>NW_026522025.1:12115000-22115000 GCF_021234435.1 Artibeus jamaicensis | reverse complement strand
CATACAATTTAGTAAGAAAAAAAATCCTAACAGTAAATGGACAAAAAACATGACTATTTCATAAAAGGGGAACTACAAATGATTAAAAAACATGAGAAATGTCAACCTCAGTAGTCTCTGAAAAAATAAAAACAATAGACTAATGAGATTACTCATACTCAAGTCAGATTAGCAAACCTTAAAAGATATATAATGCTGGTGAGGGCAAAAGTGGTCTATACTCTTGCTAGGAGTGACAAGTGGTTCAGCTTTTAACAATATGTAGCAAGAAGTGTTATAAAGTGTATTTTATCCAGTAGCTTCTCTCCTTTTTTTTGTAATGTGTGCAAAGGAAATAATATAAAATTCTCACTAAGACTTATACTCAAAGATGTTTCACATAGCCTTTTTTAAAACCAAGAAAAATTGTAAATAATCTAAATTCTTAAGAATAGAGCTAGATAAATAATGCTTCACTCAAATGATGGAATTTAATGCAGTCATTAATAATAAGTATAAATGCTCTTAATGCCGTATGAAAATGCTCCTGATATCCTAGATGAGAAAGACTGGATACAAAAGTATACATACAGAATAGTTTTATACATGTTACAATGAAAGAAAAAAGACTTGAAGGAAGTGTGATAGAAAAGTGGTGGCACAAGGATGAAAGGTGTGGGTATTTTTTCTTACTGCTTTTTAATTTACTTCTACTAACCAAAGAGCATTATCTTATTTTTAAATTAGAGAGGTGGAACCTTAAAAAAATCCATACCCTTTGCCACAGAGATCTATCCTGAGGAAATAATCTATCCTGAGGAAATTTATGCAAAAGAACTGTAAACTTTTTTGTTGCTTTTAATAGCGAGCTATTTGGAGCAAACCAAGATACCCAAAATAGGTAATTATTAAGGTAATATATTTCTAGAATAGAATATTATATAGTAACAAAATTATTTTTTCTGAAGAGACTTTAAAATGAAGGAAATTTAGGGTATATCATAATTAAGTAAAACATATGACCTCAACTATATGCAAAATAATACATGAAGAGAAAGCAAGAATTGAAATATGTCAAATGTTGGTGATTTTTTTCTTCTTTAAATGATTTTACTTTTTCCAAAAATTTTCAACATGTGCCTTCCATTACTTTTTCAGTCAGGGAAAGAAACATAGTAGCTGGAATTTTTAATAAGCAAATTTAAAAAAATCTCCTCAGTGATATTTGTTAGCCTTAAAATAATTACTTAAATAATAACATATATTATTTATAACTTAAGTAGGAACTTGACAAGTACACTTTTTTATTTAATCCTTATGGTATTTTTCCCATTATATTTAGTCCCCTTACACTTCCTCCCCCCAGCAGTCACCACCCTGTTGTTGTCCGTGACCATGAGTCCTTTTTACTTTCTTTTCAATCCCTCCACTCCCTAAACCCCCACCACTAGCTGTCACCCTGCTCTTCATCTGAGTCTGCCCCCATTTTCCTTGTTAGTTCAGTTTGTTCATTAGATTCCATATATGAGCGAAGTCATATGGTATTTTTCTTTCTCTGACTGGCTTATTTCACTTAGCATAATATTCTCCAGTTTCATCCATACTGTCACAAAGGATAGAATTTTCTTCTTTTTTATGGCCAAGTGGTATTCCATTGTGTGAAGAGTAATAATTTAAAGTAATAACCACTTGTAGTTTCAAACCAGCCTTTTAGCAGTGGAGAGAACTTTTATTCTCTTAACCTAAATTAGGGAGGTTTACTTATAAAAGCATGTAATTTATTTAGTAACCAATACTCAATGGTCAACGGGAATTTTAATACCTGAGTCAAACTGTTCAAAAATATACTCAAAAGAAAGTGGAAAACTGAATCAAGAAGATTAGCAAGTGCTTGACTGCGTGGTTCCATGCTTTTCAATAAACCAAAGTTCCAGAGTATCATGGATAACTTAAAATAGCCACGCCTGTCATGTATGAGTCTGATTTTTGCAGAAAAGTGCAGTCTCATGGGGGAAGGTGTGGAAGGTAGCTGCTTCACTGCACTCCAAAAGCACCTGGAGATATTAATGGTGGTGCTTATGGTAGTGTCAAACTCAATGAGAAAAAAGGTGTAGCAAAGCCTATTTTTAAGCAATGCAGGATAATGTGGTAAATAGGTAGATAGACTCACCTGATCAGCTACCTTGTAACTAGATAACTAGTTACAGTGTGAAAAATTTAGATGTTCTTAACAAATACCCATATAACATACCATGGCTGGCTGGCGAGATCAACCTTTCATAGCCTGTTCTCCTACATGTGACTGGAATCACCAGTATTACCTTGAGATGTCAAGCACATTCCATTAATATACACATGTATTTCAAAATACATCAGTGGTCATTATAAAGAACTAAAGTGCTCATGTTTTTTAAAAAGTTCATTTAAAAACAAAAATTGAACTAAAGGAAAAAATAAAATAATTAAAAATTTTTTGTCTTTATTTAAAAAATCCATTTTAAATAAAAATATATATGAGGCTATATAAAAAATACAGTACTGTAAAAAGCATAAGACATTTACTCACATAAGGCATATTAATTTGAAAGTATGAGAATGAAATGTTCCTACTTATTTCTTTTTATAGTCACTGTTTATAGATGAATAAATGCATGCTATAAACATGTCTTCATATGAAATATATATTCACATAAAATTAGTTCAGCTGATACCAAGCCATAACTTCCTATCTCATCTCAAAACTACATATATAATAAGATTTAAACAATTCCAAAGTTACCAATATCAACTTTGATTCTTTTTAAAGAACTAACCATTCTTTTTGAAAATCAGACACGTGGTCTCGGATTGTGGGGAGCCGAGGATTTGAGAGTTCCTAAATATCTAATGGGGGAACATGCAGAAGGCACATGTGTTGTTACATGTCACAACATTTTTTCCCTCAAATTTAGTTGCATTTTTTTGTCTCTACAAAAAAAAATGTCCAGAATCAATTTAACAAATCCCATCCACAACTCCTTCCTCCTCTCCACGACCCCCAAAAGCAAAAAAAACAAAACAAAAAAATCAATTTTGTTCATATGATCTTTCCCTTGAGGCCTTAATCGGTTTAGTCTGTAGGATTTCCTTTTTGGGTGACATTATCAGAAGAAATTACCCTGTACCATTACCTATGGTCAATGAGGTTTGACAGGCTTTCCTTGTCTCTCATCTGCATCAAGCAATTCCCTGAGACAGGAAGGTGTCGTTTAGATGTGACCCTTTGAAGTTACTTTTACTTCCATCTTCAACTCACAGAGATTTTATTCTGTGGGGTCATCCACCTTAAACTCCCAGAGCCCATGGACAATGCTGTTTCAGTGATCGTACCCATTCACTGTAGTACTCGGCACTAGAGGAGAAGTCAGGCTGGCTATGGCATTTTGCCTGGAATTCAGGGTGAGCTTTGGGTGGCGCTTACCCAAGCTGTGGCTTTAGGCCGGAGGGGGAGACAGAGAGAGGCTGCAAAGGGAACTCTGCAAATTGGGAACCTCCAAGGGGGGTTATCTCAGTCATGCATTTGTAACTTTGTTTGTTTTTGTTTGTTTTGTGTGTGTGAGGAACAGGGCATTCGTTGCAAATTTGCAGTTTAAAACTGGTAATCATCAATAATGACAAAAAAGAATGGTGCTCTAGCCAGCTTCCTAACTAATTTAAAATGCTTGCATTGTTTTACTTTTATTCTTTTTCTTATGACCCCCCCATACAGTAATATAGTTAAATTCTCTTGACACTAGTATGTTGGGCAAAGTTTCAAAAAAGTGAAAGTTTGCCATTTTAGAAAAAATGCTCATCCTTCACAATGTACCCCACTCCCTCCAATGGATACACAAGATTGTGGATAAGGGGTTAATATTTCCATCTTTAGCACAGTTCATGGCTTTTCATCAAAAGTAAATATTAAAGAAATCGTAACCTTAATAAACCCTGAAACTCCTTTAGACTTTTACCTAGAAAACAAATAACTTCGATAAGTCAGTCTCACAGTCAAAGAGTACTTCTGGGGAAGGATAGGGGAGATAAGGGTAGAATGGATGTTGCACAGTAATTTTAGATTTTTTTCTTCTACTGATAAAATAATAAACTTTATAGTTTCATTTTACATAACTTTTTATTTTTATTTATTTGGTTACTTTTAATGTCAGTAATTACCCTGCATGTGTTTCTGCTGTAAGAAAAAGGTGTTCTCCTCAAATTCACAGCTGCCTTGTCTGGGTTGCAGTTTCAGGGAAAGTGTGGAAGTGGTCAATGTGCCAAAACCTTCTATTAAGTACTGCTTCACAGTTCCCCTTCCAAAGTCTTAATTCCAAAGGGGAAACTTACTGGCAAGTTAGACAATGTAGTGGGAACCTGGCTCTCAGAAAGCCCAGGAAATGCACTTATATTTCTCAGGTAGTGATCTAGGTTTCTTGTCACATCACTGAACTGAATCCTCAGATTTAGCAGGATGACATTTGGGACAGACTCCTATCAAAGGGATATGAAAATGGAAGAGACGATCAGCATCAGTGTTGCTAGGCCAGAGACAGCAGTCTTAGAAAAACACTTCTTGTCTTACAGAGTGTTCCATTGTTTAAAAGAACACTTTACCTATATATAATTTTGCTTTGATTTGATCCTAAAATAATTCTCCTTAGATAAGCCATCCTCAACAGACTTTTACCAAATTTTCATTTTTCCCAGTCTGCAAACTAAGGGTCCTGCTTGGTAACATTCTTATATTTGCATAGTTAGTAAAGGTCAAAAAATTTAAAGCCTATGTCTTCTGATGGCAAGATCTCACTGCACCAACATTAAATGAGGATACTTCAGTGGGAAGGGAATTATAGATAAATTTGGTTTCTTGAGATTTGCCAAAGGCTAAACCTGTGTAGGCATCATTAAGCCTGAGAATAAATCAGATCTGCAAAGTACGGGGCAAATTATGCATTGTTTTAAAGCCCAACAATATAATGTATAACTTTTAAAACATTCTTTTACAAAGCATTTTACCAATCTTCAGTTTTAATTTGGTAGACATTGTACATTTTTACTTGTGTTTATAACCATCCAATATGCCTAAACTATTCCCCTCATGTTATACAACATGTGCTGAGGGAGTGGTTTTCCAACTGTCTTTCAGAACAGGCCATGTCGCATGTGGGATACAGTAAGATTTTAAAATCTGATCATTACAGTAGGAGACTTAAAAAGATAGATTCTCAAGTCTCCCAAGAGATGAAACATTATACACTATAAATATCCAGAAAAGTTACTAAGATTTTTCCTTTTGTGATTTAACTGGGTAGATTCAGTTGTAGACTGAATTTTTTGTTTTTGTTTATATTTCAATTCATGAGATCCTAGAAAAGCTATTGCAAACAAACTCTCAAAAACCCATCCATAAACCTAATCATGAAGTTTTAAGAAGTAAAACATTATTATTTGTTGATTAATATATCATATACCAATACTGTATGATGAGAAATAGTAAAACTTTGAGAAAAGTAAAAAAGAGACATAGTCAAACATTTCAGTGAACTCCTCTTCAAGGAGTTTAATTTCTAATATTTCAATAAAAATTACTACACATAATTTTTCATAATAGTTTTTAAATTAAAAACTAACTGCTAGGAAAATAATTTAAAAGCTAAGAATTTATCATGATATTATTTAATAACTTTTTCTAGTCACTATTGTCATTTTTAATGGCCTGTCACAACTTATTTTCTATTTCCTTATTTTGAAAGTTAATGGGACTCTTCACTAGTGCTTTGTTTTCTAGCAGAACCAAGGATTTCCACACACAAAAAATGGGTCTTGCTGTGATTCTGAGTCATCCCAGTAATTTCATTGGGCCTCAAACTGTTGCAAACCTGGAGGAAATACTCTATGTAAAACTTGCAGATTCATCTGGTAGTGATTTGTCATTTACCATGTTTTGGGCTGGCAGCCAGGTCAGCTGTTGCCAAGAGAAGGCAGACAGGGAAATAAAATCATTATCAAGAAAAGACTTGGAAATACGCATATGCCGAATGAAGAAAACTGAGACAAACTCAAAAAAAGAAAAATCCAGGATGTAATGGACTCCCAGAAATAAAGGGGGCCAGAAAAAGAAGGACTCAGTCCCTATGGGCTACTGCTGCACCCCCAACTTTGTGTTCTTGACATAGCAAGTGCTAGTCTTTACATTTAGTTAATTAACTAGACACCTAGGGGTAGATTTTCTCTAACATTTCAGTCAAATCAATTCTGTGACCTGGAAGTTTGTTCTTGTACTTATTCCTTCACCATGTTTTAGTGGTTTTTAAATATAATTTCTAGCAGGTTTGTCTCCTGAACTCACTACTCCTCAGACTCAGTTAATAAAATATGTAAATCTATTATGTAAAGCAGTTTTAAAAAAAAGACATTTTAAGTCTAATAAAACATTATAAGCTTAGAATTGCAAATGTATCTGGGGTTTGAAGATATTTGGTTCCTATGATTTTGTTAAAAAGATAGAATGGTAATGTATAGATTAATTCCTGTAATGTGCAACTCAAAAATATTTCTAACTGGCTTGAAATTAAGGTTCAAAAATCTTTACACTTGAAAAAAATCTTTTTGCACCTCACCAAACCTCATTAATTTTTTGGTACTTTTTAACTGAAGTAATTATAATGATCACTGATATTTACAGGGTACTTTAAGTTGATGATTTTTACTAAAAATATGAAGATAGAACTTATGCAATAAATAAATTTTAATTGAACTCTTTTGTCTTATAAGAGCAGTTATTATAAAACACAATACTGGTGACCAAGAAATAGGAGATAGAAAACACTGAGGTAACTTGTTTCTATTGTAACCTCTCTGAAATGTAGCAAAATTTTCAGGATGATGAAGGCAATGTACATGTGCCCAAAAAATCAGTAAAATAATTTAGAATGTCAGATTGAGCCACATGTTTAGAAAAGTCATTTGTATCAAATGCATACTATATGGGATATAAAGAATAAAATAAACAAATGAATTGAAACAGAATCATAGATACAGAGAAGAGACCAACAGTTGCCAGAGGGGAGGTTGGGGGACTGGGTAAAAAAGGTGAAGGGATTAAGAAGTACAAATTGATAGTTACAGAATAGTCATGGGGATGTAAAGTACAGCATAGGGAACATAGTCAATAATACTGTAATAACTCTGTATGGTGTCAGGTGGGTACTGGAAATATTGGGAGAAACACTTTGTGAAGTATAGGATTATCTAAGCACTATGCTTAGCACTATGCTGTATACCCGAAACTAATAGAAAATAATATTGAATGTAGACTGTAATAAAAATAAAAATAAAAAAAGAGACTTATTTATTTAAATTAAGAAGGCATTATATAGCACAGATGGAAAGAGAGATTTGGTCTCAGGCAAACCTGGGCTGGAATCCCAACTCTACAACTTACAACCTATTATGACCTTGGGCAAGTCATTGATATAGTTGCCTCATATATAAGGCAGCATGTGTTGTAATGATAAGATGCCTCTCACAGAATTCTTACTGATAATGTAGTTATAGTGCCTAGAATAATAATGAATAGGAATTTAATAGATGGTGACTACCATTGTTATTATAATATTTATAATGATTACTTTATTCTAAGCTTTTTAATTCCTAACATTCTATAATTTAAAAGAGTATAAACTCCTTATGCTTCATTTTTGATGTAAAGTTCTGCTAGGACTCTTTCTTGATCATATCATGCTGACTCCAGTCATTTTGAGGTAGGTTGGTATACGGTTTGGGGTAAGTGAACAAACTTGAAGCTGGATGCTGTTGTGCTCAAATTTACTCTGCTGGCCTGCTGGAACAAAATTTATAACTCAGAATTGCTGCTTCTGGTCCACAGGAGAGGCACAGTGTTAATGACCCACTGCTAGGAAAGGAAAAAAGAAAAGTGCAGCTCACGAATCTCTCTGCTGTTCCAAGAATTGGTACTGTTATTATATCCAGTACAAGTGGTGGGGCCAGCATATTTTTTTGTTGCCAAGGCCATCTCTCATGGGTCCACTAGTCTTATTATTTATGAAGAGCACAATTTGCTAAATTTGATTGTTTATATATAATTTTTATGTCAACAAAATGTTTTACAAAGCTATTATGTGGCAATCTTTTAAGACTCATCAACTCTTTCTGATTATTATTTGCATTCCTCATGCAAGACCCTAAATTAGGGTCTTGGATTATAAGTTTTCAAATAAAAGTTAATTGATTTACAAATCCTTATTTCCCCTGAAGACTTGTATTTTTCATGAAGCTACTTTTCTTTCTTTTTCTTTCTTTCTTTCTTTCTTTCTTTCTTTCTTTCTTTCTTTCTTTCTTTCTTTCTTTCTTTCTTTCTTTCTTTCTTTCTTTCTTTCTTTCTTTCTTTCTTTCTTTCTTTCTTTCTTCTTTCTTTCTTTCTTTCTTTCTTTCTTTCTTTCTTTCTTTCTTTCTTTCTTTCTTCTTCTTTCTTCTTCCTTCCTTCCTTCCTTCCTTCCTTCCTTCCTTCTTCCTTCCTTCCTTCCTTCCTTCCTTCCTTCCTTCCTTCCTTCCTTCCTTCCTTCCTTCCTTCCTTCCTTCCTTTCTTTCTTTCTTTCTTTCTTTCTTTCTTTCTTTCTTTCTTTCTTTCTTTCCTTCCTTCCTTCCTTCCTTCCTTCCTTCCTTCCTTCCTTTCTTTCTTTCTTTCTTTCTTTCTTTCTTTCTTTCTTTCTTTCTTTCTTTCTCTCTCTTTCTTTCCTTCTTTCTTTCTTTCTTTCTTCCTTCCTTCCTTCCTTCCTTCCTTCTCCTTCCTTCCTTCCTTCCTTCCTTCCTTCCTTCCTTCCTTCCTTCCTTCCTTTCTTCCTCTCTCTCTTTCTTGAAATATAACAATGTATATTACTTCAAAGTTAGGATTCCTACCCTAACCACTGTGTTTGTAACCATTTGTAAATATTGCAGACAAAATAAAGTCTGTAAAATAGTGATTGAATACAACACTTCTATTCCTGGAAGTTCTTAAAATAGGCATCATGCCCTGGCTGGTATACTCAGTTGGTTGAAGAATCATCCCTTAGACTGAAAGATTATGGGTTCAGTTCTTGGTTAGGGCACACATCCAGGTCGAAAGTTCAATCCCTGGTTAGGGTGTGTAGAAGAAGGCAACCAATGGATGTTCTCCCCCCTCCACCTCTCTTGTGCACACGTCCCCTCCCCCTTCCTGTGTCTCTAAAAGCAATAACAAAAATCTTAGGGTGAGGATTAAAAAAATTAAAATAGCCATTGCTTATACCTATTAATATGATTGTTGTAAGAACAATAATTAAATATGTTTCCATTAATCCAAAGTACTCGCCAATCTATGTTCCCAGATGAGACAGTGAAGGTCAGAGACGTTTCCTTTGGAACCAGGCTTACAACTGACTCTCTATTAAGAAATTAATTTTAAGGTATAGTTATTAATTTAGAAAATTACCAAGATTTTAAAGTTATTGTTTTATTAAAATAAAAATAATTTATTTTTATTTTAAAATACAATATTAGAAAATACAGACATTATGTGTGGTAATTTATTAGAAAATGTCACCAGTGAACCCTGCCTACATGAGTTCAAGGCCTGTGTAGTCTTCTCTCGTTGAATCTGGGTTGACTTTATGATTTGTTTGGTCTACTAGAATGTGATGACAATGGTTGTGTACGATTTACGTCTAGGCTTTAAGAAGCCTTGCAGCATTGTCTTGCTGCCCTGAAACGCCAAATAAGGAAGGATGATTCGCTTATTTGAATGAGAAGTCTTATGGAAAGAGAGGTCCTTCTTCAGAAAGACCACAAGGAGAAAAATTTGGTCTGGCCTCAGCCATTCCAGCTGTACCAGTATAGGCCCATGACATATAGATGAAACCATACTGGATCCTTCAGCCTCCATCAAGCTTTAAGCAGAGAGCAGATGCATGCATGAACCCAGTTAACACCGTACGGAACAGACATGGCTTCCCAACTGTGTCCAGTCCCTGCTGCAGAATTGTTAGCAGTTAAACAGTTGTATTGTTTTCAGCACTGAATTAGGGGGTGGTTTGTTATGCAGCAATAATTAACTGCTATATGTATAAGGAAATTATGTGCTATCCCACCACTTTGACATAGTTTAACATTCATATTATGGAGTAATTCATATTGTATTGAGAGTTTGTTCATTGTAGCTTGAATATTTTCTTATGCAATTAATTCTCAAAATATTTAGATTTATAAGAAAAAAGGTAAATAAAAAAGTAAAATCAATAATCTGAACAAAAACACCATAAACTAGACTTTAAAAAGTGAGCAATACAGTGAATTCTGTCCAGAAATATTTCTGTCCAAAAATATTCAGCCAAGTAATTGGGGAAGTTATTGAAGAAAATACAAGATACAAGAAACATTGTACATAGGGCAACGATGTCTCATTCCCCTTCAAAGTAGGCACCTTGGGACCTCACACAATTTTCGCAGTCACCATCAGCTGCCTGTCATATTTTTCTGAATCTTACTGATGGTCTGAAATCTCTTTTCTGATTTCAAAGGTGATTTTAGTTCTGGGGAAAGACAGAAGTTGCAAGGCATGAAATCTGGCCTGTAGGGGGTGTTGCTGAGTCACCTGGGTGATTTGCTGTTTCTCCAAAAAACTCTACACGAGATGTGATGCTTCCGGGGGTGTGTTGTGATGCTGCTGTCAGTCACCAGTTGCCCATAGCCACAGCCTTTCAAATTACCCTGCTAGTTTCCACGGAGGAATGTTCAAGCTTAACACAAAATTTGACACAGATTTGTTGCTTTACTCACTCAGTCATTTTGAATGTAATGGCCATACAGTACACATGCTCATTCAACGGCATCTACCACCCCCACTGACTAGTACAGTGAAGTCATCATTGTTCATGCATGTACATTCAAGTCTCATTATATTAACAATGATTGGACTTTTTCCAGACAGACCTCATATATGTTCTCAATAATAATGATGGCATAAATATATGTGGGATGTAGGCTAGGCTGTATATTAGTTATATGCTCCTATAGGACAAATCTCTCCAAAAGTTAGTAACTTACAATAATAACAAACATTTGTCTCTTAAAGTTTTTCCCAGACAAGAAGTCAATAGTGGCTTGGTTTCAGGGTTCTGGCTCTGGCTCTGTCATAAGATTGTGGTCACTATGTCAACTAGCATGCAGGCAACTGAAGCATTTATTAGGGGTGGCCTATTCACTTCCCAGGTAACTTACTCAAGAGGCTGACGTGTGTTCTAATCATCAGTAGGAGGCCTCAGTCCTTTCCTGCCTGGCCATCTCCCCTGGACTAGTTGAGTGCTCTCAGGACACAATGGCTGGCTTCCCCAATGAGTGATTGAAGAACCTATGGTGGAAGCTGCAATACTCATCTGCAATATCATGTGAGTCCCTGAGGTCAGCCTTGCTCAGTGATGTAAATATGGAACAATAGGAATGACCATTAGGAATATGGTGACAATTATGGAACGTGACAGAATATTGAACCAAAACTGTCAGAGAATGAAAATAGTTTTATTGAAATACAATCTTAGGCCTTGAGACATAAGGGTTGTATGGCCATGGAAAACAAGGTCTGCATGTTCTTTTTGGAAGAAATATATGAATTTATTACTAAAAATAATAAATGGTGAACAATAAGTTGGTAATAAATGAAAAAATCAAATTAAGTTGAATTTCAGTATGGTAGTGAAATACTACATTAAGAGAAATTCTTCCTCCTTGATTTAAAAAAATTCTTTGTTGAAGATTAATTCATGCAGAAACTTGAGTCTGAAAAGCATTTTGAAACCATTTTTAAAAGCCTTAACACTGAGTTAATGCACACTATATTAATCTATGGAAAGTGGAATTAAGGTATTTTCTGATAGATGATATGTGTTTATAATGTAGATAGTCAATCTGAAAAATGCAGAGTTTTTTGAAGTAACTGTTTTCTTTACAAAACCAATCCTGGTATATTAAAACTAAAAAATACTTTGGCAATCAATGAGGCAGTCTTCCATCCAAAACACTAATTTTTTCTGCAGTTTTCTGATAAATTGTCTATCTTTTATTTGGAGATCTCTGTTCTTGGGAAGTTCTAGTTTTTAATTATTTTATGGTGAGTCAAAATGTAACATTTTGCAATCTTCCTATTTCTGCCTTTAGCAAATAATCTACTTCTATGTGACAGTCCTCAAATATTTACTTCATCTTGCCTTCTCTGTGTCATATATCAAGATCCAGGCTACTCACAGGTAACATTCATTGACACTGTGCTATTGTAAACACAGTCTCAAAATATGACTAGGAAACATACTTTTATCTGCTAGAATTTGAATAGTTTATTATAATATAAACTGTATGAAGGCAGGGACTATATATTTTTATGTATTATTATATCCTTACAAGCTAGCAAATTGCCTAGCACGCAATAAATATTTGCTAAATGAATGAATGAATATAACTCAATTCAGCATGAGTGTCTTTTTGCTAGATCCTGGAATTATTTTTTTCTTAAAATCTCAAGGTTACAGTACTAGTGGGAAATAATATTTTGTGTTTTTAAAATTTTATTCTATTTTAAAATATTTTGTGAACAAATAAGGGAACGAACCCTATGCTATTGGACAATGTCTGTCTTTCATTGGACCATCATTAGCCTAATGTCCTAAAGATACTTTTTATAATCATAAAAAGGAAAACTATATTATGTCCAGTGAGAAAGGAAAGTAGAGAAAAATCAATTCTCTGAACTAAGCCCATATGACAAGGATAGCCTCTTTATTTTTATTCTTACAAAAGTCAAACACAGAATTTTGTAATCCCTTTTTAAAACAAACAAACAAACAAACAAACAAAAACAAAAACCAGATACTTGTTTCCTCCATCTGGGAATCATTTGATTAATGTCTGGTTCAGGATAAGACTCCTTACTGTATTGTCTACACATTTTCTGCAACTTACTAAAGACGTTTGTTGTCAGTATAGATTTAGCCTCATTTTTTTAAAGATTGTATTGACTGAAGGAATGAATGTCAAGGTAAGAGATTTACTTTACATCAATGCTATTTATTGTGATTAGCTAGAGCTGATGTTAGCTTTCATGTCAACATTAAGTGGAATCTGCTTACTTCCTGTAGTCATTCAACAATTAATGTTAAAGCTGCCAAAACACTTGCATTAGAAAGCCCTAGCTCAAGGACTTCTGCCAAGATGGAGGCATAGGTGGAAACACTGTACCTTCTCCCACAACCAATTCTATAAACAACAATGTTTTAACAACAAAAAATGCAGCCAAACCACAGAAAATTGAACAAAACAGGAGTCCAACAACAAGGAACCATTCAGCCAGACCAGTAAGAGGGGCAGAGCCAGCAACAGAGCCGGTTGGGCAAAAAAGATCCTCCGACCCAGGCGTGCAGGCAGCCAAGGGCAGATCCCAGGTGTGGGGTAGCGATGGGTGGACCCAGTGAAGGCGCAAGGCGGCTGGCTGACTGCGGTCACACATTTGCGTGCAGATAAACCAGCGAAGGAGCAAGCAGTGAGACAGACCGGGCAGGCCCCAGTGGCAGGAAGGAGCAGAGGGGACCACTATTGCACCCTCTCTGACCCTGCCCCCACATACAGCGTTACAAACCAGCGACCTGTGTGGCCCCACCCTGGTGAACACCTAAGGCTCCGCTCCTCATGTGTACCAAGCGCGAACAGATCAAAACATGGCTCCAAAAGAACTCAGAGCCCCAGAGCCCATAAATCTAAGCGAACAAGAAATTGCCATATCAGAGGCACAGTTCAAAACACCAGTGATCAGGATGCTCACAGAACTGGTTGATTTTAGCCACAAATTAGAGGAACATATGAAGGCTAAACTAATTGAAACGAAGAGAAATGTACAGGAAAGCAATAGTGATGGAAAGGAAACTGGGACTCAAATCAAGGGAGAAGACCAGAAGGAAGAAAAAATTACCAAACAGAAAAATATGAAGAAACAAGAATTTAAATGAGGAGAGGCTAAGGAACCTCCAGGACATCTTTAAATGCTCCAACATCCGAATTATAGGAGTACCAGAAGGGGAAGAGAAACAGCCACGAGTGGAAAACTTATTTGAACAAATAATAAAAGAGAACTTCCCCAATCTGGCAAAGGAAATAGACTTCCAGGAAATCCAGGAAGCTCAGAGAGTCCCAAAGAAGTTGGACCCAAGGAGGAACACACCAAGGCACATCATAATTACATTACCCAAGATTAAAATGAAGGAGAGAATCCTAGAAGCAGCAAGACAAAAGGAGAGTGTTACCTACAAAGGAGTTCCCATCAGACTGTCAGTGGATTTCTCAAAAGAGACCTTACAGGCAAGAAGGGGCTGGAAAGAAGTATTTCAAGTCATGAAATCCAAAGACCTACAACCAAGATTGCTCTATCCAGCAAAACTTTCCTTTAGAATGGAAGGACAGATAAAGTGCTTCTCAGATAAGATCAAATTCAAGGAGTTCATCATCACCAAGCCCTTATTATATGAAATGTTAAAGGGACTTATTTAAGAAAAAGAAGATAAAAAATATGAACAGTGGAAGGACAGCAACTCACAGTTATTAACAACCATACCTAAAACAAAAGCAAACTAAGAGGACAACTAGATCAGGAGTGAACCATAGAAATGAAGATCACATGGAGGGTTAGCAATAGAGGAGTGGGAGAAGGAGAATGGGGGAGAAGGTACAGATTATAAGTAGCATAGACGGTAGATAGAAAATAGATGGGGGGAGGGTAAGAATAGTAAAGGAAATATAGAATCTAAAGAACTTGAGACATGTGGTCATAAACTAAAGGGGGGAATTGTGGGGAAGGGGTGTGCAGGGTGGAGGGGAATGAAGGGGGGAAATAGAACAACTGTAATGGCATAATCAATAAAATACATTAAAAAAAGAGAAAGCCCTAGCTCAATTATTCAATTGCAACCCAACTAATCAAGGCACAGTCGGTACATTGCAGCAAAGGGAGGAGCCCCTAGAACTTGGAAATAAGGCCACTCTCTAAATGTAAAGCCAGTAAAACTTAAGTTACATGAGATTAGCCATCTGTAGAAACTGTTCATGTGTGCATGACATTGTCCATGATTTAGATAAAATATCATTCCAAACTCGATTTGCATTTCTTTCTTACAAAGCTACTTTCTAATTATGTCAGTCTTCTAGATATTTTGATTTGGAAAATTTCCTTCTCTGAATAATAGACCTGTGTCCATGAAAATACATAGTATTTCATATTGTTAATGAATGTATTGCTTCATTCATGAGTTAGCTTCTGGTGAGGTCAGCTGGCCAAAATCAGCA
The DNA here is from genome assembly GCF_021234435.1 of Artibeus jamaicensis. Taxonomy (NCBI): domain Eukaryota; kingdom Metazoa; phylum Chordata; class Mammalia; order Chiroptera; family Phyllostomidae; genus Artibeus; species Artibeus jamaicensis. The sequence continues at coordinate 22,099,649 of NW_026522025.1, read as the reverse complement.
CTCAGGAACCCATTCAACTCTGGGAGCACTGATAACAATAAACAATGACCTTGCAGGATGTGAAGATACAGATATTACATGATTAGCTCCTTTTAAATCTGTGTGGATAGCTAATACATCTCCTTTCACTTTATCCCTAATATCTCACCTAACTTTATTCTAGACATTCTAAAGCCCAGGTGGCAAACACGAGGCCCACGGGCCAAATCCGGCCCTCCACCTTATTTTATCTGTCCCGGCACCTTGTTTCTGCCTGGCAGCAGCACTGAGCTCTTGCTTAACTGTTAAGAAGTAGTTACATTTATACAGTCCTAAAATTAGATTTGGCCCTTTGAAGGCAACTGCAAGGCTGATATGACCCCCGGTAAAAATGAGTTTGATGCTCCTGTTAAAGCATTACACTGTAGTTGTCAATAGAGGGAGTAGATTTTGCCATCACTGTTATTTGATAAAATTGTAATTGAATATACCATTTTGGCAGTAGCAAAGTACTAGTTGGTTTAGCTCATTAAAGTTTTCTGAGATGTGAGCTGAATCTGACAACTAGCAAGGGGTGGCTTGTCAGATGTGTATTTGCCTAGTATTTTAGTATCATCAGCTCAAAAATAATTATGTAATACAGTAGTTTATCATAATATCCATAAAGAAAGTATTTCAGAATTGTAAAAAAATTATCTAGTTCAGAATTTGAATAGGAGATTCACTATACTATATGTAAGTGAAACATCTGCATTGTAATTGAATTAGGATTCAGATTTTGAATTGAAAAATTCTGGTGTTTTAATTAATTAACTAATTAATTAAAAGATTTTATTTATTTTAGAGAGAGGGAAAGGGAGGGAGAAAAAGAGAGAGAGAAACATCAATGAGTGGATGCCTCTCATACACCCTGCACTGGGGACCTTGACTGGCAACCCAGGCATGTGCCCTGACTGGGAATCGAATTGGCGACTCTTTGGTTCACAGGCTGGCACTCAACCCACTGAGCCACGCGAGCCAGGACAAATTCTGGTGTTTTAAGTAAGGAATCTTTGCTGTTTCAGGAGAGTTCCTGAAACTACTGTCCTCTATTTACATAATCACAAAAACTAAGAATATAAGCACTTATTCAGATAAAATAATAGGCAGAAAAATGGCATCCCCAAACGTAGATTGACTTCCAAAGGTTAATCCTCAAATATTTGAACATTATATTAATGGCAAAAGGATGTGATTAAATTAAGGGTCTTGAGTTTACCCTAAATTATCCAGTGGGCCTGACTGCAATCACGTAAGAGAGAGGTAGAAGGAGATTGGAAACAGACAGAAGTGGATATACACTCACTGAGGACAAGGCAATGAGAAGGCAGACCAGAGAGATGCCAACCACCCTGAAAGCTGAGAGAGGTAAGGAATGGATTCTTTTCAGAGCCCCCAGTGACAGTGTGGTCCTCCAACACCTCGAATTTGGACTTCCGGCCTCTGGATCTTTGAGAGAATAAATTTATGTTATTTGAAACCACCAACTTTGTGGAAATTTGCTGCAACAGCCACAGGAAACTAATACAGTAAGCATAGGTTTACAGAAGTTCTGTTTTTCTCCCCAACTTAGAAACCAGTTCTGGGGTACAGGTGGGGATGGTGCAGCTATACTTTGACGAAGTGCACTGCAGTCTTATGAGTCTGTATGATAGGTTTCCACATTAAAATGTTCTCCATTTATAATTATTAAGAGTCATATACTCTTGGAGTAAAATGTTTTTGGCTAGACTGTTAAGGTGTCGGATGATAAAACTTAAGGTTATAGATGAATTTACTTCAAATAATTTACTTCAGTACAATTTGTGTTTGTCATGATTTTTGGATATACAAATAAAAACACAAAAATAATGTATGACTCCAATTTTTCTTTCCTCTCTGACTTTCCAGGTCCAACAGTACACATCATAAAACCAAAGAAAGGAACTCATCTCAGATTATCTGCTAGAGTTTTATACTTATTGGTACTTCACATAGAGAGTCCTTTTTTTCTCTCTCCCTTCATTCCCCAAATAACTATTAAGTTGCTGTCATGGATGCAAAATGCTGAGGATGCGGCAGTGGATGAGGCAGGTATGGTCTCTGCCTCTAGAGTAAACCCTGGCCCATGAGTGCCTCTGCACGAATTGGTGGGAGGCACCTCCTCTCAGCAGTCACAACCTCCAGATGAATTCAAGTTGGTTCTAGAGCCAGCATATAGAAAGTAGGCGCCAAGCACTGCAGGCTCTGGTGGGGGGTGAAGGGGCAGCAGTGGCAGAATGTCATCTACCAGAGTATTTAGCTCAGTTGGCAAGTGAGCAATTTCCACCTTGGTGTGCATACGAGCACATGGGAGTGTTGTGAGGAGTGAGGACTTTGCTCTCCCTAGTTATGTTGATCAACGTGACTATTCCTTATCTGATTTGGCCCATGTCAAGAACCCTTTCTGCCAGCCAGAAGTCTTGGAAAGAGAAGGAGAATGAACCCCTGGAGCAGTCTATCGATTGATGGAAAGGTTAATCCTATCACATTAAATTCAAGGAGAGCTCTGCTGAAATGAACAGGAGCACGAATGAGTGACAGTTGTGGGTGCTGCCACATTTTTCATGGGCTTCAATGTTTTTATTCTGATCTTGGAAAAGCGTTATGTATATGGCCCCATCCCGTACACCTCTGAAGAGCAGTGGGTGGCCAGACAGATCAGGAGGATGCTCGATGTGAAGGTCAGCCCAATTCAGACTTTCTCAGCCAGGTGGGACTACAAGAATTAGTAGAAGAAATAAGAAACTGCCTGCTCTGGCTGGTGTAGCGCAGTGGATTGAGCACAGGTGGGGCTGGGGAACCGCGGATTGCAGTTCGATTCCTAGTCAGGGCACATGCCTGGGTTGCAGGCCAGTGCCCAGCGAGGGACACACGAGAGGCAACCATACATTGATATTTCTCTCCCTCTCTCTTTCCCTTCCCCTTTAAAGATAAATAAATAAAATCTTAAAAAAAAGAACCTGCCATTCATATACTTGAACCTCACCTTTTTCTGTCATTTTATCATAGTTCAGCATATTTACTGGAAACTGTTATGTTGTAATCTCAATGCTAATAAAGGATCAGTTTACTTGGGGAAAAAGGGATAGATTTTAGCACCACTTGCTCCCTTGGCTGGCTACTTCTGTGCACAATCTTCACAGGTTTAGGCAGAAGCCCTGCTTTGTCTCAAGATTATGTAGCAATGGCAGATGGTTTTCTTAGTACGTCCATCATTCCTCTCCACTTTGAAAAAGGGTCAAAACACTGTTTCTGGATTACCGAACAGAGCAGGTTCCATTTCCAAAGAAAGTTGCATACAACCGAGAAGGGAGAAGCTAAGGTGAATGTTGATATTTTCCACTACTGCATGCCTCCTCCCATAGAACCTTGTGAATTTATTTTAACAGGTTTTCATGAACCTTATTCTTTCCCACAGGTCAGGGAAATTGTTCTCTTATGTTTTTTTCCAGGTGGTGAAATGCTAGCAAATAACCCTTGTATACACTGGGTAAGAAACCAACTGCTGAAATGCTTAAAAATATTTTGTGGGCTCTTGGCTTGCTAAAATTTGTGGAGAGGTGCTAATTGGAAAAATAATATAGCAAATGAAAAACTATCACGAGATCACATGTAGCCAGAGTTACATCATAGATGTGTTTGGTGGAAACACCTCTTTTTTGGGACTACTTGGAATTATTACATGACAAGGGTAGAAAATGTGAATTCTCAGTATGCTTTATCTTCTTTTATCAGCAGCAAAGATACAGTATGTGGATAAATTGTTCCCATCTCTTTCCAAAATGAAGATTTATTTGTATTGTTTCGAAAAAGAAATTATCCCATTGGAAACTTGAAAAGATGGGAATTTAGGGTGTGTGTGTGTGCATGATAGTTAGACATATTTTGCTTTTAAGAAAAATAATGGGAGAATAAACTTTCACTATGTTTCCCTATCACGGCACAGGGAATTAGGGACAGAAAAACTGAGAAATTATTTTTTTAAGTCAGGAAAGGAAGCCTGAATCAGTAGTCTAGCTTGCCAGATGGAGTCTGATATAGAAGAAAGATTTGCATTTTAGGGGTTGAGGTTGAGTGGGAGTGGGGGAAAGGCAACCAACAAGAGGCTGCAAGTAGTTACAAGGGAGCCAACAAAGAAAGGCAGGGCCAAGATCTGGAAGACTCATTGCATTCTAAAATAAGTATCTCCACTGCTTAGTTAAATTGAGAAAATGGTTTATATTAAAATTGCCTATATGTGGGAAAGCTCACGCTAAACTTTCTATTGAGATAACTGAACCACTCATTCAGTTATAATTATGTTGGTCAAAATAGATACCATTCTTTATATGAGTTACAACTATTCAGACAGATTGTTATTACGATTTGTGACAACTGAGTGTGAATAAAATTGCACTTGAAGAGAAGGTGAGCTGTATTTTTCACTTTTTAAATCTATAATGAATAGAAAAATCCCTGTAAAGAGTCATTTTTCTTTAAGTTCCATAACTGTGTTGAATGTGAAAGGCAGAATTTATCTTCTTATATTTTGTCCTCGCAGTTTAGATAAGAAAGGCCGTGAGGTTAAACGTGTCTAGTTTATATAACTATGCTAGCTCCAGTTGTGGGCTTGGAACTTGGCTCCAGAACTTCAGTGGGCTCTACTCCAAGAAAAACTGGCTTTTTGCATTTTCAGATCCAGGACAACAAGTCTGCAAAACAGACCTAATCTCCTGAGTAGAACTGACAGCAAATAGACCTGAAAAGATACTGATTGAACCAAATACAGATATAGCTGACCAATGGGGTCTTCATTTCAGAGCACAGGTGTGTGTGGCAGCGGTGGCCACAGTAGCACATATCATAACCTCCACCTTCACTACCTCCACAAGCAGTGGCATCTCTCTTCGTTCACTTCTCATGAAGGCCTGATTCATACTGAGTCTTCTGTTGGTCAGCTGACGTTCCTTATTTCTGACTACTGAGTCAAAGTCTCCTTGCTCCCAGCTCACCTCATGGCTACCCTTGTAAGCACAATACAAAGATGTGGTAATTCACAAAAGAGAAAGTGGTATGGCCCAGGAAAAGCACTTGGCTGCACCAGATAACTCTTTTCTCTGACAAATTGCTGAAATATGCCAAGCTATAGGAAACAATGCCCAGACACAAGCCTAGGAAGGGTTCAGTATCTACTAGAAAGCAGCATAACATAGTGATTAAAAGTTCTAAGCCTAGCTTTCTTGGATTTGTCGTCCATCTCCTACAGAACTACATAGGATTTGGGACAAGTTAGCCAACTTTCTTCTGTGCCACAGTTTCTACATTATTAAAATGGTGATAATAACCATACCTATATTATAGGATTATTGCCAGAATTAAGAGAGTTAATATAAGTGAAGTGCTTGGCTCACTCTTCTTTGTTTCTCTTTGTTTGTTTGATTTTTTTTTAGATTTTCTTTTATTTATTTTTAGAGAGGGTACAGGTGGGGGAGAAACATCAATGTGTGGTTGCCTCTCATGACCCAGCCTGCAATCCAGGAATGTGCCTTAGAATGGGAATCCAACCGCAACCCTTTGGCTTGTAGGCCAGTACTCAATCCACTGAGCCACACCAGCCAAGGCTCACTATCTAATAACGTTAATAAATGTTAATTATTTGTACCTTCAGTTCTAATTCTTTTAAAATACAGTGAGTAATGCCAGCAAGAGACTACTTAAAGGGTATAAGAATGATACGTTAAATTATTTTTTTGAGCATTTGCTAACACCTTACATTTCTTATTAGAGGTCACTCAAAGATTCAGAGTGGAACAAAATTAAGATGGGATTTGTCATAAGACCAGAGTCATAAACTGGAAAAAGGCCAGCATTAGGGATAATTGGCTTTAATGAAGGGTAAGGGCTGTAGCATTCTCTATGGTTCTCCTGGTTAGAAGGCAGTTTTGTCTCAGAATGTAGCTCAAAACTGTTTTCAAGAGAAGACTAAGTTGGTTAGCCCAGCTTTGGTGATAAATCTAACTGCAGTGACACCAAACCAGATTAGTTAGTGCAAATGACATCATGGTGGCAGTGTTAAAAGATCTGAAGAGTTGTCACTTGGAAGAAATATTGGACTTATTTATTTTCATAAAAGGGCACCAAGATGAATGACTGGAGGTTTCACAAAACCAGTTGGGCTCCATATGAGGTAAAAGTCTTCAATCACAAGTGTTTTAAAATAGAAAAGGCTGCCGTATCAGGTTCTAATACTAAAAATGCTCTAGCAGAAGCTCGCCCACAGCCGATCAGAAATGTACCTGTACGTCCATCTGTAGTGGGGATAAGAACCTTACTGTTGTGAGGATTAGATGCAAAAAGATGCTTATGGTAGTCAGCAGAGTGCCTGGCACTCTGTAAATGTTTGATGAATGGTAATTGTTGATACTACGAAGACAACTACTGTCTCCACCACTGTCATTATTATGATTAATGGAGGTTTTAAATTTAGCTAAGAGACTAGACTATATGATCTCTCTAGTTTCTATGAAAATAGGTTGTTAGCTTATGTTTTTTATGGTCTCCTTTACGCAGAAAGTTTAAAAGACTTAGAAATGAGAGACATCGTACATGAGGATGTAGTGTTGCTCTTTATATGTTTATTATGCTAGCTCCTTTGACTATTCTATTATTTATTATTCTCTACTTTATTTAGAATGGTTTAACCTGTATATAGTTCAGCTGTATTCTTTGTTAGTATAGTAATTATAGACTTCTGTTTATAAAGATGAAAAAGTGATGGGATAAAGAAATGAAAAAGTTTCAAGTTTAAATACCAAGCTCTTTTATTTCTCAGCTGGTAAACAGGTTAGATGAGAATTATTTTAGGGGAAAAAAAGACACCGTGTTTATTTTCTCCCGAAGGATTCAGTATGTTCTATATTCAGACTTTGAAAGTTTTAATACTTTTTTTGTGTGTGACTAAATCTTTTCTTGCAAAAAGAAATTGAGTTAGGAATAAAATTGAGTTAGGAATAAAATAAAAATCAGCATATTCCTCCAAGGCAAAAGAAAAGAACTTGCAGAAGCAAGATAGGAACAAACAAACCTGAATGTGGGACATGTCTACATGAAGGAAAAAAATGAAAGCTATGATTTCTCCTATTGTTGTAAGTATATGCTCTTGGTCTAAGGTATTTTATACTACTGGAGACACATTTATTGTAATCACTCTGTGCATTTGTTGACAGTGAGGTAAGGCAAATTAAAATTTCAGCTTTGTTAACATCTATGAGAACATAGGTACAATAAAAAGGAGTTACAGAAATTACATTAAAAAGAATGCAGAATCATAAATGCTTTTTACTCTGTAATCCCTGATCACTTAGCAGATGATAAATGGAAGCCCTGTTGGAGTTTGGCTTCATTTTTATTTTTTCCTCTATGTGTGCAGTTTACTTAGACTCCCATATCCTTCAAGGATTTTTTTCCCCTCGCCTGTAGGCCTGCAGAGGCAATCAAGGCTGAACAATAGGTGCCTTCTTATTTCAAGTGGGCAATTTGCATTTCTGAGGAGCTCCTGACTGGATTAAACACATTTCACAGTGGCTTCTGCAGCTCACGGGAATGTTCTTTCTAGAAATTTACCTCATCTTTAGCAGGGTAGGATGTCGCTCAGCTTTCATGCTTTTGAAATACAAGACACCTGAATTTGCACAAAGTAATTGTTTTTATTTTCTCTTAGATTGTTATACATCAAGAACTATTAAGTCCATATAGTTTGCTAATTTTCATAAAGTTTGTTTGAATGTTTTACAAAATGCAGTGGGAAGCTGCAATAGAGCAGGAAACTGGAATTTTGAAAACCTGTCCTTGATGAGCTCTGTGATTTTAGGTAAACTACTTTACCATTCTGAGACTCAGTTTCCTCTTTTGTAATATGAGGGATTCCACCCTCTAGTCCTCTGACAGATGAGTAAAAAGTATCTGAATAATCCGCCTTTCCTTCCTGCAAGGAGGAAAGATTGTGTATGCACCAAGTGGCAGACACTGTAGATACAAACTGAGTAACATATGGCCTTTGCCCTCAAAAGACTCATTGTTTACAGGGAGAGGCTGACATCTCATAAATGTGTTATGTGTAATCATTGTAAACAAAGTAGTTCAGGAGCAGGCATGAGAGTGGTGGTTGTATTTTGGTGGAATCTTACAGAATGGAAAGGAACTCAGTAATGAACAAGATTGTATTAGGGAGGGAAGAGGTAGGAGCATGGGGGGATTCAACATTTAAGGTTTATGTAGAGGAAGCAGAGCTTATGATGGAGATTCAGGGAGGTCAGAGAGGTAAAGGGGAAAGAAAGCAAGAGAGACCAGAGTCCTGGCAGTTGAGGAAGAAGGCTTCAAATGGGGTGCACATCAGTCGAGTCAGATGTCACTTAGGGCCGATTTAGGCTTATGTCTGTTGAAATAGGTAAGAGTTAATTTCTCATGAAGGTGGGTGAAGCAGTGGGACAGAAGGCACATTGCAGGAGGTTTAACAGTAAATGTGGAAATGGAAAGTATAGATTGTTACTTTCAGAAACTTATCTAGTGCAAATTGTTATTTTCAGAAGCTCGTCTAGTGTAGATTTTTATTTTCAGAAGCTTGTCTACTTGTTTGGGAAGAGAAGGAAAGATAAAGGAAAAGATATAGAAATGTAGAATCAATAGATATTTTCTTTTTCAAGGAGGAGAGACATGAATGTGTTTATATATTGAGGGAATAGTAGAGAAGGACATTTTAATGATGTAAATTCTTCCAATCCATAAATATAGTATAGTCTTCTATTTATTTGTATCTTCCTCAGTTTCTTTCTTCAGTGTTGTATAGTTTTCCAAGTGTAAGTCTTTTACCTCCTTGCTTAAATTTATTCCTAGATACTTTATTTTTCTTGCTATCATAGTAAATGAGATTTCTTTCCTAGTTTCTTTTTTCTGATAGTTTATTGTTGGTGCACAGAAATGCCATTGATTTCAGCCCTGGCTCTTGTGGCTCACTGGATTAAGCACTGGACTGTGAACCAAAGGGTCACTAGTTCAATTCCCAGTCAGGGCACATGCCTGGGTTGTGGGCCAGGTCCCCAGGAGGGGGTATTCCAGAGGAAATCACACATTGATGTTTCTCTTCCTCTCTTTCTCTTTCTCTTCCCCTCTCTAAAAATAAATGTCTTTTAAAAAGTATATGATTTATTTTAAGATTTTAAAATATTGACTTTGTAGCAGGCTATTTTGCAAAATTCACTGACTAGGTTGAGTAGTTTTTTGGTGGAGACTACAGTGTTTTCTATGTACACTATCATGTCATCTATGAATAATGTCAGTTTTACTTCCTCCTTTCCAGTCTGGATGCCTTTTATTTTCCTTGTCTGATCACTGTGGCTAGAACTTCCAATACTATGTTGAATGAGAGTAGTAAAAAGGGGACACCTTTGTCCTGTTCCTGATCTTAAGGGGAAAGCTTTTATTTTGCCCAGTGAGTATGATATTGGCTGTAGGCCTCCAATATATGGCCTTTATTATGTTGAGGAATGCTCCCTCTATTCACACTTTGCTGAGTGTTTTTATCATAAATGGGTCCTGGATTTTATCAAATGCTTTTTAAGCATCTATTGATATAAACATGTGATTTTTGCCCATTTTGTGTGGTGTAACATTTATTGATTTGTGAATATTGTACAATCCTTGCATCCCTGGGATGAATCCCACTTGATCATGGTGTCTGATCTTTTTAACGTATTGCTGTATCCAGATTGCTAATATTTTGTTGAGGAATTTAGCATCCATGTGCATCAGAGATATTAGCCTACAGTTTTCTTTTTTTGTTGTGTCTTTCCCTGGTTTTGGAATTAGGATAATACTGGCCTCATAAAGTGTTTGGGAGTCTTCCCTCTTTTTGAATTTTTTGGAATATTTTGAGAAGGATAGAAGTTAGTTCTTGAATGTTCAGTAAAATTTTCCTGTGAAGCCATCCAGTCCAGGGTTTTTCTATGCCTGGAGTTATTTGAGTACTGCTTCAATTTCACTAGTTGTCATTGTTCTATTCAGGCCTTCTGCTTCTTCTTGATTCAATTTTGGAAGATGGCATGTTTCTAGAAATTTATCCCTTTTGTCCAGGTTGTTCAATTTCTTGGCATATAGTTGTTCATAGTAATTTTTTTTTACAATTCTTTGCATTTCTGTGGTATCAGTTGTAATTTTTCCTCTTTCATTTCTGACTTTATTTATTTGGGTTCTTTTTTTCTCGATGAGTTTTGTTAAGAGTTTATTCATTTTGTTTATCTTTTCAAGGAATCAGATTCTGCACTCATTGATCCTTTGAGATTTAAAAAAATTCTCTGTCATTTAATTCTGCTCTGATCTTGATTATTTCCATCCTTCTACTATCTTACATCATTAAAATGTTCATGCTGCCCAAAGCAATCTATAGATTCAGTGCAATTCTTATTAAAATACCAGTAGCATATTTCACAGATCTAGAACAAATATTTCAAAAATTTACATGGAACCAAAAAAGACCCCCAAAACCCTCAGCAATCTTGAGAAAAAATAACAAAGTGTGAGGGACCTCAATACCTGATATCAAATTATAACTACAAGGCCACTGTAATCAAAACAGTCTGGTACTGGCATGAGAACAGATGCATAGATCAATGGAACAGAACAGAGAGCCCAGAAATAAACCCATGTTGCTCTGGTCAATATTTGACAAAGGGGCCATGAGCACACAATGGAGTAACAATAGCCTCTTCAATAAATTGTGTTAGTAGAACTGGACTGGTACATGCAAAAAAAAGAAAAGAAAGAAAAAAGAAAAGGAAAGAAAGAAAGAGAAAGAAAGAAACTAGACCACTAACTTATACCTTACACCAGAATAAAGTAAAAATGGATAAAAGACTTAAATATAAATTATGATACCATAAAAGTCCTAGAGGAAAACATAGGCAGCAAAATTTCAGATATGCCATGTAGCAATATTTTTGCCAATGTATCTACTGGGGCAAGGGAAATCAGGGAAAAAATAAACAAATGGGAGTAGCATCTAATTAAAATGGGATGTGAGGTGGGGAAAAATAAATAAAAAGCTTTTGTACAGCTAAAGAAACCATTATCAAAATGAAAATGTAATTGACCATATGGGAGAACTATTGCCAATGATACCTTGGACAAGGGTTTAATCTCCAAAATATATAAAGACTCATATGACAACACCAGGAAGACAATTCAATTGAAAAAATGGGCAAAGGACCTGAACAGATGCTTCTCCAAGGACATACAGAGGGCCAAGAAACATATGAAAGGATGCTCAGCATCACTAGCTATGAGAGAGATGCAAATTAAAATCACAAGGAGATACCACAGCACACTGGTCAGAGTGACCATTATGAATAAATCAACAAAGAAAAACAAGTGCTGGTGAAGATGTGGAGAAAACAAGTGCTGGTGAAGATGTGCCACTGTTAGTGGCAATGTAGACTGGTGCAGCCATTTTGGAAAATTGTATGGAATTTCCTCAAAAAATTAAAAATGGAAATGCCTTTTGAGCCAGCAATTCCACTGCTGGAAATATACTCTAAGAATCCCAAAACACCAATTCAAAAGAACTTATGCACCCATATGTTCATAGCAGTACTATTTACAGTAGCCAAGATTTGGAAACAGACTAAGTGCCCATCAGTGGATCAAAATGGATCAAAGAGTGTGGTACATTTACACAATGGAATACTATGCAACGGAAAGAAAAAAGGAACTCCTACCCTTCGCAACAGAATGGATAGAACTGGAGAGTATTTTGCTAAGTGAAATAAGCCAGGAGGTAAAAGACAAATACCATATGATCTCATCTATAAAAGGAATCTAATGAACAAAATAGACTAATGAGAAAAATACAACCAGAGGCATGGAAACAAGGAACAGACAGACAACAGACAGAGGGGACAGAAGAGGGGGATGATGGTGGAAAGAAAAGGAAAGGGCCAGTTAAAGACATGTATGAGTGACCTGTTCCTTTGACACTCCTTCGACATGGACAGTAGTGTGGGGACTGACTGTGGGAGCAGAGGTGGGGGGGTGGAGGAGGGCAAACGGGGAAACACTGGGACAACTGTAATAGCATAACAATATAAAAATTAAGAAAAAATATTATTACACATGCCAAAAAGGAAAAAAGTAAAAAAAAAAAAGTAAAGGAACAGATAGTACATGCACTTCAAGAAAGAGATACAAGTCAAGTTACTATCCTGCTTAAAATTCTCCGGTCTCCGGATTGACACAGAAAGTCCTTTGAATTCTCACTGTTCTTTACTTCTCTAGCCTTATCTCTAATCATTCTCCACATGCCCTTGAACTAAGCAGTACAAACTGACCTAAAGACATTTCATTGAACATAATCGCATATGCTGCCCAAATTCCTTTGCTCCTCCTCCCCCTCCTCATCTTCCTTCTTCTCCCTCCTTATCCCCTTTTTCTCCTTCCTCCTTTCTACTTCTTTTCAGGCAAGGCTACATTTTAACTTATCCTGAAAGCCTTGTTGAGATGGTCTCTTTCTCTAGAAAACATTTCCTGACATCCCTCTCCTCACCCTCACCTTAGCCAGGATTAGTCATTTCAATTTGAACTCCTTTGACGTTATTTGTAGACTTTTATGTTATTAATCACCTTCTATTAAAATTTCCTATTTATTTGTCTTTACTCCTGCAAGCGGCATTAGTTCCTTGAAGACAGAGAATATTATGTGATAGGTAAGTGCTCAATAAATGTTTATTAAACAGGGCAAAAAATGCCACATGTGAGTATAATTGTATTTAAATGAACTTTTGCTTTCCTTCAAAGATTATTGATTGAACATCTCTCTGTTCTCCAGTTCTCCCCTAAAATAACGACAACCTTCTTGATTATTGGGAAGAGCTGCTGAGGTGGCAGAGAGTACTCTTATTGTCACTGGTTCCTAGGCTAAGGCAGACATCATTAATTAATGCTGCACTGGATCCCACAACCTGGACAATACCTTTTTACATGTTAGCTATTATTAATGGATTAGAGTTTACACCTGTGACAAGAACTATTTGCTATTTTTTTACACCACACAGAATCTTGTTTTTCTATTTTAAATCTTTCCTAGAAATGCAATACAAAACCTCCCAAAACAGTGTTTCCTGGGTTTTCTAGAAATCCACCTGACCACCTTTATGGGTGTATGATCTTCAGGCAATGAAACTTAGATGGTTTTGACTTTTCTTTAGTAATTTATAAAAATAATTATACTCCTATATATAAAGAAAGAAATAAGCCCCCTTACTGTTTAGAGGAGGGGGCTGGGAATCACTAATTTTTTAGAAGAATCATAGCAGGGGGTAAAGATGATATTGCACCTCCATAGGAAGATTACATTATACTTACAAAGGAAAATATATATAAAAAAGTGAGGAATTCGTTGTGATCATTACCTTTTTCTTACTCTCTTGTTCTCCATTCCTCACTCCACACTGTTTAATACAGTTTAACCAAAACGTATTGAGTGCTTGTGCCAAGTACTTATTGTACTAGGAACAGGAGATACAAAAATGGGTGAGATAAACGGCTCTCAAGGAATTTACAGTAAAGGGATGTGTGGGATGATAGTGGAAAACATGCTAATTTAACTCGGTCTGAATTGTCCCATTTATCCTCATGTGTTGCTAGAATTCATGACATTATTGCTAACCCTTTAATGTTAGTGATCAAAGTCACTTAGAATTTTTCTTCTTCATCTTGATTTGTATTTGTATATAGGACATTTCACTTAATTCATGGAAACTATATGTGGGTAAGAAGAGCTTGTACATATAATGTGCTCTTATGGATAAAAATATTATAAGCAGGATATATACTTATTTTCTGGGTCAAAGTCAGAATTCAGAATTCAATACAATGTGAGATTATATCAATTTAGAAAGTATTACTAAGTCTTTTTAAAAACCATCAAGACTTTGTTGAGTCTGTAGAATTGCTTTGTTATAAGAGGCAAAAGACAAACTTTATTTAGAAAATTAAACACAAAAAAGACATCTCCCCACCCTGTTTACTCTTGACTCAAATTGCAGTACAAGCATTAAAGAAAGCCTTGCTAAACTCATTGTGCTTTCCAGTGAACATTAAAATTAACACCCACATGAATATTATAAAAATAAGGAACAGAATGTTCATAATAAACTTCAGGAAGATCCTGATGATGATAAGGCCAGTTTTGTTTTTTAATGTAATGCTGTTACAACTTACTTGCAACATTATTCCCTGCATGGAGGGCCCTCTAATTATTTCATCATGCAGCAGGAAATCCTGGTAGGCCATATATAAACAGCCTGAGGCAGGAACCTCTTCACTGATAGAGTAGGACATCTGACATCTGTGCAGCCTGCTGCTCGCCTGCCATAATTAACCAGGAAGCTCAGGCATTAACTAATGCAAAGGCAACTGGGAGCTTAGGATAATGTCGAGTAGCAAAGGTCTTTCCTAATCCAATAAATTCCTAGGAAGATGAAAAAGTGACAGCAAATAGGTGATGATTTTCTCAGGAACTAAACCTTTGTGGTCTTTTTTCCTGTTTTCTAAGAAGTAGCAAGCCATCGTTCTTACCTCTGCTTCCTCTCTACTTCTCATGTATGCATAATTTCCCTCGACTTTCAATGAGACTTGAGTGCACTTAGAGGTTGCAGGATTTAGCTCTTGGTATTGTTTATGCTTATTGCTGGAGTTGGGGTGGGAATCCATTTCTGGGCTTCACAAACTAAATGAAGTCCAGAATGGAACTATAGAATGTGTTCGGGGACTGAGTCAGCACCTGCTTGATAGGCTAGTTGTTTCTACCGGAGAGTTATTGTTTATTATTCTGTTTGGAGGCAAAGGCTAAGGACAGTGAGTGATTCAAAATGCCAGGAGTTTCACTGTATTATCTGCTAAGGATATATAATTTTCATGTTTTATTTCAGTGTTTTTATTAAACAAATATTTACTGAGTACTTACTATGTGTTACACACTATGCTCGACCCAGGGCTGAATAAGATCATCTCTGTTCAGGGCTGAAGAAGACCATCTTTGTCTATGAACTTGGTCTCTTGAAGGAGATGACCACATAAAAAATAACATAAAATTGTGGTATCTTATAATATAGACTGAGACTTGATAAGGAGGAAGCAACTAACCTAGGAGGAGAGTCAGGCATGATAACCAGCATGGATAGCATAGACATTTGTTCCTCATCTGAGTGCTGAATAAGTCTTTGAGGTTCACAAAAAGAGGAAGAGTATTTTAGAGTGAGCGACATACAAAGACACTGAGATGTTGAAGAGCCAGGGATGCTTGAAGGGAGTTCAGGGAGGATTAATATTGTGGGCAGAACACAATAAAAGAAGACAAACTAGAAATGTGGTCCTTGGATTTTAGGGGCCATGCTAAGGAATTATTGTATAGGCTGTGACTAGCTTGATTTTCTCTTAAAATTAATGAAAAATTATTGCTGAAACTGTGCTTTTGGAAGGTTGTTCTGTCAGAAGTGTGTTGGATAGATTGGAGAGAAAAAAGATCTGAGTCAGGAAGACAGCGAGAAAGATGCTTCAGGAAATACCATCCACATGCATTTGTTGATTCCTTCAACAAATAAATGCCTAAGAAGGTAAAAAAATATACCTTTCCATTTTGAGTTCTTGGTATTTTAAATGACACTGGTGTGGCTTCAGAATTAATTTCTTTATCCTCTCTATTTACTCCCCTACACCATATTCTTTTCTCCATTCCTGAGCCATCTGAAACCTGAAAGCACACCCCTTTGAGGTTAAAGCTCTTGACCAACATTCTAATGATCTCAACACTATTTGCGTTCACCTCTTTGAAGTCCATGACTTGCTAGTAGTGATATAGCAGATATTTGTTTGAAATAATCTCTAGTGGGGACATCCAGTGAAGAGAGGGGCATAGAGAGACACACTTTGTCTCCTTGAGCAACCACAAAAAGAATTACAACTCTCAAAACAAATAACACCCCGAACTGTCAGAAAATTGAACTGTGTGGAAGTCTGACAGCCAAGGGTTTAAGGAAGCCACATTCATCCAGATTAGTAGGAAGGGCAGAGAAATGGAGCTGGAGGGGTGGAGTGGCAAGGAAACATGATACGGCTTGGAGAAGCTGCAGTGGTCACAGAATGGGCCCAAATTCACATGCGCTGGATAAAAGTCAGGAGAGATGTCTTGGGAGTGAGAGATCCCAGCCCCGGGCCAGATGGCACAGCCCTGGGTTGCAGCACTAGGAAGGTAAATCCCCATAACTTCTGGCTGTAAAAACCAGTGGTGGTTAGGGTGGCAGAAGACACTCCCAAATTTTCAGGAAACTCCACTTAAAGGGCCCATATGGTCTTAAAATGTATACAAACGAACCCACTCTGGAATTTCACATCAGGGGAATAGCTGGAAGGGCTCCAGTCACATATGGGAAGTGGGTGAAGTGACTGGAAACAGGGTGAGGGGCAAACCGCCAGAAGTCAGGCAACAGCAGTGTCCTTTCTCTGATCCCTCTGTTCACACAGAGCCAGAGAGCAAAGAATCCAGTTGACCCTTCCTGGTGATTATCTAAGGCTCCGCCCCACACAATTTACAGGTACCTTTTCTACAACAGGCCACACTACTAAGACAGGGAGTCAAAGCAGCTCTACCTAGTACACAGAAATAAACGCAGAGAGGCTGCCAGGCAAAGAAATATGTCCCAAATGAAAGAACAGAACAAAACCCAGAAAAAGAACTAAACAAATGGAGATAGCCAACTTATTAGGTGCGGAGTTCAAAACACTGGTGATTAGATTCCAACCTTGGGCGACGGAATAGGAGGGAGCAGATTCCACTTCCCCCTACACGTGGGAGGAAAAACCTGGCGGATCTATGGAGGAACAGAGCAAACAGCCAACAGTACCCCAGCGTGTATGAAAATAAGAGACACTGAAACTGTAGCGGACACTGAAAATCCAGACGGTAAGGAGAGGGCTTCAGGACAATAAGGTCCCAGGGACCAGTGTGAGGACCAGGGCAGCTGTATCTCCAGATACAGCCTGGTGCCTTGTCTACCACAGACTCCTTGGGAGCGATGGGCCTGCCACAGAGTCTTTGGGAGAGACCCGGGTCAACTGCTCCCTCCCTCCCTGGCCAAACAAGGTTTAAGCAGCACCAGGAGAAACCTGGTTGCTTGAGGTCGCAGAGAGGGGAATAAGGACAAAGTGGCAAACACACGGGGGCTGTGATCACCCACTGAGTCTGTGGTCGCGGGCTTGGGAGAGCTGAAAGTCGCACAGTGAATTGCACTGACCCTGATAGTCACCGGTCTGGCTGGAGAATTGGGCTGTACTGATTGGCAGGCTTGAATAGGAGGAATTCCTCCTCAAACAGTAAAACTGTTTGGCCCACTCCCGTCCCATGGGGGGCAGTGATCCCAAGGTTGCTCGGGAGGTTGCTCGTGGAAGACCCTGTGCAGAAGGCCGTAGGGAAGACCCCGCATACCTCCATAGCACTGGGAAGGGACCGAGGTAGCCTGGCTGAATATGGACCCGTACCCCAGCCCACAGTGGTAACCCAGGGAAAGAGCCTTTGAGGAAGACCTGGACCCCACACCAAAGGAGCCAGGGAGAGGTACTAGACTAGCTCTAGAGACAGTGCACGCAAGACTGGCTGAGTACACATAGGCAAGGGAGAAAAGCCACACCAATCACCCCTCAGCCTGCTGCAGCCAGTGAGACCAGAAAAACCAGTTTGGCCCGTTTGAAGCCAACAACAGGGTTTTTTTGTTTTGTTTTGTTTTTAGTAATCTTATTTTTCTTTAGTTTTTATTATTGTTTTATCTTTCAATACCTTTTTCCTCTCTTTCCTTTTTTCTTGTTTTATTCCTTCTTCCTTTCTTCACAACGTTACCTCTTTTTCCTCCCTTCTCCTGCTTTTTTTCTTTAAAAAAGTGAGACAAAAATATCTGGAACTGTGAAAGGACCATAGTTGGACCCAAACAGGGGGCATCCCAATGCTTGAGACAGTGAGACAAATTTCACTTTGCTATTGCAGAGAAACTGCAAGTTACTGCATATTTGTATTATTATTTTTACATCTTTTATTTTAATAGTATTTTTGTATTCCTCTTCTTTCTGTATAGACTTCTTTGCTTGGCTGGTTATATTGTATCATTTGACAGGTTTCCCCTGTTCTCTCTTCCACAGGGTATTGCTAATTTACTGTCTTTCACGTCACTTGTGTTCCTTTAGCACACTACTCAAAGTCCTATACCCCCTATTCATGTTTTTCGAATCACATAGATTCTGTCATGATTGTTGCTCTTATATTATTATAAATACTAGCTGTTCCATACAACTGTAAATACTTCACAACACCCCTCCCGGATCTTAGCCCACTTCACAGTTTCCTGAACTCTATTACTATAGTGGGTAACTCTATTCTCTCACACACTACACCTATTTACTATCCTTTACTCTCACCTTAGCTCAGAATCTGACTTCCCATAACCTCACTACTTTCTAGATCCAACTCACAATCCTTCCCTCCCTAATAAGAGTCCTATCTTTTTAGCATCCATTTTTAAAAGTGGCTAGTTGGGTTGAAGATCATGGTTAACACTACACATAGCCAAAGGATCTCCTATCTCTTCTCTACTGGCTGCTACTGTAAATATCATAGAATACTCTCTTGCTGTCTTAAACCATTTTGCCTTTACCTCCAACTGATCACACAAAAAGAGTAGGTAGAAGCAGAGAACACCAGGATACCCACTGAAAGATGAAACCCAACAATGAAGAAACCACGGACAGATTAACAGCAGAAGGTGAAGGAGGGAATGGAAACCACGCAGACCTCAATCCAGAACCTATCTGGAAATACAACTAAATAGTGGAGAAACTACCCAGTACAAACAACCGAACAAGAGCAAAAGAGAATCCTCAAAACCTTGTACATACAGAAAAACTACCTTCAACACAACCTGCTCTCACCAGCACAACACAATATAAGGGGTGGTGGACAGAGTGACCCTCAGTTAACCAGCTGGTGAGAAGGACCCACTAAGGAAACACCTCAAAACAATAAAAACCCAAAGACAAACACAGAGCCAACTTAAAGAACAGCCCAAGACCAGTGAGCTCAGGAGATCAAGGAGACTACACCACTGAATCTCACAGGTATGCTACCACAAAAGTTCACACCATAAACCCAGGGAGCCAGAACAGATCAATTTAAGAAGCTGAAGCTAACCAGAAGAGTCTCACAAACAATGAGAAGACAAAGAAACAATCCCCAAACAAAAGGAAAGGAGGAAGCTTCAGAAAGAATGCTAGATGAAATAGAGGCGAGTCAGCTATCAGATACTGAATTCAAAGCACTGTTTATCAAGAAGTTCAATGAGCTCACAATGAGCTACCAAAAACTACAGGGAAATTACAATGAACTCACTGAAAACTATATCAGTGTGAAAAAAGAAATAGAAACTATCAACAAGGGACAAAAGGCAATGAAGAATACAATTTCTGAATTGAAGAACACAGTGGAAGGAATCAAAAGCAGGATCAATGAAGCAGAAAATCAGATTAGTGAGTTGGAGGACAAAGTAGAAAAAAACACCCAGAAAGAGCAAGAAAAGGACAAGAGGCTCAGAAATAATGAAGAGGGATTGAGAGAAATGCAAGACAATATGAAACGTAATAATATCCATATAATAGGTATACCAGAAGGAGAAGAAGAGCAAGGGATAGAAAACTTATTTGAAAAAGTAATGATGGAAAACTTTCCTAATTTGATGAGAGAAAACGTCACACAAATCCAGGAAACACAGAAAATCCCAATCAAGAGGAACCCAAATTGGCCCACTTCAAGATACACTGCCCTTAAAATTTCAAAATTCCAAGACAAAGAGAGAATCTTAAAGGCAGCAAGGGAGAAAAAGAAAGTAACATACAAGGGAGCCCCAATAAGTTTAGCTGCTGACTTCTCAATGGAAAAGCTCTAAGCAAGAATAGAATGGCGAGAAATATTCCAAGTATTAAGAACTAGAGGCCTGCAACCAAGGCTCGCAATCAAGATAGAAGGCCAAATAAAGAGCTTCCAAGACAAAAGAAGTCTAAAAGGATACACCTCCACCAAACCAGCTCTGCAAGTGATGCTAAAAGGACTGCTTTAAGCAAAGGAAGGAAAAGAGAGAGACAGAGAGGAACACAGGTACAAAAATGGCAATGAATAAGTAACTTTCAATAATAACCTTAAATGTAAATGGATTAAATGCTCCAATCAAAAAACATAGAATAGCTGAATGTATAAGAAAGCATGACCCACACATATGCTGCCTACAAGAGACCCACCTCAGGACAAAAGACCGACACAGACTAAAACTGAAGGCCTGGAAAAAAATTTTCCAAGCAAACAGACCAGGAAAAAAAAAAGCTAGGGTAGCAATACTCATATCAGACAAAATAGACTTAAAAAAAGGGACCCAGAAGGTCACTTCATAATACTCAAGGGAAGAATCCACCAAGAAGACATAAACATTGTAAATAAATATGCACCCAACATAGAAGCACCCAAATATATAAAGAAAATCTGAGAGGACTACAAGAAAGATATTGACAGCAACACAATTATACTAGGGGATTTTAACACCCCACTGTCAAAAATGAACAGATCTTCCAAACAAAATATCAACAAAGATATTGTGGCATTGAACAAAGCCCTAGATGAAATGGACTTGATTATATATATATATATACACACACACACACACACATACACACACACACACACACACACACATATAGCCATATATAGCCCTTCATTCCAAAGAAGCAAATACATATTGTTTTCAAATGCACATGGAACACTTTCACCATATGGTAAGACACAAAACAATCCTCAAGAAATTCAAGAAAATTGAAATCATACCAGGCATTTTCTCTGACCACAAGAAACTGAAACTAGAAACCAGCCCCAAGGGAAAAACCCAAAACACTCAAAATCATGGAGATTGAATAGCATGCAATCAAACAATAAATGGGTCAAGAATGAAATTAGGGAAGAAATCAAAGTTTCTGGAAACAAATAAAAATAAACTCATAACAACCCAAAACTTATAGGATACTGCAAAGGCAGTCCTGAGAGGGAAGTTCATAGCAATACAGATCTACCCAAAAAAGATAGAAACATTTGAAACAAACAACCTAACCCTATACCTACAAGAATTTGAGGAACAACAACAAAGACAGCCCAGAGCAAGTAGATGGAAGGAAATAACCAAGATCAGAACAGAATTAAATGACATAGAGACAAAAAGCACAATTCTAAGGATAGTTGAATCCAGGAGCTGGTTTTTTTTAAAAAGATAAACAAAATTGACAAGCCTTTAAGCAGTCTCATCAAGAAAAGAAGAGAGAGGACCCAAATAAACACAATTAGAAATGAAAGAGGTGAGATCAAAACTGACACCACAGAAATACAAAGGATTGTAAGAAATTACTATGAAGAACTGTATGCCAAGAAATTTGAAAACCTAGATGAAATGGACAAATTTCTAGAAAAGTATAATCTTCCAAAATTCAGTGAAGAAGCAGAAAGCCTGAACAGACCAATAACAGCAGATGAAATTGAAGCAGTAATCAAAAAACTCCCAACACATAAAAGCCCTGGACCAGATGGTTTCACAGGAGAATTCTACAAAGCATTTAAGGAAGAGCTACTCTATTCTTCACAGACTATTTCAAAAAATCCAACATGATGGAAGACTCCCAAACTCTTTTTATGAAGCCGGCATCATCCTAATTCCAAAACCAGATAAAGACACAACAAAGAAAGAAAACTTCAGGCCAATATCGCTGATGAACATAGATGCTAAAATCCTCAACAAAATATTGGCAAACCACATCCAACAAAACATTAAAGAGATCATACACCATGACCAAGTGGGATTCATCCCAGGGATGCAAGGATGGTTTAATATTCACAAATCAGTAAATGTAATACATCACATAAACAAAAGCAATGACAAAAATCACATGATCATATCAATAGACTCAGAAAAAGCTTTTGATAAGGTACAGCATCCGTTTATGATAAAAACACTCAGCAAAGTGGGAATAGAGAGAGCATTCCTCAATATAATACAGGCCCTATTTGAGAGACCTACAGCCAACATCACACTCAATGGGAAAAAACTAAAATCTTTTTCACTAAGATCAGGAACAAGACAAGGTTGTCCACTTTCGCCACTTCTATTCAATATAGAATTGGAAGTTTTAGCCAAAGCGATCAGACAAGAAAAGGAAATAAAAGGCATCCAAATCGGAAAGGAGGAAACAAAACTGTCACTGTTTGCAGATGACACAATACTGTACATGGAAAATCCTATAGATTCTACCAAAAAACTGCTCAACCTAATAAATGAATTTGGCAAAACAGCAGGATATGAAGTCAACATCCAGAAATCAAAGGCATTTTTGTATACTGGCAATGAATCAGCAGAAGCAGAAATCAAGAAAAAAATCCCATTCTATATAACAAAAAGAAAAATAAAATACCTAGGAATAAACCTAACCAAGGAGGTAAAAGACCTGTATGCAGAAAACTATACAGCACTGAAAAAAGAAATCAAGGAAGACACAAACAAATGGAAACATATGCCGTGTTCATGGATTGGAAGAATTAACATCATCAAAGTGCCCATACTACCAAAAGCAATTTACAGATTCAGTGCAATAGCTATTAAAGTACCAATGGCATACTTCACAGATATAAAACAAACACTTAAAAATTTATATGGAACCATAAGTGACACCTAATAGCTGCAGCAATTTTGAGAAAGAAGAGCAAAGTAGGAGGGATCCAAATACCTGATACCAAACTGTATTACAAGGCCACTGTAACCAAGACAGCCTGGTACTGGCATAAGAACAGAAACATAGACCAGTGTAACAGAATAGAAAGCCCAGAAATAAACCCAAGTCTCTATGGTCAATTAATACTCAAGAAAGAGGGCAGCAACATAAAATGGAGTAAAAATAGCCTCTTCAACAAGTGGTGCTGAAAGAACTGGACAGCTACATGCAAAAAAATGAAACTTGAGCATGAACTTACACCATACGCAAAAAAAAAAATTCAAAGTGGATAGAAGATTTAAATATAAGCTGTGATACCATTAAAGTCCTAGGGGAGAACATAGGCAGAAAAATCTCAGATATTTCATGCAGCAACATTTTTACTGATACGTCCCCTAGAAAAAGGAACGAAAAGAAAAGAATACACAAATGGGATCTTGTTGGGAACTGCTCTGCCTGTTTTCAGGAGTTGTAACTACCCCTCATGGCTAAGGATGAGTGAGCAACCTTCAGAATGTGAGCCACAAGGAAACAAAGCTTGTCTCTGGTAGCAAACGCAGCCTCTGCTTCCTCACCTGCCCCCAAAGCATGGTTGGTTAGTCCATGACGGGTAAGACTCCTCAGAGAGAGGGGCTACCTAAGCCAGACACCATCACTTGAGAGGCCATCATGGAAGGACTTGGGGGGCTGCAACAAAGAGGGAGTGATGGACACTTGCCCCCTGGCTATTCTGACATAGCCTGAGTCCCCATGTCCTCTGGGAGAAGCACTTCCAGGCTCTAATCCACTTAAGGCTGAAAACCTGTGATGGGGAGAGATGCAGCTCCTTGCCTCAGCTAGAGTGGTATCCAGGGTAATCAGGCATAAGAAAGAATTCCTAAAATTCCTGTGAAACCTTCTTTGCTAAGACTGCTTTCATTCATATGTTAAGGGTCTGAACAGGAAATAAGTGTTTAACCCAAAGTTTCTGCAACCCCCTTTTTTTGACAGACACTAACTCAGACTAATCCCTCAGGTTTCTTTGAATGTTATCTACTGTTTGGTCCTTGCTGCCCTGTGGTGGCTTGTGTATTACAACTGAATAAAAGCCCCTGGAGAAAGGGGCTCTTGGCCTTTTTCCTCTGAGAAATTGGCTACCTCTCTTTCCCAAGCAGATCATGTCTTGGTAGTGTTACTTTCATTCATTGGGGTGGGGAGACTTTCGGGCAAAGTCCCTCCCACAGGATCTTATCAAAATAAAAAGCTTCTGCATGGTAAAAGAAAACAGTGTTAAAATAAAAGAGAACCAACTGTATGGGAAAACATATTTGCCAATGATACCTCAGACAAGGGTTTAATCTCCAAAATATACAAAGAACTTACATGACTCCACTCTAAGAAGACAAGCAACCCAATGAAAAAGTGGGCAATGGACTTGACCAGACATTTCTCCAAGGAGGACATACAGAAGATCCAGAGACACATGAAAATATGCTCAATATCGCTAACTATCAGAGAGATGCAAATTAAAACCACAATGAGATACCACTTGACACCAGTCAGAATGGTCATTATAAACAAAGCAACAAACAAAAAGTGTTGGAGAGGTTGTGGAGAAAAGGGGACCCTAGTTCCCTGTTGGTGGGATTGCAGACTGCTACAGCCACTATGGAAAACAGTATGGAATTTTCTCATAAAATTAAAAATGGATCTGCCTTTTGACCCAGCAATTCCACTGCTAGGATTATATCCTAAGAACCCTCAAACACCAATCCAAAAGAACCTATACACCCCAATGTTCATAGCAGCACAATTTACAATAGCCAAGTGCTGGAAGCAAGATAGGTGCCCATCAGTAAATGAATGGATCCAAAAACTATGGTACATTTACAGAATAGAATTCTATGCAGCAGAAAGAAAGAAGGAGCTGCTACCCTTTGTGACAGCATGGATGGAACTGGAAAGCATTATGCTGAGTAAAATAAGCCAGGTGTTTAAAGACAAATACCATATAATTTCACCTTTAACAGGAACCTAAACAATAAAACAAACAAGCAAGTAAAATATAACCAAAGAGACTGAAATAGGGAACAAGCTGACAGGGACCAGAAGGGAGAGGGGAGGAAATTTCAGGGGAAAAGGAGAAGGGTTTACAGGAACAAGTATAAAGGACACATGGACAAAAACTAAAGGGGGTGGAAATAGGAGGGAGGTGGGGAGCACTGGCGGTGGTGGGCTCGGATGGGAGTAAAACACAGAAAACTGTACTTGAACAGCAACTAAAAAACACTGGTGATTAGGATGCTCAAAGAACTCACTGAGTATGGCAACAATGTAAATGAAGAAATGAAGGTTATGCTAGGTGAAATAAAGAAAAATGTACAGAAAACCAACAATGAAGGGAAGGAAGCTGGGATTCAAATAAATGATTTGCAACATAAGGAAGAAATAAACATTCAACCAGAAGAGAAAGAAGAAACAAGAATTGAAAAACAGGAGGATAGTATAAGAAAACTCTCGGACATCTCCAAATTTGCCAACATCCAAATCATAGGGATGCCAGAAGGAGAAGAGGAAGAGCAAGAAATTGAAAACTTAATTGCAAAAATATTGAAAGAAAACTTCCCTAATTTGGTGAAGGAAATAGACATACAAGTCCAGAAAGCACAGAGAGTAGCAAACAAGTTGAACACAAAGAGGACTACACTAGGACACATCATAATGAAAATGCCAAAGGTTAAAGATCAAGAGAGAACCTTAAAAGCAACAAGAGAAAAGTATAGAGTTACCTACAAAGGAGTTCCCATAAGACTCTCAGGTCATTTCTCAAAAGAAACTTTGCAGGCAAGATGGGACTTGCAAGAAGTAATTCAAAGTGATGAAAAGCAAGGACCTACAGCCTAGGTTACTCTATCCAGCAAAGCTCTCATTTAGAATGGAAGGGCAGATATAGTGCTTCCCAGACAAGGTAATGCTAAAGGAGTTCATCATCACCAAGCCATTATTACATGAAATGTTAAAGGGACTTATTTAAGAAAAAAAAGATTAAAACTATTAATGTTAAAAAGTCAACAAATTCACAACTATCAATAAGTAAATCTAAAAAAAAAAACCACAAATAAAAACAAACAACCAAACAAAAAACAAACTAAGTAAACAATCAGAACAGAAACAGAATCATAAATGTGGAGTTCATTTGGAGGGTTTTCAGCTGGGAGAGGGAAGGGGGAGATTGGTGGAAAAGGTATAGGGATTAATAAGTATAATTTTTAAGTATAAAATACATAGGGGATGTTAAGAATAGTATAGGAAATGGAGAAGCCAAAGAACTTACATGCATGACCCGTAGACATGAACTAAGGGAGGAATTGCTGGAGGAATGGAAGGTACTATGCAGAGGGGGCAAAGGGAGAAAAATTGGGACAACTGTAATAGCATAATCAATAACATATACTTGTAAAAGAGAAATAATCACTAGTTGGTTTATAAGAGACAAAGAAACCTAACAAGCAATGACTGGGAAATACATATGGTCAATTAGGATTTGACCTTTTCAAAAAGTAGGCTCCAGAAATCTGATAAGCAGAAGTCTGTGGGATTCAGAACAAACATACTGTATTAATTATTATTATTCACTTTATATTGCCACGATTGTACACAATGCTACATAAATGGTTGACAGTACTGGTGAAAGAATAATATCCCAGCCCTTGAGTGCTTATAATTTATGTAAACACATCATTTTATTTTGTTTTTCTAAGCCATATCTGTGACTTGTGATTCTGTTTCTTTTGCTCACAGTCATATTTCATCTCTGATTTTTGTATAAATGAAAAAACTGAGTTGTTTTGGAAATAGCACATGTTATTCCAAAATAATGTTTCTCCTCTGTAATACCAGGATTGTCACATTGGGGATTCTGACTAGAGATCTGCTCTCTGGTTGGGGTCCTCCTGTGCATGTGAAGGGAGAAAAGGGGAATATATTTAAGGCTCTCTGGAGATGAACAGGGCTGGAAGAGTGTCATATTATTAAGAACTTTTCTCAGTGGGGTATTAAAATTCTTTGCCTCTAGAAGTGTTTCTGCTACAAAAAAACACAGAGGAAGCCATGTAGAGAAGATTGGTAGCAACATTCATTATTACCTTAAATTCCTTGCAAGTTCTGAACTATTAATTCATCAGTTCATCAATCTCCCCAGTATACATTCATGCTATATTACTGCTTTATTTTGCCTTCCCATGAAAGTCTTTAATTGGCCTATTTTAGAAGCAGATGGATTGACTTATATAGCCTCTCAGGCTTTTGTTAAATATCAGTAAGCACCACACAGACTGTCAAATTTCATACCTGTCTGAATGGGGCATGAGAGACACTTCTATTTTATTGCAACTACAGGTGTCGTTTTATTATCTTTTACTTTAGTATGTCAAAACATTTGAAATACACAATTGGATGTTGACACCACCTATATTAGTCTCTAAAAAGCTTTTTATTAAAATCAGAAACAAAATGTGTGACCAAATTTGGTACTTCTGACTTGAAGATCCTGTAAAATATGATTGATAATCATATCTATTTTCCGATAGGAAATATCTTCCATTTTTAAGTAATAAATATGAAACTCAAAAAAAGAAGTTTATTTTAATTCTGTAATATGAATTGGGTCCTTAGTTGTGAGTCATTATACTAGGCACTATTGATACCATGGCAAATAAAACAAATAGATTCTCTGAATTGACAGTTGTACATAACATAAACTGTCAATCATAGTACATTAAAGAACCATTTTGATAGAAGTACAGAATAAACCATGGGAGCTCTTTTAAGACTCCAACCTCATACCTGATTTTCAGGGAGAACTGCCCAGAGGAAATGATGTGATCTAAAGTACTGAACTAAATAATGAGTGGGAGTTAGATACAAGTGAGGGTTGGGGGTTGGAGAGGATTCCAGGTAGAGGAAAGAAAAACATTTAGAGGCAAGTGAAATCTTGGGACAAGTGGAACTGAGAGTAGTTTAGCGTGGCTTGAGTTTAGATTGCAAAGATATGGAAGAGGGGGAGGGAGAACTAAACAAAAATCAAATTACTCAGCATCATGTAAGCCAAGCTAATACGTTGGGACAGTATACTAAAACAGGAGGTGTAGGGGGAGTCATGGATGGGCTTCTGAGAATTGCTTGTGAAAATGTGTGCATGACCAGATTCTCAAAAGTTTCCAACAAACAATTCTCCTTTTTAAGAACAAAAATCGCTCTCTTGATATTTATCCTCCAGCAACATTAACTATTTGTGAAATGTTACCAGCGAAGCCTTGGCAATTTCAGTCATTCCTTCACCCATTCACATATTCAACAGATATTAACTGAAAATTTCATAACAAAGGGATACAGAAGGGAATAAGAGAAGACAGGCTTCTAAAAGGTAAGGACAGAAAATAAATGAGCACAAAAAATGTGAGAGGGATTTCATAAAACCTATAAAGAAACCCAAAACGAGGACTCTTGTTAAAGATTCTGCTGAGAAAGTCTCAGGAGCTATCACTTAAGTTGGTGAGAAACTGAAACAGCTAGTGCAAAGGCCCTGAGACAGAATTGACTTGATGTTGCTGAATAAAAAGAGGCCAGTGTGGCTGCAGTACATGTAGCTGGTGGGACAGTAATACAAAGTAGGATGTGACATTGGAAAAATGGGGCAGGAATCAGGTCATGAAGGTCATGGTCAGAAATTTGAATTTTATTCTCAGTGCTATGGAAAATTATTGAAAGAACTCTACACTAGCATTGTATGATCTGATTTATGTTAAGGAGAATATACTGTAAGGAAGGGAAGAGTAGAAATAGGGGGACTAGTTAGAAATCTATTGTAGTAGTTCATTTAAGAGAGGATTTTGTCTCGAGCTGGAGTGATCGTTTTGGAAATGGAGATTATTAGTACATACGTTTGAGATGTTTATTGGGGCAATATGCAACTGCCTATGTGGTAGGCATGGTAAAGTGCTAACTGCCCTGGGTAACATTCTCTAAATATAAATACTGCTGAAAGGAAAATACTAAAGATATGCCAACAAAATTTCTTTCGGGATCTCTCTAACAGACAAAACCAAATAGGGTATTTGAGTTCAAACCTTAATTCTGTCATTTGTGACTGTAGGCCAACCACTAACTTACCTTCTCTGGGTGAGTTTTCCTATCCAAAACATGAGACGAACAACATGTGAAAGCACCCAACACTCCTGGTATAAAGTAAATGTGCTTAGTTTAAAAAAGAGCAATTATTAATTTCAGCAATTACTAAATGATCTTTGAGAATAGGTAGCTGAATGGCAAAATAAGAAGAGAATCTAGAGGTAAAAATATTTTTTACCAAAAGCTGATTTGCCACTTTCTTATCATGGTTGCTCCACCTTGAAAATTTGCTTTTAGGAACAAATTAAGCATGGTCTTAACTATTCCTTTTGTTTCCGGATTCAGAACTGCACTGGGGGGTGGGCAGGGATGGGAGTAAAAGACAGAAAACTGTACTTGAACAATAATTAAATAAAAAAATTTATATACAAAAAAAAATCTGCATTCATACAAGCTAGGCAGTCTGGAGATTTCCTGTGTTGTGTGAGCAATGTAGTCTGGCTTTTAAACATTCATTCTGCATATATTACGTGCATTGATATTCAAATGTTTTCCTGAACTTCCCAGCAAGGGCATAATGTTTATGACCTCCACAGTCACCTTAACCGGCCCAGGCCCTCCCTGAGGCTGTGCCCAAGGGTCACTGAGGATGAGTCAGACATTGGTGGCTGTGCATTTACAAATCTCCTCTTTCCTTTCTCTTTTCTATTTGCTGGGAAAGCCTTGCTGTTAAACGTAATTCTGGGAAACTGGCTTGGAGTGGAGGTGTAGAACAGAGTCTCAAAAAGCTTTAATTAGAAACCTACTTTGTGAAAACTAAGGATTAGCATGGTAGATGTATTTCTTTTAAAAAATATTTGAAGTGTTTTAGCTTGCTTATCTTAACTAGCTAGGTCAATTCGAGTTGAGTAAAACTGTGGCTTAGTTAATG
Source organism: Artibeus jamaicensis (assembly GCF_021234435.1). Classification (NCBI taxonomy): domain Eukaryota; kingdom Metazoa; phylum Chordata; class Mammalia; order Chiroptera; family Phyllostomidae; genus Artibeus; species Artibeus jamaicensis. Next base: position 22,069,711 of record NW_026522025.1, on the reverse strand, counting down.
TGGTTTATAGAAACTGAGTTTGTCATATGCCATCCAAACTGCTATAAAACTAAAGGCAAACCACATGTCTTTGTATTCCCTTGATTTTGAAACAAGGCATTTGAATTGCATGGGGGATGACCTGAGTGGGTAGTGTGGGGGATGGCACTTGATGGCAAGCATAAACTTCCCCAGTTGGAGAGTCTGGTAGTCTCAGGCTAACCCCAGAATACTGTGAATGGTCTTGAAGCTATATGGCCAAAGCTGATTTGGAAAGAACCTGCTAGAAATAAGCTAATATTTCAAAAATCTTGTAAGAAAACAAATGCATTTAGGTTGTGCCTGTGAATATGATATAGTATTTGGATAAACTGGGCAATGCCCCTATAAGGGAAAAATTTTTGAATTTTAATTTTGATTATTCCCCAGACTGATGTTCACGTAATCCTCCTTCATCCATGTTGATATATTCTGTATATTAAAAATGCCCTTGAATTTAGATGCCTGAACTTTCTTTTTTTAGCTTTTTAAAAAATTAATTAATTTTATTTTATTATGCCATTACAGTTGTTTTATTCCCCCCTTCATTCCCCTCCACCCTGTACACCCCCTCCATCATCCCCCCTTTAGTTTATGACCACGTGTCTCAAGTTCTTTAGATTCTATATTGCCCTTACTATTCTTACCCTCCCCCTATCTGTTTTCTATCTACGGTCTATGCTACTTATTTTCTGTACCTTCTCCCCCCTTCTCCTCCTCCCACTCCTCTGTTGCTAATCCTCATTTCTGTGATCCTCATTATGTGATCTTCATTTCTATGGTTCACTCCTGATCTAGTTGTCCTCTTAGTTTGCTTTTGTTTTAGGTGTGGTTGTTGATAACTGTGAGTTTGCTGTCCTTTCACTGTTCATCTTTTTATCTTCTTTTTCTTAGGTAAGTCCCTTTAACATTTCATATAATAAGGGCTTGGTGATGATGAACTCCTTGAACTTGATCTTATCTGAGAAGCACTTTATCTGCCCTTCCATTCTAAATGAAAGCTTTGCTGGATAGAGCAATCTTGGTTGTAGGTCTTTGGTTTTCATGACTTGGAATACTTCTTTCCAGCCCCTTCTTGCCTGTAAGGTCTCTTTTGAGAAATCAGCTGACAGTCTGATGGGAACTCCTTTGTAGGTGACTGTCCCCTTATCTCTTGCTGCTTCTAGGATTCTCTCCTTCATTTTCATCTTGGCTAATGTAATGATGATGTGCCTTGGTGTGTTCCTTCTTGGGTCCAACTTCTTTGGGACTCTCTGAGCTTCCTGGACTTACTGGAAGTCTAGTTCCTTTGCCAGATTGGGGAAGTTCTTCTTTATTATTAGTTCAAATAAGGTTTTCTTTTGTGGCTGTTCCTCTTCCCCTTCTGGTACCCCTATAATTCTAATGTTAAAACGTTTAAAGATGTCCTGGAGGTTCCTAAGCCTCTCCTCATTTTTTTGAATTCTTGTTTCTTCATTCTTTTCTGTTTGGTTATTTTTTCTTCTTTCTGGTCCATTCCCTTGATTTGAGTCCCAGTTTCCTTTCCATCACTATTGCTTTCCTGTGCATTTCCCTTCATTTCAATTAGTTTAGCCTTCATATGTTCTTCTAATTTGTGGCTAAAATCAACCAGTTCTGTGAGCATCCTGATCACTAGTGTTTTGAACTGTGCCTCTGATAGATTGGCAATTCTTGTTCGCTTAGATTTATGGGCTCTGGGGCTCTGAGTTCTTTTGGAGCCATGTTTTGATCTGTTCATGTCTGTTACGTATGAGGAGCGGAGCCTTAGTTGTTACCAGGGCAGGGACACCCAGCTCACTGGTTTGTGATGCTGTATGTGGGGGCAGGGTCAGAGAGGGAGCAATAGTGGTCCCCTCTGCTCCTTCCTGCCACTGGGGCCTGCATGGTCTGTCTCACTGCTTGCTCCTTCGCTGGTTTATCTGCGTGCAGATGTGTGACCTTGGTCAGCCATCCGCCTTGCGCCTTCACTGGGTCCACCTGTCGCTAACCCACACCTGGGATTCGCCCCCGGCTGCCTGGGTCAGGGGATCCTCCTTGCCCAACCCACTCCACTGCTGGCTCTGCCCCTCTTACCGGTCCAGTGGAGTGGCTCGTTCCTGTCGGACTCCGTACTTTTCAATCTTCTGTGGTTTGGTTGTGTTTATTGTTGTTAAAACTTTATTATTTTTAGATTTGATTGTGCGAGAAGGTAAAGTGTCTCCACCTACGCCTCCATCTTGGCTGAAGTCCTCTAGATGACTGAACTTTCTACACTGCTAGAGTGTTTCTTTGTGTAGCAGACAGGAAATCTTTTAATAAAGGAAAATATTGCAGTAAATGAAGTTTGCCTTAAAAAAAGATGTCTGTCCAAGTCTTTTGCCTTTTCATTCTTTTACCCTAAAGTGTGATAAAGGATAATGTTTAAAAAATTAAGATAGTGACTCTTATTCAGATACAAATCAATTTGTTAAAGATTTCATTTAACCCATTCACTGAGGCAACTGGCACATGTGAAAGAAAATCTGTAAAACTGCTGGATTTATAGATTAGGAATATTAAAAAAAACATGCAAATGAAGGCAAAACTGGTTTTACCAGAGTTGGAGAAGAAAGTCCATTAAATCACTATCTGATGGGATCTAATTTGCATCTTTATTAGTTACTTACATTTTACAGAGTAGTGAAATAGCTCAGAAACAATGAAAGACTAAAATCAGGTAACTGCATAGTTTTCTGTTGAAGATCAAAATTTCTGCCACATATTTTCTTTCATTTTTGCCCATGATTTTTTTATAGCATAGAGAAAGTAAGTATCAAGTAGGCAAGTATGGTCTCAAGCACCATCTCTGATCAATTGACAGTGTCTGCTGCCTGCAGCATCTGTCAGGGAATTTTTAGGTTCAGCAGGAGGGAGTACCACACAGATTAGCAACGTCTGTCAAGGGCGATGGGGTGGTATCTGTGGTATGTACCTGCCACTCTGTTATAGAATGATGTCATCCATAAACTACCCCAAAATATTATAGACTCATTATGTTACTCTTCCCAGAGCATTTACATTTAAAAAGTAGAAGACACTATGGAAGAAAATATTTAATTCCTTTTTTTCTTTTGTGTATATGAAATTGCATACTTTGGAAAGTTTCCAAAGTATTTGCAAAATTCAAGCATTACAAAATTAAGCAGAGTAACACGTTGTCTCCCACTTTTACCTACTGGTTCCTCTATTTCTTTTAACAAAAAAACTTCTGGTTGCTAGTTTTGGATGTACCCTTCACGAAACACACATACAATGATGGATCGTAAAGTCCATTGTGTGTTAGTGGACACACAATGCTTTATTCTTTCCAGTTTTTGTATAGATTTTAATTTTCCTCCATGTCTGTTTAACAAGTGTTTCCATGCTGATTTAATTTGTAAGTAATTAAAATAATCCCTTTGTTGTTTTTAAGGTTTTCAACTATTGAGCAGAGTCCTTGTGTATGAGACCATGAAAGAAATTTTTGTGTGCCTTTATTTCTCCTTAAAATGTATTGTTTTGAATTACAAAATGTTGTAAGCATACAGAAGTTCAGAAGATAACTGATATCCATGTACCCATCACGGATTACAGATTGAGAAATTTTAGCAGGTTCCCTTTAAAAATAAATAAATGTTATTGAAATAGCTAAAGTGCACCTCTCCAAGCACTTTTCCTTCTTACATCAAAGGAAACTATATTATTATTCTGAGGTTAGAATTTATCATTTCTACAGCTATATTTTTACTACATGTGTATATATTCAGAATATATATGTATATGTGCATATGTTATACATATGTATGCATGCTATTGGTGTGTGTTCAGAATTTTACGTGATCATACTCCTCTATGTATACTTTTGAAACTGTATGCATTAATATTATTTTTGAAATTTATCCATAATAATGCAGTTAATTTATTGTAATTGCTATATAGTACTAAAAGTTAAACTGAAGAATATTTAAAAATTTAAGAGTTTATTTGAGCAAAAACTAATTTGAATCAATTAGCACTAAACCAGAGTAGTTTAGGAGCACTCTGCAACAGAAGGTAAGGGCCAGACTTTTATAGAGAATAGGTAGGAGCAAAGCAAGAAATCTGCTTAAGTGGTTGCCTTATTCAAGAAAGCCTAGTTGGTTGTTTTTGATTGGTTGTTCTTAGATTTTGTTTCTTTTTTTTAGGAATTACTATTTTTAACGTTTTTCATGTACAGTTGTCTCCATTTTCCCCCATCCCCTCCTGCCCCAACCCCCTTCGGCTTTGTCCATGGGTCCTTTTTTAAAAAAAATTTATTTAGTTATTTTTCAAGTACAGTTTTTTGTCTATTTCTCCCATCCCAGCACCCCCCCCCGTGCTCCCCACCTCCCTCCCATTTCCACCCCCTTTACATGTTTCTTAACAACCCTTCCCTTTCTTTCCCTTTTTATCCCCCTCCCATCTCCTTTCTGGTTACCATCTATGTTTTCTTGCTTGTTTGTTTTGTGATCAGATTCAACTTATAGGTGAGATCATATGGTATTTGTCTTTCACCGCCTGGCTTAGTTCAGTTAGCATAATGCTCTCTAGTTTCATCCATGCTTTTGCAAAGGGTAGGAGCTCCTTCTTTCTTTCTGCTGTGTAGTATTCCATTGTGTAAATGTATTATAGTTTTTTTTTTATCCAATCACTTACAGATGGGCATTTAGGTTGCTTCCAACACTTGACTATTATAAATTATGTTGCTATGAACTTTGGGGTACATACATTCTTTTGAATTGGTGTTTCAGAGTTCTTAGGGTATAATCCTAGCAGAGGAATTGCCAGGTCAAAAGGCAGTTCCATTTTTAGTTTTCTGAGGAAATTCCATACTGTTTTCCACAGTGGCTACCCCAACCTGCATTCCTACCAACAGTGTAGTAGAGTTTGCTTTTCCCCACAACCTCACCACACTTGTTGTTTGTTGTTTTGGCCATTCTGACTGTTGTGAAGTAAAACAAATGCTTCAGAAATTTATATGGAACCATAAGCAACCCAAATATCTGCAGCAGTTTTGAGAAAGAAGAACAGAGTAAGAGGGATCACAATATCTGATATTAAACTATATTGCAAGGCCACAATAATCAAAACAGTCTGGTACTGGCATAAGAACAGACACATAGATCAATGGAACAGGATAGACAGCCCAGAAATAAACCCAAGTCTCTATGGTCAATTAATATTCAACAAAAGGAACAGAAGATTTTGTTTCTTAACCTTGAGGAATTTCAGGCTTAGGTTTTGGTTTGCTTTTGTAGGCTGCTAGGGCATTATAGCCAACCTCAGTCTAATGGCCTCCTCGCTTAATTAATTTAACAATATATTCCATTGTATAAATGTGTGAATGTTTCAATTCCTTTTACCAGTATGAGGATCATCTTTTAAATTTGTTTATTTAGTTTTTTTTACTTAGAACTTTAATGTTGATCTATCTTTTCTTCTGTGATTTGTACTCTTTTTGGGTGGACCTAAGAAATTTTTTTTTCTAATCGTAGTGGCTTTGTAATGTGTCAGTTTTGCTAGGCTGAACTACATTTCCCAGAATCTCCTGCATATTCCTACCTATGTAAGCCAAAAGATGATTGTGTGAAAACTGGAGGGCTGAAATTAAGAAGAATGACTTTCATAGCTCATACACTTTTATTGGGCATCTGATAGATACTTCATAGGCAGGTAGCAGCAGTCAGGCTGTCATTACTCTACCTTCTCCTGGATCCTCTTTTAGTTTCTCTAACAAGAACTGACAGAGACTTTAGCCTGTACTTGTTGGTTCCAGGTTATACTTATGGGTTCCAGGTTGTTCTTACTCTTCCCCATTTCACATTTATCTTGCTCTCCGGATTTTCTTCTGTGGAGACTTAAAGCTCTGGCATCACATGGGAAGATGACAGGCTTACAGAAGAAACTGGTTACCCAGCTTGCATGTCACCTAAGGCCCAATTTCCATAATAAATCTTTGAGTGTGTATGCATGTGTCTCCTAATGCAGTCTTCTGTGATTGAAACCCTGACTGGTAGTTTTTTAATATCTTACAGAAAGTTGTGCCTTATGCAAATCCCTGACTCTGAATCATGAGGAATAATAGGGTGTATATATACCTATCTTCTACAGATACTTCAAATACCAATAGATTATTTCATATTTGATGACTGGGTTAGAAAATTACAACCAAATGTGGCAATATTTAAAGCCCAAGGACCTTTAAAGCCCAAGGACACCCACCAAATGTCAATCCTCTTCTTCTCTGTGAACAGCATAAGCTTAAAAAATTGTTCCATTTTTGTGGCTTTATCTCCTAGATCAATTATTTTTTTAGTTTTATATCAAGCAGTATCGAATCAGGAGATCAAAACCATATGGTAATTTTAATCAAGTTTAATATAAAGAATTTATAACTCTAATAAGCAACTGGATTAATGACTAGAATTGGTTTAAGAAACTTCTAAAGAATACTGGAATAGCAGGCATAGAAAGCAGCTGCAGTCTCTAAGGCTGAAGTAGAGCATCCAAGGAAGAGCTCCTCTACCACTCTGGGCTGAGATTCAGATCTTGTTGGAGAAGTTACAGTTCAGTAAATGGTGGAAGAGTTTGCTGAGGTGTTCTGCCAACAGGACTCACTGAGAATGTGCTTTCCAGGTGTGGAGAAAGCCATCTGTGGAGAGGTGGGACATCTTAGAACCTACTTTAAAGCTTCCCAAGGGCCATCCCAGGAAGGGCTGCAGAGGGAGGAGCCATGCTTCAGAAACTATTGCAAAGCCATCCAAGGAGGTCCTTTGGGCTATCCATTCACTGATGGTGCCAGATGCTGTTGGCTCCTGGTACTGCTGAGCCTCATGTCCTTCAGCAGCTGAGTACTGCAGAGATCACCTTAGAGAGCACTGAAGGAAGTCATTCACAGTTTTCGTCACACATTACTAGTCCCTGGGTACTATAGTAGATGTTCACACTGCAGGAGTCTTCCAAGAGGAGCACACTGGAACGAGGTACAGAAACCCCTTTCTCCTCCAGTGCCTTCTGCCTACAAAGTTTAACATGGTGCCAGCTGGCAAAGGAGACATACAGGTTGTAGAACAGTCAGTGAAGTGTAAACTTGGAGCTGAGAAGCAATAAATTGCTACCTGTAGCACTAAGCATATATATATTCTATTAATACTTTATCAAGGAAGCAACCTAAATTAGGAATTTTGTGGGTATCTTGTTTTACATCTATACCCTGATTACAGTATGTATTTTCATTTTTTGTATCATTTTTTAGAATAACTCAGAGGTATAGAAATTAAGCTTCTATATGACTATTGGCAAGAGATGGCTAACAGTCAATGTGAGTAATGGCACACATGGGTATTTTGAAAAATATTGGTTGGATAAATGGTTAAGTGAATGGATAACTATGAGAATATTATCATTTAACAAGATTTCAAAAGACTCAAGGCAACTACTGACATTTTAATATGTGTTCAAAATTAATTTTAAGTAACAAGATGAATGAGTATGGTTGGTCTCTATTGCGTGGCAGTTTCTATTTTTTTCTCTTTGCAAGTGACATCATTCTTTGTATAGAAAATAAAAAAGACCCTACCAAAACACTGTTAGGAGCAAACAAATATGGTAAAGTTGCAGGATACAAAACCAACAAACAAAAATCCATTATATCTCTATATCCTAACAATGAAATTTCAGAAAAAGAAATAGAAAAAAATCCCTTTTACAAATGTAACAAAAATAATAAAATATCTAGGTATAAACTTAACAAAGGTTGTAAAGGACCTATACACTGAAACTACAATGCATGATTAAAAGAGATTGAAAAAAACACAGTGAGATGGAAAGATATTCTGTGTTCATCATAGATTGGAAGAATCATCATAGTTAAAATTTCCATATTCCCCAAAGCAATATATAGAACCAAGATAATCTCCATCAAAATCCTGATGGCAATTTATAAAGAAAGAGAACAAAAAAATATTCAAATTTGTATGGAACCACAAAAGACCCTCCCCCTCAAAAACCACACCAATACTAAGGAAAAAAAGAATGAAGTTAGACCCATCATACTCTCTGATTTCAAACTACATTACTGAATGACAATTATCAAAATAGGATAGTATTGGCAGAAAAACAGACACACAGACCAATGGAACAGAATTGAAAACCAAGAAATAAACCCATATGGGTAAATAATTTCTTTCAAAGGAGCCAAAATATACAACAGAGAAAGAAAGCCTGTTCGATAAATGGTGCTGGAAAAATTGGAAAGCCAGAAGCAAAAGCATGAAACCTAGGAACACCTTTTAAATGTTGGTGTTCAATAGGATCTGTGTCATCCATCTGTCTCACTCATGGTTCAATTATCACATATGTTTTAATGATTGCTAAGTCTGTATCTCTAGCTAAGCTTTCTCTCCTGAATTTCACATAAATATATACAAATATCCACTAAACTTCTCTACTCAGAAGTCCTAAAGATACCTCAAATCAGCATATTAAAACTAAACTCCAATCCTGCCTCAACTTCTACCTATTACCCTTTCTGTATTTTCCATCTCAATGAATATCATCATTCATTTGTCCAAATGAGAAACCTGGGTATCAATCTTGAAACTATTATCTATCTTTCATGCCCTAAGTCCAGCTAAACAAGATCATTTTGGCTCCACCTTTTTTTTTTTACTTCCTAATCCCTTCACCATTTTCACCCATGCTCCCAACCCTCTTCCCATCTGGTTACTGTCAAAACATTCTATGTGTCTATGTGTCTGTTTCTTTTCTGCTTGCTCATTTATTTTTTATTTAATTTTTGATAAATATGGATTTATTGCCATTTTATTGTTTATATTTTGATCTTTTCTTCTTCTTAAAGAAGAACCTTTTTAACATTTCATATAATACTGGTTTAGTGGGGATGAACTCCTTTAGTTCTTTGCTGTCTAGGAAGCTCTTTATCTACCCTTCTACTCTAAATATTAGTTTTGCTGGGTAGAGCAATCTTAGTTGTAGATATTTGTTTTTGATCACTTTGAAATTTTTACCAATCCTTTCTGCCCTGCAAAGTTTCTGTTGAGAAATCAGATGATAGTCTTATAGAAGCTACCTTGTACTCAAGCAATTACTTTTGTTTTGGTGCTTTAGATTCTCTCTTTGTCTTTGTCTCTTTTGCATTTTGGTTATGATGTGTCTTGGTGGGGTCTAACTTGGATTCATCTTGTTGGGACTCTCTTTATTTCCTGGGACTTGTTTATGTATTTTTTTTTGACTAGGTTGGGAAAGTTTTCTATCATTATTTTTTCAAATAGGTTTCCAATTATTTTGCTCTCTCTTTTCTCTTTCTGGCATCCTCATATGTGAATGTCGGTGCAATTGAAGTTGTCCCAGAGGCTCTTAACACTGTCATCAGTTTTTGAATTCTTTTTTCGTCTTGCTGTTCTGATAGGGTTGCTTTTGCTTCCTTATATTCCAAATCACTGATTTGATTCTCAGTTTCATCTACTCTACTGTTGATTTCCTATAAAGTATTTTTTATTTCAGTGAGTGTATTATTTATTTGTTTTTTTATGGTTTTCACATCCATTTTCATGCTGTTGAAGTTCTCACTAAATTCATCTGCTCTTTCCCTAAGTTCATTGAACACCCTTAAAACCAATATTTTGAACTCTGTATATAGTAGACTGCTTGTCTTCATTTTGTTTCGTTCTGGAGTTTTGTTCTGTTGTTTCATTTAGAACATGATTTTTTGTCTCCTCATTTTGGCACCTCCCTGTGCTTGTTCCTATGTATTATATAGAATTGCTACATCTGCTGGGCTTGGTAGAGTGACCTTATGTACTGTAGGAGAGCATTCTGCATGGTGTGGGCCCAGCCCCCAGTGGCAAACATTTACTGCAAAGTAGCTTCCTAAAATCTATGCTAAACCTTCCTAGCGTCACAGGTAGGCACAGGTAACCAGGCTCTTGGTGATTGGGACAAAGAATTGAACTGAACACCCAGATCTGATAGCAGAGAACGTGGGAGTAGGCCAACTCCAAGCAGAGATTGACCTCATGGGCTGGAGGGACTCTATTCTTACAGGGTGGATCCTTCCTGGCTAGTTTTGGCAGGCTTTTACTGTGCACGTACAAGTGGTTGTGTAACTTTAAACCTACTGCACCTGTGGTCTCCCGTGGTTTTCCCAGATTGGCCTCCAGGGAAGGGGGTCCCACAATGTTACCTAGTTGACCCCCCTTCTTCTGGGGTCCCCCTGTACTAGGTTCGCCTTTCCCTTTGCCAGAGAATTATAGCTCTCCATGTTAGAGGTTGGTGAAAAGGAAAGGAATTATTTATTCAAGTTATACAGACTTAAGTCTAATGACCTAAGGTCCTCATCAAAATCCTAAAGTCCCTGGAAACACACACAAACACACACAGTCCTACTTTCCCCCTTTGCCCAGTCCAAGGCACTGTATCTCAGGAAAAGAAATAGAAAGACACGTGGTGATTCTTTGCTAAAGCTGAGTGTGGTTCTCTGCTAAAGCCACATGGTGGTTCTCTCTCACATGGTTGTGGGAGTCTCCATTCTGGCCAAAAGCCCATAATTCTCTCCACAGTGGCTGCTAGTCTGTGTTTAAATCCTGGAGCCAGTCTTCCTCTGCAGCCCCATTTCTGACTCCTCCCACAATTGGCTACACTTGCCGGGACTCCCATATCCTTCCAGATTTACTGGGCTGCCTTAGTAAGTCTGGGCATGTGTGGTCCCCCGGCGTGGAGCCAATCATCTCCAAGCTCTCACTCAGGCACAGTGGTGGGGGGTGGATCTGGGGAGTTGCCTCCCAGTTTCATCTTGGGTGGAAGTCACTTTCATCCTCCCTGGCTCAAAGCATGGCCACAGCTATTTAACATATCTATGAAACCAGTTAAAGGTTATAGATATGTAAAATGACCATGCTAGAGGTTATCTGTGAAATCTATGCAAAAAACTCAATGGCCCTGCTCCAGGTATCCCACTCCTCAGCTCAGATTTGTGGGGGTGAGGACAGCCCCTATTGTTTTAAAACAATTTTTATTGTTGTTCAAGTACAGTTTTCTGCCTTTTCTCCCTCTCCCTCCCCCAAACCACAGCCCTCCCCACTGCCCTCTGCAGCCCATATTTTTAACACTTCCTGGACACCTTGAGTTCTGGACCCCATCACAAATCCTTTTGATGGTCCCTGGCTGCACCCTCCTACACTAGGACTAGTGTAACTGGTTCAATCACTTTTGCTCTTTTCATTTGCAAATATTCCTCTTCTGTGAGGTGATTAGTGGCATTGGCTCCTTTGTTTTCTGTAAAAGGTAATCACCTAAAGCAAACCTGTGCATAGTAAATGAGGACCATCCTGTAATGTGCCCAGAAGCCCAATAAAAGCTGGTCATGGCAAGGGCCGTGGCTTTTGCTCCCCTTGAGAGAAAAGCCTTGCTGTCCCTTTTCCTCCACCAGAATCAGTAGTCCATGTGAATGTCTCATTTCATCGATAATGACTCAGACACTGCAGGCCAGTGTCCTAATCAGCTGGTACCCACGAACAGGGACCCTGAGGCCACAAGCCATTGCCATTGTGTTGACACACCCACTTGGTTGGAATACATGCTCATTAGCCCAGGTAAGGGCCGGTGACCCCAGTGATGTTTGGTAATTTCATAGGGTATGTTGGATTTCAGAGGATAAGGGTTTTTTTCCTACGTCACCCTCTCTTGGAACAACTTTGCAACTTACCTTCTTTAGTAAGCAGGAGACTTGCTCCATCTCCCAAGCTTTTGCCAGAAGGCAACCCCAAACTAGGTCTGCGCCTAGGAGAAAGAGCAAAGATTTTCCCTCTAGTTGGCTTTAAAAACATCGACTAGTTACAGGACAGTTTACAGGCATCTCAGCAAATTCTTTTAAGCTGCCTCTTTCAACCCCCTCAGTTTTGCCTTTTCCCTCCATCCGCCTACATAAAGATTTCAAGGTGCAAGTAGAGAAAAGGCAAAATTGGGACTGATTTTGTAATCACTGTGCTTGTGGTGGGAGGGATTTCAGAAAAGGTTCTTTTATTTGTTAAAAAATTTATCTGAAGATTTCTATGAATCCTCAACCATGGGCAAGGGGCTCTCTAAAGAACAAGAGCAATGTTTTAGGTTCAGCAGCATTTGGGAGCTGCTGAATGTCTCCTAGATAAGGGATCTTTACATTTTGGAAGTATGGAACAGAAGGGACCGAAGTGCACTAGCTGGGCCCTTCTCTTGGTTCCCACCAGGGGCCCCGAGTCTAATGGCCCGCGGGGTGGGCTGGGCAGAGGTGCAGGTGTGCATGAGAGTTCGTAGTACCGGCGTGGATGCTCACAGTGAGTCAAGTTGGGGCTGGGTCTTTCTGCCCAGTTCAGGCAGCAGTGCGGAGGGCAGATTGGTTTCCCTCACCTTCCTTTTCCCCAGTGCAGTGTGTGCTGAGGGTGACCTTCCTCGCACCAGGACAGGCCAGCGCAGTTGCAAACAGCAGGGTGCGGTGGCACCTGCCTGTAGTCCCAGCTACTCAGGAGGCTGAGGCAGGAGGATCATTTGAGCTCAGGAATTCTGGGCTGCACTGCGCTATGCAGATCCGACGTCCGCACTAAGTTTGGCATCAACATGGTGACTTCCCAAGAGCGGGGAGCCACCAGGTTGCCGAAGGAGGGGTGAAGCAGCCCAGGTCACAAACGAAGCAGGTCAAAACTCCAATTAAAAAAGTAAATGTATTTGCCAGTAGAGAAAAAACTGTTTCTGAAAGTTGTGAATGTGTTAATAAATTCGTTGATATAAAGCATGCTATAAGTGGGATGGGTGTGTGACATGTTGAAGAAATATTAAGAATCCTCCTTGTTTATGCCAGAGCCATGACCTTTATGGTAAAACTGAAATATAGGTGTCCTGTCTCCCGGGGAGAACTAGCCCTTCTCCACGGAAGACTAAGTACCGCTTTTTAACTCAGTACCTGTAAACACTGATTGTTTTCTTGGGGAAGAACTGGCGATTCTCCCAAAACGAATGGTTAGTCAGTCTGATACAGAGTGCAGCCAGTGGGAGGGGGGGCAAAAAAAGATTTGGAATGGTGTCCAGAATTCAAAGTGTATAGGAATATTGGAGAGACATATAAGATGTCCTCACCACCCCACCCCCAGGGGAAAGAGACAAATGGACCAGAACCATTGAAAGCTGTTTTGCATAGCAATAGTTTTGCAGCTAACCTCTAGAATAATTATTTAACATATCTATAACCTTTACCTGGTTTCATAGATATGTTAAATAGCTGTGGCCAAGTTTGGAGCCAGGGACAAGGGAGTGGCTTCTACCCGGGATGGAACTAGGGGCTGAGTCCCTGAGTGAGAGCACCTGCATGAGAGCTTGGAAAAGATGGGCTCCAGGACATGAGGGGATAACTGCCCAGGTGAAAGGGAAAAGCACGCAGCTTTGCCAGAATGGAGATCCCTGCAGCCAGGTGAAGAAGAAAGCTGTTGAGATCTGGGAAATTGAGAACATAGCCTGACCACAGCAAAACAGGCTGATTGTAATCTGTTTAGTTTTGAATTTTGAAACCCCACCCTGTTCCCTAGAGAGGTCTCTGTCAGCAAATAGCTAACTGCCATGTCTGCTTCTGTTCAACGCTAACGCTTGCTTGCTCGTCTCTATATAAGGACTTAGCTGTAAGCACTCGGCGTGTCTTTCATCTGCAGCCCTTTTGGGCACCGTGTCTCCGGACACCCCAAGAGTTTGCCCCTGCTCAGATTAAGCTTGGCCAATAAAATAAGATCAAAACCCTGAAAGGTCTTAGAAAATTATTCTCAAATCCGGTGGATATAACAAAAGCCACATGCTTTTGGTAGAGCATGAACCCCTGCAGCTTTGGTAGAAGAGGCCCACACGGCTTTGGGGTGCCCCCTCTGGCCGCGTGGCCTGGAAAGCAGGAGAGACTTTGACTGGAACTGGGTACAAAGAACTCTTGCCAGTGGACAATGAGAGGGTACCACAGTACTTTGGATTAACTAGAGAAAGATCCTGCCTGCATGGTGACACAGCTGATGGTGCCAGTGGCCTGCAACACAGACCTGTGCTCTTTTCCTGATTTATGGTACCCGGAGTTGGGACAGTGGGAGAAGGGAGCGTGTGTGGGTGTAGGTGTATACCCTAAAGGACTTTGCTATTTTAGTGGAGGCGTTAGGCCTGAATAGCATTAAATAAACATTTTGTTTCCTTTTCACAAATCTCTGGCATTGAGAGATGCCTTTCCAATTGGTGGCGGACAGAAGAGCCCAGTAGATTTTAGTATTTTGTTTTGGGGAGGGGCCCCTGTTGTATAGCAGTTTCTGGCATCCCTAGGTGGCCCAAATATTGTATTTCCCCTCCCTTGGACCTCTTGTTTGGTAACATGAACCTGGGAGCTACCAGGTCCTGAGAACAACAGGGCCATTAACTTGCTGCTTAAACTCATTGCACCTTGCAGAAAGAGCAGGGGGCCTGTCTTTCCAAGCCCTTAGCAAAGCACCCCCATTTACAGGAGTTAATACTGAAGGACTAAGTTCTCAAATAATTTGGCAAACAGATGTCGCTCATTACTCTCCCCTTAGAAAATTCAAATACATTCATATTTCTATTGATACTTACTCTGGTGCCCTACATGCATCTGCTTTAACAGGAGGATCTGCTAGAAATACACAAGCCCATTGGCTTGAGGCCTTTAGTCATTTAGGACAGTCTCAGCAAATTAAAACTGATACTGGTCCAGGATATCTTGCCCATTCTACTCAAACATTCCTTCAGCATTGGAATATTCAGCATCAAACAGGAATACCTTATGATCCAACCAGTCAGACAATTGTAGAATGGGCTCATCATACTTTTATAAATATTCTTAAAAAACATAAAAAGGGGGAGTCATGAGTCCTTCCCCCCAAAATTTGATCATGCTAGCCCTGTTTACCTATAATTTTCTAAATTGTGATGAATCACTTTGTACTTCAATTAAGGAACATTTTCAGAAGAAAAAGCCAAAGTCATCTTATCCTCAAGTTTTATAGAGATTGCTTTGAGATAGCTCTTGGCAAAGCCCTGTAAACCTCTTAACCCAGGGGATAAAGGTATGCTTGTGTTTCCATCCATACAGGTACACTTTCCATCTGGCTACCAGCCAAAAGAGTTAAGCCTTATCACGAGCGGGACAGATACCAAGCTCTTCTACCTGGAGCCGAGAACCCATTGACTGACAGACCAGAGGGCCCAGCTGACCCTGGACAACCAGAAGGAAAATGGACACTCACACCATCACTCATGGGCCTGGGTCCACCAATGGGGAAGGATGGGGCCTGCCCCCCAGTGACAGAGGCCGAGGCTCAAGAGCCTCCTGCAGAGGGCAACAACCCCTCGGTGCCCCATAACGTTCAATGGTGAACCCTCAAAACTGTTTCAATGGACTGAATTTACAAATTTGGGTCCTAGTAGCCCTTGAATTCCCCTTTGTTTTAACCCTTATTTGTGCTTTATGATACATATAGAGGTTGTTTTCTTGAGAGCATATTTGGGAACAGCAAATAGTAGGTTTCACAGGCTTAAAAGCTACAATTGCATTTACAATAAAAAAGGGGGAGATTAGATGTTGGGAACTGCCCTGCCTGGTTTCGGAAGCTGTAACCCCCTGTGGCTAAGGCTGAGTAAGAGCCCAAGGAACCTGTTTCATCTGGGTCTGTTCTGCCATGAGGGCCTGAGCCACTGAGGAGGCAAAGCTTATCTCTGCCCACTTTACTTGACCCTGCCTGGCCCCCAATGCTTGGCCGGTTAGCCTATGATGGGTAAGATCCCTCAAGGGAGGGGCGACTTAAGACAGTCATGATCACATGGAGACCCTCAGGGAAAGACTTGGGGGGTTATAGCAAAAGGGGTGATGGACCCTCACCCCTCGACTTTAATATAGCCAGAGTCCTCCTTCTGTCTGAGAGAAGTCTCCTAATCTCTTGGCTGCCTTACTTTCCCTGCTCCACCTAAGCCTGACACCATGCCAGAGGTGGGTGTGGCCCTGTGCTGGAAAGTGCAGGTTCCCTGGGGCAATCAGGCCTAAGAAAGAAAGCATAAAATCCTATGAAACCTGCTTTGCTAATACACTCAATTTAAATGATAAGGGTCCAAGCCTGAAATGAGTTTGTTTCCCCAAAATTTTGCGGCACTTTAGCTATTTGACACTAACTCAAAATAGTCCCTCAGAGTTCTTTAAATGTTATCTATTTGATCATTACTGCCCGATAGTGATTGATGGGCTTAATCTGAGAGTGGGTTTTTGGAACCACTGGTTGCTTACAGATTATAATGATGCTCTGTGTACTGTGATATACTTGCGAATTATTTTCCCAGCGTTGTGTGAGAGACCAGCAAGTAACAAGCTTTGTGGGATCTATAGTGGTCCTAACTAAAAACAAGGGGGGATATATAGGAGACCATTCTGTGTGGGTGGGCTCAGCCCCCAGTGGCAAACATTTACTGCAAAGTAACTACCTAAAATCCATGCTAAACCTTCCTAGGACCAGTGTAACTGGTTCAACCACTTTTGCCTTTTCATTTGCAAATATCCTTCTTCTGTGATGTGACTACCATCATCCTCTCCTTTGTTTTCTGTAAAAGGTAACCACCTAAAGCAACCTATGCATAGTAAATGAGGACCACCATGTAACATGCTGAGAAACCCAATAAAGACTGGTCATGGCAAGGGCTGCGGCTTTTGCTTCCCTTGAGAGCAAAGCCATACTGTCCCCTTTCTTCCACTGGACTTGGTAGTCCATGTGAATGTCTCATTTTACCCATAATGATGTGGACACTGCAGGCTGATGTCCGCATCAATGTACTAGATGTCTTGTAGAGTCCAGTAGCACAGTCTCACCATTCACCAAGCTGGGTACTTCAGGTGGATGCCCCCACCCGCACCTTGTGTGGGCTGTGTACACCCTTTTGTTGTAGTTCAGCCTTGATCCCTATTGGCATGTTAATGGAAGAGATTTACCTCCCAGGTCTGTTGGGAACCTTACACCTGGCTTCTAGCTAAAAACATTGCATTGATTACAGGAACCTGTGCGCTCCACAAGCCAATCGGCTACAGGTACATGAGGTGTCCACGAGTACCAGTTGCACCCAAGTAATCAATAAGCGGGCCCTTCTTTGTCTCGAGCTAGCCAATAGCAAGCAACCTAATCTCCCTGGCCCCCTATATATATACCCAGTTCGGAAAAATAAAGTTTGCAGCTTGATCAGAATCTTTTGTCTTGCTGCCATTCTTCGCGCCTCTTGTCCCCCCAACTCATTTGTTCTAGGTAGGTGGTCGAGCCCCAGTTGATTGTTCTGCGGGCCGGAGCACAGGTCTATTGGCTGCAAGGACTGACTGCAACTTTCATGAGAGATCAGCTGCGTAGGCACTCACCCCACAGAGTTGGACTTTCTTCAGTGAGGCCCTGGTACCCACTTAGTCTACTCCTTTAGTGGGTTGCTTGTGGAGGTGGTTGGAAGCTGCTTCAATGTGGTCTGAAGTTGTCCACCGGGTGTACTGGTTCTGGGGCCTCTTGGGAGATGCAGGCCAATGTCAGCAATCCCCTGTGTTCTGCTTGGGGCCACCCAGCATAAGCTACAAAGTGATCTCCAGATGGCTGCTACTTGTGCTGGACTTAGAGGTGCCCAGGAGAGGCCAGGATGTGAACCAACACTGGCTGCTGCTAGTGCTGGGCCTGGGGCCACTTAGTGAGAGATACAGGACATGCCGAGGCCAAATGCTGCTTGTCAGAGATTTTAGGCAAGTCTAAGGCACGAGCCAGGCCATTTGTATGGAAAAGCCACTGGAAATCCTTGGGTGGGCCTGCAGTGGGTGGGTTGGGGTCTCAGGGAATCTCCAGGGCAGGGGGAACAGTGTGAGATAGGTTGGTAGAGTCTCAGATATGTTGCCTGTCCTGTGGCTCTGTGTGGGAAGGGCTTGGAACAGTAGTCTCTGCTGGCACATTTGCCTGGTAGAAATCTGCTCTACCCCTTAGCTGTCACCCTGATACCAGACAATCCAATTCCTCCCTGTATGTCCCTGGTGCCTTCTGAGCTGCTGCTCCAGTGCTAGAGCTCAGGGCAAGCGAGTCTAAGTTGGTACAGGCCCTTTAAGAGGAAAGCTTGGGCCTCCAGAAGCCTTCAGTCTCCAGAAGCATTCAGCCACAGTCCCTGCTGGTTTTTTCAGCCAGAAGTTATGGGGGTTTCTCTTCCTGGCACTAGAATCCTAGGCTGGCAGTGGGGCCTGAGGTGGGGCTGGGACCCCTTGCTCCTCAGGTGACACCTCACAGCTGAGATATCTTTCTGGATTTTTCTGCCACAGGTGGATGTGGGACCAGGCTGTTCCAAGTCCCTACCTTTCCTACAGTCTCAATGTGGATTCTTCTTTATATCCTTAGTTGTAGGACTTCTGTTCACCTAGATTTCAGGTGGTTGTGAAGAAGGTTTTTCCGTACTTTAGTTGTAATTTTCATATGGCTATAAAGGAGGCAAGTACCACATTTACCGACGCCATTATCTTGACTGAAGGCATGACCATTCTTTAAAAAGACAGAAAAGTTATAGGTGAGCTAAATGAACTAAATGAGCTAAACAAAAGGGGGAAATCTACATGGATCCTAGATACAGATTTCAAGGCAGTTTCATCTTTATAAATTCCTCTGGTAGTATTTCCTCTGGTAAAATGGTAGTATTTTCCTAGTGTTATCTTTTTACTATATTTTATTGTTTATATTGTTACAGTTGTCCCAGATTTTCCCCCTTTGTTTCCCTCCACCAGTCCCCACACTCAGGCAATCCTTGCATTTTTGTCCATTTCCATGAGCCCTGCATATATGTTCTTTGGCCACTCTATTCTCTATGCTGTACCCCCATGGCTATTCTGCAACAAATTGTACTTCTTAATCTCTTCACCTTTTCACCCATCTCCCCAACCCCCCACATCTGGCAATCATCAAAATATTCAATGTCTATGATTCTGTTTCTGTTCTGCTTATTTGGTTATTTTGTTTTTTAGATTCAGTTGTTGATAGATATGTATTTTTTTGCCACTTTATTATTCATAATTTTGATCTTCTTCTTAAAGAACACCCTTTAACATTTCAGACAATACTGGTTTGGTGAGGATGAACTCATTTAGCTTTTTCTTTATGGGAAATTCTTTATCTGTCCTTTGATTCTAAATGATAGATAGCTTTGTGGGTAGAGTAATCTTGGTTGTAGGTTCTTGGTTTTTATCCCTTTGACCATTTTTTGCCAGTTCCTTTCAGCCTGCAAAGTTTCTTTTGAGGAATCAGCTGACAGTCTTATGGGGTATCCCTTGTAGGTAACTGCTTTATTTCTTGGTACTTTTAAGAATCTCTCTTTGTATTTAACCATTGGCATTTTAATTATGGTGTGTCCTGCAGTGGGCCTCTTTTCATTCATCTTGTTTGGGATTCTCTGTGCTTCCTGGACTTGCATGTCTATTTTCTTCACTAAGTTAGGGCATTTTTTATTATTATTTTTTCTAACAGTTTTCCAATTTCTTGCTCTTTCTCTTCTTCTTCTGACACCCCTATGATTTGAATGTTGGTTTGCTTGAAGTTATCCCAGAGGCTCCTTAAACTACTCTTCATTTATTGGATTCTTTCTATTCTGATTGGTTGTTTTTGCTTTCTTGTGTTCTGAATTACTAATTTCATTTTCAGCTTCATCCACTCTACTGTGATTTCCTATAATTTGTTCTTTATGTCAAAGTATATCCTTTATTTTTGACTGAACATTTTTTATGCTATTGAGGTACTCACTAAGTCCCTTGAGAATCCTTTTAACCAATTGGAACTCTGCATTTAGTAGCTCAATTGCCTACATTTTCTTCAGTTCTTTTTCTGGAGTTTTGTTCTGTTCTTTCATTTGGGTTTTGTTTCTTTGTCTCCTCATTTTGGCAGCCTCCTCGTGTTTGTTTTTGTATTAGGTAAAGCTACTACATCTCCCAGGCTTGATAGAGTGACTTAATGTTGTAGGTGTCCTGTTGGGTCCAGTGGCACAGTCTCCCCTATTATCCAAGTTGGGTATTAAAGGTGTGCCCACTGTGGGCTGTGTGCACCCTCCTCTTGAGCTGAGACTTGATTACTGTTGGCACATCCAAGATCAGCTACCACCTGTGTTCTGTCCAGGGTTACACAGCATTAGCTACAAAGTGACCTGTAGATGGTTGCGACTTGTGCTGAGGTTGGCAGTGACCACGAGAGTTTTGATGGTAGTGGTGAGCTTTCTCTTGGAATAATGCACATAGCATATATATGTAAAATTGTATGCAATTGCAAGGGGTTCATGGAATCTAGAGTAAGAATTCTTGGGAAATATATCTTAAATAAAATAATAGGGGCTCATTTAGTGAACAGTTATATTGGCCCGAGCTCTACTAGACAATTTCATATATAGGCAGTTCCATGTTGTTTAAGATGCAACAACAATCTTGCAAAATGGGTAGTATTACTTACATTTTGCAATAGAGGTAGATGAGGGTGAGAGACATTTTGTAATTTGCTTAAAGTAACACAATAGTACCTTTGGGATTGCAACTCAGGTACCTTTCCCTTAAGAATCATTATTACCATTTTATATAAATGAACACATTTTGCATATAACGCTTAGTAAATATTTGCACAGTGAATACATGAAAGGCTGCCAGGTGGGAGATATTTTTTATTGCTCTGCAAGGAATGCTTGGGTAACTTATGTGGAGTGATGCTTAATATCTAAAATTTAATTAATTAATTCACCCTACATTACTAGTCCTTTTCATTTTTCTTATGGTTTGTCTCTTCAAAAGAACTTATCATCACATGTGATCTCCCATAACTTTCATCCTTACTCTATGAGGCAGATAAGGCAATATAATTACTATCATTTTAGAAACTAGGGCACTCAAACAAAGGGATTAAGTGATTTGCCCATGGGCAGACAGTAAATTGTGAACAGAGCTCCGGGTCTCCTCTAGTCATTTAGTCCAACTGAGTTCCTTCATCCATGGTATTCTTAAAACATCTCATTATAAAATGAGACATAGGACAATAAAAGGTGCATGGTATATTTAAGAGTGTAAAAGACTATATAGCCCACTTTGGCCGGCCAGGTAAAGGCAAACATGTATTTGGGAAGTCTAAATGAAAGAATTATTGATAATATGGATTCAGATCCTAATGTAAAGGAGTTCAGAGAAGTATAAGTAAACATTCTGATTCTTGCAAGTGAAAAATATGACTTTCAAAGCTTTGTGGGAAATTCTTCACACTAGGGCTCAGTGGTAACAAAGTGTTCCATAGAAGCATCCATACTATCTTTTCCTCTCTGCTCTACTACAGTTCCTTCCAGGATTAGCAAATATTCCTTTCTTTTCTTCCCTTTATTTATAAAAGCAATGTACAGGGTTTAACAGGATACCTTAGTCCCATTGTTCACATTAATCACTCTCGTTCATGTAGAATTAAAAAATTTACAGAGTTCTTTCACATACATTGTCTTTTATTTTATTCCTTCCATTCTTTTCTTTTTTTCTCAACTTTATTAATTAAGTAGCCCCAAACAAGCCATAGGGTCTGTTGCTTTCCAGATCTGGGTGAGTGGTGTTATAAGCACATATTTTTTTAAAAGTTGTGTTATAAATAATAGTCCATTTCATTCTTTGGCTTGTCACATGGCTATGTTTTTCTTTGAGAAAGGTATCTCATTACAGCTCTCCACTTTACCCCTACTTCTTTTTTTCTTTTTTTTTAACATTTTTTGTTGATTATGCCATTACATTTGTTCTATTCCCCCCCCCTGTTCCCCTCCACCCTGCACACCCTTCCCCCACAATTCCCCCCCTTTAGTTCATGAACACGTGTCTCAAGTTCTTTAGATTCTATATTTCCCCTACTATTCTTACCCTCCCCCTATCTATTTTCTATCTACTGTCTATGCTACTTATTTTTTGTAGCTTCTCCCCCCTTCTCCTTCTCCCACTCCCCTGTTGCTAATCCTCCATGTGCTCTTCATTTCTATGGTTCTGCTCCTGATCTAGCTGTCCTCTTAGTTTGCTTCTGTTTTAGGTGTGGTTGTTGATAACTGTGAGTTTGCTGTCCCTTCCACTGTTCATATTTTTTATCTTCTTTTTATTAGGTAAGTCCCTTTAACATTTCATATAATAATGGCATGGTGATGATGAACTCCTTGAATTTGGTCTTATCTGAGAAGCACTTTATCTGTCCTTTCATTCTAAATGAAAGTTTTGCTGGATAGAGCAATCTTGGTTGTAGGTCTTTGGTTTTCATGACTTGGAATACTTCTTTCCAGCCCCTTCTTGCCTGTAAGGTCTCTTTTGAGAAATTAGCTGATCGTCTGATGGGAACTCCATTGTAGGTGACAGTCCCCTTATCTCTTGCTGCTTCTAGGATTCTCTCCTTCATTTTCATCTTGGCTAATGTAATGATGATGTGCCTTGGCATATTCCTTCTTGGGTCCAACTTCTTTGGGACTCTCTGAGCTTCCTGGACTTACTGGAAGTCTATTTCCTTTGCCAGATTGGGGAAGTTCTTCTTTATTATTTGTTGAAATAAGTTTTCCACTTGTGGCTGTTCCTCTTCCCCTTATGGTACCCCTATAATTCCAATGTTGGAATGTTTAAAGATGTCCTGGAGGTTCCTAAGCCTCTCCTCATTTTTTTGAATTCTTGTTTCTTCATTCTTTTTTGTTTGGTCATTTTTTCCTTCCTTCTGGTCTACTCCCTTGATTTGAGTCCCAGTCTCCTTTCCATTACTATTGGTTTCCTGTGCATTACCATTCATTTCAATTAGTTTAGCTTTCATATGTTTCTCTAATTTGTGACTAAAATCAACCAGTTCTGTGAGGATCCTGATCACCAGTGTTTAGAATTGTGCATCTGAAAGTTTGGCTATTTCTTCATAACTTAGGTTTATCGGTTCTGGGGCTCTGAGTTGTTCTTGAGCCATTTTTGGTCTGTTCATGCTCATTAAGTATGAGGAGCGGAGCCTTAGTTGTTTACCAGGGCAGGGTCACCCAGGTTGCTGGTTTGTGATGCTGTATGTAGGGGCGGGGTCAGAGAGGGAGCAATGACGGCGGTCCTCTCCACTCACCCAGTCCGTCCCACCACTTGCCCCCCGCTTGTTTATCTGAGCAGAAATGTGGGAGCCCGCTGCCCTGCGCCGTGAGGTCTCAAAGCTCGCCTCTTCACTGGTTTATCTGCACGCAATGGCTCGACCGACTGCAGATAACCAGCCGCGCCTCTTCCCTGTGTTTGCCCATAGCTAGCCCACACCTGGGATCTGCGCCTTCTCCCCAGTCTTTTTGGCCAACCCACTCCGCTGCTGGCTTCGCCCCTCTTATGGGTTTAGCTGAGCATTTTGTCATTTTTGGACTCCGTATTGTCGATTTTCTGTGTGGTTCGGTTGCGTTTATTGTTGTTAAAACTTTGTTGTTTTTAGATTTGGTTGTGCGTGGATGCAAGGTGTTTCCACCTACGCCTCCATCTTGGCAGAAGTCTTACCCCTACTTCTATTATTCTCTCTCTCTTTTTAAAACTTTAATCTTTATTGTATTTTTTATATTACCCTTTAATCCCCTTTATATCCTCCTGCTCCCAGCAATCACCACACTGTTTTCCATGTCTTTGATTTTCAAACCACCCTGTTTGGTAGGCAGAACAGACCTCATTTATCCTTATTCAGGAATGAAGAAATTGAGGTCCAGAGAGACTGAAAAAATTCTCTTAGCCACACAGCTCATGTGGCAGATTCAGCGTTTAAAGCCAGGGGTGTCAAACTCATTTTCACTGGGAGCCACATCAACCTCGCAGTTGTCTTCAAGGGCTGAAAGAATTTTAGCATCGTATAAATGTAAGTACTCCTTAACTGTTAAGGAGTTGAAATTACTGTATTTTTTGGACCATAACATGCATCCATGTTTTAGAGGAGGAGAAGACAAAAGAAAATTTTGAAGCAAAAAATGTGGTAAAATATTTAACAACATAACATAGTATTTCATCCATGTAAATGTAAACAGAACTCAACAGCAGCATTAACAACCAGTATTCCTCCCAAATGTGGTGGGGGGGGTGCATCTTATAGTTCAAAAAATACGGTACACTTGGCCCTTTGAAGGCAATCGTGAAGCTGATGTGGCCCCAGGTGAAAATGAGTTTGACACCCCAGGTTTAAGCCCTCCAGTTTTTCTGCCTCTTCCCATTCACAGAGCTGAGACAAGAGAGTCCAATAACTACAAATTGGAAAATAGTTGCTAAGGTGGTTTTTGTAGTTAGGAAACCTTTCAGGACATCTTAAATCTGTTTTTAGAGCTACCTTCAAATCTTGTTTCCTAGTACAGTGTGTTTACCTCTTCTGGTTGGGAACACTCTGGTTTTCTTGTGTTCAGAACTTCTCCTAGAGGAGGTAAAGGGGAGAAATTGTTCGCATGACTGTTCCAGGTGTTTTGGATGGATCCAGAAATTGTTTTCTGAGTGCTCCCAGTGATTGAGATTTTGGCTGAAAATGCTTTTGGCTGTTCATTCAAGTGCAACTCTCCTACTTTTCCTCGCTCAGCTTGTTTTTGTCAAGTGAGGGCCTAATGCATATGGGTCTGACTGTTTGCTAAAATGGGCCAGGAATGAAAGCAAAAAGTGACTACTCTTCACGCTTTCAGAGGTAAACCACCTCTGAAACACCCTATTCACTTTTTTCTTTTAAAGATTTTATTTATTTATCTTTAGAGGGAAAGGGAAGGAGAGAAGGGGAAAAATATCAATGTACGGTTGCACATCCCCCACTGGGAACTAGCCTATAACCCAGGCATGTGCCCTGACTTAGAATCGAACTGTGGTTGTTTGGTCTGCAGGCTGGTGCTCAATCCACTGAGCTACACCAACCAGGGACCCACTTACTTTTTAAAGAAATTATTATAACAGCTCTATTTCTTTGTTGTATTATTATTTTTATAATAGCTTTATTAAGATATAATTCACATAGTATAAAATTGACCCTCTTCAAGTGTACAATTCAGGTGTTTTAGTATGTTTGCAGAGTTGTATAACCATGATCACCATCTAATTTTAGAATATTTTTCATCAGTCCAAAAATGAAACCATTAACACTCATATCTCATACCTCTCCTTTAGCCCCTGGCAACAACTACTCTACTTCTGTTTTTATGGATTTACCTATTATGGACATTTCATATAAAAGGATTATACAACATGTGGTCTCTGGTGACTGGCATCTTTTATATGGCATGTTTTCAAAGTTCATCAATGTTATAGCATGCATGATTCATGTTTTAACATGTATGTTGTAGCATGTATCACATCACATACTAATTTGCTTTTATTCCATTGTATTGATATACCAAATTTTGTCTATTTGTTTATCAGCTGATGACCCTTTGTGTTAATTTTATTTTTGGTTATTTTGAATGCAGAATGGGGCAAAAGTAGGTTTACCACTGTGAGTATGCAAAACAGTTTAATCTTATATTAATATTTATAAGTTATTATTTTCCCATACAAAAAACTATAAACCTACTTTTGCCCCATCCAGTGCTGGTACCACGAACATTTGTGTACAAGTTTTTGTGTGCATCTATGCTTTTATTTCTCTTGGGTCATATGGTGACTCTATCACTGACACAGAGCTTTGAGGAACTGTCAAACTAGTGTCAACACACTGGACCCTTTTATAATTCCACCAGCAGTGTACAAGGGTTTTAATTTTTGGGATGTAATTCTAAGCATTTGTTTTCTTTCTCTTTTTAATTTTTAATTTTTGCTCTCTTAGTTGATGTGAAATACTTTCTCACTGTAGTTTTGACTTTTATTTCCCTCCTGACTAATGATGTTGAGCATTCTTTCATGTGCTTTTGACAATTTGCCTGTCTTCTTTAGAAATATGTCTATTGAAATTCTTAGTTCACTTTTTGCTTTGGTTGTTTACTTTTGTATTATTGATTTGTAAAAGTTCTTTACATGCCCTGGCTGGTGTGGCTTGGTGGATTGGGTGCGGGCCTGCAAACCAAAGGGTTGCTGGTTCGATTCCCAGTCAGGGCACGTGCCTGGGTTGCAGTCCAGGTCCCCAGTATGGGGTGAGCTGGAGGCAGCAGCACATTGATGTTTCTCTCCCTCTCTTTCTCCCTCCCTTCCCCATTTCTCTAAAATAAATAAATAAAATCTTTTTAAAAAGATTCTTTATATGTTCTCTAAACACTATGATTTGCAAATATTTTCTCTCAGTCCATGGGTGGTCTTTTTGTTTTCATTGTAGTGTCCTTTGAAACAAAGTGTTTGATATTTAATGAGTCTAATTTATCTATCTTTTCCTTTAAGAAAACATTGCCTAACTCAAAGTCATGAGGAAATACTTCTGCATTTTTCTCTAAGAGTTATAGCTCTTATTTTTAGGTCTATGATCCATCTTGAGTTAATTTTTATATATGGTATGTGGTAGGAGTTCAGCTTCATTCTTTTGTGTGGATAACAAATTTCTCCAGCACCATTTGTTGAAAAGATTATTCTTCCCCTATTGCATAGTCTTGGTTGGCACCTTTGTCAAAAATTGATCATAAAGTTTGGGTTAATTTCTAAACTCTTAATTTTATTTCACTGGCCTGTTGTCTATATTTTTGTCAGTACTACACCATCTTGATTTCTGTAGGTTTATAGTAAGTTTTGAAGTTAAGAACTATAAATTTTCAAACTTGATTCTTTTTCAAGATCATTTTGGCTATTTTGGGTCTCTTACATTTCCATATAAATGTTAGAGTCAGTTTGTTAATTTCTTTAAAAGTAAACTGGAATTTCTATAGGGATTGCTTTGAATTAGTAGATATATTTAGTGAGTATTGGCATCATAACAAAATTATATCTTCAAATACATAAAGATGAATGACTGTGCATCTATTTAGATTTTTAAAATTTCTTTAACAAAGTTTGATAGTTTTTGGAATACAAGTCTTGCACTTATTTTTGTTAAATCTATTCCTAAGTGTTTTTGACACTATTGTAAATGAAATTTTCTTAATTTTATTTTTGGGTTCTTCATTTCTAATGTTTAAAATGCAATTAATTTTTATATATTGGTCTTATACCTAGTACCTTACTGACATAATTTATTCTAATAGGCTTTTTTTTTTCAGTGCATCATGGAGATTTTCCATATTAAACATCTCCAAAAAAAGTAAGTTTAAATTCTTCCTTTTCAATATACATCCCCTTTATTTCTTTCTTTTTTTTTTTTTTGCCTAAATGGCCTGCCTAGAACATTAAGTACTATGTTAAGTAGAGGTGGCAATAGTAGACATTCTTGTCTTATTCCTGATCTTATATGAAAATTATTGTTTTGCATCATTAAGTGTGATGTTAGTTGTGGGTTTTTTATGGATGCCCTTTATCACACTGATGAAGTTTCCATCTATTTCTAGTTTGTCCAATATTTTTACAGTGAAAAGCATTGGATTTTGTTCATTTATTCTGCATATATTAAGATGATCATACAGTTTTTGTCCTTTATTATATTAGTATGGCACATTACCTTGATTGATTTTTAGAAGTTAAACCAACATGCATTTCTAAAATAAATCTCACTTGGTGTATAATCCTTTTATATGTAGCTGGATTTGGTTTGCTACTGTTTTGTTGAGGAGTTTTATCACTTTATTCATAAAATACATTGGACAATTGTTTAGTAGAATTTACCAGTAAAGTCACTTGGGCCTGGAGTTTTCATTTACAGGGAGTGGAGGGGAATATTTTAAGTTATGAATTTACTCAGATTTTCTGTTCATTCTTAAGCAGTTTGTATTTTTCTAGAAAATCTTCCATTTTATCCAGGTTATCTAAGTTTTTTGGTGTATGGTCTTTTCTGGTGTTCTCTTCTAATCATTTATTATTTAAGGTTGGTAGTTTCCCACTTTCACTTTTTATTTCTGTAATTTGAGTCTTTTGTTCTTGGTTAGTCTAGCCAAGGGTTGTCAATTTTGATAACCTTTCAAAAAACTAACTTTTGTTTTTATTGATTTTTAAAATTGCTTTTCTATTCTCTATTTCATTTCTTTTGCTCTAATCTTTAGCATTATTTTTTTCCTCTGGTTTTGGGTGTAATTTGCTCTTATTTTTCTAGTTACTTAAAGAGGAATAGCATGTTCCATATATATCCTTTAGGTCTTGTTTGTTTATAGTATTATTCAAGTCTTCTATTTCTTTGCTCATCTTCTAATTGTTTTATCAATTATTGACAGTGAAATATTGAAGTTCCTTATTCTTCTTGGTGTGTCTCTTTCTCTTATCACTTTTGTGAGTTTTTTGCTTCATGTATTTTAAGGTTTTGTTGTTAAGTACATATGCGTTTATTATTATTATATCTTACTGTTTGATCAGTCCTTTTATTATTATAAAATGTCCTTTCATATACCTGCAATCATTTTTATCTTAATGTATATTTTATCTGACATTAGTTTAGTCACTGTAGTCCTCTTTTGGCTACTATTTGCATGATATATAATTTTCATATGCAACTTATTTGTGTCTGTGAATTTAAAGAGTGTCTTCTAAACAGCATAGATTGAGATAATTTTCTAAAAACCATTATGTCAATCTCTGCCTTTTGATTAGAGTGTTTAATTCAATTATATTTAATGTAAATTATGATAGGTAAAAAATAATTGTGGCTGATATTTTTCTATTTGTGTTCTATATATGTTGTGTTCTCTCTATTCCTTTTTTCCTACTTGTTTAATCTTTTATGTTAAATAGATGTTTTCTAGCATTACAATTTAATTTACTTTTTTTCACTATATATATGTTTGTATATAGAAAGTCATTTTGTAAGTTGCTTTGGAGATTGAGATTCTCATTTTATCTTGAAACAATACAGTTGATTCTAATACCAACTTACTTTAACAGTATACAAAAACATTGCTGTAATAATCCTATATTCTCTCCTCCTTTATGCTAATTTGTGTCATACAAATTACATCTTTACATATAAACCTATCAACACACACATATTGCTTTATGCCATTGTCTTTTAAATAAAAAAAAGAGTTACACACAAAAATACATGTACATATTCTTATTTTTAATCCTCACCTAAGGACATGTTTATTGATTTTTAGAGAGGGGAAGGGAGCAGGGAGAAAGAGAGAAATATCTTATGTGAGAAACATCAATTGGTTGGCTTCTCTTTTGCATGCATCCCAACTGGAAATTGAACCTGCAACAATTAAGCATGTACCCTAGCAGGAATAGAATCTGCAACCTTTCAGTTTACAAGACGATGGTCCTACCAGCCAAGGCACACTGGCCAGAGCACAAATGTATAGACTTTTATATTTACTAATGTAGTTATCTTTACTGTTGCTCTTTATCTCTCTGTGTGGGTCTGAGTTACTATCCAGTGTCAATTTATTTTGGACTGAAGGGCTTCTTTTACTATTTCTTGTGTGGCTAGTTAAAAATATCTGTGTTTGTCTTTTAAAATATGCAGTTTCTTAATTTTCCTTCATTTTTGAATGATAATTCTGGTGATTTTAGAAATTTGGGTTGACATATCCTCTCTTTCAATACTTTGAATATGTCCTCAACCTATTGAGCTCCATGGTTATTGTTGAGAAATCAGCTGTTAATTTTAGTGAGGATCCCTTGAATGTGATGTTATTTTTCTCTTGCTATATGAATAGTCTGTCTTTGTCTCTGGTTTTTGATATTTTTACTATGAGGTGTTTAAGTGAGAATCTCTTTGAGTTTATGTAATTGGAGCTTATTGGGCTTCTTGGTTAATGTTAATGCTTTTCATCAAATTGAGAAGTTTTGGGAATTTTTTCCCAATATCTTTCTATAACTTTTTTGCCTCCCATTTTTCATATTTTGGTATGCTTGATGACATCCTTCTTATATTTCACTAAGGCTCTGTTTATTTTTCCTCATTCTTTTTTTCTGTTCTTCAGACTGAATAATCTCAATTAACTTACCTTTATGTTTGCTGATTCTTTTTCTAGTCTGTTCAGTCTTCTATTGAATCCCTCCAGTGGATTTTCATTTCAGTTATTACACTTCTCCAGAATTTCTGTTAGCTTCTTTTAAATAATTTCTATAACTTTACTAATATTTTATTTTGGTGAGGAATTGTTTTAATATTTTTTGCAACCTTTAAAAAAGATTTTATTTATTTATCCTTAGAGGGGAAGGAAAGGAGAGAGGGAGAGAAACATCAATGTATGGTTGCCTTTTGTGCGTCCCCTGCTGGGAACTGGCCTGCAGGGAACCCACCTGCATGTGCCCTAGGCATGTGCCCTGACTGGGAATCGAACCGCGATCGTGTGGTTCGCAGGCCCATGCTTAATCCACTGAGCTACACCAGCCAGGGCTGTTTTAATATTTTAATTTAGTTCTTTAGACATTCTTTAGTTCTTATAAACATAATTATGGTAGTTTATTTAAAGTCTTTGTTCAGTGAGTCCAACATCTGGACTTCCTGAGGCATAATTTATATCACTGACTATTCCCTATGTGTGTGGTTCATACTTTCCTATTTCTTTGCATATCTCATAGTTTTTTGTTCAAAGCTATATGTTTATTTATTACTATTTTTAATTTTTTATTTTTAACTACAGTTTATATTTGATATACTTCTGTATTATGTCAGGTGTACAGTGTGGATAGTCATATACTTTACAAAGTGTTCCCTCTGATGTTTCTAGTAGGCACCTGGCATCATACACAGTTATTATAATATTATTGACTCTCTTCCTTATGCTTTACTTTATATCCCATGACTATTTGTGACTACAAAAAAAGCCCTAGAATTTAAAACATTACGTGAAAACTCTTGAAATCAGATCTTGTCTTCTCCAGAGTTTCTTGTTGTTGCTATTGATTGTTGTTGTTTCCATTTGTTTATTAAGCAACTTTCTGGGATTAATTCTGTAAAATCTGTATTTATTGTATATGACCACTCAAGCAAGTGTCTGCTCAATTGACTTAGGAGTCAATAAAGTTCTGTTTTTTAAAAATAAACTCTCCTTGGATTGTTAAAATTAACTAATTTCAGTTACTTTTGAGTTCTGAAAAAGTTGGTTTTGGCAGGTGTGTCTGCTGTTTGCATTGCTTTTATAAAGGAGTGGATTTTCTCAGGTCTTTACATCACCATTCCAGAACTACTTCCTTTTGCATTATTCTCTATTGTCCTTTATCAAAGCTAATGGAAAAATATACTCCCTGAGGGTGCCTAGGATACCCTCCTCACATCAATTTCTCCAGCAATGCTGTTGAAATCTGTGGTGCTGAACATCAGATTGCTTTCTTATTAATGGAGATTTTATTTTGAATTAAGTTTTGAATGACATTATTGAAGTGTACTTTCTCTATTCCATTAGAAACATTAAACCTAAATATTCTTCCATTTTGTTGTACTTCTAATGTAAATATGTCTTCCTCAACCCCCCTTGATTGTCTTATAGAGATAATAACAAAGTCTAAATGTAGTCACTATTTACTACTTGTCAGTAAGTTAATTAAGTGCTTTAATTGCATAATTTCATTTGATGTTCACAATAACTTTATGTGGTTGTTACTTTTTTTTTTAGTTTCATTTTACAGAAGAGGAAACTGGAAGTTGGAAAGTCAAGCAATTTCTCCAAGGTCAACCAGCAAAGAAGTAGAAAAGCTGGTGGTATTCAAACCAAGAAGTTTCACTGCAGAGACAAGTGCAGCGGCTGCATTTGGCTGATCTGTGCCTCACAGAGACATGAAGAAATAGGAGAATCTGGAATGTGGAAGCAGACTCAATCTCTAAGGACATTCCTGGTAGAAACATTTTTTGCCCTGCAAGTGTATCTTCTTCATTTTTGCAGATCTTTCCTTCGGTATGGTTATAAGGAATCTTTGGAGCTGCTTTGTTGAAGATGACTAGTAACAGAGGGAAATCTTAGACATCTAGACACCTGGGCTCAAATATAATAATTAAATTAGCTTTGAGATTTAAATGTAAAGATGGAAGTAAGAAGGATTTGTAATTTTAGAGTATTTCTGTTGGGTAGAATAATTATAATGATTTTTGGGAAAGAGAATTAAAATGTCAAGTATATACCTTTCACATAATAGATATAATATACTAGATGAATAAATAAGAAATGTTTAATGAGGTGTTTATAGGGAATATTTAAAAATCATTTAAAATCAAGGTATATATGTTTCTTGATTTTCTGATGTAATGGTTATTAAAGAAGTATATTTTTTCTGGAAAAATGATGATTTTCTTAGTGATGTTTATAATTGCAAATTTATCTACTTAGAATTACAGTGTTACATATAACCCTATTTAGATTTTGACATAAAAATGCTGCAATCTGTAAACCATATAAAATAGTCATGTACATATGATATTATTTTTATCCACTTTAAGAAAATAAAGCTAATTTATATAGCTTGGAGAAGCCATTAATTGAAACCTATTTACCAAGCTCAAGAAAGTAAAAGATACCTATGCAAATTTTATTTCTAACTAAAGATATGTGTTCATTGATATTTATTTATTTACTTTTTATTTATTTTCATCTTTTCTCATGACCCCCGACACTTTACTGTAACAACACCATGGCTTCATCTTTTTTTCATTTTTATTTATCTTTATTTTTGTTTATATTTATTTATTTATTTAATTGCTGTTCAAGTACAGTTTTCTGTCTTTTACTCCCATCTCAGCTCCATCCCCCATGCTCCCTACTTCCTCCCATTTCCACCCCCTTAGTTCTTGTCCATGTGTCCTTTATACTAGTTCCTGTAAACCCTTCCCCTTTTCCCCCCCCGAAATTCCCTCCCCTCTCCCCTCCGGTCACTGTCAGCCTGTTCTTAATTTCAGTGTCATTATATTTATTTTGCTTGCTTGTTTGTTTTATTGTTTAGCTTCCTGTTAAAGGTGAGATCATATGGTATTTAAACAAACGTCTTTTCATTAGCCAGTGCATTGATGTCATGTAGTAGTATTTAATATTTTAAAGAGTGGCATTCCAAATTGAATTTTCTCTCCTATTGATGTTTTTGTTTTTCCTTACACTTGAAGGAAAAACCACATTCATTTTAAAGAGATTTCAAATTTCAGTTTACAGATGAAGATATTAATACAATTTTTAAGGTATTTATTGGGGTTTAGCTAAGAAGCTCTTAAATAACTAATGGAAAAAAACCAAAGAGTGAAAGAAGTGTTCTGAAATGTTTCTTCAGATTACAGTTGCTGGACATTCCAGCGGTGGTAGCTGGTTTGTTGCTGGCAATCATATTCTTCAGCTTGGCTGACATGCAAAGCAGAGGAAAGCAAACCTCGTAGTATGGCTGTGTGCTAGCACATCTGTTTTGTAAGTCTGGTGGATGTGCATTCCTGCAGGCAATGCACTCCAGTTCTTATGCTAATGCTCAAGTGGCTTAGTTTGCTCTCTTAGTCATGTGTCCCCAGACAGCTGGCCTGGCAGTGACTAGAAAGGCCTGTGAGGACTGCTGCTGACCTTAGAACATAGGGTAGTTTACAGCGTCCCTTCATAAAAGGACGATAATAGAAATCTGGCTGCGCAAAAGCAACCTTGCACAGCTGCCTCCCATCAGGGCTGCAGTCAGTTCATCTTGCTGGAAGATTAGCTGCTATAGATAGGCAGGTTATTGGATCACACTTTTTGGCTTGCCCCTCTGCCAGGTGCTTCAGGTTTGCCTCATTTAGCCAGATTTAACCAGAGATTTTTCCTTTGGTTGCTCCACCAACCTTTGAACGCAGGGGACATGGGTTTTGGGACAATAAAGCTTACTCCCTCAGCATTATGTCAAGTGCAGGTGTTTTTCTGTTAATCGTTTCATGCCATGATAATTGGTATTCAGAGACATGAGTCTATAAAGGGAGGAAGTTACAGTGTAATAGTTCGAAGTATTAGCTGTGGAGTTAGGCCAATCTGGATTCGAATCCTGTTTCAACACTTATAAGCCCTGTGACTAGTTTTCTCATCTATAAAGTGGGATAATATTATCTTCCTCGAAGGTTGTAAAAAGTTTTAAGCTAGTCAATACAAATAAAGGGCTTAACAGTGTCCGGCAAATGCAAATCCAGTTTATTTTGGAAAGTTCTAATAATTTAACTAATGGCATTAACTGTTTGGGATGCATGGCCCTTTCTATCCAAACATTTGATTAATCAGAATACTCCATTCCAGATGACATTAATTATAATCTATGTAAATTCAGGTTTCTGAGATATTGGTTATGGTGTCCTTTATTTCATCAGTAATTGTCTTTGTTTATTTGGGCTGCTATAACAAAATATCACACACTGAGTAGCTTATAAACAATAAAAAAATTTATCTCTTACTGTTCTAGAGGCTTGAAGTCTGCAGGCTGGGTAGCAGCATGACTGAATGAGGGTTCCTCCGCGGGGCTGCAGACTTCTCCTTGTATTCTCACGTGGTAGGAGGGGCTAGAGAGCTCTACGCGGTCTTTTTTATAAGAACACTAATGCCATTTACAAGGGTTCCACCCACATGACCTAATCACCTACAAAATGCCCCACCCCTAACACTATCGCATTGGGTATTGAGATTCCAACATACACAGTTTTCAGGGGGTGAGGGGACTCAAATATTCAGACCACAGCAATAACCATTTAGTCAGTTCATAGTATACTTCCAGTTAGGTGCTAGGAGACCTACACAAGAAACAAAGAACTGTTGGTTCTTGTCTCACGTTGCAATCTCCTTTTAGCTTTGCATGAAAAGCCAGTTCGCTTACTTCTAGCATTCTTTTGGTCTTGGAATTAGGACAATACTATGATCTTTTTTTAAAGATTTTATTTATTTTTAGAGAAAGGGGGAGGGAAGGAGAATGAGAAGGAGAGAAATGTCAATGTGGGGGTATTTTTCCAGTGCCGCCTACTGGGGGGCTTAGCCTGCAGCCGAGGCATGTGCCCTGATTGGGAATTGAACCAGTGACCTTTTGGTTCACAGGCTGCGCTCAATTCACTGAGCCCTACCAGCCAGGGCCAGTATTATGATCTTACACTGGACTTGAGGTGTTCAGCTTCTCTTGGGAGCTTTTAATCATATAGTATAGAGCTTCACTAAAGATTTACCAGTAATTTTATATGTATATACCTAATGATATGGGACTATCACTGTGGTTTATTCTGTAGTGAAGAGCACTAAAGTAACTTGTGGTGTATCAGAAAGTTTTCTGTTTCTAATAAGATATTCTGGCTAGTGACAATTTCTTAATTTTCCTTAATATTAAATTTCATCTTTTAATTTTTTAAAAAGATTTTATTTATTTTTAGAGACAGGGGAAGGGAAGGAGAAAGAGAGGGAGAGAAACATCAATGTGCGGTTGCCTCTCACACACCTTCTACTGGGAACTGGCCTGCAACCCAGGCATGTGCCCTGACTGGGAATCAAACTGGTGACCCTTTGGTTCACAGGCCCATGCTCTGTCCACTGAGCTACACCAGCCAGGGCCATGTTGCATTTCTAAAGTCACAGCAGGTATTTATTCTGCTGAGTAGGTCGAATAACGAAATATAACCAGACACGGTTTTTAAAAAATTGACCAGCACATGGTATTATCAATAGGAAGAAGAGGGGACAATATCTTCAGATATGTATTTTGTTCTGAGACATTACTAAGTTTTTATAATTTCTGGCATTCAATTATTTTTCTTTTTGTTATGACTACAGTTTAGTTGGAAGGTGCTATGGTCTAAATGTTCATGACCTTTCACCAGCAAAAAATTCTTATGTTGAAATTCTAAGGCCTCCCGTGACGGTGTTAGGAGATGAGGCATTTGGGCAGGTTGTTAGGGTAAAGCCCTCAGGAACTGAAATGGTGTTCTTATTAAAGAGACTCCACAGAGCTCCCTTGCCTATTCTATCACGCAGAGACTGCAGCCTGGAAGAGGGCTTTCACCAGAACTTGACCATATTGTCACTCCGATCTTGGCCTTTCAGTCTCCAGAAATGTGAGACATAAATAAATTCTGTTGTTTGTAAGTCCCCCAGTCTGTGGTATTTTGTTCTATCAAGCTCAGATAGGCTGAGACAACAGCCAAGTTTTTCAATAGTGAATGAATCAGGGTAAGAATTTCCAGAACAGTGATGAGTAGTTTTCCTAAACTAATGGGAAATTTGAAGCAATGACCAAGAAACTCTAGATTGTAGAGATGTTGTTAATTGAAAGTGAGGTTTTTTAGCTTGGCTTGAGTTTAGAGATATCCACATGTACATATGCTACCATGTTTTGTGCTGTATAGGTTTGTGTTGGAAGGGGCAAGTTCTGCAATTCTCCATATGGTTCTAAACCCCAAGCCACAGACTGAGCAAATCCTTGAATTGTCTGTGACTGTGTATAAAGCTGATATCTATAACACAACCCAAGAATCTTTTTCTTGAAACACCTGGATAATA
This sequence comes from Artibeus jamaicensis, assembly GCF_021234435.1. Lineage (NCBI taxonomy): Eukaryota > Metazoa > Chordata > Mammalia > Chiroptera > Phyllostomidae > Artibeus > Artibeus jamaicensis. Next base: position 22,033,210 of record NW_026522025.1, on the reverse strand, counting down.
ACAATAGCAATTATCTGTTGGCCATAATGGAGTTCCCAAATGCTCTCCACCTACCTTACATTATTTTAAAATCAAGTTCATATGACAGTGAAAATAAACCAGATTGGAAATTTAGATATGGAGAAATTAAGTGACTTGGATTAGGTCACACAGCATCTTAGTGGAGGACTCAAATTAACTGTGTTTGCTGTAGATTCATCTCTCTTTGCATTATGTAAACCAGCCCAATAACATCTAATTGACATATCCCTTTCTGTGAGCTATGCTTCATTTAGAATATTACTGATAATCACATGTGTTTGTAGTAGACTTGGAAATGAACTATTCTCTCAATCTTTTTCTTGGCTATGCACAATTCATAATGGAGTCAGCTTGTGTGCCATGTGGAATATAATGGTGACAAATCAAATTCCATATTGGTAGGTTTTTTTATAGTTTACTTAAACTTCGTTGGCTATATATCTTTGAGAAATGGGGATTTTGACAATACACTGGCAAAACACAAAACATCTGTTAGATGTTCTGGTTCCTACATAAGTGATGCTTAGCAAGAATTTTAAGGTAAGAAATAACATGCTAGTAACAAGTTATGGAAGCTAGAAAAGTACAGTAATAATTGTATAAGTTTGCTTTTGAGGGATGGTTGTTTTTGTATATGTAAACTTCTAGATGACCCTTGCATAAAATATATCCCACTTTGATATAACTTGACTGTGGCTTTTAATACCATGTACAAAGATAAGTTTAGGCTAAAAGTGAATGATTGTAACTTACAAAGGGTATAATGGGGAAGCACACAGAGTCAACATACTGAAGTGTTTTCTGTTATTTATACCAAACAGTTATAGAAATTATATAGATGTAGTATATAATGACTTTAAATTATATACCTTCAATAATAGTCTTATTTAGTAACATTTATCCTCCACTAGGAATAGATCGTTTTCCAGAAGCGAGATGCAAAAAGAAAAAAGAACCAAAAAGTTCTCATAGCTGTGAATTAGACAGTACTTGGTGTAGCTGACATTCCCCTTATTTTGAGGAAATATGCATTGTTTTTTCCTTTGTACTAATAGAGGATTTTTTTGCATGCCTTATATTCTTAGGCATCTTTCATCATTCATGATAATGTGGCTTGTATTTTAAATAATAAAATACCAGATATTTTACCCCTTCAAGTCCTTTTTATGAATGATTGCATAGCAAACTAGTAGGTGCTTGGAGACAGCTGGGAAATGGTAAATAGCTATCATTTCCTATAAAACAGACGAGGAGCACTTCATTATAATGCTTGAATACTGCTCTACATGGGCACTTGTGAAAGAACATTTACAAACATGCAAGAGGAAAACAAAAATATTTTCTGTTCCTTTGCATTCCTTTTGAAAATGTTCGAATTTCTGTAGTCTTGCACTTAGGAATCTTTAGTTATTCTAAAATAACTCTTGAGATAAGTAAAGAGAGGATGTTCACATTTTCAGGCCCCCCGATAGAAAGATGGAAGGAAAGCCGTTGACCAATTTGAGCACGTGTTTTCCTTTTTTTTTAATCACGAATCTACACTGTGCATGAGTACATTTATCATATGAATTCAGAAGGCTCATGTGAATGTTTTCAGCTAAATATTTATGACATAGTGAATTGTAGAGTTAACAAATATCTAGTAAATTTGGGTTTTGCAGACAACCAAAGTCAGTGTCAACCAAGATCAAAAACAAAACCCCAAAACTCCCAGCTATTTAAATACGACACAGAGCACACTTGATTTAGCCTTAACTAACTTAAAATTCTAGACTCTTTTACCTGGTTTTCTTAGTTCTCTTTGCAGAATCAAAATAAGCCTTCTCCTATTTTCATGACAGGCTGTGCTTAAAGAAAATTACAAATGTAAGATTTAAAAAAAAATATTTTGCACGTGAGAAAGGAAAGTTTAAAGACAAAATAAAAATTTCTGCTCATAATAATTCCCTAAGAGTATCATGGATACGTTCCCACTCAGCGAGTATCATTATCAGAGAAGCCTGGATCTCAGTGAGAGGTGTCTCAGGTACAAATAGCTGACAGAAATAGTAGTCTCTTTTCCTCACGTCTCAGGCCTCAAAATCCAAGTGGCTCCTCCGCTTCTCTGTATTAAAAAATATACTAACATCGCATGGAAAATACTTCCATTGCCCAGAGTGTGTCATGTCCGGTACACATCAGAGCTTTATCTGTGCCATTTGGTATACTTCCTAGAATCCACCGAGCATCTATAAAAAAGGGAAAATAACCTGAAGACAGTAGTAGTCATCGGCATTGACAAAGACAGACATTTTATCGTTTCCTATTAGTGTTATTGAATGTCATTTCTCAGGAAATTGAGGGTTAAGCGATGGAGGAAAGAAAGAGTTCCCAGTAGATGAGCGATGGCCTCCGGTAACACAGTGGCGGGAGGAAGGCCTGGCTCACCCTCAGAGGGGCAGCAGTGCTCTCGCTGCTCCTAAGATAATCGTAATTCTCTGCTTTCTGAGCTTTGACTTTCTCCCCTATAAAGTTAAAGATTTCGGTGAGGATCTCTGTGGTTCTTTCCAGCTTTAAAATTCTAGGATTCTAGAAGAGAATACAGAGGATGAAAGCACATGGAGATTATAATCAGGTTTTTAGGCAACTCTTTTTTTTAATCTTCCTGAAATAATCTTTTGAATGTAGCGGTCTTTTCAAATACCATATGATTTCACTCATATGTGGAATCTAATGAACAAACTAAACTAACAAGCAAAACAAAGAAAGACTCGTAGATGGAGAGCAGATGACAGTTAGTGGTGGGGTAAGGGGGTGGGGTGGAGGGACTGGCGAAAAGGAAAAAGGACTCCTGGACAAAAAGGACAGCGTGGTGACTGCTGAGGGGAGGGATGTATCAGGGGACTAAATGGTACAGGAAAAAATGCAATAAACATTAAATTAAAAAAGAAAATAGTGGTCTTTTGTTTTTCAAGGTCCTATCTATAAATACGTGTATTGGGAGGAGAGAACATCTGTTGAGCATTTGGGAATGGTAGATGTTACTCCAGGAAGTTTTCCCTGAACACCTACCCTCCTGCACACCTTTAAAAACAGACATTCATTCCCACCTCTATATTTCTTCTGCACCTTCTGCTTGCTTCTATTGTTATTGCCATCTACGTATTTCAGTACATACTTGTTATCTCTACTAGACTGTTCTTTGAGTATAGAACTCTATTTTAGTATCTTATTCATTTTTAATCCCAGTTTTCACATAAACTGTGGTATATTAAAGGCACATAATAAATATTATTAGAATAAATATTTGTTGGTTGACAATGCTACTTTGCTAAACCCTCATAACAATCCTGTCTCTAAGAAAATAAACTCAGAGTAGAAACTATTCTACTCTGAGAAATTCCTCATACCATGCTGCTAATAAACGATAAAGCAAAGATTCTTCTTCCGGATCTCTCTGACTCCAAAGTTAAGTTCTTTTTACCCAGCCACACAAAATAATCAGAAGGCCAGTCAGAAATATATAAAGTCAGAATTTGGTTCACAGCTTAGTAATTATGGGGGGAAATTCGGCTAAATTCAACATCGTTGAAAAATGTACATATTTAATTTCCTTTGGTATGGCTGATGTACCTGTGTTCCCTGGGGAGACAAAATTGGTTTGGATGCTTATTTTGAACTTTGCATTGCAAAAATAATTTCAGCCACAATTGGGATTGTCAGAGACTATGAGGAAATGCAGAATTCACTTGCATCTCCTCTCGGTCTGGGCTCCATATGGGTTCCACAACCCTCCATTCTCATTTCCTCTTCACTTCTTATTATTTCACTACCTGTTTTGTTATGTTCATAGGCTCTGTGTCCCTAGAGAAAGTAACAATGTATTCTCTGACTCCCCTGTAAATTCTTGCTTTGACCTCATTGCTGCTTTTGCCGTTACTGTCATTCTCGTCAGATTGACTCCCTGTTGCATTGCTCACCCTTTCCAAATCTTCTGCACTTTTCTTGAGCCCCTTACTTCACTCTCATCTTTCTCCATTCTCTTCATTTTCATCTCCAACTTTGTAGATAGATTTGTGATTATGCTGGGAACTGCCTAAATGCCCATTAGTAAATTAATCAATCAAAAAATGTAGGAGACCATTCTGTGTGGCGTGGGCCAAGTCCCAGTGGAAAGCAAGGTCCGATGCATAAGGCACATGCCCACAGATAGCTTCTCCCATGGGGAGTCAGGCCTGCACTGTACCTAGACCACTATGAGACTTGCTTTTGCTAAAACTTCCTCACCCTGAATTGAGACAGCATATGCTTACTGTAACTTCCTAAAATCCATGCTAATCCTTCTAAGGATAAGTGTAACCAGTGCAGACACTTTTCCCTTTTCATTTGCAAATATTCTTTTGTGATGTGATTAGCAGCAATGGCTTCCTGTGTTCTGTAAAAGGTGACCACCTAAAGTGAACCCGTGCATAGAAAATGAGGACCATCATGTAATGTGCGCAGAGAAGAAATAAAAGCCTGTCATGGCTGAGGCCTCACCTTTTTCTCCCCTTGAGAGAAAAACCATGCCATCCATTTTCCTCCACAGGACTTGGTATTCCATGTGAATTTATCATATTTCATCCACAATGTGGTGGACCTGACAAGCCAGGGTCCACATCAGCTGACACAGATTCCGGCCCACGGTGTCCAAGGTGTTATGGGTGAAATGAGACATTCACACGGACTACCAAGTCCAATGAAGGAAAAGGGGCAGCATGGCTTTTCTCTCAAGGGGAAGAAAGACCACAGCCTCTGCCCTGACAGGGCTTTATTGCTTTTCTGGGCTCATTACCTGATGGTCCTTATTTTCTATGCACAGGATCATTTTAAGAGGTTACCTTTTATAGACAACAAAGGAGCCAGTGCCGCTAATCACATTGTTACAGAACAGCTGGGGAAGGGGCACAATTATTGGCCCACCCAGGGACACCAAAAACTTACAGAACACAGACACACACAAGGCCAAGGTGGGGTACAATATACTATTACCAAAAGGACCCCCCACTAGTTCAATTGTCCACCACCTTAGGAAAGATGTCTTTCAATGCCAGAGATTTGTGAAAAGGAAAGGAAATGTTTATTTAAAGCTATACAGATTTTAAATAGTGACCTAATGTCTTCATTAAAATATCAAAAGGTCCTTTTTAGATACCCATAGACGCCCACAGTGCTTCCTTATGCCTCCTGCCCTAATTTGGGGTACCGTATCTCAGGAAAAGAAGCATAAGTCCATGTTTTAGGCCGCTGGCACTGTCAACTATGTCACCATTCAGGCAGGATCTCTAATTACTCCAAAGCCATGTGGCACCTTCTCATGGTCCACTGGCAAGAGTTCTTTCACCCTTCTCCCAGGCAAAGTCTCTCCTGCTTCCCAGACCACGTGGCCTAAGGGAGCAGCCCAAAGCTGCGTGGTCCTCTTCTACCAAAGCTGCAGGGCAGGGGGAGCTGCCCCTCCGGCCAAAACCACATGGCTCTTCTTGGCAAAGCTGCAGGGAGAGGGGGTTACCACTCTGCCAAAGCTGAGTGGTAGTTCTCTGCTAAAGCTGCAGAGTGATTCTTTACCCAAGCTGTGGGGGTCCCCACTCTGCCAGAAGCATGTGGCTCTCCCCACTGCCACAGCTTTACTGAGCTGCCATCATGGATCTGGGTAGGCATGGCTCCATGTCATGGAGCCAATCATCTCCAAGCTCTCACACAGGTGCTGTCACCCAGGGAAGTTGCCTCCCCGTTACGTCTTGGGTGGAAGTCACTTCCATCCCCCTGGCTCAAAGCATGGCCACAGCTATTTAACATATTCATTAAACCAGATAAAGGTTACAAATATGTTAAATGACTATGCCAGAGATTAGCTGCAAAGCTGTTGCTATACAAAACAGCTCTCAATGGCTCTGCTCCATTTGTCCCTTCCCCCAACTCACACCTGTGGGGGGAAGGGGTGAGGACATCTTATATGTCTTTCTAATATTTCCTAGATACCCTGAGTTCTGGACCCCATTCCAAATCCCTATTTGGGGCCCCCCTCTTGGCTGCACCTTGTTACAACATCACAGAAAAAGGATATTTGCAAATGAAAAGGGAAAAGTGGTTGAACCAGTTACACTCATCCATGGAAGATTTAGCATGGATTTTAGGAAGTTACAGTAAGCATGTGCTGTCTCAATTCAGGGTGAGGGAGTTTTAGCAAAAGCATGTCTCATAGCAGTCTAGATACAGTGCAAGCTTGATTCCCCATGGGAGAACCTATCTGTGGGCGTGGGTCCTGTGCATCTGACCTTGCTTTCCACTGGGAGCTGGGCCCATGCCACACAGAATAGTCTCCTACAAAAAAACTGTGGTACATTTACACAATGGAGTACTGTGCAGCAGATAGAAAGAAGGAGCTCCTACCCTTTGCAACAGCATGGATGGAACTAGAGAGCATTATGCTAAGTGAAATAAGCCAGGTAGTGAAAGACAAATACCATATGCAGTCTCTTACAAGTGGAATCTAATCAACAAAACAAACAAGCAAAATAGAAACAGAAACATGGAAATAAAGGACAAACTGACAGTGACTGGAGAGTGGTGAGGGGATAACAAGGGAAAAGGAAGGGTCAAGTCAATGAACATGTATATAAAGGACCCATAGACAAGGACAAAGGGGAGGGGGAGAAGGATTAAATGTAGGGGGATGGGTGGGAAAGGCAGGGGACAGCAATGGGGGAAAATGGGAACAAATGTAATTGAACAATAAAAAATTTTAAATGATTTGTGATTACTATAATATATAATGAGAATTTAAGGTTTGCAATTCTCTACCTTAATATTTATTTTACTTTCCCATTAAGAAATGGGAAAGTAACTGGCATACTTCCTTCTTCTTGCCTTCTAAATGGTGATGCTTCCCAAAATTGTGTCTTCCACTGTCTTCTATTAATTTGCTTTTTTGTAATCCTGTGTTTTCCATGACTTTATCTTCTCCATAGTTATGACTTTCCAATCTACATCTGGCTCTGAATTCTCAAATCAATTCCATCTTTACCTTTAAAATTATGATTTGGAAATCTCTGCTGAGTTGTTCTTTACTCACTGCAAACTCAGCCCATTATCTTCTCTTCACTATCTTGTTTCTGATAGCAAATGAGAGTTTTTGCTACATGGTTGCTAGACTTACTCCTAGAGCTCAGTTCTGTTCATGTCCTTTTCATTGCTGATTCTGCATTTACACTTTTTCAGCCTCAGTTTCCTCATGTTAGTGTGCAGTAAATGTTTGGACTGTGATGATTAAAGTATAAACTCACATTTAATGGGCCAATTTTGGCTCCTGGTCTACGGGCATTCACTGAGAGCCTTTCCTTTAGTTAAGCACCTCTGCTCACTCTGTGTTGTTTACAAAGCAGAGCCAGTGCTTCTAAGCCTGACATGCCAACTCTTATAAAATTGTCCCCTTAAAATGCTTCGTTTTTTTAATTTTTAATCTTTTTAATTTCTTTATCTGAAAGTTGGTTTTTTGTTATATATATCAGTTGAAATCCTAATTAACTTTAGAGACTTAAGTACTTTTTCTTCCATGAAAATCTCCTTAATGCTCACACTTAGATTTCTCTTTTCCCTTCCTTCTCGAGCCATTTTCCATAATTTATAAATTGTGTCTTAAATTATAGATGTAGGTAAAGATGACATCTTTCTGTTAGAGTTTTACAAATTTATTCTGAGGGGTAGCCTTATTCTTAACTATTTTTATAGCCCTCTCAGTGCTAATAGAGGGCCTTCTTCATAACAGACCCTCAAAAATATTTATTAAATAACTTTTAATCGATAATCAGTGTGTCTCATTTATACTTTCAGATTCTCAAATTCTTCAGTGGGAAGAAGTGATGGTGAAATATGATAGCATCATGGGTCATGACATTGTACAAATATGCTAAAACGACATTTGATTAGATCGTGTAATAGTCTGTTAGAAAAGGCATATATGGTTTGTTCACTTTATGTGGCATTCGGAGAATGGGACCAGGCCTAGACTAAACATTCTCATAATCTCTCATTGACCTTCCTGGAGATAGACTGCTCAGACTTTGCCACCTCTAATTATTGTAATTTTGTACTTAGAATGCATGTGCTGCATGGAAACCTGCCTTGTCTGCACTATGTCCCCCTGCCCTGCTGGCAGGCACTGTAGGTAGTTGTTGAGGTTCCATTTTGCAAAGGCTGCAGTTAAACTCAAAGCCCTTTTGAAGAGAATTCTTGAGCCTACCCAGTTAAAGTGAAGCAATTAAAATAATTGATTCATGAAAACAGATTTTTACAAAGACCCATAATATAACACCATCATTTTGGAGGACAAGAGGACAGGGGCTATGGTGGTAGGGATGGGGAACCTATGGAGAAATGAAGAACTCTCTACTCTTAAGCTACTTTTTTTCTGTGTATCTATGGCGTTATAATTTCCAAAGCCCTTTAAACATTACCATATTCTTGGTTGGGAGAAAACTTTGATATGATGGAAAAAATGTTGGCTTTGGCATCAGAAGAGCTAGGTGCAAATTCTGACTCTTGTATTTTGTGTGACCTTAGACTAGTCACTTAACATCTCTGGTGGCATCTCTGGTGCCTTAGTTTCTGTCTTTAACATGAAGCTACTAGAATCTGCCTCCTGTGGTTGTTATGATTAATATGGAATAATGTCACAAAACACTTCCCAAATTATAAAGTGTCTTGTAAGTAATAACTCAAAGAAGGGGCGATGGTGACTCATGAAACCAGAAGGGTGTTTGAAGTTTTTAATCCTCACCTGCAACCTTCTGCCCTTTTTCTTCTGTCCAGAACTCTTCATTTACTTTTTCATTGCTTGAGTCCTAATTTTGAGAATCTCATGCTCTACCAACTGAACTAGCCAGGTTTTGAGTCCTAATCTTAACCATCTGGACTTCACAGTGAGGCCTCTTGGGTAATGGTATTAGTTTTCTAGAGTTGCTATAACAAGTGCCCCAGACTGAGTGGCTTAAACAACAGAAATTTATTTTCTTACAGCTCTAGAGGCTAGGAGTCTAAGATCAAAGTGTTGGCAGAGTTGATTTCTTTGGAAGTCCTGTCTCCTGGGCTTGTAGATGGCTGTCTTCTTCAGAAGTCTTTACATCCACTTCTCTTTGTGTCTGATTTTGTCCTAATCTCTCTTCTTGTAAGGAAATCCCCACCCATATGGCCTTATTTTACAATCACATTTGAATCAACATATGAATTGGGGAGGGACATAACTTAGACCATAAGAAATACCTTACCAAAAGAAGTCCTTACATTTCCTATTCATTTTATAGTGTTTATTTGAAATTATTTATTTGTTTACTGTTTTTGTCTGCTTTTGTCACTTAATGTAAACTTAGTGAAGGCAAAGACTAGATGTTACTACTTTTGTATCCTCAGCCTCCAGCAAAGTGACTTGCACATGGTAAGTATCCAGTTTGTTTACTTACTAACCATGTGACTTTGGAGAAATTATTTAACCTCTCTGTGCCTCAGTTTACTTAGGAAGGTGGAGATCTTGAGATCATCAACTTCCATTATGAGTATAATTTTTTAGTACTTAGAACAGTACTTGGCACACAGAAAGTGCTCAATAAATGTTAGTCATTATTCTTATTTTTACACACATTTGTTGAAAAGTGAATGAATGAATCAAGTACCTTTTAAAACATTTTAGGACTTTTAAAAATATTTTCTTTTCTTTTCTTTTTTTATTTTTAGAGAGAGGGGAAGGAACGGAGAAAGAGAGGGAGAGAAACATCGATGTGTGGTTGCCTCTCAGATGGGCCCCACTGGGGACCTGGCCTGCAACCCAGGTATATGCCCTGACTGGGAATCAAACTGCAACTCTGGTTCGCAGCCTGCACTCAATCCACTGAGCTACATCAGCCAGGGCATTTTAGGACTTTTGTATTTTTAACTGATTTTCGTGTGGAAATCTACTCAAAAAAAGATTTTTTTCATTATGTTATATCCTTCACTGAACACAGAAACAACCATAAAACCCCTTCGGTGCTGGCAGGGCTGCAATTCTAACTGCATCTCCAGTGAATTCTTTGCAGTTGCTTTGACTGCATGCATTGGGTCTCTTTGGAGGGTGTGTCTTTGTATACTTGCATTGAATGACAGTTTTTGTGTGTCTGTGTCTTTTATTCAGAGTTAACTGGGAGTGGGAAAATGAGAATGTCTACGGGATAAAATGACCCTGAATTCCAGGGGAACTGGAGTTCAGAAGTGTAGCTCCAGCAGAAGGAGGCATGATTCATGGAAGTTGGGGTCCAGAGAGCTGTTGAGCAAAGAGCCAAAGAACTGGCTCAAGAGAATGGATCAGCTGAGGCCCAGAGCCTGATAACAGCTTTTTTTCCTTTAGATGTCTTTTCTATTTTAGGGGAAGACACAGCTGAAAGCTCGGAGAATTTCTGGGCTTCTTACTAGGACTTGGATCAGGTATGTGTGTATGCATACATGCCAGGATGGATGTATCCAGACTGAGAGATCTGAAAGTGATCTAATCAGTTCAGAGGTACTTCTTACTAATATAGAGTCCCATGTCAATCTTCATTCTTATAGGAAAATGAACTTATTTCACAGAAGATTTTCCTGAAAGTGCTAGAATATTTTATTTATACAGGCATTGAAAAAGTAATGAATTACTAATAATGGCTAATACAGAGAGCATTTACAATGTGTCAGGCTGGCGTCTGACACTTTAGCTGGTAAAAACTTGAACTGTATTATCACTTATCACATGTCTATGAGGTAGATAATATATCATTCCAAGTTAAACAGAAAGGAACTGAGCTTAGAGAAATTAACTTTGACCAGGCTTACAAGGTTTATAAGGGGTAGAGGAGGGTAGATATTAGGATAGTTTACAAACCTCTGCACTTGATTTATCTTCCTGTTACCATTTAGTGCTTATGTTTCTGATGCAGTATGTGTTAAATGGTATATGAAAGTTACAGCTTTAAATATTGGAAACTTTTTCTTGATTTCTTATTTTTCGTCTCAAGCTTCGAGAGGTTTCTTTGGGGAGATAGAATCATAATAAGCAAGAGTTCCAAACCTTTGAGTAAAAGCAGCAATGGCAAGGAGTTTGTCTTATTGTCACAACCCTACTTATAACTGATGTAATTTTAATATTTGTAGTCCAGATGTAGTTAAAAAAAACACAGTGCAGTTACCATAAATAGAAGGAGGAGGGTCTGTGGATTCCGTGGTGGTAAATATCATACAGTTTTATTCAGTGGGAAGCACGGAGGCCTCCACTCAGGAATGCTCCCAGCGCTAACACAGATCTGTGCCTCTGAAGCCAGTCCTTTCTTACACTGAACAGTTGCTTTTTTGGACAGTGCTGGTACCAAACACCAGGACAGGAATGACTCTTGGCAGCACCTTTTTTTTTTTAAGGAATAGGGTGGTAAAAAAAATACATATGTAAAACAGAAATCTGGCAAATGGACTATCCAATTCTTAACATCACTACAAATTCACCCTTGTTAAAATAAAAGTTAAGATATACAGCTTTCCCCTTCATGTCTCCTTGGATAATCTCTGAATTCCCATGTGCAGTAGAAAATGGTAAAATATTAACATCCCCACGAATCACTCCCCTACCCCAGTAAACCCTGAAACTCAACCTCAGAATTCTGCAGTTTCAGGCATGCCACAAGTGTGTGTTTTTTAACACATGACGGCATCCATGAACACTAGTGCTGCGTGTTCCTTCTCTCCAGAGGTTGTAAATAATCCCACACAATATACGTGGCTTAAAAAAAAACCCTGCTGAAGTAGACAAAAAGCTTTGGAGGAAAAAAAAATATCTGCCTCCCACAACTCCCTTCATAAACTCTTTAGTCTGATTATTGGACCTGAGATAAGTAAAATCCAAGCATATTCGTTCTTAATTAATGCTCTTTTTGTAATGTGCCCGAGCCGCCACTTCGGAGTGTGCACACCAGATGAGATGAATAGTAAGCATTCTGGTTGACTCTCTCAGGGATTATCTATGCATTTTTGTTTTTGAGAAGTTGATGTTAAGAACTTAAGCAAGAATCCTTAACACTTAGGAGGAAAGTATGTGCGTTTGTTAATTATTCTCATGTATTTGTGTTTGTGTAGCAAGGGCTTCACGAAGAAACTGCCACACGGGTTGGGAGTGAGGGAGGGGATAAGAGTGTGTCCTCACCGACAAAATATAAATGAGTGGCTCTCACCCCTGAGTGTTCCTAGCACTCTCTCAGTTTTTCTAATTTTGTTATCAAAATACATGGGTTATGTTCCCAAGTAGAGTATACATTCCTAGTCATATGTGTGTTGTGTGAATAAATAAAAACAAAAAATGATAGTATTCATTCCAGAAAACAGGAAACCTTGACAGGATCTCATAAAACTTAAATACTTCATTCCGCTTTTTAGATATGGGAACAAATGAAGGAAAAAACAACACTGCTTGTCTAGATTTAGTTTCAAAAACAATCAGTCGAACACAAATGAGTGAATCACGTAGCATTGGAGCTTTGATTCTAGCCTACCTTCTATTATCTAGCCTACTTTCTATTTTTATAATCTGTTGGTTTCACTTTGCATTTTTATCCTTTCTGATTGTTAGTTTTCCTATCTGTTCTTTTCTCTTTCTTAAAAAAACATTTTATTATTTATGCTATGTTACAGTTGTCACAATTTTTCCCCTTCACTCCCCTTCACCCAGCCCATTCCCTACTTCCATAGTCAGTCCCCACAACACTGTTCATGTCTTTGGGTCCTTCATATATGTTCTAATATAGGACTAATCCCTTCCCTTTCAATCAGTCCCTACCTTCCCCCTCCCCTCTTACAGCTGTCAGTCTGTTCCTTGTTTCCATGCCTCTGGTTGTATTTTGCTCATTAGTTTATTTTGTTCATTACATTCCACTTATAAGTGAGATCACATGGTATTTGTCCCTCACCACCTGGCTTATTTCACTTAGCATAATAGTCTCCAGTTCCATCCATGCTGTCACCAAAGGTAGGAATTCCTTCTTTGTTACTCCTGCATAATATTTCATTATGTGAATGTGTCACAGTTTTTTTATCCACTCATCTACTGATGGTTACTTAGGTTGTTTCAAAATCTAGGCCTATAGACATATGCAAAAATGCTCATCAACACTAGCCATCAGAGAGATGCAAGTGAAAACAACAATGAGATTTCACTTCATACCTGCCAGAATGGCGATCATTAACAAATCAACAAACAAGTGTTGGTGAGGTTGTGGTGAAAAGGGAACCCTGGTGCACCATTGGTGTGAATGCAGACTGGTGTAGCCACTGTGGAAAACAGTATGGAATTTCCTGAACAAATTAAAAATGGAACTTCCTTTTGACCCAGTGATTCCACTGCTGGGAATATACCCTGAGAATCCTGAAACACCAATTCAAACAAATTTATTCAGTCCTATGTTCATAGCAGTGCTGTTTACAGTTTCCTTATCTGTGTTAATGCTAAGCAACTTTTAGGCATTGTGCAAAACTCTTCATTCATTATCCCTATTAATCTTTACAACAATACCATGAAATAGATATTATTTCCTCTATACAGACAAGGAAAGTGGGGTTTAGAGAGGCTAAGTAACTTGGCCAGCTTGATACAACTAGCAGAAGAGTTAGACTCATGACATTCTGACTCCCGTGCCCATGTGGTTAGCCCCAGACACCCAGAAGGATTGACTAAGGAAATGGTTACATGGTAGGGACTTAAAAATGACTTAAATTCAACAAACATTTATGAATGCTTTTACTATGTGCCATGTAATATTTTATGCTTCTAGGCTGTAGCAATTAATAATAAAGATAAATTTCGTGGCCTTATGAAACTTAGAATGAGGAAGACATATTAAAAATTTTAATATTCCATGTAGTGATGACTACTATGAAAATAAAATGAGGCAAAGTAAGAAACAGAAAGGGATGGAGATGGGGCACCTTCTAAGACTTCTCTGATAAAGCATCATTGGAGTAGATACTGGAACAAAGTTAAGCGGAAGGTGTATAGAAATAAGTAAGAAGAATGCTCCGAACAGAGAGACAAGTAAGTGCAAAGGGTGGACGTAGTCAAGCAACACTTCTTCGTTTCTTTTCTATTTTAATTGCTGTTCGAGTACAGTTTTCTGCCTTTTACTGCTATCCCACCCCCCATCCCTGCCCACCTCCCTCTCGTTTCCACCCCCCTCCTTGTTTTTGTCCATGTGTCCTTTATACTTGTTCTCAAGGAGCACTTCTGTCTGGCGAGAGTGGAATGAGCTGGCGGCGAGTACTGGGAGATGAAATCAAAAAAATAGGGGCAACATCATGAAGGGCCTTGCAGACCATAGCAAGAGCTCAGTATTTTATTCTGAGTGAGACGGGAGATATTATAGGATGTTTTTAAGCAGAGGAATGACACTATGTGGTGTAAATTGTCAAATGAGGAATACTCTGGCTGCTTATTTGATTGGAGAGTAAATTATTAAACTGGAGGCAGGATGAAAGGAGAGCTGATAGGACTTGTTTACAGGTTGGATGAGGCCAAGTGTGGTGGAGGAAGGTATCAAAGAAGGTTTTGGCTTGAGCAACTGAAAAAAATGAAGTTGCCATTTATAGAGGTAAGGAAGGGTGGAGGTAGGGGCTAGAAATAGAAAAGCCGAATTTCAGGTTGGGAGATGTATATGAGATACCTACTCAGCATCCAAATAAGGAAATCTGGTGGGCAGTCGGATATACAAATCTAGAATTCAAGAAAGAGACTGGAGTTAGAAATGTATATTTAGAAGCTGTTAGTCCATATATGGTATTTAAAGCATGGAACAGGATAAGATCACTAGAAAGTGGGGTTAGCTAAAGGACGGAGAGAGCTGAGAGACCTGGGCATTCTAGTAAAAGTTCTGCAAGATGAGAAAAAAGCAGGAGAGAAGATGGAAAAAACTGAGGAGAAGAAAAGAACAAGGAAGAGTAGAGGGAAGACTGAGAGAGTGCTGTTAAGATTGCTACGTGAGGAAAATAAGTCAAAAAGGAAAAGGTAATCAACTGTGTCAAATGCTGCTCACAGGACCAAAAAGATAAGGATTGGACTTGGCAATGAGGAGGCCACTGGTGATCTTGACAAAAGCAATTTTCAACAATCTGTTGAGAAGAAAACCTTGTTCGTGTGGTTCCAAGAGAGATTGGAAGAAATACAGATAGTGAGTATAAACAGGATTCTGAAGATTTTTGATTGAACGGGAACACAAGAATTGGGTAAAAATTAGAGGAAAATGCCTCACACAAGAGAGTTGCTTTTTAAGATAAATCATATTATAGTGGATTTGATGCTATGGGATTGTCTCTGCAGAGGGAACAATAAATGATCAGGAGAGAGGGAACAGTTCATGTCATTTTACTGATTTATTATCATTGCTACTAATTATTTCTGCTACTGTACAATCTTTAAAATTCATATCCAAAAGCTTTATAAGTCCCTCAATTATACTG
Source organism: Artibeus jamaicensis (assembly GCF_021234435.1). Taxonomy (NCBI): domain Eukaryota; kingdom Metazoa; phylum Chordata; class Mammalia; order Chiroptera; family Phyllostomidae; genus Artibeus; species Artibeus jamaicensis. The sequence goes on along the minus strand of NW_026522025.1, from coordinate 22,017,679 downwards.
AGAGCCAATGTTTATTGTTTACTGTATGACTGGGATTGTTTCAAACACTTTCAGTTGTCATTGTCTCCCGTAATCCTCTCAATGTCTCTATTATCACCCCCATTTAACATATGAGAGCACATGATTTAGCAAGCAGAGTTGAGAATTTGCCAAGGATCACACACGCAGCTGGGTTTAAGCCCAAAGCCAGGTTGACTGCCCTCAGAGTTGGCTGTTAATCTTCGTTAAACTGCCTCTAGTCAACTGCTTATTTGCTTTACTCAGGAAGCATATTGGAGTTTTTCATACTAGACTTATAGAGGTTTCAACAAATAACTTCCTAGTCATTCCAGAGTCAACAAGAAATTTTATATCTTAGTGAAGGTGTGGTCTTTACTCAGATTTTCCAGTTCCCGCATTTCACTTTTCACTGAAACACAACTATGAATCTGAAATCTCTGTGAATGGCACTGGACATTATATAAGCAAAGGGATCATTTTTAGGACAGCAAGACAAATGGTCCCTTATTCTCATAGGTGTCTTTAAGACAAGGATATAGGGAAATATTAAAAGATCTCTCACCAAATCTTGTGGCCTTGGTCGAATTTTAAATATTTATTAGTTTCAGTTTTCCTGTCAATAAAATGGAGACACTGTGTAGCTTGTGGGACTGTAGCAGGAACTGCTACACCTGAGGGATAACATGTTCGATTGCTTTGCACAGAGCCTACCATGGAGTAAGTAAGCACTTAATAATGCTGACTATTGTTTTTCTTCTCTCAGTAAGCTTGGAAAAGCAGTTCTTCATTCCCAGCTGAATTCCAAGGAGCTTTGTGAAAATTCCAGGGCCAAAGAAATTGCTTAATTGGAAGAAAATATCTGGAGACTGACAGGAAACTGTATTCAGAATGCTGAGTTGTGAAGAAACCGCCTCATGCTCCAGTTCTCAGCCCACGTTCAGCTGGGCACCACGTGAAGTGCACCTTCCTGTTGGGGTAGCTCACCTAGACAGCTGGTTCAGTTTATCTCATAAAGTCAACATCTTCATGAAACAAGCATTTGGAAATTGTGCTGTATTGTCAATGACCTAATCCCAGTGTTATTTAAACTTCCTACAGCAGTAGGATCGCTTCTTATGAATAACATGGTAGACGGAATATGAAAATGTGAAATAGATAAAGGCTCAGTGCTTTGATCGAAGCTGGTAGGAGTTGGAGCCCCACTCAGCATTTAGCCCCCTCCTTCCCAGTCCCCCCACCACCACCTCAGGTGGTACCTGGGGCACAGCAACAGCACTTTAGCATTCTGTGGCATCTAGTTTGAAAATCACTGGCCTAAACTAGCTGGGCACTAAGAACATCAGAAAATACATCTTTCAGTAGAATATATAAATCCTATACTATATTTAGGCATTGTGCTGAGTGGTGATAGGGAGACTATGGTGAATAAATCAAGCCCAGCCTCAAATTACGTTGGCTTTAACCACAACGTGGAAATGTATTGTATCAAATGACTGTAAGTCCAGAACTAGAGTGGCTGTGGAAGGCAGTAGATTGGCTCCCCAAAGGTGCCATGTCCTAATTCCTTAAACCTGTGAATATGTTGTATTAAATGGCAAAGGGAAATTACAGTCACTAATAAAGTGACCTTAAAATAGGGAGATTATCCTGCGTTATCTGGGAGGGGCCAATGTAACCACAAGAGCCTTTAAAAGTGGAAGAGGGAGGCAAAAGAGGGTGGAACAGGAGTAAGAGTGATTCCGTGCAAGAAGAACTGGATGTACCACTGCCTGCTTTGGAGATGGAAGAAGGTCATGAGCCAAGGAATGTGTGTGGTTTCCAGAATCTGGAAAAGATAAGGAAATGGATTCTTTCCTAGAATCATCAGAAAGAAATTCAGGCCATCTGACACCTTGGTTTTATTTCTGTGAAACCCATTTGGGATCTCTGTCCTCTAGAACTATAAGATAGAGATTTGTTTTTGTTTAAGCCACCAATTTTGTAGTAATTTGTTATAGTAGTAAAATATAGTAGCCTTCAGGGTTTTTTAATTTAGTAACTCAAAAACTCATGAAGGGCACAAAGTTAGACATGCAGACCAATAAAATGGAATTGAGATTCTCGAGGTAAACTCATATATTTAAGGCCAATTGATTTTTGACATGGATACAAAACCCATTCAATGGGGAAAGAATATTCTCTTTGACCGAGGTGCTGGGACAAACCGAATTTCCACGTGCAAATGAATGAAGTTGAACTTCTACCTTATGCCATAGACAAAAATTAACTTAAATTGGAACAGCAACCTACATATAACAGCTAAAGCAAAAAAACTCTTAGAAGTAAACATAGGGGTAATCTTGACGACCTGGGAATTGGCAATATATTCTTAGATGTGATACCAAAAGCAAGAGGAACAAAAGAAGAAATAGCTAAATTCGATCTCATAAAAATTAAAGACATCTGAGCATCAAAGAACATTGCTAGGAAAGTGAAAAGAAATAATTGGAAAGCATGTCTGTGATAAGAATCTATATCCAGAATAAATAAAGAACTACTATAACTCAACAACAAAAAAAGACAACCAAGTTAAAATATAAGTAAGGGCTTGAAAAGACATTTCTCTAAAGAAGAGGTATGAATGGCTAGTGAGTGCATGAAAACATGCTCAGCATCCTTAGACACTAGGGAAATACAAACCAAAATACCTACTGGCATCACTAAAATAATGATTTTTAAAAATGAAATAATGAATATTGTCAAGGAGAAATTGGAACCCTCATATGTTGCTTGTGGGAATGTAAAACGCAGCTGCTCTGGAAAGTGGTTTGCCAGTTCCTCGAAAAGCCAGACGTAGAACTACATCGAGTGAGCAATTGCATTCTTAGGTTATAAGCGGAAGAATGGGAAGCAGGGACTCAGACACTTGAACATTCAGACACTTGAACACTTGAACTATTCACAACATATTATTCAGCGATAAAAAAGGAATAAAGTTCTGATACAATGAAGTGCTAAAAAACTTTTTTACAATAAACATTAATTAAGTGGTGATTTCTAATATTTATTTTGAATTTTTAATTTTCTTCTGAAATCAATTTACAAATATTGCTATATAACACCAGTGCCAATGATTTAATAAATAAGAGGAATGTATGTGTTGGTTTGTAAATGAAATAAACCTTATACATTTATGTCTATATGTGATATTTGTAAAATCAGTTTTACAAGGCTCATAAAACTAATGTGAGCACATAACATACACAACCACATTCAAATCTGATGTATTTTATTAAATTTCAAGTTAAATGCTATGTAAAATGTATAACCTGATACACAAGATATGAACCAAGTCATGAATACACTGTTGAAAATGAGTACCATACATTACAGACCTTCAATCTTGAAAACTTTCAATCTGTGCTAAGTAAAATAATCCACATGTAAAAGGACAAATATTGTATGATTCCACTTACACGGAATATCTAAAATAGGCAAATTTATAGAAGCAAGGCAGATCAGAGGTTGCCAGGGGCTGGGGAGTAGAGGAAATGGGCGGCGATGCTAAATGGTTACAAAGTTTCTGTTTGGGGTGAGGCAAAGGTTTTGGAAATAGGTACTGCTTGTTGATAGTGGCGCAACATTGTGAATGTAGTTAATGCAAGTGAAGAGTCCACTTAAAATGGTTAAAATGAAAAATTTTGTGTTATATTTATTTCTCATCATCTCCTGAGCATTTGTTTATTGATTTTAGAGAGAGAGGGAGAAGGGGAGGAAGGAGAGAGAGGGGGAGACAGAGAGAGACATTGGTTTGAGAGAAAAACATTGATCAATTGCCTCCCATAGACACCTGACCAGGATCCAACCTGCAACCTTTTGGTGAATGAGATGACACACCCACCAACTGAGCCACCTGGTCAGGGCATGTGTTATATGTATTTTACCACAATAATAAACATCATCAAGGACCCAGGGTTTTTTTCCCTTTTCTTTTTGTTGTTCACAGCATCAGCTTGGTCTTCAGTCAGTTCTTCCTGCTCATCCTCCTTCCTCAGACAACAAAAACTATAACTGAGTTATGAGATCATTAGAACCATAGCAGGGCAAGATAAATGATATTTTAACATGCAGATCACCGGGATGACACAGCCAAAAATAGTGATGTCAAGAAAAGTTGGATTTTAATCTTCGAATACACATTGGTGTCAGCATAGGTCCACCTGAAAGACAGCGGGGCAGGAAACCCTGGGTCTTCCCAGGCCCCACCTTAGTTGTGCAACTGTAGTTGTACTATGAGTTTAGTGAGTGTTAGGCACTATCTCTGGAAAACTCTTCATTTGTTAAATGATCCTGGAAAAGATTATAGAGATTTTTATAGCTTTACCCTGAATAAAATATGGAATTATTCTAGGATTTAAGGAAGAGAGCCATGGTTAAAAGGGCCCATTTAAAGGTGGGCATAGAAACCAAGCGGGCATTCAGAAGAGAATTCGGAGCAATGCTGTGGGTGAGACAGACCTGCGGCCAGCGAAGGGGGAAGGGGTTGAAGGAGCCTACTAAGGCAAGAAGCGTGGTCACGTACCAGGCCCAGCCTTAGGAGAAACTGACAGCTAGGGGATCAGTCTGCTGTCTTCCTCCATCAGGTACCTTGGAGCCTAGGTCTGCTTTCTCGGTCTTGCTTCCTGCCTCCGGTCCCTCTGGCATCCTGTTTACAACCAAAACCTCCCAGGAGTGACAGCTGTTCTGAGACATGATGCAGTATTTATGGGGCAGTGTCCAAGGGGAGGGCCTGGGCTTCACAAACTTTGTTCTCTGGAACTTAGCACTGTGGTCTTGACCAGAGTGGATCTTTGTTATTTTTACTGTTGCTAAGAGAGATAAGGATATGAGGAGCCCTTTCAGTCTCACTGAATAAGATATTTTTTATGACAAATAATTAAGGAAGACAATGAAGTTATGTGTAAAAAGAAAAACATCTTTTGTGAAGTTTGGAATTTTGAAGCCCACAGAATATACTGTATTCTCAGCCTGATTACTTGGGCTGAATGTGGGGACTGGGGTCACATTCATCGCTAGTGGTCAGTCTCAGGGGGGTGTAAGATTAGAAAGGTTGGGGCGGGAGACCGGAGCCAATTCAGGGAGTCAGTCAAAAGAAGGTTGGTACCTGGGCCGGCCAAGTCTCAGGAAATACTGGGTTCCCAGAGAGTCGAGATATTATATGCTACCAACAAAGACGCTAGCATGCTCAAAGAACTTGGATTTAAGCAAGTCTGAAATATAAACAGAAGGCTGCATTTTGCTTCCTCTCTAGCCTCAAGCTGACTTTTATAGCCTTTGTTGTTTTTCCTCATGGTTTCAAATTCTGGCAGTTTCCACTGTAAGCAAAGGTTCTGATGGGCAGGGTTGGAATGGATTCATTTAATGGTTCAGACACAAAGTCACGATGATTAGAGGCCAGAATGGTATATCCTCAGATTGATGAGGGCCTTCGGGACCTCTGGAACATATAATTCAGAAGTTTGATCATCTAGTGTTACTTGAGAGCTATGATAATGTCTGAGTCTTAATCCTTTCAAGCAGGATCCCTATTACCCACATGGTACCTTTGACTGGATTAGAAAAAGGTGTCCTGTCCACTGGTGATGCAAGCCTCGAGCTAGGGCATAGAGCTTCGCTGTGCAGAGTTCAGGCTGGATGTCAGCCTACAGGCACTGTTTTGGGCAGACATCTTTAAGCGGTGAGCAAACTGCGCAGTCACACAGGGTAGCTGCCTGTCCTTATAGAAAGTATGGGACGTTGACCAGGACCAGCAGGTTTTGCTTACCTCAGTGCATGACACAATATCAAGAACATCAACAGGAAGTGTTTTGATTAGCTCATTAATGAAAACAGAATTAGAAAACCTTACTTTCTGACCAGTCTCAGGTGCAACACTACGGTACTTACTCTTTTCTCATATTATCACATAAAATCACTGTTTTATTTCAACTTGTTCTTGTTTTGTTTTAATTTGTTCAGCTTTTTATATAAAAGGGCTGCATAAGAGAGGCATGCTTTCATTTTAGGAAATTAACATCTTTCTACTTGTTATCAAGGTCCAGCCTTGGTTCTTCTTGTGCCTGGGATAGCCTTTATTTGGGATAGGTAAGATTTGTATAAGGGGGGTGGGAGGCAAGGAGAACTTATGATTGGCTTGAAGCAATATTGGTCTAGACCCAGTGTTAGAAGGAATAACAAAAAAATTTTCCTGAAAAATAGAAATTCCCAAGAGAAGTATCTCAACAGATTATAGCATATAATGTTCAGTTTCTTTTTTTAAACCAGGTTTATTTATTTGTTTAAAAATTATTTTATTGTTGTTCAGTTACAGTTGCCTGCGTTTATCCCTCACTACTCCCCCCTACCCGAGGCAACCCCCTCCCTCCCTTGTTTTCACCCTCTTTTGGTTTTGTCCATGTGTCTTTTATAGTCGTGAGGAGGTATTCTTATTTCTGCCTGGTGTTTTGTTTTTAAATTTTTTTTAGCTTTTCATTCTTCAGTTATTCACCATTGGGTAACTGAAATACCCATCTAGCTGTCTACCAAACCTGATAGAAAGTCTCTCTCTTTCTTGGGTGTAGACACGATCCTTAGATTCAGAATCTGGAGGCATAGCCACAATTCCTGGATTCTAGTATTACCGCTAAATCTTTAAAAAAATCTAAATTCCCCCCAGTTTTATTGAAACATAAACATTGACATATAACATTGACATATAACATTGTATAACTTTAAGGCATACAACATGATGATTTGATACACAGATATATAAAGAAATGATTACCAGAATAAGGTTAGTTAACTCATTCATCACCCCCATAATTATCATTTTCTGTGTGTGTGTGGTGAGAACTTTTCAGATCTACTCTCTTAGCAACTTTCAAGTATACAAGACTGTGTTGCTAACTGTCATCACCATGACGCACATCAGATCCCCAGCACTTGTTCTCTTCTAACTGGAAGTGTGCCCCCTCTGACCAACACCCCCTGTTTCGCCCAACCTCTAGCCCTTGGCTACCGCCATCTACTCTCTGCTTCTGTGAGCTGGGCTTTCTAAGATTTCCCTTACAAGTGATATTATATCATGTTTATCTTTCTCTGTTTGACTTTTTAAAATTTACACTAATGCATAAAAAGGGCCATCCACTTTGTCATAAAAGATAGGACTTCCTTCTTTTTTATGGCTGAATGATATTTCATTTTATCTATGCCACATTTTCTTTATCTGTTCATCTGCTGATGGACACCTAGGTTGTTTCCACACCTTGTAAAGGTTGGAAGAAATTGATATCTCTTCCACATAGTGATTTCATTTCCTTTAGATAAATACTCAGAAGTGGGGCTTAGATATTAGTTCTATTTTAATTTTTTTGTATAATTCTTTAAAAAGATACTTAGATTCACAATGTAATATGTCAGGAATATAGCCCCAAGTCACAGAATTCAGTTTACTAAGTAAATATTCACTGATTACATTCCATGTTCTAGGCAGTGTGCTCAGAGCTGGGAGTACAAAGTTGATCAAAAGGACAAAAGCAAGGAAAGAGGCAGCTGCAATATAATATTCATGGTCCATATCACAGGCTGCTATGGTGGCACAAGACTAGGACATTGAGGCCAGTTTGGGGGGAATTGGGAAGCTCTCTTTGAGGAAGCGAAGGTGGGAGCCTTAGCTAAGTGAAGATGTGCAAACCCGGAAACAAGAGGGAATAAGGCACATGCAGGAACTTCAGTAATTAGAGAGGGTAGAGAGCATGCATTCAGGAACATAGAGGTAAGAAACAGAGAATGGCAGGAAGGCAGAAAGAACAATTAGAAGGTAATTTAGTAATGTGGGTATAACGATGATGGTGTCCCGAACTAAGGTAATGACCATGGGGATGGCGAGAAGGTACGAATTCAAAACACATTAAGGATGTAAAACAAAGGGATCAGTGTTTGATTTGAAGATGAGAGGGCAGAGGAGGGAAGTATCTGGTGGATGCCTAGGTTTCTGATTTGGGCATTTGAATGGGATGAGGGGGAAATACGGAAAAGAGAGGGGCGTGGACTCTACTTCCCACTTGGTAGCCTACTTGGTTACCTTCCTTGTGTTCCAGTCTCTACTTGAGAACTAGCATCTCCCCTGAACTCAGGCTATTGCCAGGTCCTGAAATTCTCACTTGTCTTCTTGAAGGCTAGAGCTGTGCTCCTAGAACTAAGCACACAGTCACCAGCTCCTTTGACTGGAGACCTCTCAGATAGAGACAGAATTCCTTGAATCACAGTTGCAACACTCCAGGACACTAGTGTAAATTCGTGCCAAGCCCCCTCGGCCATGTGGAGTCTGACAGATGTGCCTTTTCTACTGACAGTCTTATGCCTGAGGTTGCTCTGATCTTTGGCTCGACCAGTCACCTTCTACAGCAAGCCAGCAGTTCCAATAGTGACTTTTTCTCCTTCCATGGTAACTCAATATTTCCAACAATTCTGTAGCCTTGTCCCATACTGGCCTAAATGATAATTCTGTGGATAATGGAGCTCCCCAAATTCTGCTTTGCCAGCTAACCCTGCTTTAAAGTATGAATTACAGTTGAATATCACTGGAGCTGCCAAAAGGCATACTTTTTCATTATTTTTCTTCTTCCTTCTTCCAGAGAGCACATAGTCGAAGGATGGACCCTCTGTTAATAACCAGTCACTTTCAACTTCTTAGCTATGATTCAAAACTAGGTCTTGCATCTGACAACATAAAACAAAGAGCAGCCCAACCAAAGAAAGACCTGATAAGAATTAGAAGGTTCTCAAGACATTAGGTTGCCCCTTAGGACTCTTACCTGTGGTGAGTGCACACATTCAACGCCTTCGGTCCATGTACAAATTCTCACACAGCATTTATAACCTTATATACGGATTCGTCAGGGTACTATACTTAACACAGCTCATTAAAACCTCATGGGGTTAAGTAACTCACAGATTCCCAGTGGTCAGAACACCTCTTCTGGTCAGGTTTTCACTGCTGTCACGCAACGGAAAGTTGACTAACCAGCAAATTTGACAAGGTTTGATATTATGCAAAAGTTTAAAACCTGCACAGGAACTTTACGAAACCTTATGGGCAGCCATGCTGGGGAAGTAGACCTTTTCCTAAGGAGGGTGAGGGCAAGCAGGGAGGCATTAGAGGTAGGGGAGAAGTCAAAGAAACATATTCTGTGGTCATCCTTCTTTTTAAAAAGATTTTCATTGATTTTAGAGAGAGAGAGAGAGAAGAAGGGATAGGGAGAAAGAGAGGAATCAATTTGCTGTTCCACTTATGTATGCCTTCATTCTACGTGCTCTAACCAGAGATCGAACCTGCAACCTTGCAGTATCGGGATAATTCTCTAACCAGCTGAGCTATCCGGTCAGGGCTTGCGGTCATTTTTATGTATGGAATTGTGGTATGGTTCTGGAACTGTCTCTAGCCAACCCATTTCCATCTCCTTCCTTGAGCAAAAGTTGAAGTTCATAGAGAGGCAGAAGCATGGTCCCAGATAGGAAAGCAAGAGTGGTAGGTGGAGAGGGGGCTGTCGACAACTCTTCTTGTTTCTCAGAGATAGCAGATTTGAGCATTGGAGCTTCCCTAAATATGCCTGCATTGGGCTATGCCAACTCCTCCAGTCATGGCAGAGTGGATGAATAGAGTCCTGGAGCTAAGGGTACTTGAGAAACAGCAGCAATTTCTTCAAGGCCAGTAAAGTCTCTACACTGGTGATAGCAAGAGCCAGCTGGAATTTTATGGGAAAAGGGGGGGTCCTGTAACAGTAGTTCTACACCTCAGTTTGATGACTGGAGCTGGGTCATGGCAGGTCCCGCTGCTTGGCACAGGTAACTTCTGACTTTACACGTGCTGGGATAGCCTTAATCTTCTAGGAGCCAGCATGACTTTCCACAGAGCTCACACCATGAGGTGGAGAGTTGTAACTTGTAATGGATGTAGTCCCAAGCCTGTTCAAGATGTCCGGGGACCATTTATTATCTACTGTGTGCTTGGTGAAGTGTTCATCTTGAAGAGTCTGGAGAGACATCAGAGGGATTCATTCGGGGAAGGATTATAGGCAGTGACACCATCTGGATCTGATTGGTTGTTGGAGAAAGTAAATATTGAGCACATCAATATACACATATTGCTTATGTAATAGCCATTTATTAAACACTTACTCTCAGGCACATTACATACAACTTCCCACTCTATATTCACAATGGCCTTATAAGGTATTACTCGCCCAGCTATACAGCAGAGGTACCAGAGACTGAAGCACAAAAAGGCAAAGTCATGTGCTATCCAAAAACATGTGTTCTTAATAAGTTTTTTATGCTGTCTCCCAGTTCTATGTATCAATAGTTATACTAATAGCTAAGAACTTCAATACTTAATATCGCCACCCTAATGTGTTGAGGAAATGTAAAAATGTTTTTTAGTTGACCTTTTAGACTCAGGTTGTTTATTTTAAGTAGGCTGACAGGTCAAGGTGAAGAGAATAAAATTGAGTAAAATACAAATGCCTTGTCTCCTCTGTGAATAATGGGGACCAAAGGCTGGGTTTTGGTGTAATTGATTAAAGAAATAATGTATGTGAAAATGCTAAGCATACTGCCTGTCACATAATGGAAGCTCAAAAAATGTTAGTTTATTTTACACCCTAGAATTATATAAATTGAATCTTGAATTAGAAAGAGACTCACAAGAAAATTGCATAAAGAGTCTAAAGAATGTTTTAGATTTTCTTTAAAACTTTCTTTTAAACACAGGCTTTAAAAAGATTTTAAAAACTTACTCCTCTCTCTTTTTTTTCAACCACCTCAAATTTAGGTCTAGACATTTTACCTGTAAGTTATTTGTGTACTTACACACTTTCTTATATTAAGACCAGAAGTACAGGATAGGGATGAATTAGAGAGGGGTGAATCCAGCTGTATCTTGAGTTCACTGAACATTGCAGATGATTTTTCAAATGTTTTGGGCTTTCTGAAATCCAAAACAGGTTTCACCCATGCTTGTATGCTTCAGTTTGGAGTATGTGCAATTTAAGGGAAATTTAATCCATATGTTTCTGATTCGTTTACACTTAAATAGTCAAAATATTATTTTTAATAGCTATTTGATGCCCAAGTAGCCTTTTAAACCTTTTAAATATACTTTTAGAAGACTGCATTCTCTTGAAAACAGGAAATCATGTCTTTACAAGGACAGAAACAAATTTATACATCTGAAAATTCAGGTTCAGATGAAAACACCTAAGGGTACAGGTTTTTAGTGACCTATCTGCATGGCAAATGAACACTCAGTGTTAGACTAAATGCTATTTCGATGCACCTATTTCTTGCTGTATATTTGGAGTGGATATACATTTTGGTTGGTGTTGGGCTATTTTGAGTAGTGGATTTAGGTCCTGAAGCTTGAAATTTACTTGGTTTTTATTTTAGTACAATGTTTTCTGTCTTAATTCATTGAATCATTCTTAGTTGTCTAACATGGCTACTTATTTTTGCAAATATTTCATGTGTGATGAAACTAATTTTGTGTTTTTTTCTTTCTGTTCTTCACCAGCTATTTTTGAAAAATAAATGAATGTATTTGATTTCCAATAAAACTATGCAGGGCTTCAGTTGAGATATGAGCACTGTGTTTTACCTGCATGCCTAGAAGCTGAGTAAAATCATGGTCACCCAAAAGAAATTAGGCAACATACCTTTGCAAAAGAAAAGATCATGAGGGTTAGTAGGAAAAAGGGGGGGAGAATTATTTTTACTTATTTTGTGAATTTTTTTTAAAAGGCCAAGACACTTGCTGAGAGAAACTAAAGTATAGTTGTAGGATTCACAGGTTCTACCCCTCTCTCCTTAAGAAATATGTGTTGACTGAATGAATAAGGATAGCTTTTTCTTACATGTATATTTTCTCATGGAGCCATTTCTACTTCAAAGCATTTACAGATGTTTATCAGTAGAGATGTGGATTCCTGATAGGTGCTTAGTCACTAGCTGTGTGAACATGGGTAGGTCACTAAGCCTCTCTATGTACACTTTTCTTATTTATAAAATGGACTTCAGTAATAGTACCAAGTTCATAGGGTTTGGTGAGGATTTAAAAATTGGACATAAGGTCATTATTACAGAGCCTGGCAAATAATAAGTCCACAGTAAGTGTGGCAAAGAAAAATATTAAACAGACTTTGAAGAAGGGGTACTTTCTATGTATGATGCACAGAGTTTTCCTGGGGACACATAGTTGTACTTTGTTCTGCTGTTGAGTTAATCGCTCACTATTACTATATCGTCCTAGAAATTCTTCAACCAGAAATTTAGGTATAGCGATACTGAAATCCAATTGAGGCGAACTTATACTGGAGGTCTAATGACTGCGGGTTGGAGAAGGCTTGAACTGCATCAGTAAAGAGGAAAAGGAGGAACAAAATGGTCTGCCAAGCAGGGGCTACAGATGCAAATGCACGGCAGTGTTTTGGAGTGCGACCTGGGTGCTTGGGCCCAGTAAACTCTGGGTGGTTTTCTGTAGCCTGATCGTAGGGCTTGCCTAAGATGTTTACATTTTTCTAGCTGGTGATACACAATCATTGAAAAAGTTTAAGAAGAAGAATGGTATTATCAGATTTGGGTGTATTTCAGCAGGCGGTGAGGTACAAGAGCATTTGAGAGTGAAAAGAAATCAGCTTGAAGTTCAAACCACAAATGGCAATAGTACTATGTCCCTCCCCATCTCTCTAGGAATTTGACTGAAAAATCAGGGAACAGCAGGGGGATTGTTGGATTACCTAGGGCCTCTGGCCCAAAGTTTCTGTTTTTGCTGAATTAGTTCAATACACTGATTCTCGTCTTATCCTGCACATATCCTTAATCTTCACCTTATCCAACCAGATGTAGAATTTAGTCCCTTTCTTCCTCTTTGTTTCTCTCCTAATCCTTTAGGGAACAACCACTTCATATTTGTTCTGTTTTACTATGTAGACTGCTCATGGGAGGAGAATTTTTGTGTTGTTGTTTCCTGCCCAAGCAAAGCCCCTACAGTGGAAGTGTGGCTAAGTAATGAGTCGCAGAGGCTCAAACTAGAAAGCAAGTAAACCAGGTGGGAGGCTATTATCAAAGACCAGGTATGGAGGACCTGAAGTAAAGCAGTGGCATTGGCAGGAGGAAGAATGAGGGGAGGATGCATTTGAGATTTGAGATAAATGTGAGATGGGACTCAGAGGGCTGGACACAGTGACAATCAACCTGGGGCAGTGGTACAAGCGCACGTGACAGAAGCGAGTTGTGGAGGGGACTGGCTGCGGGTGCATGCTTCTGCTTTAAATGAGGGCTTTGTGTGGCACATGTGAACAGTCAGAAGCAACACTTATTGCTGTCCGAGATACAAAAGGAAGTACACATTTTGGGAGGAATTTATGAGTCCAGTTTGGGGCAAGTTGGGTTTGAGGTGCTAAATGGAGGTGTTTCCAAGGTACTTAGAGGTGTGTATTAGAATTTGGAAGTGTAATCCTGACTGAAGAAGCTAGGTTTGGGAGCGGATCATTTAAGGACTGTGCTCAAGTACAAGCCTAGGAAACCCCACTACAAGAACTTAACCAAATACTAAGCTATTTGTTTTATATTCCAAGAAGGCCAGAGTTAAAATCCAGGATTAGTTTGGTGGTTCCAAGATTACACCAGTGTTTCAGGGTTATTTTTATCTTTTTGCTTATTATCCTTAGTGTCTTGGTCAGATGAGAATTTAGGTCATGAGAGTTATTCAGGGAAAGCTCTTTAGGAAGAACTCATAAGGGAAAGTATGAGGAAGGATGGAGAAGGAGAGAGAAGAGGTAGTTTGACTAAATAAATAATTAAAAGTGGGCCATACATGAGGCAATGGTGAGTGTCATAAACCAAGGGTTATGATTAATCCCATTCTGTGAACATGTGGTCCAAGGAAAAATCAAAGGAATGAATGAAGAGAGGAAATAATTAAAGGAATTTAAGGCTATTCTTTTATGTAGCTTGATATTGAAAAAAAGAAGTATAGGGAGTTTGTTGTGAGGAGAACCTGGGTTAAAAGAAAAATTTAAATAGTGTTTTAAGAAATGTGTTAAAGTGAAAGAGACAGTACACAAAGGAATATTGAAAATTTAGAAATAAGAGAAATTGGTCAGTGGAGTGATATCATAGAATTGGGATGGAGTCCAGAGTACAGATGAAAAGATTAATTTGGGGGCACAGGGAAGGAAAATCTTTTACTGATCCAGGAGGGAAAGACATTAAAAATAGAGAGGTTTACAGATAAATTCCTGATGGTGGCAAGTGAGGAGCTGCAAAATTTCTGCATGAATATATTCAAATTTACTTTCTCAGCAAAATATAGAAAAAAGTCATCCGTTGAACATGCATGAGTGGAGTAGGAGTCGTTGGTGATGGTAGGATGGGGAAGAGGTGTCGAAGGCTGAGGAGCGGTGAGAGTTTGAAACAGCCACTGAGTGGGACAGGAGAGATACTTAGTGAGAGCTGCCCGGCGGCGTCAGAGGCCTTGCTGAGGTTGCAGATCATTAATCCGTCGTACTGTGGTCCCCCCTTATCCACGGTTTCCCTTTCCGTGGTTTCAGTTACTCACAGTCAACCACAGTTCGCAAATATTGCATGGAAAATTCTGGACATAAACAGTCCAAAAGTTTTCCATTGTATTTGTTTTGAGTGAGAGGATGAAATTTCATGCTGTCCTGCTCTGTCCTGTCCAGAACAGGAATACTCCCTTTGTCCTTTGCATGCATGCTGTGTACACCACCTGCCAATCAGTCACGTAGTAGCTTTCTACACTCTCAGATGGACTGTTGTGGTATCACAGTGCTTCTGTTCCAGTAACCCTCATTTTACTTAATAATGGATCCAAAGTGCAAAAGTAGTGATGCTGGCAATTCGAATATGTCAAAAAGAAGCTATAAAATCCTTCTTTTCAGTGAAAAGGTAAGTGTAGTATAATAAGATATTTTGAGAAACAATATTCACATAAATTTTATTACAGTATATTGTTACAATTGTTCTGTTGTACTATTACTTATTGTTGTTAATCTTTTACTGCATCTAAGTTGTAAATTAAACTTTATCATAGTTATGTAGGTTTAGGAAAAAACATGCTATTTATAGGACTCAGTACTATCTGAAATTTCAGGCATCCACTGGGGATATTGGAACATATCCCCCTTAGATAAGAAGGTAGTTATTGTAGCAGCAGCTCTGGTTGTGTGTCTTCAGTTGGGGACAGCATCTGGGGGGATCAGCTGGGCTATTAAATCAAGAAGCATTATACATGTGATTCATTTTCTAGTTGTTAAAAGCCTCTCAGTTGTAGATCACAAAGGGACTACGGATATACATGCATGTTTGCACCTATGCTTAGGCAGTGGAATATAACACCAATGTTTGGTTAGGGTGACTTTAGGAGTCAGGTAGTAGAAGCCTCAACTTTCGTTTTGGTTTCTAGTGCTGAAGCTATTATTGATTATGGTTTAGAGACCAATGGAGTTACATAGGTGGGTGGATCTTTATGGCTAAGTTTTCTAGGACAAAAAAAAGTTGGCCTGCTTTCTGCAAGATCACCTGGGATATGTTTTTGTCTACTTGATACTCCTGTGGCCCAGAGATTTCTAATCTATCTGAAATTCTGTGGGTGAATACAACTTTCTAAAACACATCACTACCCAGAAACTTTCAGTGGCTTCTCACTGTTTATAGTATAGGGGAGACCCCCCAAAACTTGGAATTTATTTATGAAAAATTGTATATTTACTTTTACTTGTTTAAACTTCTGTCACCTTTAAAGTACTCTCCATTTGATGCAATACATCTATCAAGATGTTTTTTCCACTGCTCAAAATAATTTTTGAACTCATCAGTTTTGAAGTCTTTTAGTGCTTCTGCCATTTTTTGTTTCACCTCTTTCATATCAGCAAAACATTTCCCTTTCAGGACTTTTTCACCTGGGGAAACAAACAAACAAAAAAGTCACTCAGAGCAAGATCAGTTGAATAGGGTGGGTGGGACATGGAGGTCACACCGGTTTTGGTCAAAAACTGATGAACACTCAGTGTTGTGTGGGCAGGTGCACTTGTAAATCACCCATCGTGAAATGGGCAAACACATTAAAAGAGTCTTCAAAAAATTTCACTAAATCTGAACTCAGCCTCTCACAACAACCCCAGCTGGTACACTCATACAGATGGGTCCCTAGAACACTCACCTAGCAGGGGAAGCCTATACTACAAGGGGCCTGCCCTCCAGAAGATAATTCTGTTTGGGGGGATTTTAATTCTGTTTATCTGCCCTTGTATATTATTGTTATTTTAGCCTGATGATTTTAAGACCTTCTATAATTTGGCCTCAGCCTACTTTTCTTTATTTCCCCTCTGCCTCCTGCGCTCAGAAAGAATAGCTTCATGGGGAAGAGCACAGGCTTTGCATTTGTATTTGCAGCCTAGCTTTTGAAATTAGCAGCTGTGTGACCTTGTAAAATTTAACTCTCCCAGTTTTGGTCTTCTCAGTAGTAATAGGGAGATAATAATACATGTCTTATAGAAGGATGAGGATTAAATGAAACAATATAAGGTGCTTCATACAGAGCCTGGAGCACAGTATATCTATAATACTTATAGTACTTTATTTAGTTGACTCAATGTACATAGTGTTTGGACACTGTTCTAAATATTTTGTAAACTCATTTAATTCTTATAACAATCCTCTGAAATGGGTAATATAATTATCCTAATTTTACAGATGAGAAGCAAAGGTAAGAGAAAATTGATGAACTTACCATGTTACCAGCTAATGAGTAGGAGAATCATGTCTCAAACCCTGGGAGTCTGTCCTCAGAGGCCATGATCTTAACCACTGAGCCATGCTGCTTTCCAATAAATGGCAACTATTAAATTAATACTCTACTAACTTTCCCTTAAACTCATCGCGCACATTTTTACCTCCTTGTTACTATTTATTTATTTACTTACTTACTTACTTATACAGAGAGGGGAAGGGAAGGAGAAAGAAAAAAGGAAACAGTGTGAGAGAGAGAAACCTTGATCGGTTGCCTCTCATACATGCCCTAACTGGGAACTGAACCAGCGGCAACCCAGGCATGTACCCTGACTGGGAATTGAACTGACAACCTTTCACTTTGCAAGGTGGCACCCAACCAATTGAGCCACACCAGGCGGGGGTTCCTTGTTACCACTTATATAATTTAGTATGCTAGGAACGCTTCCTTTCCTGTCCAAATTCTCTTAATCTTTTACAGCCATTTCGATGACTGTCTCTTCCATGAAGCTTTCCATGGTTTCTCAGTAGCCAGTAACCTGAATCTTTGGTGCTTATTGCCTGCATGATTTAGTTAGCATTTTAAAATACTGTTTTGCAGTGCCTATGTTGCTATATTTTGTTATTTAATCTGTCTTCATTTTTTAAAAAGATTTTTTTGTTTATTTTTAGACAGACAGGAAGGGAAGGAGAGAGGGAGAGAAACATCAAATGTGTGGTTGCCTCTCATGCGCCCCCTACTGGGGGCCTGGCCCACAGCCCAGGCATGTGCTCTGGCTGGCAATCAAACCAGTGACTTTGGTTTGCAGGCCAGCACTCAATCTGCTGACCCACATCAGCTAGTGCTTAATTTGTCTTTGGTTTTAAACAGACAAAATTTGTGATGGTGGGAACAATATGTTATCATTTTTGTGTCTTTAGCACTGTTGAATGGGAAACTCACTGGACTTTGTATCAGAGACTGAAATTCAAGTCACAGTACTGAACGAAGACATATTACTTGACTTCTTTGAAACTTAACTGTGTCATCTGAAAATATGGGCTAATAATTTATTTGTCTAAGAAGGTTATTGTGGAGATTAAATGAAATGTATACACGAAAAAGTTGAGGCTCTATGTATACCTCTACTGAATTCAATTTAGACTCAAGTATGAAGGGACTGGGTCTCCAGGTTAGAGAATAAAGGTAATGGGAGTAAGGATACAAACATACATAACATGAGAGATTATAAAACACAAAACATTACCTTTTTGCTTAAGGTAACCTCTGTCTATGCCTTTAGTATATGAAGATAGGCTAAAATTCCTTAGCTTCATATTTCTCACAAACATATCACTGACTAGCATATCTGAAATTCCTCTCTTGGCTCCAGGGTAAAGAGTTCTGGCCAATTTTTTCTCATAAGTTAAACTTGAACTTAAATTTCCTACCCACAGAAAATATCTATCCAAAACTTCACATGACTGACATGTAGCAATTTAAGATTTCTCTAACCACATAATCATGCATTCCTAAATAGTATGTGAGAGTTCTTGATTCTTATTAGGCTTTTTGTTGTAAATCCAGCTAACTTTCACATCTTTTTTCTTGATAACTCTACCCAAATAAAGTTACTAAATTCTCCTTAGAGCTTATGATATACACTTACACCTCAGGTATCTGTCACCTTTCTGTATCATGAGTCCCATAATTTAATCCTCCTGTGGCCACTTGCTATTTTTCTTTCCATCTTATTCTGATGGCAAATTTCTCTGTTTCTCTCTGGACTCTATATTCTTATCCATCTCTCAGTCTTAACCCAAACAAATTCTGCAGCCTACATGTCATGGGAATGAAGTGGTAAAAGAGCAAAGGACTCAGCTTCCAGTGGGAGCGTGGGGGATGAGCTGGTTAAGAAAAACTTTCAAAAGTAACAGATATAAAACAACGTTGGAAGACAAGAATTTGAGTTGTAGGTAGTGTGTCTTTTAGGTAGCACTTAGCTTAGAAGAAATACTACTTTTGTTAGAACCTGCCTATCTTAATTCCTCTCATGGCCTATAATTATGTATGTCATTTTCAGGCTTATCAGTCCAGTGAGATTTAGAGTCAGTTTCTCCTTCTCCCCCTTCAACCTCCAGATCCCTCATAGGACCTGAAAAATGCCCTCCTACAATTGTCTAAGGACCTAGAGAGTGATTAATGTGTTAGAGGCCACTTTCTTATGCTGTAGAACCCTCCATCACCTTTACCACACGTGACCAGTCTGCTTAACTGACCCTACTCAGGCTCTGGTACTTAGTTACTTTCTGTTCACTTCTTCTTTCATGAAATATGAAGTCTGGCCTTGAATTCTATACCAAAGGCTGGAGATCCTAACCTCCTCATTGTATTTCAGCTAGCCAATTTCTTTATTTTTAAAAATATTTTATTTATTTATTCTTAGAGAGTAAGGAAGAGAGGGAGAAAAACATTGATGTATGAGCGAAACACTGATCAGTTGCCTTGACAGAGGACAAGGCCCATAACCCAGGCATGTGTCCTGACTAGGGATTGAACCAGCAACCTTTTGCTTTGTGGGATGATGCCCAACCAACCAAGCTACACCAAATAGGGCTAGCCAATTTCTCTAGAACTGAGTCTTAGTTCTCCTCAAACTATTTAATACCTGAAAGTGATGTCAGCAATATGGTGGTATGGGAGTTTCTAGCCCATATGCTGTTCCAGGAACACAGATTTGAACAATGATTTCTGACAAAAATACTTTAACAACAGCTAAGGACTCTTGGTGAGAGTTAATAGCACCTGAGTTGAGTAGAGAATAAGAAAAGATGCTTTGAAGAGGGTAGAAAAGACAGTTCACATTGCCCCATTATTCCTTCCCCAAGCCCGGGCAGCCCAGGGTGAAAAAAAAGATAGCCTTCTTCTGGAGAGGAAGAGTAAGGTGATCCCTAACTTCACTGTGGACTGCAGCTTTAGTCCACACCAAGACCTGGCTACCTCCGATGGCCCTAAGCAGCTCTCATAGCCCACTACAACACCAGGCCAACCCCCATGGATCTAAACGCCAAACTAAGTACTGTGGACTCCTGACCCTTCTCAACACTGGGCTGGTTACTGCAGTCCTAGGCTCCTGGCAAGACCCAACACCAGGAGAGAGCTACTGCCCTAGACTCTGGGCCAGAAGATCATGAATAATCCAAGATACATGAAACCAGCAAAGGTAATTAATAAAGCTTCAATGACAGACACTAAAGAAATAGAGATCTGTGAACTATCTGTTAAGTAATTCAGAATATTTTTCTGTAAGAAACTCAGAAAACACAGGTAGACAAGTAAATTAAATTAGAAAAGCAATGCATGAACAAAATGAGTTAAATAGGAAATGGAAGCCATTATGAATTCCAAACAGAGATTCTAGTGTTGAAAAATGCAATTACTGAACTCAAGAATTCAATAGAGCTTCAATAACAGATTTTACCAAACAGAAGAAATAATAGTGATCTTAAAGACTAGTTATTTGAAATCAGTCAGAGCTGATTTAATAAATTCACAAAAATAAAAAAAATCATTAAAAATAATGAAAATGAGTGGAAAAAGCATGTGTGAATTTTATAATACCAATGAAAAAAATAATTGAGGTGTTATTGGCATCCCGGAAAAAGAAAAGTGGGAGGAAGGGGAAGAAAGAATATTTAAAGAAATAATGGCTGAGACTTTACACATTGAAAAGACTACAATTGTGACTTCAATGACTACAATTGTGTCATTGAAGTTCATGAAGCTCACTCTAAAATTTCGACCAAAAATTATCTTCTCCAGGACACATTACAATAAAATTGTCTAAAAATCAGGGCCAAGGAGAGAATGTTAAAGGCAGCAGGAGAAGAAATTATCCTTTTAAAAAAAATATTTTATTTATTTATTTTCAGAGAGGGAAAGGGAAGGAGAGAGGGAGAGAAATATCAATGTGCTGTTGCCTCTCATGTGTCCCCCACTGGGAACTGGCCTGCAACCCAGGCATGTGCCCTGACTGGGAATTGAACCATGATCCTTTGCTTCAAAGGCCCACACTCAATCCACTGAGCTACACCAGCCAGGGCGGAAATTATCCTTTTATACAAGGGAAGCTCCATAAGGCTGTCAGTGGATTTCTCATCAGAAACCTTGGCTGATAAGAGAAAGGGAATAATATATGTATTTAAGAAGATGAAAGAAAAAAACTTCCAAACAAGAGTAGTTTATATGGCAAAATAGTTCTTCAGAAATGAAGAAATGAAAGAAGACTCTCAAGCAAACAAAAATTTGGGAAGTTTTTCAACCCTAGACATGCCTTTCAAGAAATGATGAAAGCAGCTCTTCAACTTGAAATGAAATCATGATATTGGTGACATAAAAATATTTAAAATACAGAACACACTAGTCAAGTATATAGTCAAATTCAGAATACTTTACTACTGTGGTATGTCAGTAGTAAAGTTACTACTAAAGTTATACTAGAGTTAAAATAACTGACACAGTTATTTTAACTGTAGTATAAAGGTTAAAGGGAAAAAGTATCAGATATAATTATAGCTATAATAAGTTGTTAATGGACCCACAATGTAAAGAGGTAAGTTATGATATCAAAAACATAAAATATGAGAGGAAATGCATGGAGTTTTGTATGTGATCAAAATTAAGTTATATCAGCTTAAAATAAACTGTTATTATCTATTAGATTTTTTTGCTAAGCATCATGGTAACCACAATAGAAAAACTTACAATAGATCCACAAAATTCAAAGAGAAGGGAACCAAACATCCCTTTAGAGAAAAGTCATCAATTTATAAATTAATGGAGTGAGAGAAAGAAAAAACAAGGAACTGCATTGATGATGTTTTAAAAGGTGTTTAAAGATGACATTAGTAAGTTCTTACCTACCAATAATTATCTGAACTGCAAATGGCCTATATTGTCAAATCAAAAGGTACAGAGTGGCTGAATGGATAACACAAGGCCCAGCTAGAGGATGACTACAAGAGACTCACTTCAGCTTAAGGGCACACACAGGCTCAAAGTAAAGAAAAATATCAGATGGAAACCGAAAGAGGGGAGGGGTAGTTATACAGGATATAACGTAGTTGTTCTTAAATATCACTTAGTTTTAGTCATCCAGAGAACTTTTAAAAAATGCTGAAGACTGGGTTACACCCCAGACCACTTAAATCAAAATCTCTAGGAGTGAGCCCAGTCATCATTATTTGTTTAAAAGTATCGCAGATGGCCTTGGCTGGTGTGGCTCAGTGGATTGAGTACGGGCCTGTGAACCACAGGGTCACAAGTTTGATTCCCAGTCAGGGCACATACCTGGGTTGTGGGCCAGGTCCCCAGTAGGGGGTGAACTAGAGGCAACCACACTTTCTCTCCCTCTCTTTCTCCCTCCCTTCCTCTCTGTCTAGAAATTAAATAAATGTAAAAAAAATCTTCAAAAGTATCCCAGATAGTTCTATGTACAGTTGGAATAAAAAACCTTAGTGTGACTAATGGTTATAATACTGGACCCCGAAGAATTATGTCTCCCTGTGTCCACACACATGAACAGATGAAGTCTATTTCCCATCTTGACTGTAGGCTCCTTTTGATGACTACGTGAAAGAGCATAGCATGTTGATAAGCAGAGGTAAGGTCAGGAGAAAACCACCCAGCTAAACCTGGGTGGAATAGTGAGAAGTAATAAAGTGTTTTTAAAAACCATTTAGTTTAAGGATGGTTTGTTACTCAAGCAAAGTCTAACTGAAATACACTACTATGGAGGATTTCTGTTGTAAGTTATGAGCAAAGGAGCTGCTTTTGGTTTTGTTTCTGTACCTCAATTTTTATTGCTGTTACAAGAACCACTCTAATAATTGCCTCTGAAGCACTTTCTCTTGTCCCAGGATTCTCGTTAGACTCTATTACTACTGGTGGAATAGAAGAAGAAAAATTTCATGTCATTGTACAAATGCCTTCCTGTTTTTCACTGGGTTACTTGCTCAGTCTGAATACCAAATATTTTCTTTACAACAATAAAGATCAAAGGAACCCCCTGCTCCTGAGACTGTGGCTCCGGCAGGCTTTCATAACACTACATGTGTATTGCCTCAACACATCCTGAAATTTGCTCAGACTCAGTGTCACACATGAAAGTCTAGAATTAGCAAGATGGTCACATGTAGTTTAATCCAGGAACAATTGATGCCTCCATTCAATTTGCTTGGTGTGGTACATGTAAAAGAAATGTAGTTTATATCTTTGCTATGCTATTAGTGATGAAAATTCTATAAATTTACCTTAATACTAAGGCCAACTATTTTAACAGGTCTAAATGGGATGCATTTCTCGTGAAATCTGGACTGAATGAAAACAACAGTTGTCTATATTATTGTTTGGTAGGTGACTCTGGGTTGGTGGCAGTAAATGCCATGGACCTGGAGCCCAAAGACATGAGATTGACACTCAGTTACTTTGCTTACCTTTTGTGTAAGACTGAGCAAGTCACTAAATATTTTTTGTCTTAGTTGCTTTAAAATTGAGATAAAAATAACTCTTGCCAGATTTTATCTAAAGGTAAAAAAAGATAGCATATATAATATCCCTTTGTAACCTTTAAAACTTAATTTAAATGTAAGATGTTATTGCTCTCGGTACGGCCATTGTTATAGATAGCACCAGGAAGAAATAAATATGGAAAAAGTTCTTTGACAGCAGCTGAAAAAAGCCACTCATGTTCTTACAAAACTAGGAAAGTTGATAACTTTATATGGCTTCACAGTTTTTAAAAAATCTCTGACTCTTAAAGCACCTTGAAGAATATTTTATTAATTTTTAAACCACCCATGAAATATATTTTCTCTTTAAACTTTGTTTTAAAGATAGTACCCTTATCAGGATGTATAACTTTAAGTCTAACCCACTAAGGGCTCTCAGATTTGTGCATGAATACAGAGGAGTTCTGATCCTTTTTTATGTTGTAATTTTTGTGTTTTATTTAAAATATGCAAGTCCCTTGATCTTGTCAGCCTTTCCTCAAAGCCTGTCCCTTGAGGCTTTGATGCAGTGGAAGTGCCTCAGAAGCTCAAAGCTCAGACAGGTGGCAGTCTTTTCATGCCCTACATGTTAGGGATACAGTTTGGAGATAACTTATTAATCTTTCTCCTTTAAGTGTCTGAAAGATGCCCATGAACCAGATTTCTATACTGCCATGGTCAAATTCGGCCTGGAACCAGAGCCCTTGCAGTGTGTACTTTATTCTTTGGCTCCTTTACTAGCACACAGGATTTTTGCTGTGGCTGTTGTTTTTGTCTCACAAACGGTAGTCTCCTGATATGAATGAACTACTGGGGCTTTCAGCCAAGACTCGTTTGGGTATTAGGATATGTAGCTATAATGATCTGCTGTATCTTTCTGGCTTCTTTTTCAAGGATTGTAGAGAGCTCTGTATATATTATTCAATCTTTTAAGTAAAATGAGCTAGATTATGTTTTTATATTAGAAAAATTTACTCTTAATCCCAATTTCTATCATTTAGTCCTTGAGCATCATTGTTTGTCATATTGGTAGTCAGTGACCTGATTTTTTTCCATGGATGTTCCAAATCGTTTGCTTTCCCAGGTTAAAATAAGCCTGATTTCTGTCTCAAATTCTGCTCTTAAAAGAAAAGGCATCCATGTTTATGGACAATTAATGTGTATTATGTCCTGGTCCTAGGAAGTACTATTTCATCGAATTTCTTAGTTTGAGAGAACGAGTGTGTGGGAAGCGATGATCTATTTGGGAGCTGCATGGACCTTTAGCTATGCTTCGAAATAAACCACTTAAATACTTTCCTTCGCATACAAACTGCTTTGATAATCTCTTAGAGAGGAAGCATTTGTTGCACACTCTTTGTTAAGGTAAGGAAGATGTAGGGATAGTACAGATTGGTAACATGAAAAGAAAATATAAGCTGATTTTTGGTAGATTCTGATTCTGGTGATTGCTTATGGCCTAATATCTGCTTTTTATAGGGTCTTGCCTACAGAGATACCAGTACCCATGCTGAATCTTTGGTCAGATAATCAGAATACTTTAAATTTGAGGCTGCCATAAGTTTATCGAACCGATCTTTCTTCATTAACATTGATGAATGATTTCCTAACTCAACATATTATTGTAAGGACCTTTCTATATTAGGCCAGTTGAAAAACAAGCCACAATTTTTTCTGAGGATTTTTTTCTCTACTAGAGTGACACACACTGACATACACTGACAGAAGTCCTTGTTTTTGAATTTCTGTAATTATCAATTCAGTGGGGTGTGAAATATACATGTGCAGGTGACACGAATGGTTAAAACATCAGCAATGTTTACTTCACTTACAAATGTTGGGCCTTTTGCCCTAAGACTCAAATTGACCATCAATCTACTTGCCACAGGGTTGGCACCACAGGGTTGTACACCACAGGGTTGTACAATTTCACATAGGATTATGCTTCCATGAATGTCTTCCAGAGCTTATTCACAGGAGTCTTCAGCAGAGGTCACACCGGCTTTTCTAAGAAACTTTCTGGAAGAGAAGACCATAATTGCCCCCTTTCAGGAAGCTGGTATTCACCAAGAAACATTTGCTTTTCGTGTCTTCCCTAGTGGACATCAGTGGATTTATCAGGTTGCTGTTCAGGGTCTTTCCCATTCTCTTCTGTTTTTTTTTTTTTGCTTTCCATCTGTGACTTTCTTTGCAGCATTTTTTCCTGATTGACTAGAGGTAAGGCAAACTAAAACTTAGAAGGAAATAAACATGTGTTATGAAATTACCCCTTAGAAAGAAGAATTTCTTAGCATAGTATTATAAAATAAAATGTCTAAATAAAAGATATTTTGGTGTTTGGACTTAATTGGCACTTTTCTCCTTTGCTGGAGTTGTTTATCATAGTGACAACAAACACATGCTGGACCAGGCATGCTCCAAGCTTGACAGATGGCTGCTTTTGCAGTCTAATATGTTTTCCTTTGGCAGTTTGATGTGGCAGAAAGAGAGTCCGAGCTGTGAAGTTGGAAGGGACTGGGTTTGAATCTACTTACTGGTTGTTAACCTTGGGCAAGTTAGTTAATCTCTCTAATCCTAAACTTCCTTCTCTGTTAAAAAGATATTAATAATGTCCATGTTATCAGATTGCCTTAAGAAATAAATGAGAACATGTAAATGAATATATGTGGCACATGTCAATCTTTTTGAGTTCTCAGTATATGTTATATTTTTCTTTCTATTATACATTGGCTAGAGAGTAATGTGGTATTTTTGCTTAATAAGATAAAGTAAAATAGTATATAGAAGCAAATAGTGAAACATGCAAATATAAATTTTGAGTCATTTTGCACTTCGTAGAATAACTAATTAACTCAGGGATCCCAATTGTTATATATAAAATGCTACCATATTCTTGTGAGATTGAAAAGCAATAGTAATAAATTCATTCACTTGCACTTTTTTGGTCCAATATTTATTGATGCTATTATTTGTTAAATGTTGTGCTAGGTATTAGAGATACAATAGTGAGGAATATAGGCATGGTTTCTGCAGCTGAACTGCTAGGATGTTTTCAGTTTATAAATAGAAAAAATTAAGCAGGAACACTCTTAAGGAGCACTGACTTCAGATATTAGTTAATATGTAATCCTTAGTATAACATCTCAAATGGGGCTGATCATCATCTTTTAGCCAATTAATTTTCTTTGTTCTAGTCACAATTGGACATTTTTCTTTAGGCTGTGCCTGGAAACTTCATGGACATGAGGGTGTTCTGTGTTTTTCAACCATTACAAGGAACTTTAACTGAGGTTTAGCTCAATTATAATTCTAGGACCACTTACCATACTATTAAAATAAAGGTCTATTTTTCTCTCCTAATAAAGCAATATTTACCAAAGCCAGTTAGAACTCCAGGAAGAGACTACATTTACAATTTTCTTTCTAAAAAAATCTACCTGATTCTTACCCCCCAAAGGAAAACTTTTTGCTCCCACTAGAACAGTGGGCCATTCCCTGGAATGATGAAAATGAGGTGCACGTTCAAACTGCTGCTTAATTACTTTGTTTAATACCTGCGGGTTATGGTCTTAGGCCAAAGGATGGTTGACAACAACCACAAAAGAGATCGTTTCCCTTGTGTGTTGTCTTGCCTTCTCTCTTATTTCTTTTATTTCTTTTGTTACTCTCACTCTCTTCCCGCCCCTCTCTTTTTCTGTTTACTTTCTCTTCACCTATGACGCCCAGCAACTTAGTTTGTTGGAGCTTTGCTGTTGTGTGAGTTTTAATCATGTCCCCAGGAAGAGGGATAATTATTAAACCACTGGAAACTTAATGATGGGCATTTATTCCCCAACCGTAGTCATTTTGGTGTCTGGGGTTTGGCATGCCAGTCAGTGGAAACCAAAGGGGATAAATGTCATCCAACCACACGTGATTTTCCAGTGATTTACGTGTGTTTGCTGTACTCCAGATGGGCAATTACTGATGCCCTGCTATGCCCTTTATTTGCAAGCCTTTCATGATCAAAATAACAAAGATTCGAAGCAAGTTCACCTCCCCACAGTGGTAGAAAACAGGTGTCAGTTTCCCCAATATGAAGTCACTTCTTCCTAACGCTCAGTTCTGTGATGCCATGTCTTCTCGGGGGTGCTTAAGTCATAGGTTTCCTAAGCTCCTTTAAAAAAATTTTTTTAAGTTGTCTTTCCTTTTAACTTGAGAATTCAAGTTGCTAGAAAAAGGTTAGACTTTATATATTTTTCAGTGAATTAGTATCAACCTTCTAACATATTATGTATGTGCTTATCTATTATTTTTACTGTCTGTCTCTTCCCACTAATATTGAAGTTCCTCAAGGGCAAGGGATATTTACCTGTTTGGTTCAATAATGTATCCCATGTGTTTCAAACAGTGCCTGGCGCAAATTAGGCACTCTTTTAATGTATGCTGAATAAATGCTGGATGAATGAATGAATGCTACTAAGGGCTTAGTTGAAGACATGCCTAAATTAACTGTTTTTATAAATGAGAGAGATCTGTGTTAAAATCGCCACTTTTCATTTGCAGAACCATAGCGAGTTACTTAACTTTTTCAAATATTCATTTCTTTATCTGTACTGTGGAGATTTTTTGAAGATTAAGGTTAAAAGGGGTCATTTAAATAGGATAATGTATAAAAAGTGTTTAACGTGGTTCCTGGCATGTGGTCAGTGCTCAAGAAATTTGAATTGTTATGAAGTTTTTGCTATTCAATTTAGTGTTGTGCAAATGTGAGTAATATAGGACTATATGCATGAGAAAGCAGGGTTGTTTTTTTTAAATCTTTGTTTTATTTTAGCTGAAGCTTCATTGGAATGTCAATTAAATGAAGATAGGAAGTTTTCAAGTGATTTGTTCCTTGATGTATCTTGACAACTAGAATAATGCTGGGCATAGGTGCTCAATAACTATTTGCTGAGTGAATTATCCAGTATTCAAGATGGGGTTTGGTTTCACAAGCCCAAATGTTCTGAGCCTCACTGGTATTCAGTTGAATTAATGGCAGAGATTTCAAAATGCTGTTCTAAAAATACCTCAGTGTTTTTGTTGTATGGAAGACAAAAACACAGAGGAGGTTTTTGAAAACTGTAAGTGAAGAGGAGAAGGAACTGGAAATTAGCTAGAAGGTCAGGCCATGCAGAGTTATTTTGGGCAATTCAGGATCAAATGGACTTATTTTCATATCACCCTATTTGGCTTGCTGAAAGACCTGGGTCTATAATACTTAATTTCATTTTATATTGTATAGGTTTTGTCCAAAACAGAGAATTTTCTTTAATCTTAGCCTCTTTTAGGTGAACATTGGTGGCAGGCATGTAGGTTTGAAGAGGAAAGATAGTGTACATTCACTGGTAAATATACCTTTCTGGTCCCCGTGGCAAGCCTGGACTCTGTCCACAGTCCAAGGGTGTGCTGAACTGTAGGTCTTCCATGAAGTTAAAGCAAAACAAGCAAGTTCTTGGTCTGTCTCACTCTGTCAACTGAAGTCGATCTGCTAAGTGACTACTTTGGCTGACCCTCTATTGTATTTTCAAGTGATTAGGGGGGTTTTCAATGTTCTATTTGTAAATAAATATTAACTGGCAATTCTCGATGACTACTTTAAAAAAATTGCATTTTGTTAAAACAACATTTGATAAGATCATTAACTAAAGTTCTCAAAAAGAAATCTACATCAGGCCATTCACAAATGCATGATTTTGACATTTTCATTTGTGTTATTTAGGCTCAGGCTTTGGTTTTGTTATTTTATATTCTTACCAATACAATTCCTTTGCATTAAACTTTAGCAATCAGAAGTATTGCCATTGTTATCCTTAATGATAAGTATTTTAAATGAATGCTATGATTTTACTTTTATTTCCTCTAATATTTTAAAGGATAAAAAGTTTCAAGTAGATGTTTTGACATAAAACCTTTTATGTCAGTACATTCACTGTTAAAGCTGACATGAAGTCTGAAACTTTTCCAAAAATGAAGATTCTGAATACTTTTTAAAATGTGTTCACAACTGTAATTTAAGACAATGAAAGTTGTAGATAGATTTGAAAATACCATGTCCATGTCATGTGGGTGAATTTAAATAATAGAGAGATATGTTTCCTTGGGATGACCAATTTTTAGAAAAATATCTGAAACTCTGACTCATGTTGCAGTTGTAGGGAGATCAAAGAGTTTCACCAACACCTAACTGTTCATACAGTTTGAGCCAACTTCCCAAAAATGGAGCCTGCAAATCCTTTCCTACACTTACACTTTGAGGTTTTTATTTTGTTTTCTTTTGTGTGTGTGTACTTTTTAGAATGTATTTGCTTTCAGTAAGTATAAGAAAGCAGAGAGAGTTTTCAGAAATTTTCAAGATACAGACTGGAAAGGACACAGAGGTGTGGCAGTGACATCGTTTACACTATGGACATGGGACAGCGTGTGAGGTTTTGAGGACCATTAATCCCAGGGGTGTTAGATGTAGTGCACTTGTAGTGAACGCACCAAATCCAGTCTTTATTAGGAAGGGCAGTTGTCTTGAAATCAACTTCCTTATTTTCTGCATTGATGGAAAAAGTAGACAGTCTGGTGACAAGAAAAACAGATCTGTACTTAAAAAGTTTGAAAGTTGTTTTTCAAGAAGGAGAACATATCAGCTTTGCCCCCCCTCTCCCCCCGGCTCTATAAATAGCTCCTGGCAGGCAGAAACAGCCCTGATTGCAGGAGATGAAGGGAACAAGCAGCAGGCTCTAGTGCAGAATCAATGGCACAGTGCCAAGAGCTTCATCAAATGAATAATAGCTTCCACTTGACAATCAGTAAAGTGCCTCTTCTCTTACGGATTTAGTTTTTAATGATGATTAGAGAGGATGGGCCCCTAAAATTTCTCTGGTAGAAATGACCTCCTATTAATTTCTATTCCTTGAAATGCTGAATTTCAAAGCTATTTTACAGCTGCAAAACCAAAGGCACTGACATAAAGGAACTATTATCTTTGTAATTGTAACAACAAGTACTAAATTTGTCATTGATTAACAGAGACTTTTTAACTTCGTGATCCTTTGTTGGTTGAGTTCCCTATTTGGAGCTCTGCTGATTTACTTGCTTTGAAAGTCAAATGTTACACATTTTAGATCCAACAGCTATCAGAATAATGTCTTTTGTTTTACTACAGGGGTGGGCAAAAGTAGGTTTATAGTTAATACAAATAAATAATTCAACAATTAATAAATAATACAAGAATAAACTGTTTTGCACACTCACAAATGTAAACTTACTTTTGCCCACATAAAACTTCCTTGTAAATCTTACACTGATTATTTATTATGCAATGAAAGGCGAAGATCAAGTTAGAGTTTATGAATTCTATACAGTGTTTTCTTGTCTGTGCAGTAACAGAAAATCCTAAACAGGTGTGCTTAAAGTACGTCTAGGAATGCAACTTTTATTAAGCAAAGAACCTCATCGGAATTAAAAAAAATTCCTAACCCATTTTTATCTGTGTGTGTGTATAGGAAGTATATTTTCCAAGAGGAATTAAATATAGAATTAAGAAAGGGTGGACTGCAACTTCAACCTGAGTCTCAGCTTGTCACCTTCCTCCCTGAACAACATGAGCTTCAACACATGCTCCAGCTTCTCCACGAGCTACTGGACCCTGGGGTCTGTGCAGTCACCCAGCTACTGGGTCTAAAGGCCAGGGGCGTGAGCAGAATCTGTGCAGGGGCCGAGGCCTCTGGTTCCCAGGTCTTGGTGTCCCACTCCACCAGTGTGCATGGCAGCTGGGGATCCAGGGACCTGGCTGCAGGGATAGCTGGGGTCTGGCAAACACAGGGAGCATCCAGAGTGAGAAGGAGGGTATGCAATGCATGAATGGCTGCCTGGCCTCCTACCTGGAGCAGGTGAGAAGCCTGGAGGCTGATAATTGAAGACTGGAGATCAAAACTCAGGAACATCTAGAGGAGAAGGGACCTCAGGTCAGAGACTGAGGACATTATTTTAAGACCATTGAAGACCTGAGGGCTCAAATCTTTGCAAATTCTGTGGACAATGCCTGCATTATTCAGCAGATTGCCAAGCCTGTCTTCCTGCTGATGACTTCAGAGTCGAGTATGACAGGGAGCTGGACATGTGTCAGTCATTGGAGAGTTACATGAATGGGCTCAGAAAGATGCCTGATGACACCAATATCATTTGGCTGGAACTAGAGACCGAGACCGAGGTTCTCAAGGAGGAGCTTCTCTTCCTGAAGAAGACCCATGAAGAGGAAGTAAATATCTATGATTGCCAACTTTAGGCTGACTGTAGAGTTGGATGCCCCAAATCTCAGGACTTCAGCAAGATCATGGAGGACCTCAGGGCCCAGGATGATAAGCTGGCTTGGGAGAATGGAGAGGAGCTTGACAAGTACTTATCCCAGCAGACTGAGAAGAGCACCACAGTGTCACTCCACAGACTGCTGAGATAAGCACTGCTGAGATGTATAGGACTCACGGAGCTAAGACCTATGGTCGAGCCATTGGAGACCGATGTGGGTTCAATGAGGAATCTGAAGTCAGCTTGGAGAATAGCTTGAAGGAGATGGAGATGCGCTATGCCATGCAGATGTGACAGCTCAATGGGATGCTGCTGCACCTGGAGTCAGAGTCAGTCCAGACCTGGGCAGAGGGGCAGTGCCAGGCCCAGGAGTATGAGGCCCTGCTGAACATCAAGGTCAAGCTAGAGGCTGAGATTGCCACTTACCGCAGCCTACTGGAAGAAGGGGAGGACTTCAATCATGTCAATGCCCTGGACAAGAGCCCCTCCTTACAAACCATCCAAAAGACCACGACCCGCAGGACTGTGGATGGCAGAGTGGGGTCTGAGGTCAATGACACCAAAGTTTTGAGTCGTTAAAGGCAACAGAAGTGGGGCACCCCATGGCAGGGCAGGAGGCCAATAAAAAGTTCAGAGTTCACTGGGCTTTTTTTTAAAAAAAAAAAAGAGAGTGAAGATGTTTATATTGGTATTAAGTAAAGAGACTGTAAGCCTACTTTGTCACATTAGGTTATTAATGATAAAGTCATAGGTTTTAAATATAACCCCTGGTATATCTCAGTCAGGTGGAAATGTATTGTGTTTTAAATGAAATTTTGAATATAAAGAGCAATTCAAAGAAGACACCAATACTTTAGAGTGCTTTCTGTTTAGTGTTCTTAGTATTAAAAAAAACACAATGAAATGGCAACTTTAATGGTTTGTAGATTTGGCATGGCTTTGAAAAGCCACGGATTACATACTGTTGGATTATATGAAATTCATGCATTGTAATACATAAGAGTTTATAAAACTTATGAAAATACTTAAAATAGTTTTTAAGTCTAGAAGGAAATATCTATTAAAAATTAAAAATTTGGCCAACTTTTGATTCAGGAGGTTGCCCCGTGATGATCTTTGAAGTTCTTCAGTCTTCTCCAGAGAAATGAGAATGTAATGAGTCTGTTGCTTAATGTTCATGTAAAGGACTTCTTTCTGAATTAAAATGTCCTTTCTTTCATTAAATAATATTGTTAGTTTAACTTTTAAATGTCTTCACTTGTTAAAATAAAAAATTGGCAATCATCGGAGGGTTCCACGTTCACTTAAAAAATACCATCCTGTGAAACACAAAAGCCACTGCATTTACTAACCTAACAGAAGTTAGAAATTAGCTGGCAGAGCTTTGTCTTTTGTTATATGAACTGGTACAAAGACTCTGTCATAGCCTCGGGCCAACCAATTGCATGAGGAAGGGACATGAAAAAAATAGCAAGCTATAACAAAGAAAAATAAAAGTATTAAATATTCTCATAATTAGGACATAAATTTCAGAAAAAACTATTCAAGAATTAAAACAATGGAATAAGGCCCTGGCTGGTGTAGCTGAGTGGATTGAGCGAGAGCTGAGAACTAAAGCCGCCAGTTCGAACCCCAGTCAGGGCACATGCCTGGGTTTCGGGCCAGGTCCCCAGTGGGGGCCACGTGAGAGGCAACCACACACTGATGATGCTCTCCCTCTCTTTCTCCCTTCCTTCCCCTCTCTAAAAATAAATAAATAAAATATTTAAAAATAAAATAAAATGGTTAAAGTGATAAATCTTAAAAAAATAGGATAAAACTCTTGGAAGCAGTGGAATGCCAGGGCTCTAGAGAGAAGCTTAAGCACATTACTTTGTACCACTAACATTACTTTTTTAGAGGAACCTGTAGAACACACCAGTCTTGGAATGTAGAGGATTTAAAATGAAAACAAAAAATATCCTAACATTCCCAACTTTAGGGAATGATAATCTTGCTACCATATCAGTAATTTCTCAGTGTGGAAATGCAATAATTTTGTACTTCATTAAAATACCAGATTCCTGGTATGTCTACAAAACTAAAAGTACGTTTAAAGGATTTTTTTCTTTTGAGAAGGCAGCATTTCTTAGAAGTATGACTTAGTTTCTATGTCATCCTGGGAAGAGATAGGTCTCTCTGTGGGGAAAGTAGGACTGTCTGAAACAATTAAAACTACTTAAAGGGAAGGTTCGTGAAGAGCTGGTTGGAGTAGAATGGGATGTTATACAGAGTTGTTGAGCCACGGGCTTCCTAAGAACAAGTCTGCTATCCTGGGACCACAACCTTCATTCTGCAGATGGGATATATGTATTTTACTACTTAATAAGTCCTCTCTGAAATGCCTGACTTGGCTCAGATGATCTAAGGATTACTTGAGACTCCAGAGCAGTTAAGGAAGGTGTGCCCTCAGAGGCCAGCCTGATGGTGCCACCGAGACCACGGTGAGCGACCCTCAAGGATCTAGCGAGTCAGAGGAGCAGAGTCGTATTACTTGCTAAGCTTCTTCTTCCCCCAGGAAAGTTTCCTTTCAGTGCTGACCTTGGAGCCACCTGCATGATTTGCAGAACTCAAGGCCAGTAAAAATGTGGGGTTCCTGACAGGGGAAGGGAGGTCAGTCTCTCCTGTGCACAGAACTGCTGCTGCCCAATTTACTGCAGACGGGGTCCAGCACTAGTCCCCACCTGATACTTGGCTGGGATCATCCCGGGAGGTCCTGTGCAGCCACCCACTGAAGGCGCTGCTGCTCTGCCAGCACAAGGCACAACGAGGTACACGCCTGGCCTGGATGCTCCCTGTGAGAGAGCAGAGCATGGTCGGAGAGGGCAAACATGTCCTCCTCGCGCCAACTCAAACTGGACCCTAGACCAAGGTGGTGGTGGTGGTGGGCCGGAGCCAGGAGAGTTTCAAGATGGCCACCCCAGAGCATGGCACCCTGAGCAGGGCCCTTCTGGCCGTGAGACCCTGTGAGACTGCACTGAGCATGCACCCAGGCAGTCAGCCCTGGATGCAGGGACTTTATGGCCCCACTGTGGCCTTTCCCCAAACGTTTTTTTATTGCTATGGTTGTTTGCTTTTTTATTCATTTGCTCTAGTTGATTGAAAACATCAGTGTTCATTCACCTGAAGTAAGGATGAGTTTCAGTTTTGTCTGAGTTTCAAGGTGAAGGATGGAACACGGGGCCATCTTCACTGCAGAAGAGCACAGGCCCCTGGGGAGTTTCAGGCTGTCGGCCTGGAGGGTGCGCAGTTAGCACGCCAAAGCCGTTTCTAAAGTAAGGAATCGACAGAGCTAGGATCAAATTACAAGGCTAAATCTCTGAAGATGAAACTGTAAATTCATTTCTAACAGGACATAGCTACAGGTACGGATCGTGCTGTCCAACGTGGAGAAGGTCAGCTGGTTTTGACTGGCAGCGACTGAGAACCCGCAGAGCAGAGAAAGCTGGCCGGGGAGGCGGAGCATGGACGCGTTTTAATAAACGGTTGGGAGTCTCATTGATGTGACGACTAGTTCCACACTCAGTTCTTACTTTTTATTCTCCTAATCCTAAGGACTTAAATGCCTACGTTTAAGAGAAAAGAACAGATACTTATTTTACAAGTCACATTTTTTCATTTTCTGGTTCTCTCCTGATTATCTTCTCAAACATTTTTTATTTCTTTGTTGGATTGCTAATTACCACTAGGAACATAGTTTTGTATGACGGAGTCTAGGGTGATAAAAGAAGACAGTACTATAAGCCCTGGTATTACAATATTTACATTTTATTTTAGAGATAACATGGACAACATTTGAAGTTCCTTCCTCTGTAACCTCCATAGTCCTACCACCCTGCCCTTTGGTCAGCTTTCTAGATTGCAGACCTGTGAAAATTAATTTGCGCATGATTCACAGGATTGCTTATTACATCAGGAAAATACCTCAAGGATATACAAAGGAAGCAATAACATATGTAATAAAGAAAGGGAGATATTATTTTGTAGTAATTCATTTGTGTAAGTTTGCATTGCTTTCTTGGACTTAAGGGCACAGAAGCCTGTGTTAGGTATGTTAGTGTGTGGTACACTGTCGTCACTGGTCTACCCAATGGCCCTTTCTTGTTTTATTCATTTATTTTCAATTTAATGCTTATTCCTCAACCATTCTAATGCATTTTTGTAAATATATGCTTATTATCTATTTGTTATAAATGTATATTATTTCACATGCATTATTATTTGTAAAATAACCTAGTCTGTTGCTATACATCTCATTTTGTTTTTTTTTATTCGGCACTCTGTTTTTAATATCTATGTGCCGTATCTATTAGAGATACACTGTTTCTAATGGCTACATAGTATTCTATATTTTGCCTCTCCATTCTTTCAATGATAGAGAACTGTGGTGTCTCCATTTCCTTACTACCAGAAACTGCCCTACATTAAAGTCTTATGGATCTCCTTTTGGATGTGCATAAGAATTTCTTGGGATACTTACCCAAAAGCAGAATTGCTGGGCCAAAGAGCATATACATACCTAATTTAACTAGGCTCTGTCAGTCTATTTTCTGGAATGGCTGTATCTACATTCTTACCCAAAGTGTGAGAATGTTCCTATATCCTTACATTACATCCCTATATCCTTGACCCTTGGCATTACTCAATTTTGGCCAATTTGATGGATATAGTGACATATCATCATTTTATTGTCTATACTTCTAATTCTTAATAAAACTCAACATCTCCTAATATAAGCTTTTTAGTCTTTTGGATATCCTTTTATGTGAATTGAATCTTAATAGCTTTCAATCATTTCTGATTTCTTTTTTTGTTTATTTGCTTGTATGAGATTTTTTCCCATTTTAAATATACCTTTTTGATTTCAGGCATTGCCAGTATATCCTCTCAATTTGTCATCTGTCCACTAACTTTGTCTGTGGTGTTTATATTGTTTGGGAGGTAACTTTGGCCTTTGCGGTAGAGCTCCATATTAACAGTGGCTCAGACAAGAGAAGGGCACATTTTCTCTTTAGTAGCAATCTGGAAGGAGGTGATCCTTCTGTTTTAACATTCCACCATTTCTAGGATATTGCCTTTCTCAACATGGTCAGTGTGGCTCTCACCAGCCTTAAGGAAGGGAAAAGATGGAGAAGAGGTTGGTAAGTCCCTTTGTTTTAAGGGCATAAAACAGAATCTACACAGTTTTGTTGGATTTTATATTTTATTGGCCAGAAAGTAGTCACAGCACCACAGCTACAGGGAAGGTGACCAATGTAATCTTTTATCCTGGCAGTCATGGTCCCACCTAAAATCCATGCCTTCTCTTAGGTTTAGAGACAGGGGACAATGATTCTGGAAGATAGTTAGAAGTCTATGCCACATTGTCCTTCATTGAACACGAATTCTGAAGTCTGATGTTTTCAAATTAATACTTTTGCCTTACTCATGCTTTGTAGTTTTGTTTAAGAAACCTTTACTATTGGATGACTATCTTCTTTCAACTTTGTAGTATACCTTTCTTAATTTTTATTCTATCTTGAATTTACCTGCATTATGATATGAGAGGGATGCCATTATATTTTTCTTTATATTAGGCATTTTTCTAAGATCCATTTAGCCATTTATTTTTTCATTATTTTCTGTATTTTAGTTCAAGTCTTCCTGGAAGCAGACGCAAAGTGGATTAAGAGGCACAAGAGATTAACTAGGGGAAACACCAGTGATGGACAAAAGGGCGGGAGCATTGAAAGACCACTTCTTTGAGCATCTGACACCTGTGAAGGAGAGGTGGCGGGAAGGTAGCTTGGGTAGGAAGGGTCTCAAACTACAGTACAGTTAGTTCTAAGAACCTTTACCAGGCCAATGGGGGAAGTTCTTAAACCAAAGTTGCCTTTCACAGGAGTATCGCATGTTGTGGAATGGGCTTGCATTAGTTCCCCCAGGGTGTTCCCGGAGTGGCTTTGTCATAAATTTCTATCACTACAGTTTATAGGACCAACTTTATTGTATCTAATGTTCTCGTATTTGGATGCATCTACCTTGAATTTTCTGTTATATTTCACTAATCTATTTGTTTCATACTATACTATACTATCTTTTAAGTTTACTCTTCTCTTTTTAACATCACTTTAAACTAGTTACAGATTTTTATTCCTTGAAAATGATTTAAAGATAAATTTTACCTTTAAAAAAATCTACTAAAATTTTTGACTGGAATTGCAAGTGCATAGACTATCTTACATGTGTATGGAATAGCTCTCGAGTCTTTTATGGTTTCAGGACTTAAAATCTATCTGTAGAACTTGGGATACTTTTAAATACATGGACATTTTGTACTTTTTGTTACTTTTATGAAGTGTCCTGATTTTATTATATTTTCTAGTTGTTCATTGTTCATATATATACTACTGATTTTGTTTAGGTTGAATTTGAATCTGTCAACCTTGCTGAAATGTTTTTGTAGTTAATATCATTATATGTTGATTTTGTTTTTACTGAGTAGAAAATCTTTAAATAACAAGTTTTATCTCTTCCATTTTAATGCTTCACTATGTACTACGTTAAACAATAGCAGAGAAAGTTGCAAGATTATGTGTATGTAAGCTTTACCTGGTTAAGAAAGTTTCTGCTACTTCCTATTTTAAGATGTTGATCCTTACCATTTTTCTGTATTTATTTTAAAATCTATGATGTTTGCTTTCTTCTGGTTGGGACCATGGAGGGTGCACAAGAGAAGAAGTTCTCTACTTTCTTCAGGATGACAGAAACCCTTAAGAAAAAGCAAAGGAATTTCACAGAGCTGAAGATGAAGTATCTGATGAGAAAGAAGTTTGTGCAAAAGTTACTTTGAAAGGCAAGGAGGAAGCTTATCTATGAAAAAGCTAAGCACTATCAAATGAAATGTAGGCAGATGTACAGAACTGACATTCAAATGGCTGAGATGTCAAGGAAAGCTGGCAAGTTTTTTGTACCTGCAGAACCCAAATTGGCATCTGTAATCAGGATCAGAGGCATCAGTGGTATGAGCCCAAAGGTCACTGCAGCTCCTTCTCTTTTGCCAGATCTTCAGTATTCATTAAGTTCAACAAGGCTTTGATTATTGTACTGAGGATTGTGGGACAATATATGCAAGGGGGTACCCAATCCTGATGTCAGTAAATGAAGTGATCTACAAGTATGGTTATGGCAAAATCAACAAAAAATTAATTGCTCTGATAGATAACACCTTGATTACTCAATCTCTTGGTAAATATGGCTTCATTTGCATGAAGGATCTGATCATTTCTACACTGTTAGAAAACACTTCAAAGAAGCCAACAACTTTCTGTGGCCCTTCAAAGTATCTTCTCCATGAGGTGGAGTGAAGAAAAAGACCACCCATTTTGTGGAAGGTGGAGATGCTGGTAACAGGGACACCAGAGCAATAGGCTTATTATAAGGATGAACTAAGGTTTCTACCATGGTTATATTTGTAGTTTGTTCAGTTAATAAACAGTGACTGCTTTGAGAGTGAAAAAAAATCTGTCTTTTTAGTTAGTCTATTAATGTGGTATATATCATTGAAGAATTTTTCTCATGTTAAACATAATTCCATTCCTGGAATAAACTCTATCTGATAGTGCTGATACTATATGTACTTAAAAACAAAGAGTGTTGGATTCATGCATTTATTCTTATCAGTGAAATGATAAGTTTCTTTTCTAATATTATCCTTACCTAGTTTTTGAATAAAAATTATACTAGCTATAGAAAACGAGCTGGTCAGTCTTCTTTCTCTTTCAATTTAGGAGATTAAATACTCTTTGAAAATTTGGCAGAGCTCAACTGTAAAACAATATGGGTCTGAGATTATTTTGAAAAGTCTTTACTCACCACTTAAATTTTTTTAATGTCAATCTGTCTACTTGTGTTTTATATTTCTTTTCATGTATAGTT
Source organism: Artibeus jamaicensis (assembly GCF_021234435.1). NCBI lineage: Eukaryota > Metazoa > Chordata > Mammalia > Chiroptera > Phyllostomidae > Artibeus > Artibeus jamaicensis. The sequence goes on along the minus strand of NW_026522025.1, from coordinate 21,978,052 downwards.
TTGCATTTTATATTTTTTAAGTTCATCCATTTCTTTGAGATTTTCAAATGTACTTTAATATAATTTTTCATAATACTATTTCATTGTTATTAAAAGTCTATGTTGAGTTTATAGTTATTTGTCCTTTTTCTACTGTATATTGTTTATTTACATCTTTTTATCTTTTTACAATCAGTCCTGCCAGAAGTTTATTTAATATAATCTTTTAAAATAATGAACTTTTCGTGTTATGATTCTATTTTTTAAAGTTTCTATTTACTTAAATCCTGCTTATTTTCTTTTATTATTTTTTTCCTTTTCAGGATTTTATCTCTCTGAACTTTTTTCCACTTTTTTGCTTAGCTCTATTTTTCTTCAATCTTTCTTGTGCCCTAAGAAATATACCCACACTTATGTTTCTCCATAAATGTTGCTTCAGATGTGCTTCACAAATTTTGACATATACTATGCATTTCATCATTCAATTCTAAATACATTGTCAGTTCTCTTATCATTTTCAATGCTATTCATTGCTATTCAATGCTAGTCAATAGCATATTCAATTGCTATTCATAGTCTATTCAATGCTATTTAATGCTTATATTTTGTAGATATAAGATATTTGAAATTGAAAATTTTATTAACTTCTAGTTTTATTGCAATACAATTAAGAAGCTAGAAGTTAACACTATTCTCTTGATCTATCAGTTTCAGAAGGTGTGTGTTAAAGTCTCCAATTACAATTTTTGATTTACCTGTTTTTCCCTACAGAGCTATCTACCTATACCTTTAGTTACATATATGTTCATGATGACTGAATCTTGCTCTATTATTCCCTTTATCAAGGTTTCCATAATATCCCTCTTTGCTGGTCAGGATTTTTTGTCTCCATGGATATTAATCTTGTCAGATGTTAAGAGTGCAATTCCAGTTTCCTTTGGAATTTCAAGTAATTGCCAGATTACCTTTTCCTAGCATTTATATATCCTCTTGTTTTAATGATATTTCTTGTAAACAACACGCTATTAAATCTTTAAAAAATTTAAAAGAAGCATGAGAATCTCGGTTATTTAAGTAGTTCTAAATTTAAATTTATCGTAAACACTTGTACTAAGACCTAATTATATAGAGCAGCTTAGTTAACTGGAACTCCACCATGCATCTTCTTTGTATTCCTGGGCATAGGCAATCCCTTCAGGTAATAATTCACCAGCTCTGGGAGTTAATAGGGAAGAAGTAGAGGAGCGATTCATGGCACGTGTCTGGTTGGTGGGAATATAGTTTCACCCCAGAAGAACTTTTATCCTGCCCTGGTATTAACCCACAGCAGTTACCTGGACTGTTATTGTAGATTCTTTGGTGATGGGACAGATGATGAGCATTCCAAGATTAGAGGGAAATTTGGAAGCTCTCATTAAACCACTTCTTAATGCTGAGGCACAGTTGTTTTTGCCCCAGAGCGCTGCCACTGTATATCCTGGCTTTCATAGCTCTCTCTTTCCAAATGTCCTCATTGTTTTTATATTAGTTACTCAGAGCTGTGTGTTTCTCTCTGCTGTCTAGTTTCTCCAGGGTCGATTTGGGGGAAAGGAGCTCACAGTCTGTGCTGGTATACCATCCTGTTAGAAAGCTATGGATATATTTTATGATTATATTCCTAAGAGTGGTGCACAGAGATATTTCGGGGAAAAAATTGCCACTTAAAAACTACTTGAGCCCTGGCCAGATGGCTCAGTTGGTTGGAGTGTTGTCCTATACACCAACAGTTTATGGGTTTGATTCCCGGTCAGGGCACATTCTTAGGTTGTAATTTGGTCCTCAGTCAGGGTGCATATGGGAGGCAAACAATTGATGTTTCCCTCTTACCTCAATGTTTCTCTCACTCTCCCCCTTCCTTTCTCTCTAAAAAAATCAATAAACATATTGTTGGTTGACGATTAAAAAACAATAATAATAAAACCTACTTGAAACCCCAAACAAGGTGATGCTGGCAAATTATAAAATACGAGTATTTAAAAGGCCAGACTAATTCACATCTGCATTTAAGACTTTCTTTAGTACCAAATCAGCCACTCCACAGTACTTCCAAGTTTTCTAAGATGGCTAAACATGTTAATTTGGTTAATTCTCCCATCTTTTTTTTTCTTCCTTTAAAGGTATCTCTGCATGCCTTTCTTTATGATATCCTTCTGGCTCAGAATTTTTTCAAAGCTCATTCTTGATACCATGCCAGTCTCTGCTGACTGTGGGCAGTTCAGCTGCCCTGGTGGTGAGCTGTTTAACAGGCTGAGATTGCCTTCTCTTACTGTCAGCAGTCAGCAGTGTTAACAGCATTAATCCCCCACGAAGTCCATTTGCCCTAATGACACCCCCCTGCACTCAAGCACTCCTGTGTGTTAATGGGACGGCCTAAGGGGACATCTAGGCTGTCTCTACCTCCTCCATTATGTGACCCATTTAACCAAAGGCCAGAGTCGCTGTTTCTTTACTGCTTTTCAGGGGAAGGGCTCTTGCCAGTATTCCTAGAAGAAACTCCTGCACTCCCACCTCCTGTGTTTAGGGGATGGCATTGCCAGCCACAAATTAGCAGAGATTTAAACCAATTCAGTTAAATAAGTTGTGGAGTGTAAAGGATTGTTTTAGAAAGACAATTCTCAGAGGACTGCTTACATTACATCTTTAGAGTGAGTATCAGAGCCTAAATTCCCCATCTTATTTATTTGATTAAGGAATTAGAAACCCTATATCTAAATGATAATATTTCCTAGGAAGGCTGAAACATTAAGCAGTTTAGGGCCATAAATTAAAGACAATGGGTTCGGAACTAAGAAACGTAGATATTAGTCCCCACTAAGTTATTAGGTAGCTGTATGACCTTGGGGAAATTAGCTTCTCCAAGAAGCTTCCTTATCTGTAAAATAACCTTTGAGATCCTCTTCCTCAAAAATCCAAGATTATATGGTTTTAGGGTTCTGTGGTAATTTAGGCCAAGACCGTTCTTTTTGCCCCTAAACAGAAATATTGACCATGAATCTAGTAGGATCAGAAGTGAATGCAGGTACGTTTTCAGAAGAGATGGTAGAGAATGAATGTATCTGACATTGGGGGGTGGTTCCGCTGAGGAGAACAGACCCACGCTCACGGGTTAGAGCCTGAAGCCCTGAGGATCATGGGGGTGCAGGGCTTGAAAGGACCGGCATGCCTATGGCCACTGTAGACACTCTGCCTCTGACATGACTGGGGGGGCTGTTGCTGAGTCCCTGAGGCCGAGGAGGACCTTTTGCAGGCCTCTTATTTGTAAGCAGTGCATAAAACTCCCTACCGCAGACCAATGCAGGGCGTACACATGATCAACAGCGTCAGGTTTTTTAACTGTAAATCAGCTTCATTACAGATTGAAGGGTTCTTTTTAGAAAGGACTTTTCATGGAGAGTGCTCATTTGCTAACCCCATCTTACCCATTTTTCTCCACCCCATCCCCCACTTCACCTAAGAATCACATAGGAATGAAATAAAGTGGTCTAGACATATTTTAAAGATTGGAACATTTTTCCAGACTATGATAGGACAGCTCCAAATGCGATGCAGCTGGCGTTTCCTTGGGTGGCCTGTGGTGCCTCAAACCCACCCCTGGCTCTCTAAGCAAAATCAAGTTCATGTTTTTCAGGTCTTTAATTAGGAAGGAGAGAAACAATTTTATAACCTTGCTTCCATGAAGAAGTCTGACTTGTACAGGAATCCTAAAGGACTTATCAAATGCTTTTGGCTTTTTAGGGGCAAAAGTCAGCTCTCCAAGTTCTGCTATATTTTCACCTTTCTCCTTGCTCAGCTATAGTGACTCAGGGCAGAACAGGCCAGCTCTCAGCCTTCTTTGGACTGTAGCAGTTGGCTGGGTAGAGCTGTAAATGTCGTCCTGAAATAAATATATAAAAATTAACAAAAACATCAGCCACACATTATACACCAATGACTTGTACTGAACAATACTTTGGAAGGTATAGAATAACGTTAAGGAAATATATTAGAAGTGCACAAAAGGAAGATGTTTTAAGAAATAAGTATCCTCTATTGTGAAACAACAGCAGAAGTCTAGTTAGTCATATTTTAAATATCATTATTAGTTGTTTGCAAGGAAATAATATATAGACCATTGGGTACCTCGGCATCAAGCATAATTATAAACAGAAAAAACCCATCAGCAAAGGTACCAAAGTTTTTAAAATGGAATTTATTTAATTTTGATTTTCACTAAGTGAAATAATATTTTAAAATTCCAATCAGTCCCCAAAGGCAGCAGGAGATCTGTGGGCTCCCGCCTAATGATGTAATTAAGCTGAGCTCATCATCATGCAGCCAGACACCACAGGCACACACGCACACACGCACACACGCTGCTGTAAATTGTAACTGCATTTGGAAAATTAAGGGGTCAGTAAATGATTGGGAATGTGTGTGGTTTGAGGAGCAAAAGTCTTAAGGGACATTTTAGTTTTTGTATTAGATACGTGTTGAAATGTCTTCATAGTAGCTAGACTAAAAATGGGATGTTTCAGGGTGACAGGACTGGAAATCATCATGAGAGACAGTAAAATACACTTCTTGTTTGCTACAAATATACTTAACAAAAGTTTACATGCTGCCCTGGCTGGTGTAGCTCAGTGGATTGAGCTCGGGCTGGGAACCAAAGTGTCTCTGGTTTGATTCCTGGTCTGGGCATGTGCCTGGGTTGCAGGCCAGGTTCCCAGTGGGGGCCACGTAAGAGGCAACCACACATTGATGTTTCTCTAACTCTCTTTCTCCTTCCCTTGCCCTCTCTCTAAAAATAAATAAATACAATCTTTTTTTAAAAGTTTACATGCTTAAAAAGCATATATTTTATTTTTCAATTTAGTGTTTATCTCACAGATTAATGCAGAAAACACTGAGTTTCTTTCAAAAATAGAGATTTTAGTTGTCTCATAACCATTTTAAAAATCAGTGCTCGCTTCGGCAGCACATATACTAAAATTGGAACGATACAGAGAAGATTAGCCTGGCCCCTGCGCAAGGATGACATGCAAATTCATGAAGCGTCCCATATTTTTAAGTTATCTACTTTGCTATCAAAGTGTATAATAAACAATGACTTACAACGGTAAAAAAAAATCACTCTCAGCCACAATGAAATGTTTCTTTCAAACCTTGTTTTAGTTTATTTTGTAAAAAAGGCATGTCATGAGAGTGAATGTTGTAAGGGATATTGAATACCTATCCTGGGTATGTTTTGAACAAGAAGATCATTTCTCCAATATAAGTTATGCCTTCAAATAGAAGTACAATTAAAGAAATTATTTTGAAAATAAGGTTTATACTACATGAAAAACAGTGTCACAAAGAACCTGTAAACACATGCTTAAGAAATGGCCAAACGCTAGCCAATCTCTGCTCTGCACAGTTTAGTTCAGCTTCTCCCCCACCACATTTGAGATTTTTTCTCTAACAAAAGCTATAGTTACCTGCTGGAAATTTTCACAGTTGGTATTATGGGCATGGTGATCAATGTTGAAGGAGCTAGGCCATATGGAGAAGGAATTGCTTACCCATCTGTTAAAAAAATTCTCGCCTATATGAATAAAACTGTATTTTCTTATTGTTAGATGGTTTCATATCCAAAGCGCCAAAGGTGCTTATCCAAAGGTTCATATCCAAAGGAACCAATTTATTCAAAATAAATAGAAAAGGTAACCCCAAATCTATTGCTTTTAGGAGTCTGTAAATCATTCCTAAGCACTCCTGAGACATATTTTTGGCACCAGGATGACAAGTGAAATGACTTGGGGAAATCTTATGGCCTTACCAATGGCAAACAATACCTACATTGAAGTAGAAAATGATTACAACCCAGAGTTCTAACTTGCATGAAGGGTACACCTTAGAATAAACTCCAAATTCTCTGGACAATTGAGGGCAGCAGAGGGACTCTGTAGCATTTGACATAAAAACCCTGAAGGAAATGGAGTCAAACTAGGCAAAGACCTTCTCGTTGATAGGAGAAGCAGGGCCTTAAAAAACAACCAAGAACTATAGAAATATTTATTATGTGTGGCTAGAAGCTAGGATGTGACATGGAATAAAAAAGCTAGAAAACTTTATGGTGGGATAGATGGCCCAGGTCATGCTGATTATATTCTCCCACTGTTTCATTTATTCTGTTGGTAAGACTCTATTGAGTGACTGCTACCTGCCAGACGTATCAAGGATACAGCATTGCAACCAGATGACATCTTTGTCCTCCTGTATCTGTATTCTAGTGATTGAGACAGATGATAAACAAATAAATACAGAGACGAATCAATTGTGATAAGTACTGCCAGAGAAATGTCTAGGCTTTATTGAAATGTCTTAAGCGAGGAGAGAAGGAAAAGCCCTTTAAGGTAGGATGATAAGGGAAGGCCTGTTTGAGCACAAAGTATTTGGAACTCGATCCAAAGACTGAGAAAGAGGCAGCCATGACGAGAAGTGGACAAAGAGCACTCTAAGCAGAGGGACAATATATGTGAAAGCCTGGAGTGAGCATGGACATGGTGCCTTTGAGAGATCAAAAGGGGGCCTACGTAGCTACAGCATAGTACGCCAGAGACAGGTAATACCAGGAAAGGTTAGGGAGGCTGGCAGGAGCCAGATTACTCTGGGACTTTTTCATTGTAGCAAGGTTGGGATTCTCTTACAAAAGCAATGGAAGGGACTTAAGTAGGGAAATCATATGATCTGATTTACATTTAAAATATATCACTCTGTTATACTTTCGTTTGGATGATGAAAAAAATTATTCACAGCAACGGAATCATTTATACCAACACACATTATACATAAATCAGTCTACATTATTTAAATCTTCAAAGACAATTAGAAAGAGAAAATACGGCAAAATCAGACAAAAGAATTATCTTGCCATGTGGGTTTACGATCAGGAGCTTTTATAAACCTTCTTAAAATAATCTGTCAGCCAGAACACATATCTTTTAATTCTTTGGCAGGAAAATTAATGGAAATTCACAAGGTACAAATATGTCAAACATGCTGGAAGTTTTAAAAATGACTGGACCCTGTAATTGTGAATTTTCCGCAGGGCCTTCCTTGGCCAGGAAAAGCCTTCTTTTTTGTAGGAGAGCAAAATGGGGGAACAGTGGCCTGGTCCATCTTCCCATTCTCAGGAGGATGTACCTCCATACTCTGCCTGATGCCGAAGAGAACTCCTCCATCTCCATGTCTAGAGTCACCTTGAAACATTCTCTGCTCTGTGGCCACCTCTTGAGTGGAAATATTTCTTGACTTCTTGTTCATTAACATTTGCCTGGACTGAGACATTATAGTAGGACAAATGTCATTAATGGGGGTTTTTAGAATCAAAGCAACTATTTAACAATCCTTTAAGCTACGCAGTTAAAGTATTAATACATTTACTACATTATTTATGTGCAAATGTTAACTGTAGCTATTCCATATTGACAGTGTTCTGAACGAAAATCATGGGCAGGGTGAAGTGTTAGCTGACTTGTCACTTGCTAGCCTTTTCATATTAGTCATTTTACTTCTCTGTCTCTTGTTAATTATTTACAAGATGGCAATGATAAAACCTAACTCATAGCATTATTATGAAGTTTAGAGGTAGGGTATATACAGTGCTTGGCATGCAAGAGTAGCCGAACTACCAATAGATTTCATTATATTTTTGTAGTTATATTTGCCAGTTCTTCTCCACAGAGTTAAAAATCCCCTCCTGGTCTCTGCTTTTGCCTCTCTGATCTACCTACCATATTCTATTGTTCACTTTGGTCCAGTTCGATTCCCCCTTTTCATCTTCCCCAGAGCTCGAATTCTAATTTCCTTTGCACTTCAATTATCTTTGACTTTTGATTGGGAGGCAGTGAGCGGGGCTCTCAGTTCGCCTGGTGCAGGCGGTGGGAGCGGCAGTGATGAGGATGGCCCAGTGTTTGCGGGGCTGTGTTTCTGAGGCATCAGTAGCACTGGTCATGGTGGTACCAGTGGTTTCAGCAATGCCAAGTTCGTAGTGTTGGTAGAGCCTGGAGGAGAAACTGGGGGCTTTATTCTTTTACCTTGAAAATCCTTCACCTAATATCCTGTATTGAGTCCTCTTAATGTATTTGGAGTGCATTTTAGTGAATTTCGTGTTGTTTCGTGTTGTTTCACTTTGGATAAGAACTCTGTGTGAATAGGTCTGTTTCTATCCTCTTTTTAGTCCTTAGTATTTTCGCTGTCTGGTTCTTTCAATCCCCTTACCCCATACTATGTAGGGGGCTTACATGTTCCCTTCTGCATAGCCCTACAAGCCACTTTGTTGTCACAAAAGCATGTAAATGTAGAGTTTGAAATTCATTGTTTTCCCTGTTTCCAATATTTCCTCCCCTGGTGCATGGCTCCATATACCACCAGTTTTCCACACCTGAAATCTGGACAGCTTTAGACCCCTCACTGCCCTTTACACACAAATACTATTGATTCCACTGCCTAAAAGCTCCCCATGCTCATCCCTCTGCATTATTTGGGTCAGACTCTAAACACCTGTATACTATTTTTATAACCCCCTTTCCTTACCTTCTTTATCTTCACTTCTACCCGAATAACATTGCCACCACGAAAATCTGATCTTATTGCTACTCTGCTCAAATATTTTCATTGTTTTTTAACACCTATAGAACAAAATCTAAATTTCTCTGTATGGCATCTAAGTTTCTTCAAATCATAGGCCTTATGTTTCAATCTGTCTTTATCATCTACTACAACTCCCTTTAGTATCATGTTCGGGTTATTCTGTACCAATTTAAGTTCTCCAAATATGGATTAGTTTTCATATGTTTGAAATTTAGAACATATTGGTCCTTTCAGAACCCACTTCTTTATTGCCTGCTTATAAAACTCCTCATCCATCTAGCTGTAGTAAGAACACAATGTTCTCCCAGGCGGAGCAAGGTATCTTTCTCCTAATCCCCACTACACATGTTTCTCTCCACACTACACTTCTTGTAGGTGAGGGTTGTCTTTTCATCTTTGTAGACTTATCTGACACCTGATTGGTACTCAAGACATATTTCTTGAGTGAATGAATGAATAAATGAATGTTCTCTTCCCATAGGGCAACACTTCTCTGACTCCTTTCTGTTCCTACAGCTCTTGCAGTGGCTGCTCCTATTTCTAGCCTTCATTTACTATGCTTCTCTCCTTTTTGCTGTATCTACACATTTATGCATCATGTCTATAGGGTCCTTTTCATTCTCTTCCATTCTCAAGGCTGTATGTTTTTCAGATACATACCCCATAAGCATAGGTCACAGGTGACCTCTAAGGAACTTCTGCCTGGTCACAATGTCAATCACTTAACTCTGTTTCTTCTGCTGACATTGACCACTTGGGCTATGCTGGTCATATGTGTCAGTCTGATTCCAAAGCTTTGCTAGACACCCACTGACTTTCACATATTGTGGTTCTTACTAGTTTGATTCATCAGTTTTCTCTAAGTTTGATCATAAGTATTAATTTTATCCATCTACAGAAGGAAAAAGCTACTTATATACTACTCTAATTTGGGGCAGTAAAGTATTAGCTTTCTGAGAGAAAATCACAACGAATAGTACTTCCACAGGAGACAAATTAACACTGTATTTAAGAGGATTTCTGTTTCTATAGTTCATAAGTCTCTTTCAGTATAATGACATGTCAGCTAAGTCCCCACTCAGAAGGAACCACTTCCCGCTGAAAAAATATTTTAGAACTTCAAATTCTTGATCTGTTTTTCTTCCATTATACTCAGATAAACTTATAGCCAAAAAAAAGAAAAGAAAATGGTGAAAAGTCACAAAACTTATTTGAAGGCCTGGCATTCTACAATTTGTTTATAGTGAAAAGCTAGCAAGCAAAAAAACAAACAAACAAAAACCTGTTACAACAGCCAAAATGAAAAAAAATAAAGCTGTTTCTCTGGCATATTGTGAGTGATTTTTCACTCTGCCTGCTGAGATAATACACCTCTGGGAATGCAGTCCTCTAGAATGGTATCTAGTTCAGTCGTGGCTGTGACTAAAGGGGCTGTGGCTCTTTCAATTTAAAAAGGTCCACCATTGAAATTGACTTTGCCTATAGACTAGATCAAGTCACTTGGCTCAAGAATGGTTTATTTTATTTGAGGTTTTCAACCTTCACTTCCATCCTGGTTAAGAGGAATGGAAATGATGTTTTCAGAATGCTTATTTGGTTGGCTAGGCACTATAGCAACTTCTTTAAACTTCATATCTATCTAATGAAGAAGATGCTGTTACCCTAATTTTACAGATGAAGACTGAACATCACAGCAGATCATACATTTTTCAGAACAGAATAACAAGTCAACAGAAGGCCAGTGAAGAAGCCCTGTTCTGCCTGACTTTAAAGCCCATCTGGTGTCTTTTAGCAGTTATAATCAGGGGCTGAGGGTATAGTTGAGTTATTCTGGACATTTCTGTCTCCCTTGGTGACCTGTGCCAGATCAATTCTCCTTTTTTTCACCATCATTTAAAGAAACTTTATCCTTCAAGAGATTCTAGAGACCTGTATAATTTACAGTGGCCAAAAACATAAGAAAGATGTGTTCGTGGAGGCTCTTACGTATTTATTTTAACCATTCTCTTTCTGTCTTCTGAATACAGGGTAGGCTATGAGAGGCTAATTTGGAATTATTGCTGTCCAGTAGTCACTGCTGAGACACTGTGTGGATGATAAAGCTTATGTGAACTACTGAGTGCCAAAGATATCAATGTTAAATGTTGTGGTAGTTCACAGGCGAGATGGAGAATGGTTTCATGGAGGAGGTTGGAGTAAGTGTTTGTGAAACTGATAAGCCCTTGAAAGATGAGTAGGTTTTCAAAGACTGAGATAAAGAGATAAAAGTAGGCATTTCCAGATAGGAAAAGTATGAACAAAGGGACAGAAAAGTACTTATGCCTGGTGTATTGGGTCACCTGCACCAGGTGACTTAATTGTCAGAAGTTATGCACTAGAACTGTCAAAATACAACAAGTAAAAATTGAGTGTGTACTATATATCATGTACTACTTAAAACTCTTGTGTTGCATGCATTACCCCATTTAATTCTCACAATAATCTAATGTGGTAGGCACTGTCCTCATTCCCATTTCACAGGTGAGGAAACTAATGAACAAAGAAATTAAGTAATTGCCACACATCTAGGAAGTGGTAGATCTAGAGAAGTCAGCTCCTAAATACCTACTCTTAATCCCAATCCAGGAACAGGTGTGGACACATTACCTTGAGGGAAGTTGAGAATAAAAAGTGGTTGGGGAAATTCTCCTGTGACTTGTAGAATTCACTTGAATCTTTATACATTTTATGCTGTTTCCTTTCCACTTCTCTATTTTCCCAAGTTAAATAAAAACTAGTTTCTAGTTATCTGATCTTCACCTTCAGCTCTTCCCCTCCCTCCTGCTTTATCTATCAGTTATTTTTCTTTCCATTTTTATCTGCCTCTTTTTCTTCTCTCTTTTATTCTCTTCCTACCTCCCTCCTCTGGGTTATTTGATCCTGGAATATCTCTTCCCATTTGCAGGACTATGGTTTGGGAACTCCACCAGTCCCATAGGGGTCTCTAGGGCCTGGGTGGAGAAGGTTACCAAATTGAGAAGTCAGGGAAATCTGGAAGCAGAGCCCAGTCAAGGGTCTGTGAGCTGAACTCTTCTGCCTCTCCAGTCACCCCTTGCCTCATTCTGTCAGTCACCAAGACCCACGTGTCGGAACTATGAGAGCCGTGAACAGAGAGAGTCAGCCTCCAAGCCTTTGCCAGGATAGGTTTTGCTCCCCTGCAGCCAACTGTGTCACCTCCCCAAGGACAGCCCAGGATGTATCTATTTGCAAGGCCAAGAGAATCAGGGCATAGTATTCCAGCAGTTCTATCTTAGTTTTCTGGAACTTGAAACCAAGACCTGTCTAGAATTTTTATTAGGTATTGGAATGGGTGTCTTTGGTTCTAAAAAAAGAAGAAAAGCAACAAACAAAAAAGCAATTTCTGATGGAATTGGAACCAGTAATTTCAATCCAGGGACTCTGAGGTGGTTGGAATTGCCCAGATGGTTCTTATTACGTCTCAGTCTGATCGCTGGTTGCCTCCTGCACAAGAGAAGAGCAGAAGTTTCAATGTTACAGACATTGTTGAGTGTTCATCACGTGTCTTCATTTTACGTAGCACTGAGGAGACATGTAAGAGGAAGATATGAGACTAAAAGCAAACAAACAGTCTGAAAATAATATATAAAATAAGTAAAATCTACAACAATGTCAAAACAATAGAAGGCTAAAAGTTACTGCATTAAAAATATTTAAGAGCTCCTATTTCAGGAACTATATTCAGGACTATTTGAGCTATGAAACAGTCTGAACACTGCCCTGCTCATTTACCTTCAGGCTACACCTGGTGACAAATAACTACTGATTGTCTTGCAAAATAAATTTCATCTCCAAAGAAAAAAATCACTGTTGCCCAGCTCTGTAGAAGAATGGATCATACTGCAGTCTTAAGAGTGCTTCATACAGCAGCAGTGGTGAACAGGGACTGAGCTCTGAAGGGCTTACGCTGGAGAAATAACTTTTATCTTAGTGTATTATGTTTCTGAATGCTTGTTTAAAAATAAAGTTGTGTTATATTGTGGTTATATTGTAAACACAAGGTCACAGACATTAGATAGATTAGTATTTTGTGAGACTTACACATATAAGACTTTTAAAGACTAATTGAAGGCAGAATACAAACAATTGTTAGTGTGAACTCATAGAAAGTAGAATGGCAGTTGCCAGTGTCTGGGTAGGTTTGGGTGGGAAAATGGGGAGGTGTTGGTAAAAGGGCACAAATTCTTAGTTATGAAATGAATAAGTTCAGACAGTTCAATGTATAACATACTGATTATAGTTAAATACTGTCTTGTGTGATTGAAATCTGCTAAAAGAGTAGATCTTATATACATATATAAAATCACATTGTACACTAAATACATTACACAAATTTTGTCAATTATGCCTTGATAAAGCTGGACTAATTTATAAAAGAATTATATAAAAATGACCCAAAAGCCTCCCTGGCTGGTGTAACTCAGTAGATTGAGCATGGGCCTGCGAACCAAAAGATCACAGTTCGATTCCCATGCAGGGCACATGCCTGGGTTGCAGGCCAGTTACCAGCAGGGGATGCACAAGAGGCAACCATACATTGATATTTCTCTCCCTCTCTCCTTCCCTTCCCCTCTAAAGATAAATAAATAAAATCTTTAAAAAATGTTTTAAAAAAATGACCCAAAACCCAATTGTCAAATGGTAGTCGAATTCGAGGAAGGAAATCATATAGACTGGAATTCTTACAAAAGACCACAGGGAAATGTGAGACTTCAAGTGTGTAAAATTTGGAAAATGGGAACATAAAGAATTAACATGTGGAATTTAAAACACAGTGGCTGCCTGGTTAAACACTATCTTTAAATGAAGCAATTTATGGAAATAACCATAAGCATATTGGGCAATGGTATACAAGTCTTCTAATTAATGTTTCAAAAATGGCCTCATCCTTTTGTGACCTATAAATCCATCATCCTTATTTGACCTGTAAGGGAGAGCTAAGCTCTTGAGAGAAGCCTTATGAAAGAATGTTGGCAGCGTTCCATAGCCCATTTAGATGCATTTTCTTGAGACTGTTCACATGTCCAACGAACCCACAGACTACAGATCCCTCACGGTGCTGTATTCCCAGAATCCCGTAGAGTGTAGTGACTAAGAAAGTCTTGCAGTCCAGCTCAGAGTCAGCCAAGCTTCCACAATAGCTAGCAATCTCTGCTCACACATGATTGTTTGTCCAGAAAGTCCTCCCAGGTAGTAAGTGAAGGTTAATAGGTAAATATACAGAGAAAAATAAGATCTGAAGACAAGTCACATATTTATTTCTCTAATTATAATCTGAAGAGTCAATACATATCCAAATGAACTAAACAGCTAAAGTTTTATTGGCCCTTTGCTTTGTAATCAAAACTTCCAAATTTGGCCTTTTCTTCAAACAGTCATGCAGAGAGCCCATTCAACATGTTCTGTAGATTTAAGCAAAAGGAGTGGAACTTTAAACTTGTCACTAATTTCCAATTATAACATTAAAGGCTGCATGAAAATCCACAATGAGGAAATGGATTCATTCTGAATCGCATAAAATGTCATGGGTATTTAATAGAATAATACACTATATTTATTGAGCATACTTATTGAGTTGAGTGCAAAACACTGTGAAAAGTAATCTATTCAATCCTTGTAACAAACCGAGGAGGTGGAAACCGTTGTAATTCTTCTATTGTGGATGTGAAAAAAGAGGAGCCATGCAGAGGTTTGGGAACTGGCCCCCAAATCACAATAGGACACAAACCTAGTTAATTCAACTCTAGAGCTTTCCTTTTTTTAAAAAAAAGCAACACTTTTATTTATTTTTTATTTTTAACAGTTACAAATATGCATAGTTCAGTAGTAAAATAATGACAAATTTGTAATTAGGTTCAACATTTAATTTGCTGTCTTTCTACTGAGAACGAAAGAGGGTGGTAGCCCTGGCTGGTGTGGCTCAGCAGATTAAACTCCTGCCTGTGAACCAAAGGGTCACCTGTTTGACTCCCGGTCAGGGCACAGGCCTGGGTTTCAGGTCAGGTCCTGAACAAGGGGCGCAGGAGAGGCAACCACACACTGATGTCTCTCCTTCTCCCTCCCTTCCCCTCTCTCTATAAATAAATAAATAAAATGTTTTAAAAATGTGCTTAAAAAAGAGGAAGAAGGTTGCTAACTGAATAGAACACTGGGAAAATAGGCTTAAAACAGAACACGTCTGAGAAAAGTGGGATTGATGGTCACCTAATTTACGATGAAAATTAATAGTCCCTGTCTAGACTACTCCTTTCCCCCAGTTCCTACTTTTCAGAGGGAATCATTTTAAAACTGTTTTTGCTGCCTTTTTTTGGTATTGTAATTAGGGAACCCTTTTTTCCGGGAACTGTATTGAGAATTATTTATCCAAATAACTTACTATTGTAAATTCTTGATTTTTCAATTTAAGATATTATATTGATTTCTACTATAGAACACAAGGTTTAGCTTTCTTATATTTTCTGACTAAACAAACTTTACCTACCTTCTCCCAATTTTTTTGTTAAATAATTTTGTGTTTATATTATTATAACTATATAAATTTGGTCATGGGTGATCTGTATGTAATAATCTATTATATTTAAAAAATCTACTGATTGTTTTTCCTGAAGTTAATTATGTTGTGGGTTTATTTTTGCTTGGTTTTCTCTCTATGTTCCTGTTCCCCCTTCAGCTCCAAGCTTTCTTTCTAAGGGTCTCTTATAACTGTCATACCTCATAGATGATAGATAATTCCACTTTTTTCCCTCAGAAACAGCCCTGGGGAATTCTCTATCTTTCTGATCCAGTGTACACCTGTGCTTTCTAAATCTACCATAGGTTTCTTGGGAGCATCCTCATCATTATCCTGGAGATAATTTCTTCCATTTTAGATTTTTTTGTGCTCTGGATGGCATGTCTTCATGTTAGTGTTCCCAGAAATGGGCTAGACCCTCTCTGAGTCCATTTCTACCGGAGTAAGGTTCTGCTTTCTCCAGGTGGTGTAGGCGGGTGGAGGAGGCATCTAAACTCACAATTCTCCTGTTACAGACTCAGGAATCAATCTTTGGCCCAGCCTAGCTTACCCCTTACTCTTCAAAGTCACTGGTAACAACAGTTCCTTTCTACAGTTTAGCTGCACAGAAATGCTTGTTTCTTTTTTGGCATCTCTTTTCCAAGCAGTTAGATTTCAACTTTCTTTTATTTTCTTTCTTTATTTTTTTTATTATTGATTTACTGAGTTAGTTGCTATTTATTTCATCTTTTTCCATCTTCCAGAACTTTTCCCATTCTCTTTGTCCTTGGGAGTTCATACACTTAACAAAGAGAGACTAGTTTTTAGAGCAGTTTTCGGTTCACAGCAAAACTGAGCAAAAACATGCAGGGTTCTCTTGTACCTTCCTTTCCTCTTTCCTCGCACACTCACAGCTTCCCCACACTCAACATCCCACACCAGAGTGGTGCATTTGCTTTAACTGCTGAACCCAAACTAACACACCAAAGTCCATAGTTTATAGTAGGGTTCACTACTGAGTTGCGCATTTTCAAGTTTGACAAGTGTCGTGTGACACGTCTTTATCACTGTAGAATAATATAGAACAGCTTCACCGCTCTAAAGATCCTCTGTGCTCTGCTTCTTCGACCCATCCTTCCCTTTGACCCCTGGCAAACACTGATCTTTGTAACCTCCATATTTCTGCCTTTTCCTGAACTATATAGTTAGAAAATCATACAGTGTGTAGTGGATTGACTTCTTTCAGGAAATATGGATTTAAGATTCTTTAGATTTTTTAAAAAGATCTTACTTATCTATAGAGAGAGGGGAAGGGAGGGAGGAAGAGAGGGAAAGAAGCACAGATGTGAGAGAGAAGCATCAATGGGTTGCCTCCTGTACACACTCCAACTGGGGACCCAACTCTCAACCCAGGCATGCGCCCTGAGCTGCAATCGAACCGGTGACAAGCAAGCAACTGAACTACAGTGGTCAGGGCTGTATTTAAGATTCTTCGATGCTTTACAGCTCATTTCTTTTTAGGGCTGAACAGTATTCTACTGTATGGATGCATTAGTTTATCTATTCACTCACCTACTGAGGGACATTTGGTTGCTTGCAATTATGAATAAAACAGCAATAAACATTTGTGTGGAGCCTTTTGTGTGTAAATATACATTTTGTTAGATTTACACCTAAATACTTTGTTTGGGGGGCTGCAATATAAACACTTTCATGTTTTTAATGTTAAATTCCAATCGCTTATTGCTAGCATATAGGAACATGTTTTATGTATTGAAATACTTTTATGTATTCACTTTGTATTTTGCCACCTTGCTTTAATTGCTGAGTAGTATTCCATTGTACTTTGTATCACATCTTCTGTATCCCAAAATCCATTGAAGGACACATTGGGTTGCTTCCATGTCTTTGCTGCTGTGAATAATGCTGCAATAAACATGGGGGTACATTTCTCCTCGCAAATAAATGTTTTCAAATATTAGGGGTAGATATTCAGAGGAGGGACTGTTGGGTGCATTGTAGCTCTAAACTTAACTTTTGGGGGGAAGATACCACCTCACACCCATTGGAATGATTATTATCAATGAGACAAGCTATAAGTATTGGAGGCAATCTGGAGAAAAAGGAAGCCTCATACACTGCTGTTGAGGGTTTTTGCATCTATGTCTATGGGAGATATTAGTCTATGGTTTTTATTTGTTTTAATATTGTTGTCTGGTTGGCATTAGGGTAAGGATGACTTTTTCACATTTTTTATTGAGAAAAAGCATGTGTGTGTGTATGTGTGCCTAGTGGCACTCACCTCAACTTCTGCAGAAAGGGGTGCATGGTGGAGATGGGATTAACCTGGACTTTTAAAGAATAAAGGGGAAGAAGGCATTATAGTGTAAGGGTTAAGAATGCAGGCTAAGGACTCAAATGAGACCAGATACAAGTCCTGGCTCCATAATTTACCTGCTCTCTGACCTTGAGTAAATTATTTAAACTCTTGAAGCCTCAGTCCCCTCATTTGTGAAATGCAGACAGTAATATTACCTGTCTCATAAAGCTGTCAGGAGGATTATTGAGATAAGGTGGATAAAACACACAGAAGGCCCAGTCTTCAGTAAGCTTTTGATAAATGTTAGCTATTAATTTTTTAAAAAGACAAAGAACAATGGTGAACTATTTTCGGTAGATGAAGAACACTAAAATAATGACCAAAATAGCAAGTGTTTAAGACAGAGTGTGTCTGAAGACATTTAACTAAGCTAATGGAATATTAGAAGGATGTTTCAAGTCTTTTAGAAACTGATAAGACTTTGCAGGGGTATAGAAGACAGAAGTTAACTTTCATCTGTCCCCTTCCTCCAGGTGTCAGCCTTTCACCTTACACCACCTTAATTGGGTGTCCCCCTAATGTGCTCCTGTAACAGTTTAGACGTCCCACATCCTAGCATTTACCATTTTATATTGCAACTTGTCAGAATACCCTGCTAGGCTCTAGGGTCCTCCAGGTTGGGATCTGTGGAGGTCTTATTTACAGCACATGCCTGGCACAATACAGGTACTCAAAAAATTCCAGTCAAGTAAATAAGTAGGTAAACAAGAACACAGTAGAGAAGTAGCAGCAACACAGAGTTGATGACTGAGTTCCACTGATGGTACAGATATGATATCATGTTTAGGGACTTAAAATATATGTAGTTCCACAACATTATACTTCTTAACACTCAGTGATGTGATAATAGAATAAGACATATAAAAATGGGCCTGCCCTGGCTGGTGTAGCTCAGTGGATTGAGTGTGGGCCTTCAAAGCAAAGGATCGTGGTTGGATCCCCAGGCAGGGCGCATGCCTGGGTTGCAGGCCAGTTCCCAGCGGGGGATGCAGGAGAGGCAACCATACATTGATATTTCTCTCCTTCTCTCCTTCCCCTCCCCTCCAAAGATAAATAAATAAAATTTTTTAAAAATGGGCCTAGCATGGTTTCTAGCATACATGCAGGAAATATGAGTCTGATTTATACAATATAGATAGAGCTAGGGCTTACTCAACAAATGTTTTCAAAGTTCATAGTGATTGGGGGTTAGAAGATGGCATGGGGGTGGGATGGAGGCAACAGTAGATGTTTTGTTCACAATCAAGTAAAATTTTGAAATCAGTTTCTAAATTTGGGGAAATTGGCTTGGAATGATGGGGTTTTCTTTGTCAAAACTTTTTTGTTGGCAGACCTATTTTTAAGTAAATGGCATTTTATTTAATCATGTTTTTATTTTACTATTGTAGTCTAACTTTAAAAAAGAGTAACTATATGATAATTTAAAAAATATATGCAGTGGTTAGTTAGTTCAGTATAAATTAGTGATTCCCAACCTTGTTATTACTAGAAAAATGTGCAGGTTGAGTGGGAAGTTATAATTTTTTTTTCAAAGATTTTATTTATTTATCTTTAAAGGGGAAGGGAAGGAGAGAGGGAGAGAAACATCAATGTATGGTTGCCTTTCGTGCGTCCCCTGCTGGGAACTGGCCTGCAGGGAACCGGCCTGCAACCTAGGCATGTGCCCTGACTGGGAATCGAACCGGGATTGTCTGGTTCGCAGGCCCGTGCTCAATCCACTGAGCTACACCAGCCAGGGCGGGAAGTTATAATTTTGAACATTTTTTGGGAATCACCAAGATCCATCATTCTCTTGCTTGTTCATAGTCCTATTTTACGTTCGAATGAGTTAAACCGTCCGATTATGTTTTAGCCACAGCTGAGGGAAATATGTGCGGAGCTGTGACTGATCTTACACGTGAACCTAATTTCTTCCCTCCTCAATTTCATGGCCTTCTGGGTCGTTTTTCCCCTACTCATTCCTACAATGCTTCCTTTTCTTCTTCATATGCTGCATCCTACTGTTCCTTTCACCTAAATGCAACTCACATTTGTTTTTTCAAAAGAAAAAAAAACTCTTACCCATTAAAAACATCTTGTTTTTTATTTTTTCCCCTGTGTTAATTAATCCTTATCCAATTCCATCACCACTGGCTGAGGTGTTAGGAAGTACTAACTTAACCTTTGTCATTCTCTCTTTTTTTTTTTTTTTTTGCTTATCAACCCTAAATAGTTATTTTTTTAGTCTCCTTGTGCATGGCTCAGCTTTCTTAATGTGGTGTTTCATTAAGATCACTCTGACTCTAGCCTACATTTTTAGTTTAAATAAATATTTTAAGTTATGGCCACAGCTTATTATTCAGTACTGAGAAACCTAGAAAACCTTATGTGTGTGTGTGAGTGCAAGGGCGGTGCACATGTATAAGGCAATGACGTGAAATGTATCTGCTGCTCATTTAAAACTTTGGCATTGCCTACATTACCTACATGCCCTGTATATCTGTCTAAGATCACATTGAGCCTGTGTGTAATATTTACCATTGATCCTGCCAAAGTCCTGAATTGAATTCTTTCCAGAAATGTTAAGGTCTGAGTTTATTGTTTCAAGTTAATGAGTATGCCTTTTACTCAAGGCAAAGGCAAGAGTTGAAACCAGATTATGTGGCCTTAACCCACACAACAATTTCCCTTGTGAAATTTTTTTTGCTGTTTGAGTTTAGTTTGTATAAAATAATCAAAACACTCTGTAGGAATTATAAGCTTCTAAAGTGTTTTATCCCCACAGAGCAGTTTAGATCATGTGTGGCAGTCTGGAACTTAGAAAGTGGTTGACTTAATTTATTGTAAGCATTAGAAATAGAAATTAGCGTTAAACATCAAAATCGTGTGACTTGTCCCCCCCGAGTTGAGCTTACATAAAATGATTGAATACACTAACTATAGGATTTATCAGCTTCTGGTGAACTTAAATTTGGTTGCATAATGGTGTTAAATGGTTGTAAAAGGTTTAGAATCAAACTTAAGTCACTTCTATTTAGCTCTCAAAGCCACTAAAACAAAGACCTATAGAGTTGTATTGATAGACATTTTGGTTACCATTTTATTTCGGGGGCATTTTTAATTTCCATGTTTCTATATTTTTGGCTTCTAAGGAGATCTCATCAGTCATCTTTTCTTCAGAGTTATCCAGGACTAAACATAGATTTTAAAGGTTTTTCTTTTAAGTTTTACATTGATAAATGGGTGTGTTCTCTATTTTCTGATGTAAACTTCATATATGAGAAACTTGTATAGTTGTGTGATCATTTACATATGTTTGTGCTGGCATAGAGTTAGTTATTAAAACTAAGGTTCACATAGGACAGTGGAAGCTGAGAGAGCATATTTCAATAGCAAAAAAAATAAATAAATAAATAAAGAATTAAAAAAAACAACTGCCTTTGTTTTCTAGTATTTTAAAACACATCTAATTTTATATAGTTAATGGATTATATTGTTTATTCATAAATCATGTAGCATCAGTGGCAAATAATTCTCTACAAGTGGAATTTTTTGTAACTATAAAAATGTTTAATATTGTTTTTACATATTACATTCCCCCCCAAAATTAAAAAAAATACTAACTTTCTAAAATAAATACTAAAACTTGAGGGATTGGTAACTGGAAAGTCAATGGAATATATTTAATACTGACCACATTTGAGAAACAACTGGATATTTTAAGGTGACAACTCTGTAATTATTTATGGAATACTGTGTTTGCTTTATGAAATCCAGAACCATTTCTATTTCCCTCTCAGTACAGCAATTTGACGAACTGTCATTTTCTGCAATTAGTGTAGACGAGGATTCTAGATTATACTCTGCTATTAATATTCCCAAATACAAATTTATATCAACAAATCCAGTGGTGGCATATGACCAAATCCAATGACTTATGCTTAAGAAAACAATAGCTAATTACGGTCCTAAAAGGTAGTATATTTTTCAGCTATTCAAAACACAAAACAGCCTCCCAGCAGTAATCTGGGGTTCGTACCAAATGAAGGCATCTTGCTGAAATGTCGGTGGGACGTCTTTGAGGTGTGGTGTTTGTTCGGATGTAGATGCAGAACAATTTACTGTGTAGAAGGCAGATTAGGACTGTACGAAACCAAAGCAGTAACTAAGAGCCTACCCTCTCACAACATCCAGCAATTCAGACTCTGCGTTTGCTCATAGATTAGAAAATAAATGTTCTTTACGGTAAACACATGTATTTTAAATTATGTGGGAAGAAGAGATACCTGGTTTTGACGCTTTTCTGAAGGACACAGAAAGATAACCTCAGTGCCCACATAACTCCTACATGAGCTGCCTGCCTCCCCTGACATTCTTACCAAGAAAAACTCATCCTATGGGTATTAAGACATTATTGCCAGAAATAAGATTACTTTAAAGCACTTTTGATTTACACATGAATAATTTTATATTTTCCTCAGTACTTCATCATATACAAAGTTCTTTATGACACTTCTGTGGGACATTGTCATTCTCTTACTAGGAACTGAGATTCAGAGCAGTTACATAACTTGCACAGGGTCATCTAGCTAGTGGCAGACAGAAGCTCTGACTCCAAATCTAATGCTTTATTACTACGTTACAGCAAGGATATAAGAGACTAGCAGCTGACTAGTTAATACACAGGCAGCTAAGTGGGTCAGAGAGACCTGAAAAGGTACTTTAGGTGAAAGTGAAGAAGGAAGTAGTTGAAGACATGGGGAACCCACGACTGGGTAAGGGCTGGGGATATGGTGAGTGATGGAGCTGGTCAGAAGGAATCAAAATGGGAAAGACAGAAGTAGAAATTCTCAGAGCAACTTCACTTTTTAAGGTTTCTCATGGCTATAAGAACATACTGTTTTTTTTGTAATTGTTTTTCCACTTACCACAGCTCTTAAGAGGCTCTATGGTATCTTCTAACCACCATTTGTCTATGTTGGGAAACAGAGGGTTTGCTGAGGAAGACAATTTAGATTTCTACCATTTCCTGAAATTCTTTATGGGACTTATTTAGGCAAGAAAAGATATATGGCACTCTACAAGTGCTCTCTGCGAATGGCCTCGGTGACATATAAGATAATCACTGCAAACTAGATATTTCGACAGTTATACATATATTTTTTCATTATTGTTATTAACCAGCACTCTGTTGGAACTGGAGGATCTGAAGCCACACTGCCTGAGTGAGACTTTTTCTTACCAGCTATGTGACCCTTCCACACCTGTTAAACAGTCATAATAATAGTAGCTACCTCACTGGTTGCTGTACAAATTATATAAATAAACACATTGAAAGATCTTATGACAATTGCCATATTCAGAGTGAATTTTCATTTAATTAAGCTATTATTACAATTTTCAGAAAGTTAAAATCAAGGCATCCCACAAAAACTGTAGATATAATTTAAAAGACTACCCAAAATGTTTGGATAGCTTAATTTATAGTAATTATTAGTATTTTTAAATAAGAATATTTTTTCTTTATACTTAATAGCACTTGGATGAGACTGCTTTTCTAGATTGAGATACATGATATAATTTATTTTTTCTAATTCTTTTTTTATTGTGACTGTAATTTTCTCTCTCTTTTTCTTTCTTTCTTTCTCTCTTTCTCTCTCTTCCCTTCTTTCTCTTTCTTTCTCTCTTTCTCTCTCTTCCCTTCTTTCTTTCTTTCTTTCTTTCTTTCTTTCTTTCTTTCTTTCTTTCTTTCTTTCTTTCTTTCTTTCTTTCTCTCTCTCTTTCTCTCTCTCTCTCTTTCTTTCTTTCTCTCTTTCTTTCTTTCTTTCTTTCTTTCTTTCTTTCTTTCTTTCTTTCTTTCTTCATTGTTGTTTGAATACAGTTGTCTCCATTTTCCCCACCATCTCCATTCTGCCCCGCCTCACCCACCTCCACCTCCCGCCCTCAATCCTACCCGCCTTTGGCTTTGTCCATGGGTCCTATAAACATGTTCCTTCATGACTCTTAATTTTTATCCCATAAAGATGTTCCCTAAGAAAATATCAGAGGCTTCTTTCCTCTTTTTTCTCATTCTTAAGGAAGTAAGGAGCAAGTCTTTCTCCTTAACACATACAGAATACCAAGAGAAATATTTATGTAACAAGCAGCTGGAAAGACCAGGTACCATAAGTATAAGAAATAAAACATGGGGAGACTGCAGGAGCTGAGAGGACAGATTTAGGAAAGGGGAACTTTAGTATAAATAGAAGGTTCTGGGACACTCAGACATAAGAAAAAATGCCATATTTTAAATAAAATTAGTATTCATTTGAAAGGCATCACCTAAAGACTATTTTAAAATGTTGTATTTATTTGTTTTTAGAGAGAGAGAAGGAAGGAAGAAAGAGAGATTGATGTGTGAGATAAATACTGATTTAGGAGGATCTGGTCTGCAAACAAGTTACGTGAACTGACCAGGAAATGAAATGGTGAATTGGCAGCTTTTTGGTTTGCAGGACGATTCCTGACCAGTTCACTGAGCCACACAAGTCAGGGCTATCGTACTCTTTTGCTGGTGGATGTTTATCTGAAATTTTATTCTGTGTTTCAATTCATAGTTGTTTCTGTTTTGTGAACATTCCACGCTCCCTCACTTGCCTTCTGAAGGGTGAAACTTTGCATACATTTTATCCATCTTGCAAAAAACTCCAAAACAAACTCACCCTTTGCCAGGTTAAATTTTTTTTTTAGAGTTTCCATATACATATGCCAGGTTAACTTCTTACCATCTCTTAAGCCTTAGTTTCAATGTCTCATCCTTGGGATACCCCACCTTACCCCTAGATCAGGTTCAATTCCCTGTCAGAGGCACTCACAGAACCTAGAACTTCCCCGTTGTCACACTATGCTGTACTTCTCTAATCTCCGTCTTCTCCTCTGGATTGTAAACTCCATGACAGAGCACAGCCTTTTGTCTGGGGATCCGTAAATGTACTATCTCTTGATTTGGATGGTGGTTTACATATATGCATAAAAGTTTGCTGACTTGTACATTTAAGATTAGTGCACTTTATTTTATGCAGGTTATGCCTTAATAAATAAGAATTAAAAAATCAGACACTTATCTGGGTATTTAATCTGAACAATAACAAATGCTGAGGTTAACTGGAGCACATTGAATTACTATGAGAAAAGTTCTTCCTTTACCAAGTCGAAACATGCATTTCTATCATTTTCATCTGTTGAACAAATATCTATCCTCTGAGCCAATATTAAGTAATTCCATTGCTTTTTGTTACATAATGCCTTTTTCAATGTTTGATGAAAGCTTTCATGTTCCAGGCTAATATCAACCATTCCTCTCATGACAGTTTTAATTGTTTAATTATCTTGGTCCTTCTTCAGGACATGTCCTCTAGTTTATTAATACCCTTCAGATATGGTATCTAGAAACAGACACAGCATTCCCAGTATTATTTGACCAGTGCAGTCAACAGCTTTTCATCACCTCCCCCTTGATGTGCATATTTTGCTAGTATTCAACAAACTATAAAACTTTTATTAATTATGTTCAGTATTTTCATCTCATATTAACACTCTTTTTATAAAGATTTTATTTATTTATTTAGAGAGAGGAGAAGGGAAGGAGAAAGAGAAGGAGAGAAACATCAGTGTTGCCTCTCACATGGACCCCACAGGGAACTGGGCTTGCAACCCAGGTATGTGCCCTGATTGGGAACTGAACTGGTGACTCTTTGGTTCACAGCCCGAGCTCAATCCACTGAGCTACACCAGCCAGGGCTAACACTCCTTTTCAACTCAATTTAAAAATTGCCATCAAACTAGATCCTTTCCATCCATATTTGCATAATTCATTTTTTAAAATCTAACTCAGATCATTACATCCTAGTGGCTTCAGACAATAATGAGTTCTAATTTATCCCACCCAAAGTTAATATTTATAGAATGAATGTATGAATGAACAGAATTCATCAGTCTATTGTATAAACTCATGGTAACAAATAGCACCGTGCTCATGGATATTTACTCTTCTGCTGCTACTCTTTGGCCCTATCTCAGGGTAGATCGGGATGTTCTAAAGTTCCAGCAAATGGGTATTTGCAATCATGACTCAGGCTCTAAATCAGAGGTTTGAGTTCACAGCCCATCTCAGCAGTTTTCCTGCTGTGTGAATGCAGAGAAATCCCTTTAACTCTGTACTTCCTCATTTTCATATTTCAAGCCTGTTTTCCTCATTTCTACACTGGGAATGGTAATATTTTCTATGATTGGTTTGGGAATTAAGTAAGAATTCATAAAAAGCCTGCAGTACATAGTGCTCATATGATTTTTTAAAAATTCAAAAACATAATTTTCATACAAATATATAATCAACATGTGCCAAGATTTAATTCATGAACAAGAGAGTCAGAAGAACAATAAAACCAAGTCAAAAAATGTTTGAAGAGCTGAGTACTTGTAGGCATTGAGGAAAGAATGTTGGAATAAGATTGCCAGGTTATATCCCAAACTGGCTAATGTTTTAGGGAGCCTACCCATAGTCCTTAGGTTTACCTTTGTCCCAGAGAGGTCATTTGAAATTTTACTGAATAAAAATCTGCAAAATAACATGAAACTTTAGGCTTTGGTTCTTGGACCAGCAGTCAAACAACGCTACCCCTAACCCCCAGAGAGTCAAATAGTCCTTAAAAATAAACCTGCTGGACAATGCTCAGTCTAACATAAAAAGAACACGTGGTCTATTTTTTGCTTTAAGTGTTGAATAATTTGCTTAAAAACCCACAATGCCATATAATACAAGGTATGTTAGAAGATGTAATGAGGAAAGAATCTTTCCTCACATATGAATTGTAGGGGACACGAGCACTCACTCAGACATTAATGGAAGGTATGTGAGAGTTAGTGACCAGCACAAAGGGAAATGTACCAATTTTCCTGATTTTGCCCTCTGCTGGCCAGGAGGTATCCTGTAACCTAATGAAGGCACTTAAAAAAAAACCACCTAGTTTCCATAGCATAGGGATTGAGGCTTAGAATAACCTGTTATTTTCCAGCATTTTCAAGCAGGTCTTGATGATGTTCTCTAGCTCTGTTCTCTGTACTGCCTTTTATTTTAACTGTCATTAAGAAATTTCAAGCAAACTTCCTGAAGAAGTTGGAACAGATTCCTGCCTGTACCTGTAGCTGTTTTATTATAATTTTTTTTTCAGGTCAGGCCCAACACATCTGGACTAAAATGCGATGTTTAGAGACATATCATCTTATGAAAGTCTTGACAGCAGGGTTTAGAGCACACACTCCATGTAACTGTCACTTTTTACTTCCATCTGGTAAACAGAAGCCTAGTTGGACTCATGAGGGATAATGATTTATGCATCTGAGTGGAGATCCTATTTATAACATTCAAAAAGCAGGATAAAGTTAGCAGGTTATTTCCCTTGTTGAAATACTTCTACTGTACCTGATTCTACAAAAGATTTGAAGAAGTTCGGCAGAAGAGTTGATTGAGAACTGATTTATTACTTATAATGATGTCAAAATTATAGTGAAATTAGCTCTAAGTGTTGATTTAGTTGTATTCTTCAAGTAGAATTTATAGGAGAGAATATACTTTATAGTGGCTATATCCATCCAGGGAAAATTACATGAAGAATTTGTGTTCAATCCAACATGCTAAGAAAAACCCCTCTTGCTTCAGTAGCACTGACACATGAGTATATGTATATGAAATATACACATACGTACATGCGTGCTTTTTCTTGAATTACCTAGATTTTATAATAATACTGTTTACTATGCTCAGTATGAACAGTTAATTGACAGGAAACTAGCAGACAATTTTTTTCAGGTAGTTTTTTCAAGGATATTCCATAAGCATAAAACTGAATTGTGACATCTGTCAGTCAGTAAATGCTAGGCAAGAACTCCTAATTTTTTATTGTCATATATTTCTTAGATACCTTTTGAGGAATTAGTACATTCTCCTTTATGTATATAAAACCAGTCTGATGTCACATTTTGTTTTGTGTGTGTGTGTGTGTGTGTGTGTGTGTATACATACACACATATATCCTTTATTCTGAGTAAGTTACTACATCTGCCCTTGTTCATGTGAGCTGGGAATCCTTTTTCACTTACTCTGTGGAAGTTCTATCATCTCCAGGAGCAGGGTTGATCTTGCTGTTTTTAGGAAACAGTAAGACTGAAAGAAAATTGATTAAGGGCAGATCTTTCTTATTTTTCATTATTCTAAAAGAAATTGAGCTTGGAGTAGGCAAAGAAAGTGGTCATTCATTAAATATTTTTTAGAAAGTAAAATATATTCTCCTGACCACTATCAATTGTGGTATAAAAACTTAATTTTTTAATCAAAGTAAATAAATTAAAAATTCTATTTTTAGAGAATCCCAATACAAACCTTAGAATAATTGAGTTATTCTTCAACATGTACTTATTTATCTTTTCACCAAATATTCATGAGCTTCTACTATGTATCAGGCACTTTGATAAGGCAGAGGATTTCAACCCAGCCTCTACCTTTATGTTTACAGTTCAGAAAGGGAGACAAAAAGTCAACAATTAACTATAAAAATAGGCAGATATTTAGAAATTGAGATAAGTGTAACAAAACAAAAATACAGGGGTTCTATGAATGAAAAAGGGACACCCAGTTTAGACCGAGGGAACAAAAAAATTATCTGGAAATTACAATTAAACTGATAAAATGCATCAGTGTTAAAGGTATCTGAGGAATGAGAGACAATTTGTTTGAAGTGTAGTGATGGAAGAAGAGAGTGGTACAAAGCAAAACCAAGAGGTAGATTAAACAAGCACTTGAAGGCCATTTACAGTTTTAAATTTGATCTGAAGTGCACTAGAAGTCATTGAAGCATTTTAAAGAGATCTAAAACATACGATTAGTATTTTAAAGGATTTTTAAAAGACTTCTGGTTTTGTGGAGAACAGATAGCTAGAGAAAAAAAGTGATGAGAGATGGGGTGTCCAGTGGGGGCTATCCATCAGGAGGTGACTGCAGAGGACCAGGTGAGATGATAATTTGGACCAGGTTAATGGCGGATAGTGGAGACAGCATGAAGCAGACATATATTACAAAGGCCGCATAAACTGACCAAGGGGTCATTGTGGGAGCCAGGTGAGACAGACTGAGTTACTAAGTATAGTTTCCATTTTCTATCATGAGCAACCAGGTGGATACAAGTACCACAGATGCACAAAAATTTAGAAAAATGGAACAGAAACAGGTTTAAAAAAACTGAGTATAAAAAACCCAAAGTTAGGAATCATTGCTCTAAACAGGAAAGATGCAGTGAAAGACGGGCATTTAATGTAGCAGGAGCAACCCTGAAAATGACAGAACCCTTAGGACAGTTCAACAGGGCTAGACCCTGAGTGACGGTGCTCATCATTTAGGAGAACGCTGGGCCTGTGTGCTTGGTAAGAACCTCAGAAGCAGTCATAAGAACTATTGATTGCTGACAGCTTGTTTGCTTTTGGACAAATCATTTAACCCATTTGCTTCTACTTACTCATCAGCAAAATGAAGATATTGGATGAGATAAGGTACCTTTTTATTCTAGCTTTCCATGATATTGTGCAGTGAAAGATGGAATTTAATCCCAAGTCTTTAATTTCCACATCTATAAAATGGGACTAGTATTAAAGAGGCAGCACATATAAAGTACCTTACATGTTGGAATTGGCTTTCCTCCTTTCTTTTCTTTTAATGCTACTCAGTAGTTCCTATGTACGTGTTTCACTTGGAAATTAGTCACATACTTTCCTACACAATTATTGCTAAAATTTGAGAGACTGACATAGAGTAAAACCCCAACTTCCAAACATTTTCTATATTTTATTTTGTTATGTGATTTTACTTCTCTGAGGCTCTATTTTCTCATCTGTAAAATGATAGTAGTGGTATTTAGCTTACAAGGTTGCTATAATATTTGAAGGAAATAATACATGTCAAGAGCCTAGCAAAGTGTCTAGAATATATTAGGCTCTCAAAAGATTTAATTCTCTTTTTTCTTATTTCTTGAGTCAAATTAGTTGGACTATAGTCCTCTCTATAAATTTCATTCTAGGGCAAAATGGAGGTTAGGTAAATAATTGTAAGGCCAGAACTACTTTCTGTAGTTACTAGATAATTGATCATGTGATATTTATTTCTACATTCAATAGTTACTAAATTTTAGGCAGACTCAGCAAGTATTCTATCTTGTTAATGCTTTATTATCAACTGGGGAATTCCAGCTTTCTATTTGGTAAGAGAAAACAATTCCAAGAACAGCAAAAAACTTTCCCTAAGCCTAACTGACATCCATCGAAGCTTTGTGATACATGTTGTCTAATGAAAGCCAAGTTTGTATTTGAATGGCATAATGATCTTTAAAGTAGGTAAAAGGATTCTGGAGTACTGTATAAAAGAAATCACCACACCCCCCTCCGCCCTTAAGAGAACAGCAAGCTTGCTTTCGGAGCCATTACAATCAGTGAGCTACTTCGCCCTCTCTCCGACTGCCCTTTGCAGTAGCATCCAATTTTCTGCCTCTTAGAGCAGAGGTTCTCTTCAGCAAAATGCTGAAGAGAAGACAAAAGGTCTATCCTATAATATTTTTAGCATACCAAGACCAGGTAAAATTGGATTTGTGTTTTGAGCTCTGTTTTAACTCACAGGTGGCTGTAATTCTGTCTGGCAAAGCCAAGAGCACCTTGAAATCATGGCCAAAGTGCTTTCTTCACCCAGACTTTAATGTCCAGGAATTGGGAGGATCAAACAATACAAGTTCAAGATTTTTATCACTTCAGGCTCCAGCTATTACAATAAACCCTAACTTCTATCTCTCCCTTTCATCTCTCTCTGCCACCAGTGTCTCTTTCCTTCAATTTTCTCTCTCCTTCAATTCAGATTTCCCTCTGATTAGTCTTCCTAAAATAGCTCTTAAACAAAGTCTCATCTCATCTTAAAACTCGTCATCTGTATTAAATGAAGTGGTTTGTACTCTACAAAGTGGCAAAATCTGACCCCAACCTACTTGCCTAGACTTTTCTCTTATTATAATCATTTACGAACCTGACATGCCAGGCACATGTAACTTTTCGGACTCTCGTCAAATCCAAGTGGCACCACAGGGAATATGTCCCAATTAGTTTTGAGGTCCAGAGAAAATTTTCCCCTCATTTCTCCTTTTCTAGCACATGCTAACCCTTACATTCTATGCTGAAAAACATTTTGCTTTAGTGAATATCTAAGATATTCTAACTATGACCTAGAAAAATATTTCAAAAATGTATATGAAACCACAAAAGGTCCTGCACAAAAACAGCAATTTTGAGAAATAAGAACACAGTTGGAGGAATCACACTACCTAACACCAAACTATACTACAAGGCCATAGTAATCAAAGCAGCATGGTATTGGCATAAAAACAGACACCTAGATCAATGGAACAGAATAAAGAGCCCCAAAATAAACCCACATCTTTATAGTCAATTAATATTTGACAGAGGAAGCAAGCACATACAATGGGCTAAAGATAGTTTATTTAATAAATAGTATGGAGAAAATTGGACAGACATGTGCAGGAAAATGTAACTAGGTCATTTTTTACCCCCCACACAGAATAAATTCAAAATGATTTAAAGAATTAAATGTTAGACCCCAAACCATAAAAATCATGAAAGAAAATATAGGCAGCAAAATCTCAGACATTACTTATAGCATTATTTTATCTGATATATCTCTTCAAGGGAAGGGAAACAAAAGAAAAAATAAGTAAGACTGTATCAAACTAAAAAGCTTTTGCACAGCAAAGGAAACCATCAACAAAATAAAATGACAACCCATAAAATGAGAGAACATACTCACTGATACATCTCAAAAGGGGTTAATTTTCAAAATTTATAAAGAACTTACAAAACTCAACACCAAGGAAAAAAATAACCCAAGGAAAAAAATGGGCAAGGACCTGAACAGTTAGTTTGCCAAAGAGGATACACAGATGGCCAATAGACATATGAAAAGATGCTCAGTGCTACTAATCATTAGAAAAATGCAAATTAAAACCACAATGAGACATTACCGCCCATCAGTCAGAATGGCTATCATCAATAAATTAATAAAAAAACAAATGCTAGTGAGGATTTGGAGACAGGGGGACCCTTTTGCAATATTGGTGGGAATGCAGATTGGTGCAGCCACTTATAAAGAGCAGTATGGAGATAACTTAAAAAATTTAAAGGGGATCTGCCTTTTGACCCAGCAGTCTCACATCTGAGAATCTATCAAAGAAACTCAAAACACTAATTTGAGAATATATGCACCCTTATGTTCATTACAGAACTATTTACAACTGCCAAGATGTGGAAGCAGCCCAAGTGTTCATCAATAGATATATATGGATAAAACAACTATGGTACATTTACACAATAGAATACTACTCAACCATAAAAAAGAAGAAATTTTACCCCTTGCAATTGCATGGATGGACTGGAGAACATTATGTTAAGTGAAATAAGCCAGTCAGAGAAAGACAAAGACCATATGCTTTCACCCATATGTGTAGCTGAATGGACAAACTGAACTAACAAGCAAAATAGCGACAGACTCATAGAGGGAACAGGATGACAACTATGCAGAGGGTAGGTGTGGGAGCAGAGGGGTCAAGCAAAAAGAAAAAAGGATTCATGGACATGGACAACAGTGTGGTAATTGTGGGGTGGAGGGTATATGGAGGATAAATAGTAATAGAAAAAATACAGTTAAAAAGTCCTTCCCAACCAAAAAATATAAACAAAAAATTTAAATATAATAAAGATACATGTTTAAGAATTATTGGCTTATTGGTGAGCATTAAAGCAATAATTCTGATTTACTTACTAAATGAGTTAGTGTGGATAGAGAATAGGTCTAAAGATTGAGTGCTGGGGCACTTCAATGTCAAGAAGAGAAAAAGCAAGAAAATAAGACTGAAATGGAGCAGCCACTGAGAGAGGGATTATACAGACTTTTTACCCATGAGGGATTATACAGACTTTTTACAGGAAAAGCTAACCTACATTGCCTCAGTTGCCTCAGTTTTCTGGCGGAGCAGGCTGGCTTCATCCTCAGTACCATCACTGACTTTCTTTCAGATGTGCCTTAGCTGTGCTATCAGCCCAAACTGGGGCAGGACGTAAGAGTTACAGGAAACTGTAATGTCATGTGGTCGCAGCCCCTTCATTCCCCGAGCCATGGGTTAGTGGAGGTTGAAAGAATATATTAATTTGAATATTAGTATTTCCTTGTGAATCTCAATTTCAAAGTTCATTGCCTTTGTTTCCTGGTGACTATATCAGAAATGAGCCTTGTCATAAATCTTATATAAATACCAAGTCATAGATTCATACAGCTTAGTTGTTTCACTCCACATCTTAAGCCCTCAAAAAATTTTCAAACCTCTTCAAAGGATATAAAGGACCATTTGTGATCGGCTCTTTATTTTCTCTTTGCCATCATGTCTCATCCCCGCTCCCTTGACTTTCTTTGTTCTGGCCAACCTGACATGCTGGCCATTCAGTCCTCAGAATGGGACATGCTCTCTCTGGCTTCCAGGTTTTTGCATGTGAGCTTCCCTTGAAATATTTTCTCTTTCCATCAGCTGGTAGCTACTTGTTCATTTTTAGGTCTCAGTTTAAATGTTACCTCAGTTTTCCTTAATCCTTACAATACTGATTTGAGACTGCAAAATTCGTATAACTCATATTAAGTGATATTATAATTTCTTATATACTTGTCCATTTCTCTGTCCAGACCAGAGATTGGCAAACTTTTCCTGTAGAGGGGTAGATTGTAAATATTTTAGGCTTTTTCACCATATATTCTCTGTCATAACTAACTGACTCTTATTATAGCATAAAACCAGTCATAGGCTACATATAATCAAAATACTGTGTTCTAATAAAACTTTATTTATGAAAAACAGACGGTGATTACTTCTGGCACTTGAGAATAGGAAATCTAATTTTGTTGATTATTATGTGCCCAACACAGTCCCTAAAACACAAATAAACACTCCACAAACATTTATTTAAGGAATAAAGGATAATATAGCACAATCTTGTGCCAAGGAAAATGGCCTCACATGAAAAAGTTGTGCAATTTAAGTTACTTTATGTGCATTCTTTCAGGGCAGTCCTCAGTACTTAATATCTTTCCTTCTTTGCTCCTAAAATTGGCATTGTTTTTAATGTTCTGACAGTTCTCCTAATATATCCTGGGTGCTGAGTCAGTATGCAGATGTAGAGGCTGGTGTTTGATCTGTACGTCTCTAGCTGTGACCAGGAGTTGCAGATATCACTTTCTTTTTACATGCACTTCATAACAGGATTGTCCCTGAGATCGAGTCTGTGTTCTGTGGTTATTGGGAGTCTGGTATTTATTGACCATTCCTGTCTCTCTTGCAGTACATGGAATTTGGGTAAGCAGTGATTCATTTGCAGAGATCTAATTTATTTAGATTCGTTTAATGGAGTTTCATGTGGTTTCTCGGCCATGGTTTACTTCCCCAAATTATGAACGGGAAATCAGGAGGTTTACGAGAATTTTGGCTTGTACCTTTGCCAGGTAATGAGTAAAACATGGTGTAGGGGATGAGAAGTTATGTTTGTGGTAGTCACATCTTTTAACCAGACATTGTCAAGATGTTGAGCCAGATTGGGTCAGATGAGCAAGTTAATCCCTGGGAAATCTCATTACTTCTGGGTTATTTAAAAGAAAAGAAAAACAATAGAAAAGATGCTTGTATTTTTAAAGTGACCCTGCAAAACCATAATTATTTCCACTGCCAGAGAATTTTTAGTTCATTTTGAACACCAACCAAACTCAGAAGTGGAAGTGCTGCAAGACTGCATTCACCCTTAACTGGCCGCATGAGCCAGCAGTGGTGAAAGACAGGCTTAGCCCAGCCTCTAGTGCAGAGATCTGACTCTGGGCTCAAAAGACTGCAGAACTTGGCACTTCAGTGGGTTGAAATACTACCCAGGCCAAGTGGTTTGTCAACTATTTGTGAATTGTAATAAAAATCTTCCACATTTTACAATTAAATACAGAATAAAGAGGAAAAGGGTTGAGAAGTTAGAACAGAATAGTGAATATTATAGAAGAAGCGGTAGACAGGAGTGAAAAAAAGACCATTTTATTAATGTTTTTACAGTGCTTTATAGACTAAAATAGTTTTCTAAATAACTTTTATATATAATTCCTTCAATGGTCCTCTGAACTAGACAAAGTTAAATAACCTCTTTGTGAATGATGAAACTCCCTTTCAAAGAGATTAAATGACTTGGTCATATTCAGTAGAGATCCCTCTGGCAAGTGAAGGAAGGGGCTATACTTATTTTTATTGTCATTCATTTATTCAATTTATTTCTCTTTTCCATGGGATTCACTGTTTTATTACATAGTTTCTTTTCAAATTCTAAATCTTGAGCTTTCAGAGTTCAAGGGCTGGGTTTCTGTTGGCCGACGTTTTTCCTGTGTCCTCATAGCTTGGTAGGGTTGTTTCTTCCATCCTTTGCCCCATCACTCAGCAGTCAGTGTACCAGCACAGGGAGAGGTGAACACTGGGAACAGGAAGTCAGGAGGTGGAGAGTTATATGCACTGAGTTAAATAGGAAGTTTTAAATGAAAAGAAGGCTAGCAGTTGTAAGAATGTTCACTGCCCAGATAGGAAAATATACATTTTCTTCTTCTTCTTGATTATTAGTGTAATAACTGACATCATTCAAGGCTGTGGCATTTTATAAAGTTCACAAAGCACATTTTATAAAGAGCACAAAGTGGTCAATTAAAAGTATGTAAATGAACATTTTAGGGAGTAAGATCAGTTGTAGTTTCCATTTAAATTAAAATGCTATGGAGAGTTTTCTTTTAGGTTGGGACTATGAGCCATATGAATAGGTTTTTCTGTTTTAAGTTTAGAAGGTACATGTGTTTCTTAGTGATTTGATCCTTGGTGTTTTCTGATGGCACAGTTGTAAGTGGAAGAAACGTGGCGTGGAGATATTATCTGCTTTACTTGATGCTGCCCAATGCTATCATTGTATATTAATTTTGTGTTTGTTCACATATAACTTGGAAATATTTTAAATATTTGCCCATCTTTTCTTCACTAGCAAATTCTCACTCAGGATCCCCTACTGGAAACTACCACCTTACATTTATGTAAACAGTGATCTAACCATGCAAAATGTTTTAGATACAAATCCCAGATTCCCTTGTCTGTGTTGGGGAAGGTGCCCCTGAGCTCACTTCAGCCAGAGCCAGTTAAACTTATACACATGGAAATGCTGTTCTTTGTTTGCATAATACCTTTGTACTCACGTTTTCTGCTCTGTTTTAACACATGGAGTTAGTTCCTCAGACGTCATATCAATCACTGAATAAGGAATTCTTTCATCTAGTGGCAGATATTTAACATCTGTCTTCACATTTTTTTATGCTGTTCCTCAGTTTCAAAAGAAACTCTAATCCTGTAGATGCCTGGCCTTGGGTTGTTATTGTCACTATTATCATCATCCACATTATTTTCTGCCAGTTTTTCAGGTCACCCCTGGTTCACTACCAGAAGAGGAATGTGACTACAGGAAGTTAAAGTTAAGTAAAATTCGAAAACACAGATTAAAATAATTTGGTATATTCACATGGAAGGGCAAAAAAAAAAGGGTACAGTTGGGTCCAAGAATAATAATCAGTTTATAGAATGACAGAACTTGAACCAAGTTTTAAAATAGTCAGATGGCTACTCAATTTACCTATTCTTTGGCCTCTGTCATCACCTCCACTCCATCACCACTGTTTCTTCCTTTCACCAGCCAGTTGCTATGGATGCGGGTATTGAAAGGGCAAATGGACTAGAAGTCAAGAAACCTGGATGCAATATCTGATTTTGCTGCTGGCATAAATCAGTTAAAGTCTCTGAGTTTGTTTTTGCAACTCTAAACTGCGATCAGTGACACCTGGCCTCCTCATCTTTGGTTAAGGTGAGGTAAACATAGGAGAATGTGGAAGCATTTAAAAAATTCTACAGTTTTGTACCTACATAAGCAATCCTGACAGAGCATCATTGCTATACTCAGTTAGCTTAGAAATTTCAATGACTCACTTTATGTTCCCACAGATTTTTAGAAAAGGGGCTTCACCTGTAAGGCATGTGGGCTGAGGGACTGAGGCTGCTGTTTCTTAGCAGTAATTTCATATGGCCTGACCAGGGATTGAATCCATGACTCTGGCGTAAGGTAAGGATGCTCCAACCAACTGAGCCACCTGGCCATGGCCATAGCTCTGTGTTTTTGAATCAACTCTGAGGGACCCGATTGTAAAGAAAAAGAATGTTGGTAAGAGAGGACAGCAACCAGAAATAGGTCAATGAAACCAACTGGCTGTTGTTGCATGAGGTAGTTCTCAGTGCTCTGGAATTGATGCTTTACACTACTGACATTGTCTTTGGTGACATCTGGATGGGTCAGTGGAACATCACAGTAAGTCACTGGTTATTTTTATATTGACTTTGCAAAATTATTTTGTGCTGTAAGGGGGCTCCCCAACCTAGGAAATCTTGATAATGATTAAGACATATTTCAATTGCCACCAGGAAATTTCTGAACTAAATGATATCATCAGTGGCATGTCACCATGAGAAGAACATGGATTAGGGTGAGAAAGCCTCTAATCTTAGTTTTAGTTCCACATGTGTGATGCTGGCTACGCTACTTCTTTTGTCAAGGCCTCAGATGTGGAAGTTGGAATGGATGATTTTCCATGCTCTCCCAGCACGAATACACTCATTATTCTACAAATACTGGTGCTCGGCGGGTGCCATCACAGGTGTTAACAGGGAATAGAAATTTTTGCACAATTCCTAAATGATAATAACTGATTGAATAGATAAAATTGCTAACTAGTAGAATCAGTGTCAGGCAAATAACAAAGACCTTAAAACAACGAGAAAATACAATAAATTCAAAGAGGAAAAAAACTGAATTCCTAGGCCCTGGCTGGATAGTTCAGTTGGCCAGAGCATTGAGCCGGTACACCAATGCTCGGGTTGTAGGTTTGATCCCCAGTCAAGGCACATATAAGAATCAACCAATGAATGCATAAATAAGTGGAACAACAAATCAATGTCTCTCTCTCACTCCCTCTCTCTACCTCTCTTTCTCTCTCTCCCTTTCACTCTCTCCAAAAATCAATAAATTAAAAGTAAAATTTAAAAAAGAAAACTGAATTCTTAAATCAGCAACTATGGACCACACAAGTGGTAAAGAGTATTTCCTTATTCCAGCTTGAAGTTCTGTCAAACATATGGGACACAATTAGTCTCTATCAGGTATTTCACTCAGAAAAGATTACATAGGTTTCCACTTCACTTAGAGGACATATTTGGGATAGTTTGATATAATGAAGATGGGTTGCAATAGTTTTAATTTTCACCCAAATATCTATTGGGACTTTCCTTTTCATACCACCATCTCTTTCCAAGTGACAAGGATCACACTCAGATGACAATTTCAGAGTGTTTGGCTATTAAAGAGGGGGAATATCTATGCAGAGCTGTTTAGATAGAGCTCAGCAAAGGCTGTGAATGGGTAAATGTTCTGTTTAATGTACCTCGTATTATGCCAGGGGCTGCCAGCATAAGCCTCTTACCTCACAGAAATAAAGAGCATAGATAATGTGCTCCCCAAAATGGTGATTCATGTTCTGTAGATACTGGCTGCCACAGATTTTCTGTCTCCTTGGCCCTGGCCCCAGGCCGTAATCAGAACATCCCAATGCTCATTCCTGTCTTCTCCACGTGTTTTACACTCCTTGTATTTTCTCATTTCCAACCCCACCACTTAGGTAATAAATATCACATCTTCATTTCCCTAATCTCCTTAATTCCAGTGATTACTGTCCACTGCCATGAGGGTTAAGGTTGACAGCAGAGTGCGGGGTTGTCTGGGTTTTTCTTCTTCTTTCCTATTTCTGGTACTATGGCAGAAACTCTTTGCTCTTCTTGCCTTGAAATTTCTGTTTTAATTCCGAAGAAATAATTTTGTCAGTTAAAAGATGTTTTCAGGTGGTTTTTTTTTGCATCCCATTTGTAACAAATTAATTGATTACCTAACTTGACTAACAAGAAGAAGGGTCACATAAAAGGAAATCGAGGAAAGAAAAAAAACCCAAAGATAATATTTTAAGTTAGGGGTTAGCAAACTATAGCCAGACTGTCAGCATCTGTTTTTATAAATAATGTTTTATTCGGACTCAGCCATATTCATTTATTTATGTATTGTCTATGGCTGTGTTGGGTTCAACAATGACAGAGACTGGGTGGCCAAAAATTCCTAAAATAGTAATGTTATAATAACAGTAATGGTTTACTAATAGTATATACTATCTAGCCCTCTAAGGGAAAGTTTGTTAACCCTATTTTAAGATATTATTGTGCAAAAACGTTACTTAAACTATAACTTAATGTTCTTCTTTCTGGCCAAAATAGTCTGAGAGGAACCAGGTTTACCCTTTCACTTGAGATTACCAAGAAATTGAGAGAGAAGACAGAGAGACAGACAGACAGACAGACAGAGAAAATGTTCCCCAACATTTTGGATGTCAGGCAATTGGCTGCGATCCTTCAGAGACAAGAAATAAATGAGGTAAGCCCTATGATTGCCCCACACTAGTACCTTGGGAGAGTTTCCATGTCATGGAAGAGGAGGGGCACCCCACGCAGAGCCCAAAGGGTTCCCTGATTTCAGGAGATGGAGCCTGTTACTTGCCTGCATGGGAAAACATGAAGAAAAACTAACAGAATCAGAGAGAAATATAAACAATTCAACAATAGTACAATAGCTGGAGGCTTCAATACCTCACTTTCAGCAATGGATAAAACAAGCAAGCAGAAGACCGACAGGAAACAGGAGACTGGAACGACACTTAAACCAACTAGACTGAAAGACATCTGTAACATACTAAAGGTAGAATGTACCATCTCCTTGAGGGCATATGAAACACTCTCCAGGATAGACAATGTGCTGGGCCTTAAAACAAAGCTTAATAAACTTAAAAGGGTTGAAATCAGATCAAGTGTTCTTTGAGTACAGTGGAATAAAAGTAGAAATCAATAACAGAAAGAATTTGAGAAATTCACAGATATGTGGAAACTAAACTTCCCTAAGTAATCAATGGGTTACGAGAAGAAATCACATGGGAAATTAGAAAATTCTTTGAGATGAATGAAAACGAATATATAGCATACCAAATCTTTTAGACAATGCTTAGAAGAAGATTTATATTTATAAATGCCTATGTTAAAAAGAAGAGTTCAAGTCAGTAGCCTGAATTTCTACTTTAAGATACTGAAAAAAGAACAGCAAATTAAACCCAAAGCAAGGAGAATGAAAGAAATTATAATGATTAGAATATAAAGCAATGAAATCAGTAAGAGGAAAACAATAGAAAAAAATAATGAAACCAAAATTTGGTTCTTTGAAAAGATGGGCAAAATTGACATAACGATAACTAGCCTGACCAAGAAAAAAAGAAACTAAAATTACTAAAATAAAATATGAATGAAAGGACATTACTACCAGCTTTACAGAAATAAAATGGGCTATAAGGAAATACCACGAACAACTGTGTATTAACAAATTAGATAACATGCATGGTATGCACAAATATCTAGTAAGTCACAAACTACAGAGATGAACCCAAGAAGAAATGGAAAATCCGAGTAAGCCTGTAGCAGGTAAAGAGATTGAATTCATAATTTAAAAACTACCCACAAAGAAAAGCCTAGGCCCAGATGGTTTGCAAATTCCACCAAACATTTAAAAAGCATTAATACCAATTCTTCTTAAACTCTTCCAATGAATACAAGAGGAAAGAATATTTCCCAGTTTATTCTAAGAAGAGTGCTCTGCCTAAAAGAAGTGCATTTTAAAATATAAAGGCACAACTACGTTAAACAAAAAGTATGGGCAAAGATATACCATGCTAACTTTAGTGAGATGGCTACACTAATATCCAAGTAGATTTCAGAGTAAAGAATACTACCCTGGATAAGGAAGCTCAATTCATAACAAAAGATGCCAATTATTCAAAAGGGCATAATCAACTAGGTTTATACACATAATAAGATAGCTTTGAAATACATGAAGCAAACTGATACAACTGCAAGAATAAATAGGGACATCTCAATTGGAGTCGGTTACTGAGAGAAGATAAGCAGAAAAACTACAAGGATATTATAGATGTTTAAACAACTGTCAATAGATTTGACTGACACTTGCCAAAGACCCACTTAAACAACAGCAACAAGCAAAATGTTTTCAAGTACAGCACACACAGAATATTTACCAAGATACACCATATTTGGACCATAGAACAAATCACAATAAATTTAAATAATTCAGTTCATACACAGCATGTTCTCTTACCACAATGAAATTAAATTTGAAATTAATAACAGAAAGATCCCAATCAAAATGCCAGCAGATCTTTTTTCACTTTTGTGGAAGTTGACAAACTGATTCAAAAATTCATTTGGAAAAAACAAAACAAAAAAAAGAGAAGAAAAAATCAAAGTTAAAAATATTCATTTGCAAATGCAAAGGACATAGAATAGACAACTTTGAAAAAATAAAAAATCAAAGATGGAGGCTAACATTATTTGATTTCAAAAACTATTACAAAAATAAAACATTTTTACATTGGATAAACTTACACAAATAGATCAATGGACCAGAATAAGAAGTTTAAAATAATTCACACTTATAATGTATGGATAGCTGATTTATTATAAAAGTGCAAACCAATAGAATGGAGAAAAGATAGCCTTTTTGACAAA
Organism: Artibeus jamaicensis; assembly: GCF_021234435.1. NCBI lineage: Eukaryota > Metazoa > Chordata > Mammalia > Chiroptera > Phyllostomidae > Artibeus > Artibeus jamaicensis. The sequence goes on along the minus strand of NW_026522025.1, from coordinate 21,936,621 downwards.
TAGTGGAACAATTGGCTGTGTGTGAGTGTGTTTGTGTATGTGTGTGCAAAATAACTTGGACACATACTTCAAATTACATACAAAAATTAACTCAAAATGGATTATGGGCTTCAATGTAAAGCTTTAAAATTTCTAGAAGAAAATATAGAAAAAGCACTTTGCAATCTTGTTGTCCAAGATTTTTTTTAGATATAACACCAAAACCAAAATTCATAAAATAACAGATTAGTAATTTGTACTTAATTTCTGATAGTCAAAAGAATGGGAAAGAGAAGCCAAAGACTGGGAGAAAATATTTGCAAACCATTTCTCTGAAAAGGACTTGTATTCAGAATATGTGAAGAAATCCTAAGACTCAACAATAAGAAAACAAACAATAAAATTAATAATGGCAAAACATTTGGGTGGACACTTTATTTAAAAAAATATTTTTTTAAATAAAAAAATTTATTTAATTATCGTTCAAATACAGTTTTCTGTCTTTTACTACCATCCCAGCCCACCCCCCCAGTGCTCCCCACCTCTCTCCCATTTCCACCCCCCTTAGCTGTTGTCCATGTGCCCTTTATACTAGTTCCTGTAAATCCTTCTCCTTTTTCCCCTAAAATTCCCTCCCCTCTGGTCACTGTCCCCTTGTTCTCTATTTCAGTGTCTTTGTTTTTATTTTGCTAGCTTGTTTATTTTGTTGTTTAGCTTCCTGTTAAAGGTGAGATCATATGGTATTTGTCTTTCAACACCTGCCTTATTTCACTCAGCATAATGCTTTCCAGGTCCATCCATGTTGTTGCAAAGGGTAGGAGCTCCTTCTTTCTTTCTGCTGCATAGAATTCCATTGTGTATATGTACCATAGTTTGTTGATCCATTCATTTATTGATGGACACCTAGATTGCTTCCAGCTCTTGGCTATTGTAAATTGTGCTTCTATAAACATTGGGGTCCATAGGTTCTTTTGGAATGGTTTTAGGGTTCTTAGGATATAAAAAAGATATTTAAATAGCAAATGATGAAAAAGAATCAGAGGGAAATAAAGAACAAATTGGCAATGACCAGAGGGGAAAGATGAAGGGTAATGTGGAAAAGAAGGGGAAGGGTCAAGTCAAGGGACATGTATATAAAGGACCCAAGGACAAAGACAATGGGTCAGGGAGGATTGCACGTGGGAGAGAGGGGCAGGAGAGCGCAATGGGGGGGAAATGGGGACAACTGTGATTGAACAACAATAAAAAGTTTTTTTAAATAAAAATTTTAAAAAGTGATGGAAAACATGCTCTACATTTCTAGTCATTAAGGAAATGTAAATTAAAACTACAATGAGATATCATCTCACACTTGTTTCGATTCCTATGATAAAAAATACTGACCATATCAAGTATTGATGAGGGTGTGAAACAACTGGACATTTTATATTCTGCTGGTGGGAATGTAAAACTGCTTTGGCAAACAGTTTGACAGTTCCTTTGAAAGGTAGCAATACACTTACCATACTACCCAGTCATTCCATTCCTATATATCTCCCAAGAGAAAGGAAAACACATGTCTGTACTTATGCTTTTAAATGAATGACCATAGCAGCTTTATTTGTACTCAGCTAAAACTGAAACCAGCCCAAGTGTCCATCAAAAGATAAATGGATAAACAAATTATGTCATAGCCATACATTGGAACATTACTCAGCAATAAAAAGGAATGAGCTATTGTTACATGCAACAACATGAATCTATCTCAAAATACGCTGAGTTAAAGAAGTCAGACAAGCACAAAAAGGCATGTAGTATGATTCCATTAAATAAAACTTTAGAAAATTCAAACTAATCTATAATGACAAAAAGTATGTCCTTAGGAAGTGATGAGAGGGAGAGATTATAACTGTACACAATGAAACTTAAAAAAAATTATTTATTTATTTATCTTTAGAGGGGAAGGGAAGGAGAGAGGGAGAGAAATATCAATGTATGGTTGCCTCTTCTGTGCCCCATCCTGGGAACTGGCCTGCAACCCAGGCATGTGCCCTGACTGGGAATCAAACTGCAATCCTTTGGTTCACAGCCCTGTGCTCAATCCACTGAGCTACACCAGCCAAGGCCACAATGAAACTTTTTGAAGTGATATATATTTTTTTTTTCAGTATTTTGATTGTGATGATGGTCTTACATATACATATGAGGTCTGTCCAGAAAAAGTGCAGCAATTGTTAATATAACAAGAATGGTTTGCATGATATCAGTGTAACCTGGCAGGCAAGGAGAGTGGACTGGGATGGGTATGCATGAACAACGATGACTTCACTGTACTACTAGTATGTAGGGGTGGTAGGCGTCATTGAGTGAGCATGTGTACTGTTTTGCTATTGCATTCCAAATGACTGAGAGAGTAGAGTAACAATCTGCATCAAATTTTGTGTAAAGTTTGAATATTCCTCCGTGTTAACTATTCCGATATTCCAGAAGGCCACAGCTGTTGGCAACTGGTGACTGGCAATTTCATCACAACAAAAAAGCTCATGCATTGCATCTCCTGCAGAGTTTTTGGTGAAACATCAAATCACTCAGGTGATTCAGTCCCCCTACAGCCCAGATGTTGCACCCCGTGGCTTCCAACTTCTCTCAAAACTAAAATCAGCTTTGAAAGGGAAGAGATTTCAGACTGTCAATGAAATTCAGGAAAATATGATGGGCAGCTGAAGAGTGAGGTCCCAAGGTGCCTACTTTGAAGGAGATTTAGGTGTCATTGTCCTGTGTATAATGTTTCTTGTATCTTGTATCTTCTTCAATAAATGTTTCTATTTTTCATATTACATGACTGGGTACCTTCTGGACAGACCTCATATGTCAAAATTTACCCTACTGTATCATTTAAATATATGCAGTTTATCATACACCAACAATAAGCTCATTTAAATATTGTGTGTATTACAATACAGCCTATGTCATATACAAAAATTTATTTTGGACAACCCTGAAAGCTGCCTCAAAGAAACAGGAAGTTATCTTCTGAGCAGCTGCAGGTGTGCCTTTGCAGTCATGTTATTTCTCACACGGCAAGTCGATGCGGGTGCTCCAAGGAGAGTTAGCTGCATGAGTACAGTCCCTTAACCATGACTTGTGATTCTAGAGCAATGCCTGCACAACCGCTGGGGTGAAATAATAAATACTTACACATGAGTCTTACTGGCCAGCTTGACACGCATTACTTTTATCAAGTGATCACTCATGATCACAGTTTTATAACATTATTTTGGGAAGTCTTTAAGAGGGAAAATGTAGAGGCAATAGCCACAACCCCCTTGCTGCTTTCTCCATTTATCACCCTAAAAGCAAACAAACAAAAATAAAACAATTCTAGTTAATCTGTCTACCCGATCTTTTCCTGAGCTGGAGCTAGAGAAAATTACACCATCACGCCCATGGAATTCCTTTTAAACTTATGTCCAAAAATCTCAATGACTGAAAATTGGGTGGTATAAAATAAACCTTGTGTAATTTTATTTTATTTTATTTTGTTTTTTAAAAATATTATTTAGTTATTTTTTAAAATTACACAAGGTTTATTTTATACCACCCAATTTTCAGACATACAAACTGCCTCTCATACAGATGACAGGATACTCCCATGACACAAACTAGAAGTTGGCAGAGTCACCTTGAGCCAAGGGGATGACCAGTGCTCACTTTCTGAAAAGCAGGTAGGCATGTGTTTTTTCGTGTTATGCCAGATAAGTGAGAACTTAGGTAGTCATGTAAATGATGGTTGTACATATGAAGGTTGGTATCATACAAGACTTTGTCTCAATAAATTCACTCAGAAATGGGGTTGTGGATAGAAGGATAGCCAGGTGAAATATTTATATATACTGTAGCTATAGCCTGATTCCAAACTGCATAGGCTGGAGTTTTCACATTGTTCTCTTTCTGTAATTTAAATAATTTATTGCAAACAGACTGAAGTAAACTTATCATTCTTTAAATGGAAAAAAATCTCAGTGAGATATTCACTAACAAATGAAGAAAGCCCTGCTAAATGCCCTTTTCCATTTTCCACAATAACCATTTAATATCTTTTTTTTTTGTGGAACCTTCTGCTCCTCCCTCTCTGACCTAATGTTTTTACTTGAAATTTCACTGAGAATATAGAGGCAATCAGAAAAGAATTTCTATCTTTTCCCCACCACCAAATCTGTCAGTCCATGAGTTTATATACCGTGCGTTCTGCCTTCCCTCTTTCACGATGTTCTGTGCACCTGTCTGTCTATGGAAGCTCCTCCCTGGATAAGGGAGTCAAGTTTTCTCCCTCACTGTTAGATGTGGGGGTGCCTCTTTGGCCATCTTCTCTATTTTACACTTGTAACCTACACCTTCTCTGTGGGTAGTCGCACCTAGTACCATGGCTTCGAATACCACCACCATGTTGCTGATTCCGAAGTTTTACCTCTAACCCTCGCCTCTCCCTTGAATTAATCGACACACCACCTTCGCGGCCACCACCTCAGTGAAGCTGCCTTCACGCATGCCTGTACCATTTCCTGGACTCCTTATTGCATTTTTGCTCCTCTTGCCCATCCATTCTCTCTTCAGTAGCCAGTGATATTTTTAAAGCCTAAGGAAGATTGTATTTGTTTTCTGTTTTAAAACTACACAATGGTTTTTACTGCCACTGGACTAAAACACAAATTCCTCACTATGACCTAAAATAAGGGTCAGCAAACTAGAGTTTATGGACCAAAGCCAGTCTGCCCCTGTCTTTGTAAATAAGGTTTTATCGGAACTCAGCCATACCCATTTATTTACTTATTGCTTGTGGCTGGTTGAGTGCTGTAATGGCAGATTGGATTCTTGCAACAGAAACTGTATGTCCTCCAAAGCCTAAAATACTTGCTATCTGGCCCCTTTAAAATAATATTTGCCAACCCCTGATAAATGACATCTTAAGAGAGAGGAAGGAAGGGTGAAGAAAAAGAAAGGATAAAAGAAAGCATTTTTAAAAAATCTCAAGTTTGATGAGATGACTTGAAGTCCAAGTCAGAGAATTTTGAGTGTCTTTTGGCTGCACTGGTAACCCCTTAGATGTGCCAGGGGTTTTGCCTGTCATCTTAGGACCTTTTCAACAAATTTGCTGGTAAAATTCCTAAGTTTGTGCCTTTTTGGCAAGAACTCTGCTGATGGTCGATGCATTCTTGAAAAACTGCCCGTGTAGATGTAATTATAACACTACTTAGGTCTCAGGATGAAAATGTTTTTCATAAAAACAATTTCCCAATTCTTAAATACAAGTGAGAAAATAGCTTCACTACTCAGAATTTTGCATTTAAAGCAATTTCTCTGGAACACATCTGCTCTTGTATGTAGGCAAACATCAAATTTGTCTTTCCTCCTAGAATTTGCACAAGTGATCTCAGGTGAAGGAGTGCCTGTCAGGCCATTAAAAACCCTTCTTGTTATTTAGTTGGTGCTTTGGCCTTGCAGGATCAGAAAAGGTAAGAGAAAGGAATTAGCACAGGATTTCCCTAGTAGTAGAGAGCATTCCTTTCCTCACATAATATTTTTAAGGTAAAAATGCCCAGAATTGTGATGCTATATTTCTAAATGTTATTAAAATGCCAAACTTCCAACTCCCTAATATGGATCGCTAAATAAATACTGCCCAAGTATTGAACCTGCACAGGATGTGGTGCTCAGTGAGCCCAAAATCATATTTGTGGAACGACTATAACACAAAACAAAACATTTTTTCCTTGCTTTTTTTTCAGGGATGTTTTTGTGGTAAAATACACATACAATTTACCATCTTAATCATTTTTAAGTGTATAGTTCAATAGTGTTAAGTATGTTCACATTATTGTAAAACAGATCTCCAGAACTCTAGAGCCTTGTAAATCAGAAACTCTGTACCCATTAAACAAGCCTCCTTACCCCTTGCCACCTGTCCCTTGACTCTTTTATTTTATATTTATGTGTGATCTACATACATATCTCATTTATTCCTTTGAACTGTCCTATGGATCAATTTTTTTACTTTATTTCTATTATATACACTATTACTGATGTCCCCAGTTTTTCTCCCTTAGCCCATCTCCCCTACCTCTCTCTCCTTCCCTCTGGCAATCACCACGCTGTTTAATCTGTGTCTATGGATTATGTATGTATTGTCTTTGTCTAATCCCCTCACCTCCTTTCATCCAGTACACCCTAGCCCCCAAGGAACTCTTACCTTTTGTGACAGCATGGAAGGACCTGGAGATTATCATGCTAAGTGAAATAAACCACTTGGTGAAAGAAAGTACCATATAATCTCACTTATATGTAGAACCTAATGAACAAAATAAACCAAAGAGCAAAATAGAAACAGAGGCATGGATACATATACTGAACTCTTAGATACCTCATAGCAGTGAAACCATGTGCTATTTGTCTTTTTGTGCCTGGCTTATATCACTTAGAATATGTCCTCAAGTTTCATCCATGCTATAGTACTGGCAGGATTCCCTCCTTTTTAAGGCTGAATAATGTTCTATTGTATGTATGTATATACCACATTTTGTTTATCCATATTCATCCATCAGTTGATGTTTGGATTGCTTCCACCTCTTGGCTACTGTGAATAGTGCTGCTATGAACATGAATATACAGACACCTTTTTTGAGATTCTGCTTGCAATTTGTTTGGATGTAGAGCTGGGATTGATATATCATACGGTAATTCTATTTTTAATTTTAACAAAAAAGTTTTATTTAGTATAATTTAATTCAGTAGATTTAAAGTTTATTTTTATTCCTATATGGTCTTTCTCTGAGTGTAGTTCAATGAAGTCTATGAAGAGTAGAGGAGGTATAAATTCTATAGTCAGTCGGAGAATGAGATTACAACTGGACCATAGTAAGATTTTACTGAAAATGGTAGGTAAATTAAAGCCTCAGTTTAGGTTGGTAATCATATAAATTCATAATGATAGTAATGGAGGTGGATGCTGTTAGAAATACCACTATGACAGCTACTACACTATTGGCTTTTGGATTGTGAGCTGGGGCATTTTACGGTAGAAGTTGGTAGCACTACAAGCCATCAGATGCTGAGTTCCTAATATGAGGCACTTTCTCTGGAATATGCTTCTTGCTTTTTGGTCAAAAAGAACAACATGGCCCCTGAGGTGCCCTGCTCAGAACTTCCAGTTGAAAATAGTGGTTAGGGAGGCAGCAGGAGCTCAGGCTCTGAGGTTGTCTTCGTGTGCACAGCTTTCTTAAGTTTCTTTCTTAAAGTTCAAAGTCATTAAAGTAATTCCTCAGCAGGGGCTCTACTCACCATGCTTTGTTCTGCAGGGGTAATTACCATCAACACTAATGGGAATTCTGCATTTGACTCAAGAAGGAAGCACAGCCACTAGCAACTGAAACAGAACAACGAGTTATTGATCTGCATCTAAATGTTCTGCCAGGTTTTCAAGGGAGAGAGAGTTTGTTCACTGGGCATTAGAAAAACACTTAAATAAATTCTTACATTGCTTTTGCACTTACTTATATTTTCCTAGAATTTAAGAATGCATTTAAAGATCCTGTTTGATAGAACAACAATCACTTAAGTGCTTATTATGTGTGAGATACAGTATGCTTAGCATTTTAGTTATTTACTTTACATTTTGCTTATTTATTTTTCCCCAAAGCAGCCTTTAAGGTGTCAGTCCTCTTTGTTTTCCAGGTGTGAAAACTGAAATAGGGGGATCTGTAGTTTTCCAATACTCAGCACAGGTTCTCAACCCTGAGCTGAGCTCTGTGGGAACAAATACAGGGGAGACTGCTTTCAGGGTCTTGTCTGAAAAAATAAACCCACGCCTGTTGCCACAGAAGAAGACAGTGATGATGTTATGTACAGGAAGGCAGTTCAGACCTGACCTCTCAGACTGCACCTAGAAGAGTGAATGTGCCTTTGATACCAATGGCAGGATGTTCAGCAGTGTAGGCTAAAACCCATCATTTTCAGTGCCTGAGGGGAGAGTATACACGGAGGCCCATGTGCCATGTATCTAAATATTGAAGTCAAGCTATTAAACTGTTGAATAAAATATGAACTTCTTATCTTGATAAATACACTTTTATAATGGGCTGTAAGGCTGGCACTGAATTGAAAATTCTGACTCCCAAGAGTTCCATGGTGCTATGTGGCAGGGAAGAAAAAGCCACCAGCCTGTTGCCTGCTCCCATTTTCTGCCCACTCAATTCTGTCCCACTCTGCAAAGGGCCTAACACAGATGTGTGTGGACATCTCACCACGCACTCCATCCCCAACCCCTCACACCCCACATCCCGTCATCCCTTAGCTATGCATGTGCCCTAGGAGTACGTATGTTGATGTGTTGATAGTCTGGCTTGCTCTTGGCAAGGTGGGCATCTATGGAGATGGTAGATGTGGGACTGGGAAATTTGACGACGGGGCATCCCAGAACCCTACGTGGCCTGATCTAGAGGAAGAGACTGAGGGATACATCCTCTTGGTTCCATTGACGAAGCCTCACCCTATGAGGATTGCAGCCATGGGAGGGCCCTATCAGGGCCCCCTGAAGGACGAACACAGGGAAGGGGTCTAAGTGGTCAGCTTTAGAGAGAAATTAGAATATCAGTAGAGAAGCTCAATATTTTCCAGATTCCCCAGACTCTGGGAACTTTTTTCCAATACTTTTTTTCTTCATATAATCCATATAATCTGCACAGTCTTAGTAAATGATATCACCATCCATACAGTTACCCAGACCAAAAACGTTGAAGCCATTTTTGTTTTCTGTCTTTCACTCTAAAGTCACATATAATCCCTCAGATCAAATCTTGCCAGCACTATCTCCAAAAGTTATGTAGAACTGAAATATTCTTCAGCACCACAATGTTACTATTTTGGTCCAAACCCCCATCGCCTGTCCCCTGGGTTAACTCGTCTGTCTCCTGTTCCACACCTAATCCATTCACAGCGCAGCCAGGACTGTGGCGCTTGCTCTCCTCTCTCTGCCTGGAATGCACTAAGACAAACGTTGGAGGGCTTCCTGCCTCACCGTGCTCTTCTCTCGAACACCATGTGCTCAGCGAGACCCTCCCTGCTTGCCACATCTAAAACTGCCATCTTCCTGATGGGCCTGATATTTCCCCCTCTTCATTTGTTTTTCTCTATGCACTTATTACTTTCTGACATACATGTATTTTGCTTATTTTGATTGGGCATCTTCTTTCTCCTGCCACTATAGTACAAGTTCATGAGAGCAGGAATTTTTTGTCTATTGTACTTACTGCAGCATCTCTAGAGTAAACAGTAGTCACTAAATACATTTTTGATGAATGAATAAATATCAGGAGGAGTATTAACTAGCCAGCTCTTATTTCCATGGCTATGAATAGGGTTCATATTTATATTTACATATATACATATGTAAATATATATATGTACATATATAGATATATATATTCTGAGTAAGAAATAGATATATATTCTGAGTAGGAACACAGGGGGATACAATCAGAGTAGTTTCTAAATCTTGCCTTGGCTGTATCCTGACACATCATAAATCCTGGGTAATAACCTAATTGATGCTTGATCAGAAACTTCACAGTACATAATTTTACATAGTACATTTTTAGAAGTGACTAAATTACCCAGAATTTCTTCTTTGGTACCTGCCCCTAATCATCAGCTCTGAAAGGTCTTAGCAGCCACATTTGTACTGAGTTCCAAATGCTCTGACCTATGTGTAACAGTTAGAATTAAATTCTACCCCTCCCCCCTCTCTCATAAATTAACTCTGGTGGTCAGCAGACTAGGGCTTGTTTGGCAGGTGCAAACAAGAGCCAAGACTTCTTTCAGTTTGTTCATCCATCCTCCACCCTCAAGCCAGCCTTATACTTCATGATACAACATGGCTACTTAGGCTCCATACATCAAATTCACGTTCCAGTCAGCAGAAAGGCTGAAAAAAATCAGCAGGGGCCTGGAATATCTGGTCAGAAAACGAGTGTATGTCCAATAATGTTGGGGGCAGTGTTAAAGATGCAAAGGCATGCATGGCGGGCTCTGGTAACTGCGAGTATCACAAAAAGAATAATAATTATGATTAATCAAAACAAGTAGAATCTAGGACTGGGAAAGTTTTCATAATGATGCTAAAAAAGGAAGTTATTTAAAATATATTAATGTAAATATAATATTAAAAAGATTGAAATAGGCTGTGTTTAAACTTTATTTTACGTTTAGAGTTATTATGAGTTTTAACTTAAAAAAATGTATATGTTGCTTACAAAGTGTTCATTCCAAAGCATTGGGTAGCATATGGTTATGAAGCAGAAATCTCAAGCTAGATTATCTGATTTTGATCCCAGCTTTATCATTATTAATCTTTCTGTGCCTATTACCTCAGCTGTAAAAGGAGAATAGTAGTGCCTGGTTCATAGGGTTGTTGTGGATTTCAATGAGTTAATACACATTAAGCAACCAGAACTGTGGTGCGTAGTATGTCACAAACACGCTGTTTTAAAAATCTATGTGTCCTATCTATCAACCTACCTATGTATCTATCTCTAAAGCAATGAAGAAGGGAGATAGCGATAGGTGTGTAGATAGGTAAATAGGTAGCTAGGTAGGTAGATAGATAAATAGATAGGTAGATAGATAGGTTTTAAAAGCAACAAACATTAATTTAAAAGGGTTTCTGTCACTGTCAATAGAAGATGTCCTGACTACTGTAATTACAGGTTCCTCAAAGGAAAAATCTCCAATGCCGAGAAGGGCAAATGACATAGAGCATGGGATTAATAAATTGGCAATGAAATGTAATAAACTGAAAAACTGGAAATTGAAATTTATATGAAAGATTTGGAATATATTCTCACATATTCTACTAGAAAGAGCTTTGTTCATTTTAAATGGGTACTTGTAACAACAGACTGATATATGCCTTCCCTAATAGTCCTTCTTAGTAATTTTAAAATTTATCAACTAAACTTTATTTAGGACACCAATATATCTACTTATGGAACTACATTGACCAGCTTCCCTTGCACTTATGTGTGGCCATGTGACTAAACTTTGTTCAGTAAAATCCAAATGAAAGGGTGGTGCAAGACACCTTGGAAGCCTCCTTAAAAGGAGGAGCCATGATGTCGTTTTCCCCCCCTTTTGTTTGTGTTTCCTGAATACAGGTATGATGGCTGGAATTTAGACAGCCACTCCAGATCTGAGGCAACGCCCTCTAGTTGATAAGAGCAGGAAGGCAGAGGAAGGAAGACATTATGGAACTACCATACCATTCTTGGATTGCCTATCTATATAACCTTTCTTAACATGAAAAACATATGTGCTTCAATTTTGTTTAGCCCACTGTTATTTTTGAATTTTCTATTATATTCAGTTATATCCCATTGCAAATAACAAACTGCTATGAAGTTATTCAATATTTTTTAATGTACTGTGTACAAAGCATTGCGCTAGGTGCCATGTCAGAGACAAAGTTGCTTAAGATGTTGATCTCTATCTACCCTTTGAGACCTCGTAATATGATAAGAAATATAAGTGTATACACAAATAATTGCAGCATAATACCAATTGTGTTAGTTGTACATATAATTCAAATACTTAAATTTAAGTTCACCTGTATAAGTGGTTGCCCATAACTACAGGGGAAATGGATTAAGAGCAATACCGACAGCAGGAAGCATACAGAATATGCAGATGCTAATAAAGTTGGGATTCAATCCTCTCTCACAATTTTTTTCCCTCTGAGCCAACTCATTTTCAGTTATAGAAATTGTGATGGGACAATAGGGTTTTGATAACCTACATCTATAAAATTATATTTTATATCAGACTTTAGCTAGATTGAATTCAGAATTAGTAAGATTGCATACATTTAAATCAAAAGCTACTTTAGCATTTGAGGGATCAGTGTTGTGTCTATTTCATGATAAGGGGAAGCCATGGCTTATGTATTCTGTATGAAATTGCTCCTTACATTTGGTTTCAACTCATCACGGATAATAATATCAAAGGTTTTAAAGGCAAATGAAGGAATACAAGTTACATTGGAAACACATTCATCTGACTCTTAGGAGATGTAAACAACCAACGAAGCTTCAGGATAAGCTTCCACTAGTCAACGATGACTCATGGATTCATGTCCAAACAAAATGTGTGAGTGACACAGCATATTCTGACGTTGGTTTAAGAGTCCCATTTAAGAATGTCCTTATAGAAATACAAATAAATATATCTTTCTGGATCTATCTCAGGACTATAAACTAATCATGTGAACATACTACTACATGCAAAAATGTTTTGCCATCCTTATAAATTTATGCTTACATATCAAAATAAATCATTTGAAAATTTACTTCAGATTGGATAAAATACTTGAACACTCCATTTTGACTTAGGAAATCTTTCTTAGAAAAAAACATGATTTATTTTTATATCCTGTTGTGAAATTTAGGCAAAAAATTACTAGGTCAAACTGTACAAGTATATTACCTTTGCCTATGCCAAAATTTTCAATTGTATTTTCACTGTCCATAATGCCTTTCACTTTTGTTGTTTAACCTCAAAACACCATCTTCAACATTTCGGTGTGCCCGAGAGACAAAGTGTTCAGGTCCAGGAACGTCTCTTGTCCATGTCACATACACAAAAAGAACTCAGTGGGTATTAATAATTAAGCATTTATATTGTGGGCCTTGTTAAATCTAATTGCTAAAGAAATACTCCATGGAAGGGCAGCCTGCTGACGAAGTGGAAAGAAACATAAGCTAAGTAAAAACAAAAACAAATAAAATTCTGGAACTAGGTTTATCTATTCTTTATAACTGTGCTGTCTTAGGTGGGTTATTAAACTTCGCTGAGCCTTACTTTATTAAGTTGTGAGGAAATATTATGCAGAGGTTAAAATGACTGACTGGATTAATCCTCATTGGCTGTGTAATTTTGGGCAATTTACTAAAACTCCCTTAGCCAAAGTCTTCATGTGTGAAATGGGTATAACAATAGCAGTTGTTTCACAGAGTTAATGTATAAAAAGTATTTAGAACAGAGCCTGTCATTGAGTAATTTTTAGTATATAATAATTAATATTATTATAACTAAGTATTCCTTCCTTATTATTTCTACTGCTGTCCATAAAATGTAGAAAAGTGCATGTACTTTGTGGAAGATTAAGTTAAATAATATATATCAATGACCCATAATGGTGCAGAGTAGATGCTCAGTAAACATCAACTATTATCTGTGAAGTACTTTGCAAATATTGTGTGAAGAATGACAAGATAATACATTTAAAGGCCAGCATAGAGAACAGAACAGAATAGATGCTCAATAAATGTTAATTCCAACATGGAAATATTTTCTTTTTCCATAGACTTAATTATGAAAAGATATGAAAAAGAAATACTAGAAATGGATTCTTATTTGTTGGGAATCTTCCTTGCAGCTTTAATTTAAAGACATTTTAAGAACAAATCAGTCCACATTCCTGGTGAAATTAGAGAAAACTATCCTGATGTCAACTGAAATTTCTAAAGAATAATCTATCAGCTAAAGAAACTGACTGCCCATACTCAAAACTCTTTCAAATTCTGCTCCATTCTGTGACATCAGTGAGGAGCTTACAGAGACTTTCCACTACATCTTCCTTTCCGTGAAAGGCGAGCTTTCTTTGGGACATCCATCTTCCACATGAAGCTGCTGATGCTATTTGCCTCGGAAAGAGCTTCCTTTTCCCCTTCGGATTTGCGGCAACCACAATCACACCACTCCCTCGTGCCTCGCCAGTACTCTGGAGATACAGTCATTATCCACCCGTGCAGCAAATACCTCACCTGGTTTCTGCAAGCATTTAACAGGGAAAACCACATTTGGGACTGAGAATACTGGGTTGTAAGCCTTGGGGGTTGAATGGGGAGGCGGTGTGGGGGGGTTCTGGAAGGGGTCCAGACAATCTGTTTATTTTTATTTTTTATTTTCTATGTGCGTAGCATGTACCTCCCAGTACCACAGCATACACGCTGCTGCCAAAAGCACTTACGCACTCGCCTGGTTTCCCGGCTGAGAGGCACACTCCTCCATTCACAGTGATTATCAACATTCTTTACACCGAACTGCCCTCAGAGCAGGGGACTTGGCAGGGCTCAGCGGCAGTGTCAGCAACTTCTCAGGTTTTGAAACTCAGTTTCAGGAATGGAAGTGTTTCAGAGTCCAGAGCTATGGATATTTTGCTCCACATCTGCTTTCCTCCGCAGGGGGCCGGAGGTAGACTGGGAGGGAGTGGCGCTGTATCTCCGTGGTGATTGTTTCCATTGTTGGCCTAGGGCTCCCGGGGAGGCAGCCAGTGAATGGGAAGAACAATGGCTTTCCAGTCTGTCAGACCTGTATTCGCATCTCAGTGATGTACTAATCTGTGTGTCCTTGGACAAACCACTTGAATCTCCCTCAGACCCATTTTAGTCGTCTATAAAATGGGCTTCGTAATTATAAAACTTGCAGTGTTGATGTGAGGATGAAATTGCGTAATTATGGAAAGGCTGCCAAATAGATGTTCTCTTTTCCTTCTATTGTTGTTCAACAACCATGAGACAGGCACACACAGGACTCTCTCTGCTGCTCTGAGCACCGATGGTTTCCTTACACCTGTGTCAGGAAGCGTGCGTCTGCCTCACGGCTGTCAGTGGAGTAGGTAACTGATCAGTGTCCCAAATACTCTCATTTCTACAGGTTCCACCAACCTTAGTGACAACAGAGTATAGGGATCCGATCTACTGGTTTTTAACTCCAAACTCCAATCTTCACTCCCCATCCCTGCCATCATGCCATCACTAGTGAAAGATGATGACTTCTGACTACACACACTGCTGTAGTCTCCATTCGGTCCAGCCCTGGACATCAGGTTCCGCCGCCAGAACCTGTCTGAAATGACCAGCTCTCCATGCTGCAGGCACCGTGGCTGTCAGCTTTGCTGATGCGATTTGTCATCATGACTTTTCACTTCTCACTGCTTTTATCATGATGACTCCTGGCATCCCCACCTCCCAGATCTTCTCAGTCCGGGAAGCCTTTCTCCTTACAGCGATTACAGATCCAGCTTAGCTCTTGGCTTTAGGGCTCTGCTGGAGAACTGAAGCACACAGATTTCTGAAGGCTGGGCTGAGATTGTGTGAGACACTGCTTAGGACTGTATACAAACACCCTCAGTATCTCTGAACCAGTTACTATCCAAGAATTGTGCCCGAGCACCTCAAATTCTGTTCCTTTCTACCAAAAACATCATAACTGTGGTGTCCAAGGTATTAATTCAGGCTCCAAATATCTTCTCTGACTTCCAGGTATAACTAACCCAACCTGGGCATGAGGAAGTACATGGCATAGGTCTCACCCATGCAGCAGTTTATCCTGGGTGGAGAGCTTTGTATTTATCACTGGAGTTCACTTTTAATTACACATAATAACATAACTGCTGATGCCCTGGGTGACAGACAATTGTGGATGAAGGCAAAGATAGAGGAAAGTTATCTTGAGTGATGATAGACAGCCTCTAGGCAGGTAAATGCGGACCCAAATCATGGAAGCTTCTAGATTGCACTGCACAATTTCACATCTGGAAGAAATTAGTAACAGAAATAGTAAGTGATAGCAATTAGTAACAAAAGTAGTAAGAGCATAAGACATGTACATGCTGATATCTTTATGGAAAACGAATAAAGCCTTTTTGAAGGATTGAACTTTGAGCAATTATACACAGAGAAACTTACAAGCTCTTCATTCTCTTCATTGAGGTATTTATATTGTCTGGAGGGCCTGACTAGCATGGGCCAACTAGAGACAAGACATGTAGAGAACAAGAAAATAGAGAATTCATACCACGAAACACCATATCAACAATTTGGGGCTTAGATATGTAGCCATAAAACATGTACTCTAAACTGTGACCCTTCTGAGAATAAAAAGGGCACTACTGATCCCACTCCTGGGAATATATCTGGAGGAACCTCAAACACTGATTCAAAAGAATACATGCACCCATATGTTCACTGCAACGTTATTTACAATAGCCAAGATTTGGAAGCATCCCAAGTGCCCATCAGTTGATGAGTGGATAAGAAAGCTGTGGTATATTTACACAATGGAATACAACTTGGCTATAAAAAAGAAGGACCTCTTAACCTTTGTGACGGCATGGATGGACCTGGAAGGCATTAAGCTAAGTGAAGTAAGCCAGCCAGAGAAAGACAAGTACCACATGACTTCACTCATATACAAAATAAACTAACAAGAAAAACAGACTTATAGATACAGAGACCAGACTGACAGCTGTGAGAGGCAAGGGGTGTTGTGGGGCCAGGTGAAAAGGTGAAGGGATTAAGCAAAAACTCATAGACTCAGACAATAGTATGGTGATTACCAGAGAGAAAGAGGAGTGGGGGCAGGTAAAAAGGGGAAAGGAGAGATATATGGTGATGAAAGGAGACTTGACTTGGGGTAGTGAACGCATGCTACAATATACAGATAATGTATTATAGAATCGTACACCTGCAACCTATTCCATTTTATTAATGAATGTCACCTCAATAAATTCAATAAAAAGTAAATATATTTAAACTTTCCACAAAAGGGGCACTATTACAATGAAATGTTATCATGCAGAATTGGAATGTGTGGTCACTCCAGGCTGAGAGCCTCAACAATTGCTCATGAGGATTGATGGATAGACACACCAAATATGTGCCTGAGCATGACTTTGCTGTCATTGTTTGTACTTAAGGTAAATGTTGGTGAGCAGCATATGATTTACTCCATAGCAAGGATTCAAGTCATTTAAATTAATCTTTTTGTTGTTGTTACACATTCTCAAGTTTT
The DNA here is from genome assembly GCF_021234435.1 of Artibeus jamaicensis. NCBI lineage: Eukaryota > Metazoa > Chordata > Mammalia > Chiroptera > Phyllostomidae > Artibeus > Artibeus jamaicensis. The sequence goes on along the minus strand of NW_026522025.1, from coordinate 21,919,764 downwards.
AAAAAAAGCCCTTTAGGGATTGTTAAAGAAAGATACTTGATCCTATTTGAAATTTGTAGTCCTTATATTTGTGCTCAAAGAAGGATTAGCACTGATTTTATAATTTGAAACGCTAGTTTCCACCAACTTCATTTTATTTCATGCTCTGAAGGCTGGAATAAATGCAGATGACTGAACCTTTGAAGTATTGGAGTATTTACATTTATGCTACCTACTTGTTTCTATTCACTACTGAAATTTAATTATTGTAGTGCCGCTTTTGCTTATAACAGACTTTAAAATAAAGACTAATATGTTTACCTATTTTATATGCATTATACTCTTTCGTGGTTTGAAAAAGTGCATTTGTCTTTCAGTCTGAAGTAGAGAAGAAATACGTTTTAATATACTTTATAGGTCAAGAGACTACTCTGACCCCATTGCTTCAAGATAATACTTAGCTCTCCAAGGTAAGACATTTAACTAATATGTAGAAAGTCATTTACCTTAGAAACACTATACTTGGTCTTAGCCAAAGCCATGAGAAATGATATGCAGAAAAAAGTTAAATAAAAGAACATTGATTCTGACAGCATCAATGACATTACAAAATAAAATTTTGTTCTTCATTTTAAAAGTCACTACATCTTAAATTGCTCCAATGTTAAGTGAATAAAATGCTCCAACTTTCTTCATGCAGTTCAGTGGATAGAGTTTTTGCTTATCCCATTTCACAAATAATCAAATACCTGAATGAATTAAAGATAAAACTCCACATCTCTCTAGGTACTTACAGACAATAGTGTACGACCTACTTACCTCTACCCCTTGTTCATAAATCTAGAGAAGTCACTCTCTGCACTGTTGCTGGCATCCTGCCATTCCCAATATTGAATAGATTGCTTTAACCATGGGGCATGTCCTTTTCTCTCTCCTTTCCAATCATGTCTGATTGGCTTCCCGGTAACCTTATTCTTGAATGTGTATAGCTAAAATGAAGGCCTACAATTTCCCTCTTCTAGCCAAATTTTATTTTTTTTAAACAGAACTTTAGAAAAAGCTTTTCTTTTTTTTTCTTTCCTTTTTTTTAAACTTAACACAAGGAGAATGAAGTACTTGTTTGACAAAACCAGGATCTCTTCTGGTTCATTTGCAATGTATTTATGATTAGGTTGTTCGTGCTTATACCACATTATCTGATGTCACCTATAACATTAGCGGCTAATTACTTTCTCTTTCTTTCCTGCGTCTTGTGAAGACCTGAAGAGATTATCATTGTGTAGCAGTGAGTGAAACAACCTTTCTTTGATTTACCTGGAGTTAAGAGTGAGCATGTAAAAAATGTTCTTATTTCTTTAACAGGAAAAGAAGATGGAGGGTTCTGTTTCTCACTTATCACTAGTCAAAAAGGATTACAATACTCAGGAGCAAATTGAAAAGTTAGGAAGAAAAAATATTTTCAAGAGTAAAGTTCTGCAGGTGCTGAAGGGATTGAAGACATCAGATCTGATGGATGTATTGACATAGACATTTGTGAAAATGTGCATGAAGAAATATGCATTGATTTTAAACTGCAGTGCACCAAAGCCTAAAAAATAATGCACGATTTTCCATTTCTAACTTGGATGGAAAAACATGTGTTTTGCTCACAATCTTGTCTAAGGGAAATGTGAACTCGCAGCCAATTGCATTCACATGCAGGCCCTTCTTCTGAGATTGCTTGCAAATGTAAGCATAACATATGTTGTTCTGTTAGAAAAAAATAATAAAGTGAACTTTACAATGTAAATTCCTAATATATAGGATTGTGGGAAAGACTCATATTGTTTAAAACAATGCATAGTTTTCCCCCTAGGTAGATGCATAGGTAGGTGATTTTAACCCTTGCATATTTTATATTACCCATGGTGCCTCATGTGTGTCAGAACAATTGTGTGGAGAGCCAGGATCAATAACCACATTAAGAAGAATAATAGGCCAATGGTACATGTGTTGACATATGTTTCTTACACAGTGGAAGAGAGATAGAGGAAGTTAGATGATGAATTTTAAGGGCCGAGGCATACATTGTAGTTTTTCTAAATCTCCAAGTATCGTGTTCTTCCTGGGGTCACCAGCTATGCGTTGGCTGCCTTTGGTGATGTTGAAAAGTCCTTAGAGGCTAAATGAATGAGCTCTGAAATTACTCCCATGATGAACCACTAACCAATTTGTCTCAACTGGTACTTGAATTCAAAATTAAAAATGAAGGTCTTCTGGACTGCATTGTGGCTTGTGGAAGAGGACTGAATGATTTATTTTCACTCATTTTCTCTACTTCCCATGCTAAAGTATTTTTACATGGACAATAAATTATGAAGGCTGACATTAACAAGATGAACTGTGGATGAAAATATGTAAACCTGAGTATTTGTAAGAATGTGGGGTTGATATTTTAGTTTTCCTCCAACCAGCTCTGGACTTGTGGGATTTCAGTTAAATGAGGGCATCTAACTTAATTCAGATTAATTTAGTAAGAAGTCTTGGAGTGATGAAATATGGGTCATTAATAACAGAAAAGAGGTGCCTAGGTGCTTTGGATATTTTAGCGAAAGAAGGTAACATGTTAGGAACAAATAGGAAGAGGCGTTCTCATTTTGTTTTCGGGAAGCCTTGGCATGGACACACTGAACTTGATGCTGACATGGGGCCATTCATGAGTTCTGATCTGTCAGTGACATCCACTTATCATCCAAAGAATCAGGTTAGCATCTGGCAGAGGTTGCTGAGGGCTAATGTTGCAAGCTGTCTCAGTGATGGAGGCGTGTTCTAAGAAAAAACATGACGTTTAATTCAGGCATAGTAATTTAGACAGGGGAGAGAAGTTACGCTGTTCTACTTGAGGAAGGTTATATGACTTACTGCTGAGAAAAAATAAAACCCAAGTATTTTGATAAATCAAAATACTATGACTGTTTTAGGTAGGAATAGTAGTATGAGCAGCTAATATTTTGAACTTTACTAAGCTTTGTACTCTATTTATTTTACTTCAGTTAACTCTCAAAACTATACTATGAGATGAGCATGTCTCAGCTCTTTTCTACTTTGTTGGTTGTGGACTCTGTCTGGCACTTGTACCAATAATAACAAGTATGTGTTAGGCCTCTGTAGGACACAGACTCCATCCCAGTGTTCAGCAGGCAATTGAAAAAAGTCAGAAAAGAATATCATTGTGAAATACTTCATAATATATTGACTTATACCTGTATTTTGCATAATCAATAATCTGAAAGCTCTAGTGTCTAATAGTCCTAATGGGGATAATCTATTTCCTGGGATCCATCAGGATCTAAATATTGACTTTTTTTTTAGATGTCAACTTCTTAAGTTTAAAGAAACTTCGATAACAAACACTTGAAATATATGAGATGCTTGTGACCTAATTAATGAACATTGAAATGAGAGATGATGAAACTTATTTTTAGTAGAGTATTTAGAGGGGCCCCCTGGGCTAATTTTTGCTTGGGGCTATTCATATAACAGTTGAAGATGTGCTAATAGGGTACACTGCCAAAGTTTGTGATTGTTGTTATTTAGCACTTTGTGAACACCATCCAGAAATAGTTTAGTGCATGTGTGTGCAGGGCAAGGTTGTCTAAGTGGTGGACAAGCTATTAGATCTAAGAAGTGAATACTTTCAGCCTTCAGCCCATGAGTGAAGACCACTATTCCTACGCCGCTTTGAACAGAAGAAAGCATGATTTGCTTAGTCCTTTCCACAAAAGATACTAGGGTTTTAAAAATGGAAAATTAAGCTTTTACTACTCAAGTTAGCTTTTCACACACTATGTTTTACATGTACAAAATTGAGAACAAAAATATAATCTGCGTAGTTTAATGAGTGTGGCAAGATAACCTGGATCAGTGTAGTGCAAACTTCTGTCTTTGCTCCATAGGTATACTGTTTGATGGACTGTGCTGGGCTATATGAATGTTTTTTGCTTCTCATTTCTCTGCTTCACTGTGTATGGGAGGACTTGCCAAACTTAGCGAGCTATGTCATATAGACAGATACTCTCTGGATCACTATGGGATAGAAATACCAGGATATCAAAAGACAGATTGGTCAAAGAATTTTATGTGCCTTGAACCCTTATCAAATGTAATGCTTTGCGATTCCAGATAAAATCCACATATCTTCCAGTTTTCTGCAGAAATGTGGAAATCCTAATCACCAGAATAATCCAAAACCTCAGAGCTAGTCCTAATTATTAATAGGTTGGGCACAAAATGTTTTTAGCTAGAACCAAGTAGAGATTGTTTAGTGACCTGTCCAAAAAGGAGTAAGATGTTCTGATTGCTCTATGACTTTTTTTGTAAGGAAAAATGTGAGTCTGTAGAAACATTTGATTATAACTTCTTTTAGCCTTATTTGGACAAAGTACAGTACATGTTTCTCCTTCCTCTACCTACAGCTATAACATAACTAAAAAGGCAAGGAAACAATTCATAGGCAAGGGGTTTTCGGCAAGGTATTTGCAGATATTGCTTCTTTTGCTTCTCTGAAAATAAGCATCTTCAGTTTAGGGAAAGGGTTAATGACTTCAGCACACCCTAAGAATAATGATTATAACATAATTAGACTATGCACTGCGTGGAGAGAAAAACCTATTGCACAGGGGTGCCAGAGGTGTGGTGTCTCAGGTTTCCATATGGTTATTCTCATAGGCATCGTGGCTAAAGTTCAGATGTTTTCTAATGGTCAACAACAATCAATAAAAGTTTACATTGTTATTACTTTGATATTTATTTTCTTTACCCAATGGTTTGTTCAGTTCTCCTCTAGAAGAGATTCTTAATATAGCACATTTTAAAAAAAATGCACATTTATTCAACAATTAGCCACATGAACAAAGAACATGCATGGTCATGGATTATTATTTTGCCAGATTCGAATGTTAGTATTGCATGAAATAAGAATAAAAGGCATGAAATAAAATAATTACATTCGAAAATTTTTATAATGGTTAAATAATGTATTTGTATAATGGCTTGCACAGTGTTTGGCATATGTAGATGCTTTATCAATCATTTGTTAAGGGAAAATGAACTGCTCCCTCTGCACTGTAACATCTATTTCTGGTAGTAGGGGTTGCATTTTATTAGTCTTCATATCCAGTATTCTCCAAAGCTGGTTTTTGAAACTTTCGTTCATTTCTCTTTGTGTCCCAGCCGCCAGTTCTCTGATTTTATGTATTTCTTTTTCTTAATTCTGTGCTGGCTGGAGGATATACATAATATCTTCTTTTTCTCTTTTTGTAATTATTAAAGAATTCCCATCATTTAATTAACACCTTTGTCACTATATATATATATATATATATATATACATATGTATATACGTATGTATTTGTGTGTGAGAACATTTGAGTTCTACTCCCAGCAAATTTAAATTCTATAATACTGTTATCAACTATAGTCACCATGTTTTATATTAGATTTTCAGATCTTATTCATGTGATAGCTGAAATTTCATACCCTTCTAAAAACCCCTCCCCATTTCGCCCATTACCCAACCACTATTAGACTTTTATCTTTCCTTCCTTCCTTCCTTCCTTCCTTCCTTCCTTCCTTCCTTCCTTCCTTCCTCCCTCCCTCCCTCCCTCCCTCCCTCCCTCCCTCCCTCCCTCCCTTCCTTCCTCCTTTCCTTCCTTTCTCCCTTCCTTGCTTAGATTTTATATAGAAAGGATGCTGTGCAGTCTTTCTCTGACTGACTTATTTCAACAACGCCTTTGCAGGTTATTTTCCTATCTTGGCTACAGTAAATAACGACACAATAAACATGGAGAGCAGATATCTGTTGATATTCTGTTTTCATTTCCTTTGGATAAATACCCAGAAGTGGGATTGCTGGATCATAAAGTAGTTCTATTTTTAATTTATTGAGAACCCCCCATACTGTTTTCCATAGTGACTGGAGCAATTTACATTCCCAGCTGTGCACAAAACTTTTTTTCTCTCACATGCTTGCCAGCCCTTAGTGCGTTTTTTTTGTTTTGTTCTTTAACAACAGTCATTCTAATAGATGTGAGGTAGTAAATATGTTATTGTGGTTTTGACTTACATTGTCCTATTGATTAATGATGTTTAGCATCTTTTAATGTTATCTGTTGGCCATTCGTATGTCTTCTTTGGAAAAATGTCTATAAAGTTCTTCTCTTCAATTTTTAATCAGATGGTTTTCTTTTGCTATTGAGTTGTGCAAGTTCTTTATATTGTTTGAATATTAACCTCTTATTGGATATATAATTTGCAAATATTTTCTTTCATTGCATAGTTTGTCTTTTTATTCTGTTGATGGTTTCTTTTACTGTGCAGTTTTTTGTTTGTTTTTGGTTTTTGTTTTTTAGTTTGACATAGTCTTACTTGTTTACTTTTGCTTTCATTGCCTTTGTTTTTAGGTCATGTCCAAAAGAACATCACGAAGATCAGTGTTTTTCCCAGGAGTTTTATGGTTTAAAGTATTATGTGCAAGTCTTTAATCCATTTTGAGTTATTCTTTGTGTATGATGTAACGCAAAAACATCATACACAGATAGGGTTTCACTTTCATTCTTTTGCATTTGGCTCTCTGGTTTTCCCAGCACCAGTAATTGAAGAGACTATCATTTCTCCACTTTATATCTTTGGATCCTTTGTCATAAATTAATTGATTATATATCTGGGGGTTTATTTCTAATATCTCTATTCTGTTCCATTGATCTATGTGTCTTTTTTATGCCAATGCCACACTCTTTTGATTACAAAAGGTATGTAATATAGTTTGAAATCAGGAAGTATTTTGCCTTTAGATCTGTTCTTTCTCAGCATTTATTTGTGCTTTCTTCAATTTCCTTATTAATGTCCTAAAGTTTTCAGAGTGCAGGTTTTTTATCTCCTCAGTTAAGTTTATTTATAGGCATCTTATTCTTTTTGATACAATTATAAATGGAATTGTTTTATTAATTTCTCTTAATTCATGTGCAGAAATAACAGATTACTGTAACTGATTTTGTATTCTGCAACTTCGCTGAATTTTTTACTAGTTCCAATAGTTTAGATTTTTGTTGGAGTCTTTGTGGTTTTCTATATATAGTATATCTTGGCACTCATATTTAGTAGTCTTCCTAGAGCCATTTCTATTTCTCTTAGTTACTTTTATAATATCTTGTTTTTGTTTAGAATTAGGTGTATTTTTAAAAAGTTAGTTCTTTTCCCTTTAATGTTAGTTTTCTCTGGTGTTTTTTCCTATTTGCATACCTTGTTTTTGTTTAAATGTTTTACAATTTTCTTAAATTTCTGGTGTGCCTTGATTGAAAATAGATATTTAAGAAGGAGGCAATAAAAAGCTACATTAGAGTTCTAGATTCAAAATGGGGCTTGTGAACTTTTACGCTTCAGGCTAGTGGTTTAAAGGACTCGTTCATTACATCAAGGGGTCTCCACATGTAAGAACAAAGACATCTTTACACTGGAGGCATTCAACTTCAGCAGAGAGGAACCCTTCCAACGTGGGCCCTCTTGGGAATGCAGGAATGGGAAGAGAGATGTCTGGCTTTGGGGAGTTCTGTGCCATGGGAGAATAGGAGTTTGAAGACATAATACGCAGAATATAAGTAAGTACCCTTGTCTTCAGTCCCAAGCCCCAAGTGAGTTCTGGAGAGACACTGACTTGCTTTCTCGCTGAGTTTCTATTCCTATGTATTCTGTATTTTGCCTATTCTGCTTAATTAGATGCCACTTTTTTGTTTGATTTTCAAAAATTTTATCGACAACTTGCAGCTCTTCTTGGATCCCCCCCCCCCGCAACCCTCTGCCCTTGTAGAGTTATTTTTTAATGTTTTTAAATTGCTTTACTGTCTCTTACCAGGGTCTCAAAGAATGAGGATATTAGCATGTGGTCACTCTACAGTATTGATCCAGAAGTCTCAAAGGGGCTTCATATTGTACACTTATTCTAGTCACTTAACAGTGGATACCTAGGGCACTGTGTTCAGAAGGAATGTGAGACAAGGTTTGGGCTATGCGATAGAGCACAGAACAGGAGACAAGTGTTGGGTTGGCCAAAAAGTTTGTTTGGTTTTTTCCATAAGATGGCTCTAGTAGTGCTTAGCTGTCTTTAATTTCATTCAAAACAATTTTTTTACATTGTACTGTGGCAGCTTTCACATCAGTGTGCATTTTAAAAAATATATTAAAATTGTTGAACTTTTGTATAGCCATCTTAATATTGAAGATAGAAGAAAATATACATTTTAGCATATAATGCTTTATTATTTCAAGAAAGGTTAAAATGTGATTGATGTAGAAAAAAAGATTTGTATAGTATATGCAGAGGGTACTGTGACTCATGGAATGTGTCCAAAGTGGTTTGTGACATTTCTTGGTAAAATTGACATTTTGGCCAAATAATTCTTTGTTGTGAAACTGTATTCTGCATTGGAAGATCTTTAGCAGCATCCTCAGCCTCTACCCACTAGAGCCAATAGTGGGAGATAGCCAGCATACTCAGAATATCCAAACCAATAAAGTTATTGATGAAAATATAAAAATGCATCTTTTATTTTATGGAAAAAACGTAACAGATTTTTGGCCAACCCAATAATGCATGTGCAAAGTAATGCTGTCCCTGTGTCCATCACAGTATGTACAGAATGGTGGCACATAATGCACACTTCGCCACAGGATGTATATAAAACGAAGAGTTGGAGCTGAAACTAGAATGACAAAAAAACCCACAGTGTTTATGGTGGACACAGAATCTCTAATTTGTAGATTTATTCCTTTTCATTGTAGAGAGGTAAGAGCTGAATGAACAATCAAAAACTTTATGAGTACCCTTGTAGTTTTAAAGAGTTTATTTTAATAGATACGGAGTTCTAGAATGAGTGATTGTTCCCACAACTTATACAAACGTAAAAAATAAACAGATTTGGGAAGGGTTTACATAAATTCATGGACTGAGGATTTGTAGCAGTAAATAAAGGAAAGTGGTGATATTTACTGAAGTACTTCTAAGACGGAAGACCTTATTAGTGCAAAGATATGTTGGCACCACTGTCAGTTTGATAAGAATGTGTTTAATCAGCACGGCGTTTATGATGTAACCACTACCCAAAGATGTTACACTTCTCAATGCATTTTCTACCTGAGTAGAAAACCACACAAGCTTTGCAGTGATCGTAAGAAACTGTTTACAGTAATAGGATGGGCACTGAGGCAAGAGCTAGAACACCTGGGTTCCAGTCTTGGCTAAAGAGACAATTTCCTAAAAGCCTGAGCTCGTCATTTAGACCCCTCATCAGGACTTAACATTTAATGAGTGACGGGACTGCTATAGTTCTAAGGCTTTGTTAAGTCTTTCAGGAAAAATCATACACCTACCTTTCTTGTTCCATAGGCTGCATACTTCATAGCTAAGGGTCCACATAATGTAGCATAGTTCAAAGTACCACAAACATTTTCAAGAGTAACCAAATGCCCCCAAATCTTATTACAGTCACTTCTTTATTTTCCATGTTAACGGACAGAAAAAAAAATACAGGATAATCATTTTTAAGCATATGAGCTTTAAAAAATGTACTTGGCTTAAGATAGCATCACACTTAATAATACTTTTATGAGAATTTTCTTTCCAGGTTATGTTTTACTTTAGCTAATATAAAATCGGTGGGTATTTTCTGAGAACACAACAATTTCACATTTGGAGCAAGCAGTCTAAGAATCAACTTGGTATGAAATGTTTTACATTTGCTGTTAATAATCCCCAGAGAAAATGATCTGCAGCTGGATGGAGTTAATAATAACAATGACTATGCTTTATAGCAATTTGCGGTGGTTTTAAAAGATGTCTGCAATTCTCAGACGCTCCTACTATGAAGGGGTGGAGTCTATGCCCCCTCCCATCAATCGGAGGAGGACTTGGTAAATACAAGGAGGAGGAAGTGATGCTGTGTAACTTCTGAGTTTAGGTTAGGAATGGCTATGCATGCTCTGCTAGTCTTTCTTGGGACTAAGGGTTGGAGCTTAAGCCGTCTTGTAGAAGGTATGGCTATCCCAAGGCTGTGTTGTAGAGCCTGCACAGAGTGGTGACACACGGAGAAAGATAAGCAGCCCCAGTTTTGCCCCTGCCGGATACATGCCACCTTTCAGCCCAGGCACTGTGAGAGATGAAGTTTAAGCGCCTGTGACTGAAGCCCTAGGTGCTGTCTGACTGCAACTCCATGAGAGATCCCCTAGCAAAAACCATCTAACTGGGCCCATGGATTCAACTCCATGAGATGGCAAAAACCATCTAACTGGGCCCTATCGAAACCAAGATTCATTATCAAAATAAATAGTTGTTATTGTTTTGATGGGTTAGTGTGCAGCAATAGATAACTAGAACATACTTTAAAAATCACGTTTATCTCCCAAATTTTCCTGGACAAGCAAGCTTACATTTCTGTTTCACATATGAGGAAATTGAGACTCAGAGAAATTAAATGGGTAGGTGCACTCGTCTAGTGCAAGTTTGTCTTCCCACGAATGAGGAAAATGAGGATCTGAGAGGCTAGATGACTCACAAAAATTACATAGCCTGTCAGTGGAAGTGCTGAAACTTTTTCTAGTCCTCTTTCCAGTAATTCGTTATGTATATGTCCCCTGCTCTATATCAACCAGAGTTGCTTTTCACCCAGGAAAAAAGAAGTGGCCAAAATCACTTTTATATTCAGGTCAAGTTTTCCTTGGAACTATATAGAAATAGTGGAAAGAGCTTAGGCCTTTTGGTGACAGGAGAATTTGGTTTCAAATCAACTTGCTGGCTGTGTGCTCACAGTTATTTAACTTCTCTGAACCACAGCTTCATTTTCTATAAAATTGGGATTAAAGCTCTTCCTTTGGAGTATTGTTAGGAAAACAAGGTATAATGACTATTAATTGCCTGGCACAATAGAAGTACCCAATAGATGCCTCTTCTAGAAAGTCTCTTGTGAACAAATTTTCATTGTGTTCATTTTCATTCTCCCCTGAGAGGGCCTAAAATGATAAAAGTGATAATATTATAGTATAGTTATATAACTATGATTTAGCTCATATAATCCTCACAGTCAGTACATGAGGTAGGCAATACTCATTTTTGGATGAGGAAATAGTCCTGGAGTGGTTAAGAAATTTGTCACTGATAGTTGGGATTTGAATCTTGGCAAAGTGTGAGGGGAGAGAAAATGATATTTTATCTGGATAGTGAAAATATATACTTTGTTACTCCCCTTAAGGCCCTTTAGGGAAAGGAGACCAAGTGTAGTATGCCTGATAACAGCCAAGTCTTCCACCAAACCAGATCATTTTCCCGTCTTGCTGGAAAGTAAAGCAGATTCTGTGTGATTGCATCCCACAGAATACTGCACTAGAGAAGGTCTTTCTGAGATGTCTGGGACTCACTGTCTAAGGTCTCCAGTGTAATGTTCTTGCTCCAGGTTAGGACTCCTAACCTGAAGTGTGCACACTCTGATGCCACGGAGCACGTTTGCAACCTGAAGCAGAAAATACCACCATTGGGGACTATTCAGGCTTAGGACAAACCTGAAATGTCTGCATTGCACTATAATTTTCAAATGTATGGTTCAGGATTTTTCAGTAACCTGGCTTTATTGTGATATTACAGCTGTCCAGTGTATGAGGATTATATTATTTTCTTGTGTTTTTTCACATTATAAAAAGCCCTGTTATTGGTCAATGGCCACATTGTTCTTTAGTACATAATAGAATATGGTTATTACTCTAGTACAAATTTCTAGTGTGGAAGTGACTTGTAAAATTGCATGTTGTCACAAAGCGATTCTACTAGCTTTGATCATTTCTCTTAGGAGCTCACCAAGCATTGCTCTCTGGAGAAGAGTCTGGGAAAATAAATAACGTACATTTTTCCTGCAAGTTCTTGATTTACTCAGAACTCAGACTATTAAAACAGCTCATGCTCTATCCTTTATGTCCCGCCCTCTGTAAACAGCTCTAGACACTTCCTATCCTTTCCTACAGCTCAGAGAGTGAAGAATCCATTGTTTGACTAGTGATGTGTATGCTTCGGTTCAGGAGAGGGGAAACTAATGACTGCGCATGTCTGTAAATCAAGGCCAACTTTTTACTTCGCTAGAAACGGTGTTTACATGATATCATCTAAGAGTGCTGGAAAGGTAAGTGTCCTCTCTGATTTCTTTCCAGCTTTGGTAGCCACGTGAAAAATTTTACAAATGGGAATGAATTCCTACAGCTTTAACAACACAGATACATATAAATACTGGGTTAAATAACTTAAATACATAGCAAACAAGAAAAGTAACTCACATGTGTTAGAATTAAGAGTAAACCACAGTTATCATGATAATCAGGTAACCCCGTGTAGCCATGGGCCAGGTGGACATCGTACTCAGAGAGCCTAAAATCTACTCATGAAAAAAATGTTGACCACACAGAGAAATAATCCATAAAAATACAGAAATAACACTGCAAAAAGCAGAATGTGCACCCTAAGAACCTGAAGAGACAAGGCCACTTCTAAAACCTTATTAAATAAATGTATTTAAAGTGATTAAAAGATGAAGCAAAGAAGTAGAGATTTTTTAATAAAATGTAATAAAATGGTGACACTATAAGAAAAGAACAAGATTATTTGAGAAAGGACATTTTAGAAATCAATAACAGTCATATAAGTTTTAAAGTCAATGACCAATTCTACAGCAGAAACTCATATCATCATCCTCTCTATTTAACAGATAAAGAACCTAAGGCTCAGATGGTTAAATAATTTAGCCAAGTTTACATAGCTTGTAAATGGTGGAGCTGGACTTAAACCCAGGTTTCTCTGATTCCAAAGTTTGTCTTTTTAAACTATTATGCTATACTGCCTAACGAAATATTAATTCTATATTTAACATGAGTGTGTGTGTATATATACATATACTTTTATATATTATACATATAATATATAATATAGATATCTTTATATGTTTATTTATATAAACATGTATATATGCAGCCACAGGGATATGGTAATGTTAATAATGGTGAATTATGTTGGTTGATTTATTTGTGATTTTTCTAGAAATACAGAATTTTCTACATTAAACATTATAATAAACATACCCTAAGTTTTATTTTGGTAAACCCATTAGATGAAGCAAAAAAAAAGTGAAATATAACAAAAAACTCCTCAATAATAAAAAGCAGATTAGACTCTGCTGGAAAGACAATGTGTGGTATGAAAAATAATTCTGCAAAATTACCTAGAAAGAAAAAGAGTTATACACTCTATTTACAATTATTAGTGGCTGCCTTATATTTTTAACATGCATGCCTGATTTCACATAATTTAATCATTATCTTAGGCTTCTTCCCAAACAACATGAGTTGAAACTTTCAATTCTGATTATCTTTTTGTTTCACATAAAATCCTTGCTAGCATTTTATTTCTACCTTCTTAGTGTCACATTATCATTATTAATTACTATTATTATTTATATTTTATACTGTCAATTATTTTTAGAATGGATCACTGCTTTTTATATTTTCAGTTTCCATCCTCTTAAAATATACCGAATTAATATTCCATGGCAGTGCAATAGTACACTAAAATCTTAGTAGTTTGAAGCAACACATCCGTTACCTCTGCCTCTGTAGAGGAGTCCAGACACAAACCAAAAATCCTGGACCTCTGCTCACTTCCTCACAAGGTTGAAATCGGGTGGTCAGCTGAGCTGCAAGGCTTTCTGGAGGCTCTAAGAAAGAATCCACTTTCAAGATGTTTCAGTATGTTGGCAAATTCAGGTCTTTAGCATTATAGGAGTTAGATTCCCATTCTATTGTAGGTGTTGGAGAAGGGGTGACTCTCAGCTCTTCGAGGATGCCCACAGTCCCTGGCCATGTGTCCCTGTCTATACATCCTCACACACTTCAATCTCTCTGACTTCCTCTGTCTCCGACCCTTGGACCGAGATTCCAAGGCCTCACGCAATGTTTTCCCTATTTTAAGATCCACTGATTTGGAGGATGTCAGTACATCAGCAGCATCTCTTGTCAGCAGTACTTACATTAAATTTTTTCTCATATAATATTTTATTATATAATTTATATAGTTATGTTAATAAAAATCAACCTTCCTAAACATTCTTTAATCTCATCAGTTTTAGACACTTTTTGATCCAATAACTAGTAGAAGCTGTGTTTACAACAGGGATGAGTATTATGAGGCAGTCTTAGAATTCTACCTACCACATAGTTCTTTAAAGATTCTTTTACAGGAGAAATTTTTAATGGTAAAATCTTCTAGTATTTTTTTTGTATTAAATGTCACTCTTGAATGATTATTTAGCTGGATATAGAGTTCTATATTGACAGTAATTTTCTTTAAGCTTGAAAATACTATTTCATTGTCTTCTGACTTTTGTTTGTATCTAAAAGTTTGCTGTGAGTTAAAATTTCAACCTTTGTAGTAAATCTTTCTTTTTTAGACTAATAGTTTATTGCTTAAATTTGTCTTAGTTTTGGATGTCCTGCAATTTCACTAAGGTCTAGCTAGTGTGGATTTAGTTTTATTTATCCTGCTTGTTACATTTTCTGAGTTTGAGGATACATGTCTTGTAGCATTTTTTGAAAACTCTTAGCCATTATTTATTGGAAATTACTTCTCTTTCCTTTTTGTCCATTCTGAACACCTGTCAAACTTTCGTTCTGAAACATTTATTAAACATGTGTAACCTTCTTATTCCATTCTCCATTTTTCTGTATTTTGCTTTAAAATTTCCATCTTTTATATCCCTGGACTGATTCTGAATAATTTCATTGGTCCATCTTCTAGTGCATTAATTCTCTTTTCAGCTGTGATTAATATGTACTTAATTCACCCACTGACTTGATAATTTAAATGCTGCTGTCTTTCACTTCTAGTCATTCTCTTTGGTTCTTTTTCAAATCCACTGAAATCTTCTTTTCAGAAGAAGAAGATTAAATCTTTTTTAGTGTTATTACTTCCTTATTTCATATGTTAATGTATTAAAATATACTAATTTATCATCATTTGGAAACTAATATAGTAATAATTGTTTGAGGCAAAAATTATCAATGGATCCTAAAACAAATCAGTGAAAGTTTGATAAAAAAATGGATATTTGCATAATTTTGAACTCTGTCCCCATAGGAAGTTTATTTATTACAAAGAATAAATAGTAATTTTATAGTGAAGAAACCCAACACACATCACTCAAACTTAACTTTCACAATAATAGGAAAATAGACATAATATGCCTCTTGGTACAATGTACTAAGAAGGATAAAATATTATCTTTGTGGCATTCCAATCAAAAGTGCTCAACCTGAATCTAGTCATAAGTCTCTGTTCTCCACCAAATGTAACTTCTCTTTTGAAAGCTATCAAACTCTATTAATTTATAATTATTTAAAGTACATGAATTGACATTATATGGACCTGATTATAAGATCTTGAGTTGTGAGGGGGGTGCTCTGCCCACAGGGCTCCCCCATCCACCACAGATGAGAATAAGTCTACCAAGAGCATGATCTGCTTGGGGAGGAAAGGTGGCCGATCTCTCAAAATAGAAGCACCAGAAACCTGTTCCTTAATAGGTTTTTATTGGGTTTAATTTGCACAGGAATACTGGGCATATATGTAAAGCTCATCAATCATGGTCAGGCTGTAATGATCAAACAATAGATAACATTCAAAGAACTCTGAGGGCTGATTCTGAGTCAGGGTCAGACAGTTAAAGGGCCATAAAACTTTAGGAATAAACTCATTTCATGCTTGGACCCTTATCATATAAATTGGGGGTATTAATAAAGCAGGATTTTATGCATTCTTTCTTAGGCCTGATTGCCCCAGAGAACCTGCACTTTTCAGCACTTACCGGTCTATACCCACCTCCAGTATTGTTTCAGGCTTAAATCAAGCAGGGGAAGTAAGGCAGCCAAGAGATTAGGAGACTTCTTACAGACAGAATGAGGACTCAGGCTATGTCAAAACTGAGGGGCGAGGGCCCATCACCCCCTTTTTCTATAGTCCTCAAGTCCTTCCCTGAGGGCCCCTTCATTACCATGCCTGTCTTAGGTCATTCTTCCTTTGAGGAATCTTACCCATCATTGGCTAACTGGTCATCTGCCCAGGGCCAAGCAGGGTGAGGTAAAAGGGGGCAGAGGTAGAGCTCCTACAAGGAAGATAAGCTTTGTCTCCTAGGTGGCTTATGGTCCCAAGGTCTTTTTACTCTGCCTTAGCCATAAGGGGTTACAGTTTCTGAAACCAAGCAGGGCAGTTCCCAACACTGAGCAATAAATGACCTTGAAGATATATAAAATTGAAGCTGAAATGGCTGGAAGAGAGATTTACACTGTGTTGTAGACCGCTCTGCCTAGTTTTAGGAATTGTATCTCGATCCCTTGTGGCTAAGGGTGAGAGACGACCTTTGGAGTGCCAGCCGCAGGAGACAAAGCTCGTTTCTGATAGCAAATGCTGCCTTAGTTTCCTCTCCCTGCCCCCAAAGTTTGGTTGGAATTCAATGGCAGGTAAGACCCCTCACAGCTGGGGGCAACCTAGGCCAGACTGGATCACTTGGGAGGTCTTCATAGAAGGACTCAGGGGCTGCAACAAAGAGCAATGGATTCTCGCCCCCCAGGCTTTGACACAGCCAGAGTCCCCAAGTCCTCTGGGAGCAGTACTTCCTGGTTCTAATCCCCTTAAGCCTGAATACATGATGGGGAGAGGTGCAGCTCCTTGCCTTGCTAGAGTGTGTCCTGGGGAAAAATCTGGCATCACGAAGACTTCCTGATAAACCTATGAAATCTGCTAAGAGTGCTTTCATTCATATGATAAGGGTCTGAGAGGAAGTGAGTATGTCTCCCAAAGTTTCTGCAACTCTCTTCCTGACAGACACTGACTCAGACTAAGCCCTCAGATTTCTTTGAAGTGTTATCTACTGTTTGATCCTTGCTGCCCTGTATTCCTGTGTATTACAACCCAATAAAAGCTCTGGAGCTGGGCGCTCAGGGCCTTTTTCTCCTTGGAGAAACTGGCTGCAGCTGGCTTTTTTCCCCAGAGAAACTGGCCACTGCCCACTTCTCCTCCCCAAACAGATCACATCATGTGTCTGTCATATTCACCCTCGTGCGTGGTACTTGGGGGGACTGGCGAGGAAGTCGCCCCCACAACACTGGAAAAAATTGAGTATATTGTGCATTTCCACTTCCGTTGGATGAAAGGGGTGATTCCTCCCCCCCCCCTTGATCTAAATAAGAAAAACAATTTCAAGGGAATTATTTTGAAGGAAAGCTCTATTATCATTGAGTTTGGAAGCATAATAATGGCAAGATAAACTGAGAGAGATTGGCTCAAGGCAGTAGAAGAGAGAGAAAGAGGGCTCCCTTGAAGATTAAAAGCTTTTCCACCGATGTAGGAGTTTCTTTATGGATAAGCTATGAGCCACATGGGAGCTACTGTGAATTTCCACCCCCCACTCCAAGAAACTTCATGCATGAAGGTGAACCCCAATGAGAGAGTTAATTGGCATATACCCAAGATGCCGAAGGAGGAATTTTAAGCAGCCAGCAAGCAATGAGTAAGTATCAAGGGAGTTCAAATTGAAAGATCCAGTGAGATATCACTGAAGAACTCACGAAAACATTCTACAAAAGACAGAATCAGCTTTTGAAAACTATTACACTCAGAGGGTTTCACCCCAGATTACTTCCATTCTGCTTAACTATTTTCTGTTGCTTCCTTGTCTTCCCTCATTACCCCACCTTCACCCTGATGAGCCCAGTAAAGACCTCAAAATAGTGAGAGGAGAAGACAAGAGAAAAAGGGTGCCTTTCTGCCATTCTGAATTTCTGGTTTAAAGCAAAACCAAGATGGAGTAGGAGAGTGAGGAAAAAGGTGGTGGTAGTGATAAGACTAAGAAGTAGTGATTATGACATTTTTAGTCCTACAATGAGATTATGACTATGCATAAAAGTGACTTGAGTATTTGAATTATCTGAGTATATTGAGAAGGTTCTACTCTGATTTCACTGTAGCAGTGAAGAAGAAAGAGCCCACAGAATGAGATTAAAGGGATGGCAGTGAACAAGAAGAAAGTTATTTTATTTTGTTTTGTTTTGTTTCATTGTGTTTTCTGCTCATATCATATTGCATTTAGCTTATTCAATACGTAGATCTCATTTAGAAATTGTCCCTGGCTATGTGGTGGTTAACTGGCAGAAGTGAAATGGAAATTCAAGTAGTGTTTATACTATATGATAAGACTTTTTTTATTTTAAAAAGAGAGAGAGAGAATGATTGAGTATTTGGTACTTATTTGCATAAGTAGTAAGCTTAGTTTCATCTCTGGACAATTTTTGGCTCAAAGGATAAACACATGCAAAGTGCTGGATTCACAAAGTCTCCCCAGGATGGACAAGCCAAGTCTTGGCAAGCTTGGGTATGGAATTCCCCAGACATGAAGCCAAGATTTTGAGAATCTAGGATTTCCTTGGGGAGCCAATAGTCATGGAGAGAGCAGATGGTTTTCAAAGGAAAGCCTAGAGACAGAGTTCCCCAAAGGGGACCAGATCTCAGGATTTTGGCAGAGAGAAGTTTTTTCCCCTGGTAGAGTGAAAACATCCCCACGCCCCCAAGTTCACTTCCTTGCATACACAGACTTGCAGGACATTTGTTCCATCATGACAACACACAGCATGGTGTACACCACTAACGGACGGTCATATTTTCCTCTTGAATACAGTGGGGTCTCCAAACAGATTATGAGGAGCCTGCGTTTTGTCGATAAGACTCTAGTAAGACTCAGAGGGAAACCAGAACACAGACTTGAAAGTTAAGACTGCAGGTTGGCTAGTGACAGGAAGCAGGCCTAGGCTGCCCTCCACAGTTGAAGGGCTGGCAGTTGGGGGTGGGAAAGCCAGGTGCAGCATGGGAGGGGTTTGGGTGCAGGACCTGCTTGCAGCTCTGCATCAGTTGGGAAAATCGCTCTCACTGGAAACCATGTTAATGGACGGCAATCACAGCACACAGGGGCATGCTGTTTTATAATACAGTGTTTGTTTCTCAGAGCTGCTGGCCCAACTGTTTGCATGAAATTTGTGTTTTAATGTGGTAAGGCCCCTCTGAATTCTGAGGGGCAGGACGCCCGGCACAAATTAGGTGTGAGTTTTCTGCAAGAAATTCACCATCCGAGCACTTTGCCAACTATAAAGCTTTGAAAACCAGCACGTCAGTTCTCTCGAAGCGAATTGTGTGAAGCTGCCTGGAAGGCTCACTATTGACACGTGGCTTTGAACCCGGGTTTATTGTTCTTTTCTCTCCTGTTTTTCTGAAGTTATATCTCTACCCCACTTCTCCAAAAACACCTGCAAGTAATTTTTATTTACTTGTAGGTATTAGGGAATAAAGTAAAACTGATCATAATAGCCAATCATCAATCTTTATTCCCAGCCATCATTTTTTATTAATGTCAGCCTTAATTACTTAGACATAATTTGATAGAGATTCAATATTTTACTACAAAACACTTAACAATAAAAGTATTAAGTTATGACATAGAACGTAGTATAATAAATTATAATACTAAATATTTCTGTTTGAATATGCAGCATGATCTACTTAATTTCTTTATATACTCTTTTATATCCAGGATTAAACATAAAAGACTCAACAATAAGAAATATTGATCATATGTTCATCATTTTTTCCATCCTGATTCTGAATGTATTATTAATGTTGACAGTCAAATAATACTTTTTCAGTTTACACAGGTTTGATGTGTTTAAAATAGAGGGCTGATGGAGAGGTTGATTTAGAATGATGTCACCGAATTAGCCCTTCCACTCAGATCTGAACTTGGAATGAATAGTACATAAAAATAACCATTTGTGTACATGGGCTCACAAAATAGTATATGTGAAATCTTGCTTTTCCTCCTCTTCCTTTCTCAGTAATTCTCTGAGGGTGTCCACTATTAGTGGGCTGGCCTCTCCTAATTCTAGGAAAAATTAGAGCAAGTTGTTTGCTGATTGAAAAAAGTATCTGATAAGAATATGAATTATTTTAATATACTGAGAGACGTAAAAATGTGTTGGTGCTGGACATCTATGAAAAACAATACCCAACTATCAGATACTTAAGGAAGAAATAATACCACTTCTACACAAACTTTCAGAAAACCAAAAAGGAGGGAATACTTCTTAACTTATTTTATGAGGTCCATGTTACCCTGTTTCTAAAAGCAGGAAAAGATTTCAAGGAAAATTATAAAGCAATATCCCTTATAAACTGAAACTCAAAAATCCTTACCAAAGTATTAGCAAATTACATAAAGCAATACATAGAAAGCTACTAAAGCATGATTATGTGGATTTTATCACAAGTATGCAAAGTTGGTTTAACATTTGAAACTCAATCCATGGGATTCATCATATTAATTGAATTAAAAAGAAAAATATATTATTATGTTAATAGATAGTGAAAAAGCATTTGACAAAATTCAATTCCCAAGACTGGTAAAAAAAAAAAAAAGAAATAGACTGTCCTCAAACTAGGAACAGAAAGGAACTTCCTGAGTTTGACAAAAGTGGATTTCACGAAATACCTGTGGGTGATATTGTACTTAATAGTGAAAGACTGAATGCTTTCCCCCAAATTTCTATTCAGCATAGCACTGGAGTTTCTAGCCATAGAAATAATAAACCAATTTAGCAAATTCCAAGGACACTAGATTAGTATAAAAAGATAAAATGTATTTTTGCATACTAGGAGAACAATTGGAAATGAAATTTTAAAAGTTTTATTTACCATTATGCCAAAAGACAATATGCCTCAGAATAAATACAGTAAAAAATGTCCAGGTCCTGAAGCCCACAGAACACTGCTGGGAGGAGTCAAAGAAGGCCTGCACGAATGGACCGGGAAACCACACTGGTAAACCGGCCGGTGATCACATTGCAGTTCTCCTCCACTTGGTCTGTATGTAGATTCAGATATGCAATTCCAAAAAAAATGCCACCGGCTTTCACGTCGAAATGAACTATCTGATTCTAGAATTTATGTGAAAGTAGAACCTGGAATAACCAAAGCCATTTTTAAAAGAGAAAAGTTCTATCTGATTTCAAGACTTTCTACAGCACTTGAACAGAATTTTCCAGGAGTATGGATATGTTCTCTGATTATGTGCTCCCTGGTATAGTAGTTGCTATCTACATGTGGCTGTTAAGCATTTGAAATGTGGTTCCTGTGCCTAGAGAACTAAAATTGTTATTTTATTTTATTAATTTAAATTTAAATAGCCAAGTTTCTTACTATTGTATTGAATACTGCAGACATAATATAATATTATATTAATCAAGATAGTTTGGCATTATTATTTTTTAAAAGACTTAATGCTCAACAGAACAGAGAGAGAAGTCCAGATATGGGTCAATTCATATACAGTCAACTGGTTTCCCACAAAGAGGCCAAGACTCTTCAATGGAGAAAACAAATGCCTTTTCCACAAATTGTGCCATTTCAACTCTATCTTCGGGGGGAAAATAGCAATGTTGATCTAGAGTGCTATCATTTCTAGAATAAGACAAGAGAAAATCTGTGCATTCTGGTCTATGCAAAGGTTTTTTAGAGAAAACAGAGAAGCACAAAACATAAAAGAAAAAGGTGATCTTCAGAATGTAAAACATTTGCTCTGATAGGGAAATAAGCTTGCAGAGCTTCAGAGGCAGAAAATAATAAAAACAATAACAAAATGTCTAGTGAAAGACCAAGGAACTAGTAGGAGAAGATGTCAGAGAATTCAACAAGCCAGATAGCATTTTGTAACACTTTTTCTAAGTGTGGGCAATTCTGTGATGGGTGCATTGTTATCTTATTTACAGTATTATGAAGAATTTGCATGGAGAGTATGATGCAGCGAGGCTAGAGTAGGAGCAGGAAGACCTGTTAGGAGACTTCTGCAGGAATCCAGTAGAGAGATGATGGTGGCTTAGAATAGGATGTTAACAATGTAAACAAAGAGAGGAGGTGAAATTGACACATGAGGACTGTCCAGAAGGTATCCAGCCATCCTTCTAGATCCTTTCCTTGATACCTTCTCAAAGGTGTCCAGAAGGTTTCTAGGAAAAATAGAGACATATATTGAAGATGATACAAGAGACAAGAAATATTGTACACAGGACAATAATGCCCCAGTCCCCTTCTGCCAGCGTCTCTTCTGCTGTTCAAAACACTGCAAAATACTTTGGTGGTATTGCATCAGCTGTCATGTCATGTTTTCCTGAATCTCATCAAGGGTGTGAAATCTCTTCCCTTTCAAAGATGATTTTAGTTTTGGTAAAAGCTAGTAGTTTTTGGAATCCCCAGATCAGCTTCTAGTTCTCTCACTGTCAATCGCTGATCTTTGTTGATTGCAGCCCAGACACAGTTGACATTCTCAGGTGTTCGGCTTGTTGTAGGATTTCCAGAATGTGGACCACTTTCAACAGATTCTCGACCACCTTTGAAGCATTTGTACCCCATTTTTATTTGCACTTCATTCATTGTGTCATCTCTGAAAGGCTTCTGAATTATCTGAATAGTTTCCAGAGAGGAATGTTCAAGTTTATCATACGATTTGATACAGATTAGTTCAGTCATTTTGAGTGTGATTGGCACACAGTACACATACACACTCAATGGTCTCTACTGCTCCCACTGACTAGTACAGTGAAGTCATCACTGTTCCTGCATGCACATTCCAGTCCACTATCCTTGGCTGCCAGGTTACATCAATGTCATGCAAACTGTTGTCATTATATTAACAATGACTGGACTTTTTCCAGACGGACTTTGTGTCTTTGAAGATATAGTCAGTGGAACACAATGAGAATTTGGTATAGTATTTGAGAGAAGGTGGGAAATCTTTATGTTTCACTTGAGAAACTAGGTTCATGGTGATGCCATTTCCTATGAAATAACAGGATGTAGTGAATAGTTGAGTTCTCTTTGGATATCTTAATTTTGTGGTGCCTGCCAAATATCAAAATTAGAAATTTAAACATCTATTTTAGTAATCAAGAAAAAGATGATGGTAGCCTGGACTGGAAAGGTGGTGGTGAACTTGTGAGAAATAGACTTACTAGAGACATTATTAAAAGTTGATAAACATTGGTGACATAATGGTCGTGTATGTGATGGATATTGAGATGTCATAGCTAATACTGGCTTTCATAGCTAGGTGGATGGTAGTGGTTTTGGATGGAGAAGGACAGTATTTGGAGGAATATCATGAATTCCACACTTGTATATTTAAAGTCTAAAATGCTTTTGAGACATCCAAGATGTGATGTCAGGCAGGCAGTTGTATATCCCTCTGGAGATATAAATTTGCGTATCACTGGTATGTACAAGGTAATTGAAACCATGGTCAAAAAACTGACCGTCTAGGGAGAGGATGTGAAGTTATAAAAGAAAGGGATCTAGAGCTAAACCTGGAGGGATTCCAGTATAAAAGGATTAGGTAAAGCAAGCTGAACTTGGAAAAAGGATACTGAGAAGCCCAATGACATAATTTATGTAGACAGTATTTTACAGTTTGTAGAGGTCCAGTCAAATGATAGTTTTAATAATGATGTTAGACCCGCCCCTCACCAATGGAAACATAAGTGCCTCCAGGTGTAAGCTGTTTGAATCAAGGGACACCTCAAACCCCAGAAAAAGTAACTATATGTTTTCCTTGAACATAAATTATTTACCTCAAAGGTAAATAATTGCAGGTATTGTTTTTATATAGAAACAAACAGTTATGTGTTATGGGATAAAATAAAAAATTAAGTCACTTTAAAGATTAAAATAGCCCTGGCTGGTGTAGCTCAGTAAATTGAACTTGGGCTGAAAACCAAAGGGCTAGTTCGAATCCCAGTCAGAGTACATGCCTGGGTTGTAGGCCAGGTCCCCAGTAGGGGACATGTGAGAGGCAACCACACATTGATATTTCTCTCCCTCTCTTTCTGCTTCCTTTACCTTCTCTCTAAAAATAAATAAATAAAACCTTTAACAAAAAATTAAAATAAAAATTTCAAAGAAATTTTGTACTTGAGATAGGATACCTCTGCTTATACTCCCAGAAATTCCTTACACTGCCTAGCTCTTCCTCATCTCTTGATGTATTCCTAGGAGTATTTGGTAGGGAGATTTCAGAAGCATTCAGTGAATTAGAGGCATAGAGTCTGCCTGGCAATGGTGAAGTCTTTTCTCACTCTCAACCACATGTGGTAACAAATAAGTAGGGTATTGTTGAAAAAATTCTGTCTTTTTTATTTATAATTTTAAAGGTAACTATTAAAACACTCAAGCAATAGATGTAAAAATGCAAAGAGTAAGCCCAAACCAAAAATTCTTACTATTCAGAAATCACCAAAGCAAATGTTAAGTAAATATTATTTCTGAAAATTCTCTCTGCAAATATACTAATATTAGTGTAAACATTTAAAGACAATTATTTTAAGAGATGGTACTAAAGACTGAATTGTGCCCCCACCAAAAATTCATGTGTTGAAGCTTTAACCCCCAATGTGATGGTATTTGGAAATAGGACCTTTGGGAGGTACTGAAGGTTAAGTGAGGTGGTAAGCATGGGGCCCAATCCAATCAAACTGTGACATTTTAAGATCTCTCTCTCTCTCTCCCCCACCCCCATGTGAAGATAAGTGAAAAGATGGCCATCTGTAGGCTGGAGGAAAGGTCTCATAGGAGAGCCACCTTGCTGGAATCACGACCTTGACTTCCCTGCCTCCACAACTGTGGGGAAAAAAAATTCTGTGTTTAGGCCACCTCCCTGCTCTGTTATTTGATATGCTAGCCTGAATTGACTAAAATGTATGAAAACTATTCGTTAAAAATATAAATTTAATTTTATATTTTTTAAAAGAGATTTTTATTTACTTATTTTTAGAGAGAGGGGAAAGGAGAGAGAAAGAGAGGGAGAAAAACATCAATGTGTGGTTGCCTCTCATGTGGCCCCCACTGGGAACCTGGCCTGCAATCCAGGCACGTGCCCTAACTGGGAATTTAACTGGCAACCCTTTGGTTCACAGGTCAGTGCTCAATCCACTGAGCCACACCAGCCAGGGCTAATTTTGTCTTAATATAAAAGAAAAAAAAGCAAAGTGAAACAAAAAGGAACTGTTGAAAGTTCCTAGAGGAAAAATTAATTGTTTCTTGATAGAATTAAATTAATTATACTAGCTTCTTTCATAAGCACCAAGAATTCACATTTCACTACATTTTTGTGAAAAAGAATATGGTATTTGAAAAGGTTTGGTTGCAATTTTTGCTGTGAAATATTACATTTTGCCATACTTTGCATTTCACTGATTCTTGAAGAGGTAATCACGTTTTTCATTTTGGGGATCACACGTATTTTCTCTTTTAAATATTATCTGTCACTCTATTTTCTGTGTTTTGTTATACTAGGGTGTTAGAGATGTGCAAACTACGGATAGGAAGGGACTGGAAACCTCCTTTCAGCAATACTAACATTTGTATCCAACAAGAATCATTAGTAGATACTAAAACCCACTTTCCCAAGGTCACTCTCTCCCAGAAAACAGTCTCCATCCAAAAGCCAGCAAAGTATGTATGGGACTGGTTTCTGAGGGTGCCAATTCAAGGGGTTAAAATATAAATTAAAAAAAAGAGGGTTTATCAGTAAGAGAGAACTTTTCTAGTACACAGCATTTAATGCCCTTGTGAAGCTAGAAGACAGCACTAGTATGCTTCTAGAATGGCCGTTAAGAGCTTACAAAAAGTGACAGCCCACACTAAATGGAGAAATGCCAAGAACTGGCATGGAAGATGGTGGAAGACTGATACTCTATCCACACAATAAGGAACGTGCTCACGAAAGGGGCATTAGGGTCATTGAGAAGATTAACAGTGGTTGTATTCTCCAGTTCAGGGCTGTTCCAGAATTAGGCTTCCTAGTAGCAATGGGGTGAAATAGTAGAAGCCAAATGGTAGCAAGTAACTCCCAGAAGCAAAATGAGTAGAATTATTATAATGAGTAGCAATTTCAGAGGGACAGACCAGGTGCCTGA
This sequence comes from Artibeus jamaicensis, assembly GCF_021234435.1. Lineage (NCBI taxonomy): Eukaryota > Metazoa > Chordata > Mammalia > Chiroptera > Phyllostomidae > Artibeus > Artibeus jamaicensis. Next base: position 21,893,667 of record NW_026522025.1, on the reverse strand, counting down.
CCTGTGTAGAGTTCTAAAGATAATGAATGCAACATGGTGTTTCTACAGGCAACATAATGAGTAGCCAATAGGGTATGCTTAATTTATTTCACCAAAATAAATGAAGATGCGTAATTAGAAAGCTGAGGGTCCTGGCCCTAATGAGCGGTTCATGACTTGGACCTAAACTAGGCCATTTTCAGACTTGCCTAAAAGAGAGGACCTGTCTCCTGGAGGAAGGAAGCCAGAACAGCATGGCAAGTGTTTATGGTAACAATTTCCTTCATCCTTCTCCAAAGGGATACAGAGCCTTTCACTCAGTTGATCATACTTTTGGGAAAGTATGGAGGCCTGTGGACATATCTGTACAAGTTGACATTGAAGGAAGTATTACAACCGCGCCTCCCATTACAGCCCAATGGAGCCCTAATTTTGGTCTTGTTCATAGTGGGTCCATTGTGTTCACTAACTGATCCAGTGGCCAGCTGCCTGCGCCTCTGATGAATAATGGAAACGTACATACCCTCATCTGGGTTCCTTGGCCTGTGTGATAAGGGATAGCAAAGTGACGAACACCCCATGGAGGTTTCTGAAACTGTGTCCTCCCCTTGGCCAGGTAATCAAAAGTATTATCACATCCGGGATTGGGTTTTTAATGGCCCAAAAATATGTAAAGTCACTTTGGAAGAAGTGACATTGTTACGATATTCTTATTTCAGTTCCCAAAGAGATACCCAATTACTCAAAGTTTCTTTATGTTTCAGTAAATGTGATTTCCTACATATAAATATCACATTTCTTGAGCAAGTTATTTCTAAACATTTTAAAGATTTAATTGCTCTCATGAATAAGAAAGTTTATTACATTTCCTGAAAGTTGCTGGTTTCTTCTGAACAGCTATCCAACCGCCATTCCAGTTCCTTAATCCAGGATGGGGATTGTCCTCCATAATTCAGCAAAACACTCAGATAAGAAACACACATAAGGAAAAGAACCAATTTAATTTTGTTTTGTTCTAGAGAAAAAAGCAATCATTTTTTCAACAAGTGTATATCAAAAGATTGAACTGGGTGCTTTGTAGATCTACAAGATGAATATGTGGACCTTGTGCTTAAGAAGCTTATTAGTTTGTAAGAGAGATGTTTTCATATCAATAATAATAATGATAACAAAGACAACAAGAAAGGTAAGGAATTACTAGGTTAGAGGGCTAGAGAGAGAAGGGGAGGGAGGGAGCGGGAGGGAGAGGAACAGAGGGTCGGAGAGGGTATTGCAGCAGAGGAAGCTGCCTTCTGAACCGTGGAATTGCCGATCGACTCAGGCTTAGGATGCAATGTCAGCCTTGGATACGAGGTTCTCTTTCATCTCATAGAGAGAAGAGTTACAAGATGAATTTGGGCAAAAAACAGAGACTTCTCAGCAGTTGTCAAGAGATGGAAACAGAAGTAATTTACCTTATTATCTTGTTCTCTGTAAAGTGACAGGCAAGGTGTGTAGATAGTGGATGCTGAGATTTAAGAAGAAAGGAAGAGGTTTTGAAACAGGTGAGTGACATGGCAGGTAGGACTGAGAGCAATGACAGATGGTGAAAGCAGGCTTCGCCGAGTGTGGTCTTTCACACAGAGCACCCACATCAAATCTCTTGTGGGTATTTGGTAAAAATGGAGAGTTCCCAGTCCCATCCTAAACTGAGTTCAGATAAAGTTGGGTAACTCGAATTTGTATATGAAACATTTAATTAATCTAAATTCTATGTTAAGGCCAAAGAATAAGAAACAGAAGCTCTCTTTAACACTAATGGCCAAATAATAGGCTGTTGCTACAACTTCATAGAAGATAGCAGTCTTGGATACAGCTAGATTACTTTTTACTTTATATTATTATAAAGTTTCTCAGGGCAATTTGAAATTGTATCAATATCTCTGTATCCTTTTTATGCAATAATAAAACAAAAAAAAATAATGCAAAACCATGAAAACATGTAGATGTTTTGGCCCACCAATTATAATTCCAAGTAGCTATCCAAAAATAAAATTGGCATACCACTGATGGCTGCTCTGTGTTTGCCAATCCCAGTTTTCTTTTGCTGGGCACGTAGCTCCTGTCTTTCAGTCTTCCTTGCACTTACGTGGTGGTGCAAAGTCATGCGTCTGAGTGCATCTAGGAAAGTGACGCATACCACTTCAAGACCTGGGCTATAAAGAGACTTTCCACACAACCCTTCTGGCTCTCTCTCTTTTTTTATGAGGCTAAATGTTGAGTAGAATGAGGCTCCAGAAGATGACAGAGCTACACAGTATAAGGCACTTGGGTCTGGGACTAACTACATAAAGCAAAGTGCCCCTGACAACCCATGTGGGACTATGACTGAGAATTCAGTTTTATTAAGCCATTGAAATGTTTTATTTTGTTTATTGAAGCATTTAGCCTACTTTTTAATAAAGATTTTATTTATTTATTTTTAGAGAGGAAGGGAAGGAGAGAAGGAGAGAAACATCAATGTATGGTTGCCTCTTGTGAGTCCCCCACTGGGAACTGGCCTGCAACCCAGGCATGTGCCCTGACTGGGAATCGAACCTCGATTGTGTGGTTAGCAGGCCCGCGCTCAATCCACTGAGTTATACCAGCCTGGGCCTAGCCTACTTTTTATAAATACATACATTACCAACACTTTAAAGATTGAGGAGTACATAAGGATTAGAGAGTAGAAAAAATGGCCGTGGCTGGTGTGGCTCAGTGGATTGAGCACTGACCTGCATACCAAAGAGTCACTGGTTGGATTCCTAGTCACCGCACATGCCTGGGTTGTGGGCCAGGTCCCCGGAGGGGGGGGGTACAAGAGACAACCACACACTGATGTTTCTCTTTCTCCCTTCTCCTCTGACTAAAAATAAGTAAATAAAATCTTTAAAAAAGTGAAAGTAGAAAAAATGATTATGTTTTTTGCGCATGTGATAGTCTCTATAGAATATGCAAGAGAACTGACAAACTATTAGAAATTGTAGCAAAATTCAGTTATATTGAAGGAAATAAGGTGAGTATTCAAAATTCCCATATATAGTTCTGTATTCAAGCATCAAACTATAGAATGAAGTTATTTAAAAAAGTACTGTTTATGGTAGCAATAAACCTATATGGTACTCAAGGATAGATCTACTAAGAGATTTGGAAAAAATTTAATGGAGAAAAGCCATCTGAATAATTAGAGAAATATATCATATATTAGTCAGGGTTCACCAGAGAAACAGAACCGATACGACATGATATATATGAACACATCGGCTCCACAGTGATGGAAGGCAGCAAGTCCCAACATCTGCAGGGTTAGCTGACAAGCTGGAGACCCAAGAGATCTGATGCTGTAATTCTAGTAGAAAGGTAGGCAGACTCGAAATCCAGGAAGAGCCAGTGTATATGTTTGAGTATGAGGAGAGGAAAAAAATTGATGTCCAAGTTTGAAGGTAGTCAGGCAAGAAAGAATTCTCTCTTCCTCAGGGGACAGTCAGACTTTTTGCTGTATTCAGTCCTTCAACTGATTGGATGAAGCCCACCCACATTAGGGGAAGCAATTTGCTTTACTCAGTCTACTGATTTAATATTAATCTCATTCAAAACACCTTCACAGAAACACTCGGAATAATGTTTGACCACATATCCAGGCACTCTGTGACGCAGTCAACTTGACACATAAAATTAACCATCACACAATATTCATGGATAGAGTTAATATTATGAAAATGGAAGCACTTGCCAAGTTGGCTAGAGTTTAGTACAGTTCTCCCCCAAATTCCATTTTTTACACAATTCGATAATTCTAAAATTTAAATGAAAGAGTGAAGAGCCAAAAATAAGCCGAAAAAAGAAAAAAACAGTAGGAAAGAGTTGTTTTTATTTTATTAGCTGTAAATAATAGTTGTTTTCTATAACAAATCACTGCAAAATTAGTGGGTTAAAGTAATTCAAGTTTATTTTCTTACATTTCCATAGATTATAACCAATACCAGTCTCCCTGGGCAAAAGCAAGGTGCCAGCAGGACTGCATGCATTTCTGGAGGCTCTAGAAAAACAGTTCCCTTGCCTTTTGCTGCTTCTAGAGGCTGTGGACAGTCCTGGCTCAAGACCTCCTTCCTCATCTTCCAACACGACAAGGATGCACATCTCTTATCCGTCTTCTGTAGTCTCGTTGCCCTTTCAGTCTGATCTCAGCTGGGCAAGGTTTTCCCCTTTTATAAGGATTTGTGGATTAGATTAGGCCCACCTGGATAACCCAGGATAATCTTCCCATTTCAAGGTCCTTTATTTAATCGTATCTGCCAATTTTCTTTTGTGATGCAAGGTAACATATTCCCAGGGTCCAGGGATTAAGATGTGAGTGTCTTTGGTGAGCCATTTTGCTGCCTATCACACTACTTATCCAATTTAAAATGATATTGTATAAAACAGTTTGATATTGGCACCAGTCTGTAGGATAGAGATCTGGAGAGAAAACCATGTATATTTAGAAGCTTAGGCCTTCAGCTTTTCTTAGAAGCTTTAGGCCTCTATGAGAAAGGAGACTTGCAAATAATTGGATGAAGGATAAATTTTGGAGGCTTGGTACAGAGACAAGATAAAAAACAGATTCTCATAGTATATTTTATGCAAGCATAAATTTGCAAACAGTGTGAAAAAAGAAACGAAGTCTTTTAGAAGAAAACATTACAGAATAATCAGAGAATACCTGAAGGACATTTTTAAAAAGAAAACATTTCTTTAATGGCATACAAAAAAGTAAAAATCATAAAAGATCGATAAGTTTGAATACTTTCAAAGGAAAGCAATGTTCATTAAAAAAAGACATCATAATTAAAGAGAAAAGACTGACAGAGACGGGAACGTGTTTTGCAGCCTATTCCTTATGAAACAGTAAGGAGACAAAGACAGGTAAGCCAAAAGAGAAATGGGTACAAGACATGAACAGACCGTTCTTAGAAAGGTAAATGGTTGATCAAAAATACTCTCAATGTCATCGTTATTCAGGAGAATTAAAATGAAAACTTCAATAAGATATGCTATTACAACCATTAAATGGACAAAAATTAATGGGATAACATCAAGGGTTAATAACGATGTAAAGAAATAGCACTTCTTATTTACCGATGATGGTAGTGTCAACAATTGCAACTATGTTAGAGAGCGCTTTGGCTACACTCGAGAGGGTGGAAGATAACCATTGCACAGGCTGTAGCAACTTGACTTCCAGATTTCTCCTCTAGGAAAACTCTCTTATATATACTCAAGGTGACATGCACACAAATGCTCACTTTAGCATTGTTTGTAACAGTAAACAAATAAACAAAACCTGCCATTAGGAGTCACATTTTTGTGTGAACTTCCATACATTGTATGTTAGTAAAAATCATTGATTTTTTTAAGAAAAGCAACTTGCCACCCTATTAATTGGGGCCAATCCAGCAGTCACTGAGGACTTAGACTGGTCTCTCAGGAAATGAATGGGTTAAGTACATATAAAAGAATGCTATGTTGTTGTAAAACTGAATGAACTAATCTACATGTATTAATATGAATAAATCTTAAAAATGTGTTAATTAGAAAGTTGCAAAAGGATAAATACAGCATAATGACATGTATGAAAATTGTCAAATAAAATGATAGAACATAGTGTTCAGGAACATATACTTATGTGGCAAAAGTACAAACATATGTGCAAAAATGATACAAAGCAATTTCAGACAAGTTTTTACCTCTGAGGAAGGGTGAGGAGTAAAGGATAAAGGGGTGAGGATGTGTTTATGTCTATAAAAGAGGGAGATAACAAGCATATATTGAAAAATGTTAACATCTGCTTGAACTGGGTGGGACAAAAGAGATGTTATATTATGTTCTGTACCTTCCTGAATATTTTATGTTTCATATGAAATGTTTCATAATTTTTTTATAAAAGAAAGGGAAGCAGAGTTTGCTAGAGATGAGAGAAAGACCAAGCAGTGAAAGAAAGCAATTCCCTGAATTGCATATTATTTATTACTTTTTTCAATAGGTATTTATTACAGATTTGCTCTCTGACTTATTTTTGTGCTAAGAATTTGAACAAAATCCCATTTTTTTCAAAAGCAGTGCCAATAGCAATTACACCAGCATTATTTAATAGTAAAACACTGCCTATGTCTTCAGCCAGCTCAAGTCAAACCCAATAGGGATGCTTTTTATTGTATAATACAGACCAGTCCGAGAGTTTAGTAACTGCTGGACTGTTCCTGTGTAATTGGATGGCTGCTGAATCTTTTAAGGACACACTGCTGTTCATTCACTAAGCTTCTTCCTCATCATTCAGTGAAAACTAAACCATCTGTTGTAATGAATATAAGGCTTCCTGCTTTCAATTCTATCTTCTGATTCCCCCACTAAATACTGGTTGTCACTTTCAATTTAAAAAAACATCATTATACTCTCCAATTCCTCCTTTAGAATTTTCCTGTGAGGATCTCAAGGCACTTGATCCATTCAAGGGAGGCACTGCAGTTTGTCTGGGGGATTCAGCTGTGGTGGTAACTCCAGTTTTAGACTGGACAAATGCAGATCTCAGAGTGTCCCAGAGTTTTGTGCCCATCACTTTGAATGTGAGTGCCAGTCAAGAAGCAAAGTGTAAGTTGCTCCTCCTACACCTCAGATTTCAGCACCAGGCAGCACTCTGGGAAAAATTCTGAAAAATGTTCGCCGTGTTAGAACTAACCTGAAGAACTCAGTGTCAGATGTAGCTGACAGGTTTTCAGCACTTTTCCGCTTGCAGGCTGTGGGTGGTCTCCAGTGCCTGCAGACCCTGGTGAGGCCGGCTAATGAGTTGTAAGGGAGTGGAGAAGAGAGGCTGCAGGGGAGGAGAGGTCTGTGGATGGTGAGCTGGTGGTCAGAGGTGGCTTTTTGCAATGAAACTAGACAGTAGAGTGGGAAGCCTGGACCTTAGAAAGGAAAACGTATTTTTAAAACAAGCCATTGATTAATTAAGGTGCTGGTATTTAGAACTGTAAGGAAAAAAGCAGAAAGTTATCATTTGGGCATTAGAAATAGAGAATGTCACCTTAGTAACCATAAAGCCAGGAGCTTCAAAGTGAGTTAATCGGTTCTCCTAATAAACGTGTTTCCCTCTTTCCCTGCTTCGTTTATTCTCTTCTTTCCTTTCCTTTGTGTGAGAAGTTTCTCTACTGTCCATTAAACACAATCCCTGCCATATTGTCAAGAGGCCCCTCAGCAGTCCAACCATCTGTGGTCCTGAACCGTGAGCTGCTCTCGTCAATTGTTCCCTGGAAACCCAAGTAAGAGGATTCATTCCTCTCAATTCAAAATGTAACTTTTCATTTGCCCCTCTGTGTTGAGACAAAAAACCAATCTCTTAGCAATCTTGGGCATGCCTGCATTTGAGTACTGAATCCAACTTACTGTTTTGAAGAGAATATAACTTGTATATCATGTTAACACAAATTAAGGAGACTACATAAGAACAAGACAATATCTTCACCATGGAAGCACAAACTTTCGATTCATTAACAATCTTTTCATTCTGAATGACCGAGCGCCTCTCTTCTTGTTTGAAGAATATATTAAGCTGCTTGTACTCTAAATATGGCCACTCAGAAGAAACCTTATGAGGTTTTCTGGCTTGCCCTTTTCATTGACAGATTCAGATCTCAACGATATCAGGCCTATATCTTAAGTCTCTTTGTTAGAGACCAGCAATAAATTACCTGAGGTCAAGTTCTGTTTATACAGTGGACTGTTCTGAGAGAATTACCTTCTTGACTTAATAGCTTCCTTTCGGGTGACATTTCTCCCTGAAAGAAGACAAATTGTCTAAGGTCAGCCTGCAGATCAGCTCCGAGTGTAGGAGGAAATTGTAGCGGATCAGCCAAATTGCGCCGGCTCTACCCACCAGCAGCAGGGCGCACCGCCAGCCAGAGGCCTGCCCTGAGGGACCGCGGCCACTGCGCCTGGGGCCACTCCTTGAAGAGCAGAATTTTCAAGGTTTCTCTTCGGCCTGCTCTTGAATCTGATCTCTCCCCACCCCACCCCCACCAACAATGAAATGGTTCAGAGCCGAGCTGCCTTAAAATGTCTTTACTTCCCCCGGTCCACGAAGGCTAATTTGGGCGTCTGAATGGGAAGTCAGGGTGAGTCTCAGGCTAAACTCGAGTTTGAATCTGTTCGGTTTCGCCCACTGGAGTGGTGGAGTGAACTCCAAGCTGTCATTTTTACTCAAGGGGAAACTTTAAAAGTTAAAAGTGAACTCACAGCAATTAGTAGGTTTCAGGGCACTAACAACAGAGTATTTTATTCTTAAAGGTGGTTGTCTCCTATGGGAAGCAATTCAAAAAGACAATTGCTTTAGTTCAAACTCACCTACAGAGGAACTGGTGGCTTTGCTGAGTGAGGGGTGTTTTCCTCCTCCTTTGAAAGGAAAAACACAGAGAAAGGGAGAAAGATAGAAATACAAGTCTCTTTTTAATTAAGCATTCTGTCCTTTGAAGTTATTCTGATTTTTTTCACATTGATGATGTAATTTATGTAAATAATCATCTATCTATGAAAGGAGTGTGTCTGTCAAAAGCTGAAATAAAAAACATCCGTCATTTTGAAGTGATTAACATTCTCCAGATGTTTAAATCATCAGATTTCAGGAGTTTCTCTTTGTTGTGATAATGATATAGTATCCAGAACAAGAATGTTTACTTTTTTGTATGGGTCAAACGCAGATTTTTCACAATCCTATTAAGGCATGCAGTTCATTGTAATTGTATGTGCAGATGAAAGCATATTCAGTTATTATTATTCCCCTTAATTGTAAACTGCTGCTGGTAATTTTACTGTAAAGCTCAAACAAAAGGAGTGTACTTGAAAGGACCACCACTGCCCACTTATGTAATCAATTTATATATGTCAAGTTCGTACCGGGATGGTTATCCCCTTCTGTTACCAGACATGTGACATGCTACCACCCTGCAGCTCGGGGCCATGCACACACGCCGCTGGCTCCCTTTGCAGGCGGCTTGGAAATACAGTACATGTCGGTGATAATGTTAAATGACAGTTCCAAACCATTTCCCCTAGGCCTGTTTGACCCTTGGGTTCAGGGTAAAACAGGAATGGTTCCGCTTACCTGCAGGGCCTGAGCATCCTCACCGCTGGCAGAGTTAGCTTGGAGGCTTGGAGACACTCCCTGGAGACCCAATTACCCTTGTTAGGGGACCTATTGAAACATTAATGACGTGTAGGCACTTCATTCATAAAGTTAGACTCAACTCATGGCTAGCATTACGCCCCAGCACACCCTTGCCAGCTTCAGATCTGAAGTGCTTGTAGGGATTTATTAAAACCGCTTGACTAGGGCACAGACTGACTACACGCTTATTATGGGTTACCTACATGCAGACAGCTCTGAGTGAGGGGAGGGGGCTCTCAAATCCCGCATGCATCAGCTCTGTCCTGTAGAACTGCACTAATTAAGAACAAGAGATACGGAATAATTTCTTGAGAATCGTGCATTAGTAATAATATCTCTGGCCTTTTTTGTGTGGTTTGTTGAGCTTTTAATATGTGTCTTCAGGAATTTAATGCAATGTTATTCCATCAGTGGCCATACAATTCTTCTCTCTTGAACATCAGAGAGATCTCTTGGCATCAACCAAGGGAGGAAATGTCTTCCTTTACTGTTCTTACAAGAAATCAAAGCATTACAAGGGTTAGATGATAATGAGTCAGACATAGAATACCTTCTTTCTTACTGCACTGAAGTTTTGGTAATGGGCTAATAATTAATAGTTACCATCTGTTATCCCTTGTGCCCAGCCCTCCAATCATTCTTCATTTGTATTTGAACACACACGTCCTTTTCATCATCCCAGGACCATTTAAGGACTTTGATAAGCCTTGCGTCCCTAAAATGTTTCCAAATCATCCCCATCTGACATAGGCCCTTGAATTAGAACTTTATTAAAGAGGAAGTAGGTATAACAAGTGACAAAGGGCTGCAGCACTGGGCTGCAAATTGGGTGACTTTGGATCTCTTCCTCGCTACGTTCAAGCATCAAAGCGAGTGCCAAGCTGGTCCATTAGCATCCCCGTCTCGGTCTTTTTCGAAGAGTTTTAATGGCCTCTTCCGTCACCTAAAGATGAATGTTTCAACCTTTTCCCCAGTGGACTCCTCATCTTTACCCCATCTAGAAGAATGTTGAGTCTGGGATTATCTTGGGACCTGAACATCATTCTTTCTCTAAATTGGAGGAAAAGATTTACTTCCAGATTTTTATACAATCTTTCTATCCCATTTCTTTGGATAGTGGAAGGGTCCAGATGTTCCTTAAAAGAAACAAATGTGCAGAGAAATCTGGGTGCATCGAAGTCTCGACTTCCATTCATTACTGTGATCGCATTAGGTCAACAGCATTCTTAATGGGGTTAGAGCACACTTTATCTCTTGTATCAAATCAAAATGATAATGCTATTTAGAAATTTAAAAATGGATCCAGATGGGGTAAATGACTCACCCAAGGTCTTATATTTATTCATTCACTTACTGAGCAGTTACAGTGCCCAGGCACTGTGCTTGATGCCTATAGCAGAGCAGGAATAAGGGAAGGTCCCCTGCCCCCAAAAGGAGTAGAGCCAAGACTAGAAATATGGGAGCAGAAAAAACGGCTTTTGCTTTTACTTCCAACATTTTTTTCTCACAACTGGACTCATTGTGTTTAAGTATTAAAAGGATTTTCTGTCGAGTTCTGGTTCTGGTTTGACCATTAGCTCCATGTGACAGCAGCCATACTTTGGCAGGCAGTATCAGTGATAAGGAGAGAGGAAAAGAAAGGACATACAATTTAGTTTTTTCAAAGTGTTATCCTACCACATTATGGTCATTGTTTTTGCCTGCGATCCACAACGAATGTTTGCTGGCACTAAAAACCAAATCTTGTGGTTTGCCAGCACAGATTTCTCTTAATAAGCCAAGAATTTCGAATCCAATTTTAGTCTCATTGGAAGTTTTCTGACAACTTTTAAAATAGCTCTGAAAAGGCTAATGGCAAACTTCTTATCTTCAGCAATTTCTCGTCAAAAAGGTAGTATCCATGGCCAGTGATGCTTCAGAGCTTCAGAGATCCTGAAGAGGTTTAGTTGGACAGACAGTGGGGAAGGTACCAGTTAGATGCCTCCAAGGCTGGGTAGGCCTTCTGGATCCCCGGAAGGTAACGCAGCAAAAGACACAGACAAGTTGGCTCATCTTTAAAGCAACACTCCGTGAAACGCTTCTCACCAAGTCCTTTAGGTGTTTCCTGCCTGGGCTTGTGAGGCTTTTAAACTAATGGACTTGAACTCTTTAAGGCAAATCTTTTCTGCTTTATGTCCTTGATTAAAAAAAAGTGTGTTGTCCAGTTTAAGCCTAAGTATTTTAAAAATTTCAGTGCGACTGGCTGCAGCCTACTTACATAATAGTTTTGGTAAAGGACTCTAACAAAATTTCTTTCACTCTCTCCCTCTCCTTCTCCCTCTCATTCTCAATCTTACTCTCTTTCCTTCCATCCTTCCTCCTCCTCACTAGTAGTTTTCCCTGGTATATTGCTCCTAAAGACCCAGAGCTTCTTCCCTCTTAGTCTGTATTGGACCTGTTTCTATTATCAGACCCAGAATCTAGCATACTTCTTAGCTCTTTATTTTTTCATCCCCTGAATTACTTCTGAATTAATCTTCCTCATATTCCAATTTCATATTCACTAGCTATTATAAAATCCAAACTGTTACAAAGTTTTCTGTCACCTCACCCTCTTAGAACTCATTTCTAGGTAAGTATCAGATAACGCTTTACTGTTTACAATGTATTTCACATCTGATAGTCCATGAGAGCCTCATGAAAATCTTAGCTGGAGCTCAGAGAGGTTAAGTAACTGTGCAAGGTTTCACAAATATTGAAAGAGAGGGCTCAGGCTTGAACCTTGACTCAGTGCACGCAAAGCTTCCATCCAGGAACGAGAGCTGGCAGACTGTGACCCGAGGGCCAGATGCAGCCCACTGCTTTTGTAAATTACGTCTTGTTGGAACACAGCTGGGCGACCAGCTGTTTCTTCTACATAAAGGCAGAGTCGCGCAGTTGCAGCAGACAGTGTATAGCCCACATGGCTGAGAATGTTTAATATCTCACTCTTTGTGGAAAAAGTTTGCTAGCCAGTGGTAATGTATCAGAATCTGGTTTTTTGAATTAAAAATATATACGGATATACCACCAAAGTCACCCTTTTGTGAATTATACAAGTACTATAGGTTTATTATCAGAACTGCAAGACATATAAAAAAACTTCAATTCTTATCCTATTCCTCTTCCTTTTCTCCTCCCTTACCAATCGATCTTAGAGCCATTTAGTGGAGCAGAGTGGGCGTCTGTGCCTGGGGATGGGAAGTTGCAAAGACCCAGAGAGGGGTCTATCCTTACACCATCCTCTTGGGGTCCTAGAGGGACTGGGAGGGTGTCCTCATAAGAGGGCCACACTGCACGGGGAGTCAGCCCGAGCAAGGTGAGGCAGGCATTGCTGAGGATGGACAGCCCAGCATGGGCTGCAGAGCTCCAGTGGGCGGACGAGGAATGGGATGTGGGTGGGGGCTGTCATTGGGAGTTAGAGCCTTTATGGGACAGGAGATTGGATATGTTAAAGGGGTGTTACTCATATAAGTAAACGTATTATGAGTAGTGGGAGCTAAGATTCTCAATGTCAGAAGGGATTTGCAAATATGAAAAGGGAGGAAACTAAAAAGAACCTTGTGATGTTTGGAACTGAAGGCAATGTTATGAATTCCTAGATTACAATAACTATAGATAGATATACTAGTAAATACAAATGTAAATACATACATTCCCCAGCTCTGTACATTGATAGGGCTGGAGAACAGTGACACAACAATAACAATGAGCACATTTAGTTCCAAGGTCATGGATTTTAAACACTGTTCTTCACTAAAAGAATGCAGGGTTTCTTGGAGAAATGACTGATTCTAGGACTGGGGCAAAGAAAGTAAAAGATGAGCCCAGAACATCTTATGACAGAAAGAAAAGAAGTACTCAATGAATGATGGGGGAATGCCAAAAACACACACAGAACCAGCTCTCTCTCCTCAAAAGGAGACAAACTGAGCATCAATATTAAAATATTAATGAATTATAATAAAATAGGAATGAGTTCTTAATGATATAAATTAAAAAAACTAAAGTTTGATGAAAAACTGTATATTTATATACTCCAAAAATATGTCCCAACAAAAATGCTGCTTGATTATAAACTAGAAGAGAAACTCAACAATGGAGAAACAAGGAAACACAACCTTGATAAAGTAATCAAAGTGAACATCACTGTAATGCTAAGAAATCTAAATCATGAGGATGCAATGAGAACACATAGTCATTTTTCCAAATTGCTTCCACAGATGCTTAACCAAAATCTAATCATGAGGGACTCCCATTGGGAGATACTCTACAGGTAAACACCTGTTGGGAGATACTCTACAATGTCACTGGCTTTAAGCTTCAAAGGTGTCAATGTCATGAAAGTCAAGGAAAGATGGAGGAACTATTCCAAACCAAAAGGGACCAAAGGGACACAAGGACTCAGTGCTACCTGCTTCTGAACTGGACTTGTTTTGCTCTAGTATGCATTTGGGGGTCACTTACTGGAAATTCAATGGGTTGAGAATTAAATGGAAGTAATGTATCAACATTATTTTCATGATTTTGATAGTTTCATTGTGGCTAAGTATACAAATGTTCTCATTTGTAGGAAATACATCCTAAAGTACTCAGGGGTGTTGGGGCAACATGTTGGCAAGTGACTCTCAAACAGTTCAAGAGGTAAATGTCATTGTGTAAATTTGAGTCTGTTTTAAAATTAATAAAATAATTTTAAGTTTAAAAAAGAGAACAATAGCCACCTATGAGTTTCCTCTCTAGAGAGATATAACCATTGGCAACCTTGCTTTATAGTACCCCAGGTTTTGTTTCTGTTCATATACAGGATCTGGCACAAATAACACCCATTTTTCATTACAAAATCTTTTATTACAAAATCGTAAGCATGTAATTCTGTAACATAAAAATATCACACTCAAGCACACCATATGACATTTTAGGTGAAATGTTCAAATTACAACTACAAATTACTACACCCAAATTATTACCCCACCAACAACACTCAAGAGGGTGTTACTTCTTCTGTAACCTCTATGTTAAAATATTATTTTGTTGTTTATTACTTTAGTAAATCTCATCATACCTTTCTTTATTTTTTATAGTTTCTTTTTTCACTTAACAATAGCATGATAATTTTCTATTTTATTTAATATTTATATAACTAAATAATGTAAAATGCCTGCTAGTATTTATCACTTGAATTATAAAAATTTACTTAATATTTTATAGAACATTTACATTGTTTTCAATTTACCTCTGGTTATTACCTTATGAAAATTTGTAGAAATAAAATTGCTGAGTCAAAGAATATGTATAATTTTAGGATTTTTAAAATATATATTGAAAGTCTTCTTTCAGAAAAGTTGAACCAAGTTACATTACTATTATCAGACAGTAGTGCTCCTTCTTCACAAGCTCAGCAATGGTGGTTATTATAGGTCATTTTATATTTTAGCAGCATCAAATGAAATATTTTAATTTTCATTTTGATTTTAAGTAGATTTTATATATATATATACATTTATATTTCTCCTTTTGGTAATTTTCCTTTTCTTTGCTTATTTCCTATGATAGTAACCTTTTCTATTAAATATATTTACACATTTTCTGTGTGTAGAATGAGGTTCACCTTTCATCTCTTATTTATATCGTAGGCATTTCCCATTCCTATTGGCATCGCTTCTGTTTTCATAATTATTGGGAAAAAAACCCTCAATTTTCATTTTTATTTTTTTATGTTGTCAGATGGTGTTTATTTCACTTAGAGTCAAGTTTAGAAAAGCATCTAGCACCTGAAAATCATATGAATATATATAATGCATATATAAATAACTAGAAGGACTACGGGTATCTGCACCTGTATATCAGGTATCTTATTACATTTAAGACGCCTGGCCTTTTAAAGGATGGTTTAGATATGTACGCAGTATGAAGAAATGGCAAGAGAGAAAAGTCCTCTTGTTTAAGACCAGAAGAATTAATTTCGAGTCTGGCAGATTCTCTGAGCCTAGTTTTCTTAAATAAAATAATATTACTTATTTCACAAAGTTGTGAAAATTCAAAGACTAATACATGCTAAATGCATAGAGTGGTAGTTTAAGATAGCAGATAGAAACTACCAGAAAAATGTGTCCCTTAAAAAATATCACTACTACAACAAACAAATAAGAAAACGGTCAACACACTTTAAAATCTAGCAGCCACAAATAAGACCTGCACAGTCTAAAGAGCCTCAGCTCCCGAACAGCCACCCTCTACCTCCTGCCCTGCCTGAAGAGCAGTTTGGTAAGTGAGCTGGTATGAGACAAAGCCTGCGGGTGTTTCTACACAGGACGGAACCATCCCCCTCCCCAACTAGTTTTATAAACCCTGTGGAAGGCATTTCACAAGACCTCACAAAAGAACTAATGTCCAAATATAACAAGAGAGAGAGGGAGATAGATAGATGATAGATACACAGATAGATAATTGATAGATAATGAGGTTATTACAAAAAGTCCATACAAGAGACTATGGTGGCTTGGAGCAAGCAGGATGGTGGATGGCAGCTGTGGTGGCGGGAAAGAGGATGGAATTCTGGGTATAATTTGAAGGTGGAGCCTGTGAGATTGGATGTGAGTATGAGAAAAACAATTGAGTTGGGTATAATCCCAAATTTTTGGTGTGAAGAATCGAAAGGTATGGAGTTGCCATTCATTTAATTAGGTAAGCTGTAGACCAGTAGGCTTAGATAGGTGGGTGGGAGAGGTAAGGACTTAGTTTTGGACAAGTTATGTTTAAGGTACCTGTTAGATATTTAAATAGAGATGCCAAGTAAACAGTTGGATACAAAAGTGTGGAGTTTAAGAAATCTGGGTAAGATATAAATTTGAGAAGTATCAGTATACACATGTGTGTATCTGTATTTGAATATATTTAAATGTGTATTATGAGACTGATTTTCTTATGATACAAAGAAAATGGGAAAAGAGAGGCACTGAATATCTAAGAAAACAAACTGATAATTAAAACATCATTATGAAATCAAGGGATAAATTATCAGTGACAATGAATAGAATAGTCATTGCTGAAAACTGAATTGCTAAAGTAATGGTTAAGATTGTTTACAAAATAAAAAAGAGACTAAAGCAATTAGGATGTGCTAGTTAATAGCTATGAAAGACAGAAAAAGATAGTTCAACATACGGTTAATCAATTTCCTTAGAATAGATACTCTGATTAGAATAATTTAGAGATATAGAAAGCATAAAAATTCTGAATATAGTAACATTTGAGTTGGATGAGTAAAGATTTTAACCTCTTTGCTAGTTAACATTCCTAATGGAGAGTCTTCATTTATTTAAAGCACTACTTTTGTGTCAGTGTTACACAGGGCAAATTTGTTACAGGTAATTCAGTGGAATCTGTTTGTTTTCCTTGATTGTCTGATCATCTCCATAGCCCCCAAACACATTTACTGATACCCATACCATAAACACTTGAGACTAAAGTGCGCTTAAATTCCTTTTACTGCCAGGTTTGTATGAACATGACAGCTATAGAGTTGTAGCAATCACTAAGTAGAATTTTATGTAAGCCTAACAAATACGAAAGTGAAAGGATATTATTTTGTCTGATAATCAAGTTGGAGAAATTTCTGCTTAGGATGTAAAAAGTTGTAAGAAGCCATTGTTCTCTCTACCTGATCACCAAAACAAACTGTTTAAGATTTAAAGTCATTGTAGAGCAAGAACACAAAGAACCCTAAACTGACCGTATTCCAGGAAATAGCATGACTTCACAGAAGAGAAGAGACCTGTGGCTGCTCTGATTCCTACTGGAAAAGCAGGAGAAGGAAGAATTTACTGGAGATAAGGATAAGGAAAAACCAACCAAACTCTAAGAACTTAGGGTGGCTGCAAATGGGCAGGTACGACAGGTGAGAGTTCCAAGGAGCCTCGGACACAGACCGATCTGTAGCCACCCACGGACTCCTTCCTTCCTAAGGTCTGCACTGAATGGTAGGGGCAGGAGAGGTGAGAAAGTGCAAAGACAGGCAGCTGCCAGGATGCAGGAGATAGGGCGAGAGCGTGGAAGGCACAGAAAGAACCCATTCGAGGACCTCCGGGATTTCAATGAGCAGTGTTGGGGTGGGGCAGGAGAGCTACAAAACGCTCTCCAAGGCATTCTCCACCTTCATGGAGTATGAACGGCTACCCACGAATGTTGGTAGCAGAGCAAGAGGGAGGTGAGGGATTGCATGTGCATAAATCCTTAAGCAAGGCGGGAGAGCAGGGGACTTTCAAGGAACTCCCCAATCTGGCACCCTTGCTACAAGCAGAGAAGGACCCTCTGGAGTTCAGAAATCTGGAGGCGTTGTTATAAAGCACACAGACCTCAGTAATCTTCTCAGTGCTCAGAGCCGATCTCCTACTGACGGGAAAATATTGATCGCATTCTCAAACATTTAAAGCCAGTAGTGAACTGACTTAAACAAACACTTCAAAAAAGGCAAGATCCACCTCAAGCACAAGTTGGAATAACTTGGCACTGTTTTGTCATTAGTGCAGTCTGGCAAGAAATAGGGTGCATGCTCTTTTCTGGAGGTAAATAGTTACCTGTTCTCTATTGCTCTTTTATCGAAGCCAAAGAAGTTACACTCATGATCCGTGGACATGAACTAAGGAGTGGGGGGTTGCCGGAGGGAATGGGGGTACTGGGTGGAGAGCAGCAGAGGGGGAGAATTGAGACAACTGTAATAACATAATCAAGAAAATATACTTAAAAATATCTGGGATACAATAAAGTATTACAAGGTACACACAGAAGTATGATGTGCCTGAGGAAGCAGTGAGTAGAAGTGGACTCAGAGGTGACTCAGTCGTTGGAATCACCAGACCAGGACTTTAAATAACAGTGATACCAGTACTCAAGGATCTGATGGAAAAGGTGAAAACCATGCATGAAGAGAGGAGGAACTTAAGCACAGACATGCAAACCATAAAATAGAGCCAAACCAACACAGAGGAGCAGATCTGAGCGCTGTGTGGGTGGTGCTCGGCACTTACATCTATACCCAAATAATCTCTGTGGAGAGAGGGCTGTAAGTTAAAAGGAAGAAGGAGAAGGAAGAGGAGTGAGGGGAGGGGAGATTAGTGATGCTGGGTGTACACTACTATACCTAATAAAAGCAGCAGTAAAGGAGAGTAAGTGTGCTAACTCCTGGAACGGTGGAATAGCAAATATCTCAAGGTCATTAACCCAATTTATTCATAAGTACACAATATATTATGGGGAATCCCAAGAACAGATACGGAGGGCTTTGCAGGGCTCCGAGGTCTTACAGAGCATGTGTGTGCAAAAATGCAGCGAAGCCTGGGTGATTACTGTTAATATTCCAGCTATAAAATAGGCTGACGAGGAATGCTTACACACGCGTAGGTTTTGATAAATTATAACCAACCTATTTCCATTTTTTCAGAACTTTCATGATAAACAGAGGTGGCTTAATTCCTTCTGATGTGAAGTTGTTTAGTTAATATAACACAGTCACTTGTGAGAGTGAAGAACATTCACCTAATTTCACAATAAATCCTATTGATCTAAACCACAAGTGCAATCCTACTGAGGTTCCATTTGCTGCTAGGATAAATCAACAGTCTTTTCCTCTATTTGACATTCTTTTCTTCCCAGAACACAGCTCATTGTGTGGGGCTATGCCCTTTCTATTTTCATTTTACAAAAGCTACCAGGAATTGCTTTAGTTACCTGACATTTTCTAGTTCTCAATCACCTGCTTTTATTTCTGGTGAAACTTGACTATACTTAATAGGCCTTTCTATTTTTCTAATTAATTACTTATTATCACTGCATTTCAACTTCACTAGGTTGATTGCAATCAATAGTCTTAACTTCACTAACCTTCGGTTCAGTTTTCAGTGTATTAATTTGAACAACTACGCACCTCTGTCAAAAAATAGATTAACTGTGTCCTTAGGATTCAGTTATATTCTCAGAGGAGTTTCAATTGAAAGTCGCTTTTTGAAAGAGAAGTCCAGCCCTGGCTGGTGTAGCTCAGTGGATTGAGCGCGGGCCTGAGAACCAGACAATCGCGGTTCAATTCTCAGTCAGGGCACATACCTGGGTTGCAGGTTGGTTCCCTGCAGGCCAGTTCCCAGCAGGGGAGGCACGAAAGGCAACCATACATTGATGTTTCTCTCCCTCTCTCCTTCCCTTCCCCTCTAAAGATAAATAAAATCTTTAAAAAAAAAAAGAAAGAGAAGTCCAGGTTACGCACAGTGCTAAATTAATTGTTAAAATAATATAGATAATGACATTGTGTGTGCAATAGAATTTGATGGAAACATTTAGGCCACATACTTGCCATTGTTTTACATCCTCACCTGAGGATATGTTTATTGATTTTAGAAAGAGAGGAAGGGAGAAAGAGAGAGAGATCCATGTGACAGAGAAACATCGACTGGCTGCCTCCTGTACCTGCCCTGACTGGGGATCAAGCCTGCAACCTCAGTATGTGCCCTGATCGCACCTGCAGCCTTTTTTGGACTCTGCTCCAACCAACTGAGCCACTCAGTCAGGGCCACTTGCCATTTTTAACACTAGATTTGCCACAACATTTGCTTCTATAACATATAATGTAACAGTGGTTGTTACTGAATTCTTAATTATATCTAGAGTCTTCCTTTTTTTTAAAAAGCACTCTGAAGTTTACTATAAAGTCAAATAAGAGTACACCTCAATATTTTTGCAATCGTATGTGCTTTTTGGATATTGGTGGCTTAAGTTCATAATGGGACACAGGTGGGAAAGAGGCGAGAAGTAGCCAGACTTCATCACGGCTGTACCTTGTTTACGATGCACAGCAAATGCCAGATGAAAATCTGGACTTGCAAAGTAAACCTATTAACAGTCAAAGTATTGCAATGCTGATCATTTTATTGTTAAAGCAAGGTACATTCACCTTTGCCACGCTAGAGCTGAGCCATGGGTATTACAAACGAGTTCTCGGTCTGCCTCACAAGGAGATTACTTCCCCCACCCCTGGGTCCCCTAAAGGAACTTCTAAATGGGCATTTATAGCTGAGAGTTTTATGTACATGTCTACCAAATTTGTCTGGAAAACAAGGCGTTTTGAGTGGTTGTAAATTTGCTGCTGTTACTAACCACTTACGTGGGTAAACCTAAGAATAAGGCATTTCACAAATAAGGTAAAAGCAGTGGGGTTGAGAGGGCAAAATTCAGGGTCTCCTGTTTTAGAACGAGCTTCTCAGCATCCTGATTTTTTCTTCAGGGATTTACCACCACTCAGAGGTGGTAGCACAAGGATAGAGTTTGCAACTTTGGCTTCATTTGCATATGTGCCTCATTCAAAACCATGTGTGACCTGGGCAGGGCTGAATTTTGAATTTCTGGCACCCTAGCTAAGAAAATATTGCAATGACCCACATAAAGTTAGTAATGAAGAGTTAAAAACCCAACAAAATGTTTTCTCCTAGTGAAAGCTTTCAGATTATTTTAAAGGAAATGAATTAGCAAAACAAATTCTTCCTTTTCTCATACTGACCAAAGTATAATTACTGATTTTGTTTTTAACCTTTCATTTCTCTTTCTCTCTGACTCTTTAAATAATTACATTAGAACTGATGAAATATTGTGCTCCATTAAGAGTTCAAAAGAGATTTACTCAAAATTAAAAATTACTGTGGTTCAAAGACATTAGCAGGACGGTGATAAATCAAGCCACAGACTGGGGTAAAAATACTTGCAAATCATGTATCCAACAAGGTACTTGTATCCAGAATGTATTAAGAACTCTTACATGTCAACAGTAAGAAAAAATGAAAAAGGGCAAAACAAAGGATTTGAGGATATATCTTGAAAGAAATATATAAACAGAAAATAAGCCCATTAAAAGGTTCTCCTCATCATTAGACAGTAGGGAAATTCAAATTAAAACCACAAGAAGATCAATGTTTCGCCCACCAGAATGGCTATAATAAAAAAGATGGACAGTAACAAGTGTTGGCAAGAACGTAGTGAAATTGGAACTCTCATACATTGCTGGCAGGAATAGAAAATGATGGAGCCATTTTGCAAAAACAGTCTGGCAGTTTCTTAAACATAGATTTACCATATGACTCAGCAATTCTATTCCTAGGTATCTTAAGATTCAGTTACATTCTTAGCAGACCCTTAGATTTGGCCCAAAACTTATGAAACAACCTCCAAAACAAAAGCAAAGAAATAAACTCTTGTTTTGGTATCATTTCCCAGAGAACAAAGGCTATGCCAGTGCTAAAGTTAAATGTGCCCTAGAATGCCTGTGTGCTAGGATGCTTGTATCCTCCCGCCTGTGTTTGTTTGTTCATTTCTGGTGGGATAAATACATAGAAAATAAGCTCTAACAAGCTTCAAGTCTCTGTCCAAACTTATTTACTGAGAGTAGAAGTCCAACTTCCAACATGATTGTTGTTGAGTGAAAAAGTTCTCTCTGAAAATATGGAATAGGCACACCAAGAAGCCAAATGTACATTAGTTACCTGCTACCATCCCCCATTCTTTTTTTGAAAGGATATATTCTACATGATGGAGGCTAAAAGGTGGCAGCTGTGCCAAAGTAGTGGACCCTAAATCGCTGAGCAAAAAATGAGAGGGGGGAGGCTCTGATTGCTCACAGTACAGCAGTGAATGTGCGCTCTCAACCACAAATCAAGCAAGCTGAAAAAAAAAAAAAAGACCCAATCAAGGCAGTAATGGCCTCCACTTCACAATCAGACAAGTGCTTCTTACTTGAAAAATCCTACCATTTATAGCTGATTGCTAACCCTGGCCTCATTTCTAATCTAAAGGGCGAGTAATAATTTGGAAAAGGAATTATAACAACTTCCCAACAATTTAGCAAATTGTTATTATTTCAGGGGGAGGGGGGAGGGTAGAATGGAGTTGCTTTGGTAATGTGTTTCTTTGGGGGGGGCTACCATTTTTATGACATCAAATCCCTATGCTGCCATTCTAGAACAGTAACTAATCTATATTGGAAATATGTTTTTTTAAAATGGTGATACTTTATGCAATGTCACATGTTCCAATATGGTCAGACTTGTGGATCTCCAAAGAAAAAGGAAGGAAGAGGTGTTGTTGATTTTTTACACTTTTATCTATAATATTCCAAAATACATTTGAGTGACTGTCTTCGAGTATCACTGGTTTGGAAATGATTTTGACCTTTTAGGGAATTTGACTTCATAAAAAATAATACTGTTAAATACTCTACTGGGTTTTTCTTTCAGTGATTGCAGTGTTAATGGATATGGCTCAGGTACGGTTTCTGTGACTAGAAACAAAGTAATAAAGAGTTATCTTTGATATTCTTATGTTTGAGCTTCTACATTAGAATATATGTTCATATTCATATGAACATATGTGAATATGAATAAAGCATATGCTTATCATTTCATTAACATGTTACATGCATAAAAGCAAAGTGCCTTTTACATAGGTGCCATTTTGGAGATTAATATAATTATATTACTGAGCAAGACACTTGCACACAGTATGTACACAATATTCTCATTACAAAGCAGTTGAGCATGCACAGTTAATATAATATTGTACAAAAGAGGTCAGGGCCATGCTGCTTTCTGGGAAAGAAAATTAGCTGTTAAGAGTACAGGCCACAAAGATTTGTTGAATCATCAACATAAGGAAGTTAGTGGAGACTGCAATTTTCAGCCTCTTAATTATTATGCAATGAGAAACAAAATCTGGGAAAGGGCAGTAACTTCCTAGAGGTCACACAGCAGGTAAATGACAGAGATTAAATTAAAACTTGGCCGTCCTTACTCCCGCCACCCTACCTTTTGCCTTATATCCTATTCTTTCAACATCCTTCTTCCAAATGGCTTCAAATTGTGGGTATTTTAGAAATGTGACATGTTAGCCTCGTATAATACAGACATCAGGGACTTTTGTAATAGGATATGCTTAACATCGACATGCAACTTTAAGCCTACAGTGTGAGCAATAATGTTTCTTCATGTTTTGCCACTTTCCGTTAACCTTGTAATAAAACTCTGCAGTTTAGAACCCGTTTGTCCTTAGGTATGAGAACATTAACACTTTACCTACTGGAAATAGACTTTATTCTTTTTTATGTTCTAAATTAAGACCTATTACTTAAAACAAAATGGGCAATTAGGAGCGGAACCAAAACATAGTACTGTCCTTTCATTTTTCTCTTCAGGTAGGTGACCAGCAGAAGGATTCCGAGGGCAGAACACAAGCCTCTGCAGCTGGAACTCGGAAAAGCACGACTGCGTCTGGACTTAAAATCAGGCCGCAGTTCCGATTTTAAGTTAGAAAACGTGGAACTCCAGGCCATGCGAATCAATGTAGGCCTAATGGACATTTTTTGTCATATATTCATTTTTAGCAGAAAAAGTAACTTTCTTTTGGTATTTTCCATAGGCCTAACAAATACTAAAAATAGGAAATATACCCAGTTTTGGAATCAAAGGAAATACTTTGATTTTCAGTTGAAAATGTTAAACAGAATATGTTATCCTTTCTGAGGCACAACAGATTTTAAGCAGATTTTTAAAACTGGATTTAGAAAAACAAATATAACTATCTTTATTTATGTGTGTAACTAGAGTAAGAAAGCTAATTTTTTCAGATACCTAGAAATGATTTATAGCTTGCAATTACACACTCCATTCAATATAAACAAAATCATAATTCATATTACATAATCTATAGTACATTCTAAAATACATAATTCTACTCTGGAAAAAAAACACATGCACATTTTTCTTATACTATCTTTGATGTCCAGCACCATGGCCTTAAAGTGAATTTTTACAAAAAATAAGGAATTGATGTTATTAAGTGCCAGAGAGGGAACACAAAGTATTTTAGAAAGGAGCTTAAAATTATAACAACTTTTAAGAGTAGGGAAGTCTGAGATACCATAACAGAAAATATTCATTTTGTTATGGGAAGAAAAAAGCTCCATGGTAATGCCTGCATTTGCTCTATTTCACAGTATTTTGAAAATGAGTGAAAAATGCAGAAGACTTTCACTGAGGCTCAGAAAGATAGGGACATAATCTTGAAGAAAAAGACCAGGCACACCCCCAAACTGACAAATAGCGACCGCAGAGAAAAATGGGATTTGCAGCATCATACCCTCAAAAGTAGCCTAAACATATTAGTAGAGTTAACAAAAGTGAACTTTCGATAAGAAACTCAAAGCCCACTTTTGTCTGACGTTTTTAAAATTAGGCCAAGTAACAGAATCTATTCACAGTCCAACTAGGGGAAAAATTAGGGATCTGAGCCCAGGAAAATGTTTTTCCAGGACAGCACTTTTCTAGGAAATATATTCCTGACCTTCCCTTTTATTAAAACTAAAATTCTTGTATTACCACAAGCTAAAATGACCTCTAGTGTTAGGAAATAGATTTCTTAGAGCGAATCACAAGCACCAAATATCACTTATAAGGATAGTGATATTAGCACACACTTTTTGCCATTGTTTGTAGTACAATTAGCTGCTTTATTGAATGCAAAAAGATGCAAAGAGTATGATAAAGTCAATCTCTTTTCTCTTGCCCATTACACAAAATATCTAATCCTCAGATCCACTCAAGCAATATTAAATTTTTGTCATTCAGAAAGGAATTTTCTCTCATGACAAAATATATGTTTATAGCTATGAGTTAGAGCAGATGTAGTTACAAGGGGAGAAAGGCAGGATTTTTTAATAAAAATTCTGGTAGCATTGTCAAGGACAATGTGTGTGGAACAATTTCAAGACTGGTTTCTTGAGTAGTAAAGTAATGTATATATAGGAAATCCTAGCTTTTATGAACTAAATGGAAAAGTACTCAGTTGTTTTGGCTGTGTAAATCATTAGACACATTGTGAGGAGGCCTTAACATTTATAAGTACTTAAAAGCTTTTGTATCACTAAATCTACACAAATGAATTTGGTAGCTACTTAACAGTTAAATTTTGTATCTTAAAGAGCAAATTTGGGGGAGAAAATATAATATTAAGGAATAATATTAGGGTATCAAAGAAGTGCAACACATATTTTAAAGGGATCTCTTTACTAAGAAAAATACTCCTGAAAGAGGATTGCATTAAGATTAAAAAATGAATAAACTCTATTGTGACATTTTTGTGCATTTGTGGCAAATAAATAAAACTAGTAAATATCAGCCAGTCTGATTTATAGAAGCAAGGAGGGATCTGAACAAAAATGAACTAAAAACTCAATTCATTGTAATAAATACAAAATCAAACACTGAGATACAAAAATCTAGGCATATGTTTAAGCATTTTAGAAACTATTGATTGTAAATGATAGATACTTATATTAAAAGGAAGAGGTTTATTTTGCACTGCATTATTTATTAGTGAAAATTAGAAAAAAGTAAACGGAAGAGCTAATAAAATACAGATTTATGATATAAGTTAAAAAATAAAAATTACCTAGCATCCAAGCACAATGAAATTAATTCCAGGAAAAATTTTAATACTACATATATATGCATATTAAATATATACAAAACCACTTTTAAATATATGTTTTGAATTCTACTCTGAGCTTAATTTGAAAGCTTTCCTGGGAGAAAAAAAAACACCATGCTTCTTCTTATGTACTCATTGCAATCGAGTAATTATGTAGGAAGAATATGCCATGATAATAAACTTCATTACTCAATAACATTAGTAAACATTAAATATTTAAAGAATATTGTACTGCATTATGGCTTATTCTATTTAAGTATCACAATTATAACAGTCTTTTCTTCCTGTATTTCTCTAAGGATGAATTGCTAGGATTTCGTAATCTGCTGCTAATGTGAGCTGATATTGCAGTCATATGACCTAATTAAACATCAGGGTTCATATTTAAAATATGTAATTACCAGCGTGTCATTAAAAAATGTAATTACTAGTTTCTACTTTAGTAGCAAAAAATAATGTTCATGCCAACAGACAATGGAAAGTTTTCTGAAAAAGTTTTTCTTTTCCAATTGTAAAGAAACAATGAAAAATCTCAGTGTTGAAATCCATCATTAACATCATTTTCATGGAATAAATTCCCTTGTGGAAATTTCCGCTCCTAGAGGTGTATTATGTGTCAGATCTTATTGTCACTTGTAATCTATTCATCTTTCTTTACAGGAACATACGTTCATTTTTAGCATTTGAGATCTCCATACACAACACTTAGTATGATAGGTAAGTAAAGCAAAAAACTTCCTTTATTTTAAAACAAAATAGAGTCAAAGATTTGGGGCTTTAGGGAGAAATTTTTCATGTTGAATTGCACAAAATCATTCATAATTACCTCAGTGATTTCAATATCACAAATCCCTTCTGATTAGCCCTCTTTAAAAAAGAGAGAGAGAGAGAGAAAAGACAAACCCGCTTCAGAATTGTTTGGCCCTGTTGGAAGCCCCGTCTGAGAGAATGACAGGTTGTGTAATTAAATTGAATCGTGTATTTTCCATAGAAACAAGGCATGATACTGGAACTGATGCAAGCTATATGCTCATTCCTATATTTAGACTCCTCAGCACCAACAGGGCAGCCGCCCGCTGCCCGACCCAGCCGGAGCCAGGGCATCATCCCATGTAGCTTTGCAGTTTGAAAAATATGGAAAGGCGGAAAAGAAGAAGTGACTCTAGAAACGGCCGACAGAATGCAACCCTTTTACAGAACTGTTCTTCATTCCCTGAGTGAAAAAAATGTCCTCACAAATAATACTTTCCCATTGAGACGACTGGGTCGCTAGGAGTGTATTATAGAGAAGTCTGGGGAAACAGTTAAGAGCAGGATGCAAAAAGGAGACCCAAGCAAGAACGCAAAACACGTGAGTTCACGGAGGAAAGCATGCCAAGTACTTCCAGAAGTTTGTAACTGAAAATAGAAATGTAATCTTTAGGAAAAATGTTCCTTTGTTTTTTCAAGTGCCAAGTGTAAACTAGAGAGCGTCAGGATAAACCGGAAGTCACTGAAACTGCACCCAACACAAAACTGCAGTAGCAGGAAGACAAATTGCTAAAACTTCTCAGCATGTGACGATCTCTGTCTTTGTATTAAGGGACACTATTTCCTACCAAGCTTCACTTCCATATCTTCTTACTTTATTTCTACTTTTTTTTTTTTGGCCACCAAACCACAACTGTAGGCCCAAGCCCCCAGTCGTGCTTTATTTTGAAATTATCCACATGGCTCTCTAAACTGAAAGTGCACTATTTTCACGTTACATACACAATCATAAAGAAAATCCAGTGTCACAAAAGTCCCTCAAAATCAAGGGACCCCAAAGACTCTGTCAATGGCTGGACCAAATCAAGAATTCGCTGTCACTGGAGTCAGTGAACAGCAGTGTTAGAACGGTTGCTTGACACCCACAGAGATGGACTGGATGGAGACTTGGTGATTGAATGTAGATGTGTAAATTTTGCTATGAGCTGTCTAAATATTGAACATTATATTTAACATAAAGAGCAAATAGGACTGCATGAGGAATAGTAACATTAAAAATTTTAAAGAAAAAATTTGACACGGAACACTGTAACTCTGATAAATTTAACTAAAATTAGCCATTCTTTTTCTAGAACACCTGTAGATTTCATCCAGCAATTTCCTGAGAGGCCTACAGATATATCAACATATAGATTCATGTTTTGAATTTGTAAACAAATCATTTTATTATGAATTCTTTATACAAATATTTTACTTATGAAAATATTTAAAGATGTGGCCATTCTAACTATATTTAAATTTTGACTCAGGTTTACCAAAAATTTGAATCAAAGTTTGTTCACAATATTTATTTTATTTCACGCTTTAGAGAAACTGTGATTTTAGTGCCGTACTGGAACAACAGAGGTGAAAACTTCTCGATATATAGCTTTTGCTATTAAAATGCCAAGTGACTAAAATATAATAGAATAAGCGGCAGGGTTTTTTATTTCTAAATATTAGTTAAGAGTAAAAATATTGAAGTATTCTGGAATTGGTTATGCAAGAAAAGTAAATCCAACCAAAGCCCACACTTACCACCTCCGCCTTACACGCGGCTCAAACTGCTCTGGCGGGTCTGCTGCGCGTAGTCTTCTGCCACCTGGTGGCTGCTGGTGGAAAACCTAGGCCGTGAGTGTGGGCATTGTTTCTTTGCTCCCTTTATAGAACTAATAATACATTGAACTTCGATTTGACTACATGCCTGTTGCTGCGGGAAACATTGGCTAGTTCACATGACTTACTAATTTGCTGTTACCTCATTTTAAAGTATCAGTACAGATTAGCTGCAAGATTAACAGGTGGTTTGAATAAGTTATTGGCAATTGCTAAGTAAAATAAAATCAGCCAGAATTTCTTGATCTCTGTATAATGCTCTTCTCCAAGGGGTTTTGGCGGCTCATTTAAGTCTTACCCTATCCTGGAAAATGGGTCAGGGGTGTATTAAGTCACGAAAAGCTGAGAAACAAAGGAATTCATTAAATGAATGTAATGAGACAGCATTTCCGTGTAACTACGCGAACACTCCCGCTGGCACATCACAGAGAAATAAACTTAGTAGGCAGTCTTAGATGTCATTTCTGTCAACACATCGCGGGATGATGTGAACCGCACGAACCAACCTTTGAATAATTATCACATACTGATTATCATACACTGATGAATCATTCCATAATTATTAAAAAAAAAAAAAAACTCGCTGTCATGAACACACCTAGTGTTCCGAACGTAGTTTCTGAACAAAAGGAACTAAAGTGCTTCAACTGATTCTATGCTGGAACGAACCTGGAACGTCTACTGTGAAATAATTAGAAAATGCTCAAATCTTGAAGCAGGCGTGAAAAGAGCACAGGAGCCAGTGTTAGCTGATTCAGACAAGAATTGTCAATAGATGCTAAAACTAGTGTGTAAAATTTGATGAGGAACACATTATTTACATATTCTCAAAGTATAGCAACCTACAAATTTCTTACTAATGCAGAAAGAAAAAATATTACCTTCAGAGTGGTGAGACCTGGCAGATACCACAGTCAGCAAATGACCAACCTAGTGTCACCAGTGCTGGGACAAACTGAGGGCATGTGCCTCTCGAAGTGATTGACAAGGATACATCACTTGCGTAGTGTTCTTGACAAAAATGCCTAACCAGAACCTAATTATGATGAATTCATAAAAAATATAAGTCAATTGCTATTTAAAAAGCTTTGGATATGTCTCAAAATATTAATGTTATGAGAGATAAAGGCTTATAACATTATTAATGATTAAATGAAACTAAAGAAACATGAAAACTAAATCCAATTCATGTTCCTAAATTGGACCGTGGGCCAAAAAAACAAATTGCTGGAAACAATATCTTCAGAAAAATTGATGACATTTGAATATAATTTGAAGGTTATGTAACTGTGCTGTATAAATGTTGAATTTCCTGATTTTTATAATTGTGTTTAGACTAGCCTTGGTCTAAAGAAAGATACACTGACATCTTTAAGAGTAAAGAAGCATAGTACCTTTAATATTTTCAGAAAAAACACTCGTAAACATATTACTTTAGATAGATTTGAAATTATTTCAAAATAAAAAAGTTTTTTTTTAAAAGCTCACTGTAAAAAGAAAAAACAGAACTTGCCACTTTTAGTCACGAAGTATATCTCAGAAGCTCAAATGCTGGGTCTGGAAGTCTGGACGTTTTGTCCGATGGAAAGCAGGCCATGGAGCACTGTGCTCCCTGAACTTTTTCATCACCAACTTTATTGACTGCATTGCAAATAGTTTTCCAAGAAATGAATAGTGACAAATTTGGTTGGGAATTTTGTCCTTTCTTTGTAAAACAATAAATTAGGTTATGATCTTGAATTCTCACTCACACAATGCATTTATGAATTGTAATAGTTTAAAAAGGATCACACACTATGACCGAGTGGGATTATTTCAGGGATGTGAGGATGATTCAGCAGGCAAATCAAACAATAGGATACATGATGAAAACAAAGTGAGTGATAAATTAAAGTTGTATGATCATCTCAATAAATACAGAGAAAGTATTTGACAAAATTAAACATCCATATATGTAGACACTCAAAAAGTGGGTATAAAGGGAACATACCCAATACAATAAAGGCCATTTATGACTAGCCCATAGCTAACATCATGGTCAACAGTGAAAAGTTAACATCTTTTCCTCTAAGATCAATAACAAGAGAAAGATGTCCATTCTCATTACTTTTATTCAGGATAGCACTGGAAGTCTTAGTCAGGGAAATGAGGCAAGAAAAAGAAATAAAAGGCATTCAAACTGGGAAGGAAGAAAGATGTAAAACCATTAGTATTTGCATTTGACACATTCTCTGTACTTCTCAATTTTGCTATAAACCTAAAACTGCTCTAAAACAATCTATTAAATTAAATAAATGCATGGTAACATGTACGATGGGTTAAAGTCAAAGTTTAAATTGAACCATTTTATAAACAAAAAGAAAAAGGCCTGAAAAATAAATACTTAGCAAGAACCATGTGCATAAAAATCCAAGACATTAAGTTGTTGAGTTTAAGAACATAAGCATTTATGGGTACTAAAATTTCCACTGAGACAACCTTGTATGTTTAGAGCAGTACAGTAAAAGCAGAGGGAGGAGAGGCTTGAGGGTCAAAGCCCATTTTTAAATGCCAAAAGTCCTAACCAAAAAATATTCCTTATAATAAGCCTTATATGGCATTGTTAGATTTATTCCCCTACCAGCAACCAAATTAAAGCCAGTTCAAAACATGGTGGTGGGCATTACTACATTGCTTCGTTTGAAGTCAGGTGGTGCTGAAGAAGACTCCATTTGACTTGTTCTACCTGAAGACCTTAGAAGTGAGGTCTTAAAACTAAAGACCTTAGCTGCTGAGACCTTTGTCTTAGCTTCCAAAACACTCGCTTCTTGCAGGCTCTTAAAAAGCTACCCGTGGTCCTGCCATCTGAGGGGTGTTGCATGCAGTCAAGCACCAAGACCCTGCACATCACAGAACCTGCAGCGCTCTGCCCCTTTCTTAACCGGGGGGAGAGGGTTAAATACCCTGGCACCCATTCCCCTCTTCTTGAAGAACCAAGCCTCCAATCCAGGACCACCTCATGGGTGTGTAACCTGTGCAGTGGCACAGGGCCCCATGCTTCGTAGTGTTCCCTCCCCCTCAATTGTTGCCATTTTGTATTTCTTCAATAATTTTTAACAAGGGGTCCCACATTTTTATTTTGCACTGGCCTTTGAAAATTATGTAGCCAGTCCTGCTGAAATCTCTTACTTACTGTATAATACACTAACATCATAATATCGTTTCATCTCCCACAAAGTTCTCACTTGGGTTTGCTAACGTTGGTGCCCACAGGACCTCGCATTGAAGGTGGAATGATAGCAGCAGTTAAGTCAGGGAGCCAGTAGAGGGTGCTGCGACTGCGGTGAGCAGGGAAACGAGCTGCATCCCAAGGGGCAGCTAGTTCTTAGCTCTGATAAAGCATCGTCGTGTGGGAATGTGGGCCCAGGGTAGCCAGATCTCGCAATTTTTAAAGACAATCTAGAGATGTACTTTAAAAAAAAATGAAGTCATCATGTTTTAAAATATTGGCTCCATTAGTTAAAATACCATCAGCGTGGGCCAAACAAAACACATTTGCTTGCCTATTCCTTGGCCCCTAGTTTATGACCTTGGCTCACAGTTTCGAGAACAAAAGCATGTTTCTTAGACTCCCTCCCTATTTCTCAACAAGTCTGACAAATTCTTTTCTCTTCTAGAACACAAAAGTACATACAGTTGACCCTTGAAAAATATGGGTCCACTTATATTTGGATTTAAAAAATACTGTAAATATACTTTCTCTTATAATTTTCTTAATAACATTTTCTTTCTCTAGATTGCTTTATTATAAGAATATAGTATATAATACATACAACATAGAAAATACATGTTAATCTACTGTTTGTTACTGGTGAAGTTT
The DNA here is from genome assembly GCF_021234435.1 of Artibeus jamaicensis. Taxonomy (NCBI): domain Eukaryota; kingdom Metazoa; phylum Chordata; class Mammalia; order Chiroptera; family Phyllostomidae; genus Artibeus; species Artibeus jamaicensis. The sequence continues at coordinate 21,861,457 of NW_026522025.1, read as the reverse complement.
CCAGGCAACTGTAGGCTATTAGTATTTAAGTTTTAAGGGAGTCTATATATATATAAATAAATTTTTGACTGTGCAGAAGATTGGCAGCCCTAAAACTCTTGCATTGTTCCAGAGTCAACTCTTGTTAACTCATAGGTGATACAGAGAAATGGAGAATCCAGGCCTTCGGAACAAAATGCCTGCCTCCATCCTAGGTGAAGAAGAAAATTTATTTATTTTGGATAGCTCAACACCAATGAAAATAAACCACAAAGTATTTCTCAATAAGTGATACTACATATTAAATTGTTACTGAATTGCCCACTTTCAGTTATTAACATTTTTGATCACACATGTAGGTTGAATATATAAATAAAATATATTTAGAGATGCCAAAGAATGAGTGGGCTTCAGTATCTTCTTGGTGTGATGGCCAGCACCTGGTCTCCCCTGTTTACTACCTAGGAGACCCAGGGTAGTTCTGTTACCGTAGATAACGGGATTCAGAGGCAGCTCCTCTCTTCCAGATTCTCATGCATATACTCAGGCTATAGAACTTTGGAATTCATAGGTTCCTCGGGGATCAGTTTAAATGATTGAAGGAAAGTCCATGTATTATGAGCCCCTTAGAGATATTTCTAAACAGCAAAATGCATAGTCATTCCACTACAGGACAGTTTTCCCCAACCCCACCACTTTTACTATAGGTCCTATGTATGTAGGGCTTATTTTTAAATCATTTCTCTACTCTTTCCATCTACCTGCCTTGCAAATGTTTCCATATTCTACTCATTAAATTAGAAGAAATGTTCCAGACATTCTAAGACTGTAAGATTTCTTTCCTGGCCAAATTCCCTTCTGGCAAGACTGCTGTATATGTTAGTATATAAGAATGTGCACTGCACAAGTTCATGGTGTGTCATTCATATGGTCATTAATGGGGAATGTCCCCCCCTGGAGTTGTGCAGAGTTCAACTTACACAGCTGTACCTGTTTCCATTCTTCTTGGCAACAGCCTTAGACCTAAGAATAAGGACAGTGACTTCACCAATGAATATATGGGAAGCTCCTGCTTACCCTTCTATAATGTACATACACAAAGTCTTTGACGTAGGTACATTGCAACACCTAACCATTTTCCTTTTTTATTAAAAAATTCTTAATTCCTCTTCGATGTCTTCAGGATTAACTCTGTTACCAGTGGATTCTACAAGTGTGAACGAATCTTATCAGAATCATGCAGATAAGTTTAAACAATAAAGATTCCTACAGCCCCAGATTGAAGATTCTGGCTTGAGGGATGTGGGGTGGGACCCAGGAGTCAGTACTTTAGAATGCAGCCCCTCCCCCCGCTCCATGCTCCATCCTACCTGGGTAATTTGGAGGCACAGCCGTTTGGGAAACACCCATCTATCTCCACCATGGACTGCAAAGCTTCACCACTGGGCATGCAGACTGGGAGATGGGAGCAGCACTAAATAAAGGAATCTGCAGCAATGTGGATGGGTTCCGGTGTCCTCACCCATACCCTAACATGTGATATTGTCAATAAAAAAATACAGACTGCAATTCTGGGAAGATGGAGTATATAAATTTTCTCCTGTTCCTTCTCACTAAGTACAACTAAATACTCAACGTTATATAAAAAACATAAGATGACTCTGAGAGCTGAAGAAAGGCAGGAGGACCAGCCAGGGCCCTCGGGACCTAAAGAGCCAAAACAGTGGTGAGTTCCCAGGGTTTTCTTTTCACCTTGCACATCCCAGACTGGTCACTGCCTAAGCTGGCAATCCAGAAATGCCAATGGGCTCAGACAGAAAAAAAGTCAACAGAAGCCTGCTTTCTCTAGCCAAAGAACCAGGAAAGAACAATCTAACAAAAGAAAACTTTCAGAAAGTAATAGCTTGTTATAGTATAACAGGAAGTGACTAGTAATTTCCCTTTAAATATTTTTATAATTTGATTATGTTTTGAAAATATAGTGTGAAAGCATCCTCATCTTAAAATGAAAACAAGAGATTCTAGGACTTCTGGTCTAGATGGAGGAGTGGGTAAACACGGCTCACATCCTGGTACAACCACATCAAAATTACAACTAAACTATAGCACAGCTATCACCCAGGACCATCAGAAATCGAGTTGAATAGAAGTCTAATAACTAGGGAATTAAAGAAACCACATCCATCCAGACTGGTAGGAGGGACGGAGATGCAGATGCTGAATGGGTTGGTCCCACATCCATGTATGATGGATAAAAATTCAGGAGGGATATCTTGGGAGTGAGGAGTCCCAGCCCCACACCAGGTCCAGGGTCAGGAAGATAAGTTCCCATTTCTTGCTGCAAAAACCAATGGTTGTTGAGTTCTAATCAGTTCCTCTTAAAGAGCCCACACATGGACTCACCTACTCCCTCTGAGCTCCTGCTTCAGGGTAGCAGCTTGAAAGGCACCAGTGTCATACAGGGAGGAACTGAAGTGTCTGGCATCAGAGTGAGAGCTGGGTGACAGCTCTCTTCTGGCCGAAAGGTGGGCAGAGGCCATTGTTCTTTTTCTGAGTCCTCCCCCCACAGAGTCTCAGAGCTGGCAGACAGGGGCCTGAGACTCCTCTATCAACCTGGCTTACACTGTTTGCCCCACCCTGAAAGCCCCTGAATCTTCACTCCACCCAATTTATGAGCCCACCCAAGCTGTTAACAGTGGCTCTTCCATATGAATGGTTGGTTTTGGCTCATGCTTCACAACTTCCTAAATTCGCTCAAACAAACAACAGCTGGCATCAGCAAGTCCCCAGCCCCTGTACCTCTTGCTAAGAGGCCCCAGGCTCAGCACTAGTAGCAGACAACCTAGATTTGTGGCTTGGCTTCACTTGGGAACTTCCATGTCCAGCACAAGTAGTGACCATCTGCAGATTGCTTTGTAGCTCATGCAGAATGGCCCCAGGCAGAACACAGGTAGGGACTGATCTTGGCCTGCACCACCTGGGAAACCCCAAGGCCAGTGCACCCAGTAGACAGCTACAGACCATCTGAAGCACCACCAACTGCTCCCTGCACGATCCTCCATGGATGGCAGAGACTGATGGTCAGTTGTTACAGTCAGTCCTTGCAGCTTCCTGGCTTGATTAAATGGCCCCCCCCATTGACTAGCCAACAGCAATCAAGGATCAACTATAGGAGGAGTGTATACTAAGCCCACGTGAAGGGTGCATTTTGAATACCCAGCTTGGGTAATAGGGTCCTGTGCCACTGGACCCTACAGGACACCAAATACATTAAGCCACGCTACCAAGACATGGAATCATAGCAGCTTTACCTAATACACAGAAAAAAACACAGGGAGGCTGTCAAAATGAGGAGACAAAGGAACATGGACCAAGTGAAAGAACAGATCAAAACTCCAGAAAAAGAACTCAACAAAATGGATAAAAGCAATCTATCAGATGCAGAGTTCAAAACACAAGGACCTCAGTGGCATAAAAAAAGTCCAGTCAGAAGCAAAGGATGCACTAATTGAAATAAAGAAAAATTTACAGGGAAACAACAGTAGAGTGGATGAAGCTGAGAATTAAATCAATGACTTGGAATATAAGAAAGCAAAAACCACCTTTGAGAACAAGAATGAGAAAGAATTCCAAAAAACAAGGATAGTGTAAGCAGCCTCTGGGACAACATCAAAAGATCCAACTTTCTCATCATAAGGGTGCCAGAAGAAGAGAAAGAGCAAGAAATTGGAAATCTATTTGCAAAAATAATGAAAGAAAACTTCCCTCATTTGGTGAAGGAAATAGACATGCAAGTCCAGGAAGCACAGAGTCTCAAACAAGATGGGTGCAAAGAGGCCTATTCCAAGACATACCATCATAAAAAAGCCAAAGATTAAAGAAAAAGAATCTTAAAAGCAGCAAGAGAAAAGAAATTAGTTACCTACAGAGGAGTTTCCATAAGACTTGTCAGTTGATTTCTCAAAAGAAACTTTGCAGGCTAGAAGGGACTGGCAACAAATATTCGAAGTCACAAAAAGCAGGAAGCTACAGCCAAGATTACTCTACCAGCAAAGCTATCATTTAGAATCTAAGGGCAAATAAAGAGCTTCCCAGATAAGAAAAAAAACTAAGGGATTTCATCATCACCAAATCATTATTATATAAAATGTTAAAGGGACTTAATAAAAAGATAAAAACTATGAATAACAAAATGGCAATAAATACATATCAACAATCTAAAAAACAAATAGAATCATGGGTATGATGAAGAGTGTTTTGATGTTTGCCAGATGTGAGGCAGGTTTGAGAGGGAATGAGTAAAAAGGTGAGGTAATTAAGAAGTACAAATTTACAGTTAGAGAAGAGCCATGGAATGTGAAGTACAGTATTGGGAATAAAACAGCCAAAGAACTTACATGCTGGACCCATGGGCAGGGACAATGGTGTGGGGATGGCCTGGAGTAGGGGGTGCTGGGTGGAGGTGGCAAAGGGGAAAAACTGGGACAGCTGTAATAGCATAATCAATATATTAAAAATAAAAAATGGAAAGAAATGAGAAATAGTAACATATATGCACTTCCACATTTTTCATTTAGCTTGATCCTGTCAAAACTCCTATAGTAAATGTTACAACTATTACAAGAAAGAAATGGAAGCCCTTGGAAATTAAGTGACTTGCTCAATGACCTCCAACTTCTGTGCAGCAGTCAGAGCTCAGACCCAAGCTTTCTGGTTCCTCGCAATTTTCTACAGGGCATGTGTTCTTTTAAGATCCTGTGTCTTATCATTTCTGAATAGGTTTAGTGAAAAACTGTGCTCATTGTTTTATGAAGACTGTGCCAACAACAATCTCTGGTTTATAAGAATAAAGGGGAAGATGGTTCAGATATTTTGTCCTGAACAAAAAGGCATCAGTTGTTTCAATCGCAGGTCAAGAGAAAAAAAAGCAATTCGTCACCATACTCCACGGCTATAGGAAAACTCTGACATGTATTTAAAGGCTGAAGGTTTAGAAGTTAAAAATAAGGGAAACACTGTTTATTTTTATTCAAATATTCCTAATGTTCAGGTTCTCTTGAAAGGGTATTATAGTTCTCTTATTTTGCTCAAGTAGAAATTAAAACTTAATTAAAAAGATGCATTAAACATCAGAATTTTATTTTTGTAATGAATTTCTGTGATTTAATAGATGGTAATGAATAAGCATTATACACAGCTATTTTTAAAAAAGTATATTTGTAAGACAAGTATCTCTAAAACACAGGAGAAAATTAAGTCTTGCTTTTCTGAATGTCTGATACACTCAACAAACTAAAATACTCTTATAAAGAGCAGCTTTATAAATAATTATTGGGAACATTATTCTATCAAAGACACGTGAGAATCAGATCTTAGTCATCTTCCGGGAAGACAGCAGCACTGAGGCCTGGACTGTCATCGTTTTCAAGTTCTTTATCATTTTCTTCAGTAACACATCTGTCACATGCTTTTTCTCGGTTTCTTTTTTTCTTATGAGAATATGCATTAGTTTTCTCATTGACTTTCTCTTTGGGATAGGACTTAATAATAGTTTGTCTTTCCAAAGCATGTTGTAGGCAGTTGTAAAACCTGTAAAGAAATAAGTACTACTGTTATATCAGTGTTTTGAAACTTAATGAAATACACCCAGAACTTGCAAATTATATAAAATCGATGTCTTCTAGTAACCTTAAAATTTGAAATGAATCAAACAAATAGGATGATTCTTGTTTTTACTATTGTTTAATTAGGAGGAAAAGTTTGCTTTCAGTTAAGAACAGTCCTGAAAAAGGGTTGGAATCACCACTTGACAATTTCTATTGTACTTCGATTTCTATTCCAAATGTAAGTGTCAAACAAAGTAAAAAAAAAGTTGTCTTTATAAAAAACCATGTATGTAATAGAAACTCATTTTAGAGGATTCAGAAAATATACAAAGTTATAAATATAGATCCTCCATAAAACTACCTAGAAATAGTCACTCAATATTTTTATTCTTTCCAGTTTATTAATGTATTCTGAATTAATGTGTTTATACATCACACATCTTTTACATAATTGGGATATTATATATACAATTTTACACTGATTTCTCAAATGTAATGTTTCTTGAAAATATTTTCTCTATTTTCAAATGAACTATAAAATAACACTTTTTAATACTAGTATAACATTGTCATCTACATTGGTCTTAATTTATTTTCAAATTTTCCCTAATATAAACTATGTAACGAACATTTCTTAAAATAATGTGATCTAAATTTCTAGATCTTTCTTTAGGACAGATAGCTAGAAATGTAATTATATGGTTAAAAGGTAAAAATATTGGAAGGTTCTTGAGCAACACTGTTTTCCAGAATGTTATGTTTAGAATATACACTTCTACCAGCAATACCTGAGAGACCACTTCATGCACATGTTAAATATTACCATAAAAAAACATGCTCTATCGGCTAGGTGACAATGGTATCTTATTATTTCAATTTTTATTTCTTTTTTTGCAAATGAAATGGAATGTCTTGCATTAGCTACTCAAAAATTTTTAAATGTGACTTGTTCTTTTCCTTTACTCATTTTTCTACTGGAGTGTTAGTGTTAGTTTTATGGTACAATGAACACTTTCTCCCTAAGAACCGGGCTACATTTCTTTTCTGCCCCCACATTCACACCCGAGGAAAACCAGTAGCCTTCTGCACACATTTGAAGGCATCGAGACGGCGTGGTGCGCTGCGTGTGCTTCATACCGGCTTTTTGTATTACATGGGGGATGCTGGGTTGGCTGATTCCAAACTCCCTCATTTCAATTTCTTCATTTATAAAATTGGCTAGTATCCATAAATTATAAACTCCATGAGACCAAGGACCCCCACCTATCTTATTTTGTTATATTCATAGCATAAGGTTGACACGCTTGGTAAGAATATGCCAAACATGTGAATAAGTAACTACTTAGCAAAAAAGTCCCAAATTAGAATGATCTGGAGTCTGAGACTCCTTGTCATTGTAGGGATCTCATCAAGCTTATGTATCCTATTCTAATTGGAGACTATGACAGGAAATTATTGACATCTACAGAATGGATTGCCAACTGGACCAATTTCCTTCTTTCTTCAATTCAATGGAGAGGTTTAATTCTACTTGCGAAGGCTCTAAAACTTCCCAAGATATTTATGTATTCCTAAATACTCCACACAATTCTAATACATACTTAACATGATTACTACACGCCCTGCCCATATTTCAAGAACTTACATGCTAACCACTCTACAGCTTGATATCCTGCAGTGTGCCTGCCATGTAATACACACTCACAGACATTCCTTCAGTGGACGAGTCGATCTCAAAGAGAGACGCATAATAAAAGGCAAAACTGTACAATAAGAGATGCACACAAAAGGCTTTGAAAAACATTAACTGCCGTACAATTTTTTTAAAGCCCATTCCATGGTAACAACCTCGTCATATAATGCGCCCTGTACATCCTCACTGCAAAGGGAACTTGGCTGACCCACAGCGTCACTATCTGCCCTGCAGTCCCCCGAAGTGGACACTGCTTATTCTTTCACACCCCACTTACGACGCAGTTGGGAAACGAGGTCAGAGTTCAACTGGCTAAGACTTTGCCAAGACTAAACTCCTGCATCTGTCTCTCATGCCATCTACCAAAATTCTGTTCAGTCCCTTATATTTATGAAACCTTCTATACTTTGATTTTTCTGGCCTTCCCATCATCCTGGGTGACTTCAAGGACTGGTTTTCTTCCCATCATCCAAACTGCCTATTTAAAATGGCTTTAAAAAATGACCCAACACGATGACTCATTTTAGCTAAAACATAAATCCGAGTACACCAGAGAATGGTGCAAATACTCCTCTGCTGATCAAAAGAGACTACCCATGATAATAAGCAACTTCATCTTCTACCATTCTCCACCCAACCCTGCCCTGTACACTCAGGTAACCAAGTCTTTTGTTTCTGGATTATAGTCTATTCCTAGAAAACTGCAGATGAGACTAAATTGCTCTTTTATGAACACGGCAAATTAACAATTTGCATACAATATCTTGTTAATCATACACATAAAAAGATAACTAAAGAGGAACAGGTGGTTTACTTTAATCTTCCACTAAAGAACTTAAACCTACATCCTTGGGGTACCACAAAACAACTGGTAAATGGAACAAAGACCCTTTTGTACTAAAAACCCATCAAATACTTTTTCCTTTTTCAAGGGAGCTTTCAAAAAGTCCACTGAGAAATTATTTTACGCATTAAGTCAAAAATTTGTTTTCCAATTGCATGTTCTCCCCTCATTCTATGACCCTTTACACAGCATTCTAAAGTCCAATTCTCCGAGTGTAATTTTCTGAGCTCTCACAGGCAACACAAAGAGTTTGGAGTATATTCAGGTAACTGTTTCTTTTCTCCCCTCAAAAGAAAATCAAATTGTCTTCAGTTTTTCTACCTCCATGGTCAAGATCACCATGCCATAGGGTAACTTGTACTCTGTTCTTTTCACGAGAAAACCTTTCCAGCTAGTGCTGTGAAAATGAATTCTTGTTTTTCAGGTCCATTATAGGACCACTTGCAATAGAAAGCTTTTATTTCTTTGACTTCGGAAATCAGAAGGAAACATTAATAAAATGTAGGTGCAACTTCATACCCTTTTAGGCTTCCATTATTCACAAATAACAAAGAAGGCTATTTTTGTACACTCTGCATTCAGATTTTAACTAAGCTCTAGCGTTGTTATTTAAAAGCGTGCATGTGACAGCCTGTCTCAGGTGCTGGGAACAGATTTGGGGCAGGCCTGTGCACTCGAGGACTGATACTCTGCAGCATCACTCCCGCTACCTTGTTACTCAGGGACGTGTCACTTTTTACCTGGGCTGTGTGGCCACAGCCCGCTCCTGGTCTCCCCAGGTATAAGCCATCTGACGTGTTCCAGAATAACCATTTTAAGGCTTTGAAGCATTAAAAGCAGCACACTGATGGAAAAAGTCAGTAAACTAAATTTAGCAAACATTTATTAACCATTTTCTTGTGCCAGACACAGAAAATAATGGTTAATAAGAAACGGTCTTTGCCTTTGAAGAACTCCATGTATTTTGCTTTTTGTTACTTTATTATTTATGATTAATTCTATAGACATTTACATTCTACCATGAGCCAGACACTATGTAAGGTTTTAGGATAAGATAAAGGATAAGAGATATTTAAAGTATATGTGTATGTATGTGTGTGTGTGTGTGTGTGTGTGTGTGTGGTTGGTGAGGGGGAAAAATCAATTCCATTTTTAATGTGACCACATTGTGGTAGAAAAAGATATATATGCACATAAACAATTGCAAAGCAATATAATTCATATTTCTGTTTTGCACTGAGGCATGAACTATAATGATACTGGTAAGTGATAAAATGAATGTGAGCTGAGGAAATGGCTATGGGGTTGAGACTAGGCTTAGAAAGAGGTTGAGGAAAGACTGATGGAATATTTTAATTACATACGTTCAGTAGGTTAATGGATATAAGGCCCACGACTGGGGAAAGATTCGGAAGACCCACCCGTATATGGGGAAGTAGTGGAAGCTATGGGGCAGGAACAGAGTCCTGGAGGACAACAATATTTAACCAGCAGGTAGGACAGTAAGAGAAATCCAGGAGGAAGGGAGGGAAACAGGAAGGAAAGCAGCAGTGATATATTAATCATTGTTTTCTGTGTCTGGCACAAGAAAATTCTTATCAACTGGCATATAAAAAAGGCTTGATATCACTAATCATCAAAGTGCAAATCAAAACCATAATGAGATATCACCTCCTATCTGTCAGGATGGCCATTATTCAAAAAAATAAAAAAGACATGTGTTGGCAAGGATGCAGAGAAAAGGAAACCCCTGCTCACTGCTGGTGGGAATGTAAATGGGGCGACACAGTTCCCGTGGAATCCAGCACTGCAGTAAAAATGAACCGTAGGATGACCAGATGGGCCCGCAAGTCCACCTGTGGGGACGCCCCAAAATATCTGAAAGCCGTTCTCAGACGGACATTCGTACACCCACGTTCACAGCAGTATTATTCATAGGAACTAAAAGGTGAAAAAAATCCAAACATCCATTGACAGAACCATGGATAAGCAAAATGTGGTAAACAAACACAATGAAGTATTATTCAGCACTAAAAAGAAATGAAATTCTGATAATCCCACAACATGGTTTAATGTTGAAGACATTATGCTAAGTGAAATAAGCCAGATACAAAAGAAAAATATTGAATGGTCCTACTTTTATGAGGTATCTAGAATTGCCAAATTCATAGAAAATAGAAGTAGAATAGTAATATCTAGGGGCTAGGAGTTTGGTGACCGAGGAATTATTGTTTAATGGGGACAGAGTTTTAATTTGGGACGATGAGAAGGTTCTGGAGGCAGACCACGGTGATGGGTGGTCACTGAGTGACCACTGAACTGTGCACTTAAAAATGGCCCAAACGGTCAAGTTTGTGATAACAACCACAAATCAGCAACAACAAGACCTAACCATTGTAAATAGACTCATTTACTTTTTCTCTCCAATTTGCTTCATTTTTATCAACAATATTATTATATGCCAATATATCAGCTATTTGATTAAACATTTATTTTCTTATTACAAAGCTGGTGAAAGAACATGACTATTTGCACTGTACTCAGAGCCGAACGGTGGTTCCATCTGATCCAAGTCAGTCCTGATTGCTTATAAATGGAATCAAAGACAGTCTTCCTCTTGGAACTGGTGAGTAGATCTCCACACTTTCCATTTTTTCCCTAGAAATTATTATTATGTTACTTTTCCTGCTGAGAAGTGGGCTTGGAAATTGGTGGTCATGAACAAGACTTTTTTCTGTTAAAAATATTTACCCTTTGGCTTTGATTGCTCACATTTGCAGGAAATTTCTTGTTAATAAAATGCTACAAATTCATTTAGACCTCGACTTTGAAAATTCTCTCACCACAGCTATTTTACCTGGGACATTTTGGTCCTATGACGAACCAGTTTGAGTGCTCGCTGTCTGACTACAGAGCCCCCCCCCAACCCCCAGCGTTCAGTTTCCTCCTTTCAACATCAGAGGAGCGACTCCTTCTCTGCACTTGGCTGACCTGCAGCTGCTCCCAGAGGCGCGCCCTGACTTGCAGTCTTTCTGAATTCACATATAACTTCTAATCAGTATCTTAGGACACCTTCTACCCTTCTTTAATTTTTCACTGATTTTACATGATGAGCATGACTCCCTTGGTAGTAAAATATACTATAATCTCAAAACGTATCTTTGAGTCAGTGGATTTAAAGCATAATTTGATTTTATAGTTGGTGAATGTGGCTCAATTACCTTCATCAGGTGTATAGCTACTTGATCTTGGGCTATATTTATAATCTTGTTGAAATTCAAGTTGAAGAAAGAGAAAAACTGATTTCCTTACTACCTCCTATGTTTTAACAAAAACCTCACTGGAATATTATATAACAAGTGTGGCAAACTTTTGGAATGGTACCAGCGAGAGTCTACGTACAGTTCAAACTCTGTAGTCTGGTGGAGTGGCTGGGTGCCCTTCAGTTGCTTGCTTTAAAATAAGCCCTCCTGCCCCAAGACATCCATTGTATATAATAAATTAACTCCTCTCCAACACATCTAGAATGGTACCCCTGTTGGGAGAACGGAGGGAAAGTCACCTGAACAGTTTGTGGATCCTGTTGTTCAAGTCAGCGGCCCTGGTGGAAAAGGCCTGCACAGTGACACCGACGTGGTTACTGGTTTGCTCTCTGGATGTGTCTCTGAAGGGGAAGGGCTCGCCTACCCTGGAACCCACGCCACTAATCATTATATCCATGACATTTTATACTAAAACTGTTTCTTAAGATAAGTATTTACCCCTGGTTAGATATAAGAAAAATAAAGCCAAGAGAGTTGAGTAAGTTGTGGTAGAACCTGAATTTGAACTCATTTCTAGCTCTGGAACCCAGTTCTACCTCTTTCCACCAGGCAACACTGCTGCCATTGGCACCTCTGGCCTTAGCTGGCAAGTAAGCAGTAAGATTCCTTTGCATTTTACAGACAGGACTTTGACAGTGATGATAATAATGGCTTACAGAGAGACACACTAAAAGCATTCTACAATGAGACAAGCTAATAGTGGCAATGGTCTGGAATAAAGAAAGTGCCAGTAAGGAAGGGGAGAGAATGACTCAGTCACCTGGGCAGAGACTGACTGGTTAAGAGGTGGCCGAGAGGGTAGGGAGAAGGGAAAGAAGAATTATAAACGATATCAAGTTGGCCATCACCACTTGAATAACTCGGAAATGTACATTTTCTTGGAGGTGGGTCAGTGGCATTATCTTTATATTAAAAAAAGCAACTAACAGTCACTTCTTCATACCAAAAAGTATTCTTGGAAAAGAACTGAAAAAAAAGAAAGCATTGTAAGAGTATTATCTAACATGAAGTGAAATTTAAGAATAGAAGAACTATAAAAATGTGAATTAATGGTCATAATCCTTACTACTAGGACAATTCTGGCAATTCTAGATCTAACCCATGATAAGAGATGGGTATTAAACTCACCAGAGGTGTAAAATATTTACCGGCCTAAAAATTAACCTGTCTATCCTCTTCCAAAGGAGATTCCAGGTAGCCTAGTCTCCAGGAGATCACATCCAAGCGGCAGTGTGTACCTCTTCTGTGGCTGCCTTGCACGTGGTCGGTCATGGTCCCACGGCTATCGGGCTCTCTTATAGAGTGATTACATTTCTCTCCTTTATGCCTATTAACAACTGTCATTTGTCCCACTCTCCTCCATGGAGCGTATGCTCTGCTTAGTACGCATTATAGTCTGGCCTACTTTCATCTATTACTCTGATCATCTTATTATTCATGATAAGGCTACAAATGGAAAAGTAGTTGGGAACATAAACTAACGCTGATGTGTATTAATGTATTCATACATGATCTAGGCATAGTAAAATAATATGGAAATATCTAATTAATGTACCTTTCAATTCTCTTCTTGTTTTCCTCCATTTTTTGATTTGCTATCTTTAACAGGAAGTCGATATAATCCTCCGTCACCATCAGTTTTCCCTTATGGCTTAATGGCACTTCTAAGCCATGTGTGCTCCGAACAGCCTGCAAGGAACGAACAATTTAGAGAGGAAGACTTATGTACTAGACACACTGAAAATAACTAAGAAAACCCCTAGTCAGGGTTGTGCTTAAACAGAGCTCAGTTCCATTACAGCATTTAGGTTTATGCTTTGATATAATTTAGCTAAACACAGTTGGATCAAAGGAGATTAAATAGATTTTCCCATCATATAAAGTCATTTCTAAAGAAAGTCATTCTACACATTGTGTTTTAGAGAAGCAGATAATATCAAAGAATCCAATAACTTTAACAGTTTCAATCTCACTAAAGCTTAAAAAGCTTTAGTACACTATTTAAAGGAAAGAAATAAATAAAATGGTAACAAAAGCTTCAAGGGAAAACCAAATTAACTGGATTCAAAAGAGCCTCTTCCTGCTACTTCAGCACAGTGTGGCTACGAGAATAAACCTTGGCTGCTCTACCTCACAAAGTGGCTGCTTTCTCAGTGCTTTCGGGTCAACCTTAGCAACCCTGTTGATGAAACAGTCAACATGTTACAAGTAAACCCAAACATGGTATATAGATTAAGAACAACAACAAAAACTATTGTGAAGAATAAAAATTAATTCAACAAACATTTACTAAGCACCTGCACTGTAGGCCCTATGTAAAGTGTGAAGATACAGGATGAATATACCATAGTCCCTTTAAGAGCTTACACCTTAGAATGGGAAATAAACATGTGAATGAAAAATTATAACACAACATGTCCTTGTGTGCACATGCACACACAGAGAAAACATTAAGGAAATGTTAAAGAGGTTCAACTAACTGAGACAGGCTGCAGCTTTACGGGAAAGGTGGCATTTGAGTTGGGACTTTAAAGGATAAGTGCAAGATTACCCGATGTGAAAACAGGAGAGAAACAATCCATAATCATGAAGACATGAAAGAACATGTAGGAATGAACTGAAAGTTTTCTATCTGGCTGGAGTGTAAGTACGCTAGCAGGAGATGAGCATAAATAAGGTGGATGGAAAATACTTTGAATAACACCTTGAATATCAGGGAAAATACTTAGAGACCCTGACTTTGCAGAACGTGGGATCATAACAGTGCAGTTTGGAGGGATGTAGATGAACAGAACAACCAAAAGACCAGCCAGGAGACCACTGTAAAGACTGCGGTGAGACAGAACAAGGGCTTAAGTAGAGGCAGTGACAGAAGGAACAGAGAGGTGGACTCAGGTGTGAGCAATTAGAGGCAGATATGATAGGACTTGAAACTGACTGAACGTGGAAGACAAAGCAGAGGAAGATGGAAGACTGGTTCTGTTCTTGCCGGGCCACCGAGTGCAGACCAGTACCATGGGCTCTGCCTTTCTACTTAATCATGCTTTACAGGGTTCTTCTTTTAGAAGCCACTTCTACTTGTCAAATAGGCTATTTGGTAAAAATAGATAGAAAGTAGGAAAGTCTAGGAAGCTAGAATGGAGGACAATCTGAAATTAATCCAAGGGCAAATACACGCCATGACAAATAGTAAATACAATCACTAAATACTGCAGCGGATCAGAATAGAGCAAAGTCACTAGGGATTGGATGGGCCAGTAAAAGACCCAGAGAGGATGGAGAATAAAGAAGGAGCTTTAAGAGATCATTCAGTCCAGAGGTCAGCAAACTTTTCTGTGAAAGGAGAGACAGTATACATTTTCAGCTTTGTGGACCACAAAGTATATCCCAGATACTTAATTTTGCCACTGAAACACAAAAGCAACCTTAAACTGTAATTAATCAAATGGGTGTAGTGGGATCTGGCCCAGCTGTGCTACAGCAGTAGTTTGCTGGACCTCTGATGTGGCTGAGAAAATTCAGACCCCAAGGGATTAAGTAGCTTGCCCAAGTTCATATAGCATAGCTGGGGGCCGGCTGGTATTCACACAGAGGGCTTTAGATCCCCTATCTATGATTCTTTTCATGACATCATGGTGCTTATTATTTTAGGGTTATGTAGAATGAAGAGGGCACAGTGGAGAATACAATACTATAAAATAAGACCTCAAATGTACATCTAACAGCTCTAGACTTTGCCTACTCTGAACTTTGCCCTGAAGGAAAATATAAGTCACTGAAGGTTTTTGAGCAAGGGAATGACAAGAAGATCTGAGTAAGGAGAGACTAAAGGCAGGACTCTAAGTAGAAGTCTAAATTATTTCAATAATCTGGATATCTTCATGCTCAAAGAACTGTCTTTGCTAAAAGGTATCTTACCAACATAGTCTTTCCTCTTTTTCCCACTGTTATGCCAGAGTTCCTGAAACCAGAATCTATTGCCACTGAATGCTGTAAGAAAATAAATTTGTTAAATTCTGATAATCTGACTACTCAGATAAACTGTTAAACTGTACAAACTGCAGAAACATATATAACACTCAACCTATAATTACATTGAAAACTAGTTGATTAAACTAACACCACATTGATTTCTGGTAGATGTTTTAAGGCGTAACTAAATCTATCCACATATCTATAATTTCAAGTATAATTACAAACTTTTACCAGAATCTGTGCATCTTGCAACTGTTGACACTGTACATGAAGAACAAGGGGTTCAAACTTCAAAACAGCATCACCATTCGCATTTTTCAGAGCTACAATCTAAACAAATGAAAAGTGCTCGTATCAGACACAAATATACGACCCTCTTCTTTGGTGACACTTTATGACATGTAACTTGTTTTCCCCAGGAACTTTTAGACTCCTGCAGCATCCTTTTTCCAAAATAACTTTGCACTCTTGTTTTCTTGGGCTTCTTTTGTCAGAAACTTATTAATCTGCTTATTCTTTTGAAACACCGGATTTCTAATTCTCCCATATATTCCTGCATCACTCTCTCCAACCCTATGTTAAAATGTAAGTTACTACTGTATTTAATTCCTTAACGGATTTTTCATTAAGGAATATGGTAGATAAAGACTGTACTAGAAGGTCTAAATACCCCACTGTTAGACTGAGGTTTGAGACACATGTACAATAGTCTCAGTGTCGCCCATGTATGAGGTGGAATTTATATAAGGCGGTCATTATTTCTGTCTGCCCCACAAACATCCCTAGGCAGCACACTCCCTCCTTCACACCATTTCATTTTCATGGGACTGTAAATCATGACCCTGTCACTTATCACTCCCACTATCATAATATCAAAGATGCCAAGTGCCTAGGTCTGATCAGGAATGGCATTCCACTCTATTGGCAAGAATAACTGATCTCAGGGGGAAGATCCTAACCCAAGCAGTATGATTCAGAGTCCTTCTTTGGGAATGATACATGGATCTTCAGAAGAAGTCTTTTCTGCGGGGGTTGCTGGTAGCTACCTTTCCTGCCACAAAGATAATCTGAAACAGAAGAGAGTTAAGGGCAAATATGCAGAGAGAACTAGGACCCAAACAAGGGGAGGGAGGTTGAATGAGTACTCTGAAGACAGTATTTGAGCACCTGAACCAGTAATGTAAATGCTTGGCTAATACAAACTTATATGAACTCATCTAAACACTTCGATTTAGGAAACTAAATAATCCAGCACAGACAGAAAAATTTTCAAGAAGCAATCCAGGTAAGTAATGGATAATTTATTTACATTAGAATGCTGGTAATAGTGCTAATCCTTTATTCCTGGCATCCTTTCTCTCCTTTTTTTCTACAATTTGTACTAGGTTGCACAGTTATAAAATGGCAGAAATGAAATTTAATCTTTGGATCCAATATGTCCAAAATCCTTGAACTCTCTGTTATGACCAAGAGGATGTGTTTTGTGAGCATTCATAGTAATGCTTGCCCAAATATTTCTGCTTTTATCTGTTACAACTCAAGGCCATCATAATGAGTTCTCTTTGGGCTTTATGAATAATCTTCACCCATTATAATTATGAACATAAATCACCTTGAATTTTCTATTGTTTTCATCTGTATTAAAAGTGACTGTGAATTAAAAAGCTTATTTCTTTAAATTTATAAATGCAAACTTACCACATCATCTTTTATACAAGGTTTGTGTGTCACTAGTAGCCAGCGACAGTTTTGTTTCTGAACCTCGAAGCCGTTTATACTCTAAAATGAAAAACAGCATAATCTAATTTAATCATATATGTACAAAAATATTAAGTACAATGCGTAACATATGGTCGGCTTTCTGAAATTAATAATCCCAAGTGGTGATTTTTAAGTATTACTAAGAACAATGCAATAGGTAGGCTTTCAGGTAACATTTACCAAAAACAAAAATGAAACCAGAATGCTCAAAATAGAAGGAAAAATACCGCGTGATTTCACGTATATGTGGAATCTGAAGGGGAAAATAAACAGAGAGCAGACCGGTGGTGGCCAGAGGGGAAGGCGAGTTGAAAGACTGGGTACAGGTGAAGGGAGTAAGTACAAATTTGTAGCTACAAAATAGTCATGGGGATGTGAAGTACAGCTTAGGGAATAGTCAACAGTATTGCAATAATTATGTATCGTGCTAGATGGGTACTGGAAATATCAGGGGGGACACTTTGTAAACTATACGATTGTCTAATCACTATGCTATGTACATGAGGCCAATACAAAGTAAGATATTAAAAGTAACCTGTAACTGAAAATATAATAATAAAAAATAAATTTAAAAATCTTTAAATGTGTTTACCAAAGTAAAAGGGCTTGATTTTGTCTGCAACATGGTCATGATTTTGGCAGGAGGAAAGGGATGACTCAAGGGTTGCACAGCAGCAGGCTCTGCGCTCTTCCCTGGCTGTTTTACTTGGCTGGCACAGTATGTTTTTAAAAAAAGAGTTGCTTTTGTAAAGCACTGCTTCCCTGCCACTTTTTTACTGTCACCTGAGTTATTCACACCTTTATACCTCCCTAGTTTCTAGAGGCTTAAGTTTGTGACTTTACATGTAGTCCCAAAGGGCAAAGCTAGAACTAAAAGGTCAAAATTTCAAGAAGGCAAATATTTAACATCAGATTCTTTGCTTATTAGCTGGAAAATGTCTATTTGCAAAGTTCTATCATCTATTTTTGGGTATACACAGATCTGACCCTTAGGGATACTAGAAAGAGGAAGCAGGAAACCATATGCACTTTTAAATCACTGTACTTCTATAAAGTGACTATTCATACAGTGTGTACACAGGAGACTTTCCTGCCTTGGTAATGGGAAGAGTTGACCTTGTCCTAAAAAACTGGTTTGATTTCATTCAGTCACCTCAGTGACTTTTGTATCTGATTTTATGCTAGCTGCACTAAATTGTAGAGCCAAATATGTGGCCCACTTCTGGATTTAAAGAATCTAGTGGTATGTTTGAGGAATTAATGTCATCCCTGGCTTCTATACTCCCTTTATCCAGATATTTCCATTCTTAGTTTTTCTTCTTGTATTGCTTTCAGGAAGGATCCAAATCCTTCCTGAAATAAGGCAAAATGAAAATAAACATAATACTCCCATAAGATAATAAATAAAATTTAGAAAGGTTCAGAAAGAGTCCTAAGGCAGTCCAGAAGCAGTTATTACCCCCAAGTGTGTGTGTCTGTGTGTTCAGGTGGAAGGGGAGTTTGGGGAGTCATTGCCTTATATACGCAGAGGTGGGGAAACCACTGCAGAAAAACAAACATGAGCAAAGACAAAGGCAGGTAAACACAAGATGAAAAAGGGAAGATTCACTTCCAGTAAATAAATAATGATGAAGGAGCAGAAAATAGGGTTGATCATCCAAACTCTGTACTAGAGTTGGATTTGGATATTCTGATGGTGAAAAGTGTGTAACAAAAGACTTCTGCCTGGATGAGTGACATCGACAGAGCTGTGCTTTAGAATAGTAAATCTATGAACAGTGTGTAACATGGTTTGAGGCAGAGAAATTAGTAGTGTAGTGACCTTTTATAAAACCATCGCAGAAATCCACCTAAAATCATGTAGCATTAATGGGGAAAGAGAGCAAGCCCAGCAGGAGTGCCACTGTTCTAAAGGCAGCAGAAGTAATATAAAAAGAAACAGGCTCTGCTAACCTGGGAGATCAGTGAGGGATCTAAAAAGAGGTTAGGAGCATGCTGTCTTTCCTGCTTTGAATTTAGTACTAATGCTAAAATTAAAAAACAGCTAACTTTTTCTGTGCTCTTAATATGGGCCAGGCACAACACTAAATGTTTCAAATAAATTACTTCATTTCCTCTACACCAGCCATTTTCAACCTTTTTCACCTCACGACACGAACCAATTAATAAAATGTTGAGGCATGCAAAAAAATACATTTTATGCAGATCTGACAGTAAATAGGTGTAATTTTGATTCATTCACACCGGGTTGCTATTGTTGTTTGACTGTTGTCCCTTTTTAAAATTCGACAATCTAAGGAAAAAGAGGTCAGTTTAAAAAATTCGTGTGGCACACCAGTGAGCCTTCCGCAGCACACCTCTCGAAAATCGCTGCTCTATACAAAATCCCTGCGAAGCTGATACTTTTATTATCCTCAGTTCACGAAAGAGTGGATGAGCTTACATAACTTTCCTAAAGTCACATAGCCAATAATTCCCAAAACTGGGTTAGAATTTAAGCCTTATCACTCCAAAACCTGACGGCTTGACCACTATCTCACACTACAGTATTGTACTTTTTCAGCCTAATGTAAAAATTACAAAAGCTGTAATAATGAAATGGGCCGCTAGGAGGTAGTAAACACCTTAACCCTAGTGAAGTTCAATCAAATAGGATCAGGTAGAGCGCTTGAAGTCACCAGCTTCCTCAGGCTGGAAGTTCTTTAAATTCCTGTAGTACTCAGAAAATCACATTCTTTCGCTCTTGCAACTCAAGACCATTCCCACGCCAGCAGCTTCGGCAGAATATCAGGCTTGACCTACAGAATCAGAATGTGTACTTTAAAAGATCTCCAGGTGATTACTAGACACATTAAAGTCAATTCACCCTCTTAAATTTCTATAGATAATGAAATTGAAACCGCCCACCAAAAAGAACAACACAAACAGGCTGCATGGAGTGTTACAGTGGGTGGACACACGGCTCCTGGTGTTCCCAGTACAAGGCAAGCGCTGGACGGGCTCAGAGGAAGCTCACCCCGTCTAGCAGGATGATACGGCCTGAGCAGGAACTGGTGGTAAAAAACTGTTCTTGCCCATTCAGGAGCTGTACAATCTCGGCCACATCCTCGTCCACACTGCCCTTACGGCTGAGGTCCGCTTTGCTCAGACACTGCGCCTTCCACCTCCCGAACTCTGAGCTACGATCCATGCGAGGAGGAATTTAAGGTTTAGACTTTCACAACAGCCCTCGCCTCTCCCCGGGGGCAGCCATATTGGAGCGAGTGGTGCCGAAGTGGTCCAAACTTCCTTACGGCCTCGCCGTTTTGAACTCGGAGATTCTCGCGTGGATTCCTGGGGGCGGGGAGATGCGCGCGAACGAGGCAGAATTTGTAAATACTGTAGGGGTCGAAGTCCGCCCCTTTTTTCTGTGGAATCAGTGGGAGCCCTCGCAGATTTTGATTCCCCACTCTAGAACAGGGTAAGTGGTTTTAAAACAGCCCCCCCTACCTGTTCAAGCCGTACATTTCCACGGCGCTCGTCCACACTGAAACGAACTTGATTTTGGCGGCGCTGCTGGCTACGCGCTGTACTAGCGAATGAGTTGCTGCTAGCCACTGTCTTTACCCTCTAGGGGCTGCAAGCTCCTCCTCCGTAAATCACCTGGGGAGTTTTACCGTCTGGCCTGAGTTCCAAGCTTTGATTTAGTAGGAAGTGCGTTTCGGCTCCACACCGTGGGGTGCCCGTTGGCACTGTCCCTGCATCGTCTTCCTCACCAGCCGCTAGATTTTGGGGACGGCCGGCGGAGGTTTGGGGGATTCTTGCTGCTGCGCGCGTGTTTGCTGCGTCCCCCTGCCCACCACCCATCTAGGGGAGTTGGTTTGTCGTCGGTTCCTGCAACTGCACGGGGCCCGGAGCTCTCTGTGGCTGGCCTTTGCTTTGCCATCAGATATGCCACTTTTGAAGAGAAATGTGTAGAGTTTTTTTGTTTGTTTGTTTTTTGTTTTTACCTTTTCCATCTGATCACCCTCACCTAGAATAATCTTTAAAAAAATTACAAAAACACCCAGTTAACAGATCGTTGGATGTTTACACAGTTCTTCCAGGATACTTATCTCAGTGACCACGGAATGCGTGTTAATGATTGAATCATTTAAAGGCTAAAGTTCAGGCTGTTTGTGGGCAGCTAGTGGATATGGCTGTGTAAATGCCTCGGCAGCAGCAGCAAATCCCACCGAGCTCTGCTGCCCAACCCTGGAGAGCAGATTGCCCAGTTCCATCCAATCTGCATCAGAGGACCTGGAGAGGGTTAGAATTATATAGTCAGTAACTCCTCCACCCTCTCTTACCAAAATTGTGCACTGAGGTCCAGAACAGCAAGCAACCTGACGAGGTCACAGCCAGGAAGAGACTCATCCTTGGCCACTTTTAATTTTTTAAATTTCTTCTGCGTTAGGAGTAGTAAATAATATGATTATACGAGTCCATCTTGATGAACAGCAGCACATTATATAACAAGTGATTCTCTTTCCAAGTTTTTATTATTTTATTTCTTGCCTAAAGTTTTTATTTAACTTCTGCTTTTCTCTCCAAATGTGACTTTGGTCTGGCTTTGTAAATTGATCCATGTATTGCATATTAAAATACATTTCTAATATTTTCTCTATTCCTTTAATTTTTAGAAAATAAGCTTCTAAGATTTTTCTCTTTTATAAATAACCTTCCTTTTTTTTAAAAAAAATTTACTTATTTATTTTTAGAGAGAAGGGCAGGGAGAGAGAAAGAGAGGAAGAGAAACATCAAGGGGTGCTTGTTTCTCCTATGCCCCCCATTGCAGGCCTGGCCAGCATCCCAGGCATGTGCCTTGACTGGGAATTGAACCAGCAACCCTTTAGTTCACAGGCCAGGTGGGTACTCAGCCATTGAGCCACACTAGCCAGGGCTCTCCTTTAATTTTCATTTAAACCTAAAGGATTCGAGTGTAGCATGGAAAGAATCACTATTTCAGGAAGAATTTTAAGTTCTGAATGTCCTAGATTTGCAAAGTTTGGCTGGCAATGTTTCATAGATTAACAAATAAAATAAAAATTAAAACTAAGTTATTCTTGGCGAAAAATTTTAAAAGTTTATATTCGAGAAGTGGAAAAACTTATTTGAAGTGCAGTTTAATTTAGAAAAACACAAGCAATGTGGCAGAACTGCTGACTGCACATGATTTACTCAAAATAATAGAGCTTACTACATGCTAGGGGTACTGTGGTGTACTCACCATCTGCTGCTGCTGTTAACCTTCATGAGGATCCTATGCTTGGGAGTATTGGGCCCATTTTACAGATAAGGAAATTATTATTTTTCCTAATAGAATAATGCCAT
This sequence comes from Artibeus jamaicensis, assembly GCF_021234435.1. Taxonomy (NCBI): domain Eukaryota; kingdom Metazoa; phylum Chordata; class Mammalia; order Chiroptera; family Phyllostomidae; genus Artibeus; species Artibeus jamaicensis. The sequence goes on along the minus strand of NW_026522025.1, from coordinate 21,838,924 downwards.
GTATGTTTCTATTGGGTCCTCTAACTTAAGGGCATTTGACATATTTCAAATGGTAAGCAGATACCTTGGTCATAAAATACATAATCCTACCTGGAGTTTAGTTGAATTTCATATTTCTAACCCAGTCTTTCTATCAGCATAATAAAGTACATTCCTAAGAAATTAAGGCTCCTTTCTGTGAACATTGCAAAGGGTGAGGTGAAAAGGATTGTATAGGAAGGAAATGAAATCTTAGAGCAACATCTAGGGTGTGGCTCTTTGGTTTTGTGTGACCTTGACCATTCTCTTTTCCCCTTAGAATGTTTTCCCGTCCATAAAATGGATGGGGATTTTATTTCCACTTCTGCATACAGTGTTAATAACTGTTGCTTCTCTGCCCATCGTGAAAATAAGTGCATCAATGGATGTGAAAGATGTGCTTTTTAGAGGAAATCAGGTATTGCAAGGTTTTAAGAATTAATTCTAGTTGCAGTTTGTGTGTTATTATATTCTTTTTATTATACCTTCTGACATAGCACCTGTATTACAGAGCAGATCAGGACCCTGTGGGTAGCTGAGGGGGTTCAAACACAAGGAGTATTGATTGGATCCTGATGTCATAATGGCAAAAGCTCAGTGGGAAATAAAATGGCCAGAAACAAAGTAGAAGACAGAACTGTCAAGGTCATGGCTGTCTCCTTACAGGCACCACAGGATGATATGATAGTTTGGGTCCAGGCAGGGTATCTTCTAAATCCAGAATTAAGTATGAGTCTCCTCCTTGCTTTGTTCTTTTCTCCCAATTTAGCAAATGTCAAAATGTAAGGGGAAACTATATGGGCTAGATATTTTTGACAGATTCTATTTCAGGGCAATTTTGCTTTTATTACTGCTACAGTTTTTTGAGGATAGTGATGTCTGTTGGTGAGCAGACAGGTGTGAGGGCTTGAAAGAAATGAATAGGTAGGAAATGGGTAGATACTAAATGTGGAGAAAGAGCTCCAAGTCCTACATGGTGTGTGTGTACACGTGTGGGAGAGTGGGGGTGTGCAGGAGCCGGGGAAGGGGGGCTGAGGCATTTTCTCTCTGCCCTTTGTGTTCTCTGAGGATGGTGCAGTGCCTCCCTTACAGTTAATGTTCGAAAACTAAATGTTGAATGAATGACAGCCGATATTTGGTGTTAATATTTTGTTTAAATCATTCTCTCGACTGTGAACTCTTTGGGGCTAAGGATTTGTTTTTACAACCAGAGCCCTGTAAATATTGTTTTGATAACTCAAAGATGATTATAGAACTTTAGAATCAAGAATATTTTAATGGAAACGCAATTGGAAAGGAGAAAATAGGTGGGAGAGGAATAATGGCATCATCTATACATGGGAGTAAACATTGGCCAGGTTCTGTAGCTGACGCTTGCCATGTCTCTACCCCGGAGTGGGAGCCCTGACTTTAGATGAAGAGGTTGAAAGAAGTCAGCTGCCTTACCCAAGGCCACATAGCCAGTCAATGATGGAGCTGCCATTCATACTGAGAGCTGTCAGATTTCAAAGCCCACACCTTTCCTAACACAATGCTGAAGACAGAAAGAAAAGAAAGTTGTGTTCTTACTTCCAGAACGGAAAACCCTGATCTAGATGACTTTTTCCTTATTTTATTTTCTTTATATTCTCAGTTTCTTGTCTAAGAAATGCCCAGCCTGAGTGAAAATAGAAGCATAGTGGCAAGACCACAGAGTCGTCTCTGCACAGGCCTTCTCACCCTCAGGGACGGCAGAGCTGCCCCACGAGCTGCTCTTAGGTTTCGGCCTTTTGCCTGCTTCTGCCCCCTCTTATGAGAAGGCTGCCCTTCAGGATTGTGTCATTGCTAAACAGCCTTTCAGCAGTGGAAACTGCTTTCTCCTCTGTGCTGGGTACAATATTAAATCATGTGAAATAAAGATTTTTTAAATGACACAACTTTTGGCCAATTACATTAAGAACTTTCCGTTAATAACACCATCAACATGCGTACGATCACCCTCCCCCATCTGTGGAAAGACATCTTACAGTTAGCATGGACTCTGCTCTGAGTAGCCCTGTGCTGAGCTTCAGTACATGTAAGAGTCTGAATTCTTTCATCTCCAGTCCTCGTTTCTGCAACTCTTTTTGGGAAAATGACTCTGAGTTTTCATTTTAACGTTAACAGTGCTAGGACAGAAAGGTAGGAGAGTAACTGGAAATTACTCTTGTAATTTATAAAAGAAGGTTTGCAAAGCAGTGTTTTAGTTTTCGATGTTTTTTCTCCTTTTTAAAGAGAGTGAACTTCATAAAGCCAAGTGTTTTGAATCGATAAATCTCAAAAACTTAATGCTAAGAGGAGAAAGCAAGCTGCAGAATCAAGTACAGCGTGATCCAGTCTAACTAAAGTTAGAGCCCTGGTTGGTGTGGCTCAGTGGATTGGGCATCGCCCCACAAACCTGAAGGTTGCTGGTTTGATTCCTGGTTAGGGCACATGCCTGGGTTGTGGGCCAGGTCCCTGGTTGGGGGTGTGCGAGAGGCTACTGTGGATGTTTCTCTAACACATCAATATTTCTCTCCTACTCTTTCTCCCTTCTTTCCCCTCTCTCTAAAAATAAATAAAGATCTTAAAAGTAAAGTTTGAAAACATGCAAAAAAGCCTAGCATATATTGTTTGGTAATGTATCCACATGTAGTAATGGATAGCATCATGCCTGGGAATGATGAGCACCAAGTTTATGGTAACAGTTACAAGTTTATGGTAAACCCTTCCTCATGGAAGGGTGGGGCAGAAATGGGTTTGGGGATGGGTACCAGAGGCTTGTAATATCTGTAATGTTTTAGGTTTTTTAAATGTTAAGATTTGTTAAAGGTGGGTGGGAGATGAATGTGTTTATTATAGTCTTTGTAATTCTTTATGTATTTGAAATAATTTAACAAAAGAAGATCTATTTATTTAATGTTACTAAAACTTACATTAGCTCCTAAAGTTTCCAAGATGATGCACCCCAGGCTTATACAGAAGGACACCTTTGATATTCGTTATATTATACCTATCTGGATGTTTTTGTTTGCATGTTTGATTCCCTGTTGAAGGCATTGAATCACTACAGGAAGCAATATGAAGTATTTTGCTTTGTAGCTGAAGGATTTGTAAGATAAAAGCTTTTTAAACATGAAATGAGATCAGTGGTAAGCTTGTGATTTAAATTGTCATTTGAAAAATTGTTTGACCTGACCCTCCAGGGGAAAAAACATACTGATAGCCTAGATACAGTAGGACAATACATTAATTTCTTTTCTTAGTCTCTAGATCACCATGGCGACTGGACAGAAGTTGATGAGAGCTATTCGAGTTTTTGAATTTGGTGGACCAGAAGTGCTGAAAGTCCAGTCGGATGTTGCAGTACCGGTTCCAAAAGACCATCAGGTGGAACTAATTACTTAAAAATAGGCAATAATTACAGAGCATGAGGCTCTAGCACATCAAATTAACATTCAAAAGAAGCAGACTCACAGTGATTGGAAAGACATTGAGTTAGGACACAGTTTACACTGTTTAGGAGCTCCGACTGAGATAACGTAATTCCTATAGTGAAGTAGATCGAAGAAAAGAAATAATGTCTCGTTTTAAGGATGTTTTGAACTTGAGAATCATCTGTGCAGTACAATAATCGGCCTTTTCTGAATGGAGTCACAGGTAGTTGTGTAGTGATTCTATTACAGATTTTCCTGATTTTTATTTTTTATACATTAGGAAAACAATTTTCTTCTCTATGCCTGTTTACCACATACGATTTAAGAGACTTTAAATGTAGAGCTTAATCATTTCCACTAACTTTAACAATATACTTTTTCAGTAAAAATTATGTATTTTTATTCCTGTACCTTCCATGGCTCCTGAGTCTGATTTTTTTAGCCAGCCTTAGGAGAGTTTTCACAGTCTGGCCATACCCTATCTTTATAGATTTATTTCTTGTCGTCCCTTCTCAGTAGATTGCGCTGTAATAACATCGAGCCTTGTCTGCTTTCTCCATGAGGCCCTTTTGTCCCTTCTGTCTTTGCACAAAATAGTCCTTTAACTTGAAATTCAAGTTTTCTCCAGTTCCCAGAGAACTTCTGCTCATCCTTTAAGGCCTGGTACAAATATACTTTCTTTGAAATGCCCTCCCTTACTCTTACAGCAGAAGTAATTCTGTGTTAGTTAAGGTAAAATAAGATTCTGTAGTGGATGTAACCTCAAAATGTGAATAAATCAACAGTAGAAAATTTTTTCTTATTCACTAAATCCCCACATTCTGAAATGTTGGTGGGTAGCGCTTCTCCAACGGTGGTTTAGGGCCCATGTGGCTCTGCCACTGTGGGCACTTGTCCTCTGAGGCCCCAGCGAAGGGCAGGAGCAGTGTGGACTGCCAAGGAAGGTCCTCAGGGGTCAGGCCTGGAAATGGCTGTCATCACTTTTGTCCACATTCCCTTAGCTGAAACTCGCTCATTTGGCTACTCATAACTCTAAAGGAGCTAGGAAACAATAGTTGTCCTCTGTACCCAGGAGGAGGAAATAGATTTTATGAGCTCATAGAGGTCTCTGCCACACATCTCAAATATTTCCATCACCGTTTTCCCAAGATGTTTTTAATATTGCACATAAGCCAGTCTATCTTATATTTTTATTTATATGTGGGTTTGCAAAACTGGAATGTGAGCCCACGGAAAGCAAGATTGTCCCCTCCATTTTTATAGCTTCCATCACCATTACAGTCCTAGCATAATGCCTGAATGCTCCGTGTAAACTACTGCGCTGTCGTTGCAGGTTCTAATCAAAGTACACGCATGCGGCGTGAACCCAGTGGACACGTACATTCGCTCTGGTACTTACAGTAGAAAACCACTCTTGCCCTACACTCCTGGTTTGGATGTGTCCGGGGTAATAGCAGCTGTTGGAGATAATGTATCTGCTTTCAAGGTATTACATTTTTTAATTATTTCTATTTCAGCTTCGTATTTTTCTTAACATATTTTAACATAGTTTTAAAATGTGTCTGTATTAAGTATTACCCAATTTCTTCCACTTAGGGGACTCCTCTAGTAACAAAGAAGTTATCTCTTAGCCAGAGGCCTTGTTTATTTGCATCGTGGAGAATAAGTGCAGGGTCATTTCTGTATCTCCACATCCCCACAAAATGAAATAGTGAACCTTTTAATGGAAATATGTTAGGGAAGAAAACAGGAAAATTATATTGTTCTCTCACTCTTGCTAATACACAAACCAACGTAATGTTTTTTATCCTCACCCAAGGACATGATTATTAATGTTCGAGAGAGGGGAAGGGAGGGAGAGAGAGGAGAGAAACATTAATGTGAGAGAGAAACATCGATTGGCTGCTTCTTGCACACGTCCCAACTGGGGACAAACCTGCCACCCAGGCATGTGCCCTGATTAGGAATCAAACCCAGAACCCGATACTCCAACCAACTGAGCTACACTGGTGAGGGCACAAACCAACATCATTTTTAGTACTTTGTACCAATTTAGCTTCACAAAGTAAAGGGAATGTAATCATTTTAGAATAAGTAAAAATGAAAAAATGCAAGGTCTCTATACATTTTCTGAGCTCCGACTCAGACAGAACAAGGTGATGGAGTCGATGAAAGTGTTATGATCAGGGCTTTTGTTATTTAAGCGCCGAAAGACTTTTAAAGCAGAGAGAGTATATTTATGTTCCAGCATCTTTCCTCATAATTCCTTGACCCGCTCAACTTTGGCCACTCATTTACCACAATTGGACGGAGACAGAGATGATTAACGTGGCCCCTGAACAGGAAGACAGGCAGATTCCTGCAGCTCCCTCCTCCTTAGCCGGTGGCAGCCTGGCTTCTGCCCCCAGGCTCCACTGATGTGATTCTTGCTAATGTCACTAATGGCATCTGTATTGCTGGAGTTAATGGGCCCTTTTATGTCATTATCTCTCTTGACTTCTCTGTGACATTTGACACTCTCAGTCACTTACTTTTTCTTAAAAAAATCTTTTTTCTGCAGCTTCTGAGACGTGTTCTCCTGTTCTTCTCCTCCCCCCTTCCTTTCTGAGCATTCTTTTTCAAGGCTCTTTTTCTCTGGATGCTCCTCAAACCTTGGCATTGCCCGGTGCTCCCAGTCCCTGCTTAGGCCTCTGTGTTTTGTGTTGCGTACCTTCTTCATGATGATCTCATGTGCACCCGTATTTCCCATCATGACGTGGATATCTTTTGCATAGAATTTTTTATATAAAAAGGTCTAAATATTTTATTGAGTCAGTATTTTAAGCCCAACCAAATATTCATCACAAGAACTATTTCCTTTTCTTACTTAGGTAGTGAACATTTTCCTAATATTTAGACTGTTTTTCTTTAAAAAAATTTTTATTATTTTATTATTTTTTTGTATTGAATAAAGACTTAAAAAAGTTTTAACTACAGTTGACATTCAATATTTTATATTAGTTTCCACAATGTAGCATAGTGGTTAGAAATTTATATAATTTACAAAATGATCCCCTAGGTAAGTCTAGCTACTAAGCTTGGTAGCCACATTTAAAATTCAATATTAACTTAAAAAGGAAACCGTTCCTTAGTCACACTAGCAGCATTGCCACTGCTGCCTGCCCCTAAGTGTCCAGTCTGCTGTTGGATGGTGCAGAGGCAGGACATTTCCGTCCTCACAGAAAGTAGTGCGGGAGTGCCCGGGACCCACGCGGTCAGTCTCCAAAACTTCTTACTGAGCGTGTCTAAACCTGAGCTTGTCTTTTCTTGCTTCATCTCTGCTCCTCTCTCCTGCGACTGTTGGTGACTTCTGGGGTTTGAGGCTTTTCTCTTTGCTCTCCCTCACTCAGCTCTCCCTTATTAGAACTGTTTTCTCTCTCTTTCCACATCTACTCGTGGTGGTTTAGGAACGTTCTTTCCCAGGCCCTCACCAGAACTTCTGTAATAGACCCTTCCCTTACCACCCTCTGTCCTTCCTGTTTGAATCTGCCCTTGCTCTGTAAGGGCATTTTATAAAATGTAATTCTGATTGTTTTACAATTAATTCTTGCATTCATTTTGTGTAGATTTCAGGATATTGTTGAAATTGCTTATATTATAAAAGAAGTCTATTTTATGCTCTCTCACCTATCTTTCCGTTCATATCTCCTATTTGTTCTCTCGCTGCAGTTTAGTAATAACTCTCTGTTCTCCCCTGTACAGTCCATGCTCTTTTCATCTTTGATTCTTTGTTCATATTGATTCTTCTGCTTGGCAGAATTAAACTGAAACTTATCAACATGGGTTTAAGGGATTTTACACGTCAGCTTTCATTTCTGTTCTTTTTATATCTCCAAACAATTACATGCCATACGTTACACTACTTAATTCTTTGTGAGTGAATGCTGGCTTCTTTTTTCTGCCACTATTCCCTTACTTAGTTTTCTTCACCCACAGCAACTCTTCTCAATTCTAGTGTTTAAATTGTCTACCCTTCAACACCTACCTCGAATCTTAACTTCTCAGTGAGGGTATTCTTGATTCTCTTAACTTGGAAGTAATTTCTTCATTTTTCTTGTATCTACTTTTAATGGCTCATCACATTTACCTTGCTTTGTAGTTATTTCTGTGTTACTTCTCTTTTCTTTGAGTTCAGGATGCTTCATATTAAAGAGAGTGTCTTGCTACTACTATCTTTCACAGAGCTCAAAGTAGTGCTTTCTGAATAGTGGGTTCTTGGTACATGTTTGAATTACACTAAAATTAATGCAGCTTGGTTTTAAGCTGTAAAAGCAGGCTTAATCTTTACACAGTCACACCTGACCGTTTACAGTGACACTATGAAGCAGCAGTGCTTGTCTTTGAGTCCTAGATGCCTTGTGAGTCGTGTGTGCTTGTGCCCCACCGCAGACCGCCGTTACTTTTTCAGATCTCTTCATTACAGGACACATTTAAGTATGCTGAGCATTATTGTCTTAATGTTGTGCTTATTTCAAGGAATTTTTTTTTTAAGGAAGAGAAGTTAGGGCAGGTGTGTGTGGTGGGCAGTGTCGTTTCCCTGGTGTGCAGGTCGCATTGGGCAGCCCTGTTGTGCGTGTGCAGTGCCTCGTCTCACCCTCATTCACACAGCTGCCCTTCAGCAGGGAGGGCCACATGGACGTTTACTGAGTTTGCCGTTTCTGGTGCTGGGACGAGTGAAGGCGCCAGTCCTGGCTCATCCTGCTGCTGGGACCAGGCATAGTGTTTTGCTTTGGGTATAAACATGGCAAATGAAGGAAATACAGGGGTGAAAGAATCTATGGAAAGGATTCAGAACAGGTAATTCTTGTGTGAAAGAAAAATTACTTTTTTAAAAATCCTCACCTGAAGTATGTTTTTTGATTTTTTAGAGAGAGGCAGGGGTAGTGCGGGCAGGAAGGGAGAAAGATTCATCAGTGTGAGAAAGAAACATTACTTGGTTGCTTCCTAAATGTGCCCCGACTGGGGATTGAACCTGCAGTCTTCTGGTGCACTGGATGATGCTCCAGCCGATTGAGCCACCTGGCCAGCGTAACACCGTACATTTTGTTTTTTCTCCTTAGTATTTTGAGCAAAAATGGTTTTATTAAATGCCATTTACTACTTGATCGGAGCAAATTACAGAATTTCTTTTGGCCTCAATTTTCTTATTTGTAGAGTGGGATTAATTCTAAAGTAGAGAAAATGAAAGCACTTACCTCTTAAGCTATCATGAATATCAAATTATATAATGTTCCTAAGACACTTAACATAGTGCCTAGCACAGTACACTCTCAATAAAGGTTCATTATCATTATCATCATTATACCATTCTGGAGACTTGCTTTCCTTTCCCTTTTTCTATTTCTCATTATTTTTCTTCTCACTGGTTCCCCTTAATAAAATACTTAAAAATATTTGGTAGTTTAAAGTTATTTCTGTGAGACCCTAAGATGTAGGAAACCATATAAATGTTTATTTCTTGTAGTAAAGGCTGCATTAAAAAGGACTGCTGCCCAGAGTGACCACTTCACAAGTGACATAAATGTCTAAGTCCTGTGTTGTGCACCTGCAACTCATGTGACGTTGTATTTTATTATATTGTATTTGAGGAAAAAAGTTCAGAGGGATCAGAAAAAAAGACTGTCCCCATTTTGATGTCATTTTTAATCCCTGACACAGACATAAATTTGCTGCTTCCCCCAGAAAGGTGACCGAGTTTTCACTACCAGCACGATCTCTGGGGGCTATGCAGAGTTTGCTGTCGCGGCCGAAGACACTGTTTACACGCTGCCAGAAAAACTGGACTTTAAACAAGGAGCTGCCATTGGCATCCCATATTTTACTGCTTATCGAGCTCTGCTCCACAGGTAATAACGCTCTGTCGACTAGATAGTGAACAACAACGGAGGGCAGTGTTAATTGCTTTTCTTCCTACCTTCTGTCTATCATTTGGGGGTACCATTTAGTTAGCATTCAGCTTTTATGGAGTGGAAACTGCTAATATGAGAGATTGTTCTAAATACTGTAGATACAAAAACAACAAAGCATTGTCTTTGTATTTAAGATGCTCACAGTCCGGTAGGGGAGGTGGACGTAGAGTGATAGCAGTTACATACAGTGTAGAAAGTGCGGTGATAGAGATGTGCACAGGGGTTTGTGGGATCACAGGGGATGTGCCTGTGGTGGTGAGATAGGTCTTCCTGGCAAGGTGTAAGGCTGGGTTATGTTAAAGCCGTATTCGAAAATGGTCAGAGGGAATTAGCCTGGGGAGGCAGCTGGGAGGGAAGAGGGCACTCTGGACAGCGGGAGTGGCTGGTTTGTGGGGGGAATCATGGTGTCTGGGGCAGCTGTAGAAATTTGGTTTTGCTGGGTAGAAGATTCTAAGACACAGAGTGACAAAGGATAAATACTCCCAATGACTGTTAGCTGGCATCACCACACACACAGGTCTCGGATTGTGAAAGCCTGGTCGTAGAGCTCTGCCATTGTTCTGTAAGGGATCTGGGGTCATGAAATGTTTCATTCAGGGGAGGGAACGTGTTTGTTCTGCTCATACCACTCAGCAGCTGTGTGAAGGATGGACTTGGCCACGGGAATAGAGGGGATGGGAGGGTCTTACAGGAGCACCATGGGGGCAGAATATTTCTGGGCCAGATCAAAGATCATGAGACAAGAGGTGGACAGGAAAGGACAACTGGGGTATAAAATCGGGAATATCTGGCGACTGCATGTGGAGAATTAGGTAAAGGAAGAGCTTTTAAGAATACTTCCAGCTTTGTAGCCTGGGTCATGTTTAACTGTGACAAAGGAAAGGAGGGACATGTTTCAAAGGGAAGCTGAGTTCAGTTTTGAACTTGAACTTAAGACGGTCATCCTAATTGAGAAATCCAGCAGACTGTTGGATAAAAAAGTCATGAGCTTGAAGGCTGGAGGTACACATTTGGGAATATCAGCTTGTGGGTGAAAGTTGGCAAGATGAAATGATTGAAATCCCTTGGGGAGTAAGAAGAACAGTAGAATGAAAATAGAAGCTTAGTGAACGTCAACATGTATTGGTGTGGTCAGAGGGAGCGGACAGAGTCCCAAGAAAACCAAAAAGAGTGTATTCCAAGACCAAGAGTGCAGAAGTCCTGGTATTCTCTAAACACCTGTTTAGCTCACTGTCTTGGAAGACAGAAAGACCTGTCTTTACCTGCTACTAGCTGTATTATCTTGGTCAAGTTACTTCTCTGTCTCGGCTTCAGTTTACTGATTTGAAAAACTAACAGCACCTGCCTCATAGGGGTGTGGCAAGCATTAAATGAGGTAATGCAAACCTCTTAGTGTGGAGCCTGGCACAGATAACTACTCATTCAGTGCGGGCAGTATTAGGGGCAGTAGTTGATTTTGCTGCTAAGGAGGGAGACTAGCTGTCAAATGCAGCAGTGAGGTGTGTTTAGGAAAAAAAAGTGACAGTTGGGCTTAGCAATTAGGACATCTTCAGTGACTTCAGTCAGATTATTTTCAGGGGCGTGGTGGGACAAGTGCTCGTTGAGTAGGTTGAGGAAAGAGTATATCAATTTCCTGCATGGAGACTACTCATAAAAAGTTGGGGGAGACAGACAGGAAGGAGTAGAAGAGTACTTGAGAGTGTGGGAACAAAAGGGTTTTCGTAAGGATGGACGAGACTTGAACGTGTTTATAGTTGACAAAGGGTCTAGCAGAGGGGGAGAGATAAAAGGTTGGGAAAAGTGGGGGAGGGTGGCGTGTGGAATAAGAGCCTGCATCAGGCAAGACGGGAAGGATTTAGGATATATGTAGACAGATTGGCTTCAAATATTGAAGGACAGCTTATCCATCAAACCTAGAAGATATAAAGATGGTATAATTATGGAAAGCATGTGGGTAGGGAGGTGCAATGTTGAAGGAACTTATATGTGATTGCTTTACTTTTCATCACTAAGAAGGAGGCAAAGTGGCACCAAAATGCACATTGTCATGTGATTTTTTTTCTAGTCTTAGCCAAATTATTAAAGAAGTTAGGTTTTAACAGTACTTCAGGGCTGTAATACTGGTGGCAAAATAGAATAGTGCAAAGGGAAGGAAAACACTGGAGAGAGAGAAGTTGGGGTAATCCGCCACGGGGTCCAGGCTGACGAGGGAGGAGGGGAGGCCAGCAGCTGCAAGTGCGCAGAAAAGGATCCACTGAGAGACAGCAGTCGCTGTGAAGTGGAAGGAAAGGTTTGAATAGAATATGGGTTTACAGAGTTAGGATAGGAGACTGTTGTCATCATACTGTTGCCTGATTACTCTTCAGGTAGAATGGTTGGAGGTGGTTACTAGGTTCAGCCTTGGGAGAGAGTGGCTCATGTGGAGGAGAATTCAGGAACTGTGATGTAAGGTTTTCTGCCCAGTGAATGTTGAAATATCCTAGACTGGGGCTGGCTTTGGGGTGGAGGGAAAAGCATATGTGCCAGGTACTAGTTTTCATTGACTAGGAGGGAGCAGGGGACAAGAGCTTGGAAGGCCAGGCCAAGGGCTCAGGCCCCTGCCTTGGGCCCTAAGGAGCCCAAAATTAAAAATCTGGTAGGGTCTGGAAACTCAGGGAAGAGTTTCAGTTAAGTCCAAAGGCAGTCTGCTGGCAGAACGCCTTTTTGCTGTGGGAGAAGTCAGTTTTTTGTTCTTAAGGCCTTCAGCTGAATTGCATACGGCCCATCCGTATTATGGAAGACAGTATGCTTTACTCAGAGTCGACCAATGTGAATGTTACTCTTAATCCAAGAAAACACCTTCACAGAAACTTTCAGATCAGAATAATGTTTGACCAAAATCTGGCACCCTGGCCCAGCCAAGTTGACACATAAAGTGAACCATCACAATGCCTCCACGCAAGGATAGAAGGATCACAGCAGTGGGGATCCAGGAGGGGACCCCCTCACCCCCCCCAGAGGATTCTCCACCCACTGCAGGCCCAGGGATCCAGAACGTGCTTTCAGTGTGTGAGAGGTTGTTTATAAGTTTTTTTAAAAAACATTCATTGGGAAGTATTTCATATGCTACAATCTAACATTAGTAATCCTGTTCCCTTACTTTTGTATTTTACCTTTTAAAATGCCAAAGTGTTTTAGTAGTAGTTATCACAGTTTATCATTTGAAACACTTTAATTCAATACCTTCAATCCCCTTACCTCAAGCAAGAGGGTTGGAGAAAGCTTCATCCCCTGCCCATAACCGCCATTTCCCTCCAAGCTGCTGGCACACAGCCTTGAGCTGACTCCAGATTACTGTGTTCTCACCCCCAGACTGGACATCATGTCTGCGTGAAGCGGGAGATCCTCTTTGGGAGTCAGATCTGGGTCACACAACAGCTGCTGGCTCGTGATGCTAGCACCTGTCCGTCTGGAGTAATAAAGGGTCCCCTATCTGTCTTATGGCACGTTCCTTGTTTTCAGTGCATTAGAAAAGTGGTAGTGTGAACCAGAAGTAACACACGTGTGTCACTTCACCAGAAAATCTGGACATTTTAGGGCTGACACAGGAACCTTTGTGGCAGGATTTATTGTATTTCTTACACGCTATCAGTGCTGACTGAGCATTGCTTTCCGAAATAAGAGCTTAACGTCTGCTGTAACCTGATGTTTGAAGGCTTGGAAAAGTAAAAATGTTTTCTTAAACAGTCTACCTGCCGTGTTTACTTGGGCAGTGCTCTATGTCACCGATTCAGGACTGGCTATAACGAACTTGTTTTGAGCTACTTTCTGTGGGAATCAGTGAGGAGCTCCAGTCCCTCCGGCTTCAGCAACTGCACTTACCCTGCCTGCGAGGACTGCAGCCTCCCGGAGGAAGCACCGCGACGCGACCCTGCGTTCAGCACAGTGCCAGGCACAGAACAGACGCCAATACACGTGTTTGAGTAAACAAGGAAATGAATGAGTTTAGGTTTTCTGTTATCTGTGGCTCTGAAGAATCATTGTTTGATCTTCTGGAGCCTGGAGACCATCTCACCATGAATTTCCTATTTGGGCAAGTGTTAGCTGGACCGAGGGTAGAATTTCCTTGAGAATAATTAAAAATGTGTGAGCTTAATTAGCTTTACAGTGAGATAATGAACCCATGTCTTCTTTTGCAGAGCCCGTGTGAAAGCTGGAGAAAGTGTTCTGGTTCATGGGGCTAGTGGAGGAGTAAGTATTTTTTAAGTGTATTTAAAAACAGGCATTCATTTGTGGGTTCACACTTAAATCAGTTTTAAAAGCCAAATTTATAAATATAGCCAAGGGTGTATTTTTCCTTTATGTAGTAAAGCTTCTTTAAGTTCTGTCTCCTGAAGGTGATTCTTTGTCATTAGTTTAGCATTTCTTTATTAGTGAATTCAACAGATTACCCCACAAAAATGTTTATATATTAGGTTTTCACCAATGTTGAGTGTGGACCAAGATAAACTGGCTTCGTTTTTGCCTTCAAGTGGTGTATGTTGTAAGACTATTCATTTTGAGTTTTAAACAGTTCTTTCAGGTGAATATTAATTCCGTACTTTCTTACATAAAGAGTTAAGGTTCATTAAAGAGTTACACACGTTGCCCCAGACGGCACTGCAGAGCCACACCGAATTCTTTGTCCCTTCTGTCTCCCCCCACTGCCTGCCTGCTGCGCTGTGATGACATTCATGGAGTGCGAAATGTACAGCTGTTCTCTTAACACCACAACTGCTGCCTTAAAATGCTAATAGGAAGGTGGGGGTAGTGAGTACCCAGAACTTATAAAATAAGCCCTTTAGTGAAGTCACCCAATGCAGAGCTGTTAGTAATTTCTTCAAGAAGCTGGCTGTCAACCTGCCTTTGAGGAGCTGAGAGGAAAAGTTAGAGCTCTGAGGGCAGAATTTAGCAAAAAGTCCATATGACCTTTGTCCTGCAAGTAGAGCGTTTAGGAATTTTGGAGACACAGGCCAGGTGGCTCACCTTGAGGAAGGTGGTTAACCCTTTCAGAGCACTATGTATTCTGGACAGTATACATAGTGTATACTGTCCAGAATACATAGTAGATTGTATTCTGGAATAGTAAGTGGCATTCTGAATGTGTGATTTTACCTTTAAAGGTGGCCAGGTACTACAGAGAATTCAGTCCATTGTTTGGTGCCTTGGATAGATGCATCACAAGGTTCCACACCCAGTCTCCTATGGACCTCAAATAGATCAGTTCTGAAAGATTTCACATGTAAAATGCCAAGATTGTCCTTCCGGGGCCGGAGAAAATATGACAAATATACCTAAGGTGTCAATGGTGAATTCCCATCGTTTACCTTCACCAAAGAGGCTATTTTGTGGTTGAATTTAACCCTAAATAACTACAGGCTCTGTTAAACATACATTTATTTAAATCGCTCTGGCTTTTAGAGAGCTAACCGTGTACTCTGAAATTTCAGTAGGAAAGGGAGAGAAAATCTCTTCATTCCCTTTTACCCTCTTGTAAAAAGCCCAGTCACTTCACCATGATTTTTTTAAAGGCAAAACCCACACGGTTCTCCTAGCTGGCTGAGTCTGTTAAATCCTTGGCCGGCAGGGGTAGATGGGCAGCCTGGTGTGTGAAACACTCTGATCCTCCCTGCCCAGCGGGAGGGAAACAGTGCCGGGTTTTTCTTGCATCTGTTTGTACATTCTGTGCTCATTTAATGCACATTCCTTTGGGATTATGTTGAGTATTTAAACTGATATGCAACTTCTGAACACAGCTATCATCTGGATCCATTCGTGGGGAGTGCCCTGTTATAGTGTCAGCAAAATAAGTAGAAGCAGAGGGGTAGACATATCTATTGAGGGAGTATGGTGAGTATAATTGTTGACAAAAATAGAATAAACAGGGCCTTTAAAATACCGATTAAGTGTCCCTTTACAACAGTGCATAAGGAGATAAATTTACATTAGGTTTTAGGTTAAATGTGGTTTTATGAAAACGTCTTTTTTTAACTGAAATTTCTAATCGCAAATTAAGTAGTAAAAATTGACTTTGCTAACCCCATAGTGTCTGGTATTCTCACTCATCAGACAGTGAGTTCCATGTGGTTTTGCTTAAATCAAATTCCTTTCATAACCCAGTTGAGTTCAGGCTTATCATGCTCACCTGCCATATCAACTTTAAGGTCCAGCTCAGGCCTGGGAGGTTGCGATACTGTTACAAGTTTTATTAGGTTCTGTCATCATTTTTCACTTTACTTCTTTTCTTTCATGCCCAACCCATGGTGATTTTTGCCTTCCTCTGCATCAGTGGTTATCAACAAGGGGTGGAGTTCCAGCATCCCCCTTCCCGTCCGAGGACAGTGGGCAGTGTCTAGGGACATCTTTACTTATTGCATCTGGGTAGCGGGTTCTGCCATCTCGCGGGTAGCAGTGAGATATTCTGCTGGACATCCTTCAGTGCACAGGGTAGCCCCACAACAAAGGACTGTCCGGCCCAAAATGTTGATAGTACCAGGCTGGAGAAATGCTGCTCTGACCGTGTGTGCCGTTTATCTGTACCATTCATTTAGCGTGTAATCAAACGTGTATGGCTAACTATTATATTTTAAATAATTGCTTACTTCTGTATTTCTAAAATGTTTTTATTCTTTATATTGTATTAAGCACATTTTTTCTGGCAACCCAATGGCCTGATTTATTTTTATTTTTTTCATCTACTCCCATGGTCATACCATCTGTAAACTGACAAGCCTAAGATTTATTATTGCCAGCTCTAAATTCTTTCGAGCCCACACCCGTATTGAGCTGATTACTGAACTTCACCATTTTGGTGAGTCATATACAACTCAGCATGTTGAAAATGAATTCTTGATGCTTTTGAAAGCTTGATCCTCCCTACTCTTCCTCATCCCATTAATCTACCTAGTTAATCTGGCCAAAGACCTAGGAGACATCCTTGAGTTTTCTCTTTTCTTCATGTGAGGAAGCCCTTCAGTTTACCTATGAACTGTATCTGAATTTGTTATTATTTCCCATGTCAGTCCAAACCAGCTTCACCTCTTATTTAGACAAGTATATCAGTTGTTAACTGGTCTTCCTACCCTGATTTCCCTGCATCTCTCTTTTCTGCCTCTCAAATAATTTGAGTGTTCTTTTTAAAGACTAAATTGGATCATATCTGACCTAAACTCTCTGGTAGTTCTGCATGGCTCTTTAATATAATCCAAGCCTTTACCCCCGAGGCCGTGAGTGTCTTGGCCTCTCAGTGCCTCTCTAGCCTCCTCTTCCACTTTGTCCCATGTGCCCTTCAAGCCACATTGTCCCTCTTTCTTTTGAGCAACCCAAATTCATTCCCAGTTCACAGGTTAGCCATGACCATGCTGCCCGCAGCCTTCTCTCTGTGGCTTTCCAGATCTTCATGTGGCTCGTCCCTGACTTCATTAGGGTCTGATCTCTTCAGAGCAGCTTTTCCCGATGACCTAACTAACCTCTCTCCTGATTTCTTTCTAACCCAGTAGGATGTTTTTTTTATATACTTTTTTATTTTCTGACTGTACTTTGTTTAGGTATTTGTTTATCATCTTCTCCCATCTTTAGAATGTAAGTTTCTTGCATGAAGTACCATGTCTGGCACATAGGAAACACTCAATAATGTCACACAGATGAGTAAATTTGCCCATGTACCTGTCTCTTCCGATAGAGGCCTCACGTTTATTATGTAGTATTTTTATATGTAAAATACGAAGTCAGTGAACATATTTTGATAATTTTTAAACTCCCTACCTTTGTACAAAACAGATGCTAAGTAAATATATTGTTGCCGTGGTTAAAAACTCAAGCTCTGCTGTATGCTTTGGTCCAGTTTGTTTTTATCCCTGTAACCTGGGCAAGTTACTTACTTACTTCCTTTTTTTTTTTGACTGTCCTAAATTGTTTATTAGTTAAGAATCTTACAAACATGACACATATTAGCGGTGACGGTGGAACTGGAGAGTATTGCGCCTTCTCCAAGCTGCAGGGCAAGAACCATCAATAGTGTGGTGGAACTTGTTGCCCTTCCCAAGGCCTTGGCCCTTGTGGCCAGCATGTTGTCAGCCCTCGCATCTCCCTGTGCTCGTGGACCGGTTTGGTGATCCACTGGGTGTCAGGATTCCTTCTGATAGCCTATGGAATGGATCAATGAGAATAAATAACCTCAAAGAATTTATATGTGGAATCTTTACCAACCCAGTAAGAATTCAGGACTCTCAGAGCCCCACAGTGGCATCCAGCTCGCTACTCAGCAATAGGCCGAGGGCTTCAGGCAACCTTTAGCTGGTTTACATCGTGATGGACGGGCTTGCCACAGGTTGCACCCTTAGGAACAGGGCATTTGTGGCCACCACGGCACACACAGATTCTATATATGACATAACCTTGCTTGGCCTTCTGTCCCAGCCTGGGTGCTTTATTGGGCCCGGTGGGGCGGGGGTCCCTGTGGAGCACAGAGCTGGCGGTACTGCCAGCAGTGCACTGTGAGAAGAAAGTGCATCACATAGGACGGCTTCTTCCTCCGTCCTCCTGGGTGTACTTGCAAGCACCCGTCTTGGCTTACCTGACGGCTGTGGCCAGACGGAAAGGAAGTGCCTTTCTCCCCAAGTTACTTACATTTTATAGGTTTCACTTACTGTAGAATAGGGACAATAATCATATCTGCTTCATAGGCTTCTTGTGAGGATGAAATAAACAGATGCATAGAAATTATTTAGTGTGGGACCTGATATAATATAAATGCTCAATAAAAGTTAGCTGTTGTTCTTATTTCTTTATTTAAACTTGAAGTTCCTTAACAATAGGATATGAGTTAGAAGAACTTTAAGTTCTTTGTATATATACTTAATAAATGTTTGCAAGGATACAACAATCTAAAACTACTGGGTTAAGAGAACAAACTAACAGTGGCCAGATGGGAGGTAGATTGTGGAACCGGGTGAAAAAAATGAAGGGATTAAGAAATACAAATTTGTAGTTAGAGAATAGTCACCAGGATGTAAAGTCCAGCATAAGGAATATGAGATCTGTCTGGAAAAAGCCCAGCCATTGTTAACATAACAAGAATGGTTTGTGCAACATTGATGTAACCTGGTAGCCGAGGAGAGGGGACTGCAATGTGCATGAGTGAGCAGTGACCACTTCACTGTACTAGTCAGTGGGGGCAGTAGACGCCATTGAGAGAGCACGCGCACTGTGTGGCTGTCTCATTCTAAATGACTGAGTGAGTGGAGCAAGGAACCTGCATCAATTTTTGCTTAAGTTTGAACATTCCTCTATGGAAACTGTTTGGGTGATTCAGAAGGCTGCAGCTGTGGGCAACTGGTAGTTGGCAGCTTCATCATGACAACATGCCTGTTCGTGTATCATGTCTCCTGCAGAGTTTTTTGGCAAAACGTCATATCACCCAGGTTAACCAGTTCCCCTAGAGCCCAGATTTGGCACCCTGTAACTTCTGGCTTTTCCCAACACTAAAATCACCTTTGAAAAGGAAGACATTTTAGATTGTCGATGATATTCAAGAAAATATGACAGGGCAACTGATGGTAACTGGGAGAACTGTGTGAGGTCCCACAGTGCCTACTTTGAAGGGGACAGAGGCATCATTTTCCTATGTATAATGTCTCTTGTACCATCTTCAGTAAATGTCTCCTTTTTTCTTATTACTTTGCTGGATATTTTCTGGATGGACCTCTTATAGTCAGTCATATGGTAATAACTACGTATGGTGCCAGGTAGGTACTAGATTTATTGGGGGGATCACTTTGTAAATTATTTTATATGTCTCACCACTGTGCTGTACCCCTGAAACGAATATAAAAGATTGGGTTGGCCATAAAGTTTGTTTTTTTTCTCTAGTAGTGCTTTGTTGTGTTTAACTTCATTCAAAACAATTTTGTTAGATTGTATTGTGACAGCTGTCATATCCGTGTGCATTTTAAAAAACATTAAAATTGGTGAATTTTTGTGTAGCCATTTTAATGTTGAAGATGGAAGAAAATAAGCAACATTTTTGGCATATTGTGCTTTATTATTTCAAGAAAGGTAAAAATGCAACAAACACAAAAAAAGATCTGTGCAGTGTGTGGAGAAGGTGCTGTGGCTGATCCAATGTGTCAAAAGTGGTTTTCAAAGTTTCATGCTGGTGATTTCTTATGGGAAGGTTGATGCTCTGCAGTCAGGTAGAGCAGTGGAAATTGGTGGCAATCAAATCGAGACATTAATTGAAAATGATCATTATTACATCATGTGGGAGATAGCCGACACACTCAAAATACCCAAATCAATAAAGTTATTGATGAAGATGAAAAATATGTCTTATTTTATGGAGAAAACTAAATGAACTTTTTGCCAACCCAATAATATTGAGTGTTAACTGTAATTGACAAATTAAAAAAATGTAGACCACTCCCCAAAACAAAACAACTGGGTTACGCTTTGTTTTTCAGGTAGGACTAGCAGCATGCCAGATTGCTAGAGCCTATGGCTTAAAGGTTTTGGGCACAGCTGGAACGGAGGAGGGGCGAAACATTGTTTTGCAAAATGGAGCCCATGAAGTGTTTAATCACAGGGAAGTTAATTATATTGATAAAATTAAGGTAAGACTTTTCTACACTTTTATAAAAGTAAAATTTTGTTTCTTAAGGGACTTACTTTTTTTTGGTAAGTTCTTTTTATCAGCCACTCTCAAAGTTGTTTTTTTTAATGCTTATGTTTTTTATGCTTATGTATTTTAATGTTTTAATTTAAAAATTAGTTGTCTAATTTTAAACCTTCACTCTCATTTCTGTCTTGTTCATGTTTACCAGTTAAAATTTAGCCTCTCAAGTCTTATAGCTGTAGAAATTTACTTTTTAATGCAAATCACAGTTTAAGTAAATTTATAGCTTTGTATTAGCACCTGTGAGATATTCTTAGTATTTCTTTGGTATAATTTTTCCATGGAAGGTGAGGTATCCTCAGATTACAAACTGGATATGTCTAGCCTAGGGAATCACATTTATTTGTTAACTAGATGCTCTGGAGGAATAATCACTACCTCATCCAAAGTAGTAAGGTAGCATTTAATTAGTTGTTGCATATATCCCATTGCTGAAATAGAATTCAAGCAGATTCTAAAGTTCTCCATTTCTGCTCTAGTAGCAATTTACTAAACTCTGATTACTTTGCTAATTCTCAAACTACTTGCTGAGAAAGAATTACAGTTTTCCAAGTACTGATTACTGTGTAAACTAGGTCATTACAAATTGAGGAAAGGATGAGTGAGAGTTTACCACCAAATCATCTTGCCAAAAAACTGAGTCAAGGCATGCCTTTGTCATATGTCTAGGAAACCTAAAATTAATGGACTGTTCACTCCTGATACCAGTTTCCAAGAGTATTTACAAAAATGGAAAATGGTTATTTTAAGAATATATTTTTGTTTTGCAGTAATCTAATTTTAAGACCATGAGGCTGCATAGCATCTCTCCTGGTTCCTTCCACTTAGTCTCTCTCAAAAAACATTCTTTTAACCTTTTAATGCCCCACCCCCACCTTCTTTACCACCAGACTTCTTGGAAAAGTTGTTCTTACTGTTTTTAATTCCTTGCCTCTCATCACCTCCCACTGCAGTTTTATCTCCACCCCAGCTTCTTACATTACCAGTCAAAAGTCACTGACAAGCTCCTCATTAGCAGTCTGCTGCTCTTGTCTCTGTCCTCATCCCATTTGATTTTCAGCAGCAATTGACCCTGTGCACACTTCCCACAAACTGGTTCTCTGATCATCTCCCTAACTGCATTTGCAGTCTTCTTCCTCTTCATATTACTCAAATGTTGGTATTCTTCTGGCTTTCCCCTTGGTCTCTCATCTTCTCTGGTGCTAGACCTCCAACCTGATCAATCTCTCATATGCCCATGGATTCAGTGAGTACCCATGTCATGAGGGATGTGGGTTTCCACACTGTCTCTGGCCTCATCTGCCTGCTGGACACTGCCATTCATCTGGTCATGCAAGACAAAACCCACATTTCATTTTTTATTCCTATCTTTTAATCACTGTTCTCCCTGCAGCCAACCCATCAGGTTGATCACTTCATTATATCAGTTTCATCTCTGATGAGCCTTTCAAATGTATCACTTTTTCTTTGTTCCCTTCACCATTGTGACTTAGTTTAGACTTCATTTTCTCTAGCCTTCCCTATTATTCATAGCTGAGCTAATGTAGCCTTTTATTTTCTCTGCTATCTCCAGAGTCATTTGGTTCTCCTTAAAAAAGGAAAAAAGGAAAAAAAAAACCTCACAAAGGTCTCTAGAAATAACTAAAATGGGAGCTCCACGGGGATAGGAACGTTTGTCTCTCTTGTTTTCTGCTGGACTTCCAGCGTAAACAGTGCCTGGCACAAGAACTAATGAACCCTTGCCCCTAAACTGCAAACCCTCTGATGCAGCATTCAGTGCACTTTCAGCCTGTCCCAAATTACGATCTCCACCCCCCCCCCCACCCTCGCCTCCTTCTCTCTCCTGACCCCCACCTGCCCAGATACATACCCCAGGCCTGCTGGGCTGCTTTCCAGTCCCGACTCAGTCCTGACATCGTCGCTTTTCTCTTTTCTGTCTGACTGCCTCTGCCTCCTGTGTACCTTCCTCATGTTCTTCTTTCTTCCTTTTTGCTCAGGAACTTCCTATTCATCTGTGGGACTTTCTGTGAGCATTGCAGCTGATCAGAGTTGTAGCTCCTTCTTTTATTATAACCTGCAGTTTATTTCTGCTAATGTAGTACTGAGCCGTTACATTGCAGCTATGAGTGCGTATTTCCCATCTTTCTCCCTGGCTGTGTTCTGAGCTCCCTGTTTCCGTCTTTGAACTCCCAGTATGTAGCACGGTACCTGACACAGGTGTTTATATTTTGTTAAAATAAGATGAATATAAGGTAGATATGTATAGCTTATTTGAGAGCTACTTTTGGGTGTTGGGAACTAACATCTGAGAGCCCAAATAAAAGAAGTCAGTGTGCCGAGCTGATTGTAAACCACTTAGAACAAAACTGAATGTGCACACAGAACAGTCCTGCAACGCTGCGCAGCCATTGTTTGCTTTTGCTTTTTAATAAAAATGGGAGCCCTGTAGGGGGTTGTTTTTTATTTATTTGTTTCTCTATGAAAATACATTTTAAATATGGAACGTTTTCAACTAAGAAAAAATATTTTGTAGTCATGTTGGAGTCTAAGCATGTGAAAATTCTAAACAAATTTTATTATTTTATAATAGTATTTTATTTTGTATAAATCTTTATCATATTGTGACTCATACCTTGGAATTACATCATCACTCTATAATGAGATAATTTTAAAACTTGCATTATTAATCTTAAAAATGTGCATTTTATATCATTCAAAACATTTCTGTAATATATGGGACAATGATAACTATTTTATAGTCTTTTTTACTTGTTTTCTTAACTTTGCATTCTTTTATGTTATACAGAAATCTGTTGGTGATAAAGGAATTGATGTTATTATTGAAATGTTAGCTAATGTAAATCTTAGTAATGATTTGAATCTTCTGTCATACGGAGGACGAGTAATAGTAAGTATTCTTTTTTTACCACTTCGAAGTTTTATCATAATGTAACACTGTTTTGCAGGAATCGTTAGCTGTATACGTGTTGTTCCTCATATAGGTTGTTGGCAGCAGAGGTCCTATTGAAATAAACCCACGGGATACCATGGCAAAGGAATCTAGTATAATTGGACTTGCTCTCTATTCATCAACCAAGGTAGGAAAAGAGGTCATTCTGATTGCTGTAACTTGCCTAGTCAGGCAGACCGAGGCTTAAGTAAATGCTAGACTCAGTCATATGACTAGATGTGTGCATTAAAGATTAGTCCCTAGAAGATTACTAGGGTGGCAGCATCATTTATTTTCCATGTCAGGACACTTTTGAGAGAGGAAAGGGGTAGTATTAGTAGTTACTGCAGGACAGTATGTATTTTGTAAACTGATGCTGTCTCAGACAAGTTGGACTTATGGTTACAGTATCGAGAGCTACTTTTTCTATTGTTCTGCACAGGTTGACAAAAGCCACACTTTCGTGAGAAACTCTTTATGCTTTCTTAGAGTCTAAAAATATTTAATGCTTCTGAAAATCAGCTCATATATTTCTTTACAGAAACCCCCTCTCCCACCTTTTTTTTTACGCAGGAGGAATTTCAGCAATTTGCAGCAGCCCTGCAAGCTGGGATGGAAGTTGGTTGGTTGAGACCGGTCATAGGTTCTCAGTATCCATTGGAGAAAGTGGTCCAAGCTCATGAAAATATCATTCATAACAGCGGGGCCACTGGCAAAATGATTCTTCTCATATCATGATTAATTCTTTCATGCATTTCCTGTGTAATTAGAGTAAGAAACACTTACTCCAGTGTTTCTTATATAGTCTTTCTTTTATTGGCATCCATTTGACTCAGTGAGTTTCTTATGCTAAAAAACAAGATTTGTCTTTAGAGATCCTGGGTGTAGGGTACACAGTTTGTGTTATAGCTGGCAATGTTCTTCACACCTTTCACCTGTGACCCAGCAGTCATAGCAGAAAGGAGAGTGTTGTGGTCCTTGGCATTGGGGTACACTCCTGCAGTTTCTGAAGCTTGATCATGGGTTTCATACCTTTGACTAAAACGTTCTAATGAAACATAAGACAGTTTGATTTCCAAGCCTACTTCTCCTTATAAAGTTTCTTTTGTTCATGATTAGCCCAGAACTTTATTAGACTTTGAAGATTTTCTGGTTTAAACAAGATCCTTTGTCCAAATAAGTCTTCTATGTGATCAACAAGTCTCTTGGAAGGGCGTGATAAACAATGTCCAGACACATTGGTTAGTTTTCCAGTATTTACACATTTTCTTAAGTATGTGTTAATGGTGGATCACCACTGACCCGCGTGTCCTGTGAGGACAGTGGCCCTTTCTGGGTGCGATATGACACTAGCTGCATGTAGTCTCCAGGTAGGGACTTCTGGACTGGTCTGATTGCACATTAGATTCAGAACTACCTGTTTGTGCAATAGGGATGTGTGTTATATTTTTAAATAAACAAATTTGACACATTAAGAATGATCTGCTTTTATTTTCTAATGTGGTGACCTGCGATGATCCTATAGGGAATAAAAAACTTAAGTTTTTCTAGTTTCGTATTGCACTTACCTTACTTCACTTGTACATAGCTCCTAACGATCTCGTCCTAACAGTGTCCTATGCTGGAAGTCTTTATCTAAACTAAATAAAGAAGTGATTGCTTAGAAATCTTGACCTCAATATTATGTCTAATGTTATGAATTTTGATTGTTAATTTTGTTCTTGTTTTTCTTTGTAAGAACACAGCCTCCTATCTGTTGTTGAATTATGTGGTTGATTCTCTTGACCTTATTTGTTCTCTTGAATGACAATCATGTGTCTAGTTTGAACGTGGAATCCTGCCTGATAAGTGAACAGAAAGTGTGGCCAACTTCTGTAATTGAGGGATTTCATTGACTTCTGGCTGTATGTGCCATGGCTGAAGTGTTTTTGCTTTTAGCATTTTTCAATTTCATTCACTATATATTTTATATGTTAGCACCCTGTGAAATAACGTGTTGGAAGAAACTGTTAAAAATGTCATGACTCTAGAAACTAGCATGTTATATATCTTAAAAATGAAGGATTGCATCCAATACAAAAAGATAAAGGAGTAATTATCCTGTAAAAGTCAGATTCCTTTTTTGGTGCCCCAGTCGGGGGGCTGAGCGCTCGGCCCCTTTCAGGCTCCTCTGTGGGACCCTCCCTGGCCCCATCTCCCACCTCCTGTCCGGCCAGAGACACAATGACTGTAGCCTTGTGAGCAGCTTGAAATTCAAGGATCCCACGAGCACCTGACAGCTCACCTGCAACCCCATGGATCCTCTGGACTATGAGGATCAGAGTGCCTGGAAGTTTCAGATCTTGTAGAAGTGACTCATTCTCCATCTTCCTCCATCACTTATCTAAATCTGCCTTTTACAGAATAATTATTCCTCCTCTACAGAAGGAGCTAAAGCATCCTGCTGACTTAACATTTTTTTAAAGATTTTATTTATTTGTCTTTAGAGGGGAAGGAAAGGAGAGAGGGAGAGAAACATCAATGTATGGTTGCCTTTCATGCGTCCCCTGCTGGGAACTGGCCTGCAGGGAACCTGCCTGCAACCCTGACATGTGCCCTGACTGGGAATCGAACCTCGATTTTCTGGTTCACAGGCCCACACTCAATCCACTGGGCTATACCAGCCATACCTGACTTAACATTTTACAGTTCCTTCTATAGTTTAGTTAATAGCCAAACTCTGTATTAACCACCATATTTATGGTTATGTAGCATTGCACGTGTTCCCTGTAGATCTCTTTGTAGTTCCAGTTCTAGTCTAGTCCCACTTTTGAGCCAAATATATTTACTGCCCTGTTGGTGCCTGTAGCCTAAGGGCCACTCCACCATTCACCAGTGCCGTCCCTCACACAAAGTAGAGAATAACCTGTGGAATCAGCAAGAATTATGTCATGTCCTGACTGGATGAATTTCTGTTCCTGTTTGCTTTGACCTTAGAATCATATAAAGTTATAGATTGATCACCTGAGCCGAAGAAGGTGAAAGGACATGTTGAAAGTCCCACGACTAGTCTACTCAAACTCAGACAGCATTTTTTGGTAGCCGTTTTTTTAAATTGGTTTGACAGATAGAGAGCCAGCCATCAATTGGTCATTCACTTGTCTATGCAGTCATTGGTCCATTCTTGTATGTGCCCGGAGCAGAGACT
Source organism: Artibeus jamaicensis (assembly GCF_021234435.1). Classification (NCBI taxonomy): domain Eukaryota; kingdom Metazoa; phylum Chordata; class Mammalia; order Chiroptera; family Phyllostomidae; genus Artibeus; species Artibeus jamaicensis. The sequence goes on along the minus strand of NW_026522025.1, from coordinate 21,812,697 downwards.
GAACCCTCAACCTTGGTGTATGGGGATGACACTCTAACCAACTGAGCTACCCCAGCCAGGAACCTTAGTAGGCTTTTGGTATAAAAATCTGAATTTTAATTCCCAGGCCTCTGGCTTTCCTGGCTTGCTGTGTGTGACTCTGGTGACTGCAAGAGTTGAGCTGCTTGCTTTTGAGCCTCATTTTTCCTGAAATTCCTAGTTTCTGACCCTATTAGAGTCTCTTTGCCTCAGTTGTCACTCATCTCCTAGTTTGACTTTTACAAAGGGATTATTCTATTCCTCTGTTAGTTCAAAATAGTGAGGGTGTACTAGTCCGAGAAGGCACCATGCTAGACTTTGAGGACAAAGATGTATAAGGCATAGTCCACATCCTTGAGCTTACGGTTGTGTAGGGACAAGAGCCAAGCAAAATTTTTGTAGAGTATTACACATAGACACACATATTACTCATATGTACGTAGGTACATTACACATATGTACATGTGTCTATATTATACATGCACATATAAAGAGATTTATTTTTAAATTTTTTTCTTATGCAGTTATGGGGCTGACAAGTCTAAATCTATAGGGCAGGCCAGAAGGGTTTCTATATTTCAGTATTCAGGCAGAATTCTTTCTTTGGGGAACCTCAGTTTTTGTTGTTAAGACTTTTGGCTGAATGAGTCCTACCTGCATTATTGAGGGTGATCTACTTCAAGTCAACTGGTGGCTCTAAACATAAAACTATTACAAGGGGTGACCTGGGGACACAAATGCAGGGCCCGTAGTGCAGCTCGGGGTTTCCAATTATACACTTAATGTCTTTGATGCATTTGCTGGCTCTCTATCTATAGTAGCCATGGCCAGAGAACTACAAAGAACTGGGATGCTTCTGAAATGGACAATAAAGTCAGGTAGGATTTCTTAATATCCTTAGCACAGCTTTGTTGAGGCAAAAAATTCTATGTGTGCCAAGGGGTTTCCACAATTTATGGTGTAAAAAGGATTTTTTCTGTTCAAGATAATTCTCAAGAACAGCGAAACCTATCAGGTTGCTTTGGCCTGGCTCTCAGCCATGTCTTACAGACAGGAAAACACCTCAGCTCAATCTTTAAATCTCTGTGCAATAATACCATTTCTTAGAACGGCGATTTTCTAAAATGTCATTTGAAAATTTAAGATAGTTTTATGAATCCATTGAGCTTTAGGAATATCTCATATTGGAAATTGTACATTCGAGGAAAGAATCTAGGAAATGTTAAATCATCAAAAGAAATTCAGAGTCACTTTAGTCCATGTCAGTGACCAGTGGCACAGGTATTGGGGACATTCCCTGAACTTTAAGACTGAGTCTGACACTGATTCCAAACCAATTGCATGGTACAGATGCTCATAAAATGGTGTTAAATATACAGATTGGCAGTCCTTAATGTATCCTTCCTCAGCTTCATGTAGAAGTACCCACCAAGACTGCAGCCATACTGGAAACTAAAGATAAGAGGAAACCCTGTGCTAAAATCCATTGGGAATTTACACTAACTCCATTGTCAATCATTTGATACAATGACTGAAATTAGCTGCAAGGTAGGCAGGAAAAAAGTCTCAACTGAGTCACTACATCTAACAGGACAAAGGTGCTACACTACCTAGAAAATCAAACCCCTTATTGCCCTGAAGATTTGAGATAGCTGGAGATGTATGCCCATCACTCAGGATTCCCTCAGCCTCTTTCACTTGCATCCGACGGCCTGCAGATTTTAATTTTGGTACAGCTGCAGGGTCAGGAAGTAGGGGCACTTTGCTCCCTTGAATTTACAGCCATACAGAGAAAGTCTTACAAATGGTGGAGAGTGAAGGAGAGTGAAGGAGAGTGAAGGATCCCTGGCCTGTAGCAAATGCTGGGAGAGCGTACAGCACTGGTACAAAGAACATTTGCCTGACTCTAGCAAAGCCAGGTTACCTAAGAATCAGAGCACAGGAGGTTCATGCCTTAGTCTAGCAGGCACTAGGCTTGGCACAAGGTACTTAGGAGACCACATCACTCCAAGGATAGGTCTGAAAGGACCCGAGTTCCCTTGTGAACAGGGAGGAGGGCCAAGGGCATATGCAACGCCATGGAAGAGTTGTTAAAAGCAGGGGTTATAGAGGAAGAAGTTCTGGCTTTAAATCTTGTCTCCACTGACCAGCTGTGGTCCTGGTCAAATTACCTAGTCGCCTGGAGCCTTGATGTCTTCACATGTGACATGTGAATAATAACCTCTCCCCCAGAGTGTAAGAAGTAGATAAGATGATGTCTGTAAAACACTTTCACTCTGTCTTGCACGACAAAGTGTTTAGGCAATTATTGTTTCATTTTTATGAGCCATGAAGAAAGAATAATTTGAGGCAAACAGAAGGAATGAAAAGAGTATATCCTGAAGTATGCAAAAAATAAGTGGAAACCCCAAATGCACATTACCATAGAAGGTACGAATCAGAGTAACTGACACTATGGAAAACATCATTAGTCATATAGGTAATTTGATCACTCTCCAAAAATATGGAGAAAAGAGGTGAAAAAAATAGAGCAAATGAAAAATGAGAATGCAGCCTTTGAAATATATTCAATAAATAAATGTGCCTTCCCTAAACCCCCGAATAAAAGGTAATAAAACTTTGCTGAGCCAACCAAAGGAGCTAAGTTTATTCATTGATACTATTTATTATGTCTGTGCAAGATTAATGAAAACTACTAGTAATAAGGCACAGCTTAAATAAGGCATATCTTAAAAATTTTAAGTTTCACATAATTAGATATTGGGAGTATGCAAAAGAATCATGATTTATACTTATATTACTCAAAACTCAGAGCTTGCAAGAACAAATGGAAAAACTATTAATGAATTCAGAAAGGTGGCTAATTGCATAATATACAAAAATTAATAAAACAGTTGATCATTAGAAAATATAATGGAAAAAAATTCATTTACAATAGCAGTACTACTATTACTAATTTAAAAGGCAGTGAAATATATGTGACAAAATTTACAAGAAACAAGAACTTTAAAAAGAAAACTTCAGGCCTTGCGGGTGCTGCCAGCGCCCCAATCTTCCCACACCCAGCCATGGTCAACCCCACCATGTTCTTCCACATCCCTGCCTACGGTGAGCCCTTGGGCCGCGTCTCCTTCAAGCTGTTTGCAAAGTTCCAAAGACAGCAGGAAACATTCATGCTCTGAGCACTGGAGAGAAAAAATGTGGTTATAAAGGTTCCTGCTTTCACAGAATTATTCCAGGATTTAAGTGCCGGGGTGGTGACTTCACATGCCACAGTGGCAGAGATGGCAAGTGCATCTCCATCTGTGGGGAGAAGTTTGACGATGAGAGTTTCATCCGGAAGCACACAGGTCCTGGCATCTTGTCCATGGCAAATGCTGGGCCCAACACAAATGGTCCCCAGTTTTTCATCTGCATTGCCAAGATTGAGTGGCTGGATGGCAAGTGTATGGTCAATGACATAGATGTTGTGACAGCCATGGAGTGTTATGGGTCCAGGAATGGTGAGACCAGCCAGAAGATCACCATTGCTAACTGCGGACAACTAACTTTGACTTGTGTTTTATCTTAACCACTAGACCATTTTTTCTGTAGCTCAGGAGAACACACCTTCACCCCCACCTGCTTGGAATGTTTTATAATCTTTGTGCTCTTGATGCAGTTCATTGGGTTCCATGTTTTCCTTACCCCTTCCAAGTTCTAGCTGGAATGCAGAGTTTCGTTTCATTATGAAATGAAAACTAAACAGCAACAAATAAAAATTAGAAAAAGAAAACATTATTCTGGAAACCCCCAGATAGCACCCTAGTACCCCTGTACCTAGGGGGCCTGCCTGAACCCAAAGACACACAGGCTGGGCCCCCCACCCTGATGCACCCTTGGCCTCCAGTCCACCATGGTTGCATGAGGAATCTGATGGTGAACTGGCTCTTTGTCACCTTGCCTTGCTTTGCGGGTATCCAAGAGGCAGTGGGTGCCCACAGCTGCCCAGCCGCATAGCACAGCTGGCCCTCTGGGACCCTAGCCACGAAGGCGGGCCTTCACGGTGCCCACAGCAAGCCCAAAGGTAGGCCACCCCAGGCAGGTGGGGTCCTGCCTCTCAGAGTGCTCCACCCCAACAACTTGCTGACTGTGCCACCCCTCAGCCAGTTTCATAGATGAAGTTCATGCACATGTATCCACACTCCAGATTCTATGGGTGATCTTATTTCTGGAAATGGTTTAAGTTATGTCTGACTTTTTAAATGAAGGGATAACATAGAATAAAATGGAGTTTTTATACCTTTAAAAATGGAAAAAGGAAAAGAAAACTTTAAAACTTTCCTGGGGGATATAAAAGAATACTCAAAGAATTCTTGGTCAGATCATGTAAAGATTTTCTTTCTTGTACTCTAGAAATTCAAAGTAATTCATACCAAAATCTCCTTAGGAGATTTCAGAAATCTGAAAAAAATGTTTCTGAAGCTTTTTTGGGGGGATGGGGGGCAGTTGCAAATAGAAAAATTTAGGAAAAAATTGAGTTAGAACAAGTCCCGGCAGCTAGAAAATTTACTACTAAATTTAGAGTTACTAAAATAGAGCATTATTAGTCCAAGAATAGCTAGATCATTGGAACAAAATAGAGTCTAGAAATGCTTCTCATTATTGTGCATAATAAAAATGACTTTTCAGTGGTGGTGGGGGGATTATTCAGCAAGAGAACAGCCTACCTATCTGAGAGGTGAAAAGGCTCTTATACTGTTACTCAAAAGCCAAAAATATAAAAGAAAGAGCAAAGTAGGAAAAGTATAAAAAGACCTCCAATACCAGAGAAAAGTTAACAATCTTGAAAAAGAATTCTTGAAATTAATTAGTAAATGATGAACCCCGACCAGAGAGATGGACTTGAGTAGATAATTCATGCAAGAACAGGTACATGTAGCTAGCACTTACGGAAAGAGTTGCTCAACCTCTTTAGTAATACAAGAAATGCCCATTCATGGACCGTCGATGGGAGTGTAAAGTTTCTGTTGTGGAGAACAGATGGCTTTAAGATTAAAATAGGAATCCTCTTTGACCCATTAATTTCACTACAGGAATTTATCCTAAAGAGGTAGACATGTCTGTAGAGACGTGTTTCAAAATTGTTTTCATTGCAGCATTGCTTATCATAGTAAAATATTGGAAACAACCTAAATTCCATCAGTTGATTAAAAAACCAGTATATTCATATAATGTAGCTTTAATTTTTTTAAGTATTTATTTTTAACTTTTATTGTTGTTCAAGTACAGTTTTCTGCCTTCCCCCCACCCCTCCCCACGACCCCAGCCCTCTTCACCTCTCTCCCCAGTTCCCACCCCCTTGTTATTGTCCACACGTCCTTTATAATTTTTCCTACAAACCCTTCACTCTTTTCCCCTATAATCCCCTCCCGTCTCACCTCTGGTCACTGTCAGCCTGTTCTCAATTTCAGTGTCTTTGATTATACTTTGCTTGCTTGTTTGTTTTGTTGATTAGGTTTCTGTTAAAGGTGAGATCATATGGTATTTGTCCTTCACCACCTGGCTTATTTCACTCAGCATAAGGCTTTCCAGTTCCATCCATGCTGTTACAAAGGGTAGGAGCTCCTTCTTTCTTTCTGCTGCATAGAATTCCCTTGTGTAAATATACCATACTTTTTTGATCCACTCATTTACTGATGGGCACTTAGGTTGCTTCCAGCATTTGGCTATTGTGAATTGTGCTGCTATGAACATTGGGGTGCATAGGTTCTTTTGAATTGTTGTTTTAGGGTTCTTAAGATATAATCCTAGAAGTGGAAGGCTGAGTCAAAAGGCAGTTCCATTTTCAGTTTTTTTGGGGGAAATTCCATACTGTTTTTCATAGTGGATGCACCAGTCTTCAATCCCACCAGCAGTGCACTGGGCAATGCCCAGAATCCCTTTTCTCCACATCCTCTCCAACACTTGTTGTTTGTTGCTTTGTTAATGATGACCATTCTTAACAGTGTGAAGTGGTATCTCATTGTGGTTTTAATTTGCATCTCTGATAGCTAGTGATACTAAGTATCTTTTCATGTCTTTGGACCTTCTGTATGTCCTCCTCGGAGAAGTGTCTGTTGAGTCTTTTGCCCATTTTTAACTGGGTTGCTTGTTTTCTTAGAGTAGTGCAAGTTCTTTATATATTTTGGAGATCAAACCCTTGTCTGAGGTATCATTGGAAAATATGTTTTTCCATACAGTTGGTTCTCTTTTCATTTTAATACTGTTTTCTTTAGCTGTGCAGAGGCTTTTTATTTTGATGAGATCCCATTTGTTTATTCTTTCCTTTATGTCCCTTGCTCTAGGGGACATATCAGTGAAAATATTGCTGCATGGACTATCTGAGATTTTCCTGCCTACTTTCTTCTCTAGGACTTTAATGGTGTCACGACTTATATTTAAATCTTTTATTCACCTTGAATTTATTTTTGTGTATGGTGTAAATTGGTGCTCAAGTTTCATTTTTTGGCATGTAGCTGTCTAGCTCTCCCAACACCATTTGTTAAAGAGGCCATTTTTACTCCATTTTATGTTGCTGCCCTCTTTGTTGAGTATTAATTGACCATAGAGACTTGGGTTTATTTCTGGGCTCTCTATTCTGTTCCATTGGTTTATGTTTCTGTTCTTATGCCAGTACCAGGTTGTTTTGATTGCAGCGGCCTTGTAATACAGTTTGGTATCAGGTATTGTGATCCCTCCTACTTTGCTCTTCTTTCTCAAAATTGCAGCTGCTATTTGGGGTCATTTATGGTTCCATACAAATTTTTGAAATATTTGTTCTATATATGTGAAATATGTTATTGATACTTTAATAGGGATTGCATAAATTGCTTTGGGTAGTATGGCATTTTGATGATGTTAATTCTTCCAATCCATGAACAGGGCATATGTTTCCATTTTTTTATGTCTTCCTTAATTTCTTTTTTCAATGTTATGTGGTTTTCTGCATACAGGTCTTTTACTTCCTTGGTTAGATTTATCCCTAGGTATTTTATTTTTCTTGTTGCTATATCAAATGGGATGTTTTTCCTGATTTCTGCTTCAGATGTTTCATGGTTGATATACAAAATAGCCTTTGATTTCTGAATATTGACTTTGTATCCCGCTGTTTTGCCAAATTCATTTATTAGGTCAAGCAGTTTTTTGGTGGAGTCTGTAGGATTTTCTATGTACACTATCATGTCATTTGCAAACAATGACAGTTTTGTTTCCTCTTTTCCAATTTGGATGCCTTTTATTTTATTTTCTTGTCTGATTGCTGTGGCTGGGACTTTCAATATTATATTGAATAGACGTAATGAAAGTAGACAACCTTGTCTTGTTCCTGATCTTAGTGGGAAAGGTTTTAGTTTTTGCCCATTGAGTATGATGTTGGCTGTAGGTCTCTCATATATGGCCTTTATTATGTTGAGGAATGCTCCCTCTCTTCCCACTTTGCTGAGTGTTTTTATAAAAAATGGGTGCTGTACCTTATCAAAAGCTTTTTATGCATCTATTGATATGATCATGTGATTTTTGTCTTTGCTTTTGTTTATGTGATATATTACATTTATTGATTTGCAAATATTGTACCACACTTGCATCCCTGGGATGAATCCCACTTGGTCATGGTGTCATACAGTGTAGCTTTTATAATGACCATGTAGATCTGTAGTTACTAATATGGGAAGGTGTTCAAGGCATAGTATTAAGAATATTATGTTTAAAAGGCAGATACAGAATATGGGGTCAGCTTTTGCTTAAGTAGTTCCTTCATCATGGCAGACACTAAAAAGCAGATACAGAATATGTATAATATAATTTCACATGTATACAATTGTCTGTACTTATACATTTCAAGAGATACCTGATAGATATTTATCAAAGTATTTGTCTTAATGGGGTTATAAATATTTCTTCCACTTTTATTTTCCAACATTTCAAATATTTTTAACAAAAAGTTATTTCTGACAAATTAGTAGCTAAATTCTATTTAAGAGAAATGCTTTCTTAAATAATATTAGGCTCTAAAGAGTTTAATCTCAAAAATAAAAACACATGACTGACATTACATTTGAGAATCTATATATCTATGTCTTTACATAATTGTATAACATTTAGAATTGGCTCTGATATGTGCTGGTAATTTTTGATATATTCTTTTAAATACTCTATAAAAATTGTAGTATATTTGTAATAATTGGATCATGACAATTTATTTTATTCTTGTTTTTTTATTTTTTAAAGTGTATTTTATTGATTATGCTATTACAGTTTTCCCATTTTTTCTGCTTTATTCTCCTACACCCTGCACCCCCTCTCCCAGCAGCATCCACCCCTCTTAGTTCATGTCTGTGGGTTGTACATACAAGTTCTTTGGCTTCTCCATTTCCTATACTGTTTTCAACCTCCCCCTGTCTGTTCTTTACCTACTATTTCTGCTTCTTATTCCCTGTACTTTCTCCCTCTCCACTTCCCTGCTGACAGCCCTCCATGTGATCTCCATTTCTGTGATTCTATTCCTGTTCCAGTTGTTTGTTTTTGTTTTTCGTTTTATTTTTGTGTTTTAGGTTCAGTTGTGAATAGTTATGAGTTTGTTGTCATTTTACACACTTCATATTTTTTATCATCTTCTTCTTAGATAAGTCCTTTAACATTTCATATAAGGGCTTGGTGATGATGAACTCCTTGAACTTAATCTTATCTGAGAAGCACTTTATCTGTCCTTCCATTCTAAATGATAGCTTTGCTGGATAGAGTAATCTTGGATGTAGGTACTTGGCTTTCATGACTTTGAATACTTCTTTCCAGCCCCTTCTTGCATGCAAGGTTTCTTTTGTGAAACCAGATGATAGTATTATGGGGACTCCTTTGTAGGTAACTGTCTCCTTTTCTCTTGCAGCTTTTAAGATTCTCTCCTTACATTTAGGTAATGTAATTATGATATGCCTTGGTGTGTGTTTCCTCCTTGGGTCCAACTTCTTTGAGACTCTCTGAGCTTCTAGGACTTCCTGAAAGTCTATTTCCTTTGCTAGATTGGGAAAGTTTTCCTTCATTATTTTTTCAAATAAGTTTTCAATTTCTTGCTCTTCCTGTTCTCCTTCTAACACCCCTATGATCCTGATGTTGGGATGCTTAAAGTTGTCCTGGAGATTCTTAAGCCTCTTCTACTTTTTTGAATTCTTATTTCTTCATTCTATTCTGGTTGAATATTTATTTCTTCCTTTTGTTCGAAACTGTTGACTTGAGTCCTGATTTTCTTCCCTTCACTGTTGGTTTCCTGTTTATTTTTCTTTATTTCACTTTGCATAGTGTTCACTACTTCCTCTATTTTGTAATCATGCTCAACCATTTTCTCTCCACTGAGCATCCTGATTACCAGTGTTTTGAACTCTGCTTCTAATAGCTTGGCTATCTCTTCATTGCTTAGTTCTATTTTTGGAGCTTTAATATGTTCTTTTGTTTGGGCCATAATTCTTTGTCTCAGGGCATCTGTTACATAGTAAGGAGCAGAGCCCTAGGTATTCCCCAGAGCAGGGCAACCCACATCACTGTGTTATGGTGCTGTGTGTGGGGAGGGACTGGTTAGAGAGAGAACAATGCCTGTTGCTCATCTTTCTGCCAGCTTTCAGTCACTTCTTCTGCTGCCCACAAACAGATTGGGCCCTTTTGGTTCTGATTCCCAGATGGATGGTTTTGTGTACATTTTAGGACCCTGTGGGTCTCTCCAATGAACCCTCCTGTGAGGCTAGGACTTTCTCCCACCACAACCTTCACAGGTTTTTTTTCAGTCAGAGGTGTTTAGGCTTTATTTCCTGGCTCTGGAACCCTGAGTTGAGCAGTCTGTCTTGCTCCCCAGTTGTTCCTCCCAGTTTATTCTCACAGAAATGTGTGACATCCCACTCTGCCAGCCATGGCCTTGTCGGGCATCCTCTCCACCCTGTCTGCCCATCTCCACCCCTCCTACCAGTCTGGATGAATGTTTCGTCTTCAACTCCTTGGTTGTTGGACTTCCATACAGTTTGATTTTCTGGCAGTTCTGGTTATTTTTTGTTTTTAAATTTGTTTTTGTCCTTTTTTGTTGTATGAGGAGGCAAACTGCATCTACCTAGGCCTCCATCTTGGCTGGAAATCTCCTTATTCTTGTTTTTAAAATAATAAATTATTCTTAGAAAACATTTTATTTTGTTTTTAAAAGATAAACATTCTTCAGGTGATGGGAACTATTTGACCTTGGGAAAACTTTGTGTTTATTTACATATCTAGCAATAACTCATTTTTAACTTGTGATTAATAAAACATCCAAGATGAACTCAAACTTACCAATTTGTTTAGGATGTTTAGTTTGATTGCAGCATCCATCTGAAATCCAATTTTAAGCACTACTTCTAATCAAAGCACTTTTAAGAGGTGTGACAAGTGCATTTGAATAGAATTGTACCCATGTGTTATTTGGTGAAATATTATTTTGCTTGGGACTGAACACTGAACATTATTCTCTGTCACAGTTTATCCATGTAATTTGAGTTTTTACATTTATTGCAGTTTCTTTTATTCTGGTGTAAGTTTTGAGTTTATTAGTTGGTTCACATATTCTTGTTTACAGAGCTGTCACCATAGCTTCTAAGTGCTTCACAGATTATGTTCTCTTCTATGTCTATTAACTACATTTTCACATAAATGAAAACTATTGAGTAGGGGGATTCCTTGCCATTTTATCATCATCCTGCTGCTTAACCAGAGGAGTAGCACTGCTTTTCAGAGTTTGGTCCACCTGATGGCAGGCAGTTTACCTGGAATTTTTTTCACAATGAAGAAAATACTAACCCTATTCCCACTTACACATTTATTTTCATCCCTTTGTCTTAATCTACTCTTTCATTGGAAGTGATGACCCCTCTTATTAAGCATAATTTCTCTATCTTTTGTCTGACCTCTTCATGAAATATCTTGTATCACGTATCTTCTGAGTCTTATAGCTTCATCTTCTACAAAAAAATATAAAAACATGGCAACTTCTTTCATATCCTGACTTTCAGAACATCATTCTGCTGACACCCTTGGTTTCTGTGAGGGTTCTCTGCAAGCGTCTGTTCTCTCAATCGTGTTTTAAATGTTGGTTTGGTGTGCTTCACTTTCTCTTTCCTCTAAACATTTCTCTTAACTGGCCTCACAGCCCAGGCATCAGATTGCCTCTGTGCTCTCAAACCTTTGTCTCCAGCATCCTCTAGGGACTGCCCACTGGAAACTGATGCAGGGAGGAACCTGGGGAGGCCAAGAGAGGCCTCAACCCAATCCAGGTTCTTACCAGAGAACAAGAAAGGATTCAAGAGTGTGACAGAAGGATTTAGCAACACACAGTAAATTTATTAAAGTAATAGTACACACTGGAGAAGTGAGAGCAGGTGACCTCAGAGAACAAAAAACCCAGTGGGTTCTGGGTGGAAGGTTTTTCTTAAACGTGGGTGAGGGGAGAATAAGGTGGTCCTTTGCTTCTGATGCTGGTGGGGTAACAGCTGATGCAGCTTGTCTTTGTGTTTCCCCTCCAGATAGCTCTTTCTTTTTGGTCCTCCCAATTACAGGAAATTGGAGAGGGGGACGTGGGGAGCAGGTGGTCGGGGGAGGTCTTGTCTGTGATGTTCTAGAAGACAGAGGAGAGGGTTAGAGTTTGAGGCCTTTGTTCCCTATTCTAACTTTCCTGCCTCAGAGTGATGTGGATGTTTCCAAACTTCTCGAAATCTGTATGTCTAGAATTCAGTGCTTTCCAATCAGAAACCTGTTCTTCTTCATGTATTTCCTATCTCAGTGAATGAAGACAACAGGTACCTGGTTACCCAAGTCCAGCAGTCATTCTCAGTTCTTCCTTCTCCCATATTCCCAGCCCTGCATCCAGCCAGCCATGAGCCTGCGTGGCTTCTGTTGTCCTTGTACCTACAGAGCCTGATGTGTGCCAGTGCCTGGGTCTGCACTCTTGTTGCTTCCTGCTTGGCTTCCCGTGATGCCGTCCTTACTGACTGCTTGGCCGTTAGCCTCACCCCTCTCTAAATCCACTGGTTACACATTACCAGCGTGATCTTTGTCAATGCCTGATTAAAATCCCTTAATGTGTTTTAGGAAAAAAACATAAACTCCTTAGCTTTGCACAAAGGCCCAGCCTCTTTTGCCTCACTCTTCACTACACCCCATCTTACCAACCTGCTTGTCCTTCCTTAAATGTATCATCCTCCTTTATAACTCTTGTTCTGGCATGCCTTCATTTCTCCACTGACCTAGATACCTTTCATCCTTCACAGCTCAAGTAACACGACTGCTCTGATCAACTCCTGTCCACCCGGTTGGTGAAGGAGGGACCTGCACCCTAAACACTGTGAGATGGCCAAACACACAACACCCAGCACTGGTCAGATGAGGTTGACAACAGCTATTAGTTACGTAGAGCCTGAAGAAGGCACTGGACGCCGGGAGGCAGGCCACCTGGGGACTGCTTTGGGGAGCAGAATAAATCAGAAGGGGTTGTAGGTGACAGGCTGCGTAATAACCAGAGAGTAGGGTAGCCCCGATTCCCATGGGGTTGAGAGGGTGACTGGTTTGGTTGAAGAGTTTCACAGGCTGGCAGAAGGTAAGACTCAATACATTGAGGACCGGATGGGCTGTCGTCAGTCCAACCCTTAGAGGAACGAAGTGGGTGGAGAGCCTTTCTCGTTGTGGGGGGTGTATCTGGCTAGAGGAGGGGAACTCACAGCTAAGCCTTGTTTTTATTGATTGATTGATTGATTTTTTTTAAAAGTTAAGTGCTCAGTAAAGGCTAGCTGCCATGATTATTGGCTTGTCTTCTCTTGTTATTTTGTTCATTTTGAATCAGAGAACTCATGTTTGAAATTAATCCTAGAAGCACCACATCCCTGAGTTTCTAATAGCTTAAAATATTACTGCCCTTTGTTGCATTGGTAAACCTGGGAGCTTGAAAAATAAATGAGTTAAACTGGACAGCATCCTGGCATTAGCGCCCAGCATACTCTAGGCCAATGATTTTCAGATGGTTTATTATGCATAAAACTCACTTGGGATGCTTGTTTAAAATGCAGATTCACAGAGCATACCTCCTGTCATTCTGATCCTGGGGTAGTATGGAGTCAGGACATTTGCAAACTTCAACAAATGCCCTTGGAGGTCATAAGAACACTGCAAAAGGCCCTTAACTTAGCCTTGGCGCCTATCCTGCTGCTGCTCTGTTCTTTGTCCTCCTCCCATTCTCCCTGCTGCTCTTCCTTTACGAGCAGAGCCTTTAAGGCAGCACATAAAATTTCAGGCCTCGTGATGTGATAAGGCAATATGTTAACCTCTTACAGGAAGTCCTCCTTGACTACCACAGCCCAGAGTTAGGCAGACTTTTCTCTGCTCCCAGAGTACATCTGAACACCTGCCACCCTGCCAAGGGTATTAAATTCTTTTTGGAAGAAGATGGATCTGCACATACACATACTCTCCAAAGAGAAACAAACAAACACACTTTACACTATGGCAATGTGCTATTTATTTGCTTGTTTCCCTGACTCGAGTGGTATAAATTTCTTCAGTGAGGGGACTGTGACTTTCATTTCCTAAGCCCATTTCTGTGCCTCACACATAGAGGGAACTTACGAAATGTTTATTGAATAAGTAAATATTTATTATTCAGTGAGTTGTGGATCATACCTTAATTTCTGCATGAAAATGTACTCACAATGCACTTTAAAATTAAAGTGTCAGAACACGATGATTTTACGAAGGAGTAGGGATTTTGCAACCTGGGGGACCCTAGTACTGCTCATGTCCACCTGGGAGTGCCAGAGGCAGCCTAGGGACTCGGGCGCACACTAGGAAGTGAACAGCACTCAGGTTCTTGGAGCCGCAGGACCAGGGAAAGTAGACTTGATCTAGGTAGCCTGGGGGAAGATTTCTCAGGGAGCTGGAGCCCTGACTCAGACCCTGGACTCCCTGGAAGCCTAGAATTTGTGTTACTACTATTGCATGGACCTCGTTTGCCTCACTTCCAGCCCCCAGGTGGTGCAGACTGGGAAAATATAAATTAACACACCTTGCTAAAGTGACTCCAGAGAGAAGAAATCAGCTTCCAGAGCAGAGGTAGTTTGAAGTCCTTTTTTCCTTACTTATTTTAATTATAGCTGCTCTTTGACTTCATTCAGTCCTCCTACTCATTTGATGCCTGATTGTTTCTCCGTCCGTTGGCCTTGACCAGCCCTCACTCCACCATGCCTTGGTGGTCACTAACAAACCCCCAATTACCTTGAACCACCGTCCTTCCACAAAATCACTCAATGAAACCTAACTGTGTATCAAGCCAATAATCAACCCCCAATCTCTAGGATTTTTTTTTAAGATTTTATTTATTTATCTTTAGATGGGAAGGAGAGAGGGAGAGAAATGTCAATGTATGGTTGCCTCTAGTGTGTCCCCTGCTGGGAACTGGCCTGCAGGGAACCTGCCTGCATCCCTGGCATGTGCCCTGACTGGGAATCGAACCGCGATTGTCTGGTTCGCAGGCCTGCGCTCAATCCACTGAGCTACACCAGCCAGGGCTCTGGATTTATTTTTATCTCTTCCCTTGACCTGTCCAGTCTCTAAACAATCCAATGTAATGGGTGCAGCTTAGTTTTCTCCTCTTATTTGCCCTTCCGACCCAGAACTTCCCTGCTGCTTCTCTTGTCCAGGCTCTTTATTCCTCATTTACTCCTCTTTCTGCAGACACATTTGGAAGTGAATCACTCGAATAATTGTAAGGGGACCTGTATGTATCTTTGTGCACAGTATGTAGAAGATGAGCAAGGCATTTTTCCCTCTGGGAAGTAGGTGGAATGTGGGTGCAGCACTTCACCAGATGTCACTCAAACCATTTCTGGAAGCAAATTGCTATAAATCACACAATGGGGAAGAAGGTGAGATGGCTGAAGCTTATATAGCATGCAGTTGTTGATCTGGAGTCAATATTTTGCTCTCTTGATTTACCTTGTTTTTGCGCTAGAATATAAACTTCTAGCCCAGTGTTAGTAGAGGGTAGGCAATCAGATATTTGAGGTGGAAAGGATGACAATGATTGGTTTGGTTTTCCCAGCTGTGAAATATTGTATGTCAAGTTTTACGTACAAACATACACACACAAGAAGAGCAGAGAGGTGTATACGTGTTTGTACATACACTGTACATTGGAAATTTGGCATTCGTATCAAGTATGGGAAAGTTGGCTTCATGTGCTTTCGACATTTAGCTCTGGGTACCTGCCATCTTGCTCCAAAGAAAACCTCGCTTTGGATGGTGAGAAGAAAAGAAAAAAATTCCAAAAACATAACAGTAAAACAAATCCATTGAAATACAAAATTTCCTTTATTATTTTACTTGGATTTCAAAAAGCAGAGAACTTTCTTAACCTTATTTAAGTTTTACCTTGAAAACTTTTAAGAGCTTGGCTCTCATATTCTAAACACAGAAAGTGCCTAACATCGGTCAGTATTAATTTCTAATGTGTCAATTCAACTTAGTAGAAGAAAAGCAATTTATGTGCTTCAGTAATAACTTCCACTTGTTTTAAACTTGTTTTATAAAGCTTGCAATTCTATTTAATTGGTATGTAATTTAATTGCCACATAAGTTATTTAATTATATGCACAAATGGAAAATGTTGCTTATAGGCAATCATGTCCCTTTTGTTACAATATGGAATCTAAACCTTCCTCCATTTTGTGTTTACCTGTAATTCCTTCATGCTGATTATTTGCATTATATCATGGACTTATGTATTAAGTTGATTTTGCCATTGTTTATAATGGGATGGGTGTGTGTATGTGTGTATTTTTATTGTATTTTAGTAACTAACTCAGAGAGCCAGAATTTAATCCATTTTGTCAATAAAAAACAAAGATCCAGAGGACCCGCGTTTCTTTCTTTATGGGAAGTCAGAACCACCGTTCTCACCCATCTCACTCATCGGGCCGAGCACGTCCTGTCCTCTGTTCTCTGCCTGGTCCCAGCATTTACTGTTGGAGGTTTAACTCAGGTGTTCCTCCTGCTTGGGAGGCTGTTTGACCTCACTAACAGGTGAAATGGCTTTTCTTCATTTTTCTTTAAGCAAAATAACAATGTAGAACAAGACAGAACTAGGGTCTAGGATTTACCTTTCACTATTGTGGCAACCTTGGACCTTAGTAGGTCTCCAGTCTCTTGCTTGTAAATCAGGGGTACTAGTTACCTTACTGGGTTGCTATAAAAAACATGTTAGATAAGTATTATTATGCCTTTGCACAATGCTTGGCATATAGAAAGCCTGTGAAACATTTAGCTTTCTTCTATTAACTGCTCAATAAATACATGTTGAATGAATGAGTGGATTACAATCATCCACTCTTTCCCGCTTTCCCGAGGTATAACTGACCACGATTATTTATTGACCCGTCTGACTCCCAGTGCTCTGTGTTTATCCAGGGGTGGGTCGGGGGTCTTTTTTCTCATGGAAGGTAGAGAGTAGTTCCTGACACATTGTAAGTGATTGCGAGATAGTGAAAATTTTTATCTTGCCCATCTGACTAAAAACCTGCAATAAACTTCAAACACACATCATTTGCTTAACAAACATTTGTTGAGCAGCTACTCTGAGACAGGCATTGTTCTCCAGGCAGGTTATACATCAGGGACAGTATCTGGTTTCATGTATTTTCATTTTAGTGGAGAGAGACAACACAAATAGGTACCTACTACACTGAGTAGTGACACTGAGTAGTGATAAGAGCCATACAGAGAAATAAAGCAGAGCGAGGGCAAGAGAGTGCTGGGAGCAGCTGCTGTTTTATGTACTGTGGTCAAGGGAGCTGCTCCATAAAGGTGATGACATTCAAACAAGAGACCTAACTCCCTGCAAGAGGGAGTTAGTCATGCAGATAGACGTCTGGACAGAGAGCTTTCCAGGCAAGGGAAAGCCTGGAAAAAAGCTCTGAGGGTGTAAAAGCTCTGAGGAAGGCACGTGTGTTTCAGGAGGACCGAGGCGTCTGACTGGGGTGGGATGAGGCAGTGGGGAGTAACAGGAGATGACATCGGGGAGGCAGGCGACAGCCTGCAGATCAGCAGAAATATTGAGATTTTAAATCGGAGTCTAGAAAAATCTGTATCCATAAATGCAAAGTGTATTCATTAGGGTTTGGCTGCAGAAGTAAAAATTTTCTGCCATATAAAGCAAGAAGCGGTTTGTACAGAGAATAGGTGCTCAAACAACATTGGATGGGACAGAGGGACGGGGGCTGGGCTGGACCGTCAGGGATGACTCCTCGACCAAGCTTGTAAAGTGCCTACCAAGGGGAGTTGCTGTCTCTGCTCCTGCCAAGGAAGCCAGGACTTTGGAGGACCAATTGGCTACCATCTAGGGATTAGCAAACCACCAGCAATACCACATTCAAGAGTCAGTGACTAGACATCAAAGCACAGGTCGAAAAGCCCAAGATCTCCACAATGCTGCTTATCACAGCAATGGCCAAATGGCAGGGTGATGGCCCCATTCACTTCTGTCATTTGAACCCGGCTTGGGTGCCTGCACTTGTGAGAACTGGATTTTACCACAGAACTTGGCTGTCTAGCATTTGTAATGCAGGGAGGCAGACTAGAGGGAGGCCCCACTGGATGCTGAGATGCAACCACTGGCTGTTCACTCACTGCCCGCCACTGGCAGCCACGGGAGGCAGTCAAGAAAATGCATGGTTTGCACTGAGTTTAGCAAGATCACCAAGGCCACTGTGTAGAGAATAGACAATGGAAAACCACTAAGGAGGCAGTTACAATAATCCAGTGAGAGATAATAGTGTTTTTGTGCAATCTTGTGTTTGAAGAAAGATTATAATCCAGTTCAACTCACTCACTGAACTGATGTCATTCATATTCATTCATTTATTCCTTCATTCAACTGTTTATGTGTTTTATAATAAAATAAACTGTGTCTCTAAATCCCAAGGAAATATAACTGTGTGACCTTATTGTACCAGGGGGGGACTTGGTTCTTGAGTATAAGGGTCACACCTTGACCTATCAGTAGTTCTGGTGCCTGTCACATACCAGGTACTCACAAAACAGGTTCGTTGTTGGAATAAAATCTATCCCCGAGGACCATTGTCTGAATTAGTTTTTGCTGCTGTTGACAAAATGCATTTCATTACACACCAGAAGGTGTCACTCTAGCTCCACGTTTTCTGCATGTTTTGGGGTTTTTGTGTTTTTTTTTTTGGCTTTTCAGTTTTGCTCTAACATATTAATTGAGTTGTTATGGAAAGAGATGATAATTTAGGCACTGTTTACAGAATAAAACTGATTTAACCTTCAGTTTTACTGTGAACATTTTTTCAAATGTAGTGTTCCAACTGAAATTGCCAAGTAAAAAAAGGAAGATTTCAAATTGAAAAAATGATTAGAGCAAAATAAAAATTCAAGATAGGATGTCAAGTTCAGAACATAGGAAAAATGTGAAGCACAAAATCAACACTTCAGAATGGTAATGGCACAATAATAGCTATAGCCACACAACTGTTTCTATCTCACAAGCAAAATGGAAATTGTGTTTGGTATTTTAGCAAAAGCACTAAAAAGAAAAATAAGGCCTAGAATAAAATGGGCTTTGTTTGTAGGATGTCTTTAACTTTGAAGAGCTCAAGGTCCTGTATAATCTTGTGTTAGAAGAAATATTATAATATGGTCGACCTCACTCACTGAACTGTCATTCATATTCATTCATTTAAATATGGACCTATAAGATTATACATATAACACATTTACAAATGGAGAATGAGAAGAAAGGGAAATGCAAACAGAAAAGAAAACACAAGGAGATAATAAATAATTTGCAGGTGCGAAGATGTGCAGTGAAGAAAATTTTAAAATAAGATAGAAATGGAGCAGGGACACATTACAGACCACTTGCAGCTTGGAGCAGTAAAGGAGATTGACCTTTAGAATCAGAAAATCTGGGTAAAGGACTCTAAAATCTACCAGCTGTGTGACCTAAGGCTTTACAGCTCCCATCCTTCAGATGGTCCGTATTTTCCAAACAAAATAAAACCCATTTCCAAATGGAGATTTGAGGGTCAAGTAGGATAATACATGTCAACACATTTCATTTCTTTAAAATGCTATATTAACATGAAGTAGAATTAGAGGCAGCAAGTGAAGGAAACGTTTGTTGAGGATCTACCCTGTGGCAGGGAAGTGCTGGTCATTTTATGTAACAACACTTTCTACGTTCTCAGATGGGCAGGACTCTGTCCTAGATGGTGAGTTGCGACCTCACCTCCCTCTTCCCTGTCCCTTCTCCTTCTCTGCCCTGCCAGCATTTCCAGTGACTATCTCTCAGATAGGGAAATTACAGATACTCCTCTCCATCCCTAACCACTGAAGGATGGTCAGGAAGGGTGAGCTTTATGGAAACCGGTGGTTTTCGGCTTCAGCTGCCTGGTGGTAGTGGAGAGTTAGGGTTAGTGTTTCTAAGGAAGTGCTGGATGAGTTTGCCCACAAATTCCTGGTGGAAGCTTTCTTTTGAAGGAAAAAGATGTGAAAGAATTTGTCATCAGATCAAGATCACATATACTTCTTAGATCCTTTTTAAGATGAAAAGATGGAACTTTTTTTTTAATTCAAAGCTTTCTTTATTTCAGAGTGAAATCAGTTTTGGAAAATGCAACTTTAAGACAACAGGAATAACCTTGCTCTGGGTGTGTTCTCCATGAATGTTTACTAAATAAAAAGTTAATCTCTGTATCTGGCAATATTAACAATCTATATTTCTAAGGTTATTGCTGTCAATACATGCACAGAATTATAAGTTGTATAGTAGGTTTTGATTTCCAATTCATAAATAATTGTATTTAAACAAGCAAAACATGTTTTCTTGCATGTATATACTTTTGGATGCATTAGAGTCAATGGTGTTATTATTCTAATGAACTTCACACAATCTGGGTAGAGATAAGTAGCAAAAAATAAAATGGTGAAAGAAAGTAAATTCCAAGAATTTATCTGGCATAAGGTGTGGAAAGCGAATCTTACAGTTGTGTATATCCTCAATTTGATCCTAACATTCTCTTCTTTTATGTGTCCTTGGCTTCCATATAGATTATTAAATTTTTACATAGAAATTAAACTCTTCATTCTACAAGATTTGTACACATTTGGATCAGTATCACACAAACACTATTAGAATATTGGCAATCTATGCAATGAATTTTAACTTTTATAGATTTTCTTGTGCCTGTTTGTAAAACTTCATTATTTCCATGGCTGTTAAACTGAGGCTATTGCCAGTTACTAAAAAGGCAGGTTGAATATTATGTCCATTGCTGATGAGTCGCTCTACTCCTTGATAAGGTTACCAGTAGTGCTGTCTGATGTTTTGTACATAGTGGAAGTAATGTTATTCCAGAAGGTAATGGTAATGAACTAAATTTTACATTCACAAAGAAGACAGCAGGGCAGTCTTGCACTTTGGTCTTTATCTGTAATCAGATGCTTTATCACCACAAATCCTGTCTGTCAAGTTCCCTCAATAAGCTGGAGTTATTAGTACAGGTTGTTACTCCTCGTTTTGATAATGAGCTCCAGTACTGGTGGTTGCTCAAAAAACTGCAGAAAGCAAAGCAGAGGACTCGTCATTAGGTAGCAGACTACACAGGCAGTGAAAGCTGGATATAGCTTTTAACTCCACACCATACATGGTATTTTTTTGGTTGCTCGCCCGATTTGCCTAGGGCAACTAAAAACATCACCTTAGGCCAATTCACGCTAATTGTCAGCCTATGCAGTTGTGCCAAGTTTGAGAAATGATTGACAACTATATGTATACTCAGATGTATGACCCTCTAGTTCATAGTCATTAGCATCCAGTCACTCATTCAGGACTGGCCCACCCCAAAGACATTAGCGGAGGCCAGCCCTCTGATAAGACCCAGGAGCTCTGGGGAGGAACAGCAGCACATTCTCACCCAGGTGTTCACGGTTCTTGTTGCATCATTGACCTTCGCTGCACAGGAACATCAGATGGCTTAGGGCCTACTGATGACCTTGTTTGACACCCATCTGTGTGCAGGGGCGGGTCAGGCTGGGTACCATCTGGCCTGACTTGGCCAGCCGTTTCATCATGCGGCTGCCTCTCGTGGTGATGGATTTCTCTGAATAGCTGAGTGTATCAAGCATTAGCTAAGTAAGAAACAATGCATAAACTCTGATGTTGCTCATCACATTTATTCTCAATCTAGAAAGTTGTAACTACTTGTCTGTGTTGGCCTATAATTATAGGGAACACACATAACTATAAAATAAATTATTATAACATCCGCATATTGTGTCCATCACCTTTACAATCTAACCATGTCTCAAACTCTGTTCTTTCTACATTTATTCTTAAAAAATATTTCTGTGCTTCTAGTGTTCTGTTGTTTAATCAAACTTGTACCAAAGCTAAAATCAATATGAACAAGCTGTCAGGCCTCCCATAGAAAACCAGGGCTGCTGTCGGAGGTACTGTGAACTGAAGGGTTACACCTCAGGTGGGGAAAGATACAGAGTTATATAGGAAGTATGACTTTTCACCCAGTCTGAGGGAAAAAAATCCAAGGAATTAAAGCCATTACCAGGGTCTCAGGGTGGTGGTCCCCACCTGATATCTTTGCTGAGCTTTCTAAGATCTCTGCTGCTTCCAAAGAATGTCTTTCTCTTCAAACTTGGCCTTGAGAACTTTAATTTGCCTT
Source organism: Artibeus jamaicensis (assembly GCF_021234435.1). Lineage (NCBI taxonomy): Eukaryota > Metazoa > Chordata > Mammalia > Chiroptera > Phyllostomidae > Artibeus > Artibeus jamaicensis. Next base: position 21,790,912 of record NW_026522025.1, on the reverse strand, counting down.
TGGGAAAAAATCTGCTCTCTACTTACAGGGGCTAGAATTGCCAGAGGGTCCAGTGGCCTCCAAAGTTTGTTACCCAATGAAGAGAGGAACGAACACCCAGGAGCCCCAGCAGGACAGTGCGGGTGGCCTCTAGCTTTCAAATCCTGCAGAGCAATCTCACGTGGGGGAATCACCCTAATGGAGTCTCTTTAGATCTTCCCATCAGTGAAGATGTTTTTACTTTTCTTTATCTTCCATTCCCAGTAGATATCTGTGGGCTCACCTGGAGACCTAAATGCTTGCCTGGGCTTTCCACCCACCCTCCTCTGAAAGACAAGCCTTTTTTTTCAGAGACTGAGAAGTTCTAATCTGTAGTCACAAGCTAGAAGCCAGTGGGCAGAATTCTAACCACAGATAATTTTTGTTTGGCCTGCAGAGTGTTCTAAATACTAGAAAATGCCACCAAAATATCTGTCTTTTTTTAAAACTGCTTTGAAAAAATAAGATGTGGCAATTCTAGAAGGCATTTCTAAAAAGCAACCGATAGCTGAGCCCAGGAGCTCAGCTCTTCCCACAGGCTGTGTGATCTCCTCTGCTACAAGCCTGTCACTCCTGGTGTCTCGTATTTTTCTCCCTCCTTTGGGTTTCTGACTTCTGGTTTAAGACCATAAGATGCAGAAAAACATTCCAGACCAGACACGCCTCCAACAGTGGAGTTGGCAGAGCTCATTCACATACAAAGCAGCGCGGGGTTCTTTATTCTTACTTCTCTCAAATATCCTCACTCTTTTCAAATTGTGATTCCTGGGTCTTCCAGGCATAAAAATAAAACATGTCTTTTACTAAACTACATGCTCTCTGTGGCTTTTGCTTAGCTACATAAGACTTAAGGGAAACTGAAATTGGCACATATGAGGATTGGTTCAAATACCTAATGCAAGGCCTCGAGCAGCTTACATGAGGGAGGTGAAGAGATGTCCTTGTTCCAGCCCCGAGGGAGGTTCAGAGGGGATTGTCACGGTCTCTGTGCATGTAACATCATGTAACATAGAGTTAGACTTTCCTAGGAGAAGCTTTACAATCTATTTATCTCAATATAACTCTGTACAAAGATCTCCTCTAGAATGTTTGGCCATTTCTAGAGATAAAGAACTCTGCCATCCAACATGGTCCATTCCAGTTCTGGACATGTCTTCTATAACAAGGATGTGAAGTGTGTCCTTTCTCATAGAATAGTTGCAATAGGATTCCTAATTTTTCTTTGGTTCTAGAAATTTCTTTTACTGAGCCAAAGAAGAAGTTCATGACTTCTTCTCCTGATGATCTCCCACAAAACTTCTCAGTCTCCTCTCTCTTCTGCATAAAATACTTTCCAATATTTGATGATGCACACTTTCCATAGTCTCTACTACATTTAGTGTCTACATCACCAGTTATTTCAATGGTTTCTTTTATAAAATGATTTCTAGTTCACCATTTTAATAAACTTAGACTTGTTGTTGCACTTTTGAATGCAATTCTTTCATTTTACAATGTTGAATATAATACCCAGAAGTAAGTGAAACAGGTGGATGCCGATACGGCTGCCAGTTGGACAACCACAGTGGCCACCATTCACAGCCTGGTCTGCAGGAACAGTACACCCTAGAGCTGCACATGCTGTGCACAGCCTCTGTGATCCCACACGGATGTCCCAGAACCGTCCTAGAGAGATGAGTTGGAAACGTGTGCAGGGTATCATTAGCCTATAGCTCACTACCAGGTAAAGAGGAAGAAGCTGGGCATGAGGATTTCATTGGAGAGAGCTGCAAATGAGTTTTCTCTGTTTCCACATCTACCTGCATGGATGAGCTAGTGACTAGACATCAAAGCAAATGTCGAAAAACTCAAGGTCTGCACAATGCTGCTTATCACAGCAATGGCCAAATGGCAGGGTGATGGCCCCATTCACTTCTGTCATTTGAACCCGGCTTGGGTGCCTGTACTTGTGAGAACTTGATTTTACCACAGAACTTGGCTGTCTAGCATTTGTAATGCAGGGAGGCAGACTAGAAGGAGGCCCCACTGGATGCTGAGATGCAACCACTGGCTGTTCACTCACTGCCCGCCACTGGCAGCCACGGGAGGCAGTCAAGAAAATGCATGGTTTGCACTGAGTTTAGCAAGATCACCAAGGCCACTGTGTAGAGAATAGACAATGGAAAACCACTAAGGAGGCGGTTACAATAATCCAGTGAGAGATAATAGTGTTTTTGTGCAATCTTGTGTTTGAAGAAAGATTATAATCTAGTTCAACTCACTCACTGAACTGATGTCATTCATATTCATTCATTTATCCCTTCACTCAACTGTTTATGTGTTTTACAATAAAATAAACTGTGTCTCTAAATCCCAAGGAACTACAACTGCGTGACCTTATTGTACCAGGGGGGACTTGGTTCTTGAGTATAAGGGTCATACCTTGACCTATCAATAGTTCTGGTGCCTGTCACATACCAGATATTTACAAAACAGGTTCGTTGTTGGAATAAAATCTACCCTGGAGGACCATTTCCCCCTATTTTAAACCAAATGAAGAGGGCTTTTAGAGTTCAACTCAGAGAGCTTGGGCTTTGCTTCTGAATTTGGAGAATGCAGTGACTGATACCTGCGATATAAATCTATCATGTGGGAATAGTGTTCCAGATGTGATCACATCAGTAAGCTTGATCTGAACACAGTAGAACTTGAACATCCAAGAGTGTAAATCAGTATTACATTGATGTTCTTAGTTGCCGCATCACAAAATCGCCTCGTGTTGAGTTTGCAAGCAAGTATTCGAGTATTTCTCATCTGAACCACAGTTTGGTCAGATAGCTTGATATTTTATATAGGAAAACAATTTTTGTGAGGTTAAATCAGAATCAACCTGCTGCAGAGGCAGCATCACTAAGTCTTGTCTACGTAGTTAGCCAAGCTATTAATCTTTCTGACCTGCAATTTCTTCATCTGAACCATGAAAATAACACCACTTCTCCCAGCCAACTGTGAGAATTTAATGAGATATTGTGTGTAGGTGGTCAGCACATTGGAAGTACTCAACAAATACTGGTTCCTCTCTGCTTCCTTGATGACCCCCTCAGTTTGTGGTTTTGTTCATCCCCGGCCACCCTGATGGGGACAATATAACACAGGAGCTGAGAGCCATTGCTAAAAGGGCGCCACCACCTACAAGCATTATATATATATTCTTATTTTATTTTTATTGTTGTTCAGGTATAGTTTTCTGCCTTTTCCCTCCACCCCAGTCCAACCTCCAGCCCTCCCCGCCCCCTTCCCATTTCCACCCCCACCCCCTTATTGTCACTGTGTCCTTTGCAATAGTTCCTGCAAACCCTTCACCCTTTTCCCCTGAAATTCCCTTCTCTCTTCTTTCTAGTCACTGTCAGCCTTTTCTCAATTTCAGTGTCCTTGGTTATATTTTGCTTGTTTGTTTGTTTTGTTTACCAGATTCCTGTTGAGGGTGCAATCATATGGTATTTATATTTATTTATTAAATGATTGTCTTTAAAGGCATTTTGAAATTACATTGGTGATTAACAGCACACATACAATTTTTAAAAAATATTTTATTTAATCTTTATTCTTTTTTTCCATTTCCATTTAGTGCCTTATACCCCTTGCCCCCAGCAACCCCCACACTGTTGTCCATGTCCATGAGTCTTTTTCTTCAACCATTACAAGCCTAATGTTTTGAAGAAGACTATTTTTATTCATGCACAATATCAAATAGTGTCTTCGTATGAGAAACACAAATGTACCATATGAGATGACCCATTATAAATTCTGATAAAAAAACAAAAATAAAGAAAAAAATTTTATTTAGCTTGGGCTATTGTGCCCTCTGCAAATATATTCTTCCTTCTAGACTTGTGGGAGTCCTTAGAAGAGCTTGCACACCCATATTTATCTCACTCATATCTCACTGTCTAGAACAAGTCCTACACCACACTTAACCTCAGGGTGCTGGAGATGTGCAGGCCTCTCCTATAACCTAAAGTGGACAGGAACCAGATACTGGTGAACAGCAGCACCTTCCACAGTGACGAATCCCCTTTCTCTGACTGGTGTATGCGCAAAATAGGGGAACCAGACCCTGTCACCTTTTCTTAAACCAGTTCTTTATCACATGGCCTCATGGCATATCTCCCAATTCAAATATCTCATATGTGTAACTAAGAAAAAAATCATAATGTCAAGCAAAATGAAGGGGATTTGTCAATTTTCTGTGTTTTGTAATTATGAGTAGTTAAAACTGAGTACCTTCCATTTAGGATTTGGCCTTTTCCTTTGTCACTTATTTGCCTTCTACGTCAGTGAAGCTGCGTTTCTTCTCTTGGCTTCTTTTTCCGGACTGCTAAATGCTTCTCCACGCCATTGCACATGCCAGTGTTAAAGCTTTGCTTCCCCCCTTTGGTTTACAGCTGGGGAAGTCGCTTCATTTGCTGTGAGTGACTATGGACCACATTGGAGGCAAAAGGCCATAACATTTGCGCTTCTGTGCCTAACATTGTGCAATGGCGGCTCCTCAGAGCACCTCTCCTGTGTCCCCACCAGCCTGACGGTTTAACTCAGAGATGGAAGTGGCTGTGGTGACAGCCCTGCAGGGGCACAGGCAGCAAGCCCTGTTGTCACGAGCCCTCCTCTTCCACCCAGATGTGGGGTCGGATGTGCCCTCTATGCCGTGCTTACAAAACGGTGTGTGTCTCAAGGAACCACCAGATTTTTTTTTTCCCCAGACACATCTGTAGTGCTCAGGAGCTCATAGTTTTTTGCCATTTTAATCCGCCTACCTACTGATTCATTTTCACTGCTTCAGTTTTCTCCTACGGTTGGCTGGTGCACATTCCCTGCAGCTCCCACTCCAGAACTGCGTTTTCCGCTGGGTGTGTTCTCCGACGTTGGTCCGCACTCCCCTTTTAAAAATCATAAAAGGGAAGTCTCATTAATTCAGAATCTACCACCCCAAAACCACAAAACTTTTCTTTAACCCCTGCGCCCTGAGACAGGGAGGGCTGACTGCGGTTACTAGTGAAGCACACTCAGGCTCCTCTGGGGGTGCTTATTTACATGAAACTATATTTACATGGTAGTTAACAAAAGTGTTTTAGTCAACATCTATTTTTCAAGGACCTTATCAAGTAGCACTTTCTTACTCTAGTTTGAGTTACAATATGAACTATATTATAAGTAATGAAGCTACATTTTTATAAACTTTATTTTATTGTATTTTTTCATTACCGTGTGTCCCTGCAATCACTACACTGTTGTCCACGTCCATGAGTCCTTTTTCCTCTTTGCTCAACCCCTCCACCCCCTGAGCTGTCAGCCTGCTCTCTATGGATGAGTTGTCTCTATTTCACTTGTTAGTGCTAAGTGAAATAAGCCAGTCGGGGGAAGACAAATACCGTATGATTTCACTTGTATGTGGAATCTAATGAACAAACTGAAGCTGTTTTTACTTAAAGACAGATACTACAGTGCAGAAGGTTTGTTTTACGAGCTTGGCTATCACCTCCTCCCGTACGAACAAACCCGGCCTTCGGCCCAAAGGCATGCATCTCCCTCAACCTGAGTTGAAGAAGTGGGATGTTTTTGTCTCTATGATCAAATCCAAGGGCTCACAGTCCCCTTGCTTATGGTGCCAGAATTCTTGAAGATCAGGGCCGTTCTGCTTTAATGGAAGAGCCAAGTACAGTGTCATTTAAACCAAATCAAGCTGTAAACCTTTTTAGAAACGTTTGCTCTTAGGGCTAGATGGTGTGGAATATTCTATTTCCTCTGTCAGAAAACACAGGTGTGATGATCAATAAAATCCCTGCACTTCAGTTTCTTTCACCAGCTACGGCATGGAGTCACTGTGTATGGGGGCTGTCGAGAGGGGAAGAGTTGGTTAAGACCAAGAGCAACTTTCCCTGGTATCAGTGACTTTGCATTATTACCCTCTCCACCTGTGGCCAGGCTTTCTTACCTCTGGGAAGTGGGAAGGAAGAGAGCAAAGTATTAAGTGTGAGTTTTCAAATCATGGCGAATGGGATTTGAATCTCAGCTTGTGCCACTTGGTAGCTGGTATTTAACTTATCTGAGCCTCAGTTTCTTCACATGTAAAAAAGAGGTAAAAACAACACTCACCTAAGAGCTGTAAGGATTCGGAAAGTGAAACACGTAGCATAGTCCCTGGGACGTAGCAAAGTCAATGAAGAGTCTGATGCTAGGACAAGTGGGGCCTGCATGGAGTTCCGAGCACTCCCGGTGTGCTCTCTGTTGCTCATGGTGACCTGTAGTGTCAGACATTTGTAGCTGTTTACGAAACATCGGATCAAGTCAATTTAGCCTGGGGCTAGACATCGCGCAAACAACACAGCATAGGACATGTAGAGGTGCAGACCATACATGTTGGGAGAGGAGGTGACCTCCAGCAATAATTTGACTCACTGGAGCTCAGTTCAAATCTCATCTCCCTGATGAAGCCATTATTTCTTACCTCTTCTACATTTTCTCTTTTCTTTCTTTTTTCTGTTCCAAATTGCAACCTCCATTTATGTTGGAGCTACAGAAACCAGGATGGGGTCTTCTGACACTGGCAGAGTCTATTGTCAGCTTGAGAGGCTCAAATGGGAGGACTTTGGGTGTTGAAATGTCCTTTCACCCCAAGCCCCACCTACCTGGACACCTCCTACACATCTTCTAAGGCTCCTCTGCAAGTTTCCCCCTGAATTCCCTGGACAAACCTTTAAAGGTTGAAAGGGGGCATGCATTTATCAGTTTAATAATTATTTAAAAATAAAAACACAAATATCCTTTTATCTCCTTTCATATTTCCTAGTGGTTATGCATCCCCAATAGCCTCTATGTCTCTCTCTTCTCCTTCTCTTCTTTATTATGGCCAATCTCTTCCCTCTCCTGGTATAGAATCCCTGAGAGATGATGGTGAAGAAAAATCCTGGTGTCCAGAAGAAAAAACTAATGTCATCAGTGAGAAGTGATGCTCAGTATCACAAAGAGTGGGCTCAGGGCTGGCAGTGGTGGGAGACAGGTATAGGACAGGGACACTAGTCAGAAGGCACCTCCGATTGCACCTTACATGTGCCTCCGCCAGAGCCCTTATCCCTTTGCTTCGTCATTCGCTGTAGGCATCTCTGAACAGACTTCAGGCCGAGGGCAGACAGGAATCGTGTTCATCTCTGAGACCTCAGTCATAGTAAGTACCATTGATTCCTCGAGGCCACTAAAGTTCATTGACTTTCCCATTCTAACTGATCTGTCTGCAGATTCTCTCCAACTCAGAAATAGGGATAAAAGCTGGAGAAACTGTTCCTGTTCTGATTACTCAGAACTCTAAATCAGGGATGACCCTTCCAGTTTGTCACTCTACGCACTGCATATGTCCCCTCGACCTTTCCTGGGCCTCATACCATGGCTCACTAAATGGCTCCCTGGAATTAAGCTAATTAGGGAGGCTTATTAAAGAAGGCTGGAAAACAATTCAGGTTTGAAATTTAATCCTTGTACATTTGCTCTTCATTATTCAGATTCGCAATGCTACAGCTGTGAGTGACCCAAGCTAGAATTGGCTCATGACAGGTACTAGGAAGTTCTCTTGTAAACTTAACCACCTGCCCAATTGTGGTCTTTGGAACTGCCTATATTACCTACTTCCTACTGGGTTTGAAATGGTGTTGATAAGAAAAGGTAGCTCTGGGGTCAAATAACCCCATCAAATGATCGTGCATGTCCATTGTATCTGCAGAGAAAGCCTTGATGACTTGACCTTTATCTGTAAGAGAAAGATAAACCCCTGGGGAAACTTACTCCTCCTCTGCTTATTCATTCCTCTGTCCCTTTAGTGCTCACTCTGTGAAAGGCACTGTGATAGGTGCTGGGGATAAAAGGGTGAGTGATGTTTCCAAAGTCCTTGCGGGTAAATTATCTCTCTGATTGCAGTGACTGCCTAGGCCAGGGCTCAGGAAACTTTTTCTGTAAAGGGCCAGATAGTAAATATTTTAGATTTTATGGGTCATCAGGTCACTGTTGTGACTACTCAGTCCTGCCTTGGTAGCACCAAAGCATCCATAGATAACTCAAACAAATGATATGGCTGTGTTCCAACAGAACTTTATTTATGGATAATGAAAAGTGAATTTCATGGAATTGTCATGTATCATAAAATATTATTCTTTTGATTTTTTTCAACCATTTACAACTGTAGCAACCATTTTCTGTGCAGTGTACAAAAAGGGGCAGGGGCCTGGGTTTGGCCCTTGAGCCATAGATTTCCCACCCCTGATATAAGAGATGGTCACTGGTAGGTTAGATGACCCGTGATTTCTAAGTCAAGCTCCTGTTCAATCAAAGCAGAGATCTACCCACCATCGTAGGAGTAATTTTTGTCTTTTCTTCTTTCCTACCTCTGTTAATCTCCTGTTCTGCAAAACCCCAACTCCATAGGTCTTTCTATAAAACAGAAATCTTTTATATACTTATGATACCACTGAGAACATCTGGGGACTCATTTTCCTGTGAGAAAACAAAAATGACTCTGATGACTATTTGGTCTCTAAAACGGTTTAATTTCATATTTCTCTTTCCCTATCTCCATACTAGAAATTAACATAAAAACTCCTTCTGGCTAAATTCCCAATACATTTTCACAGTGAGCATTTTTTGACGTGAAAATTACTAGCGCCCTTGTGGTGTTCATCAGGGATGTGAAACTGTGCAGCTCAGAGGGGTGGAGAACTCAAACTCCGTTTTTGAATTAGTGCTTCTGAGGGCACCTCACTGTCAGTTGAATGCTAGGGATTCATTTCTACAGAGTCCTGAGCATCTATTTAGTGTATTGTAATTTCCTTTATCATTCCACCAGTGAGAGAATATCATTTTCTATTTGCACAAATAAATTAATATGTAACAACTAGTACCTATATAAAATTATATTATTTACACCATCCTTAGGGGTTGGCAACACGTGGGCAAATTATAATGTCTCTTCCTAGTCCCTCCTCCCTCGCTCCTAGGGCCGGTGAAATCTAGTTACAGTGAGCATTAAGGACACTCTGAAATGGGGACAAGAGTCCCACGAGTGGGGGCAAGCACACGTGGGGAAGCACTGGCCCAAGTCCTCCTTATGGCCGCACAATAATTAAGTATCTACAGGACTTCCTTGTTTAGGCTTAAGGTGCCACTTTTACATCTCACATCTTCCTTCTTTGACAACCTCTGCCTCTCTCTAGCTGTAGTCATCCAGTCCCCAAAACAGCCTTGGAATCTGAACTATTAAACTAGGAGCCCCCGACCCCATCCCCCACCAACATATTCCTCCTCCCCACCCTCCCTCCGCACACTGGGATACTGGGATGCCTCTGCTCTTTCAGATCAGAAAACTCTGATGGTATAGAAAATTTACCTTCTGCAGCAATTCTCAGGAGTTGTAGGCAAAGAAGTTTGTTATTGTTAAACACACTTACAGGCTTTAGACTCAGACACAGTTGGGTTTAGATTATGATTTTTCCACCTAGCAGCTCTTATAGACTTCAGGCAGAATAATTAATTTCTCTGTGTCTTAGTTTGAATAGGTACAGGATGGAGGAGTGCTACCTCCTAGAGTAGAGATGTAGGTTAAATGAGATAATGGACACTTAGCGAGGGCTCACTGAAAGGCTGAGGAGAGCATTTAGTTAAGTACTCAATACAAATGCTACCATTTTGAAGACATTAACAATTTTTCCCTTCATTTACACCTCAAATGTTTTTTGAAGTGCTGTTGGCTTCTAAGAATACAGGAAATAAAACAGAGGAGCTCATGTTCAAATGAAAAAGGCAGCCATGGCCCATTACATGCAGTACCGGGGGATGCGTGTGAAACCGAGGCACGTCTAGGCAGTGTGGGCCCCAGAGGTGGGAGTCACCTCTGGGGAGTAGACTTGGGGACATCAAAGAAGGTGGTGCTTATGCTGGGTTGAAGGATGAATAGGAGTTTATCTGGTAGTCAGAGGTGGGAGTGTATTCCCATTGGAGGGACGGCACAAGATTTGTTTTTCGAGAGTTGAGGGTAGCAGAGGAGGAGATAGTGGTCACAAGTGAGGCTGATGCAAGATGCTGGGGCAGATGATGAAGGGCCTCGACTGTCATGCAAAGAAGACGGGGCTCTGAGGTGTTCGGTGGGCCTTTCTGGTATGTGCGGAAGCTGAAAGTCATTAAGGAGGCGACACCCTTCCCACTTGTCGTGTGGCTGAGTTAGACTAGAGATCCATGTGTGCAACCTGTCATCTCTGCATGAGGCACCTGAGGTCACAGATCAAGTCACCAGCAAAAACCTAGCAAAGCAACACCGGGACTAGGAATAAGTCATGCGAATCCGATGGTTTTAAAAGTCCTCCATACCAAGGCCCTCTCATTTAAATGCAGGCCCCTCTCATTTAAATGCAGGCCCCTCTCATTTAAATGCAGGCGTCTTCACTAAAGCCTTGCCTTCTGCGGCTGCATTCCAATGCAACTACAATTCCAGCAGGTTTCATGGAGGAAGATGCTTTATTGAGCATCTTCCCCACCTTCTCAGCATCAGAATTGTCGGCCCTGCCTGCTGGGAGTGGGGCCATCAGCTAGGAGCAAAATGGGAATTTTACAAGGAGGAAATGAACCAATTACAGCGCCTTGCAGATGCAGAAACAAAATAAAACCCAGAGCAGATTGAAAAGACTTCTTTCTTACCCTTGAACTTGCAATCTAGAGTCTGTTTTACAACTGGGCACCAACGCATCACACTGTAGCTGCTCCCTTCTCTTCTTACTAGTAGCTTCAGTCACCCCTCAGCCCTTCCCCAGGGCCTAGTAGGAAACGCACCAGCCTAAACCGGTTGTGTTAGTGCGTTTTCGAAGTACAGGTGATGGGGAACCCGCGCCCTGGGCAATAGAGCAGGAGCCTGGGTCTCCTCCTACATCGGGGCCCAGAAAAAGGGCTAGAAGCCGAGCTCCCCTTCCAGCTTCCCCGGGCTCAGTTCCAGCAGCGCCTTGGCTTTCTCCGGCACCTCGGCGCTTGCCTTCCCCCCTCCCTTAGCAACCGGGAGGCTGTGGATACCGCCCGTGGGTGGGGGCTCGGGAGGCTGCGAGTAGCTTGGGCGCAGGGGCGGTGGCAGCCCAGCCCAGGTGCCCCACGAACCGGCGACCGCAGTGCGGAGCCACCCGCGAGCGCGTCGCAGCGCCAGCGTGCGCGGGGTCCCCACGCACCCACCCTCCGCACCTGCCGCGGGGTCCCAAAAAGATCCTGCAAAAATGAGCCACTCTCACCCCTCTGGGTAAGTGACAACTGGAGCTTTTCCACGCCGCGGCAGGTGGCAGCTTCAGCCAGAGGCCCCTCCTCCTCCCTCCCGCTGCGGAATGAAGGGGCTAGAGCGGGAGCAACAGGGGGGATGGGCTCGAGGCGTAAAGTAATACGGAGTCTGGGTTGCAGAAGGATGGCAGAAATCCTAGGCTTTGCATTCGTTCCTCCCTCCCTTTCCTCTTTTCTTTTCACCACCGTTCACCCTTTTTGAAATTTTCACTCTGGAAGGATTAAAAATGGATGTGAGAAACGCATACATTAAGCAGGGATGTTAGCTGGGACCCAGAGGACCCTGTGTGTTTCGATGCAAAAGTAGCGGTCACCAAAACACACATTCGTTTGGCGACTCGGGAGCGAGATCAGTTCTCACTGTGGCGTCCTGCATACAGAGGAGGCGTGAGTTAAGTTCAAGTCGACGAGGGGCTGCATTGTGAGGGGTGCCCCTTAACTCTGGGTTTTTATCCGCCCAGTCCCCAAAGGAACATAAGGGGCCATTAATAGCATTTTGATGAGGGAAGGTGGTATGACGCGGGAAAGGAGGGAGAAACGAAGGCGTTGTGTGCTTGTGTTTCCCGGTGATCTCCTCCTGCTTTGGGCAGAGTGACTCCTCAGAAGACATTTTTGGCAATTACTGAATCCATTCTAGAAAGTGAACAGCCAGTATTGGCTGTTCCCAACTACCCCCCGCCCAACTCCCTCAGATAATCTTGGTCTTTTTACTGGAAGAGTGAATATCCAATTTCTTTCTGACTTAAACAATGCCATGCATATTAGATAGGTTTTTTTTAATGATACATCTAGTGAGTACATAATATCCTAGTCTATCTTGCAGTTAATTCGAAGATGTTTTCTATTTTTAATTGGATTTTTTGCACATTTTCAACAGCAGCAAACTAGCAGAGGACAACTTATTTAAGCTCTTTTGGAGTTTGTGGTGTCCGAAATACTGCGTTAGTCGCTGTGCTTCGGGTTTATAGTCACACTTAAAGATTTGATTTTGTAATGACTTCTCTGAGTGTCGTGACATGAACAAAAATGTTTGAAAAAACTAAAGGCATATCAGGCACCACGTTGGAAGTCAGTTTCAGAACTTTCTGGAAAGTGATGTAGTCACGACTAAAGAAAGTTCTTATTTTATCCCGGATTGAATTGAGGTGCCCGAACGCTTTGATGCTGACCTCCTATGAAGTTTTAATTAGCGGTGGGCCGCATAGGATGTCACTGGCACTGTTCTTCTGCAGCTGCTGTTTGCAGTATGGCCCCATTGGGGAAAATGAAGGTGTCAGTCATGGTTGTCTTCCTATGTTTTTCAAGTTTTGGGCTAAGTTAGAATCCGATTAGACCATTTAATCGTCTATTTTAAAATGTGGAAAAACCTGTAGCTGCTTATAAAACTGTGCATGATTAAGATTTCAGAAACTGAAGTGAAATTTTTCTGAAACTCCATTAGTTGCAAGCACATGGGAAAAAGGAAACTGTGAGCTGTTGAGAGAGTGTGCTCTATGGTACTTTGCAAGAAAGGTATCGGGAGGTATTGCAACCATAGTTTTGCTCTGTAACTGGAAGCTCCTGGAGAATAGGCACTGTATCTCATTCATCTTTGTGCCCCCTTTACCAAGGACAAATGTTCTGCATAAAGTAAAGCTCAGCAAATGTTTGTTGCATGAATGGTATCGTCTAGAAGTGATGTGTTCACGTACGAAAACGGCATCAGAGCTAAACATCCACCAAGTGCTCCACCTGGGTCAGGCTCCAGTCCAACGTTTTACATGGAATTCTTCATTTAATCTTCGCATCCACTCCACGAGGCAGGTTCCAGTCACCCTTCTTTCCACACATAAGGAAAGTGAGGACTGGGAATGTTTCACAGATCTCACAGGAAGGAGGGTTGAGGGCTGGAAGGCAAAGCCAGGTGTTCCAGCTTCAGAGCCTGTGGGCGGAACCATTCAACTGCATTGCCTGTCATTGTCAAGGGCTGAGATTTGTGGGAGCCCTAAATATACAGGAATTCTTATCCAGATCAGACTGACGTTGCCCAGGTGGCAGCTGCACGTGAATATCTAGCATTTTAATATGCTATTAGAAAATAATTTTGTTGTACCATGTACATGTGCATGTATATATTTTGTTTTGGGTTCATCAAAAATAAATGAAAATAATAAACATAAGAACTCTAAATGCCTTAAAATTCACCCAAGGACAAAATTATTCAAATTGCTGAAGTTTTCTCTCAGTATAAGTAGTGATTATTTTTCTTGCCTGTGCTATCATTTGGAAATAATAAAAGTTTCAGTAGCAAATAAAAGGTTTCATTAAAGCTGAGAAAGCTTTTCCATCATTACTGAAGCAGTTTGTACTTATTACATTTGAAGGATAAAGTGGTAATAAAGTGCAGTTGTACAATAGAATAGAAATGTTAAATCCCTACAATCCCACCAATCAATAAACGATGTCCTGATACTTTCTCTTGGGATTTTCCCTTTGAGTTCCACTGCTTACTTAATTACAGCATGAAACATAACATCAAAATTGCAAAGGGCCTGTGCTGACTTTGTTCAGATAGAGTTTGGAGTAAATAAAAATAGTCTTAAAAACTTCTGCCACAGATTATAACAAAGACTTTGAATCTGAGCTGCATTGTAATTGGAGGAAGTCAAGTATAAAGCACCATTTCTGGCCTTGTCATCTCCATTGGAACTGTTTTAGAGTGGAGAATTTCAATCAGTAGTCTCTTTGGCTTGGTAAATCTCACCCCGAGTTGCTATTTGTTTGTGGGTTGTACACTAGTCCTAGAGATTCAATGGCAACTTTATACCTGCAGCCATTCATGGCAATAAAATGATATGACTCTTTCGGCTCCTTAAAAGGTTCATCTCTGAATCCTTGGTTCTTTTAAGTAGAGACAGTCACACTCATCTGCAGATTTTCTTTGAGGAACAAGAAGAATGGGGAAATTATCATTTATGACAACATAAAACCACACAAGATGTTGTATGTTTGGAAAGATTCTGCCAAGGTTTAGAAGCATTTTTTGTGTAGACTTATTATTTTACACTTTTTAATGTACAGAAGTGCTTCTATAGCGACAGTATACTGAAGTGTGGTACAGAAAGAATCAACACAGCCTTAGCACTCCCCGATAACCCAGCCCTTCATCAAGAGCGAAGTAACAACTGCTGTAAGTGAAATTGTCAGTTTTTAGATAGTGAAGATGTACATCCAGAAGCGGCAAAATAATCACAGGTCCGCCATGTTATTTGCATTGCACTTTGCCTCTGCCTTCCTCATCAGCCAACCGTGTGGTGCTCTGAGTGTGTGTGGTGGCATTCCAGTCTGTGCTCACCGCTCACTCCCACCACTCACATACCTCACACGGGGCTTCAGACTCGAAGTCATGAAATATTCGAATTCAAACTGAGTAGTCCCCATTCAAACTCCTGTTAAATATTGGCAACTTAATTTCAAGGAGTAAATTGTTTCTGGTTAAATGAAGTAAATTGAATTGGAGTCATCTTTTTTTACTTCCTCCCTTAACATTTTTGTTGAGATTCTGCTCCTTTGTTTTTATACCTGGGATGTGTTCTCCTAACCCTTTGGGTAGCAATCCTGTTCATATAAGCAGGTGGGAATGAAAAGAGATTTGTTATGCAATGCCACTCAAATCTTTGAATTCCTTCGGAGTTACAAGACAAAACCCACATGGTGGTCTGTCTCCAAAAAGGGTTTCAGTGATCTTTCAAATGGCACTTAGGTCCTCCTTCAGTTGTTTAGAAAGCGAAGGATTGGAAACAAAGGGTTGCAGTCCCGCTTGTTGCCCAGTCATGAAAGTGATTTGTTGTATCAACATCTATACAATGCTTCAGATTGTCTTCTTGTTTCTTAGTTTCTAAGTTCAGTGCAACCTAATAAGACACCAGACGGTGAGATGTGTGTCTTTCTAGTGTAAAAACAAAGATAAAAGAGAAGGGAGAGGTCATTGTGACTGGAAGTACATTTTTCAGGTAGATCAGTTTTAGGAGCATATGGAGGAAACTTGAGGGTCTAAAAATTGATTTCCTTAAAAGTATCATTGCCTGGGGCCCTGTAGGAAAGGCTTTGGGGAGCCCCAAGAGTATGCCTATGCCATTTAGTGAACATCTGGTTTGGAGAACAGGTGTCAGATCCAGTCTGCTTGTAGCATTATTCCTCTCTCCTGTGTTTGCTTTTCTTTTTTCTTTTGTGTCCATCGAAGTATTTTATTTGCATTATGTCTTTCATCCTTAGGAAAAGACCCCCAGAATTTTCCCTCTTGTTGGTTTTCATCTTGCTCCTTCATGGTCCTTGACACCCACTGAGGTTGTCAAGGTGTCTCTAACTGAGAGGGACAGTGAAAACTCCCCCAACCTATTTTAGTTGTAAATAAATACATGACATTTTTTAGGGGATGAGAAAATAAAACTTCTCTGACTCAGTTTTCAATCCAAAAATCAGCCTCAAATAATCAACCTGAGGCTTATGTAGTTTTGAGACTTTATGTTTCCATTGATATAACTTTCATTGAAAACCTGAGATGCTGGGAGATAATATTGCAATTAAATTTTAAATGTTAGTAGTTTTGGTGTAGACCAACAGAAGTTGTATGCAGATTGTATTATTGTATCTTTCCCTCCAATGGCTTACGCATTTCTCCATAAAATAGTTAAAATGGTGTGTAAATTGGAATGATTTCATTATGTCCATCATTGGAAAATAAGCTGCCAAATAAAGTGAGGGTAAAATTTGTAAAAAAGAGAAAAAATTGAGGACTCAATATTCATATTGGTTTGCAAATATCTTTTCACTTTTCCCTACACTTGAGATCCCAAATGATATGAGTATGATTTATATTTTAAAAAGAGAAAAGGATAAAGAGGACAATTAATTGAGTCACATTCAAAATAAAACCTGTGACACTACAAATAAGGTAATGTGTGGACCTATATTTATGCTTTCCATTAAACTATTTAAAATAAATATATTTATATAGAGTTAGCTCACTAACTTAATTTTTCATTTAAATGATCGATTGCCAGTCCCGATCACTTTGAAGAAGACTGGAGCAGTGCCCTGAAGGGAAAATTGATTGTTTTAGTGCATAGATACTGCATTTTGATTTTTGTTCAGTTCCTTGCTTTGGCCTCGATCCATGGCTCTCAAACTTCAGCGTGCAAAGAATTACTGTCTATAGTGATAGACCCAAAAGCAGGAGTATTGTACTTTATGGGTTAAATTAATGATTTTTAAAGATATTTTTGACCATGTGGTATATTTGTATCTTGGACTGACTGAAAAATCTACCCAGATGTTAACCAGGACTCCATTATACCCCTGGCTTCCCACTGAGCAGGGAATACTTTGTTCTTTCACTAGCCACAAGCTCTAAATCATCCTCTTTTCGCAAATGTCCCAAATTAGGGAACAATAACATTGACAACAACACAAAATATATGTGGGTTTAAGTAATTTACTTGAGAGCTTGCCTCTCTGGATTAACGTTTTTCTGGAGAAAAAGACAAAAGATGTGACAAGGTCAACAAACACAGCTTGAAAAATCATCTTTACCAAAATCCCATCTCAGGTATTAGGATTGGAGAATTGTTGTCAAGCCATTGCTTTTATAGTGAAATGTAAGAACATGCAAAAGCCGCACAAACATATAAGAAAGATACCTTAAAATTAAAGAACATTTTAAAGTGTAGATGTATGACTCTGGATTCCTTAACAATTTCTTGTTTTGTTCCAAGTCTCCTTTCACTCTCAATGTTAGTTCCCCATCTCTTTCATATAGTTAACTCTGGTGTATGGGCAGATTACTATGAACTACAATTCCTTCTTCTTCCCCGTGCTCTGGGGACTTTCACTGGAGAGCTTCATTAACCTCTATTCACCCATCCTATCGATGTACATGAGTGTGGTAAGATCCTGAAGCTACCTGTCCCTCTTTTTGCTAGATCACCAATTACTCTTTTTTGTTTGCCAGATCAGATAATTGAGAATCAAAGTGTAGCAGCTTGGGTTTCCTTCTACTCAGGGATTGTGTACTTTGTTCCTTCCGTATAAATCCATGCCACATACTTAAATTGGTCCCATTTCTGGTTATACCTATGATACAGGCTGAATTGTGCCACCCCCCCAACTCCAGTGCACATGTTAAAGCCCTAATTCCCAGTACCTCAAAGATGACTCTAGTTGGAGATCTTTAAAGAGGTAGTTAAGATTAAATGGGGTCAGTAGGCTGGGCTCTAATATGACTGGTGTCCCTAAAAGAGAAGGAGATTAGGACACACATACATAGAGAGAGAAGACCACTGTGACCACAGAGGAAGATGGCCATCTGGAAACCAAAGAGAAATGCCGGGCACAGATCCTTCCATCCGGAGAAACTAATCCTGCTGACACCTTAATTCTGGACTTCTAGCCTCCAGACCTGTGAGATGACAAACTTCTGTTGTTTAAGTGACCCAGTCTGTGTGTGAGACGTCCTTAGGGCAGCCCTAGCACATTGGTGCGACCCATTTGCAACTGCTGATGCTCTTTATTACTTGGTCCTGCAAACACTGAAGATGGTCCTTATGGGAAATGCAGAGTCATTGAAAATAAATGATTTAAGAATATGAGGGTCATGGGGAGTGGAGATTGGAAGCCAAAAGTTCAAAAGGGAGATAAAAATCAAAGCAAACAGAAAATATAATTAAAGGACTAGTGAGGAGAAGAAATTAAGACAGTAAGTCAATGATCTCTACTAGTAACTATTGAACTTTTCTTTTGTTAAGTCTGATTAGTAATCGAATTACTCCCCATCTCTCAGCGTGAGACACTAGTTGGGGAGAAAACCGAACATTTCGAACTGGTGCTCCATTTTTTGTGACTTATTATTTTCTTCTAATAGTAACAAACACTTATAAATTAATGAGACTTCTTAGGGCAAAATATTGAATCAAGGGAAGAAGCAGCAGGGAACTAAACAGGCGATATAAATTGCATATAGTAGTTATGAAACAGCATTAAAAACTAAGGATTTTCAATGGAATTGAATCACATTGTTTTATAGTAGCATTTAATTTGGCATTCTCTATATGCCAGGGATTGTACTATTTTATATTTGTGAATATTATGTGCCTTTCATATTAAGAACTTGTTTGTCTTCATAGCTTGCTTCAAGATATTTATAATAATATTGTTTGTGTTGTTTAGATTCAGATAAAATAATCTTCTATAAATTAGAATAATAGACTTGGAAAGGATCTCAAGTCTCTGGGTACTACGGATACAAGTGGTCTACTATTTTCCTCCTATTACTTACCTATATTTTGGAAATTTCTATCTCAAGCACAAAAATACAAAGAGGAAAATAAACTTGACATCCTACCATCCATAACTTATCATACTATTTTTGTCATTTTCTTTCTTTTCCATTTTTCTCTGGCTTATTCCTATTTTTAAAGCTATGTTAATGAAGGAACATTGTTTGAAAAGGTGTTTCTGAGATACATTTTTTAAAAGACACACCCGCAGGCACCATGTAGACACTCCCCTCCGATATTCCAGTCATCTTTATATTTCCCTTATGCCCTGCAAAGCCTTTGGTAGGGATGACCACACCCGTCTGCATATTTTGCTCCTCTCTGTATCTTCAGGGCAATGACCTGAACTTAGCTCAATAATTGCTGACCTATGTCTCCTGTCTTAGTAAGATAGGTGCCCCAAGAGTGCATTTTTGCTCATTTATTCAATTGATATGCTAGTTTCACCAAGCTACCATATTAAGCACTTACTCTGTCTTCCAGACATTCATTTTGAGTTCTTGAAAAAACTTGAATGCTGAGTGTTTATAAAAGTTATCCAAAGTCTCTCACCTTTAGTGTTGCTGTTCTTGGGCAGCAAGGTGATGGTATCATTTAGGAATGTGTTCAATTGCAAGTAACAGAAAACCAAACAAATAGTGCTATAAGCCATAACAGCAGTTATTACAAAGGGGACCCCCCAAAACAAGAATCACCTTCTGGAGGGCAGGCCCCTTGTAATACAGGCTTCCTCCACTAAGTGAGAGTTCTAGGAACCCATCTGTACCAGTGTGCCAGCTGGCGTTGTTGTAAGAGGCTGTGTTTGGCTTCAGTGAAAATTTCAATGCACTTGCCCACTTCATGATGGGTGATTTAGAGTGCACCTGCCCACACCACTTTGAATGTTCAGCAGTTTTTGAACAAAAATGGCATGACCTCCATGCCCCACCCTCCCTATTCACCCAATCTTGCCCTGAGAGACTTTTTTTTTTGTTTCCTTGGATCAACAAAGTTCTCAAAGGGAAATATTTTAGAAAGAGGTGGAAAAAAGACAGCTCAAGCATTAAAAGGCATCAAAATGGACCAGTTAAAAAACTTTTGAACAGTGGAATAAAGACTCAAAAGATGAATTGCTTCAAATGGAGAGAACTTTGAAGATGAGTGAAGTTTAAACATGTAAGAATAAATATGCAATTTTTTGTAAATAAATTCTGAGATTTTTGGGTATCCTCCCTCATATTTATTTCACAAGTAGGTGATTCTACTTTTGTCATATTTCACCACAATTCATAAGGAATGACATGAAATTGTCACTGGTAAATTCTTTATTCCTACAAATTCTCTTTTCCTCCAAAACTTGAGACTTGGAACTTTGACCTAGACTGTAATCTTCGAGAATAGGAAGTGGGTGAAGCTGACTTCAGACTTCAGTCACTGTGAGGAGAGATTTTAAGATTCCAGTCCTTGGTGAAGAGATTGGCTCAGGGGAGAAAAACAAAAGGAAAATCGAGTTTCAGAGCCAAATGCAAGAGCACAGAGCAGGAAACAGATCCCAAAGTCCAATGACAGGGTGCAGGGGGGTTCAGCACAGAAGCGGGGAGACGGAGCCCAAGGACATTAGAAATTATAGTGGGAAGTGGGGATAGAAAGAGCAGTTCAAAGGGGCACGTGATCAGCAGTCTGACGTGTCTGAAGGATTGAAACTGTCTGAAAACTGCCTCATTTCTTTTTCTTCTAAATGAAATAGAATGAAATTCCAAAGGCAAATCAGTATTCCATTAAAAATTATGAGACAGGCATGCTATAGTGGAAAGAGTGATATTATTGGAGTCAGAAAGACACAGATTTGAATCCTAGTTTTGCCTTATGTTAACTTAGGGAAGTTAATTTCTCTATGCCTTACTTTACTCTTTCAAAAATGGGATTAATAGATACCCTTCTTGTAAAAACATTGGCATATATTAGAGAATCACTGAATGACAGCTATTGTATATTTATTTTGATGTTTGTGCAAAGAATATGTTGCTTAAGTTTTTAAAAAAGTTTCTTCCTAGTTTTATTATTCCAGCTTTACTGAGATACCATTGACAGATAACACTGTTTTAGTTTAAGATATACATTGTGATGCTTTTATTATATACATATACGAGGTCTGTCAGAAAAAAGTCCAGCCATTGTTACTATAACAAGAATGGTTTGCACGACACTGATGTAACCTGGCAGCCAAGGAGAGTAAACTGTAGTGCTCAAGTGTGAATAATGATGACTTTACTGTACTAGTCAGTGGAGGCGTTAGATGCCGTTGAGTGAGCATGTGTACTGTGTGGTTGTCACTTTCAAAATGACTGAGCAAGCAGAGCAACAAATCTGGATTCAATTTTGCATTAAGCTTGAACATCCTTTTGCAGAAATTACTGAGATGATTCAGAAAGCTTTAGCTATGGGCAACTCGTGATTGGCAGCTTCATCATGACAATGTGCCAGCTCATGTATCACATCTTGTGCAATGTTTTTTTGGCAAAACATCAGATCACCCAGGTGACTCAGCCTTTCTACAGCCCAGTTTTGGCACCCTGCAACTTCTGGCTTTTCCCAAAACTAAAATCACCTTTGAAAAGGAAGAGATTTTATATCATCAATAAGATTCAGGAAAATATTATGGAGCAGCTGATAGCAACTGGGAGAGTTGTGTGAGGTTCCAAGGTGACTTAGTGCACTCAGGTGCATATTAATTGAATAAATTAATTGACTGAATTAACTAAAAATTTTACATTTTCTGTTCAAAGATGTAAGATTCTGAAGTCTCCAAAAAAGAACTTGGAGGCCCACACCATGTATTTTAGGGAACTCAGCACCTTTAGCTCCCCTGGGCCCGCAGCCTCTCCATCCACCGCTTTCCCATCGACTCATCTGTGAACACACAGACCCACCCTGCCAGCAGTCAGCACAGTTGGAGACTAGTTTCAGTTTTACTTCAAGCCATGATATTACGGCTATAAATAAAATAATATTAAGGTTCTCATCTGGCCGCATTATTAGAATAAGCTGAGGGAAATTGTAAATCAATATTTAGCATAATTGCTGAGATCTGGCAGGTTTGGATGCAAATAAAAAAGAATGAAGAATGTAATATAAAATTGTTTATATGATACCAATTCGGTCACTGTCTACAAAGTGGCAGGCAGCAGAGGCTTGTGGTCTAAATTTGGTTGGCAAAGAGTTCTCTCACAAAGGGTTGGTAAATAATTGACCCCGATGTCAAATGCTCTTCTGTATTGGTCTTTCTTCAAGTTTCCTGAAAAGGCTATTTTTTTTTCCTGCCTCCATGGAATTTTTTCCTTCTAATGCAACTCCATAGAACACTGCAAAGGCTCTGTGTGACAAAAACAAAACAGCAAAACTGACATTGTCGGCGTGGTCGCCACACTGAGCATTCGGCATTTAAAAGGGGCCAACGTATTTAATGCATGCTTTTGAACCTCTTTTGTTATAGACTATTTTCAGTTATTATCCTGAAGCAGAAGAAAGTTCTGATCCTTACACATAGATTTTTTTTAAAAGTGTATGTGCCAGGGAATGTTATATGTTAACGGAAACTGATTTAGTCGTTCATTCAACACATATTGGCTGTTTGCTGTGGTCATGGCTCCATTCTACACCTTATGAGAGTGACCCCAGGGAGAATCTACGTGACTCTAGAGGAGTGATTGAGCATGGATCCAAGTTCTGGTGGGAGGTAGTGGACGAGGACCCTGAGAAAGGGATGGATAAAGTTCTGCTGTGACATCGTTTTTGAGGCCTTTCACCTGAGTTTACAGATGAACCATGTCTACTCTCAGCACCTCAGTTTCCTGAATATAAAATGAGGGAGTTGGCTAGACTTTATGTGGTTGTTTCCATGTATGAATTTCTATAATCCAATGATTATCCACTTCAGGAAGTAGTCACATTTTATGTCATGGTGATAATTGTAATGGGAAGAAGATTGAACTCCTCCCTCAGCGTCCTCCATTTTGTAAGGGTAGAGTTGGAATTCGACCTCAAGCCTTCTGGCTTTAAATACCATCTTTTTTTTTTTAATTTAATTTTGGTAGGAGATGTTTGATATAGAATGATTTGCCTTTAATTATGGGAAAATCATTACCTCTTAAAAATTAAGGTCTCTGATCACATATTTCCTAAATTTTGTTTCTCATCAATAATAAGCAGTTTTTAGTGATGAAAAGCTAGAAAGTTTAATTTTTCTTTATTTTTCCTGGTTATTAATGATGCTTTCAGATATGTTATTTGGGGAATTTATTCAATTTAGATTTTATAACTTCGCTAAGAATCTTGCTGAGATTCAGAACCTTAGGTTTGGTTGGGTGACTGGAGGGTGATGAGTTTCTCCTTACAGCTGGAATTTGTGGGTCCTTGCAAATCTGTTCCACTGCACAATGAAAGAGGTATTTGGGTCGAGGATGGAACTGCATTCCCTGTGAACCGTAACACAAAGGCAGTCAAGCTGCAGTAACCTGTGATTTGTTTAACTTGCTTTCCCAACCCAAGTACTTGTGGCAGAAACTTTTACCTGTCTGTTATTGCTAGAAGCCTGCCTTGGTAGTGGAGGTTTGGCGTAGGCTTTCCTTGAACAGAATCAAACTCTCTCCAAATTGCAGATTTAGTGACCTCTGAGATGCAAAGCACCTCTTGGTCAGGCTTTTCATCTTTTGTGATAAAACTATGCTCATTCACCTAAGTCTCTTGATTCTGTTAAGCATAAAATGGTGTAATCAATTTTTCCAGATTGGTAGGTGAGTTGAAACTTGTCATTTGTGGTAATATAAAGAGATATCTTGCATAAAATTTCTTGATTGGAATGCTACTGAATAATGTCCATGTATTTGCCAGCATCCTTGTGTTCTTTTTGTTAGGGATAGGGAATAGTTGAATGTGTATATTTGAGCCCCTTTGGTCAAATGTTGTGCACAAGATTAATTCCTGGATTAAAAGTATGTAAAGCACACTGCCATATGTTGACTCATGTAATGACTCATCTTACTTGTCCCCTGTGAAATGTCTTGACACTCACTTTCTAAATCCAATCAGGAGTGTGCTGGTGAACTTGCTTTTTGTCGTGTTTGCCAATTTTGGAGGTGCAAATACTGCCATGATGGCCAGTTGTGACCTAACAATGGCTTGAAAAATTCTAACAATGATCTCATGGGAATCAGGATGAGCCAGTTCCAAAACGCCACTGTTAGTGCTTTTTAAGTACATTTCTGTATGCTTTCTAATTATTTTATGTATAAGATCTTTCTCCTTCATCTAATTTTGAGGCTTTTATTAGTAAGGAACCTGCCATATTCTTGTATATACCTTCTTTTCTTTCTTCCCAGGCATGTCTGTATACCTGCAGTAGCAAACACGCAGGGCAACCTCTTTCATCAGTACCAAGGTGGTTAGTTTCACATTTCAATATTACTAAAATCATTTGCAGCTGACAATCAATGGCATGCCATAGGGTAATTGGCAAAAATTTCTTCTCAGTGTTTCATACAATTATTTGAAATTAATGAAATATGTTAAATGCTGGGTAAATGGTATTTCACACGAATACAATTACATACTATGGACTAATGTACGTTCTCACATATTAGATAAAGTAAGTTACCTCTATAATCATGTCCTTATGGGAAAAATGTACCGTATTTTGCTGTGTATAATGTACACTTTTCTGCCCAAAGTTTTGAGGGAAAAATAAGGATGTGCATTATAATGGGTATAATGAGCCCATGTACAATGCACACAAAATTTGGGAGCACATTATACATGACAAAATACGGTAAATTGCTTGAAATGCTTCTCATGTACCTCTATTTCATTTGTTTCAGTGATCACATTTGACACATCAAAATTAGAACAGCAAGGGTAGGCTCCAAATTGTTTTGTGCACCTGGGTGTGGTTTTAAAACTGCGTTTCTGCCTTATCTGGTGTGGTTCAGTGGATTGAGCTCTGGCCTGTGAACCAAACGGTCGCTGGTTTGATTCCCAGTCAGGGCACATGCCTGGGTTGCAGGCCGGGTCCCCAGTGGGGGGCATGCGAGAGGCAACCACACATTGATGTTTCTCTCCCTCTCTCTCTCCCTACTCCTTTGTCTAAAAGTAAATAAATAAATATTAAAAAATATATAACTTCCTTTCTCTGTCTGGGATGTGTCTTTTTGGACATTGGAGGTCACTGGGATGATTGAGCACTAGACAGCATGTGTTACAGACCACTAGCTATTGCACTCAGTGCCCAGTGTGTCTGTTACCTGGCATCTGACATGTAAGAAAAACCTTAGGGAAGACAAAACAGTGTCCCCTCAAAGACGCCCATGTTGTGATCCTCAGAACATGTGACGGCGTTACTGTCCATAGCAAGGTGCATAAATTGCAGGTGGAAATTAACCTTGCTAATCAGCTGACCTGAAAATAAGATTATCTTGGATCAGTCAGGATTGACCCAACTAATCACAGTGGTCCCTAAATGCGGAAGAGGGAGGCAGAAGAGCCAGAGCCAGAGAGAGGGCATCGTGAGGAAGACGCCCTGCTTGCTGCTGGCTGTGGCATGGGAGGGGGCCAGGAGCCAAGGCAGGTGGGCAGCCTCTGCGGGTGGGAAGGGGAAGAAAAGGGCTTCTTCCTTGGAGCCCCGTCAGGAACGCAGCCCTCTTGCCACCTTGGTTAGAGCCAAGTTAGAGTGAACTTGGTTAGAGTGAACCCTGCCTGGACTTCCTGTCCTCCAGAACTGTGAGGGAAGAAATTTGCGTTTGCTGCTGCTAATATGTGATGCTTTCATAATGCAGCAGTAAATAGTAAACTACACAAACTTTATTAATTAAAATTGGCTAAGTCACAATTTGAGCTAAATAAAACTGGTTGTGTCAACAATTATTATTTTTTTTTAAATTTTATTTAGTTACTTTTCAAGTACATTTTTTTCTTCCCCCCCGGCCTCTCCCCCCCCGTTTTCTGTTCTCATCCCTCCCCCTTTTTCCCCTACAATTATTTTTTATATTCTCTCTGAGCAAGTTTGCTAAGGAAATTTGTAGAGTAGATCAGGTTGCAGAAATGTATATATATTTAAGAGTAAGAAGATCTAAAGATTTCAGTACATTGTTTTTATGCTAATATTATGGCTAATTAGAAATGGAAGTTAGATATTTGTTAGTTTTTGTCTGTAAGAAACTTCATTTAAAATTTATAAATTTATCTATCTTTATACTAGGTGGCATGACATTTCTCTGAGAATATTTTATAATTCATATTTTTCCATCATTATGAATTTCTTACATATTTTGTATATGGATTCTTTATCAAATATATGGTTTGCAAAGGGACTTTTAATGCTGATTCTACTGATTGCTCAGGAAGAAAAGAGAGTGGAGAGAAATTTTCCTCTTCTTAGAGACTACATAAATAATTGCGTGCAGAATGTTTGGGGCGGGTAGAAGAATCGAGGTGGAGGGAAGTCCAGCCCCTGGCTCCCAGTAACAGATGTAGCAGCGGTGGAGACAGGACCGAGGTGGAGCTGGAGTGGTAACCTCAACCCCCTCGCCCTCCACAGGGGTGGGCAGTGTGGGGACAGGCCGTGCTGGGAGAGGGGGTTGGGGTTCAAGATGGCAGCAAGCTAGAAGAACTCCTCTGACCTACCGTACCTTACCTTAGGTTTTCCTAGGACTGACTTAACATTAAAGAATAATCTTGTGTTTGGAGCTTTTCCATTTTAGGAAGAAAGAAGATGTGTCTATGTAATAGACATAATGTACATTCCAGGGACTTAGAAGTAAACAAATAAAAGTTTGTACGTGGAAGTTCTTAGTGATGCGCAGGATGGAATAGGGACATTACACTCGCTTCCCAGCTTAGGACCAGGTATCTGACATCAGGACACTCGGACACTCTCAGGAGCTATTTCTGAATGAATTGTCCCATAACACAGGGAGAAATCGATCACACACACACTTTCTGCACAGACACACCTCCCCACTAGCCTGGGAACTCTCCCGTGAAGGGTCTGTGCCACCTCTGTGTCCTTACTGAATGTTGTGAAAATAGTACTTAGTGCACATAGGGGATTAATATTCCAGTGCCTCTCCTTTCAGTTGGGGTTCTTATGGGGTAGACACTGTCTCTGTGGGGGCAGATGGAGGGTTTGATAGGAATCGCTGACTGCCTTACTTCAGAGCCCTGTTTCTATATTCAACATGGTGGGAGGCAGGGTTACGAGGATAAGTGCTGAGAGGCTGCATCTGGGAAGGCAGCCCCCTCAGTGACTCAGCAGCCACAGCCTGAATTCTCAGGCACCACAGGGATGGGGGCTGTGCATTTGTTTCCTGGAGGACATTTCCCCAGGTGTTGGTCCAGAAAGTGGGTCGTTCTCCATGCAGTGAATGGTGGGTAAGTAAATAATCTCGTCCATCTCATAGAGAAGCCAGTGACTTAGACTGCTCTGGCCAGTTAGTTGTGAGACTTGGTGTGAACAGCATGGACTGTGAGTGATATGGTTGGTCACAGTGGCCTGGGGTGCGCAGTTGCCGATCCTATGGACGGCAGCAGGAGAGGGTGGCAGGACTGAGGCAGTGTGACCAGCAAGTCCAGTTTTGATGACAGATTTGAAAGTGACTTACAGAGGGAGTGAAGTGCCCAAGGTGCAACTCAGTCACCAAGCCCAGGGCAAGGTGGCCTCATTTGGCCGAGGGTTAAACTGAGTAAAAATAAGAAAAGAAAAGGGCGGAGGGTGGGAGGAAGAAGAACAGTGGCAAGGAATGGAGAGGACAAAAGCAGAAACTCCAGAAAAGCTCTAAGTTTGTGACTGGGTCAGGAAAGCTCTTGTAACTGAACGAATGCAAGGGAGGCATCAAGCCCATGTGCTCTGGCCCGCGGAGCAGTCAACTGGGGCTCAACCACCTACCTAGAACAAATGAGTTGGGGGGACAAGAGGCGCGAAGAATGGCAGCAAGACAAAAGATTCTGATCAAGGTGCAAACTTTATTTTTCCGAACTGGGTATATATATGGGGGGGGGGGGGAGAGATTAGGTTGCTTGCTATTGGCTAGCTTGAGACAAAGAAGGGCCCGCTTATTGGTTACTTGGGTGCAACTGGTACACGTGGACACCTCATGTGCCTGTAGCTGATTGGCTTGTGGAGCGCATGCACACCTCATGTGCCTGTAGCCGATTGGCTTGTGGAGCGCACAGGTTCCTGTAATCAACGCAATGTTTTTAGCTAGAAGCCAGGTGTGAGGTTCCCAACACCCATGCCCAGTGATGTGAAGAGGAGCAGCCGGGAAGGATCAGATGGACCACGGGGTGACTCAGACACAGGAGCACTCCTGACTCCCGAGAAGGAGCACTGATGGTCAGAACAGGCGTGGCGTTTATACGGTGGCAGTGTTAGCTGCTATGACAGAATACTATGCGTTGGGTGGCTTAACAACAGAAATCCATTCCTCAGAGTTCTGGCGGCTGGGAAATTCAAGGTTAAAGTGCCAGAAGATTCTGTATCTGGGAAGAACCCACTTCCTGCTTCACAGAGAACCCACTCCCTGCTTTCTTGTTGGCCATTTCACATGCGGGCAGGAACAAGGGAGTTCTGGGGGAAGGGTCTCTCTTATAAGAGCACTAATCCCAACCATGAAGACTCCACCCACCCTCACGACCTCATCACCTCCCAAGGGCTCCACCTCCCAATACCATCACTGTGGGGGTTAGAATTTCAACATACAAGTTTTTTTTTTGGGGGGGGCAGGGGAACAAACAATTTAGTCCATAACAACTGTTTTACTAAGTCTGCATATAATTTACTGTAGTACAATTTCTTGTTAACAAACAATCCATTAATCTGAAGTTTCAGTTACAAATTATTCAGGCATCATCTGATAAAGAAATGATGCCCAGGTTGGTCCACCTGGTTATTGTGCCTCAAGCTGTGTGATGCCAGTCTTTGAAGGAGTCGCTTCACCAATGGCATCCCAGCCTGGACTGTCAGTCGTTCCAAAATAGGGATAGGTATGAAAGCAGGTGTGTGCAAAGGTTTCGACCGAACTGAATCCACTGGGCCTTTGAGTAAGAGAGCAGGGGCATTGCACACACATGTTCATTTAGTAGGAGCTGAGAGAGCAGACTTAAAATGAGGTGGATGTCAAAGTTGGCTAAGCATTGGTATTAAAACCTAACTATTAGGAATGTTACAAAGTATGGACTAAAAGAAAGGCATATTTTACCAGTTAATAGGGAAATCAAGGTCCATACAATCCCATCTTTTTTACCCTACTTCATTTAATCAGGTTTTAGCACTGACAGCTGTTCCAAAACCGTTCTTAAAAAAAAAAAAGAAAAAAAGCCCCCAAACCCTTTGAGCCTGAAAAACAGACAAAAGACGATGTATGCTATCACTCTAATGATTTATCTTAAGAATCTGTGAACTGTGGAATCATGATTGTTAGGTCTGAGAGACACCTGCTCACCTTTCTGAAATGAGTTCCCGCAAAGATATTCTGAGATTCAGAAAGGGTAAGGGATACAATGTTGACCTTTTGGAGACAGGAAACCTTTGATGAACTATAGGACACCAAGACAGTTCATTTAAAAGATAGTTTCAAAGCATTATCGGGGCTAGTTTTGTACGTGCATTACTGAAGCCCCTGGGCCGTCTTTTTACATAACCCAGCGAGATAATGGTTTCCACACTTGTTCATGTATCTGCAATCCTTACATGGCACCTTGACTTCTGGGCTTTGTAGCTGATTTTCAGTCTCTTTTGTGCACAAAATTAAAATTTCCTTACCATTCGACAGCATGAAACTTTCCTGAGAGGGGCGTTAAAGAGAAAAGAGGTAGGAAAAGGTTGCGATTCCAGCTCCGTGTAATTAAGGCAGCGCAAACAGCTAGGAGTTGCTAATGGCATTTACTTGATTGTCTATATGAGCCCCTCCCTGTTCTCGTCTTTGAATGAGTTAAGGAACAGCTGCGTAAAAAATGTACAGATTGTAAATCACTGTTACAGGTAACAGGATATGTATCTTTTTAAATGCAGCTTTCCGTCAGGGCTGTGTTTGGGCTTGTGTGCCCTTGTTCTCTGCCGGTCTCTGTCTCTTTATGTACATACATTCATGTTTATATATGTATGTATATGAACATACATATTTGCATGCATGTATACAGATGTGCATATGTGTGTATGTACTTTTGTCAAGTAATACTATGTAGCTTATAATCAAGGAATCGGTTTGTCCCCTATTAACTCTTAAAATAAAAGACCCTAAAAATCCTAAGTAATCAGTGATTTTTTTTGGTTCTGAATGAGAAATTTCTAGATACATATAAGGAAGCTAAACCTTCTAAACTGCTGAGCTTAAACTTAGAGAGAAATTTATACCAGTAAGAATGGGTCCCAAACAACATTGTGCCTTCATTTATTGAACACATCATGATAGGGATGCCAAGGATAATGCACCACCCGACCTTGAAATCTAGTCTCAGAAGCGACTGAGAAGTAAGAGTAACGCATGGTGTGACGTGTAATGCAACTCAAGGGCCTAGAGAAGTGGAGTGGAAGGTACCGCAGCACAGCCAGACTGTGTCAGGAAATGTTTCCTGGGAGGACGGATGCTTTTGCATCACAGGTACTGGCCACTAGCCAGCAGGGGGGGGGACAGTCCTTTGCAGTGGAGGGACTGTGCACTGTGTCCTGAGGACATGAACAGACATGTTGAGGAAGTGCAGGTGAGTTTGAGTTAGTGCGTAGGGTGTAGCAGGAGAGTGAAATGTCCCCTGAAGGACCCTCACCCTTTCCATCAGACTTCCTCCCTGGAGACATTCCTGACGACTGGTGCTCTCCTGCTCCACATCCCCAGGACTTTTTACACATTTCTATTGTTGGATTTCTTTACACCACTTTAATTGTTCATATCTGGTTTTCATACTTTTCTTCAGGATAAACAATGTCAGGACTACCTCCCAGTCCTTTCATAAAACCTAGAAAACATAAAACCTATGAGATCCTCAATAGTACCCGTTTATTAAACATGCCCATGAATGGCTGGCTGGCTGAACAAGGTCATGGGCAGTTTGGGGAGGAGAAAGTCAAGAGTTGCCTTGGTTATGAAGTTGCCTTGCCCTTCATAAAACCTTCATGGTTTCCTTTTCTGTTTCAGACTACTGGCAGCGTATAATAGTCTTACCGACAAACACCTGGCCGGATATTTTAACAACACAAGGATAAGGCGGCATCTCCTGAGATCAGGGCTGGTAAGACTGGTTTCCTTTCCGCCTGCTCTTTTCTTTCACTAAGTCCATAATTCTTTCCCTTTTTTGGTTTTCTCTCCGAACTAATTAGTGCCATCTCCCCCGACCTCCGTTTCAGAAAAACTGCCTCCTTTCCAAAGCTCCGATTTGTCCTTTCGAGGCTGTGTTTCAGAAGAGAGGCAAGCAGGGCCCAGTGACTACTAAGGCAACTTATAAATTATTGAGGAAAAACCCCGAGTTTCCAACATCATATTTCACTTCTTTGCCTATTCATTCATTTAGTCAATGTATTTACTGAACACAGTTTATGGACCAAGGATATTGAGGATTAAGGATAGAAAGGACTTTACTGTCTTTAGGAAAATATATATATTGCTTTTAGTAATCACAGAATCTGGTGTGCAAGACATAAACAGTTCAAAATTTCTCTTTGGATTTTTAAAAAGTTTCATTTTCTGGGATAGTTTATTGCTACATTAATGTATCTTGCTAGCTCCAAACTATCATTTCTACAAAAGTTTATTCCTTTAAATGTAATGTGAAAGCTCTTAAAAATACTACAGCTTTTCATTCATGGCAGAAATGGGTGTAGTTATAGAAAGTGTGACTAGTTTTGTTGCTTACCTTCTTAAAACACAGCCAGTTTCCTTTAACGCTCGTTGCTATGGTGTTGAAAGGATACGCACTGCGTTTCTAATTGTTTATATGCTTGGCACTCTGGCTGGGTAGTTCTCACAGCGGCTAGCTTTCTGTCTCCCACGGCTTTGTTACCGGGCAGACCTGGCTGAAAGTAGGCTCTGTCATTTACAAGACATAGACTCTTGAGCAAATCATGTAACTGGAGAAATCATTACAATGGAGACAGTTGGAGTCTGAGCTCCACCTTTCTCAACTGTACAATAAAGATAATGATTCCCAGCCCTCTGATTTGTTGTGTCAATTAGAAATGTTTAATAAATGGTTGTTGTAATTACTGTGGTTACATAAGGACATTACTTCTTTGGATAACAAAATACGAGCTTCATGTGTAAATAGGAAGAACTTTGCATTTACTTATCAACATCATTAACAAACACTTAATTGAAC
Source organism: Artibeus jamaicensis (assembly GCF_021234435.1). Lineage (NCBI taxonomy): Eukaryota > Metazoa > Chordata > Mammalia > Chiroptera > Phyllostomidae > Artibeus > Artibeus jamaicensis. The sequence goes on along the minus strand of NW_026522025.1, from coordinate 21,758,918 downwards.
ATTGGTTTATGTGCATGGCAACTCAAATGAGGAAGATACAGCTCTTTCTCTAGAGTAGTCTTTCTGTTATAGTTCCCGAATGAGCAGTGTTCAGTGTTACCTGGGAACTTATTAGAAAAAGAAAATTTTAAAGCTCCACCCCAGACCTATTAGTCAGAGACTATGGGGTGAGACCGATCAATTAATTTTAGTTTTTTCAAATTTTACTTTAAAATATTGGGGGTAACATGGGATAATAAGGTTATATAGGTTTCAAGTGTATATTTCTCTGATACATGATCCATATATTGCATTGTGTGCCCACATGCAGAGTCAAATCATCTTCCATCACTATATATTTGGCCCCTTTACCCTTTACTACCCATCCCCCTGCCCTCTGGTAACAACCTGTTGTCTAGGAGTGTCAGTTTTATGTCTCGCATATGAATGAAGTCATATGGCTTTTTGTGATGGACTTGTTTTGCTTAGCATAATGTTCTCAAGGTCCATCTATGTTGTAGCAAATGGCAGTATTTCATTTTTCCTTAGGGCTAGTGAAGACGGGCATTTTTTCATATGTCTGGGGAATTTGTATGTCATCTTGGGAGAAGTGTCTGTTCTGGTCCTCTGCCTATTTTTTAATGGGATTGTGTGTTTGCTTGGTGTTAGGTTTATGAGTTCTCGTTGGAGTGGTTTGCAAATATCTTTTCTTACTCGGTTGGTTGCCTTTTTGTTTTGTTGTCTGTTTCTTTTGCTGAACAGGAGCACTTGATTTGATATAGTTCCATTTAGTTTTGCTCTTACTTCCCTGGTCTTTGGGGTCAAATTCATAAAAATCTTCTCTAAGACTGAAGTTCATGAGTTTAGTACCTATGTCTTCTTCTATGTAATTTATTTTTTATATCTTATAATTAAGTCTCAATCCATTCTGAATTAATTTTTGTACAGGGGGATAAAGTGTAGTCTAATTTCATTCTTTTGCATGTGGCTTTCCAGTTCTTCCAGCACCATTTACTGAAGAGGATTTCTTTTCTCCACTGTATGTTTTTGTCTCCTTTACAAACTCAGACCTTACTCCCTCCCATTCATTTCATGGTTTTGTTGTCACAAATTATCCCTGTTTGTGTTGTAAGTTGGTTGGTGATCTTACTTGTACTTTTGTGACCTTTTGTTCTTTGTTTCAGGTAGAATAACCCCCTTGAGTATTTTCTACGATGCAAGTCTTCTGGTGATAAATTCCCCCAGCTTCTGTATGCTTGAAAACACCTTAATTTCTTCTTTATGTCTAGAGAATAGCTTTGCTGGATATATTGTTCTTGGCTGGTAATTGCTCTCTTTCAGTAGTTTAAATATTTGGTTCTACTCTCTTCTGGCTTGCAGAGTTTCTGCTGAGAGGTCTGATGATAACCTGGTGGGCTTCTGTTTATAGGTGGCTTTCTTCTCTTCCATGGCCGCCTGGAGAGTTCTTTGTCATTAATTTTTGTTTTAATACAGTGTGTCTATAAGAGGTCATTTTTGTATCCGGGTAATTAGGTGTTCTGTTGGCTTCTTGGATTTGAGGATCTAGCTCTTCCCAGAGTTTGGGAAGTTCTCTTCAACTCTTTGTTTGAATGCGCTCTCCATTCCCTCCTCCCTCTCTTCCTCTCCTCGTGTGCCGCTGGTTCTCGGATTGCTCTTTCGGATAGAGTCAGTTAGTTCTCGTAGAGAGTTCTTTCGTATTTTTTCTTCTCAAGTCTCTCTTTTTCTGTCTGTGTCACTTCTAGATTTTTATCTTCAATGTCACTTATTCTTTCCCCAATCTGGTCAGCTCTGTTTCCTATGCTTGCTAGTTCATTCGTGATAACTTTGATTGAGTTCTTCATCTCCAGAATTTCTATTTGGTTCTTCTCTAAAGTTTCACTGTCTTTGGTAAAGTACTCATTTTGTTCATGGACTAGGTTTCTGAGTTTTATTAAACTGCCTATCTGTGGTTTTTGTATCTTGTTAAGTTTTTTCATAACTGTATTCTTGAATTCTCTGTCATTTAAATCACACATTTCCATATCTTTGTTTATTTTCTGGAGATTTTTCCTTTTCTTTCTGAACTGCAGCTTTCATTACATTGGTTATGTGTGGTATTCAATGGGTTCCTTCTCTCTTTAGGCATCTATATATGCATGGCATTTCTCAAGTAGATTGGTAAGAAGTCTTTCTGTTGTTTTCCAGTACATGGTGCTGAATCACGAGTTTGTTTTTTAAAACCCTCTTGCACCTCTCCGGCTTTCTTAGTCCTCCGTGGGGTGGTAGAAAGTGGCCTGTATATCCTAGGAAGGTGCGTGCCTCCCTGCTCCCCTGCGATCCAGTCCCAGGGGAATGTGGTGGCCGATAGGGCTCCAGATTGGTGAGATTTCAGTGCTTTGCCCCTGAAGGTCTCCTGGTTGCTATTGCTGGGAGGACAAGTTGCCCCAGCTCACCCCACACCCACACACTGAGCCTACACTGCTGGCCACACCTGCTTGCAGAGGTGCCTGTACCTTTCCAAATAAGTGTTTTCAAATTTTTTGGTTCGTTACCCATGAGAGGGGTTGTTGGGTCATAGGGTAATGCCATTTTTAATTTTTTGAGAAATGTCCATACTGTTTTTCCATAGTGGCTGTACCAATTTAAAATGGCCATATTGCCCAAAGCAATATACCGATTTAATGTAATCCCCAGCAAAATTCCAACGTGTTTTTTCAAGTTGCCTTCTACGTGAGTCTGACGCAATCTCAAGTTGCGGACCTTTTGCCCTATAGGAACTCCTAGTTTAGTTGGAGAGATCAGACAACTGCTAGGCTGGTTTTTCCAACTCAAGGAAAAACGACACCTGTATATATAAAGATACAAAAAGTGTTCTCATAGGGAAGATGAAAAGAAAAGGAAAACAGGTACAGTTGACCCTTAAATAACACATAACAGGTTTGAACTGCATGGGCCCACTGTTATGTGGATTCTTTCCCGATAAAAACCTGTATTATTTTTGATCTGCACATGCTGAACGCCAATGGTATGCATTGATTTATGCCATTTTACATAGGGGACTCGAGCATCCTTGAGCATGGGTTTTTGTATCATCAGGCATCTTGGTACCGATTTCCCACAGATACTGACAGACAGCTAAGTTTCTGAGGACTCAAAAGTTACATGCAGATATTTGACTGCGTGGAGGTGGGTACCTGCTAAACCCCAGATTGTCCAGGGTCCGCTGTAGATAGAAAACAGAAAATACCCTGGGACTTACAGGGATGGCGGTCGAAAGCAATCTGGATTACTTTATGTTTGCAGCACTGCATAATCTAAAAAAGAAATCTGAATCACAACACATTAAATTACATTCCGGGCTGGAGAGTGAAGGAAGGAGAAAAAAGCAGTGTGAAAACAAAGTAATGAAGCCAATTATTTTAAAAACAAACTGATGAGAGCCTCTGTAGCTTACATGTTTTGCCCTTCAAAGTCTATTTCCTGGGAATCATCAGTCCTGTGATCAGTGCTCCTATTTACTGTTTCAAGGCGGCAACCCACCCCTTCCTCCGGAAAGGCCGCAAAACGAGAAATGAGAAGAACACCTGGGTTCCATCAAGGGAAAATCGCTACTCTGATGAAAACCTTGCTTAAAACAAGTGCACCACCTGTGTGCGTTTGCACAGTGATGGATCTATAAGACTGCCTTTCTCTTCTTATGACTTATGAAATATTTATTAAAAGTGAAGGTTTAGCAACCACAGTAGCATACTCCTTTAGGCTTAGGACACTCTACCTCTCTCTCTCCCTCCTTTTTTAGTGACTAACAATACAGTTTCTGCTTTGTATTTCTCTGGGTGCTTTATTTATTCATGACAGATCACAAGAAGTGGAAGAATACTTTCGGAAAAAGAGTACAAACTAAATATCATGAAGAGGGATCACCAAAGATATATCCGGGAGTGCTTAGCCCAGGCTATTTTCCACAAGGTTCTTGATATGGAGGTACAAACATTTACTGTTTTCTTTATAACTGATATTTTCTAATATGATCATTAAACAATACTTCTGTATCCAGAGACAGGCAGGTGTATTCTCCCTGTATTTCATTTAAAAAGAATGGAAGAAGGTGGCCTGAGAAATGCTCTCTATCTCTCTAGGTAGCAAAGCGGCAACAGACCAAAGTAAGCTTTTCTCCTTTTCAGTCGGAGAAAAATATGGACACCGTTATATGTTTTGTGATATTTAATTTAACAAATGTAGATTTTAATCCATAATGGCTACTCTAAACCATAGCAGTCCTCACCATCTGCACCTCAATTTCCATTTGCTAAAGAAAGTGACATCTGTTTAAATATCAGTAATTCCACTGCCATGAATTATTTCAGATTTGTTATTCTTTTCGGGCTCCGAAGCTCCGCCGTGTGCTAAATTGCAAGGAATAGGCCCTGAAACATCTGCTGTCCCTCCTCCTTTAGGCTACATTGGTCAGCATGGATTTACAATCCAAGCATCAACAACTTTTTAAAAAATCTGACATGGCATTTTTAGTAGGATATCTAGCTGGCTTGATAAATTATTTTAGCCTTGCTCCATGAAATTTGTAGTTTCAAGCATCAACACCATTTTAATCTCTGTGAAAAAGCATGTCACTTCTTGGCTTGAACATACAGCAATAAATCAGAAAACTTGGCTCATAACACCATGACCTGTGGGTGCAGTAAACACTTATAAACAACTGTGGAATCATCAGTAAACCAATGCTGTTTAGTGCCACTAAAAATTATGCTGCCATGATATTGAGCAAGTGTTGTGTTCATTCAAGGTGTATATGACCTGTTAACTTAGGAATTCATTTTTGTGCTTATATGAGTTACATAGAATCATTATTAGGGACCCCCAAATTCACTTGCTTAGAAAAGTATTAGTTGCAATTCCATAACTAAGGTTAAAAAATAGTACAGTGTAAAATTAGTCTATACTTAGATTCAAACTAAATCAGCAGGCACCTAGTTCTATATTAGTCTAGATCCTTGAAGTTTGGTTTTCCAAACTTTCATATAACTCACATATTATGCTGGATAAATATGCTGTAACTTAAGCATCTTTGTGTATTCTTAAAGTTTGGAATGAATATCATAGATAAGTGGTGAAATGTAATATATAATCTATAGTTATAATATATAAATTAATGAACAAATAGAATATCTCTAAATTGCCACATTCACCTCACATTTAGTTTAGGCTGATGATGTTTACTAATGTAGTTATATTACTATTCATGAATTCATTCATACAACAGACATTAACTGCAGGCTTACTATGTACCATTATGAAGCTATGTGATTGATGTATAGCTGTGAGATACAATTTTAAGAAAATACTGTAGAAAGCGATCAAATGATAGAAGAAAGGAACAGAGTTCAGAACAGAAGGGATTGGTGCCTTGCGTCTGAGAGAGTCAGCAGAAGCTGCCCAGAGGTCCTGCTCTTTGAACTGGATCTTGGAAGCTGAGTGAGACACCACACGAAAACATGAGAAAGGCGTTTCAGAGGACATAGTGGGTGGAAAGGAAAGCTCCCTGAGGCCAGACAGCACAGTGGGGTGGTTAAAAGAGTGGCCGGAAGGGGCGCTCTCCGCTAAGTCGGCGCCCAGTTTCTGGAGGGCCTGCAACTGCAAACTCGGTCTGGGGTGTAGACAATGAGGTAATGAAACATTGTTTAGCAGGGGAGTGAAACAAATGAGCAGATCTGTTTTAGAAAGATGATGTTGCTAAAAATGTGGAAGATGGATTAATGAGCTGGAAAAGATTGGAGGTGGGAGGTCAATTAGGAAGCTGTTGCCAAAGGGCGTGGGCTGGCAGCGGGAGTGGAAGCGCTGGGGAGACGCAGCTGTCCACGGAGACGGGGGCAGGGAGAGAGCCTGGCACTGACTGAGTGCGGAGGGTGGAGGGGAAGGAGCCCAGAGGAACTCGGAGGTCTCCAGCGTGGCGGGTGCTGAGTACACTGCAGATCAGGAGCAACAAAATAGGCTGGAAAGGAACCCGCAGGTGATGGGAAAATGTGCCTCATGGCGTAGTGCTCTGGAAGCAGGAGGTTCTCGAGAGTGGCAGAGTGGTTGAGTAAGATGAGTACTGGGACAAAAGCAATGAGGTTTGACCTGGGGGGACAAAGACGTTGGTGGCCTTGGTGGAAGTAGTTCCAGCGATGGGGAAGAGCAGGGGTGGTGGGAGTGGGTGACTGTGGTGAGTGAGGAATAAATAGAAGATGGGAGTTGGTTAATACTGACTCTCATAAAGCTTGGTGGAAAGTAGGTGAGAGAGCTGGAAAGGGCGAGAGAAGAAAGGGAGTGTGCTGGTGGTTAGCCAGGGAGGGTTGCCTCTGCAGGGTCCAGGGCAGCGGGAGCTGCTCTGCAGCAGAGGGGAAGTACCCTTTAAGGTGCCCTGCAGTGTGCCTGAGGGATTTCCACCAGAGTCATAAGCAGATTATTTTTATGAGATTTTTATTTTTCAATTATATGATAATACATTATAGAAAATTTGGAAAAGACAATGAAGTATTAAAAAGGAAATATGTCTCCTCTCACAGACAACTGCTGTTCACATACTCATATTTGCTTTTAGTCTTCATATTATACATTAATAAAAAGCATGCTGTGTTTTGAGAGAAACATGGGTTTGTGCAGAAAAACCAAACTAACAAAAACAAATAGAAAGCCAATGTCAGAGAGAACAAAGTTCAACCACTGATGAGATGTGTGACCTGGGAGTGAATTCATGGTCCTCTGTCTCAGTTTATTCATTGTAAAATAAGATAGCAGTTACAGTTGTTCAGGGAGAGATGGTGAACACAGAACATGTGCCTAGCATGGGGACAGGCACACAACATAAACTTGATGCATTAAAATTGCATTTCTGTGCAATTCTCTATCCTTTTTTTCTGGATTTTCCATTTTTTTTAATTTAAAAAAGTTATTTATTTATTTTTAGAGAGAGGGGAAGGGAAAGAGAAAGAGAGAGAGAGAAAACCATCAATTTGTCCCCAACTGGGGACTTGGCCTGCAACCCAGGCATGTGCCCCAACTGGGAATTGAACCATTCCTTTGGTTCACAGGCCAGTACTCAATCCACTGAGCTACACCAGCCAGGGCTGTAGTTTCCATTTCTTAAAACAAAATCTTTATGAACCCTATTTTAATGATTAACTCTGTTCCATCATTTTATTTTAATGATTATATTCTACTCCATTATATAGATGTACCAAAAATTTCACTATTCTTTTAAGGTTTGTTGGGCTTCTGAATTTTTTGCTTTGAAGAGAACACTACCAAGAACAAATACACCTTTTAGACAGGACTGTCATGCTTAACACATTTTTTATTTAAAAATCACAGATAAAGTGCTTCTCAGATAAGATCAAATTCAAGGAGTTCATCATCACCAAGCCCTTATTATATGAAATGTTAAAGGGACTTACCTAAGAAAAAGAAGTTAAAGAAACATGAACAGTGAAAGGACAACAAACTCACAGTTATTAACAACCACACCTCAAACAAAAGCAAACTAAAAGGACAGCTAGATCAGGAGTGGAAACATAGAAATGAAGATCACAAGGAGGTTTAGCAACAGGGGAGTGGGAGGAGGAGAAGGGGAGAGAAGGTACAGAAAATAAGTAGCACAGACAGTAGATAGAAAATAGATGGGGGGGCAAGAATAGCGTGGGAAATATAGAATCTAAAGGACTTGAGACACGTGGTCATAAACTAAAGGGGGGTAATGGTGGGGTTGGGGGGTAGGGTGTAGGGGAATGAAAGGGGGGAATAGAACAACTGTAATAGCATAATCAATAAAAAATTTTAAAAAAATCATATTTCCTCATAAATTTAGATGTAAAATTTCCTGGTTAAAGGGTAGGGACACTTTTAACTGTCTGGTAGATGCTATATTGGCTTTCCAAAGAGTTGTACCACTTTATATTCCCACTCGCACACTAAAGCAGGTGACTCTTCTCCATCTCAGTGACAGGAGGGGTAATTGAGAATACAGTTAGCTGGGAGGATTCTTTTTCTCTAAACAACTTGTTGCTGTAATTGATATGAATCTCTCCCCCATTCTTTCTTGTATGCTCAGCGTTACCATCAGCTTGAAATTAAAAAGAAGCTAGAGACCTTAGCTAAAAAGGAGCGAATTCAGAGATTTAAGGTAAGAAGCTACATAAGTCTCTTTTATTTTGTAATGTTATTTTATGATTTTGAAAGCCAGTGGTGCTGATATTGAAGTTCCTTGGGGCACTTTCCTCTGGGGTAACTCATAGCTGAGGTCAAGTGCTGGTTTCGCTCTGCCTACATCTTGGCCCCTGCCATTATAGAGGATCATGGCAACAGAGGAGCTGCCGGTGCAAAATAAATGTATAAGTCATAAACCTTTCCAAGAAAAGCCTGAAAACATTCTTCTCAAGTTTGAAATTTTGCTTTTGTATTTTCTTGACTGATATGTGATGGAGGCTGGAGGATTTTTTTTTTCTTAAGAGAATAAAAGTGATGGTTACGTTCCCCAGCTGATGGAAAGCAGGGCCTTTGAAGAATTATCCAATGGCACATTTTCACATGTGTCCCGTGAGAATATGTGGTAGGAAAAAAATCTACCTTAGCACACAAACAAAAGCATAAGATTTAGGCATTTTGCATGAGGCATTTCAAAATTCCCTGTTTGTTTTTTTAATTTTGTATTTGACATCCTTCTTTGAAGGGAACACATGAAGTACGTACATTTGACTCAAGACCAGTATTGCATTAGGCATGTCTGAAAGGTTTCGGTTTAGGTTGGCAGTTTTATTCAGTTCTTTGAGCCATTCCAATGCACATGTTTTTCTCTATATTCTGTGTCATACTACAAATGTGAGGCCTAAGACACATTTCACAAACTGATGAATATTTGTAAAGCTTCTGTAGTATAACTTGCCATCTAAGGCAGTAATTTTCCCCTCTGGCCTGATAGACTCACATATGTCTATTTTATCATGGTCAAAAGATAATCTTGTTATAAAAGTGTTGTTAAATAACAGAAGACAGGTCAGTTTTTCAAGATCAGAAGAGTTAGTCTGGAGAGATTTGTGGTTAATTCAACTTGGCCAATATTGTCCTACATTAAGGACTGAGTTATAGATTCTGTATTTATTGCTGAAGTGTTGATGGAGAAGGATGGTCACTGGAAATAGAGAGTGACTAGCGCTGCCTGAAGCCATGTGCAGTCTGCTCGCGCCCAGGGTGCCAGTGTTAGGCCCGGAATTAGATAAAAGTAGCCAAGAGAAACCCGAGGCAGGCTCCAGACTGACTCAGCAAGGAAGATAGAAAGTACAGAAAGTACAAAGAGTGCTGAACAAGATAACCGCCTGTGCATGACCTTGTCTTTGCAGAAAAGTATCCATTGTTGCAAGCAGAGAACATAGCCATGTGTGTTCTCTCGAGATAGCCAATTGCTAACAGCTACGTCTGCTTCTGTATTTGCTTGCTTGCTGACCCCAATAAAAACCCTAGGCTGTAAGCGCCAGGCGCGACTCTCATTTGCAGCCTCTTGGCACCGTGTCTCCGGACACCCCGGGAGTTCGCCCCTGTGCAGGTAAAGCTTTGGCCAATAAAGTTCCATCTTAAACTCCTGAAAGCTTCCCACCATTTGTCGCTCCCGTTGGTGGATGCCACACCAGACACACTAACAGGATACATGAGCCCACTGCAGAATTAGCAGATTTGTAATAGACACTGCAGTTCCTCCCTGTATGCTTTTAGTTTGTAACAGTTTTCACTTCGTAGTTGCACTTAGGGAAAGACCTAGTTTTGGCCTCTTTCATGTAGTATGCAACACTTTCGCTTAGGTCATTATTTAACGATTGTTTTTAAGGTAGAAAAGAAATACTTTCTGGTATTTTTTACTGATCAGAGTAATGTGGAATACTATGCCTCTTGTAGTGATCTGCTGAAAGCTGATTAATAAATATTTTTGTTAAAACTGAAGATACACTGCCCCTGTAGCTATTTCTTTGAGTACAGTTATTCTTTGAATAAAGCACACTCCGTTTCCTGCCTTTCACTACCACACCCAAACAGCACAGCTGTGGCAATGTTTTCTGACTATCATGGTAGGCCTGAGAAGGAACACTTTGAAAGTAATGACAAAAGACCTCTTTAGTCATGTAGTACTTTTTTACTTGGTAGGCACTAACCTGACCTAGATTACTAACTGTGCATCAATTTGTTACATGACTGTCTTGTTCTAGGGAGAGCCCATAAAATGGTCTATAGAAAAAAACATGCCGGTCCTGTCTCCCCACCCCCCAGGGTGCCCAAAGACAAACCGTGGCCACAGTGTGCTGGTTGAGGATGGACCTTCTAGTCCAATAACACTGGTGAGTCATATTTCACACTGTCATGCACCATCCCAAGTAATTAATTTATGATTTCTTATAAATTATAAGAAAGAATGATCTCTGGGTACATGTCTGCATAATCCTAAGAATTCTACTGAATAAAAACATAGTATTATATCTATTCCACTCTGTCTCTATTGAATGCTATGCCTTTAATCAGTATCTCCCCCGTTGAATGCATTTTGGTTGTTATTGCTCAATTAAGGAGCTTTAAGCCGGGGTCTCCAACTCTTGGGTGCAGATCGGTACCATTTTGTGGCCTGTTAGGAACTTGGCCACACAGCGGGTGAGCAGCTTGTGAGCAAGCAAAGCTTTGCTCACTTTACCATCTGAGCTCAGCTCTGTGTGTGTGTGGGGGCAAACAAGCAGATGCTTCTCAAACATGTGGACCTGCCAGGCCTGCCTTTCCATGTCCCCGCCACCCCTCCAGGCTGTCTGTGGAAAAATTGTCCTCCACAAATCTGGTACCTGGTGCCAAAAAGGTTGGGGACCACTGGCTTTAAGTACAGGTTACTTATGTTATCTACATGCTGAAACACCTTCACTTGCTTTGTGTCACCTGTAGAAAATCACTTACCTGACATTTAAGACCCTGAACCATATGAACTCAATGTCGCTGTTCCCACAATTACCCTTTAGCATTCTACAATGCAGCAAAACTGAACCCCTAGTTGTTACATATTTGTGTTCTATTTTTTTGATCTCTGCACTTTGCTCTTAATGTTCCCTCCTCTCTCACCTTGCTTGTAGAGCTTATTTATGCGCACAAATTGAGTGGCACTCTATAGCATTTGGGGCCAGATACTTATATTTGTGCTTCATTTATCAAAACTGTGTGCACATCCTCTTAAAATAAAAAATAATTAAATATGAAGAAATTCTATTTAAAAAAATTGCACACTGACCTCTCCTTCCAGTTTGATTCATTTATAACCTAGAGGTGGTATTTGCTTGAAGGAAGGTAAGGTAGCTTGAACAATGTAGATAGAAGAAAAAGATTTGTAAAATATTTGCTGGAGGTTGATGGTTTCAGTTGTAAATGGATTGCTTGATTAGTCTTTATTCTCGCTTTGTGTAGCTTGGTATATTTCCTTGTTAGCGTGAACACTTTTTTGGGTTGTGCAATGTTTATAGAGAAATCACAGTGCTTTCACAGATGGTTGAAGCAGGTTCATCACACATAGTGCTAAGATTTGACATTCTTCAAAAGGTAAATATGTTTTGACATTTCTGGGTGAAGAGCTTAAGTTATGAAAAGGAACTGCCTTCCCTTTCTTATTGTTACCATATTTCCAGGCTTCATTTAAATGTATATGTACACAAATTATTCTTTTTTTTAATGTGGCAAATTTACTAGACTCTCAAAAGCGTAAACTGGGCGAAACAAAAGAAACAATCAAGTGCTGTTTTCTATCTTCCCACCTGTTTCAGAGAGGAAAAACCCTTGAAAGGCTTTCTTTTCAATTTTCCAGCTGAACACCCTCAATAAGTAGTTTATGATACATCCAGGAGATCTTAATGTGGCAGGAATGAGAAAGTAATTTAAAAATTACAGGAAACACTGACACCAGCACTTCAGAAGCCTTTCTATCTGGTAAGCTGCAATTCTTCCCTTGGTCACCCCTACGGTGCTTCTGCACTGGAAAGAATAGCTATTGTGGTCTCGGAATTGTAGTTCCCATTCTACAGACATTCAAGTCCTCCTCTTTATTTTCTCCACCTGGGTACCTATCCTTTGCATTTGACTCTTGACCTTGAAGTGCCTTTGAGATGAAGATAATAATCCTTTTGGGATATTGCCATCCATTTTTCTCTTTTAACTTTCTTGAGTGAATAAGGGAAGTATCCAGTGGGTAGTTAGTTATTGCATTGGTCATTAATTGCACCTAGATTTTCAAAATACCACATAGGCTTTTAGCTGCATTGTTCCCACTGAAACTCTGGAAAGCCATTCCACTAATTCTGCACAGGCTTGGAAAATTCACCCCTGGAGATCATCCACTAAGAATTAGAAATGCTCAGCTAAGCTGAATAATCACCAGGTAGTCAATTTCAATTCACATTCTGGTACAGATTTGAAAATGTTAAGCTATAGTGACATATTTATTCCAAGAAAATATATTATGAGCAATTTAAAATGTAGCAAATTTAAGGTGACTTTTGATGTGAACTACAACAGTTTGTAGCTCACAGCTGTTAGCTGAATGGTGCAGATTTGTTTTTAGAGATAAATGTAATCAGTTAAACATTTGACTGCCACATTCATCTAGCTGAATATCTGTATGCAAATGTGCAGAAATAAAATTTAGAGCACAACAGCCAATTGATCATGTTCTAGTTTATAGTAACCTGCTCTTTTGAATTCCTACATTAGATTCTCAATGCTTTGTGTTCAGTTGGATTATGTGACAGGAGAAAGTCTTAAAGCATGTTTGTTTTACAGAGTTCAGAGGAATTCTTTTGGATGATCTGATTTCCTTGTTCAGAAACCTCTTCATTTTTTCTTTGTGGGTTTTACAACCTTTCTTTTAGGGGCTTACACAGGCTTACATTCTGTTTCATGAAATCGAGTGCTGTTGTAGTCAATCCACTTGGTTTCCGGTCTTGGTCAGGACATAGGTCTGTGTGCAGTGAACATAAGGATGTCCTCCCAACCCCAGTACACATACATGAACCCAACTGCTGTGCCATCTCTACTCCAGAGAGTCCTCGAAAACTCAGACTCCTCTCTGAGCACATGACCCGCAAGTTTCATGTATCACTTCCACTCCCAGCTTTTCAGTCTGAACTGAGGAATCTATCTCTAGAGAATTGCCAGAGATGCTAGGAAAATGCAGCCATGCTTCCTGCAAAGTTCTACTACTAGTGAAGAAAGGAAGGCAGATACCGAGGGCTACTACCTGTGTTCTCTTCTCGTTCGGATGTTCCGATTTATCCTTCCTTGTCTCTGCTTCTCCATTTTCTTCTGTTGCTCATCCATTTGGGTAAATTAAACCTGCTTCTGTGAAATTTTAATTTTTCAGTCTCACTGGCTTTTCTCAACTGTAGATCTAAGTGCTCTTAGTTCTCAGGTATTTTATTGTATTTTATGTTTGGCAGTGTTTGTGTGGTTCATTTGGCACTATTGTCTTGTGTCACCATTAGACGTTACAAATTACTTTTTAATCTCCTCATAGTGCTTATAATTGGAATCCAATACATATTGACTTACTAAAACCAGAGACAACATTTGGTGGTGGAAGCTGCCCTGTCATTTTTTATGAATTTACACTTTTGTAGAAGTGAACATTTTGTTCACCATTCTTTAGAGTCAATGTAGTAAACCTGACCACATCACCTCACTTACTGTGAGTCATTTATATTCTACCCTCCTCACACCTGCTTGTCCAAATATGCATGTATTACTCTCAATGGCTTTTCTACTATTTTATTATAATAGAACAGCTGGGCCCGAAGTCTTGTTTTTTCTACTTTTGTAACTTTGTTGATCTTTGTACTAACCTCACATGTTCTGTCAGTGCCACAGAAGACACTGCTGATGCTCCATGCGGGCACGTTTGCTATTCTCTGCAGCGCACTCTTGATTAGAAAGTGTATCAGTCAGACTCTCAGCAGGAAACAGATGGCTCACGCAAATAGGGTAATTAGGAAGGGTTTAATAAAGAAACTATTTACAAAGATTCAGGCAGGGTTATGGAAAAACAACTAGAGATGTTTGGCATGCTGGGGTCAGCCCAGGGAAGGAAGCCATACCACCCTGGCCTGAAGGGGAGAGAGGGTTTGCATGGAGAACCCCTCTCCTGCTTGTAAGCCAGCAGACGGCTTCCTGACAGAGCCGCGGACTTTGACGGTGGGACCTAGCTGGTCCATGACAACGTTGGTAAGAAGGGACCAGGAGAATTAAGACCCCAATGTCATTCATTTCCTCCTCTTTTGATCTCCTACCAGTGCCTTTCCCTGGCCAAATCTAGCTGGAATCCTGAGGTTGGTTAGTTGGTGTAATCCATGAAGAAATGAGTCCCAGAGACCAGGTAGGGCAGAGAAGAGGCACCAGTGGAAAATATCCAGCCTGCCAAAAAATTTCAGTTTTTCAAAGTTGCTAGTAGCTATTTTTCTTTTTTTATTTTCCTAACATTTCAAGGAAAAAGTTGACTAAATAGCAGTGCATTACAGTTAGGCACTCACCTTTCCTCTTTTTTGAATCACAGTTCTTTATTTCAGCACTATTCTGAAGACTTAAAGGATTCTCAGTAGAATTTATGTTGAAAACATTTAAATAAAACTGATTCCATTCCAGTCATATCTCTTTAGATCTCTAAAATAGGAACATTATTCAACTTAACATTTAATTGAGCAAAGTCATTCTGTGCACAGCATAAATTAGGTCTCGTCAGCGAGTTTATGGTATGAATAAATACAGGAACCTAACAGAGAACAAACATCTCCATCGTTTGGAATACTCTGCAATTGTGGCATTTAGTTATGTAGAGGACTTCCACGCCATATGTTTTAACAAATACTTTGGGTCATAAGGGTATGCATAATGGAAGGACATAATTAAAGTTTAATCTGTTCAGTAAAAAGGCACCATTAATTACTCTAGTCAATTTGTTGAGTTATTAATTGGTTCTGGAAATGTGTCAAAATACTAATTTAAGTGGATTTTTTCCCTTAATTGTCTAGACAGCCCCTCGACCATACACCGCCCCAGGAATTATGCAGCCTCCAATTCGATTGCAGCCTCTTCCCAGTAATCCTGCAGTAGGCACTGTTCCAAAGGTAACTTCAGGTTTCAGATCAAAAACCTCACCACTGGAAAATGATGCTCCATTCCCCATTGTGGTAAATATTACTTTTTCAGGACATATCATTTATTCTTGATTAGAATATTAGATTATTTCAGTATTTAAGATGCTAGATTTAATCAATCTACTCAGTGAAATTTATATTGTGCACTTATTAGGCACTTATGATGTTCTATTTAATTATCTTACTCTAATGGGATAGCCTATAATTTCTGTGTTATTGAGCAGAAAGAGTAAGTAATAGATTTGTAATAATATAAGGTGATCTCTCATTAATTTGAAGGGTTGTATGAAAAACAAAGAAGAACTTTTTATAGACAGATATGACTTCTATCAGAATAGAGCCAGTGTTGACTGCTTCCAAATTTTAAATGCATGAAACCTAGAAAATGAAACTTACCCAAGAATAGGGCTGAATTTGCATGCTGATTTACTTTGCCATCAGTGTATGAAATTGCTTCAAGTCTGACTTTGCGGAATGTTGGATAGAGAAGGAAAAGAATGTCTATCTTTAAAAAAATGCTGAATTAATCATGAACAAGAGCTTGATTCTGCTTCCTTTCCAAGGTTATGTCTCAGATAATTTTCAGTAATTTTACTAGAGCACAGAAAGGAAGTACAGCAACTTAACTTATGAGTTCATTAAACAGGGAGATATAATTCAGACACTCAGTAATTAGGGAGTGTACTGCTTGTATTTCTAACATGGAGAAGAAACATTTACCAGCTTAAGTATCATAGTACAACTGTATCATGATACAATAGTAATTGGCAAAATAGTAATGGGTTGAAATGGGTAAATTTAGTACTATTCCTTTTTAGGAAACATGAGATGTATGAAATTAAGATATTTTTATCTAACACTGACAAACACTAAGGAATTAATCCATATAAATTTTCACAGTAAAAGTATAAATATAACTAAAATGATAATGTTTTAATGCATTTGATATGGTTTATGTAGCATTTCTTACAAGCCTTATTATAACTTAATAGAATGTAGTTTATCAGAAATCAGGGGAAATTAAATCAAAAGTGGTGGCACATTTTCTGGGAAAGTCTGCTTAAAGCTTCCCCAGAAAAGGGAACTTACTGGGTCATAAATCAATTAGGTTTGTACTTTCTAGGATCTGGTCTGCACTAGCCCCAGACATTTCCTGTTTCAGCTGGTTTCAGAAATGGGCAGATTCTGAAACATGGTCTCAGGGTAATGAAAATAACTCATTTATTGAGCTAATTTTTCTCTGCCTAGCAAACCAGCATGTGGAGTGAAATCATAATGAGGGACCAGGAATCCACAGCTATCAAATAATAGCAGTTTGTAGGAAAGGTCCCACCCACCCAGGAAGCCGCGTCACAATGAGAAGGTTGCCTGGCGAGCATGGAACCAGAATGAGCAGATGTGGTAGAACGGAATGTTGACGGCCTCAGGCTAAGATGACTTGATACACCCATCTGTTAAAAACCCAAAGGTCTCTGGCTGAAACCCTCTGTGTGCTCTAAGAATAACTTTGCCACTAAGACTGAAAATATTCAAAGTCCAATGGGTGGTATATCCTCTCCCATAGACAGTACTTGGATGGGCACTTTCCATGTTTGCCAAGGTGACTATATATTTTTTCTAAGCTCCTTTAAGTATTATTTTACCATATACTTTGATAGATACATTTTCCCATAAGATATGTGAATACTATCAATCAGATAATATTCAAGTTCTGTTGGGCTAGGAAGGGATTTTTTATTTCAGGTGATTTTCCAAATCTTCCTTGAGACACTGAGTGGATTTGCTGATAAAATATTCAGGGGGGCCTTATATTTTCTGCTTTTCAAGTTTTGGAGTGTGAGTGATTGAGGGGCAGGCACTTAATGGTAACTTACATGGCTGACGAAATTGAGATCAAGCCCATATTAATTTAAACTAACTAAACTTAGACTTTTCACGCAGTAAATATTTATTAAGCACTTACTACCACTGAGGTACTGTTCTAGGCATCTGTATATAAATTATCAAGGCAAGCAAAAGTCTGTAACTTACTGAAAGTTTATACTATACTGTACATAAACAAAATATACTGCCAGAAAAGACAGATAGTGTTTCAATGGCATTGATAATAAAAGTGATTTAATATAAAGTCAGACAAGAAAGTCCTAAAGAATCGTAGTCTGCATGATTGATGAGGATGTAGTCCCCCCAATAAATTTGTACTGCTTTCCTAAAGAATAAAGAAAGGTGTGGCCTGCCCATGGGACTTGTTTGAAGGTGCAACAGACGTAAGCAGATTGATCTTTCTAGATATCAGGAGTTAGGGTCTTCGGTTGAGGCAAAAGCAATTTGGAAAGAAACAGGCTGGTGGAAATGCAATTGAGTAAAAATCATGACTCGATGGAAATGATTATCCTTAGAATGAGAGTTTCTCATATGCTATTGACAGAAACAGAAATTGGTACAACTATTGTGAAGGCAATATGGGAATATCTGTCACCATTTTAAATGAACATGCTTAAGCATTTTAATCTGTAGAGATTTTTCCTAGGAATACATATGTATGTGGAAAGCAGTAAATTCAAGAATATTTATTATTATAATAGTAAACAATTATAAGATACCTGGAAATTTAATAGGTTATTGTTTTAAAGTGTTATAATATATTAAAGTGTGTTTACAATAATACAGTAGAATTATTTGTAGCTGTATGAAAAGATGTTCAAGATGCTATGAGCTAAAAATGTTAATTTTTTAAAAAAACTATTAGACCATTTCCAAATAAGGCATGCATTTGACTGACAACTGCTTAGAAATTAAAAAATAATTCCCCAAGCTCTAAAAGTTTTCCATTTATTCATTTTATTGTTCTTATTACTTTTATTTCTTTATTTTATATTTTATTGCAATATCAATGCACACCATCTCAGACAAAGGGAAAATGTAGAAAAAGTAAAATGAGAATATAAATATCACCTGCAATATGAACCATTCTAATAATTCTAAATAACCTGGTGAATATTTATTTAAATCCTTCTCTGTTCATATAAATGTTGGCTTCAGTCAAAATATGTACTACACATGCCTGTACTTCACCTGCTTTTATTTATTCATAATGAAAAATGTTTAGAGAATGAATTTCCTTTCTTAATATTAACTTTTTACTACTTAAGCCTCTCGAAATAAAAAATAAGTTAACTGAAAATGAATTTAAAACCATACCAAATAAATTGGTATAAAGAGCAGGCACCATGCATGAGACTTCATCAATCTGGTTAACACTGTTTGCTCCATGTTGGTGATTTTCTGAGGCTCTGTCGCAGCCAACTTTCATGTCCACCCAAACTGTTTCCAGTGGCTTTTCCATACACATGGCCTATCTTGCCTCATGCTTCAGATTTTCCTAAAATCTTCCAAACAGGCAGCAGCTGGCCTCAGCATGCCCTGTACCTCTCGCTAAGTGGCTCCAACCCCAACACTAGAAGCAACCAGCCTTAGTTCACAGCTTTGCCTTGCTGGGGCACCTCCAAGCACAGCACTAGCAGCAGCCATCTCCAGATTGCTTAGAAGGTTATTTCAGGTGGCTTGGGGCACAACAGAGGTGACCTTGGCCTACACGTTCTGGGAAGCCCCAGAGGCAACACATCCAGTGGACAGCTTCAGACCATATCAAAGCATCACCGCCCAACCACCTCCGTGAGTGGCACACTTAAGGGGCAGACTCAATCGATACCAGAGCCCCATTGAAGTTAGTCCTGCTCTGTGGGGTGTACCCCTGCACAGCTGATCCTCCACAGTGGTCAGAGGTCAGTGGTTGCAGCCACACTTGTAGCTGATCAGCCTGAAGGTAGATCCCTCTCATTGATGTGACAACAGCAATCAAGGCTCAACTTTTTAAAAGCGGGGGGTGTACACAGCCCATGTGGAGGGGAATACAATGTGGGTGCCTACCTTGGGTAATAGGGGAGGCTGTGTCACTGGACCCTACATGACACCTACTACATTGGGCCACTCCACCAAGCCTAGGAGACATAGCAGCTGTATCTAATACAAAAGAAACAAATAAAGGGAAGCTGCTAAAATGAAGAGACAGAGGAACCTGTCCCAAATGAAAGAACAGAACAAAACTTCAGAAAAAAAAACCTAAACAGGATGGAGATAAGCAATCTACTAGATGCAGAGTTCTGAATACTGGTTATAAGATGCTCAATAAACTTAATGAGAACCTCAACAGCATAAAAGTGGACCCATCGGAAATGAAGGATACACTTACTGAAATGAAGACTAATTTACAGGGAATCAACAGTAGAATAGATAAAGCTGAGAATCAAATAAGCAATTTGTAATATAAGGAAGCAAAAAAACCCCACCCAATCAAAAAAAAAAAGAAACAAAAGAAAAAAGAATCCCAAAAATGAGGATAGTGTAAGGAGCCTCTGGGACAACTTCAAGTGAACCAGCATTCATATCATAGGGGTGCCAGAAGGAGAAGAGAGAGCAAGAAATTGAAAACCTATTTGAAAACATAATGACAGAAAACTTCTCTAAACTGGTGAAGGAAATAAACATTGAAGTCCAGGAAGTGCAGAGTTGTGAAAAAGATGAACCCTAAGAGGCCCACACCAAGACACATAAAATTCAAAAGGTTAAAGACAAAGAGAAAATCTATAAGCAAGAGAATATCAGTTAACTATAAGGGCACCTTTCTAAGACTGTCAGCTGATTTCTCAACAGAAACTTTGCAGACCCAAAGGCATTGGCAAGAAATAGTCAAAATTAAGAAAAGCAAGGACCTACAACCAAATTACTCTACCAGGAGAAGCTATTTACAATTGAAGGACAGATAAAGAGCTTCCCAGACAAGAACAAGCTAAAAGAGTTCATCACCACCAGAATAGTATTATATGAAATATTAGAGGATCTTTGAGAAGAAGATTAAAACTATGAACAATAAAATAGCAATAAATATGTTATCTATCAACAATTGAATCTAAAAACCAAAACAAATAGAACAGAAATGGACTCATAGATACAGAGAACACTTTGATAGTTGCCAAATGGAAGAGGAGTTGGGGGAGCGTGGGTGGAAAAGGTAAAGTGGTTAGAAGTACAAATTGATAGTTACAGAATAGTCGTGGGGATGTAAAGTACAGCATAGGGAACAGAGCCAGTAATATTCTAAAAACTATGTATGGTGTCAGATGGATATGCTATTTATCAAGATAATACTTAGTAAGTTTTATAATGTCAAATCACTGGGGTGTACATCTGAAACTAATATAATAATGTATGTCAACTACTGTAATTGAAAAAAGATTTAAAAGCAGAGAAAAATAAATGGATATAAAGTGTATAAAATGATTTTAAATGATTAAAAGTTTGAAAAACTACCTCAGATACACAAAAATTACAACTTGTAAAAATTTAAAGACTCAAATATAACTAAAAGATGTAACATATTATAACTTTTGGTACTTTTTAATTATTGAGGTAATACGTGTTGATTAAACTGTCAAATAACACAAAGATTTACAAAATGCAAAACGATATCCTCCCCAATAATCCAAATCCCCATAACAACCTACATTCAAATCTTCTAGTTATCCTCAATTTTGTCAAAGTTATATATGTTATTTAAAAGAAATGTATGATTACACCACATGGATCCTTTTATGTCTGGATGAATAGATTTACACTATTCTTTTTGAAGCTGGTGAGAATCTATTATAAAAACAAAACAAAATGTGGTTAAATATTCTCCTATTGATAGACTTGAAAGTTCAACTAAATTTGTTACATGTGCGTATCCTTACATTTATATCAGCGTACTTGTGTAGTTATCTCGGGTAGCTTTATTTGGATGAGTTGAATTTCTGGGGAAAAATAAGCTGAAAAGAGTCTTAGCTTAGTGTCTGTATTTGGTACCTTAATATTATATTATCCAGGAATATTATAACACCCGGATGGGTGGAATGAATATGAAGGAAGTGCTAACACCCCATTGTTAAGTAGACTCTTCAAACCTGCTTCAAAATAAACATTTCAAACTTCTCAACTCTAAGTTGTTTAATTATACATAGATGTAATGGGTTGTTGAGGGAAAATTCCAAAAGTGTTATAAAGATGCCATCACTGTATATTTGGTTTAAAAATATGTTTAGATAAGGTTAGAAATTCATGAAAATTGCATTTGCTATGGATACTTCAAACAGACTGGAGTGTGTGGAGTTTGCCTATTTTTATCAGTTGTGTTTGCATGCAATGTCAATCATACAGCCTTGTCTCTAATTTTGGGTGACAGTGAGTCACCACTTCTGTATTCACTGGTTCTTATATCATGAAATGTGATTACAGGGCAAGAAGGCAGTGATGAAGTTCAGGAACTCCATGGACAATTCACAGGGAAGGAGTCGATATCAACTTCTGAACGTTAACAGTTACATGATGCCTATTCCTCCTCCGTCTCCTCCCCCAGAGGGAAAAATCACCAGGGGAAATAGATCTGAAACATGGAGAAGGGGAAGATTTCATCCAACTACTGCTCCAAATAGCTTAGCACCAGTCTTTACCAGGGTGATTATGGAATCAAGTTTTCTTTTATTAATTTAGCAGACATTACATTGCATTATTTAATTTCTAGATGTACAGTAAAATAGTTTAAGGAAATCAAAAGGCAGAATGAGTTGCATAAGGAAATATAATACTTTTATAAATGTAATTATAAGCTTGAATGAATGTGAAATCAAATATTTGAGCAGTTCAGTAACTGATTGCACAATTGATAAAAAATACACCTAGTCTTGTGATCGAATTTAATTTGTACTCTACTCATTTTCAAATTACTTTTTTAACTTGCTCTTTCAATCACACGTGAGAAATATTTTAACATTTAATTTATGAAAATTCAGAAACTTAAATGTAACAAAATATATACTACATAAAATATCTTACTAAAGCTTATTTTTAATGATTATTGGCAAATCACTGTATAGTATTTAGAAAAATTATTTTAATTTTCTTTGAAAATATTTTACTTTGCTATACTTATTTTCTCAAAATACTGATGAATAGTCCTAAGGCGTGTGTGTGTGTGTGTGTGTGTGTGTGTGTGCGTGTGCCAGTATACACACACTAAATTATAGTTATCTAACTTTCGTGATTATTAGCCAGTAGCTGGGTGAACATTGCACTGACTGAGAATCAGGGACTGTCGTACCAACATGCACGTAGGCTGTATGCTGGATCTTCAAAAGCAACCTCACTCTTTAAAAAAATTATAATGTGGTAAAATTGATATAGAAAAACATATATACACAGGGTCCAGCAGAAGTAGCACCTGCTTCAATATGCTTGGCAGGGTAATGATGTGGGTGTGATAATTTATAGTTTTATTTTGAACACCTAAAATGTTATATGGTATGCTTGAGTGTGATATTGTGGTGGTACAGAATTATATGCTTTAATTTTGTAATAAAATAGTTTGTAATAAAAAAGGGGCATTATCTGTGCTGGACCCTGTGTATATATGTAAATTTCAAGAGTATATTATAATTAGATATTTATATATAGTATGTAGTGTTCACCACAGTAAGTCTAGTTCCCATCCATCACCACACTGCTGATCCCCTTCAACCATTTCACCTCCTCTCCAACACCCATCCCCTCTAGTAAACACAAGTCTGTTTTCTGTATACACGAATTTGTTTTCTTTATTTCTTCATTTTTTAGATTACACATATAAGTAATATCATACAATATGTGTCTTAGTATGTCCGCTTTCTTCACTTGGCATAACACCCTCAAGGTTCATCCCTGTTGTTGCAAATGGCAAATTTCCTTTTTTATGGCTGAGTAGTATTCCATTGCATGTGCGTGCATGTGTGTATCATGTCTTCTTTAATCATTTATTCCTTGTTGGACACATGTCTCAATATTGTAAATAATGCTTCGGTGAACCTAGGGGTGAATATCTCTTTTTGAATCAGTGTTTTTGTATCTTCAGACAAATATCCAGAAGTGGAATACCTGGGTGATGTGGTAGATCTTACTGTAGCTTTTTGAGGAATCTCCATTCAGTTTTTCATAGTGGCTGCACCAGTTTACAAGGGTTCTCTTTTCTTCACATCCTTTCCAACACTTACTATTTGAAGCCTTTTGATCAGAGCCACCCTAACAGGTGTGAAGTGATGTCTCATTGTGGTTTTGATTTGCATTTCCCTGATAATTAGTGATGTCCAACATCTTCTTATGTGCCTTCTTATTTGTATGTTTTCTTTAGAAAAATGTCTGTCAGGGGCATCCAACCTGTGGCCCATGGACCGCATGCAGCCCAGGATGGCTGTGAACGCAGCCCAACACAAAATTGTAAATCTACTTAAAACATTATGCAATTTTTCTGGGATTACGTGTCACAGTGTATTTACTGAGTGGCCCAAGACAACTTGTCTTCTTCCAGAGTGGCACAGAGGTGTCAGAAGGTTGGACACCCCAGAAACTTTATATCATCTGCCCATTTTATAATTTGACACTTTTGTTTTTATGTTGTTGAGTTATGTGAGTTTTTTAAAAATATAGTTTGGATGTTAACCCCTTATTGGATATAATTTGCAAATATCTTTTCCCATTCAATAGGGAAACTTTTAGTCTTGTTTATGGTTTCTTTTGCTGTACAGAAGCTTCGTAGTTTAGTGTAATTCCATTTGTTTATTTTTGCTTTTGTTCCCTTGGCTTTGGAGTCATATCCCCCCCCCCAAAAAAAAAACACCACACTAAGATGAGGGGCGTATCAAGAATTTTACTGCCTATGTGTTTTTTCTAGGAACTTTATGGTTTTGGGCCTTACATTCAAGTATTTAATCCATTTTGAATTAATTTTTGTATTTGATGGAAGATAGTGTCTAGTTTCATTCTTTTTCATGTAGCTATCCAGTTTTCTTAGCACCATTTATTGAAGAGACTATTCTTTCCCCATTGTATGTTCCTAGCTCCTTTGGTATAAGTTAATAGTTCATGTATGTGCAGGTTAATTCTGAACTCTCCATTCCTTTCCATTGATCCGTGCCTCTGTTTTTATGTTAATACCATTCTGTTTTGTTTACTTTAGCTTTGTAGTATAGTCTGACACCAGGAAGCATGATGCCTACAGTTTTCTTCTTTTTCAAGATTGCTTTGATTATTTGGGGTCTTTTGGTTTCATATACATTTTTAAATTATTTGTTTTAGTTTTGTGAAAAATGCCATTGTAACCAACTTCACTCTTAAGTGCTTTATTTACTTTTTGCCTGCATTTCGCTCTTAGCATTTATCCTCACCAATACCTTTCTCAAGAAATTGGGAGCATCATCCTTGTACTTGCTCAGATTTCCTCCTTTCACTTTTATTTTCACCAGTTTTCTTTCTTTGTTACAGTCTCTGATAGAACATTGTATCCTTCATCTCTGAGGCCCATGCTCTGCTCTGTGACCTGAATCTTAACCTTTTCCATTATGCATGCACTCAACATTGTCTACCATTCCCTTCTTTAACTTGTATTTTTATTCGCTCTCCAATATTCATCTATGTCTCTCAACATACCTAGGCTTCATATAAAGTAACCAGATCCATTCCTCACATTCTGTGGCCTTAGACTTCTGTTTTTCTCCTTTGCTGCTTCGAAGCTCTCTGAAGAGTAGTCTGCTGTCACGTGGTCTAATGAACAACCCCAGGCAACTCAGCTCATAACAACACAGCCTTATTTCTTGTTCTCATCATTATCTGTTGTTGGTCAGCTGCAATGCTGGGACCCAGTCTTGAGGAGTTGTCCCTGTTTGTGGAATGTTGGCCTCATGACAGCAGAACCATGGAATGCTTTTAAGATTCCACTCAGAACTGACACATGCCACTTGTGCTTGAACTCCAGTCTCAAACCTGACATTAGTAGAGTGGGAAATACCATCTTCTCCCAGAGAGTGGCAGTCAATGTTTGGAGCAATAATAGAATCTACCACATCTACTAACTTATTTTCAACCCTTTGCCTGCTGGTACTGACCTCTACCAGGCCCACAAACATGCTCTCTCAAAGGATGTGGTACCCACTCAGCAAATGAAGTGACTTCCTCATCATCCCCACTTCCTGGCAACATTTGATTTTATTATGTTGACATATATTACTGAGATAAACTCTACCTGTTCATACTTATAACAAAAAGTTTAAATGTCTCATAACCGATAAGAATATAAAACATCTACATGTACGGGTTAAACAACAATAATCGAGCAAACACCCATATTCGCACCATTACTTCTTAACGAGGTGGAAGACTACTGTCATATTTTGAGCCCCTGAGCCTTCACATCCCCTATTGCTTCCCAAAGCAACTACCACGCTGACATACGTGTTAACCGAGTCCCTGCTTTTCTTTGGTGTACTATTACTTATATGCATACAACTTTAGAAATAAGCTCAAAGCTGGCATTGTAACAAAAGGATAATATCTCCAGGAGAAAATAAGCTGAAAGGAGTATTTGAGTCAGAGTCTAAGGCTGTTTTTAAAAAAAAAGTTTTAAGAACCTCTTCTGGGGAAGTCAGAGAAGCCAGGTCGTAAGTGTGTCCTAAGAAAATGGAGCTCACCGTAGTCAGGGCATCCGGAAGGTCGGAGATGGTGTGGGCCAGACAGTGGACATCAACAGGAATATGGTTAGGTGAGTGAACTTCTGTAAATGAGCTCAGAGGAGAGAGCAGCAACTTCTCCGGCCTGTGGCATGACAAGTGAAACACAGATGAGCATTTGAGGCAGCTTTGCTTGGACATTCTGGGGTTAGAAATGCAGCAATGCTGTCAGTCGGCATCCTGGCTTTTCCAGACCTTGGCGTGTCTGTCTCTTGAGTCACAAGTCTTCAGTCTGGCCTGGTCTTTAAAAAACCCTACGCCCCCCCTCTGTTTTCTCTTTTTGAAATCCCTATTTTGGGAATGTTAGAACTGCTAAACTGATGCTTTAATATTCTTAGCCTTTCTTTTCCATGTTCTACTTCTTTGTCTTTTTCTTCTACTTGCTGGGAAATGGTTTCACTTTTACTTTCCACACATACTGCTGAGATTTTCCTTCTACTGCCTTATTTTAATTCTGAGTACTCCCTTTGTGTTCACTGAATGTTACTTTTTAAAGGCTGCTTATTTCTGTTCTGTATGATTTTGATTCTTTGGTATTTGTGAAGACTTGCTTTGTAGGCTAATATATGTTCAGTTTTTGTAAAGATTGTGATTCTCTAAATTTTGGGATCAGCATTCTATAAATGCCCAATAGATAATAAATGTAAATCACGTCATTCATATTTTTACATACTTAGCATTTTAAAAGATCTGTGTGGTCTCCCAGTTTCTGAATTCTAATGATTGTTCTGTGTAATTGTAGATTCGTCAATTTCTCCTTGCTTTGTTTTGTAAATGGCAAGTTCTATTTTGTAAATGTTGAGAACATCTTGTTCTATGATCTCAGATTTAGGATTACTCTTTTTTTATGGGTGAAGTGATTTTTTTTAATTATTAAAAAAGGATCCTTATTACTTATTACTTTGGGCCTTAAAATCTATTTTGGCCAATCATTATTTGCCTTATTTTCTTTAGTATTTCATTTTCCTTATTTCTTAGATTAGCATTTATTATATATTTCATTTTCAGCCTTTGATGTCTTAACATTTAAGCTTTATGTTTTAAATGTATTCATGCAACATATAAGTGCTCTGTGTTTACCTCAAGCCAAGACACTCTGTTACTTTAATAAGTGAGCTTAGTCCAATTACATGTATTTTATTTAGTACTATAAGTAGGCTTACTTCTATCATCTCAGTTTTTGTTTTCTATGGGCCATAGTTTCTCTTAGGTAGTAGCATTTCATGCGCTTATTGACTATTCCTTGAAACTCCCCTCTTGCATTTCATGCCACTCTATTTTTTTCATGCTTCTTTGTCGTCTTCTTTTACCTCTTGTCTTGTTTTTTGTGTCCCTTCTTCTTTACCTCTAAATCTAGCCCTCACCATAAGCTTAGATCTTGATACTTGTTTTTTATTCAGGATGTAGTCATCTTCCCATGCCATTTTGATAGCTTCCTAGGTGTCTCTTGGATTTGTCCCTTGTCCTGGGGTATAGAATAAAATTTGCACAGTGGAGTGATTCATGCACTTTTACTTTTAGACTCGGATTTATTTTATTTTGATCTAGAAATGATTTATTTAAGGGGAGGTGGCTCTCATGACTAATTCACACATTAAATTCACTCTTTTATTTTATGAGTACCACCTCAAAGCATCCTTTAAATGCTCTTAAAAGGAAAGAAAGAGGCAGAAGGTGGTTCCTCTAAGAATGTGTAGAACATGGTCCCCGGATTCTGTGGACTGTGTCTCTAGGGGTTGAGCCAATGAGCCGGAGGATGAGGTGTGGTAGGTCTCACCACTCAGCAAATTGCGTCTGTGCCCTGTTGCTTTGTTTCATTTTGTTCTAAGACCTGCAGAGTTTCACGTTGCTTTTACAGAATCTATGAGATTAGTTGGAATTTGCTCTGAGGTTTATCTCACCCATATGCAGATTTTTGTGTTCTCACTCAGGATTGTTTGCCGCCTACTCTATGCAGCAGTCCACTGAAGACATGGATAGTCCTATAAACAGTCCTTATAAATGTGAAAACACAGACTTTCAGACAAAAAACCCACTTAATCATTATCTTTAGCAATTACAAAAACCAAGTTGTTTAATTTTTTTAAAATATTTTATTTATTTATTTTTAGAGAGAGGGAAAGGGAAAGAGAAAGAGAGGGAGAGAAACATCAATGTGTGGTTGCCTCTTATGTGTCCCCTACTGGGTACCTGGCCTGCAACCCAAGCATGTGCCCTGACTGGCAATTGAACTGGCGACCCTTTGCTTCACAGGCCCATGCTCAACCTACTGAGCTACACCATCCAGGGCACCAAGTTGTTTAATTTTTATATGATTAGTGAGAGAGAGGACAATGAGCTTCTCCGAGGAAGAACTAGTGTGGAAGATTTCTCTGTATCTGGTTGACCTCCTAGGCTCCCAATGAGGCTACCAAGGTACCCATATTTTGCAGTGTGTAATGTGCACTTTTTTGTCCAAATTTTTGAGGGAAAAATGAGGATGTACATTATATATAGGTGGTACTAATTTCATATCTATATAACTGTTTTTAATTCTTTTATTTATGCTTATGTGTTAACAGTGTAACTCTAGAGAGCAATAATGATATCCATATGCTGAATAATACCCCAGAATACAATAATTGGTTTTGTTTCTAAATATAAGTAATTAAAAAATTGGATTAAAAAATTAAAATGAGATTATTTTCCTGAAAGTTTGGGCCAAAAATGTAGATGCACAGTATACACAGCAAAATACGGTAAATAATGCAGTAAATAAGACCACATGCCCGATTGGTAGGTCCTGCTGCCCCTCAAATTCGACATGGTTACAGTTTAAGCCAGAGTCTCTGTTTAATTGCTTTATTTCTCCTAAAGCAGGGCCTTTTCTCTAGTAATTTGAGCTCAAAATCTAGGATTTCCTCTCCTGTTTTCATCACACATCAAATTAATTGCTGAATCTTCTAGGTTAAAAGTGTCCAATAAACATACTGTAAGCTACAAAACCAATTTTAATTTTCTAGTAACTACATTTCAGAAGGCAAAAAGAACATGTGAAATTAATTTGTGTAGTATATTTTATTTAACTGAGTATATCCAAAATGTCATCTATCATTTCAATGTGTGATCAGTATAAAAACTGTAATGAAGTATTATATAATTTTTCACACTGTATCTTTAAATTCAGTATTTTATACTGACAGCACTTCTCCTGTGAGTGAGCCACCTTTCAGGCACCCAACAGCTGAATCTGGCAAGTGGCTGCGGTCCCAGGCAGCACAGCGTGACACCTTAGCAATGGCTCATGTGTGTGTTAATCGTGTTTTTGTTCCCACTGCTACATCCTTGGTTCAGACGCTTGTTGCCAAACTCCTAACCAGGCTATTGCTATTGTAATCATTTACATACTTATGTCCTGCCTCTAAATCAACAAGTAGTTCAATTTAGCTTTTATTTATAGTGACAAGCACTGTGCTAGGTGCTGAGGCTACCAAGATAAATATGACCAAATCCTGTTCTCGGAAGATTGCAGTTTAGCAGGAGAGACAGAAATATGTACAATTAACCATGATACATTGTGATGAGAACAAGCATAGCCATATAAATAAAGCACAATGGGAACAGAGAGGAAGGATATATTCATTCTGAATGAGGAGATTGGAGAGTGCTTCAGAAAGAAAACGGCATTTAGAATGGCCTTGACAGATGAGTCAGAAGTTAGCGGGAGCAGGGGGTAAAATGCAAAAACTGGGCGTAAATGCAGTCCATCTCAGTATTAGCAGATTTTACATAATGATGTTAAATTAAACTTTGTAGAATAGCTTTTGGCATTCTCCTCCCTTGCTTAACACCTTCACCAGTTCCTCTTTCCTAATGAGAACAGGCAAATTCTTCTGTCTGGCTGTTTTCAAATGTAGGTTTTATTGTTTTCTAGGTATACTGAGATCCATAGATGAGATGATTGCCATTGGAGAGACACTTTGTCACTTATACTTCCCAAGAGGAGGGGGGCATGCCATGTATATTAGTCAGGGTTCTGTCCAGAACAGTATTTGGCCATGGACCTGGGCATTGTGGTCCAGCTAAGGTGATAAATAAAAGTAACCATCACACCACGTCACACAGGGCAGTACAGGGAAGTACCAACAGAGGGGTCAGTCAGGAAGCTGAGGGAGTGTGAAGAAAACATAGGCAAGAGCCTTTGTTGTGGTTTCCGAGAAAAGAAGCAGGAGAGGCAGGGTAAGCAGATGAAGGTTGAGTCGTGTGAACACTTTTGGTAGGCTCTGGGGTGTAAGAGCTGTCCTGAGTTGTCTGGTACCTGATCCAGGGGTGATTGGGGTGGGGTGGGGAGGGGTGGCTTATTGGCCCAGAGTCCAAGAGCCAGATAGTGGAGGGGGCAGGTGGGTACGGGCTCTGGTCTGGTTTGCATGTGAACAGTTCTCTCCCAGGCATTTCATTTACTATCTCTAAGAACTGGTTAGTCCTGGGAGGGGCAGTCTCCCCAGGGTTATTGAGCCACAGGTGTCAAAATATCAGGATGCAAAGACATGCTCGGTACACTGGCATTCAACAGCTTTCAGATTTTTACCCCTGTCCAGCTTTGCTTCCGCTCATACCCAAGCCCAACTGAACTCACTACTCCCTACACCCTCAACTGTTTGGTCCACCACTTCCCCACTTCTGAACTGTGTTCTTTGTTTATTCCTTTCTGCCAGAAATTCACCGACTTTTAAATCATCTATACTCTTTTATTCTCCCTTACTTATATGCTATTATGTTTTGGTCTTTTGTTAACTTTCAATAAAATAGAGAAGTTATTAGATGCTGACAACAATAATTGTACTTTTTCTTTAGTTGACCTTTAATCCATCTTTTACACACATTTTCTCATTTAATCCACATAATTAACGAAGAAAGAGGAAACCATTTCTTCACACGAAAAATAAGGAATCTGTGGCAAGAAAGCTTAAATAACCTGCCTGAGGTTTCACGACTAGTTACTGGCAGACGGAGTACGCTCGCCCAGCGGGCTGATGCCGGCAGCCTGCATTGTCATCCTCGAATCAGTCCGATGGAATTTACGTACAGGGCTTATTCTCTCAAATCTTTGACGATAATAATTGTAACTGGCCAGGAGACTGTAACTGTGTTTCTTCAACGCAGGCACCAGTTAGACCTCTAACTGATATTTCCATTAGGAAGGCGCATGTTCTTTTGCTATGAATTACCTGTGAGTGTCAGAGAGATGACAAGGGTGTGCGATCATCCCTTCCCCAGCCCGCAAAGGCTTTGCACTTCTTAGTGTATTTCCATCCACTGTGACAGGACCCCACCTCTTCTGTCTTGAAAATGACTTTGTCATTTTTCTTATGTCCCTTTACTGGATTCTGCTTAGTGCATTTATTTGTCTTTATTTGTAGTCTTAGATTAGGAAGCTTGTTGAGGACAGGTATTTGATTTTATTTATATTTAATCAAATATTTATTAATATTGTGTTCATAAATAGACATTGCTTTATTATTTGCATGAAAAAAAAACTCAATTATACTTTTTATCTGAGGAAAATATCATGGATATCAGTTATATTTTTCTGGTGCAGACCCCTTTTCTCCAAGTAAAGCAAAACAAATATTAGCTTTTCTGGAGAAATTGCACATTTCTGCTGTTTGAATTAATTTTGAAAATAGTTTTTCAGTTTCCATTCTAGCCAGTGCATTATTTTGGTTTGTTTTAGTCTTGGCTTTTCTCATCAGAGGACTCAGATTTGAAATTAAAAAAGGAAAACATCAGCATGATTTTAATATATGGTTATTCAACATATCTCATAGTAGGGTTGATTTATTTCAGACAAACGCTTTAGTTTAAACAATGTTTTTGCTTAAAATTGGCATTGCAGTTTGGCAACTACATAACTAAAAGGACTTGAAAAACAGTGTAAAAATCCAATTCAACAGTCGAATATCTTAGCAGATGGCCTCGTGAAATAAAGCCCTGGGAAAAGGAAGAGCCAAGATGCTTCTGGATGTCTGCAGCAGCTGGAGCTTAAAGAATGCCTTTTTTGCCAAGTGGATCAGATTTGGGGGACTTTTCCCCCAAAGCAAAGTCCACCTGGATAATTTCTAGCTCTTAGCAGAGTTACTGAATTTATTCTGTTGGAGGAAATGAGGAAGGACATATGCATGTGTGAACTCAGCATCCTCAAAATTTGGAGCTCTGATGCCTGAGAAGGACTGCAGTGTTTGTGAGTGCGAAGGGAGTAAGCATATGATATGGGTTACACAGTGGTCAGAAGTGGGCACAAAGAAAGTAGAAGGAGGAAGCATAATAAAGCAAAGGGAGGAGGAGAGAACAAGGAAAAACTGGTGAGGAAGAAGACACAGAGAAGAACCAAGTGAGCATAGTGAGAGTGCTCTATGTTGCCATTGTAACCAGCCGCTTCCTGAACCTTTAGGAAATGAGCACTCTTTTTCTGGCTCCTGTCAGAATTTTTTTCTTCCTGAGGCCATGAGAGTCAACATGGGGACTGTCTGACACTTTTTATGCTCAGGATTTTTGTTGATCTTATCAAGGCTTAATCACCAAAGATGTCGTTCTGTTTAACAGAATGCCTTGAAATGGTTTTCATGTTCTGATTTTCATCAAGCTCCTATAAATATAGAAAGCTTCTGATTTAGGGTGGGATCAACTTACTGATAGCTTTGTCTCAGCAAAGGACAGAATCTGGAATCCTTAACAGTTCCACGTATGTGTCCAACACTAGATGCCAACACTAGCAAGAGATTGGGGGTGTAAAGATAGTTAAGACACTGTCCTTGTCTACTGAGAGGAGTGTAAGGAAATGGTGTCAATGCCATGTGACTCATAGAGTTGTACCTCTGAAGATTTAAAAATAGGTTGGTAGTGTTTTTGCTGTTATAATTAGTTTGGTCGCTGGACTTTTTAATGCTAGTACAAGAAACTGCAGTAGTTGAGAGACAGTAGGAGTTAGAGAATTGATACAGATCCCAGCTCATGGGGTCCACCATATTGTGGATGATATATGAGGCCTTCACACGGACTACCGAGTCCTGTGGAGGAAAAGGGACAGCATGGCTTCTCTCTCAAGGGGAGGAAAAGCTGTGGCCTCCGCCATGACAGGCCTGTATTTCTTTTCTTGGCACATTACACGATGGTCCACATTTTCTATGCACAGGTTTGCTTTAGGTGGTTACCATTTATAGAAAACAAAGGAACCAGTGTTGCTAATCAGATCACCAAAGAGGAATATTTGCAAATGAAAAGGGTAAAGTAGTTGAAATCCATACTCCATACTGGGGAGTTTTAGCATGGATTTTAGGAAGTTACAGTACGCACTTTCTATCTCAATTCAGGGTGAGGTAGTTTTAGCAAAAGCAAGTCTCAAAGCGGCCTAGGCACATTGCAAGCCTGACTCCCCATGGGAGAACCTATCCATGGGTGTGGATGCTATGCATCTCCGAGTGGGAGCTGGGCCCATGCTGCACAGAACAGTCTCCTAGATAGAATATTAGACATTTTATGTTGTGTGAGGAATGCTGGACTTCATCTTCTAGAGAGCAGGAGTCATTGGAGGACTTTAACAGTAAAGCCCCATAATCCATTTAGTGACAGGAGACCACTCTGATGTGCAGGAGGAAGGAGATGTTGAGGGATATCAGGCTAGAAGTAGGGAAACCTATTAGTAGTATAAGCATGCATCACAGCTTTCCTGGAACCGTTCAAATTAATGTTCTTTCTTCTAGCATGATTATTAGTAACATCCCTTTCACTATGTTTTAGTTTGGATCATAAATTCTATGGTTACCCTAGTAACTAGAAGTTTATTGCAGTGGTCCAGGTAAGACTACGATGTCCAGAGGTTACTAGGGCTTGGCTACGTGGATGGAAAGAAATTGCTGTCCAACATTATCACCAAGTACATGTACTTGGACATCGATAGAAATCTTATATCTGCCCCACACATGCCTGGGCAGGGATCCCAGTGAAAACAGTATATCAATTGATGGCTAACTGGTTAGTCACTCAGTGGCCTTGCTGTTTGTCAGCTCAGATTGTACTTGCCTGAAAAATCTGTAAAGAAATGAGGAGAGTCATAGCCAGTGGAGAAGGAAGTCAGAAAGGTAACCCTGAGTTGTGCAGGGCCATGAGGCCTTGCTGTTCTTCTTAACTGTCCTTCTTGGTGCCAGAAAGAGCTGTATTTTTGAAAGTGGTAGGGTGAATAGAGGAACCCCCAAAGAATGGATGTGTGTTAAAAACCCAATGAGGAACATTTGGTGATTTTTATGCAGAAACTAAATAATTCTTAATAAATAAGCCTCTACTTTGGAATAAAAAAATGGAGCTGAATTTTGATAGATGATTTGACTTTTGCTTGAGGACAGCAGAGAGGGCCGTGAAGTCAGGTTACAGTTTGGTCAGTCTGGGGTGATTATAACCTTGGAAGATGGTGAATATAGAGGCAATTTAGTCAACTGAAAGAAACAATTATTCGTTTCCTAGTACACGCATTTAATCACAAGTTGTCACTTGGGCCTCCTGTTAGAACCCAGAAAAGGCTATTTGGTGGCAATAATAAGGGAATATTTTAAAAAGGAATGAAATAACTAGACCCAGGAGAAAAGAGGTTTGCTATCAGGAATACATTTTAGCAGAAAAAAAGAATATGAATAAGAGTAACTGAAAAGGGTGAAGAAGAGCTGTCACTTTCTTTATTTTATTTTTAAATGTTCCTCCTTCCAGTTCTCATTTTGTACATGTGAGGCAGGCTTCCCTTCACTCCGATCTTGCTATTACATTGTATTTATATAGTGCTTATCTTCCGGAAGCTCACAGAAATGCCTCTGAATCCATGCCACTTTAGAAAATATTGCTTAACAAAAGGGGGATGCTTTTATTTCATCCGTTTTATCATAAAATGTTCTACTGGGAGCTTGGTGCTGGGTGTGCCTTAGGCTGGTGATTGTGCATTAGGCTGCACACACATGCATGTCACAGCTCCACGGCTGCCCAGGCAAGAGGAAACGTGGGGTAATTTTGCAGCTAGGAGCCAGGCCTGCCATCATCCCTGTGCTTTCCAACGGTGACTCGGGAGATGCTTCTAATCTGCAAAGAATTATCCGGTTTCCTGACTTACCTTCATGGCTCTTGATGTCCCCGAAATATTTCTGTTTGTGAGTTCTGTGTGTCCACAGGCAAGACAATTGGCTTAAATTTTAAACCTCGCACTCCCTCTCTGTTTACACTGTTGAGACTGTCATTTGTAGAACTTCATTTATTACAGTTACTTCCTCAGGGTTTCACTTCAGAGAAGTAGAATTGAATGAAAAAAAAATCTTTGAAATGGAAGGGGATGAGTTGAGAGATGGAAATATTTTAGTAGGTCCTTCAGAAATTTTTATTGCAGCTTTGTTATTCTTAAAAAATAAATGCATGCTTCCGAGGCATCTGTAATTCAATAAAATCGAACTGAAATAATTGCCTTGGATGCACCAAAAGTTAGTCTCTTCACATTTTTCAGTAGCTGAACATTGATTTATAGAAAAGTGAAGTAAGTTAAAAATAATAACTTGGCCTCTGTATGATGCTTAAAGTCAAAGTATTCTTCCCAGGCCCTTTTAAAATCTCTCAGCGAGCCATTCCTCGTTCTCTCCTCCTCCTCCTCTTCCCTTTTCTATGTGTCTCTCCTCATCTTCCCCCTAAAGATTAGGCAAACAGTATGCTCATTCACTATTGTGAAATCCGATCGTATGAAGTAGAAAGTAAGGGCAAGGATATTTCTTTTAATCTCTGGAATTTAAGTTTTTTTTTCCATAATTTTCTAAAATTGGTCAACATCAGAGGATATCAGACAGGTTTATGAGGTGATTTTTTAGTTGTTGGGTATATTTGATATTTAAAATAACTTGGTTTTTTATTGGTTCCAATGCCTCCTGTGAAAGGATAGGCCCAGGTGCATCCATCATCCCCATTCCTTGGAGTAACCTTAGAAGGAATCACTCCGCGTGTGCATCAGAATAAGCTCAGGTGTCAGTGCTGAAGTGTAAGGCCAGAGCACTCAATGTCAAAACCAACTGCTAAATCACAATCAATTAGAGCAAAATTATGTCACCAACATTAATTTAATTAATGTGATTTCAGGTGGGTTTTTTTTGAGAACCAGTTAAAAGAGCCAAGAGCAGTTTCCTTCTAGTATCCTTGACATTACAGTTGTATGTAAAACACATGCACACACGCAAACTAAAAACAGATGAACTTTGTCCAAGTTCCCAGCACTTAATTAAAAAATGCAGAGCCAAAATGCATATGTTATCATTGTTAGAGGGACGTATTTTGTAATGGGCTTCACTTTTTGTGCACTGTGTAGATCGATGTTTTATAAAGATTTTATTGCTAGGTACCTAAAAATAACTTTTTCTGCTCTTCATTGTACAATGACCTCGCACTCTGATTAGAAGTCAATTCGTTAATAAGTGCCCCCTTTTTTAATTCTAGGATTCAAGAAGGATTAATAAAACACCACTGCATAGCAACGCAGTTATCACAATGATCTATTTGGGGAAAAATGTGCACCTATCTTATGATCACCCAGACTTCAGGGATGAAATAAAAGTTTATCAACAGCACTGCGGTGGAGAAAACCTGTGTGTCTACAAAGGCAAACTACTTGAAAAAGGTACACATGAAATGTGAATTCTTTCTAAGTGCTTAGAGTTAATGTTAGAGATAAACTATTGCTGATATCAAAATGACTTCAGTTTCTCTATGAAATTATGCATATCCAGGGATTTATAAACCAGCTGCCTCAAAGTAAATCAGGACTTACTGCTCCGTGATTGAAACTGGAGCAGCGATTACTCTTACAGATTGCGAAAGAAAGAATTTGGAGCGATTTAACCCAGTAACAGATTAATTTGGGGGTAGAGATATATGATTACTAAAATGTTGCACGAATAAACTGTCCCCCAAATTACAAGGTAATTATTTGGCTTGCCATGGTGAATTATATTATACATTATTCTAAGAGAAAAATACCAGATTAGCAATTTGTTCTTTAGAAGTATGTTGAGATAAAATCACAAATCCAATAAACTTTAGGGTGAATCACACCTAAATAACATGGTGCAGAATTTAGCCAAATACATTTAATACATTTACACTTTCATTTGAGCATCAATCCATGTTTGTTAGTGATGTGAGAAAAAAATTTTCTTCTACACTTTTAAACTCTAGCGGATCTAAGAATTAAATTGATGTGAGATAGATTAATAAAAGAAAATAATTGGATTTAATTACATACTAGGTCTGTTCAGAAAGTATCCAGCCACATACTATGAGAAATAGATACATTTATTGAAGAAGATACAAGAAACATTGTACATAAGACAATGATGCCTCAGTCCCCTTCAAAGTAGGCACCTTAGGACCTCACACAGTTTCCCCAATCGCCATCAGCTGCCCTGTCGTATTTTCCTGAATCTTACCAATGGTTTGAAATCCCTACCTACCCTTTCACAGGTGATTTTAGTTTGGGAAAAGCCAGAAGTCACAGGGCACCAAATTTGGGCTGTAGGGGGCTGAGTCACCTGGGTGACTTGATGTTTCACAAAAAAAATCTGCATGAGATGTGATGTATGTGTGGGCACCTTGTGATAAAACTGCCACTCTCCAGCTGCCCATAGCTGTGGCTTCTGAACTGAATAGTTTCCACAGAGGAATGTTCAAGGCTGATGCAAAATTTGAAGCAGATTTGTTGCACTATACTTGCTAGTCATTTTGAATGGCCACACAGTACACATGCTCACTCAGTGGCATCTACCACCCCCACTGACTAGTACAGTGGAGTTTTCATTGTTCATGCATGTGCATTCCAGTCCTCTCTCCTTGGCTGCCAGGTTACATTGATGTTGCACAAACTGTTCTTGTTCTGTAAAAACTGGTTGTACTTTTTCCAGACAGACCTCGTACATATATAGAGAGGGTCCCATAGGAACATAGGCCCAGAGGCAAATTGAGGAGTTGAGGCCTATATGCCTTTTTGAACTAAGGAGGAGAAGTAGGAATCTGGGACTTCAAAGGGTAGGAAGACAGTCCACATGGAGATGAAAAGCAAATGTTCAGAGACAAGGGGACACAGAGTGAACTCTGATATTTAGGCTGTGCTGAGTTTCCCCCACCACACCTAGTTCATATTATGCTAGAGTGAGCTATGGTGACAGCTTAAAGTAATCACTATCCCAAAGAGACATGTTTTGGGGTGGCAAACTCTGATCTCCTTCATTAGCATAAAATTATTTTTATATTCCATATAGGGTTTCACATATTTTACAAAAGCTTTTTTTCAATATTTAATCTGTGGGACAGCAGCTAAAAGAAAGAGTTGTTATAGGACTATACAAGGGTGGGCAAAGGAAGGTTTACAGTTTTGAGTACTTGAAACACACATTTTATTCTTGTATTATTTACTAGTTAGTATTTTTCCATATGAACAACTGTAAACCTACTTTTGCCCACCCTGTACTTGTGATGTCCTTGCTTGAGAAACTCTATTTAGAAAGTAATAGAGTTTTCATTATTAAAAGAAATATTTATATGTCAGTATTCAGTATTCTTTTTTTCCTGCTTTTAAAAAATGTATTATATTGATTAAACTATTATAGTTGTCCCGATTTTTCTTCCTTTGCCCCTCTCTACCCAGGACCCCCATTCCCTCCAGCAATCCCCCCCTTAGTTCATGTCCATGGGTCATGCATGTAAGTTCTTTGGCTTCTCCATTTCCTACACTGTTCTTGGCATTCCCCTGCCTGTTCCATACCTACCGGTTTGCATTTCTTACCCTGCACCTTTTCTCCCATTTTCCCCCTTCCCCCTCTCAACTGATGAGCCTCCAAATGATCTACATATTTATGATTCTGTTTCTGTTCTGCTTGTTTGTTTAGGTTGCTTTTTAGATTTTCCTTGATAGCTATGAATTTATTGCCATTTTAATGTTCATAGTTTTGATCTTTTCCTTAAGTCCCTTTAACATTTCATATGATAATGGCTTGGTGATGATGAACTCCTTTAGCTTTAAGTTGTCTGGGAAGCACTTTATCTGCCCTTCCATCTAAATGAGAGCTTTGCTGGATAGAGTAACCAAGGTTGTAGGTCCTTGCTTTTTATCATTTTGAACACTTCTTATCGGTTCCTTCTAGCCTGCAAAGTTTCTTCTGAAAAACCAGATGACAGTTTTATGGGAACTCCTTTGTAGGTAACTGTCTACTTTTCTTTTGCTGTTTTTAAGATTCTCTTTTTATCTTCAACCTTTGGCATTTTTTTTTCTTTTTTTCCTGGGGGCGGTGTGCTTGTCGCGTGTTTTGCGGGCCCGCCTTACCGGCCCCGCCAGGCCTCGTTTAATTATGCTGTGTCTTGGTGTGATCCTCTTTGGGTCCAACTCTCTGTGCTTTCTGGACTTGTATGTCTATTTCTTTCACCAAATAAGGGAAGTTTTCTTTCATTATTTTTTCAAATAAGTTTTCAATTTCTTGCTCTTTCTGTTCTCCTTCTGGCATCCCTATGATTTGAATGTTGATACATTTGAAGTTTTCCCAGAGGTTCCCTAGCCTATACTTGTTTTTTTATTATTCTTTTTTTTCTTGCTGTTCTGATTGAATGTTTTTTATCTTATTTATGTTCCAAATCATTGATTTGATTCTTGGTTTCATCCACTTTACTGTTGGTTCCCTATAAAATTTTCTTTATTTTGCTTAGTGTAATCTTTATTTCTGCCTGGGTCTTTTTATGCTGTTAGAGTACCCGCTGAGTTCCTTGAGCACCCTAATAATCAGTGTTTTGAACTCTGCATCTGAATATTGCTTATCTCCATTTGGTTTAGTTCTTTTTATGGAGTTTTGTTCTGTTCTTTCATTTGGACCATATTTCTTTGTTTCCTCATTTTGGCAGCCTCCCTGTGTTTGTTCCTATGCATTAGGTAGAGCTGATCTAACTCTGTGTCTTAGTAGTGAGGCCGATTATAGAAAAACACGCAGGCAAGTTGGATAGGGTAGAGCCTTAGGTAATCACCAGGGCAAGGCATCTGGTAAGAACCAGGTTGATGGAGTCTCAAATGTGGTGTCACTTTTCTGTGGCTCTGTGTTGGGGAGGGCTCAGAAAGGGGACAATGACCGCTGACTGGCTTCTGGAATTTTGTTCAGGAGGAAGCTGTCTCCTGTCACTCACTTCGATGCCAGATACCTCAGTTTCTTCCCATATGCTATTGGTGCCCTTCCAGCTGCTGCCCCAGTGCTGGAGCCCAGAGAGAGTGAATCTAAGTAAGCTCTAAGTCCATTGCAGACCTTGGCGTAAGAGGAGACACCTGAGAATCATGCAGTTTCTTTTGCCACCCCAACCCCTACTGGACTTTACAGTCA
This sequence comes from Artibeus jamaicensis, assembly GCF_021234435.1. NCBI lineage: Eukaryota > Metazoa > Chordata > Mammalia > Chiroptera > Phyllostomidae > Artibeus > Artibeus jamaicensis. The sequence goes on along the minus strand of NW_026522025.1, from coordinate 21,718,700 downwards.
GAAGTTAGAGGGACTTATCTTCCTGGCACTAGAATACTGGGCAGTGTGGTCTGGTGTGGGGCTGGGACACCTCACTTCTGAGGTATCTCTCCCAGTTTTTATCTACCACACCTGCGTGTAGGACTGCTCATGCCCCGTCTCTGCATACTGTGCCTCCCTGTGTGTCTCTACTTCTCCTACCCCTCTGGATAAGTGGCTTCTTTAATTTCTTGGTTGTTGGACTTCTATACAGCTCAATTTTCTGATGATTGTGGGTGATATTTATTTTGTAGTCTAGTTGTGGGTTTGCTGTGGTTGTGTGAGGAGACAAGCCATGTTAACCTATGTCTCCATCTTTGGTTTCCTTGATGTATAGACTTAGTGGTTAAGGAAGGAGTTGGGGGCAACCATGAAGTTGTTCCTTTTGGTTTGTCTGTTTTTCCTCATCAACAAAATAATGATATTGCTCTGGCTGGTGTGGCTCAGTGGACTGAGTGCCAGCATGCAAACCAAAGGGTTGCCGGTTTGATTCCCAGTCAGGGCACATGCCTGGGTTGCAGGCCAGGTCCCCAGCAGGGGGTGTGTGAGAGGCAGCCACACACTGATGTGTCTTTCCCTCTATTTCTTCCTCTCTTCCCCTCCCTTTAAAAATAAATAAATAAAATCTTAAAAAAACAGTAATATTAATTTTAAAAATTCAAGTAATTAAATAGAAGCCATACATATTTAGGAATTAAATATCAAAACTTTCCAACATGAGGGAGGGTAAGCATGTGAATGTTAATTTTAATTTAAGACAAATTACATTTTTACTTATAAAAATTTTATTTATATATAAAAATATATGTTATTTTATAAAGTATATAAAGTTTATAAGAATAATGCTAGAAATATTTCCCCCACTTTTTATACTTGGCTGAAATATGGTTTGCTTTGTCTCATTTTGTGATAGCATTTGAGAGTTCACTCCTTCCATTTTGTAGGTGAGGAAAGAGAGAGGCGTCTGGAGGCACAGGCTTCCCAAGGGCACACATGCAACACTGGGCATGAGCAAGAGCAGACCCCAGCCCCTGACCAAGTGCAGGGCCTTTGCTTAGCACTCTCCATGTCCACTTAGCTATTTTCAGTATAAAAGGTCTTCCAACACTTTTATAATGTGATGAGTATGAAACTGCTAATGATAGTGGCATGGATACATGCATTTATTTATTTATTTTTTACTTTAAAAAATATATTTTATTATTATGCCATTACAGTTGTTCTACTCCCCCCTTCATTCCCCTCCACCCTGCACACCCCCTCCCCCACCATTCCCCCCCTTTAGTTTATGACCACGTGTCTCAAGTTCTTTAGATTCTATATTTCCCATACTATTCTTGCCCTCCCCCTATTTTCTACCTAACATCTATGCTACTTATTTTTTAACAGTATAACTTTCAACCATTAATTTAGAAGAATTGCTGAAATTAGCTGTACTCTAAAGTTGGAATTAACATAATAGAAACTCTTTCTGGGTCTTAGATCGCTGTTTATTCAAGAAAACACATATATAATGTCTATTTAACTACTAGAAAACATGGTGCATACAAATGAAAAAAAGAACATGACTTAGCTGAAAGAGTTTCTGGGAGACTATATACCCTCTGTGACTAGTGTGCAAAACCAAATGTTACGAGAGAGTTACTTGGTTAAGTGGTGGGGTTTTTTTTGCAAATACGTTGGTCCTGGGACTTTCTTTTTGTTATGTCATTGGGCAGTCTTGAGTAATAGGGTGGAATTGGGACTTAAATAATTGAATCCTGTCCACACAATAATTTTGTCTCAGCTTGTCCTTCGTTGTCAGGAAAGTAAGCATTCAAAGTTGGGAAGTGCAATGGCTCAGAGTTGACTGGTGGGTAAGCAATCTTAGCAATTTAGCTGAACTGAACAGAATCTGCCCTTTTTGCAAATCAAAGCTGTGCAAGATTCAGTGAAATGTGAATAGTGTTTTAAAAGATTTCTATAAAAAAATTAACTTATGCTTGGAGCAGTAAACTCATTAAAAATACGGCATTTGTTAAGTTGCCTTGCTTCTGGGTGGGAAATACCAATGCAATTAATTATTTAATAATGTGGCAAATGCATCCTTTATTCCCATAGTAATTCATGATGTCTTGTGGTTTGACGTAAAGCCACACGTTGATTGTTTATTATGCACACCTAACATGAAAATGTCTGCTACTTGTGAAGAATTCAGTTCTTCACGCGCATTTTGATTGGCTGTGTTCATCATTTCACACGAGGCAAAACTTGGCCTCCTGGTGTCATGTGGATACAAAGAACAAAGTCACTGGTTTCTGACCCTCTTATAATCTCTTCCTTTTCTGCCCCATTTTCTTGTATTTCTAGACCTGATTCTATTGTCACTATGTGTGCATTACACATTACTCTCTCTGCCCTTCAATTCTGTTATCTTGTCTTTTTGTGTGACATTTTCTTTGTCTGCAACAGGACAATGGGTTTCAAATTTAAAATAGAATTTTAAATTCAAATCTTCCCCGTCTTTTAAGATTCAGAATAAGGCAGTGAAACTTTCTTAGCCAACTTCTATTTTGTGAGATCCATCTCTCGTGATGGCTACGACTCTCATTCTACACTTAAAACCAAAGTGTTTTTCATTGTACAGGGACTTAACATGAACTGTTTTTTATCTGGTTAGCACATGTAGATTTTTTAGTTTTTTGAAATACCTTGGTTGAGGTGTAACTTACATGCTGTAACATTCATTCATTCTGAGTACAATTTGGGCCCTGGCTGGTGTGGCTCAATGGGTTGAACAATTCACTGATTTTTAGGTATTTAGTGGAGTTGTATAGCCAGTGTCTATCACAGACTAGTTTTAGAAGGTCTCCATTGCTTCTGAAAGTTTCCTTGTGTCTGTTAGCAGTTAATCCCCATTCTTATACCCCCTCTCAGGCAACCACCAACCTGGATTCAGTCTCTACAGATTTGCTTTTTCTGGACATTTCTTAAGTGAAATTGCACAATAGGTGGTATTGTCTTCTTTCACTTGGCATAATGTTTTTGAGAGTCATCCAATTGTATCATCCCAATTGTATCGCCTACCAATAGCTGCTCTCTTCTCATATCACTGAATACGGGTGCATGTTTTCCATCACATGGGTGTATGCTATTTTGTTATTCATTTCTAGTTGATGGACATTTGTATTGTTTCCACTTTTAGAACTATTATAAATCATGCTGTTATGAATACACAAATACAGTGTAGACATCTGCTTTCATTTCTGATGAAAATTTCAGATGTCTGCTTTTATGTAGACATCTGCTTTCATTTTTCTTGAGTAGATTTCTAGGAGTGGTTTTGATGGCCTTTTCTCCCTCCGAGTATGAGTCATGCTTTCTTGTTTCTTTATGTATCTTTTGACTCTTTGTTGAAAAACTGAACATTTTAGGTCATGTATTAGAGCAACTATGATTCTGAATTTTGACTTTTTCCTCTTGAAGATTATCGTTCTTGTTTTTTGTTGTAGTTGTTTAGTAACTTACCTGAAACAATTCTGTGAAATCGACTCTCTCTCTCCTTGGTATACAGCAAGTGATGTCTCTGCGCAGATTGTTTTTACATTCTCTTTTTTTGAGCTGGCCTAAAAATGTCCTCCAAACTGTTGGCTTAACACAATAGAAATTTATTCTCTTGCAGTTTGGGAGGCCAGAAGTCTAACATCAAGGTGTTGGCTGGTTTATGTTCCCTCTAAAGGCTGTAGGGGAAAACCCTTGCTTGTTTCTTCCAGCTTTCGATGATTCTGGGTCATCCTTGGCATTCTTGGGCTTTCAGCTCCATCACTCTGATCCCTGCTCACATCTTTACATGCCATGCTTCCCTGTGAATCTTTGTGCATGTTCTCTTCTCTTATAAGAATATTGGTCATTGGAATTAGAATAAAACAAATGCAAGGTGAGCTCATCTTGATCCTTCACTAATTATATCTGCCAAACACTATTTCCTAATTGGGTCACATTCTAAGGTTCTAGATGGCCATGAATTTTTAGAGGGCAATGTTCAACTTGCTATAGTGAGTTCAAGGGTACAAAGTTCAGGCAGTTTTCAAGTCCTCCCTGACTTTGATTTTGCACTAGACTCTCTTGTGTTTCCTTTATTTGTGGATGCAAACTCCCAGTTGTCCAGTGATGTATGAATAGGTTGGGCCAACTCTAATCCATTCCATTTCCAGGTACCTGAGGATGTGTATAAGCTAATTGAATGTGTGGTGGAGGGAAATTTTTCTCTTTCCTTCTTTGGTTCTTTGGGCTGGTCGAATGATTAAAATGACATGAGGCAGATTAACAGGAGAAAATCCAGTACACACATTCAGGGAATCTGCATAAGCATAAGCAATTCCAGACAGTTAGGCAAGATGAGGTACATATGTCATTCTAGGCTAAGGAGAAGGAGGTAGACGTCTGGAATTTCAAAGAGAAGTCAAGCAATTCACAGGCAGATGAAACAAGTTAATGTTTGGTAAACAAGTGTCTGCTGGGTCATATAGAAACAATGGGACAGAGAGAAAACTTTAATCAAATGGGCCTTGCTCGGTTCCTCCCTGTCTCTCATATCTAGTCCGTACTGAGCTAGAGTTATATGTGATGACAGGTTCCTTTCCTGAGCAGTTCTGACTTCTTTTAGGCAGTTAGGAGGAAGGTCAAAGGTTCTTCCTCAGTCTTTTGTTTGGTAGAAATAGTCAGCCTAAAGTGATCCTTATGTCGAAGAGACACATCTTGGAATGGCAAATTTTGCTCCTATGAATACACCTATGATTGCTTTATTACCTGTATCTCTTGGTTGAATTTCTGGCTAGTCCATTGGCCTGTTGCTTGCCCTAATTAGAACTATGGTTTCAGGCTAATAGAACCTTTGGCCTTCTATGTTAGCTTGCCTCTGAAATTGCTACTTATCAGTGGTAATGCCATTGGCCAAGGTTTTTTGTCTTCCAAATCAAGTCAGCCCCCATTGACAGTGAAGCTGCTGGTGATTTATGGCCTGCCCTACCCCTACTAGAACTTCAGTGATGAAATAGTGGCAGGTGAGAGAGACAGGAGCAGCCTCAGGCAAGAGCGCCTCAGATTTCCACTGTTCTTACCGAGAGTTCAGTATATTTTCACGAAGAACTGCTGCTTAGTTTATTTTAAATCTGTGGTCCATTTTCAGATACACCGTTTTAAGAGGAGAGGATTTGGCAACCTCACTCCAGCAGTCTGGTATATTTATTTAGTCTCTGTCCTGCTAAATTGTAAGTTCTTGAAGGAAGGGACCCCATTTGACATTTTTTTCAGAATTTTTATTTCTCCTCAGTGCCTAAAATAGGGCTACCTATTATCAGTCAACAATGAATAACTACATTATATAAATGTGATAGAATGCTTTCTAATATTGAACCTTATGCAATCATTAAGACTTCTCTGTGAAGTGGCCAGACCGGGTCACCCCTTCCACCCCACTCCCTCCCCCACTCCTTCTGTCCTCTCTCTTTCATAGATAAGAATTCTGAAATGCAAATTTATGGTCTGCTTCCTTTCCACTACTCCATGCAGAAACCATCAAGTCAGGCTTGGGAAGTGTTGCTAAAATTTAAAATATAAAATTACAAAATAATAAGGGAATAAATGCAGAGGTGTCAGTTCTTGTTTAGCAAGTTTGGGGAAAAGAAAGAAAGAAATGGAACTAATAAGTGGGTGAGCTCTCCAGTCACATGAATACCACACAGAAGAGCAGTTGCGTCTGGAAGTTGGTGTCCCAGGCCCATTCTCAGCATCTCCTTGGGTGCACTCTCTTCTGGGCTGGGCACTTTGGGTGTGATGTGCAGCAGAATGGATCATATCACGTGAATGCCCCACTCCAATTTCTTGAATGAAAGCTTTCTGGTTACCACTAAAGAGCCCATATATCGTAAAGACAATTGGATTTTAAAATCTATAGCATCTAAGGTATAAATGACAGAACTACCTTCTCAATAAGTCCATTCTTTAGTAGACTTATAAACAGTATTTCTAGATGACTATAAAAGAAATGGGTTAAAATAAGAATCCACTGATTATTTACTGGGGGCCTCCTGTGCCCTTGCACTGGGACCTGGGGAAATGAAGGTGAGCGTGACCAACTTCAGTTCTCGTGGATTTCACAAACATGTAGGGCAGCAAACACTTAGATCAGGGTTCTCGGAGTGTGATTTCTGGACCAGCAGCATAGCATCACCTGGCAACTTGAGAGAAATGCAAATTCTGGAGTCCTAATTAATTGGAAACTCTGAGGGGAGGCCAGCAGTACGAGTTTTAATAAGTTCTCCAGGTGATTCTGATGCATACCAACGTTTGCTGCTGCAGACGTATTTTAATATAGTGTGATACATGCAACAATAGAAATATGTACATAGCAGAAGAGCAGAAATTATTATTTTAACTCTATTCCTGGCAGAAGTAAAAGAATCCAGGGAGGCTTTTTTTTTTGTAGGAAGCAACATTAGAAGTGTCAGAAGTAGCAGGTTTCTGAGTTACTCTGTAGAATATGGTATTTCAGAGGCAGGGTTTGGGAACTCTATGGCGAGATCTTTTCCAAGAGCCTTATAAAGACTTGGAATAATGAAAACCTATTGATGGCACACAATGGTTGTTAGTATTGGTGGGACTTTTGGGTGGTTAGTGGGAAAAAAGGGGTCTCAGATAGGTTCCTGCAGGTGGAATTGAGAATGGATTGGAGACTGAAAAAGTCAGCCTCATCTATGTATGAATAGGATTATTCATGTCATGACTTAAAATACTCATTTATTTAAAAACCTTACTGAGTTCACATTAGCCTTTCGTCATGTACTTCTCTAATAGATAACAGCAAGATGAAGGCATAGGATCTAGAGAGAGATGTTTAGATTCAAATACTAACTTTCCCACTTACTGTATGATTTTGGGTAAATTACTGAGCTTCTCTAAGCCTTGATGTCTGCATCTGGAAACCAGTGATAGTCACATTCCCACTTCATGTGGCTGTTGAGAAATACACCCACCATAATCAGGCATAATGTTTGGCCATAGTAAGTGCTCATAAAATGATAGGTGGTATTATTATTATTATTATTACTATAAAACAAAGAGTTTTATAAAGGCTTAGGGCATTTTTAGTAAGTAAAAATAAGGAATTTTTTCATGATTAAAAATGGCCTCCATTTAAAAGGTGATCTAGACAATAATATTGTACTTATCTAATAGAAAAATGTGATTTAGAACATGTTAGTCCAAAGTCAGTTGCTTTAACTAATTTATTTTCTTTTTAATTCCAGAGACCTTTCAGTTTATTTCCAAAAGACATCATGGTTTCCCCTTCAGTCTCACCTTTTTCCTGAACGGGTTGCAAGTGAACAGGTTAAGCTCCTGCTGCGAATATAAGCATCGGAAAGGTTCCAGACTTGGAGGCAAAAGAGGCTACTTTGGGTTTGTGTGTGTGGAGAGATCATCCCCTTGCTACAAGTATGGAAACAAATGTCCTTTGGTAGACGGCGTGTTTTGCTACATTTTCTTGTGTTACTTTTACTGATGCATTTCTCTGCACCATTTGTTACGAAACTAAAATATTGAAGCTAACAGTGGTTTAACTGTGTATTGTACTTGAAATTTTGAGATATAAATTAGTCGTTCAGACATACTGGTTAGTGGGGATAAAAGCTGGGGGTGTTTCAAATTTTGTTTCTCTATCTGTCCCTTTCCTTATCATGCTTTAATTTCTGTTTCTGGAGTGAAAGAGAGAAGGATACCGCCTCTGACCCCCGCCATCCCTCTTAGGAACTGGTTTTGGATTGAGCCCCAAAGCATGTGCCAGCATTTAGCTTATAAGGTTGGATAATGTAGGTTACACATTTTCAAGCTGTGACCGTGGTATGGCCCAAATATCATTCTCATGCCCCTAATTTTAACCTCAGGTATAATAAAATAAGTGCATAATAGAAGTCAGGTTTGATTGTTTGTCATCTTTGACATTGAATATTTTGTTTGAAACGAGGAGACTTCCTTGCAAGCTTTCTTCAATTTTTTTTTCTGAAAGTTCTCATAAAGAATTGACAATATGACAAGCTAGAACTCTGCAGTGAACCAACCAAAGTACCTGCCCCCATGGAGTCCGTTCTAATGGGGAAAGAGCAAATATCATCCCAGTAAACTAATTAATCTATATCAGCTGGTACTGGGCATGAACACAAAACAGGGTAAGAGAGATGAGGCCACTAAGTGAGGACAAAGTAAGGGATGGCGTGATGATAGGAGGTGAGGTCGGAGAGACAAAGGGGCGAGGTAATTTGGAGTCCGAAGGTCAGAGCAGGGATTTTGACTTTTATTCTGAGTATGACACAAAGCTGTGGTAAGTTTAGGGCAATGGCCTATCATGATTTGGCAGTAGCTCCTATGGCAAAAATAAATGAGGGAGGTTGGGGGAAAGGTAGAAACTACTTTAATCCAGAGCAGAGAATGTTAGAAACAGAAATGACTGTGTTCTACATGTATTTTGAAGATAGAGTTTACAGCATTTATTGATGGATATAGGTCATAGGGTAAAGAGCAGAGTCAGAGATGATTGAAAAGTTTTTCGCTTGAAGAACTGGAAAGATGTCCAGTTAACTGTACTATGATGGGGAGAACTGTGGGAAAAACAGGTTTGAAAGTGGAGTGAAGAGGTTTTGATGTTGAGCAAATTAAGTTTAAGATATCTGTAGGTTCTGATATGAGGTCCAAGCTGGAAATATAAATTTGAGAATAGTTTGCATATAGATGACATTTAAATCATAAGATGGGATGAGATTGCTTAAGAATTGAATGCAGATAGAGAAGATGACTGAGTAATGAGCTCCAGGTCACTCCAGTTCAAAAATGAGGAAGATAAAGAGCAGGCAAAAAGCCTAAGGAGGAAAGCCAGTGATTAGAAAGAGAAGTTAGAGAATGATGAATAAAATGGGAAATGAATAAAACATACGAGCAGAAAGACATGACCAACATGTTTGAATGTGTAGATAAACTAAGTGAATGAAGAAGGAGAGTTGACCATGACTTGGTAATGTGTTCGTTGTTGTTGATCTTGGGACAAGTTATAGTGGAGTGGTAAGCATGCAAGTTTCACTGGAGTGGGTTTAAGACATAATTGGAAAAGAGCTAAGGCCAGAGAATATGTATTTTTATAAAGGGTTGTGCTGGAAAGGGTGGAAATTGGGTGGCAGTGAGGAGGGAGGATGTTGGGGTCACAGGGGGCATTTTATTTTTTAAGAAGGAAGTTAGCATAATATGACTATATGCTGATAGATAGGACTGGTACTCTAGAGAAGAAAAACATTGATACTCTAGAGGAAAAAAACAGCTAAAACATGAATGACAGAGAGGGAGAAATTGCTGGAGCACAGTGCTGGAGTGGATGAGAGGAGATGGGATCCAGGGCTCAAGCAGAGGGGCTAGCCTCAGAGGAGGAGAAACATTGTAATAGCAGGTGGAAAAATGGCCTAAGGAATAGAGAGAGAGGTGAGTTGGTGGATGTGTTTGGACAAACTGGAAGGTCTCTGCTGATTGTTCCTATTTTTTAGTCAAACGAGAATTTATCCATGAAGTTGAAGCTGGAAGAGGAGGGATTTGGAGGGTTTAGGAGAGAGATGAGGTATGCAAGTGTCATCCAGTAAACAGGAGAGTGAATCATCCCAGACAATATAACAGGATTGCCCGGATGTGTTTAGGGCCCACTGGAATTTGCTATTCTGTTCCAATTCAATTTTTTTCCTGCATATTTGTGGGCAAGTCATTTAACAAATGTCTCTTTAACTCTTAGGGAAGCTAATGAGCTTATATACACAGTCATCCATGTGTAAAGATGTTGCCTTCTTTGGGAGGTGCTGTGTACATCTAGGCTGTAAATGTTTGCTCCTAAACACTTTCTGTGGGGGTTTAATAATCAATTCCAAAATCTGGTCGATGTCTTCTGTTCTCCAATTCAACACTCACTGGCCTCTGTGCATTTCTTTACATGATTTCACTGTCTCCTCTAGCTTCTTTCTTTGATATTTTCAAATAACAACAGCAGGTAGCTATGATATTAAAGAGTAAGTCCTATTACCCTCAACTGAAAGACACAGTTCTTATACTCATTTTTTTTTAATTTAATTATTATTTTCTAAAACTCTAAACAATGTTTTAATTTAACCCCTTGACTCCCTTCACCCATTTTCAGTTCTTTGTTAGCTTCATTATCGTTTTTTTCAAAGGAAATCTGTGAATGTCCAAAGTAGAACAGTGGGGTGTCATTTGATGTCTGCCTGCCGCAGAGCAGTTGAAAGTCAAGGCAGACTGGCTTAGCGGGGGGCAGGGATGGTTGGGTGGGTGAGTGCTGGCTCCCCGCCTGTCTGGCCCTGCCACTGGGCACCACTCTGCCCCAGGCTGCAGAGCTCCAGTGACAGTGGAGAACTCCCCCGAAGGAGACTGATGTCACTAACAATATTGTTCCACCTTTGTTTTTTATTGTCACATTCATAATAATACTTTTTACTCATTTTAAGGGCTGCTCATTAATTCTTCCAATTTGTTAAAAATGAAATTAATTTTAATTCATTTAAAAAGTAGTAGTCCCTGGAAGTTTTACCGTGATAAAATAAAACAGCAGGGAAGTCCAGTACTAAAAATGATTAGGAATTTTCTGCTTAAGTTCTCATAAGGCAAGAAAAGCTCAGCAGTGGTCACTTCCAAAGTGTGGAGGTTCAACCATTGTACTTACCCCATAGCTGTGGGAACTGCCCGAAGAGACCTGGTAGTTATTTTCAGTTACCAGAGTGAAACACAGGAAGGAGAATTGCCCTACCAAATAGAAAGCAGAGAGCTTGGGGCTCAAGTAATCAACCCCTCAAATCATACTCCGAAGTCAACTAGGTAGTCAGTGAGGAGGAGAGCACAGATGTTACTCACTTTGTTTGTCCAATTCCCTTAAGCAGATGGGCAATAAAAAGTCGGTGCTTGCAGTAGGGAGGCATCAAAGCGTCTACACATTCACAACATAAACTTAAAGTAACAGCGTATCAGAGGCTCCAAATCAATGGATTTGGTATTGCCACGGATAAGGGAAGAACAATTTGAACAGAAGGCAATGCAGGTAGTCATATTCTGTGAAGATTCATGACACCTTTATTTTAAGGAAAGCAATGTGCTAAGTACATCGTCATGGTAGTTAAGTATTTTTCATGCTTAATGTAGGTGAGGGAAGTGCACTCTTATTTCTTACAGCCTCAGAGGTACTTGGAGTGCAGATCCTTCTAGTTTTATTTCTCGGGGGGGGGATATTCAAAAGTGAAGCGACGTAACTAACTTCTCATATTTGCTTCTTGGCAGAATTAATTGCATTGCTGTTTCTAGACTGGAGATAGCTGATATTCAGTGAATCTTGAGTTTAAGAAATTGCCATTGGATTTGATTCACATTGAGGCAATTGTTAAATTTTACACATTATTTCTATTCTTCCTGGACTGACAAGTCTCCACTGCATTCTTATCTCTTTTCACCCCCCCCCCCCCGTGTTTGGTCCAGTTCCTTGATAATCATGTGACCCATAAAGAAAGAGCCGAGTTATTTCTAGAGAAGGACTGTGGAGGCTGCCTCGTGCCCAAGCCCTTTTTCCTGATCATGGATTATCTCTAGATCTTGGTGAAAACTTCTCCAGATTCTGTTAATTTACTTGTCGAGCTAGTCATCTGAGAGGACTATACCTGTAATCTAACAATATTTTTGTACTTTAATGTGAGTTCATGGGGTTTAACAGTCCTGAGCTGGAATCCTGCTCCATCACTGACCTGCAGGCTGAGCTGGGGCATGTCATGGAACCCGTTTAGCTTCAAATTCCTCATTGAAAAGCAGCGTGATGATAGTTCTTAATTTATCGGTCTGTGGTGTAACACATCTGGTAAAATAATGCATATATGGTGCATAGCCAAGAGCTTGACACAGAGAAAGTGTTCTGTAATCTTATTATAATTATCTATTAATGTATGTATTATCATTATTGGACTTCTCATTTTGATATTAGTGAGAGATAGGATAAAAGCTATAGAAGAAATTATTTATGTGACTTGTAATTGATTTATGTATTTTTAAATGTCTTGATACATGCAGATTATCTGCTTGGTTCACCATATTTGACTTTGAATAACTATGGCCTCTACAAATTATTGCCATGTATAAAAAACAAAACTTATTGCCACTAAAAATCACCAAAGACTGTGGCACCAAAGGTTTCAAAGGCCATTCTTTTTAAAATTTTTATTGAAATATTTGATATTTTTATATAAATGGAATGATATGTTTTGTACATTTTATGCCTGGCATTTTCTTATTGTTAAGTTCAACTACAGTCGTCTCCACTTTTCTCCCAGTTGTGCTCCTCTGCCCTGTCCCGACCCCGCTCTCAAAGACAATCCCCCATTGTCCTTGTCCATGGGTCCTTTGTACATGTTCCTTGACTTGACCATTACCCTTTGATCTTTCCTCCATTATCCTTTTTCCCCCTCCCTTCTGGTCACTGTCAGTTTGTTCTTTATTTCCATGTCTCTGCTTATTTTTCACTTGTTTGTTTGTTTTGTTGATTAGCTTCCACTTATAGTGAGATCATATGGTATTTGTTTTTTGCCACCTGGCTTATTTCACTTAGCACAATACTCCCCAGTTCCATCCATGCTGTTGCAAAAGGTAGGAGTTCTTTCTTTCTACTGTATAGTATTCCATCATGTAAATGTACCATAGTTTTTTTATCCACTCATTTACTGATGGGCACTTAGGTTGCTTCTCGCACTTGGCTATTGTAAATTGTGCTGCTATGAACACTGGGGTGCCTGGTTCTTAGGATATAATCCCAGCAGTGGAATTGTTGGGTCAAAAGGCACTTCCATTTTTTGTTTTCTGAGGAAATTCCATACTGTTTTCCACAGTAGCTGTACCAGTCTGCATTCCCACCAACAGTGCACTAGGGTTCCCTTTTCTCTGTATCCTCTCCAATACTTGTTGTTTGTTGCTTTGTTTATGATGGCCATTCTGACCAGTGTGAAGTGGCATCTCATTGTGGTTTTGATTTGCATCTCTCTGATGGCTAGTAATGTTAAGCATCCTTTCATGTGCCTATAGGTCCTCAGTTTGTCTTCCTTGGAGAAGCGTCTGTTCAGGTCCTTTGCCCATTTTTAATAGAATTGTTTATCTTTTTGGTGTGGAGTCATGTTAGTTCTTTGTATATTTTGGAGATCAAATCCTTGTCTGAAGTATCACTGGCAAATATGTTTTCCCATACAGTTGGCTTGCTTTTTATTTTAATACTGTTTTCTGTAGCCATGAAGAAGCTTTGAAATTGATGTAGTCCCATTTGTTTATTCTTTCTTTTAAATACCTTGCTATAGAGGACATATTGGTGAAAATATTGCTGCATGGAATATCTGAAATTTTCCTGCCTACGTTCTCCTCTAGGACTTTTATGATGTCATGACTTATATTTAAGTGTTTTGTCCATCTTGAGTTTATTTTGGTGTATGGTGTAAGTTGGTGGTCTATTTTCATTTTTTTTGCATATACCTCTCCATATCTCCCAACACCATTTATTGAAGAGGCTATTTTTACCCCATTTTATGTTCCTGCTCTCTTTGTCAAACATTAATTAACCATAGAGACTTGGGTTTATTTATGGGCTCTCTATTCTGTTCCATTTATCTATGTGTCTGTTCTTCTGCCAGTACCAGACTATTTTGATTACAGTGGCCTTGTGATATAGTTTGATATCAGGTATTGTGATCCTTCTTACTTTGTTTTTCTTTCTCAAAATTGCTGAGGCTATTTGTGGTCATTTATGGCGCTATATAGATTTTTGAAATATTCTATATCTGTGAAATATGCCATTGGTATATTAATAGGGATCATGTTGAACCTATAAATTGCTTTGGGTATTATGCACATTTTTAATGATGTTAATTCTTCCGGTTCATTAACACAGTATACACTTCCTTTGATTTCTGAATATTGGCTTTGTCTGGTTAAAGGCTTATCAATTTCATTTATCTTTTCAAAGAACCAGTTTCTGGATTTATTGATTTTTTGAATTGTTCTTTTAGTCTCTATGTCATTTAATTCTGCTCTGATATTGATTATTTCCTTCTACTTTCTCTGGGCTTTGTTTATCTAGAAAAATTCAAAAATTTTCTATCTTTTTAAGGTAGGCCTGTATTGCTATGAACTTCCCTCTCAGGACCACCTTTGCTGTGTCCCATAGATTTTGAGCTTTTGTGGGTTCATTTTCATTTTTTTCCAGAAAGTTTTTTATTTCTTCCTTGATCTTGTTAATCCAGTTATTGTTTAATAACATTATTCAATCTCTGTGAATTTGACTGTTTTTGAGATTTTTTTTCCTTTAGATTGGTTTCTAGTTTCAAGCCATTGCTATCCGAGAAGATGATTTCAGTTTTCTTACATTTGTTGAGGCTTGTTTTGTCCTATAATATGGTCTATCTTTGAGTCTGTTCCATGTTCATTTGAAAAGAGTGTATATTTAGCTTTTTGGGGGTAAAAGGTTCTGTATATATCAGTTAAGTCCACTTGATATAGGGTGTTATTCAGTGCCATGATATCCTTGTTGATTCTTTGTTTGGAAGATCTGTCCATTGTTGACAGCAGGGTGTTAAAATCCCCTAGTATAAGTGTGTTGCTGTCTACATCTTTCTTGAAGTTCTCTAAGATTTTCTTTATATATTTGAGTACTTCTATTTTTGGTGCATATAAGGTTATAATATTTATGTCTTCTTGATGAATTCTTCCCTTCATTATTATGAAGTGACCTTCTCTGTCTCTTTTTATGGCTTCAAAGGCCATTTTAAAAGTAATAATGACAGTTTTATTAAAATAAACTGAAGGTTCCTGAGGTCTTTATTTAAAGAGCACAATATATGACTGTATGTTTCTTAAAAAACCAACCATGTTTGTGTAGAGTCAGCCTTGCATGTACTTTTTTGTTGTGTTGTTAGAATAATGAATTACCAAAGACTGAATGGCATCTTTCCTCTTCTGATTATTTTTACCTTAGCTTCTCTGTCTTTGTAAACCTGAATGTTCTTTTATCACATAATCCTCATTTAAGGACTTGAATGATATACATGTATTGAACTCTGTTATAAGGCCAAAAATATTCTTTACAGCACTAATTTTAGTTTGGGATTAAAGTTCTTATCGTTTTCTTGTTTATTAATGTGGGTAAAATTATTAAGGATTTGTTCTGCTCGTTATAAGATTTTAGTATTAATGAAAAGTTTACTTTTAGTTAATGATGTATACTTTAATAAAATATTTCTTATGACATTTCTTACAAGAATATATAGAGATAAGTGATTTTAAAAACTTTGAAGTTCCATTGTCTATATACACAGGTTGATAAACACCATATGTTCATACTTTTCATAGGTGCATTATTGCGATGGGCCTCGACAAGAAACTAACTTCACCGAAACTGAAGAAACAAATAAGTGTTGACAAAGGAGAGGAACTGAAGAAGGGCGAGGGGAAACTGAGGAAGGATAGAGCACGCATGAAGCCAAGAAACGAGATGGAGGGGAGCAAAAGCTCCGCTTCAGGCCTTTTTTCAGCTGAAGAAGGAAAAACAGGGGTTGAAGAAGTGCGGACTGCTGTAGAAGAAATGGAACATAAAGGAAAACAACATGTTTGGGAAGATGACCGGGAAAATATATATAAATATGGTAAGGAAACTAATGATACAGGGTTCTTTTGTTGTTACTGCTATTGTTCTTTTGCTTGTCTTTAACATGTAATTATCAAAATTTGCAAAACTATACATTGTTTGTTACCATTCAGATATGGTGTTTAGGTAATTCTGTTTCGTGCTAGGAAGCCCTGACCACTTTCCTCCACTGTTTTGCATGGAGCTCTGTGTCATCAGCCTTTAGAAGCATTGAAGGTGCTTGTGAAGAGGAGGAAGGGTAGGGGAGTTTATGTCTGTGTGTGTGAGTCAGAGGCTCTATCCAGTTCTGCAGAGAGAAACTATTCTGACCAAATAGAATTTTGCTCTTTTTTTTGTATTTGAATGTATTTGCTTTGGTGATATTGATGCTTTGGCTTTAGGTAGGCACAATCTGTATGTTATGTAAAGGCAGAGTATTCCATAACTAGAAGCAGTGACATAGGCTTAGGGTCCTAGAGGCTACTTGTCAACTTTTTGGTTTTCTTATTATCCTCTCCTCTCTTCTCTCTACACTTCCCCTGTTTTCCCCTCACTTTCTTTCCCTATTCCCTCCACTCCTCTACCCGTAACTCTTCCTCCTTCTTCTTCTTCACTTCTCTCTCCTCCTCCTCTTTTCTTCTCCTTCTCCTCTTTCTTCTTCTCCTTCTTCTTCCTCCTCCTCCTCTTTTCTCTCTCCCTCTTTCTCTCCACACTCACATTCATAAACATAGTAGTAATAATAACAGTAATAAAAGGGCCAGTCAGTGAGCACTGAGCCAGGTGCTCTTCACACACTGTGTCATTTTATCCTCACCATGGCATGTGGTAGATATTATTACCACCTCCATTTTACAAGCTGGGAAACTATGGGTCAGACATGCAGAGAAAAATAGCAGAACTAGGATTCAAACTGTATGAGAGGAAAAACTGTTTTCTCTCTACCCATCTTAGGTTCATTGGCTGGGTCCTTATAAATTAGATTGACAAAGGAGATTAACAAGGAAAAAACTAGCATAAATTTATTAGAATGCACATCACACATACCCATGGTAGCACTCAGAACTGAGTAATTCAAAGGAGTGGTTAGAACTCAGGTTTATATGGCTTGTTAACAAAAGAACAGTATATATTTTAGTGAAGTGACAAGATAAAGGAAAATGACTTTGAGCTTCTAGGGGCAGCAAATTGTGGGAAGGCAAATATACAAAGTCTGTCCAGAAGGTATTCACCATGCAATGTAGAAAATAGAGAGGTTTATTGAAGAAGATACCAGAAGCATTGTGCACAGGACAATGATGCTTCAGTCCTCTTCAAAGTAGGCACCTTGGGACCTCACACAGTTCTCCCAATTGCCATTAGCTCCCCCTCTGTTGTATTTTCCTGAATCTCATTGATGGTCTGAAATCTCTTCTCTTTCAAAGGTGATTTTAGTTTTGGAAAAAGCCAGAAGTTGCAGGGTGCCAAATCTGGGTTGTAGGGGGGCTGAGTCACCTGGGTGATTTGATTTTTCACCAAACAACTAGATGAGATGTGATGCATGAGCAGGCACATTGTTGTGATGAAACTGCCAATCTTCAATTGTCTATAGTTGCAGCATTGGCCTTCTGAATCATCTAAATAGTTTCCACAGAGGAAAGTTTAAACTTAATGCAAAATTTGATGCAGATTCATTGCTCTGTTTGCTCATTTTTAATGCAATGGCCACACAATGCACATGCTCACTCAGTGACGTCTACCACCCCCACTGACTAGTACAGTGAAGTCGTCATCATTCACACATGTGCATTCTAGCCAACTCTCCTCAGCTGCCAGGTTATGTCCATGTCAGACAAACCATTCTTATTATATTAACAATGGCTGGATTTTTTTGGATGGACTTTATGTGGGGAACTAATGATTGACAAATTCTAGTTTTATTGGAGTTTGTTGTACTGATTTCTCTGGTGTATATCTGGAGTAATAAGGGTATAGAGTTGTTTCCTATAATTAACGTCTGTACTTCCTGCTAGAGAGGCAAGAAGGACACCTTCACAAATTTATGTTCTTCTTTTAGGCAAATAGGGGAGGGCAGGAAGCTTTTCTTGTATCTAGTACTTCTCAGTGACCTTCAGCTCAAGATAATCCTTGTGCCAAAATTGTGTATTTTGGGGTGGCATACTCTGCCAGTCTTCAACACCCAGGCTTGTCTAATTCAAAGCCCAGACTTTCAAACATTGTCCAATGTTTGAAAGTCTGCCTAAGCTATCCTTGATGTTACCTGGTTGTGGATGATATATCCAAAGGATCAGAAGTGGAGCTGCCTGTGCCCCTTTTATACCCAGAAGACAAAGGCCGGACTAGAGGAGTGCTACCCATGACCTGTGAAAGAGCTGGTGGCATCAGGAAAAGGCACATCCTTGGTATCTTCTTCCTCACCTCCTTGTTGCTGCACGGGCTTTGGTAATCCAAGAGAGTAATCACAGAGCTGGTGGAGCACTGGATTCCATGCCTCTTTATTATGGAAAAAAAAGTGACTATCTTCAAAAAGATTTCACTTACAATGCTTGGACCCAGTTACCTCTCTCTCTCTGATCCCTGCTAGTCTTTTTTATCATCTTAGATGGAGAATTTAGAAATATCTATGGCAACAACAACAGCAGAAAGATTAACAAATGGGATGCATTTGTTTTAACTTTCAAGACATGCAGGTTTATTAAAGCCATGTTCAGTAGAGGCTTTTCATTTTCTTCATTTATTTTCTCTTAAACCAACATGGCCAGTACTTTGCACAGCATACTTTATGTCTATAATACAGCTTTCCCAAGATCTTTCTTCTGTGTTGGCTAGTTAATGGACTTTAATTGCTTATTTCCATTTAAAAAAAAAAGAAAGAAGCAGCAGCAGCAGCTAGGCTTCAGCTCTCTGCAGAATGGTGGCTGATGGGAAGGGCAGCGAGAAGCTGGAGCGGAGGTCAGTGAGGGTGGGTTGCAGCTGGATTGATGTTGACCTCGTGTTGACTCTCTTCCTCATTAGTGAGGATGGTAAACAGCAAACTAATTAAATTCTCAGAAAGAAGGATGATGAGATGGGGGAGAAAAAGAAATCATGAAAAGGAATCCAGAAAGCAGGCCACCAATTCATGCATATTGAAAACACACAAGTAGATGACACAAAGGAGGCATGCTTCGAGCTATAACGCTCATAGAGTGCTCTGTGGTTAACAGGAGACTAATAGTTAGATGTGATGATACTGGTGGGCAAAATGAAGCCAGGGCAGCCTTGAAGTTCATATTTTGGGAAGAAACACAGAAGCTCCTGCAGAACAGCATGCAGGGGCTATTCCTGTAGTTCACTACATTTTCCTTCAACTTTGTGCTCTGCTTCAATAACACAACTATAACACAACTGTACAGTTGTGTACAACTGTAATTGTACATATCTGATTTTAATCAGGTGCTCCGTTAAAGTATATAGAGCACATACTATATGTAATTTCTCTTGTCCAATGGCCAGCTCCCTCCACCCCCTCCAATGATAATCACTATTACTGCTAATGCCTAATACTGATTGGGCACCTATTGGCTTTGGCACTGTAAGAAGCATGTTCCAGTGTTTACTGCTTTTAATACCACAGCTTTGTGAGGCAGATTACCTAAGTCACATACCTAGTGAGTGTTTAAACTGGGACTTGGGCTCAGTTTGGGACTTGAGACTGAATAATTCCAAAACCTTCCTGTTTCCCCATTGATGGAATTAATACTATCTAATACTATGGATGGAATCACAGCAATTCACTCAGCTCTGTCTAGCCCCCTGCTTATCCTACAACCAGGAGCAAATATCTGTAATGTGATATTTGTGTGTATCTCTCCCTGTGTGTATATTCTATGGCTAGCTTAAACTCCTCTTTTATGAAGTTTTTCACAATATCAAAGTGACTTTTTGCTCTTTCCCACTGCATTCATGGGACAGTATTTCACATAACGAATGGAGTCCTATACAAAAATCCATTACAGTAAAACCCAGTAGTATTGAAACAAACATTACTGGGAACCTTGTATATGAACTTCTATGAGTACTGTATCTTATCTGTAAATACATCTTATTTTCTCAGCAAAAAGTGGAGATTCCTTGATGGCAAGGATTGTGTTCTCTCTTAATTTTGCCCTCTTCCACTTAAAGGTTTATTGATTGATAAGTAACTGAGCCAAGTGAAGCATTATCTTATTAGTTGACCTGAAATTTTAAATCAAAGTATTTCTATTTATTATATTTCCTGTTTCTTTCATGCAATATAAACCAAATTATTCATTTTCTTGCTTACTTTATAGTTCTGTTTTACAGATACTAATTTGCATTTATCGTTCTTCATATTAAATCTTTCATGGAAACAGTCTTGTGATGAATTCTTTTTGCCTTTGTTGTTTTAATTCATTTTTAATTTTTTAAATTGTTGTTCAAGTACAGTTGTCTCCATTTTCCCACCACTCCCCCGACCCCAGCCATCCCCACTCCCCACCCTTGATTCTACCCCTCTTTGCTTTTGTCTGTGGAGGGAATAATGGGAGGAAAGTAGAAGGGTTTTCAGAAACATGTACAAAGCACACACAAATACCTTTTTTTGTTAAAGTTTCTGATTTCACTTTTCCTCTTACATCTTCCTCATGCAGTCTCTGCACTAACAAAGCTTTCCTCATATGTGCAGGGCCTGCATTTCTAAATTCAGTGTCTTTCATTGGACAGGGCAGATAGATCTTGAGTAATTACCCAAGAGGCCCCTACCACTGGAAAAGAAACCAGAATATTTAATAACTAAAACATACAAAATAGGGAAATCTTTTACTTTTTCTGTAATTTTCACTTTAAAGATAATTATTTATTTGCTTAATTGGTTCTGCATGAAATCCTTTTGCTCTCCATCCTTGGCATGTTGTCATTTTCAGATTGTTAGTTTTTGGTGAAAGAAAAAGGGTAACAATTAAATATGAAAGGTGAAAATTTATAACCACAAGGGACAGCTGCAGTTGATATGAGGTGACAGTTTCCTTCTTTTGCTGCAGATTTGTTGCACCTCTGTAGGGAATGAAGCAAATTAGTGGCTGAACTAATTTTTACCCTTGAAATATAAGTATTTCATTGTAAGGATGAATAATGTAAATGATTGCAATCCTGGCTTAGGTATAGAACCTTCATAATGCCTTTTTCTGATGTCCATTGGTTCTCAAAGAATGTGCTTTATACAGTGTTACTTCTCAGAGCCTTAGGCCTTGATTAATTAAATTTTTCTATTTCACTATTCATTAACTTAATATCCAAATATTTTGAACATTTTTCACATGAAAAATGACCTCACTGGATCTCCAAATTAACTTTCATTATTATGATCCTGTTCTCTTCATTTTTAATTTATTTCTAACTTATTGTTTTCTATCAAGTTCTTCTCTTGTCCATTTTGGTTATTATTAGATGATGATGTCCTTTTGTAAATGAACTCTGTTAGTCTTCTCATTTGGAGCTTCATTTCTTTTGTGTTCTTATAAATGTCACTGATTGCATTTTTTGATTATTCCCTGTTAGTTTTCCACTTCCAATAATTATTTTAAAAAGAAGTGAAGAAAGACCCAGAAAAAAGAAGATAATGGAGTCAAAGATCTCATTAAGGTGAAATGGGTTAAGTACAGGTATTGTATTTTCATTGTCATAGAGATTTTTCCTTTTTCAGAATATGAAGAAGATTTTGAAGTAGAGGAGGAGAAACAAGATGAGAAGGCTAATGAAGAAGGACGGGCTGATGACCACATGATTGGAATGTCAAAGTCTCCCTCAGACGATGAAAAAGGTCATTTAGATCCAGAAAAGGAAAGTGCAACCTTATCCCAGAAGGCACCAGATGCTGATGACGGTGTGAAAGATGAGGGCGACAGATGCTCTGAGAGTGAATTGGAAGAGGATAAACAAGGCGAGTTGTTTAGCTTATCATATGACACAGACTGTTAACAAGTGCGCATACTAATTTTATTTTCCTTTTACTTAATGATATAATCTTTTAAGGGAATATTTAGAGCATGGATTTATAACCAGAGGATGCTGATCAATCAGTCTTCTATAGATACCAAATTATAGAGTCACTCTTTAATCCTTCTTCTTTCCTTAGTTTGCTAAGGTTTTTCAGCAGGATGTCAGGTAAAACTTGTAGTGACACATCTTCTGTTTACTTAGAGAGTTATTATAATTTTTTAATCCTAAACTATCCGTCCTTACACAACACACATAGGTACACATACACTCACTTGCACACACACGCCATTTTGTGGCTTTGGAAAGATGAAAAGTGTGTTATATTCAACTAAAGGAAAAGTTGAAGATTCCTGTCTCAGGTTCATGTTTTTTCCTCCACTCACCTTGAGCACAAAATGCCGGCATATTAGTCTCATGAAAGGGTTAAATCTCTTGGCAAAGATGGCCTCCGCACAATCTTCAAGCCTAAAAAAATCTGAATAGTCACAAGGAAGAACACAGATCTTTTCGGGTAGAGAAAGAAACCCTCATCTGAGATATATCTCAAATTTTTTAGACTTTTAAAAAGCTTTATTTCACCACAATAATGTTTAATCAAAGAAAGAATCCATTTACTTTAAGCTAAAGAATGAGGTCACATTATGTCATTTTGAATGACTCTTCATTTTCCCTGGTTTTCACCTCTCAAAATTTTTTCTATATAAAATTTCAAAAATTTGAATTTAAGGACCGTATCAGTATAATATAAGAGTAAACTAAGTAATCAAGAAATTACCCAAACAAATATTTATAGTTTCACTCTCTTCAAGAAAGAATTCCAGCAAACCTATTCTGAAATTTCATGCACACATATATTGATAATAAAGTAAGGAGCAGAAGTTAGAATAAAAAGAAGATAATTTTACTAGAAACCATAGAGAAGATCATGACTATGCTTGAACTAAACTTTCTAATACAGTAAAAAGCATAATGTAAACATTTAGAATGTTATCTATCAGTAAACTTGAAAACAAGATTTTCTCTAACTTTTGTTGGACTTGAAAGAACCAGTCAAGATTAATGGTAAAACACTGAAATACTTTTTGTAATATCTTAAACTAGACCTTTTCTAGAAATTATTTTAATAATTGCATGTTATGTTTTTAGGTGTGCCTAATATGTAAGTCTTCTCTCAATTTCAATGTAAATATTGGATTTAAGTTTATAGTCCTACATGACTTAGAGAAAGTTAGAAAGTCTGTGGAAAAGTGATTTTACCTGACACAAATTTTAAAGAAATTCCACAAGTGACTTAAACCTGGAAAAGGATTGAAAATGAAAATGTGGTTGCATGTAACTATAACTGGTTCAAAATTTAAAGGATTTAAATTTTTAATTTCTTCACTAATGATGGGAAATCACCAAGCATTGGCTTCATAAACATTAAGTGCATTGATTTAATATGCAGTCATCTGGGATTATTTTTGTGCTACATAATCACCTTGCTTCCTTGGGATCAAATGGACTTTTTTTGTGAGATGCAGTGATTTTTTTTTTTTTTTACATTCAAACATATGATGTAGGTAGTACTTGGATCTTCCTTGAGGGGAACTTTTTAACATTTAAATCTGTAATTATCAAATAACTGACAATGATATGTAAGCTTAACACTGAAACACCATTTGCATATAAATAATTGGAACCCTGTGTTTGGAAAGCCATTCTATGGCTATTGTTAAGATTGTATTTCATGCTAAGCATTGTGCTTAATATTTTACATGAATTATCTGATTTACTTCAAATGACCTGGAAAAGCAGGCACTCTTTCTTTTTCTCTCTGTTTTACAAATAAATAAACTTGAAAGTGGCAACATTAAGCAGCTCACACAGCCAATAAATGGTGGAGCCAAGACACAAACATTACCCAACTTCAGAGGCTAAATTTTGAAAAAAAAATCATGTTTCTCCAAATCAGAAAATCTACACTTATCTAAAATTAAAGTAAATCCCCCCAATAAAAGGATTATGAATCCTTAAGAATAAACATTTTAGAGGAATTTATCTTGAGCTCTTTATTTGTTTCTTTAGTCTGTATATTTATTTTTGTTTGTTTTTAAACAGAGGACATATAAATGGACATTTTCTAATTGTACCCCAGTTTATCTCTGTCCTCCCTGAATGGACTACGCAGTCTATTCCCAGACCTTCTGTTCAGTTCCAGCTCAGCCTCCTCTTCTTCCTTGTCTACCTCGGTGGCCTTCACTGAGGTCTTCATCTCATGAAACTCCATCATTCAGTAGTTCATTTTTCACTTATGGTTTCTTGTGTGTGAAGTTTTCCTCCTTAAGTTAATTATACTAGTTAATAACAAACAAATTAATTATTCTATGAAATCCAGGATTGTGTGTTATCTTTGTTTTTCCTCACAGAGGTGATTCCTGAAGAAAAATTTATAAATATTAAGCAATTGCTTAATTTTTTTAGCACCAAGAATACTGAGGTACTTTTGTTAGTGCTATACTATCTAGTTACATTTAGGTTATATGATTATTATTGGAATTTTATTGAAACAGTCTTTGCTGTATTATATAGATATAAAATATAGAGTATTTTAAATAGATATGTAATAAAAGCTATTAGAACATATCAGAGCTAGTCCATAAGTGTTGATAAATTTAAGAGCCAATAAATTGGTTAATGATTTTATTTTATTGTTTCAATAGTGATGTTAATAAGCTATCTTTTTAGAGCTCCTTTGCATCTTTGGTATTTGCCTTAAAACTTTGACATTATTCTGAGATGAAGTATCACCGTTTATTACTCTTTCTTTTCTCTACTCCAGGCTTATTTGTTTTTCCATCCCTTTATTTCGATAACTTGACCTTCTGTTATTTTAAATATATACAGTTTAGTGCATGGAATATCAGAATTATATATTTCATCCAGCAAACCAGTAGCACATATTAAAAATTATAATGGCATAAGAGATTCCTTGGAACACTATTGAAAAGCCAGATCCAATTTTGTCTTCAAAAGTATAAGAGGTGTGTTGTGACCACTGATTCCCAGACATCAGTACATCCCTTTTATTGACATGATTAAGAATCTTGCTCTTAGTATTTGGATGTATTTCATTTGAACCTGCCTGCACCTGTTCCCAGAGGGCAAACAATTGCCCAGACTGTCACTCTTGTGACAAGTTGGCCCCATTTAAACCGCCAGCTAACAATTGCACTGCCCGCCTTGATGAATACACTGTGCTGAAGAGCCCATGAGTGATAGAGTGCTGGGGACTAAGAGCTGACTCAGAAAAGACCCTGGTTTAGGAATGATGTGTGAGACTTCCCATCATTTATAAAGAAGGACAGCTTCCTTTTCTCTGCATTTGTGTTAGCAACTACAGCTGCTAATTCGCCAGTTGAAAATATGTTGTCATAGAGGAATGTTATGAGGTTGAGGGAAAAGTGTCATGTCACTGAGAATATATTCTCATTCTTTCACAGATGGTTCAGATGATAGTGCCTGTGAGTAAGAGGGAAAGACTAAGAAGCTCCTTAAAAAAAAAAAAAAAAAAGAGGTGCGAAGGGTTAGGGAGTGTGGAGACAAAATTTGTTCCCAGAATACAAAGAAAAGAACTTAAAACTAAAACAAATGTTTTTCCAGCAAAAATGAATATTTCCCTTGTGCTATTTTTCAGTCTGTTGAAGAAATAGGCCAAATTGAAATGTAAAATCTCAGAGTCACAAAAATATCCTGTGTACTTGACTTGTAATAGATTGCAAAAATCTCTCTTTTCATTTCTTCTCTTATGGGCTTGAAGAGATGCATAGGAAAGAAGGCTGCTCCTTCTATGGGAAATTATACATGCTACAAAACCACACTCTGTGACCTTAAGGGTAATTGTCTGCTCCTTGGGTCAGAAAAGATTAAGGGAAGATTGGAGGAAGCCTTCTGGCCAAATTCTATATGTGTGATTTTTGCATGATTAGTCAAACTTTAATTTTTCTTAATGGTAAGAATTTCTTAACCTATATTTACTTTTCAATTGCTGAAGTAGGAAGTCATGGTAAATATTTAAATATAGCATCATCTTTTAGTTCACATGATATACTTTTCCATGAGGTATTTCTTCATAATTTTGAATCTGCTTTGTAGACAGCAAAGACACTGCCCAGGCAACCAAGAGAATCTTGTAGAATACAAAGCTGATTGACTAGATTAACAAGTAGATGTGAAAAGACTTTAGGCAGTAGCACAATGTGACACATGATTTGATTACATTCTCAGTATTATAGGTGTTTGTTTTAATGCTTACAAAGAGCAATTAAAAGTAAATATGGAGGGACTTTTAAACTTTCTTTTTCTCTTTTTCCTGCTATATCTACATTTACCTACAGATATTTATTCTTAAAAGGTAATGTATATATTTGTCTCATTAGTGAAATAAGCATTGAATAACCAATATGAGGACATATGCTCTCCTGTAATACAAATAACTAGTTAATATTCATAGATGGAATTTCATGATTTCTATTTGTATATTCATTAAGCATACCTTCATTTGAAAACATTTATTGAATGCAAAACACTTGTCTAATTAGGTATTACTGTACATGAAAATACTGACTGAACCACAGCATCTATATAAAATGTAAACAGATTTTTATGGACATGAATATAATCAAGATAGAAGTATCAATACAAGTAATAGTGTAACTATAAATTGATATGGCATAGTTAATTTGAAGAAAATAGGAACAGCCTTTGTGCAGATTTTGCTGTGAACCCTTGCACTAAGGAATGGAGGAGACAAAATTCGTACCAGAGCTCTGAAGAGTACTGAGTTCACTGAATTGGGATACATGGTGTGTCAATGAGGATCCAAATGTTTAACTGAGTTTACGTATTTGAGCTTATATACTTAAATCAAGGTGTCTCAATGGGCTTCAAGCTAGTAAACCAAAAACAAAGTAGTTAAAATTAGGACACTGATGGAGGAAATGGTGAATTGAAACTCTAACTGTGGTAAGTTTAAACTGTGGTAAAACCATGCATGGTCCGTGCTAGGGGTGAAGAAATAATTGAAAACTAAGGTCAGGACCTGTAATTGGTTCAAAAAAGACAATACGGTTTCTGAATTTAGTAAGAATATAATAGCAGCTTCTGAGAGGGCTATCCTCAGTTGCTGTTAGGATGAACAAGCGCCTTATGAACACGTGCAGTTGATCTGTTGTGCTCATGCGAAGGGAAGCAACGTCCATCTGGAGGTTGGAGAGACCTGGTCTGCCTTTTCCTCCACTGTAGCCTCAATACCTAGATCATTGCTTGATACATAGGAAGTACTCAACATGTAATTAGTGAGTGAATCTATGTAAATGGCTTGGAAGATGAAGGACAACTCAGAGCCCCAGTTATGAAAAGGGAAAGGAGACTTTATCCTGAATTTGCTGAGCAGAAGTAGTAGTGACTGTGGATGTGTGGGTGGTTGGTGCCTTTGGTCAGGTATATATGAGGTCTGTTGAGAGGGTACCCAGCCATATAATACAAAAAACAGAGACATGTATTGAAGAAAACACAAGACACAAGAAACATTGTATGTAGGGCAATGATGCCTCTGTCCCCTTCAAAGTAGGCACCTTGGGACTTCACACAGTTCTCCCAATTTCCATCAGCTGCCCAATCTCATTGATGGTCTGATATCTCTTCCCTTTCAAAGGTGATTTTAATTTTGAGAAAAAAACAGAAGTTACAGGGCACCAAATCTGGGCTGTAGTGGGGCTGAGTCACCTGGGTGACTTGATGTTTTACCAAAAAGTTTTGCATGAGACATGATGCATTTGCAGGCATGAAGCTGCCAATCATTAGATGCCCATAGCTGCAGCCTTCTGAATCATCCAAATAGGTTTTGTGGAGGAATGTTCAAGCTGAACACAAAATTTGATGCAGATTTGTTGCTCAGCCATTCTGAATGTGATGGCCACACCAAACACATGCTTATTCGATAGCATCTACTGCCCCCACTAACTAGTACAGTGAAGTCATCATTGTTTACACATGCGCCTTCTAGTCCACTCTCCTTGGTGGTTATATCAGTGTCGCGCACAGAGTTCTCTTACATTTACAATGGCTGGACTTTTTCTAGACGGGCCTTGTTGTATATCAAATTAGGTAGACAAGGAAGTATCAATAGTGGAGATTACTGTTTTGTGCGTGTGTGTTGTGTCTTTATAACTTTTGTGATTACCCACACATTATTAAGTTACAAGTAACTAAATGACATACATCTTCATACACAAAGTATCATGGTCAGAATTATAAGTAATAATGGTTTTGGCAGCTACCTTTTGCTTTATATTAATATTCTGAATGTTTTCAGTGGACTCTGTCTGGGTTCTAGAGCAGTGAAAAAATTAAGAATGATCACCAGAGATATAAAAGGGAGGACAGACTATGAATTCCAAGTTCCAATGTTTTGAAGAGAACTGTTTTTCATTTGTCATTCTTGGGTAGCAACAGTGGAAAGTTAGCTAAGAGAAGAGACAGTGGATCCATGCCAGTAAGTTCTCTCTGTTTCAAGGCCATTTGGCCTGTGGAGGGGTCTGGGTTTCACCGCGGTGGGTCATTACAAAAAAAAGTGTTTTACAGATCTTGCTACTTTCTAGCTAACACACCTTGGATATTATTTAAATATCTGGGCTTTATGTTCTAGAAGATCTAGAACCCTCTATAAAAAGAAGATAAATAACTATTCCATGGGATTAAATGAGATGTTTATAAAGTGTTTACCTGATTGTTTGGTACAAGTAGGTACATAATTATGATCAAGGTTTATCTTTTTTTCCTTAATAAGTGTTAGCAGCAATTCTACTCTTAATATAATATACAGGGTGAAATCACAAGAAATAAATTTATTGAAATATATTTAACTTGTATAATTTTATTCAGGGGAAACTGAAAGTCATAAAGAAATAATTCTTTGATTAGGTCATATTTTTGTTATGCAATTTCTACAATAACTTTTGGAGAGCAAGTAGAATAACCTTAACTTTACGACAAAGCCACTAGAGAAATTAAGCAGTATCACCAAAATCAAAGCTAAAAAGTAGCCAAGTCAAAGTTTGAAACAGCTAGGTTTATCATACAGAAAAACCCATTATTTTCTCTCTGTCTCATGTCGTGTAAAATAGTGGGGACAGAGAAGAAGGAAATTATCAATGACACGAACAGAAGCCAGTGATGGATTTAGTGACTGGCCGAATGGAGAGAGAGAAAAGTCCGAGATCCTGCTCAGGACTTGGGTCAGTGCCACCAAACCTGCTGGTTTTGGCCAAGGGCTCAGGCCACAAGCACACATCATTTCTTTACCATGAAGACCAAGAGTAGGTTCTTTCAACACCACAGAAAGAATACTGGAGAGACCAATGGAATTGGGTGTGAGGCAGAGTTGGTTACCAATGTACTGTTGAGATCAATTTTTCTCTCCTAATGACAGATATATTTACATATGTGTCCTCAAAGTTCCTTTATATGTGAAACTCCTCTATATAAAGCTTGCTTTTCTTTCTAAGAGGACAAAATTAGTGTTGAAAATCCAATTCCATGGCCTTACAGCATTTTGAGCTTTTTTTTTTGTAGGCAGAGTCTTGCCCCAGTGTCTGTATGTAAATGAGAGTAAGAAATGAGGGTGAAACAAAATGATACAATGAGGTTAGAGAGAAATTTGAAAAATGAAATGAGTTTAGGTAGGAGGTCAAGTACCCTTGCCATTTCGAGGTCATTCATTCTATAAAGGACAGACTCAAAATTGAACTAGAGTGTGTTTCAGCCTTTTGAATTAAAACAATACAATTAATAAAAGCTACTAAAGAAATATAGGGAAGCACTCATTTTTTATTATGTGAACAACCCCCAAAGCCAAAAGGGAAGTCACCATGACAATATGAAGAGGGTAAACATGAATATTTTTGGAAGTTCAGAACAAGTATGGCATTGTGCCCTCCTTAATTGTACAATTAATGAAAGCCACTGATCAAACCACTGGCAAGCAGAAGTTGTTTTTCATTAAAAACAAAACAAGTGTGAGATGCTTAAGAGAGGGGGAGGTCATAGTCTCTAAAGTTTCTGACCTAGTGCAAAGAAGATAGAGAACAACAGTCTGTGACCTAGTACGTTCCCTACAGAGAAGCAGCATACCCAGATTTCATATAACGGTGATAAAGGATGAGAGGCTAAAGTCTGCGATTCCTTTGAGAAACAGTGGTCATCTGGTAACTGTCAAGGTAGTTGGGAGGTAAAAATAAATGGAATTGTACTTAAGAGGTTCTGTTGCTCACAGGCTTTTCAGAGTTTGGTTTTTACTGCTGTGTAGCATCTCTTGAATCTTTGTGGAAACTCTGATGTGTCCCTGAGACTATATTTAAAATGCTAAGACATATCATGGAGAGCTCTTGGGGTTGGAGGAACCGAGGGAAGAGGATAAGAGTTAAGACAGTTATTTCTTCCCTTAATCTCTGTCAACTGCTACAGCCATCTGTGCAGCAGCCAAGCAAAAATGAAAGAGAAAAAAAGGGTAAGGAGCACAACTGAGAAGAGAAAATAAGAAAGCTAGGCAACACGTAAGTGCAGGATACTTCGTCTGAAAATAAATTCTATTAAAAACAATTACAGACACAGATATTTGAGTGAAGAACTCAAAAACCAGTTTGCAGTGCTCTGGTCTACAGCAGTGTATGCCGTGACTTTTAGGGTGAGAATCTTTCTTACTGAGATTTGGTGTGTATGTCACTTTCTTGGAGATTTAAAAAAGCTTTTCTGGGGTAGAATTACCAAACCATTTTTGGTCTGATAAGCCTCTAGACTGCTTATCTGGAGTATCACAAAAGAGTTCTGCCTGATCTAGAATCTCTCTCACGGGTTGTGTGGGCCCACCCTCTGCACCCTCTGCCCTCTTCAAAGGACAGCCAGGAGCTCCTGGAGTTGTTTCACCTCCAGGCACCAAGAGCCTGGAAGTGCCAAGGAATTTATGTCCCCCTAGGGTGGCCTATGGTCAAGTCTGACTGGAGCAGAGTATGAAAGTCAACACCTTCCTCAAGGGAAAAAAAATGCTAATATAATTTGGACTTCAGAGGTGACTGTGGGATCAGGCTGAGGTTCAAATGTTTCTTGAAATAGCTCCCTTGATTGACTTCTTCCCTGCTCTCTCCCCAACACAGGTAGAGTTTCTCCTGGAGCATGTACTATGTCTTTAATATATCACTTGCACATGTATGCTCATCTCAGCATTTGCTTCTGGGGAACCTGAAGTAATACATCTTCTTCTACACACACACACACACACACACACACACACACACACACACACACACACACACATCATCTCAAAAGATTCATTGTGTCTAGGTATTACAAAAATGCAAGATCTTCTCACCATATCCATCCACTAGAGGATACTAGGATGGTGGGTATTAAAGAAGATAAAAATTTAGATTTTATTCACAGAGAGTACTGTGTTTATCCAAGATCATGATGAAATAAGGGCTTTTGCTGAATAAGTGAAATATTATTCAATCTTTTCTATAACAATATACTTTAAAAACTTTCCCAATAAAATGGCTTTCTAAAAAAATAAATACATTTAGGTTTTAGTTAAATGCGATTTATTGTTGAAAACTTCTATAGACTCACAGATTACACAGGTTTTTATTTTTTATCATGACAACTATGTAAAATGAATGGGCAAAAGGTATCAAATCTACTAAATTATACTAAATGATTTTATGTGAACAATTATTAACATAATTCCCACAAACTAATTGCTTTATAAAAACAATGATGTCACCACTTTTGTGACTTGTAGATATAAAGACTGCTTCGTCATCCTCATCCAGAAGTCACCCATATTCCAGCTGCAGTGAAGACGAATCTACACTGGGGGACAGGGAGGCACATGCTGACCGCAGCCCAAACTTAAGTGTCAGAAGTTCATCTTCTCAGGATTTGAGTGAAGCCGATGAGCCAGGAAAATCACAACTTCCAATAGAGGATTTGTTAACAATTGAAGACCAAAAGATAATAAAAGCAAATGTGGAGATCAAGCCTCTGCTCACAGAGGAAAGCTTGGAGGATGTTCTTGAAGAAGAAACAAAGAAAGGAGCCCAGCTGATTGCAGAGGGCTTCTCTGAGAAGTCCAGGGAACATGTTTCCAAGGAAGAAAAGGAAAATGACATGTGTCAACTCTGGAAAGGAAGCACTGCTAAGGTGAAGGACAAAACAGCAGGTCCCTGTAGGGTGGAGAAAGGTGGTAAGTACGGCCATTGAGTTGGCCTGCCATTGTCCCCATGCATGGAAGCTGACTTTGATCATTCCATTCTGCCAAAGCTTGGGAAGTACTGTTGTGATAATGCCAACGGGATTCAATTTTGTCCTATTTCTCTCTTTGTCACATAATCATACATGTATTTTCAGCTTGCTGTTTTCCTTCTAATGCATTTTAAAAACTGCTTGATAATTCGTGTGTAGCGTGTTTCCTATTTTCTGTAAATTTCTTCCTATGGTAATTCTATCTCAAGAATCAAATAAAACACAATAATACGTGCCTTGAAGGCAAGGGCGTGTGTGGCTTCTTAGAGGTTATAACCTGCAATGCTATTTTTCTTTAGCTGTATGCTCCTTTAAAGACATCCATAGCTAACACTGATTGGTGCTTACTGTGAGTTAGTTCTAAACGCCTATATTAACTCATCTGATCCTCACCACAGCTCAATATTGCCATGAGTTGGGTTCTATTATCTATGATTATTTTTTTTACAGATGAGAAAATCATGACTCAGAGAGGTTACATAAGTTGTTGATAAACGTTTGTAGAAGTTTAATTTAGGCAGGGTGGTTCCAATTTCTAAAAATGTCCCATTGTATCTGTGCAATAGGACTTTTTAGATTTAGGTAAAAATATGAAAATTTTATAGAAAACTCCAAACTTTATTTTGAGTTCTTCTCTAAAGCTGAGTAACCTCCTGATCCAGGGGTTCCTGAGTATGTAAGATAGTTTCGTTCCTCAGGGAAGGGCAGCCATGCCCCAGGATAATCAGGTCCCAGTACCTTAGACGCATGAAAGGACAGTTAGAAAACCACCTGTGTCATGGGTACAGTCGGACTGTGCTCACCAGCTATTTGGCTCTCATACAGCAGGCACTGCATGCCCTGTAACTCGAAGCTCTGTCGTTTTGCTGCTCTCAACTGTCTCCCCTGCCAACATGGCGGGCGTTCTTCTTGATTCCAAGATAGAAATTGTCTTCACATTTAAAAACTACTAAAACCCACCTGTGTTTTAACAGTTATGGATACTTTCAATGTCTATATTTCTTTTAGAAACTGCAAAGCTGTTATTAAACCACTGGGACCTACATCCAGGAATCGAGGACGTTGAATAGTTATTTTTCAATTCAGACATTATTAATAGCTTCTTATTTTGTACAAGGCACCATGGTCAATAAGAAATGGGTAAGAGAGGATTCCTCCCACAATGTGTTGGAAATAAGACTTGGCATACCAGTAACTGGACAAAGTTCAGCAGCCATATTGTAAATAAAATCAGAGAAGGAACAAATGCTAGGGGATTTCAAAAGAAGGGAGGTCCCATTTGGTTAAGGACACTTTGAAAGTTTTTGTGAAGGATTTGCTTGAGGAAGCCCTTAAACATTAAATAAGATTTCGAAGGTGGAATAGAGGAGGGTAAAAGCATTCCAGAAGAGTGGGATGTAGCCAAAGGTATAACCTTTGAATAGGTTGAAAAAAATAACTCTAGAATGAACAGCTTAATAACATTCAACCCGTGAGTCAAATCTGGTCTACTACCTTTTCTTCTTGAATGCCTGTGAGCTAAAGGTGTTTTTGTTTTTTAATTTAAGGGTTGGGAAAAAAATCAAAAGAAGAATAATATATATGTTGTCATGTCAAAATTACGTTACATTCAAATTTCAGTGTTAGAACATAAGTTTAATTGGAAAGGAGCTGTGTTCATTCCTTTGCATAGGCAGCTTTTGCACTGCAAGGGCAGGGCTAAGCTGTTGCAGTAGAGACTCTGCCACCCACAAAGCCCTAATAACTCACTCTCTGGCCCTTTACAGAAAGAGTTTCCCAACCCCTGCCTTAGGATTATTACACAAATAGCCCCAACATTCTCTAAAGAATTTTGCCATTGAAGAGTTAGGATTCTTGTTAAAATTTATTTTTAAATCTATTATAAAGTAATTCAAATCTTTGATCATCTATTTCATTGTTCAAAGCATTATGTTGAGTGAAATAAGCCAGGTGTTGAAAGACAAACACCTTATGATCTCACCTTTAATAGGAAGCTAAACAACAAAATAAACAAGCAAGCAAATAAAACCAAAGACACTGAAATCGAGAACAGGCTGACAGTGACCAGAGGGGAGAGGGGAGGGACTTTAAGGGTAAAAAGGGGAAGGATTTACAGGAACTAGTATAAAGGACACATGGACAAAAACTAAGGAGGGTGGAAATGGGAGGGAGGCAGGGAGCACTGGGGGGGGGGGGGTGGGCCGGGATGGGAGAAATAGACAGAAAACTGTACTTGAAAAATAATTAAATAAAAAATTCAGGAACGCATGATGTATAACCCAAAAAACTTGCTCAATCTGTTAATCTGTTGATCAAAAAAGTAGAGATATAAAAATTCAGTAGTGACATTGATATTATGATTCCTTTATTTCCACTTCAGTCAATTAGATTGTTCACCTGGATTTATGTAAATAGACACCTTTTCTGTAAAGTAAGGTGCACATGTGTAGGCTGTGTTTTGGCAGCTGATCACACAGCAGAGGCACTGACCCAGGGAGATTTCACTTGGAAGAGGAGGGGCTTTCTTTTTTTCTGGATTTGTGCAGTGAAAGTGTGTATATGTATTATTTTTCTCAAATATTCTGGGAACCCTGTGTTCTTGACTTGATAACATCTATAATTTTAAAACATTTAATTTTTTTATTAAGGTAGAGTCAAGACTATATTGCAAGTTTTGTGATTATCTTAAGCTCTAATTTATGTACTGAGTCTCTTTATTGGTGTTTATTTTTCATATTTACTTACAAAATAAGATTTAGAAAATAGAGAAAAGGAACTTTAAACATTTACACATAAATTTAATCACACACAAAAATCACTTTTAACACTTGGTCAGGTTTTTTATTTCTAAAGTTAGGATTTACAAGTTATGTTGTCATATTTTTATAAAATGCATACTGCCTTTTATTCTTGACTTCATAACCAAAGCATTTTTATGTTTTTATATAATCTTTATGAGTATGTTTACTATCTGTTTACTATTACATTATGTGGTTTTCTCATAATTTAATCATTTCCATATTGCTGTATATTTATATTTTTCATTTTTCACTATTATTATTCTAATATCTTACTACTTAAAGGTAATTTCAAATTTGTGATTTTTTTTAGGCTAGGTTACAAAAGGAATAATTTCTGGATCTAAGATTATTAAGATTTTAAGGTTTTGGCTGAAAATTTTTTTCTTGCAAAATATTGCTTGAAAAGTTTAAATAATACAGAACAGATGAGAATAAAGTGAAAGTTACAGTCTTCCTTGTTCACTCTCTACTCTTTTCCAAGAGACAGAGAGAAAACAATAGATAATAGGTTTTTATACATGATTCCAGAAAATTTTATATATACATATATAAATATATTCATATTTTATATACACATATATTATTTTATATACTGATGAAAACATGATACATTTTGTTTTACAGCTTGCTTTACTTTTTACACCTGAGCTGTTTCTTGGGTATTTTTTATATCAGCATACATAAGTGTACTTTATTCTTATTTACTAAACATGTTAGTCCATTATATTACCTTAGCGTGTTATAACTTTGAAATTTTTCTTTAAAATGTTTTACTTTTTGTGCAAGAACTGATGTTATGAGGACCCAGAGACAGGTATTGTAAAGTACATGGAAAATAAGACATTCGTAGTTAAAATAAAACAAAGACCATATAAAATACTGAGAATTATGTACAAGGATTAATGCTATCAAAACCCAAGAATGAATAGATTATAACAGTTGGGTGCTGATGTTTTTAAACTATATTCAAGGAAATAATACAATAAATATGTAAATATATGAGATAATAGAATAAAAAAAGTCATACATATTCTCAAAGATCTTTATATTAATAAACATTTCTAAGACTATTTTAGATAAAATCAACCTCATGATTGCATCATTTGTTATGTTGATATTGTTGGCATGTAAAGAGATGATGGAGAGCTGTTCTTTCTTAATTGAGTCTCCAGTTAGAGAGCTCAGGGAGAGAGCGATAGGACCAAAGTTACACGTTTGAGATGAAGGCCATTTAGATGAATATACGTGCTGCAAGACACGCCTCACTCGAATGAAACTGGAAGGCTGGTGAAGATTGAAATGTGTATCTTTTATTTAGTTTGTGATTAAACTTTTAGGTTGAAATTAAATGGGGGCTGAGATGATATATAAAAGATTATCTCTCATATTTGTATGGTGCTGAATCGTTTTTCAACTAGACAATAAAACTGTGATTATATTAAAAATAGGTCTATTGGCTAAAATATTACATATAATTCAAGGTGTTTTATAGTACCTATAAACTTAATTTAACTTAATCTGAATTGTTTCATTTAAGATCATAG
Organism: Artibeus jamaicensis; assembly: GCF_021234435.1. Classification (NCBI taxonomy): domain Eukaryota; kingdom Metazoa; phylum Chordata; class Mammalia; order Chiroptera; family Phyllostomidae; genus Artibeus; species Artibeus jamaicensis. Next base: position 21,682,287 of record NW_026522025.1, on the reverse strand, counting down.
CAGTGGATAAATTAGTAAAGTAGTACACTCAATGCCTTTTGCCTTTTAGGTTGAAAACATAAAGTGATACTTTCCTTCTAATTATTTTATAATATGTCTCAATTAGGCTTTGTTTAGTCCACTAAAAACTCAGGTAAACTGATATAAAAGATGAGTTGAATGCAGTGAGGTAAATAATGTAAGAAGTTGTAATTGCTAGCTACTATGAGAGAGTGTCCTTGGCGGTTAATTTAGTATTAAATAGCAGAGTGTTATTTTAGTGTGTTTATTTTTCTCAGTTATTTTTAGTTTAAGCTGCCTTAATACGTTGTGATACAATGTTTGCACTAATGGTGGAACAATTCAAATATATTAATTTGTGAAGTTAATATACACATTTTGAATATAAATAAAATACTAAGAATAGAGCATTGTAATGTAAACAGAAGTAGGCACTTTATACTTTTGTATGTGAATTGGGAGAATTCATGGTGCCTGAGCAGGTGATTCACACTTAAATAATGTTAAGACTGACGTGCAGTGCAGTTTTACCACCAGGCAAGCAGGGCGGGATGGTCCAGATGAAAGGACAAGAAAACCACATGTTACAATCAGCAGCCTAAACACAACTTCTGAGTGAAATATGAAAGCATGTGGTTGTTTGTTCCAATAGATTTTTTTTCTATCAGTAACTATTTGTTAGGTATCTGCTTAATTCACACTGTTCTTCATGGGAACGAAACATAGTCCCTGACTGTACTGCAATTGATATTCTAGATGGAGATAAGCCTAATGAGTGAAAAGACACTTGAAATCTAGGCTTAGTGCTAGAGGAGAGATAAATCAGGGTAAGGGGACAGAGTGCAGGTCAGAAAGAGAGGTGGTGTTTTAGGCATGGGCTCTCTGATGAGGAGACATTTGAGCAGAGACCTGAAGGCAGTGCGGGAGTAACCCACTCTGCCCTCTGAAGACGAAAGAAACAGAGGGAACAGCAAGGGCAGAGACACTACATTGGAGGCATAGTTGCTGAGTGTAGGGCTGAGAAAGTAGGCCCACGTGATAGGAGAAGAGTGGACAACTCAGGGAGCAGACGGAGATGAAGACAGAGGCAGGCACTCACATGCCACGGGGAGGATTTTACGCTGAGGTAGGAAGCCTTTGGGAAAGTTTGAACACAGAAATGATATCCCCTGAAAGTTGTAAAAAGACAATTGTAGCTACTGTGTGGAGGATGGACATTAGCTTTGTGTGACTGTTAATCTTTGAACAGCTGTGCCCTTGAGTTTGTAATTAATCCTCGATTGTTGTGGGCCATGTTTCAATGCCAAAGGCAACACAGGAACATCTTTACTGTGTAGGTGGGTGATGTTAGTTATGAATTTTGTCATGGTGAGTTCTTGGGAAGATAACTGATTGGCCACACAAAGAAAGATCAAAGCACAGGGGTAGTTTTCAAGGTGACCAGGAACTTTGAATAAGTGCGGATATATTTTTGCTCTGCTGTTATGGCTTTTTTTTATATTGTTAAAATTCAGATGAAATGTCCTTGGCAAAACTTTCTTCTGATATTGAATTACTCAGGATTCTTAGCAGGTTTGAAGGTGGAATAGTTTGTTTTGTTTCAAGACAAGCAGAGGAGAGGGAATGAATTTAGAACCTACTAATATTGAAAACCATATTCTTGCTATCACTTTTCAATTTCTAAAGTTGTCAAATATGGAAGGAATTGCTGGAGATTGTGACATTGTTAACAGTAGTACAGGGACATTAGGCCGCTTGTCATTATTGGTAAAATTGTTCACTGATTATTGTTTTTCTGTGGGACACATAGAGACATATTGAAAGCTTCTAAAAATATCATGCCCTTTGATCCAGAAATTCCAATTTCAGGAATTTATCCTAAGGGAATAGTCTAAAATAAGTATAAAATAATTATAAGTGGTGTTTAAAATAGCTTTATAATTACACACACACAAAAGAAAATAATATTCAACACCAGGCCATTGGTTAATCAATTTTTAGTAAAATCTTACTAGGCCATTTTATGCAGTTATTGAAGAATCTGTTTTTATTTAATGGAATGTGGAAATAGTCACAATGTATTTCTGCATGAATAAAATGGGATGAAGTGCTACTTACAGTAAGAGTCAAGTAAAAAAAAACACTCAAAGATCCACAAAAAATGTTAACTTGTAGTTCTTTCTGCATAAGAAAGAAATTAGGTAAAATTAGGATTTTTGAAAACTCTTCTTCTTTGTTTTATATTTTCAAGATTTAGCTAATAACACATACTATGTTCACATTTAGAGAAAATACAGTCTATGTTGTTTTAAAGTATGTGTTTTCATAATAAAAAAGCTAACACTGTAGTACAAGAATATTTTGGTATTTTATTATCTTTTCTCTATTTCTATTGTTGCCACTATGGTAGACGCCCCAGCCCCCTTCACCCCCATTCCCACTCAGTGCCTGCCCCACCTTCCCTCCGGCTGTCACCTTACTGTTGCGTGTGTCCATGAGTCCTGTACATGTGTTCTTTGGCTAATCCCTTCACTTTCTTTCATCCAGCACTCCCTCGCCCCTGACAGCTGTCAGTGTGTTCCATGTGTCCATGCTTGCTCATCATTTGAGTGGAAAAAAGGCTTTTCTAAGAAATTCTCTCTTTGTAAGCCTCTGTCATTTTGCTATGAAAGCTGTGAAAACTGACACTACCTTCGCTTTTCATGGTCATCTTCATGGAGAGGTAAAAGAGAGGAACTTGAGGGAGGAGGGACTAACTAGAGGGAACAAAGCAATGTGTCACACTGCTGGCCTGGGAGTCCCAGCAGGCACTGTCCTCCTTTGCTACAGGAGAAAAATGGTTAAGGTTAGGCCCTGGCCAAGTTCTTGCTTTTAAGGCTCAGTTTCAGAGGAACATCTGAAAACACATGAGCAAGTGAGGCATTTTCTGGTCTCACTCCTAATAAGTCCTTGATGCTCAGGCCAGGGTCTCCTTCTTGCTGACTCGGAAGCAGGCAACACCTGACTGCACAGGCTTTCATCTTTTTCCAAAGCGTAGCCCTCCAAGGCCAGCCGGCAGACACGGGCAGGTGGTGCTTACCGTCCTGAGACAGAAGGACTACATGCTTCATTTTCAGTTCTGAGTGAGTTGTAATTTTCAGATTATGCTAGTACTACTTGGCATCTTAGAATAATTTTTTATTTCAATAGCTGCTAGTTCTTTATTTTAATTATTGGTCATTATTAGTGTAAATTTTATTTCTTTAATTTTGTATTGAGGTAATTTGACATACCTTATATTATTTCTAGGTATAGAACATAAAGATTCAATGTCTGTGTAATAAACCATATTTTTATAGCCTATAGAGTAATTGGAAAAAATCTTTGATGTCTTCTTGGCTCTGAGGAAACAAAACATCAAGAGATCACTGCTAAATCAGATGTCCCCTATTCACTTGTCCTACCATTATTGGGATTTTTAATGCTCTGTCAGGCAAGCAGATTGATACGAGAGGACCTAAAACACTGCTCATTTAAATTCTTTAGTTATGCAGTGTAACATTTTAGAGTGGAGAGGATAATATTTAACTCATACGTTCTATGTTTATAATGTTACTACAATAAAGGTTGACTTGATAACAAACCTAACTATAACCTAATTTTCCTAAGTTGATGTCATCTCTACACTATTATTTTAAAACTTTTCTCTTTGGCCTGAATGAGGAAAATTGATGTTCAAAAATACTTTTAAAGGGAATACATGTGAACTATATGATGTACCTCTTCTCATTTCCATTTTTGTTCTCTTAAGATTAATATAGTTGTCATTTTATTTTCCCCCCAAAGCCACATAAGGCAGATATTTCACTATTTGTTTCCAAGCACAGAAGAATCAGTAAGCAACTAACCTAGAAATTCATCTTAAACTGATCAAGAGACCACATTCTAGTTCTGTTTTTTTTTCCAAGTACTTCAACTGCATCAGAATATCTGAGAGGAAAGAAAGCAAGAAAGCAAAAAAGAAGGGAGGGAGTGAGATCTGGGGGAGAGAGAGGGAGTAAGGGAAGGAATAAGAAAGGGAGGGGAAGGAGGGAGGAAGGAAAGGGTATTTGGGGGACATCGTGTTCCTATTTAGGAGGGCAGACCTAGTGTTATTTGAGTGAGCTTTGTTAACCAGAAGGTGGCATAATGGTGGGTGTCAGGGAATTGGATGATAAGCAAGGGACATAGACAGGGACATGTCAGAAACTCAAGAAGGGGCTGGAAAGAAGTATCCCAAGTCATGAAATCCAGAGACCTACAACCAAGATTGTTCTATCCAGCAAAGCTTTTATTTAGAATGGAAGGGCAGATTAAGTGCTTCTCAGATAAGATCAAATTCAAGGAGTTCATCATCACCAAGCCCTTATTATATGAAATGTTAAAGGGACTTATCTAAGAAAAAGAAGATAAAAAAGATGAACAGTGAAAGGACAGCAAACTCACAGTTATTAACAACCACACCTAAAACAAAAGCAAACTAAGAGGACAGCTAGATCAGGAGCAGAACCATAGAAATGAAGATCACATGGAGGGTCAGCAACAGGAGAGTGGGAGGAGGAGAAGGGGGGAGAAGGTACAGAAAGTAAGTAGCATAGATGGTAGGTAGAAAATAGATAGGGGGAAGGTAAGAATAGTATGGGAAATATAGAATCTAAAGAACTTGAGACACATGTGGTCATAAACTAAAGGGGGGAATGGTGGGGGAGGGGTGTGCAGGGTGAAGGGGAATGAAGGGAAGAAATAGAACAACTGTAATGGCATAATTAATAAAATATATTTTAAAAAAAGAAACTCAAGACAAGCAATTGATATTACCATGTTGCCTAGAGTCAGGCCACATTGGGTGATGCGATGTGTAATAGTCATGCTCATCATTGTCATCATCATGGCTATTGTTTATTAAGTGCTTAGGCACATGTACTACTTCACAGGGGTGGGCAAAAGTAGGCTTACAATTGTTTGTGTGGAAAATAACACAATGATAAATAATAATACAAGAATAAACTGTGTTTCGTGTACTCACAACTATAATAGTACTTTTGCCCACCTCTATATTTCATCTACCCAATAATCACTGGGTAGATATATGCCTCTTTTTGACAGATGAGTAAATTGAGGCTTAGGCTTTGCCCCCAAACTTGCTCGCAGTGAGCAAGGAGTATGGGGCTTTGCATTTTTGAAGTTCTGTGCTAGTAATCAGCTGCAGATAACAGGAATTTCTACAAACGGGTTTTCCTGTCAGACTTACAGGAATCCTGCCATAGCTTTTTGCTCTGTGCACTTGGTGTGAGTATTGAGGTCAGATCACTAAAATCTACTAATGGATGAAATGCTCGTAGCATAGTCAGCTCTGGTAGTTTTAGCAATTTAAAATAGTGGAGGTAATTGGTGTTACAAAAGCCATAACACACACTTCTAGAAAGAAAAAGGCAACCAAACTTTTTTTTTCAATCACTTCATTGCATGTGCATTTAGCAAATCTGTCACTGCTTGTGGCTGTTGTCATTTTTTAAAAAAATGCAAGTATTTCTTTGCATGAATTTCTTTACTTCATGATCTTCTATTGTCTTTTCTTTTTTTAAAAATCATAGCTTGAAAGCTGTTTAATCTTAATAGACTTTAAAAAACAAGGTAACATTTTAATGTGAATGCTTTTAAATTAACCCCATTTGCTGAAATGATGTGTAATAGCTCAGCAATATTCCCATGACTTGTTTTTATGCCTCTTGATATTTTATATGATCTCCAATCAGTTGGCCAGATATTAGCTGAAGCTGTGGAACCTGGCTGCCACAGCCCCTGTGATGCTGAGTCTGGTCTTAGCAGCGCAGATGAGGGGGAGAAGCCCTTGACCGAGCTGGAGACTGACACAGGAGCAGGTAAGGGTACATCATTACTCAGGAAAAACCTTCAGAAATCCTCTGCCAAAGACAACCCCATTTCTGTCTTGCTATTCTTGTTTTCTCCTCCAGCTCTCTTCTTTTCAGCTAATCAATGTGATAGAAGGAGGTGGTTTCTATGGCTTCAGGAGAGATTTAAAGCTGATAACATATATAAATTTTATATTTTTATGCTGGGTGCCTTGAATGAAAAAAAAAAGCAACTTTGGATTATGGAATTTATTGATAGAGATTTTCAGATCAGTCTTGTTTTACTGCCTGCGTTTCAGTTAGTTGACCACGTAGGAAGGTTGGAGACATGGAGAGCCAAGGCACATTTCAGAAGGACTTATCTGAGCCATTTTTAAAATTAGAGAATAATTTATTGTCATCAGCATCTGACCTGGTTCTTGATGATGAGTATTCCAGCTGCAAGAATGCCAATTAGAGTGACGTGACAGGCACAATTCCATATATATCTGGTCAAGTGTCCTGTGTCCTTGAAATCAGGATCCCCCATATTAAGTGGATGACTTTTTAAAAAAAAGTCCTGATACATATGTACGTGCATGAGGGGTTGGGGGCGTTATTCGTTTTACTCATCTTATGGTCTTATTACTTCTACCTCTAATTTTTAATGACGGTCATTAAGCACTATGAGGTATTTGAGATTTTACTCTATTTTCAAGTGAACAAATTAGCAAGCTGTAATTCCATGGATGCTAGCAGAAGACACAAGACTCTTCACTCAGAGGAAAAAAGCCATCGTTACTCACAAAAAAAATGGCATTAACCAGGATATTTGCACTTACACAGTTCTCTGAACTTTGGTTCCCACCAGGCAATGTGGAGAGGGCCAGGTGACATTTGAACATGCAGTGGGCTGACCTTTAGAACAAGGACCCTGAACTTGAAGAGTTCACATCTGTTATAGTGGGCATTAAACCCAAGGAGTCCTCCAAAGGTTCTGCAGTGTGGGCACTCTAGTTGTTAGATCAAATCTGGCTACAGCAAGAACATACAACGTACTGTAAGCAGTGGGAAGAAAATATGGAAGAAAGATTAGCTAGGGTTTTCTGTGCACCAGGCACTGTGCCAATCACTTTATGATTTACTATCACAGGAGTTCTGTGAGTCAAGCAATGCTACTCCTATTTTGTGGATTAGAGAGTGAAGGCTCAGAGAAGCATTGTTTCCTGAGTAGCAGAGCTGGCTGGCATCCTTGCCCAGGTCTGTCTGACTCCCAAGCATTCACTCATTCCACTGAGTCAAATACCTGTTTGTGAACATTGCTTGCTCTCCTGTATTTTTTTCCCAGAAACCCGTAAGGTTACCTTAAAAAAACATGTCATATCTCTGTACTGATATTTCTTAGAAGGGCTTCATTCACCCCCTCCTCTGCTTCAGGAATGTCATGCCTGACCCCCCAGCACCGTGTGTCCACACAATAGTTCAGCTGGATACCACTCATACTTTCTCTCTTAGAATTTAGACAGTATATTAGTACATGGCGAGGAGGCAATTTTATTCCCCTGTTTTCCTGAAAGTTCTTTAAATAATCTATAATTTTAGGGACCAGTTTAGAAAAACAAAGGACTTCATTTAAATGTCTTTCATAACTGATTTTTTAATATATGTCATGTAGGAATTTGAATAACAGATATACCATTAAAGAGACTCAACACATGTTTCTCACCATTTTAATTTCATTTTAAATCAGGTAATAATCTGTAATGAAATAAAATGGACCATATCCCTTTAAATGCATCGGCTACATGTTCTCTCAGTGAACATTTGGTTTAACATTTTCCTCTGGGACCTTCTAGGTACAATTTAGTAAATAACCACTGTGATACTCTGAGGACCACCTACAACAATCAACACCAACCCTACTGATTAGCCTGAAATTCCTGTTATTCTTTTGAAAGGTGATGTCAAAAGTTGCCTTCCAAATACATTTTTTTAAGGAAAATGTAAAATCAGTTACAATTGCTGGCAACAGACAAAAGGAATGCCAGATAGGATGTCCATGCCTTGTGTTAGGAGAGGAAATGAAGTGACAAGACAGCCCTGGGTGGGGGAGCGTCCTACAGAAGTGACGTGAATAGGATCAGGGCTTTAGGTTTCTGATAAATTCTTAGTAATGAGGTAGTAGGTGAAACGGCAAACTAGTAGAAGAAATGAGGAAGACACATTTGCTTATTTTATAGATTTACATAATTTGGAGGTTGACATGCTGGTATGATAACTTATTTTATAACATCTAATCCAGTGTCTTCCATAAATGCAACAATTTAAATTAATAGAAATGAAGATGACCATCTGAAAAGCTCTTGTCTTCCCAAGTATTATTTTGCCATGTGAATATTTGAATGCTTTGTGTGTGTGGAATGACACGCCTTTATTTGTTTTGTGTAGATAATTTCAACAGAAATACATGTGTTTGTTATTAACGAGAAATCAGTTTGAAGCCTTTTAAGAAAAACAATTGAACTTGTGTTATTGAAGTATGGTAGCTAGTAGACCCAGATTTGCCAAGGAATTATGGATGAGAACTGATGAAATACTTCAAGAAGGTTATTTATGTTGAAAATTGTCCCAGACTACAAAGTCTTGTCTTGCTCTGTGATCCTGTTTTGCCAAAGGCAAATCAGTTTCTGAACAAAGATGGGAGGCATCCTGACCCATAATACAAATTGATGTCTTTAGTAAAAAGTCTTACCTTAAGCTACAAAATTATTTGATTACCATGTCTAGATACAGTAGTTTAAAATGTAGGAGCAATGAATGCGATAATGATGAGCTCACACTGTGGTACGATTGTGTTGCTAAATTCCCATGTGAGTATAAAAAAATCTGATCAGAGGACAAGCATATTAGTGGTGCTATAAGGCACAATGACTTCTAAGAAGATGAATATTCATTATTATTCTTATTGCATAATTTTTGGCAGGTTCTAATATGTCACATGAAAGTAGGAGGAGTGTGTGTGTGAGAGACATGAAGTTTTTATTTATTTTCAACATTTTTAATGTTCAATTTTCCTTTATTATTAATGTGTCCAGTAAATTCGATAGCATCTCTTTTCATCATGAAAAGCCATTTTGAAGCAAGTTACAGTCAATGGCATCATAGAATGGAGAAAATGTTTTATATATAATATCATTGGCCCCGCCCTGGTTGGTGTAGCTCAGTGGATTGAGCATGGACCTACAAACCAAAAGGTTGCCAGTTCAATTCCAAGTCAAGGCACATGCCTGGGTTGTGGGCCAGGTCCCCAGTAAGGTGCGCATGAGAGGCAACCACACATTTGATATTTCTTTCCTTCTCTCTCTCCTTCTTTTCTCCTCTCTCTAAAAAATAAAGAAATAAAGTCTTAAAAATATATAATTGACCCCTTGATAGTACATACTAAATATCTCATATTATATAAAATTACATATAATATCTCCTCCTTGTGTACTTGGGTTAAAGTCATCTTGTTCTCTAACTTTATTTTATAGCACCAAATAGGAATTCAGTAGTGGAAGAAAGCACAGTCCGCAACTCAGACAAGGAATCCAAGCCAAAGAAGGAAGAAGCAGTGGAAGAAGATGAGGTCCCTCAACACAGGGATGCTGACACAGTAGAAGAAAAAGGGGGCACAACACTGTGGAGAAAAGCAGGAGCGGATGGGTTTCCCTTGGGGGGGTGGAAGCCAACAGCAGAGCAGCCAGCTTTAGCAGAACTGGTCGTAGAGGAAAAAGAGATCCCTCAGGGCGTAGCAAGCAGGGCAGAGACAGAAGAGGGTAAAAAGCTGAATAAAGAGGAGTTACACCCAACAGGACAAAAAGCAGCAAGAGCCTCTGAAGGTCTGAATGGAGAAGAGTCTCCTGAAAAGCAGACCTTGATGCAGACAGTGCTGGAGACAGAGAAGGCAGCTTCTAAAGAGGAGCAGAGTTCAGGGAAGGCAGAGTTTGCAAGCCAGGCTGCAGCTTCAAAGTCTGAGTGTATTCAGGAGTGTACCCTGAGAGAGGCTGAGAGAGGGGCAGCTGTGACTGAGGCAGAGTCTGAAAAGCCAAAGGTGGAGGAGAGTGAAGAAGAAGCATCCATAGACCAAGGGGACGTGGGACCTGAGCAGGACACTGTGTCCGAGAGAGAGGATGGTTTAGAAGAGGCAACACTTGGGGGAGAGGAGCCAGCCAAAATGAGGGAGGCAGTTATGAGAACTGAAACACCTTTCAGCTCCTCAACTTCCGACAAACCTGAGACAACCGGGATGAAGGTTTTAGAGGAAATCCTAGAAGAACTTGGTAAGAAAGATGAGAAAAGGAAGGAAGTTGAGTCTGAGGTAGAATCGAATAAGGAGGATGATGATAGGAAAGAAACATTACCCGAGGAATTAGATGCAGAAAGAAAGAAGCTGAAAGCTGAGAGGCCAAAAACACCTCTGGGGGAAACTGAATCTGATGGAGAAGAGGTGACAAGGGCAAATGCTCTTCAGGATGAAGACATTTTAGAAGACGAGCAAAAGTTTAAAGGTCAAGAGGGGGAAACTGTGGAGGAATTAAGAACCAGGAAAGAAACACAAGGCCCCCAAAATGAAATGGAGTGTGATGTTGAGAATGAAACACCCAGGGAAGCCTCTGAATTGATTGAAGACACAATATGTCAAGAAGATTCACTGAGAGAAAGGGAGGTGACCATGTCTGAAATAGCACCTGGATTTGAAAAGTCACTGGAAAACATAATAGCTGTGAGGGAAGATGGAGGGGGAAGACTGAGAGAATCTGGAGACACACAGTGTAAGGGCAAAGCAGAGCTGCTCTGCAGAGCGAATGTGTCTGAGCAGGAAGAGGGACCTGGCCCTGAGGGTGAGGGTGTGTTAGGAGCTCCTGAAAGTGACCCCAGAGGACAGGCGCAGGCAGCTGAGGTGACAGTCACAGCCACAGGTGAGGCCCAGGAGTGTGCAGCCACAGACCAAGATGGCCTTGCAGGACTGGAAAAGAGGGAAAAAGAAGGGTCTTTACAAGAGGGACAAGAAGTGGGGGTCATGGCAATGACCCAAGAATGTATTTCTGAGGGAGATCCCATGATGGCAGAAAAGTTGTGTGAAGAAGTGATGGATGAGGACCCAGAGGAGGAGGTGGATAAAGAGTACACTTTGCAGACAGCAGTGATGAAAGCCAGGCACACGGAGGGGGATGGGAGCTTGCAAGGAGGAATGGTTGTGGCTGACAAAGACCTCCAAGGAGGAGGAGCAGCAGAAACAGCCGAGGAAAAGACAGAAATGTTGGCAGATTTGAACACAGCGAAGGGAAAAACAGAAGCAAATACAGCCTCCTCCTTTTCAGATGTTACTGGCGAGGAAACTTGGCACAAAGTGGATGAGTTACTAGGGAAAACAGCAGCTGCAGAGAAGGTGGTGGCAGAGGAAATAGCACTGAGCAGGGAGAGGGTGCCAGCAGTGGGGGAGGGGACAGTGACTGAAGCCTCAGAGGCTGAGGTGGAGGCTCTGGGAGAAGCTTCAGTCCTGGAAGGGAAGGCCCCACAGCTGGGGCGAGATCAGAAGGAAGGGGAAGAAGGAGTGGAGGCAAGGATGGGGGGCTGTGGTGGGGTGCAGGAGTCAGGGGAGGCTGAAGGTTCCAGACTAGGATTATCCCAAGAGAGAGAGTCAGAGCAGGGGAGAGAGAATCTACAGGACATGGAAGTACTCCCTATAAAAGCTGACTGCCCTGGAACCCAAGAGAAGCAAGAAGAGCATACAGTGCAAAGAGAAAGTGAGAACATAGATGTTTCCCTGAACAAAAAGGCCTAAGAGACTTCACAGCAGATGGTGAGTTTAGGCCTGATCATTTGCAGGATTAAACGAATACCCCACCGGGGGTCCCTTCCCCTGTATCAGTCCTTGTATGCACATAGCACACAGGCTTCAGTCTGTGCTGCTTCGCCCCCAGCCTGTCAGGACAGGTTGGGTGAGGTGGCAGTGGGGCCAGAGCACCCCAGGGGAACCACCTGTATTGCTTTTGCAACTCCTAAATCACATCCTCTGAGTGTGCAAGCATAGCTCTCTGAGTCAGTGAGATCCTTATTTCCTTTACAAGGCCCCAAAGGAGATACACAGAGGAGAAGAGGCCATAGAGATACAGCACAGGAGGAAAGGAACACCTCTGTTTCAGAATTCATTTCGCTTTTAGTGACTAAAGCAATGGCTGTGATTATCTGCCTTTAAATGGGCTCTATGCCTTAATTTCTGCAGTCTTGTGAAGTTTAACATACATTTGTATGCATAACATACATAGCCACAAATATATAAAATATTAAACATTAAACATATATAAAAAGTATAAAATATATGTATATCTGTAAAATATTAAAGACTGTAACAAAAGACCAAATTATTTCAAGCATGTCTTGCTTACTTGTTTCCTTGATGCCCTCATATGCTTAGCGCCCCATTTCTACCATCCTGAGTGATTATATTCGGAGTTCTACTATCTTTTTTTATTACTTTTCAGGATATTTTACAGATGTCTTCTGGAAGACTTAAAGAGTGGACAAAGATTCACCCAAACATCTTGCTGGGACTTTAAGTTTCATCTTTAAAAAAGAACCACTCTGCTTGTCTGAACTGGTTCCTAATCGGTCAGTGCTGGTCGGAAGCACCGCGGGCACCTTGAAAACGTGGGCTCCGAGATTCCTAAGGGAGGACGGACCCTGCGGCTGGCTCACAGCCAGTGGAGGCCGCGCGTCTGCTTTCGAATCAAATCGTCAGCGTTCAGATGCTTGAGTTTCACCAAAGATCACTGAAAGGCCCAGTCCTGCCCCGTGGGGTTTGTTTAAATTCCTTTCTATTTATAATCAAATATCAGTCCCAGTTTCATACATGAGAGTCTTATTTAAAATCTATATTTGGGGCTTTAATGACTTGGTCTGTGAAAATGTGGTCTGAAGGTCCTTCAACATATACTCAATGCTAGAGATCGCTTCAGACCTATAACATGATTCCATGGCATGCACAATCACTTATAAATAGTCCTTCCTTCTATTTATGCCTGACACGCAGTTTAGAGTGGAAATCTTATTTCAAAGCACCCGTTGTTTCTTGTCTGTGTTTCTGTAGTTCTGCTTTCTGAAGTAGCCTGGGGAATGTTCGTGGAATTTTGTCCCTGGGGGCCTCATTTGTGGGGCCACTCAAATGTTAATCATAGTAGGAAATAATTTAGCTGGTGAAATGAATAACAATAACTATAGCAGGTAAACATTGCACATGAGCACATGCGCCCAACATTCTAGACTCTAGACTGTTTTGCTGATGCAGTTCAATGGAAAAGAAACTTGGATTAAGTTAGCATGCTACTCACCTTCCCAAGTTCTGTTATTTCAAACCTGTGAACTGACCTCGGAGGGCGTTATGAATCAACAGTCACAATCACTGTCTGAATTACTCCCTGATGTTGCTAGAAACCGTTGTGCATCAGGGGGCCTACCGGGAATTTTGATTTCTTCAAAGACATCTTTGTTCATATACCAGCGCTCCAAAGGACACATATGTTTGGCTATCTCTTCTCCATGTGAGGAGGTGAAAGAAAATTTCCTAAAGCAGTAATTTTTCAGCTGGACCACACATTAGACTTTTATGAGACATTTTCATGGATGCATGAGTGATTCAACCCCCGGTTCCATTTTAAAGACTCAGATTTAATTAGTCTTAGATGGGTGTAGGCATCAGTTTTTGGTTTTGTTTTTTTGTTTTTTAACCTAGTTGATTCTACTATATAGCCAAAATTAAGACCTATTGCCCTAAATCATCATATAATCCACGCTGGCTCCTTACAGTGACTCTCAAAATGTGATTGGGGTATGAGTCTCACTTGGAATGCTACTTCCTGCCCTCATATCACACCTATTAAATCGGAGACCATGTGGGTGGGGTCTAGCAGTTGGGGGTTTTAACAAACCCTCCACATAATTCTCATGCAGCCTAAAGTCTGGGAACTGCCCTTTTGGACTGTTGATTGTACTGAGGATTAGTCTCCATCAAAAAATGGATTGTAGAAGCATTGCAAACTTTCTCTCTTTGTCTTTTTTTTCCGTTGCTTTTCTAGTTTTCTTTCTTTCTCTAGGAAGGGGTACTCACTATGAAAGTGATGAATTCAGCTTTCAACTCATTTTTATCATGACTGTAATGATGTGTATGTGAAGTCCTTCGGTCCCGCCCCCGAGTGAGGATATGGCACTCGGGGCACATCACAGATCCCCTTTGTTTTCTGAGTGAATTTCACCTACATTATAGTCAGTTTCATTTATTACTGAGCTGCATTGCTGTGAAACTCTACAGTATTTGTTCCTTGATCTCCACCTCAATGCTACAGAGCACTTTGAATACATAGCACTTTATGGGAAAAATTGTAAACTTGTTAATTCCCTTGGAGAAGGAGTTTTGTACAATGTGTTAGATGGAAACTGCATTGGATTATTTTTATATTTAACACATTCCATCGAAACATTCTGCACCATGATTCAACAATCTGCATGTGGGTTTAACTGTGAAATGGTGTTGTGATAGTTGGACTAAATGAATCCTTTCTCGGCAAATATTATGTTGATAAAATTATTGGTATGTTCTGCTGAGCTGATTTTTTCCTAGTTTCATTACCAAAATCATAAATAAACCATATGTTTACAGATAAGACATGGGAATGGTTCTCTATAAGTGCCTAGATTTTAAAAAAACCTTTGTTCTTTCCTTACAAAATTTAAACTCCACAGAGCAGAGAAAATTACTTTCATTGGACTGTATCTGTTTATATTGACTATCTGTATTCATACATGTCTTTCACATGCATGGGATCATTCAAAGGAAAATTATCATTACCATATCGTAAATAAGTAAATGGAAGCTCAATAAACTTAAGTGGCTTGTTTGAAATCACTGTCAGTCTCAGGTCTTCTTACTCTAAACTCCATTTTGTCAAATATGCTTCCTTCTAAGAAGACGTGTATACAATATGCTAAGATGCTACATGTGAAACTACATATTTCCGTTTACTCATACAAGGAAGGAAAAACTTAACAAAGAAAAAAAGAAAAGTGAGCTTGAGAATGCCTTTAAAGGATTCTAGCAGTATTTACTTTCTGTTCTCTTAAATCTCTTGCTGCAAGCCTTGGTGACAGGAAAGTTTTTTTTTTTTCATGACACAGGTGGTATGGAAGGGGAAAGATGAAATCTAATCAATATATCCTGTATTTGCAAGAAGAGAGTTATATTTCCTACCACTTTCAATCAAAGAATATGGTAAATTATTTTAAAAATTCAAGAAAACAATAGACAACCAAAGTAAAGGTAGGTAGAATTAGGCTACTTAAATATTTTGAGTTAAGCCTTTTCTATGGCTTTATGCCCTCTTGTGTTATAAATTTAAAGTAGAGTTGAGTTTCTTAGCACTTCTAAGATTAATAATTTTGCCCCAGTTATTGGCCTTAGAAAATGATTGAGAAAAGAAAAGAAAGCTTTGAGAAAATTTATCTGGTAAATGAAATATTCCCACAGCTTCAAGGACAGCCAGGAGAGGCTACATGTGCCCTTGGGTAATATGTCCTTCCAGTCTTCTCTAACACCTGACTGTGTCATTTAAAACAAGTTCCCTGTCACCATGCCCAGGGGCAAGAGGTACAAGAAAACAGGAAATAAATGCAGCTAGAATTGTTTAAAAGTCACTCTCAAACTCACCCTTCTTTTTTTGTAAGGTTTTTTGTGGGTTTTTTTTTTTTTTGCCTTGTATCAAACCCTGTGACAGAACTGTGCTCTTCAAAATAATAAATAATATAAACTCTGTAAGATAAAATGCCAGATGTTTATGAATGCAAATTCTTTTTGAAATTCCTTCCAGAGTCTCAGATTGTTTAATAATCTTTGCAATCCTTACAATGTTTTGGAATAATGCAATACCCCCATTTTTTAATTAGGAAAAATAAGGTACACAGAAAATTTGTGGGACAGAGAAGCTAGTACCAAAGTCTATTTGAGAACCAGCTCTCTGCCTCCTGTGTGAAGTGTATCTTGGTCTTTAGTAAATATCTACTTATAATGAAAGGTTATGTTAGAGACAGTATAGGAGCCCCGGCTGGGTGGCTCCACTGGTTACGGTGTCGTCTCCTACACCAGAAAGGGTTGTGATTTGACCCCTGGTCAGAGGACATACCTACCTTGTGGGCTCTGTCCTTCCAGAAGGGGTGCATTTGAGACACAACCAATCCATGTTTCTGTCTCTCTCCCCTCTTTCCTTTCTCTCCAAAATCAATAAACATATCCTTGGGTGAGGATTTAAAAAAAACAAAATAATAGGAGCTATCTTGCAGTTGCACAGGATCCTGGTATGAATGTGCTGCAGAGACCTTCAGGCTGCTGAGGCTGTGCCCCTTGCAGGAGGTGAAGGTTTTCAGGGAATTCACTGGCAAGGCTGCTTTGCATTTGTTGAAGCTCCGCATGCACTTTTGACCTCAAGTGGACTTGAGAACTGGCCTGTACTCAAGGTCTTCCTTTTTGCTAGTCCCCACTCCCTCTTCACAATAGATATGGACTCTTCATTCATGCATTAATGTTCCTGTGTCATCTCCAGGGTGTCACAAATAACAAAGGGACAATTTGGAATAGGGTGTACTGTTGAGAAAAGGAACTAACTTCATGACTGGTTAACAAATCCTCTGCAAATCAAGTGGTTTTCAATTCTTTGTTTTCAAGAAAACTAAATGAGGACCTAATTGTATTGTCAGCTGATAAGCCATTCACATCACTTTTGGCATTTTCTCAGCCTGGGATTTTTGGTAAATCCCTGAAAGGAGTTCAAAGCGCACGGTGGCGCACGATGGTGCCCCACTGCCATTCCCACCCACTCCTGTAGGTGGCAGGCGCAGATGCGGTTTCCGCGCTTGTTCATCAATACAGATGAAATGGAAAGTGGCATAGAATACTCTTAGTTAGCAACAAATGCTACTTGTTGACAGATAACAAAAACTAATTAAAAATAGAAATTACTACCTGAAAAGACGCATTTCTATTGTTATTTTTCTGTATAATGTTTATCAAAATTTATGATGCATGTGTAATTTGCTTTGGTCAAAATGTATATTCCTAATTAGTAAAATAATAGCTCAGCCTAGAAGAACTTAACATATAGAGCCCGATGTTCATAAGAAATTTTAAATTTTAATTGATCTAATATAATTCCAGAAAAATACGACAAAGGGTGATCCAGAAAAGATTTTCAAGCATTAAAGTATATTACAATAGGATAAAAATCTGCTGCAAAGTGGAATGAAAATGTAAATTTTTGTTAAGACAAAATAACGCGAGATTTTCTCACGCGAAAGAAGAGCTTAGCCATGTGCTTTTGAAAATGAATATCGTAAGTCAAGTTCCCGGAATACACTCTAGAAGGGAGGTTTGTATACAGATGGTTTATTGGGTCGTTCTCTTGGTCATTCTACTGCGGGAGAGGATCAGAAATGGTGGAGAGAAAGGTGGGCTCCGATGCATTTACCCCAGAAGCTGCAGCCATCCCATGGGAGCCCCAGAGCTCGGACGACTGAAGAGCTAAGGGGCAAGGTCCCTATGCCCTTCTGCAGACCAGTCACTGCTGCTGGCTGCCTCCCCAGAAGGGATCATAAGCTTTAACCAGGGGGCTCTGTTCAGTCAAAGGCACTTCCCGTGAAAAGACTCAGATGTGAGGCCGCGACAGCCCTGGCTCCGAAGGCGCAGGCTGGGGAGGAGGTGTGCGGATGGCACCACGCCACATCCAACACGTGGATAAAGGTGACACCAAACTGTGATGGCATTTTGATTTCTTTGGCTACAATGAGGGAAGAGATGTAACTATTTTATTTTGAAACATTCCATTTTATGACACGCTAGAAATTATATCTGTAACTACTATTTTAAACTTATATGACAATTTGTGGATGTCAGTAAAAGATGTGTGAGGGGATTCTGACAGTTCTTCAAAGCGCTCTCAGTGGTTTGTGAGCAAAACTGTTTGAAGAGCACTGTTGAAAGGAACGCGGTGAATAGCACAGGGCTGTGTTTCTCAAGCTACGAGGCATGACAGACACCACAAGTGAGTCGCTGAAATTTTGATTCATGAGTAAAGTTTGTTTTGGCTACAGAGTATTAAAGTGATACCTGTCAGAAGAGTAAATAAGTGGGTCATGCAGCTTGGTGCTGCTGCAAGGGAGAAGTCAGAGGTTAGCGCAATGTCCAGCTGTTTTTCAGGAGGGAAGTATTCCCCGAGTGCCTGAGTGCACAGGCAGTCGACGACTGTACTCAAACAGAAGCTCAGTGCTACAGAGCAGAGGTCAGCAAGGGCCTTCTGTAAAGAACTGAACTGTATACAGTTTAGCTTTTGTGGGCAGTAGAGTTGTAACTACTCACTCTGGCCATTTTAGAGTGAAAGCACAGCTGTAGACAATACTCGAACAAGTGAGTGTGGTTATGTTTCAGTCAAACTTTATTTACCAAAAAAGGAGGAGTGCCTGATTTAATGTAAGGAATGTAGTTTGCCAGCCTGTGTTAAGAAGCAGAGTTCTGTAACTATATAAACTAATACGCTGCAGAAATTTTAGTTTTCAAAAATATACTTTAATCAGGAAACTTGGAAGCAACTAGTACAAGGACCGTAATTGCTCTTTAACCCCTTGAGGGAGTGGATAATTTATTAAAATATTTCTCCTTCTTTAAAACTGTTATTAAATTTTACCTAGGTTTATAATCCCTCCACCACCCTCCCTGGCACATCTGTTAAAAATGCAAATGGGGGATGTTGTGAATAAGGAAGAGGAACTGTCAAGTTCTGACTATTCCATTTGATGTATCACAGGCTGACTCGCTCTTCAGTAGAATGTCAGCTCCATGAGGAAGGGACCCGGTCTATTCTGGCCCACATTCAATTCCCTGTGCCAAGAACAGGATCTAACATGTGCTCACTGTCTGGTACATGAATGACTAAACGAGCTACAGTGAAGATTGAAGTAATGTGTTCTGAAATTTTTCAAAGATTTTATTTATGTAGAGGGAGGAGAAGGCAGAGAGAAAGAGAGAGAGAGAGAGAGAAACATCAATGTGAGAGACGAACAGAGATTGGTTGCCTAGTTGCCTCTCACACAACCCCCACTGGGGACCAAGCCACATCCCAGGCATGTGTCCTGACTGGGAATTGAACCAGTGATCTTTCGGTTTGTAGTACGATGTCCAAGCAACTGAGCCACACTGGTCAGGGCCTGAAAAAATTCTAAGCTTGATTATGATTGATGTTGGTAGGATTCTGAGAGTATACGAATTTGTTGACTGAAGAGAAAATGTTTTTATAAAATATTAGAGGTGATAGGGACATTGGAGATCAAAGACCCCGAAGTGCCTTTTTGGACATAACACGGAAAAAGCAGAGGCCCAGAGGGTCTGAGCAGTGGGTCACACATTGCTTATGGAAGAAACAAAATTAAGATTTTAGAGCTTAAGAACTTATTTTACTTCACAGTGGTGCCCCACAGTAGAGACACAGAATCCTAATTTCTAATCGAATTCATTCTCTAAAACTTGATTTTTAAAATAAGAATAGCTAATTCAGTTCTTGTGTTACAAAAACGGAAATACACGATATCAAGTGTAAGTGAAACATTCTGGCTGTCTGGATTATAGATGTCCCAAGGTTTGTCATCACCTGTTTGTAATCCCACCGAGACTGCAATGGTTTATAGTTAGAGACAGCAGAAATCCCACGTTCTAGTTAGGTTGTGCATGTGTGAGCACACATACACACACCTGTCATTTAAAGAAAAGAATCTCTGAGAATGAATGAAACTCTCCCCGCTGAACTAATCATAATGCTAGTGGCTTCCTGCTTAGTACAGACCTCTCCATTTGAATTCAACAAATTACAAACCTGAGTATATACAAATTGGCTTAACAAGTCAAATCTAAATCATTGGTTCTCAAATTTGGCTGCCCATTAGAATTCTCCAGATGAGAATTTTTAAATCTCTCAGGGTGAGAGTTGGGCATCAAAACTTGAAAAAAAAATCTCCCCAGGCAATTAATATGTGTAGCCAAAGTTTTATACCACAGCCTGAATAACTACTGATTCTAAAAAGTAGACTGTAAACATGATTTCAGAATCTAACTTAAATTTATAATACAGCTTAAGACATTATGATTTTACTATTTTACTGATGCTTTTACTCTGTTACTTCTTTACTCACTAAGCCTCACGATGCTATGTGGAAGGTACTGTAAACCCCGTTTTATACATGGTGAAACTGAGACACAAAAAGATGAAGTAGCATGTTCGAGTCACAGAGTTAGGAAGTATCACAGCTGGGATTTAACGCAGGAAAAATGGCTCCCTCTAGAGCAGGAGTTTTCAAAGTTCAGCGAGAATCACCTGGTGGGCCTGTTGGATAGAATTTGCTGAGCCCCACTCCTAGAATTTCCCATCTATCAGGGGCACAGCATGCTGGGAAATTTGTATTTCTAACAAGCCCCTACATGATGCTGATGTTTTGGGACTTGACTTTAAGAACTTTGAGTTCAAATTGTGATTTAAAAAGTCCACCAGGTGGTATTGATGCCTCTAAGTGTGGGAACCACTGTTCTTGAAGGTTCTCAGCCTGGGCTGCACTGCATCCCAGATCATTTAGGGTCTCCATGGAGCAGGTTCCAGTCCTTTTTAAAGCTGTTGGTACAGCTCAGGTAGAGAACCACTGTTTTAGTATCAGTCACTGTTTTAGTTTACTCTCTAAGCTGAAACATGCTACCCTGCTCTTTGTGTGGAGATGAGGGCTTCCATGCACACCGTGACTACAGTTACAAAATAATTATGGGCTCATTGTTGTCACCTGAGAAGCAGTTTTAGCGTCCTATGCTACTACTCTACAAGGTGCGTAAAATGTTCTTCCCTTTGCCATTCAGGCCTCTTCTGGAGGGGAATGCTTTTCACTCAGTATTTTCTCTTGTTTTTGTATCTTAATCTCCATTTGCAAATTGTTCGACTTGGGAATCTAGGGAGACTTGTGGTGGATTTAGCCTCTGGACAGCCATTATGTGTTAAGTGCTGCTTATCGGTGGCAATTTCTAGCCCATGTGTCTCCAAAGGCTTAGTGTGAAATGGTTGTACTCCCTGAGTCATCAAGTCAAGGGGTCTCCTCTAAACTGAGCACCTCTAACGAGTATGATAATAGCTCCATACTTGTCGGGTTCACACCTGAAAAACAAGTTCCTCCATTGATTCTCAGGGGTGGGGGCGGGGGAGGGACAAATCAATGTACATTCACCTTGACTCCCAACAGTTAAGTCCAGGGAAAATCAGGGTATAATAAAGAGACATGGTTTGAAGAAAACCAATGAAGAGAAAAATAAATTAGCTAAGGGTAGCTTTCCATTAGACCTTATTGGTATAGGTTATCATACATAACTTGCTTTGCTCTCCTGAAGTAGAATCTAGTAGCAAACAGAAGAAGATAGGGCAAGAATTTTAATTCCTATGCTACAGAAGAAGAATAAAGCTTGGAGATTTTTCCTCCGTTTTTGTTCCTAAATGTTGCATTCTGTATAATTTCTAAGAGCCATCTGCCAATTCTCTTTAAAAGTTTACTGTTTATCTAATCTTCTATTTAATACATCCACTACGCTTGAGTTTACAATTTTATTTTTCAATTTTTAAAGTTGTATTTAGTCTTTGATCCAAATCTACATATTCATTTTTGGCCTCAAGCTGCTTGCTAATTTTTTCCTACTTTCTGTCATTTCATTTTAAAATTTCTTTCAGTGTATTACATGAAGTTATTTTCTATTCCGGAACTGATTCTTCTCATATCTGGTGTCCGCGCTGGTGTGAAGGTGGAGTTATTTCTGCTGACTCTCACTCATGGTGGTTTTGTTAAGAACCAGGGACCTGGCCCTGAGGGCCGCCAGCCAGTAGTGTGTGGTTCTTGACTTCATGTAGGAAAGATTTCACAACACGAGTCCAGGTGACTGTGAGGGTACGTTTATTAAAGTTGGGGATAGTGAAATGAGGGAGGCTCATCACAGAAGAAGCAACAGGACAGCCTAGGCTGGGCTGCTTTTAGCTGGGAAGACAGAGGAAAGGAGGCTGTGGGGACGGTTCACAGGACTAGCCAGGGACAAGCTGCCACTGCCCATTGCTTCTCTGGTTGCAAGCCTCAGGGTGCCTTAGAGTTTAAGAGATACATACCTGTGGGGGAAGAAGTGAGGGAAGAGGGGAAAGGGAAGGGCATGGGCTACTCCCAAAAGACAGAGTGCTGAAGCCCCGTCCTTTGTCTGGAGGCTTTTATCTTCCTCCCGCAGGCCGGAATTCTAGAGGAAGTTTCAGGGGTGGATTTCAGTAGACTATGCATCAGTTTTCCAAGTGTGACCTTTCAGAATTGTGGTTTTTACTGACTGGTCAGTGCCAGGGCAGGAGGTCCTTAGTCACTGCAGCCAGTCCTGGCTCCCCCACATGGCGTTGCTGCTTTTCTGGGCCTAGAGCTGAAGTACAACTGCGGCCTAGGTGTTATCTCTAGAGAACTGACCTTCTGTATCCGGATGCAAATGGCCTGGCCATTGTGTTCAGCTGTCTGTCTCAGTTTCCCTATTCCACTTGTCCTGGCTTACTGGCTTGTCTCAGTTTGTTTCTAATTTGTTTGTGAGTACTGTGTTAACCTTAATTTCTGAATAACCCATTCAAAGTCAGCTTAATGTAGCTATCTTCAATAAATCTTTCCCTCATTTTTGGCTCAAGGCTAAATCTCCAATTTTAGTCTTAACATTCCATTGCCTTCAGGGAAACCTTGCTTTTCCTTAGTGCTTACCCGGATCATTGATGATTCTTCTAGCTCACTTTAAATAAACTTTCTTTAGTCCCTGAAAGTTTAGCGATAAAATAAAAATTTAAGTTTTATGCAGGACTTACCCATACTTGTATTGGGAAGCCTGTCCCAAGTATCAAGTTTCTATACTATAAAAGACAGATTTTAACATAATCTTCAAAATAATCACATCATTTGATAGTAAAGCAAGACATTTTGTGAAATATTCATACATTCAAGTTCCCAGAGTAAGATCCGCCTTGACTGTGAAGGTACTAGCACTGAAACGGAATTTTTCTTCAGCTGAAGTTTCTTGAACGACGGTGTTTAACGCAGTCGTCTTAAAATGGTTGTGAAGAGATTTTAAAATCACAATGTACTTGTTATTGGCACTTAACATCGTAATGCTCTTTTTAGTGGCATTTAAAATTGTAATGCTCTTGTGAGTGGTATTTCTTCCCTTATTTCATCTTCAAGGGAGAGTTCACATGTGGGTCAAGGAAACAACTAGGTTGTATGAAGCTTCTGAGCAGAGGAACAAAGAAATCAAGTATGCTGTTTTCTGAGTACCTAATTTTCAAATCTTTCACTGTCTTGTAATGTCTCCTCTGCAGCTGGTAAAATAAGGTGGGCTCAGTGCCTCTTTTTACACAGAGGCGAGTAACAGACCCCATTAAAAAGGAGAGTAGACCAGTGTCTACTTCTGGGTTTTGATATTTCACTATAGTTAGTTATGCAAGATGTTCCTTTGGAGAAAAACTGAATAAAGACTATACAGGACTCCCTGTATATCATCTTGCAAATTCCTATGAATTGATCATTATCTAAAATAAAACGTTTTAAAAAGCATCACAGAGTGGAAACTAGAGTAAGGTATAAAAAAGGCAAGGGCTGTGAAGAAAGACAGTGTAGCTCTGTCTCTGAGCAGGACTCTAAGAGAGTGGGGTACAGTGTGACTGGTTTACCCTAGTTCTCCAAAGAATTGTGGGGCAACATCTGCAGTGGTGAGAACAAATGTTCATTTGCCCCTTGTGTACTCTGCTATCAGAGATCCCTGAGTAACTCAGCAGAGGGACAGACCGATTGTCTGAAAATGCAGAAAGCCACTCATCTTGGAGACACAATTAATAGTTCCCTTTAACTGCACAGTGTTAAGTTGTTAGTTACTACTGCTACATTTACAAATCAGCACCACAAATTAACACCACAGGAAAAATGAAGTTTATGGAGTCTTTAAAAATAAGAGAAAGCATGACTTTTAAGGCAGATCACTTAAAATTATAAGGGAATAAAAGTAGATCTGTTTTGTTAACCAAATTAAGAAAGCTAAGAATATGTATAAACATGTATAAAATACTCTTGTCAGAACATGGCTTTCATTAATTGCAATATATACTTATATTATGAATTATCATTTTTGAAACAGTAGTTAAGACATTTGACAGAAAGAAAAGCAAATAAGGAGGTGTCTCTCTTTGACTCTGGAGCTGCATTAATGTTTTTTAATTTATAGCTTAATGGATAGGGTGAGAGAAAGGAACAAATTAATTAAGCTTCAGAAAGCAACTTGAACAGTTTACACTAATATTTTACATTTTGTAGAATTTCCATTTGTATCAATAACTTATTAGTTCTATTAAGCATGCATTTTCCCTAATGCCTAATGTTTCTTTAATGGAGACCAATTAACCAGGACGGTCTTTCTTCAGCTAGCCAATCACTTTAATTATTAGACTTTTTAAAAATGTGCTTGTTTTGCATAGATTCGAACAGTTGAACTTGTCCCACAACATGCATTGACTATTCTGGGAGATGGAATGTTTTGGGAGAGTATGTGGATGCCAAAATAACTTTCAGACATTGGGGGCTCTGCAGAGCAGTTGACTAACATTCTCAGTCTGTGCTATTACTCAACTGATTTTCATTGTCGTCTTTCTTTACTTTGCTTGGTGCTTTTCTAATCCAGCAGTCACTTATTGATATATATATATTTTTTCCATTTAGTTTCCTTGTTCTTTGTGAAGAACTATTGCATAAGAATGGGTAGACAATGAAACTGTAACTAAGGAGGGGCTACAATGTGGTTGTGGGGCTCTCCTCTAACAAAACTTGAGCAATTGCTTCCTTATTCTTTTGGGACTGGTACTAAAAACTTTGTGAAGCCCATATTTAATGAGCATTGAGGAGCTAAAAGCAAAAGCAATCAAAGAGCATTTTGTTCATCAGGCCTCCAAGGGTGTGAGGAATGCTTATGTTGAAAGAATAAGAAATACCATAGAGACAATTTACACTGGGGATTAGTACCTTCCTGGCCATGCCAGGAAGCCAGTCATTTTCATGCAAATAACAGAACTTCATGAAGGGCAGGTAAAAAGTCATTTCCAAATTACAGAGAGACAGTGAACCTGTGGCTAGGATGGAAAAGGAATACCAGTAATGATACGTCTAAATACAAATATACTATTAAAATAGGAAAATGAGTAAGCAGATTAGTAAGACAAAAGAAATGGCAAGGATCAAAAAAGGGGGAGAAAGAGATCAGCTTATGGAAATTTAGAACAAAGGTAGCAAAACCCTAGTAATAGTATTAATTTTTTTTGAATGGGGGATTTACAAGGAACATGATCAAGAATAGTAGTCCTGGATACTACATCCCACATATAACAGCAGGCTGTTAAACAGAGTAAAGACAGTGTTT
Organism: Artibeus jamaicensis; assembly: GCF_021234435.1. Lineage (NCBI taxonomy): Eukaryota > Metazoa > Chordata > Mammalia > Chiroptera > Phyllostomidae > Artibeus > Artibeus jamaicensis. Next base: position 21,656,853 of record NW_026522025.1, on the reverse strand, counting down.
AATTAATTAAACAAGGAGGCCATTAGATTGAGGCAGCTCTAGTACCTCAGCAGCTTAGATCAGCAAATCAAACATAAGGCCGTCAGTGCTTCAGGGGTGAGAAATCAAGACCTAAGTTCAACCAATTGGGAACAGCCAACTAGTCTTTCCCAAATAAGGTAATCCCTTATGCTATAGCCAATCAAATGATTTGTTTGTTTTCCTTCTGTGTCTTTTCTAGAAAAACCCTTAGTTCCTGGAAGTAGAGTGCTCCTAAGCACTTCCAGTTTGGTGCTGTTTGATGTGAACATATTTTTGCTCAAATAAACTCAAAATTTTGATACACTTCAGTTTATCTTTTAACAACACAGACAACAGGAGCTGAAAGAAACAAGGCTAAACAAGGGCTAAAAGAAACCAAGGTCTGCCCAGCTGCCTACAGTACCCTTTTATTCATTTATTAAATCACGCTTACTATCATTTAAGTATGCAATCACTTGTTCAATTCATTTGCGTGCTGTCCACCGTAGTTTGGTCTCACCAGAAAGCAGAGCCAGAGCATAAGCTCATATGCTACTACTTTTTAGGTGAGGACAATTCCCCAGAGGCTGGAATGGGGAAAGTGGGAGTAAGAAAGGAATAGAAGGAAAGTCAACCTTGCAGGGTAGTGTGAGCTGGGTGCTGTTTGGTACCAGATTGTCGGTCTCATCAATTGTCTTCTGAATACTGAAGAATGATTATGCCTCAGGACAACTGAGGTTGTAGAGAAGGAAGAGAATTTTGTTACCTGGTTCTGGTTTCCCATTGGTCAAAGGTTTACTCCATATGTCTACAAGTGTAAACTGCCAGATTGAATTGCAAAGATGTAGAGAATGGAGGGTATCTTTCTCCTAAGCCCACAAAGAAGCTCTATGGCAGTGACCTGGGAGGTTCAGGGCAATAGGCATCTTGCCTGACGAAAGGTAAGTTGTGGTTGTGTAACCAAACACAGGTCCGGCTGCCTGCCACTTTGAAAACCAATACTCAAAAGACAGGTGCAGGTGTGAAGGAAAGAGATTTATTCAAAAACCAGTCGCCTGAGGAGATGGGGACTCTTGTCTCAAAGCCCGTCTCCACATTTCAGTACAGGCAGAGGTTTTTATAAGGAGGGAGAGGGGAAACAGAACAAAGATATCAAGGGAGAGAGTTGAAAAGTTCTCTGCATGCAGACTAGCACAATCCATTTTAATAAGAAAAGTGATGGTGCAGTGTGCATCATCCTGGGTTAGTCATCCTGGTTTTTATTTGAAGGTCATCAAATCTCCCAGAACTGGGATGACTAAAGATTGGAGTCTGTATCTTTCAAAGTTAGTCCCTAGAATTCTTATACAAACAGGTTGTTTGTCTACAAGCTACATGTTAGTTACAGTCAGCATTTGCAGAAACAATGTCAAAAGAATGGTGGGGCGGGTTACCCTTCCCCACTGTTACCGTCAGGTTGTGGCCACAGGAAGTTGGTTATGGTGATGGTGGGTGACTCAATGGCCAATGATATAGGTGAGGCCAAGAAACTCTGAGGTGACAACTACAAAATATGTAATACATGTTTCTTGGAACTGTTAAGTAATTAACTGTTTATATTTAATTTAACTGCATTGCAAATCTCATAATTTTATTCAGATTGTACTTGTGGTGTTATTCTCATATACATATATATATTTGTTATGTATTCTCAAATGCAGGATTTTAATTTAAGGCTTACTTGTCTCATAAACACTTGTATTTTCTCAAGCCACAATCTTGGAAATAAAGGATTAGCCCTTGATTCTTGGATGATTTATCTCTCAGACATGTTACATCAAGCATGGCCAATTGTTATGGGATACTTATTATGTGCCTGTCACTGGGATATGAGATTTACATGCATTATTTTACTTAATCCTCTCCATGAGGTATCTTTATTTCCACTTTCTATATGGGGAAGGTGAGGATCAGAGAGACTAAGTAACATGCTGATGGAAGGTCACTCAATTAGGGGAAGAAGCAGACCTTCCCCAAGCTTGACTCTGAAGCTCACACCTTTAAGCACTATCCCAGTGCTCAAAGTGTGGTCCCCAAACCAGCAACACAGCATCTCCTGGGAACATGTTGGAAATGCAAATTCTTGGGCCCCACCTGAAAGCTTTTGATTCTAAAACCCTGAGGCTGGGGCTCAACAATCTGCATTTCAATAAACCCTTCAATGATTCTGACACACACTAGGGTTTAAGAAGTGTTTAAGAACTGCTCTCTGTTATTCTGTCCTGTAGGAGACCATTATGCATGGCATGGGCCCAGCTCCCACTCAGAGATGCATAGGACTAATGCCCACAGATAGGTTCTCCCTTGGGGAATCAGGCCTGTGATATGCCTAGGCTGCTTCGAGTCTTGCTTTTTGCTAAAAACTCCCTCACTCATATTTGTGGCACACATTTACTGCAAAGTAACTTCCTAAAATCCATGCTAAACCTTCCAAAGATGAGTATAACCGGTTCAACTACTTTTGTCTTTTCATTTGCAAATATCCCTCTTCTGTGACGTGATTAGCAGCATTGGCTCCTTTGTTGTCTGTACAAGGTAACCACCTAAAGCAACCTGTGCATAGTAAATGAGGACCATCATGTAATGTGCCGAGAAAACTGATAAAAGGCAGGTCACTGCAAGGGCCACAGCTTTTGTTCCCCTTGAGAGAAAAAGACATGCTGTCCCTTTTCCTCCAAAGGTCTCTGTAGTGTATGAATGTCTCATTTCATCCATAATGACTCGGACACTGTGGGCTGGTGTCCACATCACTGTCCCTTGCAGTTCAAAGTTGAAACAGAATAAACTAACATACATCATCTAGTGTCCCATTCATTTTTATTCTGCTCATCTCAAATTATCCTCAATCTTTACATTGATTCTTTTTCCTTAGACTAATTTGAATTTGGGAGGAGGGGGATATACCCTGAAAAGAAGAATTTGATATTCTTCACTGTGGATTAATTTTTGAAGTGGTATCAAACAGACCATAAATTATTATGAGTAAAAAAACTAAAGGGCAAAATTATTTTTATTGCATTTTATGGTCTTGCTGGAATCTTACCCTTTTCTGATCAGTTGACATAAAGGAAGACGTGGAGTTTAGTAAAATTAGTGAGTGTTAAAACCTTCTTTAAAGATGGTTGAAGATACCTTTTTTCTACATAGGAGCTTATTGCTTAAAAGACAGATATTGGAGATGATACTCTTTTTATTTCACTAATGAAACATAGAGCGAAACTGAGAATGCTTTGGAGACACGTCCTCATCAGCAGGGCCTCGCACCCACCCAGGGCAGTGTGTTAATTCAAGAAGCCTAATTGAATTAACACGCTGCCCCTGGGCGGGTGGCTATGCTGCCCTTGATCTCTGGCCTGCAGAGAAAGGTGCAGCCCCTGTGCTTTTTAGTTTTAGTTAGCCTCATAAAAGGTAGGATGTCTAAGGAGGGAGAGGAACTTTGCTTTTCCATCATCTATTGCATACGGTACTAATTGAGCTGACAGTCTTGGGCCACCGCAGTCTGTTATTGTACCAGCTGAGCCTTCAGCTGATACCCGGTGAAGAAATTGCAAATGTCAAATGGCTCATCTTTGCCTTTCTGACTCTTGAAATACGGAAGGAAATTGACCAGGGGAACTCTTCAGTCTCTACACTTGAGTAACTACAAGCAACACAAAACTAGGCAGGAATGAGGTATTCATATCCTAGTGGTAATGGCTAACCCCTCTCTCCTGTTTTCCCCACCCAGCGTGCTAATGAGGAGAGAAAATGTGGAACTCTTTGGCTTCCCTAATTGCTGTGCTTTGCCCTCATAACTTGTTTTGTCTCTGCTTGTCATGGTGAGAGTTTTGCATCTGTCAATCATTTCTGGTTCTTTCTGCTTGGAAAATAACAATGTATGTTTTTTGAGCCTTGAGATTATTCCAGACCCTTCTTTTCCATAATTAAAATGGAGAAAGTGATGATGATTACTTTTTTGGTTTTACTTGGCAATAACGAGCCATTGCAATCAAGAAAGGTTTGTTTTTCTGGCCCCTGGAACTTCTCCTAGGGTCACTCCCAGATTTTCTTCAGGACTGCGGGATTGTAGATTTGTTTGCTTTTACCACAATTCTGGGTTGTGAACATTGGCTATTTTTATTCTGTTTTCTCCATCACAATGAAAGCGGTGCCATGTAGTGAACAAGCTGTCGATACTACACTAGCTTAAAGTCATTATTCACTTGAAAAATAAAAAATAAAATAAAATTCTCCATTTTCAGATAATTAAGTAAAGTAATTCACTTAAAATCATCTAAAATAGTTCCTTACACAATAGTAGGTGCACAATAAACGTGGTTTCTTTCTATTTTTACTTTGCCTCTCTGTTGTTTGGGGAATTATTTCTGGTTCTTGTGATTGATTTAAAGGCTTTCACTTCTGATTTTATATAAGATGTAAATAAGACATTGCTACCTGAGGCTGCTGGATCTTGGTTCAAGCTGCCTCAGAAGTATAAGCTTGGTAGCGTGTTATTTGCAAAGGTGGGATTTTTAAACACATCGATGGTTATTTCCCCAAGAGAAAAAAATGTCCTGCTCTTGGGCTGCATGATGATGTAATAGTAACAATGAACAACAACACCCCTTGTAATATCTGCTACTGTGTGTGTGCCAGAAATTATAGAAAGCACTTTATATTATTTGTAATTCTTACAGCAACTCTATAAATTTCATTATCATCATCTAACAGATAAACTGGAGCTCAGATAAGTTAAGTGATTTGCCCAAGGTCACACAACTAATGTAGAGGGTTCTGGGTAACTCCAAAGCCAATAATTATTGTTTAAGAGAGAGAAGGAAGGAAGAAAATGTGTGAGAGAGAGAGGGAGGGGGAGGGAAGTAGTTAAGAAATTATAAAAACAAAGACAGAGAGCAAAAGACAAATAAATCAGGCCCTTCATTTCAGATGGACTAACACTGGTCTTTTCTTCTACCACTAGCATTTATTTTTTCTCTTTCCTAGGGAAATGTCAGCTTTGGAAATAATTTAACCCAAATAATCACTCTGTTGGAATAACTCTCTCCTGGTGCTGCTGTAATTTGGCTTACAATTATAGCTAATTGAACATCTAAGTAAGCTCAGTGCTGCATGCACTAGAAAAAAATTCAATGTGCTAAGCATGCAAAAACATGATCATGGAAGTTCATTTTATCAGCAGAAAAAGAAAGCAATTAGTGAAACACTCTTCAGCAAGGAGGAAAAGAAACACACACACACACCCCTATGGTCTCCAGACAAGCTCTCAGATGATCCTGGGGCCCCATTAAAGGTGCACTAATTAAAAGGGTTTATGAGCTACAGGTTGGCATCTGTGAAAAGGTTCCCTTTCTCAGTAATCAATATACATTAGTCTCAGTATTTGCAAAGATACCTGACAAGAGCCAGAGGGAAGCAGCAACATGAGGAAATGCAGTGTGGAGAGAGGAGAAGGCTAATTAAAGAAAACAAAGAAGAAGAACCTGACAAATTTTCTCTGCAAAATCTCCCTCTTACAGAGGGGTATTTCAGAAGCCAACAGTTCTTCTGCTGGACACTACCTTCCTCAGTGGGGACCTGGGAGGACGCTCAGTCTAGCCCAGCACAGTCCTGGTTAGACACACATTCAGCATTCCATCTGCTGTAAATCTTTTGGTTAAAACGAATATTAATGTATGCACGTATTTTTACTTTTTTTAACTTTCTAAGATACTCCTCTCAATTCAACTCATCAAATGTTTCATCCCCAAAGTGTCCCAGGCACGGTGCAGGCTCATTTCTTAAGAGGAATAGAGGGAGAGCTGTGGACACAGGTGCTCTTTAGCCCAGCCCCTTGCTCCTGACTTTGCCAGAGGCTTTATGCCTGTATGGCCACATCAGGTTCTTCTTCCTGCTCATTACAAAGCCCCTTGGCAATTTGCTTGGTGAGATGGAGAACCCGTGACTCCAGAATAATTGGGTGGGGAAATGAAAAGGCTGGGGGCTAAAGGATAAATCTAATCTAAGTACCACGGCTTTAACTTCTACCTCTGGGTCATTGGACTATCTGGGAGCTACTGAGCATGCAGGTGAGGACTTTCAGCTTTGCAACTACAGGTTGTGAGAAAAGGCTCAGAGGGATTTTAGAGGTGGGTTGCTGTTATGGTAGAAATCGCCATCAAGAAACATACAGGGTGTGGAAAAGGTAGAGTTATAGTTGTGAGCATGTGAAACACAGAAATTTATCCTTGTATCAGTATTTATTAATTTTTGTATTATTTTCCTCAGAAACGATTGTAAACCTACTTTTGTCTCGCCCTGTATTTTCTAACGGGGGTGGGGGAAGGAGAGGATGGAGGAGCTTGCCAAAGACCATCAAGGAGAAATCAGCACTTCTATTCATTGCTATTGGCAGTTGAGTCCACACTACTCAGGAGGAAAAAGCAGATTTGCCTACACACAACCAGCCAGAGTCAGGCTCTATGCTCTTTCCGCTGCTTTTCAGGCCCCTAGTTGCCCTCTCAGGATTTAGAGCAGTGCTTCTCAACCTGGGGCGTTTGCATCCCCCAGGGCACGTTTAGAAACATCTGGAGACATTTCCGATGGCTGCGACTTAGAGGAGCTGCTGCTGACATCTGGGTGGCGGAGGGGCCATAAAGCTGTAAAACATCCGCAGCGCACCGAAGAGCCCTCACAAGTCAATAGTGCTGAGATCTAGAAACGCTGGTTTAGAGGTACCCAATCTTCCTTTACTAATTTTGTTTCTCTTATCGAGATTAAAAGTAGTCATGAACACACTGACTTCTTAAGGTTTCCTGCCTGTTTTTTTTCCAAGTCTGTATTTCAAGGGCAAAGCTATTTTGTTTGGTGGAAGCAGTCCTGCCTTCCTGGTTGAAAGGAGCCTGGAGGGCAGAGATCTCACCCCAGATACACCCCCCCACCCCAGTGCACTGTGTCAGACTACAGTACGAGTGGCAGGTTTGCATTTGTGGGCCAGTTTCACAGCCGTACCAATAGCATTTATGACCCTTGGGGCTGGCAGCAACAGGTGACCAAGCAGAGCAGAGTATGTGGGAAGATGCAGTAAGGAGGCTGAATGAGTAAGTGCTGCATTTATGTAAGCTTCCTGCTCTGAGGGTCATGGCTTTTTCTTCCTACCAGTATGTCTTAAAAAGGCATACGCAGTAGAAGTCTTGTTGAAATGAAACATACTTCTGAATCAATTTAATGTGCCACCAAGGAATCTTTAATGACAAAGCTGGACATTAGGAGTAACATAAGAAAATCAGAAAATAAATAATATTCTAGGAAAGCAAACTTACGGCTCTCAAACACAAGTCCACACCATTTAGTCTAAGAAAGCATAGAAATGGTTAAGTGTCCACCATAGACTTAGGTATCCCTCTCCTAAAAACAAAATAATTTTTTTTCATTTACAAAATTAAAACCAATTCTTCAAATACATTCTGCCTTTTTTTTTCAGTTTCATTCCTTAGCTATGAACCCAAAGCTCATAGCTAAGGACTTACATAGGACCAGTAAGGACTTACATAGGACCAATATAAGTATAAATAAGCAAATTTAAGGAGAATTTAGAGGGTAAAACATTGTGTTTGAAGCAACTCTGCCATGGTTGGAATTGTTGTGTCTGTCTGGGGGAAAACTCTCCTTAGGCATATGCAGAATGTTGTCAGATGCTGTCCTCAGAGCCACCACTGTTCCGGCAAGAATAAAAATGCATCGGGCTCATGGGATCAGACACGTAGCCTGCGTGAGAAAGAAAGTTCAGGTGTTACTCGTTGGCCTTCCAGTCCATCTCCCCTTTCTCACCGGCCTCACCCAGGGCACAGCACAGCTCCTAAGCAGCTCCTCCTGGCTCGTGTAAACTGAGTCTGGACAAGAGTTGCTGGCACAACAAACATAGATGTCTGTTTTGGACCCAAGCTGGCCAGGTTGCATGCTGAATTTGGAGTAAAGAAGGGTACAGTTTAGAAAGATGTTATATCATGATGACTAAGAACATGGGCTTCCATGTCAGGCAAACCTGGGTTTAAACCCTGACTTCTCTGTCTACTGGCTCTGGGACTTTTGTCAACTTAACCTTTCTAAGCCTTGAGTCTTCATCAGTAAATGGGAGACATCATAATACTTACTCATAAGGTTGGTAAGGCACACAAGTCAATGAGGACAGGGTCTGATACATAGTGAATGCTAAAAAAAAATGATGGCTCAAGAAGGGAAGGCAGGGATAGCAGTAGAGAAAAAGGAAGGAGCCATTTTCTGGAGCAGTTTGGCTCTGCTTGGTGTTTTACTCTACCTAGGAGCCTGATTTTTAAGTGCACATGAATGCTTAGGTCTAAAACTCAGTGATATTTGCTGCTCACTGAAGCAACAGCCCTGAGTGTGTCCAGAAAATGGAGCTAGTGGCTCAGGAGGCAGCCACTGTGCTAGAAAACTCTCAGGACATGTGCAGGGGAGCAGTTACTTTGGTACTCCGAGTAAGGAAGCTATTCACTGCTTCTGGGAAGATGGACACATTTGTCAATAGCTTTCGCTCCCCGTAGATAGATGAGTTTTCAGCAACTCAGCCACCTACATTTTCATCAAGATATGTAGCAAGATGCAGCTGGATAGGCATATTCATTTTCATAAGAGAGCTCTCTGTTGGAATCTCTTAGGAAGCACATGAACTCTCTTGCCGGGAAATGCCACAGCTGCTGATGCTGCTGATGCTGCTGAGCACCCTCCTCCAGTGGGCCTGGCCCCGGTCACATCTAAGGAAGGGGGAACCTGAGATGAGGGGGAGCAGGATACACATTCCCCAATCCTCATTCTGGGTGGGCTCAAAGAAAATCTATACCCCGGAGCAAACGTATTTCCTTTTATCCAACCTGAAACTGTGACTTCATTCAGGCGTAGATAGATGCTTTAATAGGTCATAATCCTTTTATTGCTATAATCCACCTTCTGATGTACTGCATGTGGTTTATTGGTTTACGATGCTCCAAGCCTCTTTCCCCAGAACACTCCGGTGGAAATCTGATTGTGAGTGCACAGCCCTCCGGCATGGGCAGGCTCTCCTTCAGGGAGGTATAGCAAAATCAGCAGGGCACGGATGCCAACATTTATTATTGATGCCATCGTTGCCGGAGTTGAAGGGCAGACGTGTTGCACTTGGGTAGCCACTCAGCTTGAGAGGCACTCAAGTGAAATGTGACTGCAGGCTTTAAGAAAAGACTGAACCACGTCTGCACGTTTTGTTACTTTAGGGTGAAAAGTTTCAAGTACAGAGAAAATAACTACATACTTGATTTTATCTCTATTCTCTAGAAGGGCTCTTTGGGGTGGAGGGCTGGGGAGAAGAAACAGTTTATAAAGTTGCTGTTATACCACAATTGGTTTATGAAATGGAAATGGAGGACAGTTAAAGGTGTTTTTTTTTTGTACAGTATGATGTTCCTAGCAGAAGATAACAGATCTATCTTCTTTGTCTATTGGGGATCTCACTCCATCCGAACAACCTGTTTTCTACAGATATGCATAGAAAAGCCCAACTTTTATATTATTGCATCACTTTGTCTTGTTTCTCCATCTTGAGAATTCTACTCAAAGTCCTTCCTTTATGAAACAGATCATTAAGCTAACGAAGTGCTTCATCTCAAAACTCTACCATGAAAGGAAAGGCTGCTGATGAGAGCACACATGGCAAAGGCTGCCCTATACTTTGTGGTTGCACAGTCGGAGCTCTAGAGGCGTGAGAAAATGATGTCTGTGACAAGTGTGATGATGGGACACTTAGAGCACACTTCCCCCCGTGACTGGACTGGCCAACTGTGTATTAATGCTGATGCTATGAAGCACTAGGCTGCATTCTAGACACGTGTTGGAGGTCAGAAGCCAAAGTTTCCTTCCTTTAATTTGATCCTGAGTAGTTTGCATCTCTCCAGAATAATTTCCTCCTTTGTTTCTCAAAAGCTCCCTAATGCCTTAGGTGATGATACTCTGCAGATGAGGCACAGTGGAAAGGATCCCAAAACTGAGGGTCTCCTGGCTCCAGCACCACTGAACTCAGAGCACCTGGGACACAGCCTCCAATTTATTCTTCCCCAAACCCAGTTCTTATAATAAAGCTGATCTCTTTATGACATACACTGTTTTCAGTTACCCACATTGTCAGAGGAAGTTCTTATGAATAAATGAGCCCATTGTGCTAAAATTCCGATTAAATAGAGAGCATCTCAGGCTGAGGACATCATCGGCCTCACACATTAATATGGCAGCTAATCACAAGGGCAATTGTCCATCTTCTGGCTTGAGGGGCCTGCATAAAACTGTGTTAACTATTTCAAAGAACTTTATTAATATTACTTCTTTTAAAAGTAGTCCTGTGCAACATGGATCCCATCAGTGATACCCTCACTTCCTCTCCAACTTTTTGAGGAAATGTCTAGGTTTACCTTTTACCCTCAGGTGCTTGCTAAAGGGGAAGCATTTACCCAGCACATGATGTAATTATGGAAACTTGTCTTTCTCCTCCCTCTCTGCATGCCTGAGATGTGGGGCTTACAGGCAGTGGACTCAGTAAGGCGGAAGCAAGGTGTTTGAGTGTTGAGAGATGCAGGAGGTTGTTCTCATCAGAGCTGTACATTTTCCCATGTGCACACTTCCTAAAATATACTCGTACATACACTTCCACACTTATGCCCATGCACTGTCACACATTATTAAACTCAAAGATAAAGGTAGAATTACACTTCAACTTCAGGATCAAATTTTGAATTTTTATAATGTTTTAAAAGCATCCTTCAGTTGTAGTTACTACAAAATAGAATTTTTTCCTCTTGGTTATCAAATAGAGTATCACCTACCTGCACAGTTTCCTTAATCAGCCTGAAGAAGGTGTACACTTACCATATTTGTCGATGGATGAGAACTGAAGACTTCTCTTCATCTCCTCCAAAGACAGGCCTTGAGGGGAGCATGGTCCAGCACTGAAAATTCCAGGAGACACATGGTTTCACACTGTGAAATCCACGGGAGTGGTTTGCTAATAACATTTTCATAAAACAGATTTATTCACTCAGCATAGATCCCAGAGTACTGGCAAGCTGATGCAAAGGTGTTTCTATTTTATATCAAGTGGTGAATTGGGGAAGCATTCAGAATGAGAGTAGCCCCCATGCCCACGGTTTTGCTCTCCATGGTTTCAGTGCCCCGCAGTTAAACACAATATGAAAATATTAAGTGGAGGACTTCAGAAATAAACAATTCATGAGTTTAAAATTGTGTGTTGTTCTGAGAAGTGTGATAACACCTCTCACTACCACACTTTGTCCTGCCCAAACATGAACCATACATTAGTCTAGCACATCCACAAAATGTTACGCACTCCTTAGCCAGTTAGTGGCCATCTTGGTTATTAGATTTACTAGCACAGTATCACAGAGCTTGTTTTAAGTTACTCTTGTTTTACTTAATAATAGCCCCAAAGCGCAAGAGTGGTTTAAACTTTATCATAAGTATGTGCATATAGGAAAAGACACAGTATAGATAGGTTCTGGTACTATCTGCAATTTCAGGAAGCCACTGAGGATCATGAAATGAATCCTCTGTGGGTGAGGGATGGGTGGGGTGGGAGGACTCTTTTATTTGGAGCAAGTCAGATCTAGGCGTGAGTCCTGGCTCTTCCAGGTAGCTGTGTAACCTGGGGCATGTTACTCTTTCTTAGCCTCAGTTTATTTCAACGGGATAAGTACCTAAATGACTCTGAGTTTGTTTTAATGATTAAATATAACAATAAGGAATATTGAATCTAAAATCTGGGTTAATATGCTTGCCAGCCTTACTTAAAAGAAACTAATAACCACAAAATTATTATCTTCATAATAATCAATTAATAACACATCCCAAAGGTATTATTATTATACTATATTATTATGATGATAGTAATAATAAGAGGTAGTGATAATAATATATATTGCATGATTCCTATGCATGTGTAGATTCTTTTAGATTCTATGGAATCCTTTTAGATTCCAAAGCATGTGTGCTTATCCACTAATTCCAGGTTCCTGGCCTTCATTAATCCTTCTTTCTTCCAAATTCTCCCTACTCTTTTACTATTTTGGTTAATGGTGTTGCTACCTTTCTCTTTCTTCAGACTCAAAACCTAAAGTAATCAAAATCCCCACCCTCGTATTCAATCCCATCAGTCGGTTACTTAGATGTCTGTAGTCTGCCTTGTATTCATCTGTCTCATCCAAACTTGAACATCCTCAAAGAGGCTGCCATAGTTACCCCTAAGAACGTCCTCACTGTGTCCATAGCAGGACTCAATGTTCTATCCCAAGAAAGTTCTCTCCATCTCAATTACTAGCACTACATTCTTACCTAAGCCAACATTCTTGGAACCATACTCGGTGCCTTTCTTTTTCCCACATCTCTCACCTAATTCAAATCTTTTTCACTCTGACTCCAAAATGTCACCTAAATCCATCCATCTTTCTCCTCCTTCAAGGTCTAGGCCATATAACGTCTTTTGTGTCTGGACCTCTGCAATTTGGCTCCTAACTGATCTTCCTACTTTCACTCCTGTCCCCTTACAATCCATTCTCTGTGTATTATCCAGAGTAATCTTTTCTAACTATGAAACAGGGCAAGCCATTCACTTACTGAAAACCTTCCACTGGCCTCCCAGTTCATTCAGAATAAAATACAAAAGCTTTACCCTCACCCACGGGGACGCAGCCAGTGCTCCACTCCCTGGCTTTTGCTAAGCACTTCTTTGGGGCCTTTTTTTCCCTGTCTCATGAACACTTCAAGCTCCTTCCAAATCTAGAGCTTTTGCATTGTAACCTCTGCTTGGGATGCTAAATGAATCCAAGTCCTGTTTGGCTGAAGCCCTGTCCTGCCTTCACCTGTGACAGGCTGCTCTGCCTGTCAGGCCTCAGGTGGCACGTCACATCCTCAGAGAGGCCTTCCCGGGCCGGCGTTCCAAAGTGGCCATTCCCCTGCCTATGGTCAATTTCCATCACATCTATCAACATACTTTTCTCTTTCAGAACAATATAAAATTAGCTTGCTTGTTTATCCATTTATTTACATACTGTCCATATCTCGTCACATGATGAGGTTGGAAGCCTCCCTTGTTTCCTGCTATATAACAACGCTCAGAACAGTGCCTGGCACATAGGAGAGGCTAAAAAGACAGTGTTTTTTAAAAAAAGATTTAACTAAGTAACAGATCCCTAAATGATGTCCTTCTCTCCCATCTCTCAGTCCCCCCCTCTGCCAGGTCTCCCTGGCACAAAAATCTTCCCACGGCACTCTGCCGCTCCCCACGGCTGCTCCTCGGGCCGGCGTTCCAGGTCCCCTGCCATCCGGTCCTGCTGGCATTTCCTGCGGATCTTCTATTACACATCCCCTGTTAACCAGTTTAAGCCACAGTAATAAGTTTGAACTTTCCAAACATACCTGAATTTTCTCTCCTCCATGGTGGTAGCTGAGCTGCTCCCACTACTTGAATCTGCCTGGTGACATCATTTTTATTTCTTACAAGGAGTGGTATGCTGTTCTGAATAAGAAAGAGCATTCTGGTGCCAGACTCCTTAAATTTAAATCCTGACTCCATCATTTACTAGTTTTATGACCTTTGACAAGTTTAACTGTCCTATGCCTCAGTGGATGTAACTATAACAATGGGAATACAAAGAGACTGATTAGGTTAATCATAAAAAGTAAAAAGAATTAAGCCCCATCTGGCATGGCTTAGTAGATTAAGCTCTGGCCTGTGAAGCTGAGGGTCTCTGGTTCAATTCCCAGTCAGGGCATATGCCTGAGTTGCAGGCCAGGTCCCCAAGAGGGGGTGCACAAGAGGCAACCACACACTGATGTTTCTCTCCTTCTCTTTCTCCCTCCCTTCCCTTCTGTCTAAAATAAATAAGTAAAATCTTTTTTAAAGGAAGGGTCCAAAAAAGATAATTAAATGAATTAATAAGTTTAAAGTCCTTTGAAGAGTACTAGCATTTAGTTAGTACTCAATAAATGTTACTTATTTTGATTATTCATCAAGGGTCAACTCAAAGACAGCATTTCTTTGGCGTCCTCCTGGAAACAGCCAGTCAGAATTCCATATGCTTTAGAACTTTGTATTCTTTTCACAGGGCTCATCAGAGCCTGCCTTGGTGTAGAATGATCTGTAGGTGTGTGCTGGTGAACCCCCAAATGGAACCCGAAGGGGCAGAGGTGCTATCTAAGATCTTTGGATCTCCCACAAGACTTAGCTGGTACTTTGTAAATAGTTAAAACAATGCAAGTGTATGAAATAGCTTTATTGCCAAATGTTCACTTGTGAAGTTAGATTTCTCTAAAGTACCCCAATTAATTCACTGAGCTGCCTTAAAACTGACTGCATATTCGGCTTCACTTTCTTAAGCTATAAAGGAAAGATGTTTTTTTCTTAGAGGAAAGTAATGATTAAAAAGGAGAAGAAAAAAGTATCGATTGAAAGTGGGACATGCTGTGATGTCAGTCAAAATTAAATGGCAAACCACACTCAGTTCTTGGCAATAGAATGTCATTCAAGGTATTTTTCAAAATAAAATAAACTCTACTAATACCTGCAACCTCTTTAGCACCCAAGCTCCTTTTAAGAAATGTGCTGCATGCAGTAGTCTTGGCAACAAGATAATAGAGAATAAATATTTTATCATCAAAAAGGCTATCTGGTTTCCTATGAATAAAAAGCCCATCTCCAAGCTGTCTTATTCATTCAGTTGCTGAATGCTATTTGTGCCAGGGGACTTAACCTTCCTGCCCAAGAGATACCACGTAGTTTGGCTCGGACGCTCTGAACAGGATGACAGACAGATGGAAGCCGAGCACATCCATGTCTAACAGAGTAGAAGAAACCAGACCCTGATCAATGGAACCAGTTGTTCTCGACCCATGTGCATCCCAACTTCAGGAGAAGTTTCACAGAAGCCCAGAGGTGAAAAAGAAACAGCAGGACCTGTGTTTGCTGAAGTTGTGGCCAGTGGAAACAGGCCTTTCCAGCGATGCAGTTGCACCATGAATTCAGTGAAAGTAAATGTGAACTAATGGCAGGTAAGACGTGCACTCAGTTGTGCAGCATTTCCGTATTACTGTTCAACCGGGTAGGCTCCTTTATGCTAGAAGGATAATATACATCATACAGAGGCATAGATGTGAATAATATATAATAATATATGAGCAATTCTATGTACACTTTTATGAGAATGGAATCAAACTTTCTCTCAAAATGAATAAGACAGTCTTTAGGTTAGTTTTTGAATACTATCACACAGTGATACAGCTTATTTTAGGGTTAAAGAAGTTTTAGGATAAAGGGTTCATATAAGCTTTGTGATGGTTCATATAAGTTTAATATTAACATAATCATCAGCCATTGTCTCTTACAAAGTTGCACTAGGGAACGAGCAATTTATCCAGAATGCAGAGCAGAACTAAAACTGAAAAAAAATTTCTTGCTTCTCAATCCATGTTTTATAGGTATAGACTAGCTAGAAGATTGTCTGCTAATTAGGACAGTTCACACCCAAATAAATCCATGTGTGTAATTTGTACTTTGGGGTGTGCATGCTACTTAGGCCTGTATAAACGAACACGTTTGCAAATAGTCTCCTGGTCTGTAATGAACTCATGCAACCCAACCAAAGACAACAGGGGCATTCGAAACTAAACTATGGGGCTCTTTTGGCTGAAATGAATGCAGAGATAATGATGCTTATGACAGACACATTTAGCAAAAAATATCCAGTGAGAAGTAAATCAATGTGTATGTAAGATTACAGAAGAGCTGTGAAGAACAGGAAAAATGCTTACTTCAGTTTTGCAAAGCAGGAGTAAGGCATAATCTGAAAACCAGACAAATGGGTTAATGTACATGCTATATAAAATTCAATAGAAACAATATTAAAGTAGAGTTTTTCTGTACACTTAAAAAAGTACTGATTGCTAGGAGCTATCATGGGTTCAGTAAGAAAAAAAGCCACACACACACATTTGTGTTACTTCTCTGAGGCGAGAATGTGTTTGAAGGGGGACTGCATAGACTAGAACACACATCTGGATATTTGCAGATCCTAGACAGAATGTCTCCTGATTGCTCTGTAACTAAGCTGGGGAGAGCTGTGCCAGATAAATGGTTAGATTGGATCATCACTTGTTGATATCGAGAACCAATACAAACTTCATGTAGGTGAAATTACCCGCAAGGTTAAGTTGAGCCTTAGATGCTAGGAATATTTAAAACAAAATAGCCTATATCCTAAAGTTAGAACTGTCCAGGAATAGACTAAATTGTTCCAGAAGCGGGTACTGTCCAATCCCTGGAACTGTTCAAACTGTGGTTGGAGCATCAGATGGTGCTGTAAGAGCGACCTAAGTGTCCGCCTGGAGGTCTCATGACATGATGTCCCAGATCCCTCTATTTCTTAACAGTCTGTGGTTCTTTAGAACATACTCCACTTTGATATTCTGGAAAGGCAGAGTGAGATTTCACAGTCCCCACTTATGTAGAAGATTTTTATCTTCTTTATTTGAAGTGTCTGACATCTGGACAGGGCTGAATGCCAGATTTCCACACACATGCCGCAGCATACCTGGCTACTGCTCAGTGTAGTGTTTGTAGCTTTTTGTGTATACACATTACATTTGATATAGTGGCTGAATTGTACTATTTGCCTGAAGGAACCATCTACTTCAGTGCTCTATTTCAAAGGAAGAACCACATTGCCATCTAAGATGAAGCAAAGGGAAAGTGTGGAGAAATCACTTTCACATAAATACATTATTAGGAATTTGAATGACAGGTTAGATAGTGTGTGGTTGGTTCTGAAATACCCAGATTTGCTTCAAAGATTCTATATAAGATAAATGTAGAATATTCATGTTGCAATACCTGAGGGCTGGAGAAAACCCTAAAACACTACGTTATCTATTAACCCAGAAAAGTATGTTTTTAACCAAAGTGCAGGAGTATATAAGGAAAATTCTGTCACAAGAGACAACTTCAGGGAATCTCTCCAGAGGGTGGTAGAAGGCAGTGCCATACCAAGTCCTCATGGACCCATTTAGAGCCTCCAAAGTGACCAGTACTGTGCCTCCCACATACAGCCTGCCAAATGCTTCTGGTATTAGAGCAACTAATCTCGGTTTTGGCTGTGGGATTTCATGAATTCTCAGAATATTTGCTGGTGCTGTAATTGCTTCTGACTGAATTGCATTCCTAAGAAGACTTCAGGTGAGCATACAGGCCAAAAGGAAGCAATTTTATCACATTTGTCCAGGAGTGGTTTTTGCAGGGCTGGGAACTTTGATTTGGTGAATTATAGATACATATAGTTTATGTGACTTGAAAGCAAGAGTGCAATTAAAACCACCACATAAAAACAGAGACCTAGAACATTAAGCTCTACCATAATGATCTAATAATAATAATTTCTTAGATTTGCAAAGGGCTTTACAGCTTGCACATACTTTTCTATTGATTAGCTTAAAGTATTTTTACTTTACAAGGTAAAAGTGAGGTGTCTGGGAAGGCATTAATTTTACCTCCATTCTATGCAGGTGAAAAATTAGGCTCGGAAAGTTAGGCTCAGAAAGTTTGAACAAAGTGTGCGACAGAATTACTAAGAGGCAGACCAGAGCTTGAACGAGAGATCCTCAAACTTTCAGTTCCGTGTCCTTTCTTCTAAAAGACATTACATGTAATTGTGGCCCAAGTCAAACTATTGGTCTGCTACCATAGGAGAACCTCACTGAATTGGTGATTGGTACAGAGTTTTAGACCATTATGCCTATAAATTCCTTCTAGAGAAATAGCCCTCATTATCCATCACAGAGAGAGCAGATCAGCTTTCTTTGGTTTTCCTTTGTTAGATCTTATAAAAATTATACTTTCCCCCATTCAACAATTTCATTTAGAGTTTAGTGCGTGTGTCTCCGATCTTGTGTCAGCTTTTCAAAGCTCATCTTGCGTGGATTCCTCTTCCAAATCACTGTCCTGGCTATAGTGAACAGAAAACCATGAGGTTACTAGTGTGATTAAAGACTTCAGGCAAATTTTTCTGCCATTCAAGTTGGTCCAATTAGTTTTGAGGCAACTGAAAATGCCCTCGGGCTACCTGTAACCTAGGTGATTTAGCCTTTGGACTTTGCATAAAGCAACATCATCCAAGGTCTCACAGCTTCACAAATGTGCGTTGTGGTTCGTTGGTCCTTTTGGCCATCTGTCATAAGGATGTTACCTACATAAGAACATTAGCACGAAGATCAGTACCACGCACACCCTTCTCCCCTTCCTCAGGAGGAATAAATCCAAGTTAGGAGTCACTTCTTTCGATAAAAAGCAAACATAAACAAATAACGGCTAACCAGCATTTCAGCTCTTTGACACTCATCTATAGGACTAATACAAAAAGGTGGAGAAAGAGCCCTCTGAGATCCCTCATATAGGTGTTTACACAAGGAAAATTAATGCTTCGCCATAGAAAAGGCTACTAGAGTCATCCGGCTGTTCCTTTTGGCATTCAGCTGAAAACAAATAGGTCTATTTAAAACAGATCTGTCCGAAGGAGAGATGCCTTTCTGTGCAACGCCTTTCTGTGCCGCACACCTTTTCTCTGGCCTGAAGAGAAAGACTCTATTAGAAACGAGATCACCTTTGGCCTGACTTTGAAATAGCCCAGTCAGACTCTTATGAATAAGCATTTGTTAATTTATCAGCTAAGTTCAGCATATTTATCTATTCATGATTTCACTCTGGCTATTTTCAAAACATTATTTTGTCTTTGTCAATATCCCCTACTTGATAATGTCCTAAATTAAAGCAAATTTATTGCTACCATTACAGCGAATGGGCAATGGCCAAAGTATTTAATGAGGTCAGAGGTCAGTACAAAATATCTCTTTCAGGAAAATCAAAGCCATCAGCTTTCTTTCAGTGGCAAATGTCCCCAGGCTGTAAAAGGACTGAGAGACTTGGCAATGGGTCATGGCTCTATTGGAGCCATTAGGCAAACATCCAAGGTCTCAGCTCCCCCATTTTCAAAGGAAAAAGCAATTAGGCAAAGAATTATGAATAAGGAAAAATGCAGTGAGAACTGAAAATGTGTATTAATTCTTTGATGGCTCATAAATCATTAATATGCTCACCAGTAACCTAACACCACCACCCTCCTGAGTTTTGTTGTACTTGTAGCAGGGATAAATGAGTCAGTTGTACAATACAGCAGGAGATGGACTTCGAACACCTTGACTGCTGAACTGAGGAGCGTGATTTACCATTTGTACTCACTACCACCCAAGAAAAGGAAAGCACTGAAAAATTTTGAGCTCTGAGATCTTGTTAACATGACAGTTATGAAGCTCACTCCTCACTTTTTTATTTTCCCATGTCCCATTTTAAAAAAAAACTGTATTTATTTACTTTTAGAGAGAGGAGATGCCAGTGAGAAAGAAAGGGAGAGAAATATCAGTGTGAGAGAGAAACATTGATTGGTTGCCTCTTGTACATGCCTTGACTGGGACTGAACCCTCAACCCAGGCATGTGCCCAGACCGGGAACAGAACTGGTGACCTTCTGCTTTGCAGGACAATGTCCAACCAAGCACACTGGTCAGAGCTCTAGTCTTCTTTGATGGTTATTTTTTTTTTGTTAAGGAGCAAAAGGAAACTAAAAGCTGTTGTGTACCTGCTAAGTGCCATACAAACTTTATTCCAGTTGCTTTACCTACAAACTCATTTTACAAGTGGGGAAAAGCAGGCTCAGAGACCCTGAGTCCTTTTCCAGGATCTCACAGCTGTAATTCAAACCTTGGCCAAGCAGTATGCAAATCTTCTGCTTTTCCTACTTAACTTTGTTTTGTTGGCTCTAGAAATAATTCCCAAACTTATATCTATAACATTCTCACTCTTTCTCTCTCATTGGTTGTTCATCAAGCACAATGTCAGGTGCCGTGCTAAGT
This sequence comes from Artibeus jamaicensis, assembly GCF_021234435.1. NCBI lineage: Eukaryota > Metazoa > Chordata > Mammalia > Chiroptera > Phyllostomidae > Artibeus > Artibeus jamaicensis. Next base: position 21,636,829 of record NW_026522025.1, on the reverse strand, counting down.
GCTAAGGATACAGATGTGCGTGTGATGGATTCTACTCTCTGGGGTAAACAGAAATGCAGGCATGTATAGGTAAACTTCAGTGTCTGGGGGCCTGGCATATGCTCTAATATGTACCCTCCTGCACATAGGAAAAGGGCAAGCATGAGTTCCCAGGAGCAGGGACCTCTGGGGACCAGGCTAGGGTTGATGAGGCATGTGCAAAGACCTAGGGAATTGAATGGCTTTCCCTCTGAGGCACACTCACATTTCTCTGAATATCTCTTTACTTTCTTGCATAAGATGTTCCAGGCTTGTTTTACACATTCATTTTCCCAGACTTGAATCTGCCATTTCTCCAAAGCACTCCATTTGCTTCTGGTGGAGAATTTAGAAGTCAAGATCTATGTGAAAAGTGTGCTATTTTCCATTTAAGTGTTGTGCTCCCAGCCCCTCATTGAGTGGGCAAAGCTAGACAACATTCATGTGTATATCTATATGTGTAAACACTTTTAGACCTCTCCCCACTCCTAAGTTATAAATTCTTACCTATATGTCCACTTCTAATCCAATATTGCAGGCTTCAAGCAAGCTTTCTTTCCTTATCTATAATGCCCCTGTCCAATGGTAAGAAACCTGGTTCCCAATATCCTTAATATATTTACTTATTTGGTCAATGTCCCTGAATGTACAAACCTCCTGTTGCTGTCACACCCTGAACACACATGGACACCTCCTTTACTTCATTTGGGCTCCAACATCTCAGACCCACTGTTTCCATCATGTGGATGCCCTCTTCACCCTTTTGCATTCTCACACCCTTCTCTGTGCTATTCCTCACCTGCCTGACCCAAATAGTGGGTGCCCTCCTTACCTACCTTGGGCTCCAGCACTCAGCACTGAGCTATGTTCCTCATTCTAATCAGGTTCCACTCACTGGCACCAGCTGCCTGTCCACACTTATATCTTCTGTATCATCTTCATACTCCAACTTCTCCACACTGGATACCTTCCTCTGCAGACACCCTTCTCAAAATTCATGGAAATACAGTGGGCCACCACCTTCCTGTGTAAACATACCTGTCACACCCTATATGGGGCCACTGGTTTGCCACTCCCTCTCACAGTTGACTCTGACCTCCATGTCAGGTTGCTCTCTGATATGGATGCATTCCTCACTGTACTTGGACTCCAGAACCTTGGCTAGGCAGCCCCAAACCCCTGTGGAAATCCTTTCCTCCCCTAGCTCTGGGTCCAACACTTCATGCCTTGTAGCTACTGACCACCATTCTCACCACCCACATGGATATTCTCTCCACCTGATTTAAAGTCAGACATCATGCTCTGTACCCTATGGGGAAATTGACCTTGCTGCACCTTGTCTAATGGTTTTGGGACTAAACCATTTAGGAAGGGAAGAGAGAAGAGCAATAAGGATGAACTTTAAAAAATGTTAATCAGATTATATCAAGTCCTTGCCTACCATCCCTGTGACCACCCAACACATACAGAACATCTTAATGCTCTGTCTGGGCTGATAATGCCTTCATGGTCTGACTTCTTACCTGTCTACCTGGAACCACACTCCCCCTGCCTCCTACCTTCTGACCACCACGGAGGCCTTCTATTTCTTCTCTTTGTTCTACCATAGAAACTCTACATTTGTTTCTTAGTTCTCCTAAATGCTGTTTCCTTATTTTTATCATTCTCCTCATGCCACCTAAACTATCCTTCCAGTCCCTTCTTTATCCCATCAGCCTGTTTCAATTATATGCACAGCCCTTGTCACCATCTCAGTTTTCTTATGTTTATGCATTGTTTGTCACCTGTATAGGTGATAGAGTATTCTGTTTATAGACCTGACCTACTTGGGAAGTCACCTTCAGAAGTTTCTATACACCCTCATAGTTTCCTGTGTCTCTATCCTTGAAGGAAGCAAGGGAGCATTAATGTTCTTTTGACAATTCCAAGGCATGTCTATACCCCTAGAGGTTGCAAAATGAGATTAAGCCTCAGTTGCCCACAGCAGTGACTTTTTCATGAACATACCCGTTATTTACTTTCCTTCCTTCTCTTTCTTTCACTGTGCTTCTTGAGATCTTGTCCCCAAAAAGCAATTTACACTCAAATCCTTGTGTGGTGGCCTGTTTTTGGAGGAATGCAAATTAAGACGGCCTGCCTCTCCTTAGGATGTAGGCTGCATAACAGTAGAAACTTGTCTGCCTTGCATACTACTGGGTCTTGGTCCTCAGTGTCTTCAACTAATTGTCCTGTACTAGTATTGTACTTGATACAGTACTAGTTGTGCTAGTTTGTACTATTGTGTTAAATACAATAACTATGTATTAAATAAATGATTGAATGAATGAATGAGGATTCCTCCCTTGAAACTTTATTCATGTTTACCTGCTTGTTTACCTCTAATTCATTGGTCAACCTCCTTCCATTTCTTTAGCCATTCTCAAGGACAGGCTGTACTACCAGCTGGTGCATACATTAGAGCAGTGAGCTTCCAGGGATCATTTCTACTGTTCGTTACTAGAGCAGTGAGCTCTGCAAAAGCTTCCCAGTTCCCATCCCTGTCCAGCCCATTTCACCCTCCACATCACTGCCAGAGAAACCTGAGACCGATTCTCTGTTAGAGCAATCAGCGCCCATTCTGTGTGGTCTCACAGACATGAAAGTGAGTCTTGGGTTAAGCCTTCCCCTCTTTTGTGATAGAAGTGATGGCCATGTGGAAAAGGAGAAGGGACCCCAGTGGCCCCAGTGGCGTCCCAACCATTTGCTCTCATCATTGGCACAGACCTTGTTTCATACTGCATGTTCATCTGATCCAAAACTGGGCTCTGGATTGTTCACGGGGAGGGCCTCTCAGAAGTTTTGGCATCCTCAGGGGCCTCACGGAGCTGCTGGCATTGACTAGTCAGAGTAAATGTGTTGCCCTGTGGAAGGTGGCCTTTATATTTTCCCATGGGGAGATGAGTTTCCAGTGTTTGCGGTTTCAGAGCTATGTGACTTGGAATTAGTAGATTTTTTAGTGTGCCTAGAGCAGAGGTCAGAAAGCAGACATAGGCAACATGTAAACAAGTGAGTGAGACTGTGTCCCACTAAAATAAAAAAAATACAACAAAAAACACAGGCAGGGAGTTGGATTTGGACCATGGACCATGATTTGTCAACCACTCCTTTAGAGCAATGGATGAACCCGATGAGTGTTCCCTAATCTGCCTTCTGCCTCTGAGCCAAACAATTCTGTCTTAATGGAAATAGGATCTCCACTCATCTTTGATTTTGTTTATCTACAAGTTGAATAATAAAGACTAAAATGTGGTAATGGCAAAAGAGAAAAAGTACATAATTTACATTTTTTCAGTGTTTACTATATATCCGACATGTACAAGTTGTATTCTCACCCCTCATTTCAACACTATATAGATGGTGATATTCTTGTGTTCATCCTATGGATAAGGCATCTGAGGCTCAGAGAGCCCACCTAACTTGCCCAAGGTCACATGGCTTGCACATGGTTGAAGTCAAATTTGAACTCAGAATCACTTGAACCTGAGCTTTTAACCACTACTTTATAATGATGGCCACTGGGTGGGTACATAAATAAAAATCACAAAATGAATTTTATTGATGAAAGATGAATGCAACAACTAGATAGGCACCTATAGAGCAGTACATATTCATTTCCCCTTTTGGTTTGATGGAAGTTCAAAGTCCATCTTTGATGATATTACATCTCCAGGCTCCATTGCGTGAATTCAGATGCCTGCAAGAAATTCCACATTCTTTTGTTCTTTGTGACAGGCCAGTTTGGATGGGAAAGTTTAAAACTCCCCGAACTCTTTGAACATGCAGAACATTGATCTTCACAAACCATTTGAAACACCCTAAGGAGGTTACAAATTACAAGCGATGTTTGTTTTAAGTGCATGTGTGTGAAACCTCTGGGACCTTTTGCCTCAGCACACAACACCAAAGCTTTTCTCTCCCCCTCTGTGTATTCTTTGCTGTCAGATCCTGAATCACAAAATGGTATTATGTTGCTAGACTGCCTTGTTCTCATGGAAAAACTCTTCTCCTGCCAGTGATGGGGGGGCTGTCTTACCCTACTGTGGTGTGATGTGATGTACTGTGTGCTTTTCTGAACCCTGGGGCAAACCAAGGGTTGGCATTTCCTGCTGAGCAGGCTGGTGTTCCTGCCTTCTGCGTTGGTGGGGACATGACTGTAGACTCTGTAAGAAGTACTCTGAGCCTCCGCACTGCTGGGCCCCCTCGGTCATTTTCTTAGTGGTATTTATGAAGCCTTGATTGTGGCATGCCAGACTGAACACATCTTCAGAATAAGAGCTATGATTTCTTTTTTATCTTAGCCTTGGCGTTTGGGGCCTGGCGTTACTTATATCTCAAAATATACGTAAATAATGAATTTGGTAGAATTGAACTCCCCATCATTTCTCCAGCCTCATCGTTCAGCCCCAGTCCTCTGTGCAGGCTGGCCGAGTGGTTGAGAGCACAAGGCCTGAGTCAGACAGAGTCAGGTTTTCGGTACAGGCACCTGCCCTGCCTAGTGGTAGCTTTTGACCAATTTACTTAACTTTCCTGTGCTTCAGTTTCCCTTTCTGTGCAGTGGAAGATAATAATAGTACCTATCATATTTGTGTGATTTCTGTGTGGATGATGTAACGATACACATGTACAGTACATAGAAGAATCCCTATCGCACATTATTCTCATTCTTATGACCGTTCCTGCTTATTGCATTCTTCTTTTCTCTTCTTTCACTGGATAATGTGCTCATTTTCAGGCCTCGGCTTCCTTCTCCCCAGTACTTGGCTAGTAGCCCTCTTTAGTATGTTCTTTATCACAGTGTTGATCACTGCTTTTTTCATTTGCCGTCTCCCCCAGTGCTCAGCCCACAGCCCATGTTAAATAAAATATTAAATAATTCAATGAGAGGAAAGTAGATTTAAAGGTCAAACTTAATTGCCCACCATTCTTCTCAGTGCCATCAAGTACAACAAGTAGAGTGAGCCTCAAGCGAAAAAGGACTCATGGGCGTGGATGACCGTGGTGATCGTGGTGGGGAGGGGTCGGTAGAGGTATATAGAAGAGGGTATAAAGGGGACACATGGCGATGAAACACACACACACACACACACACACCAGTCCAGTTCTCTGCTCGGATCCTTGCAATGGCCTGCACCCCAGTCTCAGCAAATGCCCCAGTTCTCCCCACAGCTGGCACCTCCATCATAATTTGTCTGCTGCCCCCATCAATTCCCTGCTGTGTCTCCTATTGCTCCTCCTTATGGTCACTCTGCCCCTCTGCTGTCCTTGTTGTTCCCTGAGTTCACAGACATCATCTCATTCCAGGGGTTTGTGCTTATTGTTCCCACAATCTAAAATCTTCTTCCTCAGGGGCCTGTGGTTTTCTCCTCCACTGTGTTTATATCTTTGCTGAAATATTACTTCTGGGTGAGGTTTTCTGTGACCATTCTGTTTAAAATTGCAGACCACATCTTTTTTGTGTGCATTCTTTTATTTCCCATCCTTGCTCTAAAATACTACATAATTTACTTAAAAGGAAAAGTCTAGCCTGGCTGGTATAGCTCAGTGGATTGAGCACAGGCCTGGGAACCAGAGGGTTGCAGGTTTGATTCCCAGTCAGGGCACATGCCTAGGTTGCAGGCCAGGTCCCCAGTGGGAGCCATGTGAGAGGCAACCACACGTTGATGTTTCTCGCCCTCTCTTTCTCCCTCCCTTCCCCTTTCTAAAAATAAATAAAAATAAAAGAAGGAAATCTATCATTCTTCTCCCTGACTAGAACAAAAGCTCTGTGAGGGAAGAGATTATATCCCTGTATGGCAGACCTTAGGGGTGTAAGCCCTGGAAAATTATTTGCTAAGTAAATAAATTCTTTAAATTTAAGAATACCCATATCCCCCAGTCTGAGAAAAAATGGAAAATCTTTAATGAGACTTTCTAGAGAGGTGGTGTGATTTCTTGCTAATGTGTTTTCTTGTGCAGTTTTTGAATAAGAATGGCTGTGTGGAGACCCCTCAGCAAGTTACCAGTTGGACCTACCAGAAGTCTGGCCATAGCTGGTAGGACTAGGTAGCAGCCCCGGAGTCCACGCAGTGCCAGGCATAGAGCATTGGTGACACTCTGTCGGAAGAGCCAACGCCCCTCTCCTTTGGGCAGGTCCACAGAGGCACCCCCTCTGCAGGTGTCCCTGACCAGGAGAATGAGGCAAAGGCCAGGCTGCTAAACACCCGACAGGCTCTTTTGAGTACTTCCAAGTAGTAGCTGGGGCCAATTGCTACACAGTTACTGTATGTTTTAAAGACTTATCTCATAGAAGAATTCACTGGAGACTTTGTGGACAGTGCAGCAAAAATTACTGAACTGCATCTGTGTCTGGCCATCGTAGGGCTCTTGCCAAATGCCCAGTTTTGCAAAAACAGTTCTCTAGTGAAAGCAAGAGCTGCAGATTGTCCTATGCTTTTGGAAGTGTGGCTTGGGAGAATCGCTTTGTTTTCTTGGATACGTCACCTAGAGAATACAGTAAGACACGGATACGACAATTGCAGTTTTGTAATACACGTCTTTACAAAGCCATGAGTTTCCCAGGGGTGTTGGTTAGGATAATGTCTATAAAAGCGCTTTCTAAAATCACAGGTGTTAGAACATCTTTTTCACATGTTTAGATATTTAATTGCTCACTCAATCTTCATAGCAACCATGTGGGGCAGATATTATTATTATTATGGATTGTTATTATTGTGAAGAAACGTAAGGGCACAAGGGTCAGGTGGTTTGTCTGAGATGACCTGGCCGGAGGAGGGAGGAGAAGGGTGGAGACGTGTGCTGGACTCATGGTTTCCTGCTCCGCCATGTTGCTGCATCACAGCAAACCTTATGGTTTGCTGGAGTGACGAGACCACTTGAGGTTCTTCCCTCTCATTAATAATTTGGATTTTCCAATTTCCAGTGAACAACTGGACTTGATGTTAGGAATTTGTGCTCCTGGTTATGAACCCACTGAAGCTTTGGACCATGCTGTGCTGGGTGTTATCTGTGCTCAGTCTAATCTTGAATTCCCTTTATAGGCAAAGTTTTCACTGAAGTCAGGAGCTGAGGTAAAAAGACAACACATTCTGAACCTATAAAGACACCAATTTTAATCCGGATTTGAATCACACCATCAAATTCCAATCAGAAAATGAGTATGTTATTCTGGGATTGCCTCCTGAAGTATTTTTCTCTGTCTCTGTCTCTCTCTCTAACAGACACACACACACACACACACACACACAGACTTTTATATTTCAGACACTAAAATATAAACCACGTACATTTTTGAACTATGAGGAAAAAAGACAGCTTTTTCTCTCTTCTTCACGCTCTGTTTAAAATGTACACTATCCTCAGGAGTAAGCCTTCTGTGCTGGGTTGGGAGCGTTAGTCATGCAACTCCCACTACAAATATCCCCCAAGCACCACTCTGGAAGTGTACCTCTCCGTCTGCCTTTTAATACAAGACAGCGGGCTGAAAGGAAGCCGTGTTGGGGAACGGTAATCTGAGCGGCCGCGGGTTCCCATAGGAACGCTGGGAGCAACACTTCTCCTATTTATGCGCCCTTGCAGCAGCTGTGTCTTTTGGAGTCTGGCTCTTAGCAAGTGCAAGCAGCAGCTCCAAGCACAGAACTGCCCTAAATGTCTCTTTTTGAAGCCCTGGAGTCTACAGCCTTCTATTTGTGTCTGGCCCCGATTCATCATGGGCCTGAATGCTTCACCTGCTGTAAATTTCCAATAGAGCTAAACCAGATTTTTTTTTTTTAAGGATAATCCCTGGCCAGTGAATCTCAGCAGGGGAGTTGGAAAAGTGAGAAGGGTAGGAGCTAAGGCAGATAGTAATTACTTCCTGCCACCTATGTTTGGAAGGATATTGATCTACCTTACTTACCTGGATGTTTTGCTCTGTCTGGAACCCAGCTACCTGTTTGTAAGATTAACAACAGTTGGATGCATACCCACAATCACTCTGGGCTTTGGAGTAGTTATGATTCATAGCAGAAATGACATTGTGAATAGACTAGCACAGATTTTAAAGAAATCTTATTTATTCTCAAAGACCCAAACACTTAATATTTCAGTAGGAATAGCTAGAAACATTTACTCACTCATTTATTCATTCATGCATTTACTATTTGGTCCTGTGTCCCTTATGTCATAAAATATACCATGTTTTGCTGAAATGGCCTATGCACCAAATCTGTGAGTCCAACTGGCTGAACAGTATAACTCCCTTGCCTGAAATATAGGGAGTCCTCATCAATTAAGAAGGAAGAAAGAAAAGAAATTAAAAAGGCTTTATGGGAATAGCATTTAATAGAATCAATATAATATAGTATATATATACATTTGCTTGTGTATGTGATAAGGTAGGAATTTATTGTAGTAGAATGTGTATTTCACATAGCAGCTAACATTTATTGAGCAGTGGCTATGAGCCAGATTTTATGTTAAGTGACTTACATAGTTTGTTTATTAAATCCTCACAATAATCATAAAGTACTATTATTTCCCCATTTTATAGACGAGGAAGCAAATATAAAGAGGTTAATTAGCTTGGCTAACATCACACATAGGAAATGGCATGGCCAGAATATGAAGCCAGCCAATTCACTTGGGAGAGTGTGCGCCTCACCCCTGCTGTGCTCAGCCTGCACATATACTGGAATTTCACCCCTGCAAATTCCTGTGGTGATGGAGAAAGGAGGTTTTTCTAAAACTGTCCCGAGTTGAAGCTGGGGGTAGTGCTGTTGCCCAAAGGAAAAACACTGCAGGAACACTGTCCGGTCAGGGCACCCAGAACCCAGAGAAGCTAGACCTGTGCTCTGAGGGACAGGACCCTGACCCGGCCGTCAGGACTGTGGTGGCCTATTCTGTGTCTCTCTACCTCCAGTCCCCTGTCACCACCCTTCACAACTGAGAAAATTAAAACCTCGAACAAACACCCCAAGAAGAATCAGCTCCACATGGACCTTCCAGGGCTAAGTTCAGTGAGAGGCTTCTCTGTCTTTTGTTAGTCTGCCTTTAAGTCCCCTACACCCAACTGCTTAGACATGGTACAGCTTGGAGGGGACTCTGAACCAGGACGTTCTCCATCCATAGCCCAAGCGCTGGCTGAAGCTCTCAAAAGCACCAGATGCAGAATAGAGGTTTCTTTTGTATTTTAAGAAAGAATAACAAATAGATACCATTTGGAAACCTAGAGTCTTGAAGTTGGTGACTAATTTGAGTTCTTCAGAAATTGTACATCTTTACTGAAAAAACAAAAGGGGGCATTGTGCCAAGGCCAAGGCTTTGGGTGATAAGAAGTGTGGCGTCTTGATGCAGAACGCAGGTCCCTGACGTGTCTTGGACGCAGTCTCTAGTAAAGAGGACTTAATTCCATTTCTTCACTACCCAGTGGGCCATGACCCCTATACTTCTTATGTTCCAAGCCTCCCTTCCTTCTTTGCTCTCTTTTGCTACCAGTATATTAAAAGTGGGAGCAGAAATATAAGCTTGTTGCTATTTTAAAGTTGTGAGACAAAGTCTGTGTCAGAGGACAAGAGGGAAGGAGAAGTCCGAAGGAGACAGCAGGGTCGGAGGAAGAAAGAGGCAGAGGGACCTGGATGGCTGGAGCCGGGCCTGGAAGAATGGGAGCTGCTGCCTGGGAAAGGACTTGGAGCTGAACAGAAGCGGGTTCATGAAGTTTTAGGGAGGTTTGGAGGGACCAGGAAAAATGGTGGTCTCAAATTCTTCAGAAAAGTCTGAAATGTCTGAAGCAAGGTCAAGTGAATTCTGTAAGTGTATTTAAATGCCATGCAGTCACACTTTCACACCTTAGTTCCGTCAATTTGGGGAAAAAATAAATTGTCGATCAAAATCCAGGTATAGATAACAAACATTTCACAGTAGAATGGTGAACATTATAAATGTGAACTATAGCTCAGCCATAATATATCCTCATTCCTGATCTCTGCCCTCGATTTAGGAAAATCCCATATATAACATCGAATTTTCTTTTGAAGGTACATTCTGCAGGATTGTTTGGTAAAACCATTTATTGTATGAAGAGATTCTCAGAAGTCTTCTGTTAGTCTTGCTGTCCTATTATTTTAGTTTAAGAAAATCAATGTAAGGACTTCTAACTATTGCACTTTTAAGGTAAGGTAAGCTAATTTGTTTTAAAATGAAGACTAAATACTCTCTTAAGGATGCATATTTGTAAACGGTGTTTTAAAAGTCCATCTTAGACTTATGAAAAAGGAATTGCATAAAAACTGAACATGAGACCAAGAAACAATGCAATCATTTTGAACTTGAGAACATTATTTTGAACACTGTTTATATTGGAATGCGAAGCCTCCATCACTGACAGTATTTCCCTAGATGGGCTCAGGTACAGCTCAGAACCCATAAACTTAGACATGATTAGTAAACTCCACTCAGAGCCTTGGGCAGAGCATGACCTACACTGCCATGCTGAAGAGGAGGAGGTGAGGGGGGATGCTGGAGAGTCAGACAACTTCTAGAAATGAGAACAGCATCTCAGCAGAGGAGTCTGTAGTTGCCCTTTGGATACATTGGTCCCATAGGTAAAGAACAAGAAGGAAAATGCTGTGGAACTCTCATAAATAAAAAAACAATAAATAAAGGGAGCAAACTGTAGGAAGTTACGTGGAAATAGGAGATGAAATACATGAGAAGGTGGATCTCCCTCCTGTCCTCTAAATTGCTGTTTAATTACCTCGACCAAAACTTAGAGAGTCACCTCTGATGACCCCTTTCTGTCCAGTCAATCAGCAAATCCTCTCACTCCACTCCACTGGGCCAATATTTCTCAACATCTATGACCGTCTCTCTGTTTCTGCTCACCTGAGCTGAGAACCTCCTGCTCTGCCGTCATCCTCTGGTACCCTCTGCAAAACTGCCAGATTAATCTTTTAAAAGCAGAACTCTGGCCAGGTCACTGCTTGCTCAAAAACTTTGAATGGCTCCCTACTGTGTGCTGGACACAGTCAAAGGTGATTACTTCAAGTAACAATATCACTTTGAGCAGTGGTTCTCAATACGTGGTATCTGGACCATCAGCCTCAGCATCCCCTGGGAACTGGTTAAAAAAAATACAGATTTTTGACTCTGCAAAACACCTACCCAATCAGAAACTCTTAGAGTGTACTCAACAGTTTGTGCTTTAAGAAGTCTTCCGGGTAAATCTGATGCACAGTGAAATTTGAGAAGCACTGACTTGGTGATTGGGACCATGAACTCTTGGCCTCAGATGGTATCGTCTCAGATTCTTTCTGGTCACCGGCTGCATTCCTTACACAAGTCACTGTCTAGGCCTCAGTTTCCTCACTTTAAAAATGGGGACTAGAGCCCTGGCTGGTGTAGCTCAGTGGATTGAGCATGGGCCTGCGAACCAGACAATCGCGGTTCGATTCCCAGTCAGGGCACATACTGGGGTCGCAGGCCGGTTCCCTGCAGGCCGGTTCCCAGCAGGGGACGCATGAAAGGCAACCATACATTGATGTTTCTCTCCCTCTCTCCTTCCTTTCCCCTCTAAAAGATAAATAAATAAAATCTTCTTAAAAAAATGGGGACTAGTTAAGGTTGCCACTTTGAGTTATAAACAGCAAATCAAATGCTCAACACAGGGGCTTACCCATACATAGCCCTCCATAAACATCACTATGACTAGTAAGTATTGTTATGAAAGGCTACCCCTACACTGATCCCAAACTACTTCCCACAGGCTGGCTCAGTTGACCCACTCACCAGTCCTGTCAGGCCTTGCTCATATATGGGCTCCACTCTTTGGCATATGAATCAGTGACGAGGGAATGCCAGAAAATTCCTGATGCTAATTAAGTGCCTTAGGGAAGGAGCTTAGTTTGAAATTGAATGGAGTGAAAATTTTAATGAATGTTAATGAGGCATTGATTTACTATATGACCTGAGAAAATATGATAAACCAGTTGCCTGTATTCCCATCTGTGAAATGGGATTAATGTTATTAGCCTCCTTTAAAAGAATTACCCCTGCAGAGTCACTGCACACAGAAAGTGCCTACAGGTGTCGAGAATTCCTGTGATACATAATAATGAGTCACATCTGCAGAAATGGGGACAAGCTATGAATAATCTCTATAATCAAGGTGGGGACAATGATGTTTCTGTTTTGTTTTGAATTATTATCAGTGTTTCCTTGTAACTCTGCTCATGGGAACATACACTGTAAATATTTCCTTTAGACTTCTGTCACATCTGGAGAGAGGTTGCTAGAGAGAATACTGTCTGTTGTGTGGTTAACAATTACTGAGATCACTTGTGAGAATTGTCAGTAAGCACATGCCACCTATGCAGAACATTTTAACACTGGAAAATCCCATAAATAAGCTGCTTTGCCCTGTCATAATAAGAGTTGGGGAAAGAGTGTGGATATATGAGGGCACATTCTTTATAGCAATATAAAGATTATGACTGTTTCCTATTTATATATTATATTCTGTCAAACATTTTACATTTATAGTAATAAATGTAAATATTATTAGAATAACTGGAGAAATCAATGGTTTGAATTAGTGATGGGGAGTGTGTAACGCCACGTTCATGCGTGGAGTAGATACCATGTTATCATCTGTCACCTGCAATGCTCCCCATGACTCATCATTCCTCCTTTAAACCTGGCAAGATTCACTAAAGTCTGATTCTGCCAATATTATAACTGATTTCTTCTGCTACTAGGCAGCCCCTTCCCCTCTCTAGGCCACAGCAAAGAATTGCCATGGTTATCATCAATAACAAGTATGGATATGGATGATCTGAACTTCAGGTTCCCATCCTCAGCCCAGGTCTGGCTTGAAGGTCCCCAGAAGATGGCTTCATCAGTGAGTAAGTGGATGACCTCTCCTGCCCCTCCCGCTGAGTCCCCTAGAGACCTTAGTGCTGCTCCCCATTTACATCCTCTGTGAAAGGCACACTCTTCCTTCTCCGCTGAGTCAGATCTCAGCATCCTGAGGAAATAAGGGAGGTAAACTGGCTCCATGGGGTATTAGGCTGGTGTGGGTAAAGTTATAGTGCTTTTAACAACTGAAGATCACTCTAAAGAAAGAGCCAACTGAAGAAGACTAAGTTTCTGAAGATGAAAACCTCCGACTTACCTTAGATTTTATCATACTTATTGTTTGACCTTGTTCAAACGTCCTTGTCAGATCCAGCTTTTAATTATTTCCATCAGTGTTCTGTCTCCAGCCTTCACCTGTTGTCTGCCCGCCCCAGACCTTGATCTCCTTGGTTTGACTACACCGGATGTCAGTCACCTGCCTGACCTCAGCTGTGTTTGCCCTCCATTACCTGCAATCTCTTCCTGACTCCTGCCCTCATTAGGTCTTCACTGTGCTTGTTATAGGACCGGTTGCCAACAGCAACCATCAGAGAGACACCGGTGAAACCTCAGTTAAAATCTCCTCTCCCAGTGTCATTGTGACATTCATGGGCATTATAACACGTTCAAGTTTAACTGTAACTTTGGTTAGTTGTATATATTTTTTTTCTGAGAAGGAATCAATAATGTGGTTTTCACATCTCTTACTGGTGTAAGTGTGGGGTTTCTGTAGAACCGCAAAGGACAGAGGAAAAATAACAAGTGACTGCTTCTCCTCGTGCAAGGCACATATCAAGTCTCGAGCTTGATTTCTTCCTGTGCTCTATAAAGCCCTTGTATTCCTGGTCTTTTCTTTCTAGGGCTTTTGTAACAGAGTTCCATAAAGCAAGCAGCTTAAAACAACAGAAATTTATTTTCTCATAGCCCTGGAGGCTACAAGTCCAAAGCCAAGGTGTTGGCAGGGTTGGTTCCTTCAGTGGGCTCCGAGGGGGCATCTGTTCTGTGCCTGCTTCCAGCTTCCTGATGTTCCTGGCTGGTAGGCGCATCTGCCTCCATTGTCCTCCCATGGCCTTCCCAGGGTGCCTCTCTCTTCTGATGAGAACATAAGTCGGATTGGATTAAGGGCCAGCTTAACTTACTATGTCTGTGACAACCCTATTTCCAAGTAAAATCACACTTTGAGGTACGAGGGGGTAGGAGTTCAACATGTCTTTTTGAGGGACACAATTCAACCCAGAATATCCCCTCCTATTTCTACCACACCTGTGACTTCGTTTTCAACATGAACTCCAAACGGAATTTCTTCTGCTGTCTTGGACAGAGCACACGTGGGTTTTTGGGTGGGTCAGACTGGGGTCAACCCCCACTTCCCTTCTTGCTATCTCAGGGCATATTTTCTACACGTTTTGACCAGTTTTGCCACCTTCAAAATAGAGATAATATCTACCATGCAGGAATATTGAATTCCTACCACCTAGGAATATCAAATTAATGTACAGTACATTATAAGTTCTCAAAAAATTCTAGTGAGAATTTCTTTCTTCAATGAGTGGTGATTAAATAGAGGAGAAAAATCTCTATTGAAATGAACCTTCACATCAATGTTTCTCTTGGAGCTAATAACAAACATTTCAGTCCCTCCAACTGCCAATGGCATCATAAAGCCCTTTCCATTCATCAGCCTGTGAGCCTCAACTGAAAACACAGAGCTGTGGGTAAATGCTTTAAAACAACTGCTCCTGACACTTTGGTGAGAATGCATCCATTAGGCCACATCTCCTACGCGATCTCTCCTCTCATGAAAATAAACAAGGGCTTAAATGATCTGCCTTTAAAAGCTCTATTAAATCTGCATTTCTGTACTCTGTACGTTGTTCTTTGATTCATAAGGGAACCTTCTATTTTGGTGTGCCTGGATAAATCTAGCCATGTTAACTTTGAAAAGCCTTTGAATTAAAAAACGTGGTAGGATATGCTGCACGGCAACCTTTTCAGGGAGAAGAGGCAGGCACTGCGTCACCAAGATCACTGTATTTAAGCTTAACTAGTTCTTGGAAGATTATTTACTCCCCTTCTTGTATAAAATAAAACAAAGGTCTGTCAGGGCCAGATGCATCTGATTTTTGCAGATGTGGCGTGGCTTCTGGAATCTTTAAAGATCCATCTGAAATATGCTTTTAGGCCTTCCTTTTGTGAAACTTTGACAGCATAATAGAATTAGATTTGCTGAATTTCACTAAACTGTAAAGTACCGTGTCATCAGCTTCACTCACTTCTCAAAAAATATTTCTCTCTGGTAATGCTCATCAATCTAGCTTTTCAGCCCCTAAACACGAAACTCTGAAACAAAAAGGATGACTCCATCAGTTTTGCAAGTGACAAGATGTTAAACATTTAACACTCCCGCATTGTAGCAACAGCTGCCTCTGGATAGCAGACTTGCTTAGGTTTGGTTTAGAGTAAAAGGGAGGAGGAAGAGGAGAAGGAAGAGGGAAGGAAAAGAAACTACACTTTGCAGACATGTGCTTGCTGAACAAACATTTTCTCCCGAGAGAACGTTCCAGTGCAAGAGAGTCGACAGCAGGCTCTCAACTCCTAGCAGTGCTCCCATTTCTCCGCCTTCTCAGGGACTCACCTCAGTAAGAGCACTTAGTGCACTGGATTAACATGATTTTTTCACTGAGGGAAGGGATGGGGCTTCAGTCAAGTACATGCCCAAATCCCACTATAAGTGTTCACAAAATTTTAGCCGAGTGAACGAACTAGAAAAGCACACGTGGCCTGCCGGGCCATGCCAATTTTCTCCACAGCCAGGAGAAATTGTGCTCCTCGTCTCTGGCACATCTGCCGTTGTGCCTGGCCAGTTGAGCAGTGCTGACTGAGAAACCTGTGTACGTGGTTGATCCAACAACCAAATCTTTTGACAAGGCCTTTTTTAAGAATCCAAAACTAGCATCAACATTAAGGACCCAAGAGTGGATTTTTCTACAAGTGTCCTGTCATCAGCGAGGCTCTTGAGATGACAAGAGTCATCTGTGGTTTTCCATGGGGAGCCATTCACCTGGCGCGATGCAGAAAGGGCCCAATCTGGGGGCTCGCACGGTCTGCTCAGTCCTGAAGCTTGTTCAGGGAGGAGTTTTCCACCTGGAGGGAGAGGCATGCTGCAGTGAAATGCCCATTTTGAAGGACATAGTAGGAAGCTCCCAACAGGGAAGCCAGAACAGTATAAATAGCACTCTGTCAGTGGTAGGTGTTGGTTCCTTCAATGAACTTCTGATGAGGAACTACCATGTGCCAAGAGTTATTCCAGGCACTAAAAATGAAGGCAGATGGGAGTGATGTGGGAGTGGAGACACGTGTAGAGAGAAGTGGGGCATATGGCTGAGATGCTGGGCGGCTAACTCAGTAGGTCTCAGTTTCATCATCCACCTTTCAATGCAGAGACTAACAAACTAGAAGCTGCGAAACGTTTTTGTAAGTTAATGCCGTTTTTAAAAAAAATCATGATGTCTGTATCTTTCTGACTTGATTTCCTTTTCCTCATCATTTAAGGAGATAGCCTCATAAACCGATGATCATGTGAATGGGGCCATCAGTACAGTATTAGCTGAGTGCCGAGAGCCAGGTTGGCATGGTTTCAGGGGCCAATCCTGGGTTCCGGGGGGACTTCACTGTGTCTTTGTCACTCAGGTCCTACTGTTACCACCATATTTTGTCTACCCACCTGCATTTTTCAAATGACCCATTCCAACCACAGCTGCAGAAACCATGCCCATTGGTTGTCAGTCAGAGTTTAGAGTCACGCCCCTGTGCAACTTCAACACAGACAACTGGTTTCTGTAACTAGGCCCACCCAGAGCCTCACATGCTTACTGCCTGGATGCAGAGTCTGAGGTCTTCGTGACCAGAAGGGAAGCTATATGAAGGAAAGCTGTTCTCTTCCTTGCAATTTCCCTGGGATACTAAGCTCACTGGTCTCCATGTTTTTCTCTTATATCTACTTCTGCCCACTTTAAATGTCCATGCATCTCTTCTGCTCTCTTCCACTGAGCTCTTTGCCATTTCTCCAGATGTATCACATAGGTTTCCATCTCTCTGCCTCTGCCCCCGCTGCTCTTTTCCCCAGTAGGCCTCTCCTTTTCTCTCTTGTTGACTAATTCTCCCATATTTAAGTTAAATAGCAGCAGCTTCAAGAAGCCTCCTTGGGCCCTCCCCAGGCTCCTGGGACATCCTGCACCTGGTTCAGTGCTTCGCTGGATTCAGCACATTGTAGATGCTTAACAAGTGTTAAGTGAATGCATCTTCAGTGGAACATCCTAAAGAAAGATTTAATAGAATTGGGAAAATGAAGGAGTTACAGGATTAAGAGAACATGACCACATATTGAGTCTTCCTGATCTGTAAGTGAAATATTGTTACCTTTTAAACAGAGAAAATAAGGGAAACACAAAGAGGGGAGGGAGAACAAAAGATCGTGTCTTCAGCTTGCTGTGAGTGTTTATACAAGATGAGCTATCAGAAAGTCACACATGCACACACACACATACACACATATGCTCTCCAGGTAGGGCCAGACACAGTGCTATGTATGTTAGTAGGAGCTCAACACATACTTGTGAGTTAACTGATTAATTTTATGAGCTTTCCAATTCCAGCTGTATCAAAGCAAATGTTGTGTACTGCTCACACTTCTATATTTTTTTTGCCTAAGATAGAGTTTATGTATAGACAAATATAACACATTGATCTTTCTACTTAAGAACAAATTATAGTATAAGGTGCTGGCTTAATTCAATGAAGAGTAATTGAGAAAAAGAAACCAAACAAGAAACTCGATAATATTTTAATTATCTCTCTTTTTCTGTTTTTGTACAGATATAAGAAAAAGGGTGGGAAGTTATTGCCCTTTGTGATAAAGATCTCTCTGTGAGTTAGAATGAGGGGTGAATAATGTAGCTAACTTTTCTAGGTAGTGTGTAAACTCATAACTGTCCACACATTCACAAGGAAAGGTAGTAAAAAAAATATACAAGCTGCAGAAAACTTGTCTAAAAAATAAAATTCAGATTACTCAACACCCAAAAGTAGTTCATAGGCGCTTTCCTAGTCAAATACCATATTCCTCCACATATGTTAAAAGCAACAACCAACATCTTAACATGATTCTTATCAATGTTTATTTTACTTCTTTTAAGATTCTATAATTTTCACTCTATGTATCTGATAAAACAGTATTGAAGAAGTGTAAGCATCATCTTGCCCTGAACAATAAAAAACCCTGTTTTTTAATATACAATGAAAAAATGTTCATTTGCGTAAAACCAATGTATTTAGATTTTTTATTTCTCAGTGCTTTCAACCCTTCCCATTGTCATGGAGTACGCTAGCACTTAGCAGGCATATTCACAATTAGCTACAGTTTTCTTTTCAAGGATTACAAAGAAAGAAAAATTGAATCCTCAAAAGTCATTTCCCTCAATTTATGTCATTTTCATGTAAATAGCTGCTCAGTAGAAAACACACAGAAATCCTGACTTAAATCCAAAAGGCAGTTTTTTTTTTTTGGGGGGGGGAATGGTCAACATTGTTGAATTTGACAAATGAGCAGTGTCTGTGGGTAAGGAAAAGCTATAAGAAACACATGGGTAAGGCATCTATTTAAGAGAAAAAGAAGTGTCCTACTATCTCAAAGAGAGTAGGTGATATAAAGGAGAAGAGAGCACCTGAATTAGGGTTCTGAAATCCAGGTATGCATAAGCTTTTTCATCTCAGCCTCAGAAAGGGGTTCCTTCATCTCTGGGTAGAACCGTGAAATAGTGGACAATTATCCTTATTTTAAAACAACACAAACTTTCGAAGGATGGTATTAAGGGTTTTATATGTATTTTCTCCAATCCTTGCAAAAACTAAAACAAGGTAATATCATGATACCTATTTTATAGTAAGCCCAGGAAGACCAAAGTTTATACTGTTCTTAGGAGGCAGAATTGGGATTTGAACACAAATATCTCTGGCTTCAAGATGCATACGCTCTTCTAGTTAGCACACCAGTCCCCACTTCCCTGGTCTGAAAATCATCCTCTCCCTTCCCGGCCTCTCTTCTGATGGGCACTTTCCCTGGACCAGGTTCTGACAATGAAATCACTCTCAGAAGACATTTGATTTCCTGCTGAAAGGATGCAGGACAGAAAACCATGCCAGTACACACTAATCCCCTTTGCCCTCTTTAAATGGAGATGTAATGACTGGAGCCGTAGCATCCATTTTGTTACCATGCAGCTGCAAATGTGATAAAGACAGACCAACATGCTGAAGATGGAGAAGGAAAGAAAATGAGCCCGTGGCCTGACAAGCAGCAGGACCATTGCCATGACTATCTCCTTACAAACTTCTTGTTATGTGTGAGAAACAAACCACTGATTTATTCAACAATCGTTCATTGAGTGTTCTCTTACTTTCAGCTGAAAACTTTTCCAAGGAGCCACTAGTGTTAACTGAGAGCTCACTAGTGAGGTATTAGGTAACTAATGATGTATTGAGGCCAGGAAGAATTCCCCTCTCCCACTTACTATTCCTTATCACAACACCGTGGTGTGGAGAGACTAATCTCTTCTCTTTCCCTTTCAGGAGGACAGGAAAAGGCTGGCTCCCTAGGTCCAGAGATTTCCCCTTCTTAGCAAAGCCATTTCTCAGCCCAGAGGGGTAGTTTTATCATGAAACAGTCACCTACATGTTCCCTGTTCCATTTGCTTTTTAAATATAAGGAGAGTAAAGGCATAGGACCCTCCTACAGAGTAACCATTCTGAGATATAATATGAACTCAGGGAATTGTGTGCAGTTGGATAATTCTCTGTTTATAACTTTCTTCCTCAAACTATGTCTAAATTCACACCACGTGCTGCTAATGAGTCCACGTCCAACCAGCTTTCCTTATCTTTCATTCTACATTTTCATTGTCTTTCCTCTTGTGTACGGATTCATTGCCAGGTAACCCATAGCTGGTCTTTCTCTAAAAATTCACTGTCCTTTTCCAGACAAGGACAAATGGGTGACTTGCTGGACCTGCCTCCCCAGGCAGTAGGCCAATGGACTATCTCTGCCCACAATCAATAGTGCCTCCTTCTGTGTTTACCGACCTAAGGGTCACGTGCCCACTGGTTGATACATCAAATTGTATTATATGAGGTCTCTCTTGAAAAAGTCCAACCATTGTTAATATAACGGGAATGGTTTGCATGATACCGATATAACCCAGCAACCAAGGAGAGTGGACTAGAGTGTGCAGGAGTGAACAATGACGACCTCACTGCACTAGTCGGTGGAGCTGAGATGCTGCTGAGTGTGCATGTGCACTGTGTGGCTGTCACATTCTAAATGACTGAGAAGTAGAGCAATGAACCTTCAACCAATGTTGCATTAAGCTTGAACATTCCTCTGGGGCTACTATTTGGATGTTTCAGAAGGTTGCAGCTATGGCGGTAGACAAACACTTCCCCAAGGAGGACATACAGAAGATCCAGAGACACATGAAGAGATGCTCAATATCGTTAGCTATCAGAGAGATGCAAATTAAAACCACAATGAGACACCACTTTACACCGGTCAGGATGGCTATCATAAACAAAGCAACAAACGACAAATGTTGGAGAGGTTGTGGGGAAAAAGAGTCCCTAGTTCACTGTTGGTGGGATTGCAGACTGGTATAACCATTATGGAAAACAGTATGGGATTTTCTCAGAAAAATAAAAATCAACCTGCCTTTTGATCCAGCAATTCCACTGCTAGGATTATATCCTAAGAACCCCAAAACATCAATTTCAAAGAACCTATGCACCACAATGTTCATAGCAGCACAATTTACAATAGCCAAGAGCTGGAAGCAACCTAGGTGCCCATCAGTAAATGAAAGGATTAAAAAATTGTGGTACTTATACACAATGGAATTCTATGCAGCAGAGAGAAAGAAGGAACTACTACCCTTTGCAACAATATGGATGGAACTGGAAAGCATTATGCTGAGTGAAATAAGCCAGGGGTTGAAAGACAAATACCATATGATCTCACCTTTAACAGGAAGCTAAACAACAAAACAAACAAGCAAGCAAAATAAAAACAAAAACACTGAAATAGAGAACAAGGGGACAGTGACCAGAGGGGAGAGGGGAGGGAATTTAAGGGGAAAAAATGGGAGGGATTTAGAGGAACCAATATAAAGGACACAGAGACAATAACTAAGGGGGGGGGAAATGGGAGGGAGGTGGGGAGCACGGGGAGGGGTGGGCTGGGATGGGAGAAATAAACAGAAAACTGTACTTGAAAAATAACTAAATAAAAATTAAAAAAAGGTTGCAGCTATGGGCAACTGGTGATTGGCAGCTTCATCAAAACAGTGTACTCATTCATGTATCACATCCTGTGTGGTTTTGGGGAGAAACATCCAGTCACCCAGGTGACTCAGCCCTGCTACAGCCCACATTTGACACCCTGTGACTTCTGGCTTTTCTCAAAACTAAAATCACCTTTGAAAGCGATGAGATTTCAGACCATCGATGAGATTCAGGAAAATATGATGGAGCATCATTGTCCTGTGTGCAATGTTTCTTGTATCTTCTTCAGTTAATGTCTCTATTTTGCATATGATATGGCTGAACACTTTCTCGACATAACTTGTAAACACGTTTGGGGTTTAAATTGTAGACTACTTAAAGGGAGGAAAGATGATACTGTGTATTCTTGACATCTCCAGTCTCTAGCAAACTCCTAGCACAATGTAGACACTCTGTAAATGTTGAGCAAATGGTTGTCTGACTTCCTAAGAGAGAGAAAAAAAACACTGCTACAATTTTCAACCTTAGGTATCCCAAAGGCAGTTGACTACATAAGTCTCAGAGCTCATGTGACACTAAATTAAAGTCCATGTTAGTAGTGAATGCCAACATGGCTGAAACAAACATTATTTAATCTCACCACAGAACTGTATTTCTCCATGTCCTGGGTGTCAAGGAACTCTAATGTTGAGCAACAAAAGAGACTTTGGCATCTAAAGGTTTGCATTTGAATAAGCCATCCATTTATTCAATATGCATATATCTACCACTTACTTACCATATGCTAAGCCAAGCACTGTAATAAGTATTAAGAAGGCAAAGATGAAAGATAGGAGACCTCAAGGAACATACTGTGTGTGTGTGTGTGTGTGTGTAAGGGGGAAGTTAACATAATTCTAATGATTAGAACATAGTTTCTATGCCTTCATATAATATGCACAGGATAAGACAGCAAAAAACATGATGGATATATAACCAGTTGAGGGCATCTAGGAAGATCTCCCAGAGGAGGAGATTTTGAAGCTGAGTTTGGTCTTTACTGAATCTCTCAGGCGATTGTGTGCTAAAAAGGTGGGGGTGCAGTGAAAAATCTAAAAACCACTCTTGGCATGTGTGCTACGTGAAAACCCCTTTCGACCCACAATTATAGGATTCTTGGAGAGTGCTTATGGAATATGGGGATCTTACAACCAGAGCCTTATATGGCATCTGCAACTAAACTAAGATAATGTTTTATTCAATCTTTCTTTCAACAGGTTTTCTTTAGTATAATACACGATGCCAGCAGATATCAAGGTAAAAAATAGTTTTATGTGGATGGGTCTCCCCATCAAGGAACACGTGCAACAGAAACGTAATACTAAATAAAAAGTGGTGAGTGAGCTGAAATAAATAAAACATGTCTTAGAAGAGAGAAAAATCTTTCATCAAGTATAGGAGGAGATTAGAAATGCTTGTAGGGAGCAGTGATACAACAGTGGAGGAAAGGTAGGATCTAGAAATATAGAGATAAGAGGGACAACATTCTAAATATACTTGAGCTGGAAGGGGTAGGTCCATAGAGGCTGGCAAGTCCTGGGCTTCTTACATTTTAGTGTATATGCACGCCAGTTAAAATCTTGTTAAAATGTTGCTTGTGATTCAGAAAGTCCGCATGGAGCTTGGGAGTCTGAGT
Organism: Artibeus jamaicensis; assembly: GCF_021234435.1. Taxonomy (NCBI): domain Eukaryota; kingdom Metazoa; phylum Chordata; class Mammalia; order Chiroptera; family Phyllostomidae; genus Artibeus; species Artibeus jamaicensis. Next base: position 21,613,902 of record NW_026522025.1, on the reverse strand, counting down.
TTCTAACAAGATCTCAGGTGAAGCTGAAGCTGCTGGTTCATGGGCTGCACCTTGGGTAGCAAGGATCAAGTTCACGTGCTTCAGGGTGGATGAGAATCCTGAAGCCCCAGGCAGGAAGGGACTTGCCCCTGCCACAAGGCTGATTAGCATGAGAGCAGCTGTCTCACGCCACAGCAGCTCAGCAAGCAGCGCAAAGAACGTGGACTTTGGAGTCAGGCTGCTCTAGGCTGTTCACTAGTTACAAAGCCTGGGGCAGGTCAGTTATTCTTTCTGTGTTCCAGGTTTCTCATTTATAGACTATTGATAAATAAATCTTACCTTGTAAAAGAGTTGTGATAAGTCAATAAGCCGACTGGCATACAAGAAATGCACAATAGCATCTGGAACATAGGAAGTGATAAAAACATGTATGTGTCTTCTTTTTCTTTCTTTTTGGCCAGGTTAATATTGCCATCAGTGCATGTAGTCTTACCCAATCACATCTCTTCAGGAGTTTAGGCTGTGTTAGAATTCCTGACATTCGTGACATGGGCAGTTACCCCTGCCCGGCAAAAAGGCGCCTAATTAAGCCCCCCATGCACACGAAACAGATTTTATTTTTCACTATCTCTTTGGAAGAGAGCGCAGAAATGTCGACATATCTCTGCTAGTGCATTTGTACTTCTTTGCAATTGAGGCCTTTAAAACATCTGCTCATTAATAGAAAATGCTCAGCTAGTACCATGAATATTAATGGTGGATGGTTTTCATTCCACTTTGATTGATACAGGGACTAATTTTTTTTTGCTGGGTTCACATTTTTCAGGCTGTATATATACATATACGCATGTATGCATATATATGTGTATTTTTACACACACATACACACACACATATATCCTTGATCTCATTGTTTCCAGGAAATAATAAAAAATAATGACTCATGGAATGTCTTCTTTAATAGAAAACTTCCACTTTCAAATACTAGCAAGCAAAAGGAAGGATGTTGCCATTTTTGCATTATATGAGGGTTAGATTTAGTCCACATGGGAGGTGTTAAAGGAGAAATGGAAAAAGCAGTCTAAGAAGAATTAAACCTGTTAAACTGTGAGGTGCCATTGTAAGAGCTGCTTCAGAAATCTATTTGGAAATCATTGCTCTTGTATCTGAATCATTACAGAGACACCAGCATAGCCCACTTCTTATTACTGCAAACATAGCAACAGTTGCCATGCTAGCAAGAGATTCAAGCACAAACACTGAAGTCAGGAGGGAGCTGGGCGGGGCCAGAGCTAGAGTCAGGCTGTTGAACAGTGCACAATGCTGCCTGTACAGATTTAATTAGGCCAGTTGTTCTCTTTGGTCCCTGTGCTGTGTCTTGTCAGACATTTCAGCGGAGGAGAAGCAGTCTCAAAAGCAGCATTTTTGGACCAAGTCTTACTTTCAGTCCACACAGCAACCATCACTGCCCAAGGCAGGATCTGTGTGCTTTGATGTACAGAGTGGGTCTAGGCTTTTGTTTTGGTTGTGAATAGAGACAGGGCCAGGGTTGCTCTTCTTTTCCAGGAATGAAAAACTCATAAAACTCTCATCATTAGAAAGTCAGGCTATCCGTCGTCCCAATATGTCACTTCATCTAATTGGAAACTGAGAAATCTGTCACCTTTTATTTAGCCGTTTGCCTCTGGCAAACTTCGCAGGTTCCTTGCGAGTGGCTGGGAATTAGTTAATTAGTGTTACAAAATACTTGAAGAGAAAAGTGTCCTGTGGCTGGCCCTTTGGGTGATGAGGGAGCCCATTTTAGGTTGCTCACAAGCACTACTAAGGATAGAAAAGAACATGAAATTATAGCCCCAGAAGAGCCCTGGCAAGAGTTGCATCTGATTCTCTCTCTCGGGTGCATATGTTGTAACCTAAATGTGTCAGTCACTCACTCTTCCCATGCAAAGCTTTGTGCCTTGCAGCTTATAAAATAGGTGCCACTTTTACATCCGTGGAGCTCTTCTCATGTCTTCACTTCCATTAATTTCCCGTTTATTCATCACTTCCTCTTCTGAACAGAACGTTTTGTTTGATGTTCTTTTATTTTTTTTCCCCCATGGGGAAAGCCTGTTTCAAACTAAGGGTGATTTTAAAAGTCAAGGAACTGAAAGGGAAAGACTGATATTTTTCACATGCTCCTAACTTTAAGGCTGAACGCCTTTTGTTCAGTATGAAATAATCTCCAAGCCTTTCTCCCTTTCTAAATATTAGGGGCTGTAGGCCCCACGAGAGGTTTGTCAACTGATTGCTAGGTGGCGCTAGAGAGCAAAGCAGCTCGAAAAAGAGCCAAAATGTTGTCGTAGGTCCACAGCAGCTCTAAGGAAGCTCTTACATTGAGCTCCATAGCTATTCAGCATAGATTATTTCCAATTTTGATGATTTTTAGGGTACCAGCAGCATGAAAAGCAGAGGGCACTAGCAATCAATTTACAGTCTTTTTATTTTGTGTGTGTGTGTGTATGTGCATATGGGAATTGTTTGCTTATTTCACTGTAGTGCCACCTGGACCTATTAAGAGGAGATTTTTTTAACTACAAATAGATGACTATGCTTATTTTTGGGCCTCCAGAGAAATAGTTTTAACTTCCTGCAAGATCCATCTCTACTTTCCTTAATTTTCCCTCCTTATTAGGTCACATTTGGGGACATAATGAGGAGGTGTACCAAGTACTTTTACATCCTCACGTCAACATGAATAGCTCTTTCTTCTCTCAAACTCATATCCCATGACATTAAGGATTTTTCTACTTTTGTTCATTAGAGAAATTATGGGCACCTCAAGAAGATCTGAGCTTAAAAAGAAGGAGATAAAAGGCAGCTGACAGGCATCATGGCACTTGCTTAGATTCCAGCTGCTCTCCTTCGGCTTTTATATTTTTTCAGTGCAGACCCTTAATGAGCTTGATATCTGACCTTCAGCACGGGAGTGACACAAGAAGTGTACATCTCTCAGGTGGTAACTATCCCAGAAAAAGAGCTGTTTTGTCCCTGGATCAGACAAGCAACGTCTTGCTCTCCTCGTTACATAAACACTATAAGCAAGGCCGATATAACTTAAGTGAATTAGTAAGGAAAAACATTCCACAGGCTCAGAAGACATCGTTGAAATAAGAGTTAAATACTAATGAGGTACTCCGATGTTCACTGAGCTCTTTTATAAATTCTATAAATGTCATATTCTAAATCAATATTTAATAAGTAAAGAAACAGTTTAGAAAGCCAAAGATGCTATTTTTTTACTATCCCCTTAAATTTGTAAACCTTAACATCATCCCTGTGTAGAATCAGCTAAGAGAGCCTGGACTTTCATTATGTTTATGAGTAAGAAAGTGAAGTGTTTTTCTTTATTTCCAGGATTAAAACACTCATGAAATCCTCCATCCCCAGATAATCTATTTGTTGCCTCAAAAGATTAGCAAAAATGTTCTTTTAAAAATATATTAAATGTAAAAAAATATATATATATAAAATGTAATTTACTACTGTAGTAGAAAATATATTTATGAGGAAATAAAAAAAGTTTAGTTTTGCAGTGTACTTCATTAAGAAATGATGCTAAAATAGAGTTAATTAGCCTTAAAACTGGTTCTCAAGAGTTTGTTTTTCAATATATTATAATTGTGGGGTTTTTTTGTCATTTTAGAGATATGGCTGGGGAGGCTGGTTTCCAGAGACATGACTCAAGAAGATAGAGAGGGCAGGCTTAGGCCATGGCATGCTGGTGAATGAGGCAGCGTGTGTGGAGTTTTGTTCAGCCCAGGTCTATCTCTGTGCAGGCAGATGATAATGAAGGTCTATGGTGAGCAGGCACATGCTGAGGTAAAGTGGCGAGTATCAGAGGTAGTCAGAATGAGGAGGGAAACACTGACTGCATAGACTGAGAGTGCACTATGATTCATTGGATCTGGCACAGCTACAGAGTGAGGTAGTTCAGCACTCTGGATAGCTCTGAGTATTCTCCAAGCCAAAACTGGAGGCTAGAAGTTCCTGCTTCTTAAAGATGGTTCAAACATGTTGGGCAAGTTTAGTCTCTAGAGATAGCATAGTATAGTGAAAACAGTACCAGACAGGACCAGAAACAACTATTAACTACCATTTCCACTCTATAGTTTCATATAAATTACTTAAATTATTTGAGTTTGTTTTTTAAACTGAAAAATGGAAGCACTTCAAGACTACTTAACAAGAGTGTTGTGAAAGTTAAATGGCATGATGGTTGCAAGGAGCTATCATGATCATTCACTTCTTTCATATAGGTATCGAGCACCTACCATGTGCCAAACACAATTCTAAGTACTGGAGATACTGCATCAAAAAGGAGAGAAGTTTATGCCCTTATGTTGTTAACAATTTAGTGTAGGTACCAATGAAACAATTACCAAAAACTACTGTAATAGTGGATGGATGTGAATGATATGAAGATGCTCTCATACTGATTCTTGTTGGTCTAAAGCTTGGATTTTATTGGACCACAGTGGGGAAATACAACATGGACTCAAGTAAAGTGGGAGCTCAGATAAGAAACGTCATATGAAGCTAGAATCCTTAAAGCACAACCCCAGGGTAAACTAGGAAAGAATAAATCTGCTCTAAACATGGAGATGAAGAGGATAAGTGCCCTATTTCATGCTTGGCTCCAGATAAGGTGAAATAAGAAATAAAATATTTACCCTGAGAAGTCTCATCCATAAGACCACACACGTAAGTTTTAGAAGAAAATATTACATGTGTTTTGTACAGAACTCCAAGTTGAGTTTTTAAAGCGGTCTTGTGGGGTTAGCTTCCCTAGATAATTAGCAAAAGAAAAAAAATTTGTGAAGTCACCAAATAAGAAAAAAAATGAACCTGAAAACCCAGTGGATAGCTACAGACTGTGTCAGAGCACCATTACCCTATCCTTGCATAGCTAATTCTCCCTAAAGGGTGGAGGTTGGTGGTTGGTGGTTGGTGGTCAGTGGACAGCCAGTCCTTGCAGCTGACTGGCCTGGATAAATCTCTCCCATTGATCTTCCAACAGCAACCAAGATTTAACTATAATCGAAGTGTCTACTCAGGTCACATGAAAGGTGCACCTTGAGTACCCAGTTTGGGTCATAGGGGAGGCTGTGTCATTGGACCCTACAGGACACCTAACACATTAGGCCACAGTACCAAGACATGGAGTCAAAGCAGCTCTACCTAATACACAGAAATAAACACAGGGATGTTGCCCAAATGAGTAAAAAAAAAATGGCCCAAATAAAAGAACAGATCAAAACTCAGGAAAAAGAACTAAACAAAATAGAGATGAGCAATCTAATAGAGATGCAGAATTGAAAACACTGATTATAAGGATGACCAAGGAACTTAGTGAGGACCTCAAAAGCATAAAAAAGATCTACTCAGAAATGAAGGATAACACTAATTGAAATAAGAAACAATTTACAGGGAAACAACAGTAGAGTGGATGAAGCCGAGAATCAAATCAATGATTTAGAACATGAGGAAGCAAAAAAAAAAAAAAAAAAAAAGGCCAATCAGAACAAGAAGAAAAAAGAATCCTACCCAAAATGAGGATTGTGTAAGTAGTCTCTGGGACAACCTCAACCATTCCAACACTTGCATCATAGGGGTGCCATAAGGAGAAGAGAAAGAGTAAGAAATTGGAAATATATTTGAAAAAAGTAATGAAAGAAAACTTCCCATCTCTGACTGGTATGGCTCAGTGGATTGAGCACTGGCCTATGAACCACAGGGTTTTTGGTTCAATTCCAAGTCAGGACATATGCCTGGGTTGCAAGCCAGGTCCCCAGTAGGGGGTATGCGAAAGGCTACCATGCATTAATGTTTCTCTGCCTCTTTCTCCCTTCCTTCCCCTCTATCTAAAAATAAAATCCTAAAATGAAAAAGATAAAAACTTCCCTAATTTGGTGAAGGAAATAGATATGTAAGTCCAGGAAGCACAGACAGTCGAAAGAAAATAGATGCAAAGAGGCCCACTCCAAGACACATCATAATTAAAATGCCAAAGGTTAAAGATAAAGAGAGAATTTTAAAAGCAGCCAGAGAAAAACAGTTAGTTACCTACAAGGGAGTTCTCATAAGACAGTCAGTTGATTTCTCAAAAGGAATGCAGGCTAGAAGAGGCTGGCAAGAAGCATTTGAAGTCATGAAAAGCAGGGACCTTCAGACAAGATTGTTCTACCCAGTAAAACTATTATTTAGAATCTAAGGGAAGATAAAGAGCTTCTTCCCTTTAGAATCTAAGGGAAGATAAAGACAAGAAAAAACTAAAGAAGTTGATTATTACCAAATCATTATTTTATGAAATGTTAAAAGGACTTATTTAAGAAAAAGAAGAGGATCAAAATTATGAACGAAAAAACCGACAATAAATACATATCTATTAACAATTAAATCTAAAAAACAAACTGAACAAGAAGTATAGAGACAGAATCATGGATACAGAAAGTATTTTTATAGTTCCAGATAAGGAGGGGGTCTGGGGAAATGGGTGAAGAGGTAAGGGGTTTAAGAAGTATAAATTGGTAGTTACAGAACAGCCATGGGGATGTAAAGTACAGTATAGGAAATAGAGTAGCCAAATAACTTATACACATGGTCCATGGACATGAACAACAGTGTGGGGAATTGCTTGAGGGAGTTTGGGGTACTTGGTGGAGGGGTGCAAAGGTGAAAAATTGGGACAACTGTAATAGCACAATCAATACAATATAATTAAAAATGGAAGGAGCAAAACTATGTTTCAGATGTTTATTTTCAACAGTTATGATAATAAAATATTTACAGACATTTGAGGAAAATGAGAATGATCTAGGAGGAAGGTGTGAAGTGTAAGTACGCATATAATTACCAATGAAATACTAAGTAAGGGTAAATGTAAATAAATAATAGCTGTATAAAAGAAAATAATACTTAAAATGTAGGATTAAAAATCATGATTAATGTAGGTATAGCAATGTGTAATTCAGGAAGGAATGATTTGAAACTAAAATGCTGTTAAGATCTCTCTTTTGTTTGGTAATAAAACTAATGTACTAAATGTTGAATGTGTTAAGCAATGTGTTAAACTTTCCAGGGTACCCTCTAAAGAATAAAAAAATACAGTGTATATTTAAATAATCTAAAGGAATACAAACAAAAAAAGGATAGGGTGAGAAAAAGCATAACTCACAATAAAATAATATAGTAACAATGAATTCAAATTATTTCAGCAATCACAACGAATGTAACAATCAATATCACAAAAGGTGTCACTGAGATTATAAAATCTAACTAAAATATATTGAAGACCACCTAAATAAGTGCCCAAATGTACTATGTTCACTTAAAAAGAGACTCAATATCATAAAGATGTTAGATCTTGCTATGTTGATCTATAGTTTTAAAATATCTGTAGTCAGGACTGGACTTCTGCCCACATGGAAGCATAGGTAGATACACCTTACTTTCTTGCACAGCCAAAAGAAGGACAACAACAAATTTAAAAACAAAACCAACCAACAAACAAAAAAACAGAACTGCCAGAAAATCAAACTGTATGGAAGTCTGACAACCAAGGAGTTAAAGAAAAAAATTCATCTAGATTGGTGGAGGGACAGAGATAGACAGCCAAGGCAGAGAGGACACATAGAAAGGCAGCGGCTGGAGGACTTTGTGACCAAGGAGTTGGCTGGCAGTCCCACATTCATCTGTGGATAAACCGGGAAGAACAACTGGGGAGCAAAATAGACTGCTCAACCCAGGGTTCCAGTACAGGGAAAAGAAAGCCTCAAAACCTCTAGCTGTAAAAACATGTGGAGGTTGTGGTGGTGGGAGAAACTCCCAGCCTCATAGGAAAGTTCACTGGAGAGACCTACAGGGTCCTAGAATGTACACAAATCCACCCACCTGGGAATCGGCATCAGACGGGCCAAATTTTCTTGAGAGTGGTGGGGGAAGTGACTGAAAGTGAGCTGAGAGATGGCATTATTCCCTCTTGGACCCCTCCTCCACATACATATTGAAGAGGGTTGCCCACTCCCTGAATACCTATAATTTTGCCCCTTACAACATAACAGGTGAACCAAGACGAAGAAATATGGCCCAAATGAAAGAAGAGATCAAAGCTCCAAAAACAGAAATAAGTAATGAAGAGATAGCAACCTATCAGATGGAGAGTTCCAAACACTGGTAATCAGGATGCTCACAGAAATAGTTGAGTATGGTTGCAAAATAGAGGAAACAGTGAAGACTAGGCAAAGGGAAATGAAGAAAAATGTATAGGGAACTGACAGTGAAATTAAGAAAACAAGGACTCAAATCAACAATTTGGAACAGAAGGAAGAAATAAACATTCAACCAGAAGAGAATGAAGAAACAAGAATTCAAAAAAATTAGGAGAGGTTTAAGAATCTCTATGAAAACTTTCAGCATTCCAACATGTAAATCATAGGGGTGCCAGAAGGAGAACAGGAAGAGCAAGAATTTGAAAACTTTTTGAAGGAGAACTTTCCCTACCTTTGCCTTTAATGGCAAAGGAAATAGACTTCCAGGAAGTCCAGGAAGCTCAGAGAGTCCCAAAGAAGTTGGACCCGAGGAAGCACACACCAGGGTACATCATAATTACATGACCCAAGATTTAAGGGTAAGGACAGAATCTTAAAAGCAGCAAGAGAAAAAGAGAGAGTTACCTACAAAGGAGTTCCCATAAGACTATCAGCTGGTTTCTCAAAAGAAACCTTACAGGCAAAAAGAGTCTGGAAAGAAGTATTTAAAGTCATGTAAGGCAAGGACCTACATTCAAGATTGCTCTATCCAGCAAAGCTATAATTTAGAATGGAAGGGCAGATAAAGTGCTTCCCAGATATGGTCAAGTTAAAGGAGTTCATCATCACCAAGCCCTTATTATATGAAATATTAAAAGGACTTATCTAAAAAAAGAAGATTAAAAATATAAATAGTGAAAGGACAATAAATTCACAACTGTAAACAACTGAACCTAAAAAACCAAGACAAACTAAGCAAACAAGTAGAACAGGAACATAATCACAGAACTGGAGATCACGCAGAAGGTTATCAGTGGGGAGGAGGGCAGGGAGGTACAGGGAACAAGTAGCATAATTGTTAGGTACAAACTAGACAGGGGGAGGTTAAGAATAGTAGAGGAAATGGAGAAGCCAAAGAACTTAGATGTACAACCCATGGACATGAGCTAAGGGGAGGAGAATGCTGTTGGGAGGGGGGTCCAGGGTGGAGAGGAATAAAGGGGAGAAATAAATGGGACAACTGTAGGAGCATAATCAATAAAATAAACTTAAAATAATGAAAAATATATCTATAACCAAAATCTTTGTTGTGAAAAATACAGGCTGAGTATAAAATTTATATGGAAGAGTAAAAAACCAAGAAAGGTCAAGAACAGGCAAAAAGAGAACTGCCCTACTAGATATGAGGATATTTACTTATGTATTTATGTATTTTTAATTTTATTTTATGGATTATACCAATACAGTTGTCCCATTTTCCCCCTTCACTCACCTGATATGAGGACTTTTAATAATACTATTGTAATTAAAATTATGCACTATTGACACAGGGATAAACAAATGTTCCAATGCAGCAGAATAGAATAACTGAAAACAGAACTATCTAAATGGGGATATTTGATATACGAAAAACTACTATTATAGATCAGCTAAAAAAAGCATGCCTACTCTTTTTAAGGAGGAAGAAAAAATGTTCATGATCATTATTTCATGTTTGTTCATCTCATTCTCTCTATCCGAATGACATCTCCATCATCTGCCTCTTCAATGAAACTTTTCTCAATTATCTCAAATCAGAGCAATATCTCCTATAAGCACATAGGGAATGAGTGTGTCAGTCATTTCTCTTCTCATACATTTCAGGTACCTGCATTCTATGCTTTTATTTATTATTATTAAAAATAAACAGGAGAACATTTAATGCTCTATCAGTGAGGAAGTGGGGTAGAAAGAAGCTTGAATTAGCTGGTGGTTCATGGTTTTTGGACGAAAAGAGATTTGAAATTGACAGAAATGTAAAGGTCAAAAACTTTCATAGGCCTACTAATAATTCCCCTGCTTTAGTATAAATAAAAATTTTAATATCACATACAGTTATATTATAAATGCGATATTATCAGCATTTGAATAAAAAGAAGAGGGAACATTTCTGTCCTTAAATTATTTATGTGCTAATGAGGAAATAAAAAAGAAATAATTATAAGATAAAGTAATGTAAGTGCATAAAGTGGTACAAAGAGCTGTGGCCCTTGGTAAGGCCTGAATGGGGTTGGGGTAGCTCCCTCATGATATAGTGATTAAGCTAACTGAGATATTACTGAAGGCTGACTAATGTTTTGAGAAGATCAGGTGGGGATGAAGTTACAAATTAGAGTACAGGAATAGGTTGACAGTAGGTCAAACACAGGGTGTGTATTGGAAATAGCAGAACTTTTAGTTTGTCTATAGCGCGCAATATGTCACCAGGTATTCTATTACTGTTTTGTGCAGGATGGTTCTTTATTTTGTAGGATTGTCCAAAACATTGTAGAAGTTCAATACTTTGTCCTCTGAGTCATTAAACATCACTAGCACCTCCTTTGTCATTGGGTCTACCAAAAAAATGCCTCACACAGTTCCCCAAATCTTAGAATGCATTTGAGAAGTGATAGTATCACTCTCTGTCTAGCACCAATGGAACTTAACATGTTCAGTAAGAGTTAAAACTCAAAATGTGTATCATTGACCATTTTGGGTTCCAGGCAATGGAGAATTATTGACTATTTTAAAGTAGGGTAATGATGTACTTTAGTTCTGTAGAAATAAAACATGCTGGCAATAGAGGGGCAATTGGATTAGGGCATGGGGGAGCTGGAAGGAGAGAGAAAATAGAGACTTTACAAAAGAAGCAGATCAGTCAAGATTAGACATGTCTGGGGGACAATGGTGTGTGCATGAGTGTGTGTATGTGTTTATATGTGTGTTGGGGGAAGAGGAAGGGTGGGGGAGAGAGAGAGAGAAAGATGAAGTAATGGATTATATGAAATCCCAAGAAAACTCATGAAGCCTTGGCCAAGTGGCTCAGTTGGTTGGAGTGTTGTACCATACACCAGAAGGTTGTGGATTTGATTCCCAGTCAGGGAACATACCTAGGTTGTGGGTTCAGACTTCATTAGGGGTGCATGTGGGAGTCAACCCATTGACATTTCTCTTTCCCCTCCCCCCTCTCTCTCTCTCATCAATGGAAGAGAACATATCCTTGGGTGAGGATTAAGAAGACAAAGCAAAATAACAATAAACCACAAAAAAAACTAATGAGAGAAGTAAGGTGGGAGGAGTTTAAAATGCCATGAACACAGTGTTGAAACTGTTGATTGTGGTGAGCTCATAAGGAAATGAATTTGAGATGAAGGGAAAACATTTAAGAAGCGCAAGGGAAGTTTCTGTACAAGAAAGCACACAGGAGAGGTGGTCTTAAAAGGGGGAGTATCTGACTTTAGTGATAAGGAGACAACACTCCTGGTTTTACTTGATAAACATCCTGTTCCTCAACAGCAAAGGGACTGGATCTTCTCATGACTGTCTTTTTTTTTTTATTCCTTCTAGAAGCATCAGTTTCATGATGTTATTATCTTACACATTTGCCGCATTCCAGAAAAACTATGTGTAAATTAAAGTTTTATAACACATTCAAGTTTTGTAAGTTGAATTGCATTTTAAGTGCGCTGGGCAAAATTTCTATTTAAAGGATCCCTTTGACGGGCCCTTTCGTAATGTGAAAAATTAGTACCAATCTCTGCATCTCTGCTTTTCTTCTCCTGGACAGCTAACTAGGTCATAGCAATCTATTCTTAGAGTCCAGCCCCACACAAACACTGATTGGTTTTCACATCTGAAAGGTTGTGTATCACTTTGTCATGTCTAAATTTACAGGATGTAATCCTTGTACAAGATGGGAGATTTCAGACCTTGTGGGAGGAGCAAGTACCACATGCTTAGTTTTCCAAATATATTCAGAGACACAAAATATTTTAAAGAAGCAGAACTTAAAGCATGCCTTCCTGAGTCTCATATTTCCCCAGTTTGTGCTTTCAGTAGGATTTAGTAAATGCCTGTTACTTGTGGAAAAATATCTGACACAATATCCCACTTTGACATTTACTTTATGAAAGAAAATAATTGTTAAAAACTAATATACAAGCAATAACCAAAACCCCCAAACCCCTTCAAATCAAGCATTACAAAATGATAAGCTGTAAACTTCATAATCAAAGTTGGAAAATATAAATGTACTATTTTAAAGAAATTTGTTGAGGGCTCTGAGGCCCATAATTGGGAACATTCATTAGCCAGAACTCTAGGCCAAATTGCGTACTCATTTTTTAAAAACATGATGCCAGGCTCAAAATTATACCTTGTGTGATTTTAATAAATAGTGCGGATGCTTCTTAGCTCAGAGGTTACTGGTACATTGCAAGGGCTTTTGGGAGGGACCACACAGGTAATCAGCCATCACAATATTCTCCTTTGGTCACAGCTGCTGTCTCACCTATGCTCTCATTTTCTTCTATTTACTCTAGCAGTTGCATTCCCTTCCCATAGAGTGACTGGCAGTTTCACAGTGTAGCATTCTTTTCTAGCATGCATCTCATACTTGGATGTATATTGGAATCATTTGGGAAGTTTAAAAGATCCTGGTGCCTGAGTGTCACCCCCGTGGGTCCTGGTTTAATTGGTCTTGGGCATTGGTGCTTATAAAAGCTCCCCAGAGGATTCTAATGTGTAGACAAAGCTGAGAGCCACTGTCTTCCAGGTCGTTAAACTCATGGCCTTGTTGGAGTTAGTCCATCAGTTCCTGCATCCTCAGGCTCTTAGACTTTAAGAACCTATTGATCTCTGGTCTCAGTTGCTCTGTCTTTCATATAGACAAGCTGAAAAAGGCTTGGGAGGAGTAGCTGCTTCTCTGACCCACTTCCAGAAGAAACTGGAAGAAGTGTAGCAGATACATGTGTAAATACTGGTGATATAGATCAAGCTTCTGAAAAGTGCCATCTCCTGTGTCAGAGAAATTCTGAAGGTATAAGAGAGTTCGGGGTGAGAATTCCCACTCTGCCTCCACAAATTTAGGAGAGTTGCTCACCCTTCCTGAGCCTCAGTTTCCACACCTATAGGCATGCTTAGCCCTGGCTGGTGTGGCTTTAGTGGATCGAGTGCTGCTCTGTGAACCAAAGGGTCGCTGGTTTGATTCCCAGTCACAGCACATGTCTGGGTTGCAGGCCAGGCCCCCAATAGGGGGCATGAGAGAGGCAACCACACATTGTTGTTTCTCTCCCTCTCCTCCCTCCCTTCCACTCTTTAAAAATAAATAAATAAAATGAAAAAAAAAAAAAACAGAATACTTACTCCCTGAGGATTACTTAGTTGACAATTCAAAGTGTTTAAAATAATGTCCGGAATACAGTACATACTCAGGAGTGATAGCTACTTAAATGGAACAAATGGAGAAAATAATTGAAGCTTGTTCACTGATTATGGTACAAATTAATAATAATTCTAATGTATGAAGCCATTTTATCCAACTCCTTGTGAAATTTACATTTATTACATATTGACTTTATACCAATTGCACTGCTAGATACTAAGAAGACAGTCATGGATTAAACAGATATTCCTATCTTGGTGAATCTTACAATTTAGGTAAATGCTTTATCTCTTCTAGAATTAATTTCAAGAGTCTAAAGACTGCTGAGCTTGCTAGAAGGGTGGTACAACTAGTGAACTGACCTTCAATTCATCCTTACAGCAAATACTCAGGACGTACTAGGCTGTTAAGGGAAATTTGAATCAAGTACATAAACACTTTCACATTAGAGTTTCATAACAGTCATGAAGAAACAGAAGGATGTAAAATTCCTTATGAGGCTAACAAATGCTGCATCTCAAAAAACCTAAGGGGTTTTCCCCAACCCTTTCAGGCAGTTTTATGAGGAGTAGTATACCTCTCTGGGTTCCTGAAGGCCAGAGAAGCTGTGTTCCCTCCACCCCTGACTCACCTAACTGGGAGAGCCACGGTGTCTCCCAATGCTGTATTGCTGTCTATGTACTGTAAGTTGTGTGATTTACCTACACTGTAGATGTTCCTAGCCTTTGCTTTGGTCCGTTGGCATCTTTCAATCAATCAATCACCGACTCCTGTGACAATACTGTCTCTCCCAATAACAATCCTAAGAGCCAATAGGTAACTTGTCCAAGGTCAATGAGCTGGTAAATGGCAAGGCCAAGACTGAACCTCAGATCTGTCTGACTCCACAGCTCATCCTCTTAACCTTTGCCTCAAGCAGACAGGTGATGATGCTTTGAAAATATCAAAACCTGACCGTTCAGAGAATTAATTTTAAAGCCACAAGCAAAGAGGAAGAAGATCAGATGGAACTAGAAGACAATATTGTGACCGAAGCTAATCTAATCTTGGCCTGTGAGCCCCTTATGAAATTATGTGAGAGACAGGAATCCAATAAAAGATTGTGTCCAGTTTGCCTGGCTATCAATCACATTTGCTGGTACTTAATTTTATGTCATTCCTAGATTAAAGGCTTCATGATTCAGATTCTTGTCTTTTCAAAACTGTAGCTACAAATCTTCTGTTAGACCAGGAATATAATAACCATGGCTAAGAAGGCAACATTAGCAGTTTGTAGATGGTTTCAGATCCTTGCTAACTCCGGGTAATCTTTCTCCACATTAAAGACAAAGGTTTTACTCTGATGATGGCATAGGTGAGTGCATATGGGTAACAACAGCTCATGGATAAATACTCTGGAGCACATGTGGAAGGACAGAGATTTTTCAACCAGTCTTTTCTGATTTTTCATGGGTCGTCATGCACACTTTCTAGGGTCTTCATTGGTCTCAGTGATTGCCTTTTTTTTGCTCCCCATCCAGAACAGGAGTCTCTGGCTGCCAAGTTAATATTCATGAAATATGACCCTACCTCCACATCAACCACATTTGCTTAGACCAGAGGCAGCCACTTGTTCCAACAAACAAACAAACAAACAAACAAACAAACAAAACAAAAGCCAGTCACGTTCTCTCTTATGGCAGACTGCATTTATTCCTCATTTATGCTTTTTGTATCTATACCCTTTGCCATGTGACTTTGTAGTTCTTCCCACTAGAGGTTCAGTATAAGGAATTTTCTCTCTTTGCTGATGTTGGACTCAGCAATGTGACTTGCCAATGGAATGTCGTAGGATGCAAACTGAACAAAGGCTTTAAACGTGCATGTAAAGTTGGGCTTGTCCTCTTGGGTTTCTCATATTTGCCCATGATAAGAACATGCCTCAGGTATGTGTTTTAGTCAAAAGAGGAGGACAGGAACACGAGGCAGACCTGGATACAACCTTTAGCTCACATGCAAGCCCACCTAAAACCACCCACAGGCACATGAGAAAGAAATAAGTCATTACACTCATATATCCTTGAGTTTTGGCATGGGTTTTACATAGAGGTATTATGGCAATAGAGGACTGATATATCTCTTCTCGAAACTGTAATTAAACAGAGAGGCCAAGAGCTCTCGGTGGCAAACAGAGGCATGTAAATGTCAGAGGTCACTGCAGGAGAATGCTGAACTGTATTTTCTCTTTTTGATTTGCCCATTTGTTAAAAAATTTTGGCATTTTTTTCATTTAAGTGAAGCATGTAACAAAATTCCTCATTTTAAAGTGAACAAGTCAGTGGCATTTAGTACATTTATAATGTTTTGCAACCACCACTTCTGTCTAATTTCAAAATATTGTCATCACCCTAAAATAAAAGCCCGTACTTACTAAGCAGTTACTCCTAATCTCTTCCTTCTCCTTAGCCCCTTGCAACCACCAATCTAATTTGTTTTTATGGATTTGCCTGTTGCTATGGACTGCGTTGTGTCCCTCTCCCATGAAATTCATATGCTGAATCTTAACACCTTATGCGATTCCATTGGACATAGTACCTGTAAGGAAGTGATTAAGGTTAAATGAAATCAGAAGAGTAAAGTCCTGATCTGATAGAACCGGTGACCTTATAAAAGATGAAAAGAGGCCAGTGCTCTTTTGGCCAGTGCTCTTTCTGCCATGTGACAGCATGGTGAGCAGGGGGCCATCTGTAAGTCCCACCAGAGCTCGGCCATGCTGTCACCATGATGGTGCCAGACTCCACAGTGAGAAGATATGTTTCTATTGTTTAAATCATCTAGTATCCAGTATTATAGTAGACCATTCTGCTTGGCGTGGGCCCAGCTCCCACTTGGAGATGCACAAGACCCACACCCACACATAGGTTCTCCTGTGGGGAATCAGGCCTGCATTGTACCTAGACCTTTATGAGACTTCCTTTTGCTAAAACTCCCTCACCCTGAATTGAGGCAGGAAGTGCTTCCTGTAACTTCCTAAAGTCAGTGCTAAACCTTTCAAGGATGAGCATAACCAATTCAACCACTTTTCCCTTTGCATTTGCAAATATCCCTCTTCTGTGATCTGATTAGTGGCGTTGGCTTCTTTGTTTTCTGTAAAAGGTAACCACCTAAAGTGAACCTATGCATAGTAAATGAGGACCAACCTGTAATACGATCAGAAAAGCAATAAAAGTTTGTCAAGGCAAGGGCCAAGGCTTTTCTCCTCTTGAGAAAGAAGCCATACGGTACCTTTTCCTCCACAGGACTTGGTAGTCCATGTGAATTTGTCGTTTCTCATCCACAATGTTGTGGACCCCACAAGCCAGGTTCTGCATCACAGTATTTTGTTGTATCAGCCCAAACCTACTAAAACACCTTTTCTGGATATTCATGTAAATATGGTCATACAATATATGACACATTTCATTTAGCATGTTATTAGGGTTCATCCATGTTGTAGCATGTATCAGCACATCATTCCTTTATATAGCTGAATAATATTCTATTGTGTGGATATCCCATTTTGTTTATATATTTATCCAGTGAAGAATGTTTGTGCTATTTCCTTCATTCTGGGTACTGTGACTAGTGCTGCTATACATTTTTAATACAAGTATTGTTTGAGTACCTGTTTTCAATTCTCTGAGGTATATACCTAGCAGTGGAATTGCTGGGTCATATAGTAATTCTAGAATGCTGACCTTTTGGTACTCGGATCTGCAAAACTGTTTCTCAGTTCCTGCATACAAGGAATTCTTCCTTTGATTCTGTAAGATAACCCCAGAATACTTTCAATAGTTTTTCTTTGTGGCTATAGCTGGACGATTCTTAGTTAAGCTAGAGTTAGTTTCTGTTACTTGAAACTTAGAGAACCTAAACTAATAGATAATAAAATTTCTAATTTTGGTCATAATATTATTTTTAAAATGGCCTCCAACACTCCTATTTCAGGGCTTGCCACAAGGCTGGTAAATGGCCCACTGATAGTAATCAAATTGGGTGACTGTCTTGATAAGACTCTAGAATCTGTCTGTGAGACTGACTGTTGCTTAGATTATTGCTCTTACCTTTGGGACCAGGCAGTGCATAAGACCTTGCATTTAGAGCGTATTCCAATTCAAAACGACTCCGCAGAGCTGCCACGTGGCTCCGGCCAGGCCCTCCCCTGCTCACCAGGCAATCAGAAGAGGAGGAAGGTGAGAGAGACCCGCTGCTGTTACTCGATGCAGGAGACATCAGCTAAGGAAAAGAGGGGCAGTCTGCATCATTTAATAAATCCAACGGGATCAAAATCTTAGACTAGAATTTGACTTTATTTTAACTTTCTGTCCTAGGATTTCTCATATTTTAATTTCTATTCCTCTCAGCTTGCTGCTGCCTTTTCTTTTGGCCTCTGATGGCAACATCTGGTTGCTTAATTTACTTTTTTGATCTAGTTCTATGTTGAGAGCTGGTCCGTTAAATTTATGCTCATTTTTCAGAAAACAGATTCATGAAATAAATATTTAGAAGGTTTTTATTTAATGGTTAAAAGATTTTCTACATTTTTCACTATGGTGCTGATTCATGGCAGAGTTTCTTTAACTTGTAGCTTAAAATTATTCATTTACATGAAATTATTCCCTTTATATAAAATGGATTTACACACTTTTCCAAGTGTGTATTTCATTTATACATGAATAAATGAAATATTCATTTTATAAAATGAAGAATACTTTAATGTCTGGCAAGCATGAGGACTAAATAGAGTTGTTGTGAAAGACTTCTAAAAAATAGTTACAAAGAGTTAACTATAGCTTTAAAAATGGTTACAGTTAACTATAGCTAGAAAATAGAAAAGTATGAAGAAAGAATGAGAAAGAGGAGAATTAATAATAGAAGAGTAGTTTTCTTGAGTTTTTGACAACCTTGCTGTTTATACATTCTACCTAACCTGACTGAGAGCATTAGTGCTTTTGACATTATGACTTCATAAGACATGTAGACAGTCACCTTTGGTTTTCAAAGAATAATATATGTAAATTCTAGGCTCTCCATAGTAGCCAAGACATTTCTAAGTAAAGCTCCGAGGATAAGGTAATGTCAGTGTTGAAATGAACGTTTAGACTCTTCAATGATTGAATCTCTTCTGTGCATCATTTTTAAGTCAGTGAGGGCAATGATGAGGAACTCACTGCCTTCAGATCCATTTATCTTAGAACAGATCTAACCACTATAAACCTCCTTCTTAAAATAAGCCAAATCTATTATTGCACTTTATTTCCATCTGTTGGCCCATCAATGGCATGGCCAATTCTTTTGCCATATGATAGTTCTTCGGATATTTAAACACATCTCTCAGACTCATCCTAATTTTCTTTTGTCTGTGACCAGCATCCCTGCTTTCTTCAATTGGTTCTCAAATATGTGATTTCCAATCCAGTCACCATTTTGATCTCTCTATTCTAAATGTAGTGTCCCAGTGTTAATTATGCCTTTAAAAGGATGTAACTGGCCCTGGCTGGCATGGATCAGTGGATTGAGTGCTGGACTGTGAAGCAAAGGGTCTCTAGTTTGATTCCCAGTCAGGGCACATGCCTGGGTTGCAGGCCAGGTCTCCAGTAGGGGGCATGCAAGAAGCAAGCACACACCGACATTTCTCTACCTTTTTCCCCCCTCCCTTAGCCTCTCTCTAAAAATAAATAAAATCTTTCAAACAAATAAAATGACATAACTGGGTACTATTTTGTTTGGTTATCTCAGAACAGCAATAGATGATCACACCCTTTATTCTGTAGCAAGACAGCTACTTCATAATCTAACTCATAAAGAACTTCTTCAGTTACATGCATGATGCTCCTAAACAATATATTCACCATGTGATACTTTTACTATTGTTCCTTTGCGTGTGATGTTATATTTATTCTCATTAGATCTGTTCTATTGTTTCATCTTCCTAGATACTGTACACTCTTGGTTTCAACTATTTACTGTCTCTTTCAACTTCCTCATATCTGTAGATGTGATAAGCTGTGCCTTCTTGACCTTGGTCTAAACCACTGATGAAAAAGTTTAGGAGTAGAGAGGATGGAGCCTTATGGAACCCTACAAGTCAAGTTCCTTAAAGCTGATCCTGGTCTATTGATTAGTGTAACCCAGTCCAGCAAATTGTCTTTGCATATTTTCCATAGTTATTGATCTTTTTCGCTAGAGGAGACTGTGTTAAGAGTCTTGGGCAATATAACAAGACAAGCTAGTTTAGCAGCTCTTACCACTGTCCTTGTTTCTGAAAGTTACTCTGTGATCTAACTGGATACATCCCCAGGCTTGGGCAACCTTATGCTGTCAAACATAAAGCTTCAAAGTATAAGAGCACTTGGAACTCAAGTCTTAAAGGCAACTCTCAACATCCAAGGCCTCTGGCAGATGGTCTTGTTCGTGGAATGCCTGAAGCCCCACCAAACATACTACTTCTTCTCATGGTATATGTTCCAGAACTGAAGAGAAGAAAAAGGAAGTTTTATGTCCAAAGACTGAAGTTTCCTTCTCGTAAAAGGCTTCTTTTTTAGAAGAAGTAGTTAGTAAGGAAACACAGTCATCACTACAGATCACTGCAGGCCACAGATCATTGAAGTCTTGCAACCCTTTTCCAACAGACTGGGTTCCAGTGACTTAGTTTAGTTTCTTTTTTTTTTTAAGAGAATTTTATTTGACTAGTTCCACTCTAAGATTTAGTTATACAGTCTCAGGTTGATGCTGTTTCCCCCCATTTTAGGCCCCTTCTCTTAGTCTGCACATGTATATGTATATGCCAGCCTGTCCGTGTGATGTTCATTCCCTCTCCTACAGCACTCATTTGCATTTGGGAGTATATTATTGTTTTTGAATTATTGCTCATGTTTTAGCTTCCTCACCTGTTTTAAAATGCTATCTCCTTACCAGGTGTATAGAAAATTGAGGCAATTATAGAGAAAATTAAAGCAAACAGCTCCCTGATATTAAGGGAAGAAAATTCCATTAACCTGATTACCAACATATATCCCTTTATGCAACATATGTGTGGTATAAAAGCAATCCTCCCAATTAATTTATGCACAAATTATAGTGATAATTTTTCCTTTTCTCATTGAGCATAAGTGAACAATGGCTTCATATTTTAGTTTACATTTCACTGTACATAGGGACATGTATGCACAAAAATTGAGTTCAATAATTACCTTGTAACATATTTGTTGTATTTTCAAATTTATACAGGTCAGTTTTTTAAGCTGGGTGTGCCTGTGTCCATTTGCCTGCTTGATTATTTTTGAAAGGGCCTCCAGTTCGGTCTGGATTTGCCTTCACCCCCATCGATGCAGTCCATTTTGCTCCACCCTAGGAGCTCAATTAACAGGGGAACATATGAATGGAATTCTGGACCACACTCACGTTCTTCCCATAAGCACTGTCTAGCCTACATTCCTCAACTTCCTTGGATGACAGTCTAGGCTTTTTCAGTGAACACATTTCAGAAGCAAAATTTCTTACCTCAATGTTGCAGAGACACTCTTCTAACTTGGTAACAACTTCAGAAAATTCGGGTCTTCCCTGTAAAGAAAGAAAGGACTTGTTTCCCAAAAGAATAAAAGAGAGGCAATTCTCCTAGGATTTTAAAATTGGGTATTTGCATTTGTAAAGAAAGATTAACAATATGTATATTTTTATTTAAAATGCACTTGTATTGAAGTGTTAATTGAATGCTCATTTGCTGTTCAGGGAGGGATGTTGTCTCCCTCTGATAAGAGTTTTAAGTCAGAATTTGCAACTACATTCAGATAATAAAATAGTGAAAAATCTTTAATTACTTTTGCATGTTTTTAAATGGCAGGTTCTCCTCTTCAAAATGAAAGAATAAAGTAAATACTAAAAACTATTAACTACTTCCATGCCTTATAGTGTACAATGTGTCTATAGAAAAAGAACTGCTAAGGCTAATTTTGTAATTAGCTTGGCTTTTGAAAATGCTATCTCAGATTCAAAGCTAGAATCAATAGACCTCTTGACCAAGTCCTATTTTATGAGTTTAAGATAAGCATTTTATCTTCAAAATTTGCAATTAAAGACCTTGTCTATTATAAACCCCTGTGTCTGATGAGTTTGGTTAAACAAATATTTATAATCTGATTATATTTCACACTTTGTTCTAGTTGCTAGGAATATAAAAATAATAATGGCTCTGTTAAATGTTCTCGAATTTTGGACCATGTTGGTCTCTTTTGAAGAAATTATATACCTCCTTTGTCAGATCCTAAGG
Organism: Artibeus jamaicensis; assembly: GCF_021234435.1. Classification (NCBI taxonomy): domain Eukaryota; kingdom Metazoa; phylum Chordata; class Mammalia; order Chiroptera; family Phyllostomidae; genus Artibeus; species Artibeus jamaicensis. The sequence continues at coordinate 21,592,166 of NW_026522025.1, read as the reverse complement.
ACTACATAACCTATCCATTCTCCTTTTATGAAACTTTCACTGCTGGGAGGTAGATAGCCCAATTTAACATTCAGGTGCAGTAACCAGCTAATTTAGATTTTTAGTAGAACAATTTCTCCCTTAATATCTAACTCTCCCCTGAGGACACTGCTCCTCCCATAATCCTCCCAAGTGGAAGCTGTTTTTGGTGGCATATTTCTTATACCTCTAGGTTGGGAGGGAATATGATAGGGCAAATGGGGGTCCATGTCTTCCTTACTTTCAAGTGATTTCACCTCTAGAAACCACCAGCTTTTTGAGCTATTACAATGAGTCACTCTCCCTCATTCTTTGAAATTTTAGTGTCACTGCTCACTCTCATGCTCTCTACCATTATTCTTGCTGTTTTTATTATCCATGTAGACAATCAAGACAATGGCTTGACATCTGGATTCCTTTGTCCATTCTTATGCAAATGATCTGGTTCTCCACCTCCACTTACTCACTTACCCTATTCACTCCTAGGTCCTGCTACTAATAATGCTCACAGCCCTTCCTTGTGCTCTGTCCTTGGATTTCCACCAGATCATGTTTGGGGATTCTAAATCCTTTCTTTCTAACTGACTTTTTCTGGAACCCTGATGCCAACAATCTTTAACCATACAAAACATTATCAGTTAAAAACAACAATAACAAATAGGGAACAGTTTTTACTGTGGACATTTTCAACTACACTCTGAAGTAGAAGAAAGAATAGTATAATAACTCCCCATGTATATATTACTCAGTCTTCAAAACCACATTTCTGCTAATGTTGATCTATCTATCTATCTATCTATCTATCTATCTATCTATCTATCCATCTTTTAGTTGTCTGTTGTCTAATGAATGTTCCTTGTTGTTTTGTTCATCCTGCCTTCCTGTCACCTCATTTTCTCCATCACTTACCTCAGATGTCACTGACAATCACAATCAGTCTCTTCTACACAGCCTCAACTTTGCCCTATCATGCATTTTGCACACTATTGAAAAATCCCAATGTTATTAAATACATCCTGACTGCTCTTACTTCAACATCATGCCCCTCTAATGCTTCATGGACCCCCAGTACTGCCTAAAGAGCCTATTCCAAATTTCTAGCTCACTCACTCTCTCACACTTCAGATGATTATTTTATACCTTCCCCTCTTTCCCAGACTTCTAGATCTAACTACTACACCACCCACCCACCTATGTCTAAATTCACATCATCTGACTTCATTCCTTTACGACAGATGAACTATGTCTGATTCTATCCAATTCCTTCACTGTGTACTAGTCCTTATATCTACAAATTATGAAAGGACATTGCTCTAGCAATAATTCTCCCTTCTATTTCTTGCATCATTGATGTTCCCTTTCTATTGTTTAATTCCATCAACATACAGGCATACCACAAATTTTTCCATGTTAAAAATAAATAAACAGCAATAAAACAAAACTCTTGACTCCACTTCTTCCTTAAGCTATTTCTCAATTTTTCTGTTCACCAAAATTGCTCTAAAGTCTTGATTAAATTTGCAGTTTCTTATTCTCCTTGTTCAATTTGTCCTCTATTCCAATCAAGCTTTCTTCTGTAACTCTGTTGAAACTGCTTTTGTTGAAGACACACAGACATACCTCCTCACTGCTAAATTCAGCGGTTAATTCTCAATGCTTATCTTACTTGGCACTGTGTTAAAGACAAATCATCATTCTTTGGTTACTTTAAAACATCTTCAGTTGGGTTTGAGATAATTAGTTTCTCATTATGCTTCTTCTCTCTCATTTGCTATTTCTGTCTCCTCTTTCAGTTTCACTTCTCTTTATTATTAAATTTTAGATTTACCAAGAGTCATTTTGGGGGTCATCTTTTCTCTTTTCAGAGTGAATTTGTTGAGGATTTAATTCAATCTCACGGCTTTAAAAAACAAATCTAAATGTTTTTATCTTTCCCAGTAGTCACCTTGAAATCTAAACTCACATATGCAATTTCTTGCATTTATGGGCTCCCCACTTCTGCAACTGGCAACTCCAACATTTCCCTTGCAGAGATCCAGAACCATGGCACAATCTCCAAATCCCCCTGTTACACTTTTGCTTTTAATCCACCAGCAAATCATATTTACTCTGCCTTCAAAATGTATGCAGAATCTGAATGGACAAAGAGCATATGTACTGAACCAACCCTCCCCACCAAGAAATATAAAATCTGGACAGAATGGAAAAGATAGCTACTAGAAGACAGTAGAGTGAATGAACACAGGCTGATTCTGGAGGAAAGGCAGTTGAAAGAAAGGAAGGGCATGGGATAAGTTTCTCATTTATATTATTATTATTATTATTATTATTATTATTATTACTATTACTATTACAACAACATTTATCCTGAGGGCAAACCCCATCTGCATCTTAGAGAGAAATTAAAATTCTCATAATATACCTACAGGTTTGCTTTCTTGAAGACCCAGAGGACAGAATTCATGGCAACTGGAGTATACTAGCTATGGTTTTATAACAATGATCACAAATGCAATGATTTAAAAAACACCCATTTATTATCTTACGGTACAGAGTAACTGAGCCCTTTTCTCAGGGTCTCATCAGACTAAAATTAAGGTGTCACCTAGCTTTGTGCTTCCCTTCTGAGGCTCAGGGACCTCTTTCAATCCTGTCAGTTATTAGAATGTATTCCTTTGTTGCTTTATGACTCAGGTCCCTGTTCTCTTACTAACTATTGTTCAGGTGTCAGGGGTGACTCTAAAGTTTCTAGAAGCTACCCACAGTTCCTTGACACATGGGCCCTAAAAGCATTTTATTAACAAGGTCTTTAGCTTCTTCCTGACTAGAAAGAGCATGGTTTTCTAACTTTTTCCTCTGTGACTAACTGGAGAAAAATTCTCTGCTTTTATAGGGCTAATCTGGTAGGTCAGAGCTAACCAGGATAATCCTTCTTTGGCTCATATGAGGAAGCATGATTATGGGAGTAATACTTCGTCATCATATTCACAGGGTCTGTGCAAATTCAAGGGGGGATTATTGTTGGCATGTACACCAGAGGAGAGGATTCTTGGGTCCATCCAAAAATGAGGGGAGATCCCGGAAGAAGAGCATCTGAAAGAGGGAGTTCCAGTGTCTGCCTATAACCTCTGCCTAAATCTCTGGCTGACCTCTGAACTAGATGGTACAGACCAGAGAGGTTAAAAAAAGATTGAATGAAGCTATTAAAAAATAAAAGAAGTCAACTGAGATTAGATCTTTTGTCCATGCAAGGTATTTTTCTTACTATTTTCTTAGACTGGAATTATCTTACTTTTATTCTTTGCCTGTGGAAATCCTCTGTCTTCTCCAGGCCCAATTCATAAGACATGTCCTTCTTCAAATGTCCAAGTAATTAAAAAATTATTTTCACCTTTACATAGATTTACTTTATCCTTCCTTATGTTATAGTTAAGTATTTACATGTCTATATCACTAGCTAGAAAGTGCTTTGAGGGTAAGGCATGGTTTAGTTATTCCTGCATACCTAGCATGTTCCATTGTACAGGATAGCTTAGCTGAGCTCAAATTTGCTATGTTAAATTGCATCATGATACTAAAATATTATTCAGAATCTGACTGCCCCTTGTCTAAACCACTGACATCTCTTGCTTGTGTTATTATAATTGACTTCCTTGCTGCTTCTGTTTGTTGCCTATTAAAAGTATGTTCCCAACCCACCGCTAACATCACACTCAATGATGAAAAGCAGAAAGCTTTTCCTCTAAGATCAGAAAAAGACAAGAATGCCCATTCCTAACACTTTATTCAACATAGTATTGGAAGTCCTAGAAAGAGCATTTAGATAAGAAAAAGAAATAAAATGCATCTAACTTGGAAAGGAAGAAGTAAGACTATCACTATTTGTGGATGACATGATGTTATATATAAAACACTGCCAAAAGAAATTGAAGAAAACAAAAATAAATAAAAAGATATTCCATGTTCATGAATTTGAAGAATAGTTTAAAAATGTCCATACTACCCAAAGCAATCTATAGGTCCAAAGCATTCTCTATCAAAATTACAAAGCATTTTCTTAGAAATAGAACAAATAATCCTTAAACATGTATATGAGAGGGGGAACCCCCTCAAATATATACATTTATAAAAAATCTGTATTTATTTTTACATGCTTAAACTTTAGTCACATTAAAAAAACTCTCCTTTTGATGCAATACAGCCTGTCGAGATGCTTTTTTTCACTGCTCAGAACAGTTTTTAAACTCGTTGATTGATGACTTTTAGTGCTTCTCCCATTTTTGTTTCACCTTTTCCATATCAACAAAACATTTTCCTTTGAGGACTTTTTCAACCAAGAAAACAAACAAACAAAAATGTCACCTGGGGTGAAATCAGGTAAGTAGGGACGGTGGGGCCTAGGGTCATGCCATTATTTTGACAACAACTCAATGCTGAACACTCAGTGTGATGTGGACAGGTGCACTTGTAAATCATCCACAATGCTCCTGTGTACACTCACCTTCTAAGTGTGGCATCTAAATCCATAAGGAATAGTTCAGTTGCAAGTATGTGAGATTCAGTGCCTGAGATTCTAGTTTCTGCACATTAGAAAGAACACTGGGTTGAGAGTTACAAGACTTGAGGTTAAATATCTAATACTATGTGACTTTGCATAGTTTATTAACTATTCTGAGCTTCAGTTTTTCTCAACCTTAAACTGAGTGGCAGCATCAGAAGAATTATAGAAGGTATGTCTGAAGCTCACAAAACTAAATCTTTTACAAAGTAACTTAACCTTTTAATAATCTATACTAATGTGTTTGTCCTGGATATGAGCTCTCTGAATTTATAGTCTAACGATTTAACAGTTTGGTTTAAATCCTATAGAAATGAAAGATTGTAGCCATTTATCTGGCATCTTAAAAAATATTTTATTTATTTATTTTTAGAGAGAAGGGAAGGGAAGGAGAGAGTGGGAGAGAAACATCAGTGTGTGGTTGACTCTCATGTGTCCCCTGCTGGGGACCTGGCCTGCAACCCAAGCATGTGCTCTGACTGGGAATCAAACTGGCAACCCTTTGCTTCACAGGCCCGTGCTCAATCCACTGAGCTACACCAGCCAGGGCTCTGTGGCATCTTGTGAGAACCCAAGGTGCTCATTAAAAAGCAAAACCCACCAAAATGCCTCATGAGCATTTTGTACTGAAAAGATGGATAATAAATGTCAACACTATGATGTGCATTATCCTCTACTTTCCTTTCAGGTGGATGGCTCATACTCTCCGCCATCGTGATGCAGTTGGTGGCAGCTTGCCCCGTGCCCTGTTGGGTGTGCACCAAAGATGTAACCCTCTGTCACCAATTAACCTATATAGTAGGTAATAACACCAATAACTCTAAAAAGCTATATTAGTGTGTCTGCAAAACTCATTGTCATGTCTTTCATTGCACTGACTGCTTTCTGGGCTTGGCTTAAAGAGGTAAACTTTTAAAGAGCAAGCCATTTTTAGTCACATTCCCAGTGACTAAAGACTGATAACATTATGTTCTTTTCCTGCTCCTTGTGGTCTCAGCCAAAACTAAAGACTTTCAGAGGTAATTGAGACATTTTGCTAGGAGAATACTATCATTTCATGCAGGTTCACTTTTTATATAAAAGAAAGAAAGAAATTACTTAAATTATATTTTTGTCCATACTTTGTACAAATTTGAACACTACCACTGGCTGGAAAAAATATCAATGAATCAGAAACTTGCACTGCAGTTGTTCAGCATTAGTGAGATTAAGTGATGTACTAGAAAAGTAGATTATTATCAAAGTGCACCTAATTTTGAAAGTCTAGTCTTTTTTATTGATGGTAAATGAGCTGGAGAAATGCTAACAAGATGCGCTGCCTGTATTCATTACATATTGCTTGCTTAAGTCAACAATTTAATAAGACACCTTATTAACAAATTTGAGGAGAATGTGATTTACATCCTGATGTCTAAGAAGAGATAAACAAGCTATAAAAATCTACCAATGAAAATTTTTCAGAAATAAGTCTGAGTTGAGATGTAGAGGAAGAAGATGATTTCTTTCATTTCTAAGATCCTATGATTTTATGGGAATTAAGAGGTAGCTGTTATTGTCATCCCTGACAGGAGAGAGACAGCTTCAAGCCTAGTCAATTGCACGCTACTTCCAACCAGTATTTAAAACATTTAAACACTACACTTCCACCCTCTCAGTTGGATTCCTAACTTCACTATGTGTGCACGTGTGTGCATTATTATTTTTTTGCCCAGAGATAGTGGATGTCTATAAGAAACAAATATTGCTCATTTACATGGCTACACCTCTGTATCTTCCTTCTCATTTACAGAATGCCCAAACTGTGAAGTTAAATCTCATAAACACAAAGAAGTAAATGGATTGTTTAGAGTGTTTGTCTAGTCCTGGATGGGAAGTAATTGACAGAGACAATAGTCTCTTCCCTCAAAGTTGACAAATCCCTGGAGGACTAAGGATCCATAAAAACAAAATTCCTTCAACTCATTAAAACAATGATGAAATAAAGTGCTGAACTGGCCAGAATTAATAGAATTCAAATAATCAGTAATAAGTTTTTTTTAAATACCATGACTTAAACTTACTTGTGCTACAGAGATGGGAATTTAGCAAATCTTAAAAAGAAGGCGCTGTGAAAATCCTTTGTCTTTAAACTTTTAAAACCTCTTTGTTTTAGTGATACAGTCTGCATTCATATGGGAATTGTGACTTGCTCCCCTCACGATGATTGTTCTAATTTCACCTGTAGACCACCCAGGGACCATGAACTCTTCTATCCTTATGACACTGTCATTTGCAGTCAAAACAATTTTAGCATGGTAAAGATGTGTTACAATAACTCCTGATTATAATGTATCTTTATTGAGTTAAAACGCTTTGATTTCTAATGACAGAGTAGTGATAGCTCTGAGGTGATTATGGCGAAGGGATTTAACAGTTGGAAGCCCTGCGTGCCACCTGTCATCACATGATGGACTTCATTGGAGGGAACAGATATCAGATAGGGGGCTGAGATGGCCCAGACTATAATGAGAACCCCACTGACAGATCCTTGGGTTGTCTGCAGAGAATATAGATCCTTACTGAGTCACCAACTTTTAGCCTGGAGCTAAAAAGTAGAAACCAGCTCTCCTTCTCTCTCCCCACCCCACAATCCCCCTTCTGGGCCCCAACCCGTACCTTTATGTTTGAGAGAAAAGATGATTGAGTTCAGAGCATAACTATGCACTGCTAATGGGAAACTGGTTAGTGAGCTCAGACATAGTCTGGGCTTTTGGGTGAGTCTGTACTGGGCCAGCAGGGCTGGGAAGGTCAGTACATAGCCTCACAGAGCAGCAGCCTGAAAAATCACCTCCAAAAAATAAATCAATGATGATAATCACAAACAATGAATTAACTTTGACTTGTAAAGGAACAGATGGGTTTATGTTCTCAAATAAACATGTCATATTAACAAAGAATATAAAAATCCATCATTCTGATAAAGAGCCTGGCTTCCCCTTAAACCGAGAAATCAGAGACGTGTTTTCATTTTGTTTATTGTTCTTACCCAGGCGATCAGATTTCTCCAGAGGGTATTGATTATCTCTGCTCTGTACTGCACTCCCCGCCCACTTGTGTGTATCTTGCTTCTAGTCTGTGATTTTCTTTCCCACAGCAGCCCCTGTGACCACGAGAGTTCTGGTCATCACGGATGGATCCCTCTCCTCCATAGAGAGCACAAATCTGTCTGTCCTGTTTAATCTTGCTCTGCTCTCCTTGAGCAGAAATGGCATTGAGGATGTGCGGGAAGACGCCCTCCATGGCCTTTCAAAGCTGCGGACGCTGTTGCTGGAGCACAACCAGATATCCAGCTCCACACTCACGGATCACACCTTCAGCAAGCTCCGCAGCCTGCAGGTGCTGGTGCTTAGCAGTAACGCCCTCCAGACCTTGCGAGGATCCTGGTTCAGGAACAACAGGGGCCTGACCCGGCTCCAGCTGGACGGGAATCAGATCACTAATCTGACAGACAGTTCCTTCGGAGGCACAAGTCTCCACAGTCTCAGGCATCTGGATTTATCTAACAATTTTATCTCCTACATTGGGAAGGACACCTTCCGGGCCCTGCCTCAGCTACAGGAAGTAGACCTTTCCCGAAATCGGTTGGCCCAAATGCCGGATGTTTTTACTCCGCTGAAGCACTTAATCCTTCTGAGCTTAGATAAGAACCAGTGGAGCTGTACTTGTGATCTCTACCCCCTTGCCCGGTTTTTAAGAAACTACATTAAGTCCTCTGCTCACAAGCTCAGAAATGCCAAAGGCCTACATTGTCAGCCACCCACCGCTGCTGTGGCCGGTGCAAAGAGCATGCTCCGGCTGTCTGACACCAACTGCGATCCCAAGGCTTCCAACCTCACTCTGATTCTAAAGGACCGAAGTGCCCTCCTTCCAGGGCAGGATGTGGCCCTGCTGACTGTCCTGGGCTTTGCAGGTATGCCAGGAAGAAGTGTACCCTTCCCTTCTCCCTCTTCTTGTCCATATCCTTGACATACACTAAATGATGCCTTCCCTTGGTGATTGGAAAAATGTGCCAGGGCTTGTGGAAGGGGGAATGTACGCGCAGATGTAGGAGGATGTTAGCAGATTTGGCTCAGTTTGCAAGAATTTCCTGTTGCAGAAAAGCTGTCTAACATGAAGAAAACGACCTTGCACCAGAATTCAAGAGCTCTATCCCTGGTATAACTATCACTGTGATCCTGAGTAAGTTAAATTGCTATGTAGACTTTAGCATTCTTGTCTGTAAGGAAGGAATAGTGTCTACAGTTTATCAATCGTCCATATGCTGTAGAGCACTGGTACATTTATTAAGATGCTGGGAGTTAGGGATTTAAAAAGGTATGAGATATGAACTGTTTCTTTCTTCAAAGCACCCACATATGGGTGCCTCTCTGTGTTGTAGTAAGAATCAGTGATCTTTACCAAGTACACAAGGAGGTGCAATTATGACAATCATGTGCATCCCACTCTATGGTGTTGTATAGCATAGTGATGAAGCACATGAGCTCTGCAGCTGAATTGCCCAGGTTTGAATCCTGGCTCTGCTCTTACTTGCTGTGTGACTTTGGGCAAGTCATTTGACCTCTCTGTGACTTGATTTCCTCTTGTTTGGGGATTGGAATGCTAACATTTCTGTTTATCTCTTTCAAAAACTTGGCCCATTCCTTCACAGACCAAGGGGAGTATAATATTCAACCCTTTAAATTTTCTTTGGTAGTTAAAAAAATTGAAATTATGCATCAGCTGCCATTACACCTAACTGAATGAATGGTATACGTGATGCTTGGTGTCATTAGTGGAAGACCAAGTCTGCATGAGATTTCTTGTGTCATTTACCTAATTGTGTGTTTCCCCCTAAGCTTGCAGCGCATAGTGAAATGCTCTGCATTTGCAGTAACCATGGTGACGAGAAGTGCATGTGTGTGCACATGCATGTGCGTGTATGCTGAGAGAAGGGTTCCTCAAGGCTGAAAGGCCAGGGGCTCACATCCAGAAATGAAATGATCTGTTTTGAATATGTACTATAAATAATCGTTCCACAGCAGATCTCCAGGAAATTAATTGAACATCAGATGTCTAACTTCTAAGTTATACCTATAATCAGGAGAGATGGAGACCAGCATCAGGTCTGCCCAAAGGAACTACCACTAGTTTTTCAAACTCATTTGAAAGTCAATTCAAATCATCTCAGAAAGATAAATTGTTTCAAAAACCATGCAGCCATGTCAGTAATTATATGTGCTAAGAAATAATTCACTGTAAAAGATGGAACAATAGGGCAGAGATAGCTTTTTTTAATGTGTGTCTTCGAATACTAGTTCTAGGGGATAATGAATAGATATTGCATAAAAACAAACACAGATTCACATGTAAGCAATATGTTGTTGGGTTCACACAGGTGCAGGCTATGTTGGATTAAACAAAGTGAAGCGGGCTTCTTCACTGCAGAATTTCTCATTGCCTTTCCTTTGCTAATGTGCAGTATGCATCGAGGAGGAAGAAATAATGTAAAGCATTTCTCAAACTTATTGACCATAAACCCTCTTCGTCACAGAGGATTTCACTGAATTATGTTTTGTAGGACATTGTTTTGGAAATATTATAATAGTCATTTTCAGTATCTTCTAGGAATCTTTTATATCTGTTTTCGGAAAAGATTTTCTAAGTTAACAACTCTGTGTTAGTGTAGAGATAGAAATTCAAAAGACTCCAAAGATTTGTCAAAATGATAGGATGCCTAATGTGCGTGAATATGTTCTGATAATTTATAAATAAAACTATATACATGTTGGGTTATAGTGCATGAATTTATCATCATAATGTATCTTTCATTGAGTAATTGTTAAAAATATTGTTTTTAAAAGAGATTCTTCATCTAAAACACTCTGACTTATGACATCAGTTCATTCCATTCATTCCATTAAGATTTTGCTCCTTTCCGAAGTAAAAGCGTGGTCACTTATCTGTACCGCTGGATAGTAACAAAAAGACTTGGAACTCTAATTTGGCCTCTGATTTCATTTTCCTCCTCAGCTACAGATAAACATCATAGTTCAATGTAATATAATAATATTCAGTTAATTTAAAAGTGATAAGTGGTTATTTGGCACCAAACATCGACATCTTGACACTGCTTATTCTGTGACCTGACGGATAAAAATGGAAAGCTTTCACGAAGCTGGAACATGCCTCCAATACTTCAATGAGAATGTATCATTAATTTTGCTTTTTATTTTGTTTTGTTTTTCCAACTGTCTTCCTATAGAAAGATTGTCAGAACACTTTTTAAAAATAGCAACAGTGCCCATGGCAATGAAAATTCAACCATCTTCTTAATAGCTCACTCAGTCTGCCCACAAGCTTCATTTACTGCCTTTGCTCTCTGCACAGATGAAAAACAACCATACCCGACTGGTGATGCGGCACAGGCATGGCTCTAAGGTCCACGATGCTCCCCTTGCCGATCAGGCACAATTAGAGGGGAAACCTTATTTTACAATCGGATTGTGCCTACTCCCATTTCAATGGCAGCTGCGTGTATTTAAAAAAAACTTAGGCCTTTCTTTCCTTTGTTGTTTGGTTTAGGACCTGCCTCGACCATACCAAGTATTTTCTTTTTGATTTGCTTTTGGGAATTTTTTTTTACCTAACAGCTGGGAGTTGTAGGTACTAATAGGGCGATACAAAACCCAAACTGCAGCAGCAGTCATCAGCATAAACCCCAATGGCCATTCACGGAGACTTGCTGTATCAAAATGCTATATTAAACAGGTCACATATATTATGTCATTTAATCTTTGGTGGTATTAATTATCCCCATTTGGCATAGGAGGAAAATAAGGCTCAGGGTTGTTAGAAAATTTGCCCAAGAAAATTGTCAGAAGAAAGCTTTGAATCCTGAGTTTTCTTATGCCATATAAGAGAGATAGTGTTTCCAAAAATTTATTATTTTCATACATTTTAAACACTTAAAATCCAGAGCCCTCGTTTGAAATAAATCAAACTCTAGGACCTGGCATGGTAAAAATATTCTGATCTAACTTTTGGTACCACTTTTTAAAAATGCTGTATCTTTAATAGACTTTAAATTGTTTCAATATGTTATAGCACTCTCCAAGATTTATTGTTGTCAAATAAATTAAAGGGAATTTAGAAGACCTCAAGATTTAGTACACTATACAAAGTTTGGAAGATTTTTCCAGAAACTGTCATTATTTTTGTTTAATCTGTATTTTTAACAGAAAAAAAATGAAACAACCATGGCTGAAACCTTCATTTTTCTTTCAAGTTCAAAATATATCATCACGTTTTCATTAAAGTTGTCTGCAGTGGCGAGAACCAGGCATGATGCAGTCAACCAATGAACCTCGAGTGTTGACACCACCTCATCCACGTCTTACATCACTCGTCCTGAATTCTCTCTCGGGGAACTGTCCTGTCCAAGCTCCTGTGAAGTTTGCAGGGAGAGCTGGGCTTAGAACACATTGTCCCTACATCCGTCAATGCTGACACCATGTCTTCCTGATCCCCATTTTGGGGATTTGTAAAATTAGAGCACTCAGCACTTTTCATGATTAGAATTCATAAGCAGAATTCCTTATGTTTATTTAATACTCAATAAACATTTCTGGAGTGCCTCCTCTGTGCCCAAGTTATGAGTATGGGAGATACATTTTTGAACAAAACTGAAAATGGCCATTTTCTCATAGTGCTTAATTCTAGCAGAGAAGGACAGACAGTGAACATGAAAATTAGTAACTTAAAATAATAATTTTATACTGTTTTAGATGCTAAGATAAAAAAGGAAAGCACTGTGACATAGAGGGAGTTGAGGTATAACTCAGAGACCAGTTTAAACATCTAGGTGGTCGATGATGTCATTTATTGAGATGGAAACAGCAAGGGGGGTACGGGTTAGACTCCGCACTTGGGTTCGAGAAACACTGCCTTTGCAGTTGTATTCAGAGGATAAGCTCTACCTTCATAGAACAGGAAGGGACAGTGCCACACATTCCACATTTAGAATGTTAATCATATGGTTGGGAAGTTCATAGAAGGGAATGATCTTTGCAAGATTAAGGAAGAAAAACCCAGCAGAGTTATCAATAAATTTGGAGGTATTTGGGGAGGATTTAGATTTTAGAAGACAAATAAAATTCAAATTAGCAGAGATAGGAGGAGCTATTATAAGCATCACTAAGAGCATGCACAAAGGCGTAGAAGTACATTTTTAGACAATAAATTGAAGAGTTTGAAGCATGAAACACAAGACGAAAAGGGAGGCCATGGCCAGATTGTACCAAGCCTTGGAGGTTGAGGAGCTTGGCCTTTATGATGGGAAGCCAAGGAGGTATACTGAACTTGGGGGTCAATCTTTACGGGTGCTTAATATAGCACAATACTATGTAGAATCAATTTTTCTTTTTCAGGAGGAGATATATACTAACTGTGGACTATTTTGGGGATTGGTTTCCCATAGGCAGGAAGAGAATTCTAATGTATGAATTATTTTATGTTGAGTGAATTTCAGTCCACTGGAAAAAAAACACCTTATTTTTCCACTAAAGACATTCCAGATAGTATTGTTTCTTATTTTTAATAGACACACAAAAAAGGTTCAAATTAGAACACAGAATGTGTCAATAATATAGCCTCTTTCTGAACTGCTATTTTTCTACATGGTGATAGAACTCCCACCCATTCTCATGCCCTTTAAGCTATTAACCTTGATATTTGTGGATTTCACATTTGGTGACTGATACGTTCCTTCCTATGATGTTATCTTTAATGGTCTCTCTGTTTGTCACAGGAGCTGTTGGTCTCACTTGCCTAGGTTTAGTTGTATTTAACTGGAAACTTCAACAAGGCAAAGCAAATGAACACACATCAGGAAAGCTTTGTTGCAGAACCTGTGGTGAATCCCTGTGTGCTCATGAGGCAAGAAATCACCACGCTAAGGGAGACTGTAACTGCCGCTTAACCCAGGACAACGAGGTAAAGGTCCGGTCCATCGTGGGGTCCAGGAAGGAAATGGCACTTTTCCAGGAGAGCAGCCACCAAGCAGCACTGACCTCTGAGTCCACAGCCATTGAAAGGTCACATAGAAACCCGAACAGGAAGGGCCAAGAGGAAGACAGTACTTGTATCTGCCTTGGTGGCAGATTGCTGTCGTCGGGATGTTCAGCCCCTCCTGGGAATATGGCAGCTTTTAATGAAGAGGGCTTACTTGCAAGATACTCTCCAAAGACAGTTGAAAATCTAAGGAACCTTGAGCCTGGGGAAGTCCAACCTCAAACTCTGACACAGCATGTAACAAGAACAATAGGTGAGTGGTCTTGTTTTAGACAATCCTACTCTGTTTAAATTCCTCTGAGGGAGGTAGCCTCTTTTCATTTCTTCAACAGGAGAATAAAAGTCATTGTAGCACCAGCCTATTCCTTTTCCAAAAACACTGTGAGTGTGTGTGCATGTGTTTTGGGGGCAAGGCATAGATGGAGATTCTCCACCTTCAGGAGCTGAGAGTACGTCCTGCTGTAAAGTGAATTTTGCGATCCAGTACCTAACAATGTTAAAAAAAATACAAGAACCCTTTTAAATAGTGAGAGTGCTGTTAAGATTTATGGGAACTTGAGTATCGGCTTCCATTCCAACATCCTTCTAGCTCTAATGCCAATTCCGCAGTAAGCACCCTTCCCAGAGCATGACATGTGAGAAGAATGGGCCTTCTAATGCTAGTGATTCATTTCAGGAATGATGTCAAGACACATACTTTGCTTGCTGAGCTGTCAGGGATGATAACTTCCCAGTCCAGGGAAAGTCAGGACTTAATTCATTGTCCCATGTCGGGAGCCAAGCGAATCTGGCCATGACATCTACCCACTGTACGTGGGCGATGTCAATATTTAGGTGGAGGCAATGAATTAAATGTCTTCCTTTTTCTTCCTGAATAGTAAGGCGATGCTTTCAGGCTCAGCAGTGAAAACTTTGACAGCTGCTCTGTAAAGAGGTTCCTGTCATTTATTTGAATTGGATTACAACAAGCAGAGCTTTCTTTCAGGATGTGAATGACGGAGGTACTGCACCAAGGCATGCTTACTGTGGGGATCCAGCTCTGAGGATGGATCTGGGGACCATTGGAAAAGAATAAAACTGTATGTTATTTCACATGTAGCATAAGGCAGGATGTGGATTTATTCCATTGCCTTCCCAGACTCTAGTTTTTACCAGTTTCTGGGGATTGCTAATTTGACTCAAAAGAGGAATGGCCAAGGAAATAAACATCAGCCATAAAAACCAGATCGGATTGGTTTAGCTCACACAAAAAAAAATTCTTAGCTTTTCAATACAAACATACCTTAGTCACATGCTTCATTTTAGCTTTACCCAGTGCGTTAACTTTTCTCTGGGAAAATCCTGCACTGAAGGGAATATGGCCTCTTAACCATGTAAAACCCAGTCTCTTGTCTCATATAGAGAACACTGCTTGGTCAAACAGTTAGACTTTTAAAAAACATTTGAAATCCTGCTACATGCCAGGCATTGAACGACAGCTGGAGAGGACAGGTATTTGAGGAGAAATCAACCAAGACCACATCTGCTCTCAAACGGCCACCCATAAGGGGCACTAGCACTCTGATGGTGCCTTCCGACCGGAAGCACAGAGTTGGTGTTTCAGGGGTAGAGGAGACTTTAGCCATGATCTCGTCATGTAGTTCTTCACATTTATCTCTGGGTCACAGAACTGTTAGAATCTGATAAAGGCTTTCCCCAGAATAATTTCATACCCACATAAATTTTATACCCACATAAAGTTATATCCACATAAAGTTTCCATCTAGTCTAATCTTCTGACATCCGGAGAGTAAGTGGCTTCTCCAAGGTCACCCAGAAAGATGAAGGCAGGTCTTAGATAATATTAGACGCTATTCTGAGGCTTAGTTTACTTCTTTCTTTCTATCATTGAGCAGAAATAAGTCTTTCTTTTTCGGGATAAAACAAACAAATCCACAATATTGAGAAAGCTCATTAATAAGATGCAATTTTAAACATAATATGCACTGTGGTTAAGAATATAGGATTTAGTGTCACACAGACTGGGGTCAAGTTCTGCCCATGTCACTTATTCAGCAGGCATGACTGGGGAAAAACATTCAACCTCCCGAAGGTTTTTTTTTAAATTTGTAAAAGTGATAGAATACTAGGACTTGTCCAATAGATTAGGAGTCTTATGGTTTCTAAATGAGATGATAAATATACAATATTTAGCACAATGCCTGGCTCTTAGTTTATGTTTTTGTCATTAATATTATTTAACATGGCCGTGGCTAGTGTAGCTCAGTGGATTGAGCGCAGGCCTGTGAACCAGAGGATTGAGGTTCAATTCCCAGTCAGGGCACATGCCTGGGTTGCAGGCCAGTTCCCAGCAGGGGATGCACAAGAGGCAACCACACATTGACATTTCTCTCCCTCTCTCTTTCCCTTACCCTCTAAAGATAAATAAATAAAATCTTTAAAAAATATATTATTTAACATGCATCATTAACCTGCAGCATTTAAAAATCTCAGACAGAGATTTCTGTAACTCAGAACAGGCCATATACTAAAGTACTTATTCATTTAACAAATGTTTAATGAATGCTGTGATCAGTGTTGGGACATAAAACAGGTTTGATATCTGCTTTTATGGATCCAAGATTATTATATGCATTTTTCTTTCGATATTGAAACTTGAACACTATTTGATATTTTATTATGTCCTTTCTAATATTCAGTTCCAAGTGAGAAATGAATGCAGAAAAATTACTATGGTTATTTGAAAAAGATTTGTTATTCATATTTAAAGCTACTTAATCAACAAACAACTAATCAAAAGATGTACAACTCTAAACATTTTTATCTCCAGTTCCACAACTTTAAGTTAGCATCCCAACCGATTAAAATGTGGCCACAGCGAGTGTCATTGCCAACATGACAAATTGCCAAATGTCCTTTGTGGGTTTGATGAAAAATTAGAAAATATTCCAGAATTGCTATAATTAGAAGAATCACTTTTACCTCTTTGATAAGGTTTCTAAGCATCTGTTCGGTTGGGGTAATGCAACTCTGCTCAGTGTTAAGTTCCTGCATTTATTGTTCCACAGATATCAGCAGTGACACATTCAGTAGAAGATATGCAACACGAGCTTCGGCTTTGGCAAGAGAAAGTCTTGAAAAGCATTTAACAAATGAATCATGGCAGCTTCCAATAGAAAAAGAAGACAATGGCTTACAACCTCACAGGCAGCGACGTTTTATTACCAGCTCGTCATCCAAGCCTTATGAGCCTGAAGAACACTATGTACAAAAGACCTTACAAAAACATGAATCAAAGTACGATGATCCTTGTGAACTGTTAAAACAGAGCAGGCCTCGGTATTTTCAGCCAAAAAAATCTCTTATCTGTAAGTATGTGCCCTATGACCAACTTAAAGATTATGTAAAAGGAAAGAAGCCACGTAGCCGAGAACATTCAAAGCCTAAGAATGAGCAAATCCAAATTTATAGTGCAATAGAAAAATTCCTTATGAGTGAGGACAACACAGGGTTATCGGGGTTATCAACAAATATCAAGAAAACACGTTCCCCTAGGAGTGTTAGCTTCCATGATCCTGGTTTAGTTGGAAAAAACAGGTTGGAGATGTCGCCCAAAACATCCACCCATTCAAAACAGCAAAAAACTCAAAGCGAGCAGCTGACCACCTTGAATCTCAATAAAAGTAGCAGTGCACCAGAGAGAAGCAAAGGGGGGAAATGGCTCACTGATACACAGACTCTGAAAGAAAAAGGGATCGAGCAATCTGATGTCAAAGGGAAAATTGGAAAGCAAAATGTAAAGATAAAATTAAATTTACACCCTTTTAGAAAAGCCAGAGTCCACCCAGAAAACTCCTTGCCAGAATGCCCACTGAAATGCAAGCAAGTATTGTTACATCCTAATAAATTATCCAAAGCTTCTAAGAAAGAAGCCAAAATGAACCTTTGGTCATCTGCAGTTTTTCCCCACCAGCCAGAGAGTAACGACTATGCCGCACTCACTTCAAAGAGACTGCCTCTTAAACATGCCCCAAATCAGACCCCGTATTACAAAAAACACACTAAAAAGGCTCCTCTGCTCACCACTAACAACTTACCTGTAGTCAGCCAGAGCTCCCTGGAAGGCAACCGTCACCCTCTTGGCCCTGTTTCTGATGGAAGCCAAGCAACATTGCCTGGCCTCATAGCCCCTGCAGCTGAATGCAGGCACCCACACGCTCCATTCTCGACCGAGCAAATGGAAGGTGCAATTCATCTCCCATTAGTAGGTTCCGGTTCTTTACCAGGTTCTTGGGAAAATACAGGCAGTGATGTTGTAACATCCTGCCATTCCACGAGGATTCCTGACCAAGAGGCAACACAGCCCACGGAGCACACTGAGCAGGACAAATCTGAGACCAGTGTGCTAACCCAGTTTTCTTTGTCCTTGGAAAATCCCATGCAACCTGTCGGTGTCCACAAAATGGACACACACAAGGAACATACTGTAGATCAAAATCAAATGTTGCAACATGCAGGACAACATTCAAGACATGAAGAACTTGGAAATGAAGAAAAAATATTAGTGATGGAATCCAAAACATCACAGCAGATAATGGAAAATTGTATTAGGGACAAGAGAATGGATGTAGAAGAAAAACTTCCTAAGACCGAAACATGTGATTCCTCTTTCATTCCCCAAACACAATCCAAGAGCAACCCAACATTTACAAAGATGAAATCTGTTGCACCCCAAGATAGGATGAAAGTTCCCAAGGATACCAATACTTCCCTTAGTAGTCAAACCATCTCACATCTAACCAACAGTAGCGAAAAAGAAATTGACAGCACGAGTGCACTGCCTAGAGATGAAGGCACCCAAGCATTAGAAATAAAAATGGTAGAAAAAGAGGAGGAAAAAATGCCTGATAAGAGCAAGGCCAATGCTACTATGTTAATGCAGACTAGACAGATGACTTTAACAGGCATGACAAAAGAAAAGCAGCAAACTTGGGAACATGGAAAAAGTAAAAATCTTACATTACATGGTTCAAGTACTGTGGAGGCTACAATTACAGTTGAGGATTTGGGCATTATAAGTTGTCAGGAAACTGAAAATAGACTACCTCATAGTGAAACAGACCTTCACATAAATAGTAATACGCACGATTTGAGAGAGTATCCAAACACTCAACCAGATCAAGATAGCATTGCCCACAAAGAAGGCACGATGGCAGTGGGGACACTTGCAGCATGTCCCCCCCTACCAGAGGTAAAAGACATTTAGTTTGGAGGCAGAAAATGAGGTGCCTCTAATTCCTAGAAGAATAAGTGAAGCTGAAAACTCTGGTCTAAAGCACACACTGCATCCACCATCGGTTGAATATGCTAATATATCACTTTTGGAGGTAGAACAAAGTGAACAAAATAACCCGAATAATAATCATTTTCTACCTTAGCTTTCTTCAAAAGAACACACAAACCCCCTCAGCTTTTGCATGCATTTCAAATGCACTATTTGGGAGAAAAAATCCTTAGCAACTCTTTGTTATCAGTAAAATAAAAGTACACATTGGAATATAAAGCAAAAATCAAAGATGGAGTCACAAGATATATTTGACACAAATGAGGTTTCTTCTCTAGGGAATGGGGAAATGGGAAAGAAAAATTTTGCCTAGTCTTGGAAAAGAAAGTCAATTAAAAAAAAGCTTTAAGTAAATGAAAGATTGAAGAAGAAAAAAAATACTAGAGCAGATTTACACTTGATGTTTATTTTATGGAAACTACTACACACATCTCAATTAGTGGTATTACAATATTGCTTTCCACACAGATGATTATATATTCATATTTGTGCCTGATCTGCTTTTCTAATTATGGTATGTAAATAAAAATTGAGCTTTGCTTGTTAACTGTAGTCTATCTGATATGCATACTGTATATTTCAACCATCTGAGAATGTTTGGTTGACAATTATGCTTGGTCTTAAGTAGAAGTCTTTTAAACCTGTTAATTTTGTAAGAGGAAAAAAAAATCTAGGTTTCTGTAAAACCTGTAAAATCCTATATATCCACTAGGTGGAGATCTCAGCTTCAATCATTTTAGGAGAGCAAATGGATCTTCAAGATCAACACAATGGATTCTGAACAAAAGGAATTTTAAGGAGCTTTATTGCCAATTTTTATTAACTTCAGATTCTGAAAACTAAATAACGCATTAACGTGTAAGATGTCAAGGTCTGACCTCTTGAGCTGCGCATGCCACTATTCTTTGGTGTTAGCTTCCTTCCTGTGCACAGAAATTAAATGGGCTTATAAGCATCAGATTTACAAGTCATAGAATAAACATCTCTCGTTCAATGCCACACTTATTTGCCCAACAGTATATGCAAACAATTTTGTTACTATACCAGTAACCTGTGAAAACATACCTTCACATTTTCTAGTGTGGGGGGGGCGGAGGTTGCAAAGATGATTAACTTCCTTTCACCTCTCTCTCTATCTGTCCAGGTATCTGTATCTATATATCTACATTTGGCAATATTATAAAGCTTAGAAGACTATTGGAACAATACATAATGCTTACATGCCCCACCTATCTTCTGTTTTCTTTCTTACTCAAAATGGCCAGCAACCGACAATTTTCTTATTTTGAAAGTCTCTAACCTTATTACCTCTCTTCTTTCTCTTTTCTGCCTGGATTCAAAATTTTCTTAGTTATAATTTCAACTCCTCTACCCTCTGTTTTTGTGCAGACTCTCTGCTTGAGCTTAAATCCTCTGCCTCTGCCTGCCTCCCTGTCCCCGCTTCCTTTGTTAAGCACCTTTAAGGTGAGAAGAGCCTCTGTAATGACTCACACAATAACTTGATTCTAATTGACAGCTCCCTCAGTTCTATAGACCAGGTTACTTTTTTCTTGTTAGCTCTCTTTTTTTTTCCTTTTCTTATTTTTTAAGCACCTTCACCTTAATGCAGAGCCCTTCGTTTTGTTCTCCTCTCACTGTCAACATCCCTGATATCTACTGGCCTAATGAATGCTCTGGTCACTGGCTGCCTCTTAGGAATCAGGGATGACAGGGCTCCAGGACTCTTTTCTCTCTTCCATTCCCTAAATCCAGTCTTTCTCCACCTTATGATGTTCTGTTTCCTTTGAAGTATTTCTCAGGTTTACCCCTGGTTCCGAATCCCCATGGTAATCATTGTAGTCTTTGTGTTGTAATCAACTGGATTACTAATGGCCCAGCTGGACGCTCTGTCTTCAGTGCCTTTTGCTTCCATTCAGTCCACTGGTTTTCTGTGTTTATCTGGCACAAACTTCCTGGGGTGTTTGTTCGAATGACACATTCCTGCTCCATCCCACAGACTTTGATGTAGTAGATTTAGAACACAGCCTCCCCCCCATCCTGGTTTTAACAAACATTCCAGGGTCATCCAGAGGTCCTATAAGCAGCCCACACATTAAGAAACAATGCTTAGCTATTCCGATGCACACTAGGAGAAAATTCAGTGCCTGCCTCCCTATGGAACTACAAACGCTTCTTCAAGTGAATGAATCCTTCACACCAAACTCTGATGAATCTTCTTTAAAAAATTACTTTTACCCTATTTCTTAACTGGTTTAGAGACAGAAAAAGAATTGCCCACAATTTCATGTCCAAACTTCCTGTTCTGGTTTCCAGGGCTTTCCAAACTCTGAACCCCTTTAACTATGAGGACTTCCTCCCACCTCTCCCTGTTTTTTCAATATGCATTTTCCATCCCCAATAGGCTGCTACTCTCATTGTCTTCTTTTGACTTTATAGGTTTCGATTAAGCTTTATCTTTATGTTTATGGGTCTTGACTAAGAGGACACACACAGGAAACAGTAATGTGCTTCAAATTCAAAAAGTAAAGCAAAATCAGACATAAAAGAAAAAATGAGTCGTGAAATCGAGAATCTGGAAAATAATGACCAGGACAACATGATGTTAGTGTCTTAGATCTGAATGACTCAACTGATGCCTGGTATAAAGATTTAATCCCCCAGTGGCCACAGTGTCTCAATAACTAAGTCCTTCCCTTGTGTATTTTCACAACAGGTTTGCATATGTTCCCTTTTTGGAGATTGATTTTCCCTCACCAACCACTTTCATTCAGCAAACTCCTGTTTGTGCTCATGATCTCAGTTCAGGTGTCATGTCCTCCAGGAAGCCTTATCTGACCCGCATGAGCTCTGTGTCCCCCACTTGCTGGTATTCTTTAGTATGCATTCTCATCTAATTTGGTTTTTCTTCATTTAGCTTGTCATTATAAAACCGTTGATGTGTTTATCCAGTTAATCTCCATTTGACCCAAGGACTTAAATTTCACTGAGAGAATATGTTCAAGGAATCCCAGCACCTATTCCTGGGGCTGTATGTAGTAGAGACTCAGTAAGTAATTGTTGAAGGAAATAATGAAAACCAGCTCATTATTCCCTTTTTCCTCACCACTCAGCCTACTGATATGGTAAAGACTTTATTGGGCCATGTAATGATGACCGAGGCATGCCACATAAAGAAGCTCATTTTCATAATGCTGAATGGATTCCACAACCAAGCCAGGGTCCACCTGACTGACAAGCCCAGATGTTGCCAACCAGAGACTTTGTTTTCCTGTCCTGATTTCTCCCCATTCTCTTCCCTGAACCTCATCCCCAGAGTCAGACCTACGCTGAGAGTCTTCACTGCTGAGTAGTAAAACCTTTACACTAAGTACTTGATTTTGGCCATTAGTAAATAAATAAATAAATAAATAAATAAATAAATAAATATATACAGTAAGATATATCTATATCTATATCTATATCTATATCTATATCTATATCTATATCTATATCTATATCTATATCTATATCTATATCTATCTATATCTATCTATCTATATATTACTGTATTCTCTTTTGGCCCTATTCTGGTTCTCTTTATCATTTCCCTGTTACTTATGGAATCCATTCTACCCCCCAAAATACTTTTAGTAGCTTCCAATGACTTGCTTTTTTATCACCAAATTAAAACTTCCTTATGCCCCTTATCTATAATCATGAAAGGTCAGTTCAAAAAAGCAAAAGGGATTCCCTGGATTATCATTTTATGCTATACCTTGGAACAGCTCACATCCCACTGAGAGAAGGAAATTCTGGGTTAGCTACTTGGCACCCTTATTCTAGGAAAACACATCTAAGGTTCACTGGAAAGGCAAGGAAAGCTTATCCTGAACTATATAATCATGTAATTTTTAAGACAAGTTTTTCTGTACATCAAAATTCAGATAAGGTGATTAGAGGCACTGATAAGCAGTAAAGATATTCATTCGTTTACTCAATAAATATTTTGGAGCACTTACTAGGTACAAAATAAAATGAACAAATAAAAAGTCCCAGTTTTTATGCAGCTAACATTCTGGTAGTGAGGGAAGATTCTACACATAAATACGTAATCTCTCAGATTAAGTGGTCAGGAGCAGAGGTTATTTCTTTTGAGATATTCAATCCATGTCCCATCATAAGCTTCCCTTTTCTTCATAAGAGTTTCCTGTACACTTGTGGGATTGGGTATTGACTTGGTCTGGGTTTTGTCTTTTGAAAATAGGTAGGTTGCTTTCTCCTTCCAAACATTCGGACTATGGCTTATTCTATTTTTCCTGTGGTGAGATGCTTTCTGAGATAACAATAGCCTCCTTTATCTGCTCCTTTCTTTGTCAAAGAGAGATAAAGTGCCTGGGGAGGATCAGAAACAAGCACCTATACGAAGAGAACAGCAATAACCAGGATGGTTAGAGGTGGGTGAATAAGGGCTATTAGGCCTTTTTGTATACGGATCTCCAATGTGAAGAATGTGGACTAAGTCACTCTGCTCAGAGCAAAAGAATCGATGTGGACTGACGTCAAGACACAAGGATTTCGGTAGACAGCAAAACATAGTGTCAGGCGGACTCTTAGACACTGTGCTAAGCTGTGCTCTCAGGAAAGAAGTTGTAGAATCTTCTCCTTTGTCAGTCTTCGAAGACAAAGTGGGCATCACTCTGGTACAAATAAGAAGAATCCTTTTCTGTACACAGATGGTCTGGGAGTTCATCCTGGGATTATATGACTATTTCTTTTTACTCTCTTAGAGTATGATCATATTTTAAAATGTTCGTTCCCAGTGTTTACATACCATACATTACTTATTCCTTCCATAATATCAATCCCTTCATTTGGGCTCAAAATCTATGCTCTTCACTACTTTATCACAGCCACTCAGAGTTAGAGAAGGACCAGGACCAGGTCTCCTGCCTCCTGCTGGAGCCAGCGCTGCTGAAGACCACGTGACATGGGGCCTTCGCCTGGAGGCCTGCCCCCTGGTGAAGAGCCCACACCAACCCATCTTGGGCCAAATTTCTTTCTTTAGAAAATGGCTAAATGTGGCTGAAGCATAGTTAATAAAATTGCAGCTGAGATGAGAGTGTGAGTCATCTGTCATACCCTGGTTTTTCTTTTACTAATCAGTTGTGAGAAACATTTCAAAATCAGAGAGCAGCAGCAAAGAAATATGAGATACTCAGACTTCTTGAGGCAATTAGAGACGAAAGAGCAGAAGGCAAATCAGTCCTCTCGCCTCAACAGTCTTAATATACACACTAAAAGAAGACTTTGGTGTGACACTATTTGTGACAGATTCTGACCATAACACATTTTCTAAGAGGAAATAAAAATGACTCACTTCAGGACACGCATTCCACCCTCGCATCAGCAGAGATGATATGGGCTTCGGAATAGAATAGCCAATGGGTGGTCTGATGTGATGGTAAGCCATGTCAGCTGCGGCAGCCGCTGCAAACCAAATGGTCATGTCATTTTGAAATCTACATATTCATTTTAAGAAACCCATGAACAGGCCACAATCATCAAAAATCAATCTGTGCATCATCAGGAGAGATTCAAAAAGAACTTTGTGCTTTTTTGAAAAACTTAAACCAAACATTGCATAATTTGATACTGTAAGTTTATCTTTATAAATTCATTCATTTGGTTGTTCATTTGATAGTGAGCATAAGGACTATGCACAGGAACAAAGCAGCATACAAAGGAGCGTGAAAATAGCAAGTTATTTAGAATGTGCAGCTGAAGTATGGGGTAGGTACATGATGTTATAGAAAGTAAAGACAGACAGACAGATTGGACCAGACTGTACCATGCCATAGCTCTCAGGCTAATGAGCTTACATGGTGCAGAGTAAGACATGGTATGTCACTGCACTTTGTACTTCAAGTACCTGGTCAATGCAGATTATTTTTTAAGCTGAAATTTCATGACTATTACAAGAATGTTAGGATTTTAATTTTAATATTTAGAAAGTAGTTATTATTTGCTAAACTCTACCAGAGACTTCACATCCATCTTTTTATCTAATAGCACTCATTGCCTGAACTCCCTAGTGCCGCCTGCCTATTTGCATTTCTGAATATTGCTCATCTCAAAATCCCTGTTACTACATTATGATTCTTGGAACTTCATCGTAGATTACTGATTGCTGATTATTTTTCTGTTCTGCAACCCGTGATTTCTCTACTCCCTTGGAAACCAAGCCTATAACTATTTTTTATTAAATTACACTTCATGTCAGGCATCATGGCATGTACAGGCTTTTTTGACCCCCCTGACAACCATGCAAAGTATGTATGAGTGTTACTGTCATGTTTTGGTGTGTGTATGTGATGAGTTTTTAATTCATCAAAAGAATTGAATCTGACTAGTGGTTGCTGTAGCCTCTTGTTCCAGATTCCATGATCTCTTCAGCCACTTCACATTAAAAATTCTTTGTGAACAACACGCGAAGCTCTTTTTATTCTTCCCATTGGACTCTGCACCAGTGGGAGCTCAAGTTCCAGGGCATGGCTCCTTCCTGTTTTCTAGATTGTGATGTCATAAGCATCTGTCTGTATGGTAAAGGCTAGAGGTCTGACCCTCAACCACTCCCTCTGCACCTGAGTTTGCTCCCCTTCGGTTCTGTTTAAGGATCTGGTGCAGTGAAATCATATGCAGCGTAACTGAACGGTCTCCTTCATGGGTCGGTCAGAATTAGCACCTAATTTTGCCAAATGTGAAATTTATACTTATCCTTTGTAAAATTTTAGAAAATGAAGAGAATTCAAGAGAATAAAATTGTATTCAGAGGAAACACATGTAAACATATTTTAAGTGTTTCTTATATTTACATCATTGAGCTTATTTCTAATATATAATTATGTAATACTTCTTTCCTTAAATTAAATATAAGCATTTCCAATGTTAAATCTCCATGCTAATATATTTTTAATGACTCTCCACTTAGTGTGATTTACTTAATCATTCCTCAATTTTATGTTCAAATAAGCACTTCAAAGAATGTCTTTTTCAATATGAATTTCTTGATTTCACAAACTACCTAGGTTATTTTGAGAGGTAAAATTAATATATCAAAGGGGATAGCTAAAGACTTTTTATACATACTTAAAAATTGTTTTTCTGAATAATTGTAGTAATTTATACTTTCAATAGCGAGACTGTAAGTAAATTTTTAGATTTAGAATTAGATTTTCTCACTTTATAAAAGATTTTGCTAATATCAGAGACAAATATATCAGCTTACTCATTGTTGTTTAAATTTTGTTCTTTACTGATTAGCGAGGATTAATGTTTTCCCAAACGTTTATTATTTGTCTTTAAAATTTTAGTTCATGCCCTTTGCCCCCCTGAAATGAGGACCATGCCCCCTGGGAGCACATCCCCTGGGAATGGGGGAGGGGTTGGAGCTGTGCTGATCGGAGACTCTGCCCCCAGGGACCAAAGAAGGGCGAAGGCAAACCTGTGTTGGCCCTCACCAGTTGCTAACACTGAGAAAACAAAGGAACAAAAGGTTGATCAAATCATACTTAGCAAACTTAACATGACTCATAAAATGTATCTTTTGTGTTATAAAAAACTAGGCATGTTAGGCTTCTTCCATTGGCTACTCTTGACTATTTTTGAATTCTTTTTGAGATCAGTGAACGAGTAAGCAAACAAACTGATGCTTAATGATCACTGATCTAACTCTACTTTTTCACCTTATGACCATTTGAATGTTGTTGAGCTGGAGCAACTATAGGCACATAAAGCAGTGTAGTGAACACATTCAAGCTAATGACACATATCGTAATGGGTGGGGAGAGACTGTTCACAAAGTGAGTTAAGCTCAGATGCAGGCGCCAAACATCTCCTCTGAAGCTCTCTTAGGCTCTGATATCAAGTATACAAAGTTGTTCACTTTTTGGCACTGTGTCTGCAAAGTCAGTTTAAGATGAATGATATTTAATTCTTCATTATTCAAAGCAGATTCTGCAAAGCCCTGGCAACTTTTCCCTTTTGCTTTGTGAGTTCTTGGCAGGGACACTACTCACGAGCAACTCTGACTAGTGGGCAATGTGACATGAGGAGTCATGGGACAGAAATTCATCACCTTTGACATTGCTTTGCCCATCTTGCCTAAGTGGCCATGACACACTAGCAGCTGGGGAACTTTCTGCTACTCCTGATTCAGATGTCACTGTCAACCCATTAATCACATTTTACCTTGATTGCTACATGAAATATATTAAATGACTTATGTAAATATTAATTTCTATTTTTACAGAGAAAACTACTATTGAAAGAGAATAAGGCTAAATTAAAAATAGCAAAAACTATTTATTGAGCACCTATTCTTTCATCAGCACTATCTGAAATAATTATCAATAGTAAAGCTTATAATGTGGCTTCTGGGCTAGGGCTGTTCAACAGAACTTTAAATATATATATATATATATGTATATACATATATATACATATATATACTTTTTAATTGCTTATTACAGTTGTCCCAATTTTTCCCCCTTTGTCCCCCTCCATCTGGTACCCTTCCTTCCTTCCAGCATCCTCCCCTCTTAGTTCATGTCCATGGGTCATGCACATAAGTTCTTTGGCTTTTCCATTTCCTATACTATTTTTAACATCCTCCTGTCTATTTTGTACCTACCAATTAATCCCTGCACCTCCCCCTCATTTCCACCCCCCTCCCAGTTGATAACCCTCTAAATGATATTCATATCTAGAATTCTGTTCATGTTCTAGTTGTTTGCCTAGGTTTTTTATTTTAAAATATTTTATTTATATTTCTTTTTAGAGAGAGGGAAAGAGAAGGAGGAAGAGTGGGAGAGAAACATCTATGTGTGGTTGCCTCTCATGTGTCCCCACTGGGGACCTGGCTTGCAACCCAGGCATATTCCCTGATTGGGAATTGAACCAGCAACCTTTTGCTTCACAGGCCTGTGCTCAATCCACTGAGCTACACCAGCCATGGCTATTTTTTAATTTTAGATTAAGTTGTTAATAGTTGTTAATTTGTTGCCATTTTAATGTTCATGGTTTTGATATTCCTCTTTTTCTTAAATAAGTTCCTTTTAACATTGCATATAATAAGGACTTGGTAATGATGAACTCCTTTAACTTTACATCATCTGGGAAGCACTTTATCTGCCCTTCCATTCTAAATGAGAGCTTTGCTGGATAGAGTAACCTTGGGTGCAGGTCCTTGCCTTTCATGACTTCGAATACTTCTTGCCAGTCCCTTCTTGCCTTCAAAGATTTTTTTGAGGAAACCAGCTGATTATCTTATTGGAACTCTCTGATTTTCTCTTAATGCTTTTAAGGTTTTTCTTTATCATTAACCTTTGGCATTTTAATCATGTGTCTTCATATAGTCCTCTTTGGGTCCAACTTGTTTGGGTCTCTCTGTGCTCCCTGAACTTGCATGTCTACTTCATTCACCAAAGTAGGGACATTTTCTTTCATTATTTTTTCAAGTAAGTTTTCAAATTCTTGCTCTTCTACTTTTCCTTTGGGCATCCCTATGATTTGGATGTTGGTACATTTGAAGATGTCCCAGAAGCTTCTTATGCTATTCTCGTTTTTTTTTTTCAGTTCTTATTTCTTTTTGCTGTTCTGGTTGAATGCTAATTTCTTCCTTATGTTCCAAATCGTTAATTTGAATCCCATCTTCCTCCCCTTCACTATTAGTTCCCTGTAGATTTTTCCTTATTTCACTTAGTGTAACCGTCATTTCTTCTTTTATGTTATTACCATACTTGATGAGTCCTTTGAGTGTCCTGATCAGTAGTGTTTTAAACTCTGTAATTGGTAGATTGGTTATCTCTGTTTTGTTTAGTTCTTTTTCTGGGGTTTTGTTCTGTTCTTTCATTTGGACCATATTTTATTGTCTCCTCAATTTGGCAGCCTCCCTGGGTTTGTTTCTGTGTAATAGGTAGAGCTGCCTTGACTCCCTGTCTTAGTAGTGTGGCCTATTGTAGAAAAGTCACCTGCAAATTGTGTGGGGCAGAGCCCTATGTAATTGTCAGGGCAGGCAACCTGCTCCACTACTTTGTGGTTCTGTGTGCGGGAGGGCTCAGGGAGAGGACAATGCAGTTGCCTGGCTTCTGGAGTTTTGCCCGGCATTTGCCCTGTTCCCAGTCACTTCACCCATTCCCTGTGTGCAAGTGTTCACCTATTCCCTGTGTGCAGTGATGCCCTTCCAGCTGTTGCCCTGGTGCTGAATCCCAGAATGGGTGTGTTTGCATACATTCTCAGACTGTGTGGACTCTTTACCTGGACAATCCAGCAGTTTCTTCCTCTGCACCAACCCCTACTGATGTTTATAGCCAGAAGTTATGGAGATTGATCTTCCTGGTGCTGAAACCCTGGTCTGTGCCATCTGGCCTGAGGCTGGGATTACTTGTTCTCAAGGTATCCCTCCCAATTTTCATCCCCCACACATGAACGTGAGCGTGCCCGTTCTGCCACCACTGCCACCTCTCTGTGCCATACTGAGTCTCCTAGCCTCTCTGCCCATCTCCACCCCTCCTACCAGTTTGGATGAAAGTGGCTTCTTTAGATCCTTGGTTGTCACACTTTCATATAGTTTGATTTTCTGACAGTTCTGTATGTTAGTTGTTTTGAGAGTTAGTAATTCTTTCCATGAAGAGGATACCAGAAAAAAAGTCACATTTTAATATTGAACCATAAAAGGCAGAGAAAAATCCAGGAAGGAGGCAAAGTGCATCTACCTGTACTTCCGTCTTGACTCCATAGTCTCCACAGAACTTTCTGCAGTGATGAAAATATTATTCTATGCTGTTCGACACGGTAGGGTGTGGCTACTAGGTACTTTCAAAATATGGCTGGTGTAACTAAAAAGCTGAAACTTTAATTTCATATAATTGCAATTAACATAAACTTCCATTTAAATAGCTATGTGTGTCTAGGGGCTGCCGTATCAGAGAGCACAGTTCCAGAGAGGTGCTGTCTCCCTCTCCCATTATCCTCAAAGAGAGTCGAATTAAACACAGTTTTGTGAGTCAGCCTCAAGGGTCTACATAACCCTGGTTTCAAGTTCCTCATTGTTTATTAAAACTTTATCACAAAAAGAAAAGCTATGATACAGATTGTCAGTGTTGTCTCTCAAAAGAGGCCAGTGAACAACAGACTAGGCATTCAAAATAACATGTGCTAAACTTCATTTATTCATGTGACAGAATGTATTAACATTCTATGTAAATGATAATAAGCTAAGAAAAAATAAGTGTTATACTTTTCAATAAAATATGTAAATGAATGCATAATTAATAAAGACATGAATTACTAGATTTTTCCCTGCCTTTTATGGTTCAATATTGAAATGTGATGTTTTTTTCTAGTATCCTCTTCTCTGCTTTTTTTTTTTTTTTTTTGCAATTACATCTACTGTCACTTAGGTCGTAGTTTGGATGAACTCTTTTTGGGTGTGCTTCCTATGTCCTGACCCAGCACCCTGTACTACAATAGCATACAATGTTTCATACTTAATTACCTATTTAATTGTTTGCCCCTGGAAATGAATCACAAGTTCCTCAAGGTCAGTGACTGTGGTTTTCACTGCTGTATCTCCTGTTCTGAGCAGCGACATGCAATTAGTAGGCATTTAATAGATATGCTCTGAATGAATCAATAAATGAGATAGTTTACAATAATATTTCACTGGAAATAATATAGATCATGGTATGCAGAACTCAGTAAACAGTGTTTGTACAAACAAGTGAAGATGATGGATTAGTGCCAATTAATATCTTATTCATTATTATGCTTTCAGGACAGAGAATAATTCCTATTCATCAAGAAACATTACAGGATGAATATAATGTTTAGTTTAATATCAACTGAAAATATAATTAAGTCAATTATTGAGATCTGGTGGCCTATTTAGTACACAATACTATCTTTTGTCCAAAGCCTTTGGGGAGGGGGCTTCAATAAACTGAAGCAGTATCACTATTCAGCACTTCTCTTTACAAGAAAGTTTAGAGGCCTGATTTCCAGTCTGGCTTTACTTTTAACTCTCTGGAAGATCCTAATTAAACTAATTTGCCTTTGTGAGTATTAATTTCTCTAAATTTAAAGTTGAAGCAATGAGGACGTAGTGTAAGGGTGACACGCATGGCCTTTGGGGACAGGGAGCCATGCATTTAACTCTGGGCTAGCATGTGACATTGAGCATATATATCTTACCCTGATGGGACCCAAACCACAGGTTATTGTTAGAATTGAAAGAGACAGGGGACTTAGAGTCTCTGGTACATCATAGATTCCAAATAAGTGTTAGCTGTTGTTGTTGCTATAATTACTATCAACATTTCTAAGGGTTTTTCCAATTCCTTTAGTCTGAACCTAGAGAACTAGATATGAAAGACACTGCTGTATGGTATCTGTTCTGTTTAGACCAGAAATCCTAGCTCCTTTTGAGGTTTTCTTTGAGTATGAATACCAGGTAAAATACTGCACTGAGTTACTGTGAATTACAAGGCTATGAACCATCTCACCTGCCATCATCTCCTCATAATGCAATATGGCCGTTGTGAAGGGGATGACTACACAGTTCTCTGGGACGCACTTAATTAGCTATACATTGCTTATGGATACATTGTTACTAGATCCTGAATTCCTAAAGTAATCTATCACTTATTCTTTCATGTTTTGTAGAAGTAAATTTAGGCATTCATATAAAAAAGGAACAATAAATTACCATTTTTTGTTTGTAAGTTTTGACCAAGATAAAATTGCCAGAATGTTTTTTTTTCAATTTCGATTGTGTGTTTGCATGTTCTAAAAAACACAACTGATTCTGCTTCATTGTTTTTAATAGGCAGGGCTGTGGTGAAACAAAGCAAATTCATTCTACCATCTCAGCAAGAGTGAAGACATTCTTTGTTAAAATGACACTTTTCAGTAACGTATCACCAGAGCATGCAGCATCTGAGAGAGACCATAAGATTGCAATCTTGAGATTGTACTAAGAATGGCTTAATTTTTTTAAGCCACATCCCATTCTCATTACAGACTGTCAGAAGAATAGATTAATTTGCACCATTGTCTGTTCTCATTGCAATCTTTGTCAGTGTAATGAAGTATCAGAATGTTAATATCAGCTATATTCATAAAAATATCACCATCCATTGGACCAATTTGATCTCTTCAGTGATCTGTGTAGTTATTGGCTGGCTCCACTCTTTTCAGTAAAAAAAAAAAAAAAGAAAAACTGATAAGGGTTAGCACAGCAAACATAAGATTTCAGAACTTCAGCTCACTCCTATTTTCCTATCATTTGTCAAAGCATAGTCTACATCATCAATGTACTTATGCCCTTTGAGGTTGTTACATGCAGATGTGTTATGATCCTAATCATATATGCAGAAGAGCATAATCGTCTAATACTTAAGCAGGGATAGCAAATGGCTGCAAATATGAGGCCTATGACTTAACTGTGTTCTCTATATGTATTTCAAATCTTATTTTTAAAAGCCATATGTGAGAAATCAAAATGTCTGCAAGCCATATTTGGTTCCAGGACTGCAGTCTGCAATGCTGAGTTAAAGTCTCAATATGAAGTCTCACCCAAATCTGGCTAGAATAAATTGGCAGATGTTCTTAATTTGCTGTCACATCTCTGACTGAGAGCCTGGCATTAAGGAATCCCAGGGCACAGAGTGGAGTCTCTTTGTGAAACCAGCTGGCATCACCCAGGAAGACAAGAGGCTCTCTTCCCTGGCCCCAAACCATAATCTGAAAGTGATCCACAAAACTGGTACCTGCTCATATGAAAATGGATTGGATAAAATATGTATTGATGGATTAATTCATCCTGATGACTCCATTAGTTTTCATGATACAACAGAGGTGACAGGCCCAGGAGAGAAATCAAATTGCAGAAGCAGGTGCTGGTTTCTTTCTCTGACATGTATCCAGGACAGCTCTTCTTTGGCAGGTCATACACACCAGCTCCTTTTTCATCTTGCCTGGTTCTTCCCTCTCTGCTTGTCTTCACACCTTGGCTCCTTCTCCTTCCAATCTAATCATTTCTCTCACAAATCTGTTCTCTTCCTACATCCATCATCCTCTTGCTGGCTATACCAGAAGTTGAAAAGTCATCCTCAACTTTTTCTTCTTCTTTGTGCTTCCACCTCAATCCATTAGCAAGTCCTGTTAAAATCTCCTAAAGCCAGCCTCTGCTTTCTCTTCCAAAGCCACTTCCCTGGTTAAGGGTTTATACATTCTCTTCTTGATTACCTGATTTCCTTGCTTCTGCTTTGAATCTCTCCAATCCAGCTTTCGCTTTGTAGCAAGAGGAAACATTTTAAAAATAAGAGTAGAGTTGTACTATTGCCCTATTTGAAAGCCTACAGTGACTTGTGTCATTGACACACAAGGCTCTTCCACCATCTGGCTCTGGCTTTACATTTACAGCATGTGTCTTGCCACTGAGTCTCTTACATTTTCTGATTTATCCCTACTGAATTACGTGTGTATCTCTCCTACATCTATATTTTGCCCATCCTGTTTTCTGCTGGGATGCCTTCTCTATCTCCCCACTATTTATTTAAAAAAATTTTTAAATTTATTTATCTTTAGAGGGGAAGGGAAGGAGAGAAGGAGAGAAATATCAATGTATGGTTGCTTCTGGTGCATCCCCTGCTGGGGACTGGCCCCTGCTGGGAACTGGCCTGCAACCCTGGCATGTTCCCTGATGGGGAATCGAACCACAATCTTTTGGTTCGTAGGCCTGTGCTCAATCCACTGAGCTACACCAGCCAGGGCTTTATTTGCCTATTTAATCAGTACTCATCTTTTAAAGACGTAGTGCAGGTATCATCTGCTCTAAGAGTCCACCCCTGATATCCTTTGCACATCACTTGTCTCAGCAGGAGACCCCTCCTGGGAGAAGCCTAAGCACTCTGTGCTTCAGTCTAGTTGGGACTCACTCTGCTGATTGTACCTTTCTCACTCTCTCTCTGTTCTACGAGGGCCTGGGCAATGCCTTATTGCTTTCCCCGTATCCTAGCACCGTTCCTGACCATAGGAGTACTTAATAATAACCTAAAAGTATTAATAATAGTAATTGTTAATGCTTATTTACTCAGTGCTCACTAATGACAACCAGCATTTCAACTCTTTGAGATAGGTCGTATTATTATCCCTACTTTAAAAAGAAAGAAACTAAAGTACTGAAATAGAGCTTGGGTGAGTAGCTTGCATAAGGTCGCAAGACTCACGCCCTTACACATCATGCAAATTTTCTTTAGCCCATACACTGTTAGCTTGAAAAAATATTTCCTTAAAAACTGAGTTAATTGCCAACATTTAGAATTTTTTTAGATTTAAAAAACATAGGGAAATTAGTCGATATGGTGATGGTGAGCAGGCATCCCTATGTTCCTTCACAGCATTGCTTCACCAGAGCTGTGTTGCTCCGGCCCTACTGAGTCAAAGCAAGGGGGTTCCTGTTCATCACATGCTGCTGTGTTGAACATTTGTCTGCTTCTGCTGGCCCTGTGGGCATAGTTCTTTCTAAACCTGAGATTATAAGGTTGATTTGAAGACATAACTATGTAAAGAAGACCCTGACTTCAGGTTCTTCTGAATGCATACTCATTATTTGCATAGGAGTCCATGCTAAGAGTTGTCTTCTACTTTTAGATTTCTCCCAGGAGACAGGACTCTGCTAAATCCAGGAGGTGAGCCATGTGTAATGTTGCAGTTACTGTAATTGATAATGCTGCCCCACAGTGTAGTCACGGATTTGTTACTTATTGCAAATGGCTAATATGTTGCTTATATTGAATCTGATGCTTCACATGATTTATTGCTAAACATATGCTAGATTGCCTAACCACTGCAATGATATTAACAGTCTCATTTCTTGATGCATGGTCACTGTCCAACTTTAAAAAATTCAGCATCTATCATAAACAAACTCTCCAATTAAGCAGTATAAATTCCAATATCTGGGATGTTGGAATCAAGTTATTTTTAGGCAAGATTTTAAACTGTTCTATTATATAATATTCTCTATCCCCAAATAGTAAATATTTCTGTGGGTACATGAGAGAGGGGATCTTTGTCTCTTTGAAATATTCATTTTAAACTTTGTAAAGTATAACATAATAAACAGCAAAACCATATGAATTAAATATAAATATGATGATAAATGAAGACTTAAGACATGGAGGAGACTGAGCTTAACTCAATATTGGAGAATTAAGGAAGACATTTTTGGAAGAAGTAATACTTAAGACCTAAAAGTCTATTGTAGTTAATATGATAAAAAGTAGGGAAGAGTGTCTCTGACAAATGACTACTGTTTGTCACGTGGCAGTGATGGGAAATGCAGCGAACGGAGGAAATGAAATCGTTTCCTGTGGCTGGAACACAGAGAGGCTGCAGGTGACAAAGAGTAGACCTGGGGAGGAAAGCAAGACTGACATTGTAGGGCCTTCATAGACTGTTTTTGAAAATTTTTGTTTTTATTTTAAGAGAAATGAAAAAAAAATTAGAGATTTTAAGTAAGGAAAGCTAGATTTAAGAAAGCTACACAATGGTACTTGGTGAAAAAAAGAGGGTGAGCAAAACTGGAGCCAGGATGCAGTTTATGGTACTGTGCTGTATTCTGTATAGGAAATAAGGAAGTAGCAGTGGTGAGGGTGGTACGTGTATAGATTTGAGATATTTAGGAAGTGAGCCTAAAAATAAGAAAAGTACAAAAAAACAAAGAAAGGAAAGAAGACAGGGAGGGAGGACAAAAGAAAGAAAAGAAGGAAAAAGAGGAATCAAGATGACTGCAAGTATTTCTATGGGCTTCCTGAGAACGAGAGTTCCATTCAAGTATAGAATCACAGGAAGCCTCAACCCTGTATAGCACTTTGCCCTTATCTTTCATCTTAGAGTTGCAGAGTTTTCAATTCACCAAGTTCAGTCACAGACATGATCTCATTTAATCCTCACAGCACTTTTTGTGGAGTCATCATTAACTGCATTTACTGAAGAAACGGCCAGCAAAAGGGCAACATATTAAAGGAAGCCAAAGAAGGCCAAGTGATTGGAGCACTAGAAGTGAAGTGATATGATCAAGGTTAGAGGTATAGAGCCGTGGAGAGTCTTGCAGGGCATGCTGAAAATGTTGAGATTTAATTCTAAGAACACGAGTAGCCATAGGATCATTGAAACAATGGGGACACAATCAAGTTTATGTTTTTAAACATCATTTCAGCAGATGTGTAGAGACTGAAGACCAAGGGGAAACAAGAATAAAAGAAAAACAGTCAAATGGCTATTGCAATAATTTGACAAAGGTGGCAATTTGAACTAGGGTGGTAGTGGATAAAACTTCAAGAAGTAGATAGATTTGAGTAACATATCTCATTGCTGTACTCCGTGTTGCACTGGAGGTCCTTGCCTGTGTAAGAGGCAGGAAAAAGATACAAAGACATGTAGATTGGAAATAAATAAAATAAAATTTTCTTTATTCACAGATGACCTAATCAATTACGTGGAAAATTAGAAAGATGTACAAAATTGTTACTCGAACTGATAAGTTTATTTAGCATTTTCATAGGGTACTATGTCGTTATTTA
The DNA here is from genome assembly GCF_021234435.1 of Artibeus jamaicensis. NCBI lineage: Eukaryota > Metazoa > Chordata > Mammalia > Chiroptera > Phyllostomidae > Artibeus > Artibeus jamaicensis. The sequence continues at coordinate 21,555,535 of NW_026522025.1, read as the reverse complement.
AAAATAGGAAACAGGATTCAAAGAACTTACATGTAAAACCCATGGTCGTGAACTAAGGTTGGGGGGAATGGAGGAGTTTGGGGGGGCAGGGAAGAAAGAGAAAAATTGGGAAAACTGTAATAGCATAATCAATAAAAATACTTTAAAGCAATAAAAAAATAAATAAAATCTTTTAAGAAATTAAATAAATAATTATTTATATCTCTATATTAGGAAAGAACAATTGGAAATTGAAATTTAAAAATAACATTCATAATAGCATACGCACAAAATACATTGAAATAAGTCTAAAAAATAAATGTAAGATTTGTATGATGTAAACTAAAACACACCAATGACAAAAATTTAAGGAAGACCTAAATAAACAAAGAGATACACCATTTTTATCGATGAAAAGATTCAATATGTTTAAGTTGTCAATTTTTCTCAAATTGATCTACAGATTCAATGCAACCCAATAAAAAATGCAGCATGTTCTCTCTCTCTCTTTTCTTTCTTGGTAGACATTGAAAGCTGATTCTAAAATTTATATGAAAAAGCAAAAACTTTAGACTTAGCCAAAGCAATTTTAACAAAGAAGAGCAAAGTTGGAGGATTTGTGTTGCATTCCAAGACTTACTACGATTCATCAATAATCTGACAGGGGAATAAGGGCAGACACATCAGTGGGGCAGAATAGTGTCCAGAAAAAGATGCACAGAGATTTGGTCAATTGATGTTTAACAAACATACAAAAATAACTTAATGGAGACAGTCTTTTCAACTGATCATGCTGAAAAAAATGGAAATCTATAAAAACCTCAATAAATGAACAAAAGTGCTATAAACTTAACCCGCACCTTGTACAATTTTTAAAAACCTCAACTCAATCTTACACATGTAAAACCTAAACCTATAAGTCTCCTATAAGAAAATATAGGAAGAAATCTTAGTGGCCTTGGGTGAAGCAAGAATATTTTAGTTAGGATACACAAAAAACTGATTTAAAAGTTTGATTAGGTAGACTTTATTGAAATTAAAAACTTCTGTTTGGAAGACATCTTTAATAAAATGGAAAGGCAAGTCACAGACTAGCGAAAAATACTTGCAAAACACATAACAGATGAAAGACTTCTACCTAGAATCTAAGAATCCTTACAACTAAATAATAAAGGCAATTTGAACGAGCACTTTACCAAACAAAGATATATGAATAGCAAATAAACACACGAAAAGATTATCAACATCCTGAGTTATTAGAGAAATATAAAATAATACTACATTGATGTAGCATTACACGTTACTCTAGTGACTGATATTTTATTTTAAGTAGATAATAAAAATATCCTGGCAAGAATATGGAGCAGGTGCAATTCTCTTATGCTGCTGGCGGGAATCCATCATGGTACAAATGCCTTGGAAAAACCCTTACCAGAAGATCTTTTAGGTATTTATCTAAGAGTAGTGAGAACATCCATCCAAATACTTGAGTGGTTTTTAGCAATTACAATCATAATAGCGTCAAAATGAGAGTAACTCAAATGATCATCAACTTGTCAATGCATAAATAAATTGAAGTAAGTGAATACAATGGAATATCACACAGGAATGAAGAAGAATTGCTGATGAATACACAACATAATTTCATTTATATGACATTCTGGAAGATGCAAACCTATAGGCACAAGATTGAGTTTAGTGCTGAGCAGGGCCTGGGTGCGAGAAAAGTGGATTAACTCCAAAAAGGCAGCAGGGAACTTCCTGGAGTGATAGGAAAGCTGTATGTTGTGATTGGATTTGTGGATATACAACTGTATATATTTGCCAAAACATCGATCTGTTAACCTAAAATGATAATTTTTACTGCAATAATTTATACTTTAATAAAATTTATTTATATAAAATTTATATAGTATAAATGATAAAGATAGTAGCTTAAGTTAGGATGGTGGTGGATTGGGGTAAGTAGTGAATAAATCCAAGACGTATTAGTATTTAAAATCAACAGAACAGGTGAATGGATTGACAAAGAAGATGAGAGGAAGGAAGATTTATCTCTTTCTTATAAAAAATGCCACAACATGTCTAGAATTATTGAATTTTTTTAGAATTATAGATTTTTTACATAGTCATCGGTCTTACTCAGAATGAAAATTCTAAGGCATAAAGAGCAGCAGGCGAGAGCAAGACATTGCGAATGGCCGTGTTGGTCCAGTTCAGAATGGGGTTCTCGTCTCCACACCCTAGTAACGGCCAAATTTCATCATTTAAATTTAAAACACGAAACACCTATGTAGAGAGATTAGGACAATTATATAGTCATTGTATTCAGTGAGTATGTACAGAACGTATAATTTGTGAACAGCTCCCTGTTAGACACCATGCAGAATGCCACTAAAGACTGTACTGTTTTAGGGTAAAAGAAGATATGAAAATGAGAATACCTTGAAAACAGGATACGCAATGTGGCTTTTGCTCTGCACGTGAATATTAATCATTACTATGATCCTGGATAGGACTTTAACTTGGGAGTATACACATTTGTAAGATTAGTTTTTCCCTAAGATCGCTTTGACTTTATTCTTCTAATAGATCGTGATAGAGCGACCACTAGGAACTTAGAGTATAATTTATTTAAAGTTTATTTGTGATTTAATTTGAAAACAACTTTTCCTGCATACTTGGTTTTAGGGATGCATTGTCCTTAAGAACCTTCCAGCCTAATGGTGGACACAAGTAGGTAAAGCATGTGACAAAATACGATGGACACGCAACTAAAATGAAGAGACAGATACAAATAAAATTTACGTTAAACCTCAAGTCCTGAGATTAAATTCCCTACCTCCACCATCTGCCTTTGCCAGGAGTACAATGCATGTTATGAACAACATTAGGCTCACTCACGAGGCCCCATTTTTTGAACTGTGGCCACATGTGTACACAAAATTCTTAGGAAAAAACAATTCTCTCTCGTACAATGTGAAACAAGCAGAAAGCAGTCACGGCAGGTAATTTTTATGTGCTGCTACATTCAGTTCACCCCTCTCCAAAAAAACACGTCTATAATCTACTGTCAAAAGGTAAGTATTGCACTGCCCGCATTACTTGCACCTATATGTCACATGGCCATGGTCATTTGCTTGTTTTATTAAAACATAAAGCAAAGCCCTAAACTTTAATAAAATATACCTACACTTTTGTATGTCAATGTCTAAAATCACAGAATTAGGTCATTACATTTTCTGGGTTGGGCCATACCTTCAAACAATTTGAGATTGTTTACTTACGTCTCACTTTGCCGCCCCACCAAGAATAATCATTTTGATTTAAAAAACAAAGAAAGTTTCTTAAAGTTGTAAAAGTGTGCAGAACTAAGAGAAACAGGGAACTTTAATGACGCTATGGCTTACCTGGCTTGAGGTGAGCAAAGGGGATCTCACCGGTGAGAAGTTCCCACAGACAGAGAGCGTAGCTGAAGACATCGGCCTTGATGGTGTAGCGAGTGCACTGAGTGAAGACCTCTGGAGCCATCCAGCGGAGGTTCTGCGTGTCAAGAAAATCCAAAGTCACTTATTTACCGAGTGTCTCATTCTTCCACTGTGGAACACTGTTCTCCTTAGTGAGGGTCAGTTAAGTGTTCTTGCGATATTCTCAAAAAACGTAAATGTAAAATAACATCAATACTACCCTCATTTTGTGCATAAATTGGTGTGTTTACGCATGAATAATGTGCTTACTGTTGTTCAGTTTTTCAAAGGGCATTATTTTAAGTCATTGGAAGGTCACGAAATCCATAATTCTTCCAAAAAATATTGCAATAAGAGTAGTCATCGTGTTTCCCTGTCACTTATGAAATTACCATTTCATCACAGCAACAGTGTTTATTTTTTGTTTGTTTGTTTATCTCTGAGCATCTTTCCCCTAGAAACCTTACGAGTTTCTGAATAGCCAGATATGGGTTCAGCCAGGAAAGCTACGTCTCCCTAGGAGTGAACCTGTGCACTGTGGGAGGTATCTTCCCTCCTTTAGCAGGGGTGTCAAACTCATTTTCACTGGGGGCCACATCAGCCTCGAGGTTGCCTTCAAAGGGCCAAAATAACTTTAGGACTGTGTACATGTAACTACTCCTTTAACACTTAAGCAGGAGCTCAGTGCTGCCACCAGGTAGAAACAAGGTGTTGGGCTGGATAAAACAAGGTGTTTGCAGGAACAACTATAAAAAACACATGGACAAAAACAAGGTGGGGTGGAAATGGGAGGGAGTCGGGGAGGGTTGGGTAGGTGGGCTGGGATGGGAGTAAAAGGCAGAACACTGTATTTGGGCAACAATTAAAATAAAAAAATAAATTAAAAAAACCCTAAAAACCAACAAACAAACAAACAAGGTGGAGAGCCAGATTTAGCCCTTGTGTTTGCCACTTGTGCTTTAGGTCTTTAGGTGGTAATGTAGGAAATCACCAAATCAGGCCCATAAGTAGTGCTCTCATGATAGAGAAGACAAAGGCCTTCAGGGAATGCCAAGAACATACCAATCAGCTGATTTCTCACCGGCAGGATCAGGTCTCTTAGATACCCCTTGCTTGCCCAGACACGTTACCTCTGAACGCTATTTGTGGCATATCCCAGGAAAAAAGCCCACTATCTGTTACAATTACATTTCTCTGCACAATGTTCTATCCTCAAGTTTAGATAGCCTTATTTACATTTTTTCTTGCAATTACATATTTTTCAGTTTTAACTATGTTTCCATTCTGAAATGCAAATGCGTAAGTATGGTTTATTTGTGGTTTAGAATACATCACTAGATTTTGAGTTAGAAGATGAACATTTTATAGGACATTTGGCTCTACCACTGTTGGGGCATCTCTGGGCAAGTCTGTACGCTCTCCAGAATTTAGATTCCTCAAGGGCAAAACAGGAGGAAAGCCTTCCAGCTCCAAAACCTCATAGCTCTATAATCACATCGATGACCTTTGCTAAACACCTGCTTTCATTGTGTTTCCACTGAAGGAAACCAATGCACATTCTTACAGAAATTCTGTGTGTAGTGCTGGCTGCTTATAATTCTTTTGAAGTGTCTACCTTGTTTTGAAATCATGCATAATTACAGCTTTCCAGGAATATCTTCATTCTGACTATGGTGCTCACATGCAATTCTTCCATGTGAGCTTTCACATTCCAAATAGCCTCCGTTTATGTAGCAGATTATGTGCCACAATATTGCCTAAGTGGGAGTGGGCATACAGTAGGCCCAATTTTCCACAGGAGGGTAATAGAGTAATTAGCAAACTTGTATAAGGCCGTATAACTGGTAAGAAACAAAATAGCCTCCAAAATAAATTTAGAGTAGTGCCGTGAATGAAGATGAGGCACCACAATAAAAGGATGTAACTCGCTGTTGTTGAAATGCAATTCAATTCCATTTGATGAAAGTTTGTTTAGTCAGAGAGTCTCAACTGGCTGCACTTTAGAATCACCTGGGGAACCTTTAAAAGACACAGGTACGCAAAGTTTGCCCTAAGCAAACAAATCAGAATTTCTGGGAATTGGATTTAGGTGGGGTGCTTTGAAAAGTTTTCCAAGTGATTTAACCGGACAACCAGGGTTGAGAACCACTGATCTAGCTATCTCTATGTCCCAGGCATGAGGTGAAGTCTCTGTGTCTTGTCAAAGAGGACGCACTCCTCACACCGCCCTGAGCTCATACCCCACCATTCTTCTCCTTGCTTACTTCACGCCAGTCACTCTGGCCTTGAACACACAAAGAACTCTCCTGCCTCAGGGCCTTTGCACTTACTGCTTCCCAGTCTACACTGCTCTTTCCCCCACATGGATTACTCCCACATCAGGTCTCTTATGGAATGTGGTCTTTCTCTCTCACCCAGTCTCAGTGGCATGCCCATCACTCTCTACTCATACACTCTGTTTTTTTTCTTCATAACATTTACCACCACTTATTTTGTTAACTTGTTTCAGGGTCTACCTTCTTGCAGTAGAATATTAGCTCCACAGAAAGAAGAACTTTATTTTGTTCACTATAATATAATATCCCCAGTTTCTAATAAACATCTGGCCTCTCGAAGGTGTTCCATAAATATGCATTGAACCAATGAGTGAAATCTAATAACCCCACTTGGATACCACATGGTCCATGAAGTTTTTCCTGCCTTCCTCTCTCACTCATCTCTCGCTTTTTCTTTCTCACGTAGTACATGCCAACAATGCCAAACTGTACAAAGTTCTGCTGGGAAGTTTGGTATTTCTCTTCCTCCCCTACGTCTTTGCTCACACCGTTGTTCACTCTGCCTGGCATCCCCTTCTGTTTTGCCCACATCTGATGTGCATCTGTTCATGCCACCTGAGCGCCCGCGACTCTTTGTCACACTTTAGCACTGAAACTTCACATGGTTTTAAATCTGTATTCCTGTTTTCCTCACTAGCAAATGAGCTCGTTCAGATCAAGGACTAAGCTTTTATTTACATTTTGCATTGATGGCCTTTTGCTCAATGCCTGACATGGGGTAGGCCCTCAACAAATGTTTGTTGAATGAATAAGAGTACAAATTGGTAGGGCAAAGTGCTGCAAAAGAACAGAGAGAAAAGTGTATGGGGAGAAGGCAGGAGGGTGGGCAGGTTATGAAAGTAGATGTAATTTCCTGGTCCTTGTAAGAAATGTAGACTTCCTCCAGGTAGGGTACATTGTATATCATCACACTGGCAGAGTCATGGAGGTGCGAAAATAAATGGCATGATTGGGGGATGGCTTGTGTGCTGGGGCACAGGGAAGTTGAGAGTACTTGTCCGGACAGGTCACAGAGGTGCCTGGGGCCAGACTGGGGAGAGCAGGAAGCTTCCAGGCAAAAGAATTTGGATTTTTGCCTGTGGGCAGTGGACATTGTTGATGGTTTACAAGAGGGGGTAAATTACTGAAGCACATCTGGCTGATTTTGCAAAGAATGAACTGGAAGAGAGGATTGGAGCCTGCTACAATAATCCGGGAAAGAGATGATGAGGACTTGAAATGAGGCTGTAGAAAATGAGAAATAGAGATGAACTTTAAGAAAAAAGAAACAATCAGAAAAAAGGATTGAGTAAAGTGTCAGTGGAAGCAGGAAAAGAAAGGAATGAAAAATGACCCCAAATTGGGTAATTTAATAACACAGGTAGTCCAAAAAGAGAGGTGTAATTTTTGGGGGGTGGGGTGGGAGGAAGAGGGAGTGAAGGAGAAGAAGGCAGGTGATGAATTTGGTTGCAGACATTTTGAGCACAATTATACCTGCTTCAGATGTTACCGCTTTTGCTGTTTTACTTAAACAAAGTGCAAGATGAATTGTTAATAGATGCTGGTGCACTACAAATTTTATAGTGAGTTCTGTATTAACTGTTAATTAAAGGACGTTAGGATCCATGCCTGCCATGTACTTTTCAGTTGCATTTGAAACAAATTCTGCATTATTTTACCCATAACATTTTCCAAATATGTATCTAATCTATTTCTCGGGGAGAGCCTTGAAATAGTTCTTTTGAGGCTTTTTGAAAATAAAAGCATAAAACATCATCCTGCCCCTGGGACAATGACATTGCTTCCACTGAAAGCTGCTCTCCTCTCATGCTGAGTTTACACGTTGTAATTGTTCCGTAATTATAGGGCACGCAAGCAGCAGCGGACCCCGGGCTGTTTGGTCATGTTGTCTTCATCCAGAGACTGCAGAAACCGCGATTCTGGAGGAAGCGAAACAAACCCACGTCAAAGGAAATATCTTAAACCAAGGTCAAAGGTTACAGCTAGCATTCTGAAACCCTAACAAAACTTTATCTTCTTTAAATTCTCAGTTCCTTCCTTTTAGCTGAGGATATCAAAGCGAGGGAACAAAAAATAAATGATATTCTTTTAAAAAGTCAGGGCCATTAAGATTTTAATGACTTAGAGAAGTATGTCTATTGGGGTGAAACCTGTGTTAATACCTGTAATACCATATTAGGCATGGACTAGGAAGGAAGAAAGAAACTGGTATTATTTGGGGGTATTATTCCTGGAACTCTCACCTCCAAAATCTGCTACCACAGCATGCCCATCTTCATAGAGAAGAATATTGTGACTGTAAAAAAAAGCAGACTTTGAGTAAACTTTATTTTCTAATCCCACTGGCCCCCTCAACAAAGAGGACAACAGTCATCATTTGTTTACACTATAGTCTAAACTAGCCCCAGAGGCTAACAGAAATCTCAGCCTAGTGACTCTGATTTTCTTAGACTCCCTACTTCAAAAGGAGTATTTAAAAATTGTGATCATCTTGTACTTGACTTTGAAAGTATACAAAATATCCTATCATAGATAAATTCTCTAAAGTTGCCCAAAGACCAATTATCTGAAGATCAGATCGTTAGCTGCTTGGAGCTCATTTGTTAATGCAGTTGTGGTTACAGACAAAGAGTAAAGGCTTCTGTGAACATATTAGAGCCAGGGCAGGGAACCAGCTTGCAGGAATCCTAAGCACAAGGAAAGTTCAAGGTGTAGGGCCTGACGTGACTAGGACTCTGTGAGAAATGTCTCAGCTGATATGTTCTTACTACAATCTCAAGATGAAGGAGTGTTTTTAGGGCCTGTGAGATGAGACTAGCTAAATTACTTTTGAAGGTTTGGGGGAAAGAAAGTGTTCAAAGGTCGTTAGCATCTCCTTTCAAGAATTCAAGCTATTTCAAAGAACCTATGCACCACAATGTTCATAGCAGCACAATTTACAATAGCCAAGAGTTGGAAGCAACCTAGGTGCCCATCAGTAAATGAATGATCAAAAAATTGTGGTGCATATACATGATAAAATTCTATGCAGCAGAGAGAAAGAAGGAGCTACTACCCTTTGCAACAACATGGATGGAACTGGAAAGCATTATGCTGAGTGAAATAGGCCAGGCGTTGAAAGACAGATACCATATGATCTCACCTTTAACAGGAAGCTAAACAACAAAACAAAGAAGCAAACAGAATAAAAACAAAGACACTGAAATAGAGAACAAGTGGGCAGCGACCAGAGGGGAGAGGGAAGGGAAGTTAAGGGGAACAAGGGGGAGGGATTTGACAAATAGGAAGGACACAGGGACGAGAACTAAGGGGGGTGGAAATGGGAGGGAGGTGGGGAGCACGGGGCGGGGGGGCTGGGATGGGAGAAATAGACAAAAACGGTACTTGAAAAATAACTAAATAAAATTTAAAAAAAGAATTCAAGCTGAATTAAAAGTAATCCTTTGAAGAAGTAAATCAAGGCTGCCCTCTGGACAACCCAAAGAGGGGTCATTTGTCCCACATACTAGTGAACTGAGTTGTTGGATATTGCACAAGCATTGCGAGATGAGATTACCTTTGACCACTTCTACTGAATGCCTTTCTTAAGTTCAGTACAGGGGACATAGTGCACCACCTTGTAGTAACTGTGTGGTGTCAGGTGGGTACTAGGCTTAGTATGGGGTCACTTGGTAAGTTATAGAATATATAACCGCTATGCTGTGTGGCTGCAATTAATATAATATTAAATGTCAGCTTTAATTGAAAAATAAAAAAGTTAGCAGCATCATTTCCTTCTATAAAACAGACTTGCAAATGGAACTGCTCTAATTAAACATAGGGAAAGCTCACAGTACACCTACTTAACCTTCAAAACTGTGGCCCCAGAGAAGCCCTGAATAAGTTACACTTGTCACGAATATTTTTTTTATTGATTTGTTCGTTTGAGTTTTTCCCAACTAATAAGTATGTTACATTACTAAGAATGATTATCAGCTTGCTGAAGTTGAGGCGGAGTGTTTAGCAATATTTTACTCTTCGGTTACAGAAACTTAAGTACATTTGTCACTGGGCTGCCCAGTACATTGTGCTATGAGGGGCAGTGTGTCTCAGGGTGCAGGAATTATGTTCATTGCTGCACTGCTAGCATTTTTAGCATGCTGCTTATTACATAAGAGTATCTTATACACATTGTTGAACAAATAGATTAATTTAAAAAACGGAAAATACACAATATTTACCTTCTCACATTATCAAGACATTCTGAGAGATGCAAATGATGCAAGTCATAGATTCCATATTCTAGGAACTTATCAGCCAATGAAAATGAAGATGAATGTGGGTAATACAAGAATTTAAAAAAACAGTGTAAATTTTAAAAAGAATTAGCTTTGGAGTGGGCCTTGAAGGATAGTCAGTAAGTATACAAATACCAGCTGGGTGCTGAGCATGTGCTAGAAAATTTTCTGTACCCTGAGATGCAGTGGTGATGAGACAGGCAAAGAGCTTGTGGGCATACTTTGTATTGAATAGGGAAAGAGGCAGAGATGAAGGAGGAAAGAACAGTTTGGGGGATCTTGTTAAAGGTCAAGAGAGAGGAATGTGTATACTCTGTAATAGGAGTCATACGAACAATGAACTTACTAAATTAAAGAGAATGCTCTGGAGCATAATAGGAGACACTGAGTGGAGGGGGTGTTGGATTACAAGGGAATTTGAGAGCAGGTAGAAAGGAATTAGCAGGTTTTTATGTACAAGGTGCAATGTTCTGAAAGTAGAGAGATGAGTGTAACAATTTTAGGCTCCAGGTATGAAAGCACTAAAAGAAGAAGGTGGGGTGAAAAACAAACAAATAAACAAACAAACAAAATAGGTGAATCTATCAAAACATCTTAAAGAAGCATCTAAATCTTCGGGCAGCTTAGATTTAGAGAATAAAAAAAGGAACAAAAAGCAGGGATGGCCTTCAAGGTCTCCAGTTTAGAGTTCTTAAGGCCAAGGTGATAACATATCCAATTAAAATATAGCCAGAGACATTGAAATCAACAACAAACTGACAGTAACCAGAGGGGAGGGGAGAGAGAAGTAACATGGGAAAAAGGGAAAGGTGTGTAAATGAACATGTATGAGGGACCCATGGATGGAGCCAAGGGAGGGTGGGATTGAGGGTGGGAGGTGGGCGTGGGTAGGGCAGGGGAAAGTGGTGGTGGGAAAATGGAGACAACTGTATTCAAACATCAATACAAAAAAGGCGGGAGAAAGGGTTGTCTTACCAAAAACCCTGAGAGGTTTTATGAAAAGGACAGTGGCTGACTTGGGAGGCTGAGGAATTTGAATAAAGTCAATGATATGCTTGGCAAGATTGGATTCACCGGATAAATAGCTATTAATTTTATCAAACTGCAATAACGTTCAAAACGAACTCCTACTTCCTTAACCAGCAATAATTGGTTACATAAAGTGAAGAATGCAGTGTCCGTTTAGGAACACTGGACAATGTGAGTCCATACACGCACACGGGGCCAAATGTTGGAAAGGGACGCCCTGCAGGAGGAGAGCCCTGGGGGAGGTGCTGGGACAAAGCAAAGTTTTCTATTGCTCCAAGTCGTCTTTTGGATTTGTCTACTCCTTTTCTGACCACTCAGTAACAAAGAAAACTAATTTTTAGAACTACCTCTAAGATTCACTTTCTGTAGAGTGCTAAGCCATACTGGCTATCTGGAGTAAGATAAATGGAGGAGGTCAGGTAGGAGTGAAATGACGGCACTGGGTTATCAGCATTGGGGTTGCTGGCACTTGGGAAAGGGAAAGGCTTGGAGCTGAAACCAGGTGTGACAATGGGAGAGGTACAATTATTATTAGTGGTGAGTTCAAGAGTGTATTACTGAGCTATGTCATAATCTTCAAGTTTTGAGAAAAGTGAGAATAATGAAAATTGTGGCGGCGGGGCAGCAACAGAGAGAGGGTGGCCATGAAGACAGAAGGGAGTAGCCATTGCATGGTAGCCTTCTACGGGCAGGCCCGGGCACTTTCAGTACTTTTCCAATCTTCACGAACTCACAGTGTGGTTGGTATTAGCATATCTGTTCTATGGGCAGACTTTTGAGGCTCAGGGCGGTTACATGGGACGGCCAGTATCACAGCTGGTGAGAGGTGAAGGCAGCATTCAATTTTCATTATCCATAGTCTACGCTTTTTAGGAGAAGCTGACTCCCACATCATCCAGGCAGGCCCTGAGGAACCAGGACTCTTCAACTAGATATTGAACTCCTGAGACAGGAGTTCTAGAAATTTGGCTTGGGTGAAGAGAGGTTTACTAGCTAGTGCCCAAAGTGCCTGTGTTCAAAGTACAACCCTAGGATAATGAGGATGAAATCAATAAGCTACGTGGAAGTAAATCTACTATACCTCTGCACCACCAAGACACAGCAAGTGAAGATGCAGCTTCCACCCTTTCAGAGCAGGGTTGATAGTGTCATTCATAGGTTAATGAGCACAGTCACTATGAACAGAGAACGTGCAAACTGACCGGGGAAGGAACCAGGCACATGAAGAATGTCAGTACCAAGAAGACTATCATCAGGATCAGAAGGGAGAAAGAAAAGAAAGTTGATGGGCATTCCAAGACTTTTTCTCCCCCAGAAGACTACCTGGGATGTTCATTTTTATCTGTTTGCTTTTGTATAAAATTCTGGGGAGAGTCAGTCTTTTGTTATACAGGGTCTGACACAAATAATACCTTCTTTTTATTACAAACTCTTTTACTACAAAATCATAAGCATGCAATTCTGTAACCTAACAATACCGTGCTTAAGCACCCATTTGATATTTTAGGTGAAATGTTCAAATTAAAATTGTAAATTATTACAAGTATATTATGACCCTACCTACCACACTCAAGCAGGTGTTACTTCTGCTGGACCCTGTATATGACAGTTTACAGAGCATCTTCACGCATGTAACATTTGGTAGAAATAGCCCTGTGAGTCTGACCTTTTTGCTTTGAATTTGTCAGTAATTGGTTGAGCTAGCTCCTTGGCCCAAGTCCTACCATCTGGGAGCAAAGAATCCAGAAGTAAGGGGCAGAAGATGAGAAGAGATGGGTTACGTCCAAGAAAGAAGAAAACTGGTAAACAGATACTATACTCCACAAATATGTACATACAAGCTGCGTACACACACATGTGCACACACACCAGCCTCCTAAATGCTCTGGAAACATTGTTAAGAGTGAATGCCACTGACCGATGCTCTCCAAATAGCTGTGAGAAACGGTGAAAACCATTACAGGAAGGCAAGCAGATGAAGATCGACAAGCCCTTAATTTACAGTCATTTTTAGCATTTCTTGAATTTAACACTTTGGTTTAATCTAAGGGCATGGGATTTGGAAAGTCCATGTTATTTTCTGATTCATAATTTTGTTATGCCGAGTGAGGCCTGAGCTCAGAAGCGTGATGCTTAGCTGAGTGTGCCTTCTCAACTCTGCCGTGACGGCGCTCCAAGGGCTTCGCTGCTGCCTTTGGTCACCCTGCAATGTCGGGGAAATGGCCACTGGAGCAGTGTCCAGCAGCGTGGGATTTGCACGCATTTATTCTTTCTGCTGCGAAGGCCCAGCTCTGTGGGGACACTGCAACGTGTGCCTTCCAAGGAGCTGCAGTGTGAGAGCGAATGAAGCACAAACTAAAAGGAAGGAACGTTTTCATACATAAGCTGGAATTTAAAGTGGTTTTCACTGCAAGAGACCTAGAAAAGAGTACAATGAATGTACGAATTGATTCTGGAAAAACGTCATTAATGAAGTAGAGGAAAGGGGCTTAAGAGATTGGAAGGACAGGAGGTGGTGTGTAGGGCTAAAACCTAGAGTTAGAATACCTGTTCTTTGCTGTTACCAGTCCTGTGATTTTGGAGACATTATTAATACTTAAACTTTTTTGGTTGTCCTTTTTCATCTTTAAAAATTATGAGAGGAATGAAAGAAATTGGAAGATAATGCATGCCATTTTGTAAATGGTGAACTGCTAAACAGGTATTGGTTATCATTAAAACACATGGACCTACATTGCAGAGTGTTTGTATGACTTAAAGGCAAATGCACTTTGTAAAGTGTAAAGCTCACTGTTAGACCCAGAGAGTCTCCTCCATTCCCTTTGTCTCATTCTCCAAAACTATTACTGCTTCGACTGAATGACTGCATTTCACCTGAAGGAATCTTTGTTCTGCTGACTGCATGGATACTGCAGTGTTTGGAATCGGCTCCAGCTTTGTCTTTTATCATGAAGTAAATGATTCGAGTCAATTGTTTATATAGAAGAATTGAGTATTTATCTCTTTGGAGTGTCTGTCCCTTTCAGATCACTCCACAGTAAAGTTCTCTTAACCTTAACAATGCACGCACTTAGCAGAATACAAAACAAAACTGAGGGCAACATTTATTTCAGATAAGGATGCAGATGCAGCCCATGCTCTGACCTTCAGTTCTTTCTTCCACAGCAACACAGTTCACTTTCAGAAAAAAAACAGTCCATTTTTAACATGGCATGAGTATGTGTGTGTGTTCACATCTGTTAAGTGTTTTATCCAGTTCTCTGTGAAACAAAGGTGAATGGAAGTTAAGTTCTCTGGTTCCTTGCAACAAAAGAAAATTTTCTCTAACATCAGAACCGAATGAATTTAATGAAGTCATTACATAAGCATCATGAGTCCTTTTGTTTTAATTGCCTGTGTTGAAAATTTACCTAAAGTGCTCAAATGATTCATAATCAGTTGGTTATGCGCTGTCGTCCAATGCTAATTGTCACTATTAATCAGACTGGCCTGATTATTAGACCATTTTCCAATTGCGACTTTCTTCCAGGGCTGGACTACAGTTCATAGTGACATTAGAGGATAAAGGTGACTTGCTCCTCTCACTCCGCTACCATAAGATTTTTTTTTTCTAGGTCACTAAGAAAAATGGCGTAAGTATTGACTTGTTTGTTATGAATTAATACAACCATAGTTACAAGTTGTCTGTGCCACTTGCTACTAACAAATACTACTTTGAGGGCCCTGTGGCCAACTTCTCAGTGTCCTTATTTGAATAGATGACAGCCTTAGAAGTGTAGTCAAGTGACACAACAGTAAGGCCTCCCAGACTTCCTATAAGCCCCTGTTTTCTGATATATACCTAAAGGTGATTAACTTACATGATTAAAGACACATGGCTATTGGGCTGCCTGGAAGCATTCCAAGGGTTAAATCAGTGGAAGCAATTGGGCTTCATTTTCAACCTCATCACACTGTGGAAGTCATTAGTTTACAAACACATCTGCCTGACAAGCAGTCATTTAGACCTAATGCTGAGGAGTCCTGGATCTACCTGCTGCCACATTTCTGTCCCCATTGCTACGAGATGACCTGGAACCTTCTTCCTGCTTCAGGCCTCTCTTGGGTGTCCCACCTCCTTGACCTTCAGTGTTGGTAACCACAATGCTCTCTCCTCTTGAGCCGCCCTTGGAAATCCCTTCTGAGCACTCATGCCACCAAGCCCCTTGCGGCCTCTTTACCTCTGTGTATGTGATCCCCCTACTCTGCACTGCTTCCAATTTGTTTCAAGTAAAATGCAAAGTGATAACTGGACTCCTGAAACACAGTGGAACTCACAGCTACTTGCTTTGGAGATTTGTATCCTTTCCCTAAAAAACAGTTGTAAGTCATCTGCATGAGCTCCTTGTATACACAGACATATTGTCATAGTCTCTCTTTCTCTTTGTATCTTTCTATCTCTGTTTCTTACATCATTATAGTAACAAAAATGATTAAGAACTCATTATCTTCATGATGAGTAACCATTGGAGTACTGGGTTTGAGGCCCAGCCAATGGGGATGGCATATTTGGATTCACAAACCTTACTGATATCTCTGTTTTATGTATGCTATATACTGATTAGGCCCTCAGCAACTACTTGAAGGTCCCTCACGATTTTCACTGCGCAAAGAAACCTGGCAACAACTGTATAGTAACAGCACAAATCATATGTTTTGCTTCAGAGCCAAATAAAGCTTTAGTCCTTATTACCTGACCTCTCGTTTGTACCTTGGGGCTCAACATCAGCTATCTTGGGACTACTAATATGACCAGAGGATCTTTTTTTGTTCTGCCTTTTTTGTAAGAAAAGTGAAACCTGTGAAACTGTTTTTTTCAATATTATTTCATCAGGGCACCCCTCTTTGCCAAAAGCCACTGAGACCCAAGCCTAGGTTTCCCTATTAATTTCTTTGAAAGTAGTTCTTCACTACAAAAAAATCTGTAATTTTAATTTGGCATGCTTCCAGAAAGCAATCTTAGTTTGGCTGTATACAGACTGAGATGCCTACCTTGGTGCTATAGCAAAGGAATGCCAGGGGTTAGCCATGGTGATGATACAATAGTCCCCAAACTCAGTCATTCTAGTACTACACAGAGTGGGAACATAATCTAGGTAAGAAGAAGGAATTTAGCCAAACCCCTCATCATGAACTTCTAAACACTGAAAACCTAATTCCAGCAAACTCTTGGAAGCCAGGGTAACAGAAAATTCCAATAAATGCAAAGGATTGCAGATCCTTGACTTTTCCTAAAACAAATTTCAGTCTGTCAGTAGAAGTACGTATGAAGGCTTACCTCTAAAGCTACTGGATTTGTCCCACTGCAGTGCGATTGAAGAGGTGGATTATAAGATTTGTATTGTGGTTAAGCTCATTTATTGAGGGTAATGTGAAAAAAAATTCCTCACTTTTCACTTACTATTTGTTCAGTACCATGAAATTCAAGCTGAAGAGTGATAATGACTGACTAAATCACGCACTCACACTCACACATATTATTGATTACGAGGATTCTAGTAGTTAATGCCCTAGAATCAACAAGTGTAATTGTAATTTCTATGTGTGGCTACAGTTATTGCTGATCTTTCTTAGGTATGCGAACTGCAGAATGGAACCTTTTGGAATGCTGCAGTGACAATGGAAAATATCACAGGCATGACAGCTATGTAGTCATTGTATATCACTTGTTTATATTAACTTAAAATTGAGAAAGAAAGGAAAGGTATTGGAAAACAACATAATGACTGTATTTTCTTCACAGGGCCCAACATTTCCTACTGCATTGGGACCGCGGATGAGCACAGGAGTTTCACTTCAGACCACTGGTTGTAAAACCTGTAGTCGTGTGGATCTCAGGCCGACAGTGAAATTTTCTCAGAGAAATTTCCTCCCACAAAGCACATAGTCACAAGTTTGAAGAATGAAGAAAATGACAAAAATATGTGCCACCAAATGCGGAAAAGTAATAATTAACTAGTCTGATTACTCAATAAAGTCATAAAACTAAAAGCATTAAAGAAGTTTCCAACAGTTACTGTTCAAAAGTCACACTGATTTTTAAAAATAATAAAGCTTTGAGGTTTCTATGCAAACCCCAGTCTGTATGTAGGGCTGAAATGCACCGGACATTTATTTCATTGGTTAAAATGTCAGTATGATTTTTCTATAAAATAAAAGACACATTTTCCATTATCACCAATAACTTTATTGATTTGGATATTTTGAGCATTCTCCCATGTGGTATAATGTTAATCTCAATTAAGGCCTCTATTTGATTGCTATCAACTTCATGTAATCTCCCCAGACAGGGAGCATTGTCCAGGGAGAAATCTGCAGCACAAAACATTGCAAACTACTTTTGACATGTTCGATCAATCGCAGCACCTTCTCTCTACACTGCACAGATCTTTTTTGTGTTTCTTGAAATTTTTACCTTTCTTGAAATAATAAAGCATACTGTGCTGAAAATGTTGATAATTTTCTTCTGTCTTCTATATTAGGATGACTACAGAAAAATTCACCAATTTTGATAAGTTTTTTTCAATGCATGCTGATATGACAGCTGTCACAATATAATTTCACAAAATTGTTTAAACTTAAAGACCACTGAGGCACTACTAGAACCATCTTACAGAAAGAACCTAACAAACTTTTTGGCCAGCCCAATACATTTGATAAGAGAATGCAAGTCTTCCAAAAAATACACCAACAGGAAAATAATATGAATGCCTGTGAAGCAACTTGAGAGATTAAGACCAACAGGAAACAGAGCAAGAAATATTTTAGAGTTCGAAGGGATATTGGAAATCATTAAATGATCCTTTTATAAAGCAAGAATTTTAAGAGCTTTGTCTTATGCCAAAGTCACCTCATGGATCTCCTGACAAATAATGGTTGTTGTTCCTGCATCACATACTTCCTTTCTCTGATTTCTCAGGCTTCAAACATGTCACCAGCCTCTGTGAAGTGTGGAGATATAGATGCCGAAAGACTCCAACTTTTCGTAACAAAAAGTGTCATAGGACTCTTCTCATTCATGTGGAAGAAACTGAATCCAATACTAACTCTTTGCCAGTGTGCTATGGGCCTTCTGAGTATTTATTTAACGCTTGGACACAAAAGGTCTGTGATAACTTTCTTTCTCTGCATAATCAAATTAAATACTAGATATTAATGGGGGCTAAAGAAACACAGAGAGACGGAGGAGAGAAGAAGAACAAATGTATGGCTTCAGGGGAATTTGTTTGCAGCCCTTGGGGAAGCAGGGGTTTGTAGGTAACTCAGGGAAGGAAGCTCGCTTACCTACTGGACAGCTCTGAAGCTACAGATTTCACTGTGGTGTCTCTCTCCCCGCTCAGTGAGCACAGAGGGACTGACCCACATCTCTCTGCAAAAGGACAGGTTAAAAGTGTACTTAGCCCCACAGGCCTTTCATCAAGGACACTTAGAAAATTCAAAGAAACAAATGAGTCTATTTTTAACAACTCACTGCATCTCTTCAGCAGCTGAGAAGGGGAGTTGTTGGTTTTTTTCAAGACACCAGACACTCTAATCCCTGTGGCATAGAAGTACTAATCACAGAAATGTAAGGTATTAACCAGGACAGTTTAGGGCTATTTTAGTTTGAACCCTTTGTCGATGATGTGTGATGGTCTCTACAGCGCACCCTGGCTCCTTCTCCCCTCTCTCCTTCCCCTTGTTCATGTTGTCTTCTCCAAGTTCGGATTTACTCCCAACATTTCTTCTAAATAAATAGCCCCATTTTTCAACATTCTGTCCAGTGATTTCTTCTTATCCTGGTTTTCACAGTGCTTGTATTCAATAAGATTATAAGATTAGGAGCAAGACTCATGAGCTAGGGAAATTACTGAAACTTTTATTGAAATAATTTTTTTCTTGATATTAGAGAAGTAAAGGGCAAAAAAAGCGGGGTGGGGGGAGGGTGATGAGGGGATTTTATATGATGGTTATAACCAGCAGTAACTTTCCCTAAATTCCATAGAATTAAATTCTGTAGTTACTCAGAACAAATTGTTGTTTCATATTCTCTGTAAAGATCTAAATTTGCAGCTCAAGATAATATCTTCAAGACCCTAGTTTTCCTTTTTAAGCCTTTTGACAGGCAAATTCCTCTGTATCAGCCTCCTATAGAACAGCATTTACCCAGCAAATATTTGGTTAATATTTATTTGGCACTTGCTGCTGGCTATTGTGCAGGACACAGAAAATGCTTTAGAACAAAATCACCTTTCCAGTAAAGATAAGGAAATGAGCTGCATAAACACTCCTAGCCCTGGCCCTCTGATCACTGACTGCCATGCGCAAGCCCCTGCCTGAAGCTCTGCTCACCCTACTGACATCCACTCCCAAAGAAGTCCAAGCCCTGCTTCAAAAACAAGCTTAATTCTTACTGCCTTTCTGAAATCTTACCCAAACATGACTCTGAGAGCGAGTGCTCATAATATTATTTTCAAGTCCACGTATATGCTCTTTTTTTCTTATTTTTTCTATATATCTATTTCCTCAGATAATAAAACCATTCTTAAGCCACTTTTTATCCTTTGCCACCTAGGACTTGGCAAATTATGGCAGCTCAAGTAAACATTACAGTTGTGAATAATCAATATAGCAACTGATACAACATCCTGCATTTTGCAAAGTAACCCTCTGGATGACATTATATTTCTCTCTTCCTCTTTATGGTCATTATTCTTGAAGGGCTTTTTTACACTTACTACTTCTACTTCTTCAATGACCATCTCCTCTTCAATTCACTAGTTTCACTTTCCCCCTACCACTTCAATAAACCTTCTGCCCAGTGTGACTTTGCGTTGCTAAATGCAATGGACTCTGTAGCTGTCATGCCACACACATAATATCCTGTGATCTCCTCCCCCCCCCCAAGCTTGCTTCTCTTCTCTTAGTGTGAGATATCACCTTGAATCAAGTTACCCAAAAATATACCAGGGAGCCATCCTCGATTCTTTCTTGCTCTTCAACCTCTGAATAAAATCAGTCACCATGACCTATCAGTCAACTTTTCTAACATGTCCTACCTTTGTCTAGTTATGCTTTCTACATGAGCACTTATCTTTTTTGGACAAGTCAGTATTCTAGGAATATATTTTTGGTATCCCATTTGTTGGAAAAAACTACCTATAGGACATCTCCTTTCAATGTTAGGCCTGGTGTTAGGTATTAAGTAATAATAGTAAGTAACATGTACAACACAATGTGTTAGCTATAGTTCCAAGCCATATATGTTAACCACTTTCATAGTCATGCAACCCAACAAACTAGATGTAGCAATGATTACACCATTTGGAACATGAAGAAATGGACTCACAGAAAGGGTAAGCAACTTCCCAAGGTAACGAAGCTCATCCTCCTCTCACTTAGTCTCTATAGTAGCCTTACATGTTGGCATTAATAGTTCATCTTATAGCTGAGACATTGATGCTGAGAAGCTTAAAATGACTTTCCTAAGACATTTGTTAAAAGTGTCAGAATTATGATTAGAATCCACATCTAGTGGCTTCCAATTTCATTTACTTTTCTCCATACTTGCTTTGACAGGGTCACACAGAATGGTTTAAGAAAAATTAAATTGAAAAGTAGGGCCTAAATTTATAATCTGCCCCAATAATTTAGAAACATTTATTTTGAATATTGTTGTAATGGAAGCAAAGAGGGTAATCGTTAAAATAGTGAAATCTGTAAGTTAAAAAAGTAACTTCTATAAAGGATAACAATAATGGCCAAGGAGAAACGACTGGAAACAGAGGGAAGAAAAAGGGACCCAGTGAAGGAGAGAGGGGAGTGGTGGGAGAGGTGAAGAGGGAGGGGCTGAGCAGCAAGCCTGGAGCTGGTGGAGGGGACCTGTGGGATCTGAAGGAGGAGCTAAGCTGAAGCATGCAAGGATGAATTGTCTTGATAGCATTTAGAAAATCCAATGAGAATGTGTTAATAGAAAATGTGATATGGGACTCAATAGTTCAACAACATGCATATTTCATGATGTTGGCTTTATGTGACTGAGTAATCCAAGAATCTACCAGCTGAAACAAAGCCAAAGTATACCCAGTAATTTTATCAAGTTTACTAACAACTACCCAGACTGCATGCAGCATGGAAAAGATAAATTAGTATTCCAAAGACATATACAAACTACCCTGCATGTTGTAGACATTTTGTATTCTGTACCTACCCAACATTACAGAACAATTTGGTTCTAAAAATTTTAGTGTTATTTTTTGTTTGGTTTTGATTTGTGCATAGCTCTTTTATTTAACTTTATGATGATAAACTTAACAAGAGTCTTATACAGGTCATCCACACACCCTATATATTAAGGAAATAAATGCAAACATTAGTTTGAGTGTCTGGGCTCCAGGAGATGACTTGGAATGGCCCCACACTCAGGCCCTTGGAGGCAGGCTGGAGAGCATCGTAAAAGGTGGAGCAAGTGAGGGATGGGAATTGCAGCGTTTGTGTTCAAATAACAGCTCTGCCATTTAACCAACTAAGTGACTTCATGGTGGGGAGAAATTGATTTACTGAGCTTCAAATTTCCTTTTAGCACTGTGAATTTTTAAAAAATAAAGAGTACATAAAATAATACATGTGAAAAACATTTATGATTATAAGCTTGCCAAATAGTGTTTCCTCAATAAAGAAATAAAGAAAATAAAATGCCAGCATCAGAGAATTAATTAGCTGGTTTCTCATAAAACAGAATAAGGATGAGGATTTAAATGAATAATTGATACATTCCTCACTAAATAATACAAATTATATATATATATATACTTTATAAACATGTAAATAAGGATGTGTGAACAATCTTAAATAAAGAAAAAGAACAAATAAACAGGTTAGAAATCACCCTAAGGCATTATGAGGTCTTTCAGAAGATATGGTAACATTTTATGGTTCCAAAGACTCTGAGTGATCACATCTCAAAAGGGTTAATTTAGCCCTCAAATTGAAAAAGAAAAACCTTTCTTAGGAGGAGTCAGTTCCTAAGGAGCTATTGAACTAAACAAATCAAAAGCAAAGAAATGCAGAGCTCTCGTCCCTTCCCTGACCGCTCCTCTTGGTCTTTCAGACTGTGTTGCACTGGGAAAGAAGCTTTCTGAGGTTGCTGAACAAGAGATTGGTGATCGGGGGGACATGCCATGCACGGGTGCTTATGGGCAAAACCCACGTGGTGGTCCTGGGAAGGCCCAGCAGAAGCCCACCTCCACGAAATGACTCACGTCTTTGCCCCTGTCAGTTCTTTGGGTGATATCAGTCCTCTTATCCTTAGCAATCGGTCACTTCTTAGGCCATTGCTACCAATTTCCTCACTTTACAATCATGGTTTTCTTTCTCCTAGTTTAAACTCTTGTGGCTATATGTCTATAGTGTAGTAGAAAGAACAGTGGATTCAGGAAAACAAGACTAGTTCAGCTTTGCTGAACTAGATTAAGAATTGTTTTTTAAATTACTGAAATTGTTTGTTAACTGAAATTCTCTTATTTTTAAGAACTATCTTGTCAGGTTATTGTAAGAATTAAACAATGAATTTGTACCACCTTAGAAATTTGCAAAACACTATACAAATGTAACCATTCATCCTTTATGTATATTTCTGCATCCCCTACTCAGCTGTAAGCACCTCCAAAGCCTGAACCATTCTTTATGTGTTTTTGAATCCTGAGGAATTAGAAGTTGGTCAAGTGTTTTTTTTTCAGACAACTGGACATTAGATGTTAATCCTGGCGGCACTGCTGAGGGTATTGTTGAATATCAGGAACAGTCTTTAAACTTCATAGGAACTCCAGCAAATCCCAGTAATTGCTCTCCTATCTAGAAGGTAACTGATGATGATTATGGATGGAGACAAAATATGTTCAAGATAAGAAAAAGAGAATAATTAAAATTCTAGGCAGTATCAGCAAGAACCCACCTTTTTCCTTTTCTCTTTTTAAGGTGGCATGTAAATTTGAAGTCAAACAATTAGTTTCAAAGATTGATAAAAATCACATTCTACTTGAAAGAGCTACCGTGTGATAATATTTCCTTTGACACCGACTACAGCTCTCTCTAACGCTGGCGTCTGCGGAAAGTTACATCTTCCTGCCGACGTTGCCTTGTGAGAGCTTGAGTGCAGTGCAGTTTGACTGCCGCTGCTTGGCGACATGATAAAGAATTCTGAAAGCTGCGATGCTGGTTGCAGTCTTTTTTCCCGATAAAGTCATAGTTGGAGATGTATGCTGCTATTTGATAATTTTGAAAACTTTGAGAAAGATACAACAGCTTGGCAAAATGACCTGAAAAGCTCTCTGAAGTATTTCTCCAGCCCTGTGCCTATCCTCAAAGGCAAAATAAAAGTCAAGAAAGACATTTCGTGGAAGCAGATCTCACTGCCTTCCTCTGGTGGACTTGCTAGGATCTTTTATTGTTCTTTCCCTTCTTTTGTTTGAGCAGTTAGATGTATAGGGATGTTTATGGGGGAATCCAAAATGTTTATTTTCAAATGGCCATTTTTAAATGTATTAATTTAAATATAGAAAATGTCTAACAAATGTTTATTTGCAGTTTTGCTCTTCCAAATATGTTAGGATTTCTTCCACATAATTTCTGGCTTGTAGTTACACAGATTTCATCCTCTCGGGTAGTTACACATGCATAAAAATGCATGCAAATCTATTTATTCAATCATTGCACACACATGTGGTAAAGGATCGGAATGCAGATCTGAACACCAAATGCTGGTGAGAATGTGGAGCAGCAAGAACTCTCATTCATCAGCATTGGGATTGTGGAAATGGTACAGCCACTTTGGAAAACTGTTTGGCAGTTTCTTACAGCACAAAATATAAATCTTACCTAAAGATCCAGCAATCTTAGTAATTACTCAAAGGGCTTAAAAACTTATATCCATGCACAAACGTACACATGAAGATTTTAAAAAACTTGATTCACCATTTCCAAATTTTGGAAGCAGCAAGATGCCCTTCAGTGGATGCATGAGTATCTAGACTGCGGTGCGCCCAGACAATGGGGTGATTTCAGTGCTAAAGAGAGTGAGTTATCGATTCATAAAAAGGCATATAGAAACTTTAATGCATATTACTAAGCGGAAAAAAAACGATTTAAAAATAGTACATGCCGTATCCTTCTACCTATATGACATTCTGGAAAAGGAAGAACTGTGGAGACAGTAAAAAGATCAGCGGCTGCCAGGGTAAGGGTGGAGGGGATGAGGCGGCAGAGGACCCCGGGTTTGGGGCGGCACTGGAAGTACTCTGTGTGACACCAAGATGGCAGGTACATGCCGTTAGAAATCTGCTCAAGCCCTCAGAGTGTACAACACAAGAGTGGACTATAATACGAACTGTGGACTCTGGGTGATAATAGTGTGTAATTTAGATTCATCGGCTTTATCAAATGTGCGATATCACATTGACTGAGAATGTTGGCAATGTTGGAGGCTATGCAAAATAAAAGTTATGTTTCTTTTCCTCAATTTTTCTGTGAACCTAAAATTACATTAAAAAGTAGTCTATTAACTTTCTCTCCTAAATTTTTGTCTTTTGTCTCTTTCTGACCCCATGCTACTTAATTTTACCCTTGTCCTGGATACTTATAACTTTCTATTTTGATGTATAGTCACTTATAGTATGTCATACCCTTCTAAGACATTGTAAAATCTTTTAGGACAATATATGTCTTTTAATTATGTCTGTACTTAGCATGCCTGACATATACCAGTTATTCAGGAAATGCGTATTTAATGAATAAATAAATTAATACTTAGTTTTGCTATTTCCATTTGTAATGCTACTTTAATAACATGCTATGCAGGTTATTAAAATTTTCTAGCTGATAGCAGAAAACAGGGGTGAAACCTTGGAAAACAATTGATTATATCATTTAATGTATATCCTGAATATCTAAGTTTTAGACATAGGTTGTTGAGTATCCCTGAACTTCCTTTTGAAGTATAAAAAAACAAACCAACCCCAAATACACATACATATGTGCACACACATCACAAATACATACATGCACAATTCACAGTAGCATTGTGGTATACACACAATATACAATAGTATAATTCAGTGATTTGTTGATCGTTGAAAAATTTTCAGTTGCAGCACCGATAGCAGAATGGATTAAACAATGGCCTTAAAAGATAGGTCTATCTTCTAATCTCCAGATACTGATTGTGGTGGGGAGGGAGGTGTAGGGGGGATATGGTAATGGAAAAACTACAATAAAAAAAAGAAGGAAGTTGTGCAGGTGGAGAGGAGGGGAGTGGATGGGAAACCCACAGACAGCTTGCTCTTGTCCTTACCGACATTGGTGAGACCAGATGCAGAAGGACAGAGAGCAATCACAGTCCTCTAGAAGGTCGAGTTTCTGTTCCCTTCTTATTATTCTTCAAGTCACAAGAAAGAAATAAAGTATGGATACTTTATTTTCAGACATTATATGTATATAAATAATAATATAAATAATGTATTCCATTATGGAAAAATGTGTTTGTAGGTGTAATTAACAATCTTAAGATGAGATCGTCCTGGATGATCTGGCTGGGCCCTAAAACCAGTAACAGTGTCTCTATAAGGGACGAAAAAGGCAGAGAAACAGACACAAAGAGGAGAAGATGATATGAAGTTAGAGGCTGAGATTGGGATGATGTGACCAAGAATATCAGAGGCAAAAGAAGCCAGGTAGAGTTACCCTAGGCAGAGGTGTCCAACCTTTTGGCATCTCTGGGCCACACCGAAAGAAGAAGAGTTGTCTTGGGCCCCACATTAAACACACAAACACTAATGAAAATGATGAGCAAAAAAATAAAAGTTTTAAATAAATTTACAATTTTGTGTTGGGCTGCGGATACCCCTGCGAGTCTCCAGTAAGGAAATTTGCCCAGCTGACTTGATTTCAGCCTTGAGAGCCTTCGCTGTTAGAGTCTCAGCAGGGGAACCAGTGAAATCATGTGTAGAATTCCCAGAGAATTCTGGGCATAATCAATGGTGCTATTTTAAGATGCTAAGTTTGTGATAATTTGTTATGGTAACAATAGAAAATGAAAACTGATTTTTTTTTGTTAGGTTCTTCTAAGCATCTAGCATAATGAATTGGGGGAAGTGTTTTAGGAGTAAAAGTGAAAACTGAGTCTTCGGTTTCAGGTGTTACTTTACTTTGAAGTTAAATTAAATAAATTCAATGATAAATAACAATGTCTTTAACCAGATAGGAGCTTGTGTCTCTCTTATATCAAAGAATCCTGGAGACAAAGTCTAGGGCTGTGGTGCTAACTCTACATGTCAAGACTGCAGACTCCTTCTTTCTCACTGCTTTGCTCTCTCCGGTGTGTTGTCTCCTGATCTAAGACACTCTGAGCTCCAGTCATAATTTCCACATGTCAGGAAGCCCCAAGGGGACAGAGGGAGGGGGCATACCTTGTTCCTTTTAGAAAGATGCCCCATAAGTCCCACGTAACCCATCTGCCTGCATTTCAATAGCTAGAACTTAGAGATTAGATGGTGCTTTTACTGAAATGAAATTTTGAGCTGATTGTATTGTACCCCAAATAAAATTAAGGATCTGTTACTGCGGAGAAATAGAGAGAGGTAATATTAAAATAGGGAAACAGTTGTCTCTTCTATACACATGCTGAATTTAAGGTACCTCTTTTGGTTGTCTTTTATTTTACTCGTTTACCTAATTTTTACATAAAAGAAATGTTCTATCTTCAAAAGAAAGTACGACAAACAACCACATGATTTTCACCTAGACTTTCCAGTTGTTAATATGTTGAGAGAATTGTTTTCCCTTTTCTCCCCTACTCTTTCTTACTCTCCTCAAGAAAGAGCAGTGCGAGACTTTAGACTCCTGTGAAGAAGGAAGGAGAATTGGCGAGGAAGAATCTAAAAAAACAGCACAGTTCAATGAACGTGTTAGCCGGGCCTATGGGAAGTCCTTGAGGCAAAGTGGCCTGTTAAAGAAGTCCAACCCTTGCAGGAATGGGCTTCCACTACTACCCTGACCGTGTAGTCCGTGGCTGGGAGAAGCTTACAGGAAGGGTGTTCCCAGCTTGAACACAGGGGTGAATCAAGAAGGACAGCTACTGGAGCAATCATGTTCCAGCTGCCTCATCTAGTCCTTCATTACGTATGGTGTAAGAACAGGAATATTCTTCTACATAACTACAACGCCTTTATGTCCTGAAATTTTATGCTGACACTATATTATCTGATATAATCTCCGATATATTTTAAACATTCAAGAGGAGATAACCAGACAGCAGTTTCCTAAAAGCTTCTGGAGTTCTGTGCAGAGTAAAAAAAGTAGAGACAACCTAGCTGAACTTTTATTAATATCTAAAAGTAAAATAGTAGGAAATTATCATATATTCAAAGGCTCAAATTATACACATATTATGGGATTTTACAAAAAGACTTACTCTAGAAGAAATAAATAAAAAATAAAAAGACAGAAATGGAGAAATTGTAGTAAAACAGAACTCCAGAGAACATTACTGCTAGTAAAGTAGGTAGGTTTTTTTCAAATTAGAGTGATGAATATAACTAAATTAAGTTACACAGGTAAAGATTATTTTTGAAAGGTATTCAATAAGAATAACAAATGTATTACTATGAATCCATGTACCTAATTTCATGTCATATTAGAAAATATTAAGGAATAGGACAGAGAGAAGAAAATATTAAGGAGTGGGAAATAAAAGTATATTAAGGTCTTTGCTTTCAATCAGGGGAGCCCAAAGCTAAAATGTGGTTCTTAGACTTAACTATGCAAGTGTCTTGCCACAAATGCACCTACTAATTTAAGGCCTCTAAATCCTGGAAAATTCTACTCAAATAATTTCCAGGATGTTCAGAACTATGTCACATATGATAGCAAATGCTTCCTTTCAGTTGCTGTATGCCAATTTAAAAGTCCCTCATTCATTAATCTCTATCATTAGCATAGTCCTTCAAAGTCACCACACCCCTGTGTCTTTGGTAGTACCCGTGGTGACGTCCAAGGTGATTACCACCAAAGATCACTGTACATCTGTGAGTTCAGAATTTGACTTGGCTCTTTAAATTCCTCTGGTCTTTGAATTCCAATTCTGTGCTATGTTTCATGTCAAAGCAGGAGAATGTCCCTCTGATCAATTATGTACCACATCTGGACACTGGAAAACAGTCATGCTGCTGTGAATGAAGTAACTATGATTCTTCACCCGAAATTCAGACCTGGGTCTTTGAGAAAAAGTCTGCAATGAGACTGAGTCTCAGTTATGGTAGAAGTGTCCTCAGTCCAAACCATTGATCCTCCATGCTCCTTCTGACCACAGAACTCATATTAACCATCTACAGCACAGGCTCTCCTGAAGGGAACATCAGAAACGGCTGCATATCAGCAGTAGTCAAAGCTTGGCCAAAAGCTAGGACTCCTCCCTCATGATAAGCAGAGATTAAAAGTTTAATAATGGTTTGTAAGAATGCAAGATGACCACAGAGCAAGAACAGGGTGCATATTGTTCAAATCTTTGGGGAAAATAAAAAATTAAAAAGCTAACTCTAAATGCAAAAGACATAAGGAAATAACAAGGAAGTATAAAATTTCAGTAAAGTAGGAAAGGTATAGAAACTGGAAAGTAGTAAGGCCTAATAATAATGACCATAACACATGAAACTGTGTTGAAGATGAGTATTATAAAACAAAGCTTTTTACCGAAAGATTTTTTAAAGTAAGGAAAGATTTAACAGTTAAACATAAGAAACAAAACAATGAAAGAAGGAATGGTTAAAGTTTAACAAAAGTAGACACTGCTTCAGGCAATAACTGGCAATGAACAAAGCAGGGAAGTACCTGCACTCGGGAACTTAGGTGAAGTGGGCCAACACAATTCACATCTAACAAATGAACGATGACCTGGCAGAGAGTGAGGAGGGATGTGCAGAAAAATGGTCAGTAAAGTGAGCAAAATAAAAACAAATACACTAAAATGGAGAACAGGGGGACAGCGACCAGAGGGGAGAGGGGAGGGAATTTAAGGGGAAAAATGGGAGGGATTTAGAGGAACAAGTATAAAGGACACAGGGACAATAACTAAGGGGGGTGGAAGTGGGAGGGAGGTGGGGTGCTTGGGGAAGGGGTGGGCTGGGATAGGAGAAATAGACAGAAAACTGTACTTGAAAAATAACAAATAAAAATAAAAAAACAGAAAAAAAAGAAAGCAGGAAAAACTACAGGGTGGGAGTTGCTATTTGACCTAGGATCTCAGGGAAGGCCTCACTGATGAGGGGGTATTTGAGTGTGGAAGGAAGTAAGGGGGATGGATGGCCATGTAGAAAGGTGGGGGAAGAATGGTAGCACAGATGGAGCAGCTGGCGCATAAGTCTGCAGGTGAACAAGCTTGGAGTATCAGAGAACAGCAAGGAGGACTTTGTGATTGGAACCCAGTAGGCCAGGAGGAGAGTAGGAGTTCACATCAGAGCATTAGCAGGGACCAGATGATGTAGGATCTTTTAGGTGATTGTATTTCCACTTTTACTGCTAGTGATCTGGGGAGCCACTGGAACATTTTGATCATAGAAGTGACATGAGTTGGCTTTCATAAAATGACACTTGTTGCTTTTTGAAAATAGAATGGGGAGCTGAAAGAAGCAGAATTGAGGCGAAAGAGAAATGAGATTTACTGTGATAGTCTGGGTGAGAGACAAATGTTTGGATCAGAATGGTAGTAGTGTATAATGGTAGTAGTAGTGGTAATCACCTTGGACATCATGGTGGGTACTACCAAAGACACAGGAGTGTGGTGCTGTTGAAGGACTGTGCTAATGATAGAGAGTAATGAGTGAGGGACTTTTAAATTGGTAGTAGTGAGAAACGGTCCAATTCTGGACCTATATTTGAAAGAGAGTTGGTAGACTTTCCTTTTGTAACTGCTAATTTGCTTGCTTGTTTTCTTTATAAAACTCTAAGTTCCATGATGACAGGACAAAGTATATTATTGAGCTTATTAGATCTTTTCCTCTAACGTAACATTTGCCCTATAACAAGCAGTCAGTATTCTTAAGCTAAGTTTAATTTCTATATACAGATCTTTAAAAAATGGGCATTGTGGAATGGTAATAGAAGCAGAACAATGTAAAATGCAATCAACATTGTTCAAAAATTATCAGTCTATTACTTGACATTATGTTCATGAGCAGAATAACAATCTAAAGTGGAAGTAGAAGAAAGGCTAAGATTAGTGTGCTGGACCAAATGGGCATATATTTCTTTCATTGCTATAATATTTTCATGTAAAACTTCATGTATATGTTTTACTCTTTAAAATAAAATGCTATTAGACTGTTACATCATAATGTCAAAAATATAAATATTAGAGAAAAGGTACAATGCATTTGGCACTATATAATCAAAGTTGTAAATAATCAGGATAGATTATTATGGATGGTTAGAACATTTCAAGTAAAACAGTTAGGGACCACCCTGCCTGGTTTCAGGAGCTGTAACCCCCACTTGGCTAAGGCTGAGTGAGCGACCTTCGGACCATAAGCCACTAAGGAGACAAAGCTTATCTCCCTGGCATGAGCGCAGCTTCTGCTCCTTTTTCCATAACTGGCCTCTAATACTTGATCAGTTAGCCAATGACGGGAAGACTCCCCAAGCAGGGAATCACCTAACACAGGCATGATCATGTGGAGGCCCCAGGGAAGGACTTGGGGGGCTATGGAGAAAGGGGGTGATGGACTCTTGACCCTTGGCTTTGATGAAGCCTGAGTCCTCAGTCTGTCTGTGAGAAGTCTCCGAGAATTCTTTGGCTATCTGCCTCCTCTGCCTGAAGACTTAAGCCTGAAAACATGACAGAGGGTGGGAATGGAGAGTTCCCTGGTTGATCTGGCATGAGAAGGAATTCCTAACAATCCTGTGAAGCCTACTTTGTCAAGAATGCTTTTAGTTCAATGATAAAGGCCCGAGCAAAAGCGAGTTTATGTTCCTAAAGTTCTGTAGCCTTTTCACTGATACACCGTGACTTAAGAGAAGCCCTATCTGTTTTTTGTATACTATCTACTCTTTACTGCCTGACAATGATTAATAACTCCTGTGCGTAAGACACAATAAAAGCCTGTTTAGGCAAGGGTCAGTGCTCTCTCTATCCTTGAGAGAGTTACCAGGCAGCTCTAGGCTGCTGTCCCCTTGAGAGAGTGGCCAGGTCATTCTGAGGCTCTCCCCCGTTGAGGGAGTAGCCCTGCCATGCCTTTTCCTCCACAGGACTTGGTAGTTGGTGTGAATTTGTCTCATGTCTCATCCATGATGCTGCAGGCACTTGCAAGCCAGTGCACGCATCAACTTTCAAAGGATTTTTAAATGTAGTCAGTTCAGATGCTGCCACAACAATACTAGTAAGCACACAGCTCAATTATAAAATTGTTACTCCTGATGCATTCAGGGATTCATTGTTTAAAAAGTTTTACAGTAAGTTTTGATGAGGCTAAACCTTGTAGAATGACCCTATTCTCAGTGGCCATTGAAAAGTATGTGTTCCTTGTTACATTTGTATGTTTTATAGCATTTTAAATAAAAAAATAAAATCTACTAACCTTAAGTGTTCTTGCCATCGTGTAGCTGAAACAACTGATTACAACTGATTTTAGCCAAATCTATATGTTGTTCTAGTTTTACACATTCTTTTCCATTCTCTTTGAAAGGCATCTTGAGCATTTTTAGTAATAACACTAAAAAGTAAGATCATTTGGATGTACACTAAAACACCAAGTGTGATGTAGTACCCTGCTATAAACATTACTTTTTTGGCATTTCCTTGCATTCAAATTAGACAGAACTCTTAACATTCTTCACAAAGAACTCTAAGAGCCTCCAATTAACTTCCATGAAAGTTGACTTTTTTAGTTACATTAAATATAATAACATATATGGCTTGCATTAAAAACATTTCACCAGAGGATATGAGTTAATTTCTTGAACATTTACAAACTGAACTTGATAATACTCTTGAAATTCAAGTATGTGGCTTTCCTGAGACCACTCTGTTATAATTGATTACCATTATTTCAGATATGGCTTCCTTAAATAGCTTGGAATTGTTTAAGATGAGGTATAATATATACTTTATATAGTAAAATGTATTGTGTGCCTATATTGAGAACAGGTTAGAGAAGTTAAATAAGTCTCATCTTCCAGTGATTTTTCTACACTAATTCTAGCTAGGACTTTCCTCTGTGTTCAACACTATTGCGAATATAATCAATATACCTATCCACTTGATATGAGATCATATTTAGTAGGGACCCTGAATATCCAATATATTAGGCAACCACATGTACTGGAGGCACCTGCCATCTCATTCCTACTCTTAGCTTGTGCTTCTTCTTCACATGGTAATGGCAGTGTTCCAGATGGCAAGTCTCAATGAACATGTACTTATCAAACCTCTGCTTGTGTCATGCTTATTGATTTCCCTTTGGCCAAATTTAGTCACTTGTCTGAATCTTGAGTTGGGCTAAGAGTACTCTACATAAGAATATGGATTCCTAAGAGGCAGGATTCATTAGGATGGATGGAATTAATAAAATAACACACTAAAGAGTAATATAATAGATTATATATATTTGAACAGTCACCCCAGATACAAAGTAGAAAACTAATCAGATGTTAGAAAGACAAAATCTGAAGAAGCCCACTCAGAGCCTATTTCAGCCACCAAAGGAGAAATGTTAGTAGCTTGAACTAAGAGGGTAGCAATAGGATAAAGGGTAATTTCAAAGCTACTTATGAATTAAAATACAAGGCCTTGGTGTGATTGGATATGGGTGTGAGAGAGAAGGAATTATGCAAGATGACTAAAATCGTGGTTTGTGCACCATTTCCAAGACAAGAAACACTGGATAAGAACAATGCTATGATCACAAGTCTGGTGCTGGGCATTCTGAGTTGAGATTCCTTTTAGTTATCCAAGAGAGAAAGCAACTAGGTGGCTGGGTATTTGCAATAGATCTAGAGCAGAGAGGGGAGGTCTGTGACAAAGATAAAAATTGGAGATCATCAGTAAAGCCATGAAGTCACCTTGAGAAGAAAAACATTGCAATGGGATAATCAAGGGAGAAATTCAGATTAGTAAGTATGGAATTTAGGTTGGGGGGAGAATTTGAGATATCTCAATGTCTCCAATTTTCCTCAGAAGTTTGCCTATGATGGGGATAGACCTATGCAATACCTGTAAGGAAAAGCAGAGTCAGTGAACTTATTTATCTTTTGTTTCTTAATTTTCTAAGGACAAGAAATAATTGAACATTTGAGAAGTTCTCATAGGCAGAAACTTGAAGTGAGAAAAATCTTGAAAGCACAAACCCTCCATGACTCATTTGTCTGTCTTATTGCTGAATCTAGTAAATTAATTTTCGTCACCTGCCATCAATTGATGGAGTGAGTTCAAGAGGTGTTGAACATTAAAAGGAAGCAGCTCACTGATTTACCTGATACCCTCAGCCTGGAGTGCCTGTTCTCCATGTTTTTATATGTCTAAATCCTGTCTGTTGTTCAAGGGCAGATTCAAATACACCTTCTCTATTTCTTCTTCCCTTGTGCCCACTCTTCCCTAGGATTAGATGTTAATATCTCCTGTTAATAATTGTACACCTTATGTTCTTTTCTTTCTTTTAAATGTACTTTCTTTACTTACCCCACTACCTTGTTGAGAGCCCTGATTGTTTTTTATTCATTCTTCTATCCCTTCCATGCAGGATACATAATAGGCAATCAAGAAGGGTTCGGTGAGTTCAGGCAGTGGTCACAGTTCTTTAACTGTGGGCCAGAGCAGGGTGTGTGTATACGTGTGTGTGAGCGTGGTGATGGGAGGCCCTTCTTTAATGCACACCATTTAGTTCATTATGTATCTGATATACTCATTAGAACCATTTTTGTCGCTTTTGTACTAAGAGAAATTCTAATTGAGGGTTGTCTAGGGTTGATACGTGCAAGAGCCAACAAGTTTTACCCATGGTTATTATCCTCTCTTTTACATAAAAGGGTTTTATCTCAGGGTAGCCACACTTAGTTGCATCCCAAATGCTTTATAATGGTGATAATTAGCATTTAAATAGAACTTTACCTGTTCAGGGGCCTTACAGCCATGCCTATTATTTAATGGAATAGTCACACTATTATCCTTTATTGAGAAACCTTCAAATATAAAAACTTATGGTATATAGATATCATAAAATCCTAGGAGCTGATAGGGTTAGCGATGCTATGCATTTTACCAGCAACTTCAATTTTATGGTATAAAATTGAAATGTGGAAGACCATTAGTACTTTCTAGCCCTGAAACTTAGCATGCAATGCATGCTTTAAGGTAAAACTACATAAAGGCAAAAAAATTTTTTCCTTGTACAATAACCCACCATTTGTCAAGCAGAGAAACTCTTTCTTTTCAACAATCTCTTAATCCCCACAGGACATGAGTGAGCACTGAAAGAAATCAGTCTGTTTGAAACTCTTGGTGAGATCATTCAAAGCCAGTCTCAGGCTGTGATCACTCATAAGACACTACTGATTTTGAGAGCACCATAAGAGCATAGTTAGGCCTTCAAAGAATAAATCTCAATTCAAGATCCCTATTGGCTTCTGACAGTTATCTTATCATCTTGGCTATTATGCTACTGTATCTTAGAAGGAATGCTCGTTTTTATTTTCCATTTTCATCTTATGTGTCAAGTTTATTTCTGGTGTTTCATGGATTCATCTGTAGCTCTTAAAAAACTACAGGATGAGGTCTGAAACCAGGCTGATGAAAAAACTGTAGTATAACTTGAAGTACATGGTGAAATGCAGATAAAAATAGAAATTTCTTATTTTGTTAGAAATTAAATATACTTTTCTATTTCTCAAGAGACACAACATTTATTTCCACATGAAGTTTCGGAGATGAATATACTGGAGGAGCCTAGAGAAGTGGAAAGAGCACTAGATTAAATGTCAGAGTCAGGTGACATGAGTTCCAACCTGTATTTACTATTAAGTAGTACGATTTGGGGGAAATTAATGTAACCTCTTTGGGAAGTCTTATATTTCATATTTTAAAAATAAGAAATTGGGAGTCAATGGTTATCTTATTTTATATGTTGAGCTAAAATTCTGTAAGGGAAAATACACAATTAAAAAGTAGAAACTGCCTTTATTGACGTGCTTAGGAGCCCAGGTCCTCTAATATATTTTATCAGAACTAATTCATCATGTAGAATCTAATTACTGTATTCAGCAATCAGAGATTATTTTAAAACAAAATTGCTCTTTTATTTTATTTCTACTCAACTATTTTTTGCTTAGGCATCTCTAGCAGAAGTCGGGGGTTGAAGTATTTGCATAGAACTTGTTTCTTAGAGTATCTAGAAGTAATCAGTAAATCAGTCAGAATGCTGGTGTCATTTCACACCTGCCAGAATGGCTACCATCAACCAATCAACAAACAGGAAGTGCTGGTGAGGGTGTGGAGAAAAGGGAACCCTAGTGTGGTGTTGGTGGGAATGTAGACCGGTGTAGTCACTATAGAAAACAGTATGGAGTTTCCTCAAAAAACTAAAAATGAAACTGCCATTTAACTCAGTGATTTCATTTCTGATAATATATCCTAAGAATCTCTAAACACCAATAGGAAAGAATATGTGCACCCTTATGTTCATAGCAGCGTTATTCGCAATAGCCAAGATCTGAAAACATCCCAAGTGCCCATCAGTAGATGAGTGGAAAAACAGTTGTGGTACATTTACACAATGGAATACTATGCAGCTATAAAAAAGAAGAAACTCTTACCCTCTGGGACAGCATGGATGGACCTGGAGATTATTATGCTAAGCAAACCGATCTAGTCAGAGAAAGAAAAATACCACATGATTTCATCCACATGTGGGGTCTAATGAACAAAATAAACTGATAAAGGAAAATGAGAGGTATGGATACGTGGAACAGACTGACAGATCTCAGAGGAGAAAGGAGTGGAGGGAGACTGGAAGAGATTAGCCAAAGAACATATATGCATAGCCCATGGACACAGACAACAAGGTGGTGAAGGCCAAAGGGGAGGTCGGGGCTGGGTGGAGGGGGCCAGAGCAAGGGAAGATAGGTGACATCTGTAACAGTGTTGGCAATTAAAAAAAAATAATCAACAGCAACGACGAAAAAAGAATGTTGCTAAAACTTCACTCACTGGCTTTCACAGTAAAAATCACTAGGCTATCTAAGCACCAATAATAAAAGATTAATAAAAAAGGTTATTTGGAAAATCTCTGCATAAAATGTTTCATTAAAACTGGAGATATATATGAGTACAATCTGAAATATGAGATAAAGTAGTTGCAGAATACATAATTCAAAGTGTATGCATGGGGCCTCAAGCAAAGCCAAAGCACTAAAGAACTCTTCCTCACATTTAAATAATGATTAAAAAATGGCAACGTGGACTAAAGCGAAGAGCGCTGCACTTTGAGTAAGGGGGTTTAGATGGCTCCTTGCCACAATAGTTAGGAGCTTGGGCTCTGTCCTTAGTCAGACTTGGGTTTCCATACTGGCTCCTGGAGTCCCTAGTTGCATGACCTTGGACAAGCAACGTAGTCTCTTAGTACCGATTTTCTTATGTAAATTGGTGCTAAATGTGTCTTTCCTGACTACCTTACAGAATGTTGAAATGATCAGAGGAGTCAGAGATGGAAAAGTTTTATAAATTGCAAAGTGCTATGCAAGTGTAATTTTATTTGATGGAATAGTAGCTAATTCTGATACTAACAAAACCCTTTGTTCTTCTGGCTACATGGAGGCATTATATGAGTGTCATCTTTCTTGAAGTCTTCTATATTCATGCATAATAAAGAGATTTTCCTAATTAAGGGATATGTATAATGAGTCCAAGTAGGTTTTCTACAAAATATTCCATACCACGAAATGTATTATACAGGCCTGGGTTTTGAAACTGTTAAATTGAATGTCAAAATGTAACCTTATCCTGAAGAACTTCAAAAATATAATCCCATGTTGCATTTGGATTTGAAGTAGGGAGTTCTATCAAGGCAAATTCTTGGCCCATGACTTATGACAAACTTGAGTTAACTTGATTAATAGGGAACACAAAATTAGGGTGTCTTTCTTTTCTGAACTTGATTTTGTGGGCAGATAAAATGTGTCACGTAGACAGAGATTGCCTAGAGATAATGAAGGACTCAGAAAATAGGAATGCAAACCTCATAAAAGCAAGGAAGAGAGAACTGAGAAAAGAAAACTAGTATTTGTTACATTTTTGCTACACATCTGGAAGGTATGTGTTTACCAACACATCCTTATTTATTCTTCATAGGAACACTGTGTAGATGACAATATTAATTTTAGATTTTAGAGAAGAACGTGAGAATGAATAAAATGGAATACTTGATCTAGTCCGTAAGCTACTTAGTAGCAGAGGTAAATGAGTTTCAGTGATTGTAACTTCCTTTCTAGAGCCAATAGTCCATAAAAAGAGCTATCTCTATGAGGGGGGACACAAAAAGTGGAATTTGTTTTGGAGAATGGGCCCTTGTAGTACAGACTTCCTCTACTATGTGAGTGTTCTAGGAACCTGCCTGTATCCGTTTTCTAGCTGGTCGTGTTCCAGAGGCTGCATTCAGCAGTGATTTTTTTTGAAAACTTAACACATTTGCCCATTTCATGATGGGTGATTTATGAACACACTGCCTACACTCTGTAGAGTGTTATTAGTTTTTGACCAAAAATAGCATGACCCCCATGCTCCACCCTTCCTATTCACCCCATCTCACCAGGAGTCACTTTTTTTGTTTGTTTGTCTTCCCAGACCAAAAAAAAAAGTTTTCAAAGGGAGACATTTTGTCATTGTGGAAGAAATAAAATAAAAAAGAATACACCTGAAACACTAAAAGGTATCAAAATTGATGAGTTCAAAAAATGTTTTGAGCTGTGGAAAAAAGATTCGATAAGAAATGGAGAGTACTTTGAAGGTCACTGAAGTTTAAACATATACAAATAAATACACAAATTTTTATAAATACATTCTGTTTTGGGGGGTCCCCCGTTGTACTTGAAAGTTTTTATCAGCTTGGCATTAGAAGCCCCATTGATGTACCTGTAGAATTTTGTGGTAAGAAAAATGGTTGACTGGTTGTTTTGACATATAAATCTCTCATATCTAGCAATTTTATTTTATTTTATTTTTAAAATATTTTATTTACTTGTGTGGCAATGTTATTTACAATAGCCAAGGCTGAAAACAACCTAAGTGTCCTCCAGTTTTCTTAGTGGATCAAAAAACTGTGGTACATTTACTCAATGGAATTCTGTGCAGCAGAAAGAATGAAGTTTTACCTTTCCCAACAGCATAAATGGAACTGAAGAGCATTATGCTAAGTGAAATAAGCCAGGCAGTGAAAGACCAATACCATGTGATCTCACCTGTAAGTAGAACCTAATCAACAAAACAAACAAGTGAGCAAAATAGAAACAGAGACACAGAAATAATGAACCAGAGGGGAAGGGAGAGAGGGATAACAGGGGAATATAGGAAAGGGGTTAAGTCAAGGAACAAGAATAGAGAACTCATGGGCGTGGACAATGGCAGGTGGGAATTGACTGTGGGAGTAGAGGGGACAGGGTAGGGGTAAGCGATAGGAAAAAAGGCTGGACAACTATAACTGAACAACAATAAAAATATATTACAAAATTTTTATTTTTAGAGCAAGGGCATAGGAAGGAGAAAGAGAGGGAGACAAAGATTGATTGGTTGCCTCTCACACACACTGAAACTAGGGACTAGGCTTACAACCCAGGCATGTGCCCTGACCAGGAATCAAACCTGCGACCTTCCAGTTCAAAGGTGCCCTGACTGGTGCCCAATCTGAGCCACACCAGTCAGGGAATCTAGCAACTTTATATGTGATGAGGTTGAGAGACAACATCTTGTTCTTCAAGTGGTGGAGGAGGGGTTTCTAAAACTCTGGGGACTTCCTGGAGAAGGATGGCTATTGTTGGCCATGGGGTTGATACTATAGCTACAAGCAGTGAGTGAAGCAGAGTGTAAAGTAATTCACGTTCATGAGTGAGATCTAGAGGAATGAGTGACGCTATGGAACTGAGAAAAACGTGGTGATAATCCTGGACTCATACATATAGGGCTTGCAAAAAATGTAGAGGCTGTTACAATGCTAAAGTTATACCTTTATTCTTATTTAGGCATCATAAGTGGTGTCTTCTTTCATTAGTTTATAGCAAATCTAAAGAAGCAGAAAGCCCCCACCACCTCTCTGGCTGGGACTAACCAGTGTAATTCACAGAACAGGAAGAGGTTGGAGGCTAGAGACCAGAATGCTGTCAGGTATCAGGAGGCACCTTCTCTACTCGGAGTGCAGCATTGTTCTCTTTTATCTGGGGCATTGCACCTTTGAGGCCCCTGGCATCTGAAATATTTTTCTAAGTCTGAGACACCACAGGGTTTACATTTACAGAGAATAATGTTTTTTTTTCTTTTTTAGAAATTAAAATAAAAGGAACTAGAGAAAGGCCAACAAAGGGAAGAAAAATATTCTAATAACCATTTTGCTCAATTCTTCAAATCCACTAAGAACTGTGGCTCATGCTTTTATTTTTTCAATAACACTAAAATAAAATAACGCACGACACTCCAAGTATTTCAAAATGAAGAATGTGTGTAAGTCGGGAGAAGAAGACATACGAATCCAAGCCTAAACTCTAACTCCAATATGTATTTTTAGATAAAGAAAATAAAACCTGTGATTGTGCCAAATTCAAAAATGTGAATCTTTAACCATAAGACCTAAAAAATGGTTCTCGAAAGAAAATTTTAGTAAAACTTAATACTAATTTAGTTTTTTATTGACACTTGCCACCACATTTCCTTTTCACACGAGGTGTCAGAATCACATCTCCACGTATCTGATGTGGCAGAAATCCCTGCTAGAAGGCAAAGCAGCCTAATAACTGCAGTAGAGTATTACGCAGGAACATCTTCCAAGGAGTTCTGAGTTAATAGCATATTTAGAAGCCCCAGGTAGACTTTCTTGTATATATTAACCACATCATCAATAGCTGAATTATTTTTCATGCTATATTGACTTTAAGTGGGGAGAGGATGGTAAAAATGTGAGAATAATCTTCACTGATTTTCCTGTTAACTTCTTTTTTCATTGGATACCATGCCTCTGAATATGTGTGTGAATCCTGTGTGTTCATTGGCTTCGAAAGAGCTCAAATAAACAACTAATTTATGATTGACAGCTTTGACACAAATGCATTTTAACTGGTACCAAAGACCCTAACTTTGACCAACTGAGCAATGAAAGAGGAGAAAGAAAGAACAAATGTTTAAGGATTTA
Source organism: Artibeus jamaicensis (assembly GCF_021234435.1). Taxonomy (NCBI): domain Eukaryota; kingdom Metazoa; phylum Chordata; class Mammalia; order Chiroptera; family Phyllostomidae; genus Artibeus; species Artibeus jamaicensis. The sequence continues at coordinate 21,515,003 of NW_026522025.1, read as the reverse complement.
GCCCGATGTAGGCTACTTAGGGAGGTTCTTTGTGTTAACTAAGGGAAAAGCAGAAAAATAATTCAGTGACACTGGTAAATGACATAGGTCTTTCACAGTGGGCTATGATTTCTGTTTAGTTTAGTAAAAGAAGGCCCTTAATATGAACTGTGATAGGTAGAATGGTCACCCAAGGAGTCCACACTCTATTTCCCCAACTGCAAATATGTTATCATATGTGACAAAAATAATTTTGCTGTTATAATTAAGGCTCTGAATGTTAAAATAGGGAGATTATCCTGGACTATCTGGGAGAGCTCAGTTGAATCCCCTGAGCCCTTAAAAGCACAGAACTTTCTCAGCCTTGTGGCACAAGAGATGCGGCAGAAGTCAGAGAGACAACCCAAGCATAATAAGGATTCAACATGCCTTTCTGTCTCTGAGATGTAATGACCAACATGTAAAGACCAGAGAGAGGTCTCTAGGGAATAAGGGAAGCTTCCAACTAATAGCCTACAAGTAAACATGAACCTCAGTCCTACAACGACAAGAAACCGGATCTGTCTAAAACCTGAATGACCTTGGAAGTGGGTTTTTCCCAGAGCCTCCCAAAAAGGCCTGGCTGACAGACATCTTGATTTTTTGGTCTCTTTGCAGACAAACAAACAGCCAAGTGCAACCAAGAATTTTACCTATAGAACTGTGAGATAATAAGTTTATATTGTTTTACGTGGCTAAATTAATGGTAATTTGTTACAGCAGTAACTAATTAGCAAAAACTAATACACACATATAACTAAATGTGAAGATGCACATAAAACTGAAAGGTCAATGTTCAGATGTAAAAATGTCAGATTAGCACTCAGCTGACTCTTTGAAAATCATTAGGAAATAATACTACCTCAGTTGGCTCACTCTAATGTTACTCAAAGATGTTTACAGGGAAGCCAGTAGTTCTTAAGAAATGTTTCTTTGCATCCCTAGAAAATTTCTTGTTTAACCCTCACTCTTTTGTCTAACTAGCTTCTACAGTTTTTCACTCTGGAGTGCCAACTGGTCCTGCCATAAGGTAGTGGAATATTCCTTGGCACTTTTCTATATTATAAAGTTGTATAAGTGTTATTTCATAAATAGGTTTTAACAATCTCTTTAGTTCTCTGCAAATCAGTTTCCACTACTTTAACTTATTTTCTCGTTATCATACACTTAGATCATTGCATATTTCCCCTTGAGTAGTATTATACTCATTTGCTTGGCCTAAACAACCCAGTATACTTTTGCCCTTGCTTAATTCTTCAGCCTTATGTTCTTTTTAGACTAATCTCTATGATCCTTTGATCAACCACAGTGAGATTAAGTTCTTCACAGCTATTTATATATGTTTTGCCCTCTCTGGATGCCTTGTTTTATTCATCAATGGGACAATTCCAAATGGTACACCAGAGCTTAATTTAGGCACCCCACTTTCTAAAATCCTTCTCTGTTCCAATGTAGTCAGGTTAGATCTTTCAGCTCTCTTTTTGAAAAACCCAATGCTTGCCATTATCATGAACAATTGCATCATGTTGACAATATCAGCTGGCTCAATGATCTCTCCTTCTTAAAGCATAAACTTATTAATAATAAATAATGTATTTTTCTCATTTTGTATAGTCAATGGGCTTTTTCAAAGTATATTTTATTGATTATGCTATTACAGTTGCCCCATTTTTTTCTCCCCTTTATCCCCCCTCTGGCTTACACTTGCCTTCCACCAGCATTCTACCCACTTAGTTCATGCCCATGGGTCATACGTATAAGTTCTTTGGCTTCTCCATTTCCCATACTATTCTTAACCTCCTCCTTTCTATTTTGTACCTACCACTTATGCTTCTTAATCCTGCACCTTTTCCCCCATTGTCCCACCTTCCCCTCGCCACTGATAACCCTCCATATGCTCTCCATTTCTGTGATTCTGTTCCTGTTCTAGTTGTTTGCTTAGTTTGTTTTTGTTTTTGTTTTTCAGGTTCAGTTGTTGATAGTTGTGACTTTGCTGTCATTTTAATGTTCACAGTTTTTATCTTCTTTTTCTTAGACAAGTCCCTTTAACATTTTATATAACAAGGGCCTGGTGATGGTGAACTCCTTTAACTTGACCTTATTTGGGAAACGCTTTATCTGCCCTTCCATTCTAAATGATAGCTTTGCTGGATAAAGTAATTTTGGATGCAGGTCCTTGCCTTTCATGACTTTGAATACTTCTTTCCAGTCCCTTCTTGCCCGTAAGGTTTCTTCTGAGAAATCATCAGATAGCCTTTATGGGAACTCCTTTGCAGATAACTGTCTTCTTTTCTCTTGCTGATTTTAAGATTATCTCCTTATCTTTAATCTTGTGTAACTTAATTATGATTTGTCTTGGTGTGTTCCTTCTTGGATCTAATTTTTTGGGGACTCTTTGAGCTTCTTGGACTTGCTGTAAGTCTATTTCCTTCACCAGGTTGGGGAGGTTTTCCTTCATTATTTGTTCAGATAAGTTTTCAACTTCTTGCTCTTGTTCTCCTTCTGGCATCCTTATGATTTGAATGTTGGAACATTTAAAGTTGTCCCAAAGGTTCCTAAGCCTCTCCTCAATTTTTTGAACTCTTGTTTCTTCATTTTGTTGTAGTCGAATGTTTACTTCTTCCTTCTGGTCCAAATCATTGATTTGAGTCCTGGTTTCCTTCCCTTCACTGTTGGTTCCCTGTACATTTTTCTTCATCTCACTTTGCATAGCATCGATTTCTTCCCCTATTTTGCATCCATACTCAATCATTTCTGTGAGCATCCCAATTACCAGTGTTTTGTACTCTGCATCTGATAGGTTGGCTATCTCCTTGTCACTTAATACTTTTTTCTGGAGTTTTGATCTATTCTTCTATTTAAGCCATATTTCTTTGTCTTGGCTCACCTGCTAAGTTGTAAGGAGTGGGCCTTAGTTATTCACCAGGGCAGTACAACCTACTTCACTGAGTTGTGGCCACTATATGTAGGGAAGAAGTCAGAGAAGGAACAATGCTGCTTGCTCAGCTCTCACTCCACTTTCAGTCACTTCCCCCTCTGCTCACAAGCAAATTGGGCTCCTCTAGTGCTGATTCCTGTCCGGATAGGTTTGTGTATCTTCTTGGATCTTGTGGGTCTCTCAAATAAACTGTCCTGTGAGGCTGGGAGTTTCTTCCACCAACACAATCCCCACAGGTTTTACAGCCAGAGGTTTTGAGGCTTTAGTTTCCCATTCTGGAACCCTGGGTTGTGTGGTCTGTGTCACTCCCCATCTGTTCCTCCTGGTTTATCCACATGTGAATGTGGGACTGCCTGGTCCATCACCTTGCTGTGGTTCCTCTCTACCCCAGCTGCCTGTCTCTACCCCTCCTACCAGTCTGGATGAATGTTTCTTCTTTAACTCCTTGGTTGTTGGATATCCAATTCAATTTTCTGGCAGTTCTGGTTTTTTTAAAAAATTTGTTAATGTCCTTCTTTTGGTTGTGCAGAAAATCACAGTGTATCTATCTATACCTCCATGTTGATCAGAAGTTAGTCAATGACCTTTAAATAATATGTGAAGAATAATGAAATTAATAAATGAACCAAAAAGCCATTTACTTAATAAAACCAATTAGTTATCATAGCACTGGTTACTCTTCAAGGTCTTGGAAAACCAGAGTCAGACCACAAATTTAGCAAGGAATTAATACACTATAAATACAGATAAGAATTTGAACAAAAAATATGGAGGATTCATAATGGATGAACCATAAGGAACCAACCTTAGGAAAAATGAGTTCAAACTGTAGGGGAATCGGCATAGGCTAGTGGTTCTCAAAGTGTGATTCCTAAACCAGCATCGGTCTCACCTGGGAACTTGTTAAAGATGCAAAATTTTAGCTCTATGCCAAAACTACTGTAAAATCTGGAAATGAAGTCCAGAAATAAGTGCTTTAATATACCCTCCAGATGATAGCCTGAGAATCACTGGCATAGCCAAGAGAATTAGATGGGGACTTGGAGTTCAGCAAGCTGTGTCAAATATCTGAGTAGCAAGGAAGAAGGAGCAAAGTTAATAGACACTGGATATGAAAAGCTAAGCTATCAATCCTGGTGGAATTGAACAGGCATAGAGAGATAGAGCACTAGTTATAGAAAAACAAAAGCAAATAAGACTGCAATATTAAGCCAATATTTTCTAAGGTTGTAGGTCTCAGTACGCTAAAGGGTAATGAAAAGTGTGCATCCCGATACATTCTTGGGGATGATAAGAGAAGCAGGGGTAAGAATTCATATTTAATAGTCTTTTCAAGTGATTCAGATACATATTACTTTTTGCTCCTAGGTGAGATATTTATCTGAATAGCATCGTTATCCAAATATCCTGACTTAGAGCCAGAACTGAGAATTAAGCATAGGTAAGATGTAACTGATCTAGCTCAAAGAGCAGGTTATTAAGGTAGTGATCAGGGTTTTAACTAACACCTGTTTCTAAGTAGAAAACCCATGAATAAGACTAAAGAAGTTTTAGTTCCTCATTCCTACGATGATAATGAGAACAAAAATATGGGCAAAATGACAACCAAGAAATAGAATTTTAAAAACAAATACTCAGTTTATACTTTGTTGGCCAAGATGATGTGATTAGCATAAACTTCAGCCAAATCTTTCAGCTCCGTTCCTCATTACCTGTGTACAAGAATTCTTAACAAGCAGCACAACTTTCATCTGGTTGTATATATAATGCCAAAGATTCACATAAGAATCAAAATCCAGTAGATTATCTAGGAATTTTCCCCAATCTAAATATTTGGCATCTTATAAACAATGCCACCGATTTATTTTTACTTTTCATGTAGATGCTTTGCTAGTTATAGCCAGTAAAATGTTCTTTTTCCTCTCTGGTAACTTGCTATTGTTTTGAATGTATTGATCAAATGTCTATTTAATCCTACTATATGTTCAGCAATGCCCAGTTACATTAGCAGTGAGATATCCAAAGTTTGGCAGTGATACAGAAGATGAAAGAAAGCAATGTTACTTTAGAACCAAGAAAATTCAGGACAAAACATAATCCTATTTGGGAATCTTCCTGTTGCATTCCTGAATTAATAACCAATAGAAGGGCATGCACATGCCACCAAAAGACAGGTTCAGAATGTACAGAACAACCTATTCTTACTATGGAAATAGCCCAAATATCCATCAACACTTGCACAGAAAAATATACTTTTGGAATAGTATAGAGTATTTGAAATGGATGAATTCACAAAAAGAATGTTGAACAAAAGAAGCCAGATATAAAAACTATCTATGACTTTACATACATAAAGCTAAAAAATAGGCAAAACTATTCGATGTCAGGAGAAGGAAAGGGGTGTTGATTAGAGATTGAGGTTTGGATCTGACCTGCCATGGTTCAACACTCCATTGTGTCTGCAGAGTAGGGGGAAAATGAGTTTTCCATATGGTCCAGACCAGAAGTAAGTTTTTCTGTAGAATTGAGGGCCAAATTCTGAGCTTGTAATTCCTTTCTATTTCTTGGTTTGTCATTGTTCTCTGCACATAATTTTCCTCCGGGACTTCCAAAGGAAGAGCAGAATAATCACCGGTCACCATTATAACAGGCTTTAGGGATGATGACTGAAATATCATCTTAATACTGCCCTATTCTTTCACTTCCAAGAATCCCATAATTACTGTCCAGAGTTAATTTAAAAGTCAGATCTTTTGACCCAATGCTATTTTCATTTATGTACACTTTAATAATTCTTTATGATGGAATGAATGGTATCTACTAAAAAATAAAGAAATTAAAAATATGAAGGATGAAAATAGATTATTACACATTGAGTTTATCATTCAATGTTCAATATATACCAATCTAAACATTATATCATTTCTATGAGTATCATTTAGGATGTCAGTAAAAAGCATAGATTGGAAATTGCATTCTTTACTGTGAAAATAACAAATTCCCCTCCAGATGCAAATGCCATGGGTGATCCAAAGCCCAGATGTGCCGGCAGAACCTTGCTGGAAAAATTTAATATTGAAATATAAAATAAGCAGAGTTTTGCAATAATTACATAGCAATTTTATTGTTTGAATTTATATGGCAAAGACAGATCTGATCATATTTGACATCTTATTTCTTTTGTTATTTCTGTCTGTGTTAAGCTCTTATTATCTCTCTTAACCTTCTAATGGGAGAATTGTCTTTCAGCAGTTGCCTCTCCAGCAACATTTATGAAAATGAGTGCAGTACTTTGAAAATACTTTCCTCTCTAGCTCATTAAATGCTCTTTCCTAACTTGTTCACATGAAGTATGGATTATTTATCTTCCCCATAATTGAAGAGTAGCATTTACCAAACAATGACAAGCTATTTATATATTTTTCTTTTTGTTACAAAATGCACACAGGTACATGCCTTTTCAGTGATAGTGTTATTAAAACTTCAATACCACTTGTGAATAACAAAGGGCTGAATTATATACTTAAGTACAAAAACCAACAAATGAAGAAAAATGTTAAAATCCTTCTTCCTGCTGTGAATGCATTACAAATCTTTTCTTTAGCTCATCACAAAGAAATGTACAAAGTAACAGAATTGCTAGGACCCAGAAAATCAACTAAATAGGGCATTGAATGTGTCATATGTATGTACACACATGGGTTTGAATGAGTTATAGAAAGAAATATCTGTCTCACTCAAAGCCATGTCTATACAGAAGAAAAAAACCCACAGAGGTTACACTCGCTCAGTCCCTTTGCCAGTACAGAATAGCTACTTAAAAAATTCCTTTTAGTATGAGGCTCATCGTCAACTTTGAAAAGAAAGTGATTCTTGAATTTAAGACTTTAACATTTTTCGATATTCTTGACATTCTGTTTCTGAGTGCTACCAAGGTCAGTTCTCTTTTAGATTGCAAAATTACAGAAAACTTTTCTGATGTTTTCTTCTTTTGTTATAAGCCAAACAATTGAAATGGTTTGGTTCTCCTCTCCCAAAGACATCATTGCAATAATATGAATTTCTCCCCATTCTTCTCTCTCACCAAAAGCCATTGGTGGACCTCTTCACTCTCCCTCTAAAATTTTTTCATTGGCTTCCCTTGCTACATAGTTCTTGAGAAAAGTTGCACTATCAAGCAATGGTCTGAGATGCATAGGACTTCTTTCTACATCCCCATAATGATTTAAACTGCTTCCAACTCTCCTCACCCCATTGGTCTCTGAGTCTCAGGTATGTTTGAGCATGCAAAGTTCTCCCTCCTGACTTCATCATGTACCTGACTCTCAACTCATATAGCAGTGATTGCTTTGGCACCCAATTAAGCACCAGATTACCCTGGCTTATTTTAGTAACTGATGTCTCATTTTATTACTTTTGTTCTGACTGAAAGTACTATTCCTTCAATTCCGGCTTGAGTATCACTGTGCCTGGGATCTGGCTCAGGGTCTTTATACAGAGCTGGTGACATTTTCTTCTGTACTTTCACAATATTTGGTTTATTACTCAAGAATTTTGTCTTTCCACTAGGTTTAGAGCCACATCTGAATCCCCTAGTACAAAACATAATACATGGCAGACTCTAAATTCTTGCCGAATAAATGCACAAGCCAATTACATGTAATAACAAAGCAAGGATACAGATCTTTCCTTGTATGGTGATGCCCACCTCAGGTGCCATGGCCCATTGGGTGGCAAGGGAATCATTCATGGAGATTATACAGTTGGCAAATTGCTAATTTTGCTTATTCAGCATACACTTGCACTTCTTAATTTTCCTCGGAGAGTCTCCTCACTTTTAGGTCACTAGGTTTATGTTGATCTAGGATTCTAGGAGCAGTTTATGAATGATCTCGCCAGTCAGAACATTACATTTTTCTATCTACCGTGATTGGTTCAGGAATGAGTATGAGGCCAAAGTGAGGCCATCGGAGCCAACGATATTCAGTTTCAGGACATATGTTGGTGATGTGGAACTAGAAGACTGCTTTGCATTGCATCTCCCCAGTGGACACCAGGGGAGCTTAAGAATAAAGCCAACAATCATAACACCGTAAGAACAAAAGCCAACATAGGGAGAAAGAAAAGTTTTGATGATACCATTTGAAATCCTAGGTCTAACCATGTTGTGCCAGTAACAAATACTTTTGTTTTGCTTGAGCCCGTGTGCAAGTTAAAAGGCTCGTCTAATATGACCTATCAACCCAAATTTGCACTAAGCTTTGTTAGATTAAATACAAGTGACCATCTTCACCATCTCAAGTGAGCTCACTTTTTTTCTTCTTCCTCCATCCTGACAGATGCACCACATTTTTGTAAGAACTTTTTAAGTAAATATGTGGTGCGCTGATCCAAAGAAATGCTCGTACACAATTTTTTTTCTTAAGCTTTCAAGTCATTTTGTGCTCAGCTTTCCTGGAAGAAGCCTTTATCACCCTACCTGCATCCCCTTGTACTTAGTTATTCATTATTTTAATTATCTGAAATATCTAGATAGAGAGGTGTCCAACCTGTGGCCCACAGGCTGCATGCGTCCCAGAATGGCTATGAATGTGACCCAACAGGAAATCATAAATTTACTTAAAACACTATGGGATTTTTGTTTTTGTGATTACATATTGCAATGTATTTACTATGCAGCCCAAGACAGCTCTTCTTCTTCCAGTGTGCCCCTGAGACACCAAAAGTTTTGATTCTAGAATATAGTTGAAGAAAATTGCCCTACAATTCTGAGAATAAAAAAAAAACATAAAACCAGCGGTGCCCCCTCCCTTTCCGCTCCAGCCCACCGCAGCCAGCGCGCCGTTTTCTGCTGACCGCCATGGTCGCTGCTGCGCTGATCAAGGACTGGCCACACCTGTGAGGACTGTGCGTTCTGGCTCCTCTCAATGCCCAGGGTGCTTGTGAAACAGGAAATCGGGTATAAGAGGTTTGTGTTTAAGCAGAAAGTGTTCCTAAAATTCTAGATGCAAAATGTAGTTTATTTTGTATTCCTGGAGACACTTAACAGACTGCCTGAACTTTAATTATGCCTCCCAACATTTGCAAAATTAAAACCTTAAGTTAAATATCTCATTAATGTAGCTCCTTTGCAATTCATCCAGTTGTTTCAAGAATGATAAAGGAGGGAAATTCTTCATTTCAGGAGGTACTTGGTCACAATGCCAACTCACACTGACTGAAATGTTTCAAAAAATAAAAACGGCAGAGCCTGTCGTGGGGAGAGTGTGGAATACAGGAAGTCAGCCGAGTGAGTAAACATGAAATGGAGGATTATCCCTATTTGTAGAGAATCCATTCCAGCAAGAAATTGAATCAAGGCTCCTGCATCTAAAACAGGGAGGCTTCTGACAGAAGCCGAAGAAAATGACTTTGAGATGAAAAGTAGACTAGACTGAGGGCCACGAGACAGCACGGTCTAGTGGTCTGAGAACTGGACCGGGGCTCAAGACTGGGGTTAAATCCCAGTTCGTTTACTTGCCAGGGTGAAGGAATTTATTGTAACTCAGCAGACTTATATTGAGTTCGTACTTCTCCCAGGCCCCCCGGTCAGTTCAGGACTTAGTGTACACAGCTAAATGCTTCTCTCCTACAACCTCAAATTTCCTCTGACCATTATCCCATCAGTATACACACATGCTCGAGTAGCTCTCGTCTTTAAAAATCCTCCCTGGCACCCACACCCTTCCATTTATAAGCCAATTCCTCAGTTTCCCACTTCAAAACTTCTTGCTAAATGTGTCTGCTATCACCACAGTCCTGCTTTCCACTATCAGCCACAAGCCACTTTAATCCGGTTTTAGAGAAGTAGGTACAACGAAGTGGTAAAGACTCAGATGTGGAAGTCAGCCTCCCTAGGTTCAAATCCCAGCATTGGCATTTAGTAACTATGAGACAGGTCACTTGATATCTCTCTGTGGCAGATGCCTTAAAAGTGAAATGAAATAAAAATTGTATAGATTTCATAATGGTTATTATTACTAAGTGTAAAACAAGTGGAAACATTTATCATTATAGGTCCCCACTACTCAAGTAAAACAGAATAGAAGGGCAGATAAAATGCTTCCCAGCTAAGATGAAGGAGTTCATCATTACCAAGCCCTTATTATGAAATGTTAAAGGGACTTATCTAAGAAATAGAAGATCAAAAACTGTGAACAGTAATATAGCAGCAAACTTACAATGATCAACAACTGAACCTAAAAAACAAAACCAAAGGCTAAGTAAACAACTAGAACAGGAATAGAATCACAGAAATGGAAATCGCATGGAGGGTTATCAGTGGGGAAGAGGGCGGAGAGAATGGGCAGGTGGAGAAAGTAGAGGGAATAAGAAGCATAAATGGTAGGCATAAAACAGACGGGGGTGGAGGGACATTAAAAATAGTATAGGAAATAGAGAAGCCGGAGAACGTATATGTACGACCCGTGGACATGAACTAAGTGGGAGGATACTGCTGGGTGGCGGGTGCTGGGCAGAGGGGGGGATGAAGGGAGGAAAAAATGGGACCACTGTAATAACATAATCAATAAAATATACTTAAAAAAACCTGTTCTAGTCATGGTTTCTAGTGACTCCATCCTGCCCAACTCAGTGGCCACTACTTTGTCCTCATTTTGCCTAAATTCTCAGTTGCATTTAACACAGCTAATAACTCCTCACTCACTGAAAGGTGCCCTTTCCTCGGCTCCCTGACTCTATACGAGGATTCTCCTAGCCTGTCTTCTTGTCTTCGGCTGGCCTTTCAGTCTCCTCGGAGAGCACCGCCTCCCGCCCGCACACCTGCTGCTTCTCTGACTCACACCCCACTCATACCTTCCCCACACTGGCGCCTTTGCATTACCCAGATCTCGGCTCTTTCCATGGAGGCCTTCTATGAGCAATAATTAAAATCGGTCCCTCCACCCCCCAAAACTTTCTATCACCTCTATGCATTTCACAGGGCTTACCATGATCTGAAAGGATGTCACTTATTTATTTTTGTGTGTTTCTCCTCACAACCACCCACCCACTCCCCATCTTTCATCCGTACGCTTCATGAAGGCAGGATTTTCCATCTGGTTTAATCCTGGGTCTTCGGCATTGAGCACAGTGCCTTGTACAGAGTAGGAACACAGCAAAAGGTGGTTGAATAGAAGAATGTCAAGGAACAATGTTATCACTACTACAAGATGCACCTCAGTGGAACTCAAAGAGTATATCTCATTCACAGTCACCTGAACCAGGAGGATTTCTCACTGAAACACTACTATTACCCACTAAAATATATTTGAAATTAGAGAATATAAACCTGTTGGCAGTCACACAATCAACGCAGTGTATCTCAAAATACATTCCAAGAAATGTTATTTTCTTCATAATGTTAATAAGCAGTTGTAAGTTGTCAAGGAAGTTGATGAAATGCTTTGTTGAAACTGAACAATTACTACATAATTTCTAATGTATTTCCAGCCTCACTAAAAGTGAGAGGTAATTCTCAACTTTATCCAAACTTCTTCTATCAAAGAGTTTTTTTCCCCCCATGGCATATCATATTTGACTAGAATTCTTTGAGGAAAACATCGAATTGGAGAATCCAGTGATTGTAGTGATCATTACAGTGACTTCTATGTTCTCTCTAAATGTGTTCTTCTTAAACTGCGTTTGGAAATAATGATGGCATCCTTTATTTTTGCTCTGCCAATGCTCTTCTCTGTCTACCACCTTTCAGAGGTCAGCAGGACCATTGTTTTCTCCCTAGATGACCTGGATTTTTTGAGGCACCTGTTCCTTCTGACATTTTTTTTTCTCAAATTCTTCCCCTTTCCTTTGTCCCTGTGACTTTTCCTCTCTCCCTTCTCCAATAGCCTCTCATCCTGCATTGGCTCTTACCTCCACTGCTATCTATATTTAGATTCTGTACATAAAATAAATTAAACCCATAGCCATAGCAACAACCCCTTTGAAATGTACCATTAGCCCTTTATGACTTCCAAAGATTCCAAGGCACTACTAATCACTCAAGATGAGAAAAGTGGTGATGGTCCCTGCTGTCACCAAGCCTACAGTCTAACTGCGGTGACAGGATGAAAAAGGCAATTCCAATAAAGGGGACTAAGGTCTAAGATAAGAAAGAAATCAAGTATTCTTGGAGCACAGAATGGTAACACCCAACCTTATCTAAGAGGACAGGTGGATCAGAACAGCTGTCAAAAGGAAAGGAAAGTTCAGGCAACTTCCAAATGTCTTTTAGCATAATCTTCACAATTTTCTACACAGTAGAGATGATTATTTTAATGGTATTTCAAACTTACATGGTTGAAATCAGATTCAATATCCTTGCAACTCAACTTGTGATCACCATCTACCCAGCAGAAATTTTATCTTTTAACCCTTTCTCCTCATCACCCTCACTTGAAATTAATTACCATATCCATGCCATTTCACCTCAACCATAGATCTATAGTCCTTAAAATTTTTTTGCTTTCCCATTGCTACTATCTTCGTTCAGATCCTTATTTCTTCTAGACTAATTAAACTTTCTCCTAAGCTATGTCAAGCCACTTTTCATAACATTTCCAGAGTTTTTTTTTTGAAATTTATCTTATGATGTCCTGAATGCATGGCCCATCCCTTTGCCTGTTAGCTAACCATGAGGTAGTAGTGAATGCTTCCCACAGTGCGCTCACAGTGGCATGAGTGCTTTGAGGATGATCAAAGTTATGCACTAGGTGCTTACTACAGGCAGTGTGCAAGTGTCATAGACAGGGAGCAAGAATCCCTACCGGGAATGGCAGCTCCTGCAATGTCCTGGCATTTGCATCTGTTGTCCCATTGGAAAGGCTGGAGGCGGTGAGACACTCCTAACATGCTACTCGGGGCAGTGTAGAAGTTTAGAATAGGATTCTGTCTTTACGATTTGCAGGTAGATTCTCCAAGAGTCAAAGTGAATTAATAAAATCCCTGAAAGCATCTAAATATTAGAACCACTTGTTCTTTTTTCTAGGTAAGTCATGATAGCTAAGCTATAATTTATAAAAATATTATTAACAAAACAGGATAGAGTCAATTCTCAATTATCCATCTATGAATTTCTTATGGTGAGCCAACATTTTAATTTTTTTATTGTATCTAACGAGAACTCAGATGGCTGAGCTAAGGTGAGATCCGACACTGGAGGAGAGATGGAGACTAATCATTTATGGCTTGACTGTTAGAAGGTATGTTTTGCCAACAACCTTTGAGTTATTACTTTCTTTGCACCGACACTGTCTCTGTGTGTTTTCTCCTCCTCCTCTTCTTCCTTCTCCCTCCTCCTTTTTCTTCTCATCTTTTATCTTTCTTTTGTTAAGTGACAGAAAGGGAAGACAGAAAAATGATTACTAAGTATTTTTCTTTAGAGATATTCTTTGTAACTCTTATTCGTAGCAGAGACACGGGAGCTGGAACTTTGATAAACGTAATGCAAGTAAGTTACCTCTGCAACCATTGTAGATGAAGGTACTAAATAGTAACACTGAACGTCTAAAATGTGCAGACGCTGCTATGAGGTAGATACCTTCCCTGTTTTATGAATGAAGAAACTGATGTGTCGAGATAACTTGTCAACCATCGCAGCATTAGGAAGCGGCAGAGCTTGGATGCAGCCTGGATACCTCTGACCCGGGAGCACCCGCCCAGTCCTTCTGCCATACCTGGGGCACAGGTTCTTCTCCATTCCATCACTGCTCCTAAACTGCCAGCCCTGCATTGTCGGCCGAGACCCACAGTAACTTCTTTTGTAAGGAATGATACTGAAAGCTCCTGAGGGCAAGCCAAGCCCAACTTTTGGGAGAAAAGCTTCAATGTGAAAGGTTCCAAAGGTTCTCCTTTTGAAACAAATCTCTCTTTGTAATGGGCCTTGGCATAAAGTTCCTGAGTACGAAGTTGTGTAAATTTGCTGGCTATACAAGCATTTGACCAAGCTACCATCTTGACAGCATTTTATTGATCAAACGTTCAAAATAAAAGTGTTTACTTAATTTATTTATTGCTTTTTGTTTCTTTCACCTAGAGTATATTTTTCTTATTATTCATCATAACTTTTCTTAAAACAGTTTAAAAATGTAAAGTAAAATAGGAAAAAATACTCATAATAAGGTATCTGTAGTCTCTTATTATTGAGACATTTGAACGAAGAAGGTAAGATTTTGAAGCTAGGCAATTCCAGCTTTTTTTATGGTTTGTTTTTGTAGCAAACACAGTTAAATGTATTTGCATAATTAGAAGCATACATATAGATGATACATACTGTGTAGCTTATCTGTAGAAATTTTAACATTTACAAATAAAATGGCTCTTTGAGATGTCTAAACCTGCCTTGCCCTGAATGTGTGATGTTTAGTGTCCAGCTAAGTTTAGCAAAATAAATAAACCACTGCTCAGATGAAACCATCTGAGCTATACTTTTTCGAGTCATTTGTATTCATCAAGATACAGTTTATCACAAATACCTTCATTGTGTTTATTGTTGAAGCTGGAACATTCACATTGCTCACTTCCTCTTCCCAACTAATTTTCAATTATCCAATCTAATTTTCTGAGTTTGGGCTAAATTTACTGTGAATTAGAGCGCAAATGAGAACATTTTCACAGACCAGTTATGTGACACACACTTTTTCATTTGTTGAGAGGAAGTCTAATTTTATATTTCTTGTATGTGAGTGTTATTGCGTATAATCTCAGTTCCATGGTCTTGATGGTAAGTTAAGTTATGTTATATATTATTTTATGAGTCATGGCATCAATTTTCATTAGATCCTAGAGATGTCTTCTCTCCTAAGTGACTTATGGAAAATGGAAAAACCATTCTGGCTGCATCCTCACGATCCACCATTTCATGCCACATAGCGAGGAGCATATTGCTTTTAATTAAATTAGGGCATGAGGGCAGTTCTTTTTTTCTTTTCTTTTTCAGAGGTTGTATCTGCCACTTTGCGAATTTTGAGATCTTCAGCCCACCAGTTTTTTTTATGATATATAAACACTCTGGGCCTCTCCTTTGCCATTCAGTGTATGTATTTTCACATTTGGCTGAGGATTAAATTCTGGTACTGAATATCTTTTGCATCAGACCAGAACTGGCAAGAGTGAATAAGAAGATAAGAGCATATTTTCAAAGACTCCCTCTCATCTTCCTTCCTGTCAATGTCTGCAGTCCTTCAACTGAATACTAACATTCGCAGACAGCTAACTCAACCTTAGTGTGGTACAGATTTGTCCTCAGCGATGGCATCTGTGTCAGCCTTTTTTTCTTCCAATTAAGTTACGTTCATTCTTCCCCTTTAGCTAGAATTTGTTTTGAAATCCTCAAGGAGATTATTTGGCACATGATTATTTCTCCTTTTTAAGACTTTAAAAGGATAAAATATCCTTTGTTTATGATTTGAAAGGTACCAATTTGTATGACTTTGCATATCTCTTTAGAAGGATTTCACTTATTATATCTGCTATTTATATTAATTTACCTGTGTACCCATTAGAAGAAAGCATCCATCTATTTAAAGACTGCAGGCGACTCAATGAGTTTTATCAGAGCCGCATGAAACCACTGACTCAATCAGGACACAAAACGTTTCTGTTACCCCAACTAGCTGCCTCACTCCCCTTGCAATTCACCCATTAGTGCAGGCCTACGAAACTGCTGACCTGCTTTTGGACAGTAGAGATTAGTTTGCATTTTCTAAAATCATATATAAATAAAATCTCATGGCACATACTGTTTTGTGTGCTTTCCTTACATAAATTGAGGGTAGACAGAAAGCTCGCCATATTTAAATCCATATTTGATCCATTAGGAGTGAAGACTAACTGAGAAGTGAAAAGGATGACTTAGATATTTGTATTTAAGAAACCAAAGGAAAACTATTTTTAATTAAGTAGAAGGCATAATATATGTGCTGTTAAAACCACAAGTAATATTCAACAAAAAAAGGAACCCAAATACTTGCCAGAGAATAACTTCTAGGTCAGCTCAAAATTAAAACTTTTCCATTAAGACATCAAATAATCACTGTATTTAAGAAGCTGAGCATTATCATAAAACAAAATTGTGAAGTGATTAATTCAGACATAAAAATATAACAAGTTCATGAAATGTCGCCCCTGGTTTTTCAGGTTCACATGAATCTGATTTTAGTTCCCACATACACTTTTCAGAGAATATTTAAATAATTTGACTGTGACAAGCCAAACTGTTTTGAGACCTCATTGAAAGTCAAATGAAAACATTAATCAAATGCAAAAATATTCCAGTCAGGCACAGAAAAGCTGCAGGTTAGAAAATAAAAATGTTGCCTGTGAGAAAGAAAATCAATCAATTCAGAAAAAGCAGGCATTGGTTCAAATCTACATGGTCAGTAGTGTCTAGAAATCCCTAGCATTTCAGGGGATTGTGTTTTTCTTAAAAATCATGAGGTAGTCTTGGGCTACGTCTGTTACTGCAAAAGCAGCTTATTTGGCAAACTTTTCACCTGAGTAAATGAGCAGTCAAACAACTGATTATATCTTCCTGTCCAACTGTCTCCACTGTTTTTATGGACAGGCTTTAGTGACTGGCATGCAAATAATTGTCTAGAGCACAGAACAGCTACATGAGGAACTTACGGAACAGCAAAATGATGGAGCAAAAGAATGACTTTCATATTATTAAATTCCACAGAATTGTTCAATATTAAGTAAAAACTACCTTCTCAGTTCTGCTATGAATTCTTTAAACTATGCCCTCCTTGTAAAGCAATCTGACAAATACTGTGTTGCTATTCAGTCAGAGTTGTTCCCGGTTCATGGAACAAAATGACTTAAATGATTACAGACTCTATGACTGTGCTCATGGGTAATAACCTTAAGTCTCTCATTAACTCACCAGCTATTCACCTCATAATTTGTTTAATTTCTTTAAGCCTTTCTATCCTCACCTGTTTAAAAAAGCCATCATAGACAGTTATGAGTATTTAGTAAGCTAGTGCATTACCTGGCACAGAGAAACATTAATATATAATACTCTTATATTCCTTGAAACATTACTCATTCATTCATGCATTGGACAAATATTAATTGAATTTTTACTAGGACCCAGTCAGTGTAGTAAGCATTTAGGAATAAAAACGGTACAAAATTCACAGCCTCTTTCCTGATTAAGCTTAGTGTGTTTTAGGGAATATATTCAAATACATGAATAATGTTAACAGAAGGCTAATCCCGAGATAAGCAAGAGCATGGTGTAGGCACGCACAGGAGGGCTTCCTGGAGGAAGACACAGGAATTAGCCAGGAGAAAAGTGGTACAGAGGGGTCCTGAGGGGAAGGAGGTAGGCAGGCGGTGCAGGTGTGGACATTTCCATCAGAGCAAATAGCATGTGTTAAGACCTATAATAAATTTACCTTTTCAGATAAAGATGATAAATGCAATCCAAGTGAAAAAGCCAAACAAAATAAAACAAACCTTTTTTGCTCTCTCTCTACTGTTTACAGTGCTGAGGCACAAGCTTGGCAAATAGCAGCTCTTTAGCCTCATATATAGGAGGCAAAAATGAAGAAGGTTTGTCAAACCCAGAAGAGGTTAATAAAAGTTCAATGCTAAAATGTCTGCCCTCAAGGCCAACCATATCTCAACAGAAGGCAACTCAGAATATCATTCTCATTCTTTGTATGAAATAGGAAAAAGAAATTAAAGAAAGAGAAAGAATTAGAAGAAGCATGTCATCAATTCTTTCCTTGACAAATCCCAGAAACCCAGGAGGCCTGGCAGCATCTAACCCTTTCAGGGACCACAGACAGGAAAAAGCCTATTAAAACAGACTCCATTCCCAAGAAAAAGGGTCACTAAAGATCCCCGGACCCTTAACTCTGAAGAGATTTAATGAAAACCAACTGCTATTTTAAGAATTTAGAAGGGGATTTCCCTCCCCAAAGAAAAGAAGCCAGACATCATCAATGCTCTAATGCTGTTTCATCCAGGGTGGCAGGCATCTTTTCACTAACGTGCGGTAGGTTTTTAAAGCCATTAAATGAGGGCTTAGTGACTGAGAATGCAGTTCTTCACACACAAGGCTTAAAGTGTAATTGATACAAAGACCATCCCTCTGGGATTAAAGAGTTCCAATCATTTCCTGAGGCTTGCACGCTCTTTTCTCCATGCTGGCCAAGGTAACATTAAGCCTTTCAGAAAAGGAATATGTTGTTCCCCACACCATTTAATGACCACAATGCCTTTCACATTTGCAGGGAGGAAAACAATCCAGACTACTCAACAAATGGCACAAATCCGGCAGCTGGATACAAAATGAATCTTATTTAGGGATGATTTTGGCAAATCAGCTTCATGCAATTAATAGAAACGATATATGGATTTCTCCTGTAAACTCTTTCAGTGGAGTGTTCTATGTATGGTTCTGACACTCCCATTGGCTGCTGGGTGTCTGTGAACAGGTAGATGGAGACATCATCTCATTTGCAACTGAGGAACCTGAGGCGGAAAGAAGTCAAGTGATGTCATGAGAGTGACACGACAAATACAGGCAGAGAGATGAGAACAGTGATGATCTCCTAGGAACTGACAAGTTGTGAAGGGATGAATTCTTCCTTTTGCCTGATTATTGAAGAAGAAAGGGCGAGGGACAACCATCTCAATGCTAATTTTGAAATCACCCTCCCCTGCTCTTTCTAGAGGGAAAGACAATTGCTGAGTTGGGTCTCTGGGTGAGAGAGGGGGGCCTAGGGAGGGGAAGCTGTGTAACTACCTTGGTCCTCTGTACATTCTCTGTGAAACTGGGGCTTCTGCTACTTCAGTTTTTTTTTGGCTGACGTGACCTTTGGGAGGTACTTCCGATGAGACTTCCTTTCTGTACCATTATCTTCGCCAACAAGTGATTGTTGCATAATTGAATGGCGCCTGGTTAAATTGTACATTTAGGTTTTGTGAATGAGCCCTAGGAAGAAGAATCACAGAAAAGGATCTTGAATGATCGGATTACCCTGTGAACCCTCAGATGTGTCTCTTATCCAAATTCTGTTCCAGGTCATCATCTACCTAATAGGGGTCTCCAACTGAATCCCTGATGCAAGTTGGAACCACAGAGGAAGACTGAGGTCTCCATGAAGGCTGCCATATAAGACCAGAAATCCCTGGCCGTTCTTTATAAAGATCTAGTTAAATAATAATGTTATCTCCTAGTTATTTATGGCAGAAGGAAATCAGCCATCTGATATATGATAAGTGAAGTTTTTGGTAATACAATCTAAAGGAGAGACAGGACCCTAGAAATGCTTAACTTGGTAAAGAAACTTAGTCATTCAAGGATACAGTGAAAATATTGTTTCAGAAGAATACAGAAGAAAAATAATGAAAATAATAGATCATGTATTTTCTGAGCTGCACCCAGGAAGGTAGATATTATTATTGACATCTTACAAATTAAAAAAAGTATTCTTAAATAAACTGTCCAAGGACACAGGAGCTGGTACTTGAACCTCCAAGGTCAGTGGTCTGTGTTCTTTATTGGTTCATCCTGCGGCCTTTGGTAGGGTGGGAGTCCACACCACGCAAATTTCCAGAACTGTCTTCAGTCTGAAGAGAAGACTAACATTATTTGAAAAGCTGCTTCTTCCCAGGGCTGATAGGAAGAATTTTGAAGTAGAAAATATTAAACAAGGCAAGAAAGTTTATAATTATCTGTATTTCTTTTTCTAGGCCAAATTCAGGGTGTCACTATTGAAAATTCAATCAATGGGGAAAAAAATCTACCTATGAAGATTGTTTCTCATTTATTAGCTAGAAATTCTGGCCCGGAGGCCCTAGTCAGGTTGCAGTCAATTAAACTCCAGGACCTTAAGAACACAACAACATAAATGAATCTCAGCGAGCAAGGGTTGAAAATGATGAACTGAGAAATGCACAGATAACCACAAGGCAGCATTAATAATATTATTGAAAGGTTAGCTGCTCAGGAGATTGGCAAGGTGCCAAGAGGGCCACTCGTGGTGCCTCTCAAGAAATGAGAGCGGAGAAGAAGTGAGACCCAAAAGAGAGAAGCCTTTGTTGACATTTTCAAAAGCTAGCTTCGTACAGGCCATCTCCCCAAAGAATGGAAAAATGGCAATGTAAGGAACCAGCAACACTAGAAAATTGCAGGCCAGGAGGTTCACCATCTGTCACAGGAAAGCGTTTGAAGGGTTTCCAAGGATCAAGAAGAGAATCGCTTCTACCACTGCAGGCTTAGCTGTTGGACCTCAGGCCAGAGAAGGTAAGCCTGTTACAGGGGCACACCCCTGTCCCCCGGATTTGGGACTTCTCAGGGAATGGCTGCGCTGTGCTGAGGAAAGAGGAAGCAGAGCGAACCACTTCACCACAAAAAGCACTGGAGTAAGAAGTCCTGAGGCCAGGTTTCAGTGTGGAGTTGTAGTATTTGTATGTCAAAGCAAAAGTGAATTTGGGCCCTGGCTGCTGTGGCTCAGTGGGTTGAGCGCGGGCCTGTGAACAAAAAGAGCGAAGTTTGATTCCCAGGCAGGGCACATGCCTGGGTTGCAGGCCAGTTCCCAGCAGGGAACTCACAAGAGACAACCATACACTGATGTTTCTCTCCCTCTCTCCTTCCCTTCCCCTTTAAAAAAAGATAGATAAATGAATAAAATCTATTTTTTTAAAAAAGTGAATTTGGATATTCCAGAATTCCTGTTTTTGGCCAAACCCTGACTTCCTAAGCTCCGTTATACTCACAGGTACGTATGTTTCGTATATACACACAAACCTGTGTGGCATCTCGAATGGCATACAACGGCTTAGACCCCACCCCTGACGTGTGACATTCGGGGATTTCTGACCGGGATGATGCCAAGACTGCAGAGGAAGTTACAGTGAGAGATGGCTGGTTTGCTCAGGTTCGTGGGAGCGATGTAATAGTGTGGGCAGAATTAATGAGTTTTCCTCTGATTTAAATATACCTGTTTTAATTTAAAGGGAGTATGTGTCTAAGGGAATTTATTTAATGAGGTGTTAAGTAAGAGCCCTATATTTAGAATTAGGGGATGGAGCCAAAATTAAATGAGACTTGTAATGAAGGTAGCGGAAAGAGAAAGAACATTTTAACTGGGCCTGGAAGGAAGCTTCAGTTACTTCGATTAGAGTACAAGGAGAGGAACACTTGGGACTAAAGGACATTCCAGTAGTGGAGGAGCAGAGGGGAAGGGACCTGCTATTTTTGAGGAACCTGAACCAAAATGAACCGCGTTGAGAACGTTTGAAAATTACCTCTGAGAACTATGAGAATCAGATGGGGATAAATTGCCTTTTGAGAGAAGATGATCACGAGTTAGACGGCAAAGGGTCTATTTAAATAATATGTGGGACCTTGAGAGTTAGTGGGGACTCTCCATTTATCTGGTGGTTCAAGAAGCTGTTGGGGTCCAGGGCAAGCAGTCCTCAAATATCCTATTATGGCATATTGATTATTTTGAATGAAAGTTACTGGAAAAGCAGCCAGTGCAGGAAAAGCACTTGACACTTCTTTGTCTCCTTAAAATGCAGGAAATTAGTCTCCTCTGTGAAAAGTGAACTCCTTGAGCAGAGTTGGGGTTTGGGGGTATGGGCTAAGACACCCTTAACACCAGAGTTAAGGAATTCAGGGCCAAAAAGTGTATATAAACAAGGCATTTTTTACTTCTTTACTAGTTTACTACCCTAAGCCCTCTCTCGGTTTAGATTCCTTACTAAGTGAGAATCCAAACCTAACTTTCTTTATACAGTCAAATCCTCACAAATTCATTGTTGTTTGTCTAAAGAGTATAAAAAGCTGCCTGCTTCAGTCATCTCTCTGAACATCACTTATAATCTTCCATGTGCATGCATTAAATTCTTCTTCTCCTGTTAATCTGATCAACCGTTAACCTTAGTATTGGTTTAGTCATAAGAACCATGAGAGGTAGAGGGGACCATTTTTGCCTCCAAAACAGTTTTGGTGAACCGGGAAGGATATTTCACTGGCTGGAAAACCATTTTTGCCTCAGGAACTACTTCAGATAAAGAGATTCGGGGACATCTGACAAGTGTCAGCACGATGTAAGATTTCCTGCCATGTCAGCCTCTGGAACCTCTGTCTGCAGAACCCAGTGGAAGCCAACAGTGGTGAGAGCCCTTTGGCTCTGTGTAAATGTAGATTAGCACCAGCAAGTATTTGTGGAGCTAGTTCTTTGGGCATAAGTGACTTTGGTAAGAACTTGGGATGAGTACTTTTGTTTTCCACTGATTCCATTCCTCCCCAAAATGATCATTGTTTTCTTTCATCTTTTTCTTTATGACCAATGCAACTATCTTCTCTGGTCTCCACCAGCCAGAGGATATATACATACATCTGGTTGGCAGCTGAATGGGCTGAGGGTCTAAGCTTAGGCAGTCAAACTCTCTCCTCTGTTCTGCAGGAGGCAACATCCTGTTTTAGATGACAGGGCTTCTCATAGTTCTTTCTTGGGGTAACTCTAAGGATAAACTATTTGGATCTTGTGAGGGCTGCTGCTTCTTGTGTGTGTGTGTGCTTCCTCCCACCCCCCACTGTCTCAGGGAATGCCTCTGGTTCAGCCATAAATGGGCTTATTGGTTCGAGTCGTTAAGATCCATAGATTCTACTCATCGATGGCCAGACCACAGATCAGTTTATGCTGTGTCTGTTACAAAGTTTGTTAGGAAACACACACACACATACAAACACACAAACTTGGTATAATAAAATTTTCATAAGTAACAAAACATAATTATTGAAAAAATAAATTAAATTTAAATGAGATAAGAGATTTTAGTTACAAAATTATACTTTATAATAGATGTACTTAAAACCACAATGAGATACACCAGTCAGAGTGGCCATAATAAACAAAGCAACAAACAACAAATGTTGGAGAGGTTGTGGAGAAAAGGAGACCCTAATCCATTGTCAATGGGATTGCAGACTGGTACAACCACTATGCAAAACAGTATGGAATTTTCTCAGAAAAATAAAAATGGACCTGCCTTTTGACCCAGCAATTCCACTGCTAGGATTATATCCTAAGAACCCTCAAACACCAATCCAAAAGAACCTATGCACCCCAATGTTTATAGAAGCACAATTTACAATAGCCAAGAGCTGGAAGCAACCTAGGTGCCCGTCAGTAAATGAATGGATCAAAAAACTGTGGTACATATACACAATGGAATTCTATGCAGCAGAAAGAAAGAAGGAGCTCCTACCCTTTGCAACAGCATGGATGGAACTGGAAAGCATTATGCTGAGTGAAATAAGCCAGGCGGTGAAAAACAAATACCATATGATCTCACCTTTAACAGGAAGCTAAACAACAAAATAAACAAGCAAGCAAAATATAACCAAAGACACTGAAATAGAGAACAGGGGGTCAGTGACCAGAGGGGAGAGGGGAGGAAATTTCAGGTCAAAAAGGGGAAGGATTTACAGGAACTAGTATAAAGGACACATGGACAACAACTAAGGGGGTTAGAAATGGGAGGGAGGTGGGGAGAACTGGGGATGGTGAGCTGGGATGGGAGTAAAAGACAGAAAACTGTACTTGAAAGATTACATTAAAAAGAAAAGAAAGAATTACTAAAAAAAAAGTAGCGTCCAGCCCTGGCTAGTGTTGCTCAGT
Source organism: Artibeus jamaicensis (assembly GCF_021234435.1). Lineage (NCBI taxonomy): Eukaryota > Metazoa > Chordata > Mammalia > Chiroptera > Phyllostomidae > Artibeus > Artibeus jamaicensis. Next base: position 21,491,360 of record NW_026522025.1, on the reverse strand, counting down.
GGATTGAGTGCTGGACTGCAAACCAAAGGGTTGTGGATTGGATTCCCAGTTGGGGCAGTGCCAGGGCTGAGGGCCAGGTCCACAGTAGGGGGCAGACAAGAGGCAACCACACACTGATGTTTCTCTCATGCTCTTTCTCTCTCCCTCCCTCTCTCTCTAAAAATGAAGAAATGAAATCTTTTAAAATAAAAGTAGTGTCTACAATTTTTTTGGTAAATTGAAACTTTAGTTTTACTAAGTTAATTAAATGATGAGAATTTATTAAATATCTAGATCATGTCCAAATAAGGTAAAATATGAAATATTAATAACTAAACATAGTTTTGTCTACTTCTGGCATCTAATTATAGAGGAACAAAAAGTCAAATTTGGGTCTCTTAGTAAACTCGTCATTTGCCATACTGAGAAATTTTCCATGAAAACGCACTTATTTCTAGAAATTATAAAAAGTATCAAGCGTGGCTCTGGCTGGTGTAGCTCAGTGGATTGAGCATGGACCTGTGAACCAGAGTATCCCAGTTCCATTCCCAGTCAGGGCACATGCCTGGGTTGCGGGCCAGTTCCCAGCAGGGGACTCATGGGAGGCAACCGTACATTGATATTTCTCTCCCTCTCTCCTTCCCTTCCCCTCTGAAGATAAATAAACAAACAAACAAACAAACAAATAAATAAATCTTTTAAAAAATATCAAGTGTGTCAATCCACAGAATGCTAACGTAAAGGACAGTTCACAATGGCTTTATTGTTAGTGTTTACTGGGAGGGGGTGGGGGGACCAGAGGAAAAAAGGTGGAGGAATTAGTCAAAGAACTTTTATGCCCATAACCCACAGACACAGACAACAGTGTGGTGGTGGCCTGAGGGAAGGGGGGCCCCCGGGCTGGGAGGAGATGTGCTAAGGGGGGAAAATGGGGACATTTGTAATAGTGTCAACAATAAAAATAAAGTTAGAATATTATAATAATACGAGACTACTAGAAATAAAGAAACAACTCTATATGAAAGAAAATAATATGTTGATGAAAGAAGGTATGAAGTATAGGGATGCACTTTTGAGGAAAACATAAAAAGTAATTTTGTCCTAAAATTCAGCTGGTGTTTTTTAATTTTTTTATTGAATGTATTGGGACACTGGTTGATGACCCTAGCCAGGTGTCCGGTGCACAGGTGCACACCCCTACAGGACGTCAGCTGTGCCCTGCCCTGTATGCTCCTCGGCCCAAGTCAAGTCTCCATCCGTCACCTTCAGCCCCTCTCTCCTGCTCTACTGCACCGGCAATCATGGAAGCATTTCTTAATGAGCAAGAAAAAGAGGGATAAACTAAAATGGACATAGAAAAATCTGCAGAAGTTTTATGAAAAATGAAACTTGAGAAAGGAATTTTCTATGTGATCAAGCTAGATAAGAATAAATGAATTTATTATAAAGGTGTCAAAAGTAAGCTTTAATATCAATGGTGTACTTATGTAAAACTAAAACTTAATTTTATTTCATCTCCCAGAAGGTCATAGTTTTCTTGGACTTTGCTCCACTTTTGATAATAGACTGTAAAAAGTTTTTCTTTACCTTTTAAAGTAATCTTTCCAGAAAGCACAGATTTTTGTCTTAGCAACCATGTTTCATGCTGTCTTCATTTAGGTGTTAATGTTAAAAGAACTAAATTTGGCTTACAACTACTTAACTTTTTGTATTTGCCAAAGAAGTCTTTAATTGTCACCATGATTAAATGGGTAACTAAGTATTATTTCACAGTGAACTATGATCCTGTTTGATTGTTTTAAAACCTTTTGATATATATACTTTTAAAAATACTTCTTATAATCAATTTCTAAATGAAATCATTTTGACCTCAACTAACTGATTTTTTCTTTTTTGCAATATCCCTGGAACATTTCAAAGGATTTGTTCTCTCTTGTTATAAAAAGGAAAATATTAAACTAATTATAGTCATTTAGTATGTTAAATTGCTTGGGTAGCATAGTCAAATAAGTGGTAAAAACCTTCTTAAGATACATTGCATGGGTGAATGTTATTAAGAATATAAGTGTTCTAAAGAGTATACAAAATTCCTAAAAACCTGAAATGTCCATATATAATGTTATCAATCATAATTCTAGTCATGATCTCAAAATACCTGTTACAGAAATGTCCTTGTCATTTGCATTATAATCAGTTATTTACGCCATTTTAGGTACTTTGTCATTTACAGGCAGTTGTTTTACTCTGATGCTTTTACAAATGTGCTTCACTTTCAAAGATATTCAAAGCATACTAGAATATAGGCTTCTAATACCTTTCAGATCATACCATTGAACTAGATAAGCACTTACAGAATACTAAGGAAAAACTGACTTCATAAAACTGCTAACAAAAGATCAAGAGCAATGAGAACTAGTACAGGGACTTCATTAAGTAATGAGTACAATTTCAATGTTTATAAATTTTTATTTGAAATACTACTGGTTCTTAAACTTTGATTTTCAATTACTAAATTTTTTTTTCTTTTAAACAATCTATGACTTAAAGAAATTTGTTAAGTTATACCTTTGTAAGCAGAACTGAAACCTTTCTCTCCCTGCCTGGTACCTCCAAAATTCAAACACTCTTACTGGCATTCCTATTTTCACTGCAATATAGTTGCTCATGTAAGTTCACTAAGAATGTATTCTTCTAATAGGGTACAATTTGAAACTGGTTATTTTACCAAGGCTTTGACTAAAATATCATGTTTGAGGGGCACCTACATCAATTTAGATATAACCAGACAGCTCTAAGAATTTAAAGTTGACTTTATGGAAGCAAATAAAGCCCCTTGGAAGTATTGGCCTGGTACGTTGCTTAGAGCATACCCAGCAACCTTATTGGGGAGTCAGGAAAGTCACTTCCTGGCAGATGCAAAGAACCTTAGGGTTTGGAAACCTCAAGAAGAGAGATATGAACCTAAATCTAAAGGTATTAACAGGTGAAGTCTGATGACAAATATTTTGCTTGGCTTCTGAGCCTTGAGAGACTATTAAAAGTTCAATCTGAAAATCCCTTTTAAATAGCAAAGCGGATTTAAAAGAGGTTATAAGATTGATTGCTATTCTTGTTGCACGTATATGAATACCCAGGCCAAGTTTATTGAGACTAGATTATTTTGCAAACAATTAGTCTAAATTTGTCTATCTTTAGTTAAAAAATTGGGTGATTCTTAGATGAGAAAGTTATGTTTTAGTAGAAACCATAATATTTATTTGTGGAGATCATATTCTAATTTTATTAATTATCTTTGAGACTTTGCTCTTTGGCTGTAAGCTGGATGGGATGTTGAATTCTTCTATTTTCCTCATATTTGGCTGTAACTCTCTAAGCTAATATTTCCAATTTTTCTCCCATCTTCTAGCTTGAAGTCACTAAAAACTAAAACTGCTCCCTTTTCAGAAGCCATGCAAACTAGTTGAATGCCTTGATATAACCGTCACGGAAATTGCTTGCCTAACTCATGCTTAGACACTCTTCATGCCTGCCGCCAATATGTATGTGCCTCAGAGAGTCTACCTGACCTCCCGATGACATCATCAGAGACATTTCAAACTATGGGAAATACATTGACTCCTACATCCAGAAATCTCTGCTCTTGACCGGTTGCCCTCCAGACTTATACTAGATTTATAGTCTAATCTGATAAATAACCACTGTTTTCCTATAACTTTCATAGAAATGCCACTTATTAAATATATGATTCTTGTACCTTAGAGGCCTAACTTTGGGAAGCCACGTAGATCACCATCTCCTAAAATGAATTTAACTGAATTGATATATCATTAGGACTAAGAGATTGGTCAGTGAAATGGCATAATCTACCAGCTCAACTTTTAATATGTGAAGCTTCCAGGGAGATTTCAAAGGAGAGAATGGTCAGGTGCCAAGACAAATAGACCCTCCAAAGCCCACAATGGCATATTAATTATTTCGAATTAAAGTTACTTAAAAAGTAGCCACTGCAAGAAGGGTTTATTGACCCTCCATTCCTCCTTGAAATGTTGTAGGACATAAATCTCCCCTGAGAAAGGTGCCCTTCTTGCTCCAGCAGGCTACGTAAGACACCCTTGTCACCAGAATGAAAGAATTCAGGGCCAACAAGTCTGTAAAAACAAGCCTTGTTCCTGCTTCACTAATTTACTAGCCAAGCCCTCTTTCTCTTTAGATTTCTTACTAATGAGCACCAAAATCTAACTTTCTTTGTCCTATCAAGTCCTCACAAATTTATTGTTTTCTTTGTTTAAAAAGTATTTAAAAAGCTGCCTGCTTTGAAATCCTCACAAATTTATTGTTTAAATTTATTGTTTTCTTTGTATAAAAAGCTGCCTGCTTTAATAATTTCTGAGCATGATTTATAATCTCCTGTGTGTATGTATTAAATTGGTTCTTTTCTTGTTAATCTGGTCTTATGTCAATTTTATTGTTAGGCTAGCAATAAAAAAAATTAAGAGGACTGAAGAATTTCCACCCCCCCATCTACAAAGCCAAGGACAAAAGACTGACTTTAAATGGAGAGTGAGCATGTCAGAAATAGGAGTGGAAATTATGACTCAACATCAATACCTGAGTGAAGCTCTTAAGTAGGATTAGAGTAATTCATAAAATTAAATGGCTGAGAAATTCTGTCTACCGGACAAGGTGCAACAAGGTTCTTGAGTAGAATAATAATAGTCTTCCTGTGTTTTATTTTTCACTCAAAGAAAAATTTGTGTATGTGTATACATGCGTGTGTTTTCATTGACACAGAACACAGGAAACTTATGTTTTTGAATTTATATATCATGGTTCATAACATTATATCTCATTACAGCACGTGTTTTTACATGTCTTTAACATAGTTAACAAAAGTGAATTAGAATTATTTCAAAATTAATTCATGTATAATACATTTTATTAAATAGCTTTCTCTGCATTTCCCAATTAGTTTTTAAAGTGTGACACTATGCTTAAAAACTAATATATTTAGTTTGCAATTAATATTATACTTGTGCAATTGATTCATCACCATCTAGACCAGTCTTTTCACTGTTGTCTTGCCCCAGACCCTAGTACTGTCATCATTGTTGTAAATGGGATGCATTTAACACAGTCTCTGGCTGCCCACATAAACTCATTTCCTCTTCCACTGAGAACGAGGACAGATCATATTTCTCAGTACCTCCTGTAGGTAGTCACGACCATGTGATTGAGTTCTTCTAGCTGAGGAGCCGTGGCTGAAAGTGATGCACACTAAGGTTTGGCTCCTAAAACGTGTCATGCACGTCTCCCATACTCTCTTCCCATTTACGCTCACTTTAATGAGGATGATCCCCAAGGAGAGCCTGGAAGCCACATATTGATAATGGATCCGGAGTGACTTCATGGATGGGAACCATCCCGACGCCTGTGTATTCATGCACTCAAGACACCAACGTCTATTGTTTGGGAACCATTATATATTTTGGGGTCTATTATTATAGCAGATAACCTAACCTAACAAATGCAAATTTTGCTTTAAAAATTCATATAGCTTAGTTTTTCTTATCATTATTCAAAGAAGTAATGAAGTTGACACAGACTGCAACTAATTGCTTTTATAACTTCTTTTTTTTTAAATTTGGAAGTTGAAAGTCATGTTCACAATTTTGGACATAAAACATTTCAGAACTACAGACTTCCTTAAGCCCTGAGACCCTAAGCCCCAAGGCAGCGCTTCGTGCAACACTTTAGCTTCTATGCATGACAAATAGTAAAAATGTCATCCCTGGGAGAACTGAGAAAATTGTCCTTGGAATCATTTTTCAGGGGGGTTTTTCCCTCAGAACTCCAGTTCAGAATGGTTGGTAACATCATAAAAACATGGATTACTCATAGGGCATTGATTAATAAACACACATACATTCATGTAAGTCTTTATACATAGGAGTTGATTTATTATTATTATTACATATAGTTCTGTGTTTTCCCAGAGTTTTGTACCCTTGAATGACCATATGAACTGTGTGTACTACAATTGTCCAATATGGAAACTTTTATAGGCTGCCTATGAAGATTCTGCACTCCTGGAAACTTTCTAGTATCAATCATGGATTACAAATTAGTTCCAAAATACTTCATTACATAGAGCACAAATCCCATGTAAACCCCTGGATCTTGGGTCCTACTCTCTGCCACAGGTACCATGGGCCCGCGGATCTCCTTTACATTTGTTATTGGATGAATGAATGAGAGAATACATGATTATACTGTATTTAGAGAGATGATTCTCAAAGCATTTGGAATTACATTGTGACTTGATTCCCCACTATTCTCATTCCCTTCTCGCAGCATAGAATGATGAGACTGTATGGTGAATGGTTAAGCGATGTAATTGACCTTAGACTGGAAGATAGTTTTCAATGCTGCCTGCACATTGGAGCCACTTGGAGTGCTCTCTAAAAAGGTGATACCTGGGCCCCACCCCTGGAGATTCGGATTTAAGTAGCATGAGAATTTTCTTAAAGTTCCCCGAGAGTTTCTAATCTGCGGTGGAGTTGCTAAGGACCATTGCACTGGAACAACATTTCCTCTCTTTGCTTGATCATAAGAATTAGCTGGCAATCTTACTTAAAAGTACAGATTCTCAGGCCCAGTTTAGAACATTCTCAAGCTGTACTTTCAAGTGAAGAGTCTTTGAATTTTGTTTTTTAATGAGGGCCTCCAGATGATTCTGGTCATTGGAAGACTTTGAGAAACACTTCATTGGGCTCTGAGCTCTGCTGGAAAAAGTGCTGTGGTCTGCCGTGCTCAGCTGTTGCACCAGCCATGCACAGACTCTGGCTCATATCAAGCATTCAAATATTTTCGATCAATTAATGAACTCATCTTTAAACTGGAAATAAATTTGAAAAATTGACAGAATTTGAAATGCCATTGTGATTGGTTTTAAACTAGAGAATTACAAAAGTAGAGTTGTGAAGTATTTCACAAATTTTGATGAGTACTCTTTCTAAACTTACCATAGGTACTGTGATGTAATTAATTAATTTACTTGCATTGGTTCTTCAGAATTCTCTGCAAGATGATATGTGCCAGTGAATGTTAAAGGCTTTCTGTACAACTGCTTAGTAGAAAAGTCACAAGTCAAAGGCATAGCTGAGAATGAATTCTGTGCAAACCGAGGAATATAAGTGTACCTAAGAGTCAGGTAATTTAAAAAAATGAATAATTTGTTTATTGGTACTTGAGTGTTTTTTCTAAAATGCAGGGCTTTTATATTTTGTATTCAGTTGAAAGGCAAATCCACACTTTGACTTAAAAACAGTTATTAAAAATTTTACCAATAATTTTTCTTTGCTATTTTCTGCAATCTTCACTAATTTAGTTAAATGTCATCTTTAAAATTAAAATTCTTTTAGCCCTTACCAGCTTTGTCATTTTAAATTAGCTGTCATTTGTCATCAGTAAGTTGGCTATTTTTAGACTATCATTAATTATTTTCCTTTATAGTCACCCGAATAGGCTGACACTCAAAAACCGACAGTGAGTCTTCCCCAGATCTGGACCTCCCTAGACCTCCAATTAATTAGTTGTATTATATAAAAAAAAATATCTGTATGTATGAGAATATTGTGGAATGTTTTTCCATTCTCACCATATCAGAACAAGTGAGGCATTAATAGCAATAACAAATGGCATTTTTATAGTGCTTTACAGCTTCTAAAAAGCTTTCATACACATTTCTCAGGGAGTGCAACGGTTACCCTGTGATGGAAGTACTTCTATTTCATTGTTCACAGTGTAGCTGTACTATATACTTACAGAGGAAGAAGACCATTTATTTGATCCAAAAATGTTTGCAACGATGGTTTAAGGTCAAACAATTTGGAAAATATACCTTTCCAAGAAAACATAGACACTTACTGGTATTAAGCAAAAATCCTTAAAGCTTTTAGCTGTAAACCATGCTTTGCATGTTCCAATGCCACAGAATGAGGGTAAAAATTGGGCCAGATATAAGTAAGTTGGAGGTGGTGGGGGTCTACAGCACATTGGAACATACATCCCTGCCTCTAGCTATATACATTTAAAAATATTTAAACATTATGGGACAAAGGAAACATATCTGTGTGCCTCATATGCAATCTCTGCTCCATAGCAACAGAACATGGTGTGTAGAAAAAGATATAAAGCAGGAAAACAGAAGCACAAGGAAATAATATAAAAAATGATTTTGGCTGCAAGAATTAAGCTCGGTAAGGACTGAGGTACAAAGAGCAAGGTGGGTAAATATGGCTGAAGCTCATCCATATCACCAACCTCCTTCTGTCTTCCTGTTCTGACTTGGTTTTGCTGCAGTTGTTGGGACAACACAAAACAGTGTTAAGAAAACTACAATGATGTGACCTTGCACGTTTTAATCAGTTCACTTACTGGTAAAATAGAGATAATAACTACTTTATAGAATTGTTGTGAGATTAAATAACATGCATGAGAAGGGGTCCTTCCACAGTTTGAGTGCTAAATAAATAGTAGAAAAACCACTTCCTTACTCATTCCTTGAACTTCTCCTTCCTGTACACTAAAGATAAAAATTAACTTTCAGTCCTGTTTCATAAGATGCTTGCCAGGGGAAAGGCAGAGCTCTTTTCTTCCATCAAACAAATCACCAAGTACAAAATCAAAGATAAAAATATTTCCTCTCTCTGGACCGATCAATAGACTCTCATAGCCCCTTTCCTTTAGAACTGTAAAAGGTATTGGGCAAGTTAGTCAGACTATCTCCAGTACCAATAAGGCCATTGCTCCCTAAAATGACATTTATAGAAACACTCCAAGAATTTGGCTCCGTTAAAAATGCATTGATTGAACATCTCTGAGATGCAGAGAAGAGAATCTCTCCCCTTGAAGTCCTGGCATGCTCAGAGTGGTGGGGGAGAGAAGGTGTGAAAGATCATTTCAACACGAATACAAACATGTGTCCGAGTTCCTCCAGTTCTGACTCGCGCCTTTGCCTCTAGCCCTTTCAGTGGGACTAAGTATTGCAGGAATGCAAGAATGAGTACGCTGTAAAAAGACTGAGGAGAGATTCATACCTGTTCTCCAAAGTCTAGTTTTAGCTCTCCATCCTCCAAGAAGCTTTCATTCTACTTTGATCTTTGACTTACTTGAAATCCTTTGAAATCTGCTGCTTAATTGTTTTGGCCCTTTACCGTTTCTACCTCAAATGGCAGTTAAATGGCTTCCTGGGCCTATGTTGTATGTACCTGGCCAGATTGCGGGAAGAGCTCTGAGGGAAAGGACTTACACTCCACCTGGCCCACGTGTAATGCTACATCCTCATTAATCTGAAGAACAGTTTCAGTGTTGCCTGATTCGAGACAAATACAAATAGTCCATAAGTAGTGAATGCAATAGTTCAGGGCATTTTTAGGTTGAAGATACCTATGGAGTCATGTTTTATCAAACTTGAAGTCTTTTTGGTATAAAGTTAGAGACCAAAACATGGTAAATATAAACTTACATCTCTTATATAGTAAATGCTTTATTTTCACTTTTTTCATTTTTAGATTAAATTTATTGGGGTGACATTGATTAATGAGATTCTATAGGTTTCAAGTGTACATTTGTATACTACATGATACGCATACCACATTGCGTGCCAATCACCAAAGACAAATCATCTTCATCAACATGTATTTGGCCTCCTTTATCCTTTACTATCTTAGCTATTTCTGACAGGAAAGTAAAAATATATGGCTGAGATACTTTTACTAGAGAATTCTACAAAAAATTTAAGGAAGAAATAACACCAATTGTGTAAAATCCTGTCCAGAATATAGAGTGGAACACTTTTCAACTCATTTTACGAAACCAGAATTACCATGCTACTGAAAATGGTAATTCTGAAAATTACCATGCTACACAAGAGTAGTACAAAAAATGTACAGACCAATATCCTTCATAAAAATAGATCAGACATCTTCCACAAAATATTAGTGAATTGAACCCATACAGTTATAAAGAGAATAATATATCATCACCAATGGGCTTCATCCTGAAAGTATGAAGCCCATTGGTGATGATATATTATTCTCTTTTAATCAACATCATTTTTGGTCCTGCTTTACAATCTGTTGGTAACAACTTTCACTTATGAACAGGACAACAGAACACACATCCAATTGCCCCCCAAATGAAGGTTTTATAGAGCGAAAAAAACTTTCAGTGATCACTAATCTATTTTAATATCACGTGCAAAAATGGTTCCAGTGATAAGATTACACCCCTAAGACTCATAGATCAATAGGTTGCATTAGGCTATTTTATTACCTAAATCAGTTTCTAAAATATTGTTACTGATAAGCAATATGTTTATTAACATAAATGTTTTTGAAAGAGAGGTAAAGAACTAATGACTAATAATGAAGAAATTACTTTCAAATGAAAAATAGTAAGCAATGATAGAGTCTTTCATGTGTTTACTTCCAATAACTATGATTGGACCACTCTCATATCTAATTTCTTTTGTTTTCTCTCTCCTGTCTTTCCTGTCAATCTCTTCCTTTCATTTCACTGCCCCTGGTGCAAGTGTGCTTTTCATTACTTCTCATCTACATTACTGTAACTTCTGCTCCACTGGTTTCTTGACTTCCCCTTCAAGTTGATCTTTCACATAGATTCTGGGTTAATCTTTCCATAGGACAGTTCCAAATTTGTGATTCTTAGCTCAAACATTCTTATTGATGATTCCAGAACAGTCTAATTTACCATAGGCAAGCCATTGCTGATTTTGGTGCTCTCGTTCTGATTTATTTTTCTGACTTTTCCCCCAATAGTCTGCTTCATACATTACATATGCTATGTATACATATTTATACATTTCAGTGAAACTATACATTGCTGCTCCATGTGAGTTTAACATTCTAACTTCTATTTTCTTTATGTCTTCCCTAAGCCTGGAATACTGCTCCAAATTCTATCCACACTTCAGGGATGTCACCTCTTCCCTGACATTGCTTCTCAAGTCCTCAGAATTACTTACTCTTCTTCTTTCTGAAAGTTTACAAAGAAGTTTCACTATCTCTTTTATAGAACTTGTTATTTTATAACTAAAATATACTTAGGTAAGGATTTTTCCCTCTAGTGCAGTATGGAAGCTCCTTGGGAACGGAGTCAGTGACAGTTATACTTTGCAAACTCCAGTGCGCCAAGTGTAAAGACTCTAGACATTGTAGTTACCTAAATTCTCATTGAAGGACTGACTTAGTGGAGTAATTTGTTTAATTAATTAATATTTAGTTGTTTTAGATCTGCGGACTTTGTACAAAAGAGTTATGTGGGTTCTGTATGAACCTTATTGCAAATCATGAAATCAAAGTTATTGGTTTTGACATTCTGATTTGCTTCATAAACTACGTCAGTGGTTATCCAGCTATTCTCCCCAGCACCTTGGGATTCCACAGTGATGGCTCTTGAATCTCTCCCCTTGGGAACAGGAAATGATAAGTAAACAGAATGATCTAGCCTCCACTCCGCCTTCAGCTAAAGCTGCTCCATTTTGTTACTGGCCATCCTCTAGGACTTTGTGTAGAGAAAGCTTTCACTGTATTAAAAGACATATTTTTGAAATCCTTTGTGATTCTGTCTCTGGAACTCTCTAATCCTACACTTGTTTCTAGCCTCTATTCCACATGAAAACATTTTTACATTAAAAACTAGGTAGACGACCCGCCGTTTTTTAGCTGAATTGCAATTACAAAAATACCACAGGGGTACCACAAATGCATTGTTTCAGGTAATTTCGTACCAGATCTCTCTGTAGCACCTGACTTTTTTTAAGACATGACATTCTATAATAGTGATTGATTTCAAACCTTGATCTGACTTTACTGACCTAAGAACCAGTTAGCTGGTGAATCTTACAGATATCACTACCTTTGTGGAAATTTCTAATAGATGTAAAAGATTCCTGAGAGGTTGTTACATAGATTTTTATTTCTGTAAAACACAATGACAAAACTTTGTATTACCTAAGCTCATGGTGGCCTGTTGCCTTACTCACAGAGCAGAAAACCCTGATCTGTAATAAATCTATAATGTATCTTCACTGAGATATGTCTTCACTTCCTAGTCAGTTACACAATTCTAAGTTCATAACTTAAGGGAAAAAAATACCTGTTCAAGTCACGATGTATAATTGGCTGTGTCAGGTTGTGGAGGTACTCCATACCTTTGGCAACGTCTACTGCAATAATTAATTTAGACTGCAAGTCAAGAATCCTGGAATTAAAAAAAAACATTTAATGAGGGTGAAATGGTCAAAGCCAATACCATATATTTCTAAAAGATATCAATGATGCATGTGATTTGTTTTTCTGTATAGTTTCAGTCTATTTTGGCTTTACTAAGAAATAAGCCAAAAATTCCACAAATCTTGAAAAATAGCTTTTATACATCAGATTATATTTAATTATAGATTAATTCAGATACCAAACTCTTTTACTTAAAATATTCTGCTTGATTTTATAATATTTGTAATACTATGCTAAATTTCTTTGTACTATCACAAAAATGAAATCTACTATACTTACTGAGTACAATCACATCTAATTATTGCATGTATAGATCTATAAAATGAATTCAAATTAGACTTGTACAAGACCATTCTTTTTAAAAACCATGTAAAATAAACACTGGGACCCTGGCAATTATTTTATCTAAGTTTACATATATGTGCTCTATTGATAAGTCAAATTTGGCCTAATGATTGTAAGTTTCAGTTACTAATTTAAATTCCTTGAATTGGTTATCTTCAACTGAATTCCACTTAAGAAAGCACCGAAGTATTTCTATTAGCCAATTATTGGACATAAATTATGAGCCATCTTTAAAATGCCATATTTCCTAGTACTCAGAGATTTCAGATGGCAAAGTCTTACCCCAGGCCAAAAGCCTCTGCCGTGTTCATTGCAAGGGGGATTCCAACGACATGTAAAATAATAACTGAGAACAAGAGACCCGTACCTCTTCTGTTCATGAAGGACAGAGAACAGAGAACCTCCTGATATGTACTGAGTGACAATAGCAAACTGGCTGGGGTCATTCAAGCAGGCACCCACAAGCTGGATTACACAGGGGTGATTGAGCCGGCAGAGAATGGACACCTCTCGGCAGAACATATCCACATCTGACTTGGAGCAGTAGGTGTTGGCTCGGTAACTGGAAACAGTAGCAACAGGAAATCCTCAGTGAGCAGATCAATCAAAACCGAGGGGCTCACCATCCATGCCCTTCTCAAAGTTCATAGTTCCACCTGGATGTTTAGTTTTCTCATTTGCTTGCTCACCGTTTTATGGCCACTATTTTATTCCTGCATCGTCCTTTATATACTTTTCCAAAGGAACCTAAAATTGTTTAAGAGAAATAAATAAACACATCATGTTGAGCTCATTAAACCAAAGCAGACTAATATTTTCATAGGTTACCTGAGCCGATAATCTCGTGGAACTCAATTTCTGAGAGCTGAAGATGGAAATGTGAAGGTAATCCAACTCTCAGGAGCAGAACATCTGCTTTCTCTGCAAAGAGGAATCCTTTTATTTTTTAAAATGAAAAGCACACATGGATGTGCACGCATGCATGCAAAAATGTAATTTATTTAACCAAGAATGTCAGTCCCTAGCAACATTTATTTTTTCAGCTATAATTGACTACTTGGTGACACTAAATCCTTGCTACAAATGATCCCTGCATTAAAAGCATGTTAGTTCTCCCTTGGTTACCCGACCTTTGTTATCAGGACTAAGAGTTTATTCCTGATCTGATCAACAGCCAGCCTGTCTGCAGGACAAGGCAAATCCCAGAGTACAGTTCACATCACATCATGATAAAGAGTCTTATCTGGTCAGTCCCTGCAACTGATCACAACAGGTTTAGCCAAAGATCCATAAACTAGACCTCAGAGGGATACCAATTAGATGTCAGGAAATAAGCACATGAGTCATTCAGAGGAAACACCCCAAAACAAAAAAAAAACTTATAAGACTTCGCATTTTACATAGTCAATTATAAGTTTAACTAACTAGAATCGTATTTTTTTACTTGAATTATGGTTTTCACTGTTATACTTTCATGAACTGACACATGCAAAACAGAACAGCAAGTGAGATTAATTACAAAAAGAATGGTATGTTGATAACATTTTTATGCTTACAAAAGTCATCATTTATAATATATAAAACAAAATAGAAAGTTATCACAGTTGAGGCAATAGTTATCCCTGGTAATAAAATATAACAATTGTACCACTTTAAAATACCTTTTGTCATGCTTTTAATTTTCCCCAAGGGAGATGGAACAGACACATAGGAGCCATCTAGAAATCAAATTAGTTCACAGCGTTAAAAGTAGCAATCGGTATTTTTTCTGCATAAAAGCTAAACATTATAAAGAAAAAAGCAGGTGACAAATTTGCTAAGAAAACCAAGTGAGACTATAGCTTAAATCCAGGCCTTTTCTGGATACTAAAACTGTACAGCAAGTGTTTACCTAGAAACCACATAAAAAGATTAAAAATCCAAGGTCTAGCAGACTGCAGCAGATTTAATTTGTGTCTGGATGTGAGTATCCTCTGTCCTGCCTTAATAGGTTACTGAAATGGAAAATGACTGCTGTCAGCTTACCCAGCCCTTCCCAGTCATGAACAAGCCTCACAAACATCCAGTCCAGGGAGCGCTGAACTTGAAGGAGCTTTAGTTTGGTGAGTTAGAAAACAGCCTAAGTGGAGGCTGTATATATATGCAGCCTCACCCAGCCATAAATTTTCTTCAAATAAAGCTAATCTGACATGCTCTCCTTTCTCATCCCTGAATGGCAGTAATAGAAATGCAGGTTTACCTTCAAGCACAGTATTGTTTTAACAACAAAAAAACAGCAAGAAAGGCGGTACCTCCTCCAGGCTGCGAATATTCATTACAGGGCAATTCATCCTGTGGTCTCTTATAATGCTTCAGGAGTGTGACAATGGCATCATGTCCTTTTTGAAGGGAGAAAGAAGACTTAATTTTTGTTTGATTTATTCAGCTTACCAACCAATCTAAAAATGACCATGACGAGCTTGAAACATAGAATGTATTTTAAGAGATAATACATTGCAGTGGAAATTTAGTACACTCGTTCATTCAGAATAACTCATGAAGTTTCTTCTAAATGAGGCACTGTGGTAGACACTATGTTGGGTACTGGGGAGTAAAGGTGACAATGGTCCTACCCTTATTAAGCCTAGTATAGTTGAACAAATAAAAATGATGAGAACACGTAAGCAAGGAAATACCCTGTCTATAGGAGTATATAATAAAGGGACCATTACAACAGCGAAAAGCACATAGGGTAACCAAGAAGGAGACATGTATTTTCTATGACTGAGCATTACATTTGATTGACAACTGAAGCATCATATGGCACTGAGGTATTTACATAAGTCTCTGTGACAGGACACAGCTGGCTACTCAACAATATTTGTACTCCCCATTCACGTGGCGATTTTATCACTGGGAATGGCTGCCTACTCAGGGAAAACAGTTCTTCATCCCCTTTTTATCTAATGATGGTCTTGAGATAAATTCTCACTAAGGGAATTTGAGCAAAAACGATGTGAATTCCAGGTCATGCCTTTAAGAAACTGGCGCATCTTCTTTACACTCCCAATTGGCTGGCTGGATGCAAACAGTTCTGAGGCTTTAGGGGATGGGGGAAAGCCATCCACGGACCAGACATGCCCACCCTGGACTGTTACACAACTGAGATATGAATTTTGCTCACATGTAAGCACCAAAATCGTAGGTTATTGTGAAAGATTAAAAATGCTAAGGGCTCCTCTGAATAGACCAATGATTTTCAATAGAACCAAACTTCAACAATACTTTATGCTCTCACTATAAAAATAATCTGCAGAAACTGTTTTATACAAGAGGAAAACAAAGGCGACCTTGAAGACCCTGAGAAGAGACTTGTGAAATGCAAAAGAACTCATTGTAAAGATGGCAGACTTTAGGAACTGAAGAAGCTTAAGTGTTTATCCAGACAAAGGGTTCATAGTTGGTATTGGTTCAGAACACACGAAGCTAATGTATGTGCAGAGTATATGCTAAGAGCTGTGCATGCGCATCAAATCCTCCCTTCAAAAGGAATTAAAATTCACAGAGCATGCGAGGTCCTGGGGTGGAATAAGACATTTACTAACACTAAAAGCATTTCCAAATATAACAGCCCAAGATGAATTTCTTCAAGAAAAACAAAACAAAGCACTGTGATTACAATTGCTTCAACTTGCAGTAACACTTACATCTACAGAGGTAACGACACCAGGCATTTTCTTACCATCCATAGCTTTCTAGCTTTCTATACAGGACAGGTGGGTCTGTGGTTTTCTCAAATCATGAACATAGGTTATAAAAAATAATGGGTTAATAAGGTTATAATATAAAAAAGTTATAATAAAATAAAGGTTAAAATGAAATAAAATATTAGCACTCTTTCTCTGGACTCTCCTGTGCTCACATTCAGGGAAACCGCAAGACCCAGATGCCATTTCCCAACAGGCAAATCTGTAAAGAAAAATTCCAATGGGCCAAAGGAACAGATAGCGTAAACGTCCCGAGATTGGAGCAAACATGTCATATTCAGAAAATGAACAAAGGCCAGGGTAGCTGGAACACTTCAAGCAAGGATGAGAGTGGTGTCAGACTTGGCTGGAGAAGCAGGTAAGCACACCAGAGCAGTGCTTCACTATGCTGCCTGTTGCACCCAGTGTGATGAAAATTTCAGTGTACTTTGTCTGTGTGTTGAGCACCTACCTTTCTTCCCGTCTCTGAAGGCCATTTCAGCCTCAGGAGGAAAGTAACATCACCAACAAAACAATTTCTCTAGTATTAAAAGAACCCTTCATCTGTCCCGTTGCTGGATTCTTAGGTTCTGAGGTTTTGCCTGCTCCTCTCCACGCTGTTGCCCCCCCCCCCGCCCCCTTATTGGACCTGTCATGCTTTTGGAGTTATTCTTTTACTTAATTTGATCTTAAATGCCTGGGAGCAGGAATAGAAACAGAACCTAAATAAAATTTTTTCTTATTTTTGTTTCTCTTAGGAGAGTCATCTTTGAGGAAAGAAAACAACCCAAACCCCAAGCATTTACTCAAGCACAGCAGAGCTTAACTCACTGAGCCCACCTCCTCGCCCGGCCCATCTCAGCTACTCTGCTGGACTGACTGCGGCTGACAAGCCAAGAGAGAACTCCTGCTTTCCCCAGCGAAGCAGAACGCCGCATCTTGAATCCTGAATGCCTGTGTAAGTCAGTGATCACACCCTGGATGTTACCTTTTATTTCAACAGCTCTCTTGGCTCCACTTGCTCTGAGCAGTTTTAATTTCCTGCCAGCACAGTGGCACAATTTGCTGGCATTTTCTTTGGGATGCTTTTCATCAAGAGCCTAATGAGTGCCTGGGTTCTGGCTGATGATAAGCATGAGGCTGCCAGGGAAATGCCAAGAGGCCCTCTCAGTTCTGGAAGGCATCTCTGCCTGATTTCTCACCTCCTGTTAACTGTGGGCTAAGGCACACATGTATGGGAAACTCTCTGCTGCTACTACTGCGCTGACAAACTACCGAAGTGTATGTGAAGCAACCTGAAAACTACTAGGGCCTAGATCCCTGAAACTTGGCCACAAGCAGTTAAGCAGAAATATGCTCTGATGGAACTCACTAAATAGACTTGCTAAGCCAACCTCTTGATGATGGATACACCCTGATAACCAAGGCACACTAATGGAACACATCCGGAGATAATCAGACTTCCACTAATTAAATAAAATGTTTTCCTCTATCTCAGAACTTACTATCTACATCCAAGTATTTTACCCAAATAGGAGGTTGCTCTGTTATTAGCCTAATGCATTTATAATAATGTTTTGCACTTTCAGAGTATTATTCATTGGAGCCCCTGAGGTTTTGGCAAATGAGATGCTACTGCTGGCTTGAAGTCTCACTTCTCACTCCCCACTTTTCTGGTCCTATCTGTACTTCCCAAATACCTTGCTTTCCCTTTGTCTTCTCATATTCCTTTACTCCTTATACTTGGAGTGATTCCATGACTCACCCCCCCCAGCCCCCAGGCTTTTTGCTTTTAACTTTCTGAATAGCTGTTTATTTAAAGCCTAGGTTACTAAGACTAGGGTTTTTTTTAAGGCTGTATGTCCATCTAAAGAGCTATTACAAAGACAGTTTAGGGTCATGGTCACTTACACAACAGGGGATTTGATTCATAATTGTTCAAAAAGAAAAAGTGCCAGTTTTATTATTTGCCTATAATGTTGTTTTTTTGCCCCACCATTTCATTTTCGGAGCATCGGATACTATTTATTGACATGAGAATTTATTTTAAGAACATAGAAGAAACTTGCTATGATTATTTTAAGAACTAAGTCTGAATATTAATGGCAAATGGCACCACTATATAATCTTCTCCCTGACTTCACAGCTGTGAGGCCCTTTGGCTCCAAGGTTCAGTGGAGAACATGGAGGTTTGGTCTTGATGACAGAAGCCAAGACCTTTTTATTGACCTGCTAGATGCTGCATGTCCAGGTCATCCAGGGGGAGTCTAGGTCTTTTTCTGCACCTGCCTCAAAGAAGAAAACTTTCACAGCAATGATAGAGATACGATTTTGGTCAACGTTCCACTCTCTTTTCTTCTCATCATTTAAAAAACTAACTTTCCAGAAGCACTGAAAAATGGGACCCGAGGGTGGCTCCTGATGTCAGCTCTCCTATGACTCACCCTCCTCCCATCTGTCCTGGTCCCACATATTGTCAGTTCAATCAGAGGTGACAAAAATTCCAAACCTGCTATTCTCATAAATCTGAAAGATGTTTTAATTTTATATCCCAGAGAGAAAGTGCACATGCCTTTTCCCCCATTATCTTTGCCCCTTACTCACCAGGCCCAAAGAAGAACACCACCAGTCCTTCACCTTGAGATAAGAATCCACAGGCATGAATACTTTTGCAAAAGAACATTATATACAGACCGAGTTGGTTAGTTTTCCTCTTTCCTTTTTCCCCCTCTCCTTCCCATGGACTTCTCTTCCCTTCTACAAATAGTAATTGAACACCCATTGGGAACCAGCTCAAATAACATCTTTCCAGGGAAGTCCTCTGCGACTTCTCAGTTTTAAATTGTGTCCTTGAACTCTTTACCCACCATTGAACTTCCTATTTTATTCATAGCACTTATCATTATCGGATAGCTTCTATTTGTCTTCTTGGTTGCAGACTTTAGAGCAGGGAGATTTGTCTGTCTACCTCACTGTTTTACTTCAGTTCCTAGTACAGTGTCTATTCCCTATTAGGTTTGTAATAAATTTTCATTTGAATGAATGGCACAAGATAATGTTGAAATGATCTTTACTCTTATAAAGAATTCCATCTGATAGAAAAGAAAAAATAATTATGTAAATGTTCACTCAAATTTTACTTAGCCAAGCTCTAGGAAGGAAAGGTAGAGGCTGCTGTGAACATTAGTGCTGGTATACAACAGGGTGGAGAGGTCAGGCAAGAGTTCCTTGGGGAATCACTGTGAAGCTCGACTTGGAAGATCAGTGTGAGTTTATTAAGCAAATAGGGAGAAGAAAAACATTCCAGCCAGAGGGAGAATTTTCACAGTTCCGATGCAGAGAAAGAGGAGATTTATGTGAAGTACTCTTTGAAATATTCTGCCTATTAATTTGAATATTAGGATTGTGCAATTAATTATAAAACCTGTTGTATTTAAAGAAATACCAATGTAGACAACAGAATAGTGGTAATTAGTATTCAGAACATCGATTACATTATGACCGATCAGATGCCATTTAGTAAGACATGAGATAGAATGTTGTGATTGAACTATCTGCTCATACTCAGTTTGACAGCAGCATACATGTTTTGAGCAGCTATTAGGAATCAGCCATTGCATTAAGTTTCTGGAAGACAAAAATTAGCTCAAACGCTTGCTCTCAAGAAGTTTACAATTTAGTAGGAGACTGTTCAATGTGCAGTGATAAACACAGAGATAGAGATGGGCACATGGCACAATGAAACAGAGAGAGGACATGCACACCGGCTGGACTGTCAGGGAAGACTTTCTGGGCTAGCAGATCTGCCAACAGAGTCTTGAAAGCTTAGTAGACATGAGAAAAGTGAAGAGTGAAGTGGTGTGGAGAGAATGGAAGTGTGTAGAAACAGAGGACACTGCAAGAAGGCGTGGAAACATGGGATAATGCGGTATAAGTGTAGGGACCGCTATCCTGTGAACAGATACTGTCTCATGGGACAGTATCTGTCCATCAAATTCTTATGCAAATTTGATGAGTTAATGCATATGGAGTGTTTACAACATGCCTGGCATAGAGTGAACACCTAGGGGATGTTAGTGATCTAGCAAATGTGATTGTGACTGTGACATGTGAGGTCACAGCTGGTGATAGGAGTCCCTTCATATGAGGAGTCCTTAACATGAGGTTTGAGAGGTAGGAAAGGCACAGGGCATGGGCAGGGGCACGCCATGAAAACACACTGGGGCTTTTTCCTGTAGGTGACATTACTGAACAGCACTTGGGGCTCTGCTGCCTAATGCCACCCTCTAGGCAAAACCTCCAGAGGCAAAGGTTTGGTGATGAAGGAAAGAAGTCTTTATTCAAGAGCGGTTACTTAAGCCTATCAATTAAGGCTAAACTCTGACACCTGTATCTTTTCTGGTTTTTAGTTATCTTGTTCCTGTAGGGTTAGTTTACAAACTAAAAACAATATATTATACAAAAACTACCCAATTTTGGAAGATTGGCAGGCTCTGTCTCGGAGCCTGTTCTCTCTGGGACACCCAAAGAATAAACCTGCCACCCTCTGCCAGGTCAGCCTTATACAAGCCTGGGCCCAGAGTTCCTTCCTGAGAGAAAACCAGCTCAAGAGCCAGAGAGCTCTGCTTGGCCAGAGAGTTCTCTATTTTTATTTCCATTGGCTCCAAAGGCATTGAGCTTCTCACACGATCCCGTCCTAGACTGCCCACAACTGCCTTGGCAAACTCCTCCTTCGGCCCTTCCCTGCTTCCCTCCAGTGATCTGAGTTATCTTAATTGGATTTCCCTGTCTCAGTGACAGGGGGGTGGTGAGGGATTTCAAGCTGGGGAAGGATATGGCCCTACCCGTACCTTGAATATATTGCTCAGACTGTAGTTGGAAAAAGGATTCAAAAGACGTTCAAAAAAGATTAGTTGTGGGGCTATAGAATGGATTAAAACAGCAATAGTAAAAATAAAGACAGAATGAGTTCAAAATGTATTTGTGTAATGGCATACTGAAAACCAAAACCAAAATGGAAGAAAACGACACAGCTATTGGTTGGGGGATGGGGAAAATGGAGCAGGGTCATCGAGAGTTACTCTGCATGTCTAAAAAACTTGGCCAGTGTTTTAGTAATGTTAAAAGTTGTGCCAGAGCTCAGAGCCAGGCAGATGGGAGTGACTCTAACCTGTGATATGATGTAGCCTGAGGGACTTGGAGGGTGCTCCTACCTCCTGGGGCCCCACGTGCCTGGACTAAAAATGGTGGCCGAGAAAGGCAGAAGGAACTAGACTAGTACTAGCAGGTGTAGTAACCTAATGTGGGAGGAGTCAGAAATAGGGTTATGGAGGAAGATCTGCACTGGGATTTAAACCCAGGTGCAGCAGCCATACTAGGGCTTAAGTATGGGATGTAGGAGCAGAGAGCTTTCTCTCTCTCTTTCTCTCTCTCTTTCTCTCTCTCTCTCAGCCATGCTTAAGCTCTGGACTATGGGGGAAGGAGAGTAGAAGGACCATGACAGGCTCTCTCTGTCACTGGCTCTTGACCATGCAGCTGGGGAAGGAGAAGCTTCTTGACCACATATCAGCAGTGCAGAGTTTTGGCCACTTGGTTTGAAAGAATGCAGGAGGATTCCCTGGCCCACTAAGAGGGTGCGGTTTTGGATTAGGAGCAGGAGATTAGCTAGCCGAGCTTGGACAATGGGAAGAAGTCAGAATACTGACCGGAATCTGAGCAGCTACCCTACAGACTTCTATTTCTTTTCCTGAGAGATGGTAGCCCTGACCGGTCTGGTTTGGCAAGGGGAGGTAGGACTGTGTGTTTGTGGGTCTTTCTTTGTTTCTAAAGGGAGTGAGATTTAATGGCAGGATTCTGCCATTATTCTAAACTTGTATAACTTTTTGAATAAATAGTTCCTTTCCTTTTTACCAAACTCTGGCATTGAGAGCCATAATTCTTATTGGCAAGGAGCAAAAAGAATGCAGAGCAGCAGACCCACGGGGAGTTTCTGTTACATCTGTGAGGTGAAATATACAATGTGTTTTCACTGAATGAATATGGGATGGGGGTGGGGAGAAATATTGGAAGAGAAAAAGTAGTCAAGCATCAATCCAGATTTCTAACTTAGGTCACTTTGGACAGTGATGCTATTAAATAATAGAGTGAATGGGGAGACAGTGGGAGAAACTGACTGGTGAAGACAAAAAAGATCTAAGTTCTACTGTAGATTTCTTGAGTTTTACCTGTTCCTCAGATCCCCAAAGAGAGGGATCCAGCATGTCAGTTGGTGTGGTTGTTTAAAAACATGGCCACACTTTTTTTGGACATTTCTACATAATTGTGGGAGAAAAATCTGCTGTAGTAAAGAGACTAGCAAATATGTGTTCAAGTTTTTAAATACTGTTTTACATGTGCTTGCAAATATACATATTAGAATAATTGTTTTAGATTACTTTCGTAAATTTTGATTAGCGATTTTCAAAATCTTCATGATCTCACTTCAGTCCTGAGTTTTTACTCAGCTGTTTATGCTGGCCCACAAGCACACACCAGAGACAGAGCAAGAGAAGAAGCAGAAGTTGGTGTCCCGGGCTGAGAAAAAAGGGTGGCCCCACCAGAGGCTGCGTATCTTTTGAGTAGGCTCAACACTGTCACCACCTGGTGGAGTACAAGAGGAGCTGGTAGGGACTGCACTCAAGGTGGATCCCACCCAGTTGATTGCCTTCCTGCCCGCCCTGTGACAGAGGACGGGGCTCCCTACTGCATCATTAAGGGGGAGGCCAGGCTGGGGCATCTAGTCTACAGGAAGCTCTGTACCACCGTCACCTTCACACAGGTTAACTGGGAAGACGAAGGAGCTCTGGCTATGCTGGTGGAAGCTATCTGGACCAATCACAATGACAGGTATGATGAGATCCACTGCCACTAGGGAGGCAGAGTCAGTGTCTCACATTGCCAAGCTGGAAGAGGAGGCCAGGGCTGAAGAACTGGCCACAAAGCTGGACTGAGTGTACCCTGTTGAGTTTTCTGTCCATACAAGTAATAAAAATTCTCCTTCAAAAATAAAAATATAAAATGAATGGTACCCCTTGAGTCATAAATAAGAGATATCAATACAATGAAACAACACATTTTTATATATTCCAAGCTGGTCCAGTGGTTTTGGCAGGAATATACACCCCTCATTAGTGGGTTTGTAGAAGATGCCCATCATCCTAATACTATGTTAATATGTCATATTTCCTACTGGACACTAAAGCATGCTGTAAATTAGGAAAGACCACAAGATTTGGGAGTTAAGTGGATATTGATTAAACCTCTGTTACATACTTAATAATAGATACCACCATTTTTATTGAGAATTTGGTACGTTCCAGAGATTTACATCTTATTCCTAATCCTCTGCAGAATTCTGTGAAGTGGTTATTAATTTACTCATTTTAAGTTTAAAGATTAAGGCTTAGAGAGGTTAAATACTCATCTAAGATTATTAATTAATAAGGATAAAATGTGGACTTAGATCTATCTGAGCGTAGAGTGACGTGGAAAGAGCTTGACCTCTGTAATGAGACAGAACCCTCGTGCCAGTTCCCACTTCAGAACTGTGAGGTTTGGGTAAGCAGGACTTAACAGCTCTGCGTCTCCAACTGTTTGTGATAGAAAGATGATACCCATTTAAAGAGTTATTTTGACAATTAAGTTATACGTGCATATATAAGCATAGGTAATGGATGCTTAGTGACTTCTTTCTCTTACACTATCATTTTAATACACGTGGTTCCTTAGAGAGCTATGTCTCAAAAATATTTTTCAGTTATCTCCCTGAAAGAATGGAAGTTCTTCCTATTCTTATGAGAATTGGTATCATTTATTTTTAAAGAAAAGAGTAACTAAACATGTAGAAATATAACCAATATATACAAAACCACATACAGATTTAAAACTACCATTTAAATCCTTTGTATGTCCCTTCCTCTACCCCACCCTTAGATTCACTCAGTAAACCAGGGTCCCTTAACTCCACATAGGTAAGAGTTCAGTGTGGAAGAAACTTGAAAATTTATGATCCACTGATAAAAACGTATAAAAATACTTAACAAATCCCCATCTTCTTCCTTCTACTTCTCCTCCACACTCATCTCTTAGTTCTTTTTAACTGGCTGAAAACTGCAGAAACTCACCATTGTAAGAACTTCATTACTTTTTGGGAATATGCTATAGCGTGTTTACTATAAATAATTCTCATCATATAACACACTTGTCAAAAGAAATGAACAAAGTATATATCATGATACAGGAGCCTTGATTTTTACTGTTTTTGCTTACTTACTAATTCTCCAACTATAGCTCCCTGTCACTGTGAATTAGAGTGGTTCTGCTACATACAAATATTGTACTCAGGGTAATTAGATATTGGAATAGGACCCTCTGTAAATTACTTTAACTGGTGTCAGTGCTGAAGCAAATAAGAAATTTTAGCTAAAAAGAAGTTTCAGTTCTGTTTCTAGTTTGGGTTATTTTTCTAACCCCAAATAGCCTGACATAATGGAGTGCTTTTCTTTGTCAAAGGCAGCCTTTTCAAATCCAACTGCCAGGCACACTATTGAGCTATGTGTTCAATTCTAATTGGCTGAGATCTTTTCAATTTGGCAGATTCATCTTTAATGCGATGGATGTAAGATTATGTGTAGGTCTTTTCAATGGTTTTTCCATACTGGTGATTAGGGCAGAGGATTTGAACATAAGCAGGCAGCTGGCTATTTCTTCTGGCCAATTTAAATTGATTCATACAACTCCTTTGTACCTCAGGGAAAGGGCAGAACAAATCCAAGTGTGTGAGACAGCTATCGCTACTTTCAGATGGAATAGTAGAAAAAAAGCAGGGGGTGGGGGGAAGGCAGACTTAGGGATGGGAAATACTCTAAATATTGTAAAATTGGAGCTCTGAGCAGACTGGCAGAGAAATACTGAAATTTAAACAACAGGCTTCTGTGTAAAATCAAGGTCGCCAGGAAAATTATTTCTAAGATTGAGTTTGATATCTTTAGGTTAAAAGGGCTATGTAAACAAAGAAACAAAACAAAGCAAAATCAGTCTCATAGAAACAGAGACCAAAGGGCTGGTTACCAGAAGGGAGCGGGTGAAGGAATGGGTGAAAAAGGTGAAGGGGAATATAGTCAGTAGCATTTTGATAACACTACATGGTGACAAGATGATTACTAGAATTAGTGGGGTGATCACATTGTCGCATTGTAAGGTATAGAAATGTTGAATCACTATGTTGTACACCCAAAACCGATAGAAGTAACACAATATTGTATATCAACTATACTTAAATAAAAACATAAAAGGGCTATGTAAATGAAAGTATTTCTCATATCTGATTCCACAGGGACCCATGGCAAGTCAGCTCTTTCCTGAAAGTATTTTTAAAAAAGGTAACTCTTCCAGCACTGAAAAGCACCCTTGAACACACTTTATCAGAACAGCAGAGAGAGGGTCAGTGAAAAATTTTGGGGGGGGGTCAGGTGAAAGACTTGTTTTAGAATCATTCAGAAATGAATGTTGTTGAAAAAGACTCTCAATTTTCTCTTGAGAGGGTATACTCGGATATGCTATTTAAATTGGGCACATCCAAAAGTACTTCTTTTAAAACAGGAAGAAGCTGATTATGAAGCTGCCTTTTGGTTTATCTCTGTCCTAGGATAGAAAGTCACAATGGGGCCATTTCTATATAATCTCTATTCTATAAAGAAGTAACTTCAAGTGCAGTTTTAGTGCTTCTTCAATTCCATCTCCAAGTCACCCAGGAAAATCCTCAGTATGCACATCCACTAATTTGGTGAGTCCCTCCTTGAACAAGAAAGGAAAGCATTTCTTTATCCAAGTAAAACAGGGACAGCATACTGTTTGACAATGTTTTTTAAAAGGTCATTTTAATCCTCCTTGAGCACATGAAAATGATGCAACATTTCTCTGGCAAGAGAAAAATAACAACAATTTCATTTTGTTGGTTTGATTTGCTCTGCCCTAGAACATATGCAAAATATCCATCTGTCTCCTGAGTACTAACATTCAATTTGTTAAAATTCATAGTAATAATGAAATGCAACACTGGTGCCTGGCGCATTAGTTGAGCAAATAAGGGTGACAAGCATGGCATATGTTGCAGAGACCAGTGACTAAGTCCTCTAAGCTACAGGAATTTTGTTGTCATTTGGTAGGAACTCTTAGGAGACTACACAATGATTTATTGTTCCATAAAGTATGGGAACCCACAAAGAAAAATGAAGTAAAACCAGTTTTCAACTATCATGCTCAATCAACGAAACACACACAAAGCCGACCCCTGTGAAGAGCTGGCTGCAGCAGCTATTTCTGAGCTGTCTTCTGGAAGACTGATGCTCTGTAAACAGTCTTTCTCTGAAACTCAAATTTCTTAAGAGACACTGAGAATCACTTGAATAAATGCAATGTGTTGAGTAACTAAAACTTAATAAGGCCTTCTGAAGCTTCAGAATGTGTAAGATTTTCCAACGGATACTCAAATATGGAAATAGTTGAAATTTCTTCTACACAAAGCAGAAGGTTGTTACACCTAACAGAAACAAGTACAGATAGATACTTATCAAAAGACAGGTGTGTGCATGTTCACGGCAACTGTGTTTTTAATAATCCCTAATTGAAAACTATTCAAATGCCCCTAAAGAGTAGAATAAATAAATACATTGTGATACAGTTGCAAAACATTATACTATGCAACAAGAATGAATGATTTACAACTATCTGCAACAACATAAATGAATCTTACAAATTGTTGCTCAAAAGAGACCAGATGCAAAGACATATATAACATAACACTCAATTCATGTGAAATACAGAAGAGGCAAAAGTAAAATATGTTTCAAGAAGAGAGCAGTAACCTTTTTGGAGAGTGATCGGAAGAGAATGTAAGTAGGGATTTTGGATACTGGTCATGATTCATTTCTTCATCCGGATGCTAAAGTGAGTTTAGTTTATGAAAATTCATTGAATTACAATGTGCAAATGTGTGTGTGTGTTTATACAATACTTCAGTAAAAAAATAAAAAAACAGGCTTATATCTCCTGTATTCCCTACTATTCCACATTTGTTCACTTGTCTCTATTAAAGTAATGCCTATATCTTTTTAAATAGCATCTTCAGACTTTTATGTTTTCTTTTCCTCGTCTATGTTCTTATAGCTTCCCATTTCTACCCATCAAATTCCATCTCTCCTTTCATTAATAGACTTCCATGTACTACTTCAGGCAGAAAACCTTTTAGATTAACTTGGTAGCCTGAGAAATCTTCCAGTTTAGTAATTGTTCTTTAACATGGACTTCTAAGATTCTAGAATTTAAAAAGATAAGAACATTTCTTTACATACTTTAAACATCCTAAAAAGGCAATGCAGGAATCAAAGTCTGACGTATTTTACCACATTCAGTTGTCAGTCTCTGTTTTCAGTGACAATGTATATTGTTCCACGTCATCTAGAAATTTAAACTCTGTGGGAGCTCATGTATATAGAGCTTGCTTATGTATAAGCTTTATATGTACCTCACTTATAAGGTACAATATATCTTAATAACAATGACAAAGATGCTATTTCACCTTCTAAATATCTGAAGTTTCCTCTCCCTAAGGTGAAAATTTGTTATTAATCATCTTTATTTCTATATTGCTACTAGTACCGATGGTATCATTACTGAAATACCAATTATCAGGTATTTATTTTGTGCCAGACAATGTTGTAAGCAATTTGCACATACTATCTCATTTACTTTTTATAATCTTGTAAAACAGGGGTTGTTATTATGCTCATTTTCCAGATGAAGAAACTGAACCTCAGCAATAATTAACAACTTGCTCACAACCACAGAACATGACTTGATTTAAACCCAGGTGTTCTCATATCAAAACCCAAGCTTTCACCACTCGGAGCTCAAATAATTCATTGGCTCCCTTACTTTTTCTAGTAGAGGAACTGTCATCAGATCTGACTAATATTCCCTGTCTTTTTTTGGTATTATTTTCTTTTTAAAATTTTGAATTATCTTAAAAAATTCCCTCCGTATAAGAGACAAAGACTTGTTCTATGTCTACTCTGAGAAAGTATCCATTACTACCCATCACCATTTTGTTTCCCTGGCACCTAGGAGTGTGGTAGTTCATTCTCTTTTCGAAGTGTCAATACAAAGAATGCTTCCAGTTTATCTGCAGCTCAGAAGTTTCCTTCCCTAGTGATGATCTATTGGACTCTTTGATCCAAGTCCCCAGTGACTCAGATATAATCTACAGAGAAATGGAAGTGTACAAATCATGCAGGCAAAGAAATTCTTGATGCCATCATCTATGCACACAGTTCCATGTATTAGTACAGAGCTGACATGATGAAAAATATACCTTTTTCATAAGCCCACATCAAACATGTCTGCTCATCTTTTTCACCACTTGACCTGCTGGGATCACAGGCTACCAGATTCATGTCAGCTCCATTATCCAGTAAGAACTGAACCAGGCGAATGTGACCGTGGTAGCAAGCAGAGTGCAATCCTATAATGGGATAGAATGAGAGTGCAAAAGAAAAAAAAAAGAGGAAAACACACCAATTTTCAAAAGACAATCAGTCATTGCCACATAATAACCTTGTTACTAGAAATATAAAGGGAGAACAACTTTTTTTGCTAAAGAATTCTATTACTGTATGAACAAGATATACTTCAAGCAAAAGAAGTATCCTGTTCTAGTTGATCTTCTCTGTAGACTGCCTTTTGTTTAGCACAATCTCTGGTATTTCTATACCCACTGCAATTACCAAGAACAAAGGTTAACATTTTTGTACACGTCAAAGAACAAAGACCCAGATCAAGTACTTTTCTTGAGCAGCAGACCAAGGGGGAGGGGGGCAGTGTGGTCAGTTTGTTCTTGTGGTCAGTAAGCCATAAGGGATTAATCAACTGCTGATAATTTAGCCCGAGACTGATGCTGACTCAAGGTCAGTTGCTTTTTTATTATAACCATGCATCATCAATTCTAAATGACATAACTGATAAAATATCTCTCCTCATGGATCACTGCCACTGCCACTGTCCTTGACAATTTCTGACATACCTCAGAAGCTAGTGATGATCTCTCTCAGTCTTACCTGTGTGTCCATCTCTTCCTTGGTGGTTGATGCTTACAACATTTTGATCAAGAAGAAATTTAACCAGATCAATGTTCTTGCCATAGGTGCAAGCACTGCAGAATGACACCATAAGAAAATAGAAGGCTCTTGTTATGGGCTGAATTGCATTGAATTGCATGCCTGCGCCCTTCTCCGCTCCCACCCCCACTGACATATTAACATGGCGAAGCCCTGACTTCTATAACCTCAAAATGTGTTGATATTTAAAGAAGTACAAGTTAAAATTGAATCATTAGAGTGGTCCCTAATCCAATATGACTGGTATCTTTCTAAGAAGGAAAGAATAGCAGATGGCAGAAATAGAAGACATTCATGTGAAGGTACAGGGAAAAGGTGGCCATCTATAAGCCAAGGAGAAAGGGTTTCAGAAGAAACCAAACCTGCTGACACTTTCATCTTGGACTGCCCACCTCCAGAAATGTGAGAGAATAAAGAACTGGTTACCAAGCAATATAGTGTGTGGTATTTTATAATGACAGCCATAGAGAATGATTATAGCCCTGGTTGACTCAGGCTATTTCAGATGCTCATGTCTATGTAGGAGCATCAGAGAAACAGAGAAGGCAGAAGCAGGGAAGGAAGGAGGAGGAAGTGAGGAAAAACAGGCACACATAGGGTAAAATCCTAAAGATTCTCACATCTGGACCTTCAAGAAAGAAGTATAAACTTTCTAGCACTTTCCTAACAAATATTTCCTATTTTACTAATCCTTTTCCATAAAAGGAAGAAAAATATGGAAAGCGCTCCATGTCATTTTAGCTACAGGACCTAAACATTTTGCAGGACGATCGAGTGAGGGAACCCAGGAGGTCCCTAGGAGATTCAGGTATATCCAGGTCATAGTTTGAATTTTTCCCCTGGTGGTGTAGGAAAAACATGCACTGTCTTTTTGGAGGCTTTCTAAATCAGAGGGCAAAATCTCACAGCTTCATTCTGCTGAGGGAGCATTGGTAATGGAGTTAAAAATCCAGAGCTCTGGCTCATGGTACTAGCCAGATGACCTCAGACCAGTTCTTTGATCTATTTGGGTTTTAGTTTTATCTCCTATAAAATAATTATAATAATTTTCTACCTACCACATTCTGCTGAAATTCCAAGTGCATTGATGATTATGGAAGTCCATTACAAGCTACAGAGAACTGTTCATTGTCAGTTCTTTCCTACTGGGAGTATGTTTTTGTGGAAAAAAATAACATATTTCAAGACCCCTGCCAATAAGATTCCTATAGATACATTTTATAATTAGATTTGTTGAAGTAGTTAATTGAAATTCTGATTTCTACTATTTACCTTGCAAGCTAAGATGAATAGAAAAAAATTATATAAGATAAATCAGATATAATAATAACAGATGGATTTTTTTACTAGTAATTCTCACAAACTTTCTTCTCCTATAGTTCCCCTCGCATTTCTTCTTTTGCTATAATTTGTTTGCAACACTCTACTCCTAATCTCCAGGAACCTGTGTGGTATGTCACCGGTGGCTGGAAGGAGCAAACACTGGGCAGAGCCCCATCTAAATAATGGCTACAGGAAGGATGTAGAAACTCTGTAATATTGTGATATATACTAATAAGTATATATGTTTCATCTTCAACTTCATGCCTGGCACCGAGCTCCTAAGACTATTATAATTTCTTAAGCAATTGGAAGAACTTTTGTTATAATATTTGTTCTTTTTGTCTTTGATTCCTGAAATAGCTCCAGAACAATAAAAGTGAAAGGAGAATCTTAAGTTATTTATAATAGGCCCTTTTCAACAACACCTGTGTTTATGTTAAGGTGATTTTTGGAAAGCCCCCAGATAACTACCAGATGTGGGTTGGTTGCCAGGGGAACCAACCTTGTGAACAGAGGATTGTCAGCACTACCACCCTATCTCAGGGAAGGGGGTTGAATTAGTCACCAGTGGTCAATGATTTAATTGCCATGCCTATGTTATAAAACCTCCAAGAAGGTCCCTAAAGCACAGGTTTTGAAGAGTCTCTAGACTGGTAAAAACACGCGTGTGCTGGAAGGCCCACCTCCCTTCCTGCATACTTTGCTCTATGCATCTCTCTTCCATTGGCTGTTCATGAGTTATATCCT
Source organism: Artibeus jamaicensis (assembly GCF_021234435.1). Classification (NCBI taxonomy): domain Eukaryota; kingdom Metazoa; phylum Chordata; class Mammalia; order Chiroptera; family Phyllostomidae; genus Artibeus; species Artibeus jamaicensis. Next base: position 21,459,713 of record NW_026522025.1, on the reverse strand, counting down.
TTTGTAATAAATGTGTGATTTAATAAGTGAACAATTTCCTGAGTTCTCTGAGATGTTATAGCAAATTATCAAGCCCAAGTAAGGGGTGGTAGAACCTCTGATTTAGAACCAATAGGTCAGTAGTAAGGCAATAACCAGGACGTGCGACTGGCCTCTGAAGTAGGGAGCAGTCTTATGAAACTGACCCCTTAACTTGTGGAATCTGATACTAAGTTTAGGTAGATAGAGTCAGAATTTAATTGAATGGTAGGATACCCACTTGATGTCCACACAGAATTAGAAAACTGCTTGGTGTGGAAAAACTCATGCACAGATGTATTCCAGAAGTGAAGTAGTATTGTAGGAGAGTAAAGAATAACTGTTATTTCATTCCAGACTTGGTTCTAGAAGCAGTAATACTCTGGGTCTCATTATTACCTCTTCCTTGGATGGTCATGTGCAAATTCTTTTTCTCTAATAAAATATCATTATCTTCCTTAAAGAAACACCAGTATTCATCTAGATGAACTGTTGTTTCCTCCACAAAGGGTGATCATGAACTAAAGGCTGAGTTTATTGTTGTCTCCTCTGCTTTCTTGCCATTTAGGTCTTTGGTACTTCTCCCATTATTACTATAATGGATATACCCCTGCTTGCCATGATAACTTATAGAAGAGTTCTTTCAAGACGAGAAGGAATCTTGTCATCATAACAAACCTACCATCATCTATACAAGGGCAGTTCTTAATAAATCTATCTTTTTAGAATTATATTTTATTGATTATGCTATTATAGTTACCCTGATTTTTTTCCTTTGCCCTGCTTCACCCAGCATCCCCCACTCCCTCAGGCAACCCCTCCACCACTGTTCATGTCCATGGGTCATGCGTATAAGATCTTTGGCTACTCTATGTCCTATACTGTACTTTACATCCCCCTGGCTATTCTGTAACTAACCTATTTGTACTTCTTACTCCACTCACCTCTTCACACATTTCTGCACACTCCCCTCCCATCTGGCAACCATCAAAATGCTCTCTGTGTCCATGATTCTGTCTCTGTTCTTTTTCTTTGCTTAGTTTGTTTTTTAGATTCAATTGTTGATAGATATGTATTTGTTGCTATTTTATTATTCATAGCGTTGATCTTCTTTTTCTTAGATAAGTACCTTTAACATTTCATATAATAATGGTTTGGTGCTGATGAACTCCTTTAGCTTTTTTCTTGTCTGGGAAGCTCTATATCTGCTCTTCCATTATAAATGATATCTGCTGGGTAGAGCAATCTTGGCTATAAGTCCCTTCTTTTCATGACTTTGAATATTTCTTGCCAATCTCTTTTAGCATGCAAAATTTCTTTTGAAAAATCAGCTGACAGTCTTATGGGAATTCCCCTGTATGTAACTGACTTTTTTCTAGTATTGCTTTTAAGATTCTTTATCTTTAAACTTTGGAATTTTAATGATGATGTGTCTTGGACTGGGACTCTTTGCCTCCATCTTGTTTGAGACTGTGCTTCCTGGACTTGCACATCTATTTCCTTCATCAAAATACAGAAGTTTTCTTTCATTAATTTTTCAAATACATTTCCAACTTCTTGCTCTTTCTCTTCTCCTTCTGGCACCCCTATGATGCGAGTGTTGAATATTTTGAAGTTGTCCCAGAGGCCGTTTATACTGTCCTCATTTTTTTGGATTCTTTTTTTCTGTTTATTATCCTGATTGGTTGTTTTTTGCTTCTTATGTTTCATATCATTACTTTGATTGTTGGCTCTACTGTTTTTTCTCTGTAAATTGTTCTTTATTTCAATTAGTGTATTCTTTGTTTCTGATCAGATCTTTGTTATGCTGTTGATGTCCTCACTAAGTTCCTTCAGCATCCTTATAACCAGTGTTTAGAACTCTGCATCTGATGGATTGCTTATCTCCGTTTCATTTAGCTCTTTTTTTTTCTGGAATTCTGATATGTTCTTTCTTTTGTGCTGTATTTTTCTCTCCTCATTTTGGCAGCCTCCCTGTATTTGTTTTTATGTATTAGGTAAAGCTGCTTTGACTCTGTGTCTTGGTAGTGTGGCCTAATGTAGTTGAGGTTCTGTAGGGTTCAGTGGCACAGCCTCCCCTATCACCCAAGCTGGGTACTTGAGGTGAGCCCTTTACGTGGGCTGAAGACACCCTCCACTGTAGTCAGGCCTTGGTTTCTGTTGACAGATTAGTGGAAGGGATTTACCCAGGCCAGTCAGCTGCAAGAACTGGCTGTAACCACTTACCTCCCACCTCAGTCCTCTGAGGAGGATCAGCTGTGCAGGGGCAGAGTGGTGGTGCTCTAATGTGGTTTGTAGCTATCCACTGGGTGTGCTGGCCCTGTAGTTTCCTGGGTGGTACAGGCCAAGGTCACACACCCCCACCATCTGGGTTTTGCCCAGGGTTACCCTGCCTGAGTTATAAAGCTATCTGTGATAGTTGCTACTTGTGCTGGGTTTGCAGATTTCTAAGCAAAGCCAAGCTGGGAATCTAGGCTGACTGTTGCTAGTGCTGAGTCTGGGGCTCACTGAGGCCAGCTGTTGCTTGTTTGATATAATTTAGGAAGTTGTACAGCATGAGCCAAGACCAGCCATTCATATGGAAAGGCAGCTTGGGTGGGCCCATAAGTTGGGTGGGGCAGAGTCTCTAGGGATCTCCAAGGCAGGTCAAACAGTGCTAGCCTGTTTGGTGGAGTCTCAGATGCAGCACCAGTTTGCCAGCTCTGTGGTGGGAGGGTTTAAAAAAGGGAAAATGGCCTCTGCTCTCCTTGATGCCAGACACTTCAGTTCCTCTCTTTATGCCAACGGTGCCTTTGAAGCTGGTACCCCAGTGCTGGAACTCAGAGGGAGTCAGTCTGAGTAGGTGAGTCTGTGTGTGTGTTATTTAAGACAAACTGCTTGGGGCTCCAGAAATTTCTTCTACTGAATCATTCTCTGCTGGTTTTGCAGCCAGAAGTTTGGGGACTTATCTTCCTGGCACTGGAATCTTGGGCTTGGGGGCTTGGTACGGGACTGGGATTCCCCACTCCTGAGATATCCCTCCTGAATTTTTATCTACCACATGTGGGTGAGGAACCAGCCTGATCTGCATCTGCACCCCTTCTACCAATATGGGTGGATGTGGTTTCTTTAATTCCATGGTTGTTGGACTTCCATTTAAGTTGATTTCAGATAGTCCTGAGTGATGGTTGTTCTATATTTTAGTTGTAATTTTGATGTAGTTGTATAAAGAGGAGAGCGGTGTCTGTCTTCACTGCCTCTTAACTGAAAGTCAATAAACCTTTTTTGAATAAGTAATTGAGTGAATAAAAAGCTACCATCTCGCTGCAAGAGTTTATCAGCACTGATTTTCTGCATTATAAACAGTACAGTACTGTATTTTTAATGTTCTATTGTCTGAGTTGCCTCATTATTTCTTTTCAAAGCAACTATTTATAGGAAATAAGTTCTGAATATATACATGTATATATATATATATATATATATATATATATATGTGTGTGTGTGTGTGTGTGTGTGTGTGTATTTATGGGTATGTTTATGCATATAAAGTAGTAACAGAAATAAAAATATTGAGTGCTTGCTACATAAAAAGCTCTCTAATTGGTACATAGAAAACTCATAATCAGAGTAAATTCTTCATGTAAAAGAAAAATTTCTTTTATAAATCTGTGCTTAAAATGAACAGAATAAACACATTATGCTGTTCCCAGTAGCCACAGGTTTGCACAAAATAAAACAATTGAACATGCTTTTAACTCAATTTCATGAATCTTGTCATATAAATGATTTTCCAGAAGGGACAATCACTTTCTGATTTCAGTTGATTCCAATTTATATGCACAGAATAGCAAAATAATTTAAGAACTAGCCTGAGGTATATGCCTTAACAAGTATGACCTGTGGGGAAAGAGAACATCAGCAGCTGTACACAACTGTTCGGCCAATTGTCCTCTGCAGTGACAAATCCCACTTATCCATTTTTACCGAAGCTGTGATCAGAAGAGTTCTGGCACCTGCTTTGTTACAGTGTGTATAGAAAACAGACTAAATATTTTGGTAGTAGAACATGAAGATATATGAAAGCACAGGATTTGGAATTAGGCGGGCATTTACTACATGATTTTCTAGACATAATCCCTGACAAGTTACTTAGCTTCCCTAAGTCTTGATTTTTCACCTGTAAAAGAGGGATAATAAATACACCTCTATAAAAATGGTTATGAACACTAACTAAGAGAATAGATGCACATAATATGGTATATATCATCAGTCCATAAATGGTAGTTTTCTTTGCCTCCCTTTTTGCTGACCTTTTGGTTGACAGAAAAAATCTGGAAATCTAAATTAAATTTACAGGTGAATGCCTAATGCAGTAGCACAATCTTAACTTCAGTGCAGTATGAACAAGAGCCTCCTTGTGGAGGCAACTTTGCCTGCAGAGTTCCCCCCCTCCATCTGCCACGGATGAAAGTAACACTACCAAGACATGATCTGCTTGGGGAGGAGAGGTGGCTAGTCTCTCAGAGGAGAAAGACCAGGAGCCCCTTCCTCAATGGCTTTTATTGGGTTGTAATACACAGGAATACAGGCGGTAAGGATCAAACAGTGGATAACATTTCAAAGAAATCTGAGGGTTTAGTCTGAGTCAGTGTCTGTCAGGAAAGGGGATTGCAGAAACTTTGGGAGATATACTCATTTCCTGCTTGGACTTTTGTCATATGAATGAAAGCACTCTTAGCAAAGCAGACTTCACAGGACTTGGTGAAATCTTTCTTATGCTTGATCACCCCAGATCCAGCTCTAGCTGGGCAAGGGGCTGCACCACCTCCCTCATCACAGGTTTTCAGGCTTAAGCGGATTAGAGACAGGAAACACTTCTCCCAGAGGACGTGGGGACTTGGGCTACGTCAAAATAGCTGGGGGGCGAGGGTCCATCACTCCCTCTTTGTTGCAGCCCCCAAGTCCTTCCAGGGTGGCCTCCCAAGTGATCATGTCTGGCTTAGGTTGCCCCTCCTCTGAGGAGTCTTACCCATCTCTGACCAACCGACCATGCATTGGGGGCAGGGGAGGAAGTAGAGACAAGCTTTGTTTCCTTGTGGCTCACATTTTGGAGGTCACTCACTCAGCCTTAGCCATGGGGGGCAATTATAACTCCTGAAACCAGGCAGAGTGGTTCCCAACACCTCCTCATTTTTGTTATTCACTAGTGTCATAGAAACAGTATGTAAATAATGTAAATGTATAGTCTCACATTTATTTTTTTTTGAGGTTGCGTACTAGCCAAGACATCTGTAATATATAAGTAAATTAACTTATATTCAAGTTTTTACTAAATTAAAATGACTATGTTTTTATTTTTATAGCAAAATAGTATATTGTTAAAAATGAGAGTGTTAAATTCTATTAAAAATTTGCCTTCTTTTTGGACATTTTAAGGATTTGTGGCTCTGAGGTATTAGCTACCTTCTCTGTCCCTCCCTCCATTGCTCCCTCCCTCTATTCCTTTTTTGTTGCAACTTTCCAAACCTACCTGCTCTTTCAGTGTTTTTTGTCTAGAACAAAAAACGTGGTGTAAAGGACTCTCGCAGATGCCTAGAAAGGAGCTAGTGCCTTCTTAGGTGTCTCAGTGGCCCCCCTAACTAAGCTTTTACAGGCTGACAGATGGATGTCTTAGGTAGGTAGATGCATTTGCACAGAAGGTTTAAGTGCTAGGGAAAAAAGTGTCACATTTGATGCTGATGAATTCTGGTAATGAGATTCTTGTTGGAGGACTATGGGCACTGCCCCTTTTTGCAGCTTTCTGTGGAGTGAAGTGGAATAGAAACAATATGCTTACAGATGTTGATATGCCTGTTGCCTTGGCAACATCAGTCCCTGTCTTTGTGGCTGCTGCCAGGAATGCAGCATCTGGCACAGGCCCCATCTGTTGTACTAACTGCAGCATCTGCCTCTACCTTTTCTTCTGTGCATGTAGCTTAGGCTCCTCGTCTTCTGCCCACCTTCTGCTCTTGCTCTCTGATTGCAACATCTGCCACTGTTTGTTTTTGCTTTATGTACACAACTACAGGTGCCATAGGGTATTGGCTAAATTAGTGGCTATTGCACTTATTTTATTTTGTTTTTATTGTTATTGAATGTATCAGGGTGATATTGGTTAGTAAAATTATATAGGTTTCAGGTATATAATTCTACAATTCATCATCCATGTATTGTATTCTGTGTATACAATCCCAAGTCAAGTCTCCCATCACAATTTATCTCCTCTTTATCCTCTTCTACTTCCCCACCTTCCCTCTGTCAGTCACTATACTGTTGTCTGTGTCCACGAGTCCTTTTTTTCTTTGCTTAATCCCTTCACCTGTAACCCAGTCCCCAAAGTCCCCTCTCCCAACAGCCGTCAGTCTGTTCCTTATATCCAGGAGTCTGTCTCCACTGTGTTAGTTTATTTTGCTCATTAGAGTCCACATTTAAGTAAAATCATATGGTACTTGTCTATCTCTGACTATTGCATTTAAATATTCATTTACCTGTGAAAAGCTGTTTCACTGAAGATGTTTTCCTTAGTCAGACTTTCTATTCCTGCTATTTGGATGATTTCCTTGGCAACTTCAAATTTGCCATTGTAGCATGCCCTAGAGTTAAAGAACATGTTTTGATAATAGTAAAAACATACAAATACTTGGAGGGCCTATAGAATCGTACATAATACTCACAGGTGCAAAGGGGTATCTCCATAGATATTAACAACATGTGGCTGAACTTCTGAATCACTCTGGAGCAGGAACTTTGCTATATCATGGTGTCCAAAGCGAGAACAGAAATGGAGTGGGACATGGTCTTCATTGTCCTGAGCATTCACTGTTGTCAACAACAAAGAAAAAGGCAAGCTAACTGGAATCCTCTGCTTCTTGGCCTTCTCGTGGCTAGTGTCAGGAATTTTTCTAAGTGCCTGAGAGACTCTTAGCAATCACCAATTAATGATACTAATAAAGGAAATTAAGTGCAACCAATTTTAAAAATTATAATAATATTATATTGCCTATTGTCAAGTTAAACAGGCTTTCTCCTAGTTCCCATAAATTCTACCTGGGATGGAACTCATCTAATCAAATCTACCTTGCAGAGTGGAATAGATCAGGAAACTAATACGCACCTAGGAGGTACTCATGGCCTTAATTCTACAGGTATCTCCTTTCAAATTGTTTTTTTCTCCCTCTGGAGAATGTTATAAGTTACAGATCTTAGCCAGAGTACCATTGCCTAAAGATTTGGGTTGAACAAATTAGGAGGGGGGAGCTGGTTTTCTGCATGTTTACAACACTGTCTAGAAGGTTCTGATGCATGTTTACCTGAGAATTGTCATACTGTGGTACAGAAAGCGAGGTATAATAAAAAAACAATGAGCTTCAGATTGAGACAGACCTCATTAATCCCATTATTGCAGACAGTTATTTAATGTTCAATTGTTCATTCTATAATGGACTTTTGTCCTTCCTTTTGACCCACCCTTGGCCCACCCAACCGTATAACCTATTCTGACATTTGGGGATTTCCTATACTAAAAGTACTGCCTAGAAGCCAAAAACCACATTATACCATAGAACCTGGAAATATTTCCAAGTTCCCTCTGCAGTTAAGGAACAAGACTGGCAGAGGGTGACCCTATGTCCTGGTTTATACCTGTTAGCCTAGTGTGATGTGTAATAGTGACCCTTTCACTCTCAATTGTGCCCTGGTTTTGACACTTATCTATAGGGTCCTCCAACCAGCACATTATATCAGACTCTAATATTGGAGTTGATGATACAAAAAAGCAGATCCTAATTTATCTGGGCAATGTAGCAGTGGTGGGGTAGCTCCAAGCAATTTACAGCAGCAGTGATCCAACTGCAGACCCAGTGCCCTGAATCGCCGGTGCCAGAATCACAAGGGTTGCTGTGTGTGCCTACCTGGGGTGGCAGTTTGTCTTCTCAGGACTAGTTTTGGAGTGTGATTTTGGATATTGTTCTTTACTGTGAGGATTCCAAACCTAGCTTTCCAACCCTGTCTTGGGGAAGAGTCTATATGCTGCTTGACATCCTTTAATATACTCCTCTTATAAATTAGCAAGAGTTAGTTTCCAATGCTTGCAAATGCTTGCATCACCCAGGTGATGCATACCCATTCCTCAACAAGGATTAAACAATCACTCTCACCAGTACTGTGCTAGGTGCTAGAGGTATTGATTTCTTCTCAGTAACAATAGATGTAATAACACCCTTGCAAGGAGGCTGAAAGGATTAAGGGGGAGCATAATTGAACAGCTTCTGGCATGATGCCTATCACATATTAGACAGTTAATAAAAATGTGTACTCTCTCTTTTACTAATTTCCCTCCTAGAAATTTGCTAAGTGCTAAGACCAATAGAGTCTATACTCTCATATAACTTACAAGCTAGTTGGATAGTCAAGAATTACAGGGCTAAAGTAAGAATAACTAAACACCAAGCTGCTAAATTCTGGATCTGCTTTAGCATAATTTTAAAAATTAAAATAACTGAATCACTTGGTCTATGGCCAATTTTTTTTATTATTTCATTATTTGTCCATCTGTATAGGGTGCTTTATTTGAGATAGAATGTAATAACCCTTAACAAAGAACATGCATATGAAATTTTTTAGTGATGATAAATAAGAAAGAAAAAAGGAAGAAAAATGACTAATTTAAAAAACATGCAAGCAGTTTATTACTACAGTTGTTATAATCATCTAACTTTTAATGAACACCGATTTAGGCCTTGTAGCTGGCTATATTTTTAGATAATGATTCTCATTTTATTTTCCTGTAAGATCTTAAGCCACAGGGAAATCTTCAACAAAGTCACTGAATTCCTTCTCCCCTGGCTGTTACTAAAAAATAAATCTTTGAATTTTTTAATTAATTAGTGACTCAGAAGAACACTCTTTCTTCAGAAGAATGTTCCTGGTTGTTTTGATTATTTCTTTTTATGATACTCTTCCTTTGTTCACATTCTGTCGGGAGCCGGGGCAGTCAATATTGTGAGTGGGAGCCGAGAACAGCAGGGAGTCTGGAGTGTCCAGAGGTCATTTAAGATTTCTTGAGGTCCAGAGGGGAACATTGTAAAGCAGAATGCAGCACAGTCTTGCATTAATTCATAATTTTCCTTTGGCCGTGCTGGCCCCACCCAACATTGTTCTTCTATAATCGAACTGATAAGCTTCAAAGTAAGTTATCTATTTGGTGAATTACCTGAAGTGGGCTAGATATTCTTCCCGTCAAAGAAGATATAAAGGTCAATTAAACGAAGATGTCTGGAGAGGTCCAGATCAGGCACAGAGTTTATGTGTATATACCTATATTTATCTTCAGCCATTGTGATTTATTTAGTTTTGTCTTGGACCAATTTGCAATAACAAAAAAGTGTTTATTATTATGTTTATATGAGAAAAATTAAATGTATGAATGATATTCTATTTGTTCTAACTTAACATCTTATTGAGATATTTAAATAAAGTAAAATTTCAAGAAAGAAATACATGTCAGTCATTATAAGGAAAATATTTAGTGCCTGTCCCTCTGCTTTGAAGAGAGTCTATGCTCATTAATGTCATTTGAAAGAAATATTGAATAAATGGATGGGCGAACAGATGTTACTGCTTGCTTATATCTGTTTATAGATCTGAAAGAGCAGACAAAAATTTCATATTAACCCACAAATATGAGCACATACCATTAGCTCTCTAGAGCAACTCCCAATGATGTCTTAATTAAATTTTCAGTAATAGATCTGTGTGATAATTCTGATGATATATTTTTAAAAAGAAAATACTTTTTCTTACTGACCATATTCTAGACATTTCTGTGACTTTCTATAATATTATTTTATATTAAAAGATCTATAATATTTAATATTCAGATCACAACAAATTAAAAAATTCTGAATTTTAAACATTGTGAGGACTGTATCACCTTTTTCTTCTGATAGAGCCCAGCAGTACTTTGACCTTCTCAATCTCATTCAATGACCATTACATTTCTCTTTTTTCATTGCCCTAAGAGGTTTGAGGAGGACTGGAGACTTGAAACATATATGACTGAGTAGGCCGGTCTCCCAAACATGTTAAACTGAAGAGGTTGCTTTCAGAATTACATTTTGGCTAATTTTGAAGCCTGAATTTATTTTCATTTGTGACATTTTGTTACCATGGCAACACACTGTAAATAACAGATTTTAAACTGAGCTCCTTTTGGGGTCAGTCATTCTTCCTCTTATGTCTATCTACCATAGGCATGGGCCTGTGGTAAAAAAAAATACATCATCTGGAGGCTTAGCTACATTTTGGAATAAGTGAACTAGCTGACAATAAATCCTTTGTTGTGTCCATCAGTACAGCAGACCATCTGGTTTATTCTTTGTAATTGGTTGAAGTGCAAAAAAGACTTAAATATGAAGTATGTATTAGAAGAAAATTTAACAAATACTTCAAAATCTGAGTCATGCTCTGCATCTTGATTTTTTAAATGGTCGAGTAGGAGGCATGTAGAGCTTTTGTCAGTCAGAAAGAAAATACTTATAATTATATCACACGAGGCTGGAATGTAGGGGGAATACAGGTGCAGTACACATTCCAACACTTCTTGTAGAAGAGTCCTTTGATCCTGGAGACGTGCTGATCGTAAATGACACTCACTTGACACCAGTGAGCATTGGAGTTATGAAGATGAATAAAAAGCTGAGGATGGCATTGATTATCAAAGGAAAAAAGTGAGCAGTTCTTGACCCCTTGGACGAGCGAGGCGGTTTCAAAATCACAATTATGTGTTCAGTGGTTCACAGAGGTGTACCTCTGCCTATTCTAAACTAACAGAATCAAAGAGACTACTTAAACAGGGTCCATGAAACAGTGTTTTTTGCATCCTGGAAATACAGGTTGTTTATTATAACGCTGTAAACACGTCTAAGTCATTGCACACTGGCTCATAGAAAATGACACAAAATAAAATGGCTCAGTTTTCAACGTGAAAACTGCCTTAGCCTCTCCTCACCGTTGTCTCTGGGAGCCATTGTGTTTCCTCATGAGTAAATGAAAACATTGATTAGGTTTATTAAGCGAATATCAGCCTCAATTTTGAAGCAAGAAACTGGAAGTTCTAGAGCTTTGACAACCTTGTCCTTTTGGAAATGTGCATCGTTTCTGCTGCAAAGGCCAGCAGCTCTTACAGCTGAGCTTTTAATTAAGCCTCTTGGGGGTCAATGAAAGAATGTTGGATATACCTGAGAGAATTTAATGACAAGATGTAACTCTGAGTGAATCTGTGTCAAAATAAAGTTTGTGAGGAAGAGAAAAAGAAAAAAAACTTTTTTCAATACTCAAAATTTAATTGATTTTCCAAAATTTATTTTATAATTAATAAAAATACAAAGTTGCAGGAAATTCTCTTCTAACTGTATCTAAAATTTTTAAGTGTATTCTAGGGCTTCTTTTCTCAGGCTTGTCACACTCTAACTCTGTGTCTATTGAAGATAGTAATATTTTTATATAGTAATATCAGTTACTCAAACAGCAAATACTGAGGGGCTATGGGGAACTCTCCTATTGGTGTGGGAGTGAAAAAGTGTGCTGGCACTTTGGAAAATGGTTTGAAATTTCCTCAAATGTTAAACAGGTGCTTACCTCTGATTCAGCAATTCTACTTGTGTGTGTGTGCATATGCATATATATACGTGTGTGTGTATATATATATATATATATATATATATATCCCAAGAGAGATGATTATATATGTTCAGAAAAAGAATTAAGTATTACTATTTCTGGCTGCTGTATTCATAAAAGTCAAACACTGAGAACATTCAAATGTCCATTATGGGGAGAATCAAAAACAAATTGTGGAATGTTCATACAATCTTCAGCAATTAAAAAAATAGCAAACTACCTATATAAATGTCTAATCACTGTGTTGTACACTTGAAACTAAATAATATTGTATGTCAACTATAATTTAAAAATAAAAAATATTTAAAATTGCAAACTATGATTCATGCAACAACATGGATGAAAGTCAAAATCATTGTGTTGATCAAAGGAAGGCAGTCACAAAATTATATTAACTGCCATAACAGAAAAATAACTAACCTATGGAAAGAGAAGCCAGAACATTAATTATATTTGGTGGTGAAAGCTATTTACTGAGAAGGAGGCACAAGAGATATTTCCAGAGTATAACTTTCCAGTTGAAATATCTTCAACCTTCCAGATAAAAATATTCCACAACTTGACCTTGGTGGTTTGTACATGGGTGTATGCATAAGTAACTATTCACTTAAATCAATATTTACTTGAGATTTGAGAACTTTTCTGTATGTAAACTTTACCTCAATTTAAAACAACAAATAAAAATAATTTATGTAAGATAACCCCTTACTTTTTACTGCCATACATAATATATTAGGAATTGAACTAAAACGTGTAAAGAACAATTAACACATGGGTTTAATCAATATATTAAAATTATAAACTACAACTTGTAGATCAAATTAGTACATAAGTACAGAATTAATCATCTTCAAGATTATTTTCTTGTAAACAAGAATGGTCAGTAAAGGTCTTCTAAATACAGAATCTTACCATCTGCTTTGCTGCCTTCTTCTATCAAGAGTTTTGCAATAGCGAAGAATCCCTTTGCAGATGCTAGGTGCAGGGGCCTATCTCCAACTTCGCCACTGACATTTACATCAGCGCCAAATTTCAAAAGGAGGCGAGTTACCTAAAGGATCCATTCATTTCAAGTTAGTATCAAAAGTCAAAACATAATGCAACATTTTCATCGATAGGGAAGAAGACATATTGTTAAGGCTTTCTTTTAAGTTATTTTTGCCTGAAAACCTAACTCAGCTGGCCTAAAAATAAGGAATTTATTATTATATTACCTGAGAAATTTAAAACCATAGCAATTTCAGGGTTGGGTCTTCACTTACATAAATAATCCTCTCTAAAGTCACCCACCACTTACTGAAAATCTTTTCCAGTGTCTCCTGTCTAGAGCCAACAGTATTTACTTGGTTCTTGATTTTCACAGCACTTCCATTTATGTCACTCATGGTCATCTTGCTAATGACCTTCTGGGTCATTTTCTGAATTTTTTAAAGGGGGAGATAGCTGCACTAGCACTCAGCATCTTCCTCAGTTAGCTGAGATCCAAAGGGACAGAGAGAGATAACATATTAAGCAATTTAGAAGTTGACCAGAGGTTGTTTCAGATAATAGGGATTCCTTCAAATCATTTATATATTCTCTTAAAACCCTTCCAAATAATCTCTCTAAACCCAAAATTGCCTCCCCTGAGAATTTCAGAAGTCACTGTAGTACCCCAAGAAGTAGGTTAGGATGCATCTGTGTCACTTAGATAACATGTATGGGAGAACCCCTCACTGGTTCTGACCACTGGTGTGTAAGCATAAAAGTGAATACAAGCTCTAAAACTACTTTGATATTTGATGGGGCATCAAATAAACTTGTGTTTGGTAGAAACCTCTCAAGAATATGGGACATATTTGATAGAAATTCTAGGCAGAAAATTTAGCCGAGTGGGATGTGGGGAAACTTTCTATTGAGTGTAGTGGGTAAGCAACAAGGTTCTAAAATCAGACTTGTATTTATTAGCTATGTCATCTTAAATAAATTACTTGATCTTTCGAAACTTCAGTTTCTTCATTGGTAAGATAGGAATAAAAATATTTCAACATCATAGAATTGTGGGGATTAAAGGATTAAATTATTACATCTAAAGCACATAGAAAAGTGCCTATTAATAAATGTTGGCAGAAGTGATAGCACCAATATGAAACATGTATATTTTATCTCTTTGTTGGCTAGTGGTAGACCAATATTTAATTCAGGAGTAATGAGAGTGGTAGAAGTTTAGACTCAAGAACCTTGCACTCCTAAGCACATATTTCCACTTACATGGGCTCCATATATTTTGATTATGTGACTTTATAATGGACAGATTTAAACTATCTTCAAAATAGATTGTCTATTAAGCAGTGTTATCATATACCTAGGAAATATTGCTCTTGGTGCAAAACATCTACTCTTCTACTTAAAAATAAGTAAATAAACAAATGGCAAGGAACATGGCACATGAGGCACATTTATATATTGAATGCACCATTCTCCCGTCAGCATTTTTTAGCAAATGACAATAGCATCCATAAATTACTTATGTGCTGTCTTTGCATACAAAAAGCGAGTCCCTTATCGTAAAAGGGCCATCCACATTTTAGCATAATTTTATAAGACTGTGACTGCATATTCAGGGGAAGTAAACACATTTAGCTCTCCACCAGACATGCACAGAAGCTCTTTATATTTCCGCTGGGTGATGAGGTTAATATCCAGGGAGAATGACTCTACAGATAATATGCATCATGTATATCCTGTCTGTGCGTGAAGTTGGAAAAATAAGGAATTGTTTTATCACCTGGGTTTTTGGACCCTGTACATGCAAAAAGACTTTTCATGCCCAGCTCTGCAGTACACTGCAGGGCACTGTGAGCAGCACATCAACGGAATGAGCAATCCTCCCCAGCTATCAGTCACACTTCACAGATCTGAGAGTGTCCAAGCATATGCCAGTGAAGAAAAGAAACAAGGGCAGAATGACTAGAACAGCACAGAGACATAAGTAATTTTGATTTTCAACTTGGGATCCTCAGGTAGTACGATGGCATGACCTCTACAGAGGTACAAAGGTATCATCCTACTCCAGAACTGAGTAAGACCAGTGATATAGAGATATGAAATAAGGAAGAGGAACATAGGATGTCAATTGAATGCTTAGGTTTTGATTTTCCAATTACATTTGTGTTTCTACTTTATTTGATTCTATTTAGTTCCTTGTGTATAGCTAAAGGGAGTGTTTGAAAGCAGTGTGTACAAATTTTGTCTTTCAATATGTTAAGGTTGAAGATCAATGAACTTTGGAGTTAGAGCACTTGTCCTTAAATCCTAGCTCGATTACTTGGCAAACTGCCTGGACTTCATGATTTGGTTCACTAATATAATAGGGATAAGAGGCTTTTTAGTACAAGAATGATATAGCTTTGGGACCAGACAGGCTTGAATACACATTCCAGGCTTTCTATTATTAGCTGCATGACTCTGGCATGTTACCTGACCTGAGTGAGCTCCATGTGTAGCATTAGTAGAAGGGGGCAAATGACAGCTAATTTGGGGGTTGTGGCAAAAAAAATTTAAAAATTCACATAAAGGTCTTAACACAGTGTTTGTCCCATAATTAAACTAACTCACACCTGAAGCTCCTAAGGTTGTCAGGAAGGTCAAATGAAAGTATTTATTAAATGAAGGTATATTCTAAACTTTAAAGCATTCCATATATATTACTTTATGACAGAATATAAACTTTTATCAATATGTGCCTGTTGTACAATCATAGTTAAAACAAATTATATATTTAAAGCACATTTAGTGATTGTTTTGTAGTTGCTCTAGGTTATTCCACATATCTGTTTCTCATCATCATGGTAGCGAACTACCACATACTTATTGGATTAAAATAACCCAGATTTATTCTCTTAAAGTTCTAGAGGTCAGGAGTCTAAAATCAAGGTATTAGCAGATTGCATTGTCTCTGGAGGCTTTCATTTCCGTGCATCTTCAGATGACAAGCATCTTTCCGTGCTTGTCAGACTTCCTGGATTCCTCAGTCTGTGGTCCTTCTTGCATCACTTCAACCTCTTGCTTCTGTTGTCAGCTCTCCTACTAGTCTGATTTCCTGCTTCCTGTTATAAGGACCCTTGTGATTACAACAGGACCATCCAGTTAATCCAGGATAATCTCCCCATCTCAAGGTCTTTATCTTGATTACACCTGCAAAGTCCATTTTAAGGCTACATTCATGGGTCCTGGAAATTTCAATATGTTTTGGGAGACAGTTTTGAGCATAACACATCCCATGACAATGGAGGAAAGGAAACCCAGTTTCTGAATAATAACTTTTTTTCAGAGAACTGTTGGAAAGGACTTTGTCATTTGTTTTACTGTTACTGTCATTAGATCAACACAGTGACATTTATTGAACTTTTACCAAACACTTTACTAGCTTGTCATAAGAGCAAGTCTTTCAGATTAGGTTCTGTTAATATTTTTCCCATTCTATAGATGAAGATCACATGGTCATAAATTTTTCAAACTCAGGCTGACTTATTCCTGTGGACACACATCTACCAATGTGCTCTACTGCTTCCCTTGTTTACTAAAATTATCAGTAAAAATGAATCACTCCACAACTGCAATGTTTCTATGGATCTCCAAACTCCTCAAGGGTGGAGCTGATAAAAATATGGCAAAAATAATGCAAAGTGTATCTTAAATATCTTTTCTTTGAAGCTAGGATAGCTCGACAAAAGCCTGGAGTACCTAAGTGGTCTCCTAGCCTTTGGAAATACTACTGTCAGACTCACCTGTTCATGCCCATAGTATGCGGCAATGTGCAGTGGGGTGAAAAAAACTGCATCTTGAACATTGACGTTAGCTCCATGCTGCAGCAGCACATCAACAGCCTGGAAAAGAAAGAGAGCTCAGGAGCTTTATTGGGGAGTCTTCCTATGAATGTTCATTTTAAATAACTACATATAATTCTTCTCCAGGAATCATTGTCTCGAAACATATTTGTCTTCTATCTCCCTTCTCCAAACCCTTCACTGGCTTATTTTTGCCTGTAAAATAAAGACCAAACCCCTTTCCTATGGCATTCCAGGTCCTCTGAATGTGATGGTATCGTTTTAAATGTTCTTTTTCATTACTCACTTTTATAAATCCAATTGGATGGTCAAACTGCATTTCTTTTCCTGCTCCTTTGAGTCTTTGTTCACTTTACTTCCTCAGCCAGGAATTCTCTTTTGTCCAATCTACAAACGTTTAGATGTTTAAACTCAATCTAAATGCCATCTCCTCTAAAACTTTTTGACTTACCCTCCTTCAATGAAAACTGACTTGTCTTCCTTCCTCTCAACTCTCATATAACTTTCTTTCATGCCATTTAGAAAATTTAAAGAAATTATACACATGCCCTATCACCCCTACTAAATGGAAGGTGCTCTGAAGATAAAGTGTATATCAGATCTATCTTTATAATCCTACCTTAGTGTATAGCCATATAAATATTAATAATTCAATAAGCATTTGTTGAAGGGAGAGAGAAAGGAAGAGAGGGAGGGAGGAAGGAAGGAAGGAAACTACCAGGAGCTACTGGTCAACTGTCTTCATAGAAAGCCATAGATTGCCAACAAACCTACTGATGCTGCAGTTTTCTCCTATTCCCAAAGATCCATCTCTAAATCTCTCTTCTCTGGAAAAGTGATTGGGATAGTTTTCTTAAGATATGTTAATTTTCATTGTGGATTTTCCTAATGCATTGTTTATCTTTCAGTTGGTCAAATAATATACATTTGAAAGATTTTCAAAAGTCTATTAGACTGAGAAGACAAATCAGAAAGATGGGATGTAAGAGCTCAAGTGATTTATTGCTCTAATACCTCTTCTGTTTCCACAAAACAGTTGCCTCCTAAGTAATTTCTTCACCCATTGAATCACAGCTCCTCATAGCCAGGAAGGGACCATAGACATTGCATATCAAATCCCTGTGTTTTTAAAAGGAAGAAATTAAGAATCAGAGGAATTAGTAGAAAATTTCTCAAAGTTATGCTGCAGGTCACTATCAAGAAGGAAGCTTTGTTTCTGAGTATTTATTGAGCATATTTTAGCTAAAACTGTTATGTTACATGATTATCCTCACAGATTATTCAATCCCTGGGATGGTATTAGAACTGATGGTAATTGTCAAAAAGAATTCTTGTTATAATATCTAAAATTTCTGGTGGGTCCCAAAATATAAGCCGGTGTATACATTTCTACACATTTTCAAGATGACAATTCTGCTGATATTGGATATTGCTGACTAATGACTAATAGAATAATACACAATGTGTGCAGTGAATTGTTTTTCCATTGGGTTGGCTAAAACATTCACTTGATTTTTTTATTAAAATGGCTTTAGTAGTGCTTAGTTGTTTTTAACTTCATTAGAAACAACTTTGTTAGATTATATTGTGACAGCTATCATATCATCATCATAAAAATAAAACTTAACCAAATTGGTGAATATTTATAACCATTTTAATATTGAAGATGGGTGAAAATAGGCAACATTTTTGACATGTAATGATTTATTATTTCAAGAAAGGTAAAAATGCCATTGAAATGCAACAAAAAAAGATTTGTGCAGTGTATGAAGAAGGTTCTGGGACTGACCAAATGTGTCAAAAGTGGTTTGCAAAGTTTTGTGCTGGAGATTTCTTGCTGGATGATGCCCCATGGTTGGGTAGACTAGCTGAAGTTGACAGGGATCAAACTGAAACATTAATTGAGAACAATTAATGTTATACCACATGAGAGATAGCTGACATACTCAAAATATCCAAATCAATAGTTAGTGGTGAAAATAGAAAATGTGTCTTTTGTTTTATGGAAAACACCATACAGACTTTTTGGCCAACCCAATAATAAAAAATTAAGACCACAATTAACATTTATTGCCGGCACATTATGTATCAGGTCCTGAACTAAGGTGCATAAGTAGTAACTGGAGTGTCCTCTAACTGTTCTACCCCAAAACACAGAAAGACAGATGCTACTACTGTCTGATGTTAAAGGTGAAGAAACTGAGTCTTGTGAAGACTAGGTAATTTATGAGGTCATATGGCAATTAAGGGCCAGAACTGTAATTCAAATCTAGGGCTGTGTGACTTCAAAGTTTCTTTTCATCAGATCCTTCTTGTGACCTTGATCTCATTAACACTAACCTTTAAATAGATGAACTGACTGACTCAATCTCAGATAAGAGGAAGCTTTCTATCAGTTAGAAGCACCATAGATTCAACTTGAAAATGAATGCCAGAGCCATTTATTTCAAGTGCTTGTATCTTAGACTTCACATGTCTGGTAGTTCAATCTTAGAAACCTTTAAAAAAGGTCACTAATGATCAAGGTAAATGAAGCTTTTTACAATTTCTCTTATTTTAAATATAGCATAAAATAGACAGCATTGAATTTTTCTTGTAAAAAGGACTCTCAAATGTTAACATACAGAGCCAATTTCTTAGGCATGGTTCCAGAACTTACTTTCATTCTAATAGATAACAGCCCTTAGGCTTCAATAAATAGTCCAAAGTAATTTTTTTCTTCTAAATTTGCACTTATCCAGTCATTCAGAAGTTCGATTTTTGGCTGAATGTTCATTAATTGTGAAGTATTGGCTTTCTGAGTAACAGTCAAAATGTAAGTTTTAATGAAAGCATACAGTCATTATTGAACTGTAGGTTTTATTTAGTTTGTTTTAAAATTCGAGGGGAATGTTTAACTATTTAACAAATCACTTTGGAATGATGTGAATAATTTCACATGTTGTGTATAAGAATAGAATGCATTTATTGATTTTTATGACTTTTGGAGTCATTATGGAGAGAGCATCTCCCAGTGATCTTATGGGAATATGATTGATATATTATGATATACAAACATACCAGTCATACAGCTAAGACAAATGTACACATATTAACATTTAGGTCAGAAAACTTGTATATCAAATCATTTTATTCATGCTTCACCTACTCTAGAACCTGAAAAGACTGGTAGATCAACCTCACACCACTTCTATTATTAGAAGCTCCATGAGGTGATAGACTGAATCTGTTTTATTCGCCACTATGCTAAGTGTATGGTAGGCACCCAAATAATAATTAAACTGGACTGTATTTCTAGTAAAAAATAATGAAATATATATTTAATATTAGTCATGAGAAATTTAATCATTATCAGTTAGGCACTAATTACACAGTAGAAATTTTATATAACACGGTTCAATAAACATTTATTGATCATTATTTTCAAATTAACCTTTGGCAAACCCCAAGTGTCAGGAACTGTGATTGGAATTTTACAAAATTTTCTCAGTAAGATTTTGTAGGGCATAAAATTTCTCTTGCCTTAAAAATATTTAAGAAAATACATAGTTTTGCTTTTTGGTCCTCAAAACAACAACAAAATCACTACCAAATGGTAAACTAGAAACTTCTTATCACAGAAAGGCTATCTGAACAATATTAGAATTCTGTAAAGAAATGAATTGTATAATAGTTAGACATATATATCAGTATTATTATTAATACAATAAGAACCACAATTCCAATATAGGTTAGTAACTTGGTACCATTTACTATTGGAAAGATAAGCACCTTTAAGTTCTTCCCATTAAGTGGTTGTTTTAAGGAACAACCACTTAATGGATTAGAACCACAGAAAATGGATTAGAGCTCTTTATTTTGATAGTATGGCGATTACTATATAAATCACCCTTGACAAATGTTTTTATTTACTAGTTGACTCACCAAAACATCCAAGGGAAGTCTGTTCAATTTCCAGGTTGCAATCTAAACACTTGTTGACATTCTGCTCTTCTTTCCTAGAAAACCTCTCTGTCTTTCTCTGCCAGCCACATACCCAGTCTCAAGGCCAAGTTGAGTTCAATGTTCTCCATGAGAACCTTCTGCAAATACTTTACTCTATTGATAATTTCATTCTCTGAATGCTTATACTACTTATCCTTACAACTTAACCTTTCCATTAATTATGACTGTGGGTAAATCACTATTATATAAAATTTTAAATTGTTTTCCTTTTTTTGTATTTCTTTCTTTAAATTATATTTTATTGTTTATGCTATCACAATTGTCCAAAGTTTTTCTCCTTTGACCCCTCCACCCAGTTCCCTTGCCACTTCCTCAGGCATTCCCCACACTGTTGTCCATAGGTCGTATATATTTGTTCTCTGTTTCCTATGCTGTACTTTCTATCACCATGGTTATTCTGTAACTGACAATTTGTACTTCTTAATCCCTTCACCTTTTTCACCCATTCCCTGACCCCCTCCCATTTGGCAACCATGAAAATGTTTTTTGTGTCTACGATTCTGTTTCTATTCTGCTTGTTTATTTATTTTGTTTTTAGATTTAATTGTTGATAGATATGTATTTATTGCCATTTTATTGTTCATATTTTTGATCTTCCTCTTCTTCTTAAAGAAGACTCTTTAACACTTCATATAATACTAGTTTGGTGGTGATGAAATCTTTTAGCTTTTTCTTGTCTGGGAAGCTCTTTGTTCTTCAAACTGTTGTTCTTCCATTGTAAATGGTAGCTTTGCTGGGTAAATTAATTGGTTGTAGGTTCTTGCTTTTCATCACATTGAATATTTTTGCCATTCCTTCTAGTCTGCAAAGTTTCTTTTAAGAAATCAGCTGACAGTATTATAGGAACTCCCTTGTAGATAACTGACTTGTTTTCTGCTTTTACAATTTTTTGTGTTTAACTTTGAGCATTTTAATTATGATGTGTCTTGGTGTGGGTCTCCTTGTGTTCATCTTGTTTGGAACTCTCTGTGCTTCCTGGACTTGTGTGTCTATTTCCTTAACTAAGTTAGGGAAGTTTTCTCTCATTATTTTTTCAAATAGGTTATCAATTTTTTGTTTTTTTTCTGTTTTCCATCTGGTACTTCCAGTAGGTGAATGTTGACATGCTTGAAGCTGTCCCAGAGGCTCCTTATACAATCCTCATTTTTTTGTATTCTTTTTTCTTCTTGCTGTTCTGACTCATGTGTTTGCTTCTTTATATTCCAAATCACTGATTTGGTTTTTGGCTTCATCTACTCTCCTGTTGATTTCCTATAAATTGTTCTTTATTTCAATTAGTATATCCTTGTTTCTGACTGCATTTTTTTATGTCATTGAGGTCCTCATTAAGGTCCTCACTGAGCATGCTTGTAACCAGTGTTTTAAACTCTTCATCTAGTAGATTGCTTGTTTCCATTTCATTTAGTACTTTTTTTGGAATTTTTTTCTGTTCTTTTATTCAGGCTACTTTTCTTTATCTCCTCATTTTGTCAGCCTACCTGTGTTTGTCTCTATGTATTAGGTAGAGCTGTTATGACTCTCAGGCTTGGTAGAGTGGCCTAATGTAGTAGGTGTCCTGTAGATTCTAGTGGCACAGTCTTCTCTATTATCCAATCTGCGCACTCAATGTGTGCCCACAATGTGGGCTGTGTACACACTCCTGTTGTAGTTGAGCCTTGATTGCAGGTCCAAGGTCAGCCACCCTCTATGTTCTCCAGGGTCACATAACATAAGCTACAAAGTGATATGTACATGAATACTTTTTTTTCTGGGTTTGGAAGTGCCTAAGTGAGGCCAAGCTGTTAACCAAGGCCAGCTGCTGTGCCAGGCCTGAGGCAATTCAGCAAGAGGAATGGAGCTTGCTGAAACTGGATGCTGCTTATTTGAGAGAATTTAGGAAAATCTGCACAATGGGCTAAGACATGGCATTCGTATGGAAAAGCTACTAGAAACAGCTTGGGTGGGCCTTAAAGGTGGGAAGGGCCAGGCTTCAGGAAATCAGCAGGGTGGGGCAAATGGTGATAGACAGGTTGAAGTCTCAGATGTGGCATATGCACGCCAGCTCTGTGGAGGGCTCAGAAAAGAAATGATGACCTCTACCAGCACTTCTGTATAAAAGAAAGCTGCACCCCACCAGCTTTCACCTCATGCCAGACAATTCAGTTTCTCTCCATATGCCTCCGATGCTTTTCAATCCACTGCCCTTGCACCAGAGTTCAGATGTAGTTAGTGCAGATAAGTCTGTGCATGGGTCCTTTAAGAGGAACTGCCTGGGATTCAAACAATTTCTGTCTTCCACAGCCTCAATCTCTACCAATTTATATAGCCACAATTTATGGTGACTTCTCTTCTGGGCACTGGAACCTTGGGCTGGGGGACCTGATGTGGGCATAGGCCCCCTTGTTCCTGATTTTTACCTGCTACATGTGGGTGTGGGACCAGCCATTCTGAATCTCTGCTGCTCCTAGCAGTCTCACTGTGGATTCTTCTATAATTCTGTAGTTGTAGGATTTCTATTCAGCTCAGTTTCTGACAGTTCTAAATGATGGTTGTTCTATAGTTTAGTTGTAATTTTGATGTGGTTGATGTGGAGGTGAACTGTGTTTACCTAGGTCACCATCTTGACTGGAGGTCTTGACTTAGAGGTCTCTCCTCTAAACTATATTTTTCATGGTCTAAATTTGTTTCAATGAAAAATAAGATTTGACTCCAGGTAAAAGATTTTTCATGTGAGGCGCTGGAATTTAATCTTTGTAAGTGAAATAGTCAGAAGTTATCATTTAAAATTTCAGGGAGTCTAAAATTAATGCCTGTAAGAGCAAAGATCATCATTGTTCTTTTTTTTGCTGATTTTTTCCTGCAGTTTGACTTTAGCTTGTTAGACTTGGTACCATTTATCTGCCACTCTATACTTCATCTTATGAAAGTCATTGTAAGTGATGAAGAAGAAAAAAATGGCCATATCAAGAGAAACTAAATGTCCCATGAAAGAAAAAGTAGAATAAATTCTCAGTGGAATAAAATTGCAATCAATCTCAGTTAAAATTGCTGTCTCTCCTGAACTTTGCCATTTTTTAACCCTCACTTAAGGATATGTTTATTGTTTTTCTATATGTTTATTGCTCACTTGAGAAAGGGAGAGAGAAAAAGAGTGAGAGAGAGACAGAAACATTAATGTGAGAAAGAAACATCAATTAGTTGCCTACTAAACACATCCTGACCAGGGATTGAATGACTAACCTAGGTATATACTGTGACTGGGAAATGAACTTGCAACATTTTTGCATAATGGATGATGCTTCAATCAACTGAGCCATCCACCCAGGACACTATTTTTTTAAGAGTAGTTTACACTTTCTGTCCCTTTTCCTCATTACCTATTCACTCTTAGCTCACCATGATCTGGCTTCTGACTTCACCACTTCAAGGAAATATCTATGAAAAATGACATCAAAATCTTCCTAATTGCCCATTCCAATGATATTTTTAGTCTTTTCCTTACTGAGATGTTTCTTGCCCTGGCCAGTGTGGTTCATTTGGTTAGAGCATCATTCCGTAGACTGAAAGTTGTTGGGTTTGATTTTCAGTCAAGGCAGACACCCAGGTTGTGGATTGCATCCCATGTTGGGGCACATGTGAGAAGTCAGCCTATCAGTGTTTCTCTGTTTCTTTCTCTCTCTCTCTTCCACTGTCAGTGAAAAAAATATCCTTGGGGGAAAATAAGAAAATATTTCTCTAGCATCTGTTACTATTTGTTTGCTCCCTAATATCCTGTTTTCTCTTAGATTGTTTGACATCATGTTATTTGAGTTTGCTTCCTACCTCTCCATCAACTTATTATTACTCTCTATAGGGGTGCTTCTTTCTAAGTTCACCTCTTAAGTGTTTAAGTGTTGCTTTTTTTCATACTGACAGCTGTGTTTCCTTTTGATCTCTTTTGTCTATTTTAATTCACTCCTATTTAAGTTACTGCTTGCAAAGCATTTAGCACAGGGCTTGGTACATAATTGTAAGCATTCAAGAAGTGGTAACTCTAAGATATCTTATTCTATATATTCTCTGGTTGAATCCAACTGTAACTATTACTACTACTACTCTTCTATAGCATGCACACACACATATACTTCTCCACTTTTTCCCCGATTTTCTCCAACACAGGGCTTATCTTCTTTGGCAGCTGGTAGTCCTCTTATGTATTTCCATTCCATTTTCCAATCACCCTTACCCTGGGTTGATACAGTTCCTGGCATGGATATCATCTTTATTTCTTGCCCTTTGATTCTTATAAATGTAAACAAGACATTATAAGGCAAAAGGAACAAATATTTATTGAATGTGTACTATGAGAATATCTGTATGAACTAAACGAGTACAACTATTTCACTTAATGCTCGTAACCATCTTATGGAACTGTTTTGACAGCCTCATTGTGAAAACATGAACAATAAAGTTCCAAATTATTTGGCTCGTAAAGAAAAATGCTGAAGTTTATACTCAGGTCTGAGGAAGTCCAAAGAACCATACTACTCCATACTATTTTTCTTCTTGTGTTATTACTTGGACCCAACTAGCAATTCCTTGTATTGTCATCTCACACAATCCTGTAGAGCATATAGCTCTTGGTTGATATTACTTTTCAAGGATTTTCATGGATGGCCATATAGGCAACATCACCAGAAAGAATGATCCTGCCTATGTAATTGTTCACAGTTGACTGAAAAAAAATGAAGTTTGAACTTATTCTAATTAGGAGTTGCCTATTCTGGATCTTGAAGAGTCTTATATGACAATGAATTTAGCATTCTTCCTAAAATTTTAGTGTATAGAAACTCACCAAAGTTTTAAGTAGGAGTAAAATGTATTTTGATTTGCATCTTAAAAAGGTCCTTCTAGTAATAATATAGCACATGGATTTTAGAGAGAGAGAGACTGGAAGCAGGGTGATCATTTAGAAGAGTCCTACAGTAAGTTAAGAAAGAGATGCAGGAGTACAATGAGCTGAGGTAGTAATCATGGCCTGGAGATAAAGAATAGATTTCATAGATATATTATGGTAGAATCACGTGATTCAGACTGTGGGAGGGCTGGGGATGGAGGCAGATGATGAGATGTTGTCAACAAGTCATGACGGTACAAGAGGAAGCCTGTATGGGCAGATGAGCATGAAGATAAAACTTTCTCTACTTCATAAATTTAGGAAGTAAATCACCTAAAGTGTCTCTTTTTCAAATTAATTACTAGCAATAGCAAGTTCCTCTCAATTTCCCTTGGCCATTTCAGGTGTTCTTATCTGACACCACAAGCTGTTTTGATTGGGACCAATCCCTCAATCAAGATGTGGAAATTCTTCTCAAGTTTTCAAACAGCTATCTAAACCTGTGCCAATTAAAGATAACAATAATTGCTTATCCATTTGTACTGAAGACTTATATTACTTAGAAAGCATTTCAGATGGTAGCATTTTTATATTTAATAAGTACTTCTCTAGACTTTATGCTTTATTTTCTGTAGAATTTTCTATTTTTAAATATAGATATAGATAAATATAGATATAGATATAGATATAGATATAGATATAGATATAGATATAGATATAGATATACACACACTCACTTATTGATACCCATTACAAATGTTAGGTGAGAACTGTCTATCATGTAGTTACAGAGTTTTTCACTTACAACATTGGTTGAATATTTTTGTGATGACTTTTTCTAAAACTTGACATTGCTCTAATTAAATATTTGAGTACAAAAACCTATTGGAAAATAGTTTCTTCAGGCTGTCACAGAAATGAGGTTCTCTTATGTGATCTCTATCTTATTATCTCAGGTTAAAATTAAATTTGGTTTGAAAATTACTCAGAAAATGATTCCACAAGATATTATCAAATAAATTAAAGAGAAGTTCCATATTCTTAAGTTGTAAAAACAAAACTTAAAGATATATTAACTTATACACACATAATATAAGAATTTCATTTATTCAATAAATTTATCACTTCTCAGGAAATGATAAGAACATAAGTATAAATCAATTGATGAAGAACAGTGGTGAGAGCAGTGAGGTCAAGGCTGGAGATACATTTGGTGTTATTCTAGAGGTAATAATTGAAGGCAAGAGATAGAATAACTGCCACACATAAGAGGAGATATCTGTGGAATATTTTTGGCTAAAAAGTGAGAAGTAAAGGAGCCAGCAAAGGAAAGAGAAGAGTCATCTAAGAAGAGAAGTAAGAACAAAGAAACCTTTGTTAAGGAAGCTCATGGAAGAGGTATTTTTTAAGAGAAGTGCTGTA
The DNA here is from genome assembly GCF_021234435.1 of Artibeus jamaicensis. Classification (NCBI taxonomy): domain Eukaryota; kingdom Metazoa; phylum Chordata; class Mammalia; order Chiroptera; family Phyllostomidae; genus Artibeus; species Artibeus jamaicensis. Next base: position 21,432,884 of record NW_026522025.1, on the reverse strand, counting down.
AAATTTTATGAGATTTCTAGCTAATCATCACCTTGCTATGCTCTTTTCATATATATGTAAAATTGTTCATAGCATTTTGTTATGTGAGGGTCTTATTTTTAAACTCCTGACTGAGAAAACAGGTTTTCAATGTTCACCATGTTATGAAAACATCATGTTCTAGGTATGTCAAAAGCCACATTTTTTCCTTATGAGATTTATTTATACTGTTCGCCACATTTTTCACTACATTGTAATTGTAGAGATTTGAAAATTAGAGTACAAGTTAGGCTTCCTCTCACTAATGTTCCTCCCCATACTGCATACTCTGTGGATATCATAATTGAGGAACAGAACAAATATCATCTGACGACCAGCTTTCTCATGACCCTTTGTTCTCCAGCTTAAGTCATCAGTTAACTACTTCCATTGTCTCAAAAGAAGTACTTCTGCCAAAGTATTTTGAAAACAAGTGCTTTGCTTCCACTTCAGAAATCAACTGCTAAATTATACTTTGAAGGTGAGTCAATTTACAGAACATTAAGAAGAAGCACATGCAGATTGTGTCTCTTAGACAAGGCTAAGTAGTAAGAATCCTCCTAAAAATTATATCAATGATCAATGAATTTTCAGTAGCTGCTATTGAAAAACAAAAGAGACATCAACACATAAGTCTCAGGCTCAAGGGTTAGTCCTGTTACAAGCACATATGTGGAATATATAGGGATCCCTTTTTTGAGCTTCCTCATTAATTAAGCCAGATAACTCACTATTTGATGAACTGCAAAACACTACCTTAATTTATTTTTGAATAGCAGATATGGGTAATCAATTGTATCCTATAGGCTTTTTATTTAACAATATAATTTAAAATGTCAGTCTATAAGAACTTAGAATAAGTGACACAATGACATTGGTATATCCACAGTTGTAAAAATGTTTCAGCCAATTATGAAGCAGTATGGCAGGTACAGAAATCAATCACAGATAACCTTCTTTCTAGAGAAGGAGTTCAATAAAATAAATAACATAGTCATCTAGTCAGAGACCTATTATCAGGACAGAAAACAGTAGGCATAATGGTGGCACATCAGTCATGTTAAGCACAGATACACACAGAGTGGCTAAACACAGAAAGCCTGCAATAAAAATTAAAAGGAACGTAGCATCAATTCTGCCCAAGTAATTTTGGCCTCAGAAAAAGTAAAGAGCCAAGAAACCACTGTGCATGGGACTCAAGCCCAAATTTCAAAATCCCATCACAGGACTGGCAAATGGCATTACCTGGGTGCAAAAAATCCTGGCAGGCAGATTCCAGTAATCACTATGCTCTGCTCTACTGTTATAGCCCCAAACCATTTCTTTAAGATTCCAGTTTTTGAAACATTTCATGCAGGTTTTTTCCCAAGCTTTGTTTGAATGAACTTGGTGGGCTCTTTCCCTTTTGCGCCTTGCGATGGCTGCAGCCCACTCCACACCTTGCAAGAGACCTTATGCCAGTGTATCCCACAAAGGAACCCTGAGATTTCTGACTTACAGATACTATAGGGACGTAATTTTGGGGGGTAATTTATAATGCAGCAATAGTTAGCTAATACACTATTGTATCTCTCAATTCATTAGTAAAAACATCCACATGAGAACTGACTTCTACATTAAAAGAGTTAACTGCTTCCCGCTTATGAATATTAACACAGGAGCACATCAACAAAAATTCTAGGTATTTTAAGCATTCTGTGTTAGGTCTGGGTGTTAAAAGCATTAATTGCTCGAAAGCAATGAACAAATAAATGGAAGAAACAAAACAAAATAACTGAGATATGGGATAAATATGGATTTAATGAAGATAATGTATAAGCCAACAGAACATAGGAGGTATGAGTTATAAATTCTGTTTAGGGAAGATACAGGAAACTACAGGGGGAATGTGAACCTAGGATCTGAAGGAGGCAGAAAGGAAAGATTAATCAATTCACTTATCCCTCAAACATGTTTGACCATTCTTGCATAGTACCTAGCACAGAACATATGCTTGCCAAATTCTACCATTTTTTAAAAGTTAGTTCAAAGTTTACTTGCCTCATGAAATCTTTTTAGACCTCTAGGATCATTGAACTAATTATCAAGATAAGTGATTAAATACCCTGATAACTTTAGAGTCACATCGATGCTTGTAAAAAGAATTGTTTGCTCTGACTGGTGTGACTCAGTGGATTGAGTGCTGGTCTGCAAACTGAAAGGTCACCAGCTCAATTCCCAGTCAAGGCAAACGACTGGGTTGTGGGCCAGGTCCCCAGTAGGCAGTGTGCAAGAGGCAGCCAATGAATATATCTCTCACACATTTGATGTTTCTCTCCCTCTCTTTCTTGCTCAATTCCTCTGTAACAATAAATAAATAAAATCTAAAAAAAAATTGCTACAGATACTCTCCCTAGAATTACTGAGTCAAATCACCAGATACTACAAATATATATTTAAAACAAACTCCTTAGAGGCTTCCTCTAAGACCCAATATGGATTAAGAGAGACAAATCTGGAGAAACTAAGGTGGCTAGAGTTAATAAGACAAAGTACCAAGAGAGCTAACCAAAGGGAGAACTACAGGATCTGCAGAGTGCTGCCCTAGACTTGCAGGGGTGTCCACCCCAAGGCCCGAGGGCCAGGATGGCTGTGAATGCAGCCCAACACAAAATCGTAAGTTTACTTAAAACATTATGAGATTGTTTTGTGATTAAGTGTCACAATATATTTAATGTGTGGCCCAAGACAACTCTTCTTCCACTGTGGCACAGAGACACCAAAAGGTGAGCCAATCTTTTGTGTGTGTGAGGAAATATATAATCACTAAAAACTGGAAACAACTCAAATGTCCAACAAGTGGATAAACACTGTAGTGCATTTTAATAATGAAATACTACTCACTGATTAGACATCTTGTTTGGTCTATTCCAAGTTATCATGGAACTAATATTTAAAATTTTCACTCTACCTCCCATTATATACCTACATCCGCACATGGTTTTCTTCCATTGTTCCCCATCACAATGAACTGGAAATCCTTTACCTAGTTGCTGGCACCAGAAAAACTGGAGTTTTTGTTGACATCATCTTCTTCTATGTCACCCGTATAGAGAATTAATCACCAATTAATTTGATTTTACCCTCTAAATATTTTTCAGGTCTGTTCTTGTCTTTCCATGTTTATTAATATTATTCACACCCAGATGAGCATTACAGATTATTGTCTCCTGATGCATGTCCCTACATAAATTCTTCTAATTGAATTTTTTTTTGTAGCCAGAGCTACTTTTTCAGAATAGAAATCTGATCACGTGACCACTTTTTAGTGGCTTCTCATTGCTCTTAGGAGAGAAAGAGAACCCATTCACTCAGTTTATAATCCAACCTAGGGAAAGATAGGCATTTGATTGCCTATTTTTTCCACCAGATGGTAAGTTTCATGAGGCTAGGAACTGTATGCAATATTACTCACCATTAAACTAACAGTGTCAAACATAGACCTTGGAACCAATTAGTTCCTCATTTGTAGAATATTGAATAAAAATAAAGTATATTGTTATTTTTTTCTATTTTTGGTAACAGACTGAAAGCTCCTAGATGAGATTTGAAGCTCTACTTTATATTTCCTTTAAGTTCTACCATTGCTAGCCTATGTTCTTTTGTATATATGCTCAACAAATACTTACTAACTTAATTTACTTTTCCCTAGTCACTTTTTACACATTCTACAGTCTAAATTTCCCTGAAGAAAAATATGTATAAAACAAAAGAAAACCACTAGAAAGTCAAGATAAGCTTTAAAAGGGAACATGACCTCTTAAGGTTTACATATTGCCAGAAACTATGGAACACACAGGGGAGAAACAATGATGGTTTTTCCTTATCTTTTGGGAAATAAGACTGGATAATAGAAGCTTATTTATAATCATAGCTGTAAAATTGCCTCTAGGAAAGCAATAATAGGGCAAGCAATCTTGTTTTCTTTTGGATCTAATTAAAAAAAAAACAACTAAAACTGAGTTATATTTGTTCAAAGTACACTGAGAAAACCACAGTTACAGTGTCTAATAAACCAAGTCAGCCCAGTGTGCTACCACCGTGATGTAGAAATGAAGGCATTAATTGGTTGACAGAAATAGGCAACGATAATGTACAGTAAACATTTATGTACATTACATTAAAATATTTTTAAACCGTTTAAAAACATAAGAATATATGTTTTTAAACACTAGACTTAAGGCTACTATTTAACTAAACTATGCCAATAATGGAGTATTCAATGTCCCTGATTACTTTTCCTTCCCTAAACACATCTTTATTTGTAAAATTGCTGGTATGAGCCCTCTTTCACTACGTGACACATTCCCATTACTAAATCAAAACAAAACCTAATTTCCTTCCACGAACAATTTGTATGCAAATCATTTGCATGGAGCATATGGAGCATTAATATTGCAGAGAAGTTTCAATGAATTGTGCCTCCTGTCCAGAAATTCCTTTTAATATTTTTGTGTTTTGGTCAGATGAGTGGAGGATTAGGAAACAGCATCTTATGACTCTTTCATGATTGAACAACTAATGAGACAGAGACCTAAAGCACAATTTCAAATTGATTTCCTTTCCTTTGACCTATTTCTCAATTATAAACTATGAATGACCCAAATAATTTTTCTAAGATCCAACTAAATATAACATACAGCTTTATAGTCTGTGAAGTATCATTATTATTATTTAACTAAAAGCATTTGCCCCATCAGTTCTAATTAAATTAAACAGAACAGAGATTATTATTATTTTCTTTTCTTTTATTTATTTTTAATATATTTTATTGATTATGCTATTATGGTTGTCCCATTTCCCCCTTTATTCGCTTCTGCCCAGCACGCCCCCTCCCACCTATATTCTCCTCCCTTAGTTCATGTCCATGGATTGTACATGTAAGTTCTTTGGCTTCTATATTTCCTATGCTATTCTTAACCTCCCCCTGTCTATTTTCTACCTACCATTTATGCTACTTATTCCCTGTACCTTTTCCCCCTCTCTCTCCTTCCCACAGAGAAAATTATATATATAATTTTTCATTCTCAATCTTTCACTTAATTTTTATTTTAATCAAAGGCATATTTTCAACATTATTTAAGAATTTGTATGAGAAATAGAGTCAACATCACACTGTGCAACACATAATTCACAATGTATTTCATATTTAGTATAGCTCCATGCTTGTTTTAATGCTCTACTGTTAATATCTTAAAATTATCCTTAATTTTTCTAAGCAAGGGGCTCCATAGTTTCATTGAGAACTGCAAATTATGTAGCCAGTTCAGATACAAAGTAAATTGACTATCCACTCTTTAAACAGACCAATAATATAAAACATGGGAACAAAGAAGAAAGCAATAAATAGAACCATAATTTTTTAGGTCCAAAGGCAGGAGCTGAAAAAAATAAGTCAACAATATAGCAACAAGTCAAACAAAAAAGAGACAAATGAAAAACAGAGACAAATGAAAAAACCAGTGATACTTCCTTTGTAGCAAATATATGTATTTTAAGATTTTATTTATTTATTTTTAGAGAGAGGGGAATGGAGGTAGAGAGAAAGGGAGAGAAACATTCATGTGAGAGAGACACATCAATCAATAGCCTCTTGCACGCCCCCAACTGGGGACCTGGCTCACAACCTGGGCATGTACCCTGACTGGGAATTGAACCAGCAACCTTTAAGTTCCCAGGCTGATGCCCAGTCAAGGGGAGCAACTTCCCCAAAGAGAAATGCCTGGGTTAAATTTTGCTTGGAAGGCTCATTGGAGCTGTCCAAAAGAAAGGTAAAAGAAGTTTCGAACATATAAGATCAATTCCAGGCTCTAGGGTCCAGGACAGTGAACCATTCTCAATTTCATAGTAAGAGACCAAGTAAAATGTGGCTGAGGCTGTCTGGACCTTTTTTTTAGGTGTGGATTGGTCCTAAGCACACACACACACACACACACACACACACTCCCTGAATCTTCTCAGAAGAGCTCAGCTGGCTAGACCAGATGAATTAGGGAGGCACAGGCTAAAGAAACTGGGGTAAGAGAAATAGGGACAATAATAACGGAGACAATAGCAGGGAGATAGAAAACACACAAGTACTCTCTGACTCTCAATTAAATTAGATTCCTCCTTCACCTATATGTAAAAACGCCAGATATCAGGGTCTCTTCTTTTTCTAACCCTCCCATCGAGGTGATGATGACCAAAAGGACAAAACCTAGAGTGTATAAAAAAAAAGAGAAAGAGAAAAGATTCAAAGCATAACAGTACAAATAATAATTAATTCACAAAGGAAGACAGCAAGGTATATAGAAAAGAGAAATCATGTAATGTAAGCATCTGACAGATGAGCTTTGTTATTGTAATGCAAATGCCTGGCATTAAGCTTTGGATTGCTGAGGCACCCACTTAAAAAACAGCTATCACATTGCAAGCTACATTAGAAGATAAAGAACCAAGTTGTTCTACCCCTAAGGTTTCCTTTGTTTCAGAGATCTTTGGTAGACTTAGATAAATGACCATTTGACTGCTTGTTATTCCTTTCCCATGTTTTAATTTAATTCACCAGTAAAGAGTGAACTCACAAAACCCTAGGTACCCTACTCTTGACCCCAGTAGAAGCAGAACCCTGGCCCATTCTCTTTCCCTCTCTCTCTCTCTTCATCTCCCTCTCTCCCACTTCCCCTCCTCTTTCAATCATGTGAAAAACTGCAAAAGCCTCAATCATCAATCCAAAAGAACCTATGCACCCCAATGTTCGTAGCAGCACAATTTACAATAGCCAAGTGCTGGAAGCAACCTAAGTGGCCATCAGTAAATGAATGGATCAAAAAACTATGATACATTTACACAATGGAATACTACACAGCAGAGAGAAAGAAGGAGCTTATACCCTGTGCAACAGCATGGATGAAACTGGAGAGCAATATGCTAAGTGAAATAATCCAGTGAGGAAAATATACCATATGATCTTACCTTTAACTGGAACATAATCAACAAAAGAAAAAAAACCAAAATATAACCAGAGTCATTGAAATTAAGAACATTCTAACAATAGCCAGAGGGGAGGAGTGGGGGACAATGAGAAGATGGGTTTTCAGGAACTACTATAAAGGACACATGGACAAAACCAAGGGGGAGGGTGGAGGAGAAATGCAGAGAACTATAATTGAATAACAATAAAATAATTTAAATAAAAAAAGTGCAAAAGCCTGTCCTCCTACAACATTGGCTCCGAAAGAAGAAATATTGCTAGAAACTCATTACAGGCCCAGGTAAATGCCCCCCCCCCAGGCATTTCCAGTTCTATAGCATCATTATCAGTAGTCTGAGACCAGCACATAACAGAAATATAAAATAGCCAGAAAAAGTTTAACAAAATGGCAATAGTAAGTTCTTACCTATCAATAATTACTTTAAATATAAATGTATTAAATTCTACAAACTGAATATATAGATTGATTTAATGTATTTTAAAAAAGACTCCATGTTAGAAAACTACAAAAAGAAAAAGTAAATCCAAAGTAGCTGTAGAAAAAAATAATACAACTTATAACAGATATCAGTACAATTGAAGACAGGAAATTAATAGAGAAAATTAGTGGACTCAAAAGCTGGTGCTTTGAAAACATCAACAATACTAATAAACCTTTAGGCAGGCCAACTATGAATAAAAAAGGGACACAAATTACTAATATCAGAAATGAAAGAGATACCATCACTACAGATCCCATGTACATTAAAAAGGTTATAAAGGAATACTATGAACAACTCTAGGCCCATAAATTTGATAATCGAGATAAAAGAGACCCATCTCTTGAAAAACACATTTGCCAAAACTCAGATAAGAAGGAATAGATGATCTGAATAGGCCTTTACCTACAAATTAAATTGTATCAATAGTTAATAACATTTCAAAACAGAAATCACCAGACCCAGATGAGTTCACAGGTGAATTCTACCAAAATTAAAGGAATATATATATATATATATATATATATATATATATATGAATTTCTTATATTCTCCCTCAGGGGATAGAAGCAGAGAAAATGCTTCCTAGCTAATAGTTATTAATAACCTTTCAAAACAGAAATCACCAGATTCACAGGTGAATTTACCAAAATTAAAGGAGCAAATACACACACACACATATATATATATATATATGAATTTCTTATATTCTCCTTCAGTGGATAGAAGCAGAGAAAATGCTTCCTAGCTAATAGTTATTAGCTAGGAAGATTATTAATAGTTAAAGTTTATTAATAGTTAATAACCTTTCAAAACAGAAATCACCAGATTCACAGGTGAATTTACCAAAATTAAAGGAGCAAATACACACACGCACACATATATATATATATGAATTTCTTATATTCTCCTTCAGGGGATAGAAGCAGAGAAAATGCTTCCTAGCTAATAATACAAGGCCAGCATTAATCACCCTACTACAAAACTAAATACATTAAAAAGAATAAAATACTGACCAATATTTCTCATGAAAATAAATTTAAAAATTATCAATGAAATATTATCAAATCAAATCCACCCAAACCACAAAAGAAATTATATACCAAATCAGCTACAGTTTACCCCAAATATGCAAGACTGGTTCAACATTAAAAAATAAAGTATTGTAATCCATTGTATCAAAGACAAAGAAAAAAAAAACACTTGATCATATCAGTATCAGTGAACCTAAATCCAACACCCATTCATGACACAAATGATGAGAATGCTGGATGTAGAGGGGCATTTTTCAGCTTGATCAGTGCTGTCCACCAAAAACCTATAGCTCACTTGACACTTAATGGTGAGAAACTAGAAGCTTTTCCACTAGCATTAGTTACAAAGCAAGCAATAGGCAAGGTCCCCACCCACCACTCTTTTTGTCATTGTAACAGGAGTCCTCACTAATACAAAAATGAAGAAGAAAAAAAAAGTAACTGATACAGGGTGCAGTGGGGGGGGGGCCCAAAAAACAGATTTGGAATGGTGTCCAGAATTCAAAGTGTATAGGAATATTGGAGAGACATATTAAGATGTCCTCACTGCCCCCCCCCCAGGGGGAAGGGATGAATAGAGCCAGGGCCATTGAGAGCTATTTTGCATAGCAACAGTTTTGGAGCTAACCTCTGGAGGAATGGTTATTTAACATATCCATAACCTTTAACTGGTTTCATAGATATGTTAAATAGCAGTGGCCAAGTTTGGAGCCAGGGAGAAGAGAGTAACTGAGACTCAGGAGAAAGAAACTAGGAGCTGCACTCCTGAGTGAGAAGGGAGTAGCAGGGACTGAGGATGGAACTAGGAGGACTCAAGATGGGAACTAGGGCCTGCTCTCCTGAGTGAGAGGGGCTTGGACTCAGAATGTAACTAGGGTCGGCGCTACTGAGAAGGGAGAAGGTTGTGGAGGGGACTCTGGCGGACGGAACTAGGAGTTGCGCTCCTGAGTGAGAAGGCCTGTGTGAAAGCTTGAAAAAGACTGGCTCCAGGACATGAAGGGTCCCCGCTTGGCCAGATGAGAGAGAGCCACACGGTTTCAGCAGAGTGAGGACCCCCTCTTTCCCAGCTGAAAGGGAAGAATCACGCAGCTTTGCCAGAATGGAGATCCCTGCAGCCAGGTGAAGAAGAAAGCCACATGCTTTTGGTGGAGTGTGGACTCCTGCAGCTTTGGTAGAAGAGGCCCACGCGGCTTTGGGGTGCCCCCTTTGGCCGCGGGGACTGAAAAGCAACAGAGACTTTGACTGGAACTGGGTACAAAGGACTCTTGCCAGTGGACCATGAGAGGATACCACAGTACTTTGGATTAACTCGAGATCCTGCACGGTGACACAGCTGACGGTGCCAGCGGCCTGCAACACAGACGTGTGCTCTTTTCCTGATTTACGGTACCCGGAGTTGGGACAGTGGGAGAAGGGAGCGCTGTGTGGGTGTAGGTGTATACCCTAAAGGACTTTGATATTTTAGTGGTGGCATTAGGCCTGAATAGCATTAAATAAACATTTTGTTTCCTTTTCACAAATCTCTGGCATTAAGAGATGTGTTTCCAATTGGCGGCGGACAGAAGGGCCCAGTAGATTTTAGTATTTTGGTTTTTTTTGGGAGGGGCCCCTGTTGTATAGCAGTTTTGGGCATCCCTAGGTGGGCCAAATATTGTATTGCCCCTCCCTCGGACCTCTTGTTGTTCGATAACAGGAAGTCAAGATGTCAGGTCTTCTTACTTCTATCTCTAGATTCAGTGCAATACCAGTCAAAATCCCAGGGAATTATTTTATGGATAATAATGGAATTATTATAGAGTTTGTATAGAGAGGCCAAAGACTCAGAATAGGCAAAGCAATACTGAAAAAAAAAGTTAGAGGACTGATGCTATCTGAGTTCAAGACTTACTATAAAGGCACAGTAACAAAGAGATATAGTATTGATTAAAGAGTAAGCAAGTAAGTCAGTGGAACAGAACAGAGAATCCTGAAATAAACAGACATAAATATTGTCTCCTGATCTTTGATGAAGGAGCAAAGGCAATAGAATAGAGAAAAAATAGTCTTTTAAACAAATTCTGCTGAACCATCTGTAGATTCATATGAAAGGAAATTAATCTAGATATAGGCCTTATACCCTTTATAAAATATAACTCCAAATGAATCTATGAGTTAAATGTAAAACACAAAACTATGGACCTAGAAGATAGCATAGAAACAAATCTATTTGACCTCGGATATTGTGATTCCTTTTTAGATAAAACACCAAAGACATAATCCATAACAAATAATTGATAAGCTAGACTTCATTTATAAAAAAGCCCCATTCTACAAAAGGAAGCACTTAGAGAATTAGAAGACAATTTCCAAACTGGAAGAAAGTATTGGCAAGTAATAAATCTGATAAAGGACTTTTATACAAAATATAAAAATAACTCTTAAAATCCAACAATAAGAAAATAAACACTGATAAGAAAATGGGCCAAAGACTTCGGGGGAACTAAAGAAGATGTACAGATGTACATAACAGATATAAAAAGAAGAACTGTATCATAGGTCATCAGAGAAGTTCAAACCAAACAATGAGATACCACTACACATCCATGAGAATGGCCAAAATATGCCAAAAAATGCCGTGAGAATATGGAGCTGTAGGAATTCTCATACACTGAGGATGTTTTACACTAAAACATGTTAGAGCCACGTTGAAAGGCAATTTTACAGTTTCTTACAAAAATAAATGTAGTGTTACAGTACAATCCAGCAATTGTACTCCTTGATATTTACAATACCTTGAAATCAATGAAAATGGAAATATGCCATACCAAATCTTATGGCATGCAGCAAAAACAGTCTGAAGAGGAATTTTTATAATAACAAATACCTATACTAAGAAAAAAGAAAAACATCAAGTTAAAAACCTAACTTTATTTCTCAAGGAACTAGAAAAAGAAGACCAAACCCAAATTTAGCATAAAGACAATAAAAGCAGTAATAACTTGTTTACTGAAAAGAAAAAAGAATGGAAAATCTTTAGTTATACTAATTAGGAAAAACTTGAGGTTTCAAATTAAATCAGAAATGAGAGAATGAACATTATAGCTGATATCACAGAAATATATAGAATCATTAAGATAAACAATTATATGCAAAGAATTAATAACCTGGAAGAAATGGATAAATTAGTAGAACTATAAATCCTACCATGACTATGTTATAAAGAAAGTCAGAACAATCCAATAACAAGTAAAGAGATTGAATCACTAATCAAAAATCACTTAAGCAAACAAAAGTAAGGAACCAGATGGCATCACTGGTGAATTCTACCAAATATTTTTAAAAGAAAAAATACAATTTTTTCTCAAATTCTTCCAAAAAACTGAAGTGGAGGAAACTAATTTTATGAGACAAGAATTACCCTGGTAGCTAAGCCAAACATGGTCACTACAAAAAAAATTATATTCCAATATCCCTGGTTAACACAGATGCAGTCTTCAACAAAATACTAGCAAGTTGAATTCATTAATATTTTTAGATGTTTATATAAAGTCATACTGTATATTTTTATATCACATTAATACACACAACATATAGCTATATGTGTAAACTTTTATTTAACTTTTTAAACTATTGTTCTATTACTGTTGTCCCAATTTTCCCTTGTTGTTCTCCTCTGCCCCAGCCCCTGCTCCCACAGATCAAGCTAGATTTATCCCTGGGATGCAAGGATGGTCAAACATACTGCACACAAATCGATTAGTGTGATAAGCTACATTAACAAAATGAATGGTAATTATCATATTATCATCTTAGTAGATGTAGAAAAATCATTTGAGGAAACCCAACATCTTTTCATGATAAAATATCTTATTAATTAGGTAGAGAGGAAATGTACCTCAACACAATAAAGGCCATATATGACAAGCCCACAGCTAAAATTGCATTCAAGGGTGAAAGGCTGAAAAGTCTTTGTCTAAGCTCAGGAACAAGACATAGATGACCACTTGAGCCACTTTTATTTAATATAATACTGGAAGCCCTACCAAGAGCAATTAGGCAAGAAAAAGAAATAAAAGCATCCAAACATTTACAAGCAGAGAATACAAAGGTGGTTGCCTAGGGCCACTGGGTGGGAGACATGGGGAGCTGGTGTTCAAGGGCATAGAGTTTCAATTTTGCCAGATAAGTTCTAGAAATCTGCTATACACTGTAGTACCTATGGATAGCAATATGGTATTGTCCACCTCAAAATTTATTATGAGGGTAGATCTCATATTAAGAATTCTTAACAGAGACAAAACAAAACAAAGGGAATGTGCATGTGTTTTGTGAACTTTCACATTTTGCACAATGTGTCTGTATACATCTCTACAGCAGCACACAATCACACTTTATCTGCAAATTTATGCTGAACAAAGGAAACAATACTCATATATCATATCAGTTATGGCATAAGGCTCTTTAGTCACATTTATTTTTCACAAAACATAAAAAGTAAATCCTGTCATTATCTTTATGTTAGAGAGAAAATAAGTTAAGGTTAGAGACAGAGTAATCACCTCTTAAGGCCAAACAGGTAGTGAATAGCAAAACAGATTTAAATAAAAATATGCTTCTAGAACATACCTATACTTTAATCAGTATATATTGCCTCATAACTGGTATCTATTAAAAATTCATGTAGGAATTGTGAATAAACATGTTCAACTCTATTCCAGTATCTGAATGGAAGAATGCCCTTTACTAAATGTAGAGCACCAAAGCATTGGGCTTAAGGTTTTAAAGCTCTATGTTCCTCTCCAAGCATTTTCCTTTCACTTTGCCTTCTAGCAAGTCATTTATGCACTTCAATCTTCAGCTTTAAATACCTATGTGATAATTATGTAATTCTGTTCAAGTAGTTTCTATCAGGAACAGAAAGTAATATTGGCAGGAGGTCAGTTACGAGTTGTGCCTAAAGAAAATCCTTAGACAGCTAATGTTCTGATACAGCTCATTAAATATACTGTGAAATATATGACTTTGTTAATAAGGTAGGTCTTTATTTTTTTAACCCACACCCAAGGATATATTTATTGCTTTTAGGGAGAGAGGAACAGAGCAGGGGGAAGAGAGACAGAGAGATGGGGAAAAGGAGAGAGAGACACGGATGTGAAAGAGAAACATCCATTGGTCGCCTCCCATACATGCCCTGACTGGTGATGGAACCTGCAACCTGGGTTTGTGCCCTGACTGAGAATTGAACCCACAACCTTTTGGTGGGTGCTCACCTGTATGGCGTGGTGCTCAAACTCAGCCACTCAACAGGGGGTGGGCTAGGTCTTTTATTTTTATTATCACTTTATTTTATCACTCTATTCCACTCTACTCTATTTTGTTTTATTTTATTTTTAATGAACTTATTGGGGTGACATTAGTTTATAAAGCCATACAAGTTTCAAGTACACAACTGGACAAAACATCATCTGCACACTGTATCATGCAATCATCACCCAAAGCAAAGTGTCTTTTCATCCCCATTTGTCTCCTCTTTGTCCACCTCCACCTACCCTCACCCCCTTTCTCTGTTGGTGATAGCCAGAGAGAAAGACATATAGACACAGACAATATACAAACAAAGACAACAGTGTGTTTATACATATACATGTGTGTATGTATGTGTGTATATGTATATGTGTATGTGCGTATATATATAAATGTTTTTCCTTAATCCCTTCACCTTCATTCATTCAGCCCCCAAACCTTCTCCCTGTTCACAGCTGTCAGTCTATTCCATGTGTCCATGCTTCTGTTTCTAGTTTGTTCATCGGTGTATTTTGTTCATTAGATGTCACATAGAAGTCAGATCACATGGTATTTGTCTTTCTCTGACTGGCTTATTTCACTTAGCATAATAATCTCCAGGCCCAACCCCTGCTGTCACAAAAGGTAAGATTTAATTGATCACATGCACAAAAAAACAAGTCTTGTGGTTCACAACCTGAATTTTATGTATCTCTGGCCAAGTAGGTTTTTTCAGAAATGTTTCTCTTTCTTATCATGTGCCTAGATGTCCAATAGGTTGCTCATGTTTCTGAAAATTATGAGATTCCATTTAATCTTGCTCACAAATGGATAAGACAAAGAAGATGGTTCTGTATCCAAAAAAGTGAATTCGAAGTGGAAGCAAATATGTAAGAGCTCTAAGTAATAAAATTAGCTATAAAGTTTGGGGCAAAAAATTGAATGTGAAAAAAAAAGAGAAATTTTCCTTTATGTACCATTTGATATTTATTAAGCTCAATATATTTGTTTATATTAAAAATAACAGCAAAATTAAATTTAATACAATAATTTGCTTCTCACTTTGTAAGATGGCATATAAGCCACAACATCAGAGAGCCACTTCCTGCCTCTCCAACATCATCTTTCCAAATCCCCTAAACTTAAACTTCAAAGTCACTTCAACTACACAGAGCTGCTTGGTTCCTGTACACTCTATGATTTTGTTTATGCTGTTTCCTCACCTCTGAATAGTCCCACATTCAATATATTCATTTATAAAATGAGGACAATAATATAACTTATCCTGTGGAGTTATTACAAGAATATAAAGAGGTCATCAATGTAAAGAGTTTAGAAAATAACTGGCATATGGAAAACACTAAATAAAACTTGCTTTCATAGATAAGTAGCTTTATCTGTGTTATATTTTACTTCCTGATAGTTTAGCCAATTACATACAGCTACTATGGAAATCAAAGCACCAAAAAAAATGTTTTTCAAGATTGTTAAACTGTACTAATTTAATATATAACATTGCAAAATATGGGGCTTACACTAGCAACATGATAAAATGGCAAGATAAACAGATCACACCCATCTATATTACAAATTATCTAAATAAAAAATAAACTTTGATCTTGTGTCATAAATGTGCAAAACCCAGTAACCAGAAGGACTCAAGCACATGCGGTCACCACCAGTTAGTAGACCCCAGATTATAGAGGCAGGTACATTTATGATGGCAAATAGTTTAACCTGTTTCACAAAATTGATGATTCAAGAGGTTCTTTATTTCTGTATCTTCCTTCTCTGAAGAACAGGACCTCACTCTGTCTCTTTCCACCCCAGACATAACTCAGAAAGAATAATATCATGTTTTAATTTAAAATGAGTGATATACTACAGAGTTTCAGACCATATATCTTTACAAAGCTGTCAAGATTCCTTTCACCACTTTTCTTATATTCTAAAAACAAGTTTTTATTAAACACAGATCAACAATAAATCTGTCAGTTGATGTCTTATTTATAGCACTGTTAGAAGAAATACGGATGCTCTTTCAAAAGCCAAAATGGACACTTCCTTATTCCTTCAGGACTAAAATTAAACGATTAAAATATGTTATGAAATTTTATTAACTTGAATTGTACATTATTTAGGTGATTTTGGGTATTATTATAGAAGATAATAATCTCCCACATAAGACAAAGGAAGCATGTTCTGTATAGTATGGGGTAGGGAAAAGTAGGTTTACAGTTGTTCATATGAAAAATAATACAGTGATAAATAAATAATAATACAGGAATAAAATGTGTGTTTTGTGAACTCAACTACAAACCTACTTTTTCTACCCTCTGGATATGGGAGAATAGTCTCAGTTGTTATGGCCCAAACTTGATAAGTATAAAATTATGACTTGATTTGAAGATTTAAAAGGAGGGAAAGTTATAATAGAAGGCAATTTAATTAGACACCAAGGACCTGATCTAGTCCTGATTTATGATACTTCCAAAATTTTAGATGATTTAATTTGCAAAGTTGCATGATCAGAAAAGATAGGATTATAAAAACTGTAATAATCAACTTGTATACATCTATATTTAAATGCAGCATACACATACAACAATTTCTTACTTTTAAATGCTGACCTTCAAATTGTATAAATGACCAAAAGCTTTTACAACGTACTACAACCAGCCGTTACTGTTTTCACTACCTGATTACACTGTGGTGTTTGAGTCTTCGAGATACCAGTATCGGGCTGTCTGCCGTGCGCCTCCATTCTCTGCTTTTTAAGTCCATATGCCTATTGTGATTATGCCCGTTTCACCACTACGTGCTGGTGTGAGGGGAGGCAGATATGGTTTGTCTCTTTAGCTCACAGGGATTCAGACTTAGATAAACCATAGAAGAGGAAGTGAACTCAAGGGTCTCCATCCACATTTAGGACTGATTTAAAGGGGGGTAATGGTGGGGATGGGGGGGCAGGGTGGAGGGGAATGAAGGGGGGAATAGAACAACTGTAACAGCATAATCAATTAAAAAAAATAAATTAAAAAAAAATACTTGACAAGTCCTGGAACCTCTGCCTAACGTGGTGATGGAATGTGGCTTTGGAGGAAGATGGAAGGGATGAATGCATTCTGAACATGAGATCACAGTAAATTACAAAACTCAATTGTACCAAATATGATTTTAAAATTTATATAATGGAATTTAATAAAAGACCAAAAATAGCAAAGAAAATGTTAAGAACAAGATTAGCACTTTAATACCTGAATCTCAAAACTCCTTATAAAGCTTCATCAATGAAGAGAGAGTACTTTTGACATACAATAAATAGAACAAATGACAGAATGAAGAATCCAGATATAAGACCTTAAATATACAGACAATTTTTGGCATAAGAAAAGATGAAAAAAATGGAAGTACAAAATACATTGGTAGATTTGACTCTAAATATTTAAATAGTAATACGCAATGCAAAGAGAATAATCTTTAAGTTAAAATAATGAATATCTGAATAGGTAAATTAAAGTCAACCATGTTATTTATGAGAAACCAGGAATGTGTAACATTAGAAAGTTTCAAAGTAAGAAGACAGAAAAAGATATGCCCAATAAATTTTAAGTAAAAAAGATTGATATTACTATATTGAAATGAGAAAAATATTAGACTTCATGGGTTAAATAAAGGAACACTTTACATAAAATTTTTCAATTCACAATAAGGAAAGAATCAATTCTTTCAGCATGTTAAATTTATAAGCATGTTATAAGCATGTTAAATTTCTGCATACATAGTAATGCATGGCATCAAACTACTTTAGGCAAAATCTTATAGAATTAGCCATCACTGGTGTAGCTCAGTGGATTCAGTGCCAGCCTGCAAACCAAAGGGTTGTGGGTTCCATTCACAATCAGGGCACATTGCCTGGGTTGCAGGCCAGGCTCCCAGTAGGGGGCACATGAGAGGCAACCATGCTAATGATTTTGTCCCTCTCTTTCTCCTCTTGCCCTCTTTCTAAAATTAAATAAATAAAATTTTTAAAAATTATTATAGAATTAAAACAAAACCCAAAAAGATCCACAATCATGGTAGGTGATTTTAAAATGTACTTGATAGAATAAGCCAATAAATAAATAAATATGGATATTAACAATATGGAAAACACAATTAAATGTCTGGCCTAATTGGCACATACAAAACATGTAATAAAATGTATCATGCATATTCATTTCAAGAATACATGGAACATTCACAAAATGGATCAGATACCAGAGCTTAGCGCATCACTCAATGCATTTCAAATACTAAAAAACTTAGTGACAAAATTTGACCACCTAATTTAAATATCAATAAGAAATGAGAAAATAAAAAGTACTAAGTTTTTAAAGTGAAAAACTTTTTCCAAATAACTTTTGGTTAAAAATAATTCATAGTAGAAGTAAGAAAGTATTTTGAAATGAATAATAACAAGATATGACATATCGAAACTTGAACAATATAGCCAAAATAGAAGTTTGAAATGTGTATCTCAAAAAACTACCTGAGAAAGGATAAAAATCAATGAATTAACCTATGCATTCCTCTCAAGAATTATGAATAAAGTGTGAAATTAACCAAATAAAGTTCAAAGTAAGATAAGAAAGAAAGGTAAGAGCAAAAATTGATGGAAAAAATAAATACATAGTAGAGAAAATTGACAAAGTCAGGAGGTGAATCTTTGCAGAAACTTATAAAATTACTAAATATCTAACAAGACTGAGAAATAAAGAGAGAGACCAAAATAATCAGCAATAGGAATGGATTGGGGAATGGGGAAAAATGCCACTATTGATGCTGTGGAAAATTAAAAATATTAGGAGAATATTGGGAAGTTTGAATAAGTAGAATATCTACATGAAATTTGAATAAATAGAATATCTAACACATTTTTATAGCTAATAATGAAGATAATGTGACAATGTTCCATAAGCAGACAAACCAACCAACTAAACAGAATGAAGATCTAGAAACAGATTCATAATTAAATGAACACTTGATATATGACAGAGCTGGTATTGTAAATCGTTAATAAGGAAAGTATAGCTATTCAATAATGTCATTGAGACCATTAAACATAGAACAAATCTAAATTGAACCCATACCTCACACAATAAACTATAAGCAATTTTGAGATTTTATTTATTTTTTATTCTTAGAGAAGAGAAGGAAGGGAGAAAGAGGGAGAGAAACACCCATCAGTTGCCTCTTCCTTGTGCCCTGATAAAGGACTGAACTCACAACCCAGGCAGATGCCCTGCAGGAATTGAGCCAGAGACTCTTCCCCGTGCAGAGCAATACCCAGCCAACTGAGCCACACTGGTCAGGGCTGAGCCACACTGGTCAATTTTAGATGGGCAAACCCCTTAAATATTGAAGCTAAACCACTCAATTTTAAGAAGATTGTGTCAAGAAAACAACCTCATGAAATTCGGTCTGGAATATCTTAAACCCTATATGAAAACATTAACCATAAATTAGGAGAAGACAATGAAGCACGTGTAACCATTAAGGAGAAAGGAAAAGTGCTTTAGAATAGTTATTAACAGACTGTGAAGTCACACAACTTAAGAGAGAATGCCATTATATCATTTACTAGCTGTGTGACTTTTATGAAGTTATTTAACGTTTTTGTATTTCAGTCTCCTGATTTGTAAAACAAGACTAATAATAATGTCACCCCTTAGGTAAAACAAAATAATTTGTGTAATGTGTATAGAACATTTCCTGGCCCATAATAAGCCCTGATAAGTGTGTAATTATTATTACTATTATTCACAATAGATTGAAAGTAATTCCTATAAACCAATTAAAGTAGACTAACACTACAATAAAAACATATGCAAAGGCACGTCGCCAAAAGAGAAAACTCCAGCAGCCACATGTATCTGAGATTTATTCAACCTTGTAAATAATCAGATAAGTAAAAATTAAAGCCAAAATGGGATACCATTTCATAACAACCAGCTTGGGGAGAAAAGAGTACTACACAAATATTGGTGAAGATATGAAGTCAGAGAAAAATCATACATTCAATCTTACCCTGAATAGGACTGTCATATACGAAATATATACCATATGTAGTAATAAAGCTTATAAAATACTATATATGAAACATATATAATATATGGTAATAAAGCTTTGTGAAACATATATAATGTGTTTCACAAAGTCCTTTGAACCTCTTTCCATATCAATATATAATGCTGTAAAATGTCATGGGTTTCTTTCATAATTTTTTAAAAAGATTTTATTTATCCATTTCTAGGCAGAGAAGAAGGGAGGGAGAAAGAGGGGGAGAGAAACATCAATGTGTGGTTGCCTCTCGAGTGCCTCCATGGGGGACCGAGACTGCAACCCAGGCGTGGCTCTGGCTGGGAGTTGAACTGGTGACCCCTCAGTTCACAGCGCAGCACTCAATCCACTAAGCCACAACAGCCAGGGCTAAAAATGTCATGTCTAATGACTGAATAATCTCCCACTTGTACCCATGTGGGAGATTAATATTTATGACTGGACATTTATTTTTTAACTTATTTTGTATGAGTGTCTCTGAAATTGAATATCTTATTATTTTCAAAAATACATTTCTAGAAGTGGATTTGCAGGATCATAACATATGCAAAATTTTAAGGCCTAAAATACAGAAAGTTTTTATGATAATTTTGAAAGATTTCAAATGTAAATTCATTATCCACATATTGATTCTGGGTTTTGTTCAATTATAAGTGTTATGTAAGCTCAGAGAGATTTAAAAGTCTTGGTTACCTAAATTAGACACAATCTCAACAATTCCAGAAGTTCCAGTGAGGGCTCAGACTTGTTCTCTTGCAAAAAGAAAAGAAATGTAGAATGGCAAAAGAGCTTAAGGAAAGATCACCTTCCTGTAACCCTGTGCCTGGTATATTACCTCACTTGTGGGAGGTGTTCAAAGGTGTGCTCGCTTAGCTGTTATTTACTAAGGTTGCCTGATTCACAGAAGATTTCTACTTTCCTGGGGATACCAGAAAAGCTAGAAGCAACTATCTAATAAAAACAATAAGATATCAAGCTAAAAAGTCCAGAGGCTTTGACTATAAAATGTAATTTCAGAGCTTGTTCACTGGATCTTCAAGGGTTTATGTTATCACATTTGCTCATGAGATTGTCAGCATCTAAACCAAGTGACTGTTTCTTATTGACAGAACACATTTTCAACCCTTCTAAGCATAATCGTTTGTGTATTCAATTCAGCAACATATTTTGGCCAGAAGACATAAAATCAAGTTGAAGAGCGACTAGATGTAGAATATTTCCAAGAGTGAAGCTAGTGGGAAGAGGAAAAAAACAGGTATAAATAATCTGAATATTCTTATTTATCTTGACACTTCATAAATGGATCACAAGCTCTCACTGTTGAGACCATGCGATAGCACAAGACTGTGAGTCTGTAGCCGATTTTACGTCAGGGAGCAAATTCTCGTGTTAGATTGAAGACAACATTACTGATTACAATGGAAATCAGGAAAGTGCAGCCGAGTCGGAGAGAGACCGAGTCAGACTGAGAGACCAATGATGCTCCCTTTTGTGTGTGTTGAACCTCTTTTTTTTGTGGAGTGGAACACATTTAAACCTGTACTCTCTTTTGTGAAGGGTTAAACTTCATCATTAGATTATGTCCCAATTCCTTCTTTATATTTTATGTAGAACCATCTTGAATGGGCAGAGAAAAAGTTTTCAAGACAAATTTGATTATTAATTTTTTGTATAGGCTATATACTTACTTCATTTGATAAATTTTATAAGAGTAATTTGTACAAAGCTATTCATGAAAATTACCTGTGATTTTGTAAGCAACTTTCCTAATAAATGGTATTATTATAAACTTATTTACTTTTATTGAGGGGAGAAATAACTTTCTTTATTTTGTATAATTTCTAAAACAAGACTTGAATAATCACTTAGTCACTTGGCAATCATTTATTAAACACCTACTGTATGCAAGAACATAATACTAAAAACTGTGAGGGCTACAAAGATTTTTAACAAGCAGTTTAGCATGTAGTGACATTAAAAAAAGTCACAAGATGGTCATAAAAAACATGTTTATACAACAGGATAAATGGCTGCGGTTGGTGACACTTGAAGGTAGTGGGGACCCAGCAGTTTCATGGATGTGGGATTTCAGCTGACGTCTGAGAATGTGTAAGAGATGAAAAGTATAAAGAAAATATTGTGTGGTAAAAACACATATAGAAAAGGACATATACAAGGGGAATGGTTCATTTATTCTAGAGCAATGGTTGCATAGGGACCCACAAATGAAAAAATAGGTGAGCTTCACCATTACAGTTTAATCTCTTTCTGGGTGTGTTGTGGAGTCAGCAAGGTTTTTGGTCAGAGAATTGACTTTACTGTGCTTCAAAGAAGCTGGTGAATTTTCAGGAATGTTTAGGATGAAGTGGACTGTAAAAGATTGGAAGACAGGTCTCCGAAGTCAGAATACTATTGCATGAAGTCCAGGAGGATAATGACAGTGTACATGTAGAGAAAACTGAAGCAACATATTGGCAAACACTAGGAATGCCCTACACCAGGGGTCCTCAGCCTCCAGGCCTTGGGCCGGTACTAGTTCAAGTCTATTAGGAACTGGCCCGCACAGCAGAGGTGAGCTTGAATGTAATGAGCTTGAGTCATCCCCAAACCATCCCCAACCCCTGCTCCATCCCTGGAAAAATTGTCTTCCGTGAAGCTGGTCTCTGGTGCCAAAAAAAAATGTCTAGGGCCTAGACAAAAGATTGGCAGCCCTTGTCCTTTGTCTTATTTAATTTGCAATTTTCCCAAAGATTTCTGGCCAGCTCAATACGTATCTTTTCAGGGGGAAATTATGAGAAGGATTCCTCAGCTCCAGGCAGGACCTGCCCAGGTGTGGAGATCTGCAGTAATTAGGAGATAGCTCGGCCCAGAGCTAAGGGAGTTGGTTGGTAGCCTGCTCCAGGGCACAGAATAAAGTGAAAGGACAGCAAGGTTAAAGATCCTTCAAGGGGTTACACTTGAAATGCTTCTGAGGGTGACTCCGGAAGGCTTTGTGTGCCTTCCTTACTAGTCTCATGCTTTATAATTGCTAAATTGATCTGATATGCAGTTGTGCAAGAATAAATGATAAGAGGCAGAGGTGCTAAGTGCCTTTGAAGGACACCTCATAAGAGAGATGCTGTGAGAGAGGGCAGCTGCTGAGAGCCAGTCACAGGGGCTCTCGCCTCTCACTCCCACTGCCTTCACCCCGGCAAGTTTCTAAAGGTTCTTTGGAGAGCCACCAAAGGGAGCCATCAAGGAGAATAACTCACAGGATGTTCAGAGGAGAAGATAAAATACTTAAAAGGCTCTACTCCCTAAATACCATCCCAGACTGAATCATCTAAGAGAAAAAGTGGGTAGCACTCACTGTGTACTTCACTACTATATTCGAAGGTCAGGTAGGAAATATTGATCTTTTGATGTATTCCTAATTAAGGAGAAAAAGTAATAATTTCCTGCCCACCTGAGACATAGGGCGCTTGGAGGCTCTAAAACTCAAGGGATGTGACTGGAGTGAGCAATAGAAACCCTGATTCATAGCTCAGCCTTCAATTTCCTGGCAAGGAGAATGGCATGGGAAAAAAGGTTAAGTGCAGATGCATCGAAATGTATGGCTGTTTCTTATTGTCACAAATATTTAACACAGAAATTATTTCTGCCTAGCTGATAAATTGCATAACATGATTAATATATAAATAATATGTGACATATAAATCACAATATCTATCTATCTATCATCTATCATCTATATATCTATCTCTATTTTTGATGTACAGAGGACCTAGGATGTTGGAATCAAATTCAGTGCATACAAGGTTTGGCATAGAGATGAAATTTTACATAGAACATTGAATGGTTACAAAGGAATTTCTCATTCAAGTTGATTTGATTAGCAATAATCTTTTATTCTAATTTCTCGGTAATGTTTCTTTCATCATTTTCCAGGGTAACAAGCTGATGAATATCTCATTTACATTTTTATTAGCCTATAAAGCTCTTCCTGCTTTATGTTCTTTTACCTCACCCTGAAAGCAATACTTAATGTCAAATAATAGCTAATAGAAACTCTAGCAAAGACTCAAGTGCCAAAAAAAGCAACACTCAAGCTAGTATACTCTTACATCACTCTTACAATTTATACGTGCTTAAAGCATTGCTCCTGAGACCACAAAATTACTGATTACGATGCATGATCTATGATCTTGTCTCAATCTCCAGACCAAACGCCTAGACAGTAGGAGCCTGCCTCCTTGCCTTAATAAACAGTGTTCTGTTATACAGGACACACTCAGTAATCAGGGTGCGGAGTTTCTGGTTTCAGCTTCTCAGAAAACCACTTTCCAGTGCCACAGAAGATGTAACATTATTAAATTAGTTCTAAATTACTTAAGACTGTGTGTACAATTTTAGTTTCAGACTTAACTATTTGACATAAAAGTTTGACATCATGGAACTGCAAATGACTATTTAGAACAAATTTCAAATTAATGCCAATGAACGGTGTTTAGAATACCTATGAATCATTAATGACGTCCACCAAAGTGATATTTAACAAGAATTGTTAAATTCTTGATGATGATATTAAATGTTAACAACGTTAAAAACATTGACGATGATGTCGATTGACTGGTATGCTTTGCCCTGGCTATGGGTTTTGTGCCTGAATTGCGGTAGCTCGCCAATGTTCGTATTAGATTTGTTTCACTGTATATAATAAAATTTGGGGACACTTATCAGAGATAAGATAACAGAACTGCATACTCTGAAATGATAGGGTTATACTCCAGAATCTGAGAGAGAGGAAGGGAAGGAGCAACAGAGGAAGGAAGGGTAGGAGGGAGAGAGAGAGACAGAGTGACAGAGAGACGGAGAGATTTCTAATTTTTTTTTACAAATCCAGCACAGCACTTATTCCAAAAGCTGACAACTTGTGATGGGCTGAATTGTGCACCCCCGACCATGCAAAATTCATATATTAAAGCCCTAAATTCCAGTACCTCAGAATGTGACTGTATTTGGTGACAGGACATTTAAAGAGGTGATTAAGTTAGGATGGTTTGTAGTAAAATCTGATTGTTGTCCTTATGAGAAGCACAGATTAGGACACAGAGGAACACCAGACATGTACACCCACAGAATTACAACCATGTGAACACACAGTAGGAAGGTGGTCATCTGCAAGCCAAGGGAAGATGCTTCAGAAGAAATCAAACCTGCCTACACCTTGATCTCAGAGTTTTGGCTTTCAGACTGTGAGAAAATAAAATTCTGTTGCTTAAGCTATCCAGTCTGTGGTGTTCTGTAATGGAAACCCTAGCGAACTTATATAATAGTACAAAAAAATACAGGCCGACCTCACTTGTTAATATTAGCAAGGCAAGTTCAAGAGCAAGCTGAGAGAATAATGTGCCATCACCAATTGTGTCATTGTGGGAGTACAAGATGATTCAGCTGAAGAATGACAATTGTTCTGAAGGTATCGGCCAGTGCAATTGGGAAAGAGAAAAACAGCATGTTTAATAATTGGTAAAGAAATAAGAATTATTATTGCATCTAGGATATTTCATTGTAAGCCAGAAATATCCAAAATACTCACCTAAGAAATAATAAATTAGTAAATTCAATGATTATAAAATTAAAAATCACTAATTAATATTTTCTATATACTAACTATATAAAATTGGAAAGTATGTCATTTACATTAGCAATAAAAAGATAAAATGCCTTGAAATAGATCCCTGAGAAGACTATTTTGCAGAAAGACGTACCATGAAACTTAAATAAGTGGAAAAAAGTGTTTTATTTTAAAATAGGGCCCTGGCTGGTGTAGCTCAGTGGATTGAGCACAGGCCTGTGAAGCAAAGGATCACAGTTTGATTCCCAGTCAGGGCACATGCCTGGGGTGCAGGCCAGTTCCCAGCGGGAGACACACGAGAGGCAACCATACATTGATATTTCTCTCCCTCTCTCCTTCCCTTCCTCTCTCTGAAAATAAATAAATAAAATATTTAAAAAAATAGGAAGACCCAATATGATGAGTAAATTTTTGAAATGAATTTATAAATAAGTATCCTAGTCAGGATGCCATTACATTTTTTTCTGAGAAAAAAATATATAACAATAACATTGGAAACATTATAGGACAAAAAAAAATGATAGCCATCATGTACTTGTGCTCTGAGTAGTGTCCAAGATTTGATGTATGTAAGTCATTTAATACATACCTGACTAATAAGGTGAGTAACAATATAATCCATTTTCTAAAATTAGAACTGAGACCTAGAGAGAGTCAGTGACTTCCCAATGGCATACAGTTAGTAAGCGATAGGTGTTTTTCTGGGATTTAAATGTGGAAAGTCTGGGATTAGAGTCCATGTTTTCTATTGTTGTAATCCAGTGCACCTCCACATACTGAAGTTCATACAAAAAAATAGCAGTGGAAGAACAGTCAGGAGAATTATGGAAAAAAGAAAGGCCAGATGAGAGTATTTGCACTTTTAGGTATTAAGATATAATCAAAGTCTACACTAAATAAAGGAGTTGCATTTGACATTAGCATAGAATACATAGATAGACATAAATAGGAGACAGAGGGAAAATATGGATTGTTCAATAAATAATAAATAAAACTGGTCTCCTGCCTTATACCTTGTGCTGAAATGCATTCCAGATATAATCTTTAAATGGGGGGGACAAAATTTAAAGTACTTAAAATTATTTGTTATTTATTTTTATACAATCTTGAGAGAAACTAAGCCTTTCTAAGCAAAGTTCACAGAGCAGAAAAACCTGTGAAGTCTGGCAATATAAATTAGAACATTTACAAAAATACTAAAAAAGAAGAAACTAATATAATAAGCTGCAATAGATATGGAAAGGCCTAATTATTCAATATTCAAAGATCTCTTAAAAGTCAGTAAGAAAGTTAAAACAAAAAATGGCAAAAAGGAAGTCTATAGGAAAAGAAATATAAAAGAGCCATACTATATTTTAAAATAGTCGATTTCCTTGATATTTAACAAGTTTTTATTTCTTTAAATTGGCATTAATAATAGAGATTAATATTTTATACAGAAGGAGATGGGTATTCACACTGTAAAAAGTAAATAAAT
Source organism: Artibeus jamaicensis (assembly GCF_021234435.1). Lineage (NCBI taxonomy): Eukaryota > Metazoa > Chordata > Mammalia > Chiroptera > Phyllostomidae > Artibeus > Artibeus jamaicensis. The sequence goes on along the minus strand of NW_026522025.1, from coordinate 21,405,880 downwards.
CCACTTTTTGGAAGGATTTGGATAACAATTATCAAAGTGTAAATTTCACATACTCTTTGGCCAGCTACACACATCAGCATGAATAATCATGGACGCTCAAAGACATCATTTTACTGCATCCCTCCTCCTTCAGAAGCATTCACAGGCCAATGACACGTACAGGGTTCCTCTGTGTTGTAGCATGCATCAGTACTTCATTCCTTCTTATTTCCAAATAATATTCCATAGTATAGGCATACCAAATGTTATTTGTTTACTTATCAGTTGATATACATTTGTTTCCACTTTTTGGTTATTATAAATAATAGTCCTATAAAAATTCATGTGCAAGTTTTTTATATGTCTTGTGCATATACTTAGGGTCTTATTGGGTCTTATAATAACACTGCATTTCACTACTTGAGAAATTGCCAAGCTGTTTTCCAAAGCCGTTGTATTGTTTTATAGTCCCACCAGCAATGTATGAGGGTTCCAGTGTCTTCAGATCCTCACTAATGCATGTTATTGTCTTTGTTATATACATGCTATTTGAAATGAAATTCTATTTCACTGTAGTTTTGATTTTCTTTTCCAGAATGACTAAGGATAAACATCTTTCATGTGCTTATATCTTCTATAGAAAAATGTCAATTAAAATATTTATTCCATCTTTGCATTTGGTTACTTATATTGTAATTATTGTATTGTATCTCTATTACATTTAAATTTTTTTTCTTATTTCAGTATATTAATTCTACTCCTATAAAATTGTGTATGTTCGAGATGAGAAGAGAGGTAATATGCATGGAGTGACTATTATGTGGCATAGTACTAGGCATAGTGAGTAGCAGTGAGCCTGGGCTCTAGAATATGCCCAGAATTGCTTAAAGATTTACTAAAGTTTTAAAATTAGGGCTAGCCAAAAGCAAAATTAAAAACCAAATGGAGTAAAACCCTTTTTAATCATTTATTGTTTTAAGCTATCATTCTCTCAGATATTTCTTTTATTATTTTTTATTTTTGAGTATATTTTATTATTTGTTGTTATTACAGTTGTCCCAATTTCCCCTCCTTTGCTGCTCCCTGCCCAGTACCCTCCTTCCCTTCAGTAATGCCCCCCCTTAGTTCATATCCATGGGTCATACATATAAATTCTTTGGCTTCTCCATTTTCTCTACTATTCTTAACACCCCCCATCTGTTTCGTACTCAACAATTATGATTCTTAATCTCTGCACCTTTCCCCTCATTCTCCTTTTTCCCCTCCCAGCTAATAACCCTCCATGTGATCTCCATTTTTTTTATTCTGTTCCTGTTCTGGTTGTTTACTTAGTTTGTTTATTTAGATTCAGTTATTGGTAGTTGTGAATTTGTTGCCTTTTTAATGTTCATAGATGTGATCTTCTTTTTCTTAAATAATTATCTTTAACATTCATGTAATAATGACTTGATGATGATGAACTCCTTCAGTTTTACCTTATCTAGGAAGCATTTTATCTGCCCTTCCATTCTCAATGATAGCTTTGCATCAGTTTGAGTACTTCTTGCCAGTCCTTTTTTGCCTGCAAAGTTTTTTTTTTTTTTTTGATAAATCAGCTGATAGTCCTGTGGGAACTCCTTTGTAGGTAGCTCTGTTTTTCTCTTGCTGCATTATAAGATTCTCTCTACATCTTTAATCGTTGGCATTTTAATTGTGATGTGTCTTGGTGTGGTCCTCTTTGAGTCCAACTTGTTTGGGATGCTCTGTGCTTCCTGGACTCAAATCTCTATTTTCTTTGCCAAATTAGGGAAGTTTTCTTTCATTATTTTTTGAAATAAGTTTTCAATTTCTTGCTATTTATCTTCTCCTTGTGGCATGCCTATGAACCAGATGTTGGTACATTTGGAGATGTCCCAGAGTCATCTTATTCTCTCTACTTTAAAAAAAAAATTCTTATTTCTTCATTCTGTACTGATTGACTGTTTACTTCTTCCTTATGTTCCAAATCATTAATTTGAATCTTGGCTTCCTTCCTTTCACTGTTGGTTCCTTATGGATTTTTCTTTTTTTCACTTAGTGTAACCTTCATTTCTTCCCTTATGTTGTTGCTGTATTCAAGTTCTTTGAGCATCCCGATCTCATAGTGTTTTGAACTCTGCATCTGATAGGTTGGCTATCTCCATTTCACTTAGTTCTTTTTCTGGGGTTTTGTTCTGTTCTTTCACTTGGACAATATTTCTTTGTCTCCTCAATTTGGCAGCCTCCCTGTGTTCAGTTCTGTGTATTATGCCAAGCTAATTTGACTCCCTGTCTTAGCACAACTGTTAAGTTGTGCAGAGCCTTATGTTAATTGCCTGGGCAGGTCAACCCACTTCACAGCTTTGAGATTGTGTAGGAGGAAGGCTTGGAGAGGGGATATTGTTCCTGCCTGGCTTATGGAGGTTTGTTCAGTACTCTCCCTGTTTCCATTCACTTCACCCACTTCACTTATGTGACTGGCACCTTCCAGCTGTTGCCCTGGTGCTGAATCCCAGCATGGGTGGGTTTGTGCACTTTCTAGTCTGCGGGGACCCTTTAAAAGGAAACTCCTGAAAAATTGACAGTTTCTTCTGCTCCCCTAGCCCCTCCTGGTTTTTATAGCCAAAGGTTATAGAGCTTTATTTTCCTGGCACTGGAACCCTGGACTGTACTGTCTAGACTGGGGCAGGGATCATTTGCTCCCAAGGTATCCCTCCTGATTTTTGTCTACCACACGTGAATGTGGGACCACCCATTCCACTCTTGCCACCACCTCACCATGCCACACAACATCTCCTCACCTCTTTGCCCCAACTCCATGTCTTCACCCCTCCGACCCACTGGATGAATGTGATTTCTTTAAATCCTTGGTTGTCAGACTTCCATACAGTTCAATATTCTGACAGTCTGGGTGTTATTGTCTTTAAGTTTGGTTGTAATTCTTTTTGTGGTTTCATGATAAGGCAAAGCATGCCTACCCATACCTCCATTTGACCAGGATCCTCAGCTATCTCTTTTAAATCTAATTTCTCCTAATACTCTTTACAGCATTGCTTCCTAAGTTTGAAATGTACATAAAGACCTGGAACTCTTGTTAAAATGCTGGTTTTACGTAGGTCTGAATAAGAACCCAAGATTCTTTTTCCTAACTAGCTTCCTATAAATTCTGCATTGCTGGTCAATGGATTATATTTCAAACAGCAAGGTTTTAGGGTACGAACTGGTTATTATTGTAATATTTTAACTATAGAAGCTAACATCAAGCATTAAAAAATATCATGTGTTGATAAAGTTGTCTTAAAATTTATAAGGATTTCAGAATCTCGAGAGTGAGTCTAAGATCAACAGGGGGATTGACCATTTTGAGCAGGTAAGGTCCTTGTCTAGAACCCACATAAGAGGTACCTATTCAGTAACAGGCCTCCACTTTCTTTAATGGAGATTCTTTTAGCCTGAAAACTTGAGCACATGCTTGTGACTACATGATAAAGTTTGAGGGCCTGAAGTTTTAGTTAAAGATTTTTCTTCCAGTATCAATTTATAATGAAAATAGAGGAATAGTTAAAAGAGCTGCAGTTACATTAGTGTTTAAACTATATGTTTTGCTAAATAAAGTCATATTTAATAACAACATGATTCTGGTACAAAACAACCCTGTTGAAATAAATGAACCTTGAAAACATTATGCTAAGTAAAGAAAGTCAGTCACAAGAGATCATATATTATATGATTCCATTTATATGAAATGTCCTGAATAGCTAAATCTGTAGAGAAGAAGTTTAGATTAGTAGTGGTCTAGATCTGGGTGGAGAGTAGTAGTATATGAAAATGATGGTTACTGGATATTGAGTTATTTTTGGAATGACAAAATGTTCTAAAATTAGACAGTAGGGGTGATTATGCAACCCTTTGCATAAGCTAAAACCATTGAATTGTACGTTTTAAGTGGGTGAATTATGTGGTATATAAATTTCACACCAACAGAACTGTTTAAAAATGTAATAGAGAAACATAGGATGGGGTCCACGTAAAGAGCTCCAGAATATTTTGATGTGTTTGGTCTTTGAGATAATTCAGATCTGAGTAAAGAGCACATTTCTTTGATATTTATATTCTAAGCTTCTATCCACTATTTTCCAAACTAAAGTCTGGTCAGCTGGGTGGAGAGGTTGTTGTTCATGTTGGAAGGGCAGCATAGCCTTGTGAGGGAGAGCTGGCTCTGACACCAGACCGCATGTAAACATCTGCCCTCCCAATTATTAGCTGTCACCTTGCACAAGTTACTTCTCTGTGCCACAGTTTTCTCCTCTGCAACTTGCAAATAAAATTCCAAATAAGGATGAAAACAATTGATATGTTTGGTACATCATTAAAATTTCAAAATATAACTTTTCATTTTTATTATATTTATGCCCCCTTACCTTCTTCCACCTCTACCCACTGCAATCAACACACTATTGCCCATGAGTTTTTTCCTCAATCACTTCATTCCCCTAAGTTTCCCCTGAGACCTGTCATCCTGTTCTCTATCTATGAGTTTGTTTGTATTTTGCTTATTAGTTGAGTTTGTTCATTCAATTCCATATATGAGTGAAATCATCTGGTACTTGTATTTCTTTGACTGGCTTATTTTACTTAGCATAATGTTCTTCAGGTTCATCCATGCTGTCGCCAAGGGTATGGCTGAGTAGTATTCCATTGTGTAAATGTGCCATACTGTTTTATCCACACATCTACTGAGGGACACTTGGGATGATTCCAAATCTTGGCTATTGCAAATAATGCTGCTACAAGCACTGTCCAAGATTTTACTGCCTATGTTTTCTTCTAGGATTTTTTATGGTTTCAAATCTAACACTTAAGTCTTTAATCCATTTTGAATTTATTCTTGTGTGTGATGTAAGAAGGTGGTCTAGTTTAATTTTTTCGATTGTATCTGTCTGAGGTTGGTGGCTTTGGGCAGAGAGCTGAAGAGTCAACCACCAGAATCCATTTGCTCAGTCATTCCCCATATTGCAGAAGCCATCTTTCTTGGGCAGAGCACTCCCCATCACGTGGCATCAGCCTGGGGGTGGGAGCAAGAGCTCCACCCACTGGAATCCCTCTTGCCCTACCCTGGGTAGCTTAAGCGCTGCTGAGGAGTACAGCCTGAGGCAATTTTAGTGACTAAGCCTAACAGGCAGCCTGCTGGTGGACGTGGATGTCTGAGAGCTCTGGGACTTTAGCTGACCCTCCCTTGTACCTGGTGCTGGGCCCTGACTGGTGTGGCTCTAGCCTGTGAACCAAAGGGTCATCAGTTGGATTCCCAGTCAGGTCACATACCTAGGTTGTGGGTCAGGTGTCCAGTTGGGGGCTCATGAGAGGCAACCACACATTGATGTTTCTCTCCTTCTATTTCTCCCTCCCTTTCCTTCTCTGTAGAAAAATAAATAAATAAAATCTAACAAAACAAAACAAAACAGGTGTGCAGCTTTGTTCTTTGCATACACCCAGGCCCAGCAGAGGGAGCCACAAGCTATGGATTCCTGATCACTCCAAACAGGTTGCCCAGGGCCAGTCACAGGGTCTGACATAGGACAGATCCAGAGTCTTTGCAGACCTACTGAATACAGAAACAAATACAAAGAGTCATCCAAAAAAGGAAGACAAAGAAACAGACCCTAAATGAAAGAACAAGGGAATCCTCCAGAAGAGCTAAATGCAATGGAGGCAAGCAATAATAAAGAATAAAGAAGAATCAGTTCAAAATAAAGAATGCAATATCTGAAATAAATACCATATTAGAAGGAATAAATAGTAAGTTAGGTGAAACAAATAGTAGGGTAGGATCAAATCAGCAATTTGGGAGATAAGGTAGAAAAAACTAATCAGAGCAGCAGCAAAAAGAAAAAAAGACTTCTAAAAAATGAGACTAGCTTAAGGAACCTTTGGGGTAACATGAAGCATAACAACATTCTCATCACAGGGATACCAGAAGGAGACGAAACAGAGCAAGGCACCAAGAACCTATTTGAAGAAATAATAACTAAAAACTTCCCTACCCTGGTGAATAAAAGAGACACATAAGTCCTGGAAGCACAGAGTCCCAAAAAAGATGGATGCAAAGAGGCCCATTCCAATATACATCATGATTAAAATGGCAAAGCTTAAAGATAAGCGATGTACAACAACTTTTAAAGCTATTAAATATAACTTTTTTAACTATTTGTTTTGATTCCAAATAAAGTTCATAAGGGACTAGTGCTTATTCATATGATTGGTGACAGAACTGATATGTTGAAGTTATAAAGCTCAGGAGTACCTTATCTCTATAAAAGAGAGAGAGAGAAACCACACTGTATAAATCTAAGCATTTGATTGTTTTTGCCTTTGGGGAGGAAACTAAAACCATTATGAAAAATAACTTAGAAAGAACCAGAAACTTCTTGGTAATCAAAATTCTCTCCTGAAACATTTACGTGATTTAGTTAAGAATGAACTGAAACAATACCAGCTGCATTTCCTTGAAATCAGAAATCAATTCTAAAATAGCTGGGAAACATTTCTAAAGAAGTGCTTGAGTAAGTGTTTACAATCTGAAAATGCGATAAGGTAGGATAGAATAAATTCAGCAATAAAATAATATTCTCACCTGCACAAAGTATACATAAAACTATGCTTTTCTGTGAAAAATAAAATACTCCATGGCCACTATACATTATATATTGAATCATTTCAAACACGCTTTTTTTAGTTGTTGTTCTGACAGTTGTCTAAAGCTAATTGATTTGTCTGCTGATAACTGTGAAAACTACTGCATGAAATACTAAAGTATAGCAACTTTTAAAATATTTATTTGACTGTGTATAAAGTGTTTTACATTTAAGGTGTGTGCATGTGTGTGTGTTATGTGCCCACATACATGTCTTATGACTACATGGGTTTTGGTGCCCATATACTAAGTGCCATATAAAGTTCCTCCTGAATCAACTCCTGTTTCTGTTACTATATGTGTAGCCATGTATGGGCCTTAGATAGTAACACATCCAGTTTACATTTTGTTTTCTGAACACCTTTTTTGTGTCCTTTAGGTGTAAGCTCTGTTTTAGCAATATGTAGAAGAGTCATAAGGGAGTAATGTTTTTTTTAACCAGGTTTGAATTCTATCCACCCCACTTATTTTTGTCTGAATGGCCCTGTGGAAGTCACTTAACTTCACCAATCCTCTGTTACCTTACTGGGAAACTGAGTCTCCTGGTAGCAATCCCACAGGAGAACCAAATGACAAATATACATGAATAATAAAGCACCACCAAGTGTTAGCTAATATTTTTAATCTTTATGCTTGAAAGAACACATGGCTCATATGCTCCTGGATTCAAAGGGGAGAAGAAGGTTTAATGCATGTTTATGGACTGCTGACAGGATTTCAGGCCTTGCATAAAGCACCATGTGCATATATATTGATAGATGGATAAATCAGTCAGGGACAAATATTGAGATCCAGGACAAGCAATATTTGCTTGCTTTTCAAAGTGTAGTAAATCTAAATTAGAGTCTCAAATTGCAGTCAGCATATCTAGGTATCTGCAGCATATCTCTCCTGTTATTGAAGGAGACAGCTGCCTAGTCAATGTAAACTTTGTTGTAAAATTGTTTAATGGAATTCACAATTATGGGAGGACAAACACACTTGAGACATTAACAGAGGGTATGACTTTGATATGTATAGACAAAGAGAGCTGTCAGACTTAGCATCAGTTAGTGTTTCACAGAGGAAGGTAGTCAATAAAAGAAAGTGACTACTAATGAGAGAGAACTCCCACTGATTCATTGTCACCACCCCTCTTAACCTAGAGTAAACGATAAGAGTGAAATAAACATCTAAATTTTTGGCATAGTCAATAAATATCATACATACATATGAAATCCCATTGTACTCAAGATTTCAGCACCATTTAATACCCAGGATCCTTCATATGTTGAAACTCTCTATACCCCAAATTATTGTGATACTATAGTATCCTTGTTTTCCTCCTAACACTCTGTCCAGTCCTTCTTTGTCTCCTCAATGTCTGTTTGGTAACTCCATAATTCACTGTATACTCTTAGGCTCAGTCGTTGGCCATTTATTAGAGCCAATTAATAGCTTTAAGCTACTGTTATGGTTGCAAATATAACCTCTGCACACTAATTTCTAAAAAGTTAAATTAAGTTCCAACTTCTTCATTGAACGTCAGTTTTAAATTTCTAAATGATTAAGAAACATTTCCACCTGAAAATATGGATGTTAATAGCAAATTTACATGTCTGGAGCTAACGGATTACTCCTCCAAATTGAATCCTTCACCCAGTTCTTTTTGTCTGTCTGTTTAATCACTCTGGATTCTATACTAAACAGTGTAGTCCAAGAAATCCTCTTGAACACATTATTTATTGAGTCTCTAATCACTGTCTTGCTAAAAATATCTCTATGGCTTCCCATTTACTACTGGAAAAATTCTATTAGCTATCAGTGTGTTTAAAAAGTGAGAGCTTCTGTGTTCTATTAATCTACCACACCATCTATTGTGAATTGTACACTGTAAACTATAATAATTTCTTATTGATTTGAATTAAACTCCTTGAAGTTCTATTCTCAGTTCTTATTCTGGTCCATTTCTAACATCCACATTTACCTATAGGGACTCTTCATGATTTGTTTCATGTTATCATTCTATTTACTTTCACTGAAACATGCTCATCTCCTTCTTCCTTCCCATTTTTGGACATGATTTTTCTTCTTTATCATGTTCAGTTCTTACCACTCTTCAAAGTTCAGCCCAACTTCAAACCCTTCTCTTAATATCTTTCCATAAATCTTGTAGCTTACATTGAGCTCTATTCCCAGTAAACTAATATTTGTAATTTTGTGTTCTTTGATATTCTTTGCTATGTAAGTATCATTTTCCAAATTATTCCTATTTATTAAATTGACTCTGACTTTTTACTCTTTCTTCTTCCTTAATTATGGCTATATTGTTATCTTACTTTAAAATTGTTTATATAATTTTCCTGGTATATTCATTTTGTGTGTCTAGCTACACTATAAAGTGTTTAGGGGAAATATTATTTCATATTTTATTGTATTATTTACATATTCTAGCACTACGCTGTGAGAAATTGGAGGCTCAAAAATATTTGTTAAAGGAATGATTGACTACGGGGACCAAGAAAATACACTGAAAGTGGTACTTACTGCAATTAATAGTTTCAAAATAAATAATTCAAAAAAATCTGAGTTTTTAATATGACATTTTTAGGTTTTGGGGACACCATTTTCCTTTAAAATCTGATCTGTAATTTAATTAGTCCATTAGATAAGAAGGGAATAAAGGTATATATATATATATGTAATATGTATATATATATATTTATGCACCATTAATGATTAACTCTATAAGTCATTAAATGTTACAACAGCTAATGAAGGAAGTTGGTGAATCCATGGAGAATTGTAAAATAAGAGAGAGATCTATTTGGAACTATATTAGCAGAATTTTCCAAAGTCTGGTAGAATCAGTGGGATAGTTCCTTCCAAAGTATGACTTTACAAAACAAGAAAACAGTTATTTGGATAGGAGATGAAGAGACCAAGCTCTTAACCACCTTGCTTTTCATACCTGTTTTACTTTTATCACTTATACATAATCAGCTTAGCAAAAGACAAAAAATTTGTTTTGCAAAACACATTCTGTCATTTTCCTGGCATTCAGAGCTTGAATGTTTCCCTAGAACTTAAGGTCCACATCGTAAATTTTTCCACTCAGGCTCCTTAATTTATACCTTTCACTTATGTTATCCCTGGTTTCATTTTTTTAAAAAATAAAACATTTATATTTATGTGATTCTAGTTGGATTTCTATTCTCCTAAGTAACACAAAGTTACTTATATTTATAATGAAGCTCACTAAAAAGATTTATTTTGTGGGAAATAAGATGATATAGCAAAGAATGAAAATGTCAACATAAAGAAAACTATTTTGCTGTTAATAAGATATGTTATATTTATAGAAAGAAAGAGCCCTTCACAGTTACATTTAACATATGTGAATTATACTTATTGTATAGGTTTTACGTATAATTTTGTACACAGGTCTATTTAGTTGCAGTTGGTGTATGTGTGTGTATGAAAAAAAGTATAATTTAACTTCCAACATGACTAAAAGGGAAAAGTAGATAACTATTTAATAATGAAGACCTAAGAATTCTTACTTGTCACATTGTTGACCTAACATGTGCTTACCACAATTGATAGAGTGTGAAAATAAAGGGTAATATTGTAAAACTTTTCAGTAAACTGTCCGGGCTTCCAGGTATGGCTCTTAATAGCTTTGCCATTTTTCAAGACAGTCACTGTATAAGAAGAACCTTGGTATGATAGCTATCAAATGGAAATAATAATAAAGACTATTTTGTGAGGATTTATGAAGTAAATGTAATAAATAATGCAAGTAAAAGTGCTAAAAATCTGTAAATATATAAAATTAGTATTTCAATGATTAAGTTTAAGACCAGATCCAGAGTCTTTTCCATGGCCATTAAAACGCCCTGTGATCAGGACTGCAACCATCCACCTGACTACATCTCCATCACTCTCCTTGCAGCTCACACTGCACTAACTTCGGCTCACTCATGTTCCTCAAACTCTCCTAGCCCCTGCTACCTCAGGTTTTTTGTGTGTGCTATTATATACGTAATATATATCTTTACTATATAACTTTGGAAATGGTGCCTACTTCATCATCACTACATATTCAATTTACATCATTTTATTATTTTTCTAGTACTCACTACTAACATTGTAAACCTTTTATTTTCTTTCTCATTCTCAACAACTAAGCTCTAAAATAATAAAAATTTGCCTGTTTTTCTTGCTATGTCACTTTGACAATGAGAACAGTATCTGGTATATAATAGATGATTAATAAAGCAAGTAATGTTTAAATGAATGAATGAATGATCTCTCATGGAGTCTTTACTCATTATGAAGCAATTGGCAAAGTGCTTTTTATGGATTATCTAATTTAATCATTACAATAGGTCATTTCTATTATTATTTTATAAATGAAGAAAACAGATGTCTTGTGGCACAGTAACTTGCTTGAGGTAAACATAGTAAGTGATGGAAACTGAACTGACTCCAAAACCTAGGCTCCTAGTTACTGTTATAAAGCCTCTGCATATCCAGCCATTTTTATGTTAATTAATGTTTGATTACACTGTTCTAAAATAGACTGAACTGACTATCAAAAGAATATTTTTAGCTTAATTTGATCCTCAAAATAAACGAGCAGATTCAGTAGTAACAAATAAACCAACTTCCAGAATGCCAGCATTTGAAAACAGATGTGAACAAGAATACAAAGAGGCAGGTTGACATTTACAGATGACTGAGGTGTGACTTACCTCCAGGTGGCCCGCCATGGTAGCTATATGCAGGGCGGTGAGACCGCCATACCCGACCTGCTGTATATCAGCTCCGCTGTGAAGCAGGGAAGTGATCAGTTCTGCACTATCCTGTAAGGAAACACATCTTTAGTGCTACCCTTCTACTAATAGTAGGTTTGAATCCTGTACAACAGGATGTATTGATTTTTGTCAGCCAGTATAGCCGCCCAAAGAAAACTTAAGTGTGATCTCTGGCATAAGAGTACATGAGATAGTATAGAGCAGCTCTCAGATGGTTGAAACACAGGAACACATGAGAAAGCCAGTTTCAATCAATCCTTCACCACTTGACCATGAAAGACAGAAGGGACATTTACCTATAGTGAGGCTCTTACAAATTAAACTCAATCTTACAAGTAGATCACTCCAATAAGTGTCCTTGTTTCAGTAACTGCAGTATTGAACTGGCTGCAGTGGACAGTTTCATGGTAGTTCAGTAATTGCTTCTTCTCTGATACATACATGTATGCTTTTTCTCATACTATGCCTTCTCTTGCCTTGTATTATCAAGAGAAATCACTGCCCTGACTGGGAGCTGAGTTGGTTGGAGCATCACCCCATACATCAAAAGATTGCAGGTTCCCTTCCCAGTCAGAGCACAAACCTAGGTTGCTGGTTTGTCCTGTCAGGGCAAGGGAGGCAGCCAATTGATGTTTCTCTCTCACATCCATGTTTCTCTTTCTCTCTTTCCCCCCAACCCCACCCCACTGCAACCTTCCCCTCTTGCTGAAATTAATAGTAATGTTTTTAAATCTCCTCAGTGAGTAGTTAGTTAAAAAAAAAGAGAGAGACAAACCACCAATCATGTTTCTTCCAGTTGGAACATTAGGACCTCGCCATTGCCCTGAATTCACCTCCTCAGTTTCTAGAGGCAACTTTCTATTTATCAAATCAAATGTGATCATCCCCCTCATCTCTGTAGTCAGATCATCTTTTTGAAATCCCTCTTTATTTTGGTTTCATAAAGCCATATATTCCTGATTTCCTTCTCTTTACCTCTTCTTTGTCTCTGTCTTCAAAGTTAGTGATTTAGGAGTTTTGCTGTCTCTCATTCTAAATGCCACCTCTGGTAATTCTTACATAATCTGATAGCTTCATCTTTAGTGCTGACTTCTTTGCCAAGCACAGATCTCATCTGTTGTGCCTACCAATGCCATCTCAAATTAGAAATTCGAAGTTGCTTTTGAAAAGACCATTCATAATTTTCCCAGGGTGATGTCATCTAGCATCCCTAGTTACATTAATGGCACTTTCTTATACCAAATTACCTTGAATCCCTTCAACTCAATCAGCTTTAGTTATTGCTGGTCTTGACTTCAGAATACTTCTCACATTTTTTCTCTTTATTTCTATCCTCCTCCTCCATTTTACATATCCTCCTAAACTAACCCTTTTCTCGTTGTAGTCCAGCCTCCACACTGCTACCAGATAAGGTTTCATACACACAGTTTGGATTATATCAGTCTCTCTTTCAATAAACTTTTTATGCATACAACAAATATTTATGGAGACTGTATGCTTTGTTTGGAGCCATGGAAACACAGCAATGAGTATAACAGTTAAATCTCTGCTTTTGTGGAGCTTATGTTTTTCCTGTGTATGTGAGAAAAGAGAGAGAGAAGATAAACAAATAAGAAAATGTTAGATAACATATCATAAAGTACCAATAGCTCTGAGATAAAACAGACAAATGACAAAGTAGGCTACTTTAATTTGTGAAGTCAAGGAAAGCTTCACTGTGGCAAGAGATCATTTAGATAAATATATAGTAAATACCAAAGAGAAAAAAAAATCCAAACCACATTGTCAGGGATGGGTATTTGAGGTGAGGGAGTAGTTAGTGTAAAACTCCTAAGATGGAAATAAGCTTAGTGTGGTTGAAGGCCAGTGTTGAGTAGAAATGAGGTTTTTAAAAAAGAGAAAAGTGGCTCTAGTAAAGAGAAAAGATCAAAGAACTATGTTGTTTTCAAAATATATTAAATGCACTCAAGTCTTTCTATAAAGTGCAATATTCATTACAGTCACTTGCCCAAAATGTGTACAGTTTTATTCAGTGAATAAAAATGATAAAATAAACACTGATTAACATCCAAAAAGGGGGGAAATTAATGTTCAAGGTGAGTTCAAAGACATCTGATCTTGTAGGGTCTCACAGGGCATGGTATTCGGTGTTTGAATTTTTTCCCAGTGAAATAGCAGGGGAATGGCAGTATATAAGTTAGAGAAGACTCACAAATAGTAGTTTTGGGGGTAGAAATAAATGATTTGTCTTTCACAAGTTTGAGATACTTAAAATGCACAGTTAAGACTGTGCATACTAAAATTAGCTTCCCTAGTTAGAATTCCAACTCAACTAATGGCTATGTGAACAGGGGTAGGTTATATAACCCTTTACACTAATTTCCTTGGTTATGAAAGGGCGACAATAACTATATCCACCTGGTATAATACACATATAAACTATGTATCTATAATTGATGTGATAATACATATAAAACACACTAAAGATATCTGCCAAATAATAATAAAATTCATTACCATTGGACATTGAAGTCTGGGACTCAATATAGCACTCAGTGGAAACTTCCAAATAAGACAGCGATTTGACTTCACCATCTTAGCTCCTCCTCCTCCTTTCTTGTCTCCTCCCCAGAACTTCACTTCCTCTACCTCACTAGTTACCCACTGAGATAACTGAAGATATAAAACATAGGAAAACTCTGAACTCATACTAGAAGTTAGAAAATGCCTACTAGTTTTCCCTCCTCTGGAAAAAAATTCATGGGAGTTAACTTTAACCTCATAATAACCTTTAATTTTGAATGATGAGGGTTAAAGATAAGAGTGTTCTCTAAGATAAATGGGAAATATATTATCTTAAAATATTTTCCCCTGCAGATGGGCAGGCATTTAAATGCAGGGAAGCAGAGAAAGTCTTTTTAAGCATAGAGGCTTCTTTTTTTTAAATAGAGAGGAAATATGATAAGTCTGAGAAAATGAAAGTATTGAAACCAATATAAGATAAATGACAAATTGGAGAAATATAACACATAAAACAGACAAATGGTTGGTATATTTAATATATGAAGAACTCTTACAAATCAGAAGAAAGATGGATTCTCTTTAGTTCAACAAATATTTATTAATGAATGTCTACCTTATGGCAAGCACTGTACTAAACTAAATTAAAATAAATGATATGTAAATCATGGAGCATAACATATTTATCTATCAGGCAGATGATAGTAAACACACATTCATCCTTTCTTGCTTTGCATTTTCTCATTTTTTAGCCAAAATTCATGGCATTTAAAAGAATGCATTTATGTTATGATTCCTTTAGAATAGTCAAATGATAAGGTCAAAAGTTAAAAGTGCTAAATTACCCTTTAATACCTTGGTTGGATTTTTCAAGTCAACCTCTGACTGATCTAAGTACTTTTTCACTAAGTACTACAAAAATAGAACTTTTATCCTTCCAAGCTATGCTAAAAAAGAATGTAACAAAATGATCATCGCTACTTATTTGTTGCTTATTAGGTACCATTTAAATATTTTCTGTATACCATATCTTTCAAGTTTCACAATTTACTTATAAGGTCAGTAGAATAGCTGACTCCCAAACAACATGGCTTGAACTGCACAAGTCCACTTAATGTGGATTTTTCTCAATAAATTTTTCTCAATAAACAGTCAGTCCTTCAGATCCAAGGAGTTTTGCATCCTCAGTTTTAGCCAATGGTGGCTAAACAGTATTTTTGCATTTATAACTGTGGTTTCACAACATGGAATCCCAACCAAAAACACTGTTTTCAATCCACAGTTGCTTGAATCTGTGAATGTGAAGGGTCTACTTTAGTTAAGTTTTTGAATACTCAAAGGCATACATGAATTTTTCCACTGCCAACGTTATGTTAATCAAGGGTCAATTGTATTAAGTCTATTTTACAGCTGATGAAAGTCAGAATCAAAGAATTTAAATTAGTTGTAGAACCCTACATATTTTGTAAGGGCTGGTACTAGGTACAAATTCAGGTTTGCTTGACTCCAAAGTCCATTCTTCATTTTTGACTTCTCATAGTGTTTTAGCTGATCTTTCCACATAAATCTCATACACTCTTAAATCCCTCTAAGAGTCTGCTTTTCAAGCTGGCATACCATCATAAAATGCTTCTTTCATGTACATTTAAATGGAAACTTAACTGGATTTGAACTTAGATCTTCTGACATTGAATCCTATACTTTTCTCAGTACATGTTACCTTCAACCTACAATGACCGTCTATTTCAAATTTTTTGCCTTTCCTGTGCAAGCCCTGACTCTTTGCTTTTCACTTGTAAAAATAGGATTGAATATTTGCTATATAAGGCTGTAATAAGGATAAAAATTACGTTATTTATGTGCAAATATTTGTACACCTCAAGATTGTTACAATCACCCAAAGACAGACCTAACAATATTGAAATATTCATCATATGTCTCAGTTTGTTCTGTGTCTAAAGATGTTTAATCATGAAATAACTCAATTTCTTCACCTGTAAGATCTCAGAGTTGGGCTAAATTGTTTTCTGTAATATCTTGACCACCTCTAATATTTTGATATTCCCTGAAGTGTCCCATCAAGCTCCAAGGCAGAGCTGAAGTTGATTTGGAAAGAAGACTGAGTTTCTGCCTGTGAAAACAGAGCTATAGAAAGAATTATTTTAATAATGTATTTATCTAAGTGGTTTTCTTTATTGACCCAATTTACCTAGCACAGTAATTGTCACAGCCTCTTTGTGTTTGTCAGGAAAAAAGTAATAAAAGCAGTTTTGTAGTCTAGAGAATATGAGGGTTTATTCTAGGCCAAGGCAGTATGCAGAGCTTCAGTATGAGATGTACTTAGTTCCAGGCATTAAAATTTAATGGACTAGAGCTGCCTCATGCGTCATAGACATCTCCAGTGAAAGGATCCATTAGTCAGTATAAAAGTAACTGCTTATGAAGGTCCATACCTACATATGCCTCTGGTTGTAATAATTCTGAAGTTATATTCACAAAAATATCAATTCTTAAGGATTTTAGTGTGATGGAAATACATGACTTTGCTAAAATTTGGGGGAAAAAAGAACACACTTTTAAATTGAGTACTTGTACTCTTTCCTGGGTAAAGTATCTAAATTTGCTATATTTTTTATTCTGAAATGCTTTATTTTTAACTGTATTTTTTCATTACCACTTATTTCATTTACTCTCACCTTCCCTCACAATCACCACTTTGTTGTCCATGTCCATGAGTTCCTGTGACCTATTTTTCCTCATTACCACTGCTGACTCCTCCTTTTCTATATTCTAACTTCCCCTAATCTCTTTCTTCCTGTGGGCTTCTTCCAAGTGACCTTTGAATATATTTTTCCTCTCATTCAATATTATAGTAATAATTTAATAGGGAGGGGCTAATCAGAATTTCTGGGAATTTTGGAGAATGAAAACACATGCCATGTGAAAAGCAAATTGAATATTATAGTTTCTTCAATTTGTTTTCACTTGTAGTTTATTTATTTTAGAATAAAATAATTAAACAGGCTAAATTTTTATATTTATGCAAAAGGACAAGAATAAAAAGATTAAAAAACACTGCTGTAAAATTTTTTCTGTGATCCTGCCACACCTCAAGACAATGACCAATTTTTTGCCTTTTGAAAGAACAATCAATATTCATAGCCTCCAATTTCTGAACTCTATTTATCTTTAATCAATTTTTATACTTTCTATTCCCCAAAATTTACTAAAGTATCCCTCCAGAGATATCTGGCAATTTCCAATTCCAATGGTCAATACAAAAATATTTTGCCCAGCATCAGTATGATTCTTCTTCCTTTCTGTTGGGGTAAGCATTCTGTAACTTGCCATAGTCTCCACCTCTTCTTGTGTCTCAAAAACATTGAGTCTAAGTGTTAGTTCCCATTTAATGCTACCATATTATCTAATACATTCATTCATTTATTTTACCTGCCTCTTTCCTCAAGGCATGTAAGATAGACCCCTCCAATCTGGAGAAAGATGTAGAGAAGTAACCAGGTAATAAAATCTAGACCCATTCACAGTGTTATAAGGTAAGCACAGGTGTTAGGAGAATACAATGGAGGACCACCCAATCCAGACTGGGGTCAGGGAAGGTTCTCCAGGAAATTAGTGCTGTCTTCTATAAGAATTGAAGGATAAATTAACATCTTCAGTTAGCATCCTGTTAAGAGTTTATTAAAAACATGTTAATTAGAAAGATTATAAAATATTTGGTCACTAAAAATAAATGTGAGTATAAAAAAATCTTAACGATTATCCTAATTTGGGATTATAAATGTTTTCTAGTTCCTTGAAATGAGGATTAAGTAGGAAATAGTATTTAAAAGTTGCTATCAACTGGAAGAATGACATTAGTTATTTTGTGAATCTTAAGAACAAAATAAAGTTTAATTGTAATTTTTATGATAATCCAAAGGCATATATAAAAATAACTGTTTTATATGTATAAAAATAATATCAAGAAAGGCAAGAAAAATTAAGCTAATTTCTTTAGATTAAAAGAGATTATAGAGAGAACAGTAAAAACGGATGATTCTGGATTGATCTTAAACTAGAAAACAGTAAAAACCTACATATGACACTACTGAGACAACTGGCCAAATCTAAATTTCAACTATAGATTAGATAATAGTATTTTATCGGTGTTAAATTTTCTGATTTTGATCATTGTATTGTGATTATGTTGGTAAAATTCCTTTTTCTCAGGAGATAAAGATTGAAGTTTTTAGCAACAATGAGGCAATCTTGCATGTAATTTAACTTCAAAGGGTTCAGAAAAAATAGTATAATAATGGAGATGAGAGAACCTGAATAAGGTGTATATAGGAGTTTCTTATACTGTTCTGGCAAGTTTTAAAATAACATTAAATGGAACCCAAAATAACATTAAATGGAACTCTAAATGAATTATATACCTGTTGTAGCACATCAGGGAAGAAATAATTAGAACTAGATTTAATACAATGGTGGTATGAATGGCCATTTTATATTGTTTCTGCATTTAAAGTGGGATGACAATTTAAATTTGTTTTTACCTTTGTTAAGGAATAAGTAGAGCGTGCATCCTATTATAGCCTTTCAGGAATTATTGACTATCGTTTATCCTAAGATTCTAAATGTGTTTAAACTTGCTACAAAAACCTTTTAGTTCATACATCTTTCTGTAAAGTATAAGAAAACAGAAGAAACAGAGGAAACGCAACTCTAAAAACTGAAATTTAGAGTCGATAAACAGAGGTGGGAGAAATATACTTCCTCTCATAGAGTCTGTGGCCCTAACTCATTCAGAACCTACTTGTGTGGTTGTGCCACACAGATCTCCCAGACAGTCAGATTCAGAATTCATGGGTTCACATTCTGCCCCAACTATCCATCACCAGCTTCCTATTCATCAGCGCTCTTCTCCTTTCACGTTCTGCCATTCAGCAGAAAACCAGCGTCAGACAGACATTCTTTTCTACACCCAGACTCAGGCTCTGTTCCCATTTTGCAGAACGATTAGGAGGTATTAAAGACCGTGTAACACTGAACTGATGCTTCCTCTCAGAAGGAATCAGAAAAGTCAACTAGGCATTGATAGGGTGTGAAAAAAGGACAAGCATTGGAGTATTTGCACTCTGACTCAGGAACATGTGAGTCTGAATCATGGGAAAGTATTGCTCTCTTCCCCCAGAGGGATGAAGTCCCTAAAGATTGGGAAAGGGATATAGTGCAAAGTGATCTTGACATGAGCAAATAGCTTCCTCCCCCATTCCTGCACATACAAAATTGAAATAATATTGTACCACAGATGCACATGAAATGGAGAACAAAATAATGCAATATAACAAGGAAAGTCAGAAAGTATGAGCCAACTGTACTTAATTTTAATCATTATTATAACAGATACCTAACTTTAGTTTCCCTTTCTTTAAAATAAAACCTAATATGCAACTCACTAGATTATTTAATGGTTAAAGAAGTAATGAATATGAAACCTAGTGTGATATTTAGCTCATAATAAAAACAGAGCCAGTAGAACTTTATAATTAGAGAATAAATGGGTTACACATATTTAATTTATATATTATGTAAGTTTATATTTAGGACAATCTGGAAGATCTATCTCAATTCAAAGTACCTCAGTTTTTCTAATCTACTTTTCTATTTATTTTCTGATCAAATACTGAGATTAGGTTGAAGCCTGGTACTGATGTAAAAAAATAAACAATTGAAGCAAAAGAAGAGAAATAGAAGAAGGAAAGTAGAGGGAACTCTAGAGAAATTTTTTATTAAGGAAAATATGCAGCAAAAGAATGCAGCTTCAATGTGCTTCTTTCGTGATTTTCTCACAAGGAACCTCATTTTCTGCACAGAGACAGCTTGGTCTCCTGGTAAGAAGCTCTGGTGAGGAAACCAGACTGACAGGTCGGTGAGCCTAACCCTGCAGCCTTGAAGGTAATAGTGTTCACTCACAGGGTTCTTGTGAGAATTAAATGAATTAAACATAGAAAGCATTTAAAAGAGTATGTGTCTGCTCAATAGAGAGAAGAAAGCCTATGAGTATTGTAATATTCTGGTTACTACGAATGTATTTCTACAATTAGTAATTTGCCCTGATCCCCCCAAAATTCAAAACAAACTAGCCAAAAGATACATACATCCTTGGTTCTAATATAATATTTATTGGAACATAAATGTACCTTGTAAACTGCCAAGTGCAAGGCTGTAAATCCATTTCTTGTCAGTCGAGATGGACGGAGCCCTTTTAACATAAGGGTTCTAATATGAGACTTATTGCCTTAAAAAATTAAAAAAAATAGGTTAAATTGTTGAGAGGGTAGTCTAAGTGACTTTAAAATCTCTCTGACTTAATAAATGTCACAGTGAGGTATAAAATCCCAGATTGCTGTTCTGACCTCCATTTTTAAAGTTTTCTATAAATTGACAGGCTTACCAAGTAGTAAACATTTCTATTATAATTATAAGATTTTGTATCAATGTTGTACATTTTAATGAATTTGTGTTACATTTTTTTAATTCAGTGTTCTCATCATCAGATGGTTTTAAAACAAAAACATGAAAAAATTAATCTAAACAGACAATTAGGGAAAAGGACTAGATAAAATTCTAGTTGTATAGGATTCCCTGGAACATCCTTAGCAGTAGAGCTGATTTAGATCAGAGCAATCTGGAGAAAATGACCAAGGTTGGAAAGGCAGTTTAAATTTGGCAGGAAGATCTTTTAAGTACAGTCTGATGAATTTGTTTGACAGGAATGGTTAAGAGATTGACTAATGACAGTCAATACTTATATATCAGTGTTCTATTTAAAAAGCTGAGTTCAATGAATACTAGCTTGAATTAACAAAAATAAATATTAACTATTAACTCATTAATTAAATATGTTTATTGGGTACCTAACTATATGCCAGGCACCATCCTATGTGCTTGGGATACATTAGTGAACAAAACAGAACAAAACAAGCCGATTTAAACTCTCCATCTTCCCTTTGATCAATCTTTTCTTCGGGATTGTATCCTTGGCATGTACATGACCTTCCTATCTTCCTGCCGTCTGTGAAGCAATTGCTTGATGATATTTTGGGAAATGCTTTAAGTACTTCTGAATTGAACAGAATCCCTCACTAATGTGCCCTATTCTGCAAAATGCTTTCTGGATTTCCCAGCCAGCCAAGTGGCTTGGTTCAGGGTAGAAGCACAGTGAAACTTCAACTCAGAGCAAAATCAATAGAAATATCTGCCTGGTAGTTACTGCTTCAACCAAAGCTTATCAGAGTTGCAGGGGCAAAACAAAAGAGAAAATTGAGTATCAATAGAATTCCTTTGTAGACTGTTAAGCAGCTCAAATCACTGACACTATATATATGTATGTATATATTTGTGTATTTATAGGGATATATACATAGGGATATATACACGTATGTGTGTATTTATATGTACATACACACGTATAAAATGGAAACTAGTTTATAACATATTGAGTTTCAAGTGCTCACCTCCACAAATGCAACATAAATGAAGCAGAGACAGTCCATTTTCTGTGCGGTAATTTAAATTGACTTTACTGAAGGCATCATCAGAGCTGAAAAAAAAAGTATAGATGATAACAAATTTCATCTTTTAGTTTATTATTTTTCACCTGAAAAATTATGAAAGGGAATCATGTTATTATAAATTCAGAACTGCATGTTTACTATGTTTGTTGTATACCTGGAAAATGTATGATGAATATCTTTCCACATGAAGAATAATTAAAATCAAGAGAAAATAATACTGAAACTTTGAGAGACCACATTTAAATTAGAGACTCTCATGCACAGTTCTCTGTTCTATATAAAATTTGAATGGATCAGGGCACCTAGATGAATAAAAATTTTTATATATATAGAAAGCATAGATATTTGAAAGTAAATGTATTTCTTTCACACTCAAAATTTCACACCATAGTTACAGAAAATTCAACAAATTTACTCCAAAAAAAAAAAAAAAGAAAAGAAAAATGCAGCAGAGATTTGCCAAAGAAATAGAGTCCCAATGTATTACAAATTTTGCCTGAAGCAAAGGTGCCTTGTGCTCTGCCTGGGTCAGGTTTCACAGAAAAAGAAGGCCTCAACTCTGATAGTGTAGTGCGTTGGACTCTCTGGTGACAGGAGTAGTGTTAGTGGTTTAATTAATGGAACCCTCGCCTTCCTTTGAACAAAGACCACTGCTGTGGAAGGGCCCTGGAGAGCCATGGGTAGCCTTTGAAACAGAATGTAAAGCTAAAATTATTGACCTCTTGAGGTCATTGGTACTCCCAGGAAATTTTTCAGTAGAAATGAGATCACATCCTTGGCCTCCCAGGTCAATTTCAAGCTGCCTCCTGCCTATTTAAATCTCTGGAAGCTTTAGTGAGATGGCATAGTCTTTGGTAACTGAGACTTCCATATCATTTGCTAGATACTTATACTTAACAGGTACTATAAATTCAGAATATTGTCATCAATACATCCAGCTAAGGTATTCAAAAGCTATTGCAAGTTTGAAATAGAAAAACAAAGGGTGTTATTCTCCAGGGCACTACTAAAAAGAGAGAGTCTCTAAATCTTGGGACATTGAAGGATCTCAGTGAAATGCTTTAATTAGCAATGGTAAGGCCAGTGGTTGTTTTAATAAATTTGCAGATATTCCAGAACTTCCCCACCCTCCTAACTTTTTTGCTTCCTGTGTTTAACTTCCCAGCAGCAATCCACAGACATACTTTGGACAAATCTACTGCATATTGACTAACACCTTAACTCATCTTAGAATGCCATTTGTAGAAGTAAAATTAACTCTGAGTCCCTTTTACAAATGTTGTAATATACTATAGCAAGGAGCCCAGAATTTCATGGAAAAAAGTTAATGATTGAGTTCATTTCTGTCTGCACTATCCCCCAGCTCGGTGCAAAAGTAAATTACTCTTGATGAAGATACCACTATTTTAAATGTCTACCTAAAACGAGGCTAACTAAAAATAAATTTTATGGGTGCGGTAACTTTACAAAATAATATGATTCTTGAAAATGTGTGGCCTTTTCTGAGCCTGAGCTTTAACCTCTCAAAACCAATCCTATTATAGATGTCTTGGAGAAATGACTCAAAATAGGTAGTACTAAACAAAGAGCACCCAATGGCCCACACTTGGAAAAGCAGTCACAAAGCTCTTCTAAACGGTTATGATTTCAAACAGCCCAGATTTTCTGAAAAGGTGAACCTGGCTTTTAAAGCTGGGTGGATTGAATTTTTCTCTTAAAGTGTGTAGGACATCAGAGTTCTTAAATAAAAAAAGTAAAATAACAACAACAACAAAAACCTGTGAATAGCAACTGATGATGTTGATTGGCAAGGATTCAGACACTCTAACCTGCTTTGGCTTTTTCTTCCTGGGCCTTCCCATTATCCGGCAAGTGAAATGCACAATGAGATCACAAGACAGAAAACAAAGTGTTGGTGTGGAGAAAGACAGGGAAGTCCTCTGTTAAATAAAGAACTATATAAACTTCAGCCTAAGAGAAAAACAGGGAAGGAGAGTCTTTTAACTAACGATAATGAATTTAAGACTGAAAAAAGAAAAAGTTTGGGAGCCCCTCTGTAGCAGTGAATCCTTGATAAAATGCATTTGTTAATGTGTGTTTCTACTATTATATAGCAATACCTGTCCTGTTTTAATGTTTTAAAAGTAGAAAAAGTTATTTCAGCAGTGTAGATAATTCTTCAAAGCTTGGTCCTTATATTTACACCAGAATTAAAATCCTATCCTGTTCTGCCTTTTAAGCTTTTTTTTCTTTCTGCAATTTGAGTAACTTATTTAACCCTTCAAGCCTTGATTTCTTCATTTATAAAATTATTGAAATAATATACATGCCATTGTGTTGTTGTGAAGAACAAATGAGGTTAAGTACTTGCTGCAGAAGCTGGCAAATGATTGTTGTTCATAACTAGTTACTTTGTCATTATTACTATTACCATGATCAAGTTCACTGGGATTCAAAAATTTTAGCACAGTTTTCAAACCCAGTTTGACTTTCTTCGACCTCTCACATTTGATGACCTACTACATTTCTTTGTTTTTACAACCAATTCTGTAGACATAAGTATTTTACGCTCACAGTAACTGCCGGTCAGACTTCTAGAAAATATCTGACCTTGCCTTCACTTTTTGCAAATGGCCAAGTTCAGCTCACGGTCTCACATGTTTTAAGAGCAGATGTTCCCTGGGTGCCAGCATGGCACCTGCATGACAACCGATTTCTCTGACTGCTGGAAGATTCTGGAGTCATTTATGTTAGTTTTGCACATATTTTCTTGGGAGTGTCATTTGCATTTATCTTGCACTGCAGAACAAAACCAAAGGTTAGTAGAGAGGACATCAGACTAGTGTAACTGTCTCATAGTTTTAGGTAGAGAGGGGGTGGGAGAAAGATGGAATGAACACTAGAAGGGGCACAGATCCTCCGGTGTCCTCCGGCTCTGAGGGGATGGCTGGTCACAGTTGTGTATGTCTAGTGTGGGCCAGCGGCTCTGCCCTGTGCTGAAGCGGGGCTGCTGTGGCCTGAGGGCTGAGTGTCAAATGTCCTGTGAACCCTGTTATGTGTTCTTCCCAGGTGTGCTTCATTCCTCACTGTCTGTTTGATATTCTATGGTATTTATTTTAAGAAAACAATAAACAGTAATAAAGTAATTGACTTGATTTTTATTACGAAAAATAAAAAATAAAATAAATGGCCAAGTTCACTGTTGTGACACCTAGCACTTATCAGTGATCAGAGCAACTACTAGAATCACAGTATTTTAGTACAAGTCCAGCCATATCATGCAATAGGGAAACCATTTTCAACACTGGGGATAGTCAAAGAACAGTAAATGTGAATGGGGAAAAAAGGTTGTGCTGAAAATCATTTTATTGACAAGATAGACTCAACACATTATCTAACGTTGCTAATGTAATCTGTCAGTTTGGTCAGTCCCTACTGAAAATCAATTGTGTGCTTCACTTAGGTTCTTAATACTCTCTTCAGATTGTTTTCAATAGTCTACTTGATATTCTACTTGATATAAATGACTCACTAATTCTTGCATCTTTTTAGTGCATCGATGTTTAAAATATATATGGTAGCTGGACCACTGCAACTGACTTTAGCATTAGTACTGGTCCTCTGGCGCCCTGATCAGCTTTGCAATGAAGGTAAACACTAAATAAACAGAAAGCATAAGATGCTAACGTCCATTGCTTTATTTCATTTTTCTTAAAAAAGATAATCCCAGGTGAATATTATTTACATTAAAAAATTGAAAGCATGAATTATATTCATGAGTTTTTGTTTAACAGTTGTTCCTTAGTTCACTGAATCTAAAACTAGACTTGACCGTTCTTAAGTGACTCAGTATAATACAGCCCTAAAGAGCTCCTTGCTCAAAAGTGAGCTGTTGCCAGTTGCTTTTGTTCTCTTCTTGAGTTCTGTGCTCCTTGAATTCATGCAACTTCTATTAATGCCAACAAAATGAACCAACAGAGAATAAACTTCCATAATATCTGGCAGTCGAATGCAATTTTTATAGTACAATTTTTATCTTAACTTTAATAACTGGGATGTAATTTTTAAAAAGAAATTTACTTTGGAGCTAGACTTGAATCCTAATTCTCACTTCCCATTAACTTCTAGTCAAATGTTTCTGTTTTGATAGATGCAATTAAAATATTCAGATTTTAAAGCAATCATTCCTAGGAGAGATATTTCATTTTCTTTTCTTTTGTCTCTTCTAAAGCAACTTTGTATGTCAACTTCCCTCCAAATTGAGCATCACTTATGTATTCTAATACCTTACACTCAATTTATTTTTTAATTTCCCCTTATATTTCTTCCTCTCCTACCATGCCATAGTATAACTTAACAAATCCTAATGAGTTCATAGTGCTTGCTGGGGCATAAATGAAGTTCCTAATTAAAATGAAGCTACTATTATGAATACATTTCTAATTCTGTCCTTAATCATTAAAAATGGTAGTTCTGTACCCAAAGGTTACTTTCTTTTTTTGTATCATAATGAACTCTTTTCTTAGCCCGTACCTTTTATCCAGAAAAGTATGCAGTTTTGTGATCCAATTAAACTTCTTTCTCATGACCTCATCCTTTCAACACAATGTCTGACATGACCACAAGTGGAAACTTATTAAAATATAACATTTGAAAAGTTGGCCCCAAAATAATACATTACTGTCCAAAATATTCAGATAGGTGGGCACATTTTTTAAATCAATTCATTGGCTGAAACTTAAGAAAAGGCCAAGAAGGTAAAAAGAAGGTAAACATTTGTTATAGATCATCCAGTTCCCAAATCAATAATTTAAGTTTTAAATGCCTGGTTGTAAGTTTTTGTGTAGTTCTTTGTGGTTCCTGCTGACTCCCCCCAAAAACAATAGACACAGAAAGATTATCAGTAAGGGAGAGTTAGAGGGAGGCAGCAAGCCAGCTAGAGAGAGAGAGAGAGAGAGAGAGAGAGAGAGAGAGAGAGAGAGATTGAAATCAAGCTGCCTCATAAGGTTTTTACAAGATATTCCTGTTAAAACTTCATTTATAACTAATTTTATGTAGACAAAGAAGAAAAGAATTTGAAAGGTAGGCAGGCTTGGGGCAAAATGAATTAATTACTTGAGTTCTTTTCGTTGTTTGTTTTTTTTTTTAGGTGCAAATTAGCACAATCCAATAACCAAACATGCTGAATAATACTTTTATTTTAATTTTGAAAGATGAACTTCTTCCCTCAATATTCTATTTAGCACCTTGATAGGGGATTTCACTCATCTTAGATAAGGTCAGCCTGCAATATTTCTGGAGACTATTCATTTTATAATAGCTAAACTTCATAATTGGTTATATTTCTGAAAAAGTAGATCTCAGGAACATGTTCCATTTGGAGAATCAGTATTGTGGGTTGTAGCTAGCCCTAGAAGAACTTTTCAGGGAGAAAATTAGAAAAAAGTTACATCTTGGAAAACCTCTATTTTTTTCTCTTTTTAAAAACTTCCCCCTAAATATTGCAATTACTCTTCCATGAAAGAGAGTATTTTCTGACTATTTTTGTTCATTTATTAAACCTAATCAATTTCAAAGTCAGATATCATTATTGGCCAAGTTGATTAAAATGAGAAAAAATAGTTTTTTAAATTATGTTGATGAGCCATGACCTTGGAAAATTATAACTTCTCTGGAATATCATCATAAAGGTTCAAATTTCATATTACAGATCAAACAGATAAAAAGTAGGCTTGACAATGAAATTGGCAAAACATAATTCTAAAATTTCTAATGACTTAAAAGCGTATTGAAATAAAATAATTTAATTGGAAACCTTTGAAAAGTTGCATGGGAAAAATCATTACGCCAGTTTTTTACAAAGGTCCTGGAAGGGTACATGTGCCCCCAGGAGGCCAGTGAGTGGGGAAGTTGGGAAGAAAATATCGTCTTCTCCACGCACCCCTAGGGACAGTGATAGTGCACGGGACGTTGGAAAACTGTGGAGTAGCATGGGGAAAAGGGAAAAAATTCAAAGATAATTCCAACACCTTTCTCTTTACCATTCTCAGGTTGAGAGCCAGGATCATGGAGATCAGACCTTGTGGATTAAGTCCTGTTGGGTGCAATCCTAGCACAGCCCCACCAGCTGTGCACGCTGGTCAAAGCTGGCTTCCTTTGATTTTCTGTAATAAAATGGCAATTGCAATATCTACTTCATGGGGTTGTTAATGTAAACAAGAATGATTAGTTTTTAATGAACATTTCTGCATAGTGACCATGATCCAGTCACTGTGCTAAAGCACTTTAATGTGTGTGGGTAGATACAAGTAGTATCTGTACACCAAACAGTCTATTCTTATATTGTTATTTACTTATTAATTATTGTACTATTTTATATTATTATTAACCTACTTTGATCCATCACTGCATACATTTGCGATTGTGTGAGTTAATACATATTAAACTACCTTGTAGCATGCCTAGCATATGGCAGGCACTAAATTGTGAGTTTGTTTTCCTTTCAAATAGGTATCGCAAATACATAAAAATATAGATAAGTTAAACAATGTAAAGAGGCTATCTGTAGTGTACATATATACTAGTATTTAGACCTGTAAAGGGATAGCAACAGCATAGTGAATTACGTGCTATTATGCAGTTTACACCAAAAGATCGGAGTGAGCACAGAGGAAGAAATAATCAGATGATGGTACACCGATGTCCACTTCTGCCCTCCCTTCTGCCTCTCTTCTTCATCGCTTCCTGTCACCTGCCCCTGAGCTCAACAGATGTCCAAAGTTATGAGTGAATGCAATGTTATTGTGGAAGATGAGGAACACTTCATTCCCATTCCTTTTCTTTCTCATACCAAGCTCTCGTTCCAAAGGTGCATAAACAAGATAATGGGTTAGTTCTTTTTGTTTTTTTTTATGTTCAGTGCTATATCACTCTGTGCTATATTGTGAGTGAAAGCTATAGTGAGAGATCGTGCGTTTGAGCTGACAGAAAGAAGCCTTGGTACACTATGCTATGAACATTCTCTTCTAATGAATGGAATGAATAGCTACCATAAAGGTAATAGAGAAACTTGTCAGCAATTGAAAACAAAACAAAAACTCCACCCTCCCCCCAAACACGCCTATGTTTACATCAGTGATGCTCCACCTGTTACTTTACTGTTAAAAACTTCTTTGAGGGAATCTCACAGTTTTTCTGCGATCTATGTGTTTAGAGACAGCCTGATGCCAGGCAGCATAACACAACTGTTCATCACAGAAGTGCTCCTTACCCAATGTATGGCACGAATAAAGAGGGAGAAAAGATTCTAACGCATATTCGACACCTAAAACGTCCTAGATACTCATTTAAGTGTGATTTCATACAATGTTATATTTTAGTTTTCCAACTACTCTTAAAGTTATGTGTGAGCCAGTGCATGAGACAATTTATATTCTCAGTACTCCTTTCTTTTCTTTCCTTGTCATCCATCATTTTATTGTAGAGAAAAGAAAATTCTGCGGCATTTGCCCTCGGCGCCACTGCCTTTCTTTCCCAGATGATGCTATCTGCCTTGATGAGATCAGACAAAACACAGTTCTCTGCTTTTCTGTTTGTTTGTTTGTTTGTTTGTTTGCTCCATTAACTCTCTGAAGATTACAGCAGTTGCCAGCTTTCTGGTCTCGGGTTCTTCATTCCTTCACTGATATCACCTCAGGCAGAGTTTTCCGTGTAACTCAGATATCTTTCTAAAGCACAGTTATCAAACGTGAGCCAAAGTACATTCTTAGCATACAAAAGGATTACCTGGGGAGCAAGTTAAAAACTCAGGTTTCAGAATCAAAGATTCTCATTCATTTGACTGGGGTGAACTCATGGAATCTAAAATTTTAGCAAGCACTGGACACTACTCTCCTGTAGGAGGTGCTTCACCTGGAGAAACAATGTTCCTAGGCTCTGGTAATGCTCTGCTGAGCTTCATATGACCACTCGTGGCTAACGGAACATTTCTGTAGCTTTCTTTTGCAGCTTTAGCACCGGGCTAGTCTTCCTCTCCACAATGTGCCCGACCATTACTCTCAGGGAATTTGACGTGCATTTTGATGAGACTTCTAATACTCTAGTCTGAAAACTCATTAAATCCCTCCTGATCACAATATTTAAAATTTATATTTCAGATTTTTGCATCATCCTGAAGTGTTCTAACATTTTACGTTTTTACTTTTGAAAACACCCTCACCATGTAAAAACATTTTATCCTAACTTTCTTTCCTCCTAACTTTTAATGCATTGTTACTCCCAGTCTATAATAAAGTCTTCAGTCTTTCAAACTGCCCTATTTATCCAATCAATCATTGTAATGGAAACCTCCAATTATTCAATGCCTATTGTGTGTTAGGCCCTGTCCTCAGCATTTAATTGATATCATTTTATAGCTACCCTGTGAGATTATTAATATCATTTTACAAACGCAAATAAGGTTCAGGAGATTCAGTAAAATATCCAAGAATACAAAGTTTGTGAATAGAAGAAACTGCCCTGGCTGGTGTAGCTCAGCGGACTGAGTGTTGGCCTGTGAACCAAAAGGTTGCCAGTTTGATTCCCAGTCAGGGCACATGCCTGGCAACCACACATTGATGTTTCTCTTCCTCCCTTTCTCCTTCCCTTCCCCTCTCTCTAAAAATAAATAAATAAAACCTTTTTTTTAAAGAAAAAACTAGATTTAAAACTGATTGCATGACTGTAAAAACCCCTTATACTGACCGACATAACATTTTTACTCAACTTACATAAAATGGTCAAGACATTCGTTTTTCTTGCCTCTTCTTGACTTTCCGTGGTACGCACCCTCTCTTGCCTATCTATTTTTACTTAAGTATACCATTTATCTGGAAGGCTTTTCAAAATCAGTGAATAAATCAAGACTCTAAATCTTTCTTTTTAATATTTGAAAATCATCTTGTTTTTTTCTTCTACTTGGCACTCTTCATAGACCGACTTCTGTGAACTATCTATATGTTTCCCCCAAACCAGAGTTTGAAGTCCTGGAGCAAGAAGCAGGTGCTAGAGGAAGAAAAGCTTGCTCTGTGGCACAGGTGGCAAACACAAGGGCCGCGAGCCGGGCCCTCCACCTTGTCTCTCCCCCACAGCAGTGCCGAGCTCCTTGCCCCTAGTTAAGGAGTAGTTACATTTATGCAGTCCTAAAATGACATCCTGTGCTTTGAAGGCAACTGTGAGGCTGATGTGGCCCCTGGTGAAAATGAGTTTGACACCCCTGTTCTAGGGAGTCAGGCAGACCTTTCCACATTTCACCATTCCAGAATTTACTTACCATGCAATCTGAATGGCACACAATATCTCTAGTCCTTCGTTTATTACCCACCAGACATATTGTCACCTGCCTATGGTCATGGAGAGGATTAAACAATGTCTTATAGTTGATGTGCCTGGATCAGCACCTTAAATACAGCTGGTACAATACATTCTGAACCATAACCTGCCTGCCACTGATTCCTGCCTCTCACCCCTAATACTAATCAGCAAAAAGGAGGTCACATCTATCACATGCAGCAAAAATGTACGAAAAGTCGGTTTTAGCAGGAGCTGTAGAAACAGCTTCTTGTAGATATGGTGCGAGAAAAATCCTTCATCTCAAACTCATTGCTTAATCCTTAAGGGAATATATTTTGTTTTAAATTAGACTTGATATATTTGCACAATATTTTCTTAATTAAAGTAAATAAATACAGTTTTGACTTTACAAATTCGGAAAAAATCTCTTCAATGTAATCACATTTTATTTAGCAGATTTATTTGAGTTAGTAAGAGCTAGAGGGTTTATGATTAAGTTCTATATTCATATACTTTTCCAACAAAATTAGTATGTATAATATAAATCTGTTATACCAAAGTGCTGGTCACATCTTTGCAAGAAATTTAAATGTTTTCCCATAACTGAGCGTGTAATAATTTCAGAAGTCAACCTAACCCAGAGTATCTCAACATGAGTGTCAATGCTGAGTTAATAATTTTGTGCCAAATAACAGGAGAATCAGCTATTTCCCAAACCGTAAAATTGGAGGCTTTATTAACCCACTGACAAATTTTGTATAAACTATATTGTACAAGGATAATTTTATTTTCTAGTTATATCAGTTTTGTATGCTTACTATATCTGAAATTTCTTTTAAAACTATAACATCATTGCTTTATAATTGTTTTCCAAGAAAAATAGAGGGAGTTTTCAGTCGTGAGTGCATTACGTGAATTACACAGCTGTGAGTGAACACGTCTCACTGGCCACATGGAACTTCTCCTCATTCAGGCAGCTAACCTAAACTAACCCCCCAAATACACCTAGTTTCTCAAGGCCAGATTCAATTTCTCCAAAAGGTTGCTTGTGTATATCAGGGTCCTGCCCCTCTTTTCTGAACATTTTTATGCCTTCCAAGGTTGTGGCACTATGGCAGATTATTTTTCTCTTGTTATCATGGAATAAAACCCACTGAAAGCCTGAAGCCAATATAACTCATTGTTATATGATTTTTCAGGGACAGAATAACACTCAGTTCTATTAAAAAACAGCCTTTCAATGTCAGGAGTCCAGAGGGTTTGTTAAAATTGGACTTAGCCTGGTAGTCCAGAGGAAACAGTGTGGCTAATATCCTACCACCATTTGGGAAGAGACATTGTGTTGTTTGTTGCTGGAATGGTTTACAAGAATGATCTAATTCCAGAGAAGATTATTTGCTTCAGCTACAGCGTTCAAAGGCTAGAGTTTGGTTCTTCTTCTTTTTAAAATTTTAGTAATGGGAGTGTAAAAGTTACATTTTCAGGATATAATCTATTTATATTTTTAGGGATATAAGAATGGTCAAGATTGGGTAACTTTATATTCTAACACTTAGAACATGACTGAATAATGTTGTATTTTTAAATACATAGAGATTTTTTAAAACAAAATAAATAATGCAGATGCTTATTCAAATAAATAATATCTTTACCCAAATATGTGCCTTAATTCTGTAAGTTCTTTTTCTTTGATCTGAAGGTCATCTTCTAATCTTTCTATTATGATGACATAAGATTCACTGACCTTCTTCTTCCATTCATCTAAAAAAAATGAAATAGATTTATAGCTGTGTTTTGCAAAATGTAGACACAGATCATAACATAGAAGTAATTAAAACTCTGTTTTTATGCTAAAATTCTACAATGCTTTATTTAAATTACTGTGAGTTTAAAATGAAGATGTTTATATTTAAAATGCAATCATATGGAATTGTAGTAATTAAGAACCCATTTGATATAAGATAATATATTTACATAAAAGAATATTTTGACTTATTTGATTTGATTTAATTGCATTTTAATTATAGCAATCTCCAATTTCTAGAAAAGAGCTTTTAGGTTCTAAATATGAGATACTTAAGATATAACTCTAAAATCCCTATATTCAGCAGTATTATAATTTTTTTCTATGACATTATACCTAGGAACTAATAATACATTCTTGTAAGAAATTTGTTTTCTTTAAAGATTTTTGAAAAAGGTACTTTGAATTCAGTTAATCTTCACAACGCTTTTGTATAATACATTGTTTTATTATTTATGGAAAATTAACAGATATTCTAAGGAAATGTTAATGATTATAACTATCATTTAACCCTGTTACATTTAAAGATATAAAATAATTACCAGTGCAAGTCTGGGTTGGTCTAGATTTATAATTTCCCATTTGTTAGATGATTCTTCTTTTCCCCAGTGCAGTTCCTCACGTCACAAGATTCCAAGTTCAAGTGCAGTGACAGTCCAGTAGAAAATACTTTGATAGTCAGGCTAAAAATAAGCAGAGTGCCGAATGGAATGTCATGCAACAATGACGAAGATCAAAACAGTGTGACTTCCAAGGGTAAAATCATAAAGGAAACTAATCAGCCTGTTGAAAAGAGCTGTATAACAAATAAATTGTAAGTGTTTCAATAAAATTATTTGCCTCCATCAGTTGATTACCTAACCTTATATACCTTTATGGACCATTTCTTAAATAGGTGTATCTAGAAACTGGTTCAGTTACATATAATGTCTATAAAGAGCTATTGGAACCACCTAGGATCTTCTTTCAGGATCATTTTCTCCTGAGCCAAAGTCATGGCAGTAGGAAAAGAGTTACTGGTAATAGAATTTACCTCTATACTCGTATATAAACAATGAAAAAAGGGGAGGGATTTGGAGGAACAAATAGGAAGGACACAGGGACGAGAACTAAGGGGTGGAGATGGGAGGGAGGTGGGGAGCATGGGGTGGGGGGGCTGGGATGGGAGAAATAGACAAAAAACTGTACTTGAAAAATAACTAAATAAAATTAAAAAATAATTAAACAATGAAAACCCATATCCTATGGCATGTTACTAATGGAATGACTATAAGCTCAGGATACAACGAAAAACCCAGAAGAAAAAGTTACATGATTTTTAATACTTCTTTTTTTCAAAGCTTTATTTTATTGTTGTCACTATTATAGATGTCCCCATCCCCCACTACTTTGCCCACCTCTAACAAGGCTATGTCCCCCTTTTCTTCTGGCTGTCAACACACTGTTGTCTGTGTCCATGGGTCATGCATATACATTCTTTGCCTAATGCCCTCACCTTCTTTCATTCAATCCCCCATTCACTCTCCCCTCTGACAGCTGTCTATTCCAAGTATCCATGACTCTGTTTGTATTTTGTACATCAGTTTATTTTGTTCATTAAATTTATACACTTCTTTTCTATAATGTAATTTTATCTAGAAAGTATAAATTTTAATCTTGAAGTTTATCTTCAGGGGCCATAGTTTGAATGTAATAGGTATAGATTTCATAGCTGTTATAGTTGAGTGTTCAAGTAACTATTTCTTTTTAAAGAAAATGCGTAGATAACTTTGATTCCTCACAAATTTTACTCAGCAAAAGTAATTTAAGTTCTGGAGGTGGGGCTTCAATACTGATCAAATATGATGGGGGACCCAAAAGACCCCCAGAATTATCTTCTGGGGACAGACTCCCTTGTAGTATAGCCTTCCTCACCTAGGTGAGTGTTTGAGGAACACATCTGTATAAGTGTGCCAGCTGGTGTTACTGTGAGAGGCTACATTGGGCTTCAGTGGATTTTTCTGAAGACTCTTGCAACGCCATTTGCCTATTTCCTGCTGGGTGATTTATGAGTGGCCCCGCCTGCACTGCATTGAGTGTTCAGCAGTTTTTGACAAAAAAAAAAATGGCATGACCCCTGTGCCCTACCCTCTCTATTCTTCACCGTATCTTACCCTAAGCAACTTTGTTTTGTTTCTCTGGATGAAAAAGTCCTCAAAGAGATGTGATCTGCTGATGTGGAAGAGGTGAAACAAAAAAAAAATGGTAGAAGCACTAAAAGGCAACAAAATCGACAAGTTCAAAAACTGTGCTGAGCAGTGAGAAAAGCGTCTCAGTAGGTGTACTGCATCAATCAAGTGCGGAGTACCCTGAAGGAGACTGAAGTTTAAACATGTAAGAGTAAATACACTTGTTTATATAAATAAATTCTAGGTTTTTTGTGTCCCCCTGTTAACAATGAGAAGAGAGAGAGAGAGACCTGAGCCAGGAGGCCTTTTTTCCCTGCCTCTGTTCTTGTCTCACTGCAAGAGATGAATTAAAGCAAGAGACAAATGTATAGTGGAAACAAGATAGTTTATTTATACACTTGAGCAAAAGCTACAAGTAGGCGCTTGGCTAATCTGAGTGCCCCAACTATTGGGGTTTGGGGCTTATGTACCTCAGCTGGCTTCCAGATACATCCCTCCTTCTTCCCTTCTAAATCCTGGGAATAATGTACAGCTACAGGGCTTTCTTTCTCTGTTAGTAAAAGTTCTTTGTCTTAGTTAGTAAAATTGCTACAGATGCCCCCTTTTCCAGTGTAGAATCTCAAGGACTACCCCGCTTCCTCCTGTTTGTGATGTTCAGGACACCCAGCGATCTTCGTGAGACTGTTACAGAGGCCCCTTTCTCAGCACAGTCTCAAGGACTCTTTTCTCCCACTGTGCTCTTTCCTTCCCTGCCCAGGACACCAGCAATCTTGCCAAACCGAGCTCAGCGCTGCTGAGTTAATTGGTGAGACATGTTTCCCTTTTTGCTTCTAGTCTCCTGTGTTGAGGTCTTTGTTAGATTGTAATGGTGAGGCCCCTGACTTTATTCCTCCTCTTAGGGCTCATTCCTAGCCACTACCTAACACCCCCTTGTATAATTAAAGAAGTAGGTTATCTTGACTTAATGGAAATCTCTGACCTTCC
Organism: Artibeus jamaicensis; assembly: GCF_021234435.1. NCBI lineage: Eukaryota > Metazoa > Chordata > Mammalia > Chiroptera > Phyllostomidae > Artibeus > Artibeus jamaicensis. Next base: position 21,370,025 of record NW_026522025.1, on the reverse strand, counting down.
CTAAATACAACTCTTCTTATCTTTCCTCATCTGTACCTACTGCCCTGGATGTTGATGTCTTCTGTACTTTGGGGTTCTCTGTTTACTTGGTCTATGCATTCTGTTTTCTTTGCTTGAAGGCCAGACATCGTCAGTTGTACTAGCTTTCTTTCAGAATTTTGTGACCCCCATCTCCTCAGGTCAGAGTCTTTGTATTCCTCAGGAATTCTGCCCTCAGGACCACTGGACTGGCACCTGACTTCTCAATGCTTTTCTGTCCTGAAGATCATACTAGATAGTTTTCTTTTAAAGGCTTGCCATTTCTCAAGGCTGTATCCTAGAAAGTAATTCACAAGCTATCTCTTCCTCAGATGTCCTTAAAAGCAACCCATGGTTGTCACATCATTAATCCAGAGTGACAGGGATGAGAGGCAGGCCTCTAGGCCTTCCGGACAACATCTAAGTGTGTGTATTTTTCTCCACCTTTCTTCCCTTATTTCTCTCTCCACCACCTAAGATCTTCGACTGGTGTATTGTGTGCTTGTGTGTATCACCTGTATCGATGAAGGAAAAGCTAGCTCATACCATTTTGCATTGTTTCTTCAAATGTCCTATTTGGGACATGACATACAAATGGATGCACACATTTTTAAGATTTTTCCTTTTGATTTTCAATTTTTTTTGTTTTGCCCCAAAGGTTAGCTTTTAAAAATGAAAGCTTTAGTTGTCAAAGCTACTTATTTCTGTTATGAGTTTGAAAATCCAATCGGCATCTCAACTGAGTTTTTCCACACCCTGAGGCAATAGTTTTTGCTCAAAAAGGGAGAATACCAACATAAAAATGTATGAAATGATAATATTAATACCTAAAATATTAAACATCATCGAACTCCATAAAAATGTCCTAGTTTTAAAGGCACAAAATCTACAAGCCCGTTTTAAGAACGGGGATTAATCCTGCCGAGTGCCTTTAGCAAGGTGACGGGATGGCTGAAGCAAGTAAATGACGCGGGATGACTCTCCTGCTTCTCTTTCTAAAGAATGCTGAAGGGGGGAAATGGGACAACTGTAATGGCATAATCCATAGAATATATTAAAAAGAAGAAAAGAATGCTGGAGAGAATCCACATGGAAGCAGGGAATGTTATCCCCAGTACTCAGTACCTTTCTGGAAAAATTACTTCTCTCTGCCCTAGGTTGGCCATATGCTCTACACTGAATTCTACTCATCCCAGTCCTGAGAATTCCAGAAGTGTGGAAGACATTTTAATTCATATATTATCAAAAGCACAACCTAATTACAAAAGTACCTATCTTCCCAAACTTTGGATGGAGCCAAGGTTTCTGTTTGTTTACGAAGTGCATTTCACACTTTGTAAATAAACAGAAACCGGGGCCCCATCATCAGAAATTCTGATTGAAAAGATCAGGAGTAGGGCTCAGGAATCTGAATTTTAACAGATACTAATGATTCTAATGTAGATACTACTTGGGACACACTTTGAGGGACACTATTTTAAGGTTGCTTAGTGGGAGATGCCTACTTACTTAAAGGTTTTTGAGTCTTCAAATCCCCTGTAAGAGTAGAAAGGCCTGGGGTAAAGACAAAAAGATTGTTTCGTGTTTTTAAAGAGTTCTATCCCGTGGTAGCATTGGGGCAGTAGATGATGGGTTTGTGCATGAAGAGTCCCGTATTTTAAAGGTGATTCACAAAAAGTGGAAGCAACCAAGGTGCCCTTTCGTAGGAGAATGGATAAATAAACAAATTGTAGGTATATTCATACCGTAGAATATTATTCAGCAATAAATGAAATACCAAACCAAGAAAAGTTATGGAATAATTTTAATTGAATAATGCTAAATGAGCTAAGCCTGTCAGATAAGGCTCCATATTACATAATACCAACCATAGGGTATTTTGGAAAAGGCCAAACTATAGACACAATAAAAACATCAGTGGTTTCCTGGAGGAGGGGAGAAGCGAAGGCATGAATAGTTGGAACACAGGCAATCTTTAGGCTACTGATACTATTCTGCAAGAGACAGTAATGGCACATTATGCATTTGGAAAAAACCTCATAGAACCATAAAACATGAAGACTTTAATTAATAATAATGTATCAATATCATTTCATCAAGTACCAAACAAATATAAGAGTTAATAGTAAGAGAAACTGGGGAGGGTTTTGGGTGGGGAAAAGAAGGAGTGTATGGTAACTGTACTTGCTGCCCAATTTTTCCATAAATCTAAAACTGTTTTAATAAAAAGTGTATTAATTTTTAAAACACCAAGGGAAAATATAAAATGATAAATAAATATGACCAAAATAGTATTCTTTAACAGAAAAATTTGAATTTTTAAAGGAATATTTATAGCATAAAAAAGTCTTTTCTAAAGGGCTAAGTACTAGTAAGCATTTTTGTTCTTTTATGCTTGCTTGGTATTTTTTTTCATTCAAAATGTCAGGGTAGATTTAGTAAATACCTTATTTCTTCAACTATTCATTTTTTGATCAACTTTCATGTTCTATTGAATTGCCTAAATTTAACATTAATGCCTCCATCTCTTCAACTGATTTACCAGACTACCTCAGCACATACATAGACATGTTCTAATACTCCTTCAATAAGCCAATTTACATTCTTTCTGAATTCCTTTATTTTGGGTTCATATGATTTATTTATCCCAATCTACATTTGTGCATCTGCTATTTATAGCAGACTATACTAGTCTCTTCATGCATATTTAAAAGGATTCTTCCAAGATGAAAAAGATAAAAATTGACCTTGATACTTCTTCACTTTTATGATTCCAACAGAGAAATTATAAAGACATGTATCCCATAAAATCTGACCGGTGCATTTGGAACAATTCTTATCACATTTAGGAGTATGAGTTCATTTATACTTAAATCCTAGATCACTCTTTCATTGTGAATGGATTCTTATTAACATGTTTCCTAGTTTGAGGGAAGTTTGAATTTTTGATGTGTTACATCTAGTTGACAAACAATTAAGATAATCACTGCTTTAAACATAATTAGGTGTAATTACTGATTGGTATATATTTACATTTTTTCTTCATTTTAATAAATATTAAATGATATTAAAACCAAGCTGCACAATAAGAAAACAGAGGGTTGTCTAAGAGGTCTGCAAGTATTGAACTTTAAAACTTCTTTGATTTCTTTTTGAACAATATATTTCTGCATGATAGCAAGCATAATTTGGGAGATTCTTAGTTGTCAAACAAATTTCCTTTCTTTTCTGCTGGAATCCCTACATTTATAGTATGTTGGATGAAATCATAAATCACTATTATGAATATGAACACTGTTGAGATAATATTAATATTAATCTTACAAATGAATAGGACTTGAGAGTATAGGTATAATAATCAAAATAAATGTGAAAAAATCAATATTACAGTAACTTAAACAGGTGTTCTCAGTATCTCTGTGACAGCATATTAAATAAACAATAAAACATTCTTGCTATTCTTATTCCCAATTTACAACACAACTAGAAATGCAAAGATAGTTATGTTTGCTGTGCTTTCCCTTGCTGCCGGGTGAACGTGAAGTAGTGTTTATGAAATGATTTAAATTAAACAGTGATGAGTCATGTCTCTGCCACTGACTGAGACTTTTCTTCTTTCCAAACTGATCAGAATTCATTTCAATTGTCAGTTCAGCTCTTCATTGATTTGATCGATTGATTCATTCATTAATAAGCATGTACTGTATGTATCAAGCACTGCAAAAATCTCATGGGGCCCAGGAATAGACAAGTAAACAGGCAATTGCCATAAACCATTTGTCCTATGATAGCAATATTCATGATTGGTTATGAGAAGGGGCATTTAATAAAGCCTACATCCGAATGAGAAAAAACATTCTTTGAAGCATTAAAACCTTTGAAATAATCTAAACTTCATGACTTGGGGCATTTCCAATCTTACTTCATCTTTCCTTCTCCCCCTTAAGAGTCAGCCAGCCTGCCAAGGAAATAACAATGTAATTTAGTTCAATTAATAACTAATTGTTGTCTTTGAGCAAACAACACTTCCATGCCTAAGATTTGTCATTTATTAAAAGAAAAATGTGAAGGAGAAAAGCAAAAATAGCTAGTTCTACTTACAATGAGTTAGTATTATTTTCCCTTACCAATTATCCATTTAGAGGTTGCTCCTCAAAGTGAAAGTAAAATTAATTTGATGCAGGAAGGACAGATGATTTAAAGGTTCAGAGTGGACCTGTATAACATGTGGTTGTTGTGAGCCCACTGAGTGATTCTATGTGACCAGTTCTTTGCTTAGTCTCTTTAAGCAGAAACAATCTAAGTAGTCTGCCCAAGCATAGATACCTCCCAAGCATATTTTTGTTACATATCCTCCTGTATCAAAGTGGGAGAATGATGAAAATGGTTATGGTGCCACACACCTTTATGCATGTCCCCCTCCTGTCATCCTCCTGTTTCATATCAGTGTTAGAAATGTCATCAGCCTTTGGCAGGTACTCAAAGGTTCATGATGTCCCTTCTGTTTACATGGTTCAGCTAAGCATCCCACCAATTAGAACTGACATTGATTCAATTGTATAGTTTTCTATCCATTTTATATTTTAGTTGTGGGAATAGCCTGTCTTTCTTTGAAGCTGAGATGTCACAGTATGTAAAATCTTGAATAACCTGAATAGAAATTAAAGAGAGTGCTATGATTAAATTAGTATAAAGCTGTTGGGTGTACAAAAAACTCAACTTTTACCCATAGCTATGTTGTGGTGAATCAACAGAAAGTCACAGTCTGTAGGGCCACACAGCTTTTTGGTTTCTGCTGCAGGGATTTTGTCTCTGAAGCCACTTATGAGGGGATTTGCTGTAGCAAGTCATGTTTAAGAGCGTCCTTGATGCCAGGAAGACTTTCAATAATAAACCCAAGTTAAGCTCTTCCAATTTTATATAGTCAACAACTGTCCTGATAGATTTTTACTTTATTAACATACAAATAACATTCTCTTGTCACACAGTATTCAAGTTTAGTAATGATATATATATATATGTTATATGTATATATATAAATTATGTTTTCAATTAAAATTTGTGAAATAGATACATATGTTTTTGTTACAATTTTACTCCCTTTTTAAATATGGCTTATCAAGAGTAGGCTATAATTGTTGTGAGTTTCAAGACAACTTGTTTTCATACATGTAAAGCATTTTTAAAAATTGCCACTGCATTTGCAATAAGTGTATATCATACTTTCCTAGTCTGGAACAAGTACTACTATTATTGCCCATACCTCCCATAAAAAGTTGCAGAGTCGTATACCGACTTTAGGACTTCCAAGCAGTCTTTACCAACTTTATAAACTATTTGGACAACTCTTTCCTTGTTGTTCTCTTTGTATCTGTACCTGCCTTGTTTCTTGAACCCATGATTGTGGTCATTGAGCTTCATATTAATATGAAAAAATGTGAATTAGTAGATTTAGCTCAGTCTAAAAACCTAAAAGAAACCCCTGTCATTAATACTAGAAAGGATTACTCTGAATTACAGAGTGGTAGAAATTGCAACCAAAGGTATTAGAAGCTCTTCCAATCCTGCCCCAACCCCCCCACTTTTCCCACAGTCCTAACCTTATCATTTAAGATCAGAACTTCCTGAGATCTAAAGCAAATGATGCCAAAACACTTCTAATTCAGTATCTCTGATGCCTAAGTTTATTCAGTAATGATGGAATATACTGGGTTTAATAATCAAGTCTTGAGTCTAAACCTCTAAGTTGGCTTACTATGTGGTATCATTTCCTAACAGCTGCCCAGAGTTTCCTAAGTTGAAGTGGAGGTCTGATTATACACATAGTTACCTAAAACTGTCTCCATATTTGCTCATTCACGTATGCAACTAGGGGGTGACTTATAGAGCCTGTGGTGAAGGGCTACCAGATATTTGGAATTTGTGAGGCCCTGAGGTGTATCGGATTGAGAGATGAATACATATCTTATTAGGGTTTAACAAATTAATTCCTCATCATCTTCCTGAAAGTTTTATTTCCCTCCATGATGAAAGGCATTCATCTCATTTAGCTACAGAATACTTAATTTACTAGCTAAAAACAATGGTTTTCTATGTACCTTCTAAAGACCATATCTTCCCTCTTTGAACTATTCCATTATTTCTTCTAGAGAGTTTGGGTATGTAATATTTTACAAAATCATCTTGAAATGATATATCAGGGATGCATTCTTTAATGTTATTAAGGACGGTTGTCTCTACTCCTTTTTGATGACCAAACATTTATATTTGATGATTATGTACTATAATTCTATGTGCATACACATTATATATACCTACATATACATACATTGTGTATATATATATATATATATACACACACACACATATGGAAACTATTATCTATGTAATTATCATATACACACACAGGCAGTAGTAATGCCTCCTTTAGTGTGGTTGGTAGAGTAATAATATGGGTGTAATAATTTATGGTTTTAATTTGAACATTTCACCTAAAATGTCATGTGGTATGCTTGAGCATGACATTGTTATGTTACAGAATTACATGGTTATGATTTGTAATAAAAATGGGTGTTATCTGTGCTGGACCCTGTGTGTGTGTGTGTATAATATCAAGAGCATCAAGAAAATAAAACAAAAGGCAGAAAACTGTACTTGAACAACAATTAAAATAAAAATAATAAATTCTGAAAAAAAGAGATAAAACAAACCGATAATACTCATGTCCTGCTCTAAGTCTGTATGGATATAATTCTGACTGCTTCTATAGAAAAGCACCTATTAAGGAAGATGGAATTGATATCTTTATATCTCCTGTTAGGTTGTGAGCAACTTAAAAGCAGGAATTGTCTTATTTATTTTTGCATTCCCAAGCATAGCACAGTACCTGGTTGACTGAGATATAGATATATATAGAGAGAGATATATAGATATATATATATATATCTTTAATTGTTTTGGACTGAATAGAGTTGAATTAAACTGAGCCAAACTGAATTGAACTGAACCAATTGAATTGAGCATAACTGATCCCTTTAATAAAGGAAATATTGCTAAGTTCTTGAAAAAAGGTAAAGTAAATATAGATGAAGCCATTGCCAATTCTGCAGACAAAAAAAAACAGCAATATTTTAAAATTCCATGGAAGGATAATTCAAATAATTTTTAATATCTTTATTTTCCTAATCTTCCATTTAAAATTTCCCTATATCATAAGAGGTTTTTGCATTATCTGGCATTACTAGCATTACTAGCATTTATATAAGGTATATGATGCTATAGCAATATGTACAAATCAGACTTTCAGGGAGCTTTTAAAAACTACAGTTACCAGGAACAATTCATGATCAACTAAATCAGAAATTGCTGGGGTTAGGCCCTTGAATTAAGAAAAAGCAAAACAAATCTCCAGAAGTGATTTGGACATAGCTTTTTCATAAGTGTAAGGAAGAATCCTTGCCAGCAAAAAATTTATAATTTGATTTGGTACTGGAAAATACAATTTGCTGTACAAAATAGCTTTTGATGAGTGAAAAGAATGGTGCAAAAACCATATACTATTTAAGTTAACAAGGAGAAAATGTTATATTGGGCAGGCTACAGACAAATTTTTGAATATACTAGAATTGAAGCAGGTCTTGCTATTTTTTAAAATCTCAAAGGGTGCAGAAATAATTAACCTTAAACATATGATAAATTGAGAGCTTGGACACAATTTAAATAATTATATCACTTCAGAGGATTCAGACAAATTATTATGATGATATTCATTAAAAGCCCTATTATTGTTCTACACAGTAAAACAAATTCAACGATGCTGATGGGCCCCAAATTATTTAAACTTCATTGTGGGATTTTTTTTCTTGAGATTAACAATTGATTAGATTGTTAGATAAGTTAGGCAAAGTCATAAATACTAAATGACTGAAAAATTACACAGAGTGGCAGCAATGGTGGGAAATAGGAATAGGATACACAGTAAGCATTTCACAAGAAAAAAAAAGAAAGTCAAATCAAGAGAGCTTAGAAAAGCTAAAAATCCATATTTATTGGAGATCAGAGGCACCAGGGGCATAGCAAAAGCCAGTGTTCTACCAGTGAGAAGAATATGCAAATCATGTATGAATTCATGGTACATTCAGGCAAAAACACACTGAAGAAAGTGCTTTAAGCAGAGGCATTATTTCATAAATAGAATCATAAAAATTTTGCTTATTAGAATAGCAAAGTTACATTTGAAATGTAGTTCAGTGTTAGATACCTACTTCATTAATACAATGAAAGAAAGGTGAAAGGAAGAAAACTTTTCTAAGAAATGTAGAAATAGATTATGAAATACGTTTGCCCTGTATATAGAGAGTAACTGCACATATTCTCTAAATGCTCCTTTAACGATTCCAATAAAATTTCCTGAGTCTCATACCTGAATGGGTTCTTTTTTTAATTTCAAATTTCAAAAGGTGTTATGGTAAGTTTTATCAACCATTCCAGCCTCGGTTTGCCCTGTGGTCTTTGGTGTACATCACAGGTGACAAACACAAGGCCCGTGGACCAAATACGTCCCTTCATCTTGTTTTATCCAGCTCAGCACCTAAGTAGTTACAGTTATACAGTCCTAAATTGCATTTGGCCGTTTGAAGGCAACCTTGAGGCTGATGTGGCCCCAGTGAAGGTGAGTTTGACACCCCCGATGTGCATAACCTTGACTTTTGGTTTTAGTGCAGATCAGAGTGAGTTTATAGTGAACCTGAAAGTGAGTTAAAATGCTGTTCAATTTTTATACTTTGCCCTATGTTGTGCTTTATGCTTAACTAGAAAATTGTATTCTGTTTTTATTTACTGAAAAACTTTGAAGATTGTTTCATTACTTTAGTTAATGTCCAACTATGAGCTATAAAATATGCATTTATGTAAAAATTTTGGTTCTTACTGATGTTATTTTTCTACTAAATGCCTTAAAAGAAAAAGTTTATGCAGTGTAGCTAACTACATACATTGTTTTTTCTCTTTAAATCAGATTGATATAATAGTATTGTGTCTGATGTCATTTTTATATCAATAAAAAAGCCACCTGTATACTGAATTTTTTAGTTCAGCACAGATGATGGTAAAGTCTTATAAAGAAAAAAGGTATAGCTCTTCATGTCTAAATAAAAACAATTCCCAGAAATATGTGTTTAAATAGAACATAACATATAGGTTTAAACAGTAAAGTTTTAAAATCAATGTAACTTTTTTGTGTTATACATAAGAATTTTTGAGATATAAGCAAATTATTTTAAAAACATCTTTGCAAAGTTGAACTCTTTTCTTTACCAAATGCTAGTCATTATTGCTGAAACCTACTTATTGTACTATCCTGCTATTTCAGAGACTACCGAGATGTAACCATATTTATTTTGCTCAGCAATTTGCAAATACACACAGAACCAAACCTCAACCCCAAATATAGTTAGCACTGTATTCCTATTATTCCTTGAATCCTTTCTAAAACAAACTTATTAGGAGTCCCTGCTATGATGATGGTGCATTTTGTGCACCTCTTGGAATAAATAATGTACAGGAATCATTCAAATGCATATTCAGTGGGAAGCCATCTGGCTCTATGTGAATATATGAATATTTTAGTTTGCTCAGCAAGTCAAAAGTAAAATCTGGCACTTAGGATTATCATGTAGATTTGTGACAGTACTTATAAAAAAGTTTGCTTCTATACATCAATGATTGACACATCTATTAAAGCATAGTTTCTTTCATCATGGAATTGAGTCTACTTAAACTATGTACAATATTGCTTGGTTTGGAAGTCATCATAATTCAACTTGAATTGCAACATGCAATGTTTCATTCAAATAGTTGCAATAAAATAAATCTTGACATTGGGTTGGAATTAATAGGTTTTTGCAGTGGACACCATGGCATGGAACCCAGATCTTTCTTCAGGAAAGACTTATTACCTCATCCACTAGGAGTACTGTCTGTAAAGTGCTTTCAGCTGTCAGCCCCGTTCACGAATTGCCTCAACCACAGATTGCTATCTTACCCAAGATACTCTATCCCAAGGTGCCCACATCAATAAAGATTAATATGTGGTATAAATTGTGGACTCTCAGGTTGAACTGAGCACAGTGCTGAAGTGCCATTATAGCATCAGAACTCTTCCTGGAGACTACCATTGGGCCTGCATCACAGTTTGATTTCTCCCTCCTGTGCAGTCTTGTTTCTGTTCCCTTCCTTGCACAATTATTAGTCCCAGGGCACTCCTTAAGAAATATTATGCACTTCAAACTCCATCTCAGATTCTACTTTCCAGGAAATTTAACCTGTAGTCATTATCTAACCCTACCTCTTACCTAAAACAAGAAATTTTTGAGAAGACTCATGGTAAATCTTTCAGTGTCTTCCAGTCACTTTGCACAAACACTTTCGGTGTCATGAAACTTTATTATCTCATAAGGCAACCCACTCTATTATTGGGCAAATTTATTCCTATTACTAATAAACATTTTCTTCCTTGTAACATGTGAAACTAGATAAAGCCAACTTCATCACCCTACTGATTTCATCATTAATGAATTAAATGACATTTTGATGCACACTCACAATTTATGAGAGATAAATATATTTAATATGAGAAAAATACTTTGGTAATTAGAAATACAGATTTGAGAGTTGATACCACACTGATGTATGAGAACATATGACATCCCAAAGGAGTGAATATGAATAGAGAAAGTGAAGCCCAAAGATCTGTGACCTTCCAACAATATGAAGGAAGAATGATGATGAGGAACAAGTAAAGGAGACTTGAAAAGACTGACAAATGAGTTAGGAAAAAAACTAGTAGTGTGGGCTCTACTGAAGCTAAACAGAGAACATACTTCAAAGAAGGAGTGATCAACTGAAACAAATGCTACTGAAAGATGAAAACAAGAAACAGTACTGGGTTTGTCAAAATGGAGAGCACTGGGAATCCTCAGAAGAACAAGTTCAGTGGAGTGGGGCTGGGAGCTAAAAGTCTGATTGATTCAGGTTATAGGGCAGATACGAGAAAAGGCACTGGAGAATGGAAGTGCAAACATTATATGCTGTCCAGGAATTCACAGATATCTGGAAGACATTCTGAACGCGAGTGGGGCTTAGAATAGAGGTTGAGCTAATGTTGTCTATATCTAAACGGGAAGCAAAATTCCAGCTGACATCTGCTTATATACACTAAATATAAAATAGGTTAAAAAAACACAAAAAAACATGTGTGAAGGGACAGGTGAAGTGACTGCAGACTATCACCAAGCAAAAGTTCACAGAGAACGAAGTGTAGCATGTTAGAAAGGAGTATGAATCATCATCCCCAAAGTATTAGGGAAGCACTACAGGATATAGAGACCAAGTCAGTGAAACAAGGTTGAGAGGGCCACAATATTCCTTTTTCCCTTCAAAGCTCAGTAAAACTCAATGCCAATCTGTGAACATATATTTCCTTTGCAGTCTCTCTGCAAATTCACTTTCATGCATTTGTAATATGCATGGTAATTCATTGCGACCGCACATAAAAGGGTGTTCTTAGATAACAGTAAATGGCATATTGAACAGGGTTGAGAGAAGTGGAAGGATTTTGGTTATGTTTCAATGTGCAAACAACACTGACTTGAAGAACTGAATGAAAAAGATAATGGAAATATACGTGAGGCTTCATGAATGACTTCTAGGTGTTTGCCTTGAACAATTTGGTGAATGATTTGGATATTTATGTAGATGAAAAGATCATTAGGATTGATAAGGAGAAGATAAGAGCTATCTAAATAGAAATGCCTATTGAATTTTTTTCAGTTAGAAAGAGGTATGAAGCAGGCAGGTATATATGTGTATATATATGTGTGTACACACACACACACACATATATATGTATATATATATAATGCTAGAATTCAGTGTTGAATCCATTACGGTGGCTAATATATGATAAAGAAAACCTCAAAAGCATTGCAAATGAAAATAAAAGAGACTGTATCCTGATGATATAATATGGCTAAAAGAAGTTTTGCTTTTCTCGTATTTTTTAATCTTTTGGGAAATTAACAGCATGTTTGTAGTCTATAGAGATATAGAGATAGATTGCAGATACTAGAAACATGGATAATTTTGTAAATTGCTCCTTCTCTGGAAAACTTACAGCATATATTTCTTTTGCATTTAAACAGCTGTAGTTGTAATAAGTAAAAAAGGCTTTCTCTAAAGCATTATACTTTCTACCTTTCTTCTCATAGGCTAACTTCCAATCATGGCCTTTGATTTGACTGGATAATGGTTAATTAGAAAGTATCAAGTTTAAGCAATTATGAGTGATGATCTCTCTTACCAAATTTCATTAAAAATTGACTCCAGTGATATATAAGGAGTGAATTTTAGAAGTTAATTTATGACCTTGTCAATGCGCCTGTACATTTAAAAACTGTACTTGGGCCACTTGTTATGATCATAATTATTTCTTCATATAGTCAAAGTTTTCTAGTTCTAGATTTCATTAAAAATGTTTAAAACTTCTCAGAACAGCATATTGGTGAATGTAATTTACATTCTCAAACCCAAGGGCTAAAAGTAATAGAAAGGAAACCAATCATGTAAAACTTCATTTAGTAGTGCAACATTTCACAACCTGCAAATGAAAGGAATACTTACTTGCGTTCCAGAGTTGTGTTTTTAAAACAAAAATGCCTCAAGATGTAAATGCTTTAATTCTTTTCTGGGCAATGTGATACTCTCTTATAATGAAAACTAACTTAAACCATCTGAATGTTCTGCAGGGAGAAAAGAATAGTTACTAGTGAAGGAAAAAATTTTAAAAAATCATTTATATTACTTAGCCACAGTGTGGTTGTAGCACAGATTTTAAGAGCCTTTAAGGACTGGAGATTGAACAAGATGATCTGAGTAACACACTATAGAACAGTGCCCAAAGAATATAGACATTAGAGTTTAGGTTGTTTCAGTGATGCATTGAAGCACAATTGAAGGAATATAATTCTGGCCCAGAGAGCTGGGAAATGACAGCAGATGGATTGCACCAGTCTGCAGCAATCAGAGATAAAGTGCTGTTTGAATGGTTGAATTTTATGCTTTGGAAGGCTACTAGACTCCTTCAGCCAGAGGCTGCAAAAGATAGACTATTTGTCCAACCAGCCCAGAAGGAAACATTAAGTCTGTTAGTTTCAATCATTTACTTGTATGTGCAATAGTGCCCTCAGGATGAATATCTTTAGACGTGAATGTCAATAATCAAAAATTGCCTTATAGGTGCATGATAATGGTGACTAATTCACAGTCCTCCTCCTCCTTCTCCTCTTGCAAATATCAATGCAGTAGAAAATCATCAGCTTCTCATTCCTTTATTCTAATTTTTAACCTGACTCCAAATTGTGTTCTACTATAGACAAACTGGCAAGATGTGGCTAATTTGTTGTGACTCATGTAGTTAGCTCTGTCAAGGACAGGAACTGATCCTTTTCCACCAGATACTGGTATAATTTGCTCCTCATGATATATTAAAAAACTAATCAGAAATTTATGTGAATATAAGTGAATAGAAATGTGAACACTAGTATGTTATATACAACTTAGCACATTGATATTAGAGGGAAGGAGAATGTGCAATAACCTCTGACAAAAATCAATACAAGGAATATTAATGCCATTTTTCTAAGTATAAACAATAAAAGTTGTTCTCAACCTCTATATATAGAAATTGGCTTTGTCTAAACAAAATTTTAGAGGTACAAAATATTAAACAAATAATGGTTGCTTCAATTATTTCTCTTGCATTGACTTTAAAATGTATGAGTAAATTTAAAAAGGTCCTTCAATACTTTAGTTCTTAGTGTAATGAAGACTGTCACGTAGCTAGACAAAAAAAATTTAAAAATATTTCAGACAATTTTGAGCAAATTAGGTTTTTTTTGGCTTTTTCTATTTTAATTCTGTGAGACTACATGTATCAAGGTATCCAAGGTACCTAAATTCTGGGTGTCCGAGTTGCTCAGGGCCAGAGGACATCACGGCGTACAGCATCCTGGATATTGTGTAGTGCACTGGTTATCAGCTGTGATAGCCTTACATACACGCATTTTGCAGCAGGGAAAGTTTTGACTTTGGTAATCCTTATGTAACATAGGAAGTACTGCTTAGGCTCAGGAGATGAATAATAGATCACCACAGGTTCTGGAAACACTGGATTCATGATATTAAAATTTTGGGATTTTCAGCACCTCACTTGGATTTTTGAAGTTTCATATCAATTTTAGTATACTCATACATTCTTTGTTTACACTATTACAGATGTTCCCATTTGCCCCTCTTTGGCCACCTCTTCCCTCTGGCCTTCACCACATTGTTGTCCGTGTCTATGGGTTATTTGCTTAGTTTGGTGAGTGTATGCTTAAGGTAGAAGACTGATATCAAATAATGGATTTTTCCCATTCCCCTCTTGGTCACTGTTAATTATTAAATCATCAATAAGCTTATGTTAATATGTTTAGTTATGCATAATGGCCATCCTTTACAAGCCTTGAGTGTATGATTTAAGGGCCGTGATTTTATTAAACAAAATAATACATCTAAAAAAATGTCCAATTTCTTATATGTGGTTGGAATTACCACCTGAGTTAGGTGCATTGTTGGTGATAAATAGATGGTACTACACAACACGAATTTCAAGGCAAGGGGCACTGACATATTCTTGGAAAAGGTAACATTTCGAAGCAACTATAATGCATAATTGTACAGAATTATGTTTAAAATGGTGACCACCAATTTCTCAGAAACCTCCCACTGACTAAAAGACAGTCTTCTAATTGATGATCACATTGAGGCAAAAATGAAACTGCATTTTGTCCAATAGCATTAAAAACTTGCAGAACAGGTATCTGGTGCCCACGGCTTGAAGGAAAATGCACAGTAATCTGGTGGGGGCATTTAAGAAATGCAGCTTTACCAACACATGTGACAGCGCAGAACGTGGTACTGGGTGATTATCAATTAACACTGGATATCAATTAACTTTCAACTTGAAAAATCTTCAGAAAAGTTTGACTCTGAATGCAAAGTTTCAGAAGAGTCAATATTGCATTTTCGTCCTTTATATGTATATGCAAGCAGGTGAAATGATAAAAATCTGTAATTGCACTTAAAAGATCTCCAACAAATAAATAAATATAAAAAGTTCAAGTAACAAAGGAAAGTATTGAATCATATTTTACTGGTAGTGTTTTTTCTTTTTTATGGAACATAAAATGGTGATTCTTAATAACTGATGACACTATAGGTTGTACAGTGAAACATAAAGATTATATAGATTTAGATTATACTGTGAAATACAGTATTGAACATTTAATATATGATAAACACATAATATCCTCCGCAATTTGTGCAAGTCAATCAGTAAATGCTAAACAAGAGCTACCATATGAATTAATTTTGTCCTTGGAAAGAACCTTGAAAAATGGGAAAAAAAGGCAAATACCATTAATAAGGTTGCAGACAAGTCGCTTCTGGTTTATCAAATAATTATTTTCATTCTGACATTTGATATATAAATAAAAGTGGCACAGACCAGGTCTTATTACAATTTACCCATGTTAAAACACAAACCTCTCACAACTCTTTTTCTCTAATACTAGACTTTGATAGAGACACTTAGCACGCGTGCTTTTATCAAAATAGGAAA
Organism: Artibeus jamaicensis; assembly: GCF_021234435.1. Classification (NCBI taxonomy): domain Eukaryota; kingdom Metazoa; phylum Chordata; class Mammalia; order Chiroptera; family Phyllostomidae; genus Artibeus; species Artibeus jamaicensis. Next base: position 21,354,289 of record NW_026522025.1, on the reverse strand, counting down.
ACTTGGGACGCAAGCCAGTTTTTATTTTCTTGAAGCTGTCGTCTGTATATTTTCTGCCTTCCTAGTCTTCTTGCTCCTTTCTGCTGTCTACCCTTTGGCTATTTGTTGCCTCTCAACATCATCACTAGTGCATGACAAAACAAGAAACAGAAAGTAAAACCAGTCCATCTGGCAATTGAACAGTTTTGTTAAAGGGATTAACTAGAGGACGAAAGTAATGTCCAAAATAAACATATTATTATCAGTAAATCCCAGTTATTCTCACCATCTTTTCCACACAGATAATTGAGTTTTGTGTGTGTATGCTTTCCTATGCATGGAAATTTACAGAATAATTTTTAAGATATACATACACGTTCAAGTTTGCCCTTGAACACAAGTTCAACCTTATAAACTTGAACATATGTTCAAGGGCAAAATAATACATATGCCCTTTTTGTTTCATTTTCATAAGAACAATGAGACAGATTTTTATCATTAATTTCAGAGCTGTTCGTCATTCATCAATTAAAATAATTACAATATTTTAAGCATTAATCTAATCTCAAAGTCAGCTATAAATCTGTTCCTGAAAATGTACTTCTACAGTATTGTCCAGTGCTGAGGACTCTACAGTATGCCATTTTTATTAGTTCAGAATAGAATTACTACATTTGAGGAGAAAACTGACAAGCATTTAGACCTTTATTGGAACTGAAACCCAAAAGATAAAAACACAACTCTAAAGGTATGTTTAGAAAAGGATCTTTAAAATCACTACAGTATTATGTGAACGAAACAATGCTCCATAAACCCATCTTAATTAAAAGAATCAACATCCCCAAATCCCTTTTCGGAACTTAGATCCTGGAAATATTCTTTCTTCAAACGTGGTTTACCTGTATTTTTGTTATTAATGTTATATTGCAGCAATTATGTTAATATAATTTTCATTAAACATTTCGATAAAACAAACATCTACAGATAACCCTTGTATTTGCAATCTTGCTTAATCAAGAAAGTCAAATTATACAATATTTAAGATGTCTCTAAATCAGACAGTTTTCTATTTAAAGTAATTTCTAGAGAAATTTGCTCCCTGGAGGTTATCATGTCTTCTACATCTTTGTAAATGAGCATTTCTTCAATGGACAACAGCTTACAGTTTTTCAGGCTGAATGTTGACTTGTTTTGTATAGCATTTAACATCTTTATGGCTGTTGTAATTGAATCACTTAAAGAGGAGCAAACTGGGAAGATACGAGCACTCCACAAACTCAAACATGTCTTGTTTCCAGAGAAGAGTTCCTCTGTAACCTTCAGATTCCAAATATCTAAGCATGACAGGAAACAGACTCCAAAGAATTGAAGTGACTTTATATCTGACAGTTTTTTAACATTCTTTTTCAAGTTGTCTTGCACTCCAAATGCCATAGTTGAATATTTTAAGTGCCCATTCATCTTCAAGCTTAAGGAACACACAAAGGAATATGCAGGCAGGACAGCTGTTGTTATGATGTAAGAACCACTAATAATGCAGTTTTCCCCAACAGAAACATCAGGCCCCAATCTGGAATACTCCACAACTGAGCCACGTGACACAGAACATCTTGAATCCAATATACTTTGAATGATACAGGATGTGTTACCAGAGCATTCTGGTATTGCTGGAGAGATGCTAAAAGCTATGGACTGTAAACCAAGCTCTGACTTCAAACTGCTATGTGAAGTAAAGTGAAACAAATATTCTTCAGTTGTTCCAATGTGATAAAATCTGGAGTTATTAAGAACAACAACATTTAGTGATGTCCCTTTAAGAAGATGAAATATTCTCTGCCTCACGTCTACCAACTCTGATGCTTCTTTAGTAACATTTGATGTGTTTGTAGTATACTCCGCAGTTGCTCCAGATCCCAAAGCCTGTAGAAAATCTCCATAGGCATCTATTTCACAGTTCAGTGTGCCTATTTCTTCATAAAAAGCAAGCAACTTTCTTGCTGATGTGTGATCCATGTAAAATAGGCTGTCTGTATATACATACTCAGATTCTAATTTAAGAGAGGGACTGTCACCTCCAGAAAAGTCCCGCTGTAAAAAACTTCCATGTCTATACACAGCATCAAACTGATGCATCTTTTCTATGCTGGGCTTATGAAGGAAACGATGGCAACATCTGTATTCAAGGTCTTTGTATTCTAAACAATTAGAAGGTTCTAAGACAAACACTCCATGCGTGGTACCTACAGTCAAACTAGAAGGATGAGCTAAAGCAGTAAAGCCAGGCTTGTCAAATCTGATAAACTCAGATTCTCCGATACTATACAGTTCAATATCATCTGCACAGGTAACCAGAATCCCAGGATTCATATGTGAGGGGAAATCAATGTACATGGCTAGTTTTAATTCTAACATCTGATAAATAGGTTTACCAAAAGGTAAAGCAGTGAAAATTTTCCCCAGAGCACTTGCATTTGGAAGGCGTTGACTGTAGCCACCTATAAAATTAAACAAAATAACTGTTTAAATATATTTATATGACTGTTTACAAGACTTTAAAAACTCAGGAGCATCAGCAGCAACTCAAAATGGCTCTAAAATATTTAATATGTACAACACATCACTATAACTCAGGAAAGGATAAAAAATTCCAGAATACAAATCCAAAGAGAAATTATCCTGTAGCCCTTGTACATACTGTAGTTTTAAAAACTCTAGATTAGAAAAGAACTCTCATATATGTTAGAGCATGTGAATTGTTTAGAATCCACTGTATAGCTAATAAAATGGATTATGGGCTAAAATATGACCTCATATCTATATTTTAAATAATAAATTTCAACCTATTTAAGTTCATGTAATAAGAATCCAATCCACAGAGTAAAAACAGGTACCACTTCCAACATTATCTAATAAACATTAATTTCCAAAAGCAATGTCTTTCCTTTATTACATACACTTAAAGCCAAAGTGCTTTTATGTAAAAGTGTTTTAAAACTTATACTTGTCTTTAATTTAAACAGGTTTTCCTTCTAAGATGAGCCTTATGAGTTCTTAATTCCTCGAAAAGTGTGTTTTCTTAAGTAAACTAAATAGGTTACATCATTTTTATGTTAAGTAATTATAGCGAGAGGCTGTCTTACATACTAGAGTCAGGCAATACTGGGTTGAAACTCAGGTTCACAACTTTTTAGTTGTTTATCTTTGGATTCACTCCAAATCAGCAAATGTAGGGTAATACTTGTCTTGTCACGTTGTATGAGATCGATTATACATGTAAAGCACTTGGCACATAGTTTGTTCAACAACTGAGAGCTAATACTTCCCACTTTGTCCTTTTCCAAACACTAGCCAATAGTAAAGTTTAGCACTATAAGAATTAACATATGTTTTCTGGTATCCAATTTAACTTTTAGTAAAATGGTAATAATAATGCTTGTTCTAGAATAGGACTATAAATATCATTTTATAAAGTTTTTGTCAGCCTTAAAACCTGAGCTTGGATGCTTTAGTTGATATCATTGTTACAAAAAACTCTGTTCTGTGTACGGGTCTGGAGAAATGGAAACACATTGCAAATCATGGTGGCAGTCCATGACCGAGTGTTCATTAGCCCACTTCACAGAGAAAATAACAGAGGTGGTCACGCTCCCCAAATCTTTATAACAAATCAATTTAACCAATCAAAAGAAAACTATCCTTTGTTCTGCAATTATTTCTTTCCTACTTTAAAATGTCTCTTTTATGTGTAATTTCTCCCTCATACATTTTCTTGTCAGTTCTATGTTTTGTCACTACCTTTTTTTCCTTTTGATTCCTTTAAGAATTGTAGACTTTGTCCACCAATATTCAAATAAAAATGCGTGACATGCAGGTTTGGCAATAGTGTGTTGATCACAGTGCTAAAGTAGCCTCTGCCCTACAGCATGAATCCCTGCTAAAGAATTACTGAAAAACGTTCACATTTTGATAAGTTCAGCCTTTGGAAAATAACTGTGTATATACATACTGAAAACAATAAGCATAAATCATCATTGTATGTGATCTACATACAACAAATATCAAGAAAATTGTGAAAAGCATTATGCTACTTACAAGCTAAAAATATCAAGAAAAACATGAAGTGTGTTTTCAAAGCAGAGTAACTTCAAAGACAAAAAAAAAAAAGGGAGAAAGTGGTTGCAAGAGAGAAAAAGGTTCCTAAGATTTCAAAGGTAAAATATTTAAAAGAAACTGTAAATTAGTAAAGTATAACTTTACCAGAGTGAATTAATAGGATGGTAAAAGAATCCCATTTATCTCCATATAGCTTTTCCAAACATCGAAGGACACAAAATGTTGACCCTCCATTTCCTTAAAAATAAAGTGAAGATGCACATATTATTTCACAGAAACCTATTAAAATTTTGTGATTATGATAAATTTGAGGATTTGGCTTATTGGCTATAATTAATTCAGCAGAGCACAAAAATACAGGCAAAAGAATCAACTTAAATACACATTTCATATCAATTAAATAAATGAACAATTAGTAATAAAAACCAGATATCAACCCTCGTAAAAAGAGCTAATTTTCTCCCAAATAATACAAAATGAAGAAATGATAAAGTAGGCAATCCGTAACACTAGAAAACTTTTAAGTATATAACTCACTTGAAATTATAAATTGGAAAACCTATATGAATAATTCTCCCATATGACAGTCAAGTATGAAAGCCAAATAACCTTTTTAGAAAGTGTTTTAGAATCTGGTACCCTAAAAATATCTTAAATTTAACTGTCACTTACTGGTTACCTTGGGCCAGTTATTTTTTGTGCCTCAGACTCTAACCTATACAAGGCAAATCAGTGTTGAATGCTAGCTCTGAGGGGTGAGAAACAATGCCAAGGTCAGATAGAGATACCCTATGTCTGGTATCAAGGGGCTTCAGCTTTAGCAGTACATGGAAAATGGCCCCTACAAAAATAGCATGTATTTTTTTGCAATGGAAGAACAAAATGAAAACTTTACTTAAATTGAATTTTTAAAGTAAATATGATACTCAAGCCATAAGACTATGCTTTTTCATATTCTGCATTGTGGTCCCAAATCCAAAAGTACATACTACTTTTTTCTTGATTTGATCTCCTAATCCTGAAGAAAATGAACAGCCTGACTGATAAGGTCCAAAGGATTATTCACCATCTGAGTAAATTTTATTAAAACTGACACAATTCTCTTTTTAGTAACATAACACTCTGAAAGTTTTTCATGGTAAGTCACTACATGTAAATAAGTTGCTATGCCTTTTATCATTTTTCAAAAACTAGTGAATTTATGTAAAAATTTTAGTTTGCAAAGACTATGGTGGAAAGATATGTAGCTTATAAACTGCATGTCACAGGACAACTTTTCTTCAATGATTATTCTTCCCAGAACCTATAATATATATCCAACCATAAATGTGTACCAATTTTGGCTCCAGCAGGATCAACAAAAACATGGTATTGAACTCCAAGGGGTAATTCCTTTTTTTTAAGCTTCTCTGACAGCTGTTGCTTATAAGCAAACTCCTGCTTTTTATCAGCTGCTGTTATTGCAACAATGTCCCAGAATTCTCCAGCTGCCACAGGTTTGCCTATATGGAAAAAAAATTAAAAAGAAACAAGGAAATTATAAATATTATCAGAATTTTGTTACAGGTTTACTTATTTAGAAAGAGGTGGAAAAAAAGATTATCATCTTCATTAACTGTATCTTCTGTTTTTGAGAGTTAGGGAATAATTAGGAGCCAGTTAGTGTGATTCAAAATAGTTCTAATGAGGACCGTTCACAAATTCTATGTTTTTTTCTCTTTTGGATTACTTTCTTGTTTTATGGTCTACAGACCCATTTATTTAAATATTCTGAAACTTGTGGTGTTTCCCTATTAAGTGAAGTACTTTTGATTTGCTAAAGGTTATCTCAATTCTTAAGTAATAAATGAATCTCCAGCTTTTAAAATAATTGTCGTATATTAAAACTATTTAGTGTTTCTTTACTAAAAAAGATTCAACCCAAGAATCCATTACTTCAGTGCTGCTGTTTATAAATGTGGGTACTTAATTTTTTTATTACCTTAAACTAGCCATGCAATTTTACAAAGGCTATTGGAATGTGACACAAAATTTGGGATAAAAAGAAAAGTTCCAAACTCCCAGGTAAACTCATTAAAAGGCAGACTGAACCGTTGGGAGACAGGTGGAAGCTCTTTTTAATTAGTAAACAAGATGAAAATTGTTTATAGTAGTTACCTAATAGGACTTGTCATCCAGAATGTAATAATCTTGAACATTTCACTGTTTTCTTACTATTTACTGTACTTAGAGCTGTAGCTTCATAAAAAAAATATAACCAGTTTTATTACATAGTTGTATAAGGAATGACAAATGGCATAACCCTTTTAAAACAAATTTTTGATATAACCCCCTTTTAATTTTTAATCCATAGTTCTTCCATGTTTTGGTTTTTACTCAGGAAGCATGGAACAATTCGTAAAGTACGTGGAAGGGGGGTGGGAGAAAGCTAAAACCACATTTGTAAGGTCAAAACACTATGCTTTAGAGAGGTTTTTCAGGATTATTTAAAATAACTTTTGTTAATGAGCTAAACCAAATGCATAACGTATTTATAGCTTCACGTTAACAACTTTCTTTTCTTCCATCTTACCTTATTTTATATGTTTCTATTTTACTAAGAATAAAGTTAAAGAAAGTAACAATAATAAAGTAACAGTGGCAGAAAAGAATAAGAAATTCAAGGTGCACAGGTGAGAGAAAACCAGCCAGAAGTGAGAGTCCTGCAAACTTCCCAGCACATAGAGGAGGACGCTGCCTTTCTAACGCCAGGGAGAACTGGGGTACCTCTCAGGTCTGAAAACCTCCGCAACCTTCGCTGGGTGGCTTCTCGCAGAGATACGCCCCGAGGGGCATTTACAGCTGCCATATCCCCACCTTTTTCCGCGGCCCGATTTACACTTCCAGGTATCCTGCAGTAACGCACATTACGCATGAGCCCTGGAACCAAGTCCTTGTATTGGTACAGTTTCCCCTGTCCCTCCCCGTACATACGTCACTACCTAACCACGCCCCCAAAGGGCTGGCCAACCCCAGAGAAACAGTCTCCGGTGATTCCGGAGCTTTGCTCTTGCTTCCAAAGCAACGGCCTCTGGAGCAAATGGCTACATAGCTATTTGTCAGATTGTGCAGGGTCTGGCCACTTGTTCACAACTCACAAGACCTTGCAGCTCGGTTAACCTGGTGAGTGGGACAGATTGGGCGACAAAATTGCTACAACTGAATCGTTAAGGAGAACACAACGAAACTACAACTTCGCTTCCAGCTTTGTGGCGATTTGTCTTTTCTGACTCGTGTTTGTTTAGCCAGGATACGTTCCCAAGAACATCTTGACAGTTAATTCCTCCTCTGGTCGTAATCTAACGCCTTCTACTCCAATCCCAGGTTCCGATGCACAGTCTGAACATTTAAAATCTGTATTTTCTTCAGGGACCTTAGATTTGTAGCTTTTTAGCTTTTGCAAGTTCCTGGAGAGTGAGTCTTTGCACCCCTCTCCGTTTTGGGTTGATAACTCAACTGACTACCAGTTGAGTTGAATACCTTCCTTTTGGAAGGTATTGATTCCCAAATACAGAAATCATTCTACCACACCGTGCAGTTTGATTTATTTTTGAAACCTGTCTTTATTAAACTCTTTATCAAGAACATAGGCATTCAAGTCCTTGCAAGATCTTGCCATGGACTTATATTTTTATTCTAAAGACCCTGTTATTTAATTCTATACTTACAGAAAAAGTGTTTGGGTAAAAGGGAGATTACTCTTTCATATTAAAAGGTTTTTAAAATTGTTGTTAATAAAAAACAATACATTCTTATTAAGAACATTTAGAAAATACAGTAGATTTGAGTGAGGTAAGAGTGAGCAATAGGGAAAGAGAAGGTCAGTGAGGCGACAGTCCCAAAGAAAATATTTTGATTTTAACTGAGTGAAACAGGCATGACAATGTTTTGATGTGACTTGCCTTATGTTAAACAAATCATTCAATCAGATGAAAATAAACTGTAATGGATGGTGGAGTAAGGATAGAAGGAAGCAGACTTGTTTTTTTGTTTGTTGGCTACTACAGTAATACAGGTAAGACTTGGTAAAGTCTTGGACAGGATGGTAACAGTGAGGATGGTGAAAAGTTTGTTAAAGATATTTTGAAAATATTTTGAGGGCACATCAATATAATTTGCTCATGGAATAAGCTGTGGAATGTTACAGAAAGAAGAGTCAAGGGTGCCTGAGTGATAGAATGACCATCAATTGAAATGGGAATATGGATATATGGGGAATGTTGGTAGGGTGGTAGGGAACATCCATTTTAAGCTTTTGTTTTGGATGTACAGAAGAAACATGTAGTTGTATAAAGTGCATGTGTAATGGAATTGTGTGTGTGTGCATTATACATAGGAGTCTGGAGTTCATGAGAGATGTCTGGGCTAGAGATACGATTTTGGGAGTTGTCGACATGCAGATGGAGTTCATTTTAAACTGTGGAATTAGATGAGATCTCAAGAGAAGAGACATCGATAGCCTATATGCTCAGGAACTATACATGCTAGAGCTAAATTAAACAATAAAAAATTAAACAAGAAAATTTTAGATAGTGATAAGAACTGTGAGGGAACTAGAAAGGGTGATATAATAGAGGGCATCATTTAGAGTATTAAACACAGTGTTTCTTGGACATGGGAAGGGTAACCATACAATGAATTTTATTTTTTGCCTAATATAAATACATTGCTCATATAAAATATGCTGGAAGTAATTATACCATATTAAAAGGTATGGTATTGGGTTTTCCTCTTTCTGTTTTTCTCTAATTTTTAAATATTTTAATTTTTAAGTAAAAAATGAAAAAATATTGTGTACTATATGAGTGAAAATACATTTCCTCAGCACTTGATTGTAGTTGGTATAAAAGTCTAGGTATTTCATTTCAGTTAATGAGGGGAGATCCCCCCAAAACCTCCTAATTGTCTTCTTGTAGTACAGGCTTCCCCTGCCAGGTGATATTCTAGTAACCCACCTGTGTCCAAGTAACAGCTGGTGTTGTGAGAGGCTGTGTTGGGCTGTAGTGAAAATTTTTTGAAGACTTTCAGTGCATTTGCCCATTTCATGATGGGTGATTTATGAGCATGGCACTGAGTGTTCAGCAGTTCTTGACCAAAATCGGTATGACCTCCATGCCACACCCTGCCTGTTCACCCGATCTCACCCTGAATGACTTTTTTTTTTGTTTCCTTGGATGAAAAATGTCCTCAAAGGGAAACATTTTGCCGATGTGGAAGAGATGAAACAAAACACTGCAGACGCCCTAAAAGGCATCAAAATCAAGTTCAAAAACCGTTTTGAGCAGTGGAAAACATTCTCAGTAGGTGTTCTGCATCAAATGGAGAGTACTTTGAAGGTGACTGAAGTTTAAAAATATAAGAATAAATACACAATTTTAATAAATGAGGTGTTCTTTTTGGCCCCACTTGTATATTTAATATCATCAAACTGTGATATAATTGTTTAAACAAGTATAAGGATATCATCAAACTGTGATATAATTGTTTAAACAAGTATAAGGCATAGTAATGATAAAATAAGCTAGTATAGCTAAGTAGTAAACCCATTATTCTGTACAAGTAAAACATAATGGAAATGATGTGTTTAATCTTAGATCCCACATTTTTAAAGACACATCAGGAAGAATGAACTATGATATTCTGAAAATTATACTCTGTAGAAGCATTTTGGCTTTTTTCTATGGGAGGACAAGAGTGTCTGAAGCGCCATAAAGAAGAATGAGATAATTTAAAAAACCTTGTTTAGATATACTTTGTATACCATGAACTTCAGCAATTTTAAGTGAACTACTCAATGATTTTTAGTGAATTAACTGAGTTGTGCATAATCACCACAATCTAGGTTAAAAACGTTTTCATCACCCAATAAGATTCTTTGTGCCCATTCACAGTTAATGGAAATCAGGTAGTTTTTTATTATTCTAGGAATAATGATGACTGCTTTGCAGAAATTGTAGAGAAGCACAATAACATTTTTTCTTCACATTAAAAACTTATTTTCCCTTTTAAATATTCTGTATTTATTTTTTAGTTTTTTAATGTTTTAAAATATTTTTTATTTAATTGTTGTCCAAGTACAGTTTTCTGTCTTTTACCCCCTTCCCAGCCCACCCCCCCCACCCAGTGCTCCTCACCTCCCACCCATTTTCACCCCTCTTAGTTTTTGTCCATGTATCCTTTATACTTGTTCCTGTGAATCCTTCCCCTTTTCCCCTGAAATTCCCTCCCCTTTCCCCTCTAGTCCCTGTCTGGAAAACTAAGAATAAATATGCCTTTTGACCCAGCAATTCCACTGCTAGCAGTATATCCTAAGAACCTTGAAACACCAATCCAAAAGAACCTCTGCACCCCAATGTTCATAGCAGCACAATTTAAAATAGCCAAGAGTTGGAAGCAACCTAGGTGCCCATCAGTAAATGAATGGATCCAAAAACTATGGTACATTTACATAATGGAATTCTATGCAACAGAAAGAAGGGAAGGAGCTCCTACCCTTTGCAACATCATGGATGGAACTTGAAAGCATTATGCTGAGTGAAAGAAGCCAGGTGGTGAAAGACAAATACCATATGATCTCACCTTTAACAGGAAACTAAATAACAAAACAAAAAGCAAGCAAAATATGTTTTTAGTTTTTATAGAATTTATTGGGGTGACTCTGGCTAACAAAATTATACAGGTTTCAGGTGCACAATTCTACAACACATCATCTGCACTCGGTATTGTGTGTTCAGCACTGCAAGTCAAGTTTGCATGCATTACTATTATTTGCTTAAAACTTCATTCGTCCCTGTTTATTAGAATAAGCTGAAGCTGAATGAAAAGGGTCCTGGATTATGGACCATGGGGCACATGGAGCATAGCTTGGTTAGTTCATGAGAGAACTGATATTTTTTAAACTATTTTTTATTTATTTTTGTTTTGTGTTTTATTTTTTCACATTTTTTATTGTTGTTCAAGTACAGTTGTCTCCATTTTCCTCTCACCACTCCCCCTCACTCCAGCCATCCCCACTTTGCACCCTTGGTCCTAACCCTCTTTGGTTTTGTCCACATGTCCTTTATACGTGTTCCTGACAACCCTTATTACTCGTGTTTCACCTCTGTGTAACCACTGTTCCTTCTTTTCCTTTCATTGACACAGCATAATTACCCAAAGTCCATAGTTCACCTTATGGTTCATTCTTGGGGTTGTGTATCCAGTGGGTTTGGACAAAGTGTAAGGACATGAATACATCATAAGTTCTACAGAAGAGTTTCACTGTCTGCAAATCCTCTCTGCTCTGCCTTTTTATTTTTTCCCACCCAAAACTCTGCAACTACTGAACTTTTTATTGTCTCCATAGGTTTTCTGGAATTTATACAGTTGGTATCCTGTAGTATGAATTCTTTCATATTGAATTCTTTCACTTAGTAATATGCATGTAAGTTTACACTATGTCTTTCATTGCAATGATAGCTAATTTTTTTTAGTATTGAGTACCATTCTGTTGTCCAGATGTAGCAGTGTATTCATTCATTCACTTGCTGAAGGTCATGTTGGTTGCTCCCAGGTTTTGGTGATTATGAATAAAACTTTGATATATGTTATGTGCAGTGTTGTGTGTGAAAATAAGTATTCAACTGCTTTGGGTAAATACTAAGACTTGCAATGATTGGATCTTATAGTAAGAGTATGTTAATTTAATAAGAAATAGCCAAACTGTCTTCCAAAGTGGCTGTACCATTTCACATTCTTACCAGCAATGAATGAGTACTTCTGTCACTCCACATTATTTTCAGCATTTGGTGATGTCAGTGATCAGGATTTTGGCCATTCTAATATGTGTGCAATGGTATCTCATTATTGCTTTAATTTGCATTTCTCAGTTGATAAATGGTGGAGTAACTTTCATATGCTTATTTGCCATCTGTGTATGTTCTTTAGTTAAGTATCTGTGAAGCTATTTGGCCTATTTTAAAATCTTGTTCATTTTCTTATTTAGTTTTAAGAATTCTTTGCATATCTTGGATCAAAGTTTTTTTAAATCAGATTTGTCTTTTGCAAATATTTTCTCCCAGTCTGTGACTTCTCTTTTCATTCATTTGACATCATCTCTTTCAACGCATACTCTTTAATTAAGTCCAGGTTGTAAAATATTTCTTTAATGGGTTATGCTTTTGATGTTGTATCTAAAAAATCATTGTAATACCTAAAGTCATTTAGGCTTTTTTCCTGTTATCTTGTAGGAGTTACTTAGTTTTGTGGTTTATATTTAGGTCATAGATTCATTTTGAATTAATTTTTCTAGAGTTGTAAAGTCTGCATCTACATTCATTTTTTTGTATTTCTCATTGTTTCAGCATCATATGCTGAAAGACTATCTTTTCTTCATTCTGTTGCCTTTGGTCCTTTGTGAAGAAAGATCATAAACACAGAAAACAGACTGATGGTTGCCAGAGGCGTGTGGGGTTGGGGACATGGGTGAAAAACCTGAGGGATTAAAATTATAAATTGGTGGTTACAAAATAGTCACAGGGATGTAAAGTACAGCATAGAGAATGTAGTCAGTAATATTGTGATAACTGTGTATGGTGCCAGGTAGGTACTTGGAAATATCAGGGGGAACATTTTGTAAAGTATATGATTGTCTAGGTACTATGCTGTATGCCTGAAAATAACAAGAATATTGAATATAAACCATAATGAAAAAATTTTAGAACATAAAATATGAAACAATGGAAAAAAGACTTTTTAACAAAAAGTATTAATGATGGAACACTTGCCTTGTCAAATATCAGAACATAATATTATCTATTCTATTAACTAAATATTATCATAAAATGTAATTTGTTTCCTTACTGTTGAGTTTTAAGAGAGGGTTTTTTTTTTATAACAGTCTTCTATCAGATGTGTCTTCTGCAAGTGTGTTCTCCCAGTCTGTGGCTTATCTCCTATTTCCCTTAATATTGTCTTTCACAGACCAGGAGTTTTCATTTTAATGAAGCCTATCTTATCAATCATTTCTTTAATGTGTGTTGTCTATTGTGTTGTATCTAAAAAGTCTTTACCCAAGGTCATGTAGGTTTTCTGCTGTGTTCTGTTTGAGGACTTTCATAGTTTTGTATTTTGTAGTTAGGTCTATGATCTATTTTGAGTTAACTTTTGTGAAAGGTGTAAGGCCGGTGTCTAAATTTATTTCCTGCTTGTGGTTGTCCAGTTGTTTTAGCATCATTTGCTGAAGAGATGATCTTTTCTCCATTGTATTGCCTTTGGCTCTTTGTCCAAGATAAGTTAACTATATTATCTCTGTCTGTTTCTGAGCTCTCTATTTTGTTCCATTGATCCATCTTTTTAAAATACAACACCATCTTGACTATTATAACTTTATAATATAGTCTTGGCAGTAGGGTAGTGTTATATTCCTCCAACTTTGTGTTTTTTCTTCAATATTATGTTAGGTATTGTGGATGTTTTGCTCAGCAAAAATCAGTTTTTAGAATCAGTTTTAAAATTAGTTTTTTGTATTGATAAAATAATTTGCTAAAATATTGAATGCAAATTACATTATTGCATTGAATCTATAGATCAAATGGGAAAGATCTAACATCTTGACAATATTGAGTCTTTCTATTCCTGAACATGAAGTCTCTTACTGTTTATTTAGTTCTCTTTTAATTTGCTCATTAGCATTTTTCTGTTTTCCTCCTGTGGATCTTATACATATTTCATTGCATTTATGCCTAAATATTTTATTTTGTGGGGTTCTAGTATAAATGGTATTGTGTTTTTCATTTCAAATTTTACTTGATCATTGCTAGTATATAGGGTAACAATTAAATGACTTGTGTTAATCTTGAATCTGCAACCTTATTATAAGCACTTATTAGTTCTGGAGGGGTTTTTTTGTTGATTTTTAAATTTTCTACATAAACAATTATGTCTCTGTGAACAATGACAGTTTTATTTTCTCCTTCCCAATCTATACACTTTTATTTTATTTTTGTTTTATTGTGTTAGCTAGGATTTTCAGTATGATGTTGAAAAGCAATGATGAGTTGATAGAGCCTTACCTTGAACCTCATCTTAGTGGAAAGGCTTGTCTCACCATTGAGCATGATGTTAGCCATAGATTTTTGGTAGATTTTGTTTATCAAGTTGAAGAAATTCTCCTCTATTCCTAGTTTACTGAGAGATTTTATCATGAATGTGTATTGGATTTTGTCAAATGCTTTTTCTGCATTCATTGATATGATCATGTGATTTTTCTTTTTAAGCCTGTTAGTGTGATGATTACATTAATTGGTTTTTGAATATTGAGCCACTCTTGCATACCTGGGATAAATTTCACTTGGTAGAAGGAGTGTGATTATTTTTTTCTGCATTGTTGGATTTGATTTACAAAATTTTTTTCAGGAGTTATACATCTGTTTTCAAGAAAAATATGGGTCTGTAGTTCTCCATTTTTAATTTAAGCTTTATTGTAGTTTTTTCCATTAGCATTTAGTCCCTTTATACCCCCCCTTCCCTGTGAGTGATCACCACACTATTGTTCATGTCCATGAATCTGTTATCCTTTTTGCTCAATTTCTCCTCCCCCCAATCTCCAGTCCCCTTCCCCAGATGTCACCCTGCTCTCCATCTTTGTAGTTCTCTTCTCTTATAATGTCTTTGTCAGACCTGAGTATTCAGATAATGCTGGCCTCTTAGGAAAAGTTAGAAACTATTCCTTTTGCTTTTACACTTTGAAAGATACTGTAGACAATTGGTAAAATGTCTTCCTTACATTTTGGTAGAATTCCCCAGTGAACCCTTTTGGGCCTGGTGCTTTCTGTTTTGGAATGCTGTTAGTTATTGATTCAATTCCTTTCATATGTATAGACCTGTTAAGATTGTTTGTTTATTCTTGCATGCGTTTTGGCTTTCAAGGAATGGGTAATTCTAATCTAGGTTATCAAATTTGTCTACATGGAGTTGTTTGTAGTACTTCTTTATTATCCATCTAATGTTCATGGGATCTGAAGCATTGTTTCCTCTTTAATTTCTGACATTAATAATTAATGTTTTCTCTCTTATTTCTTTGCCTGGCTAAAAGTTTATCAATTTCACTGATCTTTTCAAAAAACCAGCTTTGGGTTTACTGATTTTTCTATTGATTTCCTGTTTTCCATTTCATTGATTTTTGCTCTCATTCTTTTTATTTTCTTCTGCTTACTTTGCATTTAGTTTACGCTTCTTTTTTCTAGTTTCTTAAGGTGGAAAATTTAAATTATTGCTTTTAGATCTTTCTTATTTTGTAACATATGCCTTAATGGTATAAATTTTCCTTTAAGCACTGCTTTTGCTGCATCCTACATGTGTTTTATTTTTACTTAGTTAACAGTATTTTAAAGTTTATATTGAGATCCTTTTTGGTACATGTATTATTCAGAAATGTATTATTTACACATATTTTGGGACTTTCCAGCTATCTTTCTGTTATTGGTGTCTAGTTTAATTCCACTGTGATTTGGGGAAGACAATGTATGATTTCTACTTTTTTGAGTTTGTTAAGATAGCCCAGAATTTGGTATATTTTGGCAAATGTTTTATGTGAGCTTTGTATAGATGTGTATATTGTTGTTATTGCATGAAGTAGTTTGTATATTTCAATTATATCCATTTGATTCATGGTGTTGTTGAGTCAACTACTGATTTTCTGTCTGCTGCATTTGTCCATTTTAGATAGAGGGGTATTGAAGTCTCCAGTTATGAAAGCTGATTCATCTGCTTCTTGCAGTTCTATCAGTTTTGCTTCATACACTTTTACCTCTGTTGTTAGGTGCATAAACTTTATTGATTGTTGTGTCTTCTTGAAGAAATGATCTTGGTATCATTACACAATGCCTTTGTCCTTGATCACATTCCTTGCTTTAAAGTATATTCTTTCTGAAGTTAGTATAACTTCTCCTGATTTCTTTTTACTAGTGTTATTATAGTGTGTCTTTCTCCATCACTTTATTTCAATGCCTTTATATTTATTTATTTTTTTTAAATTTTTTATTTTTTTAAGATTTTATTTATTTATCTTTAGAGGGGAAGGGAAGGAGAGAGGGAGAGAAATATCAATGTGTGGTTGCCTCTCATGTGTCCCCTGCTGGGAACTGGTTTGCATCCCAGGCATGTGCCCTGACTGAAATTGAACTGCGATTCTTTGGTTCGCAGGCCCGTGCTCAATCCACTGAGCTACACCAGCCAGGGCCTCAATGCCTTTATATTTAAAGTGAATTTCTTGTGCGCAACATGTAATTGAGTATTTTTTTCTGTTTCCTCCGACGACATCTCTTTTAACTGATGCATTTAGACCATTGATGTTCATGCTAATTATTTATACAGTTGGAATATTATTTGTTCTGTTTTCCACAGTTTTCTATTTGTTGCCATTGTTTTTTGCAATTATTTTTGTCTTCTGCTCTTTTTCTACTTTTCTGGTTTTAATTGAACACTGGATGTTATTATTCCATTTTATATATACTTTGTTAGCATATTGGTTATAGTTCTTATTTTATTTTTTTAACCATTTGTCTTAAAGTTTGCCGTACACATTTACAACTAATTCAGTTTCATTTATATAAATAACACTATATCCCTTCCCACGTAGTGTAAGTATATTATAATAAGAAAACAAATCTGTTTCCTCTCTTCCATCTCATATATAACTGCTGTCTTTAATTTCACATATGTAAGCATCCATATGTATGTATATGTGACATATATGTGAGCATAGGCAATTACACACATTGTTTGCTCTTAGTATTTTGACTAATTTTTATGAGGTAAATCAATTAGGAATAAAAAATATTTTTATTTTACCTACACTTATTTTTTAACCATTGCTCTTCTTCACTTTATATGGAGCTGAGTTTCTGAACTGTATTTTATTCCTTTCTTCTAAAGAATTCTTTTAACATTTCTTCCAAGGCAGGTCTGCCGGCAACAAGTGTTCTCAGTGTTTGTCTGTCTGAATCTTTATTTTTCCATCACCATGAAGGGTAATTTCACAGGGTACAGAATTCTAGTTTTTTGGTTTTTGTCCCAACACTTTATTTCACTCACTGTCTTCCCGCTTGCCTGGTTTCCTAGGAGAATCAGCTGTAATTCTTATCTTTGTTTTTTTTGGAGAAAAGGTCTTTCCTCTGGATGTTTTTCATGAAGTAGTTTTATCTTTTATTTCCTGTAGCTTCCTTAGTTTTTTGCAGGGTATCTGAAATGGACTGTACAATAACAAATATACTTGTCACAATATGGGCATGGGACTTTATTTTCAGAAGGCAGTTGGTGAAGAATATAAATTAGAATAACCAATAAGTAAATACAGTTTGTTACTTTTAATAAAAATATATTAACAATGTAACTTTAGAATGTCTGTTTCAGGAATGTTAACCATTGTTGTTTACGTTGCAAGAAGCAAATACTTGCTGTTCTAAATTTTTCTTACTAAGAGGTTGTGATTTCTGTGAAGATGTTTTTCTGGATATTTTGAGCACTTTTCATTGTTGTATATTCATCTTCTGGCTCATCACCTTTTAGTTTTTGTCTGGCTTATAGTGTACAAATGTGGATTAAAAATAAAAGTTAAACACTGATATTTTCAAAAAAGCTTTAGTAAAACAAATATGTGGCCTTCTAAATTTTGGAAAGCGAACATATTTAAATGGGAAAAAAGATATCTTGATTACAAGTAAATCTTGACTTCTTATTCCAAAAGACTTTTCATTGTATTTGAAAACATGTAGTGTAATGTTTTAAAGAATCAAAGTCATTTATATTAACTTATAAACCTATAAGATTTTATTTTCACTTTCCAAAACAATCCCTCTTCTTCATTTTTAAAGGAAATGTCTGTAATATAAAGTCATGGCAAATTTTTATCCAAACAGGATTGATTCAACAAATCTGTTGGCCAAATAAAAAGTACTTGTAAGATATAATTGCTTTGTTTATGATGGCCTTAAATTTATTCTAAACTAAAACAAATATAAGATATTATTATTTATAATTCTTAAAGTTAGATCTTTGAAAATAAACTTTATTTTTATTCCCCCTTCCTGATTTTATTTTATGTGCAGTATCTCAGTAGCTATTGTGATAATTATGGACTGCAGGGTCCAGAATTCCATTCCATTTAATAATTATCATAACTAATGCTTTCAAAATGAGTTACTGCAACATGGACCATCAAACCTAACATTATATTTTAATACACTATAACTTAATGTTAAAGTGTATTAAGTTAACATTAAGTTAACTTAATAATAAGTTAACATTATTATTAATAAGTTGCTATTATTATCTAAAATTTCTTTTTTTTAAGCATTTTTTAAATTTAATTATTTTTCAAGTACAGTTTTCTGTCTTTTACTCCCATCCCAGCCCACCCCCCAGTGCTCCCCACCTCCCTCCCATTTCCACCCCCCTTAGTTTTTGTCCATGTGTCCTTTATACTTGTTCCTGTGAATCCTTCCCCTTTTCCCCTGAAATTTTCTCCCCTCTAGTCCCTGTCAACCTGTTCGGTACTTCAGTGACTTTGGTTATATTTAGCTTGCTTGTTTTGTTGTTTAGCTTCCTGTTAAAGGTGAGATCATATGGTATTTGTCTTTCACCGCCTGGCTTTTTTCACTCAGCATAATGCTTTCCAGTTCCATCCATGCAGTTGCAAATGGTAGGAGCTCCTTGCTTCATTCTGCTGCATAGAATTCCATTGTATAAATGTACTATAGTTTTTGGATCCATTCATTTACTGATGGGCACCTAGGTTGCTTCCAACTCTTGGCTGTTGTAAATTGTGCTGCTATGAACATTGGGGTGCATAGGTTCTTTTGTATTGATGTTTCAAGGATTCTTAGGATATACTCCTAGCAGTGGAATTGCTAGGTCAAAAGGCATATTAATTTTTAGTTTTCTTAGAAAATTCCATACTGTTTTCCATAGTGGTTGTACCAGTCTGCAATCCCACCAACAGTGAACTAGGGTCCCCTTTTCCTGGCAACCTCTCCAACATTTGTTGTTTGTTGCTTTGTTTATGATACCCATCCTGACCAGTGTAAAGTGGTATCTCATGTAGTTTTAATTTGCATCTCTCTGATAGCTAGTGATATTGAGCATCTTTTCATGTGTCTCTGGATCCTCTGTATGTCCTCCTTGGAGAAGTGTCTATTCAAGTCCTTTGCCCATTTTTTAATTGGGTTGCTTGTATTCTTAGAGTGGAGTCATGTGAGTTCTTTGTATATTTTGGAGATTAAACCTTTGTCTGAGGTATCATTGGCAGATATGTTTTCCCATACAGCTGGTTCTATTTTTATCTTAATACTGTTTTCTTTAGCCATGCAGAGCTTTTTATTTTGATGAGATTCCATTTGTTTATTCTTTCCTTTATGTCCCTTGCTCTAGGGGACATGTCAGTAAAAATGTTGCTGTGTGAAATATCTGAGATTTTCTTGCCTCTGTTTTCCTCTAGGACTTTAATGGTGTCATGGCTTATATTTAAGTCTTTTATCCACCTTGAATTTATTTTGGTGTATGGTGTAAGTTGGTGCTCAAGTTTCATTTTTTTGCATGTAGCTGTCCAGTTCTCCCAACACCATTTGTTGAAGAGGCTATCTTTACTCCATTTTGTGTTACTGCCCCCTTTGTCGAATATTAATTGACCGCAGAGACTTGGGTTTATTTCCGGGCTCTCTGTTCTGTTCCATTGGTCTATGTGCCTATTTTTATGCCAGTACCAGGCTGTTTTGATTACAGTGGCCTTGTAATACAGTTTGATATCAGGTATTGTGATCCCTCCTACTTTGTTCTTCTTTCTCAAAATTGCAGCTGCTATTCAGGGTCATTTATGGTTCCGTATAAATTTTTGAAGTGTTTGTTCTATGTCTGTGAAATATGGCATTGGTACTTCAATAGGTATTGCATTGAATCTGTAATTGCTTTGGATCGTATGGACATTTTGATGATGTTAATTCTTCCGATCCATGAACAGGGTATATGTTTCCATTTGTTTGCGTCTTCCTTGATTTCTTTCTTCAGTGTTGGGTAGGTTTCTGTATACAGGTCTTTTACCTCCTTGGTTAGGTTTATTCCTAGGTATTTTTTTATTTTTGCTTTTGGGAAAGCAAATGGGACTTTTTTCTTGATTTCAGCTTCTGATGTTTCATTGTTAGTGTACAAAAATGCCTTTGATATCTGGATATTGACTTTGTATCCCACTGTTTTGCCAAATTCATTAATTAGTTGAAGCAGTTTTTTGGTATAGTCTATAGGATTTTCCATATACACTATCATGTCATCTCCAAACAATGACAGTTTTGTTTCCTCTTTCCTGATTCGGATGCCTTTTATTTCCTTTTCTTGTCTGATCGCCGTGGCTAAAACTTCCAACACTATATTGAATAGAAGTGGTGAAAGTGGACAACCTTGTCTTGTTCCTGATCTTAGTGGAAAAGCTTTCAGTGTTTGCCCATTGAGTATGATGTTTGCTGTAGGTCTCTCATATATGGCCCTTATTATGTTGAGGAATGCTCTCTCTATTCCCACTTTTCTGAGTGTTTTTATCATAAATCGGTGCTGTAGCTTATCAAAAGGTTTTTCTGCATCTATTGATATGATCATGTGATTTTTGTCTTTGCTTTTGTTTATGTGATGAATTACATTTACTGATTTGCAGATATTGAACCATTCTTGCATCCGTGAGATGAATCCCAGTTGGTCATGGTATATGATCTCTTTAATGTGTTGTTGGATGCAGTTTGCCAATAGTTTGTTGAAGATTTTAGCATCTGTGTTCATCAGTGATATTGGCCTGAAGTTTTCTTTCTATGTTGTGTCTTTACCTGGTTTTGGGATTAGGATGATGCTAGCTTCATAAAAAGAGTTTGGGAGTCTTCCATTATTTTGGATTTCTTGGAATAGTGTGAAGGATAGGGGTTAGATTTTCCTTAAATCCTTTGTAGAATTCTCCTGTAAAACCATTTTGTCCAGGGCTTTTCTGTGATGGGAGTTTTTTGATTACTGCTTCAATTTCATCTGCTGTTATTGGTCTGTTCAGGCCTTTTGCTTCTTCTTCATTGAGTTTTAGAAGATTATATTTTTCTAGAAATTTGTCTATTTCACCTAGGTTTTCAAATCTCTTGGCATACAGTTCTTCATAGTTATTTCTTACAGTTCTTTGTGTTTCTGTGGTGTCAGTTGTAATCTCTCCTCTTTCATTTCTGATTGTGTTTATTTGGGTCCTTTCTCTTTTTTCCTTGATGAGCCTGCTTAAAGGCTTGTTGATTTTGTTTATCTTTTCAAAAAACCAGCTCCTGGATTCATTGATCCTTAGAATTGTGCCTTTAGTCTCTATGTCATTTAATTCTGCTCTGATCTTGGTTATTTCCTTCCTTCTACTTGCTCTGGGCTGTCTTTGTTGTTGTTCCTTGAGTTCTTGTGGGCATAGGGTTAGGTTGTTTAAATGTTCCTATCTTTTTTAGGTAGGCCTTTATTTCTATGAAGGACTGACTTCGCTGTGTCCCATAAGTTTTGGGTTGTTGTGAGCTCATTTTCATTTGTTTCCAGAAACTTTTTGATTTCTTCCCTAATTTCATTCTTGTCCCGTTCATTATTTAATAGCATGCTATTCAATGTTCATGATTTTGAATGTTTTGAGCTGTTTCCTTTGGGGTTGGTTTCCGGTTTCAGTCCCTTGTGGTTGGAGGAAATGCTTGGTATGATTTCAGTTTTCTTAAATTTGTCGAGGCTTGTTTTGTGTCCTATCATGTGGTCTGTCTTTGAATATGATCCATGTGTATTTGAAAATAATGTGAATTTAGCTTCTTTGGGATAAAGGGCTCTCTCTATATATCAGTTAAGTCCATTTCATCTAGGGCATTGTTCAATGCCACAGTAACTTCATTGATATTTTGTTTGGAAGATCTGTCCATTTTTGACAGTGGGGTGTTAAAATCCCCCACTATAATTGTGTTGCTGTCAATATCTTTCTTGAAGTCCTCTAAGATTTTCTTTATATATTTGGGTGCTCCTATGTTGGGTACATATATATTTACAATGTTTATGTCTTCTTGGTGTATTCTTTTCTTGAGTATTATGAAGTGACCTTCTGGGTCTCTCTTTATGGCCCTTTTTATGAAGTCTGTTTTCTCTGATATGAGTATTGCTACCCTGTTTTTTTCCTGTCTGTTTGCTTGGAAAATTTATTTACAGCCCTTCACTTTTAGTCTGTGTAGTTGTTTTGTTCTGAGGTGGGTCTCTTGTAGGCA
The DNA here is from genome assembly GCF_021234435.1 of Artibeus jamaicensis. Lineage (NCBI taxonomy): Eukaryota > Metazoa > Chordata > Mammalia > Chiroptera > Phyllostomidae > Artibeus > Artibeus jamaicensis. The sequence goes on along the minus strand of NW_026522025.1, from coordinate 21,331,889 downwards.
GCATGTGTATGGATCATGCTTTCTTATCCATTCAGCTATTCTGTATATTTTGACTGGAGCATTTAATCCATTTACATTTAAGGTTATTATTGATAGGTACTTATTCATGGCCATTTTTGTACCTGTGTTCCTCTCTGCCTCTCTCTTTTCCTTCCTTTCCTTAGAACAGTCCCTTTAGCAGTCTTCCTCTTCCAGTCGGTATCCTGGTGTTCACTGCTTTCACTTTCTCTTTTTATGTGATCAGTTGGAGGGGAAGGCAGAATGGTTTATGACAGCAGGGGAGTATTCTATGATATTTACAGTAGCAACCGGTAGAGAAGAGATAGGAGATGTTTAGGCTATGTACAGTGTTAACTGTGATCTTCAACCCAACCAGGCACTTTTAAGAAAGGATGGAAAGAAGATAAGACTCTTGTTGGGGAGGGAAGGATTGTGAGTTGGATCTAGAAAGCAGTGAGGTTGTGGGAGTGGTGAGATTCTGAGGTAAGGTGAGAGTAAAGGATAGTAAATAGGTGTAGTGTGTGAGAGAATAGAGTTAACCACTACAGTAATAGAGTTCAGGAAACTGTGAAGTGGGCTAAGATCCGGGAGGGGTGATGTGAAGTATTTACAATTGTATGGAACAGCCATTATTTACAATAATATTAGAGCAACAATCATAGGACACAATGTATGTGATCTGGATAATGGGGGTATAGAACTTTGAGCAGTGTGCTAAAGGAACACAAGTGAGGTGAAGGATAGTAAATTAGCAGCAATACACTGTGGAAGAGAGAACAGGGGAAACCTGTCAAATGATACAATATAACCAGCCAAGACAAAGAAGACTATACTGAAAGAGGAGGAATACAAAGATACTATTAAAATAAAAGATGTAAGAATAATGAAAAATACAACTATGCAGTAGTTTGTAGTTTCTGTGCAATAGCAAAGTGAAATTTGTGTCACTGTCTCAACTGTTGGGATGCCCCCTGTTTGGGTCAAACTCTGGTCCTTTCACAGTTCCAAGTTTTTTGTCTCACTTTTGGGTATTTAAAAAAAAAGGCAGGAGAAAGAAGGAAGAAGAGATAAAATTGGAAAGAAAAGGAGGAATAAAACAAAGAAGGAAAGAGAGGAAAAAGGTTTTGAAAGATAAAACAATAATAAAAATTAAAAAAATAAAAGATTACTTAAACAAACAAACAAAAAAACAAACAAACAAACAAATCTCTTGATTTGAAACAGGCCATACCGTTTTTTCTGGTTTTGCTGGCTGTAGCAGGCTGAGGGCTAACTGGTATGGCCTTTCTTGTGTACTCAGCCAGTCTTGCAAGCACTGTCCCAAGAGCTAGTCTGGCATCTCTCCCCAGTGCCCCAGGCCAGGGATCCAGGTCTTCTTTATAGCGCTCTTTTCCTAGGGGTCATTGAGGTGGGCTGGGGTGGGCCAGCGAGCCTGAGTCCTGCAGGCTTGGGTGTGAACCCTTCCCAGTGCTATGGGGAAACGCAGGGCCTTCTGCACAACCTCGGGATTGCTGCCCAACTGGGTGAGGAGTAAGCCCAGGGGCTGTCACAGGAGAATCCCCCAAACAGTTTTACTTTTTGAGAAATTCCTCCTACTCAAGCCTACTGCTCAATACAGCCCAATTCTCCACCCAGACCAGTGACTATCTGGGTCAGAGCCCAACACTGTGACTCTCAACTCTCCCAAGCTGGTGACCACAAACTCGAGGGATGCTCAAGGCCCTTGTGTGTTTGCCTCTTTGTCTTTATTCCCCTCTCTGCAACGTCAAGCAACCAGGTCTCTCCTGGTGCTGCTCAAACCCTGCTTGGCTGGGGAAGGAGTGGGCATTTGACTCGACTCTCTCCCAAGGACTCTGTGGCAGGCCAGCTGCTCCCAAGGAGTCTGTGGTAGATCCAGCACCAGGCACTGGGCCTGGGGCTACAGCCGCTTCCCCATGGTGGTCCCTGGAACCTTACTGTCCTGCAGCCGTCTCCTTACTGTCTGGTTTTTCAGTGTGGTCTCTTATTTGCATATATGCTGGGGTACTGTTGGCTGTTTGCTCTGTTCCTCCGCAGATTGGCCAGGTTTTTCTCCTGTGTGTAGGGGGAAGTGGAATCTGCTCCCTCTTAGTCCAGCTCCCTCCTAGTCCATTGCCATCTTCGAACTCTCTACTTATTTTTTTTTTAAGATTTTATTTATCTATCTTTAGAGGGGAAGGGGGGAAGGAGAGAGGGAGAGAAACATCAATGTATGGTTGCCTTTTGTGCATCCCCTGCTGGGAACTGGCCTGCAGGGAACCGGCCTGCAACCCAGAATGTGCCCTGACTGGGAATTGAACCATGATCCTGTGGTTCGCAGGCCCGCGCTCAATCCACTGTGCTACACCAGCCAGTCTACTTATTTTTTAAAAATTTGTCCCACTTAAGAATAAGTATTTTAATTGAAGCTTAATTCACATTCACATACCATAAAAGAAACTCCTTTAAAGTGTAAATTCAGTGAAAAAATATTTTAAAACAAAACAATAACTTGTTTGTCAAGACCTCTTCATATTATTGTATTCTAAATGATCAATTTTGATGTTTTCATGGTGTGAAATGCTTCCATTGACTATATCACAATATTTCATTTAGTTAATACCACCTTTTAAGACATTTAGGACATGTCATATTTTTACTATCATATACCATATTTAATGAATTCCTGTGTAGCATCATCTTTTTCATATCCATTGTTATTTCTTATATATTTTATTACAGTATAACTAACATATTTATTTTACATGTACAACATAATGCTTAATATTTGTGTATCACTGCAAAAAGTCTTATTCACATCTGTCACCATATATAGTTACAAAATTATTTTCTGTTGCCATGAGAATTTTTAAGATTTACTCTCTTAAAAACATTCAAATATTCAATCATTATTGTTAACTATAGCACCAAGCTGTACATTACTTCCCATGATTTACTTTTTTTAATAAGATTGGATGTCTTGTAACAATTCTACCATACTAACACACTGTGTTAATAGGAAAATTGTGTGTTGAAGGTCGAATATGAGGGAGTATAAATTCCTTGGTCCCCAGTCCAAAGTCTCTGATAAAGTAGATGTGATATAAGACCCAGGAAATCTGCCTCTATTGATTTTTTAAGTGATTGATATTTAGAGTTTGAGGATTATACTTCTAGCCCTTGGCTAGTATGTGAAAAGTAGCCAGCCTTTTATAGAGTGCAAGGTTTTATCTGGATTGTCACATATATGCTCATTTGGATTTTGCTGACCCAGTTTACCTCCACATGGTAGGATAGATTTTTCCAGTGGGGGGGGAGTGGTTAATCTTAACCAAACACTCAGATTGGTCACTTGAGCCCGTGTATTCTCTCCTAAACTATCACTGGGTTACTGACTGCCTTTTATGAAAGCTGAAATTACCCACAGTAAGGGAAATTTCATATATATAAGAAATACTGTATGAAATTACACCAAAAAGCACTGAACCAGAAGTTTTAGATAAACTTAGTCAAATTTGAAACAATTAGAATTGTAGGTTTTAATTGCTTAATAGAATTAAACAAATGTAGCATGGGGCAAAGTAGGTTTACAGTTTTGATAAAGTGAAACAGAGTTTATTCTCATCATTATTTATTAATTATTATATTATTTTCCAAATGGACAACTGTAAACCTACTTTTGCCCCACCATATATAAGGAGATTGCTAATGATCTCTTTAGAAAATAAATATTTGTTACAGTTGAAACCCTGCATTGCCCTGAAAGTTTACTTAGCTGAATGTTTTTAGCCCCTTCAACAAAAAGTACCGCTTTTTGGACTTAGGAGTTAATAATTAAAAACGTTTCTTTATTTAAAAGATCTTTTAACAAAAATTATTATACGAGGTATGCTAAGGTGTACTTTTCCTTATTTGTTTGTTTTAGTTGTCTTGTTAAGATGTGATATTTTAGTATCAACTATTCAACTGTATACCTGAGAAAATGAATTCCATTTTCTCTAAATATTTGGGGGAAAAGGAAGTATTTCTTCCTCTTACTGGTTAATTTATTGGTGAGGGCAACAATATATTTTTGAGTTGTTATATAAATGTTATGCCCTGAGATAGATTTTATGGGAATTAGATTTTTAAAAAATAACTTAGTTTCTACCCATTTTTACTCTCACTATCTATTAGCAAATGTTTTGTTTTCATATAGTGTTATTTTTGGAAGTTGAAAAAACTTTTAAAAGGAATTTACCATTTTTTCTAGATGTTTCATGGAACTATCACAGAAGAGCTAATCAGTCATGAAGAATGGAGTCACTATAATCAAAACATAATAGAAGATCAGAAAGATTTTGTTTTTGTGAAGTTCAATGGTCTTCATTTAAAATCTATGGAAAATTTGCGACCTTGCATCTCTCTCAGAGTATGCATCTTCTCAAACAACTTTATTACAGATATCAGTGCACTTCAGAGTTGTATAAAATTAGTCAAACTTGATCTCCATGGAAATCAGGTGAGCAATAGCCATTTCAGACATTTTCATATAAATTCAATTATGTTTAATAAGCACTATTTATTTACAATATATCTCATGGATGGCCTTTCAAATAAATATAAACAAAAACTTAAATAAAATCAAAATGCAAAAATAAAATTTCAAATATAATCAAACATTTTAAATGAAAAACACATAAATAAACTCAGTGATTTGTTTTATTTCTTAAATCCATAGTCTGGACTAAGAATACTTCTTCTTAATTATTTTTTAGATGACATGTAATGGATGTATAACATTATATTAGTTTCATTGTACAACATGGTGACTCAATATTTGTCCATATTGTGAAATGATCACGATGTTCCACTTAACGTTTGTCACCACATTGTTACACAGCAGACATATAATTTTCAAATATTTTCTTCCATTTGGTCAGTTGCCATTGCATTTTAGTGATGGTTTCCTTTGCTATGGAGAGCTTTTATTTCATTTCACTTGTTTATTTTTTGTTTTTGTTGCCTTATTTTCTTGTTTTTGTATTAAAAATACATATCACCAACATCACTAAGAACTATTACAGGAAGCTCTCTGCCTATCTTTTCTGCTAGAATTTTTATGGTTCTAGGTCTTCTATTCAAGGGTCTAATCCATTTTGGGATGTAATATATGATATTGTCCCATGTTTTATTCTTTGGCATGTGTCTGTCCAATTTCCCCAACATTGTTTATTGATGAGACTGTCCTTTCCGTCTTGTATATTCTTGGCTCCTTTGTTGCAAATCAAATGACCATATACATGTGCATTTATTTCTGAGCTCTGTATTCTGTTCCATTGAACTATCTGGTTTAATGTCAATACCATATAATTACTATAGCTTTCAAATATAGTTTGAAATGAGGGAATATGGTGCCTCAAGCTTTGTTCTCTCTAAATTTCTTTGGCTATTTAGGTTTTTTCCAAATTTTACAATTGTTTTATTTCTGTGAAAATGCCACTGGAATTTTTTATAGGAATTGCATGGATTCTATAGAATGTTTTGGTTAGTATGGATATTTTGAATAATATTCTTTCAATCCTTGAATAAAGAATATATTTTCATTCATTTATATCTTCTTTAATTCTTTTATAATGTCTTATAGTTTTCAGTGTAAAGGTATTTCACCTTCTTCATTAAGAATATTCCTAGGTATTTTTTGGTGTAAAAACCCATAAATAGGATTTAAAAAATTTTTTGTTATGATAGTTTGTTATCATTGTATGGAGATACAACAGATTTTTACATACTGATACTGTATTCTGCAATTTTGTTTAATTCATTTATTAGTTTTAATAATATTTTGGTGGAGACTTTCTGTTTTTTTTCCTGTATAATACTATTTGGTGTTACCTGTATATGGTTACAGCTTTACTTCTTCCTTTCCAATTTGGATGCCTTTTATTTCTTTTTCTTCCTTAATTTCTTGGTTTGGACTTCCAATAATATATTGAATAAAAGAGGCTAGAGTGGGCTTCCTCTCTTGTTCCTGATCTTGGAGAAATTTTCAAATTTTCACCACCGAGTATGATAACTGTGGGCTTATATCATATTTGGCCTTTATTATGTTGAGATATTTTCTTCTATATCCACTTTTTATAGTTTTTATCATAATTGGATACAGAATTTGTCAAGTGCTTTTTCTGCCTCCATTGAGAGGATAATATGATTTTTATCTTGTATTTAATTAGTGTGCTGTTATCATATTGTTTGATTTGACTTTTAATTATGTACGTAAACTTTTCTACTTTAGAGAATTTTAAAGAGTCAGCCTATTCCTAAGGAATTTTTACTGAATGAAGTATATATGTTTATTCATTTAATTACTCTAATAATGGTAGCTTATTTTAGATGTCAGGTGTTGTTGTGTTTTTTACACTAGTCATCATTTTAGTAACTAGAAATTATGTTTGTTTTTACTAGTGAGAAATTTTTCATTTGGGAAAATACAAAATTTAAAAAGATGTTTAATATATTTTATTTTCCATGCAATCAATAGAAATTTTATATTTGTATTTAATATACTATTATTAATAATATTTTAGGTAAAGAGTCTACCAGATGACAAGTTTTGGAGTAGACTAAAAAACCTAAAACTTCTCTATCTCCACAATAATGGGTTTGCAAACTTGAAGAATGTGTGCACGTTATCCGCCTGTCCGAGCCTCGTTGCCCTCACCATGTTTGATTGCCCAGTAAGCCTTAACAAAGCATATAGACAGACCCTTGTCAACAGTGTACGTAGTCTCAAAGCCTTGGATCGTCATGTGATTTCTGATGAAGAAATAATTCAGACCTGGCATCTTCCTGAAAGATTCAAAACATATAACCAGCGGCTTTTCTTTAATTTCTGCCCTGCTTTGAAAAAGGTAAATGGTTTTATTAGAATTTGTTTTAAGTAAATTTATAGAAATGAAATTTTAGCTTCGAATGTCCATCTGTATGTAAATTATATAAAGCTAATACCTGCACCATTCATGTAAGATATTTTATACTAGTCAGTATATTAATAATGTGTTCTATCTGAAATTTATTAAAAAGTTTGTATATTTACTACAAAATAATTATTGAGTAGAAAAGTACTAAATTATAGAGAAACAAATACATACATATGTGCGTGTATGTATATATGTGTATCTATATATATAATGTTTTAGTATCTGTAAGGATATGTAGCTTACATATTATAAAGTTCCCCCATTTTGCATATATGATTTAATGTAATATATGATTTAATAAATAAATGTGCTATATAACCATCTCCAAAACAATGTCAGAAGTTGTCACCACTCCCAAAGTTTCCGTCATGCCCATTTGCAGTTGATCCCTACTCCCCCGCAATCCTAGGTAACATTGATCTGTTTTCTGTCTCCATAAATTTGCTTTCTAGACATTTAATGTAAAGGAATCACACAATATGTAGTCTTTTCCATTCGTCTGCTTTCAGTTTGTGTGATGTGTATGAGGCTTATTTCTGTTTTAACACGAATTAGTGGTTTGTTCCTTTTGATTGCTAAATAACATTTTATTATATATATACTATATTTTCTTTGTCTTTTCATCAACTGATGGACATTGGATTATTTCCAATTTTTGATCTTATGACTAATGCTGCTATTAACACCTACATGCATGTATCACACATATGTTTTTGTTTTTCTTGGGTAGATTCTCAGGAGTGCAGTTGCTGGGATGCATGATAATTTTATGTTTAACTTGTTAAGAAGCTGAATTGCCTTCTAAAAAGTGGAAACCATTGGTCCAGTCCTGTTCTAGTTTCTTTATGTCTTTGGAAACTCTTAGTGTTTTCAGCATTTTGCGCTATAGACATTTTAGTGGGTGTGAAGTTATATTTTATTTGTGGATTTAATTTTTATTTCTCTAATAAGTACCAATAAGCATCTTTTCATCTGTTTATGAACTATTCATCTATCTTTTTGGGTAAAGTGCTATGGAGATTTCTCTGACTAAAGTGGGTTGTTTGTCTTATTGAGCTGTAAGAGTAGACATCTGGATAAGTCCTTTATCAGATATATGGATTGTGAATATTTTCTGCCATTCTATAGCTTGTCTTTTCATTTTCTTATTGGTCTCTTTTGAAGCAGAAAAGTTTGGAGTTTTACGAGCTTCAATTTTATTAATTTTTTATGTATCATGCTTTTGGTGGTGTATTTTAAGAACTCGACCTAAATCCAGGTCACAATTTTTTTCTTTCTTCTAGAAATTTAATAATTTTAGTTATGAAATTTAGATCTATGTGTTTTACCTTGAATGAATTTTTATGCATCATGTGAAGTAAGGGCATAAGTTTGTTTTTGCATGTGGTTATTCAATTATACTAACCCCACTTGTTGAAAAGAGTATTTTCCCCAGAGAATTATCTTGACATGTGTCAAAAATAAATTGATCATAAATATAAAGATTTATTTCTAGACTCTCATTTTTTCCAGTGGTGTATTTATTGATTCTTATGATATTATCACACAGTCTTCTTACTGTAGATTTGTAGTTAAGTTTTGAAATAGGGAGTCTGAGTCCTCCAACTTTGCCCTTTTAAAAAAAATCTTGACTTAGCTATTCAAGGCCCCTGGTATTTACAAATGAATTTTAGTATCAGCTTATCAATTTCAACAATGATTACTGCTGCAATAGTGATAAAGATTCCATTGAATTTTATACATCAGTTTATGGAGAATTGCCATCTTTAAAATAGTGAGTATTCTCATTCTTAAATGTGGACTGTCCCTTTATTTAGGTGTTCTTTAATTCTCTGAGAAATGCTTTGTAGTTTTCACTGTACAAGTCTTGCACTTATTTTGTTAAAATATTTTAGGATTTTTATTTGATCTACAAATAGAATCATTTACTTAATTTTATATTTGGATTTTTGTTGCTTATATATATATGTGTGCGTGTATGTGTATATATATATACATATGTATATATATATATATATATATATATATACACTTGATGTTTTTATTTAATCTTATATCCTGCTAATTTCCTATTCTTTATTCTGAAAGTTTTTGTTGATTCTAAATATTTGTCTTTTCAATGGAAAGTGGATTTTTAACTTTTTTAAAGTTTTCATATTTGAATGAATACACTAGGAAATAGTGTTTTTTCAGTGCTTTAAAAGATAATTTAGATTATTAACTTATATTAATAAAATATTCAATTCTTAAAATATTTATTTGATGACATAGACGTGTTCATAACATCATTTTATATTGATTTTCCCCCACATCCCCAAAGCTTTATTTCATTTTAATTTTTCCATCACCATCTACCCCCATCATACCCTCTTCCACCTCCACCTTCCCTTACCCCACAGTCACCACACTACTGATTTTTCAAACATTGAAATAAGTTACTGGGAATTTTTTCTAAGTAGAGGTTATAAAATCCTTAGGTGGATAGATATAGATATAAGAAAAATGCTTCATGATATATGAATATTAGAACAGATACATTATGTAAAAGTTCAAAAGAGTGTTAATTCTTCAAGTGTTAGAAAAGTCTGGTACAAAGTGTAGGAAGTAAAGTATGTTGCAGAACAGTGTTTATAATACTTTCTAAGTATATATAAGTCTGAAAATAAATACATTAACAATTGATGAAAATAGAAAATCATTTGAGAAGTGGTGATCATGTCTGAAATAGTGTATAAACAATGAACACTGGTTATGGAGATTAGGAAGTTGAAAGACTTTTATAATTGCACATGATTCTTGATATTTAAAAATATTTGAGTGTATTAATTATTTTGTAGTAACAGTTTTAAAAATTAGGGAAATATAAAACAAATCAGTATTTATGTCTGAGTGACTTAACCTGAGCCTAAAAGAAAAATTTAAGTATTCTGGTTGTGTTGTATGGTATAGTCAAATTTAGGAACATGCATAAATAACCCGTTTAAGGACAATTATGTCTGAAGTTCATTTAAGGAATCAACGGGAACTGAGGTGGAAAGTATTGAAAACAACTTTGAATGACATACTAAGGAGTGTACGCTTCTTAATGAATGCAATGAAGATCGATTTAAGGTATTTGAGTAGGAAAGTTAGATTGATTCTGTCATAGTTGGTGCTCCATGAATAAATGGTATTGACAAAATTTTTTTTGAAACATGATTAATCCAGTATTATGCTAGCAGATTAATAGGGGTCAGGGGGAAGATGAGGACAGAGAGATCCATTACTGAAGGCCAGAAATGATGTTATCAGGGTTGATATAGGTAGACAGCCAGTGGCAAAAAAGAAAGAAGACAATGTAGAGGACACTTGGTAAATGCCATTGTTGTAAGTGTTTTACATATTTTATTTATTCATTCCTTCACCAAGTATATATTGAGCACCTAATATGTGAGAGGGATTATTCTGGATTAAATAGTAAATAATACTGACAAAGTTCCTACTTTCATTAAGTTTAGTGGTAAGGCACAAGAAATAAATGTATAAGTCACTTCCCTACCCTTTCCCCCAAAATAAAACAACCATAGAAGCCCAGATGGTATTAATTTCTAAAGAAAATAAAGCGGTAACATAGAAATAAAGGTGAACCTAGGGTGGATGGGGCAGGCTTTCTGAAAAATACCTTATTTATTCTCTATTATATTCTTTGACTTGGGAAGGTATTACTTTTATTTTAAAGAAGAAAATGAAGTATAGTGAGTTTTAGGAACTTATTCAATATCAGTCTAGTCAGTCATGAAGCTGGGATTTCAAGTCTGTCTCAGTTTTATAGTGCTACAGTCTAGATTACATCACAAAGCATCAAGAATACAAAGATTTGACATGATTTTTTTAAACTGATTGAATGTGGGAGGATAACTAAGGTAATAGTCCTCTAATGTTTTGAACTTGATTAACTGGGTCAAAAATAAATGAGTTACAGAAACAGTGGCATTTTAACAGTTTTGGTAGAAAGTTTGGAAAGGTTTATTTGAGGCAGAATATTGATGTAGAGATATCAACCAGGCTTTGAAAATGAAGGACTAAAATTCAGAAATCGTGTTCTGGGTCTAAGATGTAAATCCATTGGGTACAGTTGTTTCACGCTATATCGTGGTTCACTTACTGCGGCCTCACTGTATCGTGGGTTTTAAAAAACAATACAGGCTGAAAGCTAAGGACTCAGCCTTTGGTCACAGTCTCATTTTGTGGGTGGAAAACAGTGGAACTGGTGAGAGGAAAAGAGTGCTGATCCCAGGAAGTAGGACAAAAACAAAGGCAATCTTTATGCTTTATTATCACTTAGGTTAAAGGAAAAGACTGGTTTAAAAATGAAAAATGCTTTAAGTGGTCAAGGAATATTAGCACTGATTCAAAGCTATTTTGAAAGTCTTTTTGAAGGTGATGAGATTATTGAATCTTTGGACTTTCAGTAATTTGCAGGGACAAATATGAAATTATAATGCCAAGTATAGAAACTTTTCTGAGAGAATTTTGGACAAAGAAAAGATAATGTAGGAACGACTGTAGGAAATTAGATTAATAGATTTTTTAAGTGAAATGATAATAACTTCTACATATTTTTTAACTGAGGAATATAACTTTTAATTTTAAAAAAGATTATCAAGTATAAAGGCAATAATTGAGTAAAAACCATGATAAATTATGAATGAAAGTAAAAAAATGGACTAAGTCTTAAAGCAATATAGATATACCAAATTCTGGCAGAATACTTTCCTGAGTTGTAGAGAGTTAAAGAAATATATCTGAATAACAGTTTTTACTTTACTTTGCATTTCTATTTGTTATTTCTGTTTATAAACAATATTCTGTTTATAAGGTTTTCCTTTGAATATTGAAAGATTGAATTTATAGCAATATAAACAAACATTTGAGAAGGAATAAATAAAAATCTATTAGGGTATATATTTATTTAGTTATTGTACTTGTTAACGATAAGAATATCATGAAAATAGAAAATAATAATGAACCTTATAATAGTTAATGCAATAATTTCAATAAATATTATTGTTCTTTTATATAGAGAGCATGGGGTGCAGAAACTAAAGAAGTCTATGTTCATCCTATAAGAAACAAATTAGTGTAATTAAAACTTGTGCATTATAACACAGTAAAATTACCTAGAAGGATCCCATTAATTCTTAACTGTGACATTGAATGACTTATATACTTTTGTTTTTAGGGGTCAAAGGAAAAGCACAGGTTCTTCTTCATTATATGAAATCAAAGTAACTAGAAATTTGAAGTGCTTAGTTATTTAAAATCATAATATGTATGTATATATATACATATATATGAAACTCTATATAAATATATATGAAAATGGGTGTAATCTGAGTGAAGAACCAGTGGTATCAGTTGGGATTGGGTTTTGCTTGCATGTAATAGAAAGCCAACTAAACAGGTTTTTTTTTTAAGTTATATGACAAAAAGGTCAGAGGTAGGCAGTCTTTCTGTGTAATTTCTTAAGGAAAATTTAAAGGACCAGGGTTTATTCTAGCTTCCTGTTTTGTTGTATTTAGCAAATGCTCCTTTTCCCTCATAGGCAATGAGCTTCTTCATGTCCAGGCATGTGCTTAGGTCAGGAACAAAAAGCAAAGCCATCTAACTCTACCCATCTTGTAACAAATTATCCTCGTTTATGTTGTATGCTTGCGGGCAATCTTATTTGTAGTTTTGTGACCTTGTATTCTTTGTCAGGTAGAATAACCACTTTCAGTATTTCCTGCAGTGGGGGGTCTTCTGTTAATCAGTTCCCTCAGCTTCTGTATGACTGGAAAAGTGTTTATTTCTCCTTCAAATTTAAAGGATAACTTTGCTGGATATATTATCCTTGGATGGTAATTTCCCTCTTTCAGTAGTTTGAATATTCGGTTCTGCTCTCTTCCAGCTTGTAGAGTTTCTGCTGAGAAGTCTGGTGATAACCTGGTGGGCTTTTGTTTATAGGTGACTTCCTTCTTTTCCATGGCTGCCTTGAGAGTCCTTTCTTTGTCATTATTTTTTGAATGTTTTAATAAAATATGCCTAGGAAAAAGCCTGTTTGGATTGAAGTAATTAGCATTCTGTTTGCTTGTAGGATTCCAGGATCCGGTTCTTTCCATAGGTTTGGGAAGTCTTATCAACTATTCCTGTGAACAGGCTCTCCGCTCCCTTCTCCCTCTCTTCTCCGGGCATGCCTGTTATTCTTACATCACTCTTTCTAAAGGAGTCCCATAGGTCTCGTAGAGGCCTTGTGTTTGTTTACTTGTTTGTTTATTTGTTTGATGTTCAAGTCTCTTTTTCCTTCTGCATCATTTCTAGATTTCTACCTTTGATATTACTAATTCTTTCCTCAGTCTGGCCAGCTCTATTTTCTATGCTTGCTAGTTTGTTTTTAATCTCTTTTACTGAGTTCTTCATCTCCAGAATTTTTACTTGATTCTTTGTTCAAGTTTCAGTCTTGCTGATAGAGTACTTATTTTGTTCATTGATTTGTTTTTTAAGTTCATTAACTGTCTGATTGTATTTTCTTACATTTGTAGAGGTTTTCTAGAACAGTGGTCTTGAATTCTCTGTCATTTATATTACATATTTCCATGTTTGTATTTTATGGAAATTTTTAATTTTTTTCTGAGCTGCTTTGTCACCTTGATTATTCATGGTATTTGATGGATTTCTTCTCTGCATCTGTGTATGAGTGGTGCTTCTCTAGCAGGTGAATACAAAGAGGTTTTTCTTTGTTATTTTCCAATACATGGTGCTAAATCACAAGTTTTTTAGCTCTCTTGCTTTTATCTGGCTTTTCTAATCCCCACAAGGTGGCGCTTCCCGGGAGGTGGGTGCCTTCCCTGTGTTCTGGCCACCCCAGTCCCAGGGAACTAAGCCCAAGGGAAGTACAGGGGTCCCCACAGCCAGAGATGCCTTCAGTGTTAATGAAAGGCAGGGAACCTCCCCAGGGTCCCTTTTGCCCCAACCCTGGAACCAGTCAGAGCGCACTCTTTGCTCAGGTAGAAAAGTGATTCTGTAGAACCAGTCATTGGGTTTGCAGATAATGTCCACTTACAAATAGAATACAAAAGGATAGAACTTAGGGATCATATACATATAGAAGAAATTAAAGCATAGAAGAAGGAAAGAAAGAAAAAATAAGTGAAAATATATTTAAAATGTCAAACTGATTGGAAATATGCATAATTATATTCAGTATGAATATAATATAGTTTTGCAATTTGTTTTTTCAACTACTCTTCCTGTTAGAACCCAAAGTACTTTCTTCCATATGAGTCATATTACAAAAGGTTTTAATATTCCCTTGAAATGCTTCATCATGTTTTATACCAGGGTTAGCAATAGCCCCATTTTCACTCCAGGGTTACAATAGCGAAAGGTAGACACTAGATGTTTTATTATTCTACCATCTATTTTGTTTATCGTTGATAGTTTTCCCCCCAAGTGTATGTTGTTCTTCGTCAGAATTTTACAGTAATATTTAATTTTTTGTATTAAATTGAAAATATTATTACTAATTATCTGTTATAGTTTTTTATAATTTTAGATTATGTAAGTTTGTATAAATTACTTAGTAAATTGCTTTAGACTACTTTTTGAGTATCAAATGTGGTGAGGTATACAGTTCTTTGCAGGCTCTAAAATTATATATTATTTTAAGTTTTACTATGAAACTGCTGTGGATAACTTTGCTTGGAGGCTTGAAATGTTTTAGCCTCTATTCTAAGTTCTTTATTAATATTCTTTCACAACAACCCAGTGAAGCTGTACTATTGTTATCCCTATTTTGCAGGTGGAGAACCAGGGACAGATAGGTTACATACCCTAGATCATATCGCTAGCAAGTAGTAGAACTGGGATTTAAGTCCAGGCCATCATTTTCTAGTGGAGGAAATGCATGATTTGCCCTTTAGAAAGAGGACATTTCTATTTGTCTTCAAATTTCAAATATCATGGCATTTGTTCAAGTTTACCATAATAGTTTTATTGGCATTTCACAAAATAATTGTGTTAGGGCATCAGAAAGCTGGGGTGTGTCCAGAGGTTACTTGTTCTCTGGCAGGGACACTAACCCTGCCAACAGGTGAAGATTATTTTGTTTATCTTTTTAAAGAAAAGGAATGATTCATGTCACAGTGGGAGGCAGGACTCTGTGCTTCACTGCAGCATGAACGTAATGGTTCTCTGCCGGTGAGACCAGCAGCATTTGACTGGGGCCCTTATGCCCAGTCAGCCAAGCTCCCTGCTGTGTTTTTCCCTATGCACTGGACACCTTGCTTCCAAGCTAGTATCAGGGAGGAGAAACAATTGTCTCTCTACTCTTCTGAGTTATTGACTGAGACTCATGAGATAAAAGACGTGAACAAGACAAAAACAAATTTATCAATTTCTACCTCGTGTACATAGGAGATACCCAGGGGAAAAAGAGTAACTCCTGAAGTATCTTTGAATTCATGCTCAAAGAAAGCGAAGGGGGTGTGTAGGCTTCTCAGGAGTGTAAGTGATTTTTAGTAAAGGTGAATTATGGTCCCTTAGAAGAATAGAGGGGAGTTAGTGATAAAATTTACCTGGGTGTGGTTGTCTCTGCTAAACTTTTCTCCTAATCTTCTAATTTATTCTTCTTTAATAAGAACAGTCTTTTCTGGTTTTTATTTATTTTGAATACCTTTTGGAAGATCTGTCTTTAGGCAGATAAGCGAAATTCAGAGTAGTCCCATCTGTGCTTTCCTTTTTCCCAGGTGTCTGCCGCTCAAAATAATTAAAATACCAAAGGAGCATATTTGGGGGTGGCATATCTTGAATTCCTACAATTATGTTTTGGGGTGACATGAAATAGCACTAATCTGCAAGACACTGTGATTTTTCTTCCCTAGCAGTACATAGTTGATTGAGGGTATGGGCAGAAAATGGGAGTGTTTTTTTAACATGGTGGTTTGGTAATTTTCAGGGTAGATGTCTTTATCAGGGGTGTCAAACTCATTTTTCGCTGGGGGCCACGTCAGCCTCCTGCTTGCCTTCAAAGGCCGAACGTAATTTTAGGACTGTATAAATGTAACTTCCTTAACTAGGAGCAAGGAGCTCAGCGCTGCCACCAGGTAGAAACAAGGTGCTGAGCCTGATAAAACAAGGTAGAGGGCCATTTGGGCCTGGGGGCCTTGTGTTTGCTATCTGTACTTTAAACAATGCAAATTTTAGGTTTTTAAGATATAATCCTTACATCCAAAACATAACTGAAGTGGCTTTTTTACTAACCTGTCAAATGAACAGTACGATGTAGGGAGTCTGTTTCCAAATCTAAACATTTGCAGGAACAAAGATCATAGAGATAATTTATTTAAAGACAACAGAGAATATCTTTTCTCAGGGCAATGTGCTGTGTTCCAGTAAGGACCCAACATTGTAGTTAAGGTGCAACAAACTTTTGAACTACTTTACTTTATGAATACGACATATCAGCTTCCTTGGTGGGGATCTACAGAATGCTTTTAGTTTCTTTGGATACCTATTCATGTCACTGCATTTCAATGATCATCATGACTATGGTTGAAATTTATATCTATGATACCAAATTTGGAGAAGACTCTAGAATGGAAAAAGTTATCATCTCGTATCTTGCATTTTATGAGAAAATTGAAATTATTTGGTGCTGCTAATTCTTGATCTTCTGTTCTAATCAAATATATATAAAAATGTATATTATGCAACTGCTATGCCTTTAAGGCACCTATGAATGTTTTAGTAGTTTTTACTGTTAGACTTTCAAGTTAAAATGTACTTAGAAATACTTTCATGAAATATAAATATCACACATTTTCTATATACAGGGATCAACCTATATGGATGAAATTAATAATATCAAATATATCATTTCAAAAATTAATAAAATTATGGCTCATAATTCACCAGTTTTGATTATTCAAAGATGGATACGTGGTTTCCTAGCTAGAAAATATTTCAGGTATGTTTCATTTTCTTTACTATTTGAATATTAAAATAAGGAAAATGAGTGATAAGCATTGCTCCAATAATACATATTTTTGCATTCCCTTTCAAAATGGTATATTATAGATGACTTGAACTAGTTTTAAGGAAAACACCACAGACTCTGTAGTAATATCTTATAATAGTTGGTATAATAAAAACTTATCACTTTTATTTTTTCTTTTAAATTGACCGTATATAACTAATAAAGTTTTCATTAATCACTGTTTGAGTAATTATTATAGTTTTTCTATTAAATTTATAAACACCAGTCAGAAACATATATTGAATTCCTCTCATGTAATGAGATGAAATAGAAATAGAAGCCATGAAAGAAGTGTGAGGATTTTATATTTTGTTTGGATGTAAAGATAATTTTTGTGAAACATCTACTACCATATCAATGTACATTATTTTTTGGTTAAATGTCTTTTTCTCTCTCTTTAGTCCTTGCATTTCTTTCCAGTAGTTGATATTTGCAAATAGAGAAACACTTTTCTTGGCAGAATCTCTGAACACTGAACTTGGTGAGACAAGATAGGATACTCTGACATCAATTTACGTGTATTAGTCATGCCAAATAGCAAATGTGTGAAAAAGTAAATTAACATTTTTATATAGCTTATTTTCAGATGCAGAATGATAGAGCTCAGAAAGTAGAAATGAAATTTGGCTCTGAAATATAGTTAGGACTAAAATAGATCTAGAAATGGACAATGGGCATTTGCCTAGGAAGCCGGACTAAAAAGTTTCACTGAAATGATACCCAGCGTTCTGTGGGAGGCAGAGAGAATATTCTCACAAATTAGCCTGTGAGAACTAATTAGAGAATGTTCTCACAAGTTAGCCTGTGTGGCTAAATCATAGATGGCAGTAGCCCTGGTAAAGGGAGATAAGGATGAGGCCCAAGGAGCCAGACTGGCCATAACACAGTGACTGAAGTATATATGGAAAAAGAGGTTCCATATATACTTTTTAAACCAAGGTCAAAGTATGAGAAAAAGTGGGCTCACAATTGGGAGAAGAGAAATTATTAGGAATAAAATATGTGGGCCCCCAGTTGGTGTGGCTCAGTGGACTGAGTGCCAGCCTGTGAACCAAAGGGTTGCCAGTTTGATTCCCAGTCCAGGGCACATGCCTGTATTGCGGGCCAGGTCCCCAGTAGGGAACTCGTGAGAGGCAACCACACAGCACTGTTTCTCCCCTCTTTTTCTCCCTTCCCTTCCCCTCTCTAAACACTAAGTAAATAAAATCTTTAAAAAAAAAGATGTGGATGAGGTCTAGGCAGCTGCTGATAGGTGTATATTTATTTAAAATATTATTTCTGTCTCATATGTTTCTTTGAATTCAGAGTGAATTTTGTATGAAATAAACATCTAATTAAAGGGACTTTGTCTTCAATTTATGCTCTTAGGATTGAGTTTTTTGCTCACAGAGTTAAGATTTCCTGTGATACATGTTACATGAGATAAAAAAACCTTGAGCATGGAAATAATACCTGAAAATTCAGCATGAATGAACAGAATTTGAATGAGATTTGTGGGCAGAGATGTCAGTAATAAAAATATATCACAGTACTTCAAGACAGAAAAATTTGAATTATTTCTCTGTAAAGTGCTGTTCCATTAGGCATTACTTAACTACTCTGAGCCTGCGTTTCTTCATACGTTCAATGGTAGAGGGCTGGAACTACTAGTAGTACTTGCTTCATTGTTTGCATGCAGGAGCTGAGATCAGGAATACAGAGCACACAACACCTGGCAAACATGCATATTACATGCTTATTAGCTATTTTTAATATCACCTTTGTCATTGTTGTTATGTCTTGTGTTTTCTGCATTATTTGACTCCACGGGAAACATTTTCCTTGGATTTCTTGCTCCCTTGCAATTACGTTTACCATGGTACCCACAGAGTAATCCTTTCAAAATATAAATCTAATTGTATTCACCAACTTAAAATCCTGCAATCACTCCCAGTTTGCTAAGGGAAAATGACAGATATTTGGCCCTTCGATGTGCGTCACATACTTTTACTGTCACAAGCACTTAACATACTGCATTGTAGTTGAGTTTCCTGTGTAATTGTATCTCCAGCTGTACTGCACACTCGCTATCTCTGTTTGCTTAAGAGATAAGTACATGGATAAATGGAGGGATTGTAGAAGCTAGAATCAGAACAGTATTTCTGGGTTCATTTATGGGAAAGCAAAAACAGAAAGAACTGAGAAAGATGCAAAGCTGCCCTGAGAGGTGCCTGTGGATTCCCACAACCTAAAGGTCTAAGCGATTAGTCCTCTTATGTCTATTACTAACCACACAACAACTGTCTCCCATGCCCAGATGTTTTGCACCTGGCTTGTAATTTGTTCACTTAAACTGCTGAATTTATGTGATTGTAAATCATGTAAACAATTCTATAAATAACTTGCCTAAGGCTGTAACAATATTAAATTATAAATTCAGGACTCAAGTCTATATCTTACCTATCAGAGATAAATAAAACATTTTTATTATTCTGCTAACATTTGCTATGTTGCAAGGGAAATAATACTCCCTTATGAAATTTCATGCACAAATTATAAAATTATACAAATGTACCTTATGTGTCTCATGGGCATGTTACAGGGTGGAATATCAAGTATTAATTTTTATAGTGAGTTCATTTTAGCAATATTTGTTGAGTTCTGGTTGGGTTGCTCAGTTGCTTGGAGCATTGTCCGGTTCACCAAAGGGTCGTGGGTTCCATCCCCGGTCAGGGCAGGTGCCTAGGCAGTGGGTCCCACCTCCAGTGGCGGTACTTGACGGGAGGTGTCTGGTTGCTGTTCCAGTCTCACATCTGGGCTCCTACTTCCTCTAAAGTCAATGAACATGTCTTCAGGTGAGGGTTTTTACAAAATGAACTGAAATGAAATAAAATAAAATAAAATGATACAAAAGTATTGAGTGCCTACTCTGGGTTTGGTACTCTCTAGATTCTGAAGCTACAAAGTGACTGAAGTATTTAGAGTCACTGCCTGATTACATTCTATGGAATTCTTATTTTCACATATATAACAGTATTTAATAGAACATGTTATTATAAATAATGGTACTGTAAGTTATAAAAATAACATAATGACTTTATTGTTACATTATTTTTACTGCAATATACTTTTAGCATGTTTAAAGTTTTAAATTTGTTTTAAGTATAATCATTTAATCTTCCTAGCAGTTATGAGAGGTAAGTATAATTACTTCATAGATACCCTAATAGAGACAAATTGAGGATTAGTACAAAGAAAAGGTGGATAAAAAGAAGAGGGAGCACTATATTTAGATGTTTAATACAAATTATAATTAGAATAAAACTAAGTAATGCATCATAACTTACTAGTGGAATATCTCTCAAAACTCTTTAAATTTATATAGTAGGCCCAGTAGGTAGCCTCAGTCTCAGATAGGGGGATTATAACATGCTTGTGGTAGTTTTCTAGTTGCGTGTTGATGAGTAGCTTGTTAGTTATAACTTCTTTCATGAAATAATTAAAGCATAAAATTTGGAAAATTATAGATTATTTTGTGTCTAGAGTTCTTACCTGCAAACAACAGAAGCTAACTTTAAATGATTTAGTCAGAGATAGCATTTGTTGGAGGTTTATCAGTGAAGCTCACAGAATATCCAGGAAGCGGCAGTACTTGGGCTGGAGAGATGAGAAGTAATGAGAGGCAATGCAGAGCCAAGACTACACCTGACAATCAGTTTGCTCAGGGTGCTTACATTTGTTTGTTATTACTAGCTACACATCATCCTGTCATTCTGCTGCAGTGCCGTCACCTCTCCGTTGTCCTATGCTTTTGGATCATTCCTTAGAAAGTAAAAATTCAGGGAGAAAGTTTTAAATTAGCTGAAGCTAGGTTATATGACAATGTCTTAGCTTTTAAGAGAATGAAGAGAGTATCTGTTCCCTTAAGGCACCCGCACATTGGAGGCAGCCAAGATGGGAGGGTCTTCAGGTGCTGTGCAGCTTTACTGAATGTCCATTAAATTCATTTTTGTTTACACAGACATATATCACAATGGACAAGACTGATATGTTTCTTTCTATTCTCCAAATAGAAAGAAAGGCAGAATAGAAGAAAAATGTTTGTGTGTGTGTGTATACATATATATATGTTTGGGAATAAGGTATAGATCAGGGCTTGGCAAAATAGAACTTGTGGGCACAATCCAATGTGACTTGTTACACAAGAAGAATGGTTTTTATATTTAAAAAGAGTTCTAATAAAATTGGAGAATATGCAACCAACCAAATTTGTACTGCAAAACCTAAAATATTTACTCTCTGGCTTTTTATGGATGAAGTTTTTTTTGAAACCTAATATAGAAAGCTATGCTCAAGGCACAGAGAAAATTTTTATTTTAACTGAATTTATAATGTTATGGATTTTTGGCCTTTAAATTATTTTTTTTCCACTTTTTAAAATTGTATTGTTGTTCAAGTATAGTTTTTTTTTTTTTGCCATTTCCCCCACCTCTCTCCACTACCCTAGCCATCTCCACATCCCTCCCAATTCCACCAGCCTTGGTTTTGTCCACTTGTCCTTTATAGTTCTTCCTGAAAACCCATCGTCTTTTTCCCCCATTATTCCCTCCTACCTCCCCTCAGGTTTCTGTCAGATTGTTCTTTCAATGTCTCTGGTTATATTTTGCTTGCTTTTTTCTTTTGGTGATTAGGTACTTGTTAAAGGTAAGATCATATGGTATTTGTCTCTCACCACCTGTTTTATTTCAGTTAGCATAATGCTTTCTGGTTCTATCCATGCTGTTGCAAAGGGTAGGAGCTCCTTCTTTCTTTCTGCTGCATAGAATTCCATTGTGTAAATGTACCACAGTTTTTGGATCCATTCATTTACTGATGGGCACCTAGGTTGCTTCCCGCACTTGGCTATTGTAAATTGTGCTGCTATGCACATTGGGGTGCGTAGGTTCTTTTGCACTGATGTTTTAGGATTCTTAGGATATAATCCTAGCAGTGAAATTGCTGGGTCAAAAGGCAGTTCCATTTTTAATTTTCTGAGGAAATTCCAAACTGTTTTCCATAGTGACTGCACCAGTCTGCAATCCCACCAACAGTGCAGTTGGGTTCCCTTGTTTTCACATCCTCTCCAACACTTGTTGGCAAAGGGCTTGAACAGATACTTCTCCAAGCAGGACATACAAAGGGTCCAGAGATATATGAAAAGATGCTCATCATTGCTAACCATAGGAGAGATGCAAATTAAAACCACAATGAGATACCACTTCACACTGGTGAGAATGGCCATCATAAACAAATTTATTTTAAATATAAGGAATAAGAGGATTAAATGGTAATGGAAAATACAATAAAAATGAAGCTTAGATAAATAAATATAAGTAATTTATAGTATACTTAATATGATTTCATTATATAAAAGCATTATAGGCAACTTTTAAGTAATACATCTGTTATTTGGTTGGTAATTGACTATTGCAGAATACATTTCGACTCCTCATTTTGGAATGCAGTATAAATATAATAGTCTATTATTTTGTTATGGTAAACTATGTAATTTTGAATGTTGATTTTGTTAAACATGATACATTATTTATAGGTAATGAAGATGAAGTAAATTCTTACCTTATAAACTAGGTATATTAAAGATAGAAGTAGCATAGCATTTTTCAAAGTAAATCCTATTTTAAAAAATAAGTTTAGGTCAACTCTCATATGAAAAAAATTTTAGTCAGGTGAATTTGCCAGATATAAATGATTTAAAATAAAATCTATCTTTGCATATAGTTTGGGTTAATCATGATCTGTAAAGTTACCATACAGATTGAAGCCAGGTTACCTAAAATTTGTAGCTTTAAATTTTACTTAGTTAAATACTATCTTGGAACATAGATGTGCTTTCTTCTATTATTTGCTAATCCAAAAAATCATCTTTGTTAAAATATTACTAAAGATTGAAAACATTTTTATAACTGAATAGACACTTTTAATAATTTAACATAAATAAAATAAACTGTATCTAGTCTTATATTCACCTTAAGGAATTTAATAATACCTCTATTTAAGTTGTCAGAATTAGACTGAATTATTTATTTATTTTTAAGTTTACACAGAATAATTTAAATTTTGCCAAGACTTCACAGAATGTTTCGATTTTTTGAAACGCAGATTAAAAAAATAGAGATATATTAGTGCTTTTAGAAACTAGTTTTCCTTTTTCACAAGTGGTGTGAAAAATAGAATATTTTTTCAAAAATATTTTATTTGTAAGTTTTCATTTGAAAGACACTTGAAATTTCATTTGAAAGAAATGCTGTTTCAAAATGAATGTACCTCTACACAGACAAACAAGCAAGCTTTATTACCATCTTCCTGCCCTCACTGGACTCCTTAGCAAACTAATGGCATATGGAGTTCACTAGACTCCTTCTAACACTGTGTAGGTCTTCCAGCCCTTGGGCAGGAACAGCGCAGCCATCAGCAGGATTCAGGAGATGTAATAATAGTCTCATTGTCTGGCTTCCACGCCTTGACATTTGAGGCTACCACAGCAGGATCACTTTTGTCTGCCTTTTCTTAAGGATTCAGATGAGAACAGTTTTGACTTGGGCATTTCTTGTCATTTCAGAAACATGTTTCCTTTAAAAATATGTAACTTGTAACAAATAGCATGCTCACTTGACACTTAAATTTAACCTACTCTAAAAGCAAACTTTGTATCTGTGACCTATGGATTTTGATTACTTACTCAGAGGACAGTCTATTAAACAAAATTAAATAGTCTCATTACAATGAAGCATTTTCTTGGAGTAGCTATAATAATTACCTTTGCTTGTGAAAGTAGGAGAATACATTTAGGAGGAGATCATGCCCGAACTGAAGTGTTAATAATTGGATCTGATTATCTCATTTAATGGGATAACTAAGAACTTGAGGAGCAGTATTTTTAGTATGATAAAAATAGAATGATAATTCTTTAGAGGAAATGTAATAATTCTCAGTTGACTGTCTGCAGGATTAAATCATAAAACCACTACCAAATTTATATGCGGTTTATCTTCAGTAGTGAAAAACAATAGTAGATGAGGCATATTTTCAAAAAAAAGACAAAATATGCAAAACATTTTGCCAAATATAACTTAGTATTATTTAACACAAGACATGGCTGAGGAAGGAATCTCTGAGTTTATGGGTACTTCAATGGAAACCTCTCAAATAAAAAGCAAATAAGACTGAAAAAAACTGCAAGAGAATATACAAAAACTGTGGGAGAACTACAGAAGATACAACACACAGAAGGAAAAGAGAGAAAGAAAGGAACAAAAGAAGTATTTAAAACAGAAATAATGGAGAGTTTTGCCAGTTAATGTCTGACACTGAACCATAGATCCTGGAAGATCAGAGAACCAAGCAGGGTAAATGCTGAAAACTTACACATAGGCTTATAATATTCAAAGTACAGAAAGGAATCCATAAAAAAGCCAGAGGTGAAAACATCTTACTGTAGAGGAGCAAAGAAAAGAATTACATCTGACTTTTCCTGAAAATACATGCAAGCAATGAGAGAGTGGAGTGAAATATTCAAAAGAGAAAAAGCCACCAATTTAGTAATTTGTACACTATAAAACTATCCTTAAAAAGTGAAGGGAAATACTTTCTCAGACAAATAGAATCTGAGGGAATTTATTGTGAGTAGACCTGACCTGCAAGACATGTCTCAAAATATTTTTAACAAGAAGGAAAATGATATAGATCAGAAACATATATACAATAAAGAAAGAATATCAGGGAGGGAATAATTAAAGCTAAAATACTTATTTTTTTTTATCTAACAGATAATAGTTTATTCAAAAGAAGAATACCAATAATATATTCTGTGTATGTATACATGCACACTTATGTAGAAGTCAAATAAATGACAGCAATAACACAAGGTACAGAAGGGAGGAATTAGGATTGTATTTTTTATTATAAGGTACTAACACTACCTGTAAAGCATTATTCGTAATTAGATTAATTGTAAATATACAGGGCCTGGCACAAATACTGCCCTTTTTATTACAAAATCATAAATATGTAATTGTGTAACATAACAACATCATACTGCAGCACACCATATAATATTTTAGGTGAAATGTTCAAACTAACGCTATAAATTATTACACCGATATTATGACCCTACCAACCACACTCAAGCAGGCCTTACTTCTGCCAGGCCTGTATATTACATACTTTGGCATAGCCACTAAAACAAATTTTATGAAAAAAATACCAACTTGCTAAGAAAGGAGAGGAAATGGGATCATATGAAATGCTCAGTTAAAACCAAAGATGAAAGAAAAAGTGTAGAAGACAAAAATTGGAACAAGAGTAAGGGCAACAAATAGAATACTGTAAGAAATGTGGCAACAAATAGACACTTTGTGCAAATTTTAGTGACTTTGATTGCCAGTGGTCTAAATGTACCAGTTAAAAGGCAGTTTTTTTTCAGAGTGAATCAATAAGCAAGACCCAACTCTGTGTTCTCTACAAAACCCACTGCAAATATAAAGATACATACAGATTAATAGTAAAAGGATGGAGAAAATATATCAGACTCACACTAAAGAAAGATGGAGTAGCTATATTCATTTTTTAATAAATTTAAAAAAATTTTTATTTATTTATGTTTAGAGGGGAAGGGAAGGAGAGAGGGAGAGAAATATCAATGTATGGTTGCCTCTTGTGAGTCCCCTGCTGGGAACTGGCCTGCAACCCAGGCATGTGCCCCGACTGGGAATTGGACCGCGATCTTGTGGTTCACAGGCCCGTGCTCAATCCACTGAGCTACACCAGCCAGGGCACTATATTCATTTTTGACAAAGAAAATTTCAGGGTAAATAAAATTATGAAGGTTAAAGTGGGATATTACATAATAATAAAAAGTCAATGCTCCAGAAAGAGAAAGTTTTTAACACATGTGCATCTAACAGCACAGAGTCATAATACATATGGAAAAAGTGATAAACCTTCAAGGAGAAATAGATTAATTCAGTATTATAGTTGGAAACCTCAATACCTGTCAATCAAAAAATGGACAGATGCAGTGGGCCGAAAATCAGTAAGGACATAGTTAAGCTCAACAACACCATCAACCAACTGTATGTAGTAGACATGTATAGACTACTTCATGCAATAACAGCAGAATCCAGTTTTTCCTCTGTATTTCCAACCAATCAGCCAACATCCCTGCCCATGGAGCAGTGCTGACAGCTTCAGTGTTCTATTTCTGACCCCGTTGGAAGGAAGCAGGGAGAGGACTTGCGGGACAGTGTTTGTAAAGTCCGCACTAGTGTGCAGTGATGTCCCAGGTCTTCACTCTCGCTCGCTGCCCACTCACTGCCTCACCCAGAGCCACTTGTGGCTCTCTATGTGTCATCTCATATAGATACAAAAAAAGAAAAAAAAATCTTTTCTCCTAGTGATGAGAACTCTAAGGATTTGTTCTAATGACTTTCATATGTATCGTACAGCTCTGTTAAATTAACTAAAGTCACCACGTTGTACATGATATCCCTAATACTGATGTATCTTAGAGCAGAAGTTTGTATCTTTTCCCACCTTCTTTCAGTTCTCTCTCCCCTCACACTTTTCTCTAGTAACAACAAATCTCACTTTATTTTCTATGAGTTTGGTGGGTTTTTTCCACATATAAAGGAGATCACACAGTATCATCTTTCTCTGTATGACTTATTTTACTGAGTATAATGCCCGTGGGTTCATCCATGTTGTTGCACTTAGAAAGGTTTCCTTGTTTGTTTGTTTTTAATGGCTGAATAATATTTTATTGTGAATATATACCACAACCTGTTTACTCATTCATGTATCAATGGACATGTTTCCATGCTTTTTCAGCTATAAATAATGCCTCTGTGAGCATGAGGTAGAGATATTTTTTCTAGTTTGTATTTTTTTCCTTTGAATATATTCCTAGAAGTAACATTGATGGATCTTATCGTAGTTCCATTTTTAATTTTGTGAGGATTCTACATACAGTTTTCCATAATGGCTATATCAGTTTTCAGTCCCACCAACAGTGAATAAGAGTGCTCTTTACATCCTAGCCAGCATTTATCTCATACCTTTATGATGATGTCAAGTGTGAGGTGATATCTCATTGTTTTGATTGCACTTCCCTAATGACTAGTGATGTTGCATGTGTTTTGAGTCACTTTTGACTATTGATGTATCTTCTTTGGAAAAATGTCTAATCAGGTCTTTTGTCCACTTTTATTTAATTTTTTGTTATTGAGTTTTATGAGTTCTTTATATTGGATGTTAATCCCTTATAATATATATGGCTTGCAAATACTTGTGCCCTTTCTGTAGGTTATCTTACCATTCGGCTGATCATTGTTTTGGTTGTACTGGAACTTTTTAATTAGATATAATCCCACTTGTTGATTTTTATTTTATTTCTTGCATTTTAGGTGCCATACCAAAAAGGTCATTGACAAAAGCCACTCCAAGGAATTTTTATTCTATATTTACTTCCAGGGATTTTATGGTTTTAGACTTTATATTTCTTAATTTAGTCTTAGTATTTGTAAGTTTTTAATAATTTTTCATTTCTTTTAGTTTGTCCATTTTGTTTGCAAATAGTTGTTCATAGTGCTCTTGTGATCCTTTGTATATCTTTATTGAACATTGTATTTTATTTACTATGCTATTATAGTTGTCTCTTTTTTCCCTTTACCTTCCTCCATCCTGCACCCCCTCTCCCACCAGCATTTCCCATCAGCCTTAGTTCATGTTCATGGTTTGTACATATAAGTTCTTTGACTTCTTCATTTCCCATACTATTTTGAACCTCCCCATCTATTTTGTGCCTACCAATTATACTTTTCAACCATTCTCCACTCCCCTCCTCCTCACTAATAACCCATTCATGTGATCTCCATTTCTGTGATTCTGTTCCCATTCTAATTGTTTGCTTAGTTTGTTTTTGTTTTTTTTTTAGGTTCAGTTGTTGATAGTTGTGAGTTTGTTTTCATTTTACTGTTCAAAGTTTTTATCTTTTTCTTAGATAAATTCCTTTAACATTTTAAATAAGAGGGTTTCACGATGATGAACTCCTTTACCTTTATCTTGTCTGGGAAGCACTTTACCTGCCCTTCCATTCTAAATGATGGCTTTGCTGAATAGAGTAATCTTGGGTCTAGGTCCTTGCCTTACATGAGTTTGAATACTTCTTTTCAGCCCCTTCTTGCCTGTAGGTTTCTTTTGAGAAATCACCTAGTAGTCCTATGGGAATTTCTTTGTAGGTAACTCCTTTTCTCTTGCTGCTTTTAAGATTATTTATCTTTAAACTTGGGTAATTTAATTATAATGTGTCTTAGTGTGTTCCTCTTTGGGTTCAATTTCTTTGGGACTCTGAGCTTCTTGGACTTCCTGGAAGTCTATTTCCTTCACCAGATTGGAAAAGTTTTGCTTCATTATTTTTTCAAATATATTTACAGTTTCTTGCTCCTCCTTTTCTCCTTCAGGCATCCCTATGATTCAGATGTTGGAACATTTAAAGATGTCCCTGAGGTTCCTAAGCCTCTCCACATTTTTTTGCATTCTTGTTTCTTTATTTTGTTCTGGTTGAATGTTTATTTCTTCCTTCTGTTCCAAATCTTTGATATGAGTCCTGGTTTCCTTCCCTTCACTGTTGGTTCCCTGTATATTTTTCTTTATTTCACTTTGCATAGCCTTTACTTCTTCTATTTTGCATCCATACTCAATCATTTCTGTGAGCATCCTGATTACCAGTATTTTGAACTGTGCATCTGATAGGTTGGCTGTCTCCTCATTGTTTAATTATTTTCCTGGAGTTTTAATCTGTTCTTTCATTTGGGCCATATTTCTTTCTTGGCACACCTGTTATGTTATAAGGGGAGGGGACTTAGGTACTTGTCCAGGCAGGGCAACCCACTTAGCTGTGGTATGGCATACTCTGGACGAATATTTCTTCTTTAACTCTTTGGTTGTTGGATTCATACAGTTCAATTTTCTGACAGTTCTGGTTATTTTCTGTTTTTGAATTTGTTGTTGTCCTTTTGGTTGTTCAAGGAAGCAAAACATATCTCTTTATGCCTCTGGCTTGGCTGGAAGTCTCCTTTAAGTGTGGTCCTTTGTATGTCTTTGTATATCAATTATGTCTTGGTTTTCATTTAAAATTTGTTGATATGGATTCTCTCTTTTTTTGCCTTGCTTAGTGTAGGTGAAATTTTGTTTGTCGGTTTTTTCAAAAAACTTCCTCTTGGTTTGGTTATCTTTTGTATTATTTTTCTGTTGTCTACTTCATTGTTTTCCTTTATGGTAACTTTGGGGGACAGCAGAGTAGAGGTTCTCATGAAGCAGTCCACAATGCTGGGGGCCAGGATATTACCCCTCAGTCTAGTTTCCCACTAGGAAACAGGCTCAGAGAAGACTTCTTGGTATGGTGCTTCACTGGCTGCTGAGGAGAAGTTTAGTTAATATGTAGCTATTCCTCTTACCCTCCTAACAAAGTCTGCTTGGTATCAGTGGTGTGGAGATGGTGCCTCAGCCTCACCCCCATGTTCTAGGATTCTCTTAATGGTGTCTTCTCCATGAATAGTTGGTAGTTTTTCTTCTTGTGAGAGAAAATGAAGTCAGGAATGACCTATGTCACCATTTTGGTACTGTCACCTCTTCTCACTTCAGTTTTTAAAAAATTTATAAGTGTGACATTGGTTCACAAAACCATACAAATTTCAAGTTTACAACTCAACAAAACATAAATTTGCATACTGCATTGTGTACTCATCACTCGCAGCAAATTCTGTTTCTGTCCCTACTTATACCCCATTCCTCACGTCCATCCATCTCCATCCCCCTTTCCCTCTGTCACCCCACTGTTGTCTGTGTCTGTGTGTTATAAGAAGATGAAGGGTAAAGCCAAAAAAAAGTTTGTATATATCATCTTCAGTTTTTCCTTCAGTTCTGAAAGATAGCCTTGCTAAATATAAAATCTGTGGTTAAAAGACTTTTTTTTTTATAGCACTTTGAGTCTGTTGTACTACTGCCCTCTGAGCTGAGAATTAAGCAGTTAATTTTACTGGAGTTCCCATTTCCATGATTAGTTTTTCTTTTCTTGTTCTTTTCAGTATTTTTTCTTTCTTTGTTTTTGGATTTCAGTAGTTATACTATGAGTTGTCTGGATATGGATTTTTGTGTTTATTCTATTTGTAATTTGTTGAGCATTTAGATAGGTACATTGTTTTCTTCAGATTTCAAAAATTTTTGGGCATTACTTCTAATATTTTTCTACCTTTTTCTCTTCTTTTTTTGTTACTCCCATTATTCACAAGTTGGTGACTTAATAATACTCATCTTATGAGTCTAGTCACTTGTACTCAATATTTTTCTCTGTCAGCATAATCTTTATCAATCTTTTCGAGATTCTTAATTCTTTTTTCTACCAACTAGAATCTGTTATTGAACTAGTTAGCAAAATTTAATTTCAATTATACTTTTTTAACTGCAGAATTTTTATTTAGTTCTTTTATTTTTATAATTTCTGTGCCTTTATTGATAATCTCTATTTGAAAGGACATTGTCATTATACCTCTCTTTAATTGAGTTTTACTTCCTTTAAAATATATATAATAGCTGCTTTCAAGTCTATCTGTTATGTCTGTCTCCTATGTCCTTTCAAAAGTAATTTCAAAGGCCAGCTCTTTTTATCTCCATAGATTACACTTTTTTTTAAAATTTTTCCCTGTCTCATAGATTTTTGTTGTTGTGTTGAAACCTGGATGTTTTAAATAATGCATTGTAATAAATCTGGATACTGATTTCCTCCCTGGGACTTGTTTTTTGTTTGTTAATTTATTTAATGTCTAGGTGGGGCTGTTTTAGTGAAATTTATTTCTCCTGCTTTGGGAAGCCTCTGATATTGCTCCTTCAAGAGCACACTATTGGCCGGGTTAAGCCACCTTTGGGATGCCAGTGATTGTAGCATGGTTCTCTTTGTTTGTCTCGCATTCCTGATTTCTGTTAAAGTCCTTTGCTGTCACAACTACGATTAGCCTCCACTAATTGCCAGTTGAATACTGTATTGTTTTCCATAATGTACTGAGAAATAAATTTTTCCATGGCCTTCTCCATTTAAAAAATATATTTAAAAATATTTTAGAGAATCTATTCCAGGTAAGAGAAAATCAGAGGTCTTGGGTTCTCTTCAGCCCTCATTTGTGGGGCAGAAGCTCTGACACAGTTGCAACAGGTGGAGCCCTGATCACCTCTGCCCTCAGCAAGTGATAAATAATTAAGAGAAGGTGGTAGCACAATGAGAGCAGAGAGCAAAACCGTACCAGGGTGTGCAACCTTTTGGTTTCTCTGGGCCACACCAGAAGAGAAATAGTTGTCTTGGGCCACACATTAAACACATTGTGACACATAATAACAAAAATACTCATAATGTTTAAAGTAAAGTTACAATTTTGTGTTGGGCCACATTCATAGTCATTCTGGGCTGCATGTGGTCCAAGGGCCATAGGTTGGTCACCTCTACACCATCTTCAGATCTTGAACTTTAACAAAGAAAACTAGGAGAAAAGGCAGCTAAGAAGAGCCCTTCCAGGGTCAGCAAAAACTTTTGTGAGGGGCCAAAAGTTTTATAACATTTAGCATTAAATATGACATTGATTTGTTCATTTCAAATTATGATTTTTTTGGCTATATTGGGTTAAATAAGCAAATTTAAAGTTTGTCTCATTTCTTTTAACCTTTTCATTTAGTGGAGCTAATAGAAAACTTAAAATTATTTTGTTGTTTACATTATATTCTGTTGAACACTGCTGCGCTACCACAGTTTTCCTAGATGAACACAAAAATTACTTCCTCACTGGACAGGAAAAATAAAGATATGTTACCTTATCTTTTTTTAGATAACTTAATCACATTCTTCCTGACATTACATTATAAAATGCAGAGTCAGATATAAGTATGGAAATGTTTGTGGATTTATATTGCTACAGATTTCTCAGCACTCATTTACCTCTGATGAATGTTGATGAACAAATCTTCATGCCTAAATAATTTTGTATGGTATTAATATGGCAACAAATACTACATTAAATTTATCACCATGTTTTCTTCCTCCTTTTTTTTGTCAAAATAATAAATGGCTACTTTCCCCTCTTTACTCAGCTCCCTGTTTCTGCATAAAAAACATCAAGGAAAATTTATTAGGAAACGTGAAACAAAATTGATTTGTGCACACAGAAGATATGATGATAAGGTTTTTAAGAATCTCATTTTTAAGCCTGGAACAAATATAACGGGAAAGCTTGCACGATGGAAACATGTAAGTATAATTTAAGATACTATTATTATAATTTATGTAACATTGATAAGTATTTTTTCAATCTTGTAGAAATATCTTTCATTGTTAATATTCTGCTTGTGATTTTCTTGATGTGAAAAAGGTATAATAATATGCAAATATAATTTTTGTGATCAATTAATTACTCTTACCACAAATATTTTATAATTCTTACTTCATATATATATTTCTCTTATTAATTATTGGAAGTAGATGTTAATAGCAATATAAAATTACTTCTTGGTAGTTGAAAACAAGGAAATATTTAGTTTATTAAAGGCTGATAATTCTACATATAGTACAATATTCATTTATTGTTTTATGCTAAATGATGTAGTGTTTTGAGGACACACTGGAAGTAAAAGAAACACATTTATTGAGTGCCTACTGTGTACTAGGCACTGAGCTAGGTATTTGGCATGTAATAGGTAATTTACTTTTTACAACATTGTAAGATAAGTGTTTTTGTACATGGGAAAACTAGGACTCAGAGGAGCTAGTTATCTCACCGAAGCCACATAGTTAAGTATCAATGCTAGGACTTGTCTCCAGGTCTTCTGACACAAGAGCTTGTGCTTTTTGTTTTGATTTTGACATTAGGTAATGGTAGAAAGAAGACATGTAGTACTATAATTAACAAGATTGAACTTTTTATAGTTTGTAAAGCACTGTTTGTGGTAAATAAACTCTATCATATGTGGAACTCTTCCTGAGTAGCCTGAGCTACAAATATTTCTGTTATATGAACATGATTAGAAGGGTTTACAAAAAGGTGCAGATAGTCATTAGTCCCTTTCAATGTAATTGAGGACACGTGTCCTAAATATGGCACAGAAATGTCCTCCAGTCCTTAAATGTCATATTATTCATTGAATAACAGCATAGGGCTAAAAGGCAAAGGTATCCTACTCAAAACTTTTCCCACGTGAGCACTCAGTGCCACTGTATTATTTTGTACCAGATGACAGGATGCTTTATAAAATGATAACATACATGTGAGGTGTCTTTTGGCCCTCTATGCAGATTATAAACTCACTGATTATGGTTATGTCACTTGCTTTTATATGCTTTATATAGAGAAGACTTTCACTGAATGTTATGTACTGTTAACCAATTTGAATATGCTAGTGACTAATTTGGATACACACACACATACACACATAAACACATTTAGAAATACTCATATAGATATGTGTATATATACATATGCACACATCCATATATTCATGTGTATGGTAGAGGTTATGTTATGGTAAGTGACTATTATGTGCATCAATAGGATTAAACTGCTCATATTGCAAAGTGATTTAATGTGATATCTATGCAGTTACATGGAATATATCATTGTATGAGGTCTGCCCAGAAAGAAGTCAGCCATATTCTATGCAAAATAGAGATATTTATTGAAGAATATACAAGATACAAGAAACATTGTACATAGGACAATGATGTCTTAGTCCCCTTCGAAGTAGGCATCTTGGGACCTCACATAGTTCTCCCAGTCGCCATTAGCTGCCCTGTCATATTTTCCTGAATTTCACTGATGGTCTGAAATCTTCCCTTTCGAAGGTGATTTTATTTTTGGAAAAAGCCAGAAATCACAGGGCACCAAATCTGGGCTATAGGTGGGCTGAGCCACCTGGGTGATTTGCTCTGGGTGATTGGCTTCACCAAAAAACTACACAAGACCCATGATACATGAATGGGTGTGTGTTGTTGTGATGAAGCTGCCAATCACCAGTTGCCCATAGCTGCAGCCATCTGAATCATCTAAGTTGTTAAATAGTTTTCCTGGAGGAGTGTTCAAGCTTAATGCAAAATTGGATGCAGATTTGTTGCTCTTCCCATTCAGTCATTTTGAGTGTGACGGCCACACGGTACACAAGCTCACTCAGTTGCATCTACCACCCCAACTGACTAGTACAGTGAAGTTGTCATTGTTCATGCATGCACATTCCAGTCCACTCTCCTTGGCTACTACTTTACATCAGTGTCACATGAACCATTTTTGTTACATTAACAGTAGCTGGACTTTTTCAGAACAGACTTCGTATATTGAGGTTTAGATGTATTTTGAGTGCTATGAATCTTTTGGTAAAATATATTTATTACAAGTTTTCCAAAGGTGTTTGATGTTGTTGATAAGTCTGCTAAGTATAACATTATTCATGTCATTTTTATCAAGAGCTGTTTATCCATATTATGTAAATATATGCATTGTCCTATAATTTTTCATTGCTTATAATTCTGATTTGTAGAATTTCACAGAAATTACCCTAGCTCAACTTCATAAAGTAATTGAAATGAATTTTAATTTGAAGTTTCATCTCTGAATACTCTATATGAAATTGTTGCTCCATCTTCTGTTGGCTTTATTTGTCTTCTGTTCAGCTTACTTAATTGATTTTTTCACTATTTTCACTACTGTTTACTTTTTTACTATTTTTACTAATCATATATCTGGTCTTTGTTACTCGGAGTTTGATTTATTAAAAACTACAGTGAGACAGTCGATGCCCTAGAATGCTTAAGAGAACCTAGCATACAAGAAACATTGGAAGAGTGAGGAATTAGGTAAAAGGGAGGAGGTGAGAAAATAGTGGTATTTCATATTAGATTTTATTTTTTTTAAGTTGCCCCTAGCAAAGTAATGAAAGGCACTGGTCAAGAATGGAATTCAAATTTCAGTATTTAGTAAAATTAATCAATTGCTGAATCTGCTTCTGTTTTGAAATGAAATATATTTTGTCCAAAGGGCTTAAAACATTCCATATTTCTGGAACGATCCTTAGGAGTGAGTTCAAGTTACATTCAGTCAGGAAATGTGCTGGAAAGCCCAGAGTTTATGGTACAAGAATAAGCTTTAAGTGAGATATAGGACCAAAAGTCAGGAGCCATGAAGAAGGAATCTGTTAAAAACTGAGTCAGAATAGAAGAAATTAAGGATTGGAAACAATTGCTAGGAACACTATTTGTGAATACTTTACAGTTGTTAGTTAGAGAATGCCTGTTCTTACAGAGTAGACCAACATAAATATAGAATTATGGTGGTAACCAGATCAAGTTTTTGTGAAACTTATATATTATTAAAATGAGTTTTAGGGAAATCTAAAGACTAAATCTATATTATTATTATTGATTTTGCTGGGACTCCCAATAATATTTGAAATATTCTTTGTCATACTCAATCCTTTTCCTCAAAGGGTAACAAGGAAAATATGTAGAAGGAGTAATAACAAATAAAGAAGTTACTAACTGACAGTTCGCCTTTCCATTGCAAAATTTTATTAATCAGGGCTAGACAATGATATATTCATTGTTATCTAACTTTTGTTGGCTTCAATCATGTCTTTTACTTACATATTCTATTGCAAACATGAATTTTAGTAGGTATATAGTCTGACAGAAAGTCATGCCCATTGGAGCCAAAAGGAAAGAGATTCAGAGGGGGAAATTAATTTGCCATGTATTTATCGCAGGGGCAGCTTAATTGTTCCCTTTCCTCATGCCTCACACACTCATTCTGATGCTGTCTTAAGGTGGTTTAGACGTGTTTTGTTAGGAAGGAGAGAAAGAGGTAAGACACAGTGATGGTGAGGAGCCATTACACCCTTTGTCTGGCCGTTTCTGGAGAGGGTGCATGCGTTCTTCCTTGTTAGCAACAAAATGAGGAAAGGGGTCAGTAGAGCAATCCAATGCAGTTTCCGTGGAAGGGGCCTCTTACTGGGCACCACTTCTAGCACATCGACATCCTGTACTCCTTTATGGCATTGTATAGTTTCTGGGAACAACACGTATACTCTAATATGGCAGTCATCTATACTAAAGTAAGATTTGCTTTAGAACTGCTGATTTGGTTAAATTCTAGAGCATTTTATTGATTTTTTTCCTTCCAAAGACTCATTTTTCTCATTATTAAAAACATGGCATTTTTGTACAACAGAATTGAACAAAAGTGTTCTCACAATCTTCCTGCAAACTCTTTCCATTAACTAATATTAAATACATTTTCCTGAAGATTTATAGATTTTTTAAAACCTGATGAACTGTTATCTTTTAATATATTATAATGATAATAAGGTTTCAAAAATATAATCTAACTTTTTAATTATACTACATATGCATGGAAATATATGAAAGCTGATATTATAAAGGTTCTTTAGGTGTCAGAATATTAAGTAATTATTCTGCTAGTTTTTATTTGTTTCTAATCAGAAATCATGTTTTATTTACATAGTACAACAGAAAAGATTTTTTATTTTGGATAAAAAGATTATACCCCCATTATTTATAATACCCATATAGAAATAATGCCTTCAGAACCTCTGTTTTGTGTCATAGTCCACAAAATCAATTCTTTTTTATAGTTCATAGGCATTATTTTTTCAAAGTACTTTCAGGTTTGTAACAAAGTTAGTGGAAAGTGCAGAATTTCCATATCCTCCCTGTCACTGCACATGTACAACCTGTCCTGCAGTGGTACACAGCCTGTCCTGTGGTGGTACAGTCTGTCCTGCAGTGGTATGCAGCCTGTCCTTCGGTGGTACACAGCCTGTCCTGCAGTGGTACAGTCTGTCCTGCAGTGGTACAGTCTGTCCTGCAGTGGTACGTAGCCTGTCCTGTGGTGGTACACAGTCTGTCCTGCAGTGGTACGTAGCCTGTCCTGTGGTGGTACACAGCCTGTCCTGCGGTGGTACACAGCCTGCCCTGCAGTGGTACATCTGTGGTAATTTGTGAGCCCAAATCAACACATCATTGTTTCCCAAAGTCCATAGTTTAAATTAGGGTTTACTCTTGGTGGTGTACATTCTATGGGTTCTGACAAATATATAATGATGTGTCTTCAGCATTAGAGAGTGTCATACAGGATATTTTTTTTGCCCTAAAAATCCTCTGTGCTCTGCATATTCATCCCTTCCTCCCTAAACCCTTAGCAACCAATAATCTTTTCAGTGTCCCCATAGTTTTGTCTTTTCCAGAATGTCATACTGTTGGACTTGTATAGTATGTAGCCTGGTCGGATTGACCTCTTTTGCTTAGTAATATATATTTAAGTTTCCTCCACACCCTTTTATGGCTCAATAGCTCATTTTTTAGCACTAAATTATATTTCATTGCCTGGATGCACTAGTTTAATGTATTCATCCATCTATTGTAGGACATCTTGGTTACTTCCAAGTTTTGGTAATTATGAACAAAGTTGGTACACATGTTCATGTGAAAGTTTTTGTGTGGACACAGATTTTAATTTTAGGGGCTTAAATATAAGGGGACATGTGTGCTGGATCATATGGTAAGAGCATGTGTAGTTTTGTTTAAAAAAGTTGCCTAATTGTCTTCTAAATTTGATGTACCATTCTGCATCCCTACCAGCAATGAATGGCAGTTCCTGTTCCTCCACACCCTCACTGGCACGTGGTGTTGTCAGTGTTCTGGATTTTGACCACTCTAATATGTGTGTAATAGGATCTCATTAATGTTTTAATTTGCAATTTTCAAATGACATATGATGTTGAACATCTTTTCATAGGTTTATCTTCTTTGACAAAGTTTAGTTTTTTATAATTAGAAAAATGAGATGATTTATTACATGCTTCACGTGAGTAGGAGAAGAAAAAGAGTCACCTAATTGGGGTCCCAGCATCGCACAGAGCACGAGTCCTTTTACATCACCATCTATGTGGAAGACCTGCCCCAGGGCTGTGCAGAGCAAGGCACAGCTTGCCCTCATGGCAATGCGAGGTTGTTTGAATTTTCTAAATTCAAGTAACTAATCATATTTGAGGGTGGTTTTTTGCACTGGCTTTGAATTCAGGTAAATATGCAGGAGAAGGGAAGAATAATCAGCCTTATAATATTGAAAGCCACAAAATAGTGAATCTACTTTTGCCCTCTTATTTGTCTTGTTTAACAGTAAGTGATATTAAGAAAATATCGAGAAGGTTGATCTTATATGAGGTTCAGATGTGGAATGAGTCACCTCAATTTATTATGTGAGGTGTAAAAAAGAAACTTGTGGATAGGTATTTTGATTTTTTAAATTTTATTGTTTTTTGAACTGAGAGTGCTTCCTTATACTAGAAACTGACCTTTATGATCAAAGAGATTCTGAAGTGTTGTTTTAGGTTATACAGTTCTAAGAAAGTAGCTTTGTAGAGGCATATTTGTATCTTTTCAAAAATTGCCCTTTGTGTCCATCAGTCATTTTAGGACCTCATCAACAATACAGTTCATTTCAAATGGGTATTTTTTGAGTTCTTAGAATGCCGTTAGCACTGTAATAAACTCTAAGGCCTTAAAAATGGAAATGAAACAGATTTTATTCTGAAACTTGTAGGTGGAAGGAAAGAACTAGGAAAAACTCACTCACTGGGTAGGGACTGATTACAGAAAGTGTGGAATTCTGAAGAGTATACACTTAAATTCTGACTAGTCAATTTTCTGTATCTAATGGGTCTGATTAAATAAACTGGAGTTTTTCTAAATTTTAACACCATTGAGAAATAGTGGCACTTAGTGTCAGGTAGACGTATGCGTTATTTATCAGAAGAGTTTTGAGAGCAGATACCGGGGCTACCAAAGTCTAAGAATAATTTAATTTATGTTTAATTCAGCCTTTTGGAGTGTCCAAAGAAGCAACAATGGTGGCTTAGAACCTAAGCTGTTGCTTAATGACCTTGGCAACAACATAAAGAGCTAAACTTAACATTTAGTAAAGTTTTCCTGGTGTTTATTATGTGCTTTCTAGGTTTCAGGCCATCTGCTCTTCACTGGCAATAAAAATAAAATAAATACTGTTCCCTTTAATCAAAGATTTTACCGAGACTAAATGGAGAAGACTTGGAAGTAGATGAATAAGCCTAGAGCAGATGCATACCAGGGTAACACTGGATGCCATTTGAAGCTGCTCAGATTCAAGGAATGCAGTTAGCCGGCACCTCAACTGTTAGGTTTTCTTTAAAAAATTACTTTATTGTTCAGTTACAGTTGCCTGCATTTACTCTCCACCACTCCCCCAACCCAGCCAAACCCACCTCCCTCCCTTGCTTCCACCCCACCCCTTGGTTTTGTCCATGTGTCCATATAGTTTTTCTGAAAACCCTTCCCCCCATCATCCTCTCCCATCTCTCCTCGGGTTACTGTTAGTTTGTTCTTACCTTCAATGTCTCTGATTATATTTTGCTTGCTTGTTTGTTTTGTTAATTAGGTTCCACTTAAAGGTGCGATCATATAGTATTTGTCCCTCACCACCTGGCTTAATTCACTTAAGGTAATGCTCTCCAGTTCCAGTTCCATCCATGCTATTGCAAAGGGCAGGAGCTCCTTCTTTGTCTCTGCTACATAGCATTCCATTGTGTAAATGTACCATAGTTTTTTGATCCATTAATTTACTGATGGGCATTTAAGCTATTTCCAGGACTTGGCTATTGTAAATTGTGCTGCTGTGAACATTGGGGTGCATAGGTTCTTTTGGATTGGTATTTCAGGGTTCTTAGAATATAATACCAGCAGTAGAATTGCTGGGTCAAAAGGCAGTTCCATTTCTAGTCTTCTGAGAAAATTTCATGCTGTTCTCCACAGTGACTGCACCAGTTTGCATTCCCACCAACCGTGCATTAGCGTCCCCTTTTCTCCACATCATCTCTAACACTTGTTTGTTGATTTGTTTATGATGGCCATTCTCACTGGTGTGAAGTGGTATCTTATTGTGGTTTTAGTTTGCGTCACTCTGACGGCTAGTGATGCTGAGTATCTTTTCATATGCCTCTGGGCCCTCTGTATGTCCTCCTCGGAGAAGTGCCTGTTAAGTCTTTTGCCCATTTTGTATTGGGTTGTTTGTCTTCCTGGAGTGAAGTCATCTTTACCTCTGCTTTCAAGTTTAGGTCATTTTCTAGGAACCCTCCAGGCAATTACTGAGTAAGTCAGTGTTACAAGGACCTGGCCATTTCTGCTCAGGGTGGGACTCTCAGGTATACAGACTTTGCTCCAGGGCTCCTGATTGGTTGGGAGAAGCTTATTCTTTTTTTTTTTTCATTTTCCTATAGTGGGTGTTACCTCCCTATAAACCTTTTGTGCACTTACTTTTGTCTTCATATTTCCATTCTGGAAAATCAGCTTGTGACACCATTTATTATGCTTAGCTCCATAGATGTGAATAAGCAAGATCTGAAACCAAGCAATTGCAGGATTAGT
Source organism: Artibeus jamaicensis (assembly GCF_021234435.1). NCBI lineage: Eukaryota > Metazoa > Chordata > Mammalia > Chiroptera > Phyllostomidae > Artibeus > Artibeus jamaicensis. The sequence goes on along the minus strand of NW_026522025.1, from coordinate 21,291,343 downwards.
TTTGAAAAGGTGAATAGTAATTTAATACATAATCTGAGATATAAAACTGTGGGGGTTGCCAAGGTCAACTGAGAGGTCACCAGAAAAAGGAGAAAATGGAGGAGAGGATTTAAATAATAGCATAAAGTCTGAAAAGGCAAAGGGGTGGGAACTATAAAGTGCTTATAGTAACAGCAAATACTTTGGTCATTGAGGTGAATGAGGGAAATTAAGTAAGTTAAACTGAGACATGGACATGAATCATTCTCTTATCCTCAATGTCCGCATTCACTCATCCAGCATGTCAGCAGTGTATAAGCTGCCTACCCTTACTCACTCAGGAGCCATCTCAATTAGTAGATCCGTTATCAGAGAGACCACATTTCCATGACTTCAACTATAGTATGTTGTTATAATGTGTCTATATTCTATTTGTTATTGTTAACCTCTTACTGTGCCTAATTTATAAATTAAACTTTATCATAGATATACATGTATAGGAAAAAAACATAGTATAGTCATTCTCAGTATCCGTGGGAGATTGGTTTTAAGGCATCACGAGTATACCAAAATCCAAGAATGCCCAATGCCTTTTATAAAATGACATATATTGTTATATAAACCTATACATATGCTCCTATATACTTTAAATAATCTCTAGATTACTTATAATATTTAATACAATGCTGACACTATATTAATAGTTGTTATACTGCATTGTTTATGACATAATGACAATAAAAAGTGTGTACATGTTCAATAGAGATCTAACCATTATAGGCCTAATTACATAGTACACATCAGCAAAAACATAACATTTCTTTCAGAATATTTTTTATCGTAATTGGGAATCCATGTATGCAGGGGGCTGATGAGTAGTTAGACATGGATTTTCAAATGTGCAGCAGTGGGGGTTTAGAAGAGATGGTAGGATCCCCAACCCTTGTGTAGTTCAAGGGTCCACTCTAATTGAAAATGAAAATACAACTTAACCAAAATTTGTGGGGTGCAGGGAAAACAGTGCTTAGAGGGACCTTTACAACGCTGAATGCTTATGTTAGAAAAGAAGAAAGATCTAAAAATAATCATCTAAGTCTCCACTTTAGAAACCTAGAAAAGAGAAAATCAAATTCAAAGCAGAAAGAAATAGTAACAAGTAGATTAGAAATCAATGAAATTGAATATGTCACTACTCAGCCAAATTTAATTCCAGTTGGAATACTAGTGTTCCAGTCATTTGAACAAGATGTAATAATTAATGTTCCAGCAAACTGTAAGTTAAAATATAAAACATGCTCTCTATATATGCCATATATAATATGGCAGGGAAGTGGAATAAGCATAATAAAAACTTTCCACTTGGAAAAAGGTAGTGATGAATGAGTATGTGGTCTTTTGAGCCTGGCTTCTTTCACTTAGCATAATGGTTTTGTTTTTTAAGATTTTATCTGTTTATTTTTAGACAGAGGGGAAGGGAGGGAAAGAGGGAGAGAAACATCAATGTGTGGTTGCCTCTCACGCGTACCCCTACTGGGGACCTGACCTGCAACCCAGGCATGGGACCTGACTGGGAAAGGAGCCAGCAGCTCTTTGGTTCCCAGGCCAGCACTCAATCCACTGAGCCACACCAGCCAGGGGGAGCATAATGTTTTCAAGATTCATCCATGCTGCAGCATGTATCAGTACTTAATTCATGGCTGAATAATATTTCATTTTATTATGTATATTATATATGTATATCACATTTTAAATTCCATTCATTAGTTGAATTGCTTCCAACTTATGGCTATTGTGAATTAAGCCGCTATGAACATTCATGTACAAATATTGTTGTGGACATATTTTTTCAGTTTTTATGGTATGTGTACCTACTTATAGAATTACTTGATGATATAGTAATTCCATGTTTATGTTTTTGAGGAACTGCCAAACTGACACAGGAGTTGCACCATTTTGCATTTGTATCATCCATGTATGAAAGTTCCACTTTCTCTAAATTGTCACCAACGCTTGTTATTGCTTGTTTTTAATCATAGCCACCCCAGTGGATTTGAAGTAGTACTTCACTGTACTTTTGATTTGCATTTCCATAGAGACTCATGGTGCTGAGAATCTTTTCATGTATTAATTGGCATTTGAATATCTTCTCTGGAGAAATGTCTATTCAAATCCTTTTGATGATTTTATTTTATAATTGGTTGTCTTTTTATTGATGAGTTGTAAGAATGCCTTATATATTTTTGATACAAAATTCTTATCACATTTATGATTTGGATATATTTTCCCATTATGCAGATTGTTCTTTTACTTTCTTAATGGTATTCTCAAAGCATAAACTTTTAAAATTTTGATAAAAATTAATTAATCTTTTTTGTTTGTCACATACTTTTCATGTTACAATTAAGAAATTGTTGTATAAGCCAAGGTCTGATAGATTTTTTTTGCCCCTAAGAGTTTTATAATTTTAGGTCTTAAACTTAGGCCTATTATTTATTTGGAGCTAATTTTTATATAGTATGAGATAGGGTTAAACATAATTCTTTTATATGTGGGTAACTAGCTGCCCAGCAACATTAAAAAAAAAACTTTTATTTAATTTTCTTAGTGCCTTTATCAGAATTCATTTATTCATCTATAAGAGTTTATTCAGGGTCCTAGATTCTTTTCCATTGTTCCGTATGTATACCCTCACAATCATTTTGGCATTGCGGTTTTTTGTTAAATAATATAGCACTGAAGAAAAAAATGCAGTATCTTAAATTTTCATTGTATAATTTGATTATTGTGTAATGCTTATGATTTAAATCTATTATCCTGTATTTTATTTTATGTCATTATATTCAATTTTTAAAAAACTCAATGTGCAAACTCCTTCCACATATGCAAAAATATATTATTTATCTCCAAGTTTTTGAAAAATTTGTAATTTTAAGGTTGATGATAGGGTAGTAAATTTCTGTGTAGAGAGAAAATTTCTGAGGATTGACAAATGGAGAGAATTTTCAAAGCTCTTAGAGACACTTGTTGATTTTTCTATCCATGAAACAATGATATAGACCATGTGTTATCGTGCGAAATTTCATGGTCTTTATCACCACATCAGATTTACCTTTAAACTTTAAGGCAATACATATATACTGACATATGTTTATACATATAAATAGGTATCAGTATAGATCTTTTTATATGAGTGTTGAAACTTTGTTTTAAATTGCAAGTTCAATGTTCTAACTTCAGTGCTGTTTTATAATTTACTTCAGAATACTATGAGAAAATCAAGAACAGAAAATCTTTTGTTCTGTAGGAATTTCTTGTTAAGGTGAAGCATTAGAATAATGACCAATATGTCTATATAATTAAGCATACATATGTGGTGTAACATACAAGAAAGTGATTGTCAAAAAAGAAAAGATCAAGGGTAGAATTTACAAAAATTTCTCAACCACTGTTGTGGAGGTGAGAATTAGCTTGGCACATGTGTGAATGGAAAGCAAATTATCCTGCCTATACCAAGATATTTGCTAGAGGAACTGTGGAAACTGAATTTGGATAGTGCTGTTAATGGACATATTAATTTTCACCTGGGGGATTAAAATGATTATTTGGTAGGAAAACATCTATTCATTTTAATAAAGTGCAACTATGCATATCAAATTGTTTAGAATTAATAAGCTATGCTTGTTATTCAAACTTTTATATACAGTAGTGAACAACCAAATGTTATGGTGATTATTTTTTTGTTTATAATATAAAGTAGAGAGTAAAGAGTGAAATCTTATACCCATTAGCCTGGAGTTTTCTAGATAGTGAAATATTATAGGCAGATAACAAGAGGATGTAGGAAAGGTTCCAGAATCTAGATGAAAAAGCATAACAGTGGCTGCAGAATTAGGTTATTTATGGGCCTCTTAAATTTTTGTTTCAGTTCAACTTTTCAATGTCTTTTCTCATATTCTATTATAAAGAGTACACTTCAGCTAGTTTAGTGTCTTCACTGTTTTCATTTCCTTGTTTATTCTTACCCACTTCCCTCTTGTTTTCATTATATAAATAAAACACAAGGGGAGACCTCTGCAAAAAACAGAATTTATTTATAAAAGAACATATCAATTCTTACATGTTAAACTTCAGTCACCTTCAAAGTACTCTCCAGTTGATGCAATACATGTATTGAGGTGTTCTTTTTACTGCTCAAAACGTTATTTGAACTGTTTATTTTGATGCCCTTAAGTGCCTCCGCCACTTTTTTGTTTTACCTGCTCCACACAGGGTAACAAAAAAGAGCAAGATCTGGTGAATAGAGAGGGTGGGCCATAGGGGTCATGCTGTTTTTGGCCAAAAATTGCTGAACACTCAGTGCAGTGTGGGCAGGTGTGCTTGTTGGAGACATAAACAGAAAACTGTACTTGAAAAATAACTAAATAAAAATTTTAAAAAAAGAAAAAGAATCTTCAAAAAAATTCGCTGAAGCCAAATTCAGCTTCTCACACTACCACCAACTGGTACACTGATACAGATGGGTCCCTAGAACACTCACCTCGCAGGGGAAGCGTGCACTATGGGGTGTTTTTGGATTCCCCCTTATAATAGCCATATTTTTACATCTGTCTGATTCATGTTCCCAGTTGCATTCAACCTTCTGATAACACAGTTTTTAAAATATCACTCAAAGCAGAAATTTAACATAATTTTAATCTTATAATTTATAGGAAATGGTATATTAATGGGAGCAAAATGTATTAGGGTAAGAGATAATTTGAACTGGAGCATTACAGGAGGTGAAAGCTTATAGTGACAGGAACTAGCAAAGGGCAGTCAGTCTGGCCCGTAGCTTTGTATTCAAGAAGTACTGTAAGTTCTGTCCATGTGCCTTGCACCACCAACTGACCATGTATACAGTTTGTGCAATCACTTGTACACATGGGTGAAAAGTTCATCAGCATTGAAACTGGGCCAGGCTGAGATAGAAAGTTGGTGTTGATGTTGTCTGCCATCAGGTGCCAAAGCCTAGGACCTATGCTGAAGGATTATTTTAAGAACAAAACTGATGCTAAAGACTAGGTTGCTAGGATGGAGGCTTGGGAAATAGTCCAAGGAAGATGTTAAGTTAGAACTGGAAACATTGTAAATACATAATAGAATGATTGAGTGTGAAGAATGAGATAAAAACCTAATTACCAGGACTATGTGTTAGGCTATGAGTAAAGGTAAATAAATTAATAGGGAATTCTAAGTATTGATATGGAGAGGCTTAGTTCTCCTGCTTTAGGTCCCAGAATTGGAAGGAGTTTGTACATCAGATAGTGAGTAGCTCCAGAGGAGGGAAAAGATGATTACAGGAATAGAGCATTATATCTTACAGCTTTTCCTGCAGAAGAAAAACATCGCTGCGTGTTGTGAAACATTCCAGTGTTAGAATTAAGCTCAATAAAATAACTATATTTGATCTTGGCTGCTAGGAACCAATGAGCCTATCATTTGAGAGCATCATACCTACCTTTTCATAGAAAGGGCTAATATAGTACAAAGGTACTGCTGTGTGTCCTGCCTCCGATCTGTCTCCATTCCAGCATGTTACCTTCTTTCTACAATTATGACATCAAACAATCTCCGTCTCATAGTAGGCACTGAAATGCCTTTGTTCACTGACCTCAAATTAAGTTTTGAGTGCCAAGGCCAAAACCTCTTTGTTGGAATCTGATCTTTTGTGTTATTTTGTTTATAAATGAGATTAGTTCCAGAATTATACCTCATTATCTGTTTGCCTCTTTGCTTTAATTTGAAGCATGAAATAAAAGCATAAATTCCATGAAGAAACTAGGAACAAATGCTCATTCTTTTTTAATATCAGGGAAAATAATTTATCCAGTTAATTGGAATATTACTACTAACTGTTTTCTGGTATCTGTTGTTATTAACATTTATTTATGTCCCACTTCCTTTGAAGGTGGCTGTTTTATGTGAATGCTTTTGACTGTAGGAATACAAGCCACTTCCTGGCAGGTTGCATTTTATTTGCTTCAGCACCCATTACCTAGCACAGAGAAAACGCACCAGGGGGCAGGCACTCAGCAACTACTTATTTATATGAAATACTATTCATTTCTTATAAAATAAGTGTTCCACTTAGATTGTTTTGCATTGTAATTTATAGCTCATGGATTTATTTTCTGAAAATATTAACTTCCTGTGATACTATGAAGAGTAGCTAACAGAACCCTGCCAATTATTGATGTTTTTATATGAGAGGTGAGAGGAACTAGGGTATTCATTGAAAGGACACAGATTAAAAATAAGATGCAAATCAAAAATAAAATATAGAGTGCAAAAGGATCTTACAGAGTTATGAACTATGGAGTTCATAGAATGATTTATATGGAGAATCATTTTATATGGAATAGAACTATGGAGTAGATTCTTGCCAGAACTGTTACACTAGAACTCAGAACACAGAAAATAGAGGAAGTAAAGGGTTTACCACATACAGTGCTTTTTATAATAAAATTCATTACTTCAGAAATGCTGTAGTCTGATAAAATGACATAGGTCAATTAATGAATAGTAGATATTTACTGGGTTATTAAGCAAATAAAAAATGTTTTGCTGGATAGCCTTAACTTTTCATTTCATGTTTCTTTTTGCTACCATTAGAGTTAGGATACTCATTTGGGGGCAATTGTTCTGATACACTATGCCAAGTCATCCCCCCCCAAAATCTTAGAAATGCTGATATAGTCTTGAAAATACTATTTAAGAGACAGTATTAGAGTTTTATACAAGATCCATACTCTTTAAATAGATTCAAAGTCTTTATGCATGAAATAGTGTATATTCTCAATTTCTAAATACTTATAGGAAATCCATGTACTTATTTCAGAAGATCTTAGTGGAAAATAGAGGTAGAAGAAAATATATAAAAAGCATACCTTTCCTTTTTAGTTTTAACTTTTGAGTTCACTGAAATGTGAAAAATCTATCATTCATGTTTTTTAGATTTCTTGCTATTATGTAGAGAGCCATGGTTATTGGAATTCATGAGGACCTAAATGAAAATCTGGAACTCACTGTCCTCAAGGCAAAATGTAATGTTTGCTGACGATCATTAACACCCCAAGAGTTTAACTGTATTTTTTCCATCTTTAAACTTTATCACTGTATTTTTCTTTCTTTTTCAAAAAATATTTTTTTATTTATCTTTAGAGGGAAAGAGAAGGAGAGAGGGAGAGAAATATCAGTGTATGGTTGCCTCTAATGTGTCCCCTGCTGGGAACTGGCCTGCAACCCAGGCATGTGCCCTGACTGGGAATCGAGCCATGATCCTTTGGTTCGCAGGCCTGCACTTAATCCACTGAGCTACACCAGCCAGGTAAACTTTATCGCTGTGTTTTTCTTCAGGATAAAAAAAAAATCATGGGTCCATTTTCAGTGAAGTAAGTGGGCTGGATTTGTGTATTCACCTCTCATCAGTGTCAAAGGAATTGTGCACATCATTCCCTGGATCACAGGATGAAAACCTGTCTTTGATTGGACACTAGGGATATCAGCTGCATACATAAGATACGTGTAAATTTGAAAAGAGAAATACACTTAGCAGTGTATCCATGCCAAATATTTTAACAATTTGAAACTTATATAAAAATTTTCAGTGAAATTATTTACTTCTTCATACAACAAAGCTAATTCTATCATTTTTATATCCAGTGAAACATACCATCTAAAATTTGCTTTTCAAAGACTGCTAATACAAAAACTTTTAAGCTGTCTTTTTCTAAGAAAGATAACACAATCAGTAAAATGACCATTCTTTACTACTTAGAATGAATTTTTTATTTGTTCAAGGTAAGTGAGAGTGGAAATTTTAATGTATTTCAATATTGGCTTAAGCCTTGAATGACAAAGATTTGTGTTTTATGACTCATCTAGAAATTGATAGGACTGAATTTTCTCAAAACAAATTTAGGTGCTGTATCTTGGAAAATATTAACAATTAGATCATACTGCTGTTCTCTGGTCTGTTTAAGTTAGTTTAGAGATACTCCATCTAAGAATGGATTTTCGCTCACAGTATTCACCTAGGAAGCCTAGAGAAACTCACAGTAGATTGCAGACATTTCTTTATATCCAAATCTTTGTTTAATAAAATACAAAGATTCAGACAATTCCTCCTTTAATAGCCTAAGAGCCTAATATAAGGCTGTTTGTACCTTGGGAACTCTTAGTAACCACCATTTTGAGTCATTTTATCCAACTACACAAATATTGGACTTCAGGTAAATAAAAAGCATTTGGACCATGGATGAAATTGGTCTTGTTTCCAATAAGAGCAGTAGGGCTGAGGTTGTTAAGGGAGCTTGGAGGAATACACTGTGAAGGCACACAGATTTAGATTTGTACTGAGGCTGGAGAACTTGTAGGCTGGCTACCAGTGTCAGTGATAACACTTAACTAAGCCTGTATAAATATCTATCACCTGAGTATGTGTATATATACTGTATCTACATGAATATAGGTATACATATTATATAATTCATCTATTATGAGGGGGTCCCCCAAAATTAAAATTATCTTCTGGAGGGCAGGCCCCTTGTAGTACAGGCTTCCCCCACTAGGTGATGTTCTAGGAACCCATCTGTATCAGCGTTCCAGGAGGCATGGTCATAAGAGGCTGTGTTCAACTTCAGTGAGTGTCTTTTGAAGACTCAACACATTTGTCTATTTCATGATGGCTGATTTATGAGCTCACCTGCCCACACTGTGCTAAGTGTTGAGCAATTTTTGACCAAAAACGGCATGACCTCAATGCACCAGAATTTTTTATTATTATTGGATGAGATTTTTAATATACAGATGTCTCTCCTCACTTCCATACCTATTATAGATGAGTTTTATACTTATAACTTTTTCACGCAGTAGCATCAGTGGAGAGTTCTTTTCTTACCATTTTCATTTTCAGGCTTATTGTAATATAATATCAACAGAATAGGTAGATAAAGGGATGTGCATGAGTAGGGGCATCATTATTCCTACAACAGGGTTATGTTTGTGTTTTTTGTGCAGGGGTGGGGATATTGAAGAATGGTAAAGTAGATGAGACTGAAAAATTGAGAAGGTCTACACTGATGTACATGATGAAGAGCTTAGAAGAAGGGATTGGGAGGTTGTAAAGAGCTGCTGAGTTAAAAACTTTGGAGTAACTGTATAGTGGATGTTAAGATTTCAAAATAAAAGAAGGGAATGTTGATGTGTGACCTGGAATAGAGTCTTCTAAAATTATAAGCTAGGAATTTCTGATAAAATTCTACCTGGTTGTTGGACTTTCTCCAAAAAATGGAGTTTCATTTTATATTATATTGAACCAATTATTATTGAATCAAAGTTCCTAAACTTCCACTTATTCCTCCTAGTACTTCTGTTTGGTACTATTCATCCAACATTTAACAAGTGATTATTGAGTAACTGCTCATGCCAAGGATCATTCTTAGCACTGCATAATCAAGACAAGCAAAGTCCTTGCCCTTGTGGACTATGTTTTAAAATCATCATAATAAAAATCATGACTGTGAGAATGGGGGTCTGGTGTGACAGGGGAGTAACGAGGGAAATTGGGAGAACTGTAATAGAACAATAATAAAAAATAAATAAAAATACAAAAAACAAGTTGTAACACAAACAAGCAAACAAACGAAATTGCGTAAATGCTGTGGAATCCTTTTAGAAGATGAGGAAGATGGAAATTGAGGGAGGTGTGAGGAGACTGAATCTCTCTGTTACCTCTTTTATGTTCTGGATTTAATCAGATAGGGCTCACTTTAAAAATAATTCAGTAGGTAGGCTGCTTTCTTTTCATGTTCTAGGTTATCCATAATCTTCTGAAAATGTTTTGCCTTGACCTCACATAGCTTCAGCTATAGTTTCCCATATACATTTTATACTTATACAATTTCTCATATTCTATGAAATGCTGAAATACTATAGTACAGCATATAGTATAAGGTCATCACATGATGAACTGTTAATTAATTTGCTCTGAACTGAAATATTTTAATCTCTTATTACTCGGGTTTTTTAATTAAATGATATAAAATTAATTTTCTTCAACTGCAATATTTATTCCAATGGAAGTTCATCTGTTGAATTTTACCCATTGATAGAGTTTATTGATAATACTTTAAGTTTCTGTGTGGTGTGTTAACTGATTTTGTTCTTTTACTACCTCATATAAAATTTGGTAAGCATTTCCTTTATATTTTTATTCAAATCACTCATATAAATATTGATAAGAATAGATATCATGGCATGGGAGATCTCTCTTCAGGTTGGCTTCCTTTGATGAACCTTTACTCCTTTCCATGTGATGACTCCACACCTCTGAACTCCACCTAATTATACTGCCTTCTTATGAGTAGTGAAACCATTTATTAAATATTGCTGACATGAAGGTTTCTCATATCAAGGAGATTTTTACCAGAATTAACTGTGACTCTGTTAAAATTGAACTTATTGGTTTGTTGTCAATTTATATTGGTCCTTGTTGATTATCCCTTTTCTCAGTGCTACAAAACATCCTTAAAATATTTTCTTAAATCATTGAACACCATTGTTTGTTTTAAGGTAATCTTAAATTACCTAGAATATACTTTCTGTCATTAAAAACAAGGTATTTATTAGATTTTCCCAAGGCTTCTGATAACTGCTTTTTCTCTGTTACTTCAAAGTTCAGTCAGTGAGTGGAGTACATATGCAGTACATATGAAAGAAAAGCACATTTTCTGTACCTCAGCAACTTGTGTAAGCCTGAGTTCATTCCAGGCTTTCGACTCTCCCTATAAATGTGTTTCACTGTCATATATGTACCCTTTGTTATGAATTCTTCTTTTATAAAGCCAAGGAAGGGAAAATGATTTCAAGTGATGATAAAGGATGCTCTATGGATATATGAAGAAGTATAAGTGGGAGGGCTAAAAAAATCTTTTGCTGAAAGTAATTATTTATTTAACTAGAGGATTTCTAAATCTTATGATGATGAAAATAACAATGTTTGTGGTAGAGAGTAGATACTCAGGTTTGACAGACAGATATCTACTTTTAACTTTAATTTTTTATTCTATTAAGGGAAGGTAAACTAATAAGTAATAGTAGAAATGGAGTTGAACATATCCTTATATTCCACTTTTATTATTTTCTCATGTGTTGGATGTAAGTGTGAGATCTAGAAGAAGAAAAGAGCCATTTCTATGGTTGAAATAGAATTTGAGGTGATTTTTAATATTTGAAAAGTTACATTGTTATGAGGGAGAGACAAAAAGATAACTAAAATACAGAAACATTCTAGAAGTACAAAGATACAAGATGATGGCGTAAAAAGTTAAGATGATGTAATCTGGAGAGGATTGATGGTCAAATTTGAGGTTGAAAAAGCATTTGAAATTGATTGTTACAGATTTGGTTGCAAAGCAATTGTCTATATTTTAATAATATTTTGTTTAATTTCTATTAAAGAATCAAACCCACATTAAAGTAGAACTAACATTATTTAGTCATATTTTGATAATGTGTTGGTACTGTATGATATTAAACTTATTCTTGGCAACCATAAGAACAATTTCTAACTCTAAGAAGAATATCTGAGCTCAAAAATACATACTTACTTATTTTTCTAACAAAAAGTATATTTTTTCATGTAAATACTGAAAAAAATATTATCCCAAGAAATTGTGTTATATAATAAGATCAGTAAAGAATTTTTTAGTGAAGAACAAAAACTAAAGTTTACTCCAAGACTGTAAGTTAGTGCCTGTTATGAGCATTCAAAAAGTCTGCATAAAGACAAATAATTTTCAATAGATAAGTTAGAGACATTACATATAAAATTTAAAAGATAAAAAGAAACCTAAGGATATTTAATTAAATGTATGTCTATTATATGGTGTAGGAATTTGGGAAGAAGATTTTAAATACGGGAGCCAAGACACATAGCCAAGTGTCTCTTTCAAATTACAGAATAAAGGATGTTTGTGTAACTGGACAGGTCAAGGTGGGGGAAATGTGACAATGAGTTCCTATTTCACAATTCTGTCAGCCATCATATATTAGAGAGGTGATGCAAACTTTATCTCAATGGATGAAAATGGTGCTGGTCAGAAAAATTAGAAGTAAGCAGTAATAGATTTGAAGGAAATACATTGTCCTGAGTATACAGTGTCTGCGACATTTTCCAGGGGCATGAGCATAGCTCACGGTTGTTACCATACTACATAAGTGAGTATCTGTACAGAGCTTTTACACAGTGGCAACTGATGAGTCCTCCACATATTTTCCAGAGATAAATATACAAAAACAAACATCCCAGAAAGGAGATCTATCTGAAGACAATACATTTTGAGTCTTCAGAATTAAGACCAGTGGTTCCTGTCAAGGAAAGCATGATGTTTTGGGAAGATTTTTCAGAATACAAATGTATATCCTCACAAAGATTCTCATATTTTTTCTGTGGCAGACTGTAGTTGCTTGCCTACCAATATTTATCTTTTTCTTCTTTCTGGGGAAGAGATCCCCAATTTTACTCAAGACAGCAAATACCTAGAAAAAAGGTCATATTTCTTATCCTTTCCTTTGTAGCTATGAGTGGCTGATGAGATACAAACCAAAGTTGTTTGGAAGGACCTCTAGGAGTTTCTCAAGAACACATGGCCTGCCTTTTACCATTCTACCCTTCCCCCCATGTTGCTGACTGAGATGCGCATGTTGTGTTTGGAGTTCTGGTAGCTATCTTGACTCATAATCAGCACTGAGTAGAGTGGTCATGTAGATGCAGTGAGATAGAGATGACAAATTTTGAAAGAACTGGCTTCCTGATGACCCAATGGATCCTCTGAATCACTACTGGATGAACTGTGAAGAGAAAAAGAGTAACTCAGTATTAGTTATTAAAACATTTCCAACCATATTACAGACATTGTCCAGTTTACATCTGAGGGTGGCCCCACTCTTTGTGAAGCTCCTTTCAATATTGTGTTTGTCATTCCTTCCACACATATCTAATCCAGTTGTACTTTCGAGACTTGTGATTATTCTAGTCCAATTTCTATTTTTTCATATATTCCTACCTTTTAGTGTTCTGTGAAATAATTTTGCCTCTCTTACTCTGAATCTTCCTTTAGGCTTTCTGGGCAACACTAAACATTAGTACTTCTCTGTATAGACATTATTTCTCTCCTACACTTATTCCTTTAGTCATGGCATCTTTACGAAAGGCCCCCTTTTTGCATCATCCAAATAATATCTCAACTCTTAATAGGAAAAGCAATTTATCAAAATCACACACAATGGAGGTCTTTTTATTTTCCTAACTCTGGCCTGTCTCACAGGTTTTTGTTGTTTTAAAATGAAAATCAGTGGTGATGTATATTATACATGTGAAAATTCTTTGAGAACTCATTATCATTGGTGTCATTGCTTTTGTTTCCACAGAATATACATTTTCCTGCTGCTTTAGAATATTCTAGTAAACGGAAAAAACAGGTTTCCTCTCCTTCATATGAATTAAAAACAAAAGGTATTGGCAAAAAACAAAGACATCTCATTCAAAAAGGTTTGTTATATGAATTTTTAAATTATATTTGAACAGGATTTGATGAACAGTAAATTCTTTAGAATTGGGCATGTTAATTTTGAACTATAAATATAAGACTCCATGAAGTATTTGCTGATCATTTGTAGATAAAATATCCATATCTCATTTAACATTTCATAAATATTCAGATACAGAAAGTTATAAATCATCCTAATACACATGCTTACGTGTTTCTTCCTCTATTATCCCAATAGAATTATCATTGTTTGGGGGTTAACTAATATTTAATGATTTAATATTTTTGACTATGTAGACACTATTCATAGCTGAACCACAGAATATGTTTGCTTTCTTATACTAGTTCCTTTGAAAAACTTGCATGAAAATCTCTACTCTCAACTGCTATTCTCCCCAAGTGCATTATATATATTTTTGTTTTCAAGCTATTTTTACTTGAGACTTCCACTTGGCTGAATTCTTCAGGACTGCTCACCATCTAAACCTGACCTTCATGGCTATTGTTTCTTCAACTGTGATCTGAATCCTTTGTGTCTATGCTTTGTTGGGCACCCTTATTTCCAGGATGCTGTATCTCGCTCTTGTTTTATTTTATTATTTCAATGCATTGTTTTGTTCATTAGTTTACTGAGAAATTATAAATGAGAGGTACATTTTTCTAAACCTTGAAAGCCTAAACAGGTCTTAATGCTACACTTATATTTGGTTGATGATTTGACTGTGTAGAACTTCTTTCAAAAAATTTTTAATTGCTTTAGTGTTTTCTAGTGTCCAGTGTTACCACTGAGATGTATATTGCTATTTAATTCTTAGTTTGTTGTATATAAACATCTGTTTATAGTTTTTCTCTTCTGCCTGGAAACTTTTAGTTAGCATTTTCTCTTTATAACAGCTGTGCTGCAAATTCACAGTAATTTGTCTCATAGATATTTGTGTGTTAGCTAAGGTGGATTTTCTTTCTATCTAATTTATTATGGCTTTTCAGTCTAAAAATATTCCTTGGTTCTAGGTATTTATCTTGTATTATTTTTAATGGTAAAATATTATATAACACAAAATTTAGCATTTTAACAGTTTTTTACTTTAACGTTAAGTACATTCACATTGTTGCATAACCATCTCTTTTTTTTCCTCTTGGTCTTTGTAGGTAAGTTTGTTGATCTTGCTTACTTTTTTGAGGAACCAAATCTTGTTTTCATTGATTTTCTTTGTTGTTTTTATAACTCTGTCTTGATCTCTCCTCTAATATTTATTTTTCCTTTCTTCTGCTAGCTTTGAGTTTTCTTTTTCTTTTCTTTTTTTAAAAGATTTTATTTATTTATCTTTAGAGGGGAAGGGGAGAGGGAGAGAAATATCAGTGTGTGGTTGTCTCTTGTGCATCCCCTGCTGGGAACTGGCCTGCTACCGAGGCATGTGCCCTGAATGGGAATCAAACCATGATCCTTTGGTTCACAGGCCTGTGATCAATCCACTGAGCTACACCATCCAGGGCTAATTTTTCTATAGTGTCATATGGTATAATGTTAGGTAGTTAGAGACATTATTTCTTTTATAATATAATCATGTATAGCCATACACTTGCCTCTTAGCACTGATTTTTCTATATCCTTTAGTATTAGGATATTGTATTTTCATTTTTATTTTTCTCAGATATTTTATAATTTTTATTGTGACCTATTTGATTCATTGGTTGTTTAAGAGTGTGCCATTTAATTCCCACATATTTGCAAAATTTCTAGTTTTCCTTATTCTTTTGTGATGGGTAAATATACTTGGTATGATGTCAGTATTTTAAAATATATTCAGATTTGTTTTATAAACATACTGCATGTCCTGGATAATGTTACATGTGCACTTGAGAAAAACGAATGTCCTCCTGTTTTATATATGCTCATTTGGTCCAATTGCCCTATAGTGCTGTTCAAGTCCATGTTTATTTACAGATCTTCTCTGTGGTTATTTTAACCTATATTGAAAGTGAGGCACTAAAGTCTCCCACTATTGTTGTAGCGATGTTTTGTTTCTGCCTTCAGTTCTGTGAAGGCTTATACCATATATTTTGTACCTCTGAGGTTTGGTGCATGTGTGTTTATCATTATTATATTTTTTGGTGAATTGACCATTATATTATTTAATGTTCTTATTTGCCTTTCTTACTCAAGGTCTACTGGTTTAAGTGTTAATCTCATTTAAAATATATCTTCACAGAAACATCTATAGAATAGTGTATCACAGCCTAACCAAAGTACCACATAAAATTAACTGTCATAGTTTTACCAAATATAGAATTCTCAGTTGAGAGTTGCTTTTTTAAATAGCAGCACTTTAAATACATCATCCCACTGCCTTTCAACCTGAAAAGTTTCCACAGATATATGTGCTAATTATCACTTCAAAAATCACTTGTATATGATAAGTCACTTTTCTCTTATGGCTTTCAAGCTTCTCTTTGGGTCCTCCACCCTAGGCCTACCATGCAGGCCTAGGTAGACAAGTTTTGCCTCCTTATATGACCACAAGAATTACAACTAACCTCAAAACAAAAAACCCCCAGAACTGCCAGAAGTAGAACTGTATGGAAGTCGGATAACCACAGATTTAAAGAAGCCATATTCACCCAGACAGCTAGGTGGGGGCAGAGTCATGGAGTTGGGTTGTTGAGGATGTGGTGTGACATGGAGAGGTGGTGGCTGATCGGGGGGGGTCCCACATTCATATGTGGTGAATAAAAATCAACAGGGATACCATGGGAGCAAGAGATCCCAGCCCCAGGTCAGACTGTACAGCCCAGGGTTCCAGCACTAGGAAGATAAAGCCTCATAACTTCTGACTATAAAAACCAGTAGGGGTTGGGGTGGCAGAAGAAACTACCAGTCTCTCAGGAGAGTCAGTTTAAAGGGCCCCCATGGACTTAGAAAATACCCACCCACCCACTCTGGGAATCACCACCAGAGCAACAACTAGAAGGGTGCCAGTGGCACAAACAGAGCAAGTACCAGACAAGCCTCTGGAAGCTAGACATTTTCATTGTCTTCTCTCTGAGCCCTCCCCCCACACAGAGCCAAAAAGCAGTGAAGTGGGTTGCCCTGCTCTGGCAAATACCTAAGGCCCCACTCCATTCAACTTAAAGACAGGCAAAGCAGCTCTTTCTAATATACAGAAACAAACCCAGGGAGGCTACCAAATTGAGGAGACAAAGAAATATAGAGACTAAATGAAACAGAGATAGCCAACCTATCAGATGCAGAATTAAGAACACTGATGATCAGGATGCTGGAAGAACTCATTGTGTATGGCAAAAATATAAGGGAAGAAATGAAGGTTATACTAGGTAAAATAAAGAAAAATTCACAGGCAACAAAATGTGAAGGGAAGAAAGCTGGGATTCAAATCAACCATTTGGAACAGAAGGAAGGAATAAACAGTTATCCAGAACAAAAAAAAAGAAACAGGAATTTATAAAAATGAGAGCGTCAGAGTTTTGGACATCTCCAAAAGTGCCAAATCTGAATCATAGGGATTCCAGAGAAGAGGAAAAGAACAAGAAATTGAAAATTTTTTGAAAAAATAATGAAAGAAAACTTCCCTAATTTGGTGAATGAAATAGATATGCAAGTCCAGGAAGCACTGAGAGTCCCAAACAAGTTGGACCCAAAGAGGACCACACCAAGACAAATCATAATTAAAATGCCAAAGATTAAAGATAGAAAATCTTAAAAGCAAAAAGAGAAAAACATTGTTACCCACAAAGGAGTTTTCATAAGACTGTCAGCTGATTTCTCAACAGAAACTATGCAGGCAAGAAGATACTGGCAAGAGATATTGAAAGTGATGAAAAAGCAAGGACCTACAACCTAGGTTACAATATCAAGCAAAGTTATCATTTAGAATTAAAGGGAAGATAGAATATTTTTCAGATCATAAGATACATCTAGGTTTTAGAGGAGGAAAATAGGAAAAAAATTGGAGCAAAAAATGTGGTAAAGTATTTAATAACATAAATAACATAATATTTCACCAATGTAAATGTAAACATAATTCAACAACAGCATTAACAATCATTATTTCTCCCAAATTTGGGGGGGGGGGGAATGTGCATCTTTTCCAAAAAATATGGTAAGTGCTTTGAAGACAGGTAAAGCTAAAGGCCATCATCACCAAGCCATTTTTACATGAAAAGTTAAAGGGACTTATTTAAGAAAAAGATCAAAACTATGAACATGAAAATGACAAACTCACAACTGAACCTAAAAAAATTAAAAACTAGGAAAACAACCAGAACATGAACAGAATCATGGATATAGAGAACATTTGGAGGGTTGTCTGAAAAGGGTGAGAGGGAGAATGGGGGAAAATGTACAGGGATTAAGAAGCATAATTGGTGGGTACAAAATAGACGGGAGGATGTTAAGAATAGTATAGGAAATGGAAAAGCCAAAGAACTTATATGCACAACCCATGGACATGAACTAAGTGGGGGGGGGGGATTGCTGAAGAGAAGGGGTGTACCAGGTGGAAGGGGTATGCCAGCATGGGGAAATTAGCTGTAATCAATACAATCAAGAAAAGATTCTCTTTGTTCTTCTTCTATGTTTTTTGTTTGTTTGTTTGTTTGTTTGTTTTTTAGTTTCTTTATGCCTTTTAGTGTGGGTCTCATTTTGTTTATCCTACTTGGAGTTTATAGAGCTTTGTTGATTTGTTTCCTCAGATTTGGGAAGTTACTTTATTATTTCTTTAAATAACCTCTCCACTCCTTTTGCTCTTCTCCTTTTAGAACTCCCATAATGCATATATTTGCCTATTTGATGTAAGTTCCTTAGTCTCTGTTTGCTTTTCCTTATCCTCTTTTCTTTTTATTCTTCAGACTCTATTATTTCAAAGAACCTTTCTTCAATTTTGCTGATTTTTTAAATTAATGTCTCCCATTGAAGCCCTCAAGGGAATTCTTCAATTTGGTTATTTCATCGTCCTTCTAGAATTCCTATTATTCAGATAGACCTTCTAAACTGATCCTCTTTTTTTATTACTTATGTATCTATCTCCTTTTATATTTGTTGTATTTTGGGGGAAATATACTGCTTTATTTTCTATATGTATGTTTTTAAGTTATATAATCCAATTTCTAAAATACACAATTAGACATAGCGGCTTTTGGTTCATAGATGCTATATCTTCTCTACATCTCTGAGGGTATTAATACCTCATAGATCTGATCGATCGTTTTTGTGGGTGGTTATTCTACATGCTGTATTCCCTATTCCCCCAATTTACTTTATTCTTAGAAGAGGTTTTTTGAATTATGCTGCCAATTCTTGGTTTTCACTTATAATTATGAATAGTATTCTGAAGTACTACTTGGAAACTCTGATTATATATGTGGTTGGGTGTTAATTGATTTATATCTTTAATGTAAATAATAATGTGGAATCCATACTGTTTATTCATGGATCTATGATGCAGGGTTTCTTAAGAAGACTCTTCCAACAATTTGTCTGTGATATATGAGTTACTATAAGTGTTCTCAGGAAAATTTGGTATAGCACTTTTCATTTTGTCTCCTGATTTACACTTGGGTGCCTACACCATCCTTTATTCTTAGCTGCACCTGATATTTCTGAATCAAGAATCTGTTTCTTTTTCTTTTTTAATGTTTTATTTTTTAAGATTATTTATTTTCAGAGAGAGGAGAATGGAAAGAGATGGAGAGAAGCATCAATATGTAGTTGCCTTTTGAGCGCCCCCTACTGGGGACCTGGCCCAAAACCCAGGCATATGTCCTGACGGAGAATTTGGTAGTCTGGTTAGCACTCAGTTCACTGAGCCACAGCATCCAGGGCTGTCTTTCTTTTTTTAAAAGTCTGTGTCTGGTTTGTTTTTTGTTTTATATTATTCTTATTGTTTATGCTATTAAAGTTGTCCCACATTTCCCCCTTAATACCCCTCCATCCAACCTGCCCCCCACTTCCATAGTAAGTCTCTTCACCATTGTCCATGCTCATGGATCCTTCATATATGTTCTAATATAGGACATATTGTTCTATATCCCTTCAGTGAAGGGATATTGGGCATGTTCTAATCCCTTCACCTTCTTTCAGTCAGTTCCTCCCTCCTCCCTCCCCTCTCACAGCTGCCAGTCTGTTCCATGATTCTATGCCTCTGATTCTATTTTGCTCATTAGATTCCTCTTATAAGTGAGATCATTTGGTATTTATCTTTCACTGCCTGGCTTATTTCACTTAGCATAATAGTCTACATTTCCATCCACGCTGTCGCAAAAGGTAGGAGTTCCTTCTTTCTTTCTGCTGCATAGTATTCTATTCCAGAGATATACTGCAGGGTTTTTTTTTTATCCACTTTTTTACTGATGGGCACTTAAGCTGTTTCCAAATCATGGCTATTGTATAGAGTGCTGCTTTGAACATGTGGGTGAATAAATTCTTTTGAATTGGTGTTTGGGATTCTTTGTGTATATTCCCGAAAAATCTGTTTGGTTTAACTTCTCTAGAGGGTTACTCTTTAGCCTCCTGTCAGGGCGTAGTGGTTATGTGTGGTAGCCAAAGGATCTGTTGATCAAATTATGTTTTTCAAATAACTCTTTAAACCATGTTTCTAATTCCCCACCTTTTTAGTGTTCTAAATTGTGAATCAGCTTTCTTCTTTTTGGCTTCCCTGCATCAAACTTAAATTTCAACTTCATTCTGTCTATTGTCAGTTACCTTTCACCCACTGGCTTTTCTGGCTTGCAAATGGTTTTGGTGTCACTGCTATATTCTTTCTTTTCTCATTGTCTTTGTATGGCTCTTTTTAAAATCATGGTATTGAGAGGAGAAAACTATGTTTAAACTATTTAATCCACCTAATCTGAAGTCTATATTAATATTTTAAACTAAGCTGACTTGTATCTACATTTTATGGTAAATAGTGGGTGGGGGACAGAAAGGAAGGAGAGAAAGAGGGAGTAGGGAATTTTGAGATACTTATCCTATTCCAGGCAAGGGATGTCTGCATCCTTGGAGGACAGCACTCATAAATCCTGAAGAGTCCTGATGTATCCAAGGTCACATAATCCAAAACTGCTAGAGCTGGTACCATTCCCAGGTTTCGTTTCCCCATTCAAAGTCTAGGGCCCATTGTAAATAACCATGGTGCCTTCTGAGGACTGTAAATGCATTGCTATATGATAATTAAATCATATGCGTGGGATTGTGGTTGTATTACATTAAATCCTCCAAATCTATTAAATCTAACACATTTCTGTCAGTTCTTGTGTTGTTTTCGATATTGTGCAACCACCCATTTTATATAAAATTATATTATTTCTCACCTATTTTTAATATTTCTGAGTTTAAAAAGCTATAGAAGTTTAAAAGTGTCTTATCTAAAATCATTAGAAGAATTAGAATAAAAATAACGTTTTCCTCGTATTTCTTCTATTTAACTAAGAGCAAATTACCTTATATTTACTTAAAAATGGCCAATTTTAAAAGCAGTCAGAAATTATACTAATGTTGCTTGAACAGATTATTATTTTTGGCATGCATTTTAATTCATTGTTAAAACTTACTTTTATGTTATAAAGTAACATTTTCTGTTACTTTTTAAGTATAGGTATTATATCTTTTTATTTAAGATTATTTTAATCCATTTTACCAAATTGTACATGTCGGCACATACTCAAAGTCTTATAGTATGAAAAATACCTTTTCTTCTTAGCAGTGTTTCTTCTTCCTTTAATATAAAGTTTTTCCTTTCAGAATGATTGGCATTATTTTTTTCTCTTACCATACTCAAATATGGGCTCAACAAATCTTAGTTTGGAAGATCAGGAAGTTTGGTAGGCTCCTCCTTCTACCATTTTTTTAATATTAAGTAATAGTGTTGTGTTTGACTGCAGACCCTTTCTGGACTAACTTACTTCCCCTCAATGGAAAGATCAGCCATGCCTGGAGTACTGAGTGGGAACAAGGTTACAACAGTCTCCTAAGAAGTGGCCTCTTTTAACTTCTATGTGATCATAAGGAGAATCCTTTTTGAGTCCTGGCATCTACTTATATCTTGGTGCTTGCTATAATAGCTATGATAAAGGCTAAGTTCACTTGATCAAAGTTTTCATTGTTATTCAAATATTCTATTTCCTTGGTTTTTTTTTGTCTAGTTAACCAAGGAATGAGATATATTGAAATATTGTGCCATAATTGTGGATTATAATTTTATCAAATTTTGTTTATTACATCTTGAAAGGTTTTATTAAGGATCTATGTGATTGTAATTGTTAACACATTTTTGGCAACTTGAACCTTTTATCATTATTTATTTCCTTTCTTCATAATAATGTTTTTTCTCATACTCTCTTTTGCCTGATATTAGTATAGCTGCACCAGCTATATTATAATTAAGGTTTTCCTAATATGTTTTTCTATCCTTTTACTTTTGACTGTTTGTTTTATATGTGTATCATGAAATAGCAAATAGCTGGGTCAACTTATTTAGCCCATTTGTATGTATTATATTCATTGCAAGAGTAAGGCTTGTTTCTGTCATCTACTTTTTTCTGGCTCTACTTTTTCTGTCTCTGTTTTCTTCTTGTTTTTTCATAATCGATATCTATATTTCCCCCTTCATTTTGACTTTTTATTTTGAAATAATGTCAAATTACAAAAGGTACAAAAAGTTGCATGTTATTTCTGAATGTTCTTCACCCATTCCCCAAATGCTATTATCTTATATATAATCATATAATCTTATATTAAAATTATAAAAACCAGGAAGTTAACACAATACAATACCATGAACTTATCTGTGAACCATATTCATCTATGGCCAGTTGTCTGATTAATGTTCTCTTTCTTGTCTAGGACTCAATCTTACTATCTGGGTTTAAATTTTGTCATTATGTATATACTTTTCTGTTTATTTCTTCTGGCTTTTAAAAAAATTAAATAGCAAATCTTACCAAGTTATTTAATCAGCATTACCTTCAAAGTCATTTGTACCACCTCCTAGATTGATTTCTTATTTTTCTCTTCCTCTGGGACACCAGTTTTACCTGAGTACTTTTACTTTTGTCTCTCATTTCTTTCAATATTTTTTGTATCTCTTCATCCTTCCTCAACTTCTTTTGGGAAAATTTGTCAATATAATTTTTAAACTAATGAATTGTATTTCAGCAGCATCCATTTTATTATTTGTATCATCTACTTCCAGAAGATTTTCATTTATGTACTTCTATTACTACTTTTTCTTTCTTTTTTTTTTTTTGAGATTTTATTTATCTTTAGAGGGGAAGGAAAGGAGAGAGGGAGAGAAACATCAATGTATGGTTGCCTTTCGTGCATACCCTGCTGGGAACTGGCCTGCAAGGAACAGGCCTGCAACCCAGGCATGTGCCCTGACTGGGAATCGAACCACTATTGTCTGGTTCGCAGGCCTGCACTCAATCCACTGAGCTATACCAGCCAGGTTGTTTTATCTCTCCTTTTCTTTTTAGTACATTTAAGTTATCTAAAATTCTTATTCTAATTTTGTTTTAGTAGGCTCCATTGTCCAGATTGTTACCTTTCTCTCAAAGCAGTTTTATCATAGCCTATGAGACTATACTCCCTGGGGTATTGGACTCTGTTGGATAATGTGAACTGGGAAAGCCCCAATTCCAGAACCTAGTCTGACCAATTCACATAAGTTCAAGGAGAGGGGAAGGGATGAGCTTTCTGGCAGATATCACCATGCTCCACAAATAACACATTTCCATATGATATATCTCACCAATATTTCAGAGCAGTTACTCTTCAAAACCTTATAAAGGAAGACTCTACGTACCTGGATTGTAGTCCACCATTCATAGGCCATATTTTTATCCTAATGTTTTCTTGCCTAAATTAGTCAAAAAGACTACCAACTGATCTTCTTGCTAGCAATACAGTATTTCAAAAACATGTATATGATTATGTGATTTTCTTATTCCAAGCTTTAAAATTGATTATTTCCTATAGAATAAACATTTTAGTGTGGCTTTCAGGTTTTTACATAATATGGTTTGGGGTTACTTTCCTTGTTAACTCTGTAGCTTTGCATGAAGGATGTGTTTAAGGGGGGGGGGCAAAGAATTGCTACCTATCTGTGAGGATCTCCATATCTCTCCTTTTACAAATGTTGTGTTCTAGTTATACTGTACTCTTCATGATTCGAAGAATATAGCACTGTGACTGTGCTTATGTTTTCCTCCACCTGAAAGTGCATCTTTTTCTGCCTGTTACTACACACCTATTCTGTAATTATATTTGTTTTCTCTACTAAGCTTCTGATCTCCCTTATAATCACAATTAATGCCTTGGTCTGATGCATCCCACACAACAACTTGTTATGGTTATTTTTGGCAAAGGGATGCCTTGAAAATGACAACTGGTTTTTACCTCTCTCTTCTATAACATCTGACAGTATACTGTGCCCAGAAAAAAAAATTAAGTGATTTTGAATCAGTGTTATAAATGGAGTCAACCTTTGTCTGAGAGAAGTTGCATTGCAACAAGTAAATAAGTATAGTAGTTCTCCCGTCTTTTGGAGAGGAGGAGAAATAGGTTGTAATTTTCCCCTCTTTTTAAAACAACTTTCATGCATTGCTACAGAGTCAACAGGGTGAAGTAAAATCTTTGTGTACCCTGTTTATCTAATCATGTGTTCCATTTTTTAATTCATTGATTTTTTTTCACTGAGGTTTTATAGTCACGATGTTCACTTAAGATACAGTAGTGAGTAGGTGCTCTACAGGCGTGTAGAGCATTATTTCTCAAACTTTCTTAAATGTCAGATCATGGTACATGTTGAAAATGATAAAATTTGTATGGCACACTGAGTTACACTGTGCAGTTTAGGGGAAGCTCACATGGGCCTGGTAAAAAATATTACTTTTTAAAATATTATATAATAATGATAAGGAAAATACCATAGTATAGAAGGGAACATACACATATGTGTGTATTATGTATGTTTCATATGCATATTATTACATGAAATGTATTTTTAATAAGAAGCTAAAGTTTATTTCTATAAATATGAATTTCTGTACCAAGTTTTATGCTTAACATGACTACCATTTCTGAACAAGATATAATATTCACCTCTTATTTTTGTAGTCATTAGAACTCTTAAATTTTGTCTTATTATGTTTGACTACCTAAAATATACACATATAATAATTTGGTAAAAATAATTTAATCAAAAAGAAAAAGGGGAGGGATTTAGAAGAACTAGTATAAAGGACACATGGACAACAGCTAAGGGGGGTGGAAATGGGAGGGAGGTGGGGAGCACTGGGGGGTTGGGCTAGGATGGGAGAAGATGGAGAACTGTACTTGAAAAATAATTAAATAAAAATAATAAAAATTAAATTTAAAAAAGAGTATACTGTTACACTGTGTTGAATACTAGCTGAACAGTCTTGAAATAGGAGAACAAAACAGTATTTATAGATTTTGGAACATGGAGAGTCAATGGTGACCTTGACATAGAGCAACTTTTGCAACATAGCAGAGACAAGAACCATGTTGGTGAAGGGTAAGAGTGAATGGGATAAAGTAGTGAAGATATTACCAAATTATTTACTTTGGGGATTTTTATAATCTACAATATTCATGTTCATAATAAACTCAAGGCATGGAGAGAAAGAAATCAATGTTCTGAGTTCTTAAATTATGAATCAAAGATATTTTAGTGTTATATTTTCCTATATTTATAACTTGAAAATTGATTATCATTTTTGATGTATTAAAGTACACTATGATCAGAATGTTTGAATAATCAAAACATTATTCCCAAAGTTATTCCTAAATACCAGGAAGCTCATAATATATAGGTTGTTAAAGTAGGGAAGAGAGAGTTTGGTAAAGGCCATTAGACAATTATCCCTCCTTTCCTTTAAGGTAAAGTTTGAGTGAATGGCTACAAGTTAATATTTTTCAAAGGGGTACAGTCTGATAATAGGCACATAACTTCCACCAGGCCAGAAACGGCCTCATTAAGCAGAGCATGAATGTGAGCACCTATTGCCTCACGATATGAGCTGTGGCTATGTGAACCTGTTCTCCAGATACTACCTTTTTTTAACCCTGATTCTTAATCTTTTTTGCTTACATGTACAAATGTAATGAAATATAAGCATATAATTAAAATTTTAACTTCTCTTTGTTCTCAAAGATGCACATATGAACACACATTCATTTTATTTGTAATTTCAAGGGATTCATCAGTCCACATGAAGCCCACTTCTTCTTCCTTAAGTTAGTTGGTAAAAACAGTAATCTTATTATTTAGCTTAGTAGTAGTTTTTATGCTGGCTGTAAAATCTCCAGAAAAAGTCTGCTTGAGTAGGTAGTAGTTCTGATAGCATCTGTTACACATTTTGTGTTTTTTTATATCTTCATACTTTGGGCAACCCCTTAAGCATTGGGAGTTGTATAAGATTCCCTTGAGATCCATGAAGTGTTTGGTGATTCTGAAACAACGTAAATTAGTTCAAGTGCTATTCTTACCACCTGTTATCATAATTCTAACTTTAAGATCTTTCTTAAATGCTAGTGTTTATGCAGATAAATATAATGTGAATAAGAAAACTATCCACAACAGCAATGTGTGATTTTCTAATGTTTAATTAGAAATAATATTTACTTATGCCAGATATGTTTTTCTGATGCTTATATTGCCACTACAGTGTCAGCCAGAATAATTTATAATTCATATGTTGCTGAATATTTCAATCCCCACATGGGACCATATTTTCCCCATTCACTTTCTCACAAGGACATTTCAAGTTGGCAAAACTTTAAAAATAGTTATAAAATAAATAAATACACTAATGAATGAAAGACCATTCACTCTTTCTACCATAACTATATGCCTCACTTTTGCCCTGTAAAGTCTCAATTAATGCCTGTTGTCCAGGTGAAATTATTAAAAACAGAGCGCTCAGTCCTGAACAATCTTGAACATGTCCCAATTTGAATGATGGATAATTACATGTTATGTACCATCATTAATTTCTGTCATCTGTAGACCAATTTAACATGAATGGATTGTCAAATGAGACTTATGTAAATCTGAGATCTTATCCTGGTATCAAATTGTACCAATAATTTAAAAGATACAAATAATCAAGAGGCTTGGATGAAGTAGGGAGGGATCTGGAACATTAAGACGGGCTCTCCCAGTTATTTCTTCCCTTGAAGAATGTGCATCTATGTATGGCCTAGTAAAATGAAATCTCTAATGAGGTTTAGGGGTTTACCTCACACAGACAGATTTGCATTATGAAACATTTCTGTTTAATATTTTAGAGAGTTGCATAGTTTACATACTATTTTCCAGAGAGTGTTTATTTAGTATAAACAATCCTTTAGCCATGAACCAGCCTGCTAAAGGCATTCAGAAGATAAGGTCTCTTTCTTCTAGAAACTACCATTTGTCTATCTTTTGGGAGTTCTAGTTGACATGGGATTAGATGAGAGCACCTGCCTTTTCCCCTTTTCCCCTGGGCATCCGCCTTATAAACAGCATGAACAGATCATGGTCTAGACACTTTAACTCCTTCCTCCCTGCCCTCCAGGAAGTTTTGAAATTTAGAGATTATTTTATTATACTGAGTTTTGTTTACTACATTTTAGTTTATGACCACTTATATAATTTTAGCAACTTTACACATTCAAGTCTAACAGTAAATAAGGCATATAAAAACCCTCCCCTTGTGGAGCTAGGATATTAGTGGTGAGGATTATATGATATGTTTCAGTGGAACTTCTGTAAGATGAAGTTAAAAGACCCTGCCTGTAACTTGTGAATGAGGATAGGTATTACATTGTCTCATTTATGTTACCAAATTATACATGACAGCTTACGAGTTGATTGCTTTTGTTACAAATATTATCCAAAATACCTGTTTCACTAATTATTAGCTTGTAACAAATAAATGTACTTACCTTCTTTAACTTAAATTAGACCTATGATCCCTTCTAGTTTTTATTTTATATTGCCTAATCAAATCTCTTAATTTTTTCTTTTTGAAAATGATGTATCACTGCAGGTGAGATGTTTTAAAGATAACATGATTCTTCATGAATGCCTATTTTATTTTATACTTCAGGAGATTTTTTCCAGTGTTAGATACTAAAGATACACATACCTTGATTCATACTGAAAGGACTTGTCATACCAGGCAGATATTATAACCCTCAAAGTGTGTGTTACGTTAAGTTTTTTTTAACCCTTTAAGTAAGTGTAGGTGGATGACGGGCCAACCCTCTATTTCAGACCTAGTTATGAAGAAGCAAATTCAAATCCTTTACAAAAAGTACCAGCTGTTATATAAAACACATTTCTGAGAACAAAACTGCCATTTCCTATTCAGAATGTAAGGTCAAAAGGTTTATTATTTGGGGGTTATTATATCAAAGTGTCGGTGATCAGATTTATACAATCTTCTCTTTTGCTTTCATTCCATACTTTGTCTTGCTCCAAAGCCACATAGGAGTCTGAAATGAAGACTCTAAAGGATATTTTATGGTTTCCATTGAAACACATTATATTTTCTGCTTCCAACATTTTTCTTTCAAATTCATCTAATTTATCATATCTTGCTGATTTTTACTTCACTTGTGCTTTAGGCAATTTTAACAGTGTTTTTCTTTTCTCCTAAACTGTTTGCTAGAATGACTGAATTTTAGTCCAGAATATAAAATAATATCAACTAAATTACTTCAGATGAGCAATTAGAGCATATTCATGCATGTAAAACTAGAAATCATGGTTGCTACATTTAAATGAAAAGCAAACAAAACTATATTTTTATGTCTGTATAATTGTTCTAATTAGTTTTTAATATTTGTAATATTTTTACTACCAAGAATAAAAAGAGGAAGAAGATTATATTACAATAAAGTAAGTATAACATGATGGAAAAAATAGGCTTTTGAGTCAGATACATTTGGATTTATTTTCTGATTCTAAGCAACAATGTCATATATTGTATTGCTCAGCTTCCCATGAAGTTATGTAGGAATTTTATGATTATTTATGTCCACTTGACTGTGAGCAAAAGTGAAATATCACTTCTGTGTGGAAACAATTAAGGTCATCATCCTCGCCCCTGCTATGTGGATCTTGGAAGCCGTGCATTCCATTAGCACATCAGCAAGGTCCGGCTGACACACACTGGTTCTGAGATGAGGAAGAGATGAACCCTTACTGTGCTCAGCTACTGAAATTTAAGGATTTGTTTGTGATTGAAATTAGAATTAATTGTGTTCTAAACACAGAAATTGCTACCATAACCAAAACCTTAACTATGGTATCATCTTAGCCATCATATGAGAAAATTGATGTCAGAGACTGGAATAATGGCAATCCAAGCATGGCTGTAGCCAGTTAAAAAAAGAGGGTATTGATTGTACTTGGACTGTGTTTGTCAAGTAACCCAACCAAAAAAAAAGAGCTCCACAACGTATCTGGTTTTCAAGGCAAAATGAGAGAGAATGGAGACTTCAGAAATATATGGTATTGCATCTTTGGAAAATTGTCTGCTTCTATAGTCCCAAATAGTAAGTCATGTTTCATATAGTCCCAAATATAGTCCCAAATATAAAACAAATTTAGTAACACGTTGAGACAAAGATCCAAACCTCTTAGCTGAAAGCCATAACTCAGGCTCTGGCCAGGTAGCTCAGTTGGTTAGAGCATCGTCCATATACACCAAGAGGCAGCTTCACTCTGTGTTCAGGGCACGTAGAAGAATCAACCAACGAATTCATAAATAAGTGGAACAACAAATTGATGTTTCTCTCTATATATCTATACAACAATTAATAAATTTAAAAAATATAAAAAGAAAATGATAACTTGGGACAGAGATTAGATTATATATGTGGGATTCCTACCTATTGTTCCAGATAGCTTTATAGTAACTTCCATTAAATTTCTAGAGTGAGAGATAATAAGAAAAAATAAAGCAGCCCTAGGTACCGCATATGACTCAAAATAATTTATTTTTTAATTGAGTTAAGATTAGTTTGTAACCTGTTATATTTCAGGTGTGCAACATTATACTTTGACATTTGTATACACTGCATTGTGGTCACCACCAAAAGTTTAGTTCCTATCTGTCACCATGTAATGACCTCCTTTATCCACTTAGTCCTCCCCCCAACCCCTTTTCCCTCTGGTAACTACCAACCTGTTGTCTGCCTCCATGAATTTTTTTTTGTTTTGTTTATTTTGTTCTTGTTTTATATTCCACATGTCAATGAAATCACATGGTATTTGTCTTTTTCCATATGACTATTTATTTCATTTACCACAATGCCTTTGAGATCCATTCAAATTGTCATAAATAGCAAGGTTTCACCTTTTTTTATGGCTGAATAGATTTCCTTGTGTGTGTATGTGTGTGTATTTCACATGTTCTGTATCTATTCATCTGTTTGTGAACACTTAAGTTGTTTCCATATCTTGGCTATTGTGAATAGTACTGCAATGAATATAGGTGTGCATATATATTTTTGAATTAGTGTTTTTTGTTTTCTTTGGATAAATACTCAGACGTAGAATGGTTAGATTATGTGGTAATTCTATTCATAATTTTTGAGGAATTTCTGTTCTACTTTTTTAAGTGGCTGTAGTAATTTACATTCCCACCAACAATGTGATGGTTCCCTTTTCTGTACATCCTCCCTAACACTTGTTTCATTCCTTCTTTTTTGATAGCCATTCCAACAGATGTGAGTGATATCTCATTGTGGTTTTGGTTTACATTGCCCTAATAATTAATGATGTTGAACATCATTCCATGTTAGCCATCTGTATGTCATAATTGGAGAAATGTCTGTTCGGATCCTCTATCCATTTTTTTAAATCAGGTTATTTGTTTTTTGGTTGTCGAGGAATCTAAGTTCTTTATATATTTTGGATATTAAGCCCATTTCAGATGTATGATTTGCAAATATCTTCTCCCATTCTGTAGTTTGCCTTTTCAATTTGTTAATGGTTTCCTTTGCTGTGTACAAGCTTTTAAGTTTGATGTAGCTTCACTGGTTTAATTTTGCTTTTGTTTTTTTTGCCATTGGAGTTAGATCCACCAATATATTTTTAAGACCAATGTCAAGGAGCTTACCATCTATGTTTTCTACTATGTATTCTATAGCTTCAAATCTTATATTTAAGTCTTTAATCCATTTGGAGTTAATGTTGTGTATGATGTAAGATAGTGGTCTAGATTCGTTCTTTTGCATGTGTCTGTTCAGTTTTCCCAGCAACTTTTCCTTTCTTCATTGTTTGTTCTTGGCTCCTTTGTAGTAAAGTATCTTTTTTTAAAAAAAGATTTTTTATTTATTTACCTTCAGAGGTGAAGGGAAGGAGAGAGGGAGAGAAATATCAAAGTATGGTTGCCTCTCATGTGTGCCCCACTGGAAACTGGCCTGCAACCCAGGAATGTGCCCTGACTGGGAATCGAACCATGATACTCTGGTTTGCAGGCCTGCGCTCAATCCACTGAGCTACACCAACCAGTTGTACTAAAGTATCTTTATGTATGTGTGCAGTTTTATTTCTAGGCTTTCAATTCTGTTCCATATGTCTGTTTTTCTGCCAGCACCATACTGTTTTTGTTACTATAGCTTTATTGCATAGTTTGAAATCAGGGAATAAGGTATTTCTGGCTTTGTTCATTTTTTCTTAGAATTGCTTTGGCTATATAGGGTCTTTTGCAGTTCCATACAAACTTTAGGACTTCTTGTTCTATTTCTGTGAAAAATACTGCTGGGATTTTGATAGGGATTGCATCAAATCTATATATTTCTTTAGTTAATATGGATAGTATAACAGTGTTCATTTTTCCAATCTATGTGGATGGACTGTGTTTCCAATTCCTTGAGTGGTCTTCAATTTCAAAAGAATTTTCAATGTAATTACTGACATATTGAACTGGCATAAGAAAATAGATAAACATCTGAAATTTTAATGGAAAGGTATTACCAAAGAATAATAGTCTCAAATACCTTTGGCTATTCAAGACAAAGATACATTTGGGTCTGCGATCTTTAGCAGCAGGAAGTGCACTGAGAAAGTTTTTGCAGCCTCTAATGTGGGCAATTCCTCCACTTGCGATATGGCCAAGGAGAATAATAAGAAAGGATGGACCTCCAGAAAACATAAGAATGTCTCAAAAAAAAAGGAAAGAAAGCAGAATCAAGGACTAATCCAGGATCCATCCATATCTTGAAGACAGGATAATGTCACAGAGTAAACAAGTGTGCCTCTTGCTCTTTCCATTTGTAGTTACATTTTCCCTATTCAATCTTTGTATATTTGATGTGTGTATGGAAGGGTGGGACAGAATATTGTTGGCTTGTTTTTTAATGCATTAGTCTTTAGATTAAAACCATATCCAGCCTAATTAAGAGACTGTTGCACACATCTACAAATTCTTGGCTTGATGGAACTTTCAGTTATCTCCGTCCAAGAGTGTCTTCTGTGTTTAGAAAAAAAGGATCAAATGACATTTGGTACCTTGTGGCAATGAGTTTTTTGTGTCTGCAAAATATTCCACTTGCTTCTCTGCATTTCCCAGCTTCCCACAAAGTTTGGTCGGGATCACATAATTTAATTCTGGTCTGTGGATTGTGACTTGAAGTCAGGTGTGTCACTTCTAGGTTGAGGCATTTAAGCTCACCATTCTGTCCCTTTTTTCCTCAGAATCCTTGAGGAGCTCACGTTTCAGATGCTCTAGCTACATTATGGAGGAGGCAAACCCTATGTACCTAGATTTGCATAAAGAAGAAATCAACCTTTGTTATGTTAACTTATGATTTTTAGTTTTTTCTGTTGTGACAGTGCTGATTATATCAACCATAAGGATTGCATTTTTTAGTCAAAAGGATATACTAAATAGGTATTCTACAAGTGTGCTGTAAAAATTAAACAAGAAAATACCTGTATAACATTTGAGATGAGACTTAGTACACGTCATACACTCAGTTATATAGTAAAATGTCTAGTACCTAGTGTTCAATACATGTTACCTGCTGCTGCTATTTTTGTTGTTGTTTTTAAACTTCATATACCAATAGGCTTGACATTTATTTATCTATAAACATTTACTTGGTAGTTTTACTGAGAAATTTATCCATTGCACAATAGTTTTTGAGAATTTCCAAAGTGAAGGGGTAAGCAATGGAATCCCATAGTGGATTACTAAATACAGCTTGTATCAAACAAGTCTAATATTTATTATCAGTTGTAGTGTTAAAATAACAGTAATGTAGATAGATAATGTCTGCAGCATCTATCTTGGTTTAAGAAATATCTTTAAGAGATAGTAATAACTTTTTGGATAAAATGGTAAATATTTAGACATGGGTATTTTTTTTCTAACACAACAATTATAGTGAATTGTGAATTAGTGTGAATTCACACTAATTGTTGTGAATTCACAATTATAGTGAATTAGTGTTAACCTGAAATTAGGTTTTTAATGTAATATCTTGGTATCACCTTCTCTACCTAAATATTTTTAGGAGACCTAGAATAAAGTACAAGTGGCATGATTATGTATTTTATGAGGCTGGGGGAGTTAGCCTATATTCAATGAAAGAATAGTATCATAAATATTGAAACTAAGCCTAATCTAAAAAGATAACATTTTATAAGAATAAGCATTAAGCGTCATGTAAAGAAAACTATTTTAAGGAATACCAAAGGATACATGACTTAAAGAATATTCATGTGAAATAGACTTGGGCATTCTGTTGACCTCAAGCTTATTGTGAATGAACTGTGTATTTTCATACTGTTCAATAGCTGATATATCTTTGGTTTTATGAATTATGGCATCTGGAATGAAATAAAAGCTTCTTATTTTACTCTAATGGCAGGCCTCTTAGCATTTGATATTCATATTATGATTTATTCTTTAACAGCATCATAGCAAATGGAAGCTTGTTTAGGGAAGAGTAATTATAGGGAGTTGTAATTAATAAAGAAGAAAAACTATTTCTTAATATAAAAACGTTCTTAAAATTATAGAAAATCAAAATTAAAATGAGCTGCTTTAAGAATTAGTGACATCTTTTACTGAATGTATAGAAACAGAAGCTGGGATAAGCATATACAGAGATTATTATATAAAGAAAATAAAATTAATTGATGTGTTGTACTACAAGTTTTCTGTAATGCTAACTATCTTGTAATAGTCTTCAACTCTGTAGATACATTATCTTCAGGTTGCTACTGTTATGTAAGAAACTATAGGTCATCAGTTCTTTCAGGAGGTTTTCACAGTTCAAATTATTTTTATCATCATAGTAAGACATTTATCCTTTATGTGCTCATTCTCTCATATATATAAAGTGAAGTTTTTCTTAAGCTACATGATATCTCATAATGGCACCACTAATTTTAAAACATATTGACTGTATTGTTTTATGCATTAATAAATAAATGTTTCCTTTAAATTTTTAGTTTTAATGTTTTAAAATCTTCTGTATAAGAGCTATTTCTACAGGGCAAACATCAAATTTATTCTCTTGAGATGAGTAACTATATTTTAAAATATATTATTAAAACCTCTTAGAATCATTCCAGATTCTAATCTAAAGAAGACCATATCTATCTTTAAAACCTCTTATATTATTTATTTACTTTTTATTAAGTATCCAGAACCCATGAATCTATAGAGAGGTGAGGTGGATTTGCAGTTGCCTAGGGTAGGGTGGTGGCAGACAGGGAGGGGGTGGAGAGTGGCTCAAATAGTTACTGCATTTCTTTTGGGCATGAGGAACATGTTTTAAACACCTTTTACATGGTGATGATAGTTTCACAACACTTAATGTATTA
Source organism: Artibeus jamaicensis (assembly GCF_021234435.1). Classification (NCBI taxonomy): domain Eukaryota; kingdom Metazoa; phylum Chordata; class Mammalia; order Chiroptera; family Phyllostomidae; genus Artibeus; species Artibeus jamaicensis. Next base: position 21,256,905 of record NW_026522025.1, on the reverse strand, counting down.
GAACCATCACATTGTACAATTTAATGGTTTAATGGTGATTTTTTTGTTTTTTGTTTTTTTATATATTTTATTGATCATGTTATTACAGTTGTCCCATTTCCCCTCTTCACTCCCCTCCATCCTGCACACCCTCTCCCACCCACATTCCCCCACTTTAGTTCATGTAAATGAGTTGTACGTATAAGTTCTTTGACTTCTACATTTCCTATACTATTCTTATCTTCCCTCTGTCTATTTTCTACCTAACATCTATTATCTTATTCTCTGTACAACTGCTACTTATTCTCGGTACCCTTTCCCCCTCTCTCCCCCTCCCACTCCTCTGTTGCTAACCCTCCATGTGATCTTCATTTTTGTGGTTCTGTTCCAGTTTAGTTGTTTGCTTAGTTTGCTTTTGTTTTTGTTTTAGGTGTGTTTGTTAATAATTGTGAGTTTGCTGTCCTTTCACTGTTCATATCTTCTTTTTCTTAGATAAATTCCTTTAACATTTCATATAATAAGAGCTTGGTGATGATGAACTCCTTTAACTTGATCTTATCTGAGAAGCACTTTATCTGCCCTTTCATTCTAAATGAAAGCTTTGCTGGATAGAGCAATCTTGGATATATATCCTTGCCTTTCGTGACTTGGAATACTTCTCTCCAACCCCTTCTTGCCTGCAAGGTCTCTTTTGAGAAATCAGCTGACAGTCTGATGGGAACTCCTTTGTAGGTAACTGTCCCCTTATCTCTTGCTGCTCCTAGGATTCTCTCCTTCATTTTAATCTTGGACAATGCAATTATGATGTGCCTTGGTGTGTTCCTCCATGGGCTTAACTTCTTTGGGTCTCTCTGAGCTTCCTGGACTTCCTGAAAGTCTATTTCCTTTGCTAGATTGGGGGAGTTCTCCTTTATCATTTGTTCAAGTAACTTTTTCACTTGTTGCTTTTCCTCTTCTCCTTCTAGTACCCCTATAATTCAAACGTTGGAATGTTTAAAGATGTCCTGAAGGTTCCTAAGCCTCTCTCTCTCTCTCTTTTTTTTTTGAATTCTTGTTTCTTCATTCTTTTCTGTTTGGTTCTTTCTTTTATCTTTCTGGTCCATACCATTGATTTGAGTCCCAGTTTCCTTCCTGTCACTATTGGTTCCCTGTATATTTTCCTTCATTTCACTTAGCACAGCCTTCATTTTTTTCATCTAATTTGCGATCAAATTCCACCAATTCTGTGAGCATCCTGATTATCAATCAGTCTTTTGAACTGTGCACCCGATGGGTTGACTACCTCTTTGTCACGTAGTTGTATCATTCCTGGAGTTTTGATCTGTTTTGTTTGTTTGTTTGTTTGTTTGGGTCATTTTTCGTCTTGGCATACGTGTTACATAGTGAGGGGTGGAGCCTTAGGTGGTCACCTGGTTAGGGAAACCGATGTAGCTTCATTGTGGGGGAGGGGTCTGAGAGGGAACATGGCTTGCTCTGCTTTCTGCGGGCTTTCAGTCACTTCTCCTGCTTCCCACAAACAAATTGGGCTCTTCTGGTGCCGATTTCCATGTGGGTGGGCTTGTGTACACTCTAGGGCCCTGTGGGTCTCTCCAGTGAACTCTTCTGTGAGGTTGGGAGTCTCTTCCACTGCCACAACCCCCACAGGTGTTTTCAATCAGTGATCTGTGGCTTTATTTCCTGTTGCTGGGGCCCTGGGGTTCGTGGTCTGTCTTGCTCCCCAATTCTTTCTCCCTGTTTATCTGCACTCAAATGTGGGACCACCCCCTCCACCAGCCTGCCACCAAAGTCTCCTTGGCCAGCTGCAGCCTTGCCTGCCCTGCTCCAATCTGGCGTTGGGTCCACCAGCCTCGTCTTGCCAGGAACTTTCTCCAGGCGCCCCTCTCTGCCCCACCTACTGGTCTGGATGAGTGTATCTTCTTTAACTCCTTGGTTGTTGGACTTCCATACAGTTTGATTTTCTGTCAGTTCTTGTTTTTTTTGTTTTTAAATTGTCATTGTCCTTTTCTTTTTCGTGTGCGAGGAGGCACAGTATATCTACCTACACCTCCATCTTGGCTGGAAGTTAATGATGAATTTTTATGATAGTTGAATATATCTTAATAATGACCTTGAAAAACATCAAATATAGACCTTTTTAAAGCATGCTGGACATCGACAGTGAGGATGTTTATCAGAGATGTTGCTGTCACCAGTGACAGCCATGTCATTGCAATCTCAACAATTATTTATATGTACAAAGTATCTTACATATTAGTACAAAACTTATAAATATGTTTTATTGCTTTTATGTTTGTCTTGTTTTTATTTCATTTTTGGAAATTACAAGATTTTGTGGTTCGCATGACAGGCACTACACTTCTTCCATGCAGAACATAGAAAAATAGGCTCCTGCATAGCATTTCCACACAGTATGTCTAATTTTCAAAACTATATTAATGGTATTACATGGGGAGATAATTTCTCTATATCTCTGCAACTTTCTATCCTATAAGTCAGTCCCCAGCTTTTTGTAAACTTTGTATTTTATGATGATCTTCGGTCATATCTTAGGCCATTTATGCCATGTGGTGTGTGTGTGTATGTAATGGCTGAGGTGGGAGGAGACCTCAGGTGCTTCTGTGTTTTAGCAAGGACATCTCAAATGGAGAAAATAGCCATGTGTCACTGTAATTTCAATGACATTTAGGTCCTTAACAAATCAAGGAACTCAGTGCATGACAGAAGTTGATGTCACTCGACCTTTTTTTTTGTTTATATTTACTTTTTTTTCTGTTCCCTCGTATTCTTCTTTTCACCTGAACTCAAAAGTGTCCCAGAGCCTACCACACAAGGCCATCTGCTTGGGTTAAGATGTCAGGCAGTTTTGCTGAAGAGAGCAACTCCTCCCGACCCATTTATGAACATCCAGACCATTCTTGCACTGACTTTAAATAGTCTTAGACCATTTGTTTCTTCACAGATGGCTCATAAATCTGTGATACATTTAGAAGAACCAAACAAGCTCTATTGACCACAAATGGTACTGGCTTCTGTGAGTTCTAAAAGTTTCATGGGACATTTAAAACTATCTGCTGACCCTGGCCAGTGTGGCTCAGTTGGTTGGGCATCGTCCCACAGAGCAAAAGGTTGCCAGTTTGGTTCCCGGTGAGGGCACAGGCCTGGGTCATGGAGTCGGTCCCCAGTCGGGGCCTGTAGGAGAGGCAGCGACAGGTGTTCCTCCCCCCGCTTTCCCCCTTCCCCCTCTCTGAAAGTAAATAAAATTATTTAAAAATTACCTTTGGGGAATAAGTTAACTTAAATGTGTTCCAGTTGTCTTAAATAGAGAATTTCATATGTTGTACAAATACAAGGATAATTTGCCAGCAAACATTTATTTTCCTAAGGTAAACTGTATTTGAAGAATGCAGTTGGTGGAAATAATGGCTGTACCTCAAAAATCGTCTGGTATAATTCATAAAAACTGTAGAAAGGTGTTTTTATCTCAGCTTTTACCTGATTATTATTGGTAATTTTGTAAATGGAAAATGGTATCACTTTAAAATGATTTTCTTATTTATAGAATTAAATATTTCAAAATGACATTATATTAAAAAATTTTAATTAAATAATTTAAATATGACATTAATAAAATGTCGGCTTCTGTTTGGATATGAAAGCTGTAAACTTCAGAAAAAGTAATACATAGACTATTTATTTAACCTCAGTCTCTAAATCTAATTTCTCCCCACTATTTCTTATTTCAACAAATGGCATCGCCATCCTTTTGGGTCCTGGGATCATGCCTGTCATAGTGCCTCATCTCCCGTTTATACACGTGCACTTTATATATGGGGAGTGTTCAGTGTGACATATGTACATTTTCACATTTATTATATTGGCTATCTGATTCCTGTATTTGGCAAAGAAAATGTTTTTCTATTAAAGAAAAATGGCTAATAGTCATAGAAACCAAGTAATTCTCAGAGAATTAAAAGGGAAAGTAAAGTTTAGAGGGAAAAATTAGAAACTGAGGGAGTTTGAAAAAAATTTTATAGTTGTGATTACTGAATTTTGATTGAATTTTCAAGATACTAAAATATAAATGCATAGATGGAGAATGGATAGATAGATGAATTAATAGATGGATAAATCAAAATGACTCTAGGAAGCTGGAAGCTATTAAGTTCTTCATCGAGACCATATGTAATTTTAAGTATCTGGCATTAGGGGAAATCACTCTCTGTTACATTAGTAAATCACAGAAATTGAAATTCGAGATCTGAGATTGGATAAATGTTCACAGGGTCTTAGACATACTAGATATGTTATCCAAAAATAAATTAAAATGAAAGAATCGGTAACATATCAGGATGAATCATAATGGAAACAAATTAAAAATTAATAATTTAGGAAAGAGAAAAATAGAAAACTCTAATATGACCACACATAGCAATTAAAAATTGTCAATATCTATTTTTTAAATATTTTATTTATTTATCTTTAGAGGGGAAAGGGAGGAGAGAGGGAAACAAATATCAATGTATGGTTGCCTCTCGTTCCAATTGCATTCTTGTGCATGTGGAATTCCACTTTTCCCATCACTATTTGTTGAAGAGACAATGCTTTCTCTATTGTGTATGCTTGGTACCCTTGTACATCAGTTTATTGCATATGTGTGAATTTATTTCTGGGTTCTCTGTTCTTTCCATTAGTCTGTATGTCTGTCTTCATGCCAATACCTTACTACTATATTTTGATTACTGTAGTTTTATAATATATTTTGAAAACAAGGAGTATTATGCCTCTTAGTTTTTTCTCGAGACTGATAGTCTATTTCTTGTTTTTTTGTGGTTTTATATGAATTATAAAATTGTTTTTTTATTTTTGTAAAAATGCCTCTGAGATTTTGATAGAGATTGTATTGAGTTTTTACATAGCTTTGAGTAGTATAGACTTTTTTTTAAGATTTTATTTATTTATCTTTAGAGGGGAAGGGAAGGAGAGAGGGAGAGAAACATCAGTGTATGGTTGCCTTTCATGTATCCCCTGCTGGGAACTGGCCTGCAGGGAACTGGCCTGCAACCCCAGTATGTGCCCTGACTGGGAATCGAACCGCGATTGTCTGGTTCGCAGGCCCGTGCTCAATCCACTGAGCTACACCAGCCAGGGCTCAGACTTTTTTAACAACATTGTTTCTTTTAATCTATGAATACAAGATATCTATTTATGTCTTCTTCATTTTCTTTCATCAATTTCTTAATGTGTTAAGTGTGAAGATCTCTCACCTGCTTGGTCATATTTATTTGTAAGAATTTCAATCTTTTGATGCAATCGTAGTGGGGTATCTTTTTCAGATTTTTTTTGTTAGTTAATAGAAATGCAACCAGTTTTTGTATGTTGATTTTGTATTCTGTAACTTTAGTCCATTTACTAGTTGTAACCATGTTTTGTCTTTAGAGTTTTCTAGATATAAGATTATGTCTTTTGCAAATAGGGACAGTCACTTCTCTCTGATTATATTTCTGGCTTCCATAGACTTCAAGTTAGATAATCCTTATTGGTCAGTACTTTTTCAAGCAGGGATTCAGTGAGCCAAGATCCTTCCAACTTGAATATCTACCATCTACTAGGGCCCTATCCTTATCTCCATGCATCAAAGGAAGAAAGAAGGAGAAGGCACATTTGTTTCTTAATAGACATGGACCAGAAATGACAGATATCACTTCTGCCCACATTCTGTAGGGGAGGACTTTGTCTGGTGGCCACAAGGATAGCAAAGAAGGCTGAGAGATATAGTTCCTTTGTGTGTCCAATGAAGGGAACAGCAATGTTGTTGGCAGGTATTAGTTTCCACCAGAATTGAGGAAAACAAGGTGAAACAGATTATGAGTTCTTTGCAATTATGAGATAAGAACTATATGGAAAAGTAATATGCATGTTTTAAGTGTAAGATACTTCTTTTGAGTCAGTGCAAGTTAAATAATTTTAAAAGATAAGGTAATGCAGGAAACATAAGAATCAGTGAATTTTTGTGTTAAAATGTTTCAGTAGTGATTTTTGTCTTTCCAAAATCACTATTGAATCACAAATTGGAAAGGAATATCAGTTGGGAAAAATGCTTCTTAATATAAATTAATAGCAGGTCCTTGTGAATTTTATTAATGTATTTTTCAAAACAATTGAGACAGAAATTAAAATGTGCTGAACACTTGTATAATGTACTGTATTTGTCTGCTGTTGTGATGTAGGTCAGGAGTCTGAGCATGAAACTGAGGATGAAGGATTGCATGCCAGTTTTAGGGTATCAGTGTTGAAACCACCCATACATTCTCCAGATTCATTGAAATACACTGCAGTATTGAAAGAGAAGAAACAAGATTCTTCTCCTGCATATGCCACGCCATTTCCTACCACTCATCAAAAACCAGTAATTAAAAAACAACACGTGCCGTTGGAGAAGAATGCAAGAAGAGAGTTTTTGACAGCACCCAGAACTAGTATAAAACTCAAACCACTTTCTGATATTGATAAATACTACTTAGAACAAAAGAAGCAGGATAGCCATAAGAAAAAAGTAATAGCTGTAACCAAGGCTCAAGCTGCTGAAGAAAAAGCCAGTTTAGCTGTTCAAGAGACTTTACACCAGAAAAAGTACGCTGCACAAAAACAAATGGCAGAAGATAAGAGGGCCATTCAGGCTGGTTTGTACCGACTGTGGCAGGACAGAGTCAACTACCTGGAAAAAGTTAGAGAAAGGAGGGCTTTGTTTCTAGAAGAAAAAGAGCAAAAAGCGAAAGAACGTTTATTAATTCTACAATTAAATAATGAGCGCACTGTTTTGACCAAAGGAATAACTAAAATCGACAGATTGAAGAAAAATGAAGTTCTCTTAAAAGAGAAACGTCTGATTGTTAAGAAAAAAGTAGAAGCAGAAAAATATCAAAAAAATTTACTTAAATTCAATAAGGAATTTAGGTAAGTACAATTTTGATATAATAAAAATGTTTAAGTCATTTTCATGTGAATATTGCATACTAAATCTTGAGATCTAATAAAAAGTTCTTTATAACATGGTATATCTTACTTTGGAAAACAGAAATGGACGAATACATACTAATATATTGCCAAAGATGATACAACTCAGTACTTCCCCATCCCCACCCTTATCCAATGAAATCTTCTTAATTAACATTTCTTCTAACTATAAACAGCATCATCACTAGCCTCTTGACCAGTGCTCATAAACTCAGTCTTTTGCAACTCAGTTTCCCTTGTTGCCAACATCTAATATGTTTCCCTAATTCATTTTACTTCTAAAAGGAATCTCAAGCAGATCCTTTTTCAATCCCACTTCTCCTAAACTAATTCATGCTTTCATAGTTCCTCTGAGAATTCACATTATCTTTTCAATTGAGACCCCTATCTCCATTCTCCCTCTGTTCTTCAACCATATATGTTCTCCAGTCTACAAACGTAAACTGTCTTCTAAGTCCTTATCATGTCATTTACTTCTTAAATACGTTGATACCTTGCAATTGTCCACAAAATCTAATCTCCTCTGAGCGGCATTTCCACTCAGAGGACAGGCATCACGCTCTCTTCCTGCCCGTCTGTCGGGACCCATCTCACTGAATTGCGGCCTCCTTGCTCTTTGCTCCGGACAGACTACATTACTCACCACTCCCTACTCAGCTTGGTGCTTCCTTCCTAAAATCTAACTGATTCTATCACCTTTCCCCTCAGATATTTACTCCCAAAAGGCACTACAAGCCCACAATGCTTCCGTTTCCTACATATTATGCAACAGAGACTCTATGTTGTTGAGCGCATGTTATTCTGAGGTGTTGAGACCCGTGAAGGGGTAGTGCCCACAGGTGGGGGGGAAGCACGTCAATAGTAGCTGATGCTCGGCTGAGTGGGACTGTTTTCCCCTTTTTGCCCTCATGATGCAGTATGTGAATTGGACAACCACTGACAAAATTTATCCTTTTATTATCTGACCAGCTGAAATGGTGCATATTCACTATCACTCTCTCCCCAACTGCTTTTCTAATCTGTTAGTCCTTTTCATTTGGTGTTGCTCCCAGGCAGTTTTTAAAAATCTCAGTTGTAAGGAATTATAAGAGGGCTTATGTCAGGTAAGTTTATGAAGTCCTTTATTAGATAATCTGATTTATTGTTCCATTTCAGTGCTTGGTACAATAGGTTAAAAAGTCTCTTCAAGAATTATTTATTGAAGAAAATAGGTAAAAATCACAGTTTTTAAATTAATGGTTATATGTGTCAGTAAGTCCATTTGGACCATATAATAGCCTCTGGTATGGACAAGTTTTTTTATATCTTTGTACTCAATACTTTAGCCATTGGAATGAGGATCAATGCATTTTAAAAAGATTTTATTTATTTATTTTTTAGAGAGGGGAAGGGAGGGAGAGAGGGAGAGAAACATCAATGTGTGGTTGCTTCTCATGTGCCCCCTACTGGGGACTGGGCCACACAACCCAGGCATGTGCCCTGACTGGGAATCAAACCAGCAACACTTTGGTTTGCAGGCCCGTGCTCAGTCCACTGGGCTATACCACCATGGTGTGCATTTCTTCTAAACGTTTGTAAACTGAAGATATATAATCAAAATTATTACATATATACTAAAATATAATTAACCAACCTATGAGTATCTTCACTAGTCATTAGAATAGGTATCTATCTTAGAACAAGTACTTAATTTTATTACAGTAAATTTGTCCTGCCATTTTTTTTGTCCCTCCGTGATCACTGGCATTTCTACAAAGGAGTACTACTTACCTACATTTCAAATCATTCAAATAGTAATTCGCTCCCAGCTGTCAATATGCCAGGTAGGGACATAAAAACCCTTTGGCCCCAAGAAACTGAAAATCTAGGTCACTAGGCAGTAAGACTTCCTGAGTGAAATAATAACACAGGCCATAATAGTATAAGAACTATCATGGTGCAGGTTTAAAATTTAAATAAATAGGTGAGAGCAATATAGGGAACCTTCAAAGAGAAGGCTTAACATCAACTGGTCAATTAATTTTAGTTCTCTCCTATACCCCCATACAAAAATTGTGAAGATATTCTTGATCCTCTAAAAACTCACAGCCCAGTGAGAAATTTAAGCATACGTTTCAATTACTGTGGAATAGGAAAATTACAATTGTTGATCAGAACTTGGAAAAGTGGAGCTATGAGGGGAAAACCTTATCTGCAGAGAGAATGAGCAAAACTGGAACGTTCAGGGTAGGTAACAGGGAGAGGAAGGAACTAGTGACTATGGCTTTACCCATATGTACCAAGCAGAAGTTTTATATAGTAGAGTAGTTGAGGTATGATTGCTTAAGAAACATAAAATTGGATTAGCTAGGGCCTCTCAGTCCCAGTGGGTAGTCTTACGGGAAAGACCATTAGAAATCCTACCAAGAAAAAGAATCATTGCATTTTAAACGGTTTACACATGCATTTTACCATAGAATGTTCTTTTTAGGAAATATCTGAGAATACTAATGCTCAGAACACACTTGGGACAAACATGTCTCAAATGCAAAAATATTTAATTGTTTATATGCAGATTTTTTTAAATTTTAAATTAAGGAGATTATAAAATTTTGTATTGATTCAAAATACTTTAACCTACACTTAGTAACTTTACATTTTGTTTGTTGTGAAAGGTTTTTACTGAGGTATGATTGGCATATAACATATTAGTTTTAAATGTATAGCATCCTGCTTTGCTATTTTTACATAATGATCACCACATTGTCTAGCTAACTTCTGAAACCATATATAGTTCATTTTTTCTTGTGATGAAAATATTAAAATTTATTTTCTCAACACTTTTAAATATTCAATACAGTGTTATTTATGAGAATTTTTCAGATTTATTCTATCAGCAACTTTCAAATATTCAATACAGTTATTATTGTATAATATATTCAATTATCATACAGTAGTCACATTTGAATGTACAATTCAATGATTAACTAGAGTCACATTCTATACATTGCATCCTCATGACTTATTTATTTTATAACTGTAAGATTGTACCTGTTAACCCCCTTCACCGATTTTATCCCTCCCCCCTCTGGTAACCACCAATTTATTCTCTGTATCTATTTGTTTTAGATTCTGCACATAACTGACATCAGATGGTATTTGTCTTTCTCTGTCTGACTTCATTCACTTAGCATCATGCTGTCAACTTCCACCAGGTTATTGCAAATAGCAGCGTTTCCTTCTTTTTATGGCTGATGATATATTTAAAGCTTATCTAGAAATACTTGAGAACATTGTATCTGCCTGTTTCATTTACATTTATAAATGCCATCATTTACAAAAAAATAGTTTGTACTAGAAAGGGATGTCAAGAACAAAACATTTGCCTTTCCTGTTTATAACTAGCAATTTTTAAACTATTTACTAAGGTACGTTATATAATTCCTTTTTAAGCATAATAAATTTTATGTTTTTTCTGCCATAATTTATAAACAATTTTCATTAATGCATACTCTGTGTGTGAGAGAGATTTTTGGAAATAATTTTCTATAATTTAATTAAAATATTTTGTAAAAGAGAATGAAAACTAGTCTTTTATATCAAAACACAAATATAGTGCAAATCGGTGTTAGGGAAATTTAATCAGTTTAGTTTTATCACAGCAAATTGAATGTCTGGCCATCATTAATTTGTAGAAGAAACAGAGTCAAGTGAGCTTCCTAATGTATCTTAACTGAATTATCTTCTCTTGTAAACTGCTGCAAAGATACTGTCTCTGAAAGCACAGAGGAATAAGCCAACATAGTGTTGCCTAAATATCCTAAAAGGCATTATGGAGTTTTATTTGTAAATATTTTCAAATAAAGCTAGAGTATCAACAAGCAGAAGAGAGCTATGACTCAAAAAAATCAAGTAGAATCTGCCTAGAGACTTTAGAGTTTTTACATTTTTTCTCTGGCTCAAACACTTTACCTAAAAGCATTCTAATGAATGTCAATAACCAGCGAAGTCATGACTGAGAGAGTCACTCCCTGTTCCTGCTGCTGAGTGAGCAGGAATGGAAGAAGAAAGGGGAGCCATAAATCTCTAGTTTAGAAAATTGATAAAATACCCACAGGGGAATTGAAGGATGACTTAAAGTGAGACTTTGAATTGAAAGAACTTATGTACCAAGTAAGCTGGTCATGTCTTCCCCAGTATTATTTCCCATATCCTGAAAAACTGATGGTACTGTTCAGGGCAGAGGCGCAGGCTGTCCATATTGAAGTCGAGCGTCAGTTAGCATGAAGATGCCACACATGAGGCAGTTGCCCAAGTATACCTTCTGCTCGTTTGTGTTTCACTCATCTGTGGACCTCCTAGACCACCTTCTTCATTCACTGTGGTCTTTATATCTTGATTTATAAAGCTTTTCTCCCTCCGACTTCTCCTTTAATCATGGTTAACTCTTCTCCTGTTAATCCATGGTTAATTCATAAGAACAACCTTCTCGATTGTCTAACCTGAAGGCATTTGGATCCCAGCAATCTTTAAAGTAATTTCCATCAACACAAAAAATCACCATTATCACTTGGAACTGCCTTACCTCTTAAGTTTGAAACTCTTGTATATTTACTTATGGCTAAATTCTTTTATAATTTTTAATTCTTCTTTTACTTTCACAACATGCATTCTTCAAATATAGGCCTTGCATATTTTTGTTTAGCTTGTGTCAAAGTATTTTATATGATTTTTATGGTATTATAACTGGAATTTAGTTCATAATTTTATTTTCTAATGGATCCTGATATATAACTGTGATAAATTATTGTGTTTCTCTTCAATTCTTTTAAATAGGTTTCTTACATTTTGTCCAGAGTTTATAATTGTTATCTGTGGGAGAGCTATTTCAGTGCAGTTTTAGACTAAATCAGTACCCTTAATTACATTTATAAAGTCTCTTTCAAGGTGAGTGACTTTGCTACATGTCCAGACAAGATTATCTTCCAACACTCCAGACACAATAGTTATAGCTAATTTTCATTGACTGATTGTTACATTCTAGGCATTTCTCTAAAGTTTTTAAATGTACTAGGTTATTTGTTCCTTACTAAACCCTGTGAGTTGAACTGTCCCATCTTAAAAATGAAGAAAATTATACCAACATAGTTTAAAATAACTTTTCAGAAATCACAGAATCAATAAGTTGCAGAACTGGGTTTCAAACATAAGTGGGACAGCTTCACTCCCTGTTCTCTTCAACACGAGTGCTTGCTTCTCTATATTCTATTCCCTTAACATCACCACCCAGACAGCTGGGCTTTTAACATTCCATTTTAACCCTCCATGTGACCTCCATTTCTGTGGTTCTGTTCCTGTTCTAGTTGTTTGCTTAGTTTGCTTTTGTTTTTGTTTTAGGTATGGTTGTTAATATCTGTGCGTTTGCTGTCCTTTTACTGTTCATATTTTTTATCTTCTTTTTCTTAGATAAGTCCCTTTAACATTTCATATAATAAGGGCTTGGTGATAATGAACTCCTTGAACTTGACCTTATCTGAGAAGCACTTTATCTGCCCTTCCATTCTAAATGAAAGCTTTGCTGGATAGAGCAATCTTGGATGTAGGTCCTTGCTTTTCATGACTTTGAATACTTCTTTCCAGCCCCTTTTTGCCTGTAAGGTCTCCTTTGAGAAATCAGCTAACAGTCTTATGGGACAACTGTAATAGCATAATCAATAAAATATAAATTAAAAAGCAAAACATTCCATTTCACAAAAACAGAACTCTTGTCTTTCCCCCATGTAGTAGTTGTTCTGACATTTTCTGTCCTGATGAATGCCACTATTATTTGTCTAGTAAAAGGAATTATTAAATGTCAGGCATTCCTGTAAGGATTTTAAATATGTTAATTTATTTGATTCTTTACTAAACCCTAGGTGGATTATCCCCTTTTCAAAGATGAAGAAAATTAGGCAGAGAGAATGAAAATAACTTCTCCAAAATCATGTACTGAATAATTTTTAAACTTTCTAGACTTTGGTCCTATTTTCACTTCCCAAATCTAGACTCTGAGTGCCCTTACATACAGATAAGGAACACCATGATCTAGTCCAATTCTGTTTTTCTGGGCTTATCTGCTCTACTGCTCTTACCAGAACTGTATTGCCGAGGCACAGAGAGAGCTGGCACTTCTCGGACCTGCCGGGATGCGCTGCCCTTGCTGCTTTGATTTGAGCCTGAAGCCTTCTCCTTTTCCCTCTGTCTGTTCTCCAGATTGTGTTTTCTAATATCTTCAGGTTTCACTCTGTTCTGTTACATAGTGCTTTCATTATGGTATTTTAGCATTTTATTTGTATTTACATACTTTGACTTCTCTTTCTATAAGCTTCTCGTGTATCATGTTGTATATTTATCTTTGTGTTTCTAGCATCTAGGGAGTGTACAAAACATTATAATACACAGCTGTTGAACAAGTGAGGATAAATGAATAAATTCTAAGGTCCTTGGCATTTCCAGGTGTGACAGTGTGGCCTGGCTCATCTTTCTCTAACTTAGAGTTTGTGTTAGTCTCCTAAGGCTGCCATAACAAAATGCTACAGGCTAGGTGGATTGTCCAGCAAAATGTTTTCTCACAGTTTTAGAGGCTGGAAGTCCGAGACCACGATGTTGACAGGTTTGATTGCTCCTCAGGCCTCTGTTGGGTGTGTGTGTGGCCACTTTTTCACTGTGTCCTCACGTGGCCTTTGTCCTGTGTGTGTGCATGTTTGGTGTCTCTTCATCTTCTATTAGACTAGAGCTCACCCACATGATCCCATTTAAATTGAATTGCCTCTTAAAGGACCTGTTCTCCAAATACAGTCATATTCTAAGGTACTAGGATTTAGGACTTTAACACATAAACTTGGAGGGAACACAGTTCAATCAGTAACAGAGTCCTAGAAGAAGCCTGGATTTAGTGAGGCTTAAGTAACTGTCCTGCAAATCATGGCATAGTCTGGTTTAGATGCCTTTTTGGGAATGTAAGCCATAGTTTGCATAGATTCTATTGTAGCCAATAGAGATCTTAGAAATACTAACCTAATAATATGCCCTGGCTGGTGTAGCTCAGTGGATTGAGCACCCAACAGTGAAGCAAAGGGTCGCTGGTTTGATTCCCAGTTAGGGCTCATGCCTGGGTTGTGGGCAGGTCCCCAGTGTGGGGTGTGTGAGAAGCAACCAGACATTGATGCTTCTTTCTCTCTCTTTCCCTGTCCCTTCCCCTTTGTCTAAAAATAAATAAATGAAATCTTAAAAAAAGAAATATTAACCTAATATGGATATTAGTGAATGTTATAATAAAATTCTGTATAACTGAAGTTCTAAAAATATAATAAAGATTATATTTAAAAATTTTTAAATCTTTCCGCAAACTAAAAAAAGAATTGAAGTTTTGTCTTATTTCCTGTTTACATATGTCTATTTTTACTACATTTAATTATTATTAACAGTTTAACTGAATGTTGTGGTTTTAGTAATTTAAAAGTGTCTTATTCTATTACCTTTCTTTTTCCTCTTAGGGCTCAAGAAGCATATAAAAGACACTGTGAAGAAAAATTTGTTTTAAATGTGCTTGGCTCCCAAAAAGCTTCTGAAAGATTACAAGATGCTAAAGCAAGAGTAGCCATTGTGAAAGCAAATTTACTCCTAAAAGTTCCCAGTGGAATGACAAAATGAACCAATGCCAGGTCACACGCCAGGGTCATTCTCAATCAGGACCATTATTTTCAGTTAAGAGACTTTGAAATAATACTATAAAAGAAGAACTACTCTGTCACAAGATGGATTTGTATGTAAATATTTCTAAAATATAAAAAGTAATGAAAATGTTTCTCTTACTGTTCATAATTTAACTTAAATCAAGTTGACTTGTCACCCGTAAAGGTTCCTTATATATATCCACAGTCCCAAGGAGCAGTGAAACTGATCTGATCTCTTTTATTGCAGGAAGCGTTGTAAACATGTTGCTTGTGTTGCTTCATATCCAGAGTGTAGCATCTTGCAAGTGATTTTCAGTTTCTCTGGCAATCTCACCGTAGTTATTTCTGTCACGATGGCTGAGTTTTATTAAGTCCCTGTGTACTTTGATTAGTTTCATTACCTGCTTTCATATATTTAATTATATTTTCTGTTTATTTTTTAAAAACAATATCTGAATTGTTTTTCAAAATAAAGTTTTTACATCTACAGCAGTGATTCATGCTCTTAAATTCAGAAAAGTTAAAATATGGAAGAGAAGTTAAACATTTCTGTTAACTTTGTTATAAGATCTTCTATATTTCTGATGTGTTTGCCTTTGCATATATATAGCAAAAAGGAAGAGGGAGAAGACGTACATAATTAATTGTGATCATAAAGTATACAGAAGTGAGATTTACTAATTTTAAGTCTGTGCAACTCAGTACATTGTCATGGTATAAAATTTGACAAGAACATTAAAAAGCTATAAAATATTTTGTAAATTTTTAGTCACTTCAATAGTGTTTTTATTGCATAAATAAATGTCACTATTATTATGACATTGCTGACTTAGTAAAACATAGCTAATGCCATTCAAAATTTCTCTTTAATACTCACCAGTTGTAAAGGAATTTTTTAAAATTCTCTAATTTAATTAGTCTATGGTAAATTTCCAACAATAACTAAGTATTTTGTAACAACAGTTAGTCAGTTGTGGTTTTGTGCTTGACTGCTAACAATTTTGGTAGTAACGTTCTAATTTTTTTTTGTAGAACAGTAGACATCTATTTAGGTTCATGGCACCAGCTTCCGTTTTCCTGTTCATCTGAAGATAGCTAATGCGTTAGTCATCTTGGTATTTCTGATGATTCTTCAGAAAGAACAGAGATGTGGTGGGGGGTGAAAGGTGTGACAGATGCCGGTCCCGTAACAAATTAGATCATCTTTGTTACCCCAGTTTGTTGTTTTGCACTTGGAAAGAATACATATATTTTTTGGAATTTAATGAAAATAATTATCCATGTCATGTAGTATTGTTATGAGACAAAAAGGAGAAAAACGCATAAAGCAACACAGTGCCTTCCACAAAATAAGCACTTAACAAAGGTCAATGTGTGGCAGTGGAGAGGGATGTTTTCTCTATGTAGTTATTAGAGGATTCGTCATCTATCTGTGTAAGACTTTAGGGACACCATCAAGAAGTAGTAGGATTTTTTGTGTGATATAGTTGAATATATAATTTATTCATTCAATCAATATATTTATTGAATGCCTGTTTGTTGCCCTTAGTCTATGTTCTCATTCCATATGGATCTTTTTATAGCCTTTGTGTACAGCAGGTCATCAATAATTTCCTCAATTATTTTCACTCAACTGTGAGCTTCTTAAAGGCAAAGATGATTTTACTCATCTCTCTATTTCTGTTACTTTGCACTAAGGCAGATATTATGTTACACTTAGTACTTTTAAGTTCATAGCTCTGTTTCCCTATTTTTGTGCTGTTACGGGTCAGTCTCATGTCCTTTACTGCCACTTACTATGTATATTTTGAAGTATCAAAAACCTGTATCTCTAGGTTACATCTTTAGTTTTAATAAGTTTTCTACATTTCTAAATGTATGCTCAACACCTCTAGTTTGAAGGCCTTAAATATTTTAAAAATCATACATTAGAATGGAAATCATTATTTTAAAAATAATTCCCTAATCTCTAATCTTGCTTCTCTTCTAATATTCCCAAATTTCCATAGATTTATAATCAGTTAAATTGTTTCCCATATTAAAAGTTTAAAAGATGTCCTTTCCTCTTTTATCTCACCACATCTTATTAAATATAAAGACCTATCAATATTATCTATACAAGGTCTCCATGACTGGCCAGCTTTCATCAAACCTATTTTCTATTTCTCCAGAACATAATCGGTCTATATTTTCCAGCCTACCTTGCACAGTTCATGGAGCCCCAGACTGAATTCTGACCCATGGAATCTGGGTAAAAGAGATTGGTGCCTGGTGCAGACCCTGTCCAGCAGAGTCCGCCTGTTGTGGCTGACGACGAGAATCAATGCACAGGCGACAACAACCCTGTGTGGAAAAAGGGAACAGGCACGACTACTCTCTCAAGGGGAGAGTGCCTATGGTGCCTCGGCCACTCCCTCAAGAGGGGAGCGCCAGACCCTTGCCTAGACAGGCTTTTATTGTCTTCCTTGGGTCTTACATCAAAGAAAGATTTATCATCTATCACACAGAGCATTATTATCTACATTCTAGGTACAATCAAGGAAATAAAAATAGCATGCAGAGGCGGATGGCAATGAGCTCATTCGCTCTGTCCTTGGGAGAGCTCACACAGGCTTTGGAAGTTACCTTGAGGATAAACAATATACATTTGTTGCTTTAGACCAGAGTGAGGGAGTTTTAGCAAGAGCAAGCCATAACAATCTATATGCATTTTCTAGGCCTGATTCCCACAGGAAAATGGTTTGAAGGTCTGGCTCCTGCCTGCCACTTCACATCTGTAGGTTTTCCATACAGAGCTGAGTCACATTTGCCAGGCCAAGACAAACCGGTCCCCTACAGGTGCCCCTTCCAGTATGTACCATGAACTACCCTCCGTGACTTTTCATATGTGTGGCCACCTGGGAAAACATATGTTAAAGATGGCGGGGCCACAATGCGAAAAGAGCGTATGCTCCTAAGTCACTGAATGCAGTGTGATCAAGCACACCTCTTTGGTTTCTTACTTGATCCAAAAGAAAATTCAATTATAGTGAGGCTCTGTAGCCCCATTAATTACACTATACCAGCAGCTAATCATGATTGAATCAATAGGAAGCTTCGTTCCCAAACTAAGTGGGCTGCCATCGCAAAACCCCTAACATATGTGCTGTTGGCTCACCTGGCAACTGAAATATCAAGAAGAAACTTTTCTTCTGCATTACTTTTTGAATTAACTATCTCAACTGTTTTGCTTAGAAATCAACTTTTAGGTTAAAAGCCCCATTTATGGTAATTTCAAAACCCTCCTGTTCTCCCTTCTTTCCTGAATTTAAAGAGAAAAAAAAACAAACTTGAGTGCTGATATTTTTTAGAATTTTGCTTCTTCTAAAAATGTGGTTTTTCAGATAAAGAACAAGAGTGATTATGAGAGTTTAAATAAAGAATGAAGCACTTTATCATAGCTTTGGAAAGAGTTCCTAACACTACCTGCCTGCGTAATTGTCAACTACACTGTTCCTGGCATCCCCTCTCCCCTCCTGCAGCCATTCTGCTGCTAGAATACAGATTATGTCAGGCTTCCTATAAAAATGCCAGCCACTATCATGCCACAGCCTTTGCAATGTACAAAGTAAAGTGCTTTGGGGAAGAGGAAAGCTGCCTGGTTATCCTACAGACTTTGGTTTGCTTCTATTCAAAGGGTCAAGAAATGCTAACTGCAAAATAACCGTCAGCTTGGGCTTTTAATTGTGCAGCTAATTTGCCTCAAAGTGCAACACATGGGCTTTGAGATGAGCTGGACCTCATCAAAACAAGCTGCTTTGTGTTTCAGAAATCTGTAGACACTGACCCCGTCCACCTTATTTTGACTTGCGGAGGTGTCTTATACAGTCATCTTAATACATGGTGAAACAACAACAACACATTATACAATGTACTTACTGTGTGTGTCCGTAAGTCATGGGGCTATGAATGTGTTTCCATGTGTATGTAAATACACAGATGCCAGTCTGTATGTGCAAATGTGAAAATTAGTGACGCTAGGGAAAGCAATGGCTCAAAACATTCGGACCAAGGAAGCATCTCTTGGGTTTAACTGCCTAAGTGGGGAAATATACAGGGTAATTTCCCAGGCCAGGGGAACAGAAGATCTTTTTATCTAGTTTACTTTTAGAGAGTGAGATAAATAAAAGAAAGGTAACGCTGAGTGGGCAGGCGACAGGTAGTAATATAAAAAGATCAGGTGGGGGTTCATCTAGGCTTTGTGAGACCTGAAGCTTATTCTACTTGGGAGGGTCATCTTTTAGATAAAAATATATGAAATTCCAAATTCGCAGTTTGGCAGAAGACTTTGGGAAGGGACTATCAAACAAGGGGGACTGGAACCTCAGCCTCATTATTCTCATTGGGAGTCTTCCTCTACAGCCTGAAAACCTGGCAATCTCGTGAGAAAATGTGACTGCAGAAACTTCTTTTATGAATAGAGGTGGTCAACAACCAGGAAGGAGCTGAATGTTAATTTTGCATAACCTACAATTGTTCTGAATTGATATGCATGATTTTTAGAATTTAAGAAATGTTTGAATTGATATAACCACCTATATATTCCATATCATCACTTTATCATTTCAAGATAAACCTCTTCATGCTTAGCAGCCTAAAATAATTAGGCTAAGGTAACAGGCTCTCTGATGTCAGTGGCTTAGCCCAATTAGCTCATTTCCTCTGAAACTACATGTCCAACAGGACCGGCAGAGGTGCCACCATTGAGTAGCTTTAGCATCTGTTACACATGACCTCCAAGGCTGCGTGAGGTAAGAGAGCACGGTGGTGAGAAGGAAGTCCCAACAGAACCTTAAATGCCTTTTCTCCATACATCACATCTGCTTACAGCCTTTTGTCCAGGACTTTTCAGGTGGACTTGCCTAACACAAGGGCTTTAGGAACCACAACAAGGTAAAATGTGTTTTCAATACACACAGTCACACTCACTTCCAGTAGTAGGGAGTGTTGTCTTTAACCCATCATCACGAGGACACTTCATTCCTAATCTTCATACATACATGGAAACTCAAGATCTATGCTACATGTGTTAATTAGGCCAGTGATTGGTATAATGAGCCCTTAAAAATGTTTGTTGAATAAGTGCATGGGTGAAGGAATAATGAAGAAATATTGACCATTCACATCGACTCTAATTCCTGTAAGAAGAAAAAAAAAACCCAGCAAGCTGTATTATCCAGCAGGAAATCTCTGATACTGTATCTTATCTCTGTTGTTTTAATTCTGTATCTTTTATCAGATCTGTCCTGATTGATATTTTTACTAATAAAAATATTTGCCTTTCAAAAATATTATATTTTTGTTGAGTGTGCCAAGCTTAGCAAAAAAAAAAATTTGAACACAGAATTTTCACTAGGATCGATATGTTTTAACACACAGAAAAATTACCTTTAGAAGTTAAATGTAGAGAAAAGTAAAGTTACGCCCAGGGAGAATTTGACTGTCGACTGTAGATGGACATGGCACTTGTCCCAGCAGCAGCTGGTGAGGGATGCTGAGCAAATAGAAGTTTTATTTAGTGAGGGAACTATCTAATTCTAATGAATGAGTTTCCATCATTTCTTTATTAACGATATTTGTTTTGGGTGATATATAGATTTATGTACTTATGATTGTTATTTAAACATATTTTTCATTCTACATTTTTTCACTTGTAACCTTACCAGTATGAATGTTTTTGTCATGCAATCTTATGTTACCACCATTTAAAATTAATTTATTTCTATCAGAAGATATTTTGTATGGTGAGTTGTATAATATAGCTTATTGCATCACAGTACTGTTTGAAGGACATTTTATTTTACCTCCCACTGGGCTAAAGTCTGGCAACTGTCTTAAAATATTGCATGGAGCCTTTTACACCTCCAGTTTGCCACTGCCTTCGAAAGAATTATAAGGTCCAGCAGGGTTCACCTGATTTTGCCTTCCCCCTTCCTCCTATTACTGACTGGCAATATTCATGGTCTGAAGTACTGACTTTTCTTTGAAAAGACTAGCTTGAACCCTTATTTCATGGTGTCTGAGTCCATCACCAATGAAGAGCTTAGGGGAACCATTTCCACTAATGGACTCTGCTCCCCAGTGCAGTTAATTTCACCCTTGTGGTCAGAAAGAGTTAGTGTCCTCTGCTACCAAGGTGTAGCACAGACACTGGGGAGAAGGTGATACTATGTGTTTTTCCAAAATGGATACCTTTACCAATCATTAACAATGTTATCCCCCAGAAGTTTTCCCTTAGTTTTTTTTCCTTTTTCCTCTCAGAAACTTTAAACTTATATAATATGCAATCATCACTCTTTGGAAAGGGCATCTCAACAGATTTGATTTTCTTATATATGTTTGCCTTTTGAACAACTTGATGAGTTGCTTCATTAATCTCTTGGTCTCCCTGCCTCTCCTCCATCTGGCAACACTGGCAGATGGAAGCGGAACTGCTCAGACATGAAGGAGCAGACTTCAAATACAAATATATCACAGAGATAGCAACCAAAGATACTATGGGATTATTGGACAGAAAATGTTACATAAATACCACCTATTATTTAATGTAACTGTTATTAAATTTGGGCTTTCACATTTTATAATCGTGGTATACAAATGGTACACATAGCTGTTTACATAAACTGTTTCCTGGTGGTTGTGGAATAACTTGGTACATAAACTATGACCCAGGGGTTGTATTTCATGCATGTATTTTAAAAATGCTTGTTTAATACCTGCTATGTGCCATGAAATTAGCTGCAAATAAAGTGAGTGCCAAATATGGCTATTGTTGTTCTCAAATATCTATAACTCTGTGTTATGTATATTATATATACTAGGTATGATATATATATATATATTATATACTAGGTATATGTATTCTGGTATTCTGGGTACTTAGAATGCACATAAAAATACTTATTAAGATAGAAGGTTTTCATAAATATACTATGATGCTTATCTTCTAACTGTCACACCTAAAACCTTTATGAAGTCTTCTCAGGCAAACTTTAATCAGCTTTATTCAGTATGTATTACAATCAACCCATAACAATGTATGAGTCAATTTGTTTACCAAAAAAATCTTTACCAGGCTCCTACTATGTAATACATTGTGGCTGGCTTGTGGTGAAAGCAAAGAATTAAAAGGCAATGCTCCTTCTTTCCTCAAAGAATTAAAAAAAAAAAAAACCTTTGTCAGCTTAAAAATGCGCACAAAGAGGTCGATGACAATGAGGGAAAATAAGGGATGCATGCCAACCTCTTCCTGTGGAAATCCGAGCGGGCACGCCCGTTGAAAGGTGGGTGTGTGTGAAGTCAAGGGCACCTCCTCTGCCCCTGCATCCCACCAAGGCCGCTCGTCCCCGGGGTCCCAGCAGCCAGGGCAGACAGACACCAAGGCATTGACTAGATGCCACTGTTCCATTGTTTCCCTTTCCTTCATCCAAAAGCCTATAGGTTTTTTTTCCATTTAAAATCCTTAAAATTTATTTCTCAAACCAAAGTACTTTTTGCCATCACTAGCTTATTACCTGGTCATTTTCATCTGGATATAGCTCAATGCTTAACTCCTCCCTGCTCCCAACTTTCCTGTCTGAACACCTCCGATACTTTGATCTTTCTAAGAATTAAAAAAAAAAAAAGAAACCTAGACCCTCTTATAAAAAACAACAACCTTGATTCCTCCCATTGCACTCAGATTAAAATCTAAACAATTCAGCACGACACAGGAAGCCTTCTAAGTGTGGTTCCTCTTGTACCCGGGCTCCTGTCCACCTGACCTTTTCTACACTGTGTCCCAGACACACACAGCCACTGTCCCTTGTCCCTGGAGAGTTCATCCCCGCCACCTACTTGTTTTGGCTTACCTGTATTCATAATTGAGAGACTGCCCTACATATACCTTTCTAGGAAAATGTTCTTCCTCATTCCACCCTTCCTCCTCCCATTCCGAGAATAGTGTTCCTTCCAGATATGCACATGGGCCAGTACATAGCTGTTGTTCTTTTCTTATCACACAGTGATCTATTTGCCCACTGACTTTCTTCTCACTAGCCGGTAAATTCTTGAGGTTAGAGGCTTGTCCTCTCCTTTTCTTATCAGTATCCCAGACAATGTCTGGTAAATAATGAGCACTTGGTAAAGGTTTGTTAAATTCAGTCAATAAATACTATAGATATTCAGCAGAGTGAGCAATCACCTTAGGTATAAACACTTCCTGGCAATAAAACCAGGTAAGATGCAAAAAAAAAAAAAAAAAAAAAAAAAAAACCAGCAGAAACTGTCAGGTGCATAAGCTGCTCAGTTAATGCTGGTTTCCTTTCCCTTGAACTACCTCTTAAAAATGGATTGCAGTTAGGTGACTGAAGATGAGAAATAGGGGCTTTATAAATTGGGGAGTATATCAGTCTCAGATTCAAAATGTATTTTGGGAGCAAAGGGAGTTTAGGGTTTAAAGAATGCGTAAGGAGTTGAGGAAGGGAAAGCCTGCAAGGCACAGCTGGAGCATCTGGCAGTGAATGTCACCAACTGCTGCCGCCAGGAGCACAGGCTGCGAGGCTGGTGCCAGTACAGAGATTCAGGAAGCCGCAGACTGGTGGCAGTGGTGGTGGCAGTGGTGGTGGCGTCCCATTCGTTAGCTGAAAGCACACAGTTCAGTGCAGGGACAAAGGTGCAAAGGAAAGGGGTAGGAGATGTTCATAATCACCTGAGGTATGAGACTAGCTATGGGAAATAGAACCGGGAGAAATAATTTAGAAAATTAGATTGGTTAGGGGAAGAAGCCTGAGAAGCTGTGTGGAGAAATTGGAAAAGTTTGGGTTTCGGAGTTAGAACAATTTTTTTTTTAAGCCCAGCTCTGCCATCATTAGCTGTATGGCTTGACTAAATACCTCATTTCTCTAAGCCTCAGTTACATCATGTGTAAAATGCAGATAAACACTGTAAGCAGAGTTCTTGTGAGGATTGAATGAAACAATGTATGTAAAGCTATAGGGCTTGTCACTTCTAGGCCTTCTGAAAAATGTAACTACCATGTTATTACAGATGCTTGGGTCTTTGCTGGTCCTTTTGATACCCACCATTCTTACTACTGCTAGCAATGAAATCCCAATGAACAATAAATATTTCTAATGCACTTTCTAGCATATCTTATGTTTCCATAAGTGTGTTATATGAATTTCACTCAATTACAACTTCATGGGGAACAGAAACAAAGTACCTGTCTCATAACTTTCTGCAGAACCTACTGCAATCTGACACTGTGCATAGGGTTGAAAAGTGACAAGTGTCATTAACAGCAGCAAGTGTATCAATTTCTGTCTCAAAACACCCGTGAGTTTACCCAAAACTGGAAATGAGCAAAGAAAAGGAGGGGTGGGGAGAAAGCATTTCTGGATTTGAAATAAATTGACCTACTATAAAAAATAACTAGAACAGGTAAACAGTATGAAGTAAATTGTATAAATTTAAGGCACTTGAATAGACATAAAAATAACTTGCATTTTCTTTTAACCTTAGCTAAATGGCTAGGATAGAAATTATCACAAGAGCATTTTTCAGATGACCTTGTCCTACTTGAAACTATAAATGTATCTATAGAAATATTCATTTTCAGAAGGTCGCAGTAGAACATTTTTCATACAGTTAAAAAATCAACAATGTTATTGTTAGAAGTAAATCTGCAAGACTTTAGATAATGATCTATTTTCTGATCAATTATTTTCTCTCCATTGTGTGCAAAACTAGATCATCCTGAGGAGACTCATTTGTCTTGAGCTCTTGGCTTAATTGGCCAAATGTCCACAGAGGCTTCAGCCCAGAATTCCATGAGACTTCCAAATGAAACTGTGTAGGCATATTTCAAATGGAAACCAAGAACACGGTGATCTATAGGTTTAAATTTTTTCTCAATTTTAATGATGTGGAAGAAATGAATAAAGAATTGATTTGTTTGAACGTTGTGCAAAAATAGAGAAAGGAAGAGATGGGACTCTGGAGCTATCAATATGAGAGCAACTGAAAATCAGAAAACGTCAGTACAACGATCTACCACATCATCCATGTATCTTTTCCTTCATTAGGTGAGTAAATATGGACACATAGCAACAATTCTGCTTTGTTCATTTCTGATATCTTGAATTGAAATCAGCTTTCTTTAACCCTGGCATGTCATCACTGAATCCGCAGACTAGTAGCTCTTACTGATTTCATTTACCCATTATGATGATAAGACCATTTATATTGGAGGTAAGAAAATAAAGAAGAAATAGAATTACCTTCTAAGAAAGCAGCAAAAAAGAGATACAACATGAGAACAGCAAGAAATAACCACTGAATCAGATGAGTAGAAAATAAATTTCTTAACCTGAATTTTAATATTTAGCCAGTTTAGAAGTCCTTGTTAAATTAAAATAAACCCGCACATAGCTTTTCTGGGGCCTTCTGTGCACTGAAGGTGGTGCAGGCCCAGGGCAGCAGGCGCCCTCCCCTGCAGCTGGGAAGGGTGCGATGTGGGGGGCAGCAACAGGCCTCTTTCCCGGAGATGGAAGTGAGGCTGTGTATACAGGACCCCCCACGTTGAAAAGCACTTATTAAACGGGAGTTGCCATGATGACGTGGTGATCATCATCGTCTGCCTAGGAGGGCACTCAGAGTTCTTCTTCAAGGAAAGGAGCAAACATAACTGCTCCTTGACAATCACCAACACTGGTCTGCATAGACGCTCATTACCAGTGGGCCCAGGCATTGAAGTGCGGGCCAAACGGTCAGTGTTGTTGGACTTATGGAGCTCAGGATTTCTACTGATACAGGCTAATAGAAAGCCTGAATGGTTTCTACCATTCTTCCTAAAAATAAACCCATATTCTAAGGGTGGTATTAATCCTCACTGAATATTGATTCATTATTGACATTGAATAAGAAGATATAAAATGGAAGCTTTTGAAACCAGTAGAATTTGAGCCTCATGTCCCTAAATTACAGCCCTTTGTTATTCTAGAGAGCCCAGCTTTAGAGGCTCCTTGGGACCATTGCTTTTAGGTCATGTAAGACCTGGTCTTAGAAGATGTGTTGAGAGGATTCTCTCCAGGCAAGCCGTTCATTCAGCCTATTGCCCTTTCCTGGTGCTGCAAAGCTGTTTAGAAGTATGTCCTTCATCACTGGTATTCAAATAACCCAACAATTTCCAACCTGTGGGCACACTAGTGAGCTGGAAGAATTTTTAAAACATGCAATGCCTGACTATTTAGTATTCACTGACCTTTTTTTCTCTTTTCAAGTAAAAAAATGACAACAGTTGATACTATAATAGACATTTAGTGTGAACAAATCAAAATTGTACTTATTTTTTGTCAGGTCAGCAAAAAGTATATTTTTTGGTGTGACACAGACTTTTAGTAATTAGTATATACATGCCGTGAAATGAAAAAGGTTGAAAAATCACTGAGGTAATCTAATTGCCATGTGGCTTCAATTTTCTGTAATTAATCAAGAAAAGAAAGCAATTTCTCCTCTGATATTTTAAAAATTTATCAATACCTCTCTTAGATGGAAATATATTCTAATTGCTATTATAGTTATTTTGAATGATGACATTCAAAATATGACATTGAATTCCAGTCTTTTCCTTTAACCTAAGTTTTTTCCCTTAATTTTATGACATTTTATTATAAAGAAATGTTGGACTTTGCACATACAAAAGTATACAAAAAGTGTGGTACCTTACACACAGCTCAATAAAGGGTCATTACATTGAATTAACCCCTTGTGACCTTTAAATTTACTTCTTCAGAAGATGCTTTCCTTTCAGACTCAATCAGATCCTTGCTTTGTATTTTCATAACACCCTTTATCTACTCATAGACTTTTTACTAATTAATTAACTGCAGTCACTTTAAAAAATTTTTTATTTAATTATTTTTTCAAGTACAGTTTTCTATTTCTGCCATCCCAGCCCATCCCGCCCCACGCTCCCCACATCCCTCCCATTTCCAACCCCCTTAGTTCTTGTCCATGTGTCCTTCATACTTGTTCCTCCAAATCACTCCCCTTTTTCCCCTTAAATTCCCTCCCCTCTCCCCTCGGTCACTGTCCCCCTGTTCTCGATTTCAGTGTCGTTTTTATTTTGCTTGCTTGTTTGTTTTGTTGTTTAGCTTCCTGTTAAAGGTGAGATCATATGGTATTTGTCTTTCAACACCTGCCTTATTTCACTCAGCATAATACTTTCCAGTTCTATCCATGTTGTTGCAAAGGGTAGTAGCTCCTTCCTTCTCTCTGCAGCATAGAATTCCATTGTGTGTATGTACCACAATTTTTGGATCCATTCATTTACTGATGGGCACCTAGGTTGCTTCCAACTCTTGGCTATTGTAAATTGTGCTGCTATGAACATTGTGGTGCATAGGTTCTTTGAAATGGATGTTTTAGGATTCTTCGGATATAATCCTAGCAGTGGAATTGCTGGGTCAAAAGGCAGGTCGATTTTTATTTTTCTGAGAAAATTCCATCCTGTTTTCCATAATGGTTGTACTATCTGATTTCCTAATAGAGTCACAAGGTCAGTCACTGTGTTCATCTCACTGACCAGGTTCTACACCAAGCATGGTGCTGATAGGCCCGCAGTGAATATTTTATAATTGTGTGAAAAATGCTTATTCAATTACTGCCCTCTTTCATGGTTACAGAAACTGAAATTTTATTCCACTACCTCATAAATCCTACTCATTTATTCTTTGTTTATATGCTAGACAACTTGGCCTGCATTTTTTCAATAAAATAAGCCTCTTTTTTTCTCCCTCTGCCTCATAAGGGAGTATTTGGGGAGTTGATCATGCAGTTAACACATTTTACCAGAGTCTTTGTTTTTGTTTCTTTTCATCCACTATTCACCTTTTAGTCATTTTCCTGATCATTAATACTCCAGCTTGAAGTGAAGTTGCTCTGCGAAATTTGTTAGTAGAGGTTTAGGCAAGGGAGTGATTTGTAGATTTAGTTATCTTTGCTATTTCCTTCACTCTGCCATCTTTGATGACCAGAAATTGCGTATACATCTGGGAGAATGATCCCAAATACACTGCATGAGTTTTCCTAATGACAAAATCAGATTAAATGAAAAAGCTGGTAAATACAATCATAAGAAATATTGGATTCATTTAGATAGATCATTATTTTCTGGCTGTTCCTGTCACCTCTCTAAACCGGAAACCAAAACTAAGAACTTTTACTTTTTGAGCATTAAATATTTAATGTTATTCATATATAAAGTGGAGATTAAGGTAAGTTATTCAGAATTCTATAGAAATTTTCATGGAGTGCATTTATAGAATAAAATGTGTTATAATAATATGTGACCTTTAATGAAATCTGCTCCCCTCCACCTCACCTAAATTTCCTTCTCTCTATTGATTGCGGAATGTCAAAAGAAGAATTGTATCCCCTTAAACACTGAGGTGCTACATGTCGGGTTTCTTTATCTTTGTTATCTTCCCACATGATGCAAGAAATTGGCTCCGTCCCTAAGCGATCATGTTGTAATTAGTCAGTAATGACAGTAAACAAACAGGGGTCCCACTCTTTCTCCAATGTGTCACTCCTCTATAAAAATGATGATCAGAGTTAGTTTAATGGCTTACAGCCACCAGATTAATGGCCTCACTTTGAAGCTATGTCAATTCCTCTACTGGACATGTGTTTGATAGGTGTCCTAACGTGCAGGTACAATGAACTTACTGGCTTGTAACAATGTTGTATTTCTTGAAGCGTTCAAAATGCGTAGTTAGGTTGCAATAATACACCAAATTGTCATATTTATACTTCTTTATTTACCAAAGATGTGCTAGGTTTTTGTTTTGGTTTCACTCTTGCAAGGTGATAAACTTTCTGGAGAGCTAGGCAGTTTCATGATTCCAGTTTGGCAAGGCAGGGGAGAAAGAGCCTTTGAAGCACAGCGCTTTTCCTCTCCTTGTAAAATTGGTTCGCACGTTCTTTCCAGTGCCTGGAGGACATTTATGTGTATGGGAATTAAACTTGTTTTGCAAAATAACAGAGCTCAGTAGTATGGACAGAAACTTCACTTCTATACTTTTTTTTTAATATCTGAAAAATACCTGTTGTCTTTCACATATTTCTTGTGTGTCAAGCACCTCTGTGCTCTGAAGCGAAGCACAGAAGCGTTGCTGATGCTGGGAGGGCTTACCCTCTGAGAGAGACATCTGTTTTAGTCAGGCGTTTTTGGCTTTGAAGGCTTTCGAATCTGGCCACCTTATAATGAAGTGCTTTGGGGACATCAGCAATTAACTCGAGCTGGATGAAGTCCAACACGAGTTTATCTTATGTAAAATATTACTTCTTCGTATCTCGTAACTTTAGAGCAATATTCCAGTGTATTAAGATTAGTGAAACTTATTCTCTAAAAATGAATATGGGGAAAAGTTCTATTCACAGAAATCTAGTAACAACCAAATATCTTTTTTTCTGAATAATTAAGTTATTCTTCTAATGTACCCACTTAGAAAAACTTGCGTGAGTTTGTGAGGAGGTGATTGCTGAATAGAAAAGTGAGCAATACAAGAAATGATACCGGCCTTGAAGGAACTCAGAGAGTAGTTGGGAAAGAGAGAGGCTCACAGGTAGTTACAGTGGAATAATAAGTGCCCTAACAAGAGCAAAGTACTGAGGGCTTTTGTTACCAGCGAAAGACAAGGACCAAGGCAGATCTGCCCTGGCATAGTCTGGAAATAGGTTCTTGTGGTATCGCAAGAAAGGGATTTCAGGGACAGTTGCAAATGAGGAATTTAAGCAATAGTGACAAGATTTATAGTATATTTATTATGCCTGGGTATAGTGAAACAAAGGAAAGTCTTGACATAGAAGAGGCAAGATCACAGCAATGGGTGAAAGCCTAGCCTGGCTGCCCAGACTCAGGAAGGAAAGTTGCAGAGGCCAAGGAGAGTCTTTAAAGCCCGTTGCTCCTTGATTGCAAGTTCTCGTGGAGACCCTTAGAGCTTTGAAGAAAAGAAAGCAAAGAATGGCCCCCCCAAAGAAAGGGGGTGGTCCAAGGAGGGCGAGCAGGGCACAGGGGCCCCTGAGGAGGCTGCTGCAGTGCCTCACCAATGCCAGGTGGCTCAGCTTTGTCTCACTGAGGAGGAAGTTCGGCCTCCACAGCTGCAGGCCTGCACCAGCGCCCACTGGGACCAGGAGGCCCAGGGTCCAGAGCTGCAGTGCCGTTACCCGGGCACCCAAGGCTCCAGCTGTCCAGCACAGTGTCTGCTCCCACTTGGCCTGCAGCCGGGCACTGTGCTCTGCCTACGTGGGCTGCTGAAGAGATTGGGATCTTTGTGAAGTTTCCCTGTATTTCCTTGGGTTTGAAAAGGGGTAAGCTTTCTTTCAAAGTATCCAATCTCTTTTCTCAGTCTTCTGGGGATTTGTGCCACTATCTGATCTTCCCCCCTGGCTTTACCAGTTTTGCCTCCTCCCCTTTATGGTCACCAGTTTTGTCCCTGCTGTGAATATCTCAGCAAAGGAATCCCTCCACCCCCAATCCCAGGGCAGCAAAGCTGCCACTTCCAACTTAATCAGGCTTAATGTGCGATCCCCTTTGCATTGCTCCCTTCCTTTAATACCAAGCAGCTACCCACTATAACATTTAATAACTAACTAAATGCATACTGTAAAACCGTGGCAATACTTGATGATAGTGGAGGGCACTATTTAAATGCAGCCCTTGAAAATTCAGAAATGCTTTTTGCAAGGACTTGGGGCTCAGCTGAGTTAGCCACAGGATGTTAGGGATGGATCTGGAAAGTATATTCCAGGCAGAAACAAAAGCAAACGCAGTAACCTAAAGGAGACAAGGACCAGGGTGAATTCAAACAATTGAAATTCATTCAGGTAAGAGTTTGAGAAGTATTATTATAACAATGGGCTTTATACCAAGAGCATCTGTAAGCTAACATAGGGTTTTGAGGAAAAAGACATGATTAAATGGGTGACTTAAATCATTCTGGGACAAGTGAAGAAGGAATTTACTGGAGACAGTGCTGGAGGCAAGAAACCCATTAACTGGTTGTTAAAAAAATGCAGGCATAAGAATTTGAGATTTGAATTTAGGTGTTGGAATGGGGATGAAGGAAATGGACAGTTGAGGAGACACTACCATTTAGATGTCTCTCTCTCCACCTTTGTGCTGTGGATTAACTAGAGGTTTTGCCTATATCTATAGTGTGGCAGGATCTCTAGACTTCTGGATGCTCTAGAATCCTTGGTATTAGAAAGTGATGCTTTGCTAGGAATTGCTGCAACAACTACTAATGAGAATGGGCTGGAAATTATTTGTGGACACTGATGGTGTCATCTCAGTCCTGCCAGAAAAGGAAGCACAAAGGAAATCCTAGGCAGAAGGACTTGGTATTTAACAATTAACATGAAAGTTCAATTGACACCAAAACAAAGGTAGCAAAAGCAAAAATAAGCAAGTGGGACTAAATCAAACTAACATACTTCTGCACAGCAAAGGGAATCATTAACAAAATGAAGGAAAACCTGCCGGATGGGAGAAAATATTTGAAGATCATATATCTGATAACAGATTAATATCCAAAATATACAGAGAATGCAAGCAACTCCATAGCACACAAAACAAATAATCTGATTTTTAAAAAGGGCGGTGGATCTGAATAGACATTTCTCCAAAGAAGGCTTAAATGGCCAACAGGTACCTGATAACACCACTGAGCATCAGAGAAATGCAAATCAAAGCCACAATGAGGTATCTCCTGACACCTGGTAGAATGGCTATCATCAAAGAGACAAAAAGTAACAAGTGTGGGAAAGGATGTGGAGAAAAGGTAACCCCTGTACACCGTTGGTAGAAATATATATCGGTGCAGCCATTATCTGACAGAGTATCGGGGCCTGGCGTGGTGTGGATCAATTGGTTGGGCACTGTCCCACAAACCAAAAGTTTGCGGTTTGACTTCCGGTCAGGGCAGATGCCTGAGTTGTCGGTTCAGTCCCTGGTCAGGGCAAGTACCAAAGGCAATTGATCAATGTTTGTCTGTCACATTGATATTTCTCTCTCTCTCTTTCTCTCTCCTTTTCCCTCTCTCTAAATAAAAATAAATAAATGCATAATAAAAATAAAACAGCATAGTTCTTCAAAAAATTAAAAATACAACTGTTGTAAGATACAGCAATTTTACATATGAGAATTCATACAAATCAAATGAAAATACTAACTTGAAAAGATACCTGCACCCTCAAATTCATTGCACCACTGTTTATAATAGCCAAGCTATGAAAGCAACTTAAGTGGCCATTGATGGGTGAATGGATAAAGAAGATGTGATATAGAGAAATTGTAGATACATATAATATAGCATATATATTATGTACACACACATATATACATATAATATATTAAATATATGGCACCCACCACACATGCATACACCATGGAATGTTTTTCAGCAGGAAATATTGCCATTTGTGACATCACAGATGAATCTTAAGGGCATTACGTGAAGTGAAATAGGTCAGAACAACAAAGAAAATAACTGTAAGATCTCACTTATATGTAAAATCTAAAAAAAATAATAAATGAGCTTATGGATACAGACAGAGAACAGGTTGGTGGTTGCCAGAGGTGAAGGCAGGGGGTTGGGCAAAGTTCATTAAGGGTTTCAGAAGATACAAACTTTCAGCCAGAAGAGAAGGAGTTATGAGGATGTAGTGTACATCATGGTGACTATAGGTAGTAATACTATAGTGTACAATTGAAAGTTGTTAAGAGAGTAGATCTTAAAAGTTCCCATTATAGGAAGAAAATTGTAGCTGTGTGGTGGTGAATGTTAACTACACTATTTGCAGTGATCATTTCTCAATTTATACAAATATCAAATCTTTGTATAAGTTTGTTGTGCCTAAACTAGTATAAGATTATACGTCAATTATATCCCGATAAAAATATAAAAGTTGAAGAACCTTGTAGTATTAGAATTAACATAAAGAACATTGGAGGCTAGAGTTATAGGTTGAATTTTGTGCCTCTCCAGAAAAATGAAAGCTGTCAAAGTTCTAATTTGCAGCACAAATGAATGAGAGTAGATGATCAAGTTAAGGTGACGGCCTCGGGGTAAGGCCCAGTCCGCTGTGGCCGTGATATAGTAGGCAGATAGGCGGCATGAGCAGAGCAGGAACGGTAAGCTGGGTGCAGAAGGGCACTGGGGCACAAAGCTCTAGGTGCCTAGTGATGGACAAAACTTGGCTGGGACCCCACCCCCTAGGTGTTCTTTCCTCCCCTAGCGTATTTTTGGCCACGTAGTTTAGACCCTCCCCTGATCTTTCTTGCCCTGGCATGTCACTGGTCGTGAGGTAAGACCTCCCCCTTAGAGGAGGAGTTAGGGGGCTGAAGAAAGGCCTCAGATGATTCCCTCAAGACAATGAGTTTCTGACCCGCATCAAATAATCTTGGGAACAAAGCCTCATCACTGTTAACCACTGAGACCAAGTTTTGGTCAAACTAGGGATACCACCTGGGCCTCAGTCGTGTTTCATCTCCAGGCCCAGAGAAGCAGCAAAATTAGACAGAGCAGTGCCATGGCTGCCATCAGAACCAGCCTCATTGATAATGACTTCCTGTCTTAGTGTCCACCACTCAGTAGAGACCCCAACCTTGACAGGACCCACCTGAAAAGTTGATGAATATTTTCTTGAGATCCTGCTCTGGGACCTCCCCTTGGGTCCCCATTTTTGGAAAATAGATAAAACCCCAAAAGATGAAAGGACCCAATGCTCCCTTGCACACCTGAACCTTCTCCGGCTCCCACTCTGCCTGGCAGGCTGTCTCTGGAGCATGGCCCGCACCTTTTCCCCCAGCCCCTCCCCCGGGCACGTTCTCTCTGCCTCTCTTTGTCCTAAGCACCAAGGCCCCACCTTTGGCCTCTGTCACTTGTTTCCTGACTCCATGAAGCCCAGCTGGCTCACTTCTACCTCTGTGACTTCTAACCAAACTTTTACTTTATTTGAGTCTTGGCTCTGAATTCTCTTCTAGCCAGAACTCAAAGACCAAGAGCTAATATCTGGTGCCATTTCTCCACTAACAGATGTGGTCTTATAAAAAGGGAAAAAGAGACAATGCAGATAGGAATACCAGGTGAATATTAAAGTTATTCTGCCACAGGACAAGGAACTACCAGAAACTAGGAGAAAGACCAGGGACGGTTCATTCCCTAGTAACTTTAGAAGGAGCGCGGCCCTGGTGAACCTTAATTTTAGATTTCTGGCCTCCATATTTGTGAGTAAAAAAACACTTTTTAAAATTTAAGTCACCTTATTTACGATACTTTGTTTTCGTAGCCTATATATACACAACTAATATAACCAGAAAAAGCAAGACTGCAACTGGACATAGAAGGGAACTCAGTAGACGTGGAAGTAGTTCAGGAGAGGAAGGCCTTGCTCGTCTTCCACAGGCGGCCATTTCCCAGTAACTAGAGCCTTCTATCAGTCGGAATTATACAAGTTTTACTCTTTTGCATCCGACTTCATTCCTTCAGAATTATTTTATAAGATTCATTCATTTTTACCATTGTATTATTAACCTGTTCTTTCTTATTGCTGTGAAATACCTATTTTGTCCCAATGCACATTGGGTTATTTCCATTTTCTTGCTATTATCAGTAAAGCTGCTCTCAACATTCCTGTACATGTCTCTTGTTAAACAATTCCATTGACTATTCACCTAGAAACAAACTGGTTTTTACATTGCCAGGCATTTTCCCAGAGTCATTGACCCAATTTTTATCCCCACCAGCGATGCAAGAGCGTTTTGTAGCCAAATTATAACCTGAAGAAAGTTCGGGAAGCAATATAGCATTTGTGTACTGAAGAGGAGTTGATTAGCCCAAGAGAAGTCTGGCCTTTGTCCTGGCTCCAAAAACCCTTGGAATTTCTCAAGTAACGGAAGTGTTTTTTTGATAGGGTAGAAAGGCCAATTCTCAGACTAAAAGATTGAGACTTTGAGCTACAAAGTATCAGTCAGGAAGGAAAGGAGAGGAGTCTAGAGACTGAGCCATATGGGCAAGGATCCAATCAATCTTGCTTACAGGTTCAAACACCCATAAAAATTCTCAACACTGAAGGTCAGTGAGCTTCCCCGATCCACAGGACTCTGAGTACCGTCACACTTTCATGCTGAGGGGGTGACAGAAGCTTGAGTTTAGAACCCTCCTAGATTTCCCCTACACCCCTGCACCGCTTCCTCTTCATTTGTGTCCTATTGCCATAATAAAACTGTAATTGTAAGTGTAGCACTTGCCATGAGTCCTGCAAGTCAATGACATTATGCCACCTGTGGGTGGTATGGAAGAACTCTTCTTTATAGTCAGCTGGTTAGGAGTGAGGGCGCCCTCAGGACCCCTGAATTTGTGGCTAGTGTCTAAAGCAAAGTGTTTTTTTCTTTTTTCTTGAGGAGAGAGGGGAAAGAAAGGAGAAAGAGAGGGAGAGAAACATCAACAAGTGGTTGACTTTTGCATGCCCCCTACTGGGGACATGGCCCACAACCTAGGCGTGTGCATTGACTGGGAATCCAGCCAGCAACCCTTTGGTTCTCAGGCCAGCACTCAGTCCACTGAGACTCAGCAGCCGAGGTGTTGTCAGAGGCTCCGCCCTTAACCTGTGCAGTTTGGCTTACTTTGGGTAGTGCTAAATCATACAGAATTTAAGATGTAAAGCACTATTAAGAATTTAGTGGTTTATAATATTACTTTAAAATAATATATGTATCAAGAAAATATAGTCTAGTAAAAGAGCTTTAAAATATAAGAAGCAAAAACTGCTAGAACAAAATAAAATTTAAATTAATTGTCATACTTGCACATATTAATGTACTCATATTAATTGATGGTCAGGCAGAAAAGGAAGGTAATTATGATATAGAAAATATGGACAACATACTTGAACAATTTTGATTGATCTATTTAGCACCAAGTAACTAGAAAATGCACATTTTTAAGCATGCATGAAGCATTAAAAATTGACCATGTGCTGAATTATGAAGAAATTCTCAATGAATTTCAAAGAAATTGGTATTACATTTAACTTAAGGAAGAATGTTTGCTTTTTTTCTGTGTTCATTTGTCAAGGAAGAGACATCTGGTATACTGAATGAAATTGCTTGAGGCAATGACACCCCCTTTTAATACATGTAATTACAGGATCTGGAAAGCTAGGGAGCTATTACAGTGTCACTCCTGTGGCCTGTGGACATGACCTTGGAGGCTGGTGGTCAGTGGGTGCATGTGTCATATGTGTGAATGTGCATGTGATTTGCTCTGTGAATTGACCTTTCTCTCCACTTCAACTCCTTCATTTGTTCGTGCCTCTCCCTTGACTGTCTGTCCCTTGATCTTCTTGGGAGGCTGCTGGCGTAACTGTCTCAGTAATTAATCTTACGGAAAGTCTCCTCAGCGATGCTGAACAGAATAATGAATCTCAATATGCTCAAATGTATAATATTAACATATAGCTTGAGGGTATTGTTCTTTAATTGTCTTTCTTTAACAGAGGTATAATTTGTTTCAAGACTGCTTCAATTGATCTTACAGTGATTCAAAAATGTTTAATTGCAAGATGAAATCCATTTGAAGATTGAAAAATGAAAAATGATGCTGGGGCCATGACTAAAATGTTGAGAGCCTCCCTTAAAAAACTTTCTTCTGACTAGTGTTTTTTTTTTAACCTATATAGTGCTATACAATGCTTTGGACCAGTGCTTCTCAAACCTTAATGTGCATGCATAGCACCTAATGATCTTGTTGAAATGCAGATTCTGTTTAAAAGGCAGTGGGGGGGATGCTAAGATTCCGTATTTCCCACAGGTTCCCAGATGATGCAGGTACTACTGCTGCGCACCCCACACTGCTGACCAGAGCTCTGTGTTATACGGAACTGTGCTACCCTGTTCCACTGATGAACCATCAGACTTGTTCCTATTTAGCCCCGAATTATTTAAAAATATTTTACAACTAAAATTTTTTTTGAAAAAATTGAGACAAGAGAGTATTTAAACATGGTGGGCAAATAGATAATGCATATATAACATAAATATTTTCCTTTTAAAAATATATTTTATTGATTATGTGAATACAACTGTTCCATTTCCCCTTTTTTATTCCCCTCTATTCTGCACCCTTCCTCCTCCTCTCATTTTCCCATCCCTTAGGTCATGTCCATGGGTTGTATGTATAAATTCTTTGTCTTCTACCATTTCCCATACTATTCTTCACCTCCCCCTGTCTATTTTGTACCTAATATTTATGCTTCTTATTCCCTGTACCTTTTCCCCCATTCTTCCCCCCTCCACCTCCCCGCTGATAACCCTCCATGTGTTATGTATTTAAGGCTATCTTTTCAACAAATATGCTCACGCATTAGTGTAGAGAAAAACAGTGGTTTGTTTTAACTTGATTTTGCCCTACTTACCAGTAGATGGCAGTACAGATTCAATCTTACTGAAAGAGTTTAGAATAATAACAGAGTAGCCAGTAACATCCAGGTCGTCTTTCTACAAGTCTTCCCCAAACCCCAAGACAGAATCCAGAACTCTTATTTGAAAAATTATCTTTATTTAATATTAGTTTAAAGTATTTGCTTTTATTCAGCTTGAATGGTAATAAATATTTTCATGTCGGGGGGAATCAGAAAACCACACCCTGTGAGGTAAGATAAACAGTAAACAGACATTTAGTTCACGTTTGTGTGCTAATTTAGGTGTATGGGTGGGGAATATTTTTTTTCTTAAGTAGGTACAAAATGAAAAACAAGTCAGGAAGTTGGTAGGAAGAGACATTTTTGTAAAGGATTATGGCAAAAGGGAAAGAGTTCATTATTAAAGATGAGAGGGATGATTGCAACGAACCATGGAATCTATAAATACTCCAAGGTTAGACACAAAGGGGTACTCACCTTTAGGGAGGAGTAAACCGGGCTCAAAAGAACAGAGAGTGGCGAAGTGGATGGACGGTGGGATTGGAGAGAGGGTGAGTGCTAACTTGCATCTGCCTTTTCTCAGGAAGGACTAATGTTAAGGAGAAGTTTTATGCTGCCTCAGGGTAAGGCTGGGTCAAAGCTCTGGGGCCTGTGGCAGGGCAGAGGCTTACCCAAACTTTGATTAATAAGCAATATGTTCTAATTGATGAGTGGCAACAAGCAGTTCAGCTCATCATTAATAACACACAGTGGGAACTGGAGGGGTTTTGCCTGGCCTTTTCATAGGTAAACAAGGGGAGCCCACTTCACTCACACAGGGAAGGTTGTTTGGAGTAAGTCATTCCCCGGAACACGGACAGGTGTGCTCATTTCTAAACAATGCTGCTTTCCAGAATCACTGGGTTCTGGTCAAGTTCAACACTTCATAAGTAAAAATTAATTCCTGATGAGAGAGCGAAGAAAAACAAAAAGAGGGTTTGTTATGGTAGTAATTTACGCTACAGATATTTACTGGGAATTTGAGCACTGTGGGCTCCGTCCTTAAAGAGCCACCTGTTATCACTAAAGATGCTCCACAGGATCTTGGTACATACCCAGTGCTGGGTGTTCTATAATTATCCATGCAAATTGAAAAATAAATAGTTGGATTTTTCTTCTATTATCTAGGTTAATAAGTAAAAGTAGGTGCTTAAGAAACATTTGTGGCATAAAGGCATGGATTCTGCATTAAACCTATCATTACACATTTTACTTGTTTGGTCTGGACTAGGTAAGACTTTACCTGAGAGTTAATTTTCCTAAAATGTTTCATTGCTGCCTATGGATGATTCTCATGTGTTTACTATAAGTCTCAATGGTGTAAGTTGGCACAGTCTAATTATTCCCTTTATAGAGGAACTGTGATGACGTACACTCTTTCCTTTAAAAGCCCGAGGTTTATGGACATAAACTGAAAGGATGAAGAAGTACTTCAAGCCCTGTCCCTGAGATCAGGCTACACAAAGAGCTTTCCTTTCCCTCTACTTTGTAAGGGGCAGCAGTTTCCAGTGGAGGTAGGTCTGGGAATCATCATGGTTATTTAGACACTCAATGCATATTTTTTTTCATACAATACCCTCAACGACTTTTCAGGATCACTGAGGTCTGGTAATTTTATAATACAATTCTTACTGATTTAAGATGCCTCCATTCACATAACTGTGGAAACACACAGAAGGCAGAGAGGGTTTTGAGTAGATTTGTTTAGTCAAAATTTGTCGTGGAATAATTGATTTGTTCCAGAAATAGGGTCATGTACTGAGAAGCGTAAGGATAAATGTGGACCCTGCCCTTGCCTGTTACCACATAAAGGAACCAAGTGACATGAAGATCATGACGGCATTGTCTGCGTACAGGAGGAACAAGAGAAGAGTAGTTCATTCTTCAAAGGAGGGAGCTGGCTGTCAAGAAAGCCCATGTGGCAGAGACGGATAGATGTTCTCTGAAAATGTGAATCCCTGCTTCTACGGTCTGACGTTGGTGCTGGGAGGGGAGTGTGCAGCCAGGGACTGCATCTTCCAGTCTCCCTGGCATCCAGATAAGCCATGTGTTCCCACCAATGAGAACTCTCCCCAGTAGCACGTGAGCAGAAGAGATGGTGCCACTTCTGGACTTAGATTCTCTACTCTTCTCCCTGCTTTTTCTGACTAGAAGCAGAGAACTTTGGGGCCCCAGTGGAGGATGCATTCATTGGATGGAGGAAACCTGGGTCCCTCAGTCACAGTGTGGAAAAAAGATACCTACCAGATCAGAATATTTTATGCAGCTAAAAAATAAAATTATGTTATTTGAAATCATTGAAATTTGGGGGAGTAGTTGCTATACCAGTTACAATTATCTTAATCACGATAGTAGTTGTTCCCAAGTTGTGACAAGTTTCCTTACATGGGTCAAATAATTTGAAATTGCCAGGAACTTTGTGCATCTTTTTTATTTTGCATTTTATATGGTGAGGTACATGCCTACAGAAGACCCAGGGACAATTAGCTAATTAGAATCATGGGCTCTCCTACCTCAATAATGTCCTTTACTTTTAAAGATTTTTTGTTTATTTATTTTTAGACAGTGAGGAAGGGAAGGACTAAGAGAGGGAGAGACACATCAATGTGTGGTTGCCTCTCATGTGTCCCCTACTGGGGACCTGGCCTACAATCCAGGCATGTGCCCTGACTGGGAATCAAACCAGAGATCCTTTGGTTTGCAGGCCAGCACTCAATCCACTGAGCCACACCAGCCAGGGCTGTCCTTTTTTTTCAATGTCATTACTTTTTTTTAATACTTGTGAAAATCACGCAACTAAATGTTTTAAATTGACTTTAAGCCTATTTATAGTAAGTGATCTGAGAACAAGTTGTTTGGATTTTCTTTTAATTACTTTCTCTGTGGTTGGAAACAGCTATTTTTCATCCAGATCTCTTGGTTTTAAGCCAAGATGTATAATTCCATGAAAAATTTTACATTTATGTGATCTTAATGAATCATCTTAAAATATACCCACATCTACTATATCTTGTCTGCAAATGCTTGGTAGAAAGAATATAAGGCTGGATATCAAAATTATACTCAACTTAAATGTCTGTGGTATACTTACCACATTTAAGTCTCTATAATTGGCCTTGACAGATTGCATTTTTACAAACAATGATTGCTACCCAAGTCTCTCCAATTCTCCTGCTTTGAGAGACATGGTAGAATTGTACTTCTGGTTCTCTTTATTGGTGAGTGGGGATAATGTGACTACTTTTATTCAGTCAGTTGTGAGTGGAAAGTTCCTTCTTGTCCATAGCTATTATTGTTCCATAACCAGATAAGCAATGGTTAAGCCTATGGCTGTTCCGTCAGCCTTTGTCTTTGAATGGAGGTGTCAGTTTCCTCCCAACCAGTGGTGAACCCACAGCAGGAGCAACAAATAAGCCTCTGCTGTTTCAGGAATTTTGGAATTTTTGAGGTCACTGCTGCAGGAGAAACCAGCCTGCTGTGACTGGAAAAAATGGCATTTAGATATTATCCGTGTGACCCAAAAAATTCATTAAATCTTTTAGATTTCAGGCCTATGATTTGGAAATTAATTGTTACTTGGAGACTAAATTAGATGATGATTGTGGAAACTAATAGATTAGGAGTCAGAAAGTCTGAGTTTTGTTATCCACTCTGCCACTAACTTGTAAAACTTTGGGAATGTATTTCTGTTTTCACCTATTCATTCAACATTTTTCAAGCACCTACTGTGACTATATACTAGAAGACAAAGATGACTAATGCATAGTTCTTGTTCTCACAGAAGCTCACAGGCTGTATGGGACAGACAGATGCAAATAAATTATAAATGCATTAAGAACTATAGGAGAGGTAAGTGTGAATTGCCCAGCCTACTGGCTTGGATGAGTTCTGAAGCCTTTAACTAACAAAGGGAAATCAGAGGGAAAATCAAATTTTACCTAATCAGAGCTTAACTTCCTTTTTTATTTTTATTTTTAATAAGGAAGATAAGCAGGTAGTCTATAAAATGGTCAAGTAGCTCAAAGGTTTACAATTTGATAATCCTAAAACATTCAGTAAAAGAAAATGCTAGGAAAGAAGATGTTGTTGGTAGAAATGTTGGTTTCCAAAAATGTAGTATGACAACAAAGGCCCAGTTGGTGCTAAATAAAGAAAGATGATTATCTGAGGCCTTTGCTCGACCTTTTGTTCTTTAACACACAGTCTAGTGTCTTGTCCATCACCTGTTTCAGAGAGTGCAACACCCTTTACGTCTCTGCTCCACTCATGGACTAGTACTACCTCAGCCCATCTGCCTTCTTTTAGTTACGTCACGCTGTCTTTCCTCATACTCTCTTTAAAAAAATAATTAAGTGCACTCCTATGATCCTGATTTTCTTTCCATCTACTTTGTGTTAACTTTGAATTTTTATCTATTCTCAAGATTTTAGCAATCTACTAGGCTTTGCACCACTGAATCGGCCGTGGTATTATTCCCGAACATATCCTCGAAGTCATTTATAAAGACAAATGCTCAATCATGTCTGTAGTAACAATAGACGGTCAGAAAAATTAAAAAATGATAATAATACAATTTAATTTGCAGTAAGAAACAATGAAAAAGGTGTCGGAATAACTTTAAAAAGAAATGTATGCGATATTTTACTGAAAGCAAAGAAAAAGTGGTTAGTAAATGAAGCGATATACCGTATTTCTTACGCTAAGCCTGAATATTATTAAAATATCAGTTTGTCTAAAGTTATATTGTAGGTGTAATATAATAAAAATCAACCTCCAATTAGAGTTTTTTTTACCTTGACAGAGCGTTTAAAAATTCTTCCAGAACAAATGCTGAGAAATAAATAAGATGAAAGAAAAACTGGAACATATCACAAGGATTAAAATGTATGTAAGTGAACAAGCATGTGAAGTGTTTTAGTCTGGGGTCTCTAGAGGCAGAGCCTGTGGTGTGTGTTGATGTACCAGTGCTTTACAGAGGGGGTGCTCTCAGGAGACACCTGCAAGGTTCACGCTGGAGGGAATACAAGGTAGGGAAAGGAAGTAAATTAAGCGAGAATATAGTTAACATTTTGTATTTTCAGTGGGACAATATCACCTTGAAGGAAGTAAAAACTGGTTGTTAGGGAGTAGCTGGAAGATAGTACGAAGGGCCACCATACATTAACAGATAGGTGGTAGGTGATCCATCAGCGGCGTCAAAATTTCATGGTAGTTGATTAGGAATAAAAATATCTGTAAAGTCTCTTTATATAACAATAACCGGGTATGGGGAAGACTGGCAGACACTTTTAATGAAGTTTAGTTTTAAACTGATCATGGGAAGAGCTTTGAAGTTTAAATTGCACCAAAGTTCATTCTGTTTTGGGGCAGGTGAGCCATGTATCATCAGTCCTTGGCTATGTGCTGCCCTCAGAGGGGAGAGTTGTAATTCCCAGGCACCTCCTGGTGAGGCAACTCAGCACTGAAGAGCCGTCTTCCAAAGGAGGTGGCCTGCGTGAGCCACCCGCAGTAGCACAGAGAAGCCGGGGGTGCACGCTCCAAGAGCACCTGACACAGAAGGCAGAGCCTCGTTAGACATTGTTTTCATATAATACAATACTTGGCATGGTAAGCCATAAAATTCAGCAAACTACTAGAACTAAAAAATATTCCTCCAAGATGATGGATATAAGATTAACACATAAACTTTCCTCTATTGAGCCAGAAGCAACTAGAAAAACCAATGGAGTATAAGATTCTATTTTAAATAAGCAACGATAATTCTAAAGTACCTAAAAAGAAATCTAACCAATTTAGAAGAGATCTTTAAACTCTCTTAAAGGACATAAAAGATGACCTAAATAAAAGATATTCATAAGCGGTAGTAAGACCTCAATTATTCCCAAATAATAGACATATTCAATATAATTCCAGTAAAATCTTGTTAAGAGTTTTTCAGAAAAGAACTTGAAGACTGATTTTTAATTTATATATGTAAACATTTGCTCATATACTCAAATAGCCAATTGTAGCACTGTAGGGAAGAGTAAAAGCTAAGGAATATCTAAGTGCCCATCAATAAGGACTTATAAACAAATGAGGACACAGCCACATAGATCTACATTACTGCTATAGTGAGACACCTAATACGGAAATAAATCGTATAGTTACACAATGTAATATCTGAGATAATTTTTTGTGAGGTAAGGACTACACTGCTAGTCATACTGTTAACTGGTTTAAAAGTGCTTCAAGTGTCAAGGTGCAACCTATTAGGAAACTGTTCAGCACTGTACAAGGCAGTTTCCCAGCCATCGTCTGCATTCCCTGTTAATGTAGGGTATTATACGCTCCAATTTTCCTGAGATTGTACCCTGTGTACTTCCATGTTTTCTGAGGA
The DNA here is from genome assembly GCF_021234435.1 of Artibeus jamaicensis. Taxonomy (NCBI): domain Eukaryota; kingdom Metazoa; phylum Chordata; class Mammalia; order Chiroptera; family Phyllostomidae; genus Artibeus; species Artibeus jamaicensis. The sequence goes on along the minus strand of NW_026522025.1, from coordinate 21,213,294 downwards.
TTAATTTTTTTATATAAATAATGACTAAAAATCACAAGTAACATTTCAGGGAGGCTCAGGGCTGTAAAAGCAATTGGAGTGAAGACAGAAGTTCTCAACGTGAATGCAAAGGGTTGAGAGGTGACAGACGTTGGCCGCCTGCTCTCCTCAAAGGGGGCTTCGTCAGAACAGTGCCCGCACTGCTGCCAGACTAATGAATTTGCAAAATCTGGAACCTGGCAGAGACTTAGGATGCTGCTGAATGAATAACATGGAGAAGAGTGTAGCTATCAGGTATAGACAAATGCTGTTTCTAGATTGGGCATTTTCGGTAACTTCTAATTGTATAAGTGCATACTTTTACATTCGAACCTCTTTTTTTAAATAAATTAGTTACTCTTCATGTTGACATTGTATGTAAAAGGGACATGCCTGACTTTATTTATTTATTTTTTAAATTGTTGAATTTAAAAATTTTCATTGAACGAAAATTTCATTGTTGAATTTAAAAGTTTCATTGGCTAAAAACCAGTTACAGAGTACACATCTCCAAGGTTGTACAGCTCCAAGGGGCATCATTTGCATTGTGTTTCGTGTGCACGATGCCTCCTGGAAGTGTTGACAGTGGCAGTCCTGCTAGGTGGCTTCTGCTGCAAGACAGGCATAATAGATGGAATTTGCAACCTATGATCTTTTCCCCCATTGTTACTCCATGAATAAAATATTTCAATACAACGTTTTATAAAATGCCAAAAGGGATGTAGTTATGGTTACTAATTATCTGACTTTAAAATATGTATATCATCCCAGATGATCTATTTGGGCCTCATATAACTGGAGGAGCCCTTAAAACACAGATCTTTCCTTGCAGAAGGGGAAGTCAGAGAGTCAAAGCCTGGAGAAAAATTCAACATGCCCATGTTGACTTTAAGAAGAGGGGTGATGAATTAAAGAAACAGAGACCCCGATATTAAAAATGGCAAGGAACTGAATTCTGCCAACAATCTAACTGAGATTAGAAACAGATTCTTCCTGAGAGTCTCCAGGCAAAAACCAAGCCCAGGCGCCATTTTCATTTTGGCTTTGTGTGCCCTCAGTACGAAATTCAGCTGCTTCCCCCTGGGTCTCTCGCCTACAGAACTGTGGGATAGTAAATGAGTGTTATTTTTAAGCTGATAAAAATGTGATAATTCATTATGACAGCAGTGGAAAAATAACCCAGGAAGCTTCGAACATAGTCTTTAGTTTTGAAACCAAATGCTTCACTACTATAAGGAAGGAGGAATGTGTGTAAAGGGTAATCAGTGGACTCTATGACAGCAACTGCTTGCAAAATTTTGGCCTCAGATTACTCATCTGCGAACGTTGGACCAAACCACAGAACTGCATGGCTCCTTGGCTGTGATGTGACATGGCTGCATAAGGATTTAGTAACATCTACGTTTCTAGGCAGATTACCCTGCAAAGATGATCTCAGCAGTCCTCTCACCTGTTTGTTTGACCATCAGGAAGTCTGCCTACTCTAGCCAGCTTGATTTTCCTCCCCTCTTTGCTTCAGCGTTCTACAAATCTAAGTGAAAAAGAAAAAAAATAGATAAAATAACAACATTAGCATCAATGACAATAATTAAAACAATAGGATACCTTTCTTGAATTGAGTGAGTTAGCATAATTTTTATGGACTTAAGGGTGCTCCATTTCCAAAGATGAAGGTAGAATTTAGATTGATATTTTAAAATTGGAGGTGATTCCAATAAACATAGCCTTCACTGATGATGTTTAGCTTCTGTGGCCAGGTCACTAGATACAGCACTGGAAGAGGAGGCACAGCCAGAGGGGGAAGCAGGAGAGGAGAAGCTGTTTTTAGGCTTTCAGCTAGTTGTTCTTCCACAAGTAGAAGGGAAAAGCAAGAATGTTTTGCATACATACATAAGCGTAGAATTCCAATTACCAAGAGGAGAAAAAGAATTTAAATTGATCTTTCTTCTATCTCTTCTTCCCCTCAAGCTTAGACTACCATGTGCATCACTACGAAAGACACACACACGCACATACAGGTTAAATTGAGTGGCAGAATACACTAAATTTCTCATTAGATCCGATCCAGATTAGTATTTGACTCCAAAGCATACAAGCCATTGCTTATTTTTCAGACTCAGGTGACTCTGCTCTCAAAAGCTTCGAAGAAGTATAATGGTAATGTATTTCTAGCACATGGCAAAAATAAAATGATTAAGCAATTGTGTCTAAGGTTACAAGCTTCTGCTCCACTAGCTTTTAATTTGGCTTTTGTTTCTTGTAAGAACTTAATTTCCTCCAATAAAAGTTTACTTAAGAAATAAAACTCATTAAACTCTGAAAGGACTCATAAAAATTCAGGTCTGCTTTCCCTCTGAAATGCTAACAAATTTCAAGTAATGCAATAAAGTAAAATTAGGGTTTTAAAAAATTTCAAATATCTTGGTAGAGAGGCTTGGAGTTTAGTTTGTTTATTTGTTTGTTTGTTTGTTTGACTTTTATCACCAAGCATCTGATGAGTCAGAATTAGGTTTAGATAACATGGCCTTTGGTAGTTTTGAGCTCATCATTTAAGAGTTGTGGAGTCTCAGGCTTACAAAAGTTTAAGTTTTTATTTTTCACACACACAAAAAAATCTCGTGGGACTTAGTTCCAAGGTAGTAGAGCTTAGAAAAGATTTTTAAGAAAATCACTTTCCATATTTTTCTTAGAGTTGGGGTGGCATATCTGTGTTAAAGACACTGAAGAGCCCTGCTATGGGTTGAATGATGTGCCCCAAAAGATGCTGAATATGAACCTCATTGAGAAATACAATCTTTGCAGATGATAAAGTTAATATGAGGCTTAAGGTGGGCCCTATCAAATATGATTATGTTTTACAAAAAGGGGAAATTTGGACCCAGAACAGAGCCATGTACAGAAAAGGTGATGTAAAGACACAAGGAGGGACTTCCGGTCAAGATGGAGGGATAGGAAGACACTCTTTGCTTCCTCACACAACCACAGAAAGAAATGCAACTAGATCTCAAAGCAAATAATACCCAGAACTGTCATAAAATTGAGCTGTGTGGAACTCTGACAATCAAGGTATCAAAGCCACATTCATCCAGAAGGATAGGTCTGGCAGAGAGGTGTGCAGTCGTAGTGTGGTAGGGAGAGGTAGTACTGTGTGGAGAGACAGCAATGGCAGAATGGGGGTCCCACATTCATGTGTGGTCAATAAAAACTGGGAGGAATATCTGGGGAGCAAGTATCCCAGCCCCAAGCCAGAGTGCACAGCCCAAGCTTCCAGCACCAGGAAGATAAATCCCTATCATTTCTGACTAAAACCAGTGGGGGTTGGGGTGATGGAAGAAACTGCCAAATTTTCAGGAGACTCTGAATAAAGAACCTGCAAGGACTTAAAATGTATGCAGACCTAGCCCCTCTGGAATTCAGCACCAGGACAATCCGGAAGTGCACCAATCACACAGTGGGAGTAAGTGAAGTGACTAGAAAGAGGGGGAGTGCTGGGCAAACCTCCAGAAGCCAGGCAGCAGCATTGCCCCCACTCTGAGCCCTCCCCCAACACAGAGCCACAAAGCTGTGAAGTGGGTTGCCCTGCCCTGGAGATTAGCTAAGGTTCTGTCCCACACAACTTACAGGTGCCTTTTCTACAATAGGCCACACAACTAAGACAGAGAATCAAAGCAGCTCTACCTAATACACAGAAACAAACACAGGGAGTCTGCTAAATTGAGGAGACAAAGAAATATGGCCCAAATGAAAGAACAGAAAAAAAAAACAGGAAAAGGACTAAATGAAATAGAGATAGCCAATCTATCAGATGCAGAGTTCACAACACTGGTGATCAGGATGCTCAGAGAACTCACTGAGTATGACAACAACATAAATGGAGAAATGAAGGTCACACTAAGTGAAACAAAGAAAAATCTATGGGGAACCAAAAGAGAAGAGGAGGAAGCTGAAATTCAAATCAATGTTCTGGAACATAAGGAAGAAATAAAAATTCAAACAGAATAGCAAGAAGAAAAAAAGAATTTAAAAAGATATGGATAGTATAAGAAGCCTCTGGGACATCTTCAAATTTATCAACATCCGAATCATAGAGATACCAGAAGGAGATTTATTACATAAAATGTTAAGGGGACTTACTGAAGAAAAAGCTGAACACTATGAACATTAAAATGACATCAAATTCACAATAATCAACAACCGAATATAAAAAAAAACAAATTAAGCAAACAACCAGAACAGAGACAGAATCATAAATATGGAGATCATTTGGAGGGTTATCAGCTGGGAGGAAGAAGGGGGAGAGTGGGGGAAATGGTGCAGGGATTAAAAAGCATAATTGTTAGGTACAGAATAGACAGGGGAGGTTAAGAATAGTATAGGAGATGGAGAAGTCAAAAAATTTGTATGCATGACCCATGGACAGGAACTCAGGGGAAAGATTGCTGGAGCAAAGGAGAGTACTGAGCAGAGGGAGCAAAGGGGGAAAATTGGGACAACTGCAATAGCATAATCAATAAAATATGTTTAAAAAAGACATAGAGAGAAAGAATGTCATCTATAACCAAGGAAAGACTGAGGCTACCAGAAGCTGGGAGAAAGGCATGGAATAGATTCATCCTCAGAGCCCTTGGGAGAAACCAACCCTTCTGACACCTGAATTTTGGACTTTTATCTTCCAGAACTTGAGGCAATAAATGTCTACTGTCTAAGCCACCCAGTTTATAGTGGTCCCGGGAAGCTATTATAAGGTGTAAGCTTAACTGTTTCTTGGAAAGAAATCTGTGTTAAATAATAAGAAATCCAACCTTAATGGATACTTTCCTTTGTTTGATAAAAGTAAGACATAAAAAATAAAAAGAATATCTCCTTGAAATAGAAATGCACTAAAAATACTAAAAATAAAACATCAATTGCCAATCAATTAATAAAAATATGTTATATTTTTCTGAAACTATAAAAACTGATTCTTAAAAGTTTTATGAAAAAAATTGAGCAAGTGAAAACAGCCAGGTACACACTGTAAAGAGGAGGCATATAATAAATTAACCATGAATTTAAAGGCTTAGAAGAACACAATTTATTACCTTGCAATTTTTGTAGATCAGAAATACAGCCATCCCGTAACTGGGCTCTCTGTTCAGGGTGTAACCGGTTGAAATCAAGGTGGTGGCTAGGCTGTATTAAATGCCAACTCTTCCAACCTCCTTCAGGTTGGCAGCAGAATTTAGTTTCTTGTAGTTGTAGGACTTCTCCATTTTCTTTCTGGCTGTGGGCTGGGAGTTGTTCTCAGGAGCTAAAAGTTGCCCCCATTTTTTGCCATGCATCTATGTCTATCTTCAAAACCAGCCATGGAGAATTTTCTTTTGCTTTGAATCCCTTTCTTCAGAACCATTTCCTTTTAAGGGTTTACTTGATCAGATCAGGCCCACCTAGATTAATCTCTTAAGGTCCACTGTGTGATACATTTTAACCATGGAGTGAAATTTTATCATATACACATTCTGTGCCCCCCATACCCAAAGGTGGGGGATTATATAAGGGCAATGGGTCATCAGTGGTTATCTCAGAGTTCTGCCTACGACAAAGCACGGTGTTATCTATTGCAATAGCATTTAGGACAGCAGAAGTACAGCCATACAATGGAATACTCTGCAGGCAGAACAAACAACATGAAGGCATTCTAATATAGAAAGGTGCCTTATTAAATTTGATTTGAAAAAGTCAGAAGCAAAACAGTATAAGGCTATGTTTATCTTTGTGTAAGAATTGGAGAAAATAAGGGTTTAAGGTTATTTATTTATATTCACATACATTTACATAAAGGAACACTGAAAAATTATCTAAGAAAGTGGTTAACTACTGGGCATAATGGGGGAGTGGGCAATGTGTGGGCAGAGATGGGCGGGACTGAGAGCTTTCAATGAATACTTTTTATGCTAGTGTGTTGAACAATTCAACTGTACGATCAATTAAAAGTATGATTTAAGATTAAATAAAGCAAATATTTATACCTACTATGTGTAGGCCCTTGCTGGGTGAGGAGTAAAACAATGATTAAAGCAGTGACCAGAGGGGAGAGGGGAGGGAATTTAAGGGGGAAAATGGGAGGGATTTAGAGGAACAAGTATGAAGGACACAGGGACAATAACTAAGGGGGGTGGAAATGGGAGGGAGGTGGGGAGCACGGGGCAGGGTGGGCATGGATGGGAGAAATAGACAGAAAACTGTACTTGAAAAATAATTAAATAAAAATATTTTTAAAAGCACTATTCCTGTTTTAAAATAGCAGACAGTGTAATAGCCTTCAAAAGTCAAATTCAAATTGAGTATAATTCAAATAAGAGAACTGTCATAACAAAAAGACAAACTATTTTGCTGGTTTTAAGGGAGAGAGTGATTGTACGAAGAGCTTGCATAACCTAGTTTTTCAGTTGGACATATCCTCCCATCTTCCAGAAAAAGAAGTTTAGGTCATTGTTTATTGATCCATGTAATTCAGATTTTCACATTTAAAGAACTAGAAGAAGCATCACATACTTCAAATCTCATCAGGGATCATTGGATCATTGATATCCACTCATTGATTAGAAGACAATATAGTTGACATGAGTTAAAAAATAACATCTTGTAAAGCATTAGAATATGTAAAAGTCAGAACATTAGATGAGGGTTTTTTTCATTCTTGTTAAAATTGCTACACAAAGAAAGGTTGTTGGTAAAATGCAAACAGGAAAACAGGAAAAGCTATCATATAGTTAGACTATCTAAACTCTCCTTTTCTACTTTAGATTATAATTATAACAATTAAACTTTCTTCTTTAGTTGTTTTAAAATACCTGTATTTGTTCCTATTTTGAGAAATAGTAAAAGAAGTCCACTGGATTTTTATGTAGCTTGCTTCCATGCTCCCATAGAATCTCTACTCAAATATCAGCCTCACAAAGAGGTTATCTTTAAAATAAACCTACCCTCTACCCCAAATTTCTATACTCTCATGTTGCATTTTTCTTCTGTAGCACTTATGTTTGAAGCTCTTTAATCTACATACTTACTTCTCATTTTGTTAATGTTTTTCTTTTTCTTTTTAATTATTTTTCTACTTTAAAAAATTATGTCTATTGGGGTGACATTGGTTAATAAAATCATATAGGTTTCAAGTGTACAATTCTATGATACATCATCTGTTTATTGCACTTCACTCCCACCACCAAATTCAAGTCTCCTGTTTCTATATATTTGACCCTTTACCCTTTCCCAGCCCCCATCCCCCTTCCCTCTGGTAATCACCATACTACTTTCGGTTTTGTGACAGCATGGATGGATCTTGATAATGTCATGGCAAGCAAAATATGTCAGAAAGTAAAAAATTAAGAAACAGGACTTCTGCCAAGATGGAGGCGTAGGTGGAAGCACTGTGCCTCCTCCCACAACCAAGTTTAAAAACAACAAAGTTTTAGCAACAAAAACGCAGCCAAAACTACAGAAAATTGAACTTCACGGAAGTCTGACAACAACGAACCCTTCAGCCAAACCGGTAAGAGGGGCAGAGCCAGCAGCAGAGCGGGGTCGGGAAGGAAAGATCCACTGGACCTATAGGGGCACACAACCCAGGCAGCCGTAGGCAGATCCCAGGTGTGGAGTAGTGGGCGGACTCACTGAGGCCCAAGGCAGGGGACTCACTGAGGTCTGACCACAGTCACACATTTGCGCGCAGATAAACCGGTGAAGGAGGGAGTGGTGAGACAGACCGTGCAGGCCCTAGTGGCAGGAAGTGGCAGAGGGAACCGCCATTGTCCCTCTCTGACCCTGCCCCCACCTACACCCTCACAAACCAGAGACCTGGGTGGCCCCACCCTGATAAACAACTAAGGCTCCACTCCTCATATGTAACAGATACAAACAGATCAAAACATGGCTCAAGAACAACTCAGAGCCCCAGAGCCGATAAATCTAAGCGACAAAGAAATAGCCAAACTTTCAGATCCACAGTTCAAAACACTGGTGATCAGGATGCTCACAGAACTGGTTGATTTTAGTCACAAATTAGAGGAACATATGAAGGCTAAATGAATTGAAATGAATGGAAATGCACAGGAAACCAATAGTAATGGAAAGGAAACTGGGACTCAGATCAAAGGAGTGGACCAGAAAGAGGAAAAGAATGACCAAACAGAAAAGAATGTAGAAACAAGAATAAAAAAAAATGAGGAGAGGCTTAGGAACCTCCAGGACATCTTTAAACATTCCAACATCAGAATTATAGGGGTGCCAGAAGGGGAAGAGGAACAGCCACGAATGGAAAACTTATTTGAACAAATAATAAAGGAGAATTTCCCCAATCTGGCAAAGGAAATAGACTTCCAGGAAATCCAGGAAGCTCAGAGAGTCCCAAAGAAGTTGGACCCAAGAAGGAACACACCAAGGCACATCATCACTACATTAGCCAAGATTAAAATGGAGAGAATTCTAGAAGGAGCAAGAGCTAAGGGAACAGTCACCTACAAAGGAGTACCCATTAGACTGTCAGCTGATTTCTCAAAAGAGACCTTCCAGGCAAGAAGGGGCTGGAAAGAAGTATTTCAAGTCATGAAATCCAAAGACCTACATCCAAGATTGCTCTATCCAGCAAAACTTTCATTTAGAATGGAAGGGCAGATAAAGTGCTTCTCAGATAAGATCAGATTCAAGGACTACATCATCACCAAGCCCTTATTATATGAAATGTTAAAGGGACTTGCCTAAGAAAAAGAAGATAAAAAAGATGAACAGTGAAAGGACAGCAAACTCACAGTTATTAACAGCCACACCTAAAACAAATGCAAACTAAGAGGATAGCTAGATCAGGAGCAGAACCATAGAAATGGAGATCACATGGAGAGTTAGCAACAGGGGAATGGGAGAAGGAGAAGGGGAGAGAAGGTACAGAAAATAAGTAGCACAGATGGTAGGTAGAAAATAGGGGGGAGGGCAAGAATAGTAGAGGAAATATAGAATCTAAAGAACTTGAGACACGTGGTCACAAACTAAAGGGGGGAATGGTGGGGGAGGGGGTATGCAGGGTAGAGGGGAATGAAGGGGGGAATAGAACAACAGTAATGGCATAATCAATTAAATATATTAAAAATTAAGAAGCACATGATTTCACTCATATGTGGAATATTAAACTGAAAGCAACAAATAAACAAAGAAGAAAAACAAACCTCGTGGACATGGGCTTACTTCTCTGCTGCCTGTCTCTGCCAGCACAATAGACGCTCCATGAGCAGAGTGCAGACTTTGTCCTGTCCGAGGTGTGTGCAGCACTGTTAGGACAGCATTTAGCCTAATGACACTCAAAAATATACATACTGATTATGGAGACAACCAGTTTACTAAAGAATAAACTCTACTAAGTACCCCTAAGTGAGCTATGCTAATTCTCACTTTCCCTTCCCGTAAGGACACCCGAGCCAAAGCTCAGTGCATCTTCTCTGGTTTGCCAGAAGCTGCCCCTTTCTGGAAGGGGCATGAGGAGGGTTATGAGGTTATTGTCCAACCAACATGCAAGGAGGATAAAGTGTGAGTTTACTTTTCTTACTGTGCAGTACAACTAAAAATAAATATTTAGTCTTTGTTTTCAGTTCCTGGCACAAAACGCCTAAAACTCTTGCTCTTGCTAATGAGGTGATTCTTATTGGACTCATAGGTGGCTTCAGGATGGGGTTTGGTATCAGAAAATCTAACCCCATGGTTAGAAGGTTTGTACTTTCAACCCCCCTCCCAACTTCTGAGATTAAGTTCAATCATCAGTGGCCAATTACTCATTTAGTCGTGCCACATAACAAAATCTCTATTTCCCATTAGTAACGGGGCCTAGGGTGCTTCCCAGGTCAATGTGCATCAGTGGGAGCACAGTGTGCTCAGGTGGGCCAGGAAGCTCTGTGCTCCTTGCCCCCAAACCTTGCTCTGTATGTCCCTGTCATTTGGCTGTTCCTGATATATCTTTTATAATAAACTGGTAATTGTAGTAAAGAGCTTCCCTGAGTTCTGTGGGTCATTACATGGAATTACCAAACTTGAGGATGGAGTTGTGAGAACCCTTAAATTTGGAGTGAACTGGTCGGGTATGTGCCACCCCATTTGCAGCTGGCATCTGAAGAGTGGGCAGTTTTGTGGAACTCAGTCCTCAACCTGTAGGGTCTGTGCTAACTCTTGGTAGGCAGTGTCAGTACCGAACTGAATTGTCGAACAAGGGTTGGTGTTGGAGAACCAGGTAATTGTTTGGTGCTGGGGAAGACACCTATGCAGACAACCTCAGTTTCTGTGAGGGGCTTCTGTTGGAGCATCATCTCAATGGTCTGTGGAAGAACCCTCTCCCCCTTGCATTCTTGAGACATGTTACTGGTGGATTTTGAATGAGTTTTGAAGTTTTAGCTGCATTTTCAAGGTAAAAAGTCCCAATATGCATATCCATCCAGAAATGAACAAATTACTATGTAAATTTTTTATTGTATATATTTGTACAAATTGAACTTTGTGAGTACTTTGAGAAAGACTTTTAAGAAAATGACAAAATTCATCCTAGGACCAGCTAGATTCTGGCTCATACATGAAAGACCAGCTCTTTGATTCTGTAATTATCATCTTTGGACTTCTTGGAACTGAACAAAAATAATAATTAACTCTGAAAAAAAGACAATGTGCATGCTTTTGTTTTAAAAATAATTATAAAAATAAAATATACTGATAAGGTAGAGATATAATAAAAATTGGGATTATATAGTAATTCTGAATATTAAATTGAGTTCTTATCATTTTAGAAGCAAATATAAAATAGGCTCATTCTGTTACTTGGATATTTTATTAATAAGAAAACTGCTCTGATTCACCACAATGGACAAATCCCTTAATGGAATGTTTAACCCATTACCTTGTAGGACTGGGAAGAAAATAATTTTAATAGCATTTTCACAAAAGGTAAAAATGAAAATAATAATAACACTTATCATAAAATAGTGCTTAATTGACATTCAGGTATTCTAGGCACTTTACACATGTGATCCAATTTGATATTCAGAGAAACTCTGTGAGGTAGGGCTATTATTGCATTGTACAGATGAGATATCTTATTTTGCAGAGGTTCATAAAAATTACGAACCAAGATCACATGGAGGGCTTTAATCAGAACTGGCATGCAGGATTGGGTGTCTTTTACTCTGTGTTCATGCTGTGCACCAGTGATTTCCAGATTCTGGTGTTGCTCCATAAATAAATTTTCATTTATCAATAATAAAACAAGAAAATAAGAATAATATTATGAGTTTTCCAGAAAACTAATTTAATTTAATTTCTTTTGTAGGGTTATCCTTTATTCAAAGTTGTATCCTTCCTATACTTTCACCTTTATTTTGGAGTATGAAATGATGATGATAGTAAATGAATTTTTGTTTAAGTGTCCTTACTTGGAAAAAGTAAAGACAGATGCTTGTGTAAGTCTCTAATACTTTATGTAAAGATTTTATTTATTTATCTATTTTTAGAGAGAAAGGGAAGGGAGGGAGTAGGGGAGGGAGAGAAACATCAATGTGTGATTGCTTCTCGCATGCCCCCTACTGGGGACCTGGCCCCATAACCCAGGTATTGGCCCTGACTGGGAATCCAACTGGCAATGCTTTGGTTCACAGGCCAACACTCAATCCACTGAGCTACAATAGCCAGGGCATTTTTTAAAATGGTCTGTAAAATCCAAATACCTGGAAATTGAAGCTTTACATCCTCCCTTGTTAATGGAAATTCTTTATATCTTTTATTGACCCTTCAGAAATGACACTCACACACATCTTTAATGATCCTACTTGGCCAGCTTAAACCCAGTGCTGATGAAATCATCTGCATGCTTGGTGCCTACTCCAGAAGAACTGAACTTTGCTAGAAAAAAATGGCAAGCATTTCACTTCATTTTTAATTAATTTTTTGACATACCAAAATTTGTGCATAATGTGTACATAATGTTTGAAGATAAGTATACGCCTGTAAAAACCATCACTACACTCAATCCATTAACCAGTCCATCACTTCCGAAAATTTGTTGTCACCCTTTTGCTTATGAGATGATGATGATGATATTGATAGTAGTTATGATGATGATTTTGTGAGAACACTTGACATAAGGTATACCCTCTTAGCATATTTTAAAGTATGAAAAACATATTCTTTTTTTCTATTTTTAAAATTTTTTTATTCATTATGCTGTTACAGTTGTTCTATTCCCCCCCTTCATTCCCCTCCACCCTACCCCCGTCACCACCATTACCCCCCCTTTAGTTTATGACCATGTGTCTCAAGTTCTTTAGATTCTATATTTCCCATGCTATTCTTGCCCCCCCATCTATTTTCTATCTACCATCTATGCTACTTATTTTCTGTACCTTCTCCCTCCTTCTCCTCCTCCCACTCCCCTGTTGCTAACCCTCCTTGAGATCTTCATTTCTATGTTTCCACTCCTCATCTAGCTGTCCTTTTAGTTTGCTTTTGTTTTAGGTGTGGTTGTTAATAACCGTGAGTTGCTGCCCTTTCACTGTTCATGTTTCTTTAACTTCTTTTTCTTAGATAAGTCCCTTTAACATTTCATATAATAAGGGCTTGGTGATGATGAACTCCTTGAATTTGAGCTTATCTGAGAAGCACCTTATCTGTCCTTCCATTTTAAATGAAAGTTTTGCTGGATAGAGCAATCTTGGTTGTAGGTCTTTGGATTTCATGACTTGGAATACCTCTTTCCAGCCCCTTCTTGCCTGTAAGGTCTCTTTTGAGAAATCAGCTGACAGTCTGATGGGTACTCCTTTGTAGGTGACTGTTCCCTTAGCTCTTGCTGCTTCTAGGATTCTCTCCTTCATTTTAATCTTGGCTAATATAATGATGATGTGCCTTGGTGTGTTCCTTCTTGGGTCCAACTTCTTTGGGACTCTCTGAGCTTTCTGGATTTCCTGGAAGTCTATTTCCTTTGCCAGATTGGGGAAGTTCTCCTTTATTATTTGTTCAAATAAGTTTTCCACTTGTGGCTGTTCCTCTTCCCCTTCTGGTACCCCTATAATTCGAATGTTGGAACGTTTAAAGATGTCCTGAAGGTTCCTAAGACTCTCCTCATTTCTTTGAATTCTTGCTTCTTGACTCTTTTCTGTTTGGCCATTACTTGCTTTCTTCTGGTCCACTCCATTGATTTGAGTCCCAGTTTCCTTTTCATTGCTATTGGTTTCCTGTGCAATTTCATTCATTTCAATTAGTTTTGCCTTCATATATTTGTCTAATTTGTGGCTATAATCAACCAGTTCTGTGAGGATCCTGATCACCAGTGTTTTAAACTGTGCATCTGAGAGTTTTGCTATTTCTTCATCATTTAGATTTATAGGCTCTGGGGCTTTGAGATCTTCTTGAGCCATTTTTGGTCTGTTCGCGCCCTTTAAGTGTGCGGAGCAGAGCCCTGGACTCCCAGGTCGCTGGGTTGTGACGCTGTATTTGGGGGCGTGGTCAGACAAGGGAAATGGCGGCACCCTTTGCTGTTTCCTGCCACCAGGTAAGGAGCAGAGCCTTAGGTGGTTCACCAGTGCAGGGCCACTCAGAGTTGCTGGGTTAAGACGCTGTATGTGGAGGTGGGGTCAGAGCAGGGAAATGGTGGCGCCCTCCCTGCTGCTTGCCTCCGCCCCCGCTGGGTCCCTTTCCAATCGCCCACTCCCTCGCTTGTCTGTGCGACCAGTCAACCCGCAGCCCTGATCCCTCGCCGTTTCCCCTCGGTCGCTCGCTTGGTCGCTTGCTCAGTCGCTCACTGGGTCCAACCCTGCGCCTGGATTCGGTGCACCTGAGTCTGTCTGACCGAGTTTTCCTGTGCAACCCCGCTCCACCAGCTGCTGGTTTCGCCCCTTACTGGTCAGACTGAAGAATTTGTTGTTAACAGACTTCCAAAAAGCTCAATTTTCTGTGTTCCGGCTGTGTTTTCTGTTGCTAATATTTAGTTGTCTTTAAACTTGGTTGTGTGAGAAGGCACGGCATATCCACCTATGCCTCCATCTTGGCGGAAGTCCCTGAAAAATGTATTATTAACTGCAGGCACTATGCTGTACAGAAGGTCTCTGTGACTTATCTTGCATAACTAAAACTTTGCACTTCTTGAGTAATAACTTCCTGTTTCCTCCTGCCCACTTCTGCCATTAGCAACCATCATTCCATTCTCTGCTTCTATGAGTTTGGCTCTTTTAGATTAATCATCTAAGTGGTATCATGTAGCATTTGTCCTTCTGTTCTGGCTCATTTCACTTAGCATAATTCCCCCAGGTTTATCCATGTTGTCATAAATGGCAGGATTTCCTTTTCATCTATGGCTGAATATTCTATTATTTTATATTCTAATATATTATTATATTTTATCACATTTTCTTTGTTACTTTATCTATAGATGTATATTTAGTTTGCTTTTATGATTTGGCTATTGTGAATAATGTTGCAGAGAATATGGGTGTGCAGATAGTGTGTTTTGCCATGTATAATGTGAACTTTTTTTCCCAAATGTTTGAAAGAAAAATAAAGATGCATATTATATATGGGTGTAATGATTACATACCATGGGTATAATATCCCCATGTATAATGCACACAAAAACACAGGTGCACCTTATACACAGGAAAATGTGGTATCTCTTGGAGATGCTGATTTCAATTCCCTTGGAAATATACCCACATGTGAAATTGCTGGATCATATAGTAGGTTTATTTTAATTTTTTTGAGGGACCTACATACTGTTTTCCATAATGACTTTACCAGTTTATAGTCCCATCAATAGTGTTCAAGGGTTACCTCTCTCTACATCCTTGTCAACATTTATCTTTTTTTCTTTTTGATAAAAGAATCATGACATAAATGAAGTGATGTATCATTGCAGTTTTTATTTGCATTTTGCTGATGATTAGCGATGTAGAGCATCTTTTTATATATCTGTTGATTATTTCTATCTCTTTGGAGAATTTTCTGTTCAGTTCTTTTGATCATGTTTTTAATTGAGTTATTTGGGTCTTTTTTGCTATTATGTTGTAGGTGTTCCTTACACATTCTAGAGTGTTGTAGTTTGACACAATCCCAATGGTCTATTTTGCCATTATTCCATGTACTTTTAGTGTTATGTGAAAGAAATTAATGTGATTTTACTGAATTTTTTAGTCCTAACAGTTTTGGTGAAATCTAGGATTTCAAATTAAAGATGATCATTTTCAGAGATAGTTTCACTTCTTTCTTATTTGAATGCTTTTCTTTTCTTTCTTTTTTTTGATGAATTATTCTAGGTAGGACTTCAAGTGTTATGTTAAATATAAGTGGCAAGAGTGGTCATCTTTGTGTGGTTCCAGATCTTAAAGGAAACACTTTTAGTTTTTCACCACTGAGTGTAATATTAGCTGTTAGCTTTTCATATGTGACCTTATTGCATTGAATAAGAACTTTCTATACCTAATTTGCTAAAAATGTTCATGAAAGAGTGTTTAATTATTTTAAATGCTTCTTTTGCATCTATTGCAATCACCGTGTAATTTTTATCCTTCATTGTGTTAATGTGGTTTGGTATACTGATTGATTTACAATACCTTGAACCTTCCTTGAGTCACATGCTAAATCTGTTTGGTCATGACTTGTGATCTTTTTAATGTGCTATTGAAGTTGGTTTACTAGTGTTTGTTGAGTTTTTGCATCAATGCTAATCAGGATTATTGGCCTTTAGTTTTCTTTTTATGTGATGCCTTTAGCTTTCATATCGAGTAATTCTGGCCTCATGAACTGAGTTTGGAAGTGTTCCCTCTTCTATTTTCTGGAACAGTTTGAGAAGGATTGGTACTCTTCTTTAAAAGTTTGGTAGAAATTTGTCATTACCCTGGCTGTTGTGGCTCAGTGAATTAAGCACCAGCCTGCAAACAGAAAGGTCACTGGTTTGATTGCCAGTCATTGCACATGTCTGGGTTGTAAGCCAGGTCCGTAGTTAGGGGTGTGTGAGAGGCAACTGGTTGATGTTTCTCTCAAATATTGATGTTTCTTTTCCTCTTTTTTCCATCCCTCTCCTTCTCTAAATAAATACATACATAAATACATAAATAAAACCTTTTTAAAAATAAATATTTGGTAGAATTCACCTGTGGTGCAAAGTGATCCTGCTTTTTTTGTGGGGGGAGACATGACTACCAACTCAACTCTTTGTTATTAGTCTGTTCAGGCTTTCTATTTGTTCATGATACAGTCTTGGTAGGTTGTATGTTTCTAGGAATTTATTTATTTCTTCTAGGTTTTCCAATTTGTTGGAATATAATTGTTCATAATAGTCCCTTATGATCTTTTTAAAAAATTTCTATGGCATTGGTTGTAAGCATTTCACTTTAAATTCACATTTACAAAAATAAAATAGGCTACCAATATTGCTTGACAACCCTAATTCACTCCTTTTTTAATCTATCCAGGTGACCATTTTCATTTCTTTCTTCCTTTCAGCTCTTATCGTCCTTACTCTTTCTCCACTCCCAGTCATGACAAAACAGTAATCAGGAGATAACTGTTATTCTCTGTACCAATCTTACCAACTTATCTGTCTGCTTCATACTCCTCTTCCCTCCTGTTAAAATGGATGAGATGTCCCAGCTGTCCCTACAGTCACAGCTGTCCCTTCCACATGTGCTCTATCTATATAGCTCTCGCCTTTTCAGATATTCCAATATTTAACCCCTTTCTCCTTCATTAAAATTCCTTTCTCCATGTGCTTAACTGGAGCATTACTACTGGAGTTCAAACATGCCTAAATATCTTCAGTCTTCAACAACCCTCCTTTGAAGTCCTGTCCCACTTCATTTATACCCTCATTTTGTTGCTCATTTTACAGTAAAATTTCTGAAGTTATCCTTTTATATACTGTGAAATTTCTCTACTTTCATTCTTCCCTAAACTCATGTAAATCAAACTTCTATATCTACCATCCTGTTAAAACTTTCTAACAAAACTTATTGTCTAAAACTTTCTAAAACTTATTGTTTCTAATAACTCATATTTTTCCAAAAGTGGCCTATATTTCTGTCTTCATTTCACTAGATTTAAACAATATTTGACAGAGTATATGACTCCTTCCTTCTTGAAACATTTTCTTGTTCTGGCTTCTATGATGCTAAATGTGTTAGCTTTCATTTTTTCCTAATGGATTACTTATGCTTCTTTTGTGCAGTTTTGAGTGCCTTTGCCTGACCTTTAAAAAATCAGTGTGCTATACATCTGGTTTCTGGGAACCTCTCTTTCTCTTTCCTTTTTTTAAGTATCTATTCTTTTGTTAGGTAATTTTACCTAGTTTTACAACTTTAAATTTAATCTCTTTCCTGGTGAATCCTAAGTCTATTGTTTTCACCTCAATCTCTTTTCTCTGAACCCCAGTCTCATGGGCTAACTCTCTGTGACTTCTCCATTTGGATTCTTAATAAGTATCTCAGTTATTAAGTGTTCAGAACAGAGGATTCCATCCCAATGTATAAGTTCCCCAGTCTTTCCCATATGAGTGAATGTCAATACCATTTAACAGTTCAACCCAAAAACATAGAACTCAATTTTTATTCCTTTCTTTCTCTCACCTCTGATGAACATCTCTGTACTTTATAAACTCCTCCTTGAGAATATCCTAAAATTGCTCACACTTTTTTATCTCCAAAGCTACCAGTAAGTCTAATGTTGTAATTGAAGTGGCTCATAACTAATTTTCATTATGTCTCCCTACTCCCAATTGTGTCTACAAAACCAGTCTTTATATAGTATGGCAGGAGCCTGGAATCATATGCTATCTCTCACATCCTTAAAAAGTCTCCAATGACACACATTTACCCTTAAAATAAAATTAATATTATTAGGTTATGAAATTCTACTTGATCCAATCCCTGCTAATCTCACTGATTTTATTCCTTCTTCCTATTATACCAGGACCTTGGTTTAGCATTTTTTTTCATCTTGAAATGGTTTTCCTAGATTTTTAAATGGCTTTCTTCTCCTTACTGCTCAGCCATGGTTTAAATATCTGCTCAGACAAATATTTTCTGAGTATTCAGTTTGAAGTAACTCCATGTCACAGCACACCCTTTTGTTTTCACCACAGAGCACTTACCACTCTTCATTTGGCCCTGTATAAATTCTGTTTCCAGAGGAATATAGCTCCATGAGAAGATGGATCATATATGTTTGGCCTTTGCTAGATTTTCAGTGCTTATAAAATGATTTGGAAAGATGAGGAAGTGAGTGACTAGATAAGTGATTATCCTTCATGAGCTGTAGAAAAAAAGGTTGAAAATGGCTTGAAATAGATAGAAGGATACTTCAATTTATTAAAAGATAAAAATTATAATCTTTCAAATTAACTCAATTACTTTTGGTTAACCTAATCTAGGTTAAAAACAAATGAACTACATAGAAATCCTGCTAAGGAACTTGCTTTAAAGAATTGAAGACAGTGCGTCGTAATTATACTATTGATTACTTTTATGCAGATAAATGCTTCTAATGAGCTTGAGAATTCTTTTAAATCAGATAAATATTTCACCTGAATTCATTTCTTTTACCGTTCTTTGGCTTGGCAAATTTTATTTTTTATTCTTGAATTTCACCCTAGTCTATAACTGAATAATTATACATTTTAATTAGTAGAGTCTGAAAAAATTCAACTCATGTATTAATATGAAAATTTTAAAAGTATTCAGTGTATAAAAGCTGTTTTCTGAGTATCATACCTCTTTTTCAGCATGTTTCTTTTAAAATTTTAAATTTGCTAATCAAGGAATACTAAAAATTATTTTTAAAAGGTGCATACCAATCGATTTTTGAAAGGTGTCTAATCTTTAACATGAGGTCATGGATATATAGTATTATTTTGCTACCAGCTTTGTATTCTTCTAGTTTATAATCTATTAGTGACACTATCTTTTCTGATCTTTTGAAAATAATTTATTAAAATCCTTTCACAGTGATTTCCTTCCACAAATATGTATCGATCACTGGTTATGTTCAGGCACTAGGTTTTGGTACTCTGTATTCACTGATGAGCTATACAGAGTTTTTAAGCTAAAATAGCATGTGCTCTAATTGGGACAGGTGGATAAGTAACAGGCAATAACTGGTGTGATAAAAGTGTAAAAGACTTAAATAAAAGTGCTATATCAAAAGGACTTCCTAAAAAACGAGAAAGTTAGAGACATCATCCCAGGAGAAATGACACCAGTTTTGAGACTTCCAGGATGTTGAGTAAATGTTTGCTAGGTAATGTAAAAAGGAAAGAGTGTTTTTGACAGAAGGTTCAACTTCAAAGGCTTAGAAGTTAGACTGATAGAACATAGAGCAGATTGATGGAATGTAGAGATATAATCAGGGCTACAGTTTGGAACATGAGAGGGGCACTGGCAATAGATGAGTCTGCAGATCTGAGCAGAGGTCAAATCATCAAGACTTTAATGAGTATATTGAGGGTGTAAAACTTATCCCCATCAACTGAGTAAAATGGGGATAAGATTCCAGTCCTGGCTCTGTGTCTCCTGGCCGTGATTTTTTTTACAACTCAATAGCAAGCTGACTCATTTTTTTATCATTTCTGTAATGTTAATAACACAGTAGAAACTTTATTTTTTTATTTTTTATTGTTGCTCAGGCACAATCGTCTCCACTTTCTTCTTACTGCCCCTCATCCCCACCTCCCACCCTCAATCCTACCCACCTTTGGCTTTGTCCATGGGTCCTGTATAAATGTTCCTTGATGACCTTTTGGGAAAAGTAGAAGCTTTCTTAAAAAGTCAGTGACAGCCCTAACCAGTGCAGCTCAGTTTGTTGGGTGTCATCTGGCAAAACTAAAGATCATTGGTCTTGAACCCTGGTCAGGGCCTGGGTTGCAAGTGCAGTCCCTGGTTGGGGTGCATACAAGAGGCAACCAATTGATATTTCTCCCTCACATTGATATTTCCCCCCCTCTCTTTTTCAGTCTCTACCCATCTCTCTAAGAATAAATAAATACAATCTTAAAAATAAGCTCAGTGATAAATCAAAAACAGTGATGCCTATAAATTTTAAGCATTTGACTATAGTTTGCCAATAGTTTGAAGAAAAGTTAAAAAAACATAATTCTTTTAGTATAGGTGTACCAATTGGACTTCCATGCGTTCTGTCATAAACTGCACGCATTGTATTTTCTATGATTTCAGTCTTAGTTTCTTTAAAATGAGTGGGAACCTAGACATGTGGGCGCGGTCTGTGCAATCTCTCTGTTTCTACTGTCCCCAGCACCTTGCAGGGGCTGTACCAACATGCAGTCCAACAGCTATTCTTTGTATTGACTCATCTTTACTTGGGTCCCCAAATATTCTACTTGATGTTTGTAGAAAACAAGTTTCTTTCTTTAGAAACTTCTATCTTTTTGGCTTACAAGCTGTTTAAATAATGTAGTTTTAAAACAATGGCAACTGACAAACGGCTCAGGATCCAATTCAACTGATCCTTGGTAGCATAAAACTCAAACATTCTATGGAGAAATAAATACATGTCAGTATACTCTGTAGTACCATGGAGTAGACTAGCAGCTACAAGTGTTCATTCAGTGCATGATAAGACTTACTATCTTTTATTGAAAGAGTGGAGGATGTTGATTCGTTTAGGCACCCCTTCAGGTGAAAGATGTTTAGAGGGTTCTCTGTAATAGCATCTACCTTATAAAGTTTAGGAAAGAGTTTAATGAGATTGCATGAAAACAACTAACAGAATGCCAGCAGCCTAGTAAAATGTTTAAAATATATTATTTCTATTTTATATTTATTATAATTTATCCCTTAGTAGGATAAATTAAATAACTCTCTTTGGCATTCAGTTTTAGGCCAATGCAAGCCCATGACACGACCCTGTGGGAATTGGGAAAATCACTCCATCAGAGCAAAGTCCTTCAGGCACATGGCTTTGGTGTGAATTAGAAAAACAGGTTCCTTGTCCCAGAAATGTGTCACAGCACCTGGCCTATGGGCTGAAAGTCAGTCCCTTCTTGTTCTCTTAGCTAGATGCCTTTGTGTTGTTAACAATGGCAAAATCCTATATTGCAGGTCTGGAGCACAACCCCAGTCTTTCAAAATAAAGTTCATGTTTTCAGGATTTGTGACCTGACCTGCCAGGGTCAGGGGGATCCAGCTTCTCCCAAGTTCCAGAAAGAGAAATCCTTGTTCCTTTTAGGGGATCAAATATATTCTTCCCTTTTCATACCTGCACAGCTAGTTTCTGTATTTCTACCAGTATACTCACTGGAAGTTCACAATGGTGAGGGTGTCCTTTTATATGTCTGTCTGGGATAGGAAAGATGAGGACTGAGTGTTGATAAGGGATGTCTCTCAGCTAACAAAAAAGTATATCCATAATGCATGATGTTTCTCATTCAAACAGGATGACAGGAGAAAAGAGAAGTATGGACTAAATCAGGTTCCCATACTTCTCTTATTTGGATAGAGAATTGAATAGCTTAACTCTGGACTGTCTTTTGCATGAGTTTACTTGTAAACCAGGGCAGACTTTGCTTGTTTTGTCCCTCAAATGTTGCAAATTTTGTGAGGCAAAGGATGTTTTATTTTTACATAAGTTAAACATGGGGATTCAGCCATCCTTTTTCTTGGGTTTCCTGCTCATATATTCAGTTCAGGCTTACAAAATATTAAGTGGGTTTTTTATCACTTTGAAATAACATACATAGGCAATGTCAGGTTAGCTGAATTCTTAGTTGGGCTTAAAGTATTTTTCCCCAGTATTTTGTGTATAAACAAATGTCCTTCAATGCAAGCCATACCTTTCTACCTCAAGTCCTTCTTTTGTTGAATACACTTTGATTCAAAATGGGGTTATATTTGCTGGGGTTTTGTTCATTACCAGGCAGTGGTTTCCTCTGCAAAATGTTTAAGGGACTGGAAGGCCTACAACAGGTTCTGCAAACCCAGGTAAAGGGACAAAGTATATGTTGACTTCGAAGGCACTGCCTTGCCTTATGGCTTTGGGAAGACTTTTGATTACATTAGGGAAGACTCTGGGCAAAGGGGAAAGTAGCACGGGATTTGCTGATAAACACAGGGTTACTAAAAACTCAATCAATTGGTAAAAGCAAAAAAGATGTTTATTTTAGCTGGATTTAAAAGAAACTATTTGTTATTTTCACTTTTTAAATGCCAAGAAAATAAATATTCTATATACCATCTTTCAGTTTTTATATCTTTCTTGTTTCTAATTTTATCTTTTTTCAATTTCTCATATTTCCTATTTTATTCTTTTACAGAATATGTCCTAATCTGCTTACCCAGGAGTGATACTGTCTTGGTCTCTGAATACTCTCCCTCAAGCTACTTATGTTTTCCAGCTCCAATAGGCTAATATGTGCATATGACTTAACTTTCCTGCTAAGTTGTAAGACTCTTGAAAGCAGGACCAGTGCCTCACAAAGACACTGCCTTTGGAGGCTATTGCACAGCAATGGGAGTGTAAGTGAGGGAATGAGTGTCTCTGTTGTGGAGCATGATCACAGCCTCTGAGATGCCTGCCCTGATGCTGTAGAGATGGAAATGCTGTAAGACAAGCATGTGGTATCTGACACCAAGTTTTAGGAAACCTTAAAAATGTCATTAAAAAGCAATGATTCGGAGAATGTAAGGCTTGCTTTTAACAAAAACACAATGACAACTGAAACTCATTAAGTTCAATTACAGAGCAAAATGGCAGAAGTTGGGATGAAAACCACTTCTTTGTTAAGTTGTTGAAGGTATTCTGTCCTCTGGCCGAAGGTAGAAACAGTTTGGCCTCAGGCACATAGGAACCGGGTTTACTGGCAATGTACTAAAATGAAGTGTTTACCCTAAATCTACTAATGCAAACTTCATTAGAATGGATAGGAGATGAAGCACCTATATGAGTCTGATCATTCACAGTCAGAAATTTCTCATTTCTTAAAATATTGCCATTCAGTCATTTATGTATCATAATTACTGGTCAGATAACTTTTATAGGAGGTTAAAGAAAATTCTGCCAACCTCATGTTAGTAGTTCAACTTTCTTGTGCAGAAAACTGACAAATGCTAGAAAGGTCTGGGTTTCATTTTAATGAAGCCTACTTAGTTGCCAGAGGCGAAATGAATCAAATTAGTATAAAAAAGAACTCAGTGCATGTTGTCTGGACACAGCTTATTTTGCCCTATGGAACACAATGACAGAAAGTGCACTTGGGACTTCAACAGGATGGAAACAAGAATCAAGAATCAACTCCAAGGTTGCCATGTCCCGATATCTCTATCTCAATCTCTCTCTCTCTCTTTCTCTCTCCCACCTCTCTCCCTGGAATCCTTGGTCTCTCATTTTGGCTTCTCCTTTCAAGTCTGTTCGATTTTGTCTCTTTATGCTTCTCTGTTCCTCACAGCTGCTAAATTTAGCTGTTTTTAATTCAACTAACCAGCATAACTAGCATCTATCTCTTATAAAAAACAAGCTTCTAGGAGAGATGTTGTTAATGGTTCAGCTTAGTGCACAACTTCTCCAATCAAATAAGGTCAGGGAATGTCAGGTTTGGCTGCCAAGGTTTGTCCCTTTGGAGACAAGTGGAGTTCTTAATGAAGGAGGGAGGTCATGTGTTCAAGAGACACTTAACACACGCCTACCAATGTTAGATAAGAGCACCATCAAGTAGGAAAACAGTTCTGAAGTGGGACAATGGAACATAAAATTAGTAGTTACTGTAAAGTATTCCTGAATGCATAATACTTGTGCATGGTTAATGTATAATGCCTCCTGACTGCCTATACACAAAGAGCTCAGCAAGTTGATCAAATATTCCCCAGCTTACAAAATCCACCAGTCTCACCAGCTCCTCTTCACTCAGGTAAAAATTACTCCAAAGAAAAGTTACCAGGAATGCAGTGATACAGACCCATTTACGGAGATGCCCACTTGATGATGGAGACAGAAACTGACATGCTAAAGCTGCAAACGAAGGAACAAGGATTGCTGTCAAAACACCAGAAACTAGAAAGATGGAAGGAAGGGTTCTCCCCTACAGGTTTGGGGGGAACTCGGTCTTGCTAACACCTTGATTGTGGATTTCTAGTATCCAGACCTGTCAGGCAATAAATTTATGTTGTTCTAAGCCACCCAGTATGTGGTACTTTGTTATGACAACCTTAGGAAACTAATACAATCTATTATAAGAAAGACTATAATCTCAGAGTCATTGCTGGTTCTCTGTAATCATTTGTTAGATGTGTATCTTGAAGGATGACTTTGGACATGCTACTTCTCATAGCAGAATGACAATAATTTAGATCAGGAGTAGAAATCTTGGAGAATTGGATGAGAAAATAAGATGGGAAATTTAAGAGAGTGAAATAAACCAGCAAGATGATCACAGTAATAGACTGAGGCAGTTAAAGACAAGGCGTGGGGAGTAAGCCAGCAAGAGAGTGCTAATGGAGCTTTTAGTAAGGGAGTGTTTACTACAGTTGATATTTGTTATTTATAGATTCTGTATTTGTGAGTTTGCCTACTTGCTAAAATGTACTTGTAATCCCAAAATTTGTACTCCCAGAAATTTTTTGGTTGTTCCCAGACATGCCAGAATAGCTAAATAAACAAACAAGCAAACAAATAAATAAAATCATTGGACAAACTTCTTCCCAGCTGAGGTCAATGAACAAAACCACCTTGTTTCAGCTCTCACACTGTGAACACGTATGGGTTATTTTTTTCTGTATATGTAGTGCCACATTCTTTGCATTTTTGTTGGTAATATTGCTGTTTGAAATGGGCCTAATGCTCAGTGCTAAGTGCTGTCTTGTGTTTGTAGGTACAAATAGGCTGTGATACGCATCACAGAGAAAAATACAGGCCATGCTAGGTAATCTTCGTTTACACAGGAATTATTGTGCCATTGGCTGTGGGCTCAATATTAATGAATTAATATCTATCAAATAAAGTGCCTTTAAACAGAAGTATACATAAAGCAAAGATAAGTATTAAATGGTTGATAGAAATGTTGTAACCAGAGACTCGCAGGACCTTAACCCTGTGCTCTCCTAGTAGCAATGATTTAATATTTGCTAATTCAGTGTTTAACTTCAAATAACTACTGCAAATAATGAGAACCAACTGTGTATGATTAAAGTTTGTTCGCTTTTAATGTGATGGTGTAACCTCTCCTCCATGATTTCCAAAACTTCAGCAAAAATTCTGCAGGTTTATATCTGTGGTTAATTTTGTGCTGATGGATGGAAGAGGAGGGTGAGGACAAGCAGAGCCCTGTGTTCTGGCAGGGATCAGAGCTACTGTGAGGAAATAGACTCAGGAAAGAAGACAGAGAGTTAAGGGCAGCAGGAATCCTAAGCTGAAAGTTAATCATGTAAGGTTCCCTGAAGTTGAAATAATATTTTGAAGAGCATGAGATCTTCCACAAGATGTCCAATGAAGGTCTGAGAAATTTGTCATTAGATGTTAAGTGTCTTGCATTTGGAATCACAAAGATCTTATTTGCTGTGTCTTGGTTCTTAACCTCTGTGAAACTGGTTCAAGCTTTAAGATAGATTCACTTTGAAAACTTCGCACAGGCATTACTTATGCTAAAAAATCTTTTAAATTAAGATTACTATAACTGAGGTTGCAGACATATCAGCACCATCATGGCATGAACCTCACTGTAAAATGGTTTTGTGTACAGATCAGGTTCTTCATTTAGACTGTGAATACCTTGAGGTGAGAACCATGACAATTCATTTTTTTATCTCTGCCATATAGTTTGCTGGTGGACATTAAGAAGGAACTCAGGTAAATTAAACCTTATTTTTTTATTTGTTGCATCAAGTTATTATATTTATTGTTGTAAGTGGAATGACTGTAGCAGTTAAGAGCTCAGATTTGAGAGTCAAGAAGACCTGGATTTGAGTCCTAAATTACATGGCCTCAGGCAGATTTCTTATGTCTCAGAATCCTGAGTTTTTAGTCTATAAAATATGGACAACGGTAGTATTTGTCTTATAGGGTTGTGAGTAATAAATAAAACTTATAAGTGATGCCCCTAGCCCAACATCCAGCACATAATATATTATTCAACGAATAATGACCGTAGAAGTAGTGCAATGTACGCAAACATACAGGGAGACAGGATTAGTTGGGGGGCTGTGATAAATTATGCTACCTGCAGAGTAGAAGACGGAATGAGTCCAGCACACTAGAGCAGGTATGATAGAGACTATAAATCCATACATAACCTAAAGTATTCTTGGGAGTCCTTCTGTGATTGCCTGCAGGAATAACTCCTTTGTTCCCAGAAACAATCTCATCACTTTGATTCCCAAGACCACCTTGTTGGCAGAGGGCTGTACATGAGCCCTCTGTTGGTCATGTACAAGATGGGGATAAAGAGAAAGACTAAAGCAACAGTTCTATTAAAAGGTTATGGCTAGTTTAGGGTTCCTGTAGTTGTAAGATTTGACCAAGGTGAGCTTGAGTCCAAGTGACACTGTAAAAATGTATTCATCTCTGTAAGAAACATTTTTAAGTATGTATTTTGTGTCAGTTACTGTTGTAGACACTGAAAATACATCAGTGAATAAGCTGACAAGGTTTCCGCACTTACAGAGCTTACATCCCAATGAACAGTCTGACAAGAAACACATAAACAAGATAAATAAGAGTGATGGGTAGGGATAGGTGTGGTGATGATCAGAGAAGGTCTGTCTGAAGAAATGAGTTTTGAACTTGAAGCTGAAAGATGAGAAAAAGGCAGAGTCCTAGGAGACTGGTACGCCAAAGCTATCCAGGTGGAGAGATTAACAAGGGCTAATTCGTGCCTTGAAAAGGAATCGACTCGGTCACTTGTTGCACTCTAGGGCAAGGCAAAGACCAGTGTGATTAGGGATTAGTAAAAAAGGAGACAGTGTAAGGAGTTTAATAAAAAGACATGTACAGTAACTAGGATATTATAGGCTATGAAAATGAGTTTTGTTTCAGTATACTAGGAAATCATTGAAAGAAACTAAAAAGGTAGGACTTGGTATAAAAACTCTATTTGTTTTGTGGTGAGCCGTGCTAGCAGAGGTTATCAAGACAATCTGACTGCCAGTTGACCAGGGAGCAGGATCTAGGCAATCGGAGGCTCCTGACCTGCTTCCCAGGCCTTGGAATGTACACTCTGTCAACTGCTTCCACAGCTGGAGCCATGGTCAAGGATGAGGCCTTGAGCGAACAATGAGTTGTTGAGACTGTATGGATGGTATATATTACCAAACCCAGTTAAAACCTCTACATAGCCTTAAAGGTTCTGATGAGTGGGTGTGAAGATTTGCTGGTCTGCTGCCACAGACAAGCTTTATAAATAAGTTCCTTTGCTTATTAAGCCTTCCAGCTACCCATTTGGAGTAGTCTGCCTTTTTCATCACTATCTTTTTGCATTCTATGTCTGGAAGCCAGTTTGTGAATCAAGAAATGTACTGTGGGGATAAGAGTGGTGAGAAAACAGGAAAGGAGAGAAATCATTGAAAGTTACTGCAGACGTCTAGAAGACAGATGATAGTGACTTGGACTAGAATGATAGCAATGTAGATGGTAGGGGGCAGTTGGCTGCACGATATAGTTTAAAGATAAAGCTAATAGAAATTGTTGGTGTATTGGTCAGAAACTGAGAGAAGTTATGGGCATGGTTATAAAAGAGACCTTTTATAGGTGCTGTCAGAGTGAGAATGCCGGACTCTGTCTCCTACTGGCCCCAAGTCTGGGGAGCTCCCTTGGAATCAGCCCAAAGTGCTGAAAGTGAAGGTCCAAGGCCTTAAATGAAAGGGACACAATGCAAGGCACAACAGAAATGATTTTTCTGATTTCGTGCTCCAAAAATATTTTTTCTGATTACCTCAGAGAACATGATCTAGGGGAGTAGGCGGGATCCTATTTGGTTCTAAACAATTTTGCATAGTTATATGTTTGGTCTTAGTTGTATACGAGACATGTAACTCCATACAGGGGCACACAAAAGTCTGTATTGAACTTGTACAGAAATATGTAACTCTGACTAAAAGTCTTCTTCAAGCTATAGTTATTAGTCTTATTTCTCCTGCAAGTTAACCTCCTAACTGCATTTACTCTGTTGTGTACATTATCAATACAGGGAGGAAGTGTTTTCTTCAGCCTCAATAGTGTTTCAAAAACTTCAGTAGGGTTAATGAGCTTCAGGATTCAGTTCTCCCAGAGTGAAAGGGCACAGAACTCTCTTAATTATGGGCAATAAAATAACCCCAATCCAAATTGCCCAAACATCTGCCCTTCTAAGTTGATATAAGTTTCTCAGTGGGCTTCTTTAAACATTCTTTTTCTTTTCTTCTCAACTCATTTTTTAATCTCCTCCTTATTCCGCTTCTTAATTCCCCCTCCTACTTTTTTTATTTTCCTAAATTATACTCTCTTCCAATATGCTAGTGGGGTACATACAGAAATTGATCATATATCTTAGTGTTCTCCTCTACTTACCCCAGGAACAAATCAGACATTGCTGTTCTCAAGTGGAGTATCAGGAATCCACATACATTGTACAGGCTCTGAGACATGCTGGTAAAATTGTTTAGCTTCACTTATAACCACACCTGGTCAACTGAGATTTTGCTGGTCTCTGAGTCACGATGGGCTAGCAGGCCTGGTGAAGTGGGGGCAGGGCGAGTCACGTTCAAGACATTATCTCTGAAAGGTAACTCGCTGATATCAGACACTCAGAGTCTTCCTGAGAGATCGCCACCTGCGTGCTCTTCATTAGGCACTCACAGTCCTCCTTGACAGCATTTTCCAAAACATGTAACATGCTCCTCTGGGTGTGTTCCAAAAAAAAAAAACAATTTCATGGTCAATGCCTTGGAAAATTCGGGGTTAAATGAATTGCTTTAGTGTATGAATTATCATAACTTTTAATAGCTAAAGAACTTATTTAATTTTTAAGTTTTTAGAACTGCCAGATTATATTGAAGATGACTATAAAGCCCCTTTATGAACTATCTCAGAAGGAAAGTGTTCCATACCCTGCCGTTCCACAATTATTGAATCACATATGCCTTCTGGGAGAGCTAACTTTGGCAGCATTCGAAAGAGCAGTGGTGAGGACAATGAAAGCAACTTAGCCGATTGATTATTTTCTACCCTATGGGTAGGTACCAGGAGTTTGAAATAAAAGAGTCTCTCCCTAGAGGTACATTATTTTACTTAAGTCAATTTTTGAAAGTAGTTTAACAAGAAGGACTTCTACAGATAGAAAAAAATGACATTGAATGAAAACAAGGTTATGGACAGTTAGTAATTGCTCAAGCTTTGACCTCTGATAATAGTTCCCCTTGATTTGGGTGCTATGATTCTCTTATAGTAGGGGAAAGAAAGGTTTAATTTCTTAGCCTCTCTATCTCTAATAAATTTACCATGAAGGCAGTGAGAATTGTTTTTTCTTATGCTACATTGAGAGTTAAACTGTGGCATTGAAAAAGATTGTCCAGGAGCAGAATTCAACATTTATTAAGTTTGTACTGGTTGTACCCTAAAGGTCCTGGCTTATTCTGGTCACTATTTCTTGTGTTATGCTAAGAAATGTCTTGTGCCTGAGGGCCAGCTGCTGATAAAGTATAGGAACAAAGTCAAATATGTACTGCAGCCCTGTAAAGGAAATAGATAGAACTAATAATTTTATTCGTTTTTCAAAAAGAATGCTTCTAGAATAAAGCCCTAGGCAATGGGAAACATAATAATAAGGGATAAAACTGTCATACGATTGACTTTACAATGATTGCTTGCTCTACATAGCAATAAAATAGCCTGTGATTCAGGGGTTCTATTGGATCGAGGAAGATAATCGGACTTCCTCTAAGTTGATGTTCTTTCTCATCTAGGGGCACTTCAAATCCCGTAGATAATAATGAGCTTTGTTTGATTTTGGATGTGCCTTTGTAAGGTTTTCTTGAGACAAGTTGTATTCATTGCCGATATTGTCCAGTTAAAAGGCTGCTGTATTCAAGAAATCTGAAAGTTTTAAGTTACCAGAGAAATCATTTTCTCATTTTTAAAAAAGTTATCCAACCAATATTGTATCTCTGTATGTAGGCACTATTCTAGGTACTTGGAATCTCAAGAAGCCATTTTCTCTCAATCCATTTTCTGATTTATAATGCTACTGCACAAATAACTTAAACTTATGCCATAAACTGGCCTTATTTACAAAGTTTTTAAAGCAAGCACTGACTTAAAATGCAGAGGGATATGGGAAATATACTGGTTTTGCTTCAGTCATCTGAAAGGCCTTTGTGCTTTAAGCAAATTAAGTAACATAACAGTTACTTAATTTGCTTGGTTTGGAACTTGGATATGGCTTCTTTCTTCAACAGAGTGTTACTTTCACAAATGTATTTAATCACTGACTATGTAAAAATATAAGAGATGCCTTGTGGGATGATTTAGCCCACGCCGATTCTCCTTCTGTATTACATGGCTCTGACCTACCGGCCATAGTTTATTGACCCAGGAGAAGACACTTGACCCATGGAGCTTTGTCAAGGTAATGGTAATGCTCTAGACTCTATAATAAGGATCCATGAATCATTGCTCTTATGGTGTTTGGGTCAGGCTATTGCTTCTTTATACTTGATCTTAGCTATTCAACTCTTTCTCTGATTATAATATGAATACATTATATTGTTAATATTAACTGCTTTAATATCCTTTTAATTAAATCTATTTTTGTTTTCTTCATGTACCAGAAATATTTTTTCTTGAAACAAGACTCCTTAGTAGCTCAATAATTGTTACAGAAAGTTGTCCAATTAAATTTTTTAACTCTAAACCAATTTAACACACATTAGCAATAAACATAATGTTGATATTTCAATTTCACTCAAGAGAGTCAAGAATACACTTTATCTTCCTTCTAGCCTCTCCTTTTTTCATTCAAATTGGCATCCTTTTGTCTCAGTATTGTTTTTTACCTTAGCCTGTCCTTTGGATTTGTTGAATGACCCTAGTTTTCTGGCTTGGCCATCATGCTCTGTGTGTACTTTATTTCAGACTCCCTACTATGATTCTTCCCATTTGGCCATCTCCTTTATGATCAGTTACTCTAATTTTAATACCTTTGGGATCTAAACTCCAGCTTTGGTCCTTTCGGCCAGTGCAATGAATGGACTCATCTTGGATCTGCACAGGTAGGGTCTAGAGAAATATTCCAGTTATGAGTGAAGGGACAATCACTAAATATTACAATTTGTACTTTGAAATCTTGATATCATTTTTATAGTTTCTTCCTATATACTCTGGCTACTTTAAATGATGATTTTGTATGTTCAAATTTATTTGTATATTTTTTAACACAACAAAATAAAAGAGCTTGAAACGTGGGACAGTGAAATATCCAAGAACAGAGATATTTACTAAGTTTCATTTTAATTATACAAACCAAATGTACATAATTAACTTTTTTTTTTAAAGATTTTATTTATTTATCTTCAGAGGGGAAGGGAAGGAGAGAGGGAGAGAAACATCAATGTGTGGTTGCCTTTTGTGCATCCCCTGCTGGGAACTGGCCTGCAGGGAACTGGCCTGCAACCCCGGCATGTGCCCTGACTGGGAATCGAACCGTGGTTGTCTGGTTCGCAGGCCCGTGCTCAATCCACTTAGCTACACCAGCCAGGGCACATATTTAACTTTTATACCAAGAAAAGTAGCAGTTAATCCTGTCTTCCCTAGAGTTTTCAAAGTATGAACACCTCTTCACCTTTTAAAAGTGTCTCTGTTTTCCTTCTGTGACCACTCTGTCTCTGCTCCCCTGAAGCTGGGGCATTCTTCCACTTCATCCCCTCTGATGCTCTCTGAACATGTTTATTAACCTATCTGCTATTCATCCCACTTCAGAGGATATAGTTCTTGAAACAGTAGCCATCTGTGATGTTTTCCTGTGTCTGGAGGGTCTAATTCAAAAGAAGGCATTTAATAAATTTTGAAAAATAAATTTTTGAAGGTTTTGGAAGGCCAGCCAGGAATTTATTTTAAGATTAAATTTACCTTTTACTATCCATCAAGCACACTCTAGTTGACCCCAACTCAGCTTGCCACTATGAAAATTCTGTTTTTACCATTGTTCTTATATTCCTTTTTGTTCTATAAATATGCTTCTTTTGACCTGATAATATTTTAATCTATATTAAATATCTTAATTGTCCAAGTTTATGAATAAAATTCAAGTTTTAGATTATACATTTAGTGTTTTTAGAAATCCTGGCACTTGGAGATTTATCATGAAGACAATTGTTCTGCAGCCAAGAACTGACGTTAATAGTGGTTAGATTGTTAGCTTTGAAGCTTTGAAGACATTCCAAAAGATTTTATTCAGAAGTATCATTTTCATTCTAGCAAGTTTTAATAAATATAACTCTTGTACACAAATGACCACACCTCAGAACATGTCCCAAAATTATAAATATTAGTTCGCATGATAAATGACATGTTATCAATGGCAGTTTGTTCAAAGTAGTATCTAATTTGGATGCACTGTCTCTAAACACTTTCTAGAAACTAGATAAGGGCCAGGCATTTCCAAAGCTGCTCAGAAGTAAAGTTTAATCAACAGGATGTGATGTGGAAAGGCAGGTCCTTAGAATTTGACAATCTGGACCAAAATATTGGTATTTTGGTGGGCAGAGTAGCAAGTGCACACAACAAAATATTTGGGAGCCTCTAATTTTACTCTGTACTGAACTTCTCACTGCATTTCCCCCACTGCATCCGAGGTCTCAGCATTTCTTCTCTTCATTTTCCCAGTGCATTGTAACCCACATTTCTTTCCTTGTGCTTATGCTGCTATTATACCCAGTATGATTATATTTCCTCTAATCTTTCTCCACTTCCCAAACTCTTATTTATGCTTGAAATTCTGTTCAAAATTTTTCTTCCTCCATGCTTGTGCTAATGTCTCAGAGAAGTTACTTGCAACTTTCCAGTGCCACAATGTTTCTTTCATTTAGTTTTTAAGCTTCCTCGAACACAGGAATTTCATCGAATCACCTTTGCATTCTCTGTTGCTTGTAAGAGCCATTTAAATATTCTGTATGTAGATATATATGCTCAATAAATGTTTATTACATTGAAATAGTCATTAAAAATTTAAATCTCTTCTTCTAAAAATCTTTCATTTATTTTTACAGAGAGAAGAGGGAGAAAGAGGGAGGGAAACATCAAGGTGAGAGAGAAATATTGACCAAACCAGGAATTTCAGTTTTGGGGATGACACCCAACCAACTGAGCCACACCGTCCAGGTCATAAAATCTTTTATCTAAAGAACAAGATGCCTAGCTATTCCTGCACATTTCTGTTTTCAATGTCATTCACTAGTTCATGGGGGAGACAGAAGCAGGAAATTATCTTTTTATATCTACATAGAATTTCATACTTTTCAACATGCTCTCATGTATATAATTGCTTCTGAGGCTCAGAGCCATTCTGGAAATGAGAAGAGCAAATATTTTTACTATTAGGTATGAGATGACGAGAAAGCTGAGAAAAATGGCTTTCTCCTGTTCTTATCACTGGTCAGCAGCCACATCAGGATTCAAATTCTGATCCAGATGTGACTGGGGGAGCATTGTCTTTTTTTTGCTCTTTTCTTTATCATATTCATTCCCCTACAAGAATTCCTTGTAGCTCCAGCACATTCCCAGTCTAGGAAGGGCCTCTCTAGCCCACATAGATTTACTGTGCAGAGTGAATTTGTTTTATATCTGATCTGTGACTACAGAAGGAAGTTCTTCTGACTACCCTGCTTGGGGAGCATGTTTCTTTTAAAAAATATAGGTGTATTTCTTGGTTTTCTATGCCATTGTACTGGGATTCCTGGTAAATGGTTAAACTTGACCAACATCTCAGAGTGAAATTAACTTCATTTTACCTCAGCCACTTGAAACTTTTCATAAAAGATAACTTGTTTGACTGAGTCAGCTGGCCCAAATGAATGAATAATTTGGTGAAGAAACTGCATAGCTAACTGAACACTACTACACATTAAACAAATACAGGTTAGAAAGATCCATAAGAGTGTTCCATTCACTCTGTCAGTATTTTAGTTAATTACATATTTATAATGGTATTGAAGGATCTTAATCAAAACTACCTAGTCCAAGATAACTTCTTCTAATTTCTTTAGTGAAGATTTCAGTTTTGTTGCTGTAAAACAGAAGTGCTCAATTGTTCAGATTTTGTTCTAGCCTTTGGAATATTTTTTAGGCAGGCTATTCCTACCAGTTAGTCTGGAATATGGAGGATAAGAAGAGCAATCCATTTATTGTATAAATTATATTATTGTATGTGAGAGAATATCAATTTTGGTGTGAGATAAATTATGTATGAATCAGTGCATTTATGTGTGGATCATCTTCAATATATGATTAATCTGCTGAACAGCTAAAGAAGCAGCAAAAGTTGAGGAAAGTGTTGACACAAGATTGCACCATGAACTGCAGAAATGAACACACGACCAGATGGGGAATAAACTATTCACTGTCTAAAAAGAAAGCATCAACAGTACATCCAAGAATTGTTTGAAAATATCATTAACTTATAAAGTCCACAGTGATTTATAATGCCCTTAGACATACCTGGCTTTGTTAGATTCTCAGAACTGAGTAGCATAATTAATATAGTTTTCCCATTTACAAGTGTGGAAATTCAAGTTTTTAATGTTGACTAATAATTCATACATCTAGTGAATCTGAGCCCAGAATATAGGTTTTATGATTTCCTGTCCAAGGCCTTTTGTACCATATTATACTCCCTTATGTGTACATCCATTATTTAATGCACACTTGGGACACCAAGAAAAATCATTGTTTATATGACTGAAGAGTTTGTCATTTAATTAGGTTGCCAGGAAAAGGAGGAGCACACACATATGTTTACAATACCCTTGACACACAGGAGACACTCAATGAATATGTGACTGAATGAAAGAGCTAAGTATCCAATTAACAAAAGGCAATGAATATTGTAACCACTAAGAATAATCACTAAAGCAAGGCTAGCTGAAAAATCTTGAACTATAGGGATGAGAAAGCAGCATATAAACAACCTGAGTGTCTGTGAAGAGGAGGGAAGGTGGTTCCTCCAAGTAGACTCAGCCATTTCACCAGTGCACAGGGACCTCCTATTAATTCAGAGAGCAACTACTGGAATAGTTGGCTATAGGAGAAACTTCGTAAAAGAGAGTAATGAGGGTAGAGATAAGGAGTAGAGATGGATGGAAAGTTAGACTGAAAAATTAATATGTAACTGGATGTGAGAAATATTTATGTTTAAATTTAGTGCTGTAGAGAATACATAACTTTGGAAGTACCTTACATTTGTTTAATTTTTGGTAAAACTCAAAATAGAATAGATTTTAATCCAAACAGCTTCAGACTAAGGTTAAAAAACATGAGTCTGTGTTTGGAAATCAAATTTATTGTAATATAATTTATGTTCGATAGAGGGCATCTATATGGGGTGATCAATTTGATGAGCTTTGACAGATCTACACACTTGTAAAACTACCACACCCCTAAAGATATAACATTTCCATCACACCTCAGAGTCCACAGAATAAACTAAAAACTCGATTTGACTCCATCACTGTTTTGCTGTTTAATCCTCTATTTGTCACTAGACTTTTCTAGAACTGTACTAACCTGTGTGCTACCTCTATCTCAGCATTGCCACATGGGAAAATGTAGACATTGTAAGTATAAACTTTTTGAAAACTGTGAAATGTAATGAAAATGTAAGGACTTATTAGTCTAAGTAACATGCAGTTGCAGAAAGACTAATAGGACTAAAATATAGGAGGGGCTCAAAGAACAGTTGGAAGTAGGAAAAACACCAGCAAATGTATGATATATTACAGGTGTAATGTGATTCATGCAGGTACTAAAACTGGGGGCATGGATTCTTGATGTGAGGATGCAGAGCAGGACCAGATTCACTGCAGGCGATCTCCCTGGTACTTTCATTTTATTCTCACGTGGCATTGGATTTCTGATCATGAATCAGTGAAATTGTAAGTTATTTATGGTCAGAAATCACTGAGCCCATTCAAAGTTAGACAACAGCAAATGTCTAATTCATGAATGCAGAATCCATACATATCAACTTTAGTACATTGTCCTACTCCTGAAGGATTTTTCTAAAATATAACTTGATTTCTTTATTCTCTAGATTAAACCCTTTTAATGGCTCCACATGGCATTTAGATTAAACCAAAGTTCCCTAGAATAATGGGTAATATTATTCACAATTTGGGGCTTGTTAATTTCTTCAGATAACTCTCTCATCATGTTCTAACCTAGCCTACGTATCATAATTCTCATCCTTCCTCCATCATGCCAGGAAAACTTTGGTAATACACAAAACCACTTCTCACTGAGCCTAAACTCAGGATGGTTTGCAGACATTTCAGTGTATACGATCAGACTGAGCATAAATACATGTGCATTGGAAATGGATAAATATGACCTTCACTCCTTCCCTGTCATTAACTAAATGTGTTGCCTGTTAATGAATCTCCACAAGCCTAAGTTCCCATATTTGTAATATAAGAATGGGATCATAGTACTAATCTTCTGGGTTCCCTGTGAGGATTAAGTGAAGTAGCAGAATATCTAAGAGCTAGAAATCTGGACTAAGATTGTCTTGGTAGATTGTCTTGGTCTTATTGTATCTCTGTCACACATGAGCTATATGATCTTGGGAAAGTTACTCAACTTGCCCACTTTCCTCAGTCTCCTCAGTTTCCTCATAGACAGGGAGATAACCTACCTCACAGGATTTTTGTTAGGATTAAATTAAGTAACAGAGGTCAAACACTGAGGAGAATGCCTAGCACATAGCATTCAATTGATGATATGTCTATTATTATCACTATCATAGTTTATTAAAATAGAATAGAAATATTAAGATGTAATAATCACAACATCTCCCCACTTCCCTACTCTACCTTCAAAGGAATATGTTTTCTGCATATTGTCTTTTGCTCTCTGCAACTCAGAGTCATCAGAGCTCATTCTCGCTGTGAGGAATATGGCTAATAGACTGATTCCCTGCAAAAGACCAGAGAGATAAAACCTTACTTCCCAGGGCTTGGTACATTTTCTCAGCAAGAAGAGTCCTTCACAGGGACTGTGGAATCATTAGGTACTACAGTGCTTTCAGAGAGTCTGGTCCTGCAGACAGGGGAAGGCGGGAGTCCAGGTGATTACCTTCATCCCAAACAGCCTGTATGTAGAATGACACAGGGAGATAGGAAATGCGTGGAGGGATAATATGGTAGTGAGAGAGCAACAGAGAGAAAGTGAGGAGAATTTTAGTAGCTCCCTAGATCGGGAAACTTTGTGGGGCGAGAGAACCATCTAAAAGGGTGCATTAAAAGTTTCTTCTGCAAGGTGCTATGTAAAACAGTCATGCCTCTCTTTTAAAGAAATTTTTTGGAAAGATCTGTAGCATTCTTAAAAACACATGGAGTCAGGTGATTGTTTCTTAGACTTGGATGTGGTATAGAGTGTGGACCATGTTGAATTATACTAATCACTGTTATTGATAGACATATTGAATTATGTTTAGTTTTCTGAAATTTGATTTTTTTATAACTTTATACATTTTATCCCTTCTGCCTCCAATGCCCTCCTCTACTTGTTTATTTTATATATTTAAATGTTCAACATCCTTTCAGACCTATGTAAAGCACCTTTTCCTCATTGGAATTGATCATTTCCTCCTTTGACCCTCATGGTGTTTTTATTTATTCCTCTCTTGCTCAGCATTTCTCTAATTCATTGCAGCCATAAATAGCCTTGTTCAACTACCTGTGATGCTTGTGTACATTATGGGAAAAACAGCCTTTGGACAGTTGACGCTTTTAACAATTTATGCTTCTTTTTGCTTGATAACAAGACTCCCACAGGCTATTTATCCTATGTGTACAGATATTTTCCCCCTGACAGCCTTGTATTCATAAGGGCTGATCCCTGGAAACAATTACCCTCGATTTTCAGTTTTCTAGGGCTCCCTTCCAGGAGTTATGGCCGATCCCTGGCTGCCGAGGGTTTATAAGAGTGATAGAATGCCACAATATTATTTGTGGGTAATTCTTGAGTAAAAGATAACAAAGTCAATGACAATAGAGGGTCTGTAAGCTATGAGAGGCTAAATAACAAAGAAACCTGAGCCTCAGAGGTAACAGATTAGTCTCTACCCATTCATTGGTCAGCATGATTTTAGATAATGAGATTACTTTTTGATTATTCACTGACCAGCCAAGCAGTAGTCTGCTTCTTGACCAGACATATATGTAGAGTGACAATATATTCTTGTTTGCTTGGAACATTCTGATTTACACTTGTTGAACGGGAGTGGAATTTTGAATAAGTACCTCCTTTGACATTTAAATTTGACATGGTTTGGACAATACATTATATGGTCATGCCACATATAGATTAATACCAGTGATAAAGAAGATCATTCTTGACCAGGGTAGCTCAGTAAGTACTTTTTTAATGAATCAGTCTTCCAGATATGGCAGAATGATTGTCTAGGTGCCTTAATAAACACATATTACCTCTTCTATTGTCTTGGTCTTGGCTGTCCTGGCTTCTGGTTTAGTAGAGAGCCACATGCACAATTCACATCCTTCCTTTTCCTATTCATGGGCCTGACTATATTTAACTGTCCTCTAACCACAGTCAGTGACCAGCATCACAAGTCTAATGGACAAAAATTATAGCAGTGGCTTAGAGACTAGGGTATTTTACATGAGCATAGCCTAACAATTATGGGTAATTTAATCAGCACTAATCCTACTTCATCTGGCCCCCTATAGAAAAAGACAGCCTTTGGCAAAACCAAGAGGTAAAGTAATCCTCTCTTGGTTTGGAGATGACTGAATTGAGCTGAAAGTCACTGGTATGGTATACAGTTTTTCTGTTGCTGAAGTAGAATCCTCTAAAATCCCTTGGTAATGTTAGGGAAAGGGTTGGTATTCACCCAACAATTAATAATCACATAGCAGGGTAGAATGGAAAGTCAAGATTCTGCCCTGTCTTACACCTCTGTAACTATAAGGCTTGGATCCCAGTTACTGATCACAATAAAAGAGGCACTGGTTTATCCCCAGTAATGGGGCTTAAAAGTCCAAGGCCAAAGGCCAGTTTCCCTTTACAAGAGTCTGATGCCTGGACTGTTAGATCCCTGCCCTTTAAGAATATATTTGACATAAAACCAGTTTTGATACCTTTTTATTTTAGTTGGTACAAGAAGGGTAAGTCTGTCATTCTCCATCCTCTCTGTTCCAGTCTCCAAAAGAGTCTACATTTCCATCTCTGACATCACTATTCTTCAATTTCTCAAATCGTCATGATTTGTCCCCTGCAACTCACATGGATCAGAGAAATCCCTTCTGTCTCTACCATTTTGGTCCATCAGAAACATATCTCTCACTGCTTTCCTGGAAGCTGTTTCAAGTGGTGGCTGTTTTCCACTCTCCTTGCACTGCTTGGTCTGGAGGACAGAAAAGAATAAGTTGTTCTCCTTTTTCTCCTAGCAGCTTTTAGTGTATTCGCCATACCTCTTACCTCTGACCATTCATTTTTCCTACCTAGTATGCCTCAAGGTGAAAGAAGAAATTTAGTGAGGCTTGGACAGAAGCACAATGCTGTAACTTGTATGGGTTCCAAAAATTCTTGTGTGTGGCTTAGGCGGAAAGCAAGGTTTGCCTTCTGTTCTCAAAGGGAAAAGGATGCGAGGATAACTGCCAGTTCCTAGCCCTTGGCTTCTCAGGGGCTTACGTCATTGGGACACATTGGATCACATGCATTCTCTTTCCCCTTGTACTTCTCATAGCCCTCTTCCTTTAAATAGCCTAACCAAATCTTCCCCACATTTCAGGCTTCTGTTTAGACACCATTTGTCACCCTCCTCTTTGCCTTTTCTGGGTTGGAGTTTTCCCCCTTGTCTGGGTTCCCATAGTAACCTATTTGTTTCCCTACACTTTTTATATTTATTAATAGTATGTTTCTTGCCTGTATCTCACAAGATTATGAATTTATGAACTTTTTGCAGCACCAACTTGTTCAATTTTAGATTCCTAGAGAGAAATATAGCATCTGGACCATTGTATGTGACTATTTATCCTCCTTTTACTGTGTGTCTGGAACTGGCCTAAGTATTTTACACATATTATTCTATTTGATTCTCAACAAATTTGGAGGGAAATTACTGTTATCATGTCCATTTTAAAGATAAGAAAACTGTTTGAGTTTTCTAAAGTGTTTGAGTGCTTTGCCCAACATCACACACATAGTGACAAATCAAACACAAATCAAACAGATTTCAAGTCTTCCAGAAAGTCATAGAATATTCTCAACCACTTGGAATATCATTTGAATGAATGACTCAACTCTGAGGGTCAAAGAGAGTTGAGACCCATTGATTATAATTCACATGCTGAAATATCCTTAAACCTATGCTTAGCACTTCAACAAAATGTTTTAAAGTTGTGCTTTTGATGGGGAATATTGCAAAAGTTCTCAGTAAGGGGACTCTATTCTCACTGTGTAACCTGAGGCCTGGAGTAGGGCAGACAGAATTCCTAGAAAAGTTACCTGACCTAAAGTATTCAGAAGAAAAATCTGTTTTCCCTTCTGGAATGAAGTTAGTTTCAAAGCAAGAAAGAGAAGTTAAATCTACAAGAGTTTGAACTTCAGCTTCCAAACTCTACTTTCTTGATGGATAATAAAGAATAAAAAGTAAAGCAATATTTCAGGTTTTCAAGTTTGTGTTTAATAAAACTCAAATGAATCTCTGCCAAATGGGTGAGTGGGACTCAGATGTATAATTAAACTTCCCTCTGGAATGTATGCCACTCAGATGTCAAATGGCTAGCAGCAGATTGGTCTTTTCAAATGTGATCTATTGCTTCATGGAAAATGGTCAATGGTTCTCACTATGGAAATTTAACAGAGTAGATTTTTTAGGTAAATGTTCTAACTCATTTAAGACTCTAAGCACACATTTAGAAAAAGAGAAATATGAGTAATGAATTGTAAATCATACATAGTGCAAGTAGGATCTCTGACTTTCAGCAGATTGCAGGTTGAATTTCTTTTAGACTTAATGTCACATGTGAGTTATTCCTAAGCCTCTTCTTAAACCTCTCTCAATACTGATTTACAATAAATGGATGGGTTTAGCCATGTGATGAATGACATTTTTAAGAAAACACTGGATATTTGAGTTTGCCCTTTCATAACATCTAAGAAAAAATGGAGGGGGGCGGCACATGTCAGGGGGTATTCACAGCCAGGATAGAGCAAATGAAAATTCAGCAATACCTTTAAATACCATTCCATAGAGACAGCTCACTCTGTTAGAAAGAGGTAAATAACATTTCAATTACAGAAAAAAATGTTTGTAGAAACACTCTCATCTATGCTGAAGTCCAAAACAAATTCTATTTTCTAAGATTATATCTGTAATAATGATTTCAATTTATTAAATATGATTAAATAGCTATTCTCAAAACCAATGTATAAAAATACAGTATTTTAAATGCCATATATGGTTGTGGCATTTTCTATTTAAAATTTTTCAAAACCGAGGAGACTTGCTTCAGTGCAATGAACAGTTATTTCTTCTATGGAACCATCAAGTTGCAATCAATTTTATTTATTTATTTATTTATTTATTTATTTATTTATTTGTTTGTTTTTGTTTATTCTATTACAGTTGTCCCATTTTTCCCCTTTGCCCTCCTTCATCCAGCCCACACCCCCATTCCCATAGTTCATCCCCACCCTGTTGTCCGTGTCCATGGGTCATTTATACATGTTCCTTGACTACTCTCTTCCCCTTCATTCCCCCTCCTCCTTTCCTCTGGCAGCTGTCAGTCTCTTCCCTGTTTCCACGTCTGGTTCTGTTGTGCTTGTTAGTTTATTTTGATCATTAGATTCTTCTTATAAGTGAGATCATACGGTGCTTGCTTGGGCAGCACATATACTAAAATTGGAACGATACAAAGAAGATTAGCCTGGCCCCGGTGCAATAGATTTTTTGCAATGCGGTGAATGAGCAAAAGCAGTGCCCACGGGTACCTTGAGGGGAGGAACAGTTTTATTGTTTGAAATCATATTTGGCACCTTGAGTTTTCCAATTTTTCTTCATACTTAACAAAGCACACAGGCACTATCTTGTTCTGAGCTGGTTACAGATCTTCGTTGTTCACTCGTTTTCTAGGTGAAATTAACTATAACCTCGTTCCCTGAGTAAATATACCCTGCCTCAATAGCTTGTACTAATTTAAAGAAATGGTAACTTTATCCCTCTATGCTGAAATGAACAAATCTTAAGTCTACTGTTTCTTAGAAGTCAGACTGAAATGAGTTCCTATGATGGGGAACTTTCTTACTGCTTTTTCAGTGAATGGTGCTGTCCTATACTGGTATTCTGACTAATATAACAAGAAGTTGGCCTGCCTTTGAGGCTTCAGCTGGGAGAAGGGTTATTTCTCCTGCTTCCTGACTAGTGTAGGATTACTGCATGCTGAGCACAATGGCTGCTGTTCTCTCTCTTGAGGTCAATAGTGATTGAAAGGGTGTTAGGGTAGAACTTAAAGCTCAATTTGAGTATGGAAATCTTTTAGTGTTTTCAGGTTGATGACTTCTGTATAAGGGGAAAGTTCTCTCTACTAAGTGACGGTCATTAGCAGAATTATGGGGGAGTTCATGTGGCTTTGCTCCCTGAATCTTGCCCCTGAGTAAATGGAAGATACAGTGTAGTTTCATGTTTGAGATGTGGGGTTGGGGATTTATATACTTCATTTCTGTCATGAACATGCTCAGGGCAGCTGCTGAACGTACTTAATTAGACTGTAAATATTCAGAGTTTCTTATGAAAGGAAAATATGAATTATTTAAAACATTTTTGTAATTATATTTTATAATAATAGCCTTCCTGTTTTCTTTAGTAATATTAATATTTATAACAGAAGTATTTAGGATAGTATTAAAAAAGTTATTTTTGCAACACTGGTTTTAGCCATGAGTGGTTTTGGAGGTGTAGATTGTCTTTTGTAGTCAAAGGGCCATATATTTGGTTCACATTTCATAGTGAGAACAATAATGACAGCAATACTAAAAGCAACAGCAATGATTAGTTGGGAATTCAATATAAGTATTAACTACAAATAGACTATTCTATCCAGTCAATTTTGAAAAACTAGGATGTTTGGTACAATGTTTGGAGTTCTGAAACAGTTGCAAAAAAAGTTAATTTCTTTTGACTTCTGCCAGTTAGTATTAAACTTATGAGGCATGAAATCATCTAATTCTCGATAATAGGCTTTCTATAGAGTTCCCAGCAGAAAACATTTATACTTGAAACATATGTGCCTAGACCTCACAACCACAGGAACATTTATTTACAAAAATGCACCTAGTATTCCTCTCTTAGTGCTCAAAAACAAAATAATTTTTTAGAAAGATGTGTGAAAATGGGCCATAAATTTGCCCATATCTTTAGTGAAGGCTCAACAAATCAACTGGGGTAAAGCCTAGGATATATTACATTTGCATATTTATATATCCAAACTTTTGGCA
The DNA here is from genome assembly GCF_021234435.1 of Artibeus jamaicensis. Taxonomy (NCBI): domain Eukaryota; kingdom Metazoa; phylum Chordata; class Mammalia; order Chiroptera; family Phyllostomidae; genus Artibeus; species Artibeus jamaicensis. The sequence continues at coordinate 21,169,590 of NW_026522025.1, read as the reverse complement.
ATTGCTACTTCTCCCTCATCTCCATTTTATTCCAGTTTTCTGCATTTTTTTTCTGTTGAAATGGTATGTTTTATTTTTGTCATCAAGGGGAGAGGTACAGGATGCCTAATAAGATGAAACTGAGATGAAAAATTATCCCATTTCATTGTATGAAAAGATCCATTTTAACATATTAAGCTTCATGAAAGGCAGTGAGAATAAATGTGTATTGGACACTAGACTGTCACTAACTTATTCTCAGTCTTATTGTCATCTGATGTTCTGGAGCACAGTCAGACCCTCATGCCACAATTCTGGGTTTAAATCTTGAATTGTTTAGATTCAAAGGAAAGCGCATTACTACATTTCAGCGTAACTCATGATTTTTTAGAATATGCTGACTACTGATGGAAAACTGAGTTGGCTCTCAGTTCCTTCTTTTCCTTCAGGTTTCCAAAACACACGATTTTTACCTTATTTCTAGAAGATCCTTCTGTTTTCATATGTTACTAATATCTTACAGTTTCCTCTCTAAGCATCTATGTTCATCTGAATTCATATTTAGTAATGTTTATTTACTATCACAGATTTTATAATTCGTACATTTTTCTGCAGAAGATTTAAATACAAATAGAGTAAAATAAAAAGGATTTACACTCTGCATATCCACAGATGACCATGATGTTTGTGTTCATCTCTCTACCTTTCGGTGCCCGCACACACACCACAGACGTTCTACCATACACACGTGCATATGCGTAAAATCGGAACTCTACTGTAAAGTGACATTATAGTTGTTCATCTTTTCCTTTAACATCTCCTGCAAAGTGGGAATATTTACTGTAAATTGTTCTTGTACATTAGAATCACCTGAGGAGCTATAAAAGAGTTTCTTAAAAACTCTGCATTTCAGCTTCAGAAACATTGATTTAATTGGTCTGGTTTTATGTACAGGTTTTTCTTAAAGATATATCCCCAGCCATTTCCATTTCTCTACAAAATAGAGAATCAATGCCATAGGGAATTTTTATTTTCTCCAAACCTTATACTGGGAAATGAGTCTATAGCTATATATAACAATAAATTCTTCTCAGTTTCATTCCTCTACTTGATCTCTGACAGTTGATCACATTCTTCTGTTGTAAATTGGATTGGATTATAGTTTTCAGTTCTTCACTTTGTTAATAATAAATCCATGATGCCCTTTTCTAGATGACTTTGCAAAACCTCTATTACTAAAATAGGTGATACTATTCTGTATTACTAAAGTATATATCTAAATATATATCTCTCTAGTCCTTTGATAGGTGTCTTGCTTTGACTAATAGAATGTTAGTGGATATGAGATGAGCAAGGGGTTTAAGTATGCTTGGCTTATTGTGCTTTTCCACATGCTTTGAGAAGAACATACCCATTCAGTGAAGGTGTGGTCAGCAAACTGTATTACTTAGGTCATGTACTACTTAGATCATGTACTACTTAGGTCATGTGGAAGACACTTACCCAAAGATAAATATGCAAAACAAACCCCATGTTTTCTATAACCGCTAATATTTTGTGTTCTGTTATACAGCATCAGTGCAGAAAAAAACTGACAGGTTCACCTTTCTTCTCATTCTTGTTTGTTTGTTTCTATAATGTTACCTTCTGCTTCACTTATACTCTTGACAATTCCTATTTAAGATACTTTGCTGGATTCTCTCCTCATCACGTAATATAAACATTGTCCCAGAACTCCATTCTCAGCTCTTGTCAATTTTTTTTTTTTAGATTTTATTTATTTTATTTTTAGACAGAGGGGGGGGGGGAAAGAGGGGGAGAGAAACATCAATGTGTGGTTGCCTCTTATGTGTCCCTTACTGGGGACCTGGCCTGCAACCCAGTCATGGGCCCTGACTGACTGGGAATCAAACTGGTGACCCTTTGGTTTACAGGTTGGTGCTCAATCCACTGAACCACACCAGCCAGGGCTCAGGTCTTGTCAATTCTTACTCAGTGAATTCTTTCTGACCATCTTCTTTACTCCCATCATTTCAACTATATTGTGTCTTTATTAGCTTCTGACCATGAAAAGAAATTTTGGGAATTTTTCTTTATCTTCACCTGAGCACATTTTTTCCATTGCTTTTAGAGAGAGAGAAAGGGAAAGAGCGAAACATCAATGTGAGAGAAAAACATCAATGAGTTGCCTTCTTGTATGTGCCCAAAATGGCGACAGAGCCCACAACCTGGGTATGTGCCCTGACAAAATCAAAGCTGCAACCTTTTGGGTCTGCGGGACAGCATGCCAACCAACTGAGCCACACCAGCCAGGGCCAAAATTTTGTGAATTTTATTTATGAAATACAATCATGCCTTGGGTTCAGCCACATAGAAATTGAACTCATTACTCTTTTCCCCAATATGCTACTTCCATGATTTAGCCACACTGATTAAAGCTACCAGCTGCATCACAGGTGGCAAACACAAGGCCCGTGGGCCAAATCCGGCCCTCCACCTTGTTTTATCTGGCCCAGCACCTTGTTTCTACCTGGTGGTAGTGCCGAGCTCTCACTTACCCGTTAAGGAGCAGTTACAGTTACACAGTCCTAAAATCACACTTGGCCCTTTGAAGGTAACCATGAGGCTGATGTGGCCCCCAGTGAAAATGAGTTTGACACCCCTGACCTACATTGTTAATTTAGCAAAAATGAAGAGAAAAGAAAAGAGGAAAGAAAAGGAGACAAGAAGGAAAGGAAGGTAGGTCAATCTAGGCTCCTATTTTTTAAAATTTCCATAACCAGTTGATCACCTGACAAACTTTAACACATCTTTATGGCCCATTTTATGAACAGTTTTCTGGCTACTACTAGTCTCCAGAAAACGTAATTATTCTGAACTGTCTTTTTACTTTAAAACTTGAATTTGTATTTCTCACTTTTTTTCTCTAGCCTCATTTATGTCAGGGCCTATGTTGTCTTTGTGCTTGATTTTGGAGTCACTGACATGATGCTGATCCACAGTTGGAGTCCAGTAAAGATGCACTGAGTGAATTGTGTCACCAGGTATCGGAAGCTGAATTAAAAATATGGGCATTTTAGAAATTGTCAGACCAAGGCTAAATTATTTTGTGTTTATTTTGTAGTTTTCCTATCAATTGCGATTGTGCTGCATTATTTTTCTTCAGCAAAGAGTTGTTAAATGATTAACAAATAGAGTCATTTAAAACAAAAATGAAGTGCTGGAGAAATGATAATGAATTAGATTATGGAACTTGGCTCATTGTGTTATTAGTATTCTGTCTATTGAAATCACACTGCCAAATGATGACCTAATTATATCCCATTTGCCAGATGGCTAATTGTGGCAAGCAAAGAAGATTAGCGGTTATTGTAAATATTGTCTTTTGATAGTAAAACATGTTCCAGAATTACTAATTTATTTTTAAATGCTAATTTTTACATGTATCTTTACAAACCTACTTCTGAATTTCATAAAGTTATTATTAAAATATGGAGAGACAATAATGATTCAGAAAGACCTAGGTTGGCCCTGGCCAGTGTGGCTCAGTTGCTTGAAGCATCATCTCATTCACCCAAAGGTTGCTGACAATTTAATTCCCAGTCAGGGCACATTCTTATGTTATAGGTTCAATCTTTTGTTGGGGCTTGTGCAGGAGACAACTGATCGATATTTTTCAGATTGTTGTCTGTCTGTTTGTCTCTCCCTCTCCCTTCCCCTCTCTCTAAAATGCAGTGAGAATTAAAAAAAGAAAGAAAGAATTACACTGTAATAAAATAACCAGTGCAATGTAATTTTACATAATTTGGGTTTACTTTACAATGTTGGGCCAAATTTTGATTCAAGGAGCAAGATAATATAATATAAGTGTCAACATAAGAAACATCCAAACCTATAAGAATTTTTATGACTTTATTTAAGCCAAACTGATGACAATTGATGGGGAGCAAAACCTCAACGGACTGAGAAAATGCTCCAGAAAATAGCAATTGTGAACCTTATTTTATACATTACAGATGTAGTCATGCAGAATGGGGTTCAGTCACTTGTCACCCTAATACATGACCCAATGATTTGTGTTGAAGGGAACAGGTTTTTATTGACAAGTTTCCAATTTTGTGTGGGGGCCAAGAGCACTCCTAGAACTTCTCTTGCTTCCCCAAAGATGACAAGCCAAAACCATGCCCATGCCAAGAAGTTCCCCATTTCCTTTCCTTTTATTTTCTAAAGATTGTATTTATTTATCTTTAGAGGAGAGGGGAGGGAGAGGAATGAGTGTATGGTTGCCTCTCGTGCATCCCCTGCCAGGAACTGGCCCCAACCCAGGCATGTGCCCTGACTGGGAATCAAACCTCGAGCCTTTGGTTCGCAGGCTTGCACTAAATCCACTGAACTACACCAGCCAGGGCTCCTTTCCTATTTTTAAACTGGTCATGTAAACAGATCTCCATCCTTTCCGAAATGTGCATTTGTAGGTTTCAAAGTCGCCATCTTCTTGCAGCAGCTCTTTCCTTCAGGATCTGGGGTGCGCTGTGCTCAGTCTCCGTGTAGCAGTCCAGGACTCTGTGCCCTGCTGCACTGGATCTCAGTGTCCCAGAGGCTGGAGCCCAGTGAGGCATGTGTCGCAAGGTGGGGCCCAGTCTCCAGTAGTGGGCTTCCAACACGCAAGGCCCAATACCCTGGTGGTCCCGGCATCTGCCTGATCCCATGAGCACTCACATCCATGTGGGGAGCAGGGCCAGAACCCGGATCATCCAGGCGCCAAAAGCTGAGAGAGAGAGAGCCCCAAACCAAGTGTGTGAGAGAGTCCACAACCAAGCAAGCGGCCTCTCTGCACCTTTGCTTTTAAAAAAGTCTCTCCCCAAATCCACACATGCAGGAAGCCCTAGCTCCCCGTGTTTTTGACCCTCTTTCAGCTGCCATTTTTGGTAAGCGTAAGTTTCCATGCACAGGCTGCACAAACGTCTGTTTGTGCAGGGTGGGGCATTCAGGCCCCCCCCTTCCCCGCAGCTCACACAGGTGCTCTCAAGCTCTACCCCAAACCCCGCCTCCCACTACATCCGTAGTGGCTGGGCTGCTGGTTCACATGGGAGTAACCACTTCGTCTTTGTTTATAGTTTGCTCTGGGCAGCAGCTTCCTTCTGCAGCCCCTCCCAGCTGGGAAGGCATGGACTGCATCATTGCTATTTTAATCTGACACCCTGGAGTCTCTTGCTTTTCAGCGACCTCTGCTCTGACCTACTGCATTACTCAATCAAAAGAGAAGGCATAAGGGGGGGTTACATGAAATCCATTGGTGATAGTATAGGGAGCCTGGAGAAAGCAAAGTGGGAAACCCTCTGTCATGGTATTGAAAAGTAAAATGCTGGACACATCCTTCTTTTACTTAGGTGGATCCAGGATAGTCAATAGTCAATGACTAACATGGAAACAATAACAATGAGGAGATTCTCCGTCTCTGCTCTGGAGTGGTGGTTGTGCCCTGAGGGGCTTGGATAAAGGTAAGTTGCTTTGACATTCTCAATGGTTGTTCATAGTCGATGTGAAAAGACAACAGACAGGCTCAGTCAAGGTAAATATCAACTTTTGTCAGGGAAGATTCTAGCCTAGGACTTGACTACCCACCATAAATGGCTTTTAGTGACAAGGTTTTAATTTCAGACCCTACTATGTGGTTACCCTAGGTCTCTGATTTTGTAAGGTCAAAATGCAAGTCTCCCCAGCACCTGTCAGGTTTAGTATGTGGCCCTTTTCGTCCACACAATGCATCAGTCATCTTCCAACTTTTGTCTGCTGTATTCTTTTTTTTAAAAAATAATTTTATTTATTTATTTTTTAGATTTTATTTATCTTTAGAAGGGGAGGGAAAGAGAGAGGGAGAGAAGTATCAATGTATGGTTGCTTCTCATGTGTCCCCTGATGGGAACTGGCCCCTGCTGGGAATTGGCTTGCAACCCAGGCATGTGCCCTGACTGGGAATCAAACTGCAATCCTTTGGTTCACAGGCCCATGCTCAATCCACTGAGCTACACTAGCCAGGGCTTGTCTGCTGTATTCTTTTGTCCCCTAACAAATTCTCAGGCTCTGAGATGGAGCCAGTGTGTGTCCAGATCTCAATGCACACTTCTATCAGCCTTGTGAAATTGGAATTCATAATATGTAATTTAGGTACCATTTCATCATTCTGATGGGTGGAGTTTTATCATGTTCTTCAGAATCCAAGGCAGCTCTTTACTTTTACCAAATGTAGCTCCTTACCAAGACATAAAGACCAAATAATTGGTTACCTCCCAGCCCCACTCAGTTTGGTGTCATTCAAAACAAAAACAATACAAAATTGTCAAGTAAGTTTATGACAGTCTAACATGATTTTGGTGTTTGTTATCATAACTAATCTATGCCTTTTATAAAATAGAGAATCTTTCCAAAAGTGATTCCGATGCTCAGCTTTGCTCTTTCCCTTAGACTCCTGGTCTGCGTATTGGGCGGTTCAGTGAACAGAAGTTCACTGATTTGTCCTCATCCATTTACTTCATTCTTATATCTGCTATTGATTGTAACTCTGCCACTCTTGAGTCAAATATAAAAATTAACAGTAGACCTAAGACATTAAAATACTGACAAGTAAATATCTGACAATATTTACTTTAAACTGCTGCTACAAGGAAAGTTAATAACAAACAATGCAATTTTAAAAATCTTTAAAGTTATCATATATTCACCGAATTCATAGGGTGTGCAATGTACTAGGCCTGATATAATTTTTGTTTCCGAAAATTTTGACTATACTTCATGTTGGTATTTATTTGTTGGTCTCAAGCAAGTGTATTGACAATCAAGTCACAGCTTACCGATACTAATGCCCCATAACATTCATTTCTGATCTGTATTACAGTCCGATAACTTAAAAAAATAAAAAGTATTTACTAAATTGCACTCATTAAGGTCCAACATCGATCTCCTCTGCACCGTGTCACCGTGTTTGCTCCAAGTCACCTTAATTGTAAAATGAATTGCTTAGTCACACGTCTAATGATGAGTAGGATTGGCCTTCGTAACCACTTCTCTGTTGTTATCAATCAGCTATTTACATAGTCACAGGGGAAAACACATCATTGTTCTCCATGAGACAGAGTAACGAACATCAAATTTAATTGCTCTAAGAGGCAACTGGAGTCATAGTCTTTACAGAACACTTAATGTTTTCATTACTTATCAATTCATTTATAATTATGCTACAGTCACAAAAGTTAAGCAGCCTGCAAACAGTAGATCTTTCACTGCTGTTTATGCAGATATAAACAAATAGATACAAAGTGTGTTAGAGTGACTATATTAACACAAATGATTATATAGAATGTCAGTTATTCCAGTTTATCTTTACTAATGTTGCTGAAACAGATTGTGTCAGATGTGCTTACCTTTTATGGGTAAAGGCTTTATATCCTTTTATTGACTTTAATTTTTTAAAATAGCTTTTCTTTAGACTTTTCTAGTGTCTATTGTTGCTTGTTGCTACCCAATAACTCCTTTTTTCTAAAGAAGGTATACTGAGAGAAATGAGATGACTACAATATAAAATATCATTTATGCATTCATTCATTTCTTACATTAAAAAACTATACTCATCTCTGGGAATATAAAGATGATTAAGAGAAAAAGTTATGCCATTCCAATGCCTCAGGTCTTTCAGAAATGAACAACTAAACTCTCTGAATTGTAGTGTACACAATACTTCTGAAATATCTCTAATGAAGAGAGAATGGGAGCCTGGGAAGGTAGCCTGAATACTTTGGCATTCATACCAATGCCATTTTTTTCATTTCATAAAGTATGCGTAGTTTGCAGTCCATTCTAGTAGTTCTCAGACTCCTTTTGCACTAACCCCTTTTTTCAAGAGAATGTTGAAACCACAGTCAGTAGGTAAAACATATAAAGTGAACGAAAATATGCACCCACCCCCAAAGAACATGGTTGCAGACCATGGCTTTCGAGAACCACCCTAATTCTACTCCACTTGTGGTTGTGATGCCTAAAATGTTTTTACAAATGGCTTAGGAGAATTGCTTAACATTATTTTTTAAATATCTTCCCAAATATTTCCATAATTTGGGCCACATTTATTTTATGTTTTTGTTTACTCATGCACTATAATGCAGTACACCCACAGATGTATGCTGTGATTCAGAAGCACTGTGGTTTTAGTGTAAGGATACAGTATTTTAAGAACAGGATGCTAAGTCAGAGGAAAAAATATTGAATTTGGGGTAGGAAGGGCATATCGAGAAGGATCCCGGAATTGTTCAACAATCAACACAGTTATTGAGAACTTTGGGTCCTATAATATATTAGTGACTGACAAAACGAGTAAGGATCCTGCTCTCCTGAGGTATCAGATTTATCAGGGAAAAGAAGATGATGGCTAGGAATTTTCCCAAATTAATGACAGACTCAAGTCATTTACTCAAAAAGTGTTGTGAGCTTCAAGAAAAAATAATAAAAGTAAATACTATTTGGTAAATTATAGTAAGTCTGCTGAAAACAAAAAAACAAAGAAAACCTTTGAAAACAGCCAAGGAAAAAAAGACATATTTTCATAGAAGCAACAATTAGACTAAGAACTGATTTAGCAATTGGAACATGGAAAGTAGAAAATAAAGAGATACCAATTATAAAGTTCCGAAGGATAATGGCCACTGACGAAAACTTTTAAACTAAATAGAAATATCCTTTAAGAATAAAGATGAAAAAAGACATTTACAGAAGAACAAAAGCGGAGAAAATTTATTACTAGTAAGCTCACATTTAAGAATAATAATACAGAATATTATTATTCTTAAATAATGTAATCATGATTACCTGACTGATTACTTTCAGACAGGAAATCAGTCCAGATATGTATCAGTCAGCTTGGGTGAACATCATCAAATACGATGGGCAGGGTGACTTAAAGAACGGACATTTATTTTTCAGTTCTGCAGCCTAGAAAGTGTAAAGTCAAAGTGCTGGTCAGTTTACTTCCCGCTGAGAGCTTTCTCCTGCTCATAGAGGCTGTCTGCTTACGGTGTGCTCACGGGGTCTCTGCTCAGTGTGTACATGTTCAGGGAGAACAAGCTCTCCTGACTTGCTTCTGATAAGGACATAAATACTGTCATGAGGACCCCACCTTCAGGACCTCATCTAAATTGAATGACCTCAGAAAGGCCCTTAACTCCCAGTACCAGTGCATTGGGTATTAACACTTCAACAGAGGGTTTTTTTCTGGGGGTGAGGACGGGGCACAAACATTCAATCTCTAATAAGATGGAAGATCAGAAATGTAGGCAAAAATGAAGAATTATGAAAATTTAAATATCTAGGTATTGACTTTATAAAACACTCTTAATCATGGTTCAAGTGTTCTAAAATACATGTAGAATTAAAATCCAAGCTATCAAAGGCATAAAAGTCAGGTAAGAAATAAGTAGAACTAAATTGTTCAAAGACATTTGTATCGTCTGGAAAAATGTAAACATGCAAATTAGTATCGCTTTTGACAAATCAAAAATATATGTTCTGCTGCCCTAGCTGGTGGCTTAGTTGGTTACAGTAGAGCCCCATAAACTGGAAGGTCATGAGTTTGATTCCTGGTGAAGGCACATGCCTAGGTTGCAGGTCCGGTCTCTGATTGGGGCATGTGAAGGAGGCAACCAATTGACAAATTGATGTTTCTCTCTTACATTAATATTTTTCTCCCACTCTCTTTCACTATCTCCCTCCCTTCTTTTTCTAAAAGCAATAAGTGAGGAAACAAGGGGGGGGAGAAGGGGGGAAGGAAAGAGAAAGAAGAAAGAAAGAAGGCAGGAAGGCAGGAGGGAAGGAAGGAAGGCAGGAAGGAAGGAAGGAAGGAAGGAAGGAAGGAAAGAAAGAAAGAAAGAGAGAGAGAGAGAGAGAGAGAGAGAGAGAGAGAGAGAGAGAGAGAGAGAGAGAAAGAAAGAAAGAAAGAAAGAAAGAAAGAAAGAAAGAAAGAAAGAAAGAAAGAAAGAAAGAAAGGGCTCACCAAATTCCAGAGCTCTTTCTAACAGACTTATAACAAGGACAAATTCTGGCGAGGCTAATGAAGGACAAAAAATATACAACACTGAGGCCTGAAGAATGGAACATTACTACAGATCCTAATGCTGTTAAAATAATAAATAATTGAAAAGCTTATGACATTTTAAATTTTAGATGAAATTTAAAAATTCTTGCAAAAAGACAACTTCTGACCATTGACACAGTAGAAAATAGAAAATTTAAGAAGTTGAATTTATAATTAAAACATTAGAAATTTATCACAAAGAAAACTCAAGGCCCAGATTGTTTTATTACTAAATAAAGCTAAAAATTTTCAGAAAATAAAAATAAAGAAAAATATTTCCAATTATTTTATAAGGCCAGAATAACCAGAGTACTGAAAATTAATGACAATACAACAGAAAAATTACAGGACAAAATTACTAATAAACATAGATTTCAAAACACTCTAAATGAGTTAATGACAAACTAAATGTGGTGGTCTGCAAAGGGGGTAGTGTATCATGGCCCAATAAAGGACAGACGTGCAACTTGACTTAACGTTTGACTATAAATCAATATTAATGCAATACTTAAATGCAATACTATAAATGCAATAGTATTGAAATACTTTTAATGCAATACTATAAATGCAATACTTAATATTTGTGAAATAATGAATAAAATTAAATAATCAGCTATTTAATTGAAGAACATATTCAATAAAATTTAGTATTTAACTACAATTCTAATACAAGGTGTTGAAGGAAACTCTTAGTTAGATAAAGGGTATCACTAAAACCCTAAAACATTAACCTTATTTTGAATTGTTTAAACTTTTTCTTTTGAGATTGGAACAACATGTTGATTTTCATTATTTTCTTATGCAACATGGTATTGAGTGCTCTAGACATAGCAGTAAGTCATGGAAATAAATATAGAGACAAGTTAATTGTGAAAGGAAACACAAATTTGTCTTTAATCATAGGCAATATTATTGTGTATGTAAAAAATCCAAAAAGATTCTACAGAAATCTATTAAAATTAATGGTGAAGTTAAAGATCCCGGATATGAATAAATACACAAAATTACTGTATTTTTATATTATAAGAACTAATTAATAGAAAATGAAACCTTAAAATGGATATAAGACAAAACAAGGAAACAAAACAAAACAGACTCATAGAAACAGCAATCAGAGGGTGGCAAGTTAAAGGTGAGATATAGTCAATAATATTGTGATAAGTTTACACAGTGACAGATGATTACTGGAATCAGTGGGGTGATCACATTGTAAGGTATAAAATGCTGAATCACTTCATTGTTCACATAAAACTACTATAGCCAAGACAAGATTGTATACCAACTATACTTAAATAAAAATAAACTTAAAATATTTTCTTAAAAATGGATGCAATTAGCCCTGGCTGGTGTAGCTCAGTGGATTGAGCACAGGCCTGCGAACCAGATAATCGCGGTTCGATTCCCAGTCAGGGCACATTCCTGGGTTGCAGGCCAGTTCCCAGCAGGCCAATTCCCAGCAGGGGACGCACGAAAGGCAACCATACATTGATGTTTCTCTCCCTCTCTCCTTCCCTTTCCCTCTAAAAGATAAATAAATAAAATCTAAAAAAAAAAAAAAAAATGGATGCAATTTACAAATGCATAAAAAACCATTTAGGAATAAGTCTAACAACAATGTTTAAGTCCTCTATATTGAATACCACAATGTGTTAGCTAAATAAATTAAAGAAGAGCTAAAGAAATAGAGAAATGTTCTGTATACATGGATTAGAAAACAATATTTCAAAATGTCAATTCTCCTCAATTTGGTCAATAGATTTAATGAAATTCCAATGAAGTGTTTTGTTTTGTTTTTGTGGAAATTGAAAATCTGATTCAAAATTGATATTGAAATGCAAATAGCCAACTAACATGAAGGCAATTCTGAGTAAAATGTTAAAGGTGAATAACTACATTGTCAGCTAAGACACAAAGAATAATTAATATGTGATTCCATTTCTATAATGCTCAAAAACAGGAACAATTTATGTTTTCTGTTTATAGATGCATGCTTAGTTAATGAAACTCTTTACAGTTTTCATTATAGAAGTCATAACAGCACTTTGGAGGTAAGAGTATATAGTTCTTGGATAGGAGCATGGTTTTCTATAAGCGAAATTTTACCCCTTGACATATGTGGTAGATACATGAGTGATAGCTCTGTGATAAGTCAATAAGTTGTCCCTTTTTACTTTGTGTGCCTTTCTGTGTTGTTTTATATTTTATGATAAAAACCATTTTAAAAAGATGTACTCAGACTAAAGCACGTAAATGGGGTCTGTCCATAAAGTATCCAGCCACATAATATGAAATATAGAGACATTTATTGAAGAAGATACAAGATACAAGAAACATTGTACTTAGGACAATGATGCCTCATCCCCTTCAAAGTAGGCACCTTGGGACCTCACACATCATCAGCAACTACAGCACGATGTTCCTTCTGCTCTGGTAGGGAAAGCCATGGAATGAATTTTGCCGTGACACGTTTCATGCTAAGATCCTGTGTCAAAATCTCAGACACAGTTGTTTTAGGAAGCCCCAGATCAGCTTGTAATTCTTGCACTGTCAGTCATCAATTTTGGTGATTGTAGCCTATACATGTTGAACATTCTCAGTGTTTTGCTTGTTGCAGGCCTTTCTGAACATGGGCCATTCTCAATCAATTCTTGGCCATCTTGAAGCATTTGTGCCATACTTTTATTTGTGCAACACTCATTGCATTGTCCTTGAAAGCCCTCTGAATCCTCAGAATAGGTTTCCAAAGAGGAATGTTCAATTCTAATGCAAAATTTGATCAGATTTATTGCTCTACTCAGTCAGTCACTTTGAATGTAACAGCCACACAGTACACATGCTCCCTCAAGCATCTACCAGTCCCACCGACTAGTACAGTGAAGTCATCACTGTTCACACATGAGCATTTCAGTCCACTCTCCTTGGCTGCCATGTTACATCAATGTCATGCAAACTGTTCTCTTTATATTAACAATGGCTCGGCTTTTTCTGGGCAGACTTTGTAAATGCAACTTGCAAGTGTATTTTGGAACAAATGTGGTTTGGAAGTAATACCAGACTATAACAGAATTTAGCAACTAGAGTAAGTAAAGCTTGAGCTGACCTTTGATAATACAGTCCAAAATAAATAATCCACTGGAGAGGTGAGACAATGGAAAGAGCAATTCCAGACTGAGGCAGCATTCATGTAAAGGCCCAGTAATGGGAGAGAGCATGAGTATGTAAGGAATTGAATAAACCCTAGTGTGCCTGGAGCATGAAGAAATTTCAGATTGGCTTCTTTCCCCTAGCAATATATTTTGAATTTTCTCCATTAAAAAACGTTATGCAAGTGAATTTTGAATAGGTGGCTATAGAGAGACTTATATGTCAGGTGACTCTTACAAGCAATATGTAACTATTGAAAGGTTTAGAGTGTGTTTTTTGGAGATGACACAACAGATTTGCATTTGAAAAAGTTAACTATGGTTGTGCGGAATGGATCAAAAGACCATAGAGCCTATTGTAGAGGCATAGATAGTAGGTTATTAAAAAAGGCAAGGTGAGCATTGCCAGTGTAACAAGGTGCAGCCAAGAGGGGGGCCCCAAATAGGGATTTTGAATGGGATCCAGATCTCAAGGTGCCCAGGAAATATTAGAAAGACTTATAAGATGTCCTCACTCTGCCCCCCTCCCAGGTGTCAGTTCGAGGAAGGGACAGACACAAGGAGCAGGGCCATTGAGAGCAGTTTTGAACAGCAACAGCTTCGCAGCTAACCTCTGGCATGGTCATTTAACATATCAATAACCTTTAACTGGTTGCATAGATATGTTAAATAGCTGTGGCCATGCTTTGAGCAAGGGGGATGAAAGTGACTTCCACCCAAGATGTAACTAGGAGGCAGCTCTCCCTGGTTACAGTGCCACACCTACCCAGACTCATTATGGCAGCCCAGTAAAGCTGGAAGGATATGGAAATGCTGGCAAGTATAGCTGATTGTGGGAGGAGTCGGAAATGGGACTGCACCAATCCACCAATGGGAGGATTGGTGCAGGGATTTAAACTCAGAGTCAGCCGTTAAGGGGAGAACCACACGGTTTTGGCAGAGTGGAGACACCCTTGCAGCTTTGCCAGGGAGAACCACGCAGCTTGATCCTGGCTGTTGGTGCAGCTGAGGGTGCCAGGAGCCTGAATCTACTTCTTTTCCTGAGATCTGAGATACGGTACCCCAAATTAGGGCAGAGGGATAAGAAGGACTGTGTTCATCTGTGGGTATCTTAAAGGACTTTGATATTTTAATGAAGACATTAGGTTACTACTTTAAGTCTGTATAGCTTTAAATAAACATTTTCTTTCCTTGTCACAAATCTCTGGCATTGAGAGATGTCTTTCCTCTGGTGGTGGACAGTGTGAATGTAGTGGGGATCCTTTCGGTAATAGTATATGGTCCACGTTGGCCCCTGTGTTCTGTAACGCCAGGGCATCGGCCTGTGTGGCAGTGAAGATGATGAGAAGGGGATAGATATGTGGGCGTTCTAAATTTGAGATGAATAGGCTGTCGAAACTTGATTTTGGGAAACAAAATAATTTCCTATATAATATTAACCACCAAATTTTCCTTCAGAGGATCACAAGCTTCAGTAAAGAAAACAATAACAATTCTGTTAGTAGCCATTTGCAATACTATCATTAAGAAAAACTAGTATTGTACACACATATTTCTTCTGCTTGCTTCTCATTAGAATATGAAGGCTCTACTTTCTTACACTATATCAAGCAAACCTGTTTCTTATTGGTAGATGAGGTGCGATCCTTATTTTCCTAGTAAGATTGTACAAAAAGAGACCTTTTTTTAGATGTATGACTTACAACAGCTGAAAATGCATATAGCATTATTCAGTATACTTGCCTGATTCTTGCCTTGCCTCCTTTCTCATTTCCTTAGTAAGTCACCGACATCAAGCCTCTCATTGCTTAATATCAGAAGTTCTGCTTAATCAATTGCCCTTTTTATTGCACAATGAACAATCCTACCTACTCTTTAGCTAGTGAAATTATGAACATAAAACGGGCAGTTGGTGTGTGGATTGATAAGGAATCTTTCCAACTGGCCAAGATGGCATCAGGGGTAGGTTCTTTCACTGAGTGTGCAAAAGACTAGCAAGATAATTGAACAGGAAAAACAGCCCTCTCCCTTCCAGTACCACATTGAGAGTGGGGCCAGAGGAAGGCAAGCCCATGCCCTGCAGAAGTCAAAATGGCCAGGGAGAGGTGCTAGACCAAAAAGGCATGTTGTTTTAGCCTGGGGAAAGAAGACATTGGTTGGGAGATAGACCCACCCATTGTGAAAGTTTGGGAAGTTCATTGGTCATTTTGAGAAAGCAGCTGGTCTGTCCTACGCCCAAACTAATATAATCCCAGTGGAACAAAGAAGCTCTCTCTTGCTGTAACCTACAGTCACACAGTGTACTCACCCATTCTCTTCAAGGGCACCTGACCCTCTAGCCGGGAGCCTTTCTCTCATTCTTGCCCATCTGGTGATACAGTAGCTTGTGATATCATGCACTCTCTCTCACCTGGTAGCACACGACCAGGTGGCCCTGGCAGCCACATGGCTGATGGCCATGCGGGCTCTACATGCAGACTCTAGCAGGAAGACTGAAATGATCAGTAGCTGGGAACAAGCGAGGCTACCTGGATAGTGACTAAGGCAACTTAGCAGCTGCCTGAATGCTTCAACGACTGTACTTTAAAATGGAGCAGGAGCTCTGGACATTGGCTTTTGTCTTGGCCTTGCTCAGGACAAGGCAGGACTTTTTTGTGGCAGAAAGAGGAGATAGTCTTTGAGCGGGGAGTTTGCCATTCTCCAGGGTCAAGCAGCACTTGAAGAAAATCTCTTTCCTTTTGTACCAGCGTCAGCCTCACAAGTTTGGCTTTTGTGTACCAGGCAGCTGAACCCACATATTTGGTCAGTTACAAAATTTCATTTGAAAATCATCTGTTGGCTCAGCAATTGTCTGGGAATCAAATTTTTTTTTTTACATTCTACACTTAGTGACATAGTTCCTCTATTCAGTAGAACTGGGGTGGTTCATTTCACTCCCCCCTGACTTAGTTTTTACTTCTTTTATCATTTACATTGTACTTGATCAATATCTCAGAAAGTATTTTAAAAACTGGGATTTATATTATGCTGTAAACCTGCTCCTTAATCATAATACTTGATTATTGTAAATCCTCGCTATCTGGGGCAGCATTCCGTCCTGGGAAAGGTGGATAAAGGGTTGCATGGCAATTCCAATGGACTCATCAGATCACTGAAATCAAGTCACTAAGTTTTCATTAGAACTTGACTCTTAATTGCAGACTTTTTGTCATAGCTTTGTCCTGATCATTTACACAAAAAGCTTTTGTTTGTTGCCCCATGGTAAAAGGAATCAGATAAAAGTTGCAAGTTAAAGTAACCTACCCCTGCAAGTATACTCCTTAAGAAGGAACAAAGTCCTGCTGGTTTAATACCCACACCTTACAACCTTTTTTGGGGGTGAAGTTAGCTATTTGTTGGTAAAATGTGCATTAGGGTATAAAGGCTTTAAGCTATTTATTGAACGCTAACATTTCCTTTTAAGTTATTGCCTAACCACTTCACTATATGAACACATAAGAGAAAGTTAAATAATTCATAAGTGATGGTTTGAGAGATTCATTGTTCAAAAGAGCAGAACTACTCTTCTCATTTCAAGGACTAGATTTCTGAAGTTTATTTCTTAAAGAAAATAAAATAACAGGAAATATAGTGGGTTACTGCATGTTTTTATTCTAAGCTCTATAATTGTTCTCTCTGGAGCTAGTTAAAGGTTATTTTTACAACTTTGACAGCTTTGTTCTAGTTTACTTAACCGTTCTCCCTGGGCAATCATTTTTTCTGGTCAAATTGAAAAATGTCCTCTTCACTCTCTATTTCTCCCAATATAGCTAATTCGTATTGACTTTTGGATTCCACCCCACCCTTTCCCTCTATATTCAAGTTGTCATAAATGGATTTTGAAAGATATTTGGCTGCTTTGGTTGACTGCATACAATATGCCTGATCAAGGCAAGGGCTCCCTTCCAGTAAGAATCATGGAGTTTAGCTCATTCTTTTCTTTCCAACACTGCAGCGTATCACAGAAATACATGTCAATAAATTGTCCATTAGTGGCTGCAAAAGTCTATATGACCTGCTGTGATCTGGGTAATTCTTCTCAGAGGATAGTGCGAAATTTATAGTGCTTTATATAAGATGATTCAAACCTATATTTCACTTCAAGATGGTTTACTTTTTCTGTTGCATATTTACTGATCTATATTTCTTTAGCAAAAGTACTCTTTGAAGCTGAGCAATACAGGTGCATTGGTTTAAACTCTGTTTAGACTTCATCATTGCTACATATTTTAATGCAGAGTATAACATCAAATTGTCAAGGTACTTATGATGCTATAATACTACAACCTCATTCACTTTGTGGTGGTGTTTTGATTACAGAATGATGGTGGAGGGTAGCTTGTGGGTAACCGTGTCCATCTTGTGGATTTTAAGTATTATTCACTTTAAATTTAAAATCCAATCATTCATTTAAAATGGCAAATGTGGTTTTATCTTTTATTTAAACTCTCCTTTGTGTGGGAAAATGGTTACACTGACAAGTTTTTTGTTTGTTTGGGCTACAAGTGACCTAAATTTTAAAGTATGAAAGTTCACGTTGAGTGTGTAACTCTCCCACTTCCATGTTTGTGCCTCTTGAAGTAAAAGCCGACTTACTCAGGCTTATAAACATAGCTGAAAATCACATAATTTATAAACAAGAATGTACGGAGTGTTGGATTGAGTTACATGAAATGCTAAAGAAGCTTTAGATTTTCCCAAAGATGTTTTTTTCTTAAAATTCAGCCTTAAATCTAAACAAAGCTTAGGGCTATTGGGTTCACATTTTAGTTAAAAAGAGTGAGGGTATAAAAAATGAAAAGTCATTATTATTACAATTATAATAACTGTGCTTGAAACCATTTGTTTTCCAATAAAAACAATACTGAATATTTTGAGTATCAAAACTTCAATTCAAAAGTTACTCCATTGGGTTTCTGTTTTCAGTGGGGTAAACACAATCCTCGATAATCATCTCGTTCATTTATCTTAAACCTCTTTTCTCATTCAACATTTGAACACAAACAGCAAGAACAATGAGTTCTTTTCCTTTCTAGCTATTGGGGTAAAAGTAATGTGGGGCTTAAAGGAGAAATTATTTTAGGCGGGTAGCGACAAGACATGCTCCTTCTTCCCAGATGAATGTTATCCAGGGAGTGAGATTTGTGCTTCTGTGCTCCAATTTCACTCACTGGGTTGGAGTCAGTGTCTGCCTCCTGCTCTCAGCAGTTCTTCCTTTTTTTTGGCCTTCTTTAAATGGAAGGTTCATGGGAAAAAAGACAGTATATATGGATGATTTATTATGGCCTGGAAAAGGTCACTTTGGGAATAAATTACTAATTTTTTTATTCCTGAGCATGCACCATTTAAGCAGTTTCAAGTAACATTCAGATAACCATTTAAGAATCTAGTTTTGGCAGCCTTTTAAAAAGTACTTATTTTAAAAAGGACACGCTTTCATTTCTATTTATTTGCATATAAAGTTTTGCTATTCAAGAAATCTGATTTTGTTTCTAGTTTTAAATTCTGTTTTTGTTCTTTCAGTTTGCCAACACTCTTTTTAAAAAAATTTTCCTGACTAATCAGACTTGAACTTTTTACAAGCAAGGCACGTGCCTCTGCCTACGCCGCTGGTGTTATTTTGTTTTGCCCTATTTGATTCTGCCGCAGGCTCCTGAGCACAGTCATGGTCATTCACAGAATTTTTCTGATAGTCTGGTCTCTATTCTCCTTGAAGAGGGCATGGCAATTTAAATAAATACCCTTGTTTCTTGCTGTCCCTATTTGAGAGAATATTACTTTTATGAATAATTTGCAGAGAGGTACAGTTACCTCCCAATGCACAGTTATCATTTTCATAGCTGGTATAATTATACTTTCTCCTTCAAGTTGACTAGAATTATCCCATTTATTAAGTATCCTTTTACATACTTTGTGTTGCATTGATATAGTAACCGTCATACAAATTAAATTTAGCATGGCACTCCTTGTTTTAAATATTATTTTGACTAAACATGCATAATGTGAATTACACAAAGTACGAACACAGAACTAGTAAGATAACAACAATTTTACAGGAAAATGTGAATGGTATATAGTAATTCAATACTTTCTTTGCCTTTGTATTTCAAAGGATCTATGTGTGAACTCAATGTCAGAGAGAAGTTTTGTGATCTAAAATAGCACCTTCCAGGGCTGAGATTATTTTTGAGGCATTAAAAACCACACATTTTAGATGTTAAAAGTGCTTTGAGCCCTGTATATCAGGCAGTTGTTTAAATGGTTTGTCTTACAGACCTAAACCTCAGAACCAGGCATGGTAGAGCTCATCTCATATTAGACCCACCTAACTGTTACTTTTTGACTGTTGATAATAAATCATCTTTCTTGGTACTGACTTTTTGATCCTTGTAAAAGTCTGACCTAATAAGAGAAAAAGTGTCCAATGTATTCCAGGTAATGTCTTAAATTTGCCTTCAGGTGATTGAAGACAAATTGAACACAATTCCCTCACATGTCAAATAACAATTTGGGCTACTGTGCTCTAATGTGTTGTAGCATGGACCCTTTAACCAGTCCTAAAACTGCAGACAAGATGGTCTTGTGCCCCTGCCTCAAGTAAAACTGGCATCTCTGTGAACGTGAATCCGACTCACTCCTCGGCAGTGTGGCAGCCTATAGTCCTTGCTACCACTTCTCCCTAAGCTGCGTGGGGGCACTCATACAGGAAGCGCACACTCTACCTTCAGCCATCGAGTTTGTGAATGTAACACAGCTGCCCTCTGTACGTGTAAATGAAATAAACCAATGGACCTGCCTTATGACCCAGCAATTCCACTGCTGGGACTATATCCTAAGAACCCTAAAACACCAACTCAAAAGAACCTATGCACCCCAATGTTCATAGCAGCACAGTTTACAATAGCCAAGAGCAGAAAGCAACCTAGGTGCCCATCAGTAAATGAATGGATCAAAAAATTATGGTACATATACACAATGGAATTCTATGCTGCAGAAAGAAAGAAGGAACTACTACCCTTTGCAACATCTTGGATGGAACTGGAAAGCATTATGCTTAGTGAAATAAGCCAGGCGGTGAAAGACAAATACCATATGATCTCACCTTTAACAAGAATCTAAACAACAAAACAAACAAGCAAGCAAAGTAAAAACGACGACACTGAAATTGAGAACAAGGGGAACAGTGACCGGAGGGGAGCGGGGAGCAAATTTCAGGGGAAAAAGGGAAGGATTTAGAGGAACAAGTATAAAGGACACAAGGACAACAACTAAGGGGGGTGGAAAGGGGAAGGAGGTGAGGAGCACGGGGGTTGGGCTGGGATGGGAGTAAAAGACAGAATACTATAGTTGAAAAATAATTAAATAAAAAATTTTCCCTGAAAAATAAATAAATAAACCAGGACACAATGCTTACTGTTGATGAACTCGCTTGTTTAGGGGCCTTGTGTTTCCTGTGCTGATAATTTTTGCAGAGCATGAGGCCAGGCATCCTTTAGAGGCAAATGATTTCCGAAGGTTAATTCTTTGGAGGAGGGCTGATTCCGCAGTGTTTTTTTGTACGAGGTCACCCAGCATCCTTTGAATTCTATGTGTGTGTTAATTGCAGCAATTGAATTATTTTATTTAAATTGCCAGTGAAATTGTAGCAGTTATAACAGCATGAACTGTTTCTGTTTGCTTTTTTCCTCTGCTGCATATGCCATTTTGGACTTTACCAGGTTAACTTTATTAGTGTTGTAATTTACTTCTCAACTTTTATGCCTGCCGGTTTTGCAGAGGATTGGTATCAGTCATATGAAATTAATTTTTGTTTTGCACATTAATCAGATGGTGCTACGTAAAGTCATAGCTATCTTCAAATGACATAGACAGTTTTCTTTCAGTGATCATGTGTTAAAATTCCAATGTTTTATATTTCCAATGTTAATGAATAGTATGAAACAAGTGGTAAATCCATAATTCCAAGTTTAAATCTTTAACATAGTGAGTTACTCTTGCTCTAAGTGATGGGTAAAAATATAGAGCACTTTTGAACTTTGCATTCTTTTTTAAAAATTTTATTTATTTATTTATCTTTAGAGGGGAAGGGAAGGAGAGAGGGAGAGAAAGATCAATGTATGGTTGCCTTTCATGGGTCCCCTGCTGGGAACTGGCCTGCAGGGAACCAGCCTGCAACCCTGGCATGTGCCCTGACTGGGAATTGAACCGCGATTGTCTGGTTCACAGGCCCGCGCTCAATCCACTGAGCTACACCATCCAGGACTAAACTTTGCATTCTTGATGAGAAAATATCACAGACAATTCTGACCTATCGGCTTTCTCCTAATAGTACATTTACAAATAGAAACTGAAACAACTATATCCCTCCTTCCCCCTTCCCACATACATTAAAATCCATATGCTTGAGAGCAAACTTTCTGGTGCTATAGCTGCGAGTATCTGTTTGAGGAAAGAGGAGGTTACAAAAGACCTGTTTCAGAGTTGCCCTTGTAGTTTTTCTCACTATTTAAAGAACTCATGCCCCCCCCCCAAGTATAAAAGTTAAGTTCTCTTTCTGGCATGATGAACAAAAGTTGATGGTTAACAGAAGATCCTGCATGAGTTTACCTATAATAGCTTACTCTTCATCTAGCAAATTAAATCTAAGTTTCCTAATAAGTTTCAGGAAGATGATGAATGCATGGTCAAACACACAAACCATGAATATTAAGAGGCGCATGGTGGTTTCTAATGCCACTTACCTTGGTTCACCCATGGATCCTTCATAGAATCTTAAACCTTCTTCCAGATTCTTCCTCGCAATTTTATTTTTTAATGAAGTTTATTTTGGTGACGTTGGTTAATATTATCATATATGTTTCAAGGGTACATTTCTACGGTACTAGATCTGTACCTTGCACTGTGTGCCCACCACCTGAAGTCAAACCATCTTCCATCACCAGAGACTGGATTAGGCCTTTTCCAACTTCCATTCTCTACCTCTACCTTCTCTCTGGAAACTGGATTAGGCCTTTTCCAACTTCCATCCTCTACCTCTACCTTCTTCTCTCTGGAAACCCTTCCCAAGGTCCACATTGCTGTCTGTGTTCATGAGTTTTAGTTTTATATCCCACATACAAGTGAAATCCTATGGTTCTGAGCTTTTAGAAAAGGTGAAATACAGCCATTTGTAACAACATGGATGGACCTTGAGAATATTGTGCTGAGTGAAATAAGAATCTTATTTTATATATAACACTTTTTGGTAAAGCATATCTTAGAAAATATGTTGCATTTTTTAAGGTTAAGAACATTTTAAGAATATTCAGAGTATTAAATATTTAAACCTAATAGACCAAGAACTTTTTCCTAGATTGTTCCCTTTCAAATACTGCCCAAAAGTGTAAATGTGTTTACTCACAAACATGCAAATATAAAGTAAACTGTTGGGCAAAGTCAGTCTCCCACCCTCCCAAACATATTGGTTTCTCTATTATAATCCATTTAATTGTACAGATAGTTGAGAAGCATTCAGCTATTCTAGATGTGAAATGTTAGTTGAATCTTGTTTTTTAAGGAGATATATATTCAATTTTTATGACAGTTTTCCTAATCCCAGGATATTATCACTGAGTTTTCTACCAAACTGTGTATAGCAACAGTTCTGAGGCACAGTTCCGAGGACCTGATCTGTAAAATGTGTCTGTCACTAATCACAGTGTGACACTCTAAAAATTAGTTTATTATGAAAACAAGTCTCAGGAGGCTGACCAGAGAGTGATTCATGGTGGCAAAATGAAATGCCACATTGTTTCAGAGATTGTAATTCACTTTTTTTATGGTGCCAACTAGCTGTAGCAGGTGAAGTCACATGGTCCATAGTTATATCCTTGATCTAGTTGATTACAGTTAGAGGAAAAGAACCACACAGTTTCTCTAGACCACACATGTGATTGATTCATTCTGAGGAGGACTACTTGTGAACGTGGAAATCTAGAACTAGTTTTTCTAAAAGAAACATCTTTCTGGATGCAAGACTCTGGGCCACATAAGTGACTACCTGTGTTGCTTGTTAGTGACTTTTGTTTACAGCTATGATTATGTGTTTTGTAACTAGGGAAAACCTAGTCACAGGCCCAATCATGAAAGAGAAATAAAATGAACCCATGTGAGATTCTCTTGCTGCTACAAATCTCCAAGTAATTAAGGAAGGTAATTAAGTATGCTGTGGCCATTTATTAAATATAGCTCTCACTGTAGCTGATGTAGTATAAGCAAACACAGGAGACCAGCAGAGATATTACTTCCCCTCCAAATTCTAATAAAGAAAAACAGTTTATGACTTTCTACTTATTTTAGCTGAGTCATCCCAATGATCTTCTCATTCTCTTCTTTTTAATTTTCTCCTTGTTGAAAACATTGCTTTTCTTTAAATTATAAATTCTAGTGCACTCTAGAATGAATAACTCTTCACAATACACATAGTTAGACTGTTAAGTCTGAGATGCTCTGCTTTCTTACTTCAGTACAGGTAAATGTCATTCCTTGATATCTCCTCTAAATTCCTAAAGGTGTTGTGATTCATTCCACCACGTTATTACACACTGCATGTGTCATTGTTTACACGTGATACTTAAAATAGGGATGGACCCAGAGGATGCTCTCCAATAACCCGAGCCTCTGGGTTTCCTCAGTGTATACTTAAGTTATAGTCGATGCTTTTACAATCCAGATGAAATTATCATTTATCTGGTTGAAACATAAAACCAGAAAATAATAATAAATCTAATAAGTACTAGTAGTACAGGAACACTTAGATGTATAGCTAAAAGAAGAAAAGATGTAAAGAAACATTTTTCTTTTGTGTAAGTATTTATATAATAATGCATAACAGTATCCGATAACTATATATCAGTAGGTAAATTCCATGAACTATTTGAAGAGGAAGGGAAAAATGATGGCATTTTTCTTTTAGAAAAGTCCTCTGGAAGAAGAGTTCTGGTTTTTCAGCTACGTAGAAGTACTATTTTCACTTGAAAAATCAGTCAACCAAAGGCAAATCCTTAAGTAATAGGCTTTGAAGTTAGGCAGAACTGGGTTTAAATCCATCTTCAGTTGCTTACTATCTTTGTGACCCTGTAAACATTTATTTTTTTCTTTTTTTGAGCTCACTCTTTTTGTGTAGAGGAGAAAAGCAGGGTTCTTGGGGTCGCTGAGCAGGTTCGGCACATAAATCACCGAGCACAGTGCCTGACGTTGCTGGGGCTTAGTGACCAGACACCTCTCAGTGATGCTGAGGAAGGGGACGTTATATCATGTATTTCACCGTTTTATACACTTAATGCCACAATTTTGACATTAAGTCAGTTTTATTATTTGCACTGTGATATTCTGTTTATTTCTTAATTTAATGAACACATGTGTAGGCTGTAGGAACTCAGACTACATATGAAATTTCGCAACTTTTGACTAAACAGAAGATGGCAATTTTCAATAGCATCATTTTGGAAATAAACAGCAAAAAAGAAAGAAAGAAAAGTAGCATAAATTACTTTATCACATCATATTTTAATTGTAAGCTTATCACACCATATTTTAAAGTTTGTTCTTATGAACTTAATATAGTAAATAAAAGTCAAAGTTTAATTGTTTTGAAATTATATATATTACAGGTGTTTTAATGAATAGACACCTTTTAATGTTTAGTCACAAAGATTTACACTCCATAATCTACTGAATTTTGTAACATAACAAATGTACTTTTTCATAAAGTAAATTAGAAAATTATTTCCCACAAGAAGGTCCTTGATCTGGTTCTTGTCTTAACGTCCATGTCTGTTTCTTCCCTCTAACAAGGGACAGTGGGGAAATGCCACGGCAGGGTCCGTGGCCATGTGTTTCGTAGGAAGATGCGGCAAACAAAGGACTTAATAACAGTCACCTTCTCTCATTTCTTAGACTCAGAAAATTTAGAAAAGAATACTATGATGAAATTATGGTTTGGTTGCATAATTCTTTGCACTAAGAAGATCTTAAATAAGTGCCTCTCTCTTCTTAGATTTTCTCAGAACTTCTCGGTACTATTGTAGGGGAGGAAAATTTTCCCCGTTACCCTTTTATGTTCTCCGTTCTCCTGACGGTCGTAAAGATTAAGCTGGCATGACACAGGATAATTAGAGAAAACCTAATTTCATTTTGCACCTACAGGGGTTCCAGAAAAAATAGGAAGCCCAAAGGCAACCCAACAATTGAGGCTCATATGATATCCAGAGCTAAGGAGAAAGGGGTAGGGACCTAGGACTTCAAAGTGGAAAAAAACAATTTATAGGAAAATGGGAGAAGCAAATGGTTGTCATGCCAGGCAGAGACAAAGGGACACAGAGATGACTTTGAACAAGCAGGTGTTAGTGACTTCCCCCAAATCCACTACACCCAGCCCATATTCTTTGTACTTATTTCTGGAAATAACTCCTTTTTTTTTAATAGGACCCCTTTCTAAATTATTTTAGGCAGTTAAGGGGATCATATCCTTTCTTGAGAATTTTGTTTCTTAAAAATAATCAGCCTCAATAGTTGATTGTTCTTAAGAAAAAGATATTTCAAAATATACCTCTTTGGAATATACCTCATATTTTGGGGAGTCAAAATCTTGCTCCCCTATAATATCATTTCTGAAATAATCTAGCCTCATGACAGACCCACAAGAACTACAAGGAAGTTGTATATGGATGTAAAAAGTGGCCAAATAAAAATATATAGTTATTATATGGTTACAGGAAGATATAAACATATGTTTAAGTAAAATACATTTTATTATTTCATTTACTTCTAAATTTTGTCAGTGGTTGTGACTGCTAAAATTAAGGTCATTCTGATTGTCTACGGAAGAGGTTTCAAATGATGTAGTAAACTATTCTTTCACTAAAATGTGGTGGGATTTGAAGAGAAAAAAACTAACCTGCAAATGAGTAAACTCTGGTAATGAAATTTCAGTAAATGGAGTTGAACAATTGTCTCTTTGGTTGTAAATTTTACATACACTTTATTCTGCATGATTTATATTCTCTAAGTACATGAGTTGATAACTACAAAAAGTTATTTTTAGTTAACTTGAATCTTTTCCCATTGACTGATTTAGCTTTTAGTTTCTATGCAGAAAATATAATCAAGGACCTTTTGTATACTTTTCTGTACCTCTACATACATACATATATACATACATACATACATAAATAGAAAAAAGAAAAAAAGAGAAATTTCAAAAACCTCATATGTTAGAACCACTTATGACATTTTTTGAATTCCATAAAACTGTATGTATTTCCATCTCTGAATATTTTCAACTTCAAATTTTGAAGCCAGATAGGGTCAAATATATTATTGTTGTCTTTCAACAACATCAAGTTCCTGTGTGAACACATCTAAATATTTTTTCTCTAGTCTTTCATTTAAAAACATTTATGAAGCAAATACCTTTTAAATACAGCCAGCATATTGAGACGGTCCCTGAATTTGAAGTGTTCACAGTCCAGAAGGAGAAACAGACATGGAAACAAGGACATTACACAGGAATCTTTTGATGCCAAGTGACCACAGTCCCACTCAGGCTCAAGAATCAAAAGAAATAAACTGGCTCAAATATTCTAATCATCTGGGCTCATTTTCAGTGAGGATAGAGGCTTTGTTTATGTAGTCAGGAATCTTTCTCCAATTGTTGGCTCCAACTTCCTCTGATCTGTCTTACCTGATTCAGGGGGATTCCAACTTCATAGAGGCAAGATGGCCACCAGAAGCTACAGACTTGTCAAGACCAGGAGAGCTCCTCTTTCCACATAGCTCTGAGAAAGTAGAATCCCAGCAAATACTTCACTGCCCTGGAGTATGAAATGCTGTCACTAGGAAACCATGGGCCACACTGGCATGTCTCCAGCCTGAGGAGTTAACAGCCCCAAAATGTAGGGGCAGAGAGGCAGAGGCAGATTCTTCAGTAGAAAATAAGGGTGCTGTTCTCACGGGAGTGGATCCTGAGTGTCAGGTAGGGCAGGTAAAGATCATAATTTCAAATACTCTGTAACAACAATAGAGATGGCAGGTCACGCCATCTCAGCAACTAGGGAAATGGCCCTGATTCTCAATCAGAATGTCTTAGTTGTGTTACCGAATAACAAGAGGTCCCAGGGAGGGGAAATACAATATTTGGCCCACCTAGGGATGCCCAAAACTGCTATACAACAGGGGCCCCTCCCAAAAACAAAATACTAAAATCTACTGGGCCCTTCTGTCCGCCGCCAATTGGAAAGACATCTCCCAATGCCAGAGATTTGTGAAAAGGAAACAAAATGTTTATTTAATGCTATTCAGGCCTAATGCCTCCACTAAAATAGCAAAGTCCTTTAGGGTATACACCTACACCCACCCAGCGCTCCCTTCTCCCACTGTCCCAACTCTGGGTACCGTAAATCAGGAAAAGAGCACACGTCTGTGTTGCAGGCCGCTGGCACCGTCAGCTGTGTCACTGTGCAGGATCTCGAGTTAATCCAAAGTACTGTGGTACCCTCTCATGGTCCACTGGCAAGAGTCCTTTGTACCCAGTTCCAGTCAAAGTCTCTCCTGCTTTGTAGGCCACTCGGCCAAAGGGGGCACCCCAAAGCCGCGTGGGCCTCTTCTACCAAAGCTGCAGGGGTTCCCACTCCACCAAAAGCATGTGGCTTTCTTCTTCACCTGGCTGCAGGGATCTCCATTCTGGCAAAGCTGCGTGGTTCTTCCCTTTCACCTGGGAAAGAGGGGGTCCACACCCTGCCAAAACCACGTGGCTCCCTCTTTCACCTCACCAAGAGGGAGTTTCTCACTCTGCTGAAACCGCGTGGCTCTCCCCCATCTGGCCAAGTGGGGACCCTTCATGTCTTGGAGCCAGTCTTTTCCAAGCTCCCACACAGGCACTCCTCACTCCGGAGCGCAGACCCTAGTTACATTCTGAGTCCAAGCCCTTCTCACTCAGGAGAGCAGCCCCTAGTTCCCATCTTTAGTCCCTGCTCACTACCTTCTCCCTCACTCGGGAGCGATGACCCTAGTTACATTCTCCTGAGTCCCCCTAGTTCCATCCTCAGTCCGGAGAGCAGCTCTTAGTTACATTCTGAGTCTCTGCTAGTTCCTTCTCTCTGGCTCCAAACTTGGCCACTGCTTTTTAACATATCTATGAAACCAGTTAAAGGTTATAGATATGTTAAATAATCATTCCAGAGGTTAGCTGCAAAACTGTTGCTATGCAAAACAGCTCTCAATGGCCTGGCTCCATTCGTTTCTTCCCCCTGGGGGGGGGGGCGGTGAGGACATCTTATATGTCTCTCCAATATTTCTATACACTTTGAATTCTGGACACCTTTCTAAATCTTTTTTTGGGGGGCCCCCTGGCTGCACCCTGTATCAGTTGCAGATAAATGACAGCCCTGTATTTTTTTCTGCCATGCACTCTGTTCTGACTCACATCCCAAGCAAACGAACATTGTAATTTAAAGCAGTCAAGCCTGAGGTTACACTGCTGTCTGAAGACCAGCCAGTCTCCTGAAGGCAATTTGTAAAACAATCCCAACACGTTTGAATAGACATCAGAGGTTATTCAAAGTCACATTCATAGCATTTTCTTTCCCACCAGCCTGGCTAACTCATATTCATCTTTATACAGGTGTCTCAAAAGGTACCTGCAATGAGATTCAGTTTTTGACCCTTCCTTTTGCAGAAAGAATAGACTCTTCCTTCCCCTGGGGGTCCTGGGAGTTTGTGTGGAAAGGGGAGTGGGCTGGGTATGGCTATTAAGATCACTTGCTCTTTTGTTCTCGACGATTTAAAAAGAATTATGGAGTTTGTGGCACTATGTAGAGACAGAGAGAGCAGTGAATGGGGGAAGGTATGAATGAAGTCATGAATGGCTTTTTGAAATATTGTGCTATTATTTTACAGCAGCATTAATATTCTCTATAGTTTTTATTGTATACTGAGTTGCCATAAGATAGGATTAATACATGTAAGGGGGTTGTCACAAATATGTGGGTGGCAATTTAAGATTATTTGATTGCCGGCTATGCAATGACTGGAAACAGAATCTCTATAAACTGAGTGAAGTAAAGAACAAAATGAAACATGGCAACCAGGCATTTTATATGATCGAGCTTATCTAAATTAATAGGTTTCTCTTTTTCTGATAGTAGTAGTAGAATTATTTTTAATCACTTTAAGCACCAAATGGTTGAACTTTTTTTATTTTTAAATTAAAAACTTCTCTAAATCAGTGTTAATAATGCTTGCTATCTTCTTAAATAAATACAC
Organism: Artibeus jamaicensis; assembly: GCF_021234435.1. Taxonomy (NCBI): domain Eukaryota; kingdom Metazoa; phylum Chordata; class Mammalia; order Chiroptera; family Phyllostomidae; genus Artibeus; species Artibeus jamaicensis. The sequence goes on along the minus strand of NW_026522025.1, from coordinate 21,140,007 downwards.
TGAACTTTGATAAAATATGTTTTTTTTCTTCAAGAGTACCTATATCTTGCTGTAATTAAACAAAACCAGTCAAGGTACATAGAGCTCATTTCTCAGCTCGCTGAACTTTTTGGACTCTTGTGGCTGGTGATTACAGCTTTTTTCCTCCTTTTCTGTTAAGTGATCAGCTGCTCCTTTGTTTTATTGCCTCTGTGCTTTTGTAAAATAATACTGCATTTGAAGTACATAGTAAGTGCTTAATAAACACATAGTAAGTGCTGAATAAAAATTAGTGATTGTGAATATGATGAAAAATCAAGCAGCTCTTTATTATTCTAATATTCTACTTTTAAACTGCTAAAGACTGAGAAATGTGATTAGCAAGTTTTTTATACCTGCATATAAATTAAAATTAATAGTCTCTGCACAGGACTCAGAGTCCTGAGTATGGGCTTCACTAAGGGGTACGGTGCATAGGTTTTAAAAATTGGTTGTATTTGTGTGCCATGTGAAAATGTACCAAGGACATTGTAGGTACCAATGTATGTTGTTCTACTTTGATACTCAGAAAACTCCATGAATTAGCTAGGATAGGAGTATGATCACCCTTTTACAGAAGAGAAACTGAGGCTTAGTTAAATGAATTGCTCAAAGTGAGTCAGATATGATGTCACTAGCTGAGCTGAAATTCAGCCTTTGTTTTATTCCACATCTAGTGTTACTTCCCGTCTTAGCGGCCTTGGTCAGTATTCTATTCAGGGGATCTAAGGTGCCACATGGTTTGAATTTTAGTTAGATCACCTTTTATTTTCAATTCTAATACAGAAAGGCCAAATGACAATCAGCCAGCCAATCTGTGCCCAGCTTCACTTAACTTCTGTGTCTATTCCTATTCTGTTTCTTAAGACAGTTATGGAAATCACTGTGAGGGCAAGAGTGTATTTGCTAAAGTTACTGACATTTTTTAACTCACTCTGTAAAATTCAAATGAGATACCGAGGCAATAGTTTCTCAGAGAAAACTACACTCGTAATTAATAGTAAGTCTTCAACCCTGTGGAGTAATCTGGACCCCGCCCCAACCGTTCTTTCCTTTCAGTCTCTATGTGTCTAGGACAGGACAGGACTTAACTTTGGAAAAGAGTGAACCAAGAAGCTAGCTACAAATAAAGGCTGTCAGTCATTGTATTCAAATTACTATAACACGCTTGATAGTTTTTTATTTAGTGGTCACTGTGGGACCCAAATTTGCTATGCTTTACTTAAAATTTAGTCTGGGTGTTGAGACTTATGATGCAACCTATTCTACAGGGTATAAAGAGGTTTACTACTCAAATAATGAGACTTTCTGAGGAGAGTGGAAAAGGGCCCTATGGAGGGCCAAAAATGGCCTCAGAGAGCAGGAAGCGGCAGCTTGGGTGGTCAGGGAGTGCGTCTGGGATGAAGGGTCCCACTCAACATGGTTTCAACATGGTTTCAACATGGTTTCAATTCCCATCAATGCCAGAAGGAGCAGCTGCAATATCAGTTTGCTCAAATACAGGGCAGAAAAGGAACAGAGAGTTGTAGGGCTTGAAAGCTGTCAGTGATCAAACATTTAAAATGGAGTCAGAGTCTTTATTATATTTTACAAATATGAAACAATTGATTGAAAGAAAATTTGCTCTAGTCACAAGTTTGATTTGTACATCCCGTCTTTACATTATACGCACTCCTTTAATGGTGAGTTATCCCCATTCCTCAAGTGGGAATAACTGGTGTGCCCATTTTTTAAATATAAATAAAATAAAGCTCACCAACAACCAAGACAGATGGTTGGGCAAATGCAAACCTATCTTTCAGGATGGTCTCCTTATCACATATCTCTCTTGCATATCAGCTCTTCACTAACGCTTCGACTACTCAGGGGTCCCTGTACACTATGTCATATCAGTTCTCTGTGAAAATTAAACAGTAGTGGTAAATTGGCCATCTATGGGGAAGGCATACAGCAGGGCAATCTGCCTGCTTCTGAGTGACCATCAGTGGGATTCGCTTCCTTTCATCCCATTCAGCTGTGCAGTGGAGTGCCTGAAGTGCCCCCAGGAAGTTCATTGAACCTTGGCAGAGGGGTTTATTAGTCTTAATTTCAATGCCCTTTTATGCTACCCACTGTCAAAGGGAATGCCATGCAAAGAGTGAGTCCGTAACAGAAGTGGCTTTCATGACAGCCTTACAGAGCCAGCATCAAAAATATTAGTGAACAATTTAATAGGCCATCGAGCACATGAATAGACCAGGCCTTTTGCCATGTACCATCATCCATCTCGGTGGAAAAATACTGCGGAAGAATCAGATGTCGGAGGTGGGAGACAAAGGCACACTTCCTGATGTTGGAGGGACATTGCATTTGCTGAAAAGGCTGATCATCACCATGCCTGACACAAGGTCATTTTTCCCTAAGCAATTGCTAGGGGCTTCAAAGAAAGTTCAAGGGGAGTATTTCTTTGGGCCCTATTGCAGCTTTCACCACAAGTTGTGCCAATGCCTCCTCAATTGACTGTTTCCTCTCATATTAAATGTGTTATCTCAGCCAAGTTCAATTCAGAAAGACTATTCTAATTCCCCTATTTAAATATGGGCTTTGTGAATTTATAATGATAGTTGATCACAATTTTATTTAACTAGTGTGGTAAGAGTTTTATTGGGTTGGCCATAAAGTTCATTTGCTTTTTTCTGTAAGATAGCTCTAGTAGCACTTAGTTGTCTTTAACTTCATTTGAAACAATTTCGTTAGATTGTATTGTGACCGCTGTTATATCAGTGTGCATTTAAACAAGAACTTACCAAAACTGGTAAATTTTTGTGTGGCCATTTTAATATTGAAGATAGAAGAAAATAAGCAATATTTTGGTATATTATGCTTTATTATTTTAAGGAAGGTAAAAATGCAACTGAAATGCAAAAAAGGATTTGTGCAGTGTATGGAGAAGGTGCTGAGAGTGATCAAACGTGTCAAAAATGGTTTGCAAAGTTTCATTCTGGAGATTTCTCACTGGATGATGCTCCACAGTCAAATAGACCAGCTGAAGTTGATGGCGATCAAATCAAGGCATTGATTGAGAAGAATCAATGTTATACAACTTGGGAGATAGCTGACATGCTCAAAATATCCAAATCAATAAAGTTACTGGTAAAAATGAAAAGTGTGTCTTTTATTTTATGGACAAAATTAAGCAGACTTTTTATCCAACTCAATAAAAGGTTTTATACTATAGAAGTTCAAATTTGTTTTCTAGCTCTGAATCTCATTTGAAGTTAAATAATTTTTTTAAAGAAAGGATGGTCTTGCTTTTGCTCCCCATATTAGATCTTTGAAAGAGAATGAACTATATAGCATAAAATCAGTATTACCATTCTCGGAATGTTTCCAGGTATGAATTTGCTTACTATATTGTTTTTCCCTTATTTGACTATTGCTATTTTCTAACTCTTGGATGATGAAGAAGTAGATTTCTGGAAACATTACATTCAGTCCCTGGCTAGACTGTAAGCACCTTGAGAGCAAGAGTTCCTTCAGTTTTTCTCACCAGGCCTCAGTGCTTAGCTAACTACTCAGGTTAGTGTAGTTCTTAGTAAATACTTGTTGAATGAATAAATAAATAATGTTGTATAACTGCTTTTTCTTACTCATTTACTAGAATTGTCTGTGTTGCCTGCTATTTTTTTGCTTTTTAAATCACTTTTCATTTATTTTTTTTTGTACTTACAAAAAGCCTTACTTTTTGTGCTTATCAGTAGTAAGTAATGTTGATGTGTTTGAGGAAGACAAGATGTGCCCCAATATCTCTGCAGGGACTAACCTTATAGCTGCTTCTGTTCCTTTGTGTGACATGCTCAAATCACAAAACATTGATTGATAGTCATACTTGGTTTCGTAAGTCATTAGTCAATATCAACTTTGTTTTTTGTTTGTTTTTGTTTTTTCTCCTGGAGAGCCTGTGTATCATGGTGCTTTTCCTCATTTTTCTTAATATATATGTCCTGAGACCAATAGTTACAAGTGATTTTACGCAGGAAAACCATATGTCCACTTTAAGCTAGAAATCCCATATTTAAATATACAGTTAGCCTATTATTTATTTTTTTATTTTTAAATATATTTTATTGATTATACCATTACAGTTGTCCTATTTCCCCCCTTCATTCCCCTCCACCCTGCACCCCCTCCCTCACCATTCCCCCCTTAAGTTTATGACCATGTGTCTCAAGTTCTTTAGATTCTATATTTCCCATACTATTCTTGCCCTCCCCCCATCTATTTTCTACCTACCGTCTATGCTACTTATTCTCGGTATCTTCTCCCCCCTTCTCCTTCTCCCACTCCCCTGTTGCTAACCCTCCATGTGATCTTCATTTCTATGGTCCTGCTCCTGATCTAGCTGTCCTCTTAGTTTGCTTTTGTTTTAGGTGTGGTTGTTAATAACTGTGAGTTGCTGTCCTTTCACTGTTCATCTTTTTTATCTTCTTTTTCTTAGATAAGCCCCTTTAACATTTCATATAATAAGGGCTTGGTGATGATGAACTCCTTGAACTTGACCTTATCTGAGAAGTACTTTATCTGCCCTTCCATTCTAAATGAAAGCTTTGCTGGATAGAGCAGTCTTGGATGTAGGTCTTTGGATTTCATGATTTGAAATACTTCTTTCCAGCCCCTTCTTGCCTGTAAGGTATCTTTTGAGAAATCAGCTGACAGTCTGATGGGAACTCCTTTGTAGGTGACTGTCCCCTTATCTCTTGCTGCTTCTAGGATTCTCTCCTTCATTTTAATCTTGGCTAATGTAATGATGATGTGCCTTGGTGTGTTCCTTCTTGGGTCCAACTTCTTTGGGACTCTCTGAGCTTCCTGGATTTCCTGCAAGTCTATTGCCTTTGCCAAATTGGGGAAATTCTCCTTCATTATTTGTTCAAATAAGTTTTCTACTCATGGCTGTTCCTCTTCCCTTTCTGGTACCCCTATAATTCAGATGTTGGAGCGTTTAAAGATGTCCAGGAGGTTCCTAATCTTCTCACTTTTTACTTATGTAGCTTCTAATTGACTCCCAGCTTGAAGATTACATATCAATTGATATTTAATTTGCCTTAAACTCAGAGTAGCATTGGAACTTAGTTTTATTTTTCACTAACACAGAAGTCCATGCCCATTTTACCCACTATACTCAAGCTTTGTTAGTCACAGAAGATCATATTTGGAAGTTCCTGAAACACTGAGAATAAATGCAAACAGAAAATTTCCCCCTTTCTTCTTACTGAAAAATAAAAAAAGAGTCAACAAAGGTGTTGAGTACTCAGAGCCCATGGTGGGGCAGATGTAACGTGCAAATGGGAAATTATGTCAGTCATAGGAAAGTAGGGAGTGGTCAGTGCTACACAGTAAAACAAAACCTGTATGCTCTCACTAAAGACTATAAAATTATTGTTTTGTAAAAGGTGCGTGAATAAAACAAAATACAGTTTTGAGCCTCACTCCCGCTTCCCTGCTGATTCCTTTCCATAAGCAGTTGAACATGCTTTTGTCATTGCACAAATGAAACACACACACTGAAAAAATATCCTCCGTATCATAGTCTCTCTAGATGCTGCCGATTCCTCTTTCACTTACAAAGTTCTTGATACAGACTGTTGTACCTTTCCTGCTTCCTTGTCATTCATTCTTCCAGCAGCACTTTATTCTCACTGCTGCAGCCAAGGTTATCACTGTGGATAAATATCAAACAGTTTTAGTCCATAACTTCCTGAACCTTTTAGCCACATTGGGCACTGTTGACCTCTCTGTTCTTAAAGAATTTCTTTTGCTCTTTTGACTCCAACTCTCTTGGCTTTTCTCTTACCATTGTGGCTGCTGCTTCTCAGTTTCATTCCTTTCCCTGTACCTAGCCCTTACATGCTAGCTAAAGTGTTGTATTCTATAATCTTGTTTCTTATTTATCTACTCAGTCATTTCCATGATTTGTCCATCATCAACAGAGTGGAAATTCCCAAATCTGTTTTCAATCTGTATCTTACACATTAGTTTTATATTGCATTGACATCTCCATTTGAAGGTCCTTGAGACACTTAAATCTATACATGCCCCAAAGTGAACTCTTTACCTCCCTTCTCCTTAATTCCATTCTCACCCCACTCTTCTCCTTCCCTGTGAAAGGCACCACCCTTATCCAGTTGCCCAATCTAGAAATTTGGACATCATTGTCTTCACCCATTATTTTCCACACAGACTGAACTATTAATCTTATCAATTTTACTACTAAACATTCATTACTTAAATGTATTAATAGTTTTATAAAAATATACAAAAGAGACAGGTTATAACTGGAAGAAGGGGAGGACTTCAATCTTGTCAATGCCCTGGACAAGAGCCCCTCCTTACAAACCATCCAGAAGACCATGACCCGCAGGACTGTGGATGGCAGAGTGGGGTCTGAGGTCAATGACACCCAAGGTTTGAGGTGTTAAAGGCAGCAGAAGTGGGGCACTCTGTGGCAGGGCAGGAGGCCAATAAAAAGTTCATTGAAAGGTTAAAAAAAAGGAGACAGGTTATAATAAGAGTGTATTATAAGAAAACCTACAGAATTGGAATTCTAGAGTTTAAAGAGAAAAATGGCATTTAGGTTGAAAATTAGAGAGTGAATGAGAGACATCCAGGAGTGGGGCAGGCGGTGGCATGGGATGGAGAGGATTGAGGCACAGGTCAAGAACAGAGAACCATGCATATGTACACTATTAGGAGAGAGTGAAGGGAAGTTTAGTGGATATGGGAAGTCAAGGCTATTTCTTGTGGAACTTTCTGTCTTATATAAACAAATTAACTTTATTTTAAGAACAAAGGAAAGCAATTGATGAATTCTAAGCAGAAGGGTGACATTGCTTGGTAATATTAAATTTAGTATCTATACAATAGAGAATGACAGATTTCATAGTATGATTTTCAAATATATATACTATACACAAATATATACACATATCTATCATATATATTCTTTTATTTCCTTTTACTTTGCTCTTATAGTCTTTCTGTGTATTCCACTCTGTTATAAATAGCTTGCCCATTTCACCAAAGAGTAGATCCTTGATGAAAGGAATGTTCCTAATTACCCAGTTATTTCTCCTTTGGAAAGATAATTTTGATTTATGTTATAAGACACATTATACTGAAAGTCACCTCCCACTATCCATTTTTAAAATATATTTGGTACATTTCTTTTCACAGGCCCATTCTTTTTTCCATTCACACTCTATAGTACATTAGGTGGCTATTTTAAGGTCTGTTCACCTCTGATTAAAAGATTATAACAAAAATACTGTAAGTGGTTTGAGGATTTTTATTCTGATTTGACAAATAATTAATAGTTTTCTTTGATAATCACTTTTTTTAGATGCAGTGTGTGAAAAGTCAACCACAAAGGGAGCTAGATTTTATTTATCATTAATTTTGACATTTCCTCAGATGTTTTCTGGGAACCATTGTAACCTGTTTAATTTGTCTCCGTATAATGGGTAGCAGATAGCCTCAATTAACATACTGATTAGTAATTTCTATAATGAGTTTCAGTAGTTTTACTCATTATTGCTGATACGGTACACTGAATCCTGGAAACTGGGATTTGAGCAAAATTAGAACTTGAAACCTGAACTGTTGCAGAATTGCTTTTCTATGGTATGTTTGTTATTTACTGGTTACTTCTCTCTTGTGTGTATGTGTAAGCAGGGAAGACATTGAAGTCACATGGAAATGAATCCATAGGCTTATGGAGTTTGAAAATTTGATGATTTGGTGTATGATATAAATAATGGGGAATTAGCTGTAGCTACCTATTGGTGACTACAGAATTAAATTTTTTATTCTGGGGAACTTCCAGTCAAATGGAGGTGTAGGTAGATGTGCTTCGCCTCCTCATGCAACCATAAGAAGAAATACAACTAATCTCAAAACCATAAAGCACTGAGAACTGCCAGAAAATCAAACTGTACAGAAGTCCAACAACGAAGGATTTAGAGAAGCAGTATTCATCTAGATGGGTAGGAGAAGAAGGCATTCAGAGTCAGGGAAGGGGGGACATGGCATAGTCCAGAGAGGTGGTGCCAACAGCAGAATGGGTTGTCCCACATTTTCCTGTGGTAGGTAAAATTTGGGGGGGATATCTTGGAATTGAGCAATCTGAGCCCAGGCCAGACCTCATAGACTATGTTTTCAGTGCCAGGAAAGATAAACCCCTATAACTTCTGGCTGTAAAAACCAGTGGTGTTTGGGATGTGGAATAAACTGCCTATTTCTCAGGAGAGTTCACTTAAAGGGCCCACATGGACTTAGAACTTATGCAAACCCACCCACACTGGGAATCCCATCAGGGCAACAGCTGGAAGGGTGCCAGTTGCACAGGTAAGTGTGTGAGGTGACTAGAACTGGGGTGAGTGCCAGGCAAACCTACAAAAGCCAGGCAGTGGCATTGTCCTCTCTCCAAACACTCCTCCAACACAGAGCCAGGAAGCAGTGAAGTAGGTTGCCCCACCCTATCGAATACCTAAGGCTCTGCCTGATACAACTGTAGAGCTGTGCTAAGACAGGGGGTCAAAGCAGCTCTACAAAGCAGCTCTACCTAGTACACAGAAATGAACATGGGGAGTCTGCCAAATTGAGGAGAGAAGTAAATATGGCCAAAAGAAAAGGAAAGAACAAAACCCTAGAAAAATCACTAAGCAAATGGACATATCCAACCTACCAGATGCAGAGTTGAAAACACTGGTGACCAGGATGGTCAGAGAAGTCACTGAGTGTGGCAAAAACATAAGGGAAGAAATGAAGGTTACACTAAAAGAGATAAAGAAACATCCACAGGGAACCACCTGTGAAGGGAAGGAAACCAGGGTTCAACTCAATGATTTGGAACAGAAGGAAGGAATAAATATTCAACTAGAACAAAAAGAAGAAACAATAATTTTTAAAAATGAGGAGAGTATAAGATTGTCAGACATCTCCAAAAGTGCCAGCAGATGCTTCAGATAATCATGAGGGTGTCAGAGGGAGAAGAGGAAGAGCAAGAAACTGAAAACTTATTTGAAATATAATGAAAAAAGATTTCCCTAATTTGGTGAAGGAAATAGACATACAAGTCCAGGAAGCACAGAGAGTCCCAAATAAGTTGGACCCAAACAGGACTACACCAAGACACATCATAATTGAAATGTCAAACATTAAAGATAAAGAATCTTAAAAGCAGCAAGAGAAAAGCAGAGAATGACTTACAAAGGAGTTCCCATGAGACTCTCAGCTGATTTCTCAAAAGAAACTTCACAGGCAAGAAGGGACTGGCAAGAAAGATTCAAAGGGATAAAAAGCAAGGACTTGCAACAATGTTTACTCTATCCAGCAAAGCTATCATTTAGAACAGAAGGACAGATTAAGTGCTTCCCAGACATGGTAAAGCTAAAGGAATTCATCATCGCCAACTTATTATTATATGTAACTTTAAAAGGACTTTTAAAGAAAACTATGAACATTAAAATGGCAACAAACTCACAACTATCAACAACTGAGTCTATAAAACAAAAACAAACAAAGCAAACAACCAGAACAGGAAAAGAATCATAGATATGGAGATCTTTGGAGGGTAATCAGCTGGGAGAGGAAAGGGGGCGAATAAGGGAAAAGGTTCAGGGATTAAGAGGCATCATTGGTGGGTACAGAACAGACAGGGAGAGGTTAAGAATAGTATAGGAAATGGAGAAGCCCAAAATCTTCTATGCACGACCATGGACATGAACTAAGGGGGTAGATTGCTGGAGAGAAGGGGAATACCAGTTGAAGAGGGGCAAAGGGAGAAAATTGGGACAACTGTAATAGTATAATTAATAAAATGTACTTAAAAAATCAAAACTGTACTTGAAAAATAATTAAATTAAAAAACCAAAATAAATACTCCTTTCTGTAAGCAAGAAATAAAATACCCCATCTTTTAGAACTGGATCAGCTCCTTCAGCAGGCTGTTTAAGCCTAGTATCAGGGTTTATGAAAAGACATTAGAAAGTTATTTTTACCCTGAACAGGGAATAGTAAACATCTGCAGTTTATATATTACAAAGAAAATAGATAAACCCTCTTCTCTGGCTTAGTATCTTAGTCTTCTAAACGAGAAGATTTAAGACCTGTGGGATTTGTTAAAATAGCATAGGTACTTGGATAGTAATGGCCTTTTTCTGTTGGAGCAGGAATATAAAAACTGTGGTCAAAGCATCAGACTCCCTCGTATGAACGTTTACAGCCATTTTTTCTTGTTTCTATTAGGGGCATTTATTGTTACAGCTGCTGTGTGCCAGATCCAGCACAGGACCAGAGTATTCTGCAATTACCTGTTCCAGAACTCCTCTTGCCCAGAAAGGTGCTTCCTTGTGGCCACATTTTGTGGTGACATAAAGTTTCGTGACATTTATGGAAATGTGTGTCATGAAGCAGATGGCTTGTTAGCCTGTTTTAGCAAGCTCATTTGTATCCATACAATATTAAACTTTTCCAAGTTCATGAATTATAAAAGAGTACGAGATTCTGTGTAGTCCAGAGAGTCCTTTAATTATTAAAATTAGACATGTCAAAGGATTCAAACCTGAGTGGAAATTAAAGATGGGTTTTGAATCAAGATAAAGATCCTCAATTGGATTCCTGTGAAATTAGTTCTCTTCAGGAGGTACTGGATTTCTACTACTATTACAAGTACTAATAAAGCTTTATCTCTTATTACTTCCTGACATAAAGCCTTTGTGAAAGCTAAACTTGTAATACGAGTTCTGTTCACTTCCCATGAAACATACTCTTTTCATTCAGTGCTTTGGCATGTGCTGTCCTTATGTCTGGAAATCATTTTCTCCCTTTCATGGCTCCAACTCTGAAAAACCTACGTACACACACTTGTCAAGGCCTATCTCAAACAAAAGTTCCTTTACAAATGTTGCTATGGCTTCTGCAGTTGTGTAATTCCTCCTTCTCTGAGTCTCATCAGATTCCCTACAGTGTACTGCATCTCGTCCTATATCAAGTTTGTGTATGTGTTTGTTGTGTCATTCATTTCAATGACCTTTTCAAAGCTGACGACCTTCTTTTCTTGATCTCTGTATAGCTCTACATTGCCCTACTGGAATATCTTAAAAGTAGTGAGAGCTTAATGGAAATTTATGGATATAAAATGGACATATTTTTATTTTTAAAGTTTCTTATGGTAAGAATATTCTAAAGTACTATTTTAGCAGACATTCTTTCTTTTCTTTCTTTAACTGTTCAGGCCCTATGATCTATAGAGATTCCCTTTTTGCTTCAGCCCCCAGGAAGTTCTGAGCTGTTTTCTGCTCATTTTATAACATCTTCTCTTAGCTTTTACTTCTGATATAAATTTTCTCTTCCCTCCCCTTTAGCACCTACCCCTATCTTCTTACTCTTATTTCTGTGGTTATGGATTTTATTATAAATGTTAGCTAGCTACACCACATCCTCACTCATTCACTTATCAGACACTTATTATCCTTTATATGTTAGGCATTAGGCTAGACACTAAAGATACAAAGATTGATAAGATATAGCTGACTCTCTCAAGAAGCTCACATCCTAATTAAAGTATAGTTGAAGTACTTAAACAATTACAACAAAGTAAATAAAAACACATTTATAGCTTTCAGTTTTTTGCTTTTTCCTAGAAGTGGTAAGAGGAAGTCATATTTGCCCCAGGACAAACTAGTTCTTTTTCTTGCTCATTCTTAGATTTCTGTGAAATATCATAAATCTCTATTTTTCCCTTTTTAAATCATCTCTTTTTGAAGCAAACATTAATAGTTATAGCCTCTCTTCATCCAGAGATGATGAGGACACACACACACACAAACACACACAAAATCTCATGTCACTGAAAACCTATTAATTTCTTTTGAATTGCAAATATTTTACTTTCTTTGGTAGAAATAGATAATTTAACTTAATCTATTTCTAAGGTATTTTAGAATCAGATTGCCAGAAAATGTTCTTTTGGTGTCAGTCTCAAGTGACAGCCAGAATTTAACATGAAGCATCCTGACCTTGACTTTTCCTCTTTTGAAGCTTATCTACAGCAGATTCACAGAATGAGGTTGACAGGTAAAGGGCATAAGAGAAAAATACTTTTTTTCCCCCATCATATCTCACTACAGGGTCTTGTTTTCAAATTGAGATTGGTTTAAGACATGTTTCTGAAATAGTTTAAGACATAGTTTAGATTAATGTGATGGAAAAAACATTAACTTCACAAGTGGGACACCAGAGTTGAAACTCGAACTCAGAATACTTAGCACCACCAAACTGACGGTGGGTGGCGCTGCTCCCCACCTCCATGACCTTTTCTACAAAAGGAGAAGATCAGGCTCAGGTAGTCCTAGAAGCCTTTTCAGCTGCAAAACTTTTTATTGCTACAGGTTTTATTTAACGAATTAATGAATTAATATGATGATGATTTTACTCATTTAAATAATTTCTTTTATGCTCATTCTGTTAATCCAGTTAAAATGAGGTCCCAACTTTATTAAGTTTGCTGCATTAAAAAAAGTATTCTCAGGATAAATGATCTCTTTCTACAAACTACAAAAAGGGGAAGCTGTGTTTGATCTCTGCATCTGAGCAGACAGTAATTGGACTGATCACTTTGAAAATTCACTGTTGGCCAATTAGCCATAGCCAGTGCATTTAAAATGCATTCTGGATGACTAATTTTACATAAAATTATATATGAAAAGTTATGTAATTAGATCCCCATTTGTTTGTAAAAGGATGATTTTTCACCAGTTAAAAGCAAGCAAAGTGAAGTGTTTTTTCTTCTCACCAGTATCTGATTATATATCAGCAATACAGGTACTTTGAAAGCAACCACATAACCAGAGCCGTGCTCTCATACCTGCGTCATACTTAGGGTCTGTCCTGGGTCCCTCTCATTTTCATCACTACCAAACCCCCATCTCTACCTATCAAAAGTATAGCCAACTCCTAGGCAATCTCTCTTAATTAGCATTCATGAAGATTATCATAGCACATTTTTGATACTTTTTAAAAACGCCCTTCTAAAATGTAACTGATACAACTACACTATTCTTTACTCTAAAAATCAAAAGGTTTGTGCAGTCCCCTTCACATCCTGACCTCTCTAAGTCAAACCAATTACCAGCCAATTTTCAATAATGAGCAATCATATAATCATAAGATTGGAAGAGACCTTGAGAGGGCATATGGTTCTCCCTCCCATTTCAGTCTGGGCTGTACTGAAATCATCTTGGAAAGTAATTATCTACCCTTTTCTTCGACATTTTTAAAGCAAAGGGTTCACAGTCTCTGAGCTCCATTTACTCACAGTGGTAACTTGCTTTATCACGCAACTTTTATTGGCTTCCTTCTCTTACCTGTCTCATTTCTGGTTCCCCTATTGATGTTTCCTGGGATCAGCTCCCAATTAATCTGCTTGTACTCAGATCCTCATTTCAGGGTCCACTTTAGGGGAACACAATTAAGATACTCTGATATAGCCCTTAATGGAGACAGAAATCATCAGTCAAATACAGAAAAACATTGGGTTGATTACGTGGATGTTAACACAGAGTACCTTTATTTGTGCATTGTTACTAAAAACAAGGTGCCAAAACACCTTTCACATAAAATAGTTCTTTATGCTGTTTCTAAATCCTGAATGCTTATTTCTTAATTTCTGTAATGATAACAGCGGTAGCCAAATCAATAATCATACAGTTTAACTATCCTCCACAATGCAGCCATTTCATCCAGGAATCACAGGAACCCAGTCCTCCCAGCATGTCTGGGATGTTTAAAGGTTTTTAGAGAACATTTTAGTATATCTGTGAGAAAAGAGTTGGGAGTCTCATCCTTCCCCTGTTTTTCACAGATATAGATGAATATGAGTTAAAAAATAATCTCAGCTATATCTGTTAGAGCTACATTTTAAGTAATATATGCAAAGGGCTAAAAAGCAGGTTTTTAGCTTAGTTGAGTAGAGTTAACATAAATGAAGTGCTGTTCATAGCTAAAAATGTCAATAAGAAATAGAACACACACATAGATTTAATACATAGCATAGCTCAGGTCTATGCCTACTCAGCTTCCACCCCCTCTCTGCTGTGTATGCCAACGGTTACATAGAAAAATCTTAAAGGCTAAATGTAGGTGTATCAATGCATCATCATAAATAATATTCTGCCACCAACATCCTGACAACAGAAAAGTAAATTTTTGGAGTGGGCATGTAAAAAGAATAAACTTATTTCCCCCCTTTTTTTTCCTTTTTATTATTTTATGAGAATAGTAATTTGTAAGAAGATTGAATCTCTCTCTCTCTCTCTCTCTCTCTCTCTCTCTCTCTCTGTTTTTTTTTTTTTTTGCTCCTTTTTGAATGCTAAATGGTGCCTAGTATACTACTGGTGTGAGAGTTGGCCCTTGGCTCTGACAGCACGATTTTGGTCGGGGTAAGGGCAAAGTAATACCTTGAAGGCCGCTATCTTTCCTCCATTTTTGGGCAGAGCATCAGGATGCTGGTGGTCTGGCATTCCCCTTTTTGTCCTTGTTATCTTAAACTGACTGTATAGCATTTGCTGTGAATTATAAGTCAGTTGGACTTATTAGTTTTCTATCTTCTCCTCTGACAGAAAAAGACACTGTTTCTTTAATTAATCTGTCTGACTATGTTACCTACTTTGTCCACCTCTCCTCCACCTTACTGGTGAAGGAGAGAACCTCACTTTGAGACTATGGGTCTGACCAAACACACAGCATCTAATTCAGGAAACATGAGATTGACAGACATTTATTAGCCATGTATACTCATAGCCTAATGGTCAAGGACACAATGCAATGCAGGGTCACGTGGGTTGCACTTGGGTGTGCCGTGTATAAGCGGTGGTTGTGGGAGGAACAAGAGAGTGTGATGACCACTGATTCCTGTGGGAAAATGATATTGGTTTGTCTGAATATTTTTATGGTCTGTCAGTGAAATGAAACCCATTATAGTGAAGACCAGGAGGAGTGTAGAGAGTCCAGCTGACAGGGGAACTAGCCAGGTGGGAGTCTTTCTTGCTCAGTGAGGGCATATCTGGTGAGAGTAGGGGAACTCACAGTCAGGTCTTTGGGACTCTATTAGGTTCAAAGATGTCAAGGCAGCATGTGAAATCGTTGGCCTTACAATACAGGTGAACTTTCTATCTGATCATTGGAAGACCAGGTAGGTATTGTCCCTGCTATTGAGGTTGCTGTCTGGGGTTCTAAATAAAGTTATCCTTGTAACCTGGAGAGCTTGTTATCCATTTCAAGTCTATTCCGTTTGGACTAAACTTGGAATAGTAGCTTAGCCTAGTTGTTGTTATTATTATTAATTATTATTATTATTACTAGTTTGGTTTAAACTTGGGTTCACTACATTTCTTGTAACCTTGTAAATTTCATAATTCTTGTTCAGGCAGGTCGAGCCTCCAAATCTAATTTTCTCCAACCTTATCATTGTATGTTTCTGTCCTTGTGAAGCCTTGTTATCATTATGACTCGTTTCCAAATCTCCTCTGCCAGGTGTATCAATGATCCCTAAGAATGCTTCTAAAAGCAGAACCTTCGCACAAAGTCTACTTCAATTTTGAATAAAAATGGAAATGATTACAATGAAAGGTACTATTACTTATTCATTATTATATGCCAGTCATTCTGCTGAATTCTTTATACACATGTTGTTGATTAATTCTCACAAACTTGAATTTAGAAGTAAGGAAAGTTAGGCTCAGTGACCTTATTCACCTTTTCCATGACCAGACAGGTAGTTAATGGCAAACTAACTACCTTGTAGTCTGGACTATGAGGATTTGCTACATCTATTATAAAACTCATAAAAATTTAAGTGATGTGATTAAGTATTTCAGAATTTCCAAATGAAGACTATGTGTTCACAGAGCTTTGGGAGACCTTGCTACTTATTTAGAAGTCCTTAGACCTGACCAGGAGAAGTGCCCAGAACCCTGGATGTCTTGCCAAATGTTAGGCCTGCTTTGCCAGCCATCATCTCACCAGGAAACACCTTTAGTGAAAGGCAAAGGGCAGAAATCTCTTAGGAGGCACATTTTAGTGTAGGTAGGAGGCTTTTAAAGCAAGGATCACATCTTTGTATGAGCAAGGCAGCAGACCTTATAATGCAGCTATTAGCATTTCACACTGTGGAGAACAATGCCTTGGACTGGCTAGTAGAAGGTGTTGACTTACAGTGCCAATGAGATCTTTCACGTCCTTTGGGAGATTATACCAATGATTTATAGGATTCAGTGATAGTATCTCCCTCCCTCACCACTTACTTCTGTGGCTAGTACATTTACATAAAGAGCAGTTGAATATCCCTAATAATTATTATTTGTATATCAACTTCCTGCTGCATTTTAACTTCAAAAAAAGAAAATGAAGACAGACTGTTTTTCTGAAGGTTTTATAGCTTTGGTGTCACCATCTGGGAGGGACTTCGGTACCCCATAGGAACAAAATAATGGGAATTTTCCATGCTCAGGGTTGATTTGAGTTCGCCTATCTGGTCAGTGCCAACTTATTCTGTGGGCAGCATGTGTGAATCCCAGGATATTTTAGTTCTGTTAATCTGATCAGTGCCAGTTCATCTCTGGCTTTCCTGTCCACCTGCTGACTCTCTGGTGTTGGCTTCCTGCTGCTCTGCCCATCTGTTAAGAATTTATTTACAAAATACACTAAAATGCAAACTGTACCAGAGTGGGATTTAACATCCCCCTGCCCAGGAATGGCACCATGCCAGAGCACAATTTCTAATTGTTATTAAGCTTAAGTACGAGAAATTGAAAGATTCAAGGGGCTCTTGCTTTTACTTGAAATCCCTCAGGCAGAATGGCAATGGAAGTAATCTTTATTTTTACCCAGGTTAGATAAGTCTTATGCTGCTTAGAGATGTAGAGTCTAATTTCAGAGCTATTTGTAGAAAAAACATTGGTAAACATAAATGTATGATTATAATCCAAGATCTATCATTACCTGTTCAAGTGACTTTAATCCGAGCTTCATTTTTGGGAAATGTTGTACCAGTTAAAATCTGAAGTTCACTCCAGTACAAAATCAGGATTGTCCTCACTTTCATGTAAATACACACATGTGCACTCATGGAAACACATGGATGTAACATATATGGAGGTAGATATGAAGCAATGGGAGGTTATCGTGGCTTGAATGCTGTCACACATTGAGGGAAGGATGTTTTCTGAGATATAGGTTGCCATGAGGTGGATGGGGTAGGGGCAAGATCTTCATTGATGAGGTAGGAAGTCCTCCAAGAGAACAAAAACTAGAAGTAAAATAGGTCTAAATAATTAAATAACTATTAATAGAAAGAGAAATATATTTATGGAGGTTAAAAGAAAGTAACAGAAGAAGAAAGAATCTGTAGGTTTTCAATTTTTCTTTGACTAAGGGTATGTGTGTGAATGGAAGAGTTGGGATATTACTCATAGCTGAGCACAAAGCTGATGATTGGATCGAAATGGTATGAAACGAGATTTAGAGGAAACTTTCACAGTTATAGCTCTGAGGTCAGTGAGAGACTCATGCTAGAAGGCTCTCAGCTGGGCAGCTGGATTAAGAAGACCCCCTATCTCCTCAGTCATCAAAAATAAGATGAACAAAATTGAAGTCTAGTAATTTATGAAATTTTTACCTTCCATATGCCATGGAAGAGCTTAATGCTCATTACATATAATTTCTGTTCAGCATTTTTACCAATTACCCTGAGGAAGTAGTTGGTCAAGATCATGTCTGTGTGGCACGTATTCCCAAGAGGACTGAGAAGTGGTAAACTTGAGCATCCCAATGAAGGTAATATTTCATAAACTCTAACTTGAGGTTTCCTAGATAGGCTTAATGATAATAATGTTACATTTTGGATTTTTACTTGGCAACTGTTGAGCTCTGACCCTTATTTGTAATATATTCATCTAATATACATTGTAAGTAGGTTTTAATTTTCAGAGTAATTTTAAGTTTACAGAAAAACTATCCAGAAAGGACAGTGTTCTCTTAAGCCTCACCCCCTGAATTTTCCCTATTATTAACGTTTAGCATAAGCATGCTACATTTATTATGATTAATGAACCCAATATTATTATTAACTAAAGTCCAGTTTATGGTTCACTCTTTGTATTGTGAAGTTTGATGGGTCTTAACAAATGGCATGTTTTCAACATCATAGTATCATGTAGAATAATTTCACTACCCTAAAAACATCTGGTGCAACCCATTTATCTCATCCCCAGACCCAAACAGCTGGCAACCACCAAATCATTTTCTTAGTCTCTAGCTTTTCCTTTTCTAAAATCATATAGTTGAATGTGACCTTTTTAGACTGATTTCTTTCACTTAGCAATATGTATTTAGTGTTCTTCTGTGTTTTGAGGGACTTGAAAGCTCATTTAATGTTTATCAGTCAATAATATTTTATCATATGGATGTACCACAATTTGTTTGGTCCTTCACCTATTGTACGACATCCCTGTTGCTTCCACTTTGGGGAAATTATGAGTAAAGCTTATATAAATGTTCAAGTGCAGGTTTTTGTGTGTTCATAAGTTTTGAACTCATGATATATATCATATATATTATATATCATATATGTATATATGTGTGTGTATATATATGAGCACTATTGCCACATCATATGCTAAGCATATACTTAGCTTTGTAAGAAACGTACAAACTGTCTTCCAAAGGCACCGTATCACTTTGCAGCAAAGAATGAGAGTGCCTGCCGGGCCGCGTCCTCAATGGCATGTGGTGTTGTCAGTGTTCGGACTTCTGGCCATTCTAATGGGTAATTGTATTTTGTTGTTGTTTCATTTGCAATTCCCTAATGACATATGAGGTCAGGCATCTTTTAATATGCTTATTTGTCATCTATATATCTCTTTGGTGGTATATCTGTTTATAAATGTTGTCTGTTTCAATCTGGTTGTTTTCTTATTGTTGAGTTTTAGACTGCTCTGTATAGTTTGGATACAAGTCTCTAATCGCATATGTTTTGCAAAGTGAATTTCTTATAGCCAACATACGAGTGTAGCTGGGCCACATTTTTTTATTCCACTTTGATAGTTCTTTTATTGGTCTCTTCTGATAGTCTCTTTTATTTGATATCTCTTTTAAATGTGAATAATTAACATAATTATCGATATAGTTGGTTTGAAGTCTTTTATTTATAGTAATTTTTTATTTATTGCCCTTTGTTGTTTCTCTCTTTGTCTCCCACATAGTCTCTGGTTTTAACTGAGCAGTTTATATGATTACATTTTTCTCTCCTCTCTTAGCATATTTATTATACTTCTTTTAGAAATACTTTGAATGCTTTCCCTAAAAGTTGCTATATACATTACAGTTAATCCAAGCCTATTTTAAAATAACACTATACTGCTTCATGGGTAGTACAGGTACCTTATATTTAATTATGGCTTTAATAATCAGTAAGTTAAAACGCAGTTTATACTTGAGCTCTAAAATTAGCATGTCATAGAATCTCTTATACATTTTAATATTATGGCTTAGTCATCTAATTTGAACCTACTAGAAGTGTCCGATGGAGTATAATATATTAAATCATTGGTCTCAATTTTTTATTCGCTTGTAGTAGTATCATTACACTATAGGACTTCATGGTGGGTGGTTTTGAGAGACAAGTTTCCATGTTTCTTATGTTTCTTCACAGTCCAGGTGTTCTCACATGTTTAATAGCCTGGAAGCTAGAATAGTATGTCGCTCCAGAGATCATTGGGGATGTAGCACTCCAGAGTTATCACAGGGTGGTGAACACAAAGCCTAAATGCCTCAGACATGAATGACTTAGAGTTAATAATTTTTAATGCATATGCATTTTAAAGGCTGCATATTAAACTGAATAAGTCTTGTTGGAATTTTAGGCTGGTGGAAAGGGAAATGAAAACATTCAGACAAAGTGGTGTTCAAGGCTCCTGCTAGCACATAAAGCACCTTTGGACATCAGAAACCCCCATTCTTCAAGACATTTCCATCTGTTGCAATATTGTTGTGTTATACTGATTTTGCTGGAACAAGACATCACCATCTGCCAGGAAATTACTGTCATAAATAAACAAATGGATGGGGTCTATCGTGTGAATGGTTCTCTTTTGGTTGTGGTGCTGTCTGCAGGGTACATACTGTACCGTATGGGGCAGGCCTGCCTGGAAGAAAACTTTTTTCAGAAAAATTCACCCCATAGCAAAAGATTCTAACCTGGAAGTCTCCACCAGTCTTCGGGTCTTATGTAACTTTCCAGATTTGCAGTCACGCTAAAATCTCAAGTAAATATTATGAAACAAAAATGAGTGAAGGAAAAGGAATTTGCATTTGTCAAAACACCTACCTACTACCTATTAGGTGTAACACTAGACACTCTGTAATGTCTCATCTGATCCTCCCACTAACGTTTTGAGTTAGACTACATAATATGTGTTACAAGGATGAGGACACTAAAGTGTGACAGTTCAAAGATTTTCCCAGCTAGTAAGTAGTAAACCCGAAATAATAAGCTCAAGGATGTCTAGAGACTTTCAGTGATAAAATTCTGCCATTGCACTCAGATTCTTATTATGGGGTTGGTGCCAGAAGGGTGAGAAGGGGTAGTTCTATTCAAGTACGGATTGTATGCCCAAGCTTCTCCATGTAGAGTGTTAAATTACCACCGTCTTAGTGATATCCAAGTCTTGCACTGACTAATAGGTCAATCTGTTCCTGTCTTACCCACCATCACTCTCATTTTAAGAACCCCTTGAGGGATAGTATCTTTAACAGTACTCAGAGAGTGGTGAGGTCTACACCACTCCAGTTACCTATGCCAGCATTTGGCAGAATGTAGGAAACTTGTCCGGAATTATGGTAGAAACCCCCCAAAATGTAGCTTTTTTCACTGTGTTGAATGTGTGACTTTAATGTTTCTTATTATATTCTTATTGGTTTATTTAAAAAAGCTGAAGTCTGTAATCTGCCTTGAAGAGGTTAGGATAGCTGATGTTAAATAGTGGCTTTGATGTTTGATCCTCAGAAAGATCATCTTGGATTTCTCAATGAAAAATAAAAGTAACAAATAGAGTATGGGTATAGAACCATTAAAGGTGTGTGTGTATGTGTGTGTATATATACATATACATATATACAGTATTATATATTATATACATATAACATACCAGGGAATATTAGGTTCTATGTCTTTTTTATCTTAAAGGCAGTAGCAGCAGAGTCTATATTTTTAAGATTCCTGTCTTAAGCTAAACAGATTTACTATGATTTATTTCTAAACCTCATATAATGAATACACTTGCCTGCCCATCCCAGCCTTCTTCCAGCCATTTTCTGCTGGTGTTACTAATGCCTTCCACCTGTACATTGGGCTTCACTCAGTGTCTGAGTGAACATCGATAATGGTAAGCTACCCATTAAGATCACTGGCACCTCAGCTAGTGAGATGTAGAACTTAGGTTGCTGCCTTTGATCTGATTTTATCCCAGGCACCTGTGGGCACCGCACATTGCAACCTGCCCTTTTACAGTCTCTGCATCTGGGATAAGTCCACTTTGCCAAAGTCATTTAACCTCACACCTGTTTGCTTACTGATCAATTTGCTTAGTGAGCACTCTATTAAAAATTTAACCCACTTTGCCAGTTCTCTCTTGTCCTATACTGTCTCATGTCTCTTCTTAATCAAGGCATCATCCTTGTGCTTCTAATTTGGTTCTGGAATGTAGTAGCTAAGTTTTCTACTGCTACTGAAGCCCCTTTCTTGCCTTCGGTTCACTTGATGATTGGACACCTGATATAGCTTTTTATAGCTGGATGCTATCTGCTCTGATCTCTCCAGCGCTTGGCTGCCGTTTTGCTCTGAGTGAACTGAAAAGTTGAAATCTGGCCAGGGCTGCACATCTGTGTTGATATTACCCACTGCTTGAACTTTCCCCGACCACCCCACTGACTGCAATGAATCTTCTGAATTAGACCTTTCCAAACTAAGACTGCATTCACCACCTACCAGATGACTGTATCCAGTACTATGGGCTTCCTGTGATCTCGGAGACAGCAGATCTTTTTCAACATGGACCCATTCTTCCTAAGATGCTGGATATTTTATAACTTTTGCTTGAGCCCACACTCAGTGCTTATACTACAAGTTTATTCCCAGAAAATTCTGTTTTCCTGTGTTTGCCCATTGCTATTGTTGGTCTCATTACTAAAAAGTTTGAGTAGAGACTTTTTAAAATCTGGGCTGAGTGGGAAGCCAAGAGCCTATGACTCTGAGAGCCCAGCTTTCCTGCCCTAGCACAGACCGCTGAAGAGTGCTGGGTGGGCATGCATTTCTGCCAGAGTTCAACAGAGCAATTTTCCAGAACTCTCTGTCGGTAAAGAGGTGAACAAGCACACAAATAGTAATAGACTTAAGGCAAAGCCATTCAGTTGTAAAGAAAAATTGGTAAATTTAACTATGGGCCCTTCCACTCCTCAATATATGCAGCTACATCTGCAAACAAAAACGGCCCTTAGTGTGTCCCACTGATGTATTATTAAACATTGTGTTTGGAATCAGCTCTGACTGAATCACACTTTAAGGGCTTGTTCTATGTGATCTGCAGAGACACATTATTAAAGCGCCCTGTTCCAGAATATAAAGTCAGACCCTCATTAATTGGGACAAAGAATGTTAGCATCCAAGCTCAAGATTAGAAGGAAAACCCCTATCTCCAAGTGACAGATGTGAGTGTTCGTAGCATTGTCGCATAACCCTGGGAATTCATTAAAAGTGTCAGGCTGTGTCATAGGGGCACTGTGCGTTGACAGCCCCAGCAGAAAAAAGCTGTGATAATTGCTTTCCTTCCTTGGTTACCTTTCACCTTAGCAAAGAAATTCGATTGTAAATAAATAACCCTATGCTGACACATCCCAAGCTTTGTGCAGAAAACTGCTCTATGAAATGTGCATCTCAAGGGCTGTGGGACACTTTTCATAAGAGAACTAATAGAATTTACCCTGTGGGTTTCATGTGATTACTGACCTCCCTTCTTCTTAACTGAAACCATGTTATTTAATAACTCTTGACTCCTTGAAGCAAAAGATGGCATAAAGAATGGTAAAGAGGAAAACAAAACAGTGAAACATAAAAAAGGGAAGAAAGAAAAGCAAAAAATGAAAGGAAGTAAGAAGAAAGAGAGAAGAAAACAGAAAAGAGAGAGAAAAGGAAGGCAGAGGGAAAGAATTGAACAATGAATGAAAGAATCATGTTGTAGAGGCAGGCATGACTGAAAATCTTCTATCAGTAATCTTACTGATAAAAGAGAATAATGATACTATCTCCTATTAAACACTTTTACTGTTAGCTTGCAAGGCACACAAAAGAAATACAGAAGAGTGTACAGAGCAACTTTTTGTTTGTTTGTTTTGGGGTGGAGGTTTTTATTCATTAGGAGTCCTAGGGAACTTGGGCTTCTGAACTGACTTTTCTGTTCTATTCAGTTTTTCATCTCAGCTCTGCATGAGTCTTCCCATCACCAAGCTCAGCACCACCTGTTACGCCCCAAGCAGCTCATCGCCCTCATCTTCTTCTTTCCTTTCATTCATCCCCTCACTGGGGCTCATCTTCTTCTTTCCTTTAATTCCTCGGCTCTGCTCCTCTAGAGTGTTTCTGTTATGTGCCCCAACCTCTAGCTCCGGTTCATTTCTATCCACTTTCACCCTGTTTGGCTCTAAAATGAGGATAAAGATGAGATCATTTAGAAGACCATTTAGACTTTTTGGTTTTGTGGATGAAAATGATCATTTGCAAGATAATTTAACTTTTAATCCTACCAGGATGCATTCTCTTTTAGCCTGTTCCCTGTGTAATATCATGCTTAAAACCCTTTGGTTATTATACTGAAAGTGACACCTCTTCCTCTACCTTGAGTATTAGTGCCTACTGCTATCTTTTAAATGAAGATAAAGCAGAAAATGCTCTAAAATATTTGGAATTTAGTGCATGTTTAATAAATGGTGACTACTAATATTAAATACTAAGCTGCCGAAGGTCTGATAATAGCTGGGTACATTTGACAAATGGATACTTCTCTCTCATTAGTACCGAGAGTCAGACTTGAAGAAGACATTTTCTTGGCAAGATGACAAGGCAAGTGAGTTCTAAAATAAAACAATTTATTTGAGGTGACATTTTAGTATTGAGTATGTGGTTTAAACTGAAAATCACAAAACAGCATACAGGACTGGATATTGTCTTTGGCCTTATGACCATAAATTACACAATGAGCTGGGCAATTAACAAAATGATTTTATTTAGCCCACAATGGAGATAATGTTGATTACTGAGGAATATCTCAAAGAAAAGAAAGAGGGACAGGTATTACAGAGGCAAATAAAGCGATGTTGAGGAAAGGTAAAGAGAGGTCTTATCTGAGTTATTGAAGAAGGTGGAGGTAGCTTTTATCTGGGAATATTCCATGGCAGGGTAATTCTTGCAGTTAGCAGGTTAGTGTATGAGCTTATTAGCATTACCTGGAACAAAAAACTGTGTGTGTGTGTGTGTGAATTCTCAACAGTTTTATCTTTCTTGGAGTACTAAGCTCTCATGAAGTTCAAGTTGTCAGTCTCCTACTTTACACATCGCCACTATCATTTGTTGCTGATTAATTCAGAAGTGAGCAAAAACCTTCTGAGTAGGTCAAAACAAGGCCTAAAATATAGAGTTCAGAGGGCTCTTGTTAGAGTTGTTCCTATAAAACCAGTTGACCATTTGTGAGAGGTGTTGGCCAAATTCAGCTGTTTTAGGAAGTTCAGACATCTTAGAAGAGGGATGCCTAAAATTAAGAGAAGAAGCATTAACATTAAAGGTTGTATTAAAGAGCCAGGAATGAAACCTGGGGGATAATCAGGTTGGTTAATTCCAAGATGATGGTGAAGGAAAATCTTCGGGTTATGGTTATGCAGCATGAGTTTTTTAGTTTCTTCAAGCTCTCAAACTAGCATGTCAATGCTTTTGTTGAAGTGGGCTACAGCTTTTATTACCTTTTATGTAAGGACAGGACCTAAGCATTTCACCAACATTCTTAGTGTCCCAGATAGTGACTTTGTAACCATAGAACCAACTCAGATTGATCCTGTCCAGTTTATTACAAGACACTGCATTGCTTTTCAAAGAACTGACAGTGACCAGTGGGGATGAGGGACGAGGATAAAGGGGGAAAGAAAGGTGAGAGGAAAGTCAAGGACGTGCGTAGAAGAACCATGGGCTTGGACTATGGGGTGGAGATTGACTGTGGAAATGGGAGGGGGTGGGCAGAGAAGGGGAGAGCAATGGGGAAAAATGTGGGACAGCTGTAATTGAACAACAAGAATTTTAAAAAACCAAAGGCAACAATCTAAAATCATAAGTCATGCTGCCAAAACATGCACAGAGTGGGGAACTTTGATGTCCAGATGCAACCAATGCCAACATCTCACTCCCTCCATGGAAACAAAAGGTCAACTTAGCAATACAAACTCTTTTTCTCCTCAAAAGCAAGTGCTATAGGATTGCCTCCTGGACACACTGGGCAGTGCACCCTTGCTGGGTAACACAGGGAGAACTCCAGTCATATGGTTTGCTGCAGTGGTGACACCTTCACAATCATCAGGCTTCTGCTCTCAAGGCTCCTCAAGATTGTAAAAATAAGGGCCAACGGGAAGGCATCATAAAGCCCCAGTGGGAATGAACTAGGGAGTCGGGTTTAGTTCTCACCGACATCCAGTTAAGTGGGAAGAAAAAAAATTTACACAATTTGGAGGGCTATCTCCAGATACTGAGGGCAACTGAAAGAATTGAAAGTTTGGTAAAGATTAACAATTTAAAGGTAGTTACTCAAGTTGTCTTTTCCAAGGATGGGGAGGGATGAGGAAGTCAATGAAATCTCTACAAGATATGCCAAGGCAATGCACTGAAACACAGATTTCTAATAACATTTCCTTGAAAATAAACTAAATGTCTAGAAATATATAATTAATATCTTTGTATTTTGAAAACTATCTAGAATTGTTATATAACTTATATTGCAAGAAAATATTTAAATTAAATAAGGCATAATATTCTGTTGCTATATAATATTAATTAAATAAAAGAATTAAATTTTCAGAGATTTCATCACAAGCACCAAATATTGTTAGAGGAAGCCATATATCTCTCTATTTTCTCACTGAAAGTCATAAAAAGAATTTTTTAAAGAGAGAGAAGATAACAGCATGTAGAGTTTAATCTCACTTTGTCATGTATATGTACAGATATGTATTAATATATATTTATTAAGATACATCTACATACACATTTATAGATATATACACATATAGAATACATTTATATAATATTAATTAATAGTGGTTTTTCTCTGGGTGTTGGTGTTATATTTTTCTATCTTTGTACCATCCTATTTTCTATAAAAGTATGTATTAGTTATATTTAAAGAAGTTTACATAAGAGGAATAATTAAATGCCTAGGGCAAAATAGGTTTCATTAATAACGGCGATTAGCTAAATCTGAGGAGTCATGGAAGACTATTACAACAAAGAGAAACCGATCAGATCATTAATATATAGGTGCATGTGGAATACTTTGGACTGCTGGACTCCTATTTAGTTATTAATGAGTGAGAATGGCATTTAGTTAATTTTTAGAGTATGAAAAACAACTGTGAGAAATTTCCTAACTTCCCTAAAAATACAGAGAGATATAGTAGTATTTTCAATTTTTATATTAAAATGGGTACAAATCAAAAGAACTTATTTTAACTGTAATCATTATAATCTAGAAGCCAAATGCCACTAACATGGATACTGACTTCTGACTTACTAAAATCAGCCATAATTTTCTACTCTTGGGATTAAACTCAGGTCTTTAATCTTTTAAGAATGGGTATACAAAAATAAGTTATTTCAAACTCCCTTTATTATATCAGTAAATTTTGTGATCTTATAAAGCCTGATTTATCATGGGAGAATAAAACCTTTTGTCAAGGGGGATAATGAAATTCTCTAAAATTTAAAATAAACTATTCCCAGAAAACAACATAATAAATAATAGACTATATCTTTAATATGGAAATGTCAGAGTGAAGCAAAATTAGGTTAAATGTATAGTGAGAATTGCCTTAAAAATCATTAGAAGCCTTATCAGTACATCATATGACACA
Source organism: Artibeus jamaicensis (assembly GCF_021234435.1). Classification (NCBI taxonomy): domain Eukaryota; kingdom Metazoa; phylum Chordata; class Mammalia; order Chiroptera; family Phyllostomidae; genus Artibeus; species Artibeus jamaicensis. The sequence goes on along the minus strand of NW_026522025.1, from coordinate 21,112,740 downwards.
AAACATTTGTTGTAAAAATGGAAGCCATACTCAAATGAGTTATTTGACATTGGGGAGAGCTTTAGAGCCAAGATTCAAAGAACACAGTTCCGTCTTTGGAATCGGATGCACAGACAAACCCGCCTCTGTATACAGGCCGTGTTACCTTGAAAATCACTATAATAAAATGTGATACGGTGTGAATGTTACAAGTGGGAACCACGGGGCTGTCTCACTCAAGGTCCTGGGAGTTCTCCCTGTCCCACCCGGCTTTGCCGGTGAGATTTCCCACGTGCCATTTTGAGGGCGCCTGGGGGTGTTTTGGACCATGTTGGGCGATATTTGCTTGGGGCTCCATTCCTCAGGTGGGCTCAGCAAGTCCTGCGCACTGTCGCTGTCATTTCTCCGGGGTGACCTGGAGACCGCGCTGGACAGATGCCGACAGCTGGGCTCCCGCACAAGAGCGAGGGCTGCCTTTCGCCTGAATGCAAGAGTGTTGTGAGGGTTTGAAATTTGTGAAATTCGGGTGTGAACTTTAGTTTGATTCCCAATCTATTTTTTTTTTTTTGCTATGATATAAACTCCATTCTTGACTTCCCACTGGGAAGGCACCCATGGTGCCTGCCATTCATAGTCTCATTTGGGAGAACAAGACTTTTTTCTCACAGTCCTAGATTGTTCTGTAACAATCCTAATTCTCCTTTTAAATAATGTGAATGGATTCCTGACTAGAAGCAGAAGGGTCACCATTTAAAAAAAAAGACAAAAAAGTTAAAGATTTATATTTTAAGAGGTTTTAAGATTAAGAGACAGGCCCTACTACAGATTCTTAAAAAGAGTTTCTGGTCCTCAGAAAATAGCCTTTTTACCCCACAACAATGGGAAGACAGAATGGTGATGTTTAAATATAAAACCCCCAAATATAGTTTTTCCTCTGTTCTACAAATACATACATTTTTACCTTCAGCACAGTTTCATGCTCTCAAATCTTTTATTTAGGTTACTGAAATTACCAGCCCCAAATTTTATCTGTTTCTCTTTTCAGTACAAGTCAATTTACCAGAATCTTTTGAGAAATATATGTAAATACAGACAGTGGACAACATTAATACATAAATGTATATCCATCATTTATGTATGCATGTATGTGTTTATATATATATAATCTTCTAATCTATCTCTCCATCATTTATCTACCTATCAATCTAATCTCTACTTTCTTTTATTACATAAAACACAATGTCTTTGATAAACTCAATGAAAATAATAAGGTGTCTTCTAATAACAAAAAAATACCGCTCTCATATCCTTGAAAGAGTTTGTACTTATACAAATTGATGTAGAACGCTATAAAAAACTACCAGTGACCTCAGTTGACATATGAATGTACAAATACAGAATGTGCAAAACATTTCTACAGCATCACTGACAACAGGTCATCCTGATTTTGCCTAAACACACCCAAATAGAAATCCTCCAACCTAGTCATGTAGATTTGGGTCTAAATGAAAAGGTTGAGCTCTCAGTATTGTACATGAATTTTCAGCAAGTTACTGTCCCCTGTGAGGTTCAATCTCCTTATAAAAAGGAGCGTAATAACTTTATTTTAGGATTATTGCAAAGACTAAATTAAAGAAGTCAATTTTAGGCATTTTAATTGTGTTCTACTTTGCAGAGAGCACCTGTGAAAGCATACAGTACATAAAGGTGCTATACAACTTTGGGTTCCTTAAAACAATTTGAATATAAGTCGTTTATTGGTGAGGTCATCTAGGAAGTACTGGTGGGGGAGTAAAGAAGTAAGATAGGAATGGGAAGAAATTCAGTTGTGCTATCCAGCAGGTCACTACAGTGGCCGACTAACACTGTATAGAATGCTCTTTGGTGATGTCACATTCAATGAGCAGAAGAAGTTCATGTTCGTCTTTAATTGCCTTAGTCCTGCTCCCAGGGACATTTAGTGTATGGCACTCCCAGCCCACCCTGTGCATGAGTGAGAGTATAGCAGTCGCTTGTAATGGGACATTGTTAATATGTATCCACAGTATTCTCTACTGATGGTTAATAAAAGGTAAATTGAATTCATATGTAGAAATATACATGATGGAAGATTTTCAAAGTTAAAAGCACACAAAATTATCATTAATAATAATTTAAATATCAAAGCTATAACATTTCCAGATTTATCTAAATCATATGCAAGGGAAACTATGCATAGGCCTTCCTACCTTTTTCTTATTTTATTTATTTTTTTTAATGCATGAATGTCATTTTTGCAAGTGTGTTGAATAGTGCCTCAATGGAGTTAAGCCTTCATGATTAGTTGGGCTTGGGTGATTGTTCATTTTAGCTCCAGAATAAATCATTGCTGGTTGTTATTAATCTTAATCATCAATGCCTAAAGATACTTAAGTATAAAAAATATAAACTATGCTCCATATACTTTGTACATTATGTTTTTATTTATATAAATTACAGAAAAATATATATGTGACATCCTTTGAAATGCAGTATGACATTTGTTTTTGTTAGTGAGTTTAACAAACTCATGAGTGTGATATATCACACTTCATGTGAGTATATCAGTTTAAAGGTTGCCACTTCAGTTTGCAATGTCAGTGAAGTCATGGAAAAAACTCTCACTGTAACCATTTTTCCCCTTGAATTATATCATTTTCTCAGAATTACATAAATACTTTTAATTAATACTCTGCATCAATTTTTTTTCAAAAAACAATTTTGATCATTCCTGCAAATAGCATTAGAATGACCTCATAAATAAAGTTCGGCGGGTTATTTTCTGGTGGATATTGACACCATATCAAGGAGAAGAGCTTTTTTTCTACTAGTGTGTGTTTTTTGCTACAGTTTCTTTTAGGAGGTCAGACACTTGCTTATAGTTCTGTGTTACTTGTTTTCATATCTTTTTTTTTGAAATGGAGTTGAGACTGATCTCATATTTATCCTGAATAAAGTGATAATGACATAATATGAGGTATTTAAAATAACTACTACTTGATAAAGAGACTCATAGATATTATAATAGTGTGTTAAATTTAAAATATTTTTGTCTCATTTTTTGGCTGAGAACTTAAAAGGTTTAGGACAAAATAATAGTGGCAAGTATTTTCCTATTCTGTAGTGAGGTGCAAGGCAACCTTTTAAGAACTTGCATTGGGAGAGGCTCAGAACCTCTAAGGTGTCACAGGTTGTATCTGAATCGTAGTAAGGCTAAGAATATGCCTTTTCTGGTGACATCTTACAAGTCACATTCAGTCCACCTTGCAATTACAGTATGAAATCTCTTTTCTATTAGTTGGATAGTATTTCCTTGACAAATATAGAAACTAAGGATCAAAGGTTAAGTAACTAAATAAATTTCCAAAATAATAATCATAAATATGATAGCATTAAGGCTTTTCTGAGCAGAAGCCTGATGCCATTTTTCTAATCTTGTACATTTTGTTCTTGTAGTGCATTTGTTAAATAAATGAATGTTTTCAATAATGTTTAGTAACTGAATGATTCAACTCTAACCTGTGAGCTAAGGCTAAATGGATTCTTTTGTGGTATGTTCACTGAGGCTGAGGATAAGTACCCTCAGACACAAGTAAAAAGAGGTTCACATTTCATATAATAGATAACATACAGAGGACACGTGTACTGCTTATAATAAATTTGTGGAATTTATCCCAGGGACACCCAAGCCGGTTAAGACCTACTGAATATAAATGTACAGTAATGTTAATTTAGGGGATTGGGAAGGGGTTGCATCATCTGTGGACAATTTGATAGCCTGTGATATGTGTAACCAATTGTTCTTATTTACATTAATTTGCATTGTGAAAAGCAATTTTACAGTTTCAGTCAGACTTAATAGGCAATTTGCAGCTGAGTGCCTAATGGCATACTTACTTGAGCCTGCCCCAGGGGGCCTTTCCAGAACTGATAAGGGACTAAATTTTTTAAATGTTCAATTGAACATCTTAGAAAGTCAGAAAGTCTTTAGCTATTAGACCCAGTTTGCATTTTACTTTGTCATATTGAATGTTGCTGCTGAAGACTACCTTGCATTCAGAGACTATTTCTCTCTTTAGGCAAAAGATTTGACTCTACAAAATATTATAGCTGTACATGAGATAGGTTTCTCTTCAAGACAATAATTAAAACAATGAAGAGATGAGGTAGGTCACAAGTGAGGAAATATGCCCTCTTGTTTTATAAGACTTGAAACATTTTTCCCTTCAATAAAGTATAGCATAAAACTATTTCATTTCAGGATTAATAAACCTGTTTCAGAAATAGCATCTTATGTTCCCATACCCTTCTCATTTATAAAGTGTTTTCAATATGCTATCTCATTTAGGCATTTTTAAGTCTTCATTTATGGTTTTATTGCCTCCTTTGTTCTTATCGAGCCTAACAAATTTTCTGACAGTTAGTAGGCATTCAACAAATATTTATTGGAGTTTTGAATTAGATAGAACAGGTATTTATGCCAAGTTATTGCCTTACAGAATAGAATATTTAGTTATATATGGACTGTATTTGCACACCATGATATTACATCAATTTAATTGGTGCTTTATGCTCAATGGAGAAGGCTGTCTTCATTTGAATAAAGTACATTCCGCCCCTTTTGTAGCAGACTGTGCCAAGACAGTACAAACAGTGAAGGCTTCTGAGTCTGGGTGTAGACACCTCTTTCTGTGTTCAGCTGTCTGTAGAGAGCAAAATTATGAGAGCTTGATAGATAAAGCCAGCATCATACCATCTCTCCAGAGTTCTACATAAGCTTTTTAGAGAATTCTAAGTGGACTAGGCAATGTGTATAGGTTTGCTCTACTTTGTACTTTTTAATACAGAACACTCAGGTAAGAAAGGAGAGACTCACAGGCTTGAGAAGGATTCGCTAGCAAAGATATCAACACGCTCTGAAGGGCAGATGCTGTCTTACATGAAAAGTATTCCTATGTGTTTCATGCAGAACAGAGGGAATGGAAAGTCCCAGACTTGCCTTTGGCTCCAAACTCAAAGAAAAGCTGGGCTGCTTCGGGCTGCTAGTAGCAAATGCTACTAGGAGTTGTCAGATACTTTTCTGTTTTCCTCTAGAAGTAACAACAAATAATTTTAAAAAAAATTTGTCACGGACACAGTAATTCTTTTAAATCAGGAATTCAGTATGTGAAGTAGAATGAATATGAGGTTTAATTTTTTTCTTTTTACCTTTGACCCCCTAAGAACAAAGGTCTGGTTTAAAAGATATAGGTAAGAATTCACATTCTGCCACTGTGAAGAAATTGATCTTGAGAAGGTCACTTTCCTTCAGAAACTTGTACCTCATCTGCCACATGAAGATGCTAACATCCATTTCATGAAGACACAGGAGGATTAAATGACATTTATGCCGTGGCACTTGATGAACAATGAAAAGCAAGACATATACCTTTTTTTCTAGTACCTAGTATATTACCTGGTGTGAAGTCAGTTGTTAAATGTTTGATGAATGAATGAGTAAATGAAAGGACAGAAAAAGGAGTTTTCTCTAGAAATACACACAGATCACTGTGGCCTCCGAAGGCTTGTGAGATGTCGGTTTAGGGAGCAAGGCTGATAGAAACAGAGACAGAATGAAAACTAGAAGAGCAGGAGAAGTCTTTGCCAGTGGAAATAGGATGCTTCAGCAGTACCACAGGAAGTGCATTTAGGGACGCATGCATAGGAGAATTTGAGGTATAGTAGCAAGATTTATTGGAGTGAAAACAAAGAATGGGCTTAGAGGGTCTTTCATTCATGACTATGACTCAGCTCCGGCTCACTGCAAAAGTCCAGCATCTGGAGCCATAGGCCCACATTTTTCCACTCCAAGCACAGGAGGAGGGCCATTAGTCTGGCATTCAAGGCTCCAGTAGTCCAGAATGGTCTGTTCCTATCCAGCCCCCAATTTGCACTGTGCTTTGGCCTGCAGGGCTGCTGAAAGGAGAGGATGTCTCACTCAGGCCTTTTGTTTTTCTTTTTTTTAATTTTGCTTTATTTTATTTTATTTATTTTTTAAATATATTTTATTGATTATGCCATTACAGTTGTTCTATTTTCCCCCTTCATTCCCCTCCACCCTGCACACCCCCTCCCCCACCATTCCTCCATTTAGTTTATGTCCACATGTCTCAAGTTCTTTAGATTCTATATTTCCCATACTATTCTTACCCCCCTATCTATTTTCTACCTACCATCTATGCTACTTATTTTCTGTACCTTCCCCCCCTTCTCCTCCTCCCCCTCCCCTGTTGCTAATCCTCCATGTGATCTTCATTTCTGTGGTCCTGCTCCTGATCTAGCTGTCTGCTTAGTTTGCTTTTGTTTTAGGTGTGGTTATTAATAACTGTGAGTTTGCTGTCCTTTCACTGTACATCTTTTTTACCTTCTTTGTCTTAGGTAAGTCCCTTTAACATTTCATATAATAAGGGCTTGGTGATGATGAACTCCTTGAACTTGACCTTATCTGAGAAGCACTTTATCTGCCCTTCCATTCTAAATGAAAGCTTTGCTGGATAGAGCAATCTTGGATGCAGGTCTTTGGATTTCATGACTTGGAATACTTCTTTCCAGCTCCTTCACTCAGGCCTTTTTGAAGCTTTGATTAAATTTCCTTGGGTTTGGGCAGAGTATGCTTTCTTTCAAACTATCCGATCCCTTTCCTGGATCTTCCCAGAGTTATGCAGGTGCCTCCCCCTACCCAGTCCTTTTTTAGCAGTTGTTTTCTCTTCCCCTTTATGATTGTCATCTTGACTTACAGTGCATGCCTCAGCAGAATAACATCACTCTCATTGTTTTCTGCAGTCTGATAGTTCCCTGGGGAAATTAGAAGACAGTTTTTCCTGCCTACTCCCATTTCAACTTCCGGTTCTGGTGGAAGATGTGGCAATTCCCTGGAGTGTCTGTGAAGCTGCCCCTTCCTAGGTAATCTGGCTTAATTAGGTGTGTGACTTCCCTCTTCTTTGTATCGACATATCAATGGAACTAGCTGCCTACTGTAACAAAATTACTTTGGGAATAGTCCTGGAATTATGGATAGAACGGTAGTTTCCATACTGAAACAGGCTTTTATAAATTATCCATTGATGCTTTTCTAGGTGTACTACATATGTAGTTAGAATGAACTCAGAAATCTTTCTACATATATAGAATTTTACTTTGGGGCCTGTGAATTTATTAAAAGAATTATGAATATAGACTTCCATTTTCTTTCCAAATAATAAAGGGGTGGGTAAAAGTAGGTTTATAGTTGTAATACAAATAAGAAATACAATAACACATAATAACACAAGAATAAACTCTGTGTTTCATGTACTCAGAACTGCATACCTATTTTTACCCACCCTTGTATTTATGGAAATATGTTTTTGTTGGCACATAGAAGCAGATATTAAGTCACTTAAAAGGGTCAGAGCTAAACAATGCAGGTGCCATAGAAACTTGGCTTTGAATTTGCCCCTGGTGTCCTTTCTGGAATATTTTCTAATCCTCGTAGGCATCCAGAATGTACCCTGGGTGGGCCTTCATCTTTAATTACCAGCATTATTCTTGGAGAAGACATTTTTTCCCAAGTCCTAAATGTCCGTAGCCCTCCAGAGCATTTCTGTTATCCTGTATTTCTTCTATGTGTTTTTTAAACCCTTTGTTTCTGAATAAGATGTTTATTTTAGGTCTTCAGAGCATGACAGTGACACAATTGGAGTTTGGATAAAAGCAACTTTGTTGGAGTCCCCTGGTTCATTCTTTTGAGCAGATTTCTTAAGAGATGTCATTGCAGAAGACTGGCATTTGAATCTAGCTCTGGATATGTGACTGCTCTGGTATCCATTTCATCATTCATAAGATACATTTGAAGAAAACACAGGGTACATGATGTTCAAATACAATCAGTTTTATCCTTACTTGAGGGAGTTTTAGAGAAATAAAAAAAAACAGTTTAAATTCAGGCTCAATTAAATATCACAAAACACATTAAGTGGAACTCACATATTTATTTGTATAATTTACCTTTCAATTAGATGTTTTAATAAAGTCAAAGAATTTTTGTGATTCTCTTCCTTACTCTTCAAATGTAGTTTTCAGATCAGCAATATCAGCATCACCTCCAAAGACTGTTAGATATTCAGAATCTTGGACCTCATTTTAGATCAACTGAATCAGGAACTGCATTTTGATAAGATTCCCCCAGCAGATTTATATGCACAGTCAAGTTTGCTGACCTCCATGTAGACCAACCCTTCTTATTTTACAGGTGAGGAAACTGAGATCTGGAGAAGTTAAACCACACCTGAAGGTCACAGCCAGTAACTGCCAGCAGTAGAAGCAGCGGGTGGTCCCTTCAGCCCTGTTGTGGTCCAGGGCCTGTGTCAGAAGTCACTACACAGGGCAGTGCCTGGGATGATAATGTAGAGACTTCACTCTTTGAGACAGGAAAGAAGACTCTGCTACTCCAGTCAGCTGAGACACTTTGCTCCAGATGAAATGAGTAAGGAAGGCAAATAATGGGTAACAGAAAGATGTAAGGCAAGCAAGCATTGTAGCCACATAAACCACCATGGATGTGGAATTTAATGCAGAGATCCCTTCACTGCATGAAGAAATAGCAAGTCTCTCAAAGAGGCTTGCAGGGTTTGGCGATGCTCAGCCTGCCCAGCGTCTGTTTGTCTTAGCAGTGCTGTTGAGTGAGAGAAGGCAGGGATTTCAGTCTGCCTGAGCAGCTTAAACCCTGTTCTCTGCTGAGCGATTAGGGAGCAATGTGGGACTGCTTACTTTAAATGCCTTAATAGAATGAAATTGGAGATGTCACTCCTCTCTTTAAAATGCTGACATCCATAGAGAGATGTAAATCTAATATTTTGACATATTAAAATTAACAGCTACAATGGTTATTCACTGGTATTTGCATATAATTATTTTATGTCCTGGGACCTTTTTAAAAGCTCAAAATGTTTTTCTGAGGAGAATTAAAAACCTGAGGAAATGAAAATCTGAGAAATAGATGAGTTTTCCCCTTTGTTTTAGTGCATTCTACCATAGAATGAGAGAATTTACTTACAAAAATGTTTTTGCAGTTACTATTCATTCACCCATTCATTCCTTTTCATTTCCAAGTTTTTCCTCCAAAAAGAATTTTAGGCAGTTTCCAGACATACATTTGTTAGAAGATAATAAAATAATTAAGCAATTGGGGTCATAAAGGAAAATGAAGCTGGCAAAATGTTTATTATAAAGTAATGTACAGTGAATAAAACTGAGGCATAAATGTGTTTTTTTTTCAGCTGGGAGTATGAAAAAATATATGACCAGTAAGAGGATTTATGCTGTCCATAGTAAACAAAATAGCTTAAACTCAAAAGAGCTTTCTCTGATCATGTGGCTAGAAAGTTCTGTGATTTTTTTTCTAAAAAGGAAGCATTTTGAGGTCAAATGTTTTGTTCTACATATAAGTTACTGAATAGGTAGATTTCATATAGTTAATCTATTTGTAAGTCACCATAAAACAAAATGTAGGCATGAAATTAAGGTACAGAATGAATTTTATGTATAAGAGGACAATATAATAATTTTCAAAGTGCTAGAAACTTTGATTATTGTAGGTAGGACATTCACTACTAAACTTAGAAAACCTAATGTTAGCTTACACGTTAGCTCTGAGCAGCCATGACACATGGATACCAGTGTGTATAGAAGAAAAAGATACACAGAAGATACATGTGGCAAATGAAGTACAAACAAACGCAATAAACTGAAGTGTAAACTTAGGCGATGTGAACTGCACGTGCATTCTTCGGGGCACTTAGGTGACATGCAGCCGTTAATTGGGTAGTTGGTTTTCACATGCTGCCAATTAATCTTTGAAACCATTAAGGCCTGGCATGGCACTGGAGGAAAGCAATCACAATAATCTTTCAAACTGGGAAACAAAGATTATTCTGCTAATTAGGATCTTCTCTCTCCTGAAAGCAATTGAAACCCATGTTGGCATGCGACTTTCAGCAATTCTCTGAGGGCCTGTTTTCAGTTTTTTAATATTTCTCTTTCTCTTTTACATTTTCTTATTCTTTGATCTTTTCTTGAACCCATTTTTTGGTGGTTTCTAGTGCAAAATATGGCATATTTTTCAACTGAAAATGAATTTAATAGTCACCAGAGACTCTCATTGAAATATACAAAGATATTAGAGATTTTATAAACATCATGAATTTTTATAGAAAATGCTTTAGTGAATGTACATGTACTACTTTATTCTGTAAACATATAATGCCTGAATATTATTTGCAAAAGATACTGGTATGTGTAGGCAGTTCTGGCCGCTGCCCTCAGCTCAGTTTCTAGCTGAGGAGGTCAACATGAAACAAGTGATTATTCAACACAAGCGTAGTAAGTGTGTTGAGGGTGAAGGATAGGTGCTATATGGGAGCACGTAGATGGGGCGATTAGGAGAATCTTTTTGATGGATGAGTAGGGAGCAATTATTGGAAGGACTGTTGGTGAGAACAAGGAGATAGAAGAGTTTTGGGTACACATCACTTAGTTGGTGCAGTGTTTCTGAAAGCCTCAGGTGGGAAGGAGCATTTGTCAAGGGTCTAAAGGAAGGACAATTGGGCTATAAATATTAAATAAATCATCCCATGGAACCCAACCCCAATCATTGCTGACTTTTCATTTAGGAAAGTAAGACCTAGTGATAAGTGCTTTGTCAGAACTCACAAAACTAGATACTGCCCCCAAGGCTACAGTGAAGGCTACAGCAAATATTCAAACTCTAGGCTGTGCAGTTGCCCTACCTACGTAGTCTACCCACAGCTGTTGCTTCAATTCCCTCTAATTTCTATTCTTCCCCTCCTTGTTACTACTCATAGGCAATCATTAGATTAAAATTAAAATTAGAAAAACAGTACCTGCCTTAAGGAATATAGAACACACTTAGCTCAGTAAATTGTGTATGAAGAGCCCTGGTTGGTGTGGCTCAGTGGATTGAGCACTGGCTTGTGAACTGAAAGGTTGCAGGTTTGATTCCCTGTCAGGGCACGTGCCTGAGTTGAGGGACAAGTCCCCAGTGGGAGGGGGCATGTGAGAAGCAATTAACTGATGTATCACACATTGATGTTTCTCTCCTTCTCTTTCTCCCTTCCCTTCCCTCTGAAAATAAATAAATACAACTTAAAAAAAAGAAGTGTGTGAAGAGTGTCCTATGCACCGTAATAGGTCTATTTCTGTAAATACAGTGATTTAGGGGCAGGAAAGGGCACCAAGGGTCAAGGCTTTGTCCTTTCAATAATGATGACCAATGTGATAGCCTACAGAATCTCGATGAACAAGATGGGGCTGACAGAAATGCTAATCAATTTAATGAAAGGACCCCATGGAACCTTGTTCTGTAACCAAGGTCAGCAAGATTAACTCTCCAATAGTAGAGAGTTCGAATCCTGTGTATTTAGGCTATGAAGTCACATTGCCCACTGGCACATAAAAGAATCTGGAAATGGTCCTACCCTGGAAGGAGGTCAGTGCAGCTTTTTAATACCTGCTGTTTCAGAAACAGCAGCTCATAGTTGCGTATTCATAAATGCAGTGCCTACAAACTATAAGCTTCTATGGAGAGGAATCCATTTAAAAAATCCAGCTATGTAAGCCTGAAACCACATTTCAGGTAATAGAGATTGCAAAATTAACCTCCTTTTTTTCCCTGAAAAAGGATAACCTGCCATGGTTGATGTAGCTCAGTGGATTGAGCAAAGGGTCGCTGGTTCGATTCCCAGTCAGGGCACATGCCCGGGTTGCAGACCAGGTCCCCAGTAGGTGACACATGAGAAGCAACCACACATTGATGTTTCTCTTCCTCTCTTTCTCCTTCTCTTCCCATCTCTCTGAAAATAAATAAAATATTTTAAAAAGGACAACCTAATGTTAAAATTATTGAATTGTTTAAGATTGATGAGTTTTGCTTTTTGTTGTTACTTTTAATTAAAGGGAGATGCAAGGAATTTTTTTCCACCTGAACTTTTGGGGAAGTATTTTTGTGGAGAGTGAATATGTTAGTCTTACATACATAATTACTGAGAAAGTGGGTCATATTTGGTTGAAAACCTTATTTCGTGATAGGTTTCATATTGAAATGTTAAAGTTACTAAGTGTGGATTACTGATTTTAATGAAAACTTTAGGGGTGACATGTCAAAAACAAATATGAAAGTGAAATGTAGCTACATACTAGAATACTGTACAGTAGTTGAAATGAATGGCTCACAGTGACATGCAACTGTACGGATCAATATTAACAACATGATAAATGAAAAATATCTGAAAGGTTAAATGCTACATAATAAAAGTCAAATATTAAACACAATTCCAAAGTAAATACATGTGTATAATAAAAATTCATAAAAGTAGATTTTAGGGAAAGATGAACATTAGATTCAGGATGATGGGCATTTCGGGCTGGGGAGAAAGAGGGTGGGATGATGGGTATAAAATATTGTTAGACACAGGTTGTTGCCAAAGTCCTGGTTGTTCTTTTGGATGGTGGATTCTAAGGTATCTATTTAATTTTTAAAAACAAATCATATAATAGGTTGATTGCAAAGTTGGCCTCAATTCTTTCCCTCTGTATTGAAGCAGTGTGACTTTAAAGCTCTTCTCTCTTGGGCGTGGGGGAAGATGCCAGAGAGAGAAGAGAGTGACGTCCCTGACTCTTCCTGGTCGTTTAAGTGCCTTCGTATGGAGAGGGGACACTGCAAGGACAACATGTACCCTTTGGGGAATCCGATGGGGCCTCCGACTACCTGTTAGCCTACAATCAAGAAAAGCCACTGTGGGAATAAAGAAAGTGTTGACATTCCAAATTGTGAGGTTTTATCAGATTATTCGCTTTATCTCTCAAAGCTGTGTGGCACTTTAAAAACTGAGACTTACTGGTGAAAGTGAGGTGTGGCTTTATGGAGGGAGTGAACTAAAAATCGCATGATGTTGGGAGAAGCCTTTCAACAAAGGTGTTATGTGAATTTGTTTCCATGTGTGTCCTGTATATAATCTTCGGGTCACGATCTTTCAGTTGGTACTGGATCCCCCCTTTTTTCTACAGTATCAACTGGGAACTGTTGTGAAAAAAAGTAAATAAGATATCTAACCCATATTGACAATCTGCCTAGTTATAATATAAGATTGGCTGTTATTTGATCATCTGTAGTTTTGATAAGCTTCCTGCTCCCCGTATATTTCTGATTATAGCTGGTTCAATACTGTTTTTTTCCCCTGTGCTAGTCGGTGCTTTAACCATTAGTATCTTCTTTCTTTATCAGTGATTGTACAACTTTGAGGTTTGGGAACACCTGTGTTATACTTACCAGGAATATATGCATTGTATTAAGAAGTCTTTGAACAATGATCCAGTCAATGCACATGTCAAAAACGAAATATCAGAGATATTGGTGGTATGAGGGGAGATAGTTGGAACAGAAATATTTATCAACTGGCTTGAGATGTAAGAGTCTACCTGGGGTGCTTAAAAGTCATATTGTTGCTATTTGTACTAAAATAGTTAAGGTGCATCACTTTTCAAACAAAATATGGAATTTTTATTTCGTTGACTAAACCAGCCTCAGAGCCTCCTTGTTCAATGGGAAGTCAGGGAATCAGTGCATTGTGCTGGCAAGAATCCAGAGACAGAGAGAGAGAGAGAGAATAATAATTTATTCTGTGTGATCTCTACTGCTGGTTCGACCATCATGAAGTCAGCTCAATTATCTATGCTAATGGAGAGAGATAGTGACCTAAGTGATTTAAAATCAGAAAAAAAAGTATGGATTATCTTGATGATAGAGAGACCTCAGTTCTTTCAGAATTGAACTTTGTTCTTCTCTCCCTTTAAGCCAGTTGGCTGAGTTAAGCATCACTTTGTAAAATGCAAAATAAAAATATTAATGGCAAAAATGCTAATAATATTTAGCATCTATTGAACACCTACTCTGTGTCAGATATATGGCCGGAAATAAATTCTTATCACTTTGACTTCATTTCTTCAATATATATGCATATTAATTTCTTCTAGGGTAGGAGCTAACAAAATTTAATCATGTTAAAAAATTAAATGCAATCCTTTTATTGAATAACTACATTTTCTGTAGTAAATAAATTTATCTATTTACTCTTTTACACCATGCATAGTATGTGCTAAAAATAAAATAATATTAAAAATTATAAGGGGCCTAAAAAAAGGATTATTGCCCTTTGCCTCTCTCCTACCACACATTGAGTCCTTCCCCACAGATAAAACCACTTTGTAATTTTTTAGATATTTTGGGGGGTGTTCATACTATCAGAAAAAAAGATAAATAAATATCCACTACTCTTTTTGACTCTTTATTATGGGAGGCTAAAATTTTGCATTGTTGCTCTTTACATTAATAATCTATTACTTTGTAATAAACTACCCCCAAATACCACAATTCAGTAGCTGAAAGCAGCAGATATCTATTCTTTCACAGTATCTGAGGATCAGGCATCCGGAAGCCATTCAACTGGCTGGTTCTGGCTCAGGGCCTCCCACGAAGTTGCCATTGAAATGTCAAGTGGGGCAGCATCTTCTGAAGCTTTGAGTGGGGCTGCACAATCTGATTCCAAAAAGACTCACTTGTGGAGCTGTTTGAAAGATGCTTCGGTTCTCTGCCACCTGGTCCATTCCACAGGACACTGAGGCATGGCAGCTGGCTACTCCAGAGCATGCAGTGGGCACAGGTGTTGCTGAGTCATAAACAATACTGCACCTTTCATAACACAGTCTCAGGTGTGACACACTATCGTTTCTGCCACATTCTGTTTGTCATGCAGACAAATGTTAGTGAGGGAGAAGTTACACAAGGGAGGGAATACCACGGGGCAGGCCACTTGAGTCCGGTGTTTGCAGCACTCTTTCTCTTGGTGTCTTTTGCCTCAGTTTCCCTTAATTCCCTCGGCCTGTCTTACGTGGTTATATTACAGTTTTATTTAGATCAGTACTCAATTTATAACATTACAGCAATGAGAGGTAAAATTTTGAACCTTCATCTGTCTGAGAATACCTACTCAAACTTACTTTGTCTGGGCATAGAATTCTAGGATGAAAATAATTTTTCCCACAGAATTTTAAAGAAATAACTCAATTAAAAAATCTCTTGTGATTGCTTTTGGAACATCAGGTGCTGTCCCTATTCTCAATTACATATTTCTCGCAGGAAGACTTTAAAGTGTACTCTTTATTTTTAATATCTTGAAATTTTTCAGTGGTGCACCTTATGAAGCTGCAGATACAATACAGAACACCCAGTTAAAATTGAATTTTAGATAAATAATAAGTATTTTTTCACATAAATATTTCCCAAATATTGCACGTAACAACTTATACTAAAAGATTGTTGTTGATTTGATATGTAAATATATTCTGTATTTTTATTTGCTGAATCTGCCAAACTTAAAATCTGCCAAAGAGGTGGAGATGGGATCTGCTTATACAAAATCTCCTCACTTAGATTTTCAACCAATGGTCCTGCTTCAGGCACATCCTGTTGGGGACCACTCTGTGTGGTTTCAGACACTGAAACCCAGTGAGAGCAGGCTCTGAAAGGGGCTCGTAAGTCTCCCTGGAAAACCAGGTGACACAGGTGGCAGACATGACCCGACTCTAACACGGAGGGTTCCCATGGGAATTGGGCCTGGAATGTACATTTTATCCTTTGAAGCTTGTTCTGTTTTGTAAAGCCCTGCAGATATAAACCGGATGTTTAAGTTCAAGGCATAAGCAGTAAACTCCTTATCTCATGAGACACGTCTTAAAGACCCTTTGGTGTTAGCATGACTAGCAGACCCTGTCTAATTGACAAATCTCTGTGTTCCTTCGGTTATTACCTATATATAATACCTGTTTTTGTATGACTATAGCCTGTTGACATTAGTTGGTGAGCTACCCACGTATGCTTACCTACACATACCATTTCCAATAAAAGCCATTTGGGAGAAGGGCTCGGGGCATTCTCCACTAGGGGGAATCGCCACCCCCTTTCCCACCAGACCAGCAAGATTGTGTCCAGGTGACTTATTTCTCATCCACAATGGCTGGCAGGATTCTGCAGAACAGACTTCCTCCCACAACATCCCAATCACCATCTTCCCTGATGATACTTCAGGGCTCTAATTTGTGCACATTTCAATGGTTGTGTGTGGTGAACTATTTTGTATCTTCTCATTCTTATGTAGGCTTTTAAATTTTAGCTTCCTAAAAGTGAATTAAGACTCTGTATCTTTTGCTTTTTCCAAAGATTTCTAACCTTTCTTACCGACTATTAATTTGAGGTCATCAGAGTGGCAGACACCAAGAGATGCATCAGAAATATATTGCTTCTCACAGGAAATGCCAGTGAGGAGAAGTAAAGGGCCTGAGGGAGGTTGGGAGACTGTTAGACCATTTTGCAAGTGTGATACCTTTGAGGGAGACGGGGAAGGAAGGAAGGGTGAATGAAAGATTTCAGACAGCAGCCCTGACTGGCGTAGCTCAGTGGATTGATTGCAGGCCTGCGAACCAAAGGATCATGGTTCAATTCCCAGCCAGGGCACATGCCTGGGTTGCAGGCCTGTTCCTGGCAGGGAACTCATGAGAGGCAATGGTACATTGATATTTCTCTCCTTCTCTTCCTCTCTAAAAATAAATAAATAAATAAAAGTCTTAAAAAAAGAAAGACTTCAGACAGCAATGCAGTTCTTAGTAAGTTCAGTGAACTTGTGACTATTGAGCCAAAGCCACCCTTAAGAGAACTCTCATATCTCCGAGGACATTTCTGACCTGCCTCAGAATTCCCACAAAGCTCACTCACTCCTTAGCCAGGGGCAGCTGTTCATGGGAAATGTGACCCCTGAGTGAACGCAGAGATGGATTTCGGAGTGCTGCAGCTGAGCCACTGGTCTTTTATGCTCCACAACAGGAAGGCACATTTTTATGGCTACTGTACTGCCACTCTTTCAATCACCCTGTCCTTGTGGTTTAAATATATACTCCCTCCCCACACGCATTAGCACAAGACACGTGTGTGGCACCTACAAATTAGGATTTAGAAGGTAGAAGTGATTTATGGCTATGATAGAGGGAGTGAACTATTGTAATAACTGTCGTTACTGTGTTAACCCCACTGTATGGATGGCAAAGTGAAATGCATAGAAGCGGAGCCAGTGCCTCAAGGTCATACATCCAGTTAGTGACGAAGCTAAGATTTGAATTTAGGGAGTCTGACCAGATAGCCCATATGTTTTCCGTTGTAATATGTTATCCCCATTCCCTTAGCATAGCTTTATTATATAACAACTTTGTTCATTTACGTTCAAAGGTAGGCTTGGCCAATGTATCTAGAGACATTTTGGGAGTGTCTGAACATCCAATATTTCCATAATGAGATTTTATTTGTGGAAAATTATGCTTTATGAAAAACTTGGTATCTCTTCTATGTTGTTCATAACAAATTACTCAGAATATTTTTGGCTTAAAACAACTGTAAACACTTATTATCTCTTGTAGTTTCTGAAATTCAGGCAGTGCACTTCAAGGATAACTTCTTTCTCATCCATGATATCTAGTGTATGAGCAGGAAGAATCAAAGTCAGGGGCTGGAATCATTTGAATAGGCATGCAGTGTTGCTAAACACACATGTGAGGGACTTCTCGGTGTGGCTGAGGTTTCCCCAAGTCAGGTGGCAAGTTTCTAGGGCAAATATCCTGAGATAGTAAGATGGAAGCCATATTGCCATTTCTACCTTTCCTTAGGGATTACATAGCATTATTTCTGCCACACTGTTTGCTGAGACACTTAAAAATTCACCTACATTAATGTTTAAGAGGAGAAAAATAGAACTCACCTCCTGATGGAAATGTGTCTACATTGTATGGCAGGAAGAACAGACTGGATAGGGTCTACCTACTTACCTCCCTATCTACCTACCATCCATCCATCTAAGTATCTCTCTTTGGAAAATACATTCTGCTACACATGCTCACATGAAAACAGTTTGAAAACTGGGCGTGATCTAATTTGTATGTGCTGTAGAGTGTGATGCAATTCCTTAATATACTCACTGATTTTAGTAACATTTTATAAGTACTCTAAAGTATTGCTGCTTTGAAATAGGGAACACATCAAAGCAAATAATCTGTTAAGATTTGTCTGCCAAGGATAGTTTCTTTCGATTTGTTGATTTCTTGCTTTGTTTTGTCGCTATGGTCTGTAGTGCAATGGTTAAAGAGCAGTGAGGTTTGGAGCCATACATTAATAAGTTGTAAAGTTAAAATGGTCACATTTTTTATGTTTTTACTCTGAAGAAGTAATTTAACTCCTCTAAGTCTTAGTTTCTTCATCAATGAAATGGATAATGATACTTAGCTTTATAAATATTGTATATATTAAATAAAAAATACATACAAAACAAATGGTACAGAATAAGTCATTGCTATTTTCTCCTCCATTTCTAAACAGGTCTTTGGAAGAACATTTCTATTTGTATCAGTCCATAATTTTTTTCAAGCTATAACTCTCTTGTCAATACGGAGTCCACATGGTAGGTTATGGTAAAATATCTTATGTGAACTATATAAGTATTTATTGGCTTGCATTTTATTTATATAACTTGAGGTATAAACATTTGAGAATAACCCAGATATAGTGCCTGGTATTCTGGAGTCTGGAACACTCACCTGCTATTATTCATTATATGGCAGGTGTCTGGCTAGGGGCTGGGCAATAAAGCAGTGAACACGTTCAACTCCCTGATAATCACATAACAAAACCACATGCTCATTAATTTTTTTGTTGTATTACATGTTGTTCTTCTGTCACCATTTCCAACGTATGGTGGATACTTTCTTCCCCATACTTCTTCCTTTAATAGCTTTATTGTTTCACACATTCTTTTTACTTGGCAATCATCTGAGCTTTTCCTCTAATTTATTTTAGAACTTTTGAAGGAGTCAGAGAACAGCTGTCTCACTGGAAACCACAATGTGTTTGAGTCATAGATTGAGAAATACATAACAGCTGTCTATTTAACCTCTATTATGTTTAAAATACATTGAGTTCTAAGGGATTTCTGGACTAAGTTCAAAGCACAGAGAGAGACATTCCTTCCATCAACACTCAAATACTTCTCACTTTACTTTTTGGCCAACCTCTTGCTTTTTTTGCTTCAAGAGACATACAGTAACTCCAGATGAGGACTCACTCAGAAAACAATTTCATCTTTGGTGTGCCAAGCTGTGCTGAAGGATGCTTATTGCCACATTCTTAAATCCTGATGTTTGGAGTGGTGGGGAGAGGGAGATGGGGTCAGAGATTTGTTGAGCTGTGCATCTTGTGTTCTAAAATAATGCAGTTTTCCTAGGGGTTAATGTTTTACATGCCACTTTTTCTCTGTGCATATTTTTGCACTTTCTTCATTTCCATGTTGTCTTCCTTCATTTCCATGGTGTCTTCAAGATACCATGGGGGTCTCCTGGAGGCTGCAAAAATAAATAAAACACACAAAAATAAGGTCAAGTAAAGCACGTTCACAAGAGAACAAGTATCCATAATGCAATTCAGGGTAAATGAAGTGCTACTAGAAAGATGTGTAGTGCTATGAGAGGTTCACTGAAAGAAAAGACTATGTTAGATCAAAAGATAAAATTTCAGGTTGCCTTTTATTCAGATGTTGAAGATTTAAATTGGTGTAGATAAAGTCGTAATTAAGGCAGAGAGGACAGCATGAGCCATGCCCAGAAGGATTCAGGCAGCCGTGGTTTTACATAAGAGACTTTTGCAACGTAGCCTTACAAACAGGAGTGCTCTCCAGTGAGCTTTCTTTGCATTCCAACTAAACTGTAGGCTGTGAGGAGATTGGGAAGATTTCTGATCAGAGGACACTGGGAACCTTTTGAGGCAAAAACTGTTTCTTTCATCTCTGAGTCTCCAGTACCATGGAAAGTGAGCATTAGAGCCTCAATAGATGCTACTGCATGAATTTTCAAAATTTGAAATTAATTCACTTACGTATATAAATTCTTTGCAAATAGGGACAACTGTGTTCCATTGTTCTTTGTATTATGGAAACAGCTAACACTTTAAAAACAACTCATATGGGCTAAGAACTGTGCTAAGCACTTTATAGGTATGACCCTATGATACAGGAACTGTTCCGTCTTGGACCAAGGCTGTAGTTTCTGTTTGATGTTGAGAGAAGAGGGTAAAAGAGTAAGAGAAGCCACGCCTATCACACAATTCTTAATTCCTCCATTCTTTCAGTGCTTACTGCCTGCCAAGCATTGCGCTGCTACAAAGTGACTAAAACCTGGCGGGTGTGCTGGAAAGTGACATATGAATACATGCCTAGAACATGATATGATAATTGCCTAGGGCTTAGTAGGTTCTTTAAAGGATTTGGCAAATAAATGTATAATAAAAGGTCATAATAATGTGAGGAAAGGGGAAAATACTCCTTGTTTATAACATGATTTTAGTGCTGTAAATATACAGATAGGCAAGGCCATGAGAGACATTCACAATCATCTTGTAAGTTATTTAAATACCTATCGATATTTACAGAGAGTTCTGGCTTTTCCGGACATGGGTCTGAAGTAAGTAGATTAGTTGAATTCAATCAAGGAATGGAAACTATAATAGGTTAAGAACATAATCGTGCCTGGGAATTAGATAATGTGTACATTTTGCTCCAGTGATGTGGGTTGCGAGACCACTCTATTTTAAGGACATAATGGCTTAGTGAGACTAGGAGAGAGACCTATTTGTCTCTTACTGAGGTCAGAGTAACAGTCCTGCATGTCTGTACCAACAGTGCAGTCCATACCTACGGCTGACATGCAGGATCAGCTAGATCAGAAGCAAACCCACATGCTTTAGAGAAGGAAACTCCCAAACTAAACTGGGTGATAAAGCTAAACTGCTTGAAAACACAGTAGTGTGTCTTTTGTGAGTGATCACATTTAATTTTGGAAGATTTAACATTAAGTTTAAGCTGAATCCATAGTATTTATAGTTTTGTGTTATATTTGAAAATAACCTGTGTATGTTTGGTGGTGTGAGCACTTGTAAAATTTAAAAGAATTTGGCATTTTAAGTGTATGATTTGACAATTTAAAGTTTCTAACAGATTAAGCTGTGATTCCAATGAAAACTTTATCATAGTAATTATGAATTCTTTAAATAAAATAATGGGATTTTTCTATATTTGTAAAAAGTACTTGTATTTTAATAAGAAATTAAGATTGACTGTATTATAGATTGAAATCCATATATTTATAAGAACTACATAAGTACATGGAAGGGTTTGTTTATTGGACAATTAAGGTACTTAAAGGTAAAATACAACATACTAAATTTATAAATGCTGGGTGAAATGTTTAAGTACATTTAAATAAATACAATCCCTTTTAAAAGTGATTGTTAAAATTTACCAGATTTATAAACAGAATAAAATTCACATATTTAAATTAAAAGCACAGAAAAAATTAAAATTATAAACAATAACATATTAATTACATACATATTGAATAACATTTATACAAAGGCAACAAAGACAGACATTTTGATACTTTTATCTTTAAGAGTAAAAAATTATACAAGTAGGTATGAGACAAAAGAGCCATTTTCAAGTGGGTTTAGTAGTTTGAAAGGGATATTATTTAATCTGAATATATTATTTATATAATCAGAAATAAATATATTTTAATAAAGAGCTTTTCTTACATGCCCTTAAAAATAAAGTTGACTTCAATAGGTTATATTTATTATTTTTTATTTACTAAGGTTTTTCTTATATTCACACTCCCCCCAAAATCTCTCCAATTGCTAAATTAATTGAGCTTACTCTCAGAAACTATACTTCTAAGTAAAAAAAAACTCAACAGTTTATAAATACTATTGAGGTTTTGTTTTTCTTTAAAAAATTACATGTCTTTTTCTTTCCAAACACTCTTCAGCTAATTTTATTAATATATTTTCTGCTAGGACAATCAGTAGGTAAAACAAAAGGTAATTCAGTAACTGTAAAACATTCTATTTTTAAAGGCTAATAATGAAGATAGGCTCAAAAGCAAAAGCACTCTACCCATCAGCTGTTCAATAATTCAAACATTGATTCTTAGAGATTTTGTCAAATTTCTGCTGTCAGTTTCAAACAGAAGAAATTGCTTGTTGGAAATGTCTTCTCTAGTGATACCGTTCTGCACACACAAAAACAATGCCAAATCCTAGGTTTTAAGACTCTGCCTCAGTGATCTCAGAAATTTCTGTTGTTTTGACTGTTAAAGTGCTGGACAATATTCTTACTATTGCACATATGGCCATAATAAAATAACAGCGTTGCCCCGGTTGGTATAGCTCAGCGGTGGACTGAGCATGG
The DNA here is from genome assembly GCF_021234435.1 of Artibeus jamaicensis. NCBI lineage: Eukaryota > Metazoa > Chordata > Mammalia > Chiroptera > Phyllostomidae > Artibeus > Artibeus jamaicensis. The sequence goes on along the minus strand of NW_026522025.1, from coordinate 21,090,319 downwards.
GCCCGTGAAGCAAAGGGTCGCTGGTTCGATTCCCAGTCAGGGCACATGCCTGGGTTGCAGGCCGGGTCCCCAGTAGGGGGCACAGAAGAGGCAACCACACACTGGTGTTTCTCTCCTACTCTTTCTCCTTCACTTCCCCTTTCTCTAAAAATAAATAAATAAAATATTTAAAAAATAACAGTGGTTAAAAAAACAGCTTTATTGATACATAATTCATATACCCCACAACTTGCCCACTAAAATGGTACAATGGAATGATTTCCAGTAGATATTGACATATTTACTAAATCCATCAACCACAATCAAGTTTAAGATGTTTTCATCAACCTCAGATGAAATCCAGTATTTTTCGGTAGTCCTTCACCACTTTGCTCAACTCCCTACTTCTGTCCCTAAGCAAACACTAGCCTACTTTCTATCTAGACAGATTTGCCTCTTCCGAACAGTTCATATGAATGGAAGAGAGGTCACTGAGAGGAAGTGACTGCTGGTTGATTCTCGGGCTGCACCTGGGGAATCAGAGGCTCCTCACCAGCCCTTCAGTAGGAATGTATGTTCTTCTCACTATTACCGCAGTAGGAACTATTTCAAGAACAGACATAGCTTTGAGACAGTCAGGTGTTGTTGAGACCTTCTGGATGGTATATTTGACCACTGAAGTCCTCTGTATAAGCTTTTAAGATTCTGGCTAGTGGGTATAGAGATCTATCCATCTTGTGACTGCCCAAGAAAAGACTTGTAAATTCCCTTGCTTATTAAATCTACCACCTATTACTAATCTGGAGTGACTGGCCTTTCTTAGGTCTCTCCTTGCACTCTGTGTGTGCATGCAGAAGGGGTTGGGAACCAAGAAACGTGTGCACCTTTATGAATGGCCTTTTTACCTCACATAACGTTTTCAAGGTTCGCCCATTTTGTAGCATTCATCAGTACCAATACTTCATTCAATGTTTATTGCTGAAAAATATTGCATTTTATTTATTCATTCATCATTTGATGTACATTTGGGTTGTTTCCACATTTTTGGCTATTTGAATGATGCTGCTGTGAACATTAGTGTAAAATTTTTGTATAGATAAAAGTTTCACTTCTCTTAGTTAGATAGCTGGTAGTGGGATTTGGTCACATGGTAACTCTATGTCGAGACTTTTTGAGGAACTGCAAGACTGTTTTCCAAAGAAGCTGTATCATTGTACATTCTCACTGGAAAAAATATAAGGGTTCCAATTTCTTCACATCCACACTAACATTTGTTATTGTCTGTCTTTTCTCATTATAGCCATCCTAGTGGATATCAGGTAGAATTTCACTGTGATTTGATTTGCATTTCTCTGATGTATGATTATGTTTAAGATCTTTGTGTGTGTTTATTGGTCATTTGTTAACTTCTTTGGAGAAGTGTCTCTTCAGATTCAGGCTTGTCAACTTTTTAATTGGGTTAGTTTTTATTATTGACTTATAAAATTTATATATTCTATGTACAGTGTCACTTATCACACACACATATATGTATATAATTTGCAAATATTTTCCCAGGATGTAGATTGTATTTTTGTTTCCTTGATAGTATCTGTCAAAGGAAAATAACCTGAATTTTGATCAAGTCCAACTCACTTTTGTGTGTGTGCTTGTGTACTGATTTGTTCTTTTGGTGTCATAACTAAGAACCATGGCTAATCCAAAGACACCAAGTTTCATATTAATGTTTTCTCCTAAGAATTTTATAGTGTTATCTTTTATGTTTAAGCCTTAGATTTACTTTAGTGAGAGTCAAAGCAGAAGTTTTTAGGTGGATTCTCAGTTCTATTTCTCTTATGTTTACTGTAATCCTTATTCCTGTTCCATATTGTTGACTACTGTAGCTTTGTAGTAAGTTTTGAAATCAGGAAGTGTGAGTTGAGTTGAAGCAGTGGGAGTATATATTCTTGCCTAGTTTTTACTATTAGTAATAATGCACTTAGTCTTCAAAAAAGTTGGTCTTTTTTATTTAATATGATACTAGCTGCAGATGTCTTCAGATGCCCTTTATCAGGTTACAGGAGTTTTCTTTTAATCCTGCCTTTTTTAACATTTTTTTCCATTGGGATATTGGAATTTATCAAAGCTTTTTCTGTGACTATTGAGATAAATATATGTGATTTTTTTCTATTTATATTTATGTGATGTATTATACTAATTAAACTTTGAATGTTAAATCAACATTATATTCTTAGTATAAATCATACTTGGCCATGATACAGGATAATTTTTCTATATTGCTGGATTATATTGACTAGTATTTTGTTGAGGACTTCTGTCTTTATTCACGATAGATATTGCTCTATGGTTTTCTTTTCTTGTGATGTTTATGTCTGGTTTTGGCTTCATTGTGATAGTGACCTCATAGAATGAGTTAGAAAGTCTGTTTTCCTCTTTTGTGTGTGTGTGTTTCTGAAGAATTGGTGTGATTCTTCTTTAAAAGTTTGATAGAATTTACAAGTGAAGCTATCTGGGCCTGAGATTTTTTCCATAACTTTTAAAAACACTAATTTAGTCACCTTAATTATTAAAAGTATATTCAGATTTTCTTCTTATTATTATTTTTCTACTTTGTGTTTTTCTAGAGATTTGTCTATTTTTATAAGTTACCAAATGAATGTGTTGCCATACAATGCTCATGGGTGGTATTTCCAATTTAATTCCTAAATTTAGTAATTTCAGTTTTTCCCTCTCTTTTTTTAACCTAACTAAAAAAATTTTTAATTTTATTGATTTCTTAAAAGTCTTAAGTTTGGGTGTTTATTTTCTCTATTGTTTTTATAATTTATTTTTTATTAATTGTTACCATAATTTTATATTTCCTTCCTTCCACTGACTGTAAGTTTAGTCTGCTCTTCTTTTCTCCAGTGTTTTTTAAAAGATTTATGTATTTACTCTTGAAGAGACAGAAAGGGAGGGAGAGAGAGAGAGGGAGAGAAACACCAGTGTGTGAGAGATACACTGATCCATTGCCTCTCACATGCCCCCAACCAGTGATCTGGCTCCCAACCAGGACATGTGTCCTAACCAGGAATCAAGTTTCGTCCACAGGCTGGTACTCAATCCACTGAGCCACACCAGCCAAGCTTCCAGTGTTTTAAGGTAGAAGACTAAGTTATTGTTATTATTATAATTTCAGTTTGAAAATCTAATTGGCTTTATTAAGTGATTTCTAAATTAGGTAACATCCATTTTATGCCATATATTTTTGTTAAGTCATAGAAAACTTATTTGTATACAATTTTTTTTCACTTTGGGGAATCTGTAATATTGGACAGCTAGGTAAGAAAGCATCTCTTTTTAAGCAGAAACAAGTTTTAAGTTGTTATATATATTTTTTTAAGTGTTGATGTAATCAGTAACAGGTTGTTGGCTTATTTTACCTTTATGCCAGAATACTATTTCTTAGAACTCCAGTTTTCTTTAAGGATAATTTTCATTACTTAAACCAACCATAACTTTAAAAGATGCTTCATTTGAAGTCTTAATATGAAATCAATCTAGCAACTAGGAGGGCACTCCCAAGACTAGATTATTGATTTCACATATTTCTTTTTCTATTTTTAATACAGCATTTATGGCTATAATGTTTCTTTCTCTACATGATTGCTGCATGATTTCTACAAATTACATGATTGCTACATGATCTCTACAAATTACAAATTTGTAATTTGTATTTTCGATAGTTAATGTTCTCTTGTGATATCATGTCTGACCCACTCGTTATTTAGAAGTGTTTCTTAATTTCCACATTTGTGAATTTTCTAAATTTTCATTATTGATTTTTAAATTTCTTTCCATTATAGTCAGATACTATATTAAGTATGACCTTAAGTATAATCCTTTTAAAGTTATTGAGATTTCTTTTAAGGCCAGCTTACAGTCTCTAATGAAAAATACTATATGTGCACTTGAGAATAATTTGTATTCTGTCAGTTTTTGGTGGAGTGTTCTCCAAATGTTAGTTAGGTCTAAATGGTTTATAAGGTTGTTTGAGTCTTTTATCTCCTTTCTGATCTTCCAATTAATTCTTATCTTTATTGAAACTGGCTATGGTAGTCTCCAATTTTTATTATTTATGAGCTATTTTCCTTTCAATCCCATCAATGACTCTTTATGTATTTTGGGACTCTGTTGTTAAGTGCATACTATATTTATTATTATTATATTTTGCTGATTGATTGTCACTTTATCATTGTAATATGTCTCTCTTTATCCCTGGTAACATTTTAAGTCTATTTTGTCCAGTATTAGTATAGCCACAACTTTTTTATACTTGCTATTTGCATCATATATCTTTTTACATCTTTGTTTTCAACCTATTTCTACCTTTGAGTATAAAATGTGTCTCCAGTGAACAGCATATATATATATCTCAGTTTATATCCAATCTGAAAATTTCTGTCCTTTGATTAAATTTATAATACAATTACATTTAATACTATTATTAATATAGTTGGATTTATGTCTGTCATTTTACTTTTGCTTTCAATAAATCTTATGCTTTTTATTCCTCTATTGTTCTTTTAATTCTCCATTATTCTTTTAATCCTCTATGCTTCTTTTGTATTAAGTAAATACTTTCTAGTATACTATTTTAATTTGTTTATGTGTTCTTTATAATTTAATATGTGTTTCTTTATACTTTTTGAGTTATTTTCTTAGTGATTGCTCTAGGATTTATCATACAGCGCTTCCTTATCAAAACACACTTTGACTTAAATTAATTCTGATGAGACAGAGAAAATTATTTTTGTATAACATTATTCCTTCTTCACCATTTTTATTATCATTATACACTTTACATCTATAAATGTTCCAAAACCAACAATCTGTTGTTACAATAATTACTTTATTTTCTTTAAATTTTTAAAGAAATTCAGAGATAAAAAGGAGGACTTAATGTACTTATAGAGTTTGTTATATTAACCTTATTTTAATTTCTGGTGCTCTTTATGTTTTATTTATATTTTGGATTCAAGTTATTATTTGATGTCATTTTCTTATTCCAGTGTATCTGTGCTTTCTCTTCTACCTCATTTTTGCTATTTGTATCAAATATATTTCAATACTATAATCCCAACAATGCAATTATATTCATATTGTCTTACTAAATTATTTTTTAAGTTACTATGAAGAAGAGAAATAAATAAATATGTACTTGTGTTGTGTTGTATTTAATAATTCCATAATTATTTTAGCTGTGCCTCTGTGTGTGTGTAGCACATGTATTCTAATGTCTATCTAGGCCACTTGTTCTCAGTCTTAAAAACGTTCTTTAATATTTATTGTGAGTCATGTCTGCTAGAGATAAATTTTTTTTTCTCTCAGTTTTTGTTTTTCTCAGAAAGTCTTTATTTATTCCTAAAACATATTTTTGCCAGATATGAGATTCTTGGTTAATTAATTAATTAAATAATGAAGCTCTTTGGATATGTCCTTCTACTGCATTCTGACTTCCATGTTTCTAGTGAAAAAATAGCTGCTGATCTTATTGGAATTCTCTTTGACATGACCAGTCTCTTCTCTCTTGTTACTTTCAATAATTTCTCCTTGCTTTGATATAATGTGTCTGGTTGGGAATTACTTTATATTTACTCTCTTTGGAGTTTATTTAGCTCTTACCTGTGTAGATTAAAGATTTTCTTCAAATATGGGAAGCTTACTCCCATTATTTCTTTGAATATTTTCTGCTCTTTTCTCACTATTTACTTCTGGCACTCTCATTGGCAATATGTTGGTATATTTAATAATGTCCCACTTTCATTTTTTTCTCTCTGTTCTTTGGACTGCAAAATCTCTGCTGATTATTGTGAAGGTTGTTTTTTTTCTCTCAGTTTAAATTTATTGTGAAGCCCCTCTAGTGAAATTTTTTATTTTAGTTATTGTGCTTTTCAACTTCAAGATGTTCAATAGGTTCTTTTGTTATGATTGCATGATTTAATTTCTATTAATTATATAATATTTGTTTATTGGTATTCTCTTTTTTAGTGAAATGTTGCCGTGATATCTTCATTTGCTTTGTTAAGCATGGGGTTCTATATGTCTCCAAATATATTTTTATTGGTTAACTTGATGTCTTTGTTACATCCAAAGTCTGGGCTCTTTTACAGACAATCTCTGCTGCCTGCTTCTTTTCCTTTGTATATTGGTCATATTTTCCTGTTTCTTTACACAGCTCATAATTTTGAATTGAATACCAGAAAATAAATTGTATAGAGTCTTTCCTCCACTCTAGAGCTTCTTGTTCTTTGCTTGTTTATTTGTTTAGAGACTTTGACTACGTTTATGAGGTCTATTTACCCCACGGGCAGAGCCTCTGATCTGTCTGCTCTGAGGGAGAAACCTTGCTGGTGCAGTCACACTGGGGTGGTGGCTCTTTAGCAGAGTTCTCTTTGTCTCTTGATTTGATCACTCTGTTGAGCCAGCTGCCTCTATTGGCATCAACTCAGCTGTTAAGCTCTACTAATTTATGTCTGATTACAGTATTGTTTCCACAATGCCCTTAAGCAAGTCTGATCCAATTAAATTTAAGGGTTTTTTTTGTGTGTTTAGTTTTTAAGATCAGTATGAGATTAGTTATGACCCTAGGAGGACTCTGCCTAGCAGTCCCTTCTCTGGTCCTCTATGGTAAACTAGTTGGCCTACTGTTTATCATCCTTCTCTTACCCTTTCACCACCAAATTCTCCATTGTGTTTGAGACACTTCAGGCTTTAATCTTCCCACATTGTTTCAGATAAAGTCAGTTCTTTTTGTGGGAACTTCAGAGCTCTCTGTTCTTATAATTTACCTCTCAACCTGGGCAAAGTGTCTGAGCCACTGTTCCAGAGCTCTGTGTGGGACAGTGTCCTTTTTTTCTAGAGTGGCATTCCTCCTTTACAAACACATGGGACACAGGTGGTAGCTTTAGGCCTTCTTGGCTTGTTCTCCAAGCACTGAACCTCTCTTCTACCAGTGAGCAGGAGCCTCTGTATTCTCTATCACAGAGGAGGCACAGTCTCTCTATAGAAAATAAATGGGTGAAGAAAGAGAGTTCAAATCCCTTGGCTGTACTTGTCTGGAATTTAATCACAGTGAACATAGATTATGAGAGATACTGGGATTATGAGAGATACTGGTGGCTTGTCCATTCCGTGAAAATACTGCAGCTTTTTACCTTGAGCTTGAGGAAAGGGAGTGCAGTCTTCCTGGTTACACCTGTCAAGATTGTGCTTTCATCATGCTGACTGGGTCTGGGCCAGGAAATGACATTAAGTGCAATAGATTCTTACTTTTTTCCCTGAGATTTGGTATATTTTCTTGGATATATGTTTCATAATTTGCTGCATGTCTTTGGAATAACTTTTGGAGACCTTAATTTTTTAAAACATAATTTTCATCAGTTATGGTTGTTCCTCTGTTCCATAGAGCATTTCATAGCACTAATATGGAATTAATCAATTGTAGTGTTTTTAAATTTCCCTGAAGAATTTATGCTCAGAGAGCCATAGAAAATATAAAGGTCAATACCTTCTTTCTTTAGTACACATGCTTCTACACTGTTAGCATGTGCTAAATTGTCTGTTTATTCTGGCTTTGACATAATAGATCATTTAATCAGCTAAATTGTCTAAGAGAGTCTAAGACTGGTGGATCGTTGACATATCCAGATTTTTCTTTTGAATGAGGATATTTATTATTTTACAGCCTAAGTTGAGTGTTTGTTGGTAGGTAGGAAGTATTCAGAGGAAGTCTGGGATTGTGTAAGGGAGATGCAGAGATCATGACCAACCAGGGAGAAAGCAAAAGCAGTAACAGTGTGTCTCAGAGAGCATTGAGACTTGAAGAATTGCAAGAATCTTAGTGTGGCTGGAGCATAAACTGGGATGCAATGTGTTGCAAGATATTTGATGGTAGATATAGCAAAGGCTAGAGCATGAAGGTAATATATGTCAGACTTAGCAGTCTCAAGTCAGCAGAAAGTGATGTTACGTCTCAGTTACGAACAGAGTTGGATTTCAGTCTGTTTTTAAAAAGCTTTCACCTATAGATCATACTTTGGTTTTATCTGAATTGAACTTTGTCTTTTCTTTAAGAAACATTCTTAGTCAAGACTTGTATAAAGTGGAGCACAGTATTTCTGACAGTGATAGGAAATATCTAAAGCAGAGCTGGAAGGTGTGAATAGATCCCAAGGCATTTTTTATTCCCTTGGCATCATAAAAACAGGTGGATTATTACTAAACCATGGATAACTGTCTATCTAAATCATAGATAAAATGGCACAACTGGAACTTATCAGAGAAAGGACATTCTCAGAACAGCTACAGCTCTGTTACGCTGTCCACTTCAGCCAGGTTGCACACCTCATTGGATTAGTAACATCTCCAGGCTAGCCAAGCTGACAGGATAGAACCAAAGCAGATTCATAAAGCTTCGAGTCTTCTGGGTGTGGGAGAAAACCACCATGGGGACATGACGATATTCACAGCTTATATTCTATTGGGCTGATCATTGTCAGACTAAAGTGGATTCTGAAAATTGTTTATTCATGTTTAATTGTGGTAATTGTTCCCTCAACCCTTAACTCCCTCAGTTGCATTTACATAATTACAATTAAAACATAGGTATTTCTGATAACTTTGAGCAATGAAAAGATGTTTCCCCCTGTGCCCCCATCAAGACACTCAATTGAGGATCAGTAGATATCTCCTGACTATGTTGGAACTGAAAGATACAAGTGGATCACAGTACTTCATGTGGCCACCCTTGTAAACAGATGCAGCCTGGCACATGTTCTGTCACATAAAAAGACTCAGAAATTATTATTTTTTAACCACATTGAAACCAGTTGACTTTTTTGCACCTATTCTGTGGCTCATGTGTTTCTTCGAGAGTAAACTTGTGATGAAAAGAATGTCTCAGTCCTTCCTTCTATCCCCTGTCTCCTTAGAGCTGCTCGTTCTTTCCTAGAGACCCAGGTGATGTAGCTTAATTCCATGCTACCCATGAGATTGGTTTATTGTTCTTAATAAACAGAAAAGTAAATTCTTTGAGAAAATATTGGGAAACATAGGAAGTGGGAATTTCTTCCAAGAAATAGTAAGGGTACTCAGAAATTAGAGAAAATTAGATAAAATGCTGCTTCTGTATGAGAAAAATTTAATTTCAGGGGTTTATTTAGATTGTGATGATTTTAAAACTTATAAAATGAGGGGGTATGCAGGGTGGAGGGGAATGATGGGGGGAAATGGGACAACTGTAATGGCATAATCAGTAAAATGCATTATAAAAACTTATAAAATGTATCTTCTATTACAAAAATTTTCAAATATTGGAAAGTACAGGAAATACAAAGAACAAAATGAAAATTACAAATGTTCTCATTTTTCAATATTAATTTCTGTTAACTTGAGGTACATCTTAATCTTTCCTCTATATGATTAAAAAATACATTTTTCTTAACATTATTATTTGTATATTTTCACATTATTAAATCTTAAAATATGTTAGTTTAATCTCAGTTTATTAGACATTTAATATCTATTTCTCTCTGCCCTGAGTAATGACATAATAATCTTTATGTATCAATATATATTTGTCATGATATTATTTTCTATCATATTATTAGAAAACAATCACTAAATCACAAGATTTGCAATAAACTGAGGGTGCCAAATACCCAGCAGCCATATGGCTTTATATTATTAATTGGTCATAACTGTGTTTTTATACTGAACTTGGTCAAAATGTCAATATGCCTTATGTTTCCAATATATTTGTGTTCAAGACAGTCCTACAATTTGAAACCTTTGTCATCTGAAAATTTATCTCTGATTTTAGCCAGTTCAATTTTACTTTTCAAATCTTTGCCTGCAATTATGAGACAGTCTAATTTAGTATGATTTTTGTGGTAGGTTCTTCTTCAATCTTATCTCCTGCAGATTTTTTCTATTCCATGTATCCCTTGTTATGTATACTTCCAGATTAGCCTTCTTTGTCACATCATTCATAATTCTTCATGAACTTTAAATGTACCTCTTTGCTAGTAGTGTTAAATACCAGCTTTTACTTTTCATACTTGAGGCATTGGTAGAGAAAGTAGTTTTTTTTTTAAATTTTAATGTTTTTAGGAAAGTAGGACAAAGACATAAATACAGGTCAAGTATATTGAAGTATTGGCATTAATGGCTCAGCTTTCTTCCCTACCACAAAGTAAACAGTCCTTTGCATTAAAAAAAATAATTAAATGTCTTTGTCTGGATCAAAAGGAAAAGTCTAATGTAGGAAATCTGATGAGATGCCAGAGGTTTGGATTTCATACCAGGACAGAGACTCTGCCCTCACACTCAATGGTCTGCCTTGAAGTCAGTGCTTTGCTCTCAGTGTTTAATTTTCTTGATAGCATTGGGCGGTGTTCAAACTTTGTTGGTGCTGGTATGTGATTCTCAACTATCTAAATTTAATAACAACTTTTACAGAAAAGCAGTGTTTAGTTTCAATGCCATTTTATTTTGCTTCATACCTGACATTTGCATTTGGTAGTAAAATGCTATATATATTTACAAGTAAAACCAGACTTGTAATGGTAATGCTCCTAATATAAATTGAAAAATGCTTGTATAATTAGGTTTACCAGAGCATGATGGAAGTAGAGACATTTTTATAGTAATCAAAGGTGTGATGGTAGAAAATTAAACAATTCTGTGTTTCCTCAAAAAATTAAAGAGAATTCCTTGAGCTTATGGCATTATTATAAAAAGCTTGAAGGCAAAGTTTCCTTATGTTCGACCTTTATCTGCACATTTGATGCAGTTGTCATTTGCAGTGCTCTAAGGGCTTCATACTGTCCTGCAAAGATCAGCACATCTTTTTAATGTCATCATTATCAGCTGATGTACTCTTGGAATCTCCTTTTTAAAGTTCTCCAGTGTTCTTAGCTGTTCAATTAGCCAATGCCATACTCTAATGTTCACATGTGTCTGTATATATGCAGGATAATTAGATCAGCTTTCTGGGGTTACTTTTAGTTTTTTTCATAGGAGTTGAGAATACAGTACATTTGCTCCATGCTGTTATTTATGGGGGGAAATTACTTGTATTTGATGATAGTTTATTCTCATGATATTTGGAGAAAATTGGCAAAGTTTTGACTTTTTTTTAATCATTGGGCTTTTGTTTCTGGCATTTTGCTTTAAAAAAGCACTGTGCCTCCTGCTGTACATAATAAATTCATCACACTATGATCCAGTGCCAAGTTAACTTGAGAAAAAATAGTCTTAGCTCTGTGTCTGGGCTGTGCATTCTGGAAATGATGGACTTCTGAATCTTAATCCTGAAGTCTCATTATAGGAATGGCGAGAACCATATGGCCTAAAAAGCCTAAGGAAAATGGATAGAGAAGTACAGCTGGCCATTTTGGCATCTACCACCACATTCTGGTTTAAGTCAGTGGAAATGTGAGTAGATTCTCTGGAGTGAGGGAGTGATTTGGTGGTCCAGGCTAGGCTAATAGGCTATCATAGTTTTGGATGGTTGTTGCTGTAAGGAAGTAGAATTGTTTCCGTTTAGTTCTACATCAAACAGTGGGTGCCTATTAGGTCTCACAAACTGTGTGGAGGTGCTGTGCAATTCCTTGACTTGTAGCAGTTTGCAGTGTAGTGGCTAAAACATGTATACAAATGAATACGTGTAATAACATGTGGTAAGTGCTGACTATGATGTAGACAGAGAGTGTTGACTAGAAGTGTGTGTTTAAAAGTCAAAATAGCATCTAGGCTGGACTCTGCTGTGATGGGAATGGAGCCTGGGATGTCGTACTGCTAACTGGAACACTGTCCTCTCTGTGGGCTTAGAGTGCCTCAAATAAATCATGGGCATCCCGAGTCTTTTACTAGGAGATGTTCACCGAAGGATGTAGTAGTACCTACTGTAGAAATTATTCTACCTTTCCCCCTACTCACCCAAAATAAAACATGCCTTCTTAAAGAAGTTATGGTTATGTACCAAGTATGTATTTAATTTTACCTTGGCATCTTAGTGGTTAAATAATCAATCTTAAAGATGAATCACTAAGATTAAGTCACAGAAAAATTTTGTGTAGCATGATAGACACATTATGTATTAGTTAACATTTTGTATGTGCTATGTAATTTGTCTGTCAAATTCTCAAATTTCAAATGATACCTGATCAGGTGTCAGTTTTCTTTGAAGCTTTCCCTGATCTTACTTTAAATAGGAGATGATCATATCCAATCTATTGCCACTATCTTGACATACATCATATTATATTCAGGCTTTATAACTTATTAGCTATGTGATTACAGACAAGTAATTTAACTTCCCTTTTCTCAATTTCCTTATTTGCAAACTGGAAGTAATGATCCCTAACTTATAATTCAGCTCTGAGGGTTAAGGGAACTTTGCATGTAAAGTGTCTGGCACGGTTTCTGACACCGTGATTTACAACTGTTGTGTTGGCTCTTACATAAGACATTGTACTCCCTGGTGTCAGAGATGGCTCCTTGCAAAGGATGGTACCTCTATAAAACCTGACTTAACTCAGGTATGTCTAAGACCTCCTAGATCTCATATCTCTTCAGTAAAATTTGCGGTAAAATGTTTTATTGCTTAAACTAACATGTCAGAGTAAGTGGATCTCTTTTTAATTCACAGAAATTTTAAGTTAGAATATCCGTAAAGAGTGATATTAAGTAGAAGGTCAGGCATTATGATGCTATTTCAAGGCAATGGAGGTCTTAAGAACCCACGTCATATCCTCAGCTACACATTCACTTACAACTCTAAAGCCAGAGGTATTACCAAATGGGTAGAATGCGTTGTGCAAATGCCCTTCTCAGAGAGAATACCCGAAAGTAATGTTTCACAAATTATGTAACCTATAAAGGACAGAATGGTAGCACAGAAAACAATATGCATTCTAGGCTGCATCAATGAAGAAAAGTTCAGTTTTGAATGAGGACTCAGTTTGAACCCATCTCCACTGCTCAGCTGACCAAGAGGGACATTTACTTTTAAAGTTCAAGGTTATGACCTGTTAAATAAGGTCAATGTTTTCTACTCTAGCAATTAGCATGAAAATTAAATATATTATGTATAAAAAGTACATTATACAGTGCTTTCTTGAAATTGGAGATCTGGATGACTAATAGCAAGTTTTCTGGAAGGTAGTGGTCCTCAAACTTGGCTGTACATTAGAATCTCCTAGGGGGATTAGAAAACCCAGTGGCCTCCTGCAGCTTTCACTGGTGTTTGGTGTTTGGGTCCTTCTACAATTGGTTGTAACTCATGTACCCAGTGATGCACACTGTCTGCCATGACCTTTTGCCTCTGCTTCTGGTCACCCTTCTGTGAACTCCACAACCGGATATCCTGTAAATGCACATGCCTATGTTTGGGAGTCTGCATGAAAGTCTGCTCATTTCACAGAGGTCAGTTTCCTGGCCTGCCTGTGATGCAGTGGTCTGTGTGCTTAGATACACCTTCTGCCAGGCTTGGGTAGAAGCACTGTTTTCTGAGAGCTCCCAGTGAGAAACCCAGCCAAAGTCCACCCTTGGCATTTGCCCCTGAAACCTCTCAAACACACAGATTAGGACAATGACCTGACCATCTGCTTCCTTTTCTCTGTATGTTTTATCTGTATCCTTTCAGCTCCATCTGGATGATGAATCACCCTTTGGTAAAATTCTGTTATCAATTGTAAGTGCACCTTGACATACTAAGAGGATGGCAAAGTGCTGTAGACTGAATATTTGTCCCCCCAAAATACATATGTTGAAATGTATTCCCTTAATGTGTTGGTATTTGGAAATGGAGCTCCTGGAAGGTGACTAGGTCATGAGGAAGGAACCTTTATAAATGAGATTAGTGCCCTTAGAACAGAGACCCCAGAGAGCTCCCTTGCCTCTTCCACCATGTGAGAATGCAGTGAAAAGACAGTGGTCCATGAGCCAGAAAATAGGCTCTCATTACACACCGACTCTGCTGGCACCTTGATCTTGACCTTCCCAGTCTCCAGAACTCTGAAAAATAAATTTCTGCTGTTTGTAAGCCACATACACAGTCTATAGTATTTCGCCATGGGAGTCAAACTGGACGAAGACACAAAGTAATTTACAAAAGACTTACTTATTAAACAAAGATTGGCTTTCAAACCTATTTTTTAATTCTTATTGTGAGAATGAGATTATAAATCTCAATACTCTCCTCTCTCTGTCTCTGTCTCTTTCTCCCTCTCCCCCTTACATTGCTACTTGCACAGCCAGCATTGTTTCATTTGTTTTCAAATACTCTTGCTGGGCTGGGCAATAGAGTTCCCATTCCCATTTCCACATGGCTACTTCCACAATTCTAGGTAACAAGACACATACTAATCTCAGCTTTGTTTTTGCCACAGTGTTTTGGAAAAACAACATTAAAAAATGTATAGCGGAGAAATACCCATCTATCTTAGCCCCAGTTAAAAATACCCTTTTCTATCCATTATTGCTTTTTTATCTTTATTTTATAACTTTCTTTCAAGCTACATATGATCAAAATAATGTGTTAAACATACATTCTAGAAGTTTTATTCCTAGTCCTTTATTAATAGGGTAGTGCCTGAATACTACATTAGAGATGGTATTACTAGTATAGTACTTGTGTCTGTTCCCTGTAGAAGATTGTGCTAGATCTGATTGTGCTAGAACCAGAGGATAAAAGCATCCAAGCTCTGTCTTTCTTTATGATGAGAGTGGCATTTCAGAAATTGTTGTATACCAGCAGCTAGTCTGTGACCCACAGATAATCATAACTGTGTCTCTGAAGGAATTCCCTGTAAAAAGTCTTATTATTATAATTCTATATTACTTGTAAATGTCCGCTTTTAAATTATTTTTTGCCATTTTAACTTAAGGTTACATCAGTTTATAACATTATGTGAGTTTCAGGCCTGCAACATTGTAACTCCACATCTGTATAACACTACAGTGCACTCACCATGAAAAGTCTAGTCTCCATCTATGACCATACCCTTGACCCATGTTATCCTTTTCACGCTCCCACACACCCTTCCCCTTTGCTAACCACTAACTGTTGTCTACATCTGCGAGTTGGTATTTATTTTGCTTTATTTTTTCACTTTTCATATATGAGTAAAATCATACAGCATTTATCTTCTCCTCTTGATTTATTTTACTTTGCACACTACTCTCAAGGTCCACCCACATTGTTGCAAATGGCAAGTTTCCATCCTTTTATGGCTGAGTAGTATTCCATTATGTATCAACTACATTTTAAAAAACCTAGTCATCTCTCAGTGGACACTTTGCTTCCACATCTTTGCTTCCAAGATGTGGAATATTGTAAATAATGCTGTTGTGAATGTAGAGGTGCATATATCTTTTCAAATTAGTGGTTTTGCATCCTTTGAATAAATACTCAGAAGAAGCCTAGCTGGATTATATGGTAGTTCTAGTCTTAATTTTTTGAGGAACCACCTTACTGTTTTTCATACTGGCTGCAGAAATTTACAGTCTTGTCAACAGTGCGCAAGGGTTTCCTTTTCCCCATATACTCTAAACACTTATTATTTCTTGCTTTTTTGTTAATAGCCATTCTAACATGTATGAGTTAGTGTCTTATTGTGGTTTTTATTTGCATTTTCCTAATCAGTTAGATGAATGCCATTTTGTAATAATTTGCCCTCTTAACCCCAAACATTAAAAACCATTATGATGGATGATGTTCTTGAAGGTAAAATGAGTAGAGATCATCATACTTTGAGATGCTTTCTAATTCCCATCCCAGTCGTTACACAGAAGGACTTACTAGAAACCTGGGAAGAGAAAATCATGGTGTTGCTGACAGCCTTGATAGCAGAACGTCTGTGTCATATTCTGTTTGGATGATGTGGTAGAGCTTCTCAGTGCTCCCTGATAATCGTGTTTTCTTCTTCCTGGACTCAAAACTGAACTATATTCCCTGCCTCCTTGTGGAGGCACTTGTGGCCAAAACTGAGGCATGTCCAGTCAAAATGTGAGCTGTTTCCAGACGAGGCTTGTAGTCCACGCACTTTATTCATGTTCTGTGCTAATGGAATGGAGAGGACTCTGAACGCCTGAAGGGAGAAAACTATGGAGCGGAGGAAGCCTACAGGAGAAATATTCATTTGTTTTAATTTTCTTAGCGAAGGAGTTGGGTTTGGGGGAGCAAAAGAATTGTGAAATATTCTTTCCGGATATGGCCAATTTGCACATTTCTAGCATATGGATTCCACTATCGGACCTCCAGGGTGGTCCAGTTTTCCCTCATGACCCTATGAGAGAAAATGGTTAATGCCTATTTTTTCATCTATGTTCCTCTGAAAATTTCTCAGATTCTGCATCTCTAAATACTGATTACGTTTCCTGTTTTTAATTAATGGCATAAAAGAGGAGAATGTTGTTTGGGTAAAGGTCCTAAGAGCCTCCATACCACTTATCATTTGGCCATTTTTTTTTAATTCTCATTTTAAAGTTCTTAGAAATGTTCACACTTGCTATTATCTCTGACTTTATCACATGTTCCAAATTGCATTCTCTGTTTTCCCTTCCATGTGTAAAAAATAATCCTCTTCTATTTGATCATTTAAGTTCACATAAAGATTATGTATAAAACACCCTAAGTGTATTGTAAAGGTGTATTTCAATATTATATGAAATGTTAGTTATTAAAAGTGTATTATAGTATAAAGTTTAAAAGTATATTAAAAACATGAAATTCTAGCCAACCACCCTTCCTTTTTCACTTTTATTCTTCCAGGGTAGCTACTGTTAATAGTTGGGCGTATATTCCGCCAACTGTTTTCTGTTCACGTACACATAAGTGATACATTTTAAGAAAGGAGGTTTAAATTTTAATACAAAAATGCAATTTAAAACACCTACATAATAACATTAGTCGAATGTTATATTAAATATGTCCTGATGTTTCTTGATAGACCTTGAAGTTGAAATAGTAATGTTACATTTGCAAAATAAACATTACTTTTTTGAGTAGAGATTATAAAAAAATTGCATGCCTCTATGTGTAATTCCCAATAGTGGAAGGTGATTCAGAGGAATCAGTGGAAACTGAATTAGATTCATAGTTTCTACTTTATCATGATAATGGATAAGAAAATGATGCTTAATTGTATGATTAAATTGATGCAATTTCAATTAATAAAACATTTTTGTACATTTAATATTGTATTTTCAGTTTTTTTCTCTTCTCAATTATCAAATCAATGGTCCTTTTTGAAATTTTTGGCTTCAGGAAATTGAGGAATTATGTGTACATAAAATTTGGTTATTTTTAATTGAATTCCATTAGTGCAGAATAGGTTCTATTCTGTGTATTATTAATTTTGTGACTTCCTTTTTAAAACTCAAATCATTGACATATTTTTAAGGAAGGCATATCTTTCTTAACTGAGTTTTAATTGACAAACATTTCTATATTTTTTTATTTTTCTCCCTTCCTTCCTCCCTCCCTCCCTCCCTCCCTCCTTTCCTTTCTTCCTTCCTTTGTCTTTCTTTTTTTCCCCTATGAATACTACTAACATTGATGGGGATATTTTTTCTTTTATTCTGCCTCTTGACTTCCCTCCCTCCCTTCCTCTTTTTCCTTTCTCCCTCCTTTTCTTTTTCCTTTCCCATTCTCGCCCCCCCCATTACTAACAATGTGTGTGTACATCTTCTGGATACATTTTAAAGGTACCATTGTTCGACAAAATTGACCTCTGAATCTACTGTGTAATCTTATACTCCACTGCCTTGTGTGATGCCCATAAACTATTTATTTCAGGGACTGTTCATTAGGCTCTATTTTGAAGACAAGTACAGGTGTTGTCAAAACTGAAATGTTGGGGCTAACACAACTATTCATCTATCAGCCTAAGCTGTGTGCCCCCTCCCCAAATTTATATTTTGTATTCCTAACTCCAAGTGTGATGGTATTTGGCAATGGGGCCTTTGGAAAAAAATTAGGTTAGATGAGATCAAGCAGGTGGAGCTCCCATTATGTACTGTAATCAGAAGAAGAGGAAGAGGCTTGAGACTTCTTTCTCTCCCAGTGTCTCCGTCATGTGAGGGTAGAGAAGAGCAAGCAGGCAGCCCTCTGCAACCTACCAAGAGGACTTTCATCAGACATCAGACATTTTGACCCTTTGATTTTAGACTTTCCAGCCTTCAAAACTCTGAGAAATAAATGTTTGTTTGTTCAAGCCATCTATCTATTGTATTTTGTTATAGCAGCACAATCTATTACCACTGTCCTTTAGTTATATTTTTCCATTGATCCAACTAGATCCTATGACCTTTTTTCAGTTCCATTTGCCTGTAATTTGGGGGTCAGTTAAGCATCTTTTTAAGGGAATTCAATGTTTGGTATGTCTTTCACCTATGCTATGTCAAGGGTTTCTCATCTTTGTTGGAATTTCTCACTATTTTATGTTTAATAAACCATTCCAAACTGGGTGCCTGCAGTTAAGCATTTATTTATTTCAAGACTAGAATGAGCACGGTACAGTTTCCATGACCAGCAACTGATGTGGCTGGGATTGCTTATGGGTCTGGTTCATCACTGGGGGTTGCTGCTCTAAGCAGCTAAGAAGAGTCTATGTCTCTGCCCAGATCATCTTTATCAGCAGGCCAGTCTAAAACGCAGGGTCCCAAGAGTAAAAGCATTAATGCATATAAACTTCTCAGTCCCAAACATCATACGACATTGTTTCTACTACATTTTCTTGACCAGTGCAAGTTGTATGGCTACCCCAAAATCAAGGGACTAAACATATGATGACGGAAAAGATTTTACTTTTGGTGGTGGGAACACAATGCAATATACTGATGGTGTGTCACAGAATTATCAACTTAAAACCTATATAATCTTATTAACCAATGTCACCCCAATAAATTTAATTAATATGTAAAAAACCAAGGAGTGCAGAAATGGATGGCAACTCTGGAAGGCAGTTTTCAGTCTCCTTTAGAACACACTTCTGTTATAACTTCCAAAGACATCTCAGGGACACAGCTGCCTTCCAGTTACCTTCTGATGTGTATGTGAGAGACCCACATTTACTGGAGATTTGGAGTAGGGGAGAGAAAAATGTAAGTATTCATTCACAGAATGTTCTAGTTATCTATTTTAAAAGTACTTTGTATTTTATCAATTAAATGCAAATAATTTAAGTGTAAATTATTTTTTTTTAAATCTGTGGCTCTTTAAAAAGCTTAAAATAAAAATAAGTCACAAAAACACTTCTTGTACCCCTAACCCTGACTCTCCTCATTATTTCCACATTATCTGAATATATTTATATTTCAATTTGTGTTAAATGTGTTGTGTTTTATTATGGTAATGGACATGTTGTCTATTACTGAGTCAATATATATTGTCTGATCATATTTTAGCATAGCATTTTATTTTCTAAGGTTTAATTTTTTTAATTTGCATAGTTTTTTATCCTCACTTGAGGATATTTTTATTGATTTTTAGAGAAAGAGAAAGGGAAGGGGGGAGAGAGAGAGAGATCAATTAGTTGCAACCCAGGTATGTGCCCTGACTGAGACTCGAACCCACAACTTTTTGGTGTGTAGGAAAACACTCCGGAAACTCCAATCCAACTGAGTTACCTGGCCAGGGCAAATTTTTGCTTGGTTTTCTTAGAACACCTGAATAACAGTTCTTATACTATTTCAAAGTTTTATAAATCACCACATATCTGATATATGATATATATTGCATGTTATATATATTATCTCATATATACTATATATAAAGTTATTATTGCTTCATAATAAAGCACTCTAATCATTGTGCCATAAAACATCATTTTATTATACTCACACATTGGGTAGGTTATTAAAGCAGGAAAGATTTGTAAGTTTTCGTTCTAAGGATTCAGTTTTTCTAGAGGAAAAGAAACCTTCTAATATACCATACCTGGCTGCTGGTGCTTACACTAGTCTCCAGGATGCTACTTGGAGATTACAGACCAGGCTGACAGCATTTGGGAGACAGCGGGAAAGGGGACCGATGCTGCAGAGACTGGAGCACAGAGTCCTCGGTTTCATGTCTTTGGCACGGATTAGGGTTAGTCCCCTAATTTCTAGAGGTCAGGGTGGAGGGCAAAAAGTTTCATTTCCCCTTCAAAATCCCAATTATCCTCCTGTTATTAATCCACATTGTATCGCTCTTTTTGAGATAACTGTTTCTTCCAATACCCCAAACCTTTCATGATTTGAGGACCCTGCAGCCAACCCACCTGCACTACAAGCTCCACTACACAGAGGCTTGATTCTCTATTTCTTTGCTAACTGTTTAGTAGACTTCTTTTTTCAAACTGTATGTATAATTTTTAATCTATGTAAGTGGCTCTTTATTTTATTAAAGTATAGATTTTGCTTCTGTTTGTCCTTCCTTTAGGTGGAGAAGCAGAAGAGAATCATCTTTACTCCATCATCTTGAGATTGTAAGTGGGCAGCAAGTTTGTAGTAATACTGGAAATATAAGTTCATACTCCATTTTTTATCGTATCTGTTTTCAAAATGGTTTGAGGTTAGTGAAGGCTTTTTTTTTCTTTTGTGTTGCATCTCTATGTTATTTTATTCTTGAGGTAAAATTCACATAATATAAAATGAAGCACTAACCTCTTTTTAAAATATATTTTATTGTTATTCGATTGCAGTTGTCCCAATTTTTCCCCCTTTGCCCTCCTCCTCCCAGCCAGGCCTGCACTCCCACAGTCATTCCTCAGCCTGTTGTCCATGTCCATGAGTCACTCATACATGTTCCTTGACTAGTCCCTTCCCCTTCTCCCCACCCTCACCCTCTCCTCCATCCCCTCTGTTTGCTGTTTGTCTGTTTCTTGTTTCCATACCTCTGATTCTATTTTGCTCTTTAGTTTATTTTGTTCATTTGGTTCCTCTTATAGGTGAGATAATATTTGTCTTTCACCGGCTGGCTTATTCCATTTGGCATAATGCTCTCCAGTTCCATCCATGTTGTCACAAATGGTAGGAGTTCCTTCTTTCTTTCTGCATAGTATTCCATTGTGTAAATGTACCACAGTTTTTCTATCCACTCATTTACTGATGGATAATTAGGCTGTTTCCAGAACCTGGCATTTTAAATAGAATTGCTATGAACATTGGGGAGCATAGGTTTTTTTGAATTAGTGTTTAAGAATTCTTAGGATATAATCCCAGGAGTGGGATTGCTGGGTCAAAAGGCAGTTCCGTGTTTGGTTTATTGATGAAATTCCATACCTATGATGGGCTGCCACAGTGGTTACACCAGTCTGCATTCCTGCCAACAGTGCGCTAACTTTTTAAAAGTATGCAATTAAGTGTAATTAAGTACCTTTATAATGTTCAACTGCTGGGAGTTCTGCCTGGTTTCAAGGACTATAGCCTCATTCATTGTTAATAAAGGTCCCACCGCTAGAGCTGAGTGAAAAGGCCTTGGGGACATGAGCCACTAAGGAGACAGAGCATTTCCTCCTGGCAGGAGCACTGATCCTGCCACCCTCACTTCCCCCTGCTTGGCCCAGGCAAATGTCTGGTTAGCCAATGATGGGTAAGATCCCTCAAAAGATGTGGAGGGCAACCTAAGACAGGCATAGTCATAATGGGCCATCAGGGAAGGACTTAGTGGTCTTCAGAGAAGGGGCAGAAAGACACTAACCCCTTGGTTTTGTCAGAGCCTGAGTCTTCAGTCTTTCTGCAAAAGTCTTCTAGTCTCTTGGCTGCTTTGCTCTCCTTGCCTGACTCAGCCTGGGAACTATGCTGAGAGGCAGCTGTGTCCTTGTACTGGAATGAAGGGGGCGAATCTGGCTGGAGAAAGAATATACATTGTTTCCTTTGAAACTTACTCTGTCCTCTTGCTATGAAACAGACACTTGAGCTAAAGCCCGCCCTGACCAGAGACAATCCCTGTGTTTCTTCCATTATTACCTGTAAATGATGTCAGTAGCATTTTGAGCACTGGTTGATGAGCTTTGTGTGCATACTACATATCTCCGTGTGAGCTGAACTCAATAAAAAACACAAGGAAGAAGGTGTTCAGCAGCTTTCTCCTTTGAGGGCCTGGTCACCTTTCCTTTCCAAGCAGATCATGCATTGTGCATTTTTTTCTAATTCACAAAAGCCCAGGGGAGCTCTGTGAATGGAGCCCCCCCATTCAACTATAACATCTACCTAGTTCCAAGACACTTCACCACCTGAAAATAAACCTCACAGAAATTAAGTAGTCAGTCCCATTTCCTCCCCCACCCCCAACCCCTAGCAACCACTACTAACCTGCCTTCTGTTTCAGTGGATTCATCTATTCTGGATTATTACATCTTCTTGGATAATTTACCCCATTATTATTATATAAGACCCCTCTTTATCCCTGACATTCACCCTTGATCTAAAGGCTCTGCTTTTTCTGAAATTAATATAGCTACTCTAGCATTCATTTAACTAGTGTTAGCATGGTATATGTTTCTTCAGCACTTTAGTTATATTTATTTGTTTGTTTTTTAAAATCATTTTAATGGAATCTATTAGGGTGACACAGGTTAATATAATTATAAAGGTTCTGGGTGTACAATTTTATAATACATCATCTGTACAGTGTTCCGTGTTCATCACCACCAGTCAAATCTCCTTCCATCACCATGGATCCCCCGTTCACCCTCCTCGACCTCCCCCAGTCACACTATATATTTGTCTCTCTCATGAGTTGTTTTTTCTTTCTTTCATTTTTTGCTTAATCCTTTTATCTTTTCACCCAGTCCCCCAACCCTCTGCCCTCTAACAGCGGTTAGACTGTTCTCTGAGTCTATTTCTATTTTGTCTATTAGTTTATTTTGTTCACTGGATTCCACATATAAGTGAAATTATATGGTACTTGTCTTTCTCTGACTGGCTTATTTCATTAGCATAATCATCTCCAGGTCCATCCAAGCTGCTGTAAAGGGTAAGATATCCTTCTTTTTTATGGTTGGATAACATTCCATTGGGTAAATGTACCACAGTTTTTGTATGAACTCATCCACTGTTGGGCATCCGGTCTGTTTCCAAATCTTGGCTATTGTAAATAATGATGAAATGACCGTAGGGGTGCTCTTTGGAATTAGTGTTTCAGTTTCTTGGAACATTCCCAGAAGTGGAATTGCTGGGTCATAAGGTGGCTTTTCTTGAAAGAAGAGAGTTTTGAATTTAAACACTTCAAAACCTTTGCACTCATTGCTATCTTCTCACACATTACTAAGAAATAGTGTCTGAAGAAAAGATGGCTGGAACCAATTACCTCACAGTTCTGTTATAGTTTGCATTGCCTTTTAGTCTCTGACTATTTTAGAAGAGAAAATGAAGAAATCCTTTATTGCATATGTCACAATTAGTTTAAGATTAGGCTGGTATGACAAAAATCTCCCCAAATATCACATATTTATTTCACTCTTATAAGTCTAAGTAGAGCATCATTCATTCCAAGTCATGGGTTCCTGCTGCCTTCTTTGCTGTTTCACAGGACATTATTCTTAATTAATGGTTAGTTTGTGTCACGGGACTGTCGATGAGTATATAACAGTTCACTGCAGGATGTTAAGGGATAGGCCTAGAAGTGCCCACATTATTTCTGCTTATATTCCATTGTCTAGAACATAATCACATGTCCCCATGTAGTGACAAGGGAGACTGTGAAATACAGAGTCTAATTGGATAATCATGTCCTTGCTGTAACTTTCTAACTCAGTAAGAAAAAGTATTCCAGTTATTACTGTTTTATAATAAAACAACCTAAACTTTGTGACATAAAACATCATTTTATTATGCTCCTAGGTTCTCTCAGCCATTAAAGTAGAAAGGATACAGTAGGAAAAGCTGTACTATTCTACAATGTCTGAGATGCAAATATCTGTGGGTGATTTGAGAGGGAGGTTGAAACAGCTAAACCTAAAGGATTTATTTTTAAAATGGCTTTTCCAGGCATGTGTCTGGCATCTGGCTAGGATGATTCATGCTGGCATCACACGATAATGCCAACCTGAGTACCTACTGGTGTCCTGTCCCTATCACTGGTGTTGCTCACAGCTTATCAGCAGGGTTCCCAAAGAGTCATCTGAGGATGACTGTTGTAGCACCACCAGGCGGAAACTGCATGGCCTGTTCTGACTGAGTGTTAGAAGCCACGAAGCATTGCTTCCACCCCATGGTGCTGCTTATAAGCAATTCATAAGGATGGTCCCGAGTCAATGGGAGGAAAGTAAAACTCCACCACTTCTTTGAGTTGTGGTGATTTCACAAGGTAGAAGAGAATGTAGGATGGAAAACAATTTACACAAGAGAATAGATTTAGCAAATGACAAGTAAATTCAACCACAATCCACATTTGAGGACAAGCAGATGATATAGCGCAAAGCCAATGGCAAATAACCAGCTGACTCATCAGAAGCTTCAAGGTGAATCATGTTGTTTTTTCTTGTAACTTACATTATGTTTGGAAAACTCACTCTTCTCGTTTTTCCAAAAGCAACATGCACCTTCCAAGTTTTTTGTGTTTACTCATGTAGTCTCTCAGTTGGAAATTATCTTTCCTACATTATTTATTGAAATCCTTCAAAAAGGACTTAAGTACTATATCACCTCAGGAAAGCTGTCACTGACATTGATCTCTCTAACTGCAATTAATCATTGCCTTTCTGAGGGCTATAGTACAATATCTCAACTTCTACTTAGCACTTAACTCGGTTCTATTTTCCACTATGATTAGATGCTTAGATGTAATTTCTCTACTCATCTGTATGGTTCTTCAGAGATATAAACCTTATCTGTGTTCATTTTTGTTTCCTCACAAGGCTTTGCTTACAAGAGGCTACTTTTATTAATCTCTATATAACTGAGATTCAAATGGTTATATGTTAAATAAACACGCGTATGTATATATGTATATATAAATGCATTAATCCATTATTTTTTCTAACTTTAATTTATGTGTGATTTCCTATATGATTGAAGGAGGTTAGAGGTGGACAGAATAAAGCAAATGGTGGGATATTTTGGTAAATGGAGAGGATTTGGGTCTAGATATTTTAACATATTCTAAGGAGGGGAAATGTATGTTTTTCCCTCTGGTTCAATCGTTCTCAATATGAATGAGAATAATATTCTATAGAAAATTCCATGTTAGTCTTCTTTACTCTTGGCTTTTAATTACTAAAAAGTGCATAGCTTCTTAGCTATATCTGGAAATTCAGAAAGAATTAAATCTTAATCCTCACTAAATTCTTATGTTCCCAGATGCTATAGTGTTTCCTGAGTATTTTGCTTCTAGTTTTATTTTTTATTGAATTTATTGGGGCAACATTAGTTAATAAAACTATATAGGTTTCAGGTGTGCAATTCTATAATATATCATTTATCTATGGTATTATGTGTTCACCAGCCAAAATCAAGTCTCCTTCAATCACCATCTCCTCCCCTATACTCTCTTCTACCTACCCATACTTCCTTCCCCTTTGGTGATCACCAGTATCTATGAGTTATTACAATTATTAATTATTATTTTGCTTAATCCCTTCACCTTCTTCAGCCACAATATAACAGTCCACATCAAAGGGCAGAGCCTCTTCTGACATCATTTCCCTCTGGAACCCCACTGAGAATTTAGGTTGCTTCCTGAATCGTCACCCAGATGTTCATCCTTTGCTTCAGGTCGGTTTGGTACATCGTCCCATGTTGCCATCTGTCAGGTTGAGACCACGGCTGTCTGCAGTGGAGCTGAAACAACTTTCGGTTAATGTCACCCTGGAGTCAGGATGAACCAAGTACAGATAGAAACCACAAGCTTATTTTGCTATTTTTATCTCCACCTCTCTCTCTTTGCTCCACTGAAAATAGCTAATTATTGAATCTTTTCTTCCTGTATAAGCTAAAGATCAATGCATTGATTCATCTCTCAAAGGTGGTTGAATGTTTTAACCAGGACTATAAAGTACATAAAAATGTAATTCAGTGCTCTATTAGGTACTGTTGAAAACATTATTAATTCCATGAGTCATATTCTTCCACACATCTTAGATATTCTTTGCCATGATAATGATTTTTTTCACACCCACATTAAGTTCAATTTTAGAATGTTCATGCGTGTTCACTACTCTTGAGCAAATGATAATTGTGTTGTGTTTCCTTTTCTTTACTTTATAATGATGCAACTGATTTATTTAATATAAAATATTTTAACAACTTTTCATACCCAGCTGCACTGTAAGTTGCTGTTTTTTAACCAAACTTTTCAAAGAAATGAATTGCTAATATTATAAAAAACTATAAAATTCGTGCTTATAATTTTTGAAATAAAAAGCTTCTATTACTCTGGTAAAGGTATAAATTATAAATATTTAGTAGTTGAATATTAAAAATATGGTCTAGGTTTTATAAAAAAGTACTATTATTTTCTATGTATTAAAAGTTGATTTTTTTCCCTTAAAAATTCTGTTATTGAGTCCTCTTTTCTATAATTTTTATCCTTTTCATGTCTCCACAATTTGGCTTAGAACACGATTAACTATAATCATGTTTTATAGATTCTGAGAATGACATCTCAAATTGGCAGGCATTTTATAATCTCTATTATTTCACAACTGCTGACAACCAGATGTCAGCCAGGACATAGTGTGTTAACTTGGTCATATTTGTTCGTATTGTCATTATAGAACTTGAACTTATACATTTTTTAACAATAACTTGTTTGGATTTAGTTGCTCTTCCAATAACTTTAGGCAATTTCCAATATGACTCAGTATTTTAACAAAACTTTATTTTGTATGCCGAAAGTACCAGGAAGAATAGAGTGTGGTCTTAGTTGAGCATGATTGGGAGAAATACCTGTCTTTAGAGAAATGTCCACAATTCTACATTTTCTTGGAAAACAAAACACAAATGCTTTACAATACCCAAAAAGAATAATCTTTTGTTTTGTTTCAAGGTACCCCCTTTTAATTAAAAGAAGTTATTGAGATAAAATTGAGATATTGTATTAGTTTTAGGTATACAACATAATACTGTACTATATCTATGCATTTGATAAGATTACCATAAGTTTCATTAACATCCATTACCACACATAGTTACAAATATTTTTGTTTGTGATGAGAACTTTTAAGATCTCTGTTAACAACTTTCAAGCATACAATATCATATAGTAAGTCCTTGCTTAACATCACTGATAGGTTGTATGACTTTAATTGAAAGGATAATGTAATTAAACCAACTTTATCAGAGGCTAATTGATATAAGCAAGAATTAAGTTTCTACAATATCTCATCAATGTTATAACCAAATTATGTTGGCAAAACAACATTTATGGGCCTTCTGCTTTGTTAACTATTGTGACCAGGCTGTACATTACATCCTTAGGACTGTGTCTTACAAATGGAGGCTTGTGAATTATGACCACCTTCCTCCGTTTAGCCCACCCCTACACCTACTTCTGACGACCACCAAACTGTCTGTATCTGTGAGAAAATTTAAATTCTGTGTAGAAGTGAGATCACACAGTGGGGGGGAGGGGGGGGCGAGACCCGGGGGGGCGACACGTGCTCCCCCCTCATCAGTGCTTCTTCCCTCCTTCCTTCTTTCTCGCTTCCGGTCCACTCCTTCTCCTTATTTGTTTTTTTTTCTGTCTGACTTACTTCACTTAGCATAATGTCTTCAAGATCCATCCATGTTATCACAATAGCAGGATTTCCTCTTTTGGTGGCTGAATAATACAGTACATCATCTGTATATTGTATTGTGTGTTCACCACCCAAAGTCAGGTCTCCTTCTGTTACTCTCTCTCTCTTCCCTTTATCCTTTTCTACCTCCCCCCATACCCCACACACTCCAGTAATCACCATACTGTTGTCTGTGTCTAAGAGTTTGATTTGTTAATGCCTTCACTTTTTTTACCCAGGCCCCAACTGCTCTCCCCTCTATTCTATGTATCTACGAGTCTGTAATATTTTGTTTATTTGTTCATTAGATTTCGTATGTAATTGAAATCATATGGCATTTGTCTTCTCTGACTTGTTTATTGCTCTTCGAATAATATGCTCCAGGTCCATCCATGCTGTCACAAAAGGTGAGATTTCCTTCTTTTTTACAACAGAATAGTATTTTGTTCTGTAAATTTACGCAGCTTTTTATCCACTCGTACTGGTGAGCACTTGGGCTGCTTCTAAATCTTGGCTTTTGTAAACAGCACAGCAATGAACAAAATTGTGCATATATTCTTTCAAATTAGTGGTTTGGATTTCTTCAAATATATATCCAGAAATGGAATCACTGGGTCATAAGGCAGTTCCATGTTTACTTTTTTTTGAGCAGACTCCATACGCTTTTCCACAATGGCTGCACCAATCTTTGTTCACGTTGACAACACATGAGGGCTCTCTCTTTTCCACCTAACCATCACTAGTTTGTGGATTTATTGACGATAGTCATTTTAGCAAGTGTGAGGTGATATCTCACTATGGTTTTAATTTGCATTACTCTTTTGGCCATCAGAACGTCCTCTTCAGAAAAGTGTCTATTCAGATCTTTTGCCCATTTTTTAATTGGATTTTTTGTTTCTTTGGAGTTGAGTTGTATAAGTTCTTTATAAATTTTTTAATATTAACCCCTTATCAGGTATATTATTGGCAAATATGTTTCCTATTCATTGGGCAGTCTTTTTATTTTATTGATAATTTCCTTTGCTGTGCAAAAACTTTTTAGCATGATATAGTTCCATTTGTCTATTTATTTATTTTTCTTTCCTTGCCTGCAGAGATATATCAAAAAATATTGCTATGAGAAATGTTTGAGATTTGACTGCCTATGTTTTCTTCTAGGGTTTTTATGTTTTCAGGTCTTATATTTAAATCTTTAATCTATTTTGAGTTGTTCTTCTTTATGGTCTATTTTTTTGTTTTTATGTATACCTGTCCAATTTTTCCAACACTATTTTTAGAATAGACTGTCCTTATTTCACTGTATTTGCTTGCCTTCTTTGCCTAATATTACTTGACCATATGGGTGTAGGTTTATCTCAGGGCTCTCTATGCTGTTCCATTGATTTATATGTCTGTGTTTATGCCCATATGTCTATACCATGCAGTTTTGATCACTATGACCTTCTAGTATAGCTTGATATCAGGTAGTGTGATTCCTTCAACTTATTCTTCTTTATCAAGATTTCTTTGGTTATTTAAATATTTAGTTGTTTCATATCAATTTTTGGAATATTTGTTTCAGTGCTGTGAAGTACACCATTGATATCTTGATAAGAATTGTGTTGAATCTATAGATTGCTTTGGGTAGTATGTACATTTTAATGATGTTAATTCTTCTTATTCATGAACATGGTATATACTTCCACTTATTTTTATCTTCCTCAGTTTCTTTCTTCAATGTCTTATAATTTTTCAGGTATATGTCTTTTATATCCTTGGTTAAATTTATTCCTAGGTATTTATGTTTTTTGGTGCAATTCTAAATGGGGTTGTTTTCTCAATTCCCCTCTGATAGTTCATGATTGTACATCTTTAAGGTTCTTTATATATAATATCCTGCTATCTTCAAATAATGACAGTATTATTTCTTCTTTTCCAATTTGGATGCCTTTTATTTCCATGTCAACTTGTGTTGAATTTCATTATTTTCAACTATTCCATGAATACTACAGACAGGTCAATAGATAGCTTTTACCAAATCACCTGAAGTGTTTAATAAAAATAGTTCCCTGGAATCTACCTCAGAGATATTATATGAAAATCCTCTGCATAGAATACTAGAAACTCTATTACTGCTAATAGTCCCAATGTGAGTCTTCCTAAACTTATACAACCTTATTTATAATATCTCATAGAACAGGCAAAAAAAGGGGAAGGGTTGTCAGGAACGTGTATAAAGGACACATGGATAAAGCCAAAGGAGGATAAGGTCAAGGTGAAAAGTGGGGGTGCCTGGGATGGAGGGGATGGTGGGGGAAATTGAGACAATGTTATATGAACAATAAAAAACTGTAGGAAAAAATTAAAATGATAGTAACTCACATGTAGCTGTAATGTAAAACTTCACTGGATTTACCATAAACCTCAAATACATTTTATTTAAATACCACTTTATATATAATACATATCTGTGGATTCTAAGCCTTTGGATATATTCATGTTGGATTTGAATAAGATATTTATATTAGATGTCATTAATGCTGTATCAGAAACTTCTGGTGTGAATAATGATTTGAAACTGAAATAAACAAATCTAAAATAGAATAGTATTTTATTTCACTTTGTAAAAAATAAATTGATAAAATAAAAAAATTAAATTAACACAAATTTTTGGAACATCTAGTAGCTTAGTTATTTTATACCTCAGTTTGCATACATTTTCATTAAGTTGTATTA
Organism: Artibeus jamaicensis; assembly: GCF_021234435.1. NCBI lineage: Eukaryota > Metazoa > Chordata > Mammalia > Chiroptera > Phyllostomidae > Artibeus > Artibeus jamaicensis. The sequence goes on along the minus strand of NW_026522025.1, from coordinate 21,059,876 downwards.
TTTAAACAAAAATATATAACTACTTTCCTTAGACATATTCTTATAATGGTAATAAATTACTTCATACATTTCTGATAGTTATAGCTAAGAAGAAAGGTTATGTTTGCAGATGTAGAAGCTATATCTTCTTCATTAAGACTGGGAGATGCTTTTCATTTGACTCAGCCCCTACCTCCAGAATCTGTGTAGTTTTATTTTTAAGTTTTCACTAAGAAGAACTTTTGGAATATAACACTTAAAATGATATTAAACTTTTTTTGTATAAATAAGTCCCTTTTATTGCAACTATTTTATTAAGTTAAAATCAGCTCATAGCTTCAATATTTCAAGTATATACATTGGTGGTATAATTCTAAGACATTAAACACAGAAAGATAGCCATTTGTTTAGAAAATGAAATTAAGTCTGTTCAATGTAATTATTTGTTGAGAACAACTACATTTTAAAAAAATCTTCAAGACAAAATAGCCAATAAGTACTTAAGTCTAAGTGATTTTTGCCTTCTTGACATGAAAGAGTGATATGTGAAGAAATAATGATCAAGAAGAATGAAATTTTCTATATAAAATGTTTAAAACATATATGTATTACAGAAATGTCTCTCCACATACCACTGCAAAATTATATATGTATATATATATTAAAATTTTAAGTTATTAATGATCAGAAAGACACACTAACAGTTCAATACATAGCCTATGTCCTAATATTGGCACTTGGATATAAGTTATACATTTATAGAGTTAATGAAAAAAGTCAGAAACACCATAATGAATTCATTACTTTAGTCAATATTGCATGTCCTGCAGCAGAAAAGAACATTTTAACAAAGGCTTTTAAGATTTAAAATTGCATATAAATGATAATTATTTTCATGGCCATGCTAATCAAGAGTAGATTAGCTTGGTCATTAGAGAAAAATGTGGCCAGAACAGAAAATTATTCTTAAAGTCTTCATTTGAACCTAGGTACTTTTTTCTCTTAGTTCTTGCCATCTCCCAGGTGAAAGATTGTACTAATTGCACCCATTTATCCCCAGAGTCTGAGCATTACTAGTAGGTATTTTTTTCTTGACCCCAAGTACCTCATTTTAAGCAAGGCCTGAAGGATAATAGGAAGGCTCTCCCAAGGTTAGAATCAATAATAGATACAGTGAGAAAACTGATTTCTAGACAGGTGGCTGTATCATATATGAGGACCGCTTTGCTACTCTTGTGATAGTTCTCTAGTCTTTTAAAGAACTCTGTAAATTATGTATTTAACATATTGGCCCACAGGTGAACAGCCCTTCCATGATCTGTGACACTGGGCAAAAAGCATGGTTTCGAAGCTTCCTTCTGGCTCTGGGAAGTGGATTCTATGGTTCTCTTGCTCTCAAAGTGCACAAAAACCACAGGGCATCACTCTGAGGAAACTTTGACAGTACAACTATCCTGTAAGATCTTCCAGATGAAACTGAGATTTCAAAACAAGATAAGCAGTCTCTTGGATCCCTGTTGACTTTTATAAAATAGGAAGTCCCCTTTGGGAGTTTATATCTCTTCATGGAACATGAAGCATATTCCACTAGCTATAATAGTTAGAGGAGAATCAACTTTTTTTTTTTTTTTTTTTTGTTATCTTTCTCTTCTTTTCTTTCTTTTTTTACACAGGTCTTTTTTGTTTGGGATTTCACAGTGTATTTTCAAACTTAATTTTTCACTTCAGGAGAACATAAATCCTTTCTTAGTTGCAGATATAATTTGAATCCTTCTGTCTCTAGATCCTTAGGCCTTTGATCCTAGTATATAGTCAGTTACTGACATTTATATAGCATTCAATTATGAAGACACAAAGCACTTGTCATTAAGACACTGTCATTTTTTGTTAGGTTGAATATCAAAGTGAAACTGCCTAACTCATCCAAACATACTTACTGTGCATTTTTATTTGGCCATTAAAAGCTCTTTTTGGTTCCAGTAACTCATTTCTGGCAAATGCCAGACTTTTATACAGGCTTATACTTAACCAGGCATTTGGTCTATTTCCCTGTCTTCAAAATTGTAGATTTTTCTATTATACTAGGCCAGTGGGAGCTTCGAAAAGCTTTTTGGCAGTACTGCCTGTCTCATTTTTTTGTGTTCCATGTTATTAGATGTTTTTTATTCTTGCTTGGGATTTATCAATTTAATTCATCTAATCTCAACAGTAGCATCCATGCTAACTGAAATGATTTCTAACAATGTTTTGTGGATCCCTGTAATCACCGAATGAGAATAAAGATGCTGTAACATATTGCAGCATTCCTTATCTTTGAGGATCACATTTTGAGTTTGAGATCACCCCTCCAATATCCCCTCCCTAGTTCAGTTTTAACTGGAGCTGCATTTTGCATCTCTGTTAAGGTCAGTTGTGCTCAGTTTACTCCTTGAAAGACTATGTTGAAGAGATTCAAACAGAGGACGAGGCTCATAATGCTTGAAACTGACAGAGTGTGGCAGAAAATGAATGAAGGGAATTGCTGCTGGAAGTTCTGATGACCTTGTTAAGGGGGAGAGGCTCACAGCCCAAAATCTTTGTGATGATAGATTAATTTTTCTGCATAATGTTATGCTAATATGATGTGAAATAGTACTGAAGCTCAGGAAACAAGCATAATGATCTCTTTAAAAGCTTCATGACTTTTGTTTTCTATACAAGACTTCCAATTATCTAGACAAGAAAGTGAATTTTTCCATGGTTCTTCCCATCTTCAACTTTTCAGTGAAAAACTGACCTTCCTTCAGTGTGACCTGCCTGTTGTAACTGTACTGCTTGAAAATATCACGACTTCCTCTCCAGAGAAAAGGTCAATTACACACAACATTCTCCTTTCTTTAAAATGTCCTCAGTCTATGTTTATACTGTGAAAAGTCAGGCAGATATAGAGTTTACCTGGTTTATTGAATTGATATTTAGACAGCCAGAAAAGATATGATATTTTGCTATGTATTATGCACTCCCATGAATACTGCCCATCCATGTTTTGGGCCCAAACTTAAAAAAAACTCCGGTTTTAATTATTTTATTATTTTATTTAATTATTTTTCAAGTACAGTATTTTGTCTTTTACTCCCATCCCAGCCCACCCCCGCAGTGCTCCCCGCCTCCCTCCCATTTCCACCCCCCTTAGTTTTTGTCCATGTGTCCTTTATACTTGTTCCTGTGAATCCTTCCCCTTTCCCCTGAAATTCCCTCCCCTCTCCCCTCTGGTCCCTGTCCTCTTGTTCTCTAGTTCAGTGTCTTTGTTTTTATTCTGCTTGCTTGTTTGTTTTGTTGTTTAGCTTCCTGTTAAAGGTGAGATGATATGGTATTTGTCTTTTACCACCTGGCTTATTTCACTGAGCATGCTGTTTTAATTATTTTAAATGATTTCATTTATTTATTTTTAGAGATTGAGGAAGGAGAGAGAGAGAGATGGAGAGAAGCATCAAGTATGGGAGATAGATCAATTGGTTGCCTCTCATACATCCCCAACTGGGGACCTGGCCTGCAACCCAGACATGTGCCCTGAATTGACCAGGAATTGAACCGGTGACCTTTTGCTTTTCAGGCTGGCACTTGATCCACTTGAGCCACATCAGCCAGGGCTGTTTTAATTTTTTAATTCAATATTTTATATTTGTTTAGAAACAAAATCTATTATTATATTCCAGAGTATTATTTTGCATATGGATACCCTTATTGCTTTCTAAAGTTACACTATTAATGCATAAGCATAAATGAAAACAAATAAAAACATTTATATAGATACAGAATTAATTCTACCCATGTATAATATATGTCCTTTTTTTCCCTAAAATTTTTGGGCAAAAAAGTGAGCATTACACATGCTAAAATGTGGTAAATTTATCATGTAACTTTGCTTATTTTGATGGACTTCACTTATTGTTAGCTATCATATATTTTTTTAATTTGCTTGTGAATTTATTCATTGTTTTTCCATTCACGTGAAGTTTGGGAATTCTGGCCGCAAGCTGTCTGTCGGTCTTTCTTGTCCTTTCCCACCACATGTGTCAAGTTCCCACATAGGTGGGGGCTGTTTTTGAGTTATAGCCTAATTTTTTTTATATTTGATATTATTGTGCTGACACCGTAATTTACAATAGCTTTACAATAAATTTTCATATTTTACACAGAAAAATTCTCTATACTACCACTTAGCAGTGCCTTGGTTATTTTTGATTTTTTGCTCTTCAATTTAAACATTAAAATCAACATACCAAGTTCCTAAGACCTTCCATTGGGATATTGATCGATACATTATTTACTTGGATTGATATCATATTTTTTGAATAATTGAGACCTTGATAATATTCTTTTCACCAATGAGCATATTATAGATATCTATTTATAGGTATTTAAATTTTTTCACTTAATTTAAATTTTTCTTTACAATGATCTTTTATATTTCATATTACATTTATTTCTCAGTGGTTTACTGTTGTAAATAACATCTTTATATGGTTGTATTTTATTTATTTATTTTTTTAAAGATTTTATTTATTTATCTTTAGAGGATAAGGGAAGGGAAGGAGAGAGGGAGAGAAACATCAATGTGTGGCTGCCTCTCATGCGTCCCCTGCTGGGAACTGGCCTGCAACCCAGGAATGTGCCCTGAGTGGGAATCGAACCGTGGTTGCTTGGTTCCCAGGTCCGCACTCAATCCACTGAGCTACACCAGGCTATATGGTTGTATTTTATATTTGTTCTATTTTTATTATAATATTTTATTTAGGATTTGGCATCTACATTCATAGGAGAAATTGGTTTATAATTTTCCCTTTTATATTTATTCTGCATATGGTAACAAGATTATGCTAACTTTATAAACCGAAGGGTATAGTTTTCTTTTTTTCTATTCTTTGGAACAATTTATGTATATCAGAATTGTTGATTCCTTGAATGTTTTGTCAAAATTGAATGTAAAACTCTTTGGGTATGGTAAATTTTAATGACTACATCAAGTTTGTTAATTGTTACAGATCTCTCTAATTTCTTGTTGAGTCAGTTTTGGTATGTTAAAATCTTCTAGGTTATTTCTATTTACTTTTTTTTTTTTGCAGAGGTGAGCGCACTAGCTCTTTTTTATTTTATTTTATTTTAATTAATTTTATTTAGTTATTTTTTCAAGTACAGTTTTTTGTCTATTTTTCCCATCCCAGCCTCCCCCGCCCCTTGCTCCCCACCTCCCTCCCATTTCCAACCCCCTTAGTTCTCGTCCCTGTGTCCTTCCTATTTGTTCCTCCAAATCCCTCCCCCTTTTCCCCCTTAACTTCCCTTCCTTCTCCCCTCTGGTCACTGTCCCCTTGTTCTCTATTTCAGTGTCTTTTTTTTTTTTTTTCTGCTTGCTTGGTTGTTTTGTTGTTTAGCTTCCTGTGAAAGGTGAGATCATATGGTATTTGTCTTTCAGCACCTGGCCTATTTCACTCAGCATAATGCTTTCTAGTTCCATCCATGTTGTTGCAAAAGGTAGTAGCTCCTTCTTTCTCTCTGCAGCATAGAATTCCATTGTGTATATGTACCACAATTTTTTGATCCATTAATTTACTGATGGGCACCTAGGTTGCTTCCAACTCTTGGCTATTGTAAATTGTGCTGCTATGAACATTGTGGTGCATAGGTTCTTTGATATTGATGTTTTAGGATTCTTAGGATATAATCCCAGCAGTGGAATTGCTGGGTCAAAAGGCAGGTTGATTTTTATTTTTCTGAGAAAATTCCATACTGTTTTCCATAATGGTTGTACCAGTCTGCAATCCAAGGAAAAAATCCCATTTGATATAGCAAAAAGAAAAATAAAATATCTGGGAATAAAGCTAACTAAGGAGGTAAAAAAACCTGTGTGCAGAAAACTACACAGCCCTGAAGAAAGAAATCAAGGAAGACACAAACAAATGGAAACATATATTTCTATTAACTTTAAGTTTCAACTTTACTGTCCTAAATTTGTTTTACTTCCATGAGACATGGACCTACTCATTGTAAACTTGAAATAAAGTAGAAGTATAACACAGGTGTATATAGGTAAGACACAGCAATCGATTCCTTACGTAGTAATAGGTCAGTCCTCCAGCATTGACTTGGTCACCCCTCCAACCCAGAGATCTAAGAGGCAGCTCATACCTGAGTTGGGCTTCTCATACCTGGTGGGTTTCTCACTCAGTCAAGTGCATTGCTCATACTCTGGAGAAATTAGTATAGGTGGGATATCTACTTATATTATTTTCTCTCCCATCCTGTATTTGTTAATTTGGTAATAAAGTAAAGGCAACTTGATAAAACTATGACGTATTATTCTCCTCAGTGTTCAGACCTGGGAGTAAAGTTGTAGTTTGGCTAAAGTCAATATTACTCCCTTATTACCATGTATCTTTCACAGTCAATTGATGTTTCCTTCTTTCTTCCCTTTTCTCTTCTCCAATCCCAATCTCTCATGGATTTGACTGTTTAACAGAACCTGAAGAATTCTGGCTTTGTTGATTCTTACTTCCAAGGAAATAAAGTCTAATTTCATTATCTTCTGCCTGAAATTATTTTGTCATTGTTTTCTGCCTTTTCCCCCACCCCTCCCCCACACTCCAGCCCTTCCCATTTCCACTCCCCCTTCCTATTGTCTGTATGTCCTTTCTACTTGTTCCTGTAAACCCTTCACACTTTCCCCCCTTTATCCCCTCCTCTCTCTTGTCTGATCACTGTCAGCCTGTTCTCAATTTTGATGTTTTTGGCTGTATTTTGCTTGCTTATTCATTTTGTTGATTAGGTTCCTGTTAATGGTGAAATCATATGGTATTTGTCTTTCGCCACCTGACTTATTTCACTTAACATAATGCTTTCCAGTTCCATCCATGCTGTAGCAGTGGGTAGGAGCTCCTTCTCTCTTTCTGCTGCATAGAATTCCATTGTGTAAATGTACCATAGTTTTTTGATCCATTAATTTAACAATGGGCACTTGGGTTGCTTCCAGCTCTTGGCTATTGTAAATTGTGCTGCTATGGACATTGGGGTGCATAGGTTCTTTTGGATTGATGTTTCAGGGTTCTTAGGATATAATCCTAGCAGTAGAATTGCTGGGTCAAAAGGCAGTTCCATTTTTAGATATCTGAGGAAATTCCATATTGTCTTCCACAGTGGCTGCCCCAGTCTGCATTTCCACCAACAGTGCACTAGGGTCCCCTTTTCTTCACAACCTCTCCAACACTTGTTATTTGTTGCTTTATGATGGCCATGTTCTAAGTATTTTTTAAAATTTTATAACTATCTCTTCTGTAGTTTAGAGGTCATTAAGATGTATTTTTTGAATTTATCAAAGTACTATTTTATCTGTTTGTTATTAATTTATAAGGTAATTACATGTGGACAAAAACGTTTTATATAAAACCAATTTTTTAAAATGTATTTCAGTTCTTTAAGACTTAATGTGGTGTGTTTCTTTAGCAGTATTTTGAACATTGTGTACCAGGAAGTATTTGTTATACTTTTGATTATATTTCTTAAAAACTACTTTCCAAATTTAACTGATAACACAAAGGCTTCAAAATTTCTTCAGTGGAGTATTGACTTTTTAAAAATTCTTTGAAGTTATTGAGATGTATATATGAAGGGAGACCTAAGAAACAGAACTTATGTATAAAATTTGTATTTATTCTTACATGTTTATACTTCAACCACTCTCAAAGTGCTCTCTGTTTGATGCGGTACACCTATCAAGACATTTTTTCCACTGTTTAAACCAGTTTTTGAAATTGTTGATTTTGATGCTTTTTAGTGCTTCTGCTGTTTTTCATTTCAGCTATTCCATGTTGGCAAACATTTCCCTTTGAGGACTTTTTCATCCAGGGAAACAAAAAGAAAGTCTCTCGGGGTGAGATCAGGTGAATATGGAGGGTGGGGCATGGAGGTCATGCCATTTTTGGTCAAAAACTGCCGACCACTCAGCATGGTGAGGATAGGTGCGCTCATAAATCACCCATCATGATATGGACATATGCACTGAAAGAGTCTTACAAAAATTTGCTAAAGGCAAACTCAGCCTCTCACAATAACGCCATATGGTACACTAATTTATATGTGTTCCTAGAATACTCACCTCGGAGGGGAAGCCTGCAGTACAGGGGGTGTGCCCTTCAGAAGATAATTTTGGTTTTGTGCTTTGGTTCACTCCACCCTTCTGTTCTATTCAAGACAGAAAAAAAAAAGAAGGAAAATTAAAAATTAAATCTGGGCATTTAATTAAATCAGTCATTTTGAACTGAGAATTGATGTTCTTTTTTAAGATTGATAATTCAATCTTAGCCTTTACTTTTAAACACCAAAATAAATACAAGAAGACAAAAATTTACAAGAGAAGTGTAAAACATATAGGTAAAGGACAGAAAACAGAGAACTATTAATATTATACAAGAGATATTCATGGAGAGTGAAGAATACGTTTTCAGATTTAGTTGTCAGGAAATCAACATAACTTGAAAGAAAAGTTAAAAAATTACAAACTTTGAAAAACACTTAAAATAAGCAAAAATATTGAATGCTCATTATACATTCTGTTGCGGAGTGAGTTTTAATCAAATGTAGAGAAAAGTAAAAAGCGTACTAACAAGTAGATTTACTCACCAGTTTGCATCTCTTTCTTCTTTCTCCCTTGCTTCTCATGCCCCTTGGTTAGCTCATGTAATTGGGACTTTTCCCAATCACGCTGTACCTTGCCTGATCCCTAATCCAGATCTTCAGCATTCTTAAATGACCAAATGACATGTGAACAAACACATCAATTCTCAATTAAACGATACCGCCATAAAAAGCAAAAACTACACGGTAACAAAAACATGGTTTATAAGTTGGTTGTCCGTACCAGAATGACTCAGCTCTTCTTCACCAAACAAAAGTGGGGTTTCGCTATCCGGCACCACCCATAGGCAAATTCCAGAGGCAGGGGTGTGATGTAGGAAGGAAAGAGGTCTTTCATTCAAAAGCTGCACAGTCTGGGAGGGTGACAGACTCCTGCCTCAAAGCCCACCCCCTCCAGAACGCTCAGTGAAAACCCAGCCAGCCTGTGCTGGACCAATCCAAGACTGCACACAGAGTTTCTTCTACCATTTAAAATACTGTCCTCCAGGAACTGCAGGTGGCTGCAGCACGATCCCCCAGGTGGCGTAGCTACTCCCTGGTTGCAGTCCTCCTTCAGGCTCCTTCCTGGGGTGCGCAGGTGTGTGGTCTGTGCTACCACTGGCCACGAGGCTTCCAAGGCTCAAAGGGTCCTTCTAGGCTCCAGTCTACATGCTCACAAAGTGGACAATAAAGGAGAGCCCCCTCCCTCTTTTCTCAGTCTGTATCTCCCATTCCAAACCTCCACACACTCCAGGAGGGTCTACCCGCAATCAATCCCATTTTTTTTCCCAGGCTAGACTGAGAGGTCTTTCTCCAGCACAGCACATCCCCTGATGCCATCTTGATCTCTAAGGCACCTGTGGCTACATCCTCTGGTCCCACCCTCACCCAGGGACTGGAAAGAGTAGGAAGGCTTTTCCCTTAGCCAAACATTTTGCTAGCCTCGCACACAACGCAGTGACATCCTCCTGCCACATCTTTTACCCAGGGGCTGGGAATCTGTCATTAGGCACTGTGCTGGCTTGGTTACCAGGGCAACACGGTGCTGCCTCCGCCGGCCCTCCCCTTGGCTCCTCCTTGTAACCCAGCACTGGCTGGGTTACGGATTATGCCAGTTACTCTGACTGGAGAAATATTTATTTTGCGCTTCTGGGAAGGACGGTGTCATTATGGCTTCCAATAGGACACAGAGCAAAGATAATTTCAGTGATGTATTCTTAACAATAGAGATTTGAGCCTGCCGAACTAATTCAGGGACAGAGTCAAAAGGGCCTAGTTGAATAATGATTATTGATGTATATTACGTGCAATGTGCCAGGATGTAAGTCCTTTACATTTGTTATCTTGTATAATCTCTGCCCTGTCTACAAAGTAGGTACTATTATCTTCCCCATGTTACCAATGAGAAAACTGAGGCACAGCAAAGAGCGGGGCTTGTTCAAGTCCTTGGCTGGTGCGGGAAGGAGCCAAGACTCTGCCCCGAGCACCACCGCTCTGGGAGTCCTCCCGGCCTCAGGTTATATGGTAAGGACCATTTCTGCAATGGCTAAAAAGATACTTTTGTCTTTTGAAATTCACAGGTTACCCAATTACGTTTAACTTCCTGGGGGAAAAAAAAACCCCACAAATTCTACTTAAGATTCCAACTCTCTCAGTGATAACTCTGTCAAACTGGTCTTTCCTCACACTTAGGGAAAATAACGAACTCACCTTGTAGGGGAAGAAAATGCTTCCTTGACTCTCTTAGGTCCCTGAGCGGGTCTGAAAATTAAAAGGACAAAGACAGATTAGCAGGAAAAAAGCATATGCATTTATTTAACATGTTTTACATTACTTGGGAGTTCAAACAAAAAAGGAAGACTTCCCCAAATGGTTAAACTGGAGTGTCTTTATGTTTGTTTTGATAAAGAACAAACAGTTGTGAGGAAATATGGTAAGTCAAGGAATATGAGGTGAGTGTAATAAGCTAGGGAAATTGAGGAAGGCCTATATGTTTGGGTTCTTCATGTCCCTTTGTCTTCAGATCTGAGGATGCTTCTTCTAGGTACAGGGAGGGCACTTGTTGGAGGCTCTATGGCATGTTTTGGGAGAGAAAGACAGGGGAGAGGTGTCTCTGAGCCTCTTTCTTGCCTCTGATGTTTCCTCAAATATCTTCAGTTTAAGAAAAGTCGGTATATCAAGTGCCGTCTTCTGGGATAGCTTGTCCTGATCCCCATTAGAGACATATAATACAATGAAGATGAAATCACCTATTTTGTCCTGAAATATAAACACTTATAAAGGGGAGAATATGTATATACATTTAATTTTAGATAAGATAACCTTAATTCATAATGAGATGTATTATTTCTTAAATATTGGTTAGATTCTCAGCCTTTTCTATAAAGCCTTCCCCAAGACTCATTCTCACTCACAGCCATGTTCTAGGGAACAGATCTGCTCCCTAGAAGTCTTCTTTTTTCCTCAAATTGTGTTCAAAGCAACTGGTGAACAAGTTTTTAATAACTGTTTCTGGAAAGGCCATTCAACCTAGGAAAACCTCGTCTGGAGCACAGGACCGGAGCTGGAGCTCCTCGATTGTAAGCTGGCCATCAGAACAGACATTCTGTTCACCCGCATCAAAGTTCTAAGTGCTCAAAAGGAAATCTCAGGACAGTCATTGACCCACTGGGTTTTGGATATAAAATATCTGCTATCTTAGAAAAAGGCGCAATTTTATTGTCATTTATTTGATGAATTAGTTAAAATGTTAACATAATACATCTGTGGAGGCTTTTAAAAAGGGAATCTAAATGGGTATAAAATCTCAAAAGGGGTTCTGCTCTTTTTAGTGATTTCTGACTTCCCAGGATCCTTTCAAAACATACATAGTTCTACCTATCAGTCATAGATTTATTTTTCTAAACTTTGAAAAGTTAAAGAGAAAAAGGCCAACGGCAGGTTAAATACACATGGCATAGGTACTTGTGGAAAATCTGGTTGCTTGGCAACCAGAGGGTGCCTATTTGGAGAGCTCAGAAGTGTATACAATGTGTCTTAAGGATGGATGAAGGGCAGCAGGAGTCTACTGAAATGATTTAGAACATGGAAATTGTGTTCAAATAATATACGTCTCTGTATGTGATTATTCTCAAGTGATAATAACGTTGCTGCTCAGCTCCCCTTTGTGGAAGTAAGAACCAAAGGGCTTTAAAGGCAACACAATCTTAGTTTTTAAATTTTGCTTCTCTTATTATGCCTTATGCAGTCAGGGTTTTGTGGTAACAATATTGAAATAGCATGTTAATAATGCGAGTAGTTATCATCGCCTCCTTGGTCAATTGACATGTCAGTTAGAGAGATTTGAATTTTGAAAAGTCTCAACATCCTTAATAAAGATCAGCAATCATTAAAATTAACCACATGCTGATTTAATCAACATATAGCTTTGTTAATTACTAGTTCTTTCTTCATGTCCATCTGTTTTTAAGATTTTAGGGAACCTGCACCAGATGTTCATGCAAATATAATAAGTTGGTTGCCATGTAAATATAACATTTTCAAGTGTGTTGTATAACAGTCTTTCAACTCATGCATACTGTTGTCTGTGTTTAGTCTTTCGTAGTTCAAATACAAAACTGATAACTTTGTTAAAAGCCCCACTAGGCACAGTTTCTACTTGAAGCTGTGTGTGTATGTTTCCATTGGTCACTATTAATTCTTGTATATTGTGCTAGGTGTTCAGGTCCTTAAGATGTAACAAAACATTTGTCAGGCTGTTCTGGGAATGGCAGTATAGAAGTGAAATAGAACTGTTTCATCCTAGCTCAATTCCATAGTGTAATAAAGTAACTATTAAACTCACAGTAAATATCATCCATTTATCTTGAACGGTAACATTGCAAAGTGATTATTCTATGTAGACGCTCAATTTTGCTACTGTCAAGATCTTCCCAACCTGCAGTCTGTCCAGAAAAGTCACTTGATAAACTGAAGGGTAGACACAAGCATTTTCACCTTTTTACGTAAAGTTTTGTTGACATTGATTGAACCAAAGGAAGATGGAATTGCTCAGTAGAAATATTGTAAGAATCAAATTAGGGCAAATTTTGGCTTTCTGAAAAAGAAAGTGCATTTTAAAATATCACCCTATATAGTAGGCTTAATAGAGTGTTTCAGTAACAGTTTTATAGCAACTAAAATGTTGGAACTCAGGTGGTTATGGCTCTAGCAATCAAGAGGAATCTAAATCACTATGCAACATTGAAAAAGAAATCAATTTAAAGAGGTTCAGATAAAGACAAAGTGCAAAATGAATATCAATTCTTATGACTGCTCACAGCCTCAATACAGGAAGCTGGTAAATTCAATTCACTAACAAAGTTTAGTGGCAGAGTGTTTTCTGGATGGACATGTAGAATTAAAAAAAACAGTTTGAATAAAATAAAATATTGATTTGAAAGGAAAATGAGCTGCACTTTGTGAAAAGAGAGGCCCATACATTTGTGACATCGTAGGAAGGGATGCTGCAGACCACACTGAGGCTGGCCAGCGTCTCTAAAGCAAATTAGCATCAGAGTGCTCAGCATCATGGGCCTAGAGTGAGAATTTAAACATACCTAGGAAGAGAGGGTTAAACCTCTTTAATAAATGTGCGCTTGTACAGTTTTCAACATTTTATTAGGCACTCATTTAATTTCATTATTTAATTGTTAATGAATAATGTAGCCACATGGTTCTAAGCATATGTAGAAAAGATATGTACTATAAATTTCCCATCACATTTCTCTTTTTATGCCAACTGCCCAGTTCCCAATAGCTCCTCCCATGTTACCATTTTTCTTGGTTTCCTAAGTATCTTTGAATAATTTTGTTGTCTCTGTAACAAACAAGTCTGAAAAGATATTTTCTCTGCCCCCCTAATGATAACCACACTTTACTCATACTGTGAGCACAGTATCTTTCCCAGGCAGGCCAAGAGGACTTTGAAGATGTAGAAAGGCTAAAATATTTTAAATAGGGAGAGTATCCTGGATTATTCTGGTGGTCCCAGTTTAATGACACTGGCCCTTAGAAATGGAAGAGGAGAGACAAGAGCCGTCAGAGATGCAACCAGGGAAGAGGAGGCAACAGAGAGATTCAGTGTGGCAGGGACCTGACCTGCTGTTGCTGGCTTTGATTACGGGGGAAGTGGGCCACAAGCCTAGGGACCCAGCAGCCTCTAGAATCTGGAAATGGCCCTCAGATACCAGCCAGCAAAGAGACAATTCTGTAACTGCAGTAAATTGAAGTCTGCCAGCAAACTGAATAAACAAGAAAACAGGCCCTGTTCTGGGGTTTCCAGAGAGGATCAGACTTTAACCTAGTGAAATCTGTGTTGGATTTGACCTACAACACTGTAAGACAATAACTTTGTGTGTGTGGAATTGCTATATCTGTGTTAATTTGTTATGGCAACAATAGGAAGCTAATGCAGCTCTCATTTTGCAAACAACATATTATAAATGATCTGGACCTTGCTGTTTCACTTCAAAGTATGCCCTGGCGATCTTTCTATATTAGTACATAGACAGGATCCTTATTCTATATAATTTTTATTATTAAACAGGTTTATAGAATTTTATTTTGGGTGCTTCTATTATTTTTTATTTTACTTTTATTGTTTGATGCTATTATAATTGTTCCCACTTTTTCTCCGTTTTCCCACCCTCCACCCATCCCCCATCTACATCCCTCCCCAAGCCTATCCCCATATTGTTGTCCATGTCCATGGGTTGTTCATAAGTGTTCCTTTCACCATTTTTCATCCTTTCCCCACTCCTTTCTGGAAGCTGTCAGTCTGTTTTATGGATCTAAGTTTCTGTTACTATTGTGTTTGTTAGCTTATTGTGTTCATTAGATTCCACATATAAGTGGAATCATGTGGTATTTTCCTTTCACTGATTGGCTTAGTTCACTTAGTATGATTTTCTCCATGTCTGTCCATGCTGTTGCAAGATGTGAGTTTCTTCTTTTTCACTGCTGCATGGTATTGCATTGTATAAATGTACTACACCTCTTTTATCCACTCGTCTGCTGATGGGCACTTAAGCTGTTTCTAAATCTTGGCTATTGTAAATAGCACTGCTATAAATATAGGGGTGCATGTTTTTTGTATTGATGTTTCAGGATCCTTGGGTTATATTCCTAGAAGTGGAATCACTGGATCAAAAGAGAGTCCCACTTTTAATTTCCAAAGGATACTCCATATTGGTTTCCACACCAGTCTGCATTCCCACCAACAGTGCACCAGGGTTTCTGCTTTCCACATCTTCACCAACACTTGTTTGTTGATTTATTGATGGCAGCCATTCTGACGGGTGAAAGATGATGTCTCATTGAAGTTTTAATTTGCATTTCTCTGATGGTTAGTGATGTTGAACATTTTTTCATATGTCTATGGGCCCACTCTATGTCCTCTTTGGAGAAGTATCTCTTCAAGTCTTTTGCCCATTTCTAAGCTGAGTTGTTTCCCTTGCATTGAGTTTTGTTAGCTCTTTGTATGTTTTGGAGATTAAACCTTGTCAGATATATCATTGGTAAAAACGTTCTCCCATCCATTGGGTTTCCTACCCATTATGCTGCAGGTTTCTTTAGCTCTACAGAAGCTTTTTAATTTGATGGAGTCCCATGTGTTTCTTTTCAACTTGGTTTCCAGTGTTGTAAGAGATACATCAGCAAATATATTTCTATGTCGAATATCTGAGATGTTACTACCTATATTTCCTTCTAGGATCTTTATGGTTTTATAACTCACATATAAGTTGTTTATCCATTTTGAGTTTATTTTTGTGTATGGTATAAATTGGTGGTCTGGTTTCATTTATTGAACATACTAGTCCACTTTTCCCAACACCATTTATTGAAGAGACTGTCTTCACTCCATTGTATGCTCTTGCCTTCTTTGTCAGAGATCAGTCGCTCATACAGGTGTGGGTTTATCTTCCAGTCCCCTCTCGCTTACTTTATTTAACTAGCTATCTCTTGATTAATATTGATGTTGTTTTCCAATGTTTGCTTTACAATAATGCTGCAATAAATTGCCTGATATTTGTGTAGGATATTCCAAAGCTAAATATCCTGCAGTGGAATTACTGAGCCAGAGAATGCATGTATTTATAATTTTCACAGGTATTCAAATATTATACTACATAAAAGTTATATCAATTTGGACTTTACCGATGGTATATAAAAATACTAATGATCAAATTTAGATGATTTTGCCAATATGGAAAATGAATAATGATCTCTCCTATGCTTTAAATATCAATTTCTCACAATCAGTTAAACTATATCAATTTTTTTCCTGGCACGGATTACAAATTATATGATTATCTTACTTATTTCTGCAATCTCTGCATTCCCTACCATTTTCTTCACTTCTCTCACTTCCTTGTAGTTTTTGGAAGATTGCTGCTGATTCTGGTAGCCCTTGTGGTTACTCTGTAATAAGGGGTGGAGCAAAAGTAGTTGCACAGTTGTGCGTGTGGAAAAACGTCATGCAGGCTTTGATTATTACAATAACTGTGTTAACTGAAGAGACCGTCACGATGGCACAGGGCACTTATGCACCATCTCAGCAGTGCTCAAGTGGTTGGCCTTCATTGTTTACACTTCCTTGTTGTCTTTGAAAATCTGTAAACACACCTGAATTTCAGCGACCTGCGGGGGTTAGCCTCACTGACTCCTGAGGTGACTGAATTAAAATCTACTTTTGCTCACCCTTCCATATGGCTTATTTGTCTCTCATTTCTGTGAAAAAAAGAAAGAAATGTGTCATGTTTTGTTTGGTTATGTTCTATGTGTGATATCCTTATTGCTTCTATAACATTTTCAGAAGAAAGGGAAAGATGCCAGTGGTCAGTAGGCAGCTGCTAAGGCGGTTTCTAATGGTCCCTGCCTCCTAGGATCTGCCCTGTGGGATGTCTGCCTCTTGAGTGTGCTCAGGACTCATTGACTTACTTTTAACTAAGGGGAATACAGCAGAAATGTTGGGTTTTCACTTCCAGGATCATGTTATGAAGAATTATGGCTCTGTCTTGAGCTTTTTCTCTCATTCCTACTCTCTCGTCACTCACTTTAGGGAAGCCAGAAGCCACCGTAGTGCACTCTGAAGAGTTCCACGTGAGTGGGGTTGAGGGTGGATCTAAGTGCTTCCAACAGTTATGTGAGTGAGCTTGGAAGTACTTCCCCAGTCCAGCCTTAAGATAGAATGCAGCCCTGGTTTAAAGCATGGTGATAGCCTCGTGACAGACTCCAGCCAGAACGGTCCAGCTGCACTGCTACTGAATTGCTGACCCACAGAAACTGCAGCATAATAAATGTCCTTTGATTTAAATGGCTACATTTTAGGATCATTTGTTATATAGCTTACAGAATAGATAAAACCACTCAATGCATTTTATACAGCTAATATCCAATTTACCATTACAGAGGCCACACATAAATTCTAGTGTTGGAGCCCAAGAGGCCTGTGAGGGGTCGAGGATAGGGTCTAGCACCGCGGGCGTGGTGACTGGGCCTGGTTTCCGGCCTCGGGGCTATCTTGGGTTGTGACTGTTCTCTGACCCTTTGAGAAACTAGCTGCCTCTCCTTACCCATTAACTCGTATCCTTGACATGTGCGTCATGTACCCGAAAGGTATGTTAGCCTGAGAACATCCTGACTCTAAGGGAAGAGATAAACTTTGTAGGTCAAGGAAGTGAGCTACGTGCCAGAAGGCTTCTCCTTTGTACTCAAGACTGTATTTAAGCCCGAGAACTGCGCAATAAACTTGCCTTATGCCAGCAGAGCATTTGGTCCTCTCCTTTATTCAGTCCCTCGCTCAGCCTCACGACCACCCTTGCTGCAGCTGGCTGCGGCATTCTAGTATGGCTCAAATCTAAAAATGAAATAGGAAACATGCAAACTATTAGAGAGAAAAAAAGCTGCAGTAACTTAAATTTAGAGAATAAAGTTCCATCATCATTTACAAGTTATCCGAATAGCAGTAAAACCCCTTTTTTAATTGTAGAAATCTACCATTCCTTTTAAAAGAAACATTGTGTTATTGTATTCAATTTAGGAAAATGAATGGATGAAAGAGTGATAAGTTTCCAAATACATTATTTTTCTCTTCTCTTTTTGTACTTGGAATTTTTTTGTTTGTTTATGATAATTCAAGTAAATGGATATAGATGGGGATTCATTTTTTTCAAGGATCATGACCAGAAAATTGCAAGAGGAAACTTAGAGATATGATGTAATCACCTAAAATAAATTATGGTATATCAAGATTTCATTCTCTCTCTTTTTTTATCCATTAAAACTTATTTATTTATTTTATTTGTTCACATAACCACAAATAAATGTAATTTTCTTTTTTTAGTAATTTTATTGTTATTTTTCAAGTACAGTTTTTTGTCTATTTCTCCCATCCCAGCCCCCCCACCCCATGCTCCCCACCTCCCTCCCATTTCCACCCCCCTTAGTTCTGGTCCCTGTGTCCTTCATATTTGCTCCTCCAAATCCCTCCCCTTTTTCCCCCTTAAATTCCCTTCCCTCTCCCCTCTGGTCACTGTCCCCTTGTTCTCTATTTCAGTGTCTTTGTTTTTATTCTGCTTGCTTGTTTGTTTTGTTGTTTAGCTTCCTGTGAAAGGTGAGATCATATGGTATTTGTCTTTCAACACCTGGCCTATTTCACTCAGCGTAATGCTTTCCAGTTCCATCCATGTTGTTGCAAAGGGTAGTAGGTCCTTCTTTCTCTCTGCTGCATAGAATTCCATTGTGTATATGTACCACAATTTTTTGATCCATTCATTTACTGATGGGCACCTAATTCTCTTAACTGTGGCCCTAGCTTAGAAAGAGGAAGAATTATAATTAATCTTTTAAAATTTAATTCTTAAGTAAATGACATAAGAACCACTTAGGATTTAAATCAGTGTCTACCCATAGGAATAAGCAGACACTTGAAGGAGTTCTAAATCAGATGAGCAGATTGGTCAAGTTTTTAAGTACCTTACTGGATGCACTCTAATGCTATGTTCTTCATAACCACAACCATGGTGGAGAGAGCTTTCTGTGAGAGACCAAGAAGTATTTCTTTCCAATGTCTTCATTCCTTACTTTAGCTACTTGGAAGCAAAGGTCATGCATTTTTAAAATCGTTTTTTTTACCTTAAAATAATATTAGATTTACAGAAAAGTTGTGATGATAGTACAGAGTTCTCATATACCTTGCACTGGTTTGCCTTATCATTACCATCTAACATTAGTGTGGGGTATTTGCGACAACTGAACACTCACTGATACATGGTTACTACCTAAAGCTGCCACAGGTGTGGCAGTTTTCCACTCCGTTTTTGATGACTTTGATAGACTGGAGGTACAAGTAAGGTATACTGTGAGATGTCCCTCACTGGGATTTGTCTGATGTTTTTCTCACCATTAAATGGGTGTTGTCAATTTCTTGGGAAGAAAATCAGAGGTGGAGTGATATTTTCACTACAAAATATCAGGATTATATGCTACCAACATGACTTTTCACCCTGATGCTGCACTGGATCACCAGGCAGAGAGTGTTGGTCCGTTTTCTCCACTGCATACTGACTCCATGCTCCCCTCCACATTGTGCCCTGAGGGGAAGTCACCCTGCGTAGGTCGTGCTTCAGGAACATTATGTTCCAGCTCCTCCAAGGCAGAGGGTCCACATAGACAACTTGGAACTTTTCTGGATAAGAGATTTGCTTTTATCTACCATTTATTTATTTATTCAATCATTTATGAATGGATTTATGGGTATTTTATGTGTTTTTTGGTATTTACACCCTTTATTCCTGGCAAGGAATCTAGGACCTCCGTGAAGTTATGTACAATTGAAACACTCCACGGTCCTCCTTTCCATCTTCTTTCTTTAGCTACCTCTCCTTGACTCACTAAAGTAGCCATCAGGGCACAACCTCCAGGACAGAGTTTAAAATGTATTTTTTTACTTTTGTTTAAATATAAAATGACTTGCAGTTTTGGTTTATAGAAGCATGCCTTCATTTCAAAAATTATGAAAGTATCTCAATAGAAATCTGACAGACTCATGGATAGAGAGCAGACGGACAGCTCTGTGGGGTAGGGCTGTGGGGTGGGATTGGGCAAAAAAGAAAAGAAAAAGAAAGAACTCATGAACAGGGACAACAGTGGGATGATTTCAGGGGAGGGGGTGGGTGGAAGTGGAAGAGGGTATAAGAGGAATAAATGGTGATAAAAAATAATTTCAAAAAAATAAATCTGACACAGTATTAGTTCTTGCCTTACTCTACAGCCATCGATAGTGCTCTTAACTGAGTGGCTTTTTGAAAATTATTTCTGAATAATTTATGAGATTATTAGTTAGCAGGCCTTTCTGGGGAAGTGTTATAAATAAAAATCGAGTATTGTACAATTTCACTCTTGAACCATAGAGGCCTAGATGATTGAGGGCCAGGGTGAAAGATGAGTTTGAATTGTGGGAAACATCATAGGAGTTTGAATGAACTGCTGCTCCTGGGTTTTAGAGATGAAGCCAACAGAACACAATACAGAGTCCTACTTAAAAGGATTGGAAAGCAGAGTGAGGAGATGAGCTGAAGCAGATCACCCTCAGCTCGCCCATGATATTATATACTGTGTGTAAATCCCTCCCCCACCAATCAACTTGAGACACATTTTAAATGGCTTTCCCTTTCCATTTGATTAATTTCTTTAAAAACCTTTTTATTTTTTCTTGGAAGCCACCTTTTAGACAATTGGATATCTTAATTATTAAAAATTATAAGGACATGAACAATGATAGCAAAAAGAACAATAATGCAAGTAAAAATAACAAAATGATTCTTTAAAAAGAGACTTGGGTTAAGGAACAAGCAAATAACACATCTTCAACAGGAAAGAGAAGGTTATACTGCTTTATTTTCCCTAGCTTGTTACAGAACATTAGAATATGTGATCCCCCTGGCTGGTGTAGCTCAGTGGATTGAGTGGGGACCTGCGAACCAAAGGATCGCGGTTCGATTCCCACTCAGGGTACATGCCTGGGTTCAGGCCAGTTCCCAGCAGGGGACTCACAGAGGCAACCATACATTGATATTTCTCTCCCTCTCTCCTTCTCTTCCCCTCTAAAGATAAATAAATAGAATCTTTAAAAAGAGACTTAAAAAAAGAATATGTGATCCCACAAATATATTTTTTACTAAAGAATTAGCTTAATAAACTATGCCAGCTATCTTGGTGGTAGAACCAGCATAGCAGAAAGATATGTGATAATGGTGATGGCTTTGCTTTCAATAAAAGGGAAGAAGTTTATTTTTTGGAAGCAAGTGAAAGGGAAATTGTGAGTTCCATGGAACTTGAAGTCTTGTTTTATCACCTTTGAGACAAGGGAGAGAGCACTAAACTTTGAAATGCTTTACTGAACTCATCTGTTTTTACTCACATCACATCTGATACCAAATGTGAGGTTTTCTTTTTCCTCTTGGTACCAAATACATGTCTTTTCCAATTGCACTTCTCCAGTTCTCTGACACCAATCAGGTGTCAACCAATTCAATTGAATTCTGATAATATCTACCCAGAGTTGGCACCAACTTCCATAACTGAGAGAGCTCAGAGCTACAAGATTATCCCCATTTCAGATCCCTGTTACAAGTTCTGAGTCACCTGTACTTCCGACTGACGGGCTTGTAGATTGGGGGTTCCTACAACCCTCGCCCAGGTTGATAATTCACTAGAGTGATTCACAGAACTCAGTAAAATACTTCACTTATATTTTCTGGTTTACTCTAAAGGATACAACTGAGGAAGAGCCAAACAGAAAAGGCACATGAGTGAGCTGTGGAAGAAGACGTTGGCACGCAGAGTGTCCATGCTTCTTTTGGGAGAGCCATCCTCCTAGCGTCTCGGTGGGGTACACCTCTCAGCCCAGTTCACCCACCTGGAGGTTGGGGGGTGAGGCCGAAAGTTCCAAACTTCTAAACAAGGTCTGTTCTTTCTGGAGACCAAGCTCCATCCTGAAGCTGACTAGGGGACCTGCCAAGAGTCACCTCATTTCAACAAAAGACATTCCTATCACCTTTTTCAAGTGTGAAATTTTAACACACATGAAATTTTAAGAGTTTTGGAGCTCTGTGCCAGGAACTAGAGATGAAGGCCAAATATCTTCCTAAGGTGCCACAGATGGTGTTGGACTGGTTTTAACTGAATCATTTGAGATAACACCCAATGCCTAGTTCTCTGTCTTGTTTTTCATATTTGGCATCTTACTTTTCCTAGACATTTTTATTAGTTTAGGGGAAAGGTCTGGATCATTACTTCTTATCAAAACTCTTAGAGCATATATTTTTTTCCAAAAATTAATATTATTTCACTTCATTTTATATTGAATTGAGCTAGCCAAAAATGAAAAAGGAATCTAGTGAACATGTGAATATTTTTGCCAGTTGTATTCATACTAAACAATGAGGTTGATTTTTCTTGTTTATTTCCAAAGTTATGCTTTTAAAAAGAAGTGTTTGGGGCAGGATTTGTCCAGCCATAGAAGTGGAAAGCGATCCTCAATCAGCCAAACCTCTGTGCGTTATTACTGAGATACCGTCACCATGTACATGGTAAGAAGACACAGAAAGTGTAAATCAAACCCTAAACAAGAGTTATTTTTGCATTTAATTTTTTACATTGGGATCCTTGAGGAAAAATCACTTCTATAACCTTATCTTATCAGTCATGAGAACATAAATTGCTGCGCCAAGGCCTACGGCCTCTTCCCAGCTGTTCAGTAATTTGAGAATAAGCACAGTAAGGAATCTTACACAAATCAATGGACAAGTTAGGCAGATCTCACCATCCTGGAAAAGAACTTGAAAGTATATAAGTTGGCATTATACTGAGAGATCACTTTGAAATGATGAAAGTCATGAATTTTACTTGCTCCTAGAAATGTTAAAGCAAGATGGAGAATACTGTGTCCTGTGTAAGCAAGTTTTAATATTTGAATTCCCCTGCGTGTGGTGTATGGTCAACATGAGTTAGGCTAAGGTTTGTTCAGAAGTTCTGGGGGATATACAGGTAGCTATTCCTGGAGCACAGCCTACATTAAGCTACAGACTCAGGTACTCACAAGGCTACAACAGTAATCCACTGGAACTCATTGACAATCAGGAAATTATGACTAGCTACACCTGTTAGTCAGAGGCTGGCTTGAGAAGGTCATCGTTTCATATAAACTGAGGAGCACCTTTTATCTTCACAGATCTATGTTCCCATAACATTTAGTAACTCTGCCTTTGCATGCACATCTTAACACTCACTCAGCCTTAAGAAGTGACCAGGAGAAAATTCCAAGAGCTATGCTTGACCTTTCATGCTCTGTGCCAGCTCTAATTGCTCCTGAATGTGATGCTCGGTCTGTAATTTCCTAGTAGAGAATAAAATTAGTATAATGTAGGGAATGAAATTAGTATAATGTGGGGTATAAAATTAGTATAATGTAAAAAACTGGTGACTAAAGAAGATTTATCTATTGGAGTATTTCATATATTTTTAAATTTTAATACTTTTTCAAAGGTCATGTCCTATTCTATTCCCAAATGTGCCCACTGTTCTGAATCCTAAATTTACATTTTCTGTTTGGCACCTGAAGTTGTCTGAGTTGGCTATTCCTTCATTAGACAAATGGAAGTCAGTGCTGGTGTGTGATGCTCCTAATGACCAAGCAAAATCATAAATGCCCAGCATTCAGGGTCTTCCCTCTCATTAGCAAAGATTAGTTGTACAGCTGTGTACAAAGTCACATCCTTAGAAGGTCAAACAGATGCCAGAGGAAGTGAAATATAGGTTCTGCATCTCGTGCTTCCCCCACATTATTTTATTTTCTTTCTTTTGTCCGAGTACACAAAGTTTATTTGTTTTGCCTAAAGAGTGAGGATGTATCAGTGAAAGCTGAATTCAGGTGAATATTCCAAATTTTCTTTCCTCATTGTTAGTCTTTACTTCTTCATTAATTATGCACTAGAGTACAGACTGGACGTGCTAGGTTAAAAACAAGATTGTATCATTCACTGTCATGTAATCATTAACTTTCAACTTCTATCAATAGGATGATGTATTTGGCATTTTTAATTATATATTTATTTGTGCTCTTAGTGAAATAAGTGGGACACTGAGGTCAACTTCAATCATAGCCATTTTAGTAATGGTAAATTATCTGGAATTGAAAAATTAAACACTAATCATAGATAATATAGGATTTTATCTGAAGCAGCCTTCTTTGATTATTTTTATATGGCTGTATTTTAACATTAACTGGCAATCTGGGCTTGCATATTTTGCTGTTTATTCGGAATAAATTCTTCCTTGAAATGTGAATTTGCTGAGAACCAGCAAAGCTTCCCTTCTTGCTGCCACGCTGACATGAAGCCCGCTGTGATGAATTATTAGGACAATGAAAATTAAGCAAGAGTGAAGGCTGTAATTTGAGGAGGAAATAAATCTGCAACCTGCGGGAAAAAAACAGTAGCTTGGAAGATTTATTCTCTCTTCTTAAGTTACCTGTCACAATATGGTAACACTAGGCATCAGGGTTTGAAAGATGGTTTCAAAATTTCCTCATTGACAACATTTTTAAGTGGTCAACTTTTCAAGTGTCACTGCGGGAGGCTTTTGTTCCTATCTTTTATCTCTGTCACGATTTAAAGGAGCCTTTTTTCATACTTACTGACTGGGAAGGGAGGCATCCGCTGCTCTGCAAACCATAGGACTGTACAGTTAAGTAATAACAGTGAAATAAACACAGGCGCGCAGTACTGTGAGCCGGGGTTGGCATTTGGAGCAACGACAGGCAGTAATGGGAAGTAATTCCAGGCTTCCCATAATGGGGCACTTTGTGCACTATTCTTTACGTATGTTGTCCTATAAAATTAGTTATTTTACAGTTTATGCTCATATCTCAGATGGGGTTAAGATAGTAATTCCCAATAAAATTTAAAAATTCAAAATGCAATGAAATGAATACAAGAATGCATGCTTTAGTTAATGCCTCTCTAGTTTTTTGTTTTCTGAGGTACAGTGTATAGTTGTAACATTTCTGCCATATGTTTTACTCAGTATGAACTAAGACTCAACGTGTATATAAACAGAAGAGGAAATAATACTTATTTGTAACACCCATATTATCATCTCCACTTTGCACATGAGAAAATGTAGAGTTTGAGAAGTCAGATAAATGTGACAAAGGTCAGGGAACTAGTAAATTGTATTGTCCTAATTTGAACCCAATCTTGTCTAATTTTTCTTCTAATGCTATGTATCATTATGCCATCCAAGCAAATAAACATCTATTTTGGGAATTTATGAGCACTGGAATGTCCAAGTTCAAATGCTTAACTCCTTCACATGGACATACCCCTAAGCCTTCTTAAGTCTATTGTCTCTTGTGTTCTAGGTCATAGGTAGGGGCAGAGACAGTTCATTCAGTGCAGCAGAGGGACATGCAGAGGGTAATTGTGAAAATGAAAGGTATTTGGTAAATTTGCAGGGAGCAAGTACTTAATCTCAGTGAAATGTGAAGCCAGCTCTTCTGTTGAGGATAATAGAGAAGGTTGACTCAGTCTAACTCTCTGGAGTTAGAGTGAGAAATGATTAAAATGAGGGCGCACAGCCTAGGGGGTGTCTTTCTGCAGCCACCTTCACTTGCCTAGAGGCAGGAGTAGACTCTGAGGAGAGCTGGGTTTAATCAGGGTTGGGATTTAGGGTGGTATGTGAGGTGGAGCGAGTTGAGGATGTATGGAAGGGAGAAATTCCAAACTATCAAAGCAAAGCTGATTGAGGAGAGAAATGAGAACATGGACAGTGTGCACGGGGAGGACAGTGAACAAGTAGTAGGGCCAATCGACTGAAGACTTTACTGCGGTCTGAGAAGTATTGGTGAAAAAGACAGGAGGGAATCAGATTGAAGAACAATGAACTGGGTGCTGTTCTTTTTTTTCCAGTGTTTTCTTTTTTCCCTTTTTTATTATTCAGTTACAATGGTCCCAATTTCTCCCTGTTGCTCTCCCTTACCCCACCCATCCCCCTGTCCCACCATGCCTCTCTCCCTCCCAGCCCCCTCTCCCCCTCCCATAGTCAGTGCTCACCTGGGATCCATGTCCATGGATCATTCATGTCTGTTCCTCGACGAGACCCTTTCCCTTCTTTCCATCATTATCCCCTCCCCTCTGGTCACTGTCAGTTTATTTCTTATTTCCATGTCTCTGGTTGCATTTTGCTTTTTTTTTCTTTTGTTCATTAGGTTCCACTTATAAATGAGATCATATGGTATTTGGCTTTTACTGCCTGGCTTATTTCATTTGGCATAACGCTCTCCAGTTCTACCATGCTGTCAGGAAGGGTAGGAGTTCCTCCTTTATGCTGTGTAGTATTGCACTTTGTAAATGTACCACAGTTTTTTGATTCACTCATTTACTGGTGGGCACTGAAGCTGTTTCCAGAACTTGGCTATTGTAAATCATGTTGCTATGAACATTGGGATGCATAGTTTTTGAATGGGTGTTTCAGAATTCTTAGGGTATAATCCCAGCAGTGGAATTGCTGGGTCAAAAGGCAGTTCCATTTTAGTGTTTCGAGGAAATTCCACACTGTTTTCAACAGTGGCTGTACCATCTGCATTCTCACCAAAAGGGCACTAGGGTTCACTTTTCTCCACATCCTCTCACAGCACTTGCTTGTTGATTTGTTAATAATGGCCATTCTGACTGGTGTGAAGTCATATCTCATTGTGTTTTTATTTGCCTCTCTCTGATGGCTAGTGGTGCTGAGCATCCTTTCATGTGTCTCTGGGCCCTCTCTATGTCCTCCTTGGAGAAATGTCTATTCAGGTCCTTTGCCCATTTTTTTTAATTGGGTTGTTTGTCTTCCTGGTGTTCTAAGTGTTGGGAAATAGCAGCAGACAGACAGTGATGTAGAGAGTCTTGACATTTCTGATACTGAAAAGAGATTCTTACCAAAAAGTTGGTAACTACCAGTCTAGACAGGGTTATAAAATTTTCAATTTAGTTAACAATTTAGTTGAGGTGTAGTAAAGAAAACAATTTACTGTCACTTTATATCTGTGCTCAGGAAAAAATATTTCAGAGTTTTTGCATCCCTTGTAGGCAATCTCAAATTAGAGGAGATATTTATTAACTGCCCATGTTCATGAACAGTACCCCAGAGTTCATTTACTGCTGGGAATAATTGTGCAATTTGGGAGGAATATATTTTAATAATAAGAGCCAATGAAGTATTTTAATTGTTTTCTGTGCATTTCATGCAGAACATTAGGAATTAAATTAAATTCAGCCAGTGTTTACTAAATTGTTACTCCTGACCTAAATAATTTTACAATTTAATGGGGGAGAAAAATGTGTTCCAAAATTGCCATAACAAAATGCATGAAGTGACAGGTGTCAAAAGTTAAGTATAAACACAATGTTAGAAAGCCCCAAGGAAGGTGTGATTAATTCCTGCTGTGGTGACCGAGGACAGCAGAGGGGAAACATTTTGCTATATTTTAAAGAATGAACAGCATTTTAAAAGGCCAGATAGGGATGTGAGAAAACAGGGCATTTGAAAAATATTCTAGGCTGTGGAAAGGCAGGGATGAAAGCCAGTAGCAGACAGGTACAGGTTGCATTCAGAGATTTGCAAATAGGGTAACTGTAGTTGGACCATAGGTATCTTCTTCAGAAGAGGAGTGAGGTTGTAAAGCAGTGCCTGAGACAGATTACTGCTTAATGTAGACCTCACTGGAAGAATGTGTGTGTGTGTGTGTGTGTGTATATATATATTTATATATATATATTTATATATTTATATATTTATATATTTATATATATAAAGATAAGCTATTTTGCACCATTTAAGGAATGTGACAATGTTATTTTCTTTAAAAATGTGTGCTCTGTTTATTTTGGGTTTTCGACATTAGAAATCCTTGTTTTCTAAAAAACACATGTGTAACTCAGTAGCAGAATGTCTCTTTCCTATGTAACCTCTTATCGTATCTAAATTTTGATTTATATTATTGCATCTTAATTTTGATTTATGTTTTTGGAGAATGTTGTGAGACATGTTTGAGAGAAGTCTAAGATGTCTACTTAAACACAGAAAATTGTAAGAAATCATTATCATTTTTTCCAATATTATTTGAAGTCCTTGTGCATTTGCTATGATAAAATGAACTAGGCTTTGAGTCTTTTCTTTTTGTAAACATAAAAATATGGATTAAGTTATTATGTATGTCCATATATCAATTTCAGAAATCTTTAGCATCTGCCAAAAGTACCCAATATTTTAACGTATTCTGTTTTTCTAGGTGATAAAAGATAAACCTAATTTTTTAATTTTATTCTAAAGATCATGTG
The DNA here is from genome assembly GCF_021234435.1 of Artibeus jamaicensis. Taxonomy (NCBI): domain Eukaryota; kingdom Metazoa; phylum Chordata; class Mammalia; order Chiroptera; family Phyllostomidae; genus Artibeus; species Artibeus jamaicensis. Next base: position 21,031,827 of record NW_026522025.1, on the reverse strand, counting down.
TATGGTGATATTTATTGTGCTTATAAAGTCCATTCTTACAACTTTCCATTTCGTGGATTTTCAGTTTTAATTATGAAGTGCATCAAATGTATGGCCCTGTCACTTACAATTATGAGAATATAATGAGAAATGTGAACTTCAGTTTATTCAATAAAATAAATATACTGTTGAGTTTATTAATATGTATTTTAAATTCCTCATACTCACTAATCTTGTTAAATTTCAGGACAGTTGTAAAATGATTTCTTTCATTGAAAATGTGTAAATCTCAGTAAGAAGAGCAATCAAGAGTATTTCATTGTTTTATAATGGGACTGAGGCCTTAAAGATTTGGAATGTTAACATTTACACCGCTGTTAGTTAATGAATAGAATTTTTTTGGCTCAATATTTTCACTTTGTGGTATAAAACTAAATCTATGAATATTGGGTTCTTTCTGGTTATTGTAGTTACCATGTAGCTTTCAGAATTATTAAGAGTGCTCAAGGAGAATAGTGGTTTCCAGAGTTCATAGCCTCTTTTGCCCCCAGAGACTGTTTTCTTGGTGAAAGTTTGGCATGTATTTAAAGTAGAAACCAAGTGAGATAGAAATTAAAGGTTCTGTCAAATATGCTATGGTTTGCTATTGTATGTCATTGATTCAGACAGAGAAAAAATATATACACGCATGTGTGTGTGTGTGTGTGTGTAACTTTGGCTGAAATTACAGTATATTAAAGTGCTACTTCCATTCTCTTATATGGTGATGATTAAAAACTGATTTTTCCCCCAAGTCAGAACTTTGATATTTGTATCACCCTGCCCTGATAATGTGCAACTCTAGCTGAAGAGGAATTGTGGTTTTATTAGTTCCCACATGGAGAAATTTTCTCCAGGGTATAGCCTGTTTTTTTATGACATTTATTATTGTACAGTAATTCTCTTTTGATTTTTAACAATAATGAGTGTGCACTTTAACAGTTAAAACTCAGGTACTCTTGAACTAAATCAAATGGGAAAAGATATGAAGAAATAAAAAAAGATGCAAACAGTAAAATCAGTATTTGTGCATCCTTAGTCTCCTTTGATTAAAGTTCACCCAGAATCTTACTTATATGAGAGAGACTAAATTACTATAATTAGTGCTGAGATCTGCTAAGTGATTTAATTGGACTAAACTAAGAATGCTAAGCTTTTAAGTGATTGTAATTTTTTATTGTGAAAAAGATATTTATTGGCTATACAATTTCATTTTTCAATATGTGACCAGTTCTTTTGTGAGTTAGGAGAAGATGTGATTAAACTCAGAATATATGTTTCAATCTTTGCAGCCCACAAAGACTTGCTCTGTTCCATGGCCTACATCTTACTTCTCAAGTCTTGCCCATTCCACAAGGAAAATCATTGGCTAGAGTGAGAGAATGCAGGCGGTGGGTCTCAATGTCCACCACCAGATTTGAAAGACAATATCCTCTTTGAAAGTATGCCTGTGGCATAAGACATGTCCTGGCTCTCATGGCCCCAACCAATAAACCAGATTTTGCTATTTCTTGAATTGTTATTTTTTAAATGCCATGCAATTTTTGTATTTGTTACTTCTAAGCTTCTCATGAATCCTGAAAGCTAGTTATTATCATATCCATTTTTATACATGAGAAAACTGATGCTTACAAAATTAAGTAACTTGTCCCAAATTGCATTGTTTATACAGATGTAACTTGGCTTTTGTTTTGGGAGTATCTGGTTCTATCCTGTAACTTCAGAGAAAACGCATTAGAATTACTAGGCTAGGCTGCCATGGAACAGAGCTGTGCTAGCTGCTGTGTGACAAAATACCACAAAATTAGTAGCTAGAAGCTGGACAGTATTATTATGGACAGTATTAGGACAAATAAATATAATTTATAACAGCTTATATATAATTTATATTACATTTATTTTATACTTTTTTATTTATACAATAAATACATATACATAATGTAATGACAGGAGTGACATCTCATTACCTTGGCCATATTTTATTGGTTCCAGTGAGTCACAGTCCCATCCACACCCTAAGGGTGGGGATTGTTAAATACAGACACAGGCCCGTGGGGTCGCAGCAGGGCTGTTGAGTCTGACAGGTGTATCTGAGAGAGTAAAGCATATCTATCAGGATATCTTTCTATACCTTCATCCCTTTCTCATTTTCAGTTATTTTTGACAATTTATTATTCCTGTTTTATTTGAATATTTTTAAAGACCTTGCTGCCTGAACAATATATCTAAGAAAAGTAAGAGAAATGTCACTATTTGAATGATGCATTTCCAAACAGTAAGTCATTCAAGTATATTTGTGTTTGGTTGTTTGTGTAAAATATTGAAAAAACAAATTCCTGCACAAAATCATGCAAGAACATTGAAATAAAAGGTGAAAAGGGATTAAAGATTATGCCCTGAACGTAGACATTTCAAATACTTGCTCCTTGTCTCAGTAAGATGTAACAAAGTTTTTTCCAATCTGTAAGCCCAGTATTTTTACTCTTGTCTTGTTTTCTCTCTTATTTTCTTTTTTCTCATCCCCTGCCCATTCTTCCTTTCCCTTCTCCATTATTTTATTTATATAATGCTGTAATTGAAAAGAATAAGCCTGAGAGACATCCACTTTATTTCTAACTCAACTGCTACTCATGGTACAATAACTGTCTCTATACACATTCACTTAATTCATATCTATGAAATGCAAAAGTTAGTTGAACTAAGATATTGCTGCCAGCAAACACATATAGAGGCAGCCCAGGTGTTTCAAGTAGCATCTCACAGGTGTGAGTCATTTGTTAGTCATAATAAAATGTCATGTGAGTAGAAAGGAAAAAGGACACGAGCAATAGACAATCGTGACCAATAGACATGGACACGAGCAATAGTGTGGTGATTGCTGGGGCAGGGAGATGTAAGGGGACTAAATGGTAGTGAAAAAATACAATGAAGACATAAAAAATGATTTAGAGACACCTAGGCTGTCTCTATATATGTATTCTATCTTAGTTCAACTAACTTTCACATTTCATAGATGTGAACAAAGCAAATGCATAGAAAGACAGTTATTGTACCATGAGTAGTCGGGTTAGAAATAACATGGAGGACTGGCCACTGTAATCAAAGCAGCCTGGTATTGGTATAAGAACAGACACATAGATCAATGGAATAGATAGAGAACCCAGAAATAAATCCCTGTCTCTATGGTCAATTAATATTCAACAAAGGGGGCAGAAGCATAAAATGGAGTAAAAATAGTCTTTTCAACAAATAATGTTGGGAGAACTGGACAGCTACATGAAAAAAATGACACCACCAACTTACACCATACACAAAAATAAACTCAAGATGGATAAAAGACTTAAATATAAGTCACAACACCATGAAAGTCCTAGAGGAAACATAGGCAGTAAATCCCAGATATTGCATGCAGCAATAATTTCACCAATTTGTTCCCTAGAGCAAGGGACATAAAGGAAAGTATAAACAAATGGGACTTTGAAATAAAAAAAACTTCTGCACAGCTAAAGAAAACAGCAAAAAGAAAAGAGAACCAAATGTATGGGAAAATATATTTGCCAATGATACCTCAGACAAGGGTTTGATCTCCAAAATATATAAAGAACTCACACAACTCCACACTAGGAAGACAAACAATCCAATTAAAAATGGGCAAAGGACTTGAACAGACACTCCTCCAAGGAGGACATACAGAGGGCCCAGAGACATATATGAAAGGATACTCAGCATCACTAGCCATCAGAGAGATGCAAATTAAAAACACAATGAGATTGCACCTCATAGCAGTCAGAATGGCCATCATAAACAAATCAACAAATAAGTGCTGAAGAGACTTGGAGAAAAGCAAACCCTAGTGCACTGTTGGTGGGAATGCAGACTGGTGCAGCCGCTGTGGAAATCAGTATGGAATTTCTTCAGAAAACTAAAAATGGAACTGCCTTTTGACCTGGCAATTCTACTGCTTGGATTATATCTTAAGAATCCTGACACACTAATCCAAAAGAATATATGCAACCCAATGTTCACAGCACCTCAATTTACAATAGCCAAGTACTGGAAGCAACCTAGGTGCCCATCAAGAAATGAGTGGATCAAAAAACTGTGGTACATTTACACAATGGAATTCTATGCAGCAGAAAGAAAGAAGAAACTCCTACCTTTTGAAACAGCATGGATGGAACTGGAAAGCATTGTACTAAGTGAAATAAGCTAGGCAGTAAAAGACAAATACCACATGATCTCACCTATAAGTGGAACCTAATCAACAAAACATATAAGCAAGCAAAATAGAATCAGAGATATTAAAATAACAAACTGAGAGTAGCCAGAGGGGTATGGGGAAGTGGATAATGTAGGAAAGCAGGGGAAGGGTTGTCAGGAGTATGTATAAAGGACACATGGACAAAGCCAAAGGTAGAACTGAGGGTGGGAGGTGGGGGTGGTTGCAGTAGGTGGGGTGGGGAAAAGTGGTATCAGGAACATGGAGACAACAGTTCTTGAAAAACAATTTTAAAAAGAAAAGTAAAAAGAAAAATCTATAGTTAAGCCAGAAAGACATGAAAATAAAATGAATAAAAGTCCTGTGACCTAATCCTCAGAGATTTGGTTTATCCCTAATAGACCTGCATTTGCACAATATATGACTAATTAATCTCTACTGTTCACTTCTGGTGGATAAATGCATTTGGTTAGTTTAAAACAACGAGAATTAAAAAAATGAGATCACTATGAAGAACTGTATGCCAAGAAATTTGAAAACCTAGGGGAAATGGACACATTTCTAGAAAAATATAATCTCCTGAAACTCAATGAAAAAGAAGCAGAAAACCTGAATAGACCAATAACAGCAAAAGAAATTGAAGCAGTAATCAAAAAACTCCCATCACACAAAAGCCCTGGACCAGATGGTTTCACAGGAGAATTCTACAAAGCATTTAAGGAAGAGCTAACTCCTATTCTTCACAGACTATTCCAAAAAATCCAGAAGGATGGAAAACTCCCAAACTCCTTTTATGAAGCCAGCATCATCCTAATTCCAAAACCAGATAGAGACACAAGAAAGAAAGAAAACTTCAGGCCAATATCACTGATGAACATAGACGCTAAAATCCTCAACAAAATATTGGCAAATCACATTCAACGATATATCCAAAAGATCATACACCATGACCAAGTGAGATTCATCCCAGGGATGCAAGGATGGTTCAATATTCGCAAATCAGTAAATGTAATTCATCACATAAACAAAAGCAAAGACAAAAACCACATGATCATATCAATAGATGCGGAAAAAGCTTTTGATAAGGTACAACACCCATTTATGATAAAAACACTCAGCAAAGTGCGAATAGAGGGAGCATTCCTCAATATAATAAAGGCCATATGTGAGAGACCTACAGCCAACATCATACTCAGTGGGCAAAAACTAAAATATTTTCCATTAAGATCAGGGACAAGACAAGGATGTCCACTTTCACCACTTCTATTCAATATAGTACTGGAAGTTTTGGCCACAGCTATCAGACAAGAAAAGGAAATAAAAGGCATCCAAATTGGAAAGGAGGAAACAAAACTGTCATTGTTTGCAGATGACATGATAGTGTACATGGAAAATCCTATAGACTCTACTCAAAAACTGCTTGAACTAATAAATGAATTTGGTAAAACAGTGGGTTACAAAGTTAATATCCAGAAATCAAAGGCATTTTATATACTAACAATAAATCAGCAGAAGCAGAAATTTAAAAAAATCCCATTCAATATAGCAAAAAGAAAAATAAAATATCTGGGAATGAACCTAACCAAGGAGGTGAAAGACCTGTATGCAGAAAACTACGCAACACTGAAGAAAGAAAGCAAGGAAGACACAAACAAATGGAAACATATACCTTGTTCATGGATCGGAAGAATTAACATCATCAAAATGTCCATACTACCCAAAGCAATATACAGATTCAATGCAATACCTATTAAAGTACCAATGGCATATTTTACAGACATAGAACAAACACTTCAAAAATTTATGTGGAACCATAAACTACCCCAAATAGCAGCTGCTATTTTGAGAAATAAGAACAAAGTAGGAGGGATCACAATACCTGATATCAAATTGTATTACAAGGCCACTGTAATCAAAACAGCCTGGTACTGGCATAAAAACAGGCACATAGACCAATGGAACAGAACAGAGAGCCCAGAAATCAACCCAACTCTCTACAGTCAATTAATATTTGACAAAGGGGATAGTAACATAAAATGAACTAAAAATAGCCTCTTCAACAAATGGTGTTGGGAGACATGCAAAAAAAAGAAACTTGAGCACTGACTTACACCATACACCAAAATAAATTCAAGGTGGATAAAAGACTTAAATATAAGCTGTGAAACCATTAAAATCCTAGAGGAGAACATTGGCAAGTAAATCTCAGATATTTCACGCAGCAACTTTTTTATTGATATGTCCCCTAGAGCAAGGGACATAAAGGAAAGAATAAACAAATGGGATCTCATCAAAATAAAAAGCTTCTGCATGTCTAAAGAAAATAGTATTAAAATAAAAAGACAACCAACTGTATGGGAAAACATAATTGCCAATGATACCTCAGACAAAGTTTAATCTCCAAAATATACAAAGAACTTACACATCTCCACTCTAAGAAGATAACTAACCCAATTAAAAAATGGGAAAAGGACTTGAACAGACACTTCTCCAAGGAGGACATACAGAATATCCAGAGACACATGAAGAGATGCTCAATATCACTAGCTATCAGAGAGATGCAAATTAAAACCACAATGAGATACCACCTTACACCAGTCAGAATGGCTATCATAAACAAAGCAACAAACAACAAATGTTGGAGAGGTTGTGGGGTAAAGGGGTCCCTAGTTCACTGCTGGTGGGAATGCAGACTGGTTCAACCATTATGGAAAACAGTATAGAATTTTCTAAAAAAAAAAACTAAAAATGGACCTGCCTTATGACCCAGCAATTCCATTGCTGGGACTATATCCTAAGAATCCTAAGATACCAATCCAAAAGAACCTATGCACCCCAATGTTCATAGCAGCACAATTTACAATAGCCAAGTGCTGGAAGCAACCTAGGTGCCCATCAGTAAATGAATGGATCAAAAATTTGTGGTACATATACACAATGGAATTCTATGCAGCAGAAAGAAAGAAGGAGCTCCTACCCTTTGCAACAGCATGGATGGAACTGGAAAGCATTATGCTCAGTGAAATAAGCCAGGCGGTGAAAGACAAATACCATATGATCTCACCGTTAACAGGAAGCTAAATAACAAAATAAACAAGCAGGCAAAATAAAAACAACGACACTAAAATCGAGAACAGGGGGACAGCGACTGGAGGAGAGTGGGGAAGGAATTTCAGGGGAAAAAAGGAAGTATTTACAGGAACTAGCATGAAGGACACATGGACAACTACTAAGGGGGGTGGAAAGGGGAGGGAGGTTGGGGGCACGGGGGTGGGCTGGGAAGGGAGTAAAAGAAAGAATTTTGTAGTTGAAAAATAATTTTAAAATAAATAAATTTAAAAAAATTTAAAAAATGAGATCATATGAAGGACTCTTCCTACCAGCCTAGAGAAGCTTGATTCAGCAAACTGCCCATAGGCCAGGGACAGTCACCAAGCATTAGTGTTGGGTTGACACCCACTGATTCTTACCTTTTTTCATTTGCTTTTGGTCGTACCCCTGCTGTTAAGGTGTAATTTTCATTTCATGTTAAGTTGTTATATTGTGCAAACTTGCTTTGTTTTGAGGAACATCCCATTCTAACTTGGATTCAGAAGATTACTCTGTTTATGTCATTATGGTGCGTATTACTGCAATGCAATAAACTTAGTACATAGACAATCATAGCTTCAGACTTTTCTAAAAATGGCTTGTTTCATTTCTGAGCATTTCAGTTGTTGCGAGGGGGAAATTTTTATCTGTGTTTGTTTCCAAACTCTGAAGTTAGACTTGTATCCCTTATGTATGACCTTGACTTCTCATATTTTAAAAAGTATGATTCATTTTATCAGTCACTATTTGATGACAGTTTAGACTTGCTAGACAGCAAATGCAAGGAATTCCACTTTATATCATTCTGATATGTATTCTTTCTTTATTTGTGTTACTATAGTATTTTCTATCTTCATTATTAAAGAGGTAATTCAGGAAAGATCAGGGGTCAGTCTCTGTTTACTTTTAAGACTTCACTATTTCATTTAATTTCATTATTATAACATTTTAAATGCTATTCATATTTCACAAAAGTTTTACATATATTATCTCATTTGACCCTAGTCACACTCTAGCAATGAAAACACATTATTATTCACAATTTATGAATAAAATAATGACTTCTAAGACAGGTTTAGCAACATACAAAATAACAACTGATATTTCGTGGATGCTTAATATGTTTCAGACACTGTGATAAGCATTTTATAAGCATGAAATATTTTACCAAGCACATCCTCATATGTTTTCCATTTTACAGATGAGAAAACTGAGGCTTAGGGAAGATAAGCAGCATGCCCAGAGTCACAGTGACTATGCTGAGCAGAGCTGGGATGCAGGCCCACTAAGCCAAACCCAGAGGCCACGATCTCCTGGACACTATGTTTCCTGATGGTCAGTGTCAGGAAACACACTTTTTGTGAATCTGTGCCCTGTATTAATTTTAACATACAGTCTTGTTTAAAAAAATCTTATCCATGCTTTGGTGGAAAGAAACTTGACATTTCTTCTAGCAGTAATGTAAGCCCCCTTTTGAGTTCTAACATTTAGAGCTGTGTGTTCCATCAGGAATAATGTCCTATTTCCTTGTACCTACTTTGCTCCTGGTCAGTGCTCTCGTGTTCATGTAAAAATGGAGATATGGTTCAGCACTAAGAGTGCTCTGCTAGGAGTAAATTTTTGGTCTCTGGAAATGGTAATAACTATAGTGTCGCCTAGTTTATTTTAAAAATCTAGAAATTTTAAATACAGGAGAAAATAGCATGTTTTGGAGAACACTGAAATTAGCTTTATGCTTGAAAAGCAATTTAATATGATCAACCTACCCACCCAACAATAGTCTTTAAGACATAATGTCTTGCAAACTGTGCAATTAACATGCAGTTAGCAGAATGTTGCTGCTAGGATTCAAATAGCAAGAAACAGAGCAGCTGTGTTGGGACTCTACTTTGGGTTTCCTGTTCTAGTTGTCAAGCACATCCTCTAATTGCTTCTTCCTTTTGCCAGTAGAAATTGTCAGTGGAATTCCTCTACCAGAGTTTATTCTATGGTCATGTAACTTTCGTCTACCTGAGTGAAAGAGGAGGCGGTTTTCTTCCAGTGGAACCATTGAACTTAGAAACAATACATAAGAGTTCATGCCCTAGTTTTGCCTGTAGCGGCTGACTGACAGGAGAGCTCTTTCATCTTGCATAAAGTCCAGTGCTGCTGTGATCACACACAGATGAACAAAGCTCAGATAGCCCAGCCAGGCAGAAAGAAGTTGAAACATAGAAGGATACTATGAGTGATCTTGTTTATCCAGTTTATCAGCATCAGGCATCAGAATTTTTATTGCAATATTGGTTATAAACTAAGTCCAGAAATACAAACACGCATGGAGAATACCCTTTACCATCTGACTTTATGAAGTTGAATTATTTGATAATGAATTTCCAATTTGTTCCCTTTATGAAATTAATGGGCCTATTTTCTCTCATCTCTCTTTCTTGGCCAAAATAATTATTCTCAATTTTCACAGAAGCAGGTTGTGCATATTTGTTGGTTTGGATTTTCAACATCTATCTCTCTTCCTACTGATAAGAGGACAGTGATTTTGCTTTGGAGATGTACCCATTGTATAGGAAGCTATGTGTCTGTTAATCAAGGAGTGTGTCCTTCCCCAGGCAAAGGAGTCATGATTGAAGCCAGCTAGATTCTTTCTTCTTAGAATTTAATTCCTAAACTAAGAACCATAAAGAGTAGAATAAAATGGTTGAGCTGATTGATCCTGTTGATGGTGCCCCAAGCAGACTTCTCATTTTTTTTAACTCCAGATAGCTGTAGCTGGTATTCCTGAACTATTTGAGCTGCTTTTTAAAATCATTTATTTTAATTTGATGTTCTACCTCATACTAATTCTTTAAATGCCTTAGGCAGCACTTTTCTGTTGCTTGCCAGAGATTCTTACTAACATAAGAATACGGTTGTTCACCCACATTTTACCTATAGTTGTGTATACCGCAGATGTACGTAACAGAGTTTTCTTTCCATTTTAGTGCCTATCTGGGCCTGTTTGGGGGTTCAGTTTTTGTTCTAACTTTTTTCTTATTTGGTTGACAGTACTGCTATTTATGGAAAAAAATAATATATCAAACTGTTTTGGGGTCTATGTTGAAACTAATTCTTACACTGAACGGAAATAAGAGATACAACTTATTTTCTATTAATCATCTTGCCTTACACCTCATTTAGGTCGGTTGCCTATTTGTTTCTCTCCTGTAGCTATGTATGCTGCAAAGTGCTTAGCATAGTACTAGTTGAGCCATCTTAAATGCTCATTAATTCTCAATCACTTTGAGAGTTCTAATGAAGCCTAGAGACAAGGAGTTCTCTAAAAAAATGGCAAAGTGGGCTGTTTGACCTTAAACTGTTAGATACTTTGATATCTTCAAGGTCATTTTATCCTTATTGATGTTGGGCCAATAGGATTAGATGGAACTATATGGACCTGCAACTCCAGCAGCACTCTACGTAACTGTCCAAACATGGTCTCCTGAAAGGAGGGGCTTCTACTCAGAGAAAGAGAGAGTTTTTGATGAAGTACTGAGTAGCATTTTGAAAAATAACAGATTTTTAAAAATTAGTAGAGAGCTTCCAGTTACAAAGGTAATGATAGAACATAAGTGGAGAGGGTATAAGAATGCATCTTATTAAAACACTTTCTTTTTAGCCACAGTCAGTCACTCCGAAAGCCCCGGTAGTCTTGGACCCATGCTTAAGCAGGGAAAATGGATATATATGCAATGATTTCCATGTTTGAACACTCATTACTTAAACATTCTAATGTGAATACTCTAAACCACAGCTATTGCCATATTTTCTCCACTAACTCCAAAATTCACCTTATCATTGGCATATTGGGTAATTAAGGTAATGAAACTACTTTCTTTTATTGGTTTCTTGGCGTTCACATATTGGGAGGCTTAGGGCAAAAAAATAAGATTTTAGAAACACATGTCTTTAATACAGAACAGCTCTTTGTTGAGAAATGAGATGTGTCAACTTGCTTTACGTTTTCCTATTTTATACCATCACTGTGTTATCTGGAAAGGTGAATACTAGATAATCTATAGTTGGCTGAATTTCTGAATTCTTCTAGCATTTTGCAGGAAAAAAATCTGTGTTCGGAATTAAATATAACAAGTTCTCAGGGAGGTAGAGTCAGGACTATGGCCAGAATTCTCAGCATAATACACACATATTTAAGGTTCTTGCTATACAAGTAAACTTAGCATAAAATAACTGACAGAAGTAAATCTCCTAAAATAAGGTCAAAATGTAAAAGTAATGTTGAAGTATTAAACAATAATATAAAACTGATAAGTAATTTTATTCTACCTTAGCAAAATATGATCTTCAGATAAAAAATAATAAGTAGTTCTTAAATATAGAATTGTTTAAGCATTATTTTTTTAACATTTAGACAAAACAGTGGCATGCTAGCATCAAAGGATCAATTTTACAAAATATACTAGAGCATCATCATTTTCCCAGGAACCACTTTTTATGCTTTAATATATAAAGCATTATCAGTTTTTAAAAGATTCTATTTATTTTTAGAGAGGGGAAGGGAAGGAGAAAGAGAGGGAGAGAAACATCAATGTGTGGTTGCCTCTCACGTGCCCCCTACTTGGGACCTGGCCTGCAGCCCAGGCATGTGTCCTAGACTAGGAATTGAACTGGTGACCCTTTGGTTTACAGGCTTGTGCTCAATCCACTGAGATGTGCCAGCCAGGGAGTAAAGTGTTATCATTTGAAGAACCTTGTTGATTTTCTTTTCCTCAGTTGTTTACTGAGTTAAATCACCCTGAGTATCACATGTTAGTGGCTTTGCCTGTGATTCCAGCAGTTGCACCCTCACTTACACCATTATTATAAAATGTCCTTTTTGGAATATTTGAAATTTTATATATATTATGTTTTTAATGCCATACAATGAACTAGGAGATAATGTTATTATTCTGAAGAACAAGCTCTGTGCCAATATTATGAAGGATGGGTGTGTGGATGCTTTTCCTTCCCCAAAGAACTAGAAATCATAGAGACTGAATAATATGTAGACAATACTCCTCTTACAACATTGAAAAGGCACTTGGGTCTTAAGTTGGAACTACCTTGAATTATTGCTTGATGCTAGAATTTGGTCAACAGAATTAATACTGATGGATCACAAACTGAAGTTGTTAGTCATTCTTTGCCATCATCGATGGTAAAAGCACAAATATCTACAGCAGACTTATCACACTGTAGAACTTAAAAACGAAGTAGCCATATCCTTCTTTATTCTCCTTCCAACTTCTCACAGTATTTCTACTTTATGATTTTTTCTTTGGGTCTCTTGGCCATCACTGATCAGCTCTGGCTATAGACCTTCCTGATTCAGCTTTTCCTCTGTGGGTGTTTATGGCTTGGATTGATTTCTAACCATTACTTGAATAAAATGGAAAAAAAGGTGAACAATTTTTCAAAATGTGTGGCACAGCTCCGAAACAATAGCTTCCCTTTATATTGATTATTGGGAAACATTGTTTAGTAATCACCATTAAATAGTCTGCCTGACTGCTGGGGGGAGGAATGATTTGTCTAATACTTTGAGTACTGATGGTCGGTTACACAATACAATTAATTGAATTATGCCCTGAGTTCAGTAACTCTATTGAATTTTAGTGTAATTAGAGCTTTGTATCTAAAGTGCTAGGTAGTGATGATCTGCTCATATAAATTCTAATAAAAAAGGACTGCCCTCACCTTTTCTTTTTCCCAGAAAGAACATTATCTCTTTTGCCTTTTTCTTATTCCAGCCACTTAAACGTAGAACCTGCTTTGTTTGTTTTTCCCTCTCCTTTTTGCATTTTGTCTCTTCCCACCATCTGCTCCCCTTTTCCCTGCCTCTTTTACATTTGAATTTATATTTCTTCAGTTACTTTAACAATTATCAATACTCTTTCCAGAATGAGACATTGAAGGAGTAGTTGTTTATAGTGAGGTCTAACATGCCAAGCACTGTGCTAGATATATTTACATTGTCCTTTTAATAACCATAGGACAGGAGTGCTGTGATTGGTGCCCTCATTTTAGTTAAGCAACTGAGGCTCAGAGGGCTAGATTATAAAGCTAGTGAGTGGCAGTACCAGAATATGAACCCAGGCAGCCTGATGGCAGAATGTATGATGTTACCAAGTTGGCAGTGGAGTCTTTCATAGAATAAGTGGGAGAGTATGGTTGCCTTTCCCAAAGGTCTTACAGCTCACCAAATTATAATAGTCAGATGTGAACGCAATCTTGAAAATGTCAGTTCCCATAAATTTCAAATGATTAGAAAAGATTTTCGATTGATTTCCTTGGCTTGCTTTGCTCACTGAGAACAAACACAGTAAAGGTGTTTATATTTTATTCGTTGATTGATTTAATATTAACAGCACATATAATCTCTTTATGGAAATCTTTAAACCAGTCATTACATTTATGTAAACAAAAATGCAGCTGATGAATATAAATACCTATTGAGATGCAGTGAAATTATTATTTTTTCCCTAAGTAAGTCTTCTATCATTCCTCTGGAATTTCTCCTTTTTCAGTAATGGCTCTTCTGTTGCTGAGACTTTCCTGAGTTATTCATTGACAGCTGCAGAACTGTCTTGCCAAGTTAAAAAATAAAATCTGTATTTTGAAAGATACTCATTTGTTAAACAAGAGATAATTTACTTAGTTGCCTGTGTATAACAGCTCTAGAGAGATGTAACTTTAGGGGAAGAGTTTACAGGAACAAGTATAAAGGATGCATGGACCAAAACTAAGGGTGTGGAACTGGGGGGTGGGCTGGGATGGGAGTAAAAGACAGAAAACTGTACTTGAACAACAATTAAATAAATAAATTTAAAAAAGAAATATAATTTCATGTCCAATCAGTATTAAGAGTTCATCACATTCTTCCATGTTGAGAATTTTATTCTCTTATTTTTGTAATATCCTCCACTGACAAACACTAAACACTGATGAAATGGTCTCACAGTTTGCTTCTTTAGGTTGTTTTAGACATATCCTTCCTAATCAATTTCCTCCCATAACTCACCAATGCCATGTAGATAGGTAATAAAATGAAATGTATTAAACACTAATTATCTGCTCAAAATAGCAGTTGAATCCTTCCACCAACCTAGCATGCACCAAGATCCACAGTGCTGCTGTGTCTCTCCTGACTTTTCCCGTTTCATATTTCTTTTCACAGTAAGTTATATTACTATGGGATTCATCATGATCACCTCAAGGTTTAACTTAGCATGGAGAGGGAAAGAGGAAATGTATAAGTAGTTAATATAGAATTAAAAATTTATGTATGTAGATATTAATAAAGGAAATGCTGAACTGTTGGCCTCACTTCTTTCTTCAAAGGCATGTATTCCTTGACAAGACATTTTTATTTGTTTAAGCTACTTCCAAGGTTTCTTTCCTATTCTCTCTTATATTTCAGATTGTAGCTTGAATGATCTTTACATAGTACAACATATGCAAACCGCATATTTAACTGTTATCACTGAAATATTAGTACATTTTGTTCATTTTCTATACTTTTAAAAGTGTTTCAGATGTAACATTGAGTAAATGCAATAGTGAGATTCTTAAAAGAGCAGCATCTATTTGATGCAGCAAACAGATCAGAGAGTGTGTGAGATGCTAATATCTGTTGCTGTCGCAGGCTCGGAGGTGTACACAATCTGAAACAGTACATAAAACCTCAACACTCATTACAGCCTCCTTTCACATGCATCTGTCAAGGTTTACAGTAAATTTCACAAAATATATTTATTTTTGTTTTGGAAATGTGTGTTTATGGGAAAACCATACCATACTGAAATTTAGGAAAAAATTATCTCTGAGTAATTCCAGACTTCTCTGGGCTCTAATTACCCAGAAAGGCATCCAAAACGGTATGAGCAGATGATTTCCTGGGTGCTGGAGGAAAGATTGGGGAAGAGAGTAGAGGTCAGCAGGTCTGAGACAGCAGTATAATGTAGTTCATCACTCTGTCTTGGGGCACTGACCTTAGGAGGCCAGGGTAATTAGGATAATTAGTGACTCTAAACTACCCTACATGTGTGCATTAAGATTTGTTGATCTGTCTGGTGTTTGGGAACATCCTGAGTATCTAGGCCATCATTTCATCCAGAATGGTTGGTTTCTTTGGGGCTTAGGTAAGTGTGAGATGGTCGGTGTGTTCTTGCCAAGCTACTTGTCTGGACCCAGAGTATAATTGGATTTGCTGAGTCTATCTATAAAAAATTGTTAGTCTTTCTGGGTTGTTTAGAGTACTGACCATACCAAAGTTTCTCTTACATTCTTCTCGATACCTGGCTGAAGTCCTCCTCTTCTGGTTAGACGGAAACTTTAGGAGCATCATGGTCTGGGTAGTGGTAGAGGTGTTTATGTATATAGACTTCAAGTTATACTGAGGTTTCTGGGTCTTCTCATCTACCTTCCTGTGGCTCCACTTGAGTCTTTCAGTTAGGATTTGCGGCGATGGGGAATCTGACTCTCACCTACCTCGCCACTTCACCTGAAACAGGTCCAGGCAAAGATGAAACCATAGCCATGTCTCAGACTGTGTGTGGTAGAACCTCCCTTTACCCTGCTCATACCCCCTCCTACATCTCTGAGGTGTGACAACTGAATCTGCACAACCTCATGCTTCTGTGAACCCAGCAGCTACCCTGTTATATTGTACTGTCCTGTCCTAGATATTGATGCTGATGTGAGTCAATAGAACTTATTAAACACAAGTTACTTGGCAGCTGGAGCCAGTTAATCTTGGTTCTAATCTCTGCTTGCATTTTATTGCCTAGTAGACTTCGTGGAAAGAATATAAAATACTTCTTTTTAATCTTTATTGTATTTTTTCTGTTACCATTTAGTTCCCTTATACTCCCTTCTCCTCAGCAATTACCACACTGTTGTCTATGTCCATGAATCCTTTTTCTTTTTGCTCAATCCCTCCCCCTATAGCCCTCCTCCAGTGGTTCTCATCCTATTCTTCATCTGTGAGTCTGTCCCCATTTCCCTTGTTAAAGTATTTTAAGCTGACTATTCTCTTCTGTAATGTGAGAATGATAGAAGTTCTAGGTAAATGATAGTTTAAATGCTTCCCAGATTCCCTTTATTCCTGGGTATCTTTATGTGGAGAGCAGCTGGCAACAAAGAATAAGGATATGCAATGTGAGAGAGGAGGTCAATGCCTTCTTGATGATTGAAAGGGTTGGCTGAGGAATTTAGTTCCATATGGAATAAGAGCCTTGAGAGATAGCATCTAAGGACCCTGTAAGTGGTACATGGTACTTCAGTACATGAAAGATTCTGTAGATGGCCTGGTCAACATAGATCTACATAGCTATCAATTATCTGGGGTGGTGGTGAGGGGTTGACATTATTGTGATTGTGTTTCTAGTCCTTATTGTACATGGAAGTTAAGAAAAGGCAGAGAAGGTGAGCCACAACTTGTGGGAAAATTAGATATTCTATCCACTGTCACCATCTTCCTAGCCCCAGAGAGACATCATTGCTGCAGCGATGCCATTGTGTTAATACTTAATTTACTCTTCTTCTGTGGCAGCTGTTTTGTTCCTAAATGCATTCTTATTTGGGCATAGTGACATTTTTTAATATACAAAACAACTTTCCTTACTACCTATCCAAAAACTTGCTGATAAATCCATAACTAGAGAAATATGGGTAATCTTTTCACTGGAGTGAATCGAGATTAAGTATTGCATACCCTCCATTAAATGTAGAAGATTCAAGCTGTGTAGATCCATAGTCTGATGCAGGAGGGCAAAATACCACTTTTCATCTCCTTCCTTTACAGGGAATTTCAAAGAAATCAATACTGTCAAAAACCTCTAACAAGGAAGTAGTTACACTCATCCTTTTTGTTGTCATCCTGATCAAAAACTAAAAATATTTTTAATCTTTTAAACATTTTATTTTAAAATTCCATAATGAGTTAATTTATAATAGTATTATAATGACAGAGTCATTTACTTTCTCTAAATGAAAAGCTTTTCTCTGGCTATTTCTCAGAGAGAAGTTTTTTTATAAGACAATGTTAAAGGCCCTCACAAATTTCCAGGCCATTTAAGAGATTGCTGAAGGAAGTATACACTCCAGCTAAAGTATCCTTTGCTATATTAAATTTTTAAAAATCCATAATTTTATTACCATAGCCCATTAAAAATCTTACTTTAAAAATTAATATTTATATTACTTCTATGACTTTAGATTGAAATTAAA
The DNA here is from genome assembly GCF_021234435.1 of Artibeus jamaicensis. Taxonomy (NCBI): domain Eukaryota; kingdom Metazoa; phylum Chordata; class Mammalia; order Chiroptera; family Phyllostomidae; genus Artibeus; species Artibeus jamaicensis. Next base: position 21,014,237 of record NW_026522025.1, on the reverse strand, counting down.
TGGTCAAATTACTCATGGCCTTGTCAAAATAACGTATTTATTTTGTTGATTTTAGTAAATGAAAGCATAAATGTTAATCATATCAACTTCTCTTGCCATTTATTTTAATTTACTATCTTATTCATAAATTTTAAGCTGTACTTCATTGTAAATGATCAGTTCAAACATTATTTATGATGAATAACCACAATTACCTAATTCCAGATTCAATGATGACAATAAATGCTTTGAAGATGGAAGCCCCTGATGTAGAAATACATGCAGAATGTTCCAAGAGGCTAGAGATTTGAGTGCATTAAAATGTAAGAAGAAAACATTTGATCTATAGGAAGACAAAGGTGACTTTTAAAGAGTCGGTTACATTATATCTTTCTTAGAAAACATGTGCATTTAATATAATTATATGCATTTAAGATACAGTTTCTCTCATTTTCAAAGTCCCCCTTTAAAAATTATATGGCTTTAGTTCTAGAAAACTTTGTTATGTTAGCAAATAAACACAACTTGCCAATAAGCTTATTTACTCATTCTAATAACTCTAATAGTAATATATATTAAAAAAGACTAGCATTCACATACATGATATAATTTTGCTACTGTTGTCAGAGCATAAGTTAATTGATGTAAAACAACAAGCATGTTATTTGGTGCATCATTTCCAGTTAACATTTCTTAGTTTTCATTCCTTTTGGGCTGAACAGCTCTGAGCTCCATTAACTTTACGCAGAAAGTGCAATTGTATGAGCACAGACATTCCCTATGAAGTCTTTCACATGTGAATGATTCTGCCTCAGCTTATAAAGTATAGAAACTTCATTGATATGGTCAGTCATGCTAAATAAAATACAACATATTTTATTTTCTACATTAAACTTTCCAGGTATTTTTACACCTGAAATGTCTGGAAAATGGAAACATGTCTTCCAATTTGGAAAGTTTGTGTTCCGCGTCATTCCAGGGGCTCAGTGTCCAGCTGACAGTTTGGTTTGGGTAAGTGGGATCTGAGACTTTCTCAGTGCCTCTGCCTCTGTATTGTTAGCTCTTCAGAGGAAGCAATTCCTGCAACTGTGGTCATCCACATGGGTCAAGTATTCAGTGTGACTCAGCACCAGACTGGTTAGAGTTTGGGGATTTATGATCATCTTTGCATTTGACCTATTGGTTCTTAGGGAGAAGAAGGTGCATTTATCCCAGACTGCACTAACTTGGAAAATGCTTTTGTCCAGTTTTGGATAGGACAGAAGCAGAGAAAATTATATCGAACACCTAATTATTCTCTGTCTCCTATACTTCCAGTTGCATCCCTGTGTGGCCTAGTTCAAGAAGCTTTAAAATGTTTACTTTTGGCCTTCCTTGAGGTCTTGTTCTTACTTTTTGATAGCATTCAATGTCTCTTAGTCTAAGACTCTGGCTCTTTCATTTTTTGTATATAATTTCTATTGGATCTCTGTGCTTGGTTGAGGATTTCTCACTCTTCAATGTCCATTTTCAATAATCTCAGTGTCCCCCGCCATCCCATGGATTTCTTACACAGTCAAAGAGTGGACTAAAGGGTCCTTTAATTTTGTTCAATGGGAGGCTAAGGTGGCTTATGGATTTGGAAAGGGCTATGACTCTGGTTATAGATTCAGCTTTCTACTTCAGCCTCTCTAGACGAAGGACAAGCCCTGGCCTTATCAATCCTCTTTTTTTTTTTTTCTTTCTGCAAGCTGGAGTCCAGACCTAAATACAAGGTCTGTCTGGGAAAAGTCCAGCCATTGTTAATATGATAAGAATGGTTTGAGCAACACCAATGTAACCTGAGAGCCAAGGAGAGTGGACTTAAATGCGCATGCACAAACAATGACGATTTCACTGTATTAGTGGGGGCAGTAAGTGTCACTGAGTGAGCATGTGTACTGTGTGTCCATCGCATTCAAAATGACTGAGTAGAGCAATGAACCTGTATCAAATTTTGAATTGAGCTTGAACATTCCTTCATGGAAACTATTAGGATGATTTGAAAGGCCACAGCTATGGGCAACTGGTGATTGGCATCCTCATTAAACAATGCCACACCTCATGCATCATGTCTGCTGCAGAATTTTTTGGCAAAACATCAAATCACCCAGGTGACTCAGCTCCCCTACAACCCAAATTTGGCACCCTTTGACTGTTTTTTTTTTCCAAAACTAAAATCGCCTTTGAAGAAGAAGGGTTTTCAGACCATGGATGAGATTCAGGAAAATACATTGGGGCAGATGATGGAGGTTTGGAGAACTGTGTGAGGTCTCAAAGTGCCTACTTTGAAGGGGACTGAGGAGTCATTGTACTATACAAGATGTTTCTTGTATCTTGTGTCTTCTTCAGTAAACGCCTCTATTTTTCTTATTACATGGCTGGATACCTTCTGGACAGACCTCATGTGAGCCCAATAGCTTTGTTTCTGCTATCAGTTTTCCTTGTGCTGACTACTTGCTTTTTTATACAATTTCCTTTCCTGGCTTCTATATCCTCATACTCTATTGTCTTACAGGGAAATCTGTTACTTTTTGTCCTTTGCAGTAACTACTTCCACATGTGACTATGTGTTGTACGTCAATATTTTTTGCTTTTACAATGAACTTTCCCAGCAGCTGGCTTGCTCTGTTCCCAGGGTCTGCTTCCTAGGTCGTAGGCTTCATCCTACCAAATGAAGGAGTTATTAAAACTTTCTCTTATTCTGTATTAAAATAAGACACTGTTTGTAGAAGAATGCAACATTTGTAATTACTGCCTTGACATGTTACTTCCTAGGCCAAAACCCTGCAAAACTGAATATAACACAAATTGATCTTTAATGTGGAAAATGATAGAATGTAACCTTTCTATCTTGATTTTCTACTCTTTTTTAAAGGGTTTTATTTTTGTTTTAATGAGGACTATTTTTAGAATAGTTTAAGTCTCATAGGAAAATTGAGGGGAAAGTAGAGAGATTTCCTGTATGTCCCCTACCTCCATACATGTATGACCTTCCCTATTATCAGCATCCCCCACCAGGGTGGTCCGTTTGTTAAAATTAATGGACCTGCATATATATGCATATATCCCAGTTCATATATATATATATATATATATATACACACACACATATATATAATGCCTTAGCAGGCATCCATTGCCTCTGATCTTGTGGCTGTTTCAGAGCAGGGTTCTCTCTATCAATTTTCTGAAATATCAGGACAGAGAAAATTTATTTCATGCTGAATACACATAATGTGCATAGACTTTTCCCCTAAGAAACACCACATGCCCTCCTTTTTTTTTCAGTGTATTGCAACCTCTAGGATTATCCAGAAGTCACAAAGTTCTCTCTCTACCTGCAGCCCAAGGAAACCATTTTTACTTTGTGTGTTTCTTTGGTTAATTGGTTAGTTAGGGGAAAGTTTTCCTATTATTTTTTGCTTAATTTTAAAAAATATTTTATTTATTTACTTTTAAAGAGAGAAAGGGAGGAGAAAAAGAGAGAGAAATATCAATGTGTGATTACCACTCACACAGCCCCTGCTGGGGACCAGGCCTGTAACCCAGCCATGTGCCCTATACTGGAAGTTGAATGAATGGGCGACCCTTTGGTTCGCAGGCCAGCACTCAATCCACTGAGCCACTCCAGCCAGGGCAGTTTTCCTCTTACTTATAGTTTTCTGAAGTCCCTATTTTCCCTACATAATGAAAAAATCCTTGTGTCTGTTTGAATGGCAGAGCAATTAGTACATATACGCAGAAAAATACAATAATATAGGTCTTTCTCCCATTTTACAAATGATAAAACTGAAGAAAAAACCTAATGTACTTACCCATTCAATAAATGACACAGTGAAATTGAGTAGTCCCAGAACATTGAGTTGCAGGGGTTTAACAGATAATATTATTTAGATAAATTGAATTAAATTATGCTTAAAATAATGGATGGTATTACATGCAATATAAACACTTTAACACTTAAGTTTTAGAGGAAAACTTGGCTCCCAAAACACGGGCTTGGAGACAACCCTTGATTTTTGGAACTCTGTGTGGAACACATACTTTTGCTTAAACAGAATGTGGTAGCAGATGCCTTTACTTACTTCCAGTGGGGATTGAGATTTTTTATTCATAAATACAAGGCTACTTGCCAGTATACCTAATAAGATTTTGTATTCTTCCACTCTAAAATTGTTACTGATGAAAATGTATTGTATTGTCTTATTTTGTCACCTTGCACACTGCAAACCACACTATCTACAAAGCTGGAGATGAGGATGTAACTGATTAGGTCAGTGGTCATTTTCTTTATAAAATACAAGGGAAAGGGATATATATATATATAGATATATATAGATATAGATATATGTATATATACATATAAGGTTTTACTGATAAAGGAGACACAAATGATACAAATGCAGTTAAATACTAAACTTAGATTCATTTTACAAAATGGTAAATCAATTTGAAGTTCATTTATTGAGAGCAGTCAATGCTATGACTCTTACCTTTGAAATTATTTTACAATTAAGCCTTCTGCCTCCATTTCAATCATAAGTGCTTGTGAAGGAATTGGAATTAGTTTGGCTTTTCTCAAAAGCATTAATTGTATTGATTAAAGATTTTATTTTTGAAACCGTTCACATTGACTCAGATTTGAGGCAGATATTTACCTTTTTAAGGCAAAAACCAATGTGTTAAATAAAAGATGATGTTAGAAATATTTTGCTATGGAAGGTACTGTATTATTTTTAAGGTTTAGAAAGTTCTGCATAGACCAAATAAGAAGTAAAGGGTTTTTTGTCTATTTCTTTTTAATTTACATTTTAAATGATTTTTCTAGAGCAGAACTGAGAAGAAGGTGCAAAATTGAGAAGGTACACAGGTATCCCTCATGGCCCCTTCCCCCACATATGCATAGACTTCTTCATCACCGATGTCCTTCACCATAGTGGTGCACGTGTTACAACTGATGCAGCTACATTGCCATGTCATTGCATCCAAAGTTCATCATTTACCTTAGGGTCACACTTGTTGTACATTCTACAGATTAGAATAAATGTACCTACCATTATAGTATCATACAGAGAATTTTCTATTTCTTAAAAAAAATTTGTGTTGGTTTAATTCCAGTCATTTTAGCTATCTGAAATTCATAACATTGAACTATTTTTTAAAAGATTTTATTTCTTTCTTTCTAGAGAGAGGGTAAGGGAGGGAGAGAAACATCAATATGCAAGAGGCCCACCTCCTTGCAAACCCCCAGCTGGGGACTTGGCCCACAACCCAAGAACGTGGCCTGACTGGAAATTGAACAAGCAACCTTTTGGTTTGCAGGCCAGCACTCAATCCACTGAACTATACCAGCCAGGACTATCTTTAAAACAAATCATGACATAATTACAATATATGCTGTTTCAATAACAATTTTATTAATTTTGGTAGATCCTAATTTTTGTGCAGATTTACTCTAAATTATGCTATTGTAGGTTTTCCATTTTATTTATTTATTTTTATTTTAGTTGATTACTTAGAAAACATAAAATTACTTAAATAATATAAATTACAGTAAAAATGTCAGTGTAGAAGTTTCCATTGTAAGAATGATTGTGGAATGAAACAAAGCTGAGTTAGGTTTAGGGTCGATGTTAGAACTAAGGGTCTTCGAAGTTATTGTAGTTTTGCTATACTCTGAGGGTAGCTCTGACCAAAGCACTAAACTAAAAATTCTTATTTGAAGAAAAGAAACATGCCTCTTTCTGTTGCATTGTGGAAAACATTTAATTAGAAGGTAAAGAATATTTTCTTATGGTAGAATCTCTAAAACAAAGTGTTCTCCTGGGCCTATTAGATGAGACATGGAATAGAGAATGTTTTCTCCAGTGCAAAGAATCAAAAGCATGCCTCATGGAGTAATGTTTACTGTTAATGACAAAATAAAATAGGTCTTTGTAATGTGCAAGGGAACAGGGAACCCACCGGACTGGAACAGAAGGGGTGAAGTTGGGGTGTTCTAACTTTACACCTCGGATTTACAGTGGAGTATGGGCAGTGTGTTCAGTTTGTGTGATGTTTCAAGTAAGGTAAACCTGATGGAGTAACAGTGGTGCAAGAACTCTGATTAGTTCAAAACAACTGGATCTCAGCTGTTTAGTAGAAAGATTAGTGACAGTTATGGTTGGGGCAGGGGCTGAAGGAAGGAAATTACATTAATAGTTATTGTGCACTGCACAACTACAAATGTATATAAACATTGAGGTTGTGGTAATGGCCACTGAGGAGTTTTTTTCACTCTCAGCATTAAGGAATCAAAAACGTAAGTTGGAACATATGAGGCTGCCAATATTTAACCATTTTAAGTGCTAAATGATTTTATATGAATCAAAGGGACAATTCAGCACAGGTTGTTCAGAGAAGGTTAATGGGACCTCAGCAGGGAAAGTGTGAAGGACAAAGTAGGTGGAGACGCCAGAGTCTAGAGGAAGGCTGGGGGAAGGTAAGAACAGAAAACCACACAGATAAAACGTGATAGATGGATTCCTTGGGCTTCCTCCTTCAGAGAACTTTCTGAGTTAGTAAGATTGGGTATGTTTCTGGTTTCTCTGTTTATTCTTATACCAGTGTTAATAAACAATTTTGTGAAGCACTCAGCTCTTGATCAGTGAAAATTCCCCTCCCCCTTCTCTTCACTCGCCCCTGTGGGGGATGGGGGAGCACAGTAATATGTAATGTGCATTGAACAAGTGAGCAAAGACGTATGTATGTAGTATGCAGATGGCAGTCTTGTTTGTGATAGCAAAAGCTGCAACTGAAATAATTGACATAGAAAGGTCTCCTAGTAAATAAAAGCAAAAACATGTAGCATATTGCATAGAATATCGTATTATTTGCCAAAGAAAGTGATAAACACATTGCCTATGTTCAGATGAGACTTATTTTTGGAAAAATACACAAGAATCTCCTACTTCACACATATTTCCTTACTTCAGTGCATTCCCTTTATTCACGGAGCCAACTCTTCCTCTAAATTTTTAATTTATCATATGCATACTTATAGATTTTAATCTTAGTGCATAATACCAATAAAATATATTTTCTGTATTGGCTGTTTTTGAACTTCATGGAGATGATATCATAATAAGTATAGCACTCTGTGACTTGCTTTTTATGAACTCAACTATTGCCCTCCAAAATTTATCCATGTTGATACAGCCACAGTTCATTAATTTTTCATCTGCCTGGAGCATTTTATTGTGCAGACCTATCCCAGTTTATTCATACAATTTTTAATGGATATTTGAGTTGATTCTATCATTTTGCTACTTTGAATAATACTACTGAAAACATTATAGTGACTGTTTACTAATTCAAAAATTTCTCTAGAGTATATGTACAGAGGAAGAATCATTGCATATAGCATATGTCACAGTAACAAATTATGCCAAATGTTTTCAGAAGTTGTTTAAACAAATTCTACTCTTACCAGCAATGTTCTCCTTCCTCCAATCTTATAGCTGACTTGTCAAAATAGTTTACTAATCTAGTAGGTGTTCAAGGTATCTCATTCAGTCTTAACTTTCATTCTTAACGTTTCTTGGAAGGTTGAGTCCCTCTTAAAGATTTCTAATGTCTATTAATGCATCCTTTTATATCAAATACCTATTTTGGTATTTTCTCTACTTTAACTGTATTTATTATTTTCTTATAAGTCCTTTATATGAGGAGGTGCTAATACTTTATCAATTTTACATGTTGCAAATATCTCTTCCCAATCTTATCTTTTTTATGAATAGTGTTAATAAAATGCTATTAAAATTAAAGCTGAACTTCTGGTCAAGATGGAGGCATAGGTAGACATACTGTGCCTCCCTGCACAACCAAAATAAGGATGACAATGATTTAGAAACAAAATAACAACCAGAACTGACAGAAAATTGAACCGTATGGAAGTCTTAAAACCAAGGAGTTAAAATAGACACATTCATCCAGACAGGTAGGTAGAGCAGAGTCAGGTGGCAGAGTGGAAAGGGGTCGCAGCACAAAAATGGTGGCACTGGGTGTGCAAGGCACCCTGGGTGCTCAAGACCACAGTGGGTGCACCCTGGGCACGTAGGCGGCAGCTGGCAGACCCAGAGCACAGGGTGGCAATGGGCAGGCCCAGCAAGGCAGCGATTGTGAAGCATGGCACTGCATGCAAGGGGACTGGATGACCAGGAGGTCCCATATTTGCATGGAGATAAACCAGGTGAAACTGGGGAGTGAGACAGACCATACAACCCGGGGCCCCAGTGCAGAGAACTAAAGACTCAAAACACTGATTGAAAACACGTATGAGGGTAGAGGTTCTGGGAGAGACTCTCAGCCTCACAGGAGAGTTCACTGGAGAGAACCACAGGGTCCTAGAACATACACAAGCCCATCCACATAGGAACCAGTACCAGAAGGACCCAGTTTGCTTGAAGGAAGCAGCGGAATGGACTGAAATCAAACAGAGAGCAAAGCAAGCTCTATTGTTCCCTCTGGGACCTTACCCCCACATACAGTGTCACAACCCAGCAATGTGGGTTGCCCCACCCGGGTAAACACCTAAGATTCCACCCCTTACTACAAAACAGGCAGGACAAGACAAAACAAAAATGGCTCAAACAGGAGAACAGATTAAAGATCCACAGCAAAAACAAGCAATAAAGAGATAGCCAACCTATCAAATGCACAGTTCAAAACACTGGTGATCAGGATGCTCACAGAATTGGATGAATTTGGTCACAAATTAGATGAAAAAATTGAGGCTATGCGAAGTGAAATGAAGGACAATGCACAGGGAAATAATAGTGATGGGAAGGACACTGGAACTCAAATCAATGGAGTGGACCAGAAGTAAGAAACAAACCAAATGGAAAAGAATGAAGAAACAAGAATTCAAAAAATGAGGAGAGGCTTAGGAACCTTCAGGACATTTTTAAACATTGGAATTTTAGGGGTACCAGAAGGGGAAGAGGAAGAGCCACAAGTGGAAAACTTATTTGAATTAATAATAAAAGAGAATTTCCCCAATCTGGCAAAGGCAATAGACTTCCAGGAAGTCCAGGAAGCTGAGAGAGTCCCAAAGAAGTTGGACCCATGGAGGAATACACCAAGGCACATCATAATTACATTACCCAAGATTAAAATGAAGGAGAGAATCCTAGAAGCAGCAGGAGATAAGGGGACAGTAACCTACAAAGGATTTCCCATCAGACTGTCAGCTGATTTCTCAAAAGAGATCTTCCAGGCAAGAAGGGGCTGGAAGGAAGTATTCCAAGTCATGAAAGGCAATGACCTATGTCCAAGATTGCTCTATCGAGTAAAGCTTTCATTTAGAATGGAAGGGCAGATAAAGTGCTTCCTAGATAAGGTCAAGTTAAAGAAGTTCATCATCACCAAACCCTTATTATATGAAATGTTAAAGGGACTTACCCAAGAAAAAGAACAGTGAAAGGACAGCAAACTCACAGTTATTAAGAACCACACCTAAAACAAAAGCAAACTAAGAGGACAGCTAGATCAGGAGCAGAACCATAGAAATGATCACATGGAGGGTTAGCAACAGGGGAGTGGGAGAAGGAGAAGGGGGGAGAAGGTACAGAAAATAAGTAGCATAGATGCTAGGTGGAAAATAGATAGGGGGGAGGGCAAGAATAGTATGAGAAATATAGATTCTAAAGAACTTGAGACATGTGGTCATAAACTAAAGGGGGGAATGGTGGGGGAGGGGGTGTGCAGGGTGGAGGGGAATGGAGGGGGGAAAATAGGACAACTGTAATGGCATAATCAATAAAATATATTTTTTAATTAAAATTTTTTTAAATGTTAAAGCTGTTCCAGTGCAGCATACTAACCTCTCTGAGTTTGCAGTAGGCCTTTACATTTGATGTGTGCTACTATATTCTGCCCTTTAATTCTAATTATTCTAGTTACGATGTTATCTATATTTATTTATGGAAACACAGGGGTAACATAAAGGCTGCCCAATGTGTAGAAAAGTTTTAAAAGAGTTCGAGTCAAAAGTTTGAGGATAAGCCCAGAAGCAAGACCTTGATTAGGAAAAATGGTCCAGAGTATAGCAGTTTTGCAACTCATTTTATACATTTAAGATCAAAGGAAAAAATGTAAGGATAATTACATGAAATCCATTAGTGGCAGATTAAGGAGACAGAAGAAAGGAAAGCAGGGAACTCTCTACAATCGGACAGAAAATGAAGTGGAGAAACAAATGCTCTTTTGCATTGGTGACTACAGGATAGGTAATGGTTTACATCTACAGCACACAGAGATGGTGTGCACACACCCAGGTAACAATGAGGGGTTCTGTGGTCTCCTGCACTCCGGTGGTCTTGTGCCTTGATGCTGGCAGTTGTATCTCCTGCAGGCCTAGAAAGAAAATTACTCTGACATTTCAAATGTGTGTTATCCGAGATGCGTAATAATAATGGGAAGAAATCAACTTTGGGTAAAGATTGATCTTTGCTAAAGAAACTATAGGCCTGGGACATGACTACTCACCATGTCCTGCCCAGTTAGGAATTTGTGATCAGGTCATCCTGTGTGGTTACTTTTGGTCGCCAGGTTTCTTTCCATGTGGCCATGACCTGCTCAAGTATGTCACTTTTAGTATGTTCCCCCTTTTTCCCAAGTCCACATGATTAAAAATGTATTTGTTTACATATGCTTTATGACAATCATCAAACCCACACAATATTTATAAAAATAAAACTGGTTTCTGTCATCTGTGTGAATCACTTTTGCTCAGTAATTAGCCTGTTATTGCTAATTACTGAGGAAAAAGCTACAGAAATTATATTTTGGTCATTGTCCCATGTGATTAATTTAAAAATAGTTGCCCTGAAAACTTCTCATAAGCTGACCAAAATGTATCTTTACAAAAAAGTCTGAAAGAGAATTTCTAATTTTCGCATGAAGTGGGCCAATAAATGTGCTTTTAAGAATGTTTTAAAAGATAATGTCTGCCCTGGCTGGTGTGGCTCTGTGGATTGAGCACCAGCCTATGAACCAAAGGGTCACAGGTTCATTTCCCAGTCAGGGCACATGCCTGGGTTGCAGGCCAGCTCTCCAGTGGGGTCAAGTGAGAGGCAACCACACATCGATGTTTCTCTTCCTCTCTTTTTCCCTCCCTTCCCCTCTCTCTAAAAAGAAATAAATAGCCCTGGCTGGTGTAGCTCAGTGGATTGAGCATGGGCCTGTGACGCAAAGGGTCACTGGTTCGATTCCGAGTCAGGGCACATGCCTGGGTTACAAGCCAAGTCCCCAGTGGAGTACAAGTAAGAGGCAATCACACATTGATGCTTCTCTCCCACTCTTTCTCTGTCCCTTCCCCTCTCTCTAAAAATAGATAAATGAAAATATTAAAAACAAACAAACAATAAAAGTAAATAAATAGTATGTTTTTTTAAATAAATAAAAATAATGTCAAGAATAAGTACATATCTCTCTTTATAGAGAGGAGAATAAAAATGGGGTAGTAAAGAGTAGAAAAGTACTTTAAAAATCAATTCATGACATTTCCCCCGAATTGGAGAGCTGGGAACCAGCAAGAATAGAACAGTTGAAAGATGATGAGTACACTCTTTGAAGCTGCGCTCTTTCCCTCCGCTGCTGAAAAATGGCGCTCCTAAGACTCACGCTGAAAGAGATACCCAGTGATGCTATTGTTTTCCTAAAGCCAAGGAGAGGTGGGAAAGAAAGAATAACCTCCTCTCTGGGAAAAATACATTGGCCAAACATTAGTGGCAAACAAAGGCCCGTGGAAAGGAAAATAAAAATGCAGGGCCCTTTTGCATGATGATAAAGCCTAGGAACCACGAGAAAGCATCACTGAAATCCCCAGCTTGCTTCCAAGTAAGTACAACAAGCCAACACGGACTGACTGCACTTTTGCAGGTAAAGCTACTCCTCTTCTCCCATATATCACCAGACCTGGATGCTGAACAAGTGTTTCAACAAAGGTACACAGAAAGAGGACATAAACATCAGCCTTCTCTGCTACCATTAGGTGGCTGATGGCCAGGGATTGTCTCATCAGGATGGATGAGAGACAGCAGGGCAAAAGTGGTGAGTAAAGGGGTGGTCTGGGTGGCCCAGTACATACAGGGCTGTGTTTACATGTTTTCGTTGCTGGTTTTGCAGGGAAGCCTGTTCTAAATCTAAAGCCTTTAAAGACAATCCCACGCTACTGTGAGTGTTGTTCATGAACTGGATATGTTCTGAATGTTTTTGGCCACTGAGTAAAATACTTCCTGAAACTGGACTTAACTGCTTAGATCTTTGATGCCAACTCTCAAAAATATTTATGAAAAACTTACCTCATAATAAGACATTCGATTTTAGTGGATTCTTTTGAGGACACTAATGCCTTCTAGAATCCACAAAAGTTTTCCAACCCTTCAGAAAAAAAAATTTTCCTTAACCTTAACAACTCTTAAGAGTCAGTTTCTTTTCCACCCCTATTGGCTCTAACTTCCACTTTGTTTATGGATGAATAATAATTATAGCTAACACTTGGAGCACAAACTAATTTCTAGATACTATCCAAAACACTTTACATATATTGTCATTTAATCCTACAAAAAAACCTGTTGATGTAGTCCTCACTGGTAGTTATTTCACAGTAAGCTATGTTCATTTCTTCATTTATTTATTATATCCTTTATTCATTTATTTAATAAGAATTGCCTGAGCACTTTTTCAAGCATCAAACGTGTGTGATGCTAACATATGGTAGTGACCAAACAACCTGGTAACTTCCTTTGGGGGAGTTTTAGCCTAAGGCCCTGGCATGTCCCACCTGGATGTGACTGTATTTCATCAAGTCATTTATAACAGTTGATGTTATTTTACATATTTGAGTCATAAATGGCAACAAGTTGTGTATGCCTAATTTTGGGGGAAATGCTGGGTCAAACAGACCTCAGTTTCCCAAATATAAGACTTTTTAAAGTCCTATATTCTGAGCATGTTGAATATACCTACACTATCTGAGCGCAAAACCTTAATGACAACCTCAACATGTCAGTACATCATTGGTTAAACCAAAGTTAAAGAAAACCTCATTTATTCAAACATCTCACTCTTTGTCCCATTTCTTTCTATTTTTTAATCAAAACCCAACCCTTCTCTTCTCCTATTCTATTTGCTGTTATTCTTATTGCATTTGGATTTCTTTCATTTGCATCTTGCTGTTCTAACAGTGCTTATTTCTCCCAGTGCAGGACCTTGAGATTTTTAGTTGACACTTTTATTGTATACTATTTCAGGGCTTTCTTTATAGCCAGAGGCCTCAAATGGTTTTATTTGCATTTGGTTAAATTTCTTTCTCTGGGGAAGCCTTTTGACCTAAAAACTTGGCCTTTGACTATTCCTCTTCGTTTAAGTATATTCTAAATGTGTTAAAGTTACCCTGACCAGGTTGAGCAGTTGGTTGGAGCATTGTTTAGGCACCAGAGTGTTGTGGGTTTGATTTCAGGTCAGGGCATATAACCTGGGTGTAGGTTTTGATCCACAGTTGGATTGCATGCCAGAGGGGAGGGGCACTGGATGGATCTTTCTCTCTCTCTCACTAAAAAATCAATGAACATATCTTCAGGTGAGGATTAAAAATATTGACAATTTTAATTCGATCCCAATTGTTTATACTACTTCTGAACAGGAATTTTATTATGTCAATGTAATGTGTGAATATAAATTGAATATAAATTAAAATATCGAAAGAAATCTTCAAGTGCATGCCTAGACATCAGTGAAATGGAGAAAAACAGGGAAACCTGCAAAGACTTGGAGATTTCTTGTGTATAAAGAAAATAATTACTTTATTTTTATCTCTCTAGATAAGAGCTAATAAAGAGTAAACTCAAAGACTATTTCACAAAAAGTGGTTTGTCTTAGTCTTATCTTCAAGTGCATTGTTACCATCTGAGGTTTTCACAAACTTTCCCAGAGTGTAAAAACTTATAGATGAAATTGCAATGTGATAAATCACAATCGATTCATGTGGATTCCGTGCTCCTCAGCATCGTGTGCCTAAGAAGGGAGATGCCCATTGCCAGGACGGAAATACCGGTGGACCTGCAGCCAAGCAGCTCTGCCATGAACTGCTCTGCCTCTGTGCACACAAGTGCAGCTATGGAATGGCCTGTTTCCCTTATTCCTCAATTTCACCACCCTTGGAGCATGGTCTCAGTGTAATTTAAAAGTAGGTGAACTGGCAATTGATGTATTAAATTTCCCTCTAAAATATGAACAAATTTTAAACTGAGCAAAATAAGCATATGAAAAGGTACATTGGAAAGACGAAGTCAAAGTATGAAAAAAATGAGTCATGGAGATTTTTGGCACCAGTTCATAATAGTTACAATACCTTAAGCTGACAGAATGCTTTTGTCTGGTGAACTTAGAGTGCCCCTACGTCTATCCATTCATTGATGTTCAAATCATTCTTTTGATTTACTTGGTGATACTGTCCTAACAATAGGGAAAGGAAATAACAGGGTCTATTGACAGTAATTGGTTGGAAAGTGGTATTATTAAATAAAGAAATTTTGCTTTATTTATCATTCTCTTCCCAACAACTAATTAAGGCTGGCATATTGTAAGTGCTTTAATATATTGATACTATTAAAGAAGACTTTTTTGGAAAAAAGTTACAAAACAATCTGCTTTAGTAGAAAGAATGTACAATTCTTTGCTAGACAGAACTTAGTCCGAACCTTCATCTGATGGTTTACTATGTCTTTATTGTCTTATTTACATTCTCTGTTCTCTATTTATTTGTAAAGAAAGGGTGCACTTTCTTAGGAAGTTTGTGAAGAATGTATTAAATAGTATACAGGGCGAGATCTTAGCTCATTTCCTAGTGTAGCAAAGTCACTATTATTTATTATTATAGAAATATGCCATTGGTTTAAAGATAATAGTAGCTTCTTTTGTCCAAATATGTTTTGCTCAATTCTACTTTATATTACCTTCAAAAAGATTGTTCTATCTCTTTTTCAATAATGTTCGACTATTATTTAAATGAAAACTACAGTCTCTATTTCCCCTTCCAGAGTACTGAACCAGCTGAGAATTAAAACAGTGCAGAAGACTAACATAGAAAAAATTCTCACGCTTATTGATGATATAGAGGAAGTTGGGGTGCATTGGATACTGGGAGTAATTAGTGAATTACAGTAGTTACAGGCCTTTGGTGTGGTTGTGTGTGTATGTAGGGGACATCAGTGAGACTCTGAACAGTCTTGCTCTCAAGAAGTGAACAGAGGAGTGTGGAGCTGAGCATTCTTACCACGTAGTCCCGCTAATCAGATAAGGTACCCTGGAGTTTCCGTTGTGGTATTTTGATACATAGCTATTCTTCGTGTATCCATCTGTCTCTTCCTTTACAGGTTCTTGAGGTCAGAGACTCTATTTTACATTTCATATTTCTAGAACTTACTCATAACTGATGATCAAAAGGTCAACAATTTTTAGTGAAATGAATAAGTGAATGTTGAGAATGCTAACTGAAAATCAAGTCATCTTTCCCATGAATTCAAGTGGCCTATATAACTTATATTTCTTACCTTGTTATTAACAATGATTTACTTTGGTGTATTCATTTTAAGTACATTTAATCTTTTCTCTTAACTGGAGTGGCTGCTCTCAAAAACAAAAAATATGGCAAACTTTGCTTACTTAAATACCATTTGGCACAATGTTAAGTATAGGACAGAACTCAGCATACTAAAAAAATTTCAATAATAATACACATTCATTTATTTAAAAATGAGAATAGCTTTATAATTTTCTGATTTCAAAAGTAGTTTGCCAACTTAGAGATGACTTGCTCTCATCACTTCTTCCAGCCTCTTATACATGTGTGTGTGACTGCGTGCATACATAGCTCTTACAAAACATGGAATTATGCAATAGATTGTTGAAACCCTTATTTTTATTAATAATGAATTTTTGACACCTCTCTATGCCTATGTATATAATTAACCTATATAATTGTAATGGCTACAGAGTATTATACCATGAATATTAATAATTTTTAATTATGAAGTTTTATACATAAAAGTATTTCATTGATAGTCAAAATTTCATGATAATATTTACCGGATATTTATAATTATTTTTTGTAAATTGGGTCTTTATATCCTTTGCTTATTTTTGAATGTGTGTTTTTATTTTTTAATGAATTTGTAGGAACGTTTTATATAAGGTCTGTCTAGAAAAAGTCCAGCCGTTGTTACTACAATGAGAACGGTTTGTGGGACTGGGACGTTGATGTAACCTGACAGCCAAGGAGAGTGGACTGGAATGTGCATGTGTGAACAATGACAACTTCACTGTACTGGTCATTGGGAGCAGTAGATGCCATTGAGTGAGCATGTGTACTGTGTGGCCGTTGCATTCAAAATGACTGAGTAGAGCAACAAAACTGCATGGAATTTTGCATTAAATTTGAACATTCTTTAACAGAAATTGTTTGAATGATTCAAAAGGCCGCAGCTGTCAGCAACTGGTGATTGGCAGCTTCATCACAACAGTGCACCCTCATGTGTATCATGTCTCATGTACAGTTTTTTGGTGACACTTCAAATCACCTAAGTGACTCAGTCCCCCTCCAGCCCATATTTGGTGCCCTGTGACTTCTGGCTTTTCTCAAAACTAAAATTACCTTTAAAAGGGAAGAGATTTCAGACTGTCAGTGAAATTTGGAAAAATATGACAGGGCAAGTGATAGCAATTTGGAGAGCTGTGTGAAAAGTCCCAAGGTGCCTACTTTGAAGGAGACTGAGGCGTCATTGTCTTATGTACAATGTTTCTTGTATCTTTTATCTTCTTCATTAAATCTATTAGTCTCTATTTTTCATACTACATGGCTGGGCATCTTCTGGTTCTACCTCATATTCTGAGTTTATTAAACCTGTGTCTTTTTTAAAGATTTTATTTATTTATCTTTAGAGGGGAAGGGAAGGAGAGAGAGAGAGAAATTTCAATGTATGGTTGCCTCTCGTGCATCCCCGGTGGAGAACTGGCCTGCAACCCAGGCATGTGCCCTGACTGGGAATCAAACTGTGATCCTTTGGTTCACAGGCTTGTACTCAGTCCACTGAGCTACACCAGCCAGGGTTAAACCTGTGTCTTTAATACATATTCCAAATATATCCCTGGGCCTCATTTATCTTTACAAAATGTAGATCTGATTTTATCAATCCTCCAAACATAAAATTTTCAATAGCTTCTAATTGCTCTAGACACATGAACTCACACTCTTAGACTATGACCATCCCCCAACTCTAGTTGCCTCTGCATATATATGACGTTTCAGTATTTCCAGCTGTAGAGTCTCTGACTGCCCAGTCATTGTTCTCCCATTGGATTTCTGTCCACTTTGTCTTCTTTGCCATTCTGTGTTGCTATAGATTTATAATTTTAACATTTCTTTACTATCACCTTAAATATTGTCATAAATTAGACTGGAGATCATTGTGTCAGAACCTTAAAATATATTTTAAAAACTGTTTTAATAAAGATGTGATAAAAAGGATCTATGAATCAGACTGTGTGAGGTCTTATAACATCTCTCTCTCTTCATTTTTTCAGCACAGGATAAGGATAAAATTACCAGCCCCATAGTCTTTGAGCATCTACTGTGAGACATGGTATTTAAATGTAAAAAGACATGATCCCTGTTCTCAAAATTTCACTGTCGAGAGAGAGTAGGTAGAAATAGGAGAAAGGAGAATTCTCAGCTGTAGTGTAAGCAACAGCAAAAAAGGGAAAATAAAGAACTGTTACCATATATAAAGATAAACATCCAACCAGAACAGAATGAAGGAAAAATTAAAATTTGAGGAGAGGCTTAGGAACCTCTGAGGCTTAGGGGCCTCCGGAACAAGAGGCTTAAACATTCCAACATCTGAATCATAGGGGTGCCAGAAGGGGAAGAGGAAGAGCAAGAAATTGAAAACTTATTTGAAAATATAATGAAGGAGAACTTCCCCAATCTAGAAAAGGAAATAAACTTTCATGAAGCTCAGAGAGTCCCCGAAAAGTTGGACCCAAGGAGGAATACACCAAGGCACATCATAAGTACATTACCCAAGATTAAAGATAAGGAGAGAATTTTAAAAGCAGCAAGATAAAAGGAGACAGTTACCCACAAAGGAGTTCCCATAAGACCAGCAGCTGATTTCTCAAAAGAAATCTTCCAGGCAAGAAAGGGCTGGAAGGAAGTATTCCAAGTCATGAAAGGCAAGGACCTACATCTAAGATTGCTCTATCCAGCAAAGCTTTCATTTAGAATGGAAGGGCAGATAAAGTGCTTTCTAGAAAAGGTCAAGTTAAAGGAGTTCATCATCACCAAGCACTCATTATATGAAATGTTAAAGGGACTTATCTAAGAAAAAGAAGATAAAAAATACAAACAGTAAAATAACAACAAACTCACAACTACCAACAACCAAACCTAAAAAAACAAAAACAAAAACAAAAGTGAACTAAGCAAACAACTAGATTCACAGAAATAGAGATCACATGGAGGGTTATCAGTGGGGAGGGAGAGAATGGGGTAAAATGTGCAGGGAATAAGAAGCATATATAGAAGGTACAAAATAGGGGGAGATGAAGAATAGTGTGGGAAATGGAGAAGCCAAAGAACTTATATGTAAGACCCATGGACATGAACTAAGACATGGGAATGATGGTGGTGGGTGTGGGGTACAGGGCAGAGTAGAATAATGGGGAGGAAAAATGGGACAACTGTAATAGCATAATCAATAACATATATTAAAATAGATATTTAATATCTCTATCCATCTATTTTCTGTTTTATTCTTTCTTTAAGCAGAGTGATGGATTTGGCCAAGCAATATGGTATACATTTTGATTCTTTATAGAAACAGTCACAACCTCTATGATTTTAAGTGAACATAGCTATAAGTATATATGCACATTCCAAGGTATAGAACAGAGTCCACTGGTTTAGATGGGGTCAACACTTAGTGCCATTGCGAGTGACCCTGTTAACCCCATGAAAGTACCAACTGAACAAGCCATAATAAGAAGGATATATTACCTACAAAGTTCTTAAAATGAACATGATTTATAAATACCATCTTAGTTATTTGCTGTATACATGAAAAAATAAAACATCTGCTGCTTAAAAACAAAAACCTTTGAATACTTCAGAATGATTTCCACTAGGGTATTTTTTGAGAAAAGAGAAATGAATACTATGATCCCCTGGAGACTCTGACACAGTATTGTAGGAATGATATGCTGTTTAAACTATAATAATATTTCCGCCCACCTGTGAATTTCCCGATCAGTTATTTCATTTCTCTAATATAATTGCATGACAGAACAAACACAAATTAATGCGACTGGGCCCCAGTGGAATATGTTTTGAAGTGTTTACATGCACTATTGAACTAAAAAAAAGGTAGCAGATGCCTCTATCAAAGAAGTAGTGGCGAGGTATTGTTCTGTTCTGTGAGCGCACACACAGTGAAATTGCTTGTCAGTCATGAAAAGGCTTGGACTTCAATGAAATGGCTATAAGCTGCTTCTGAAACTACAGATCTAAATAGTACAGCTGGAGAACAAGTGTCTGACGCTTAAAAATATTGTGCCTCTAGGACTAATTACGCTTTTGCAAACTTACTAAAACATTGCTATTTATTTAAACTTCGGCTGTACAAGATCTCCCTCGAATGAATGGTAGCTATTCTGAAGCCTGCACATAAACATCTATTTTGTGGAGAAACCGGCAATTAAGGACTTGTAATGAATTCAAGTCTTTTTCCATCTCTTTAAAAGAATGCTATCAAATCAAAGGAAATGAGATATGAAGGATTCTTTAAAAATTTCTCCTGTCTTTTTTCTGATGTCTTAAGATATCAGGAAAATCACTTATTTTTCTCTGTGTTATACATTTACATATCCATTTCCTGTTGAAATTCAAAATAAGTTATAATTCATAATCCCCTAGAAGGAAAGGACTCCACATAAATGCAAAAATTTTGAATCTCTTTAAGACTGTTCCAAGTAAGCACAATTCTCAGATACTTTTTTTGATGCTCTAGATTAATTATAGAGATTTATTTTTTAGGCCCATTGATTTTAAGATTACTTTAAATTCTTTAAACCATTTGGGACATATCATAAGAATGTATGAAGATATTTCATAAATACCGGATATATTTTAGTATATATAAAATATACTCATGAGTATAAACTCATATGTCTAGGACTTTGACAGAAGAAAGAACCTTTTTGAGATTATAGGTATGTTATTTGTATATAATAAACAGGGCAAAAGTGAATAATATATAATTGCTTTGATTTTAAAGTTTATATTTTATAAATAAAGAAATCTTAGCCAAAAATGTAAAAACAGAAATATTTCAGATTCATGGATACTTAATAATTACATCAACAGTTTTACCCTGAGAGGCCTGGATATTTCAGAGATGAGGAACTCCGTGATGATACCGCCACCGCTCATATGAAAACCTTATTTCTTACATGGAGCGAATGTGCAGGAAAGGTCAGAACGCTCCTCTGGTCTCCGATGACGTCCGCCCCAGAGATTGCGCATGGTGGAGGATCTTCTACCTACTGCAACTGTTGGTGCATTTTTGATATTCTGAGTCATAAAGAATTCATAGAGCAAAGAAAAGCAAACAATTACAAAATGAGAATGGGCTAAAGCCTATGTATTGCCTCGTGCTAGATTCTCCAGCTTTGAATTTTGTGAGCATTTTAAGTTGAATTGTAATGCCATGCTCGTTTCAAGGAAATTATATCGACTTCACCTGCATCAACCCACGTCCCTAGCACTTCTTCTTCTATAAAAACATAACAAAAACAACAAAATTAAATAAAAACAAAATAAAATAAACATGAACAAAAACAATAATAAGATTATCATCTCTCTTAGAAAATGACACTAACAACAAACATATGCTTATCCATACTGAATCAACAATGTAATCATTCCATGTGATACTGTTAGTGAACATGTGTGACTTTCTATATTTGGCTAAAACAGCAATGAATCAATGATGTTATATTATGTTGTCTCTTAAATAAATAGGACACTGATATTTGTGTTATTTTTCCCGGTTGTCATGATCAAGCTCTCAGGAGCTACAGAATTAATTTATAAAATAACTTCATTCTCTCACTTATAAAATAAGAAGTTGTAGGAAAGATTAAATATCGTTTTTGAAAACAACTATTCTAATACTTGTCATATAGTAAATGCTCCATAAATGTTTTGTTGAATCCAAATATAATTCTTTTTGGGATATTTTTAATCCAGAGAAGGGTATCTTATCCCATCTCTGTTTATAGCACTTGGAAGTAATACCACTGATGCATTAATGAGAGAAATACAATGCATAAAAAGCATCACTTTTTATGGATGGTGAAATGATAAGATTAATGTTCTGTGGTATACTAGATGTTAAAATTGTTCCTAAGTATCCAGTTTTTGCATGTTGCTGTCCAGATCTCCCAATATCACTTGCTGAAGAGGGTATTTTTACTCCATTTTATGCTTCTGGCCCCTTTGTTTAATATTAATTGACCATAGAGATCTGAGTTTATTTCTGGGCTCTCCATTCTGTTCCATTGGTCTATGTGTCTGTTCTTATGTCAGTACTGGACTGTTTTGATTATAGTGGACTAGTAATACAGTTTTATATCAGGTATTGTGATCTCTCCTACTTCATTCTTCTTTCTCTAAAAATTACTGCAGCCATTCAGGGTAATTTATGGTTTCATACAAATTTTTGAAATGTTTGTTCTATGTCTTTTAAATATGTCATTGGTATGTTAATAGGGAAGTATGTTGAATCTATAAATTGCTTTGAGTACTATGGACATTTTGATGATGTTAATTCTTCCAGTTCATGAACATGGTACTTGCTTCCAGTGGTTTGTGTCTTCCTTAACTTTTTTCTTCAGTGTTGTATAGTTTTTCTGAGTACAGGTCTTTTACTTCCTTGGTTAGGTTTATTCCCAGGTACTTTATTTTTCTTGTTGCTTTATCAAATGGGATTTTTCCTGATTTCTGTTCCTTATATTTCATTGTTGGTGTACAAAAATGCCTTTGATTTCTGAATATTGACTTTGTATCCCACTGTATTGTCAAATTCACGTATTAGGTCAAGTAGATTTTTGATGGAGTCTATAGGATTTTCTCTGTACACTATCATGTCATCTGCATACAATGACAGTTTTGCTTCCTCCTTTCTGATTTGGGTGCATTTCTTTTTTTCCCCTTCTCTGATTGCTATGGATAGGACTTCTAATACTATATTGAATAGAAGGGATGAAAATGGACTTCCTTGTTCTGTTCCTGATCTTAGTGGGAGAACTTTTAGTTTTTTCCCATGAAATATGATGTTGGCTATAAGTTTCTTGTATATGGCCTTTATTATATTGAGCTATTTCCTCTACTCCCACTTTGCTGAGTGTTTTTATCATAACTGGGTGCTGTACCTTATCAAATGCTTTTTCCACATTTATTGATATAATCATGTGATTTTTGTCTTTCCTTTTGTTTATGTGCTATATTACATTTATTGATTTGTGAATATTGTACCATCCTCACATCCCTGGCATGAATTATACTTGATCATAGTGTATGATCTTTTTAATATATTGCTGGATGCAGTTTATCAATATTTTGTTGAGGATTTTAGCACCCATGTTCATCAGCAGTACTGGCCTGTAGTTTTCTCTTTTTTTTTTTTTTTTGTTATGTCTTAATCTGGTTTGGGGATTAGGATAATGCTGACTTCATAAAATGAGTTCGAAAGTCTTCCCTCTTCTTGGATTTTGTGGAATAGTCTGTGAAGGATAGGGGTTAGCTCTTCCTTAAATATTTTATAAAATTCACCTATGAAACCAGCTACACACACAAAAAGGAACGTGACCACCAATTTATACCATATACAAAAGTAAACTCAAGATGAATAAAAGACTTAAATATAAGTCATGACACTGTAAAGTCCTAGAGGAGAACATAGGGAGGAAAGTCTTAGATATTGCATGCAGCAATATTTTTACCAATATGTTCCCTAGAGCAAGGGACATAAAGAAAAGAATGAACAAGTGGGACTTCATCAAATTAAAAAGCTTATGCATGCCTAAAGAAAATGTTGCAAAAGGAAAACAACTTTATAGAAAAATATATTTGCAAATGATACCTTGGACAAAGTTTTGATGTCCAAATTATATAAAGAACTCATATGACTGCACTCCAAGAAGACAAACAACCCAGTTAAAAACGGGCAAAGGACTCAAGCAGACATTTCTCCAAGGAGGACATACAGTGAGTTCAGAGACATATGAAAGGATGCTCAGCATCTCTAGTCATTAGAGAGATGCAAATTAAAATCACAATGAGGTAGCACTTCCCACTAATCAGAATGGCTATCATAACCAAATCACCAAATGGCAAGTGCTGGTGAGATTGTGGAGAAAAGGGAACCCTAGTGCACTGTTGGTGGGAATGCAGACTGGTGTAGCCACTATGGGAAATGGAACTGCCTTTTGACCTAGCAATTCCACTTCTGGGACTATACCCTAAGAATTCTGAATCATCAATCCAAAAGAACCTATGCACCCCAATATTCATAGCAGCACACTTTATAATAGCCAAGTGCTGGAAGCAGCCTAGGTGCTCATGAGTAAATGAGTGGATCAAAAAACTATGGTACATTATGACTTCCGCCAAGATGGAGGCATAGGTGGAGACGCCGTGCTTTCTCACACAACCAAGTTTAGAGACAATAAAATATTAGCAACAGAAAACACAGCCAGAACACAGAAAATCGAACTTTTAGGAAGTCTGATAACAATAAATTCTTCAGCCTGACCGGTAAGAGGGGCAAAGCCAGCAGCTGGAGGAGTGGGGTTGCACAGGAAAACTTGGTCAGACAGACTCAGGCGAGTGGATCCCAGGCATGAGGTTGCAACGGGTGGACCCAGTGAGCGGCTGGCGGACCCAGCGAGGGCACAGGGCGGCGGGTTGACTGTGGACTGTGCATTTGTGCGCAGATAGACCAGCGAGGGAGTGGGCAGTGAGACGAGACTGAGCAGGCCCCAGCTGTGAGAGGCAGCAGAGGGGGCCGCCATTTCCCTGCTCTGACCCCATCCCCACATACAGCGTCACAATCCAGCAACCTGGGCTGCCCCGCCCTGGTGAGCATCTAAGGCTCTGCTCCTCAAACTTAACCAGTGTGAACAGACCAAAAATGGTTCAAGAAGATCTCAAAGCCCCAGACCCCATAACTCTAAGCAACGAAGAAATAGCAAAACTTTCAGATGCACAGTTCAAAACACTGGTGATCAGGATGCTCACAGAACTGGTTGATTTTGGTCACAAATTAGAGGAACATATGAAGGCTAAACTAATTGAAATGAAGGGAATTGCACAGGAAACCAATAGTTATGAAAAGGAAACTGGAACTCAAATCAAGGGAGTGAACCAGAAGGAAGGAAAAAATGACCAAACAGGAAAATATGAAGAAACGAGATTTCAAAAAAATGAGGAGAGGCTTAGGAACCTCCAGGACATCTTTAAACGCTCCAACATCCAAATTATAGGGGTACTAGAAGGGAGAAAGGAACAGCCACCAGTGGAAAACTTATTTGAACAAATAATAAAGGAGAATTTCCCCAATCTGGAAAAGACAATAGACTTCCAGAAAATCCAGGAAGCTGAGAGAGTCCCAAAGAAGTTGGACCCAAGGAGGAACACACCAAGGCACATCATCATTACATTAGCCAAGATTAAAATGAAGGAGAGAATCCTAGAAGCAGCAGGAGATAAGGGGACAGTCACCTACAAAGGAGTTCCCATCAGACTGTCAGCTGATTTCTCAAAAGAGACCTTACAGGCAAGAAGGGGCTCGAAAAAGTATTCCAAGTCATGAAAGGCAAGGACCTACATCCAAGATTGCTCTATCCAGTAAAGATTTCATTTAGAATGGAAGGACAGATAAAGTGCTTCTCAGATAAGATCGAATTCAAGGAGTTCATCATCACCAAGCCCTTATTATATGAAATGTTAAAGGGAATTACCTAAGAAAAAGAAGATAAAAAAGATGAACAGTGAAAGGACAGCAAACTCACAGTTATTAAGAACCACACCTAAAACAAAAGCAAACTAAGAGGACAGCTAGATCAGGAGCGGAACCATAGAAATGAAGATCTCATGGAGGGTTAGCAACAGGGGGGTGGGAGGAGGAGAAAGGGGGAGAAGGTACAGAAAACAAGTAGCATAGAAGGTAGGTAGAAAATAGATAGGAGGGGGCAAGAATAGTATGGGAAATATAGAATCTAAAGAACTTGAGACACATGGTCATAAACTAAAGGGGGATTGGCGGGGGTGGAGGGGAATGAAGGGGGGAATAGAACAACTGTAATGGCATAATCAATAAAATAAAAATGATTTAAAAAAACTATGGTACATTTACATAATGGAATTCTACACAGCAGAAAGAAAGAAGGAGCTCCTTCCCTTTGCAATATCATGGATAGATCTGGAGATCATTATGCTAAGTGAAATAAGCCAGGTGGTAAAAGACAAATAATATATTATCTCACCTATATGTGGAACCTAATTAACAAAACATACATGCAAGCAAAATATAACCAGAGACATTGAAATAAAGAGCAAACTGACAATAACCAGAGGGGAGGTGAGAGAGGATAATGGGGAGAAAAGGGGGAAGAGTTGTCAGGAGCATGTATAAAGGATGCATAGAGAAAGCCAAAGGGGGATGGGATCAAGTGTGAGAGGTGGGGATGGATAGAGTGGGAGTATTGGTTGGGGGGGGGGAATGGAGACAACTGTACTTTTACAGCAATAAAAAATATAAAAATAAACATGTACACACATAAAAAGATTGTTCCTATGTAGAAGCAGACTGGTTACACATGATGTGAGATTTGAGGATCAGCAAAAATCAAATTTACTCACACTCTTTTTAAAACAACTTTCTCTACTATAGCACTTAATATCACAGTAATTATGTTCCCAGTCTGCATTTCCAAAGAGAATCCTCTGGGTCAAGGAGTTTTCCGCTTATATTTATCCTTGTATTGCTACCACCTATTTTAGTGCCAGGTACATTAATTAGAGTCACTGCATAAATTTTCTTAAAAGGGGTTGCTATTGATTATAATGCAGGCACCAGCAATATTCTGTGGAGGGCAAAGAAATGATCAATTGATACTAATTGAGATGGTGGAGAGAGGAGAAAGTTTCATGGAATCATGGAATATGATTGTGAGAGCTTGGCCTTGAGATCCTGGTTGCAGGCAAAGGTAGTCCAAGCAGAGGAAATTCAATGGCAAAGAGGAGCCAACTCTACTGAGAATACATGAATAGAGAGTAATTTAAAGGGTATAAAGAGGTGTCAAAAATAAGTTTCTCTTCTTTCAGAGCTGTGCCAGGAGTAATCCCTGATGGACGAGGCTTTTCTTCTATGGGCTGCTAGTGTATCAGTGCTGGTGGTCAGGGTGGGGAGTTCCTTTTGCCAGTTTCTCCAAGGGCACCTGTCTTCTTTGAAGGTGGTGGTGAGGGCAAGCAGTGGAGGGAAAGAACCACAATGAAAACAGCACAGACAGACCCAGGGAACACTGCAACCTCAGCAGAGATCCTGTCAAGAGCCAGGTGGTTGGCAGGGTCAAAGCTTATGGGACAAACTTTCAAGCCAATGATGGAGTGAGCACTAGGTCATAAACTGACATTGAACAAATTAAAGATATATGTATGCCAGAAGATTATAGTAAACATAAGTGCTGGGTTCTGAGCTGTAAATTACTAATCACATAAGAGGTAAAGAGAAACATACTCAAGAATCTGAGTTAAACTTGAGTAAGTAGTGCATGAACAGGATTTTTTCTTTGGAATTCTAAGGCAGCCCTGTATTTCTTTGAATTTCTTTCTTAAAAAAATCTATTGTATCTAGAATCACAGTCCTTAATAGCAGTGTGACCTAAACTAGTCCTTAGTAGCAAGTAACTAACCTAGTGGTAATGTGGAAAATAGTTCTAAATTGCAAGAGCTGATTGTTTAATTTTCAGGAAATTTTGATACCAAATGTTAAATGCAGCCATTATTAAAGATCAAATGTCATAAACATAAGATTAAGTACATTATATTAAATACAAAGGTAACTATTATTTTTTAAATTATGTGCTATACATACTTTGTTTCAGTAGTATTTATAATAAAATTATATATATATAACTATACATATGTATTTATAATTTTCCTTGTAGAGAGCTGGATGTTGGTTGTTAAATATTTACCAGTGTGCTACTGAACTAAACCCTATTATAAACTTTAGTCTTTCATCTGGTGAATTCATTAAGTAATGCCGCATACTCCTTAAGGTTACTGAAAACAATAATTGGGAAAATATAATACTTAGTAAATGGTAGATGCTATCATGATAAATGATTATTTTATAAAACAATATTTTAGTTTTTGATAAGTGTATGTAGCTCTTATGTGTAATAAATATTTTAAATATTCAAGCCACATGATTTTTTTCCTAATCAAAAATCTTTTGGCATATTTATTCAGAAGAGCTATTGGTTCCATTAGAAAGCGTGTCTCAACAATCTCTCCAGAACAGATAGGTTTTATGAATTGCAGCCTATTAAAGAGTTGCTAAGGCAACCATTGCTTGTTAATAATGTAGTTATAGAAAAGAAAAGGTAATTTGAGGAAAAATGCTTCTCAAAATTCAGAGGAACAAACCTCCAATTGAAAAAATAAGAGACCACTGGCCATGAGCAGTTTCTTTCTTGAGTTTGCAGAGAGAGATCAGGTAGTATTGCACAAGACAGAGAGCCAGAGAGACTGGCACTCATTTTCACCTGTTTGTCAGTTCCATTACCACCGATTTTACATTGTGAGTCTCTTATGATTTTACAAGTGATAGAAATAGACATACACCACAATAACTTTAAAGCTAGATTCTGGCCTTTTTTATAATAATATTAAAGGGCCTCTTGTCATATTGTTGCAGTATACCTCGATTATTAGTTTATTTCTTATAAATCAGTAAGTACCTTAGAAGTTGATTTGAAAACATGGTAACAGCCACTGTCACATGTTCTCATGACAAGGCATCCTCAAGGGTTCACTCAGTTTACTGCCTTTTGCATTTTATCGATATAACAAAGGATGAGTTAACTTGAATGCTCATTTGAGGTCTTTAGTAAGACAAAGGTATGAAATACATTAACACTTACTTTCTACATATCATTACTTTGAATCTGTCATTCTCTGGAGTTAGATGATATTGTCATTTTTCTAGTGATATGGTTCATGGCTAGAGAGTCAATCCTACAAATCGGGAAAAGCTGAAATATAATATTAACGAGATCTCATTCTAAGTCAATCATAATCTTAAACTCAGATTTTTTTCTTATTGTGATTAATGCTAAAGGTTGGTCGTAGACAATTATGCACTTAGTACAATTTCTTTTTACTCCTTTAGGACAAGCTCTATGTCATTTTTCTGAGCTATGTATATATTCTATAGTTTACATATACCTCTATATAGTTTTTCTGAGGAAAACAAAATATCATTACCCAAGTTGAATCTGGTTAAAAGAGCCATTGCTTTAAGAAAACAAAACAAAACAAAATGAAACAACAAACCCACACAATTATTTTTATGTTTTCAGTTGCTTTGCTACAAATCACCTTGCAAACTAGTAGGAAACATGAAATCATAGGCAGATACTAAGATTTAGATCAAACGGATATGTTCCATACGGATTCCTTAATTGGCAGGGCTGCATCTGGTTATCTTGGACACAAAAATGAGCAAAAGAAAGGCTTCTGTTTATTAATTGACAGGATCACATTGTG
This sequence comes from Artibeus jamaicensis, assembly GCF_021234435.1. Classification (NCBI taxonomy): domain Eukaryota; kingdom Metazoa; phylum Chordata; class Mammalia; order Chiroptera; family Phyllostomidae; genus Artibeus; species Artibeus jamaicensis. The sequence goes on along the minus strand of NW_026522025.1, from coordinate 20,985,301 downwards.
GTTTGACATGGATACAGGTTGAGGCTGCAAATAGCACTGAAGCAGCAGCCACAAATAATGCTTAAACCATCTTTAAATCGAGTCCAGAAAATAATGACCCCAGAAAAAGAAACCTGAAATATTTAAGTAACAGAGTGGCAAGACTTCATTTTATCCAGACCTTTTGTTTTCTATCTTGTTGGCTATTTATTCTACATTTAATCCTCCCTGAGTCCTAATCTTCACACACTATATATTTGCCAGTTTACAATTGCCAAGCTATGCACCATTTTACAATGAAGAATATGTTTTAAAATGCACACACATATAAATGGTCAATGTGAAAAATCCATGCTTCTTTGCCATTTTAACCAAAACAAGTGGGAATTAATGGGTACAATGATATCAGTGTTCATTGGGACTGTTTAAATTAGAAAAGTGTTTAAAGGGCAAAGAAAAAAAATTGATTAAAAAAGTCCTAATTCCCTGAGACTTTACTGAATAATGAGCTCTAACTAGGCATGGAAATTTGCTCACATATTATGCAGCTAATTTAGGAGAGAATGAAGAATGGACTGTTATAAAAGACACATTATTTCCTCTGGAAAAGCTTTAAACAGTTTGCAAAGTCAAATTTAAAATGTTTTTAATTGTAGTCCTTTATTGTTGGCATGTAAAAACGTGGCCGAAGTCTGTTGAGCAGATTGAATCTTACAGGAGATGAATACCAGTTATAACAAGGGATCTTTGAACTTACGTTTTTAATGCATACGTTTCCTTAGTAAATTCTTTGTCTATGGGTGTGAGACAACCTCTTATAAATGAGTTTGTGCGTCTTCTGTTCCTATCTTATTACCTATCAAAGAGACATAGACAAATTGTCCCAGTGGGAAGTCACCCATCAAAGCACTAGCACCCATTTGTTATTTCTGAATATTTATTACTATCTCACAAAATTACCATCCTGTTCACTCATGTAAAACATTAATAGTCACATTTTCTCTGTAAGTCTCACGTAATAATAATTAAATTTCATGTTTCTTCAAGAAACATGCCTTTTCAATCTTTTTACTAAGTCAGCATTTTATTTATATTCAATTTATTTGAAAAGAGGAAGAAGGATGGATCTGTTATTTAACCAGGCTCTTCGGTTTACATAGTGCAATTTAAAAGCTCTGAACTCTTTTCATTTGTAGTGTGCAGGACTCTCCATCTATGTCAAATTCCTGCAAACTCTGTCTACATATCTCAGGGATAATTTCCTGTGGAGAAGTGAAACATACATGCCTAATCCATATCACTCAAAAATACATTTACACTACACCATAGGGCAGAATATGGGCAGTGTATCACCTACATTTACAAAAAATTGGAGTTACAATTTAAAAGGCTTTTTTTTTCTTTTTGCAATTTACATTTGGAGATTTAAATAGTTTGGGCAAAGCCATGACATCAAACCTGACAGAATTTGTTTACCCTGCTCAAATAAATTGGCCAAGATGAGACTTGATTTTTTTTTTTTGCTTCTGTAACCATATAGCCTGTTTTACCAAAATGTGACATGAACATAGTGATCTATATATATCCACTCCCCCTGCCCCAGGAAATTTGCTGGCACAGGCCTTTTATTATCAAAAATTCCAGTGTCATCCTTTTGAACTTCCCCCAATTCATTGTAACAGTTTATAGAATCAGAACCATATCTTCAGATCTTATTTTCTTTCTAATAAATCAGTTTTAATTTGACGGAAACCAGAAGGAAGGTCTTTGATTCAAAGTCCCTCAAACTGGAAAGTTAGACATGTGCTTAATCATATAACTCCAGTACTTTAAGTGTCCCTTCTTTCTGGAACTCCCACTTACTGTTTGAGCTCCATGTCCAACTTCTTAATTCTTATTGAGCATCTCTACCAGAATAGCGCTCAGGACTTTCCAAGTCATTAAGTGCCTATCAAATCATAGTTAAAAACTTTATTCCCAACCAGTCCTTCCTGTCAAATTTCCTAGCAGGTTAAATGTTCTCATCATTTAAGCAGTTACTCAAGTAACATATTACTAATCCTTTGACGTATTCCATGTCCCTGGGTTCACACATTTAATGTCTTTCCAAGTGTGCAGTTATAGCTAAAGGGATGACACTGATACCCATCTGTCCCTCTCCCTTGTCCTGTTGCTATAGTTCAAACCCTATCATCTCTCACTGAACTTTCACCATCATGCTCCACTCACCTATCATACCCTTTAACCTCCATGATGTTGTCAGAATTATTTTACAAACCACACCTGTGATCATAAAATTGTCTTTATTGCTTATTCCCTATAACCTATAAAATAAAGTTCCAACTCCTTAGCATAGAATTTATCTGATCGTACCAGATGCTGGGAGAATTTTGTCACATCCATCAAACCTTCACCATTTCCGGTTTCTCTGTCAGTGTTGGTTTTTCTATGACTGAACTGGTACAGTAAAGACAGCTGTGCCGGTGCATACAGCAAGTTAGCATAGCAGGAGAATTAATATTCTCCAGGAACAGCCCTCAAATAGTGCCACTTTGGAGTGGGTGAATTAATCCTGAAAATCTCACTCACTCTTTGTATGGGATAATTCTCAGGTGGGCGTTTTATGTCACTTCCCACAGTTTCCCCATGAGATTAAGCTCTAGCCATGCACTCACTCCCTGTGGCGGCTAGATTAATATTGAAAATTCACTGACTGCATTCTCTTTCCTAAATCACTCCCCCACTCTGCTACTGGTACACCTTCCAAGTAAACTACTTGCGTTTGAACCCTTATCTTAGGGTCTGTTTCTGGAGAACACATTCTAAGAAAAAGGCCTTTCACACTGAGCATTACAACTTCATTCTTGGCTACTGTCATCCATCTGCCTAGGCTGTAGTTCAATCAGAACTATACATCATTTTACATAGAAGAAAACATAGGTACTAAACTTACAGACCTTGGTATGAGAGAGGACTTTATATATTTGACTTCAAAAGCAAGGGAAGTAAAAACAAAGATAAATGAATGAGACTATATCACACCAAAAACTTCTGCACAGCAAAACAAACCACCAACAGCACAAAATAGCAACCAACCAAATGGGAGAAAATGTGTGCAAACAACAGCTCCAGCAAGAAGTTAATATAAAAATATATACAGAACTCATACAGCTCAACACCAAAAAAAAAACCCAATTTAATTAAAAAATGGGCAGAAGACCTGAACAGACACTTCTCTGAAGAAGATATACAAATGGTCAACAGATGCATGAAAAGATGCTCAGCTTCACTTGCTATTAGAGAAATGAAAATCAAAACTACACAGATTTTGCCCTGGCTGATGTAGCTCAGTGGATTGAGCGCCAGCCTGTGAACTAAATGGTTGCTGGTTTGATTCCTGGTCAGGGCACATGCCTGGGGTGTGGGCCAAGTCCCCAGTGGGGGGCACGTGAGAAATAACCACACGTTGATGTTTCTCTCCATCTCTTTCTTCCTCCCCTCCCCTCTGTCTAAAAATAAATAAAATCTTTTAAAAAAACTGCACAGATTTACAACCTCACACTTGTTACCATGGCTTTTACCAACAAGACAGTTAATAACAAGTGTTGGAGAGGTTGTGGAGAAAAGGAAATGCTCATTCACTACTGGTGGGATTGTAAATTGATGTGGCCACTATGGAAAACAGTATAGAAGTTCCTCAAAATGCTACAAATAGAGTTACCCTATGACTGAGCAACTTTTCTTCTGGCCATCTACCCCAGAATTTGAAAACATTATTCAGAAAGATATATGCACTCCTATGATAATTGTAGCATTATTCACAGATATGAAAACAACCAAAGTGCCCTTCCATAGAGGATTGCAAAAAAGATGTGGTATATATATAGTAAAAAGATGTGGTATATATATAGCCATTAGAAAAGACGAAATACTGCCATTGCAACAACATGGATGGATCTCAAGAACATAGTGTTAAGCCATATGACAGACAGAAAAAGTCAAGAACTATATGATTTCACTCATATGTAATATATAAAACTGAAAAAAAATGAATAAACAAAAAAACAAACAGAAACTCATAGACACAGACAACAGTGTGGTGGCTATCAGAGGGAAGGGAGTTGGGAGGGAGGGGAGTAGAGAGTAAAGGGGGTCAAGTGCATGGTTAGAGAAGGGGATTTGGCTCTGCAGGGTGGGAACACAATGCAGTATGCAGATTATGGCTTACTAAAATGTGCACTTGAAACCTATATAATTTTATTTATTAACATCACCTCAATAAATTAAGTTTAAAAATACACATATTTCCCCAAAGTGAACCTTACACTGCCAGTCTGTGCACTTTTATTTATATACTCTTTTCTCCAATGTCTTACTTCTCTCCTTCTTTTAGAAAAATATTGATCTTTTAAGGCCTATTAATCTGTATTCTTTCTTTGAAGTTTTTCCTGAGTACCAATTCAAAACCAGTTTCTTCTCTGCTTCTATAGTAGAGTATTACAACTTCATTATTCATCACATTAGATCACAATTAATTTGTTGATCTAATTGATCAGATTGCATGTTGCTTGTTCTGGATTCTATAAGTTACTTGATGGAAGTGTTAAATGAAAATTGTGAACTTATTTTGTTATAGATAACTATGGAAAATGGTGATTATATTCTAAAGCAGGAATTTTAAAAGAAGTTTGATATGCTTGTTACCACCACTTACCTTCTCTAGGCCACGTGTATTATTTCATTTATCTGCCACAACAAAGTGTCATAGACTGCGTAGGTTAAACAATAAAAAAATATTTTCTCACCGTTTTGGAGGCTGAAATTCTGAGCGTAGGACATCAGAATGGTCAGGTTCTGGTGTGGATTCTCTTCCAGGCTTGCAGATGGTAGACCTCTTACTGCGTCCTTACATGATGGAGAGATAATGACCACTCCTCACAGGGGCATTGATCCATCACGAGGGTTCCTCTCTCATTACCTTTCAAAGACCTTATCTCCAAATACCTTCACACTGAGGTTTATGGCTTTGACATACAGATTTGAGGGAGACAAGCATTCAGACCATAACACCATGGCAGGTTGTTGGAGTCCTAGGCAGATCTTCTTATTAAATTCAGATGGGTATGAAGTTGATAATTTTTCTCTATGCAGAAGTTTTGTCACTATATATCTGAGTTTCCATGTACAACTGCGTAAATCATGGCATTTACAATTCCAGTGATGCTATTTGCATTCACTTGGGATGTAAACAAAGGCCTCTATAGTTGAATGGGCCTTCAGCTTTCTGGTTTCTTCTCCTACCCTTTGTCTCTCTCTCCATGGGAAGTCTATACTTTCCTTCATGGATACTCTTCAGAACTCATATAATAGTATCTTTGCCTATATGCTCAAATACATAAATATGGTTTTCAAAATTAGGTTTTATTTACCCAAAAAGAATAACATTTACTCCTTTCAATTTCTTTTTCTTTCAAAACTACATACCAGGTATATGCTTAGATGAGTGGCTAAAAAAACTGTAGCACAATTACACAATGAAATACTACTCAGCCCTAAAAAGGAAGGAAATCTTACCTTTTACAACAGCACGAATGGATCTGGGGGGTATTATGCTAAATGAAACAAACCAGTCAGAGAAAGACAAATACCTTATGATTTCACTAAGAGGTAAAATCTAATCAGTGAAGTAAACAAACAAAATAGAAAAAACTTTCATAGATACAGAGAACAGGCAGACAGCTGTCAGAAGGGAGGTGGTTGGGGGCTAGGCAGAAAAGATGAGAGGATTTGCAAAAAACAAAACAAAACAAAACAAAAAACCTTTGTAGATACCCACTACAGTGTGGTGATTACTAGAGGGAAAGAAGGTGGGGGCAGGTGAAGAGGGTAAAGGAATAAATGGTGATGGAAGGAGACTTGACTTTGGGTGGTGAATGTACAATACTATATACAGATGATATATTATAGCATTGCAGGCTTGTAACCTATACAATTTTATTAACCAATGTCAGCTTAATAAATTCAATAAGATTACAAGAGAAGAAGTACGATTCATCTTCTTGAACACTTTAATCCATTTTAATAGCTTCATAATAGTGCACAATGTGACTATGTCATACTTTATTTAGCAATTTATAATTACTTATTTGAATTCTAGTTTTTGCTCTACAAATCAAGCATTCGATACACATATCCTTACATGATTTTTTAGTTCTTGGGATATATCCCAAGAAATGAAATTGGCTGTTTGAAGGATATGTCTATTTTTATCTTTATGGAAATAGAAAAACTTCTTTCCCCCAAAGCTAAATACTTTTTTTTAACTCTCATTGTATGAAAGGATACCTTTCCCCATATTCCTGCTAGCAGTAAACTTTAACACTGTTTTCAAAATTTTTGCCAGTCTATGAGAGCAAAATCATTTCTCATTTTTAATTTAATTTTAATTTCCATGACTGCAAGTGAATTTGGATATCTCTTCATATTTATTAACCATTTCAATATACTCTGATATTGTCTATTTATACCTTTTTACTATTGTTTTCTCTTAGATTATTTTTCTTTACTCCTGATTATTTAGCATCATAAAATATTAACTCCTTTGTTTATCATTTGAATACAAATATTTTTCTATGCCCATTTTATTTCTACTGAAGTTCCTAGTGTCTTTCATTATGTAAATTTTTGTGTTACACTGTGTCTGTACTTTACATACTGCTATATTTTGTTTTTAGTATTGATTAAGCTAATGTATGTTATCCTTTATACAGGCAGGTCTTTGAAAGCTTTTTGTTTTGTTTTTAGAAGGTGTTAATTTTACTTTTCATTTGCTGTAATTAAATTGAAAGATTTTTCCCATATTTAATAAGAAATTATCTAGTTATTTTTCCTTCAGATAAAAATTTAATTGTGACAATACCATTTATAAACTGTTTTATGCTTTCCCCAATATATTGAATTAGTTTTTTCAATATTACCTTCTCATATACAGACATGCTATTTTTTCTATTTTATTCATTTTAGTATTTTATTACTTCTTTCTGATTTTGGGGAGCTTATTCACTGTTTCCCCTCACTTTTTGAATTCATTAATTTTTACTCTTCTGTAATAATAATGGCAATTAAAATTACAATTTTATCTTTTAAATACTGCTTTTTCTTCATCTTTAGATTTGTGGCAAAATACTCATTTCATTTTTTAATAGACGGTTTAACATTTTTATTTAAATTTTCTCTTTGATCTAAATATTGCCTAGAAGTTGTCAATTAATTTCCAATTAGATGGTTTTTATAACTAGAAATATTTCTACATAGTAGAGAAAGTGGTTTTTGAAATTTCTGCATTTTGCAAACCACTAGATCTTCTTACATTGTGCTTTTTATCATCACATTATTCTTTATCCTATTTACTATCTTGACATTTAAATTTCACTTTGTCCAATATTAATATTGCCTATCTTGCTTATTTTACATGGTATCCTCCTTATGTTTCTTTATTTTCAAATGTATCAATTAGCTATTGATACAAACCACCCCAAAACTTTTTGGCAAAACACCCCAAAACATAGTGGCTTAAAATAAGTGTATTTTCTTTTTTAAAGAGACACCAAGATAGTTCTGCACTGGCTGAACTGCTCACAAGTCTGCTCTCAGCTGCAGCTGAGTAGGTGGTTCTGGGGATCAATGACGAGTCTTCTTAAATGGTTTGAAGTCAACTGTCCATAGTTTTGTCTAGACTGGCCTTGCATGGGACAACTGGGCTTTTTTTCCATGTCGCCTGTCACCTTCCACCAGCTAGTCTAGACTTTTTCCAGATAGTGGAAGTTTCCAAGAGATAGCTCAGAGACATTCAAGACTGGAACACTGTCACGTCTATCAAATTTGCACAGCCAAAGTACATCTTGAGGACAGCTCAGGTCCAAGGGGTAGGTTATAGACTCCAACTCTTGGTGGGAAAAGCTGGAAAGTTACATGGCAAAAGACATGGACATAATATGCTTAATGAATTGGGGTTATTTTTGCAGTAATCTGTCATTAAATCTTAATTTATCATTTAAGTGTATTGTTAACAATATTTTTATTGTTTGAGTGTTAATCTAATTTGATAGCCTGTATTTGTAAACTAATTTTACATTGTTGATAGCTTCTATTGTGATTTCCTATTTTTGGTGGTTTGATCAAATTACTATTAGTTTTGTTTTCTTTCTTTAGTTTAATTGAAAGTTACACAACATTTTTTTTGTTAATGACTGCTTTCACTTTATTAACTCTCCTAATTGAAACATAATAATCTACTATAGCCATTTTCACCCTATTTCATTTCATAGCACACATCAACTAATTGCTAAAATTCTGCAGCACACCAATCTGACAAAAAAAATTTTTGTCAATCTGACAAAAATTGGTACAATTTTGATTGATTTGTAAAAAATAATAATGATGGTAATTACCTACCCTTTTTGCTTCGAAGTGACTTTTTAAAAAGTCAGGTGCCTGTACTTGTCTATAAGAATTCCTCTTACCAAGAATTAACCAATCAAATGAAACATTACAATATACATTAAGAAGCAACTCTGTTATATGACCTATATATTTATGGTTCAAGCCAGCGCGCATTCACGCCAGACAGCTGTTTTAGTGTTAACTGTCATTTTTTTCTTCGACAATCTAAGGAAAATGAAGTCCATGCCCCTGACTAAATAGTCTGGTATTGCATGTTGTAAAAATTCTTGTGGCACACCAGTTGAAAATCATTGATCTGCTACAATTTGTAAGCATAGTATCAATCATTTTTTTCTTCTGAGACACATAGTTTTTCCTGCCACAATGTTATAATACTTCACACTGCCCTCAATTAAGAGAAAATATTTAGAGTAATTTTACTTCTTCCTTCCTTTCCCTTCTTTTCTCCAGAGGTACATATGCTAGGGTCTGCATTGGGCCCGTTGGGGTCAAGTAATCAGTGCAAGCAGCCTTAGGTGATGTGGTTACCACAGGACTCTTGGCACTTCAGGTACTGAGATGAACAGGAAGTGTGGGGGAGAGGACAATGTGTGGAATCAGTCTCCGTGAGGGTGGAAGAGTGAACGGATGGTTTGCAGAAAACAACCCAGCTGAGATACATAAGTTGTGAATTTAAAATGACATCGGTCAACAAGGTCATGAATTTGTCTTTCTTTTTTATTTCCTTCCTTTTTTTTTTTTAACCTGTGCAAGAGTGGGCTGGCCAAGAGTGAGAAGAGAGTTGAATATAAGCAGAGTTGGAATATTCTAGAGGAGAATACACAATGAAAGAAAGACAAGGGACTTGAAGTTACCTATAAATTAGTGGTTATAATGAAGGGACATACACAATTCATATTAAAATGGGCATATATATAATTAATAGTAAAATGCAAATGTTACATAAATATTTAAGTAAAATATGAAGTTTGGAAAAATTATATTTGCTAGAGTTACTTAGCCTATATGACCAAAGCAACCAAAATACATACTTACTTTAATGGAATGAAAAGTACATACCGGAAAGTTTGGGAAACATTGTATGAGGAAGCATTTTTTTAAACTATAACTATTGATACAAATTTAAGATATTATTTTTACTATACATGAGCTTAATAATAATTCACATTATATGATTTCACCTCTGATAATTTCAGTGGATGTGTGTGAAAATATTTGACAGTAAAAATTGGGGAATATTTTATTGCAATAAGCTTTCATTGCAGAGCCTATACTGGTCAAGGTGTTTAGTTGTTACAAATAAAAAATGTAAGATGCTAATAACAAATGCCAAATAAAATAGGTCTACATGTTAAGACCATGATTATATAGGCAAGAGAAATAGAAGTTAGATGTAACTATCCATTCTTTAGTTCTAAATTAAAAACATACTGTTTTTCCCTTAGGAGATTTGACAGATTTTTACATAGATTTATTTTTAAATATGGAAATGTCTTTATTAAACAAAGTTTAAAACATTACATGCATAATTTTATGTAGCAAATATTTAGATACAGTTTTCAACATATTCTGAATTTGTTCCAATTAAATGGAGTTTTACAGTAGGGACTTATTTGATGACTATCTTAGGTTTATCTGTCAGTGAAAATCAACTGACATTGATAAGGTTGCCTAAAAACAGAATCTGGTCTTCATTGTACTAGGAAGGTATTTTTCTTTTTTAAAAGTTTTTTTTTAAACACTAAGTGTATTCAGCAGAGCTGACATCTACAAATGATTTATCAACTTAAAATACTGACATAAATTTTAAACCATTATTATGAATCTTGGAAAAATAATTAGGAAACACTACCATTTTATGGTCATTAATCAATTTGTGTAATTAAGCCATCACTAATATTTAAATAAGGCCTGGTAAGAAATTTGATCCTGGATCACACTGACTTAATAAATTACACAATGATACTCAAGTTGGAAGCATAATTTATTCCTATAAAAAATGTGAAAATTAGATAAGTAGATAAATGTTGTAATGGATCTCTCTTTATATTGAAAGGGGGACTTTTTTTTGCCATTTAATGACTTCATACAACTTCATATAATAGCCAAATGTTTTCTAAATAATTTTTTAAAAGATGTATTTACTAAGTTCTATAAATAATCATATTCTGTACATACGATTCTTCCCACATGTTAAAATTCCAATTTATCTTCCTTATAACTTAGAGAAAGAAAAATAGCTTGTGTATAATTTTGGCAAACTTTACTTTTTCAGTTATTTGTATTGTGTTTTGTGTTGTACAATTAGAAAAAAGAAAATATTTTTAAAAAAGGTAATATGAAGTTTAAAATACAATTGAGGCTTAAAATATATACATGCATACATGTACATATAACTTTAGTTGTGGCGCAATTGCCAACATATTTAGAAAGATGTATTACTAAAAAAGCTATAGAAGACAATAAAACAACTTTCTTACTAGTACTGAGAAACTCCACTAATCATACTGAATACTGAGCCAAATCTCAACCCTTAGACAACTGTAGGAGGGAGTGATGTCTAGCCAGATGCAGGGCACTCTTGCTCCATCTGGACTGTGCATCTTCCCCAGCTTGGCTGCTCTGTTCTAATGGCAAAAAAAACACAATGGTAACAACAACAGTAGTCAAAAAACACAAAATTTGTCCAGGATCCCACTTGATCCTCACAACACTCTTTTAACAAAAATGTTAGTAAGCCCACATGACAGATAAAGACATTTGGATTAGATGGTTTCAATAACCTAGTGAAAGTCTCAGCAACTACAGAGTAGAGTGGGAATTTGTACATAATAAATCTGTTTCATCCGAACGGATACTATCGCTTTAACAAATACATTTCCTTTCCCTAGTGTGGCCAGTAGCATATGGGCACAATGTGGTGATGGGGAATGGGGAATACCTAGGCCAGATCCTCTTTCTCAGGACTGTTAATAGGGAATAAAGCGGGAACAGAGCTGTTTAGTGAGTACAAACTGAAAGACCCTGAGATTGAAAGCCCAGAAGGAACATGATGACTGAATCAGCAGAAAAAAACAGGAGGCAGCTGAATTTTAGGAATAGAAACTAAAAGATTTAAAGTAGAAGATAAAAATGCAGAATGGTGGATATACATGGGGAAAAATCATGTAAAGAGTAACCAAATGTTCAGAGAGAGTTAGAGAGCATATGAAAGAATTTTATTTTCAAGGAGGTAGAGAAGTCTTACTATTTCTCGGGGACCTGAGGGCATAATAATTTTGAAACATTGATCCCCAGGACAAGCATAGACAGGTCAAACTCAGTTGTCTGATGGGCAGAGGTGAACATACAGGGCAAGGTCAAAAGGGTTTCTCAAGGAAGTAAATAGGAGCAGTTTTCTTGGTATCTTTCAAACTTCTTGAACAACTAAATGCAAATACCAGTAAAACTAGGCAACTCTGTGTCTACTCTCTGAAAATGCTGCATCATTACTGTATTGCTTTTTCCCTTAATTAACAATCTTACCAAATATTGCATTTTCTTTGCCGTTGTGAGTTGTATTAAATTTATAAATGTATAAGCATATATTTACAATCTAAAAAATAATAATAAAATAGTTACTTGTGTGGCAGTTTGTAAACTAGCTTGTCTTAAATTTTGTGTATCAATAGTCATTACTCCTGTAATGTCTTCTGTTCTGAGCTTTGATATGTTTGTATTGTCTAATTTTTAAAAATTAAAATAGCAGGTGATTTGCTTATTTTCTTGATACTTATTAAGCATTAGGATTTTTATTTATTTATATAATATTATTTTCCCACCTCATTTCTATCTATCCTTTTATGTACTTTTGGTGTTACTATATTGTTTATTCTCAAGCTTCTCAAGTTGGTAATTCAGCATTTTTTTAAAAAACATTTGTTGATGTTTATGCTGAGGCTATACATTTTCCTCACTTCACTGTTTAAATGCATTTGCTAAATTCTGATATGTAGTGTTGCACTCATAACTATTTTAAACTACTCTATAATTTTTGTTTGCATGTTACCTTTAATCAGAAATTATTTAACAGGGGTTTCTATGTACCCAGGGAGAGGGCTCTGATTTAGGGGGCAGAGATGGAAGTAGGCATTTTTAATTTTCAGTTTTATTGAATTGTAATTACAAAGAGTGTTTGTAATATCTCTGCTATATGATTGGTCATTTAAAGTGCTTCATGAGCACTTGAAAAGAAGTGTAGTCTTTGTTATCTGCATGTAGCATACGCTTCGATCTATCTACTTACTCTTAGCACACTTGACCTGCCTTACACTTAGAAAGGTCTGTTAAAGTCTCCCATTGTTATTCTGTTTCCAACTGTTTTCCTTCTTATTTATTCTCCTTTGTTTTCTCTAGATCATTGTTGTGTCATTTTGTGCATAAAGATACTTGAATGTTATGTTTGTATTGCAGGACATTGCATTTAATGTTTTTTTTGTTTATAACCTCTAATGTTAAATCTTTTGCACTAAAATCTACTTGTTAAATATTAGGAATCTAATCCTTGTTTCCTTATTATTTGCATTTGCCTGGTGAATCTTTGTCTCTCCCTTTATTTTTCAGTCTTTTTGAATTATTGTATTTTAAATAGGTCTCCTATACAGAGCATAAAATTGTGGGGTTTTTTTCCTTAGGTAATTTAAAGTTGTATTTGGTCTCAATTCTTTCATATTATCTTATTTTGTATATACTGTATATGTTATGTTTATATATTTGTTGTTTCTTTGTCTAACTTCCTTTCTAAATTTATTCTCCTATTTAGAAAAATTCTATTTTTATATTTAGTGGTTACTTTTGTATTAGTACTATCTCTAGTAATCTCAAATCCCTTTACTTATTTAACTTTATGTGATGTGTCAGTTTTAAGTGGCATTCTTTGTCTCTCCTATATTTCCTATTCTAGAATCTCTGATCTTATTCTTTTTTCTCTCTTTGAAAATTTGAAGTCCTTTTGCATATTATCATGTATTTCAACCCCTGACCCTAATGTTGTTTTAGTTTTAGCTTTCTTATTAAATATGTGAAGGGATCATCGTAAGTACTTTGGAAAAAAATTTTCCAGTCACCATTTGGTTGGATAAAACTCGCCCTTTATTATAGCAGGACTGACGAAGGCTCTCAGCCCACATCTGGTGGGCTTTCTGGTTTTGTAAATAAAATTTCATCAGAACACAGGCATAATGATTTCTCTATAAACCAAAATTTAAAATGGCGTGTTATAGAACATAGTAGAATATAAAATATTGCATATTTTAAGAGTGACTAAAGTTTTGTGAAAATTTTTTTCAGATGTATGTGAGTGTGTTTGTGGGTGTGTGCACCTGGGTTGCAGGTTAAAAGGTTTAAAGAACACTTGCTTAGTACTGATTAATCAACACACAGGCTTTGTTGAAGCCTTTTTGCTGTAGGTGTAATTAATATTATTAGAAATTACATTTTCACCTTTTACTGCTCAGCTTCAGGGTGCATTCTAAGGCTCAGATAGGCTTCCAAAAAGCCTCTCACCTGGTGCAGAGCACAAGAACACAGCCTGCATTCTTTGTCTTAATAAAATTTTCATCACTTACTCAGACCCAGATTTTTTCTTTAGTGTTAACTACTGATAAGTCACAGAACTGGCAGTTTTCTTCTTTCTCTAAGCACCTGTAATGCAGATTGTGAAAAACAAACAAAATCATGACACAAAAGCATGGTAAAAGTTGTGCAACGCTTTCAGATCCACGATCCTGTTCTGAGCTTTGAATCATTACTGAAAGTTCCCTAAGGTCTCTTCTAGTTAATCTCCCTCAGCTCTAGCTCAAGCCTTCACTGATCCAGTTTAGCGTTGCCTATTCTATAATGTTACACAATTGGAAGCATACAGTGGGTCTATTTTAGATCTGGTTTCTTTTGTTTACTGTTTTTTTTTCACAGACACAAAGAACATTTATTGTTGATAAGATTATTATGTACTAAAAAAGTGAATTTTATGTTGATACCTAAATCACCCTTTAAGTTACCAGAAAAACAAACATACACATAAAAGGAGGTATAGCCTTTCTTCTAAATCAAATCCCAAGACGTTTAAGTGATGTCACTACCCCATGACAAAACAAATCTGTCTTACTCTGAGAAACAAGATAATGATAATAATAAGTAAAACTAATGTGACATTACGAATTTGAAATTTCTCTGTTGTCCTTGGAGACAGACTCCTCTTGAACATTTCACTTCTCTGCATTCTATTTTTAATGCAGGAAATCAATCTTTAGGTTTATTAAATACACATAGCAACAACTGAACTCTGGACATACAGATTCCTGTCTGAACTCTGCGTCATTTGGGGTTCACAGGGCACTGGAAGACACCTGAAGGGCTGGGTCAATGGCTGTTTATTGTGGTTTTGATGTTCACCTATGTTGTTGAATACAGCCTGTAGTTTTTCTTTTTATGGGTTGAATAATACTCAGAGGTATGTACAGACCACAATTAATTTATTCATTCATGTGTTGAGTGGCAATTTTACTATTTCCTAATTGGGGCTTTTATGAATATTTACTTAGATATTTTGGGGTGGGCAAATATTTTTATTTCTGTCAGATAATACTTAGCAATTATATATCTAGGTGATATTAAAATTGATGCTTAGACATTGACCTTATATCCCAATAAATAATTAAATTCACTTAGTTTTAGCAAATTGGTATTGTAGATTCTACAGAGCAGCAGAATATGCCATCTCAATATATGCCACTTTGGTGTAAGGATCATTTTGAGCTGAAGACAATAAGTAGCAGATACAAGAAGAATTATCTGCCTTCCCCCTATTTGCCTAAGAGTAGGACATAAATTTGCAAGGGTGTCCTCTTTCCCTTCTCTACTGGGAAAGACAAAATTGATCACCAGAGACAACATTAAACTCTTGTTAGCCAGGAGAAGCCACCATAGGGAACTGCATATTAAGCTTTATAAACTAGAGCTTATTGTCAATTAATTTCACCATATATTTGCCTTCCTTCAATTTACCACCCTAGAAAGTAGTAAAATTTTGGTTGTCCTGTCAGTTCTCTAAAAATGTATTGTTCTTTTGTTAAGCTGCTATATAAACCCAAATTCTAATCACCACTTTGAGTTAATCATCATTGAGTGCCTGCATATATAAATGTAATGCACCTTCTCACTTATTGTTTCTGTTGTTAATGTCTTTTGTCAGCCCAATTTATACAGCTCTACCTGGTGAAGCTTGGAGGTTGGAAGAGAAAGTAATTTTTTGTTTCTCCTACAGTTTTTTAGTGTTTTCTCTCTCTCTATATGATCACATGATGTGAAGTGAAAGACAATTAAACTTCTAGTTTTTGCAATCTATTTGCTTTTAATTTTTTAAACAACTTTATTATAATAGCCAGAGAGTCTAGTATAATATTTAATAGAGGTGGTGAAAGCGGAAGTTACTGACTGTAGGAAATTTGAACAATAATGTTAACCTACTTTAAATAATGTATATTATTTAATATCACTTAAATATATACAAATTATATATAAGTATATATATTATATATACTTGTCATTATATAATCCACATATCAATATAATACACAATATATTTATACATTATATATTAACTATATTATATGCAATATAGTTAATATATGTGACATCATAAATGCATATATTAAATGTTATCATAATCATGTTATATGCGTTATATATACATTTGTATAATGTATATATTATATTATGGTGTAGTATATAATTTATTACAACATAATATATGTTATAATTATATGCTAATTATAATATATTGTGATTATACATTGTAATTAATCACTTTATAATTAATATCTACTAATTAGTATGTAGAATACTATAATAATATAGTATGAACTAAATAATTCATAATATTTCAATTGCGTTAGAAAAACTGGGCCAAAACACAAGTCTTAATATATTTGAAAATAGTATAGTCACACAGAATATATTATTTCATGATATCAAATTAGAAATAAACATTTTGTAAATTAAAAATCAATAAATATTTGATTATTTTAGCCGAAGAGAAAAATGACTTGACAAAATTAAAACCCATTTATAATAAAATTGACAGAAAAATAAAACAACTCTAAAAGCCTATTAAAAAGTAAAAACACAAGTCATAGTTTAGGAGAGAATATTTGCAATGCACGTCTCTAAAAAGGGACGTATGTAAAGAATTCTTAGAAATCACTAATTAAATTTTTAAGAATCTCAATTAAAATTCATTGAACTCTCAAGAGATTTTGGGAGTCATGAACATTATGTAATTGGCCAAAACTGGGAAGATTCTCAGTATTGAGTCCTGGTGATCAATGTCGAGCAACTAGAACCTCGTACATTGTTTGTGAGAGTGTGCAATGGCATGACCCTTTAAAAAATGTCTAATATAGTTTAATATGTACCTACCCATGACCTAGCAATTTCAATCCTAATGTTCACTCAAGAAAAAAAAAGCATGCATTGGAGACTTGTGAACTAAATGTTGGTAGTCCCAAATTGGAAATGATCCAAATATTTATCAGTAAACAAACTATGCTATATATACTACTTCTGAATAAATGAATTTCAGTGGCAGGCTTTCTTCAAATGTCTATGTAAATTTTCATACCCTAAAATGAAGCCATCCGACATCACTAGTGTTTTGCACCTCTGTGAACAGAGCTGTGGACCCCAAGGCTCGGCCCTGTGGTCGATGGGGGTCACAGGCCACCACCCTGCAGCCCTGGGGAGTCTGCCTCCCCCGGGTGTGGCTCTGGGGTGCTAATGCTTGTTCTTCTCAGAGTTTTTGACATGTTGTTTTCTTTAGAGGAAAAAAAAAACTCATCTCTTTTGCTGGGGGTCTTATTGCTGTACATTATTTGGTCAGTAACTGACAGGTCTTGGAGGGGATAACTCTTCCATCTACTTCCATCTATCCTACCAACCTCTTTCTCCTTTCCTGAAATCCTTAAAGCATCTAGTTTCTGGGCCTCTTTAAAGTGCTGAAGGACTTTAAATAGATTTATTTCTGGCTGCAGCTTCCTTCTTATGTATATTGTTAGATATAGTGCTCTTCCTGAGTTTCTTAATTCAGAAATCCTTTGTGTGCTATTTTTCAATAATTGCCTGATACAGTACCACTTTCCTTTTCTTTGTTATTGTTACTTTTTTTCTTTTGTCATGATTTCATTGGAGTCTCAGATGAAACATATGATAACTATGTGTGCTCAATCCATCATCTTAAACTAAAAATCTTGTATTTTTAATCAGTCAGAAACTAGTCCCAGGCTAATCCTTCACAACTATCTTGTTTATCAAGTACCTGACATCATTTCTCTTTCTTTTACTGTTATCAGTTGGAAAAATGATTATGTCATATGCTTAAACTAAAGGGTGTATAAGGAGAAGTTGTGTTCTGAGTGACAGATCAATGTTTTGGAAGAACTAGACACATTTATATTAGAATAATCTAATCAAAGTACTGAATTCTCTGTGTTCTCAAACCAGTGGAGTATTGACGTTTAATTTCTTACCTGATCAAATTGTACAGAATGACCAATTTGGATTTGGTATAAATGTATAGCTGGGAATAATAAAGGAATTCTTGGAGATACCAAAAATATGATGAGAAACCCTGACTACAAGTATAATTGAATATCTATTTTGATCACATCCTGTTCTAATAAACCAAATGAATCTTGTTTTGCTCAGTGGCAAGAATGGAGTGATTTATTTATTTATTTATTTATTTATTTATTTATTTATTTATTTTAAGCGAACACACAGAAGAAAGCGTAAAACAATTCAGGAAAACTGAGAAGGGAGAATGTCTTGCAATAGAGATTTTTCAAGTGGGCCCCGGACTGATAGAGAAGATTGTAAGACAATGGGTCACATTACTCTTACAGGAAATTCTCCATAAGAATACAAGAAATCTCTAGCTCTTGCCAAAGGCTCACATCTGAGGTAAAACCTGCATGCGCACAGATGGGCCATGAAAAACCATTCTTTACAGGAAATCATATGGGCTGTTAATATGTCTAGTTTAGCTAATGTGCTATTAATTCGCCATCTTTGATCTCAAAAGAAGTAGATGTAAAACCTCAATTATCTGATATGTAAAACAATAATGCATTACTTCAAGAGTAACTGGTAAATTTTTAAATGATATAAAGTATGTAAACTACCTGTTTGTCACAAAATGAGTGTTTTACACATTATAACATTGTCATCATTCTAATTTTTACAAATGCATCTCACTACATGGATGTAATTATACTTCTTTTATATTAGATACCCTATCTTTGAAGAGAAGAGGTATTACTTATTTTTTATTCCAGGTCAGTGGCTAAAGAAATTTCATATTTAAAATTTTCAAAAGGAACACATACAATTTCAATGAGGTCATGACTGTATTTTTCTATACATTGTGGTTTCTTTTCCCTTACCTTTCAAGTATTCTTAAGAAGAAAAAAAAATCATGTTCACATTTGTAATATGCGTGAGTCTACAGGAACAAACCATTTAGTAAAATAGCATAAAAGGCAAGTTAGCAACAACCCAGCAGGAGAAAGAGATCAAGTCCCAAAGCATTCCGTAATGTTTTCTGAGTGATTACAAAGTACTTCCTTCCTACTTGCCCTGAGAAATCTTTTTACATTTGCAAACTCCCCTATACAATGGCAAATGAGGGAGGAATTGCCAGCTGTGTTTGTACTCTGGGCTGTTCCCATTCACACACCTCCAGGGGCCATCTTCATAAGAGTGTCTTCTCAGAGCCTCAGGGAACAAACCTGGACAGACCAAACCCAAGCCATGCATCAAACCATGGAAACAAGGTAATCCTCTTTTTCATAGAATAAAGAAGGGGACTGATTAAAGGAAAGTCCCAATACCCTATTCACCAGTACTGAATCCCTGCTTTTATAGAACAGATCTCTTTGAAGACCTTGTCTCCAATATTTGAGTTAAAAACGCTCAAATACTCAGAATCGAAACAAAAAATATGATCTTCAAGATGTACAAAATAGTGCCAAAGGTATATATTTGTTTTTGCTCTACCAAAGGAGACCAGCATTTTATAAACTGGAAAAAGTTTTTTCAGAAACACAAAGCCTAAAATACTTAAAAATGAAAAGTTCTTTTTAAAATTAATAGAAAATTTTAAGTGACTTTCTTTACATTTTCTTTACCTATTTATCTGTAAATGGGCAGTTTGTTACCAAATCCTGGCTGTTATGAATGACATTGCAATAAACATGAGAGTACAGATATCTGTTTGATATACTGTTACCGAACAAGAGGTCTGGGGGGGTAATATTTGGCCCACCTAGGAATGCCAAAAACTACTAGAGAACAGGGGCCCCTCCCAAGGACAGAATACTAGTATCTACTGGGCTCTTCTGTCCGCCGCCAATCGGAAAGACATATCTCAATGCCAGAGATTTGTGAAAAGGAAACAAAATGTTTATTTAATGCTATTCAGGCCTAACGCCTCCACTAAAATATCAAAGTCCTTTAGGGTATACACCTACAACTCTGGGTACCATAAATCAGGAAAAGAGCACACGTCTGTGTTTCAGGCCACCGGTGTCATCAGCTGTGTCAGGCAGGATCTCTAGTTAATCCAAAGTACTGTGGTACCCTCTCATGGTCCACTGGCAAGAGTTCTTTGTACCCAGTTCCAGTCAAAGTCTCTCCTGCTTTCCAGGCCACGCGGCCAAAGGGGCACCCCAAAGCCGTGTGGGTCTCTTCTACCAAAGCTGTCGGGGTCTGCACTCTACCAAAATCATGTGGCTTTCTTCTTCACCTGGCTGCAGGGATCTCCATTCTGGCAAAGCTGCGTGGTTTTCCCTTTCACCTGGGAAACAGGGGTCCGCACTCTGCCAAAACCTCGTGACTCCCTCTTTCACCTCACCAAGAGGGGGTCCTCACTCTGCTGAAACCGTGTGACTCTCCCCTACATGACTGCAGGGGTCCTCACTCTGCCCCAAACCGTGTGGCCCTCTCCTCACCTGGGCAGTGCTCCCCTCATGTCCCAGAGCCTATCTTTTCCAAGCTCTCATGCGGGCACTCCCACTCAGGAGTGCAGCCCCTAGTTCCATCCTTTGTAGAAGCCACTCCCTTGTCCCTGGCTCAAAACTTGGCCACTGCTATTTAACATATCTATGAAACCAGTTAAAGGTTATAGATATGTTAAATAATCATTCCAGAGGTTAGCTGCAAAACTGTTGCTATGCAAAACAGCTCTCAATGGCCCTGGATCTATTTGTCTCTCCCCCCTGGGGGTGGGGGGGGTGAGGACATCTTATATGTCTCTCCAATATTCCTATACACTTTGAATTCTGGACACCATTCCAAATCTTTTTTGGGGGCCCCCCCTTTGGCTGCACCCTGTATCAATATCAGTTTCATTTTCTTAACTTTATTTTTATTGTTTACAGGAAGACAGATGTCCTCATTTTCCCCCCTTTGCCTTCCTTCACCCAACCCTCCACCAACCCTCCTCCTCCCCTCCCCTCTGGCCATCATCACACTGTGGTACGTATGTGTACAGCCCCTGCATATGTGCTCTTTGGCTAATCCCTCACCTTCTTTCATCCAGTCCCCTCCCCTCTGACAGCTGTCAGTCTGTACCATGTGTCCCTGCCTTTGTTTATATTTTGTTCATCAGTTTTTGTTCATTGGATTACATCAGAAATAAGATTGCTAAATAATATGGTATTCAAGTTTTAATTTTCTTGAGGAATATCCTTAGTGTTGTCCATAATGCCTGTGCCAATTTACATACCCGCCATTTTGTACAGTGATTTATTTTTTACCGCGCCCTTGCCAACACAAGTTATTGCTTGCTTTTTGATAAAAGCTATTCTAACTGCTGTAAAATAGTATCTGATTATGGTTTCTGTTTGCATTTCCCTGATAATAATTTCCTTGATGGCAGATTATATTTTTCTATTTCTTGACACATCTATCAAATGCAAGTTCATATGGGTATTGCAAAGGTAAGTTGCAGTGTTTCTGGACAAGAAATATTGTTGCATTATCATCTTCTAAAGAGTAATATCTGTTCTATCCAGGTGGGCTGTACTCGAGAAACTCAGACTTTCCTTCAATTATCAGCAGCTTGATTCTCCTGATAATTCTTTGATATCCTGTCCCATGTTTTTTATCAGGCTTCCTAGGGTCTTCCTCAAAGAGTAATATTTTGGGTACTAGTTAATGAAGTTAAGGTATTAATTAATCTAGGTAGTGGTTAATCTATCCAGTTATATTTCTAAACAATAATCTCAGATTGGTTAATTTTTTTGAATTAAACCTGTCTCTTTATTTTCTTGCACCAGGATAAATGACTTTCCTCAGCTTCATTTGTACTTTGGCATGGTTATGTGATTGATTCATAGCTAATGGTATGTGAGTAGATATGATTTGTGCTATTTCCATCCAGCTCTATAAAACCTCCTCTTTTAAAATGTCTTTTGATTATTTTCTGTTTATGCTGATGATATGGAAAACTTTGAAAAAAACCTCTGTTTAACCTTTATTTGCCCAGGCCCCAGGCGCCCTAGGGAGAATGATGGGGCCGTCTGGGAGGGCGGGTAGCCGGATAGTGAGGACTGGAACTGGCACCCCGCTGATAGAACAATTATCACATTCTGTTTCTGTATCCCACGTTTGTCACGTAGACAGAAAGACCCCCTAATCTATATATTCCCCAAGAATCCTTTGTCTGGGGCTCAGAATTTGGAAATGACTCCTCTGGGCCCATGCACGTTAAACAATAAACCTCGTACTCCAGAATCCCTCCGTGTCTGGTTGCTTCATTTTCCTATAACACTGAGTGCAAAGAACTCTGAGTGCCTAGAGATGGTCATAGTTACAGGGTAGAAGGATCCTGGCAAGAATCTAAATACGAAGGTTTTTATCAGTCAGAAGCACCCACATTAGATTGTTATATACATAAAGCGTAAACCCTTACGGAGGTAAGACATAGAAATTATGGGATTAATTTCTTTTAGCAGCTAGCATTACTCTAATACTGAAATTAACACACATTAATTCTGGATAAAGCATGTCAAAGTAAATGTGGACATCAAAAGAGGAGAAAGAATAATCATAAACCAGGGTTTTTTTTTTTTATAGGATGAGTTAAGTATATACATTTTACTGTTTTCTTCAAAACATTAATAACAATGAGAAATTGTTTATATATTTTTGTCCATATAAACATGGAGAAATCTCCAGGGGTTCACAAACTTTTCATAAACAGAGTACTTATCAATATTTTGTTAAATCAGTAAATGTTGAGTTTAATGATTACATTCATCACTTCAAATGTTTCTTGAACCTAAATCCTTCTCTTTACATGGACCGTCATATTTTCTTTCCAGTTCAGTCTCCCAGTACTTTTTTTTTTTTTTAAGGGTTTTGCGTGTTGCGGGTGGGGGTTGGTTGTTGTCCTCTACTAGCTACAGGGCCAGGTCCAAAAATAATTTTAAGTAGGGCTTCAACCTTCAGCTTTTTTTCCTCCCTCTAGTACCCATCTGCTTCTAGAGCGATGTTTGTCATCATCTAAAATCTCAAGTCCAAATTCCATGTTAAATTATGAAAGATTCATTTTCTTCTCTAGTTTTTCTTACTTCTCTCTGGAAGCTCATGTTTCCACATTTACGTTGTAGTCTTCGTAAACTATTTTCAAATACCTGAGTATATCAATATATCTCACTACTGAATCACTCTTTCTATGTTTCTTTACTATGTCCTTAAAATATCTCTTCATACCTCACTTGTTGTGGGTAGAACCCCTGACAAACACAGCTCACACAGCATGATAATGCAAGGTGCACTCATAAACTAAGGAATAGAGATAAAAAAGTGCCCAAATCATAAAGCTCATAAGAGGAAGTTCTATAATTAACACAGATCGTCTGACTATAAGTCTTATTCTAATTCTAAAACAAAAAAAAAACCAAAACCAACCTATTATATAA
The DNA here is from genome assembly GCF_021234435.1 of Artibeus jamaicensis. Classification (NCBI taxonomy): domain Eukaryota; kingdom Metazoa; phylum Chordata; class Mammalia; order Chiroptera; family Phyllostomidae; genus Artibeus; species Artibeus jamaicensis. The sequence continues at coordinate 20,961,839 of NW_026522025.1, read as the reverse complement.
TATCTTTGTTTTATATAGGTGACTGTTGTACCTGTGCAAACATTTAAAAATTGATCTAGTCTCAGATTGCTCTAAAATAGAATGCACATAATAGCTATATTACAAACTTATTGCAAAGGTTAGATCAAATTATTATTATACAAAAAAAATTGTTCTAACTCCAAGAGGCTAAAAAGATAAGATAGCAGAAATACCTTTCAAAGATTAATTTAAATACCTAAATTAATCTTTACTACTTCAACAGGTTTCAGAGCTCCTAGTTCATATTTTAAGAAGGAGGAATTTAAATTTTATTTGCTCTGCTTATGCCTCATGCACTGAAATAACTGATTAAATTTACTGATCACGACAGCACTCAAAACTGTCATCATTTCCACTGTTGTAGAAGGTGTGATGGAGCGCCCAGAATCTCACCACCTTCTTGGAGTGCTGTCTAGAAATAAAGGCCAGGGCTCCCAGACTCCTTGGGGCACTGCCTTCACTGAAGAGAATTGCCCCACCCCAGGTCACAAGCACTTCACTGCTCATATCAAATGACTTTTCACTGTGGGATTACAAAGACCTATACTTCTTATCCCAACTCCCCACGTGATTCTAAAGCACCACTCTATTTTTAGAACCCACTGTAGGGTCAGTTAGGTTGACATTATATAGTTTAAACTCCCTCTTCCGCCCACTCGTGCTTACTTCCCTTCCCTTTCATAGGAATTGATGCCAAAGCACTTCCTCACAAACCTCCTTTGTGCTTACAGCTGTCTTGGAGTCTGCTTCTCTCCAACAGCCAGGGTTCATATGAGAACAAAGAAAACATTCAAGAAGCTACAGAATATTTTACATATCCTTAAGAACCAAATATCTTAGTGGTGTTTTTTTCTTCTTCCTTTTCTGATGGTAACACCATGGGGGTTCCCAATTACTACCATACAGTAACTAACAAATTCTGAGTAATTGCATGATTCACCACCCAGGGAATGATAACTCTCTGAATTTAAACCTGTGCACATGCTCTCTAATTTTTGACACATTACTCGCTTGTATTCTGTGCATCATAATTCATCAGTTTAAGGCTGGATGCTGCCCTGCACCCCAATTTACTTAACAATCCATAAAAGCAGTGATTTTTTTGTTCTTACTCTCTCAGGACTTAAGACAGAGTCCACAGAGTCAGGTGTGGAAGACTATCAGCTATAGGCAAAGCTATTCCTATACAACACTTTTGTTCTTAGATATCATATTCTCCCTTTAAAAAATGGTCACTTTTCTCTTTCTTTGGTCCTCTCTGTTCTATCCTTAGACATTCTAGACAAAGCAACTTGACTGACTTTTATAGTCAATCTGTATCTCCTATTGTTATAAAATTTCTTTGGTCATATGCTGTATATTCCCACCCCACCGTCCAATATTTAGTAGTAGATTTTCAATGCAAGGCCAATAAATACGAATTGAGGTGTGTTTGAACAAGTTCTGTGGTGCTAGAACATTACTCAAAAAAAGATATTCAAATGATCAGACTAAGTTAAATGCAGTGTATAAGAAAGAACGTGTCTTTGGGGGCACAGAGCCATGTTGTCCTCCTATTATAATATAATAAATGATAGAGAAATCATCCAGCCAGAGGTCCTCTGTGTGCTCCATGAAAGCGTTCCTAAATTGTCCTTCACCCAGAATTAATGTATATAATAAAAAATGCAGTGGCAATGAAGTTGGCAACTGCGTCTTAATGAATATGTGCTGGGGGAAAATGTGCCTAATTGACAGCCCCGGAAACACAAGCGCTGCTGCTCCAGGAGCAGATACAGCGTAAAATGTTCCTGTACAAGCTTCTCTTATTGTGTCCCTCTGGACAGCCTGCTTTTGACATATGAAAAAGCAATTAAATCTGTTTAGTTTGTGCATGGCTGAGAACAAGGCATGTGCTGAGTCCCCATTAAGACAGGCACTAGGTTTGTTTTATTTTTTTAAGCCTTTTTTATTATAATTCTTTCTCAGCAATGCAATCTCTGAACTGAGATATTGCTTTTTTTTTAAAGGTGTCATTCAACCACAGAGTGTTTCTTAGCACAAGAAAATTTAAAGTACTCTTACTGGTGGAATGAATAAGAATACAGGGCAAGAGGTCTCACCCGTTTAAATGGGCATAATAGTGAGCCTCAACAATCACAACCACTCCATTTCTTCCAAAGATTCTTGTGATAAGTCATCTGGTTTATAATCCAGACAGGCAGATGGCTGCTAGAGTTCAAGATGAATTTTCATTTCTCCAGGAGATGAAAACCAAGCCAAGGGTGCTAAATGGAAGAATTATTCAGCACACTGACCAAGAAGAGGGTTTGGGACGTCATTATGAAGGAATCACTGAAACTATCAGTTCAGTGCACAGCAGTGGGAAAGGAAAGTAAACAAGATAATAGGTGATGTTAGTACCAAGAGAGAAAGGGATGATCAGATATCATTCTTTTATACTGCAGCTCTTTATCCTTTCTATAGTAATCTCATAGATCTGTGGTTTCTGTGTTCCAGAAAAAAAATGTATTGCCACGGGGCAGAGTTAACATGATGTCTGCCATCAAAATAATGACACTTTAAAGGTTTTCAGAGGAAAGAGATGGATTTTCCTAAGAAAATCAATAAGAAAACTAGCTAAGGATAATAATTTTGCCCATTCATTTAAAAATATCCTAACACAGGGAATGGTGAAATACATTTGTATGTTTAACCATCATGACATACAGATAAGATCAGCATTATATGACTATTTTGGAGAGTAAAAACAAGTTCAAAGATACTAATTAGTAGCTTGACTGGTGACAGAGCTAGCAATTTTCATCAGCATATTTTGAGGTTAAAAAATGAACAGTGACTTGTAAATGTTATATATCATGTGCATTTTATACATACTGAAACTGAATATATCTACATATATTATATTATGTATAATATATATTATATATGTAATATATATATAATATATAGATAAATATATATGACAGAACTTTGATACAGATATCAAATCATTATTTTAGCTGCATATGCTCTATTATCTTTGAAAAAGTAGCTGAGATGTTAGAGAGAGACTATACAAATACTCATGATCTCACATATGTAAAATGTAAAATGTAAAGAAGGTTTTCAGAGACTTCTGGGTTATGTCAAAAGGATTCAAGAATCAATTCAAAAAATCCTTCTAGAAAAAAATATAGGAAAATTTAAGTATTAAAAACCCTAATAACTACAATGGATTAAAATGCATAAATCATGTTTAAATTCATGATTACATAAAGATAAAATATGGAAAAAGAAAGCTAATCTGTCACCATTGGAAAATTCTGGCAAACTTAGTTGTTATTTTGCAAACTAGTCAACAAAGTCAAAAAATTTACCATTTACCCTGCCATTTCTGTATATCCTCCACCCAGATCAGTCTAATTACAGATGAAGGAAGTTTGTATTTACAGAAGTTTTCTAAATAATACATTAATGGAGAACTAACAAAATTTGGATATCATCGTTTTGCCATCTTTAATGTCTGGAGCAGGGGTGTTGACCTCATTTTCACCAGGGGTCACATCAACCTTGCAGTTGCTTTCAAAGGGCCAAATGTAACTTCAACTCCTTAACAGTTAAGGAGTAGTTCCATTTATAAGGTCCTAAAATTATTTTGGTTTTTTGAAGGCAACTGCATGGTTGATGCGGCCCCTGGTGAAAATGAGTTTGACACCCCTAGTCTAGAGGATCTAGGCATCAAGCATCAACAAATTGTAACATTCTGTAAAGAGAGACACCTGGACATTGTATGCCATATATTGGAGGGACACAAAACTCTGTGAAAGTCAGCTTATCAAAATTTTTTTGAGGTTGAATTTGATCATACCTCTAGATTCAGATACTACATTCTACTGAGGATAACAGGATCGCCTACACTGTGGGACGCTATTAGCAAATCTATCTTTGGAAAATCCTATAACAAAAATGAGGCAATTTCTTAAATATGTAACTTACAAGAAAAAAACAAGATAATGTTGAAGGTTAAATGTAAAGATCTAGCTCTGGCTGGTGTGGCTCAGAGAAGGGTGCTCCGCATTGTGAAGCAAAGTGTCACCAGTTCAATTCCCAGTCAGGGCACATGCCTGGGTAGTGGGCCAGGTCCCCAGGTGGGGGCACCGAGAGAGGCAACCACACATTGATGTTTATCTCCCTCTTCTTCTTCCTCCCTTTCCCTTTCTCCATAAATAAATAAATAAAAGTAAATTAAATTTAAAAAATGTAAAGAGGAAGAAAAATTTAATTTAGATTTAAATTAAAAAAAAATTTAAATCTAAAAAGTCTTAAAATTAATTATAATATATTCATTTTATTTATACCATAACTCAAATGATCGATAACCACCCACCCCTACCCACAGCCACACGTGCGAATGCTTGTATAATACATACACATGTGTGTGTTTTGTGTGCACATGTATGCATATGTAGAACAGACGTGTATTTATCATCTATCTACCTGTCGTCTCTCTATCTAGAGACTGAGAAAGAGAAAGGGGAGGCAGAGAGGATACAAAGAAGGAACACGCAAAGAGAAATGAGGCAATTATGAGACAATTGAAATGGAAAAAGAGCTGACTATACAATGACATGGAGCAATTATTGTTCCAGATTTTGAGGAGTGGTAATGGTATCTTGATTATTTATAAAGTCATTCTTACACAGGTAGACTAAAAGTATTAATTAAATAATACGGTATCTAGTAGGTGAGGGAGTGCATGAGCTTTACAGGGGTTCCTATCTGGGGTCCGATTTGTCCCCCAGTGGACATACGGCAAGGTCTGCAGGTATTTTTGTTTGCCAGTCTGGTGGCAGGGGCTACCAGAGCCCAGTAGAAACCACAGACCTCACTGAACAGGCTAAAAGGCACAGGATAGTCTCCCCTCTGCCCACACGTAAAGACTCTTTCAGCCTAAAATGTCAATGTCACCAAGGTGGAGAACAAAAGGTTATAAATGAAACATTTTCTTTACTTTTGTATAATAACAAAATGTAAAAATAAATTAAGATAAAATAGAAGTGATTTGGAGGAGTTTAATTATGTCCAATCATAACTGAGAATATATTCAGGCCCTGGCTGGCATAGCTCAGTGGATTGAACTTGGGCCTAGGAACTACACAATCCCGGTTTGATTCCCAGTCAGGGCACATGCCTGAGTTGCAGGCCGGTTCTCAGCAGGGGACTCAGGAGAGGCAACCACACATTGATGTTTCTCTCCTTCTCTCTTTCCCTCCTTCCCTTCCTCTCTAAAGATAAACAAATAAAATCTTTAAAAATATATATATTGAAATGTGAACAGAATTACCCTTCTGGAGAAGTCAGTCATAAAATGTGCCAGTTATTAACTCAGATTAAAAAATGTACTAATTAAATTATTTAAAAAATATTTCTATATAAATGTTCAAGCAAAAAAAAGGTATTTTTCAAGCTAATTAGACAAGCTTGGCTAAAATAGGAACAGTAGAGGACCCTGTGATAAGTAGACTAATAAATGAACACCTAGAATTTAAAATATATTTTAGGATTTGAATATGGCTGTGAAGTAGGGGAAGCTACACTCACCTCCTCTTGACACCAAACTGAATTTATAGCTAAATTATAGAGCAATCAACCTGAATACCCAACCGAAGGCCAGCTGAACAGGAGTATTGTAACCAAGGATTTACAGAAGACACACAGATACTGGGTAAGAAGGGACGAGAGTGTGGAGGGCTGGCCCCTGCACCCACGTGTGGCAGCTGAGAAGCTCAAGGAATATCTTGGCTGGGAAAGTGTCTCAGGAGGAGTGCGGAGTCTCAACCTTGTGCCAGAACCCCCAACCCTGGGCACCAGGACCTGGAGCAGGAGGCTGCATAGCATCAGGCAGTGAAAATCAGTGGGGCTCTGTCCACCTGGAAGAGGAGGGCGTCTGCTAGAAGCCCAGGTGCTCTCTTAATCCTGCGGGGGTTGCAGTCAAAAAAATTACAGTGTGGGTCGCATGTATCTGAGACATGCATTCATTACCAGTACATGCTGAAATAAAAAAAAATACTGTGAACTTGCATTTTTATATTTATATAACAAAATACATGATTTTCATTTATTTGCAGTTACAAGCAAGCTAGAATTTATTAAACAAAGAAATATTAAAACATAAAGAATAAAACTTTTTCTTGTCAAATAATTAAACATGGACGTTGCTAAAAAATTGCAACCAAAATATGTCTTTAATATCAATCAATCAGCATCTTCAATAGTTGGCTTTGCAAAACATTTGTACCAGTCATCGCAAACAAGATTGCTGTGCTTGAGGCACAAATACTTCTTACTTACGACACTTGCAAAAATATTTTGATAAGCAACTCAAGTAGCATTCACTGTAGTTCTTCAAAATCTCTTGGATTATTGAATCGACATATTTTTCCAGCCATTTTCAATGGTAAAGGAAAACAACAACAACCCATTGACTTTGATGTTCATTTAAAAAAAAACCCAAAACTACACTAACATTGACTTTAGACTTTGCAGTATCTCTCAGACACAATTTACTATCGAATATCACACACACCGTTATGAAATGTGTGTTCTAACCAAACTGATGGTATAAACACTATGGCTTAACATTAGTCACATACGAATACACCGTTAGTCATGATTTTGAACCTATGCACCCAATATATATAACAATATATAAGAAAATGGTTTGTTTGTATCTCTCAAATCAGGGGTGACCTCTGCAGGGTTAAAGGACGAGGCACAGGATCTTGATCTTGGCCCTCACCGGGGTTCCAGTAGAGGGAAGGCAACTCAGGACATACAGGAATCATAAAGAAAGGATCTGGAGGGTATGCTACGGAGGTCCCTGTTCTGAGTCAATATCCCACACCACCCTCAGGCGCCATCATCCCAGGGGCAAGGGACTGTGCCTACCTGGCCCTCCTACTACTGTTGACACCATCCTGCCAAGCTGGAGTCCAGCAGAGAGGTCTGTTGGCTGCCTCCAACAGGGACTTTTGGTGTGCTCTTATTCTGGAGAAGTACCAGACCAAACACTCAGATGGTCATCAAGCCATGTGGCTTTGGAATGATGGCCAGTCTTTCCACAACCTGCAGGCTTGGCTGGTACTACCCCCTACAGAATACTCTTTTAATCTGTCTTCCCGAGTCCTGTGGTCCCTGCCTCGCTGAGCTTGCTCCTGCAGTGAGGACAGCTGGCTCATAATAACTGGACTAATAAAATGCACTGAGCTTAAGTTCTGCTTCTCTCTTTCTCATTATGACTTTTTAAATGCACATCTTGTGCAGTGCTTCTCCTCCCACGTAATATTCTTAAATTTATAATAGAAGAGCCAATGATGCCCTGGCTTGTGTAGCTCATTTGCTTAGAGCGTCTTCCCGTAACCGAAATGTTGTGGGTTTGATTCTTGGTCAGGGCACGTGCTTAGGCTGTGAGTTTGGTACGTGGTCAGGCATGCACAAATCCCTGGTCTGGGCACACATGAAAGGCAAGTGGTGCTTCTCTCTCTCATCAGTGCTTCTCTATCTCCCTTCCTCTCTCTAAAAAGCAATGAAAAAATATCTTCTGGTGAGTATAAAATAAATAAATGAAAGAGCCAATGATTAGCATATAGATGGGAAGAATATAAAAAGTCATTACAGAGATGACACAAATTTGTAGGGGAAAACGAAGAATAAACAAGCCTGATGGGCTGTGATTTGAGTCTTTGGAATCTCTGAACATATCACAGAGTTACTCCTGGAGGTAACAGTTCCAGGGAGGGGCAATGGGGCCCCAGCAAGGCCAGGAACAGCAGTGTCGAGGATAAATATTCAACTCACAAGTAAATGAGGCAATTAAAATAACAAAGTGATATGTTTCAGTAATTAATAATTCACCTAATTAAATACATATGTCTTTCAATAGGATTCACTATCCAATTTCTTTAAATAATGCTTCCTACTGCATTAATTTGAATTGATTTACACATACTGACTAAGATGCAAATTTTCTGTAACTTGCACAGTGTGTGAATGAATAAGTGTGACAAAACACAAGGTTTAAAATGTGCTTAGTTATGCACTTAAATGTTCAGTAAGAAAACACTTGGATGCCTTTCAAAAAATTCTCTAGTTAGAAGCTGCTTTACAGTTGGTCCCATGATCACGGAAAACTTTTAAAATGCAAAATTTAGCCAATTAAACTTCTATGTTAATTAAAGGCCCTACAGAAACAATTTAAATAATTGTCTAAATTATTTAAATAATTTTAAAATTGTTTCTCAATGTAAATAATTGAGAAACAATTTTTAAAAACCTTGTAAGACAGGAGCAGTAAAAGAATCCAACCATTTACTTATGTACCAGAGTCCTGGCAGACAGCAGGTGGCCTGGGTCCTGGTAGTGATGTGGGTGAAGGAAGGGGGGGTCCTACCTTTGTCTCCTAAAGGGGGTTGTTTAGAAATTTAATTGGTAGAGAGAGAGCACCATGCTAACAACTATAATTAGAATATTTCTGATAAGATGTTGTTCTGACAGGACATGTATCTCAGCAAAAGTGGCCACAGACCAATCCTTAGAACAGTGAACTCAGAAAATAAAAATTATTTATCCGTCTATGAAATATTTACTGAGCACTTACATATGTCAGGAATAGTTTGTCTTTTTACAACTTATAGTGAAGGAGAAAGAAAATGAAACGTTGGAAAATACTTAATGTCAATTAGTGATAGCTTTGACTAAGAATATTAAGCTATAAGTCAAATAAGCAGTAAAAGAAAATAGGAGGTGGTGGAGGGTGTTATTTACGCTGGGATGCTGAGGGCATGTCTATCTGAGGAACTGACATTTCGATTATGAGAGGAAATGGTCACTTGTGCACAACCATGGACAAGGACAACGAAATGAGGATTGACTCGGAGTGGAGAGGGTGGGGTTGGGTGTGTGCGGGAGGAGGCAGAAGAAGCAGGAACAACTGAAATGGCGTAAATGATAAAAATAATTAGGTATTTTTTAAAAAGTAAAGAACTTTCAGGCAGAAAGCAACAGTGACCACTGAAGTAGGAGTTTCCTTGGCAGGAGCTAAGGGAGTGAAAAGGCCAGAACGTTGTGAGGGGGAAGGGAAAGAATGAGTCGGGAAGTAGCCAGAGGCTTTAGATTTATTCTAGGTGTAGAATGGGAGCTATTAAAGTGGCTGAGAGCAGGAGAGCAACTGACTTTGGTTTTAAAGGGTCATTGACTGTGCTGCAGAGGATGCACTTTATTGGGCAGGATTATAAACTCAGCGCAGAAGTCCAGAAAAGATAGGATGGTGCCCTGAATCAGCATAATGGCAATGGTAGTAGCAAGACATGGTGATTCGGGATACATTTTGAGGGTTAATCCATGAGTGTTTGCTTACTGATGGGATAATATATATCTGGAAGAAAGAGAAGAATTAAGGAGGACTCTGTTTTGGGCCTGAGGGAGTAGAGGAATTCATTGCAGAAAACCAAGGAAGGAAGGCTTTAGATAGAAGGAAAACATTTTGTTTGGGGGAAGATGAAGTGTGAGATGCCCTTTAGATAAGAAGTGGAAATGTGAGAAAGCAATTGGATACATGGCTAAACAATTCAAGATAAGGATCCAGATCAGAGAGATGCACTCAGGATTCATCAGACTATGAATAGTGTTTTCTAATGGAATTGAATGGGTTTATGTAGGCAGGTATAGGAGTGTAAGCAGATAATAGAAGTACGGGACACAATGGAAATACTCTGTTGGAAGGCTGTCAGGGGAGCAGGGACGTCCCTGACATCGAGAAGAAGTGCTCCTGAAGTAAAAATAAAGCCGGAAAACATTTTTAAAAGAAGAAACAATCATTCCCATACCTGAGTCTGATATTTACAGGTAAGATCAGATTAAAAACTGGAAGACACTGGTCGTCATTACATTAGCGATTTTAATGAAATCATAGAATTAACTTCATTTGGAGGGAATTAAACTGGTTTCTAGAAAGAGTGCAGTAAAAAGGGATAATAAATGGATACTTCTTTTTCTAGCAATTTTTATGGCATACTACCTATGCTGAAAAATGGGACAACTAAATCAATTTATAAAATACAAAATATATAAAAAATAAAACATTTGATGAACCTGTAAGGAGAAATTTAAAAAAATGACATCAAGACTTTTAGCAAATAGATAAGTGTCCAAACTGCTTTTTATTTCCTTGATGTTGCTACGATTCAGAAAGCTAAGTGTTTCATGAACACGGCGGCTGTTAACATCATTGTCATTGGGCCAGGTGTCGAATTTTCCTGTAACTTTGGCGGAATTCTGTAGGGAGACTAACGAAGAGTGTTTCAGTCAGTGCCATTTTATTTAGAGTATTTGCCATTGCAGTGTTTTCACCACAGAGACATGTGGTCACTAGTTGTTTTACTGTTGTCAAGACATGATAAAGTGTACATTGAAGTGTACCTCATCTTCAGCCATACACAAAAGCAGTACTGATGGTGTTGGTACTGCTGATTCCAGTTCAAAATAAGCCCAAAGTACTCATGAATGTTAGAATGAATGATTCTAGGAGGACTTCCTGCCTTAGAAAAGAGGATTTTGAGGAGAGAGTTACAACAAGGTTGATATCCCAAATGGTTTTAATGTGTTGGTCTGTTCTTCCAACTCTTTAAAGGATTGGGTGTGCACATCCCCCTTTAAGGAAGATGTGAACATATTTATCAATCCTTTTATTTTACTACAGAGCCAGAAAGCACGGGAGTGTGTGTTTGGCTCTGAGTGACCTTCCCCAGATTCACTTCCTCCTGCAGTCACTTGATAAACAGCTGATCTCTGGGCCCAGAACCACTTGCCAAACTAACAGCCTTGTGACCACGTAATTGACTAAAACTGCTGCCTGTGTTTGCAACTCCAGTTTACAGGTCAGTTTCTGGCTTGGCTTCTCTAGACATTGAGACAATGAGACCCCCAGTGGCGAAAGAGTCCAGGTCAAAGGTAAAGAGAGCCAAAGAGGCACCCCCCAGGCTGGAACCCTGCTAATAGAAACCTGTTACCTTCAACACTAATTACTGGATCATGTGTCAAGGCGCCACATGGCCCAGCCCATTTGCTGGGTTACATTAAGATAGAGGCCTGGAAATGGGGGCGAAAAGTTGCTTGGCCACACTGAAATACAAAGATATTTCATTAGGGTGAGTTCCTTTCACTATCAAAGGTGAAAAGAAATGGAGTTAGGGGCATTGCATATTCAGTTTTATTTCAAAAAGATTTAGTGACTTACTGAAAAAAAAAGTTTAACTTGCAAAAACATGTTCTAATATGAATCCTTCCCTCATGGAACTTTCAGTCCAGTGGTGATGGTTTAATGTTTGGGTGTATTGAGAGTGTAATTCATCTCCTTGGAGAAACCACACACTGATGGGACAGTATAGTAGGGTGAGGAGTTAAGGCCACAATAACAACAAAAAAATATTCTAGAAGATGGGAAAGGCAATAAAAACCACACATCTTCCCTAGCTCTAAAAACTGTGCAGGAAGCAGAAAGTAGTGTTGGGGTGTCCATACGGGGTGTTTGAAAATAAACGGATGGGATCTGTCAGCCTTGGTAGGTACACAGTGACTGCTTCTAATGTGGGGGCAGAGTGGTAGAGGTCAGGAAGCAGGACGAATGACAGCTTTGCCTGAGCTCATTATGATCTTTCCCTGTGAATTTAAAGGCTCCTTAACAGTAGCAGACTGGAGACTTGATTAGAAACTAGATTGTGTTGCTGAACTTCTCGTTGGACTTCCACATCTACCCACCAGCTTTCTCTGACCCTCTGTGTGCCCAGAAGGCAGATCTGTAAGAATAACTCTCTCAATGACCTTTCTTATTCATTCCCTGGATTCTACAACACTGGACTACTCAGGAGCATTGGCTGGAAGTGAGGTAAATGAAGAGGACTGAGCACACCTGTGCCCTATAGGTACACTGTGAATAGGTTGGACCTCTTGGTGATGGACACAGAGATCTCACGTTGCTCTCTGGGTGCAGTTCTGGTAATCTCTCTCATTTGGTGCCCCACTGGTAAATCACCAGGCTTTTGCCTTAACTGTACTTTGTGACTGCAGACACACTTCTGTAAACAGTACCTTTATTAAGCTCTTCTCAAATTAGTCATTTTGAGTGTGCCATCTATCTTCTTCTGTGACCTTGAAGATATGGGGAATTATGAGAGAAAAGATCCTGGTCTCTTTCTACAAGCTGCACTTTCTAGTTTGGCAGAGAAGACCACAGAATATATACACTTATTCATTCATTCTTTCACCAGCAGATCTTCATCTTGCACATCAGATGTGCATGTTTGTGTGCTGCAACAATCACAAAATTTATCACGTGGTGTCTGCATTCTCCCATTCAGCAACATTTTGGAAATTGATTTAAAAAATGTAACAGCATCTGCTCTAATAACCAAAAAATTCAGGTACAAAATATTAAGTTTTTTAATCAAAACAATAAAAGATATTGCATGCAAATTTTGCTTGCATGAATTTTTAAGATAAAATGCACAACTTGCCAGAAGTATCTCCTGTATCAGAGAAGTGACAACTTTTATCTCAAATTAGCAGTTGAGCAAAATGGCTCTGGAGCCAGACTTCCTGGATTCAAACTCAGCTCTGCTACTTACTATCCATGTGCTTGTGGGCCAGTTCTTTACATGCCCCGGGTCTCAGTCTTCACATTGTATAAGAGTGGATAATAATGCTGCCTGTATCAAAGCAAAATAGGTGAGCATAAAGTGAGTTAATACATATGCACTGCCTGGCACAGTGCCTGCAACATTGTGGCAGCTCAATAAATGTTATCGAAGGCTATTGAGCAAAGACACCCTTCCTATAACTTGCATCACACGTTCTTGTCTTCTGCCTTCATGGACACTCAGTAAAGTTAAAAACCATAAGAACTTCACCAGAAGTAAAGAACCTACCCTCAGGCACATGTACGCTCCACCGTCAACCTTGTTACTCTGTTTCCCTTACAGAATTAAGAGGATTCAGTGGTGCCTTTAGTGTTAAAATGTTTCAAAGCTGGTTGGGACTTCATGACTTAGGTCAGCTCTAGAGCTAACGGAGGGCAAGGACTTTCAGTTTCACTACTAGGTTGCCATCTGAGAGTCTTAGAAGAGTTTCTAGGACAGCACTCTTTACAGAAGTAATACGGGGTATTTTTATGAAGTGTGCCATATGTCATATTTTGTGGAAACCAGACTACAGCATAAGTGTTACAGGAAGGTGAGAGTCCCAGTGGAATCCATTAATTCTTTGTGAGGAAACACATCGTTCCCAGGGGGCTGCTGGTGACCTTCTCTTCACACCCCTCACCTACTTTAATAGAGAAGCTGAGGTTTCTAAGGACCTGCAACCTTTTCCTGAAACTTCTAACATTTACTTTAGGAAAGGGCAGGTTCTCTCAGCATGCCATCTTCAGAACACCAATATGCAGAGCAACAGAGAGAAAAGCTTGTTATTTTATCTTCTGGATAGAGAGGATGAATAACAGACAGGTGACTCGGGGGCGTAACGAGCTGGTCTATAAAGAAACTAAATGTTTCTCTGCAGAGATTCCTGAAAGTTTACTTTGAGTTCTCCCACCTGAAGGGGGAAATGTTCATAAATTTACACCATCATTAAAAGCACATAAGATTATTTTGATGGTTTAATTGTTCAACGCAGAAGTGACAAAAAAACCCCAACAATCCTGAGAGGAATAGTATCTTTAGTTGTCTTGAAAGGAGAGTTGTGTGCCATTGAATACAATAGATTCATCGGAGAAGATAAAAATAGATTTACTTTTGCATTAGCAGTGCAGAGACTAAAAAACCCTGGTGAAAAAGAGCTGCCTCTTCCACACAGCCACAGCACCGAGTGCCAAACCAGGGCAGCGCCAGACTGCAAAATCATGGACGCTGTTAGACTTGCCAGTCAAGTCTTTCTTTATATCGAACCTTTAACAACATGAACACATTTACTTTCCATCCTCACAGAGTTGCCATAGCCATGCTGCCTTTTCACAGAGTACGCTGTCTATTAGTTTTCTTCCATTTACCTTTGGATATGTACACGAACACTGACCGTGTAGATATATATCCAGTTCCTACCATTCTCCTGACCACAGAGGGATTCCTGGGTCAAGGAAAAAAGTTTCCTCCAGTCCCCCAGTTTGATGCCATCCCTCAGTTTCCTCGGATACTGGCCTTCCAGGAAACTATCAGCCACCGTCCCGCCCTCCCTCATACCTTTTCTTTGACTTGTTCTTCCTTGATCTTTGTCTCACTTTCTGTTCCTTCTTATCTCCCTCCCCATAAAGAGAGACTTAGGCCTGATATTTTCTATGACTCCATAAGCAGGGCGAGGCCCATGCTGGATGCTACATAAATGTGAACAGATGGGTAGGTGCACAGAGCCTATTGACTCACGATCTACCAATAGAAAAGAAAAGATAAAATAGTGGGGTTGGCTCATATGACAGTGGCATTGTCTACCAAAATAAATATGTTTTGTAACAGCACGCTAAGTTTTTAACTAAACACCAGAGACATTAAAACATTACAAAGATTTCCTGAACTCTATATACACTCTTCTTGCTCTAATTTAGATGGTGTACACATCTATACATTCAACTAAGTGGACCTGTCTATCAGGGAAAAAAGAAAAGAGCAATTTTGATGGAGAAAAAAGTGATGCCCCATTTACACATGTAGGCCTAAGAAGAATATACAGTATAGAAACCCTCGTCAATTCTACCTCCAAAACTGAAAAGGTTAATTAATTGAGAGATCATGAACAAATGCTCTTAGATTGGAGTCATGTTTTGGGAATCAGTTGTCTCCATCTGTGGCTATTATCATAAGTCCAGTTACTTAGAAACAGGGTATGTGGCAGGGGGACTGGATGAAAGAAGATGAAGGGATTAACCAACACACACCCACATATAACATGTATACATATATGACTCTTCTGCATCTGACTCTTCAGGCCAAAAGTTCTAGGTATGAGTGGGGAACTATTGGGGAAATGGGGGAATTATATGTGTGTGTGTGTATGTGTGTGTGTGTGTAAAACACACAGACACAGACAACAGTGTGGTGGCAGCCAGAAGGAAAGGAGGCTGGGGAAAGGGGGAGGAGGACAAAGAGGGGGAAATGAGGACAAAAGACTTGATTTGGGGCCATGGGCATGTGACGCCTGTGCAGATGAGATTTTATCCAGTTGTACACTTGAAACCTGTATGGTTTTGCAAACCAATGCAGCCCCACATAAATTCAAATTTAAAAAGGGGGGGGGCAGAAAGAAATAGTGTCTGTGGTAGAAATCCTTACGCAAGTGATTCATCAAAAGAGTGCTCTTGTGAGAAACCTGAGTGACAGGGCAGGGGAAGAAGCTACATGAATATATGGTTTCAGGAGAAATGTAACCCATACCTAACCATCCTGGGAGTTCTGGCACTTACATTATACTGGAGAGAAAAAGGTGCTGGGCTGCTATGTGCTCCATCCACCAGTCATTGGCTATGGGTGGCTGTTGGGAGGGAGTGGGGCGTAATCTCCCAGACACTGCTCTGTAAGGTAGTTCCCATGGTAAAGGACAACCTCCCTAGAAGAGTGCTGGTTTGAAACTTTAGCAGCCAACACTGTGACAGCTGAAGCCTGGGTGAAACAGGCCTGCAAAGCTGATCTGGGTGGGTACCAACTGCATTTGCTATAGGAACATTTTAGTATTCAGTTCAACTCAGCAATTACTGGGCATTTACTATTTTTAGGAAACAGTCATAGGTGATACAGAGGTTATTAAATAATTTATAATTGCCAACTTCAAGGTGTCCCTAGTCCAATAAATGAAACAAATATGTACTCAACTATTCAACTATGATCTGGCTTTCTCATTTTTTCTGCAGTAGAAAAGGTTAAGTTAACATTAACAGTCAAAATTGCACTATCTTATGTGGCATTTGCATAGCTTGGATATAGTTTGTTCTGAGAGGTGTCAAGCGCTGAGCCACAGAGAAGTCAGATTCACTTTTCTTGTCTACCCTCATTTGAAAAGGTATTTAATCAAATCCCAGGGCTTTAAAATCCATCTGATGACTCCCAAAACTCTACCTCCAATTTGATTATCTGCCTTTCACTCTGGAGTCATATATTCAACTGCCCACTACACATCCCCTCCTTGGGCATCTAATATGCACCTGAAACTTTCTAAGTCTAGAGTAAAACCTCATTGTTCCGCCCCTCCAGCTACTTCTTCTGCAAATTTTTCTATCTTAGTAAGTGAAAACTCAAAATTTCTAGATACTTAGGCCAAAAACATTAAGTTCATCCTTAATTAGTTTCTTTTTGTAATACATCGACAAACCATGTCCTTTTAATCTTTGATATATGTAGAATCTGAGCATGTAATTCCTCACTACTATCACTCTGGTCTAAGGGACACCAGCAATGAGCTCTCCCCTGGATTGTAGGTAGACTACTCAATGATCTCTACTTTGTTTCTTGAACATACCTCCTTCTTTATTTTTATTTTTTTTTTTTTTTTTTTTTTTTTTTAAATATATATAAATATAAATATAAATATAAATATAAATATAAATATATAGCCTTTTCTCAACAAAGAAGCTAAAATGAGTGGTTTGAAATATAAGTCATATTATATCAATCCTCTGCTTTCACCATTTCACTTGAAGAATCAACCAAAGCCATAGAATAGCCTAATAACACTCTATGCCTTTATGCAACTAGAGTATCTATTAAAATGGGTCATAGAGGATTCTTTGGAAAGTACTACCTGAAAATTGTATTTTAACTTATTGCTAAGACATTCTGAAAATCCAATATCAAAAAAAGAACCAGTGTTAGAGATAGAAACTTAGAAATTATAGACACATAACCTTATATTCCAGTTATGAGAATGACTATGATAACTTTGTAGAAAAATAAGTTAGAAGGTAAAGGTTTGGTGCAGAACTCTGAGGAGCTTCAACATTTGATGGTCATATGAAGGCTGAAAGGACTAGTTTAGGAGGGAGAGAAGAAAATGCCAGGGACCATGACACGTAATCCACAGAGCATAATATCACAAAAGGTATGGGTTATGCAGAAGAATGAGACATCCTATTTAATTTCAAAAAGCCAATAGTTACGTTCTTCTGTCTGTGAACTAACCTGATGACTAAATTTCTTATTTTTGCACTGGCTATGTTCCTCAGTCATTGAAGATTTTATTTTATTTTATTCTATTTTATTTTATTTTATTTTAAAAATGAATTTGTTTATTTTTAGAGAGAGAAGAAGGGAGGGAGAAAAACAGAAAGGGGAACATCAGTGTATGGTTGCCTCTCATGCACCCTGTACTGGGAACCCGGCCCGCAACCCAGGCATGTGCCCTGACTGGGAATCAAACCAGTGACCTTCTATCACTGAAGATTTTAAACATAGTTTAAAAAGTCAGACTATTATTACTCTACATGATGGGTGGTAACTACAAGTTCAAATATTTATAATAATAGTTATTACATACTTATCAAGTGCTTATCACATTGGGCATCTATCTTAGCAGTTTCTATTTTCATCTTTATGACTTTGTGTGTGTGTGAAATGGTCTGAACATGCCTAGATTTTTGACATTGATGCTTGTTTCTTCATAATTTTAATTCTTCATAATTTTAATTACCTAGCATTCTCAAATTTTCTATTTAGGAAGAAAAATAATTATAGTATTTGGCCTAAATGACTTCTGATTTCTTGACCATTGAATTCTTGGAGTTTTTAGTATGCAAAAAATTTTAGGAAATTTTTGTATGTATGTTGATGTACAAATGAATGAGCACTGAAACTTAAGTGAGATCATTATCATAGGGTTAACTACAAATATTTTCTACAGTATTAATGAAGATTAAAAGAGATAATTTATTACAATGTATTTGGTAAAGAATAAAACATTATCTAAGTATAAATTATTCATTCATCAAATAGATATTGTAATCATACAGAGCACACTCTGATAAACAAGAGGTATCCAAGAATAAGTATGACTAAGTCTCTTTTCTTAAGATGATATTATTCTGTTATTGGAAGACCAGAATTATTTTAGCATAGTTGGAATACACTAAATGTAAAACTCAGGACGCTCCTTATAAACAGAATCCTTCATGTTCCCTTGGACTTCATTGCTCAGAAATGGTACATGCCATATAGCATGCATTCGATGAGTTTTTTTTTGAATAATTTTGTAAAGCCAAATAAGTGATAGGTGAATAAAAATCAGTAAATGAAAGCAGGTTGAAAACATAAAATCATATTCAAATGTAAATAAATGACAGCACTTTGAGTTTCAAAGGAAGAGGAAATTCCTTTGAATCAGAGGAAACAGTTAAGGTTCATGAAGAAGTGACATTTGACTGAACTTTAAAAATTGGGTTGATTTCAACAAGTAGATTAAAATTTTAGGGGGGGATGAAGAGAATGAAAGCTAAGGTTCAAATGAGTTGGCAAACACAAACATTTCATTGTTTTGAAAGTATTAATAGTATATAACTGGATAGCTTTAAAAGATAGTTATTTCAATATACATTTAGACCAGAAACATGGCAGGTAATCAATAAAATAAGTTAAATTCACAATCTAAAGGAAAGCAGTTTTTGAACAATTGAGTACATTATGAAATATGAAACTTTGCATTTAAATAAGTAGTCATGCTGTGGTAAAAGATAATTTGATTAAAAGTTAAGACACTTTAAATTAGTCATATTGGATAATTAGAAATATGTCATTGACTAAATGTCTAAATAGGAACTCTCACTCCCACTGTAAAACCTATTAAGAAAAAGGCTATAAACTATGGAGAAGTGTTTGATGTTTGTCACTGTTTAAATAACTACTGCATTGACTGAAATGTTTAAAGAACTAAATATTTTTCCACAGTTGCGGCCACCCAGTGAGTTGATAACAGTTAGACAAAAGAAACCTTATGGAAACATATTTATCACCACACCCCATGCAGTTCCAGCCATTAAGAGTTCACTGCAAAATGGATATTCCCCTTGGGCTGTAAAATTTTATTTCAGAAAAAAACTCCCTGGGGGAATTAAACTTCCCTTTTATGTTTAATTGATTTGAGTTTTATAGTTATTCAATCATTTTGATGTTCAATAAACTTTTATGAAACTTATGTGTACCTAACACAAGCCCAGGCACTGTGGGGATAAACAAGATGAGTTTTCACACTAGATACTTAAATACTTAAAATATAAATATCATATATTCCCTGATGGCAGAGAAACTGAGAGAAATTCTTTCTAACTATTTATACAGAAGATGTAAAAAGGTTCTTCCTTTTCTTCATTTTGATTCCAATTCCAGAAACTTGCAAAGTGGCAATTAAGCAAAAAATTATGACCCACATAGCAATCCATTTATTTACTTTAAAAATGAATGGGGTGGAAGATATAAATATACCATATTCAGATCTAGCAGTAACCTTTCTTGTTTTCACATGTTTTGCCAAGAAAATTTCTTATATAATATCTATTTAGTGTATAAGCATATCATAGGAAAAGTGAACAATACAGATGAATATGTCAGAAAAAATAAACGTGAATCCAATTTTACAAAAATAACACTGCTAATATTTTGTTATATTTGCTCTAAATAAATTCAGCATTTAAACTAATCATAAAAAATAGAAGTAAAATAAAAGAACTACCTTTGTTTTCAGCACTTGTTTTGTATGGTGTAAAGGAACCAAAGGAGGCCCTTCCTGTGAACGCCAGCTCATCTTCAGGACACACCCCTTCTCCAGACGGCTACGACATTCCTGCCGATTCCTGGGTTCACTCATCTCTGTCTCATTCTGTCTCTAATTTTCTTTCTTCATCTCTTTAGCCACACATGTGCATTTTGTTTTTAAAATAATAATGATATCATGCTATACATAATAATTTATAATGATCTTTTCCTTTAATGTTGATGACCCATTATTTCAGTATCTAGAGATACAACTTATTCTTTGTAGTGGCTACATGGTATTGTGTGTGTAACAATTTATTCAACAACTTTCCCACTGTTAATCATCTAATAACCATTTTTAAAATTTATTTATTTAGTTGTTGTTCAAGTATAGTTTTCTGTCTTTTACTCCCATCTCAGCCCACCCCCCAGTGTAGTAACCAATTTTTTAAAAATTATAAACAATAATGTAATAAGTAGAGAAATGTATATAAAAGCATACAGATATTTCTGAAATGGAGGATACTGCTGAAACCTAGTTTCTCCCCACTGGAAATTTTAATAACGTTAAAAAAATTATCTTGCAAACATTTTACTTTTTATGGTTTTATTTTACTTTACACTTATTTATTGAGATTCAGTTATGTTCCAGGTCCCATGTTAAATGCAGTTACACTATTAAATAAGTTGTACTCTAAGTCAATAGGGAACTTTGGTATCTATGTAGGCAATTTTACACACTATGGTGAGTACCTTATGGAAGAATATAGAAAACCACCTTAGCTAGTCCAAAGGTGGCGGGTGTGGGCAAAAACAAAACAAACAAAAAACACTTCTAGTGGACATACTTGTAATTTGAAAGAGCTGGAGTTAGTCAAGTAAGGATGGGTTTGAAGAATGTAATTTAGTAAAAGTAAAAAAAGATTAATTAAGGTGGTGAAAATTCTGGGTTTTATCCTGACAATTTCAAGGTATGATTTGACTATTTTTCCCCTGATGGGACCCCCAGGCCAGCCTGTTGGTACACCTTCCAGGTGGAAGTTGCCAAAATGGAATAAAGAATTCAAACTGAATTATCATTGAGTTTTACAAAAAATGCTCTTGTCTCTTTTGAATCTGACTCTTCTGGACAAATGGTCTTAGTATGAGTGGGGAACCATTGGGAAAATGGTAAAATTGTAGCTACTGGAAGGGGACACACTGATTTGGAAGTAGTGGAGGGAGAACCCCCTCGGCACAGGAAGGTGACATCTTAATCCCTGGGAGGTATGGCTGAGAGGAAAAACTAATGATTATTTCACTTGCACAAGCTCTTTTCCCCTCAACATTTCTAAAGACAAATTTTCTGTATGGCTCTCCCAAACTTTTACAAGAATCTTAAATGTAACTGACTTCTGGGTTGACCATTCACTGCTAGATGACTCTTACTCAACCACAATTTTGTTGCCATTCCCCTTAAACTTACTGAGAAGTATGTCCTTGATTTCTTATGGGAGCTTCCTCCAGGGGAAGGTAACATTATTTATGTACACCATAGAGTTAGTTATCCACACAAGAGGGTCATCCAATGGGAAAAAGTGCTAAGAAATATGGCCCTGACTTTAGCTGCAGTGATCAGTTAAATCACCCAGCCCTATATTCAAGTTGGCATCAGCTCACTGGCTAGGGCTATTACAAATAATGACCTTGCCTTAGAATGTTTTCCCTGCTGGCCAGTGTAGAGTCTGTGCAGTTGTTGATATATTTTGCCGTACATGGACTGATGTCTTGGGTCAAGTAGAGAGAGTTACACAAACCTTAGAAATGTCAAGATACAAAACTAAGTGAAAACCCACTCCGATTTCTATGTTAGACCCTGATGGTTTATGGAATTTGTGATGCTGGTGGGTTTGTGTATCAGGGTCTGGGGAGTTAGGAAGTACATTTAAGGTCAGTACTACAGGTCGGCCTCATCCTAAGACATGGAGCACTGTTGTTAGTAGTAATTAAATGGTCTATGAAACAAACTGAACAAGTTTGGTTCCAGGCTCTGTGGGTCAAATTAGTCCAAGTGGCTGATGGAATATTGCACTTATGGAAAACACCAGAAACCAACATAGTAGCCATTCTTTACCCTAAATGTCATTGTTAGAGTATCTGGCATGATCCAGCCACTGGCAACCACTGTCTTTCTGTCTCTATGATTTTGACTATTATGGCTACTTTATATAAGTGGAATCTAAGTATTTGCCATTTTATGGCTGGCTTATTTCACTTAGGCTAGTGTCCATCAAGGTTCCTCCATGTTGTAGCATGTGTTAGAATTTCTTTCATTTTTAAGGCTGGATAAGATTGAATTGCATGTATATACAACATTGTACTTATCCATTAATCTGTGGATAGACATTTAGGTTGCTTTTATATTTTACCTATTGTGAATAGTGCTGCTGTCAACATGGTGTAGAAATATCTTTTTCAGATTCTGGTTTGAATCTTTTGATTACATACCCCAAAATGGAATTGCTTGATTATAAGGTAAATCTTTTCAATTTTTTGAGAAACCACCATGATGGTTTCCACAGTGGCTCTAACATTTCACATTCCCACCAAAAGTACACAGGGGTTCTACTGCCCCCATATCTTCTGAAACACTTGTTATTTTCAGTTTCTTTTTTATTGTTTAATTGTAGACATCATAATGTTATCAGGCAGCTTCCGCGCTGGGGGTTGGCCCTACCTGGCATAATTGGGGACTTTTCACATGTCAGGTGGCCTCCAGGTTGTTGACTCATCCAGGAAAAACTTCAGAGATGGACTGGAGTGAGAACAAAACAAGTTTTATTCAGGTAGAGAAAAATAAACAGGCCAGGATGCAGGCACCTCTGTGAAAGAAGCAGAAAATCCAGGTCTGAGTGGACACTAGTTAACTTTTGTATAACTTGTGGATTTGGTCAGTTAGTTCTTGGTATTTTATGTGGTTTCAAGAGGGAGGGGTTGTCTCTAAGTTTCATGATGCCAAATTCTGACTCATTGGGATATTGCAGAACAGACCCTTTAGGGGAATGAGATACTATTAACAAATAGATGTCCCTTTTCCAAGGGCCCCCCTGTACTAGATTTGCCTTGCCTGCCACTAAGAAATTATAGCTTTCAATGCCAGACACTGGTGAAAACAAAAGGAACTATTTATTTAAAAAGTTATGCAAACTTACAGTAATGATTTAATGTCTTCATTAAAATCCCAAAGTCCCTTAAAACACCCACAAACACACCCAGTCCTTCCTTTACCTCTTTGCCCAGTCTGGGGTTCTCTATCTCAGGAAAAGAAATAGAAGCCTGTGGCTCAGGTAGCCCCCGGTTCTTCCCAGTGACCCGTGCTCAGCTGGCAGGCCTTCTGCAGCTTCCAGCACCATCTGTGTTGCCACCGAATCTCCACTTCTTTATCCAAAACCATGGGGCACCTTCTCCTGGCCCACCAGCGAGAGTGCTTTCACTGCTTTCCTTTCCGCAACATCTCTCCTGCATTCTTCCAAACTGCTGAGAGAGAACTCTGTATCACTGTTACATCTGGCTTTTCAGCTTCCTAAACTGCATGGCAAAGGGAGCCCCAAAAGCACATGGTTCTGACTCTCATGGCTGCTGTGCTTGGGCTTATATCCCAGCATCAATCTCCCTTTGAAGCCTCATTTCCGATTCGTACCGCAATTGGCTACACCTGCCAGCAGTTCTGTATTTTTTCCAGCTTTTCTGGGCTGCCATAATAATTCTGGGCAGGCGTGGCCCCATAGTGTGGAGCGAATCATCTCCAAGCTCTCACACAGGCTCTGTACTGAGGGAGTGAGGAGGTGAGGGGTAGGGATGAAGTTAGGGAGGGGATGGGGCCCATGTAAGACTTTGACCTTTACGGTTTTAACAGAGAACTGATGAGTTTGCTTTCTGACTTAAAAGGATCTCCTTGACTCTAGTGCTGAGAATAGTGACAACTATTTGAGGTGTGTTTGTGTGGGCAGGCCTCGGGGAGGAGAAGGCAGGGTACAACAGGAAGAAGAGCTAATAGGCAATTAAAAGAATTCTGCTGAGATACTTGCTGACTCTTGTCACACGTACCAGAAACTCCAGCAATTTTGTATTTTTCTTTAATCACTATTGCCAGGGCTCCCTGACTTCATTCAGAAGTCTGAATAAATTATTTAATACATGTATGCATTCATACTGTAATTTCTTTCATCATCATCATCAGCAGGATGTTCTTCACCTGTAATTGATGTCCTATTTACTATCTAAAGTCTTCCTCTTTCTTAACCCCATTTTGGTCAAGCAAATATTTCAGTGGGCCCCTCAAAGGGGCCATACAGAATAACTTCTTTGAGTTTGTGAGAGTCTGGAAATAGTTTTGCTGAAGCCTCATATTCCATGGATACCTCAACTGAGTAAGTAATTACAAATTTAGAATTGACTTCCTTTAGAATTTTGAAGAAATTGTTCCTTTGCCCCCTGACTTCCAATGTTGAATTTTTCCAATATCATAGCAACGAGACCTTGGTGTGACTCTGCTCCCACCTCCTGCCTTCTTCTCTGTTTTGCTTTTCAGGTCTGGAAAATGACTCCTTTCATCTTTGGGAACTGCTCTGATATTATGTAATCTTTAATAATTCCCTTGTCTATGTTTTCCCATTTCCTTCTATTTGGAACTTCTGTTATTTAGATATTAGACCTCTACATTTCTAATACATATTTTCTTCCTATTCTATAACTATTTCTTTATATCTTTTATATTATGAGATATTTCTTCAACTTTCTGGTCCTTCGGTTATATTTTTCCTTTTTAATATTATATCACATTAACTTCTAAGAATGTCCTTTGTTCTCCGAGTATTCCTTTTCTAATGTATCCTATTGACCAGCAAGTCCTTAATGCCAGCCTGCACTCACGCTAGATTTCCTAATCTATTTACTTTTTTTTAAATAAGTGATTAATTGATTTCTCGATCCCTGTACACAAATTTGAATTTCCAAAACTCTTTCTCCCTCAGTTATGCTCAATGGAAGACACGGTTTGTGTTTTACTAAGAAAAATAAAAAGGAAGATTGTAAAAAGCCATTAGCACTACATTTACTTAGATACCACCATCTTTGCTCCCTGCCGTCTGTAACATAGGTGATTACCAATGCCTCAAAGACTCCCTGTCCTTACATATACTCAAAGACACCACTCCAGCAATTCGCAACACTTTTGTGTATATAAATATTTCCTTCTCTATGGGATCATACTTATCAACACATATAACTGATCCCATCTTAAATATTCTGGCTTCCCCTTACTTTCTCTTCCAATTGGCCATGCATTTTCTCCGTCTTCAGAGAAAAACATCTTGGAAAAATGGTCTTTGCTCATTGCTTCATTTTCTCCTAACCCATGCAGACTGGGCCATTACTGCTAATAGTCACGTTGTGCCCTTGTTACAACTGCTCTTGTCAAGTTGTCAACAGCCTACATTTTGCTAATCCCAATGGTCAGTGGCCTCACCTTACTTGACCTGTCATCAGCATTTGACAGAATGCTTACTTTCTCCTCCTTGATTAACTTGCTCTACTCCTCTTGTAGGATGCTATGCTTTGTATTATTTCCTCCTGATAGATTCTTATTAACATTCTTTAATGATTTCACTTCATTTCCCTCAGGAACGTAACATTGTGGTGTCCGAAGTCTCAATCCTTTGTTCTCTTCTCTGTTTGTACTCACCCCATGGGTGATCTCAGTTTTGTCACTTTAAATAGCCTCCACCCTTTGTTGCTTTCTGATCATATATCTCTAACCTGGACCTTGCATTCGAACTCAAAACACTTTACAAATGATTGCCATCTTTACATGTCCACTAGAATGTCTATTAGAGATCTCAACCTCATACCAAAAGTTAAAAATTCTGCTTTTTTCTAAACTCCAAAATGTTCTACCCATAACTTTTCCCATTCTAGTTAGTGGCAATGCGATTTTTTCAGAGGACCACACCAAAAATCTTGAAGTCGGTCTTTACTCTCTCTCTTAAAACTCGCCATATCACAAGATATGTTTCAACTTACCCTCAAAGTATATAGAGTCCATTACTTTTTACAAATCAAATGCTATTGCTCTGGTCCTAGCCTTCATCTTTCCTTTTGCAGATTATTGCAATAGTCCCCTACCTGCTTCTCTAAAAGTAAGGTGTCTAACCTTACTTTTCCAGGGTAGATTTTTAATGCACCAGGGAGAATGACCTTTACAAATTTTTTATATTGTATCACTCCTCTAGTACTAGCCCTCTAATGAGTCCTCACCTTCTCAAAGTAGAAACCAAAGTCCTTACGACAGCCTACCAAACCATATCTAATTTGGGCACCCATTACTTCTCTACCCTCCTCTCCTATTTATTGCAGGTCCCTCTTGCTCATTTTACTCCATGCAAACAAGATTCTTTAAACACCATACAAGCTTTTGTCCATTGGTGTTTGCATATTTTGTTCATTTTGCCTAGAGCTCTCATCCCCAGATATCTCCATGTGTCGCTCCTTCATTTCTTTCAAGTGTTTGCTCAAATGCTATGTTCAGTCTTCTTTAATTACCCTGTTTAAAATTTCAAAGTTATCTCAGATTCTTGCTGTATTTTATCCACAGTAGTTAGTATATTTTAGTACATAATATAATTCATTAATTGTCTTGTTTATGGTCTGCCTTCTCCACTAGAATACAAGCCTCACGAGAGTAGAACACTGATCTGTTTTGCACACTGACTCAATACTTGTCATTATCTTTTGGTTAACATTTGTTAAAATTATTGGATATAATACCTTCCTTATATCTTTGTGGATATTAATTATAAATTTTTGGTATTTTTTCTTACCCCTGCCTTTTTACACTTGTTTCTGAATTGTTTACCTTTTATTTTATTTTTTTTAAATATATTTTATTTATTTTTAGACAGAGGGGACAGGAAGGAGAAAGAGAGGGAGAGAAACTTTAACATGTGGTTGCCTCTCCTGTGTTTCCTACTGGGGACCTGGCCTGCAACCCAGGCACGTACCCTGACTGGGAATGGAACCACTGTGGTTTGCCTCACAGGCCCGTGCTCAATCCACTGAGCTATACCAGCCAGGGCATTAATTTTTTATTTATCCATTTCTTGATTCATTTATTTTATGAATTTCATGTAAAATGCTTTCTTTAAATGTTTCGTGATCTATGCCTCTCAATTAGATACAGCTTAACAGGCAAATTACTAAACATCTTATTGGCCTAGAAATATGCAGACATGACCAAGTAGTTCTCTTTAGGTGATACCTCCCATGGAAAAATAAGAAAGAAACTGAAGGGATGTTCACATCTGCAGGATAGGGAAGGCTTTGAGTAAAGCAGTTTCCACATGTTTACAGGTTTCGTTTGCTACGTACATAAGAGGGACTCTGAGAAGCCCAGCAGTGGTTAGAACAAACAAGGCAAAGTTCTTAATATGAGTCACTCTAAGTTACTTGCCTCCTAAGCAAAACAAAGCTAAAATCAACATTATTCAGAATAGAAAACAATCCATAACCTCTTCAACATAACACTCACCGTGTTCAGAATGTAATTAGAAATTATTAGATTTACTAAGAAATAATAAAATTCAAATCATCCTCCAAATAAAAGCTATTCAATAAAGACCTACCCCTACATAGTAAACGTAAGACCAGAACCATTTAAAGCAGCCATTACTGTATTATTCAGTCATATCAAGTAAACCATACTTGAAATAAATGAAAAAAAAAACACCTCTAAACAGAGGACTAAAAAATATAAAGAAGAATCACTTGTAAAAACAAAGTGAATCTTGAAGAAATAATATTGAACTAAAGAAGCCAGATATAATAGAGTAAATTATCATATAATTTTATTTGTAGGAGATAAAAATTAGCAAAATGAATCTACTGTAAAAGACTTACTATGTTAAATAATAATACTTGTTAAATTGTATGTTAAATCTCAGTAATTGTCAACTTTTTTATCCTCAATGTTTTACATTAAAATTATTTAAAAACTTGATTCCTAAAAGACAAGTAGATGTAGTGAACTCTTAATCATATTTTATATGTTGAAAATTAAAAATATTGATATTCTTCTATGTATTGATAACACATATCATAGTTAATAAATATATATTTAATAAGAGCTACTAGACAAAATGGACTCTCAAAAATTATTATTTAATTTCTTACCAGTAGTATTAATAATTTCTCAAATCTAAAACCTGTTAAGTTGATACTTAATTAGAAAGTTAAATTGTAATTACAACTTTCTAACAACCAAAGCATTTCTTTTACATAATTACTTAACTTTAAAAGTTATTGCAACAATAGTTTATTACTCTTAATTATTATTTAAGTCAGAACGTGTGCACTTGTTAGTACTATATCAGGGGTATTAACAAACCTTTTAATATGAAAGGGAAAATAGTTTACTAGTTTAATAATTACATTGTAATATCTATTATAACATAGGTTGTCAAAATTGTAACTTTGTGAATTGAGTTTGCCATGTAATACCTTCTATTAAACAATCTCATTATAGCCCTTAGAGAGAAAAGAGAATAAATGGCTGTTTCCACTGAAAATAAAACTAGACCAATTTCATAATATTGTCAATGGTTACCACACAACTTCATTATAATCTGCCTTCAACAATTATTTCTAAACTATTGTACTTAATCAGAGTTTTCGCTTTTGTCTCAAGTTCTTACATAAAACCTTCAGTTATAGCTTCAAAATTAGTAATATAAAAACTGGATGCTGTCTTTTTTACTTATCTTTTGTTTTTATTTGATAGATAGGTCAGTAAAAGCAAAGGAATTCTGACTGAATGAGGCAAGGTTGTCACCTTTGCAGAGACACAATCAGATTTATATTTAATAATTCTCCTATCAATCATATTATTTAGACTTTTGAATTTCTGAGTTTATACAAGATAAGAAAATGTGGCCCCACTAGTTAATAATACAAATTCCATGTCTTATTTCTTTTTAAGAAATATACTTCCTCAGCATTTTTCTAACATCTGGAAAAATGAATTTATTATTTATGGTGTTAAAAACATTGGTAAATTGAATTATCTGTTAGCTTATCATGCCCCTGTACTTTAGAACAATGAAGCAGGTGTTCCATTTCATGGCAATTATCTTATAGACATGGCTAAATTTTCACTCACTGTGAAGAAAATGACAACAGTACATTTATAAATGGATGAACAAGATGTCTATGCTTCAATACAATTGATCAAAATATTTCTTTTCTTTTCCATTATAGAGTGAAATGGTCATTTGAAAGAAGTATAAATGGTTTCCATTTTATACAATTTTATTTAAAAATTTTATATTACGCTTTTATTAAAATCAGTAACTCCAGAGCACTTTCATAATTTATCTGAAAAGTAAGCAACAGTTAGAAAAACATACACCTTACCTTCAATAAAACTTCCTCCAGTCTAACAATAAAGACGAAGTTATTGTGGCACAATCTAATAGTGTAAGCAAACCACAGCACTAATGAAAGCAAAACAAAACACATATATAGGGTCTTGGACCGATTAGTCTCTGGTTAAGTTCTCACATTGATGAAGGGTAGCATTTTATATAGCACACTATGCATTCGGTGGCAAAATGATAAATTCCTTAAAAAGTGAAGGGATGTTGCTGGAATAGACTCATTGCCAGTGGAATCAAATTTTATCTTTTTCACTCTGTCTCCTGAAATTTCTGTTCTACTTCCTTGAGTTTCACATATTTATTATATGTGTATACATGTGTATGTATATGCATAAATACATAGTTTTTCCTAGAGCACCTCATCTAATTTGTGACTTTAAGCAAATCCACATGACCCCTTTTTACTTGTAACTTTCTCAAGCTAAAATTAATGATCCTTCTCTTCTTTTCACTCTGCACTCTTCTTCTCAAAATATTTCTAGGACCAACAAAAAATTCAGTTGGGTTTTGGCATGCTACTGATAGTTCAAAGTCAGTACTTAATGTTTTCTAAAATAACTAGCCCACTGTAAATGTATTCAGTAAGACATTGGCCCCTCTTATTTTCATCACCTTAGCTCATGTATTCAGGTGTCTAAGGTATTCACTTTCCTTTGATGAGAATTTTGGCACATATTTCAAAAGCTCTCTTTTAATCATCTTGGACCATCTTAAAATTCATTTGTAAAACTCATCAAATCCAATTTTTAAAACCAGTATGTACTGAGCATCATGTATATCATTAG
Source organism: Artibeus jamaicensis (assembly GCF_021234435.1). NCBI lineage: Eukaryota > Metazoa > Chordata > Mammalia > Chiroptera > Phyllostomidae > Artibeus > Artibeus jamaicensis. The sequence continues at coordinate 20,931,812 of NW_026522025.1, read as the reverse complement.
GAACACAAGGTTCATTATTTCAGAGCAGCTAGCATGAAGGCGCTCATAGTGTGAGACAGACAAGTGAACTAAGTAGTTACAGTACAAGCTTTCATAAAATGTGAAAGGAATTGATTTAAAGGACTACGAAGAGGAAAATTTTACTAAGACATATGCCATTTCACAACCTCGACTCCAATCTAGTGCGTCGATGTGGTATCTGTATCTTCACCCTCCAACTCTCAATCTCCCCTGTTACCACCTACCAGAACTCTAGACTTATTGAACTTCCTTCTATGCTTTAAACACGCCATGCCTTTGGTAATTCTGTGCTGTTTTTCATATAGTTCCATCTGTCAGAAATATCTACCACCCTTGTTGGCCATCTGTCAAACTCCTGTTCATGATTTTAGCTTCTAAATTAAGTACTGATGAAAACTTCCTTGACACTGCAAAGAAACTGAAATAACAAATCGTCTGTTCTTCCATGCCTTTTGTGTGCACCTCCAGTATCTGTCATTACATTTTTTAATTATTCAAAGTGCCATCTCTTTACATGTTTCTAGACTCCTAGAAGGTAGAGATTGTATACATATGTTTACCAGTTGGCATGTAATAAAAGGTAAAAAATGTGACTAAAGATAGGCACAGGAAAGAGGGAAGATGCTACAGAAAATTTACATCAAAGGAAAAGTCTCTCATTCTTATGATGTTCCTCAGGTATAATTTCCTGTTAATAATTCATTAATTTCTAAGCATAATGAAAATTATTTCTAAGGTCTCTGAATTGTCTGGACATCTTTATTAGTCTAGTAGGCTAATTGCTTTCAGGAGCAAGCCTCAGATTAGAACGGCTTAACACAATACATTTTATTTTTTTCATATAAATAAATTTTAATGCCAATGTTCCTGTAAAATAATACCTCCATGGCCCAACTCCAGGGGTGTCTCTCACAAATTTGGTCTCCATCCAGCTTGTCAATTTGCCATTTATAAAATAAGGTTTCTAAATTTGTAGTAAATGAAAGAGCTTGCATATGTAATCTCTCAGCCAGGAATTGATGCACATCATGTATCATATTTCATATCTGCTCATATTTCATTGGCTAGAATTAGTCACTAGGAACTACCTAGACCTGGGAGGACTGGGAATATCTAGGAGATACTCCCAGGTACAACTTCACACTAGAGAGACCATGTAGATTAGTGACCCATTAGCTCTCTGTATTGTGTAAATGGACTGGTTTAAATAACAGTAAATAAGAGTTATTATCTCAAAGCTAGGATTTGACCATTGAAAAGAATTTAAATTCGCCAAAGTTCATCTGTAGATGGCTAGAGAAGAAGCTTAATTAACTATGGATTGAATACAATATTCTCAAAATATTCTCTTTAATTTGGATAAGCCTTTACAGTTACAATTTAGTAGACGTAGAAAATGCAGAAGTGTGCCTGGTTCCATGCATGTTATTGTGGCTTCAGAGGAAATATGTTTTAATTCGTGGTTGGTTATAAAAATGTAAGTTTTATTTCACTTTCATAGATTGTACGAAGTATTGGCATTTTGTTTTTCCTTGGGTCTGAGTGATCTAGTAGTACCTGTGAAAAGCGGACTTCAGAGCAGTTGCTCCTCACGTCTGAACTCTGTTCTTCTGTGACAGAGGGCTCTCGTTTCTGGCTCAGCTGCAATAAAGTACAAGTTTAAGTGTTTTGTTATCGAACCCAGACACGTGCTTACACAGTGTCTAGAGTACGGGAGAACTGGCTCATATCATTTTCTTGCCAAATTGTCTATTGATTGAAGTCTACATGCCAAGAAGTTTGGCCCTAGACCTTTGTAAAATCTAGGTTGGGTAAAATTATATAAGATTATTTCCTGTAGGATATACCCCAAAACTTTTTATGTACAAATATTGATTTTTCTTACTACCATTACTCCAGCCTACCACTGCCACTTGAATATAGAATAAATATTTTATCTTTTCACTTGGTAAATGTTTAGTGCACATTTATTTCATTTGCTAACTTTAGTACTGGGTAAGTACAAAGATTAATAAAACTTTTTGTAAAACTCTAAGGTACAATATTTCTTAAAATTATTTTACACAGATTCTTTTTTGAAAAATGTATTTTAACTGGCCAGCACTCTGAAGAACAGTAGTATTATTCATAACAGACTTTAGAAAATATTATGTTTACATCTAATGCAATACACACAATTGAAGGAAAAGTGAGACAGTAGGATAAAAATCATTTTCAGAAACTGACACAATTGAGTTTATGTTCTTCCTTTTGCGGTGCTTTGTATAATTTAATGTGAATTTCCCAATCACTCAGAACCACTCATTACTCAATCATAACATAATTTTCATGATTAAGTTAGAGAACATATAGGAAATAACTGGGCAGAATGCAACATGTAGTAGTTCCTCAATAAACTGTTCATTTAACTATTTTTATTTCAGCTTTGCCCTTTTAAAATAAAAATGAGTAAGCTTGAAAGACTCTTGATCTTGGTGAGAGTCACTGCGTCACAGACAACCTCTCTACCTCTCAAAATACCACCAAAGATAACTGTGTTTACCTGAGAAGAAGAGTATCACCTGGAAGATTCGAACATGTACCACTGAAGCTTCGCAATGTTGATTATGAGGAAGGGCCTTTTGTAAGTTTCCAAACCTTTTTGGTCACTTTCATATACTATTTCAAATGTTTCATACTATAAAGGAATATTGAAAGTTACTTCTGAGGAAAATGGCCTCCACTTTGCAATAGCAGGACAATTATGCCCAGAGACCAGAGAGAATGTTCTTGTCTGCTTCTCCCGACAATGGAACAGTTTACTAGGAAGAGACACTTTGGTCAGGTATCCAGTTTTGCATTTACAAAATATATTAGCTAGTGAACTGATGGTCACATTTTGTCTCTCATCTATCTGTCCAATCTATCATCCTTCTATTAATACATTCGTCCACTACCTAAATGCCTTTTTTTTTTGAAATTTCACTAAGCATTAAGAGTCAGTAGTAGGTAAAAATCATATGTTTCTATGCCTTACCTTTGGAAAACTTAAATTGATTCTACCAAAATTGACTAATAGTGATATCTATTTGGTAGTACTTAATTTTTACAGATATTCTATGAGATAGGTACTATTGTTATCTCAGTTGTATGAATCTACTGAAGTGCAGAGATGTTATAGCAAGGTCACAGGGCTGCCAAGTGCTGGAAGGACTCAGTATGATTCTGGAGTCTATGTTTAACCACCTTGGCACACTGTTATCACTGTAGTGGCTTTTATCAGTTCAAAGATAGATCAGTAAGGGCTTCATGAAAGCAACCTGAAAACTTTTGTCTAATTTGACAGATGCATATTAACTATTTATTGATGGTGTTATGTATTTGAGTGATCAGACATTTTAATTCAAGTAATAAGAATGATTCCTATTTCTAAAGAGCCATCCAATATAAATATGATAGCACATTTTAAAAAATTATATTTTATTGTTTATGACATTATTGTTGTCCCCGTTTTTCTCCTTTGCCCCTCTCTCTACCCAGCCCTGCCCCCACTCCCTCGGGTAATCCCCAAACCATTGTCCATGTCCATGGGTCATGCATATATGCCATTTGGCTACTCTATTTCCTATGCTGTACTTTATATCCTCATGACTATTCCTCAACTACAGATTTGTACTTCTTAACCCCTTCACCTTTTTGCACATTCCTCTGAACCCCCTCCCATCAGGCAACCATCAAAACATTCTCTGTACCTATAATTCTATTTCTGTTCTGCTTGTTCGTTTTGTCCTTTAGAATCAATCATTGATAGATATGAACTGTATTTATTGCCATTTTATTGTTTGTATTTTTGACTTTCTTCTTCTTAAAGAAGACCTTTGAACATGTCATATAATACTGAGTTGGTAGTGATGAGCTCTTTTAGGCTTTCCTTATCTGGGAAGCTCTTTATCTGTCATTTGATTCTAATTGATAGCTCTGCCAAACACAGTATCTTGGCTGTTAAGTCCTAGCATCTCATTATTTTGAATGTTTCTTGCCAGTCTGCTCCAGCTGCAAAGTTTCTTTTGAGAAATCAGCTCACAGATGTGTGGGAGCTCCCTTGTGGTAACTGCTTTTCCCTTGCTGCTTTTACAGTTCTGTCTTTGTCTTTAACCTTTTGGCATTTTAATTATGATGGTCTTAGTGTGAGCCACTTTAAAAAGAACAAAACATTAGATTCCACATATCAATTAAATCATATGGTATTTGTCTTTCTCTGACTGGTTTATTTCACTTAGCATAATGTTCTCCAGGTCCATCCATACTGTTGCAAGAGGAAAAAATTTCTTCTTTTTTATAGCTGAGCAGTATTCCCTTGTGTAAATGTTCCATAGTTGTTTTATCTATTCATTTACTGTTAATACTGCAATGAACATAGAGGTGCTTATGCTCTTTCAAATTAGTGTTCTAGGTCTCTTTAGGTTCTTTAGAATAAAGTCTCAGAAGTAGAATCGCTGGGTCATAAGGCAGTTTCATTTTAAATTTTTTGAAGTACCTCCATACTACTTTCCACAGTGGCTGCACCAAGCTGCTTTCCCTGAAACAGTACAAAAGGGTTCCTTTTTCTCCACACCCTTGTCAGCACTTGTTTGTGGATTTATTGATGACAGCCACTCTGACAGGTGTGATGTGCTATCTCATTGTGATTTTAATTGGCATTTCCCTGATGATTAGTGACATTGAACATCGTTTCATATGTCTATTGGCCATCTGTACATCCTCTTTGGGGAAGAGTGTAATGAGGTCTTTTGCCCATTTTTAATTGAATTGTTTGTTTTTTTTGGTGTTGAGTTTTATAAGTTCTTTATAAATTTTGGATATTAACCCCTTATCAAATGCATTGGCAAATATGTTCTCTCATTCAGTGGGCTGTCTTTTTATTTTGGTTGTTAGTTTCCTTTGTTGTCCAAAACTTTTTAGTTTGATATAGTCCCATTTATTTATTTTCTCTTTTGTTTTCCTTGCCTGAGGTTCTATATCATGGAAAATATTGTTACCATCAATGTCTGAGATTTTACTGCCTAGATTTTCTCCTAGAACTTTTATGGCTTTGGGTCTAATGTTGGAGACTTTAATCCACTTTGAATTTATGCTTGAGTGTAGTGTAAGAAGGTGGCCTGGCTTCCTTTTTCTGCATGTATCCGACCTAACAAGTAAAATACAGACAACTCATAGAGAGAGAGAGCATTCTGGCAGCTCTGGCTGGGGGTTAGCAGGGTGGAGGGATTGAGGAAAAAGGAACTCCTGGACATGGGCTACAGTGTGGTGATTGCAGGGGGAGGACCTATAAGGGGCATAAATGGTGATGGAAAAAATACAATTTAAAATGCTCTAAGAAAGAAATAAGGGGATTGTTAATGAACCAAATTCTTTAAGCTTAGTTGAAGAATTTTGACTTAAAATCTCCAGTATCAGGCCTGGGGAACTGCATTTTAGCTAAAACCCTAAGATGATGTAATACAGTCCTCGGAGAACAATGCCTGAGATATTTTGTGTTGAGACATCACCATTACAAGAGTGAAATAGCAGAAATATTAAACACTCTGCTTCTAGATTCTTTTCTTCCTGATACTATTTATGTAATTCATTGTTTATAATATATTTGCAAATAGGTAAAGTGGGAATTACTTCACAAATAGAAATATCACTTCAAAAATTTTAAAAAGAACTTAAAAAATGGACAAAAGTAATCTATCACATGCAGAGTTCAAAACACTTGTTATAGATATGTTCAAGGAATTTAGTGAGGACCTCTATGGCACTAAAAAAAATCCATTCGGAAACAAAAGATACACTGATTGAAATAAGAAACAAGTTATAAGGAATCAATAGTAGAATGGAGGAAGCCAAGAATCAAATAAATGATTTGGAACATAAGGAGGCAGAAAACAACCAATCAGAATAGCAAGAAGAAAAGAAAATCCAAAAGTGAGGATAGTATAAAAACGTTCTGGGTCAACTTCAGATGTACCAATATTTTTATCATGGGGGTGCTGGAAGGAGCAGAGAGGAAGCAAGAAATGCAAACCTATTTGAAGAAATAATGATAGAAAACTTCCTTGACTTGGTGAGGGAAATAGACATACGAGTCTAGCACACGCAGAGAGAGTCCCATACAAGACGATGGTAAGTATTTGTAGGGTGTGAGTTATAAGCCATAGTTTTGCCTAAAAGTTAAGAGTATAAATTTCAAGAGATAAACATATAACGTAGTTTTAGTTTTACCACATTATATATGTTGGGTTATTCTGTAACACTTGACTCCAACTGTGATATATTTTCAAAACAATTGCTTTGCCATCAGTGTTTTACTCTTCCCCCCAACATTCCTAGTAAGTTTACAGGCTTCTGTAATGACAGATGCAGCAAAATGGCAAACTATTTTAGAGCAGAACTAATCTAAGTATGTGCAATTCATTTTATACTTTATTTGCTACTTCATGCAGCTTATTACACTAGCGTATATGACATAATTATTTATTTTCAAGTATAGAGAAAATATTCTCTATTTAATGAGTTTTGGTTTTTACTGTTTTCAATTTCACTGTTTTAACAAAGAACCGATTGTATGCCTAAGAAAACAAATATACTTCAAGAAACAATTCTTGCTTTAAGGAGACTCAAATAATAATAATATAAATCATTATTCTATTGCCAGAATGTAAACAATAATATCTTATTTAGATTTATTTTCTTAAGGCTTTCTCTCCCTTTTTTTGTTTTTAATAACTACTTGCAGAAGTCTAAGCTATAATCAGTGGAATCAAAGGTAGCATTTGTATATTGCTAGATATACAAAAATTTTTCTCTATTTTAAAATTGATACATTAACCCTTCCTATTATATGCTCTACTTTTGTCATAGATGTTACCATACTTTTTTGTTTCTATCAAATGGAATATCAATGTAATGATTTTTTCTGGTATCATTGCTAACTTCATTAAAAATAAGAATACAGACAATAAAAAACAAACTTGGTCATCTAGTATATAATTTTTTAAAGATTTTCTCTCTTTTTTGATGAAATATTCCAGGGTATTGGGTAAAAGAAGGTTTTCCATTTCACACTTAATGCTTTATTTTTCTAAGTAAATAAACTCTAAATATTAAACTGACCCCACACCTTAAACATTTATTTTTAGACTTGCATAAATCAATATAGAATGCTTTCCTTCAATTTATAAGTATATGTCATTTAATTTATATGAAGCTTTTAGGGGTCTTCTAGCTTCTATTTTTCCCCATGTTGAAAGGGGCAGGTAATGCCTAACTTTGTATGCGTTAATGATTAGAAATAGTAAGAGGAAATAGAATGGAATTGGCAATCAATAAATGGTAGCCAAGTGTTACATGTTAAAAATTCTGCGAGGCAGATTTTTGTGAAGGATTAAATATGTCTTCATTAATTCTTAGAATGCATGTGGCATTTTTAAATTCTGTATAACCACAATCATTTAGTTATTTTGTCAGAATTGCTTTTCCAAGTACACCCTCAGCACTCTTTTACTTTGAGCTATTTCTTCTACCAGTATTCAGTTACAACTACATGACAGTAGCTTTTAAGAGAATTTATTTTTTCTGTCTTCTTTTTTTAATTCACTCATTCATTTATTGTCATTCATTCAATCTCATCCATTTATCCATTCACTCATGCTACCTTCACTTAATTCACTTCCATTGAAAAACAGCCATGCACAATAAAAAAATGTTAACATTGTTCCTACCCTTAAAGAGCTCATAAATTCTTACAGTACTTTTTGATTTTTATTCAGGAAATGTTAATTATGTGCAAATCTTGTGTTACATTTTGTTCTAGGTGTTGTGAATGTAGGCGAGGAAGAAGAAAAATACCCTCCCTGTCCACTTGGAGCTTGTATTGTCATAAGAAAAAAAAGATTGATATGTAATAAATAGAAGATAATTTTATACAAGCAATAATATGGTATATTATTATGGCAAGGTAGCACAGAGAACATGGTCATCTCGACTGAACACAATCTTTCTTTATGATCAGAGATTTATAACTTGTAGAATTCTTTTTATAGGTTAGAGTTTTTCATTGTCTCCATTTTGGTGCTTCTCTTTGTCATTGTCCTGCTGTGCTTTGGTTTGTCCTGAAGCTAAATAGTTCAAGAATCATAATAGATTTTTATTTTCAGCTAATTAATTCTCCTCTAATGTAGTTTATTTTCTCAGTTTGGGAAATGAAAGCAAATATCTCGCTGGTTGCTTCTTTCTTCCTACTGTTAGGCTAAAGTGGAAATCAGGGGTCTTACTTTTACTTTCCCTTTGACCACTTGAATGTGTCTTTGGCAAAGAGAACTCCCCAGTCAGAATCAGATACTTGTACAGTAACAGAGTTGCTGAATGCCTCAGGCATGTCTGAGCAAGATTTACTGCCCTATTTATAAGACAACAGGGTGCTTTGCTTAGAAAGCTCAGCTTCTTCTGGGAGCCCACAGGCAAGTCGGTTACCAAGCAACAACTGATTTCTCACGGAAAACCAAATATAAAAGCCTACATCATTAATTAAACAGATAAAGATGCAGTCTTCCCATGGTTACCAACCTGCAAGCAATGAAGTTCTGCATCTAATATGTATAAATTGTCATTTTTGTTTTACAAAGATGCTCTTGTTTTACTCATATAGAGCAAGTGACTGCTGTGAGGAAAGGGAAGGCATGGCCTATATTAAAAGTTCACTTTTAGTTAGGGCAGATGGACAGTTTCTATCAGAAGGGGTATTACAGCACAAGATCTATATGTAAGCTTCAGGAAATGTGCACCGATTCATGTTATCAGTTTAGCATAAACATGGCCATTTCAGTATTAAGATTATAGGAAGAAGAGAGACAGAGAACAAGTACATAATATGTTATCATACATTCTAAGGAAGCCAAAGCAAAAGAAAAAATATATTATGGGACCTAAAGTCCTGTTAGGCAGACAGATGTTAGTATTTAGACTCTAAATAGGACATGTCATAGAACTTACCAGAACCTTAATGTAGTTACTGTTCTAAGTGTTAGTCAGAGGCTAGCTAGACTCTTCAGTTTGACTAATTGTACTCTGAAGCAATAAAAGAGGATGACAGTAAGTGTGAGAGTCACAGAATAAAACAAGCACCCAAGACCTAATGGTGTTTCTACTAAGAGATGAGTGACAGATAGGTATGGAGACGCAGGGAGACCCAAGGCTAGCACTGTTCTTTCTTGGAGATGAGAATAAATTGTATGTAGGCAGATGTTAATCTGGCAATATCAGAAAAATATAATGTGGCTTGAGTTTTATCTCAGAGCATTTTGCTAGGAACTGACTCTCTGCTCACAATTCCCGTGATTGGTAAAATGTCAATGTCAGTGAATGCAGTTTATAGCCCTCTCATAAGGAGGCAATTTTCCAATAAGTACCCAAGAATATTGATTTAGAAAGATCTAGTTATATTTTTGAAATTATTTCAATAATATTCTTTTTTTTCCAGTGGGTAAGACTATAGCATTTTTGAAGGGGAAATATAGTTGGCCAATTCTTATGGGTGTTCACTTTGTTTTTTAATTCACATGATGGATAATTATTTTACTAATAAATTTGACAAGCAGATTGAATCATATATGAAGTCTATTATAGACTCATTCTCATTCTATTATAGAATGAGAATGGTTTGTGCGACATCAGTGTAAACTTGCAGCCAAGGGAAGTGGACTGGAATGTGCATGTGTGAACAATGAAGACCTCACTGTACTAGTCAGCAGGGCCAGTAGTTCTGGTTGAGTGAGCATGTGTACTTTGTGTCCATTGCGTTCAAAATGACTGAGTAAGTAGAACAACAAATCTGCATCAGATTTTGTGTTAAGCTTGAACATTCCTCCATAGAAAGTATTTGATTGATTTGAAAGGCTGCAGCTATGGGCAACTAGAGATTGGCACCTTCATCATGACAACATGCCTGCTCATGCATCACAACTTGTGCAGAGTTTTTGGTTAAAACATCAGGTCACCCAGGTGACTCAGGTCCTCTACAGCTCAGATTTTGTGCCCTGTGACTTGTGGCTTTTCCCAAAACTAAACTCACCTTTGAAAGGGAAGAGATTTCAGATAGGTGATGTGATTCGGGAAAATACAACAGGAAATCTGATGGAGATTTGGAGAACTGTGTGAGGTCCCAAGGTGCCTACTTTGAAGTGGCCTGAGGTGTCAGTGTCCTAGGTACAATGTTTCTTCAATACATGTCTCTTTTTTTCATAGTGCATGGCTGGATACTTTCCGGACAGACCTCATACTTTTTAAATATATCCACTGGTTACTCAAACAAATGTTGACAAAAATTTTGTCACTGAAACAATTGTTAATGAGAAAACATTTATGAATATATGCTATGTGTTAGGGACAGCTGTTTTTCTATTTTCTAGTTTGGATTTTCCCAGTAGGGACAAAGACATATATAGTAAGTCACATACCTTGAACATTATATGCAACAGCTACCCTGAATTCTTGATGAATACTTCCAGAACCCTGTCATATCTGCATTCAGCATGATGCTAAATGCTTGCTTCTCAGAGAAAAGAGAAAAGCCAGACTGCCCTCAGAAAGCATCTCTGATGATGAGACTAGAGAACAGAATGAGTTAAATTGACATTGCTACAAATCCGTTTAAACAAACAAATTGGTTTAATGTCTTTTTATGCTTAGTTAGATTCAAGCCAGTAGAAATACTACAAAAGCTTTTTTGTGTCTTTTTTAGAGAATCATATTTGGAGGTACCTGATGTACATTTGGTGAGTCGATTCTGATAATCCAGTCAGAGAATTAGCTACAGTTTCTTGTGATATTGCTCATTAGTATTGACTTTGTTCTAGCCTGTCTTAAAACCTAACATTTGAGAAGTTTCAAACTTTTCAAAAGAAACTTTGTTGTGTCATTAATATACTTATTTTACTTTTTAAAAAATAACAACAAATGACAGTTGGCAAATTAGAATATCCAGAGCCATCCTCCCCTTCCCCCCAACATTCTTATCCATATCTATTCTAGCACCTAATATTGTTACTTCTACTTTGATATATATTTGTGTCTTCTCCTTTCAATTCTTATCACCATGAATTGGTTCAGGCTTTTATTACTATTTTCCAATGAAACAAATTGTTATCTCCAAATACAAATTGGTATGTATGCATATACATGCATCTGCTAAAACTTGCAATCTTTATGTTTCACTTAAGATCAGATTCAACTCCCTGACTCCTATGTTTTTAGGTTTCTTTTTTCAGCCTTCTGCCCATTTATAGCTTTTACTAGTGCCGCTCATATTTGCTATGTTTTGTCCCCTGAACACAAAACTGCTCCTTAAACATTTTTAAAAAATGTTTCCCTAGTTACAAATATCCTTTTACATTTTTCCATATCTGGTTTTTAGAAATAATTTTACCTGTAAAATATTTAGTACATGCCTGATGAGAGTTGCCATATGTTGTTTTATTTTTAATGAGTGATTATTTGAATATTGGAAGGTTACTTCCAAAGCATCATTTCTCATCAGCTGTATTTAAACCTATTCTACCCCTTCTTTTTGATTAAGAGGAATGACAGTGATTTTCTAAATTAAAAAAAAATGAAATACATTGACCATATAATAGTAAGATAGTGAAATGATTTCTATCTGGTATTTTGAATAAACAGTTTTAAATACATTACTTGTTTTTCCATGAGTAACAAATCATAAAATACATCATTTTGTGAAATGATGCAAAGGCTTGCATTGCCAAATTTCTAATATATAACTCTTAACTTTTAAAAATCTCTTTCTCATAATGTTCAAGTCACTAAACAAAATAGACACTTAGTGTAAACAACCCATGGGTTAAAAATAGTAAAAAAAATAAAAGAAAGAATTTCAAAGCTCTTATTTTTATATGTACACTATTATTTTTACATGTACACTTTAAAAACTGTACCAAAGCCCAGAGAAAGACATGCAAACACCACTTTTTAAAATAACATATCTTTTCAATACAAATAATAGTTTCAGAGTTAAATTTCCAGGAGTAGAGTAGCCTATTTCAAATTGTTACTAAAACCTATTTTATACATTTTACTCCCTCCAGAAACTAAATGTTCAAAATGATAGTAGAATCAGAAAGCCACCATTCTGTTTTAAGATGCCAGTTCTTGCCATCTCTTAAGTACTTGGTAGAGTTTGGGATATATTGAAACAGACTTTACTCTTAAGAATCTAGATTGTCTTATCAGAGATCAGAGGATTTAGGATTACTACTAAAAATCAAATAAAATTATTACTATGTATACATTCCTGATACTCAGGAGAAGCAATTTCACACACACTATCTATTTCAATGCTTGGGGGAAAATGGCCTGTTCCATGGGAGAAAGCATTGCTCCAGAGCACAAACATATCTAGAGAAACTTTGCTCTGGGGTGAGCTGAATGAATAGGTAAGTGGTTTGTCTGAGATCAAACAGGTGAATACACAGGAGATGGCGGTCCTGAACCTAAGTCTGCTCGAGGAAAGTGCAGGACTCTCTTCACTCCCGTTTATTTACCATAGCCATTTTCAAGTAAACAGAATGAAAGAGTAAGTGTAATCACTTCTATGAGCACAGTAGACTACCATCCACATGCCTGTCGATTTCTTTACTTTGCCTCTGTAGGGATTAGTCCATAGCCTAGCCCAGCCAACCACCACAAAAACAAGGAAGGTTGTTAACTGACAGAAAGCTTATATGACATCTATTTTAATATTATTAAGAAAGTGGTCACAAGAGTTTTAACTATATTGCTCCATTCATGATGAGTCTGGAGTATTGTCTTGTCTTTTCTATGAAGAAAAGCCCGTTGCTATTGCGAGGCTATTTATTAATAAAATTTATTGGGGTAACATTGCTTAATAACATTATATAAGTTTCATTGCATTGTGTGCTTACCACCGAAAGTCTACTCTCCTTCCACAAAGACTATTTAGAAAGGGCGACATAACTATCAGAAAATGTTTTTTTTTCTACTTAAACAAACTATATTGGACTTACTTTATACGGAGCAGCAAAAGATCCAAAATAGGCAATACAATATTGAAGGCAAAGACAAATACCCTACCCAACTTCAAGATTTGCTATAAAGCTACAGTAATCACAGTATTTTGGTAAAAGAATAGACAAATAGATCAAGGGAACAGAATAGAAAGCTCAGAAACAGACCCACATAAATATAGTCAATTGATGTTTGACAAAGAAGCAAAAGCAATACAATGGAGAAAAGATATTGTTTTCAACAAACAGTTCTAGAAAGGCTGGGCGCTAACACAGACACACACACAAACAATAATCTAAACACACACTTTATATCCTTGGCAAAAATTAATTCAGCATGGATCATAGACATAAACATGAAGTGCAAGAGTTAAAACTTTTAGAAGGTAACACAAGAGAAACTCCAGAGGACCTTGGATATGGCAATGACTTTTATATACAACACCCAGGACATAATATTTGAAGAATATAAATGATAAGCTGGACATTATTAAAATGGAAAACTTGTGTTCTTTGAAAGAACACAATAGTAAGAGAATGAAAGATAAGCCACAGATTGGGAGAAAATCTTTGCAAAAGACATAGCTGATAAAGCACTGTTATTCAAAATATGCAAAAAACTTTTAAAAGTTAACAATAAAAAAACAAGCAACCAGATTAAAAAATGGGCCAAAGATCTTAACAGACACCTCACTAAAGAAGATATACAGATGGAAAATAAGCATATGAAAAGATGCTTCATACTATATGTGATCAGGAAAATGTAAATTAAAACAGTAAGATATCACTACAAACCTATGACAACGACCAAAATGCTACATACTGACAAAACCAAATGCTGGCCTGGATGTAAAACAACAAAAATTCTTATTTGCTGCTGGTGCAGATTCAGAATGGTACCTCCACTTTGGAAGATAGTTTGGACACTTCTGACAAAACTAAACATGCTCTTACCATTCAACCCAGTGACTATGTTCTTCAGTATTTACCCCACATGAACTGAAAGGATTTTTTCCAACAATAACTTGCATGTGATTGTAGCAGCTTTATTAACAATTACCTTAAAGTAGAAGTAAAGCAGATGACCTTCAGCAGGTAAATTGATACACTGGGATGCATCCAGACAATAGAATATTATTTTACACTAAAAAGAAATGATGTATTAAGCCATGAAAATACAGAGCAGAAACTTAAATATACAGGGTTAGGCAAAAGTAGATTTACAGTTGTTCATATGAAAAATAATAATAAAATAAAGAAGTAACAATACAAAAAGAAACTCTGTTTTACCTACTCACAACTGTGAGACTACTTTTGACTTACCCTGTATATTAATAAGTGAAAGAAGCCAATCTGTAAAGCCTACAAACTATATGATTCCAATTATGTGACATTCTGAAAAAAAGAAAACCTATGGCAACAATAAAATGATTAGTGTTTAACATAGGTTGAGGGGAGGAATGAATAGTCAGAACACAGAAAAACTTTAAGGTAGTAAAACTATTTTGTATGATACTATAATGGTAGATGCATGTCATTATACATCTGTCAAAACCCATGACATGTATGACCCCAAGAGTGAACAAGATCTAACGTAAACCATGGGCTTTGGCAATAATGACTTGTCAATGCAGGTTCACTGATTGTACAAATGCACTACTCTGGCTAAGGGGCCGATAATAGATGAAACCATGTGAGTTTGGAAACAGTGAGTATATGAAAGCTCTCTGTACTTTCAATTTTTTTGTGAACCTAACACTTTTTTTTAAACATAAAATCTATTTGATAAAAAATTTAAGTTCTGTTATGTTCCTAACATTGTTATTAGCCTTGAGAGTATAAGATGTATTAAGCACATGGTCATGGTAAAGATAAATGTTTAAACAGGCAATTTCAATATAATTACTTGGTATGCAGAGAACATAGAAAAGGGAAGATGAGTAAGCAAGAGAAAAGCCAGAGAGCTTCTCAGAAATCTTGCTTTCTGCTTGAGCAAAACCTTAGAAGAATTGTGTGTTGTGGCACAATAGTATAGAATGATTGCAAATAGGGAAAAAAAAAAAGATCCTTTCAATTTACCACATTATCAAAATATGATTTCAACATTTCAAGTTTATATAAGATGGACTCAAAGTATCATTGCTGAAAATACTTTATGTAACTCATGAAGAAATGTGAAAAATATTGCATATTTGGAATAAGTGCTCAAGAGGTTAAACTATAGTAGTATTCTATTGTATTTTAGAATTATTATCTATAAAAATCACCCAAATGAATTTATTTCACACTTATGTACTTCTTTGTAATACTCTGCATCAATTGAATCTTGAAGAGCATTTGTTGGCTTACATAGGCTAAACAGTCTAACAGTAAAAAAGGAAAGTTTAAATAGGGTTGGTCAGAGGGCTCATGGAACATAATTAATAGCTTCATTTTTTGAGTTGGCTTTTCTCTGTATTGGCTTCATTCTCAGGCTCCATGTGGTTTGTATGTGGATGCCAATAGCTCCCAAAAATTATGCTTTTAGTTCTCGTGAAATGGAAATATAATGCAATTCCTGACCAGAACCAAGGAATAAATATTTCTACGTAGATTGGTTTAACACCAGTCCCAGAACCAATCAGAAGGACAGCAAGGTAAAGTTATTCTAAGTGAAATTCCTCATTACTTGAGTCAGGGAATAAAACCAGGCTAAAATTCAAAGATAAAGTGAAAGAGGCAGGATTCTCCACAAGAAATTCATGATCTTGTGGAATTTTGATAGCTGGCAGCCAGCAAAATTCAAAGTCCATGAGGTTTAAACTATAAACTGTGCTTCAGTATCTAATATCCTTTCTAATTTTTGGTAATATAATGTTTGAACATCAACCATACATATAATCCCCAAGGTACATACTGCACCTTCTAGTCTCTCGCTGAAACTCTATGAGTGATTTGTTGAAATTTGAGCTAAGTGGGTGTGAGCAGAGGTATGTGTGAAACTTCAGGGTACATCTCCTTAGATGATTACTCTGAATTTTACATCTAGCCCATTCCAGAAGGAATGAAATGGCAGTGGGGCATGTAGTAAGCCAAGTCTAGAACCAACTATTCCTCTCATTACAATAAAAATTTCCAATGTCTTAAATGGGAAAAATGTGTATGTGTATTACCAAATAAGTATCTCATTCTTTACTTACATCCCTTATTTTTATACAATTACTATTACAGTTGCTTAGAGTTATGTTGGGATCGGTAACTGGTTTGCCTAGGAAAAGAAAGACTGTTTTCATTCCAACACATGGTACTCTGAAACTAGTCACAATGTTTTTAAAAACTATCTCTTTTAACAGGTAAAATCTACTTTTAATAGGTTCCAAAATGAACACCTGCCTTTGGTGGGTAATGAATTCTACACTGAATATTGTTTTGGTTTAGGCCTATTTTATAGATGAGATAAATGGCATAAATCAACCTTTCTTTGGTAAAGACAATTGTCTTTAGACCTGTCCCTAAAGAGAAAGTTATGAGTACTTGTCAAGCGTGCCATCAAAATTATCATTATCATAAAACAAGCAGATATAATTTTCTACTTCAGGAGGGATTGTTTTAAACTCAAAGTATGATTAGTTTTGACACACACCATATTATGGCTCTAATTAAGTGTCCTGGTGGGTTAGTCCTTGTTGAGATGATTCCCTGACCCTTCATGACAAGTATAAATGAGAAGAGTTGCTCCTTCAAACAGGAGAAGTGAAGGATTCCATGGCAGCCCATTTTCTTGCAGAAAAGTATAACCTTTAGAGCTGCAAAAATTAAATGCAGCTAAAAAAACATAGTCTTAATAAGTGCAGAGCATCAATATACTCAAGTTACTGTTTTTTCATAGGGCAGTGAGTCCAACGGTTTAAATTTCCAAATAACATTTTGCGCAAATACTTGACCTCTCACACATCTTTTTCTGCTGTGAGTTTGTACTAAAGTAAGTGTGCAGATTCCAGGACTGAAAAATTCCTTAAGATCCAGAGCCTCAAAACTTTTATCAAAGTCTATTGCCTTAGAGAAAAAAATCTGATTATTATCATAATAGGTAAAAGCCATTATACATTTTTAAACATAATAATTTTACAGTCTCCAAACTTCTGAGGGTATAAAAAAATCTCAGTTTCACAAGATTAAGTTTCTGAATACAAAGTCCTATGTCAGTTCACTGACAATAATAGGTAAGTAGGTATCAAGATTCTGTTGTATCTACTTTCTAAGGCTCCAGTATTCAAATCACAAGTGTAATGTCACCAAAAGCACATTTCCACCCTCTTGACTACAATACCCACTATAATAGTTTGGATTAAACTTTTGTTTTCAATTTATATTGTTGATCATTAAGAAAACTTTTTAGAAAATGTATTTGTCTTGTAAAATATTTTTACTTGTATGTATGTGCCTAATGAAATAATTTAAAATATTATTTTTGGATATCAATACAGATAAAAATTAAATAACATAATGCATTTTTTACAATACTCTTTAAAAACAAAATCACAGATTTTCCAAAGCCAGTTCATTTTCTGGAAGATTATTAGCTAACAATTATTTATAATTTAATATATTTTAGAAACATTTGTGAGAGTTTTAAATGTATTAATTAATTTTCCCAACAACTCCATAAAGAGGATATTATTGTCGTTTCCATTTTAAAGATAAACTGAAGCATATAAAGTGTGCATAACTTGTTCAACTAATAAATAGCATGTGACTGATAAATAGTAGGGGTACCATTCAAATTCGAGTGGTGTAGCACTATAGTTTACACTCTACTACTATTTAAGGAAATATACTCTAATATAAAATAGATATCTATGTTTTAATGAGACTGTGTTTTCTGAAATTTAAAACATGTACATATATACACATGTATGTATATGCACACATATATGCATACATCTATGTATTTATGTTTGTGTGTATATATATATATACACATATACATACAGATAGATAGATACAGTGCTTCAGTATCCAATATCTTTTTTTGTAATGGAATATTTGGATATCAGACATACATATAATCCCCTAGGTACAGACCACATCATATCTATATATGAGACTGGGAGACTAAATCTCATATATATATATATATATATATATATATATATGTATATACACACATATATATACATATATGCATATATATTTTTATATATATATAAAATGAAGGTGTAAATAGTGGTTACCATAGTTCCAACTAATTTATTTGGTCTTTAAATATTTCAATTCACATTTATAATGGTTCATTTTCCAGATGGCTATGAAGTCTGAGCCTGAGCTTACAGGCTTTGAGATACCATGTTCTAACTGTTGAGACATTTAATGTACTGTGGAAAAGAGAGATAAATTTTAAAATGGGCTGGGTGCCTGGGAAGTCGCCTGCAGTCAGAATATAGCCAGATACTCAGGTTTGCTCTGGAAGCAGTAGCCTTGTGGCAGAACCCCCTGGGAGTGGAGGAGGTAACCTCAAAGGCTATTCTCACTGTGCTCCTCTCATGTGTCAGAGTGCTTTGAAAGAAGATGGCCTGTCTATCTGGTACATTCTTACTCACCGGATGTAGGTTTTACCCATACTTCTCAAATTAATAAGGGAAACTTGAAGGCTTTCTCACTGTGTGCACATGTTATTTTGCTCTTCTCTCCTCTCCAACCACTTATTTATTATATGTGGATTGCCTGGAGAGCTTTATCTCTGTGTATTGCTCTTTGACTTAATTTATTCAGAAAGACTAATAGCTTTAACTCAGTGAATGACAGTGAGTCTAAGACACAAGGAAAAATGTGATAAAGAATTTGATCTTCACTTTGGACCAAAAGAGGGACAATTGCAGGATTTTCAGCAGAAAGTTATGTTTTAAATAATATTTACTCTGCTTCACTGAAACTAAAGTCTAAGGGTCAAGGATAGTCCATAGAGGGCTGCTGCAATTATCCTTAAAAATACTATTCTGACCCAAATTGGAATGAACCCTCTGTCTCTGTATCAATATTTCTGTATCTGCCTATCTCTGTTTATCTGAAAAATAGAAGTATGCATATGCGTCTATGTACACATACATTATAAGAAAATTCAGCCCTGGCTGATGTGGCTCAGTGGATTGGGTGCCGGCCTGCAAACTTAAAGGTCACCAATTTGGTTCCCAGTCAGGGCACATGCCCGGGTTGCAGGCCAGACCCCCAGTTGGGGTTGTGGGAGAGATACTGATTGATGTATCTCTCACACATCAATATTTCCCTTCCTCTTTTTCTCCCTCCCTTCCCCTCTTTCTTTTTTAAAAATATTTTTAAAAATTTATTTATTTTTAGAGAGAAGGGAATTGAAGGAGAAAGAGTGGGAGAGAAACATCAATGTGTGGTTGCCTCTCATGTGTCCCCTACTGGGGACATGGCCTACAACCCAGGCACATGCCCTGACTGGGAATGGATCCAGCGACCTTTTGCCTCACAGGCCTGTGCTCAATTCACTGAGCTACACCAGCCTGGGCTCCTCTCTTTCTAACAATAAATAAATAAAATCTTTAGAAAACATTCAAAGACCATAAGAACAGTGTGAATAGACCTCCTGTCACTGGGCTCAATGTCAACTCACAGGCAAATGTGTTTATCTATAGGCCAGCAATCTCCCCTCTTCTCTCCAATTTCTGGGTTATCTTGAAGCAACTTTAGGTATTATGAAGATACAAACTGCAAGTTTTACTGATAAACTGGGTGTAAAGTATGGGGGAAAATGGTTCTGGGTGAGTTCCAAGCGTTTGGACAGAGTGCCTGCGAAGATGGAAAAACCATCAGCAACAATGAGGTGTTGTCAATGGAGCAAGTCTGAGCTGGTGGGTCATCAGAATTTTTTGGATATGCCGATTTTGATACATCTATTTAGCTGCTAAGTGCCTCTTTTCAGAAACTCATATTGGAGCATCTAAATACCTGAGCACGTCATTAGAGAGGCTAGTTATAGATTTTTTGCAGATGCTGCTGGTAAAACTGTTCCTTGTCACCTATTTTTCCTTGCTCTTCTTATTATTAAAAAAAGAGACACACAAATGGTCATGTTGCTTTGTATGAAGAATTATTCAAGAAGTTCTGCTAAGTGGAAATGGAGGTCATTTATGAAACTACTGAATTCCACATGGAGGGTCACTTCCTTTTACCTTCTTCATAGGTTTTGAGGAGGCTCTGCTGCTCGAACCCTCAACTAGATTACTAAGGGACCAACTGATGATATATAGAGTTTGAAATACAAGCATGTTAAATTATCTTTATGAGTTCCTCATTGTCTCATAATAAATTCAGCAATCTTATAATGAATTATAAAAACTTAAAGAAAGACCTGTAGATTTGGGCCCAGTTGAATAAAAACACCAAATGGAACCCAGATATTTATTATTTCATTAAAAATAAATCAATTTAACAGGCTCTTTCTACCATGGGCTCTAAAATCAGCGAGGCCTATATCCAAATTTCATCTCTTCCATTTCCAAGTAGTATGAGCCTGAATAAGTTATTTCACTTTTTAAACTTCTCTTTTCTTAGTTTTAAAATGGGAGAAAAAATACCAACCTTTTAAGTTTGTTGTGATGATTAATATGTTATGAATATTGATGAATCACAAACTACCTTGCATAGGAGAATTGCTCAATATATGTTACCTGTTATTACAACGAAAGTAAAAACTGACTTCTAATAACTAAGATATTCCTTCACCATTCCAAAGTACAGAGAATGTTAACTTTAGGTGTGGTAACAAAGCACCAGATGTCTTTGTTCAAGTACTTATAGTCTAATAACTTTAGACAGCACAGACATATTAAATCCCAAACCAAGGAGACTCAAATGAGGATCATTTCCTTTGTACGTGCATAAGCGTTTTCTTCACCTTTCTAAAGTTTAGGAATGAGAGACAACTTCAGAAATTTGTGAAAAATAGCCTGAATTAGGCCTGATCACACACACTGATCACAAACCTCTGGAAAACAGAGTTGGGGAGTAGCCTTCTCTCGCCCAGGGGACCCATTATACGACCAAGTAATCACATAGCCCTTTTCTTCCATAACTTCTGTGAATACAAATGAAGTGCTCAGGTGGAATTTCTATAATAGGTGTCTGCAGCAATCTTTGCATGACCATGATTCACAAATTCTATCAGTGAATAATATCTATAAACTGGTAGGTTTTACAGTTTAGGCTTGAAACAGCTTTTGCCTGATTTCATCTAAAAACTCTCCTGAACCCCTAAAAGTTTGTTCTATTTTTTTCTCGTTGGATATTGTAGAGCAGACGAATATTTCTTACAAGATGGAGAGTGTTCTGTGCTTTTAAATTCAATATATAGAAACTTAATATTATGTCCAAAGGTAGTATGGCTATGAAGTAAAGGTCACAAATATATATATATATATATATATATATATATATATATATATATATATATATATAAAACTATGGGCAATGTGTTCTAAATACTTGCTTTATCTCAACCCCAGTTATACAATGGCATGTCATATACATGAAAAGACTATTCAACTTAGCCACTCACAAATAAAAAGAAAATTTGATAATCGTTTTGTATTGGGAGTGCACTGTTTTATTTGCCTATTGAATAACATTACCCCTTTTGTTCGTGTTTGTCTAGTTGTTGCACTGACAACCGAGATGGAAACATATGACCTAGGGCCAGGCCGACCTGACCTCCTGAAGTAGAGTAGGGGTCTATGTAATTAAGTCTGTGAAGGAAATGAGTTGGTGTGATCTAGAGAGGAAAAAAGGCCAATGCATAGCAGGAGTGAGAATGGCAGAAGATAAAGTTTATTTGTTGTGTATTGTAAGCAAAATAGTATTTGCAATTATCATCAGGGCTGCTCCTAAAGAAAACAAAATTATTTTGATCTAGTAAAATATCCATTAATATGCTGGAAAAGATAAAGTGAGCAGCTGAAAGTATATTTTGGAGAAAGCTAAAGAAAAAACAGCCCACTACTCTGCACAGGAATAAAGATGAATTTGGAATTAAAGAGAAGAGCAAAGAAGATAGGAGGAAGTAGGGACCAAAAGACACTTTAAATTTCTGGAGCCCAAGCTGATGGACATAAACTCTGTGTCTTTTTGAAAATTAAGATATCTAATGTTGAATTTTCAACTTTCTGTTCCATTTGCTGCCATGTAACCATTACATCTTAGCAACCATTACAATTCTATTACATACAGCTGCCTGCGTTGAATGCTATTTTGATCGGGTGTGGGCATGGAGATTAAAAAAAGTATACAGCTGTAAGATATTAAATGGAGACTAAGAATTCCACAGAAGCCAGAAATAGAAGTGACGTAGATTAGTAAACATTGGGAATTCACAGAAAACTTAATTCCAGACAATCCTGAGGATGCCCTAAGGAGCAGGGTGAACATACTCTTTGCTATAGATACACATTCACAAATTCAACGCTCTCAGGATACTCCCTTTTGTCCTGAAAATGAGAATTAAAATTTGTAGAAAGAGAACTTTTCTACACATTCATTGATTTATGATAACTATCAGCATATTTCACATGGGACAATCTAAAAAGAAAACGTGTCAAAATCAAACTGAAAATCAGAAAAAATGTACTTAAAGTAATAATCTTGGAGAAATATCAAAGGCCTATGAAAATTACTAAGTCCGTTTACATATCTTTGCATTCGGTTGACTGCTCAAGGCAAAATCAACTAAACAGTTCTGAAAAAGAATATCATTGCAGTATATCGACCCCTGTATAAACAACAAAAATACCTAGTCTAGTCTCAGTTGGCATTTTGCTGTAAAGGAGCACATTGGTTCTTCATTGTATAATCAGTTTGCTTATTCTTAGGCGGTGGGAGCTGAGAAAAACAAAGCTGTCATCTCCACACTATTTTGAAGGTGACATCTGCAAATGCAGGTTTCATTCTTCCATTGTCTGATTCGCTTTAATCATTCGTATTTGCAGCTGTTTGAAAGCATGCTCCATTCACATCCTTTTCCTGCGGACAGAGAAATAAAACTGGCTATTCATTTAGTCCACTTAAGAAAAAAAAAGCAAACCATGTATACTAAATACTGAGCCTATCTTTTTGGAGTTGCAGCTGTTTTCTAGCACTAGTTCTTTTATCGTTCAAAGGAGGAAAAATAGCTCTATTTATTGCTTAGAAAAATATGTATCTTCTTGAATTTGCTGCAATTAGATTTCTAAAATTGAATGCATTCAGTTTGTATCACTCTTGGGCTAAGAAATAACAAAACATGTGTTTGATTACTGGAAAGGCTCGTTCTTGTTCATAGCTCATAATTTTAAAATTTATTTAAGAATAATCACTGCTATTTTCATCAATTTCTGTCTCCCTCTGGTATTCTGGACACTGTGAGGTCAGCACAGTGGTTATGGAGAGAGTATAGCTGGCTATATGGTATGAATTTCTCTATTTTTAGTATGGAGCAAGTTGTGAATAGATGTATTTGATAAATATACTGATAATTCAAAATTTTCAAAAACAAAAACATCATATAGATGTTATAGATAGGTGTTTTATTTAACAGAGGGAACAACTGTAGAGCTGATGATAGAGATATAATGAGGTCAGGGTCATTAAACAATCTTATCTGCATGTATAGTAGGGGGAGCAATAACAGACTTTCAGATTTGTTTGCTTCAAGAACTCTGTGTGACAAAGTGCTATATTTGATTTCTTTGTCATTGAAATTCTTAGGAGAAACATTAGAACTGTACAGAGAGGAAGAGTGTGGAAGAAATTTAAAGGAACCTTGTTTGGTGTGGGTAGCACAGAAGCACTCTTTTATTAGCTCCTGAAAAGAAGTGGCTTAAAATTTACTAGACAATCACGAATATTCCATCGTGGTCTTATATTCAATGAGCATTCACTCACTCATTCACTCATATTAAATATTTACTAATGGCAGAGCATCCAAGAAAAATCTGAGAAATAACTAAAAGGAAAATTTACTGTAAAGAAAAGCACTATGCCAATGTAATCAAGAATATGAAACTGATTTTTATTTTCATATTCCTGATTACAGAGGCACCATTATGGGTGGCTTACTCTTCAGATATGATGTTAAAGAATTAGATATTAAAATGGTTAATTAATATTTTTGTTGAATTACTAAATGCTGTTCTAATCATTTTCTGAACAGACTGAATTCAGTGACACTGTTAGTGTGAAGTGGTTTTATTTTTTGCCCATTAATATGTTCAGCCATACTTTGTCAAACCTAGCTTTCTGGGCCATTAGTGTTATTTCAGGTAGATAGCATAGTTTTCCACTCATTTTCAGTCTTGCCCACTCTGCATTGGTTGAGAATTTCAGTCTTATATCCAAGTTAGTTGTTACTGCATACCATTTCCCACCCCAGCCCAGACTTCAGCTTGAGGGACTTGATGTAGCATAGCAACCTAGGAAGAGAGCTTCAATGGATAAGTGAACTTGGGTTGCTATGTAAAACACTTGAGACTAGCCCCCTTATGGACCATTGAATGCCAGTAATTAGTAGCAGTGTTTCACCTCTTCATAGTTATGATGGGAAGTGAGCTGTGACTTTATTCTTTTTTCCTTCCCTCTGGATTATTTATTTTGCTTGTTGGTCCTTTTGGATTTGCTTATTTGGAGGCTGTTTTTGTCCTTAATTGGCTGTGTTGCTTTTCTGGTTAACATCCCCCAATGTTCTCTACAGCAAGACATCCAAATCTTGTGGGATGCATGTATGGGCTCTCTAGAATGTATCCAGGGTCTGTTCATGTACAGTGTCTCAACTCAGTATTTTTGAGATCCCCTTCCTAGAAGTCCATTACACATTCTCTAGTGGTAAGGGTCTTCATTTCCGGGCCTAATGTCTTTACAAGATGGCCGAAATCTTGTTCCTTTGTAGGATGCCTACTTGGCTCATTTGAAACACATGTATCCCTGTCATGCCAACTGGGACTGCAAGCTGCTCCACTGAGCACCTTGCTATCTATCTCCCCCCATATATTCCGACATTCTCATCTATTATTATTTACATGAACACAAAAAGTAGATCAGAGAGGATACTTCATAATCGCACCTCTGTGCAAGGTTTGAGATTACAGTCTTTCTGTCTCGCAGTCAAAAGTCTCTACGGAGAATTCTCTTGGTTCTCCTTTTACTCAGTTTGGTACTTCCCCAATAGACTGACAAATAATGGCTCTGAAAAATTTCACTGCTTTCTGCACCAGTACAGCCCAGGAATCAGTTAGGACCTGAGATGGTGGCTGGAGTAACAGCCTCACAAGACTTTAACATTTTTTTCTCCAGCTTAGAGTTCAAATAGCCATTTCTGAAGCAGCAGAGAAAATATCATGTCACTTGCGTCCAGGGTTTCAAAAATAGTTTGATTTATTTCTACAATTAACAAGCAGATAAAATAAATAAGAACCTCTTTGGCTTCATGTAGAGAGGTTAAGTGTTAATCATATGGATGGTGTGTCAGCAATTTCTGCTAAAATAGTTCTTTTCAATTTATAAACTTCTCTTCCTAAATCTTTTTTTTTTTGCTTTGCTTATTGAGACAGAGAGAAACATTGATTTATTGTTCCACTTATTTATGCATTCATTGGTTGTTTCTTGTAAATGCCCTGACCCAGGATTAAACCTGCAACCTTGGCAGGTAGGATGATGCTCTAAGCTCTAACCAGCTTAGCTACCCGGCCAGGGCTTCTTCCCAACTCTTGACCCAATATATAGGCAAATTGCTGCATGTGAGATTGTAGGAGGGCAGAGATTCTGTTGATATATGGATAACACAAAGTAAATAAGAAGATAAGAAAGGCCAACAGAAGAAAAACTGCAAAGGTTTTCCTTTTGTGAACATCCAAGTTAAACATGAGGAAATTCAAAAGCAATAAGCTAGTAGCAAATTTGCCTTGAGGAAGCAGCACAGCATCTTAATTTCTACCATGATTTCTTCATTTACCAAACTGTTCCTGAGCGGTTATGTTGCCTTGTGCACTGAGACACAGCATTCAGTTTGGGGATATACCTTTTCTGTCCTTGAGGAACAGTCAGAAAACAGACAAGCAGTTATAGTCTAAGATTTTAAGTAATATGATAAAAATGCATTTCAATGAATTCCTCATTACAAAATTGCTTTGAAAAGACAGAAGGGCATGAAGGTGGGGGCAGAAACCTGGAGGCATTTGTGACTTTGAGCAAGGGAGCAAGATTAATCATGTTTTTCTTCTCTTACTTATAATTTGAATAGCAATATGGAGGATATACAAGACAAAGTTTGAGAGTGGAAGAAAAATAATAATTGGGAAGTTACTGAAAAAAAGTTTTACTTAAGTACTGTACCTCATCTTACCAAAATGATGAGGTCTATCTGGAAAAAGTCCAGCCATTGTTAATATAACAAGAGTGGTTTGTGCAACATTAGTGTGACCTGGCAGCCAAGGAGAGTAGACTGGAATGCACATGCATGAACTATGATGACTTCACTATACTAGTGAGTGGAGGCAGTAGACACTATTGAGTGAGCATGTGTGTTATGCTGCATTGAGAATGAAAAAGTGAATAGAGTAATGAATCTGCATAAACTTTTGCATGACGGTTGAATATTCCTCCAAAGAAACTACTAAGATAATTCAGAAGGCTATGGCTATGGGCTATTTGGTGACTGGCATCTTCATCATGACATTGCTCTTGCTCATGCATTACTACTTGTAAAGGTGTCAATCTTGTAAAGATTAACATTTTACACTATATCTAGAAGTAGGCTAGAAATTAAGATGTTATTTTTGGCAAAACATCAAATCACCTGGGTGATTCAGCCCCCCTACAGCCCTGTGACTTCTGCATTTTCCCCAAACTAAAATCACCTTTGAAAGGAAAGAGATTTCATACTGTTCATGAAATTGAAAAAAATATGACAGGGCAGCTCATGACGATTCCAACAAAGGGTTTTGCAGAGTTTTGAACAGTGGAAGAGAGTCTGGGAAGACTGTGTTAGGTCCCACGATTGTCCTATGTACAATATTTCTTGTATCTAGTATTTTCTTCAATAAATGTCTCTATTTTTCATGTTATATATCTGGACACCTTCTGGGCAGAACTTGTATAGTATGACTTTGGAGATATCAAGGTGAATAAGGTATGATACCTAACATTAGGAAACCTCTTCTGTTATGGGAAATTAGATGTGTGGTCTGTGCATGTGCACAAGTACCTGTAAAGGATAAAGATGTCAAATGAAATGACTGGTGATTCCTGGCTCATTAGCTGTGTGGCCTATCTGTTATTGGAGACATAGTGAACTATAAGAAACAATAGTTCTTGAGTATTTTCCAACTGTTTTTCATCAGTCAGCAATGAAATACATGTTTCCATCTGTTATATGACAGAAATAAGTTAGTGCAATACAATATAATAAGTTATCATTAATACATCAATAGTGTCCAAAATAAATGAATATAAATTAAAATGTCCTAATCTGGGAATCAAATATTGCCTCACTCTATTGCCCTGAGCAAGCAAACACTTAACCTTAGTTTCCTCAAACAGGGAGCTAACAATTATGTACCTATCTCATAAGGGTTTGAGAATTAATTAGTTAATGTTTACAAAGTGCTTTAAAGAGGAAAGGAGCTGAATAAGTAGTGCTATTAATAGTACAGCCACCTAATTTGATTTTAGTGTTTGAGAACAATGTGAGTCTAATTCAGGAGTTGCCACACAATTGTGGTTGCCATGACTTTGGAATGAATTCCTAATACATTCTTGGTTTCTGTAAGAATAATGCCTTATAAAGTAACTACTAGATTACTAAAATAGTACATCAACTATTCTTTTCAGTAGGCTGCTGTTAACAGGGACCTAGAGCCAGGTAACTTGGTCCAGAGAGCCTGCATCAAACAAAAATTGCATGGAGGATGCAGAGAATGTTGCACTACTTCTACGTAAAATGAAAGCTAGCATTTCTTCACTTCTTACTGCTTTGCAAGCACTGTTCCAGACACCTTGTATGGAGTATATACTTCAGTCCTAACAACAACCATGTGAAGTGGGTACTCTTCTTGTTCCATTTTACACGTGGGATATCGAGATTCAGAAAAGCTAAGTCACTTGACCCCAAATCTATAGCCATTGATTAGTAGAGACAGGATGTAATTGAAGTCTTAAATGGTTGTGGTTAACTATGGAGATTTATTGTCTCCTAAGAGTGAACATGGACATTTATAGAACTTGTACTTAGTCCATTCCCAGGTACCCATAACAGGAATCCTGTGGTTTCCCCCTGTGGTGACCCTTCATGTTCACATTTACTAGATGAGCCCCTATAAGTATGACTAAAGCATTGGCCTCATCTTTGTCTCTTAAGGTAGCTATAAGCAGGTTATAAAAACTTGACAATACAGAAGATGTAGGGATTGACCTACCAGTCAGGATCATAGGAAAGAGACTCCACACAACACAGTGAGACGTTCAGTGTTTCTGTGCCATCTCCCACAAAGATGCGGCACATCTTTTTCTCATGCTCCATCTTGGGTGAATGTGTTTAAGAACGCAGTTTGTAGTCATTCCAAGAACCTAAACTCTCTCTCTATGGTAAACCTGTAGTTGTTGTTTATCACCTCTTCTTCATCTGAAGTTTGATTTTTTAATTTCTCAACCCTTCAATTACTGGAATATTAAAAGTAGTCAATGAATATTTTTAGAACTGAACAAAATCTATCTAGGGAATTTGGAAACAATTCACAACAGCTCCCTGGAGAAGTCACCTTTGTGAACTCAACTAACAACTTCAAAATTTCTTTCTTTAAACCATGCAATAGGACTTATTAAGAGTGGCTCATGAATCTTTAATAATTCATGCTTATGTGATCATGACTGCTTTACTAGGTGAAGGTAACTCATTTAATTTCTAGGAAAGTGCTTCTAAGGTAGTAGTCGAAACTCTGAGGAGATTGACATGAGGCCAAGGACAAACCAAGAGAGTGTATCTTGAATATATATACCAGATTTTTTTTCAAATTATAGGTTGAAGTAATTAAATGAAATCACATCTACTCATTCTTAGTTTTAAATTTTTATGTTTCTAATGATTTCCTATGGTGACAGGAATTTTAAGACCATGCATATTCCTGGATTTCTTAATGACACAGCAAATCATTATGCTATGTGTCATGCTATACTTTAAGTATGCTGCAAAATATTAATGGTGGCTATTCACTCCTAATTAACAATTTGCAGTAGAAAATGATATGTAAACTTGAGTGTTGAAAACCTCTGATCTAGAGCACTTTCCTATTTTAAACTGGAGGAGATCAATGGCTGTAGAGTTTAAAACCCTTATTTAGAGACTTGCAGTTATGACAATAATGAATCACAACTAGCAACAAAGTCACTTGCCATCACAATCACACAGTTCTTGCCTTATGTGCCTTTATATTTTATTGACACAACCACCCTCTTCTTGAAACAGCTCACATGGTTTATATGCAGATTTCACATGGAACATTACAGGGTAGTAGAACTGGAAAGAGAACTGAGGGCACTTTAACTTCATGGATAAGAAAATTGAGGATAAAATGTGCACAATCATACAAAGCTCTTGCTGAGATATAACCAATTTGAACCCACAGTGTCAGAGTCTGAGACCAGTGATCTTTCACCATAACAGCAAAGTAATATTCTGGAAGAGAAAATGCAATGTTTGAAAATAATCTGATTTTATTAATGCTATAAAATATGGTTAGTGTCTCAATTTTCAATGAAAACTAGTGTTTTTTTTTTTTATGAACCATTGATCACTCTGCCTCACTGGGCTACGTGATAACCGAACAAACAATTATAAAATGGGAAAACAGAATGTGTCTGAGTAGAGTTGCTATGCCTTCCCATATTCTACAAAGGAAACCCAGTATGTAAGCTAACATAATAAAAACATGTATAAGACAGAAGACTCAAAGCTAAAGTCCACTTTTCTTCATTCTCACTGTTAAATATTTCTGGTGAAATAAGAAGAATGGTCTCGTCCTTAGATTATGTGCACTTCATTAAAAAGCTATAATTGCCCTGGCTGGTGTAGCTCAGTGGATTGAGCACTGGCTTGTGAACCAAAGGGTCTCTGGTTTGATTCCTGGTCAGAGCACATAACTGGGTTCCAGACCAAGACCCCGGTTGGGGTATGTGAGACAACCACACATTGATGTTTCCCTCCCTTTCTTTCTCCCTTCCTTCCCATCTGTCTAAAAATAAATAAAATTAAAATCTTTAATAAAAAAGCTAATAATCACAGTCATGCTTTAAGCAATGAATTAGGCATTTATTTTAGAGGAAAATGAATACGCTTTTCAATGACTTCCACAGAAATGGGGTCATTACATTATTCTGGATTGTTGATATTGCAAGTTCTTGATTTTAAAATATGTTATAACTCAGTAATGAATCTTTATGATTTACATGTAATCTTTTAATGTTAACACAAGCGATTTCAGTTCATTATTATCTTACCTGCATTTTGGGGGGACTTGGTTTGGAGACTGCTGTCTCTCATGTCTGTTTTAATGAATATCTGTCAATGAGCTGGAAATCAAGTGTTCCTGCCTATCAGCTCACTGTCAGAGAAACTGCCCGGGAAAATGTGAAAACACCAGCAGCAGAGTGTTGGCTAGGGTCACTTGGCTTTATGTGCTAAAAGCAGCTTACAACAAAACCTATCATTTTCTTTGTAAATATGTTTGCTTAGAACCTCACCCTAATATTTTCTCCATTTTTTTCCTGAAGATTCACATTTAAGCAGCTCTCTTTCTCTTTTGGGTTTTTTTGTAGAAGTCACTCCATGGATTATGAAATGACTGATGAAGCCTCTGTTGCTGACCTTCTCAGTCCTGCTGTGAGTTCTCTATTGCTCCCTTCTTCTGAACCTCTTCTCTTCTTTTCAAAGCAGCTGTCATTTCTAATCATCTAATCATTTCTGGGGGTGTATTATGCAAAAGTTACATTTGTTGAAAGAATACATCTCCAGGTGAGCTGTCAATTCAGTAAGATTACTGGCACTGTTGTATTAAATAAAAATTCAACCCAGTAAACTTTAAAGATCTTACTAGCTTTATTGAACAATCCATAAATCGGGCAGCATCCCATCTAGCAAATAGAAAGGAGCTCCAAAGGGCTGTACAGAATGGAGGATTTAAAAGACATAAAGGGAGAAGAAAGAGGAAATTATTAGCAAAGAACACATTGTTTCAGGCAAGGTCACCCTCCTGAGGGGAACAGAAGGGGTCTATCAGGCAGATTATCTCACAGGTGCAGACCAGGTAATTTCAGACTTGACCTTAAATAAATGGACAGCCAGATAATTCTCCAGTAATATACAGGAACACAGAATTGCATTTCAGAAGATGAGGTCTGATGGCAAAGCATGCACAAATCTACAGAAACAAATGGAGAGGAATGCTTTTTAATGGATTTGGGAGGGGCTGTTGTAAACGGTCCACTAGAGGAAACTGCAAGTTCAAGGTATATGGACTTTTCATTGGCTAAGTTATGGCCATCTCTCATTGACTGTCTTGTTACTGGGCGAGGACTTGTCATTTTTCCCTCTGCTGAGGTAGCAATGTAGTTATCGCTTCCCGTCAGAGATGCAAGGATGTCTCTTTCTGTTGGGGTCAGTAGTGTGCATTGATTTGTACAGATCTGAGAGTTCTCCCTTTCAGCCTCCTGACTCCATTTTAAATGAGCTTTCTGTTTATTACTTTTCACACCAGGTTGACAGGTTAAAGGTACATTTCTGAGAGAAGTTGAAAACTGCAATTATGTTAGCTATTAATTCTTGGTTTGTTGACATGGGACTTCGCACAAATGACCTTATTTGGGGCCTGTTGCTTCTTTTTAACAGTAGCTATTTCCACAGATTATTTTCGTCATTATAATTTATTCATTGCTTACATAAAGGTTAAAAAACATACACTGGAAGGCTAAAAGATGGCTTTCCCAGGGAATATATGATTTATATTAAACAAGAGGGCAAGGGGCGTGCTATTTTATGTCTGTACTCCTATTTTCCTTTCTTCTGTTGGAGGCCATCCTCAGACAACTTCTAATGATTGTCTTTAGACAAAATGGAAGAAGGAAAATGACAGACTCTACTTTCTGTTAATGAAGTCAATTGAACACCAAGAATCAGAAATTAAGATATTTAAATAGATTATGTAACCACTCAACATCTGATGAGTATTCTCAATGGCCATAGTTGCCCAATACTAATGACCAAACAAGAAAATGCTAGGTACAGGACAAGAGAAAGCAGAAAGTTATGCCATGATGGGTGATGGGTATCATTGCTTTGATCTTAAGGAAGATTAAGCCAAAATGAATCTAAAGTGGAAACATTTTCAAACAAAAAGCTTTCCTTCATTAGTCAAATTAGACATCTAAATTGGGAAAGTATAAATCTTGTCACATCTGGGCTTGTTAAATGTCTGGAAATATTTTCAAATGATAGATCTTTCTAAAATTCAATTCAACAAAATGTCAGTTTCTTTTATCCTTAATTTTCAAATGTCTTTGTGATATAGACATAAAGCTTACTTCTGTGCTTTCTGGTTATTTTACAGTCATCTGATTAAAACTTTGCTTTTTGGGACATTTTAGAAGAACAGACTGAAAAGGTTTCAAAGTCAGTTCCTGGACTGTGTGGCTCACTTGGTTGGAGCATCCTCCCATAACCAAAATGTTGCAGGTTCAATTCCTAGTCAGGACGTATACATAGGAGGCAGGTTGGATGTGGTCCATGGGAGTATGATCCTCAGTCTGGGTGCATATAAAACCTTGTCTGGGAGCCTACGGGGGACAACCAGTCGATATTTCTCTCTCACATTGACGTTTCTCTCTCTCTCCCTTCCTATCTCTCTTCCTCTCCCTACAAGCAATGAGAAAATGTTCTTGGGTAAGGATTAAAAAATAATAAAAAACAATAAAAGGTTGCAAATTCAGTTAAAGAAATATGGTGAATTTAGCTGTTCTGTTTTGAAAAGTTCCTACCCAAGGCTGCATAGGTCATCATGTATCCAACTCTTCCTTCTTTTGTTATGAATATTTATCTGAAGATACTGATGACAGATGATGCAAACCTTTTATGTGTTATAAAGTCAAATGAAATAGGTTATAGGACAAGCTCTTCGGAATAATAAAAATTAAACAACCTAGAAAAGTATAATGGTTTTGCTAAAATATCAAATACCTTATTTTTCATAATCTCCCTTTATGGAGTCTAATTGAGAAGATATTTATTGATCTTATCCATAAAAATATGTGATAAGGGAGATTTGTTTTCAGTTAAACCGGGAAATTAAGCTCCTAATAGCAGTCTCAGTGCCTTTAGTCGATACTAGTCCATTGTTTTATTTATCAAATAAAGTTTATAATCCCTCTTTGTTCTTCTGGTATATTGTGTTTTAATTTTTATCGTGTTTAAAGTCGTGTTAATGCTTACAAGTAGGCTCTCTTGGGCCATGAATTAAAATCTGGGTCTGCCTTTCAATCTAGTTCCATTTTTCTGATACTTGGCAAACATTCGACTAGAGTTCTGGAATTTTGTTTTCATTGCTTTAGTTCCCAGGGTTCACTTTATCTGTTTATGATCTTGTGGTGTATGAGTAGAAATTCAGTAGTGCATCACTAGGAGTTGCTGGCTCACATCATGTTGCACCATCAATTTTGAAATATACCTGTGGGACTTACTTGGACACAGGAGAGCTATGTTGCAGAATGGTACATGGTTTAGTATAACTGGAACAACTAATCTGAACTTGATAGAAAGCTATTTACTATTTCAATATTAATTTATGTCTTTAAATAGAAAAAATTACACAATTGAAGACTTAAGATTTTACACAGTTCAAACACTGAGTTAGGCAGTGAAACATCCCCTCTCCACCATTGACTCATCAGCCAGCTTCATTACTTGATCATAGGAGTAGTTCTTGTTTTTAATGTTCTAAATATTCTCCCAAAGTTTTTAAAACTTTTATACACAAGGAAATACAAAGATGCCTTTCCCCTTGAATTTCTTAACATAGATATTTATATATAATAACCTCTGTTTTGATAATGGCTTCTGTAGTTAGAAATTTTACCTTATTATATATTAAAGATCTTTCTTATTTTTTAATTTGCTTTAACTTATTTAACCCAATTTTCCATTAATGTTCATTTAAAACTTGTCAATATTTTTGTAGTATAGATAAAGCTTTAATAAATACACTTTACACTCAAATATACATTCTAATTTGATTCAGGTACTAGAATGTCTAAAATATATATTCCTAGAAATTGAACTACTGAGGCAAAGGACATATGGATTTATAATGTTGATAGATCTTGTTAAATTGTCCTCCACAGGGACTGTGCTGATATATATCGTTATCAGCATTTAATGAGATTGTCTATTCCCCACACCCTTGACAATAAAATTGTTATCAAACTGTCAGGTCTTTATTGAACCTCTATATATTTGGATTTTTTGCTTCTTTTGTTGAGCATATTTTCACATTTAAAGCCCTTTTATCTTTTTTACAATGACTAGTTTGTTCATATCATTTGCCCATAACTTCCCTGGTTGGTCATTTTCAAATCCATTTACAAACACATACATTAGGGAGAGTAATAATGTTTTTACTTTGTAAATTGTAAATATTTTCCCATTTTCTTCTTTAATTTTTGTGTTTATCATAATGTTGGCCCTTTGATTAGAGTTTAGATTTTGTTGTATACTTTGTTAATCTTTTCTTTTATGGCTCTCGAAACTCATGTAATAGTTAAAAACATTCCTCACTCTGAGATTATGAAATAATATATTTCTAAATTTTCTTCTAATATTGTATGGTATTTATTTCATATTTGTATCATTGACTTTCTGGAAATTATTATGTTATAAGGTATACAGTAAGGATCCAATTTTGTTTTTCTAAAATGACAGTGGTGTTATACCAACATCATTTATTCCTTTTTAATGAGACAGCCTACTTTTTTTTTATTAATTCAATTAATTCACCAAACAGTTCTCAAGTGCTGACTGTGTGTCAGGGCAAAAAACATACAAACTTTTCTGCCCTCAGAGTGCTTGTATTCTGATGGAGGAGACAAACTCCAAGTTGGAAAGCCACCCGTGATTGGACTAATCTTCAGTGCTAAAGAGAAAATAAGATAAGGGAAGAGGACAGATTTCTGAGTGGCATGTGCTACTGCTATTTAAATGGGAAAATATAGAGACTGTATATTTAAAATACTTTTGAGAAAAAAATAAAAACCCGTTTCCTTCAAAATAAATAAAAATAAAAAGAGGTGGAATGTTTCATGGAAAAAAGTGTCAGCTGAGAAAAAAGAAGAAACAATTGAAGGAGTGAGGACGTCAAGATTGGTGTATAACTGATAAAAGAAGCCCAGAAGGAAATAACAGTCTCCATAAAAATCCAAACCTGGTGCTGGCTCATTCTCTTTGTGACTGAAGCACAATGAACATGGGCAAATAGAAAATAAGGTCCGATACTTGATTAGGTCCCACGTTATACGAGCTCTGCATAGAAATCTTGCATTTAACTCAGAATGAGATGAGAAGTCAGGGAGGATTTTGAGCAGAAACGTAAGATGATCTAACTTATAGTTTAAAAAATCACACTGATTGCTGAATGGAGAATAGATTATAAGAAGGTAAAGGAAAAGCAGAGTGTCAGTTTAGGTACCTGTTGTGATGATCTGGGTGAGAAATGATGTGGAACAGAGTTGTAGTTAGCTCTCACTGCAGTATAAGAATAGTAACATAAAGGATTCCAGGACTGAACTTTTTTTTAAAAAAATGTTTATTTAATTGTTGTTCGAGTACAGTTTTCTGTCTTTTACTCCCATCGCAGCCCACCCCCCAGTGCTCTCCACCTCCCTCCCATTTCCACCCCCCTCAGTTTTTGTCCACGTGTTCTTTATACTAGTTCCTGTAAATCCTCCCCCCTTTTTACCCTGAAATCCCCGCCCCTGTCCCCTCTGGTCACTGTTAGCCTGTTCTCTATTTCAGTATCTTTGGTTTTATTTGCTTGCTTGTTTGTTTTGTTGTTTAGGTTCTTACCAAAGGTGAGGTCATATGGTATTTATCTTTCACCACATGGCTTATTTCACTCAGCACAATGCTTTCCAGTTCCATCCATGTTGTTGCAAAGGGTAGGAATTCCTTCTTTCTTTCTGCTGCATAGTATTCCATTGTGTATATGTACCATAATTTTTTAAATTAATTTTATTTAGTTATTTTTCAAGTACAGTTTATTGTCTATTTTTCCCATCCCAGCCTCCCCTGCCCCTTGCTCCCCACCTCCCTCCCATTTCCACCCCCCTTAGTTCTCGTCCCTGTGTCCTTCCTATTTGTTCCTCCAAATCCCTCCCCCCTTTCCCCTTAACTTCCCTTCCTTCTCCCCTCTGGTCACTATCCCCTTGTTCTCTATTTCAGTGTCTTTGTTTTTTTTTTTTTTCCTGCTTGCTTGTTTGTTTTGTTGTTTAGCTTCCTGTTAAAGGTGAGATCATATGGTGTTTGTCTTTCAGCACCTGGCCTATTTCACTCAGCGTACCATAATTTTTTGATTCATTCATTTACTGATGGGCAACTAGGTTGCTTCCAGCTCTTGGCTATTGTAAATTGTGCTGCTACGAACATTGGGTTGCATAGGTTCTTTTAGATTGGTGTGTCAGTGTTCTTAGGATATAATCCTAGCAGTGGAATTGCTGGGTGAAAAGGCAGATCCATTTTTAGTTTTCTGAGAAAATTCCATACTGTTTTCCATAATGGTTGTACCAGTCTGCAATCCCACCAACAGTGAACTAGGGTCCCCTTTTTTCCACACCCTCTCCAACATTTGTTGTTTGTTGCTTTGTTTACGATGGCCATTCTGACCAGTGTAAAGTGGTATCTCATTGTGTTTTTATTTGCATGTCTCTGATAGCTAGCGATATTGAGCATCTTTTCATGTGTCTCTGGATCCTCTGTATGTCCTCCTTAGAGAAATGTCTGGTCAAGTCCTTCGACCACTTTTTAATTGGGTTGCTTTTCTTCTTAGAGTGGAGTCGTGTAAGTTCTTTGTATATTTTGGAGATTAAACCCTTGTCTGAGTTATCATTGGCAAATATGTTTTCCCCAACAGTTGGTTCTCTTTTTATCTTAATACTCTTTTCTTTAGCCATGCAGAAGCTTTTTATTTTGATGAGATCCCATTTGTTTATTCTTTGCTTTATGTCCCTTGCTCTAGGGGACATATCAGTAAAAATGTTGCTGTGTGAAATATCTGAGATTTTCCTCCCAATGTTCTCCTCGAGGATTTTAATGGTGTCATGACTTATATTTAAGTCTTTTCTCCACCTTGAATTTATTTTTGTGTATGGTGTAAGTTGGTGCTTGAGTTTCATTTTTTTTTTTTTTGCATGTAGCTGTCTAGTTCTCCCGACACCATTTGTTGAAGAGACTATTTTCACTCCATTTTATGTTGCTGTCCCCTTTGTTGATGTTAATTGCCCATAGAGCCTTGGGTTTATTTCTGGGGTCTCTGTTCTGTTCCATTGGTGTATGTGCTTGTTTTTATGCCAGTATCAGGCTGTTTTTGATTACAGTGGCCTTGTAATACAGTTTGGTATTGTGATCCCTCCTACTTTGTTCTTCCTTCTCAAAATTGCAGTTGCTATTCAGGGTTATTTATGGCCCATATAAATGGAACCATAGACATAGACATAGACATATTGTTCTATGTCTA
The DNA here is from genome assembly GCF_021234435.1 of Artibeus jamaicensis. Lineage (NCBI taxonomy): Eukaryota > Metazoa > Chordata > Mammalia > Chiroptera > Phyllostomidae > Artibeus > Artibeus jamaicensis. Next base: position 20,893,939 of record NW_026522025.1, on the reverse strand, counting down.
TGAATTTACTTTTGATTTTCTGCTTTTAAGGCTTCTTTTAAGGCTTTTAACTGCTTTTAAGGCTTCTTGCTATGAAATCTTCCACTTACATTTGACCATATATCCATTGACTTGGCATGGAGATTGTCCTAATATTCCGGAAAGTAATAGTGCTCTCTCCAATATCCTAAGTGACTAACCAGGTATCAGACCTCCTCATTAGTTGTTAACAGTTTGCCTTTAATATTCTTGGGTCATAGTTCAGATAAGCTTCCAAGGTAAACAGTGGGTGGTAAAATCTTAGATTACATCTTCCATCAAAGTCCACTCATCTTTAGTTGTGTTTAGATGGCATTCAGTGCAATGTAAGCAGCTTTCTCAGCAGAGTATGTTATTGGCAAGTCATCTTCACTTGGCTTACACATCCACCAGCAGTTCACATTTGTACAATAATTTGTCTAATTCATTAATAGCCTGTATTAAAGGCAGATTGATTTCATTTTCCTTCCTTGAGGCATACAAAAAACAAAGTCCAGGCTTCAGCAGTGAATGACAACAGTAGAAGTACATTCAGTCAGTTAAGACGTCAGGGAGAAGACAGTAACAGTGCGACTTTCTTATCCGAGCCTCTGTGGTCCACAGTAAGGCCTCAAGCACCAATGACATTCACTGCCAGTCAGGGATATTAAATTTAGAAATGATGTGGGTGGCACAACTGCCTGAACTTGCAACCCTCTGAAAGCACTCTTTGAGTTATCATTTCAATTGTACAATCTGGGTCAATACACGCTCTTCTTCGCCATTCGTTTTGCTTGTCAAATCCAAAAAATTACTGTGTCTAATCAACTTGTTCGTGCACATGGTAGACAGAATTCTGAGGTGGACCCCAAGATTCTAAATCCCTTGGGTACCAGACATTCCTTCAGTTAGTCATATTCTTACTTAGGTACCTTTATGAAGGGATTATTAAGGTGCCAAATAGGTTGACCTTAAGATAGGGAAATATCTTGGTTGGTCCGACTGAATAATATAAGCCTTTTAAAGCTAGAGAGATTTTCCTGTCTGGTGGGGGAAGAGGAAGTCAAAGATTTGAGGCAAGAAGGGAATTGTAAAGGTGGGACATTCTCTGCTCACTTGGAAGGTAGAGTGGGCCATGCTGCAAGGAACCGAGAGAGTGCCCTGTAAGAACTGGAACCAGTCCTTATCTGACAGTAAGCAAGAGAACATATGCTTCGATTCTGCAACTGCCAAAAAACTGAATTCTGTCAGCTGCCTCAATGAGCTTAGAAGAAGGTTCAGAACTGAAGGTGAGACCACAACTTGCCAACAACTCGATTTCAGTCTTGTGAGATGCTGAGCTGAGGACCCAGCCAGGTAGTGCCTAGACTTCTAACTCATAGAACGTGGAGCTAATAAATAAGTGTTGTCTTAAGCCTCTATGTTTGTAGTCATTTTGATGCAACAGTAGGAAACAAATACAACATTCGAGAGCTCAACTCATCTTTATCAAAGCAAATGAGCAGGATAAAAAGATAACAACTAGCAAGCATTTTTAAGGCAAAAAAAGAGAAACAAACAAAAACCAAAATACTAGCCATATAAACTCTAGTATCCAGGAGGTTAAAAAATGTTTAGAATGCTCACCTGGAATAGGAGTCCAGGCGCAGGTTCCAGACCTCATCCTTCTCCCTGCTCTCCCCATCTTCTTAATGTTTTGACATTCAATGTAAGCTTTGGTACTGGCCCATCTGTTCTATTGGTATTAGGAGTGGTCACTGTACTCAGCTTGTTCCACTAGTCTTTGTAACTATCAGTTGCTTAGCTTCAGAAGTAATGTATATATGTGTAAATGTCTTCTCAACGAAATTGCCTCTTATTTTCTAGCCACCCAATGTGTCACCATCTAGGGTTTTACTTTTGTGACACATCCTCAGGTCCTTCAGATCATCTGTTTGTTAAGCAGTTTTAGTTTCTTACCCTATGCAGATATCGTTCTGTCTGTTCTGGCATCTGTGGGAGGTATCTGCAACACCTTGCGGCCATCCTGGACTTTGGATTCCCATGGCTGTACAGTCTCCTTCTAGGATCTAAGCTAATGATGCCTCAATAGCCACTCTTAATAATACCAGGCAAATGGATACTACGGTCACACTGTGTAGCCTTGGGTTACTGGACACTTATTTCTTAAGCTTACTGGTGAACTCTCATTTCCCTAGATGGAAAGCTTTCAAACCCTGGGGTGGTCCAGAAGACTCTATAACTTTGTAAACATGAAACCCCACATTGTACACAAACTCATGCATGTATAACAGAGGTTTATCAAGAAAAGAGAGACATGAAAAAAGAAGTAGCAGAGCACACAATGTCCTTGGATCCTTGTTACTGCACACCATAGTTGTTCTGTATGCATTGTGGCCAACTTGACTACAGAGAAACACCTGCCTCTTCCAGCAAGTAGGACTAGAATCAGGAGCACCATAGGCACAAGAAGAAGCCCCATAGCCACTGTGATTCATATTTATAGGGAGCATAAGAGGGGCTATGGAATACCATTCTCATCATCCACGTCAAGTCAGAAGAACTATATTGAGATATCTCTGCCTCTGGAGGCATCATTGCAAAGAAGGCAAATTATGAGTGATGCGCATATACACAGAAGGCTCTGAGAGCTGCCTTGTCTGTCAGGATGATGACATCACACAAAGATGATGGTGTCTCTCTGCAGATGGCCTCATTTCACCTGTGCCATCCCAAAAATGTAGTGAGGAATGAGGCTCCAGGCTATCCAGATTATTTTTATCACATAGAGACTCACATACAATATATCTATTTACATTATTTTCTAGATATTTACACCTTGTATTTGGTTTCAACTTAAAAAGAAGATGCTTAAGAAGAAGTTTTACATTTCTAGTCAGAAGAAGCTTTTTGATGGTTTAATTATTCACTTGTAATTTTATTCCATTTTTATTAGAGAATGTGTGTGTGCATGTCCGTATGTTACTTCTACTTGGGATAGCCTTTTCTGGTACCCACTAAATGAAACATTTCAGTAACTGCTACATAGACAGTTGAAAAGAAAAACTATTTTTAAATTCAGGATATATTAGATTATACTTACTTGACTTTTCTCCTGAAAACAATATTTTAATGTTTTATCATATATCACAGCCAGTCATCTTAAGCTATTTTCCACTTTTTCTTTCCCTCTCTCTTTTTATTTTTAATTGTTATTTAATTTAGACACTATATTATTTGGGAATATGACATGTACATTCTATCATTATTATACAATGGTGTTATTCAAATTCTATGGTTAAATACAATCTTCACCAAAATATAAAGAAGTAAATGCTATTATCATAGACTTTATTTACAAATCAACAACTGAAGTATAGAGAGATTAAGTAATTTTTCACAAAGCTTATGAAACAGTGAAGCTAGATCTTAAACTCAGGACTATTCAGTTGAAAACCCTAGACTTTTCTTTCATTCTTCATGCCATCCCTCAGGAAGAAAATCGTTTACCCAACAATAGTCCCAAAATGTTTTCAGATTGATATGTTATGAGATAGGTCCAGATTCTGAAGGTAATCACTCCAAAGGAGGATATATATTTTTATGTAAATATTTTGGTGGAATTGTTAAAATAGTGAGATGCATTTTTTAAGAAGATATTCACTTTTTAATATTTAAAAACTATAAGAAGGCTTACCATTTCACAGGAAATCTATCAGAACTTTTTAAGGAAATAACTTGGGTGGTAGGGTTGGGAGACTGTGAGCATGGCCTTTATTTCTCTTTTTGTTTATTAGGTTATTAACTGTGAAAGTTTTAAAGCTGCACTAAAATAGCCCAGGCTGGTGTTGCTCAGTGGATTGAGTGTCACCCTGTGAACCAGAGGGCTGTCAGTTCTATCACCAGTCAGGGCACATGCCTGGGTTGCAGGTCGCCAGCTGGGAACACTGAGAGGCAACCACACATTGATGTTTCTTTCCCTCTCTTTCTTCCTCCATTCTCCTCTTTCTGAAATTAAATAAATAAAATCTTTTAAAAAATCTTTGAGAACTACACTAAAATAGAAAATAAGTTTTATAAGAAATACTTGTCATTATAAAAAAAATAATTTATTTAAATAGTTAAATTAGACTTTTCCAGAAAGGTCTGTCTTCTTTTGTTATAGGGTTGAAAGGATAGCAAATATTTTGAAAATATCCATATTTACAAATAATGTATTTCTTATGTTTCACTCTTAAACCAAAGAAAAAAAGTATAATATGTGAGCTAAGAAGAGTGTTCTATAATAAACAGTTGATATTTTTCTAGTCATTAATGCCTGAGGAAATAAAATTTAGATAGAAATGCTTAAGTAAAGTGTTTTTTGTTAATTAATACAGATGTCAAGATAAATCATTTTAGTCTCACTGTTATGATATTTTTAAAAGGTAGACAGTTGTTTATGATTATGGAATAGTACCACTAAGTGTAATACAATGTAAAAAAATAGGTAAATGGACTTCATTATAATTATCATCAGATTGGAGGATTCTTAATTGGGTACTGTCTAAAATTCATTTTATAATAATTCTAAATATAATATTTTTGTGATTATTTTTATTGTTAAAGTTCCTGAAAGTTCAGTAGGTTGCCAGTATGGAAGCAGAGCTATTAGAGGACAATAGAAAAAACACTTTTTTAAAGATTGTGTGGGAGGAGGCAAATTTTGAATAGAAGAATGAGATACTGAATATGTCAATCAAAATCATTCTCCAGTGAGCTCACGTGATAGCTTTCGGCACACAGAAGGTAACTTGGTGCCAGACTCAGCTTTTGTTTGCTGTGTGCAATTATCTAGGTTTTCTACCCCTGTCTTAACTAGAATTGATTGTATGTGTAAAATATACCCTAGATTATGGTGGTTTGATTAAAATTTATTTTTCAGAATAACTGTTGTATTATTAGCTAATAGGGCATTTAAACTCTTTAAGACATACAATTAATGCACATATTTGTAATGGAGTAATAAATTATAGAAGCGTCTTTTCTTTAACATTTATGAATGTTGTTTAGAAATAACAAGTTGGCATAGTGTAGGGTTGCAGTTTTCAGCTCTATCTTTTGCACCACGATCAGTCATTATTAGACAGTGGTATCTCAAAGTGAGAGAAAAAGTTTTATTTGTTTCCTTTGAATTTGTTGTTTTAATGAGTTGGTAATGTCTGCAGTACCACTGCTGAAGTAAAACCTGACAGAATTCTCAGCCCGTTTAGCTACTGTCTCAATAGGCAAATAATGCCTGCTGGGAGTGATGATTAAAAAGTAACAACAGAAACAGAACAGACATGGAAAAACCACATCCAAAGTGGGAACTTTATTGATATTGAGCTTTCTTGTCACTTCAGAAAACAGTACTTTAATGGTACAATATTTTTGTTGGTGACAGCTGTCCCAGAGAGGCAGCAAAGATGAAGGAAGGGTGAACACACCCCCCTCTCATTGTGTGCCCTCAGCAACATCACAGGGGACACAGGCCTGAGAATGAATAGCGGGGGGCTATGTCTTACAAATGGTTAAGTACTATTAATAAGGGAAAGAATGAGGTAATTATTCCACGCCACTGATACAGAGTGGGACATTAAAGAAGACGATCCTCTCTGTAATGCACAATTATTTTATGACTTTCTGATTCCCTAATTCCATATATTTTGTAATTAAAGAGAAAAGTAAATTTGGGCTTGCCCCTGAGATAGACTGTGCATTTTGGAATACATCTCAAACACAAATAAATTACTGATTTTATTTCTTATTTCCCATGATACACTGATATTGGAGCCACACTTTTAAAAATTATGTCATATTGTAGATAGAAAAAGAAATTTTCAGTTTGAGGCTGGTTTTCTTATTCCAGGGAGGTAGAAAATCTGCAGAAACTAGCATTTCTGTTGAAAATCATTTAAAAATGTACAGATTTTTTTTCCCAAGAGAAAAAAAGAGCGATGAAGCTTTAGGATCAAAGCAGTTAACTTCTGAAGTGATCCTCAAATTGTACAACAGACAAAGACCAATAGTAACCTGTTTTAAAGGTTTTATGTGTTTATTTTTAGAGAGAGGGGAAGGGAAAGAGAAAGAGAGGTAGAGAGATATCAGTGTGTGGTTGTTTTTTTGTGCGCCCCCTACTGGGGACCTGGCCCATAACCCAGGCATGTGAACTGACTGGGAATCGAACCAGTGACTCTTCGTTTTGCAGGTCAGTGCCCAATCCACTGAGTCACATCAGCCAGGGCCAAATAGTAACCTTTAATGAAATGCACTTGAAGTGTGTGAATGTCAACATCTTTTCTTGAATGTGAAGAAATAAAAATTATGAACACCTTATAAAGAGCACTTATCTTCTTTCTATGAAACTTAGAATAACTACCTCCTTATTAAGATATATATTAGTAAACTTGAACACAATGACATTATCTTATTTACCTTTCATAGTTTAATAAATTCATAGTGATTTATGTTAACAAATATTAAGATGTTTATAATATTAAAAGCATCTTCAATCTCCTTAGTTCAAATTCAAACCTTCTTACAGACTAAAGGGGAAAGAAACATAGAATGTGTATAATGTCATTTCAACCCGATCAGGGTTTAAATTATATTCTGAGGATCAAAAATAAAGTGCACGGCACACGCAGCACCCCCCCACACATGCTTTTCATACAACAAAAGCGGGTTTGTTGGATAAAGCAGGAAAAAAATGGTTTCTGTAGGAACAGGGAATCGTGTGAAAGTTCTCAAAACAGCTCCCTTCTTCATTTAAAACTTTGTTTCTGAGCTTTTGCTTTCATATGAGCTTGCATGGAAATCAGCCATTGCCTCTTTCAAAGTTGACAGCTAAACTCAAGCAGGTAGAGAAAGATGCCAAGAGGAAACAGCATATGCATCACTCAGGGATGCTTAAGCATCAGAAGTGATTTGTATCAATCTGCTTCCAAACTGAACTGTCCTTAGGGTAAAATTGTATTAAGAAAGAGAAAACGATATCTTTTGGCTTTGTTTTCTCTGATGCATATAAGGCATGGGGGAAGGGATTCTGAGGCCAGTGCTTCTGAGCACTTGTTGAAAGGTTTTTAACTAAAACAGAAGAGAAAGGCCCTGCATGGAGGCTGAGGACCTTTGGAGGTGGCAAGAGTCTTTTAAGTGAAATAAAAACCAGCTGGTGGGATAAATAGGGATTTTAATGTTCCTTAGCTGTAGGGAAGTCAGTGGACATCCATCAAGCTAGGTTAACAGTGGGAATGGAAAATGGTTTAAGGTAATTTCCTAAATGGTGAGCTCTAGTAGGTATAGATTTGCATAAATTGCAAAAGGCATTAAAGGTTCTTTTTTTGGCTACATACATATTTTCTTATGACTTCTTTTGAATCTTTCAGAAAATTAATAGTTGTGTGGACCCTGGGAACTACTTGGGAAGAGTCGTAGAATTTAAATGGACTTCTGCACTCAAGCCAGATTGGGCAGCGCCTTTATTTCTTTATGTTTAAGTTGCTTCTTTGCTGTAAGATGAAAAGCACAATACATCTGGGGGGAAAAACACCAGAAATGCCAGAGAAAAGACATATTTTGGGGTAAAGTATAGATCATATGAATTTAGAGTAGAGAGGCAGCATCCAATTTTATATTTGGTATTAACTTATCTAAGAGCTTCTGGGGGGCAAAAATAGGGGGGGTACTGTTACCCATAAGGAAGAGAGAACTTGATGGACATGTTGTCTTACAGACATATACACTGCTTGAAATAAAACCAACAGTTCAGTATAGAGGCTTCAAAGTAGAAATAGGTATTATTTTACTATCTACCAGAAGAAAATTATGACATTCAAACTAGCTAGGAGATACAACCGTCATCTGCATCCAATGATAAGTATTTTTTAAATCAATAGATATAATGACTGAAAAATGGAATAGCCATTTATAAAATCACATGTTCTTTTATCTCTTTATATATGCCTAGAAATATGTAAGATCAAGGGAATACCTTCTATTTGCATATCAATTAAACTAATAGTATTTCTGATGAAGGTAATATGGTAAAAGTAATTCAGTAGAGACAATTTGGGCTTTATCAAATGTGAGTTCCATTATGGTAAGGAACTTTTTTCTTTTTTCCGTACTAGCTAAACAATGTCAACTTTAATTTAAAAATCCCCCGAATTTGGCATTCAGCAGAGTAGCTTGAATGACAAATGACTGCTCTAACACAGAGGATATATTTGAGTTGAGAATCCAAAATGCTCTCTTGAGGTTATCTCATCCTAAGAAGACAAGGAGAGTGAACAGGCAAAACTTCTGGCATGACATACGGCCAAAAGGAAAAGTACCAAAGGCACAGGCGCTCCCCACGATGCACTGTGTACCTAAAGTATCATAAGGTATTTTCTTCATTTTATTTCACAAAAGGGGCAAACATGCTCAGAAAGGCTTAGCACATCCATGAAGAGAATTTTTGAAAAGGAATCTTATTTGTCAATGATACCTCAGACAAAGGTTTGGTCTCCAAAATATATAAAGAGCTCATACAACACAATACCAGGAAGACAAACTACCCAATTTAAAAATGGGCAACGTATCTGAATCGACCCTTCTCCAAGGAGGTCATACAAAGGGCCTATAGTCATATGAAAGGATGCTCAGCATCACTAGCCATCAAAGAGATGCAAATTAAAACCATGATGAGACATCATTTCATGCCTGTCAGAATGGCTATTTTTAACGAATAAACAAACAACAAGTACTGGAGAGCATGTAGAGAAAAGGGAACCCTAGTGCACTGTTGGTGGAAATGCAGACTGGTGCAGCCATTGTGGAAAACAGTATGGAATTTCCTCAAAAAACTAAAAATGGAATGTTTCATCACTGTGGCAAAAAGGAACAGTTTTTTGACCCAGCAATTCCACTTCTAAGATTATACCCTAAGAATGTTAAAACGCCAATTCAAAAAAATCTACACACCCCAATGTTCATAGCAGTGTTACTTACAATAGTCAAGTATGAGAATCAGCCTAAGTACCCATCAGTAAATGAGTGGATCAAAAAAAAGTGGTACATTTACACAATGAAATTCTATGCAGCAGAAAGAAAGAAGGAGCTACTACCCTTCTCAACAACATGGATAGAACTGGAAAGCTTTATGCTAAGTGAAATAAGTCAGGCAGTAAAAGACAAATACATATGATCTCACCTGTAAGTGGAACCTAATCAACAAAACAAACAAATGAGAAAAAGAGAACCAAGGACATAGAAATAAGAAATAAACTGACAGTGAGCAGAGGGGTGGGGGGAGGGGAATATTGGGGGCGGGGAGGAGAAAGGTCCTAGTCAAGAAACATGTATAAAGGACCCATGGCCATGGACAACAGGGTTGGGATTGATTGGGGGAGCAGGGGGTAGGCAGGGTAGGGAGAACAACAGGGGGGGCATATTTGGACAACTGTAATGGAATAACATTAAAAAAAGAAAAATAATAAAATAAGAAGTATTATTTGAAAATATAACTAAACCTTGGAAGACTCTGACTTTCCCATGTTACAGGTCAAGTAGCAAGAGTCCTACTTCATGGTCTTGAATTGACTAAGGCTGTGGGCCCGGTTTACTGGTAAAGATTTAACTATATCTTAGTTCTTTCAGTACCTATATTCTTAGCAAATTAGGAGAAGGGAATGAAATGTAGGAGAGATTAACATATTCATCACCAGGGCCTGACTGTCCAAGGTACCCTTCAACAGGTTCTGTCTCTTTTTACATGTGTCAGTTCTTCTTATTGACTATGGTTAGCTTCCAGTACCCAGTTCACTGAAGTCCCCTTTGAAACAATTCATTAAACCTCACATCTGGGGCATTGTGCTCCTTTCTTTAACCAGGGTTTATTGATATTACTTGTAATCGAATGCTCTCTAACTGCTTTAAAGCCAGAGACATAATGAGACAACATTTCCAGATTACTTTTTTAAGGACTCCTACCCAAATTCCTGGTTTATTCTTTGCCTCCCTTATCATTTCTCCTGGATGGACACCATTACAAACAGTCTCATTAGAAAGAATCATTTGATTCCATCTTGTGGGGAAATTACTCGCCTGCCTCATATTTTATTACTTGATTTTTTATTTCCATTAAAGAGAAACATAGCTTTTATAGCCACAACATTTTAAACAATACTTCAACATGTCAAGCTTGGTTTTTAATATTATCTTTTAACATTCAGGAAAAGAAGAAAATTATGCTCTCACATGCTCATGTAAAAAATCGTGATGTTGCCTTTTATTTTCAATTTCTTCAGTACTATTCATTCTCTAGGAAGACCAATAATATTGCATTATTTTTGAATTCTTCTGTACATCTTATAAAGTTCTTTCATATATCTTTTGACTTGAGTGTTACAATGGCCTGACGAGGTAAACAGGTCAGTCATCATCACCATTATCCACATCATAGATGAGGAAACCACATTTTAGTGTTGGATGGGCTTTCTAGCCAATGAGAGGAGTAGTTTTCAAACTTCCATCTTTTGATTTTATGCATATAGTTTTAAAAAACAAATGGGATGACCCAGATGTATTTTTTAAATCCTCCAATGTTTTTTTAATTATTCTAATTGTTGTTCAAGTACAGTTTTCTGTCTTTTATTCCCATCCCAGCTCCGCCCCCAGTGCTCCCCAGCTCCCTCCCATTTCCACCCCCCTTAGTTTTTGTTCATGTGTCCTTTATACCTGTTCCTGTAAATCCTTCCCCTTTTCCCCTGAAATCCCCTCCTGCTCCCCTCTGGTCACTGTCAGCCTGTTCTCTATTTCAGTGTCTTTGGTTATATTTTGCTTGCTTGTTTGTTTTGTTGTTTAGGTTGCTGTTAAAGGTGAGATGATATGGTATTTGTCTTTCACCACCTGGCTTATTTCACTCAGCATAATGCTTTCCAGTTTCATCCATGCTGTTGCAAAGGGTAGGCATCCAAATTGGAAAGGAGGAAACAAAACTGTCATTGTTTACAAATGACATGATAGTGTACATAGAAAATCCTACAGACTCCACCCAAAAACTGCTCCACCTAATAAATGAATTTGGCAAAACAGTGGGATACAAAGTCAATATCCAGAAATCAAAGGCATTTTTGTATAATGCCTTTGATTAGGTAGAATCAAAGGCATTTCTGTTTCAACAATGAAACAGCAGAAGCAGAAATCAAGAAAAAAATCCCATTAGATATAGCAAAAGGAAAAATAAAATGCCTAGGAATAAACCTAACTAAGGAGGTAAAAGACCTGTATGCAGAAAACTACACAACACTGAATAAAGAATTATTTATTTATTTTTAGAGCGAGGGGAAGGGAAGGAGAAAGAGAGGGAGAGAAACATCAATGTGTGGTTGCTTCTCATGTGTCCTCCACTGGGGACCTGGCCTGTAACCCAGGCATGTGCCCTGACTAGGAATGGAACCAGCGACCCTTTGCTTCACAGGCCCATGCTCAGTCCACTGAGCTACACCAGCCAGAGCTCAATGGTTTATTTTTAATCTTCTAGTTTCCATCTTGAGAAAAGTAACATGATTCCTGGCTTGTATAATGTATCTCTTTTGACAATTGCCTTTTGACTTTATGTGTTTTTCTTTATCTCAGGAAGGAGAGAGGAGACTCGGAATATGTGGCTAATGCTCACTGTGGTTGAAAGACAAAGAATGTAAATCAAACAACAATAAGGTGCCAAATTATCTCACTTTGAGAACAATAGGAAATGAGCTTAGTTATTGGAGAATGATCCACTTTAACAAGAAGTTGGAAAGACAGTAGAAAGAATTAATTTCCTGTTCTCATGCATAAATTCTTGCTTCAAATAGCTTGCTTGGTACCTAGAAAGGAGAATGGAAGGGTTCAGTTAGTCTTGTGATGGGTAACGTTGAGTAGCTGTTGATAGCATTTTTCACTGGGATTAGGAAATGATAAATTTGTTTCTACAGTGGAATGTTCTTCCCTTAGGGAGGTGGACAGGTCATTTTCTTATAACTACTGATAAATAACGTACTCAAAGATGAGACTATTTGCTCTTGGAGTAGTAGTTAACAGCAGTATGAGGGGCAGCTGAAGCAACTTTGAAAAATAGGTTAGCCTCCGGCTATTTAACAACAGTGGATTAGAGGTGCAGATGGTTTATAGGCTATGTTTATTAATGATTTGGAAGAGGAAGTAGATATTAAATTGGTAAAGTTTGCTCATTATACTAAGTTGTCTCTGAGAGTAAATACCTTAGATGATTGTAGGAAACTCCAGATGGAGTATTAGGTAACAGGCTCCCAGAAAATATTAGCTGAGCCTAAAATAATGTGTGCTTAAAAAATAGCCTAAGCATGTATGGAGACATTTTTAACCTTGTGACAGTTTAATCAGTCCTTGTGGGGGTTGGACTCAAACAGGTGTTTAAGGTGTGACAATGATGTGAAATACAGGTACTTTGTGAGAAATTCACAATCCTAGTAACAGCTGCCATGATCCTATGATCTCACTTCTCGAAAGGACTGTCCTGATTTGCCTGTGGTTATTTTAACTGAGAAAAGTTCAGAAAAAAATGGGTATTTTAAGGTAAGAGGAATACAAAACACTAAAAGATGGTTGCAAACCAAATATAAATCATTTGTAAATATTGTATTTATTGTATTCAGGGATAGCAAGCTGCCTTGATTAAAATATTGTGTTCAAAATTATGTAAAGCAATGTCAGGAATCAAATTATTTTTTATGCTCTCGTCCTTTAGTTTTTATCAAGGGAATACTTAATTCAAACCAAGATTAAATTACTACATTAAAAGTATTATTACCTCCTACTATGAAATAAAAATTTGTGAGTGATTTGTAACCCCACAATGATAAATTATGTTGATTGCTTTTAAGCATATTTGATCAGATGACCACCTCCATTTAAAAGTAGCAGTCAAATGCAGGTTTAAGAATTGCACACAGAACTACGCTTCATATAGTGACTCACTCTACTTTCACTTGCCTTTTTCTCTTAAGTGTAACACAGTCCTGTCTGTGTTAGATACAACTCTTTAACTGTGCACACAGGCTCGAGTAAGGATAAACCCCACAGGTAATACTAGGGATATGTAAGGTGTTGTTGAACACCGCTTAGTCCTGGGAATGCAAGGCTAGGTTTTCACTTTTAAGAAATCTTCAGACCGTAAGATGCTTAATCATATATCAGTGTAATACAATAAAAGATCCAAGAGACACAGAAGTTTTAGGATGCCTTGAAAACTGGAGAAAGCATCCCTTAACTCATTCTTAAGTAAGGTAAGGAAAGATTTTTGGAGAGGGTAATAATAAAGGTGAAATTTGAAACATGAGTAGGATACGACAAGTTAAAGGTGGGTAAATATATTCTGTGTGAACTCCACGGGGTGAGGAACAATGTGCTGCGTATTACAGAACTCCAAACGGAGTTGCATTTCATTTGTATACTATTGTTTTATATTCTGAGAGTTTAAAATAAATGTACAGCTGTGCATGTGTGTGTGCATTGCAAATAGTAGAGGTGTGTGTGTGTATGTGCTGTGAACTGGAGGGACGTAGAGAAGGCTTCAAAGATACAGTTCTGTCATTGATGGGTGGGGGGAAACTCTAAATACTTTGGCCCCTCCATGATAAATGTTCTCTCTTCTCTACACACTCTGTACATTTGAACCTCGGGAGCCCTATAAAGGGCTTGTTCTACCAGATCTTGACTGCTGTGAGATAGTCTCAGACCTGAAATGTGGAAAATATCAAAAAGCCTCTTTGGCTCATTTCAAGATGAAGGTCACATCCATATTAATTGCCCTGATTGTGAAGTCTTCCTGGAGGCCACCTGTCGGAACATCTGGAGCTTAGGTTACTGCTGCTTCTAACACAGCACCTTTTCCATCCCCTATGCTGACTTCAAAGACCCATCAAGGTTGATGGGAAGGGCCTGGGAAGGGACAAGGCAGATATTTACTGGCCCAGGATCAGGTCTCTCCCTGAATACTAAACTTTTCTGCTCCGAGTTTTAGGACCTAGCAAGACAGAAATCATTTCAATTTGGTATTTTCCAAAATGCCCTTTTGAACAGATAATTTACTGGAAAAAAGTGTAATTTGATTTCTTGGGTTTCCCTCAGGTATTGGAGTGAACGTGAATCAAAACCATCTGTTGTACATATCAGTGATATAAATAGCACCACTTTTCAGGGAGTCTAAATGTATATTTGGGTTTAGCTTGAATACTGTAACCTTAGTTTTTCAGTGATTCACAGGGGAGAAAAGAAATAATATATATGAGGGTATAATTGGGAACTATAAGACTCTATCCAGAAACCAAAGGCAGACTCAGTAAGAGTAAGAATCTATTGAAGTCCCTGAAAAAACTGAGTCTCTCAGGCAGGGTTGCATCTCCTAACTTGAGTTTGTGGAGACCGACAGCTTAAGGCCCTTAAAAAAAAGGGATTCAAAGGTACTGGTGAATGTTTTTCACTGAAGTTCCCCAGGAAGTTTAATTCCTTCCCATCATGGCTAAACCTACTGTATTCTTAGTTCCCCTTAGCTGTTTATTTCAAATTCATTTCAAGGCATATGATGTGGGGGAAAAACAGTCCTTGAGGGAATAAACGTGGGAAGCAGAGGGTATTCAAATAAGGGCGGTTCTTTGCTCCAACATTTCTCTTGGTTTTTGCTATATTAATATCCAAATTAGGCCTCAAAAATGGTATGGTTTGGAGAAATAGTTTCATATATATATATATATATATATATATATATATATATATTAGTTTTTGAAAACAATAGAACACACTTTAGAACACACCAGCTTAGACTCTGATACTCAAACAGAATATTTGCATGTGGCCCTCAGTGTCCATTCAAATCTTACTGGAGAGAGCCATATCAATAAATCTATCCCTGACAAAGCCTGGTCCAGACCCCTCAATATCCAACCTCATCTTGCCCAAGTTTTGCCTTTTTTATAACCTCATCTAAACTTGGGGCCAACAGTCTACTCATGGTCTATGTGGCCCACTGACTGAAGTCTTCTGCTTATATAATGTTGAGGGAGGAGACAGACAATAAAAGAACAGAAAAGAATAGCATGCTGGGTGATGATTGATGCTACTGAGAAAAATAAAGAAGGGTAAGCAGTAAAAGGAGTGGAGGAAAAGTTGTTATTTCATGGAAGAACACCAGAAATGGCTTCTCTAATTAGGTAATGTTTGGGGAGAGACCTTCAAGATGGGATGGAGTGAAATGATGCTAGCATGTGGCAGCAGATTAAATGGGCTTTATGGTAACACTGGGTGAAACATTTCTTTTTTCAGGACCACCATCAGGCTTTATATGAGAATCCCTAGCTGTAAATACATGTACATGTTTATTTTTAGTAGTTCAAATCGCTTCTCTGGAAAGGTATACATATCTCTTTTTCTCTTTAAAAATACACTGAGTCATTAATAAACTGATAGTTGGTACCATTCTGATTTACTTTCAATGAAGTTCTAAATCCAAACACCAGCTATTCATAAAAGAGAGAATTTCTTTGCTCTGCATATGCTTTTCTAAGTACTCACGACTCCAAGAAAAGTTAAAGTATAATTGTATAATTTCTGTTATAGATTTCTATGGCATATTTTTTCTCTGAGTCAGAATTACCTTTCTAACATGCTGAACTGACATGCATTCCTTAAGAAAATTTTATCTTCTTTATTTTACTTCCAAAGAAAACCATAATCCCCTATTATTAATAATTTCTTTTAGTTTGAACATTCTCATACTTACAACACCTGTAATGATAATAATAAAAACAACGACAGCTGAGATTAGTTTGCGGGTCTCATTACAATTTTATGGATGCATTTCATTGAATTAACTTCTAAACCATTGGGGAGAAAAACTTTTCTTTCTTTCTGGGTATTATGGTAGGCCTAATAATTAAATTGACATAAGATAGATTAACAGGAGAAACACAAATTTTAATTTCGTATGTATGGGCCCCCCAAAGATGTAAAGCTCTAAGATAGGCAACAGAAACTTATACAACTTTATGAGCAAAAAAGAAGGTAGGGACCTAGGACTTCACAAAAGTAAAACAATGCACAGAAATATAGGAAGAACAAATGGTTAATAAACAAAGGTTTGCCATGCAGAGAAGTCTTTCTGATATAAAATATTATCATTGGTAATAGCTTATTTTTAGGTATAGTTTTTTTATTGAAAAATTTTTACTGCAGTTAAGGGAAAGATTAAAAAAGAAAGGGCTTCCTGAGTCTTTGAGCTTTAATTGTCTTTATCTCAAAATAGTTTGCACGACAAAGTGGTACATTCTGGGGAGACTTATTTTGAGCAACAAACTCAACAACAAACTCATAACCGATTTTTGAACAATTACTATGTGCTGATTCTATCCAAGGCGCTGAGGATAGAGTCCTTTCATGGAGTTCACATCCTAGAGTAGACAGACAGTAACTAAGCCACATAAGGTACCACTGACTTGTTTCTATGAGTGAAAAGACTGAAGAAAATTGAATTTAAATTTGCTTTACCTTGAAGGCTGTACTTATCATAGTTATGTCATTTCTGCATCTTAAAAAGTGAAATGAGAAAGCTCATCTATAAGCTGAGAGTTCAATAAGTATTATTGTCCGGATTTGGAGCTGAAAGCATTATGCTAAGTTTTGGGTTAAAGTGTTCTCTTGTGGTCATTCAATGTGGTCTTGTGGTTCTCCCGCTTTAGCTTGGAGAAATATCACTTGTGAGTACTTATTTGAAATAAAGACTTTTCAGCTCCATCCTTAGTGGGTCCGTGGTAATCTGCATTTTAGACAAGGATCTCAAATGATTCTGCTGTGAGCCCAACATGGTGAAATATATTTGATAGTACCAAGGTCCGTAAAATGCTAAGGCAGACAGTGAGTAATTAAGCTAATGGGTTCATCAGACAAGACAGGAATGAACAGGGCCATGGGAGTGCAGCTTCAAAAAGAGCTCCTGATGAGTTAGAAACATTGAAAAGGTAATGATGCGACCTTGACCTTGGCATTTAAAAAATTCTCACACAGTGCTAGTTGATTTATGTGTGCTAGTCTGTGTCTGATGTCTAGTCGCTAGGCTCAGACACCGCGTACACCATTAGATCTCATCATTCAGGCGAGCCTCAGTCCCCTGCTCCTCCAAGACACACCTGTCAGCAGCCTTGAACAAGTCTCCTCCTAAAATGGAGAAGAGGCCACACACTTTTAACATGAACGACCACAAATTAATTGTAAATGTGTTATATAACATCCTGCTTTTGTTATGCAACTCGAAGGATGGAGTTTTAAAACTTTGAAGGCTTTAAAGAAGATAGCACACACTAAAATAAAATAAAAACATTCAGGATTTTCAAGAAAAAAGCATTATAATAATCTTTTTGAATTCATTTGCAATATAGTCCATAAACTTAAATATTAAATTAAACATTAAATGCAAATACATTTTTGTTTATAAACTATTCTTTGTTGACTTCATCCTAGGTGAAAAAGTCAGAAGAAAAAAGTACTGAAAACACTTTGAAAGACTTGGCTGTTCTGTAAGTCTTTTTCACAGGTAAATAGTAACTTATTCATAACTTCAAAGTTTTATAATATCTGGCCAGAGCAAATTCTTTGTGTAAAATTTGAAATGATATTTCTTTATCCTGTTTTCAGGAGGCAAGTGGATTTTTAAAAATTTAGCTAGTTTATTTTACCCATCTTTTATCTTTGTATTGTTTGAGGAAAAAGATAAGCACATTGTTATTTTCTGTCTCTCCAGAGGGCAGGGCTTCAAGAAACTATTCGTTTCAAAGATCCTTTGTCATATGTCTATTACTGTGAGAATTTCTTTCAGAAACACCAGGTAAGAGAGTTGAAGGGAGATTAGTGATGACCCAATGGCTCACGGAGCTCACTTTTTTCATCGTTAATGTCTAAAGGGTCTGATCTATCAACAAGTTAATCTAAATAAGGAAATCTTGCTTGTGAATGACTTTGATTTTAATTGAGATTCACTCTTGTAAAATAAGGTTGCTATTTCTGTGGTCTCATAAGTGACTGATTTAAATTATGGGCATTTCAAATGTTGGCAGACCGTCAGGTGTTTGGGGGGAAATGCCCAAATCTCATCACACAGTTGATATGTGACGATACTCCTCTCACTATGTCAGGGTTCAGAAGTGATTCTGAATCTGTCAGTGCCCAGCACCTGCTGTTTCTTAAGGCCTTAGAGAAACCTTAAACAGTATGTTTTCAGTAATTTCAAGGGAAGGAATGTGTTAAACATTGCATTTCATCTGTAATCCTCTTGTTCTTTAAAAATATTAAAATATTTTATGCTCCCTAATGATATTTTTAATATCTTTGTCTTCTATTCTGACTCTTAATTATAAGTTCTTGGGGATTTTAATTATGAAGTTCTTGAAGCACTTTGCTCATAGATGTGTAATAGATACTTACTGAGTGAATGAATGAATACATGAACTAATAGGAAACTTGGTTTATAATTGGATGCCTTACATCCCTCCATGCAGGAAGGAAGGGAGGAGGGCAAATGCACAGCAGAGGCAAACTTTTGGGGCACACAATCAGAAGACAGAGTGAAAGTGTGGCTAATCACCTGCCTGATGTTTAATTACATGTGGAGTGATGAAGTAGAAAAATCCACTTCCTCTGCCATCTGAGACCAGACTTGCGATTGAAGATCTTCCTCTTAATAACTGTTCGACCTGGAACAAGGCCGTTTACTTCCAATTTCTCACTTTAAAAATAGGCCTTTGTGTGAAGCTACTTCGGCAGACGCAGATGATCATGAAAGGCACACACACCATTCTGTGTGAACCTTTACCCTTTCTTTCCAAACAGCTATCTGCCCTATGTCCAGTGCTCTGGAAAGAAGGGTAGTGATTTTATTTTAAAACTTTGCTGAAGTATTTCCAAAGTCTCTGTCTGGAAACCCTGCAATTCACTCAGGCTTAACTTACAAAGTGGCAGATCTCTCCCTTCAGGGCAAACACATCAGCTACTGTGTTTACAAACCGGAGAAGGCATATTCCTCTTTTCTCTTTTAAAGTTTATTCATGCCTCCGTGTGCTCAAGGAGGCATGACTAAGCTGCGTGGCATGAGGGAGTCTCTGGAAGTAGAGCCTTTTAATAGCTATAGAGCCGAGTTCTAGCAATGAAGATTGATGAGAGCGGCACAGCTCTACGATTTATTTTTTGCATATAAAGGTGATTTTTACATATTAAAATGGAACTGTCCCTCTATCAGGAAGCCTCCAGGCACATTTTCACATTATTCAGCTACATAAAGTACTGAACTAAGGAGGAGCTGTGGGTTTAGCTTATATGCCTGACTTGTTTTTTGACCTTTACTTAGCTTATGACTGAATGAATATAAGGAGAAAAAAGCATAATAAAAATTCCATATGCTTAATAATTATCAAGGGTGTGCTATTTCTACCTCCATCAAAACAAAAAGAGGAAAAAAATAACCCATAGTCTGATTTTACTTCTCTAGCAGCTTTCATTTTGACTTAAATTTCAAAAGCCAAAAGGGTAACATTTTTAAAATATAAAATTGATCACGCTTAAAAGTCTCCAGTAGTTAAGAGTCTCCGTTGCCTGAAATAACTCAACTACAAAGCATAGTCTTCAAAGCACATCCCAAACCTTGCCTCCGCCTTCCTCAGAGCTGAGCAAATATGGAGAGAGCAGGGCCCCTGCCTTTCCTATATCGTTTCTTCTCCCTTGGCTCCTCTCTCCCCTACCCTCTGCCCTTGTTACACGGGGCTACTGTCAATTTGGAAAACACACCCAGTGCCTTCTTCCTTACTCCCTTTGATGATGCCGTTCCTTCAACTTTAGACTGTCCTTCCCTTTTTCACTTCTTTTTCACCTCTTTTTCTATAGGCTGACCCTCCCAAATTCTTTCCTGTAGCTCTCTCTCTCTAATATTTCTCTCCTTAAGCAGAAATACAAGCCCCTCCTCATTCATATATAGGCTGCCATAACAATATGTATAAATGACTACATTTCTGCATTTAGCTCATGTTAGAGTCATTTTTATCTGTGTGTTTTCCCTGCTAGAATTTAAGTTCTCTGAGTTGAAGGACTATTCCTTATTTTTAATTTTTCTGTGCCTTCCACAATTCCTGTTTGTGCTGTGGACAAAAAAGAGAGAAATTTTATGGAAAGTAACCTCACAGGATGGTCTGATCCTGTATTCCTAACTGGGAAGGTCGTGGTGGGAGTCTGCCCCAGGCTGATAAGGTCATTAGGGAAATGCTTGTCTTGGTCTTAAGGGAGCCCTGTCCATTGTCTCTCTGCATCTAGGCTAACACACCTTTCACCTGCCTCTTTTAAGGCCCCTCCTTCTAAAACCTGGGCTTCACCACCTTATGATCCAGCCCCCTCCTTGCTTCCCCCAACCTTCGTCTAATCTTTATGTTTCCTTCTCAAACTCATACTCATCAAAGAAGCTGCAAAACTTACTCTCTGGAGAATTTGACATGTTGCCCCGTAGCAATTATTATCAGTTTTGGTTCAAATAAACTTATAAAAATTCTCCACAGGTTTGGACATTTCTTACATTGATGGTACTAAGTTATCACTTGATATTTGATGGATGGGATTTATATTTTTGTTTGTTTTTAACAAAATCGAGACAGTGGAACTAATTTGAAAGAGTCATCATTTCAGCCAAAAATCTCAATTTAGTTGGTGCTTTTACTATGAAGTAAACATAATATTAATGCTAATATCTACCTTTAATTAATGTTTGCTAGGTACTTGGCATTATGCTAATGATTCAGTATCATTTAACTAAATCCATTTAAGTATCTGAAAGTGGGTATTGTCTTAATTTGCAGATGAGGAAAACAAGGCTTAAAGAGGACAAATTACTTGATCAAGATTTCAGGACTAGCCCTGGCTGGTGTGGCTCAGTGGGTTGAGTGCCAGCCTGTGAAAGAAAGGTCACCAGCTCCAATCCTGTTCAGGGCACAGGCCTGAGTGGCCAGTCTTGTCCCCAGTTGGGGGCATGAGAGAGGCAACCAATTGATAATTCTCTTGCTTATCCATGTTTCTCTCCCTTTCTCCCTCCCTTCCCCTCTCTCTGAAAGTAAATAAATACTCTTGAAAAGATTTCAAAAGGAACTCATTGCAAAGCCCAAATTTGAAGTCAAGTTTATTTGGCTTTAATTTACATGACTGTGAATCCTCCTGAATCTTCTCTATTCTTTCCCCCAAGCATTCAATCTGTTACCATTTATATTTAGCTGTTTATTAGTAAGGAAGAGGGAGCAAAGAAATTTAGATATTGAGTTTAATAATCTGGGAATCACAAATATGCTTTCCTAGCCGGAAGCTACAGTTTCACGCCACAAGGGGATTAGAGTACTGCTGTGTCAAGGTGGTTACCCCCTCCTTCCCCTCTCTGGTACAGGTACCAGACTGTCGAGGGGTGCAGGGAGAGGTGCTGGACTATAGAGAAACCTGTCTGCCTAACTAGCTGGTGTAAACTCATCCAAAGCTAGTGAAAGCTTGGGAAGTTGATTGGTTCTTTTGAAAAAGCACCTGGTTTGTTCCAAGCCCAAACTAATACAATCTGAGGAATATATGTAGTCCAACAGGGGAACACAGAGGTTCTCTCTCTCTCTCTCTCTCTTTCTCTCTCTCTCTCGCCAGGGAACATCTGGGAGAAGTAGCTACTGGGTTCCTGCTATGTCCCATGTGATCCGGTCCCAGTCCTAGACCTCATGTCATATTAGGTTGCTCTTACATAGAATTGTCCGGTTACACAGGAGAATGTAACATATGATTTGTGAAGGACTTGAAGGCCTGCTTGCTTCTCAAACCCTCTGACTTTGCTCTTATCTTAGGGCATTTGTGTTTGCTGTGCCCTCTGCTTGCAAAGTCCTTCCTTCAGGTGACCTTATGGCTAGGTCTTCCTCATCATTTAGGTGTCTGAGAGACTTCTCAGGTTTAATATAAGGGTATGCATAGTCTCTGTTACTTTCTGCCATGTTGCTGTATTTTCATCTTTCCAATGCTTATCATTTTTTGAAACCACATTATTTGTTTACTACTTCTCTCTATAATAAAATGTCAGGCTGCTGGAGATTTTTCACTGTTGAACTTTTCCCTGTAATTATAAGTCCAAAGCTAGTCAAAGTACATATTTCAAATTATTTTATGCCATTGATAGGTAGGATTATAGGGAAATGCTTGATGGATATCCATTTGCTGTTTTCATGCTGATTATCACTCCTCTAACCTGGACTTCTCAGACATTTTCCTCAAGCATATTGTGTGCCGTATTAAAAAGAATAAAGTCACATGGCCCGATCTGAAATTCCAGTTCCACCACTTACAAGGCTTGTGACATTAGGCTCTTTGACTCGATCTTTTCACCAGCAAACTTCCTAAAGCATAGTAATACTAGACACCAAATGCCTGGAACACTGTCTGACCCTCAAGATTTCAAAGCTATTTTTATGTTTAAATATCATAAGAGAGATTCAAAGAAGAAATACCATACTGGTCCTAGACAGATATGCAAGCAAGGCTCGGTGGTAAAGTAGAGGTACAAAATGGTTTGCCAGAATTTCGATATAGATTGAATGTGAAATGTTAAGCAGTGAGAATGGCTAATAAGGAGATATGTGGAGATGATAAGTAAAGCAAAATATTCCTTTCTTGTATAAAGGGTAGAAAGTTTTTTCTCAATCAGAATAGTTTATTTAGAGTTTTATGGGAAGGATGGTAAAAAAGAGGTGGCATAAAATCAGGGAGAGGGACACTCTTATTTCTCATGCTTAATCTATCTAGAACTTGGAATTTACTAATGTGCTTTTCTAGAAAATAGACAATAATAAAAGTAAAATTAAATTTTGAATTTTGCTATACTCACATTAATTATATTTCTGCGTTCACCATGTTGTATTGTCATTACCATGTTAGTAAATACTTCTATTTAGGTATGATTTATTTGAGTATTATTAATTAATTATAAACTATTAAGACATAATATATGATATGTATTATATGGATATGTATATCCTTATTCAAATGTATGTATGCATATATATGCGTATATATATGCATATATATGCATATACTACACCACCTATGTGGGTGAATTATAATTGCTAGGGGAACATAAATTTTTGAATATGCAAATCTAAGACTGGATTTGTTAAATAAATATTCAGATTCAATTGCAGTCAGCGCTTTGTTATTTTGAGAATCAATTCACACAGTATCCATAGCCACTGTTTCACTTTTTGATTCAGATCAGATATCATTAAACACATTTTATGAACTGTTTGTAGTTTAAGGAAGATTATTAATTAATAAGATCTGTCATTTTCTTACTTTGTATTTTCCCCTAAAAAATAAAATAAAGCCCTGGCTGGCATAGCTCAGTGGATTGAGTGTGGGCCAGCGAACCAGAGTATTGTGGTTTGATTCCCAGTCAGGGCACATGCCTGGGTTGCAGGCCAGTTCCCAGCAGGGGACACATGAGAGGCAACCATACATTGATATTTCTCTCCCTCTCTCTTTCCCTTCCCCTCTAAATATAAATAAATAAAATATTTTAAAAAACCAAAATAGAGATAATAGTTTTAGTTCCATTTTTTTAAAGAAAATATTTGAATTATGTATATGTACCACAATTTTTGGATCCATTCATTTACTGATGGGCACCTAGGTTGCTTCCAACTCTTGGCTATTGTAAATTGTGCTGCTATGAACATTGTGGTGCATAGGTTCTTTGATATTGATGTTTTAGGATTCTTAGGATATAATCCTAGCAGTGGAATTGCTGGGTCAAAAGGCAGGTCGATTTTTATTTTTCTGAGAAAAATCCATACTGTTTTCCATAATGGAATTCTATGCTGCAGAGAGAAAGAAGGAGCTACTACCCTTTGCAACAACATGGATGGAACTGGAAAGCATTATGCTGAGTGAAATAGGCCAGGTGCTGAAAGACAAATAACATATGATCTCACCTTTAACAGGAAGCTAAACAACAAAACAAACAAGTAAGCAGAAAAAAAAAAAACCCCAAAAAACAAAGACACTGAAATAGAGAACAAGGGGATAGTGACCAGAGGGGGAGAAGGAAGGGAAGTTAAGGGGAAAAAGGGGGAGGGATTTGGAGGAACAAATAGGAAGGACACAGGGACGAGAACTAAGGGGGGGGAGGAAATGGGAGGGAGGTGGGGAGCAAGGGGCAGGGGAGGCTGGGATGGGAAAAATAGACAAAAAACTGTACTTGAAAAATAACTAAATAAAATTAAAAAAAAAAGAAAATATTTGAATTAAATTTTTGGTAATCAGATTGGGAGTAAAGGTAGTAAGTAGATTATGGAGACTCTCTAGGTGACAGGTACTGTGCTAGTAGGTACTTTCACACATTGTTTCAGTTCAGCTTTTGTAGCTCTCATGGTATGAAAACACCCATAGTTAAAAAAAAAAACATATGTGTCAGGATTCAAAGGTGGGGGTCATATAAGGCTTTTAGGCTTTCATTTTCCTTTACAATCTCTGTAATTTAGAAAATGTGCCATTTCATACATTTTCTTAGAAACCATTGTTGCAGAGTACTACCAGTATGGAAATGGTGATTCCAAAGAGATCAGAGTCATAACAATATCTGAGTTAAAATACACCTAGGTAGCAGACATTGAGAAAGACTGTGGAGGAATGCAATCAGAAGAGCTGAAAGTAACTGCTGATTCTGCCTCTGACTTAAGTGATATCACTAAAGTCACTTAAGTGATATCAGAGATTAAATATCTTGATTTAGAAAAAAGGTTTATTAGGTAGGATCACAGTTACATTTCTGCAAAATGAACCCCCAAATTAGTGATTGCAATGCAATAGAAATGTATTTCTCATTTAAAAAATTTTGTATCAGAAGCAATTCAGGTACCCTGCTTTCTTATACTTTTGACCTGTTATTTTTAGGTTACTTTCTACATGTTCTTAGTTGCAGTTATGTCGATACCACATCTGTGCTCCAGACTGTAGAAAAGGAGAAAAATGAAGACCAGTGCAAACCATTTCTTTTTAAGTACCTGACGTGTCAGTTTTTTCATGATTTCTCTTTTATTCCACTGGTGAGAACTTAGTCATTTGACCATACTGGATTGCAAGAGAGCTTCAGAATTGTTAGAATAACTGGGCGGGGATATGACCCATTAAATTTCATTACTATGGTAGAAGGGGCCAATGTATTTAGTGTGACAATATGCAGTCTGGACTAAAAGGTTGACATTTACCACTCATTTATAAATGCAAAGAGTTTCTAGTAAGCATCAAAAACTAATGCATATATAAATACATATATATGTATATGTGTATATATGCATATATGTATATATTTGTATGTCTGTATATTCATATATGTATGTATGTATGTATGTATATACACATATATATTGATTTTAGGGGGAAAAGCCTGCCTCAAAAGACTTCTGGGACCTATAGCCAATCTTTACATGAATTTATCATTCAAAAAGTCTATTTTAGTAAAAATTATCTCATTATTGTCCTCTTCCTGTCTTCATTAAGGTCACATTTATCACCGCGTGACTTAGAGCACACCATGGTACATAGGTTTTATAGTTTCTGGAGATCTGTGGCCACTTTTCCCAAATTCATCTTATATGAATCTACAGTAGCTCCCATCTTTCAATTGCTTACACAGTCAAGTTACAATGGACTAGTTGCTTTCATTTGCCAGTTGTTTCTGTAGAGCCTGCAATAGAGATGTAAAAGCTGTGGGTTCTTTCCTGAAAGACAGGAGAGAACTGTCTTTTCAAATTGTGCTTTTGAAAATGGCTGTTAATTATAGTGGAGAACAAATAATCTCAAATCTTTAATTTGGTTTTACTCCACTTTCTGTAATTACCTCCTTATAATGCTATCTAATAGCTTGTAGCACCGCATAGTACTAGTACAGGGTGATAGACATGTTAGTTGAAAATGTACATGCAGTATACAGCTTCCATAGTCTAAACTTTAGTGTTAGGAAGTTTTCTTCTAAAAGATATACTACAATAAATGTGACATATGAAATCAAACCTATACGAAAGTGATCTGATGGAAATGACCCTTCTGCTGTCCCAGAGTCTCCCCTGAAGAATGCAAAACCGAATAGTTTCAATAATTAGATGATTGTCAATACAGATATGTCTCATGCATAGATACCCATGCCTATGTTCTTTAATGAGCATGTAGGAACATACCATTGACATGATTCTGTAGTTTGCTTCATTTTTTTGCTTAATCGCGCACATTCTAGTGCTAAGATCTAACTAATCTTTACCCTATGGGCTACCCCATTTCATTACCCAAGTGTACTATCATTTACATAATTAGTGCTTACGGATGAACTTCTAGATTTTTTCCATATATTTGCTATTATTCATAGACCTGGCATGTCCAGCGTTGGGCATATATCTTCCTCTGCATATGCAAATATACTTGTAGAAGACATTTTTAGGAATGGTTTTTACCTAGTTTCTTTTTCCATTTGATATTTTGTTCAGTTAAAATTTTGAGAGGTTATCAAAAACATAAAGTAACAAGATATAAATATAATGTCTATGCAAATTTATCTATCTATTGAGTTATACCTATCACTCCATCATTTTTATTCCTTTATCTTTATCACACTCCTCTGCTTCCTGGTCTAGGACAGAAGGCTTCCACTATCTTGTTTCTTGGTAAACCACTGCGGATGGTCATTGCTCCAGGGAATGGTTTCCTTTTAAAGATTTGCTTAAAGCAGTTACCTGAGAGGCACTGCTGTTTACCTTGTTATCTGCCTGCCTCAGGACCTAGCCTCACTCTTCCTGAGTGGCTTTGATAGGGGAATTGTGTGTACTTTTATTCTTCATGATATCACCCTTTTTTAAAGTGGGAGGGAGTGGGAACAAGTCTTTTGTAGTTCTTCAGTATGATCACATCTCTTTTTATTTGACAAATGTTTGTGCTACTTCATAGTTTTCAGCAATTATTCAGGTTTTTTACCTTTTTTATATGTTTGATGGTCACTTCTTGGGAACCTGAAAGTGAATCAGATTCTATAGTGGTTTAGAAGATAGAAATCCAATTTTTAATTCTTTTACTCATTTTCTTTATATTTTTAGCGTGGATTCTCTAACACGAACATATATCAAATCATTAAATTTAGCCAAGAGTTGGAAGCAACCAAGGTGCCCGTCAGTAAATGAATGGATCAAAAAATTGTGGTACATATACACAATGGAATTCTATGCAGCAGAGAGAAAGAAGGAGCTCCTACCCTTTGCAACAACATGGATGGAACTGGAAAGCATTATGCTGAGTGAAATAGGCCAGGTGTTGAAAGACAAATACCATATGATCTCACCTTTAACGGGAAGCTAAACAACAAAACAAACAAGCAAGCAGAATAAAAACAAAGACACTGAAATAGAGAACAAGGGGACAGTGACCAGAGGGGAGAGGAAAGGGAATTTAAGGGGGAAAAGGGGGAGGGATTTGGAGAAGCAAATATGAAGGACACAGGGATGAGAACTGGGAGGGGGGTGGAAATGGGAGGGAGGTGGGGAGCACGGGGTGGGGGGGGCTGGGATGGGAGAAACAGACAAAAAACTGTACTTGAAAAATAACTAAATAAAATTATTGAGAAAAAAATTTACACTTCGAATATTTTATTTAATTTGTCAATTATACCTTGGTAAGCCAGAAAAAACAATAAAGTGAGTTTTTCTAATTCAAAAGATATCCCCAGTTAAGTACAAAACAAAATAACTCTTGACTCATATTCATGTGGATAGACAATTCAATATATTTTCCTCTAACTCTCCTTCCTCATAATTCTCGGATTTTTAAAATTATAAATCTGCATTATCTTTATATATATTTTAAAACTGTATCGAGTACTAGAGATTTGAAATACTTCTTTACTTCTTTTTTTCAGAGAATTTGTGTATGTGCTAAATTTTGAAGTATTGAATAATTTTGCTTGTACTTAGAATTTGTCTCAGCATATAGACATTATTCTTGTATTTGCAAATTTTTGTCCTCCTTTACTTCTTTGTCATCATCATTGTATTTAGAAAATTGATTTTTATCTGTTCTATTTCTCATCCCCCTCTCTGGGAACTATCATTGTTATCACCTTTCCTAAGAAAAATCTTATTTTCTTTCTTTACTGTTTTCTTTTTGTTCTCGTTTCATTTTGATATAAACTATCATGTTTCCTGATCATGGGGCCTGATTTCCTTTTTAGTCCTATTCTACTTTTTTGTGTGTAAAATACATATTATGTTAAACACATGTACATTAAATTTTGCTATTGCATTTTATTTTTTTATTTTTATTTTTAAAATATATTTTATTGATTATGCCATTACAGTTGTTCTATTCCCCCCTTCATTCCCTTCCACCCTGCACACCCCCTCCCCCACCGTTCCCCCCTTTAGTTTATGACCACATGTTTCAAGTTTTTTAGATTCTATATCTCCCCTACTATTCTTGCCCTCCCCCCATCTATTTTCTATCTACCATTTATGCTACTTATTCTCTGTACCTTCTCCCCTCTTCTCCTCCTCCCACTCCCCTGTTGCTAACCCTTCATGTGATCTTCATTTCTATGGTTCTGCTCCTGATCTAGCTATCCTCTTAGTTTGCTTTTGTTTTAGGTGTGGTTGTTAATAACTGTGAGTTTGCTGTCCTTTCACTGTTCATCTTTTTAATCTTCTTTTTCTTAGATAAGTCCCTTTAACATTTCATATAATAAGGGCTTGGTGATGATGAACTCCTTGAATTTGATCTTATCTGAGAAGCACTTAATCTGCCCTTCCATTCTACAAGAAAGCTTTGCTGGGTAGAGCAATCTTGGATGTAGGTCTTTGGATTTCATGACTCAGAATACTTCTTTCCAGCCCCTTCTTGCCTGGAAGGTCTCTTTTGAGAAATCAGTTGACAGTCTGATGGGAACTCCTTTGTAGGTGACTGTCCCCTTAGCTCTTGCTGCTTCTAGAATTCTCTCCTTCATTTTAATCTTGGCTAATGTAATTCTGATGTGCCTTGGTGTGTTCCTTCTTGGGTCCAACTTCTTTGGGACTCTCTGAGCTTCCTGGAAGTCTATTGCCTTTGCCAGATTGGGGAAGTTCTCCTTTATTATTTGTTCAAATAAGTTTTCCACTTGTGGCTGTTCCTCTTCCCCTTCTGGCACCCCTATAATTCGGATGTTGGAGCGTTTAAAGATGTCCTGGAGGTTCCTAAGCCTCTCCTCATTTTTTTTTTATTCTTGTTTCTACATTCTTTTCTGTTTGGTCATTTTTTTCCTCTTTCTGGTCCACTCCTTTGATTTGAGTCCCAGTTTCCTTTCCATTACTATTGGTTTCCTGTGCATTTCCCTTCATTTCAATTAGTTTAGCCTTCATATGTTCCTCTAATTTGTGACTAAAATCAACCAGTTCTGTGAGCATCCTGATCACCAGTGTTTTGAACTGTGCATCTGAAAGTTTGGCTATTTCTTTGTCGCTTAGATTTATCGGCTCTGGGGCTCTGAGTTGTTCTTGAGCCATGTTTTGATCTGTTCATGCCTGTTAGGTATGAGAAGCGGAGCCTTAGTTGTTCACCAGGGCGGGGCTATCCAGGTTGCTGGTTCGTTACTCTGGGGGCGGGTCAGAGAGAGGCCACCCAGGTCGCTGGTTTGTGATGCTGCATGTGGGGGTGGGATCAGGGAGAACAATGGCAGTCCCCTCTGCCCGTTCCTGCCACTGGGGCCTGCACGATCTGTCTCACCTCTCCTTCCTTCACCGGTTTATCTGCACGCAAATGGGTGGCTGTGGTCAGCCTTCAGTGAGTCTGCCGCCCGGCCCCTTTGGTGAGTCCACCGCCTTGCGCCCTCAGTGGTTCCGCCTGCTTCTCCACACCTGGAATCCGCCTACGGCTGCCGGCGCACCTGGGTCACGTGCCAGGGTGGGTCAGGTGGATCTTTCCTTCCCGATCCCGCTCTGCTGCTGGCTCTGCCCCTCTTACCAGTTTGGCTGAAGGGTTCGTTGTTGTCAGACTTCCGTGAAGTTCAATTTTCTGTGGTTTTGGTGTGTTTTTGTTGCTAAAACTTTGTTGTTTTTAAACTTGGTTGTGGGAGGAGGCACAGTGCTTCCACCTACACCTCCATCTTGGCGGAAGTTGCTACTGCATTTTAGTTACTTTAAATAATTTTCTATTTTTCTCCAGTCTTCTTTTGCAACTTTACTTCGATACTGTTCTGTCTTCATTTCTACCTCTGACCTTTCATAGAAGCTATTTTTTCTAGGTTTTTCTCCTGATCCCCCCACCATTAGGGCAGTTAACTGCTATCTTATAAAATTTCACCTTTTAAAGAAAACATTATTTTTAGAAATATGCTCTTAGACTTCTTGGTTATCTAGTTTTATCTCTTTTGCTGTGATATTTTTCCATCATGAATACCATTTTTTCTCTATTATCTGCAGTTTGGGAAAGATATTAATAGGTCTAGTATTTACATGTCAGGTCTTTGATGCTTCTGTCATTGTCCACTTGCATCTGCTACCTCCTTC
This sequence comes from Artibeus jamaicensis, assembly GCF_021234435.1. Classification (NCBI taxonomy): domain Eukaryota; kingdom Metazoa; phylum Chordata; class Mammalia; order Chiroptera; family Phyllostomidae; genus Artibeus; species Artibeus jamaicensis. Next base: position 20,863,313 of record NW_026522025.1, on the reverse strand, counting down.
CTCTTGAATTAAGCATGAAAGCCAGAGTGAGTACACAGAGACTCTGTCATGATTTACAACCACCCAGGACACTTTTAGTGTTTGTCTGGTGGACCTGCACTAAATAATCTTTCATGTTCTTGGTCCCATCTAGAGAATATTGTAGCCCCACTTTATCTGCACTGTCACTTCCTATGGTTTCAATACCTGCCATCAACCATGGTTTGAAAATAGTAAATGGAAAATTCCAGAAACAAAAAAGTTCATCAATTTTCAATTACAGGCCATTCTGAGTAGTGTTAAGAAATCTTGCACCATCCCACTGTCTCTACCGGATGTGACATCATTTTGTCCAGAGCATGTACTTTGTGTACATCACAAAGTGTGCCCATGAGTCACTTACTCAGTAGCCATCACACTTACCAGATTGGCTGTTGTGTATTAGTCTTTCAGGTCAAGTAATCGCTATTTTACTTAATAATACCCTTGAAACCATTCACATCACTTGTATTACAGAATACTGTTATTGTTGTTAATCTCTTACTGTGCCTAAGTTATAAATGTTATCATAGGTATACATGAAGGAAAAAAACAAATATATAAGTTTTGGTAGTACCCACAGTTCCAAATATTTTCAGAGGGTCCTGGGTAGTATCTCTGGTCACTGAAGGGGGATTGCTGTATAGTGAAAGAATGAATACAGTCTCCTGTGTGCAAAGGTCCCTTATTCTGACCTTAATAAAACATTTTTTTACACTATATCCTCAAATACAACACAGCCCTGTCTTACTATTCTATGTAATAATTTTATATTTAATGGCAATTATACTTTCTACGTGGGTGGAGAAAGATAATTGCAGGTGAAGGAAGAGTGGGAAGGACTCTCTGGCAGGCTTAGAATTTTGTCTCTCTATTGGGGGAATGATGGACTTTTACCTGGTCAGTATAGCTCCATGCCCTGGACTTAGGCGCATTAATTAGGTAGTTATCCTAGATAGCATTATTTGATGTCCTTTCTTTTCATCTGTAGACTGGAGCATGTGTTTTATAATCCAAAATGTTTTTTTAATTCATATCTATCAACAATATAAGCATGGCATTTCTTCAGGATAGCGGCATATGGCTTGCTTTCATCATGGTTCCATAATCACTTGTCTTTTTCCCTTAATATCAAAGCTAAGATGACCAACTTGGCCAAGTTCACCAGGGGCTTTCTTTGGTTTAGCGCGAGTCTCAGGAGCTTCCTCAGTCTGCCAAACTAAAACAGCGTGGTCACCTCAAAACATCCAGCTTGTGACTCTTCCTAAATCTTAAGTTTGATTATTTTACTTCACAGTTCTAAAACATTTTAGGATTCCCTATCTTCTCCCAATAAATGTTTCTTCCACTAACATACTCCATAGTAATTTGCATTTATTCATGCTTTTTTCTCTAACTACCATCTTTTTCTGGCTAATAGCATATTTTAGCATTTTCTGCTTTTTAAAATATTTTTAATATTCTCAAAATCTTTTCATCTGTTCATAACATTGTCTTGTACTTTTAAAAAATTCTGCTTGTCTGTGGCATTTTATACTTTTATTGTGAATTTCCTATTTTGTCTTTTTTGTTAGTTTTGCTAGAGATGTTTTTCTTTACTAGCCTCTTTTGAGTATGCATTTTAAAATTATTTTCAGATATTGAAATTTATATTTCTCTTATCATTCATATTTATCTGCTGTAGTTTTCAAACCCCTTTGCTTTCCTTCTTTTTGTGTTCATTTGTCTTCAGTGTTTCTTCTGAAAACAACATGTGGCTAGAATCTGTTTTTCTTAAATCCAATTTGAGAGCATTTCTTTTTTAATCACCGAAGTCATACTAATACATAATAGTCATTACTGGTTCGTTAGGTCTTTTCTTTATATTTAATTTTAATTTCTTATGTATTATATCTTTGTACCCCTCTCTTGAAAATTTTCCATTAGAAATATCAATTACATGGATCATATTTTATATTTCAATTTTTCATATTATTGATTTTCTGCTATTGTCTCATATAATAACATCCATCTCTGGAATAAACTCCCTCACTCACAATTCAGAATAACTTTGCTCAGTTCTTAAAACTTTTAGGCATTGTACTCAGAGAGAGTTAACATGTCACAGCTGCTAGGAATACATGATTTGGGCCATGAGTAATGGGCAGACACTTGCCAGCTGGTCTGCACCTGTTGGTGTGTTCTGACCACCCTTCCTAACCTACCTGTGCACCTACTCCAGTTTGCCTCTTTTGCTGTGACTTTTATAACAAGCAGTGTGAAACACCTATTGTGTTGGGGGATGTGGGAAGGTGCTAGTGCTTCTGATTCATGTTTATGACTTTCCATGTCGCTCTTCCCAAATGCTCCCCAACACCACTGGCATTTTGTGTGCTTCAGCCTGAAAAATAAACGTTGAATGTTCACATTTAATGGGAAAGATGCCTTTTTCCCTTGGCCAACTGCAGAAACTTTCCATACTGTATCCCTGAGCCTTGGACAATGCAAGGCAATGAGAGGGAAAAGAAAAAAGGTGCTTAAAATTCTCAACTTCAACTTGTCTTTGACCCTTTTCCTGCTGGTTGGGTATACATTGAAGTTCCTTCTTGATCTTTCTAAATTTTCTAAGCTCAGATCTGTCAGTTCTATGGCCATTTCTGAGTATGCATCAGCATTAACTAAACTTGCTATATCATTTTTAACTCAATATTTTTTTACAAAGGTAGAAGATTGCAGCTAATACTCAGTGTATTATTTTTCTTTGATGATACCAGTAAATCTGAGATAGTGTCTCATCAGAACATTTTTTTCTGACTCTGCTTGCCCAACAAGATATGATAGAGTTTCTCATTTGCTCCATATACCTTATGGTTAATTTAGTCTTATTATGTAAAACACTATATGTTTTTCTGTCTTCTCTAGTGGAAAGTATGCTCCTTGATGGAACAAAGAGTATCTTTCAAATATGTATATATATACACACATATATATGTATGTATGTATGTATATATATATATATATATATATATACACATATAATCTAGCAAAATTCCCAGCACAGAGTTACTAAAGGATTTCTCCATCAAATGTCTCCAGAAAGATAAATTGTAAATTATCCCAGGACAAATCATTTAATGAAAAGTCCTAAAATGGACAATTTATTTTTTTTCAACCCTGTAATTTTGAGAACTGAAAATATGCTCTTGATTTTCAAATTGCACAACTTACATCTGTTGAAGAAAATACCATAGCATATACTTATTTTTTATTCTAAAACCTTATCTGAGAATCATGCTGCTAAAATTGGGAAGCGTGATTAATGTCTGTTTCCTATATATAAACAAAGCCTAGAAGAAACAGGATAAAAATAAACAGATTTGACAGATATTGTTCCTCATGGAAAAACTAAAAATTAACTTTGTTAAATTCTTGTTAAAACTGGAAATTTATTATTGCACATGAAGATGAGGAGTAGAAAGCTATAAAAAATGATAAAGGGCATGCAATGTCCAGGCATGCATCTACTCATCTCAATCTAATTTGCAAAACAGGAGACAAAATAATGTGGAGTTTGACTTATATATTCTGAAATTAAAGAAAATTGATATTTCCAAATATATGTGATTCTTCTCTATGAAACACACACCCAACATTTGTCCAAGAAGATCCAAGGCAAATAAAACTCTTAAAGAGCTTTACCTAATAGCTATAGCATCAGCTTGTATATGATTTAATGAAGTATATAAAATAAAGTGTTCTGAACAAATTCTGACTCAACAGGAGTAATGATAACACAAGTAGTTTACAGTTGCTTCCACCCTTGTTAGCATGTCTCAACCAATGTTTAGTGCATATTATCTGGGAGTCATGACATCTAACACGAATGAGGAATCAATTTTTCAGAGGTTAATTGATCACTTTCAATCTACAAATAAACTGCAACCACTCTATTCTGCCATAAGGTAAATTAGGTAGATATAGCTTTAGTTGTTGAGCTAATGCTTTGGTCCGTTTGAATGAAATAATGCTGAAATCTTCAGCTGAAAACAAAGTGATCTCTGCACTTCAGTATCGATGTGTATTAATGGAGATGATGGTGCAAATGTGTCTTTCCACTGCAGAGCCTGGTGCCTCACCCAAACCTGTCACAAATGCTTATTAAAAATGTAAAGTTGCAGATTGGTGTATTTATTATATTCCTCTATTGCCATCACATATTTTCTTTTCTTTATTTTGCCTACCATGTTTGCATTTTCAAGTGATAACATTTTTCATGTTCTACGTTTTATATTTTGTTCATCTATTTCCTTTGTGTTCATTTTGCATGTAGAATGAGACAAGTGTATAGAATAATGCCATTAATAATGAATTTTATATTGCTTTTGGATAAATACTGCATTAAAAGTTTATCTGATCTCTGATATAAGCACATTGGAAACATTGTTAAAATGAAAGTTTGTTGTATAATAATGAGAGACGTAGGCATTTGTGAAATTTAATTAACTATGAACGCATTATATAGCATTAATACATAATTTTTTAATTTTCTGCCATAGTTAGATGAGATTCGTTGTAAATAGCTACTGACTTTAACTAAAAGTGAATATGTAAGACGTCTTTATGTTGTGAGTTGAGCGCATCTGGATAAGTTTTCAGTCTTGATAGTGCTGTGGATGCAAAAGACAAAGCAAACAAATATTTTGTAGGAACACACTTTTACGCTATTTAAAAGTTAAGCTAAAGAAATAAAATAGTGTGTTATGTTATTTTCATGTGGTTCCACCACACAGAAATAGTAGATAGTTCAAGGCAGGTAAAAAAAAAATGTGTGTTAAGAACTTACAAAAAAAACTTCCTGCAACATTCCATAAACTTATGGCTCTCTTCATCTTCTTTTGTGCTTCATCTAGGTCTAAAAAGAGGAGACATCACTTTCTGATTATAGTGCCACATTTGAAGTACTCCATTTATATTTTTAATAACTTTCATATCTGTATCCTTGTGGAGTTTAATAGGATACTTGGGCTTTGTAGGCTAGGAGAAAGAAATAACTGTAGACAACATAATACATTGCAGTTGACTGAAAGTCTGTATTAGGAATGAACCAGTCAGCACAGAAAACAATATGTCTTTCGTAAAAGACCTACAAGTATAAAATATCCCTTTCCTTATTATTTCAACTGTGCTTAAAATGATATTTGATCTTAGTAATTCAGTTATAAAGATATACCCCAAACCAACATCAAAATAAGTGATTAACCTTACTTTTCTCTCTGGGATAGCGTATTGCCCATCTTTTACGGGGACAGTTGCCATGGCACTCTGTACGAGTGCTGCCGTAAGTAGCCGGAAAATCTGGGATCTTGTCTCACTCTCCCCTCTCCATTTCCACAATTTATCTGAAGCTTCATCATGATAATGTATATAAAAATATGCTGTGCATTTGCCTTGCACATAAGTTATTTCCCCAGGCGACAATGGGATGTTTTTACTGCAACACTTTCACTACGATTTTTACATTAACTGAAATGTTAACCAAGAAGAAATTTATTTAAGAGAAAAAATATGAAAGCAAAATTTGTAATTAGAGAAAAATAGCCCCGATCCATATCATTATCTTGGTGAGATACAGACTATTGTCTAGGAAGAGATCTCTACTCCAGAGGTTGTTTCTTTTTAAATTTTTAAATTTAAATTTAAATGTATGTTGTTCAGTTACAGTGGTCCCGTGTTTTTCCCCATTGCTCACCCCTACCTTGTGCCCCCCACTCCCACAGTCAATCCCCAACCCCCACATTGTCCTCTGAGTCCTCTTAAAGGACAGTCTGCTGAGTACTGGTGGTCTCAGATGATCTATTAAGTGGCTGATAAACATTTTAAAGATTTCAAAGAAAAATAAACTTTCTCAGATACATATAAAATGTACACTTAATCATACTTTTTAAATATGTGTATTCTCATTATATCATTAACAATCTTAACATTTTTAATGGTTGGCATTTTTTACAAAAATTAGCTAACATTCAGTTGACATTCTCAAAGATCATAAATTTACATGATTTGCAGTTTGAAATTTTCACTTATTTTATTTCTATGTTGTGAAGACATTATTTGTTATATTTTATTACTGTAGCACACATACCCAATGGTGATTCCCAATAATCGCTACTTCTTGGTGTCCAGGACTTCATGCATTCAGCTCCTCTTGAGCTGGACTGGACCTATGATTTGGGTGTAACCAATAGAATGCAACAAGGGTGATTGATATACTGCCACTATGATGAAGTGAACTTATATAAGACTCTATATTGGATAAACTGGGAATAGAAACTCTCCTTGCAAGTCTGATGAAGGAAGGAACCACACTGGAGAATCCTGCATGGTAATGCTCTGGGGGATGTGTCTAGGGACTGTGGGTGACCACTGTGGGTGACCCTCTGGGAAGTGGAGGCAACCTTCACCCTGCAGAAAGCTAGAGCCAAGAGTCATACAATAACATGAAAATAACCTGAGTGCACCTGGAAATGGATCCTTCGCCAGCCATACCTCTATGAGAATGCAGCCAAGTCAATACCTTGAGTGAAGCTTTATGGGAACCTGAACAAAGGACTTGGTCAGGCCTTGACCAGAATCCTGATTTATGGAAATTGTGAGACAGTAAATGTAACTTTTATAAAGCCCCTAAGGTGGTTGTCACTTGTCACACAGCAATAGAAAACTAATAAAGTCACCAATTCCCAATGACACACCTGATGGCTTTAAAATGGATCACAGACAGAGTGAAAATAGCAATGTAATGTGAGAACTCAGAATCAAGTTGCAATCGTAGTGAACAGAACCACTCTAAAACATACACACTGCAAGCTTGCTTGTGCTGGACCATCCAAAAAATTTAATGCAGGCGTAAGAGAACAGAAGAAGAAATCTTGGCATAGAATTTTACTGAAACAGTGATTAGTCTGTTCCAATGCAGCTCATTGTCATTTACAAAATATTGTCACAATTTTTAGATAGCATTTTCAAATTAATCATGGTAATTTTTCTGATAAGCCAACCAAATTACTTTATTTTTCCCCAAATACAACAAATATTTTCTAGTTTGAGTTTTATCAGTGAATACAGATGAAAGATCAGCTATAAAAGAATTATTTAAAGTTGCACTCCATATAGCACGAACAGACATGAAATAAACTACTGCCAAGCGCCTTAGAAAACCAGACAAATGATGTGCTCAGAGAGAATAGCAGAATTAGCAGTTGGCAGAATTCCTCTATTAAATAGCACTCTTTGTCATCCGTGGCATATAATATAGAAGGAAAATATCAGTGGTGTATAATATAGAAGAAAAATTAATAGCCCACATGTATCTTAATAGATATATAAATTTCAGGTAGCCTAAAACAATATTAAAAGTATGAATCAGCCTATGGCATATGCTTGGCATCTATATAAGGCTGAATGACTTATTTTTTAACTTTTTATTTTGAAAATCTTTTAAATGTACAGAAGGTTTAGAAAGATTATACAGAAAGTTCCCACATTCTACAGCTTCCACCTCACATAACTATGACGAATTCATCAATGCTGGAAAAATAGTATTCAGGAAATGATGTTAGCCATATTATCCTGAATTGTATATTTCATTCAAATTTCTATAGTTTATTTTTTTACTAATAGTCTTTTTATACACCAGCATACAGTTTAGTTTAGCAGGTTGCATTCATCATCACTTCACCTTGGTTCCCTTGAATCTGTGAAAGTTTCTCAGTCTACACTTGTCATTCATCATATTGCCACTTTTGAAGAGTATCGGTTAGTTATTTTGTAGAATGTCCTCAGTTTGGGCTTGTTTGATATTTTCTCATAATTAAACTGGAGTTAAGAGTGAGGGGGGAGATTACTTCAAAGTGTAAATGCCCTTCTCATTGCTTCAGGTTATTAAATCAGTGCAACATTGCTGGCCATTTGAGCCTTGATGACGTGGTGAAGGTGATGTCTGCCAGGTTTCTCCATTGTAAACTACCAGTTTTTGCCTTCCCGTGTTCTGTTTGTTAAAGCAAATCACTCATTCTGCCCCACATTCAAAGGAAGGTGAATTAAGCTCCACGTCCAGAAGAGAGAAATATCAAAGACTTTACGAGCGTAAGTTAAAAAAACAGAGTAATTAAGAAATATTTGTGGGGAGATACTTTGAGGTTATACAACTATTTTTCCTTAAAGTTTGCCAAATAATTATATCATCCATCAGTGGATCTTGCCTGCAGAAATAATCACTGTGGTGTTTTAACTGAGATTTTCTATTTCCCTCAGTTATTCTAAACCTATTTGGAATTCATCTATAAAGAAACTTGTCCCGTTTCCTCTATTTATTTTATTCAATATTTTGCTTACAGAAGACCTCTATTATCCATGATTTCTCTCTGCAGTTTCTGTTACCCACGACCGACCATGGTCTGAAAATATTAAGTGGAAAATCCCAGTAATGAGCAATTTATAAGTTTTAAACTGCATGCCACCCCAAGTAGCATGATGAAATCTCTTTCTGCCAATTATTTCCTGTCTGGATGTGACTCTTCCCTTCGTCCAGTGGGTTTACACTGTTTGAGCCACCAGTCACTCAGCATGCTGTCTGGGTTAGCAGACTGTTTCCGTATCAAAGTGCTTGTGTTCCAATAACCCTTATTTTACATAATGGCTCCAAAGCTATTCACGTAATTTTTATTACAGTGTATCGTTATCGTTGTTTTATTTTATTTTTATTTGTTGTCATTAGTAATGGCAGTTACTAATATTGTTTTCATTAGTAACAATATTGTTGCTAATATTGCTATTAGTAGCTACTGTTACTAATCTTACTGTGCCTAATTTATAAATTAAACATTGTCATGGCTATCTATTAGGGAAAAGAACATAGTTTACAAAGGGACCATCCCAAAAAAGAATTAATTTTTTAAAATTGTGCATTTATCTTACATGTTTAAACTTCAGTCATCTTCAAAGTATTATTTTTTGGTTTAATACTCAAAATCTATTTTATAAGGGAAAAGTTTTTTTAAGTTGATTAGTTCGTGAGTAGTATACAAAACTGCATAAGCATCAGAAGTTATTCAATACCATCTATAAAGCATAAATGAGAATAATTGATGTAAAAGTTAAACTTAGTCATAGAAAACAATTAATAGTCAAAGGCATATCTCATGACCTTGGTTAAGTTTTAATTGAATTACTGTGTAATTGTAAAATATCAACTGTGGAAACTGAGGTTAGTTCTCAGTGTGCTGTATGAAGAAATAAGCAACAAGTCAGAAACAATTAATTTCTAATATGATATAAGCTTACATTGAAAGGAAGAATGTTCTTATGAATTTTTAAAGGTATAAAATTAAAGACAAACTTTTCACAATATTGAGAATTCTAGATGTACACTTTTTTTTATTTCAAGTGATTTTCTACAATTGCCTACATGGTGATACATTCATGCTTTTATTTTTATTGAAATATAATTGACATATAATACTGTGTAAGTTTGAGGTTCACAGTGTGGTGGTTTGATACATTTATCTATTGTAATATGATTAACACCATAGCTTAGCTAACACCTGTCATGTTACACACTTCTTATTTCTTTTTTGTAGTGGGAACAATTAATTTCTAGTGTCTTTGAAACTTTAAAGTTAATAATACAGTACTGTTGACTATGTTGTGCATTAGCTGTTCAGGACAGCTGGTTCTACTAGTTCCAAGTTTGTACTCTTCAACAAATTATCCCTAGCCTCTGGTAATCAATATCCCACTGTCTATTTTTATATGTTCAACATTTTTAGATTGTACATATAAGTGACATTATACAGTATTTGTCTATTTCTGTCTGACTTATTTCACTTAGCATAAATCCCTCAATGTTTATCCATTTTATCACAATGGCAAGATACTTTTCTTTCTCGTGGTTGAATAATAATTAAATTTAAAATATGAACATATATTTCAGCCATAATATATTCAAGTCTAAGCCTTTAACTTCAAGTTAAATATAATCATTTAATGTTGAGAATGTCTGTTTTTCCAAAGAAGATGAATTATAATGCTAAGCAATTGATGAGTTTAACTTTTTACTAAAAGTTGGTGACTTCTGCCACGAGGTATATTAAGATCATAGAAATAGAGGTATATATTCAAATGTTATAAAAAAAGTTGAAAATTCATCCTAAATTAATGGATGACAACTAAAATGGATAATGATATTATCAATCTACAAATAGTAAAAATCAGGTTTTCTTCTTAACTCTCCCTTGAAGAAGCTAGTGATCTCAAATGCATTTGAAACCCTACATTCAATATCATAGCTCCAGCCAGTCCATCAGCTTGCTCTCCCCTCACCCAGAGAGACTCTTGGCTCCAATCCTGATATCTACTCTTTTCCTCCCCACACTCATTATCTGTAATGTTTTTAGCAATATTTCTTTGCAGTAAATGTCTTCATACCACTCATCATCAAATTTTTTTTTGCCTTTGGGATTTAGTTCAATACCGTTGACCTGGCTTACAAGTCTTGAGCATGAATTCTCAAGCTGAGTACTGTGCAACTGTATATCCTTCCTCACTTCATCTTCATGCCCCTCTCTTCCAATTATACTTCTTTCTGATGCTAAAATGCCCTGTCTTCTTTCCTTAGGAAATTAATACATGTTCCTCTTCTGTCTCCTATGCCTAGATAATTTCTGTTCATCCTGCTGTAAGATTCTACTTAAATTTTACTTTCTCATAATTGCCTCCTGTGATCCTCCAGTCTGGAATGTGCTATTTTCCTAGATCAATCTCTTAATTTCAAAACTTTTTACTTATAACAGTTCATGCTTAAAGTTATTTCATCAATATTTGTCATTTACTTTAGATTACTAAGTCTATGAACACATAAACCTTGAACATTTTTATTTCTTTCTGTAATTTCAAAGACTGGCATACAATTAACCAAAAGAAGACAACAATCTACCCAGTTTTCAAGATTGGATGGGTCTTGACTGAGTATCAAACAGAGTATCAGTAAAGGAGGGTGAATTCAGAGGAAGAAGAATGTTTCAAGAAAGAAGTAAAGTATGGAGGAAGAATTGATTGCCAATGGAGGCAGTTAAGATGATCTCATTAGTAGGGAAAAGGCAAAGTACTGAAGAAGGTGGTGGTGGGTAAAGTTCACCAATGAGGAATGAGTTAGTGGAGAGGTGAGTGTCTGGTGCCCATGGAAGGAAATTTATGTTTCAGGTTTATACAAGAAGATTTATTGCAGGGTATGACTCTTGCATCTCTTTAGAATTGCATGCAGAAATGAATATCATCAGCTGGTTGGGACTGAGGAAACTGGTATTGTACACCAATGGTTTTCAACATTTGAGCATTTACAAGTATAACAGAGGGCTTCTCAAAGCCCAGATTTGGAGTCTCCAATTCCATAGTTTCTGATTCCACTAGGTTTGGGGGTAGGCTTAGAATTGGCCATTTAAGTACTTTTCTAGGTCATGCAGTAGCTTCTTGTTTAGAGATCACACTTTGATAAATACTGCCCTTAACTGAGCACCCTGTTTCAGCAAAATTGTATGCATTCTGAAATCTTTCCTCATTCCCTACCTTCCTCCATAAACATTTTAAACAAGTAAATGAACAAATGGACTGTTTAAAACTCTACAACAGGTAATTTTATTATGTGATTTTAGAAGTAATACCAACAGTAGAAATCATGTGATTCACAGCTGAGAGGAATTAGAGTAGGAGGGTATTTCTGGTATCATTTTCTTTTTTCTATCATTACTGTGGGAGTGAATTTGTATCCTTAAAACATTATTATAGCTTAACCTCACCTCGAATATCTAAAGTAGTGATAAATCCATAGATTCATTATTTGTGCAAAGTACTATATTGTTTAATTTGTCCTAAATTAGTGATTACTTTTCTATTTTTTAAATTAGTGTTTAATTTTAAACATATAACATTTATTATGCTATTGTGTTTTAAATAATTTAGTCTATTCTTCTGTACCATATTTTCTTTTTAAAGATTTTATTTATTTATCTTCAGAGGGGAAGGGAAGGAGAGAGGGAGAGAAACATCAATGTATGGTTGCCTTTTGTGCATCTCCTGCTGGGAACTGGCCTGCAGGGAACAGGTCTGCAACCCAGGCATGTGCCCTGACTGGGAATCGAACTGCGATTGTCTGGTTCTCAGGCCCGCGCTCAATCCACTGAGCTACACCAGCCAGGGCTTATTCTCCTGTACCATATTTTCTGAGAAGACTGGTTAGAGACCTCAGGACATCAGCAACAAAATGTTAATGAGTTTTCTGGATTTTCACTTTATTTCAGATATCTAAACTGGTTACTGGAAAAGCAGACAAACCTGGAAATGCCAGAGTCTAGATAAAAAAAACCACAAGAAACACTCACTGAGCTAACAAATGATCCAATAAAGGGGCTGTCTAGCAAGATGGAAAAGTTTTAGAAGGTAATCATTCTACTCCAACCAAATACCCTAGAGAAAACTCTAGCCCATTTCAGAGCTTTCTCAGCAAAGGTCAAATGGGGAAATAGGACTTTCATCTTTGCTAGACTATAAGAAAGCACCCCTGGTGCCAGCTAGAATAATGTCAAAGAAGACTGAATCAGGAGTAAGAATGTTCATCCCTATCAAGTGATCAGAAGGCCCCATTTTATATGGTGTCCATGGCAACCACTTGGGAACCAAGATTTCCACAACCATTTGGCAGTAATTAGATACATACACCTCTTTCTTCCTGCCTGGATGATGTCAGAAAATGCCTAATTGGGAACACAGTCTCCTAGAAGTGGTGAGGGAGTGACATGTCTCCTGCCAGAGTTGTCAGAAGAGTCCTGCTAAAACAGAGGATTTAAATAAGATCCAGAGCCTCATGTAATATGTAAAATGTGCAGGATTCAATAAAAAATCATTCATCATACTAAAAACAGAAAAATCTCAACTTGAATGTGAAAAATCAACCAGAGACTAACATTAAAATTACACACTATGAATGACACAGAGAAAAGAACTTAATATAAACCAAGTTTGTGACATGTGGGTCCATAGCAAAAGATTTAACTCTCCTATTGTAATAAAAATCTCAAAGGAGAAGGTGAGTGGGGTTAAGTGTTGTTAAAAGATGGCGTAGAAATATGGTTGAATTTTTTTTTAATTTGGCAAAAGATATAACCTCCAGACCCCAGAATCAAACTGAGTCCCAAAGGAAAAAAAATAACACAAGAAATATATGGCAAGACACATCATTATCACATTTCTAAAAACTACAAAGAAACACCTTGAAAGCACCAACAGAGAAATGAAGCATTAACTAGAACAAATAAACAAATCTAATGACAGCTGAGTTTTCATCAGAAACCAGAAAGTCAGAAGGAAGGATGCCACTTTTTTCAAGTGCTAAAAGAGCTTTTAATTCAGAGTCCTATATCTACTAAAATATTGTTCAGGAAAAAAAGGGATTCAAAAGTAAGAGAATTTGCTTCCAGCAGACCTAACCTAAAAGAATAGCCAAAATAATTTTTCTAAACAGAAAGGAACAAAAGAAAGAAATCTTGGCCTATCAGGAAGAAAGACTCATGCAAAGACCAAACATTTACATAAATATAGTAGACTGTCTTCTGCTCAAGTTAACGAACTATTTGACAGTTGCAACAAAAATACCAACACTCTTTGATCTGGTTCTTTAAGTATGTAGAGAAAACACATAAGACTATAAATGGGAGAGGGTGAAGAGACAAAAAGGGAGGTAAGATTTCCACATTTAACTAGAACTAATGAAATGCTGACAGCAGAAGATCATAATAAGATATGTATTGATACTGATGTTTGAGGGACCACCCTTCAGTATGAACTAGCTTAGTTGTTCATTTGTTTGATATAATTATGAAAATAAATTAAATGTATAAATAGTGGCAGTGAGTGGTTCCTGTGTTTCTTAGTTGTCTCTTATTAATACATCTGAACTAAGTGTTTGATAATTTTAATTATGAATTTTAAATAAAAATGCAGGGTGCTCATAAAAATAATAATTGACTTTTGGCTCAAATTAAAACAAATGTTAATCAGATGAGTCAAGATTGAACCATAATCTTTACGTTTCTTAATATGATGGTGTATTAACCACTTAATTATAGTATAAAGTTTAAAGAACAAGAGTACTAAAATAAGTATAGATATAATAATTAGTTAATGAATACAGAACATAAAAGAGGCAAATAGTGAAATTAAAATGATAAAAGAGGAGAATAAAAGGGTGGAATTTTTGTATGGGATCGAAGTGAAGCTGTCATCAGTGTAAAATAGAATGTTATATCTGTAAGATGCTCTATGTAAGTTTCATGGAAGAGACAAAGCAAACACCTATGGTACATTCACAAAGTATGAAGAAGGAATCAGAGCATACCACTATGGAAACATACCAATTTACAGAGAATGGCAGCAGAGAGGAAGGAAGGAAAAATGGAACCTCAAAACAACCAGATAGTAATTAAGAAGAAATTAAGATGACATTAGTAAGTACTTACCTATCAATAATGACTCTACAAATAGATTGCTTGAATTTTCCATTCAAAGGGCATAGAATAGCTAGATGAATTAAAAAAAACAGCTATATGCCACCTATAAGAGAGACTCACTTCAGCTTTAAGGGTACATGGATTTAAAGAGAGGAATGGAAAAATACAGTCCATGTAAGTCAATCAAAAACATATACTCACCCAGCATCAGAACACCTGCATATAGTAAGCAGGACAGATATGAACAACACGAGGAGGGGACATCAATACCTCATTTTCTAAATGGATAGTTCATCCAGACAGAACATCAGAAAAGGAATGTTGGACTTGGATCATATTTTGGACCAAATAGAACTAAGCACTTATAGAATGATCCATCCAAACAGCAATAGAACCCACATTCATTTCAGACACACATAGAATCTTCTCTAGGATAGACCATATGATAGGCCATAAAACAAATCTCAGAAAATTTAAGAAGATTGAAATCATGCCAATTATCTTCCTGACCACAAAGATATGAAAGTAAAACTGACAAAAAAAGAAACAGCTAGAAAAATCTAAAATATGTGAAAATTAAGCAATATACTCTTTGTTTCTAGACTTTTTGAAGACTAGAGCTTGGTATTTGGAATTCATGCCTTTCTACTAATAATTTCTGTTTTTATCCTTACCAACAAATTTATTTTTTAACTTTCACTATTTCATGTCGTATCTATTTTTTCCATTTTAAGAATGCTCTTAATAACATTAAGAAATACATTTATTTTTTAAAATTTTACAATACATGTGATATGGTTTCAGAATTGCTATACAAATAACTCTAAACACCACACAGTAATAACTTTGAAGACTGTTAGCATTTTTTCCTTTACACTGCCCATAAGAACTCTCCAAAAGTCACATGATAGTACATTATTTCCCCTGCAGCATAGCTACAGGATTCATATAAAGTATAATTGTATTCGTATGTTTCTGTTTGTGTTCCATGTTACCGTTTTCTCCACTTCTTTGAAATTTAGTTTTATATTTTAAATGTGTGGGACCTTTGATTCTAAAGTCAAATCTACAAATCTACAAAAACACGCAGAGAAATGCAGCCCCTCTCTACCTCTTCCAGCCCATTCTCCAGGACCATCTCTATGTAAACAAGCAGGATTGACTAGCTTCAAGGTTATTCTTCTTATATTTCTCTTCACAGAATTAAGCAGACACATATGTTTTCTGGTTTTCTCTTAGTTTATTCAGAACAGTTAGACTATGTATTTGTGTGTGTGTGTGTATGTGTGTGTGTGTGTAATATTCTATTTACTTTGTTTCCCTCTCCTCACTTAGTGTTTTAGCAGGTATAATTTTTTAAGTATCAGTTCATAGAAATCTGGTATCTTTTGATATTAAGAAAAGTTTGTATTTTTGTAACTTTGGTCACCTTTGTATTTATGTAAGTTTAGCACCCTAACTTCCTTTCTCTCTTCGCTTTTTACATATTTTTACATAGATCAGTAGAGAAAATGAAAAGGGAATAGAAGTTCAAGATAAGTAAATGTTTGACCTGAATTTTAGAGTAAATTTATTATATTTTGTTCTTACTCCTACTCCTTCCTTTTTTCTTATTTTCATTATTTCTGTTTTATCATTCTACCGACATATTACTCTTCCAGCCTTGTTCCAGCATTGTTTTATTCCACAATTTATCTGTCGTTAAATATATTAAATGCTCACCCATAAAATTTTTGTTAAGTCTTCCTCATACGTTGCTTTATTTGGATAAACTTCATTTTCCAACAAATTTTTCAGGAAAGATTTCAGTACAGCATGTCTCAAATTTTAGCGTATTTAAACTTTATATAGTCTAAAATATACTGGATATATAAAATGTTTTTCCTTGAGAGTCTTGAAAATGTTAGTTTTCTTCTAACTTTTTGAATTGTTGGTTTTAAGAATTATTATTCAAATCTTATTTATGTACTATTGTAATTTATCTTATTTTCCTTAAAGGATCTGAAAAATATATTTCTTTGCCTTTAAATTCTAAGTTGATTATAAGATATATCTTTTAGTTGATTGTTTTGGGTGCATTATTTGAGATATGTGACCCTTTAATATGTAAATGTATTTTTCTCTTTCTTTGAAAAATATTTAAAAATTGTAGCTTAAGTATTATTGCTTATTATTTTATTTGTTTTCCCTTTCTGCTTCAGTGACTGCAACTAGTTGTATGCTTGATTTTATTTGCCTGACTTATTCAATTACTTTTTCTTTTAACTTTTTTTTTCTTTTGGATGTTTACATTCTTTCTACAATTATCTTTAATAAATTTTTATTTAATATATTCTGATGTATGCATCTTGTAATTTATTCCTTATTACTAAGATGGTTTTACTCTTTTATAAATTGTCTATTTAGTTTGAGAAAATCATATTTTATTTATCTCTATTTTTATTCATCCCCATTCTTCTTTTGAATTATTTAAATCAAGATTTTTTCCTCATATTTATTATTTTTAAAATCATATCCAATTTTGTTTGGAGTGTTGTATTATAGTTTTCTTCCCTTCATAATAGGTTTGTTATATGCATTTTTTTAATCAGCTGAAGTAGATGCCTTATTTTCTGTATTTATTTTTTCCTAAATCTGATGCCTCTCTGAGACCTCCACTTAGTCCTTGACATTTGGTTATCTTTCTTTTTTTTAATTTATTTTTTTATTGATTATGCCATTACAGTTGTTCTATTCCCCCCTTCATTCCCCTCCACCCTACCCCCCCGTCCCCACCATTACCCCCCCTTTAGTTTATGACCATGTGTCTCAAGTTCTTTAGATTCTATATTTCCCATACTATTCTTGCCCCCCCATCTATTTTCTATCTACTGTCTATGCTACTCATTTTCTGTACCTTCTCCCCCCGTTTCCTCCTCCCACTCCCCTGTTGCTAACCCTTTTTGAGATCTTCATTTCCATGTTTCCACTCCTGATCTAGCTGCTCTTTTAGTTTGCTTTTGTTTTAGGTGTGGTTGTTAATAACTGTGAGTTTGCTGTCCTTTCACTGTTCATGTTTTTTTTAACTTCTTTTTCTTAGGTAAGTCCCTTTGCTTCTCAGATAAGATCAAATTCAAGGAGTTAATCATCACCAAGCCCTTATTATATGATTATCTTTCTTGTAGTCAACATCATCTATTACTAAGCTTCAGACCTGTATTCAGTATTCAGCAGTGGCGAGCTCTTTCTTTCTGGAGGCTTTACCTATGAGTTAGTTGTGTCTTCAGTTCCATGATCTTCTTTTTGTGTGTGTGAGTCTTTCGTTCTCCCTCTCTCTCCATTGAATGCTTTGTGTGCATAAAGTGACTGAGTAAGATCTACCAATATACATGTTAGCACTTTGTATTTGTTCTTCTACTTACAAGTCCTTTAAGGTTCAAGTGTCTTTCTCTTTGGGGTAGGAAAGTGTGAATTATGTGTGATTTTACATCTGATTGAAATGTATAGTTAGGAGGAGAATGTAAAAGAAAAATGTACATTTTAGCAACAGCCATTATCCTAAGGCCAAGTAGAAGTTGCTTCATGAAAATTTTAAATCAGTTATTTGGAAACATTTTTATTAGAAAAACATTAGGAAAAAAAGACAACTGGTTCTGCTACACTAAGATTTTCTTGAGCTAATATGTAAATTCCTCACGTGTTTAATATTTATTGCTAGGTATCAGTTATTGCGTTAGACTTGAGGAATATATTTATAAATTTTTAACCCAGTTTTGTTAGAATATAGGCTTTGAATAGAGCAGTAGAGAAAATGAAAAGGGAATAGAAGTTCAAGGTAAGTAAATGTGTGACCTGAATTTTAGAGTCGGGTTTTTTAAAATTTAAATTCAATGGGCAAGGCAGAGCCTTTGTGACATTTTATGATCGGGGTCAAATAAGTTATCATAGAAAATATTATATAAGCAATGAGTAAGAATAAAACTAATTTGTCCTCTTTTGATAGTTTTTATTATTTTACAAATATTTCCTACTCCAAGTTACTACTCCAAGTTACTAGATGAATTAATCTATTCCTACTCCAAGTTACTAGATGAATTAAAGTAACATGAGCTGCATATACTTTACAGTAACCAAGAAAGTAGGACTATTATAAACACATATACAAAAAAAGTTTCTTAAAAAATAAAATGGGCCCTGGCTGGTGTAGCTCAGTGGATTGAGCGCAGGCCTGAGAACCAGACAATCGCGGTTTGATTCCTAGTCAGGGCACATGCCAGGGTTGCAGGCCGGTCCCCTGCAGGCCAGTTCCCAGCAGGGGATGCACGAAAGGCAACCATACATTGATGTTTCTCTCCTTCTCTCCTTCCCTTCCCCTCTAAAGATAAATAAATAAAATCTTAAAAAAAATAAATAAAATAAAATGGTTGTATTATATAGGAGAGTGCAAGTAGGCATTATTCAGTACTCAAACTTACCATAGAATTAGCTAGAATTAGACTAGACCAAGTAAATGAGAGCACATTGTGAGTGACCAAATGAAAGTCATAGAAACAGCTAAGGCACGGAAAGTTTGGGCTTCTTTTTTGAAGTGTTGGCATAATTCAAATTTAGTTCATCTTGTTTTTCCCCCTTAGAAACAAGAATACAAGAGCATGATGCTCACAGTTTTTTTTGACAATCTATTTGAGGGATTTGTTACCTCCAACTTTCTCCTCTTACATCAAAAACCAGAAAAACAAAACAAAATAAAATCCCCAAATCCCTTTTCTTTCAAGTGAAAAGCAAAACAAAAAATAGAAATCTTTGATTTTAGCCAGTGTCATTTTGGGGTTGAACATTCCTAGTGCTTTTGGTCCAGTAAATCATAAAAAAATTCAACAACATATAATGCACTTACATTTACAGATTCACAAATTCTCAGTAACTTCATGTCATATATATTTTTAAATCTACAGAATGCTAAAATGCATCTTATTCACATACCAGTGGATCTTACTGTCATGGATATAGAACTTCGGTTTGTTTCAGAGATGTATAAAATGTGCACATTTGAATCCTTGCTTGCTATACCTGCAGTGATGTTACAGCTATTTAACAGAAGAGAATAAAATTAAGCAACTATGCAATTTATGATGAAAGAGTAAAAACATTTACCTACATGCATTTTAATAAATCAGTTCTTACTGACATTTAAAATACAAGAAACTAAGCATTATATTACTCAGGGAGGAATGTGGTTGACAGGCTCTGCCTGTGCCTTTTAAGATTACATTACACGGAGTATAGAAAATCATCAAACCTTGGGAAAACAATAAAATAGGACACCAAAACTATTTAACAATAATATTCATTCCTCTCAAGAGGGAGTTTCTTATCATAACAATTCAACTATATATATATATATATATACAGCTTACCCTCAAGATATCCAATGTCGTAATCACACATTCATTCTTTTTCTGTTTCTCACATGTCACATTAACATTACCTTTCTGTGTTAGTAGGTGTTGTGAAAATATATATATTACAATCTGTAGGCACTAAAAGAGCAAAGCTTAAAGCTGAAACTATATATATTTTTCATCAAAAAGTCACTGACACAAAAGAAGAAGGTGAACAAAGAACTATGAATGCAGGCCTTGGGTAGGAGCTTTTGGAAGTTACTTTGTTAAAAAGAACAAACTACAAAAAATTCTTTTCTAAAATATATTTTATTGATTATGCCATTACAGTTGTCCCATTTCCTCCCTTCATTTCCCTCCACCCTGCATACCCCCTCCCCCCCAATTCCCCTCTTTATTTCATGTCCATGTGTCATAAATTCTTTATAATTCTCTGTACCTTCTCCCTCCTTCTCCTCCTCCCACTCCCCTGTTGTTAACCCTCCATGTGATCTCCATCTCTGTGGCTCCGGTCCTGATCTAGCTGTCCACTTAATTTGCTTTTGTTTTAGGTGTGGTTGTTAATAACTGAATTTGCTGTCCTTTTGCTGTTCATCTCTCTTTTTTTCTTCTTTTTCTTAGATAAGTCCCTTTAACATTTCATATAACAAGGGCTTGGTGATGATGAACTCCTTGAACTTGACCTGATCTGAGAAGCACTTTATCTGCCCTTCCATTCTACATGAAAGCTTTGCTGGATAGAGCAATCTTAGATGTAGGTCTTTGGAGTTCATGACTTGGAATACTTCTTTCCAGCCCCTTCTTGCCTGTAAGGTCTCTTTTGAGAAATCAGCTGACGGTCTGATGGGAACTTCTTTGTAGGTGACTGTCCCCTTATCTCTTGCTGATTCTGGGATTATTTCCTCCATTTTAATCTTGGCTAATATAATGATGATGTGCCTTGGTGTGTTCCTCCTTGGGTCCACCTTCTTTGGGATTCTCTGAGCTTCCTGGATTTCCTGGAAGTCTATTTCCTTTGCCAGATTGGGGAAGTTCCCCTTCGTTATTTGTTCAAATAAGTTTTCCACTTGTTGTTCTTCTTCTTCCCCTCCTGGTACCCCTATGATTTGGATGTTGGAATGTTTAAAGATGTCCTAGAGGTTCCTAAGCCTCTCCTCATTTTGTTGAATTCTTGTTTATTTATTCTTTTCTGTTTGGTTGTTTCTTTCTTCTGGTCCACTCCGTTGATCTGAGTCGCAGTTTTCTACCCATCATTATTTGTTCCCTGTGCATTTTCCTTCATTTCACTTAGTGTAGCCTTTATTTTTTCATTTAATTTGCTACCAAAATCATTCAGTTCTATGAGCATCCAGATCACCAATGTTTTGAACTGTGTATCTGATAGGTTGGCTATCCCTTGGTCGCTTAAAAGTATTGGCTCTGGGGCTTTGATTTGTTTTTTCCATTTGAGCCATAATTTTTTGGTCAGGTCGTGGCTTTTATATATGAGGGGCAGAGCCTTAGGTGTTGACTGGGGTGGGTCAACTCAGTGGCTGGGCTGTGGCACTCTATGTTGGGGCAGGGTCAGACAGGAAACAATGGCACTTGTTCCACTCTCTGTCAGGTTTTATCCCCTCTGCTGCTTCCCACAAGCAAATTGGGCCCTTCTGGCGCTGGTTCCCAGGTGGGTGTGCTTGTGTACATTCTAGGACCCTGTGTGTCTCCTCATTGAACTCTTCTGTGAGGCTGGGAGTCTCTTATGGCACCTCAACCCCTGCAAGTTTTTTCAATCAGTGCTTTTAGGCTTTATTTTCTGTCGCTGGGCCCCTGGGTTGCAAGGTCTGTCTTGCTGCCTGTTTTTTGCCTGGTTTATCTACATGAGAATGTGTGTCCATGGTCGGTCAGCCAGCCAGCCTACCTCACTGGGTTGGGTCTGCTCGTTTCCTCCTTGCACTTGGGTCGCCAACTACTGTTTTTTCCTGCTGGGGACCCCTCTCCTATGGCTGCCAACTCTGCCCCCTCTTACAGGTCTGGATGAATGGTTCATTGTTGTTGGACTTTGGTACAGTTCAATTTTCTGTTCTGGTTGTGTTTTTCTTTCTAAATCTTTGTTGCCCTTAAATTTGGTTGTGCGAGGAGACACAGTATTTCTACCTATGCCTCCATCTTGGCCACAAGCCCCAAACTACAAAAAATTCTTAATGATACCCCTATTGAGAGGTCAGTTCTTGTTTGGCAGTCATTCATCTTCGATTTAAACATATGTATGTACAGAGAGAAAGTTCAAGCCAGAGTAACTTGGCATTGATGTGCAGTATTTCTGAAATAGAAGAATTGTGTGAGAATACTGTGATATTCTGCTGTTACCTGTTGCTAGACTGGTAAAAATTAACAGGTTTAGTAATAAGCTAAGTGGACTAAAATATGAACCCTGTAGTAGAGGTGTATGATAATATGCATTTACTGTTTGCACTTAATTAACACTTTTATTTAACTATAACATGACAATATTCAGCATGTTTTCCTGCAAGTAGTGAGGCAATGGTGTTAAATGTCTTTAGTCCACAGTCAAGGTATTCTGTTGCCAGACACCAACTCTGCATTTCTTTATATTAAAAGCAGAACTATTAAAAAGAGCTATATAAATAAGTGAATGAGCATAATAAAGAAATATTTGTTAAGACTTCTAACTTAATGTACATGGGAATTTAGATAGTCTAATAAAAATAAAATGAACTTTGCAAGTATCAGTATCAAACTGATATTAGAGGCGCTCACTGCTGTTTTGATAATGTGGATGGAGTCTCGTGTTTTTGGAGGAGTCTTGCTGATTATAAAAAATATTACCAACCTCCTCATTAGTGAAAAATTATTCAGGGACAAGTTTTTACCCCCCATAAGCATGATTTTAATTCAGTGAAGAGCTTATCCATTCAGAGAATTAAGAAACCCATTTAGAAAGCCAGAAACTGCTGCAGCATGTGTTCTACTCATAGATGGAGAGCGGTGTGACAACCAGTGGGGGTGGGGGAGGTGAGGCGGTGGGGGGATTGAGTTAAAAGGAGAAAGGTCTGGTGGGCACGAACAATGTGGTGATTGCAGAGGGAGGAGGACATAAGGGGACTAAATGGTAATGGAAAAATACAATAAAGATGAAACTTAAAAATCAAAATATTCAGAAGTAAAAAGGAGAAATATTTAAATCACTAGATATGGGGTCTCCGAATATATGTTGGGTAAGTATATTTTTATAAATATCTATATCTATCTATGTAACATAAATACTATATTTTCAGAAGACCTATGATTATGTGGGCTGTTGTGCAGAGACATGTGGACATGAGAGGCTCTTCGTTCCAGCCTTCACATTGCATGTGAAACACTAATGCTTTAGGGGTCTATGGTGTTCAGAGCTTATGAGGGCATTTCTAACACTTTCAGATACAGTGAAATTGCTTTTCTCATTAAGAGGAGATAAATAAAGTATTGCTAAATGTTCTCTTTCAAAATCAGCTAAAAAACAGATTGAATCTTACACTTCTATCCATTTACTTGTTTCTCATTGAAAAAGAGACAAAATTTTATGCATATTATATAACCTAGTCTAATTAAAACTTTAACTGAAAAAAATTTTAATAAAACATGTGCTCATGCTCTTCTTATTAATAGGTGTAAAAAGCTACAAAATCACAATAACTCGAGTGTTTCAAAACCGAACATAGCGCTTTCTGAATGTAGAGTACTGAGCCCTGGATGAGTGTGGCTTTAGGAAGGTGAAGGAGAATCCGCCAAAGAATAAGTTTTAACTAGATGCCCTCAGAAGGTATCATGATGTTTAAGACAAATCAATTGGTTTTACTAAAGTGGACCTCAAATATTAAATAATAAAAGTCAGCTAGATGACCTCAAACCTAGAAGCTGTCATCAGCTTACTTACTGGTACCGTTTATTTTAATGACAGCCAAATCACTCCATGCATTTAAATCCATGAGTAACATTTTGATGAAAGCAAATTTTAGAGGTTTCCAATAGGATTTCTATGTTGGAGAACCCTTTTGGAACATGAATGTAACACAGAAATGAAAAAAGTAGGTAGATATTTTCAAGATTTTCATTGACAAATTTTAATTGTTGATGAAACGGTGCTTCAAATCTATTTTAATGAGATTTGTAAAGCTACTCAGGGAAAAAAATCTTCATATTGCTCCATTTCTCATGTTGTGAGGAAACAGCCTGAAAACCATCAACTGGTAAACACACACATACATTTTAAAGTGGTAGACAATATATTAAAATTATCATTGTAAAAAGGGTCATTAATCTTGCACAAGATAAGATAATTATTTAAATCCTCAAAATTATCTGAAAGCAGGGGACCTAGGTAGTGAGTTTCAAAACTTGAATTTAACCTAAAATTTTGTGATGAACCCAGGTTATCAGAGATTCCACATTGACAATTTACAGAAGTAAAGAATTGAGGATAAAGTCAAAAATCAGCCTAGAGTAATGATCTAAAAATAGAATCACCATATAAAGCTGAAACCTAACAGCAGTGTAACTATGTCATAATCAAATAAGAGATGAAATGAGAGGAAACTCACTTGTTTTAACTCTGACACAAAATGAAGTAAAAAATACACCTTTTGATGTTAGAAACCACAAATCTTAGCTGGCAATTAGAGTTTGAATGTATACTTCTTTTGTATTTCAAGCAAACACAAAAACAAATATCAAGCAGATTTATCTGAAAATTTCTCAGGTTGCCAGCATCCCAGAAAAGTGGTAGAAAAAAAGTACAAATTCTCACTGGAAGAACTCAACTTTTGAATCCAGATTTGAAATAATCATTACATTAAGTTTGAGGAAAATGAGTAGCTCTTGATCAAAAATCACAAAAGACATAAGAAAAAAAGTGAACCATAAGTGAGAATCAAACGCATTTGAGAAAGAAATAAGTGTATGAATATTCCATCGATTGGAAATCCACATATAGACTCCTTGTACTGGTTGTCTAGAACACCAAAGGCCAATGTATTATTAGGTAGCCCAAACCAAACAAACAAATAAATAAAACAAATCACATTTTAAAGAAAAGTAACTAAATTGAATACTAAATTCCTGGCCATGATTTAAAAAATCCAGAAGAACTGGAACAATAATTTAAATTTTCAGGAAGAAATAAAAATTATGAAACTAAGATTCTGTATCCTAATAGTCTATCTTTCAAGAATGAAAGACATTTTCAAATTAAAAATAATAGTTAAGTATTTCATCACCAAATAAAATTGGAGTTAACCTCTAACAGAAAAAAATGCAGATAACAAAATTTGAAAGCCCTAATCCCCAAATCCCAAATTAATCATCCTTTTTATCATATTAAGATTTTATATAAAAACTTTTAAAGTTTTTAAAAGTGAAAAAACTAAAGTGTAACTATGTCATAATCAAGGAAGAGATGAAAAGAGAGGAAACTCACTTGTTTCCTAGCCAGAGAGTACCAAGGCAAATTCTGTGAGCTCTTTCAGGGCATTAATTTTCCATTTTTTTAATAAATAATTTAAGTTAAAAAAATACTGACATTCTGCTTTCATTTTATGACATTTAGAGAACATTGATCACCAAACCAGATGCTGCCATAAAAGGGAGAGAAACCTCAGATTAATTTCTGACAAACATTGATGCAACAATATAAAATAAAATAAAATATTAACAAAGTACATCCAGCTATGTAAATGATTTTTTGTGATTTGTTCCAGGAACACAGGGTTGATTTATTATAAAAATGGATTAACATTGTTGACTAAAAATAATAGGGAATGTAAAAATATTTTTATTATATTAGTAAATGCAATAAAAGCCTTTCATAAAATACAAATTGTATTATTAAAAAATATATAGAAAATCATTAAGGGAAGCTACAATAAGAACAACAACAAACAAATAAACAAAGAGCCCCCAAACAAAACTCACCTTAGCAGATATATTATTAGCGGTGAGAAATTGGAGCATTTTCCTTTAATTATCAAGAATCCAAATGTTTTCTGGTTATTATTCTCCAGATAAAATTTTATGAGTCAATGTTAATGCAGTGATAGGACAATGTAAAGTAATAAAATTTGTAAGAATTTGAGAAAATTATTGCAGATAAGATAATTTTCTATGTTGACAACTCTCTAATAAACTATAGATACACTTTTAGAACCAATGAGGAATTTTAACTAAGTCGCTAAATACACAATCAATATATAAAATTCAGTTGCTGGAGAGAGGATAAACTTAACTTTTGTAGAAAAATATTACTTCAGTCTTCATGGAAACTTTTATACCATATCTAGATGATATCAAAAACTACAAAAGTCAAAGAAGCACTAGAACTTTATCCATGATCAACAGGCAACAGAAGACCATCAACAGAAGGAAAATCACAACTAAAATAGTTATTGGAATAAGCAGAAAAGTACTTTAGAATAATTATAAATACTTCAAAACAAATTCACAAAAGGATGGGTCTAATAGATCAAGAGACTGGGAATTTTAGAGATAAACTGATACACTAATAAAGAACCAAAAGAAAATTTTAGACCTCAAAAATGCAATGTCTTGGGAATCAAAAGTGTTTCACTGGGTGGACTTCACAGTAGATTAGACTCTAAGGTTCATTAAACTTGAAAACAGATCAATAGCAATCAGCAAAATTGAGGCAGAGCAGGCGAGAATAGACTGAAAAAGGTAATGAACCTAGTAGTAGTAGACATTGGAACAATCACAATAGTTAAAATTAAAAATAAATTGAATTAATTTTGTGAAAAATGAGAAAAAACTTGTCTATTCACGTATGAAAATATCTCCCTATTGGACACATTGGAACACTGGTGGTAGAGAAAATGAGAGTCATCTAAATGTGGAGGTGGTAGGCTGGCCATTTCAGGGGTGGGGCTGTGACCCATTTCTGTGACCCTTTTCTCGGTAACATTACCCCCAACATTCCCACAGTAAATGTTTTGTTAATTTATTTGTTTTCCACCAGCAACTATGGTTGGCTGATAACAGAAATAATTAACCTATATGTTGAGCATATATTGAGTTCTTAGAATGTTCCAGGCAATGTTCTAAGATGTAGATTGTTCACAGCATCTCATTTTATAGCCAGTGCTGAATAACATGAGCAGCTGTTTCCAGTCAAGCCTAATGGGATTATCTTAAAAAGATATTTTTGTTCTTATGATTTACTTGGACTTGGAAGAATAAAAGAAAACAAGCCAAAAATCTCTTCCTGGTACACAAGGAATTCCCCACATGGACTCTGAGAATAAGGCAAACGTAATGTAATGCTGACTAGGAATGCGAAATAGGTGTTGATGACATTATTTGAGGTTATAAATCAATGATTTGTTAGCCTTTGCCATTATGCAAGCCAAATAATTAGTTATATTTAAATCAGCTTGAGCTGTGTTTTCTTTTCTTGCGAAGAAACAAGACATAGAAGCTAAGGACAAAACAATGGAACTGGGGAGCACTGGGAGGGTGGGCTGGGATGGGAGTAAAAGACAGAAAGCTAGACTTGAACAATAATTAAATTAAAAAAACAATGAAACTTATTCATTGCAGATGGCTTCAATTCTTTTGAGTAGTTGAGTTTTATTGCAGAACATTGGAGAGTTTGCAAAATATCTGGATATTAGCAAATATCATTATTTTTAATTGGAAAAAAGACTCATTTTTCAAATTATTAAGAGGAGGGCTAAAATCTATTATAAAAAGTGACATTTTATGGTCATAATTTTATTTTAAATATGTTTTAGATATATATATATAATTTTTAAAGTGAGAGCTAAGGCAAGTAAGTTCAGTTAAACAGGAAGCTAAACAACAAAACAAATAAGCAAGCAGAGAAAAAAAAAAACAAAGACACTGAAATAGAGAACAAGGGGACAGTGACCAGAGGGGAGAAGGAAGGGAAGTTAAGGGGAAAAAGGGGGAGGGATTTGGAGGAACAAATAGGAAGGACACAGGGATGAGAACTAAGGGGGGGTGGAAATGGGAGGGAGGTGGGGAGCAAGGGGTGGGGGAGGCTGGGATGGGAGAAATAGACAAAAAACTGTACTTGAAAAATAACTAAATAAAATTAATTTAAATAAATAAATAAATAAAGAGAGAGAGAGAGAGAGAGAGAGAGAGAGAGGTATGAAGATAGAAATTACTGCCTTTGCTGAAATATTAAGAGGAGAGGCCAAGCAGGCATTTTGCAGGGATAGGGCCCAGGTGGTGCAAGTCCAAGGTGGATGATAGTTCTGTAACTTCTTCTGTCCCTGTAATTCTAAGAATTTACTGAAAAATTTTGAATTGTTTTATTAAAGTTCTAAACAACATTTGCATATATCACATTTTATTTGAAGTTAATATTTTCTACCATTTAAAAAGATGGGATATGTATAACAGTAGTTATATTTTATGTCAATATGCAATTATACAAAAGAAAAATAATGTTAAATATGAAAAAAGACACGTTCATGTTTCTCTATGGTATTTTGAAACAACTTATTAGTGGAGGATGTGTAAATAATGTAAAAACACCATGTTTTAAACAGAAAGCTTCCAGTAATTAAGTAAATAGCTTTTTTACTTATGTATCAAGCAGAGTATCTGACTACTCTAAAAAAAATGACACAACATAGTTCTTTGACAAAAGATCAAATATAATCCAATCGAGTGTGTAAACAGCTGATAGTTTAAACCAATGATATCACATCTGTTAGAAGATAGCTAGAAACTTTAGCCACTGAGGATCCCTGTATCTACGTAAATGGGATGGTTATATGTATTGAAGTTATATATCATTCAGAATGTCAACAGATCTATCAGAAACTTAGCTGAATGTTTATCAATAACTTATACTTTTGTTTGCATATTGCTGTATAAAAATAAATGAAATGGATTAGAGTACACACGTTTTACATGTTCTGTTTTGAAAACTCCAGGATTGAAGACAAAAATGCTAAGTGTTACATCATTTTATGTGATCCATTAAATATTCTAATAAAAATCTCTGAATGAATATGTACATATCATGAAGTACACATATGAGGAAATAGGGCAGTGATATTTTGTGAAAACATTTTAGTTTAGGAGTCAAATGTGGACAGGCTGTTCCATTGGGTTCCATTGAAGAGTTCGCTGCTTGCTTCCAGTATCAGGCAGAATCGTGATTAAAACTGCAGTAGTGCAGTGAGGTAGCCTGGCTTAACCAACACTGGCTACATGAGAGTGGCTTAGTCACCTAACAACTCTGTGTGTTTTGATCTCCTTATCGATAAAATAGGAATAAAGTCCACTTCATAGTAACAACTGGCAGGTCTCATTTCTGTACTGGGGGATGTCTGTTTCTGGTAGGCACTAAGGGGTTAATTTATGTAAGAGATGGAGTTGTTAATAAATGCCCGCTATTAGTTTTATTGGTGAAGTGGAAGTAATAGTGTAAACCTTACAGGGATGTTGTGAGAGTGAAGGGTGCCAGAAGGTGTGATGCCGGCCCATCCTAGGGCCTCAGTGTATAGTAACCATTTCTACTACTATTGAAGTGAATCTTTTCTTAGACAACACACATAGAAAACCATTAAAGTAGGAACTTCTCAATAACTTTGCTTAAAATAAATTAGTAAAATCCCATATCTTAAATATAAACCTACATTTTTGAGAAGACCAACTTGACTGAAAATGTCAAAGATCAAAACCCCAGTAAAATCCAAATGCTTCAAAATAAATATTTTACAGCAAAAATGTTATTTCATTTGTTTTGTTAAATGTATTGGGGTGTTACTGGTTAGTAAAATGATTATACAGGTTACAAATGTACTGTTCTATGGCACATGTTCTGTACATTGCATTGTGTGCCCACCACAGGTCAAATCACCTCTGTCACTGTGTATTTGACCCCCTTTACCTGTTACTACTGCTCACAAACCTTCACCCTGGCAGCTCCCATATCATTGTCTGCATCTTGTTTTTCCTCTCATCTCTCTTCTTAACATATCTAGAAGGGTGTATGCAATTCTCTTTCAACCATGGCAGCATGCACAAGTAGTTTTATAAGTAATTTTATATTATAATCAGTGATAATTGATTCTGTTTTTATAATATCTGGGCTAGTGTCAAGATCACAGCTAACATGACCTGATTTTGACAATTCATGTTTCAGCAATTTAAGGTTTCCAGTAATGCATGTGCAGAACTTCAATAAAAAGCACACAGCTTATAAGCTTTGTGACATTACAATTTATATGATGAAGTAATTTTGACCTTTGGAAAATATAAAAAATTCAGCAGTAACATGATCTTTACCCTCTCAGCATGGCATGCTAATATATTCTCTTAATTCAACTTATAGCTGCTGATAATGAGGTATATTTGATGTTTGTGCCTTTTTTTAGTATCTCATGATTAAAAGGTATTTGGTAATCATTTTGGAGTTGGCAAATGCATTTTACATTTAAATTAATTGCATTTCTATATGCAAAAAGTATCTATTAAATATGACAACTAGTATTTAGTTTTGTCTAGTTTTGGGAATATAATTAGCTCAGTGTTATTAATACCTATGTGTTTGAGTGTATTCTATAGAGAAAGTATTCTTTGCTAACTTTTACTAGTGTTCACTTAAAAATGTTGAAATCTTCTTCTTAAAATATGTTAAAACATAATCTGAAAATTAGATCTTAAGGCTTCCCATACTTTTGCCTTTTTCAGATTGTCATGTATTTGGAGTCATATAGTATTTGGCCTTTTGTATATGGTTTCTTACACTTAACATGCTTTTGAGATGAATCCATCTTGTTGAATGTATCAACATGTTGCCAACATGTTTCATCCCATTGTTTAATCAGCTATGCCACAATTCATTTATCCATTTTTCAACTAAGTATATGTGGATTATTTCTAGATTTTGGAAGTAATCAATAAAACTGCTATAAGTATCACCATTAGATTTTGTCTGGAGATACATATTTCTCTTACACAAATTCTAGCTATTTGATTGCCAAGTCATACACTATGATTATTTTTGAAGAATACTATGCCAAAATTTTTATTAGATTGAAACTTGCAGATTTTTTCATTTTCTTCTGGAATTTTGAAATAGTCTCAAAACTTTGAAAAATACCTCAGATGCTTCCAAAATTTCTTACTTTCTCTATTATTAAAAAAACAAGGAGATAATCTATTCTTCCAAAGACCCACTGTTTGATTTGTTTGCATGTAGCTCTGAGTCAGTTTATGAAAATATCCTGGAATTTTTGAATAAATATGGATTTCTAATGTTTGTTTTGTTTCTCATGGTATTGTATTTTCTTTTTATTTCTCTGTCTTTGTCTTTCTCTGTCCAACTTATTTCACTTAGCATAATACCCTCAAGGTCCATCCACGTTGTACAAAGGACAAGATTTCATTCTTTGTCTGCACAGAAAAGCTGTATTGTTGGGCCCCTGTATGAGACAGCCAGGATCTTTAGCTGGAACACTGTGTCTGGGAATGATCTGACAGGATGGCATCATTTCTCTACTTTATGGGTATCTGTCAACATTAGCAACCAAAAAAAAATCTTCATCTTCAATATGGAACATTGATCTTCTCTTTGGAGTCACCCTTAATTCTTTTAGTCATAGAATTGAACTCTAGCCCTAAACTAATCATTGTTGTAAGTCATTTCTTGTAGAAGTCCCAAGTAGAATTTAATTTTAAAATGTATTTAAGGCCCAAACAGCTTTAACCTAATACTTGTGGAATGAGACATTTTAGAAAAATACTGAGGTCTAATGAAATCACATAGCCTTTCCAAGATAATATGTCAGCCAACTCCAGTTGCTTCTTTGATGAATTTTATTATTTTTCTCTGAATGTGGTATGGCCAGTTATAATTCTGACCAGTATTACAGAGACTTTTCTCTTTCTTAGTTCCTTTAGGAATTGAGTACTAGCCATGAAGCTAATTTACCTGATTGTGGAAGTGAGGAGTATTCTTTCTGGAAAGCCTGAGAGGCGTCATGTGCTGTCTGTGCAGTGAGTGAGGTGATGATGGTGATGGTGGCGAGACCACGGTGGAAATGATGGTGCTGGTGCTGGTGGTACCAGCATTTATGAGTGATGGTGACAGTCAAGGGAAGCGTCTGAGGGAGGCGGGGCTTAGCTCACTGTTTTCACACAGCTATTGGCTCTACGATTGGAAACTCTTACTGGGCGAAGCAGGAGAATGTAGCAGAACCTCAGTAACTTAAATTTCTATACTTAAATTCCAGAATACTTAAGGAGGAGTAGACTGACATTATAACAATGTGCATGCCCTCTTGCTGAACATTATAAACATTGTAATTCCCAAGAAACATTCCAGATTCTGGAAGAATATTTTATTCAAAGGACAGCACAGTTATTGTAGCTTATACACAGAAGTGAAACTGCATTAAAGGTTATGTTAGCACAGAGGGAAAAAAAAACACCTTCACCAGAGGGAATTTATAGAAATATAAACATCATTAAAAAGTGAATGATGGCTTAAAACAGAAAGGTTAACATAACCATATTTTGCTCATTAAAGTATGTAAGGAGAAAAGAGAGACAGCTTTGGTCTCTTAAATGCCCTTTTTGTTTCTATAGAAAATGTTGAATTTGTATTCAACAGTTCATAACATGCCGCTTTAAAATACATGATCTAGAAACATTGGCTCTTGTCCCCAGGAAAATGTGTTGCCAAATGACATTTAAGTGATTTTCTGGTTCTTGAGAAATATAGATGAACTTGATTTGCTCATGCCAAAATATGTTACAACTAGTGAGTAACCACAATAGTGCAGCTAAATATTTCAAACACTGCTAACTGACATGTTACAGTTAGTTTTTGTTGCTAATTGTCCTTTTATCTGGTCAATCATTATTTACAAATGATAAGCAAACATACATAAAATTTTGACTACATGCCACTGACTTAGGAGGTACTTCCTGATTGTACATTTCAGAGAATCTCTAAATGTTGATTTCCATTTGCCTTGAATGTCATCAAATGCTCTCTTACAGTTCCATGCCAGTCATGCATTTGACTCTGAATGTAGCAGAATTTGCTTGCTGACAAATGCTACTAGAGAGTAACTTAGTTTCAAGCCTTCAATTTGGCATTAGAGGAAAAAATTCAACTCTAAGATTGAAAAAAAATCAAGGTTTTAGGCAAAATTCATTGGCATGGAATAGTGAGACTTTCCACTTGATCTGTCAGAAAGAATACTGAGATCTAATAATCCGTCTTCAAGCACTGATGATAATGATAGAGAAAGTATGTGAATGACTAGGTTCTAGTATTTGATTCAAAATGTCAAAGTTTTTGTCTCCCAAACACCTATCTCTCACAAATAATATCCATGAAATCCAAATTCTGGGTATAAACATTTGTCAGAATATACGATATTAAGGTTGTTCAACAAAATGTATACTGACTTAATTTAAATTTCATTTCTTTCCTCCTTAATGTTTTTCTTAACTAATAGTTTACCAAATTATGATAACATATGTTCTGTTTCAGAATAGATGAAATCGTACTTCTCATAAGATTAGTTTGCAATGAAGATAAATCCACAAGCAACTATGACAAAGCATCAGAATATGCAAAATCATAAAAATGTATTTAAAGCATTAATTGAATGTGGCCCACTTCAATTATATTCAGGTTTTTAGCATATAGACTAGTAAATTATTTCACTTCATAATTGAAATAGAAGTGCTATTTTTTAAAAGAATAGAAAAGGTCATTGGTTTTTAATCATAGATTTCAGAAGAACTAATTTAGAGTATGAATGTTATTGTACCAAATAGTTTACTTTTGTCTACTGCTTGCAAATCACTTTTATTAATGGAGTTCAGCAGTCTTTTCAAGAATAAAAACCACTGCACTGTGTAGTTTTATAAAATTGGTTTTCTTGTTTTCTGAATTTCAGTATTCTCTATCACCTCTTACTTTTTCTTTGTTCTATTTTTCAAAGCCATTTTTACTATTTTCAATGCCAACTGTTTTTCTTCTATAAATTGCAAGATGCTCCCATTTCTTTTCTTTTGCTTAGATGCAGACACCATTCTTTCTTTTTCCTATTCAATGTCTCTTTAATGTTTAAAAACTTACACCTGTGGTAGGCAAATGTTTTCTATAAAGGAACAGCTAATAAATATTCTAGGCTTTGTGGCCAATACAGTGTTTATTATAACTATTCTATTCAATTCTGCTATAGACAAGGATCTTCTTAACAAATATTTTAATAAAATTTTTTAGTTTAATTGTAACAATGTATAGCATCATCCCACTTCCTGTAATACAGTCTCCTAACCTAGTTTTTAGGCTTCTTCGAGAAAGTGAAGTTCATGATGGATTCCCATGGAAGAGCAATTGTTAAGCAAGTAAACATGAGGGTAATAATCTTTTGCATGGATTCTTACTGGAAGCTGGAGATCAAAAACAGGACCACCCAGAAGAGACCAACATAAACTGTATACCCTTGGTGGGCTTCTCCCTCCCGCCGGGTCTTATAACTCCCAACTGCAGACACCACCACCTGCTAACTTGCAGTAAGTGGGCCTGCCTAGGGGAGCAGCCATAGACAGTATTAAAACTAGAATGTGGCTCTGTGAAATAAAACTTTAATTTTAAGAGCAATCAATGCACTGGAGTTAGCCTGCTGATTTTTTTTTTTTTTTTGCTGATCTCTGACTTCGATCTAAAAATCATTTTTAAAAGCCTCTCTTGTGTGGTCCCCACCAAATTATTATCATCCTTTTCCTATCTGCGCACCAAAAGGATGATTAAATAAGGTAAATGTATGCTATGTTTTGGGTGTGTTTCTTTCTCTCTTCTTTTTCTTCATATTCTGTATTGTTTCAAATCAGGTTTTGAAGACCCCTGCAACATACATAAAGATATATATGCCTTCTCTCTTCAATTAAATTGTAGGCAGTTCTGACAAGACCTTGTGTTCTCTTTATTACCTAGTACCAGTACTTATCTTCCATTTAGACTTTTTATGCTTTTATTTACACTTAACAGGTCCTTTGCACTAAGCAAATCAAAACAAGGTATGTGCTATTTCTTGTTATTGAGCAAAGTAAGTAACTTCTTTTCATGCCAGATGATTTTCAACTCATTCTCCAACTCTCACATGTCAGGGTCCAGTAAAAATTCTAAATCACGTAAAAGTATTCAGAAACTTTGTTGGGAATTTGCAGAAGTTAAAGGTCAGCAGGGAAATCTATGGGTATTCTTAATGTTGTTGTCGTTTCCCAGAGAGTTTTGTTAAGGCCAACAGCAGAGCTTATCTTCCAGGGGAAGGACAGTTGTGCTTCAAATTCTCTAAATTTTATCAATTTTTAAATCAACATTTTCCATCAAATTTGAACAAAATTATTTCCTACATTCTAATTATTTATGGCCATGATCTCACTCTCTTCTTCCGGAAACATTACAGGCATGTTCTCGTCTGATATTCTTTTCCAGGTCCCTGAATCTCTATTCACTTTTCATAATTTCTTTTTTTCTGTTATTCAGATTTGATTATTACTAATTGTCATGATCTGCCTTCATGGTCACCTGACTTTTTTCTCTGTTATACACAATCTGCTTCATCATATTTTATTTTAATCATTTTACATTTCAGTTCTAGAATTTTCATTTTATATTTTTATAGTTTCTGTTTATCTGCTGAAATTCTATTATCTGTTAACTTATCAAGTCAACATTTTCATTTATTTTATTTTTATCAGTTATTTGGATATGTCTTTTCAGCTCAAAAGTCTGGCTGCTAAATTCAAAATCTGCGGCATCTAGGGGTTCATTGCTTTGAAAAACTTTATTCTAACTTCGTGGGTAATATTTTCTTGTTTTCTTTGGTATTTAATATTTTTATCTAATGAATGTTTGTCTCATATGGCTATTGTGGAAATGCTGTAAAGAATTTTGAATCGACCTTTATTTAAAGGTTGTTGACTTTTATTTTCAAAGGCAGATCAATTACTGTTTAATCACTTTGTACTTACATAGCTTGGTTTTGTGTTTTATTAGGGAAGATCTTTGGAATGTCTTTGGAAGTCATTTCCCATGTGTTTATAATCTAATCTGACCCCAGTATGAAATTTTTTCTCCTCTCAGGATCTCCTTCGGACTTGGTTTTAGATTTGTTCATGGTGGGCTTATGGCGTACTTTCCTCCAAGTTGCGGTTTTGACTCTCACTTTGAGGCTTCCCTGGTGTCTCAACTGGGTGCAAGAATTGTTTTTCCCAGAGGTTAGTGAAGTCTCTCCACTCTGGTTGGTTTGTACTTGCAGAATCCTCCAGCTCTGCTGACCTTTAGTATCTTTGTTTCTTTCTTCAACAAGTAGTAGCTATTTATCAGCCATTTCTAGTGAACTTCTTGGTAAATGTAGTCCAAATCTCAGCCAAGAACTGGTAGGAAACCCCTAATTACATTTCTGCCCTCTTTTCTATGAAGCTTCTCTTCTCTAGTGATCTGCTCTGCATTTTCCAGCAACTTCAACCTCCTTCAACTTTGGTTTCTGTTTCCTAAGCTCAGAAGAACCACTGTGTTGTCATCAGAATCTGCAACAGAGTTGGCAAATTTCCCTAGACACACAGCTGGACAAATGTGGGGCTCATCTGGTGAGTTCCCTTCTGTCTGGGATAAGAGTCTAAGCTGCTTGTCCAGTAATGCCTGAAATCAATAGCATCGTATATGTCAATTTGATGGTCTTTTACTGTGAGTGAGGTCATCTAGATCACTCTAGATAAAAATGATGGCTAGAAGTAGGTTAAATTTATATTTTAAAAATGTGTGTAAAGCTAATTATGAAATATATATTTTGTGTCAGTTTTTAAGACTCATCCATGTTGGTACGAGTTAACACGTTTTCATGGTTGTTATATGAATATATCTGCTAATGAATACAGAAGAATTTATTATGCTGCTGATATACTTTGAGACTTTTTTCAAGATTTTGACTTTTGTTAACAATACTTATCTGAAAATGTTCTACATGCCCTAGGGCTAGTATGTGCACATTTCTGTGGCGTATGCAGAGGAGTATATCTAGGTTGTACTGTGTATGAATCTTCAACTTTACATGACAGCAATGAACCATTGTCCTAAGCGGCTGTGATCATTTATCTCCTCTTGAGCAGAGTATTGAGTTTCTGTTTCTTTGTATCAGTCCAATGCTTATTCTTCACTGCACTTTTAATTTAGAGATATTATTTTATTTTAAAAACCAACCTTTTAATGATTTTGCAGCTCTACATCCAAAGCAACCTGGGAAAGAAAACAACAGGCATTAATAAAATGCACAGGGATTTATGACATCTTAAAAATCTTTTAATGATTATAGACATTTAAATTAAAAAGTTCTTAATAGTCGATGCCAATTTTCGGGAGAAATACATTAATTCTTCTTTGTTCTTTTAAAGTTTACATTTGACACCACCATCACAATAGACTTCTCAGCATTTTTCGCCTCTATTAAGAGGTTTGTGTTAACTAAAGCAGCAGCATGCAGTATGCTCTCCTTCTTGACCAGCTCTTTTCACATCTGTTCGCTACCTTTGAGAAAGACACGTTAACAGTTTGTCCTGAACAGCATATTTTGCCGGTGACTTGCTGCCAGTTGGGTATTAAAGAGAATTAGCAACACATGTTTTGTTTAAAAAATTCCTAACAGTTTAGGCTGTTTGCCTTTGGCCGGAACTAACTGACACTCAATCATTGTTATGTTGCTTAGCCCCTGTGCGATAATCACCGGGAGGACAATGGCGGGCAAGCTGTACTTTTCTAACCTGATGGCGGTATCAGAGCTCGTGCTGCCATCTGACCCATTGCATGGTGGAGTAGGAAATGCAGGTTTATTGAAAATCTCCTAACTGTTCTAATTTATATTCATCTGATAACCCATTGAGGGGAAAATGGGAGTGAGCTGGCAGGTGGCCTTTTAGATATAAAGGGCACATGGCAACCCGGTTGTTGCTTACACTGAAATGCTAAAAACATCACAGAATGTGCGTATTTTTGAAATTTAGGGTATTTTAAAACTTCCGATTAGCACTCTATTCCTAATCTGAAAATTATAATTTGTAACTCTTCTTACATAAGTGAGGCATTTGTCTGCATTTAATATATTTATGAATATAACATATGGTTTGTTCCTAACAGTTCATGTCAGAATTGGAGTTGGGATTACTATGTTATCATTTATACAGTTTTTAAGGCATGCCAATTTTTGTGT
Organism: Artibeus jamaicensis; assembly: GCF_021234435.1. NCBI lineage: Eukaryota > Metazoa > Chordata > Mammalia > Chiroptera > Phyllostomidae > Artibeus > Artibeus jamaicensis. The sequence continues at coordinate 20,825,117 of NW_026522025.1, read as the reverse complement.
CTTCTTACCAGCTTATACATGAAAACGTAAGCCATTCATTTTCTTTAGGAATTGGTTTTAGTGTTTTTTCTTAATGCTGGCACAAAATGACTAGAAAACACTGTTTTGAAATGTGCAGCAAAAAATATTCCTGAGAACACATTTAGATCAAAATGAGAAAATATTTAAAATCTGGAATCAGAATAACCAGTATCTTACTTTTATTATGTTTTATTAAACAGGACATACAATGTAAACACACATAAGATTCTTCTATTAGGCCTTTAATGTTTAAAGATTATTGTTTCATTACATCCAAGGCCTTGATCTATTCCTTTTGTTTTACTTTTAGAATTATGCTCGACTGATAAAATAGAAATAACCCATATTAACTCTTCAAGGTGTATTTTCTTCAATTTCTACAAGTCAGGCTTAGAAGTGGTTGTTTCATTCAATAAGTTGTTTTTCTACCTGATTTACTCTAATTCTATATTTAAAGTAATGGTTGAAAATGTCAACATCTTATTTTTAAAAAATGCATATTTATCCATCTACTTCTAATTCATACCTCATAATTTGATCAATCTTTTAAAAATAATATGACATTCTATGAGCCAATATGAATGTATCTCCAATAGTCTGTTTTTTAGAAACTTTTAAAAAAAATTTTATTTATTTATTTTTAGAAGGGAAAGGAAGGAGAGAGGGAGAGACATATCGATGTATGGTTGCTTCTCATGTGTTCCCTGCTGGGAACTGGCCCCTGCTGGGAACTGGCCTGCAACCCAGGCATGTGCCCTGACGGGGAATCGAACCTCAATCTCTTGATTCACAGGCCCACCCTCAATCCACTGAGCTATACCAGCCAGGGCTCCAGTAGTCTTTCTCAGTGAAGTTGCCAATTTTATTTTTAAATGTTAAATAAGTCAAAGCTAATAATCATGCATAAATATGAAAAGAATACAAAGCAAAACAATTTCTAACCTCAAGTAAAGTACAATATGTTCCAGTAACACTGAAGAAATGACATTGAACAAGTGGAAGCATATAATTACAAATTAAATTAGGAAAATTTGAATGTAAGTTACAGTAAGGACTGTAATTCTTTAAATTTTACTAAGTCCCTAAAACTCTGATAATCAATTTACATGTTAATTTTGTTCAATCCTCACAACAACTCCATGTATATTTCTTATTATCTATGTTTTACATGTATTTGTACAGCTATATATTACTCAAATACATAAAATAACACTATATATATATATAACACTATAACACTATATATATATGTATATATGTATATATATGTGTGTATATATATATATATATATAAAGTTATATATATATATATATATATATATATATATATATATATATATATATATAAACTTTACAGATACAGTTGTGGGCAATTAACTTGCTTGGTGTCACACAGTGAATTGAAGAACCAGGGACTGAACTCAGTGTGTGACTTCAAAACCCAGGTTTCATTTTTGCTTCCCTGTCCATGAACTGACCACTCCTGAGGGGATGTTTGCTATGAAAATGCTTATGTAGCATGGAAGACCCTATGATGGGTGTAGGAACAGGAATTTCTTAATTGCCTGAAACTATGTTAGATAACCAAACATATATTTGGAAGTAATCTAAAATTTTATGCTTATTGTCTTTATATAAAAATCCCAAAGTATAAAAAAAAGTACAAGCTTATTTTTTATCATAATGTAAGAGGAGACAATATAAAATGACTATTTCATAATATTAAAGTCATTTTGACCTGACTAATAAGATTATTATTTTTTAAACCTATTACTTCTTTGGTCAATTTACCAAATTGTATTGCTTGTGCTCTCTGAAGAAAGGCTGTATATGAACCATAGAGACTTTAGTAGTAGGGGCTCAACTCATATTTGTTGAAAATTATATGAATGAATAAAGATATGATGGTATGACTTGCTTGCTATAAGAATTTCAATTATTGAATAATGCATTTTATAAAACAATCACAAAGTCAGTCATGATCCACTTTCCTTGTATTATCTGACACTGATATTATCTTTGCCAATTGTTTTTAATTACTATGGCTGTTCATGTTTTATGAATATAAAATATCTGAGTTTCCATACTTTCGTTCTGCAAGACAGTTTTGCATTACACACAGATTTTTAATTAATAAAAAATAGAAGTGTCATTTGGATACTGCGATTACTGAATATAAATTCACGTAGGAACAAAACAGCATAGCAACTGATTAAACCAAGAATTACTACATTTTTAATATATTTTGTGAATATACACATGAAATTTATAATAAATGGAATTGTCATAGTTATTAAATGGATATTCTGATTAGTTTTATCTAAAACCTTTGGAGACCTCTCAAATAATTTTTTACTTTGCTTTTGAAGTGATTTTTATGTTAGTAATGGATATATATTTTGCATAAGAAAAGCAAGGTATCCAGTAGGAAAAAATATTGATTTGAAGGATCTCCGCTACAAAACTATTAGCTATATAGTCTTGGGAAAATCTTTATTGTTTTGTGGTTTTTTCCCCTTGTCTTTAACAACAAACCTCCCAAAACTACCGAGTAGTTGGTGTGAGCATTAAATGAAATAACATGCTGTATCATCCCAGTAAATTAGAAAACACATCACTCTAATAAAATTTTGATTATATAAAATATTAGGTAAGAAACTAATAACATTGAAAAGCTTGCAGACCACTTTTATCAGCACAATGTTTTATTGGTTCATGGACCATCTGATATTTAGTAGATCCTATTGATACATGCAGCAGTATGACAAGCACTATACAGGACAAAACATTAAACACACTCATTTTATATTTTAGGTAACTGTGGTGATGCTATCAGGAGGTGCCACATTTAAAAGTAGATATAAAAAAAGAAGCAGCTCTGGCCAGTGTGGGTCCCGGTTGGTTGGCCTGCCATCTGCCCCCTAACCAAAATATTGTGGGTTCCATTCCCAGTCAGGGTACATCCTAGGTTGCAGGTTCCATCCCTGGTCTGGGAGCATAAGAGAGGCAACCAATCCAAGTTTTTCCCCTCACGTTAATGTTTCTCTCCCTCTCTTTCTAAAAGCAATAAAAAATGTCCTCAGGTGAAAACCAGAAAAAATTATTAAATAGAAATATGAGTGTTTCTGACAGAGTCTATAGAAATGGACAGAAACAGATTAATTTTATGTCTGAAATTTAGTGATTCAACTGCAATTTAAGGATAGTTCAGTTTGGAATAAAGACTGGGAGAAGATAGTACCATGTAAGAATAATTAAATAAGGCTTTGTGCTGGAAAAAGGCATGGGAATATAGGTAGAACGTTAGGAAATGGGGTATGACATATAACACAGATGTCTTGACAGGTCATTTGCAAGTATCTGGTACAAGAAATATTTTGATTTTTGTATCTTTTCTACCCCCTAAAAGATACTGGATTATAAAACTGATTACCAAATAAAATATGCAATTAATATTTCTATACCACACTTCTGGTGTCTTCCCTTCCCTTTTCTCTGATCTTTGAAACTTACTTTATCCCTGCTTTTCCCCCCAATTCCTCATGAAATTAAAATGTCTTAAGAAATCACCCAAGACAAATATTTTGGAATTGAAAGGACTATGTTACAATGTCCTATTTTGGCAGTAACTGTCCAGGCTAAACTAAAAGCTATGGGTAGAAGAGGATTGAAAATCAGATTCAACAGCTAGAATAGACTGTATCAGTATAGGTTTGGGGCACTAATATGATTTAAGCAGAGTTTCAAGTAAGAACTATGACAAATACAGTAGAATGAATTTAGAATGTAGTCCATCAGTGAAGATAATGGAGATTTGTTGTGAGATTCTTGCAGAATCTACAAATAACTAAACCTAGACAGAGTGACGGATGTTGAAATTGAGAAGGGACACGTACAAAAGACATTTTGTGGGAACAATAGGAAATTATGATGCCTGATTAAATACTGGAAACAAAGGAGATGTTTCAAGATCCCTAAAACAATATTAAAGCTATTAATAAAAATTGGGAAACTAAGAAAAAGTCATTTTTAATGGTGATAATGATTTTAGTTTGGGAAATTTGGAGTTTATCATAAATAGCTAAGCATTGATTTTATATGAGTATTGTTATTCTTTTTTTTAAAGAGAAAGTTGGGTTTTTTAAAAGATTTTATTTATTTATCTTTAGAGGGGAAGGGAAGGAGAGAAATATCAATGTATGGTTGCCTCTTGTGAGTCCCCCGCTGGGAACTGGCCTGCAACCCAGGCATATACCCTGACTGGGAATCGAACTGCGATCATGTGGTTTGCAGGCCCGTGCTCAATCCACTGAGTTATGCCAGCCAGGGCCGAGTATTGTTATTCTTAAATCTTTGACACCTATTCTTCCAAAAAAGAGGGAACCAGATTTGTTTTTAATATTCCTAAAGATAAATTAGATAAAATACTATCAATTAAAAATTGTTAAAAAGATAAGAAACAATTAAATTGATTAACTATTTAGAGGGAAGAGAATTATGGCTAGAATATATCTCTTTTAGTCATTAAGAATTGGCAAAATTTGGTCTCAAAATAGAATTTTCTATCAGTCAGTATAAAATCTGAAATATATTCTGGGTTTAAAAAGCTTGTCTTAAAACATTTTCCCCCAAGAGTCTCCTTAAAGAGAATTGACCACTTGACCACTATGCAAGTTGAACAATACAGGGTTTCTCCAGCCATATGATTTTTTTATAAATAGGCGAACACTACAAATAACATATTGCCTTCTATAAATGTAATTTAAATTGCCTCTGTTTTTTTTTTCACAAATTTTATTTAGTTACTTTTCAAGTACATTTTTTTATCTATTTCTCCCATCCCACCCCCACTGCCCCATCTCCCCCCTCCCTCTCATTCCCCCCGCCCCAGTCCTCATCCCTGTGTCTTTCATACTTGTTCCTCAAAATCCCTCCCCTTTTTTCCCCTTAAATTCCCTTCCCTCTCCCCTCTGGTCGCTGCCCACTTGTTCTCTATTTCAGTGTCTTTGTTTTTATTCTGTTTGCTTGTTTGTTTTATTCTTTAGCTTCTTGTCAAAGGTGAGATCATATGGTATTTGTCCTTCAATGCCTGGCCTATTTCACTCAACATAATGCTTTCCAGTTCCATCCATGTTGTTACAAAGGGTAGGAGCTCCTTCTTTCTCTCTGCTGCATAGAATTCCACTGTGTATATGTACCACAATTTTTTGATCCATTCGTTTACTGATGGGCACCTAGGTTGCTTCCAACTCTTGGCTATTGTAAATTGTGCTGCTATGAACATTGTGGTGCATAGGTTCTTTGAAATTGATGTTTTAGGATTCTTAGGATATAATCCTAGCAGTGGAATTGCTGGGTCAAAAGGCAGGTTGATTTTTATTTTTCTGAGAAAATTCCATACTGTTTTCCATAATGGTTGTGCCAGTCTGCAATCCCACCAACAGTGAACTAAGGTCCCCTTTTCCCCACAACCTCTCCAACATTTGTTGTTTGTTGCTTTGTTTATTATAGCCATCCTGACCGGTGTAAAGTGGTATCTCATTGTGGTTTTAATTTGCATCTCTCTGATAGCTAACGATATTGAGCATCTCTTCATGTGTCTCTGGGTATTCTGTATGTGTCTTTAGAGAAGTGTCTGTTCAAGTCCTTTTCCCATTTTTTAATTGGGTTCGATGTCTTCCTAGAGTGAAGTCATGTAAGTTCTTTGTATATTTTGGAGATTAAACCTTTGTCTGAGGTATCTTTGGCAAATATGTTTTCCCATACAGTTGGTTGTCTTGTTAATTTAATACTATTTTCTTTAGCCCTGCAGAAGCTTTTTATTTTGATGAGATCCCATTTGTTTATTCTTTCCTTTATATTCCTTGCTCTAGGGGACATATCCGTAAAAATGTTGCTGTGTGGAATATCTGAGATTTTCTTGCCTCTCTTTAAAAAATAAAAGCAGATAAAGTTATAATGTCAAATTACAATCCAGTCACAGCATTTCTGCAGAGAAGGTATGCAGTTATACATAAAGTACTTTGTGTATGTGATATAACTTAATACAAGGGTAGAGTTTGCTGAACATGCCCTTTCAGCTGTTAGATTCTCATCTGAGCTTTTGGTAAGTGCTGGATCGATTTAGTTGCAAATACTTTGGCAAAAAGATTGGTGTAATATCATTCTTCACTTTTGGTTGAAGAGTCACTGATATGATTTCCGTTATAGACACGCGTGTAGAAAAACTGACTTTCTGTTATGACATTTAGGAAGTCTTAGTTATATTCTCATCCTGAAAATGAGTTCCTTAAGCAAGTTTGCTCCTTAGGCAAGTTTGTGATACAAAAATAAAATGTGGGTGAGAATTTAGAATCAATGAAAAGCAGGCTTGGCAGTGGGATGGTGAAGGAACACAGAGCAAATAAATGACATGATTATTTTTAAAGGTCAGAAAGGTGGTATCAATTATAGATGAGAGGGGCATGACTAGAGACAAAGACTATTGAATAGCGATACCAAGGATGATGACTGAACAACGATGTGATAAAATGTGAGAGGGAGAAATATTTTGGAGATCACAGGAGAGAGAAGCCAAAGATGTAATGAGTGTCTAATGTATATGATAGAGAGGGAAGATCTAAGATAACTCCAAAGTTTTCAGCTTGGCAACATACTATAATTTTATTAATGAAATAAGAATTAGGAAAATAGATCAATTAAATAAACAGAAAATACTGTTAATAAAAAATCAGCAAGAATCAGTGAATGGGCAAATGAGCCAAAGGAAAAAAATATATAGTCCCTAGATAGCAAGATATGTCTATCAAATAACTTTAGATAATAGATAATAATTAAGGAATATATAAGTTATTCTCTAGTCACAAAGATATAATAGTACAATAATTTTACAAAGGCAACTGGAGAAGGTTGGTTGTGTCATTTGAAGGGAGATCACAGTTAGGGTAAGAAAAGTTTGTACACAGGAAGTTGCCCCAAGCTAAGCAATGAAAAATAATAAACCAGTGTAGTTGATTTTACACTGCAATTTTGCAATTAACAGCTAGTTGACATAATCTAAGTAATAAATACTAGAAGGAAACATTATTCCTGGAGAACAGTTTTCTTCCCAAGATGTAGTATGATCAATTATTCCATATCAGACATACATAGTAGTTTCTATAAATCAGGAACCAGCAAAGCAGCTTATAGTAGTTTATTTTAAATCTCTATATTTAAAAAATGCAAAATAAAAGACAGAAATCCAGAAATTCTATACTTAAACATCATCTTTAAAAGTGGGATATTTAATTTTGTTAAGTTATAGACTCACAAGAAGTTTAAAAAATAGTACATAGTTTCATGAACTCCTCACTCAGCTTCATCCAAGAAGCTGATATCTTCTGTAATTATAGGACAACATCAGAACCAGAAAATTTACTATGGTACATTACCATTAAGTACATGATGGATCTTATTTAATTTTTTTATCTTATATTCATTTATTTGAGTGCATGTATGTTTGTGCAGTTCTATGCAATTTTGTCCCATGTATAAATTTGTATAACCATCATAACAGTCAAGATACAGAACAAGTCATTGCCATAAAACAGTGCCCTGGAGGTACCTTTTTGTATTGGTACCCATCCCTTCACACAACCTCCCTTCCAGTCCACTGGCAACCACTAATTTGACCTCATCTCTATAGCTTTGTAATATCGAGAGTATTATATAAATGGAATCATCCAGTATATATGAATCTATCACTACAGTCAAGATAAGGAACATATCAGTCACCCTCAAATATGCCATTATGACCCATTGAAATTCTTATTTCTCACCCTTCCCTTACCTCCAGCTTTCACAGGAAACCATTTACTAGCTTTCTGTCACTCTAGAGTCATGATGTTTCTTTAGGTATGTGTTTAATTTTTATTCCCTCCTTTTTTTTTCAAAACGATCTTACCATTTTACATTTCTACAGTTCAAGTTGTTCCACATGCTCTCCTTGGTGTGAGAACACTTGGTGTGTACAGTCTTTTTATTTTGGCATGTTAATATGATTGTAGTGATAGCTTTGAGCTAAAAAGCTATCACTAAAAATTTAGCATTATTTCCTCCTCCTAATGAATAGACTCCTTTATCATGATGAAATAATCTTCAATATGCCTGATAATATTTTTTTGCTATGAAATCTGCTTTTGCGGATGTTAATCCACTCTGGTTTCTTTCAAGTACTGTTAACATGGTGTACAATTTTTTTTTACCTTTTTACTCTTTACTTTTACCCTATTTTAAAATTTTTTTATATTTAAAAGGGACTCACAGGAAACAGATAACTGGGGGTTGTTTCTTTACCCTGTTTGGTAATTGTTACATTTTAATTGGGATATTTGCATTTTTTTATGTAATCACTATTAGTGATCATTTGATATAGGTCTATTAATTGTGTCTATCATCTTGGTATTTGTTTTCTATTTGTCCTACACATTTTATGTTTTAACATACTTTTTGATTAATTTTATTATTTTACTTTATTTTATTTTGTGTTGTGCTAGCTATGATTCCTTCTTCTCTGATTATGTTGATTGCTTTACAGTTTAAAAGATACATGAAAAATTCATCACATTATACCTTCAAGTGATAATGTATTAGAGCATACAACTTATGGTATAAGGACCTCATAAATATATCCTTTTGCTTTTTCTCCATTCATCTTTATGTTATTGTTAATACAAATTTAATTTTATATATAATATATACCCCAATCCTTGTCTGGTGTAGCTCAGTGGACTGAGCAGGAACCTGAGATCCAAAGGGTCACTGGTTTGGTTTCCAGTCAGGGCACATGCCTGGGTTGCAGGTGGAGTCACCAGTAGGGGCCATGTGAGAGGCAACCACACATTGATGTCTCTCTCCTTCTCTTCCTCCTTCCCTTCTCCTCTCTAAAAATAAGTACATAAAATCTTTAAAATATATGTATATATACCCCACAATATTGGTTTTTGCTTTCAGCATGATTTATCCTTTTCAGAATATTTAAATAAGAAAAGTATTTATGTTTATGTTATTTTATTTATGTCTTTGTCATTTTTAGTGCTGAAATTTGTTATTGTTTTCCTTTTGATTGAAGGACTTCCTTCAACATTTATTAAAGTGCAATTCTACTAATGAATAATTTTTCATTTTCTTAATGTGTGAAGAAGACTTTATTACAGATTTGCTTTTTTGTAACATAGCTAAACTGCATAAAAATACTAGTTTAATATCTTTTAGTACTTGAAAAATGTGGTTCTACTATCTTCTAGTTTACATTATTTCTATAAAAATCTGCAATTGTCATCTTTATTTTTCTCATAAATAATATATTTTTGAGCTCCTTTTGATTTCTTTTAATCATTTGTCATAGGCAATTTTATGATAATGTCTCAGTGCATTTCTTAAATATTTCTATTTCATTTCAAATGCTTCATTTTATTTATTTTTTATAATTATATTTTACTGATTATGCTATTATAGTTTTCCTATTTCCCCCCTTTTACCTCTCTCCATCCTGCATCCCCCTTAGCTCATGTCCATGGGTTGTACATATAAGTTCTTTGAGTTATCTGTTCCCTATACCATTTTTATCTTTCCCTGTTTATTTTATACTTACCAATTATGCTTCTTCCCTGTACATTTTCCACTATTCCTCCCCTCCCGCTCCCCACTGAAAACCCTCCATGTGATGTCCATCTCTCTGATTCTGTTCCTGTTCTAGTTGTTCACTTAGATTTGTTTTCATTGTTTTGTTTCTTTTGTTTTTTTAGGTTCATTTGTTGATAGTTGTGAATTGGTTGTCATTTTACTGTTCATATTTTTCATCTTCCTTTTCTTAGATAAGTCCCTTTAATATTTCATGTAATAATGGCTTGGTGATGATGAACTACTTTTCCTTGACTTTGTCTGGGAAGCACTTTATCTTCCCTTACATTCTAAATGGTACATTTCCTGGATAGAGTAATCTTGGATATAGGCTCTTGCCTTTCATGACTTCAAATACTTCTTTCTAGCCCATTCTTGCCTGCAAGGTTTCTTTGAGAAATCAGCTGACAACCTTAGGAGCATTCCTTTGTAAGTAACTATTTCCTTTCTTCTTTCTGCTTTTAGAATTCTCTCTTTATCTTTAATCTTGGGTAACTTAATGATGATGTGCCTTATTGTGTTCCTCTTTGGGTATGACTTCTTTGGGACTCTCTGGACTTCCTGGAAGTCTATTTCCTTTGCCAGATTGAGGAAGTTTTCTTTTATTATTTATTAAAATAAGTTTTCAATTTCTTGCTGTTGTTCTTCTCCTTATGGCACCCCTATAATTCAGATATTGGATAATGTTTCAGGTTGTCCCAGAGATTCCTCAGCCTCTCTTAATTTTTTTTTGAATTCTTGTTTCTTTATTCTGTTCTGGTAGAATGTTTATTCTCCTTTTTTGTTCCAAATCATTGCTTTGAGTCCTTGTTTCCTTCCTGTCACTGTTGGTTCTCTGAATATTTTGCTTTATTTCATTTTGGGTATCTTTCATTTGTTCTTTCATTTTTTGACAAAGCTCAATCAGTTCTGTGAGCATTTTGATTACCAAGGCTTTAAATTCTCTACCACGTGGGTTGGCTATATCCTCTTCCCTTAGCTCTCTTTTTGAGGCTTTGCTCTGTTCTTTCATTTTGGCCCTTGCATATTTCTTATAGTTGTATTTATTAAGGTTCTTACCTTAGTGTGTTTGTTGTGTTCATGATACTTGACTATTTTTGTCAATTACATTTCAAATATTTTTTATGATCTTTCTGGGGAACTTCAATAACCCATACATTTGTCTCTTTGAAATCTTTCTTTAGATCATTGATATTCTTTCCAATATATTTTTTAGTTATCTAATTAGCTTACTACCTTTTATTAAGTGTGCAATTTCAGTATTCTTCTGCAATATTTAATATGTCTTTATTCTAGGTAGTATATATTTTCAAGGCACACACTGTACTTTTAAAATGGAATCTTTATTTTATTCTTTTTTAGGGTGCATAATTTTTTAACTGTTGTTCATAAACTTAGAAAAACCCCACAGTCTTCAGATCATAATATTTACTTCCAAGTCGTAAAAGTTCAAGCTGTTTACCAAGCTCTTGTATCTTGACAAAACTTGAACTTCACACTTTGTCTTCTTTTGTTGGGCAACTGCTGAAATCTCAGATCTGATATTTCTATTTTCCAGCTATTGCTTACCTTCAGATTATTGGAGTCTCTTCAGTGTGTGTGGGTTCAGGTGTCATCTGAGAATTTAGGGAAGATTTATATGCTGATTTTTTTAGTGCCATCCATTTGTGACTACCTTTAATCCTCTTCTATTTATTTATGCACATTTATATAATTATTTATTTATTTTAGTTTTCTGTTGACACTATTACAGATGTTCCTCATTTCCCCCCCACTTTGCCCACCTCCAATCAGACCCCTCCATCTCCATCTCCTCCCCCTGGTCCTCAACACACTGTTGTCTGTGTCCATGGACTATGCACATAGGTTATTTAGCTAATCACTGTAAATTAGAATTGCATTTCTTTTATCTCTTTCATGTTATTTCTTCTAGTTTCTTGAATATAAGAAATACAGAAAATAATTAATTTATGACATAATGTATTTAATATTCCAATAATTTCTCCACTAATTCTGTAATCTCTATAATTTTTAAGTCAGTCTGGACTCACTTTTATATATATGTGTGTATATGTATATATACATGGATATGTGTAAAATAATATATGTATATTATTTTAATTAAATTTATTGGGTTGACATTGGTCAATATAATTACACAGGTTTCAAATGCACAGTTCTATGACTCATCATTTGTATATTGCATTATGTGCCCTCCCATCCAAAGTCAAACCTTCCGTTACCATATATTTGACCCCCTTTACCTTTTACTGCCCTGTACCCTCCCTTCCTCTGGTATCTACCAAACTGTTGTGTATGTCTACATCGTTTTTGTTTTGTTTTTTCTTATTTATTTGTTTGTTTATTTATTTATTTATTTACTTATTTATTTCAGTTTTGTGTCCTACATATGGTTTTTGATTTTTTTCTGTCTGACTTACTTTGTTTAGCATGGTGTTCTCAAGATTCATCCAGGTTGTCACAAATGAAATGCTTCATCTTTTCTTACGGTGGAGTAGTACTCCATTGTACTTCCTACAGTGGAGTAGTATTCCATATGTTCCACATCTGCTTTAACCAGTCATTTATTGAAGGACATTTTGGTTGTTTCCATGTCTCAGCCACCATGAATAATTCTGTAATAACATAGGGCTGCATACATCACTGAGAATACATGTTTTCAAATTTGGGGGGTAGGTATCCAGAAGAGGGGTTACTGGGTCATATGCTAACTCTATTCTTAATTTTTTGAGGAGACTCTTTACTGTTTATTTCCTTGCTTCTTTGAATACTGGAAATTTTTATTTGTGGTTGGACATTAAGAATTTTATCTTTGCCCTTGCTGGTATTAACTCAGTAGATTGAGTGCTGGCTGGAAAACTAAAGGGTTGGTTCAATTCCCAGTCTAGGGCAGGTGCCTGGGTTGCAGGCCAGGTCCCCAGTTGGGGGCGTATGAGATGCAAGTACATGTCGATGTTTCTCTCTTTCTTCCTCCCTTCTGTTCTCTCTAAAAATACATACATACATAAATTAAAAAAAAATTTTATCTTCTTGTGAGTTTGGTATGCTTATATGTATACACACACACACATATATCCTTAAACTTTGTTTATAGACATGGTGAAATTGTTTGGAAACATTCTGTACCTTTGGACACTTAATTTCAGATTTACCATATTAGTTTACTATTGCCACAGAACAAATGATCACAAAGTTAGTGATATTTAAAATCACAATTCTTTTATTATCTCATAAATATTTTGGGTTAGGTGGCCAGTCGCTGCTTAACCGACTCTCCTTTTGAGGTCTTGCGAGCCTACAATGCAGGTCGGGCTGCCCTCTTCTCTGGTGTTCAGGGTTTCTTTACAACCTCCATTGGTTATTGGCAGAATTTAGTTCCTTGCTGCTGCAGTACTGAGGCCCTAAAGTTCTGACTGGTGATCAGCCAGGTTCCACTCTCATCTCTTAGAGGGCTCTGCCTTTTCTGGACATGCGTCTCTCTCACAGGCATTCTCAAAGCATGTTAGCTGTTTTCAAAGACAGCAGGAAAGGCACTCACTACTCACGAAAGGCCCCAGGTTCTCCTTTGAGAGCTTCCGCTGGGTTAAAGCAGGCCTGCCCCACATAGTTTTCTTTTTATTAACTCAAAATCTGCTATTTGGGAATTAAAAAAAAGATGTTATTTATTTATTCTCATTGGGGATTATATATCCAACATATTTTCACTTTTGTCATTTAGTATAACCTTAATCTCATCATATGCATAGATCACACCCATATTCAAAGAAATGAAATTGTATAAGGCATACACGTGAGGGAGCAAAATATCCTCTTAACACTCTAACCACACCTCTTTTATTCTGAGGTTTTCCACTCAGCTATCGGGAACAGTAACTCTTCCTGGCTAGGTAAGTATTGTTTCGTTCACCCTTCTCAGGTGTTTTTTTTTTCCCTCCCTCTGGGCTCAGTTGATATCTGCATATGCATGTGATTATTTTCATTTAACTAAATACTTAATGGGAATTCTGTACAGGATTTAGAAGCTCTTTCTTTGTGCACTTCTCTCTAGCACTCTGCTCAGCAAACACTTTCCACTTTATTTTCTCTGAACTCTTCCATTTCTCTCTTCCAATGCCAGGGGCCCTAGAAACTTTTCCTAGGCAATAAGCTGGTGCAGTCGTAGGGCTTACTGCTTTTACCACCTGTCAGGGATTGTTTTTCTTTGCTGTCTGGTTTCAATGCCTTTGGTGCTATTTTTTAAAAATATAGTTTGCTAATTTTTATTTGCTTCTAAGAGACCATAAATCTGAGCCCTGACATCCCCTCTTAACCAAATGAGGCATCCTCCAAATGTTTCTAACTTCTTCCTTTCTCTGTCCTCACTTACAATTCTATCAGAAGTATCCTACTGGTCCTCAATCAAAAGCAGAGCATTGGTCCACATTCTTACACAATGTATACTTAGTTCTGAAGCTTAAATTTTGAGTCTTTATCTTTATTAGATCTTTTATTAACCCAATTTATGAATTATTCTAAACATTATTTTTCTTCACACATCAAAATATACTCCATGTTTTGCCAAAAGTCACTTACTATACCACTTTCCACTTGTTGAAAGGACTTTGACTTCTAAGATGCTATCTTCAGGATCCCTTTCTTGATTTTATCAGGCAACTTTAAAAATCATCTCTTTTGTCCTAAAGCATGTTGAATCTCTTAACGACATAACATGCACTGTGTGTTGTGTTGCACCTAAAATGAATGTATTAGGTTTACCCTCTTAGATGAAGAGCTTTTATGGTCCATGAATGAATACTTTGTATTTTTCTATCACTATTCTGCTTTCCCTGGCTGCACATAAATGTATACTCGCAAACACAAATTAATCGGATTCTTTATCATTGTTATAAATAATATTATTAAAACATAAAGAGGTAGGAAATTAGATCAATGTTCTCAACTACAGGGTGAGCAGAAACATGACAATATATTTCTGTTATTTATGTTGTTGTTCAGTCTTGTATAGGGGTATGATAAAAGAGTTGGGGTGAGTTAGAAAGTAATCACTTTAAGCCCTGGCTAGTGTAGCTCAGTGGATTGAGCACAGGCCTGGGAACCAAAGGATTGTGGTTCAATTCCCAGTCAGGGCACATGCCTGGGTTGCAGCCCAGTTCCCCACAGGGGATGCACGAGAGGCAGCCATACATTGAAATTTCTCTTCCTCTCTCCTTCCCTTCCTCTCTAAAGATAAATAAATAAAATCTTTAAAAAAAGAAAATAATCACTTTAATAATTCTGCCAAGTAGCTTAGAGGAAATATAGGAAACAGTATTGCACTTGGAGGGATTAACTACTGAACAACCTGTTTGTCAAAACATGATGAAATCACTGTGACTGCTTTTGCTGGTATAGCTTTTAAAATGGTGTTGGCAAGAAATAGCTCAACTTTTGCAATAAAACAGTATATACTATTTTGACAATAAATGCTCATGTAAGCAGAGAGAGATAGATGTTGGGTTGCACACATGCAACAAAATCAAGTTTAAATATTAAGTTTATGTATAGTAAATTGTGAATCAACTATGGAAGGAGACATTCTATGGAAGAGAGAAATGAGGGAACTATAAAGAGTTATGAGAAGATATACACTAAAAAATAAGTCAAAGTGTAATTTAAGAATGAGATGAGCTAAAGATGCCCACATTTGTGTACATATGTGAATATAACATTATGAAAGCTAAATGCCACAAAATGTATGAGTAGGACATTCACTACATATAAATATCTTTGAAATTTAAACATCAACTCAATTTTTTTCTTAAAAGTACATTTTCTTTCTTTCTCATGAATACATTCTTATTATGGTTCCAAGTACTGAATCAGGTACTATCATGTCTCACAAGAAGCTGAACTTATAATTGTTATTAAGAAACTAGACCAACACTAATGGCGATGATGATGATGTTAAGAAGAAAAAAGTAGAATGACTGAGTATAATAAAACCTTGCTAGTTCAAGGATAAAAGACAGGGACTGGGCATGTACCGCAGTTGTAGTTAAATTAAAATTAGCTAGAATTAAGTAGTTAGACTAGATGTTCACTTTAGCTTCTATTTTTTTAGTCCTACTTTAAAATATTTATCATCTAAAAGTTAATTATATTTGTCTTAAGGAGTTCTGTGTAGCAAAAAGGTAAGACACTTGGTTGACCATTATGGCATGTGGTAAAAGACAGGAAATCCCGGTTCAGTAGCTAATGCTTCTTTCCAGATGATATTAATAACTTAACAATGTGCTTTCTGTCCACCAACCTGTATCTCCACCCCAATTCCCATGGAAGATGCCATTCATCAAAGTATTTATAAAAAGCTGGATTTTACTTAAGTATTAAAGAAGAAATAATTTTTGAAAATATATCTATCCATGAGCATTGTAATTTACTTTTTTATTGTAACATGTAATCCAGGGCTTCCTGGATGAGCATATTTAAGAGTTGTGATTAAAATGAATCTCCCTGTGCTCTACCTTTGTCCTACTGATTTAGATTCTGATGGTGGGACTCTGGAATCTGTTTTTGCAACTTACACACATGGATGTTTTCAAGTCACTGTTCTCATAATAAATGAATTTTGTTGTTTTTCTCTTTGTGTAGGAAACTCTGTGTAATAAGTGACACATTATTTCAAGACAGGTATAGTTATGAAACAATGAATACAATTTAATATAATCACATTTATTGATTAGAATTGTTCAGAGTACTTGAATTGCCCTGAAGGGCACAGAGATGAGTAGCGTGGCACCACTTAAAGCACTGTATGAGTTCCAAAGGGGGGTGATTAATGCCACTTACAGAGAATGTAAGTAAAGTTCTCAGAGAGTGCCTTTGAGGTGAGAATTGAAATGCAAGGCAGAACAGGAAATGGAAAAGAGGCAAAGACCTCTGAGTAAGTGAATGGCTCAAGGCAAAGGCAGGGAAATGTGAATGAGACATAATTTGTTCTGGAAACTGGGGTAGGTATATAGAGATTGGATCTGTTTGGTAAGGAGTAAAAGGGAGCTTCCTTTGCAGTCCTTCGCAGCTCTGTCCCGATCCATAACTCTAGTTGCAGCTTCATTAAATACTTGTTAAGTAGAAACAAATATGAGGTGCACTCAAGCATCATTACAGGCTTTCTGCCTGGCTGTAGTTTGTTCCTGCTAAGAAGGAAGACCTGCTGAAGAGTTGAAGCTGACAAACATGTCCACCTGACTGCACAAATGAAGGAGTTTTGAAGTAGTGTGTCATTCACAATAGTTTGGCCACATCCATTCCTATTCAGAGGATACCTACAGGTATTTCGTGCACATCATTGTTAGAGGTGCATTGA
Organism: Artibeus jamaicensis; assembly: GCF_021234435.1. NCBI lineage: Eukaryota > Metazoa > Chordata > Mammalia > Chiroptera > Phyllostomidae > Artibeus > Artibeus jamaicensis. Next base: position 20,808,067 of record NW_026522025.1, on the reverse strand, counting down.
GTTTTCTCAGTATTTCTTCTTGTCTCTTCCTTATCTGCTGTCTTTTATGGCATCCTTCCAACTAAATTTCCACTTTTCTGTAGATATATTTGTTCATGCATAAGACTATTAACATATAGTTTATGGTAGTCAAAATAATTGTCTGTCCCCCCACTCCTCCTGCCAAAAATGTTCACATCCTAATTACTGGAACCCAGGAATATGTTGCTTAGGGCAAAAGTGACTTAAGAATCTTGGGATGGGAAAGTTAATCTGGCTAATCTAGGGGGCTCAATGTACTGAGAAGGAATCTTATAGGGAAGACAGAGGGGTTGCAGTCAGAGAGCCATAATTATGGGGAGACAGGTTGGAATGATGCACTTTGAAGATGGAAGAAGGGTCATGTGGCAGCCATAAAAGGCAAGAAAATGCTTCCCTTAAAGCAAGGGTGTCAACCTTTTGGCATCTCTGGGCCACACTGAAAGAAGAGTTGTCTTGGGCCACATGTTAAATACACACACACTAATGAAAACTGGTGAGCAAAAAAAGGTTTTAAGAATATTTATGATTTTGTGTGGGGCTGCATTCTTAGCCATCTTGGGCCACTGGTTGAAGAAACATAGCTTTGATGACAGCTTGAATTTAGCACAAAAAAGCAATGTTAGACTTCTGACCTCCAGAAGTGCAAGATAATAAACGTGTTTTATTTTAAGCCACTGAATATGTGATAACTTTCTTTACATCAGTAATAGAAAACTAAACATATTTTAAGACAAGTAAGCACTTTGGGAGAGATAGAGATCAAACCAACATTAATCCCATCCAAAATATAATGACACTGTCCTTGCATAAGTTATTTGGAGGCAATTCTGCTCAAGAACACATAGGCACTTAGAGCTGACTGATTGAAATGCATTTGTTTTGCTTGCCTTGGCTGCCAGCCAGGCCTGGAAGCTGTCTCACCCACGATGGCCTAGAAGACTACACTGGGGCCAAGGTCCTGATATCTTTTTTGTAATGTCAATTGCAGATTTTCTTGTTTTTGGAGAGATCAGTGTAGTGCAGATGGCCTAACCACACAGAAGTTGTTCTCTTTGTCCTACAGCATCTAATTCATATTGCTGAGGACAGCTTGCCCTTAGGGTCCCCAGCAATTAAAACTGCTATTCTCGTCTTGGAATACTATGTCTGGATTGTAACGGCAGCTGTTTTCCAACTCTTGACTGGACAGCAATGTGTACAAGAGGTGTGTGTGTGTGTGTGTGTGTCTTATATGGAATGAAAGTGTATTTTAAAAAGTAAGGGTTCTCATACTAATCATCCTGGCTGATTAATATTCTCTCATCTCTCACTAGTACTGTACAGAAATGTTTTCTCATGGCCAATCATGTATTTATTAGGCACTTTAAATTTGTTTCTACCACCTCTCCACTGGCAGCCTCAAGCCTTTATAATGCTCCTATTGGCACAGACATGATTACTCATCAACCATTGGGAGAGACTTAATTGTGGCTTTGTAGCTCATAGTTTTCCTCATTAAGCACATGCCACCTCTCTTCACAACAGTGACAATGAGAACCAGGAGAGTGGCAGAAGTTCCCTTATGTTCACCCAGCCTGCAAGCCCAGACAGGTTTAATTACAAGTCAATGTCAACTTTCAAACAGAGAAGCAAAAAATGAAATAGCACATAATCAACGGTGAAATTTATCCATAGGAAGTCCATTCATAAATTTGAAATCCATCTATAGAAGTCGTAGGATCTCACTGCCTATTAGAGAGGTCTTTGGTTCACTGAATCCCCTTGTCATATGTAACATATAGTTGCTCTATAAAAATGTAACTGTTAATTTATAGAATGAATGATTTCATAAAGAAATAACCATGCTATAACTTGGAATATTCTCACAAAGCTTATAAACTGTAGAGGATCAATGGTTAAATATGGAGCTCTTGTTTTGGACTGTGGGATGAATATTTGGTCTGCTATAATATAATTTGTGTGGCAAGATTGGGCATTATATCCTCTTGATCTTTTTCTTTCTTCTATTTGTCACTTCTGGTTAGAGGGTTATGGCAATAGACTTTGGTGAAACAAAAAGTAAAGATTTTCTTAGCCATAAGTGCTCCTCATGTATGTACAATAGATAATAATTTTAGTGGGGGGTTGGGAAATGGGGCAGGTGGTAAGCTTTCTTAGTCTTGTCAATTTTGTTCTAAAAAATCGGAAGGATACCTCCTTAGAAGTTGACGATGAGGAATGAGTATTGGCTGTTTAGTAAATCAGACTTTAAGAAACTCAGAAATGACCATAGGAATAGGCGAGAGACTAGGCAAACAAAGGAGGGAGAGCAGAAGGAAGATACCAATGCAAGGCTAACTGTAAGCTAACCGCAGGATGGCCATACTGAGGAAGCTGAAGTAGTTTGCACCAGCTTCCTGTATATTTGTGACAGTCTGAAATAAAGGATACTGTCATTCTTCATGGTCTGCAGCTGAAAAGACTTCCAGGCATTGAGCAAGACTAAGGGGAACAATTATAATATTGTAAGACCCTTTCCTGATTCACTGCTTTGTTCTATCAAATAAACATACCGTGTAGAAATGCAAAATAAACAACTTTCTCTCCCCTTCTCTCTCTTGTTCTCTCTCTCTCTCTTTCTTAATTAGCTGTCACTGAGTGATCCACAGAATTAGGCTTTCCTCTGTTGCTATCAGATTTGCATTTCTAATCAACCTGGTAAACTACAATCCGTCCCATTGACTCAAACTCCAATAAAAAAGACTCTGTATGGCTTCAATTATGAATTTACAAGAAGAGAAAAATAAAAATGGAGGTGGGCAAAAGTAGGCTTAAATAGCTAGTATGTGAAATGGATTTTATTGTTATATTATTATTTATTAATTGTGGTATTATTTCCCATACAAACAACTGCACATCTACTTTTAGCAACTGTGGTACAGATGTATTTAATAAGATGGAAGGAGAGTTGTATTCCAAATGCCTGAAGAACTTCTCCCAGTACCACTCCTGCTTTCTGCACCAGATATGAATCATGCAGACTGAGAACATTACAGGAGGGAGTAATATTCCACTGTCTCACCTCTCTTTATAACCTCTGCATCCAAAATGGTAAGTGATTAGAAAGCAGTGGAATAATCTTTTGTTATGGGTTTAATCTTGGTTTCTTTGTCCTAGCTTTCTCCCTGGAATATGAAATATAGGAATGCAAAAAGGAAAACTTATCAAGGAATCTATAAATTCTAATATTTGATATCCAGTGGCTATTTTAGGGTTAACAGTGGTGCATACATTATCTTAAGGAAAAGCAATTATTAATCTTACAATTAACTAATAAAAATTAATTTACTTATTGAGTATCTGTTGTATAGTAAGCTCTTTGCTAGGTTATTTATACATACTATTTTATTGAATCCTCCACATAGCAATTTGCATTAGGTAGTTATACTCTTTAAAATTGTGTTCGCTTTATGCTAAACATAAAAGTATTCATAGCCATTGTAAAATTATTAAAAATACAGAAAAGAATAATAAAAAATATAAAAATAATAAATAATAACATCCAGTAATAACTACCGAATAACTCTGGCTTATTTTTGTATGTGTGTATATGTGTATCTTAACAAATACAAAAGTAGAAATACAATACAAGTACAATAGTTATGAGTGGTCGGTATAATATAAAACACTTAATGAAATTCAGCTAAACGTTACAGTGTGTAAAGACAGCAGATAGTTGTAATCGTATCCTAGTTTCTCCTGGAGCTCTCTAATGCTGGTGGAGACCGGACCTACGCCACAGCGCGTTACTGCACAGTCACATTTTCTTCTTCATTCCTTTCCTGAAACTTTCATTTTTGCCAACAGGATGCTGCAAAGCAGGCACCTGGCAGTTTCCTAATTTTTAATGGTTCTTTTCAAAGAATTTGACTTAATATCACATCTGGGGTAAATTTACATGATTACATATTCACAAGTATGGTTTTTAGTATTTGGTGTCTGATCTTCAAGACATCTGATAATTAATTTCCTTATTGCCATATTGTTAGATTATTCTGTTTCCAATTTTTTATTATTGAGACTAGTACAGCAAGTATCTACTTTTGCATAAATCTTTGTCTTCATATTAGATTTCATCTTGGAGTAGAGGTCTGGAAGATGACATACGGGGTCAAAGTGTTTCCATAATCCTGTGATCTTTATATGTATTGGATGATTGTTTCTTGAAGTGTATCAATGTATAAATCCACCAACAATTAATCATAACACATTTTGTTGCACTAGCTAACACATATCTTTAAAAAATATTCATTTTCTTATTAGATAGTTAAAAAAAATAGTAACACTATAGCGGCTGCAGCTAAGGTATGAAATGAACCAGATTTGGAGTTGGGAAGACTTAGAAAATTGTATGCATGGTTTCTCATCTAACATAGGGGAACACACACATGCACCTTATGAGGTTGATGTATGAAAATAGTTGATTGTTTAATGTAAAACATCTCATCTAATAACTAGGAGGTAGTAAGTGCTCAATAAATAATTAATACACTTAATTCTTTTATTGAATTATGCGTACAAAATTTTACATCACACAGATGACCAATATATTTTAATTGCATTTATTAATAGTAAGGTTGAACATTTCTATATAAGCTTATAATACTTGATATGTCATTTGCCTATTATCTTTTGCAATCTTTTTACATACCAATTTTAATGAAGTCTTTCTATGTCAAGATTGTAAACACATTATTAATCTGCAAATAGTTTTTTTATTTTTTACTTACCTTTTTTGTATTATTGGTATACAAAGTTTGAATTGTTATGTAATCAAATCTACAAATCATTTCTTTATAGTTTCTTCTATTGCTTTTATATTTAAAAACCTTCTCTTATATAAACTGAAGATTTTTTAATCTATTTTTTAAATTGTTGTTTAAGTAGTTGTCTCCATTTTACCCCCACTACTCCCCCTGACTCCAGTTATTCCCACCTCCCACCCTCGATCCAAACCCCCTTTAGCTTTGTCCATGGGTTCTTTACACATGTTACTGGATGACCCTTCCCACTTTTTCCCCAATTATCCCCTTTCATGTCCCCTCTGGTTAATGTCAGTTTGTTCTTAATTTAAATGTTTCTGGTTATATTTTGCTTGCTTTGTTTTGTTGATTAGGTTCCACTTATAGGTGAGATCATGTGGTATTTGTCTTTCACCACCTGACTTATTTCACTTAGCATAATGCTCTCCAGATCCATCCATGTTGTCACAAGGGGTGGGAGCTCCTTCTTTCTTTCTGTTGTGTAGTATTCCATTGTGTAAATGTACCACAGTTTTTTCATCCATTTATTTAGTGATGGGCACTCAGGTTGCTTCCAGCACTTGGGTATTATAAATTATTCTGCTATGAACATTGGGGTACATAGGTTCTTTTGAATGGGTGTTTCAGGATTTTTAGTGTATAATCCCAGCAGTGGAATGGCTGGGTCAAAAGGCAGTTCCATTTTTAGTTTTCTGAGAAAATTCCATACTGTTTTCCACAGTGGCTGCATCAGTCTGCATTCCCACCAACAGTGTACTGGGGTTCCCTTTTCTCCACTACCTCATCAGCACTTGTTGTTTATTTGTTAAAAAAAATGGCCATTCTGGCTGGTGCAAAGTGGTATCTCATTGTGCTTTTATTTTGCACCTATCTGATGGCTAGTGATGCTGAGCATCCTTTCATATGTATTTGGGCCCTCTATATGTCCTCATAGGTGAAATGTCTGTTCAGGTCCTTTGCCCATTTTTTAACTGGCATATTTGTCTTCCTGGAGTGGAGTCATCTGAGTTCTTTATATACTTTGTTGATCAAACCCTTGTCTGAGGTATCATTTGCAAATATATTTTCCATACATTTGGAAATGTTCCCTTTCCATTTTTGTTGATGTTTTCTTTAGCCATGTAGAAGCTTTTTATTTTGATGAGATTTCTTTTATTTTTTCTTTTCTTTATGTCTCTTGCTCTAAGGGGACATATCAGTGGAAATATTGCTGCATGGAATACCTGAATGCCTAGGTTCTACTCTAGGACTTTTATGGTGTTGTTACTTATATTTAAGTCTTTTATCCACCTTGAGTTTATTTTTGTGTATGGTGTAAGTTGGTAGTCAAGCTTCATTTTTTGCATGTAACTGTCTAGATGTCCCAACACCATTTGTTGAAGAGGCTATTTTTAACCCATTTTCTGCTGCTGTCCCCTTTGTCAAATATTACTTGACTATAGAGACTTGGGTTTATTTCTGGGCTCTCTATTCTGTTCCATTGACCTAGGTATCTGTTCTTATGCCACTACCATACTTTTTTTGATTACTATGGCCTTGTAATCTAGTTTGATATCAGATGTTCCTCCTACTTTGTTCTTCTTTCTCAAAATTGCTGCAGCTATTCGGGGTCATTTATGATTCTATATAAATTTTGAAAATGTTTGTTTTATATCTGTGAAAAAATATGTCATTGGTGTTTTAATGGTGATTGTGCTGAATCTATAAATTGCTTTGGGGAGTATAGACATTTTGATGATGTTAATTCTTCCAATCCATGAACACTAAACGATCTTCTCTTTTACAATCCAAAGTTTTTAATTTTTTTCTTTTCCTTTCCTTCCTTTCCTTTCACTTCCCTTTCCTTTTCTTTTCCTTTTTTGTTCTCTCCTCTTCTTTTCTCTCTTCCTTTCCCTCCCTCTCCCCCTCTGTCCCACTCTCCCCTTCCTTCCTTCCTTCCTTCCTTCCTTCCTTCCTCCCTTCCTCCCTCCTCCCCCTCCCCTCCCCTCCCCTCCCCCCCCTCCCTCCCCTCCCCTCCTCCCTCCCCTCCCCTCCCCTCCCCTCCCCTCCCTCCCCTCCCTCCCTTCCCTTCCCTTCCCTTTCCTCTCTTCTCCTCTCCTTTTTCTTTTTTCCCCTTTCATCTCCTCTCCTTTTCCTCTCCTCTCCTCTCCTCTTTCCTGAAAACATAACAAGAAGAGCTGATGGTTTTCCTAGTACCCATGCCCCATGCCTAAAGTATGTAAAAAGATTTGTTTGTGGGTGAATCTTATGCACATTTCCCACAAAAAGTGAGGTACTCAAGCATTTATTGGAAAAAGATTAAAAATAGGTTCTCTTTCCTATGAAAAGTTGTTTATGTTTTTTTTTGCTTTCTTTACTTTATATCTCTGAATGTATTCTGCAGAATTTCTTGTATAGTAGTGAGTGTCCAGTGAGACATACTTGATATTTATCACTTACTTTCTGTAAATCTCTCTTACTGAGAAGAGCTACCACTGTTGAGTGATAGTACTGCTTTGTGAGTTTTGAATACATGAGTACATTTCTCTTTCTCAAGATGAAAACACAAAATTATTTTGTAACATTTTTATTTTTGAAAAGAATCACTTAATGGCTCTTCTTAGTGTTATAAATAGAAAAAAGTGAAACCCAATTGCCCCTGAAGAAGACAATAACAGGATTTTTTTTTAACTGGGTAATGAAGTGTATTAGCAAATTAACATAGACTTTCTGAGGTGCAATATTTTTAGAGCTTCCGTAAAGGAATCAAATTGTACTACTGAGATTAACTAATGGAAAGGACAACAAGTTCTCCCATGAGGAAACTGTTAAGTAAGGAAGAGAGGTCCTGAAGGTGATGAGGGTTCAGAGTCAGAGCCTAGTGACCAGGAAGGATGGGTTGGTCATTTCAGGTTCAAATGTGCTTCAGGCAGCTCCTGAACAAGCTACGTTAGTATTATGAGTACATACTTGGAATTATAACTGTGCATACAAATATAAAAAAGAAAGAAAGGGTTTAAACACTAGGGTAACAAAATTATCATTAAAGAAGAGCTATAGTTTATATAAAGCCAAGCACACCAAATGTTTCGGATACTGGTACAAAGATATTCAGATAATGAAATGGATATGTTTTATGTTTAAAGGAATAAAACATGGTCTAAAAATTATGAGTGGTTACATGTATGTGTGTGTAAAAATAACTTATGGAACAAGAAATAATCATAAAAGTTAATAAATAAATGGGTATAACAATAATATTAAAATATTTCATAGTAAAACATTTGGAAGTACTTATACCAATTTGACACTTTAATTATTATTGCTTCATAACATGCTTTTATTATCTTGTGAGGCAAATTTTATTTTACAAATTACCTTTTTATTTTTAAGATTACTGTGCTTATGTTTTATTTTTCTTGAAAAAAATTTTTATTCTAAGATATTTGAAGAATTAAATGTAAAACCATCAGATATAAAAATAGAAGCAGGAGGAAAACAAACAAAATAATAAAAATTAAAACTAAAAATAAAATACACACTGTAGATGAGTGTGCAGATTAAAATGTCATAACACATAAGTCAAGTTATCTTGTTGAATCATAGCCATCACACGCATATGCATAGATACACACATTATTCAGAAAATAAAGTATACTTAATGAAAAGGGAAATAATAGATATCTTCAAAAGATAAATTATAGACTCTTTTATCCTTTTCATTTTATTTAAAATAGTTTTATTTGGAGCCAAATAGTATTGAATGTTGGAGCAGTACAGACATAGTTCAGTTCTGCTGAAGAAAGAGTCCATGTGGAAGGAAGTTAATTATATACAGAAGGATTAAGCAAACATAAATACATTGAAGATGGGGGCAGATTTCTTAGAAGGCAGAAAGAGAGGAATGATGGTAGACTAAAGCTTGTGTCACGTGGGGATTGGAAATATTAGTGTGAATGCAAGGTTTTAAATACACCCAAACCATGTGTGATTTTTTGGCTGCTACTAAGCAATAAAAATAAATGCATTTATGATACATGTAAAAATGAATGAATCTCTAACACATTATTCTAAATGAAAGATGATGGACATAAATGGTCCCACTTATATAAAATTCTGAAATAGGCAAATTTGGTGATAAAATTCAGAACATTGGTTAAGTCTGTGGTACCAGGCATCTGAGAACTTTCTGGGATAATGAAGATACTGTATTGTAATAAGTGTGTATATAAATTTTACTGTATGTACTTAGCAAATACCTCAACTGTTATTAAAAATCTGTGCATTTTACTTTATAAAATATATAATAAAAAATAAAATAGTGTTTTACTTACTAAATTAATTAATTATAGCATTTGTATCAAATAGACATCTGTGAAACAAAAATTAATTGTAAATAATGGAAGAGCAAATAATGCTCACAAATTAATAAATGCACAACCTGAAATAAATGCTGATGTGACACAGTAGAGAAGAAGGTTATTAAATTGGAGGATGGTGCTACAAAAATTTCACTGAATGGAGAACTGGGAGATAGACAAAATGTTTTAAAGATAAGTGATGAAACATTAAAAAAATTGTTGAAAATCCCAAAGTTAATCTCTCTCTGATGTTTCAAATTAAAAAAAAATCAGAGAGAGAATAAATGTTTACTAAAATAATTGTTGAGAACTTTCCATAATTGAAAGACATAGTACTTAATTTAAATTGAATGTAAACAGCACACAATAAATAAAATATATAGAAGGGAGGGAAGAAGAAGGGAGGAAAGAAGGATACACACTTTTCTCCATTAAAAGGAAACTCAAGAATAATGGTTTACCAACAAAATTTCTTAGATTTTACTTAAAAGTAAAAAAAAACAACAAAAAACCTTAGCCTTATAAGGGTTTTCTCTTTAGCAGTAATAGATGCCAGAAAATAGTGAAGTCATATTTTAAAGTGCTAAAGGAAAATAACTGTCAATGAAGAATTATCTGTATAGATGAATTATTAAGAGTGAGAATAAAATTAATAAATTTTCATCCATACAAAGACAGAGAAAATTGCCACCCACACACTCTGAATGAAATAATTTAAAAAGCATGTACTTTACAAGTGGGAAAACAAACTCTCAGGTTAAAGAGAAGGAAACAAGAAGCGACAGAGAGGACATACAGGAAAATGATTCAAATACATTAGTAGAACCAATTAACATGACAGCTAAAATAATAAACACAATTGTGTACATACATGTGTTTAAAAATTGGAGCTAAAAGTTTAGGTTGTAATATAGAAAATGGGAGAGTAATTTTGGAGATGGTAATGTACTTAAAAGTTATCATTTTGTTCAAAATAGATAAAGATGGTAAATAACTCACAGTGTATTAGAAAAATAAATTTAAGGATAACAACTAAAAAGGAAAGTTAGTAAAACTTTAAATCATCAGGAAACATTTCTGATCAAAGAGACAACATTGGGGGAGAATGCATGAAGGGTATATGGGACCTACTTAAACATATACATATATATGTACCGTATTTGGATTACATTGGTGAAATACCATGTTATTTATGCTATTAAATATTTTCCCACATTTTTGCTTCAAATTTGTTTTTTCTATTTTCCTTTTCTAAAATCTAGGTGCATCTTATGGTCTAAAAAATACGGTGTGTGTGATACATACACACACATAAATACATATATATAATTTCCCCTTAACCTATAATTATGTTAAAAAGTTAATATGATCTGTGAGTAACCACATATGTAACTTTCTGGTCAAATACAATGAAAAATATATGCAGTCAAAGACAATATAAAAAGAAAAAATTATATTTTTACAGCATGAGAATTTCTGCATGTTGACCTACAGAAATATATTGAAACTACCATATATCCAAAAACAAAGAAAGGATATGAAAATCAACAATGAACAATAGATTTTTTGCAAGGGTAATAATAATTAGACTGATTGCTTGATAAATATAATCATTAGGCTAAAAGTTTACTTCAATAATGATTTCAAAAGAATACTCAGGAAAACTATCTGTATAGGAAAGAAGAAATAAAGAAAATTTCAGATTAAAAAAACTAAAAGACCTTACCAAAAACGAAGTCCCCTTTCTTAAAACAAATTTCAAAAACTATATTTCAGACAGAAATAAAATAAGAAAATGAGCCAAGACAAGAGAACTGAAATCCATTGAAAAATAGTGCAAAGACTGAGAAGAAACAACAACAAAATTCTCGTAAAATAAAACATATATTGATGGTGTAAACAATAAAATTCATAATAGTGTTTTACAATTAAATGTATGTAGGAATTATACTGTAAAATAATATATAATTTGAGTAGATTTCTGTGAGGTCAATTGTTTCATGTAAATAGATATCAGCATGAGAAAAAGTATTTCTAATGTGTGTGTGTGTGTTTTTTTTTAACAGAGATGACTTTGTTCCATAACAGCCTATAAAATATGAATGGCTTCTTACTATGTTACCCTATACCTTTCTGTTAGCTTTGCCTGTTTACTTATTGGAATGAATAAGTACATTCATACACATACCAGGCGTATACATTCAGAAATACAGGAAATACCATACCGTTTAAAACTTCACACAAATCCCTTGTCAGCCGAATGATAATCTCTTTTTAAGTGTACTTCTTTCTCATTAATCTCACATTTAACATAGAGTCACTTAGCACTTTTGTAAAACAGTATTCTTCAGCCTGTTTCTTTTTTTAGAAATAGTATTCTCTAGCCTGTTTAAAAATACCCCTTAAAAATAAAGTGTAGCCAAAGTAGCTAGCTGTAAATGATTTTTTTTCTAACCTGCTTTCATTTAGTAAAAACAGTTCCGTTAAACCACTGCTTTGGTACCTCTCATTTGTTACTTTTACTAGCACTTAAGGTTCTTTAAATTTGTACACTTTTTAAAAGTTTCAAACAGCATTTATTTTTATTATCACATTTTAGTCTAATAATAAAAGAATGTGGTAGCCGAAAAAAGAGGTGTTAGTCTCATTATTTTGCTGAGGATAGTTCTGTTAGGAAGAGACTTAGAGACTTGCCAAAAGCACAGAACAAGAATGTAACCAATTTGCATCTAGAACCCAAATTGCCTGTCTCGATAAGAAATAGTCTGCAAAGCTTTTTCCTTGGTACTGACATGCTTTCCGTTACACACTGATGCTTTGACAATATTGATTCAAGTCATCTGTAATGATATACTTCTCAAAGGCAATACAAAGACACCACTTAGTTTCAATATTATTTATATATTTTCTATTATCTTTCTATAGCGTTTATAACACACCCATTAAAAAGATACTGACTCTAGACTTCCACCAAGATGGAGGTGTAGGTGGAAGCACTGTACCTTCCCACACAACCAAGTTTAAAAACAACAAAGTTTTAGCAACAACAATGCAGCCAAACCACAGAAAATTGAACTACACGGAAGTCTGACAACGAACCCATCAGCCAAATCAGTAAGAGGGGTGAAGCCAGCAGCAGAGTGGGGGCAGGCAGGAAAGATCCACCTGACCTACTGGGGCGGGCAACCCAGGCTCGCAGGCAGCCTTCGGTGGATCTCAGGTGTGGAGTAGTGGGCGGACCCACTGAGGGCCGACCATGATCACATATTCATGTACAGATAAACCAGTGATGGAGCGAGTGGTGAAACAGACAGTGCAGGCCCCAGTGGCAGGAAGTGGCAGAGGGGACCGCCATTGTCTTTCTCTGACCCCACCCCCACACATAGTGTCACAAACCAGCAACCTCGGTGGCCCCGCCCTGGTGAACACCTAAGGCTCCACTCTTCATACGTAACAGGCACAAACGGATCAAAACATGGCTCAAGAACGACTCAGAGCCCCAGAGCCATAAATCTAAGCAGTGAAGAAATAGCCCAACTTTCAGATGCACAGTTCAAAACACTGGTGATCAGGATGCTCACAGAACTGGTTGATTTTAGTCACAAATTAGAGGAACATATGAAGGCTAAACTAATTGAAATGAATGGAAATGCACAGGAAACCAATAGTAATGGAAAGGAAACTGGGACTCAAATCAAAGGAGCGAACCAGAAAGAGGAAAAAATGACCAAACAGAAAAGAATGTAGAAACAAGAATTAAAAAAAATGAGGAGAGTCTTAGAAACCTTCAGGACATCTTTAAACGTTCCAACATCCGAATTATAGGGGTATCAGAAGGGGAAGAGGAACAGCCACAAGTGGAAAACTTATTTGAACAAATAATAAAGGAGAATTTCCCCAATCTGGCAAAGGCAATAGACTTCCAGGAAATCCAGGAAGCTCAGAGAGTCCCAAAGAAGTTGGACCCAAGAAAGGAACACACCAAGGCACATCATAATTATATTAGCCAAGATTAAAATGAAGGAGAGAATTCTAGAAGCAGCAAGAGATAAGGGAACTGTCACCTACAAAGGAGTTCCCATCAGACTGTCAGCAGATTTCTCAAAAGACACCTTACAGGCAAGAAGGGGCTGGAAAGAAGTATTCCAAGTCATGAAATCCAAAGACCTACATCCAAGATTGCTCTATCCAGCAAAGCTTTCATTTAGAATGGAAGAACAGATAAAGTGCTTCTCAGATAAGATCAAATTCAAGTTCATCATCACCAAGCCCTTATTATATGAAATGTTAAAGGGACTTACCTAAAAAAAAAAAAGATAAAAAAGATGAACAGTGAAATGACAGCAAACACACAGTTATTAAGAATCACACCTAAAACAAAAGCAAACTGAGAGGACAGCTAGATCAGGAGCAGGACCATAGAAATGAAGATCTCATGGAGGGTTAGCAACAGGGAAGTGGGATAAGGAGAAGGGGGGAGAAGGTACAGAAAATAATTAGGATAGACGGTGGGTAGAAAATATATAGGGGGGAGGGCAAGAATAGTATGGGAAATATAGAATCTAAAGAACTTGAGACACATGTTCATGAACTAAAGGGGAGGAATGGTGGGGGAAGGGGTGTGCAGGGTGGAGTGGAATGAAGGGGGGAATAGAGCAACTATAATGGCATAGTCAATAAAATATATTAAAAAATAAAAATAAAAATATTTAAGAAAAGATACTGACTCTAAAATTAAGATATTTATTTTGACAGATAATATTCTGTTTAATCTTGTTTAAGAGTCCTCTGGGAGGAAAATATATAATCAAATTCTTTAGAATAAATCATGAGGAAAGTTATTTACAATTAGTGAAAATAAAGGTGGAATCTCTACTTTGAGGTGCTGTATGTGTCTATAATGAAGCAGTATATTTTGAGGTCTGTCATGACAATATCGTGCAAAATTTCTATGCCTCACCACACGTTGTACCTTCACAATACTTCATTATCTATAAGATTTATTGAGAACTGTGATGTTCCAATGCTATGTCAACTGCTGGAATACAGAGAAACATATGGCAGAATCACTGTTCCCTAACAGCTTGTGTACCCATGGGGAGTAAAGGGACCTGGACTGATACAGATTGACTTCTTTTTATGTGCCTTTTATATGCCATGTTTTGTGATAAATGAGGGCATCAAATTAATGACTTCATGATTATTAATCCCACAATTCAGATAAAGAAATGGAAAAAGTCTTTTAATTTGTTCAAAATTTTCACCTAATACTTTGTGGAACCATTTTGTACCTAAGTCTTTTTTTCTCCAAAATGCACCTTAATGTGTGTTTCTTCAGAAAAGTCCATCAACAATTAAGGTAAAATGTGATCATTTCAGTGTGAGAATTTCAGTATAGTATTGGGATCACTGAGGTGAAGGACCACTAAAATGCTGGGTGAGGGTGGAGGTAGAGATATCGGTCTAGGAACACATTGAAGATGATTGCAATTATTATAAGAAAAGACATTTTATAATTTTCAGGAAGTGAGAACATGTAATAAAAGTCTAATAGGCATGAATACATGGTTTATTTAAAAATATGTAGGCAGTTTACCATGTCTAGAACATAAGACACAAATTGTGAGGAGGTGTGGATAAAGATGAAAAAGGAAAGAGGCAGACCAAGAAGAGCGTCGGAGCCCATGGTCAGTCAGCCCCAGTAAATCAGGGAAGTGTTTTAGACAATGGATGGTAGAAATCAATGTGTTACTTTGATTCAACATATATTTAAAAGAATAATTCTAGGTTCATGGAGTAGAAAAGAAGGATCGAAGTTAGGCAGCCATCTGAAAACATACGCGGTTTGTGTTTTTAACTACCCCTGTTGATGATTAGCACACTTAATGAAGTAGAGTGAGATCAGTGAGAGTTTGTTGAAATCTCTGGGTCATTTGGGGGTCTTTAAGAAGTGCAGTGCAGCTATGGCACAGTCAAGAGGCTGTTGAAAATGGTTTGATATGAGAAATACAGAAAGTCGACAAAGGAAATAATATACCTACATCTTTTAGCTCTTGTAAATTGGAGAAATAATTTTCTCTGCAGTTCCTGTGGTATTGCCTTGGTCCCATTTGCCTCATGCTGAATGACATATATTAGTGTGAGTGAAAGATTCAGAAATTGTCTTTCTTATTGACCTCATTTTCAAGTACCAGTTTTTGTTGAGTTCTTTTCCTCCCAAGAATAGTATATTTCAAAATGCGATTGTTGTCTTGAAACTGTTACCACAGGGCTTAAAAAAATCATCATCTTAAAGCAAGTATGAGTAGCTTATATGAAATAGAAAATGTAGGCTACTGTAGAGAATAGTGTTATGTTTTAAATCTCCCAGAGAGTTTATTCAGTCAATTTTCCTTTCTCTCTTTCGTGTGAGTGTATATATATATGACCTGCCCTCATATATATAGTCTGTTTCCCAACAGTACTGAAAAACTCAAACGTGTCTCACTTTATAAATGAAAACCAACAAAAGTTCTTTCATTTAAGCCACAACCCCCTTAGGTACTTTTCGCCTTCATCCGTTAATTAATTCTTTCAAGAAAACAACTGTGGACCTTAGCATTGTGCCCTATTTTCAGACTACAGCAGTGAACAAAACCGAGACCTTGCCCCCATGAAAGTTCATTCTGGAGGGGTGACCAACAATCAAATATGTAATTAGAAGAGCGAAGACTAGCTCTAAGCAAAAGAATGAGGTAGCATTTGAGGAAGTGTCCTTTTAGCTGAGACCTGAGTGACAAAGAAGTTAATGAGGAGCATTAAATTCAAAGAGAAAAGCAGAGGTGAACTTGGTGTGTTTTAGGAACCCAGAGCAGGTCATTGTGGCTAGAGAGGAGAAAGCAAGAGGAAAAGTGGCACAAGGTGAGTAGGGAGACACAGGAAGGTCCTGGATGACCAGGGCCTTTTAGCCTGTGGTGAGATGTTCTTCCAATTACAATGGAAACCCACTGGAAAGAAAATTAAGCTAACTTTGTTGTGGTCTCATTTGCATATTTAAAAATAATACTTTGCCCCTAGCAAATGAGTTCTTGTGAATTGGCAGAATCTGTTTTTTTTTTTTCATTTTTCTATTGGTGTCTAAAACGTTTCAGAAAATGTTTGCATTTTGAAAATATAATGTAGACTCTAAAATATCCTTGGAAAATTCACTACAGATATATTAAAGAGCTGTTTAAAATCAATAAGGAGATAAACTCTCTGAAATAAAAGTGTGAAGACTTTTTTTAAAGGAGGAAAAGCCATTTCAAAGGCCTTAACCTAATAAAAATCTCTTGTTTTATTGGGATGTGAAAAAATCAGTGAGAAGCATTTTAAGGATAGCACAATAGTGAGGATGAATTTGAGGAGGCCATGGCAGAAAGGTAATATTTTATTTCTCATATAATGGAAAGCTACCATGGTTTTAAAGCAAGATAATAATTAATATGATGTGTGTATTTAAAAGATCAAATTTGGTTGCTACTACATCCTTTTTATCCTTTATCATCTTACTAAAAAAACCTACCTCCACATCAGCAAAATTTTCTGTATCAACTTACTCCGTATCTCATTTCCTATTGCTGGTATTTGACAAGAGTGATCAATCTCCTCTTCCCCGGACGTGTCATTTGCTGGGCTTCTAGGAGTCCTGTGTCTCATTCATTTCTATAGCTCCTGTGAAGCCTCCTTGTCATTTGCCTTAAGTTTGTGCAGTCCGAATATTGCTTGTTTTCTGGAAGTATCTCGTTCTGACACTTTTCATGAGTGACGTCATCCCATCTCACGGTGTCAGTTTCCATAACAGTGACTGCAAAGTTCTATCTGCAGTCTAGGATCTCTCCTATATGTTAGCTTTGAATAGTCAGGTATCTCCCAGTTATCTCAGTTCTGAATAACCACTTCAGGCACACCTCCGGTGTCTCAGACACAGCAGGTACACATGGATTTTTAACATTTGCCAACACATTTGCTCCTTAGCTTAGTGACAAAAACCTTAATCTATATTTGCCCCTCCTTCTGTGCCCACTCTAAAATGTCCATTTATGTTCTGTCAGTTCTATTTCCAAATTATATTTCAAATCTCCCCTCTGTCTACTTGTTTCCAACCTCCCTACTATGTTGGTCTAGGCAAACATCATTTCTTGTCTCCCTTGAGACCAATACTCTGTTATACTTTTTCTCTCTGTATATATGTATACTTTATATTACTTATCAAAATTTTAATTACTTTATAAACATAAAAATTTATCACTATTTTAGGCTTCATAAGGCTAGAGCCACATTTATTTGGTTTATGTCATTACAGGGTTTGGCACACACTATGAACTTAATAAATATTTGTTAAATAAATGAATAGATGGGGAATTAGGGTTGAGCATTGTTTCCAGATGAGGATGAAAAATGGCAAAGAAGCTGGGAAGAGACTTTAGGTGATGATTACCAAAACTGTACCTGAATCCAAATGTGTGCCCTTGCCACACAATTATTTTAAATGCACTATACTGACTGCTTAAGATAAGGGGTTACTATTAAAATTAAGTATTTAGCCTGATAACCTAGAGTGCAGAAGGATAGAGAAGAGAGAAATTGCCAGGAAATAATTTTTAGTAAAGGCAGGAAGTCAGTGGTCAGGGAAACATTTCTCTCTAGATGTTTTATGGCAGTCACTCTCTGAATACAACCTTTTCTTATGATATTGTTTTTTTACTAATTTCTTCACTTGATAATTAAAGCTTTATTTTAGGTATATTTTATTAAAGGTATATTTCACATTGCAATGAAACTTAAAAAGGCAACAACTTTGGTAATATTGGCTCAGAAACGTGTTCTTCTGACACTAAGACAGAAAAGTAATTTGTAAGTGCTACGAATACAAGGTTGGGCAAAAGTAGATTTTAGTTGTGAGTACACGAAACATAAAACTACTGTAATAATCATGACCTGCGTGGCCTTTTCCATACAGACAGTTGTAAACCTACTTATGTCGTCCCTTGTACAATTCATGCTTAGTGAGTGAATGCTTGCTCTTCAAGGACTTGCAAGAAGTAGGTAATTGAAAAATTGGTATCCATTCACTAACTCATTCAGTACTCAAGAATGCATTATAACTATCAAGTTTTCATTTCTTTCTTAGTAGCTAAGGTGGGTTTTATTTGAAAGTGCTGGGTGAAATATAGTATCCTTTATAAAAGGACATCCTTATGCTAAAAATATGGAACCTTGCTATAGCACCAGTATGTTCAGATTATAGCTTGCCTAGTCTTCCTACTAAAAAGGGAATCCTAAATTTTAACAGTAATTTTCACCTAGCGGCCACCCATTTGAGATTTTTGTTCTTGAAAAGTTTGAATCTGTAGTTTGGAGTGAACTATGCACAATTACTAAACAGTTTACACATACATTAAAAATTTTTACAACTGCAAAATTAAATATCTCACTAGAACCCTTACAGAACTAAAAACAAAGACAAGTAAGACTGGAAAAAAAGCAGAACACAAGAACCAAGGATTGTGGGACAATTATAAAAGGGGCAACATACATGTAATGGGAATGCCAGGGGAAAAAAGAAAGAGGGGAGAAACATTTGAAACAATAATGACTGAGAATGTCTCCAAATTAATGTCAGGCACCAAATCGAAGATCCAGAAATTTCAGAGAACACCACACATGATAAATGCCCCTAAAACTACCTTGGCATGTCAGTTTTAAACCATAGAAAATCAAAGTGAAGAAAAGGGAGAGGGAAGGGAACTTAAGGGGAAAAAGGGGGAGGGATTTTGAGGAACAAGTATGAAAGACACAGAGATGAGGACTGGGGGGGGAATGGGAGGGAGGGGGGAGATGGGGCAGGGGGGGTGGGATGGGAGAAATAGATTAAAAAAATGTACTTGAAAAGTAACTAAGTAAAATTTAATATTAAAAAAAAGAAATTCCTAACTGATGAGAACACTGAAAAAAAAGAAAATATACTGAATAAAAGAAAGAAAGAAAGAAAAAAATAGAATACCTTACCTCCAAAGGAACAAAGATAAAAATTACATCTGACTTCTTCTCAGAAACTAGTTCTAAGGTGCAGAGTATTCCTTGATCACTAAGGGACGAAATGAAGTTGACAGCAAATGCGTGAAGGGATCTCAGACTATTTCCTTTTGTGAAATCCTGAAGTTTTCATTTACATGGACTTTCTTTGATCTCCGCGGCGGAAGATCCCCATGAATGCATCCTGGGCAGCGCACTTCGAGTCCTACCCCTCCCCCACTGTGGGCCAGGTGTGCTAGTGAGGTTGTTTCCACATCAAGTCGGAAGTTTTCACGGTGGCTTTATTTTTGCATGAGAACATCAAGGTTTTCCTCCACCATTTCCTAAGAATTAATTACAAAATGACTCAAAGGGGTACAGTTTTGCACAATATCCCAACAAAATACTCTTCATAGTAACTTAGAAATAATCATGCTGCTTGATCCTGCTCCGTGAGCAATGAAAGAAAAAAAGACACATGTGGTTTGGCCATGCCACGCTGTTCTTAAGTTGCTGGATCCACTGTCACCAATCACTGGACAAGTCAACAAAGACCTTAGAGAGTAAGACATTCATTGATTTGTTTCTGCAGTTTTGATTGCATGTCATCAGCCTGGGTGAGTTTGGTGAAAGGAAAGATGCAAAATGCAGCATGTTCTGGACAAGTTGCTGACAAGAGCTGAGATAGACGATTTTTGGGAAGGTTGCTCAGTGGGCTGTGACTTGTGAGCTCAAGCCTTTGCGCACATGCTTTTGTTTTGTGACTATATCCTTTGTTTCAGAGGCTGATTTACAAAGTTTGACATGGCACCATATAAATGTATCGCTGTACTACTTGGAAAACAAGAGAAAATGATATATTAAGTCGCAGTAGTACAATTGTTTTGAGATAGTAAGTCCCATGTCATGGCTGGACAAATGCAAACTTATTAGAAGTGAATATTGCTGTCCTTCATACTTGCAGATGGCCTTTTGAACAACTGTCAGGAAGATCTCTACAGCCTCTGAAAAGTTTTGAAATCCTCAGCGTAAGTATCACCTACTTATGCTGACTTACACCCTATTATTCTAGTCTGTTTTCTGATAATTCAATGAGTCCATTTCAAAACAATAATGACAGTAAAACCACAGATGAAACAACATAGATTTTTTATAAAGTTACGCATGGAAATGATTTAATAGTGTTGGATTTAATACATTTCCAACTCTAACCATAGCTAATTTATCTAACAACAAGAATAACTCTTTAAACTGATTTTATGATAAGTTGTGATAGGGTTTCCATATCTGATATAAAACCTATAATTTGTTCTGCTTTTAAAAATATGAGAAATATTTATAATTACATTTCCTTTGAATCCATATGCAACTGGTACAAATGCAAGCAAAAGCAAGAAATTCATGTAGAAAAAAATATTATTCTCTCCATAACGCAATGAAAATTATTTTTGGCATCTAACTCTAATCTGTCAGTTTTGTATTTTGCCTTATCACTCCATTCCCAGAATTGTATCTTTGACTCTGGCAAGCTCAAGGAGTGGGACGGGATGGACAGAGGGGGCCCTCCAGCCTTGAATCACATGGGCCCACTGTCATCCATTGTCTGAGAATTATTGCAATTCCTGAACCCAGACACAAGGCCTCTCCTGGTCCGGTTTATTCTCTGAGCTACTTCCTTAGTCTTCTCTAGCCCATGGAAAATATCTGATGTTTCCAAATCAATCCAAGATCATGAGGTAACTGGTAAAACTTAAGGGTCTTTGGTCCAGGTACAATGTAGTTAAGGGGCCAGAAGAATTGGGCATCTACCAATTTTCTCAACCTATTCAGGAACATGTAGCTTAGAGGGCTCTGCTCTCTCATATTCATGCGGTTATTTGAGATTTCCTTGTTTGCCTCACACTCTTTTTTTAAAGTATATTTTATTGATTATGCTATTACAGTTTTCCCAATTTTCACCATTTACCCCCTCTCCACCCTGCATCCCCCAGACCTCTAGCATTACCCCCCTTTGTTCATGTCCATAGGTTGTACATATAAGTTCTTTGAATACTGTTTCCTATACCATTTTGACCTCTCCCTGTCTACTTTACACCTGCCAATTGTGTTTTTTATTCCTTTATACCTTTTCCCCCTTATTCCTCCCCTTCCTTACCCACTGAAAACCCTCCATGTGATGTCCATCTCTGATTCTGTTCTTGTTCTAGTTGTTTGCTTAGTTTTGTTTTTATTATTTTTATTTTTTTAGGTTCATTTGTTGACAGTTGTGAATTTGTTGTCATTTTACTGTTCATAGTTTTTTATCTTTTTCAATTTCTTATATTAGTCTCTTTAACATTTCATATAAGGAGGGCTTGGCGATGAAGAACTCCTTTACCTTGACCTTATCTGGAAAGCAATTTATCTTCCCTTCCATTCTAAATGATAGGTTTGCTTGATAGAGTAATCTTGGATGTAGGTCCTTGCCTTTCATGACTCAAATACTTATTTCTAGACTGCTCTTGCCTGCAGGGTTTCTTTTGAGAAATCAGCTGATAGTCTTATGAGCATTCCTTTGTAAGTAACTCTCTCCTTTCCTCTTGCTGCTTTTAAGATTCTCTCCTTATCTTTGATCTTAGCTAATATATTTATGATGTGCCTTGGTGTGTTCCTCTTTGGGTCCACCTTCTTTGAGACTCTCTGGGCTTCCTTGACTTCCTGGAAAATCTATTTCTTTCTACAGATTGGTGAAGTTTATTGTTCAAATAAGTTTTCAATTTCTTGCTGCTGTTCTTCTCCTTCTGGCACCCCTATAATTCAGATATTAGAATGTTTTAGGTTGTCCCAGAGATTCCTCAGCCTTTCTTAATTTTTTTGAATTCTTGTTTCTTCATTCTGTTCCAGTTAGATGTTTATTTCTCCCTTTTGTTCCAAATTGTTTCTTTGAGTCCTGGTTTCCTTCCTGTCACTGTTGGTCCCTTGAATATTTTGCTTTACTTCACTTTGGATATCCTTATTGGTTCCTTCATTTTTTGACCAAGCTCACTCAGTTCTGTGAGCATTTTGATTACTAGGGCTTTCAACTCTCCATCAGATAGGTTGGCCATCTCCTTAGCACTTAGCTCCTTTTTCTGGAGTTTAGTTCTCTTCTTTCATCTGGGGCGTATTACTTTATCTTGGCACACTTATTAAGTTGTAAGAAGGGGCAGGGTCTTAGGTATTCACCAGGGTGGGGCAACCCTCTTTGCTGCACTGCAGTGCTGTCTGTGGGGGAGGGCCCAGAGAGAGAAAGCGCAGCTTGCCTGCTGGACTCTAGCCCACTTTCCAAGGAACCCTCGTGTGAGACTGGGAGTTTCTCCCACCCCGGCAACTCCTGCCTTAGTCCACAGTCAGCTCTGAGTCTCAGTTTCCTATTTAGCCAGCCCTCCCACAAGGTCTGCTGCCTCCTCCTCTCTGTCTGCCTGTCTCACCAGTCTGGTTGTTCTGGTTGACTGTTTCTTTAATTCCATGGCTGTCAGAGTTCCACACAGCTTGATTTTCTGGCACTTCTGGTTGTTTATTGATTCTAGATTGGTTGTTATCCTCCTTTTGGTTGTACAAAACTCTGCCCTACATTCTGCCCCACACTCTGCCTTAGGGAAAGGTGGAAAGGGCATATATTTATTGAAATACCCTTGCACTGACTGAGACAAAACTGCCCCTTACAGAGCCTTAAAATGGAATCTTGAAATAAAATCAAATTCTATTTCACGTAGAGAAAATAGTTTCTTTTTCTGATCCCTCAGTTTATAGTCTAAAAACTATATTTGCTGTATTTAATGTTTTCTGGCTATAGCTGTAATAAAAGTAGCTACCTTCTATTTAACAACTCACTACCTTTCAACTTTCCTACTAAGCATTCCCAAAGCACTATATTATTTAATGCTCACAACCAGCAGAGCAGTAGCTACTTTATAATCATTTATTATTATTATATTTTACTAACAAGTATATTGAAGTTTTGTAATATTATCCTTTACTATGTCAATGTTATACATCTAGTAATTGGCAAAGTCAGGATTTCAACACAGGTAAGATTAATATTGAGCTTCATATTCTTACTCTCCACTTTAGATATAATTAGTTTTTAGTAGGGGGATAATTAGATGTGCAGACAGATAATTTGCTTTAGATTCCTATGAACATGTCATATGGTTAAAGTGTTCTGCTAGTATAGTAGACAAAGGTAAAGTATTCGACTTTGATGAGTCATTCATTGTTTTTCAATTTTATATTTATCAACCTTATTTCACAGTTTAAAATAATTGGATCAGATACTATTAAACAAAAAAGATTTGATGCAGTGCCTTTATATTTGATGTGTTAGCTGGTCTGCAAGACTTCCCTATGGTGACCTCAGTCTCTAGGTATTGATGTCTTTGTTTGCTTCCTTCCACTATAAGTCAAGTCTGGTCCTCTGTAAACATAAAACATAGTAGAAATGACACTGCTTGACTTCCAGGGCTAGATCATAAAAGGCCTTGTTGCTTCCTTCTTGGTCTTTTGGAACTCTTGCTTTTGTGAGTCTTCCTCTTGAAAATCAACCACTGTGTCATGAAAAGCTCAAGCCATATGAAGAAACAATGTGTAGACATTCTGTTTTACTGCCCTTGGCTGAATGGCTGGTCAACAGACAATATCAGCTCTGCCACATAAGAGGGCCACCTCTAATTTTCTAGCCCAAATGGCCCCAAATGATTGAAGCACTGATATCATGTGAAACATCTGATGCTAGTAAATACACCAAACTATGAGATAA
The DNA here is from genome assembly GCF_021234435.1 of Artibeus jamaicensis. NCBI lineage: Eukaryota > Metazoa > Chordata > Mammalia > Chiroptera > Phyllostomidae > Artibeus > Artibeus jamaicensis. The sequence continues at coordinate 20,784,092 of NW_026522025.1, read as the reverse complement.
CGAAAAAGTTTTTCTTTCATACCATTGAATTTTGGGTGGAGGTGGGAAGGCAAGGTTGTTGTATAGAGATAAACAACCAGAATATTAAAAAAAACCCCTGACTATATCTTTAACTTTCTATGTGGCTTTAGAAACACCACTAAACCTACGAAAAATTTATATTTTAAACCTGTAAAGTATATACAATTATATAGTACTTCAACAGGAGTAGAATGGAATAGATATTATGTGAATAGATTTTTAAAACTCTATAGCAATCTCTAACTCCTTTTTGTTTTTGATTTGGTTTTGATTTTGTTTCCTCTGCTAAGGTGCCATATAGAGAAAGATTAAATGACTTGCTGAAGACCAACAACTATTATATAAGTAAACTAGATTAAGTCCAATAGCTTCCATGACCAATCCTCTTTCTACTTCTTTAGGTGTTCAATAATATCATTTATTCATGAATATTTTTTAAAATTTATGATGCCCTTCACATGCAGTGCATTTCTTCATAGAAATGAGAAGTCATTTTCTTTATCAAGAAATGGATAAGTATTTCATTTTGAAATGCATGCTTTTTGGCACATTATGTTGATGGTCATTGCATATAATTTTGTTTAAAACAAAAGTAAAATATCTCTTTGTCAGTGCACAACAGTAATATTGATCACATTATTTTTAGGTGGACATTTATAACATTTTGCATATTTATATTTTGTTCTCCAGGCATAGCTTACATTCTGTATTACCCATTTAGTGTATAAGTGAGAGTAAAGATTTATTTTTAGCTAAGAAATTACATGGCAAATTGTTAGAGATAACTTTCAGAAAAATGTCATAAATTTTAAAAAGTATTATGTATATTTAAAAACAAAATGAGGACTTCCACCAAGATGGAGGCATAGGTGGAAGCACTGAACCTTCCCCAACAACCAAGTCTAAAAACAACAAAGTTTTAGCAACAAAAATGCAGCCAAACCACAGAAAATTGAACTACACGGAAGTCTGACAACAACGACCCCTTCAGCCAAACTGGTAAGAGGGGCAGAGCCAGCAGCAGAGCGGGGTTAGGCAGAAAAGATCCAGTGGACCAGGGCATGCAACTCAGGTATACCAGCAGCCATGGGTGGATCCCAGGTGTGGAGGAGCAGGGGGACCCACTGAGGGTGCAAAGCAGCGGACCTACTGAGGGCTGATCGAGGTCACATATTCCCGAGCAGATAAACCGGTGAAGGAGCAATCAGTCAGATGGACCGCACAGGCCCCAGCGGCAGGAAGCAGCCGAGGGGACCACTATTGTCCCTCTCTGACCCCGCCCCCACATACAGCATCACAAACCAGCACCCTCGGTGGCCCCGCCCTGGTGAACAACTAAGGTTCCGCTCCTCATATGTAACAGGCACAAACGGATCAAAACATGGCTCAAGAACAACTCAAAGCACCTGAGCCAATAAATTTAAGGGATGAAGAAATAGCCGACTTTCAGATGCACAGTTCAAAACACTGGTGATCAGGATGCTCACAGAACTGGTTGATTTTAGTCACAAATTAGAGGAACATATGAAGGCTAAACTAATTGTAATGAATGGAAATACACAGGAAACCAATAGTAATGGAAAGGAAACTGGGACTCAAATCAAAGGAGTGGACCAGAAAGAGGGAAAAATGACCAAACAGAAAAGGATGAAGAAACAAGAATTCAAAAAAGAAAATGAGGAGAGGCTTAGGAACCTTCAGCACATCTTTAAACGTTCCGACATTCAAATTATAGGGGTACCAGAAGGGGAAGAGGAACAGCCACCAGTGGAAAACTTATTTGAACAAATAATAAAGGAGAATTTCCCCAATCTGGCAAAGGAAATAGACTTCCAGGAAATCCAGGAAGCTCAGAGAGTCCCAAAGAAGTTGGACCCAAGAAGGAACACACCAAGGCACATCGTCATTATATTAGCCAAGATTAAAATGAAGGAGAGAATCCTAGAAGCAGCAAGAGATAAGGGGACAGTCACCTACAAAGGAGTTCCCATCAGACTGTCAGCGGATTTCTCAAAAGAGACCTTACAGGCAAGAAGGGGCTGGAAAGAAGTATTCCAAGTTATGAAGTCCAAAGATCTACATCCAAGAAGTATTCCAAGTTATGAAGTCCAAAGATCTACATCCAAGATTGCTCTACCCAGCAAAGCTTTCATTTATAATGGAAGGGCAGATAAAGTGCTTCTCAGATAAGATCAAATTCAAGGAGTTCATCATCATCAAGCCCTTATTAAAGGAATGTTAAGGGGACTTATCTAAGAAAAAAAAGATAAAAAAGATGAACAGTGAAATGACAGCAAGCTCAGAGTTATGAAGAACCACACCTAAAAGAAAAGCAAACTAAGAGGACAGCTAGATCAAGAGCAGAACCATAGAAATGAAGATCACATGGAGGGTTAGCAACAGGAGAGTGGGAGAAGGAGAAGGGGGGAGAAGGTACAGAAAATAAGTAGCATAGATGGTAGGTAGAAAATAGATAGGAGGGGGCAAGAATAGTATGGGAAATATAGAATCTAAAGAACTTGAGACAGGTGGTCATAAACTAAAGGGGGCATGGTGGGGGAGGGGTGTGCAGGGTGGAGGGGAATGAAGGGGGAATAGAACAACTGTAATGGCATAATTAATACAATATATTAAAAAATAATATTTACGTCAAAAAATAAAAAAATAAAAACAAAATGAAGCAATTATGTAAAAATAAGATTTTTCACATGACTTAGGGAACTCTGTTTTCCGTTTCTTCTTTTGGTGAATTTTATTATTTTAAATAGTTTAAGGAGCAGCATGTCCATGTGAAGCTGATAATCATCAGTCTGGATGCTTTTTAAAAAAAACTAAAATCAACTGTAGCTATTATGTCGAAATTTCAGAATGTCAAATAGTATTTTTTCATTTTATATTTTTATTTATAAACTTTTATTTGCATAGCTGTCATCTAATAATTACATGATGAAAATAACCCAGAAGAATCAAACTATGTAGAAATGAATGAAAATGTGAAAGAATTTGTGCGTTCGACGTATCTGGCAGAAAAACCAAAGTTAAAATGCAAGGTAGAACAAAATTGTCTTTAAAATATCAATTCCTTCCCTTTACAAAAATTACTGAGTCTACCAAAATACAAAAACATAAGGCTGTAAGTAAATAATAGCAGTGTTTAAGCTATTACAGTGCAGGTTATCTTCAAGGCCACACACATCCTGCTTCACTGCTGCTTGCACTCTGCTGGGTTTTGCTCCTTCTTTGAGTCATGGTCTGGATCATGTTTATCTTCTTCTTCCCCTTCCTCATCTGCTTCTTTACTTTCTCCATTGTAATCATCATCATCATCTTCAATAGCTTCTCCAGTAGAGTACAACACTGATCTTGGGATTATATTCTCATGTAAGAAGTGACCAGTTTCAAAGTCTGCAGCAAGGATAGCTTCAGCAGCAGCATCCAGATTACCACTTTCAGGAATTTCAGAAGGGGCAAAAAAAATTAAAGAAAGAATTATTGGAAACTGTTTTGGTCACAGTATAAACTGTCCCACATCCTTTGTCTTTCTGCTTCTTTCTAACAGTTTTCAAAGTGACATTCTTTCATTTTTGCCAATCTATCTGGCACCCAGTACAACCCACAATTTCTGGTCCATCAAAAGAAAAGGGATCAGAATTAACTGGTTCTGACCTCATCCTATATGTCTTTGTCAACACTTCACTTGTGAACTATTCATTGGGTTCAAAGTGAAATTCTAAAACAAAGCTCATAGGCTGGCCAGCATCTGAGAATAATATTCACTTTAATATCTTTCAGGTGCTTCAGTATAGGCTTATCACGTTCCTGAACTATATCACTGAGCAAGTTGACATTCTCAAAAATAGTCAACCAAAACTGAGGAATTCTCTTGAAATCTTATTTTCCTTCATCCTTTTTCTCATCATCAATCTTGATCTTTCCTTTCACCTCTTCCAAAATTTCATCTTCCTTATCTGGTTTCCATTCACCTTCTTCCATAGGTTCATAAAGAGCATTAATGATCTCAAATTGCTTATCAAATAAAGGCTGATAGAAAACAGCATGCTTCCTTTTAAGCATGAACTTCTTCATAGAGCTTGACTTCTATCTGTGCACATTTAACTTGGAGGTTTTTGAGAGCATTCACTCATCTTTAAAAACACCTTAGGCAAACCTTCAATGTATCCTGTTCGTGTTTCTACCAGACCATCAAAGCTTTCTCAGAGGGCAGCAAGAATCTGAGGGATTTGCATCATCTGAACAGTCAGCTGACTTGCTTTGATTTTTGTTTCTTCACCACTTTCTTCTTCAACTTCTTCAACATCATCTAAATCTTGATCAGGTTCAGACTGTTCTTTGGTGTCAATGTCTTCTATGTTGTAAGAACTCCAAATACCGATGGCTAACATGGAGAGCCAGGTGCCAGAGCTGTGCAGTCAGTGACTCAGGGTGGCAGCGGGAGGTGTTATGAGCAGATGGTGCTTAAAAAGCAGTATTTTTCATTTTAAATCTAAATCTGAGGGCTTATTTTCCTTTGCATCTTGGGTGCAATCTAAGTCTGCTATAATTTTATGGTCATTCTCATATATTTAAACTTATTTTAATCATTTTAGCCACATAAACAGTTACCATTCAGCTGCTACAATAATCAACAGAGTTTAATAAGAAAACTCTGAACATCTGTTGAAGTTGGGTCTTCTCACCTCCTCAGTTTGGTGTAGTTTGAGTCTCAGGAGCCTGCAGGGGTGGAAAAAGGGACTCGCCAACCTCTTTTCATTTTTTATTTTTCTCTATTTGCAGCTGACACCACCTTTCTATGTACTTCTGCTCCATTCTCTCACTGTGGTTTTCAACCTGGCTTTGTAGCTGTGAGCAGAGCAGAAGAGATTATATACAGGACTAAATGGTCTTATTTTACTGTATATTTGCTATGATATTGGTACCTACTGAAAATAGTGGATTTGAAAGGGGACTTTTTCTCTAATGAATTCTGTGTATTTTCCAGAGATTTTCTCACTGGGAACACCCAGCTGAAATTTCTGGGAGAGCTAGATTTTTTCTGGCTTTCTTTTTCCAGGTCTCAGTCTTTGGCATCCTGTTATCTGTTTAACACATCCCTTTCTGTTGGAGCCCTGCCGTACCTTCAGGTGACTCTCCTGGGCAAAGTTCCTCTGAACATGATTCCTGGCTGGCTTTCTAGAAAGTGACTCGGCTCAGGTTTGTGGGTCTTACTTTTGTCTGCCATGAGTAGCTTCTTTCCAGCGCATCCACCTTCACTCTTCTGCTACTAGAGGCCATTCCAGTCCCAAACTGTAATCCTAGTCTTCTGGTATGGGTTACTTATCATTAATTTTAGCTTTTGTATCCTGTCACCTTTTCCACTGAAGGACTTTAGCTAATAAATATAAAATTCTTCACATGGCCTTCTGAAAATTTCTTTCACTAGATTCGAGGCGAGTGGGAAGAGTCCACCCACTACCCTGTAACCCTTCATGTTCTTCATGGTAGCAGGGAGACTCACAGGAAAAATTTATCTAAGAGAATTATTTAAACCAAGCCTGCTCTACTTCATAAAGATATAAGAAACACATTTTATGTCTTTAAGTAGAAAGTTTGTTACTTGTGACAAGATAATTTTCTACTACATTCTTAGTAGGTCCAACTACAGTGGTCCAGTACCTCGCTTTGGATTGAGGGAACGGTTACACTGAATTGTTTAATTCTTTAGCTACTTTGCTTCAGCTAAAGCAATAGAAAATGTTTGCAATGATATCCTATTGCACAACATTTGTACAAACAGAACATAAACAATTTTTCCAATTCCTTTTCAAAAATACTGAAAAAATAAAGCCCGTGAAAAGTAAAGATTCTACAGCCTAAAATACATATCAAAATCAACACTGAAAAATATGCAGAGATGTTAATGAATATTTATAAGAAAGATTCTTCATTACAGTGTTAAGTTTAAAAAGGTGAGAACCAACTAAATATATGATGATACAGGGATAGTTTAGCATCTTCTGGTACATCCATGAACTAAATACTGTGCTGCCTCTCTAAGGGTTCAGGGGGTAAAAACAGATCCATTATACATTTTATGGAAATAGTGGATTTCTTACAGAAATTGCCCAACAAATATGGAAAAACCTGAGCAGCAGAGATCTGAAAATTGGGAGACAGAAAATCAGAGAAAGAGCCAATGCCCAGAATGTCTGAGGCAAGTTGAAACTTGCAGGGAAATCAAAAAAGCCAAGTACATTTGGACACTGGAGAGGTGCTGAGAAGAGGGAGCTCCATCAAAAGTCTATTGAAATCGCCACCTCTGGGGAAGCTGTTTCTTGTGTATAACTCAGCACTGCAGCAGGTTTACAGCCAAGCCCTTCACGGAGGCCTTGAATCCTCTGTTGGTTAGCCTGGCAGGCAGTCAAGAAAATAAGCTGAATATGAAACAGGAGAGGGTAAGGAAGAGCTGGGCATCTCTTTCTGTCACTTTGGCTGCTTGTGACAACCTTTTGAGAGTGATGGTTTCTGCTTCAACTGTGCCATATATGTACTTTCCTTCTTTGGCTAACTCTGACCTAGAAGTATCCAGGGAAAATGATTGGGGAACAATGTTTGGTTTCAGCCAACTCGATGTAATAACATGATACTGTACAATCTTCTTAAACAAACCTGACATCAAACTCAACAATTTAAGAAGAAATTTATGACTACTAATCAGTTCAAATTATCTGCTATTCATTGACTACCTACTTTGTGCCAAATACTGTGCCTCCATGATGCATGTATGTGCAAACATGGACCTTACCCACAGGATATACAATCTAATAGAGGAGGAACACAAGGAAAGATGAAATACCTTCAGGAAAAGCATGGTGATGGAGGAATTGTGAGGAGATCTCAAAGTGCATACAAAGTTCATCTAATTCAGACGTGTGACTCAGAGAACACTTCCCAGATACAGTGACTTTTAAACTTGGATTGGGGGAATTCAGAGAGTTTATCAGAAGCATTTGTGAGAATGTATATTGGGGGCTATTGCAGGGGTGGAGTGTGGACTACATGACATAGAGTGTCTCACAAAGAATAACAATTTCAACACTTGCAAGCACTGTGTAGCAAATGCTGTAATGTTCTACTGTTCGCATCCATGATTTTCTGCCTGAAAGCATTCTGGATGCAGGGGCATGCTTATCCTAGGGAGGTATTGTGACCTCTGTGGACCACAGGCTAATTGGTGTTCATGGGCCCATTTCTCCATAAAAGAATACTAAACATTATATTTTATGACTGCGTCAGTATAAAAACAAGTATAATCCATATTGGATTATATTAATTTTTTATTATTTCTTTAAAAAAGTTAAAACTTTGGAAAAGTTTTTCTAAAAGCATCATGGCCTGCAGACACTGCTTAGTATATAAGTCAGCCCTGATTTGTCCCACTACCAGGACAAGCTAGAGTTACCAGGGGGCCCTGTGAGCAGCTCACAAAGATGAGGACAAGGTGCTGTGGGTAAAATCTATAGCGCCTCTCCACTCAGGTGAGAATACTTAGCGATCCTACAGCACAGTTGCCCAGGACACAGAGGCCCTGGTCAGGCAGGTGCTCCTGACAGTAACTAGCTCATTAACTGTTTTGGCTTCCTGGAATCACCTCACAAATAAACCATTCATGTTCAAATTATTCTCTTAAAGTCCTTTGATTTTATTTTTTAATTATGGCAAAAAACAAGATAAAAATAATGGCATATTTGAGAAAATGAAAGGTGACCTGTGTGCTTGGGATGTAAAGTCCAGAAAAGAATATAGGGAAAAATTATGCTGGAGAAAATAGGGCAAGTTTCTGAAGTTCTTATAATCAGTTTGAAATGTTTGGATTTTATCCTAAGGTCATGAGAGAACCACACGGGCTTTTTATATAAAATATCACCAGTCTGATCATAATTGTTGGGAAAAGATAAGTCTTATTATCAAAGCAGAAGGGGGGATTGAATTTGGAAGTTGTGGAAGTAACCAGGAAGCAGAAGTGACCTGGACTGCTCAGTTTATGACGAGAAGCTTTGAGGAATGTTTAGAGAGATAGAGAAGACGGTACTTGATAACTAGCAGGGAGAATAAAGTAAAAGGACTTACAAAGCTGACACTGAAGTCTCTAAACTATTTGTCAGAAAGAAGGGGTGTAGCAAAGAATAAAATATTAGAAAAGTATAATTATAAGCTTATATGTAAAATTATGTGTTAGCATATATATTATATATTATAAACATAATTGTTTATTTACATTTTTATGTATTTTATATAGTTCATACATATATTTTTCACACTCATTAAATTTTTAATATTATTATAATTTTTGTAAAACCTTCCAGATGAAATAGGGTGTCAATTATGTTAGGCTCTAAATTAAATTACTAGAAGTAATGCCTGAAGTTATTACATAAAATTTCCTTTTGCTCCTGTTAGACTTCATATAAAGAACTAGTTTTAGTTTTCCCTGTAGCTAAATAACACCTTTATTTTTCAAACAAAAATAAAGTATTGAAAAGGCAACTCAACTGTGATTTCTTCTGAGAAATTTACCCCAAGTCCCCTACTCCTTCACTTATGCAGTTTGCTGAGATAGCATTGGTCTTTTTTTTTAAGATTTTATTTATTTTAGGCAGAGGGGAAGGGAGGGAGAAAGAGAGGGAAAGAAACATCAGTGAATGGTTGCCTCTCACACACCCCTTACTGGGGACCTGATTGGCAAACCAGGCAAGTGCCCTGTCTGGGAATCAAACCAGTGACCAGTTTGCAGACTCCTGCTGAATCCACTGAGCCACACCAACCAGGGCTAAACATCATTGGTCTTAAGGGAGGAATGAAACCCAAAGTTGTGAAGAGTCAGCATCTGGGTATAACAGGACCAGATGGACTTTGGTAAGAATTCTGAGAAGGGTGTTGAAATCAGCCTGACTTAGAAGCTTCAAAAATGCAATTCAAAGGAGAAAAACAAAACAAAACAAAAAAATAAGCTAAAATTCAATTTTTGTAACAAATCAATCAGATAATTAGTGTCCTTAATAGATAAGACCTTACAAATCAATAACACACACACGAAACAATGACAAATGACTTGATTAAAAAATGGGCAAGGTTCAGTCATTTATAAAAGATTCAATACTAATTGCCAATAAACATGGCAGAATATAAATTTTGGTAGTTAAGATATACTGTAGATTAGAATATAAATAAAAACCTATGTCTCTTTAATCAGGCAAAAACCATGTTTTTAGAAAGGTAGTGACAAATTAAGGTACTCATGTAGTTTAAAGGACACTATTCCATCCGCAGGTTCAGCACGTGTTCTCTGAAAGCGGTCTGGCAATGCGCGTCAGTACACTCACAAGTGCAGTGAGAATTCTGCTAGAATGTTGTGACCAAATATCTGTACCCTTCTGCGGTTTGGTCTCTGAACCCACTCTAGTCACTAGGCCATATTGGGATATAAAGTCTGACTCTGCCTGATGAACTGCATTGCTTGTATTGTCCATTTCACAACAAAACGTGTTTTACTGGTGTGTTTTTCAAACTCCCAGGGAAACTGAGACATTGGCCAATGTCTTGTGACATCCCTTTCCTGTTTATCATGTCTTGTAACTTCAGTTCACTTACTCAAAGTAACTAGAAGATTTCTACTTATGAATTCTGAAGTTAATAATGGAAATGATCACTGAGTAATTTAGAGCAGCCCATCTTTTACAGATGCTTAATATTCCAGACAAATTACCTGAGTGATGACATACAGCCAACATTTGGAGTCAACCCAATGTTGACAAATGTTGAAGAATGGGGATTTGTAATGGTAAGATAGGCAAAAAGAAAATAAATAAGAAGTTCAACAAATACCAACCATACTGTTGACAAAGGACATTTTCTGGCCAGAAATAAGTAGATACTAAAACAGTACAGTGGTTAAAGGTTTGGGGAAGGTAAAGTAGAATTTGTACTTCTTTAGAAGTTAAAATTGAGAGCATTTAGGTTTTACTTGGCTGTAGAGAGTAAGGCAGAAAAATCAAAAGCACCTCTTTTGTTTTGGGCTTAGTTTTGGATAAGTAGTTGGACCAAAGAGACATTGAAATGTTAAGAAAATAATGAACCTGGTTTCGGATCCTGGTCTCATCTCCTGTTAACAGAATTCACTAAAATGTGTGTGTGTGCGTGTGTATCTTAAGCCTATTTGAAACTTAATTTTCTTGATTGCAGAATAAAAATAATATCTCCAACTTAATATGGTTGTATATTAAATAACAAGGTAGTACAAATCCTAGGAGACACCATCTGACACTATAAACATTCATTTTTATCAATTTTCTATTCTTACTGATAGAGACAGTATAACTTAGTGAATTAGAGCTTGACTTGTATTTGGAGAAAATGAATTCAAATTCTGGCTCTCACAAGCACTATTAGATAATGGTGAGCTACTTACATTTTCTAAACTTTGTTATCTTAATCTGTAACTGGGTACAGAAATACCAACAGTTCAATGTTGTCCCAGGGATTAAATAGGATACTATATTTAAATTGCTTTGCCAAGTGCAAGACATATTGCTCTTATACTCAGTAAAGATAGTTAATTTTCAAGTGCTCTGAGAAGACAGTTTAAGAAGTTCCTCATAATTGATGCAAGTCTTTCTTTGATGCCTGCATCCTGTGTTCTGCGCACCTACTGACTAGACATATTTTAGTGACCAAGACATATTTAGTGACCAAGAGCAATAAATCTTGAGTATCAATGAGGAGGACCATGTATAACCCCACTCATAATGCATAATGCAATGGAAATGCTATTTGACTGAAATTATTATATTATTATTATTATTAAGTTAAAACAACAGAACTTAGAGCAATCAGTATTGAACCATGCTCTTGCCTGTGTTTGAAGTATGTCGTGCCAATAGGAATTATGCACATAGGACATGTGACCACTGGCTTGCATACCATTTGTGCTATAAAAAAATGTTCTGTTTACTTCAAATCCTGAGTAACACTTTTAGGTTTTTGGAAAGCTAGATTAGCTAAAACAAGCCTGGCTGAAATGGAATATGGCAAGGTTGTACAAATTCTGTCAGGATATGTTTTTTAAAGACTCTGGGGAAAAAACTGCCAAATCTGGTCCATCTGTTCACATATGAGTTCTTTAGTATTAATAGTCTGGGCAGTTGGGAGATTTATTTTATTAATCTGCATGGCTAGTGAATCAGGTAACAACAATCATCTTTTATCAGAGCACTGCTGCTATTTAAAATGAGCTCAATTTGTGTTCAGAATATAATATACCTAATTTTGGTCCCTGGCAAATAAATGGTATCCTAGTGTTACCACTCAGAGTGAAGGAAACAAATGAATAAAAGAGAAGTTCAGAAATAGTTTGTGTGAGAGCTGACTGGGTCAGCAAACAGGTCTGACCGCCTGGGCCCTGGTGCCATCTCTCCAGGATCGGATGTATGTAGACTGGTTTAGTGTTACTGGACGTTACATGATGGAAAAGTGATGACACTGGGAGCAGATAGTCGTGGGTTCTAATCATCTTTCGTATTTTCATATGTGTGATATGGATAAAGTATTTAATTCTTTAAAAAATGATTGTATTTATTTATCGTTAGAGAGAAATGGAGGGAGAAAGAAAGGGAGAGAAACACTGATGTGTGAAACATCAGTAGGCCGCCTCTCACATGCCCCCAACTGGGGTTCTGGTCTGCCACCTAGGCATGTGCCTGGACCAGGAATCAAATTGGCAGCCTTTTGGTTTGTGGAACAGTACTCACTGAGCCACATCGATCGAGGCAAAATATTTAATTATTTAGTGTAAAAACTATCTATTGTACTACAAAAGGCATTGAACATATACATATACTGTGCCTGACACACAGGATATACTCAATTTATAGTTGTTGAATTGCCACATAAAATAATATATATAAAATATGCCTTACAGCACAGTGTTCAGCTATGAAATCAATAGTATATAAATGTAGATTCTCTCCCTCCTCTGAGGTATAAAATGATAGAAAACTGATATATAGATAAATGAGGGGAAAGACTGAAGAAGCCAATCCTTCTTTCAACAAAGTACCTCCACCAATCACTGTCATTAAAATTTTTATCAATACAAATTATTTCTTTTGAGTTTTGAAATAATTTGACAATTGTATATGCTTCAAGGGAACAATAACTAGCATTTATTGGATACCTACTTGAATGACATATACTGAATTGGGCTTTACCTGAATTTTTTCAACTTAAATTTAAAAACTTTCATATGAGTTAGTTATTAATACACTACCATACAGATTTTTTTAAATATCTGAGAGTAAAATTGCTATTTTACCCAGGGTGAAACAAACATGTCATTAATATTTGGAGAACCTACTGTAGAAATTAAAACTTACTCCAAATTTATGTGTGCCTTCCTATCTATCTCGCTATCCCATAATGAAAACACAAACATTTTGAAATGGTGGGCCCATGCTTCATCTATCATCAATGGACATTTTGGTAGCATTAAGTAAAAGAGAAGATAAAAATAAAAAACTTCTAGAAGCATGGGTTGTGAAAAGAGAAGAAAATACATTGCACGGACACTTCATAGATTTTCCTTGGAGCTAAATATTGGGTTGACCAAAAAGTTCATTTAGTTTTTTCTATAGGATAGCTATAGTAGCACTTAGTTGTATTTAACTTCATTTAAAACGATTTTGTTAGGTTGTATTGTGACAGCTCTCAAATCAACATGCATTTAAAGAAAAACATTAAAATTGATGAATTTTGTGTAGTCATTTTAATATTAAAGATGGAAGAAAATATGCAACATTTTTGGAATGTTATATTATTTCAAGAAAGATAAAAATTCAACTGAAATATAAAAAAAGAATGATTTGTGCAGTGTATGGAATAGGTGCTCTGACTAATCAACTGTATCAAAAGTTGTTTGCAGAACCATGTGATTTGGGGGCAGAAAGGGGACTCCCTTGACCACATGTCTTAGGAAGCAGGAAAGCAAGATGTAGCAGCCATGCAGAGCTCTCTCTTAGCATTTTGGAAGAATGCAGGAAAGACCATGCAGGAAGGAAAGGGGTGAAAGTACTTTTGCTGATGGGCCAAGAGAAGGTGCCACATGGTTTTGGATTAAGAACTGGAGATTGTGGCAGCAACACGGCTGATGGTGCTGGGAAGCACAGGAGACCTGCCAGCTGAGCACAGACTACTGGGAGTTACTGGAAGCCTAGCTGAGCTGACTTTTTTTTGTTTTCAAGAAACAGTACTCTTGTCTATCCTGGTTGGACAAAGGAGAGGAAGGAGGACTGTGTGTATTTGAGTGTTTTAAGGGACTTTAAGATTTTACAGTGACATTTTTCCATGACTCTAAACCTGTATAACTTTTGAATAAATAGTTTCTTTCCTTTTTACAAAAAGAAGTGGTTTGGCAAGTTTCATGATGGAGATTTCTTGCTGGATGATTCTGTATGGTTGGGTAAATGAGATGACATTAATAGTGATCAAAGCAAGACATTAGTTGAGAATAATCAGTGTTATACCATGCAGGAGATAGTTGACATAGTCAAAATATCCATCAATAAAGTTATTGGTAAAAGTGAAAGAAATATGTGTTTTATTTTATGGGAAAAAGCTAAATAAACTTTTTGCCCAACTCAATATTTTTTCTTGCCACCATTTCTTCACTAGTCTTCTCAGCTGGATCTTTTTAAAGATATAATGATCACTGTTTGGGTTTATATCCTGACTATGTGTCAATTTGGCTAAGCCACAGTACCTAGATGTTGTTGAAAAGGTAGATAGATTAACTCAATGGAGGCAAGAAACAAACAAAGATTTTTTCCACTTCTTGAATAAAGCAAATTACCCCTCATAATGTCTGAAGGCTTTAATCTGTCAGTTGAAGGCCATAAGAGAAAGAGACTGAGGTCCCGAAGGAAGAGTGAGTTCTGCCTCTGCACTGCATTTGGACTCACACTGGACATCAGCTCTTCCCTAGTTTCTACTCTCTCGTCTTGCCTTGCAGATTTTGGACTTGCCAGTTCCCACGATTGTGTAAACCGATTCCTTAAAATAAATCTATCCCTCTCTCACACACACCTTTAGCAAGGTATTAAACTATTATTAGCCTCAGTTCACTCATGTATTTAATAGATTAAGTATATGGACATCATTGGTATGGGGGAATAGGAGATGGATGGGTGGGGTAGATGGATGTGGAAGAGGGTATGGGGGGATAAATGATCACGAAAAACAATAAAATAAATAAACAAATGAAAAGAAAGAAAAATAAGTTTGTATATCTTTAACACATGTAGAACACAGCAAGGCACATAGTTAAGAACAATATATACATGTTTGCTATTATTTCAAAGCCCCTTGGGTCATGTTTTCCTGTTCCAAGCTGCATACCCAGCAATTTTCTCCAGAAAAAATATTACCAGATTGGAACGAGAGTCTTCCCTGCCCCCCCCTTAGGATATGAGTGGTAAAATCAAAGATTCTTGATGCTAAATAAGGACACATATATTACATTCATTTTTTTCAAAGATTTTATTTGTTTCTAGAGAAAGGAGAAGGAAGAAAGAAATGGAGAGAAACATCAATGTGGCAAACATCCACCAGTTGCCTGTTGAATGTGCCCCAGCTGGGGACAGAACCTGCAACCTAGGCATGTGCCCTGACCTGGAATTGAACTAGAGATCTTTTGCTTTGCTGAAGGATGCCCAACCAACTAAACCACACAGTTCTGGGTTGCATTCATTTATATATTTATATATCTCAATCTTCTTAAGCATTATCTTATTTATTCTTCTTCCTGAGATCTTCTAACATAAAATTATAGATTATTAACTCCATCAGGCTACCAAATTCTTTAAAACCTGTAAGTATTTTTTGTGTGTTTGTTCATTTAATTTTCCTTAGCTGTGTACAGGGCCCTCAGGGAAATCACCATATTAAAATTAGAAGCACACACTGGTTTTATTTTTAGATAAAAACGTGTGATACACTTTAAACTACTTGAAAGTGACTAATGGCTTACTAGAACCTTTAGTGAAAAGTCTATGTTCTTTAAGTTTGTTTGCTGATGAACATATGATTAATTTTCTAAGTTTCTCCCTGAGTTAGTTCTCTCACTAATGTTGTCAAAGTCTATCTGGAATCAAGAAGTGAAAAAAAGCCTTGGATTGCATGTTTCCCCCGTGGATTATACTTTCTACTTCAACAAAATGGGAAAAATGATTTTTATCACGTTGAACAGTTCTTTATTACTACCTTTCAAGTCATCTATCTCTCAGTATGATTCTTTGCCTGGTCTCTTGTTGAATCTTGCTTCAAGAAACTTGGATATAAACTAAAGACAACTTTAGGCCCTGGCTCCACTTGAAATGACACCAAAGTTATGCAGGCACACTATTTCTATCCTTCATTTTTTAAAACATTATATTCATTTATTTTTAGAGAGAGCAGAAGGGAGGAAGAAAGAGAGAGAGAGAGAAACATCAATGTGTGGTTGCCTCTTGAGCATCCCCCCACTGGGGACCTGGCCCACAACCCGGGCATATGCCCTGACTGGGAATCAAACCAGCGACCTTTGGTTCACAGGCTCAATTCACTGAGTTACACCAGC
This sequence comes from Artibeus jamaicensis, assembly GCF_021234435.1. Classification (NCBI taxonomy): domain Eukaryota; kingdom Metazoa; phylum Chordata; class Mammalia; order Chiroptera; family Phyllostomidae; genus Artibeus; species Artibeus jamaicensis. The sequence continues at coordinate 20,768,407 of NW_026522025.1, read as the reverse complement.
CAAGGCACTATTTAAAAAATATATACATCTAGGCTTTTCAATGTTTATTGTTTAATAAAAATTATATTTCAGATATATAACATGATGGTTTTGATATACATACAAATAGTAAAATAATTACTAGAGCCAACCTTATTAACCTATCATCTGCATATGTAATTCCCATCATTTTGGGATGAGACCACCTGAAATCTACTGTTGCAGAATATTTTCAGCATTCAATACAATATTATTAACATAGCCATCCTTTGGTATATAAGATGTCTAGATTTATTCCTCCTAAATAACTGCAACTTTGTTTCCATTGACTAACATCCCCCCACTTCCCATACCCTCCCGCTCATGGATAACCACCATGTATGCTCTGTTTTTATGAGTTCAAATTTTTCAGTTTTCCCATATCAGTGCAAGCATGCTGTATTTGTCTTTGTGTGCTGTCTTATTTCACTTAGCATAGTTATCTTCCAGTTTCATCCATGGTCTTGCAATTGACAGTATTCTCTTATATTTAAAGTTTATAAAATCTCATTGTATATATATTTATTATACCTTCTTTTTTCATTCTTCCATTGATGGCTAAATGAGAATGATACTGCAATAAATATGGAAGTGCATATTTATTTTTAAGATTTTTATTTAATATCCTTTAGTACATAACCATAAGTGGGAATGCTGGATCATATGGTAATACTATTTTTAATTAATTGAGGAATGTCCTACTTTTTTTCATAGTGTATGTACCAATTTATATTCCTACCAACAGTTCATAAGAGATCATTCTTCTTTTAACATTCTCACCACTCTTGTGATCACTTGTGTTTTGGATAACAGTCATTCTAAAAGGTATAAGATGATATCTCATTTTGTTTTTTATTTGCATTTCCTTGATAATTAGTCATGTTGAGCATATTTTCAGGTAGCTTTTGCCATATGTATGTCTTCTTCTGAAAAATGTCTATTCAGGTGCTTTGTTCATTTTATAATTTGATTATTTTCTTGCTGTTGAGAGTTGTTTGTATTTTTATATAATTTGGAAATTAACACCCTTTCTGATATATGATTTGCCAATATATTATCCCCTTCTGTAAGTTGTCATTTTACTTTGTTAATTGCTTTTTTTTTGCTGTATAGAAGCTTTTTAGTTTGATATAGCACCCCTTGTCTATTTTTGTTTTGTTGCCTATGGGGTTGTTTTGTGTAATGTCCATTAAATCATTGCCAGAACCAATGTTATGAATTCACCCTGTATTTTTAGCTAGTAGTTTTATAGTTTCAGGTCTTACATGTAAGTCTCTAATAATTTTGAGTTGCTTTTTGTGTATGGAGTGAGATACAGGTCCAGTTTTATTTTTTGCATGTGTATAACCATATTTCTCAACATTTATTGAAGTAACTGTCATTTTCCCACCAGATGTTCTTAGCAACCTTGGAGATCAATTGAGCATAAATATGTGGATTAATTCTGGGCTCTCTTTTTTACTTCACTGGCCCATATGTCTGTTTTTATATCAACACCATGATATTTTGATTACTATAGTTTTGTAGTTTATTTTGAAATCAGATATTGTGATGCCTCCTGCTTTGAAATTTTGATCAAGATTATTTTAGTTATGTGGGGTCCTTTGTGGATTCATATAAATTTTAGAAGAGTTTTTATTTTTAATTTTTATGGAAATGTCATTTAATATCTAATATTTAATGTTTTAAATATTAATATTTAAGAAATATTTAATGACTTTAAATTTAAAATTAAATTTATTATAGTGACACTTGTTGATGAGACTATATAAGTTTCAAATGTATGATTCTATGATATGTGATCTGTACACACTATTACAAACAATAAACAAATACAGTAAATTTGCAGAACACAAAATCAATGTACAAAAATCCATTGTATTCCTATGTACCAACAATGAAATTTCAGAAAAAAAATGGATAAACAAATTTCTTTTGCAATTGCAACCCAAAGAATAAAATACCTAAAAAAAAACTAACAAAGGATGTGAAGGACCTATATATTGAAAACTACAAAGCATTATTAAAAGATATCGAAAAATCATAGTGTTTGGATAGAGATTGTATTGAATCTGTAGATGTCTTGGATAGCATGGGCATTTTAACAATATTAATTTTTTCAGTGGACATGAAAATGAAATACTTTTCCATGAAAATAGGATACTTTTCTATTTATTTCTATCTTCTTCAGTTTGTTTTATCAAAGTCTTAAAATTTTCAGTGGACAGGTATTTTACCTACTTGGTTAAATGTATTTATTGGTATTTTATTCTTACTGTAGGCGTTAATCACTTCTCTCTTAGAACTATTTTGCTGCATCCCATTTCCGTTTTTATTTGTCTCATGGTATTTTTTCCTCTTCCTTTTGATTTTTTTGGCATACTAGTTGCTTAGGACTATGGTATTCAATCTCCACATATTTATGAATTTCTAATTTTTCTGATTATTGATTTATAGTTTTTTACCATTGTGATTGGAAAAGGTTTTGTTTAGTTGCTTAGCTTTGTTCTCATAGCTCACTAGCCTCTTTAAGATAATTAGTTTTAATTTTTGTCAGGTAGGTCAAAGATCTCAATTTCTGTAGGGTTGGTTTTTGGTGCTTTATGCTTTATTCTGTTCCTTTTGTAGTGTCGTTTCATAATCATTTGTAATTCTGTCGCTGTGCATTAGTGTCTGCACATTTGAAGTACTGGGCACCTCTTTTAAGTCTTCATTGACTGCCTTTGGCAGGAAAAGCCCTTCACCAGTCAGTCTGACAGGAGATTCTGAGAGCCATCTGGTTGGGTCTGTGGACAGGATGATCCAGGATGTCAGAAGGTAGGTGGGCCTTGTGCATTGGTCCATGGCAGTGGACTTGGAGCCTGGATCCACTGGGGAAGATTTGTTGCTTGGGTTTAAAAAGTAGAGTTGTAACTTGCATCCACAATGGCAGGCCTGAGATATGAGTCCAGATGGTTGGGCCTTGATGCTGGGTCCATGGGTACCAGCCTGGAGCCAACAACCCCTGGGATAGACCCTGTGACTGGATCTGAATGATCAGGTCTGGAGACGATGTCCACAGAGACTAATTTTTTTGCTGAGGAAAGTGTTGAGCTTGAATGCATGGGGGCTGGCCTGGTACAGATGTGGTCCTGATGCCTTGCACCATGGAGAGAAGCTGGATCTGAAATCCATAGGTAGAAGCCTGATACTCAGGTTCAGTGGAGTGGGACTGTAATTGGGGATCACAGTAAAATATGATACTTAATTCATTCACCTTCTTTTAGAGGGTGTCTCTCTCAGCATTGCACTGCTTAGATTTCATAGAGGAGAAACATGCATCATGTGATATTTTCATTCAGATCCTCTTCAGTGTATGCTTTCTTGCTTCTGCACTCAAATCAGCTGGTGTAATCTTTCACCTGGGATTCCTAACTCATACAAAGGTGTTTTTGACTATGGATAGTTATTCAAATGAATTTTTCTGTGGTAGGACAAGCCCTGGAAATTCCCATTCCACTACCTTGCTGATATGGTTGTGCTGATAACAAGCTTTAATAGAACTAATATATCATGCAATAGATAAAAAATACCTAAAAACACACCTGGTTTCTACGTATGGGCAAACTCCATATGTTCCTTCTAATTTAGGAGTATTGTCAAAATGACTTCTGCTTACATGAGATATGAATGTGAAAGTATAGGTCTTTAAACATTAAGAAAAATGCAGATTTCTTTGTCTTTGAAGCTGTTTTATTCAGGAATCTAGGTGACCTTCCAAACACTTTATCAATATGTATATCAATCTATACAACCTCAAATTAATATAATTTCAAGTGAAATCATCACCTTCCCAAATTCACAAGGGAATTCAATAATTTACTAAATGCAAATCTCTAAAGCTATAAACTCCAATTCTTTTTTCTTTTCTCAAACCTGGTAGCTTTCAAATTATGTTAATTCTAATTTCAAAAATGTTTTCCAAAACTAACCATTCTTGTGTATCTTTACTGCCACTGTCTTAACAGATAAAAGTAATTAGATTCAGAAATGTCTGGTACAGTGACAAGTAACAGCTTGCCATCTAATATTGTGCAGATATCACTAATCTAGCCTATACTTTTTCATTAAGAAAATTGTTCCTAGCTATTTACTTCCAGTTATCGAGATTTTGGACAAGATAAAGGAGGCATAAATATTACCTCCATTTACCTTGCTCAAATTCTGGATTAACTGAGAGATGAACAAACTCAGAATGTAGAAATCAATGTACAACTTTATTAATAAGCAATGTTAGGTAGGAGGAAATAACATAGATGTGCAGCAACGATGCACTTGGTAATACTGAACCTAAGAAGTAGACAGAGTACTCCATAAAAAATTTATTAGTCATGCTCCCCATTGCAGCCGACCTAGTAAAATTTAAATGGAGAGCAGATGACCTGTGTTTGCCTCCTCACGGTGCTGTCTCAGAAAAGTAAAAGGGAAGAAAAAATGGTTTGAGTTAGAGACCCTGTTTCTTTCTCTCTCAAGGTACTTAGGTTACCTTAGTTCACTTCCCTGGGTAGGGGCAAGAGCTAGTACAAGGAAGCCAGGATTATGTAGAGGAGGAGGGAGAAAGTGTTTCACTAACATTATAACTAGAGTTGACTCAAAAGACCAACTCTATTTCCCATTTCTAATCCAGGATACTTTAAATTCATCAAACTGTGAAATTAAGGGCACAATTCTCCATAATTCCACACTTACCAAAGATATCTAACTCCAACTGCAAACAGTTAAGGGTTAGAAGAGTCCACACAAGACTATCTTCACTTCTGACACTAGCTTCAAATATGAGGGTTTCTCAAAACCACTCTCAGGTTTAATAATCCAACTGAAAAAGTCACAGAATGTACTGAAATCTATCATATTCATGGTTATAACTATTACACTAAGAGACACAGAAAATCAACCAAATAAACAATAAATAGACACATAGGGAAGAGTCTGGGAATGTTCCACAGGCAAGATTTTCTGTTGCCCAAGAATGTGTTATCCCACCAGCATCATTGTGACCATAAACACAAAGTGTTGCCAACTCTGGAAGCTTACCTGATCTCCAGTGACCAGAGATTTTATCAAAACTTTGTTATGTAGGCATGATTGACTGGTTGCCCATGTTGAACTGAAAAATATGCTTGGTTATTAAACTTAACTCAGTTGCTAGATTGATTGGTATTGCAAGATTCAAAGCTCCTACCTTAAATTATATTTTTCGGCTTTCTAATGTAGCCAGTTCCTAACCTTGGACTACACAGTGTGGTCCTAGGTTAGGACCAGTTCCTACCCTAGTACTACCCAGTGTGGCTAATCCCACCCTGAGTCATCTCTTACAGTACACTATTAGGTGTGGTCCAAGGGAGGTAGAATTAATAACAAAGATACTCAAGAGATGCCAAGGATTAAGAGATTACCTTCTGGGAACTGGGGACAACCGCGAGACACTGCTTTGGACAAGGCCACATTGCTTGTTGTACACAGATGCTAAGCATATCTTTCTAAATTTGCTTCAGTGGTATACCACTGCCTTCCTGCCACCCAGGCTTGCTCACTTTATGACCACATAAAGTTATAGTGTCAGGAGTTGTTGTCCTCCATAAAAGAAAAAAAGAATAAGAGTAAAGGGAAGGAAGGCAGGGAGGTAGGTAAAAACTAAACCTGCTCATGCCACTGGCATCTTTTCTCTTTATTTTTATCTGTCTACATGTTTATTTTTAAATTATTTTTTCATTGTTGTTTGAGTACAGTTGTCTCCATTTCCCCATCCCAACTTTCCCCTCCCTATCCCCCTCCACTTCCCACCTTCCATTCTTCCCCACTTTGGCTTTGTCCATCAGTCCTTTATACATGTTCCTTTACTATCATTGACATTATTTCTCTTTAAAAAAAGCCTTTCTTTTGCTGGTTTTCATTTTCTATTTGGCATTAAAGCCTTCTAAAATCCGCATCACTTACTGTCCAATCCCCTAAGGCCCCACTCTGCCCTCCTGCAAGATGATATGTCTCTCTCCACTGGTGGTCTCTGCTCTCTGGATACTCTTTTGCAACTGAGTCTGTTCCTTTGGAACGTGGTGTCCTTCAGCCCTTCTTTGTCTAGAAAGCTCTCATTAACTTCCCAATATCCAATATATTAACAGTATATATAGTACAGGTACTGTATTAGCAAGGTTGGATTAATGGTTATGTATAAAAACAGTCATAAGTTCTTGGTACTAAATATAATGCAAAAGATATATTTTACAGTATTTGGCTGACTGCTGTCTACACAGTAATTCAGGGATTCAGGCCCCTTTTATCTCAAGACTGTGATTTTCTAAGAAGGCCTCAGTGGATCCTTTACACTCAATTAAGAGTTGAGAGAATAAATATCTTTTAAGAGATTTTTAAAGGCCACCCCTGGAAATGGCATATGCAATTCCTGTTTCCATTGAAAAGAAGTAGTCACAAATCTCTTTCAGCTATGAAGGCCCAGAAAATTTAGCCTAGAAGGAAGATTCGGTGGTGAAACCACAGAAAAATTGTTGCAAACTTAGAAAACTTCTGCCAAAACAATTTAAATATTACCATCTCGATGTATCCTTCAAAATTTCAGGTGGAAATATTGACTCTGTTCTTGATGATGGCACAGTTTTTGTTCCTGTGGTGGCATATGCCATACTGGTCACATTTTATTTGCATATCAATTTCCTTTAGGGTATTACGGAGTTCTTAGAAAAAAAGAGGCTATTTTTCATTTATCTTTTTATCTCCAGCAATTATTAACACATCTGACATATAGCTATGTGTAGTAAAAAATTGTGTTTGAGTAATATAATCAATGTTATCCAGATATATTTCATATAATTATAGGAAATTCATCATTTAGCAAAACGTGAAATGTTTTGTAAGTTAGAATTTCAGAGAGAGGCAAAGTCTTCATTATCAAAGGAGTCGAGGGCAAGAGAGAGAGATGGTGAGAAAGTGTTAAGGGAAGTATGATGGGCTTCTTAAAAAATCCTATCACTTCTCTGATAGTGTAGAGAATGATGCTGCAGGTCGGGGTTGATCATGGGTTATGGAAAGAAGAAAGATCAGCTTTGATTATAGAAAGTTCAAGATTTAACACTCAAATGAAGGCAGGGAAAAACTGAAGTTTTAAGAATGAGCCAATGCTAAAATTAAATGTAGTGTTTGACTAAGTATCTTTTATTGGAGCTCATAAGTCAGGAGCCACTATTAATAAACATTTAAAATGCTGATATATGGCAATACATCAGTATTTATCTACAATCTAAAGATATACTCATTGTCCCATTCTTTTTGTTATAGCATGTAACAATCAATGTAAACATACATCCATGTAAGGTATCTACAAAATTATTCAAGAACAGTAACACAAAAATCCTAGATACACAAGTAAAGGGCAATTAATTGAAAAAATAGTGATCTAGGCTTTTATATAAATACGTCCTTATTCTCCGTAGATAATTGGAATGAGGATTACCTGGGTAATCTTCGGTGGATATTAACACAACATTCTAAGTAAAAATAATTATGTGTTAGTTTCCTAGGGCTTCCATAACAAAGTACCAGTTTCTGGGTGGCTTAAAATAAAACATAAATGTATTCCCTCGCAAATCTGGAGGCCAGAAGATCGAAAAAGGTAATGCCATGGGCACTCTTCCTTCAAAGAGTCTGAAGGAAAGTATCCATCTTTGCCCCTTCACCTCCCTCCACCTTCTGGTTGTTTCCTGTTTCTTAGCTTGTTAGAAGCCTCATTCCAATCTCTGTCTCTGTCATTAAATAGCATCCTACTTCTACGTGTGTCTGTGTCTTTGTCCTGATTTACCTCTTCTTCTCCAATCCTAGTCGATAAGACCCACTGTAACTACTTCCATTTAATTTGATTAAATTGGTGAATACCCTGTTTGCAAGTAAGAATTACACTTATAGATACACGGTGTTAAGACTTCATCCTACATTTTTTGCGGGGGGTTGGAGGCGAGATGCGATTTAACCTGTAACTAATCTATAGAGAAAACTACAACCAATTCCTTAGTTTACCTCTTTTTTTGTTTTCTATACTCTCCAGTTCTACTTTTTATTGTTTATTGTTATTTGTGTGGGTAAAATAAGAACATTTTAGATTTGGAAAAGGATTTGATATTATTTTATTCTTTCGGCTCCATATAATATTGTATCCTGGAAGATGTCAGCAATTATATTTCTTCTCCTTGTGCCCAATAAGAGCAGGTGTTATTCACACAGTAAGTTCCCAAAGGTAGTCCAAAAATCACCAGTTATTTCTGGACTACCGCATTGGCTACCAGCTTGTAAGAGTCAGTCTCTCAGGCTCAATTTTTGCACAGATGTTTGCAAATTTTTAAGATTTCTATTTGATCAACTAGCATAGTGGGCACAGTAAGTGTACGAATACACTGGATTTTAGTTGAAGAAACTGAACCACAGTTTATAAATCAAGCTGTACTCAAATAAAGTGAATTTAACAGTCATCTCCAGAACACGTTAGCATAAAAGGAAATAGCAGAGTAGTTATTCCCTACAATATTTCTGTTTCAAAGATCAGTTAAATGTGAACTTAGTCTTTTTCTACTAAAATGAGGAGGAAGACAGTCAAATTTTTCTGGCCCTTTGTTTTTTTTTCTGTAGTAAAATAAATCAAATAGTTCAATAAAAACCATAATGTCAAAAAAAGAAAACAAGAAAGCTGCATATTGCCAGGAAATTAAACAATGCTCTACCTGGAAGGAATCATACTGAGATAGCTAATTAAACATTTGAAATCTCAGATGTGTGAATTTTTAATATCTGCTTCAAGGTCGGTTTCTTTGCTGGTTCCCTTTAATGGAATTCACCAGCATTAAGGTCATGTCAAGTTAATATATTAAACACGCACTCGCACATACGCACCATGGTTTGACAAATATAACAATACAGGCTATATTGAATTTGGAGAACAAGTGTTGGAGAGGTGTGGATTTTTAGCTCCTGCAGACAAGAGGTTATATTTTATTACACACAAGATGCTGAGAAAATATAATTCACATGTAAGATATGTTTCCTGCTGTTAATCTATTCAAACAAAGTTTTTTGGCATTTACTGTATGCAGAACTCTATGTGAGGTGCTGTCAGGATGGAAGTGTGGTATTAGAGAGGGAAAAATTATAATGTTTGAAAATGTAACGGAAACATCAAAGGTAAATGAAATTTGCTATGTAAATTGTGGAAAATTACTCATTACTCCATAGCTTCAGTGAAAATATAAATTCTACCGCTTCTAAAAACAGACAATTTAAAAAAAACATAGAGAAATAAACTTTTCATGTCCAAATAATCTATCCTGTTAAGCCTATTAACCCATTTCTTGCTATTATGCATACTTTCAATGCACTGTGCTGTTATGTGGAGTTTCTGGGAATTTTTAGTCAAGATTTGGTTATGTTTTTTCTTGTTTTAGTTTGTTTTTGTAAATTTCAACAAAGTATTTGGAGTTCCCACCTTCTAAAAACACCAGGGTTAAATCTGGTTTAGTATCACTCTCTGGACTTTATGGTAAGAAGTTGACTGTTGGGAAATAGACTAAATGTTGTAGATGTCAGTTATAAATATTTTTTTCTGAAAGATCACACTAAAATTCTTTAAATGATTCAAAATTTCACTGAATTACATTTGCTTCTGCAGCTCTTTTCCTCATCTACCTATCTAAATAATCAAGCAACTCTCTATGTACCTAAACTGTAATGTAAGATCCTGATTACATTAGGAAAACTTAATTTCTTCAAAAATTTACATTCTGCTGAACATATAATTCAAACAAGATATTCATTAAATATAGCTTTTAAACTCATTTGTCAGCTGGGTTTACCGCATGTTTTAAGATATATATTTGACTCCATATGTTACTTCTTTCCCTTTATAAACTATCATAGGATGGCCAAGAATGGAACATTCTCATAGTCCCCTCTAGTTCCTCTATCTACTAATTTTTTACTATTTCTTGAATATTTATAAGTAGGCTGACCTTGACCAAGATGGCTGTGTACAGAACTAAGCAAAGTTTCTTGCCTTCAAGCAGCTTACATTGTGGGACGAACAGGAAGTCAATGAACCAGCAAATATATAAATGCAATGCTTTCAGAACTTGAAAAGTGTTATAAACATAATAAACCTTAGTAAAATAAAAGAGAAATGGGGGTGGCAGTAACTGTATGGAAGGGCTGTCTTAGGAGATCTATATGCTGAAGGGAATTTGACTATGAAAGCAGCATTGAGGAAATAAGACCTTAACCTGAGGGAACACAGTGTCAAAGACCAAAAGCAGGATGGAACAAGCTGTTCAAGGAACAGCAAAAAGGTCAGCAAGGCCAAACTGAGAGAGAGTGAGATAGAGTGTAGAAAGTAAGGTGCTTCTAGTTTTTGAAAGGCCTTGTAAGTTATGGTAAAAAGTGTGGACTTTGTTTCAAATAAAATACATTAGAAACCACTGGAAGATTTTAAACAATGTGTGGAGATGACCTGAGATGTATTTCAAAAGTATACATTGGCCACTCTATGTGAATGAATTGTAGAAAAATATGTCACTTAGAGTAGAGACAAAGCCCTGTAATAGAGAGCCAGCAAAATCAATAGAATGTGTAAGATAAAAGTTTCTCTCTCTCTCACCTAGTCGCTCCATGGTATGTAGGCATTTCACCTCCAAAGGATCACTCCAGGTACCAGATTCTTCTCTTCTGTAGCTTCAATGGTGCATTTCTCCCTCCCTCCCTTCCTTCCTCCCTCCCTTCCTTCCTTCCTTCCTTCCTTCCTTCCTCCTTCCTTCCTTCCTTCCTTCCTTCCTTCCTTCCTTCCTTCCTTCCTTCCTTTCTTTTTTTCTTTCTTTTATACCATAGTGCCCTCATTATTTCCACTGACACTGCTCACAAGCATTAGGTTCATATTTCAGCACACAGAGTAGGAAAAGAAAGAAAATGGATGGCCGAAGATTTCTTTTTTAAGTTAATTCACATTACTTCTGCTTACACTTCACTGGCTAGAATTAATTATGTGGCCACAAACACAGCTGAAACTTGTGCTTCTGTTGCTAAAGAGAAGGGGATATAAAGATGGAAATAGAAAAAAGCTATAGAAAATTACATATAGCCATCTAATCCATACAGGTAGGATTATGTCTTGAACTAGGCAAGTGGCAATAGAGAAATCATTTTAGTACTTCATGGGAATGGTCCATGTTCTGCTACAGATTTACAGAGGCGCACAACTCAATTTTATATTTGAATCCCATCCTCCTAAAAATACCCCTCTGCTGCTTTGTGTGAATCAGCCTATAATGAACACTTGGTGTTCATTACTGATATACCAAGTTCATTACTTGGTATTCTTATTGATGTGGACTCCAGAGATCAAACCACTTTGTTTCAAATCTGACCTATTTACTACCTATGTAACACTCAGCAAATCAAACTGTCTATTCATCATCTACACATGTAAATATGACATGATAATGTCACCTACCTTCAAAACTATTGCTGTAAATAAGAATTACATATATATTGTTTATAGTGTATTGTGAATGCAGTATATGAATTCTAGTGCTTGGAATTGCTACTTTTAGAGTTACTGGAATTTATGCACTAGCAGAACAAATATCACAAAATGGAATATCAAGTGTGCCTCCTTTTAATAATCTCTTGATCTTTTATAAAATTCAAGATCTACTCACCCTTCCTAAGTTGCTCTGCTGTTTTTTTTCTCTACTCTTCCATCTGAGGTGCTAAAAAAATCTACCCTTCTATTTTATTGTGCAAAAATTGCATTGAATTGATAATGTTTATTAGTTCCTCTGTTAAAAGAAATAGTTTGGATGTTGTCATTTCTTGTTTACAGCACCTAGTTTGGACACATTGCTAACTGGCTGATCCAATAACTCATTGTGAGATTTATCTGAGTTCTTTCCCTGTGGGGCGATAGATGTTCCCACAGAGGCTGGAGTCTGCCTCATGCCTCACTACTTACCTGCAGGGAAAGAGGAAGCCATAGTTGGTCGGGAAAATAATGATCAAGAAAGATTTTGCTGTCATATTTCCAGGAAGGAATGAAATAGCTCTGTAATTCTGGATTCCCCAAGCCAATTTTACAAAATTCAGGATATTCAATGAGAATATTCTTGGACTAAAAAGATGAGAAAAGAAGCAGCAAATTTTTAATGACCAGTACCCAAGTATTCAGGATCATGGAACACTAGGAAAGGGTTATATGGAGAAGACCTCTCTGCTGGACTAGGAGAAGTACCAGTGGAAAAATGTGTATGAAAAAGTTCAGACAGCATCTTATGGACAGTAACCCAGCTTGGAGATGGAAGGGAACTAAAATTCACACACATCCTCACAACTGAAATGTATGGATGTTTATTCTAAACACAATTTTATTATAGCTACTAGAAAAATAACTTGAACTTGCACACATTGAATTAATGGCTTACTCTCTTGTTCATCATTCTTGTACAAGGAAAAAACTGGAGATGACATTATTGCAGAAAAACATGATTTTAGGGTATATTGGAGTTCCCAGGAGAGCTATGTACAAGACCTAATGGAAGGGGCTTGAAAAGGAAGGCCAGATTTAACTGCATGACTACAGGTGGCTATGCATTGCTTTCCTCAGAACAATGCATTGAGGGCATACATTTGAAAGGTGAAATATCAAATAATAAGAATATTAGAAAAAATGTTGAAGAATATGTGAATGCCTACTGGTGGGAGAGAGCCTTTTAAGCAGGACAAGAAAACAAGAAACCATTGAAAATGCTGAAACATTTGACTTCACACAAATTAAAATATCTGTGTGAAAATATAGCCAAACAAAATGAAAGACAAATAATAGATTGAGAAAATGTAGTTGTGGTTCATATGATGGAGACTCAGTATCCCCTTAATATTTGATAGCCATCTATAAACTGAGAGAAAAAAAGATAATACCAAGAGTAAACTATGTCAAAGATTTATAACAAGGCTATTCACAAAAACTACAGTTGGTCCCTAACCAAATTAAAAAAATAAACTCTATTAAATTATATGACAGGAAAGTAAAGCCCAAAAACAAATATTCTTGTATCATCAAACTTAGAATTAAAAAAAAATCAAAGCCATCTATTCTAGTAAAAAATATACAGAATTGGTTAGGTCACTCTGATAATATGAGTTTCTACTACCTTATTAGAAAATAATGTAAGATACATTTTAAGACATAATTTTGGGGTCAGCAATCTCACTTTGTAGATTCTCACATACAAAATACCTCTTTTGAAGGATACATGAACAGGATATTTTTAATTATAAAAATTGTTTAGGATGGGAAAAATACTATGAAAACTTGAATATCAATTTGCTGCAAAGAATATTATATTGATTTGGGGATGAAAGGAAAAGTCAAAGTGTAAAAATTTTAAGAAGTTAGGGGATCCCTGCAGGTGAGGGAAGATTGGTAGCCCTCTCTGTCAGCCGAGGCACCTGGTGACATTATGCTCATCTGAAGAATGCATTACCTAAGTTATCAGAAATTTGTCCAGACTAAGTCAAGGAATAAAATAAGTAACCAGCTGAAATGGAAATTTAGGGATTTCCAATTCAAGACACTAGGTTTCAAAATGTAGCTCAATTCTCTGATTCTTTTTTTTCTTTCCAAAAAATGGAGATAAAATGCTGAAATCACAGGGCTGTTGTAAGAATGAAAAGAGATGAAATTGCTTAGTGCAGTTCCTGATACAGTGTAAATGTTCAGCTAAGGGAAAGAGGAACATGTCTGAGATTCCGCAGTTCCAGCTTCACTACGGCTGATCAGATTGAGATCAGGGATCCGTGCAGCACTCCAGAGAAAAAGCCTGACCCATGGTTCTTGCCAGACATGCAGATGAATAAAAGTTTTATTTTGAGGTTAGTTGCTTTGAAATATTGTGGGTTTTTTTCAGACACCTTCCTGAGCACATACATATTCATGAGTGCAAATCCGATTTTGTATTTTTCCAAATTAAAAGATGCAACACCCATAAGGGAAAAATATACTTAAAATAATTTTTAAAATGCTGTGCATTCGATGTAAAATATAGAGTTTCAAAAGGCCATTGAAATTTATGGAGCTTAATTTTCTTTTCAACAGAGAACAAAGAAACTCGTTTTGTTCTAAAAGTCCCTATTTTCTACAAAGAAACAAAATTTGCTTCTCTCGTGGCTTCAGGAAAGCCTTTTCACAAATATCTGCTCCCTACCCCACCAAACACAAACATGAAAAAAAAAGTATGGAGTTAAAATTTGTGCAAAGAATACATGAGACTCAAACACAAAGGAAATAACCGACACACGCAAATATAGTCTTTTACACTGGAGAGGAGGCAAGCCTGTGCAACGGGCACGAGTTTTTCTCCACGCTTTTTCTGCAGAAGTGAATGGATAAGTAGAGTTGAGTGGTAGTTGGCTGTATGGCAAATGTAGGGCAATTTTTTATACATTTTAGTTATTTATTGGCACTTTTAAAATTTTCTAGGTAATCATCTATAATGATCTTTTAGTAGTGGATTTGGAATGGTTTTTATAGTAGCGTGTTTTTACAGCTTAGATTTAATATTCCTCGGGTTTATAGATGTATGTTACCTTTGAGAGAGTAATTAAATTTTTTTTAAAAAAATAAAGAATCCTACGGCACTCGTTAACCATGTAAGAGTTAAATTACAGAGATATTTATCACAGATTTTTCTGTATAAGTGAAAATAAAGAATTATCATAGGTGTCCTATAATAGAACACTCACTTAATAAATCTTTATACCTAGTCAACATAATGCCTTTTAGCCATTAAGAAAAATGTAAATTAATATTTTTAACTTGATATAATGTTTATAATAGCTTGCTAAGTGAAAAAATCCTTAATGTATGGTGCAATTCATATAAGTTTTAAAAGCTTGCATATACAAACACAAGCAAAACACTGAATAATAATGTAAATGAGGATAACTATAAATATTTTTCATAGTAATTATCTTGGAGGACATTTTATAGTTAAAGTATTTTGCTCATCTATATTTTCTCATTCTTTCTAAAAACAATAAATATTGGTTTTTTAGTCAGAAAAAAGGAGTATTATTAGAAAAGCAATAGCAGCTAATATTTATTGATTGTTTACCATGTGCCAGGACCTATTTTAAGCATGAAGTTTATATACTTTCAACAACCTTGTTTCCTTAATACTACTTTGTTTAAAAAAACTGTATTTTGTAGATGAGAGAACTTGGGCACAGAACATAGGCAAAGCAGCCGGAAGTGTTGACCCAAGCAGCTTGATTTCAGAGATAACCCAAAGACTTGGTTTATTTAAATATTCATGGTCAGGTGGTTTGTGTGTGTGTGTGTGTGTGTGTGTGTGTGTGTGTGTGTGTGATGCTGGCTCTTGTTTAGGTACTTCAAGTTGGTTCATAAATTCCCTGCCTTACACCTGTATTTCCATGGTACACATAGTTCTCTTTACGTTGTTGATTTACTTATTTTTTTCCTTTAAGCTTTTTAAGTTACTTGAGTACAAGACTACAGTTTTGTATCCCCAACATGCAGGAAAATGCTTGTAAAAAGAAAGACTGTCAATAAATATTTGTTAAATGAATGAATGAATGATTACAATTTAAATGCATCCCTGTGATACATTAAAAGTACGTTACATTCTGCATCAAGTGATCCATGCATCTGTGTAGGTATTATGTTATAAATAATTAGTGGCAAGTCCTTCAAATGAGAAAAGAGAACAGGTTTTGCTTCCCTATTCTCGCTCCACTCAAAACAATTGTAAAATAAAGTCAGCAGTCACACAGGAATCATTAATTTTAAGAAAGGCCCTCTTTCATGATGCAACACAAAATACAAGTCTGCGTGAAGAGGAAAATTCAGGGGGCAGAAAAGGAGAAAAATATCTCTTATATTCTTACCATAGAAATGACTATACTCAAAACCCTGTTTTAACCTTGGGAAAAAAGGAAAAATATAGATTAAATGAGAATGAAATGCACCAATTCAATAAACCCTTCCATGGGAAAAACACTGATACATTTCAGTCAGGTGGTGTTTCAGTCATGATGAAGTTTTGTCATTTTTGTTGTTTTGTTGATGTTAGTCCAACTTTGTTATGTAAGTAGTAAGTGAAGAAAGATGCAGTGCAAAGGTGGAGAGAGGGGTATTGAAAGTTTAGATTAGATTCTGGTCATGAATTCATAGTAATAACACCCTGCTCCCTGCCCTGAGTCTGACTTTTGCTAGCAAATCCAAGTTGAAAAGTTGCAGACAAAACAAACAAACAACTATATAGATATGTATATACATATATACATATATCATCCAAGACAAGAAGGAAAAGAAAATCATTTAAAAATGTTATTGAATTTATATAAACTAAAGTTGATAAAGGTTAATAATGAAATAATTATCAGATTTCTGGTGGTAATCAAACTTCCACTTAAAATTGTAGTGGAATTTCCCACTGGTGGTAATGTTTTAATTTTTCTTTGAACAAACACATGGATTTGTAACAGAGGGAAATTGTAACCCCTCCCACCACTACACTATTGTCTTTTGACACTATTAGTGACACATTTGATACTAAAAAATAGTATCTTTAAAAAAATATTTTAATTATTTATTTTTAGAGAGAGGGGAAGGGAAGGAGAAAGAGTGGGGGAGAAACATCAATGTGTGGTTGCCTTTCATGTGTCCCCTACCAGGGACCTGGTCTGCAATCCAAGCGTGTGCCCTGACTGGGAATTGAACCGGCGACCCTTTGCTTCAGAGGCCCTTGCTCAATCCACTGAGCTACACCAGCCAGGGCTAAAAGTAGTGTCTTTTGACACTATTTCTGTAAGTGCTGACTGACTGATATGTGGCTTATAGATGAACAACATGCTTGTTTAAGAATCCTAGGAATTAACTTCAAAAGATACAGACTCCAGCCTTCAAGAATCCCAATTCCAGGAGATTTACTGACCTTCAACTGCGGAGCCAGGATGACTAAACCAGGGTGATGCACACGGGAGCATCACTTGCCTTATCAGAATGGCTCGTGCTTCTTTGCACATGGAGAACTTTTCAACTCCTCTCTTGATCTCTTTGTTGTTTCCCCTCCCTTCTTATAAAAACCTGTACCTCCACTGAGATGAGGAGATGGGCTTTGCAACATCTCCCCATCTTCCAGACAGTGGGTATCTGAATAAATCACTTTCCTTTATTTACATCAGCACCACCTTCCTCTCGAGTATGGGCTTTCATGGTGGCAGCAGCCGAACCTGCGTTTGCTTAATTATTCACTATTATTTAGTGAATAATGTTCATCTGTTCTATAACAAGAAAGGTAATTTGCGAGTGAACATCTTTAAATATGCTGTTTTAATTCTTGAAACAATACTATATGAATGCAACAGTGCCCAGGAAGATAAAAGATTGCATTCACAGAATGTATAATAGATTCTAATATAGAGGTTAACAAACATCAAATATATTTTGACTATCAAGGGAAAAAAGTATAGAAAGTGTTCGGTATCAGTCAGTGCATCAGTTAAGCTTACAAATTACTTTAAGGTATTGCTAAAGTTCTTTGCGGATTTTTCTTTGAAAATTAGTTTATAATCTAATTATGGTTTTAATTCTTTTAATTATGGTTTGGCATGATACCTTTGTTTAGTAGACTCTGATTGCTCAGTGTCAAGCTGACCTACCAACATTGTTTCCAGAAGTTGTTAGGCTAGGTTTTGAATCAGTTTCAGCGTCAGTCAAGTGGTGCATCTCCCTACCCAGACTGTAATTCCTTGTCCGAGACACAGCAGCCCCCGGGCATGCATGGCATCCATTGTTGGCCCTCATACTCTCTACATGGGGAGCAGGGCAGTTGAGTATGGTGTGGAAGGGGGAAGTTTTGATTGCTCTTTTTTTTTTAGTGCTTGCAGCTTGGAGCAGAATCATTTCATATGCTCTGGGCTAACACAACCTGAATACTCATGTTAAATGAAGATAATAGAAGTAGTGCTTATTAATGCTACATTTCATAAGTTTGCTTTAATCAGTTCCACAGCATAATAAGATTTATTAGTGGGCTGTGAGCTTCTCTAAAAGTGTCAAATTCAGAGGTAGAGTTCCCTAATAAGTCATTTTGCCAGCTTAATTTTTTCCCTCATTCATGCTTGGAAGGAGATCAAAGAACACGCCATTTGAGATACATGACTTGCTGCCCTAATAAAAAAATACTAAAGTGAAAAAAGCTTTTTTGGCAAAAGTAGGATGGAGAAATGTAGAATTTAGGCAGGGCCCCAGGGATTACCTGGAAGAGGCCGACATCAAGGTTTTACATTTCACAGCCCACTGTGAGAACTTAAAGTGTGAAGGAAATATAGGTCTGTATTGCCCCCAGCTGAAAGCAAGACCTGGAGACGCAGGCATTCCCACACATTTGAGGTGAGTGCAAAACATGAAACTCGAGCTTTGCCAATGGTGTTGAAGGATGCCGTTTTCCCATGGAAAGAAATGCAGGTTATTATTCCATGGTCAACTGGAACAGCAATGTTAGTTTACCAACTCCATCAGGAATTTTTTAGCATAGCATGTATCAGACAGATGTATATCCTCCGTGTTTTGGCCACAAGTGCAAACCAATAGACTGGCACATTTGTGCTTAATGTACAGATTGGGTTTTTGAATGTTCCTACTTTCAGCCATGCCTGGGCATTGAGATTTCTTCCCTTCACATTGAATATTAAAATTGTCTAAAGTGAGAAGCATTTTTAAAAGTGTTAGTCATAACTTAATCATATTATAGAGTCTAACTAAATTTTCATGCAACTATCATCTAAGGGGAATCAATCAAAGTTTAATATATTAGGCCTACTTTGTTTTCTTTTCTGATTATCACTGTTGCTGTGTGAAAATGAAATATGTGAGACTAAACCATTTTTTGTGGTTAGCTAAAAAAATGTCCATAATTTTAAAAAGTATATTTAAATCTGTGCTGGTTAGTGTGGCTCAGTGGATTGAGTGCCAGCCTGTGAACCAAAGAGTAGCCAGTTCAATTCCCAGTCAGGGCACATGCCTGGGTTGTGCACCAGGTCCCCAGTAGGAGGCGCGTGAGAGGCAACCGTGCATTGATGTTTCTCTCCCTCTCTTCCCCTCTCTCTAAAAGTAAATAAATAAAATATTTTTAAAAAATCATTTAAATCCAAATAGAACATTAAAATTCCTCTAAAGTTACCTATGAAATTCACCGTAAATACACCATAATCCCTATTATCTTTAGTAGTATTTTCAGGTCATATGCTTTACAATCTAGGCTGAGATAATTACCTTGTTTAAAATGACTATTGAGGAAAGAATAGGGAGATTTATAATTTAGGTTATATTTTTATTTTTTGAATTTTCCACCAACATACGATTTTCTGTGCAATTTGCCTTGCTGAGTCTAAGTCTTAAGGGATTTAGTTTTATTGATAAAAGAAGAAAGAATAGAGTCTGCTATGTGCATAATTCATTTGATTTTACTATGCTGCTGCATGATTTTATAAGAAAAAACTTAAAAGAAAATTAAACTCATTAAAAAAGCACATACGTTTTTTCATCTTGTTTTGTTTTTACATCAAAGCAATTAAGGAAGCTGCCTGTCCAGACTGATGGGTAATATTCTAAGTACAAAAAGGGCTAAGTTCCCTTTTGTTCGGAAATTGTGTACTTTCTCATAAGGTTTAATAATAAAAGAATATTTAGGATTAATATAAAGATTCAGTGCCCTCTGTTATTTATGAGTTGCTAAAAATTTGTTACAAATTTTAAAGTTAGAATGAATTCAAATAAATTGTTTTATAAATACTTCTTCTCCATTATGTACCTGGAACTAAGCAGAAATATTTCAAATTATAGCATGACAATTAAAATTCATAGTTGAGCCCTGGCTGGTGTAGCTCAGTGGACCGAGCGTGCGCCTGTGACGCAAAGTATCATGGCTCAATTCCCAGTCAGCTCACATGCCTGGGTTGCAGGCCACTTCCCAGCAGGGGACACACAAGAGGCAACCATGCCTTGATATTTCTTTCCCTCTCTCCTTCCCTTCTCCTCTAAAGATAAATAAATAAAATCTTTTTAAAAATTCAGAGTTGAACTTGTATTACTTATGCAGATACAAGAAAGGTAGAAGATATATCTTAACTAGCTTCGAAAAAAAATGTTCACCACAAATTAAGCACAAATGGTTTCAGAAAGTCATTTTCATGTCTCTACATCATCTTAAAACTGTCTTAAGCACATATAGTTTATGTCTGTTTACATTTGATGAGAAATAAGATTAATATCTATAAAGAAAGGAACAGGGTAAAATAGAGTATAGCATATACTTAAGTTATTACATGAAGATTTGTATTGCTGAAATTTAGTATGTGAAGGATGACAAAACTAAAGATACAGAGGGCAGTAAATGAAAACTCTCACTTTTCATGTTAAAAGAGGAATAGGGAGGTAAAAGAGGGTAAAGGAAGAATGAATACTGATGGAAGGAGACTTGACTTCGGGTAGTGAACACAAGATGCACTATGTAGAAGATGTATCATAGAAATGTACACTAGAAACCTGGAGAGTTTTATTAACCAACATTACTCTGATAAATTCTCTAGAAAAGAATGCATACATCATTTCATACACAAATCATTCCAGTGAAGAATTTCATCTTAAATTAATATGGTAAATTATCATGGATTGTATGTGTGTGTGTGTATACATACATATATATACACACACACCAATATATATATATATAAAATGATTTAAGGAAAACAAGAGCTATCTTAGAGCTAAGGACTAGTAAGGAAATTATTACAGTAGTATAAAATTATAATGAATGTACCCTAACTTAGAACAGTAGTTATAAGAACAAAAAGAAGAGAAAATCAAAATACACATTAAAAATTGGGAGGATGTGGTAATGGAATATGGAAAGTTCAGAGTTACAGATGTCTAGTTCGGTGGAGGAAAGAATCCTGAAAATATCACTTGAAAAAATAAGGACAAATTTAGGATAATGCTTGAACAAATAAGATACAGAATATACCCTATGAGTAAATAATTTTTCAATTTTCATTTATTTTTTTCTTATCCTGGTCAGGTGGCTTGGTTGGTTGGAGCATTGTTCTGTGCACCAAAAGACTGTGGATTCAATTCCTAGTCATGGCTCACACCTAGCTTGTGGGTTTGATCTCCAGTTGGGGTGTGTATGGAAGGTAATCCATCAATGTTTCTCTCTCACATTAATATTTTTCCTTCTATCTATCCAAAATAGTCAATAAACCTATCCTTGGGTGAGGATTAAAAATATTTCATTTCATTATTTAATTTAATTTAATTTAATTTTAATTGTTGTTCAAGTACAGTTTTCTGCCTTTTACCCCCAGCCCTCTCTACCTCCCTCCCATTTCCACGCCCTCTTGTTATTGTCCATGTGTCCGTTATACTTGTTCCTGCAAACCCTTCTCCTTTTCCCCTGAAATTTCCTCTCTTCTAGTTTTTTGAAAAAAATCTTAGTGCAGCGATAGAAACTAAAAAAATATATGGAGGTGTTAAGGATATTCATGGAAGATGAGGTAATTAATTTTACTGAGTTTTTTTAAATTTTATTTTGTTATTTGAGTTTTTAATAGTATGTATGAGATACTATATATATGGAATTTATAAATATATACTATATATACTACATAAATATATACTATATTTATGTAATTATATATTTATTTATACCATGATCCTACCAACTTGGTATTGTGTTCTGATGAACAGAAAAGATATTAAGACACAAGAATGTGAAATAATTTGACAAAATTCAAACACTTAGAAAATGTCTGTGGTGGAATTGTTACAGTGGCTGACAAAAAATTACTACATTGGGATAAAGTTTTGAGTTATTATGTGATATACATTTTCTCTTCATAATTGTTTTTTACCTCATTTCCTATGTGACTTATAGCTCTTGACTGCTTCTCTCACAGGCTTTATTAATAATAAAACTTTGTACAGTACTTTTAGAGCTGCTTCTGGCTACCTAGTGTATTCAGTATGTGTTAGTAGTGGGGGGGGAGAGACACAGAGAGAGAGAGAGAGAGAGAGATTGTCTTTCGTTTTTTTAAGTATATTTCATTGATTATGCTATTACAGTTGTCCCAATTTTTCTTCCTTTACCTCCCTCTGTCCAGTATCTCTCTTCCCTCCAGCAATCAACCCCCCTTAGTTCATGCCCAGGGGATGTACAGACAAGTTCTTCAGCTTCTCTATTTCTGATACTATCCTTAACATCCTCCTGTCTATTTTGTACCTACCAAATTATGCTTTTTAATGTTTTCCAATTATGCTTTTTTAATCCCTGTACCTTTTCCTCCATTCTACCCCTTCTCCCTCCCTGCTGCTAACCCTCCATGTGATCTCCATACCTATGATTCTGTTCCTTTCCTGGTTGTTTGCTTAGGGTTTTTTTTTTTTTAAGATTAAGTTGTTGATAGCTGTGAATTTGTTGCTTTTTTAATGTTCATGGTTTTGATCTTCTTTTTCTTACATAAGTCCCTTTAATATTTAATATAATAAGGGCTTGGTGATGATGAACTCCTTTAGCTTTACCTTGTCTGGAAAGCACTTTTTCTGCCCTTCCATTCTAACTGATAGCTTTTTGGGATAGAGTAATTTAGATTGTAGGTCCTTGCTTCTTACCACTTTGAACACTTTTTGCCAGTCCCTTCTTGCCTGCAAAGTTTCATTTGAGAAATCAGTTGACAGTCTCTTGGGAACACCTTTGTAGGTAACTCTGCTTTTCTCTTGCTGCTTTTCAGACTCTCTCTTTATCATGAACATTTGGCATTTTAATTATGATGTGCTTTAGTGTGGTCCTCTTTGGATCCAACATGTTTTGAGACTCTCTGTGTTTCCTGGATTTTTCAAACAGCCAACTCCTCCCTTGAATTGCAGCAGTATGGGATAGAATTGCTTATATACAGGATAGAGAGCTTTTCCTTTCAAGAAAATGGTATCTTCTTGTAGCCACAGAGAATGAATCATAAATATTATAATTTCTTTCTCTTTTTCTTCTTTGTGATTCACAAACCAGAACATTTTTCAGAAATGAAGGACCTATTCTCTCTCAGTTTTTGGAAGTGCTAATGGATACTCCGACTAGCAGCCCTCTTGGGGAGTTGCTTTGGCTCAAGACAGATGGCTCACCCAAGGTCAGGCCTCTTTTGGCAGGAGTGCCTTTGATCCTTAATCTGTCTGATTGTATTAAAGTCCACAATATTCACCTAATTTTGAAACACTCTGAAG
The DNA here is from genome assembly GCF_021234435.1 of Artibeus jamaicensis. Classification (NCBI taxonomy): domain Eukaryota; kingdom Metazoa; phylum Chordata; class Mammalia; order Chiroptera; family Phyllostomidae; genus Artibeus; species Artibeus jamaicensis. The sequence goes on along the minus strand of NW_026522025.1, from coordinate 20,745,015 downwards.
GCTATCATATGTGCCATGGGTCAGAGGAGCCCAATGCACCTTCTGTTCAGTCCCCTTTCCTCTTCCTCCCTTTCTCTAAGTGTTCCCGAGACCATTCCACAATGAAGGTCCTACATATGAATCTCTATCTGAGCAGCTACTGGGAATTCAACCTGCAACTGCTAGTGATTGGGCTGAATTAGGTAGGCATATGAATCAGTTTGACCAATGAGATTTAAAGGACAATATGCTGGAAAAGATATTTTCTTCCACCTTTATTCTGCTTAAATGCCTGGTAGCTCTTTTTGCACCATGAGGGCCAACCAAAAATATTATGGACATAAATTAACCTTGTATTATCACTGAGCCACTGGAAATGCCCACCTCCTGATACCTTGTTATACAGAAAAATTAAATTTGATATAGGTAATGCCATTGTGTTATTATATTATGTTCTCTGCTACTTATAGCCAAAATCACACTATATTCCATTCTGGTGAGAATGTGTGTATATACCAATAATGGAGGTCTAGTGTGGGAATTGATTTCTCTATGTGTTTTTTTAAATTAAATTTATTATAGTGACTGGTTAATAAGATTATATAGGTTTCATGTGTACAATTCCATGAAACATCATCTGTATATTGCATTTTGTTTTATTTTTATTGTGTTTTTACTAAAGTTGTTCCAATTTTTTCCCCTTTGCCCTCCCCCACCCAGCCCAGCCTCTGCTCCCACATTCAATCCCTAAACCATTGTCCGTGTTCATGGGTGATTCATACATGTTCTTTGACTAGACCCCTCCCCTTCTTTCCACCATTATCCCCTTCCCCCCTCCCCTCTGGCTGCTGTCAGTCTGTCCCATGTTTCCATTGTGTGTTTTGAATGGTATTTAAAAAGCCAACCTGATAAGGGCCCAATAGACTTACCTTAATTTTAGTGTTTCTTGAATTTTATCTTGGTGCATTAAAATATTTCTTTAATCTTGTCAATAGTTCTTTATATTTGTATATTGTGACTTTCTTTGGTATCTTTTGTGGCAAATTGGCTTTGTCTGGAGCCTCCCAGATATCTGTCTGGTTAAACATTATTGCTGGGTCTAGCTTTGAGGGCATTTTCCAAAGAGATTAGCACATGCATTGGTATACTAAGTAAAGCAGATGGCCCTCCCAATTGTCAGTGAGGCAACCTCCTATTTGTTGAGGCTGAATAGAATAAAGAGGCAGAATAATATTATTTGTTCTCTGTTAACTGGTTGAACTGGAACATTAATCTTGACCTAACACTTGCATTCTTGGTTTCCAGGACTTCAAACCTGGATTTAAATCCACACAATTTATTCTTTAGTTCTCAGATTTCCAAATCCTCTGCCAATTTTCCTAGGTCTCAGACTTACAGACAGCAGTGGTTGGGATTTCTTAGCCTATAACTCTTTGATCTTATTCCTTATAACAAATCTCATTTTATATAATATGATAATATATAAAGTATGTACATATTGCATAAAATATATATTTATATATCTGTGTCATTATATATGTATGATATATTATATTAAAATATCTACATATAAAACATTATGCTGAGTGAAATAAGCCATGTTGAAAGACAAATACCATATGATTTCACCTTTAACAGGAAGCTAAACAACAAAACAAATAAGCAAGCAAAATGAAAACAAAGACACTGAAATAGAAAATAAGGGGACAGCAATCAGAAGGGAGAGGGGAGGGAATTTAAGGGGAGAAAGGGGAGGGATTTAGAGGAACAAGTATAAAGGACACAGGGACAAGAACTAAGGGGGTGAAAATGGGAGGGAGGTGGGGAACATGGGGCGGGGTGGGCTGGGATGGGAGAAATAGACAGAAAACTGTACTTGAAAAATAATTAAATAAAATTTTAAAAATCTACGTATAGAGCTCTCCTCTATATATAGAATGGCTCTCTCTGTCTCTCTCTCTATATATAGATAGATCGATGATAGATAAATTATATACAGACAAATTATAGACAGATAGATGATAGACAATTACATAATTGATAGACAATTATATATATAAATTAATAGGTTATATATATATGATTGATGATGTTTCTCTAAACACCTCTGAATGATAGTCTTTTGTTAACCCATCAATAATATATACATTATATACTTAATTATATTTATCAATATTTTTATGTAGTTGATGGTACTCTTTCTCTTTTCTTTGATCTTGTCATAGATCATCATTTTAAGTATATTATTCTGTTATTTAAAATGATTCAGAAAAAACAACAAATGGGAAAACATACTGGTTTCTAGACCTAGAAAATCTTAAAAAAGAACTATAGTATACTATAGTATACTGTACTATAAATGTATAGAGGTCAACATTGCATGATTTTGACTTATAGATAAAAAATATAACAAAGTAACAGAATAGAAAGCCCATAAATAGACCCAAACATATCTGGTTAATTTATTTTCAGAAAAGAATTGTCGTGTAATTATATGAGAGAATAGCCCATCATACAATAAAGAAAAATGCACAAAAATGTTAAAAGAAAATAATGAATCTCAGTCCTACTTTACATCACACACAATATGATAATTAGCTAAAAAGGATTATACCCATAAATGAAACAACCACAATTAAAAATGCCAAGAATAAGCCATGTTAAATGTTTATGACCTTGAGTTACACAATTAGATAACACATAAAAGCATGCTGTATTAGAAAGTAAAAGGATAGACTGGATGGAATTCATGAAAATTAAAACCTCTGTTTTTTAAAAAAATACTAACAAATGAGCATAAAAGGTAAACAATACATTTTAGTTTGCAAAACACATATCTGAAAAAGAAATATTTTCCAGACATATAAAAAATTATTACAAATCATTTTATAAGAAGGCAAGCAACTCAGTAACAATGAGCAAAAATAAAATGGAGCAAAACCTTGTTCAAATAAGATATAGATATAACAAATAACAGCATAAAAAGATGCTCAACATCATTAGTTTTAAGGAAATGGAAAACAATAGAACAATACAATATCACTACATTCCTTTTAGAATGATTTAAAATTTAAAAAATTGAAGATACCAAATGGATAAAGATGATGTGGAATGACTGGAAGTTTTGCCCATTTCTGATGGTGATTAAAAATGTCATTGTAACTTTGGAAAACAGTTTGGGTCTCTCATTCAGTTAAATATATCACACGCCATTCAGTCCAGCATCTACTCTATTTTTCATCCAAAAATTGTAAACATATGTGTATCCGAAGACCTCTACACTAATGCTCACAGCAGCTTTATGCATTATATCCCAAAATGAAAGCAATCCAAATGAACATCAATCAGACATTTAATAAACAAAATTTTATGTATTCATGAGTCCTAAAAGCTTTGTGTTAAGATAACACATTGTATAATTCTATTTACATGATTCTATGGAGAAAAGCAAAAAAAAAAACAACAAAAAACAAAAAACAAAAAGCTAGGAGCAGATAAGAAAATCAATGGTTGGTTACCAGAGATTGAAGATGGAGAAGGAAATGACTGTATAAAAAAGACACAAGGTAACTTTGGGTGTGGTTATCACAATTTTTATATTTTAATGTGATATGAACCTGCACTGGATTCCTTTGCAAGACATATCATGCTGTACATTTCAGGACCACATTCACCATGACGTGTATCTGTAACTGTCATAATTGCAAAATAAATGCATTTTTTAAAATAAATTATCTATTGATTTTATAAAATGCCTTTCTAATAAAAAGTACCTAACACCAATCTCAAGAATAAAGGAGAAAAATATTATTTTTCCTTCAAAAATTTTTATTTAAAGAAAATTATATAGGTTAATTAATCACTCATAAAATAATAACTGCTTATGCAACTATTATACTGTTTTTTAATATATTTTTACTGAACAATATAGAACTAACCAATGGGAAAAAAGGTGGGACAACTGTAACTTAACAACAATAAAAAATAAAGAAAGAGAACTGTGGGAAGCTAAGAACAACATATATACGCATCTGCAGTGGCAGTGCATATGAAGGTTAATCTTACCAGACTGAATATGCTCATGGGGTATGCCTGGTTATAGCCCCGTGTATTCCCAAAGGCTCAAGAAGAGCAGGTCAGTACCCAGGCCCAGCCCAGGCATAAAATGGGCATCAATTGTATGATGACTCCTGACAGGGTTTTTAGAGTGCAAGTCTGAAACTCCATGCTTTAATGTCTTAATTAAGTATAATCATGTTTTATGGGATTTCTGTGCCAAAGAGAAACAAAGCATAAGAGAGCAAAACAAAAATGTTCAAATTGGAGAAAAAAAGATTTAAGAAACTGCAATGCTGAATAAATGCAAAGAAATTAAAATGCTAAATAAATATAAAAATTTTGGGGAGATAAACTCCTTTTATTTTGGATTTGCCGTTAAGTTTCTCTGCATCGTTTCTCTAAAACATATAAAACTACTCACCTCCTCCACAGATACTTACATTGCCATCTGGATTATTTTTAAACAACCCAGTTTTTAGATATTGAAAAGAACTATTCCTACAAATGAGAAATTATATTGAAGTCATTGAAGTTTAAACTTAATCAAAGAGAAGGTGTTTTTACTTACCGAATTATATTTCTGCTCCATCTATAAAAAGTAAAGTTAATGTACAAAACAGTGTAAAAATTGGAAACACTGGATAAAAGGAGTTTGCAGCAAATAAAGAGTATTTATAAAATGTCTTTGTTCAGAGAGTTTCAATATGCACATATTCTGTCTCATATATGGTAATACTGGGAATTAAAAGGGAGCCCACTTGGGAAGTTAAGGAGGCTGCAGAATATGATAAAACCATATTTTTAAAGACTAGTCATCTGACTGAAAATTAGTTTGGAATTCTCATAACTGCAGTCAGAGAAAAAAATCACTCTGTCTATAGGTCCAAGATTAAAAAGAGATCTGCTGAAGAAGAAATAATGAATATATTCTCCGCATTCATTTTGTGGATACAGAAGAAACATTACTCTACATTATGCTTATATCAGACTTAAATAAATTTCATTATGAAAACAAGATTAGAAGAGAGCTTTGTAATTTATAAACATGCATTACTTATATGAGTTTTCATAATAAAGCACTTTCAGGATGAATGTGTTCCTTTGACTTGTAGATAAATAAATATTAAAGTTCATAGAAATAGTATTTAGTCTGATTTTATAGGTTTAAATCAAAGGAATTTAGGATAAAATCCCCAAGACACATGTAATTTATTCTTCCATATATAATGCTTGGCATTGATTACCTTTATTTAGAGTAGGTGTGCAAATAATGCAAGTAATGTTGGCTGAACATGCAAATGAGAATTCAAGTGTAAGTTTGAGAGCAGAGAGCACTCTCATCTCACACTGATTGAGTGCTCCTTTTTAAAATCAAAGGCCATCAGCAAAATATTAAAATAAATAGAAGTTTTATTTGATTCATTTTTCTTTTAGTACATAAAGAAACAACTCAATTTATTTAAATGTAGTATAGTAGTCTTACTGCAATTCTTTATTTTTTAATTTTTTTTGCCAACCATTACACTAATGCATCACTTCATAAGAAAAAAAATCATGCCAGTCAAACCAATACGGATATTCCTCTTCCTACATATGACTGCCTATTACTCTTCAAATGCAGAATTACTTTGATGTAAATATAGTAAACCTATTCATTGTTCTTGTAGCCCTTCAGAATAAAACTAATGTCTCCTGCTAGATCCAATTCCAATTTAATCCCAAAGTTGAATTATTTTCTTTGTAAAATGTTATCCTGAATTCAGAGCCAACTAATTTCCTAATTAATTTCATGAAATAATATTCTATTAAGAGTATTAGTTAGTATTAATACAGATGGATAATTAAGAGGTAATTTGAAAATGGTTTTATAGCATTTTAGACAACTAGATACTCTGTAAGAATGTTTTTAATGATTGTATGGTAAACTATAGTGCTCTCCTGGCTATTCACTAAAAAATTCAGAATAACTTGCTCAGTTAGGATTAACCCAGTATTTCTAAAAGTCCCAAATATACTTAAATTTGTAGGACGTATTGGGAAAATTTATTTTAAAGGTAATTTATTTATGAATAAAAAATCTAATGCATAGGGTAAATGTATATCCTTTTTATATAAGTAATAAATTTGATAATCCTAGCAATAAGCTAAGCAATATAACATATTTATTTGTATTGTTATATTTTTATTTTTTTAAATCATTTGGCAAAAAAATCAAACTCATTATATCTTATTTCAATGAAATCTACATATAAGTGTAGCTTAAAACCATTGTTTTCCTGCTAAATATAAGAATGATATAGGAAATATTCAGTAGGATATTGAGGGAATATATTTATTTATATATTTACTCACTTGTGTGTTTACTTCTAAAATGAGAGATACTGAGCCACGTCTTCCTGTGTCCTAGTCCAGTTCTGTATACATAGCATACTGATTTCCCAGGCTGACAGGCAATAGTAAAAATAAACAAATGTATGACACTTTATATATAACTTCTTGGGAAAACTATCATCAGAATGCAGAGCATCTGCTTTAATCAAACTTTGATTTTTTAAGGTTATATTCACATATTTCCTCAATTTTAGGTACACAGTTCTATGAATTTTGAAAAATGCAAGAACCCCACAGTCAAGTAGAAAATATTTTGATAAGCCACAAATTTCCCTCACGCTCTTTTTTAGCCAAGACATCAGATTATCTGAATATCTCTACCACTACCCCTGGCAACCACTGATCTGCTTAGTGTATAGGGAGAGATAGACTTTGTTTTTATAACTAGAGTTTATTATTCAAAGAAAATCTCTCGAGAAGTCCCAATAAAAAGCACATAAAAGAAGAGTTATTTTGGTAAAGTGAATTTAGGAGGGCTGGACGATTAGAAAATTACCTGGCCATGATCTCTTGCACTGGTGTGAATAAAGCTTCAGATAACACTAGCTAATTCAAGAAGCTGCTTAAAATAACACTAATACTCTTTTTTATTCTCCTCAGTGTGGATGTTTTTGAAGCTGGAGAATATATTGTTAGGGTATCAACAGGTCACCTCTTTATGAAATAAGTACCTTATTAAAAAGGGAGACAAGGAAATCTGAAGGAATAAATGCTGAAAAATCCAGACAATTAGGCAAACGCCATTTTAATCAAGTACATGGAGTATTAAAAGAATGGATTTTGTTAATATTCAAATCCATTCATGGCATGTGATGAGTTTGCTGCGAATCCTTCCTATAGAGACAGCTGAGAGACCTCATAACTTTCCTACTTTGTTCAAACCTTGTTGTGTGCAACACTTTTAATCATATTGCCATTATATTTTTAGGTGGAAATATTGCCAAACTGTCATAATACTCATGGAAAAAAGTTATAATCTATTTATGTTCTTAGGCCATTTTGTCAATTTTTTTATTGTTTTTTTAATTGAAGAATCCTTTACATAAATAAAAGGCACAAGTTTGAATTGTACACTTACACGAGTTTTGACAAATGTATAAATCCACATTCTGTCACCCTAGAATGTTGACTGTGCCTTTTTCACTCCTAATCTCTGACCTCCCCATAATAGCAACTACATAATTTCTATCTCAAAAGCTTTATTTTGCCTGCTCTTGAAACTAATATAAATGAAATAATATAAGTGTATAGTAAGTAGAACCTCGACATAGAGTTGATTTTTGAGTTTCATATACATTGTTTTCTGTTCCTTTTATTGTTGAATAAGTACATCACAGGTTGTATATCCTTTGACCTGTTGATGCACATTCGAGTGAAATTCGTTTTTGGTTTTGATGAATAAAACCAAAATAATCATTTCTGTACAGACCACCTGCAGATGTGCATGTTCCTCTGTCTTTGATAAATATCTCACAGTGGTATCACAGGGTAGAATATACTTAGCTACATAGTGTTTGGCTAAAGCATTTTCCAAAATGGTTTGGGAAGAGTTCCAGTTACTCCACATCATCAACACTAACAATGCTTTTTAATTTCAAGGGCGTGTTTTCTGTTTCCTAAAGAATGTTGCTTGGAGTTTGCATAGTCGTTAGCAGATAGAGACAATGTGAGGGGTTCTGTGTACGGTTTTCATATCAAATGAAGGAGGAAACACCTGAGATTGTTTTAGCAGCTTCCCCGATGTGGGGCAAAAAGAGAAGAGTACTGGGTCATAAAGAGAAGAACTACTTTCAGCCCTGGCTGGTGTAGCTCAGTGGACTGAGCACGGGCCTGCAAACCAGAGGCTTGTGGTTCAATTCCCAGTCAGGGCACATGCCTGGGTTGCGGGCCAGTTCCCAGCAGGGAATGCATGAGAGGCAACCATACATTGACATTTCTCTTCCTCTCTCCTTCCATTCTCCTCTAAGGATAAATAATTTTCTTTTAAATCTTAAAAAAAAAAAAAGAGAAGAACTACTCTTAAAGTTGTCAGCTGGCTGAAAGATAAAATTTTAAAAAAGAGATTTATTAATCAGATGTCATTTGTTAAAATGATTAGTATTTCCCTACTGCATTATGTTTTCACCTGAGTAAGATCAATTGGATGTATAGTTATGGATATATGCTGGACTGTCTCTTTTGTTTCATTTGTTTATATGCCATTCTTGCAAAAATTGCCAGACTGTCTTGATTATGTAGCTTCATAGTAAGACTAATTTGGATGAAGTTAAGTCCCTAAGTTCTTTCTCAATAATTGCTTTGGTTATTCGGGGTATGTTAAATTTTCTATAAAAAGGTGTACTGAATTTTGATTGGGACTAGATCAAATTTATAGACTAATTTCGGTAACAGGACTTTCATAAGATTTCCAATCTATAGTCATGTTATAGTTCCCCATTCACTTATGTGTTCTTAGGTTACTGAGTTTATGCCTTTCTTATTTCTTATGATAAGCATTTAAAGATACATATTTACTCTTAAGCACTCTTTTGGCTGAATGTCACAAATATGGACATATTACTTTTTTATTCCTGTAAATCATACAAACATGTGCACATTAGACAGACTCACACAAGTTTCTTTGTGGTTTTTATTTGATCTTTAGAGAATTTGGAAGTGGGCTGCTTACTTTCTCTATATTTGGACTTTTGTATCTTTTTAAAATTACTTACTGTTTTTTAACTATTTTAATGGTGTTTATTACCACTTTGATTCCCTTGTGGCTGGAGAGTATATAAACAGACTTTCAAACTGTTAACATATTCAAAAGCACTCCCTTGCGTATTGCCTTATTAATAGATGTAGTGTTCTATTAATGTGTTTCAGGTCACATTAGATAGTAATGTGGTTCAAATTTTCAATATAATTATTAATGGGGTGGCTTGTCTAACACCTACTAAAATGAGACATGTTAAAAATCTGCTACTGTGAGCATGGATTTTATTCATTTCTGTTGGTACTTCTGAAAATTTGTAGTAAGCATATTTTGTTTTTTAATTTTTGAAAGTTTTTTATTTCCTTTTCAAAAAAATTTTGTGTATTTTTTCCATTACCGTTTACCCCCCTAACGCTCCTCTCTCTGAACCCTGCAATCACCACTCTATTGTTAATGTGCATGAGTCCTTTGCACTTTTAGCTCTGTTTCTCTATTCACCTCATCCTCCCCTGCATCCCCATTGCTGATAGCTGTGTTAGGTATATTTTGAATTCCTATTATAGTCACTACATATTTTAGATTGTTGAGTTTTATTAATCAGCTTGGTCTTTCATCATCATAAAATATACTTTCATTACAGTTAATACTCCTAAGCTTGCCTATACTTAGTGTTTGCATCTTTTTTATACTTTTGCTTTCCATTCTTTCCCAGTCTCCTATTTTTGTCAGTTTGAATACATCCGCCTTTAAATTTTAAGTGTATAATCAGTTACATATATATATTATTTTTTCAGGATATTTGGTTTAGAATCATTTTGTCATCCCCTCTGTTCTTCGTTCGTCTTTCTCTGTCTTCATTTATGTCTTTCCAGTCTTTTTTTGTATGCCATTCTCTATGCACTACAGGTTGGTTAGACCTTTTCTGTTTTCACTGAGTTTTAATTATTGCCCTAGGGATTACAGTATGCATTTAAACTATCTCAGTCTACTTACGATGAAAAATATACTTAAGTGTGACTGCTATTACAATCATTTCTTAATATTTGCTGAGCTTTATAGGTATGTGGGTTTCTTACTTTGTAAAATTTTAGTTATGGCTTTATTAATTGGGTCAATACCTTACTTTATGGACATGATTTTTTCTTCTTACTTGAGAATTGCTGGGAATACAATGGAAAGTCTAACTTATTGGCAATACTCCCTACTTTAGAGGGACTCAAACTCCAACCGCCCCTGTGTCTATAATGAGTAACTGCTGATGGCTGAGCTTGGATTTTTCTCCTTATATTTGTTGTTCCTTCTTTAAGATTTTTGACTCTTGCTTAAGTTAGTGGTCTGTGAAGGATTTTATGGGATCTTCTATGCATATATTGGAGCTCTTACTTTGTGGTTCCTGTCATTCTGATATTTTCTCCCTCTAATTATAGCTCCCTTCATTGCAGTCCCAAATTTTATCTCTCGACACCTCAAGAAGAATGTCTCCTAAAACAGTTTTTAATCAAGTCCTATTTGGTCACTACATGGATGATGCAGTGTTGGAAGGGGAAAGCTATATAACTAAAATTTTCATTTCTTATATATGCCTGCATTTAAGATCGAATCTCCTCAACTGTCTTCCTGCTTTTATTCATTCTTCAGTAATTTCAACTAATAGTTGGACACCCTTGCCCAGAGATTATATTGTTTATCAACAGGAGACTCAGTTGATACAACCTACTTTGTCTTTAGTGGATGCCAGAAACCTGCTTTTAACTTTGTTTTAAAAGTACTGTTAATTCTTTTCTGACCATGAAAGTAAATATAGTCATTATAAGATATTTTTGAAAATACATTAGGTGATCATGTAGAATATAAAAATAATGCCTACTTCCTGTCAAGATGGAGACATAGGTAGATACATGCCTCCTTGGGCAACCATAGAAATAATTACAATCAGACATCAAAACAAGTAACACCAAGAACCGTTAGAAACTCACCCTGTATGGAAGTCTGACAACCAAAGATTTAAAGAGGCCGAATTCACCCCGACTGGGAGATGCAGAGTGTCAGACAGGCAGAGAGGCAGATAGGCATGGAGGGGCAGTGGTGGCAGTGGACCAGATGGGCCCACATTCCCATATGGTGGATAAAAATCGGGAGGGATACCTTGTGAGTGAGCAATGCCAGCCCCAGACCAGACCTCACAGCCCAATATCCAGCACCAAGAAGAAAAATCCCCATTACCCCTGACTGTAAAGGTTCAGGCAGTGAAAGAAATGTCCAGATTTTCACCACTTAAAGGGCCTGCACAGACTTAGAACACATGCAAACCCACCCTGGGTTTCATTACCAAAAGAGCAGCTGGAAGGGTGTTAATTGCATACAGGAAGTAGGTGAAGTGATTGGAACTGAACGAGTGCCCAGCGAACCTCCAGAAGCCAGGCAGTGGCATTGTTCCCTCTCTGAGGCCCACACACAGACCCTCAAAGTGGTGAAGTGGTTTGCTCCACTCTGGCAATCACTGAAGGCTCTACACCACAGAATTTACAGATGCCTTTTTTACATAGGCCACACTAATAAGACAGGGAGTCAGAGCAGCTCTACCTAATACACAGAAACAAAGTAAGGAGGCTGCTAAATTGAAGAGACAAAGGAACACAGCTCAAATGAAAGAACAGAACAAAACCCCAAGAGAAAGATCTAAAGCAAATGCAGCTAGCCAAACTATCAGATGCAGAGTTCAAAACACTGGTGAGCAGGATACTCAGAGAACTCACTGAGTAAGGCAACAAAATAAAGGTAGAAATGAATATTATGCTAAGTGAAATAAAAATCCACAGAGAACCAACAGTGAAGGTAAGGGAGCTGGGATTCAAATAAAAGATTTGAAACACAAGGAAGAAATAAATATTCAACCAGAGCAGAAACAAAAAATTTTTTTAAAAACCCACAAGGATAGTATAAGGAGGCTCTGGGACAGCTCCCGAAGTGCTAACATCCAAATAATAGGGATGCCAGAAGGAGAAGAAAAAAGAGCAAGAAACTGAAAAGTTATCTGAAGGATCATGAAAAAAACTTCTCTAATTTGGCAAAGGAAATACACATGCAAGCCCAGGAAGCACAGAGAATGCCAAACAATTTGGACCCAAAGAGGACCATATCAAGACATATCATAATTCAAAAGCCAAAGGTTAAAGATAAAAGAGAATCTTAAAAACAGGAAGAAAAAAAAAAGATAGTTGCCTACAAAGGAGTTCCCATAAGACTATCAGCACAAAGGGGGAATAAGTGGAACAATTGTAATAGCATAAGCAATAAAATATACTTAAAAAAAGAAAACAAAAACTGTGCTCATTTCTTTTATAAATGAAATGCAAGCTATTATTATCATTGATTTTATTTTAGTGTTTACTCATAAAATTTGAGTCACAAAGAAAAAAAGTATTCTTTGGACAATATTAAGATTATCAACTTTTGATCCTTCCCCAAATTAATGTTCAATTTAAAAAGAAAAAATAAAAATCACTCCATTATTACACTCATTGGAAATAAATACTAGTGATATTTTATGCACTTTCAACATTTTTCTATGTACACATATGTGTTTATAGCTAAGATATGAAATACTATAGGCATATTGGTATACACTTAAAGTTTTACATAGGCATATATTTTGCTTAGCATAATATTAATTATTTCATAAATACCCTTTTAAAACATAGTTTCGATAACTTCACATTGCATCACACAATGTTATAATTTATATAACTCTTCTAATAAGTTATTTATAAATAAGTGTCATGTAGCTTTGTCAGCAAGTATTTTTTCCAAATTTCTTTCTTTATTTAGTTTAGAAATGTAGAAGTGGATTATTAAGTCTAAGGGTGTCAATATTTTAAAGATTATCAATAAATTTTGCTAATTTTTCCCCAAAATATTTTCCCACAAGCAGCATCTGAATGCATTTCTTTTACAACCCCTCTAATCATCAGTTCTTGATATTTGGCTTTACAGCTACCTAACTGGGAGAATTTGAATATCTTTGATATGATACTAACCGTTTATATTGTTCTTTTTTATAATCATCTATCTATATTCCTTACCCATTTGTTCATTCTTATGAGCTCATTTTTTATCTAACAATATTAACTTTCCATTGTAATTATTTTTAATTCAATTTTGAGTATAAATAATTGAGTCTCTTGTAGCAGCCTCTCTGATACCAGGTTTCATTTGTTTAGGATTGGTTTGAGGTAAAACTCACATATCATAATTAACCACTTCAAACTGCAGCTGTGTACTCACATTGCTGTGAAACTAGCACTCTGTCGAGTTTCAAACTATTTTATCAACCTCAAAAGAACAACCATACACTTTAACTTCTTGAGCATTTCAAGTCTTACTCTAGTAAGTCCAATGTCTGGGCTTTTTCAAGATTTGTTCCTGTCATTCCTTCCTTTAATTGGCAACAGTTTCCTGTTTCTTTGTATGAATTATAATTTTTGAATAAGTGGGCATTTTTAATCTAGTAATGAGTTGACTCTGGATGTCAGAATTCTCCCAGGCTCCTAGGCATAATTATGTTTTCCTCTTTTGTTGCCGTTGTTAAGGGCTGCAGTCCTCTGTTTGTTTGGTGACTTTCCCAAACTGCTTTTTTGAAGACCTTCTTACTCATCACGTGTGATCACTGAAATCTCTATTCCCCTGCTTCCACGACAGCCAGTGTCCTGACAGAGATTGCTCTGAATAGGAATGTTCAGACATGCCTATTTTTTAAATGCTCAGTCTCCTTACATTTCTTGGACAGATGCCATTTGGAAGTCTCTTTAGCCCAAGGGTGTTGAAGAGATGATCAGGATCTGTGCTGGCTCCCCTGGGGCTGCTGCCCTGAGCAGATCAAAGCACATATTGCACAGTTTTTGAAGGACACTGCCCTTATTGCTCACCTCGGTAACAATGAGCTGCCCACTGTGAAGCTGGGGAATGAGATCTGTCACGAGAAACACTGAACTTCACTGAATATTACCAGCCTCTCCCGTCATCAAATATTCTTCTGGCTACTGCAAGTGTTTGAGTGGACTGCAAAATTCCAAAATAGTTGATTCTAATAGTTCTTGAGAGCAATAGTTATTTTGGTGGGCAAACCAATTCCTGGAGCTTCATATCTTACCATCTTCCATGATATCATATAAATACTAAGGTTTTGCCTGTGGCCTAAAATAATGTTCACTTTTGCTACTGAATTTTCCAGTGAAAGTCCAGGAGAACTTACCTCAAATTGCCTACTCAGAGATCTCTACTTCTTTAATAATAATAATTTTGAAATATATGCTTTTCAAATACATTCATTAACACAACATTTCAAAGACTAGGCTCACTGTAAGCAGTTTTATAGTGTAAAGAATATGAAGCGTGCAAAGTTTGGAAAGTTCACCCCAAGAATACAATGAGGAAAATAACTGACATGTTTTGACATCTTGCCCATCCTATTTTTATGGTACAACACAATTAGCTAATGGCAGGAGTTGAGTTTGAACCTAAAACACTAGAAAACATGCCAGGAAGACCACAAAAAAACTTAATCTTCATTTGATGCATTCAAAGAAAATGATGAAGAGCTGAAAAAGGGCTGTGAGAGACTGGTATGTTCTTTAAAATGTGATAGACAATAATTTAATATGAACCTTTCATTTCAGCATTTCAAATGTGATAGTATTTAATAGAACAGAATGAAAGAACACAAAATTACTCCTTAGATTAACTCAGAAAATCATTCTTTTTATAAAGACTATGACCACATTCTTTGTTCCCTAAAGGTCACTTTATGCAATATTAATACATATTCTTTTTATGCAAACTCATTTTGACAGCAGTGGTGCAAGCTATGATTCATTTTCATTTAGACTCTTTACTTATTAAAAATACTTTTTTAAAAAAGTACAGCTAGCATAATTTATTAGGCAGTACAAAGACATGGATGATGCTTATAGTTCAAACTTGATTTAACATTTTAAAATAACATAAAGAAAAAGAAAAAAATATATTCATACTGTCACGTCTTGAAATTTAAAATATATGTTAGATATGAATAGATATCATACATTTCTCTCTATAATGACTTTTTCTGCAGTTGGAGACAGCACATTTTGAGGAATTTTCATTTGAATATGAATGAAAAATTCTGAGCATTAAAATGTGCTAAATTGATTTCAGTTAGAGGGTGTTAATGCTATTTTAGCCCAGCCCCCTTTCATATCCATTATCCAGGAATTGTAGTGGTTTTGGTGCATTATTATGACTTTTATTTCTAAGTGGAAGTGTTTATGTGAGAAGATTAATGTGATCTAAAAGAATTGCTGGGCCCAAGTATTGTATAAAGCAACACTGTGAAATCAATAGCAAAGGAGAAGAATAACATTGGCACTGAGAGGGTAAAGTCATATAAAAATATAAGTTATTTGGTTATTCTGTGCTATACACAGCAGATTGATCTCCATTACCTTGATAGTTTAAGGAAAAGTTATTTGGAAAATTATTTCTCTTCTCTATTTTACTTTGGATCAATCTGAATGGCTCTTACATTGAAAAAAAGAGGTAAAGAATTTTATGAGTTTATTAATCTACTCAATCTTTACCGATAGCCTCTGCAAAACTGGTATTCTGCCCTGGTGTTTCAAAAGAGCAATTTATATGCCTCTTTTTAAAGATCTTACAGTATAGTGGTGGAGGCAGACCAAGAAATAGACACTTAAAGAACAATGGGATGGGAGGATTGTACAGCAAATCACTGAGTGGGCTGAGAGCACAGGAAGTCACTTTACAGATGTGAGGGGGGAAATTCTCACCTGGTCTAGAAGGAAATATTTATTTCTGAAAACTCCCTGGGTCATTTCACTATATAAGTTTCTTCAACTTTTATACAAATTGTCTTTTTTTTAAACTGAAATAACACTTTACACATTTCATAGACTAATCCCATCTGGTTCCCAGACTTTAGTAATCTTTCATTTATGCTAAAATATGACTCGGATTACGTTGGATTAAACAACATAACATTAATTTCTTTATTGTATAAAATTTCAGATAAGTAGCAAATGACTAGGTGTTATGACAGTTCTGCTCCAAAGAGTTATTTTGTTTTCTTTAGTGCTTGACCTTAATTCCCAAGGTCACTTTATAATCTGAGATGGCTATTAGAGCCCCAGCTGTGAATTTCAGAGAGGAGGAAGTATAAGCGGAAGGGGCAGTGGTCATACCTCAGCCATCATTTAAAATGGATTTTTAGAAGCTGATGCAGGGAATTTCAGTTTATATAATACTGGCAATTATTAATCATATAGCTACATCTACCTGCTTTGAAAGCCTAAGAAAGGTAGTCAATCTAAGCTTTTTTTTTTTTATGAAAAGAAATTACAAAAAAGTGTTTGGAAGACAACTTCTAAATGAAAACACATTATCCATGTGCTATTGATTTCCAAACATATACCACTTCTTCTTTCCTAAGATTTCAGATTTTGTGCCCACTCATTTACTGGATAATCAGTTTGGCTCAAAAGTATATATATATATGGTGCATATTTTGTGTTAGACATTATGTTATATACTATGTATAAATGGTAAATATGATTGTCTTCATCCCTACCCTCAAATAATTATAGATGAACTGAGATGGAGACAGCATGCAATTATCTCACAGTATAATCAGTTGTAACTAGGGAAAATTTAGGGTGCTATGGGAGAAAAAAGATGGCACCTCACTTAGGCTTGAGAGTCAGGAAAAATATTATAGGTTGAGTGTCATCTAAGCTGCTTAATGATAATTAAGAATCACCAAACAAACTCTAAATGGAAGGGTGTTCCATATACTTCCAGTGATATGGTTATTTACAACAGGATAAACTCAAGGAGCAGAAAGAGTTTGCAGTGTCATTGAATAAGATGACACTTAGATGAGTTGGCAAGAGGGAGCTCGCGACAGGCCTTTTGACAATTCAAAAATTATCTGGGTTTTAGGAAAAAAAGGCAATCCACTAAAGGTTTAGGAGCATTTTGTCTACCAAAGAGCATAGGCAAGATTGTGAAAGACATTGATCTCACCATAATAATTTTTTTAAAAAGAAAAAATCTAAAAATTCATTTTTTTAAGTCATACAAGAGTTGGAGTTTCAGCAAAATCTTAGTAAACCTAAATTCCAGAGAGAAATGAACTCTTCCTAAGTGATCAGTTACTGGTGCTGGGAAAATATTTAACAATATATCCTCCAGCCTCACCTACATTCATGTGATACTAAATCTTCTCATTGAGTTTGGGGATCAGGCATTTCTGAAGCCTGGTCATGTGCTAACGAGGTGGCAGGTCTATGCCTTATTCTCAAACAACATGTTTTGGAAGAGATATGTATGGAGTTTAGGAAAGGTTATACTTAAGGGTTATATTCATATTACTGGTTAGATATTTTATAATTTGGGGGAGAAACAGATGGGTTTCTGATAAAATGATCAATCATTCAGTTTGTTGCACTTGAAATGAACTTTGAAAAGTGACGGAAATCAGACAGACAACCCTCTGCGGGATTATGCAGTGAAGCAAATGTCTCCATATTTGCCACAAATCCCCAGTAATTTTTTTTCCTGAGATTCTAATGAGGTATGTCAACCTGCTCCAATCAATTGAACATCCAATTTATTGCACCGGAGTCTAACCTGGTTTTCTACAGATGTTTTTGGATCAGAAACCACATATTTCCTCCCCCCAAAATCAGCATATTTTGTTCCCAGGTTCTTTACTTCTGCTGTCCCTTTTTTTCACTACTATTTTAAAAGAATTAATTGTATTCTGTGTATTTTCTAAAACAAAATTAAAAATTTTAAGCTTAAATGAATTTTTTACCCTCATTCTTCTTTGATAAAAAGCAGAAACCTTTGGGGTTAAAGGGACAGAAAGTAGAGAGACTGTCATATTACCTAATATATCTACAGCATTCTTTTACCAAAAACAAGTCAGTGGCATTTCTCTGATGAAACAGTATAAGCTGCAGACACTGTAAGGTAACCTCAGCATCCCAAAGGTGAGTACAGCCTTATGTTCAAGGGCACAGCCAGTTCTGTCACTTGCTTGCTGTGTAACCCAGGGGAAACCTCTTAAGATACCTATTCATAAAATGCACTGTTAAAATATAGATAATATAGGACTGGAACTAAGGATATGAGCAAAATTAAGTAGGCCACCTATGAATTCATTAATTAATCCACATAACTAGAAATATAATGTAATATTTTAAATTCTTTGCAAAATATGAAAGATGAACTAAAATAAGCCAAGCTTTTAAATAAAAATAAGATCTGCCCTTATACTGATATGACTCACCTCAATCAACTCAAGGTAATCCAAGACCTGATAAAATACCTACCTAACAAAGTTACGCCATGAATTTAATGAATAAATACATATGAAACAGTTAAGTAGGAGCCCAATAAAATAAGATTATAGCTAGGATCTCATTGCAATTTGAATTTGATGATTATTTTCTTAAGAGAAACAGTAACATTTGGTTATAAATGTGTAATTCAATGTCTTATTCAGAAGTGGAAACATTACAATTCATGAACAGTAAAACTGGTGATACTAAGTAGAATTTCTATTGCATGAAACAAAATAAATTTTACTATGAAAATGCAAGTGCACAATTGTACTCATGTCACATACCAAATTCAGGATTCAGGCTATTTACTTTTTGGTAAAACTGCTATGACAGATTAATGGTGCTTTCTCACTTTTGTGGTGTATTAAGAACAAAAAAATTCATGTATAAGTGTCAATATACAAGCTGGTGAAAGGTATGGTATGAGTGGAGAGAAGAAAGGGGTATTTTATTATTCAACAAAATGTGAAACTTTTTTCTTTATTTTAACAATAATTTGACACTATTTGTGAGTTAAAATTAACAGCTTGTATACAAAAGAATAGACTGGAAGTTAGTATGAGGGAAAAACTTATCTTCTATATGCCAAACATAGGGAGGGCTTTAGGACTTATTCCTTAGAAACATATATAAACTTTAAAGAAAATTTTAGACAAAACCTGTGACTCCTGAAATGTTCATAATTTTCATAAATTATGTCTTCATAAGTAGAAACAAATACTAAGAAATGATTTCATATTTGGCAATGCTTTTATTGAAAAAGAGATCATTGTCCAGAGAGATTAAGAAATATCTGTACAAATATCCAATATCAGTATCTCTTATATAGGAAAAATTCATAAATGTATATTAAGGGAACTGGTTGAAGATCGACTGCCTATATTCAAGTCTCTGCTCTACACTTAATTGCTGTGTGCTGCTGGGTTATCTGCGTAAATAATGCACGCTCATTTTTTTCATCTATTAAATGGGAATAACAATATAATGGAACAGCTACATATAAAAGTTTTTAAAAATGCATGTCACAGAGTGGCCATAAATGCTAGCTTGATAATTATTACTCATTAACTCATTAAGCAAAAAAAAAATGAGAGTAGGTATAACATGTAGCGGGCACATGAGCCCTCTGCAATATTTTCTTTATGCTGTTATTTTGCTCCTCATTAAGTTGTGATTACTCATAAATCAATTGCATGTTGCATAACTTAGAATGTTTCTTTTTTCTCTCAACAATAGAGTTAACGCTACAGTTAAAATATTGCTTGCTTTCTGAGGGTTATATGAAAGTACATTTGACCTATTTTACTCATATAATGTTTTTTTTTGATGGACTTGTTATAATTAATTATTTATATTATTTTGTCTCTACCTTTGCTTAAAGACAGTGACTGTAACTTCTCCATATTTTTATTCAGGATCCTGAAAGTGCTGTGGTGGGCCCAGGGATTCACAGGAATCGTCACTTGAATTGAGAGCCCAACAAGCATGTGCATTGATTTGAACTATTTGACAACTGCAATATTTCTCTTAAAATGAAGGAAAGATGGGAGATCTCTTACAAATTGTTTGGATTATCTTGTAAGCATAACTGTCAAATGCAGACGTGGAAATTATAATAATGAAGATCTCAAGGTTCATCATAGATCAGATATTCCTAATGATAAGCACTCATTAATATCCAACAATAGGAAAGGACCATTATGCAAGAATTAGAGTTCTACTGGGAAGGTTAATAATTTAAGTGACAGAATATGATCTGCTATTTTAATAAGGTATTAGAATTTGCATATGTGTTTCTTCAGCTATAAATTCTGACAACCCCCATCTAACACGTTGTCATGTAACAAAAGTATTTTATCTTATTTTTTATTTCAACCAGGCTACTGCTTCCATATCTGGGGAGGTGGGGGAACCTCAGACTCGGTGGATTATTGTGTATGTGGCTCTTAGAACTTGTTCGTATTTCTTCCATTGTGTGACATTAGCCACTGTCTCTATTTAGCCCTGGTTGACACATGGGTGTAAGGCATAGAAAATATTTATAATACTCTTGACTTCCCTTCTTTCATTTTTCACTTTAATTTTCACTTCTCTTACAAGTAGGGCAGCTGATAGATTCATCACTCAGACAGTTCACCCAGGACCATGTGTTTCTCATATTGGTACCCCTTGCTGGTGGCTAGGGTGGTCTAGGAGAAATGTATTCTTTATTCTTACAGATTATGTTTGACACGATATTCTATTTAAATATTGTACAAGGGCAAGTTCTTTCATTTCGCCTACCTTATCTTCTTCCCTTTTCCCACTACAACTGGTTTTTGAAAAAGAGGCAAAATGGTGGATGGGAGATAAGATCTGTGTTCTGATTAACATCAAATGACAGTTCAAAGATGTTTAGGGCTGAAACGGGTGGTAACAAATTAACTAAACGTGGAGTATACTTGTGAAAGAGAGATTGAGGAACCAAGTAACAAAATTGCCTTTGTAGCTTTTACTCAGGACAGAAGGGGTACGTGGTATGGACTAGATTCCAATGCTTTTTACACCATTTTACATGTGCTGCAGCTGCTTTTGTTGTGATTGCTGCATCACCTCCTGCCATTGCCTGTTGGAAAGAAATGGCTCTAACAAAATGACACTTTCTGTGAGTTATTGTTGTTTTGCTCTTTGGTTGGAATAGCACAAATCACAGATACAATGCCCCCACCTTACAAAATGTACCTCTCCTAGATCTCCAATGATCTAAGATTGCAATTTGATCCAGAAGCTTTAAACTGCTTTGTATATTGAAAAGCAAGTACAGTCCATCTTCAATTTGACTTCTTTATAAATTTTTTAATATCACAACAGTTAGGGTAAGCTTGAGGACCAATTCCCTGAGAAAGTTCACAGTTAAAAGGCTCAGTCAGTTCCTGTCCATGAGATTATCAAGCAGGAAACATACCTGGAGAATTTTATGAAGAAGGAGGAAAGAAGTTACTAATCTTTGCCTTCTGTATTGCTAAACTGATATGTACACGGAGTTTGGGTAATACAATGCATATTCATGCTGACAGCTAATTTTCAGGCTAATGCAATTCAAAACAGAAAAGATAATGAACACTAAAAAAACCCAGAGTTTGTAAATGGAAATGCTGACAGACTCTTAACTCTAATAGCTGTGCTATTGGGCATCACCAAAATAACAAAGCTAATTTTAATGAAGATTTGAAAGTAGATGAGGCATTTATCTTCGGTAATTATGGTACTTCTGTAGGACTAATATCTAAATGGAATTTATACCATTAAAATGACCCAAGGGAAATGACAATTGTAGGAATAATTCTTGCTCAGTGTGATTCGATACAGGTTACATGTATGGGTATATTTCAAGAGTATTTTCCAAATATGGAACTAGACACATTACAATTATTAATACACTATTTCTTCCTAACTTTGCATTGAGGAAACCTGCTTCTAAAACAAGTCTAGTTAATTTTTCTTAAGTTATACTTTTTAGAATTAAATTATTTTAAAAATTGTTACTAAATGAAAAGATGTGTTACAAACCTTGCTATCCATCTACCTACTTAGGCTTACAGTGTCTTTTACTAAACCTAGAATCAGCTTGCTGGTTAATATCTATCTTAGACCTGCCTTCAGACTCTTGGGGTCAATGATATCCATGTATGTTACCAATATCTATTTAGAACCATTCATAGGCTAGGTAATATATGTACTTAATGCTCTGGGGACTATATGTAACATATTAAGGTACAAATACAGTTCTATTGTAGGGACTTTCAGTGTCATCCCCTTGTGTAGGTAAATCTCACACAAAGGGAGAAAGAGTTTTATTACAAGAAAATGCTATACCTTTTATAGGCTTCAGTCAGGGGTGTGCAACTCATTTTCACCAGGGGCCACATCAGCTTCACTGTTGCTTTTAAAGGACTGAGTGTCATTTCAGTTCTTTAACAGTTAAGGAGTAGTTACATTTATACAATCCTAAAATTATTTTGGCCCTTTGAAGGAAACCACAAGGCTGATGTGGCCCCTGGCGAAAATGAGTTTGACACCCCTGTTCCAGGTCATTCATGTTTATTAATAAACTTCTTCAATATTGTCTATCTGGGTTTCTGTCTCTACATGTATATCTAAGAGTTAACATTTAGTTAACACTCTGGATTTTAGGCTTTGTGTGGTTGGCATTACATGAATTACTTTTAGTTATTATCTCAACAATTCTCAATAGGTATGATCTTTTTAAAATTTTTTATTTATTTATCTTTAGAAGGGAAGGGAAGAAGAGAGGGAGAGAAATATCAATGTATGGTTGCCTCTCATGCTTCCCCTGCTAGGAACTGGCCTGCAACCCAGGCATGTGCCCTGACTGGGAATCGAACTGCAATCTTCTGGTTTGCAGGCCCGTGCTCAGTCCACTGAGCTACACCAGCCAGGGCTCAATAGGTAGGATTTTTATTTCTCCAAGACCTTTTCTTTGGCTGAAGATTTGGATATGTCTCTTTCCCATTAATAGGACAGTGAGCTAAAAAAAAAAAGGAAGTTCAGCTACTTAACAGTCTTCATCACTTTAATAACATTGAACTTCAAACTTATTGGTAAACATAGAACTAGTAATACTACCTGGTAGATTACAGATTATTTTGTTATGATTATTTTCTTTCAACCATACAAACATTTAATGAGTTGTACATGTTCTAAGTTTTTATTTAAATATATATGAGGAAAATTAATGCCCAATTATTTGATGGCTAAGACGTAGAAATTGGAATTGAACTGTATTTTCCACTTTTAGAGTATTTCTTTATTTTAGAAGTCTTTCAGACTTACAGAAAAATTGTGAAAATACTACCAAGAGTTTTTATATACTTTTACCAAATTTCCCTTATAATCCACATTTTATATTTAAATGGTACTTTTGTGAGAATATTAAAGTAATATTCAGATGCTATTATTAACTAAAGTTTATGTAAAGATTTCCTCAATTTTTTCCAAATGTACTTTTTCTGGATCCTTCATTCTCCTAAGGATAAAACACTGCATTTAATTGCCATGTATTCTTAGGCTTCTGTGTTTGATACCTTTGACAGCTGAGGAATGCTGTTCTGATATTGACTAGACTGACTCAATTGAGATTTGCCTAATGTCTTTTTTTTTTTTTAACAGTTAGATTGCAGTTATGGGTTTTTGGGAGGAACACCAAGGAGATAATAGCTATTTTCAACATATCACAACATGTGCCCATATTTAAAGATGGCATATCACTGCTGTTGTTGACCTTGGTCACCTGGCTTAGGTAGTGTGTCCACAGTAAATTTCCGCTTTTTCCGGTTCAATCCTGTACTGTTTCAGAGAACGTCACCATGTACAAGTCACACTTAGAGAGTGAGGAGTTATGCTCCTTGAGTCAAGTACTGCTATAAATTCTTTAAAATTCTTCTGTAGTGGAGAATAATTATTCTCCCCCATTCATTTGTTTATTAAGTTACTTATTTATATCAGTATGGATTCGAGAAGATTTATCGTATGCTTGAGGCATATAATCTAGAACTACTTTACTTCTTTTGTTATTTTAATTGCTTTCATTCCGCCATTTGGTAGCAATTTGCGTTGGCTCTGGTACCCTTCTGACATACCTCTGTCTGTGTAGTGTCATACTGTTTTTGTTGGGTTTTGCTTGTTTAAGCAGACCCTAATTTTCTGGCACTATGAGATGCTCTAGGCTTATCTTGTGTATTTCCTGTTGCAGGCACAGAATTAAGCCTTTCTTCAAGAAAACTTGGTTTCAGAAACCAACATCTGGGTACTATGAGCTTTATCTTCTTGTTTTTCATGCAGTCAATTTTTTACCAAACATCACTTTGCTTACCACAAGCATAACAAATAAAGTATGAGAAATACTTTGTTTTGACTGAGTTCTCTTGAAGGATGTGAGTCCATTCTGGCTTTTAAAACTTATTACTACTGAGACTGGCATTCTATCTTGGCACTCAACCCCTGATGTTTTTAAAAAAATTTTAACACTATTATTTGAGACTGTATTTTGTGTCCCTATTTTACACATGAATAAAAAAGTGCAATGTGGGAAGAGGGAGGTGGGTAAGGGAGGGGAGAGTAAAGTCGTAACTCTGGGGACAACTGTAACTGAACAACAAAAAAGTTAAAAGAAGTGCTTAATGTCCTCAAATGATAAATAATGTTTCCATGGCCATATATATATATATTTAGCCAATGGTTGAGCATGACTTAAAAATTATAAGCTGACTTCCCATAACATTATGGTGCTATCATAAGCTACCTCTTTGCTTGTTACTGAACCCATGCCACTACAGCCATAATCAATATTCATTTAAAACATTAAGTATGGTTCTATTCATCCCTAGTTCCTATCCTAGTTGCAAGGCCAATCCTTCTAAGTCCCAGGCCAATGAAAGCATATCAGAGTAATGAGTATCTATTCTCAACAGGCAATAAAATGTGAAGAGTCTTAATTCTTCTCTTGGTCGACAACATTAAAAGGCTAGACTAGTTCGATAAAGGTAACTTGGTGGGGGTAACACATTTATTCATTCAGTAACTAGTTATTAAATATGTATGAGCAATAAGCTCATACATTGTATTTGAAATAAGCAGTGGTGACAAATAACTTCACTATTTTCTCTGTATCTACAGGGATTTATCTTTAAACAGGATAAGAAAATCATTTAAGCAAAAGAATAAAAGTAAAGAAATACAGAAGTAAACATATACAGAATTTAATAATACTTCTCAGACTTTAATGTGTTTGAAAATAATTGGGTAATCCCATTAAATATCTACATATTTTGATTTGGTAAATCTTGGGGTGGAGTAATGTTTCTGTATTTCTATAAATGTGTTAGGACGCTATATTCAGAAGTGATGGTCTCGAGAATAGTGAGGCACAGAAAAATGGTTAATTTTATAAGGAAAATAGTCAGAAAACCTGCATGAGTATAAAATATAAAATACAGATTAGAGATAAAATGAGTACCTGGATCAAAGAAAAAGAGGACCAGTGTCTGGGGAAAAAAGCATTTAAAGGTAAAATGTTAATTCCAAAAGAGTTTCACATTTTATTTGTTAACAAAATTTTTGTTAAGGAATATGCTTTTATTATGCCTTCTGTCAAATTTAATATCCTACTGATTTGTCTCTTAATTTCTAGTCAGATATTTTCAGAAAACACTACAATTCTTAAAAATTTAAATATCAAGTCTTTTTTCCCCATGCCTTCACCCAAAACAGTGTGGTGGCTTGGGAGCTGCAGAAATTTTTAAATGCATACTTCCTCTGAGCTCGGTTAAGTCTCCTCAGTTCCTCAAGTTTGTTTGGTTGTATACAAATGAGTGAAGATTTGAAAGATCAAATTACTTTTTGATGACAGATACACTATCCTTCTGTAGCAGGACGATATGCAGTCTTAATTATATTTTTAATTTCCTGAATTCTAGAAATAGTTTCCTGACTTATTTCTACAGCTCATTAATTAAGTATGTACATGAATTGGACAAGAGTGTCTTGGTTTTTTTTTTTTTTTTAGGAGAGAAATGTTCTATTTTCTTGGCAGCCATATTCCATTAACCTTTTATCTTTTAACTGTTCTTTGATGTGTGTTCTATAAAACAAGTTGAATATTCATTCTGAGATGAATTATTCAGTCAAAACAGTTCTGTTACTATATTATATAATAAAACAGCATGTTATTGATTTGGCATTGCAAATGAACTAGTTTTACTCTTTTTTCATACTGTAAGTCATCTTATTCTATTTGTATCAATGCATGTATCTTGAAAATCAAGAACCATTTTACTCACTTGAGAAAAATATATTAACTCAGTTAAAATATATTAACTCAGAACATTGGAGAGAAATGAATAAAATAAGTTTAAATACATGTGGTCATTAGGGTTCAATAACATACAAATGAAGTATCTCTAGGAGAAAATCGAGCCATCCAGGTTTCAGTCCTCTTTCACCCAGCATAATTATTTTGAGATCTCTCCTCATTATAGCATGGATCAATAACCCATTGCTTTTTATTGCTAAGCAGTATTCCATTGTATGGATTGTTAGTATGTCCAGTCAGCTGTTCATGAACATTTGACTTGGTTTCAGTTTGGGGCTATTATAAAAAAAGCTGCCATAAGCATTCATCTTTAAGTCCTTGCATGGACATAACTCATTTCTCTTGAAGAAATACCTAGGAATAGAATGGCTGGATCATATTGTGGATGCATGCCTACATTTATTTTATTATTTTATTGTTGTTCAAGCACCTTTGTCTCTACTTTCACCCTACCATGCCTCCTGCCCCACCCATCCTTGCCTCCCACCCTTAGACCCACCCCCTTTGGCTTTGTCTGTGTGTCCTTCATACATGTTCCTTGATGCCCCCCATTATTCCCTATGTTGTCTCTCCTACATTTTTAATAAACTGGTAAATTGTTTCCAAATTAGTTTTCCAAAATAGTATTTAAGATTAGTGAAGTTCTCATCTATTTCTACTTTCCTGAGAGTTTGTACCAGGAATGGATGATAAGGTGTTTTTTTTAATATTTTCTTTATTTATTTTTAGAGAGAGGGGAAGGGAAGGAGAGAGGAGAGAAATTCGTTTTTTAATTAAAATAATCTAGGATACTAATTTAGGTAGGCAAAGAGTAAAATACTAGGAGTAAAATCTTAAAGTAGCATGCAACAGACCTAAGAAATTAATCAATTAAATATGGTATAGGATGATAAAAAACCCAAAAAAGAGTTATGTGGAAACCTTTTAAAAATGTATATCATATATATCTATTTATGTGTATGTGTATAACTGAAATATAACATCAGGCTGTTACATCCAAGAAAAATAAGTAGTATAAGAAAAAAATAAAATAGCTTACTGTCTCTGAAGTGAGAAATGTCGGCATATTCAACATGATATAAGAAACACTTCCTGGTATGGAATTTAATTAATGACCAACAGAAAACATGCATCAAATTTAAACTTAAAATTATGGTTTCAGAAAAATGTAATTGCATTAGCCTTCAGAATAAACAAAATGAAAGTGGAAGTGACAGAATATTGGAGGAGAAGTTTGATAGAATAGCTGAAGGGAAGGGTCATCTTACAAAAAAGGAAAGGTAAAAGATACTGACTATGGCTGTTGAAAGAAGAAAAAAATGTGTTTCTATATACCTCAATGTTACAAAAATAAGCAACAGTAGAAGTGAAATTTGAAAAATGTTACTAGGGTGATATATATACACACATACATGCACACAATGTCATATAGAATTTATTTAATGTATCTTAAATATAACATATGTATTATCAATAACTAATAATATATACTTACATATGTATATGCATTTTGTTTACTTTCCTTATTATACAGAATTTCACGCAAGAATTAAATGTTAATTCTACTTTGGATATGCAATTTTATAGCAGTAGACAAAAAGATAATGGCTGTGAAATCTAAGGATAAAAGAAATGGAAAATGATGTATTACCTTCCCTTCCAATTTTTTATAATGAGCCCAAAAATGAGAGTGATTGTTCAGAAAGTACAGTTGGCCTTGGAGGAGGAATCCTCCAAGCCTACTGACTCTAGGAATGACACCTTGGAGCAGTCCATTCAGGGAATAAAAGGAACAAAAATTTATTCTTCTTTAATTGTCTCTCAAGTTTTTTCCATGGGAAGTTAGCTTCCATTATTACAGATATAGTTACCTGATCCCTTTGGTGAGTGTTCCAGAAGCCAGATCCTACATTCCTCAGTGTGGTATTTTTTGATATCAGATGTGAATATACCAGAATTGGAACTCATAACTGGTGGTATAAGTGTGGCAAAACTCCATTTGGCCCCAGAAAGTAGATTGCCTATGAGGTGGTGATGGAGGTGTAAGTAGGTGATAAGCAAGAAGATGAATAAAAAACAAAGAATCTCAACCTGTAGAGATCCAGCGGAAACCCAGTGAGGAGAGAGCTAATGCTGACACCTTGTTTTCTGCATTGATTCCATTTGAACACAGTTGAATGGAAGTCAGGGGTTAAGAAGTCCACAGATACAGTCCCGTGGCATCAGCCTCCTGTCCACATAGTGGTGGATGGGGAGAGCCTCTTGGGGCCCAGAGCCACAGCAGAGAGAGGAGGCACAGCACATCTGGTGAGGCAAATGGAAGATATCTAGACAGTCTTCTCCTTATTTATTGCTACCTATTGGTACTATTTTTTTTTAACAAAGGTGAACTTTTTATTTATTAAAAATGATTTTATATTTTATGAAAATGATATATTGAATGTCAAATGAGTTGACATTCAATATTATTTTGTATTAGTATCATGCACCACTATATTTATTTCCACATTATTTATAGTAGACAAGCTATGGAAGTAAACCAAGTGCCCATCAATAGCCAAATGGACGAAAAAAAAAAATCCTGTGGTACATGTATACAATGGATTATTATGAAACCATAAAAAAGGATCAAATCTGACCAAGAGCATGGATGAACCTAGAGGATATTATACTATTTGATTCTTATACTCTGTTCATTTTATAATGAGGATGCTTCTAAGAATTTTGTTGTTAATACTGAAATCCACAATAATTGTCACTGTTTGTTCTTCTTGCAGCCTTCTTTCTGGAACAAATAACATTAGACAGACTTTGACTTACTTACAAAGTGGTTCTTTTACTCCTTCACTACTATAAACTAATTCATTCTTAAACTTGGAATCAACAAGGTCTAAGTGCATCATCTGCTTTGATGCGGACCCTGGCTCATGGGGTCTGCCACATTGTAGATGAGGCACGAGAAATTCACTCAGACTAGGAATCCTGTGGAGGAAAATGGATAGCGTGGTTTCTCTCTCAAGGGGAGCAGACCTGGGAGCACCTCAACCACTCTCTCGAGAGTGCCAGGACCCTTGCTTCGACATGCTTTTATTGTGTTCAATTTGCACAGGAATAAAGCTCATCAATCATTGTCAGGCAGAAATGACTAAACAATAGATAACATTCAAGAAACTCTTGAGGGCTTATTCTGAGGCAGGATCGGATAGTTAAAGGGCCATAAAACTTTGGGAAACAAACTCACTTCTTGCTCGGTCCCTTATTATTTAAACTCAGGATATTAGCAAAATAGGTTTCCTAGGATTTTATACATTCTTTTTTAGGCCCCATCACTCTAGGGAACAGGACCTTTCCAGCACCAGCATTGTTTCGGGCTTAAGTCAAGCAAGGGAAGTAAGGCAGCCAAGAGATTAGGAGACTTCTTACAAACAGAATGAGGGCTGAGGTTATTTCAAAGCTGAGAGGCGAGGATGAGGGTTCATCACCCCCCTTTTTTTATAGCCCCTCAAGTCTTTCCCTGGAGGCCCCTGCGATTGTGCTTGTCTTTGGTGGTCCCTCCCTTGAGGAATCTTACCTGTCATTGGCTGATTAAGCACTGGGGGCCAGGCAGGGTGAAGTAAAAGAGGTAGAGGTGCCCCTGCCAGGGAGATAAGCTTTGTCTTCTTAGTGGCTTATGGTCCAAAGGTCTCTCACTCACCTTTAGCCATGGGGGGGTTACAGCTTCTGAAACCAGGCAGGGTGGTTCCAAACATACTTAATGCATACAAAGTTAGCTTAAGGAAAGAAAATGAATAATAATGAAGTATATTACTTTGATACAGAGAATTCTGAAACTAAAATAATAGAAAGGTTATTTTTTTCCTACAGTTTACAAAAATTTTATTGAGGAAAAATTATGACATCATTCTATAAATTAAAATGAAGTTCTATAATTTGTGGTTGTTTTCTATCTATATTTTATCTTACTATGTTAAATAATAAACTAAATAGCTAATTTTTATTGTATTCGTATTAAAATCTAACTTTAATTTACATATTTTATTAATATTGACAACACTGATATAATGTAAAGATTGTAGACCTAATAGACAGATGGTTTAAATTCTGCACTAGTTATATGACTTTGGGCAAGCAATTGATCTTTATGAATCTTAACTTCTTCTCTAATGGATAATATCTATCACACATAGTTTCAGGGTGAACATATTTTCTGTGAGACATTATTTCAAAAATTACAAATATGAATTTGAATAGAAAACACATCTTTCAAATACAGTATGGTAAGTGTGATGTCATTCAATGAGGAAAACAGTATTTGTAGAAACAAAAAAAGAAGGCATGGGTAACATACTTGAGTACTCAGTAGTTCTAATGTATGATGCATTCACACTGTATATCAGATGTGAAAAATTACAGGAATACATAAATTATATTTAATTTAGGCAGCCATACAATTTATACATAGCTACTTTAGTCTTATGTAAACATATAAAGGACTTTGACCCCTGACAAATTTATTTACTTTATTCAGGCTCATGCTATTAAAACATTTCTTAATTATACACATTTTGTACATAGTTCATGCAAAAAAACTCATGGAAGCATTTTTTATTAAAAAAAAGCTGCAAGAAAAACAAAAATGAATAATAGAATCATTGACCCAATCGGAAATTAATTATAAAATATGAAGCATAGGCAAAGATTTCACATGAACTTGTCTTCTGATTTCTAGAGTGAATTCTATTATAAAAAATAAATTATGTGAAATATATGATTTCAATAATATTGATTTGTTCCTTAGGTCATGAAATCTGTCCCTTTCAAAGATTTAAATTTACATTAAAATATTACATAGATACTTCTTAGTCAGATGGGTATATTAGAGAAACTCAAATATTTATAAACAAAAATGATAAGAGGACTCTTTATTTGTAGTAAGTGAGACTACTATTATTAATTTAAAAAAACTAGCTTGCCTTCCAATGTGGAGTTGTGAGATCTGAGTCCCAGTGCACTGAACCCAAATTTTTTTCAACAGTGGTATCATCTGCAACTAGAGAGAGTGCAAAAGGACCAGGACAAAATTTTGATGCAACTGACAACTTTTGTATTAAAAATATTATTATCTGCAATATTGACAATTAGAACAAAAATCAGATAGAAAACATTAAACAAAGAAAAGGTAATTCTATTTTCAAAACATTTAACAAACAGATAAACTCAGCCATAATTTCTTATTAAATTGTTTTGTTTCTCATAGAAAATTAAAGGCAAATCATATATTGAGAGAAAATATTAGCAATGCATGTGTCTAACTAAAGATTTGCATACAGAATATATAAAGAACTTCTATAACTCTATTAAAGTGAAACTCTATTAAATAAAAACACACAAAAGATTAAAAACATTATGCTCAGAGAAATGATAGAGTATGGCCTCAAAATAAAGAAGTGAAGGCTATAAAAAGTGAAATAAAGAAAAATCTACAGGAAACCAACAGTAAAGGGAAGGAAGCCAGGATTCCAATCAACAATTTAGAACAAAGGGAGAAAATAAATATTCAACTGAAAGAAGAAAAAAAAGAATTTAAAAAATTGAGGAGAGGCTTAAAAATCTCTGGAATAACTTTAAATGTACCAATATCTGAATCATAGGGGTACCAGAAGGAGAAGGGAAAGAGCAAGATATTGAAAGCTTATTTGAAGAAAAATAATGAAAGAAAATTTCCCCAGTTTGTCAAAGGAAATATACTTCCAGGAAATCCAGGAAGCCCAGAGAGTCCCAAACAAGTTGGACCCAAAGAGGGCCACACCAAGACACATCATAATTAAAATGCTGAAGTTTAAAGATAAAGAATCTTAAAAGCAGCAAGAGAACAGCAGAGGGTTACCTACAAAGAAGTTCCCATAAGACTATCATTTGATTTCTCAAAAGAAACTCTCCAGGCAAGAAGGGACTGGCAAGAAGTATTCAAAGTGATGAAAAGCAAAGACCTGCAAATTAGATTACTCTACCAGCAAAGCTATCATTTAGAATGAAAGAACAGATCAAGTGCTTCCCTGACAACATTAAAGTAAAGGAGTTCATTATCACCAAGCCCTTATTATATTAAATGTTAAAGGGACTTATCTAAGAAAAAGAAGATAAAAAATATGAACAGTGAAATGACAACAAACTCACAACTATCAACAGCAGAATCTCAAAGAACAAAAACAAACTAAGCAAACAACCAGAAAAGGAACAGAATCACAGAAATGAAGATCACATGGAGGGTTATCAGTGGAGAGTGGTAAGGTGGAGAATGGGGAAAAGGTGCAGGGAATAAGAAACACAATTGGTAGGTTCAAAATAGCCTGGGGGATGTAAAGAATATTATAGGAAATGGAGAAGCCAAAGAACTCGTATGTACAACCCAAGGACTTGAATTAAAGGGGGCATGCTGGAAGGAATGGGGGTACTGAGTGGAGAAGGATAAAGGGGAGAAAATGGGACAACTGTAATAGCATAATCAATAAAATATACTTAATAAATAAATAATAGATACATATTTTTAATCTATTGTTAAATTACAATTGTCTTCATTTTCTTCCCTCCACTCCCCCACCCCAGCCAAACCTACATTCCTCCCTTGCTTCTTCCCTCCCACTTGGTGTTGGCCGTGTGTCCTTTTTAGTAGTTCCTCAAAACCCTTCTCCCTTCTGTTCCCTCCCTGCTCCCCTCTGACTATTATTAGATTGTTCTTACTTTCAATGTCTCTGGTTACATTTTGTTTGCTTTTGTTGTTGTTGTTGATTAGGTTGAGTTGAAGGTGAGATCATATTTTAAAAGAATTTATAAGCATTACCAATAAGCACATGAAAAAGTGATAAACACCATTTAATATTAGAGAACTGCAAACAAACACCCCAATAATGCAACTGTAGAACTGCTAGATTGGCTACATATAAATACCAATTATATTATTTGTTGACTAGGATATAAAGCAATAAACTGTCGCACATTGCTGGTAGTAGTTAGAATGGCACAAAGACTTTGAAAGACTGATGATTTCTTGTAAATTCAATACAAATTACCCTCTATTTCATCAATTCTATTCCTGGATATCTACCCAATGGGAGAAAAATCTACAAAGTCACTTATACTCAATTGCTAATAGTGACGTTATTAATAATGGACAAAAAGTGAAAAAACAAGCAAACGACATCCTTCAGCAGGAAAGTGGGTAAACAAATTGGGAATATTTATACAATGGTGTATATATTACTCAGAAAAAATGTCAAACTACTAATTGCTAAAATTGATAAAGTAGACACTGAGTTTTTCCAATTCTATATTGTCACTGAACCTAATAATTTATAGTATTTTTCTTTGATATTCAAGGATGATATTTCAAACATGAAGTTGTTATTTTTATAATTTAAAAATTATCACATAATGCAATTTCATTTTTTAACCCCAATGTTGTTTTGTGTGTGTCTGTGTTGCATTATCCTTCTGGAATTAACTTTATGTGTTGACGTTTTATTTTCCTTCAAATACTTAGGAAGTTTTTTCTTCTTATTCTGTACTACGAATAGTTTAGTGGTCTATTAACTCCCTGTTTATTAGAAATTTCAAAGAACTCATCTGTGAAAGTGCTTATGTTTCTGCTAGTCGTGTTAGCATTTCTTAGTTTTTTGCATAGTTTATTTTCTACTGCAGATTTTGTTAATATAGCTTTGTAAAAACACTTATTTTATATAGACCTTTAAATTTAGTAAACACATAAAAAATATCTCAAGTGTTTAATGATTTTATTGTCTCATAAGTAAACTTCCATTAAAGATATTGCTCTGTTTCTCTCAATAGCAATAAGTGACTTTTGCCAATTAAGAAGAACATTAATTTTTCTTTATTTTTTCAATTGTTGTTCAAGTACAGTTTTCTGTCTTTTACTCCCATCACGGTCCTCCCCCCGCCACAGTGCTCCCCACCTCCCTCCCATTTCCACCCCTCTTAGTTTTTGTCCATGTGTCCTTTATACTTGTTCCTGTGAATCCTTCCCTTTTTCCCCTGAAATCCCCACCCCTCTCCCCTCTGGTCACTGTCAGCCTGTTCTGTATTCAGTGTCTTTGGTTATTTTTTGCTTGCTTATTTGTTTTGTTGTTTAGGTTCCCATTAAAGATATCATATGGTATTTGTCTTTCACTGCCTGGTTTATTTCACTCAGCATAATGCTTTCCATTTTCATCCATGCTGTTGCAAATGGTAGGAGCTTTTTCCTTTTTTCTGATGCATAGAATTCCATTGTGTAAATGTACCACAATTTTTTGATCCATTCATTTACTGATGGGCACCTAGGATGCTTTCAACTCTTGGCTATTGTAAATTGTGCTGCTATGAAAATTGTGGTGCAAAGGTTCTTTTGGATTGGTGTTTGAGGGTTCTTAGGATATAATCCTAGCAGTGGAATTGCTGGGTCAAAAGGCAGATGCATTTTTAGTTTTCTGAGAAAATTTTATACTGTTTTCCACAGTGGTTGTACCAGTCTGCAATCCCACCAACAGTGAACTAGGGTCCCCTTTTCCCCACAACCTCTCCAACATTTGTTGTTTGTTGCTTTGTTTATGATGGCCATTCTGACCAGTGTAAAGTGGTATTTCATTGCAGTTTTAATTTGCATGTCCCTGATAGTTAGCGATATTGAGCATCTTTCATGTGTCTCTGGATCCTCTGTATGTCCTCCTTGGATAAGTGTCTGTTCAAGTCCTTTGCCCGCTTTTTAACTGGATTGCTTGTCTTCTTAGAATGGAGTCATGTAAGTTCTTTGTATATTTTGAAGATTAAACCCTTATGTGAGGTATCATTGGCAAATATGTTTTCCCAAACAGTTGGTTCTCTTTTTATCTTAATACTGTTTTCTTTAGCCATGCAGAAGCTTTTTATTTTGATGAGATCCCATTTGTTTATTCTTTGCTTTATGTCCCTTGCTCTAGGGGGCATATTAGTAAAAAAGTTGCTGTGTGAAATATCTGAGATATTCTTGCCGATGTTCTCCTCTAGGACTTTAATGGTGTCATGGCTTATATTTGAGTCTTTTATCCACCTTAAATTTATTTTGGTGTATGGTGTAAGTTGGTGCTCAAGTTTCATTTTTTTGCATGTAGCTGTCCAGTTCTCCCAACACCATTTGTTGAAGATGCTATTTTTACTCCATTTTATGTTGCTGCCCCCTTTGTTGAATATAAATTAACCATAGAGACTTGGGTTGATTTCTGGGCTCTCTATTCTGTTCCATTGGTCCATGTGCCTGTTTTTATGCCAGTACCAGGCTGTTTTGATTACAGTGTCCTTGTAATACAGTTTGGTATCAGGCATTGTGATCCCTCCTACTTTGCTCTTCTTTCTCAAAATTGCAGCTGCTATTTGGGGTCATTTATGGTTCAATATAAATTTTTGAAATATTTGTTCTATGTCTGTGAAATATGCCATTGGTACTTTAATAGGTATTGCACTGAATCTGTAAATTGCTTTGGGTAGTATAATATTTTTATTTAAAAAATTTTTTGTTTCTTTTTTTTAGTTTTTATATTTTATTTTTCCCATTATCATTTAGTCCCCTTATACTCTTGTCCACCCAGCATTCTCCACTCTACTGTCCATGTCTGTGAGTCATTTTTCCCTTTTGTCCTATGCCTCCACCTTCTCATCTGGCCCCCACCCCAAGAGCCATCAGCACGTTCTTTATGAGTCTGTTTGTATTTTGCATATTAGTTCATTTTCTTCATTAGATTTCACATAAGAGTGAAATCATATGGTATTTGGCTTTCTCTGACTGGCTTATTTCCCTTAGCATAACCTTCTCCAGGTCCATCCATACTGCTGCAAAGGGTAAAGTTTTCTTATTTTTACAGTTGAGTAGTATGCCATTATGTAAAGGTCCCATAGTTATTTTACCCACTCATTAACTGATGGACACTTAGACTGCTTCCATATCTTGGTGGTTGTAAATAACACTGCAATGAACACAGAGGTGCTTATGCTCTTTCAAATTAGTATTTTGAATTTCTTTGGATAAATTCCCAGAAGTGGAATGTCTGGGTCATAAGGCAGTTCCATTTTCAGTTTTTTGAAGTATCTCCATACTGCTCTTCACAGTAGCTGTACCCATCCATTTATTTAAAAAAATTTTTATTGGATTATATAGGTTTCAAGTGCACAATTATATAATGTGCCAGCTATTTATTTTATTGTGTTTACCACCCAGCTGAAGTCTCCTCTGTTACTATTTATCCCTCTTTTACTCTTGTCTGCCTACTCCATTCCCCTTTCCCTATGGTAATCACCACACTGAAGTCCGTACCTGTGAAGTGTTTGTTGTTGTTCTTTGTTTTTTTTTGCTTAATCTCTTCATCTTTTTTCCCTAGCCCACCAACACCCCTCTCCTCTGACAGCTATCAGTCTATTCTTTGTATCTATAACTCTGTTTCTTTTTTATTTATTAGTTCATTTTGTTCATTAGATTCCACAATTAAATGGAATCATTTGGTATTTGTCTTTCTCTGACTGGCTTATTTCACTTAGTAAAATTTCACGTAGCCAAGCAAAAATTTCATTTAACAAAATTTGCTAAATTTTCACTTAGCAAAATACTTCATCTATGCTGTCACAAAAGATCTAAGATTTCCTTCTTCTTCTTCTTCTTTTTTGCAGCTGAGTAGTATTCCATTCTGTAAATAAACCACTGCTTTTTTATCTAGTCATCTTCTGATGGGCATTTGAGCTGTTTCTGAACATTGGCTAATGTAAATAATGCTGCAATGAATATAGCGGTGCATATATTTCTTCAACTTATTGTTTTGAGTTTTTTCAGATATATATCCAAAAGCAAAATCACTGCATCACAAGACAGTTCCATTTTTATGTTTTGAGTAAACTCCATACTGTTGTCTACAGTGGCTGCACCAGTCTTTTCTCCACATTCTGGCCAAACTTTGTTGCTTGTTGATTTATTGATGATAATCATTCTGTCAGGCATGAGGTGGTATCTCATTATGGTTTTGATTTGCATTTCTCTGATGATTAGTGATGTTGAGCATCTTTTCATATGTCTATGGGCCATCTGTATGTCCTCCTTGGAGAAGTGTTTATTCAAGTTGTTTGCCTACTTTTTAATTGGATTTTTGAGTATATTGGGTATAGCGTTGTGTATGTTCTTTATAAACTCAACGTTGATTCCAGACTTAAATGTAAGACTTGAAATCATAAAAATTCTGGAAGAAAACATGGGCAGTAAAATCTCTACTATTTCTTGTAGCAATATTGTTTTCTGTTTTATGTCCTTAGGCAAGGAAACAAAGGAAAAAGCAAATAAATGGGACTACAACAAACTAAAACGTTTCTGCACAGCAAAGGAAACCGTCAATAAAATCAAGTAAAACCCTACTAAATAGAACATATTTGCCGATGATTCATTTCATAAAAATCTAAGATACACAGCAGCAATTTTTTCGATTATCAAGTCTTTATTTTTAACTATTTTACCAATTTATAATTTCACTGCTTTCTTACCATTCCCCCCAAATTAGCATCCCTGTTTCTAGGAATCGCATGCAAAACAATGTCTTTAAAGTAAGTGTCAGATCAGTTGTCATTCTGCTATCTGCTATGACATATACTATTCCTAGTACTTTTTGTTGTTGCTCATTTTGTTGTTTTTGTTTTGCTTTGTTTTGCTTTTGCCTTGCATCTGCTACCTGTACAACATTTACCTGCACTCCTATTATGATCTTTGGTGGTCAGGTAGGTCATTGGTGGAAGCTATGCACAGCTCTCTCTCCAGCATTTCAACTGTTTTAAAAATTGTTGTTTCTATATCTTTGCTCCTCTGGTGAGTCACTGAAAAAAAATTTATCCCTTCTTAGGTCACTGTAGTATACAAAGACAATTGAATAAAATCCAGACTGGCCTCCCTAATAAATATGTTCTTTCCCTCTTTTAACAATTACACAATTCTCATTTATCTTTCAAAACTCATCTCAGAAAGTCTTTGATTATGAACTATCTCTTCTGTATGATAGCTATTCAGCTGTGACTTCATCTTGTAAAAATGTAATTTTTCCCAATAATCCTCATCATCATCTTAAAGAAATAGTGTGTTTCTTGTTTAATTGTTCATTGTCAATTTCACCTGATTAAAATATAAGTTCCTCTGTAAGGGTGAAAATATTTGTTTTTATGTCCTCTGCTGCTCTACTTAAAGCCTGAAACATGAGGTAAAGACTGAACTAGTACTTGCTGAATAGATTTGCTCCTTGTCTGACTTGCTAGATTGGCTTTTTTAAGCCATGGGCTGTCTTTTTCTCTGTTACAATCCTAGTAATTATCACAGAGTCTGTCTAATGGTGAACACTCAATCAACTTTTATTGAATAAATGTCACAATAGCATTAGAACAGATTGGACATAAAAATTATTTGAGACCATATTCCAGAAGTAGGCCTTGTTCTATGCAATGTCTTTGTTGCATTTTTCAGTAGACTCCCCCCTTGTAAACTTGTGTGATTGTGTATGTCACATTCAATTGTACTTATGTTACATTTATCTCCCTTATTAGATTTTGAGTCACTTGGAAAAAGAATCATATGTTATTAATCTTTGTATATAAGTGCAACATCTTCCAGTGTCTTTCAGAAAATGAAAATGATGTTCGAGAGAAAAATAATTCACCACCAGTTTACCTCTTGAGTTTTTCCTATATTGTTGGAAGAAAGGTATATTTTCATTAAAAGAAATGGTCTCCTAATAGCTAGGAAAAAAACCATATAATTATATTAATGGTGGAGTAACCTTAATTAGCCAGTGAGAATGATTAGGTTTAATATACACTCTTCATGAGGTTGAGGACTTCTGTATGTGGTATTTCATTCCCCTGTGTTGCAAGACCTCAATTGTTTCCTCAATAATAGTTGTGTTTTGAAAGACATTGCTCTTTTTCTTGGATTCTGTAAATGCCATGAAAGCATGGGGCTTGATTTACACCTTTGTATTTGTGTGTGAGAAATGATTGATAGGTATATAGATGCAGGAGTGAATGAAGGATTTATTAATGAATGACAAGTAACCTTGGACAAATTCTTTTTCACCTTATTGTTTTTTGGTTGCCTCTGTAGGTAATTTTTTTATCCATGGTTCATTCTTCCAACCCTTAATATTTTACCACTAATTAATTCTTCAACCCAAGATTACCAAAACTATTTTCTAAATCATATAATCATTTTGTTTTCTAATTATTAGAGTTTTATAAATATTCATATATTACCACATATCCATTGGGAACACATTTAACCTTTTATTATATATGTTTAATTTTATAAGGTGATTTTCCTATATTATTTTATTTAGCCTTTAAAATTATTAAAAGCTAAATACTATGTCTATTATCTACACAAAGCTAGAGTCAGTCCAGTTAATTTTCTAGAGAAACTTCTGTAGAGGTTGATTAAACTTGTTTAAATGAAAAGATTTCTTGTGAAAAGTAAAAAATAGATCTGTAGACATGAATAATGAGAAAAAGGAAAGGAATAGTTAATGGAGTCTCTAACTCAGTGAAAATGTCCAATTGAGGATGGGTTTACCATAGCAATAATTGAATTCCTCATTCTGCTTGTCAAGGGCTGAGATCTTCTCTCAGAGGGTAGAGGATCAGTCAAAAAGCTAATCTAAATCAAAAGAAGTCAAATTAAGTGCAAAGATATAGACACAATTTGGATTATGTTATCTTAATAATGTAAGTCAAAAAATGGAAAAATTTGTACTTCAAATTTAATACTTTTAAGATTTTTATTTAGGCAGATAAACTAAGCATTAACTGCTATTTACCTGAAACTGCTATTTACCTGAATATTCTCCTAGGTTGCTGATAACTTTATGTGCTAATCGATGTGTGTGAGTAATTTTACAGTAATTAGTTTGGAGTCAGTTAGCCTTGCTGATAGAGTTCGGAACATCTTTCTAAGATTAATCCAGACCCTTATTGTCCAATGATTTGGTCCTCACTGGTAAGACTATACATGCAAGTAGGACAAAGAATTTGGTTTGATTTCTGTGTGATCAGTCAACTTTTCTCTGTCCTATCACATGATACTAAAATCATCTTAAAAATATCTGACACATATTGGAAAAATAATAAGTATTCTTGTATTGAATTAAGCTCTATTTAGGATCTTATATATATTCAATCTCCCTGTAACAGGATCACCAAAAACCTAGTTATACTACCAAAACTTTCAATGCCCTTGTCATATATGTGGCCAAGGCACACATGATATCATCATGTAAAAGAAAACACAAATTATTTTTTAAAATATAACCATTATAACCATTTTGAAGTCGATAAGAACTGCAAGAATATGGAGTTTAGAAACTAGATCTTACCCTAAGCCCAGATTTATTAATTTTCTTATTTTAGACAAATATTTCACCTAGAATATAGGAGACAGAGGAAAAAATAATAATCTGCCAAGGATGTATTATAAATATTATATGGTTTCTCTTAGAGTTTTAATTATATTGTGATTTTATTTCTGAGATATTCCCTACTAATTTCAGCATCATACATGCTCACTAATGCATTAAAAAATGAAGTTTATGAAAGGGAAGCACTCCTTAACAAAGAAACCCCGTGGCCTGCATCTCAGAACACAAAGCTTGCTGTGCTGTTACAAGAACAGCTGTTGAGGTTGAGGCCTAAAAAAACCCCCAAGTACAGTGGTTTCATATCTGCAAAAAGTTTTCATACCAACATCACTAAAAAATATTCACAAAGAAGTTCTTTTCCTTTGAATTTCAAAGATTTTATTTTCTTCTACTACCATGTACTGTGTGAATTTCAAGATCATTAGCCATAGAATTTAACCTTTATGTCAGTGACAAACTATAGCCCAGAAGCTAATATTAAATTAGATTGTAAAATTATCAAAAAATTGTTAAGTTATTTGCATTTAATTCATATTTCAGCATGATATAAAGGAAAGGAGTTGGGCTTTGTGGGGGAAAAGAGATCCTGGTATGAAGCACAAACTTCTTGACATATATATGAGGTCTGTCCATAAAGTACCCAGCCATGCTCTGTAAAAAATAGAGACACATATTAAAGATACAAGATATAAGAAACATTGTGTATATGACGACAATGCCTCAGTCCCACTCAAAGTAGACACTTTGGGGCCTTGCACAGACCTTTGTTGATTGCAACCCATATACATTCAACATTTTTGGGTGTTCTGCTTATTGCAGGACTTCCAGAATGTGGGTCACTTTCAACAGATTCTCAAACACTTTTGAGGCATTTTTGCCACACTTTTATTTGCACTATACTCATCACATCTTCCCTGAAAGCCTCCTGAATTTCATGGAGGAACATTCAAACTTAACACAAAATTTGATGCAGATTTGTTGTTCTACTTGCTCAGTCATTTTGAATGCACAGCCGCACTGTGCGCATGCTCACTTAGTGGCATCTACCACCCCTACTGACTAGTCCAGTGAAGTCGTCATTGTTCACACATGTGCATTCCAGTCCACTCTCCTTGTCTGTCAGGTTACATCAATATCATGCAAACTGTTCTCCTTATATTAACAATGGCTGGCCTTTTTCTAGACAGACCTCATATGACTAAATTAAATAGCAAAGTGATCAAGGAATACCAGTTTGAAGAGAGGGAAAACCTCTCAGGTAAGCTGATATTTGAAAGGAGAAATGAATAATTTAAGGGAGAGAATAGAATATTTTCTGGCAAAGAGAATAGCAAATGCCAGATCCCAAAGAGAGATACATGCTTTGCGTATTTAGGGAGCAGTGGGGAGTCTAGTGTGGGTAAATCAAGGCAAGCAACATACAATGAAAGAAAAAGATGTCAGACAGGCGACCTGACTATATTATGTAATGGCTTTTAAACCACTTTAAGG
The DNA here is from genome assembly GCF_021234435.1 of Artibeus jamaicensis. Taxonomy (NCBI): domain Eukaryota; kingdom Metazoa; phylum Chordata; class Mammalia; order Chiroptera; family Phyllostomidae; genus Artibeus; species Artibeus jamaicensis. Next base: position 20,702,676 of record NW_026522025.1, on the reverse strand, counting down.
GATTTGGCTTTTACTCTGAGATGGAAAGTTATTGGAAGGTGTAAGGAGAAAACTGACATGATGTATTTGAACTTTTGAAAAGATAATTCTAGCAGGTGTATTGAGAACTGATTATAGGAGGTCAAAGGTTAAGGCAGATAGGTGAAGGAATGAATATCCCTTATGTAGAATAAAATGTATGGTAATGTATTCATTTTTATGAATTTTTTAATGCCCCAAACTGAACCCCACAGAGACCAGGGCTTATGAGAGACAAAAGTCAAATACCACATCCTCTTCTTTATTGAGTTCACGTGGCAACATGAGTAAAATCCTTACAGTGTTTAACTCAGCAACTGTTCATTGAATGTCAACTTTTGAACTACATTATTATATTAGGTGGTGTGGCGGAAAGAATTGACTATACAAGAAAGCATTTATACTTAAAATGCCTGCCCCCTTATTCAGGGTAACATTACTGAATGGCTAATATGTGTAGGTAGCTGTGTTCAGCAGCAGGGGAGAGGCAAAGGGCAAGCTTTCTGCCCACAGCAGCCATCCAAAATGGTGTTTATAAAAAGGGAGTAGCATGAACAACATTCCTTAATACATTATTAATTTAAAAAGTGCATATAGAACATAACTGTATAAAAATTTTTGAGGAAAGAAAAGACTGAGAGGTAAAAAATGCCAAAATAATAATACCATAGTTCAAGAATGCAAAAAACAAAAGTATTGGTGAATTTATTTTTTTCTTTCCTTTTTATTTTTGGAAATTTATTAGAAAATGTTACTGTTTAAATGCATTGTTTTAAAATGAAAATTCATATGCTGTAAGAAATAGGATAAATTAGGTTATTCAGAACAAAATTTATGATAGATTAAAAATTATCTCCTAAGAGCTTTACAATACACACTTGGGAAAAATATGACAGAATACCGAAAACCAAAAGGGTTGCTGAGTATTAAAAGCAAAAGCATTTTTTTTACCCTAAGAGAATGTTTAAATTGGGAAAACTTGGCATTTGGTTTTGAAGATTTCTCCAGAAAAGTCTCTTGTAGGCATAAGGTATATAATTGGGTCTTGTTTTCTTGTTTGTTTGCTTTGATCTAGCCACAGTATGTCTTTTAATTTGAGAGTTCAATCCACTTACATTTAGAGTCATTATTGGCAGATAAGGATGTACTAATGTTATCTTAATTGTTTTCTAGATGTTTCATAGTTCCCTTTTCCATTCTTCCCCTGTGCTACTTTCTTTTGTGAATTGATGCGTTTCTATACCAGTATTCTCTGTTCTCTTGTCTACTTATTTTGTGAAATACAGTGTAGATTTTGGCTCTATGGGTCCCAGGAGGCTTATATAAAACATGTTATGAATATGATATTCTCTTTAGGTTGATAACTTCAATCACACATAAAAACTTTACCCTTTTTTCTACCTTCTGTCCTTTAATCTCACAATCTCCCTCTTTTTGTATTCATCAACAAATATTGTAACTGTAGTTATTTTTACTATTCTCTTGCTTTAACCTTTATACTACAGTTAAGTGGTTAACATAGCACAACATTACAGTATTAGAGTATTCTGAATTTGACTGTATGTTTGGGTTTACCACATTGTGTTGTATATTTTTATAGGTTTTTAGGTTACTGATTTAGGTTACTGACATGTTCTTTCATTTCAGCTAGAAGAATTCCTTTTATCATTTCTTTCATTCAGATTTAATGATAATAAATTCTCTCAACTTTTGATTGCCTGAGAAAGTCTTTATATCTTTCTTCATTTCTGAAGGATAACTTTGCCAGCTAAGAGTATTCTTGGTTGCCACTTTTTTTTTTGGTACTGAATGTTTATCACCTCACTCTCTTCTGCCCTGTAGGGTTTCTGCTGAGGACTATGTTGATTACATAATGGGGGTTCCTATGTAGGTTACAATTTTTTGTTCTGCTTTTAGCATCTTGTGTTTGATTTCTGAAAGTTTTATTTTTTTCTTGTATTTAAATTTTGATAGAAAAATATTTTAGATTAAATTTTTGGGGGGTGATTAACTCCCTAATTTTATTAACTCCATAATTTAAATGTCCAAATCTCCTCCAAGTTTTGGGAAGTTCTCAGCCATTATTTCTTTAAATAATCTTTCAACCCTAAATTCAACTTTTGTTCTGGAACTCCAATAATTTACATATTGGGGTTTATTTTGATAGTATCCCGTATATCACATCGACTTCTTCACCTTTCATTATTTTTCTTTGTTCTTCTCTGACTAGGTTATTATAAAGTTCCTATCTTTTTTTATTATTCATTCTTTCCTCTGTTGATATAGTCTACTGTTCATGTTCTTTGTTGTATTTTTAATTTCATTAATTAAATTCTGTTCTAGAATTTCTGTTTGATTCTTTTTTGTGATATATATATTTACATTAAATGTCTCATACTATGTTAGCATTATTTGCCTGATTTTGTTGAATTGCTTTTCTGTACTTTCTGGTAGCTCATCACATTTCCTTAAAAAAACTATTTTAAATTCTTTGTCAGATAAATCATAAATCTCTATGTCTTTGTTTTGGTAATAAATTATTGTGACTTTTTGATGATGTCACATGTCCTTGAATTTTCATATTCCCTAGAGTTTTGCTTTCCTATTTTTACAGTTGAAGTAGGATTCACTTTCTCTGATCTTTACTAGTGGTACTCAAGGTAAAAAAAAATTTTTTTTAGTTCTACTAGTGATTCTCAGATCTTGTATGAATACATCTACTCCGAATGTGTTGCTATCTTTTGTGGCAGAATTCTTAAGCTTGTATGTTTTTTTTCCAGATTCTACAACACATCAGTCCAGCTGTTGATAGCTTTTATTTTTTTTCTCAAAAATGGCACTACAACTTAAATATATGCTTTTTTTTTTCTTGCCCACAGACCCTGGTCTGCTTTCTATATATGCTCCCTGACTAAATCTCACTATTGTCATGACCCTTGGGATCCTACACATAAAACCAGCTTCACAGTGAAGGTAGGTGTGGGTGAGGCAGGCAGAGCATTGGGAAACCCTCAAAGCCAGCTGTAGAGATCCTCAATAGAGGTTTACCATGTGGCTTGTAAACAAGCTTCCTGGTAGAATCTGCAGTGCAGTCAGCAGGAACCACATGCCTTTAATTCCTCTTAGAATTTCATCTGCTGTTTTCTCCATTCTCTGTCTCCCTTGGGCATGGACCTCCCATTTCTAAAATTTATTTGAACAAATAATTAAGGAGAATTCCCCAATCTGGGAAAGAAAATAGACTTCTAGGAAGGCCAAGAAGCTCAGAGAGTCCCAAAGAAGTTAGACCCAAGAAGAAACACACCAAGGCACATCATCATTACATTAGCCAAGATTACAATCAAGGAGAGAATCCTAGAAATAACAAGAAATAAGGGGACAGTCACCTACAAAGGAGTTCCCATCAGACTGTCAGCGGGTTTCTCAAAAGAGACCTTACAGGCAAGAAGGGGCTGGAAAGAAGTATTCCAAGTCATGAAATCCAAAGACCTACATCCAAGATTGCTCTATCCAGCAAAGCTTTCATTTAGAATGGAAGGACAGATAAAGTGCTTCTCAGATAAGATGAAATTCAAGGAGTTCATCATCACCAAGCCCTTATTATGTGAAATATTAAGGAACTTATCTAAGAAAAAGAAGATGAAAAAAATGAACAGTGAAAGGACAGCAAACTCACAGTTATTAAGAATCACACCTAAAACAAAAGCAAACTAAGAGGACAGCTAGATCAGGAGCAGAACCATAAAAATGAAGATCACATGGAGGGTTAGCAACAGGGGAGTAGGAGAAGGAAAAGGGGGGAGAAGGTACAGAAAATAAGTAGCATAGATGGTAGGTAGAAAATAGATAGGAGGGGGCAAGAATAGTATGGGAAATATAGAATCTAAAGAACTTGAGACACATGGTCATAAACTAAAGGGGGAAATGGTGGGGGAGGGGGTGTGCAGGGTGGAGGGGAATGAAGGGGGGAATAGAATAACTGTAATGGCATAATCAATAAAATGTATTTTGAAAAAGAAAAAAAAGAATATTTAAATGACTCTATTGGACAGCAACCCGCTCACTCAGCCACTCTCCTCTTCTACTGCAGGCAAAAACCATTGTCCAAGAAGGTCCCTTTTAACCCTAAGTGAGATATACCACTTCGGTGTAGGAATGATGAGGGCATTATCAAAATGTTCCTTTTATCCACTTCAATATGTCTAAACATATATATTTTTTGCTTTAATGGAGTAACTTCTCTGGAAATCTGGACTTCCACAAAGACTTTCTCGTTTGTGGCAACTGTCCAAAAGATGTTACTTATTTGTAAATTACATTTTACATGAACATATTTAGAAATGCAGGTTATTCACGCCAAGGTGACAGTACACAATACAGATTTTTGAGCAAAGCTTTCTGTCTCGGAGCCTGGTAGTACGGTGGTGCAAAAATCATCTTTAGAATTATAAAGGGAAACTAAGTTTACCTGGATAGTTGGCCACAAAACATTACATAAAATACCTAAAAGGATATATTCTACAAATGATACAAAATTAACATGTTTGTGGATATCTTTCCCAAATGGGTAGATTACATAAGCCAATGTCTTCTTTTCTTTATCTTTTGCCAAATGGAAATATTACTTATTATCCTAACCTTTTTACAGGGTGGTGCAACAATTAAATCAGATAAGAGATGTAGGAGACTATCCTACATCGCGTGAGCCCAGCTCCTACTGGGAGATGCACAGGACCCACACCCACGATTAGGTTCTCCCGTGGGGGATCAGGCCTGCAATGTGCCTAGGCTGCTTTGAGTCTTGCTTTTTGCTAAAAACTTCCTTGCCTGGATTTATGGCAAACATTTACTGCAAAGTAACTTCCTAAAATCCCTGCTAAACCTTCCTAGGACCGGTGTAACTGATTCAACCACTTTTGCCCTTTTCATTTGCAAATATTTCTCTTCTGTAATGTGATTATCGGCATTGGTTGCTTTGTTTTCTGTGAAAGGTAACCATCTAAAGCAACCTGTGCACAGTAAATGAGGACCATCAGGTACTGTGGAAGAAACCCAGTAAAAGCTGTCAGTCAGGGTAAGGGCGAGGCTTTTGCTCCCCTTCAGAGAAAAGCCAGGCCCAGACCTTCCCTTTTCCTCCACAGGACTCCAGGTGAATGTCTTATTTCATCCATAATGATGCAGACACTTCAGGCGGTGATCACATCAAAGAGATATTCAAAGTGTTGGACACATGAAAATAAAAATAATTGGTGACTGTAATATCAGCCCTAGTTCTGCCACCAAAAGTTGGTGTGATTTTGTGAAGTCAGTTAATCTTCTTGCGATTTTTTATTTTAAAATGAGTGATTTGTATTTGAGAACAGTTAGGGTCCCTTCTACATAAACTTCTTCGTAATACTACAATTAAGTTATCAGAACCGCTCCTCATATGTTGTTTATGGCATGGCAATATGCTAATAGGTAGTACATTATGTTTTTAAATTAATATTCTTAAATTTCAAAAGAAAATTAGTGGTATCTTTGTATACGAATGTGAATGGAATGGACAATAATTCCCAAAACAGTCCAGAAAATTTTGGAAATACACTTACCCTAGAACATTCAAAAATGACAGGTTATACATTTCAGTAGAACATTACAAATAAGAAAAAACTTTGGACATTTTCTGTTTAAAAGGATAAAGACATTCATTTCTTCCTGTTTTCATTTTTTATGGTATCAGCTATTTTAGGAAAGTTCCAGAATATTTGCTATAGAATAGTACAATTAAGAATTTATGAGGGTTTTGCCCTGGCTGGGTGGCTCCATTGGTTGGAGCATCTTCTTATGCACCAAAAAGCTGTGGGTTCTGTCCCGATTTGGGAAACATGCTTAAGTGGCAGGTTTGATCCTCAGTCAGGGTGTGCACTGAGGTGGCCGACTGATGTTTCTCTTTCACATCCATGTTTCTCTCACTCTCTCTTCCTTCTTCTTTCTCTAAAATCAATAAACATATCCTTGTGTGAGGATTCACAAATAATGAAAATATTTTTAAGATAGGAATTTTTGAGTTTTCAGTTCGAAAGGTACTGGTCAGGTTGTTCTTTTGGAGCTCAAAACATTTAAGATTTTATAAAATCTTCACTGTGACATCGACATTTAACAGCTGTGTTGGAATGGGGAGAACAGGGTATTGAGGGACGGGTAGACGGATTAGAAGGAAATATGCTGAATGGGCTATATATAATACTTTATTATAAAAAATCATGGTAGAGACACCTTATGTAATTATACATGCTGCTGTCTCAAAAGTTATTTTAATTCATGTTCTGTTCTATATTATGTGTTATTTCAACATAACAAAGCAGTAATTTTCCTTCAGCTGACAACTGTACTTCATTGAAGTGTAGTCTTCATTACATTTCATGAGAAAGAGTAGTACTTTTATTCTGGAAACTTGTCATGGTAAACTATGTTTCTCAGATAGTTTTCATAAGCAAATCTTATGTGATATCACAGAATGCTAGTATTCGGGATACATGGCATGTTATTGCTTAAAGGCTCTGTTATTACATCCTCACTTGCTTTATCATTTAAAAAATTATATACTCAAATTGTACACTGCAGGAGAGTTTATTGCAGCATTAACTGATTGTATGGGGTGTGAAGTTAATATATATCCAATCCTTTTGTCTTCAGGTAGCAGAGTACCTCGGTTCTCTTCTTTCTTTTAGATGTATATTTACTGTATGTTTAAATTTTTTCCAACATGCTTATAAAATATTCACTGTGTCTTTGAACATTTGGCTGCATTTCATTTATTTATGTATGATTTTCTTCAAAACTGCATTATCTAGGGTCAAAAAAATCATAAACATTTTATTTTTGATAAATTTCTGATACAAATTTCATACATTTGAGAAATGTTATTATTATTAAGTATTTGGGGAATATATTTTAAAAATAGTTACAATATTCTGGATCTCCAGAGGTGTTGAGTATTTTCTATGAACTAAACACATTAAACAGTATGCTAATGGTATCTGCAACAAAACATTATAATGTTGGCATATTCATGTACTTTTATGTATTAGAAATGGAACCAAAATCAAACCATAATTATAAAAATCTTGTGTATTTTTCTAAGGGCACTGTAGTAGAACATAGGATGATTACATAATCTGTCATTCAAACCAGAATGTTTTTGAGAAGGTAACACTATTAAAATGTCTTAAATTGGATAGTAATAAGTAGTCTTAAACAGAACAACAGGTATAAATTAGAACACGGTATGGGTCTCATAAAAAGATATTATTTTTCCACAAACTTTGTGAAGCTATTAGTTAGAGATTTGATTTCCCAGATCCCACTCGGGGACTTTGAAATCATCTGACTGCTTTTCAGTAATGAAATGTGAATATAAGTAATTAGTGCTACATTTGCTAGAATAGTTAAGAAGAAAAGCATTTCTTTTCTGTTTTTTGTAATGTTGAAATGCACATATTGATTTTCTTTTTTAATTAAATGTATTGGGGTGACATTGGATAATAAGATTATATAGGCTTCAAGTGTGTAATTCTATGATCCATCATCTGTATATTGTGTCATATACTTTTCTGTCTCTCTTTCTCTGTCAGCTGGATCCATAGGACCAAAGGTCCTAGAGAATTACAGAGCCATATGATGGAAGATCCCAGGTGCTCTTGATCCCTAGGTGGAAGGCTCTCAGTATTTGTCAGTTTAGGTGAGCAACAAACAAACTTTAATTAGGTTAAATTATAGAGCTTGTGAGTTCACTTTTAATAATGGCATGTGTTATCCTAACTAATCTAGTTGTAGAATGGGAACAAGCTGGCTTACTTGAAAACCTAGAATTACCCAGTATAGATTGGGTAATTACCTTAGATTATATGGGTTCTGATTCAGACATTGACAATAAGTAGGACTAAGACAAGTAACATCAATATCTTGAGGTCACAGTGTTTTGTTGTTATTGTTATCATTGTTAAATGTCACAGTTGTCTGTTAACAGGTCTTCCTAAACATAGATTATTTTAGCCTTATCTTACTTTTTTAGTTCTCTCCCAAGATCATTTTTATTGCTTTTAGAAAGAGAGGAAAGGGAAGACAGAAAGAGAGAAAGAGAGAATGAAAGAGAGAGAAGAGACACGGATGTGAGAGAGAAACATCATCGATTGTCTCTCATAGGCTCCCTGGCTGTGGATTGAACTTGTAGCCTAGGTATGTGCCCTGATCAGAAATTGAACCCACAACCTTTAGGTGTGTGGGACAACATTCCAACCAACTAAGCAACACCAGGATACCAGCTAGGACATCTTATTCTATTTTTATATATATTCATAGGTAAAATTAACATATATATGTATATCAATTTTATACCATACTAGTTATGGTGTAACCGTGATTGCATAAATTTTAGCTTCATAAAAATAAAAACCCTGTTTCTTGTTATCTGATAAACACTGTAAGGAAAAGGTGACCTCATAGTGTTTAATTTATATTTTATACAGCAGATTTTATTTTGCATGTATAACAGAATAAAGAACACAGAGAGTGTCTCTAAATTGATGACCTAACATTATTATTCATATGACTATTTGGACACACTAACAAAAGCAAAATATATAGGTAAGTATATGGACCCTTAGGATATTGATCAAGTCTATTTTTATGGCTTGCTTAATAAATAAGCACTTATTTTTTTTGCATCACAGAATTACAATGATCAAAGCAAGGTCATTTGAATATGCAAAGAGGTGGCCTCTGTTCCCTGTATCTATGAAAATAGATATACCTCTATCCTGTAGGAAGAAAATATCCCTTTGTTGATGGCTTCTGCAGTAGGATAAGAAATTGCTTCAAGTGGGGCTGCATTACTTTCCCCAATCTCTAAGCTGCTAAACAGCAAGGGAATACCTTGGGTTATGTTAGATTTTAACTGGTCATAGTAATGAATCCCATTATTCATCTGCTGAGCAATTCAGTTCCACCCTCAAGGGCACTCCAAAGCTGAAATGTATTTTAGGTTAAATTGTCCAGGTTTCAAAATATATCTGTGTGTATTCAGGTTCCTTCCTATAACTACTGCTGCTACTGACAGGGGAAACCCTTGAGATGACAAACAGAGGCAAACTTCAAAAATAGAATAAATAGGAGTGTTTTTCCTTTTGATGGTATCAGCACTTTTAGAAATAAGAGTAAAGATTCTTTAAACTTCTTCATGATTTTTTGATATTGTCTTGTTTCAATAGTAGCCTTATCTTCATCGTATTTATTTTTTCCTTTGACTGTTAAGATCTGAGACTCACCTATTCCTTCCCACAACATTTTGGTCTCCTCTAGAGGCTGTACCTTCCCTAATCTCCTGTCCCAGGCACTTTCTAATTTCCTCTTTCCCAAATCCTTCTTAAGCTGAGCTGTGACCCACAAAGACTCACACCTGATATCTGTATTTCCCCACAGGGAGGGAGTCCTAGTTGATGTTTTCTGTGTCCTTCCATCACTGGCACCCCACGGCCCTCTCCTTTCTTTGTAAAATCTCTACCTCAATCTAGAATCCAGGGTGGATTCTTGAAGTTACTCTGCTGATCTTTGATGTTTGGTTCTCTTTTTCTATGTCTCTTTTAGTATGAGTTCAATATTATTTTTTATTCATTCCCTTCTGTGTAAGAAGGTTCATATTTCAAAAATTAGCATTATCGTATGGAAACTAATGTGGAAGGGAGGTGAAAGCACTGTTGTTGGAAATGGATTCTATAGTGTTGCAAGAAAGAAATTTCAAAGGGCACATGCGTGGGATATAAGTTTGATTGTAGTGGCAAGATCTATTGGGCTGAAAGGCAATAATATACCTCCAGGGATGCAGAGTGTGGGCATGCCCTAGTAGCATCTGCTCAGAGGTTTCTGAAAAGTAGCCAGCTTTCTTTCAAATAACCCAACCTACTTCCTGGGTTTTCCCTGGTTTGTGTTGGGCCCTCCCTGCAACCAATCCCATTCCTGACCCTTCCAGGATTCCATGCCCTTATCCAATCTGATTCTTTTCCCAGGCTAGGCTCAGCCCATTTATTTCACCATTTTGGTTCCTATTGCCTGTGCTCCAAACTTTTGCTGCATCATCTGATTTATACTGTGCATGTGCCCAGTAGAAAAATTTTACCTTTATTTTTTGTTACTCCTTCCATAGCCTGGGCAATCAGATTAGTTTTACCCTGGGAGAATTGGAAAGCTGGTCCTTCCTAGACAGTTCGATGGTATTAATGTCTTTGGTAAGGAATCAGCTATCCCCTGGGGTATCTGAAGCTGGAACTTTCAGACTTAAGCCTGAAGTTACACTTAAACCTGAGTATAACTTTCAGACTTAATCTGACCCAGCCAGTCTAGTTCTATTCTCTTTTGTTAACTCCTAGCTGCCTACTCTAACAAGAAGGACTTCAAGAAATGCAAATAATGGCAAGTTTATAATGTGAAAAGAATCATACTATTAGAGGGTTATAATCTTGGTTTAACCTTACCACTGCCCACATGAAGTCCCCAAGAATTTACACACATACAAAATGAGAAATAAGATAAAGCATTAGCTGGAATCGTTTTTTTTTTATCATAGGATAGGACTTTTTATAATGTTCCATGAGAGCATGGATAGTGACCTCATGGCTCAAGTAAAATCTCTTCCCAGAGTTCTTTCAATCTTGCTACAAATTTATCACTTCAGAGAAATGTCTCACTTGCCACATTTGAGTGGAAAATAAAAAAATTAAGTACTTATCCAGAAGACAAAAAGTATGAAAGATTGAATTAGAAGAAATAGAATTGTGTGTCAACAATCATTTTAGAACACAGTATGTGTGGCTCAATAAATGCCCTACAATCTGAATAGCAGTGTTAATAGCTCCTCTAATTTGAGGATGGAACACAGAAATGGAAGGAACTTTAGGTCAAGAGCATTCTGTGCTCTGCATATACAGTGTCCAGCGTAGAATTTGTCACTCTGGAATTACCCGATATATGCTTGTTAAACAAATGATAAAAAAATAAATAAATGAAAAATCAACAGTAGTAATTTCTGACTTCATTTACTTCCCTTTAAAAACATGTATTAATATTTAGAGTGGTAGTACTAAGAAACAATTTGAAATGTGTGAGCACTTTAGGTTTTCCAGTGACTAGGGATGGGAGATATTTAGTGTGTACAAAGTTAAAAAATAATACACAAATAGAACTATGTGAAACCAAGAAGTTTTTGCACAGCAAAGGAAAACATCAACAAAATAAAAAAAAACATTAATTTAATAGGAGAACATATATGCTGATATGTCTGATAAGGGGTTAATATCCAAAATTTATAAAGAACTTACACAACTTAACACCAAAAAAAATTCAATTAAAAAATGGGCAAAGGACCTGAACAGACAATGCTCCAAACAGGACATAGAGATGGCCAATAGACATACAAAAAGATGCTCAATGTCATTAATCATAAAAGAAAAATAAATTAAAACCACAATGAAATATCACCTCACACATATCAAAATGGCTATCATCAATAAATTAACAAAAAACAAGTGCCGGTGAGGATATTGAGAAAAGGGATGCTCGTGCACTGTTGGTGGGAATGCATATTGGTGCAACCCCTGAGGAAGGCAGTATGGAGACATTCCAGTACAGATCTGACCCTGTTTGTCAGTGTTTTTGAGTGAGGGCACTCCCAGCATTTCAGGAGGTATAGCTATTCATTATGTAGAACTCTCTAACATACTACACGATGTGTATTGTTTATTTTTTAATTTGTTTCTCTTGCCTGGGGAGATATATCCAAAGAAATATTGATGAAAGCAATGTCTGATATTTTAAAACATGTTTTCTTCAAGATTTTTGTGATTGCAGGTTTGACAATTAATTCTTTAATACATTTTGAATTTATTTTTGTGTGTGTGGTATGAGGAGGTGGTCTAGTTTCATTTTTCTGTACATATCTCTCCATTTTTCCCAACACCATTTATTGAATAAACTATATTTAGCCTGTTTTAAGTGCTTGCTTCCTCTGTCAAATATTAATTAAATATAAAAGTGTGGGTTTATTTCTCATCTCTCTCTTCTGTTGATCTAAGTGTCTGTTTTTATGCTAGTACCATGCTGTTTTGATTACTATAGCTTTATAGTATAGTTTAATATCAGGTACTGTGACTCCTCCAACTTTGTTTTTCTTTCTCAAGATCACTGTTGCTAGGTAGAATCAGGGCCTTTTGTTGTTCCATATAGATTTTTGAAATACTTTTTCTAGCCCTATGAAGTATGTCATTGGAATCTTGATAGAAATTGCACTGAATCTATAGATTGCTATGGGTAGTATGGACATTTTAATGATGTTAATTCTTCCTACCATGAACACAGTATTCACTTCCATTTCTTTGTATCTTCTATTTCTTTCTTCAGTGTCTTATAATTTTCTGAGTACAAGTCTTTTACATCCTTGGTTAGATTTATTCCTAGGCATTTCATTCTTTTTGAAGCAATTGTGAATGGGATTGTTTTCTTAATTTTCCTTATTGATGATAGTTCATTATTGGCATATAAAATGCAACTGATTTATGGATATTAATTTTGTATCCTGCTAGTTTGCTGAATTTATTTATCTATTAATAGATTCTTCTGTGTAATACAGAAAAGTGTTCTTTTCCTGATTGAAATGCTAAAATTGCACCATTTTACTTTGGCCTTATTACTGTCTTTTGTATTGTTATTATAAAAAAAAAGAGCCATTAGGCCCCAAAGGGCCTAATTATTAAATTTGAAAACAGACAGTTATGGAAGCTCCAGATGAGAAGAGACATGCCCAAGCTTAAAGACAAAGGGGGAATTTTAAAAGTTGCAAGAGAAAAGGAGTTAGTTTCCTGTAAGGAATCTCCCATTAGACTGTCAACCGATTTCTCAACAGAAACATTTCAGACCAGCAGAGATTGACATTAAATATTCAAGGAGATGAAAAGCAAGGACCTACAACCAAAGCTACCTTACCCGCTATCATTTAACATTAAAGGAGAAATAAAGAGCTTCCCAGACAAGAAAAAGCTAAGGAGTTGTTAACACCAAACAAATATTAAAATATTTTTTTAAGAAAAGGAAGAAGAAAAAGAAAAAGAAAAAAACAGAGAAAAACAGTAAAAAAGTGGCAATAAATACGTATGTATCAATATTCACTTTAAATGTAAATGGCTTAGTCCTGGCTGGTATGGCTCAGTTGATTGAATGCTGGCCTATGAACCAAAGGATTACCAGTTCGATTCCCAGTAAGGGCACATGCCTGGGTTGCAGACCATGTCCCCATTAAGGGATGTGTTAGAGGCAACCACACATTGATGGTTTCCTCCCTCTCTTTCTCTATCCCTTCCCCTCTCTCTAAAAATAAGTTAATAAAAATCTTTAAATAAATAAATAAGTGTAAAAGGCAAAAGATTTATACAATCTGAAGAGAAACCAGAGTATAAAATAAATAAGTGTAAATGGCTCAAGTGTTCCAATCAAAAGGCAGGGTAGCTGAATGGATTAGAAAACCAGACCCATATATATGCTGCCTCCAAAAAACCCTATCAGAATGAAAGATACACAGACTAAGATAAAGAGGTGAAAAAAGATGTTTCATGCAAATGGAAAAGGAAAAGCTGGGGTAGCAGTACTTATATCAAACAAAATACATGTTAAAACCAAGCCTATAGTAAGAAACAATGGACATTACATAATGACAAAGAGAATAATCCAGTAAGAGGATATAACCCTAGTAAACATTTATGCACCCAACACAGGGTCAGCTAAATATGTAAAGCAAATCTTGATGGACATTAGAGGAGAAAATGGCAGAAATAAAGTCATAGTAGGGGATTTTAACACTCTGTTGACTTCCATTAATATATTTTTTTCAGACAGGAAATCAACAAGGGGACAGAGGCCTTAGATGACACACTAAATCAAATGAATTTAATTGATATCTACAGAGTATTTCACCCCAAAGAAGCAGAATATACATTATTTTCAAGCACACATGGTATGTTTTCTAGGATAGACCATGGTCAGTTTTTGAGGGCCATGGTCCAGAGGAACAGGTGGCCCATTTCATGGTCACAACACCAGATCCATCATAGGAATTGTAGGTACTGACTAGTGTCCCGAAAATGAGTACAAAATTTGTGAGGTTCCACTTTTGACCCTTTGTCCCAACCTGAATGCAAGACTGTCCAACGGTAGTAAAGCCACAGCATCACGTTCCATTCTAGTGTCCACATGAAATTTGGGCTTCTTTGGTTGGAGCAGGTAAGTATCACAAGTGTCACAATCACGTCTACCTGTAGGTCTGTTTCTTCTGTTTTTGTTTGTTTCATTTTTTGAGCACTTCAAAGCACTTAGTAAAGTCAGGATGGTATTGATCAGTAGTCAGAATAAGCTCACATCCCTTAATAGCACAGTATTCTCTAGCTCCAGGTCTAATAGAATCCAAGTCCCCATTGATGAACTCAGGCAATAAGCTTTCCCTCTCTCCATTGGTGATATCACACAGTGGATGAGAGAGAGATCAATACCTACAGAATGCACTCATTTCTATGTACAGGAAACTACTCTCAGATTGCAGCCAGCAAGCAAATCTAAATCTTGATTCTCCATCTGGAAGGAACTGAGTTCTGCTAACATACCAAATGTGCAGAAAAGAAATTCTTCCCTACACTTTAGAAAGAAATGCAGTCTACTAACACCTTTATTTTAGTCTGATGAGATCTGTAGCACTGCTGGCATAAAAGATAGTAAAATAATAAATGTGTGTTTGAAGGCACAAGGCTTGTGGTCATTTGTTGTAGCATCAATGGAAAAGTCACATACCCACTTAACAAATAGTAAACTTTCCCAATCAGAATGTCCTGTGCTGCATCCCACAGATATTGGTAAGTCGTATTTCTATTTTCATATTTCTCAAGGTGTTTTTCCCCACTATTACTTCTTTGGCCCTTTGGTTGTTCATTAGCATGCTGTTTAATCTTCATGTATTTAGGAGTTCTTCATTTTTCTTCATGTTAGTTGATTTCTAGTTTCACACTGTTGTGGTCAGAAAAGACATTTGATATGGTTTCAATATTTTTCAATTTACAAAGATTTGTTTTGTGGCCTAACATATGATCTATCCTGGACAATGTTCCATGTGCAAATGAGCAGAATGTATTCTGCTGCTTTGGATAGAATGTTTGGTAAACTTCTGGTAGAGTCTTTGGTAGATAATTCTATCATGAGGGTGGCATCCTTAAAATTGGAGATAAGGAGAGATGACTTCTCACTGCCATTGGAAAGTACAGTAAGCAGACAACCTGTAAACTGGGAGGAACATCTCACCAGGAATCAATTTAACTGGTTCTTGAACTTGAATTCTCAGCCTGTAGACCTGTGAGATATAAATATTTGTTTCATTTTGCAATCTATCTAGTCTATTTGTTATAACAGCATAAACAATTTAGAAATAAATTTAAATAATTAAAAAATAATAAAAAATTACTTCAAAAGGGATATAAAATATAAGTAACACTTTAGCTTTAAAGATATTGAATATGCAAACTTAATTTATAAACTAAACAGTTTTCAGAAGAGGAAACTATAGGTCCAAAGGACTAGGTTGGTGTACTCCACCAATCTTACCTAAACTATTTCTGAAAACAGAAATTGAGAAAATGGAAATACAACCTAATTGAGTATATGAGGCCTGCATTACCAGGATAATCAAACCAGAACAAGGCATTATAAGAAATGAAAACTATGGACCAACAGCCCTCATGTATATCAATGCAAAAACTTCTTAACAAATATTAGCAAATTATATATAGCTATATATAGAAAGGCACACACCATGACCATGACTTGAATTTATCTCAATAATGTAAGGTTGGTTTAATGTTTAAAAAACAAAAAATGTAATTTGTCTACCAATAAACTAAAAAGAAAAATTGCATGCATAAATATTTAAATTTCAAAAAAGTTAATCCTTTTTTTTGTTGTTCAATTATAGTTGTCCCCATTCTCCCTCCATTACTCTCTCCGGCCCTACCCAGCAACACCTCCCACATTCAATCCTCCCCCAACATTGTCTTTGTCCATGTTCTTTATACATGTTCCTTGATACATGTTTCTTTATACATGTTCCTTTCCTTCTTCCCCATTATCCCTGTCCCCCTTCCCTCTGGTCACCGTCAATTTGTTCTTTATTTCCATGTTTCTGGTTATATGTTGCTGGCTTGTTTGTTTTGTTGGTTAGCTTCCACTTATAGGTGAGATCCTATGGTGCAGTCACTGTGGGAAACAGTATGGAATTTCCTCCAAAAACTAGCAATGGAATTGCCTTTTTACCCAGAAATGCCACTGCTGGGATTATATATTAAAAATCCTGAAACATCAATTAATTCTTTATTTTTATTTTAAAAAATATTTTATTTCTTTATTTTTAGATAGAGGGGAAGGGAGGGAGAAGGAAAGGGAGAGAGACATCAACGTCTGGTTGCCTCTCACACTCCCCAGACTGGGGAACCTGGCTCCCAACCCAGTCATGTGCCCCAACTGGGAGATGGACCAGTGACCCTTTGGTTCACAGGCCAGAGCTCAATCCACTGAGCCACAGGAGCCAGGGCCTGAGACATCCATTTAAAAGAACCTATGCACCCAATGTTCATAGCAGCACAATTCACAATAGCCAAGTGTTGGAAACAGCCTAAGTGCCCAACAGTAAATGAGTGGATCAAAAAATGGCACATTTACACAACGGAGTACTACACAGCAAAAAGAAAGAATGAATGCCTACCTTTCCTGGCAGCATGGATGGAACTAGAGAATGTTATGCTAAGTGAAAAAGTACCCTTTTTAGGGTACCAAAAAGCCACATTTATTCATTTTTATTGGTCCTGTGTTTTACTCCATTGCGCATCTCTACCCTGTCTGCCCCACTCCCACCTTAACCCCCATTGTCTGTGCCCATGAGTCCTCTATTCATGTTCCTTTGCTTGTCCCTTCCCCTTCTTTCTCCTATTATCCCCCTCTCCCCTGCCCTCTAGTTACTACCCTTGATGAAAAACATTTTCATCCAACTTAAAATAAAGTCAAATTCCCTCAGCCTGATATAGGACATCTATGGAAACTCACAACTAGTATTTTACTTAAAGATGAAAGACAGAACACTTTTCCTGTAAAGTTAGAAACACAAACATGATATCTACTCATCATTGTACATGATGCACTTGACACTGCAGTGTCAAGGTTAAAAATACACATCAGCAAGAAAAAAACTCTATTTGAAGACTACAGGAATATGTGCATGGCAAATCCTGCATAATCTACAAAATAAAACTATTAGACCCAACAAATATATTTTATAATGTCACAGGATATAAGGTCCATCTAAAATCAATTATCTCTCTATAACATACGTGTATACATATGCATATATATATGTGTGTATTAACAATAAAAATTTGGAAAAGAAAATACTATTTTCATAGCATCCCCAAACATAAACTCATTTGAAATAGTCATATCAAAACATTTCTAAGTCTTTACATTTAAAACCATTGTTTAGAGAAATTTAAAAAAAAAACAAAACTTTGCAAACCCTGGATGGTGTGGCTCAGTGTACTGAGCACCAGCCACATACCTAAAGGTCGCTGGTTTGATTCCCAGTCAGGGCACGTGCCTGGTTTGCAGGCCTCCAGTTGAGGGTACATAAGAGATAACCATACATTGATATTTATCTCCCTTTCTTTCTCCCTTCCTTTCCCTTTGTCTAAAAATTAAAAAGAAAAAGACCTTGTTAAAATGAAAAGATGCGCCTTCGGTCTTTAAGTGTTAATGCGGTTTGTCTTGAGGTTTATCAATTGGCAACAGTGCTGTGACTGCATAGTAGCCTCCAGTAATTGTAAGAAAATGTAGACTGAAATATACATCCTGTTTCAGGGATGTTGAAATGTCATAAAAATGTACCTTAGAATCTACTTAATATGGCAATAGCTAGTATTTGTTGAGCTTTGCTGAAATGACAAGAATTATCAGGGTTTTAGATATGGCACTTTTCTCATTTGTTTAATAAATTATTTCAGTCATATTTTACACATAATGAAACTGAGATCTTTGGTCATGTAATTGGAAATGACCAGTTTTGAATACCAGCAGTGTGTCTCCAGACCTAGAACTATAATCCGCCATGTTATATTTTCCCAATGTAACCATCCGAGTTTTCAGGAAGAACAACTCCTCATGCACATCGCAAGATTCCCAAATGTTTGGTACCAGTGTCATAGAACATACATAAATTATTCAAACCATAGGTAAATGACTCAATAGGTGTTAGCATTCTCAAACCTGATGAAAGTGAGCTTCTGAGGTATTTAAATGTCTTAAAAACTTTTTATTCCTCCAATTCAATATAGTCCTACAAATCATAAGTGATTCTTAGAAAGCTGCACTTATTTAGATTTAGATTTAGATTT
Organism: Artibeus jamaicensis; assembly: GCF_021234435.1. Lineage (NCBI taxonomy): Eukaryota > Metazoa > Chordata > Mammalia > Chiroptera > Phyllostomidae > Artibeus > Artibeus jamaicensis. Next base: position 20,684,158 of record NW_026522025.1, on the reverse strand, counting down.
AGATTATGTATAATACTGATTGTAGATTATAGCAATGCTTATTAATTTTACTTGTATATAAACAGGAATTAAATGTTAATAATAGTAATTTAAAAACATTGATGGGCAGGAACAAATCTTAAAAGCATGCAATATTTATTCAGAGAGGTTTGGCTGTTTAAAATTTGAGTAAATGTATGTTATATTGTTGGTGCCTATTATAACCAGGTATTAACGTCATCCAGCAAATACCATGAGAAAATTTCAACCTTCTACAGCTATAGCTACAGATAGAAATGGAGACAGTGTAGTTTAAGGAAGGTTTTCAGCACAGATTGCAACAGCAGGATTGTTTTTGTTCATTGTCATTTTATGTAACAAGATATGATAATATCATAAATTATGAGAAATAAAAAATTATTTTCATTTTACCATAAAATTGTAATCCAAAGAAAACAAGCTGTTCTTTAATACATAGTGGAAGGCAATCTATTTATCACCAAAGATATCTATCAAAATGAATCTCAATTAGTCTCCTAAATATGACAGTTTAAAAATGTGTGTGACAATAACCTTCTGATATAATTTTTAAAAGTTAAGTGATTTGGTATTTGTATAGCATAGCTTCCACAAAAAAAAAGGATAGTTTAGACATCCCTTCGATATGCAAGAATGACAATCAATTACAGAAATGTATTCAGGTTATCATATAAATTACATAAACATTGATATTTGTGAAATATGATAAAAACAATATGAAAATAATATAATCTCTTGTGGAAAGCTGCATAATTATAGTTACTCCAACTAATTCATCACTAATACCCACATACTCGGGCAAAAGCCAAAGCATTTGGCAGCAAAAAGTATTGGCGGTCCAAAAAGTTACGGGCTTAATACTGGAGGTTAGTGTTTCTGTCATTATTAGTGACAGCTTACTTACTGTCTGATTGATTTTAGACTTAACTCAATTCCTTTCACACCCAGAGGCTGCAGGTCTCTACTCATCTGTATTGATAATTATCAGCCCTTTTACTTCTAATAGGGCAGGATTACTGCCCCAAATTTATTACTCGTTAAAGGAGCTTTCTACTAGATCTGTGACAATTTCACTATTAAACAGTTATTTTGCAAATGTAACTGAGCAAGGATGAGGGTGAGAGAGAATGAGTGAGAAGATGAGAGAGAGAAAGACATTGAAGAGAAAGAATAAAGAAGGAGGGGAGGAAGAATGTGAAGGACCAAAATATCAAAAAGGCATCAGAAATGATGACTTTTACTAATCTAATATTTAATGCATATCAGCTATTATGAAAAAATTATCTATCTCTCATGTTAAGACTTGACCTTTATCGTACAGATAATGAAAAGCCATCAAATATATTAGAGCAGACAGATAAGCTCCAATTTGTGTTTTTAAGAGTATATCACAGTATGAAGCTTGGTGATTGGAAAGCAATGATGATCTGAAGAGACCAGGAAGACAGCTCTCACTGATAATAAAGACGGAGCAAACAGAACTTTAGTTATGCATTCAAGGAGCAGATAAAGTGCCAGTGTAACTGGAGTGGAGGTGGAGAGTGCAAAAATAAGTGATAATATCAGCAGGTCACCAAGGGAAATACAGAACATTAAGGACTTTGATCTTGATTCTGACATGGAATGTGGCTAATGGCTTTGTCTAGAAGAGTGTCATGGGCTAACGTGCATTTCCAGAGGATTATTCTGAATGATATGTGGGTAAAATATAGTAGTGTTAGGAACAGCAACAATAATAACAACAACAACAATAATAATGAAAGTCAGTTAGGAGGCTGTTGTTCTTGAACCTGGAAGAGGAACTCCTGCCCTGGGCAGTATTCTTACCATTTTCTTAGTGAGGAGCCTGTGGAGCAGAGAAGGTGCCTCCCACTTCCACAACAGAGAACTCACATCTCCTCTTCCCATTCTCTAGGGGTTTGGAACTCTGGAGATCCTGACCTATTGTGACTACTTTCCCCATTTTCCTTTTTAAGGGCAGAATGCCCCACTGCTCAATGGAAGGCTGGCTTCATGGGTGCACATGCCAGTCCCTGCACTGGCACAGGAATTGGCACTTAACAAGGACCCTTTACTTGATTTAGTGTGTTCTAAATTTTTTTATAATTTTATCTGTGAGTTTGCGCTTTGAAGTGAAGTCCAATGGAATAACCAAGCTTGTACATTAGCAAAGAAGATACACACAATCTACACAGTCATTCCTTGCCATTGGATTCATATATAGATTTCAAAAAACCCCATGAACACATAGTTTCAGTGGGTCTGCAATGCTTGGGAAATTAACAGGCTGCAGTGAGGATACAGAACTCGTGTTATATTCATGACTGAGTAAGGAGAGAGTGGGTAGGTGAGGCTGAGAGCCACAGAGATCATGTTCTTAGTTCAAACAAGAACTTGCTTTGCTTATAGAAGTAAAGGAATAACATTCTTAAAAAAAACCAAAAAAACAGAAACCCTCAAACAACCAAGGCACTGTATCATATTCTTTCTTACTTGTGTAACTTTCTGTATTAGCTAACCACTTACATGGAAAAATGGAAACATAGAAGCAATACTTTATCCTTTCAGTCCTCTCTTACTTAACACTAAGCTGAAGGCAAAGAGTGTTGGTGAAATGTACACAAGTTTAAAAGTGAAATAAAATGTTGAATTAGTATATGCAGCATTTCCACTGTTTTTGATAAGAACAAAAGGCATATGCATATATATACAAGCTCAGCTGTAAACCATAATTTCAATGATTCTGTACACAAGAACAAATGTTCTTCTATTTGAATTTAAAATAGAAATTGCACAATATAAAGTTGAATAGTAAGAGGTATGCTAATAGATAATATTGATTTCTTTTCATTTAGATTAACATTAAACAGCAAATAAAAACATGACTGAGAGACTAAAGGAGGGCATCTTTATATTTAGTCATTTGAATGACATTTCATTTTTTCCTGATTTTTAAACAAGGTGTTTAGTGTTCTAATTTTGCACTAAAATCTACAAAGTACTTACTACCCCCCCACCCCCCAGGGTATATTCATCGTAAGTCTGAGATGTGGACAATAATTGGTTGTTTTCAGAGACTTTGGATTAAACTCAAGTGTTCGATTGCCATTTATTAGTATAGAGCCCTCATGTATAGGATGGAACAGGGTGAGGGGTAGGAAAGAAGAGAAGAAAAATGCTGAGAATTGGAACCTAGGGGCCCAGGGAAATATCTTGGCCCTTCTTTTATTGCCATATCTCATTTAAACAGTTTTAGAATGTTTTAAAATTCTGAATATTTAGATATATTGTATGTGGGCTTCTACCTGTACTTTGACCCTGAGCCTACAAATGTTCAAGATGAAACCACTGCAACAGTCCACATAAGAGACGATGGTCGCATAAACTAGATGTGAGGAGAAGACCTGGATGTATTTACAAAGTGAAACAATTATTTTTGTTGTAGGGATTAAATGTATAGTTCCAAGAAAAGCAGGTATCAACAAACACTCTAGGTATTTTAGCCTGAGTTATGGAAGTATAGAGGTGTGTGGATATAACTGCCTATGGTCTTCGGGCTGTTTTCCAATTTTTAGTGATTACAAATAAAACTGCTGTATATGTTCATAAACAAGATTTTGCATGAACAAAAATTTTTATTTCTCATAGATGAATACCAAGAAGTTAGCATACCAGGTTTTATCACAAGTATACTTTTGAGTGTATAGAAATTTTCAAGAGAGCTGTGCCATTTTTCATTCTGAGTTGTAAGGTTCTTATGTTCAGCAATCTTGCCAGCATTTAGTGATGCCAGGTTTTAGTTTTCTTTTTTATTTTTATCACTCTGAGGGGTGTGTAATGTATCTCATAATGATATTAGTATTGCTTTTTATAATAACTGTTGAAATTAAGTATCTCTTCATGTGCTTATTATCTGTCTATCTATCTTCCTTGATGGAATATCCACTTCTATCTCTTGTCAATATTTTTAATTTTGTTTATTTTCTAATATTTTCTCCTTTATGTATTTAGAATACACATTCATTGTTCCATGAGGTTTTGAAATACCTTTAAATCTGTGGTGTGTCTTTTTAGTCTCCTAAAAGTGTCTATCAGTTAGCAAGACTTGTAAATTTTGATGAATTTCCATTTATTAATTTATTTATGGACAGTGTTGGAAATTTTTGGATCAAAGATCATGACTGAAGATATTATTTTGGAATAGTCAATATAAAGATTGCTATAAAGCTGTAATACTGAATGAAATTACCTAGGAAAATTATAAAGATAAGATGAGTTTACAAGGGTGGGCAAAAGCAGGTTTACAGTTGAAAAATGTATAATAAAAGAATAAATAATATAAAAATAAACTAATTCATGTACTTAAAACTATAACCCTACTTTTGCCCACCATTGTAGCTACTGCCCCCTAAAGTACTCCAAGTTTTACATATGAGAAAGACCAGCAATATTCACAGAGATACAGATGAATCAGCGTGTGAAATAAGAACTATGAGAACAGAATGAAAGCCACTGGGTGGAATTGTTTTGGAAAAGAGAGGAGGATCAGTTGTGTCAAAGTTTGTCAAAGTCAAGAGAGATGAAGCTGAAGAGTTGATTTTAGAGTAACAGTGAGGTGACCAGTTGTGACTTTCGACAATTGTAGGATTATAGAATGGTGAAAACAAAAGCCTGGTAGAGTGTTAATTCTAGAACACACCCAGGAGGTAAGTACTATCAAGGTTTTTGAGGGTTTGTTCCTCTTATATAACTGAACAAAATGAGTAAGATAGAGCTGATAAGGGTGGAGTCAAGGACATTATTTTTAATTTGAGATGGAATATATTATGTCATGCTCTTATGCTGCTGATAATAATACAATAGAAAGGGTAAAGGGTAATGATGCAGGAAAGAGAAAAGATATATTAAGCAGTTTGTCCAAAAATGAGACAGGATGTAGATCTGTATGCACATAGAAAGTTTGATTTAGTTCAAACTTTCAATGAGAGCACTAGTTCATTCACTGAAAGAAGAGCGAAGGCAGAGACTATGGGCAAAGGTGTGTGTACATAGGTTGGTGGATGTATTCCTAAAACCAAGTGAAGGTGTTCAGATACTGTCTGGTTTTTGCTTGTCTGTCTTCAGTAAAATAAGAAACAAATTATTTACCGTAATCAGATATCTCCTCTAATTGTGACTTTTATGTCCCTATTATTGCCACATCATTATGTATCAATTTGACAAGTTGTCTCTCTTGGGTATATTCTTCCTTGAAACCTTCAAATGGTTGACTGTTTTCTTTTCAAATATTTTGAAGATTAGAAAAACCACCTATCATTTCCATGCATGGTTAAACATGTCTGATGCCAGCTCAGGGATCACATAGTCGGAATGTGCTTATTTAAACGTAAAGTAAGTTAATTCGCTCAGTCCCTTCTCACCCCTCTAGTAGCCTTACTTCATGGAACTAATCATATTTCCCCTCCCAGGTTATATCTCTGTTCAAGTTCTGACAACAAAATCACCAGTTTCCAGGAGTCATAAGCAATAGAAAATAATAGTGCCAATCTTCAATGCTATCACTGTAGACTAGTTTTGTCATTGTTCTGACATTGCGGTGTACAGAAATAAATCACTGCCACCAGGATATATGTAAACCAAATCTGGAACTCTCAGATCAAATTAAGTTTCTATGTAATCCCTAGACTACTCCCCTTCAGTTGTCTTGCAGCAGCAGTGACTAATATGGAGGCACTTCTATTTACCTGTAAATAACCAGGTAAAGAAGATGTTTGTTTTCTAAGGACTTGTCAGAGACAAAAGTGTGACTGTGAGACCAAGAAAATAGTGCTAAATGACTGGAGATAGTTGCCCCGAAAATTATTGGATAACTGCTTGGTATATCATTGATACTTTAATATATGTTCAATGAAATAAGTTTATTAATACAGAGGATAAGTTATTGATACAAAAACTCAAATGTGGACCCCAATTTTCAAGACATGAAGATTTCTTCTTTTTATAACTTGTTCTATCAAAGCCCTTACTATTCATAATGAACTTAATGGAATACACAGAAAACAAAAACGAAGTTTCCTCTAAAAGAAATGTTTTCTGGTTTATATTTGTTTCATACTAACTCCTGATCTTGGAAATTCAGAAGTCCAAAAATGTATTAAAGATTCCGATAAGTCATTTAGTAAAGAAATTCATTTGATTTTGTTAAAGTATTGCTCCATTTTATTGGATTTTTTTGTTATATCACTGTAACAATCTAGCTATCTACCACTTATTTTCCAAAGAATAAGAGTTCCTTGGCATGTATATTACAATTGCTAATCTAAAAGTATTGTAAATATTGTAGGGCCAAAATATTTAATATTAGAAAATTTTACCAACTTTAATAATTTTGGAGCTTAGTTTACAATGGAGATAGAACAGGAAACTGGCATTTAGATACAATCCCCCCAAAACAAAGGTGTTTGTCTAATTTAAAAGGCTGTCCGGTGCATAGTTAGAGAATAAGTAATATAAAAATACCTGCTTTTGAGGAAGTTGTAGAATTAAAAGAATCCTCAAAGAGCCCTGGCTGGTGTAGCTCAGAGGATTGAGTGTGAGCCTGGGAACTAAAGGATCGTGGTTCGATTCCCAGTCAGGGCACATGCCTGGGTTGTGGCCCAGGTCCCCAGTGGAGGCCACGTGTGAGGCAATCACACATTGATGTTTCTCTCTCTCTCCTCTCCTTCCCCTCTCTCTAAAAATAAATATATAAATAAATCTTTTAAAAAATAAAATATTTTTCAAAAAGAATTCTCAAAGATTAAATAGAGTGAGCCTTATCATTTAAAATTGAGGGGCTTTATTCTTTGTTGATGCCAATCGACAGGACTAACACATTAAATAATTTAATGTAGGATTTGTCAACTATAAAGGGAGGCAGATGCTGTAAACACGTGGGGAAGATTTGGGAGGTCTTCATAATACACGGTGTCAAACTGGGGGATGGAAGCCGGGCTCATCTCCCGTCCCACCGCATCGACTCTCCCTAGGACACCGAGTGTCTTCACGCACCCGCAGTGTTTTCTTGCCTTTCTCCTGCCCTTGACCTGTAAGATCTTGATTCTCTGACATCTGAGAGAGTAAATGCATTTATTTGGGATGAGACCCTGGCATGTCTTCTAAGTCAAATTAACAGTTCCCAGGACACACGTCTACCTACACTATGATAGTCAAATGATGATAAGAAAAGTACAGTCGTTAGGGAGTTCCCTGGAAAATAGTAATAAAGGGATTTGAAACTCTGAAATTACAAGAGCAAAATGAGAACATTGATTGCTTCTCTGTGTGGAGTGGGTGGTGGGCACTTAAAGAGATAGAAGGATGAAGTAAAATAAGGCAGCAGAAACATTGAGCTTTTTTTATTCAGAATGTTATCTGGGCCTGGTAGGCTCCTATAACTCTTTCATTAAATATTAAGTATTATTCAATATAAAATGCAATTATAACCTAATTAAATTAAAGACATATAAATGCAATTGAGAAATGGACACTATTTTAAAGGTTTTGAAGATCGTTCTGATTTAAACTTTGAGTTTCATTCACATTGACACTAGCTCTTATATAACCAAAAGAACAATATTAAGGAAATAAAAAGAAATATTGACTTATGTCATCAGAAAATTAATGTTTCAATCTATGTAAAAGTAATAGAGAACATGATGAAGTCCCTTTTTTCACTCAAAGTAGATTGTGGTGAGCAAGAAAAATATTATGAATTAACATCTGAAGTCTTGGCATAGCTTCCAGATAGAATCTTTCTAATTAGAGAGTGCATTTTTTAGATCAAATTAGATGAATAGTTTCAATACAGTTTCTGTGGTTATTAGTTTTTTTTTTTACTTCTTTATGTAGATAAAAGATATATTGACAGGCACTACTGAAAACTGCAGTATCTGTAGAAAACCCAACTTCATAACAGGGAGTCTTCTAGAACAGAAGATAGTACCTTCAAACAGATGTTAGATCTTTCCTGGCAGCAAGAGCCTCAAAGCTGAATAAACACACAGAGTGGAATGTGGCATCAGCAGTCATTCAACAGCTAGGCGTGCAATGTATTTACCCACATAATAGAGATTATGTATCAGATGATATAGCACAAAACCTTGAAGGGCTTCATTATTGCTTTTGATTTTGCTGATTACTTATTAACTGACTCTCTTCAGCCACCTGGTTGTTCTAAATAAACAGAATCCACTTATATTCTAAGTGATTATTGACACAGTGATTGAAAAAGGGAATCATTCCAAGAATGTGTTTAGCATGCCCTTGACCATGTGAGACACAACCAATAAAGAAAACAGTTTGCTGAATGAAGCCCATTACACTTGATACATCTGCACATGACAGCAAAGTAAAAGATCCCAAACTAATACACTAACTACAAGGACACTCTAATGAAGCATTTCTTATGTTTAATTTTTCATTGGGCACACTGAGATCATACTGTGAGTATTTGACACTTGTACCTCTCCTAGATCACACTTAAAATGATCTAAACTCTACCTTCCAGAAAACAATATTACAATACTTTTACTTTAGCTAACATACCTAAACTTTAGCTACCATGCTTCAATTAAATTTTAAAAATTATTTTAGTGATTCTGAAAACAATACTCTTTTAATTTTTAAATACTGTTGAAACAAAACAAATATAACGAATAACAGCCCTTAGTGATGTCTACATATCTTTATTCCAGCAGTATTGCTATGTCCCTAACATGTGCTCTTGTCATTTGGTGAAATGCCTAAATTGCATTAAAAATTTACCAAGTCCATACCCAGCCCTTTTCTATGAGGAACTACAGTCATTTTATCACTGAGGCACTTCCAAGTCCAACTCAATACCATTCCCATGAATTACTTCCCACCAATGTTTTTCATGTACAGTGGCATGGGAGAAGGGGGCAAGAATTAAGGAAGGAGTTCCAACAGTGTAGTTAATTGCACGGTAACCTCCACTTAGCCCATTTTTAATGGTCCTAACCTCCTCCCAGTAAAAAAGGCACTTTATATGTAGGTCCTTAATTCTCTTTTCTACTTCAACAGTCCTTGGTAATTGTTAAAAATTAATAGTCCCATTATAGAAAATTATCTCAATAAATCACCTCAATTCCAATAGGTCAACTATGACTAGATACTGTTGCATTATCTACAATGCGGACTCAATGGTGCCAAATGGCAGTCTTCCCAACAGAATTACCTGTGCCAGCAGAGGAACATGTCAAGTCGCTGCTGAAATTGTCAGTCTTGGATAACCTTTACATTTAAGCTTGAGTCATCCTTCTTGTTTTAGTGAGAAATTAGCCTTAAAAGTGGGTACAAAGGAGAAGTTTAAAAGAAGACAAACGAGTTTTATTTTTTATTTTGTGTTTCTCTGTATTGCAGAGCCTTGCAATATTTCAAAACTCATCAGAGTTAGCACATAAGTCCTAGTGTAAAACAAAATCTCCTTAAGAGAAAAACATATGATATATTTTAACCATGTTGTTTTAGAGAGTACAGTGTTTAAAATACAGAATGCATTCTAAAAGTATAGTAATTTCATAGGCTTGGGAATAAAAGACTGTAAGAGAAGGTCAAGCTGCAGGTCTTGATGTGTCATGGAAGTAGAATATGATGGATTATCCCTATCAGGGTACTAGACTCTGTGTTCTTTAAGTGAAAGCAATTCTCAAAGTCCAGCAGTGAGGCTTCCATTAGCTTCCCCAGTGTTTAACGGTGAACACAGTTAAAATGAGAGGAATAATTTTGCATCATCTCCCTTTAGACACAAGAAACTTAACAGTCTTTCTGTGAATGGATTGTACAACTGTGAGGGAGATAGACAGGAAATTAGATATTAGATAAGTTTTCTAAATCTCCAAGGAGAGTTTTTGATGTTACAAGTGGTTTGCCAGGGGAGTTTGGGTCATGTAATGTCTTAGTTTTCCTCAGAGATTTTCATTTCTCACTGAGAAGTATAATTGCAATACTACATATCATCTTTAATTTTTTCAAAGCCAGTATGAACACAAATGGTGGATTTTTTCATCTTTATTTTCAATTATCACTTTTTAGAGCCCAGTGGAAAAAATTTAATTACATGTAAGTGTTCTACTGAAAGAATGGATTAAAAAGGTGGGCCAAGAAACATTTTTGAAAGTTTTTATAAGGAAAGGAGGAGAAACATTTCTAAATACATAAACTAAAACTTTTATAATCAGAGAATCAGTAGTCAACCTTTTTTACTATAAATACATACTTGTATTGTCTTTCTAACTATCCATGCATTCATTCATTTGTTCATTCATTCATTCAACAAACATTAATTGAGTGACCACTGCCTGACAGGAACTGGACTGTATTATTGAACAGAGTTGGCAGTGTTCTTGCTCTAATAGACCTTAAAACTGAAGAATTATATTTATTCTAGGAAGGAGGTCTATATTCCTAATATGGGTTGCATCACCTCTTTCTTTCTCTTTATTTCTAGAAAGTGTTCAATGATTCAGCACACTAGAACCAACACTGCTTTTCAGTTATTAATGTTTGGGATTCTGGTTTTTAATGAACATAGTTTTATTGTGAAAGAAAATAAGGACAAAGCCCCTGAGGGTATAAGAAAAAAAATCTTGGATGAGACCATGTAAAGGAGAAGAACTTGAGAGAACTAACAGATAGGGTCCAATAAACCAGTGTCCCCGAAGCTCCAGTGAGTGACCTTGGCTGCAGAACCTCATCAGCTAACTGCTTAGGAGAAGAGCATTGTTCTGCACCCAGGACTTTCCATCTCTCTTCCAAGAATGCTTATAAGATGAGCCTTATACTTCTCTCAGTGGCTTGCATAATTTATAATTGGAGAGAGCTGAACAAACAGGTTAAAAGCCCTTAGTTGTGACAGTGGTTAAAAAAGATCCAAAAAAGGTCTCTTAGTAGAACATAACTCTAAAGGTTCAATTTATGGCTCTGGCACTTGCCAGCTGTGAACTGTTGGGTGAGTTACTTAACATGTCAGTTCTTCAGTTTCATCAAGTGTAAATGGAGATAAAAATGTCTTGCGAATAGGGTTTTTGCAAAGAATATACATAGAATATGTGTGTATACACACATATATGTATATACATATTCATATATATACACAGAATATATGTATATAGAAATATATACACACATACATACATGTATTCTATATATACATATGTCTATGTGTGTATAGGATATGTATATGTGTGTGTTTGTGTATACATTCACTTACAAGGGCTCCTATGACAAAGTAACACCCAGTAGGTGTTAGTATTATCTTCTTGTCTTAACTATGTCTATGATAACAGCACTAATTTCCAGAAAGATGACATTTTGGTAAGAAATATTACCTTCATCATGCATTTCTTCTCTCTTTTACAACTCCTGCATCTAATCCATCATTGTGGTGAGCCCTGTTACATTTCTCTCTCCAACACTGACGATAACATATCAGTAGAATGAGCCATCCAGCCACAGCTTGGAAAGATGACAGATGGGACAAAATTATGATTGACCATCTCACAGATCAGTGGAACTCCATCCATTCTCTCCCTGTGATAACAGTATCTCTTAAAATCTCTCCAGAAAATTTTTCATGTATGACTGTATTCATATTTGCAATGTACAGGTGCTAAATGAATTTGAAATAGAATTCCAACATAATGTTTTATTATTCATGCATACTTTAAGGAAGAAGACTTGTTATTACATGCTATTTTGTGTGTATCAGGCACATTTCTCAGAACACTATAAAATAAAACTGCAAATGATAATAAATATGTGATGCAGAATGTCTCAATGACCATCTCAATTTAAATCTTAATGAGGTAGGTAACTATGGAGTACTTGTTACATAGTAGGTCTTCATGTAACCACTAACAAACAAATTTGAAAAAGAGAGAGGAAGAAGGAGAAAGGAAGGAAGATGAAGGAGAGAGGAGAAAGGAGGTGAAGAGGTGGTAAAGAAGAGGATGGAATTAGGAAAAACTGCGTTTGTGGAGTTGTCTACTTACTAGGTGGATGTTAGGGGTAAAAGATTGCACACCATGATAGAGTGATATCACAGAGATAGACTTGGGGGGTTCAAACAAGAAGGGTTAGTGGAAGTGGAATTCTGTGCAGAGTATTATTAAAGTTTATATTATAGAAGCCTTTTAGGTGTATGACAAAACTGAGAAGGTGCAGAGATTTCTCATGAACACCCCACCCCATACATGGCGTGGCTCCTCCATCACCAACTTCCCAGAATGCTTTACTGAGGATGAGCCTACACGGACACATCATTATCATGCAGAGTTTGTTGTTTACCTGTTTCCTTAAAATGTACTCCTCATGCAGTATATTGTATAGATTTGTATAAGTACACAGGCACAACACAAGTAACACTTCATTTTTATTACAAAATCTTGTGTAACAAAATTATAAACATGAAACTCTGTAACATAACAATATCACACTCCAGCACACTGTGTGACACTTTAGATGAAATGTTCGAGTTGCTGCCCATCTCCTGCAGGACATTCATGTACACTCCCAACCATGCCCAAGCAAGCCTTATTTCTGCCGGACCCTGTATAGTAACTTATATCTATCATTACACCATACAGAATATTTTTACTGCCCTACAAATGCACTGTGCTCTGCCTGTTATCTCTCCCCAGTTCTCCATGCCACGGCAACCACTGAAGTTTTTATTGTCTCCATCTTTTTGCCTTTTCCAGAATGTCATATAGTTGGAAGGCTACATGTAGTTAGTTGAGTGTGTAGCCTTTTCGGATCAACTTGTTTCACTTAGAAATAATCTTTAAGGTTTCTCCATGTCTTTTTAGTGGCTTGAGAAATTATCTCTTTTTAGCATTAAGTAATATTTAATTATCTGGGTTCCAGCTTATTTAACCATTTACCTACTGAAAGACATCTTAGTGGCTTCAAGTGGCTTAACAATTTTGATAAATATGTTGTAAACACTTGTGTGCAAGCTTTTGTGTGTAAATAAATTTTCAGCTCTTGAGTCAACACCAAGAAGTGTGCTTGCTGAATTCTTTGATAAAAGCATGTTCATTTGTGTAAGAAACCACAAAACTGTCTTCCAAAGTGACCGTATCATTTTGCAGTCAGTCCCACCAGGAATGTATGAGAGTTCCTGTTGCTCCACATCCTCAGCAGATTTTGGGGTTGTCAGTGGTCTAGATTTCGGCCATTCTAATAGGTGTATTGTGGAACTGCATTATTGTTTCCATTCGCTTTTTCCTGATGTAACGGGATGTGGAGGGTCTTTTCTTATGAACATTTACCATCTGTATTTCTTCTTTGGTGAAATGTTTGTTAATGTTATTTTTTGTTTTCTTATTATTACTGAGTTAAGTGGTTTTTTATATTTTAAATAGCAGTCCTTTATCAGACCTGCTTTTTGCAAATGTCTTCTCCCACTGTGGTTTGTGTGGTTTTAATCTTTTGAACTTGTCCTTCACAGAGCAGATGTTTTTAATTACAATTTTTTCGTGAATCACATATTTGGTATTATATCTAAGAAGGCATCATTTTAGGTTATGGTTGAGAAGTTTCATAATTATATGCATTAAATTTAGACCTATGATCTATTTTGAGTTAATATTTGTGGAGCAGGTTAAGCCTGCGTATAGATTTATTTATATTTTTTGCATGTGGATGTCTAGTTGTTTCATCACTAATGTTAACGAGACTATCTTTGCTACATTCTACTGACTTTGCTCCTCCACAAAGATAAGTTTGCCTATATTTTTGGACCATTTGCTGCACTCTCTATTGTTCCATCTACCTATTTGCCTGTTCTTTCTTTACAGCTCCACACTGTCTCATTTCTGCACCTATGTAGTTAATCTTGACTTTAGGCAGTGCCTGTTCTCCAACTTTGCTCTTCTTTAATACTGTGTTAGCTCTCTCGAGTCTGTTGCCCGTCCATGTGAACTTCAGAATCAGCTCATCAATATTTACATAAATAGCTTGATGATATTTTGATTCTGATTGTATTTAACCTATAGATCAAATTGAGAAAAACTGATATCTTGAGAATACTGATGCTTTCCATTTATGAGCAAAGAATATATCTATTTATTTTGTTCTTTGATTTCATTCTTTAGGTTTGTAGTTTTTATAAAACAGATCTGGCATATAATTTGTTCAATTTATAATTTAACTTTGGGGGTACTATTGTAAATATTTTTAAATTTTGTATTTTATTAGTTTATTGCTGATATATAATAAATCAATTGATGCATGTGTATCACATTTGTATTTTGCAGACTTGCTAGAATTATTAGGTCTGAGTTGTTTTGTTATTTTTTTAGGATTTTCTACATAGATGGTGATGTCCTGTGCAAACAGTTTATGTCTTCTGTCCCATCTATATTCCTTTAATTTCCTTTTTGTGCCTTGTTGCATTAGCAAAACATCTAGTACCATGTTGGAAGGGAGTGGCGAGAGTGGACATTCTGGTCTTCTACCTGTTCTTAGTACAAAAGCTTCAAGTTTCTTATCAGTAAGTATGTTTGTTAGCTACAGGTTTTTTGCAGATAGTCTTTATCAAACTGAGGAAGTGCGCCTCTAGTTCTAGTTAATTGAGAGTTTTTATGATGAATGGATATTGTATTTTGTCAAATGTTTCTTTGCATCTATAGATATAATCATGTGATATTTTTTAGTCTTTTGATGTGATGGATTATGTGGATTGATTTTCAACTGTTAAACTAACCTTGAACCTTTGAGATAAATTCCACTTGGTGATGATATATAGTTATTTATGAACATTACTGAATTATATTTATAAATATTTTGTTGAGATTTTTCACATCTATGCTCTTGAGAGATACTGATCTCCAGTTTTCTTGTAATGTCTGGTTTATTTATATAGGCAAGTGATACATGAAAAATAGAAAATTACTTCAAATAAGTGAAAGAAAAAATAAATGTTTACCATTTTAATTTATAAAATATATTCTACTCATTTCTCCATGGGTTTATAAGTAATATAACTGTTACATTAGCACTTTCTTGATGTGTTAGAAATCTGTCTTATGATTATCTGCATTGTCCTCTGGTCTATATTTTATATCTCTTATTGAGCTACTTGTACTGCTGAGCTTATAAGAATGTCATCCAAAGAAAAATAAGATCCATGTTATGAAAGTACTCCCAGCACAGAAAAAGAAATATATTATGTAAATGTGGCATATGATTACTGTTAGCATTATTATTATCCCTTAGAAGGCAAAATATGCTTTAAGAGCTGTGTAAAAGAATGACTTTTAAAAGTTGTTTAATGTTTCACTTAAGCAAACATTAAATAGGGGTTTCAGTGCACATTTTTCTTTTATTATAAAATACGAGGGAAACTCAGAGTTTTACTTGCCTTACTTGTCATACTGTATTTAAATGCTCATTACCGCCTTCTGTATAATGACTTTAATATATGTTTGCCTAGTGATTTCCATTTACAAAGTTCTTACAAAAATTTATTAGTATTTCTTCAAGATATGCAATATCTTAATAAATGTCAATAAGCTTTATATACAAGATTATGGGATAAAGGGGTCCTTTCCTTAGCTTACTTATAAATATAAATACAATCATAAAATGTGTTAGTTATTTCAGATTGCATATTCAGTGGCAGAGCTAAAATTATAACTCAGATTTCTAGCTTTCATCATCTACTCTAGTGCCTCTTATAGAAATTGGAAACCCCACTGGGCACTTTTTTATGCTGTAGAAGCCTACCTTCTGTAGTGCTATAGAAAAAAATCAGAGATGACAGATCAGATACACATTAAACATAAACATGCTCATCACACTTTCTTCCCCGGAAATAAAGAAATGACTCATACAATCTGTGTTCTTTGGAAAGTAGTTTTAAAATTAACAGCATAAACCACTGTACACAAAAATGTGTTTGGGCACCATTTGAGTCCACTTAGAATTTTATTAGTGTGCAAGGAAAAAATGAAGTCCATATATTATTTTTAAAGCCATTTTTTATTTATTTAATTATTGTTCAAGTACAGTCTTCTGTGTTTTACTCCCATCCCAGCCCACCCCCCCCAGTGCTCCCCACCTCCCTCCCATTTTCATCCCCTTAGGTTTTGTCCGTGTGTCCTTTATACCTGTTCCTGTGAATCCTTCCCCCTTTCCCCTAAAATTCCCTCCCCTCTCCCCTCTGGTCCTTGTCAGCCTGTTCTCTATTTCAGTGTCTTTGGTTGTTCCTTGCTTGCTTATTTGTTTTGTTGCTTAGCTTCCTGTTAAAGGTGAGATCATATGGTATTTGTCTTTCACCGCCTGGCTTATTTCATTCAGCATAACACTTTCCAGTTCCATCCATGCTGTTGCAAAGGATAGGAGCTCCTTCTTTCTTTCTGCTGCATAGTATTCCATTGTGTAAATGTACCATAGCTTTTTGATCCACTCATTTACTGATGGGCACCTAGGTTGCTTCCAACTCTTGGCTATTGTAAACTATGCTGCAATGCACGTTGGGGTGCCTACATTCTTCTGAATTGGTGTTTCAGCATTCCTAGGGTACAATCCCAGCAGTGGAATTGCCAGGTCAAAAGGCAGTTACATTTTCAGATTTTTGAGGAAATTCCATATTGTTTTCTACAGTGTCTTCACCAGTCTGCATTCCTACCAACAGCATACTAGGATTCCTTTTTCACCACAACCGCACTCAACATCGGAGAGATGCAAGTTAAAACCACAGTGGGATACCACTTCACACCAGTCAGAGTGGCCATCATAAATAAATCAGCAAACAATAAGTGCAGATGAGCTTGTGATGAAAAGGGAATCTTCAGGCTAATTTCCATTTGCATCTATCTTGTTTAACTCCAAGTA
The DNA here is from genome assembly GCF_021234435.1 of Artibeus jamaicensis. Classification (NCBI taxonomy): domain Eukaryota; kingdom Metazoa; phylum Chordata; class Mammalia; order Chiroptera; family Phyllostomidae; genus Artibeus; species Artibeus jamaicensis. The sequence continues at coordinate 20,667,238 of NW_026522025.1, read as the reverse complement.
ATTCAGTTGTTTTTTGTATCTTTTTGAATACTTTATTTATCCCTAACACTACTTATATTTGTTGGTTTGAGTTTTCAATGATTAACATCCTGGGCAAAAAGAATCAAGAAAAATTTTTGTTTTCTGCCAGCATTTCTCTTATTGAGTTCCACTTAGTTTTGCTTCTTAGTATTTCTCTATAACTATCAAAGGACCATGCGTGACATGATTAGAAAAGTAGCACATTGAGACTAGGACATAGTTAGCTTAGTCTCTGACTAATTAACATCAATCTGCACACTAAAACTTGAGTATACAATTCAAATACCACAGAGTTTCAGTCTGCTATTATGTACATGAAGCATCATGAGTTTTAGATATTGAACAGAAATGTATGCAAGTTACATGCTCAGAGATAATTCAATGTGAATTTTTTATAACAATATGATAATATATTATTTAAATATATTTGACTCACTCCATTCTCTATGCATCTAACATGTTTAAATTCTTGCGTGCCCATTCTACACAGAGCTCTAAGAGATGTACAAAGAAACAGATGAAAGTGAGATTGGCTGTATGGAACTATTAAAATATATTTGACTAGAGAGGTGAGAATTTCTCCAATTAATCTCCACAATAGTCATGCTTTTTAATTCTCTCCTGGGATAAACTAATTCTTAGCCCCTAGAAAATATTTACTAGGGGTTAAGTAAAAATAACAATACTTCTACCATGTATGTAGTTTTCATGTACTAACTTGTGAAATAGCATTTATCACTGCATGGTACAAATGAGAAGCTGAGGTTGATAAAACTGACTAAGTCAGACAACTAATGAGAGATTACAAACAGGGCCAGCCAGGATACAAGATTTAAACATTTTTCCTTGTGCCATTTAAGCTCACAAGTATGCATTTAAGCTCACAGTGAGAGATTTTGACATTTTCATTTTCATGGATTTATATGTTAGTTACCTGGTCATTCAGTCCGCAATTGCCCCATGACCTCAGCATAAGAGATTCCTTGTCTGTGAACCAGTAAATTGTGCGTTTGTATTTCCTTCTGTCTTCACCACGCCAAAGTTAAGCAAGTTTGCTTATCTGATACCTTGCTTTAGAATATTAGAAAAGTCTTTTATCACTTCACACATAAGAAGAGTGAGAGAAAGGTCTCTGTAATGAAACTTACCAACCACACATACCCGCTTTTTTTCCACACATGACCACTTGGAAAATATTTCAGTCTGTGAAGTGATTGGTAAAAAGCATTAATGAATAAAGCTACAAAAATTTACACTTTTTTTTCTCATAAAACAAGAAGATTTAAGGAAATTAAGCTAGGGCTGCTGCATTTCAGATACGTCAAATACCAAGCCTCCGCCACCTCTGCTGTACATCCTTAGTGGTTGTCTGTGTCCCATAGATCTCCCGATTGTACACTCAAAAGTGGAAATCTGAGTAGTAATGCATGCAAATTTTAAATTTAAAAAGTATTTAGTTGAATATGTAAAATTACTAAAGGACTGAATTTTACGCAGTTTGACCTGAATATCTCAAATTACACTTCAGAGTGACTTAACAAAGGAGCTGTAAGAGAATGCTATGTTCGTGACATTATTGAAACACCTTGTTATCGAAATAAATCAATGAAAAATTAATTTTGCCAAATCGATGATTGACAAACTACTTCCCACATTTATTATATGATTATATATTGTATGTGTTATTTATTTTATTATATCTAATTATTAAATCATAGAAAATGTACCTCATTTTATCTGATTTTTTAAAATTTAATATCAACTTGGTGAGTCCTCAGACTTTATAAATTTTGTTTTTAATGTCCCCTGCCATGTGGAGGTTATTTCATGGTGCAGTAATTTAATGTGGCTTTTGCTTTCCCCTTAGTATTATGTGTGTGGGCAGGTACTTGGTTTGTGTTTCCCACAGCGTATCCTAGGTATGCTGTAGGATACGCCTATCTCTTAGCAGGAGTTTAATAAATATTAATTGAATAATGATAAAATTTTCCTTTTGATTTTTTTCTTCATGTATTTTAAAACAAAACAAAGGAGGGAAGGATAGGGGTGGAGGGACTGAACAAAAAGGAAAAATGACTCAGGGACACGGACAACAGTGTGTCACTGTCAGGGGAAAAGCATAAGGGAACTAAATGGTAGTGGGGAAATGCAATGAAAAGGACAAAAAAAATCTGTCCTGAAACCAAGATGACTTCTTATGTTGTATTTAATTTGTACTCATACATAAAATATACTCTTTTATATCACTTTTTATTAGTCTATTTCAACATTCTCTTTTGTGACTTAGGCATATAATGTTAAAATTGTGTGAGTAAATATATCCTTCACTTAAAACAAAATGCCAGGGGAAGCAGCAGCATATATTAATATTTATATTATTAATGATAATGTATTAACACTAACGTACATTATTACTTTTGTCACAGGTAACATAAATGAATACGACTTTCTTCCTGGTCCCTTTCCTGGTGCATTGAGTTGTCGGCCATGCCAAACTCACGTTTACATAGCTTGTTAGTGATAGATAGTTCTTGAAATCTGTTTCTCTCTCGTCTGCTCTCTTTTCAAAACCTATTTCCAAATGAGAATTTCTCCTCATAGTTCCTTGGCTACTGTTAAGCCCATGGATTAGGGCAAGGGGCTCATCTCAATCAATAATTCAGATAATTATTTATCTGTTCTTTATTCTGTTCACTAATGAGAGTAGTGCTTATTCTTAGATTCATATAATTTGAGCTCCCTGCTGTGCAAAAAATCTTTTGATTTATCTCCTCTCCTGTGTCTACACTAAACTACAGCTTCAATTTGTGTGTGTGGTCCCGGTCTTGTGACAGCAACTGATGTTTAAATTCCACCCAAGACTACAGCATTGTTGAAACTTTGTATTTTTCTCTTTCTTGATTATCTTCATATTTTTTTAAGATTTTATCTATTTATTTATTTATTTTTATAGAGAGGGAAAGGGAGGAAAAAAGAGAGGGACAGAAACATCAATGTGTGGTTGCCTTTTGTGGACCCTCCACTGGGGACATGGCCCACAACCCAGGCATGTGCTCTGACTGGGATTCAAACCAGTGACTCTCTGGTTCACAGGCCAGCACTCAATCCACTGAGCCACATCAGCCAGGGCTATATTTTTAAAATATGGATAAGTGTTTTATAATTTATTTCTATATCGTTAAAAATAAATGGAGGATCATAAATTTGTGTGTTCAATCTTTCATATTTACCTAAATTTTCTTGTTCTAATGTTGGTATTCAAGATATCACTGGTTGTCTCATGAACAAAAATCTGCTGATGTGCATGTACCTATCTCAACTTGGAATTTCTTTTTTAAAATTTCTATATACATTTATAACCAATATGTTAGTAAAAACTGATGCAATACTCAAATTAGTCAGTGAGACAGGGGGAAGAGTTTTAGGCAACTTCTCTACCATTGGTCTTATCTCAACTATGCTATAACTAAAGTGGCCCAAATAGACAACTGATTGCTAATGTGCTTTAATGCCCTGAGAAGCCAAGGGTTATAAGATATCTATTCACACTTTAGATATGTGATCACTGAGATCATATATGATATAGAATTATCATATCCCAGAGTATAGCACACTTCTTTGAAATAAATCATAGTAGAAGGGGAAAAACACTCAATAATGGAAAATTAACACTAACACTGAATGCATCATAGCTTACATAAAAATACAATTTAGTACATTCAGTAATAAAAAATGTGAAGCTAGCCATTGAGATGTGAAAAATGGAGAATCTATGTCTTGTTAATAAAACATTCAAAAGAGGGTTGGGCAGATTTACTAGAGCCAAGAAAATAAAGCAGCTCTCTTTCATGTAAAGCTTCCTTGAACTATTTCCAAACAGCATCAATATACTTGGCTAAGTTATATGGAAATAAATTGGTGTTAATTTGTGCTTACAAAAAATACACAGTGTATTCTAAAAGATAGAAGTGTTGATATTCTATTGCAAAATTAGTTGCAGTTCTTTTACTTATTTTTTTCTTTGTTCCTCATATTGAGAATAAAAGTAATGCAAATTAACACAATATTCAAAAAAGAGAAAAATCACAGCTGGACTGAAAAGATTCAGAAAAAAAATTACTAGACACCCTAATGACTAAATTTAAGGAGTTATTGAATGTGTAGTTTGATTCATACATGCACTAAAATTACTTTGCATATAAAATAATACGATATAGACTGACGCCTATATTCAGTCTGTTTTCATTTTTTCTGTAAACTGTGTTGATGGACAATGTGACTAATAGATGGTACATGTCATAACTTTTTAGCTGGATGGATCTTTGACAAAGTGAACCTTCATTTATACTGTAGCCAGATTAAACATCACCAGCATTTTAAATGCTCCAGGACATTAGGTTCCTAGTCATCACTTCCCACTGACCAGGGAAAACAATTGCCTGGTTTTATGTATTTTTTAAATTTCTGCACAACTAATTACTATAACTTTATTGGTGTTAAATAAAATAAATATATTATCTCACAGTTTCTGTAGGTTAGGAGTTTGAGTACAGTGATATGGACCCACCGCTCAGGGTATTGGGTGTGGCTTGTGGTCTCATCTGGGGCTCAGGGTCCTCTTTCATCTGGTGGTAGAACTAGCATCTCTGTTTTCTGCCCTTGTACCATGATCCCCTCCATAGTCAGTTGACAAAATGATTATTTGTTTCTGTAAGGCCAGCAGAAGAATTTTTCTACCTTTAATTTACAGTGAGTCTAACATCTCTTTTAAAGGGCTCACTTGATTAGATGAAGCTCACACAGTATAATCTTCCTTTTGATTAATATAAACTCAATTTATTAAGGACCTTAATTATATATGCAAAATGCTTTTACCATTACCATTTAATGTAACATACTCATAAAAGAGAAATCAAGCCACATTCACCAAGGATGGGAATTACAGAGTAAATGTATGCTAGTGGATGTGAACTTTGCAGGTCACTTCAGAATTCTCATTTCTTCTAGTACAAATTAGGCTTCCTATTTTTGAACATTGTATTAATGAATCATATGATATCCACCCTCTTATGTCAGGCTTTATTTATTCATTACTGCTTTTTCATGAGATTCTTCTAGAAAATTATGTATAGTAATGATCTATTCAGTTTAGTTTTTGTATCTTCACTCTTATTATATCCATTGTATGAAGTATCAAAATTCATTTATCTGTTCTCCTTTAAGAAAAACAGAGGGAAATTCTTCTCTTAACTGATTTTAATAACAATTGTTCAAAACAATATATACGTAATTGCATTGTTGGAGCCTTAACATACAGAAATTTAAATAATTGTCAGTAACTGTGCAAAGGAGATGAAGAGGAAAAAAAGCTGTATTGGAGTGAACCAATGACAATAGGGAGCAACTGTAATCCACAGGACCAAAGGAAAAGACCAGAACTATGAAGGTGAATATAATAAATATATTCTATATAATCATATTTTATATATTTGCTTGGCCTTCCTATCTTAACAGCTTTAAATAACATAATTATATAAAGTAATAATTATAAAAAATATTTTTGGGTTCATATACATGAAAAAGCACAAAAAGGAAGACTATAGAATAGAGATACGCATATGTAGTTCTGATATAAGCTCTATATAGGAAATGTATTTTTTATTACAAGATACAAACAGGTTGGAACCAAAAGATGGAAAAATTACATATCATGGAAACAAAAAGAAAAAAAAAAGAAAGGTTATACTAATATCAGGCAAAATAGGCATTAAAATCAATCAATGTTACTAGAAATGAAGAGGGACATTTTATAAAATGAAAAGGTCAATCTTTTGCATAATATGACAATTATAACAGAGCCCCCGATATACAGGAATCAAAAGCTAAGAGAAGGGAAAAAATTGGCAATTCAAAAATAATAATTGGAGACTTCCACCTAACACTTTCAGTAAAGAATAGAACGTGTACTCAGAAGCCCAGAAAGAAAAAAAGACTTAATCAGCTCTGTGAACCAGTTGATCCTAAGAGACATCTATAGACAATCTACCCAATGGCAGCAGAATATATTGTTTTTCCTAAGTGCACATGGGGCATTCTTCAGTATACACCATAAAATATATTAGGCTATAAAAAAAGTCTCAATAAACATGAAAACACTGGGAGCATACAAAGTTTATTGTCCTATAATGGAATAATATAAAAAAATCAATAAAAAATACTTTCATAAAATCATAAATATGTGGAAATTTAAAAGTACACTCTTAAACATGCAATAAGTTAAAAAATCACAAGGGAAATTAGAAAATGAAAATAATTAAAACACAGCACCCAAAGTTAGGGGATGTAGCAAAACACCACTTAGGAAGAAATTCAAAGCTATATATCTGTGTATTTAAAAAGGATAAAAATCTTAGATCAGTAATCTTACCTGCCACTTAAGACATGAGGAAAAGAAAAGAATACTAAATATAAAAATAAGCAGAAAAAGTGATAAAAATTGGAGTAGAAATTAATAAAGTTAATAATAAAAATGAAGAAAAACCGAGAAAACCAAAATTAAGTTAATTGAAAGATCAATGAAATTAATAGCCCTTCAGCTGGAATGACCATAAAAAAGGTATAGAAATATATGCATTACTTTAAGCAGGAATGGAATAGAGGATATTACTACTAACCTTTTATATATACAAGAATTATGAGGTAATATTATGATCAAATACATTTCAAATTAATTACATAATGTAGGCAAATTTCTAGAAAAACACAAGCTATGCAAAATGACTTAAGAGAACATAAAAAATTAGAGTGGTTCTTTAAAATCTTCAAAATTTTAATTGAAACTTTAAAATAGAATCTAGAAAAAAATTTTAAATTCCCAGATAAAAGCCATATCCATGTGACTTCACTGTGAATTCTACTAACTATTTAAAAAAGCTATAAAACCAATCCTCAAACTCTTCCAAGAAACAGAATGCAGGGAACACTTACTAATTTACTCAGTAAGTCAGTATTACCTTATATTGAAACCAACTAAAGACATCTAAATATAAAAAGTTATAGCACAGTGTCTTTTATTAATATTGAAACAAAAATCTTGTGTAACTGAATCTAGCAACATACAATAAAGATATAAAAATAAAATTTATAACAAAAATATGAAGTCATTTTAACTTGTAAAAATAAATCAATATCAGTATCACATAATCAATATCTGTAGAATAAAGTACAAAAACCAATGCTTACTTTAACATTTGCAGAAAAAGCATTACACAAAAATCCCATCTCCTTTCAAGGGGAAGGATTCACAGGAGCAAGTATAAAGGACACGTGGACAAAAACTAAGGGGGTGAAATGGGAGGGAGGTGGGGAGCATGGGGGGCTGGGATGAGAGTAAAAGACAGAAAACTGTACATGAACAATAATTAAATAAAAAATGGAAAATAACCATTTCTGTTCAATATCTTTTCAGAATTTCTAGCCAAGGCAATTAGGCATTGTAATTAAATAAAAGGAAAGAAAGAAGTAAAGCCACCCCTATTTGTTGGTGGCATAATTCTGTAGATAAATATCTTAAAGAACCCACTAAAAACACTCTTAGAACGAATAAATGAGTTCAGCAAGTTTTCAGAATATAAGTTCGACATGCAAAAAATACATTGTAATTTTACATAATAAAAATGAACAGTTGAAAATGAAAATTAAGAATATTTTACTACCATACCACCAAAATAATAAAATCATTAATAAACTTGACAAATGAAGAGCAAAAGAAAGGACATTAGAAATATACTGTTTTTAATGTAGTGGAGAGAAACTGAAGACTAATTAAATGATATGGTTTCCTTTTGCTTAATAGTCCTTTCTTCGATTTTTTTCTTTCCTCTTACATTTTACTATAAACAGTAAGGAGAAAGCAGACCAGGCCTTCCACACTTTGCTTGGTAATCGCCTCAGCTAAATTTCTAAGCTCTTGATTTACAAAGTCTACTTTTCATGACTGAAAAGCAGAACACAATCTGACCAGTATTTATACCACTTTATAAAGATGACCCTTCTTTCAGTTCCTAATAACATGTTACTCATTTCTGTCTGGGTCTTCTCCAGAGAGACCTTTGACATTCATATTTCTAGCAATGGTCTCTTCTTGATGGTGTCTGTATTTTCCAAGATTGTAGAGGTTTTCTGAGTTTTCTTCACTTCTTTGAGCCATTGCCAAAATTTCCTTTAACATTCATATATCTAACAACAATCTCTTCAAGACAACCTAGGCCTTTGCTACCAAGTATCAAGTGCCTCAAAATGCTTCCAGCTTCTACGCATTACCCCATGACGAAACCACTTCTACATTTTCAAGGATTTGTTAGAGGCACCATAATTCCTAGGACAAAATCTATAATCGTTCCCAGGCTTCAATAACAAGTATCATAAAGTCTTTCACTTAAAACAATGGAAATGTATGCTCTCACTGTTCTGGAAGCAAGACATCTGAAACTGGGGTATTGGAAGGACCATGCTTCCTCTGAGTCTCTGGCTGGAATTGTTTTGCTTCTTCCCAGCTTCTGACGATGGCCAAGAATCCTTGGTGTTTCTTAGCTTCAAGTTGCATCACTCCAGTCATTTTTTAAAAAGTGGGTTATTTGTCTTTTATTGTTGACTGTGAGGGTTCTTTAGATATAAATACTATATTGAATATAGGATTAGCAGTTTTTAAAAATTTTGTGATTGCTTTAAGATTTTATGTTTTTATTAGGTTCAGAAAATGTCTTCTATACCTACTTATCTAAGAAATTTATAATTGTTATTATTACATATTTTTAGAAGTTAAGTCTCTTGTGTATGTTATTACATGGCATTCTTCCTCTGTGTCTTTGTTTCACATGAAATTTTTCTCTCTAAGGACACCGGTCACTGGATTATGGCCCATCTTACTGCAGTTCAACCTCATCATAAGTAATTGATCCAAAATGACCCTAATTCTGAATAAGATTGTATTTTTTAAGTATCGGGTGTCAGGGCTTTAACACAGCTTTCTACAGGACACAATTCAATCCATTACAGACCCTTCCTCATACCATACACAAAAATAAACTAATGAATATCGTAGATTTAATGTAAAAGCTAAAGCTTTAAAACTTCTGGAGAAAATATAGATGTGAATCATTGTTACTTTGGGTTAGGAAAAATCTGACTGTATATGACATCAAAAGCACAAATGACAAAAGAAAAATATTGATAAAGTGTACCTAAAAAAATACTTGTGCTTCAAAGGATACCATCAAGAAAGGGAGAAGAGAGCACAATGAGACAAAATGTGGCAAAGCATAGATCATATCAGAAACTTGTATCTAGAGTACATACAGAATAAGTACAAAGCAAAAATAAAAAGACAAGCCAATTAAAAATAGTCAAAGGGTCTAAATAGACACTTCCCTGATTGAAATATACAGATGGCACATGAGCTTGTGAAATGATTCTCAGCATCATTAGGCATCATGAAAATGCAAATCAAAACTACAATTAGATGCCATTTCACACAATGTACACTGTCCATAATAAAAAAGACAGATCATTTCAGGGTTTGGCAAGAATGTGAAGATAGCTCAAACCTCATACATGGCCAGTGGGAATGCAAAATGGTCTATTGCTTTGGAAAGAAAGCTGGGAATTCTTCAACAAGTTAATTACACAGTTACCAAATAAACTGGCTATTCCCCACCAAGAGGCATATACCTAAGGGGAAAACAATTACTACCACACAAAATGTGTTCATAATAGCAAAAATGTAGAAAAAAGACACATCCATCAACTGATTAATGTATTTAAAATATACTATATATATGAAATAGAATATTATTTGGCCATAAAAATGTATGGGGTACTGATAGACACTACAATATGAATAAATCTTGAAAATAGAGTAAGTAAAAGAAGCCAGTCACAAAATACTATATATTGTATATCTCCATTTATATGAAATATCAAAAATAGTACCGAAAGTAGATTACTGGTTGCCTAGTGCAGGGGAGTTTGGGGAAAATGAAAATGAATTATTCTGGATGCTGGGTTTCTTTGTGGGTGACATAAATGTTATAAAATTGATTATGGTGTTGTTTGCACAATTCTGTGAATGCACTAAAAACATTAAATTGTACATTTTCAATGGAGAGCTGCGTGGTATGTGAATTAAATCTCATTAAGTTCATTATTTAAAAAACAAGGGGTTGAAATATATATGATTGTATATAGATATAAAATGTAGCATTAACTTATATAGACAAAACATAAGTTCCATAAACATATTGCATGTATTATATACAAATGTCCAATACACTCACTATAAAAATGCTCTTAAATATTTACTACTAAATAGTATTTCTTATGCATCATTTATTGAACCCTCCTAAGTGTATGAGGCTATCATAAATTGTTATTTTTTTAAGATTTTATTTATTTATTTTTAGAGAGGGGAAGAGAAGAAGAGTGAGAGAAACATTAATGTATGGTTGCCTCTCATGCACCCCAAACTAGGGACATGGCCTGCAACCTAGGCATGTGCCTTGACTGGGAATCGAACTGGTGACCCTTTGATTCACAGAGCCACGCTCAATCCACCGAGCTATACCAGCGAGGGCTATCAAAAATTATTATTCTCTTCATTTTATAGGTAAGAAAATTAAGACTCATGTTATTTAATTTTTAAGATTAGAGGTTTGTACTAAACTCATCATGTACTAAACTTATCAGTTGGGAGGAAGAAATAATTAGTTTGAAATAATACAAATATTCATATGAGTTACACAGTTCATGGGAGAAATATCTATAATATATGAACTATGAAATGTTGAAATAAAAATATCTGAAAAGATACATCAGGTGTCTTCAGCAAAATAAAGTAATAGTAGCTATATGATAAACTGTAAGCTAATAATTATCTTTAGAAATTGCTATGAATATAGTAATTACATAGTTTCAATTATCCATGTAGATATAATAATTCTTCATTTAAGTTCAGTTAAAATTATACTCTCAAGATAGATGGGGACAAATGGATAGAATTATAAGGAAAAAAATATATTACATCATTATAATTCAACACATCTCTCAGTTGAGCAATAAAGAAGAAAAATAGTAGCAAATGTATAAAACATTTGAATGATATAATTAGTATATGATTTAAGAGACAGATATGGAATCTGTATACATTGGCAGAAATTAATCATTTTTATTTTTTAAAGATTTTATTTATTTATATTTAGAGAGAAGGAAAGGGAGGGAGAAAAAGAGAGAGAGAAACATCAATGTGTGCTGTCTCTCACATGTCCCCTACAAGGGACCTGGCCCGCAGCCCAGACATGTGCCCTGACTGGGAATCAAGTCAGTGACCCTTTGTTTCACAGCCCGTGCTCAGTCCACTGAGCTACACCAGCCAGGGCGAAACATATTGTTTTTAAAGCTCACATGAAACAATTACATTTAACCACACACAAAACATTAAAGCAAGTCTCAACAAATTTCAAAGATTATCATAAAAATATAATGTTTTCTGATCATAGTAGAATTTCTATTTGATTCAAATATAAAAAAGATATATTAGTCTGGCTAGCGTAGCTGAGTGGATTGAGCATGGGCTTGTGAACCAAAGATTGATCACGATCAATCACAATCGATCACGGTTTGATTCCCAGTCAGGGTAAATGCCTGGGTTACAGGCCAGTTCCCAGTGGGGGACACATAAGAGGGAATCACACATTGATATTTCTCTCCCTTTTTCATCTCCCTCCCCTCTAAACATAAATAAAATAAAATAAAAATCTTTAAATATATATATTAAACCAAATATTTTTATACCTAAAAGCTACCATATATTTTCATATAACTTATGAATGAAAAGTTATAAAAATAGAAATTTAAGTATGTTTAAAATTGAACAATAACATCACTAAATTCCAAACTTGTGACATGTGATGAAATTTACAGCATTAATTCTTATATTTGGAAATGAGAAATCTTGAAAATGACAGAGATAGATACACAACTTCAGAAGTAAATGAAATAAGAAGAAACTCAAGTAAATTATGAGTAATAATACAGAAATTAACAAGATTATTAAAAAAGGTTACTCAAAATGGAAAGTTTTTTTTTAAGCACAGTCATCCTATTTTTCCAAGTTAGACTAAGGGTCGAACTATATTTCAATTATCCCCTATTCATGTCATTATGGAGAGGAGGACTCTTGACCTAGGGTTACAGGGATGGCTCAACTCACAACACTGCACACTGTGCAGATGATATTAACAGAATGGATTAGTTGCATGCACTTATAGCTCCCGGGAAAGAGGACACTGCATGGCAACAGGCTATTTGGGTCCTGCACTGAGGAACAGATTGAACAACTAAGAGTGTCAGAAGCAGTCTTTTTAGTCTTAAAGGGACAGGGAGCTTTCTGGTTCCTAGGGGTGGAACCAGACAGATTGTTCAAAAATGGTAATAATTCCACAGACTAGCAGGATCTGAAACCCACTATTAAGGGAGAAGCAAGAACTGTGTTCATCCCTTTTGGCAAGAAAGTATAGCTAGGTGATCTTATGAACAGAACCTTTTTCACTGGAGCAGAGAGGAGAGGAGCTGGTATTAGGCCATTTGAGTCTGTCTCAATTTTATCAGCTATACAAGCAGCACATAGTACAGAGTCTTAATTTTATGCCTTAACCACAAACGGTGCAAAAAAGAACACAAGTAAATAAATGAATAAATAATAAATCATACAAAAATAATAGAAAATATAAGTATTTGTAGATAAAATATTACCTACATAAACATTGAAATATAAGTTACAACAGAAACAGTAAGATATGAAATTTTCTGGAGATTAAATCATTATAAAATAAGTTACAATTAATTAGAAGATATTTTAATTCATTTAATTTTATAATAGAAATAAAGTAAAAAAAATCAGAAGAAAACTAAGATATTTGAGACATTTATAGAAAGAATTACAAAATTTTGACAGTGTAGCAGAAATATAAATTAGGTCTACTGCTACCATTTTAACTTCCTTCTAAGTGTGCATTTTTATATCGCACCAGTAAAAAGGTCAAAAACCACATTTCTCACAATCCTTTGTAATGTGGGACCCAGAAAAAATTTAAGTTCTGCCAATCAAGTGTAACCAACTGAACTTGGGTTTAAATTTAGAACCAAGTTACACTTGGCAATTTGGCAATACATGAGTCATCTATTTTTGCTTTTACATTTCTACTAGACCCAGCATGGTTCTGGGGCCAGTAATTCTACAAGTAGCTTCCTGGTCTCTGGATGGCAGTGAAGCTGGTGTTCTGAAAGCAACATTTGTGGTAGCAGCTTTCTGATCCAGACAAAATGGCTAATGTGCACGATCATGAAGCCAGAGGCTGGGACTGTTGACTTCTTCTGTGCCAAGTCTCGGATTATGGCAAGGGTAAAGCTTCACTGGCAGGTCAGTGTATGATTTTGTCCAAGGAGTCATTCTTGCAGATCCAGCCTAAATACTGTTCCTCCAATTCCTCTCACAATTTGTAAGCAATGAAATCATGTTCTGCTTAAAGTAGTTTGGAAATTTTCTGTTATCTTCAACTTAAACAAAACAAAGACACAGTAAAGTCAGATATACGTTCTTATACAAAAGGTTAATATTTTAAGTGTATAGGTGCTTTTTAAAATGAGATTATACACTCTCAGAGATTCCCTTGGGATTTTATTCTGATTCTAAAATTTATATAGAAAAATTATTTTACAAATATCAAGATTTAGAAAACTATTAACATATTGGTTTTGACATCAAAATAACAGAAAATCAAAAGTTTGGAAGCTCAGAAGTAGTTCCTTATTTGTATTCATTAAATCAACAAATATTTAATTATTACTTAATGTAATTCAGGAACTGTTCTTTAAGTTGTTAATACATTAGAGAACAAAAGAGAAAGACTGACTTGCCCTTACTCTGATTGTATTCTGAAATGGAGGATAATAATGCTCTTTCTAAATAATGAGTCAATAAATTTGAGGAGAGCAAATTTGTATTTCTACCTCGTACTATGCACAGAATAATTAATATCACTGAATTTTTAAAGGATACCTAAAAATTAACCCATTAAAAATGATTTGGGGGTCCAGGCCAGTGTGACTCAGTTGAGCACCATCCTATGGACTGAAAGCTTGCAGATTCAATTCCCAGTCAAGGCACATACACAGAATGTAGTTTCAATCCCTGGTTTCGGGCAAGTATGAGAAAAAAAATACACCTTCCCTCTCATATCACTCTCTCTCTCAATCTTTTTCTCCCCCTCTCTCATCTCTCCTTTTGTCCCTCTCCCTTCCTCTCTCCCTAAAAAAAAAAAATGCCCTCAGTTGAGAATTAAAATAAATAATAAAACTTAAAAAAAAAACAGATTTGTGGTTTCAGCTCTGACATTTCAAGAGCCAGGAGGTCATTGTTCTCATCCTTATAATAAAAAAAGATCAATGACGTTTGTTGAGCCCATGAGAGAACTGAGGTTGCAAGGAAAACAGCCACACCCAAATCTGAAAAAAGGTGCACTTCAAGGGACACACAGCAATCAAAATCTGCTTGCTTGGAGCAGAAGGTGCTGGAGCCATAAACTGGTAGAAACACTTAAATGTAAACTGAAAAGTTGAGACTGAATGTGGACTAGAGTGAAAATGATAAGCCCCCGGGATCTACAGTCTGAGAGGTGCTCTTATAGTTTAATGTGTTCACCATGACAGTCTGAGAAACCTCCTCTCACAGTTCTGACAAAAAAGGGGTAGGGGTAGTAGCTATTCTACAATGTGTCCAGAACCTTTTGCATAACAATGAACTACTCTCCAGAGAATTTTTACTTGGCTACCCCACTTGGAGCCTCCCAGAAGGAATCTGAAACTGACAGGAAGAGACAAAAAAAAGGCAGTTCACTCCAAATTGGTAGATGACAGGTTTAATGAGCAAGGGAAATTACTTAGGAAGCTTATCTTGGATGGGCAAAAGGGTAGTAGATTTCTGCACCCCCCACCATATCTTAAAATTTATATAGTGGCCTTAACTGGGTTCGGTTATGGTCACAGGGGATCTAAATGGGTTCAACGTGTACCCAGTCTCCAGATAGTGTCATCACCACCAGATTACTACCTCAAGGCTGTGTCATTGAGCCCCTTGTGGAAATGTTGAGGATGAGCTGAGGGCACAGTCCCAACAGGGAAGCTTCCAATTGCCCAGATCCAGCTCTCTGGTCAAGTCACATCTTCTTGATGACTTTCTCCAGCATGCAAAACAGATGGTCAGTGTACAAAGAAAAATGGAGACTCTAAGGAAGAATCAAATGAAATGCTAGAAATGCTTTTGATGGGTTTTATCAGTGAACTTGAAACAACCAAGGATAGAAGCCCATAACCTTACAATAGGTCCATAGAAAATTGTGAAACTTAAAGGTAAAAAAAAAGAAAAAAAGAAGACAAAAAGAAAAGAAATAGCATCAATCTTCAATAACTGTGGGACAATGTCAAAATGGATAATGTATGAACAGAATAAGTATTTGCATTAATAAGTTTGAGAGCTTTTCAAAGTCGATAACATACACCAAAGTACATATCCAGAAAGTTAGGAAATACTAAGCAGGAAAAATGTCTCCCAAAACCCATAAAACATGCAGATGCATATTGCCAAAAAAACAAAAATAAAGAGAAATAGCTTGAAAGAAGTCAAAAGGGGGAAAAACACAACTATAAAGAAATAAGGGTAAGAATTACAATGGCTTTCTCATCAGAAACCATGAAAGCAAACAAATGGAATGAAATGTATACACATATACATAAAACTATGGATGTGTATATATATACATAATTGTATGTGTATCTAAATATGTATACAATGATATACCTGTTGAAGTTGAAGACTTATTAATTTGATCCCTATAAAATTATACTTTTAAATCAGTAAAAATAATTACTACTTATAATGAAACTACCTTTTAAGCCTTTCACCAAACATAAATTGTGTAGTAATAATTCTAAACTGCAGGAGCAAACTAATGGTAGTTTAGGCACACCATTGTAATTACATACAGGCTGCCTCATTTTTTATTACTATGCATTATATTCAGAAAAATGCAAAAAGAATAAAAAAACAAAGGGGATCATATGCGTCATACAGGGAGTGCTTTTTGATTTAAATGTTTCATAATAAAGAAGAAAAACTCCATTATATCCCAAGTACTTGACATTTTTTAATGAAAATATTAGCCTCCATAAAAAAGTTTTAAACTGATTTATTTTTATCAGAACACACACACAAATGTAGCTGTGATAAGAAAGAGAAAAAATCTTTTCCATCAGATTGAAAAATACCAGATTTAACTCTTTAAATTGCTTATATACCTCTGTGATTTTTATTTCAGTTAAAGTATTGATTGCTAAACAATCTGAAAACTATTTCAATTATTTCACAAGCCATTTCTACTGCTTGCCTTTTGCTTAATGAAGATTAAGTGGAAAGAAGAAAAATTATTGTCATTTTTTTTTGCTTGGTTCCAAAACCCATTCATTGAACATTTATTTATTATTTACAGTAAAAACTCATATACTAAAATAACAATGCTGGATACTAAAACCTGGTGTTAATAAACAAAATATTCCCAAATATGTAAACTCTGTATTCTACTATATTTCTTAATAGTTTCCATCTAAAAGGCTCAGATAATTGTAATTTCTAAAACAAAATACTTTCAAAATACATTATAGATTTGATTACATATTAGCTTCTGTAATGATTAATTACACAGACCTAGTGTCAGGCTACATTGAACTAGCCTTGCCATTTTACAACACTTTTGATCCAAGGCAAATTTCTTAACCTCAGATTTTTCACTGACAATCTGACAAAAGAGATAAATATTAAGTCATACTTCCAAGGGTTTTGTTTGTTTTTTTAGTTTATTTTTATTGACTTTTTTTGTAAATAGAAATGCATAAAATGTGCTTAGCACTGTGCATGGCAGTTAGTAAGCATGTCATAAATGAGAGCTATTATCTATAAGGACTTATTTAGGCAAAGTAAATTTGGGATTGTATTAATTTGTTAGGTAAATAATTTGATATTTTTTCTCCTTTTATATTATTCTCTTAACTTGCCCACACCACTGAAGTTTGATATCAAACTTCATATCAAATTCTTTTTACTTCTTTTTTTATTAAGAAGCTATTAATCTTATTTTTCTATTTTTTACTTTGATTTTATTGATTATATTATTACAGTTGTCCTGATATTTCCCCTTTTGCCCCCCTCCACCCAGCACCCCCCACTCCGTCAGGCAATCTTCCAACCATTATTCATGTCCATGGTCATGAATATAGTTCTTTGGCTACTCCATTTCCTATACTGTACTTTACCTCCCCATGGCTATTCTGTAACTACCTGTTTTCTATTTCTGAATCACCTCACCTCTTCATCCATTCCCCCACAACTCCCTCCCATCTGGCAACCATCGCAATATTCTCCATATCCATGATTCTGTTTCTGTTCTTGTTTGCTTAGTATGTTTTTTAGATTCAATTTTTCATTGATGTGTATTTTTGCCACTTTATTATTCATAGTTTTTATATAGTTCATATTGTCCATAGTTCTTATATTTCTTAAATAAGTACCTTTAATGTTGTATGTAGGGGACTGGTTTGTTTTAGTCTGGCAAATGTGACTCAGCTCTGTATGGAAAACCTACAGATGCGAAGTGGTGGGCAGGAGCCAGACCTTCAAACCCAGTTTTCCCATGGGAATCAGGCCTAGAAAATGCATATAGACTGTTATGGCTTGCTCTTGCTAAAACTCCATCACCCTGGTGTGTATTGTCTATCTTCAAGGTAATTTCCAAAGCAGGTATAAATTTTCCCAAGGACAGAGCTAATCAGCTCGTCACCATTCCCCTCTGCATGTTATTTTTATTTCCTTGATTGTACCTAAAATGTAGACAATAATATTCTGTGTAATAGATAATAAATCTTTCTCTGATGTAAGACCCGAGGAAAACAATAAAAGCTTGTCTAGGCAAGGGTCAGCATGCTTTTCCCTTGAGGAAGTGGCTGAGGCATTCATTGACACTCTCCCCTTGAGAGAGTAGCCGTGCTGTCCCCTTTTTCTCCACAGGATTGCTGTCACCTGTGCATTTAGTCTGGTTGTCAGCCACAACGGGCGGACTCTGCTGGCCGGAGTCCACCACAATTGTATATAATAATGATTTGGTGATGATGAACTCCTTTAGTTTTTTTCTTGTCTGGGAAGCTCTTTATCTGCCCTTCAATTCTACATGATAACTTTGCTGGATTGAGAAATCTTGGTTGTATGTCCCCACTTTTCATTACTTTGAGTATGCCTTCCTGATCCCTTCTAGTCTGCAAAGTTTCTTTTGAGAAATCACCTGACAGTCTTATGGGAACTCCCCTATAGGGGCAGTTACCCTGCAGTAACTAACTGCTTTTTTTCTTGCTGCAATTAAGATACTCTCTGTATCTTTAACCTCTGGCATTTTAATTATGCTGTGCCTTGGAGCGGGCTTCTTTGTATCCATCTTGTTTTGGATTCTCTGTGCTTCCTGTACTTACATGTCTATTTCCTTCACCAAATGAGGAAAGTTTTCTTTCATTATTGTTTCAAATAGATATCCAATGTCTTGCTCTACCTCTTCTCCTTCTGGTACCCATATGACATGAATGCTGGACCTCTTCAAGTTGTACCAGTGGCTGCTTATACTATCTTAATTTTTTTGGATTCTTTTTTCTTCTTGTTGTTCTGATTGGTTGTTTTTTTTTCCTTCATTATGGTCCAAATCATTGATTGGATTCTTGGCTTCATCCACTCTACTGCTATTTCTGTGTAAATTGTTCTTTATTTCATTAGTGTATCCTTTATTTCTGACTGGATCTTTTTTTATGCTGCTGAAGTCCTCACTAAATTCCTTGATCATCCTTATAGCTGAGTGTTTTGAAATCTGCATCTGATAGGTTGCTTATCTCCATTTTGTTCAGCTCCTTTTTGGAGTTCTGATCTGTTCTTTCACTTGAGCCATGTTTCTTTGTCTCTTCATCTTGGCAGCTTCCTGTGTTTGTTTCTATGTATTAGGTAGAGCTGCTGTGACTCTATGCCTTGGTAATGTGGCCTAATGTAGTAGGTGTCCCATAGGGTTCAGTTGCACAGCTCCCCCCATCACCCAAGCTGAGTACTCAAGGTGCATCCTTTATGTGGTCTGAATACACTCTCCTCTTGTAGTTGAGCAATGGTTGCTGTTGGCAGATCAATGGGAGGGATTTGCCCAGGTAAGTCAGCTGCAAGGACTGGCTGTGACTACTTGGTCACCAACCTCTGCCCTCTGTAGAGGATCAGCTGTGGAGGGGCAGAATAGCGGTGCTCTGGCATGGTCTCTAGCTGTCCTCTGGGTGCAGAGGCTCTGGGGTTTCCCAGGTCGTGCAGGTCAAAATCAGACCCCACCTGTTTTTTCTGAGGCCACCCTGCCTGAGCTACAAAGCAATCAGAAATGGCTGCTACTTATGCTGGCTTGGAGATTCTCAGGCGAAGCCAAGCTGTGAATCTAGGCTGGCTGCTACTAATGCTGAGACTGGGGCTCACTGAGGTCAGCTGTTGCTTGTTTGAGAGGATTCAGGAAGTTGTGCATCAGGAGGCAAGACCAGCCATTCACATGGAAAAGCAGCTTGGATGGGCCTATAAATTAGGTTGTGCAGAGTGTCTGGGGATCTCCAAGGTGAGTCAAACAGTATTAGCCAGGTTGATGGCTCAGAAGGAACAAGTGTGAGTAGATGTGTTTGTCTGTGTATTCTTTAAGAGGAACTGCTTGGAGTTCCAGAAGTTCCTTGCATGGACTCAATCCCTGGCTGATTTTGCAGCCAGAATTTGCAGTCAGAGGATTTATCTTCCTGGCACTAGAACCCTGGGCTGGGGGCCTGATGTGGAGCTGGAACTCCTTTCTTCCAAGATATCCCTGCTTTTGCCATCCCATTCTGCATCTTCACCTTCCTACCAGTCTGGATGGATGTGGTTTCTTTAATTTCATAGTTGTCAGAGTTCCATTTAACTTGATTTCTGATGGTTCTGAGTGATGGTTGTTCTATATTCTAGTTGTAATTTCAATGTGGTTTTGTGAAGAGGCGAGCCCTGTCTGCCTCTTCTACCATCTTGACTGAAAGTCCAATCTTATTTTTTGAGGCACCGTTTTAAATTGAATATATTCTCCATCACTTCTGCCTTTCAGCGCATATTAGAACAATATGTAAAAAGTATAATATTATAAGTTTTCACAAAATTCTTTATTCTGGTACTGATAACTCTCAGCTCTACTCTGTTTGAAGCTAAAACATTAATCTGGATGTGTTCAGCCAAATTAGCTCAATTCCAGTAATTTATTAGTCATTTCAAGGTAATATTTAATCAGTTCAAGGAGCTAGTCCACTTGCCCCATGTATTGGGATTGTGTGTAGATTCATGGAAGTTTAACTCACACCATTGTACAGGGATACAACTGGTCTGTGCTTTTGCTGATAAAAATGTATTTTTTCCCACGAAAAGTCTGAGATAATTGCTCCAGCAAGGTTTTTCAGTAGTTTCAGTTCTATCGTGGCTTTAGCTGAATCTAATCCTCTGATGTCCTGTTGCATCTCCTTTTTCATGACCACTCATGACTCCCCACCTCTCAGCCTCTTGGGGGTGTCTTTGTGTCAGAGAAGTTCTGTAAATTACAGCTGAGGACACATTCAGGTATATGTTGGGTTTATTCCTATTCTAAAGACTGGCATCTTTAATTTTTTTCACTTTAAAAAATACACAAATTTTGTTCTATTTAATCCCCATTTTCTATGTAACCTAAGGTGGATTTCTGTCATTTACAATGTGGTTAGCTCTGGCTGAAAATCTAGAGTAGAAATAACAAAGGTGACTTCTGGTCTTAGGCAATGACTGTGCCCTACACATTCCTCCTGTTCTCTCTTCCAAGCTGCAGCAACCGGGAAGCCAGCAATGACAAGGCAGAGCCACCTTATCTCAGCATCAACCCTTGCAAGGGAGTCGCCATCCAGAGCAGTGGGACACCCAGCTGATGTTAACTTCTGGTGTGTTAACTCATTAAGATTTCTTAATTAATTTGTAACTGCATCAAAACCTAGTATATCATGTCTAAGAAAGCTACTTTCAATATATTTAAAACAGCTACATTTTTCTACTTTATTTTTGTATGTATGCAATACTTTTTTTTATAGTATAAAATTTTTATATTTAGAATTGGCCAGCTGGACTCAGTTTATATGATCCCAAACTGAAAAAACAAAAGGGAGCTTTGTTATCGGAAGTTGAAATGTAAAGATTAAGGTGGAATTTCACGGTTAGAAAGCATAACGTGGGCATAGGGTAGGGCCTGTTGAGGAGCGGGGACAGTCATGTATGCAATATTCTTGACAAAGATTCTCTCTTTTACCAACCTCCTGCCAGGCTCCTCTGATCCCCCTTCTGGATTAGTACTCAACCTTGGCCTATAAAGATTTGATCAAAACACTAACATAGCTTCTAACAGCTCAGGGCTGTGTCCCTGGGATGATGCTAGGCCTTCTTAAGGCGCCTGCCTGGAAAACTCCAGGCTGCCAACAGAATTTACTGTTCCTCGCTGTCAACACATGACAACTGGGCCCCTGTCTCTCAGTCTCTGTGGACCTTGGAAGAGTAACTCTGATGGGCACCAGTTTGCAAACCCAGATGAGTTTCACTTGTACCAAATCCCCCTCCCATTTCTTTGTTATTAGTTTTTACTTCTCTCATTCTAGTGAACTTCTTTCCCAACTCTCTCTGTTTCCTCATTCTTCCCTTGAAATACCAGGTCATTTGGGTACAAATCAAAATTAGGTTTGGTTTATGCAAGACTCTTTGTATTGCGTAGTATATCAGGAAGGTATCCAGCCACATAATATGAAAAATAGAAACATTTACTGAAGAAGATACAAGAAACATTGTACATAGGACAGTGATGCCTCAGTCGCCTTCCAAGTAGGCACCTTGGGACCTCATACAGTTCTTCCAATAGCCATCAGCTGCCCCATCATATCTCCCTGAATCTTATCCATGGTTTCAAATCTGTTCCTTTACAAAAGTAATTTTAGTTTTGGGAAAAGCTAGAAATCAGAGGTTGCCAAATCTGGATTGTAGGGCATGTGAGTCTCCTGGGTGATTTGATGTTTCACCAAAAAACCTTGCAAGAGACATGATGTATGAGCAGGTGCATTGTTGTGATGAAGCTGCCAATTACCAATTGCCCATAACTGCAGCCTTCTGAATCACCCAAATACTTTCTGCAGAAGAACCTTCGAACTTAATGCAAAATTTGATGCAGATTCATGACTTTACTTGCTCAGTCATTTTAAATGTGACAGCCACACAGTACACATGCTTAATCGGTGTTGTCTATTGCCCCCACTGGCTAGTACAATGAAGCCGTCACCATTTATGCATGCACGTTCCAGTTCACTCTCCTTGGTTGCCAGGAGATGTTGTCCAAACTATTCTCATTATATTAGCAATGGTTAGGTTTTTCTGGACAGGTCTCATATGACTGATTAAAATCTGTCCTTACCACTTTTTCTAGTATCTAGCTTTTTAATCTGAAACATTCTTTCACTAGAATGTTCTTTCCTATCTCATGCACACCATTCCATCTTCATATTACTCATCTTTCGAAAGAGTTATATATTAAGTATATCTAATGTGAGCTACTCTTTGAAAAAGCTATTCTTTTCTCCCTACTCATTCAAAATGGTCTAAGTAAAACTTTTTGTATTTTTCCTAAAACTAGGATTTATCCCTTGTATTGTAATAATCATAAAATATTAAAATTGTCCCATTATTTGACTGTCTCCACTGCTAGACTTTAAACTTCTGAATGATACAAAGGCTATTATTCTTAGGATCTAGCACAGTTTTTGGCAGGTAAATAATATCTGTGGCATGGGGTTGTAGTTTCAGAAGTGAGTGAAATAATAATTTAAAACATTGAGTACATGTAAAATAAAATATTTGGTGAATAAAAATAATTATTATAAATTAATATTAAAATATCACACTGTCAATCACCTCTAACATTTAACCAAATTTCATTATTAAAAGAAAAACAGTCACAAACCAAAGTTGCATTCAGATGTACCTCAGAGAGCCCCCATTTTTTAAATTAAATGAAAGTATAGTGAAATTTTACTGCACCACTTAAGAGGTTAATTGATCAAACATGCAGCTGTACTGAAGATGGAGAGAATGTTAAATAGTTTTACTCAGGAGAATCATGCTGTGTTTGCCCAAAGGAAAAGTTGCTTTTAGCTTAGAATCAATTAGGAAATGACTCTTCCCTTGTACCACTTTAGAATTTTGATCTCCTGTACTTAAATAAGTATTGCAAAACTACTATGTTCCAGGCACCATTTGATTATAGATTTAGTGTAAACAGACACAGAAAAATAATACAGCATACAGAAAAGCTAGAGGTTCTTTGACTGATTTAGAAATAAGCAAATGGAAATACTTTCCAGAGGAATTAAGAGAAGGAGTCAGTACTTTGCCATGTACTGAATGGAGGTATGAACATCAAAAGAAAATGTTAACACCTATAAATAAAAGCAATCAAACAAGAAAGTATAAGGTTTTGCTAGATTATAAGGTCCCCAAAATTAGAGAGTGGTTTCTAGTTCAGACAGATGCAGAGCATGAATGTTGAAGATGTAAAAGTGTGTCCCAGCCTGAGAGATACACACAGGTTAGGAAAAAGCATTCCCCCAGCGAGGAATTCCATTGGTAGAAACAAGCAGATTTTAAACATTATCATGAATAGACACAAAGACATCCACATGTATGAGTTTAACTATTATATAGGTATAGTTCTCATTATACAGTGTGTGCTTTATTAAATTGATGGTTTTGCAAATAAGATTATCATATGTTGTTAGGTCTTGGTAGATAAACCAAGTTTATTTCTGCTGGATATACTATTATGTATGAAATGTATATACACACACTGATGTGTATACATATTTGTATGTGTGTATATATATATACATACATGCTTAAATATATTAACATGTTACAATATTACTAAGGGTTTTTATATTCATAAAGAGTATAGTTTTTCATGTTGGATCTTTATTTGCTATACTGCATAGTCATTTCAAAAGTGAGTTTGGGACTTTTTGTTATATCATGAATAACTACTCATATCGAATTTTCTGACATTTGAAACATCCTGGCGCTTTTAATACTGAGCCACATATTTTTCTAATTTTTTTCCTGCTCAAATGGAATATCTAGTATTTATGCATACAAAGTCTATATTGTTTAACTGAGCCAGCGTCAAACCCCTACCACAAACTCAGAGAAAGTTTCTTGAATAAGGAGAAAACAGAGATAAACTGTTCAAACATTTTCATAGACACGTTATCGCACTCAAGGTGCAAACACATATATATCTTTGAAGAATCTCAAGTTAGCACCTGAGGTCCTTCCTCATCAATCCACTGCGGTGACACCTGCTGTACTTGGAACACCGAACTTCTCACGTCTTCCATACTCAGGTGTGAACTATTCCACTACACACTCCACAGTACTCTGCACATTTTAAAGTTTGTAAAATGGAAATGTGCACCTAACCTGTTTACATATACTCTTTTATGTAATTCACATTCACCACTCTACAAGCAGGTTATGTGTTCTTTGATTACAAGTGTGAAAAATGAAGGAGATTCATTTCTACAATTTAAATAATTAAAAATAATGGAAATTTTTTTCTCACGTTATATTAAGTGAGGTCTTATGAAACATCTTGGGCAGTGACATCAGAAGAACAAGAGAGGTAATGGGAAATGTGAGAGTGAAGGAAAAAATAAAATATATACTGAGTGAGATATTATGTTTTCTATTGCCTATGAATTGTCCCACAAAAAGATAAAAAGCCTGGGATATTCACCTATTGTCCTTCAGGAGTTGGGAATAATCTCTGGAGGCATTATTTCTGTTTAACCTCTAACTATTTTTAAGCAAGATTTAAAGTTTCCAGAAAAATCCCTTAGGCAAAGAAGCAGGTAAAAGTTGTGAACATGGACGCCATCTTCATTGGCTCCAGATAAATGCCTAGGTGGAATCAATGGCATCTTGTATAGTTTTTATAAGTCCTGGAAGTTCTAACAGGTGGAGAAATTGAAAATAGAGGTGCATATCAAGTCCCAATCAACTACTATGGATTTCAAAATTGTATTAAGGGTTAATCAAAATTCCTCTAGAAAAATATTTTGAGTCATGACTTTCAATCAATATCGTATTGATTTGTGATTGTCATTTACAACATCATTACACATTACATAAATATTACTGAAACTTCATACTTATCATGTATTCCCTAAGTAAACTGGCTCAGGACAAATATTTATATGCAGTTGGCAAAGAAGGATACATTACTTAGGATAGTAATTTATAAGCTAGTGAGTGAAATCTCTGATTGACTTTGAAGAACCCCTCTATCAGATGGCTCATTACAATATTTTGTTTATTTAGTGTCAAGGCAAAACCAATTGACTTTTCACAAGATAATGGTAGTTTAGCTGAAAGCTCTCAACAGGTTCTCTTCCTGTTAATCAAATCTGTTTTATCTTCCAGACTCTGCACTAAATACACAGTTTATAAATTGCAGAAGGATGTGTTTTGTGGGGCATGTAGATTGTCGTTTTCTCTTGTGAAATAAATAAAAAGCTGAATTAGATTTGAATCCTTTTCCAACCCTCATATTCCATGTTCAGGAATGAATGTTTACAAAATAAGTATTTTCCTAAATTTCTGAAAATATTTAGACATGCTTTTTCTTGCATTATCATATTATCTTTTTGAGCCTGTCTGAGAAGAGGGGCTAGGTCTCAACCAGTTGCCCACTGGCCAAGTACTGTGCTTGACAGAAATTGCTTAATTAATTTAAAGGGGATACCAGCAAATTCCATTGTTTCCTGATTGTTTCCTTTAAATAAATGGTTTAAAATATATTTAATTTCCAGTTGAGTTTTCTTTACCAGTTTAAAGTCGAGATTTCAAAAGTGTCCACTATGTTATGTAAACAAAAGCATATGAAAAACTTGATTTTAGAAAGATAGAAAGTGAAATTTGATTAAGTTTAACAATGAAGTAACTTTTGAGATCCTTTTAGTAAATCAGTACTTGGTTTTGTTTTTGATTGCATAAAAAAGATTCACACAGTAGGGTATAATTTTGAAAGTGCTAAAATTTGCATTCATTAGAGTTACAGTGGCTAATCAAGAAATTTTCAATTAAACTCCACTTCAGCTGCATTTTCATCAACTATGAGAACTGTCTACATAGCTAATGATAAAATTTCAGAGTGTACCAAACTATTCTTGATCTGCTCTGATCTGAATATTTCTGTCATAATTTTGTTATCTATATTTGAAGGCAGGATCTGTGTCTTTTATATCTTTGAATATATATAAGTATATATTATATATATTAAATATATATATTAAATATATAAATATATGTGCAAAAATTTATGTGCACACACACAAAAGAACTGAGGGTATTATATTTTTGATTTATAGAATTTTCTGTTATAAATACCCTTTTATTTGGCAGACACAGATTGTGTTTATCAAAGCAAATGTTAAAGAGAGTCTTCCCCAAATTTTCATTTTTTATTAAGAAATTTGATACCTGGAATGGTGAAAGCATTTTTCAAGAAAGGGCTCAGCATTGACCTTGAACCCCTCATCACAATGCAATTATCAGTTTATAAGATGCTGAATTTTAGTTATACTCATTCAATAAATATTTTGGGGCTTCTTTATTCTATGTACCATAGTAAATACTGAAAAATTATGTTTAAGGAAAAATTGCAATGAGTTTGAGTAGAGTTCTTAAGATGCTAAGGGGGGGTCATCTGCCATATTTTAATAAGTATTTAAGCCACCCAAGTCCTGACTTTTAACTGACTTGGCTTACAGAGATTTTTTTTGTGTGTGTGTGTGTGTGTCTTCATGAGCTGTCTTAATTCCTTATGCCTATATCTTAAATTGGGACACACTTAAAATTCTAGTTATGTAAACTGTAGTCTCTATCAGATTTAATTAATGACAAAATTGTGAAGCAGGCAAAGATTGTGCCCAATTAGCTCTTGATGAAAAGCCCTGTAGCACCTTTTGGTGAGATTCTTCCAGATGGTTTGCAACCTATAAATGCGACCTCTTTCTCTGTGGGCTGGGAATTTGTAGGGGTTTTTACTTGTCTATATTGCAAACATGAAATAAATATGATGGCTCTATCCTGAGCTTTGGAATCACACCGCCCATTGTAACCCAGTTTCTCTTAACTTAGTAGAAGTAAAATTTGGTCAAGTTAACCTATCTATGCTTCTCCTTTGACTTTTCTACCTCAATCTAATGTTACAAACATTGCATGAGTTAATTTGTGCCAAGACCTAATTATATACAAATCAGCACCTAGTAAGAAACCCACAAATGTAAATTTTTATTCAAACACAATCCATGGATTATTTACTAATTTTTCTTTTATTGTAAAATATGAATAGAAAAGTTTAACAAATCATACTACACTTAATATTTTCAACATTTATGAGTCATTCTCAGATACTGTATTTTTAATCTAAGTAGGCTTTTCCTTCTCCAAAATGTTTTTAATTAGATTATATTAGTATAATCTCTTATACTCCTATCATGGTGAAGTAAGAAATTGTGAAAGTCAGCTCATCAACAAAAGCAAATAGAACATTGGAAAATTGCCAAAATCAAATTTTCAGAACTATTTAAATTAACTAAAAGCTTTCACCAATCCAGGAAACATGGGATGAAATATTGGTGAGAACAGTAAATCTGTTGTTTTTATTAAATTGGCCCAATCTTCTCTCCTTCTCAGCTTTATAATGTCTTGAAAAGTAAGAGTCTCTCCAATATGGCAGCTATAGAATTCAGCAGCCTTAGCATCATCATCTGGATGAGGCAGATGGGTTTGGACCTCCCCAATGAACCTATTCTCAGAGAATTGTTACTACTTGCCTTGGCAGCTTCCTGAGAAGCTCCGTCCTCTGGGCTTCTCATTTGATCTGACTCTGAGCTGACTCTGTGCAAACAGTCTTATCTCCAGAGAAGTTGTCAAAAATAATCACTAAGAATTATTTAACTTTGCAATGTTTGAGGTGATGTTACTAGTTAGACTAAGAAGAGGATGGCTAAAAAAAAAGTTTTATTTGTTTTTATATTTGACAATGGGATGGATAGAAGGAGACTAAAATCTTTGAAATATTCCTGGGAATCCAAAATGCTATGCATACAAGGGGGATCCCCCCAAAACATAATTAATCTTCTAAAAGGCAGGCCCCTTTATAGCACAGGCTTCCCCACTAGAGAGTTTTCTAGGAATCCATCTGTACCAGTGTACTAGCTGGCATTGTTGTAAGAGGCTATGTTATGATTCAGTGAATTTTTTTGATGACTATCAATGTGTTTTCCCATTTCATGATGCACGATTTATGAGTACACCTGCCCACACCGTGCTTAGTGTTCAGCAGTTCTGTGACCCAAATCTACATGGCCCCCATGACTCACCCTCCCTAGTCACAAGATTTTGCCCCAAGCAACTTCTTTTTTTCTTTGTTTGTTTCACCAGATGAAAAAAGTCCTGAAAAAAAATGTTTTCTTGATATGGAAGAGGTGAGAAAAGTTAAAAACAGCAATAAAAGGCATCAAAATCAACACATTCAAAAACTGTTCTGAACAGTGGGAGAAAAGTCTCCATAGGTCTATTGCATCAAATGGAGAGTATTTTGAAGGTGACTGAATTTAAACATGTAATGATAAATACACAATTTTTTATAAATAAATCCTGTGTCATTATGTGTCTCCCCTCGTATGTATAGTGCTGTGCATAAGACTTGGAAAAACCTAAAAAGAGCTTAGTCTTAATTATTGTTGATCTTGAAGTACTGCATAATTGGAAAGGTAGAGTTCTACTGTCTTTTAGAATGTAAAAATATCTCAAAACACATGCAAAATCACTCAACAAGACTTACTGATTCAAGTCATTTAAAAAATTACTTTTCAAAAATTTAGTGATCACTAGGTTAACAAGGCAGGGACTTCAGTGGATGCATATGACAAAGAACTAGCCCAGGAAATCTATTTAACAAACAGCAATAACAAAGAG
The DNA here is from genome assembly GCF_021234435.1 of Artibeus jamaicensis. NCBI lineage: Eukaryota > Metazoa > Chordata > Mammalia > Chiroptera > Phyllostomidae > Artibeus > Artibeus jamaicensis. Next base: position 20,637,948 of record NW_026522025.1, on the reverse strand, counting down.
CACAACAGTCAAGAAGAGCAAATCTTTTTTTTTAATATTAAATTTTATTTAGTTACTTTTCAAGTACATTTTTTTTATCTATTTCTCCCATCCCACCCCACCCCCCCGCCCGATCTCCCCCCTCCGTCCCATTCCCCCCCCCACCCAGTCCTCATCTCTGTGTCTTAAGAAGAGCAAATCTTGTGAGGAAAGGGGAAGGGATTTGGTTTATAGAATCATTCCTTTTTACTATTTCCAGTAATCACATTTAAGCAACAACAACGAGAATACAGCAAATAATAAAATGTTTGTCCCATGCACATAGGAAAAGGTAGTTGATAGAATTGTCCTTGAGGAAGCCCAAATGTTGCACAAAGTAAAAGAAGACTTTAACATTATTATAAACATGTTCAAAGAAAAAAAGAGATAAAAGTAATTAAAATAAATGAGAAAAATAATATCTGTACCAATCATTAGATAATATGAACAACAACAACAATAAAACCTCAGATATTCTAAGGAAAAAAACAAATAGAAACTCCAGAGTTGTAAACTACAATAATTAAAATGAAAAATTCACTGAAGGGTCTCAATAGCAGATATAAGAGCAGACTTGAGATCATGTCAATTGAGATTATTAGTTTGGGGAACAGAAAGTAAAAAAGAATAAGACTAAAAAAGCTTTAGACCTGTAGTGACTGCTGGGAACCACCCTGCCTAGTTTCAGAAGCTGTAACCCCCCCACCCCCAGCCACCACCCATGGCTAAGGCTGATTGAGTGACCTTCGGACCATAAGCCACTAAGGAGACAAAGTTTATCTCCCTGGCAGGAGCACCACCTTTGCTCCTTTTGCTTCACCCTGCCTGGCCCCCAATGCTTGATCAGTTAGCCAATGACTGGTAAGATTCCCCAAGAAGGGAATGACCTAATATAGGCATGATCACGTGGAGGCCCCAGGGAAGGACTTGGGGGGCTACAGCAAATGGGGGTGATGGACCCTTGCCCCTCAGCTTTGACATAGCCTGAGTCCTTATTCTGTCTGCAAGAAGTTTCCTGATCTCTTGATTGCCTTACTTCCCCTACCTGACTTAAGCCTGAAACAATGCTGGTGGTGCCACCCTGTGCTGGAAAGGGAGGATTCTCTAGGGCAATCAGACCTAAGAAAGAATATGTAAAATCCTATGAAACCTGCTTTATTTAGAATGTTCTCAATTAAATAATAAGGGTCCAAGCAAGAAGTGAGTCTGTTCCTCAAAGTTTTCTGGCTATCTGACCCTGACTTTAAAAGGCCCTCAGAGTTCTTTGTATGTTTGATTCTCACTGCCTGATAATGATTAGTGAGCTTTGCCTGTATTCTTGTGCAAAACGAACCCAATAAAAACCTGCTAAGGCAAGGGTTGGGGTGCTCTTCCCTTGAGAGAATGTCTAGGCTGCTCCAAGGTGCTCCCTCCTTGAGGGAATAGCTGTGCCATCTCTTTTCCCTACCAGACTTGGTAGTCCATGTGAATGTCTTGCTTCTCATCCATAATGCTGTGGACATGGTGGGCTGGTGCTGTGTCAGTGCACAATTAAGCCTAGCAATTTACACATGAAAATAATAGCTGAAAACTTTCCATATTTGTTGTAAAACTTACTTGAAATGTCCACAAAGCTCAAGAAACATTAAAATAAACTCAAAGAAGTTTACACCAACACACAACATATTCAAATTCTTAAAATTCAATGAAAAAATAAATTACAAAAGAAGTCAAGAAAAATGTTTTATATATGAAGGAGTAACAAGATTAACAGCTGACTTACCATAAGAAACCATGGAGTCTTTTGGCAAAACACCAAATCATATGTATAATTGGTCCGACCAGAGATTATCCAGCCATGTAATGTGAAAAATAGAGATATTTATTGAAGAAGATACAAGAAACATTGTACATGAGACGATGACACCTCAGTCTCCTTCAAAGTAGGCACCTTGGGACTTAACACAGTTCTCTGAATCACCATCAGCTGTTTCATGTTTTCCTGAATCTCTTCAATGATCTGAAATCTCTTCACTTTCAAAGGTGATTTAAGTTTTAGGAAAAGCCAGAAGTCACAGGGTGCCAAATCTGGGCTCTAGGGAAGCTGAGTCACCTGGGTAATTTGATGTTTCACCAAACAGCTTTGCAGGAGACACGATGAATGTGCAGGCTCGTTGTTGTGATGAAGCTGTCAATCTCCAGTTGCCCATAGCTGGGGTCTTCTGAATCATCTGAATAGTTTCCACAGAGGAATGTTCAAGCTTAACTTGAACATTTTTCTGACATACATATATCTTTATGTAGCACAGCCTATCAAAAATACAAATTTATGTAAAAATATTAATTCCAAGAGTAAAATCTATATTTAAAAATCAAATAGACATGTTTTTTGAAACATGGTTTTTGAGAATAAAGTTGGTAAAATATTATCAACATTTTCTATATATTTTTTATTGTTGTTCTATTAGAGTTGCCCCAGTCTTTCCCCCATTGTTCTCCTTCACCTAGCCTACTCCCCGCTTCCACAGTCAATCACAACACTATTGTTCATGTCCATGTCCATGGGTCATTTACATATGTTTTCTGATTAGCCCCTTCCCCTTCTTTCCCCCTGTTCTCTGGCTACTGTCATTCTGTTCCATGTTTCCAGGTCTCTGCTTCAATTTTGCTCACTACTTTATTTTGTTCAGTAGGTTCCTCTTAAAAGTGAGATCATGGCCCGGTTGTTGTAGCTCAATGGATTGAGCGCGGGCCTGTGAACAAAACAACCATGATTCCATTCCCAGTCAGGGCACATGCCTGGGTTGCAGGCCAGTTCCCAGAAGGGGATACATGAGAGGCAACCATACATTGATATTTCTCTCCCTCTCTCCTTCCCTTCTCCTCTAGAGATAAATAAATAAAATCTTTTTTAAAAAGTAAAAAAAAAAAAGTGAAATCACATGGTACTCGTCTTTCACCAACTGTTTTATTTCACTTAGCATAATATTCTCCAGTTCCATCCATGCTGTCTCAAAAGGTAGGAGTTTCTTCTCTCTTTCTGCTGTGTAAGTATTTCATTCTGTAAATGTACCATAGTTTTTTGATCCACTCATTTACTTATGATCATTTAGGCTGTTTCCAGCACTTAACTATTGTAAATTGTGCTGCTATGAGCATAAGGGTGCATAAGTTCTTCTGAACCAGTGTTTCAGAATTAGGGTATTTTCCCAGCAGTGTAACTGCTGGGTCAAAAGGCAGTTTCATGAGTTTTTTTTTTTTTCTTTTTGAGAAAAATTCCGTACTATTTTCCACAGTGGTTGCACTAGTCTCCATTCCCACAAACAGTGTACAGGAGTTCCCTTTTCTCCACATGCTTGCCAGCACTTGTTGTTGGCTAATCTATTAATGATAATTATTCTGACAGAGTGAGGTTTTATCTCATTGGGGTTTTAACTTTCATCTCTCTGATGGTTAGTGATGTTGAACATCTTTTCATATGTCAATGGGCCTTATGTATGTCCTTCTTAAAGAATGTCTGTTCAGGCCCTTTGCTCATTTTTTGTTTGGGTTGTTTGTCTTGGTGTTAAGTTGTATGAATTCTTTATATATTTTGGAGATTAAACCCTTGTCCAATGTATCATTTTTCCATACTGTTGGTTCTCTTTTCATTTTTATGATAGTTTATTTAGCCGTGAGGAGCTTTTTAATTTGATGTAGTCGCATTTGTGTGTTTTTTCTTTATTTCCTTTGCCCTATGATATATATCAGCAAAAAATATTGCTAAGTGGGAAATCTTAAATTTTACTACCTATGTTTTCCACTAGGACTTTTATTGTATCATTACTTATATTTAATTTTTTCAGACATTTTGAGTTTAGTCTAGTGTATGGTGTGAGTGGGGTCTAGTTTCTTTCCTTTTTTTTTTCATGTACCAGTGAAGTTCTCCCAATATCACTTATTGAAGAGACTATTTTTACTCCTTGTATGCTCATGTCCCCTTTGTCAAATATTAATTGACCATAGAAACTTGGGTTTATTTCTGGGCTCTCTGTCCAGATCCATTGGTCAATGTGTCTGTTCTTATGCCAGTATCAGGCTCTTTTGATTACAGTGGCCTTGTAGTAAAGTTTGATATTAGGTATTATCATCCTTCTAACTTTATTTATTTCTCAAGATTTCTGAGGCTATTTGAGGTCTTATTTGGTTCCATATAAATTTTTGGAGTATTTTTTCTAGATCATTGAAATGTGCCATTCTATGTTAGTAGGGGTTGCAATGAATCTGTAGGTTGCTTTGGGTAGTATGGGCAATTTAATGATGTTAATTCTTCCAATCCATGAACAGGGTATACACTTCCATTCATTTGTGTATTACTCAGTTTCTTTCTTCAGTGTTCTGTAGTTTTTTGTGTGTATAGGTCTTTTACCTCCTTGGTTAAATTTATCCATAGGTACACTACTTTTTGTATTGTTATAGGAAATGAGATTTTTTCCTAGTTACTCTTTCTGATAATTCATTGTTGGTATACAAAAATGCCATCAATTTCTGAATATTGACTGTATCCCACTACTTTGCCAAATATACTTATTAGGTAAAGTAGTTTTTTTGGTGGAGACTATATATGTTCTGTGTATACTATCATGTTGTCTGAATATGACAGTTTTATTTCTTCCTTCCCAATTTAGATGCCTTTTATTTCTTTGTCACCATGGCTAGAATTTCCAGTACTATGTTAAGAATGGTTAAAGTGAACATCCTTGTCTTGCTCCTGATCTGAGGGAGAAAAATTTTAGTTTTTGCCCACTGAATATGATGGTGGCTGCATGTTTCTCATGTATGGAAAGAGAATAATAATATTACAATAAAGAAAAAAGAAAAGAAAAGGGAAAAGAGATCATGAGATGCCTAAAGGAAAGAAAGATAATTTTGATAGGATGAGGGGGGAGAAATATAAATGCAATGGTTAGAACCCAGGCTAATACAGAGAGAAGATAAAATTTAAAACAAATAGAAGATAGAGAAGGAGGAAGGAGAAATGAGGGTAGAATGTAGGACCAGAAAACAGTAAAATGTAAGATTTAAAATTTAAAAAATATATAAAAACAGTGAACACCTAGTGATAGAATTGAAAAACTGCAACAACAACCCCAATATCAATGACAATTAAGGTAATATTAATAAGGTGGAATTGCCATAATAAAGGGAAAAGAATGTGAGATGACTAACGGAAAGAAAGACAGTTTTGAGAGGATAGAGGGATGACAAGTGGTAAGAGTGAGGAATAGAAACAAGATGTAGAAAACAGAAGAATAAAATTTAAAATAGAAATAAGAAAGAGAAGACAAAATGGAAAAAGAAGAGAGTGAAATATGAGATTGGAATTACAACTAAAAAATAAAATAAGTAACAAAAAATAAAAAAACACATATGGGGGGTGGGCTGGGATGGGAGTGTAAGACAGAAAACTGTACTTGAACAATAAATAAATAAATAAATAAATAAATAAATAAATAAAATAAAAATAGTGAACTAATAGGAACAAAATTGAAGAAAAAAAGCAATATTAAAAAGCTATGCAGGAGAAAAATAGCACAGATTATGAAAAAGAATGAGGTAGAACTCATCTCGCAGAGTCTAGTGCTTGTTGGCCTACTGTCTTCTTCAGAATTCATCCCTGATGTCAGCTGGTGTCCTAGTCTAGCTTTAGACAGCCTCTCTTCGAGGATACCAGAGGTCCACAGTCTGTGGCTGTCTTCCTCAGGCCTGGCTGTTCCTTGCTCTTCTGCCCTGCTGGCTTTTTATCACCATAAGGCCTCGGGATGGTTCATTTAATGTCAGACAGCACTATATGTACCACCTCCACCTCCTCCAGATAGGGCCTCTGGTGTGATCAGAAGGAGGGTTTGATCCCTAGATCACCCCTGAGGAGGTGCAGTTCAGCCTTTAGGAAGGATGGTAGGAGCATTCCCTCCTTCATCACATGTCTTAGTCTGTCCCAGATTATTTCTACTAATGTGCAGTTTCTGATGAATCAGCTGTGTGTTTCATGTGTGGGGGCAATCTGTGTAAAAGGGTCACCTCTTTCCTGCTTGGTGCTAATGGCAGCTCTGTGTGAGAGCCAAGGCTGGTAGAGCCCTGACTATCTCTTGCTGTGCCAGTTTCTAATCTCTCTGATCTGCTGTTTCAGTTGAATGTGGCCCCAGGAGAAGCCAGCATAACTTCTGATAAAAGTTCATAAAGGGGGGCCCTGGCTTGTGTATCTCAGTGGATTAAACTCCAGACCGTGAACCAAAGGATCGCAGTTTGATTCCCAGTCAGGGCACATGCCTGGGTTGCAGGCCAGTTCCCAGCAGGGGACGCAGGAGAGGTAACCATACATTGATATTTCTCTCCCTCTCTTCTTCCCTTCCCCTCTAAAGATAAATAAATAAAATCTTTAACATTAAAGTTCATAAAGGGGTCACATGGAGATTCTCTTTTTTCCCCTGCAGATGTGCATCTGACAGGGAGTTTTTGAGCCTGGCTTTGTTAGGCAGGATTGCCATCCTGTAGGTGGGGGATGGCCATGCCTTCCCCTCCCCAGAGGCTTCCATCCTGTGGTTTGGGTGGCCATGCCTGGCTGCCAAGAATCTCAGCTGCTCAGCACTAGCCCATCCAGTACCCAGTTCACTGATCTCACAGAAACTCACACCCAAACCCTGTGTTCTGCCTGCAGTCTCCTGCCACCACTCACCAGGTGCACTGGGTGAGGTCCCGCGACCTCTTCAGTGTGCAAACTTCTGGGCCAGCTGGGTTCAGTGGCCATGAACCATGCTTTGAATCTGGTCTCACTGATTGGAGAGCTGCATGAGTATCGATTCCCTGCTCACTTCCCATGACCCTTTTTTAAAAAGTCCCTATATGGCACTCTCACTACAGCTCTGAGCCTGTCTCCATGCACTACATTTCCCAAAAAGCCGAGCCTTTCTCTGTCAAGGCTGCCCACAGACTTCCGGTGCCTCTGACAGTCTTAGGAACCAGAATATCTCTCCCTGACTCTCCCAGTTGGCGCTGCAGCCATGGATGTGCCATTCACTGTGCCACTGTGCATGTGCAGCCTGAGTCTCCCAGAGTCCATACACCATCCCAAACCTCTCCCGGTTATGATTGGGGGTTCTCTGAGCAGGACCGGGGCCCTCCACTCCAGGAGGGTCAGGAGCCACCAAGGTACACTTTCTCTCCTCTGTTCCCTCCTTTGCTTCAGGCACTTCGTGAAGGGTATTTCCTCTTCAATTTGTAAAATCTCTTACCAGACAATGCAAAACAACTTCTTCACTCCCTGGCTCTAAAAATTCGTATCAGCCAGGATTCCATTGATTGCTCAGGTCACTTGTCAGAGGATCTTTTGCAACTCTGCACTGGTGGCATGAGCAAGTGGGCTCCCCTTCCACCCACTCCGTCGCCATCTTTACCCTAACATTTTCTTTCTGGCTGAAGCTGACTGCACAAAATTAGTTTAGGAGATAAACTTTTCCCTAAGCTCATTAGTTCACTAAATATCACGTCCTTCATTTCCAAATGGCTAAATCTTATATTCTTTAAAGATGAATAGAGGGGACACATCTTTCATGAAGAATATATGATTCTTCAATGATGTGCAGAATTTCTCCAACTGAAATGCTTTATTCAGTCTCCATAACCCACCTGGTACATACACATTTTATGCTCTATGATGAATGAAAAAATATTGCAGTTAAATTTACAGCCTGAAATTTTTTTTCATATCATGAGATATAAAACACATAGTATCTCAAAAATAATATAAATACTGTTGTACTTTATAGTTAACCAAACAGGTCACTGTGATAAGTTCTCAATTGATAAACATTTTTATTGAAACTACTGTTTTTTTAAAGCACCATTTTTAAATGAATAAAATATTAAGATTGAATATGCAGTAAAATTAATTTTGATCATGGTAATGATGCTAATTTAATTCTAATCTTATTTTTCTAAAATAAATTAGTATATGTTTGCAATGCAGACTTTATTGTTATTTTCACTAGAATTAGATGTGAATTACCTGCAAGTCCATTTTTCTTTTATGATAAACACTATAGATCAAGTATAGGTTACTTGAAATTGTTATTTGGTGGCCTTGGTTGACAGGGCTCATTAGTTGAGTGGTGGCTTGTGAATGGAAAGGTTGCCAGTTTGATTCCCAGTCAGGGCAAATGCCTGGGCACGTGTTCAGACCCTGGTTGGAGCACATGGGAGAGGCAACCAACTGACCTTTCTGTCTCCCATCAATGTTTTTCTCACACTCTTCCGCCCTTCCCCTTCATCTCTCTAAAAATAAATATTTTAAAACATGTTATTTAGTGATTAAGAACATATTTTTAATGTATTTTCAATTAAGAAGTAACAATAAAAACAGGCTTTCTTCACTCAGCTTTTACAAATTTAAATTATAGATAGACAGTGATAAGATGAAGATGCTCCATGTCTAAGAATTCCAGGGAGCCAGGCCAACCTGTCTGCCTACACCTTTCATGGTACAGGGACAGTCAGTCACAGGGAAACATTCTGGCATTGAATTATATTAAAGGATATTATAAAATGCAGCACTGATGATTGCCAATATTGCAGTGTATTTGAAGAATGACTGGAGAGGAAGAAAGAGAATGATTCATGCTCAGGATATCAATTTAAGCATATCCTTAACATGACCATACCAAAAAAGCAATTACTATCCCAACAGCTTAACAGCATTGTGTAGTCCATACAGAACAAACACTCACATTACTGGCAAATTTCATCTTCTTGTTAAGGACTCTTTTTGTCAGGTTCAGACATTATGAAAGAATAAGAATACTGATTGATTTCCTTAACCTCATCACATAGGAACAGTCAAGAGATGATGAATGACTTTCTGTCTATTAATCATGCAAAAAGGACAACATGAAATATTATTTTTCTCTTGAGTACAAAATCAGGAGAGCTGTCAAAAACAGCGACACAGCCAACAATTACTGAAGTGTTTTCCAGTTATTCCATTAATAACAAAATATTAATTAAAATACTAAAATAAGAAGATTTTAAAGTCTGGCAATATTATTCAGGATATTATTTATAATAAATTAATGAACAATAAACCAAAAACAAAATGGAATTTAAGCTTAAGTCAAATTTACCGTGGCGGGCTAAATACTGACCTCATGCAAGTTTTATATTTACAGAAATGTAACTTTGCATATGGAAGTTAATACAAGATGTTATATATTATAGCTACTAACTTTGGCTTCATCTGAAGAATTTTCTTTTTATCACGGAGTATATTGGTGTTATGTATACTTGCTACAAAAAAATAAACTAATACAGATAATATATCATAGAATCGTACATTTATTAAATTATATACTAATAATTGAAGTGACCAATGTTACTCTAATAACTTTAATTTAAAAATATGATTATAAAATGAAAGTAGCATATTTCATTATCTGTCAAAATTTGGATGGATACTAGATTTCCAGATCTGTGTTTAGACTGAGGAAAAATAAATGAAGACAGACTTAAGCATAAGTTATATACCTTTATGCTAGATATTTCAAATAAATTATTTATATGCATATCTAAAGAACTCATGGATGCATGATACAATTATGAAACTAAATTTATTTTTATTTTTATATTTTTATTAGAATTATTGGGGTGACATCGGTTAATAAGATTAAATAAGTTTCAAGTACATAATTCTGATACATAATCTGTGTGTTGCATGTGTGCCCACCACCCGAAGTCAAACCTTCTTTCATCACCATGTATTTGACCCCCTTCACCTTTGACTGCCCTCCACCCCCTTCCATCGAACCCCATATTGTTGTCTGTTTCTTCAAGGTTTTGTTTGTTTGGTTATCTTGTTTATTCACTTGTTGCCATCAGTTTTATATCCACATATGAGTGAAATAATACAGTTCTTGTCTTTTTCTGATTTATTTCACTTACATGATATTCTCAGGATCTATCCATGTTGTCACAAATGGCAGTATTTTATCTTTTCTTATGGATAAGTGATATCCCATTGTATTCCAAGTACAAAAGTTATATTTCTTATATTCTCACAGAAAACTGCTTTTTTTTTTTGTAATAATCACATTATCGTTCCAGGCTGTCAAATCAAAATCCATAGTTCCAAACTTGATTCTGCTTTTCTGCATACCCTACACCTTAATGCTATATAATTTACCTTTAGAATATGCCCATAGGGGTGAAGTGCACTAATGTTTGCGATTTACTTAAAAAGCATTAAAATAAGAATGATGGATAGATACAAGGATGAATAGATAAATAGATGTGTAACAAACTATTATTTTAAAATGTAGTTGATGGAACTATGTGTTTCCTATATATGATGTTAACTATTCTATGCATCTGAATATTTTCATAATAAAATACCGAGGAATAATAAATTGATAACATATTATTTCAAAACTCATGGAGGATTAAATTTCCTCCTAATAATAACTACAAGTTTTTTGTTGAGCATAAAAAATAATAAAAACATCTTAACACACTAAAGAGTGATCAAATGTAATTGGAAGCTGGGAAACATGTGACTTTTGAAAACAGTGAATCACTATTCATCTCACTATGAGAGATCCTCATTTAACTGGCTTAGAGCATGTGATAGGAGGCCTAAAATTAAGGTCTAATGATATGTGCTGCTGCAGTATCTGGTGAAATTGGGAGGGTCTTGAATATTCTAGTTATGTTTCCTTTCCTCCTCTGTTCCTGTAGAAAAAGTCCGGTAGCCAAATAACCCTCCTTATTAAAGAGAACAGACATAGTTCCTGTTTACTGTTGAGTAGTGGGTTTCAGTTCTTTGTCAGCCTGCAAAATTATTTAAACAAGTCAATTAAATCTTCCCCTGGAAACCAGGGGCTACCTCATCCTCTTGATGCTATAATACCACACATAGTCTCTAATGGTTCACTTTGTCCTGAGCACAACATCCATGTGGCCTTGCATAGTACGCGGTGTCCTTCTTTTTTAGTTTTTGGGTATATGTGGCTAATAAACAGTCTTTCATCTCATCTGTCCAGTGTTATCATGTTGTCAGCCATCCCCTTAACCTTAGAGCTGACCATGATGATTTGATTTACATATATTGTAAATGATCACCACAGTAGGTTCTGTTGACATCTATCTTCTCACATAGATATAATTTTAAAAAACAATAAATTTCTCCCTGTGATGATAACTTTTTGGATCTACACTGTTAAAAGTTTTCTTATGTATCATATAGCAGTGTTAGCTATTGTCATTATATTGTACGTCGCATCCCTAGAATTTATACATTTTATGACTAGAAGTTTGTATCTTTTGATCATCTTCCTCAATATGGTATATTTCTGCTCACATTTCAGTAGAAACTGTTTTCTGTTGAGATCAAAGTAAAACTGATCTATAATAGCTCTTCTAATTACCTTTTTATTGAAGTTATTCACAGGCTATGTATGAGATAAACTATGTGGTAATAGAGCAGTCAGTCCTAGAACTTTTTATCTTTTGACTAATTATAGAGTATTAATCATGCAGCATAGAAAAATTACTTATATTCACATGCCAGACAGGATTTTGGAGGATTATCATTAAAAGTTGGAGTTAAAAATGAGTTTAGCATAACACATATATGATTTAAGAGACTATAATTTATAACAGTTTACATTAAAATGTTAGTATATATCAACAAATTTAGTTTTGTTTATTTAATACTTATGAAAAATAAACACTAGGAATTTCATTCCCTAAATTTATAAGGCAGATTTCTTTTGACAATTATTTCAAGAAAAAGTTCCAAGTTTTTATTTTTGAATACTGATTTTCAATTGTACTTTGTAGGCATGACTTTGCAGACTGCCATCTGTTTCATTCTAAGTTTCTTCCTATCCAGTTTGAAGGCAATTATGTTATCAATAGACACGTCTTCAATGGAAAAAGATTTCTTAAAGCTTTAAAAGTTGAAATTGCAAGCAGTTGTTGAAATATAATTTATATATAGCTCCCCATATTGCAAACTGTGAACTATTATTTTAAAATCTCAAATGTAGATGTTTTTCATATCCTTTTTTTGATGCGATATAGCTGTAATTTCAAAGTGTTTTTGGGCTGAACACGCATTGCCCTCTAAGCCCTTGTGCTTAGTGCTGCTCTCAGAAAGTGAGAGTGTGTTCCGATTATACACACACAAACATGCATGTGCCCACACGTGCAGAGGCACAAAGGAAATAACATCTGTTTAAAATTTGGCTGTTTGAGTAAATTTTCTAGTTTACTCTTTTTTCTCTTGGTATATAGACAAGATATTACCACTTTCAGTTTTAAGCTATTATTCCTCCTTAATCCCTTTGAAAATTTTTATCTCTACTTGGAAACTCTGTTTGTTAGTCTCCTTTAAAAAAAGCAGCCTCTAATTCAGGGTTACCTGATTTAGCAAGAAAAAATAAAAGAATCAAAAATACACCCAGTTATATTTTAATTTTGAATAAAGAACTAATTATTATGTCTCCAATACTGCACAAGATGCCAAGATAAATGCAATTTTCTGGCATACTTATGCTAAAAATTACCAGTTGTTGATCTGAAATTCAAATTTAATTTTAGTACTCTGTATTTGATCTTACAGCCTGCTAATATTAGAACACATATGTTGAAATCATTAGAACCATCATTCGTCCCTAATAATCAATATCTAATTGTGCCTTAGAAAGAATCAAACATTCTCAATTCAGAGGGCTGGACCCTGTATATCTCAGGGCTAGTGAGAAGAGAAGAATTGTTGTTATCTGAGTCCCTTTCCAAATGTATCTCCAAAACTGGAATTCAAACTCATTTCTGGCCAAAAAGAGTATGCTCACTTTAGTATTTTATGTGCCATTTTCTTGGAGTGGGGGCAGTCAACGGAACACGGACTTCTGGTGTGCGGTGCCGATTCTCCCTACAGGGGCTTCACGCAGTGCCTATGTGTTAGGATGCAGGAACTTCAACTTGCCCTCCTGCCCCAAACCATGATCTTTGTCACCCTGTCAGATACTTAAAATTAATAGCCTTAGAGTTTGGATCTCTAGAAAACACTGTGAAAGGGAAACAGATAATCAGATAAACAGTGTTTCCAAATCTGGCTTCTTGTTAGATTTTGGAAAGTTCATTTTTAAAATAGATATCATAAAAGTGTGATTCAGTAGCCTTGAAGCAATATCTTTTGTGTTATTCTGTTTTGTGTTATTCTGTTTTGTTATTCTGGTTGTTCAATAAACTGTCCTGTGAATGACATTTGAAAATCATGTATAAATCAATTCCTTAATATTAGAAAGAACTTGAGCATAAAAATGTTAACTTGCTCTTGTAAGAGATTGGGAACTAAACCTGTTCTTAAATCAATTGAATGATTAAAGAATGTGCTGGATAAAAAAAAATTTACTCGAATTTAAAGGCTTATACATTTCTTGTCTTTCCCAAATATCCAGACCCTGCTTCCTGTTATGGGAGAACACCGTGAAGCTAGCCTTTGGAAGGTTTCCCTTTCATCAACAGGTTATCACATTATTTTTATACCAGACTTTAGTTAAATGTTTTTCAGTCTCACTTTGTATTAACCTGGAAACAGCAATCTTCTTTTTTGAGTCCCAGAGAATCACACATTTCCAAGAAAATGGAGAACATGATAGGGAAATTCTGAGAGAATGGCTTGGGTGTATTGGGTACTTGGATAGACTATGTAACATAAGATCTGCTAGATTACCCATGGTAGAGATTCTTCTAAAATCATGCAACCTCATTATATGTGAGAGCACAGGACACTCAGAGTAGGGACCAACAAAGAATAATTCTGAATGGAAAAGCTGAGGGAAAAGAAGATAATCTCTTATTGAATTTATTGTGGGGATGTTGGTTTGTAAAACCATACAGGTTTCAAATGTGCATACACACAGGTTTCAAACTCAATCATCACCATCTGCACCCTGCATCATGTACCAATCACAGACCTGAGCAGTCTCTTTAATTCCTCATCCTCACCTTTGCCCACCTATCACCCACCCCCCTTTCCTCTCTGTGACTATGTGTTTTATGTGTGTGCATGTGTTTGCTTGATCCCTTTGTCTTTTCATCCAGACCACAACTGCCCTCCCTTCTGTCAGCTGTTAGTCCGTTCTATGTATCCTTACCTCTGTTTCTATTTTGTCTGTTTATTTGGTTCATTAAATTCCACATATAAGTGAGATTATATGGTATTTGGGAAAATAGGATACATACCTGCAAAAAATGAAAATAACTTCCTAAATACAAGTATAAACTCAAAAGGGATAATATTTAAATATTTGGATAATGGATAATATTTAAATATTTAAAATGTAAGACTCAAAACCACAAAAATCCTAGAAGAAAACATAGTAAAATCTCAGACATCTCTCATAGCAATACTTTTTTCTGATATATCTCCTCAGTCAGGTGAAATAAAAGAAAAATAAACAAATGGGACTATATCAAATTTAAAAGCTTTATCAGAGCAAAGGAAATCACCAACAAAAAAAAGACAACCCACAGAAAAGAAGAATGTATTTTCCAATGATACATCTTATAAGGGATTAATTTTCAAAATATGAAAAAAATTTATACAACTCAATACCAAAACAAACAACCCAATTAAAATGTGGTCAAAGGACCTGAATAGACACTTCTCTAAGAGCACATAGACATGGCCAATAGACATATGAAAAATGCTCAATGTCATTAATCACCAGAGAGAAGCAAATTAAAACCATAATAAAATATCATCTGATGCCTGTCAAAAACAAGTGTGGGCAAGGGTGTGGATAAAGGGAACACTCATGCACTGTTGATGGGAATGCAGATTGGTGCAGCCACTGTGAAAAGCAGTAAGGAATTTCCTCAGAAATTTAAAAATGGAACTGCCTTTTGACCCAGCAATCCAACTTCTGGGAATATATCCTAAGAAACCCAAAACACTAATTCAAAAAAATATATGCACCTCTAAATTCATGGCAGCATAGCCAAAATCTGATAGCCAAAATCTGGAAACAGCCCAAGTACCCATTAGTAGATTAGTGAATATAAAAGCTGTAGTATATTTGGTACATTTACACAATGTAATACTACTTGGCTGTTTAAAAAAAGAAAGAAATCTTACCTTTTGTGACAGCATGCATGGATCTAAGGATCTTTATGCTAAGTGAAAAAAGATAATTTTAAATAAACTTCACCACCTACTTCATCCTTTTCTGAACCCAGAAACACTAACTTTTTAACATGATGGTTTATTACCTTCATCTAAAAATCTTATAATTTTGACATATTTTCATGAAAATTACTAAAACTTATGCATGATAATAACTGCTACAAATTATCAAGAGATAAGGAAAACTTTTTTCTTCCTTTTGGAGGTTGAGAGACATTAACGTGAAATTAGAATATTTATGAGAGAGGAAAAAGGGGAAAGTCAGGAAGAAAAAAGGAGTATTACCGATCGAAATCAACCAGCTCCAATGTTTTAGATAGATGATAGAGAGAAATATTTTCTAATTTATCTCAAATCAGAAGAGAATATGATGAACATGCTATAAAGATGTATTTAATAGCAATTGAATGATTAAAGAATGTGCTGGACAAAAATAATTACTCACATTTAAAGGCAGTGGAATAAAAGGAATGAGGTATCTTTCAAATTGTATTTCTGCACACTTAATAACTGTGGGTATTGCAACTTAGTGGAATACATTGGTGGATTTTTTTTAGCACAACTATTGTTTCCCTTTGATTCTTCAAAATAAAAAACCAAAAAAGAAACATTTAGTGGGAGTGAGAATCACTGTCATTTTTGTCAGGTAATTATCGAACTTCTGGTAAAATGGATATTATCCTTTTATTTTAGGAATAAAATTTAAATATTCCTGCTTTTGAAAGAAGTGTTTTCCCCATCACAGGGTAGTAATTATCTCAATTTACTTTCTGCAGAACATTTCACAACATAGATCTTAAAATTTAAACCACTTTGTAGGCTCTTAGTATGTGTCAGGCAATTCACTTGACATTATGAGGAATAATCAGTTTAATTTGTGTGCCAACCATGTTCTAGGCACTAAACAAAATGGCCAAAAATGATTAAAACTGAGTTTAAATCTAGGTAAGATATGTACCAGTGTAATATAGTACAAAGATCCTTTCTGCCTTGGGAATTTAACAATTTATTTATTCCCTTTGTGCCTGAGGCTTTAACGAGTGTCAAAGAAATATTATAAGTATTTTATAAGTATATATAAATATATGTTTATACATAAAATACACATACTTACTTAGTATAATATATGAATGCATATATAAGCATATAAAACATATATATATGTATATATAGCATGGAAGAATGGAAAACTAGTGTACATCAATGTAGAGAATAGAACATCCCTTACATATATGTAAGTGTTCAATAGACTGTATGATGCATGGTAAGCATTCAATATTTGTAGCTATTACAAAAGTAGATAGTTGCTGTTTATTTCTGAAATCTGCATGATATAGTAATTATACTAACAGCTACTAGGCTTGCCAAAACAAAAAAGCTAAGACAGATTAAAATTGCCTGATTAAAGCTAAATTTTAGGTGAAAACACTTAAAACCTACATAATTTTAGTAACCAATGTCACCCCAATAAATTTTATGAAAAATATCTCCAAACTCCATTTTCCTTATGAGAATAAAAGTGGATATAAATTACCTAAGATAATTGTTGTAAGATTAATAGACATAGAAAATGTGAAGCTTCCTTACACATATTAAAATGCTAACACTTTTCTCGGAACATGATAAAATAAATAAATATAAGATCAGAATCAACTTAAAGAGGAAAAGATGACAAGATCTGTCTTGGTCATCACAGGGTTTAGATGTAGACAAAGATGGACCCTTCTGAGGAAAGTCATTTATTCACCTTGATGATAATATAGTAAAAAAAAAAGTGTAAGGATGAATGAATGAGAGAAAGGGTGATGAAGGGAGACAGGGAAACCGAGAGTCAGAGGGAGAAAGGGAAGGAAGAGACCGAGTTATCATTACTAAAGACCGATCTTGATATTGAATTATTTTCTCTTATTAACTATCATTTTTAGAGTTTCTACTAACCTCAAATATTAATTGAGAAGATAAAGTGAAAAAACCCTAAAAACTTTGTTTATAACTCTTGGTCTAGAGTAATAAATTCATAAAAAAATGCCATTACATTTTCTAGCATAAAGAATCCCACCTCTTTAATACTCTGAAGAACAAGTGTTAGTTTCATATACTCTTTTTGCAGTAAATGTATTGGGGTGATATTGGTCAATAAGATTATACAGGTTTCAAGTGTATAGTTCTATGATATATCTTCTGTATATTGCGTTCTGTACCCACGACTCAAAGTCAAATCTTCTTCCATCACCATATGTTTGACCCCTTTCCCCTTTGCTACCTTCTCACTCCCCTGCCCTCTGGTAACCACAGTGCTGTTGTCTGTGGCTATGATTTTTGTTTGTCTTTCTCGTTTCTTGCAACAGATATATAAAAAAGATGCTCAGCTTCACTAACTAGTAGGGAAATGCAAATCAAAACTATTATACAATGAGATACTACCTTACCCCTGTTAGAAGGGATATTATCTATAAGACAGGTAATAGGAAGTGTTAGAAAGGTTGTGGAGAAAAGGGAACCCTCACTGACTGCTGATGTAAACTGACACAGCTACTATGGAAAATGATATGGAGACTCCTCGAAATTAAGAATAGAGTTAGTTACCTTATGACCCAATAACCCCTCTCCTGATTTCTGCCTGAAAAATTTGAAGACATTTATATCTAAGGATATATATACCCCCATGTTCAATGCACCATTAATCACAGTGGCCAAGACCTGGAAACAACTTCAGTGTCCTTTGATAGATGTTTGAATAAAGATATGGCATGTACATATGTGTGTATGTGTGTATACATGCAGACACATGTATATAAGTGTGTATATATATTCTACTATACATATGTGTGTAGTATATATTCTATTGTGTGTGTGTGTACTACTCAGCCTAAGAAAAAATGAAAGAACTACCATTTGCAACAATGTATATTCCTACAAGACCTCTTGCAAACCATGATCTACTTAAGCAGGCTGATTAGGGCCTAAGTGCTTAGTAATTTTTGTGTGAATGAAGGAACTTTGTATTTTGCTCTGGCTAGGTGTTGGCTTTCAATGGACTTTAATTTTGTCTAAATAATTTTTATTTAAGATTACAATAATACAATGAGTCTCCATTCTGTCCTAAGGAGACTAAGATGTCAAAGGCTCACCACTTCCCTTCTTTTGTTTGGAAATTCATCTTTTTGGTCCATTCTTCTCCCAAACTACCAGTATGTTTATAAAGAAAATTTGCATCATTACATATAAAGAACTATAACCCTATATGATACATTCATTTTTAGTGAAGCAACATGATCAGTAATAAATTGTTTATAATACTATGCATAAATTATAAATGATAATTTGTGTTTTGAGAAGACAGTACCTTTTAGAAAATTTTATATCCCTTATTAACAACATATTAAGAAAGAAAATCTCAGTGTACAAAGGTTCCCTTTTCTCCACAACCTTGCCAGTACTTGTTTGTGGATTTGGTTATGATAGCCATTCTGATCCGTGTGAAGTGGTATGTCACTGTGGTTTTAATTCACATCTCACTCATGGCTAGTGATACTGAGCATCCTTTCATATGTCTCTGGGCCCTCTGTATGACCTACTTGGAGAATTGTCTGTTCATGTTTGTTGCCCATGTCTTAATTGTATTGTTTGTCTTCCTGGAGTGGAGTCCTGTGACTTCTTTATTTATTTTGGAGATCAAACCCTTGTCTGAGTTATCATTTGCAAATATATTTTCTTGTACAATTGGTTCTCTTTTCCTTTTGCTGATGTTTACTTTAGCAGTGCAGAAGCTTTTTATTTTCATGAACCCCAGTACACTGTTGGTGTGAATGCAGACTGGTACAGACACTGTGGAAAACAGTATGAAATTTCCTGAGAAAACTAAAAATGAAACTGCCTCTTGATCCAGCAATTCCACAGCTGGGATTACCCAAAAGATTCCCAAAGAACCCTGAAACACCAATTCTAAAGGACCCATGCACCCCAATGTTCATAGCAGCACAATTTACAATAGCCAAATGCTGGAAACAACCTAAGTGCCCATTAGTAAATGAGTGGATCAAAAACTATGGTACATTTACACAATGGAATAGTATGCAGCAGAAAGAAATAAGGAGCTTCTAACCTTTGCAACAGCATGGATGGAACTGGACAGCATTATGCTAAGTGAAGCAAGCCAGGTGGCGAAAGACAAATATCATATAATTTCACCTATAAATGGAACCTGATTGACAAAACAAATAAGCAAGCAAAATATAGACATTCGAATATTATTCAAATAGAGTCATTTGAATAGGCTGATTAGGGCCAAATAGAAACATTTGAATAAAGAACAGACTGACAATAACCAAAGGGTAGGGTGAAGGGCGATAGCAGGAAAAAGAAGGGGGAGGGTCATCAAGGAACATAATCATGGTGCCCATAAGAGACCCATGATCAAAGTTAAAGAGGGTGAGATGGGGTGAGGGGATGGGGAAATACTGTACTTGAAGGACAATAAAAAGTAAATAAGTAAAATAAATAAAAAAGGAAAAAAAATTAATTTAGCAAAAATTTGTTGGCAGGGACTTATTTAGGAAAGAGAAGAAGATGAAAACTATCAACAATAAATTAGCAATAAATACATATTTATTAACAAGTGAATCCAAAAAATTATCTAAGCAAACATGGAGAACAGAGACAGATTCATGGATATGGTGAGTGTTTTGATGGTTGCCAGATGGAAGTCCAGTATGGGTGAAGAGGTGAGGGGATAAAGAAGTAGAAATAGGTAGTTACAGAATCCTCATGGGGATATAAAGTACAGTAAAGGAAATAGCGTAGTCAAAGAACTTATACACCTGACCCATGACCATGAACAATGGTACGGAAACTGTCTGAGGGAGTGGGGATAGGTTGGTGAATGGTGGGGGCAAAGGGGGGGGGAAGTTGGGACAACTCAGAATGCACTACTTATAGAAAACATATACACCAAATAATGTTTAAAAATGATGCATATTTATCTTCAAATACTTGAGATAAAACTTTGTAGTAGGTTTATATGTAATGTAATGATATGTAAGGCTCAAACACTGTTATTCATAAACCAAAAGTTACTTTTAGGAGTTTATTCCTATGGAAACAACATAAGTTCATAGCCATACATACAAATTTTTCAAATTAAAAAAAATATTTTTCTTTGAGAAAATTTTAAAAACAATACTCTAATTTTGGAAATCCTTGGTGAACAGTAAAAAATGTTGCAGAAGTCTCATATATATACATGTATATATATGTATATGTATGAAACTATTATATATAGCACATGCAATATAAAATATGAAAATATATAAAACATTCAGAAATTGATATTATATTATATACATGTAATATCAATGTCTGCATATCTTATTAAACTCATGTTTCCTTAGTTATAATTACATTTGCTATGTGTACATACTACTGAAGTTACAGTAAGAAAGCACAGCTTAGTTTTCCAAAATTACTTAGTTTTCCATATATTTCCAATATATTGAGTATTGTCCTTTTTCATTTCTAACTGCATTTTTAGATGACTGGTTATCTGAAGGTTAAAGGCATCTTGAAATAAGCTATTCCTACTTAATTCTCTTAATTTAACTCAGATCCTTCCTAGAATATGACATCTGTATTTGTTGGTACTGTACCTACACAAAAAATATTTTATTGCTGTTATACATATATAATTATTTATTAAAAATATCTAGAACTTTAGTGATGCAAATTGGAACTAATCTATCATTTACTGGTTTTGACATTACAGTAAGAAAGCCCCTCTCTCCCTCTTTTTCTCTCTCTACAACTACTTTAGCTGCTATGGAAGGCATATAAGCTTTTTAGAAACACTTTCTGATCCTCCAGAATATTTTTGAAATTCTAAATTTGTATTGACACACTTTCTTTTGGTCACACACCTTTCTATTCAATTCCTCAATTATGCTTCATTCTAGAATTATGTGGCAAATTATGTCACTGAAATTTTGTTACAGTGAATAAAAGTGTACAGTTATATACAGCTATCTCTTTACAGTTGTAAACACTTTATATAGTTCAAACATTAGTTCATATATATTAAGTGAATAACAATATGAATAAATATTTTTTTAAGTTTATAATGCACTCATTCATAGAAAAAATATGCTACTTCAACATAATATAACCTATAATCATAGAAGAATTATTGAGGTTCAAGAAAAGTTTTATGAAAAATTAACTAGAATATCACATGTAAAATTACATGCATATCTTGACAGATATATGAGATTATCTAAACAAAAAATGCTAGATAGAGCTTCCCTGGATGAGCTTTAAAAACGACACAGTGGAAGCAACTCAAATGTCCATCAACTGTTGAATGGATAAACAGAATATGCTGTGTACTTACAATAAAATACTATTCAGCCTTAAAATGAATAAAATGATATGTTATTACAACATGAATAAGCCTTCAAAATATTGTGTTGAGTGAAAGAACTCAGCCTCCAAAAGCCATTTATTAATTATATGATATCATTTATATGTAATATATAGAACAGACAGATCTATGAAGATAGCATAGTAGCCATTGCCAGGGGATGGGGGAGGGGTGAATTGGGAATGACCTCTTAGTGGGGATGGGTTTTCAGTCTGGGGTCATGAAAATGTTGTGCTATTAGATAGTGGTGATAATCACACAATATTGTGAATGTCACTGAATTATGTAATTTAAAATGGTGATATTATGTAAGTGTTATCTCAATAAAAAAAGGAAGGTGCAGAAGTGTGAAATAGTATGATATATTTTAATGTTACTATAATGTAGTAAATGACATAAAATAAGCCCATTGCCTGGTATGTAAGATATTAAGCACACTTCCTTAAAAGTTAATAAATAAGAAAAAAGAAGAATTTTGGAGGGCCTTAAAAAACTTGTTAAGAAATTTGAGCTGTGTCTTAAAAATGGCAAGCTCTGGCCAGGAAGCTCAGTTTGTAAAAGGATCATCCCAATTCTTCAAGGTTGTGGGTATGATCTAGAGTCAGGGAATAGAAAAGAAGCAACCAATAAATGTATAAATAAATAAGTAAATAATGCTTCCTCTCCCCCTTTCTTCTCTTTCCCTACAATAAATTATTATTTATTTATTATTTTAATTTGGAAAAAAGTGACTATGTGCCATTGCAGGTCTGTGTAGGAGACAGTTCTGTGTGGTGTGGGCCCAGATCCCACTTGGAGATGCACAGGACCCACACCCACAGATAGGTTCTCCCACGGGGGATCAGGCCTGCAATATGCCTAGGCTGCTTTGAGTCTTGCTTTTTGCTAAAAAATCCCTCACCTGGATTTGTGGCAAACATTTACTGCAAAATAACGTCCTAAAATCCATGCTAAACCTTAGAAGGATGAGTGTAACCCATTCACCACTTTTGCCTTTTCATTTGCAAATATCCCTCTTCTGAGATGTGATTAGCAGCATTGGCTCCTTTGTTTTCTGTAAAAGGTAGCCACCTAAAGCAACCTGTGAACAGTAAATGAGGACCATCATGTAATGTGCTGAGAAACTCAATATTTCCTCCACCGGATTTGGCAGTCCGTGTTAATGTCTCGTTTCATCCATAATGACTCAGACGCTAAAGGCTGGTGACCACATCAGGTCTGTAATAAAGGAAGTGGTATTTTCTAATTTTATATATTGGGACATCCATTGTCACTAGAAAACTGAGTGAAAAAGTCTTTGTAAAAGTAAAAGGGGAGGATTATTTTAGTTAAGAGAAGATGAGGAGGTCTTAAACTACAGAAGAGGCCATTGGTTTATGGAGGAGACTAAGCTTGCATTTAGGGAATCATCACTAAGAGCCAGTTGTTCACCAAATATTTTGCCTAAGTTAAAGTACAGTCACTGGTCTTAGGAGGTTAATTCTAATAAAAATAATGTTGAATGTGAAATTGCAAAGTATTTTAACAAGTAACAAAAAACTACTGATAATGTGGAATACTATATATATACATATATGTATTATATGAACTTGATTATACTGTATACATTTTTATATACAGAATTTTATGGATATATAGTATATATCTATAAATATATAAAGATGCAACTAACAGAAACTACCAATTTTCAATTGCTGAGAATACAGTTCAGCATAGATAATTAACTTTTACAATGTCACTCAACCAGAAAGATGATTAATGACACTAGTTTCTTCATTCTAATTTTAATTAATTTTATGTTTTCTAATGCATTTTTATTTTATTTTTCTGGAAAACATAAATAGGAGAATAAGTAAATTTTAGAATATTTGGCCCTTCTAACAGAAAGAGTAAGAGAGAGAAAAAGTGGGAGAAAAATTACATTAAATCTACTTTGATATTCTGAAGGAATTGATACAGGGTAAGCAATGTACACTCTTTGCATGGTTATAATCAAATTTACTGACTAAAAATACTAAATAACTATCCAGAATTATAAGTATGGTATATTTCTGGGCATCTGCACATAAATGGAAAGCTAAAGAAATCTTATTCAATTTTATTAAATGCATTTTTACCCAAGATGAAGTCTCTGTGCATTCTATACTGTAATTTACATTTGAGACATCTGAAATTTGCCTTTTTTACAAAACAAACTATCAGATGACAGTGATAACAAAGTAAGAGATGATGAATACATCATCTTCCACAAGATGTGGAAGATGTCAATTACTAGGAGTCAATTACTCCTAGCTTTGTCTATTAAAAAATATATGAAAGTGGTAACATCTGTTACCTTGCCATTCTAAACCAGCTAAGGAAAAACAACTGCTTAAAAAATAAATAAACTTATTCTATTCTGAGAAACGGATTATAAAATTTGCAACAGGGATTCTGTTTAACTATTTATTAAATGTACTTCTACCTACAGGATGATATATTAATTTTATAATAAACAGCTTTTCAATATATTAAAATAGATTAGTAGCATTACAAACTAACTTTATTTAAAAAGTTGATATGTATTAAGTTAAAGAAATTTTTGTTACCGAACAGGAGGTCCGAGGGGGGCAGGGGGGGCAATATTTGGCCCACCTAGGGATGCCAAAAACTGCTAAAGAACAGGGGCCCCTCCCAAGGACAGAATACTAATATCTACTGGGCTCTTCTGTCCTCTGCCAATTGGAAAGACATCTCTCAATGCCAGAGATTTGTGAAAAGGAAACGAAATGTTTATTTAATGCTATTTAGGCCTAACACCTCCACTAAAATAGCAAAGTCCTTTAGGTTGTACACCTACACCCACACAGCACTCCCTTCTCCCACTGTCCCAACTCCGGGTACCGTAAATCAGGAAAAGAGCACACGTCTGTGTTTTAGGCCGCTGGTATCCTCGGCTGTGTCAGGCAGGATCTCTAGTTAATCCAAAGTACCGTGGTACCCTCTCATGGTCCACTGGCAAGAGTTCTTTGTACCCAGTTCCAGTCAAAGTCTCTCCTGCTTTCCAGGCCACTCGGCCAAAGGGAGCACCCAAAAGCCGCGTGGGCCTCTTCTACCAAAGCTGCAGGTGTTCGCACTCCACCAAAAGCATGTGGCTTTCTTCTTCACCTGGCTGCAGGGATCTCCATTCTGGCAAAGCTGCGTGGTTTTCCCTTTCACCTGGGCAGTTATCCCCTCATGTCCTGGAGCCTATCTTTTCCAAGCTCTCATACAGGGGCCCTCACTCAGGGGCGCAGCCCCCAGTTATATCCTGGGTAGAAGCTACTCCCTTCTTCCTGGCTCAAAACTTGGCCACGGCTATTTAACATATCTATGAAACCAGTTAAAGGTTATAGATATGTTAAATAATCATTCCAGAGGTTAGCTGCAAAACTGTTGCTATGCAAAACAGCTCTCAATGGCCCTGGTTCTATTGGTTCCTTCCCCCTGCAGGGGTGGTGAGGACATCTTAATATTTCCTGGACACCCTGAACTCTTGACCCCATCCCAAATCTTTTTTTTGGGGGGGCCCCTTGGCTGCACCCTGTATCATTTTCAGTTGAACATATGACTTTTCCTTTATGATTTTGTCTTTCTCACAATATGGTACACACTTTGATGTTCAATTTGAACTGGGCACAAAGAACTCTTGCCAGTGGACCGTGAGAGGGTGCCACAGTACTTTGGATTAACTAGAGAGAGATCCTGCCTGCACGGCGACACAGCTGACGGTGCCAGCGGCCTGCAACACAGAAGTGTGCTCTTTTCCTGATTTATGGTACCCGGAGTTGGGACAGTGGGAGAAGGGAGCGCTGTGTGGGTGTAGGTGTATACCCTAAAGGACTTTGATATTTTAGTGGAGGCGTTAGGCCTGAATAGCATTAAATAAACACTTTGTTTCCTTTTCACAAATCTCTGGCATTGAGAGATGTCTTTCCAAATGGCGGCGGACAGAAGAGCCCAGTAGATTTTAGTATTCTGTCCTTGGGAGGGGCCCCTGTTATATAGCAATATTTGGCATCCCTAGGTGGGCCAGATATATTGCCCCCTCCCTCAGACCTTTTGTTTGGTAATAAACTTACTTCTACATTACTAGATGAAAGAGAGCATAAAATTTCATGGTTGGAATGACTTTAGCATTGGCTAACCCATTCATATACTTTCACTCTTGTTTTAGCTATTAGAGAAATTTTGAGGAGTGTTTAGCTATCTTAATTTTGTATTTAACCTATGCATTTTATATGTCGATTAATTAATTCATTGATTATTAAAAATCTGTATTTGAAGTTCTACTGTACATCATTTAAGCCCCCATACAAAATAATATCAATGGTTAAATAGGTGATAAGTATATTTATGAATATACAACACATATGAGTAAAAGAAATTAATATTTACAAGAAAAATAAAATATATTTGTTGTAAAAAAGGTAAGAATACATAGTTAATATGACAGTACAGTTTTAGTATTTATAAATTATGAACTGATATTGTCCATATAAATAAGAAGTCATTTGCATATACAAGCAACCAGTAGCCAAGAATAAAAGACGGATGTACCTGACATGGTACATAGTAAAATGATTAATTTTATTATTTAAGTGGCATTTTTGTTAAATTATTGATGATACCTCAGAAAGTATAATGTTTTTTATAATAGTATGTATACTTTATAAAATTTCCTACTTTGAACTTTTACAAGTTGAAGTTGTATTGGAGAAAGTTTAGTAATACTAAAAATGAGAAAACCTATGTCAGGATCCAATTATGCAGACAAATGAAACTTCAGGTATCTTTGTTGTGTGACTATAACTTTCACTAATTCTGAAATTATCTCATTTTTTGTATGTATATCTTTTTCTTTTTAATTAGTCTAAAATACTGTATTCTTTAACCATTAATTAAAATTTTAATTTTAACATTCCTTTGTACATGAATTAACTACCCAATGTAGCAATAGATATTTCTTCTTTTTTGAGATAATTAAAAGAAAATTTTATGTACCTTCCCATACAAATAAAACTATAATTTTGTGTAGGACTCTACATTTATATGTGCTCTCCTCTAAATCAAGGTATGAAGAAGTAACAAGCAGGTAAAACTTAAAACAGGAAACAACACTTAAACAATAAAAGTTGAATTCATTCTATTCATGTACCAGAAATTATTCATGCTGAGAAAAAGCACATTTATTATAAAATAACTGTGTTTAATATAATTTTTACTAAAGCTATTCACATTTTTAAATGCCTCTTTTATATTTAAACTGTTGGCATAAAATTAAACAGTTCTTAGACAGCCATGTACAGCATACAAAAGGCAACAGAAGTGGAGAATCAGAAAGAATGAAATTCATAACCTCTAATTGAGAAATAGTTTGAAGTGATTGAGAAAGACTGTTTAAGAAAAGTTTAGTTATAACTTGAACTCACCATAGCTAATAAGAAAACTAACTTTATATAATAAAGTAAAAGGATATTTTCTAGAAACTTTACTTTTGTATATATTCTGATAGGGGTCAAATCTGGTGTTATTTTAGTATTACAAATATTGAGTGAATTAAAAATACACAGGTAAGAAACAGATAGCTATCTTTACACGGCTACACAATGACCTAAGTAGAACATTCCCTATTTAGAAAAGTTTGTCAGTGTCTTCATATACTTAGATATTACTAGTTATATAATAATAAACAGGAGAAATCTAGAAAATGCCATAATGACATTTGTAGAAATTAGGTTGCCTAGAAAGGAAAATGACATGTAAGGCAAATATTTTTCACAAAGTGTTTTGTGTATAAAAATTCAAAAATAGAAAAGCAAATATATCACGGTTAATATCAAGGTATTGAAAGCAACATATCTGAGATCATTCAATGTCAGAGGTTAAAGAGAACAGACTGGGTTTACAGCATTTTAGGTTATTGAGAGAAATGTGGTATAGATAATCTTCATCATCTTTCATTTTCTTTTTTTTTATTGTTGTTCAAGTACAATTATCTCCATTTTTCCACCGACACTTTCCCCCTCCTTACCCACCTCCACCTCCCACCCTCCATTCTTCCCCACACTGGCTTTGTCCATGGATCCTTTATACATATTCCTTGATGACCCTTTCCCTTTTTTCCAGGTTATTCCCCTCCATGCTCCTCTCTGGTTACTGTCAGTTTGTTCTTTATTTCATTGTCTCTGGTTATATTTTGCTTGCTTGTTTGTTCTGTTGATTAGGTTCCACTTATAGGTGAATCATATGGTATTTGCCATTTACCACCTGGCTTATTTCACTTAGCATAATGCTCTCCATTTCTATCTGTGCTGTTGTGAAAGGTAGAAACTCGTTCTTTCTTTCTGCTGTATAGTATTCTATTGTGTAAGTGTACCATGTTTTTTGTTCTGCTCATTTACTAATGGGCACTTAGGTTGCTTCCAGCACTTGGCTATTATAAATTGTGCTGCTATGAACATTGGGGTGCATAGGTTCTTTTGAAATTGATCAGGTACAGCACACATTTATGATAAAAACACTCAACAGAGTGGGAGTAAAGGGAGCATTCCTCAACATAATAAAGGCCATATATGAAAACCAACAGCTAATGTCATACTCAATGGGAAAAAAACTAAGAGTTTTTTCACTAAGATAAGGAACAAGACAAGGATGTCCATTTCATCACTTCTATTCAACATAGTATTAACAGTCCTAGCCACAGTGATCAGACAAGGAAAAAAGGTCATCTGAATTGGAAATAAGGAAGTAAAACTGTCATTGTTTGCAGATGACATGATAGTGTACATAGAAAACCCTGTAGACTGCACAAATAAACTACTGGACCTAGTATGTGAATTTTGCAAAGCAGCAAGAGTCAAAGTCAGTATTTAGTAATTGAAGGCATTTTTATACACCAACAATGAAACACCAGAAAGAGAAATCAGGAAAAATATCACATTTGCTATAGCAACAAGAAAAATAAAGTACCCAGAATAAACCTAATCAAGGAGGTAAAAGACCTGTACTTAGAAAACTACACAACACTGAAGAAAGAAATTAAGGAAGACACAACTAAGTGGAAACATATACTGTGTTCATGGGTTAGAAGAAGTAATATCATCATAATGTCCACATTAATCCCTATTAAAATAAGAATGGCCTATTTCACAAACGCAGCTATCATCTTTCATTTTCATGTGTGAAATCTTCACTACGGCGCGCATTGGCCGTACATGTGAACATACCACCATGTCATCCTTACTACTGTAGGCTTGCTGCCAGAAGTTACCTTAAAAAGGAGAGATATATAAATAACAAATATGGAACTGCTAGTCATTTGTTTATTGATTTTAATTAATAAATTCCAACATACCTAATTTTCTCAAGAAGATTTTTGTTATATCTTTTGATGTCTGAATTTTGCCCAGGAAGTAAATATCTTATTTTCATTTATGACTCAAACAAATATGCCCAGGAAAATTAGAGGTATGTCACTGGACTTGACCTGCCACACAGTATTTACCCTAAATGCATTATTTTTTGAAATATTTTATTTATTTATTTTTAGAGAGAGGAGAAGGGAAGGAGAAAGAGAGGGAGAGAAACATAAATGTGTGGTTGCACTCCATTCTGGGGATCTAGCTTGCAACCCAGGCATGTGCCCTGACTGGGAATTGAACCAGCAATGCTGTGGTTGGTAGGCCCGCACTCAGTCCACTGAGCTACACCAGCCAGGGCCCTAAACACATTCTTGAATGTATAAACTATAATTTAAAAAAAATACAAGGTAGTGAATACATATATCAGAAAATACATGCATACACACACAAATAAGCAAAATTGTCTTGTTTTATGAACAAAGAGACATCTAAGTTTAATCAACTGATTTCCTCTTCATTAATCAGCTCATCATACTGCTAAGCCTACACCAGGGTTAAGATGGTCAGATTGTAACCATACATTACACTTAACTAAATAATGTCAATGATGTAGGCAAACAAAAGCTCACAAAAAGCACGAAGAAGTCTGGGTGGTAAAAGGCACTTTCCTAAATTCTTCATGCATAATATATGGATCTTTGGCTTAAGATAGATAAGATTTGTATTTGAGGATCATAGGATCACTCACATAAGGTGGGCATTTACATTATGAAATTTTCATTTTATGCCCCAGATTGCTGCATAATGTACATTATGTGACATAGTGGGATGTCACAGGCCCTGAGTTTTATTTACTAGAAGATATACTTAGCCAAAAGCATCCCTTAAAAGATAAGGTCTCTGGCTTAACAATTTTTTGCAAAGATTTTATTTATTTATCTTTAGAGGGGAAGGGAAGGAGAGAGGGAGAGAAACATCAATGTATGGTTGCCTCTCATGCGTCCATACATTTTAAATGTCTCATCTTTTAAAGACTTTATTTATTTATTTTTAGAGGGGGGGAAGGGAGGGAGAAATAAAAGGAGAGAAACAGCGATAAGTGGTTGCTTCTTAGGTGGCCCCCACTGGGGACCTGGCCCACAACCTAGGCATGTGCCCTGACTGGGAATTGTATCGCAGTCCTTTGGTTCACAAGCCCATGCTCAATCCACTGAGCTATGCCAGCCAGGCCTCTGACTTACCAAGTTTTATTATGTTACTTACTGAGGTGACCTCCTTCTGCACCTGCAAGAAAAGATTAGATCCCAAATCAGCTGTGTTACTTTTCTCCAAAAGTAGCCTCCTAGCCATTCAACAGTAAATCCATTTACCACCAGGCACAGTGTTCAACAGGTTATAAATAAATTTGGAACACACTTTCTACAATCACAGTGCTTACAATAAAAAATAGTTTTGTTATAGATTTTTTTACTTTCTGATTTTATAAAAAATAATCTGACAGTCTTCTATTCACCACGGTATCTTCACTATGTAGCAGATGTTAATTAAAAGTCACTCAAAATATATTTGTTCAGGATATGTGTAGAGCTTATTTAACAGTGTAAAGATCTATAATTTTGAACAAAATTAAGCTTAAACAGACAAATCATATAGGACAGGTGAGAAATATTATTACCACAAATGTAGGGTATGTGTCAGCAATATATTTAGTAGCTACAGCTATGGTAGTCCAGAGAAAATAAAATACAAAAGTAATTCATCATACCCCTCATTATAAAAAATACCTATAAGTTATATCAACAAAGACAAAAGCAATAAAATGAATTAATAAAAATGTGATGTAGGAAAAATTTATATATAATTCTATATTTTCACATATTTTACAGCTTAAAATTTGTTAAATACTCCACTTTTTAATTTATTATTTTTGTCTATGATTCACACTTATTTTCCATTTTACACAATAAGATGGTGATCCTCATAAAATCTTAGCAATGTGATGTAGGTAATATTACAAGTGAGAGTTACAACCAATACTCAAAAACAGTTTTTGAAATTTCCATGTTCTTCTCACTATAACACACTGACACCCCTTATAAATGTGATATTTTAGACAAGCTAAAAAAATCAAGTCTTTTTATATCCACATCTATTTTCACTGCTGAAAATTCATCACACAAAAAATATGAATAAGTATACATACTATGACATTAAAGCAAATTGTAATACCATTACTAATTTTTAACTGTATATTGTTTTAGAAAAATAAGAATTTTCTTTAGAAATGTCTAGAATTTTTAGCAGTACATGATTGATAATTCTAAAGTACTCAAAAAGTGACAGAAATCACACTTTTCTATGGCTTGGATTTCATACTCTTCAAAATAAAGAACACTATGGTAGAGAAAATATATTTCAGGATAAAGACTCATATTTTCAAGAAAAGCACTTTATGTCAGTATATGATTGTATGATATTTTAAAAATGTAAGTGTTTAATAGGTAAACTTTTTACATTCATCTTATCCTATACCAAAGAGAAGCTATTTAATGAAGTAAACACAGCTTGGAAGTATTATGACATTCGAGTACATTTATTTTACTTAAATGTACTATCGCTCACTTGATAGGAAGGTGTAAAACAGAACCGGTGTCAATCAGAAAGTTCTACCGAAAGCTGGTGAAAATATTCAGGAAAAGTGGTTAATCAAAAACATATTTTTTCCCAGCAAAATGGGCCAAGACTGTGCTTGACCATGGGTATACCAATAAATGATGCATGGTACATGATGAAACAGGTATTTTGTGTGTAAAGAAAATATTCAGGGGTTGGAAGATTGTTTATATGTGTAAGGTAAGGTATCTTAAGTCATCTCTTAATCTCAATTACAGGTTTTAGACATACATATATGTAGGGCATGCATATATATATATAGGTATAAATACATGCATACATACATTCATATATATGCTTTTAACAAAAATGATACTATTTGCTGTTTTAAAATTGAATGTGCTAACTGCTAACACTGGTCTTATATACAGGAGTACGCTCAAAAATATTTAACAACCTGCTCTCCAAGGAGAGAGGTGATTTATATCATTTTCTCAGTTCTATGACAAATATTTCCACCATGGCTGATTTCAAGTTACATATGTAATATCAGTGAAAATTGAACAATTGGCTCTCATCAAGTAGTATAAGCCGGCTTTAGTACACAGCTGTTACATATATCGTACTGGAAGGCCTAATGTGTATACCACAGCAATTTGTACTTATGTTGTTTGAATCCCACCACAATCTTAGTATTTATAGAAATTATTTTATGTCTCTTTTTGTTGTGCATATTATAGCTTAATGACTCATGATTTGACATTGTAGATTATCATAAGGATTAGTAATAAAAGAGACAAGAAAATGCTCCACCATGGAAATAAATGAGGACTTCCTGATCCAGTTTATCATAAAGAGTCAGCTTGGGTTGAGTTATTAGACTGGACTCTTTCCTTAAAATTAATAATCCAGTTGAATAATCAGGGGGGATAATTGTTTTATAAGCTTGGTCTTTAAAATTAAAAAAAAGTTTCTTAAATTTTATATTCTGTGACTTTGGACAGTTAAAAGG
Organism: Artibeus jamaicensis; assembly: GCF_021234435.1. Taxonomy (NCBI): domain Eukaryota; kingdom Metazoa; phylum Chordata; class Mammalia; order Chiroptera; family Phyllostomidae; genus Artibeus; species Artibeus jamaicensis. Next base: position 20,605,312 of record NW_026522025.1, on the reverse strand, counting down.
AAGGTGTTAAGACATTTTATAACAGGATAAAAAGAACAGTTTATATTGTACAAGAAGAATTTCTGCCTCCCAATTCAGCCAAAATAGAGATAGATAACTTGAAACATAAAAATATCAAGACTGTCTATCTAGCCAAGTGTCTCTGATGCTAATAGAGACGACCAGGGACATGTCATGGGTGGCTTCTGCAATGTTTGCTAATATTAGCTTTGAAGGCTCAAGTTTCTAATTTAAATGTACAAAGTCTCTAAAACAGAATGGATGTCACAAAAGGCTAGTCTGAGGTGGCCTAAGATTTGCCAACAGAAGTTTAATGTTTCACGTAGATTTTGTATCTTGGCACAGGGATACCATTCCTTTCTCTGGCCTTTCACAAGCCTGTGTTTATAATAGTCAATATCCCTATTTTGTAAAAAGCAGCAGAGGGGTAAATCACAAAGCAAGGCTTCTGCTGTTGAATAATAAAAATTAAGTTATTTCAAGAGATTCAAGTTTCCAAAGTAATTCAGAAGATTGACCAAAAAGCCAAAGGCACATCTTAACCTTGGGTGAAAAATATTGCTTAATGTCTGTCCCTGAGGTTCAAAAATTAATTTGTAGTGTGTATATTTTCTCCTGAAGGAGTTTCTGTTCTGTTTTTCTTGAATTGTTATTATTCATTAAGGGGACATGACAGGGTAGACAATTTCATTCTAAATTTTTTTGCCTATCAAACACAAAGAAGCGTGCACTATAGAAATGGAGATTTAACCTAATTTCAATGTATAAGCATTGTAAATCATAGTCTTCAAGTTCAGCTGAGCAGTGAATATCCACTTTTATATGTTTTAGCTGTAATTTTATATGACCTTGAATTCCTGCTAGGCTTTTATAATGGAGGCTCCTTGGAAATCGAGTCAATCCTGATGGTTGCTGACAATTGAAGATTTGCAATCTCTAAGATGGATACTATTGGACTTCTCACTGATCAAACCATGAGTGATTCCTTAGAGGATGATGACAATATTATTCTCTGTGTCACATAATACATGGAAATGTGTATCAGGACTGAGCACTTCAGTAATTAGAGGCTACCAACTTTATGCTTACTATAGAATTGCCTCTGTAAAGTCTTACCATTTCCTGTGTCCAAAACTTCAAGAAGTACCAAGGTCTTCTCTATCTCCAACACCTAACATGCTAGGTTTGACCTAGTCCCCTCCCCTCCCCTCCCTCCCCTCCCCTCCCCTCCCCTCCCCTCCCCTCCCTCCCCTCCCCTCCCTCCCCTCCCCTGCCCTGCCCTGCCCTCCCCTCCCCTCCCCTCCCCTCCTCTTCTCTTCTCTTCTCTTCTCTTCTCTTCTCTTCTCTTCTCTTCTCTTCTCTTCTCTTCTCTTCTCTTCTCTTCTCTTCTCTTCTCTTCTCTTCTCTTCTCTTCTCCCCCATTCTCTTATCTCTGCTTCTCTGAATTTTCTTTATCTCCCAACTGGCAGTCATTAAATATAATTCTTCTTTGCATTGAGTACCTTAGCACCATTTCTATTATGAGCTCAGGCTTTGAAAATACAAGGCGGGAAGATAAATAATTTGCAAGAAAATGATACTTTTTTATCTCTAACTGATGCTATGTTTTGAATGTTTGTATTCCCCTAAAATTCATACTGAAATCCTCACCCTCAATAGTGATGGTATTAGTAGATACAACCATTGAAAACTGTTAAGTTGTGGGGCCTTTGACTAGTGATTTTTTCATGAAAGAGGAGCCCTCCTGAATAAGAGTGCAGCTCTTATTAAAGAGATTCCACAGAGCTCCTTTGTCCCTCCCACCGTGTGGATGTCTCTGACCCAGAAGGGAACCTACATCCAACCCTGCTAGCACCCTAATAATGGACTTAAACCTCCACAACTGGGAGAGAGAAATTCTTGCTCTTTATGAATCTTTCAGAATGTGGTATTTTGTTATAACAGCCTTAAAGGATGAAGATATTTTCTCTCAAGACAAAGGAGTACAAATGAATGTAGAAATGTTTGTGGTTGGTACACTTGCCCACAGAGGTGTATAGGTGAGTGGAAGGGAATACAGCTATTAAAACCACATTATCTCATTGAATTATTATGCCATGATGAACTTTTCTTCCGCTACCTACTGTAGTGAAACCTGAGTGATGGGTAAAGCAGATAATAAACAAGAAATTGCTACGGGGTGTAATAGGTGTCATGAAAAGGAAAGTAGTGTAGATGAGAGAATACTCATGGACCTATTAGTCATGTTCACATGATACAACATAAGGCATAAAACCAGCTAAGCAAAAAGTGGAAGAGTAGCACAAATCCAAGGAGAGACTCAAAGCAAGTCGCATTCCTTAGATCAGTGATTGTCAAACTTTTTGGACTTAGGACATCTTTAATCTTAAAAATGAGGATCACTATGTTGTCCTCAGCCTTGTTCTTAAAGAGTTATATCTATTGATATTTACATATAAGACATTGGGGCAAAAAATCTTTTAAATGTTTTAATTAACTTGTATAAAACAGCAATACCAACCCCATTACACAATTACATATTTTTATAGAAAATCATTGTTTTAAAATAGTGATAAAAATGTCACTGGGTTAAAATAGACAAAAAACTGTACTTAAAAAAAAACTAAATAAAATTATTTAAAAAAATAAATAAAATGCCACTGGGTTACATGTTTCCAATCTTTTTGATGTCTGGTGTAATAGAAGAAAGCTGAATTTTAATATTTAGTTTTTTTGACCTGTTGCAAGAATATACAACACGTAGACTTTTAAATTTTTTACTATATTTTATAGAAGAATGAGAGTAAAATAGACAAAAGAATCTCTCAAACTTCTCGTGGAAAAGTTTTATATCACCAACCCTCAGAATGCTGTTTATACAATCCTCAGGATCATGCACTGAATTTCACTGTTTTGAAAAAAGAAAAACCTAATGAATAGCAATAAATACAGGGTGGGACACAAGTCAGTTTACAGTTATTCATAGGGAAAATAATACAACAAGTAATAAATAATGATACAAGACTAAACTCTGTGCTTTGAGTACTGAAAGCTGTAAACCTACCTTTGCCCCACCCTGTATAAAGAGGTGGTTGGTCACCTTTATGTAGATTATACGGCAGGTTGCAGAAAATTAGGGGCTCATAGCCAGAACTTCTTTTTATTCATCATGGAGAAGAGCAGCCTTTCAAAGAAATATATTCTCCCTCACCAAATTTTATACTTTCTTCTATATAGAGTTGACTCTCAAGTTTTGTCCCTTGAAATAAACACTTGTCTGGTGTAAGCAGAGGGATTTAAATGCATCCACACTTATTAAGTAGCATTACATCCCTGACACTATTCATTTCTTTGAGTGTATTTCCAATCTTTACAGCAAGTCATTACAGAGCATTCATAACCAGTACTGTTACCTAAAGTATGACAGAAAAAAAATAATGGTTGTTTAGCAGGAACATTTAAAGGAAAGTGTGAGGATTTGATGGGAAGACTAAGTGACTTCTATTGAGATTTGAATAGATAGTTTTAGTAAAAATAATTATTCACAGTGAAATTGTAAAAGATATTATAGTACTTTAACAGTGTAGAATGAATAAAAAAGGTGTCAATCTAGTATAAGAGTCTAAAACTTAAAGCAAAAGCTACAAAAATTCTGGGAAAATAACAAACCATTTAAAAAGTATCCCCTGGCCTGCAAGACCAACCTAATTTCCATTGTTGGTAAAAAGAATCATTTTATATAAATGTATTTATTTCAATGATTATGTTGAAAATAGTAAAATGAATTAAATTCTAAAGTGGATAAAAGTTTTGCAACCTCAGTCAGTTTAAACTTTCAAATAGAAATTCAAAACTGGGAAATAATTTGAAGCAACCGATGAATAATTTCCCATTCCTCAATTTCTGAAAATAATTGTCTTGAAATTTTCCTGAGTGCTTGTCATTTTTGTCTTCATTCAAAATATGCTACTAATTCTTGACAAATGTCAGTTATTATTTTCAGGGTGAGATACAAAGGTTTCTACTTCATTCTTAGTAGCAAGTAAAGATATGCAACAAATAAATATTTTTAATGACTAGGTAATAAATAAAATATGACAAGGCTTATCCTCTCCAGTATTTCAGAGCCTAGAAAAAGATACTAAAATATGTATACAGATACATAAATGATATAAATAAAGTACCCAGGAGCAACGGAAACAAACTAAGTAATTCTGTGTTGGAGAAAATAAGCAAAGAACTCTTTTAGAAAGTAATGTATGAAAAAATACCTTGCACGAGCCATGATGGAAATGAAGTTTCCATTGAATAGGTAGACATAGAATCAAAATGTAAAAAATCACATTAATTATAAATACTAACATATACAGGAAATGGTGATTTATTTTTGTTGTGATTGTTTGTAATTTAGAGATTGATTGAGTAGGAAATGTAGGAAAAAAACATTTGTACAGGTGAAATATTTTCCACTGCTGGAATTGTACCCTAGGAGTCCTGAAACACCAATTTAGAAGAACCTATTCACCCCAATGTTCATAGCAGCACAATTCATGGGAAACAGCCCTAAGTGACCATCGGTAAATGAATGGATAAAAAAACTGGTACATTTACACAATGGAATACTACAAGCATAAAGAAAGAAGGAGCTCTTACACTTCACGACAGCATGGATAGAACTGGAGAGCATTATGCTAAGTGAAACATGCCATATTGTAAAAGACAGATACCATGCAATCTCACCTATTAAGTGGGACCTAATTAACAAAACAAATAATTAAGCAAAATATAATCAGAGACCTTGAAATACCTATGACCTTAACAGGAACCTAAACAACAAACCAAACAAATAAGCAAAATATGACCAAAGGCACTGAAATAGAGAACAGGCTGACAGGGACCAGAGAGGAGAGGGGAGGGAATTTCAAGGGAAAAGGGGAAGGGTTTACAGGAACAAGTGAAAAAGACACATGGACAAAAACTCCGGGGTGGGGGAGGTGGAAACAGGAGGAAGGTTGGGGGTGGGCTGGGATGGGAGTAAAAGACAGAAAACTGTACTTTAACAAAAATTGAAATAAATTTTTAAAAGAAAGCAAAACAAAAATAAATAAATCATAAAAGTCTGGCTGAATAGAAAAAATAAAAAATGAACAAACTAATAGTAACCCGAGGGGAGGGGAGAGGAGGATACCCCAGGAAAGAAGGGAAAGGGCCATCAGAGAGAATGTGTAAAGGACCCAGGAACGAGGCCAAAGAGGATTAGGGTTGAGGATGGGAGGTGGGGGTGGGTGGAATAAGGGAGAGTGGTGAGGGAAGACAACTGTACTTGAACAACTGTGAATTTTTTTTTAAAAGAACTGCTTTGGGAACAGGGTGGGGGTGGCGCAGAAACAGCTGTGATAAGCTTAAAATTCCACTCTAAAATTTGAAAAAGTAGTAGTTGGGTTGTGGGAATCCACTGAAAAGTTTTAAGGAAGAAAGTGACAAGATTCAATGTATTGGATGGAAAGATTATTCAGATCACTGTGAAGGGTGAAAGAGTGCTGAGATAAAGGGTAGTTTTAGAAGGCATTCATTAATTTTACTTTTTCTCTCAATTAACTGTATTACTGTTTTTATTTTCTTTTATAAATCTATCCCAATATCTTACCAATATTGTTCACTTAATTTCCTTTTTCATAATTTTTGCCAATAAAATGGAATCATGTATAGTTTGTTTCTGCATTTACAAAGAGTGATTTAATTTATATACATGTGAAAGATTAAGGTTCAGAGCTCATTAACCCTAAATATGAGCATGTAGACAGAGCATCTCAACAATTAGTTTTTGGAAAACTGAAGTGCTGCATAGTAAAGCTTTCTTGTGTGCTTTGCATCTTTGATAGCAGGAATAAAGTTTGCCTTGAAAAAAATGTCAATTTATATAGAGGTAAAATGCATGCTTACACAACATTATAAAAGTGATGTATTGTCTGGCCTTTTTAGCAATATCTGTTTATAAGTGAGTACTGTGCTTGTATTACAGGTGAGTGCATTTGGTAATCTGATTTTTTTCGTTTTTTGCATATTGTTTAAAAATTTCAGGATGCAATCCTGGCTGGTGCATGTCAGTGGATTGAGTGCTGGTTTGCACACCAAAGGGTCACCAGTTTCATTTAGTCAGTGCACATGCCTGCGTTGCGGGCCAGGTCCCCAATTGGTAGCATGCAAGAAGCAACCACACATTGCTGTTTCTCTCCCTGTCTTTCTTTCCCCCATCTCTAGAAATAAATAAATAAATAAAATTAAAAAAAAATAAATTTCAGGATACAGATTATACCTACCTTGTACAGTTGTCTGTGGGAGCACAAACTTGCTTCGTTGGAAAACACATTTAGAGAACACGGTTGCAGTGCAGTTTCTTGCACATCCTAGTAGAATGTTATGCCCTAAATTCATATTGACTATGGTAATGTTGACAAAGTACTATAGTAAATAACTTATGAGCTTGCCTGCATAAGTTAAATCATTAACTTCTTTTCCAGGAAGCAGATCTATAATTACAAATGGCTCATGCATTTTCCATTTCTAAAAACATTCAAGGGAAGTATGAAGAACTATGCTAAAAAGAGAAAGCACAGTATCAGCTCACGTTTCTACAAATACTGCTAGATAAGTTACAGTATAGCTGAAATCATATTGGCCCTGTCATCTGAAAGCCTTTGCTACCAATTTGTGTTGCTTGTTCATTTTAGCAAACACCTCCATCTCTCCAAACTTCTATTATTACATCAGTACATGGAATTAAGAATAATCACTTTCTAGAATTATTCTGAGGATCATGTACATAAAGTAACTCACATGTTTTGAATGCTGATTTTATTTTTTTTAAATGTCTACTTGTTTTCCTTTTTTTGAATGCTAATTTTAAAAGAAAGCTTACAATAGGATGACTCCAACTCTCTAGTGAAGTTTTTATTAGTGATAATAAGCTGTATTATTTATTTAGAGCAAATGTTAGTAACTAAATAAATAAATTTGGCATATTTTTTAATCCTACAACTTTCCCCGCCATGGCATTTTCATCTCTGAATGATCAAATGATCATTTTTCATTGCAATTTGTTTCTATGACATGATTTCCATAGCTAAAAAACATATAAGGACTCAAGGATAAGGTCTAAATTTGCTGTTGTGTCGTCAGAATTTAGCACAATTCTTGATACAGAATACTGATTCAATAAATATCATTGCCTGTGAAGACAATTATCCTTCTTCACTTTTATCATCATGGTTTGGTAAAAACAGTTAAAGAGTTAGAAAAAATAAAACACATACTTTTGGAAAACATCAACTTACCCGTTACTCTGACAAACAGTTTCTCAGATCTTTTCATTTGAGTGCTATACTTATGAAGTAAAAGGTATTCTTGAAAGTAGTTCAGCAGCCCTAGGGCACAACGTAATTTATTGCTTCAATTGGAAGTTTTACAAGGTCAATGAGGCTAAAGAAAAATTCATTTTTCACTATTATGTACAAACCTTATCTGTTAAGGATACAGTCTAACTAGAGAACTGTATTTTCAAAAAGAGCTAATAAACTTGTACTTTGAAAGTATAAATGAAAAGAGAATGTGAAAATCGTTTAATATGAAATTTCTCAGCCTAGAAATAGTTACTACATGTACATCAGCTTAAGTGCAGTTGATATACTCCACATTCGAAGGAATTACATTGCCTCCACTGGAAAGAGTTAAGAAATAACCACAGAATTCCAGGTGCTCCAGGTAGGACAATCTCTTCTTTGGCATCCAGGCCTCCACCACTAAAGCTCTGTCTTGCTCCTAGAACTAGTACGGAGTTCCAGGAATTCAGGTGCTTTGGATGAGATTCAAGTTTCTGAGATTCCGTGTCACTATTGAAACTAGTGAGAAAAGGAGTCTTGGAGTTCTGCATGCTTCTAACAAGGTCCACACCAACCCTTCCCTAAAATAATGTCAATTACCCATGTTTGTGAGGTGACAGAGGTACCTTTCTTGTTCCTCATTATTAGTTCCAGAACTTTCTTCCTGTTCCTTCTCTAAATATCTGAAGATTTCTTAAATCAAATTAAACCACCCTGTTCCACTTTGTAATCCTTCAGAGACACTTTAACCACAACTTCTGATCCCTTGAAGATTCTGAAGTCTGGTTTGCTACCACTCTTGGTATTTTCTCCTAACCTAATTTTTAGTAATATCAATACCAAAATAGATTATATTTCCATTACATTCAGATTTCATTTACCTTGATCTCTGTGTGTTTAATGATCATGTCTACCTTCCTTCCTTAGCAATTCATTCCTATGTTAGTACCACAGAAGTACTCAATCATACCCTTATTTTACACTCATTTATTTTCTGACCACAACTTATTAGTAACCTCACTCTTCCAAGTGCTTTAACTCCATTATTTGTATTATATCACATATCGTTATTGTTTTCAACCCTCTCATTGTTTTACCTCCTTTCTCTTTTCTAGCTTGAAACAAGATTAATATTATAATTACTTCTTTTCAGAGGACTTCAGTTTCCTTCTTTCTTGCTACTTCTTATTCACCTGTCTAAATCATAAGACTAAAAAAAAACCATGCTGACTGTTCTCACTTTGAAATCATAACCAGAAACCTCGAGTGGATCTTTAGTGATGTGAGCAATCACATTTAGTTTTCCTATTTCAGTCTCTCACCCACTCTCACAGGCTTCAATTTTGTTAGTTCTCCCATCTCATCAAACATGAGCCCCTCTTCCTCACTACAAAATCATTTGATGACCTTGTGTCTATTAAAGTTAGAAAATGAAGTTAAATGACTGAAGTTAGGAAATGATGTTAGAATAGACCAAGTAGCACCTACATTTACCCACCTGCTAAAATCGGTGGTCACTCTTGAACTATCATCCTGTTATTAGAGATAAACTGCCCTTGATCCTAACTAAAGCCAAACCTACCTATATATTAGATTCTATCTACTTTTAAAAATGTACTTCCACCATTCTCTTGCTTCTTTTTCATCATCAATTTTTATTTTCAGCTAGAACATTCATATCAGATGGTAAATATGTTTTGTTCCTCCTTTAAGAAAATAAAACCCTTTCTTAACTCTATAATTTTCTCTAGTTACTGCCCTATATATCAGCTTGCATGAACAGCCAAACTTCTTATCCTGCTCTTCTATTTTCATTCTTCTTTTGTAAGGTTTCAAACTTTAAATTTTATTAAGTATAACACAAATATGTAAAATGAGCGCATGTGTGGCTTACATAAGTGTTAGAGCACATACTGGCTTATAACTGCTATACATGTCAAGGAATAAGAATTTGCCAGACACACAGAAATCCTCCAGCATACCCTCTTAATCACAGACCCATTTTCCTATTCTAAGAGCTACTACTCTTTTGACTCAAATTGTAGCCACTTTCTTACATTTTTCCCACAGTTTCCTATTATATCTGAAACATCTCATTGGCTTTAGCCTTACTCTCTCTATAAATGCTCCTTTAAATTTCACCAGTGATGTACATGTTGCTACAGTAAATGAGTCTTCATCTTGCTTAATGTATCATTATTTAATTCTAATATCTATCAACTTCTCTAACACCACACTTCTTTCTTACTGAACTGACCACTCAATCTTCTTTATTATTTTATATTTATCTCACTAACATCCTCATCAACCTCATCCTGACTATTATTATTACTGTAAGAGACATATAAAAGAAATCTGACCTCAAACTTTTAAGTGCACAGTACATTATTGTCACATGCACATTGTTTTAAAGACAGTATCTGGAAATTTTTCATCTTTTGAGACTCAAATTCTATTCCTATTGACAGTAGTTGCCCATAGTCCCTGATAACCACCATTTTACTTTGTGCTTCTATATATATGACTAATTTAGCCACCTCATGTATGAAGAAACATGCAGTATTTCTTTTGATTGGCTTATCTCACTTAGCAAAATGTCCTCAAGGCTTATTTATGCTATACAATATGGTAGAATTCCCTTCTTTGTTAAAACTTAACAATATTACGTTGTAGGTATCACCATACTGTATTTTCTTCTTCAGTTCATCCACTGATGGGCATTTGAGTTGTTTCTGCCTCTTAACTATCATGGATAATTGAACATGGGGGTAAAAATACCACTACAAGATCTTATTTTAAATTCTTTTGGATAATATCATACCCGGAAATGGAATTGCTGGATCATGTGGTAGTTCTAGTTTTAATGTTCTGAGGGACCACTCTATTGTTTCTCATATTGGCTGCATTATTTTAGAGTTGTGGGAATAATGCACAAAGGTTCAAGTCTTCAACTTCTGCACATTTTCACAAGCATTTATTTTTGTTTTTGTTTATTTGGATGTGTGTTTTTGATAATGTCTATCTCAACAGATGTGAAGTGACATCTCATTGTGGTTTTGATTTTCATTTCCCTGATAACTTGTATGTCTTCTTTACAAAAATGTCTATTTAAGACCTTTGCTCACTTTTTAACTGAGCTGTTGGTTTTTGTTATTAATTTGCAGGAGTTTCTTATATTAATGCCATGTCAGATGCATGGTTTGAAAATGTTTTATCTCATTTGTATGTTAATTTTTAAATATGTGATTTTTTGTTGTTATTGTAGGCAAGAAGCTTTTATGCTTGATGTAGTCCCATTTGTCTATTTTTGCTTTTGTTGCCTGTGCTTTCAGTGTCAAATTTCAGAAGTCATTGCCAAGAAAAATGTCAGTATTCCCCATTGTTTTCTTCTATATATTTTATAAGTTTAGGTGTTGGATTTAGGTCTTTAACCCCTTTTAGTTGATTGCGTGTGTGTGTCTGTGTGTGTGTGTGCGTGTCAAAATACAGATCCAATTTCTTTATTTTGATTGTGCCTGTTCTGTTTCCCCAATACCATTTATTGAAGAGACTATCCTTTCCCTATTGTGGGAAAATAGTCTCAAGATTATTTGTCCATATGTGTACAGATTTCTTTCTTGGCTCTCTGTTCTGATCCATTGGTCTCATGTATGTCAATGCCATGATCATAATATTTTTATCATTGTAGCTTCATAATGTGTTCTGATGTCAGAACATATGAGGCCTCCAGCTTTGTTTTTCTTTCTTGGCATTATTTTGGTTGTTTATGATCCTTTGTGGTTCCATATGAATAACAGGATTTTTTATATTTCTGTAAAAATTACCTATATGATTTTTATAGAGATTCTATTGAATTTGTAGATAAGTTATGGTAGTATGGAAATTTAAAAAATAGTAATTCTTCCAACCTTTGAAAACAAGATATCCATTTTACTTTTTCAACTTTAGTTTCATTCAGCAATATATAAAGTTTTCAGTGTATAAGTACTTATTCCTTGGTTAAGTGTATTATTAACTATTTTATTTTGTCTGAAAGTAGGATAAGTGGAATCATTATCTCAATTTGTGTGTAATTTATTAATACTATATAAAAACACAACTAATTTTTACATGTTGATCTTGTATCCTGCAAATTTGCTGAATTCATTTACTATTTCTAATTTATATGTATGTGTGTGTGTGTGTATAATCTTTAGGAAATCATACATTCTATAAGCAGAGATTATTATATGTCACCTTTTCTTATTAGAATGTTTGTATTTCATTTCTGTTCTTAGTTACTCTTGTTAAGAATTTTAATACTACATTGAATCAAAGTGGTAAAAGTGGGAGTCCTTGTCTTATTCTTAATCTTAAAGAAAAAATTTCCCATTTTTCACCATTGAGAATAATGTTAACTCTGATCTTTTTGTGTATAGCCTTTATTATGTTGACGTAGTTTTTTTAATCATAGTTTGTTGAGTGCTTTTGCCTTGATAAGCTTAAATTATGTCAAATTTTACTACATCTATTGAAGTAATTATATGTTGTCTGTCGTCTATTGTGCTAATGTTGTATGCCACATTTATTGATTTTCATATATTTTACTATGCTTGCATCCACTGCATAAGTTCCACTTATTCTGGGTGTATAATGCACTGTTCAATTTGCTAGTAATATGTTGCATATTTTTGTGTTTGTATTCATTGGGGATATTGATTTTCTTTTCTTGAATGCAGTGTCTTTGCCTGACTTTGGTCAGCCTAAAACTGACCTCATAAAATTTATTTGGAAATATTCCTCTTCTTAACTTTTTAAAATTGTTACTTTTTAAATCTTTTTAAAAGATTTTTGAGAAGGATTATTGTTAATTCTTCTTTAATGTTTGGTACTTGTACAATTTTATATTCCCTATAGCAATATATGAATGTCCACTTATTACACATCCTCAATATTTGGTACTTAGTGTTAGCTAGTGGATGTGTATGACATGTCTTTATGGACTTTATTTGCATTTGCTTGATAACTAAAAATAGTATGCATCTTTCATATGTTAATTATAATTTTCACATTTTTTGTGAGTTACCCATCTAAATATTATGCCCATTTTGTAATTTTTCTTATTGTTGAAATGTTGGTATTTTTTAGCATATCTAAATAAAATTTATATCTATTATAAATATTTCCTCCAAGGTTGTACCATTTTTTAATTTTTATAAAAGTGTAAGTTATAAAATATTAATAAAGTCCAGCTTAATTATTATTTTTACTTTTATAAGTTATATTTTTGTGTTCCATTTAGGAAATATTTGTCTACCTCAACATCAGAATTTTTTTCTAGGAATTTTATAATTTTAGTTTTTATGTTTTGTGTTTTATCCATTAATTCTTTTTTATATAAATCTTCACATGAGGATGTGTTTATTAATTTTAGAGAGAGAGGAAGGGAGAGAGAGGAAAAGAGATACAGAGAGAGAGAGAGAAGAATCTACATGAGAGAGAAACATCAATCATTTGCTCTGACCAGGGATCAAACCTACCACGCAGGTATATGTCCTGACTGGAACTGAACCTGCAAACTTTTGATTCATGGTACAATGCTCCAGTCAACTGAGCCACCTGGCCAGGGCTATCTATTTATTCTTTATGACATGTGGCTATTCAATTACTATAAAATTATTTGTTAAAAAGACAGTCATGTCCCTAGACTTGATTAAGATGGCAGTATTGATAACCATAGAACTCACTTCTTCCCACAACCACATCAAAATTATAACTAAACAATAGAACAACCATCATTCAGAATCATGAGAAATCAAAAAGAATCAAAGTCCTGTGACCACAGAATTAAAACAGAAATCACATTGAGACTGGTAGGAGTGGCAGAGACATGGAATAAGCTGGTCCCCCACCCATGTGTGGTGAACAACAATCGAGAGAGATATCTCAGCTGAGGTCCCCCATGATGAACAAGAGACTTCAGTACCACACCAGGTTCCCTAGCCCAGAGTTCCAGTGCCAAAAGACAAGTCCCCATAACATCTGGCTGAAAAAACCAGCAGGGATTGAGGCTCAAGAAGATAGAAACTACTAGAGTCCCAAAAGTTCTTCTTAGAGACTCTGCACATGGACTTACTCAGACTCACTATCTATGAGCTCTTACATTGGGAAAGCAGCTTGAAAGTCACCAGAGATGAATGTGGAGAAGTTGAATTTTTTGGCACTAGTGAAAGACTTGGAAGGTCAGCATTCTCCTGGACAGAAGTGTTGAAAGTGGCTATTATTCTTTTGCTGAGCCCTCCCTTCACAGAGCCAGCAGGCAGATACCTTATTAAAACCACATCAACTTGACTCCCACTATTTACCCCACCCTGGTGATTCCCTGAGGTCCTGCCCCACCCAACTTTCAGGACCACCCAAGCTGTCACCAGTGGCTTTTGCATATGAATGACTTGCCTTGGTTCATACTTCAAATATACCTAAATTGTCTTGAACAAGCAGCATCTGGCCTCAGCAAGCCTCTCATTCAGTGGTTTCTCTCATTAAGAGTCTCTGGGCAGGGAACTGAAGGAACAGCAGCCAGGATCCTTGTGCTGAGGCACTCTCCATATTTCAGAAGCCATCTTTCTCAGGCAGAACACCACCACTTTCATAATGGCATAGCCTGAGGGGAAGCAATAGCCCCACCCACAGGAATTAATCTTCCCCACCCTGTGGTGCTGGAAAACCACATATTCCAGATTGAGGCTATATCACTTTTTAGTATAACAAATAAGTGGGGAAATACAAAGAAGCAGCAAAATTAGAATGACAAAGACTCAGACCCCAAATGAAAGAACAAGATAATTGTACAGAAGAAGAACTGGATGAATTGGACTAAGAAATTTATTAGAAGGAGTTTAGAATAATAAAAATAAGGATTTTTAAGCACATGAAAAAAGACATAGAAACCATTAAAAAGTCAGTCAGAAATAAAGAATGCAATATCTGAAATAAATAATACAATGGAAGGAATAAACAATATGTTAGATGAAACAAAGGATAAAAATCAGTGATGTGGAAGATAAGATAGAAAAAAACACTCAGGCAAAGCAGAAAAAAATAATTTAAAAAATGAGGAGAATTTAAGAAACATTTTGGACAGCATGAAGCAGAAGCACATCCACAGCTTGATAATAACTGAAGAAGATGAAAGCAAGCAAGGGATAGAGAGCTTATCTGAAGAAATAATGATGAAAAACTTTCTTAATCTGGTGAAAGAAAAAGAAACAAAAGTCCAGGAAGCTCAGAGGGACCCAAACAAACTAGACTCAGAAAGACCTTGCCCAGATAGATCATAATTAAAATGATAAGGCTTAAAGGCAAGGAGAGAATCTTGCAGCTCCTAAAAGCTGCAAGAGAAAATCAGGTAGTTACATACAAGGGAGCACCAATTTGACTGTCATCTGATTTCTTAACAGAAACATTTTACCCAGAAGGGAGTGGCATGAAATATTCAAGGAGATGAAAACCAAGGACCTACAACCAAGGCCACTTTACCCACTATCAATTTTTAAATGATACTCACTATTATTTAAAATTAAAGGAGAAATAAGAAGTTTCCTGGATAAGAAAAAAACTAAAGGAGTTTGTTAACACCAGACCAGTACCACAACAAGCATTAAAGCACTTGTTTGAAGAAGAAGAAAGAAGAAGAAGAAGAAGAAGAAGAAGAAGAAGAAGAAGAAGAAGAAGAAGAAGAAGAAGAAGAAGAAGAAGAAGAGGAGAAAGAAAGAAAGAAAAAGAAGAAAACAGTCTAACAATAAAATGGCACTAAAAATGCATCTATTGGGAATCACCTTAAATGTAAATGGCTTAAATGCCCCCCCAAAAGACAGGATAACTAACTGAATGGATAAGAAAACAAGACCTATACATATATATGCTGCTTCCAAGAGACACATCTCAGATCAAATGATACAAACAGATCAAAAGTAAAGAGATGGAAAAAAGTATTTCATGAAAATGGAAAAGAACAAAAAAATATGGGGTAGCATTACTTATATCCAACAAAATAGACTTTAAAACTGAGTCTATACTAAGAAACAAAGGACACCATGTTATGATAAAGGGGAAAATCCAACTAGAGGATATAAATTTAGTAAATATTTACACATCCAATATAGGGACACCTAAATATGAGAAGCAAATCTTGATTGACATACAGGGGGAGATCAACAGAAATATAGTAATAGTTAGGTATTTTAACACCCCATTAACTTCAATGGCTAGATCTTCCAGACAGAAAATCAACAAGGTGACAGAGCCTTACATGACACACTAGATCAAATGGATTTCATTGGTATCTTTAGATCATTTCATCTCAAACCAGCAGAATATGCATATTTTTCAAGTGCACAGGGAACATTTTCTAGGATAGACCACATGTTAGGACACAAAACAAGTATCAATAAATGTAGGAAGATTTAAATAATATCAAGCATCTTCTCTGACCCCAATGCTATGAAACTAGAAATTAATCACAAAAAGAAATTAAAAATACACAAAATAAATGAAGCTAAATAACATGTTGTTAAACAGTGAAAGGGTTGACAATGAGATCAAGGAAGAAATTGAAAGATAGTTTGAATCAAATGAAAATGAGGACACAACAATCCAAAATCCATGGGACACTGAGAAGCAATCCTAAAAGGAAAATTCATAGCATTACAGGTCTATCTAAGAAGAATAAGGAGAAGGAAGAGGAGGAGGAAGGAGAAAGGGAGGAAAGAAAGAAAGAAAGAAAGAAAGAAAGAAAGAAAGAAAGAAAGAAAGAAAGAAAGAAAGAAAGAAAGAAGGAAGGAAGGAAGGAAGGAAGGAAGGAAGGAAGGAAGGAAGGAAGGAAGGAAGGAAGGAAGAAAAGAGTGAGCTTAAGCAGTCTAATTTTACACTTAAAGGAATTGGAAAAAGAACAACAAACAAAGCCTGCAGTGAACTGAAGGAAGGAGATAATAAAGATCAGACCACAAATAAATGAAATAGAGTCTAAAGCAATGAAACCAAAGATCAATGTATCCAAGAGCTTGTTCCTTGAAAAGATAAACAAGATTGGCAAACCTTTAACCAGGCTCATCAAGAAAAAGAGCGAAAGGACACAAATAAATAAAATCAGAAATGAAAGGGGAGAAATAACAACTGACACCAAAGAAATGCAAAGGATTTTAACAAAATCTTGTGAAAAACTATATGCTTACAAACTAGATAACCTGGACAAAATAGATAAATTTCTAGAAATATACAATCTTCCAAAACTAAAGCAGGAAGAATCAAAGAATCTGAATAGACAGATTACACCTCGTGAAATTGAAGTAGTAATAACAAAAAAAAATTCCCAATATACAAAATTCCTGGACTGGATGTATTCACAGGTAAATTTTACCAAACATTTCAAGAACACCTCTTTTTCTCAAACTATTTCATAACACTCAAGAGGAGGGAAAACTCCCAAACTCATTTTATGAGGCCAGCATTATCCCAATTCCAAAATCAAATAAAGACAGCACAAAGAAAGAAAATTAAAGGCCAATATCCCTGATGGTATTGTTCCAAGTTTTCCCTAAAGATCTGTTTACTTTACTTTTATTTCCCCATTCAGTGGTTTTTATTTTTTTTTATTATTATTTTTTAAAGATTTTATTTATTTATCTTTAGAGGGGAAGGGAAGGAAAGAGGGAGAGAAACATCAATGTATGGTTGCCTTTCATGCGTCCCCTGCTGGGAACTGGCCTGCAGGGAACCTACCTGCAACCCTGGCATGTGCCCTGACTGGGAATCGAACCGCGATTGTCTGGTTCGCAGGCCCGCGCTCAATCCACTGAGCTACACCAGCCAGGGCAATTTCCCCATTCAGTGGTTTTTAGATGGTTCATATTGCTTTTACTTCAAGTATAATGATCTATATTTTTAGCAATATTTAATCTAAGTCAATAACTGTTTTTTTCATTTATTATAGTTTTTATTGATAGAAATACCATTTGGTATTTTTGATATCTTCCATGTCTGAAAGATTTCAGGAAGAGTTCCTTTCTTTTAATGGTTGAATCTCATATCCTTCAACCTTGTGTGACTTCTGGGGGTTTTTATCTTACACCTTCCCATTTTATACCTGATTGAAGCACATTTCTACTTACACATGCATGGTTTATGACTCAGCAACAGACAAAGGAGGGTTTCCTTGCGTATTTCAGGAGCTCTTCCTCTACATAGCTCTGTTCTTCCAGGTAGACTGTCTCACAAATTAAAGCCATCTCTATTTTCCTGAACTTAGAGATCTGTTTTTTCAACTTAGCCAGGCCTCTGTAATCTGTGTCAACACTAACACTGAAATGAGGTTCGGAAAATGCTCCAATCAGAAAGTCTGGGCACCGTGGGACTCACTTCACTTATTTTTTCCCTCTCAATAATAACAATGATATTTTTAATGCTTTTCAGTTTTTCTTAAAATTACATTAAAAGGCTAAATCCACTTCCAATCAATACATTATGACCATAAGCCCAATACTCTTGACATTCTTTGTTTGTTTATTATAGTCTGATATTTCTTAAACCTTATGGAGTAGAGATTTCTGTCATCTGTTTGCTTCACCATATGTCTGCTGTGTCAAGATAATCCTGCACACAAGTCCTGAATACATATTTGTTGGATGCATACTTGTGAATATATATGAAAGAACTGGTTGCTACACAAAGTAGTTAATTATATGTCATTTATGTAGTATACAGTAGCAATTTTAGACCTAAAGGGAAATGCTAGCATCCCCTTTCCTTTCCCAATCATTACTAATTTTCCCAAATAAGTTAGATCACCATATGCTTATCTTGAGGTAGTTGGTATCTACAGTAATGAGCAAAATACGCATTTCAAATGTCATAATTGTGTAAGGGTAGAGTATACACACTGAAACAAAGTACCCACATGGTGCCTCTATATAAATAGTAATATTATCTATAAATGTATATAGGCTGCTTAGACCCAGAGTCAACAGTGGACCAACTTAAACTGTAAATACAGATGTTCTCAAGTAATAGATGTGATACCCTGGGTTTCACATAATTTTTGTATATTCCATCAATAGCATTTGCCTTAGCATCACCAGACATCCTATTGTAACCAGGCTATGGTATGGTCTGGAAATTCAATTCATATTTCTAATGTTTTTAGAGCACCCACAGCCTTTGACTTATACTATCAGCTACCAACCTCAGCATTCTCCCAAGTATTGGCTAAATACACCTAAGTGTATATTTACTATGAAAATCTAAGGAATCAGAACCCCCATTTCTGGTATGGTAAAATGGCAGAAACAGAACTGACCCTCCCACTTTAAATATCTGTGACAGCAAGCAAAACATATGAAACAACAGTTTTCAAATATTGAATGACATTCAATTCAAGACAGTGACACCTAAGAGAAGAGAAACAAGTGGTAAAATGAATGATCAACCCACTTATTGTCTGGTAAGAATTTCCAGGATATAAAGGAGAGAAGAAGATCCCAAACAGAAATTAGCAGTCCTGAGAAGACAGAGTCCAAAGTTGAACCAAATATTTGGTCTCTCCCTGTTATTCTCAAGTTAGCACATAAAAGTAATCATCACAAAGCCCCTAGAAAGGATAATGGTGATAGTCCCCATTTGTTCAGGGAGAAAACTAGAGAAAGACTGAAGAAATTATTATAATATGTTAACTTATCAATGTTTTAAAATATTTGAAGTCATTTCTAACTTTAGCTTTCCTTTCGTAGTCATGTGTTATCGAGCAAAGTAAAACAACATATTTTAGGCTAAGTGACCAATAAGATATAACTGCTTACTTCAGAGAACCACTATAAGTATCAAATTAGATATATTTTGCTTCATAAAATTGTTAAATTATTTTATTGTTTTGTCTTCATTTGAGAGGCAAATACTTCTTTGTCCACTGAACTGGCAGCCTGATTACAATTACCCATTGCCTTACAACTTAATACAATGCGATGATTGTAATTCAATATAACTTTTGATAAATTTAGTGTTCCCCAGTCCATCAAATAACCCCATTAAAGTACTGTATCACAATTTCTGTGTTAATAGACTCCAAAGCAAATCCCAAGCACAACAAAGGGGCAGCTTAAACTCACTATAATTAAAAAGAATACGATTAGATAATAAGTAATCTATAAGCAGAAATATTTAGGCCTGGGTTAGATTCTGATTAATTATACAAGTAATTTTCCAACATAGCCCCTACTATGACTATGTAACCATTACCACTACTAAGAAATATTATTTTTTAAAAAAACCATAGTAGATATTAAGTCAGTCAAGATCACAGGGTCATTGTCTCAGCACAAAGTTCTACAGTGACTTCAAGTCTGATACTCTTGCAAAATACTGTTGTGTGAAATAAGAAAAGGTAAAAACCTTTAGCCTACAGTCTAATTTTTAACTATTGGCAATTATAGCCAATAAATATTTAGTTTTGAATACAAATGAATTTTTCAACTTATATCCAGCTTGAAATTATGTATAAATATTCTGAGACTTCAGAATACATAATTTACTTATAGAAGTAAGTTTTGAAATAATTATTAATCTTGTTATTATGAGATAATTTTTTCTTATTTTTATTTTTTTAATGTGGTTGATTAAAATTTGCCATCTCAGGAAGACTTATTATTTCTTTTTTAAAAACTTTTTTTCTCTACTAGACTAAAGGCTTCTGGCTGACAGGAACCATACCATTAAATATTTATGGCCTATGAGTTGATTAGCTGATTCTAATAAAATAAATTCTCAGGACAAGTTAAATAACAGAATATATAAATGCAGAAATTTTTAAAAAATTAAATAGGAATAAACCAGAATAGAAAAATCAGAGCATTAGAATAAGATATATTACTATTTGAAGCATGATTCTTTGAATGTTCCTCCAAAAATCTAATGTCCTTAAAATATAAATAGTTCTTCTGTTAATAAAATTTTTCTGGTCAAACCACAGAAATGAATAACATCTTTATTTGATGCATTAGTAAAAACACTTATAGTCTTGTGTACCTTTGAATTTCCAAGAATTAAGATAAGGTATTAAGAGTTTCTTGAAATTATTTAATGACGAACAGTTTGCCATCTAGACTGTGGGAATACCCTATAAAACACAGTTTTAAAATGTGTAGTACAAAGGTTTAAATTTATAAGGCACTTTCTTTGTAATGGAACACTAGACTCTACTAGCTTTAAGAGCTTCAACAATCATTTTTCTCATTAAAACACTTTACATTCTTCCCTACCAACACACACACACACACACACACACACACACACACCTGTGTGCATCACTATTTCAGCTGGGGCCAACATTGACTCATATCAGGAAGATTTTCTCAATCATTCCACCTGGTGGCATATTCTTCACCAGTCATCTATTCCTAAGTCCCCAATGATAACTATTATTTTGTTACTACTTAAAATTATAATATATTTATTTTAAACTCTGAGGCTGGAATAAATGTATATTTTAGTGACTGTAAACTTTGCACCTAATAAAAATTTTAAAATATTTTATTTATTTATTTTTAGAGAGAGGGGATAAGAAGGAGAAAGAGTGGGAGGGAAACATTGATGTGTGGTTGCTTCTTATGTGTCCCCCAGTGGGAACTTTATCTGCAACCCAGGCATGTGCTCTGACTGGGAATCGAACCAGTAACCCTTTGTTTCATAGGCCTGTGTTTAATCCACTGAGCTATACCAGCCAGGGTGCACCCAATGAATTTTAATAAAAGTTTGAATGACCACAAGAATGTTTCCAGTATCAACATTATTTCATTAAGCAAATAAAGTAGTTCTGTGTGGAAAATACGATATTGAGGAAAAATAAAGAGCTTGCTATTGATGCAACAATTTGGTGGGAGATGTTCCCTTCGATTCTTACCCCACCCCCAACTTTTTATAAAAAGAACAAAGAGGCAATAAGGACAGCTAAACCCTATATACAGAATTACAGCCTTGACTATGCATTTTGTTTATTCCAACCATGCCTATAAATTTAATTCAACACTAAATTTTCCTAAAACAAGGATAGGCAATCACACCATAGTCTAAGATTGAGATAAACAGGGAAATAAGGGCTTGTCTATAAAGTGGGTGACTTCTTGTGATGGTTCACCTGGATGCTACATATTATGGTGCATTTGAAGAATATAAAAATATATGTCATTTTATGTAAATCTTAGAAAATGCACCCACCTAGGTAGCCATTTGAAAAATATGAGGGAAAGAGCAGGGAAATTGACACTATGGTAGCAATCAGGACAAATACATACCACAATTTGCAACACAATAGTCCAGTGCCAATAACAGTTTAAACCAGAGCAGTGATGGCAGTGGTAATGAAATAATTCCACTTAAACCTTTGCAACATTGCACAGTCAAATATGCCATCTCTTTCACTGAAGTAACTGTGTGCTCATACTGCTGCTAAAAGCTGAGTGGTTTAGGCTGTATATGGCTAATTAGGTTCCATGAAAATTTCCCTCCCTATATTTAGTTTGGGATTTTAAATTCTCATTATCACATGTGCCCAGCCCCTTGCACCATAGATGTTTTAATATAGGCATGGCAGAAAGCCACAATTTTAAAGGTTAAGGCTCTGCCTACATTACCCCCATAGGAGTTTGGCTGCTAAGAGGCAATAGAAATCTGCTTAACTTGCAATTGCTTATATTTAATTGTATGAGCAAATCCATTTCCTGAAGTATGAGTCGTGAGTGCCAGGAAGATTCATATACACTTGATGGAAACATTTAGTCTCGGAATATCCCATGTTAACACTTTAAAAGTTAAGACTCATTTTATGGAGCGTAATTTGGTGTGGAGAAGAATATCTAATGAAGAGAATAATTTAACAGGATAACATTGGGAATGCAATTGGCCCATATTCTTTCAGTGGATGAGGAGAGTATTATAACATTATATTTCCAACAAAACAAATACAAAGTTTCACTCCTACCATTATCAGCCTCCCTTCAGATTATTTTCTCTCTTCTTTTCCCAACCCCAGGGCCATTCGGAAGATTTCAAACAAAAAGGAACCAGGCTTAAAAGAGTTAGGCAGTCCTGACAGGCCCATCCACCTAAATATGATTAAGTAAAGGTAGAGAGCCACAGCTCCATGACCCGGCGACACGCTGAACACTTTGGGGGGAAACCATATGCTTATAAAGATCTCAGAACACTTTCTTCGTTTGAGATCTCACAGCAACTATGACTTCATTTTCTATTTATTAGAGGATTTTTTTTCTATCGGAAAAACTAGAATTCAGACTATGGTGGTGTTTTGCGTTCAATGTGATTGGGAGTTTTGTGGTCAAAGAAACAGGCTGACTGTTGAATGTTAGAATTCAAATGCTGAAGTAACTGGACTATGTTAATTAAACTAGTTAGGTGATCTTATTAATTAAATTCCAGTGATTCTTTAAAGAAACAATCTATTATTTTAGCAAGGACCTAAATTGCACACAGAAGAAAATGCATGACTTTTTTTCTATTTGTGGCACTTAAGAATACACAGTATAATATGTTTTACAGTTTTCAAGGGCCATATAAAAAGAAGTATGCTTAAGTTATTTGTGAAAATTCTATTTCTGCTTTATATTTAATTTATGAGATAAAAATGATAATCTGTAATTGTTAAATTATAAATGTGTATGACCCACTAATCACAAGAATAACATAAGTGTAATAAACATTATCTTCACCATGATGAAGTAGATCAGTTTTATATCCTTCTGTCTCTTGTAGTCAAAATATTTGAGTAACTAATTATTTTATTTCAGAAATAGTTTAAGAATACTTTGTTTCTACATAGACTGTTGCCAGCTTATTCAGAAAGAAGTTGCGAGGAGTTCACTTGATAGTGTGACTCCTGTAAACACAGACAGTAAATAGTATGAATATCCGTTGTACAAAAAATAATTTATCTAGACCTGGTCTCATATTCCTAAGACGATTTCTAAATCCTTGAAATTTTCAGAAGGGATGGAAGTGTCTGTATATTCACGGTGGACTCCTGGGGCCAGGCCTGAGTCTATGCTAATTAGGTGATTCAAAGTGGCCCATAGATAGTTTCAGGATGGATGCTGGTCGAGCTGGAAAGGCTAACGATATTATTTATTAGAGGTTTGGGTCTTTGAGCCGCTTGATATTTGTCTGAACTCCAGGGAGGAGAAGGGGGCTGGAAACTGAGTTCAAGCAGGTGGTCAATGATTTAACTGATCATGATTATGTAATGAAACCCCACTAAAAACTCTGGACATCTAAATGGGGGTCCTGGGTGGTGGTACCTATTGATGTAGTGGGAGAACGAGGCATCCTGAGGACGTGAGTGCTTTGTACCTGGACCTGCCAAACCTCATTCTATACACCTCATCATCTGACTGGTCCTGATTTGTATCCTTTAAAACAAAACTCTCCACATAGCACTTAACTTTTGTGAGTAGTTCTAGTGAATTATTGAACCTGAGGGAGTAGTGTGAACCCTTAAGTTGTAGACAGTAATCAGAGGCGTGAGTGGCCTTGGAACCCCTGGCTTGAATACAGTGCTGGTATCCAAAGTGAAGAAGGTTTTGTGGAAGACATTGCTCTTAATCCGTGAAGTCTGCTAACTCTGCGTAGTTAACATTAATGCCGCAGTACAGTGTTCTGCTGCTGCCAAGGAGGAAACTGACTGATGTGTATTGAAAGTTCGCATCCAGCCAGCACGATTATGTGGTGGGGCCAAGCAGGAAACAAAACCCCTGTGACAGTGGGAACATCAGAAGCCCACTGCGGAGAGCATAAGAGATGGATGCTGGATTGCTGTGTAAGCATGATATCATTATTTTGCAACCTCTAACAAGGCTCAAACTACATATATTGCATTGAAATTCTATTTAGCTGCAACAAGCTGTAATCCAGACATGTTTATATCATTACCAGAGTTTGTGACAACTACTTTAGGTACCTAGAGTCTTTAACAGGTTACAGCTATTCTGGGCCAATACTCATTCCAAAAGGAAAGAAATCAAAGGTATTCCACGGAGAAAGGGTACATGTAGGAATTCTTAGGTTATAAAACATATTTCCATTTCTTTCTTGACCTGAACACAGAAATTATATGAGAGAAAGAGGCTTTATAATTATTCAGACATCTTGAACATGTTTCATTTTTTTGATATCTACAGAATCTATAGAGCCCCACAATTCTACACAATAAAGCAGACTATTTTAACTGCAGTAAACACTAGTAGGTAAGATCACATACCAGCACCTCTGAGAAAGTAATGCTTGAATGGAAATATGAAAGATGTGAGTGAAGTGTGTTCTAATCAGAGAGACTAGCACATGCAAAAGTCTTGGGACAGGTGGAGAGAGATTATCAGGAGGTATAAGTAATGTTTAACAGATTTGACCTCATCCTTTAGCCAGAGCAATCTGTTAACAGCAAAACAACCTCGGTACTTGACCTCTGGCTAAGAAAGAATTCAGAACTAACTCGAATACAAACGAAATTTTATTTAGAAATTCACAGAGGTAGAAGAGGTGAGCCATGAAAGAAGCGAGCTGGCTGGGCCGCATAAACTCAGGCAACAAGTTACAGAGGAAAGAGAAGACCCTTGGAGCTTAGGAGTAAAAAAGGCAAAGAAAACGTGCCTGGGGGGAGGACTAGGAGAAAGGCCCTGGGTGCTCCAGAGAGAGGCAGCTGCCCTGGGGATCGTAGGCGGTGGGGAAAGGTGCAGGTGTGCTCAAAAGAGAGAAAGAGGGCTTGTTCGGTTCCTTGCCTCACAGTTTTTAAAGACAGGAATTTTAGGAGAAGCCTTAGGGGAGGATCTCAGTGTAATATTCATTAGTTTTCCAGGTGTGTCCTTTCACCGTCATGGTCTCTTCTGATTGGTCATTTCCAGGGCAGGGGTCATTAGTCAATGCAGCTGGTCCTGATGTGAGCCATAGTGTCACCCGCCTTGTTGCTTTTCTGGGCCTGGAGCTGAAACACCACTGAGATCTGAATGTTCTCTAAGGGCTTAATGCTTAAGGCAGAGTGTTTGTGCTAGAGCTTGAATGGGGGCCATACGAGGCTATTCTCTCATGCCCTGTTCTCCCTTTAAGGACTCTACCATGACTGGTAGACACAAAGGTCAGAGAATCTAACCTGCATGACCATTGATACGATAGGAGAGGAAAGGCATCTAATTGCCCACTATATCACCCCCAAAGGGTCAGACATAAGAAGATGACAATCAGACTTGTATCCTGAGATGATTATTCTAAACCCAGCGTGGAGAATGGCAGTGGGAGCAGCTCATTTGAGGCAAGATGAAGTTGCCACATGTCCCGGTTTATCCAGGATAACCCCAGCACAGGCCTTTCGTCTCAGTGTAAGTACGCTTAGTGACCCTGCAGCTCGAGCTCAGACTTCGGCATTTTGTGGTGACCACCGATTCCCAGATGTCAGCTTCTGTAGCTCTGTGCCGGAGGGCTTTTCTTTTTCTCTCTGTGAACACCAAAGACACTTTCGCCCCACAAGCATGAGGGACTGGAAGGACTAAGAATCAGCACCTCTTGATAGCAGCTGTTAAATGATGACTGGTAGAAATTAGTAAACTGATACTGAGCATTTTTATAATTCTAAAGGATACATTTCACATTGTGCCCCAGTATGGTTAAGCTTCAGTCGCCAGAGGTAGCTAGCTTAGTGATAGTTCTTTCTCTTATCAATTTTCCATGCCTTTATTCCTGCTTCCTGCACTTCCCAAATTAACTGTTTAAAATGGAATCTTCACCTCAGGGTCTCCATCATAGGGAACACAAATTTGAACAACTGAAACCAAAACTGGTCTTAAAGTCATTTCTAAAAGTTTCTGGAACTATATCACTAGCCAGACAGATGAAATAAGAGCTCTATAGAAGCAGAGTGGAGGCATGGACTGCATGTGTCTCCTCAAATATATATGTTGAAGTTTCATCCCCAAAGTGATGGTATGTGGAAGTGGAGCCTTTGGGAAGTAATTAGGCCATGAAGGTGAAGCCCTCATGAAGCGGATTAATGACTATATAAAATGAAACCATATGAAGATGATCTCTTTCTAGACCATGTGAGGATATAGCAAGAATGTATTTGTCTGCAAGCCAGTTAGTGGGGCTCACCAGACACCAAATCTGCTGGCACCTTAATCTTGAACTTCCTAGCCTCATACTTGTGAGAAATGTTAGTTATTTACATCAGCCAGTTTGTATTATTTTTGTTACGGCAGCCCAAACTGACTCAGACAAGTGGTAATTATGCTCAGCTTGCTGCTCCGTCAAGCAACAAAGACTCTGACATGTGGAACAAAATCTACAAGGTAGGAAAAAGCCAAAGAAATGTCCCTGTAACTCTGACCCCACCATTCTTAAAGAGGATAAGCCAGAAGCCATAACAAACATTTGTGCCACTTTCAAAAACTTAAAACATGCAAGAGGGGTAGTCACCTTTGTAACTCTGTTTATTTCACCAGTCTGTTGTTTTTTTTTTTCAAGAACTGGCTAAATCATTGTCTTTGATGAGGGACTACCATAAACTTAAGTGGCAGCTTCAACCGTAGCTACTATTCTAGACATCTTTAAAGCGCAAAAACAGATCTATACTATAGATAACATTGACTATGCCAATTATGGCAGAAATTAATGAGAGCACACCCGCTACATCAATAGCCTCAAAGCAAGCACCAGCAGCTATTGATCTGGCAAATGTGGCCTTTTCAGTTTCTGTTTTGTAGAAGAATCTGAAGCAATTCACATGAAAGTGACAGTGGGATACATTCATGAGACAAACAGTCAGACATATTCACGGCCTTGCCCTCGGCAGTAAAATATTTGTTTCTTTTGTCACAAGAAACTTTATTTGGACATTCTATGGAATGCTAAACTGTCTGACTGGATGTATAATACTCTGTTAATAAATGGAGATCATACTTTAGATGCCCTTGCAGGACATACACCCATCAAAGGATAGAAGATAAAAGCTTAAAAGCTTCAGATACCTGGCAAATCAGTGACATTTTTAGGAATTTATTAAAGTGGAGTCGTATTCTGAGAAACCTCTCCAAGGTAAAAAACACGTTCCGTGTACGTCATGTCTTCCCCAAAAAAAAGGTGCAAATGCTTTGTAGCTCCCTTCATGTTATGAAGGCGGCACATCCATTGGGAGTAACGATCCAGCTAATTTATCGGCTGATTCAGAAAACTACCAATTTTGATGAGAAGCCAAAACAAGAAAGGCCACTGAAGCAGCTGAAGTTAAACAGTCCTGCTTATGTAATACGACCCAAGGGATCTCATGTTGCTACAGGCATTTGTGGTAGATGAGGTTACCACGCAGACTAGTTGGGAACCATCCCCCACCCAAGGTTACAGTGATTAATCTGAATTTTAGACCAGTAGCATGTGGTCTGCAGTAGGAGACTGTTCAGAATTTGAAAAGCTGTCCTGTGCCTGCTCCCAGGCCCTAGTATTATTTAACCACAGGAATGAAACTCTGTGCATTCAGAGCTGCCCATACTGAGCTGGGTATTGTCAGACCCAGGAGCAAAAATCCGTCATACGATGAATATAATATACTCAAGAGAGGGTCTAAGAGAGACTATAGGGCACATGTAGTTTATATAAATATGTGGCTCAGTTCCTAATGGGTAGACTTAATGTGTGGGTAAAAGCTAAAAATGGTATCACATTTTATTCACACTTAGAAGTGGCCTTTAAGAAGAGGTGAAATCTTCACAATGGGTAGAGTTTTGAGTGCCCATGAACTTGATGTGAAAAATGGAAACAGTCTCATGTAATAACATGCATGTTTTTGGGAACAAAGATAAATGATTAAATGGTTGGTTGAAGTCCTAGAAAGAATGAAATCGAATGATTGGAAACAAAGATATCTGAAGATTTATCTGTGGGAATGGCTATGAAGTATGATGATCTCTGTTTTTCATGGTAGGTCCCACCAAAGAACACTGAACAAGTAGTCAGAGTAATTCCTCTAGCAAAGGTCAGCCAGTCTTTACCCTTGGACATCCTAGTGTTTACACAGCGGATGATTGCAGGAATAAAGGCTGTGCGTTAGGGTAGCGTCATTGGATCATTCTCACTATGGATGATTTAGTTAGTGCTTGACCTTTCAGCATCAAAGATGGACACTAAATTCTTGATATGGTGCTACCTCTAAGGAAACTACCCAACCACATAGAGCAGTAGATTTGACCGAATCCTTCCACCCTGGAAGGAGGAAATGATTCATCTGTATTGAGTTTTAGTCAAGCTTACACTCCTGGTGATCACAGAGTGATTTATCGTGATGGGGCCTCAGATAACAACATTAAAGGCATCCACTTGACGGAAAGGGAGATGTGACCATGGCCCACGGTGATAGTACCCACTGATCCACTATATACTCCATTATCCAGAAGTGGCTGTCCTGATGGATTGTCGGAATTACTTTTTAAAAGCTGAGCTTAGGGATATTTTTGGAAATGACACCCTGCAGTGTTACAGTGCTATAGGGTGGTATACTTTGAACAGATGGGCATTATATATGCCATATACTAATAGGTATTTGTTTATTTGGGGGGACAATAACCAAGAAGTAAAAGAAGTGACCTTTCTCAACATTATTCACAATGTTCCACGTAATAATATTATACTTTCTGCTCCCACGAATTAGGATCTGTTAAGACAGAGGTGCTTATTCCTAAAGGAGGCACATTTTTACTTTCAGTCAAGTAAGAGTTCCACTAAATGCCTTTAATTTTTAAAAATTTTATTTATTTATTTATTTATTTATTTATTTATTTATTTATTTAGAGAGCAGGAAAGGGAAGGAGAAAGAGAGGAAGAGAAACATCAATGTGTGGTTGCTTCTTTGCGCCCCCTCCTGGGGACCTGGCCTGCAACCTAAGCATGGGACCTGATTGGGAATTGAACCAGCAACCCTTTGGATCACACACTGGCACTCAATCCACTGAGCCATGCCAGCCAAGGCAGAGTTCCACTAAAACTTAAGTTACAATTTTTGGTTGGTCGTGTTGGGCTTATCATACCAGTACAATTAGCAGGCAAAGAAAGGAGTAACGATGTTGACAAGGATAATTTATTATGATTATCATTAGGCTTTGAGATTGCTACTATATAATCACAGGGAGCATGTACCTGGAACCCAGGTGAATAACTGTGCCATTACTTGATGGTTTCTCAACAATATAAAAACTGATAATGACCTGCTATTCTGGAACTCAGAATTTCAGGTGTAAACCTGAGGTGGAAGAATACTAGGATAGAGAATAGCAGGATGGAATGACAAATACCAGCTGTGTTCCTGAGACCAAGTGGAATAGCGTGTCCCACTTTTCTCTCTCATTTCATTTTTAAAATACTGTGAATAAGCAACGAGAAGATGGGGTGAGTTTTACACGGGGAGCAAATGAATCTGGGTAGTAAAAAGGGGGACAGCAGCAGTCACTGAGAGATTCCTGCATGTATCCCTTAGACCTCACTATTTTGGTGCAATCAAAATTATGTCCAATTGTCAATATCTGCACCTCAGTGCCTGAGAGGCTATTTTGTTGTTGTCATTGTTGTTTGGATCCACGGAAGCCATTTCTCCTCAATATGCCAGAAGTACTGACAAATAAAATCCTTCCAGAAAAACCCTGAACCAATGACTTGCCAGAGTTGGTATAAAAGTGCTGCTTCAAATGAAATGATTTTGTGCTGCTTTACACCATTTCATATATTTCCTTTATGAGATTAAGTTCTGTTTACTCTCTGTGACATCTGGTTTAATAATTCACCTTGTATTCAGGGGACAAAATTCCTACTTTCCTGCTGGTGTTCACTGCACCTTCCAAATAAACTATTTTTCTTGATTATTTTGTTTGTTTCTGAAACTATTTCTTGGGGACCAAGATAAAGATCATGTGCTTTTCATATGAATAAATGGCAGATCCAGTAATTCCATAAGGAAACCCAGAAAGAAGATAAAGATGACTGAGAAAACTCCTCGATTTCATTTTATTCCAACAGTAGTTACTTTTAGATACTAAAGAATAATCACATATATATATCTCATCTATATATAATGTATCTATATATTTATATATGTATATATCATTTATATATTTGAGAACATAAGGTCTAGAGTTGTATTACAGAAACTTCATATTTAAATATTGAATAGTTATGTAAAGGAGGATGAAGCTACCAACTAGGAATAGAAAGAATAGTTAAAATATGGGGGAAAAAAACCAAAAACGTTCAAGGAAAAATAGTGTTTTAAGAAGATGTGCTAAACATTTTCAAATGCTGATGAGACAGCTAGTAAAAAAAATCCCTGGAAAACGTCAGTTGATGTCAGGAAATACTGAGATTCTGGTTTTCTGGAAGAACAGTTTTAGGGGTGGGCGGGGACTGAAATTCAAATTTGAATAGTTGACAAGTTACTGACAGTATCACAAACAAAGGCCGGGTGGATATTGATAACTGCTCCTAGAGGCTGGTCTGTGAATGGGGACGAGAGGCAGGGAAGTTGATTTGGAAAAGGAATGAGGCAGTCTATGATATTTTTTTCAAATTTATACCCAAAACATATTCCTCTGCCAACTTTATTTCTCTGAAATCTATTACTATCATTATCACTGCCATCTTTCCAGGCTCCTTGAGATGATGCAACAGTATCATTTCTAACTTATCTTGTTTATTTTTTACTTTATTTTTATTGTTCACACTATTCCAGATGCTCCCCTTTCCCTGCCGCTTTGCCCACCTCACTCCCACCCTCGCATCGACTTTCTCTGGTCATTGCCACACTATTGTCCATGTCTACGGGTCATGCAAATATGCTCTTTGGCTAATTCCTTCACTTTTTTCATCCAGCCCCCTTCCTCCCTGACAGCTGTCAGTCTGTCCCATGCATCTATGTCTCTGCTTCTATTTTGTTCCTGTTTATTTTGTTCTTTAATTCTACATCTAAGTGAGATCACATGGTATTTGTCTTTTTCATACATACATACACACACTTCCATGTGGAATGAGTCTTCAACTCCTGGTAATTTTACATGTTACCTTTTTTATGACATATATATTTATCTTTTTTCCTTCACTTAATCTCCTTTTAGTAGAACAATTCATTAGCCTTCTCCTTCAACATCAGTGCTGCCAGAGAATAAATACTGAGCTACAACTGTGATTATTAGTCCAATAATAGGCTTCAAGGATTGCTAAAGTTATTTAAATATTATTTAATGACTCCACCTCAATTCATGCATTCACAAATTATCTTCTCTCACAAATGCTATTAAATTTGGCACTTCTGTACCTTTCTTTATATTGTAATCCTCATATTCTAACTTTCAGTTACTTATATATAGAAATTTAGGTTTTGTGGGTCCTAAAGCTTTTATAAATTGAGATCTATTTTTAAAACTTAATTCTACAAATTATAATTAATAATTAGTTATGAATGGAGATATTTCTTTAGCATGAAAAAACAAATGGCAACATAATAGAAATTTTAAAAGCTAACACACACTATAAACATCAAAAGTTTCAAGATGATAACATAATACTTTTTGTTAATTGCTTGACATATATTGCTTTTTTTATATGCACCTTTCTTGACTATCTACTCTTTCATCATCTCTTTATATAACAGTAATTTTGAATACCATTTTTGGTCATATTACATATTAATTAAATATTTCTTTCAGCATAATTGACTGATTTTTTTCTTATTAAATATTGAACTATATAGTTTTTCCTAGCCAGTGTGGCTCAGTAACTGGAGCTCCATCCCATAACCAAATGTTTGTGGGTTCGATTCCCAGTCAGGGAGCATACCTGGGTTGCAGTTTTGCTCACGAGGCACGAGCGATCCTCAGTCTGGGCACACATGGGAGGCAACCAATCAGTGTTTCTCTCTCACTTTGATGTTTCTCTTTTCTTCTCTCCATTCATCTCTCCCACTAAAAGCATTGAAAAAAAATGTCCTCATGTGAGCATAAAAAATAGAAAAGTTGACTTGCATCATTTAATATGCAACACTCCAAATTTATGTATTTGTATTTATGGCGCTGCTGAAAGTTTGATTCTTCAAACAGTGGGCTTCTGAAAAAAGTGTTCCTTTATGTAAGTCTTGTAAAGACAAGGGCAAAAACTTGGTTTGGTTTTTGTATTATCATATAGACCATATTATTATTTAGTTTCTTATCAGGATACAGTGGCCATTCTAACTGTGCATTGAAGTAGACTATTATCTTTCACTTATAAATTTTCACACCTATTGGATGTTTTGAAAAAATTTCCGCAGTCTGTCTTCTGGCTCCACATCCTTTGGCCCTAATGCTAATGTACTGGTAGTGTTCAGCGTTCAGTGTTTAGGAAGAGTAAATATGACTATAATTAATGGCTCTCCATTTTCCTGTCTTAATGCTGTTTAAGTTATCTGCACATTGAAGGGAGGAGAATATTTCTGGAATATATTTCTACATCAGTAAACTTACTAATAAATTTGTACAGAGGTGTCTGTGCACTGCACAGTTGTATCTCTAAACCCCAAATAAATGTATTCCCAATTCAACTTTTCCTTAACTAGATTCCAAAAATGTTCATGTTTGCTCCAGCACGACATGAAACAAGAAGAATTGTGACAAAGGGAAATCAAAGTGAGAAGAGAAAATAGTAGTTTTCTCACAGCAGTTCAAAATTGCATTACAGAAAGATTTTACCCTGTGAAAATACTGTTTTGCCAAAACCTCTCCACTCAGGGCTTTGGGATATTAAGTGCAAGCAGGAGGACTGATGCTTAAGTTTAAACTTCATACATTTATAATAACCCTGGCTCTTCAATAATCTGTCTGTACTACATAGGCATGATCTGTATTTTACACAGCCTGCTAATTACTGTTTAACCGCTGCTCTTTCTTTGAAGAAGACAATCTTTCCCTGCCCTGAACTCGTATGACAAATTTATTTCTATGTCTTTTTCTGTAAGACACTTCTCCCCCCTCCACTCTCCTTGCTTTGTCTTACCTCATCTCTTCTCTTTATTTTTTCTCTCTCTAAATACATTGATACACAGTTGAAGTATTGGCTTATGTTTGGGTTCGGCCAAGGGGAGGCAGTACAATTTCTGTAAGTGTGTGGCCTCTGTTTAACAGGTTTAATTGTCCACAACGGACTCAGTATTTAGTGTCAACTTGAAATGCCATCCAGTGAAATATTGAATAAATAAAAATATTAAATTTGCCTTGGCTGGTGTGGCTCAGTGGACTGAGTGCTGGCCTGCAAACCAAAGGGTTGCCAGTTCGGGTCACATGACTGAGTTGCAGGTCAGGTCCCCAGTGTGGGGCTCATAAGAGGCAAACACACTTTGATGTTTCTCCCCCTCTCTTTCTCCCTCCCTTCTCCTCTGAAAATAAATAAATAAAATCTTTTAAAAAATTAAAAAATAACAATATAAATATTAAATTGGGGCCTGATGAAAAAGGTCCAAAGAAACAAATTTAACAAATAATATTAAAAATAAGCAGTAAGCAAATGCATTGATACCAGAAATACAAAATGCTCTTTTTGGCTTCAAGAAGAAAAACCCACAGACTGACTGAGGCATGAGGTTAACACATTGAGTAATTCCTTTATTTTCTGTAGTTCCAAACCACAAATCTTGAGTTCAGTATGCATGTAAAAGTGAAAGTAGCAGGTAGAGTATTTCTACCCTAAACTAACAGGTCATAACTGCAGCAAATATAATACATAAACTGGAATGTGTAAATATAATGAAAAATTAACTGTATCTGTTACAACAAGCTAAGTTACACTATAGTGACAAGTGGCAAAAGAACCCTGGTCGCTTATATCAACAAAGATTTATTTCTCTTTAACACTACAAGGCCATCCCAAGTCGTAGTCACTCCGGGGCTTGGGATAATAGAACAGCCTCTACCCAGTACGATGCTGCTCATTGTGACACAGGAGGAAGAGACATGCCAGGTCTTGCTCTTCTGCCCCAAAGTGACAAGTGTCTCTTCTCCCTAAACTTCATCAGTCAAAGGAAATCTCAGAGCTGCTATAAAGTTCATCAGGGTATCGTCCTCTCACATGAAGAGGCGCCACAGGAACAGAAACTGGAATATTTGATAAAGGATATTACGATCTGCCACACTAATGAACTGCATTTTTATCCATGTCAATTGTTTGCCATGAACCTTGATTCCTCTTTCAAAAATACATACTTAGAAAAATCCAAATACTTTTCATTCAATTTTTTAAAAATCCATTAAGGTTCCAATAGACTGATCCCTACAAAAAGGTCAATAGTGTTTAAGTGGCAATTTAAAGCTTTGAAAACAGTTTCAAATAAATATCTCATTTACTCTTCCTAAGTACTCTAGGAAAATCTGAGCTCATGAACTTTGATCTTAAATTCACCTTTCTTTTGGTTAACCCATAACATTCTTATTTCCAAAAACAAAAAACTACTATATGCCTATGCATTTTGTATTCTTTATGTCTATTATGATTTGAAATAGATCATATTAGACTGAGCTTATTATAATAACCCATCGATTCATCTAGATTTCCTTTGTGTTTTCTGCTATATTATTTTATTTTCATCCACTTCTTGTGCCAACTTTTGCTCTCTGTAGTAATTCATTGTTGTTAGCAAACCCTACATTGGCTTTTTCCTGCTGCTCTCTTAATTTTCTTTAAGCAGGTCATGGCTACCTGATAATTATCCTGATTTCTTAAATAATTCTAGATCTCATTTCCCAAATTCATTCTATTTATATACTTTGTACAGGAAATTTAGACATGTACACTTATGAATTGTTAAAACTCAAAGAAACCCTTGAGTTAGTGGAACTCTTTTTACAAAAGATAAAATAGGCCCAGAGAGGTAGAGTGACTTGCTTAAAATATCAAAGCTAGTTGGGGATGTTAATAGCACAACTCAGGTCTTTGAATTTCTGAGATTTGCTCTCTCTAGTGTTCTGCATTTACTTTATTTAGTTTATTGGCATGTCGTTTTGTTACCTTGGGTGTGGTAGTTTTGGACGTTCTCCATTTGTCATGATTCCCTGTTTCCCCTTCAGCCCTGTTCTGTGTGTGAAGGCTGTTCCGCCTGTACCTGGTCCATTGGCTTCTGCTTGGGTTCAGCCAGTGGGAGTCATCAGCAATAGCTGAGACTGGGAAGAGTGAGGTTTCTGTCTTGGAGTCCCTCCAGCTCCCTACACGCCAGGCAATGGGTGGTCCATCACTACACTTTTTTAGTGTCTGTGAGAAAGCTCCTCTGTCCCAGCTACAGCTGCAGGTTTAACAGGACTTTAGTGACTACTGCTTTTCTTTATTGTTTTGGGACTAGGGTGGGAAGGACTTCCTGCGTTGTTGACTAGACTTTTATAGTCTCTGTGTCAACTTTTTCTCTAGGTAACAAGTTTCTGTTACGAACAACATTCTTGGTTCTGTCACCCCATCTACATCACTGTAATAGTGTCTTCATTAAACTCTTTTCATTTTCATTTTCATTTTTTAGTGTGCCTCTGTTTCCTGCTGAAACCCTAACTGATCCAGGGTGTATTGCTTTGATTTCAGCAAAGGGGTTATAATGTTTTTCCTTATTAACAGAAGTTCTTTGTTGGACTAAGGGGGCTCTTCTTGTCCTGTTACTTGATTATCTATGAGCTTTCACAGGTTGCATTCTCTGGAAGCAAACACTAAGACAAAGTCTGAGATGTAAGTTATTAATTCAGGGTTTACACCTGTGAACGGAAAGGGTATAGAGGCAGGGTTGGCCAAGGAGGAAGTCAAACTATCACTCAGGCCCCCAAAGATGTGAACAAGCTGCAGGAGCTCTAGATTGAATATCGCCTCTCAGAGCTGCCTGGCATTGAATTAAAATGGTTGGGCCTTTTAAAATGGATACCAGTTGCCCTAGAAAGGGCTTGATTAGATAGACACGGAGCTCTCTGGAACTGCAGCGGGTCCTTAGGGGCTGACAGGTACAGCCTGCCTGCTCACACTGCACTTCGGGATGGAAAGAAAGCAAGTCATTTCTTTAAGGTTATCTGGGTGATGTATCCTTTTATCTATCACACAAGTCAGTGTACTTCTATTTAGATGTAGGAAGGTCAAGAACATATCCACCCATGTAACAAGAAAATTAGAGACATTTATTGAACAAGATACAAGATACAAGAAACATTGTACATGGGACAAAGATTCCTTAGTCCCCTTCAACGTAGGCCCTTTGGAACCTCACACAGTTCTCCCAGCACTGTCAGTTGCTGATCTCTGTTGATTGTACCCTGTGCACATTCCACATTCTCAGGTGTTATCTTTGTTGCAGGCCTACCAGAATGTGGGTCATTTCCATCAGATGCTCGACCATCTTTGAAGCATTTGTGCCACACTTCACTCATTGCATCATCCCCAAAAGCCTTCTGCATCATCCAAATAGATTCTGTAGAGGAATGTTCAAACTTAATGCAAAATTGGATGCATATTTTTGCTCTACTCCCTTGTTTTGAATGTGACAGCCACGCACTACACATGTTCACTTGATGGCATCTACCACCCCCACTGCTAGTACAGTGAAGTTGTCATTGTTCACACGTGTGCATTCCAGTCTACTCTCCTTGGCTACCAATTACATCAATGTCACGCAAACGTTTCTCATTATATTAACAATGGTTGGACTTTTCCCAGACAGACTTCACATGTCGTTATGCATAGTCATAGGATTACCAGATAAAATGCAAGACATCCAGTCAAATTAGAATTCCAGATAAACAACAAATCTATTTTAGTGTTTGTCTCATGCCATATTTGAGACATCTTTATTAATAATAAGGATTTGTTGTTTATCTAAAATTCAAATTCAGCTTGGTATTTGGGTTTTCTGTCTGTTTGTTTTTTGTTTTTCCTTAATCAGGTAATCCTCATCAGGTAATCATAACCAGGACTTATGAAAAGCAGTTTCACATAGTCTTTAAAAATTTTAGCCTCTGGAACTGGACTGCATCAATTCAGAGCTTGCCTATTTTATTTAGCAGCAGTTTAATCTCAGGAAAGTTATTCAATCCCCAAGTGCTTTAGTTAATTCATCTTTAAAATGGGGGAAATAAGAGGTCTTAATTCATAAATTCTTATGAAGATTGAATGAGTTAATAAAAGTAGAAGTTTAAAATTTAATGACACATAGTAAGTACTCAATAAATGCTAGCAATTGCAATTATTATTTCCATTACATCTTTTCTATTATACCAACACAATGCCTTTGATATGTTCTTGCACAGCACCACAGAGGACCTAACTGCTATGGATTCTCTTATCTAAATGGAGTACCAGGCAGACAGACTCTGGTCGCAAAGACTGGAAAGGCCTTACAAATATGGACATGGGAAAAAAATCTATACCAGCATGACCCAAAATTGATAATAAGAGAACTGAGCAAGGTAATATGATTTACAGTTTGTGAACTTTAAACTGAACCATGAAAGAAAGCTATGATTTTGACACATAAAAAAGGTGGAGAAGTAGAAACATACTGGAAAAGGGCAGTCAACAAAATTTCTACCTGAAATGGAAGCTAGCCACCATTCTCTCTTAATTTTCTTTAAATAGACCTGAATACAGGGAAGATAGAGAGATGAAACAGTATCAGAAAACAATATGGCAAACTACCCGTGAGACACATGCGGAGAAGTGAGGTATGTCGCAGGCTGTAGATGCACTAAAAGCAGTTTGGAGATACCTCATGCTTTTTCTTTTTTTTCTGTTGCCAATATCTCACCTCACTTAGAATATTTTTAAAGTAATTTAAATATTTTTGATCCATGTGCTATTTTTCGTTTTATTTTTTTGAGATAGCTTTGCTCCACTAAGATAATTGTTAAATTGGCTGTAGACCTCACAGCTCCCAGGGTTATCAGCTCTTTTGTGACTATGCCAGTGTCCTGTAACTGCCCACATATTTCATGATTCACTAGAAGGACCCGAGGGACTTAGCACATGGTTGTACTCACTTCTGAGATTTATTCAGAGATGCAACAGAGATCAATTAGGAAAAATAAACAGGTAGAGTCTGGAGCAGGGGTGTCAGGGCCAAGTGTAAATTTAGGGCTGTATAAATGTAACTGCTCCTTAACTGTTCAGTAGTTGAAATTACACTAAACTCTTTGAAGGCAACCATGAGGCTGATGTGGCTCCCAGTGAAAATGAGTTTGACACCCCTGGTCTACAGTCTCTGTGCAAGTTTTCCACGATCTCCCTTCCTATAAGGGGTCACAGAGAGTACACCTATCCTCCCGCGACACCTGTGTGATGATTTTGCCTTGGTCAACCTGTCTGAGATGCAGAAATTGGGGTGTTCAGTGAGGGCTGGTCACATAGGCCTTTTTTGTTTAGTGACTATGAAGATTTATACTCTCAAAAGCAAAGCAGTCAAGGTTTTCACTGTAAATTACACTGTTTATACAAACAATATAGGTTCAGGCATAAGATATTATTATTATTTAAGAAATATTTCAGCAGCTAAGTTCCCAGACGCAAGCTGAGGACCAAACTTGTAAAATGCAGTCTCCGGCCTCCTGTGTTAACTTTTCCTGCATAGCCAGTATGTGAGCAAAGGCAAGACCTCAGTCGAAGCTGAAACCCTATAAACTCAAGGGTTGGGGCTGGATTGAGCCCTTAGGTTGAGGAAACCTGGCATTAGTACTCCTCATGCCATGGAACAATTCTTTGGACTACAACCTCATTCATTACGACCCAAGGGTAAGGTGAAGAGCTTTCCTAAATGATTGGGAAGAAATTGAGAGAAGTTAATTAGTTCCTATATTGTTTGTCTCAAGTCCTGATAAACACAGGTCTATTCTGCTGACTTGATTGTACTTTTGAGGGCGCTTGGGCCAGGGGCAGAATTGCCACAGATGAAAAGGCAAATGGTTCATCCCAACACAATGTTGATGGAAGTTCAAGGGGAGGTCTGTGCATGTTTTTTCCCTAAGTTTTTCCTTTTATAGTCAGTCTGGTTTCTCCCATTACCCTCAAATCAGCCACACATCACCCAGGGATTTCCTATCATTTGTTTCTTTTCTTCATTTTCTGCCTCTGTCGTTTCACTGAGATTTCTCTTCTATTTCTCGTAGGGCTGTGATCCAACAGTCCTACTACATCAGCATCCTGGTTTAAACTGGTAGACTATCGTTTAAAGCTATTTTTTCCTTTCTTTTTTAGGTTTAAAACATTGAAAGACAAAGGTAAAAAAGTATACTCACCCACAACACTGTGGTAGAGAAATGATCACTGTTAACAGCTTGTGGCAGATCCTGTCAGTGTTTCTTTCTCTGCACATGCACCTTGTGTTTGCAGTGTAATGCTAACACCAGCTTACTCTTGCTGTACTGCTAAGTGATGGATCATCTAAAGATACTTGCTGAGGTGTATAAGAATTGTTCATTGAAATCTATTTGTGTATGGGGTGGAGGAACCTTCTGAGGAAGAATATGAACTGGACCTATTTGGGGGATTCAGACACTGTGGTTGTAAGCAGAAAACTGATAGGACTATGTAAGTGTTGGGAACCACTCTGCCTGGTTTCAGGAGTTGTAACTGCTCCCCATGGATAAGTCTGAGTGAGCAACCTCCAGAATGGGAGCCACTAAGGAGACAAAGCTTGTCCCCTGCCCCCAATGCTTGGTCGTTTAGTCTATGACAAATACGACCCCTCAGAGGAGGGGCAACCTAAGCCAGAAATTACCACTTGGGAGGCCATCATGGAAGGACTTGGGGGGCTACAACAAAGAGGGAGTGATAGACCCTGGCCCCCCAGCTATTCTGACACAGCCCAAGTCCTCATTTCCATCTGGGAGAAGAGCTTCCTGGCTCTAATCCACTTAAGCCTAAAAACCTATGATGGAGAGGGCAGTGCAGCCCTTTGTCGGCTAGAGTGGGATCTGGGGTGATCAGGCCTAAGAAAGAATATGTAAAATCCTGTGAAACCTGCTTTGCTTAGAATGTTCTTATTTAAATGATAAGGGTCCGAGCAAGAAGTTTGCTCTTTAAAGTCTTATGGCTCTTTAGCTATCTGACCCTGACTGAGAATAAGCCCTCCTAGTTCTTTAAATGCTATCTATTGTTTGATCCTTACCTGTATTCTTGTGCAAACAAACCCAGTAAAAGCCCATTGAGGAAAAGTAGATCATGTCTTCGTAGTTTCACTTTCATCCGTGGCGGATGGGGGGACTTTGCAGGCAGTTTTCCCCACATTTAAGAGAAGACTATTATCAGTAGAAAGAGTTAGCTGCTCAGGAAAAAACCAAAATGTAGGGTAAGAGAACTAGGTGTAAAAACACTAACTTGATACCACTGTCCAAATGGTAAAGGAGTGATTCTGGGCATAATACAGAATTCATCTGTAGAATTTGCATTTGTGCTTAGTTTCTCTTATATTCATTTCTGAGACCTATGAAAGGTATGGGCAAACTGTAATGAATATTTTCCTAAAATTCTGAATGAGCTACTTCACAGAAGTGTGAGACATATTACTGTACGATCAACATGGCCTGGAAACACTCCAGCAGCAGAGAATGGTTCTTGGATTCTATTCCCCAGATGCCCTTTGTCACGGGTTCCCATCAAGAGGCTCAGGAAGTCAGTACCAGTGGCAACCCACTCTTGCTGTTGTGCAGCAGCAGCCACCAGTGAGGAAATGCTGTGCCTGGTGTCACAGGAGCCAGAGGTGCAGGTTGTAGCAATGACAGAGTGGAGTCCAGTGCCCTGGGCACTGAGGCACCCAGTAATGCAGCATCAGTATCTG
Source organism: Artibeus jamaicensis (assembly GCF_021234435.1). Taxonomy (NCBI): domain Eukaryota; kingdom Metazoa; phylum Chordata; class Mammalia; order Chiroptera; family Phyllostomidae; genus Artibeus; species Artibeus jamaicensis. The sequence goes on along the minus strand of NW_026522025.1, from coordinate 20,564,062 downwards.
CTTGGCTGACCAGCTATAGCCATGAACACAAAACTGTTATGCTCAGTGCCTATTAGGAAAGAAGAAAGAGTGGAGACAAGTAGCAAAATCTGGCTGGCATGAACTTGTTTGTGAGTCCAGCTTATGATAGGTGGTAGGCTTATACTCACAACAAAGCAAAACACTTTAAAAGATGATATTGTGTGTTAGACACATGCTGACAATGCAAGTGTAGTTATCTCTCATTTTTAGATGAGAAGTATAAAATCTAGGAGAGTTTACCCCAGAATCCTGGTTGAATTGGGACCATACGTTAGTTCTCCTGAATCTCAACCTAACAGAAATTATTTCACACTATAGTATTTCATATGAGATGCCTTGCTCTGTAATTACCCCAGCAGCATGCGCTCATTCATTCTTGAGTAATGTCAAGTTGTGCCTGTCAGTAATCTGTACTTACGTAAACAATGTCAGCTTTACATGGAAGAGCTCTTGTTTATACACCAGCAAGTTATTTTGTTTAAAGACTATTTGCAACACATTACCTTAACCTTTTTCCTTCCTTCCTTCCTCCCTTTCTCCTTCCTCCCTTTCTCCTTCCTTCCTTCCTTCCTTCCTTCCTTCCTTCCTTCCTTCCTTCCTTCCTTCCTTCCTTTCTTTCCTCCCTCCCTCCCTTATTCTCTCCCTCCTTTTCTTCCTTCTTTCCTTTCATTTTGCTCCTTCATTTGTTTGTTCTATTTTTCCTCCTTTTTCACCCAAGTCATATTTTTAAATGATTAAAGTATAATTTATTTCAAGCAAACTTACCTGAAGTACTGCAGAAGTGAAAGAAATATAAAGATCTGAGGTAATATCTGAGTAAGGGAAAATAAATATGAGCAGCAGCAAAAAGTAACAAGATGTTCTACTTTTAAATAATCTCAAACTTTACAGAAATGTTTCATTTTCTGTAATTGTATTTAATTTAAGACTCTATCTTAGTATAACAGTAAATTTCTAAAGAAAGATAAATATTCACAACATATGTGGAGAATGAGGCAGAAAGGACAAAAAAAAAATGCCATGGAGAGAGAATGAAAGAAAAAATAAAAGAGAGAATTAAAACCTGTATTTTGATTCTTGAACAAAAGTATTAATGAAATAAATTTTGAAAAAATACAGAGATAGGGGTTCAAGATTTGACAGTAATTTATGTTTTCTTAGCTATTTGATGTTATAAATTTATCTAAATGTTTTAAAAATAAGTAAATTAAGTTCTTTTTAAGCTTATTTTTCCCTTTGAATTTCAATTTATATGCAAATACTTAAGCTTATCATCACATATTTATTTATTATATATCTGGGTTTGAATCCCCAATAAAATCTACTTTTTAAGAGGACGGTGATGATTCCTCAAGTTGGAAGCTTAATATTTTATCATTGAACAAATTAACATCCTGCTTTTTAATTCTATATTTCTTACTACTAAAGACTCAGGGTTATAAATATTTCATATTAAGTGAGAGGTATTTTTATCTTCATGGTATTAATTAGTTTGCTAAAAATACAGGTGACTCAGGAAGAAAACAGAGGCACAAGATTTTTGTGAGATTTCTGGACATGTCTTTGTATGGAGTTTAAATTTTTAACCAAACATTTTACTAAAAATCATTTTAAAAATGAAAGAAAGAAAGAAAGAAAGAAAGGAAGGAAGGAAGGAAGGAAGGAAGGAAGGAAGGAAGGAAGGAAGGAAGAAAGAAAGAAAGAAAGAAAGAAAGAAAGAAAGAAAGAAGAGAAAAAATCAGTTTGAGAACTGACAATACAATCTTGGGGGATAGAAAGTAGATTTTTTTAAAAAAAATTCTTAATAGAGTGATTGAATATTCCCAGAGGAGGAGAAACAGAAATATATGCAGTGAAATGGGGATAAAAGAGACTCCTGCTTTGTTTGCCTGGCTGCAATAGCAGGATCTGTGGGGACAGTCAATCCGCATGATCCCATTTTCTGGAGCAAATACTAGCAGCGAGAAGAGACCGCCTGCTAGGCTAAATGAAGCGTTGTAGAGCAGGTGTGGGGTCACAGGCAGGTGGTGGCAGAGGCTCAGTTCCACTGGGACCGCAACAGGGTTTTGTTCACCTCTTATAACCATTTCCTGTTAAAGGAGATTTATATTCTTACATGAGCATTCTTGGCAAAGTTCTACCAACAGTATTATAATAATCGGATCTGGAAGCGTTTAAGGCAAGGACCAAATGCACACTGATGCAGAATAAGCACAGTGAGAACTTGGCAGCAGCAAAGGCACCAGAAAAAAATGGAATCAAATGAATAGCATCTTTCAAAAAGATCAGCTCTCTTCCTAGTTGATGCACTATACTTTTGACTAAGTGGACTATCTGTAACTTTTCATTTACTTTCATCATATATTACTTTTGAATTCCTTTAGATTAATTGTTTTTGATGCTTTAATATTAAATTATGGGAAGTTAGTTCAAGCTTTATGATTAAACTTAAAGCAAAGGAAAGGCAAAGGAAAAAGCTTGCAAAAGTGAATTTTGCTATTAGATTAGATGAGGCGTGTGAGACAATTTAGGTTTAAAAAAGTGATTCAACAAAAGAAACAAGCAAATAAATAAGCAAGCAAACAGCAACAACAACAAAACCCTCATAGACACAGACAACATCATGCTTAATCACCAGAGGGAAAAGCCAGTGCGCGCAGGGAGTCGAGGGTATGGGGCTAACTGGCGATGGAAGGAGACTTGGCTTGAGGTGGTGAACATGTGATACAATGTACAGATGATGCATTATAGGATTGTATATCTGAAACCTATATCATTTTATTAACCAGTGTCCCCCAATAAATTCAAAAAAAAGAAAAAGAAATAGATACTACCTTCAGGTATATAAGATTATAATTTGACATCTATGCAGTATATTCTGTGTTTATCACCTGATGTCTAGTTATTAATGCTATTCCAATAAATTGAACTTAAACATTGGCAAAGGACATACACAAACAATATAAATTCATATACGTAAAAATTAGGTAGCATTGTTTATAATAAAATGAATTTTTAAAAAAATCGATATATTTTAAGAAAGACATTCTTCCTTTCCGAGAAAGTCAAAGAATGTATACCTCTTCATAAGCAAGCCAGTATGGTTTGATTACCAATAACAAAATGGAAATGCTTTGTCTTTTTGCCTTTTGTATCCCACAATATTAGGAGCCAGCATCATCACCCTCTTCAGAAACCCAATGCAGTAGACATATATTTGTATCCCTTCTGACTCCCATTCACCACTGCAACTTGGGAGATACAAAATGCATTTTAAATGTAATCTTCTGAGAATAGAGAGCATGAATGTCTTTCCATGTTTTTTTCCATTGAGACCCTAAAATTTACTTGGAACAGATAAAACTTATAATAAATATTTTAGTACATAGTATTTCTACTTCTTTTATTTCCAGTCCAGTGACCCCAAAAACACATTCCTCTGCCTGAATTATCCCTGGCATGGGCAAACATGTTGCACTAAAATCATTTTAATTATTTTTCAAGTACAGTTTTCTGCCTTTTACTCCCTTCCCCCACCCACTCCCCGTGCTCCACACCTCCCTCCCATTTCCACCCCCCTTAGCTGTTGTCCATGTGTCCTTTATGCTAGCTCCTCTAAATCCCTCCCCTTTTTTCCCTGAAATTCCCTCCCCTGTCCCCTCTGGTTGCCAACCCCCGCTCTGTTCTCCATTTTAGTGTCTTTGTTTTTATTTTGCTTGCTTGTTTGTTTGGCTGTTTAGCTTTCTATCAAAGGTGAGATTATCTGGTATTTGTGCCTCAACACCTGGCTTACTTCACTCAGCATAATGCTCTCCAGTTCCATCCATGCTGTTGCAAAGGGTAGGAGCTCCTTCTTTCTTTCTGCAGCATAGAATTCCACTGTGTATATGTACCACAATTTTTTGATCCATTCATTTACTGATGGGCACCTAGGTTTCTTCCAACTCTTGGCTATTGTAAATTGTGCTGCTATAAACATTGTGGTGCATAGGTTCTTTGATGTTGATGTTTTAGGATTCTTAGGATATAATCCCAGCAGTGGAATTTCTGGGTCAAAAGGCAGGTCAATTTTTAGTTTTCTGAGAAAATTCCATACTGTTTTCCATAATGGTTGTACCAGTCTGCAATCCCACCAACAGTGAACTAGGGTCCCCTTTTCCCCACAACCTCTCCAACATTTGTTGTTTGTTGCTTTGTTTATGATAGCCATCCTGACTGGTGTAAAGTGGTATCTCATTGTGGTTTTAATTTGCATCTCTCTGATAGCTAGCGATATTGAGCATCTTTTCATGTGTCTCTGGATGTTCTGTATGTCCTCCTTGGAGAAGTGTCTGTTCAAGTCCTTTTCCCATTTTTTAATTGGATTGGTTGTCTTCTTAGAGTGGAGTCGTGTAAGTTCTTTGTATATTTTGGAGATTAAGCCTTTGTCTGAGGTATCATTGGCAAATATGTTTTCCCATACAGTTGGTTGTCTTTTTAATTTAATACTGTTTTCTTTAGCCATGCAGAAGCTTTTTATTTTGATGAGATCCCATTTGTTTATTCTTTTACTTATATTCCTTGCTCTAGGGGACATATCAGTAAAAAAAGTTGCTGCGTGAAATATCTGAGATTTTTCTGCCAATGTTCTCCTCTAGAACTTCAATGGTGTCACGGCTTATATTTAAGTCTTTTATCCACCTTGAATTTATTTTTGTGTATGGTGTAAGTTGGTGCTCAAGTTTCATTTTTTTTGCATGTAACTGTCCAGTTCTCCCAAAAGCATTTGTTGAAGAGGCTATCTTTACTCCATTTTATGATACTGCCCCCTTTGTCGAATATTAATTGACTGTAGAGAGTTGGGTTTATTTCTGGGCTCTCTGTTCTGTTCCATTGGTCTATGTGCCTGTTTTTATACCAGTACCAGGCTGTTTTGATGACAGTGGCCTTGTAATACAGTTTGATATCAGGTATTGTGATCCCTCCTACTTTGTTCTTCTTCCTCAAAATTGCGGCTGCTATTCGGGGTCATTTGTGGTTCCATATAAATTTTTGAAGTGTTTGTTCTATGTCTGCGCAATATGCCATTGGTACTTTAATAGGTATTGCATTGCCCTGGCTGGCGTAGCTCAGTGGATTGAGTGCGGGCCTGCGAACCAGAGTATCGCGGTTCGATTCCCAGTCAGGGCACATGCCTGGGTTGCAGGCCGGTTCCCGGCAGGGGACGCATGAGAGGCAACCACACATTGGTGTTTCTCTCCCACTCTTTCTCCTTCCCTTCCCCTCTCTCGAAAAATAAATAAAGAAAATATTTTAAAAAAATAGGTATTGCATTGAATCTGTAAATTGCTTTGGGTAGTATGGACATTTTGATGATGTTAATTCTTCCAATCCATGAACATGGTATATGTTTCCATTCGTTTGTGTCTTCCTTGATTTCCTTTTTCAGTGTTGGGTAGTTTTCTGCATACAGGCCTTTTATGTCCTTGGTTAGGTTTATTCCTAGGTATTTTATTTTTCCTTTTGCTATATCAAATGGGATTTTTTTCTTGATTTCTGCTTCTGCTGATTCATTGTTAGTATACAAGAATGCCTTTGATTTCTGGATATTGACTTTGTAACTGGCTGTTCTGCCAAATTCACTTATTAGTTCCAGCAGTTTTTTGGTAGAGTCTATAGGGTTTTCCATGTACACTATCATGCCATCTGCAATGACAATTTTGTTTCCTTCTTTCCAATTTGTATGCTTTTTATTTCCTTTTCTTGTCTGATTGCCGTGGCTAAAACTTCCAATACTATATTGAATAGAAGTGGTGAAAGTGGACAACCTTGTCTTGTTCCTGATCTTAATGGAAAAAATCTTAGTTTTTGCCCATTGAGTATGATGTTGGCTATAGGTCTCTCATATATGGCCTTTATTATATTGAGGAATGCTCCATCTATTCCCACTTTGCTGAGTGTCTTTATCATAAATGGGTGTTGTACCTTATCAAAAGCTTATTCCATGTCTATTGATATGATCATGTGGTTTTTGTCTTTGCTTTTGTTTATGTGATGTATTACATTTACTGATTTGCGAATACTGAACCATCCTTGCATCCCTGGGATGAATCCCACTTGGTCATAGTGTATGGTCTTTTTGATGTATTGTTGGATGCAATTTGCCAATATTTTGTTGAGAATTTTAGTGTCTTTGTTCATCAGCGATATTGGTCTGAAGTTTTTTTCTTCGTTGTGTCTCTATCTGGTTTTGGAATTCGGATGATGCTAGCTTCATGAAGAGTTTGGAAAATTTCCATCCTTTTGAATTTTTTTGGAATAGTCTGTGAATAATAGATGTTAGCTCTTCTTTAAATGCTTTGTAGAATTCTCCTGTGAAACCATCTGGTCCAGGGCTTTTGTGTGATGGCAGTTTTTTGATTATTGCCTTGATTATTTAATTTCATCTGCTGTTATGGGTCTGTTCAGGTTTTCTGCTTCTTTTTCATTGAATTTTGGAAGATTATATTTTCCTAGAAATTTGTCCATTTCCCCTAGGTTTTCAAATTTTTTGGCATACAATTCTTCATAGTAATTTCTTACAGTCCCTTCTATTTCTGTGGTTTTAGTTTTAATCTCTCCTCTTTCATTTCTGATTGTGTTTATTTCATTTTTTTCTTGATGAGCCTACTTAAAGGCTTGTCTATTTTGTTTATCTTTTCAAAGAACCAAGTCCTGGATTCATTGATCTTTAGAATATTGCTTTTAGTCTCTGTGTCATTTAATTCTGCTCTGATCTTGGTTATTTCCTTCCTTCTGTTTGCTCTGGGCTGTCTTTGTTGTTGTTCTTCGAGTTCTTGCAGGTGTAGGGTTAGGTTGTTTGTTTGAAATGTTTCTGTCTTCTTCAGGTAAGCCTGTATTGCTATGAACTTCCCTCTCAGGACTGCCTTCACTGTGTCCCATAAGTTTTGGGTTGTTGCGAGTTCATTTTCATTTGTTTCCAGAAACTTCTTGATTTCTTCCCTTATTTCATTCTTGACCCATTCATTGTTTAATAGCATACCATTCAGTCTCCATGATTTTGAGTGTTTTGGGTTTTTTTCCTTTGGAGTTGGTTTCCAATTTCAGTCCCTTGTGGTCAGAAAAAATGCTTGGTATGATTTCAATTTTCTTGAATTTCTTAAGGCTTGTTTTATGTCCTATCATGTGGTCTATCTTTGAAAATGTTCCATGTGCATTTGAAAAGAATGTGTATTTAGCTTCTTTGGGATGAAGGGCTCTATATATATCAGTTAAGTCCATTTCATCTAGGGTGTTGTTTAATGCCACAACATCTTTGTTGATATTTTGTTTGGAAGATCTGTCCATTTTTGACAGTGGGGTGTTAAAATCCCCTACTATAATTGTGTTGCTGTCAATATCTTTCTTGACATCCTCTAAAATCTTCTTTATATATCTGGGTGCTCCTATGTTGGGTGCATATATATTTACGATGTTAATGTCTTCTTGGTGGATTCTTCCCTTAAGTATTATGAAGTGACCTTCTGGATCTCTCTTTATAACCCTTTTTTTGAAGTCTATTTTGTCTGATATGAGAATTGCTACCCTGGCTTTTTTTTTCTTGTCTGTTTGCTTGGAAAATTTGTTTCCAGCCTTTCACTTTTAGTCTATGATGGTCTTTTGTCCTGAGGTGGGTCTCTTGTATGCAGCATATGTGTGGGTCATGCTTTCTTATCCGTGCAGCCATTCTCTGTCTTTTGATTGGGGCATTTAATCCATTTACATTTAAGGTTATTATCGATAAGTATTTATTCATTGCCATTTTTGTACCTGTGTTTCTCTCTGTCTTTCTCTTTTCCTTCCTTTCCTTAAAGCAGTCCTTTTAGTATTTCTTGTAGAGCTCGTTTGGTAGAGGCAAATTCTTTTAGGCTTCTTTTGTCTTGGAAGCTCTTTATTTGGCCTTCTATCTTGATTTAGAGCCTTGCTGGGTAAAGTAGCCTTGGTTGTAGGCCTCTGGTTCTCATTACTTGGAATATTTCTTGCCATTCTCTTCTTGCTTGGAGTGTTTCCATTGAGAAGTCAGCAGCTAACGTTATTGGAGCTCCCATGTACATTATTTCTTCTTTCTCCCTTGTTGCCTTTAATATTCTCTCTTTGTCTTGGAATTTTGCCATTTTAATGATGATGTGTCTTGAAGTGGGCCTCTTTGGGTTCCTCTTGATTGGGACTCTCTGTGATTCCTGGATTTGTGTGACTTTTTCTCTCATCAAATTAGGGAAATTTTCCATCATTACTTTTTCAACTAGGTTTTCTATCCCTTCTTCTTCTTCTTCTCCTTCTGGTATTCCTATTATTCGGATATTATTACGTTTCATTTTGTCTTGCATTTCTTTTAATCCCTCTTCATTTTTTCTGAGCCTCTTTTTCTTTTTTTTAAGATTTATTTATTCATTTATTTATCTTTAGAGGGGAAGGAAAGGAGAGAGGGAGAGAAACATCAATGTATGGTTGCCTTTCATGTGTCCCCTGCTGAGAACTGGCCTGCAGGGAACTGGCCCACAACCCAGGCATGTGCCCTGACTGGAATTCGAACCGCCATTGTCTGGTTTGCAGGCCCGTGCTCAATCCACTGAGCTACACCAGGCAGGGCTGAGCCTCTTTTTCTTTTATTGCTCATTCTGTGAGATATTTTCTACTTTGTCCTCCAACTCACTAATTGGATCCTCTGCTTCATCAATCCTGCTTTTGATACCTTCTACTGTGTTCTTCATTTCAGAAATTGTATTCTTTATCTCCTCTTGTCCCTTGCTGATAGTTTCTATTTTCTTTTTCATGTTTATATAGTTTTCAGTGAGATCATTATAGCTCCCCTGTAGTTTCTGGTAGTTCATTATGAGCTCTTTGAATTTCCTGATAACCAGTGCTTTGAATTCAATATCTGATAGTTGACTTGCCTCTATTTCATCTAACATTCTTTCTGAAACTCCCTCCTTTTCTTTCATTTGGATAGTGTTTCTTTGTCTTCCCATTGTTTGTGAAACTCTTTTTGTTGGCCTCAGCTTCTAAAATTGATCTGTTCTGACTCCCTGGGTTTATGGTGTGAACTTCTGTGGTAGAATACCTGTGAAATTCAGTGGTGCAGTCTCCTTCAGGTATCTTGATGTTCTCTGCTTCCACCTACTCCCTTGTGTGTGTGTGTGTGTGTGTGTGTGTGTGTGTGTGTGTGTGTTGATCAGTTGGTGGAGGAAGCAAAATGGTTCATGACAGCAAAAGAGTGTTTTATTATATTTACAGTTACCGTCAGTAGAGAAGAGATAAAAGATCTTTAGGCTATATATGGTGTTAACCATACTCTTCAACCCAACTTGCCACTTTTAAGAAAGGATGAACAAAAGATAAGTCTCTTGTTGGGGAGGGAAGGCTTGTGAGTTGGATCTAGAAAGCAGTGAGGTTGTGGGGAGGTCAGATTTGAGGTAAGGTGAGAGTAAAGAATAGTAAATAGGTGTAGTGTGTGAGCAAATAGAGTTAATCACTACAGTAATAGAATTCAGGAACCTGAATAATGTGCTAAGATCTGGGAGATGGGTTGTGAAGTATTTATAGTTTTATAGAACAGCTATTATTTACAACAATATTAGAGCAGCAATCATATAACAAACTCTATGTAATCTGTCTGAGTAGGGAGTATAGAGCTTTGGGTAGTGTGCTAAAGGAAAACAAGTGGCGTGAAGAATAGAGGATTAGCAAAACACTGTGGAGGAAAGAACAGGGGAAACCTGTCAAATAATACAATGTAACCAGCCAAGACTAAGAAGCCTATACAGAAAGAAGTGGAATACAAAGACACTATTAAAATATAAAAGAAGTGAGAATAATGAACAAAATATGCAGCAACTTGTGGCTTCTCTGCTATAGCAAAGTGAAATTTGTTTCTCTGTCTGTTGTTGAGATGCCCCCGCGCTTTGGGTCCCACTCTAGTCTTTTCGCAGTTCCCAGTTGTTTGTGTCTCTTGTGGGTAAAAGAAAACAAAGCAACAAACAAAGAAACAAAAAAAAAGTCAGGAGAAGGGAGACAAAAGTGATAAGTTTGAGAGGAAAGAAAGAAGGACTAAAACAGGGAAAAAGAAAAAAGGAACAAAGTATAGAAAGATAAAGCAATAATAAAATTAAAAATATATAAGATTACTAAAAAAAAAAGAAGTTACTAAAGAAAGGGAAAAAACAACAACAATAACAAAAAACCCTTCTCTTGTTGGTTTCAAACTGTCCAGGCCGGTTTTTCTGGTTATAGCAGGATCTCTCTGTGGGCTGGGATGTGGCACAAGTGCACACACCAGCCAGGCTACCAGACTGGGGTGTGGGCGCCCGCGCACATGCCAGGCTGCTTGGTCCCGTGGGTTCTGGCAGAGTCTTTCCCAGTCCTGTGGTGGGACTCAACTGGTTCTGCCCCTGTGTGCACCCGCCAGGCTGCCTGGGTCCCAAAAAACCAGCAAGGTACATCCCAGTCCTGTGACGGGGACTTAAACACTTCTGCCCCTACGAGCACCTGCCAGGCTGCCTGGGTCTCGTGGAATGAGCAGAGTCCTTCCCAGTCCTGTGGTGGGACTCAAATGCCTCCGCCTTTCCCCCTGAATCGCCGCCAGGCTGGGTGGGAAGCATGCCAAGCTGCCGTGGCAGGAAAACACCTCAGTCCACCCTCAAAAAAAAAAAAAAAAACTCTCCAGACAGCCTGCCTCTCAGCCCAGCCCAATCCCCAGCCAGACCGGTGATGACAATGCGCCTATCTATTCTCCTGGGCTGCAACCACAGAGTGCAGTTGAACACGGCCCTCTGTCTGTGTAATTCTCCCTGTTAACACAAGCAGGCAAGCACACAGGTCTCTGCCCAGTGTTGTCCAGCCTTGCTTAGGTGGGGAGCAGGGGAGCTGCTGGCCAGCGCTGGTCACCTACCGAGGCTGCTGGGTGCACAGGCTCCTGTGGCAGACACCTCTGGTGCTGGTCTCAGACCAATGCCACTGGACCCTGACCGTAGAGGCAGCACTGAGGTCACCAGGCCTGGGGTGCCGGCCCCCGCTGCCGCTTTTGTCTTTATTCCAGTCCCCGAGACCCCACTGACCTGCCACTGTGTGGCATCCGTCACAATCTCTGGTCTTTTAATTTCATAAATGCTGGGTAACCGATGGTTTATTGTGCTGTTTCTCTGTAGATCTGCCAGGATTTTCACCCACGAGTATGGGAGCTAGAATCCACTCCATCCTACTCGGTCGCCATCTTCCCAGCATCCTGTAGCCTTCATTTTTTAATCTAATTTGTAACCAAAATCAACCAATTCTGTAAGCACCCTGATCACCAGTGCTTTGAACTGTGCATCTGATGGGTTGGCTATCTCTTGGCTGCTTAGAAGTATTGGCACACTAAAATTATTTTAAAGTCATAGTACCAATAGTCTCTATTTCCTTCATGGGCCACTAAGCTACTGGTCCACTTCTTTTTAGCTCTCTCATACACAGAACATTTGCTTTTTTAAAGCACCCCATTCTCCATTCCATAATCTATCTATCTGTTCATTCATCTCATTTGTCATCTTCCACGTTATCTTACATACTCTAGTCACACAGGCTTATGATTATATGTTTGTAAATGAAGTTGTATGTCTGATTGGCCAATATACCTGATTCTCAAAATACATCCATATGTCATTTTTTAATGCTTTAAACATTTTAATTTTAATTGTTGGTCAAGTATAGTTTTCTGTCTTTTACTCTCATTCCAGCCCACCCACCTAACCCTCCCCACCTCCCTTCCATTTCCACCCCCCCCCCAGTTTTTGTTCATGTGTCCTTTATATTTGTTCCGGTAAACCCTTCCGCTTTCCCCCTGAAATTCCCTTCCCTCTCCCCTCTGATCACTGTCAGCCTGTTCTCTATTTCAGTATCTTTGGTTATATTTTGCTTGTTTGTTTGTTTTGTTGTTTAGGTTCCTATTAAAGGTGAGATTATATGATCATTTTTTGGTTTACAAGTTTCTCCTGCCAAGATCATGGCTATCTGTGCATTGATCTATATGATTATATGAATGTAGGCCTCTTTAGTGTGTGTGTGTGTATGCTATTTATTCATGGTTATATATGGGTAAATGAATCAAAGTGAAATGGCTGGACGATGATCATGTTTTTACAATAATTTTTTAATCATAAATGCAGTACAAAGAAATAAGGTAGGTCATGGAAAATAGATTTAGTCACCTGTATGCAGCTGCAGACACTCATGTTCACTGCAGGGTCTTTACTCATAAACCACAATACATGCTTAATTTTTCTTACCATTATTATTAAACTAGTATTTATATTTTGATACTCATGTAGTGAATGTTTCCGTTTCCCTTCCAAGTTTGTTTCCCAATTTTTTTTTGCAAATTTCTGTAAAATAATAACGACCAAATTTCTATGTTAAAAACTTTAATCTTTTCTGCTACCAAGAGAATAAGCATATACACATGTTAATGTATGACTGACAATACCAAAATAAAATTACTTTCTTTGGTTTTCTCTTTATCATTTTGGCCCAGTAATTATGGATCATTTTCTTTAGAAAAATCTAATTCTTGGATTGTGTTTTCCCATTTCTCATGCATTCTTTTTGAATGCTGAATCAAGTAATCCCTGGGGCAATTGTTATGGACATATCTTGTTAAAATGCCAAGAAAATAACTCAAATAAATAAATCAATGCCACAAGAATGATACTTAGAACCTGGATTATATCAACAATGTCTTAAAATGCCATCTTTCAGCTGCCCACTGTATCCCAGGGGGTCTCCAATCAATGGGCAGTTCTCCACGCCATATGTGCAAAACAACAGAGGCCCAGAGACAAAATGCAGATTAATTCCTGTGAAACAGTAACAAAAGCATGAATCCCATAGCTCTGTTCTTTCCAAAGGGTACAATTTGTATGCCTTTTGAAATGATTTATCTTAAAACTATTTAAACTAAAGCAATGGGAATAATGTCAAAATGTAACCTCTTGACTACAAGCCATTAAATCCTACTGTGTTAAAGAGAAATAAAAACATTTATAACTATATTCACATTCATTTAAATTTGAAAAGAAAAGTATGTATGCTATCCTCTCAGGCAAAGCTTGTAAAAAATAAAAATAAATTTAGTTACTTTGGAGACACCTGTTAACTATGTGTCTGGAAGATCACATTTATGTTCTAGAATCCTCTAGCTATCCATTCCCATTTGTTAGAGAGCTCCTCTTTTGCCCACGTGGAAGGAGGAGAGAAGGGATATTTAGGTAGGGGTACAATGAAACACCTTTCTAATCATTTTATATTAACTAACGCTAGTCTTCCTTAAGGTAAGGCTCTGTCCAGAGATAGGGGGTGAATAATCACTTACCATTTTTTTCCTGTGTTTCCCAGGAATAGTTGATATTATTGTGCTATTGGTATAGACAAACAGACACTATAGTATATTAAAAAAGTAAACCGACAAATACCATATGATCTCATCTTTAATTGGAACAGAATCAACAAAAAAAGAGCAAGCAAAATATAACCAGAGTAATTAAAATTAAGACCAATCTAACAATAGCCAGAGGGGAGGTGGGAGGGCATAATGGGGGGAAGGGGTTTCAGGAACTATTATAAAGGACACAAGGACACAAAACCAAGGTGGAAGCAAGGGAGGGAGGGGGATTTGGCTTGGGTGGGGGGGAGTGGTGGGGGGGAAATGCAGACAACTGTAACTGAACAACAATAAAAAATATATATTTTTTAAAAGTAAACTGAACTTTTCAATGCAAGCTCGTACCAGAACTCGTTATTTTTATGCTGGTGATGTGTCTTCATATTAGGACTAGATTTTCACATCTCTCCCATTAGGGAAGCATCAAGTTACCCCAAATTTGAATATTTTTATTTACCAAATATTGCCATTACATAAATGCCATTGCTTTTGGTAAACTTTTTTTATTTATTTCATTTCATTGTAATTGTTATTTTGCTGGTCAGGTAAAGGAGAACTTTCTGACTTTGGCTATGAGATATCTGACTGATTCTAATACCATGGTAAGTGTTTTCCGGGTATATAAATGAATCCCACCATCACAGAAGCTGCTTTTAGACGGACAAGATTATACAGGGAAGCAAGTAAACATAAGCTTTAAACTAGAAACATGAATTAAAGGTGGTTGGCTAGGTTTTGATGTTCAAACAGCTGATGAACATGAAACACAAAGAAAGGGATATGTAGTCGCATATTTTTTCTTGACCCCATGACTTCATTTATTTTACTCTTAAATCGACCAATGGACATTAATATCACTACAAGCCAAACAAAAATATGTGTACACTCCCTACTCTTAAGGTATTGTAAGATAATTGCGAAGGACAGATATGTACAAAGACAATTTCAGTGTGGAGTAGAAAGTACTCTAACAGAATGTGTGAGGTTCTATGGGAGCAGAAAAGATTTGTGCTTTCTATTCTCAGCAGGAAGAGAGAGAGTTATTGACTCTCATAGAGATGGTGGTACTTGACCTGTGTCAAAAGATTCCAGTCTGACTCAACAGCCTTCATAATCAACCACTTCACAGTTGTGTTCCACTATACATATATATATATATATATATGTGTTATATATGTATATGTAGAATATACATATACATATATATTTATGGTTGTAAGAGTTAGATGAGGCATAACATATTGAAATTTCTATTTGGCAGCAAATTGTCAGAATCTATAGCCACCAAATGTGGGCAACCATCAGAAATGACAATGTAAAATATACCAAATATGAAAAAAAAATGGATTTTGCTACCTATAGTTGGTCCTTTCTAGTCAATTTGAGTCTAATACAAAAATGCAGTTTTGCTACCAAATAAATATATGCTTACTGTATTGTTATGTGGCTATGAAATTTCCAGACTGATTTAAAGGCACTCTGGTAGGAATTATATTTGCTATTAAGAGGTAACGATTGCTGAATGTCAGATATTCTTAAATCTATAGTTGAGAGATGTTTCATACATTTATCCTTCACTTATCTGAGCATAATCCTGTAGCCACCATGGATTTATAGAAAGAACAATAAAGAATCAGAAAACTATACCTGGCCAGTGTGGCTCAGTTGGTAGGAGTGTTCTCCTATAACTGAAGGGTTGCAGGTTTGATACCTGCTCAGGGCACACACCTAGGTTGTGGATCTGATCCCTGGTCCAGGCAAGTATCATCCCCATTCTGGGCACGTTTGGGAAGTAGCCAATCAATGTTTTTCTCTCATATCAATATTTCCTTCTCTCCCTTTCTCTTTCTCTAAAAAAAGCAATGAAATAAATGCTCTCTGGTGAGAGAGAGAAAAAAAAAAAGGATATATTATTGTGACCTTTAAGCAGCCAGGTAATATGTCTGAATCTTAATGGTCTTGTTAATTAATTGTAAGTAACTTTTGTGAGTTAATTGGCAGGGTTGTGTTACAGCATAATGAGATAATAATTATTAAAGTAAACTTTAAACTATACAAGTACAAGGCACAATGCAGTGCAGTTTAAAGATTGGGAACTCCTCATAGAAAGGTGAAAAATCAGAGGTCACATGATTCAAATATATAAAATATATAAAATTATATATTCAAATATAAAATTATAGAAATTATGAGTAAGGTAAAAATATTTTAACCTTTAAAATACTAGAATTGCTATTATGGTCTGAGAAATAATCAGATCAACATATATCACAGGTATTTTTTATATTTATTTTAACTCATCCTCACATAACACTATCAAAATAGAGGCATTTCTATATTTTTAATGAAGATACTACATATAGGACTGATAGTTTAATTAACTTAAACTCTTAAGGTATCATAAGAGTTATAGTGTGAAGATATCTGTAATCTTTACTCTAGTGTTTTCCAATAAATTGTAGACAAGACTAGGTCAGAATCACCTATGACTATTTTTAAATCTTGGGCTTCTAAGTTGATACATCATGGGATCTCTAGGAATGAGGAGTCAGGGGAATTTAGTTTGAAAACTTTCTCCAATTCTTTGCAATATAGTCTCAGTTATTCTACTGCACTGATCATTTTTGAAGAACATCATTAAAACATACAACTTTATTATTAGGAAGAAGCCACTGTTTAGAAAGAAACCCATCAGCCATGGCTAGTGTGGCTCAGTGGATTGAGTGCCAGCCTGTGAACCAAAAGGTCACCAGTTTGATTACCAGTCTAGGACACATGCCTAGGTTGCAAGTCAGGTCTCCAATAGGGGCACACTTGAAGTAGCCATACATTAATGTTTCTCTCCTTCTTTCTCCCTCCCTTCCCCTCTCTCTAAACATAAATACATAAAATACTGAAAAAAGAAAGTGATCCATCACAATCAAAATATTGTTTAATGGATGCTTCTAACGTTTTTTGCACACTATGTTAAATGCAGCAGTCATGCAGGTTTTGCTTAGTCTTGAATGTGGATTTGAAAAACATAGGACACACGTACAATAAATTAAAAGCACATAATCTCCCCACATTAAAAATTTTATTACAAAAGAAATACAAACTGCCACTTTCTGTACCTCTAATGCCATCTTTCTGAAGGAAATCACAAGGACTCATTTACATATACTTTTTGAATGAATCCTTTAAGTCAAAATTGTACACATTCAATAAGGAAATTTATTGAAGACTAAACCTAAATTGTGGAACAAGAACAATGATCCCACCAGTATTTCTGAACTTAGGCACATGTATTTTATTAGCTAAGATCAGAGAGATTGGGGTGAGGTAATAAACACAGAAAATCCCATTGGTTAAACAGAAGGAAGTTTAGTTTTCACTAAGGAACCTTGAGCTAGATGTCCAGGCCAGTCTCCAGAGCCATTGCCTTCCACGCATTGGTCCAGGTTTCTCATATCACTGGCCTATCAGCACTATGCCTTACAATCACTACAGCAGAAAAAGAGGTAGGAAGTGCTATATTCCCATTTAAAACCTTCCACCCAGATCTGAGGCGTCACATCTGCTCACGTTTTATTAAGCCACTCTTATCGTCAGGAGAGCTAGAAGCTGCATCCTTTCAAACATTTGGATGAAGAAAAAATGATATTGGCTAATGTTTCAGCACTCACATTATATTTTACATACATTAAGCAAATTTTGCATGAAGGAGAGAAGTAATTCTAATCACAGTTCGTCAAGTGACATCACAAAAGCCCCTGGTTTGTTAGATTCTGAATGCTACCTTTAATGCATAGCCCAAGAATGGCCATTTCTTTCTGCTCTTATTTTGC
Source organism: Artibeus jamaicensis (assembly GCF_021234435.1). Taxonomy (NCBI): domain Eukaryota; kingdom Metazoa; phylum Chordata; class Mammalia; order Chiroptera; family Phyllostomidae; genus Artibeus; species Artibeus jamaicensis. Next base: position 20,546,785 of record NW_026522025.1, on the reverse strand, counting down.
CTCTCCTTTACTGTAACAGGCCTCTTTTAATTTTCACTATTAAGTGTCACAAATTCTCGATCTTCAGTCATATACCTGACACACACTTAAGAACCACATTGAAATTGTGCTGTCCAGGGAATATGCACTCAGTGCGATGCAGGAGTTGGCTTTTTCTGGCTTCTGAGAATTGAGAACATCTAGCACAGTGTTCAGTGACATCATCTTGGTTTGAAAACATCCACAGTGAGAGTTTTTCCACCATGGAAATCAACAAATGCTACAACTCGAGTCTGCTTGTTTCATTTTCCTGGAGGACTGAATGTTTAATATAATCCAGAGCAACATATGACTGAGAGTATTGCTCCTTTCCATGTACTCTTTAATATAAATGGGGAAAAAGACTTTTATCTGCAACTGTGGAACAGAGAACTAGGAACAAAAACAAAATTCTAAGAGTCAAGTCAGAAAAGCATGTCCAACTTATTACAAAAGGTAAATAGAACCAGTGGTTAAGTGATCTGAAAGAAATGAGGAAGAGGACCAATACATTTTCATGAATACTTCCTAGCATGTGTTTGCCTTGGCTGGATAGATCCTTCATAGGGGTTTTATAGTAAGAAAAAAATAACAACTAAAAACTACCATTACTCAAAACAGCAAGGTTTTGTTCACCATATGATCAATAAGTATAAAATGATAAATGAGTACTTTACTTCAATTTATTGGAAGTAATTTTTACTCCTAAGATAGATTCTGTGAAACATTTTGTGTTATTGTTTCTATCTTCCTGCAGTATAATCTATTTGTACCTCTACTCTACCAGACTGACTTTTGGGAAGGGCAGGGATTTTACCATGTGTATGTGAAGCCACACTTTTGTGTGCATTATACATGAGATTATTACACCCATTATCATACCCATTTAATCATTGTATCAGGTATAACGTGCATCCTTGTTTTTCCCTCAAAAATCTGGGCAAAAATGTGTGCATTATCCATGACAGAATATGGTACCCATATTCTCATCCTGAAGTGAAAACTGAAGCACAGAAAGCATCTAACAAAAGTGTTACATTGACTAAAATGTAAACCTTCATTACAGTTGCATCATGTCAGGGTGTGTTCCAGTTCACCTACTTTACTTTAAATAGACTATAGGTGTCACTGCGTTAAAACACACATAAATTTTACAAAGACAAATACTTGTATAAAAGACTACAAGAATCTTGGATAAACCTGATGATGACCATTCTATTAAAAAATAACCTTGTCTATTAACAACTCTTTCATTGGGACTTCGTTGGATTTAGACTTCGTTGGATTTATAAGATCCAGTAAAACAGAAATCACTCTGTAGGGTGTTTTATGTGTTCTTATGAAAGATCACAAGATTTAATACTAAAACATTGGCATTTTCCCAAGGTTGTGGAACTAACAGATGCAGACTCCATCACCAAAGTGACATTTTAAGACTTCTTGTCTAATTTATTTATGTTGCTAAAAAATACATTTAGTGATGTAAAATACAGCATTGTCAAGAAGGAAGAATAGTAGTAGATGTCATTTATAGTGCTGTTTTTCTAGGATTAATAGACAAAAAAACTGTACTTTAAAAATAACTAAATAAAAAAAAACAAAACCGTAGTTTAAATTATTTACCACGGACTGTGTTGCCCCTCCCTAGCCCTGGGTATCATCCAATTTACTTGCGGAATAAGAGACTATGGGCTACAGGAATCCATGTTAAGCTTATTTGCTATGACTGTTACTAGGGAAATTTTGATCCTTCTGAAACCAAAAGATGGGTTTAGATTTATTGCTGTAAGAGTTTGGCTATAGGTTTTTAGAGGAGTCAAGGCAGCCAAAATTGTGTCTGCCTTTGCTCTTAATGTACAAGAACTTGGGGAGTCCATTAAGGATGCAGAAACCTAAGTTTTCTTGGGGTTATGAGCCATTGCAGGTAGGGAAGTGAGATTTTATAAAAGAGGGAAACAAAAGATCTATTCTTCATTTTCTTTCATTTTATAATGCAAAACACACTTGTTTTTGTTTTAAAAATAAAAGAAAATAAAATACATAAGTGTAAATAAGACAGAGCAGGTGGCTGTGTGTGCCTTTTCCAAGTCTACTTTCTCAAGCCTACATATACATTTTAAGCAGTGCAAGGTAAGACGTACTCTGTACTAACACAGTTTTCCTACAGGACTTCTGATCATTACAGAAACACACATAGATTCTAACAAACTTTTCCAAAGAAAATTATGATCATGTTTGAGAAATGGAAATATAAAACATTTTGTCCTCTTTTCTCTGAGCATATAAAATTGCATTAAATTGAATTTCATAAGGACTACAAATAGTCCTACTACTATGTTTATATTTATTACACAAGTTCATAAGTATCTCTATTACATAAAACCCCAAATTAATGGCCAAAATTCATTTTGAGAAATAATAGCCATTCCACTGCTGGGATTATATCGTAAGAATCTTGAAATACCAGTTCTGAAGATCCTATGCATCCCAATGTTTATAGCAGCACAATTTACAACAGCCAAGTTCTGGAAGCAACTTAAGTGCCCATTAGTAAATGAGTGGATCAAAAAACTGATACTATGCACAGAAAGAAAGAAGGAACTCCTACCCTTTGTGACAACATGGATGGAACTGGAAAACACCATGCTAAGTGAAATAAGCCAGATGGTGAGAGACAAATACCATATGATCTCACCTACAAATGCAATCTAACCAACAAAACAAATAAGCAAGCAAAATATAACCAAAAACATTAAAATGAAGAACAAACTGACAGTAACCGGGGGTGTGGGGATAATGAGAGGAAAGAACAGAAAGGGTCATCAAGGAACATGTATAAAGAACCCATAGACAAATCCAAAGAGGGGTAGGGTCGAGGGTGGGGTGGGAGAAAATGGTGGTAGGAAAATGGAGATAACTGTAGTTGAACAACGTTTTTAAAAATTAAAAATAAAAAAGGAACAATAGCATCTGGGACAGCATTTCGGGTGGTAATCAGGTTTTCTTCAATGTTCGTAAGCTCTTGTCTTACGAGAGCTGCTGTTTGTATTTTAAAGCAAATTATATTGCCTAAAGAGAAAGTAGGTATATTTTAATGTTTTCTTTTCAGAATAGCACAAACAATGGAAGGTAAATTATAAATCTCCTACAGAGGAGTCCGACAAGCAGAGGGGTCTTGAATTCTTTTGCTAAAGAAACACAAACACTCAAAGAAAATGAACTAAAGTAATTTGTATTAATATGTTCAAGATTTTTTTTAATCTAGGGAAAGGAATATATAAAGGAAGGAATTTTTTAAATGAACGTGAACTGAGAAAAGTCACCTAAAATACAAAGCCTAAATTTTCCCTTTTCTTATGAATATTTTATCAGGTAATATGTTAAAATGGGCCAGAAAGTAGCTTCATGGATAAGTTCAAATTAAGTTAAAATTTTTTTAATCTTGAATTGAATTTCACTAATTATTTTAGTAATTGAAGATGTTACCTAAAACAACTTGTAAATCAACAAATTATTTATTCTGTTTATGTTTTCCATCAAATTATATATTTTTATGCTGTAATAAATGTTACCTTTAGGGAAATTCAGGTGTAATGTATTTGTAAAATTAATTAAAACAAAATCAGTAACAATATCAAATAAAGCAGGTGTACAATTATAGTGGTTAATTGGAAAAACAATTTAGACAAGATGTCTATCACATATATATATTTTATTAGTCTCAGCAAAATTAAAGTATGAAAAACTTAAACTATTGCTATATTGGCTTTTCAGACCCATGGATATTTTAGAGACCCTAAATTTGGTCCTGCTCTTTCTTCTATTCCCTTGCTCCTCTTCCTCAAATGTTTATCCCCTTTTTCTTTTCTCATATAATCACCGATTCTTTCACAAAAAGTTTCAAGCTCACACAAACCAGTTTCTTTCATCTAACTCTTTACTACTGTAGGTATGGTCATACTCACTAGCGAATAAACAAGGAAAACCCTATGTTTACATGTGTTTGGCAGAAAGAGTGAGAAAGAGAGAACAAGATGGAGAGAGGGAAAGACAGACAGAATACAGTGGGGAGAAGGAGGGGAGATATCATAGATTTGTTTCCTGATGGGGTAGAGGCTGGCGAGCAGAAACAAAAGGTAAGTAGAAGAAAAATATATCTGTAGTTATGACATTGTAATAAAAATATCAGAAAAATATGACAAAGGATGGAGAAACTACCTTATTATACTGGTAAGAAAAAGGCTCCTGAAAATTCTTGCTTCTCATTAAATACCATGATTTTACACAGAAATTACATAACATATCCATATCCTGGATATGTTATGGAATCCCAGCCTGTGAAATTCTGAAACAGATGTGTGGGCCTAATTGCCTGCTGCCAAAAAGTGTGGTTCCTAAAGCCAGAGTTTGGTGGAAAGGAAAGGAATTGTTTATTTAAATGTTACACATTTAGAATAATGGTGGAATTCTGCCATTAGGTCCCACTCCCTTTAAAATACCCACAAACACACACACACACACACACACACACACACACACACACACACACACACGCCTACCTCCCTTTTGCCAAGTCAGTCCATTTTCAGAATATGCCAGTCAGAGGTACTGTTTTTCAGGGGAGGAAAAAAAGTGTTCACAGGTCTGCATCCGGGTTCAGCTCTTAATCCAAAACCACCTGGTACCTTCTTACATGTCAGACTTCATTGTGGCCAGTGGGTGTCCTTCTGTTGCCCTTTTAACTCATATGTCCAAGAGAGGGAATGACTGAAGCCCTAGTTTAAATCCCACCCAGAGCTTCCGGCGGGACCCCATTTCTGACTCCTTCTACCATGGGCTACATTCTGCCAGTTCCCCTATTTTCTGCCTCTCTTTGGCTGCCATTATTAGTCCGGGCAGGCGTGACCCCGTGACACAGAGTATTCTGCCTCCAAACTCTCACAGAGGTGCAGCAAGCTCCTGGCTACACTATGATTAAAGTGATGCCCATCTTCCAGGCCCCAAGTGTGAAGGTGGCAGGCACAGCCATTTAACATAATTATGAAGCTAGCCAAGTTACAAAGTAACTCTCAGCGGCCGTGCTCTGCTTCATCATCCCCCAAGATGGGTCAGTAGTTTTTTCCTAGATTCTTCAGCACCCCGAGTTCTGAACCCCATTACAGAAATGCAGAGACCAATTAAAAAGGGCATTTTCCTTGACACTAAAAAGTTATAAATAAATAAAAACTAAAAAAGATTTATTTCACAGATTTGGTGTTAAGAGATTTAGCTCCTTTATTCTTGAGAAATATATATTTTTAATATTAATTTTATTTAGTTACTTTTCAAGTACTTTGTTTTTTATCTATTTCTCCCATCCCACCCCACCCCACCCCCACCCGGTCTCCCCCCTCTCTCCCATTTCCCCCCCCCAGTCCTCATCTCTGTGTCTTTCATACTTGTTCCTCAAAATCCCTCCCCCTTTTTCCCCTTAAGTTCCCTTCCCTCTCCCCTCTGGTGGCTGCCCACTTGTTCTCTATTTCAGTGTCTTTGTTTTTATTCTGTTTGCTTGTTTGTTTTATTCTTTAGCTTCCTGTCAAAGGTGAGATCATATGGTATTTGTCCTTCAATGCCTGGCCTATTTCAATATTTAGATCTCTGATGTCTTAGAAGTGGGCTCCTGTTAGATGAAAGTCTTGTATCACTGAAATGCATTCCATTTTTCAACAGATATTTTAAGTACTTGATGTTTCCTGTAATGTTAAGAAATAAAGAGTGCCTTCCCCACGCCACTGTAAAAATCTTTCAATCTCACAAGGAGGACTGGCAGTTAGATAAAAATGACTAGTCCATGGCACAAGGGGAGAACAAAGAGCAGGGGCAGCTCCTGGCATCTAAGTGGAGAGTTTCCCTCACAACCTGGGAACCATCATGCTGGTGTTTTAATGATGAATTAAGTCCTGTGAAAGAATTTTTTCTGCATGTTTTCTGTAAATAATTCTAAGTAGGAGATAATCTCTATCTCCAACACAGAAGGCTAATCTTTTCAAAGTTAACATACAGAATTTTTTTAAAAGTAGACACACACATCTAGCTACAGTGATTTATTTGTTTATCAATATTACAGTTGTACTCTTTCCTTTTAAATTTTGCATACAGGACAATATGGGTCACTGTATTTAAAAAATGGGATTAGGGACAAACTCTAAGGTTTGAACTCAAACTGTCACTATCTAGATAATCTCAAAAGTTAAATCCCTGTATCTGGGTTTCTTTTCCTTGAAAATAGGAAAAATAGTGTCTACAATAGTGGATTGGTAAAAATAATTAAAAAGGAAATAAGTGTAAAAAACAGCTTTATTCCATGTACATAGTGGGAACTCAGTATACTTAAGTATTCTTAAATAATTTTATTACCAAAAATTGTGATTACAACAAATGAAAAATCATAATTTTCTGCTTAGAGTTAACTGACACCAATGTGGTTGGTAGAGCTCCTTTTATTCCCTTTAAATAAAGACCTCAATGATTTAGGGTGGTGGAATCACAATACCATATATAGATAATGTATTATAGAATTATTCACCTGAAATCTACATAAATTTATTACTAATGTCACCCCAATAAATTAAAAAATAATAATAAAGATCTTTAATGTTATCATCAAATGAATCCATGGGTTCAGTGGCATTTGAAAGGGTAATTGTGTTTAACCAGTTGCGTTTCTATTAAATAAAGATTAGAAATACAAAGGAGTCTTTAAGAGGCTATTGAACCTTGAGGCATAAATAATAGCTCATTTGGTGGCAAACACCGTCATCACTTTCTGCTCCAGAACATGAGCAGATAAACCACATTTCCTTTCAGCAAGCTAGCTTTAGGATCTTCTGACAACATAGCCCACTTGAAGAAAACGCTATTTGTAATACAGAATTTCAGGTCCTCAAAAGGTTGGAAAAAGGGTAATGTGCTCCATGCCCTTTCCAAATTCTCTTTCTCTTCACATGTTCACTATAGCAGAAATTTTGCCTATAGCAACAAAACCACTTAGAATAACATTATATTAAAGTTAAATTGTTAATTGCTTTTTTGTTATTATAAAACACTACTAGCTTTGAAATAATCTCTATAAAATAAAATCAGGAAGTATTATTAGGAAGTGTGATTTAGTTTTTTTCTTGTTAAATGCTAACAAGCATTCTCACCATGTAAACAGAGTCTAGAAATAAATCTGCATTTATAGTCTCTGTTTATTGTGGCTCTGCAATAGCCATATTATTTTAGAGCATTGATCTGTGAATGGTAATTATTCAACTTGTTAGTTTTCCACAGGGGATCAGCTGGTAAGATAGGTAGTACTGCATTGTGTAACAGTCCTGGGATGGAAGATCTAGAGACACGTAGGTACAAATCTGATAGAAACTAGGATAAGGGTCAAAGAACCCCGAAGTGTTCAAAATCAGCATCAGACAAGGCAACCACAGGGTTCCATAGCAGAGTTGAACACAAAAAACAATTTAAGATTAAAAATAATACATCTTTATTATTAGTTACAGCTTTAGCCCTCAAACCAAAGACAAAGGTCTTGGATAGCTAGGAATATCATTGTTTCTAAATATTATGCAGTAAAGCCTAAATAACTATAGAATTCTAAAACAAGGGTGCCTAACTTTGTTCTTTCACCATTACCTATCCATGTGGACCTCCAGCACACACACACACACACACACACACACACACACACACGCATATACACACACCATTGTCAGAACAAGAAAAGACAGAGTTCACAAGTCCTCATAGGTTTACTTTACCTCAGATTGTAGTTATAGCTGATATTGCCCCAGGCCAAAGTAAGTCAGAGAAAGAACAAAGTATAAACGGGAAGGATCATGCCCACGTTCCCTACCCCACACCCTGGTATAGAACAAATATAAAGGACAGCCAGCATCAAGATTTTAGTGCAGTGACACCACCCACTAGCAGCTGTGGTCCATTTGGTGTCCTGTAATTAGGTTAATACTCTTTGTCAGTTGTAGTTGCATTAATTTGCTATCATTGCCATGAGAAATTAACATAAATTTAGAAGGTTAAACAGCAAAGATTGATTATCTTATAGTTCTCTGAGTCAAAGGTCTAACCCAAGTCTCACTGTACTAAACCCAAGGTATCATCAGGCTCCATTCCTCGTTGGAGGTTCTAGGGGAGAATCCTTTTCCTGTTCATTTGACTTGTTGGCAGGATTAGGTTCCCTGAAGCTGTAAGACAGACATCCGTGTTTTATTCCTAGCTGTCAACTGCTCCTCCTTCTAGAGATCACCCATGTTCCTTGACTCTCCCTCCATTTTCCATACCAGCAAATGCAGGTATAGTTTCTTTTACATTAATTCACTCTTTCTTCTATCTTGTTAGTCTGATCCAATAAGAAAAAAAGGGTTCCGCACTTTTAAGAACTCATATAATTAAGGGAGTTCCATTTTCGTTTTTTGAAGAAATTCCATACTGTTTTCCACAGTGGCTGCACCAGTCTGCGTTCCCACCAACAGTGTACTAGGCTTCCCCTTTTTCTACAACCTCTCCAGTACTTGTCATTTGGTGATTTGGTTATGATGGCCATTCTGATTAGTGTGAAGTGGTACCTAATTGTGGTTTTAATTTGCATCTCTCTGATGGCTACCGATGCTGAGTATCTTTTCATGTATCTCTGGGCCCTCTGTACAATCCTAAGAACACTGAAACACCAATCCAAAAGAACCTATGCACCCCAATGTTCATAACAGCACAATTTACAACATCCAAGTGCTGGAAGCAACCATCAGTAAGTGAGCGGATCAAAAACTATGGTGCATTTGCACAATGGAATACTACATGGCAGAGAAAAAGAAGGAGCTCCTACCCTTTGCGACTGTGTGGATGGAACTGGAGAACATTATGCTAAGTGAAATTAGCCAGGTGGTGAAAGACAAATACCATATGATCTCACCTTTAACTGGAACATAATCAACAAAAGGAAAAAGCAAGCAAAATATAACCAGAGACATTGAAATTAAGAACAATTGAACAATAACCAGAGAAGAGGGGATAATGGAGAGAAGGGCTTTCAGGAACTACTATAAAGGACTCATGGACAAAACCAAGGGGGAGGGTGGAAGCAAGGAAGGGAGGTAGGTTTGGTTGGGGTGGCAGGGAGCAGTGGGGGGGGATGCAGACAACTGTAAATGAACAACGATAAAATAATTTTTAAAATAAAAATAAAAAATATATAAAAAAGAACTCATGTAATTAAATTGGTCTCACCTCTATAGTACAGGCTACTCTCCTTATTGTAAGGTCAGCTAATTAGCAACTTGATTTCATCTGCAATCTGAATTCCCTTCTGTCATTCAACGTATCATATTTAGGCCCTGGCTGGTGTGGATTGAGTGCTGGCCTGCAAACCAAAGTGTCACCAGTTTGATTCCCAGTCAGGGCACATGGCTGGGTTACTGGCCAGGTCCCCCAGTAGGGGGTGTGCAAGAGGAAACCACAGATTGATGTTACTCTCCCTCCTTTCCCCTCTCTAAAAATAAATAAATAAAATATTTTAAAACATTCTAAAAAAAGCAAAATAATGTTCACAGATTCTAGGGATTAGTATATGCACATCTTTGGAGGGACATTATATTTCCCTCCCCAGAAATAAAGATGGCAATGCACACTAACAAAAAACATAAGGTAACTAAAATTCTTCATCTGAATTCTTTTCCTGTTTGAATTTGAGAAAAGTACTCAATTTTTCTGAGCTTCAGTTTCTCTTCTTCTGATAACAAACACTAATGCCTGTCACAATGAATGAATGTCCTTGGGGGCCAAGGAGGTGTGGGGACCAAAGGTGCGAAGAGAGGGGGTTGTCTATGGTAAAGTGAGAAGGAAATGCCTGCCCAAAAGGAACTTCAATACCAAAATTTTGTTAAAATATTCTTCCTGGCCAATGAACACATCTGTTAGACTGATCAAGCAAAACATTTAAAGATATTTGACTTGTCATAAGGTTGCCATGAGGCTTAAGTGAAATGAATTTATGTTCAATACGCAGTCTATAAAATGTATCCCACCCACTTTGATTTGCTTATTTCCTAAATGTTTTGCCCTAACAGTGTTTAATAGGCTTTTGAGCATAAAAAGGTTATTCATTTCATTCACGCTTTCTTAAAATCACTATCCATATCATGCCATTCTCTGACCACCTGGGTTCCTTTTTGCATGCTTCTAAACTTTCCATTCAAATATTGGGCCTGTAAAATTTCTACAGTCTCTACATCCCATCAATCATATTCAATCCTATCCATATTCATCTAGCAAACATAAACATGAAAAGATCAGCACATGTCCAAAATAGCTTTTTATAGAATTCATTTCATTATTCTCTTTGTGAGTTAGTTTTCTGTCTTTTTAATCCTCTTATTAGTATCATTATAGATGTTAATTCCATGTTATTTTGACAACACTGCTTATTCATTTCACCCTTATTTTCAAATGATTCATAACAGGGTTTTAAATTATATATAGGCATGTTTGATAAGCACTGTTCTTTCTCATCCAGTTTATAGGCTATAGCCTTCAGTATCTCTGAGACATTAAGAAGTATTGCTACATGTGTAATATCAGTTTATTTACATACATGTTTTAAATGTTAATAAGTAAACTTCATGTAACATCTCTAATTAAAATTAACATAGGCCAAAAGATTAGATATACACATGAACACATTTTTTACATGGAAACAAATAGCATTTTCTATATTTTTAACTGTTCTCCAAAGTAAAAATTCTCTCAAGAAATAGCTCCCTCCTCCTTTGATTATAATAAGGCAGGACAAGCTAAGAAATTGCAGCCAGTAAACTGATATCTCAAGCTACTTAGGCCTTTGTTAGAGATGTAGAAATAAAAGATAAACTCTTGAATTAACTCCTCCATTAGCAGGCATACAGTAGAATATTGTAACAGACTTTGTGATTCCTTCCTCCCTCCCTTCCTTCCTTCCTTCCTTCCTTCCTTCCTTCCTTCCTTCCTTCCTTCCTCTCTTCCTTTCTCCTTTCTTTTCATTTCACAATAATTTAGACATATTGCAACAAAATTATTTGTAATATGTTTTTATTTTTACTAAACTTATTGAGGTGACATGGTTTCATGGGATCGTAGAGGTTTCAGGTGTACATTTCTATGATATAGGACCTGTATATTGCACTGTGTGTGCACCACTAACAAAGCTGTTTTTGATAAGATTTATAGACATTATGTCAGATGTTAAATTTTCAGAAAAAAGCTTATTCAATAAGAGAGGTGGGAAATAAACACAAACACTAAAAAAATTGAAATTAGGGGATGAATTGTTTATCCTAAAGGAAGAATGGGAAGTTATCTATGATTAATAGAAATATGTTGTACTTGTACTAAATTTTATTTACAATCATGGCTTTTATTTGACCAGAATATTTTTTAATTTGCTTTATTCTAGGATTAAAAGAATAGTACATAGTATTGTTAGGAGAAAAAATATGTCAAATTTAAATTTATCCTAAACTACTTCATATTCTCATTCTGGCTACAAGAACTATCTATGTATAATATAAAATAAAATAAAATAATATAATATAACATAACACAACACAATACAATATATAATATAATATAATGTAATATAATATTATTTTATTTTATTTTATTTTATTTTAATTGTTGTGCAAGTAGTGTTCTGTCTTTTACTCCCATTCCAGCCCACCCACCCAGCCCTCCCCCCTCCCTCCCATTTCCACCACTGCTAGTTTTTGTCCATGTGTCCTTTATACTTGTTCTTGTGAATCCTTCCCCTTTTTCCCCACCCCCTCCCCTCTTGTCACTGTCAGCCTGTTCTCTATTTCAGTGTCTTTGTTTATATTTTGCTTGTTAGTTTGTTTTGCTGTTTAGGAACTATATATTTTCATTGTCAGATCCAACACATTTTGGCAGTAAATGAGAGGACCATTAATAATCACAATGGTACAGCAGGTGAAACTTTATCTCAATTAAATCTGGACCTATGGACATTTTATACTCTTTACTGGTTCAAGGTATTTACAAATCCCATCCCTCTTATGGAGTAGCCTACCTGCCCCACGTATGCCTAGCTTTATTACTTAGTGATAGTCTATGCATCTTTCCATAATCGATCACTATTTATAGACCATGTGAGTTGCCTTTAATGTGGTTTCTTGGAACACAACATGAAACATCCATTATTGTAATCATATGTTATTCTATCTATGCTACCAGACCACATGACTATGAAAGTGTGGAGTTTTAGTCTTGCTCACAATTATTATCTCCATGGCAGAGCATAAAAATATCTAGCCTACCATAATTATTAGTCAGCTATAACACAGTTGTTTTCTTTTCTTGGGCTGTTAATACATAGGTACAATTGGAGTCTTATTAAATGAAGGATAATCAACTAAACACATATCCAGCACTTTCCTTTGGAGTAAGGTATTTGTATTTCTATAGCCATCCTTCTTGAACACACTGAAAATAAGTCATTTTCCTATGGTTTTCTAGAGAAAACTCAACTGTTTGGCATTTCAGAATGATTTAAATGCTTTATTTTCTCCACATTTTAAACAATTCTGTCTAGATGTGTCCCAGGTTCTAGGGAATATCACTAAGGAGAACCAGCTATTGTGTTGACTAGACATACCACATGCTTTATTTGGGTACCTAATTCTGAAGAATGTTGAGCAACTGCCAAACCTCCACCTCCTCATCCTCACCCCAGGAATTTATGTCCTGGACATGAATGACATAAACAACAATAGGTATGAACTAAAGTTTATTATTTACACAGTAAACAGCTGTAGGATTTCCAAGGAGAAGGGCTCAAATGTGATCTGGAGTGAAAGACGAAAGTTCAAGAGAGAAGGATAAGTCTGGTTTTGATTGTATTTAGGAGGCACAGGCAGAGTGAAGGTTCTCTGAGCAGGCTGGGATATGCATATTCATAGACTGAACTTTCTGCCAGCACCGAAGGAGGGAACACAAAGTTTTCTTACAAGTTTGTTCAGTTGTGAAGTAACAAGAGAAGGGGAAAGGAAAGGGAAGGGAGGAGCTTGAAGGATATTGGTAGTCCAATATGAAAAATGGAGTCTGTTTTTAATTACAGTAAACAAGTTAATTATTTTAAAGTTTTTAGGAAACAGATTGGTATTGCATTGATAGACACTGATAGAAATTAAGGCTTAAATATTTCAGCAATTCGTCTACACAGCTTTCACAATGTATACGATAAACTAATTCCATATCCATTGACTTATTTAATGCTTGTTATAATTCTGTGTCGTGACCACATTCTAGCTAAGAAAATCAAAGTTCAGGAATGTAAAGTGACATAAAAAGTCACATGTGTACAATTCAAGCAATTAACCAAGATGTAATTCAAGACATTCACCTACCAAATCACATGGACAATGGCTTACCCTACTGACCCACAGGACCAATCTGAGCTAAAGACCTAAGTTTTCTCATTTTAGAACATCTGAGGACTCAATGTCTCCTATACCCTGGGGAAAGAGAGGTGACCGAATTCAGTATTCTCCTTTAGTTCTTAATGACAGACTCTAACCAGCATGCTAATGAAGCAGAGACCATCATGTGAGACAATTTGCCCATTCCTCTGTTTCCAAGAAGTGAAATAGTTTCAAGACCTACCTTATTCAAGGTACTACTGATTTGTAAATGTTATGTAACCAACCTATTTGTGCCATAATAAGGGCCAGGGACAGCACACGATACTCCAGGACTGCCCAAACTAGACAAGTGGCATCTACGTTGCAAATCAGATTTCCTGCCATGCTAGGCCGTATTCACATATGACTCCATAACTCAATTTCAGGAACACATTTCTTACCTTTGTTTCCATATCTGAGAGGTTTCTTAGTGTATACTTTCATGGAGCAAATACACACTGATTCTATGTGCTCTTAAAGTGCCATTAACCTGTTCAACTCCTCTCTGAACTGTACTAAAAATAAATGCAGAGCAGTTATTATAATTATAGAGTAAATATAACAAATTGACGTAATTATAATTAAATCCAGGAAAAGCAGTGAACATTTTCGTATGTACAAAATTAAGTCAAGACCCTTATTTGTGGTTCAAAATTTTCTCCTTGGGGAAGCAAAATATTAACTGAGAACTTTAGAGGCAGAAAATTAAAAGCCATGAAGCACTTTACTTTCTCAGGCAAGAAGAATAACCCCCAAATTTGAGTTCTGTGAGTGTTCACCTGGTTTACATGAAAATGTACGTAAATGATTATTTCATGATAGAATTTTATTTACTTCTATAATGTGAATTTTTTTAAGTGTTCAGATTTTAAAAAGCAAGGGTAAAAATGCACATTCACATATAATTTGGCCTCATTACTGGGTTTCTAGTGAAATTCTTGTTGGGCCTGGGGTACCTGAATAATTATCTTAATTCTGTAAGTCTCTTTGCGTGTACAGAAATATAAGTACAGCTGCATTTTCCAATGAGCGATTTTTTCTAAGTAATGTTGCTTACAAGTTTTCTAGCAATTAGCATACTAAGAAATCACCTCGCCTTGGCATTTTCCTTCTTTTCTCTGAGACTGCTTTTTTGGTGCCCAATTTTTTCACATTTGCTTTGTTTTTACAAAAGTATGAGAGAGGCTGGTAAAATTCCCCAGTGGGTACTTGGTATCTTATTTTGCAGTGGCACACAAAACCTCATTAAAGCTAAGTTTGTCAGTATGGAAAAAAAAAACGATTGCAAACTACTCATCCTTTCAAAACACTGTGCTTTAAGATTAATATAAAGAATGGGTCATGAATAGTACCTGCAAATTATCTGCTATGACAAAGTCAAGCATTCAGTAAATGACTGTCATCAATTAGAGGACATTTTGTGGAATAGCTCCAAGTGGAAATTTCAAAGATGAAGGGTAAGAAATGAATAAATGAGCCAGCCAAAGAAAGAACTGAGGGCAATATAATAGTAAATAATGAGGAGGAATGTGTTCAGATGTGGAGAGACTAACACCAGGTATTTTTAATAGATAACAATGAAAGTCGAACATAGATAAACAATGACTATGATGAGTTCCAGTGCTCATTTTTTGCATCGTTAGATATGAGAAACAAGAGATGAGTGCAATGCATAAAGACAAATCTGAGTGTGCCAGTAATGGCCTATGACGTCCTGGGCCACAGAGATACATAGCACTGAATTGGCCATGTCTGACTTCCTGAATCTTGATCACAGGGAATTTTCACCTGTTCAAATTGTTCAACTACATGTCTCCGGCTCTTTACTGTCTATCCAGAGTGATTTTGTAGATGTTACAGGAGACATTCAAAACTCATAATATGCTTTAGCATTCATATTTGAAATCAACTCAGGAAATCTGGTTGTTCAGAGAAAGCAAAATTATCTCTGACAATATACTACTAGATTAAATTGTTTCCACCTTGTCCTTAGGATCTCCCCTTCTTGTCTTATTATATAGAAGCTGAAACAAAGAGTAACCTAGAAATTTTTTTAAAAAGTTTCTCACTTTCCATTAGGAAAAAAGGTATAGTTTTGCACTAGGCCCATAATACTGATTTATCATAATTGCTACAGACTTTGTATTTGGAGTTCACACTGTAGAACACAACTATTTTTTAAAAATCAGTATGTAATATGCTTTCATGACAAGTCCCATGGTGGGCATTTCTGACCATATGATGAGTTGAGCTGAACTGAGTTGGCTGAAGCCTTTTTCTCAAGGGACATTATGTTTGCTTTTATTAATGTTGCCTCCTTCTGCCTGCACAGTTTTATATATTTTTCTAGGGCCAACTTGTCGTATTCTATAAACTTGTTTTACCAGAGGGTATGTGGAAGGTGTGAAATGTGTAGGAATGTCACAAATTGTTTTAGGAGGATAACTTACATATATTATAAAAATATGAAAGCAGATAAAAAGTCATTTGATATACTCATAATCCTTTATGTTATCCCTTGAGGGATGAAGAACACAAGTATATTTGATGCTACAATGATCTCCTATTTTGGCACAGAGTTTAGTGGCCTTTGTGGCTAAGAATGATGCTGATTCAAGTAAGTAACAACTCCTAAAAAACCGAAAGAAGAAATGAGAAACCATGATCAAAGAAGATGAGGGGAATGATAAGTAAAGGAGCGAAGAAAGATAGTAAAAAAAGAGAGGGGAAAATGAAAAGTATCCAGCTGGATAAGTGCTGTAGCAATTCTATCAACATTTTTTATTTCTTTTGCAATAATTATAGGAGGTAAAAATTATTATCTTTATGATACAGATGAGTAATTGTGGTTAGAGAAGGTAAATGTTTTATTTTCTTATAGTGACATAACATCATCTTTAGAGAAGACTCAAGGTTTCAGGCTGTTCACAAAGAATGCACGGACTTCACTACTCTTCCTGATGGTAGATAATAGAATTCCAATGTGAGATAGAGTGAAGAACCAACCAGCATCTGACTTGGATATTCCTCTGCAATTCTCATGAAAAAGAATGCCTCCTCTGTATTTTGAGGATCAACAATTATGTATCTAACCAAGGAGGTCTGAAAGAGACTTAAAATATGTTACTGAAGTTTCTATGTAGCATTCAGCATAATTGTCATTGTCTAGCATTGGTTATCTAACATCTGACTTTCATTCTGCTCCAAATTTGAAGGTAAAGTATTTATGTTATATAAATTGAAAATAAGTAATATATATCACTCAATAACACATGAGATGAACTGAACTTCAAACTATCAGATTTATTTTTTTCACTTTAAAAGAAAATTTTGTAAATTGAGAAGAAAAAAATCTCAATTTTGATCAGTTTGTCAGTATTATCCCTAAAGTTAGTTATCTAAATTACTTTTCAAGGGCCAAAAATATTCTGAGTAAAACATATTTTGTGGAAATTATTTACATTGCTTACTTTCTTTTTTTTTTTTTTCCAGAGCACAGGCGAACTGACCAGGTGGCACTGTCCAGGTGGCTGTGTTCTTTTTTTTTTTTTAAATATTTTATTTTATTTATTTATCTTTAGAGGGGAAGGAGAGAGGGAGAAATATCAATGTATGGTTGCCTTTCATGCGCCCCCTGCTGGGAACTGGCCTGCAGGGAACTGGCTTGCAACCCAGGCATGTGCCCTGACTGGGAATCAAACCGCGATTCTCTGGTTCGCAGGCCTGTGCTCAATCCACTGAGCTACACCAGCCAGGTCTACATTGCTTACTTTCTTTTAATGTTGGAAGCAACTTGTGAGAACAACTCCTTATTGTCCAAATAACCCCTCATAGTCTACTCCATTGCTCCTGTAGAGTCAGGCTTCAGCTTTATTACTTAACCTGTGAGTCACTGACAAAGTCATGATGTGAAAGAAACACTAAAGTGTCTGAAACTTAGCTTCGTGCTGTAGAAGAGCAAGGCAATGGTTAATGATCTTCCTAGCATCACTCTGCTAACTTTCTAGAGCCACAGGATTTGCTAAGAACAATAAATAATTCTGCTCAGTGAAGAAGTATAATCAAAATGAAAACAAACAAAACTAAAAAGAGTTATGGAAATAATATCTCAACGTACAGAAGGTGGGAATGGTATCCTAAAATAATTTGCAAAATCTACCAAACATTTAGTTAGAACAACAAACAAAAAGAACAACATGTAGAACGAAACACAGTAAAGGACAGTAAAGGACAGGCTTAAGTAAAGGGCAGTAAAAGCGATGTCACGGACACTGAGCACTATACAATAGAGACAGAGAAAGAAAAACAGCAGCAAAACACGTAACAATGTAATTCACATTACAGAATATGTTAATGAAGAGGAGAAAATTACCAAGGAATGAAAGAGGATAAGAAAGTTCACCAAGGAAAGAATAAAAATAATTATTTTCAGTGAAAACTGCATAACCCTGGTTCTGACTGAGGTGGTTCAGTAGGCTGAATGTCAATCTGCAAAGCCAGAAAGGTCATCGGTTCCACTCCACTTCAGGGCACATACCTGGGTTGCAGGTTCAATCCCCAGTAAGGGCACATGCAAGAGGCAACTGATTGATGGATGTCTTTCTCTCATGATGTACTTTATATATCTGCTATCAATGGAAAATGAGTGAGTAAATTTCCTTGGTAGAATTTTTAAAATTTACTTTTAAAATTAAAATGCAAGGTCGAAATATTAAGTATCTCATGTTACATAATTATCTGTTGTACAAAATGAAAATCTAAAATGATCTCAGGTAAAAAGAAGCTCTTGGGCATTATGAATATTATTGAAATATATCATTCACACTTTTAAAGGATGGATAGTTGGGTTAATGTGTTCATTCTTTCTTGTTTACTTTTTAAAGAGCAAAGGTAAAGGCAGAATTTTGTTTGTGGAAAATGACCATGGAGCCTTTTTTTCCCTCTATAATCACATCTTACTGACTTCCTAAGACTTCTTATAAAGAGGCTTTTCCCAGTGCCCCGTCTGTGAAATCTGTTAATCTAATGTATAGTAACACAAACAAGGAAGCCAGGCCTAATACACAGACACACACACACACACATTCAGATATATATGTATATTTAGTTTTTATTGTCATTCTGTCCCTTCAAACTCACATTGCTTGATGCAGGTAAAAGTTGTGTGTTAGATCTGCAGTCTGCCTTCCTAGCCATATTCAGGAGCTTCTCCAGTCTGAGTCATAGCAGCTGGGAGAAATAATAGAAAGAAAAAGGATAGATAGAAGAACAGGTCAGATAGAGATGCCACATTAAATCCTCAACAAAATCAGAGAACCATAGAAACACTGTGGAGTACAACATTTGGTTTCTCTGGATGTCCAAGAAGTCACATTGCCAAGCTTTTCTGACTGCAGAAAAATTAAATAGCTCATAGATATAATATTGTGTTAATACGATATTAACAAAATTGTATTAATATGATATGCATATTTGTATTAACATATCAGTAATATACTATTGATGACATTTGTGTTATATATAAATAATAGTTTTGGAAATTACATTCTGAGTTTTAAAAACAGTATCAGTTCCGTATGTCTTCATTGTGATTATGAAGACCAAATATTAGCAAAAATATGTAAATGTACATTAATGTCATCAAAAGGTACATTTATTATACTTTACAAATCAGAGCTCTCATGTCACTAAATCAAATGGCTTACAGGCTCATTCTCTGTTTTGCCACTTGTAAAGGTCACCTGAATCACAGGGAGAGAAATTTGCTAGAAAATTTGAATTTATTTGAAACCGATCTCCTAATTATCTTAAATACCATATTCTTATACTGATTGCTTCTGAAAAAAACCTACCCTGTATATACTCTTCTGAAAGTCTATCAAATACAGGCTTTTTAAAAGTACTGTAAGATGTATTTTTCAAAACTGTGAGTTCACATGTATTTATTCTGTCAATTGTTTTTCTGTGAATCTTGTGGAAAAATCATTTTTCTGTCCTGTGAAATACCTTTTTCAAAGTTATCAACCTATGGTACCTCACCTATGATTTATACATGTCCAATTTAGCACTTTAAAACTGAAGTCTCATTCCTCCTGAGTTGGGACATTCTGAAGTGAGCATCTGGAACACGTGATTAAAATGGTTTGACCATCCATTAGAACTTCTGTTTACTTAAGGGCACCTAGATTATAGACATTAATAAAAAACACTCTGTCCATGTGCACATAAAAACATGGGGTTTAGTATATAGCAAAACATAGGAGGATATGCTCAGTAGAGGCAATTGAGTGTTAAGTGCCATGAAAGATCATGAAGGACTGAGTGCTCCATTATAGCCGGCAGAGGAAGTGCTTATACATTTCTTAAGCTGGAAAAGATTCTTTAAGTGTGAATTTAATCTAATTTTCTATAAAAAGTCCATGCCTTTCCAACAATGGGCTGCAGAGTTTGTGCAACTTGAAATAGTTTCTTTCCTATTCTATACACAGATACATACACACCCAGCTTGAATTCCTCTCATCCTCTCTTCTTATCTCCTCGTTCCTCTCACCCTAAGCTGGGTAGTCCAATTCTTAAAGCTGGTTTTCTACCATGTGTTAACCATTTTAAACTCACCAAAATGTTTTAAAAAATCATGATCTCTACCCTCAAAGAGCTCTTGTCTAAAGAAAGAAACATACATATGGATAGATAAACAGTGAAAGTCTGAAAGTTTTATTTGAGAAATATGTACACAGCCCTGTTTTAAAATAAAGAACAGTTTGAGTAGCTCTGTGAGGTCTCTGTAGGCTGAAGGCATGTAAGCTGATTGTCAAACAGGTGTGGGGAAATGTCCATTTACCATTCAGCAATACACAGTACACTAACTGAAAGACTGAAACACATAAGCATTGACCACCGTTTGATTCACAGATTAAGCCATTAAAGTGTACACTGCCTCACTCCCCACCTCTTACAGTGATTGGCCTCTATGTACTAGAATTGAACTACCAAATTCCCTTCTCAGCCCTTATCCTCTACAGGATATTTTGCTAATATCCTAACCTCATGTCAAGACTGCTCAAACTGGGATTGCTATTTGCCTCATTTTGCTGTTCACCCCTTCTCTTTCAAGTTAGGTATAGATACAACTATGAAAAGAAAGTGATCGTTGAGAAAGCAAATAAAAATATGACCTCATGGTCTGGGTATAAAATAAAACCTTGAAAAAACAGATACTTTTAAGGGATCCAAAAGGGTTATCTGAGATCAAAATGGGATTTATCACCACTCTCTCCTATGTTTTCCCATTATCATGGCTTCAGAAAGATCTCTGTGTTTGCCAGACTGCTTCACATCCTGGAAAGCAATTGCCATGTTTCCAGTGACACCCAATACATAAGCTCTGAAAGACAAAAGGGAATAAGAAACCACCAGTCTTTCCACAGCAGTGACATGCAGCAACAGGGGCTTCCATAATTTTTTTAAACTTGGAGTTCCATTGCAAAATGTTTGCCTTGGTGCTGCAGACAACTGCATCAGTGGGATTTCTCATAGCTCCTGCTCTGGGCAGTGACAATAAATATGTCAGCCAAAGTAGTTTGTATTTATGGCTTAAGTATCATTTGGACATTAATTCAGCTGTGATATCATAAGAACACCTCAAACTCATATGGCTTAACTTGAACACAAGAATTGGCCAGTTTGTTCTTAAAATTAGATGCAATGATGTGTGAGGCCCTAGCTGATGTTACGTAGAGCAGACAAATCCCCCACTTGACCTCCCTCAGTCAACTGACAGAATAATGAGAGAATAACACAGTTCTTGTCTTAAGCCACTAACACCATAGAGTTGTTGGGTCTGGCAAATCTGGAATTTATAGAGCAAGCCAGCGGGCTGAGGATTCACTCAGCATAGGAGTGGACGTTGCATGCAGTCTTGAGCCTGAAATCTGCAGGGCAGTCCAACAGTCTACAATCTCAGGCAGGGTTTCTGTGTTGCAATCTTGAGACAGATTTGTTTTTTGGGAAACTTCATCCTTTGCTCTGAAGAGCTGCACCCCAATGGATGAGGCCTACCTGCATGATAAAAGATAATCTGTTTTACACAAAGTATACTGATTTAAATGTTAATCATATCTAAAAAATATACCTGCACAGAATTATCTATACTCTTTAACCAAATAACTGGGCCCCATAACCATCACAATCACCATGTGTAAACTTGAGAGTGATACACACCTGTTTAAACCATCTTTATTCTCAAAATAAAGATAATAACAAGGTCTGCAGAACAGGACATAACTATCCTGTGTACAACAAAAACATGCCAACTCCCCAGAATAAGATGCAAAGTCTTTGGGTTATGTTCACTCTTCTGCTTGATACCCTGTAACTTAAATATTATGATAAAGTTAATGATACTTAAATTATAGTAAAGTTAGTATATCTTATGTTATATGATAAGGAGATAAGAGAAGGAAATTATGTTTTATCTATCTAGCTATCTGAATGTGTGTGTGCATGTCCATGCACACATACCTGTAATAAAATGAGATTGAAATACTTAGAACAATCATAAACTTCCTTCCTGTAGCAGGTCATGTGATCGTAGCTGGTATTTATGGTGCGTTTTTTCTATTACTTATTCTATATTCACTTTGCCTTCATTGAGCATCTCAGTTGGTCATGGTTGGTTATTTACCTAGCAGGTAACTGGAACCTGCATTTCTACCTGGATTGGGTTGTTGAAGGTTTTCATTAACATTAATCACAGGGCATAGTAGTACTAAGACATTTTAGAGGACATTTTGCATTTACCTCTTATTTACCTTTGTTTACCTCTATTTACCTCTTATTTCCCTTTATTGTGAACTAGCCATCCAGTTTGCCCTTAGCAGTCAGAATCTATCATCCCAGCCGGAACAAGAACTCCTTTACTTGCCTGCTGACTCAGAGGAATGATTTGCTCAAAGTGACTGAGTAACATGTCTTAGCTTCCAGATTGATGGAGTCATTGTCATGCTAACTGGTGGAGGCTTTCCTCCTCTTGGACCATCGCCTCTGGACAAGCAGAGCATAAGTTTCCAGGAACAGGGAGCAAAAGCTTTGCTAATGAATCACAAGTGGTAAATAGCGAGTAGTAATACTGTCATTTATACACTGATCTTTGGACCCATGAACTCTGACTATGAGAGAAATGGCACCACAGACTGATGCAGCCATTGCTTAAGAATGGCTACCACAAACAAAAACAGGTATCACAACAAATGGTGAAATACTACAGTAAATCTATAGAAATGCTAAGTAGGAAAGAGATACCTGCTCTCTTCACTATTAGCCAATAGTGTGTGTGTTAAAAATGAAATAATCATAATAGGAAACTAATCCAAGTGCAGGCTGGGAAAGAGACGTTGATGCAGCAGGAGACAGGGCCACGTGCATGGGGGACAATTTTTCACATGACTTACTTATGGAATCAGAGCCTGTTACGTCCAATTGCAGACATGCCACTTCCATTTGAGGATGGAATGCTGTTATGCACACCCAAATTATAGCTTTGTGGGTCAGAAAATATTCAGTTAATGACAGAAAGCTCAAGGTGCACGGTAATTTAGGGGCCCTCAGTTAAATATTGTCTCTCCTAAGGCCTAGTAGCAAGCCAAAACCTGTTCCTCAAAAAGAGAGCGGTTATACATACAGTAAAGTAGGGCTTTTTGATCCCACATGATAAGGATCTGCATTGCAGACCAACTACAGATGCCTGCAGATACGTCCAAAGAGAATCTTTATCTGCCTCTGACTTTGAGCAGCGTTAGACTTGCTGGGTCATTCACATGTGGTGCAGCAGTTTCCAGAGCAGCCTGTGCCTGTTGCAGAACCTCCTTTGGTACTGGACCCCACTCAAAACTACTGGGTCTTAGATCATTTGGTAAATAAGTCATATTAGCACACCCAGGAGAGGACCAGGTTGCTTCCATAATCCAAGAGGTTTGCTAGACATTTTGACTTTTCTTTTGGTTTTAGGAGGAGTCAGATGCAGCAAATTACTCTTCACCTTAGAATACATTCAGGACAGATTGATTTTAAGGAATTGGCTTACATGATTATTATTTAGGAGGCTGGCAAGTCTTCAATTTTTAGGGTGAGCTGGTGGGCTGGACTTTAAGTAAAAGTTGATGTTATATTACAGTTTGTGTCCGAAATCCGCAGTGCAGCCTAGCCAGCTGGATTCTCAGACAGGGTTGCTATGTTTCAATCCTGAGGCAGAACTGCTTCTTGAGGATTCCTTAGTCTTTGCTCTTAAAGCTTGCAGTTGATTAAATGAGGTCCATCTGTATTACGGAGGGTAGTCTATTTTACTGAGAGTCAATGGATCTAAATGTTAAGCACATCCAAAGAACTCCTCCATAGCAATGTCTAGACTGCTGTTTGACCAAACAACTGGGTACCATAATCTAGCCAAGTTGACATGTTAAATTAATCATCACAGTTGATAAAACCATACCTAATTAATTTGATACTTTTGCTAACAGATTTCTAGATCAAATGGTGAAACTGTCAGCTGGTTTTATTTAGTTCTGTATGATAAGGTAGAGATAAGAGAGGAGAACAAGGAAGGGACTATTTTGTTTTCAGAACTGAAAACATATTTATGGTCCTTCATTTTTGAAGAATATTTTAACTGCACAGAATTTAACACTCATTACTTTCATTCATCAGGTTAGTGTAATTTTTTAAAATGTGAGTGCTTTTAATATGATTTTTTTGTCTTTAGCTCCTTGAAGTTTGACTTTGAAATGTACAGTTTGGGGTCATTATAAATAGTACTGCTATAAATATTATTTCATATGCCTTTGGGGGAGTGTATGCATACATTCCTCTTAGATACATAGCTGGGGTACAATTGCTCAGTCATGAAGTATGCATAGGCTATTATTATTAATTATTATTTTTATTAGCCATTATCTATTATCATCTTGATTATTAACTATGATTATTAACTTTTAATGTACTAACTCAATTTTGGCTATTATTAGTGCAGTTGCTATTACTATTAATAGCCTGGGAGTAAGATGGTGTGGTTGCTTGAAGTAGCCTATGCCTCTCAGAGATGAAATCCCTGGGAGGCCAGGGAAGGGAGGGCCCATAACTGGGGCAGTCCTGCCACTGAAGGGACATGGGCCATTATGTGGCCTGATATTCCGGGCTCTATTCAAATAGAAACAAAGGTCGTTTTTGACCCAAGCAGGTTCCTTACTTGGGAATGTGAACTAGAATCCCCTGAAAGATCCCCAGGTGATAGTGGGTCAGGATGGGCACTGAGGTGAGCTTCTCAGAGGGAACCCAGAGCGGGTCCACCCTCAGGCAGACAGTTCACCCACGGTCTTCTTCCAATGCTGAGCCCGATCACCTGGGTTTTCTCAGGCCACTACCAGCAGGTCTTCCTTGAGTAACTGGTGGCTGAACTGCAGGGTCCCCAGACACTGCCAGCACTGGGAGCCTGCGCCATCAGACCCTCCACAGAGAAGGACACTCATGCCTGGTTCCAGTCTAAAATATTTATTTTCAGAAAATGTTTGTGCCTGTGTGAAGGAGGAGCTTTGTGGGTGTGCACAGCTGCCAAGGATTAGCTGGGTCACCAAAGCCACAGAATGACAATTGGGAAGGCAGCAATAATTGTGAGACTTGGGGCCATGTGGGGGGATGATTTTGAGAATGACTTCTTATGTGACAACTTGGGTGTTGAAAGCACAGGAGTCCCAGTTAGTTTCTGCTCTGGAGCCAGATACTGTCTCTGATGCAGCTACAAGGGGACGGAGCAGCAAGAGCTTCCCGGGTGCTTAGAGGGAAACTCATCCTCTATGGGCCTTTGCCCCTTGTTTTCCTCACATACCTGGAGGCAGCCACTGGTGGTCAGCAGCCCCCACAGACACACCTTCTCAAACTCCTGAGCTACTCTCTGCCCAGCCCAGAATGCCTGTGTCACCTGCCTGAAGACCCACAACAGGTTTCCTCGCAGGACACCCTGGACTCCTTCCTCAGTAGAGAAAGGTGGAAGTAGATTGGAAGTAGATCCTAAAACCGCTGGTTTGGGCCATTTCACATGAGGATTTACCCTGCCTCAAGTCTCCTTGAGAGCCCCTGGATGCTCCTTTCCATGTGTGTGAAGAATGAGAAAGCATGACTGACAAAGACCACAGAGACTGCCCAGTCTCCTGGCCAGAGGCAGGGAGCTCTGAGAGCCAGCACAGAGGCACCCAGGCTTCACGTCCGACTGCCTCCCTTACAACCATCAGCATCGCACCACCCACTCTGGGACTCCAGTTCTACGTAGCTCCAAGGTGCTGTGTGCTGTCCATTTTTGGTTTTTTGGAGGAAGGTTGTATATACTGCCAATGGATGGGTCAAATGTGTTGGCTCTTCTGAGGTTCCCCATGTCAAAGCTTCAGGTCCAAACCAGAACTGCTCACAGAACTCAGGGTGGGCTTGTCTTGACACAGTGGACATGTTGGCTAACAGGTCACACTGCAACACCCCCACGAACAAAGACAACAGTACGGTGCCACCTTTCTTCTTCGGTATTTGTGGACATGTGGACATTCAGCTCCCTCCGCCCCCCAGCATAACCACCTGCCTGTTCACCTCCTGGGCTCCTTTGAGGTCAAAGGAGACTTCATCTCTCTGGTTTGTGTCAATGAAGAAGACTCAGCCCTGGTTTGGATGGTGTCTTGGCCCTGGGTTTGAGGATTTTGAGGAGTATTTACCACCTACAACCCTACACTGGGTTCAAGAGCTCAGGCAGGTGAACTGTGAAATTGTGGAGCAGATGTTCAGCTTGGGGTTTGAGGAAGTTGTGCAAACTGAGGCTCAGGTTCAAGGGATCCTGGTTTGAACCTCTTGCTTTAAGTTCAAGGGCCAGGGAAGTCTCTCACCAGAATGTGCAGGATATCATCAAGAATGTTCTGTGTATTCCTGCATACCTCCTGGGCAGCTGAGTGGGAGATCTCAGCTCTCTCACCATGCCATGGTGTCTGAGATGTGGGAGAAGCCTGCCATTATGCCCAGGGGATTCATTTCCACCACCACCTTCAGCAGGGACAGGTTGGAGAGAAGGAATCAGGAGTAAACCTGTATGTGCATTTATTTGTAGGGAACAAGTGAAGTGTCTACTGTCCACTTTACAACACCCCACCAGGCTGCCTACTTTTAACTGAGGACACAAGCTGCAGCTCAGAATAGCAGGCCCATACTGATGAGGTGTTTGCTCCAAGGTGAGGTGCAGGGCATCCTGTTCCTGGGTCTGGCATGAGCCATAGGCTGACCAGAACTGGGGGAAGGCTGGGGATTGGCTTTGGCATGGACTGCTTTGGAGCTCCTCCCTTTGCAGTCTCCACAGCGCACATAAAGGGCCCAGAGGCCACATGAAATGAACAGCTTGTTCCATGGTACCTGGATGTCCACCAACCTGGTTCACTATGACCCTGGCACTCCCCAGCACCCAGGTCATGGCACTGTTTTGGGTTACCCTAGTAACTGAGTTCCACATGACTAACTGAATGTAGTCTCTAGAGCTCCCATATCCTGCCACCTGCCCATTTCCCAGCAGCCAGTATTGCCTTGAGTGTCCCTGTGATACCTGTGCCCCCAGTAACCCTTCTCTAAGACTATCCAGGCTGGTCTGGCCATGGCTGAAATTGTGCAACATCCTGTAGCAGTGGTGGTAGAACTGCCTCAGGACCAAGGGAGAATCATTGTAGCTGGAAGGAGGTCAAGGCAAGGTGAGGTCAGGGACAAATGGGTAGACTCCTTTAGGCCTGGGCCAGCCCAAGCATTCCCCACCCCACACCACCACACAGGCTATACTAGGACCCTCTGAGGCCTGGTCTAGGCCATTCCCACCAGGGAGGAGGTGACAGAGTAGACTATTTGACTGGAAAGAAATGAATTACTTCCAGGGCAGCTGAGCCTTCAATCACAGCAACATCTGTCCCAGAGCTGCTGGCTGACTTGCCGGCCAGGGTCCATCCTCCCTCAGTGTGGAAATCCCTGCCTTGTTGAGATCAGAAGTATAGGGCCCAAAGAAAGGCATGACACTTAGTTTTTGTTGCTACACTCGCCTTATCCTGTGGCTCATCAGTCTCTGATTGTCCCAGAAACCTCAAGGTGTAAGTTCTTGTCCTTGCTCGGCAGGCCCCACTCCATTCCCAGACTCACACCCTGACCCTACCTGTCTCCTCCAAGAACTGCAACCCACACACCCTCACACACACCCCTACACACACATACATAGGGGATGTGCCTTATCACAGAAGCTGAGGGGATTCTGGGACTGTGCCCAAACTCTTTCATCCCTAGTGTCTCAAGTTTCTGCTTTGAACCTTGGCAACCCCTGGAGTTGCTCCATCTTTGCAACCTTCCCAGGTAATAGGAGTGACCAGTGAAGGGACAGTGACCTAAATCTGAGCACTGAAGACCCTAGAAACCTGCCCCCCAAAGAAATGAGCCAAATTCTTCCAGAGGGATTGGAAGTCCTGGGCTGTGTAGAAGGGGGAAGTGTTCCTAGCTTGGGCATATTGGAGGTATTGTGCACTTGATGTTGCCCAATGCCTATTAGTCAGGAGAAAGGGAAAACTGAAGGCACTGTTGTAGTAGACAGCTCTGCCTGGTTTTAGGAATTGTATCTCTACCCCTTGCGGCTAAGGGCGAGAGATGACCTTTGGAATGCAGCCGCAGGAGACAAAGCCTGTCTCTGGTAGCAAACTCTGCCTCAGTTCCTCTCCCTGCCCCCAGAGCTTGGTTAGGAGTCAATGACAGGTAAGACCCCTCACAGCGGGGGGCAACCTAAGCCAGACTCGATCACCTGGGAGGCCTTCATGGAAGGACTAGGGAGGGTGCAACAAAGAGCAATGGACTCTTGCCCCCCCAGCTTTGGCAAAGCCCAAGTCCCCATGTTCTCTGGGAGAAGCGCTTCCTGGCTCTAATCCCCTTAAGCCTGAATACCTGATGGGGAGAGGTACAGCTCCTTGCCTGGCCAGAGCGTGCCCTGGGGGAAAATCTGGCATCTCAAAGACTGGATAATTAACCTGTGAAATCTGCTAAAAGTGCTTTCATTCATATGATAAGGGTTGGAGAGGAAATGAGTTTGTCTCCCAAAGTTTCTGCAACTCTGACTCATAGTAAGCCCTCAGACCTCTTCGTAATGTTATCTACTGTTTGATCCTTGCAGCCCGGTACTCCAGTGTATTACAACCCAATAAAAGGCTATGGAGAAAGGCACTTGAGGCCTTTTTCTACCCAGAGAAACTGGCCACAGCCCACGCCTCCATCCCCAAACAGATCTCAGCATGTCTCGGCCATATTTATTCACTCATGCGTGTCTGTGGCACCAGGGGACCTCGAGAAAGTGGTCGCCTCCATACACTGTATGGGTGGGGAGTCTACTCCCTGCCTATATCCATAGCCAGAAGGTTCTCTAGGCAGCCCACTACAGAATGAGTGTCTTGCAGGGCTCTGCTCCAGGTGGCTTGTGCACCCAAACACAAACTGGGATCTCTTCTTTCCCCTTCTCCAACCCTGTATTGCTGGACAGCAGTCCATACTCCTACTCGTGCAGCTGAGTGGAGAGAAAATCTTGGATTTGCTGTTGTCCAGTCCAAAACTGTGCATTTGGTGGATAAACAGGAAGTAGGGCCTATAAAAAATGAAGAAGAGAAAGTCAGAGAGTCCAGACAAATAAATGGCGGCTACTAATAAAGGAAGGAGAAGGGAAGATTTAGCTTTTTGAGGTTTTTTAGTTTTCCTTCAGAGACAAAATGTTTAACATCCCAGGACGTGGGGGAAACTCTTCCAACAGAGATAGGATGTGCTTAGCTGGAGAAGGTAGGCAACAGCTTTGTAGATTAGCTAGGCACCAGATTTTCTGTAGCATTCATCTTCAGTCCTTAGATAGGCTAGCAATCTTTGAAATGGCCTTGAGATGACCCTTCAAAGCTGAAAACAGAAATGTAGACACATCCAGAGTCATATATACTCAGGGGCATGTAAGTACTCATGTCCAATGACAAACAGATTTTGGGCTTATGAAACAGCAATTTTACTTCTGGCAGTTTATCCGAAGAAACTCGAAACACAAATTCGAAAGAATAAATGCACCTCTTTTTTCACTGGAGCATTACTTACAAAAGCCATGGTTTAGAAACACCCAAGTGTCTATCAGTAGACGAGGGGATGAAAAAAACTGTGGTACATTTGCACAATGGAATATTACTTGGCAATAAAAAAAAACACAAGAAAATCTTACCCGTTGAGATAACGTGGATGGGCCTAGAGAGCATTATTCTAAGTGAAATAAGCCACTCAGAGAAATACAAATACCATATGATTTCATGCCTATGTAAAATTTAATGAACAAAATGAACTAACAAGTAAAGCAGTGACCGAATCATAGCGAACAGGCTGACAGCTATTGGGGGGATAGCTAATGACAGCTATTGGGGGGTGACTGAATGTGGGATTAAGCAAGAATGGAAACAAAAGAGAAAACACTCAAGGATGCATACAACAGACTGTATCCTTGGTGATTGCTGGGGGGGGCAGGTAGGGGCAGGGGGGATGGTAGGGGCAGGTGGAGGAGGGTACAGGGGGGTAGATGGTGATGGAAGGAGACTTGACTTGGGCTGGCGAACGCACAATGCAGTACACAGATGTCTTGTGGAACTGTGCACCTGAAACCTGCATGTTTTGTTAACCAGTGTCAAGCAAATAAATTCAATAAAAAAGATAAATAAATAAGTACAAGCAGATTAACTTTCATTCTACTAGGACTTTTCTACTAAAAAAGTCAACAATATTTCCTTAATATCATAAATTACTTATCATGTTCAAATTTACCTGAACATTTGATCTTTAAATAATTATTTTAAATTATACTATGGATAAGAGCACCCCACACACATTTGGTCATTATCTTTCTTAATATTATTGAACAGCAAGTGGAGTGCAGCTGTTTGCTGCCAACCTCTAGGCAAAATTCAGGAGACGGAGATTTGGCGACAAAGGGAAGGAAACTTTATTCAAAAGCTACACAATTTTGGAATAACAGCTTTCCCCCTGTTTCAGTCACTTAAGCCTATCAATTAACGCTAAAATCTTTAATTCTTTAGTTACAGCTTTAATCACTTAAGCTTATCAATTAAGGCTAAACTAACTCCTGACTTCCCCTATCATTCCCCCTGTTATTTTTTAATTATCTCATTCCTATAGGATTAGTTTACAAACTAAAACATAAGATAAAAATGTTACGGAAAGGACAACAGACTTCTGTTTCAGAGCCTGTCCCCTCTAGAACATTCAAAAAAGAACCCTGCCAGCCTCTGCCGGCCCAGCCCAATCCTAGGCTGTGCCCGGAGTTCCTTCCCATACAAAATACCATCCTTTGGGAAACGCAGGCAGCTGCACCACAATCATCCAGCTTCCTTAAGGAAGACAGTTCAGAGAGTCTCTGCCCTCCTCTTCTCTTAAATCTTCTGGCCCATAATTCTATGCACACCAGGGGTGTTCGGCTTCTCAGCCAATCCCAGACTAGACTGTTTACCAAGGTCTGGGGCAATCCCTTCCTTTGGCTGCTCCCTACTCCTCCCAGTGATCTGACCAGATATCTCTGCCTCATGAATCTGGGGCTTGCTGTATCTTTTTTCCTCCTTTCTATTCTTTAAAATATATTATTTTTATTTTAAATGACAATTCATATACAATAGTATTTTAGTTTCAGGTGTGATTAGACATTTATAAATCTTACACATTAATCTTCTTCATAAGTCTGGTACCTATCTAACACCATACAGAGTTATTACACTATTATTGACCATAATCCATTATGCACTTTATATCTCCTTGATTAAGTTTAAAACTGGCAATTTCTTACTTAATCCCTTCACCTTTTTAACCTACATGCCCCAACACCTCCCCATCTGATAATCATCCATTAATTCTCTATGAGTTTTTTTGTGTGTGTGTTTTAGGTCCCACATGAAGTAATATATAGGGTGCTTGTTTTTCTCTGACTGACTTACATCACTTAGCATACTAACCTCTAGTCCATCCATGTTGTTGCAAATGGCAAGATTTTAATTATTTTTTTCTGGCAAAGTAACATTCAATTGCACACATGTACCACCTTTTCCCTATCCATTTGTGTATCCATGGAAACTACTCTTTTGACTGAAGTATTTAAGCAACTAATATTTAGAGTGATTTTTGACAAGAATGCAACCTGTGTAGGGGGAGGGTTAGCAAACTGTCCATGACTTCTGCCTGCACTTCCATCTGGGAGAAAGCTGCTCCTCCAGCCCTCACCCTGAAGTCAGACAATGCGCTTCCTCCCTGCACGTAGCTGGCACCTTTCAAGCTGCTGCCCCAACTATGGAGCTCAGAGCCAGTGAGTCTGTCAGTGAGTAAATTTGTGCACTGGCCCCTTAGGGGAAGCACCTGGCACACCAGCAGGCAGCCCTCTCTCTCACTCAGCCACAGTCCCTGCTGGTTTTCACAACCAGAAGTTACAAAGACTTCTCTTCCTGGCACAGGACCCCGGGCTGAGGAGCTTCCAGTGGGGCTGGGAGCCCCTGCTCCTAGAGTGGGGGGGCACTGAAGCCCAGGTATCTCCCCACCACCATTTCTTGACTGCCACACTGTGAGTGTGGGGTCTGTTCTTTTCCCATCTCCAACCCACCTAGCAGTATCAATGTGAGCTCTTCTGAATATCCTTAATTCTCTAAGACTCCTGTTTAGCTAGTTTTCAGGCTGATCTCAAGGGGGTTGAGGGTGACGTTCTGCAGTTTATTTGGAATTTTGCTGTAGTGTCAGGGGAAGATGAGCACAGAGTTTACCTACCCTGCCATCTTGACCAAAAGTTCTTCCTTGCAATTTATTTGTAAAATAAGAAGTCATATCCTTTGTCCTTTCGTTTTACTTTGGAATTTGCTGAATGCATCCCATAGTGTCATTCCCATGTTTGTCTGCCCTTCGAATTTTCTACAAACCAGTAGCTATGAGAAGCTTTTAAAAGCACACATGCCCAGAACCTACCCTACAAATGTTTTCAGCGAGACTGGTGTGAGTGCTGGGAGGCCCTTATTTTCCTAGACTCCCTAGGTGAGTCTAAGTCTGTTTGCCTCACCTTTGGGAACTGCCAACCCATCTGACTCTGCCAGTAGCCACAAGTCAGCCTCAGGCACAGCAAGCATCAGAGATAGACACAAGTTTCTAATCTCCAGTGGTGGGGTTTGGAGGGGTGGTCACTGCAGGAAGAGGCATTAGGTCTTTTGTGGGTGAACTGAGATTCACAATGGGAACTTCCCGGGAACCCCAGTGCATGTGCTTCCTTTCCCCAACCCAAGCTGGGGAAACTTCTTAAGTGATCAGAACTATCCCCTACCTTGTGTCTGAGGGTCTATGTCTGGGGTGGAGCACCATCTTGCTGCTGTGGCCCCTCAGGACAAGTGTACTGTCCCCAGAGTGGGCAATTTCACCCCAGTGGGACAGGCTCCAAGCTGCTGATAGCTCCCCCTTCTGGGCTGCTGAGGCAGGTGTGCCCAGTTTCTGGGCTCTTCCTTGCCTGCTGATAATTCCTCCTCCCCCACTCCCCAGGACCAACTGTCCCCTTAACTGCTGACACATTCCACTGGTAACTGCCATCACTCACAACCATGGCACACAGAGGTCAGAGTGACCTGTTCCATCCTCTGTTTTGCTTAACTGCTCTATGCTCTATAAAGCTTATCCATGATTTCCCATCACACTTAAAAATTGACCCACACTCCTCACCATGGTTCACTAAGCCCACTAAAGTCTGGATCGTGTCAACTTCTTCCATCACATCTTTATTCTTTTCTCTATCTTCCCTGGCCACACTGGTGTTTCTGCAGGTCTTAGAAGAGGCAGTCTTATTCCTACCTCGGGGTCTTTGGGTTTTCCAGGTCATCCTGGGGGGATAGTCTTCCTCCAGCTCCTCATGTGACCCATAACTCACATCTCCACTGACAATTCACCTCCTCAGAGGAGCCTTCCCTGACCACCTTGTGTAAACTACCACCCCCTCATCGGTCTATCCTCTTATTCTTTTTACTGTTTTTACAGCAATTATAATTATTTGAAATAATATTGTTGAATTATTTGTCTTGTTTGTGGATGCTTTGAGGGGAGGGGCTTCAGTCATCATATTCACCCAAATACCTCAGGCAACAAGTACAGGAGCTCAATGAATGTTTGTTGAATCTATAGATGTAAGAATGGATTCACAGAGGAAAACAGCCTTTTCTCAGTCTTGCTCCACAAGGAAGTACTCATCAGTTTCAACCTGAATCCTGCTTCTTCTACACTGGGTTCATTGAAAGAGCTACATAGAAGCTGAACCCAAGGATCCCCTTTTGAGGGGAAGGTCTGATAAGAACAGGCACTTCACATGGGAATGTCCTTTAAAAGCAACATGGGGGTTTTGGGGTCTGACCTTGAACAAACTTCTCTGCTTTAATGGCTTCTCTGCTTCCAACTTCGCTGGAGTGTCCAAAAGGATATCCCCATTGGCCTGGCAGCCACGGACCAGGTATTATGTTTCCCCAAGTAGCCCATCTGGATTTCTCCACTCCTTTGGTAGAAGACGTAGTAGGGACCAGGTGTAGGTGGAAAGGTGGGACCCACTGCTGTTGGAAAGAAAATTAGAGCCGATTATTCATTTGTACTGTACACTGTCCTGGCAGGACATTGTCTCTCTCATGTTTCTCCCAGGGTCTCACTGAAGCCTTCTAGTCTATTTGGCATCCAAAACACAACCTTGGCCTATCACTTCTATAAGTTCTCTAGAGAAGCAGATTTGGCTATAAAAGCAATTATGTGGGACCTAGGGCAGCAGCAGGATATCAGAAATTATTCCCCATTCCCAGAGAAATGAGAACCTGAAAATAATTACAATCAGGATCAGCTCCATTTTTCTCACATCTTACAGCCTTTCACTTATGAGACTTTACAAAATTTCCAAGGTTTGGAACACAATCTAATATAAATTGGTTTCAGAACCTTTCCCACTTTGTTGAATCCTCTCAGACCTCATTCATACTGTTTTTGTCAGCCACACTGAACCCTAGACCTCTGGTACTTTTACCTGGGTTAGAAAAAGGCCAAATATTGTGGAAGAGTAACTAGGAGGTTAAGAGCCAGATTCTGGATAACAGGTCTAGGCTTACATCAACCCAACCTCCTGGGACATTGTGTCCTCAGTCCTCCAGCTTCGGAACCACTTCATCGCTGCCTATGCTCTTCTGTTGCTTCCATGGTGTGGCCCCATCCTTTCTCCCAGTACTCAGCAGCTCAGTCTGGGATGTGTCTGAGGGGCTCTCTGTCCATGTCTATATGACAGTACAGTGGGGGTGACCGGATTTGGAAGAGACATTCATGAGTGACACTCAACTTCTTCCTCAAACTTCTTTATAATTTGCCAACAAAATGCACTTGACTTTTGCTAAGATGCCAATCAGTAAAGGGTCTGAATGAAAGTATCTTGTAGCCCCAAGGGGAAACTCACATAATTAAAGATGAGAACCTTTGAACACTTGTCTGGCAATGACACTGCACTTTTTCTAAGCAATGAGCAGGAGAAGTTTGGGTCTCTGAAAGGACCCCATGCCACTGGTAATTATAGCTTATAGCTTATAGTTCTCAAGTGGGGGAGGCAGGCCCAAAATGATCATGTGGTAGCCAAATGAGGTTCTGTGTATACCGATGTCTCCTGTACAGATGCCCAGGCTAGACCCACCTGCTGTGCTGCACTCTCTGGGGACAGAGGATGAGTTATATTGAATAAAGAATATCTGGCCAAACATCTCTCTCTCAGGCAACCAAACAGATTGGTATCTGGCAGTGAACTGGTAGGGAAGATGCTCTGGAATACCACGCTTGCATTGTTGCACTGCCATGGAAACTGCAAGAAAGTCTGTGAGGTAATCACTACCAAGTATACCAAGTAAGGTCACTTAAAGTATCAGTGACTTTAGACTCTCAAGGTTTTGTGGAGAGCAGGCTGGGGACAGAGGGTAACCTGCCTCAGCTCTCCCTCCTGGCCCTCCCTGCCCAAGCCCTACTTCAGTTGCCACTCCCTGTGGAGCATATCTGTGGGCCGACGCAGCCATAGGGACCACAGAAAGGCCAGATAATCCCACATTCTGAGAAGAGCAAGAGAAGCAAGATTAACCTAAAACAGCTAGGTTTAGAGCACTGCTCCTAAGTATGTAACAGTTGGAAAGGCAGAGATTTCTGTGGACTAGGGAAACAGGAAGGATTTGTGGTAGAGGGCCTGAAGGACAAGCGAGGTTTGGACCTGTGAAGAGAGGGAAGACATTTCAGTCAGGAAGAGTAAAAGCAAAGACAAGCTCTCTTGACCTTGTCCTGCCTCAAATGTCAATTCATAGAACCTTCGCATTTTTGGAACTAAGGACTCAAAAAAATTTAAAAAAAAAAAAAGAGGTACAGTGACCTACCCAAGGTTACATAGGTAGTAGAGAGGGATTCTTCTCAACATAGTGCTTCATGTTGGGTCTCTGGATTTATAGCTGATAGGAATGTAAGGACAAGCTCGTTGCATTCCAAAGTGACACTGGGAGAGATGTTAAAGGTACTCCAAGGAAAAATGAGGGTCCTGAATGACTTCACAGAGTGGGAATGATGGGCCTATTTTAACCTGAAATTGAAAACAATGTCAACACAAAATGCCACAATAAACAATGACAACTTAATACACCCCTCTCCCCCTCTGAAAGGAAAATAATGAATATGTCACCACCATGAAAAGATGGGTGCAGCCATAGCCCAAGTGAAAAATGTGTTCGACACTGTGAGGAGGTGTTATTAAGAGATGTTTTAGTGCTACTCAGCAAAGGAAATAAACAACACTGCTCTTAGCATGACCACACTCACAGAAAGGAACCATATTTGGGGTACCCTTTGATACAGTGTGGCCAAGAACTTTCTAGCAATCATAGATAGCTTTCCTTAGGACGGGGATCCAGGTTGTGGACATTGATATGAAAAGATAGGACATTTGTTTGCTGGGAATGTTGCAGAGAGGATGTGTCCAGGATGCAGATTGCCTAGGATACCATTTTAGAAGTTGGGTAACCCTGGTTGAGAAGTTGGGTAACCCTGGAAGCGTAACCCTGGAAGCATACCCCCTTCTTTTACTCCTAAGTTGCTTGTATTATCATGGTGCATGTGAGGACAAAGTCAGGACTAATTAAATTGACTACCTTTGAGGAGTGGTAGGAGATAAAATGTGAAGGAAATGGCTATGGGAAAAGTTTGCGCTTGCATGTAAGCCAGCAAGAGACCACGTAGGTTTTCTGAGGCTTCAAAGAGATTTCTTGTCTCAGAGCATTTCTTCAATCATCTAGGGGTAATGATACCATCTCAGGTCTTGGGCTTCTGGGGAAAGCAGGGTAGCATAGAAAAATGAATCACAACTTTAGAGAGCTTGAGACTCACCTGACTCACCTGGGAATTCCACAAAACATCTTAAAAATATCTGTAAGTGAAATTTTTGGCTAAACCTCAGGAAATATCTGGTTTAGTTTATAATCTAAAACATCAGTTGGGAGAGCCTTTGTCCTCAGTGTGATAGTTTGGAGTGTGAGTTTTCTCAACCTAATGAATGCTGAAAATCAAAACCAAAATATGGTATTACTTCTCATTTTAGAATACTAGATAGTACCTCACACTTACTATCAAGGCGGAAGAAGAAGAAGAAAAAGGAGAAGAAGAAGAGGAGGAAGAGGAGGAGGGGAGGAGAAAATAAGTGTTGACAAGGATGTGAAGAAAAGGGAAGCTTTGTGCACTGTTGGTAAAACAATATGGAGGTTTCTCAAAAAAATTAAAACTAGAACTACCATATGACCCAGCAATTACACTTTTGGGTTTTTATCCAAAGAAGACAAAACACTAACTAGAAAAGATACATGAGGTCTGTTCAGGAAAAGCCCAGCCATTGTTAACATAACAAAAATAGTTTGTTCGACACTGATGTAAAGTGGCAGCCGAGGAGAGTGGACTGGAATATGAACATGTGAACAATGATGACTTCAACTTCCAGTCAAGATGGAGGTGTAGGTAGACATGCTTTGCCTCCTTGCACAACCATAAGAAGAATCACAACTAACCTCAAAACAAAAAACACCCAGAACAGCCAGAAAATCGAACTGTCTAGAAGTCTGACAACCAAGGGTTTAAAGACACTATATTCATCCAGTGAGTAGGAAGGGCAGAGATGGGGAGCCAGAGCAGAGAGGACATGGTGATGCAGTAATGGTAGCAGCGGAAGGAATGGGAGGCCCCACATTCATGTGTGGTAGATAAAAATCAGGAGAGATACCTGGGGAGCAAGCAATCCCAGCCCCAGGCTGGAATGTACAGCCCAAGGTTCCATGGTGGGAAAAATAAAGCCTCATAACTTCTGCCTGTAAAATTCGGTGGGGGTTGGGGCAGCAGAAGAAAATGCCCATCTCTCAGGGGAGTCCATTCAAAGGGCCCCCACAGTTCCAGAATGTACACCAACCTACTCACTCTGGGAACCACCACCTGGACAACAGCCAGAGGGTGCCAGTCATGTAGGATAAGTGGGTGAAGTGAACAGAAATCGGGTGAATACCATGTAAGCCTCCAGCAGCCAGGCAGCAGCAATGTCCTCTCTCCAACCCCTCCCCCACATACAGAGGGGCAAAGCTGTGAAGTGGGTTGCCCTACTCTGGTAATTACCTAAAGCCCCACCTCATATAACCTAAGAGGTATGCCAAAACAGTGAGTCAAAGCCACTCTACCTAATACACAGAAATAAACACAGGGAAGCTACCAAACTGAGGAAACAAAGAAATATGACTCGAATCAAAGAACAGAAAAAGAAACAAATGAAATGGAGATAGCCAATCTATCAGATGCAAGGTCCAAAACAATAAGGATGCTCAGAGAACTCAGTGAGTATGGGAAAAGCATGAAGGAAAAAACAAAGGCTACACACTAAGTGAAATAAAGAAAAATCCACAGGCAACCAATAGTGAGAAGAAGAAAGCCAGGGTTCAAATCAATGATTTGGAACATAAGGAAGAGATAAATTTTCAACCGGAACCAAAAAAAGAAACAAGAATTTAAAAAATGAGGTGAGCTTAAAAAGACACTGGGACATGCTCAGATGTACCACCATCTGAATCACAGGTATGCCAGAAGGACAAGAGGGACAAAAAAAAATTGAAAACTTATTTGAAAAGATAATGAAAGAATATTTCCCTAATTTGATGATGGAAATCAATATACAAGTCCAGGAATCACAGAGTCTCAAACAGGTTAGACCCAAAGATGACTCCACCATGACACATCATAATTAAAATAATGAAGTTGGTCTATGTGCCTAGTTTTATGCCAGTACAAGGCTGTTTTGAAAACAGGCACATAGACCAATGGAACAGAACAGAGAGCACAGAAATCAACCCAACTCTCTACAGTCAATTTGACAAAGGGGGCAGTAACATAAAATGGAGTAAAGATAGCCTCTTCAACAAATGGTGTTGGGAGAACTGGACAGCTACGTGCAGAAAAAAGAAACTTGAGCACCAACTTACACCATACACAAAAATAAATTCAAGGTGGACAAAAGACTTAAATATAAGCCATGACACCATTAAAGTCCTAGAGGAGAACATTGGCAAGAATATCTCAGATATTTCATGCAGCAACTTTTTTATTGATATGTCCCCTAGAGCAAGGAATATAAAGGAAAGAATAAACAAATGGGATCTCATCAAAATAAAAAGCTTCTGCATGGCTAAAGAAAACAGTATTAAATTAAAAAGACAACCAACTGTACGGGAAAACATATTTGCCAATGATACCTCAGACAAAGGCTTAATCTCCAAAATATACAAAGAACTTACACGACTCCACTCTAAGAAGACACCCAACCCAATTAAAAAATGGGAAAAGGACTTGAACAGACACTTCTCCAAGGAGGACATACAGAACATCCAGAGACACATGAAGAGATGCTCAATATCATTAGCTATCAGAGAGATGCAAATTAAAACCACAATGAGATACCACTTTACACCAGTCAGGATGGCTGTCATAAACAAAGCAACAAACAACAAATGTTGGAGAGGTTGTGGGGAAAAGGGGACCTTAGTTCACTGTTGGTGGGATTGCAGACTGGTACAACCATTATGGAAAACAGGATGGAATTTTCTCAGAAAAATAAAAATCGACCTGCCTTTTGTCCCAGCAATTCCACTGCTAGGATTATATCCTAAGAATCCTAAAACATCAATTTCAAGGAACCTATGCACCACAATGTTCATAGCAGCACAATTTACAATTGCCAAGAGTTGGAGGCAACCTAGGTGCCCATCAGTAAATGAATGGATCAAAAAATTGTGGCACATATGCACAATGGAATTCTATGCAGCAGAGAGAAAGAAGGAGCTACTATCTTTTGCAACAACATGAATGGAACTGGAAAGCATTATGCTGAGTGAAATAGGCCAGGCATTGAAAGACAAATACCATATGATCTCAGCTTTAACAGGAAGCTAAACAATAAAACGAACAAGCAAGCAGAATAAAAACAAAGACACTGAAATAGAGAACAAGTGGGCAGCAACCAGAGGGCAGATGGAAGGGAATTTAAGGGGAAAAAAGGGGAGGGATTTGGAGGAACAAACAGGAAGGACACAGGGACAAGAACTAAGGGGGGTGGAAATGGGAGGGAGGTGGGGAGCATAGGGCGGGAGGGACTGGGATGGGAGAAATAGACAAAAAAACTGTACTTGAAAAATAACTAAATAAAATTTTTAAAAAATTGCTAAGGCTTGCAAAAAATACAAACATAAATAAATAAATAAATAAAATAATGAAGTTGAAGGTATAGAAAATAAGTAGCATAGACAGTAGATAGAAAATAGAAGGGGGGGCAAGAATAGCATGGGAAATATAGAATCTAAAGGACTTGAGACACATGGTCATAAACTAAAGGGGGGTAATGGTGGGGATGGGAGGGTAGGGTGGAGGGGAATGAAAGGGGGAATAGAACAACTGTAACAGCATAATCAATTAAAAAAATTAAAAAAAATAAATAATGAAGTTGAAAGAGAGAATCTTAAAAGCAGCAAGAGAAAAGGAGAGAGTTACCAGCAAAAACGTTCCCATAAGACTGCCATAAAGTTTCAAAAGAAGCTTTGCAGGCAAGAAGGGATTGGCAATAAGCACTCAAAGTGATAAAAAGCAAGGACCTACAATCTAGATTATTCTATCAAGCAAAGCTATCATTTAGAATGGAAGTGTAGATAAAGTGCTTCCTAGACAAGGTAAAATGAGAGGAGTTCATCATTACCAAGCCCTTATTATATGAAATGTTAAAGGGACTTATTTAAGAAAAAGAAGATTAAAACCATGAAAATTAAAAAAGCAACAAATTCACAACAGTCAACAACCGAATCTAAAAAATAACAAAAGCTAAGCAAAGTGCAAGAATAGGACCAGAATCATAGATATGGAGATCATTTGGAAGGTTATCAGTGGGGAGGCAGAGGGGGAAAAGCAGGGAAAGATACAGGGATTAAGAGATATAATTATTAGGTACAAAATAGGGAGAAGCCAAAGAATTTATATGCATGATCCATGGACACAAACTCAGGGGAGGGAATTGCTGGATGGAAGTGGGCTACCAGGTGGAGGGGCACAAAGGAGGAAAATTCAGTCAACTATAATAACACAATCAATAAAATATAGTTTAAAAAACAATGATGACTTTGCTATACTAGTCAGAGTGGGTGGTAGATGCCTTTTAGTGAGCATGTCTACTGTGTGGCCAGCACTCAAAATGACTGAGTCAATAGAGCAACGAATCTACATCAAATTTTGCTTTAAGCTTGAGCATTCCTCCATGGCAACTATTTTGAAGATTCAGGTGACCAATGCTATGAGTACCTGGTGACTAGCAGCTTCATCAGACAATGTGCCCTCTCATGTATCATGTCACATGAAGTTTTTTGGCAAAACATTAAATTACCCAGGAGAATGGACCCCTATGGCCCTGATTTGATGCCCAGCAACTTCTGGCTTTTCTCAGAACTAAAATCACCTTTGAAAGGGAAGAGATTTCAGACAATCAGTGAGATTTAGGAAAATGTGATGGGGCAGCTTACAACTATTGGGAGAACTGTGTGAGGTCCCAAGGTGCCTACTTTGAAGGTAACTGAGGCATCACTGTCCGATGTGCAGTGTTTCTTGTATCTTGTACTTTCAATAAATGTTTCTATTTTTCATATTACAGGGCTGGATACCTTCTGAATAGACCTCATATGCAACCTCCCTCCTCAAAGCAGCATTGTTTACAATAGCCAAGATACGGAAACAGCCTATCTGCCCTTCAATGGGTGAAAAATAAAGAAAAGGTGGTATATACACAATAGCGTATTATTCAGCCATAAGAAGAAGGAAATGTTGACATTTGTAACAACGTGGATGAATCTTGAGGGCATTATGTACAGTGGTATAAATCAGGCCATAACAGAGAAATACCACATGATGTATATCATTTAAGTATGGACCATGAAAATGAAAAAACAAAATCAAGCTCATGGATACAGAGAACAGATTTATGGTAGCCCGAGAAGTTCAAGCCTGCAAAATGGATGAGAGGGTCAAGAGGTTCAAACTTCCAGTAATAAAATAAGCCATAGGGATGTAATGTACAGCAAGGTGACCATAGTTAATGACACTGTATTACATAGTTGAAAGTTGCTAGAGACTAAATCATAAAAGTTCTCATTATAAGGAATAAAATGTAACTATGTATGGTGACAGACATGAAGTGTACTTATTTCACAATATATATAAATACTGAATCATTACTTTGCACACTTGAGACTGATATGTCCATAATACCCAAATAAAATAACATGCAGAAAAATCACTTCCCTACCATACTATTATGGCGTAAAAAAAAACACAATATTTTTTAATGTCATAAAGTACCTATCATGTTCAAAATTCCCCAACTGCCTGATTTTTAAAGTAGTTGATTTGAATGATAATGTAGATAGGATCCATCCCTCCACATTGCATTTTGTTATTATATCTCTTAATTTGTAAAATACTCTGTTTTCATTCTTGTAATTTTTTTAAAATTTTTCAATTACAGTTTACACAATATTATATTAATTTGAGGTATAGAACATTGTGAATAGTCATTTATATATATTACAAACTGCTCTTCATAAGTCTAATATCCATATGGTACCATCTATAATTATTACAATATTTCAGACCATATTTAATTATAACACATTTTATACCTCCTGGACTAATTTTGTAACTGTCACTTTCTTAATTCTTTATTCCTTCATTTCCTTAACCTATCTTCCCAACACCCCTCCTAAATGGAGAATATCAGTTAGTTCTCTCTATCTATGAGTTTGTTTCTGGTTTATGAGTTCATTGACTTTGTGTTTTAGCTTACACACAAAAGTGAATTACATGGTACATGTCTTTCTGACTTACACTCTGTAGCATACTATCCTTTAGGTCCATCCTTGTTGTCACAAATGACAAGATTTCAAATCTTTTTAGGACTCATATTCCACTGTGCACATGTACTGCCTTTTCTTTCTTTATTTGTGTATTTATGATTAGAGCATATGTATGGCAATATTTAGGCTATTTAAATGTAAAGCAATTTTTGACAAGAATGCAATCTGTGTAGGGGGAGGGTTAGCAAACTGTCGATGACTTCTGCCTGCACTTCCATCTGGGAGAAAGCTGCTCCTCCAGCCCTCACCCTGAAGTCAGACAATGCGCTTCCTCCCTGCACGTAGCTGGCACCTTTCAAGCTGCTGCCCCAACTATGGAGCTCAGAGCCAGTGAGTCTGTCAGTGAGTAAATTTGTACACTGGCCCCTTAGGGGAAGCACCTGGCACACCAGCAGGCAGCCCTCTCTTTCACTCAGCCACAGTCCCTGCTGGTTTTCACAACCAGAAGTTACAAAGAATTCTCTTCCTGGCACAGGACCCCGGGCTGAGGAGCTTCCAGTGGGGCTGGGAGCCCCTGCTCCTAGAGTGGGGGGGCGCTGAAGCCCAGGTATCTCCCCACCACCATTGCTTGACTGCCACACTGTGAGTGTGGGGTCTGCTCTTTCCCCATCTCCAACCCACCTAGCAGTATCAATGTGAGCTCTTCTGAATATCCTTAATTCTCTAAGACTCCTGTTTAGCTAGTTTTCAGGCTGATCTCAAGGGGGTTGAGGGTGACGTTCTGCAGTTTATTTGGAATTTTGCTGTAGTGCTAGGGGAAGGTGAGCACGGAGTTTACCTACCCTGCCATCTTGACCAAAAGTTCTTCCTTGCAATTTATTTGTAAAATAAGAAGTCATATCCTTTGTCCTTTCATTTTACTTTGGAATTTGCTGAATGCATCCATAGTGTCATTCCCATGTTTGTCTGCCCTTTGAAATTTCTACAAACTAGTAGCTATGAGAAGCTTTTAAAAGCACACATGCTCAGAACCTACCCTACAAATGTTTTCAGCGAGACTGGTGTGAGTGCTGGGAGGCCCTTATTTTCCTAGACTCCCTAGGTGAGTCTAAGTCTGTTTGCCTCACCTTTGGGAACTGCCAACCCATCTGACTCTGCCAGTAGCCACAAGTCAGCCTCAGGCACAGCAAGCATCAGAGATAGACACAAGTTTCTAATCTCCAGTGGTGGGGTTTGGAGGGGTGGTCACTGCAGGAAGAGGCATTAGCTGTCTTGTGGGTGAACTGAGATTCACAATGGGAACTTCCCGGGAACCCCGGGAAGTGCATGTGCTTCCTTTCCCCAACCCAAGCTGGGGAAACTTCTTAAGTGATCAGAACTATCCCCTACCTTGTGTCTGAGGGTCTATGTCTGGGGTGGAGCACCATCTTGCTTCTGTGGCCCCTCAGGACAAGTGTGCTGTCCCCAGAGTGG
This sequence comes from Artibeus jamaicensis, assembly GCF_021234435.1. Taxonomy (NCBI): domain Eukaryota; kingdom Metazoa; phylum Chordata; class Mammalia; order Chiroptera; family Phyllostomidae; genus Artibeus; species Artibeus jamaicensis. The sequence continues at coordinate 20,502,264 of NW_026522025.1, read as the reverse complement.
GCAATTTCACCCCAGTGGGACAGGCTCCAAGCTGCTGATAGCTCCCCCTTCAGGGCTGCAGGTGTTCCCAGTTTCTGGGCTCTTCCTTTCCTGCTGATAATTCCTCCTCCCCCACTCCCCAGGACCAACTGTCCCCTTAACTGCTGACACATTCCACTGGTAACTGCCATCACCCACTACCATGGCACACAGAGGTCAGAGTGACCTGTTCCATCCTCTGTTTTGCTTAATTGCTCTATGCTCTGCAAAGCTTGTCCATGACTTCCCATCACACTTAAAAATTGACCCACACTCCTCACCATGGTTCACTAAGCCCACTAAAGTCTAGAACGTGTCAACTTCTTCCATCACATCTTTATTCTTTTCTCTTTCTTCCCTGGCCACACTGGTGTTTCTGCAGGTCTTAGAAGAGGCAGTCTTATTCCTACCTCGGGGTCTTTGGGTTTTCCAAGTCATCCTGGGGGGATAGTCTTCCTCCAGCTCCTCATGTGACCCATAACTCACATCTCCACTGACAATTCACCTCCTCAGAGGAGCCTTCCCTGACCACCTTGTGTAAACTACCACCCCCTCATCGGTCTATCCTCTTATTCTTTTTACTGTTTTTTTACAGCAGTTATAATTATTTGAAATAATATTGTTGAATTATTTGTCTTGTTTGTGGATGCTTTGAGGGGAGGGGCTTCAGTCATCATATTCACCCAAATACCTCAGGCAACAAGCACAGGAGCTCAATGAATGTTTGTTGAATCTATAGATGTAAGAATGGATTCATAGAGGAAAATAGCATTTTCTCAGTCTTGCCTATTTTAAAAACACAGGCATATATACACATACGTGTTCCACAGAGAAGTACTCATCAGTTTCAGCCTAAGACCTGCTCCAGTTTTTATTGGGTTTATCTTAGGAACCATGTATAAGCTGAATCCTTGATTCTTTTGGAGTCAGAATGTCCTACAGGATCTGGTACCTCACCGGGGAATGTCCTTCAAGGCAACATGGACGTTTTGGGGTCTGAGCTTGGACAACTGGATTTTAATTAAAACAGTGGTTTTAGTGTGTAGTAACAAACCCCACTAAGAATAGAAAGGCTGGGAAGTTTAAGGGAGCTGAGTGCAGGGGGGAAATGGTTTCTGCTCTTCACTTTCAGAATGAGGGTCCCTGTGTTGTCATTGACTGTTTCTTCCAGTTCCAGGAAGCCCAGCTATTCCTACCTTTTTGTAGGTGGCTGCTGGCAATGACTCAGGGCAGATGTCCATCTGGTAGACTGGGCGAGCTCCTGCTATTGCCACTCTGTGCCTTCTTTGTTCCTGGATTCTACTTGTCTCCTAGAGTGCAGACTTTTCTTTCTTCCCCAAAATGGGACTCTGGAGATTGAGCAGAGGAGCATCAGGGTTTCTGGCAGGCCACTTTCAGCCCAGGATGCTCACAGCAGAGTCTTATTTCAAACCTCAAGTTCTGAGGCTCCTTTTCCATGGCTTTTTATTATGGAAGGATGCTACTTGCTAAGCAAGACTCAGACAGAATTACTGAGGTTGTAATCGCCAGAGGTGGGCAGCTGGAGTTACTGCAGGAGGAGGCATTAGCTGCCTAAAGTTCTAAAACTTTACCATGTCTGAGAAGTGCCTTACCCAGAAAGTTTTTTAGGGTCAGCCTCTCATCACCATTCTCTAGTTGCTAAATTTTGGGGCTAGAGCAACAGATGTGGTCATCCAACTCTTCTACAAAGTGACATTTCTTGGGAGTTCGTCTGGGGACTGACTTCTGTGCTTCCACCTTTGCCAGAGTGGCCAAAGATGCATCTGCATTTGTCCCACTGCCATGGATCAGGCAGTATGTCTTTCCACAGCAGCACACCTGGGATCTCTACACCCTTAGTATAGGACATGGTAGTGACCAGATGTAGAACATTTATTGAAACATTGGCAAGATTTAATGATTTGCCTTACAGATTATATTATTTAGACAGAATTATTTCTAAGAATTCTATAATGATTATCCTATAATGCCCGAAGTCTCAGTCTAATGCAGAGAGAGGGTTACTTTTTGAAATATGTTTTTGCAGAGACTTCTAAGTCAGCGATTTTCAACAGGTATACCATGGTACAAGTGTGTGCTGCAAGAATTTTTAAACATGTAATGCCTGAGATTAATCAGGGACACTGATCTCTTTTCCCTTAGATTATAAAAAAGAAATCACAGCAACCAACGCAACAATATCCATCTGTTGTGAGTGAATCAAAATTATACCTATTTTTTGTCAGATTGGCAAAAAAATACAGTTGTGTGCCACAGAATTTGAGTAATTAGTTTATGTGTGCTATGTAATGAAAAAGGTTGAAAGTTGCTGGTATAAGTAGATTTTGTTATAATCTGATATGCAAGAAGCTCTCAAGAGTTTTAAAAAATTTTTGTCATTTCTGACTAAAATGAATATACTTAAGCATGAAAAGTGATCACTTCATCCCTATCCTCCTACATGTAAGCAGAGAAAGTTACTTGTTTGCAAACGAGAGTTATTTCTAGTGGATGATAAAGGATGAATCAGAGGGCAGAGTCAAAATCCCAGTGGGAAGAGCCAACAGCCATTGAGAACTAGTCCTAGAGAGAATAATTGAGTCCCTAGCAGAGAACAGTCCTTGTTTCTGGAGCTGGAAGAAATGGCAATATATTCTCAATTGATTTCAAACTTTCTATGTACCATCGTCTGTGTTGTATTTTTCATTTTCCTTTTTATAAACTGGCACATCTATTGTGATCATGCTCTTCCTTTTACACCACTGCATGGTGAACATGTTAAGGGGAAGATAACTTCTCTGCAAATGAGGAAATGCACCTGAGAAATTGCATCCTAGATGCTACATCTGAGGAACTTCGTCCACACCTGATGAGAAGATCTTTTATTGCAAACCAATGCTTTAATCAAGTATTTGTGGGAATACTTGAATATATTACATATAGAAGGAGGATGTGGTAGTCATTGTGGCCCAAGGGCAAACTGTGGTAGCTGGTCTCCTGCAAATAGATTTGTTTCCTCCCTGTGTGAATACCCACATCTAGGAACAGAGATTACTTTCCCTTCTCTTGAATATGGGCTCACTTTGTGACCATGTTGGCTTACAGAATGAAGCACAAGTCAAATCCTGAAATTTCTAATTCCAACTTTTTCTTCTTTTCAAAACCCAAAAGCCCATGGTGTGAGTTTAAGTCACATGAGATAGTCACATGTAGAACATAGTAGTTTTTTTATGTATTTACTTTTAGGGATGCCACAATCAAATAGCCAGTGTTAAAAGTCTGGGCCAGTAAGAGTATTCTTTTTTTTTGATTGTTATTTAATTACAGTTGTCCCAATTTTCTCTCCATTAATCTCTCCCACTCTACCCACCTTCACCTCCCACATCCAGTTCTCTACCCACTGTTATCTTTGTCCATGGGTCTTTTATTTGTGTTCCTTGATAACCCTTCCCCTTCTTTCCCGTTATCCCCCTCTTCCCTCCCCTCTCGTCACTGTCAGTTTGTTCTTTATCCCCATGGCTCTGGTTCTATTTTGCTCACTTATTTGTTTTGTTGATGACTATTCTGATTGCTGTTTTCCTTTATTGTTCATCATGATAACCAAGGTGATATCACCTTGTCTTTGGGAAGAGTTGGCCCATGCCAACCTATAATTTTTCTGTTCTCACTGCATTTAGGAATTTCACTTGAATAGTAGCAGTTACCACTAATTGCTGACTTACAAAGATGGGTCAGCACAGAGACCTTTATTGATAATGAGGCTTTTCCCACTGTTCTCATTGTCCTAGTGAAAACTACACTTTCTGAGCCTTCCTAAGGAGTATGAGCAGGTAGGTGTTCTGTGATGAAACACTCCAAGATTCCACTTTTCTTAAGCCTTTGGATATGTTTTTTTACAGTGTATCAAGGAATTTTGGGCATTTCAACATCATTTAGTGTATACCATCTTTTCACCCATATTTCAGTAAGCCAATTAAGCAATATTTTAGAGCACTGCCTCAATTCTTGAGCTAAAACACTGAACCAAGTATCTCTCCTTAGTAGGACAATATCATTGAAGCCTTGTCCAACTTTCTATGTGTTTTGCCTTGATTTCTTCACACTTGATTTTTGCCTGCATGTTACCCCATTAAACTTATACAATTATTTTTAATATAACTAAACTTAGTGGAATTCTGTTACTGGAATCAGTAGGCTCGACTGAAAAATTGGGTGTTATGTTCAACTCAACTAGATATAAACTATCATAAATTAAAAACCTGGCATACTCACTACACAACTGTACATACTCCATAAACTCAAACTGTGGTCTGAGGATGAGGATTATGTGTTATTCATCTCTGTATTAGTCTCTAAAATTATGTGCTTTAGCCACTGTAGGTATTCAGTAAATCTGTTGAATGGCAAAATCTCTTATATTGAACTACTTCATAAACTCGTCTGGTAGTTAATCACTGTGCATTGCCGTACTTTTTAAAATTTGTTTTCTTATTGATTATAATTATAATAGCCACATTTATCATTTCTTCCAGGCTGTTTTAAAAATATAACTCTGGTGTACATACAGATAATTTTTCTTTATAAATATTATCTACACAGTATATATATTCTCCAAGAGGGCCACCTTCCATAGGCTTTCTCCTATTGTCAGCCTTGCTGGCATTGGCGTAATTATAATCTTCCATGATTAATGCCTTTGCTCTTTTGCGGGCTTTTTTCATCTGCATACTTATTTTTAGATCTCCTTTTGTATCCTGCCTGAGACATAGCTGCTTCTCATTAATTATTTTTATTTATTTATTTACTTAATTTCTGTAATCAAAATGATCTGTTTGGTTTGTGGAGAAAATTTACATCTCTCTTGACACGGTATTATACATTATCTTTTCCAGTCCATCAAAGTCTAGCATTCCTATATAAGCATCTTCCTGGTTTTTATTATGGCTCTTACTTTCCTCGTTCTAGGTGTGCTATTTCAGTTACACTAATCTCTGCTTCATAGCCTTGATAACCTTGTTTTCTCTCTCCCTCTCTCCCTCCCTTCCTCCACCCTCTTCTTTCCTTTTTGCCTGCCTTCTTTCCTTCCTTCCTTCTTCCTTCCTTCCTTCCTTCCTTCCTTCCTTCCTTCCTTCCTTCCTTCCTTCCTTCCTTCCTTCCTTCCTTCCTTCCTTCCTTCCTTCCTTCCTTCCTTCCTCCCTTTCTTTTCTCAAAGAAAATAATTAAACAAACAGTAGATTTGCTCTCCAACTGTTTAGGTTCATTTTGTTATTGATATTATTGTATTTATTGTTTAGAAAGTTTTAGTCTTTTTTCTATTGTTAACTTCCCCTTCTTTGTTAATTGTTAAAATAGTTGTTAACTTTTCCTTCTTTGTTATTTCAATTCATCCTTTATATATATCCACAGCATGTTAATAGCCAAGTTATAAAAGTACAGTACACACATGAACACATACTTTTTACTTTATCTACATTGTTAATCTGTTTTCATATGGTGATCACCTATTGGCTTTAGCAGGAAGCAAAATGGCCTTTTTAAAAATTTATTTTTATTATTGTTTAGCAAAAACAGTCTATAACTAAATGTCTACACTTAGATACTATAAGAGAAATGGAGTGAGTGAGGCTCCCTCTCTCGGATGTCTGAGAGACTGTGGCTTGGCAGTGTTCGTGTGGCCTTGAGTGGGGGCCTGTGTGCATAAAATGAACCTGTTATATACCTAGAAGGTCAGTATTGGCACCCTGCCGACTCTGTGTGCACACAGTATATAAGGGAGTCGGGACTTCCTGGGGCAAGGCTTGCGGCTTAGTGTTCACGGATTGCTACACCCCAGAAAAAAGGTATGCCAGACATCCTGACGGCTCTTCAAATTTTCTTCCATCTGCCTGAATCCTATGTGAACCTGCCTGACCTTGAACAGGACAGATACATAGAACAGGTATCATTATGGAGTTTCAAAAACAAATTGTAAAACAAAAAAGTGTCTTGGTTCTTACTTATTGCCCCTTTTTTAGTTAAATATATTGAGGTGACATTATTAAATGTGATATAATTAAAATTATACAGGTTTCAAGTGCACAATTTTATAAAACGTCATTTGTATATTGCATTGTGTTTACCAAACCAAAGTCAAATATCTTTCCATAACTATATAATTTGACCCCTTTTACCTCTCCCCACCCTCTTTTCCCCTCTAACGAACATATTATTGTCTGTGTTTATTGGTTTTGTTGCCTCTTTGTCTTGTTTGCTAATTTGTTGCTTTTAGTTTTCTATCCCATGCATGAGTGAAATCCTATGGTTCTTTTTCTATCTGGTTTATTTCACTTAGCATGATATTCTCAAGAACCATCCACGTTGTCACAAATGGAAGTATTATGTCTTTTTTAATAGCTATTCCATCGTATATATGTGCCACATCTTCTTTACTTAATCATCTATTGAAGGATACTTCAGTTGTTTTCATTTCTTGGCCACAGTGAAAAATGATGTAATGAACATAGGAGTACATATACCTTTACAAATAAATGTGTTCCCAATTTTGGGATAGATACCCAGGAGAGGGGTAGGTGAGTTATATGGTAATTATATTATTTTTTGAGGACCTTCAATACTTTTTTCATAGTGGTTGTACCAGTTTATATTCCCACCAGCAGTAAACAATGGTTCCTTTTTCCCACAAACTCTCCAACAATTGTTATTCTTGTCCTGATGATAATGACATTTAAAAAAAAGAAATGGAACAACAAAAATTTCAAATAGTCAAAGAAATCCTGACTAAGTAGAATGACCTTTCACTCTCTGACCTCAAATTACACTACAAAGTCACAATAATCAAAACTGTATGGTATTGGCAGAAAAATACACAGACAATGCTACAAGTTGAGAGCCCAGAAATAAACCCACATGTATATAGGCAAATAATTTTTGACAAAGTTTCTGAGAAACATACAATGGAGAAAAAAAAGCCTCTTCAACAAATGGTACTGGGGAGATTAAAAAGCCATATGCAAAAGAATAAAATCAGGCTGCTATTTGTTACCATACATAGAAAGTAATTCAAAATTGGTCAGAGACCTAAATATAAGACCTGAAACAATAAACTACATTGAAGAAAACATAGATACTAAACTTGTGAATTTGACCTCAAAGAGAAATAAAAGCAAAAATAATTGAAAGTGACTCTCTCTCTCTCTCTCTCTCTCTCTCTCTATATATATATATATATATATATACATACATACACACACACATACATACACATATATAAAAAGTTTCTTCACAGCAAAGGAACCAACAATACAAAAAAAGCAACCAACCAGATAGGAGAAGATACAGTCATCCCTCACTATATCCCAGTTCACTTATTGCAGCATCACTGTATTGTGTTTTTTTTAAATATATATATCTAAAGCTGTACCATGGAGTTTTCACTGTATCACGAGATTTTGCGGTATATTGGTATATATTTATGACTTTAATTATTTTGCCTAAAATTTAAAATAATATAAAAATATAAAATGTGTATTCAAATATACTCAAATATTAAATAGAAATAAAATACAGTATGTATTTCATCAGTGGATGAATACCATACTGTACAGTACCTCACCACCGCTTGTGCAAGTTTACCAACGTGAGATTGTATACTGTACACTATTGGCTGATGGAATGGAAAGCAACCAACCACAGCACTGTGTTCTGTATCCTGGGCGCTGATTGGCTCAGTGACCATAGCACGGTCTGCTTGCTCTCCCACACTGTGCCCATACATTCAGCATCTCTCCTTGCCCACTTCACAGTGATGCCTGATTGCTGCGGGTAGTGTTGCTCTGCGGTGTTGTGTTTTTGTGAAAATTTTGTAAAAGTTTGAATTTATTTCAAGCCCTAAGATGGCACCCAAATATTTTGTTTCTTCTGGCAGTGAACCCAAGTGTCAGAGGAATATGCTTACCATCAAAGACAAGGTGGAACTTCTTGACATGTTAAAGGAAGGCAAAAGCTATGCTGCCGTAAGCCAGCATTACAGAATCAATGAATCTACTGTTCCCTACATAAAGAAAGACAAGAAGAAAATTAGGTCTATGGCAACAATGACTTTTAACAAGATTGCAAAGAGGGTGGTCCCTTCCCGCAATAAGGCCATTGTGAGGATGGAGTCTGCACTGGCCCTGTGGATAAATGACTGCAGGAAGAAGAATATCTCACTGGATATCAACACCATCTGGACAAAAGCCAAGAAACTTTACGATAGTTTTGGAGAATGCACTGATGTTCACAATGGTGACGAGAATGAAGACAAGGACAACGATGCAAAAGCAGGACCGTCAAGTGCGTCTCCCACCAGACCAACCCCATTCAGTGCCAGCTAGGGCTGGTGTGACAAATTCCAGATACTCTTTGGACTCGAGAATGTTTTTCTGCATGGAGAAGCTGCCTCTGTGGATAAAAAGCAGCACCAACAACTCTCCATAACTATGTTAATCACTTAGAGGAAGAGATCAGTTATGCCTACCTCTTTAGCAGAAATAGAAGTTGGCCCAGGGAGAAGATACTGCAGCACCTGATGAAGCGCCTGATGAAGTGGTGCCTTCAGAAGAGCTGTAATGCTCTTCTTGGCTGTGCAGTACATTCATTTCATCATCATCACCTTTATCACCATCAGTACTGCATAGCTACATAATTCATGATCTTTGTCATTCAAGTTGTAGTATACTTCACTGGTGAGTACTCATACAGAATTTTATATGTTAAAATTACATGGGTTTAAGAATGTCAAAAGTGTTTAAGAGCATATGAAGTGTTTATAAGAGGGTGGGAAAGGTTAATAAGAGAGTGGGAAAGGTTTATAGGAGTGTGGGAAGGGTTTGTAAAGCCTTAAAATATATATAAGTGATAAAATAAATATAACACGACTACTTTGTGGATTTTCACCTATGGTGGGGAACGTAACTCCAGCGATAGGTGAGGGATCACTGTATGTCCAAACAACACCTCTGATAAGGGATTATAATCCAAAATATGTAAAGAGCTCATATAACCCAACAACAAAAAAGCAAACAATCCAATCAAAAAAATAGGCAGGGACCTGAGTAGATACTTCTCCCAAGAAGACAAATAGCCAACAAATATATAAAAAGATGCCAGTCTTCACTAGCTATAAAGGAAGGAAATGGAAGTCAAAAATACAATTAAATACCACGTCACACTTGTTAGAATGGGTATTATCTTTTTCTTATCGCCTCTTGATAAATTTCCAAACACACACAGAAAAAAAAAGGAACCAACATTATGAGTTAATATTTTAAGATTAAAAATGCATGAGATAGTATATTCAATTCTGCCTCCTGCCAACTCAAAAATATAGCATTTCAAGCTCAAAGAAGAAGAAGAGAGAGTGTTAAGGTTTGTTGCTAGTTATTGATATTAAAAAAAAATCCCAAGGAGAAAATGTCTAAATTAGATATCTGGTTACTAGTGCTCATATAAAATTAAAGTATATACAATAATTTTTTTCATAGAATAATGTCAGATTTTCTATTTCCATCAGGCTTTATTTGGTTTTCTGATTCCCTGCCTGTAACTTCTAACAGAAGTGCAGGGTGTAAAATTGACTCTGACTGTATGATCCTGGTTTTCCTTATCACACTCTATTTTCAGTAGCATATTTATCTACCTTTGTTTTCACTTTCTCTTACTTTCATTTTAAAAACACAGCTTATTTTTTGCTCTTGGCTGCCTTCTCCTTGATCATTTGTCTCTCTGACTTTCTATCTCACCCACATCTAAACTATGAATTCAATGGTAGTCATTTTTCTTCTATACATTCCCTCCCAGCAAAATGTATATATTTTTTTCATAAACTGCAATCGTGGCAAAAAGTTTATATGGATACATAGTTCTCCACAGTTTCAGAAATAGGCTTTGTTATTATTTTTCCATACATATCACCTGAGTCCACTAAAATCTAGCCATTTATCGACTGTTACTTGTGCACATGTGTGGACAGGAAATTACAAACTGTTTTATGTACAGGCAATGTGGTTCCAAAGCTAGGAATCGGTTCAATATGCCTGACTTCTCTGCTATTGTTAATGATGTTTTTATTCATTGTATCATTCAAATTTATCCATACTTTCTAGTTGTAGTTTGTATACTTAATTTACAGATACATGACAGTAAGAGATTTATTGCACATAGTTATTTGCTTTCAATCAGAAAAATGTTTCAAAGCAGAGGTTATGTAATACAAATGAAACAAATGTAGGTATGCTGAATGAACTCTTATGGGTCCATTTGGCAGTCTTTACTGTTCTTTCTATTCTTAATGTAGAAATCAGCATAATATGTATATCAATCTTAAGTAATAAAGACACAAAGTAGATTTTGCATATTTTTATCAGTACATTAATCATGCTGTAAAACCATATGACTAATTCTTTATTTTCATGGAGAGGAAAATAAATAAATGAGATTATTTTTAAAGGAAGTGACACAGTGAAGTATGAGTGTAAGCCCATGTGTCTTAAATTCATGCCCCCATACTGGACCATATGTGTAATGTGGCATTTGCAAATTTTACAAAATTGACTGATTTGATCATTCAAAACCAGAGTCTCATTACATAAAATATAAAAAGAAGAGGTAGGAAATTTCATTTTGGAATATGGCTTTTTAAACTATTAGAAACACTGTTTGGAAACATTGCAAAGGATGTCAAAAAATGTTCCATGCCTCTATCCTTAAATGTGTCAGTTGCTAAGGCACTAACTACATCAAGAGCAGATGGTCTTCTATGTGTTTCTAATCACCTCCTGCCATACACATATTGTGCATTGGGATATTAAAATTTTCCCCGAGAAATTATTATCTCCTCGGCAAGCAAGTTCTCACTTGAGTGAAGAGTAGGATATAGCCATGAAAGGTGACAATGTGTACGTGTTAGCACATATCAGAGTTTATGTTGTGGTTACAGAAAGAAGAGAATTGTGTTGACATAAACTTAAGGAGCAAGTTGCACTACTTTCTTATATACAATCACAAACTTCCTGCTACAATGTGTTCCTTGGAATTTCTCAGAGATCAATCTCTCTAAATATCAAGCTATAAAATTTTAGAAGTATTGATTCAATCAAGTGGCTTAGTCAATATAATCGACTTGTCTTAATTATTGTGGTTGCTTTTCTTGGTACATCAGTTAAATGTGTCCATAATATTTACATACAAAGATAAGACAAAAGTTGACAGTTCAGTTTGCACCAAAAAAAGAGTATTTGAACAGTATTGTGAAAGTTTTTGTTTTTTCCTTTTACATTATTTTTATTGTATTTTCCTATTATTATTTATATCCTCATATCCTCTTCTACCCCACCAACCCCCCAACTGTCACCAGCCTGTTGTCCATGTCCATGAGCTTTCCCTTTTTTTCATTTTTTCTCTATCACTCCACCCTCCAACCTGCCTCCAGAGCTGTTCGCCTGCTTTCAATTTTGAATCTGTATCCATTTTGCTTGTTAGCCCACCTTGCTCATTAGATTTCACAAATGAGTGAAATGACATGATACTTGCCTTTCTCTGAATGACTTCCTTCACTTAGCATAATAGCCTCTAGGACCACCATGTTGTTGCAAATAGTAAGGTTCATTTTTAGGGCCAACTAATATTCCATTGTGTGCGTGTATGCGTGTGTGTGTGTGTGTATCACCATTTTGTACACCAAAATAAGAGTATTTAGAGTAGTGTTGTGCAAGTTTATTTTTGGATCTATATAATACTATGCAGGTTATGCATACAAAATATACCCATTTACATTCAAGTATCCAAATTTCGGGAAAATATTTTAATAGTATTTGGAAATGTTAGTATCTTCAAGAAAGCATTTTTATGTTTTATGCAGAAGTCTGAATTAGTTAGAAAAAGCCCTGGCTGGTGTGGTTCAGTGGTTGAGTGCTGGCCTGAGAATCAAAGGATCACCAGTTTGACTCCCAGTCAGGGCACATGCCTGGGTTGTGAGTCAGGTCCCCAGTAAGGGACATGTGAGAGAGAAACACATTGATGTTTCTATCCCTCTCTTTCTCTCTCCTTTCCCCTCTCTAAAAAATAAATAAATAAAAAAATTTAAAATAAATTAGTTAGAAACATACACAAATTATTTTTTAAGATATCTATAGATTCAAGCATAATTAACACAAAGAGCTTTGTTTTAAATTAACAGGAGAAATTAAAATAAACTTGAATGGTTTCTAAACTCAAGAATTATTGTTCTTCCTGGAACAATTTAGAAAGTTAATATAAGAGAAAAATACAATGGTGCTTTAAAATCACAGATATCCTTTCTGACTGTGAGCTCATGAAAAGCAAAGTACAATTCAGATTGCATACTTCAATTGTACATGCTCCCATTTAATTTAAAATCACAAATGGACTCAATGCCTTATCACAAGCATATTGCAAATAAATTTAGTTTTTACTTGATCATATTACTGTATGACAATATACTTTTGCCTGGATAAAAGTATATAATTGTTAACATTTATTGTTCTCCGTGGTAAAAAGGCAGATGACATACACCATCATTGTATGATGTGTAATTCAATTGCTGGCACATTAGGAATTTTAACGTAAGGCTTATAATGTAAATTCCAATTCTGTACTGTGTCAGTGACTAACAAATGTTGAATTATTTCTTTCCTTAGACATACACCATTGGAATCCATTTAAAGTGCTTAATGATGTATTAATAAACCATGATTTTCCTGCAGAGTTTCTGAGCTTCCCTTACTCGTGCCAGCTCTAGTACTGCCAGTCAAATTAGAATGCCATGATTTCTCAGTAAATAAAGGTTAATTGGACCTATAAAGGGAAAGTGAACATTACGAGTACCTATACTCATATTATCCTTGCATTAAACTTAGTTATTAAATTTCTATTTATCATATATGTGACTAAAATATCCATAATGTTATATATTAGATTTTTAATTTTTGTTTTGAATGCAATATGCTATGCATTTGCAATTTCAAAGAAAATCAGATCTATTAGCCTTAACATTTTTACCTTTGTTGACTTAAATTTTCTGATTATAGGATAAATGATTTTATGTAGAGTATTTTATTTGTGGTTAGTAAATGATACTCTAAGTAATTTTTATACCATTCTCCCCAATTCCAAAAGTCTTGTTCTCTAGACAAAAAAAAGTAGAAAATTATGTAGATGTATGTAGCATCATATCCTCTAAATAGCTGCTATTTGCTTTATTACTTCCTGATCTGTTGTATAGCTTAAAATATACCCTGCTTTTGATGGGTTCTATTGTCTTGCATTCAATTCAAATATGAATCATGTGCTTGAAGTGTTCTAATAAAACTGTGTGAAATACTTAGTAAGCATTGATATTTTCCAGCTATATAATTTTAAAAATAAAAATGTATCATGTGAGAATAGAGAGTGTATGTTTGTATAGAGAATTAAATGTTTAGAGAGACTACTCCAGATACAATACACTTGCAATGTTGAAAGAGTGTATAAAGATATATAGTTAAACATGACTGATGTAGGTGGAAATTTAAAGAATTCCTGGGAATCCAAAAGTAACAAAATATTTGAAAAAATCTGTATGCTTCAAATAACCTACCTTAAATGTACGTTAACCGAAAATGGCAGAATTATATGAAGAAATGATAATAGTTAACACAGAGCATAACTATGTAATTACTTTTCTTAAGAGAATTATATTAACTTACTAAATTCTCACCATAGTTATAAGGTAGATATTATTGTTATTCTTGTTTCAGAGATGATACATTAACCAGTGACATTTTTAAAATGTGCCTCAGTACCACAGGTGAAAAGTACCACAGAATTTGAATGCAGGAATTTAGTTCCAGAATCCAAAGTTTGCAACTGCATCATTTGTCTCTAGAAAACTTGCCAAAATACTTAAGAGGCATTTCACAGAAGAGAAAAATTAATATCCAAAAAACAAAAAAAATGATAGGTTTTTTTGAAAGATTTTATTTATTTATTTTAGAGAGAGGGGAAGGGAGGGAGAAAGAAAGGGATAGAAACATCAATATGTGATTGCCTCTTGTACACCCCCTACTGTGGACCTGGCCTATAACTCAGGCATGTGCCCCGGCTGGAAATTGAACCATGACCCTTTGGTTCACAGGCCATTGCTCAATCCACTGAACTATGCCAGCCAAGGCATGATGTTTAACTTTAATATAACCAGAGATATTAAAGTAAAAGCATGAGATACTAGATGATAACCCTTCATCTAGAAAAATTGTCTGTTAATATTTAATCTCTGCAAGGGTGTAAAGCAGTGAAAATTATTATATACTACTCAGGGGTCTGTAAATTTATATTTATTGTAGAAAATAGTTCAACATTATCTATGTATTGAATCTATGTATATTATGTGACCTAACAGTTATAACAAAATATCTTAAGAAATTCTTGCACAATGTATCCATAAGTCTGTACATAAATGTTTGCAGCATTATTGCTTATATTAGATCAAAACTAGCAATAACCAAAATATCTATTAATGCAATAGATAGATATTGCATTATGGGATATGTTTAAACAATGAAATAGTATAGAACAATGAAAATTTATGAACACTATATTCCTACATAAATGCCCCTCAAAAATGTAATAAGTATCATTCCATTTGTAGATATTTCAAAATCAGGCTAAATTTAAAAATACTACTTAAGAATATGTATATTTTGTGAAAATGGGGAGGGAGGCAAACAAATGATGAAAACAAACTCCAGAAAAGATTTGCATTTTTGGGAAAATGACTTAAAAATATTTATTTATATTTTGTTTCATAATGCTACAGATTTTATAAGTTTAAAATTGTTTTAATTTGTGAAATGTTATTGTACTTATTCATTAATATATTGGTTATATGAAACATTTTGGAAAGTAAATTTTTAAAAGGAGAGAGACTATGTTAAAGAATTTAGCTTTTATTATGAATATTTTTCACCACTTAGTCGCAAGTTTGGGGGAGTTATTTTATATCTTGAATTTATTTCTCTTATTTACAAAATAAATGGAGTACACTAGATTTATTTACTCATTCAGGTATTTACTTATTATTATATGTATTAAGCATTTTCTATCTTTAAAGCAATGTCACATAAAGATATGTTATGGCCTTTGTCTTTGAGTAGCTGACATTGAGAAGCTGGTGGGCAGTCAACCCAGTTCATACCCTAGTCAAGACAAATAGAAGAATTTGGCAGAAAAGGCTAACTTGGATTTTAGCCCTGTGGATATCTATATAAAGTGAAGATGGATAAATAAAAAGAGATGACATATAGGCAGAGGAAGTAAGAAGAATTCCTGGTTTGACACTATTGATACCAAGTAAGACAATAGTCGTGTATATAGAATATAATGTCATTGTATTCTTAATTTGGATAACAATAACCTAAAAATGTTCTGGGGTCATCAGTGTTCTATTCAATTTCAATATATATACAAATTCCCAAAGCTTTAGTAGGAAAACAAGCACAATGAAAATGCATAATATTTTAATGCCAAGGTTGAGTGGGTAGTTTATGATGGTGTAGTAAAACAAAATCCATGTTCAATGTACATAGTGCATCTGAATTTTGCAAGTTCTCTATATTTTTTTCTATTAGGAAAGTAAACTGCTTTGAATGACAAACAAGCAAGCAAAATAAAGTCAGAGACATGGAGATAAAGAACAAACTGACAGTGACCAGAGGGAGGGGGGCAGGGATAATGGGAGAGAAGGAGAAGGATCAAGTCAAGGAATATGAATGAAGGACCCACAGACAAAGACGAGAGGGGTACAATTGAATATGGGGGGTGGGTAGGGCAGGAGAGAGTAATGGGGAAAATGGTGACAAACTGTAACTGAACAAAATTAAAAATGAAAAAATTATAGTAAAGTAAAAACTACAAAATAAAAAAAACTATATAATTTATTTTCAAGTGATAAATCTTGCCCTTCTGTACCAAATAGTTAAAAAAAACAGATTTCTAAAATGGAACCAACAAATTGAACACAAGGTTCCAGTATAAGTAGGAGAAATATCCCTACCGAATATTTAAAAAATCCATCTAATTTAAATAAGTGTGGATGTTGCCAAAGATTTATTTGAATATCTTCATACCAATTTTTGGTAAGATAATTTTAGTGATCCATTTTCAAAATTTGAAAGGGGCTTTGCTTTAAATTTAAAGTTATATTAACCTTTAACAATATTTAGGAAATTTCCTTATACAATATTTAGAAATCTGAATAAGCAACTTTACGGTCAAAGCTATCTGTGCTTTCAACAGGCTTGGTTTAACTTTGAAAGAGAGAAAACCAATGTACATATCTATGTATATCAGTCTATCTTTCTATATATGTATGTGTGTACATATACGTGCACACATATATTATCAGTGTTCTGATGCATTTAAGACATGCTCCCAAATATGAAGTTTAGGTTTGATCTACTTTTTCTTTCTCCCCAGTACAGTGTGTGTGCCTGTTGTTACAGAAGCTAAAATAAACTGACAAATCTCCCTTTAGGCTTTATATGCATCTACTGGAGTTAGCTCCTGTTTGCCCTAATCGACTAGAGTGCCAGTGTAAATACTATGCAAATTAAGTCCCTCTGGGACTCCTTTTTCTAAGTTAAATGGATGCTTATGCAAACATAGCACTTTGCAATGTTATTCCAAGGTATTCAGTTTTGTGGTTTGTGCAGACACACAGTATTATGGACAGTGACACATTGGGCCCCTGTGCTGTCTCTGACAAACGTTCTCTCACTTAGTCGTAGCACTATGGCTAATAATTTTGAATCACACGAAATGAGAGCTGATAATGTCATATTATTGATGATAAAATTAAGTCAGGGAAATTTAAAGCTGCCCAAAGCAGACTGCCACAAGCACACATACACACATGCACATACAGATACCCCGGATTTTTTCACTTAAAGGTATAATATAATCGGCAATAGAAAAACTCAGTGTCAATGACTGTTCTGTTTCAAATATTTATTTTTAAATTGTGACCGCATTTAAGGTATTTTATTGAGTTATTACATATTTTCCCTTTTTATTATTTAGCATTTGTGGTAGAAATTTAGTCTGTGCCTTGTAAGGATATCCAGCAGAATCCCTGTCTTTGACCCACTAGATACCAGGAGTATCTGCCTAAGTTGTGACAATCAAAATTGTGTCTAGATAGGCCCTGAAGGGCAAAATTGACCACAGTTGAAAGAGTCTGTACACTGAGGTCAATACCAAGTGATCCACTGAGTCAGTGAGAGCTCTGCTCTGACTGGTCAGAACTCAAATGTGAACTCTCAGGATTTTTCACCTCTCGGCTGTCCAGTAGGTTTTTTTCTCCCTCTTTAGCTGTTCATTGATAAATCTGTGGTATCCTTTCCTATAAATGTGCAGTTTACCATTAGGTCAAACATATGCCAATTTATGGAGCAAGTTTTCCACGTAGCTCTTTAATTTCTAACACTGTGCTCCAAAAATTCCAGCCACATTGGCCTTTCCAAACTCTAATCTCTGTCCCCTCACCTCTTCAGGTTGCCAGGTTTCCTGTGATTTCCTCCTTGCAGACAGAAAACCAACAAGATCATGGGGTTTTTCTCTGATGTTTTCTTTCTCTGCGGGTCAGAGTCCTGTACTGATGTCATCCAATTTCTTTTTATTTTACTAAATACATTGAGTGACATTGATTAATAATATGTGAGTTTCAAGTGAACAACTTTACAATACATCATCCTGCCTTTGTGCTCACCACCCAAAGTCTAGTCTCCTTCTATTGCCGTATATTTGACCCCCTTTACCCTTTTCACCCTAACCTCACCTTCTTCCCCCTGGTAATTGCCATCCCATCACCTGTGTCAATGAGTTTGCTTTTTTTTGTTCACTCATTTATTGTTCTCTGATTTATGTTCTACATATGAATAAAATCATATGGTTCTTATCCTTCTACATATGAGTTAATTTTTTAGCATAATAATCTCAAGATTTATACATTTTATTGCAATCGCCAGTAGCTGTTTCACAGTTTGTCCAACTTCCTACTTTCATTAGCAGGGGGGGAAAGTCCAGTAATGGTTATCCATTCTTGGCAGAAGTTCAAGAAAGTGGGGTAATGTCTGTGTACACTTCTGTCTTCACAAGTTGAGGTATGGCACTAACAATAATAAATGTGTTCCGAGATCTATTAATGATAGACATATTTGTTATTGTAATCTCAGCTTTAATTATATAATAAAGCATCAGAAGAAGAAAAAATTCATGTATGAAAAGCAAAGTAACATATTTTGAAAGTTTAGATGAGGACAAATGACTAAAAATTTTTTTTTATTGTATGCAAAATACATGTCAGAGAATTAGAAGGTGCAAAAAATCTAAATGGCCTCCAGTAATTTTTCCTCTAATATTTTAAAGTTCTTACTTGAACTTAGAGTATCCCTAATATGAAATCACAATAAGGGATATTTTAGTGTTATTTATTCTATAAATACAAGGTGCAATTTTATTGCAATATTAACATCCCATACTAAAGACAAATAAATGAATATTTATAAATAATAATTAAAACACAAAGCCACTATCAGGACATAATTTGGAAAGATAGAATGGTTTTCTACAAGCAAAGGTGTCAGACAAAGATACATTTAATTTCTTATTTGCTTAATCTGTACACAGAACCTATACAAAAAATGAGACTAAACTCCTAACAAGGAGTGAAAATTGGTGGCAGAAGTATGAAAAACTTAGTGTATGCATATGATGCCATCTTACCAGCAGAAGGCAGCAGTGATTTAAAATGGCTTCTAAAAAAATTAAAGAAAAAAAAGAAAACACTGAAACAGGATTGCATTTGAACATCACAGAGGTAAAAGTCATGCCCACGGAAGAAATGCAGAACCTTAATATAGACAATGGAGATATCAAAATTATTAAAGTTTTTGCTTATCTTGGTTAGGTCATCAATCCAAATGGAGACTACAGCCAAATAAAAAATAAAAAGAAGGCTGAGACTCAGAAGGGTAGCAATGGAAGAATTATTATGAGGCAAGATGTATCCTTTGACACCAGGCTAAAATCATCCACATCTTCATATTGCTGATTACTATGCACAAATGTGAATGCTAGACAGTGAAGGAGGTTGGTAGGTTGATTATTTGAGTTATTGGAGGACTGTTCTTTGAATACTGTGGACAGCCAGAAAAACAAACAAGTGAGTCCTAAAGCCAATTAAGCCTGAAATAGCACTGGAGGCCAATTTAAAAAAAAAAAAAGAAAGAAAAAACTGACCTCTCTTAACTTTGGGAACATGATGAGGAGGCAGAGGTCTTTGAAAAAGACAATAATCCTGGAAAAAGAGAAGGAAACAGAAAAAGAGGAAGACTCGGTATGAAATGGAATGACTTCATAAAAGAAGCCATAGGAATGAGTCTACAGGAACTGAGTAGGGCCGTGGAGAACAGGACATTTTGGACACCATTCATTTGCAGGGTCGCCAGGTGATGAAGTGAACTCAATGACACATAACACACACACGCACATTTTAAAATCCCTACTTTAATTGCCTCTTTCAGACATACAACTAACTGCATGCCCTTATGATGTCAAAGGATGAGTTATGTTTCACATTTATGGAATTAACTAATTAATTAATACAAATATTTATTAAGCACCTGCTGTGTACTGGGCTGAACATTAGGACCTGATGATTGAGTAGGAAGCTAAAGGAAGATTCAGTTAACTAATGACAGATTCTTCTCATTGAATTTTCTAATCCTGATCCATGAGGCAGATGCTTATCATCCATCTAGGATAAAATTCCTTAGATATTTAACCTCCTATATTTTAAAGTCCTATCACTTGCTCTCTAATAAGAAATACAATATCACTGTTTTGTTAATGGAAATTAACTGCATTTTTGTTTTCTGATAAAAGCATTTTGTGATAGCCTGCATGTTTGCTTCCTGCAGATTTATATGTTGAAACCCTACCCTTAAAAAGATGGACTTAGGATATGGGGACTTTGGAAGGTAATTATGTCATGAGGGTGGTGAGCACATGACAATATTAGTGCTTTATAAAAAGAGACATCACAGAGTTTTCTCACTTTTCCTCTCTCTCGACCCTGCGAGGATTTAACAAGAAGGTGGCTGACTACAAACCTGACCACACTGATCACTGTTGGCACACTGATCTTGGACTTCTGGCTTCCAGAACTGTAAGAAGTGTATGTTCATTATTTAAGCTTCACAGTCTGTGGTATTCTGTTATAATAGCTTCAACTGATGAAGACACATTTTAATCCATGCTTCCATAAATATGAATAATCTAACTCATGAGTCCTGAATATGTCTCCACAGACATTAATGCTCTCTTCGGAGCAATAAAAGGAATGCTAGCAAGGTGATGCTCCTTCATAATAGCACCCATATTTCACAAACAGACAAATTCAAGCTTAGGACTTAATTGTTATGCCTATAGTAACCACTCACTAGGAGAACATCTGGTGATCTCACATTTGACAGCTGGCTTCCACAATTCTAAGTATATATTTGAACAAATGGAACAGAAGGGACAAAGCAAGGAATTCTCTTACTTTTGGGGGAAGAAAAACTGGATGGTATCCATGGTCACTACTGAATCCAAAGAAGGTGGACAAGTTACACATATGGTGATCTGCCCCTTCCTGCAAAGGGTATTTCACTTTTTATGCAGCCCTCCAAGCTACAGTGAAAACTATGATTTAAGTAACTAAAGCTGGACCAAAAGTAAAGTGAAAAAAGAAGCCCATGACAGTAGACAGGATGAGGTTTGAAGTTGCAAGTATTATCAGCTCTGTAACCTAAAGTGAGTGTTTAAAAGTTTCAGAGCCTCCCTAACTCACATATCAAGGTAATGGTAAGCATAAAGATTACTAGGTAAGGAAAAAGTGCAATGCATATATTCGTGAATGTTGTTGCTTTAAAAGACCTTTTATGTTGTACTGTCACCTTTGGGAAAAAATTTAACTGTTAGATTCTATGGATATGAATTTAAAAAGAGTCTGAAACAATAGATGCATTTTATTTTCAGGAAGATCAATAGAAATTCAAAAGGAATCGATGACAGATGGGTATTATGGGGATTCCTAACTCTAAATTAAGCTTTTGTTTCATGAGGCCTCTTCTATATATGTTTACTTGGTAGGGATTTTATTTTTAACAGGTGTCATAGAGTGCTACTGAGAACCTACACAGAATTCTTTAGCCTCTTTTACCACTTCTCTTTGTGTCCATCAGAAACAAGATTCTCACCTTCATCTGGACAAGAAAGTTTTAAAATGTCATCCACAAAGTCAGCAGCAAAAGTTATTTTTAAAAGATCCAATCAAGCCTGAGATAGGATCAGAGTGACTGTTTGTTTATCCATTTAATCTTTAATTTATTTTTCAAAAACCTGCTATTTTGAACCTATTTCATAGTTGTATAACAAGACACAAGAGATCTTTTTTTTAATACTGCATTTTTGAAGCGTAATAGTATAGTGAAATCTGTACAATCAGTCACTGCTCTGAAATAAATAGAAGCCTATTTCTATAAGGTTAAAATAAACATATATCCATTTGGATTGTCTCTCAATCTCTCTCTCTATATATATAGATATTGATATAGATTTCTATGCATATTAATCTATATATATATTTGTGTGTTTCAGTATCTATATGTATCTATATGTAGATATTTATCTAGAAGGACAGAGAGAGACAAAGTTTGTCTTGTATGTTTAATATTTGTTTTTTTACTTATGCTAAGAAAACTGGTTTGGTTTTTCCCAATGAAATAACAAGACAAAGATTATTGGCTTCATTTGTTTTTTTCTCTATGGAAATTTTGGATGTTTGGATAGGTGTACTTCAACTGTATGTTTTAATAATTTTTAAAAAATGAACTGTAATTCATGACAATCATAGCCCCAACTGAATATTTGTAGTTTGTTCAATATTTGTCACATTTATATTTCAGAAATGTTATAGACATGGCTATGCTACAGATTTTTTGAAAGATGTAATTTGTTTCAAACTTAAATATTCAATCGGAATTATATTCTACAAATGTCCATGGACTAAGCATAAGTTATCCACAGAGCTATTACTAAGATGCCTAGAGACATTTTGTCTTTGAACATTGTAAGGCATGTTGCCATTATTTGCTTCTGAATTTTTTTAGTTCCCTTATATTACAGATCTGCTATCTAACCTAAATGTATCTGTGAAAGATTAAAATTACTTAAATATAGATTGTGAACATTTCAGAGATGATCATTTTCAACAATTGTCTTCAAATCATTGAATTACAGAAGCTCAAACCTGGAAAAAAATATCAGCAAATGTCTGACAAAACTTCCTACTTTTAAAGATGACTAGCCATACACAGAGAAGGGTGATTTGCCCCCAGACTCATAAGTTAGTCTTTCTTCTTCATGCCAAGACATAGCACATTGCTATAATGTTGATATTATGATGGAAACAGTCTCCTTTCACATAATAATTGGACTGAAAAACTACATGCAGAACACAGAGCTAATTTTCCACAAGCATAATATTTTGGTGTTTCAGTTCTGTTGGTGGTGGTATTATTGTTTTCATTGTGGTCATTGTTGTTGTTGTTGTTGTTATTATTATTATTATTATTAGCATCCAGACATGTAGGTAGCTCTAGACCTTATGGTAAGATTCAACTTAAAATATCAAATTTGCAACTAACAAGCTATGTGACCCAAGCAAATACTTGAACCTTCTGGTCTTTCCTGTCATCAAAATAAGTCATAGTACAAGTTTACAATTTTTATCTGCTCTTGCAGTCTAGTTTCTTATGGTTCAATGTTAATTGATCAATCTATTAGTCTATCATGTATCTATCTACTTATACAAATATGTAGATGTGGGTATAAATATATAGATATTGATAAAGGCAGCTGATGCTCCATCATTACAAGGTTATAAATAATAACCTAATAAAATGTCAACTCTTCTATACTCTTAGAATATTAGTACTATTTTCTTGCAGGGAAGAAGAAATATCTATAATTCACCAACCAAGTAATACATTGAAAAATACAGCTTAACAAGATATATCTGAACAAATAATTTTAATAAAGGTACAACATCAGAACAAATAGTCCGTCAATAAGGCAAACATGATTAATATTTTGGAAAATCAAGCTGTTTTTGTTGTTTCAGATGAGTGAAGTGGCATTTGGTCAGGAATGAGTTGGGATTCAGAGTCATCACTCAGTATTTCTCAGTGTTTAGACTTCTTAACTCTCTTAAGAGTTATATAAGTGAGAGGCTATCAATATTTTTTTTTTGTTTTCTTTTTAGTTTCCTGGTCACCATAGTTTCTCAAAGGCAAATAAAGTAGACTTTGACTTGTGATATATTTCATTGGTCTCAAGAGCATCCACTTCTCAAAGGGCATAGTAGGATTCATACAATCAGCCAACCAAATTCTCCATAAATGGAGCACTGAAAGTTGTGGTAAATAACCATGGAAAAATGAGAATAAAGTCTTAGAAAAATCTTAGTGGAGGAAAGTAGCCTTTTAATCAAAACCTGATGGGGCCCAGATGGCTTATTTTTATCTGCTTTTGACTGATAAAAGGAACTTACATTCAGGTGAAGCTTAGCATATGCTTATAGTTTGAGTTTCAGAAAACAGAACACAGAGAACTGTTGAGCTTTTCCACCTTCTTTAGCTGTTTTGGGAAGGAAGGGAAGCCATCTATCTATAGTATGACTGTTGGTGCGGGGACTCAGCCCGAATGAGAAAACAAGATACTGCCAGTGTTCATGATAGTAGAAAATTAAGTGTTCCATTTACCCACTGGTTTTAACATTTGATTTTTAAAAATTAATGAATGCATATTTCTTAATTTTTTGGAAGATCATCTTTAAGATTAGACTTTCCAAGGGGAACTTTATAAACTAGTGGAAATAGAATCTCAAAAAGAACAGGCCAGTTCAATCATAATAATGAAAATAAAAATGTCTAATAAATGAAAGCAGTCTTCTGAGAATAAAATTTGAATATCTTCATGAGCCAAGTGTGTAGTTAGAGATTAGCATTATGACAAAACATCACATGAAAAATGATTGTATTTGTAAATAATTAGTTCCATCAAGTAAGGAGATAAAAGACTGGAGATCAAAGTCAGCTAAATGAAATACAGACTTTATTGATGCAGAACTTGTATTTGAATTCTAAATATCTATTAACTGCATAACAGAGCCTTCCTTTTATTCCAGCAAGTGTCTGAACCAATACACTAGGGACAGCTCCAGATTCTATTGGAGAAAGAAGTAGATAAAAGAGAGTGCATTCATCCTCTCTCTCTTTTTATTAAATCAGTAAGTAGCCAGCTATTCCTTTGTGACCAATTCTGTACTTTGAGTAGACTCACAACATCTATCAAAACACTGTTTACATATTCTTAATAATGTAACCTTAAACATTTTATTGCCATGTCCTACACACAGTCTGAGTGCACTGAAGAAATCTGCTCATGAGAAAGGCAATAGGCAGAGTACACACTACATCCAGCATCTCTAGAGGTTAGCTGCTTGACACCTGGAATGACACAAAGCCCCTCTTCTCTTTGTCCAGAGCCAAATGATAATGCCCTGTGGTTAGGAAAATGTTGGTGAAAGCGAATACCCTTCCCTGCAAACATCTGGAGACCTGCAGTCTGTGCAACTCAGAGGACTAGATAATTGCTTACAATACCAATAAAGTGATTAGATGCAGATTGCTGTTGTTTCTACATTGTTCTTAAATGCATATTATTAAATTAGGCAAACATTCTTCCTATTCAGGATTTCGAAGAGCAAATAACAAAAATTAGAAATTTTGTTACTAATCCACTTTTGAATTAACCAAATGCAATATTATATTTGAGCGATTCTACAGTTAAAATACAGACCTTATCTTTCTTCCTTGTTCAAATAATTCAGAGACAGAAAAATAAGATTAATAAAAAGAATCAAGAATCTGCCATTTGCTTTTTCTCACACCTAATAACAGTAATATTATAATATTATTATTAGTAATAATATTATAATATTACTAAGCTCGGGCTAAGACATTAGTATTACCAACATTTAAAACTTCTTAAAAGTACAGAAAATAATGAGGTAGAATATCAAACTTATACTGGAAATTTGGCTACTTGAAATTTAAATTTCTTGGCTTTAGCATAAGATCATTTAACTTCCTTAAACTGATGAAATTTCAAACTGCAGCCTCACTTTAGTGATTTGAATATCATCATTATACCTCCTTAGGAAAAAATGGCCAAATATAAATTTGGGTAAGAAAATAGCACTTTATCATCTCCACTTGTCATAAAGTAAATCAATTTGAAGATTAGTTGTATAGATCATGAAAATGAAATAACAGAAAGGATAAAGAAAAGGTACAGTGTATAATATTGTAGTACATGTCAAAAATGTTGAATGTGCCCTGGCTGGTGTAGCTCAGTGGATTGAGTGCAGGCTGTGAACCAAAGGGTCACCAGTTCCATTCCCAGTCAGGGCACATGCCTGGGTTTCAGGCCAAGTCCCCCAGTGGGGGCCATGTGAGAGGCAACCACACATTGATGTTTCTCTCCCACTCTTTTTCCTTCCCTTCCCCTCTTTCTAAAAATAAATAAATAAATAATTTAAAAAGCTGAATGTATTTATTTATAATATTTACATAGAACAATTTTATTGAGGTAATTGCAGAAGGAGGAGGGTAAGAGGGGACTAAATGGTAATGGAAAAATACAATACAACAATTAAAAAACAATACAATGGAAAAATAAAGTGATGATTTATTTATTTAAATAAAAATAAATCTGAAATAAAGATTTATTTCAGATAAATAAATGTAAGTTAATACATCTGAAATAAAGAAAGAAATAGAGAAACTCATGAAATATTTCACTAAGTGAGAAATTTCAGATGCTACTAACTTAAATTCAGAACTAAACAAAGTTTAATGCTCTGCCTGAACCCAGTGGTGTAATGTTAACTCAGGACTGCACAATTCTCCTACCTCAGTTTTGTCCTATTTATCTGAAAACAAAATAATAGAAACATTACAGTAAGTTTTGTAATATATAATAAATATCACCTTGCAAACCAAAGAATCTTATTTCCACTTCAACACCAGTGGACAATGTAAATCAGAAGTGGCTGAACACCCCCACTTATTCTTCCCTTTTTTAATTTTGCACACTACAAACTCTGATATTATTGGACACCATTGTGTATGTTTGTGTGTGTGTGTGTGTTGAGACTGTAACACTGCAGACAGCATAATTTAAACCAGAATGTGTAATTCTATAATTCTGGTGATCATTCAGAGGTAGTATTAACTAAATACTAAAAATTGTTCATATTAACTAAAATCCTCAAAGATAATTTTTCCTTTGATGTGAATAAAATGCATTAAATGTCCATTATATTCCCGTGTTTTATCCCCAGTAAATATGTTTTATTTTATCATGCAAACAATTAGTTGCATAAGAAATAATCAGATATATTTTTGGAGAGTCAGTTTCTACTCAGACTCTGTATCTGTTCTGAATATCTCATTGTCGCTACCCCTGCAGCCACCACTACCACCTCCACTTACCACCATTATAAATGCAACTGAACAATGGCTCTGATTATGGAGTCTGTTTTCCCCATTAATCAATTCTATTTCCTCTGAGTTCAAGAATAAGGACCGTTCATCATCTCTTTAGTAGATTGGTTTTATTAGAAAGAAAAAAAGAATTTGTTGTTAACAGACTTACAAAAAGTTCAATTTTCCATGTTCTGGCTATGTTTTCTGTTGCTAATATTTAGTTGTCTCTAAACTTGGTTGTGTGAGAAAGCAGGGCGTCTCCACCTATGCCTCCATCTTGGCGGAAGTCTGTTAACAACAAATTCTTCAGCCTGACCGGTAAGAGGGGCGAAACCAGCAGCTGGTGGAGCGGGGTTGCACAGGAAAACTCGGTCAGACGGACGCAGGCGCTCAGAATCCAGGCGCAGGGTTGGACCTAGTGAGAGACCCAGCGAGTGACCGCGAGGAAACAGCGAGGGAGCAGGGCTGCGGGTTGACTGTGGTCGCCCATTTGTGCGCAGATAGACAAGCGAGGGAGTGGGCGATAGGACAGGACCCAGTGGGTCCCCATGGCGGCGAGCAGCTATGGAGGGCACTGCCATTTCCCCGCTCTGACCCCACCTCCACATACAGCGTCATAACCCAGCGACTCTGAGTGGCCTGGCACTGGTGAACCACTTAAGGTTCTGCTCCTCACCCAGTGGCAAGAAAACAGCAGAGGGGGCCGCCATTTCCCAGCTCTGACCACGCCCCTACATAACCCAGCGACCTGGGAGTCCAAGGCTCCGCTCATCATACTTAACAGGTGTGAACAGACCAAAAATGGCTCAAGAAGATCTCAAAGCCCCAGAGCCTGTAAGTCTAAGCGATGAAGAAATAGCAAAAACTCTCAGACGCACAGTTTAAAACACTGGTGATCAGGATCCTCACAGAACTGGTGGATTATAGCCACAAATTAGACAAACATATGAAGGCGAAACTAATTGAAATGAATGGAATTGCACAGGAAACCACTAGTGATGAAAAGGAAACTGGGACTCATATCAATGGAGTGAACCAGAAGAAAGCAAATAATGGCCAAACAGAAAAGAGTGAAGAAGCAAGAATTCAAAAAAATGAGAGTCTTAGGACATCTTTAAACACTCCAACATCCAAATTATAGGGGTACCAGAAGGGGGAAAGGAACAGCCACCAGTGGAAAACTTATTTGAACAAATAATAAAGGAGAATTTCCCCAATCTGGCAAAGGAAATAGACTTCCAGGAAATCCAGGAAGCTCAGAGAGTCCCAAAGAAGTTGGACCCAAGAAGAAACACACCAAGGCACATCATAATTACATTAGCCAAGATTAAAATGAAGGAGAGAATCCTAGAAGCAGCAAGAGCTAAGGGGACAGTCATCTACAAAGGAGTTCCCATCAGACTGTCAGCGGATTTTTCAAAAGTGACCTTACAGGCAAGAAGGGGCTGGAAAGAGGTATTCCAAGTCATGAAATCCAAAGACCTACAACCAAGATTGCTCTATCCAGCAACATTTTCATTTAGAATGGAAGGACAGATAAAGTGCTTCTCAGATAAGATTAAAATCAAGGAGCTCATCATCACCAAGCCCTTATTATATGAAATGTTAAAGGACTTACCTAAGAAAAAGAAGTTAAAAAAACATGAACAGTGAAAGGATAGCAAACTCACAGTTATTAACAACCACAGCTAAAACCAAAGCAAACTAAAAGGATAGCTAGATCAGGAGTGGAAACATAGAAATGAAGATCTCAAGGAGGGTTAACAACAGGGGAGTGGGAGGAGGAGAAGGGGGGGAGAAGGTACAAAAAATAAGTAGCATAGACAGTAGATAGAAAATAGATGGGGGGCAAGAATAGTATGGGAAATATAGAATCTAAAGAACTTGAGACACATGGTCATAAACTAAAGGGGGGTAATGGTGGGGACGGAGGGGTAGGGTGGAGGGGAATGAGGGAGGGAATAGAACAACTGTAATGGCATAATCAATAAAAAAATAAATTAAAAAAAAAGAAAAAGAGTAAATTTGACCTGGCTCTGCCTGAATCTCTACCTGGAATAAAACACCAAGTCTGTTATCTAATGAAAAGACCTTTAAAGTCCTCTATCAAATACATTTTTAAATTATAGTTCACATTTTAGAACTGTGTCCATTTGGGGGTTAGTGATGGGTGATGCAGAGTTTATTTTTCTTTCTTTCAGCAATTTATTAGCAAACTGAGGCATTCTAAAGTGGCAGATGTGTTCTAGAATATTCTGGCCATCTTTCATTTAAATCTTGAATAATTTCATGGAAAAGGGATCATGGTTCTCTGGATGATATACCAACATCCTGTGCTGACCTCTCATGTGTTGCAGCATTCCATGACTCTGCCATGAATCTACCTGTATGACTACCTACAAATAATATGTATCTGAGAACCCTGAGGTGGAACTCCTTAATCATATTCTATCTTCTCAACTCAATTAAATACTTCATAAATTGAGAATTTTACAGATACTCCTGGAAGTTTTATTTCCAGTTTTCTGCTTTGACTACCCCGATTACTGACTCTTACTTCAAGGATACTTTATTTATTTAAATTGATGTCACAAAAGTCTACAATGTTATATGAAAGGAAAAAGTGTTTTTTGTTTGTCTTTTTGCTAAGATCCCGCCTACATGGAGCAAGCAATATAGTATATATATTTATTCTTGAACACAATATTTAATATGACACAGTGTCAGAAGGATCCTAGTTCTGGAAAATTCACCCCTGTGTGGTGAATGTTTCATAAACCTGGTCCAATTAGCATAGGAATGACTTCCAATCATTGCTTCCTTAGAAACAGGTGATCACTAATTTAAGGCAATATTTTACTGTTAGATTTGTCAGACCTCTTAATTTCTTACATTTTGTTCATATTACATGCTAAGTTCTCTGAAGTTTCTCTTGAACATGGTATTATAGTGTCAGGGTTTTCTAATAAATAGAAGAGAGGCAGAAAATTTTAAGAAGTTGGCTCATTGGCCCATGGGATTGTGGGAATGAGCAACTGCAAACTCAGGAAGCTGGAGGCGGAAGCAGGAAATGATGTTGCAGCAGTCCACAGTCAGCCTGGCAGCAGAAGTCCTTCCTCCTGGGGAGACCTAAGTCATTATTTTTTCAAGGCCTTAAATTGATTATATGAGAATCACCGAGTAATCTGTTTTACTTGGAGTCTACTTATGTAAATATTAATCACATCTAAAAAACACCTTCATAATAATGCCTTGACTAGTGTTTGACTAAAAACTGGGTACCATGTGTGCCATGGCCTAACCAAAGTGACTCCTAAATTTAACCATTAGTTTGAAAGTATTTCCTTCTCTTCAAATATTTACAAGACTTTGAGAAGGATTGCCATCGGTTTTTCTTTCTTCTTTAAATACTTGGTATTACTGACTAGTGAAACCATCTGGTCCTGGGTTTTTCATCTTTGGGAGGATTTGGTTACTGATTCAATCACACCTTACTCATTATTGGCCTGTTAGATGTTCTATTTCTTTATGATTCAGTCTTTGTTGTGTGTATGTTTCTGGGATTGTATTCACTTTTTCTATGTTATTCAATTTGAGGGTGTTTAACTTTTCATAATAGTCTCATAAATTTTTTGTATATGTGACATAAACATAACATTCTTTCATTTCAGATTCTATTAATTTTAATCCTCTCTTTTTTCTTAGTCTATGTAAAAGTCCATTTTGTTTATCTTTAAAAAAAAAACCCTCTCAGTTTTGTTGGCTTTTTCTATTGTCTTCTTAGGAACTATTTCACTTATTTCTGCTCTAATCTTCATTTTTTCTGCTAACTTTGGGCTTAGTTGTTGTTCTTTTTCTAGTTCCTTGAAATATAAAGTTAGATTGTTTATTTGAGATATATCTTCTTTTTACAATTCAGGTTTACTGTCAAATAGTCCTTCATAGCATTGCTTTTGTTGTATTCATGCTTATTATAACATTATTCACAATGACCAATATACAAAATCAATTTAAATATCCATCAGTGGATGAATGAATAGTAAACTGTGATATACATGTACAATGCTATGAAATATTATTGGGCGTTAAGCAAGAAAGAAATCCTGCATTTGTGTCAATGTGGTTAAACCTGGAGGACATTATGCTAAGTAAAATAAGCCAGTCAAAGAAGGACAAATATTTCATTATTCCACTTCTGTATGTTACCTAAGATGTCCAACAAAAACAGAGAGGACAGTAATAGTTGCCAGAGCTGAGGAATGGACTAAACAGAAAGCTGTTGCTCAGTTGCTGTAAAGTTTTAGGTATGCTAAAAGAATAAATTCTAAAGAACTGCTGTACAGCATAGAGTCTGTAGTTAACAATATGGTATTATGCACTATAAACTTTATTAAGAGAGCAGATCTCATGGTAGGTGTTCTTACCAAAACACACACATATACACACATACACACACAGATGCAAGAAAGGAGGTGTTGAAATTGTCAGTTAATTCGATCATAGTGATAGTAACATGGATGTTTACATATACACAAAGTCATTTAATTATATACATTAAATATGTGTACTCCTTTGCATATCGTTTACCTTAATAAAGCTATAAATTAATCTTTACAAGTATATCATAGAGATAATGCCCAAGAAGTTATTTGACATGAAAATTGGGTGATCTCTTGACCCACGTTGCTACATGGTAGCAGAAGATACCTGCCTAGGGGTGTCTGTGAGCTCTCCGGGATCACCAGGAAACATTCTGAGAGACAAAATTTCCTCACATAGTGATGGCAGGTGAAATTACAAATTGTGATATATTCAAGAACTTTGTGCATGCCATGTTGCCACCCTAGTCTGTTCAAAATATTGGATGTAGGAACTTTTAGAGATCCAGCTTCAAGACAATTTCCTTGAAACCTATGTCAAAGTCAGTAATAGGTTGCCAAAGCTGAAGGCAGCTGCCATTTTCTGACTCTAAACCCAACCAGAACTACATTATTCTTTGTTTCTTCCCTAAACATATATCCTAAATGGACATAAAAATATTGTATTGATAATCATACTTCACAAATATCACCCACATTCTATCATATTTAGATTTCTGCAAAACAGAGTAAGTAACTCTAAACACATTGTCAGTATGATCTGTTGCCTCCAAGTTACCTGATTATCAATCATGGTACTTAGTTTGAGTTTACAGTTTGAAGAGTGTGGCTTTAGAACTTTAAATTATACATCTATGTGCTCTTTCTAATGGGTAAATGACAAGTATTGAATGATCAATTGACAAAAGCTTCTATGATGCATAATAATGACAATATTACTGGCCAAATTAATTTGCCACGGTAGAATTAACTTGTCATCTCCAATTAATATTGCATTCCCACTATTGCTCCACTCCACCATGCTCCTGTGACTACCTTTCCAGCAAACATGGCAATTAGACAATAAATGGTGCAATTGTGCACTTCTTGGCAGAAATCACAGAGTATGTTCTGGAGGGCCAAGGAACAATACAAGAAATATACCAGCTGGGAAGAGAAGGGAAGGAGAATGATAGTGTCTTATCTATTTCAGAAGCTGAAGCTTTATCTATAAATAACCAAGTACTTCAACTCTGAGTTATCCAACTACAATTTCAATTTCTCATGCACATCTGTGCATCACATGTATCTCTGAACTTCATTATGTGGCAACAGAAAAAGTA
Source organism: Artibeus jamaicensis (assembly GCF_021234435.1). Taxonomy (NCBI): domain Eukaryota; kingdom Metazoa; phylum Chordata; class Mammalia; order Chiroptera; family Phyllostomidae; genus Artibeus; species Artibeus jamaicensis. Next base: position 20,469,855 of record NW_026522025.1, on the reverse strand, counting down.
AACTAATGGAGCAATCATCACCTAGTCTACTTCAGGAGCTATAGCATGTATTGGGTGCATTTTCTACAGATAAATCAGGCCAAAGAGTTTAGATCTTTTGTCAAACTTTGAGATAAATACTACTGGAAAATTACATGAAAAGCCATGATTGCTTTGTTATATATTGTTTGTTATAGCAGGAACTTGAGTATATGTTAGAAAGATTTCCACAAAAATGGACAAAATACAACAATAAGACCTTTTAGAAAATTTGGCTTAATTACTTGGAAATACTGTTTGTAATGAGGTAGTTATAAGAACTAATTCATTTCCTGAAAATGTTTTATAAATGTAAATTTATAATAGCTTCTTATGGAATAAATACCAGGACTTTATGGGAAAGATTTCTTAAAACATTTAAAAATTTTTACTATATAGCTTAAAGATTTTCTTTTAATATCTTTTAATTGAGCATAGAAAATGTCCACAAAATCTGCATCCTATTTATACTCTCTTCATTCAACAAAGTAGTTTATGTAAATAAACTAAACTAATCAATGATTTAAGGCTGATAGTTGGATGTAAATATATAATAAGAATTGTATTGTTTTTAAAGTGACTACATTGTTTCTAAGGAAACATTTAAGTTACATATTTTATCTTGTATATTTAGAGTATACTATCCACTTTTATTGTGGTTAATTATTAACTTTTGTGATTTGTATTTTAAGAAGTATGCAGGCTTCAATCTATTAAATAATACAGAGAAAACTATTCTGTGCCTAAAGTAAATTAAGTTATTCAAGTTAAATATACATAAGTTAATATACATATGCCTACATATATGAGTGTGTTTATATCAAACACTTTTTCAAGTTCTTATTTATACAAATAAGTTCTTGTTTAATCTATAAACATTGAATTTGAAGGAGGCGATCAAGTAGTTCAAAGAAAATACAGTTTAAAATATAGCATACTCACTGAGTTGGATTAGTGTGGAGCTAGATTATATTAATTTACAATAATTCATTAAGACAAATATAAAAGAACACATATAACATGGTAATATATAAAAGAGAGCAAAACAGTAAAATAATTGTCATAAGAAACATGAACAGTAAACCATAGTGACAAGACATGGATAAAGAATGGAAATGAGAAATTGCCCTTATCATATACTAGGTATTATTATGTACTAGGCATATCACTGAGCATAATAGGTGTATTATCTTCTCCAAAAAATCGTGAGGCAAATAAAAGTGACTCTTATTTTACAAATGAGGAAACTGATGAGTGTGTTTAGATGTGTAACATTAAGTCTACTTCCTTTTAATTTCAAATTCCATGTTTCATACCACTATGCTGTGCAAATCAAGACATGTCTATAAACAGCAGAACCCACCTGGAGGGACAGACTTTAGTCCCTTAAGAATTAAGTCAGGAAAAAGGCTATACTTTGGTATTAGGCAGGCTTCCATGATACTTTCTTAAGCATGACAGGAGTCCAGAAATTGAACCAGTTGAATAGGAAGTTGGTAACAAGTACAGAATAAATGTCTTACTATAGAACTATATATGGAGTAGGAATATCTACAGGGTTGACTTGAGACCCTGTAGCATTTGTTGTGACCTAGAGTTCCTTCAACTCCAAATGTTAAGAAAAGAATTGTTTCTAGAGTACAGGTAAGAATAACATTAATTTTAAGTGGGAAAAGAGGATCTTAAGGTAAGAAACTTATTTTATTTTTACCTATGGAATAGAGTTATTATTGAGAGTAAAATGAGATAACAAATATGAGAATAATGGTAATCAAAAGGTGTTTAATTGCTGTTATTGAAGTTATTGCTATTATAATTATCAATAGCATATAACTTGTCTTTTTCAATTTGTGTATAATATTTTACATGGTGGTTCTGGCTAATTCTGTGCTTTACAACTCTTATTTCTTAATGGCTGGCATATGCTAACCTATCGTTTTCTAAATCATCAGACACAACCAGCACACTCTATTTTAATTCTCAAACTCTGCAGGTAGCAATGGTTGTGTTCTGTTACATTGCAGTTTCCAGAGACTAGTCACAGTGTAATCAACAGTTTCCTCAAAGCTATTTATTTTAAGAAGATACAAAATGTGTGGGTGCTGCTTAGGAATAATAGGTAGAAATTTTTAATAAAAATAATTTTAAATAATTTTATGTTATTGTATGATAGAAAGATCAATATCTTATGTAGGAAAGAATATTAATAAGGCATAGTTTTTCAAATGGAGACTTTCTGGTATTTTTCATGAATAAACAGATTCCAATGGTAGATCCTCTTGTTTTCATATCACAAATAGTGCAAGGATTTGATGATATCAACACTGTCGAAAATTTTATCCTATAATGCTAAAATCAGGTTCTGACTGATAGCTCTAGCCTGGCTTTATTAAGGCAGAAAAAAATTAGATTTAGTCAGTGCTGTATTTAAAACTTCTTGATGATAAACGACAGAAACCCAATGTAACAAATGTATGCAAAATAGGGGTATTGATTATTAAAACATATATTAGATTGATCTTTTTAGGCTATAGTCATAAGCAGCCTCACTTTTCAGTGATTTAAATTACATAAAGATTTATGTGCTAAAACACTGTTGTCAGGAATATTCCTCTTTTTGTATCTAAAGACCATGCTGGGTTGACTTCATTCTGAGAAGAGCAAAAAAGATGAATTCCAGAATTTACAAGTTTCACAGGTTATGAACCCCCCAAATAAAGATATCTAGATTCATACTAATTTTCAAAAAAGAGCTCTCGTTGACACTAGTCATACATGTACTCCTGGTGCAATTACTAGGGGAACAAAAAGTTGTGAAAGGGAAGGGTCAAGTCACGGAACATGTATAAAGGATGCAAGGACAAAGACAAGAGTGGGGAGGGAGGTTTAAAAGTGGGAGGTGGAGGCTGGGTAGAGCAGGAGAGAGTAATGGGAAAAAATGGGGGCAACTGTAATTGAACAACAATACAAAATAGTTGTGATTTTTAACCAAAGTTAATACCTGGGATTGCTAATTTTATTTTTTAAAGGTTTTATTTATTTATTGTTTTTAGAGAGGGAAGAAGGGCGGGAAAAAGAGAGGAAGAGAAACATTGATGGAAGAGAAATATTGATCAGTTGCCTCCTAAACATTTCCTAACCAGAGACTGAACGACAACCCAGCCATGTGCCCTGACAAGGAATCTAGCAGGAAGCCTTTTTCTTTGCAGAATGATGCCCAACCAATTGAGCTACACAGATCAGGGCTATGGTTGCTAATTTTAAATATAAACTTGGCTGGGCCTTACTGCCCAGGTATTGGGTCTAATATTATCCTGGATGTTTCTATGAGGGTGTTTGTTGGATGAAATTAAAATTTAAATTGGTAGATTTTGGATAATGTAGATTGTCCTCGATAAACATGGTTAGGACTCATCTGATAAGTTAAAGGCCCTAATAGAATAAAGACTGACCTTCCGTGAGCAAAGAGAGTAGTCTGCCAGCAGACAATCTTCAGACTTGAATGACAATGTTGACTCTTCTCTGGGTCTCTGTTTTACCTGGCAGATTTGGGGCTTGTAAGTCTTCATAATTATGTCAGTGAACTCCTTAAAATACATTCATCTCTCTTTGTCTCTCTGTCTTTCTGTCTGTCTGTCTCTCTCTCTCAGTGTGTGTGTATAAATCTCCTATTGGTTATATTTCTCTGGAGATTCTGACTAATGAACTACCTATGGTTGTAGAAGAGGCTATTTGATTAAAGGTCCTACAAATGGTTTAAAGTGGATAAGAAATGATTCCTAAAAGAATACATGACATACAATAAATGTCCATAACATAATGCTTATTTATTTAATCAAACTGCTACAGTTCCAAGCACATTAAGAGAGCACATGCATTTAAAATAAACTATATATTCAATTAAAATAATTTATAACCAATAAATAATCTTGGAAAATTAAGAATAGCATAAACAAGAGAAAATAAGATACAATTTCTCGATCCAACAATTACTAATGATAACACTTGGCGAATTTTTTTCTAGAGTTATTTTATATATCGCTGTATTTACACTTAATGTATGTACTTGGACAAGGTATTTGTCACACAATGGTTAGTAAAGCTTGACTTCAAGATCCAGATTAATGAGATAGCCAGCATCTGAAACACTGCTGATCAAAGCGGTAGAGGAAAAAAGATTTCTGGAGGATCTGACACCAAACATTTAAAATACTCTGGGAAAACATTGCATGAATCATTTCCATTCAAAATTCATTGGACAAAACTGTTCATGTAGTCCCACTAATACAGAAGGGTGTAGGAAGTATACTTGGATAACAGAAAACCAGGAATGCTTATTAATTATCACTAATGGCTACCATGGTTTTTAACTGCTTGGAGATTTGTGATTATTATTCCCAGGTCTGACCAAAATATTTAAGAGACAAAAACCTAAAAGGACTGTATTCTCTACTTTATAGTGAGTCAAAACTTGTGACTGATTCATGATTCTGCTTCTATCTTAGCCTCTCTGAGCAGGTTGAAGCTACATGATCAGATGTTTATATGCATTCATCTAAAAAGTATAGTTCTGTAAATTTATATCACATGTGTTAGGACTCATCTTTGCATACAATTTATGTAGTTGATAGACCTCCAGAAAAAATCTACCTGATAAACTATAGTTATATAATTGTCATAATTAGAGCTGGAGAAAAGGAAAAAGGAGGAAGTAGAGGTTGAATAACAGAAACAAACACTTGGGAGAAACTGGAAAGGTATGGAAACAAGAGCAAAAATATTTTGCTTTGAAATATATATATAAAGCTGATTATAAATATATTGAAGAGATTGAGGAAAAAATCTTGAGGTTGCTCAAATGATACTTTTTCCCTTATTCTCAGGTAGAAATCAAGCTTATGTTATCCTCAAAGTTGTCCTTCTGGTCGCATGGGTCAAAAAAACATAAAGGTATAAGCTGCTAGTACTTATCAAATTCTCACCACTCTAGACAATAGCATTACAGAAATGCTCATTTCTTAATTTCATTTCTGCTCTTAATGTGTGGTTTAAAATTCTCAAAGGACTATGTGCATTCTCTGAAGAGTTTTTGAAGTTTTCTGTTGTTCCAGAGTTGGACAGGGTGTTTATGTCACTTTTGATACAAAAAGAGAATTTTGGGAGAGTTGTATCAGTTAGATATTACTGTATAAAATGTCACCCCAAAGTTAAGTGGCTTAAAATAATTATTTATCATTTCTAAAGAATCTGTATATTGATTAGCTGTTAGCTTATCAGATCTAGTTCAGTTGGACTGCTCTGGGAAACTCGATTTGACTCATTTTGTGTCCTGATCAAACAAGGTTGGCTCCACATGGCTCTCTAGCCTCTTCCTGGGACATGTAGGTTATCCCCCAATCTACCACCGTGCCAATTAATTTATGATTTTCAGCTTAACAATAACCCACAACCTTCGGACCAACTAGATTTTTCATAATCAAAGAAAAATTAAAGTTTCTCAGTATTGAAGAAGCTTTGGTACACTAAAACTTAACAAGTTATTTTCATCTTGTTCATATTTTATATTTACTATCACCATCATCCAAATGTCTCTTAATGAGATCACTGTGGTCTTGGCTTTGTTCTAAGCTATTTCCATATGATAATTTACATAAACTTTCCAAATTCTACTGCAGAATTATATAGATTTCCAAAGCCCTGACATTTTAAATTGTTACTCTACATAGGCCAATTCATTCATTCAATGAATAAATATTTATTGAATCTTACATTTTACATGAGATTATCCTTCCACACTTCCCAAATTCTTATTTTTGTCACACTGATAATGAGACTGGTGTACTTAGAAACCACTGAATAAAATATTTTTGATCTACAAAGAGCTTCCTGTACATCTTTTATTTTATCGCTATGGAGTTAGTACCTCCAGAATAGAAGCCAAGCTTATGGTCTTAACATTTTGCGTGCATACGGGTTTGAAAGCCAGAGAATGCATAGATTATGAACACTATAGGTTTAACCAAATAAGGAAGATAATTATGATTATTACCTGGAATCAGCAATGATTGAAATCAATACAATTCAGCCTCATAATATTTAATAACAGATAGTAAAGACTGAAACCAGAACAACCCCACTGTTGGGACTCCACTGTTCCTCGTACTACAATAGAGAACTTTGTGACTAGTTTGATTGGATCTTTAGCACCAGTATATCTCACCTCAGATTCCTCTGTCCCTGAAACTTCTATAATATAGATACATGAGGGTTGTCCAGAAAGTATCCAGCCATGTCATATGAAAAAATAGAGATATTTATTGAAGAAGATACAAGATACAAGAAACATTGTACATAGGATAATAACATCTCAATCCCATTCAAAGTAGGCACATTGGGACCTCACAAAATTGTCCCGATTGCTATCAGCTGCCCCATTGTATTTCCCTGAATCTCACTGATTGAAATCTCTTCCCTTTCAAAGGTGACTTAGTTTTGGGGAAAGTCAGAAGTCACAGGGCACCAAATATGGGCTGTAGGGGAGCTCAGTCACCTGGGTGATTTGATGTTTTCCCAAAAACTCTTCACAAAATGTGATGCATGACCAGGCGGGATGTGATAAAGCTCCCAATTACCAGTTGCCCAAAATCGCAGCCTTCTGAATCATCTGAGTACTCCCCATGGAGGAATGTTCAAGCTTAATGCAAAATTTGATGCAGATTCATTGCTGTACTCAGTCATTTTGAATGCAATGGCCCACAGTACACATGCTCACTCAACAGTGTCTATTGCCTCCACTGACCTGTACAATGAAGTTGTCATTGTTCACGCGTGTGCTTTCAGTCTACTATCCTCAGTTTCCAGGTTACATTGATGTTGTGCACACAACGGCTGGACTTTGTCTGGACATACCTCATACATACATGTATAATTTATATCCATAAAAATTCCAATAATATCCAGCCTGCATTTTCTAGTAACCCTGATGTATGGCTCAAGTACTAACACCTTTAGGAAGTATTCATTAAATTTCCATCATGATGTTTATATAAGGTAGTTGTTACTTTCTCTGTGCTTAGTAACATTTGATGTGTTATCTTCCCTCTAACACTTATTTTCTATTAAAGCTATTTGCTTTTATATCTGCACTTAATTATCCATTTGATGTTTTGCTACTGATACTGAAAGCCTTGTTTGCTCTGCTTGCCTTCCATGATTTAATGAGAGACCAACAGGTAAGCTGCTTGTGGTAATATTTAGATACCTAATCTGGCTGGTTGTGGAGAAACCCTTCCCTAATAAGAGGAACAAAATATCTCAAGCCAGAGAAAAGCAACTGGTTCTTATTTTTTAAAGTGACTTATCTGTAAAAAATGTGACTTATCTGTAATCATGCAGAATATGAGAAAGACAAATACCATATGATCTCACCTTTAACAGGAAGCTAAACAACAAAACAAACAAGCAAGCAAAATAAAAACAATGACACTGAAATAAAGAACAGGGGGACAGTGACCAGAGGGGAGAGGGGAGGGAATTTCAGGTGAAAAAGGGGAAGGATTTACAGGAACTAGTATAAAGGACACATTGACAACAACTAAGGGGGTGGAAATGGGAGGTAGGGAGGACTGGGGGGTGTGCTTGGATGGTAGTAAAAGACAGGATACTGTAGTTGAAAAATAATTAAATTAAAAAAAAGAATCAAAGACAGTATCTGAACTGAGGTTTGTTTCTCTTGGTTCAATGACATTTTCTTTGTGTGTGTAATAACATTTGTCCTACTTTGATAAATACTAGGAGGGGGAATATTCATGTACCATCATACTGGTTTCAATATTTGACTTTATATGACATCATAAAACATTAACCTGTTTGCTCTATGAGAGCATAAACTTTGTTCTAGAAAATATAAGTATTTTTATTGTTCTTCTATTAATACAAATCTCTAAGTTACAGGAGTTTCATGTTTATAATATTAGTAGTATTTTGTAAAATACATAATTTTTCCTAAATAATCTAATCCAAAGAACTATCAAAAGATCCTCATTATTTTTTATCTTTCTGCCTCTTGTGTTTTTAAATTTTTTTCTTAGAATTATTTTGATTTTTTCAAATCTTTTTTTCTAGCTGTATTTTCTTGGTTCTACCTCTTAAAACAGTTTCTCTAAACTTATTGGATTTTCTAAAAATACAGGAGCCCAAGCTCCACTCCTGATATACTGAATTATAACATTCAAATGAAGCTTTGAAAGTGTATTTGCTACAAATTCTATAGAAGAATTTAAAATATTGCTGGGAATAAAATGTCTTCAGCATGATTATTTTCCAAGAAGCTATTGAAATTTTTTGCTATATATATTTTTTTCTCTGTCCTTTTTAAACTCTAAACCCGGCAGTATTATAGCATTTGATGACCCTCTAGAAAGAGTCCTGGGCTCTCTATGTGAATATCTGCTCTTTGTGCCCGTCCCTTTGAAGAGCAAACTAAATCTGTCTCAATTTTAAATGCCTGATACTAACTTGGAAAATCTCCAACATTCCCTTTGTCCATCTTCTACAATGCTGAACATGACAAAATGAGATAGTGAAGGACAATAGAACAGGAGTGAGAGAATGAAAGTGCAGTGCGCAATAAGAAAACAGAAACAGAGTAGGTCACATAAATGAACGCCTGCTATGCTGGGCCATACCTTAGGTCAATCCGCAGTGCACTGCTGTGTTTGTGACCCAGGCGGAGGCGGAAGGTGATCATAAGCAAGAATGTTTTTTCAGAATACTATCTCAATCCAAGTTATGAGAACAAATTTCATGAGTAAAAATTATTCAGTTAAGCTAGACGAGTTATCTGTTTATTTGCATATTTATTAATATAAAATACATTTAAATATAATAATTGGTTAACTACTTTGAGAAGTTTATTATCTCTCTATATATTAGATATATCTTAATGTTTTTATTATTTTTAAACAGCATGGAGTTTCCTCAAAAATTTAAAAATTTTAAAATGAACTGCCTTTTGACCCAACAGTCCCACTCTTTAGAATGCACCCTAAGAATCCTGAAACACTAATCAGAAAGAATATGTGCAGTCTTATATTCACAGCAGTGTTATATACAATAGCCAAGATTTGGGAACAGCTCAAGTGCCCATCAGTAGATGAGGGGATAAAACAGCTTCAGTACATTCACACAACAAAATACTACACAGCAGGAAAAAAGAAGGAGTTCCTACCTCTTGGGAGTTCCTTCTCTGATCTCTAGGACCAGTGTGGTTGATCCTAGAGATTATTAAACTAAGCAAGACAAGCCAGTCAGAGAAAGACAAATACCATATGATCACACTTATATGTGGAATCCAATGAACAAAATCAACTGAAAAACAAAATAAAACTGGAGGCATGGATACATGGAATAGACTATAAGTTATATTTTTCATTTATTGCCAATTATCTGTTTGAATTTCAATAAAAGTAGTTTTGAGTTTTGTTAACCTTGGAATTTCAACAAATTGATTTCTTGCTCTCTGAGAAGCTCAGACAAAATTAATCACCAACTCTTCAGCATGATTTCTGTTGCTAGTCAATTTTTAATGACCAGCTGAAATCCTCTTTTAAAAATTAATGTTCATTTATACCACAAAACTAAGAACAAGAACCGTGGCTTTTTACAAAATCTTCCTAGTGTATAAGTGTATCTCTGAATTAACTCAATTATTCTTGTAACAATCATAGGATATAATAAATAATAATAATAATAATTCCATTTTACTTGTGGGAAAACTGATCTCTAGACAATTTATTTTACTCAAGATCAAGATTAGAAAGTGGTGAATCCAGATTCAAATCCAAGTCTTCTGGTTACAGAACATGCAAATTTAAATATTAAAATATTACTGCTCTGGTAAATATCCAATACAAGCTAAATTGGACTAGTTCATATCCTTCACATTTTATGGTATTTGCTGAGTAGTTTATTTGTCAAATGAAGAAATTGGTTCTCAGATAAGTAAAGTAATAATACTGATAATTAATATCATATCTCATTTGTGTTTCCTGTCTTTATCTGAAATTGGAAATAGTAACCCCCCCAAAAAATGGAGGATGGTGATTAGCACATCTCCAATTCTAGCAGACACTTATTTATTTATTTATTTATTTATTTATTTATTATCGTTGTTCAAGTACAGTTGTCTGCTTTTTTCCCCCCACCTCTCCCTCACCCCTTTAAAAGAAAGGTGAATTATTTCAATTCACTAAAATATTCAAGATCTTCAAAATAATTTTAAGGACAATAATTATTAAAATATCTGCACATTTCTATAGTAACATATATGAAAGCAGGAAATATTTAAAACATTTAAGTCTATAAGTCTGAAACAATCAGAAATATGTTCCAGAATATGTTTTATGTGCATATGACATCAGTTTCACATGCCATATAAAGACAATTAAATAGATCTAAAGAATCATTTTGTTTTGATGTTTGAGCTATTTTTCTTTTTTGAGTTCACACTATAATGATAATCAAGTAACAAAATATTTTATAGCCATATATGGTTACTCCAGGTTTCCAAAAAATATTGTTCATACCATGAAATAATTATAATGCCCCTTGAAATATCTAACACTGGATGATGGTGATGGTGATGATGATGGTAATGGGAGTAGACAGGAAGTGGAATTGGGAATACAATATGCATCCCAAGAGACATGAGCAATGCAAACAAAGCATTTGTATCACTGATACTCATTTATTTATCCATTCCTCCAACCCATAATTATTCAATCTCTAACATGTGCTAAGCATTCTTCTAGAGCTTGAGGACTCAGGGATGAGAAAAGAAATTTTTGATATCATGGAAATTATATTTTAGTAGAGGGATACAGAGAAGAACAAATGAAAATAACAGCATTACTATACAGTTATTTATTAAAGTTGGGTGATGTGATAATGTGTAACCAAGTGGATTGTTTAGGCTCAATGACATGTGACTGCCTCACTGAGGTAATATTTGAGGACAGAGAACTGAATAAAATGAGACAGGGAACAATAACATTATGAAAAACATTCCAGGGTGAAAATTCAAGATATGCATACATTTGAAATGATTAAAAATTTTAAAAAATAAAGTATGATAGCCTGAGGAACAGTACAAGATAAATTCAGAGATGAAAGAGGCTGGGAACATATCTTATCAGCAAGGAAAAGGAGGAAATTACCTGATTTCTTTTTATTAAAATCATTCTGACTGTTGAAAAATATAGATGTTTATTTTATACTTTGAGTTCTAATGCAATGCTAGTTTATTTTGTTGCTCAAATTGTTCCTGCTTTGGTCATTGGGAGGTCTTTCAATGGGCTGTGGTGTCCCTTTGTCACACGCCACTATTGTGTGTGTGTGTTTTGTTTTTTTTGTCTTATTTATAGTATTTTTCCATAACCAGGTTTCTCCCTTCCTTGTAAAGACATACATTCTCATTCACCTCTCTACGGTTCATGGTACATTCCTACTGGTGTCTTGCTTTGCACAGTAGAATGTAAGCCTATGTAACAGATGCCACAACCAAATGTGCCTTCTAGATAAAATTACTTGGCTATATTTTTTTAAGATTGATTTTATTTATTTATCTTTAATGGGTAAGGGAAGGACAGAGGGAGAGAAATATCAATGTGTGGTTGCATCTCATGTGTCTTCTGTTGGGCCTGCAACCCAGGCATGTGCCCTGACTGGGAATCAAACCATGATCCTTTGGTTTGCAGGCCCATGCTCAATTCACTGAGCTACACCAGCCAGGGCCTTTTTTTTTTTTTTTGATGTTGACTTCTCTCAGAAGGTGCCCAGGAATGGCTGTTCTTTTACTTGGTGTCCAAGAACATGTAAAGCAAAGCTTCACAATCCTGAGCTCCAAACAGATTGCTATTCTTAAGTCATTAAAGTTTTAATTAGAGTCGTGAACCGGACAAAGTGGACCAATGCAGGAGATAAGAGAGACTGGGAAGCTTCCGAAGTAAGCCTAATATAGGGGGTCCATGGATCACATGCTGAGAAGCATCAACCTAGGGGCTGTTAGAAGTTTCACTTATGCCCCTAGTATTTTGTTTGTTTGTCTATTGCTTTAAACTGAAGCCACATTTGCAGTGTCTAGCAAGCACTTACCCAGCCTGGCTGGCTCGGCTGCATGGAGGAGAGATTGCCTACTCACAATTCCTCATCTTTAGTTTATGAGGTGGGCATTTTTAGACAATTTAAAGCAGTCTGCAGTTCCTTTCTTTCCTGAAAACAATAAAACTGCATCCCCCAGAGGGCTCTGTTCCACCCGTTTTCTACCACTGGTTCCACATCCCAGGATGCAGCGCCTCGCTGCTTTCTCACTCCTCCTTCCAGTAATACTGCTGAGGAATTTATTTAATAAATGATGCAGACAAAGAGAAATACCAATGGGGGAAATAGGAAAATAAATTCATTCTTATTGCCTTCTTGCTTCATAAAGCAGATCCAGTGTGGCATAAGGTGTTGCTATCTTCCCTCACATCAGTAAATAATCCATAAATATGATGCAAAGAAACACATTGCAAGGAGGTTCTAATTTACTATTTTGCTTCACTGTCCTAATATCTCATACCAGCCTGTCTTGGTTCACAGAAATCCTCTTAAGGTATGATGGAGTCTTCACCAATTCTCTTAGTTGCGATTGTATCTCTAACTACCCTGTTTCTGTTTTCATTGGAAGTTTGGAAAAGCCCTGGCTGGCTAACATCTTGACCTAAAAATCCATAATGACCTTGTTTAGAAGATTTTTAAAAGTCACAGGAACTAAGTAACAACTAACATCTTGGGGAGAAGAGATGAATAATCTTAAATTGAGAATATGAAGTAAACACACAGTGGGTTGCAAACAGCACTGTTATGATGTTGGTCGTGTGAGGCTCCGCGGGGTAGCCCAGACCCTGCAGGAAGCTGCAGTCAAGATTACTATGTGCATTACAAGTAGAAACAAGTCTGTTGTGACTAAGAAGCTTGTATTAAAAGATTCAAAGTCAGGGGTTTTTTTTTAAGCACAAGTAATTCATTGTATTTATGATGCTTGTCAAAAACAACTGGAACAAAGTTTTGACATAATTATTTTAAAACTCAAGGAGTACAGATTTCCAAAACACAGTCTGTCTGGAGTATAAAGACTGTCTTAGAACATAATTCTTATTGCTATCATCCTAGCAACTTTCATCTAGGAAGGAAAAAATAATTCTGAAATTAATTCCTCACAATGCCTCTGGCCAAGAGATAAGATAAATTTGCCCACTTATTTCTTGCATATAGGGAAAATGAGGCATTTGAATTATGTGTAATAGACATATTATTAGCATTTTTATTATCATAATTTTAGGGGTGGAGGCATATGGCATTTTATAGGTTTCCTTGGCACATAGATTTTGAGCTTTCTAAACTGACAACTATAATATTTTCCTCTTGAAACAAATTCATTTCCCCATTTTCTAGAGAACAGCAAACAAACATGTATCTCTGTTATACATACCTTCAGGCTCAAATTGAGAAAATGTCTGTCCTTGACTGATTTTAGACAAGAAGGCAAAGATTCCACATAAAATCTGCTGTTGCACTTCTGCAGTGATGTCTGAGAACTTTTAAAATAAAAATCATATAAATTTGATTCACAATTAGTATTAGTATTTTTATAGTCTCACTCAAGTAAAAGAAATCTGGGGGAAATACCTCAGTAGGAAAGTCTTCCCCCACATTTCTTACAACTAGTGGATTTGACTTCAGCCTATACTATAAACAGTGAGGACAGAGTTTGTTTCCCATGAGGAGCTTTGCAGGAGAATTCGTCACACCCTTTAGAGCTCAATGGGAAGAAGAATGCAAGTGTCAACCTTCTAGTGAGTAAAGCATACAGTTGAGCAGCAGTTTATAAAACATTTTATGCCTTATGAACTATGTTGAACCATCTTCAGCTGTGTATATTTCACATTTATGTTTTTCAGAACATTTAAATGATTCTAATGAAGACTTGAATGTATTTTGTGGCTCATTAAATGATATTAAATGAGATAGTCTTTTAAGGGATAAGAGTTGTTAAGCATAACATAATAATGATCTCTTTACACAATTTGCTAAACTCATAAAAACACATTGATATAATTTTATTATTTCTAAATTTAAAAAGCAGTAATTAAGTTGCCTACATTAATGTCACATGCTCAGTTCCTAAGAAGTGGTACCCTGCCACAAGCATTGATATAAAAGTACAGATAAAATTAATCTATAATTATAGATAAAAACCATAATAGACTAATACAGGATTATAGATTTAAGGATCACTGACTGGTTAATCAAACTATGTTTGAATGAATGTTGGGAAACATAAAATTTTAGTTAATTCTTCAAATACCCTGAATATTTTGAACGGTCAGAAGCAAATTCAGGAAATTAACAAAATATAACCTATTTCTTGGTGAGACCTAATTTTCAACAACTCAAAACCTCTGGTAGGCTGCTGCAAGGCAACATATGTTTTGTTTGCATCAAGCATGTTTATCCCATGAAAGGAATGGTAGAGGGCCTATGGAAATGACTGGTGGGATTTCATCTCACTAGAATTATGGCTCTTAACAAAAGAAGTGTGACTCACATTATGGAGTAAGAGTTGAAGGACATGAGCACAGTTACTACATCTCAAGACAAAGATAAAGGTCAAGTAGAAATTGTAGGGTAATTACATTGTTGGATAATTATGGCAAACAAATAACTGCAAGTCTAATTTCCAAAAACTGAGGTGAGAAAATAGAATGGTACAATATAAAGTTATGGCTACTCAAAAGGAAAGAGAATTTGGAGAGGGATAATATCTTTCTTTATTATACATATTTCTAATAATTTTATCAAGATTAAATGAGAAGAGTTAGAGACATTATATACTTAATAAGAAAATTGAGCTGAAAAAATTAAGTGGAAGTATAATATAATTACATATATTGCAAACCATATTATTTTAATTTCAGTAGTATGTGGTCCAAACATTGGTACAATGGTTGATAATCAGAACTTGAAGAGATAATTAGAACAAGACAAGAAAAAGAAGTAAAATATATAA
Source organism: Artibeus jamaicensis (assembly GCF_021234435.1). Classification (NCBI taxonomy): domain Eukaryota; kingdom Metazoa; phylum Chordata; class Mammalia; order Chiroptera; family Phyllostomidae; genus Artibeus; species Artibeus jamaicensis. The sequence continues at coordinate 20,454,728 of NW_026522025.1, read as the reverse complement.
AGATTTGGAAGGAAGAAATAAAACTCTTTTTGTATGCAAATGACATGATTACCTATAGAAAAATCCAAATAAAAACAACTACAACAAAAACCTGGTCTCATTTACATTACTATACTAAAGTTGCAGATATAAAGTTAATATTGCAAAATCAATTGCTTTCCTATATATCAGCAATTAACAAGCAACTGTTTATATTTAAAAACAATGTAATTTACATGGGTACTCAATATAAAATACTTTGGTACAAATCTAACTAAATATTGGAAAGATCTATATGAGAAAAACTATAAAACACTGGTGAAAGATATCAAAGAAGAAATAAATGAATACAGAGATAGTCCTTGCTTTTGTCAATATTGTCAAGGTATCAGTTATTTCCATCATGAATTAGAAATCCAAAGAATCTTAATTAAAATCCCTACAGTTGTTCTTTGAATATCAACAAACTGCCTTTAAACTTTATAGAGAGAAAAAGCATCCACATTATGAACTTAATATTGAAGAGAGAAAAGTTAAAAGCCTATTATTACCCAATTTCATTGGCAGAAATAAATTAAATAGAGATAAAAAAATTATTTTAGAAAATCAAAACTATAGATTTTTAAAGATAAACAAAATTTACAAACCTTTAACTAGACTACCAATGAAAAAAGAGAGAAGACTCAAATAAATAAAATCAGAAAGAAAAGTGAGCCATTACAATTGATTCCATAAAAATACAAATCCTTATAATAACTATATGACAATTGTATAACTTACAAAACATAAATACCTAAAAACATACAACCTACCAAAAATGAATACTGAGGAAACAGAAAATCTAAACGGATCAAATATGAGTAAAAAGTTTGAATCAGTAATCAATAACCTCCCCAAAACAAAAATCTCATCACCAGATGATTGCACTGTTACCTCTATCAAATAATAAAAAATTTAATAATAATCCTTCTCAACTCTTCTAAAAGATCAGAGAGGATAGAACATTTCCAAAATCTTTTCATGAGGCCAACATTATTCTGATTTCAAAGCCAGATAAAGGTATTATAAGAAAATAAAACTACAGAACAATATCTCTGATGAATATAGATGCAATTTTTTCCAAAAAAATAGTAACAAATAAATTCAATATCATATTAAAAGGATCATACATTAGGATCAAGTGAAATTTATCTCTGGGTACAGAAATAGTTTAACATACCCCATGAATAATTATACTATATCACATTAATAGAATAAAATATTAAGAATATGATTATGATTATACCAATGATGCAGAAAAGGTGTTTGACAAAATTTAACACCTTTCAAAATAAAAGCTCTCACTAAATTGGGAACAGAAGGAACACACAGCAACACAATAAAGGCAACATTACAGTCCCTCAGTTAACATCACTCTCAATGGTGAAACTTTTATTCCAAGGTTAGGAACAAGATAAGGAACTCCACTCTCATCACTGTTATTCATAGCAGCACTGGAAGTAAAAGAAATAAAAGACACCCACATCAGATAAAAGGAGGTAAAAATTGTTCTGTTTTTGCATAACATAATTTATTCTAGAAAATCTTACAGCTTTCACAGAAAAATAGAATACATGAATGCAGTAAAGTTGAGGGACACAAATCAATATACAAGATTCAATTGAGTTTCTATACACTAAAAATGAAGTGTTTAAGAAGGAAATAAAAACCAATCCCATTCACAATTGCATCAAAATAATAATATGTTTATGCATAAATTTAACCAAGGAGGGGAAATGTCTTTATACTGATAAGCATGCAACATTAATGACAGGAATTGAAGAAGACACAAATAAAGGTATCTCACATTCTATATTTCATCTTGCAATCCATATTGAAAGACTGTATATACTCCACTTCTATCCATGCTATTGCAAAAGATAGGAATTCCTTCTTTTTTTCTGCTGTGTAGTATTTCATTGTGTAAGTGTATGACAGTTTTTTGATCCACACACTTACTGATAGGCATTTAGGCTGTTTCCATCACTTGGCTATTGTTATTAGTGCCACTAGAACATAGTGGTGTATAAGTTGTTTTGAATTGGTGATCAACATTCTTACATGGATGGAACTGGAGAATATTATGCTAAGTGAAATGAGCTAGTTGGTAAAAGACAAATACCATATGATCTTATCTATTGGAGAAATACAATGAACAAAATAAACTAATGAACAAAATAGAACCACAAGCATGGAAACATGGAACAGACTAAAGGTGGCCAGAAGAGAGGTGGGGAGGGGACTCATGGTGGAAAGAAAGGGAAGGGACTAGACAAAGAATGTGCATGAATGACCTACAGGCATAGACAACAGTGTGGAAATTGACTATGGGGGCAGGGTTGAGGTGGGTGGAGTAGGGCAAAGGGGGGAAAATCAGGACAACTATAATAGAATAACAATAAAAAATGATTTAAAAGATAATATATTTAAAATGCTCCTACTACAGATTCAGTGTACCTCCTATCAAAATTCCAATGTCATGTTCACAGAAATATTTTTAAAAATTTAAAATTTACATGAAAACACAAAAGATGACAAGTAAATAAAATAACACTGAGAAAAATGATTAAGCATGGAGGTATCACAATTTCTGACTTCAAATTATATTATAAAACTAATATAATCAAAACACTATGGCACAAGCATAAAAACAGACAGATTGATCAATGGAACAGAATTAAGAGCTCAGATATAAACCATGTTTATAAAGTAGCTAATATAATCTCTTTAATAATTTTTGTTAATAAACTATAATTACATTAGAACAATAATATTATACCTTATATTCTAATTTTAAGTCTTTAATTCACTTAATTTTAAGTGAATTAAATGTGAATTCTAAGTGAATTCCAATTAATTCACTTAATTCTAAGTGAATTAAAGACTTAAATATCACATCCAAAATTACAAAATACTAGAAGAAAACTTTGGGAAAAAACACCACAACAGCAAAGCCCCTTAATGACAAATTTTAGATAGGACACCAAAAATCAAAGACCAAACTTAAGAAATCAGTAAGTGGGATTATATTAAACTATAAAGCTTCAGCACAACAGAAGAAACAATTCACAAAATGAAAAGACAACCTACAAAATGTGTTACTATCCAAAATATGTAAGAAAATCATACAACACAATAGCAAAAATACAAATATGTCTATTAAAAAGATATACAAATAAGACATGCCGAAGGCTAATAAATACATGAATATGTTCAACATCACTAATTAACAGTGAAAGCAAAATCAAAACCAAATGAGACATTATCTCATTCCTGTTACAATAGCTATTACCAAAAAGTCAAGAAAATAAGTGTATTAAAGGATTCAGAGAACACTTGTGTACTGTTAGTGAATATGTAAACTGGTAAAGCCACTAAGGAAAACAATATGGCAGTTCCTCAAAAAATTAGTAACAAAACTACTATATACATCCAAAAAATGTAATCATTACCTGAAATAGATACCTGCATTTTCATGTTTATTCCAACATTATTCACAGTAGCTAAGACATGGAAAAGCCTAAGTGTCCATGGATACAGGAATGAATAAAAAAATTTGGAATAATCTATATTATCTGATATACATATATTTATCAGACACACATATATATCCATATATCAGACAAGTAATATAAATTATATATAGTTATATGCATACATATATATATAGAGAGAGATTGCTTGTGTGTGTGAGAGAGAGAGGAGGGAATTTAATATTTTAGGCATAAAAATGAAGGAGTCCCTGCCAATCATTATAACATAGATAGACCTTGAGGACCTCTATGTAAATGAAATAAATAAGACAGAAAAAATACTATATAATCTTACTTATATGTGGAATATAATAAGACCAAACTTTAGTCAACAGAGAGAAGAACAATGGTTTTCAGCAATTGAGGATGGGGGACATTGAGAGATGTTGGTCAAAGTGCACAAACTTTCACCTGTGAAACAAGTTCTGGGAATCTAATCTATAACATGGTGACTGTAATTAATAATACTGTTTTATAGTCTGAAAAGTTGTTAAAAGAGTAGATTTTAGATATTCTTACCACATACAAAGTTCACTATGTGTGGCAATGAAACTACTATATATATGTATATATATATATATATATATACACACACACACACACTAAAATTATATACATACATATAGTAAATTATATATATATATACATTGTGTAGCTTAGTATGTTACACAATTGGATATGTAAATTATATCTAAACAAAACTGGAAAAAATACTTGTAAAGCTACAATAGTCAAGCAGTGTGGTATTAGTGAAAGAATAAACAAAATAGTTTGATAGATCAGCATAGAGAGCCCAGAAATGGACTTACATAAATATTGTCAACTGTTCTTTGATAAAAAAGCAAAAAGAACAATGAATTAAAGATGGTATTTTCAACAAATGATTCTGGCACAATGTGCGTGCAAAACTAAGCTACAGACAATACACCCTTTCATAAAAATCCACTCAAATTTATCATAGACCTAAATGAAAAACATAAAGTTACCAAACTCTAGACTATAACATAGAAAACTAGATGACCTTGGGTATGGCAATAACTTTGCACATATGATATCATAGACCCAATCTATGAAAAAATTGATACTGAAATTAATTAAAATTAAAACTTCTATGTTAAAGACTCTGTCAAGAGAATAAAAGGACAACCATAGATGAAAAGAAGATATTTATATATGACACATCTGATAAAAAATTGTTATCCAAATATACCTGTGAACCAAAAGATCATGGTTCAATTCCTAGTCAGGGCACATGGCTGGGTTGCAGGCCAGTTCCCAGTGAGGGACACATGAGAGGCAACCACACATTGATATTTCTCTCCCTCTTTCCTTCCTTTCCCCTCTAAAGATAAATAAATAGAATCTTAAAAAAAAGAAAAGAAACTTGAAAAAATTGTTATTCAAATATATAATAATACTCCTAAAACTTAACAAGGGAATTAGTTTAAAGACCTTAACAGACACCTCACCAAAGAGTATATACAAATGACAAATAAGCATATGAGAAAACAATCCTCATCATATGTCATCAGGGAAATGAAAATTAAAAGAAAAATAATATTACCCACCTATTATAATGGTCAAAATCTGGAACACTGGCCACATCAAATACTGGTGAGGATGGGGAACAACATGAACTCTCATTCACACACATTGCATGTGGGAATGCAGGATGATACAGCCACTTTGAAAGACCATTTGGTGGTTTCTTCCCAAACTAAACATTATCTCAAACAACCACGGTTCTATTCCCAGTCAGGGCACATGCCTTGGTTGCAGGCCAGTTCCCAGCAAGGGACACATGAGAGGCAACCATACATTGATGTTTCTCTCCCTCTCCCCTGTCCTTCGCTTCCCTTCCCCTCTAAAGATAAATAAATAAAATCTTTATTATATAATAATAAATATATAATCTTATTATATAATCAGGCAGTCATGATCCTTGCTATTTATCTGAAGGGGATGAAGGATTATTTCTACAAAAGCATCTGCACATAGAAGTTAATAGCAACTTTATTCATAATTGCCAAAAATCAGAATCAGACATGCTTCAGGGGGTGAACAGATAAACTGTGATATATCCAGACAACAAAAATATTCAGCAGAAAAAGCTGAACAATCAAGGCAGGAAATGACATGGAAGAAGCTTAAATGGATATTACTAAGTGAAAATAAAAAGCCAATCTGAAAAGGTTACATGCTGTGTGCTTCCAACTACACAACATTTTGAAAAAGGCAAAACTGTGGAGATAATAAAAAGAGCGTTGATTGTCAGTGACTGGAGAGAAGATGGTTGAATAGAAGGAGCACAGAGGATTTTCAGGACCACCGACAAGCTAACTGTGTATGATAGATATGATAATAGTTGTTAATGTTATTATACATTTGTCCAAACCTGTAAAGCATGCAACACAAAGAGTGAAACCTAAGGTAAACCATGAACTTTGGGAAATTATGATTTGTCATTGTTGGTTTATTAATTATAACAAATGTACTGCTGTGATAGGGATGTTGTTAAAGGGGCAGGAGGTTATGAAAAATCTCTGCATCTTCCTCTTAATTTTACTGTAACATAAAACTGCTGTAAAAATTACTCTTACAACAAAAGAAGTATTTAGTACACAAAGCTGGTTGCTGTATTTTTTTCCTTGGCACCATTAAAGAGATGTAGGACTTACATATTTAAGGAAAACTCTATGTCATTATTCCAAGGGTGCTAAATACAGCTTTGTGATGTCTTCTTTTAAATTTGTATTTTGTGTGGATTTTGTCCATCATCATTCTCTACGTGTCTCACACCTATGTTTATTTGGTAATTTTATTTTATTTTATTTTTTTAATATTTTATTTATTTATTTTTAGAGAGAGGGGAAGGGAAGGAGAAAGAGTGGGAAAGATATGATGTGCACCCTTTCGCAGGCCCGCGCTCAATCCACTGAGCTACACCGGCCAGGGCTATTTGGTAATTTTAGAACAAAATATTTAAACTAATTTCATACCTGGACCATGTGTTGATTCAGTATAACACATTTTCAAAAGCTTATTGAATTAATATGAACTAGTCTTTTCATGGCTGTGTTATTTCCCTTAAAACAGGTTCATTGTTTCTATAATCTGCTAAGGATCATGATGTTTTTACTGCTCCATCTCCAGGATTGTGTACGTAAGCCTCTCTAATATCCAGAGTCAAATCTGTGCTGTCTCCCGGGACCATCTTGCTATGTGGATCACACTATCCCAATGTCCACTGAAATAATATTTTGTGTCTGTCTTTCTGTTTATGAGCCACTGGGCAGCTAGCATTACTGTCGTGTGGTGGTTAGGAGTAAAATCACTTAGCTCATTCAAATGCTAAATTCTTTTTCTGGAAACAGTCTTAGGAAAATATTTTAAATCTCAAGCCACCACAGTTTTCCTCACTTGTAAAATTGAAGAACAAAAAATGTTAAACTCATAGATTTGCTGTGTTGAGTGAAATATATTTGAACCATGGGAAAAATTCAATAAATCCAGCTGTTCTTACCTCAGCTATTATATTTATTTTGAGCTAAATTTTTAGATCAGTAAAGCAAATGCTAGTTCACTTCACAAATTCTCGTTTCCTTGGTGATGACAAACATCTCTAATTTATCTAAAAAACTTCTCATACTTCTGGCTTAGAAACAGCTCTTAAGGTAGAAAGCTGTGACTAATTAGTCTATTTGCTATCATTAGCTGAGATAATAAACTTCGCTTAACCTTGTATTGTTTAATAATTAAAAATCTGTCCTTCAGCCATTGTACTTCTCTGTGTATAACATTCAACTCTTCCTCAGACTTAAAATATCTGTCACATCTGAGCTTTCTAAATAAAACAAAGCAAAATTCTTGATTATATAAATCACAAACCAGACATTAATTCATGTTTGTCATAATGTTTTGTTTTATGGGTATTTTTGATAAATTTCTTTTCTCATTAAATTTTAAATAATTGCTTCCTTAATATATAATTAATTGATATAAAATACTTTTTAATGTTTATAATTCAGTGGTTTTTGATATAGTCACAGATCTACAAACCATAATAAGTATCTAATTCCAGACCATTTTTATCATCTGAAAGAGAAGCCCCAAATCCATTAGTGGTCAATTCCCAGAGACTTTACTAGTCTCTGACAACAACAAATATAATATTCTGGACATTTCATAAGAATGGAAGCATAAAATACATAAAATTCCACTTCCGGCTGTACTCACCTTGTGTGATTATTTTTATGGTTCATCCATGTTATAGCATGTGTGTGTATTTCAGTCCTTTTTACTGCTAAATAACATTTTATTTTAAAGATAAATCACATTTTGCTTATCCATTCATTAGTTGATGACCATTGTGTTTTTCAGTTTTGGGTTATTATTCACAATGCTGCTATGAATATGAATATATAATTTTTGTGTGGATGTGATTTTAGTTCTTTTTCTGTACTTAGAAGTGGAACATTTTGAAATGTTGCAAAATAGTTTTCCAGCTAGTCTCACCAGTCCATGGTCCTATCAACAGGGTATGAGAAGGCGTGTGTTTTCACTTCCTTGTCAATTGTTGCTATTACGCATCTTTTTTTAGGGTCATCCAAATGGATGTGGATCCATGTTAAATTATGTTTGATTATTAAATTATGTTTGATTTGTATTTTTAAAATATTTTATTTATTTAATTTTTTAGAGAGAGGGTAAGGGAAGGAGAAAGAGTGGGAGAGAAACATCAATGTGTGGTTGCCTCTCATGTGTCCCCTACAGGGGACCTGGCCCTCAACCCAGGCATGTGCCCTGACTGGGAATCAAACCGGCGACCCTTTGCTTCACAGGCCCATGCTCAATCCACTGAGCTACGCCAGCCAGGGCTGATTTGTATTTTTTCTAATGAATGTTGATGTTGAGGTAGATTTTTAATGTGCTGATTGGTTATTTGTATAACTTTTTTGAAAAAATGGATTCAAGTACTTTGTTCATTTTTTAAATCTTTGTATTGATGGCTAGTAAGAGTTCTTTCTAGATTTTGCATACTAGGCTCTATAAGATATATTATTTATAAATATTTTATCTTCTATGACATTACTTATTTTTATGGTATTGTTTAAAGCAGGAAATATTTTAATTTTGAAGTCAAAATTATCTAATTATTTTTGGTCGTTTATGTTTTTGGTAAACTATCTAACAAACAATTGCTTTATCCAAGGCAATGAGGGCTTACTACTATGTCTTCTTCAAAAAGTTTTATAGTTTTAGCTCATATTTAAGTGACCAAACCATTTTCAATTAAATTTTGTATATGACATGATTTAGAGGTCCAATTTAATTCTTTAGTATGTGTTTATCAACTGCCCCCAGCACCATTTATTGTTCTATTAATTGTCTTAAACATTTGTCAAAAAACAATTGTTCATAGAGGTCTTGGTTGGGTAGCTCTGTTGTTATAATGTCTTCCTGATACCCTGAGGTTGCTGGTTCAAGCTTTGGTCTGGGCACATACAAGAAACAACCAATGAATAAAAAATGAGTAGACCAGCAAGTCAATATCTCTCTCTCTCTCTCTCTCTGTCACACACACACACATAATTGATAAATTAAAAAATTAATTGCTCATAAAATCGTGAATTTACTTTTGGACTCTCACATATTTTCCATTGATCAACTAATCTGTCTTTACCACACTGTCTTGATTGCTATAGCTTTGTTATCAGTTTTGTAATTGGCTAGTGTGTTTTCCAATTTTAGTGTTTTTTCCTCTAAGATTGCTTTGACATGTGTGGATCCCTTATTTCTTCATATAAAGTTTTGAATCACCTTGTCAATGGTTTCAAATTTATAGCAGAGTTTTTTATAGGAATTGCTTCAAATTTGTAGATCAATTTAGATTTCATTTCTATTTTACTAATATTGTCTTCCAGTCCATAAACATGGGATATTTTACAACTATTTACATCTTCTCTAATTTCTTTCAATGATATTTTGTAGTTTCCAATGTTCAGGTCTTGCTCTTTTTCTATTGTTAATTCTTTTTTTTAAATATTTATTCCTTCGTACTATTGTATAATAAATGGGATTGTTTCTTAATTGCATTTTAAATTGTTCATTGCTTGTGTGAATAACTGCAATTAATTTTTGTATATTGATCTTGTATCATGTTACCTTGTTGAACTTTTAAATTGTGTTTATTACTTTTGTGGGTAAGAATTTAGAATTTTCTATATACTAGATTATGCCACTTGGAAATAGAACTAATTTTACTTCTTCCTTTCTAATTTGGATGCCTTTTATTTATTTTTCTTGCCCAACTGTCTTAGATAAATTGTAATACAATGCTGAATAAGAGTGGTGATGGTAAACATCCTCTTCTCCTCCTGATCTTACAGCAAAATCATTCAATCTGTTAACATTAAATGTGTAGTTCACTGTAAATTTTTCTATATAGACACCATTTCTTATGGTGAGAAAGTTACACACTCTCTTCTTAATTTGTCAAATGAGATGATCTTGTGTTTTCTGTCCTTTATTATAATGATATCCTGGAATGCATTTGTTAATTTTTTTAATGTTAAACTTACTTTGCATTTCAAAGATAAATTACTTTTGGCAGATGTGTACAATCAATTTCAAATGTTGGAGAAATTCATTCAATAATATTTTGTTGAGGACTTTTGCATATACAGCCATAAAGCATATTGGCTTATTATTTTTTTATTGTGGTGTCTTTCTAAATTTGTTATTAGGGAAACACTAGCCTCATGGAATGAAGGACAATAAAAGAAGAATTATAATATAATTTGGGTAGTGTCATGCCCGTCTTCTATTAGCTCTTCTTTATTACCACCTCTTCTATTTTTTGTAAAAGTTTGAGAAAAATTGTGCATGTATATATGTATGTATGATTGTGTACATGTATGTTTGTGTTTATATATTACCAAATTTGATTGTATTCTTCTACAAATTAACAAAGCATCTTTTGGCTCTACTAATTATTAGTTTTGTGACAATGGACAAATTAGTTAACCTCTGTAAGCTTCAAGATTTTCATCTCTAAAAGAGAGATAATGATGAAAGAATTCTGTAAATGTTTAAATTAGATAAACTATATGCATTATAACGTGTATATAGTAGTGCTACATTAATGTTAGCTATTATTATAATCAAAAATTATGCAAAACTTAAAAAGTTTAATGAGAAATAGCACCCATATATTCATTATCCAGGTATAATTACAATGATAATAGTTTATGTATTTTAATACCATTCCAAAATTATCAATTTATAGATTATAATGATGTTCAATATTTTATTGAGTTTTCACATATTTCCATGACATTTGGAAATTTTGAAAAACAGCTTTTATAAAAGGTATTCTCTAATCAATTAGAGGATGTGGAGAAACAAAACCAGAGTGAAATGAGTATGGAGTAAACAATTATCTTTATGCAATGATTTAATAATGAAATATTTAAGAATATATTCTTTAAATCTAGAATTTAAACAATTACTTGTTTTATCATCATGATCTTGAAGTATCATTTTAGAACTGATGAGAAGCAAAGATTTTATTTATTTATTTTTTGCTCAATGGTACCATGTTGAAACATAAGAAACAAATATAATTCATCTCTATAAAATTTTAGATCAAATAATTGTGAATTATATTACATACATTACTTTCATAAATTAGTAAATAGGTGTAGATAATTAGCAATTTTATCATAATATCCAAGAATATTTTATTGCACTACAATTCTGAAATCTTTCACAAAATTACTTGCGAAGTTAAGAGGATTGATTCATTCTTCTTTCACTAAGTATCAAAGTATTTGATTGTCATATTCTTAAGGCAATGTCTTTAAATCTCAGAACCTGGATTTAAAATGGAGGCTTCAAAACATAAAGTTTTTCAGGTATAAACTAGAAGCAAGGGAAAGAAAGGTCCTGCCATACAGTCCCTAATTTTCTTGATATTGGCTATATAGTCCAGTGGAACAGAAATAAACCTGTCTTTACGGTCACTTAATATTTGACAATGAGGTCAGGAACATAGAATGGTATAAAAATACCCTCTTCAAAAATGGTGTTAAGAGTATGAGGACAAGTATGAGGAAAATATGAAACTAGAACACCAACTTATACCATATACCAAAATAAGTTCAAGATGGATAAAAAACTTAAATATAATTTGTGATGCCAAAAAGTCCTAGAGGAGAACATAAGCAGGAAAATTTTACATATCCCATTCAGCAATATTTCACCGATATGTCTCCTAGGGTAAGGGATATAAAAGAAAGAAAAAACAAATGGGATGACATCAAATTAAAAAGCTTTTGCACAGCTAAAAACATAGGCAAAATCAAGAGGAAACCAACCATATGGGAAAACACATTTGCAAATAATATTTCAGACAAGGGTTTGATCTCTAAAATATATAAATAAATCATAGGACTCCACATCAGGAAGACAAACAACCCAATCAAAAAATGGGCAAAAGATCTGAACAGACACTCCTGTAGGAGGACATACAGAGGGTCCATAGGTATATGAAAGGATGCTCAACATCGCTAGACATCAGAGAGATGTAAATTAAAACCACAATGAATCAAGGAGTTCATCATCACCAAGCCCTTATTATATAAAATGTTAAAGGAACTTATCTAAAAAAATGAAGATAAAAAATATGAACAGTGAAAGGACAGCAAACTCACAGTTATTAACAACCACATCTAAAACAAAAGCAAGCTAAAAGGACAGCTAGATCAGGAGCAGGACCACAGAAATGAAGATCACATGGAGGGTTAGCAACAGGGGAGTGGGAGAAGGAGAAGGGGGGAGAAGGTACAGAAAATAAGTAGCATAGACAGTAGATAGAAAATTGACAGGGGGAAGGGCAAGAATAGTATGGGAAATATAGAATCTAAAGAACTTGAGACACGTGGACATAAACTAAAGGAGGAGAATGGTGGGAGAGGGGGTGTGCAAGGGGAGGGAAATGAAGGGGGGAAATAGGACAACTGTAATGGCATAATCAATAAAATATGTTAAAAATAAAAAATAAAACCACAATGAGATACCACTTCGCACCATCAGAATGGCCATCATAAACAAAATCAACAAACAAGTGATGGCTACGTTATAGAGAAAAGGGAACCCTAGTGCACTGTTGGTAGGAATGTAGACAGATGCAGCCACTTTGGAAAACAGTATGGAACTCCACCCCAAAACTAAAAATGGAACTGCCTTTAGATCCAGTGATCCCACTGCTGGACTAAAACCTAAGAGTCCTAAAACACCAGTTCAAAAGAACCTATACATCCCAATGTTCCTGGCAGGGCATTTTACAACAGCCAAGTGCTGGAAACCACCCAAGTGCCCACCAGTAAGTGAGTAGATTAGAAACTATGGTACATTTACACAATGGAAAACCGTGCAGCAGAAAGAAGGAGCTCCTACCCTGCACAACAGCATGGATGGAACGCGAGAGAATCATGCTGCTAAGTGAAGTAAGCCAGAATGTGAAAAACAAGTACTGTATGATCTCACCTCTAAGTGGAACCTAATCAACAAAACAAACAAAAAAGCAAAATATAACCAGAGGAACTGAAATTAAGAACAAACTGACAGTAACCAGACGGGAGCGGGGAGGGAAATAATGTGGGAAAGGGAAAGGGTCTTAAATGAATGTGTATAAAGGCCTCATGGACAAAGCCAAAGTGGGGTAAAATTGAGGGTGGGAGGTATGGGTGCCTTAGGGTGGGAAAAAGTGACTGTGGGAAAATGAAGACAATTGTATTCGAACATTAATAAAAAATATAAAAACAAATTAATTAGTTAATTAATTAAAAAATAGAAAGTTATGAATAAGCAAACTTCCCATGAAATCTACTAATTTTCCTATGACTCTCTAGCAACCACACTTATTTCATTAACCTGTCAGTATTCAGTCTCTGTTTTAGTGACTTTTTTAAGTTAAGTGAATATCATTTACTGTTTGTTCATTTGCCATTGATCAGAGGCATGAAATTAAACATTTTAAATAAAAAGAGAATATCACTGCTTTAGAATGTGAGGGAGAAGAGTATCAGTCAGGATAGAATATCATTTGTACAGCGTTATAGGAACACAATTCTCTGCCAGCTAACATCAGGTAAGGAACTCCACCCGAGGCATAAAAGTAATAGTACATGGTTTACCCTCAGTTTCCATAAAGCAAATACTGAAAATTAAATGTATCCAGTGATTTGAATAGAACTAAAATTAATTCACATGGCTAATTTATGTCTTGGTGATTACATTTCATGTATCACATATCACTGAGATGTACATAATGCATATTGAATTCAGAGATGAAATTGCCAGTAACTTTGTAGCTTTCTGAGGTGACATGAACATGTATCATGATGCATTACCTCTGAGCAGTACTTTATGCAGGATGTGAATGAGGATCTATGGAACTTCCAGCCCTGTGAAACAGTGTGTAACTTCACAGTCTTCTAGGAAACTTGCATTCTATGGTACTTCCTGTTTGGTATAAAGGTAGTTCAGATACAAACCCTCATGTGCCAAGTCTTCACGATTTTTAAATTGATGTTACTATTGGTTTAATAACGAACAGAACACCCATTGTGCAAGGGTATTTTCTAATCATTTGGCAGTGACACTTTCTAATTCAATAAGCAAATTCTACACTTTCTTATGCTTTTTAACATTATGCAATTTCTGTCAGTTGAGTGAAGCTGATGAGTGTACCAGAGATTATTTTCTTGCTATCCCTTTTCTGCAAGTATTTTTTCTAAACTATGTTCTTTAAGATAACTTTTTTGGTCTTCACTTTCAAATGTCTTTCTGTCAGCATTCTGAAACATTTGACAGTACATAAGCACATTCTAAATAGCAATTAAACTGTGTGAGGAAATTAAAAAAATAATATAGTCTAGTCATCTTTTATTTTATTATTTTTTTTGTTCAATTACAGTTGTCCCCATTTTCCCATTACTCTCCCCTGCCTTACCCACCCCCAACTTCCCACATTCAATCCTTCCCCAATCCATTATCTTTGTCGATGGGTCCTTTATACCTGATCCTTGACTTGACTTTTCCCTTTTCTTTTCCCCATTATCGCCCTCCTTCCTCCCCTCTGGTTACTGTAAGTTTGTTCTTTATTTCCATATTTCTGGTTCTTTTTGCTTCCTTGATTGTTTTGTTAATTAGGTCCCACTTATAGTTGAGATCATTCGGTATTTGTCTTTCACCACCTGGCTTATTTCACTCAGCATAATGCTCCCCAGTTCCATCCATGCTGGTGCAAAGGGTAGGAGCTCCTTTCTTTCTGCTTCGTAGTATTCCGTTGTGTAAATGTACCATGATTTTCTGATCCAATCATTTGTTTATGGGCACTTAGCTGTTTCCAGCACTTGGCCATTGTAGATACTGCTGCTATGATTCTTGTTTTAATCTGGGAGAGTGTGTTACCTTTTACAGATAAAAATTACAGACCCAAAGATAGTAATATGTCAAGGGTAAAAAATGTAGTTAATGATAGCGGTAAAAATGAGTGTTCACTATACTGCATTGCTTTTAATGCCAATCTTCTTTGATATTTTGTCAAACATCACACAATGATGAAGGCTGAATATCTCTGACAGAAACAGATCCTGCATTCAATTAAGGCAAATTTTGATGTAATAAAGAAGCAAGGAGTTGAGGAGTTACCAGCTCCAACTGTCAGTTAGCCCCAAGGTGGAAACAGAACATGATCTTCAGCATGATGGCTAACTCTTATGACACTCTGTAGCAATGGTGGAAATATAATGGTAGTCAATAAAAAAAGATAGTGTCTACACACCTTTCTCAAGGCTCAAGGCACACGATTCCTCAGTGTGACAACTAGTGTGATAGCTACCGTCCACTAAAAAAAGAAAATCTATTTTAGCAGGAAGCAAAGCAATAAATTGACAGCTACCAGAAAAAGAGAACACTTCCACCTGCACCTAAGCAAGCCTGTCAGAGAGCCCTAAGCTGAGTTAGGTAACTATCAGCCAGCCACTGTGTCAATGAGGAAAAAAATCCAGTTCCCTTAATTTCTGTTTAAGTTTTATGCGGAGTCTACCCTTCTGTTACTCTTGTTCTTTTACTCAAATATTCTTAGGGACCATTGTCAGAACTTAAAACATTTAATTAACCTGATAAGGATATAGTAATGTAGTTGCATATATTATAAAACAGACTGGGTTGAGGGGAGTAACCTTATCAGCAGTATACAAGCCAGTTGGGAAATTCAAGAACTTGGCTATTTTTTGAAAAGCTCTTTTACAGAAGTACCAAGCCAAACAAACAAAACACAACAGCTCAGAGGTTTTGAGTTTCAGTTAATTAATTAGGACTCTACAGTGATTTATTTTATTCTATTTTCTCATTTCAATGCAAGATATAATTCACTGCCTACTTTTAGTTACATATTCTTACTGTAGAACACTGGAAGGAGCAAAACACAAAATAACATCAAATATCCCTTATAATTCAAACATAAAAACTATGTATTATTCTTTCAGCTTTTTAAATCACAGACAATTATATTGCAACCACCTTCTATGCTCATCTTATTTTATACTTAATAATAAAAATAATTTAAGATTAATGATTTTGAATGACATAGATATTAAAGTTATACAGTAAAAAATGATAACACAGTGAAAAACACATAGGGTAATGGACTTAGGCACATGGACTCTAGAAACACATTGCTTGGCATTCAATCCTAGCTCCACAATTTAAAAAACATGTGACAGAGTGGGCAGTAAAGTACAGACTCATCGGTCTTGGGCACATGTCTTAAACTTCTATGTCAATGGCCTTATTTTATAAAAATTATTTTAAATAAAATCTAGAGCATCACATTACAGTAATACAGCACGGTGCATGCTCATGCCATTAGTTTGATTTTTAAGTTGGTTTTTGTTTTCTGGGTGTTTTTAAATTATTTTTTTATTTGTACATAATTCTACAATGACCTTTCTAGCTCTTCTGCAAAACCTCATTTCTCGAGGATAAGTTCCTAAGTGTGAGATCGCAATCAAAGACTGTGTAGTGTACCTTTTAAAGACTTTTTTGATACATAAGATTGAATTATCTTCTGGAGGTACTATGCTAATATTAACACACATTTACCTTAATGTTATATGAGGAGTACCATGAACCTTTCCGATGTGTGCATGTAAATAAAATAGATGCTAGAGAGTATATATGTGTATTTTAATCCTTGTCAGGTTGACAGGGCATAAATATAAATAAAATATTTTTAGTAGATGCACTTTAAGTTTATGAAGAATAATTCTTCCCACTGCCGAATGTGTGTACTATAAAAAAAAAACACAGATTTCGACCATTTTTGCACTCTTGAATCTAGAGCTAGATAATACATGTTTTCCTTTTTTTCAATGGTGGAGAAAGTAGGTTGTGACTTGGAGTAACTGTAAACATGTTTGCAGATTAAATTCACTTATTTGTGTGATACAAAAACTTTACATTAAAAATTCAGTTTAAAAGTAATCTCATATTTACAGCAATTCTAAGAAAGCAGCAGAAGCACCATTATATTTCTCAGGATGTCCTCACTTTCCACGCAAGCCTCTGAAATTTCACCAGGTAAATGTTCAAGAAATTTGACCTTGACATTTCATAACACATATATTGGTCTTTATTAGAATGTGACCCAGGAGTGTGGGAGTTCATTGAAGATTTTCTAAATGAATTAATTATTCTCTATGTTTTCAGTTGACATTCTACTCCAAGGAAGAACTTCTCCGTTATTTGTATACTTCACTTATTTATTCAGTTATTTTATTCAATGTTTAACCATTTACTCTTATTATTGATTTTGATGCTCACATGATCCCATGGGTTGTCAGGAAGATTTCCCTCTCCTCTTGATACACTCTTTCATAAGATTAAGCAATCCATTATTTTCTTGCACAAAATTATTTCAAATATATCAGGTACTTTTCTTGCTTCTGCCCTGGAATTAGTTTCAACCAATTAGCTATAGTGCTTTTAGTGGATCAGGGTTTAAATGTGCTCCTGGCTACTGGTATATCAGGCTTCTAGTCCCTTTTACCATTCTCAACAAAGAAAATGTACATATTTTCATATATAAAATATGCACATATAGTTCTTTCTATATATCTACAAATAGAAAGGACCTATATTTGTCATTGCAAATATAAGAGAAGAACATAAGTGTTTGAAGATACATGTAAGAAGCAAGCAACTTTAAATGGTTGAGAATAAAAATATTAATTTATATAAATTTCAAAAGAAGCTGAAATTTAAAAAATCAATGTATGGGTTAAATAATAGATTACACCTAGTTGAAAATATAATCAGCAAAATAAGAAATAGGCCTACATGGAACAGATAGATAGAAGGTATTAAACTTTCCTAATATTTCTAAATATTTTATATTAAATAATTAGGTCTACAGTAAAGGAAGAAAAAAATCAAGAACATGCAATGTATATCTAGTAGAACTTTTAGAAAAAGATACTGGGAAATTGGACATTTCTATATTTAACTAAGTTATAGCTGAGAATTTGCTAAAACAAACAAACAAAAAATGCTCAATTCACAGAGTCAGAAAGTTCAAATATTTCCAAGAATATAGATCAAAAGAAACTTACTAGAATGGCAAAACTAAAATGTGAAACAAGAGCATGTTCCTCAAGACACAGAAACCAGAAAGAGTAATAAGAGTGGCAGGAGACTCCTATTAGGGTGGCAGGAGACTTCTAAATACGAAACACCAGCATTGGAAGTAGAAAGATGGTAAGAAATAATTTATGTGAACAGCATCATAATTATATTATAATAGTCAACACTAAGAAGGGTTATAACTACTTACCAGTAAAGTATCTTTTGAGTAACATAAAATTATTTTTATGGCTAATAAAGATTGTAGTAATTAGAAGAAAAGTGAAGTCAGATAAAAAACCATAGGTATACAAATCATAAAGTAAAACTTGGTAAATACCTGAAAAAATAAGTGAACACAGTATAGAACAATACTAATTATATGTCTTGAAGAAAAATAGAACAGAATAAAAATGAAATGTGTGAAAACAAAAACAGAAGTAGAAAATGTGATGTTCCTACATTTTAAAAAATATATAAATTAAAATAGAAGACAATGTAAGCAAGAAAACAAGCATAACAAGAACAAATGAGTTTGAAAGCAAATAATTAACAATGTCAAAATAAACTTCGTTCAGGTTTTATAAAAAAAGAAGATGAATAAAGTATAGAACTTTATGCTATATCTTTTGCAAAGAAGTGAGAAAACCTGACGTATTCAAAGGACTCAATCTTCAGAAACAGCTCTGAACATACACATACACACAAAGACACACATATACACACAAGCCTTGGATTTACCTGACAATGATTCCAAGAAAACAATCATAAATATGTTTAATAAGTTACGGGACAACACAAACAAAGGAAACTGGAATAATTATATATGAACAAAATGAGAATAATAACATGCATTATAATTAAGCACTGAATTGTTCTTAACTAATCAGAAATAAGGGGATACTTCCCCCATTGTATTTATTGTTACATGAGAAATTTTAAGTATGAAATAGTCAGTAAAAATAAGAAAAATATAGATTGGAAAGAATAAAGTAAAAGTATTTCATTTTACAGATGATATGATTATAAACATAGAAAATTTAAGGAAATACATAAAGAGCTACAATTCATAAATTAATTCTGAAACATTGTATTATATAGTGTCAATATGTAATCAGTTTATACTTTATACAACTATAGTAAGTAATGGAAAATAAAATTACACAGACAATTGATTTGTGATAACAACACAATATATCTTATGAATAAATCTAACAAAAGGAGTTCAACATCCCAACACTAATCTATGTTTTCTGAGAGAAATTAAATACAATATAATGAAGAGACTCATGGAAGACTCAAGTTTGTTCATATGAGGAGTCTTTCCAATCTACAGATTAAGTGCAATAGTGATTGTAATCCCAGCTGGCATTTTTATAGAAATTGACAAGTTTGGGGGATTTGTTTTGAAAATTAATTCAAAAATATAAAGGACCTAGAATTCTCTAAGTATTATTTAAAAACAAAAGAAGATGGAGAAATTTCTCTGCTATATTTCAATATTTAATATAAAGTTGTATAGTAATCAAGACCGCTGAGTATTATGAAGAAAATCCATGTAAATAGAAACTGAGCACATAAATATACTCACAAATACAGGGTAGAGAAAAAGTAGATTTACAGTTGTGAGTACAAAAAAACCAGAGTTTTTTCTTGTATTATTCATTAATTATTGTATTATTTTTCATATGATCAACTGGTACTAAAGAAACACAATCTGAAGAGTATTTAAAAAAACAGTTAACACAAACCTTTAGTTTATTCTTTGCACAAAATTTAACTCAAAATGTATCATACAACTAACTATAAAATGTTAAACTATAAAACATTTAGAAAAACAAAGATCGGAGAAAGAAAATATTTGTGACTTTGGTTCACAAAGAAAAATGGTGAAGAACGGGACTTCACGAATACTAAAAACCTTTGTTCTGGAAAGCATTATGCTGAGTGAAATAGGCCAGGCATTGAAGGACAAATACCATATGATCTCACCTTTGACAGGAAGCTAAAGAATAAAACAAACAAGCAAACAGAATAAAAACAAAGACGCTGAAATAGAGAACAAGTGGGCAGCGACCAGAGGGGAGAGGGAAGGGAACTTAAGGGGAAAAAGGGGGAGGGATTTTGAGGAACAAGTATGAAAGACACAGAGATGAGGACTGGGGGGGGGGGAATGGGAGGGACGGGGGAGACCGGGCGGGGGGGTGGGGTGGGATGGGAGAAATAGATAAAAAAAATGTACTTGAAAAGTAACTAAATAAAATTTAATATTAAAAAAATAATAAAAATAAAAAAATAAAAACCTTTGTTATTTGAAAGACATCATTAGGAAAGTGAAGGCAGGCTTTAGACTGTGAAATAGTTACAAAATATGTACCAGAGAAAAGACATATACACAGAAAATAAACAGAATTCTTAAAACTCAATAATAAGGCAACCACACAATAAAATGGTAAACAAATTTTCAGAAATACTTTCCAAAGACCTTACAAGAAGGCCAAGAAACACATAAAAGATAACTAATATCATTAGTCATAAGAGAAATACACATTAAAATCACAATGGAATAGAATGGTTACAATTTAAAAAACTGACATAAGAGAATACTACGAGGTTGACTAAGAAACTCTCAAGCATTGTTTCTGGGAATGTCAAACAGTGCGGGCAGTTTCGAAACCAACTTTGCAGTTTCTGGACAGGTCCTCAGTGGGGGGTGTGTGAGAGGCAACCACCCACTGATGTTTCTCTCCCTCTCTTTCTCCCTCCCCCTCTCTCTAAAAGCAAATAAATAAAAAGTCTTTTAAAAAGTGCATATTAAAACCTAAATTATTCTATTATAAACTTGAACCACAATGTCTACATGGGGAATTCAGTAATATTTCTCCAAAACTTAAAAAAAAACCCCAGCACATTACATTGATCAAAATAATACAGTAAAAATGAACATTAGACATTACAACTATTAAAATCACATTTACTTTTGCGTTATATAAAAATATTAAATAATTGCATTTTTGTGCAACTAAATAATTGAGCATTTATAGAAGAAACAATAAAACAAAAAGATGATTTTTTAAAAATGTTTTTTGTAATTTTTTCAGTAAGTGTAAAGTTTGAGAGTAAATCTAAGTAGTTGGACTAAAATTCTTATTCTTTCATAATTTGATAGTAATAATAAGATACCGAAAGTACATATAGTTTCTTAGTAGCATATAAAAACTTAAATACACAAATGTTATTTCTAAGAATATACAAATCAAGATGTTTTTTGGGGAAATTACTGTTCTAGAGACATTTATTCAATTGAGAAAATAGAACTTTTATTATTTTTCATATGAAAAGGAAATACCTTACTTCTTTCACACATTCCTTTTGTCATTGACTCTTCACTGTCTTTATACTCAATAAGCATATTAGCTTAGAGAAAACTCATGGTCAGACCCAAGTAAGAAAGTGTTTAACTACCTTTTTAAGCAGCTTGCTGTTCAGGGCAGACAAGTAAACAATAATCAAAATACAGTGAGATAAGCAAGATAAAGAAAATCTTAATTATATAAAGTAACTTGCCCAATAAAAAATAGCATATTAAGTGGTAAATGTGACTTTTTGAATCCATGGCTTAGGACACAAAGACCCTTGTCTCTAAAAGGGTGCTTCCCAAGGCTGGCTTTCAAGATGAGGACATAGGGTGGAAACATTGAAATAAGGAAAACTGATATATAACATTTAAAGTGGTAAACCCGTGATCATTTAGGAAACAGTTGTAATTGTAAACAAGTATTTATTTAGCATTTTTCAGAATAAATATCTTTTTAATCCCTTTATCTTTTATAGTGCCAGCTGGGTACTTGAAATATCAGGGGGGTCACTTTGTAAATTATATGATTTTCTACTGACTATACTGTACACCTGAAACTAATATATAATAATATCAAATGCAAACTGTAATTGAAAAATAATATTTAAAAATAGTAGACTTTTCAGTTTCTAATACATGCTTATGTTTCCCCAACAGTAATATTTTTACATTTCAAAGACTACCACTATAGCATAGGTTGAAACAAATATATTTCTTATCTCTTGAGTATATACCTTTATATCATTAAAATTAATCTCATCAGGAATACTATATTTTTTGTTGTTTACATTTATTTCTAAACATGCACTAGGACCCATATGCTACCAAGTCATCAAGTTTTATTCCCCATATTTTTTGTGATGCCTTCAAACAGTAAAATATTTTAAGGTCTATAATTTAACAGTATCAAATATACAAGTGCATTTTGAAAAATTAAGAAATTTTAGAACTCATGAGAAGCCTCAGTGGCATGATGTGTTTATAAGTGATTCAACTAAGATTCCACTAAGTCAAAAATATTTTGGTGTCAGGAGGGGACTAAACAGAGTAAGAGAAAACTTAGCGACAGCCACCAAGGATAGAGATTTACACAACCTGATAGTCAACCAGTGGTAAAGCATGTATTTGTTTGGACACCTAAAATTAGGAATGAAGCACGCACTTAGATCATTTTTATTAAAAAGTTATTACAGAATAAGCATGACATTCCATTGACTGTTGAGACTATTGGTACGTATTTGAAATTTCATAGAATAAATCAGGAATCACTCAACTCCACTACTTTGCCACTGTGAGTAAATCTAAAAGGAAACAAATGGCAACATTCTTAGATATTGAAAGTATTTTTTAGTACTGAAGTTTTGCAACTATCATTTTTTATTGTAAATTTTTAAAACAATAATATGTACACATTCCCTGCCCAAGTTTTACCTTTCTAAATGCTTAGGAATTATAGTTACATGATGCTTGTACACAGAGATAATTAATAAATATCAACTGTTAGGTAACGTCAAAGTTATTCTGAAGTTTCACATTCTCCATCTTTACACAGTTCCATAACATTAATATTTAATTTTGACATAGCTATTAAGATAAATCAAATATATTATTTATAAGTTGTTAACCAATTTCTCCCCCAATCATACTTTGCTTACTTTTTAAAAATTAAAATTTTAGAAAGTTTGCTTCTGTTTTAGAAAAATCTCTTGGATTATAAATACAATTCAATTTGTTATCATGAACACTGAATTGCCAAAAACCGATTGTTGCCTTAGGTGAAATATAAGATTATGTTCCTGTGAGCTTTTGGGTGTAATATTTTTACCAGCCAACCAATATATAGACTTATATGCTGTGTGTTTCTATTTTGAAACATCTTATTTAATATATAGTGGATCCTTTAATATTTTAAGTCATGAACAGTGACACTCTAAGTCTAGCCCATGACTGAATGAACTGTCATAATGTAATGTCATCAGCCTCCTTATGCTTGAGAACACTAGACAGCAGTTCATCTTGAGGATCATTTTAAACAGTAAAATCACCAACATAGAGCACAGAATTGTAAAAACAAACAAAACCCTAACAATAAAAATGCATGCTGTGAAGAACAATTGTTTACAATATGAAAGCCACAACAAGAAAGTGAAGCATTGCTTCACTCAGCCTCTGCTGGGCACATCTATGTCAATCACCACAAATATTTTGCTGCTTTATGTCTCTGGATGACCAGAAGAGCAGCCTGAAGTAGTGATTTGGGGGTTGCAAAGGCGTATTAATTAATGTACAGACAAATCTGCAAATATGGAATCTGCAAATAATGAAGATCAATAGTATAACAATGCATCTGCATGACAGGTGCAGTTATCTTCTTTCCTTTTTTAATATTTATTTTTCAATTACCATTTTTATTTAATATTATTTTGTTTCAGTTTCAGAGAAAAACTGATGGTTGCTAGAGGGGAGGGTTTGGGAAGACTGGGTGAAAAACTTACAGAGATTAAGAAGTACAAATGGGTAGCTACAAAATAGTTATGAACAATGTAAAGTACAGCACAGAGAATATAGTCAATAATATTATAATAACCATCTCTGGTACCAAAAATGGTACTGGAAATATGAGAGGGAACACATTGTATGGTGTATGATTGGCCTCTCACCTTTTCAAGGGTTTCTTTCAGGCTTGAAAGGAATGACAAACACCAGATTTTAGTATTTTTCTTATTCCCTCTTCCCAGACCCCTCATTACAAATATATCTGATATAAATCTGTTTAGTCATTGTTGTCGTTACCCAGTGAGGTTACTAAATGCAGTGACTGGCTAGCAGAATATTTTGATTTCCTGAATTATAGATTATTAATATTTACATCATTGGTTTTCCTTGATTTAAAAAATATTGACATTTAATAAATGAAATATACATAAATGGGTATAAATATTCATAAGCAGAACTAATAATTCTCTCATGTGCACTATTATACTATTTTAGATGATGCTTATCTCCATTGATCAGGGCTGATTTAACTGATTGGAAATAGTTTTCAATTAATCAATCCTATGCTGTGCCATTAGATAAATATATGCATATTTTCTTTTTAAAAAGAGTTATTTCCAATTATATAAGGTACCATGACCTTACAATGCATTAATACAATTGTACAAAAATACACTTGGTTTAAAGATCAACAATTTTATATTAGAATGAAGAAAACTAGAAAATGTGAAAAGTTTACTGATTTCTAAGCTGCATGGGAAAAGAGTAGAAAAAGAAAAGCCCAAGAATCAGGATACAAAGGACTAAAATGTGTATATTCCAATCAATATGACATTCTGGAAAAAGCACAAGTATGGTCACAGAAATCAGATCCATGGTTTCCAGTGAGAGTGGATGAAGGAAGATTATTGGATAGAAAGGGGCACAAAGGAATTTTCCCAGGGAATACAAGGACTTCTGTTCATCAAGTGACAGCATTAAGAGAGTAAAGAACAGGAGAAGGTACTGAGATAGCCGCATCTTTCAGGTGCTTCAGAACACCTGAAGAAAAAAGAGCTGAAGATTTGAACAGATATGTCAAAGCATAGAGTATCCATATTACAAAAGAAAAAAAAGAGAGAGAGAAAGAAAAGAAAATATGTCCAGATGAGAAAACAGGAAGCAGTATTTAGGTTGAGCTTCTAAAAAATTCTCATTTATGCTGAAAGAGCTGACATTGGGTTACTTTCCTTATTCCAGTCATTAACACAGAGAGTGGTTTGAAGAATTTGGCTTCCATACCTCATTAGCAAGACTTTGCCAACTGGTCACAGCTGACTACAAGGACAATTGATAAATATATCCCTGATTTTCCATAACAATGTGCCTCCTAATAATGAAAAGAATAATAGGATATAAGGTGATATCTAGCTGTCTTTCCGTTTTTGCCATAAATGGCTGAGCAAATGCTCAGTCTACTATCCTGGGCTAGAAGTCAAAATGTCTATCTTGGTCATTGAAGTTCCAGCATCCATTATAGTCTCTAGTAATGGCTGAGGACTCAAAATAGATTTGCTTGATGAATGAATAAGTGAATGATTAGAGCCAAAAACAGCTGGCACTAAAATTTATTAATATTATAAAGGCACTAAACATATTAGTTCTTTTTTAAATACTTCCTTCTCTAGGGAAGTCAATTAGGAATTTCTATATGCGTTTGAAATAAGATATAACCTTGTTCATTAGATTCCACATGTAAGTGAGATCATATGGTACTTACCTTATTCTGACTTGCTAATTTCACTTAGCATAATAGTCTAAGGTCCACCTATGCTGTCACAAAATGTAACACTGCCTTTTTTTTTTAATGGGTGAGTAGTATTTTATTGTGTAAATGTACGACTTCTTATCCACTTATCTTCTGATCGGCACTTTGCACTACTTCCAAATCTTGGATATTATACATAACTAACAAACAAAATAAAACAGACTCGTATATACAGAGAACAGGCTGACAGTTGTCAGAAGTGAAGAGGGTTGGGAGTGGTTGAATAGGTGAAGGATTTAAGCAAAGAAAAAACTCACAGACACAGAAAATACTACAGTGATTACAAGAGGGGAGGAGGGCGGAGGAATGCAGAAGAGGGTAGGGCGGAGCTAAATGGTGATGGAAGAAGACAACTTGGGGTGGTGAACACACAACACAATAAAAGATGATCTATTATAGACTTGTTTACCTGAAACCTATGTAATTTTATTTACCAATGTCACCCCAACGAATTAAATAAAAAATAAAATAAGGCATGACCATGTTACTGGGAACCTGGCCCACAACCCAGGTGTGTGCCCTGACTGGGAATTGAACCTGTAACCCCTTGCTTCTCAGACTGTCACTCAATCCATTGAGCCAGGGCTATATACATATTATTTTTGTTTTAGTATTTTTATTACTATAGCTTTCTATATTCCTAATTTTTAGACTTGCCTCTATGTATTTTTTAAATTTTTTTCAAGTAATATTTTAATGATTTCTTGGTATTCTTTATATGCTTAAAGATAGTGCTCTGCTGTCACTATGTCATTTTTAAAAAAAATTTATAAGTCTCCTCTCATCTTTAATCTCTTGTACATTCTGGTAGAATTTTTCATTATCATTTACTTGACTTTCTTCAATTTCTTTTTCACTTAGCTGTCTTCAATGAAGAGTTCATTATGTATTGTCATTGTTTTTACTTATTTTAACCAGTCTATTTTGATCTCTGTTTTAATCTCAACCTATCCACTTCTATTCCTTACAATATATTTTTTAAATAACTCCATGTAGTTCTCTAAATTGTTTTGTTATGTAAGTTATTTTCATATTTACCGTCTCTATTTGATTCTTCAAGACAAAGTTCCTTTTTCTCTACATAGCAGGATTTTTATGGTCCTAACAGAGTCATGAGTTTGTTTTCCTTTTCAGCTCATATATGGATGGAGTGATACAGCATTTCAATAACATAGGATGGCAGCATTTTAATAGCGTAGGGTGGTAGAATACTAATGGCCGCTATTAGTAGCTATTTGGGTGATGGCTGCTTCACCTCTCAGAGAGGAAACGTGAAGGACAGACTGATATTTGTGGTTGTCTGGGCGGGACCACATTATTCACGTCTTGTGGAGGCCATCCATCAGGCTTCCCCTGCCTGCCCTCTTTCTGTGCTGCCATTTACATCCCTCTGGGCAGCAACAGTGATTTTTCTAAGGACCGTGTTTGAGAGAAGGAGCAGAGGATGAGTGGTGTAGCTACCTTTTCTCTTCTTTTGGACATGTCCTTACGGACACACGTTCTGCACTGTGCTTGCCTTCTACACAAGGACAGGTCCCCGCAGTTGGCTTTGTCAATGGCTGTGAAATGACCAAATTTAATTTGGGAATAAAGTATCACATAGCTCATTTTACTATCTTAAAGCCATACTTTCTTATATTATTTTTATAATTCCAATTTTATCTATTCAATTATTTTTTAACATTTTTACATCTTATAATCTAAGAACAAATATTAATGCAATTATACTCCTTAAGTGCATAGCATACTCTTCCAAAGGTAACAATTTAAAGATATTCCTTCATTTCTTTATGTTTACATGTTTTTTGGAAAATATATGCCAGTGTTCTGTGTTTGATTATTTTAAATTTACATAAACAGCATCATGATTTTTATCTCATTTTCTCTCTTTAAAAAACGTTAAGGGTTGTTTACAAGATCTATCTTGTCATTAAGTGTGCAGTTCAGTTTTTAATTTGTGCAATGGTGTTCCTTAATGTTGTATAAGATTCCAGATATGTGTGTGTCACGTTCGATGTGCTGTGGACACTGAGATAACTTCCAAATTTTGACCAAAGTTAATGCAGCGATGAACATCCTAGAACTCAACTCCTCCTAAATCAATAAGATTTCCCTGGGATATACATCCAAGATCGAAATTGCAGTTTTGTTCATAGAGGGTATTATATTTAATTTGAATAAATAGTGCCAGGGTGACTTCTTGGTGAGTGCCCCAATCTATATTTTATTATTTTCACCTAATAAGCCTAAAGTAAAACTTCTGTGTTCTAATGCAAATTACTTTGACTTCAAATATTTACTTATTTCTCAAAGCCTTTAACTTGAACTTCTGCAGTCACTATTACGCTAGGATATAATTCTGCTATTATATGCCTTTTCTTTTACTGGTGTGTCTCTTTTCATTTTCTTATTCTCTTGTCATTGATTTGAACTGAACAGACAGAGCTTTCTTCTGCTTGTTTAAAAGTTATGTTTTCTTGTCTTGGTATTTCTTGGCCTATGACACATACTAATATACATTTATACAAAATGCCACATTTTAATAAGTCCTCTTATAAACATATTCTTTCTTCACTGCAGTGTGTTTGCATTGTGTCCAATTTTAGTCCTAGTTTGTAGGAAAATGGTTTCTTTTTTCTTTTTCTCATTTTAGACTCTACCAAGTAACTTCTCCATTCTTACTCTTATATAGTTTGCATCATCTTTTGGATTTATTTCTCTAATTAACTGAGTGTTACCTCTGAAAGTATTTTTATTACAGGCCCTGATGACAAGTCTCTCATACTTTCAATTACGGTAATATTTCATAGTAATGTTGCATTACATAAAATTATTTTTGATATAACTTGTAACTTCATCATCCTATTAATCAAAACATTAAAATTGCTTCTCAATTGTTGTCTTATTTCAGTGATGCTGTTGAGAAGTCTCACGATTAAGTGTTCACTAAAACTTTGAAATTTATCATCTTTTATAATCTCAATTATAATTACAGTGCACAGGTGTCAAACACATGGTCTGTGGGCTGAATTTGGCCCTGCGCCTATTTCTACTCGGTGGCAGTGCTGAGCTCTTGCTTAACTGTTAAGGCACAGTTACATTTACATAGTCCTAAAATTCAGGCAATGTTGGGGGCTGGGATAAGCCTGAAACAGGCTGATACAATCAGACCTGAGAGATACGCCTTGAATGGCAGGATGTTGCAGTCAGGAGCCATAAAAATCTCCCCTCCTGGACATGCAGGTAGCACACCAATCAGTGCCTTGATCATGCGCCCATCACGCGCCCGCCATGCACCCCCCGGCCAATCGCAGGCTAGAGCACGCTCTGAAGCCACCTATCCACTGCACTTCCTCCACTGCCCTCCTCTATATAACTCCCTCCATTTTGAAATAAAATTTACAGCTTGATCAGAATCCTTTGTCTTGCTGCCATTCTTCGCGCCTCCTGTCCCATCCCCCTTCATCCGTTACAGGTATATTGGCGGACCCGTTGACTGCCTCGCGGGCCGAGGCAAGGCAACCGTGAGGCTGATGTGGCCTCTGTGGAAATAAATTTAACACCCCCGCAGCTCTTATATGTTTACTTTTTAATCTCTAACTTTTGTCATTCTATATATGTTTTAAATTCAAGATATTTGATCTGTTTCTATCTCTGGTTAATTTATATCCATTTTTCTCCCAATGTTTCTTCATTTTTATTTGCATTTTCTTCTTCTGAGACTCTTATTATCCAGAATTTTGCACCTCAACTTTTATCTAACATATCTTTTATATTTAAAAGGAGTATTTTCTATTCTGGGGCCAAGATGGAGGTGTAGGTGGAAATACTGTACCTCCTCGCAAAACCAAATTTAAGGACACAAAGATTTAAAAACAAAAACACAACCAGAATAGACAGAAAATTGAACTTTACCAAAGTCTGACAATAACGAACCATTCATCCAGACTGGTAAGAGGGGTGAAGTCGGCAGCCGCCAGAGAGAAGTCCTGGCAGAAAAAGGTGGGGGTTAGCAGATGCAGGCAAACACAGTGAGGCGTGCAAGGCAGCTGGCTGATGGCAGACACACATTTAAGTGCAGATAAACCAGGCAAAAAATGGGCAGTGAGACAGACATTGCAACCCAGAGCCCCAGAGATGGAAATAAAGCCTAAAAGCACCAACTGGAAAATATTTCAGGGGTTGAGGTGCTGGGAGAGGCTCCCAGCTTCACAGGAGAATTTGTTGGAGAGACCCACAGGGTCCTAGAACATACAGAAGCCCACCCACATGGGAACCAGCACCAGAAGGGCCCAGTTTGCTTGTGGGAAGCGGCAGAGGGGACCGGAATCTGAGAGAGAGTGAAATAGCACCATCACTTGCTCTCTGACCCCACCCCCACATACAGTGTCACAACCCAGTGACGTGGGTTGCCCCACCCTGGTGAACACCTAAGGCTCTGCCCCTCATAGGTAACAAGCACAAACAGACCAAAACATTATGGCTCAAACAGAACAGATCAAAGCCCCAGAACCAATACTTCTAAGCGACCAAGGGATAGCCAACATATCAGACACACAGTTCAAAACACTGATGATCAGGATGCTCATAGAACTAATTGATTTTGGTCACAAATTAGATGAAAAAATGAAGGCTACACTACGTGAAATGAAGAAAAATGCACAGGGAACCAATAGTGATAGAAAAAAAATGGGGACTCAAATTAATGCAGTGGACCAGAAGGAAGAAAGAAACAACCAAACAGAAAAGAATGAAGAAACAAGAATTCAAAAAACAATGTGGAGAGGCTTAGGAACCTCCAAGACATCTTTAAACATTCCAACATCTGAATTATAGGGGTACCAGAATGGGAAGAGAAACAGCAGCAAGTGGAAAACTTATTTGAACAAATAATAAAGGAGAACTCCCCCAATCTGGCAAAGGCGATAGACTTCCAGGAAATCCAGGAAGCTCAGAGAGTCCCAAAGAAGGTGGACGCAAGGAGGAACACACCAAGGCACATCATAATTACATTACCCAAGATTAAAATTAAGGGGAAAATTCTAGAACCAGCAAGAGATAAGGGGACAGTCATCTACAAATGAGTTCCCATCCGACTGTCAGCTGATTTCTCCAAAGATACCTTGCAGGCTGGAAAGAAGTATTCCCAGTCATGAAAGAGAAGGACCTACATCAAGATTGCTCTATCCAGGGAAGCTTTCATTTAGAATGGAAGGGCAGATAAAGTGCTTCTCAGATAAAGTCAAGTTCAAGGAGTTCATTATCACCAAGCCCTTGTTATATGAAATGTTAAAAGGACTTATCTGAGAAAAAGGAGTTAAAAAATATGAACAGCAAAAGAACAGCAAACTCACAGTTATTAAGAACCACACCTAAAACAAAAGCAAACTAAGTGGACAGCTAGATCAAGAGCAGAGCCATAGAAATGAAGATCACATGGAGGGTTAGCAACAGGAGAGTGGGAGAAGGAGAAGGGGGGAGAAGGTACAGAGAATGAGTAGCACAGAAGGTGGGGAGAAACTAGACAGGGGGATGGCAAGAGTAGTACAGGGAAGGTAGAAGCTAAAGAACTTATGACACATGGACATGAACTAAAGGGGAAAATATGGGGGAGGGGGTGTGCAGGATGGAGGGGAATGAAGGGGGGATAGGACAACTGTAATGGCATAATCAATAAAATAAATTTAAATAATAAATAAATAAATAAATAAATAAATAAAAGGAGTATTTTCTGTCTTATTTCTTCCCTATTATCTTCTGGGAGTGATCCTCACCAGGTTCTTCCTCATCACTATTATTGTATTATATGATCTTATCTATTATTTACTTACCTATTGGACTCTTGTTTTCTTTAAAATATAATTTTTTACACTTACCCAACTGAAAATTTCAAACTGATATTATTTTATTCTAATTTCAAATGATTGTTTATTCTTTATCTTCCTAAATATATTTACCATATGTTTTAAATTTTTATTTTTCTGTCCCAACACTTCTGCTGCAGCTTGCCAGATAATATAGTTCATTATTTTCATTTTGAGTTGTACTCTTTAGTGTGTTCATTTAAAATCTGTTTTAAATAGAGATTTTTCTTGTAAAAGAATGAGTATTATTCTGTGGAACACTTTCAGGTGTCTAATCTGCATGTTTTAATGATCTGATGTTGGTCTGTAAATATTTTTCTCTTTCCCTCACACCAATGCGAACATTATTCATTTTTCACTTATTGCTGAGACCAGGAAAACGGTAGCTTTATGATAAATGGAGAAAAATCTATCAGGCCCCAGTGACTTTTCACGAACTAAATGTTATGAGAGAAACTCCTAGAAATTCAGTTTTTCTCACTGACACAGTCAAAAACTACAGGTCAGTAAGCCTACTACCAAGCAAGCAAAGTTTATTAATGCTAAGTTCTAATAGGAAAGCAAAAGCAAGGGTGGCGAGAGCAGGGGTGGCCAGAGACTGGGTGGCTAAAAGCCAGGTGGCCAAAAATGGAGCCTGTCCTTTCTTCTGAGGACTTACATAGTTGGTGGGGTGGGGGCGAAGAAGTTACTTATTGATTGACGGGTAAAGGTGGTGGTGCCCACTTTCCTGGCGAGGCAGGACTACCCAAACACAGGTATGCGGGGGGGTCTGTTAGCCCGAATCCTGATCTTGCTCTAGATTCTATTTTTTCATTTTGTGTACACGATGGGAAGCAGGCAGTTAATTAAAGTTGCCATATGGGTTTTGTTCCCTTTGGACACCACAGTTCCTCTCCCCTTCTCCCTTCCAGGCTTTGGGATGAATACACAGTCTCAAGGGTCTGCTTTTCCCAGCTAGTGGAGATGATGCACACAGAGTTCCAAGTGCTCCCTCCTCTGCACTATCATAGCTCTGCTTATGTTGTTCAGAATGCCCGACAGCTTTATCCAATCATACTCAGGATTATTGGGTTAACAGGATCAGGATTTGTTTAACCTCCTGTATTAAGTCCTTTGTTAGATTGCAAGGGTGAGGGTCCTGCCTTTATTTCCCCCTGGCCGCTCCTTCTACCGAACATAAGCACCGATGTCAGTGATGGTCACACACAAGTGATTTTTCTCCATAAGTCTCCTTTTCCTTGCAGAAGTGAATCATTGCTTACTTACATAGCACAGACTTGTTCATGTTTTCTGTTGTATAAAATTTAATGAGAGCAGTCATAGAAAATGAACTGAGTATGTATGACAAAGAAATCTTTGTTTATTGAGATAGTCTCATATAGTTGTGTTTTTAAGCTCTCAGCCTGCCTTTAAGATGTGAAAAAAACTTAAAAATCCAATTTCTATACTAATTGCAACATTGTGTGAAGTGTATTGTGAATATATGTGTTTAATGTATTATATGTAAAATTACAGACTCTTCTTAATAATGTCCTGAGACTTCGATTTTGACCTATATTTAAAGGATGTGATGGTGCAATACACTTCCTATCATAGCCAGGCCCAATGATAAGAATCTCACTTTCTTTTTTTTTAATTCTGCAACAGCTGTCTTTGCTTGGCTACCCCTGTTTGCTGTTGCCAGGGTCAGGCACCTTGAGGCAGACAGCTGGGCCTCCTTGATGGAAGATTCCCACCTCTATAATTCACCTAGACCTCCCTAATTCAATCCCACCCATCATCTGCCAGAGGTACAGCTTTACTACTGTTAGAACATATACTAAGATACATCTGTTTGCTTTGCCCTTTGGGTACACTAATCTTTTTTTCCAAGACCGTGTACTTATTGGGGGAGAGGTTATTGTTTCTAGTCAGGAGGTGTGAAGATGTAATGAGAATGTACTTAATTTATAGTTGCTGTTTCTATTTGCCTTATGTGTCTTGTGTCCTTCCCAGAGATTTCCCAAAGGAACACTTAATTCATCTAAAATATTTCATATATAAATCCACACTTATGTGGTAACTTCACTGACACATGGTATAAACTCATTTCTTTCTATTTGCCAATTTGGCTCAATATGCCCTGGAAGGAAAGGTTTCCCTGATCAAACGGAAGAAACAGAGACTTTAATAGAAGGAATATAGGTCCCTTTTCTACTGCAATTTCCTCGCTCCCTCCAAATGAAACCCATAAAACACTTGTAGATTTATTTTTGCAAAATAATGGAGGATAAGCCGTTGGATAGAAGAGGAAACTAGTTTAAAGCTTGCTGATGTTGGAGATTTTTGTTCTTTATTCTAGGAGTTAAAAGCCTTTGCAAGAGCATGAGATACCTTTGTCGGCATTTTACTGTGACAGGGATCAAATGCCACTGGTTCGTGTTCATTAGGGCAGCTTCTCCCTCACCTGGGAGGCTTAAAGAAATCTTTATGAGAGCTCAGTGAGGATTAACTTCATAGGCAATAATAGGAAAAAAATCTGTATGGCTGGTCTTAATTTGTGAGAGAATGAGATCATTTAGTTATATGCCCTAGGAACTTTTAAAAAATTTAAATGCATTATAGTCATAAATACACATTAAATCCTCTCAAATCTATGAGAGATGCTGTTACTACAATAGTACTTAAACTATTTTTCCCGAATGACAGAAAAGCTAACGTTGGTTATATGAAGAGTGGGAAAAGAAAACAAGCTCACCATCATTTTCCTTGGTTGACTTCGGCATGTCAGACTAGAAGCATTGGGGGTGGAGAGCAAGATGGCGGCAGAGCAGAAGGATGTATGGTGCACCTCCTCCCAGAACCAAATTAGAAATGAGAATAGAGGCTACACAGCCAAACTAAACCAAAGACAACCTGAAATAGAGACTTTTAATCACAGACAGGAAAACCCCCCACCGTGACCGATAGGAAGGGTGAGGTCATTAAAGGTACTGGCCTATTCACAAGAGCGGTGGGCCAGGTGGCTGCATGGTTGTGGGAGCTTCCCCTTCGTTAAAGGAGAGAAACCAGGACCACAAGCCATGCTTCCAAGCATAGAGCATCAGTCCTGCAGTCCGCAGACGTCTCAGCATCCAGTAAGGGAAAGGCTGCAGGGTTTATATCTGCTGGGGAGAGATGAGACCTGCGGAAGACAAAGCCACTATTTTTTTCTTAATTTGTAAAGGTACCAAAGCACAGATTTTGTGTTCACAACCACTCATCTTGAATCCCAGCGAAGGAAGGGCAACGCAGGCTGAAGTCATGCAAAGAGAATCTGGAGTGGGAGACACTGGGGAGAGATGTGGGGGAGCAGGTGTGATTTCTGCACCGGGGACATACCTGGAGTCTACAGCAACCATATTTCTTTGGAAAAGCAATCCCCTTTCAGGGGAAAATCAGTTACTTTACTCTGTGGGATACTGCTCCCCACAACTTCTGGAATCCTCCTCACCCTCACCCTACATTTTTTTCTTCCTAATTTTCTGTTTAGTTCTGGTTTTTTTTGTCTTATTTTTCTTTTCTTTCTTTCTGAATCTTCACCTCTGCTGAGGAAAAAGTAACATGCAGACTCAGGGGTTGTCACAGATGGGCTGTAAGAAGCAGCCATAATATACACTTTCCCAGGAAACAGACTGGTGCTTCGCCCTCATGGAAGTGCCATACGAACATTCTCCTACTTCCCAGAAGACTCAAACTCTGGGCTCTGGAGACGCCAACTATCAGCTTACCAGGGGCCCTGATCTGTCAAGTACAGGGGGAAAAAGTCCCAGATGGACTCAGACTAGTTACTTAGGAGCAAGAGAATGCATCCAACATTTTCTGAAGCCTGAAAGGCGCTTGCCATGGGAGCTCCAGGAGTTCCATCCCCTCTGATTCTACCAGAAGCCCTCTCAGAAGTGGTCAGGACGCTACTACTCTAAAGCTGACAGCAGGCCCACAGCCAGGGACAAGCAGAGGTGGAGCTGCAGTGACACACCCCGGGACCCACCATCGATAAAACACAGCTTTGCACAGCAGCTCGGCCAGATCTGGGTATAGCCAAGCCTAAGGGAAACAGCCACAAAGTGCGGATTGCCTTTCTCTGTTTCTATTATTAAATAGATTTTGTAGCTCAAACCAGGCTGCCAAGAACTAGAAGTAAAGAGCCCCTGGCACTGGCTTACACCAGCTTCAGACAGCATCAGAACCGCACCCAAAGAGAGAATCCGGCAGCCAAGCATAACTCTGCTGAGACAAATTTCACTTTATTGTATTTCATTGTTTTTGTTATTTTTTATTTTTCACAGAATTTTATGATTTTTTCTATTTCTCCTACTTTAATGGCTCTATTTTTTCTTTTATATCTCTCATTTTACTCTTACCTTTGATCATTCCATTGATCCCTTCTTTCCTTTCCTTATTTTTGTTACTCTTTGTCTTTGTCCCTTTTTCTTGTGTTCCTTTTCCAGTTCATTATTTTAATAGCTCTATTCTCTTTTCTCCTCCCATAATCACTCTTCAGCCTTTTGGTCTTCTCTCGTTCTTTTTTCTTTTTTCCCCTTTCCCCTAATATTCTACATATCTTTCAACTTTTATTATTTTCTTTCCTCTGTCATTGATATTACTTCTGTTGTGGGGGAGGATTACTTGTGTGTGTGTGTGTGTGTGTATGTGTGTTGTTTTGCTGTGTTCTGCTAGCACCTGTACAACAGCCTACAAGACATCTTCTAGGTTTACCCTCTCAGTCAGCTGACCCAAGGGGAGACCCTACCAATGAACAAACAACAACATTTAGTGCCCAAATACAACATGAAAGCCTACATAACCCACACAAAGGGCGTGCATGGAGCATCGAGATCAAGTGGTCAAGGGGTCTGCACAACTGGGTCCCACAGGACTCTAACCACATAAGCCCACTCCACAAGACAGAGAGTCAGATAAAATCAATTTAATATTAGAAACAAAGGAAAAAGAGACAGCTAAAATGGGAAGACAAAAACCCTCAAAACAAAAAAGAAAGGAGGAATCCCCAGAAAAAAAGAGCTAAATAAAGGTGAGGCAAACAATA
This sequence comes from Artibeus jamaicensis, assembly GCF_021234435.1. Taxonomy (NCBI): domain Eukaryota; kingdom Metazoa; phylum Chordata; class Mammalia; order Chiroptera; family Phyllostomidae; genus Artibeus; species Artibeus jamaicensis. The sequence goes on along the minus strand of NW_026522025.1, from coordinate 20,417,893 downwards.
GAAACAATTCTACTTTCCATAGAATTGAAAGTAATAGTTATAAGATTACTCAATGAACTGAAAGAGGACTACAACAGGAAAAAAGCACATAGAAACTATAAATAAGAACCAATTGGAAATAAGGAATATAGTATGGGAAATGGGAAATATACTGGAAGGAATTAAAAGCAGGCCATAGCAAGCAGAGAACTGAATCAACTCTTTGTAAGAAAAGGAGGAAAAAAAACACACAGTCAAAGCAACAAAATGAAAATAGACTTAAAAAGAATGAGGATAATCTAAGAGACCTTTGAAACAACATGAAATGTAATAATATTTGCATCATACAGATACCAGAAGAAGAGGAAAGGAAAGAAGGGATAGAAAGCCTGTTTGAAGAGATAATGAGAGAAAACTCCCATAATCGGGTGAGGGAGAGAGTCATGCAGGTTCAGGAAGTACAGAGAATCCCACTCAAGATGAACCCAAAGAGGCCCACACCAAGACACATCAAATTAGTCTACGGCCATACCACCCTGAACGCACCCGATCTCGTCTGATCTCGGAAGCTAAGCAGGGTCGGGCCTGGTTAGTACTTGGATGGGAGACACATCAAATTAAAATGGTGAAGTTTAAAGAAAGACAAAGAGAATGTTATTATTATTTTTATTTATTCTATTACAGTGATCCCGTTTTTCCTTTTCATCCCCCTCCACCTAGTCTACTACCTCTCTAGCCCACAGTCAGTCCACCTTCCATTGCCCATGTAATTCTGTAGGAGTCAGTTGTATTTAAGATTTATTTTGGAAACATATTTACCAAAAAGAGGAGTACAGCTATAATCTAACTTTATCTTAAAAACAGTACTCTCTACATTAATTCCAAAACTGAAGAGTTTTGAGTTATTCACTCACCAAAATTGTTTGACCTGGGTTTTACCCAATTCATAGGGTAAAACGAGAGGATACCTTTCAGTGGAGCTAAAATTTAGCAACTTCAATAGGAATTTGTGCAACCAGAACTATTAATCTACAGGGATAAACTTTAATGTCACCTTGAAGCACTTACAAGATCATACTTTAGGTTTTCTATGATAATATCTCATTACAAGTATTCTTTTTCTACTTTGCTATAGTTTTGCCATGGTTAGTAATTTATCTGCAACTTAGAATCTACAGGTACAGGCTCCTCTAAAGATAACACCAATCTTTTCACATGCACAACATGTGTATCAATACTTTTATTGCTTTTCCCTGAGTTGTAGTGTTGCCCTACTCACCATTATTATTCAAGTAGCTTCTTTCCAAACTCTTACCCCGCTAAATGGAATTGAAGTCTATTTCTAAGAATTTCAGAGATTAGAGAGAAAGTAGAAGAGCTCTTAGTAGGAAAACACTAAATGCATGGCAATTTTTGCAGGAAGCATAGTGTTTTAAATAAGAAATACCATTATTATTATTATTTTTAAAGATTTTATTTATTTATCTTTAGAGGGGAAGGGGGAAAGGAGAGAGGGAGAGGAACATCAATGTATGGTTGCCTTTCGTGTGTCTCCTGCTGGGAACTGGCCTGCAGGGAACCGGCCTGCAACCCAAGCATGTGCCCTGACTGGGAATCAAACTGCGATCGTGTGGTTCACAGGCCCGCGCTCAATCCACAGAAATACCATTATTTGTACTGTGTATTGTAAAATGTCGCCTGAGATGAATGCACTTGTCTTCTTCAGCACCATGAAATTACATTTGAAAGTGTGAAAATGGTTTGGCCCCATGATGTCTCATGGCATTTCAAAGTCACATCTGATGTTAGAATATTGTATATAGCTTTATGCGCTCAAGTATCTCATTAATGTCTGAGTTTTCAATATATTTCTCTAGAAAACTATATTCCTACTTATGATAAAACTAATATGTACAAAACATTTTCCTGGTATTTTGAATAACAAAATATTTTTACTGTTGGCAGTTCTGCTGCTGAATCAATAATTTACTTTTGATTTTAAAATGTGTTAAAAAGAGAATAAATCTATGTCCATTAGTCATTTTAAAATGCAGTTTATTTGTGGCAGAAGGAAGATGATTTAATTCATTTAAATAAAATGTTATTGCTTCTTTTAATTCTACATCCTTGATCTAGATATTCTGGATACAGAAAACAATTAAAAAATGGTCACCTCTTCATAGACTGACTAGAAACATAGCAAATAAAAAATATAATTATCATATACCATATTTTGCCACGTACAATGTACCTTTTTTGCCCATATTTTTTAGGGCAAAATAAGAATGCGCATTATACATAGGTAGGACCTGAAATACCTTATCTCTGTGCTTGTGTTTTATAATTATTTGTTTACAATTTTCTTACACCATATATGTTCAAAAACACATGTTAAAATTCTTTATAATACAAAAGAAGTATCTAAATAGAAATAAATAATTAATTAAACAATTAAGACCTTTTTTTTTTTTTTCCTGAAAATTTGGGCCAAAAACATGGGTGCCCATTATACAAGGCAACATATGGTAGGTAGTGTGATAAGTGTTATGATAGAGACACGAGTCAAATGATAGTGGCATCCTAGTGATGAAGATTTTAATTCTGGGTGGAGAACAAATGACAGAAATCATACTTAAGTTTACAAAGAAGGAAGTTTCTCCAGGGAAAAACAATCTTCTTGCTATATTAGAAATAAAAAATTTCTTGCCTAGCAACTTTCACAGAGCCATACAACTTTAATACATTATAATCCAAGTTCTTACTCTAAAGCCATTTCTGGTTCTTAGTTACATTCCACAAAACGCTGAAAAATGTTCATGAAACTATCTTTCTGATATTCTTGATTTTAGTTAAAGTGACTACGTGAAGACACAATTTTAAGAAATTTATTTCTGTTTTGAGAGTTTTAGATTTACCGTCTGCAGTATCATCGATAAATCAGTTAAGCAGAGAATATATAAAAATACTAACTTAGGCTCACCGCTGAATGTTCTTTCACTCATTACCAAAGCCAGCTACTGTAACCTTGGAAATACATCTTTAGTCTGTCCTAGCTTTCCTTTTTTCCTCTAACTTGAATAACTGCTTCTCTCTCTTTCTCTCTCTGAATGATTTTTAAAAAATCAAAAAATAACTTTGGTCGATTCTCATCAGCACAATTGATCCCTCCGCTTTGTGATTTCTCTTTAATTATTATTAATATACAAGTCTTTTTCTTTATTGGAGATCAACCCATAACAAATACATTGGATGCCATCCATGCTTACTTACCCATGAACACTATTATTGCATTTTTGCCTGTCTTCCTGCATCTTCATTATTTTTTCTGTATTGATGGTTTTCATCAGCACACAGAATGGTTGCTACTTTTCCCATCTTACAATGTAAAAATAAGAAAAATCTCTTGTGCCCCAGCTGGCATGGCTCAGTGGATTGAGTGCCAACCTGGGAACCAAAGGGTTGCTGGTTCAATTCCCAGTCAGGTCACATGCCTGGGTTGCAGGCCAGGTCCCCAGTGGGAGCACGTGAAAGGCAACCACACATTGATGTTTCTCTCCCTCCCTTTCTTCTTCCCATTCTAAAAATAGATAAATAAAATCTAAAGAGAAATCATTTGTGACTCCATGTAATTCATCAGTTACTGGTTATCTGCTCTGGTCAAGAAGTTTCCTCAAAAGTAGAGTCTATTATGTGTTGACTTCAATTTCACTCCTGCTATTACTTTTAAATTTTGAGGTCTAATCAGTATAAAATAAAATGTTCATTTCTTTTCAAATGTTCAAGTGTTCGTATGACAACCATTTACAACAAGATCTAGAACAATTCTAACTCCTTAGAAAGTTCTCGCAAGTTCCAATTAAGTCAATCTCCTGTGCAGAGGCTGAAAACAATGTAAGATGTTATGCATAGGAGCACAGTAATAATTCTTATATTGGCAGGTAGATATGAGAATTAGTTAAATGCTAAAAATCTGCAAGTTCCTAAGTGGAATGCCAGACTCTAGTGTGCATAAGAGGACTCGAGGAGTGAATGTCTGCAGTTACATTACCGAGATGGAAAAATAAGAGCCACTCACACATAGGGAAATTACAGTGCTGAAGATGGATTTTTAAATTCAAGTCAAAACACAATACTGTGAGTCTGCGTAAAAATGAGAAAGCTAAAATGAATGTGAGGTTAGTACATAGTAAATCTTACAAGCATGGTTCTTTGTCTCTCTGTTCTCATTACAGGCCTAGGCTTTGTCTCCCCAGGTGTACCGCTACTTGCTGTAAAGGTGCACTTTACTAAATTTTATTGAAGGGACTTAAATGCAGTTTCTGGAGAAAAGACACAGAAATTTGCGGAAGGGCATTTTAATCAAAAGCAAACAAACGTTCTTCAATTAAACTTAGAAGCTTTTCCATTAAACTCTCCTTGCTATAGGCATGCATGGATATTCAAAAGTCATATGCAAAAATGTCCTTTTAGAGACAGCATGTTCTTCTTACAAAGCAGAAAATGATTATTAACCTCTTCCACAAATCAAAATTCAGATGTCTTCTCTCTGATTGATTTATTAGTGTATATTTAAGTCGCTGGGCACATTTGAAATTATACAAGCCAAGACAGCTGTTTTTAAGCTCCGCAAATATACTTCTATATGTAAAATTCATGAACTATTGCAGAGTACTTATATCTCTGTTTTATGGGCTGTTATAATCAATTCTAATGCCATTTACCATTTTTTAAACTGATATTGTTGGTTTATTTGTCTGATATCTGATGATGGGTAATGGTTAATAATTTTTGTGGACCATTTTAATTCTTTATGTATTTATGACTATTAATAATATTTTCAGGAGTAATATAAAGTTCATGTATTAATTTCATTGGATACTAATGAAAATGAATCATTCAAAACCATATGTGTCAAATAATAACACATTTAATCTGCAATGTGAGATATAATAAAATTAAAAACTAAAGAGTTAAAAAGACATACCGAACTATGACGTAGGTATAAATTAATGAAATATAGAATAAAATATGGCTGTTGTTATTATCTGACAAGGAGTTAAAATAAGAAAACAACATATCACATCTTGGAGAAGATAAAATAGATAGAAATTATATAGATGTAATGTTTCAAGTACTTATAATAAACAAAAAAGGTGATTAAAGAAATTTGATGTAAGATGCTAGAAAAAACAAAAATGTTCAAGTAAATTATGAGGCATAAAAATAATGATAAAATTTCAATACATTGAAATAACTTACATGTCAACCAAAAAATGATTATTAGAAATAAATAAGATAGTTATATATTTCCAGGCTCAGTAATTCCGAAGTAGTCAAAGAATAAAGATCAACAGAATTGAATAGAAAATATTGAAATAAACCCATACATATATACTCAATTTATTTTCAGTGTAGGTACAACCTAAATCATCGGGGGAATACATAGACCTTACAAGAAATGGTGCTTGAATAATTGATCTATCCCTATTCAGAAAAAAAAATTAAACCAATTAAAAAGAAGCCTTAACATGCACCACTTTAAAAAAGTAACTGCAGATTGACCTACATTTAAAAAATAAGCTTTATTTAAAACTCAATGGCAGTGTGCTGAAATGTCTTGTTGATATGCAAAATATAGACAATTTCAAAATCAATTCTTGAAGATTGAAAAACTGTTGAACAATGAAAATCCTGGGAGAAAATGGAAAAGAAAAAGCCACAAGTCCTATCTTCTAATAGATAGAAAGACACAGTCAAATTGAAAAATAAAAATATCGGATGGCACAGATTTTATTTGCCTCATGACACTGGAACCAGTGTAGCCAGGGTGCGAGACTGTACTCACGGACTTTGGCTTCCAAGACTCTATTTCTGCCCTTTCCCCTGTCTGGGTGTCAGCTATATTCTGTCTTGCCTGTGTCTGTGGCCTGGAACCATGACTTCTCTATAGACTCATTTATTTATAACATCAAGATAAATGAAGGTAGTGCATACCTTTCAGATAGTTGTCAGACTCTATTATAACACTATAGTCCATCTTAAACCAAAGCCTGACTGAAAATGGAGGTATGATTTTTATGATTTTTTTCAAGGTATATTTGTGGATCCTGTATCGATGAGGAAGTGGGTTCTTTCATCAAATGAATGGCAAAATCACTATGTCAATTACTCTGCTGGTCCATATATCTTGTATAGGTCTTTTCTTTAAAATAACCAAGAAATTTGTCTTTCCTTTTGGATTCCTAGTAACTGAGCCCATTGTGTACATTATGTATCTTAGAGGAAGATAAAGTACACAGTTCACTAATCTAAAAAAAATTCAGAAACAATTTCACCATCATTTCTTGATTCAAGGCCTAAACATGTGAAATAGGCTCCACCAATCAGATCTTCACATCAGACGTGAATAAGGAGTTTTTTACTGCTACTTGTCCCCAGACATAGGAAGAGAGTCCTCTGGTGGCCATTTCAATTATAGGAAGATAGAGTCCTGGAGGCAAAAGAGAAAGGAGCTATTGTCAAGTGTACAGGTGTAGCTGGTGGTAAAAGGTAGAAGGGCCCAGTATTAGCAGGTAGCAGCAGAAATTTCTTAACTGCAAAAAGCATGCTGTATAATTTTGAAAGTTGTTCTGACTTTCAATAAAAAATCTAATTTCTCTCATTTTCCCAGAGATTAGTGAACTCCCCAATGATCTTTATAATTAGTGCTCTTTATGGTAAAATACTTAAATACTTAAAAAGTTACTATATAATTTAAATTATATAACTTCACTGGTATTGGACATACCTTCTTTAAATTACTTCAACATTTCCAAGTGCATATAGATGTATTAAAATTCATAAATTCTAAATGAATACATATGTGTATATATTTATATAATTTTTCTGTGTATATAAATACACACACATATGTAATCACATATGTGTACTGGTATGACCAATAACAATAATAGAAATGTTATACTTCAACTTTATTACTAGTTAATGGATCACATGAGTTAATAAATAATAAATATGCCTTGACCAAGGAGAATTTATTCTACAAATATGCTGATAATAAAAATTATATAAATATATTTTAACATATTAATACTTAAAAGGTAAAGAACACAACAGTTATAGCTATCATTGTGAAAGATGGATTTAGAAATAGAAATATCTAACACAAATGAATAGTTTTTAGAGAAATATATAACAAAATTATTATTTTTAAAAATATTTTATTTATTTTTAGAGAGAGGGGAAGGGAAGGAGAAAGAGTGGGAGAGAAACAGCAATGTGTGGTTGCCTCTCATGTGTCCCCTACTGGGGACCTGGCCTGCAACCCAGGCATGTGCCCTGACTGGGAACTGAACCAGCAACCCTTTGCTTCACAGGCCCGTGCTCAATGCACTGAGCTACACCAGCCAGGGCACAAAATTATTTTAATTGAATAAAAAAGAATTTATCTCAAACAAATACCGATCATTATGAAATGACAAAATAATGAAATACTAACACCATGAAAAAGTCAAGAATGTCTGTTGTAATCATGATTTTTAACTCACTTTCCCCTTTGAACTGAAATCACCATGATAATATATTAAATGAGAAGTATTATCATACAAAAGAAAGCTCAATTATTACCTTCCGATATCTTAATAGACTACTTGGGAAATTCTAGAGAAAATATTTATAACATTTTGGATTTCATCAGAAAATTCAGTGGTCAGTTAAAATATATTAAAATTAATAACAATTTCAAGAAAATATATTTAAAACAGATTAATGGCAGATGATTGATTGAATTCAAAAGGATGGGATATATTTCCATTGTAAGCTTTAGACATTCTGGATGAAATATACAGAAAACAGTTTTAAATTAATTGGTAAAACTGTAAAGAAAAAGAAAGGAACTCAGGATGATAAAAAGTCAGAAATAACTTAAAACAAGGATGGCAAGAGAGCTTCAATGCTTTGTCCTTTCTAACTGGTTTTAGATTTGATTTGGACATGAGGCATAGCAGGCAGATTCAGCCAGCATCAGAAGCATTAGACTTCTTTGCCCTTTCAACAGCTTAAAACAAAATAAATCTTGCCTAGTAGCCTTCAGAGTCAGCAAGAAACCTTAACCTTTATAATGAATTTTGAGTAGAGTAAAAAATATGTACATAAAATAAAAATAAACAAAAAGTACTTGTTTACAAAAATGAAACAAATTGCAGATCAAAATTCAAAATAATTGCATGGCATGAAATTCATAAGCTGTAAGACTACAAAAACAGTCTACACTATTAAATTTCTGGGTGCCAGTTGGTTTAATATGGAAGAAATTTCCCAATGTAGGAGTCACATAGGGTATGTCATTTCTGCTCACAATTAGAGAAAACTAAAACATGAATGGAAATCAATGGCCATTAAGAAGAGTCAGTTAATAGAAAAAATAAATAATCAGTGTCCCCAAATATAGAATAGAACATTATGAAAAGCCCTCTTAAAATAATTAAGCTTAAAATAATTAAAGTAAAAAAATGGGATAATAAAAAACAGGATAGTTCAATATAAGAAAAGGCAAATTTAAAAGGATACAAATAAGACTATTCACAATGAAAAAAGACAGATGCTGAATTAAAATATTTAATGAATAGAATAAGAAATATATTCCCCCACAGACAATGCCACAATGTAGTAAAGAGGGTGTCCTGCCTCAACTAATACCTAAGATTTCTCCTCTTAAAACATAATGGGTACACCAAGACAAAGAAATATGGCTCAAGTGAAAGAACAAATTAAAAATCTGAAAAAAAGAACTACGCAATGAGGACATTGACAACCTATCTGATGCAGAGTTCAAAACACTGATAATCAGGATGCTCACAGAATGGATTGAGCTCAGTTGTAAAATCAAGAAAAAAATGAAGGCTATAAAAAGTGAAATAAAGTAAAATGTACAGGGAACCAACAATGAAGGGAAGGAAACCAGTACTCAAATCAATGATATGGAACAAATAAAAAAAAAATAAACATTGAACCAGAACAGAATGAAGAAAAAAAGAATTCAAAACAAATGAAGAGAGGCTTAGGAACCTCTGGGACAACTTTAAGTGCTCCAACATCCCAATCATATGGGTGCCAGAAGGAGAAGACAAAGAGCAAGAAATTAAAAATATATTTGAAAAAAATAATAAAGAACATCCCTAGCCTAGCAAAAGAAATAGACTTTCAGGAAGCTCAGAGAGTTCCAAAGAAATTGAACCCAATGAAGAACACACCAAGGCACATCATCATTAAGTTACCCAAGATTAAAAATAAGGAGAGAATCTTAAAAGCAGCAAGAGGGAAGGAGAAAGGTACCTACAAAGGAGTTCCTATAAGACTATCAGCTGATTTCTCAAAAGAAACCTTGCAGGCAAGAAGGGTCTGGAAAGAAGTATTTGAAGTTATGAAAGGGAAGGACTTATATCCAAGATTACTCTATCCAGTAAAGGTATCATTTAGAATGGAAGGGCAGATAAAGTGCTTCTAAGGTAAGGTCATGTTAAAGGAGTTCATCATTACCAAGCCCTTATTATATGAAATGTTAAAGGGACTTATCTAAAAAATAGAAGATCAAAAACTATGAACAGTAAAATGGCAACAAACTCGCAACTATCAACAAATGAACCTAAAAAACAAAAGTAAAAACTAAGCAAGCAACTAGAACAGAAACAGAATCACAGATGGAGATTACATGGAGGGTTATTAGTGGGGATAGGGAGGGGGAGAATGAGGAAGAAAATGTACAGGGAATAATAAGTGTAATTGGTAGGCATAATATAGAAAGGAGAAGGTTAGGAATAGTATAGGAAATAGTGAAGCCAAAGAACTTATATGTACAACCCATGGACATGAACTAAGGTGAAGGGATGATGGAGGATTGGGGATGTAGGACGAAGGGGAGATAAAGGGGAGAAAAAATTGGGACAACTGTAATAGTATAATCAATATAATATACTTAAAAGGAAGAAATATACTGGACACAAAAACCAAGTAAGTGATGTGAAAAGCAGATATGGGGGATGATTCAGTACGTGCCATGAAGTGATAAACATTTTCATATTATGAAAAAGTGCTTAAGAGACACAGGAAATAATGTGAGAATTTCCAAAATCATTATAATAGGAGTTAAAGGTGAAAGAATAAATGTAATAATAATATCCAAAATGAGAATTACTGAAAATATTCAGAATTGGTTACAGATTCGAATCTTCTGTTTTAGAAAGAATTTCATATCAGAAATAAAATAAAAAATAATAAACACATAAAATGGAGAAAATACACATTTCAGGAAAACAAACATTATTTATATTTACATATTAATCCATACAGTACATGACTACATACTGCTTTTATATAGTGTTCCCTTTGGTACTCCTCGTTAATTCATTTCAGACTCAGGATGGGTGCTGAAACCAAAGAGTACTGAAAGAAGATGAAGCATTTTCTCTTGCAGGACAGCTTGGTGACTCAAGTTCTAGCAAGTACAATGAGTCCCAAGCAAGAGCTAAGTGCTGAAACTTTTTTTTTTGTAAAAATGAGACAAGTATAAAGTTTGACGAGTTCTGAAGCTGACAAGTATGAAGGTGTGACTATATGATTTCATAGTTCAGGGCTATATAGTTTGTGTTCTCCCAAAGTTCATTGGTTGAAACCTTAACACTCAATGGAATGATACTAGAGGTAAGGCCTTTGGGAGGTAATTAGATCATGTGCATGGAGCCCTCTTGATGGGATTAGTACAGTTATTAGAAGAAACATCCTGAAGTTTGCTTCTTCCCTCTCTCTTCTCTCTGCCATATGAGGATGCAGGTAGAAGATGGCCACCTGAAAATTAGGAATTGAGCTCGCTACAGACAGTAGGTCTGTGGGCACCTTGGTCTTAGTTGCCCCAGTCCCCAGACCATGAGAAATAAATGGTTGTTGAGTAAATTACCCAGTCCATGACGATTTGTTACAGACAACTGGACTAAGTCATATTCATATGTATTCTAAAAAAAAGTTACATTGACAACATACTACAAATCAGTAAGTAGCAAAAATCAAGTAAGCAAAACCATGACATTAATAGTAAAAATAACTCACAATCTTGATGTCTATACTTACTTCAATTATTATTCAAGAATAAAAATAAAATTTTCTCAAATACTGATTGACTTTAGAAATGTCATTAAAAGAATTATTTTAAATGCTTTATTAAAAGAAAAAGACAAACTCAAAGGAAAAGAGTGGATTTCATGATACATGCTGAAAAAGATAAATCAGATTAAATATGGTTAAGTTTAGTTGCTAGTATTTTCTAGAAAGCAGCATCAATCCTGAATCTATAACACCCTACTCTATCGCATCAATGTGTATATAAAATTGACAGAGTGACAAGGAAAAGTTGACAAATACCTAATTGACAAATGATTAAAAAGTCACCTAGAGACTAATAGATCAAACATTCAAATATTTATTGATTGGTTTTAGAGAGAAAGGGGAATGGGGAGAAGGAGAGAGAAAGATAGAGGGAGAAAGAAGGAAAGAGAGAGAAAGCGGTGAGAGACATACACCGATCAGTTGCCTCTTGGCACGTGTCCCAACTGGGGACTGAACCTACAACCCAGGCACGTGCCCTGACCGGAAATAAAACCCTCGACCTTTTGGTTTGCAGGACAATGCCCAACAAACTTAACCACACTGGTTAGGGCCAAACACTCAAAAATTTTATAAAATATATGATTTAAACAGTAAATGATTTCAATGCAGTAAGTAAAGACAGAAATATAAACACAACACATCGTAGTTATGAATACAGACTCTGGAATGTCTTTTTGAGGGGGTGCAAACTCAAGCTCTGCCTCTTACTAGTTAGTTAACATGGTTACCACAACTTTCTCATCTAACAATAGTAATAAGAATAATGTCTACCTCTGAGAATTATTGGGGAATTAAATACATTATTACAATTAAATATATTAAGCCATCAAATATATTTAAAATATATTTGATTCATAATGCATGTTTAGTAAATATTTCCTAGCATTACATATATGGATTTATACATTTGCCGAAATTTATTATATATGACTAGTACACATTACCCATAATTGTGATGTAATATTTATAGAATTTTAACTTCTCCCATTTCAAGTGAGAAGTGTACAAACTTGAAGATACATTTAGTTTAACAGTGTATTAATCGTTACTGTATTTGCAACTGAGTAGTTTAAACAAACTTATCATCTCTGTTTTGAAGATAATAGAACCAATAAACAGTCAGTTATTTGCCCAATGTCACATGTCTAGCAATAACCAGAACTAGTACTCAAAGGCAAGCAGTGTTGCTTCAAAATCTGCTTTTAATCACTACAGTGTGTGTGTACATACATGTTCACACATTCCCTCATAAATACTTACACGTGCAAATCCAGAAGACAGTGGGGAATGAGTGGGGGGAGAAAGAGAAAGTGACAGAGAGACAGAGAGATTCTAATGCAGGTGAAAGAAAAGAGAAGAAATGGATGAGGAAGGAAAGTGGAAGAAGAGAGTGGAAAAGAGAAAGAATGAGTATGTCTATCTAGAAGGTATCCAGCCATGTAATATGAAAAATAGAGACATTTATTGTAGAGGTACAAGAAACATTGTACACAGGACAATGACGCCTCAGTCCCCTTCAAAGTACACACCATGGGACCTCACACAGTCCTCCCAATCACCATCAGCTGCTCTGTCATTTTTTCCTGAATCTCATCGATGGCCTGAAATCTTCACTTTCTAGGTGATTTTAGGTTTGAAAAAAGCCAGAAGTTACAGGGTACCCAATCTTGGCTACAGGGAGGCTGTCACCTGGCTGATTTGATGTTTTTCCAAAAAACTCTGCAAGAGACATGACGCATGTGTGGGCACATTGTCTTGATTAAGCTACCAATCACCAGTTGCTCATAGCTGTGGCCCTCTGAATCATTTGAATCATTTTTGTGGAGAAATGTTTAAGCTTAACACAAAATTTGATGAAGATTTGTTGCTCTGCTTACTCATTCATTTTGAATGGATGGTCACACAGGATACACATTCACTTAACTGTTCTACCACCCCCACTAACTAGTACAGTGAAGTCATCATTGTTCACTTGTGTGCATTACAGTCCACTCTCCTTGACTGCCGGGTTACACTGAAGCCACTCACCATTCTTATTATATTAACAATGATTAGACTCTTTCTGGAGAAACATCATATATGTATTTGTCCAGCCCGTTGAAAACTAGAAAACTTGCTAGCTGATAGGCATCATATGTTAGATTTCATGCAGATTTGTCAGTATATCTATGAAAGAAATATACTGTGACATATTGTTTGACTTTTAACATTAATCCTTCTAAATAGTTCTGTAAAACATTTCCACTAAGGACAAATATATACATATTAATAAGAGTGTAAAATATAAGTAATAATGCTAGTTTTTAAATAAATGAAACAAAATATTACTCTAATTTTTATGCTATGTTCTCCATTCTAGGTCCTATAACAATTTTGTTTATATGTATTTATTTAATATTTATCTCTGGTTATTGTTAGAGAAATGATATCAAATTAATAAACACAGGAAGGGTTACAGCTACAATTTGAGAGTGACATTAAAATATATTGTTTGTCAACAGCTTATAAATTTTTCTTTCTAGTCTATTATAACATGAATTAAATTTTAACTTAAACTAGAGGGACTGTTACATGTGTCAGCACTAAATTAATAATGCTTTCTAATACTCATTAAATCAGCATGGCTGGATTATAATGATTGTTTTATGAAAAAGATTTGTTTTAACATACAATGTCTAATATATTGGACTCATTAAATTATGGTATTATATGATGTAAATTATAATTATAATTCAGACATTTGTATTAATTGGACTATTTTTTTGAAAATTAAATTGAATATTTCCATTATCTGTACTCTTACATAAATATTATAGATTTACAAAATGTACTAGAATTCATATTTAAGAATCAGAGTGTTTTTATCCAATAAGAAACCAGTTTGGCACTTGACATGTGTAAATACACAATATATGCACACGCTTTAATTAACTTTGCACTAGGCTATATATTATGCTTCTTGACTTTGCCCAAAGCCATGCACATTTGGCCACGCCAATATTTAGGTAGCAGTTTACAGAAGGAATTCAGAAAATACTGCTGGCAGTATGGTTGTTTTCTACAAACAAAAATGAAGTGTGAATTTGTAAAGAATTGTGTCTTCCAAAGGGAAAGTAAAACTGTAAATAATGCAAATTGGCAGGATTATAGAATATAATGATTCCAAAGAATATTCTGAGTTATAATTGGAAATCACATTGAAGGAAACAGGTTACTGTATTTTATGTGTTGCTAAGTGTTGAATATGCAGCTTGCTAAGGAATTAAACCATACCAGAGAACATGAAAAATATACTGCAATATTATACTCATTTAGGAACCATTATTAAACCACAAAATATATAATATTGCAGTTGAGGAATAACATTTTCTGATGGTGTTAAATTTTTAACACAATGTAAAGTGTCTCTAAAACCATGGGTTATTTGGCATTCTTGTACTAGACTTAAAAACATATTTAGTAGGTTTAGATATGGAAATATCTAAACAACTCATAATTTTAATATTATAGGAATTTGTAAGATGAATAGTAACTAAAATAAATTGAAACAAATGGAAGTCTTTATTTGTTTAGGAAATAACAGAAATGGTTGAGGGGTGGAAATAACTCTTTTTAAAGGTTAGAAGTATAACCCCCACCCACCAAAAAAAAAAAAAAAGAAAAGAAAAGAAAAGATTTTCCTACATAAACATACTCATTCAAAGAGAGAGGGGTAGGGAGGAATTCTTCACTTCCATAAAAAATTTGTTACACTGGGAAACTTAAATTTACAAAGAACGTTTTTTAGTGCTTCGCTATGACTGAGCACAGCAAAATATCATTTCCAAGGCAAAACATAGGCATTTGTGGTGTATACACAGAAACGAGAACAAGTGCCCTTAAAACTAACCTAATTAACAGAACAGTCTGACAACCGAAGAAAAAAATGGATACTGGCAACTTTTGGTATTAAGGAAAAGTGTCCATAAAGGCATCAACTTTCAGATAGGACACCCCAGAGCAGATAAAATATCTCCGGGCATGCCCCTCCAAGCTGTGGGCCCCCAAAGTGATTGCCAGGGAGTGGAGATGCAAATGATCTAATCGACAATTTCCAACATGACCCCTTAGACTTCCTGCTCAACTTCGGAACACTTTTCCCTCACTCAACAGAAATGGCATTGCTCTGACTGGTCTTCACCAGGTATAAATTACCCTAATGTTCTATGTTATTAAATGTTTTATGTGAAACAATCATGATGACACTGAAACAAGTATGATGAAAACAACAGCAACTGAAACGTAATGCATAGCGAAGGAGAAAGGAACAGGGCTGCTAATCTCCCTTGTTTGGAAACTCAGAGATAAATGAAAAGAAGCTTCATATTTTAGTCTTCGTCTTTTTATTTGCAGTCTCACTTCACTTGCTAAATTTATTTAAATTATAGTCTACTAGATATGAAAGATAGTAAAGTAAATTTGCTCACCAGCTCTTGCTGAAATGATTTCAGAATATATTGCCTTAGAAAGAGAAAAGCATTAAAGGCAGTTTCAATGTTAACCATGGCATTGTGGGGTGACCAACACCACTGACTAGCCTACAGGCTGGAGGAAAAAAAAACGTATTTGCAAAGTAATGACTCTGAAATTAGGTTACTTCAATCTATCTACATTTAGATAGAGAAAAGCAGTACTTTTAGGTAAAACAAAAAATTAACAGAGAAGATGCATTTTCTATTTTGTTATATGGTTTACAAATGGCCAGTGTTAGATAAGCTAATTTTACATATAAGCTACATGCAATCTTGCAAATCACAATATTTACTTTTCCAACTAAACCAAAAATCAAAATTATCTTTTTATTCATTTTAATTTTTTAAAGTTAAACTATCCATTTACCAAAATTCCAATTGTTTGCATTTACATATTTACAAATATTGATCATTTAATTGGTTCATATAAATTAATGAACACCAGAGATATAATATACTTTATCTGATATTTACTGATTTTTTTTGTGTCAGTCAAAAGTTAACCTAATGTTCCATCTATTTAGAATATAAAACATTGTGTGCTCTTTATCCACTAGAATCTAGTGACTAGACACTGCCCTAAGTACTTTGTGTACGTTACATGATTTTATTCTACCCAAGTCACTAAAGCATCTGGAGAGCTTCTATTAATGTCCTGAAGGAACTTCAACTTGCTTCATCTTAGTCTCTTGATCATTGTATCCTTGAAAATACCATATTTTTCGAACTATAAGACACACTTTTGTTTCCCCAAATCTGGGAGGAATAATGGTTGTTATGCTGCTGTTGAGTTCTGTTTACATTTGCATTGGTGAAATACTATGTTATTAAATATTTTACCATATGTTTGCTTCATTTCTTCCCTATTTTCTTCCTTTAAAATCCAGTTGTGTCTTATGGTCCGAAAAATACGGTACTATTAAAATGGGATACTGTGCAAAATTTCTGATTCACTGAGTCTGATTTGAGAATTGACGTCTTTGTGCGTGCCATCTACCAGCAGCAACGCTTCTCTGAGCCTTCTACTCCTGCTTGCGCATGGGCAAGGTATTCTCTACTATATACGCTGTAACAGAAACTGCTGGTGCTCCCCGTGAATGCGTGCACTCACCTTCCCCTGTTTATCCAGGGGGATCTAACTGCCACACAGAAGCTGATGCATACCTCTGCCTGAGGTCCTCCTCTGCCTTTTGAAATATTATCTGCCTCTCGACAGGTCAGAAGTCCCTGGCAGAACTCAAAGACAAGGGGAATCCGAGCATGAATATATCCCATTCTTTACCTTCACCCCATCCACATGAAATATCCCACAAGGAGTTTACCAGTTTGATAACACTCCAGTTGCCCAGGGTGGTAACTTGCTTTATAATCTACTTTGTTCTGACTTCCTTCCCTTCTCCATCTCAATTTGCTCCTTTCTGGTGTCTCCTGAAATCTTTGACTAAGGAAGACATACCTAGGACTCTAACTTGAGTGATGCAGATTCTATAGTTGTCCAATTTACAAGCAGGAGCCAAACAGCTCCTGAGAATATCTGTACCCATTTACACTCTGAATATCAGTGTGTCGTGGTCCTGTTGATTCACAGCCTCATATAAAAGTTCTCAATTGTTTCAACCTGGTTTGTGAAAAATAGTGTTTCATTGTGGAAATAATTTGATTTCTTATATAATGAGGAGAAATCTTTCTTATTTCCTCATCAGAACAAATGTCTGTTTATGCCTTTTACTCAGTTTATGCTAAGATGCATATTTTTATGCATTGCTATAAGTTGTTTATAGATTCAGTGTACTCATTCTTGGTTATTTTAAATGTATTACAAATTCTACTACTTTTTTATTTCTCCAATTTATCTTTTTGCTACTGTTTGATAAACTGAGTTTTTAATTTTAATACAGTTGGTTTTGTGAATAGGTTATTTTATGGTTAACACTTTCTGCTTTTGACTAAGAAAGTCGTTTCTACCCTGAAGTTATAGATATATTTTCTTACATTCTATACTAGAAGCATTAAAGTCATATTTTTACTATTTAACCCATTAGAAATTAACTTCTTCGTATGGTGTGAGCTATGGACCCAATTCCATTACTATCTCATTAGTTGATATTGCTAGTGTTACCAGGCAGGCCAGGGCCTGTTCACAGGGTGCCTTGGTGAATAACCCAACAATTAATGCTGGAAGGGGCAGGCGGGTATTTATTTGCAACATTCCAACCTTGGCAGGCCTCAGAGAACCTTAGCTCAGAGCCCTCCTTTCCCACGAGACCCAGCACCTCCCATGCTCCCCACCAGTCTACTGAAACTGGAAAACACACCTGTGTTCTGGCTGCCTGTCACTACGACACCCAATAAGCAATGACAGCGACTGAATCTTTACGGGCGCTTTATTCAGATGGGTGGTGATATGAGAGGATGGCGGGTTCATGCACTAACAGACCATCTTGTCTTTTCTTTCCAGGCCAAGATTTTTATAGCAGAGAATAAGCAGAGGGTGTGGTGAGGGGTTTTGAAGTTCAGGAAAGATTAGGTGCAAGAAATTGCAATATTCCTATCCTGGGCAGTTAGCAGTTCCCAGGGGCAGGTGGTTGTCTGTCTCTCCCTCCCTGGAATACAAAGGCCCGGTTGCCTCCAGTTGCCCCCAGGCAGTAATCTTTAGCTGTACCCCAGGAGGTTAGCTGTTTTCCTAGGAGCCAGGATGGGCCTTATCTATCTGAGGTTTCTGAAACAAAAGTTTTAACATGTACATTACTTGCTAGGCTTATAACTTTTTACCTTAAACTAAAATTTTCCAACTCTTGAGTCCCCTATCACTACTAGCCAAAAGTATCCTAAAAAGTTTCCCATGCCCTTATCTGTGCAGGATCTGGAATACGTTGCCATCTCTCTCCATATCATTGTCCTCAAAAAGATGTGTCATGTTACTCTGGATCTTGGTGAAACTCAGGAAAGGCATAGGTCTTAATTGTCCAGGTAAAATCCAGGTGCAGCAGGACAGGATCTTGCAAGGAAGCCCTTTGCAGCTCCAGAATCTGCCAGAGCATTTATTTCTCCCTTCTCACTGCTCTCTTTCAAGCTGCAAGGCAAAGATCCCTTACTACAGACAGCATGTCTCTCTCCTCAATACCACTTCCTGCATGACCAAGAGTGCTTTTTCTTGCCAAACCTTATGGCCAAACCAGAGAAATGGCTCCCTTACCTAGTTTAAATCCCATCACCTCCTTGGTAACCCCATTTCTAATAACTCCTGCCACACTGGAGTTCCTGTATCTTCTGCCTTTCTCTGGCTGCGTTTATTAGTCCAGGCAGGCAGTGGCCCTGAGACAGGTAGCTGACCCTCTTTCTGCTTTCATTCAGGCACAGCAGGGAAACCACTTCCTGACTACATCAGGGATATAAGTCAAACCTATCTCTCTCAGCCCTGAGGCAAGCTAACTATTTAGCATGACTATGAAACTATCCAGATGTTATTGCTATGCAAAGTATCTCTTAACTGGTCTACCTGCTTTCTTATCTCCAGCCAGTGCTGTGGAGGCTTTGGGATTTGTTTTTCCTTTTTTTCTATATTCCCAGGGGCTTCTCAGTGTGCACCCCATCTTGAACCTCCTTCCACACCCATTGCACTAGTACCATGTATTAATAACACTTTCTCCATTTGTTCACACACACACTAGAATAAAATTAACAAATAGATGAAGTATCTTTCTGGTCATAGTTGTCTTCACAATCTGAAAAACTATAAGGCATATGAAGATTTTAAAGACTTTTGTAAATGAATGAATGAATAATAATATTTTACATTTAGGGGAGTTTTATTTTTATTTTTAAAATGTACTGGGCATTATTTTTTAAAAGATCATGTTTTCTACTTATTTTTACTTTCTTCCTAATTTCCTGAATAGTATACTTATTTAAGTTTGCCTTTGATAACCCCCAAATTTGAAATCTTATGAAAATGGCTAGGCTTGTTATTTTTTTCTGTTGATTTCATTCATGACACCTTGTTTCTTTGTTTTCTGAGGTTTTGTGTATGTTAGTGTTAACACATGCAGAGGTAAGATATTTTGACTATGAGTACATGCTTCTTCCAGTTGGTATTAGATGGAATTTTGTAAGTCTGTACTGGAAAGTTCACTTGTCCAGAGTATTTGTGTTTGCAGCTATCAGACTACTGTGGCGATATTAATCAATATTAAAATCAATTCTGACACAAAGTTTTCCAAATTATACATGTCATATAATTTTAGACCAGAAATTCACATAATGGAGGTTATGAATTATGAGGGACTTTTACTTTTTGTTTCATGTACAATTTTGTGCAAGTGGTCTTTGCCATTTTATTTATTTATTTACTTATAATTATTTATTTATTTTTTATTGATTATGCTGTTACAGTTGTTCTATTCCCCCCTTCATTCCCCTCCACCATACCCCCCCTTTAGTTTATGACCATGTGTCTCAAGTTCTTTAGATTCTATATTTCCCATACTATTCTTGCCCCCCATCTATTCTCTATCTACCGTCTATGCTACTTATTTCCTGTACCTTCTCTCCCTTTATCCTCCTCCCACTCCCCTGTTGCTAACCCTCCTTGAGATCTTCATTTCTATGTTTATTTATTTTTAGAGAGAACAGGGAGGGGAAGGAGGAAAAGAGGGAGAGAAACATCGCTGTACAAGGGAAACGATGATTGGCTGCCTTTTTCATGCCTCCAGCTGGGGACCTGGCCCACAACCCAGGCATGTGTCCTGACCAGAAATTGAACTGGTGACATTTCAGTTTCCAGCATGAAGCCCAACTCACTGAGCCACACTGTTACCGAACAAGAGGTCCGAGGGAGGGGCAATACAATATTTGGCCCACCTAGGGATGCCCAAAACTACTATACAACAGGGGTCCCTCCCCCAAAAAACAAAATACTAAAATCTACTGGGCTCTTCTGTCCGCCGCCAATTGGAAAGACATCTCTTAAAGCCAGAGATTTGTGAAAAGGAAACAAACTATTTAATGTTATTCAGGCCTAATGCCACCACTAAAATAGCAAAGTCCTTTAGGGTATACACCTATACCTGTTATACCCAGCTAGGAAAATTACAGCTAGGGCATTACCCAACCCTAAATCTGCAGTTCCTGGAACAGGGTAATGAACAAACATCCGGGAACAATTGGGTTTAAAATTCTAGCCAAATAAGGTAACTAACCCGGGCCGTCAGAAAGTGCCCGCCAGCAGCAGCAGCCCCACCAATCAGGGACCCTCGCCGTTTTTAAATAAGCCAATAGCTAACCGCCACCTCTGCTTCTGTATGCCTTTGCTTGCTTGCTAGAAAATATAAATACCCAGTAGTCTGTAAGCCAGGCGCGACTTCCATTTTGTAGCTCTGAGTAGTTACGTGACTCCTGTCACAGTTGGGGAGGTTCGCCCCTGCGCAGGAAAATCTTTGGCCATTAAAATTTTTATCAATTCGGTTCCGGACTCCGAGAGTGTGTATTTACCCGCCAATCGTCTACAACACACCCACACAGCGCTCCCTTCTCCCACTGTCCCAACTCCGGGTACCGTAAATCAGGAAAAGAGCACACGTCTGTGTTGCAGGCCACTGGCACAGTCAGCTGTGTCACTGTGCAGGATCTCGAGTTAATCCAAAGTACTGTGGTACCCTCTCATGGTCCACTGGCAAGAGTCCTTTGTACCCAGTTCCAGTCAAAGTCTCTCTTGCTTTTTCAGGCCCCGCAGCCAAAGGGGGGCACCCCAAAGCCGCGTGGGCCTCTTCTACCAAAGCTGCAGGAGTCCGCACTCCACCAAAAGCATGTGGCTTTCTTCTTTACCTGGCTGCAGGGATCTCCATTCTGGCAAAGCTGCATGGTTTTTCCCTTTCACCTGGGAAAGAGGGGGTCCGCACCCTGCCAAAACCACGTGGCTCCCTCTTTCACCTCACCAAGAGGGGGTCCTCACTCTGCTGAAACCGCGTGGCTCTCTCTTCATCTGGCCAAGCGGGGGCCCTTCATGTCTTGGAGCCAGTCTTTTCCAAGCTCTTACACCCGCACCCTCACTCAGGAGCGTAGCCCCTCATTACATCCTCCTGAGTCCCAGCCCTTCTCTTCTCAGGAGTGCAGCCCCTAGTTACATCCTGAGTCCCCCGCTACTCCCTTCTCCCTGGCTCCAAACTTGGCCACTGCTATTTAACATATCTATGAAACCAGTTAAAGGTTATAGGTATGTTAAATAATCATTCCAGAGGTTAGCTGAAAAACTATTGCTATGCAAAACAGTTCTCAATGGCCCTGCTCCATTCATCCCTTCCCCCTGGGGGGGGGGCGGTGAGGACATCTTATATGTCTCTCCAATATTCCTATACACTTCAAATTCTGGACACTGAAGGAGCCAGGGAAATGAGGAAGTGATTGTTCTCAATTTTAGCTGCTTGCTCAACCAACCATAAGGACAGGGTGCACTTAAAGGAGGTATAGAGCTGATTGTGTTAAGTCAGCTCCTGGAACGCCAAGCAGGGGTGGGGGGGGGTAAAAAGACCACAACCACAGCATGAGGTTTAAGAGCCAGTCAGCCACACTATCACGAGCTGTCCACGAGCTCTAGTAACCAGTCCTTGGTCAGATCACGCACCTTAGTATAGCCCCTGAGCCAATAGCTAACTGCCACCTTCTGCTTCTGGAAGTTGCTTGCTTGCTCCCTTCTATAAGAACCCTAGCCTGTAAGCGTTACGCACGACTCTCATTTGCAGCCATTTTGGCACTTGTGTGTCTCCGGAGGCACCCCGAGAGTTTGCCCCTGCGCAGGTAAAACTTTGAAACTTTGGCCAATAAAACTTCTCTAACCACCCCGGCAGTCTCCGACTCTTCTTGCTCATGAGGACGGGATGTAATAGACACCATTCCAAATCTTTTTTTGGGGCCCCCCCTGGCTGCACCCTGTATCAACACCAGTGAAGAAGGACTTTGCCATATTAAATTCTTCAGAAATGTAAATATGCTGTTTATTGTCTTTGTTTCATGGTGCATATTTTTGTTGTGTTTGGTAATATTCTATTATGAGATCACATTTGACAGAATTTAATTTTGAGGGATCTTGAGGGGCCTGGGATGATGATTCTTTACTCTAGAGAGTATTGCATGTTAAATATTACCTTTTTTGTAAATTTTCAGTGGTCCATTTTCCATGCCCCTTTCTCCTTTTAGGTTGATAAAATATTGCATGTGGGTATGAGCATTTCCGTAGCAGTAGTGGAGAAAGGAGTACCTGGCGTTCACACTGCCTGGTGGATTAACACATAGTGTACATCTCCTTGGTCTCTGGACTAGTGACAGGTAGGGGTGAGATGCCGTAACTGACATTGGTCATGCCATGTTGGACCTACATCATGACACTATTATCTTCAATAATACACCCAGTTGTAAATCATTAAATAATAAGGTGTGTTATATTGTCAACACAGTCCTCTGTTGGCCCATCTACTCCCTCATTTGCTATCTTCTATCTACTCTCTTCCCTCTACATAGGACCACCTCTGGATCCCTTGAATATAACATGCAGAGAAGAGAGAACCAGAAACATACCCCAGGCTCATCCAGACGCTTCCTTCTATTTCTGCTGTGTTATTCACACCCACTTTGGCATGAGGCCGTATTCCACTGTAATTTGTTCTGAATTCACCATGCCAACAGATAAATGGATGGGGAGATGAATGGACAGACAGATAAATCATTCTTCCTTCAGTTTTCCTTAATTTAAATATCATGCTTTCCACCTCTGGCACTTTTACCCAGAGAGAGGAAGTCAGGACATTTATTTGGAGCTTCTTGCTTCCTGTATCTAATCCATTCTCACCCCACAATTCACAGAACAAAGCAAGAGAATTTTCCCATATGCTGTAAGTAGTATTTCCTCTATATTATATTCTGAATTGTCTCTGCAGTTGGTTTTAAGTTACTGAATGATCAAGTTGATTGATTTTTGCTTTTGTCATGAGGAAATTAGGGGCTTAATGTTCTTATAAATAGAAAAGTTAGCTTTCCATTCCAAATATTGTTCCCATGAGAGGAAGATTTATTTAAAAAATAGTAAAATCACTGTATTCCAAAACTACATTATTTCTAAAAGTTTTGCTAAACAGGGCAGAAAAAAACATGGTTTCAATGCCATTACTTGTGTCCCTTGAAGTAGTTACCAGATTTATTAAATAAAATATAGGATCCCCTCAGTTAAAGAAGTAAAGATTTCTATCTTAATTTTTCTCATGTTTTCAAACTCTCTAACTGTTATTGAATATTTTAGAATATAACTTAACTCAAGAAAAAAATTCCTGGTTCTACTCTGGCTCTGCTATTATCTAAGAGTATACTAGTATACCAGGGTTCTTTCTTTTCTTTGATTAGGATTCTTTTTAAGAACATATCATAAGCACATGGTTTATGTCTTTTTATACCTTTAAAATACTATGGTTCAGCCAATCACTAGAAATTGCATAGTATGCTAAACACAGAGAAGTTTTTAAAATTATATTCTATTTATGCTATTACAGTTGTCCCAATATTTTCCTCTTTCTCCTCCTTCACCCAGACTCCAACCAACTCCCTCAGGCGGTCACACACCATTGTCCATGTCCATGGGCCATGCATGTATGTTCTTGAAGAACTATATTAAAAACCACACAGACTTTAGAACAAGGTTAAAGGAAAGCACAGGGAATTTGCCATCAACCTTTCCAGCCCTCCCTTCAATTGACTCCTGAATAGCACACTTCCTTTTCTATTGTCCCTTTGGAATAACCCAAACTTTTGAACAGCCTTGGCCAGAATTACTTATTATAATATCTTTCATAGGATGCTCTCATTTACATTTTCTAAAATGGCCCCCCAAAGAACATGTCAGAGTATATTTAATATTACACTGAAATGTCTTATTGGGCACATTAGGAAATTGATACTAATGGCACTTCTTCTCCAGAGAGCTGGAAGAGTGTTAATGGTCCAGCACTCGTCACCATTTTGGCAAAGTCTAAAACAGTTTCTAAAGTTCTTTTTTAAGGCAAAATAGGTTCTTAGATTTTTTTCGTAACACTCTGCATTGCTTTTTAATGTGTTATATTTTCTTCATTTTGTAAACTATTCATCATTCCAAAATTGTATAAAAATAAAAATGTATAGGTTATTAAGTCTGTTTTAAAAAATGGCCTACGAGAAACTTAATTTGTCTTTAATGACAACACCTGAACTGATTAAAAATGGGTCATATCACATCATAAGTCTTGAAAAGAGCTCTTGAATTATAATGTCACATGAAGTTCATGTGCCCTAATAAAGCACCTGCTTTGTAAAATCACACACTGGTGAATTAGGGACCTAATGTTTGGAAATGAAAGAAGAAAAAAAGTAGTCTTTTGCAGCTTTCATTTGCCATCAATTATACTTGCATAACCCTGATGGCATTTTAGAATATGATGCATCAGGTCAGCACTTGTCAGGTGAGCAAAGTGCTCCCACAGTGCAAATTAGTTTTGGAAGCAGGTCTTCTCTTTCAATCCATTGGGGCGTCATTTAGCACACTGAAGTGGCAGTTCATTAAATAGTACCCCTGTGGCCTGAAAGAAAGAACATTCCTCTCAAATTTCATTTTCTGGGACTAGATTATATGATTATATTATATAGTAAGACTTGTCTCATTTTAGTTATTTCTACTGAATAGATCAAAATATAAAATATCAAAGTAACCGTTGTCTATAAATTGTAGTCAATTATGTAAAATCTCTATGAAACTTACTTTACTGTCTTCTAAATTATTTATTGTACAGTTAATTAGTGTAGTAAGTTAATACTGTAAAATCAATCAGCTTTTTAAAGAGATGACTCAAGAATTTATACAAAACTTGGATTCATGTTGGATTATGGTGGCATCATTCTAGTTAAAAAATACTAAATCATTTCTCAATTTTATTTCAAATATAACCCATGCAGTCCTCATTCAGATGTGTACTTGGAAGAAGGTATTGTAAGTTGAAACAATTTTTCTAATTGTATTGTAATAAAAGATTAAGTTCCTAACAAACTATCATCATACAATATTTTGGATAGAATGAGTAGAACCATATTTAATTGATTAACAACATATACCTTTATACTATATATTTGTAACTTAGAAAGTTGTGTATAAGTCAGTTGAGTAGAGCGCCATCATACAAAGTATTATTTAAAATAGATCATATTGTTGAGTGCACAGAAAGTGAATTAATAATAGGAATTTTCTGTACAACAGAAACAAAATAGTTTTTTAGTGAATAAAAAAAACAGATTCTCTTTTTATCTAAGAGTATGGGAGAAAGAGAGGAAAAAAACTGCCTATTATATTTCCTGTTAAAATCCCATTGAAAGCCCAGTTGTGCTTTTTCCAAGTTTTAAAATCAATAGATATTACATGGTGCAACCAACAATTTGTTGTGCCCTGGATAGAGTTTTGCTTTGAAGCCTACTTGAAGTTTACATGAATTTCATAGAAAGAAAACAAAGTGAAAATGAAATAAATCTAGAAAATAAACAAATAAGTTTTACAAAAGATTATACTTTCTAGAAAATGAATGGTTTGATTAGAATCTAGCTCTTACTGAGATTTTTTTAGCTTAATATTTTTAGTTTGCTGTTTTTCTTGTCGATTTCAAATTCTATGTTATTATGACACAAAAAATGTGATTTGTGTGATACAGATATTGAAATATTTTGAGATTTTTGAGGCCTAATAAGTTAACTTAAAAAAAAGCATTTAATCATTTGATACATCAGTGTCTGTATGTGGAGGGGAGAGGGTCTAATTTCACAGAATTATGAGCTTAGTGAATGTTAGAGAGAAACATGGTTTGGGAATCACTGGGTTCAATTTCCTTATTTTACAGACAAGACCAAAGGGACTCAGTTGAATGTCTATGAGCTTTAGAGAAAAAAACTGACCCACACATCACCTGAAGTACAGTCTGGCATTTTCAACACATCTTCCCTGATCATAAACTCTAATTGCAGTAAT
Source organism: Artibeus jamaicensis (assembly GCF_021234435.1). Lineage (NCBI taxonomy): Eukaryota > Metazoa > Chordata > Mammalia > Chiroptera > Phyllostomidae > Artibeus > Artibeus jamaicensis. The sequence continues at coordinate 20,391,223 of NW_026522025.1, read as the reverse complement.
GTTTGCAGACTTCAGACTCATAAAAAAGGCTTTACAAAAATTTTATCATGTATTTATAAAGCAGGTAATTGGCTATTGTTATTTATTGAGCATATTCTTCAGATTTTTATCACTTACAAAATAAGGATTCAACTACTTGAAGTAAAATTGCAAAAATAATGAGGAAATACATTGATATTGTTGTTCAGTCATAGCACATCGTATAAACAGTTATTCGTTGTATTAGCAAAATATGTCTTTATATATTTGTTTATCAATACTCTAAAGTGTTTATCAAGACCTTGAGAGAATTTAGAATTATTTCAAGAGGTTCTTGAATCCATATATACATATGCGTCCACTCAAAAAAGATACTAGATGTGTAAGTACTATAATGGGTCTCTGAAGAAACAATACAATTGCTTTTGTGAGTTAACATTGAGTTATGTTAACATATATATGCATATACATGGGTATACAGACACAAGCAAAATGTACATGTATATACATACACATAGGTAGTCTTGAAAGGGTTAAAAATATGAATATTACTGTTATTACTATGCTATAAATAAGAATTTGCTCTTATTATTATTTTTTTAAATATTTTTGATTTTTTAATTATAGTTAGTGTATAGTAATGTATTAGTTTTGGATGTAAACAGTGATTAGACATCTATATAACTTACAAAGTGATAATCTCGATAAATCTAGTACCCATCTGACACCATACATTGTTATTAAAATATTACTGACTATATCCTCTATGCTGTACTTTACTTCCCCATGACTATTCTGTAACTATAGATCTGTACTTATTAATCCCTTCAGCTTTTTCATCGATCCCTCCAACCTCGAATATTGCAACCATCAAAATGTTCTCCATATCTGTGAATCTGTTTCCATTCTGCTTCTTCATTTATTTTGCTTCATAGATTCCACACATAAGTAAAATCATCTGAGGATTGTCTTTCTCTGACTGATTTATTTAATTTACCACAATAACCACTGAATCCCTCCATGTTGCAGATGGCAAGATTTCATTCAATTGTTTTATGGATGAGTAATATTCCATTTTGCTATACACAATTTCTTTATCCACTTATTTCTTGATGGGAACTTAGGTTGCTTCTATATCTTGATTATTGTATATATAATGCTGCAACATAAATATATGAGTGAACACACCTTTTCAATTTAGTGTTTTAGATGTCATTAGATATATACTCAGAAGTAAAATTAATGAGTCTTTTTTGTCTCTTTTTATAGCCTTTGTTTTAAAGTCTATTTTGTCTGGCATAAGTATTGCTACCAAAGCTCTTTTTGGTAGCATTATCATGTGTGTCCATTATCATGAAGTATTTTTTCATCCCTGTACTTTCAGTTTTTGTGTGTCTTTTGATCTACAATGAGTCTCTTATAGACATCATATATAAGGGTCTTGTTTTATTACCCATTCAGCCACCATACATATGTCATTGGATTATTTAGCCCATTTGAATTTAAAGTAATTTTTATAGATATGTATTTATTGGCATTTTATTATTTACATTTTTGATCTTTTGTTTTCTTCTTAAAAAAGGTCTTCTAACTTTTCTAATGTAATACTCGTTTGGCGGTGATTAACTTTTTTAGCTTTTTTTCTGTCTGGGAAGGCCTTTGTCTTTCTATTGTAAGTGATAGTTTTGTTGGGTAGAGTAATCTTGGTTGTAGGTCCTTGTTTTTCATCACTCTGAATATTTTGTGATAATCAGTCTAAAATGTTTCTGTTGAGAAATCAGCTGATTGTCTTATGGAAGCTCCCTCATAGGTAACTAACTGCTTTTTCCTTGCTACTTTTAGAATTCTTCCTTTGTCTTTAAACATTGGCATTTTAATTATAGTGTGTCTTGGTGTGGACCTCTTTCTGTTCATCTTATTTGGGACTCTGCACTTCCTGGATTTGTAGTTCTACGTTCTTTACCAGGTTAGGAAACTTTTCAGTCATTATTTTTCAGATAGCTTTTCAGTTCCTTGCTCTCTCTCTCTTCTCCTCCTGGCACCCCTATGATGTGAAAGGTGGTACACTTGAAATTGTCCCAGGGGCTCCTTAAACTATCTTCATTTTTTTGAATTTTTTCTGTTATGATTGGATGTTTTTTGTTTTCATCTTTTTCAATTTGCTGATTTAATTCTCTGCTTCATATACTCTATTATTGATTCCTTGTAATGTATTCTTCATTTCTGACTCATACCTTTTTTAATGTTTTCTGTCTCTATTTTTATGTTTCCTATTTCTTGTTGAAGTTCTCACTGAGATCATCATTCATCTTTTTTTTAAAGTATTTTATTTATTTGTTTTTAGAGAGAGGGGAAGGGAAGGAGAAAGAGTAGGAGAGAAACATCAATGTGTGGTTGCCTCTCATGTGCCTCCACTGGGGACCTGGCCTGCAACCCGGGCATGTGCCCTGACTGGGAATCGAACCAGCAACCCTTTGCTTCACCAGCCCATGCCCAGTCCACTGAGCTATATCAGACAGGTCATTGTGCATCCTTTTAACTAGTGCTTTGAACTCTGCATCTAGTGTATTGCTTGTCTCCATTTTGTTTATTTTATTGTTGTTCTGTTGCTTTTTGTTCTGTTCCTTTCATTTGGGACATGTTTCTTTGCCAGCTCATTCTGGCTGCTTGTTTATGTTTGTTTCTATGTGTTATGTCGGGCTGCTATATCTCCCAGGTTTGGTGGAGAGGTCGTATGTAGCAGGTGTCTGGTAGGGTCAGTGGCACAGCCTCCCTGTTCGCTTCAGCTAGGTACTCCAGGTACAACACTTTGTGGGCTGTGTGCATTTTCCCATTGCAGTTGAGCATTGATTGCTGTTGTCACATCAATGGGAGGGACTTTTTCCTAGACTGATCAGCTTTGATGACTGGCTAAGACCATAGGGAAGGAGCTACTGTGCAGGGTCCTACTCCATGGAGCACTTCAGTGGGGCACTGGTGCCACATGAGTCTACCCCTTGAATATGTTTGTTAGTTGGTTAGGTGATGTTCAAAAATGTTCTTGAAGCTGTCCACTTTGTGTGCTGGCTCTGGGGCATCCTAGGAGGTACATGCCAAGATCAGTTTCTGCCTTTGCCCTGCCTAGGTCTACATAGCATGAGCAACAAAGCGATATGCAGGTGGTTGCTACTTTTGCTTGGCTTAGAAGTGCACAGGACAGGCCAAGCTTTGAACTAAGGTTGGTTACCACTAGTGCTGGGCCTGGGGGCACTTAGCAAGAGGTTGGGGTATCACCAAAGACAGATTCTGCTTGTTTGCAGTTTGTGAGCCTTTGAGAGATTTTAGGGAAGTCTGTATCATGAGCCAAGACCAACTGTTTGTATGGAAAAGCCACTGGAAACAATTTGGGTGGGTCCACAAGTTGGGTGAGGTGGGGTCTCAGGGATTCACCATGGCTGTTCTTACAGTGTTCTCCATCAACGTGGCTAGGTTGATGGAGACTCAGATGAGGTACCAGTCTGCCAGTTCTGTGGGGGGAGGATGTAGAATAGGAAGGATGGTTTCTGTCAGCACTTCTGTTTGAGAGAAAGCTGGCCCTTCGGCTCTTACACAATTGTCAGACAATTCAGTTCCTCCTCATATGTCTCTAATATTAGAGACAGCTCTTCTGAGCTGCTGTGTGAGTGCTAGAGCTCAGAGCTGTTTAGTTCAAGTAGGTCCATGCACAGGCCCTTTAAGAGGAATGCCTAGGACTCCAGAAGCCCTCTGTCTCACTCAGACGTAATTTCTGCTGGGTTTTACAGCCAAAAGTTATGAGAACTTCTCTTCCTGTTACTAGAACCCTGGGCCAGGGAGTCTGGAGTTGGGCTGGAACCCTTTGCTCCTCTGGGGGACGTTCCACAACTGAGATATACTTTCAGTTTATTCAGCTTTCTGTCCCTTGTACCAGTCTTGCCGAGGTTTCTTATTTATATCCTTAATTATAGGACTTTTGTTCCCCTAGGTTTCAGGAAGTTTTCCATAATGGTTGCTCTGAAGTTTAGCTGTAATTTTGATGTGGTCCTGGAAGCATGCGAGCACCTCATTTACTTATATGCCATCTTGACCAGAAACTGTTTTTTTTGTTTTAACAGCATTATCTTTTTTCCACTTTTCAACACCTATTACACTTTGTACCTAATTATTTTAGTCACTCATTTCTAGCTTGAATCCTAATTATTTGTAAATATCATTTTAAAATATGATTTTCATTGGAAATGTGTTTAATTAGGAAGGAGAATGTTTGAATTCAAAATCTGTGTCTTCTGATTTTTGACCATGAGTAATCAATTAGCTGTTTTAAACTTATTTTTCATATCTGAAATTAATGCCAATCTATTCTTCATGTACCTTGCGACATCCTTGCTACTATATCAAGTCTATGTCACTTAGAAATTACATATCTTCAGTTAGACTATAAATTACCCAAAATCAAGGACATTCATTTAGTGTTTCTAGGCCAACCAGAATATCTAGGTCATAATTAGAAGAAAATATTTATTTAAAATATCTAAATAACTGAATATTACTTAAAAATTATAAAATACTTTACCCATCAAGGTATTTTCATTTTGTTCTAACTACTCTTTTAGACCAGCTATGTCTTCAGACAGAGAAAGTGATTGCAGATTTTCTACTTCCCTTGCACACGGAGTTGGGTGTAGATACTTAACAAAGCATTTTGCATGAGTGGGTGAGTTTTTATACTTCCAGCACATACGTCTTTAGATGATTGCAAGTATTTAATAAAATAAAACTATTAACTCAATCTAAAGATCTTCTTAATAGATCTTTTAAGTAAAGGAGCTTTTATCAATATCATTTCACCAAAGATAACCTGCCAAGAGGTCCAATACATACCTAGAGAAATGAATGAAAGACACACAGATGTTAAATTTGAAGCCAGGTTATAGGACTCCTACCTTGGATTCTGTTTGAGGGTGAGACTTTGTATTCTCCCCCACAGAAACTATGTACTGGTCATAGTTTCTCTGCAACTCTATAGGCTTCTCTGCAACTCTAGCCTTGGGAGATATAGGAGATGCAGTATGCTCATAGGTAAAAAAATAAATATGTTATTAAAATATTTAATATTGAATCTGAGGTGAAGTCATTTTTATTTCACATATAACTAAACACGTGTCAAGACAATTTTTATTTTAGTTAACATTATTCTTCCCACTCCTCTCCCTCAGGTCCCAGTGGCACCTGTAAGTCGATTTCACATGCTGCAAGGAGAACATGCGTTTTAATATCTAATTGCTACCTTTTTTTTTCCTTCAGTATTTGTATAGTTGAGTTCTCAGGCAGCAGCTGGGTCCCTTGGTACTTCCAGGTACTAAATACAAAGAGAATAGAGGCAATTTTACATGATTGTTTTATTCAAGAATTTATGTCATTTACACGTGCCACAAATATATTTTAAAGCTTCTGTGATAGTATAAGTTTTGTGTTCTAATGCATTTTGCTTTTTGATGTTTAGGTAATTTCAAATTCAGTTCTAACTCAAAAACGAGTGCTGAAACTCATCTACCTCCCCTAATTCCACTCCTAAACATTTACTTCACTGAATATGCTAAACCAGACCTTATATTTGCTGTCTGTGTGTATGAGAATGAAAACCAGATGTCCATTGATAATAGTATTGCTGATGCTGACACTTTGTTAAATGAAAATTCTTGCAGTGTTGCTGAAGAAGCAGAAAATTTAATGTCTCTTATTTGAATGAGTTTTACCTTTTTATCTGGAAATTCAGAAAAGCTGAGTAGACTCACAGAGATGTAAGTATTTCAGGACTGAGAAATGCGATAAATAGTTGTCCAACAGTATCAAACATTCTGACATGGGGTTATCTAAATCCTAATTTCCTAGGATGATCACAGGACAAAGGTTATATAAAAAAAATTAGACCAACATTAGGAAGAGCATTAATCAGAGTATGCTCTAAATTTTTTAAGCAATGATTTAATTTTTATTTAAAAGATAGTAAAACACGTATTCACAATGCTACAAACACTGTGAAATATATGATGTGCTGAACCATTCTGACCTTTTTAAAATTCTTCATCTCAGTTGGCTGGTCATTTTAGTCTCTGCAACAGGTTTCTCATACTTTTTAATAAGAAGAGAAGGGAATGGTCAACTCTTTCAAAATCTTGCTTAGAATACTGAAAAGGTCAACAAACTACAGCGGAGGAATGTAAAAACTAGACAATTGAAATCTGATACCTCATTTTTGTGACGAAGATTTGTGCAAGAATTGAAAATGTCACAACATGAAGTCAATTTTCAGGAAGAGACGGGAACATGGCACAGACTGAATCCATCCTCACCACACCATTAGCCTGTGATCTCAACTTTCTGATTAAAGAACTCCTTGCAGGAAAAAAATAGATATACGGCTTTTTTCTTTGTTTTTTTTTTTTCTGTTTTTGTTATTTTCACCAAAGTTCTACTCTGTGAGAACAAAGAAGATAAAGGAGCAAAGTTTAGTGGTACTTAACCAGCACAGATTTTGTTCCCTCAGGAGATATATGGCATCTGGGAATATCTGGAGACGTTTTTGATCATGACTGGGGTGGGGGTGCTATTGGCATCTAGTGGGTAGAGACTGGGGATGACCCTAACTTCCTAGAATGCACAAGGTAGATCCCCCCAACAATGAAGAATATCTAGTCCAAAATACCAATTGTGCTGCTATACCTCCAGATAGAAAAATATATTGTTTAATAATACTTTGATCAAGGACATTGTCTTTCACCACAAAGAACTCCCATTATATTTAGTTAGTGAAGTCTTTTATATACAGTGGATGAACAAGAAATGTCTACTGCTGCTGCAGATGATGATTTTATATAAAAATGGAAATGTATATAAACAAGAGTAGACATTCAGATTTATAGAAATCATGTATCATACATTACTTGTGAAACAGCTTTTATAAAACTACTGTCTCCGTCCAAATCCAGATGTAAAATATTCAGTAATTAATATAATAAGCAAAAGGCTGCAGTCTCAGACGACATCAGTGTTAACAGATTTTAAGTTGAAAATAGAAAAGAAAAAGAAAGGGAAGAAACTAGACACAGCAGACAGGAAGCACTGATTACATGCCAGACTACACATTCAATGAAACCTCCAATCTACTGTCCTACTGCTACCAAACCCAGTTTTCTAAAAAGGAGAAGCAATCACGTCACCTCTTGACTCAAACCTTTCAGTGACTCAACATTGCCCACAGAGGTAAAAACACTTTTTTCTTTATAAAGAACAGTTTAAGATTAGCAGGATAGGTGGTTTCTGCCACAACTACTCAACTCTGCAGGTGTAGCATGAAAGCAAGTCACAGGCAAAATGTAAACAAATGGTGTGGCTGTGTTTCAGTAAATATTTCCTTACAAAAAGAGGTGAGTTTAGGTTGGACATAAAGGCCATAGTTTGATGCAATCCTGAGTTAAAATCCAAAGTGTTTTCTATGACATATGTTTTGCCTTTCTCAATTCCTTAGCTTCATCTCAGATGTCTTTTTTTCTTGCATCTTCACTGCATCTGGTTCTGCAGGAATACAAAACTGTGACTAGTTCTTGGAGTAAACAGGTCGTTTTGTGCTTTGTGAACTCACAGCGCTCTCTCATCTGGCAGTGGCTTCCAGCTGTTTGGTAAAAAGCTGTTCCTACAGAATACTCAGATGACACATCACCTTAAAGGCATTTCCCATCCCTCCTTCCTTGTTTCCTGCTCACGGGCTAATCTCTTTCTGTTATACCTGGTACAGAAGTCTACTATACAATTTAAAATACATAACTGGAATTTACTTGCGTATCTTCCCTAACACTATACATGGATGAAAGATGTGACGAACTAGAACATAACACATTGACAGAACATTAGACATCTAATAATTGCTTTTGAACAAAATACATTTAAGTGGGAAAATTTTATGCCAAGGTAGGTTGTGTTGAGCTTTGTGATATGCAACTGTGTGTGTATGTATGTGTGTATATATATATATATATATATGGTATTCTTTATATATATATATATATATATACACACACACACATATATGGCATTCTTTAAGCAATATCATAAAATTAATATATCTAAATCTCAATTAGTCACACTACACATTTTAATTTAAGGTCATCAGTATTATTTTAAAAATCAAAATCATAGAGACACAGCAAACAAAGACCATGGAAATGGTCTTTAAAAATCCTTAAATGATAATGAAGATTGAAAAAATAAAACAGATGTAATTGGAGTTTAAGGAAGGAAAGAAAAATAGGAAATATAATTATCATCTATGATATTCCCAAGGTTCTAAATATCATTTGAAGGAAAAGCATCAATTCTGTATTTCCCATTACAATCCCAATTCAGTGCCCCATTGCCAACTAACAGACCAGTCTTCATCTCAGCATAAACTGCTACTTTGGTAGCCATGGAAATATCCTTTTCTTTCCCCATGAAGAAATGGATCCTTTGGAATATATATTACCTCAATATTCTGTCCTTTGAAACATATCTTATCTTAATATTCTGGAGCTTTTGAGATTGTTATTATACCTTTTCTGTATCAGATTCTCAAGAAGTGATCTCTAAGGTACCAAATTAAAGCAGACCCTAAAATGAAAATCTTACTGCTTCAAATATTTTAGTTGTTTGGGGTGTGCCAGCTGGTTTATTTATTTTTTGTTTGTATTAAGTTTAGAATATAGCTTTGTGTAAAGAACCATAATCTTCATACGTCTGACTTCAAACCATTTAGTAAACAAATGTAGAGGCTGTTCATCAGGGAAGACTATAAAATTGATAAAGACAGTTGAGAGACTGACTGAAGAAAGAAGTTTATTGCAGGTAAATAGGTAAATCTTGGGGAAGTGAGAAATAAACGAACATATCAGACGGTCAAATGTTTAAAAGAGTAATTCTCACTGGGAATGAGAAATCATTCAGCGATGTGCTTAGATTTGGTGTAACAGTGGAACATGGAATGAAAGTTAGAGAAAGATAATTTGGTTAAAATACATGAAAAAGTTCCTGATAGTGAGAACTGCTGGATTGTGGAATTACACCTCAGTGTAAGTGGTAGGAGTTGCATAACTTGAATGGTTAAAATCAAGAGAGACAAAACACCACTGAAAGTTATTTATTTGTTGATTCCACATAGCAATTGTTAGGATCCTCAAGGGAAATATTCTATCAAACAGATGAGATTTCTGAGGCCCTCTTCTGTTATTCTGAGTTTCTGTTTTCCAAATTTTATATACAAAAAAACAACAAAAAATGTGTTTTGTATGCGATCTGCTAAGTAGTTATATTTTGAAAATAACAAAAACTTATCCTAGACAAAAATGTGTTTAGGTGTTTTATAAAGGTTATGCTACTTACTTGTTTCACTTTATGTGGGAACAAAGGAATTTGGTTTTCATATAGCCTGGTGTTTTCATCCTGCTTCATAATACCTGATTGTAAATTCCAAGCCCTTAAAAGTCTCTGAGGCTTAGGTTCTGCATTTATAATGTGGTGGTCAAAAATGACATAATTTTTATAAGGGCTGGATGAACCACAAAGCAATATAAACACATCATTTAGTAAAGGTTAGTTACATATCTTCATCAACAATGTTTTCATTTAGATGGTTGAAATTACTATCACATTCTAAATTGATTAAACAGTCTGGGCTATCTAGAAAAAGTCCAGCCATTGTTAATATAATGAGAATGGTTTGCATGAAATCAATATAACCTGGCAGCCAAGGAGAGTGGACTGAAACATGCGTGTGTGAACAATGATGACTTTACTGTCATTGTTGGTGGGAGTGGTAGACACTGTTGAGTGAGCATGTGTACTGTGTGGCCACTGCATTCAAAATGGCTGAGCAAGTACCCCAGCGAATCTGTGCCAAATTTTGCATTAAGCTTGAATATTTCTCCAGGGAAACTATTTGGATGATTCAGAAGGCTGTAGCTATGAACAACTGGTGACTGGCAGCTTCATTGTGATAACATGCCCACTCATGCATCATGTCTTGTGCAGAAATTATTGCTGAAATATCAGATCACCCAGGTGACAGCCTCTCTACAGACAAGATTTGGTGCCCTGCAACTTCTGGCTTTCACCAAACTAAAAACATCTTCAAAAGGGAAGAAGTTTCAGATCCTCACTGAGGTTTAGGAAAATATGACAGTGCAGCTGATTGTGATTAAGAAAAGTGTATGAAGTCCCAAAGTACCTACTTTGAAGGGGACTGAGCCATCATTGTCTTATGTAGAATAATGTATCTTCTTAAATAAATGTCTCTATTTTTCATATTACATGGCTGGACACCTTCTGGACAGACTTCATATGTTTAAGTTTCTTTTTTCTTGTGCAAATATAGTACACTCTATTTTATAGTTATTCTTGTGCCTTACCCATAATAAGATAAGAGATCTTGGCCAATACAACTCATAAAACTCATCCAGAATTGAATCATAGCTTTAGTGCCTAGAGTAGTAAAGCTTTATGGCTGCGTTCGGCAGCTCTAGATATGTGTGCATGTGTGTGTGCAAAAATAAATGAATACTTCACAGACTCTGTTCAGTTTGCAAATCACTAAACTTTACAGAAAACTCTGGACTATGTTTGGCAAGTCTTCTCAATTTAAAATGATGAAATAAACCTACCTGCAGATCATTCTGAATATTCCCTCCTTATCATACTCTACCTGGAGCAGCAGTGTATCTCCAACAGACATAGTACTGGCTGTTTCTCACACCAAACGGCAGGGGAAAAAGGCATGCCTAAGTTCATCCATATTATTGAGTGCCTCATAATGCAACTATAAAACCCTGTAAACTTATTTGGGGCAATTCTAAAGCGAGAGCCAAGTGCAGACCAACAGGAACTGCGATAACAACATCATTTGGCTAATGTGCTGTTTATGTATACAAAATTCTTTGCAAATGGTAAAGGGAAAATCACCAGCAGAATAGTTTCTAAAAACATCTTAGTTTTCTAAAGCCATACTTATCTAAAATTGTAACAAAGAACAGCAGGAGGTGTGTGACAATGAAGCCAGTGGAAAACGAAGGAAGTTTCAGCCAAATGTCAAAATACAAGGAAGGAATTTCTGAGGCAAAAGAAAAAAATATGTGTTGGGAAATGGGAATACAGTAGTTTTATAGAGATTTGAACTTTAAATTATTCAGAACTGCTACAATCAAAACTAAAACACGTGCATGTGTACCATCTGCTTGCCTCCAAAGAGAAGTCTTTGGAGAATTCATTTCAGCTGCCAGAGTTGCAGGAAGAGAAACTGGTCTCTAGTTTATCCGAATCATTACTTGAAAACAGGAACTCGAGAACAGAGGAGAGACTTGGGCTGTCTGGCTGCCTCCGCAGAGAGATATTCCCTAGAGATTTCAGCAGCTGCAGAAAAATATGAAGATAAGTACAGAGAAATCAGACACAGCCTGAAAAGTCAAATTTAGGCTAAAATAAGTGCTTTTTGTTAAAAATATGTTTTAAAGTACTTATCAGTACATAAATAGATATTTAAACTGTCTCATTATTTTTTTTTCTAGAAAATGTAGAGACAAACTACATTTTCAAGTCATATTAAACCATGTTTTGTTAAGTTATCCTTAAGTAAGATTTATTGGTGGTGGTGTGGTTATTTCTCTTTATTAACAAAAAAGTAGAATCTGGCATTTTCTGACCAAATTGGAAAGGGAAGAATCAATGTTCCTGGGAGTTATTGAGTCTCAGTTTGTAGTGATCTTGACTTAACAGCATTACCGCTTTCAGTTGTGGCACTAACGGCGTGCACAGCCTTTGTTTACAGATAAACTTCTGCACAATACTTACTGTGTTTCTACAAGTAAAGGAATATAAAGAAGCATAATTTATACCCTATGGTTGTAAGGATTTTAAAATTTATACAGTAGAAATTAAGCCTATATATTTGAAAACAAATAATCCTAAAATAGGTTAATAGCAACTCAAAAATATCAAGGCAATGCGTGATTAATTACCAGGCAATTCTACACATTATTGGCATTGCAAGTTAAAGCAAAATGAGATCATGTCGGTTATAATATACAAGAAAGACTTCTTAGAGATCAGATTTGAACTGAGTTTATGAAGAATCTAGCAACAGTGTAAATACACTAAGAAAAAACCAAGGTGAAAATACACTAAGAAAAAAACAAGGATGAGAAAAGGATTAGTTTTACTCACTAAGGAATATGGTTGAGAAATTCAAAAACAAACGGATGGGAAGATGAATGAATATATAAAGAAACAAATACTACATTTTCAAGTCCAGCAGCTACTTCAGTTAAAGCATGCAAATATTGAGTAAAGTTTATCTTTGAGAGTCCAGACTATGCAATTGTGACACATAGTATTGCCAATAGCAATATCAAACACACAAGGATATACAGGTATATAAATTATGTATATGTATAATTTTACATGAGAAAAATGAGGCTTTAAAAGGACTATAACTGAGACATTAAAAATCAACACAGAGTCTTTATCATCTACTTGCCTAACTAGGATGAAAGATGTGTATCAATATATTACAATATTTTTTAAACCATTGCATCATAAATAATTGATAAAATAACTCTCAACTATAGAGGATCTCAGAAATTCAATACTTAATTAATTAGTATTGAAACCATAACCTGATAGACTGATAAAAGAAATAAACTTATTTTAGCCTCTGACACAGGAAACAATAAATCTATTGAGATGAGAGAAATCAAGAGCATAGTGATCATGAATATCGTGATTGTGGTAATAAGGCAGAGATATGATCCAAGGCCTTTGTGTATTAGGTCACTGAAAACCATCCAGTGTGATTCATTGATTTATAGATGAGAAAATTAAAAGGCTAGAGAATTATAGGCACAGAATGTCCAAGTTCATACTTGTGATTGTACTTAAAATATATTTGAACTGCGTGGTGCTTGCATAAGATCTCGAAATGATTTAGGGAAGCATTACTTATAGGCAATTTTAAGTAAAAACATATTTAAAAAATCTTTACTACATGAAGATAAATTTGGACCAGTGATTGTTTTCATGCAAAAATATATAATATTAACAACACTTTTAAAGTTTCGGACTTTTTTTGTATTTAGATTCCACATCAATGGTAACGAATACACTGGGAATGAAAGCACCAACCCTCCTCTCTACATTCACAGATGAACTCCATATGATTGTCAATGTGAAGATTCAATGTTCATAAAAGTTAAGTCTATTTATAATTATCTTGGAAACCATCATAGTAGTGAACATGGTCTTGAAAATATTACGGAGTACTTGAATATTATTTTACATGTCCTCAACACTCTAAATTATATGAATACTATAAAATATTGCAGAAAGTAATTGTACGTGAAAGAAATCTGATTTTGTTCTAGCCTCTAGTTATGCATCTCTTCTACATGCCAGGATTACTGAAAAAATTTTTTTGGTAACACAAACCAGGTTTTCCATTGGTAAATGTCTAATTCCTACTACCACTTATGTGTAAACATTATATCATAGAGAATTTAAGCCCAGCCAAATCATGGGAGGGCAATGTAGGCTTGTTATAAAAGAAAATTATTGGGCTACAGCCAGATGAGACAAAGGTCTTTTACAACATGGCTGCTCCCCACTGCCTTTGTTCTCTCAAAAGGGTAATTATTCCCACAGAAGACACCACAATGGTGAAACAGACAGTAGGTTTGAATCATCCTAAAGTTCTGTGGAAGCCTCCAGATCAGTCTTGTCTCCTCAAAGTAAAATAAAAAGTGCCTTTGATTTTTGTAAGCTCCCTCCAGTTTTACAGAAATGTTAATGGGTAACATTTGCCTTCATTACAGTCATTATTAGATAAATGCTAACTCAGTGTTAGAAGAAATGTATTTTCAGCTGAAAAGGATTCAAGTTATCCTAGTTATGTGAAGGAGAATCAGGAGTTAATCAGTCTACTATTAGGGCACAGCTGGTTTCTGAAATGTTTCTTTGATTTTTTTTGGAGTTTTATGTCTTAAAGAGTTATTATTAAACATAATGATAAGCCCACAAGTTGAGAGCAAAGCGCACTCCGGGCCAGCTGGCACTCACAGGAGAGCAAAACAACTCCTTCCTTCTGGTGCTGACCTTTGAGCAAGGCCTTTCCTGTTCCCAGATCTACTAAATGGAGACGTTATCCTGTGATGAAGTTTAAACCTAGGGGAATCAGGATACACTGCGGGAACTCAAAAGTTTAATACATTGCCTTTCTGAAGTTCAGAACCTGCAGGAAAGAATTCAGCACTCCTAAGTTATTATTACAATAACAAAACTCATTAGCTGAAGGTAATGGCATAGTAATAGTCTTCAAACCAACAACAAATACCTTTCTTTAAGAACCGTCTTTAACTTAATAGCCCTTTTAGCTCAAAGGCAAAGGTTTGTGTCATCCTTTAACTGAAGCACACTTATATTGTCTCTTGCTGAGCAGCTGAGAGCAGGTTAATGCACTGCCACAATAGTGCATTTTTAAACTTTTTTTCTCTCAAACGGGTGAGGATAGCATTTGCATCAATGCCATGACACAGGGTATAATTGGAGGGTTCTGGGCTGTGAATATGTATCAAACTGTTAGACCCTTGATATTTTCTTAAATGGTATGGGTACTAGAAGCAGAACAGATGCCCTAGTTTCCATGCCAATGCATCAGTCCATCCCCTCAAGCTGCCTTTTGTAATTGTCAGTTCAATATCAGCATCAGGCTCAGAAACTGTAGAGTTCATTACAGATTTCCTTCCTTCTAATAACCTATGGGCACAAAAAGTCATGTCTGAAATTTATTGTTTAATCTCTCACTTTTAAACTAGATCACTGTCAGCTTTCAAAAGCTACACCCGTGTCTTTTAATATTTAATGGTCAGTATTCACAACTACTTTTATACATTTCTGTAATGAATGGCTTTAAAACTTTTCATATCAAGTGATAAAGGTACATAAAGAATTAAGTGTTGCCTAAAGAAAAGCAAACTGTTCTTTTAATCCATAAGCAAGTATATATAAAAATAGAGCCCTGGCTGACATAGCTCAGTGGATTGAGTGTAGGCCTACAAACCAAAAGGTAGCCCGTTCAATTGCCAGTCAGGGCACATACCTGGGTTGTGGGCCAGGTCCCCGGTAGGGGGAGTGTGAGAGGCAACCACACATTGATGTTTCTCTTCCTCTCATTCTCCTCCCCTTCCCCTCTCTCTAAAAATAAATAAATAAGATCTTTAAAAAATATAACAACCCTTCTTATGTTTTGTTTTACAATTGAGAGAATAAATAACTATGAATTTTTACCTTCTTAAATACACGTACCTTTGTCTACCCTTAATATTCCTGGGTATAAATATTGACAACTAGTATTAGTAAAGATGAAATATTTATTGAACAAATAGAACCAGCACGTTTCCTTAAGACCACAGACATTCTCTGAGTGTTTGTCACGTGGCCATCACTGTGTCGAGTACTTAATGTACTGTCTCACCTATTTCTCAGAATAGACCAGCACAGGTTTAGCACATATTGTGCAGGTAAATGACTGAGGCTTAGAAGTTATAAACTTATAATTGCCAGGGTCCAAGTAAGTATCGGAGCTAGAAATTTGACCCCAGCTGAGTGTCAGTATCCATGTTGCTAATTAACTGAAACGGCTTTCATGACCAGGACGTATGCCCAGACCTGACTCCATTTAGTTGTGGGTCCTTATAAAAATCACTTTTTCTTAGTGTTTTTGAGAATATACATATGTAAAACAATAAGGTTGGGCTGAATGGTCCTCTTAATTCTAAAAGCCTCATGACAGTATTACAAATTTTAAGGTCTATCTAATTCTCCTATTTCCCTTTCATTCAAAACTATGATTTACTTAAAGTCTTATGTTTAATTATAGAACACTGAACTCTCAAGTTATGTATTTCCAGTGGGTAGGGCAAGGGAGAGTAATGGAGGGAAATGGGTACAACTACAATTGAAAAACAATGAAAAAATGTATTTCCAGGGCCTACCCAGTGCAATTTGAACTCTTTCTAAGAAGTCACATAAGCAAACATTTCTGGGTCAGCAGCAGTGGTTGCGAAATTAAATCAGATGCTGAAGCCCACAGAATTCTAAGTGTGACCATTCAAATGCCAGTTAACAGCTGACAGGGCACAGATTCCTGAGATTATACTGAAGATTTAGAAAAAGAACTTTGCTATAAGAAATGGCTTTTGTCTTTTCTCACCCATCAGGAAAATGCACCCATGCCTACACCTAGATAATGCTCTTCACACAGAGCGAGGTACACTGACGTCTGTGCACTTTATCCAAATATATGTATTCAATATTTTAGCTCACTGTTTCCTGGGAAGAAAAGAGGAAACAGGGGAGGATATTGTGAATATTAAATTCTGTATTTCTTCTCATTAATATTCCATACACTTTCCAAATACTTAGAGATATAAGTTAAAGCTTAAATTTAAAGCTCAACTTTTTATTTAGCATTATAAAGTGAAAAGTCACAAATTTTTCAGCATGTAAAAAGTATAAAATAAAAGCCTATGAGTTTTAAATTTTGAGAAGCAATTTTATATTTCTACTTTAACTATATGATTATTAATGCTAATCTTTTAATATATTTTTATTCATTTTAAGAAAAAGTTAACCCATATTTGTCCCCATTACCAATCCTATGAATTACAATTCAAAAGAATGAAAGAGTATTTTTATTTACTGGATATATTTTTCTATACTATGATGCCCTAAATTATTTTTTAGAGGTACGTAGCTGAGGGAAAAAAGACAAGGAGAAATGGTGGTGGGGTGGGGGGAGTAAATCTGTTTTTGAAAGAAAATGGGAAAGTTTTAATATATTTGGGTTCCTCTGGGAGAAGAATCATAAACACTATTTTCATTTTGTTCGAAGTAACGCCTTAAAAGCACTCTGGATGTTTCTGTCCCTAGAAGACTTATCTGGTTACTTGGCCCTTTGGTCCATTCGGAGAACAGTTACTGAACTCTCAGAGAAAGAAGGGATGCCTTCTAATAACTTCAGCATGCACTAGAGGACTTTGGTAAGACACTAAGGACTGGAGTAGGCAATGACTAATAAAAGGATAGGCCTATGGATATATCATACAATGTAATGATTTTACAAGGTATATTGTGATATATAAACAAGTTAATATATACATGAGAGCCAGCATGGTGCTGGTATAGGAATAGTGAGTGATAAATACAAGCAACTTGTTATTAATAATAGAAGTAGAATTGAAGAAACTAGAGGAGGAACCATTGTGGTAAGAATAAAATTTTATTAAACTCTGGAAATTTAATTGTGAAATATGAAAAAATACCTTTATTGCCCTTGTGGAATTTACAGTTTATTAAATAAGTGATTAAATATAGAGGAAGAATGTAAATAACAATGTTAAATCTGGGGTAATATGGCAGATGTATCCTGTCGATTTAGGTTTAAGGAATCATAAAACATTCCCTTAAAAATAAAGTTTAGCCCTGGCTGGTATAGCTCAGTGGATTGAGTGTGGGCCTGTGAACCAAACAACCACAGTTTGATTCCCAGTCAGGGCACATGCCTGGGTTGCAGGCCAGTTCCCAGCAGGGGACACACAAAAGGCAACCATACATTGATATTTCTCTCCCTCTCTCCCTTTCCTTCCCCTCTAAAGATAAATAAATAAAATCTTAAAAAAATAAATAAAGTTTAACAAAAATAGAAGATTAATTTTACTATATAAGCTGTGTACACTCTCAAAGTTAGTTGACTTCTCTAATTTGCAAGTTTTAGAAAAATAAAGGGTTTAGACTAGGTTGGATAGCTTATATAAGTTCTTGAAGCAGCAAGGACATATGATTCCCACCACATGATGGAAAAGGCTGACATTTAATATGAGTGTGGAGAGATTATCCAGCATAACTGAAATGATGGCATAGTCTGTGGATGAAAACATAGGATTCTAGTGTTTATAAGTATGGGAGCTCGTAGAAGTTCTCTTCTAAAAGCTTCTATTTTGTCATGGAATTTAAAATTAAGAAATTTAGGTAAGACTTAGAATAAAAGGTAAGAATTTGGATGTTTAACAAAAGCGAAGGACAGAGGGTTTTCATCTGGGAAAGGGAGAGTGAATGGAATAGGGAAATTTAGGAGGACTGCCAGGTAGGATTAAGGAAAACAAAGGGCCCAGGAAAGGTTGGTGGACCTGAATGGGAAGTGAGACAATTCAACATACATGTCTGCTTTACTCCAGCAACATTCAGCTACTATGTAAAATCCATGAACAGGGTATACAGATTAATTAAAGTTAGGATTTTGCCAAAAGTATATGAGGATATAAGAGAGGAGCAAGAGACTTAAAGGCTTATGAGCAGAAATAATTTAAAATAATGTATTCATACATAGACCTCTTTCAATCTCTAAATATTCAACAAATGATTATGAAACATCATCTATGTTTTACACAGTATTTCAGGAACTTGGAAAAATTTTGTAGAAGCAATACCTCTTTCCCAATGAAGCCTATGTTCTCATGGGAGAACACGAAGTATGAATAAAATATATATAATAAATAAATAGTTGAATAAAAGTAGAAGAGAAATAGAGAGTCAAATAGAGGGTCTCCTTTGCTAAGGAGAATGCAGTATCTAATTCAGAGTGGTCAAAATTTGCCTCATTGGGTAAGTAAAATTTGAGCAAAGTTAGCAAGGCAGATATCCAAAGGAACAACACTCTAAAAATACAACTGCTACAGAAAAGGACCACATTTGGCATATTCAAGAAACACCAAGGAGAACAGTATTTTATGGTATGGTAAAAATGTGGGAGCACAGAAGAGAAGAGGTCAACAAAGTGAGTAGTGAGAGAGAAAATTATGCTTGCCAATGCAAGGACTTCAGCTTTTCATTTCAGAGAAACAGCCAATCATTGCTGTGTTTTGAGCAAAGCAATGCTATGATTTAACCACATTGTTAAAAGTCTCAGTTTGACTATTGGTTCTAAAATATGCTGTGGTTAGACAAGGTGATGAAGCAAAGAAATCTGACAGTTTTCACTAGTTTAAGATTGCAAAACTCCCAATTCTCAGTACTTATACAATAAATATTTGTTCTTCATTCATGTTGTATGTTGGCTAGGATCAGCTGTGGCTTTGTTCCCCAAGTCTTTGTTCATTTTAGGATCCAGGATAAAGGCATTGTTCATATCTGGGACATGTCATTCTCATGGCACCATAAAACAGCTCTTTAAGTTTCTAGAAATGCCACCTGACATCCTATGTATTGCATTAGTCCGTGTTACCCCTAAAAGAAATGGCACTGAAAGCAGTATTGGTTATATGATTTGAAGACTACAATGCAAAATTAAAATATAATAACTCTTGTTTGAAAGTCACTAGACATTTCAAAATGGCAATAGTAGAGCACAAAACCATGTGAAGGTCACACATCTATGAAGCTGACACTGACTGCAAGTTACATGAAAATGGGCAGGTCTGAATAAAACTCTTGAAGGGAAAGAGAATAAATTTGTAGATGACTAGGAATAATAATACCTTCTACTGCAATTTGATAGGCGGCCACTGTCAATCCAAGTGAGTGATGATGATGATGCTGACGCTGGCTCAATCTAGTGGTAGTTGTAGTAGAGGTCAGAAGGTGGCCGGTTCCTGGGAAGATTTTGAAAGTAGTGTTTGATTCATTAGAAAGAAAGGGGCTAAAGATGACTCCATTTTTTATCCTGAATAACTGAAAAAAGAGTGGTGCTGATAACAGAGATTGGAGCAACCTCAGATAGAGTGGTTAAAAATCAGAAGTTTGACTTTCAACACGATAATTTCAAGAAATGTATTAGATGTCCAAGTAGAGATGTCAGGAAGGAACTGGAGTGTTTGAGAGAGAGGTGTTAGAGACATGCATTTGGGAGTCATAGATTGACAATTGAAACTAAAACTCACATTTGAGATAATGAGTACAGATAGAAAAGAAAAAAACAGTCAGTAGTCATCTGTGGTATATTTTAATATTTAAGGTTCATAAAAATGAGGAGTAGCCTGCAAAGGGATCTGACAGGGAACAACCAATGAAATGAGGATAATATGTAGTAAATTTGATAGAATGGAAACCATGAAAAGAAAATGCATAGCAGTTATCAAATGTGCTCAATGCTGATAGTAGATGTGGCAAGAAGGGGACTGACAATTTAATTTGGCAATGAGGATGTCATCAGAGACCATAACAAAAGCGGGTTAAGTGGGTTGGTGGGAGCAAAGCCAGACTGCAATGAGACTAAGAAAGAATAATTAGACACAGTGAGTAGACACAACTCTTCAGAAATTTTTCTCTTAAGAAAGTAAATCTGACAGCTTTTCCCTGGCCTCAGACATTTGACTAAGTTACCATACAACATATCATGGAGAAGTTTCACATTCCTGAAAGCTTTGTATTCCAAGATAGCTATTAATAGTAAGGACCTCTGAGGTAAGCCATGAACATTTGAAATGTTTTGTTTTTTAATGTTTTACTTTGTTTTGTTTTTGAGAATAGGAAAATCTACTTTTACATTAAAACTGACCCAAGTGTTATCCAAATAGAATTGTGGTATACATTTTGAAAATAAATTTTACCGTTTTATTCTGCTATCCGATTCTCCTGAAAAGTTGCACTGTTTACACACACTTTGTTATGTGTTTATCTATGACGTTCTCCTCTTTTAGATAGCTCTAAAATGGAGGGTACAAGTAGAAAAATAGACAAATAGATGAAAAGAAAACTGGGATCCCCTTTTATTTATTTTCCTTTTTTTAAAATGGAAGAAATGACCACATGTTTGTATGTTTATAAAATGAGAGTGAAACACAGATGACATAGGAGAGACAAGGGAGATGTAAGTTTTGGAGTTATGTTCTTAGCTAAATAAAAAAGAATGAGAAAACAAGGGGATTGTTTTAGATATGGCTTTAGATATGACTACAAAAATTCATTTATGATTCTCAAAAGATGTCATTCACAAAAATAGAGATTATTTGCTTATTCCCTGGCCCATGCCAGAGAACCTTTGGCAATTCCTGGAGACATTTTTGATGGTTACAAGTGGGAAGGGAGTTTCTATGTACATTTAATGGGTAGAGGCCACAGATGCTGCTAAACATCCTGTAATGCACAGGACAGGTACAAAACTGAAGTATTTAATCCAATTCAGGATTTCAATAGTGCCAAGGTTTAGAAAACTTGATTTATAGCAAGAGGAGGGGGAGGTAAAGTATGTGGGTGCAGAGGCTGGTAGTTGGTTATTTGTTGGTATGAGATGAATGAATTCAGTGTCTGAATCCAATGTCACCAGCTAAAAAAGACAAAGACTGGAGGCAGAGAATTGAACTTAACTATGTTCATGATTTTTTGTTATGAAGAAACTTAAAAGAAATGAGAGAAGTGTTTGAGAAAATTGAGTCACTATGAAAACAATGAGTACAAAGATTAACCATAGAATTTAATTTGGCTAAGGAAGGGTGTGGAGATATTAAAGAAGTTAGGAACAATGAAAATGTGGTATGACCAATGAATTGGAGGTTTAACAGGTTATATCAAGTGTAAGGTAAAAGTAAGCTGGTATGAAGACAGTGGTCATCAGAAAGGAATGTATCAAATTAAGTTCACTAAAGAGAGCAAACTTTCAAGAAGTGAAAGTTTAAGGTGTTATTGGATCATTTGCATGCATGTCAAAATTGTTACAGATTCAGATGGGATCGTCTTAGAAAAAGTGACTGTGAATGAAGAGATAACATTATTGAGAAGACAGAGGAAATGGAGCTGGTGGGTCAATAGGTGGCCCATAAAATAAGGGTGACATAAAATGATGACACCATATAGAAAGCTAGAGGGTGTTAAGAAAGACTAGAGTGAACGTCAAAATGGGGATCAAAGACATATACCACATTCCAGCCTAGAGTAAAAGGCTGAGGGAAATAAAAAATCCACCCCCTTGAGAGGGTGCAGAGAATGCTTTGTCTTTATAGCAGGGCTTATTTTCTTCAAGAGGAAAACAGTGATGGGATTTTTCATTAATAGTTTAAAGATGTGGCAGATTTTACTAATAACAAACCATGAATTCCCCAGAGCCCAGTGGAAAGATTTTATGACCTTTGTAAGGTTGGGAAAGAGTAGAAAGTTGGGGGTGAGTGACGGGTGATGTAGGAGCATGAATGTTCTTGGAGCTGCTATGGGCAATAAATAAAGCACATAGTATCATTCACCCCGGAGGATCCAAAGGGAATAGTCATGACTAGTTTCTGGGGGCTCCCCCTTTATCTCTGAAGAATGGGGGAAAGACCTGGAAGTATGCCATAGTACCAATGCTCTGGTTTCCTACTGATTCACGTAGGGAGAAGTGATTTTACTTTCATTGTGTGTATGTGATCCTTGCCCAACCCAGCTGATGGATTTAAAGGCTGCTGAAGACACTCTTCCTTACTATTCCCTTTCCTAACTCTCTTTTATTGAGTACACAAACAAATTCCTTACATATTGATAATTAAAGGACACATTTGAACATCTATATAAATTTATAAAAGAAAATGTCCAACAAATTTAAGATGCTCAACCCTATTACAAACTGCAATAATAAGATACAAATTTTCAACCTATCCAAATGACAAAATAGCACTTAAAAACACTGATAGCCTCTAATTATTCAGTTATTATATGGTGAAATAGGCACTTCAATATATTATTGGTGGCAGTAGAATTTGGCATTGCCTTTTCAGAATATAATTTGACAAGATTCATTAATATTTAAAGTGTGTATTTTTTTTTGAATCCATCCATCCAAAATTTGGGAGTCTGTCCAATAGAAATGAAGGCAAGAGAATGTCAAGATTTATACATAAGAGTGTTTATCTTTGCTAACACCCACAAGATAAAAATTTCCTTTGTTCCAAGGTTAAAAGAGCTGTGTCTCTGTTCAAAGCAGCTGGAGGCTGGAAGCAGCTGGGAAGAGGACGACTGGCTCATCAGCAACAGTGGCTGTGAAAGAGAGCGAAGTCAGGCAGCAGCAGGCCTGGAGCGGGCAGCATCCTCAGCTGCTCTAGAGGGAAGTCGGGTGTGAAGCAGCCTCATTAAAACCTGGCGCTGTAGAGCCATGTAAGAGAAAAGCAGATCCTATTGTTCTAATTTTTATTTATTTTTATTTATCTTTGTTGTCTAGTTTTCTACTTGTTTGTTATGTTTATTGAGGTGACCTTAGTTAATAAGATTACATAGGCTTCAAGTGCACATTTTTTATGATACATCATCTGTATGTTACATCGCGTGTCCACCATCCAATAGGAGAGACAAGCAGATCCCATAGTTTTTTCTAAAACCAAGGACTGCCTCTATTATAATCCTTGGTCTGACACTTTCTGCTGCTAATTGACATCAGGGAAGTTATAAAACGTCACTGTGCTGCAGCTGTGTCTTCTGTAACATGGGGAGAAGTAGAGCCTTTATGAGAATTATATAAGGTAATATTTAAGTGCCTATTAAGATAATTCTTACATATTAACCACTATAGGAATGTTTGTTAAATTAAAAAAAAGTTTCAGAAATACTGGTGGGAGATAGTACTTACCTCTTCTTCTAGTTGTACACATCCTAGAGTGAAAAAAATGAGACTTTGGAATTTACCAGTGGCAGAGATTAGCTGAACAAATATAGCTGAAATTATAGCAAACTTGCCCTTCCTGGTGTGGCTCAGGGGGTTGAGTACCGACCTGAGAACCAAACCATTACCAGTTTGATTCCCAGTCAGGGCACATGCCTGGGTTGTGTGCCAGGTCCCCAGTAGGGGGTGTGCAAGAGGCAACCACACATTGATGTTTCTTTCCCTCTCTTTCTCCCTCACATTCCCTTTCTCTAAAAATAAATATATACTTAAAAAAAAGAAATTATAGCAAGCTACTGTTTAATAAAGTACAATGTGGGTCATCAAATTGCTTGCTGTTATTATCCTTATAATTAACAATAAAAAATAATACAGGCCCAGATATTTTACTGGTATTATTTGGTCTACAGAAAAACCATATGAGGTAACTACTTTTATCTGCATTTGATGTATGAGAAAAATGAGGCTAAACAAGCTAAGTCTGCAAACTGTTGAGTCAACCCGTGAAGAAACTGAATGCATTCAACCTGATTCTAAAGTTTAACTATTCATTAACCCTGTACTTTCTCTATTACATGGCTCAGTCTGGGAACACTAAGGCTTTTAAAAGGCCATTCTCTTATTGTGCAGTATGGCCAATGCTCCATTGGGGTTTTGTGGATAGAAAACACAAAGATGGGTATATCTCAAAGATCATTAGCTTTAGGTAAATGAGTCCTGTTTTAAAAAGTAATACACACAGAACTGAGCTAAAGTGAGGGGTAAAAACCCTCTGTCACATTGTAAAAAGAGCTAATCTTTTGGAAAACAGCATCATTAACAAGATGCTGGGGACCGATTACATGTTTAAGATTCGTAATATTGGAACTAAGTTTATCCCTATTTCATGGACTGCTAATCCAACCGGGTAGGTTTAATAAGAGAGAAAGAGCCAAATGATTTCCAGTTATATTTCTACATCATTTTAACTACTTTTAAATGTCCAGATTGTAGTAAAATCAGGTTAGAACCAATGTTATATACATTCTCATGTGCCCTTTGCTTATTTCCCAGGGAAGCGTGAGTGATCTAATTAGCTTTTCCTGAGGTGACAGATCACTATTACACACACTTAAACCTTTACTTCTAAATTCTCAGTAAAATTAGCAGCACAAGATTACACAATGTTAAACTTCATTTTCACTGATTGTCTTTTTCAGATTAGGATATTACATATTATATTTAAATAAGCAATTTATAACTACTTGGTGGCTGAATTACAAAAGCTATTTTACACCTTTATATTTACCTAAGAAACATGTGAGTTATCGAGATTAAATTCTAGATACAGGAATAAAATTGTGTTATCAATTGGATCCCAAAAATAATTGTGGTTAAAATATACATTTAAAATGGTAATATTAATTCACAAAATGTTATAGAAGTAAAAAATCTATGTTTACTATCTTTATCTTATTCTATAGTTCAAGTTTTTAAATATCAGATATGATATTATCTTAAGATTTTCATGAACAATTTATTAACCCTTGATTGAGAAAATGTGTGTATTTATTTTTAATACAGTTTATAATTCAGAATTTACCTTAAGTTACCAAGTTAAGGCAATTGACAAACATGTTTTTGACTTGTCTTCTTTTACTTAATAGTTAAGAACCACAAGTACTAACCACTGACTGGCATTCCATTATACTACAGATTATACCTAGAACTTTTCACTAAAAGTCATGTTCTACTCTTAAAATGTATCTATGTGTATAGTTTGACCAACATTTATTATTATGTTCCATACATCATACATCGTATATAATATTTAAACACTAGGGAATCAAAGAAGGAAAATACATAGTTCCTTTTTTCCAAAAGAATTCTAATCTAGAAAAAAGAGTAGGGTAATGTAAACTATATGAATAAAAGTTATAAGAAACTTAGATATGGCAGGATAAACTTTTTCCTCTCTGGATTGTTGTTGTTTCTGTTTAGTTCTTTTAATTTTAACAAGATAATAAAATGTGAGAGAATGCTAACAAAGAAAGCTGTGAGAACAAGAATTTTTTGTGGGGGTAGATTAAGAAATAAAAATGAATATAGTATGTGCGTTTATATAACTTGGCAAAGAGGCATTGAGAAAGGTAGTGTATTGCTACCATGCATTTTAATGTAGACCTCCATAGCCAATCCATTTAGAATTTGGTAGAAAGGTTTTTGTTATGAGATTTCTGCTAAAATAAATATCTACACTTTCTTGTATTAAACCACCGGGTTGTTTTTACAATTCCAAATATCTCTCCTTTGCAAAAAGAAAATTAATGTTTATTTATCCACTAGCATAGCCAAGATTGGATTATGGCTTTATTAATTTATTTGTATTTATTTTAAAAAAGAAACATTTCTATTCAATTTTAATGTCATACAAGAGATGGATAAAGTAATTCCTTGCCCCACCAATGTTATATTTCAAATTTGTAATATCAGAAATCCAGTAGAATGCCTTAACCAGTTAACCTAAATATTACAGGGGACTTTTTTTAATACGCTGCACTGGTGAAGCATGAGTATTAAATTTATTCGACCATGAACAATTCTTTGATTATCATACACCTCAGCTGCTCTGTTATGTGTTGACCACAAAAAGAATAAAAATTAGAAAATGAAATGTGATTAGTTCCTGATGAATTGAGACATTGAATGGAGAAAATTTATATTAACAGTTACAATCAAGCTTTTATTTTTCTCATTGAGAGTAGTATTCAATAAATGAATCTGAAGTATGATAAAATTCTTACAGATATATTAATAGCGGCATATGGAAAAGTGGAATTATCGCCTCTGTCTTATTTGTTCCATTCAGAGGAATGCAAATTATATAACAGGAAAAGTCATAAATAACCATGCCAATTATGCTTCTTTTTGAAAACTGTGTCTACAGTTGCATACCTAGTATTTGTCAATAAGCTGAATATAAAGATGTAGAAAGTGATAAATTATAAGGTTTTAAAATTACTTTGCAGCTGAAGCTTAACAAAGCATTGTTAAAAAAGAGTAGTTAAAAGGGGAAAAATAATTCAACTGGATAAGACAAGATTATAAGACAACGGCTGAAGCCATTGTCAGCACATGGAAAATATGGGGAAGTTTAAAAATGCCTGATAATTACAGTGTCACCTTGTTTTGGCAGCCCTATAATATTCATCTTCCTGTTTCTTAGACAGATGCAGAATTGTATAGTGTTGGCATTGAATGTCAAATGAAAAAAAGTGCTCTCAGTATTCAAATACCATATACAGATTTTTCTTTTTACAGATGAATTATTACAACTTTATGTTTGGCTTCTCTGCCTTCACAGTTATTTCACACATACTTTTTGTGAGTAGCTGGAAATGATGAAGCATGGAAATTTCATGAATTCACTAAGAAGTGTGAAATCAAGTTTGAGATGCTGAACACTGTTAATTTATTTGTACCATTGGTAAAGGTAGGACAACACAATTAGGATAAAGACATATGTCAAGTAGGGAGAGAGGGAATAGATATTCACCAAACTCGTAGGGACCCACCTCTTTCCTCCACTCAAATCTATGTCACTTTTCTTGAATAAATCAAACACATGAATAAAATGCAGCAATATAATTAATAACATGTCCCTTTAGGAAGCTTACAGTCTAACTAAAAGGTAATATTCTTAAACATATTCTATGTAAACTAAAGGAAGGAGTTATCAGGACCCAGATTGAAATTTAAACTCTTTCATCTTCTATCACTGGCTATTTTAAAGTTCAGTGTGTGAATCAATTGGTACTTCTGTGAAATGACTCTCTCTCAATTTCTCTCTCTGTCTCTAAATCTATCCACTTATCTATCTATTGTCTGTCAATCTATCTATTCTCTATCTAGCTATCTAAGATAGAAAATTTATTAGCATTACTCATATTCATCATATGATATATGTTATATATATTTCTTTGGAGGTTCAAAGATACATCTCCAATAAATTAATTTTCCAAAAAGTTTTAAAAGTTTGAAGCAACACTATAATATAACTAACTTGGGGCACAGACTTTGTTTATATTTTGTTATCATAGTATCTTTCTCATTAAAAAGAAATTTCTCAGAGTGCCCAGAGTATAATAAACATATATAAAATGTTAATTATATTTCTTCTTCTAATTACATTTATTTCCATGAAAATATTACCTGAAAACAAAAAGTATTCATTGATTTCAAATATGTAATTTAACATTAACCATCTTTTAGTTTATAGTGTAAGGTAAAGAAGAGAGTCAAATAACTTGACATAATGTTCTTCTTGAAAAATCACTTTTTCTATCTGCATTTCAAAAAATATAACTTCTATTTTTTTAAGTCTCTAATGGTGTTTTAATGACTCAGGCCAGACAGTACCAGAGAGTGATAACTACTTCTACCTGGAGATAAGGAAGAATGACAAACAATACAGTAAACACTTCTTCCTGCTATTTCATCTGAAGTTTGAACAGTGTAAATTTTTTAATATATATACTTCTTATAGTGAACACATTAAAAAAAATAGATCATCAGCTTGGGAGAGCTTCAGTGTTTGTGCTACCAGATATTACAGGGACCCAGTCTGGATTCTGGATGGAGAGGGTTGAAGGAGCTCAGACCTGGTATTCAGTTAGAGCTTAATAAAATTTATACCGCCTCGGCCTTTGTGCATACCTGTGAAAATGTGGAGCCTCATACAACAGATATTTCTGTCACATGAAAATAGAGGGGCTCTAATTCTTTTAATTCCCGTTGTTTCATTCTGGCCTATAATTCCTTCTCATATCTTCACTACCCACTCTCTCAACACGAAATCACCGAAGCTTGCTACATGAGCCTACATATAGAAATGCGATAGGAAAACTGTGGTGCTTGAAATCATTCTAGAAGTTAGAATGTAACGAAAAGAAAGCAAGAACTTGTTCTAATAAAAAATATACAAAGGGAGGTTTTTTTTAACGCTGTCTCCCAATTCTCCAGCTTCTCTTCATAAACAATTACTGAAGTTCAGATACAAGGAAATCAGAAAATCTTGGTGTGTTATCTTTGAGAAGAATGCAAACATCATCTAGTCCAATTTTTACAGGCAAAGAGACATCAATCAAGCAAATGTCTTACTCAAGGTCATTTAATGGGTTCAAAACATAAAGAAGTTAATATGCATGACAAGGACAATGAAATAGAATTCTAATCTTTAGATCTTTTGTATTTAAAAATAATGGGTACTTTGGTTTATACTTTAACACTTACAAAAGCAGAGACCTTATGAATTTTATTCTTAATTTTATAACATATTTGAACACTAAAATATTTATGCCATAAGGTTATGTGCAGATAAGATCAATAAAATGAACATTCATTTATCCATCATCAAGTTTACAGAGAACTTCCTGAAGGTCATTCCTCATGTTATTTTCCTCTTACTTTCACTATTTATCTGAATGGTTATTAATTAACATAATGGCTCTACAATTGTAAACATCTGAGAATATATATGGTAGAGCTATATTTTTCCAGACATTGCATAATTCACTTCTGAATCATTAAAAAATTGTGTTAAATTTTGCAGGGATTGTTCTTACAAAAGACAAAATATATCTGATTATTGTGTTCTGAAATAACTAGTGTTTTGCATATTTAAAAAAACAAACTGCAGAGTTACATGTAAAGAAATCTTGAAATAAAATAAGCAGAACCAAGAACTCTGGTATAAACAAAAGGCATAGTGAATCACTAATGTAATATGTAAACAATAATTGTCATCTTTCTATTCTTCCCTGTTTCAGAAAGTGACTGAATATTTCTTTATATCTTTAATTGCTACTTATTGAAAGTCAAGTTGATATCTTCTTATGTAAACACAAGGAAGAAAATTATGGGCGATCATGATCTACAAAATCTATGTACCTAGAAGAGAAAATTTCAGCAGAAGAATCTGACTGCAGATACTGCCCAGGTCAGCAGTTTTTCAGATAAAGATGAGTGATTATACAATAAGTATCACAGCATGGTCAAGAATATTTCAGTATTAAGTGAAATGGTATTTTTTCAGTCCATCCCATCACCATAGTTATTTGAATGGTCTTTTGCTTCTTTTTTCCTCAATTAAAGTGAATTTAAGCTAATTTGTCATTTTACTTACTGCAGTGGAAAAGAAACCAAAAATATGTCTTTTGTAACAGCATCTTGGTATATATAGAAAGTGTAATTCATGAACCAAGCAGCAGCAGCATCACTTGGGAACTTGTTAGAAAAATAAATTCTCGGGAAACACCCCAGCCTTTCAGAATAATAAACCCAGTGGGTGGGCCCCAGAAGTCTGTGTTTTACTGAGGCCTCTGTGTGGTTCTGCTGCACAGAGCCACACTGACAGAGATTAAAGATAACACACGCCATTGTAACTTAGAACTTGCCTGTGAAATGTGCTTTAGAAACTGACAGTTGTCAGAGTCCATCAGTTCCACATACCTTTGGCAGATGTTTACAATTGCACCTTGAAAATTTAGTTATTCTTTCCTGACTGGTGTGGGTCAGTTGGTTTATCCCACAAAGAGAAAGTTCACTGGTTCAATTCCAGGTCAGGACAAGAGGCAACAGATCAGTGTTTCTCTCACATTGATGTTTCTCTCCCTCTCTTTCTCCTTCCTTTCCCCTCTCTAAGAATAAACAAATAAAATCTTTTTTAAAAAAATTAAAAATTCAGATATCCTTGGAAGTGCTATTGTTCTAAATTGATATGTTTAATAGCCAAGAGACACATAATTCTTGCCCATGTTTATTCAGAGTCCACTCATATTCTTCTAAACACTAGGCTCTGGAAGATGGTCAATAATCAGTTAGTCTCCAGATCCATGCTCTTTCAGTCTCATGCTCCTTTACTTGTCCAACAATCTCAGGTTTGCACAGGTTATGGTTCTATCTACTGCCCTAAGTACTTTTTCCTGGGTTCCTTGGTTTTCCTGAAAGATTAAGAATTCATGTTAGAAATAAAGAAAAGTGTCTTAAACTGTGATATGCTTACCCTAAGGAGAATTTAACATGATTTTGGGGGGGATATTAGTAAGTCCAAAGTTATAAATTCCTGAATTTGGTTTGCCATGAATACAGAGATAACAGTTGTGATTTCAAGTAAAGAACTAGTTATAGAAGAAGGAACAATCTACCAGGAAGATGTAGGGAAACAAATTGCCTATAGTTTACTTGTGTGATTAACTTATTCTTTTTTTCCCATTTAATTCTTTGAATATTTATCTCTTTCTCCCCACCAAGTATATTATAATACTTAGCATTACCTTTGGCAACATATATTAAGTAAAAAATAAACATATTTTGATATTACATTTTATATGGAGTCATCAATATTTTTAAATTACATTTATTGTGGTAACATTGGTTAATAACATTATGCACCTTTTGAGGGTATGATTCTATAATATGTGATCTGTACATTACACTGTGTGCTCAATACCCCAGAGATTAATTACCTTTTGTCACCATCCATTTGGTGCCCTTTGCCCTCTTCACCTTCCCTGCCCCCTGCTTTCCCTCTGGTAACCACCATACCGTTCTCTGTGTCTGTGGGTTTCTTTCTTGTTCATTTGTTACTTTCTGTTTTATGTTTCACATATGAGTAAATCATATGGTTCTTTTCCTTTTCCATCTCATTTATTTCACTTAGCATGATATATTTCAGACCATCTCACTTTGTTACAAATGGCAATATTCCATTCTTTTTATGGCTGAGTAGCACTCCTTTGTATATATATACCACATCTTCTTTAGCCAAACATTCACTGAATTGTTTACACTGGGTAAGACCAGGTTTGATAGCAACAGGGTGAACAAGAAATAGAAGTTCAAAACGAGAGTCTACTGGTCAGAAGGAGACAAGGCCTAGCAAAGGAAGACATTCTTAGTGCCCAGCAGGAGTGGAAGTCTTCTGGACCTCTGTAATGAGGTAACGCAATAACGACAGAAGATAATAAGGGGGAAAGATAGGCCAGTGAAATCTGACTTGTTTTATATATCATACCTGTAATAGGCTTACAATTATTAAAGAAGATGTGCCAAATATACCCCATGCATGCACATTCCCACAACTTATAATGACTGAGAGGAGCAGGCCCTCAGGACAGGTGAGCAACCGCCAAAATGCAAATCACTGCTCTGAAGACAAAGACCAGACTGATCACAAATGCCTGGTACTTCCAGTTCAGAGAGAAAAGAACAGTTAGTAATGTCCTTGTTCAGAGCACATAGCAGTGGCAGAAGGCAACTTGGTAACAGAGAAAATGAATGAAATAAGTTACTTAAGGCACTGCAGTGGACTGCGGGGTCAGAGAGTTAACTAACATCCCAATGAAAGAGTCGTACAGGCAAACAGGATTAAAGGGACCTAGGGAAGACCTTTCTCACTTACCTAGTGGGTGAATAAAGGTCTTGAAGGAATGCCTGATAACTCCATTTGCTTCTTTTTGGACTCGGGACCAGTTTCCACTCCCTCTGCATTGATGGCGGATTGCATTAGTGTTTCAAGTAATTTAGTTAAAATAATAAAAAGAATAATTAAGTTGTTACTTGATAAATGAAGGGAAAAATTTCAAGTGGCATCAGGTTGCAGAATGTCTTCCACTGGAAGCACAAGAGCTATTTACTTTTGTTGTAAGCTCGATTATAGATTATATTTGTCCACAGAAAGGAGACCTGCTCTGGTGAATGCCTAAGAGCAATAAGTGCATGAGGTATTCAAATGTAATTGAAGTAAATTAAGCTACCCAGAAAATATTGGCTCTCTTACAGCTCAACCCTGATAGAAACTGACATTATCTTGTCAAACTAAACTGTTTAAAATAAGCATTTATTTATTTTCTATTATATATAATATAATGTTATATATTTCTATTCCCAAATCATTAAAAACATGCATACTTAAGTCTGGTAGAATATTTCCTTAGGATGATTAAACAAGGATACAATAGTTTATACTTCTTATATAATACAGTAAAGCTATAGAATTTGAAAATTTGTGGATGTGGTTTGATGTCCCAAGTCTCTGACTGTGAC
The DNA here is from genome assembly GCF_021234435.1 of Artibeus jamaicensis. Taxonomy (NCBI): domain Eukaryota; kingdom Metazoa; phylum Chordata; class Mammalia; order Chiroptera; family Phyllostomidae; genus Artibeus; species Artibeus jamaicensis. The sequence continues at coordinate 20,358,471 of NW_026522025.1, read as the reverse complement.
TTAATTTGTGCTATTGTAAAACTTAGAATATCAAAACATGAGATTATTTTTGGACAAGGTACCATAACATCTCCTAACCTGTATGTTCTATGGCGATAACAGTGAGTAGAATTGGGAGATGACTGGAGAACATATTGTAATATCCTAGTATAATGAGTCTCACCCTGTATTTGTGAGGCCAGGTCATTACCCAACTCTAATGTCCTGGGGAATGTCAAGTGGTCAATTAAACCTTCTCAATGCCTGCAAGTCCAATTATCCTCTGCCTTCTAGTAAATGACTCTGAGAACCTAAAGTGTCAGTGAAAATGGGAGGATGAACCTTGTGGCTGATAACAGGTATCTTTACACAGACATGGACCATGTTAGAGATGAAATCAGAGACTAATCTATTCAGTGAGTCCTCTCCTGTGCCATTCAGTGTGTTTTTTTCTGTTACATATTTGTTGATAGGCAGATCAATGCCTCAAAATACCTTAGCAACAGTGACGAAGGTTTTCTACATGGAGGAACCAGCCTTGGCTCCTCTGGCACTGCTAAAACTGAGTGCATTTTAGCAAATACCTGCACATAACACAGAGTGACACTGATTCTGATTAACATTTCATTTCATTCAAAAATCTATTTCATATACTTTCATCGACTAGTGAAGTCATTGCTTTCATGAAATGCAATATAATTCAGAACATTTGAATCATTTGTAGGCTTCAAGTGCACTTTATACTAGTAGGAATCTACTTTCCCATTCAAGTAGAGAACTTAATTTATGGAGGTATTTGCATATATTTTAATGGGATTTTTGTTTTTGGTTTCCCTTCTACAAAAAAAAGTTAAAATTTGAGAAAATACTATTTGATCATAAATATATATTTACATGCATATGTGCACATACCATGAGGTAGTTCATGGTCTAAAAGAAGCCTAACTCTAGATATAATATATTTATAAAAATATATGCCCTGTACAGAATTTTACTTTTAACTGGGCAATAGTGGAAAAGGCAATTGAAAACTAAACAAAAAATAATTCATTTTTTTAACTCAAGTCCCAAAAGAGCTACACTAGCAGCTGACTTAGAGAAGAAATCAGTATAAGCATTTTCAGCCCATTACAAACAGAAACAGCTGCATTACCAACCCCTCAGAGATAAAACTGATAATGAAAATGTTACAGACCTTTAAGTGGAGCATCTCTGCCAGACAAGGTTACAATAGTGAACTTACGTTAGGGAAGAAAGCATCCAGTATTTATGATTTGCAGTTTTAACTTGTGTTTAAAGTGGTACAGGAGGATTCATGGGGGATTTAATGTTCTAAGAAATCTATTTGGTCAGTACTGGAAGATTTTATGACCTTTCATTAATACTTGAAAGTTTAACTATACAGATTCTGCACTGAATGCAAATCATGCTATTTTGTGTTGCCTGTCTTCTGACCATCTCTAATGCCACAAATGAAAGAGGCAGTTTAAAAAGTCTTGTATTTTAAAGGTGCTGACATCAGAGGCTATAAATACAATATTCATCAAAGGACTTCAGAGGACAAATCTTTAAATAGAAAACCCAAAGAATTGCTTATTCTTTTTAAAATTTAAACTCTATAGAAACCAAGAGAAGCACATTCAAAATATGTAGTGAAGAGTTTAACATCAAAAATCTTTTTCTAGTGAAGAATATTTAAAATTTTAGAAAAAAAGCTTAAATTCAACCATATTCATACATGAAGCCATAGCTTATTCTACAACCATTTTCTCAAAATGCATAGCAAAGTTTACAGCACTCATAAACATCATCTAAATAATATAGTTTCAAATAAGTCATCCTGAGTCAGTAAATAATTATGAAGATTTTACATGGATTTCCTTATTTACTTCTCACTACAGTCTTGTGTTTTTTGTATCATTAGACGTGTTTTACAAATGGCAAACTGAAGGTCAGAGATGAAGTAATTTGTCTCAGAGTCTATGTGTAGACTTCATAGATACGGTGTTTTCCTATTGCCTACATCCTTTTTAAGCTAATAGGCCCCTAGTCGTATTTCTAGGATTTGAAGAAATTACTTTGATATTATTCAAATATTTTCATTTCTTTTCTAGTGAATCTGAACCAGCTTTGCAAACTTAAACGCATGAGGTAATCAATTTGCATCCATTGAACTCTAACCAAAGAAGGGTGAGAGGTTTACTTATATTAATATAATTGTCACTTTCCAGGGGCGACCTTTATTATAATATGCCAAGAGAAAAGGCAAGTGCATGCCAAAACAAAGCAAAGCATAAATAAAAACAACAACAAAAACTAATCTGTGGTGTTGAAATTAGAAAAATGGATATGCTTGGGTGCAGTGGAGAGGGCAAGAATTCGAGTGGTTCTCCTTTGTGAAAATGTAGTTATTCATGCCAGGCTTCTACAACCTTATCTTTCATACTGAATCCTAATTGCTTCATGGCTATGAATATCATCTCCTATATTTGGTATTTGGAATATCTTTATTTAGAATCCAAGTAACTAAGCACGACTTTAGATCCCAATCCTAATTTATGTTTCTGGAATGAAGTTGTAAAAGAAGGAGCATAAGATGCCAGATAAGAGTAAAAATATTGCTTCAGCTTTATCAGTAATAAAGTTGGAATAAAGAAATCAGTATAGACCATCAACGAAATTCGTACTTTCTATTCTTTTCCCAGCTCCCCACTCTTCATACTAAGTAGCCCTTGGTTCTCACCTGGGAAGGAAATGGGTCTGCATAAATTTTGGGGAAATGTTTGCCAGCCACAAATCTTATCATCAAGTTTGAAGATCAAATTACAAGCTGGAAATAATCTTTCATGCTTATCCTGGGTTCAGCTCCAACTATGTCTACTTTTGGGGGTAAAGAGCTCTGAGTCCATCTCCTGGGCAATGTGGGAGGCCAGATGCACAAACTGGGCCTTCTGTTTGAGCCAGACTTGTACAGTATTCTTTTTATACCTGGTGTTATATTTGATAATTTACTCTTTCTTTTCTAGGGGAAATATTGAAAAGGAAAATGAGAGTCACAGACTAAAGTAAAAATATTCATCCCTCAATAGAACTATAAGGAATGATATAAAAAATTATCATCATCTTCCTAAAATCATGTTCTGCATTTACCTACTGTTACATTAAAATTAAAGCTTCCCTGTATTTTGACATGGACTTCTACATTGTATGTTGTACAGCTAAAGCTGCATTCATATGAATTTTAGATAATCAAATATGTTCACTGTTGTTTCTATTGTAATGCTAAACACATATTAAGTTATGGTTAATGAGCACCACACAAGTCGTGAAATCCTCCATGTTTGCAGACTGGACTAGCCCTCTGGACAAGTTTGATCTTATTTTTGAACAATAGAGCTCTTAGTATTTCTTTGTCCCAAAACATGCTGAAGTATTTTATCTTATTCCAAAATTGTCTCTAGGCAGAAATTAAAATTTAGAAACTATAAAGCCATTTTCTCTCAACAGAGGACAAAACAAGACTTAATTGGAATGTAGAAGCCTTGTTTAAAAGCAAAACAATGCATTTTCATCAGAGCCTATTGAGAGAAAATTATTTAAGTTCTTTTAAAAATAAACTCAGTATGAAATGAGTTTCTAATGTGCTCCTCTAATAAAACTAATATAGAATATTTTAAATTTCTTCCGTTTATCACATATATCTATCAGTGTCCTTTGTGTGCTAGAATAATTGAAAAAACCACACTCTATACTTAAATAACATATGAACTAGATATCAAAAAGATGTAAAAATACAATATTACAATATATGCTAACATTGCTGCAGTGGAGATTTGTAAGAGGAACCAGAGAAGCCCAGCAGGGCGAGCACTTAAAACTTCCCAGGGAAATCAAGAAAAAATTTAGAAGAGGTGATTTCAGCATAGACAAAAGATGAAGCAGTATTTTACCCTGAACATGTTGGAGGAAGAAGAGACAAGCAGGGGAAACATTAACCAGCAGAGTGAATAGTACCAACAAAATTATATGCTTATATCCAATTCCACTGCACACACATTTCTTTATTCAGTGTATATTTATTTAGTGCCTACAGTACGCCAGAACTTCCAGGTTCTGAGGACACATTAAGAAAGCAAAAACAATGTCCCTGACTTCATGGTGTTTATAATATGGTAATAGAGGTAGCAAATAAATGAGTAAACTATTAAATATGTAATATTTTAGATGATGATGTTTTATAATGATGAGTAAAAGTAAGTAAGTAAAGTGAGGTAAAAATGAAGAGAAGAATTATTTAAAGGTAACTCAGAAGAGACCACAATGAAAAAAGAGAATTTAAGAGGATAGGTCTTCGTTTGAGAACTGGGTGAATAAATACCATGTACTCTGGTACAAACCCTGCTTATAAAAGGTCAGTGTTCGTGTGTGGTGTATACCAGTGTCCACACATTTTTATGCTTGTGTGGTAAGGGTGAGAGAGTAAAAAGTTTTATCTTAAACCCGCTAATCTGTTACATGCCAGTTCATGAGATATCCTGCAGATAGTTCTCTGCATGTATCAGCCTGTTTCACAGTGGAAATGCCCCAGTCAGGATGTAAATTTGTGAGTAACTGGTGTGGAGATGGTATTAAATCCATGAGACAGGAGGAGACCACTAACTAAAAATATTGTGCAGGTAAAACATGGAATAAGAATAGGACTGAGTGCTGTTACATGATGCCAGTGTGAAGTTGAGGAATATCCACCCAGCACTGGGCAGTGAAGGTGGATAACAAGGTAAGAAATCATCTGAAAATTGCACTTCTTTAAAGAGAAATTAAAGAAGGCTTCTCAAGCCAAAAAAGGGATAAACAAGGAAAATGCTGCAGAGATGTTAACTAATATTAGAAATGATGAACTTCTGTGCTTGTGAAGATGGAATTGGCAAATTTGACCAAAGTGACTTACTGACATCTGATTGAAATGGGTCAAGGAAAAAAAGGAAAATGAGAAGTTCGTTTAGAGAGTCTTGACAAGTCTTTCAAAAAAAAAAAAAAAAGCAGTGGTGGGTGGGGTAGAAACAGATTATTGTAAGGGAGACAATGTGAGCCTCTACTAGTTAAAACACCTTAAGAAAGGGGAGAATAATAAATTCCAGGCAGTAAGAAAGGCTAAAGTGAGTCTACAGCCACACCACCTTGAATGCGCCCGATCTTGTCTGATCTCGGAAGCTAAGCAGGGTCGGGCCTGGTTAGTACTTGGATGGGAGAAAGGCTAAAGGGCCTGGTTAGTACTTGGATGGGAGAAAGGCTAAAGTGAGAGGGTTGAAGTAAAAAATGAAAAACAAAAACAGAAATAATAAAGCAAAAAATGGTGTACAGAGTCAATAACCAGGTGTGGCTGAAGGTAAAAATCAATGTTTCAGTGTAAAAAACAAATGTTTAAAAATAGGAAAATATTTTACCCCTTAATAGATGTATCAACAAATATGTTCTCCCATTCAGTGGGCTGCTTTCCATATTGTTGATAGTTTCCTTTGCTATGGAAAACCTTTTTCAGTTTGATGTAGTTCCATTTGTTTATTTTTTCTTTTGTTTCTTTTGCCTGAGGAGATATATCAAAAATATTTCTATGAGCAATGTCTGAGATTTTACTGCCTATGTTTGCTTTTAGGATTTTTATAGTTTTGAATCTGACATTTATGTCTTTAATCCATTTTAAATTTATTCTTTTATGTGGTGTAACAAAGTGGTCTAGTTTCATTTTGCTGCATGTATCTGTTCAGTATTCCCAACATCATTCTTTGAATAAACCACCTTTACTCCATTGTGTGCTTGCTTCCTCTGTTTAATGTTGACTATAAAGGTGTGGCTATATTTCTGTTTCCTATTCTGCTCTCTATTTTGTTCCATTGATCTATGTGTCTGTTTTAATGACAGTGCCATGCAATTTTGATTACTATGGCCTTATAATATAGTTTGATATTAGATAGCATGATTCTCTACTTTGTTCTTCTTTCTCAAGATTGGTATTGCTATTCAGGGCCTTTTGTGGTTTCATATAAATTTCTGAAATATTTGCCCAGTTCTGTGAAGAAGATAAGCATTTCTATGTTTATTGCAGTGTTGTTTACAATAGACAAGATTTGGAAGCATCCCATGTCCAACAGTAAATGAGTGGATAAAACAAGTATGGTACATTTACGCAATGGAATACTAGTTGGCTGTAAAAAGAAGAAAATTTTACCCTTTGCAACAGCATGGATAAACCTGGAGAACATTATGCCAAGTGAAATAAGCCAGTCAGAGAAAAACAAATACCATGTGATTTCACTCATATGTAGAATCTGATGAACAAACTGGATGAACAAGCAAAATAGAGACAGACTCATAGAGAGTCAGCTGACAGCTTTGGGCAGGGGGTCTGGGAAGTGGTGGATCAAGCGAAAATGAGAGAGGACTCACAGACATGGTCAACATTGTGGTGACTGAGGCAGGGAGGGGTTTGGGGGAAGTAGAAGGGGCTATGGGGGATAAACAGTAATGGTAAAATACAACAGAAATAAACTATTAAAAATAAATAAAATGTTTGACTTTATTTGATTAAAAGTAATAAAATGTAAAAACAAGGAGAAAGTGAAAAGTTTTTTTCCTCCCCCACTTATGTATTATGTATATCTGAAACACAGCAGGAATAAACAATTTTTTCTTGAGTGAATAAATAAATGATGACATATATTCTGGGACCAAGAGACTATCAACAGATACTTCAGTAATATTGGGAAGGTAAAGCAGGATTTCAAGCACCGGGATTCAAGGAGAACCAGCAGATGAAATAGAAAAAGCACATGGAGTACAAAGTGTTCATTTCCTGAATAACTAAGATATCATTCCATCTCCTTTAAATGGCAAATAAATGGGGATGTGGTTGTCTTTTCTTTTCCTTTTTTTTTTTTTGACTGGAGACCTTTGTCCAAATGAAAATGGAATCTTATGAAGAGCACTGGGTATGTTGAAGAAGTGAAAGTTGAGTAGGTCAGTTGTGTGAAGTGAACAGCTGGAGCCCTGCCAACAAGGTACATCCTTCTCACCTACTGATAATGGTCTCGGAGGAGGAAGCAAAGGATCCTGAAACACTGAGAACATTTCAAAATCCTAAGTTATAATGCAATGAGTCCATATTTTATATATAAGCTTTCTGAAACACATGCATTGTTATCTAGTGGCACATATCTCTATCTGAGAGAAAATAGATTGTTGGAGTAGATCAAAAAGAAGGTGTATTATGAATTTATAAGAATAGATAAAACCATCTTGTTCCCACCTCCTCCGAAGAGGACAAAAATTATAAATAAGATATTAAATAAATCTAAATATGGAGTTTTTAACAAACCCCATGCATCCCTTTATCAGAGAGTATTTTTAATTTTTCTAAACACCTTTCTTTCTCTGTTTCCTTCTAGTGACACTTTTCATTTTATTTGATCTATTACTGCTATTTGTGTTTTCACACATTTTCTACTAAGAGAGACCTTTTTCAAGGGAAAAAAAATGGGATCCAGGATACACTTAAATAGCATTTGTTGATTGAATAAGCATAACTGTTAAGGCCCAAGCAAGAAATATTAGTAAAGAGAAACTCCTTGTTATGTTATAAAAATAAATTTTCCATGTGCTAGTTGGCAAGAAGAGGTCTTTTGGTCAATTCAACATCCTTTAAGTTGCATTATTTTATGCAAGACTGGGAGAAAATTCTAAATATTTTATTAGATAATTTGATAATGCATTTAATAGTTAATTTACTGGGTTGGTCACAAAGTTTGCTCAGTTTTTCCATAAAATAAAAGACATATTTTTCAGGTTTACCAATAACTTTATTAATTTAGAAATTTTGAGAATGTTGGCTATCTCCCACTATTAGCTTCTAGTGGGTAGAGGCCAGGGGTGCTGCTAAACATCTTGCAATGAATATGACAGGCCCACAGCAAAGATTTGGCCAAAATGTCAATAGTACCAAGAAACTGCACAAACCGTTTCTTATCATCAGTCATAGCACCTCTCCATATACTGCGTAAGTCTTTTTATTTATTTATTTTGCATTTCAATTGCATTTTACCTTTCAGTATTAAAATTCCTGCACCAAAATTCACCAATTTTGATTTGTTAATGCACATTGATATGATAGTTGTCATACAATCTAACAAAATTGTTTTGAATGAAGTTACAGACAATTAAGCACTACTAGAGCTATCATATGAAAAAAATCAAATGAACATGTTGTCCAGCCCAGTATAATAAAATTCGGAAATTGACAACATAAGAAATTAACCAATGACTCACCAGTAACAGGAAAGATTGAAATCTTCTTATAAATTTTCCTTAATCTAAGTGTGAACAGTGTTGGTTTAACAAAGTTAGTTGTGTACAAACTCTTTTTGCTATCAAATTTTCATATTTCATACTAAATGGTGCATTGAAACACTACAAATGTAATCTGATACAATGGCTTGTACACATATTCCTTATAAAACAGGATACTTGATAAGATGGTAGCAGACATTTTTGTCCATTTTCTGTTCTCAAAGAAAACGTTTTCACTAGTTTAAAATAAATATGAACTTCCTATAATTTTTATTACCCCCTTTGTAATTTTGAAGAGAAGAAAGTTCCCTTATACCATTTTTTGAGGAATATTTGCTAAAAGTCTTTTATTTGGAATAAGTGTTAACATTATTTTATGATTTTTCTGAATAAAGTCAAATAAGCGAAAGCCTTTTCACTTCAATTATGTTTGAACATAATATCTATCTCAAATCACTGCAAAAGATTCAGCTTGTCTGTGACATATTATACAAATTAATTAATTATATGACTTTTTAAAGGGTTTTTGCCTCTATGTTTAAGTGTGGAGAAACTACAATTGTCCATTTTCCTAACATGCTTGTTAAGTTTTTGATATCATGGTTATATTTGGCTTACAAAACAAGTTTAGAAATGCATTTCTTTTTCCTTAGTCCCAAGCATTTAGTGAAAATTTCTTCTTTCACTCTTTAGTGGAATTCATTGGTGTAGGCAGACATCCAGGCCAGGATTTTTTGTAATGAAAATATTTTAATTAAAATTCAGTTTTTCTATAGTAAAAAGAAAATTCAGGCTTTCTCGTATTGTTTTAGGTGTCTTTATTATTTAAAGAATTTGTCCATTTTACTTAATTATCAAAATTATGGGAATGAAATTGTTTATGATATTTTTATTATCTTTATCACTCTCATAAACCTCTGAAAGATATATCATGTCCCCTTTTTACTTATTAATTAATTTTGTCATCTCTCACTTTTAAGGATTACTTTTTTCAGCAGTTAATTAATTATATTGGATTTTTAAAGAAACAACTCTGTGTTAAGCTCTTCCTTTTAGTGTTATAGTTTTTTATTTCATTAATTTATGCTTATTATTTCCTTTTTAAAATTTCTTTGTGTTTAATTTACTAAATCTAAGGTTTATGATAGGATGATTATATATTTTCAGACCTGTTAAGTTACTTAGTTATTTATTTTATTTGTAAAGCTGTGAGGATTAGCTACATTTTTAACTGATTTATATTTTAATGTGTTGTAATTAGAGAAAGCAAGTTGTATGATTCCATCCTTTGCTATTTCTTGAGACGTTCTTGATTGACTAGCACGAGGTTATTTTGTAGATGATAACTACATTTATGCTACTTCCCAAACTATATAGCATTTTGATTTTGTATATCAATTCTATAGCTGGTAGACAAAAATTATTAAATTTACATTTAGTATTCATTTAGATTTATTTTCCATCTGAGATCATTTCCTCTTGCCAACAGAACCTCCATTTTAATTTTATTCTGTGTTAATCTAAAAGTAATGAAATCTTTCAGTGTTTTTTTCTCCTGAGATTGTTGTTATTTCACTTTCTTTCCCAATGAATATGTTAGCTGGATATAAGCTTCCAATATCGTAGCTATATTCTTTTAGCATGCTAAAAATATATTTGTTTATGGCATCTCTTGACATTGCATTACTTCCTCTTGTGTTGTTTTATATAGTAGCATGCTGTTTAGGTTTGTAGCCCAGGAACAAGGGCCTATACAATGCAGGCTAAGTGTGTAGTAGGCTATTCTGTCTTGGTTGTTTAAGTGCACTCTAGGATGTTTGCACAATGACAAAATTGCCTGTGGATGTATTTGTGAGAGAGTGTCTGTAACGCTAGGTGGCATGTGACTGTTTTTGGCTTTAAGCATTTTTACTAAGGTATGCTTAGTAAGAATTCCTTTTTTTTTTTTTTTTTTTTAGGATTCCTAAGACTTCCTAAATATACAGTTTAATATGTTTGTAGTGTTTACGGTTCCATGTCTTATCAATGTGAAAATCGCCTTCATTTCATGTCTCCATTCCTTGTGGGACTTCAAATAGAATTTTGTTAGATCTTTTTTTTTGTATATTTTGTCTGTCTCTTACACTTTCTTCCTAAATTACCCTTTTAAAATTTTTTGTCTACTTTCCAGTTCAGTAATTCTTCAGTTTTGCCTAATTTATAGGTAGGTCATACATTGAATTCTGAATTCTGGGATATTAAATTTTAGCTCTAAAACCCACTACTTGTTTTTCAGAATTTTTAGTTATTTTAAAGTCTGTGCCTGATATTTTTAATATTTCTATGGACTATAGAACTAGAATATGATAAATTAAACACAAAAAATTAGGAGAAAATAGTAAAGAAACAAAAGATAATAAAATGAAAAGCCAAACTAATATTAAAAGGAGCATAGTTCAATGTTCATTGTTTTGAAAAGACCAATAAAATTGATTAACTACTAGCAAGACTGCTGTGTATCTGTTTCTGTTGATTTTACTTCTTTTATTATTCATTTATATTGTCTTGACTTTTCATATTATTGAGTGAGTTCTTGTTGTTTCTTTGTTTGCTTTTATAAATGTAAAATTGTTCAAAACAAGCTGCTAGCTAACATAATATCTTCCCAAAGAGAACATGTACTTGCTACATATAGACACCTGGAATCAGAGATAACCTCAATCCAACATCAGCAACCAAGGTCACTTACAGCTTAGTTGGTGCCTTTCCTGAGACCTGTATACCATTAATATTTTCCTGTATTTTAAAGTCTTTCCAATTTTCTTAGAGGTTGATTTGGCCTTCTATTATTGGAAGTAAAATGCTATAATTCAGAATTAAAAGGAGAGTATAATCTTCAAAATTATACTACCTGGTCTATGACAGAAACTTCCAATATCTGTTTTTAAATATAAAAAGACCATCATCATTTGATTATGTCTGGCTCCCTTCCAAAAAGGTTTTGGCCTCTCTGAATCAGCTGAGGGAACTTCATAAGTTCTCGGTTTCTCATTTATTTATTTATTTATCGAACTTGTGTATAGCTTCAGGGAAATTTTGAGATGAAACCCATTTAGAGATTTTTCTGTACTAAGTTATCTAACATTTTTCCTGTAGCATGAGAACCCGACTCTTATGTTATATCACCTTCTAATGTATTGATTATTTAAACAAGATATTTATGCTGAGGTAAAAATAAAAATATCATATAAATTTAAAAAATACAATTTGAAATTTATATAAAAGAGTGAGTTTATCTTAATTCCTTTAAAGTTATTCAATTAAAATGCAACTGATTTTAACCTAAATGGAAACTTGACAAGCTATATAAAATTGAGGTAGGGAATGGTGTGAAAATAACAGTGGCAATTTTGGATAATGACAGTTTTAGAATGATTTATACTTTATTTAAAACTACACCTTGCCACGACACTACCCAACCAAAATGCTCTAAGTGCATCACATGTTGCTTTATTAGACAATGTTTACATACCTCTCTTAAAATTGTTTCAATTCTGAGACATTTCCTAATAATTTAGTAATATCCACTTGAAAAGACATTTCCTAATAATTTAGTAATATCCACTTGAAAAATGTGTGCTATATTTTTCAGAAAATATTGCCTATAACAAAAAATATATATGTAAGATTAAAAACCATTGACTTTATCTCATTTAATGATAATTCAGGGACTTTTTAGTATTTATAATGTTATGTGTTCTAAAATATCACATACATATTGGACAGTTAGAAGAAGAAAAGCATTCTGGTAAACAATGAAAAAAATATAGTCACAGACTATAGTCCATCTTAATGATAGCAAAGGTCATATGCTCTGAGAAATTTGAATTACGGTATTTGTAAATGGGGTATTTTTTTTTTATCAGAAACAAGACCTTCCTTGTGATTGATTTCCAAGTGATAGAGAGGTTTTACAACACAACCTCAGTGTAAGGAGTCAATACAAAGGAAACAGCGTGGGGAGGAGAACAATATAGGCCCGAGACAAAACATTTCTACCAAACTACCGGAGTATTAACACCCTGAATCACAATGGCAGCTTCCGCCAATGTGCCGAAGAACTCAACCCTCTGACTAGTCCATTGGCTTCAGACACGGAACATGTTTTTTTTTTTTTTTTTAAATGATTGCAGGTCTTTTCATGATTATGTGACTGTATCATTTCCCTAAGATCAATCTTCTGTCCATAAATGGGTCAAAACTTATAAAATAATGCGCTATTAACATGAGGTAATATTATGGTCTGTTAAAAATTATTACTAAGAAACATAACGGGGAAGTATTTGGTGAAAGAGTTTGGTAAATGTTAGAATTGGCGGTGTTCCTTAACAAACCATCAAATAGAATTTCTAAAGCTTGTAAAATGCTAATCTGTATTATGAATATTCAAGAAATATAGCATTTCATGTCCCCCAGTGTTTATCCTTCTTACACCCCTGGGGTTTCAATTAATGAAATTTGTTTGGAAAGATTGGAAACCACCATTGCCAGCTGATTCCAGTCCACCATTGGTAGCAGAGACCATGATATATGGTATGTTTATATGGCAGGAGGTTTGGATTAGGCTTCCATGCTCTTTCATGTATTTATTGAAAGTAATACCTGGAAGATGGCGAAAATATCATGTCAGCCTTGACCCAGCATTTTACATTTTATTTTCCGAAATCAATAACATTTTTTAGACATTAAGACTGCTGGGAATCTTTTGGAGTAGACCTGCTTGACAAGTTATGCAGCTCACAAAAAGCGTTTTCCGTTTTTTTCAGGTTGTAATTATTTTCCTTGCTTTGTTATTTATCTCCTTAGTGACTGCATGCAGATTCAGAGACATTTTGAGAGATTTATTTTCAGGACCTGTGAGAAGAAACTGGGAGACATGAGATGAAAGGAGACGAATCATGGCCCTATTATAAAATGGTAAACAAACAAACAAAACCGGGACTCATTCAGGATATGTGTGCGTGTGTGTGTATACACAATTATATATATATATGCATATACACACATAGTATATACAGGGTCCAGCAGAAGTAACACCATTGAGTGTGGTCAGTAGGGTACATGAATGTCTCACACAAGATGGACAGTAGTCTGAACATTTCATCTATAAATGTCATACGGTGTGCTTGAGTGTGATATTGTTATATTAACAAGTTACATGCTTATGCTTTTGGTTTTATCTAAGAAAAAGAGTCATTATTTGGGCCAGACCCAGTATATATCTGCAAAAATGAGGGAGACAGGTTTTCTGCTCAGCAACAGCACAATCTTTCCATGTTCATATAATACTTCACTGCATTTATATTACTTGTTTTTTACAATTTTTGTAATTTTTCATATATTTATCTGACATATATTTTAGGCACCATGTGCTAAACACTGTGCTAGGTGCCTAGTATGTCATGGAAAATAGTAAGCGTATAGGTTTCTGAGGGAATCCTACATGGAACAAATCCCAAGTACATCATTGAAAATAACCAATTGCTTTGAGAAAGGAGCATCAGCTGCATCTAATAATTCAGACTTAGGACATAAAGAAAATGTCTAAAACAATTGAGTTAAGGCTAATATTTGAAGGAAAAGTAGTGGTTTTGCAGCTAAAGAAGAGTGAAAAATATGTTTTCCAGGCAGAGAGACAAGTAAAGTTCCAGCAGAGACCCATGAAATAAAAAGTTTGCAACAATTCAAAAACAGAAATAATGTTTCATTATGTAGTGACAATCACAAGATGTGAAGAATTTTTTTAAAGTCACATTCTCTGGTTCATGATATGCATTCTTAAGGGCTTACTGTACTACAGTTTGTAAGTTACTTTAAAATCCAACAAGGAATGAACTATAGAAATGATCCCTGAAAGTATAGCTAGGGTGTGGAGAAAAAGGAACCTTGGTACACTGTTGGTAGAAATGCAGACTGGTTCAGCCACTGGGAAAAGCAGTATGGACTTTACTCAAAAAACTAAGTATGGAACTGCCTTTGGACACAGCAATTCTGCTTCTGGGAATATATTCTAAAAATGCCAGGTCACCAATTCAAAAGACTCTAGGCACCCCAATGTTCATAGTAGCACTATTTACAATAACCAAGTGTTGAAAACAGCTGAAATGCCCATCAGTAAATGAGTGGATCAAAAACTGTGGTACATTTAGACAATGAAGTACTATGCAGCAGAAAGAAAAAACAAATTCCTGCCTTTTGCAACAGCAATGATGGAACCAGAGACTCTTTACGCTACATGAAATAAGCAGGTCAGTGAAAGACAAATACCATATGATATCCCTGTAAGAGGAATCTAATGAACAATCAAGTAATGAACAAAATAGAACCACAGGCATGGAAACATGGAACAGATGGAAAGTGACCAGTGGGTGGGGGGAAGGGAATAATGGTGGGAAGAAGAGAAAGGGACTAGTGAAAGAACTTGTATGAGTGACCCATGGACATGGGCAACAGTGTGGGAATTGACCGTGAGAGTGGGGGGTGGGATAGGAGGAGGATGGCAAAAAGGGGGAAAATTGGGACAATTCTAACAGAAAAACAATAAAAAATGATTAAAAATAACCACATAACCTATTGAAGAAAAACAGGAATGGATTGAATAAACATATGCCACAAAGCAACTATTACAAAATGATAATCAAAAAATGTTGGTAATGGTGTATTGGTTCTCACTGTATAATTTTTTGATGTTTTCCTTTATGTTTGAAAATTGTGTATGTTGAAAAAATCTTTTATTATTAACACATGTAGCTGAGGTAATTTAAGGCAAGAATGCATTGAGGTGAAATCTGATTCACTCAAGGCACTTTAAATGTCTCATTATTCTAGGAATAAAAATATAATGAATGTAGTTTTACTTAAAAATACAGTTATCTCCATCAGTGCAACTGAACCCCTGGACATGGAATTTTTTAACTTTTAAAGAACTACATAAATTGACAATGCATATCCCATCTTCTCAAGAACTTACGAATTAGTCATTTCAACTACCCAGAGCCATCCAAGTGAATGATTATGTTCAATAGTTGGGGGAAAAAAATCAGTCAAGTTGAGGCTTTTACTCAATGTAGCCCATTTTTAACAGAAATAGATTAGACTGTAAAATAGTATTACTTTCCATTCTAAGTGTGGTTTAAAAGGCAGCAATTGAAATTTTAAAGAAATAAAAATGGGGTAGTATTTTATTATTTTTAATTTAGTCCCTAGGTTAAGGACTTTACCTTCATTTTTATATTTAATTTACAAATAATAAGATTAATACAGTTATCTCTACTGCCACATCTATGATTCGAACTCAGGCTGACCTCACTGCATGCTTGGCAGGGGAGCAGAGGGGACAGTACGAGTTCCCGTGGGGGGGGGGTCTTTGAGCATCACTGGCCGGGCACCTTCCATGTGTGGTAGGCATCCCTCTGGGTAAGTAGTGAATGTCTGTGCTTCGAAAAAGACTATTTTGACTTCATATATTTTCTTAATTTCAGTAAGTATCTTTTTCATATCTAACATAATAAGAAACAATGTGTTGAGTTGTAAGGGTAAAATATATGTATGCAAAGTTTATAATACATTAATTCACTTGTAAATTCTGCAAATAGCTGATTTCCTAAAAACGTACCAGGTATTATGTTAATTTCTCAGGGTATTAAAATGAATAAAACACTCTTTCTAGCTGAAGGCAATTGATAGTTTTGTACGAAGAAAGATAAGAGGCAGATAATTACAGGGCTGGTAGTTGTTATTGAGTGAGCACGTGTACTGTGTGGATTTCACATTCAAAATGATTGAGGGAGTAGAGCAACAAATCTGCATCAGATTTTGTACTAAGCTTGAACATTCCTCCACAGAAACTATTCAGATGATTCAGAAGGCCACAGCTATGAGTACCTGGTGACTGGCAGTTTCATCATGACAACACACCTGCTCACGCATCGCATCTCATGCAGCGTTTTTTTTGGAAAAACATCAAATCACCCAGGTGACTCAACCCGGCTACAGCCCAGATTTTTCAACCTGTGACTTTTCCCTTTTCCCAAAACTAAAATTACCTTTGAAAGGGAAGAGATTTCAGACCATTGATGAGATTCAGGAAAATGTGATGGGGCAGCTGATGGCAATTGGGAGAACTGTGTGAGGCCCCAAGATGCCTACTTTGAAGGGGACTGAGGGGTCATTGTCCTAAGTACAATGTTTCTTGATGTTTCTTGTATCTTCTTCATTAAATGTCTCTATTTTTCATACTACATGGCTGGATACCTTCTGGACAGACCTTGTACACTGGGTGGCTTAAATGACAGAAACGTATTTTTTCACATTTCTGGGAGAGCTTGCTTTGGGGAGCTTGTAGCTGACTAGACAGTGTTCTCATACAGCAGAGTGGGAAGGGTGGGGAGTTCTGGCTTCTCTTTTTAAAAATACAAATCCTACCACATCAAGGTGCCACCCTTACATCCTCCTCGAGCCTTAATTACAGCCTTAGATGACCCATCTCCAAATATAATCACATTGGGGGTTACAGCTTCAGCACATGAGTTGGGGTCAGGGGTAAAGGGGTCGCAACACAACTTAGTCTATAGCAAGGCTGACCTGTGAAAGAAAGTCTCTTCCACTGTAGACCTTCCTCTTTGTTTTCTCCTCATGTAATACTCAGCCTCTCGTTTGAATACAGATGGGACAAATATTTCAGAATAGACACCACATTATTAGTCTGTGTGAGGTCCTGCATTGCATTCTTTGTCTAGACTTCTACAAATATCTCTTTCCTGAGATACTAATTTATAACTAGAGGTTGTTAATGAGAATTTGTGTTGCTTCAATCCAGTAAGCATTTTTTTTTTACTGCTTTCAGTCATTCTGAGAAATCTGGGCATGTAGGAGAATAAAAATATATTCGCCTGTGAGTAATGACTCTGGCATATATTTTAATATAAAATCATTAGAATGCTTATTCTGACTTGGACCACGTATCAAGTGAAACAGGATAGTGACTATGTGTTTGGACTTTTTAAGGAATATAAAAGTGTAATGGTGACATTGCAAATTTAAATTTGTTTTTATGCATTAGTCATTTATGAAGATTGATATACTCTAATGGAACACACATCAACTTATAAACAACTAAAATACAATTTTATATTGCAACTGGAACCATGAGGATTGAACTCATCTTAATGAAAAAGGCTTTACATAGTCCTTGTAATAAATAAATGACACAGTGGAATTAATTATTGTTTACTGCCCAAGGGAGACTCTTTAAAACAGAAAAATGCAATATTCTTACAATAAATTTATCAGATCATAATCCAATTGTACTCAACATTACATTGAAGAATAAACCTTCACCAAGTGATGGGTCAATAAATAATACTTTAATAGTCCAGAAGAATTTTAAGCAATTAAAATTAATATTGAATAATATTTCTAAGAAAATGTTATTAAAATGCCTACAGAAATACTTTATATGAAATCAGAGGATATTGGGTCCCACAATAAAGATGAATACTGACATGGTTTTTATAGAAAATTCCAGAAAGGAAGAAAAGGAGCTCAAAATATCACAGGTAGAAAAAAAAGCATAGCAAACTCAATTAGTGCATATGGAGTAATTAGAGAATCACTAAAAATAAACATAAAACAAACATTTGAAATAAAAAATAGTAGTTTTTTATTAAAGGCTCACAGCACAGTTAGCATAACAACAGATAAAGCAACCAGCTTCAACACTTCTGAAAAGATGGCACATCACAAATCTCAAATCATAGTTAAGAAGTATTATCAAATACATTAATTCCATACTCTAATTGTACATAAGACTTCAAACAACAACTAAAAGGTTAAAACTTCAATGTACTAGGGAATTACCCATACTTTCTTAACTACACTATAATAAAAATAAAGCCATTTATCATTAAGGAAAAATAGAGATTTTATTTTTATTTTTTACATTCATAAATGAATAAAGGACCTGAGTCTTGATTAATTCAGTACCTGTTTTCTTTCAAATCTATGAATGCACCTAATTCACTTTTGCTAAGAGACCATGTGCCCTCTCCGATTTTTTGTGACATTTTCTCCCTTTCTCTTGCTCAAACACACACACACACACACACACACACACGCACACACACACATGAAACAAAAATGGGACAAACAGAAAAATCTCTATTTCTCAAAGCTATGTAGGTGTATACACATTCAAATTGCCTGGATATTTTTATGCTTTGTATTTACTTGACTGTCTTTTAAAAAACAATCAATGAAACATAATAAAGTAATCCTTTAACCCTCATTGATTCTAAAATGAAAGCTGTAGACTCTGTAATGACCTTTATTTAAATAAGTAGATTAGGAGTACTGTGTATTCTCACTCCAATACTTTATTATTTTAGTTCTGCCATTCATATGATAACAAGTGGAGATGGGATAGATTAAAAATTTTAACACAATCTGCACAAATTAAATACACAGGAAACTGCACTACCAAGAGCATGCATTTTAATATAAAATTAAAATCACTACTTTCTTAGTAAAAATAGGAATAGAATTAAAGGTTGAGTTACATATTCTTCCTGTTCAGATTCTAGCATATTTTTCTAAATTATTCAGGTCGGAGAGATGGCATAACATCAAAATAAAACACTGTGTTCCAAAATGGGGCTCATGAGCAAAGCATTTTCATTGTCCACCTTCAAATACACTATTCAAGCTGTATATAATGTGAAAAATACTCCCTGGGTGTGTGCAATATAGCAATGAACATGTGAGCTGATTCCATGAGCTCTGTAAGCTTGGTGGTATACTTTTGTAGCATAGTGAAGATCATTGATGTTCTATCTGTATTTCCTCTCTAATCTGTGAGGGATGTTCCATGATACTGTAATTTAAATAATTTAAAAATTTTTATTTCTTTTTTTCTATTTTTAGAAAGAGGGGAAAGGAAGGAGAAAAAGAGGGAGAGAAACATCAATGTGTGGTTGCCTCTCACATACCCCGCCCCCACTGGGGACCTGGCCCACAACCCAGGCATGTGCCCTGACTGGGAACTGAACTGAGACCTTTTGGTTCACAGCCCGCGCTCAATCCACTGAGCTACACCAGCCAGGCTAAATAATTTTTTGAAAGTGAGCCAGAAGACTATTGATGGATAGTTTGCACCTAAAGAGTAATCCTTTAAGATGTATAAATTGGTCATACCAGCTTTACCACTATTTAAAATGGCCATGCTATATTATGAGAAATGTTGCAATTTTAGAAATTATATTGTGCAGAATGTGTCAACCAATCATACACATATATGGTAACATTTTTCCAGAGAAGATATTTTTAAGAATACTTAATTAACATGTAGGTTTCATGTTTTGGTGAACACTCTTATTTTAGGGTGTTGCCCAGATAAATAACTCAAATCATGAGGTTTGAAAATGGTGAACAATTAATAGAATATTTTTCATGTAGTCAACAACAATAAAAGCATCAGATGTCTTCCTTTGACTAGTGGCTTCTGAGTGTCTTTGATATCAACCGTAAAAAAGTTCCAGGGAGTTGGAGGGGGTAGTGAAGCGAAAGGGGGTCATATATAAGGTGATGGAAGGAGGTTGCCTGTGGGTGGTGAACACACAATGCAATATACAGATGATGCGTCATAAAATTACACACATGAAACCTATATAATTTTATTAACCAATGTCACCTCAATAAAATTCAAGAAAATGGAAAAGCTAAATCTGGTTAAATGCAATTTTGAGAATCAAGAAAATACCGTAACTGCATGATACACCCTTTCCAAAGTAAAATTCTATCACTGAAATAAACCACTGCTTTGTGGTCAGGATGTTTCTAAAGCTGAGACATGTCATGAATTTATTCATTTGGGGACGAAGAGCTACAATGTGTAAGACATCCTTGAGTTCTGTAGTGTATTAAAATAAGTAAACACAGTCCATAACCCCTTAAGTCTAATTATAGAAGTACACAAGTGCTTGTGATATAAGTCCAAATGTAATGCATAATTTAACAGTAGCATACATTGTTCTCAAGAGTACAAAGGAAGGACGACACATCTCTTGGAGAGATGGAGGGAGGTTTTACAAAAAAAGGTGGCAGCTGGATTGGGGATATATAGTAGAAAGAATTTTGATTGGTAAACTTGATTGTTAGCGGGAGACCTAATAAGGAAAAACACTGAGGTAGAGAATTTAGGTCAGAAACTGTGATAAGAGACATACAGATTTGA
Source organism: Artibeus jamaicensis (assembly GCF_021234435.1). Taxonomy (NCBI): domain Eukaryota; kingdom Metazoa; phylum Chordata; class Mammalia; order Chiroptera; family Phyllostomidae; genus Artibeus; species Artibeus jamaicensis. The sequence goes on along the minus strand of NW_026522025.1, from coordinate 20,337,884 downwards.
TAAATTATTAATTGGGTACATATAAATTATTAACTGCAAATAATGCTAGGGAAGTAGACCCAATGAGTTTAGACATTGTCAGCATATAATTGGGAGATGTCATAAATTTTTCTCCTTTAAAATATATTCAATAACAACTGTGTTGCTGTGCTGCTATGAAACTACCTAATTAGAGTTCATTTGTTTCTCAACCACATTTTTTCCTCATCAACTAGGCCAATCATTATCTCCAGTTGGGATCATTCTTTAGAGCTCTACATCAATTGACATATTGCTTTCTGACAAATGCTTTTAGCAAACAACTTAGTTTGTCCCTTTGGCCACTGTTCATCCATTTTGATTTCTTCCTTCCTTCTCTCTCTCTCTCTCTCTCTCTCTCTCTCTCTCTCCCCTCTCTCCTGTCTTTTTTTCTTTTTATTAAATCTATTGAGATGACACTAGCTAAGAAAATGATACAGGCTTGTGGTACACAATTCTACAGTACATCATCTCTACACCGTACTGTGTTCATCACCCCAAGTCAAGTCTCCATCCATCACCATTTCACCTCCCATACCCCCCATAACCTTCACATACCCCCACCCCAGGCAACCATCATACTGTTGTCTGTCTCTGTGTCCGTTTTTCCTCTTTTATTTATTTATTTTTGTTCACTCTGGTTTGTAAAATGCTTTCCTTTACGGTGCCATTATCCTAAATGCACAAAGCAGAAAATTGTGTATCATGTTTTGCTCCCCTTTTCAATTGCTGTCTCCTAAATAACAGATGGCCTTTAAACTTGGCAACTTAAAACATAGTGACTAATATTTTATTTTTGTGTGGTGCTGTCCCAGGGCCAGCACAAAGTAACAGTAGAACTACTAATGGGGCTGTCACTTGTCTGAAAACCCGAATACAGTTGGAAAATTGGTGTCCAGGCTGGGTTGTTCGTGACCCTGTTGGCCTTCAGACCGGTCCCTGTCCTTGTGGACCTTGGCATTGGGCTCCTCATGACCCACACCTGGCCTCCCCCGGAGAAAATGAACTGACAGAGAGACCGTTCCCGTCTGAAAAGATCTTTTCAAACCTCTTCTTGGAACTGACATACCATTAGTTCTTTCGTATTCTATTGGTCGCACGGGCCAATTATGATACAGTGTGTGAGGGAACTATACAAGGCTATGAGTACCGGGGCGTGGGGACCATTTCAGGGCTCTCCTGGAGGCCGGCCACTCTCACACTCTCCCCTTCATGTCATCTGCCCCCTGTTCTATCAGTCGTGGCTCTGAAATAACTCAGAAAAGTCTATCCTTTGCTCTGATACTTACTGCTACTTTATTTTAGAATTTAATTTTTCTCTCTGAATTGTTGTTTGGCAAATGAGTTCTTTGCTTCAGGTCACTTCCTTGTCTATTTTATTTTTAATCTTGAAGTATCAAACCACATTTGGGTTCTGCATACATTCTGGCCTCATTCTCTGTCATAGGTGACATCAACCCCAACCTCCCTTCAACATGACTGTAACATAAAATTAATTGCAGTTTACCGAAGCACAGAATGCTTTATCATAGTCCGTCATTACAGGTGTTGTCTCCTTCATTATAATGCCCTTTCCTATTTGTTTTCTGCCTGAAACTCTTTTAGTCATTTTCATTTACTTTAAGACGACTAGCCCCAGAGACAGCTTACTGAGCCCTTTTTTTTCCCATGGCATAACCATAACTGAACTCATCATATTGTACTGAAGATTTTTCCAAGCTGAGCAGCAGAAATGTAGCATGCCCAGAAGGGGTTTACGGCTCTCCGCTTTCAGATTGACGTCCTCAGGTTTGAGGCCACCTGCTCCTGGGTGGCAAGCAGCCTTATCTCTCCTAAGTGTTATTACAAAAATAAAATCATTGATTTTCACTGAAAAAATATGAAATGACCCAGGAATTTTCTTAACTTAGTATTTAGAGCTGAATATACTCCTGATCTAGGTTTTGGCAATCTGTAAAATTAAATAATTCAGAAAGAAGCACAAAAATTATAGTAATATTCTTTATAAATTCATTTGTCTTTTCTCTTATTATTCTCTAAGTCAACTTATGTTAAATATTATTATTATTTAAAAATAAAGTCTTAAACCTAGGAGGGTAAACCCCCAAACCCCAGAATTTATTTATTAAATTTTTTGTATTTATTCTTACATATTTAAACTTCAGTCACCTTCAAATTACTGTCCACCTGATGCAATACACCTATTGAGACATTTTTTCCACTGCACAAAACAGTTTTTGAAGTCATAGATTTTGATGCCTTTCAGTGCTTGTGCTGTTTTTTTGTTTCACCTTTTCCACATTGGCAAAACATTTTCCTTCATGGACTTTTTCATTGCAGAAAACAAACAAACAAAAGTTGCTAAGAGTAATATCAGTGAATAGGGAGGGTGGGTTATGGGGTCATGCTACTTTCAGTCAAAAAATGCTGAACACTCAATGCAGTGCAGGCAGGTGCACATGTAAATCACCCATCATGAAATGGACAAACACATTGAAAAAGTCTTCAGCAAAACTCACTGAAGCCAAACACAGCCTCTCACAACAACATCAGCTGGCACACTAATACAGACCGGTTCTACCTCATGTAGAGGCAAAAGCTTATACTACAGGGGGCCCACCCTCTAAAACATAATTCTGGTTTTGAGGGGTACTCCCTCATAACTAGTCTACTATAACTCAAATTAATTTATTATTAACATATAAACTTAAATTAGGCCTAGAAAAAAACACAGTCACACTAAGACTATACTATGTTTCTGAGAAAATTTTACCTTTTTTGGAAACTTTTAACCATTTCTCTAGTTTTTTTAAACTATAAAAATATTTTAATACTGTCTTTAAAGACTCAGCTATATTTATTAAACAATCAAATGAATCCTAGATTATTGCAAAGCACACTAGGTTTTTACTATGGGGAAATTATATTTGCATGTGGATGAACCATTTTTATTGCAGTCAGAGATATCATTCCATCATTTTCATATTAGGATAATCGAGAATGTGTATTATCACATGATGCATTATGTTTTCAGCAACAAATCAGTGAAAGAAAACACATTGCATATTGCTCATGTTCTGTCTTTTTTCACTAAATATTCAAAGAGTATTTTCTTTATTGAGCATCAAACTTAATTACTTAATTATATGTTAGACCAGAATGGCTTTGAAGAAGCTATTCTATTCTATGAAATGCATAATTTGTTTGTTACGGGGGGGGATTGCTTTAATTACATAATGAACTGATAAAATGGATTGACTTTGAAGGACATACATAATACAGATGTTTAAAATATGTAATCACAGAACTGCACTATAATCTCTCTTGGCCAAGTGCATAATCAAGATTTTGTTTTTTTTGTAAATTTACTTGGAGAGGACAAAAACTAGGACATAAAGCTAATGAAAATTTTAAAAGAACACACATACAAGGTCTTGAAATAATTAGAATTATGAGACAAAGATCAATATCAATGCTGTTCTTGAATGAACTGACCCCATTGAAATAATTATTATTAAAATCAGCAAATATTTACCGAAGCACCACAGAGAGTATGGTACTAATGCACTTTTCGAAGGGTTATAAGGCTTTTGTTGCCTAGAATTCTTATTTCCACAAATGGTTGGTGGAATTAACATAGTGTAGAGATCCTTCAAGTGACTCTTTATGAAGTCATGTTATCTCTCACGTTATGAGTTTCTTTATCTTAAACAGGAGGTAATAAGGCTGAATGCTCTCAGAATTTTTTTCCTGTGTCTACCTATTTTTTCTTACTTTTCTTCACTAGAAAGAAGAAATCAGATTGTGACAGCTTAACAAGCAGTTAAAATGTAGCTAAGAGATCTATTATTCCCCAAGAGACATATGTATATAATCGTTCCATTTAAATATCAGTCATTCAAATCTATATGAAACATTTCTTCAAATGGAACAAAAATTAGGAAGCAAAATAGTATTAAGATCAGAATGTAAAATAATGGCAGCAAGTTTGGGGGGAAAAGAAATGAAACAAAGAAAAGTTAAAGTTCCATATATTTTGTGAAATTATAAAATGTCTTTTTTAAGCCAGTTTCTCTTCCTATGCATCACCCACAATAATATTCCACGATTTTATTATTGTAACACCTAATATTGAAGATTTCGCAAACTGACAAATACTGATTCAATAGCTGTGTTTAAATGTGCTTTTATCCAGAGGGTCTTCTAAAAATGGCTCAAAAAGTAGACATTTTGCAGTCACGGGAGGATATATCTGGAAGTGTACCGCATTAGGCAACCTTTAGGTGTCCTTCAAATTACGCCACATTGAGAGGTAGCAGTGCTCCTTGAGACCGTCCTATTTTTAGAAACAGACCAACAGGGCTGTTGGAGGATTGGAGGTGTTATGTTCCAGTTATCTGCCTTGACAGAACATGGTCTGTGTGTATAGAATAACCTGAGGAATGGACTCTTGCTTCAATTATTTAAGACAAATAAGCCAAGACAATAGTCTGCTAATAAGAAAACAAAAGATATATTTGAGGAGTAGTCTAATTGACTGTGTTGACACCTTCCTGTTGTAAGCAACAGGTTTTGTAAACTACATCAAGTCAAACTGTGAAGTAAAAATACACACTGCATCAGGGAACACACAGTCACAACCCCAGGAGCCACTGTATTGCTGGACTTCATGGAAACTAGTCCTGGAAAGTAATTCAGGCTCCTAGTAAACTCTAGAGATGAAGTTTGTCTTTCTCTCTCAGGGGCTACGGTTCTGGTCACTGTTCCTTAGGCTGGTCTCCAAAACAGAACTCCTTCCCTTTTGTGTCATTATTCCAATAATTAGATTCATTCTATATTTCTATGATTAAATTCCTAAAAGAAATTTACCAATCTCAGCAATTACCAACATCCTGCTCCCTCACAATTTTGTATCAGCTATCCCTTAGGTTACTAATCTAATCTCAAAATACTTGTCCTGCTTCTATATTAACTTCTTCAGCCATAAAATAGTGAACTCATACGGCACCTGACTTTTTAAATCCTGTGAATAAGTCTGTAAATTGGGAAAGAATGCCCCTTGTTGTCATGGAGCTTATTCCTTAAAAGTGGGAATAGCTATCAGAATAAACAGATTAAAATAAATAAATCAATTAAGAGGCAGTGGCAAGTGCTAGAATGTGTTGGATTACTTAGCTACTTCTTTCTGGGAGCTCAGGGCAGACAGAAAGAGCTAAGGCACAGTGAGAAGGCAGGAGCGTGGCAAGAGGGACGGTCCCAGACAGAGGCAGCATCAGTATCAGAAAGTCATCCCCCAGTACGAGAGAGAAAACATTTCATCACTTCAGTGCTTTCTTATCTGTTCATTGGTATTTTCAGTCTTGACTTTCATTCACTCATTTAAACCATTTGCTACATGGCTATCAGGCTTTGTTCTAGGCTCTGTGAATACAATCTTGAAAAAAAGCACATAAAAATTTGTGCACTCATGGTGTTTGCATTCTAGCACTTGAAGAGAAGCAATAACCAGTAAGTTAGCAAAGTGATGGTAACTTATTTTATTTTTGCCCAGATTCTAACTCTTAGGTTACTTGCTCATTATCCTCTATATACTCAGGGTCATGGACCCAATTGGTTTTTTTATTATCCATAGTCTGCTGCATATGTTTTATATATGGGAGCAGAATACAATACTGGGAAAAACATTGTATTTGGATATATAATGCCTTTTGTTTGGTCCTGACTCTGCTCCAGCTGGCTATTTGGCCTATAACCAATCTTTTAATATCTCTGAACTTTAATTGTCTCCACTCTAAAGCAGTGATAATAATGTCTTAGTATCTAAGTTGTAACATTTTTGTGAAAATCAAATGTTCCTCAATGTTTCTTCTAAAATAAAAGGATACATATTTTATTACAATAAATGCTTATAAAAGGCATTTATAAAATTGCATTCAGTGTGGTAAAGTGTCTCTTTTTCTCAGAATCATTTTGAATATCATGTTTGTTTCATTTTGGTGCCTAGTAAATGAAAGAAAGATCTAATTGTTCTCAACATTCTCTGTTCCCCATAACCCTAGTGAAATCTGCTTGTATCACATTTCTTATGATCAGACCAAATAAAATGTTAAGCACAGAAGTTTCAAGAGTAGAAAATTACTTTTTATGCCTTTTGGGAAGATGTTTAAATGAGAAAATGTATTTCCATTTAAAAATGGATGGATTTCTTTTCTTTTCTTTTTTTTTAACCTGTAAGATGATGCTAAGTCCAAACTGAGTGAAGTCAGGGTCAGAGATTTGGGGAAATTGAATACTGCTGGTTGACAGTGAATTATCCGAATAAAGGACACAGACATTTCCTCCTGGTTGTGTTCTTTTGTGGGAGAGCTATTGGAAATTATCTCCAAGTTCCTCAGCAGCAACGTTATAGTAATTGTTAATAAAGTGAGGCACAAGAGTCAAGAAATACTATACCTAGGAATACCAGTTAATATTTAAGTTTAAATACAAATTGTTCAGAAGCAAAACTTGGAATAATATGACAGTGCCTTTACTCAGGAATTAGAACATACAAATTAACAACGGAAGGATTCAATACTTTTAAAATAAAAAGCACCAGAAAAAACACAAAATGTTATTGTGAGTACTAAACCCTTTTCTAAGACAAAGATTTAGCAGAATTTAAAAAGAGCTGCTATGATATAAATGATTAGGATAATCATATTTTATTACTAAGGGGCATTTTTGTTCTTTTTATGATATTTCCTCATAGATATCATGAGAAAAAAACAACCTTTATTGGCGATTATATAAGAGTTTTAATTTCAGCAAGCAAATAACAATAGGGGAAAATAACAAATAAATGATAGATTGAGCATTTTAGAATAAGGGCAAAGGCATTTCCAAACTTTCCTTAAATATTACTACTATTGCTTTTGCAGTACTTAGATGAATGTGCTTCCTCAAAAGCAGAATATATTGCCTTAGAAGTTATTATTCAAAAAATATCACCATACTGAGGTATTTTACCTCTTTCACAAAGCGGAAATCATGTAATAAATTAGAACTATAAGAATATGAAAGAATAAAAATAATCCGTAGGTGCGGTTATACTCTCAAGTTGAAGATTTATTTTTTTAAATTTATCTCTGTAATGAAAGTTAAACCCTAGCACTTGATATATTTTTGGATTAAAAATAGGCACAGAACCATGTCTATTTTTTTACTTTTTTTCAGGAAGTACAACTTTTATCTCCATTATCTGGCATTTGTTAAATTCCTAATGTGTTTTAGACTGATACCACACCCTTCTTTTAAAGCTCACGGTTCTATACTTGGCACTTTCTTTGCTATTTTTTTCTTACCTTTGGTTTCCTTGAAGACGCTGTATTTGATATCTTGCTCTGTTTCTCTCTGTGTGTATATTTTCACAAACTGACACTCACCAGTATATATATATATTATATATATATGGATGGTATGGCAAAGGTAGAATGTTAATTTTTCTTTGAAGGTGTTTTGTGAATAGCTGACAAAAATTATTTTTTTCTAAACACAATATGCTAATTTTTGGAGTTTTCAGAGTTTAATTTCCCCGCAGTCAGAAGGGCAAAAGTGTTTCCTGTTTTATAAGTATTTTACTTATTCTGACAACTATATAGTCTGTACACAATTACTATTTTTTACCACTGCACCCATTATAATAAAGTATTCACAACATGCACTATTCTTTGCAATGCCATGTCTTGCTCATTTTCTCAGAAAATAGAAGGAAGGGTTGAGTATCCAAGAGTTAAAGAGAAGTAACAGCAGAATCAGGGTCTTGAACATACAACTTTGGAGTTGAAAGATTAATTTATTCAATAATCTTTCGTTCCGCACATCTTGTATTAGTCACTAAGCAAAGTACTGGGCAGAAAGTTAATATGAAACACAGGTGTTTATAGTAGAGAGACTAGAAACTTTGAATTTAGACTACAATTGGAATTCAAATTCCAAATATGTAGTATCTGGGTTACCCACAATTAATTACTTAATTAGAATAATTATATCTAACTCATACAATTGTGATAAATAAAGGAGATGATGTTAGGAAAGAGCTCTCTACAGTGCCCAGCATGCAATCCCTCAATACACAGTGCTACCTGCACCATTTTTGTGTAGCGGGGGAATTTGTTTTTCAGAAGCCACAGCTTGGTAGAATCAACCACACCTGGACTCTGTGATAGTAACTAAGAGAGAAGTGAACCGAGGTTGGGAGAAAAGCCCGTGGAAGATGAATGCAGTTCGCCACACCTCAGTCTCGGGGCTGCGACTGTGGGCACTGTAATAAAGGAGTAAGCAAGGCCACTGTTTCTCAGTGCTGTGGCCCTAATGTGACAGGACCGTATGATGCTGGGGAAATTCCTAGGCAGAAGGAAACTGAGACAAGACAGGTAAACAAGGCCAAACAATTTGAAGTGGTGAATCACCAGACTTTATCTTCCCTAACCGAGGATGCTCGATAGCAAATGGTTTATACTTCTCCTCCCTAACCAGAGAACACCTAGCTTAAATATCCCTGGACTGGGAAATAGGTTACAGAGACCCAATTAATGTCATTTGTGCAAGCTAAACCCAGGGACAGATGAAGTCAGGGAAACAAATAACAAAACCCCATTAAAAAAGACAAACCCAAGATAAAAATAAAACTGTAGAACAGACCAAAGAATGTTTCAAACCCCACTATGTGCTCATTTTGACACATCAGCACACTAAAGATGCACCTGGAAAGCTGACAAATACTCTGCTCAAACCCTCCCCTAAGATTCTCTCTCACCCACAGAAAAAAAGCCCTCAGGACAAAAGACTCAGTGTGGGCTTGCTCTAGAGCACCTCCATGCCCCTCCAGGCACGAACCTCTCATTTCCTCCGAAACTCTAGGGGCCCCCAGAAGACTTGTGCCAGGGGACCAGAGGGCAGTAGCAGTGAGACCCAGGCCTACCCCCTGATCCTGTCTCCCGGGTTCCATTTTCTCTGACTTCCCAGTGAGCCGACTGCAGTTCTGCCTAGGCTTACTCCTTTCCTACAACTTTTCTAGGAACCCAAAGCAGAGCAACACCTAGGCTCTCTCCTGTTACTTCTTCTACCTAAAGTCCTTCCTTTGGTGCAAGACCCCTGGTTTTAATAAATATACTCTCAAAATCACCTCGACGCATATTATGAAATCTTTCTTACATGCAGTCAAGAACCCCCACACTACTGCCTGCCTGAGGCAGACGGGCTCTGGGCAGATTACTCTCAGGTAACCCTAATGGCTGCAGAACCATTTCTTCTAAGTTTAGCTGGTGTTATCTTGCTACGCAGTCTCCGGAGACGTCATTTGAAAAGTGCACATAATATTTTGGAAACTATGCAATACAATATCTAAAATCAAACCAGATAAGTATTTAGAATATTATTATTTTAAAGACATTTCTGTTTCTCAGCAGATATTTTACCATATTGAATAGGGAAATACACTTCACACCTTCATTAGCTGTCAGAGTCACTCAGTAGATTGGGGACTAGAACTCAGATCTATTTTACAGCTAGCTCGGGGTCCTGAGCAACCCCCCATGCTGGCAGTTTGGCTTATTTGTTTCGTAATCTGGCTTTTCATGTGAATACTGGGTCCCTTGATCTTGCAATGCATAAATATGTGGAATCTTTTCTTTTCATCATCCTGAACAAAACTTTATTATGTGTTGCTGATAAGGCAAGGCTTGCTATTTTTAACATTGGTTTGATGTGAAAGTTGAGAAATGAGAGGAAGGGCCATATCAAGAAGAGTGGTGATGCCTTCCTGGGGTTGCTAGTCACCGCTGAACCCCTACTGCTGACAGGAGAGGGTCTCAGGCAGGTGGTCCCCAGGGGCGCTCAGCAGATTAGTAGTAAGGAGTGCATTACAGACATCTTCCACTTTGTGAAGAGGGTGAAATGCTGAAGAGCTCAAGAGAAAAAAAAGAGTATGCCAAGAAATGGAATTAAAATGACTGACATTATCTAGCCAGCTGAGAAAAATTACAGGTTAGTCAAATAGATCACAATTTACTGCTCATGTTTCTGACTCCTTGGGACTGAGAATCAGAAAACGCCTTCTGAGGCTGCCTACAGCGAGGCTCAGCCAGGCATCTGATGGGAAGAAAGGACCAGTTGGCCTGCGGGCTCAACCTTCAGGAACATTTTCATCCAAATGAGAGATTAGTTTAAGACAAATATCCAGCACGACAATGGAGAGCAGGATTGGATAAAAGAAATCAAAAGCAAATACCAAAACAAGATGTCCAGTTATATTTGAATTTCAGATAAATAATGGTTGTTTTTATTACAAGTGTGTTCATATATTGCACAGAATATCTTCACACTGAAAGATGCCTGGAGCATATTAATACGAATACCTTAAAATGTATCTATTATTTATCTGAAATTCACATTTAATTGAGTGTCTTGCATTTTTACTGTAAAGCTGGCAACACTGTTTAAGAGACACCCTGTCTTAGACAGCTTCTTGTTCAGTGTTTAAGAAAAAGTAAGAGGCATTTTGCCCTTTGCCCGATGATGGTAGTGGCATGGATAGAGAGCAAATATGTGATTCTATCATTTTTAAAACACCACCTGGAAGACCCACACTCTCCTTCCTCAATGACTACCTTACTTAATTAACAGCTTCCCAGATTCCAGTCGAACCATAATTATTTTAATTCACTGACATCGAAGATAATTATTACAATTAGACCATCAATTTTATACCAAGTAATGTGCTGGTTCTTTAAAGCACTGTTTTATGTATTTGCCCCATAGCTGTATGAAGTAGATTCTTCAATAATTATTTACAGAAAATAATTCTCAGAAAATTCCTGTAATGTGTCTAATGTAATGGTTAGTGAAAAGGAAGTGTTGATGATGATGATGATATTAACATCAAATACTGAGCTTCAGGAAATTTCAACTAGGCCATAGATGAAATATCGTATTGAGTCAAATTATTTTATTTATTTATCTTTAGAGGGGAAGTGAAGGAGAGAGGGAGAGAAACATCAATATATGGTTGCCTCTCTTGCGTCCCCTGCTGGGAACTGGCCTGCAATCCAGGCATGTACCCTGACTGGGAATTGAACCATGAGCCTTTGGTTCACAGGTCCACGCTCAATCCACTGAGTTATGCCAGCCGGGGCTGAAATATCTTATTATGTATATAACCGTTTGTGTGTATATATGTGTGTGCATATGTATATGTATACATATATATAATTGTATGTATAAAGGCAGAAATGGAGGCTTTGAATGATAAGTATTTATCTGGACCATGATCAGACAACTACTAAATTTTGGAATCAGTATTAAATATTATGTTTTCATTAATCTAACTCCCAAGAACAAATGCATGAAACTCAGTAATTTCTTTAAAAAAATATCAGGGTGATGTTTAGAAATACAAATTTCTACTGAATCAGAGTTCTTGAGGCCATACCTCTGTGTCTCCATATTTAATATTTCTATCATTTCCCTAGTTAATTATGATACTGTAAGTCAGGAACATGTAGCAGTACCATATTTCAGAATAAGTGATAACTTTTCCTCTGATTTTGTTACATAAACAGGATGAAACTCACTACACAGCAGCTGCAAGGTTAGTACCATAATTCATTTTTTAAAAATATATATTCTATATATTCTATATATACATATATATAAGCTGTCTCAGATCTTTTGAATTTTTTCAGTATTCTGGCAGCACAGATTGACAGATGTACTTCTCCAATTTATACTCAGTAATGTTCACTGTGCAAAATAACATGTGTTATAGCAATTCTATTTCTTATCCCCAAATTATCAGTTTCTGTGGTTCTACAATAACATTCTGCTCAAATAAAAATAAAGTAATATTTCAAAATCTCTATATTTTATCTTAAATACTATTGTTCATGCAATACAAATTAGAAACAAGTACAAGTCACATAGAATTAGACAGATGTAGTTAAATGGCAAAAAAAATGAAAGAGACAAGACCAAGTGCTTTGTCATGGTGGAAGACAGGAAATATGGAATCCAGGACTTTTGAATAAGGATAAAAGAATTTAACAGCCCCACTTATGCCAAGGAAGACTATGAAAACAATGAGAGTGTGTCCCGTGAAGGCACACACATGGTGATTTGTAGGAAGCATTTGCAGAATTCTTGACAATGCTAAGAGATAAACAGCTTCAGCAGTTCATGAATTTCTAAAATGGAAAACAAGAACAGTGATTGTTGCAGATATTAAGAAAACTGTTCATTCAGTTTAAAAACTGAGCTCTAGATAATTTAAAACATTAATACTGAGAGGACTTTGCATTTGTTCTTTCACTCTGAGGCAAGGACATGAATTGTACAACTTAAGAAAAGACTAACTGCCCTAATATGGATTGTACAAGAACATGGTAGAGAAGGAACTGGCATGTCTATCACCGCATCTTACCCTCGTGTGCCTCGCCCTCCTTACAACCCTGGGACCTCGTCGACTCTATGTCACATGATCCCTTATTTCCAGCTAGAGATGAATATGCTTCCAATTCATTTTTATTTTATTTATTGATCTGTGAGAGAGAGGAGGAAGGGGGAGAAAGAGAGAAACATTAATTTGTTGTTCCACTTTATTTACTATTCATTGGTCACTTCCTGTATGTGCCTTGCCCAGAGTTGGAATCTGCAGCCCCGGCGTATCAAGACATCACTCTAACCAACTAAGCTACTTGGCCAGGGCCTCTGGTTCATTGTTGGGCCTAAAATAAATGTGTTCTTTCCCTGGATTTTGGATTAAGAGGTACATAAACTGGTGTTCACTGAGAAGCAAGATAGAAGTAAATCAAAACAAAGCAGATGCATTGGGTGTAACTGACTGATGTCAATTGTCCAGTATTAGCACATGGGTGCACAAACTCCCACTGCCCACATCTATCTGAAAATGTCAGATTTTGTTCCCTTTGTAATGGTAGAATGCTCTGAGTTTTCTCAACTTCCCTGAGGTTGATCTTCACCCTTGAAACAACCCCAGCCACTTAATGTTAGCTTGTTTGAGTAGATTCCTCTTCCTTGAAATGTAATACATTTTCTCTTTCTTTCTCCCTCATTCATTCCATCTATGAATAGAAAAGCAAACAGGAAATGAAGTTTTCATTTAGTGGCAACTGAAATGAATGTTAAATGTGTGATCTCTGAAGAGAAAAGAGTCCAAAATTACCACGATAGGCCTCTCTCTTGTCAATTGTATTAAGAAAATCTTTAACGCTCTTGTCCAAGCTACATCCATCAAGGGAGTCAGTTCTTTGTCACGGTTCCATGATTTCCTCGCACAGCCTTTCATCATGAATGTCATGTGAACTTCAGACATTTGAATACAAGATTACTCTAATACTTAAAGACAACTGTTTTATTTTGTATTTTTCTGTACCTTACCTATCATCATGATAAAATTTGGGATATCCAATTAAGTGGAATTTAAAGCACATCGAGGCATTGCAAGCATTCACTGCAACACACACTGCCCCTTGGAGCCAAGTCGAAAGTAAAACTGCTTTGCTTGTGGTTGTCAGTTCAGGACACAGCCTTTATAGAAACTTTGAAGAAACAGCTGTGATTTACCAAAAATGACTCATTTGTTAAGGCTATAATAAATTGCATTCACTGATGTTATTGAACCTATGAAATTTAAAATGAGATACTATTTTGGGTCCCAAAATATGAAGTCAAGTTTAAAGCAGGCTATAATTTCTGGTTGCCTATATATATATATATATATATATATATATATATATATATACACACACACACACACACACACACACACACACACAGATCCTTATATATATACATAAGGGCATACATATATATGCCCTTATGTATATATATATATATGTAGTTCAATTAAATATTTGTTATTAGAAGTTGAGTTTCATGTTCTGGCTAGTAGAAAATTATGGGTGAATATGCAATTAGTCATATATGTACAGAATTGTGAAGATTGAAGAGCAAATACTTCAATGGTCTGGCCCTCCCACTTAAAACTATGTGATTACCTAATACTTCCCTATTTATTAAAGAAGTACAATCACAGTAGTCATCTTGTATGATCATTGTAAATGTGAAATGAAATGCAAACATTTGGTACATGACTTAATACTAAATAACCTAAAAAGCAAATATGCTCTAATTTAAAATACAAGTCAAGTTAGCCGGGGGACAAAATATTGTACACAAAGTTAGTTGACATCTTTGATAAAGAAATGTCTAGATGTTAGGTGGCTGGAGTGGAAGGAGGCTCACGGAGTTCTAAGAACTTGGCCAAATTTACATGTTAATTCTACGAGCTTTTTTCTTTTTTCTCTTTTTTTCCCAGTCTCTCCACCACCATCACCACCCAGCTCCCCAGCTGCCCCCACTGCCCACTGACAGCTGTCATCCTGCTCTCTATCCATGAGTCTGTCTCTATTTTTCTTATTAGATCATCTTATTAGATGTGTGGTTGCCAGGGGAAGGGGGTGGGGGGAAGTAAAGGGGGATAAATGTTGATAGAAGGAGACTTGACTTGGAGTGATGAATACACAATACAGAGTACAGATGATGTGTTGTAGAATTGTACACCTGAAACCTGTATGCTTTTATTAACCAGTGTCACCCAAATAAATTCAATAAAAAGAATCTTTTTAACCTAACTAAAGTAAAATCATATACATACAATTCTAATCATCTGTAGTATTATATAAGTCTGCGTAAGCTTCACAAATGATAGAAATGAGTATCTTCCTCGGACACAATACAAGTTAGACACTCCGTTCAATGGTGGTTTTAGAACTGGCTGAGAGAAGATGGGACACTTAAATGGTCTCCCAAAACTCAGTCACAGAGTCACGGAACAAATGATGTTGCTGGACTTGACCACATGGAGCACGGCGAAACTACAGCCAGGATCAAGCCCTGGGTGTGGAAACAGAGTACAGGATAGGAGGAAAGAAGAAAAGGGCCCAATAAAAAAAATGCTTCCAGCATGACCTGAGAATAAATCTAAAACACTACCTAGTAGGAAATTAAAATTTGTTTTCCACTGTTGTATTGATTCCAATTTAAGTTTATTATCTGTGCTCAAACTCTTAAGGACCATGAATAACACCTTCTAGCTGTGGGTAAATTTTGGATACAATCCCTAGGACCCAAAATTGGAGGGGTACAACAGTCAGAATCAAAGTTGTCTACTCAGTTTTCTACATTGTAGGCTATGAAATTACATGTGGAACAAACATTGTCTGTTGTCTGTCATCAGAAGTAGAAATCCAAACACTTTTGCCCACTACATTTTAGTAGCAGAGTCACCAAGGAAAACACACAGAGCCAGGAAAGGATCCCAGACCCCAGCTGGGACTGGGCAAGCCCAAGAGAGGTGGAGAGCCATCTGATGGCTGTTTTCCTAAGGCTATAGTTTTCACTGCCCATGAAAACGAAGCTTCGATAGGGACATGAATCTGTCAGTCAAGTAGGTAACAGAATGGTGCGCAATCGAACAAGGCTTTCATGTTTATGTTTTTAAATAAAAAAAATACTTGCTTACATTTTTAAGATACCTAGATTAAAAAATTGAAGAGAAAAATCTGGATGCTGTTTTAGAAATATGGTTCACTATTTTTTAAAGTAAATGTATCCTGTTTCATTTCTTGACAAATAACATTGAATTTCTGAATAATTACCTCTAATATATTGTGAAGCTGTAAATGATCTGATCAATTTTATACTGATAAATGGATTGAAGAATAGATAAAAGAAAGAAAGTTTTCAATAAACTAGGAATTATTGGGGAGGTTTTAAAAATACAGAGGTATAATTATGGTGGGGTGTAGATCAGGCAAATGTAATCACTGTGTGTGCGTGTTAAGGATATCTGATTCATGTTATTTACATGGGATGCAAGGGCACATGGGAATTAGTCAGAGTTTGTCATTTTCAATATGAGCATAGGTCTCACTTTGCCTATGAGAATCTTTCTCTGAGCCAGTTCTAGGGCAATTATTAATAGCATTGTTTATGCTCAAGTTGTTCTGATTCAGAATATTAATTATATGTCCACCATTAATCATATGAGACTTGATACTTGGGATTCAGGAAAAGCCAAGTTAGCTTCAAAATCAGTAGAGTTTCCCCTTCCATTCCAATCCCACCCAGTGGAACTGCTGAAGATAAACTGGCCTGAAAGACATGAGCCATTGCTTCCAGGTGTTTTCCAACCACTTTGTGCTAAATGGCCCGCGCACAGTGAGCTGGCTGGGGGTTCAGCGCTGACCTGGGTGGGATCCATGTGGCTGTCACTGTGTAGCAAGTCCCCAGGGATTTTTCTTCCTAGTTCTTCTTCTCATGAGGAGGTAACAAAGAAAACTTTAGGGACTTGCCTTGTTTGTATTTATTGGCCATTTAGAAAATGAGTTATTGTTTAGAACACATTACTCCAGTTAACTTTTTTTTTATTGTTTGGGGAGTTCTAGAATGCTTTTAAAACACTTTTAGAAGAATAAAGCGAAGTGCATGTCACTGATCATAAATTCAACCAAACAAGCACTGTACTGAAAAGGTAAAGAAAGTTCAGCAATGTAAAAAAAAATGTGTGTTTAAACTGCAGGTAACTTTTGGATACAATCTCTAGTATAAAACTACTCCTCCAGCTTGGCATCAATCTACCTGTCTTTGGTAGGGCTGTTGGAGACAGGCCATTAGACTATGTTTCTATTTGATCACAGGCAAGTAAGTTATATCTTTTTATTCCCCTGAATAAGAAGCATTGTTTGATATAAACACAAATGTTTTACTCAAGCATAATCTGCAACCACTTGAGTTGCATTTAATGTTGAATTTAATTCATACTTCTAAATGTTGCATTTAATTCATACTTCTAAATTCAACAAGACAGATTCAGTATGCAGAGTTCTCAGAAACTAAAAGCAGGTTCTTTCATTTTCAGACCTCCTAATGTATAAGGTAAGAGGAATGCAGTGCATTTTTCTTCAAAGTTTTCTATGATGATTCCTTAGAATTATAGATTGAAAGATGAATTTTGAAACTACCAAACAGGCTTAGGCTAGTGAATTAATTGTATTAATCTTTTTTATTATAAAACCAAAAACAATTTACTTGGTAAATGAGAGCCCAGAAACTTCACATTAGAGTGGGAATTTATGTATTTGTTAATAGTAATTGGTTTCTGCTATGTGTCAAGTATCATGGAATGAACTATAAATTGATGAACAAAATAAACATGTTTTCTGCCCTCTTGAAACTTACACTATGTGTAGTGGATATTTAGTTATTCCATAATCTAGAAAGTAATGTTATCTGCCCTGCCTGGTGTGGCCCAGTGGATTGAGTGCTGGCTTGTGAACTAAAGGGTCTCCAGTTCAATTCCCAGTCAGGGCACATGCCCAGGTTGAGGGCCGGGTCCCCAGCAGCAAGTGTGTAGGAGGCAACCACACATCGATGGTTCTCTTTCTCTTCCTCCCCCCCTTCTGCTTTTCTAAAAATAAATGGATAAAATCGTTTTAAAAAGTAATGGTATCTTTCATAGGTTATTTTTAGAATTAAGTGAGATAAGTTAGTAAAAGCTCTTAGGCTAGTGGTTGGAATTATACAAAAAGTTATTACTTATCTTACTGCTAAAGAAGTAAGTAGGATAATTGAGTCAAGAGTAGTGTAGCAAAAAGAGAAATATAATGTGTGTACTTCCTATCCATTGTCTATCACTAGTACTACTCCAATGTGGGTTTGATTTACCTGACTTTAGGAGGTAGTGAATTACTGTGTTATTATCTTCCCTAAACTAAGGCAGGATTGTAAATTCCCTAAAATACAACCAGACACTCTTCCTGTCTGGAACCTTGTTTTTGGATACCTGATTGTTCTCTCCCCTCTAATAAGTTATGAGAGAAATAGTCTTTGGTTTTCTGTTTTTAAATACAAAACAATAACACGTGAAACAATGAGTGGAGGAGAGGGTCAGGGAGGGAGAGGGGAGAAGAGGGGAGGAGTGTTTGCCGGAAGCATTGACATAACCAGAGGCTCTCACAAACTTAAGAGTCCCTAAGATGCAACAGACTCATTGTGTGCACAACATCACAACATCTTCTTGGGCCACCTGCACATCAGCCCCACGGGACTCGAGGGGCACAGGAAACTGATGCAAACATGAAGTTCATGCTGCCTGCTCCACCACAAGTAATATAGCATCTGAAACCATTTCGGCTAATTGTCTCCTTCCCAGCTACATCTGGGGAAGTGGGGTAAATCTATCTAGCCACTGGCCTAGTTACTGCTGTTTAAGAACTACTTGGTGTCTTGACACTCAGAAGTCACATTAAAGTCACATGAGCTAATTTTCCAAAATATGCCTGCTTCCTTGGATTCTTATATCTCCCACACTTTTTAAAAGCACTCTTTCTGACTTAAGCAGAAAGCAGTGGTTTAAGCAGCCACTCTTTCTGACAAGAGATGTCTTATTCTCAAGATGTGTTAGGTGGCTAGATCAAAAATGAGTAAAAAAATAATGGGACAAAAACTGGAGAAAACATTTGACGGATCTCATTTATTAATAAGGGTGGACACTGAGGATGTGAAATGGAGGTTTCCATCTCAAAAGTCATATAGTCTCATGGGGAAAGAAAAATGAGTTTACCATATGTATTGGTAGAAAGATAGGTATACCTAGAAATATTCTAGAAAAAAATGTATTATATGTGGTTTGTATGTATAGTGAGCAGAAAAGAAGGGGAAGATGAATGAAGATGTGTGTAAAGGAAGAGTAACTAATCTAGTTCATGGAGTCAAAAATAGACTTATTAAAGAAAGTAATCTCTTTTATCTACCTCACAGACCAGTGGGGGTTCACAAGAAAACCAGTGGTGGTAAGAGTAAGAGCCATAAATTCAGCTGGGCCAGTCTGAGGAAAAAGCCTAGATTACCCGACTCTCTCGGAGTATTCCAGCATGGCTGAGGAAGAGGGGAGAATGAGTATGATTAATCTAAAGACAATAACTAATAATATAACTGAATAAAGAGCCATGGGTTTAGGCATTAACCTATAAAGAGTTTGTAACAATGGGAGGCTGCAACGAGGAGGTACTCATTATGTGATCAGATCTAGGTATCTGTGGGTGAAATCTAATACTCGTTGAAAGTTACAGTGTACACATTTTCTAAGGCATTGTATTTAAGACAACGCAAATTTGCGAGGTAGCACTATAACCATTGGCAGAACTAGAAAAACAGTACAAAGAGAGTCTAAGGAAGGCAAGATTAGAATATGTCTTTTTCTAGAGGCTCCCCTTGTACTACCTAATTTACTTCTCAGCAAGGTCCAGAGAGATAGATATTATTATTTCCTTTTTTACAGGTAAGGGAATTGATGATTAGAGAAGTAAAATAATTTGCCAAGCTAATCTAGACAGAAAATGTCAAAGTTGGCATACACACCTACATAGTTCACCCCCAGCGTGGGCACACTTTGCCATGAAATAATGTTGCCTCAAATAAGATTTAGAAAAAAGCAAATAAAAAGTAAATTAATGAATCATGAGCATCTTATATTAGTATATATGTATATATACCAATTTCTAACTATTTGTTTTAAGCCGGAGATCTCAATTTAGCCCAGTTTTAGGGAATGCAACTTTGCAAGTTTCCAATGGTAATAAAGGGCTTGTCTTTCAGGCCCAGACCAGCAGCAGGTAATGAAATGCAGACAATCCTATACGACCATAATAAAAACACTTTCGTGCCACGCTTGTGTTCCAGTTGGTCTGCTAGTTGAATAATGCATATGCCCTATGGTCACAATCAGAAGAAATAGTATTTTGTGATAGTTTCTTATTTTGCAAGGTTTAAAAAAAAGACAAGGGAAAAATGATAAACATATAAAGCATAAAGAGAACCTCCATGTAAAAGGAAATCCATAAATCTCATTAGACTAGAAAAATACTTCCACAGTGAAGCTAACCAAATAACATATGAGTATTGTAACTGTCTCGAATGCAACAGCTTGTTGGCCGGCTATGGAAAAGCATCCGGTTTGTTGTGTGTAGCTGGTATTCCTTCCCTTGAAATAAGCATGAGCCAGATGGAATATAACTACCAGTTAGACCTGAAGAGTTTATATCCCACTGAACTACTGAATTGTACTCTCCTTTCCTTTTGTGGATTGCCAATATTTCAAAATTACCTTAAGTACACCAATTTCTTAAAATAACATATAGTATTTTAAAGTCAAAATTAAAGTAAAACTTTTTTTCAAAGTAAAACTTTTTAAGAAGTCTTAACTCTACCAATGAATTTTTAGTTTTGTTATGTGACGTTATTATGTTTTTGCCAACAGAAATAAAATAAGTTTCTTTCTAAATATGTAGTCATTTCCACTAGTTAAGAAAATGCAGTATTATGTCCATTAACTGTGTAAATATATATTTCATATACATAATTTTATATAAATGCATACATATACATTTTTATGATTTTATATTTTACATGTATAAGTGTGTAATCCATTTCACATTTACAAAACAAAGCAAAAAAGTATCTATTTAACATGACTTCTGAGTTAACAAGTATTTCTAAATCTTAGCAACTGTGGGGATATTAGACCATCAAATGGGCTTCTTGATATCAAAACAAATGATGATAAGGACGAGCAAATCATCACCATACAAATTAATGTCTTAACTACAACATAAAGTACAATGTAATGAAACCAGGAAAACATAAGAATGAAGTAATGGCCTCAATTTTTGTACCTACAGTGTGCCAAGCCAAAGACACTTTCTAAAAAGAGGCTTGAGATTATCACAAACCAAGCCAGAAAAAGAGTTGCCTATGGATACAAAAGAAAAGAAGGCTGAATATTTTCTCCTCTGGACATGTCCTAATTCCAATGGAAAGTATGAGAGGTGGCAGTATTTCCTCGTGTGTCTTAAAAATAAAAAAGTAAAAGGTACACAACTCGCTTTGTCCCTAATATCTCATTTACAGAATGCAGCTGTGCTCTTCTTTCCAGGAGCAATGAGTACTCCAACTCTGTAGGACAATATTGATGAGCTTTGAGGGCAACTCACCCCTGCTCACACTTTACCAAAGAGAAGGTACATGCGCCCGCAGCTGTGAAAAAGTGCTCTGTTGTCATATGTGTGAAAGCTATATGCTCTGAAAGAAAATGTGCTATATTTTCATTTTTTAAAAAATCCAGTAGTTACCCTGGAAAACTGTGTGATGTTCAGCACACCTTGTTTGGTCAAGAGTCCCTAGAAGCATACTCAGTCTCAGTGATAAGCTAGAAGAACTCAAATGCCTTTATACTCACAGTTATACTTTGCTACTGCAGAAAGATACAGATTAAAGGCAGCAAAGGAGAAAGGCAAATGAGCAATGTCCAGAAACAGCCAGGTGCAAATTCCCAGGTTACCCTGCCAGTGGCGTTGCATGGCAATGCACTTAACTCTCCCAGTGGTGACTGGTGATAATATGTGTGAAGTGTTGCCAACAGGGGAAGCTCACCTAAATCAGGATGTGCAGGGATTTTCCCTGGGGATCAACCCACATGACTGGCCTGTTACTATGATTCCAGCCCTCCCTACTCTTCCAAGCAAAAACCCAGCTTCACCTCAATTCACATTGTTAGGATAAATGATACAGCAGAGTAGCCCAAGGACTCAAACATACAAAAGCAATCTTACCAGGCAGAATGTTTTAAGGGCCAGTCCTGAAGACAGACCCTTTACTGGAATGTGTAGGAATTCAGCAAGCCAGGTCGAATGAGTGGACTCTGTCATGCCTGCCTTAATTCTTCTGCAGTAAATAGATACCGTTATGATAATATTTATGTTATCTGCTTTAGAAGTTGTTTGAGACATATTTTTGATAATCCATGTGTAAATCCCAAAGGCTCTTTTAGCTGTTAGTGTTACCATCCAGATTATGGTTGATGTCAATAAAAGTTAAATGGGAAATATGACTTCTTTAAGCAATACACAGAACATTATGCTGATATTTAACAAACTTCATTTTTCCAGATGAAAATAAAATTCTGCTTAAGAATAGGCATTGTTCGCACTCTATATCATCTAATTATAAAAGTATCAACCTGATATTAATTTTCCCAATGCATAATTAAACAATATAGACATTGAATTAATCTTATAATATGGTGTTTTATACATGCTTATGTATAGTTATATATGCATATGATATATGAGAAAATGATAGGCACAGAACATTTTCATTGTATTAATTTATTCATCTCTATTTTAAAATAAGTAATTAGTTAATCTGAGATGTAAGCTTGGTTTACATCATCAAAATAGTGAGAGATAGAAGGTACATCTTATTGTGCTTTTTAAAAATATAGAGTTTATTAATTGAGTTGTCCGAATTTTCTCCCCTTTGCCCCCCCTATTCCCTATTCCCTCCAGCTTAGTTTATGTCTATGGGTCATGCATGTAAATTCTCTGGCTTCTCTATTTCCTATACTATTCTTAACATGCCCCTTTCTATTGTACCTCTGAATTTGTACTTCTTAATCCCTGCACCTTTCCCCCATTCTTCTTCTTTCCCTCCCAACTGATAACCCTGTAAACAATCTTCATATCTATGATTCTGTTTCTGTTTCTTCTTGTTTGTTTAGTTTGTTTTTTAGATGCAACTCTTGATAGCTGTGACTTTATTGCCATTTTAATGTTCATCGTTTTAATCTTCTTTTCCTTAAATAAGTTTCTTGTAACATTTTGTATAATAATGGCTTGGTGATGATGAACTCCTTTAGCTTTACCTTGTCTGGGAAGCATTTTATCTGCCTTTCAATTCTAAAAGAAAGCTTTGCTGGGTAAAGTAATTTAGGTTGTAGGTCCTTGCTTTTCATCACTTTTAATACTGCTTGCCAGTACCTTCTTGTCTGCAAAGTTTCTTTTGAGAAGTCAATTGACAGTCTTATGGGAACTCCATTGTAGGTAACTATCTATTTCTCACTTACTGCTTTTAAGTTCTCTATTTTTAATCGTTGGCATTTTAATTATGATGTGTCTTGATGTGGTCTTCTTTGTGTCTACTTTGCTTGGGTCTCTCTGTGCTTCCTGGACTTGTATGTGTGTTTCCTTTACCAAATTAGGGAAATTTTCTTTCTTTTTTTTTCAGATATGTTTTCAATTTCTTTCTCTTTCTCTTCTTCTTCCAGCATCTGTATGAATCAAGTATTGGTACTTTTGAAGTTGTTCCAAAGGCTCTCTAGCCTATCCTTGTTTTGTTTTTTTTAATTCTTTTTTTCCCTTGCTGTTCTGATTAAATGTTTTTTTCTTCCTTATGTTCCAAATAATTAATTATTGGCTTCATCTCCTCCACTATTAATTCTCTGTAAATTTTTTCTTCATTTCACTTAATGTAAACTTCATTTCTGCCTCAGGTTTTTTATGCTGTTGAAGTAACCAATGAGTTCCTCAAGCATCTTAATAAACAGTATTTTAAATTCCGCATCTTTTAGATTGCTTATCTCTATTTTGTTTAGTTATTTTTCTGGAGTTTTGTTCTGTTCTTTCATTTCAGCCATACTTCTTTGTCTTCCAATTTTGGCAGCCTCCCTGTGTTTGTTTCTATGCATTAGGTAGAGCTGCTTTGACTCCCTGTATTAGTAGTGTGGCCTACTGTACAGAAGTGCACCAGTAAGTTCAGTAGGGCAGAGCCTTAAGTAATCGCCTGGGTGGAACGACCCTTGTAAACCAAGTGGATGGAGTCTCTGATATAGTGTCATTGATCTGTGGCTGTGTGGGAGAGGAGGGCTCAGAAAGGGGACAATGCTGCTGCCTGGCCTCTGGTGTGTTTTCTGGGAGGAAGGTGTCCCCTGGAACTTGTCCTGATGCCAGACACTTCAATTTCTCCCCATGTGCCATGGATGCCCTTCCAGCTGCTCCACCCATGCCGGATCCCAGAAAAAGTGAGTCTGTGTAAGTCCTAAGTCTGTTGCAAGCCCTTTAAGAGGAGACTTTTGAAAATCCTTTGGTTTCTTCTTCTTCCCCAATGCCCTCTGGTTTTTATAGGCAGAAATTATGGGGACTTATCTTCCTGGCACTGGAACCCTGGGCTGTGTGGTCTGGTGTGGAGCTGTGATCCCTCGCTCCTGTGATATCCCTCCTGGTTCTTACCCACCACACATCGATGCAGGACCACCCATCCTGCATCTCCATCTGTGCCTCTCCACCTGTCTCTGTGTCTCCGTTCCTTCGACCCGTCTGGGCGAATGTGACTGCTTTAATTCTTTGGTTGTTGGACTTCATACGGCTCAATTTTCTGATGATTCTGGGTGATGGTTGTTTTGTAGTCTAGTTGTAATTTTCGCTGTGGTTGTGCAAGGAGGTAAGCCATGTTCACCTCTGTCTCCATCTTGAATGGGTCTGTTGTCTTACTGTTTTTCTATTCCCAGTCTCTTCCACATGTCCTGACCAACATAGTAAATATAAGCAGGCGCTTTATTCTTTAATTAAGGATTTATTTTTAAGTGAATCTTTCAGGTGTGCATCTTTAAATTTTATATATATATACATATTTTTCATATTTTTTATATATATATATATATATATATATACACACACACACACACACATATAATTTGCACTGAATAAATTTCTGCAGTAAAACATTGCAGTAAACAGCTCTCAGTGACTGTGATTCACATTCTTACAAGACTCTCTCCATATTCTTCTGGTTTATGCATGGTGAAATTAATACGCTAAGCCCCACAACTGCATTGACCTGCCACCACTGGATCAAAAGGTACCGAATCAGGACATAGCTTCTGCTAATCACATACACCCACGTTAAGCTTAGATTTGGAATTAAATTACTTGGAGAAAAATAATGTCAGTTGTTGATTTCCATAATGTTAAATGTGACAGAGGCAGTGGGATTCTAATTTTCAGCCATGTCAGTAGCTCTGGATTCAGCAGCTTGTTGCTGGTGGCACAGGTGGAGGAATGGTTCTAAAGCTGGCAGCTGTTCAAAGCTAAGAGCTTTCAAATAATAGATGCAACTTTGTCAGGCTTCTTCAAGATTGTGGTTCTGGTAGTTAATCCTGGAAACACTTCTATTTTTCTTCAGTCTTTTAAAAAACTCTGTGACAGAGATCTCTGAATAAATCCATTTCTAATTAAACTAATTAGAGCTGGTTACTGTGTAATACAATGGGAAAGAGGAGTAGAATTGGTAAGAATACTCAAGTGATAGCATCTTTGTGCTACTGTATCAAGTTCCAGTTCTGCTAGTAATTCTCATTTCTTAGGCAAGTTTTTCCCCCTAAATCTCAGCTCACTCATCTCTAATGAACTCACCTCCCATGAAGAACTCTTTACGAAGATAATGCATATGAAGCCTTACTACATGGGTCAACAAAGCTGTTGGTGCTTTTGCTGATGTGATATAACTCAATTATTTAAATCCTGAATTACATCTCATAGACAAAGGTAAACATTTAGGCTTAGAAAGAAGAAAAGCTATTCTTCCAGCATTAGGTATAAATGAGCCAATATCTAATTAAAAGATATAATTGAAGTTGATAGAACATTGAAGGCTATATACACAGATTTATTTATTTCCCTAAGGCCCTCTACTATATGTCTCATTCTCACTGAGGCTTCCATGTTACTTATTATTAAAAACAAATGTGAACAACGGTACTTTAACAACAATAACATAATGTAAAAAAATAAAAACATGGTTGTATTAGATTAGATAACAGTCCTTTTGCAACATTTGCCTTAGTAATTCCTAGTATGAGCTGCATCCAACATCAGGTGAACAACCCAAATGAAAGTACAAAGTTGATGATTAATTCTGCAAATTATCTTGTCAATAACATTTTCTTAAATATACCAGGTTGCAAAAAAACATTGAATAAGTAAACATTTTCCCAGCTGACTTAAAATATGATTTGTTGACGAAAAAGGTGTACCAATACAGAAGAACCAGAAACACATGTCCAATGGGGCAAATGAGGCTGAACTGAATTATTGATAAAGTCGGTTCCAATGCTGAGAGCCTAAAAATCCATGAAACTGTGTAATGAAAAAGTAGATATAGTTAATTAGGAACAGTTTCCGGTGAGTTTTGTGTTGTATACAAAGGAAAGGAGAGAGGCAACAGGTCTGCAAGTCAGAAAGATAAGGGGCTAAGTATAGTGACGTCAAAATAAGCATTTACATATTAAGTTCAGCCCCTGCCTCCTGAAGTCACATTATGCAAAAGTATAAATGTCCCTCTCTTAATAAAATATAAATATTAAATAAGTTATTTTTGCTGCTCTAGTGAGTACTTTCATTACGCTCCAGCAAAGTTGCTTACTACTCATCCCTTCTTTGTTTTTGCTGATGTGCAAATCAAAGGGTGAATGCAGTCATTTCATGGTTCACTCCTGGTTGCTTCACCCCGGCAGTGAACATTTGCACATTAACCATTGACAGTACCTGCTGTCTCTATCCAACTTTGTAAATCTCATACTGTGAAATGCTATTGCATTTTCATTTTCTTTCATGCTATGCTAATAAGCATGTGAAGCATCAACCTTTGAAAGTGTTTTTGATTGTTTATTTGTTCATTTCAGGACTCTATTTCAAACTATTAAATTAGTGTGTACTGAACAGGCAGATGTTCTTATGATAAGAAAGGTTGAATGAAGCCTGCTTTTTCAAGAGTCCTTCACAGGTTTGCTTAACCTCAGTGATTTCCTAATTGTGCAGGATTGTTATGGAGTATTTCTGTGTAAATGTTCAAGTAACATCTGACACTGGCAGTAGTAATTCACTGAATAAACATATTTTTAAAAAGCAAATATTTATTTTAAGTGAATTCAGGTAAGCAGGCCAATACAAATAAAAGCAGTTTATTTTTCTATCTCTTTGAGTTTAATCAAGTAATATAATTTGTGTTTTTGTTTTTATTTCATGGAAATAAAGAGTACCAAAATCTTTTAACTCGGGACCTAGAACTAAGAAAGAGGAAAAACTTATTGCAAATATAAAATTAGTGAAGTAAGTAAATATGGCGGCAATCATGTTTAGCCTACAACTTTCTCCAAAACATCTAACTGTAAATTCTAGTCCATCTACATATTATACAACTAAGTAAACCTGCCATGAGCAATAGGAAGTTTAAACATATATGAGTGAAACATTTATAAGTAGTTGGCACAACATTCATGGGGGTACACTGATTATCACTCTATCGCAACAAAAAACATTTTTATCTGCTTATATGTGAAGGACAATAGTTTCTTTTTTCTTAAGCATTGAGTTTTGGTTTTTTCCTATGTTTACAAGCTATAGTAAGTCAAGATACAATTTGATCACAGATGATTTTGCTTAATGAATTTTACCAAGGATCATTGGTAAACACTATTACTATAGCCACGTTATTCCTTTCATTAAGGAAGACTTGATTCTGTTTAAACATAAATGCAGGTTGATACCCTAAAAACCAAATGTCAAATTAAACGATTTATTCTAATCTTCTATTGAGGTGTTAATTATAGTAATTAGCCATTGAAGTGTAAAATATTACCTACAATTTGGAAACTCAAAACTACACATATGTATTATTTTACAGCTTCTTTGGTTAGAGAGTGTAGGCGTCCTGTGCTTTGGGATGTCTCGGAGCTGTCACTAAGCTATCACCTGGGGCTGTGGTCTCTTCTGACGCTCTAGTAAGGACAGATCCACTCTTATGATTGTTGGAAGCCTTTATTTCTTTGTGGGCTGTTGGATTGATAGGCTCAGTTTATCAGCATCTGTAAGCAAGACCTGGAAGCTGTTCTCAGTTCCTTGCCACAAGGGTCTCCCGATATGGCTGCTTGCTTCCTAAAATCAGCAAAAAAGAGTAACTCTTTGCAGCCTGGCATTACACTTGAAGGTAATCATGTACACATCAACATATATGTGTGCCATCTCTGTCATATTATATTGCCAAAGCAAGTCACTACTATTGCCTACACTAAAGAGTTGGGGATCACATAAATGATAAATATCAGATATCACGATAATCAGGATCACTTGGAGGTCTGTCACACTGGAATAATTATACAAGTGAGTAATTATTTCAATAGACTTTAAAATGCAGTTGTCTGAGAGGTTTTCTGGTTTCCAGTCCATGTCTAATAGGTGGATTAAAAGTTGGCATCTCTTCTTGGGCTATCAGGTTACTAAGGTCATAGCAAAACCACTTCCCTGAAATTGGACACAAAGGTGGATGTGGAGATTCCAACATGACTGGTGCAGAAAACCCTGAGCAGAACCTCTATGGGAACCAGAACTGGGATAGGAGCACATGGACTGTAACTGATGAACAGCTGGAGGCTTAGTACGGACAATTTGGGAGAAAATATTTCTAGAAGAACCCAGTTGTTGGGGGGGTCACATACTTTTGTGAGCTTTACCTCCTGTAGATCTATCACATCCTTACAGGGATTAACAAAGAAAAGTTCTTTCATGCATCTGCCAGAGAGTAAATGGAATCATTTGAAGTACACTGGAGCATTCTCTTCTTAATGAGGAGAAAAACTTTTCAGATTCTAACCTGCTGAGTTAGAGTCTAATCAGAGTCTAATTTACTTAGAGGAAGTGAAATATTCAACTGCACTAGCTACCCTGTCTCACCTAATGGGCTTTCCCCACCTGTCCCCAGCTAATGGGCTGGGGACACAGTGAAGCGCTGGTTAAGTTCCCAGGGCCAGAGCCGAGGCTCACCAAAAGATGAAGATGTAACCATAGAACTACAGAATGCTTCCTTTCCCTCCAACCCTTACCACTACATTACTAATGGCCTACTTAGCACAATTCTTTTACTCAATACATCATATATACCTTTCAAAAAATACAATTTGTGCTACAAGGCAGCAAACAGTTTAAGACCTGAACAAGCACTGGAACCAGAGTCAGAGATGGTAGGATATTGGAATTATCAGACCACAAATTTAGAAAAAAACTGTAAATAATACCCTATATGGCTTTAATAAAAATGAAAAGTAGACATTATGCAAGAATGAAGGATAATGATAACAGAGAGAGTAAAACTTTAAGGAATAATTAAAATATTAGGGATCAAAAACTCTGGAACAGAAATGAGTAATTGCAACATGACTGAGAAAACAATCTCTGAGCTTGAGCATATGACAATAGGAAGTCCAAAACTGAAAAGCAAAGAAAAAAGAACTAAAAACACCAGAAAAGAATGTCCAAGGACAGTGGGACAACTACAAAAACTATACTGTACATTTTAATGAAATTCCATAAGAAAAAGAAAAAGTCATAAAAGCAATGTTTATGGCAATAATGACTGAGAATTTTTTAAATTAATGTCAGATAGCACACCACAGATCCAGAAAACTCAGAGTACATTAACAAAATACATTAAGGCCCCAAATATTCAAACTACAGAAATCAGAAATAAAGTATAAAATCCTAAAAGAAGTCAAATGAAAAAAAACACTTTACTTGCAGTAAGCAAAATTAAGAATTATATGAGATTTCCCCACATTATATGAGAATCTACACAAACAAGAGTGGAATGAAACATTTAAAGTAATAAGAGAAGAAAACCACCAAACTAGAATTCTGTACTCTGCATTTATCCTTCAAAGGTGAAAGAGAAATAAAGACTTTCTCGGAGAAAATGAACATGTGATTTTTTTTTTGCTTGTAGAACTCAACTACCAAATGCTAAAAAAAATGTTTCTCAGAGAGAAGGAAAATGAAGTATGTCAGAAACTCAGACCTACATGAAAAAGGTAGCACATAGGAAAATAAAATAATAAGGATAAAATAAACATTTTATTTTTAATGATATAGCAGGTCACAGTTTGTCATAATAGTAGCAATAATGTACTTGATTATGAATAATTGCATACATTATATACATATGCATTTGTCCAGTTTTAGATAAGTGAAATGAATGATATAAGAGATTAGAGAAAAGAATTTGGAATATTTTGTCATACTATACTTGAACTACCTGTGAAGTAATATCGTGTTTACTGAAAATGGGCTTGGATAAGTACTAAATATGTATTGTAAATTCCAGGATGATCACTTAAAAATTAAAGAAAAAATAAGTATAATAGATATGCTAAAAATTTAGAGAAAATCAAATAATAAAAAATGATCAGTTAAAACCGTAGAAGGTAGAAATTATGTGGAAGACAATTAGAGAAAAAGGACAACAAATAGAAAACAGTAACAAAAATTATATCAACAACCACTTTAAACATCAATATCCTAATACACTAATTAAAATACAGAAATGGTGAAAATGTATCAAAAAACAAGATCTAAGTATTTGCTGTTCATAAGAGATCCACTTTAAATACAAAGACATACAAGGTCTGTTCAGAAAAAGTCCAGCCATTGTTCATATAATGAGAATGGTTGCATGATATCAATGTAACCTGGCAGCCAAGGAGAGTGGAGTGGACTGAGCATATATGAACAATGATGACTTCACTGTACTAGTCAGAGGGAGCAGTAGACACATCTGAGTGAGTATGTGTGCTACGTGGCTGTCACATTCAAAATAAATGAGTAGAAAAAGGAACCTGCATCACATTTTGCATTAAGCTTGAAAATTACTTTGTAGAAACTATCTGGATAATTAAAAAGGCTGAAGTTATGGACAACTGGTGATTGGCAGCTTCATCACAATAATGTGCCTGCTCATGCATCAAATGTTATGAAATTTTTTTGCAAAACATCATATCGCCCAGGTGACTCAGCCCCTCTACAGCCCAGGTTTGGCACCCTGAGACTGCTGGCTTTTTACAAAACTAGAATCACCTTTGAAAGGGATGAGATTCAGAAAAATAGGATGGAACAGCTAATGGCTATTACAACAAAGGATTTTGCGGAGTGTTTTGAACAATAGAAGATATGGCAGGAGGACTGTGTGAGGTTCCAAGGTGCCTACTTTGAAGAGGTCTGAGGTACTATGTCCTGTGTACAATGTTTATTATACCTTGTTTCTTCTTCAATAAATATCTCTATTTTTTGTACTATATGGCTGGATATTTTCTGAACAGACCTCAGATATATTAAAAGTAAAGGAATGAGTAGATATACCATGATAACATTAATCAAGAAGGACAAGTAACTATATTAATTCAAGACAGAGCAGATTTTTATGGCAAGAAATGCTATTCTAGACAATGAGAGATAACACATAATTGTAGAGGACACAATACTTGAAGAAGACATAACAACAGTTAATGTGTATGTGCCTAATAACACAGTATCAGCATATATGAGGCAAAAACTGATAGAACTTCAAAGATAATGACAAATCTACTACTAGAGTTGGAGACTTCAAGACCACTCTAATAGAAATAGGAACTAGACCAGACAGGAAATCAGTAAGGACATAACTGAATTCAATGACACCATCAACCAGCTGTGTAGAAGGGATATCTATAGACTACTTCAGTCAGCAACAGCAGAATACACAGTCTGTCTCAAGCTCACATGGAACATTCACCAAGACAGATATTCTACCATAAAACATGTCTTAACAACTTAAAAAATAGAAATTATGCACTGTCTTTTCTCAGAACAAAATGGAATTAAACTAAAAGTCAGCAATAAAATGATAACTGTAAAATGCTAAAATAAATGGAAATTAAACAATAGTCCTCTAAACAATACATGGCTCAGTGAAAAAAATCTCGAGAAATTTAAAAAATATTATATACTAAATGTAAAATGAAATGTAAGTCATCAAAATTTATTTGGTGCAGCAGATCCATGCTTAATGGAAATTTTATTATTTTTATTTTTTTAATATCTTTTTTAAGATTTATTTATTTTTAAAAGGGAAGGGAAGGAGAGAAATATCAATGTATGGTTGCCTCTTGTGTATCCCCTGCTGGGAACTGGCCTGCAACCCAGGCATGTGCCCTGACTGGGAATCAAACCACAATACTCTGGTTCACAGGCCTGCACTCAATCCACTGAGCTACACCAGCCAGGGCCTGCTTAAAGGAAATTTTAGACTATTGAATGCTCATGTTATCAAGAACAAAGATCTAAAATCAATCATCTAAGTATCCACCTTAGGAAACCAAGAGAAAAAGCTGATTTAAAAAGAGAACAAAGTAAAAAAAATGAAATAAATAATAGGAATTAGTACAGAAATCAATGAAATTGAAAAATAAAAATTAATATAAAAAATTGATGTAACCAAAAGATGATTCTCTGTAAAGATTAGTGAAATCACCAAGTGTGTAGTCAGGCTGAGAGGGAGAAAGTGAGAGAGAGAGAGACTCAAACAACAAGTAACATAAGTAAAAGAAGAGATATCATTAGAAATCCATCCCATGGTCATTGAAAGGATAATAAAGGAAAACTATGAACAACTCTAGGCCAATACATTTGATAACCTAGATGAATTTGACTAATTCTTGGACAGATTTAATTACGGAAGAAGAGATATACGATATAGACAGTCCTATGACTATTAAAAATTGATCAGTAAGTAAAAAACATTTAAAAACAGAAAGCACTAGGCCCAGATTGGTTTATTGGTGAATTCTCTCAAACATTTAAATAATAAATTATACAGTTCTCTACAGTCTCTTTTAGAAAGTAGAAGCAGAGGGAATGCTTCTCAACTCATTCAGAGACCATCATTACCCTAATACCAAAAACAGATGAAAATATTTCAAGAAAACTATAAGTCAATATATCTAATGAATAACACTTAAAAGTTGCAAATCAAATCTAACAATGTATAAAAAGAATTACACTCCACAAACAAGTGGGAGTTATCCCAGGTATGCAAAGCTAAGTTCAACATTAAAAAATTAGTTAATGTAATCCATTACATCAATAATCTAAACAAGAAACATTACATGATTACATCAATAAATTTTTTAATAAGCATTCAGCAAATCAAACAACCATTCATACTAAAAACTCCCAGTAAGATAAAGGGAAAATTTTCTTAAGTTGATAATAACATTTCCAAAAATCTAGAGCTAATGTAATACTTTATGGTGAGAAACTTAAAGCTGTTTACTACAGTCAGTTAATGATAATGATATCTTCTCTCACCATGCTTTTCCATATTATCCTGGACATTCTATCTAATACAATGAGACAAGAAAATGAAAAAACAAACAAACAAACAAACAAAAAACGAGTACACAGATCGAGCAGAAAAAGTAAACTGCTTTTGTTTGCAGATGACATAATTATGTATGTCAAAATCCAAAAGAATATAATTTAAAAAATCCTGGAACCACTGAGCAATTCTAACAAAGTTGTAGGACAAAAGATTGATTATATACAATAGTTAATTATTTTCCTAAATACCAGGAATAATCAGGTAAATTTTTTTTAATTTATTCATTTATCTTTAGAGGGGAAGGGAAGAAGAGAGGGAGAAAAACACCAATGTAAGGTTGCCTCTAGTGTGTCCCCCCCTGGGAACTGGCCTGCAACCCAGGCATGTGTCCTGACTGGGAACCAAATTGTGATCCCTTAGTTTGCAGGCCCATATTCAATCCACGGAGCTATAACAGCCAGGGCTCAGGTGAAATTTTAAATTAAAAACACAATACCATTCACATTAGTAGCCCACACCATGAGATACCTAGGAATAAAGCTAAATATGGATAAGATCTATATGGAGAAAACTACAAAATTGTGATGAAAGATATCAAAGAAAACATAAATGGAGGAATATTTCATATTTATGAATAGGAAGACTCAAAATTGTCAACATGTCAATTATGTCCAACTTGATCTATATATTCAACATAATCCCAATCAAAATTTCATCAATTTATCTTGTGGATATTGAAAAATTGATGCTAAAATACATGGAGAAGCCAAGAATCCTGAAGAGCTGACAGTGTGGAAGAGCGAAGTTGGAGGACTAACATTATTTAACTCCAAGACATATAAACCTAGAGTAATGAAGATGGAGAGGTATTGGTGAAAGAACACACAACAGATCACTCAGCATAGAGAGCCAACAAACAGGAACACACACACATAGGCAACTGATCCTTGGCAAAGGAGTAAAGGCAGAACAACGGAGCAAAGATAGTCTATTCCACAACTAGTGCTGAAGCAGCTGGATATTATTAATACACATAAAAAAATGAACCTAGAAATAGATCTTATATCCATCACAAAAATCAACTCAAAATGGATCCCAGACCTAAATTTGAAGTGCACAACTGTAAAACTACTAGTAATAAACATAGTAGAATGGCTAAATGTAGTCTGGGTATGATGATGACTTTTTGGATACAACACCTGAGGCACAACTCATAAAAGAAATAATTAATAAGCTGAAGTTAATTAAAATCACAACTTTTTACTCTGTGAAAGATGATGTTAAAAGAATGAGAAGAGGGTCACAGGCAAGAAGAAAATATTGACAAAAGACACATCTGATAAAGAAATGTTGTGCAAAATATACAAAAATCCTTAAAACTCAAAAATAAGAAGTCAGGCAAACTTATGAAAAAAAATGGGCTGAAGACCTTAACAGACACCTCACCAAAAGAAATATACACACAGATGGCAATTCAGCATATAAAAAAAATGCTCCACATCACACGTCATTAGGGAAATGCAAAGTAAAATACAAATAGCAATGAGCAAACACTATACCTATCGGTTCAGTCAAATATGGAACACTGACACCTCCAGGTGCTGGCAAGAATGTAGAGCAACAGACAATTTCATACATTGCTGGTGAAAATGCCAAATGGCTCTGCCACATTGGAAGGCAAATTGATAGTGTTTTTACAAAGCTGAACATACTGTTACTACACAATGAGATCTAGCAATTGTGCTCCTTAATATTTACCCAAAATAAGTTGAAAACTGATGTCCACACAAAACCCACACACAGATGTTTATAATAACTTTATTCATAATTTACAAAACTTGGAAGAAACAAGATGTTTTTCAGTGAGCAAATAGATAAGTTGTAGTATATCTCTTTAGCTCAAAAGAAATGAGCTAAAAAGAAATGAGCTATCAGCAGGAAAAGACAAGGAGGAAACTTAAGTGTATATTACTAGGTGAGGGAAGTCAATCTGAAAGGCTACATACTGTATGATTTCAAATAAATGACATTCTGGAAGTCACAACTATGGAGGCAGTAAAACATTCAGTGGCTGCCAGAGGTTAAGGGGGAAAGAAGGATGAACGGGAGGAGTACAAAGGATTTTTAAGAGAGTGAACTATTCTGTATGATAATGTAATAGTGGATAACATCATTATACATTTGTCCAAACCCGCAGAACAAACAACACTAAGAGTGAACCCTAATAAAAACCAGGAAATCGGGATGGTAATGATGTTTCAGTGAAGGTTCATTGGCTGAATGCAATGTACCACTGTGGTGTGGAATGTCAAATATGCCGGAGGTTGTGTATGTATGAAGACAGGTCTTAAATAGCAACCGATGCTCACAAAAGTGAGTGTTGTATGGGAATTCTCACTTTTGCTGTGAATCTAAAACTGCTCCAAAACAGTTTATTAACATAAAATTTATAAACTTAGAAAGCTTAACTGAACTTTCATAAATAGTTTACAATAGATTCAGTAATCAGATTCTTGGTGGTAGTGTTGGTACAGTGGTTTTAAGGTCAAATGTGTATTTTTGGATAAAGGAAGTGAATATTAATAATAATATGACCAATAAATGGAAATAGCAATATGAAAGAAACAAGAGAAGAATATGTGATAAAATTTGTAAGAGTAAATAAAAATATCACAATGCTGAACTTGAAGCATAAAGTGTAAATATAAAGTATTTTATCTTTTAAAGATACATGTATTCCCTAACTTCTCTGAAAGGACCTATAAACAATCACTAATCCGACAGCCATAAGCCCCCCTAGGACCCAGTTTCAGCCTATAATCATCACCTTCCCATAAATGTTTCCTTGTCATGATGGCTTGTTGTTTGTGTCAACTTTCCCATGAATATTTCCTTGGTATTATGGGTGGCCTGTATTTTGTTTTTGGTTTTGGCTTTGGTTTCCAACTGGAATTGGCTGTAGTCTCCAGTCACTGGAGACCAAGCACTAATCTAAGTACCACTGTCACTAGGTTTGTAAGTGACTAACGTGCAATCACTTGACTTTACGTAAAGAAGATTGTCCTCTCCTAGGTAACTTGGGTAAACCTAATCCAGTCAGTTGTAGGGCTGTAAAAGTGAGACTGAGATTTTCGTGAAGAAAAAGGACTCCCTGCAGACTAAAGAACACACTTCTCAGGAGGTGTCTTCAGCCTGCCTTCCTGCCCCCTAGAGTTCAAACTTTAGCAGCAAGCTCCCACAATTGGGTAAGCCAATTCCTTAAGATAAGTCTCTTCGTGTATATGTATATGTATTTAAATAAAATGTGTTAGAATTAATTTCACCTCTTAAAAACATTTTAATGTGTCTAATACAAAATCTAAAATTACATATCTGGCTTACATTGGTCACTTATGTTTTATTTCCAGTGGACAATGTTGATCTTTTATGTTCTCCATTCATTTTATTTCTGCAAGTTATTTGCTGGAGAAATTACAATATCTTATATATTTACTTACTAGTAAAGATCCATACAGCCTGGACTTTACTGAGTGTATCTGTAAGTTTTGGTATATTTTCCCCATATATTGTATCTTCATTGGTGGTTAGAACTCAGGACACAATCAGAAAGTGACGATTCTAGGCACGCCTCTGAACTCGAGGCTTGATTTTGCTTGGGCATGGATATCTCATCATTGTATTTCCATCAGATGCCACATAATGTTGTGCTGTGCATATCTTCATATTGTTAGTAGCGTCTGCTGATGATTGCTTTGGCACAAAATTTTATTAGTGCATGCAAAATGGTGATGCCATAATTTTTAAATCCCTTTGTTATTCATTAAAAATGATGAATATCTACCCATCACTTCTTTGGAGAAAAAAATGGAGTTCTTCCATTTTGTGGAAGGCATACTCCAATGGTATCTTTTGACAAAGCTGAATTAATTTTCATCATGGCTAAAGAACAGGGACCCTATCAATGAAACAGCTTTGCTATGTGTCCCAAAAGTATTAAAAACAAATTTCAATATCACTATCAGAGAATTCCTGGCAGCAAATTAGAGTAATAAGAAACACACCCACTGAATCTCTATGGTTTGATTTGGATCTACCAAGATCACTTGTGGATTCAATTATGTAGCGTGTGGATACAGCACAAGGAAGAGCAATTGTGAGAGATAATCTCATTCACATCCCATTAAAGCAATGAAGAAGGCTCTTGAGAAGCAGCTAGCATTTCAAGAGCTCAGAGTCTGGGGCCCAATGTATGCATATGATTAGACCAAGCCAGCTAGAAGTAATTATCTACAGATTACCTCAGGCATCCTCTGAGGAGGTATTGCTTATGAGAGGACACGGTGTCATTCAATCTCAATTCAGTAATTACAACATTTTTGTAGAAAGATCGCAATATACGCTCTACTTGATGGATAGAGAAAATGAAGAACCTGAAAATTCACCACCACCTCCAGAAAGAATGCAAGTTTCACTTACCATTTTAACAATATCCTCTTTAATTTTAGAGACTTTCTATACTTCAAAAGTACTCGAATTCTGAAAATAAGATTACTACTTGGAAATAAAACCTACAATAGAAAGAACTCGCATGAACTTAACATATATCAGGTGTTTGACATAACAGAAGAATACTGTAGAAGAGGGATGGAGCCATTTATCTATGACATAAGCTCTTATCAATCCCTTTATATAAGCCAGATATTGTGGTGTAAAATAAGAATAGAAAAATAGGGAAAAATCCAGGACTTGTACTTTACCCTTAGGCAGATAATAATGGTATAGTGTGATAAAAGCAATAATAGAGGCAGAGTCTGGAAGCGTGCCTGGGAAAATCATCCCTGTAGTGCCCACAGTTTGGCTGAATATTAAAAGACGAATAAGAATTAGTACAAGAACAAAGGGTGTTATTGAAAGGAAGGAGCATGTGTAAAGCATCCTTGCCCATGAAGTGAAAAGTGAGATGACACAGAAGCAGAGACTGACTTTGTCTCACTTTTGGCATGGAGTTTCATATTGCGCCTACGTGCCTCACATAAGTTTGGCAAAGGCCAGATTACTATGGAATTTAGGCATTGCACTTTGAAAGACAAGTGAAAGGATAGCCGAATAAAATGAAATCCTTTTTACTACATTTACCACTGAAGTTATTATACCCTGACTTCTTTTCTACACACAGCTACTAGTTGCATGCATCACAGTCATCTCTCCATGACCACTCAGACCCAGTCTTGCGTAGCTAAGTAACGTAACTTCAATTTTGGTGCCTTGATTATACTCCATGACTTTTTGTATGTGATCTTGTCTTGCCACTTGATGTTAATTATAGCCAGTAGCCCATGCGAATGAAACCGAGATGAAACCTGTGATTCCAATTACAGGGCCACATCTCACCATCTGAAGCTGTCATTGCCATCAGTTTTCTATAAACTATGTGCTTTGCCTCTGTCTGGACTTTTAAAGCTACTTTTAAAGATGCTGTTTACAACAAAGAACATTGTAGTTTGGCACACGTAAGCCAGATAAACAGATAAACACTTAAGTTCAGTGTTTATCTTCAGTGAATAAACCACAGCAGGAAGAAAGAAAGGAAGGAAGGAAACTAACAGAATATATGTTATCATATCAAACAGCATCTCTTTATTCCCAAAGTAATTGCTGTTCATTGGCCCTGATTCTTAGATAAGATTCTGCACATCAAAGCATTAGATTAACTGCAAGCAGCTGTACAAATATTAGTTATTTTAAAAATAACAAAATCTTCTACAAATTTTACTCACTAGTCTGCAGTTTCCTACAGCACATAGATTAACTTACTTTAATACATGGGAAAATACATAATTATAATCAAGTGGCAATATTCTATGTACACTGCCCCAAAAGGCAATTAAGTGTACTCGAAACTGACATAGAGAACAAGTTATGATCAATAATGTAACAGGTTGCCATGATAGAGGGGTACTCTGGGGAAAATCACACTTATTTACTCCTAGTGTGTGTGTGTTGGCATGCTCCTGTGAATTTTGTATATGTGGGTCTGTGTGTGTGCCTTTGCATTTCTTCTTTGGTGGGCAATGTACCAGAAAACCAACTTGGAAATTTCTAAAGATGGTAGAATTCTTGTACTCATTTGTGGCACACTGTTAAAAAGATGGAAATTCCTCAGAGAGCAGAGTAGATGGATTCCCTGAGGGGGCTGATACCAGTTCTCCTAATGTCACTAGGTTAATGTACTCAGAAGAGTAAATGTGGGATAAGATGCAGTTTGACTGTATGTAAAAAACACCCTGGAGTAGTGCTCATTTTCACTGAGCAAACCACAGTGAACAGGGAAAGAGGGGGTCAGTACACATACAGTTTTTTAGAACAGTACCTTGTAGATCTCCCAGAGAGAAGCAGACTTATTGATTCTATTGAATCTATATTTTTTAGGTTACACAAATATATATGACTAAATTAACATCCAAATTTAGATGTTAGATAGCTGCCCACACACCAGGAAAGTAGTTATGAGGTGAATTAAAAGAGCTGAGGTAAAAACTTGCGGATACAGACCTAGAATGACTTAGCCAATCTTATCAGCGAGACACTAAGCTCATCCTCACCACCCTAACCACAAAATATGCTGTTTCCCTCGTGGTGGGCCAGCATCTTCTACCAAATATGAATAGCCACACAATGTGGCACTTAGATACAGTGTCCACAGCTCACAGATTTCCAAGATTTTGGTTCTGATGTACACATTGTCCACCCCAAATAAAACTGCCAAATATTATCTGCCAGCATATTCTAACTTGGGGGATAAATGGCATGCTACATTTGGAATGAAAGGCAGAAGTGAACCGATCTGACTCTAGCTTTCTCTCAGGTTGGATTTGGAAACTAGACTAATGTGCCCATCTGGGTTTCTTAGAACATTCAAGGTTGGGCAGATGTCATAATTGTAACAATGATGTATCAGGAATTGGAACGACATGCTCAATCTTTAGTCTAAGACTCATTCCGTTATACTTATTTTTCATTGTGTCTAATAGCATCTCTGTTCTCACACATTCACGAAGATAAAACCTAAGACATTGTGCTCTTATCGATTGGTGACATGCTTCTGCAGAAACCTGCAGTCCTTTGGAATTTCCAGCGCAATCTCCAAACAACATAGATTCTAAGTAGAAATTCATCCCTACCACTTAATAAGATACTCAGAATGTTCTGAAATTTTTCTAATTTCTACAAGCAAAGTGAGAGGAAAGATTACATTCCACATGTGTCAACCATTTCTTTCATGTTTAAATAGAACAAGGTAGAAAGCTTGTTTGAGAATCAAGAACATCTAACTGGTTTTCTCATTACTTAGAAAATTACTTAATTATGTTGAGTTATGTATTTCTAAGTTTCACAATGATAAAATTATAATACATAATCTTTGAAGATTTTTTGCTCAATAATGATGTGACTCTGAGTGTGATATAATAGGACTGACTACAGCATCCAAAATTAATTCTTAATTTCACTTTCATTAAGTGGACATAATTCTCTAGGAAAAATTTCCCTATACAAGCAGATGTTAATGAACCCAAACTTTAGCCTTTGCCAGCTGGATGCTGTTGCACATGTATCATACTGGACATTTAAATATCTCTTATCCTCAGATTTTGCATTTTTACAATGAGGGAACTGAAGGGATGACTGTGCTGTTTTCTAAAATGAAGAATCTATTCCTTGGTAGAGAATGCATTCCTTAGAAAAAGAAAAATTTAGTCTTTTTCCATCTCCTCTGTGAATAATACTTCTCCTCTTCTATGTTCCTCTGTCAGGATAAAAGCCTTTTGCCCTAACTATGATAGGTTAAGGCTTTTAAGAAAGACTAGACAAGAGAAGTCAATTATGGGCTTAAGCTTTGATAATATACTCCAAGTTTTTTACAGACAACTGGGTGATTTCTGTCCTTTTCCACTCCACTTGCTCTGTTTGGATGCAGCCTGCAAGAGAAATTCACTTTTCAGCCAGTTGCACTTATGAAAAGAGTTGGGGAAAAATGCCACATGCTCTGAGCCAGCCTCAGAGAGCCCTGAGTGGTTATTAATGGCTGCAGCCTGGGGACACAGGAGTGTGACCACCGATCTGACTTCCAGGAGCACAGTACATTAGTGAGACTATGGAAATAGCCAGTTGAATGCTACACCTGGGCCATTTGACACTTAGCCTGGGGCTAACCTGAGCTTCCTCTCAGGTGAGAAAGCAAACTGCAGAGGCTTGTTACTGCTAGAAACTGTCTCAGGTTCTCCTATCATGAGGATTGGTTCAGGGTGTGTGTTATGGAGGTCATCCAATACTATCAATCTGCTCTGACAGGAAAATAACATTTCTCCAAGCCACTGCAAAGTTAAGCTGTCAGTTTATACATTTGCCAGCTTTTTAAAAGAGTGTCATCTAACCATGAAACAGCCTATAAATGAATATTGTTCTTTCTTTGTAGTGAGGTGATTAGAAATAATTATTTCACACATATGTTGCATTTTATAGCATACTGAATAAAACTTACATGTCATATTCAACTCTATTTTTTTCTCCTACTTTAATTTACATTTTCCTAAGGATATAGGATAGTTTTATTGTTTGAAGGGAAAACAATCTTCTGAAGAATGTCTTAGGGTTCCATACCTGTGTGCATAGTGTTTCTTTGCTTTATATAAAACTAACTGGATTGTTGCCACTTCGTTAGCCAGCTCTCAATCAAGCACAGCGAACACATGAATTGAGAGATTGCTGCATATGGCAGACAGTACTGAGCAACTCTGCAGGGAATGCTTTCTGCCAATTTTGGGTTCTAAATCTGTTTTATGTTCACATTAGTGTCCTCAACTGAGAACAGAATTCCAGCTCCATTCAAACCACAGTAAGTCTTGTTTTCCTTTTCAAATCAGGATGTATTCCTGAAACTGCATGCACAGAACAGAATACCAATTGCTGTGAAATACATTATCAGTCTGAAACGCTTAACAATTGTTTACTCAGTAATAGGAAACAGTTTGCTTTACTTGTGAAAGTTTGGCATTTAACTTATGATTTTGTCAATATACACTAAAGGCCACAGAAAAAGAGCTATGATGAATCTGCTACCCACGTACCTTTGAGCAGTTGTGTGTTTTGTTCTGTTGAGTTACTGCATATGCCTAACAATAATATTGCCAAGACTCAAAAGAAAACATAAAGCCCATTTCCTGAATAGAGTACAGGCACCTGGCAGGAAAATCATATAAGAAAGGTTTAAATGCAGAGATTATCAGTTATTATAACAATCAAGAGCAGTGCTTATATGAAAGAAGCTGTTTAGTTCTTTCTTGGCTTGTCCTTTCAACAAATATTTATTATGGGTCTTTCTGAGCAGTACAATATGCCACTCACTAAAGAAGCCACAGGTGTGTATTACCTAAGTTTTGCCCTCCAAAAAACTGGGTACAAAGGACTCTTGCCAGTGGACTATGAGAGGGTACCACAGTATTTTGGATTAACTCGAGATCCTGCCTGCACAGTGACACAGCTGACGGTGCCAGCGGCCTGAAAAATGGACGTGTGCTCTTTTCCTGATTTACGGTACCCGGAATTGGGACAGTGGGAGAAGGGAGCGCTGTGTGGGTGTAGGTGTATATATAAAGGACTTTGATATTTTAGTGGTGGCATTAGGCCTGAATAGCATTAAATAAACATTTTGTTTCCTTTTCACAAAAAAAAAAAATCTATCGGGATGGATAAGCATCTAAATATAATAGAAGGAACTATAAGTTGCTCTCTTCAAGTCAATTTTACAGACACCTTGAAGTCAGTACTATGTTATATCATCCCTCATTCCTCCCTATCTTAGGTTGACCCCCAGATCAAGATTCAAGTGCAAGTAGTTAGTTTATTTATGAAGTAATCTTAGAAAGCACTCATAGGGGAATGAAAAAGAGAAAACAGAAAGGAGGGAAGCCAGTACTGGCTGCATTGAATGAGCAGGTTATTGCCATGGTATCCTGGACAAAATCCCACTGGAAATGCAGGAAGGATGCCAGGACATGTTTCTGAGTTAACCTGCTGAAGGGGAGAAGGGGTGGCTCTTTCTCTGCCAGTTCCTCTCCTAACACCGATAGAGGGCAATTGCAAGCCGCACAGACTCCTAGACACTTCCAACCTTTCTACCCAGAGCACATACCAGCCATGTTCCTGTGGCTGGATGTCAAGCAGAGACTCACAGATCCAGACCACAGTCTCCAGTGAGAAGCTGAAAAACATATTTGAAAATAGTGAGTACCGATGGATATTTTGGGGGCAGCAACTATGTCTACTCACTCCCTTTGCTGCATCTCATACATAGATTTAAACACATTGTGAGCATTTTGGCAGTATCACTCATTATACATTACATATGGGAATTGTATACATTCTGTCCTGTACTGTATTTTCAGTTACTGCAGGAAGTAAATTGGGGTATTTTCTTTCTCTCTAATCCTTACTTCAGTTTGTCATTTTTTATTATACAAGTAAAATATTGTAATTGCTTCCTAACTGATTTGCCTGCCTCCAGTCTGCCACCACTTTAATCCATCATATATATTGTTATCCGATTACCATTCTGTGTCTTTCTTTATTAAGCCTTTCCCACGGGTCTTCCATGACTATGAAGGCATGCCAACATTTCTTAGTTTAATGTTCGTAGAGGCTGCATTTTGCATTCTAAGAATACTTTTACTTACATTATTTCGTTTATTCTGTACAACCATCTTGTAAACAGAGATAACCCTAAAACGTTGGTGGTTTTCTCCAAGGAATTTAAGTGCATTATTGATATCTCACACTAAGACAAGGACCTGGAATTTGAACCCAAGTGTGCCCATATCTTCCACTCGCTTTCCATGTATCCAGTCTCTGTGTCTGTCTGTTCTGTGCATTCGCAATAAGCCCATCGCAGATTCCTTTGCTTGTAATTGGTGTTGGAAAGTACCTGTAGGACATCTGCAGGTCCCACAGATT
This sequence comes from Artibeus jamaicensis, assembly GCF_021234435.1. Lineage (NCBI taxonomy): Eukaryota > Metazoa > Chordata > Mammalia > Chiroptera > Phyllostomidae > Artibeus > Artibeus jamaicensis. The sequence goes on along the minus strand of NW_026522025.1, from coordinate 20,293,727 downwards.
TGTAAGCACAGGGCACCATTGGAAACAGTACCGCTTCGGTTTGGGATGTTCTTATGTGCCCTTTCACATTTACTGTGTATCAGTTTAGTAACTTATAATGAGCAGAGCTTATTAACATAGAGTTTATTATGTTACATACACATACACCCACACACACACACCAAAAATATGTAACATGAGACTCTCTGTCTCAGTATTAACTTGGCTCTACCTCCGAATGAAACCCCTACTTTAATGTGAGGTTCGAGAATACATTAACTTGCCAAGGAGACGGGCAAGAACTTCTCTGTTTTACTGCTGTTACCTGACCAACCATCTCCAGTCTGTCAGAGGAGTTGGAAAAGCCAAGAGGTAAGTTGAAAATGAAAGGATTTTCTTTTTTTGACGAGAGCTAGGCTGTGAGTCCCATTTCCCAGGGGGAATTGGGGTGGGATGGCTATCTTCTGACCTTAATCTTAGTGAGAAGAGCTTGAAAGAGATAAGTCAGCAGGCTTGATTGTGTGCCCAGTGGTGTTGTAACACACTGGATGAAGGTCAGACTCACAAGTAAGAATTTTAAAGGGCAAACGTCTGTAGTGGAAGCTGCTTGCTGGGCAGCGAAATAAAAAGCAGGGTATAATGGAAATAACTGCACTCCCACAGCCGGCAGGTCAAAGGGGCATATTTCCTCTGCTATACATAAAAGAAATTTGGCAAGAGTTGGCTTAGGTCCTGCAAAGGGGCAGCAAATGACAGAGCAAATAGATCTCAGCAAAAAGAGGGTGGGGAGTCTTGCCAAATGCCTAGAAATGAGGCAGAAATCCTGAATGTTCAGTGAGAGGATCCACACCTGCATGTGGCACTGAGTGGAGATGAGAGAGCCTCGTGAGGGGAGAAATGCCAAAGTAACTCACAAAAGCACCTCTGAAAGAGTCAGTTTAAACTTTTGCCACAGCTAGAGAGGAAGCTAATGCTGAATTGATGTGGGTAAGTGACACATGAAGAATTAACATTTTGTTTCCATTAAAGGCAATCAACTCAAAAAGGAGGAGAGAAATTTTAATTTTCAACAAAGAATAGAAGCTTTATTATCATTGTCATATTAAACTGGTCAGAATGACAAATTTTATATTCTTTTCCAATGAAAGTGGTTTGGAAGAACTTTTATTTTCTAAAATAACTCACAAAATTAGAGATCAAGTTCTAGAGGGAAGTTTGAGACATTTATGCTATTATGCATATGAAACATGCAAATTTTACTTTAGTAAATTCTTGATAAAAATGTTCCATTGTGTACTGAGAGAAATATCCTATTTGATATTTAAACAAAAAAAAGCAAACTAGCCTGAAAGATTATGCTTCTTGATATTTAACTGGATGTAAAATGGAATGAGAAATATCTTAAAGTTTCTTTTTTAAGGAACTTTTCAAGAATAATAAAATCCATTAAATTTATGGCATTAACTTAATCTATTTACCAAATAAATGCACAGTAGTTATTTTACCTCTTACCTAAATTATAGAGAAAAACATACACCTGAATATTGAAATAAATTTGATTTTAGACTATTAGGACAAATTTCTTTCTAATTGCTTCATAGTAATAAAAACAATTCATAGCACATAAAACCAAATAGATTAGAGAGTAATCATAGAATGCCTACAAATAAGGGCTGAAAATCTCTAATCTGAATATCAAAACTTTAAACATAAGGGCAAAAGCAAATTGAATGAAGAAATAGGGCAGGTGAGGGGAGAAGGGACCTAGAGGACTCATTGTCACAAGGAAACTAATATTACTTATCATTTATACATAGAGAAAGCCATGCAACCAGAGGGGAGAGGGGGGTAATTTAAGGGGAAAAGGGGAAGGATTTAGAGGAACAAGTATAAAGGACACAGGGACAATAACTAAGGGGGGGTGGAAATGGGAGGGAGGTGGGGAGCACAGGGCAGGGGGGGCTGGGATGGGAGATATAGACAGAAAACTGTACTTGAAAAATAAGTAAATTTAAAAAATTAAAAAGAAAAGAAAGCCATGTCTAAAAAGCAGAAAATGTACCCTTTGCGATAGTACAAATGGATCTAAAGAATACTATGCTAATTGAAATATGAGTCAGATAAAGACAAATACCATATGATGTCACTCATATGTGGAATCTGATGAACAATCTAAATTAACAAAAAATGGGGATAGACTCATAGATGGAGAGCAGAATGACAACTAAAGGGTGGAGGGATTGAGCAAAAAGTAAAAGGACTCATGGACAACAGGGTAGTGATTGCTGGGAGGAGGAAAGTATGAAGGGATTAAATGGTAATAAAAATACAATAAAAATTAAAAAATAAGTCAGATAGAGAAAGATAAATACCATATTGTTTCACTTGTATATGGAATCTAAAAAACAAAATAAATGAATAGCAAAACAGAAACAAATTCACAGATACAGGGAACAAATCAATGGTTGTCAAACAGGTGGAGGGGTGAGGGAGTGGGTAAAAAATGTGAAGGAGTTAAGAAGTACAGTTTGCCAGTTATGGGTCATAGGGATTTAAATATAGCATAGAAATTAGAGTCATTAATATTCTATCAGCTATGCATGGTATCAGATGGGTACTAGACTTGTCAGAATGACAACTTCATAAGGTATATACATGTTTAATCACTATGTTGTTCACCTGTAACTAATATAACATTGTACGTCAACTATAATTGCAAAAATTACAAATAATTTATTTAACAAAAATAAATAAATGTTAAAAATAAAAAAGGATTGTATACAGAAAGTTAAAACAAAGCAAAAATGAGGAAAGATAATAGATAAAACACAGGAAAAAAGTTAAGTACTGAAATGGCTAATCATGTTTTAATGTTTCACATAGAGGAAGACCTGATATTTTAATGTATTTTACTATAACTCTCTTAAGTCAAAGTTCTGTATACACTGGGAAAAAATTCAAATGCATTGTACTTCACACTCGTGATCTGGAAGAGTTCTCACTGCTAACAACAACACAACAAAACCGCCATCCGCATTTTCCCGCCCTTAGAATCATACTTACAATCAGTCTTATATATGCTACGGTCCTTGAGTTGATCAGTCTGTGCTTACTATTTTAATTTTTGCCTTTTTTGGATACGCAATCTGAAGATATTCCTTCCAAATATTCTTTTTAAATACTGCCATGATGGAAGCAACTGTACACGGGAGAACTGTGTAAGAGCTCATTATGAGACAAATTGAAGCATATTCAAATATGTAGTAAATAAAGATGAGATATGAGAATTCGTGTTATGATAATTTGTTTTTGTCACTAACAAGGCACTTGTCACATGATCACAGTATCTGTTATGTACTGGGATATTAAAAGAGATGGGCCATAGGGTGAGAAGCAATTGCCTTTATGGTAAACTATTCCTATCACTTTCTAATGACAAGGGTGAATTGCCTGGGTCGCTTTCTAAAAGACTTCAGTAGAGAGCCGAGCAAGATAATAAAAATTGTTCCCCCTGTCTCTTATTAGAAGTACTGTAATTACTTAAGTCTCAAGTTTTCTCATACTCTTTTATCATTTAAACCATTTTTCATATCACAATCAGAATAATTTTATAAGAGCACAGACTTTAACATGATAACTTTTTGCTGAAATCCCTGCGCTAGTTTTGTATTACTCCTAGAGAACAAAATATTAAAATTTAAGAAAATAAAAAGATTAGAAAGGCCTAGCCCGTCTACCTCGTGTCAAGGTCTCGAACGTCACACCACTCTGTGCCCCTCTGATTCTGTGCCCCTCTGATTCTGTCCCAGCTGCCATGGCTTCTCCTAGTCCCCAAGCTCCTTTTTCTACTCCTGCCATAGTTTTACAGATTCGATATTTTCTCCCTTGAAATTGTTTATTTCCTTTTTTGCCTGGTTTATGACTGCTCCTTCTTAATATCTATTTGTCTTTGCCACAGGAATGTTTTCTTGGATAAACTTAGTTAAAAAACCTGCCTGTCACACAAACTCCTTAACAATATGCACTTCTCTGTCATAGCCCCTACACAGCTTCAGTTTTAAATTGTCTCTCTCTTGTCCTTCATGACAAGGTGGTAAAAAGTCTGTATTTGTTCAATGTTCTGTTACTAGTGCTCAACTGGCTCTAATTAAGAATATAAAGGAGAGTGACTGTTACTTCAAAATTTAAAAATCGTAAGAGACTGTGTGTGGTGAGTACAAGCCAAATCATATCATTATGACATGTGCTTCCTATGCCTACAAACATGTCTGGGAAGCAAGACTCATAATCGTAAAAGAGTGCACTGTATAAATTAATAGCATAGTAGTAATGCCATTTCATTCATGTCCATGCTAAATAATATTTGATATTATAAATGATTTTATCCAAATATCTTTATTTATAAAATAGACTTTAAAATCATGTTTGTATTTAATATATACATTTTATGTCTCTGTATATATGGATTATATTTATATTTTATATTTATGAAATATATTTACTATTAAATAACATTTATTAAATGTGTCATCTATTTAATATTAATAGTAAAGTGTTCATTTATATTTGCTCACCTCTGAATAATCAATAGACAAAAACTAAGGCTTAGAGAGACCCACTTCTCCAAAAGCCAAAAGCATTTTTAAAATAATACGAGTATATGAATCTCAAAACAAAAAAGAGGTGTTAGGTAGGATAGAGAGCAAACCAAAGCTGGGAGGAGAGGGGATACATTTTCACCCACTGACACAGCAGGCCTTGAAATTCCTTGTACCTTTTCTATTGTCTGGGGAAGAAAGCCTTTGAAACTGTGCTTTCATCGCAGGGCCTGAAAGTCTGAAAGGGGCCCATAGCGCCTAAGGGAAGCCCATTAGTACCTCTGGGTATTCACACTCCCCACCATCCACCTGCCATCCTGGAGAGCTTGCACCACTTTTACCTGTCAATCAATATGTAACTTCTTCACCCTCCCCCATCCCACCAACTATGTAAGCCCTCAGGATAAAGGGCTTGTGGCTGTTGGCGCTACTAGCTCTCTGGATGCCTGGCCTCAGGACTGTGCTTGCCACCCTGGCCCTCAGCACCCCTGCACTTGCCACCCTAGCCTTTGACTGCCCTTACCTTCGCTGGCCTTACCCTGCATCACCCTGAACCTGTGTTTCAGGCCCCTACCCCCATCTTAGCTAGGCCAGTTCTCTTTTGTGAGATTGGATCACAGTAAACCTGCTTGCATGCTAATAGCCTCACTGATCTTTAATTCTTTACACACTGGTGAGAAGAGCTCAGTTTCTGGGAGTTTCTCCTGCAACAGAGATACTCTATGACTCCAAAACTAGAATTTACATTTTTTCTGAGAATTAAAAATATGGGAGAATAAAAGCATCAGTTGGCCTGTTTATGAGAGTATTGCCCCATGGATTCTTCTATTAGAAAGAGAAGGGAAAAATGAGAAATGATACTCATGAGTTCTTTTTGTCTAATCTTTGCCAATGATATACAAAGAAATTTCAACTTAAAAATATCACAGTCATATTTGATTCTTTGATTTCTCACTCTATCCTATGTCCCATATCCAAGACATCTATATTGAGACCACTGTTTTATGATGAGGTAGTGTAGCATTATGATTAAGAGCATGGGCTATGATATTAGGCTTTCTGATGCCTATTAGTCCTATTGATAGGAGAAAGTGGAAGGTGGTGGGTGGGTAGGGTAATAGAAAGTAATGGGGGAGAAATGGGAGGGAAAAAAAGATTTAGCTTTAGTTACTAGGCTGAAGTGATTAATGCTGTTATTTCCAGGAACTGGAATGCTAGACCACAGGACTCCAGGAGGTCAACAAGGAATTCAACCTTTGTGCCCCAGGGGCCTGCAAGCCAAGAAGCCAGTATCTGTCCTCCAGTGTTCCAGGGAGGGAATGCCTGTGTGATAGGTAAAGAATTGTTGATCAACAGATAAAGAAGTACAAGGAAAATAACTGTAGGACTTCAACTCTTATCCCATTTCCCCCCAAGCCTCTTATATATCCTTTCTTCTCCTTATAAAAAGGTCATCTTGAAATATGATATTAAGATGGTTTATGATGCCCTGGCTGATGTGGCTCAGTGGATTGAGCACCAGCCTGGAAAACAAGGGTCACGGATTTGATTCCCAGTCAGAGCATATGCCTCGGTTGCAGGCCAGGTCCCCAGTAGGGGGCGCAAGAGACAACCACATGTTGATGTGGTTCTCTTCCTCTCTCCCTTTCTCTCTATCTCAAAAAATACGTAAATATATATATAATTTTTAAGATGGCTTTTGAGGGTGTAAAACCCACCATCTTCTCAGATTGCTGGCCATCTGAATAATAAATAATTCAATCTCTATCTCTACTTATTGGCTTTGGTAGTGATAGCACAAACACTAACTTTTCCTGTTTTATTCTCACTAGTAGTGGGATCTACAGGAATGATAAACTCTACAAGCTGTTATTTTGTTAGCTTAAGAAGTGACAAAACATGTAAGAATTTTTATGAGTTTATTTGAGCCAAACTGATGACAATTGCCAGGAAGCAAAATCTTAACAAATGCTTCACAGAGTGGCAGTTTGCAAGTTATTTTATATATTACAATCAAAGAAGAAGGAATAAGGGAGTTACATGGAATGCATAGGTGATAGATTAGGGAGAGGGAAGAAAGCAAAGTGGGGAAAACTCTGGAAACTGATAAAAAGTAAAACAATTGACACACACTTCTTTCACATAGGTGGGTATAGAGTAGTTAACAGGTAATTAACACAATAGCAACAACGCAGGGCTCTGTGGTATCCTGTTGTGATAGGAGATTGTACCCTGAGGGGTCTGGAGAAGGGAAACTACCTTGGCCTGACAAATGGATGTTGTTGAGAAGCTAAAAGACAATAGACATGCTCAGTTAAGGTAAGAACTGACCTGAGTCAAGAAAGATACTGGCCCAGGATGGGACTACCTGCCATGACCTGTTTTTAGTTGGAATGTTTTGATTTCAGACCATCCTATGTGGTTAGTTTAGGTCTGTAAGGCCACCATGTAGGCCTCCCCTGAGCTTGTCAGTTTTATTCTATGCGCCCTTTCATCCACAATTTTGTCATTATGTATTAGTTGTAATAACTTGCATAAAAATATGTAGCATGCACAGATCTTACACCTTTCATAAAACTTAATTAACAATGGATCATAGATCTACATGTAAAACACAAAATTACAAAACTCCTAGAAGTTATATAGAAGAAAATCTAGATTACCTTGGTTATGACAAAGACCTTTTAAATGTAATAGCAAAGACACAATACATGAAGGAAATAATTATTAAGCTGGACTTTATTAAAATTAAAATCCTCTATGTAAAGCACACTTCGAGACTCTTAAAAGACTAGACACAGAATGTGGAAAAATATTTGTAAAAAAAATCTGAAAAAGGACTGGTATCCAACATATACAAAGAACTCTTAAAACTCAACAGTAAGAAAACAAAGAATCTGACAAAAATGAGACACGTCCACAAAAAAGATATACACATGGCAAAAGAGCACATAAAAAGATGTTCTATGTAATATTCGATCAGGGAAATGCACATTAAAACAAAAAGAGAAACCATTGAATACCTATTAGAATGATCAAAATACAGAACATTGATATCAATGCAAGCAAGGATGTGGAGCAACAGGAAGTCTCATTCACTGCTGATGGGAATACAAGATGGTTCAGTGAGTTTGGAAGCTAATTTGGCAGTTTCTTAAAAAACATATGCTTAGTATAGGGTAAAAGTCAGCAATTGTTCTCTTTCATATTTACCATAAATGAATTAAAAACATATTTCCACAGAAAAATTTGCACACAGTTTATAACAGCTTTATGCAAAATTGCTAAATCTTTGAAGCAACCAAATATTCTTCAGTAAGTGGAAAAATAAACTGTGGTACATCCAGAAAATGGAATATTAGTAAGTGCTAAAAAAAACATGAACTATCAAACCATGGAAAGACTAGAAGAAAATTAAATTCATATTACTAAGTAATGAAGCCAATATAAAAAGGCTAAACACTGTATGATTACAACTATATGACATTCTGGAAAAAGCAAAATTATGGAGACAGTAGAAAGATCAGTGGTGGCCAAGATAGGAGGCCAGAGGAAACCATGGAAGGAAAATGGGCCTAGGATGGTGTGTAGCATATTGTACATTCTTAGTAAAGTTTAGCTATTTTAATTGCTGGTATTATTCCATGTTCAATGCTGCAACCCCAGCTCATGTCAATGGGCCTCATCCTCTAAAACATCGTTTAACTGGTTGCACTCTTTTCTCACTGATGCCCCATTCTTATGCATGTCTGTCAGCAGTTGAAATGATCACTTAAACATGTAAATTGGAATCATATTGTTCTTCTAATTGAAAATCCTCTATGATAAACCTTTGTACTTACATTGATTTTTGAAATACTTGTAGTATGTGATGCCAAATATAATCTAGCCCTGCTCATTTCTTTGTCTTTAATGCTTGTTTCTCTTCATCATGTTTCACTGACACTTCTTAGCCAAGAGAGGTTTTCTTTTCCTGCATCATGCCTGCTCTCCTCTTCCTCTGCCTTCCTCCCTGCAACCCATGCCGTTTTATTTTTCTGGATCACCCATGCAATTACTCTGTACTTTGGTTGTTTTCTTTCTAATGTCAAGTTACAGCTTAAATAGCACTTCCTCAGAGGGGCCACTCTGAGGGGGCCTTCCCTGACCACTCAGTCTAAAATGTCTCCCTCCATTCTTGACCCCCACAAAAAATTTCTTTTGGTTTCTCTTTGTCATGTACCATGCTTTCTAATTAAATAATTACTATGTGTTACTTGCATATTGCCTTTTCCCCACATCACTCCATGAAGGCAGGATCCATGACTATTGTGTTAATCATACTATATACCCAGGGACTCGTATTGAGCACAGCAAATAGTCCAAGCCTAATAAAATATTTGTTGAATGAATAAATAAAAAGTATTCAGATAATTAAGTGAAAGGGTATGCATATTGATTAAACATTATTGAGTAAAATTACAGGCTGCATATTTTGATAGCTTTTATAAAATATTAATATTCACTAACATTTATTGAATGCTTACTGAATGACTACTATCTGCAAGGTACGAAAGTTAATGTATATTCCTCACAACATACTTATAAAGTAAATATAATTATATTCATTCTCTTAATAAAAAAATGAGGCTCTATTACATTAAGTAATGTTCCAAATTACCCAAATTGTAAATAATAGAGTCTCTAGATCTGTGCAATTCCAGGATCTTTTCCTAACACCACAGCATGGCTATTAAGGTAGATTAGACATTATGTATTCAAAGTCACTAATTCTGTGATGAGAAAATGAGGTACAGAGAGATAAAATGCCTTACCAGATACCATAATAAGAGACAAAGCTTCTGGACTTCTGATCCAAAGTATGTTTATTACTCTTGTACTGAAATATGAATAGCAGTTAAAACAATAGTAAATCACCTCAGAAAATCTTAATAACTTATCTTGTTCAAGCAGGAGGTCTACACATAATTTATACTATTGTTAAAGAGGTTTTTTTCTTTCCTTAGAGGTATTATGCCTGTGTGATGTTTTGGGTTTTTGGAAGGTGTCTTATTAGCCCTTGTAATTTGACAGTTTGGAAGTAATAATAATAATAATAATAATAATAATATCCAGACATACTGATAGAAATATGTGTTCTAATTAATAACTACTCTTGTATCTTTCAAATTTTCCTCAAGTTCTTTTATCATGTAGAAGCACATAATATCATTAAATTGATATTTTTGATAGTCTGACTTTGCTTCATTTGTAAACATGAATTCTAAAAGCAGGATGATGAGAAGAAGCAAGGCTAAATAATTACTAAAAAATATCCAACCAGTTTTTACATGATATCAATATTATGTCTGTCTCCTTAATATATTGACATTCTGAAAAGGTTATTACCATCAAATCTATTATAATCAGTGTGTTGTGTGTTTTAACAAATAGATTTTGGAAACAAAGTTTCAGGAAGCCCAGCAGCAACGTTAATAACATTCATAACTGATATGTAATGCTTATTAAGGAAATAATACATAGCAAGCACTGTGATTATTTTTTCATGCTCCATATCATTTAATATTCACAGTAACCTAGTATTAAAAAATATCTTTATTATCTAATTTTACTCATAAGAAAGTTTCCCTTTGCAGACTTTAATTATAACTGTGACTTTCTACTTGGTAATGTAAGAGCTATTCTTCTGACCTAGATCACAAGATCATAAACTTTTACAATACAGCATTAAAATGATACCTTTGGAAAGGGCAATTAAAAAAACAACTGTTGGAATATTCTATAGAGATTTCCCTTCAAATATTGAGAAACTTAGAACACATGAATAGCTTCTTACACACTTAAAATTAAGAACAAAGTAAGTTATACAGCTTTACTCCATATCAAATAAACATCGGTTTGTCTATACTGGATCAAAAATTCAATTAAACTTGATTGAGCTACTTGCAAGTTTATGAAAGTGGATTGGAAGGATGGAGAGCTTTACTAAGAAAGAACGTCATAGAAGGAAGAGAAACAGGACACATTTTGTGTAAGTGATAGTAACCGATGGTAATTAAAGGTCATAGTGTGTAGGGATAGTCAACCTATCTCTCACCTGGTAACCATTGCAAAAGTATTATCATTTCTTCTCAGGAACCCCTATCATTCAATTTCCTTATCTGCAAAGACTGATGTGAGAATTGGGTATATTAAATTTATTATTAGTTAAGCAGGTACTTAATATATAATGGTTAAATGGCTGGAAGGAAGAAAGAGGGAATGGAAGAACATGGTAAAACATGAAATTCACATGTAGGCATGAGGAAAAGTGAGGGAACATGGAACTTCTGTCGTATTAGAAGCTTCAAGTTAGTTCTGAATATGATTAAAAAAACACGATCCTAACCAAATGTGCTTATAATGAAAAGCAAATCTGTGATAACTTTTGTGTTTTAGATAAGTCACTATATTGCCCTTGTGGTGCCAGACTTAAGACAGATTGAGTGATTCACACAGAGTAGAATCACAAAAACAGTGTATGCAAACGGTTGCAGTAATCCAAATATGAAACTATTAGGTCAAACCCCCACTACAATTTTAGGAATAGAAAGGAAAAGAGGTCTGTAGTCAGTATTAGAATGTAAACACGATGTTTTGGTGAACATTGAGTGAAAGTATGGACAGTAGCGTCAGACAAATCCAGGTTTCTATCTTGTGCCTTTAATAAACTAGATGACGAAGCCAGGGAGAAGAGAAATGAGTCAAGTTTTGTTCATGTTGAGATTATAAAACAGGAAAAACAGGTGGCGAAATAGGAAGCTGCTGCTTTTTTATAATAAGAATGTCAAACACTTTTATTTTTAACTAAATATTCATGATCAAAGAAAAAAATATCTTACTTCTCATCAATGTTCCTCTAATATGCAATAACTGCAAAGACAAATTCCATCAATAATATAATTTCAAATGGAATAAGAAATGAAGTCACATTGATTGTGTTGATATTAAATTTGTGTGCCTAAATCCTGTATCATTTCCTAGAAGCTAAGAAAGCTGGGAGTTAAAAACAGGAATTTATTAACATGATTAAGGGTGTATGTCTTTGCTTTGACCTTTTGATGTAGGAAACACCTATAATCCTTGAACTACATGGTGACAGAGGCAACTGACTCTGCTAAATATATAGAGTTAACCCCTTTATTTGTTTCATAACATATTCATGAATTTTAATCTCATTCATAATGGAGTTTTTTCAAGAACAATAAGAACACATTTAATTCCCAAAATGACAAATTCTGGGACACATCATTATATTGTGTTTACACTTAAAAAAATAAATAACTCCAGTATCCAAGGTCCTAGACACACTCTCATGTTGAAGGATTTGAAAACTTATGTTTCAAGCTAAAGCAAGTTAAAATGAATAACTGATAAGTGTAGTTATAAAAAAAGTTGAATGGGTGATTAAGTTTTTCATTACTCTATCAATTCAAAATGTTGTAAATAATAAAAAAATCAAATCCAGAACAGCTTAGGGAAAATAATCTTCATAAACTGACATAACTCACCCAGTACAAGGTTGGATGTGGCTTTGGAGGCACATATATTCAGAACTGTCTTTGTCTGCTCTGACTGAGCTGCTGCCATTCCCGAACAGTACTCAGTTGTCCCAGATTTCTTTAGTTTTACATCAACAAACCAAGTGGACAAGAAAGTTTGATTCCCTTATAGAAAATTGGTTCTCATTAGCTTAGATTGACTTCACTTGGACTGGTGTACCTCCTTGATGAATCATAGCAAGAAAGATAGAATGTGCCAGTTGGCTTTTCCCAAGTAACATGTTCTAACTCTAGTGACCGGAAGCTTGGCCAACGTCATCCAAAACATATGAGTTGATCGGTGAGGGCAAACATGATGTTTCACAAAGTAAAGTGAAGGATGGTTAATAGATGCAAGTTATATTGATGCTGGACTTGAAGTTTATTAAATGCCCACTGTATTTAATGTAAATAACTTGAAACTGTTTCTGGCACTTATGAAGGAAACAAATATGTTTACTCAATCAAAAATTTGTATAGTATTCTCTGAAAATTTATACTCAATTTGTAAAGTCACTATAATACAGATGCATTGAAAATACAAATGTAAAAATCTGTTTGTATGAATAGGTAATTAATTCGAGTTGATATATAAATGGCAAATAAACATGAGAAAAGTTTAACTGCATGAACAATTAACAAGATATTGTTTTCATCATCTGAATTGAAAATAGTTAAAACATTACTAATTGTTAAAGGTGAAATTATAAGAATTTCATGTATAGCTTAAAAAATAAAAATCAGTATAATATTTCTGTTGAGCTATGGCCAATATAAATCAAGATATTCAATATCAAATAGTGGTTAAAATGGAAAACAGTCTAAGTTTTTAAAAATGCTTAGGTATATTATGATATATTCCAGATTCCAATGATATGTTCTAGTGATACTATGAAATGATGCCTAGTATTTTGAGATTATATCAACACATGGGGAAATGTTTATAATATATGTACTTATATATAATAAATGACATCATATACAACATATACACATGACATATATATGTAAAATATGTACAAAATAATCTTTTGGTATTTAGCAAACATATACATATAGTCACATATGTGCATGCAAACATATGCACACACCATCATGAATTATACAAAATATTATGTTTTTTTAGGTCATCAGCACATTGACAAGTATCCATATCATACTTGAGGTTTCAAATGTTCTGCAATAAATAGAATTTACTTTTATAATTTAAAAAAAGGACCTTCATCCTTGCCCCTTTGTGTGTTAGTATTAGTAACTTAATTGAGATGATAAGTCTCTCTTCTTTGTATCATCACAGTTAACTTTCAAACTATTATCTTCCCTGTCTCTCTGGCTCACAGACAGTCTCCTGAGTTTTCCCAGTTATCTTTCTAAACATGTCTGATTGTAACCATTCCATATTTATTTTACTATCATTAGGATTTTCTGGTACTGACGATATCAGTAATCTCTGTAATCTTGTATAAAAGGTTCTTCACATTTGCCCCTGGCAATCTACTTAGTTTCATATCCTGCTCATGCTCACATATGTACTATGGCTCTCGTGCTCTGAAAAACCCAACATGCTTAGAAAATCACCCATACTTTTATGACTCTGAGTATTTGTTTATGCCATTCTGGACCTTAGAATGTAATGTTTCCCTTGCCAATTGCCTCACTAGAATATTTTCTACTCCATTAAACTTGCCTCAAATTCTCCACACCAGGTACCATTAGTCTATCTTTTGTAATACCATAGAACTAAAGGTGCTACAGCCTTCATACAGCAACAAAAGAACATACAGCACAGAAGAATTAAACACTACTAAGTATTTACTAAGTGAATGAACAAATGAGTACCTATATTGCTTCAAGAGCTCAGAGGAATAACATACCTAATTCCTTCGGGGAACATAATTAAACTGCCATCAGAATACAGTTCCTCTTAGGTACATCATGACTTGTTTCTTTCACCTTGGCTTGTATAGCATCTGCATCTGCTCTCCCAAACCTCTGTCCCTTGATGAACCTCAAAACATACATACATGTATTTTTAGTTTTACTTTACTCTAATTTATATGATCTCATTTGGTCTGTGAACCCCTATCATGAGGGTTGGCAAATTCCATTTTAGTTCTAGATCCTTATTTAAGTTTTTACTTGACAAATATGTATTACTTCATTACCTGAAACTCACTATTTCCACAGATGAACTCATCATCATTATTCTTTTTGTTATAGACATGACCTGCTTTAGCAATAAAGGTTATCAGCCTCAAAAATCTTTCATTCTTAGCTCTCCTTTATGTCATACCAGTAATTCTCATTTTTATTAATGTCACCCCTAATTTTCATATTCTGTCCATCTTTTTTAACCCCCTTTTTTCTTAGCTCCTAATTTAAGTATTTCTCAAGTTTATATTATTAAACTATAACTTGCTTGCTCTTGTTTACCAAATCTTTTTAAAACATACCTATCTATATAGAGTATTTTATAAGTACATGAGCTCTGTCCAGGAGGTATCAAGCCATGTAATACGAAAAATAGAGATATAAATTGAAGAAGATACAAGATACTAGAAACATTGTGCTCAGGACAATGACACCTCAAGCCCTTTCAAAGTAGACACCTTAGGACCTCACACAGTTCTTCAAATTGTCATTTGTTGCCCTACCATGTTTTCCTGAATTACACCATGGTCTGAAATCTCTTCTCTTTCAAAGGTGATTTTAGTTTTGGGAAAAGCCAGAATCGTAGGGAGCTCAATCAGGGTTGGGGCGCTGAGTCACCTGGGTGATTTGATGTTTTTCAAAAAAACACTCTCTATGAGATGTGATACATGAGCCAGTGCATTGTCGTAATGAAGCTGCCAATCACCAGTTGCCGATAGCTGTGGCCTTCTGAATCATAGAAATAGTTTCCACGAAGGAATGTTTAAGCTTAACAAAAATGTTGATGCAGATCCATTGCTCTAGTCACTCAGTCATTTTGAATGTGATGGCCACACAGTACACATGCTCACTCAGTGCTGTCTACCTCCCCACTGACTAGTACAGTGAAGTTGGCATTGTTTGTGCATGTGCATTCCAGTGCCCTCTCCCTGACTGCCAGGTTGCATCGATGTCGTGTACACCATTCTTGTTAACGATGGCTGGAATTTTTCTATACAGACCTCGGTGTATAGAAGGATTTCATGTTAATGGTGAAAGAACGTTGGTTTTGAGTCAGTAATATTAATTTTGGTCTTTTTTCAACCCCGCAGAGTGATCTTTGGAATGTTACATAACTGCTGTAAGTTTCAATATTGTCACCTCTCCCATGTAAATAACAAAACATCTTTCAGTTCTAAGAGCATTGAAATCATCTGTTATCTGGGATGTAAGGGCTCACCACTTTTCATCAAATACATATAGTATTTTGCTATGTATTCATTGTGAAACTAACAATTAGTGGAGCATTGGAAGGGGAAATACCCCTATTTTCATCCCATGTTGAGGATCAATTTTGAAATTACAATATCTTTAGCTTTATAATTGAAACATCACATTTATTTTTATTATTACTACATTGTAAGCAGGGTGTCCAACCCATGGCCCATGGGCCACATGCAGCCAGGATGCCCAACACAAAATGGTAAATTTACTTAAAATTTGAGAATTTTTTTGTGTGATTACATGTTGCAATGTACTTAATGTGTGGCCCAAGACAACTCTTCTTCTTCCAGGGTGGCCCAGAGATGCCAAAAGGTTGTATACCCCTATAAGTATAGCATATGCCTGTGGTCATGTGGGTTTACTAATTTTGAATCTCAGAATTAAATAGACTTAACCACCTGATCACAGATAATGCTGAGGAAGTCTTCACCACATGAGCAGAGTGCACTTTCTTTAACAGTCGTGGCACAAAAGAGTAAAATCCGTGGTCCCAGGAGCACCTCCCTTCTGGGGGAGGGGAGAGATCGGGAATTAGGCTATACTTGCCTAGCTTCTTTCTGTAAATTCATTGATCAGATCAGGTATCTCTTCTTCTCTTGCTAAAAATGAGAGTGAGTAAAAAAAAAAAAGATAGGAAAACACACATGAAAGGAAACATCTGAAGTTGAGGAGACCAGTCCTCCAAAAGGATGACAAAGATCTTAGCCCATGTTACGTCTACCACATGCCCGATAAATAGTATTACTTTCACTACTTTAGATTTAGCTTCCAAAAATAAGTTTTGCTTTCTTACCAGAAAGTTTCAGTTTTACCTAAGAAACTCAGAGGAAAAACAAACAAAGACACTTCCTTTGTATATTGCTCAATTTCTTTCACATTCTAACCTCCATTTTTTCTAGCTTCATCTCTTATCACACACTCTCTCAATACACACTTTATCATTCCAAAGCAGTTTGCTCAAATTTATACTGTAGATCTTTTCTTGCAACATTTTTTAGCCTAAAATGCCCTTGAGACCTTAGTTAAGTGCTAATTCTTCTCTTGTCCATATTATAAGCCTATAACTTTATTTAGCACTTACTCCATTCTTTAGGGTATTAATTATTCAGTAAATCTCCCCTACTTCTAAATTTATATCGCTTGTGGATTGAGTCTAAATTCCCACCCTATCTACCAGGTTTTATCACAGTATATAGGAAGTGCTTAATATATATTCAATGAAATTAGTTTACATTCATGAATTAATTCACATATTTCTATCACAAGACCATCATATGTTAAAATTATTAAATATCACTGGCCCAAGGCCTTGCTATGCCATAAATTGTTAATTCATCTGGGTTTTAGAAAAAGGAAAATTGAGCACTATTTTATTCTCCAACAAATGGTGTTAGAGTTAGTAAATCAGCTATTTTTGTTCTGCTATGACAATTCTCACGACTTCGGCCTATAAAAAGAGTGGTAAGACAAATGCCATTTGGAAAGTCAAAGGGTAGATTTTCATGAATTTGTACCTCTTTCCCCAGAGAGATGTTGTAGAAATTTTATTGCACTATTCCCTCAAGCCTCAAAGAGTTAGTAAAATTTAAATTCCTTAATCCCTCTGTGGAGTAATATCATCATAGGGTTACAGCCACTATAAATGAAAGTCTATGTAATGTACTTTATTTAGAAGTTGTTATTAAAAGTAATAGAAACTAACTGGTTACCCGCTTCTCATTCACTTACTGCAGCCTGATTGATGAGCTCGCAGATTCAGAATTGCCTACATCTTAGGAGGATTAGGGTTTGGTGGAAGGAGACATGAGGAGACACATGTTACTAACACATTTATTTTTTTCAGAGACTGCTTTTTTAATCTTTGCAGCATTCTTAGAAGGGAGGTAGTACGGAAGCTTCCACGGAAACATCCCTTGTGATAATGCAAATACACTCAGGTGGCCACCAACCTCAGTCCTCAAAGAAGGAAAAGATTAATGTTTCTGTTTTCTGTCAAAAAGGGAAAGATGGGTTTAGAATTCATGGTTTCATAATCACTTGAAGCTTTCTTAATGCATCATCAGTTGCATGCATGTAATTTTCACTATCTTTGTGTTGTGCCTTGTAGTATAGATTGGATAAAAAAAAGTATTGCTCACTAATCTGGAAGTAGTACAACCCTTCATCTTACTTGGTAGAATTTTTGACCTCAGTTATTGCTTTGTGCTGGGTTTCAATGGATTAGCCTGTTGAGGTGTCATACTTTTAGAAGTGAAATCGTCCCCTACCCTAAAGACTGAACTGTTACACTCACATACACACAAAGGGAATATGAAAAGTTTTTATGTACATAGTGAGCCTTTCTGGGAAAACAGAGTGGGTCCCAAGCAACACTCGAAACTGCTTGAGAAGTTAGGGAAGGAGACTTAAATGGTATTTTTATGGTGGTTAGGCTTTGGGGTTGAGGTTATTTGATCCTGCATGGCTTGTATTTCCTGTCCATACTAAAGGCAGACGCAAGCAGACTTTCTTTGTAGCTTGCTCAGATGTGAGGCAGAAGGTGAAGAAGGAGAATAACACTTTGAATCTGGCAGCAATTAAAAACCAAAAGTGCATTCATACTATTACACAGTCTCATTTTATACATTATTAAATTTTATATGAAACTCAGAAGGGTAACTAACTGAACAATAAAAAAACTATTACCTGTCAGAACAAGAACTCATATCAGAGGCAATTCCACAGGACTTGTTTTTTCTACCATACCTACCCTGCCTTCCTCAAAAGGAGATGGGGATTAAAAACTACAGTCATACCTTGGTACTGGGCTTCAGAACTGGTAAAACCCTGTACTCATCACATTTTGACAAGAAAGAAAATGTTTCAATGTTCAGCCCTTGCTCAGGACTCATTGCACTTGCTGGAACTTGTATAAGCACCAAGTCCACCCCACAAGAGAACATGCTTCACTGGTCGGTACTCTTGATTTCGATACTTATCACAAATTCTGGGATGAATTAACAATTACCAAGGTACCACTGTAGTGAGTTGCTTATTTATTTCATTTGAAAATGTTCCCTAAAACTTGCTGTGATCAGAACAGATCTAAGAAGTAATTGCACTTGAAGTATCTGCACTCCCTGACATAGACACAATGTGCCAGATGGAGAGAATTTTAGGAAATCATTGTCCTGTAAATAAATAGAATATTTCAAGATGTGCCTGTAATTCTAGAACTCTAGTTCCTTTACCTGCCTAAATAAATTACACAGTTCTCACAAGCTGTGCTGAATGTTGTAGCACGGGGCAAACCATCTTTGTTAGGTAAAGTTTACTTCAGAAACAACAGTGGTTCTGGATAGAGTCAGCCTGGTTTCCAATGCCTGCTATTAGTGTACTTGTCTAGCTTTTGACTCCTATTGCTTAAGTTCTTGTTCTGATTCTTACCTGTATTTCCTACTTCCTTAGCAGCTTGATGTTTCTGCTTTTCCTTTATGTACTGTGTGCTCTACAGCTGATGCTGGAGCAGTGAATACTCCCAGGTCTCTACTCTGTTCCCCACACCCTACCACAGTTTACACTATGCTGCATTTGCTTTCAACTTACATCCTACTAGGAGCATCAAAGCCACCATTATAAAACCCCTCTTGTCTGACAAAGTATCCATTGGAATAAAAAGACAGAAAACTTGTCTCTAGTAGGTTCTCTCTTCCCCAACATTGGCTTGCCTGTTCCTCAAGAGGTTTTATTGTCTGGACAAAAAAGTCTGGAATTCATTTCTTTTTTTTTTTTTAAATGTTTGTCACCATTCATTTTGAGTAACTACTGTCTTTCACTAAAGTCTGTTGAGCTGATTTCTTTCTTGCCATAGAGATTTCTTGGGATTTTTAGGGGTCTGAAGAGTTGAGCCACTCAGAATATTTTAAAGAATTGGGGAAATGATCAGGGTAAAATTCTCTCATTATTTACTGATATCTCATCACCTGAGTTGGCGCTCTTATTCATTGTCAACTTACCCTGTTGTGTCTGACAAAGATAAACTCTATTCTTATTTTCACCATTAAATTATAAGAAGTAAATTTAACATCTTTAATTTTAGAAATCTTCTCAATAGAAACATTAAAGCCATCTTCAATCTGTATCAGTGATGGACTGATGGAATTTTCCAACTCATGTTTTTCCCCAGGTCTTCTCAGGTAATATGGAGTCTGCTGTCTTTGTTGGGTCT
Source organism: Artibeus jamaicensis (assembly GCF_021234435.1). Classification (NCBI taxonomy): domain Eukaryota; kingdom Metazoa; phylum Chordata; class Mammalia; order Chiroptera; family Phyllostomidae; genus Artibeus; species Artibeus jamaicensis. Next base: position 20,273,949 of record NW_026522025.1, on the reverse strand, counting down.
TGAAGCCTGAATGGAATTTGTACCTTCTAAACTACAAAATGCAAGAAAAACAATGAAATGGATTCAGATTTTGCAACAAGGAGCTGGAGTTCCTGGAAGGTCAATCTAGATAGCTATTAAGAGTTAAGTGTCAAGAGTTACCCACATCGGAGAGCAGGTTGCTATTTTAGTGATATTTCTATAGGTCCATTGTTGGATTATGGGTGCCCAAGGGAAGTCTATTTTAATCCCTGAGAATTTACTAAAAATTAATGTTGCTTTTGTAACCTCAAATACCCTAAGGAGTCAGCATTACTGATTGAAAAGACAGTGCTTTCTTCCAACCTCTATGACCCAAAATGCAACACCAGGGTTTATGTTTACCTGTATGCAATAAGGTAATTCTATAGCAATCAATGTAGAGAACAGAGCCTGCTTGCCCAATTGATGAGTTTCTATTATAATTTACTGGCAGGATTCTTTAGTCAGCATTATTTATTTTGAGAGGTACATCCCTGTGGATGAGGCAGTATTGCATAGTGGGAAGAACACCAAATTTTTAGTTATATGTCTCTATATTCTAACATTTGTTTGAATGTGATTCTGACGTTTAATGTCTATGTAGTATTAGACATTTTTGCATCTCTGTTAGTTTCATCATCTATAAAATAAAATGTCTACCTCATAGAGAGACCATAAATACTTGAGTGAATGAAAAGCACCTTTATAGTAGCACAAACAGCTTACATCCCCTATTATTAAAAGACCATATGATTTCACTCATATTTGGGATATGAAAGTGAAGGCAACAAATAAACAAGAAAAGCAAGCAAGCAACAACTCATAAATGCAGAAAATAGTAGGGTGGTTACTGCAATGAAGAGGCTTGAGCAATGAATGGTAAAGGGTAAAGGCAATCATACATATGGTGCTGGAAGAAGATGTGGCTTTGGTGGTGAGCACACAATGTAATATACAGATGATGTATCATAGAATTTTACATCGAAACCTATAACATTTCGTTAACCATTGTCACCCCAATGTATTTAGTTTGAAAAGACAAAACTTTAAAAAGTCAGTTGTTTAACCTCAAGACTCATTATTGGAAGAACATATTCTTTTCCATTCAGTTCTTTCCTTGGGAAAATGTTGTTAGAAGACATCTATATAATTGGTTGAAAAGCTAAATATTTAAGATACTGATTTTTAGTTGACATTCAGTACTACTTAGCAATAATTTTAACATTCCTACTTGATTACCTTCTCTTTCAATCTTCTACCATACCTGAATGCCTTAATCTCTATAGATAGCTCAGTCTTTTAATTGTAACTATGATCATTTTCTTTTCATTGTAGGTGCTCTTAATTTTCCTTCCTTTTAACTGAATATGTCTCTTTGCCTTTACCTATCTATCTTTTCCTCCTCTCTATTGATATTTCAAAGGAGGACCTTTACTCAAAGAACTTTCTTTGATCCCATCTTCTCTGTTTAGAATCAGGTCCTATCACCTTCTCTTCTACTGTATCTTCCCTCTTTCCCATTTCAGTGATTTCTCATTCTTAGGTTACTAAAGAGTTTGCACAGTTTTTCTCTATCCTAAAACATCTTGCTGTTCCATTCTGGTCCCCCATGTATCTACACCTACACATTTACCTTTTTCTCTTATCTTCAATAAACCATGTGCTGCCAGAAATCCTTTATGAAAAAAAGAGTGGCTACAAAAATTGTTCTATAGGAAAATAATTAAATCTTGTAATATCTTTGAATCTCAACTTCCTCTTCTAAAAAGAAGAGAAATAAGTATTTTTTTAAGTTGAAAGTCTGGCAAAACATATAAATAAATATATATTCAAATATTAATTCTTAAAACAACAAAAATAAATATTATAAAGATATGTGAGGATAATTAAGTTACGCAATACTTCATTTTCTTCTTTGGCAGAATCAATGAAGGGCAATTTTATAGCCAAAAGTTGTTTGGAATGTGAATGTGGTTAAAGGATTAAAGAAATAGAAATTGAATGAAACATCCCTAGGCATACAAAAATCATTAAATCAATGTATATGAAAGAATATTTTAGCTAAAGTATTTTGTATTGTTCTTTATATTTTATGGTGAAAAGAGGGGGTGAAAATCAGCCTGAATTCTACACATTTCTTATTATACAATTTTGCATTTTCAACTGTCCTTTATTTATAAAAGTTTAAGAAAAGAAGTAGATGTTTCTAAAATTGTGGGTCCTGGTTTCCCTCTTTAACTGTAATTTGAAACTCAATGTAGGTAAGCTTATTGCTCTTTATGAATACCTTACAATATGGTCATCATCATCAACAATATGGTTATATTCATAATAAAATTAAAGCTATTTTAATATTCCGTATCACCTTTCTAGGAAGCAAAATTATGCCTCCAAGAGTTATGAAATAAAACCAATAGCTGAACTTATAGAAGATAAATACTATAATGGGACTACTTCATGAACCCCCCCAAATTTAATAATGTATACATTCCATCTAATTTAGGAATTACAGATATCAAATTGAATAATAAATATAACCTAGGATCTATGTTGGCAAACTAAGATATGTCATTTTATTGAAATAAAAATGTACCATTAGCTAAAGCTATTTAAAATAAATTTATCATGTTAGTCATTAGGTGGTTCTGAAAACACCCATCAAATGCCTCAGGGACCAGGAAATTCATTATATACTGGTGTAAATTTGGAAGAAATATGTTAAACAACCCCTATATTAAGTTAAAAAATAAATGATTACACAGTATTATAATATGTTAACATGCAGAATCTGTTAAGATAGACTCATGTGAATACTAATTAAATAAGATAAACAATACTAAAAATTGGTTAAAAATGTTATATTTTTTGAAGTGATATTAGCCACCAAAATATTGTTCATGCATAGAAGTCAAAATTAGTTCAAATAATTTTGTATATAGTCTTAGAGGATATCTTAGGTTTCACATCCACACTAAATTTGTATAGTTGATATGAATACATGATTTTTGCATGATATACTTAATTACAAATGTATGTTATGAGGATACCTCTCATGCTTTTCTGGGGAAATAAATCAGATTTCATTTTTATTAGAACTCTTTATGATAAAGTATTGTTGAAAGAATAATGATGGGTTTTTTTTGTATAAAAAGAATAGATTGGTTTTGACTCCTTTTATTTTTTTGACATTCTACACAAACATAATCAAAAGGGTAATTGTAAGTATTTTGGTATCGAAAAGCATAAGTAGCTAAGCTATTAAATTATAAATAAAAATCACTTATTTTTTAACCTTTGTAATGCAAATTGTATTCCCATAAAAGGATCAAAGTGTGTTTATTACCTCCTTGGATTTTTAAAGAGGTAATGAGCAGTAAACTCAGCAATTACTCATACAGATTACTAAATGTCACTCATTGAAGAGCAGCAAACTATGAAGAAGCAAAGATGTTATCTGTTAAGGGGGGGAGACTTTGGTCTGATTTCATACTCCATAAGCTCTCTCATTCTTCAATGTAATGCTTAAATAATTTTATGCACAACATTACAAATAAAGGTAGAAAATTCTTGAAGTCTGTTTGACGCTGGTTTAATTGAAATGCCTTTTCCATAATTGTGTTTGCTAATTCAACCAGCAAACTTGATGTGCTTTTAAATGATACAAAGCTAGATAGTATATTACAGTTTGTAAATGGTACATCATGATGTTAAGAAAAATCTGTGTTGCTTTTACCAATCCACTGGCTTGGGTTTCTGTAAATCTCTTTTATCTGCACCAATAATTACCATACTTCAGCAAGGCAGTTTTAATTAAATGTCATCCTTTAAAATCAAGAAACACTTACCAGGTCAAGTAGGTCTAGGATAAAAGTAAAGTTTGCTCTCAAATCACGGATTACTTAATATTCTGCTATAAAGAAAAATTGTAAATGGGGCATACATAATTCTCCTCATACAATTTTAATAAGATTTTGGCCAGTTTAGAATTGTATAATCTTGCATCTGTTAGTTGAAGGATAATACTTTCTTTGACTATGAAAAACATTTCCACAGGAAAGTATTTCATGTATTAAATGGGATTTTTTTATTATTTATGAAAATGATAGTAGGAGACATAATAAATTACTCTCCAAGTGAGCTAGCCAAGTCACATTTTTTTACTTACTTTATAGAAGTTCAAGGTAGTTTTGTTAATTGTTTCATTGTATTTGTGTGTATATAAAATTAAATGCATAAATTGTATAAGATATATTATACAACTTCTAAAATATTAAAGGAATAACCAAAACTCCTTGCTAATTTCATTTTTTTGAAAAAAATATGAAAGCTTTAAATATTCACTGCTTACATATCAGAAAACCACATCACCATTCATTTATTCAGTTACTCTTATTGAGTATCTACTACAAGTATGTTGAAGCAGACACAAAGAAGTGAGTAATTAATTCTTCAGGGATAGTAAGAAAACTTCATGTAGACTCAGGAGTTTTAAGGAATGTAATAACAATTTATTAATTACTTTAATGCCAAGGGACACCATATGATAAGTGAGTAAATTAAAAATAAATAAATAAACTAGCCTCTGAACACGAATGGTTATTGGGATTTCAAACCCAGTTAGTATGGTTCTGGAGAGAACAATCTTAAGCCTGAGGCTCTTCAGCCTCTGATAAGCAAAAATCCACAGTTTGGACAGACTTGCCAAACTTTCTCCAATATGCAGTCCTGCCTACTTCTCCAGCTTCATCCCAAGCCTTGTGTTAAGCATTATAAAGGGCTTATTGCATATTCTCATCTTTGTATCTTTGTATATCCTATCGCTCTTTCAGAAGCACCTTCCACCTTCTACTTTTCCAGAATCCTTTAAAACTCAACTCATTGTCCACACCTTCACTAAGTCTTTCTATCTCCTATTTCCTCTTTGTCCACTTATATTGCCCTAAATGTATGATGGTGTTGAATTTGGCATATGTTTTCTAATTATTTATTTAAGTAATTATCCCAAGTTTCTCGTGCAATAACTAGCATATAGTGAATACTAGTAAGATTCTGTTGATCGAAATTGAAAGGGAAGGTGAACCTTGTCTTTTTATTTGTTTTTTTCCGTTCAGCTGGACATATATTATAAAAATATTTTAATAACTATGTGAATGAATGAATGGGTAATATAACATGTGTGCTGGACACATGCAAATGACATAGGGTCTCCTAGGCCTGTGTCAAGTCTCATTTCTGCTACTTAATTGGCATTTAATTAGTCCAGTTGCTCAACCTCCTTAAGCCTTAATTTCTTCCTCTAGAGAGAGGGAAAATAATGCTTGCTTTTCACGTGATCACAAATGAAATGAATAATGTACATGAAATAGTGACTACAGCGCTTGATGAATAGTTGATGTTCACTATATTATAGTTATTAGGTATGCACTAATTAAGCATTAACCTAATAGGTACTAGTATTGTTATCATCATGAACATTCTTAGTTTTATTCTCTAAACACTCCAGAAACCCGATCTTACAACAACATTCTAGATATGATAATAAATGATGAGTATTTAAAAACTAGTCAATATAAAGATTGAAATAGGCAATGCAGGTTGACAATTTCCACTGTTTCAAGGGAGAAAAGAAAAGACATTCTAGCATATATGTATATGAGTGCTTTTTACAGGGGGAACTATAGGGAATTATAAGGTGACCGAATTTTAACAAGTTTCATATGGCTACCAAGCTATCTAATGATACTCATTTTCTGAAGACTCCTAAATTGTTCCACAGCTCTGGCAAAAATGTCATTGAAATTTCCATTTCATCATATATACTGCCACTGAGAGACCCAGAACCTTCCTAAAGAGACATTCAATGTAGAACTAAAAGCATTTGATCCGTTTACAGACTAAAAATAGGTTATATTAGTGCAAAGTGAGACATTCCTGTAAATGTTAAAGACTGTTTTAAGACTTTTAATAATATCTTGAAGTTATTCATAACTATTTTAACCATGCAGAAACTCCAAATTTGGTTCTTTCCTAAGTCAAGGCAGTCTGTGATATGCTTTAGTTAGTCATAAGTGAATTCGTAACTACTATTACTGGAACAGAAAGTCAATTCAACTTAAAATGTTTGTGAAACTTCAACAAAATTCATATAGATATTTTGATCTACTTATTCTCTAGTTGCATTTAGTATCATTTTGTTTAAAATAGAATGAGGGAACTATCTTCTTATATGAAGTTAAAGGACTATATTTCCTAAAGTACACAAAACACCAGCACTTTGTTAACCTTAACCCTATCTCATTTTGGGAAAACAAATAGGATATTCAAAGAAGTGATTCATACATCAGTGATTTGTGCAATTATACAAAGTGATTTGTACAATTTAATAAAAAGTATGCATTGTTGATTATATTTTCAAGTTATAAAAACATTGTCAATGTTCAAGCTATTCAGATGTACAACAAAACATGGCATTTATTTTTTAACTTTTATGTTTAACATGTTTTAATATACAAATAACAAAAAGGAGTAAGATTGTTTTGCTTATACATTTAGAGACTAAAAACATACTTGAATTTTCCAAATATGATTCAACATCTTTTAAAAAAAATATTTTGATTTCTAAAGTAGAAAAAATGTTTTATTACCTACTATTTTGTAAAAAACTCTTTTGGAAAACAGGGAGTTAATTATACATTATCAAATGTCTGGATTCTCTGTTAGACCTTTGCATAGTTTTTTTCCCCAAAAAATTGTTTTGCTCACATTTATTTACTATTTTTATATTATAGTAAATATTTATACTATATTTAATATGTATTTATTAAGACAGAATTATTCAAAATACCCTACTAGTGAACCTTTCATTCATGCACCTATTAATTAATTCCAACTGCTACTGAGTTTTTACCCTGTGCAAATCACACAGTTTCTGCTTATCTGAAGCATTTTATTTTTGCAAAGAGAAACTCCCTTGGAAATATCACTATTATAAGGATTGTAGTATAAGAGCTAGATTAAGAAGCACAATGAAAGCTGTTTAGAAATATTCACAAAAAATTCCAGTTGTGTGAAGCAGATTTTCCTAAAAATAGTGATATTTGAGTAGGGGCTCAAAAGATAACTACAGTCCCATGGGTGGAGCCAGGGGGAGGATATCAGCCAGAGCAGAGATCGGGGAAACCACAACAGTTTTGAGAAATACCATGTAAATACTGAGTGGGGTCTTTTCTCATGAGATAAACTGAAAATTGATTTGCAAAGTTCTTGTGTGCCAGGTTACACAGTTTAAATTAGATTTACATTTAACTAGTTTATTATTTGTTTTAACTATGCTTTATTCTTAAATGTGTTTGATTTGACTCCTAAAATGTTTAAAATAAGCTAGAATAAAAATAAATTAATAGGCATATGAAGGAAATGCTAGTACTTATTTTGACAGGTTTGTGAGCAGGGACGTGAAAAATAATATAGAGTTTAAATAAAGAAAGTATGAAAGTTGTGTGGCTACAGGGCAATGGGTTCCTAGAGGAGGGTTCTAGAGGTCTTGACCATTGTTTTCCTCTCCTCTATTTGTAAAAGTATTGACATAGTTCACGGACTACGATGAACTTAACCAGTTTTGGGGAGAGCTAACTGCATTTGATGTGAAATGTAAAAGGCAAAGGCAGAAGCATTGCAAAGAGTAAATCAGAGCAACTTGGACACTGAAGGAACTTAAACAATTAATTAAGGCTAGAGAAATCTATGCCAAAATTGCTTGAGCAACAAAATGAACAAGTATCTTTTTAATAAAGTATCTTTTATTCAAGCTTCCATGGAAGTAGATCTAATGCAGTAAGGTTAGCCCTGACCAGTGTAGCTCATTTGGTTGGCTGTCATCCCACAAAGCAAAATGTTGCTGCTTCCATTCCCATTCAGAGCCCATGCTTAGGTTGCAAGTTCAGTCCCTTTTGGAGCTTGTGTGAGAGGCAACTGGTGGATGATTCTTCTTAACATCAGTGTTTCTCTTCTCATCCTCCTTCCCTTTCCCTCTCTCTGAAAATAAATAAGTAAAATCTTTATTTAGAAAAGTGAAAGTGAAGATAAACATATAAAAAGTTTTTACTTCTCATTGTATATGGATGAGGTTGGAAATGTTCATAATTTCTTTACAATTCTCCCATTTTGAAAAAGTCTATTTTTTTCCTCCTCTTGAATCTGGGCTGATTTGTAACTACTTTGACCAATAAGGTATGATTAAAGTAGTATTTTGCAGATCTAAACCCAGACTTCAAGGAAACTGAGAGTCCATATCTCTATTTCTGGAAGCCCTGGGGCATTATATCAAAAGTTTGATTAGCTTGCTATGTGGGCATTGAGACTACATGGAGAAGGGAAGAACTCAGCTGGGCCTAGCCCAAGTGCCAGATAAATACCACCAATGGGAGCATAAGCATCACCTAGCTGAGTCCTGAGTGAATTACTTACCACAAAATTATGGTGTTGCTTTAAGCTACTAAGGGTTGTATAATTTGTTACTCAGGAATAGATTACTGCAACAGCCTACTTTACACAATTTTGTATAGGGAGATTTATTCTATTTCCCACAACTTTACATAAAATGAGTTAAAGCATTCATTTATCAAACAATGAATATGTACTGAGTAGCTATATATGAAGTACTATATTAAACCCTAGAACTGAGCAAATGAAAAAAGGCATTGACTCCACTCTCTAGATACTACAATCCAGTACAGAAGCAAAGGTCCTTAAGAAAGTAATTGAATAGGTTACCTTTAGACATATCAGAAGTTCACAGATAAGAGCTGAACAGAAAAGTGAGAAGTCAGGAATGTAGTAAGAAAAAGGAAAACAAGTTTACCTGATCGCTTAAAAATCTCACTGCTCAAGTGAGCATGCAAACTGTAAATAAGCCTTTTGAAAACAAAATTAAACATATATTTAAGATCATAAATAAATGAGGGAAATTTTGAGTCCTTTATAAAACTGAAAAAGTAACTTGCAATTTAAAATACCAGAATCTTCCCAAGGGGTTCAAGACTCATCCAGTATTAACTTTGACAGTTCATTTATTGGTCTTATTGTCAATTTTTATCAGAAGAAGACATTGTCTATGCTGAAAAACTTTTTATTCTTAGTTCAATCTTTTGGTGACCAAAGACAAGAATTCACTATAGAGGTGGTAAGTATGTTACATAAATGGTACTAAATTTTTCTCTTTTCTGTTATGTTGTAAACAAACAACTCTGGTGGTGAAATAAGCCCATTGGTTTTTCTAAAAGCATTTGTTGAATCTAAATCTGTCCATGGATATTCCCAGTCTACTCCTCGGTCCGGTACAGTGCTTCCCTATGTATTCGCAGAGAGTGACTATCCGTTTCCCAGCTCCATTTTGTTCAGTTTCCAAAAGTTTGTCCCATTTGCTCAGTCCTGCCCAGTAGAGAGGCCAGTTCTCACACATCACCTGACAAGGTTTTATTGTGGGTAGACTCTCTCCCATAACTCGCCTTTGGTGCAGTGGGCCAGAGCTGGTTTTTTGACCCCACATTATTTTCCTGATCTTCCTCACTGTTAGTCCAACCAAGACAGATCAATTCTGGGCAGCAGATATTACAAGTATTCAAGCCACCTCCCTCCTCCCCAAGACTCTCATTTAGACAGTATTTTTCAACCCATTTCTTGAGTCAGGCCTTCTTCCTTGTCTAACACATTCCATGAGTTTCTACTTTCGTCCATCCTCCACAGCTGTTGTTTGTTTTTTCACTTAGTTTTCTAATACAAATGATAACTTTCCTTAGAAGGACAGGGAAAACAACAAAAAAGCACCAATCCAGCACCTCTTAGTGATGAAATTTGCACCCAATCTTTTCACTGAGGAGTATTTCTCCCCTGTAATGTTAATACTTCTCTGGCCTTTATTCAAATTAACTAAGGTTAATTTGAAAGAAGGTTTTCAGAACTGAGACGAACACAGGTAGACTTTCCTTCTACATGCATCTCCTCACTGCTCCATGTCTTCCAGTGGCTCTGGGAAAGCTTCTTTGTCAAGAATCTATGTATCCTGCTTTCCAAAATCATTTTTCCAACTTCAGACAAGAAGACTTAAAATTAAAACATGTTTGTACAATATTATAAAATTTCTTTTCCTTCACTAGCCCTGCAAAAGAAGACTTTGTATGAGAAATTATTTAATCTCTGAATCTCAATTACCTGCCTTTTTGAGAAGTAAATGTCACTTATATGATAAGGTTCAGCCTGTTCTCTCTTTCTGGGCCATCCCTTGCATTACTTAGGGTTGGATTAGAGGCAAGATTCTCCATGATTCATTGCCACTGTATTCTGGAATAACCTCATTCAGAGCAAATTAAACTACTTTCTGGATCCTGGGAGCTCTCCTAGAGCTGTTAAAAGTACTATGGCATCTCCAGAAAAGTTATAATTACTTTTCGTGAGTAATTACTGGCTTCATAGCAAAGAAAAAGACTTTATGGAGGAGACAAGATTAAAGCTGAATTCAAAAGATAAGTAGAAACTGGATAAGACACAGCAGAGAAGGAACACCAGCCAGAGGAAAGAGTTTAAGGAGAGAATGTTCTATAACAGCCCACACATTAGGAACGGTGGTTAGGGTGTCCTGGAGAAGGGGCAGGTAATGAGACTTGAAAGTAAAATTTGGGATGAATGTAGAAGGATCCTGAATAATATGCTGTTATTTTGCTTCTGTGTTGGCAATAGAAACAAAGAAAGTGACAGATCTCTCCCATTGTTCACAATTTCTGGTAGGTCCCAATTTTGAAAATAGCCTGATATAATTAACATTTTCCTAAGTAGAGACTTAGAGAGTCATCATCAAAAGGACAGCAATGGGGGACTGAAGGGAAAATTCATACCCTGTCTCAGTGGAAAGACCTAGGGGCCACCCCGAGGACTACTTAATCCTGCATTTGATTTGCACTGGAAGACATTTAGGAAGGGATCGAAAGATTGAAAAAATGACTGGCATCGGATCCAAGGCTGTTACTCCCTAAATTGATGTGATTGGTTTAGATAGGGACCAATGAAAGTGGTCCGAATGGACAGTTCTGAAGCGACAGGCATAACTGCATAGGGCTGTTGAATAGAAACAGAAGTCTGGCCTGGAGAGGGCGTTGTTGAGGGCAAATTTTGCATAACCTTGTGAAGGAAGATAGATGGACAGGAAACAAAAGTGAGGAAGCACTCAAAACCGCGAGTGGCCTTGCCACGCATATTCGTCTTTGCTTAACCAAATTCATGTCACAATTGGCTAGCTTAAATAAAGTTGAAAATGTAACAAAAAAGACAGAAACACCTTTTTTTAGACATTGGGAAAATTAGCTAATTTTTTTAGAGAATCAGTTTATTATCACGCAGTAGGATATGGTATTTTCCCTGATTCTTTTGTCATCAGTTTTCTTTATAGTCGCATGCTCTATCATTAAATTCTGACTGATTAACTACCTGGGGTGGAATTCTGTGTCATCTTTGCCTCTTGGATTTTGTTTGGCTAAAATGCACTGTTCTATGCTCTCTTTAAAGTGAACATTAGAGTCAGGTGTAATGTACAGAGTTTTCATTTACCTTAATAAAGTTTCTTTTAAAACACCTTTCTTTTTCATCTTGTGTTAAAGCTAAGGGTTGTGCGTAGTGGAAAATTCACATGAAACCACACTACTAGTAAAAACTAAAACAGAAAAAAAATCTTATAGACATTTGACTCTCACTTATTACCACTAATTCTTAAGTCATTTAATTATACCTTTGTCTTAATAGGATTTCAGCAATGAAATTAACATTTCAAAACCCAGGAACTATTCCTATGGTTTAGTAGTATTTTCACACATTTCTGAAAGTATAAATCCTATAAAATGGAAGGTGATCTTTTTTTTTTTTTTTTTTTTTACTTTTTCTGCTAAATGTAGATGGTTTTAAGCCATGATTTTCTAGGTGGCAAAAATCTAATGTGCCTTTTTACTTTTAAATTAAGGTAGTGATTTGGCACTCCCAAAGTAATCTTGGCCATGAATCTAAATACATAAAACCAAAAAATTGTAGCTGCCACGTTTTTAATTTTCTATTTGTCATACGTCTGCCGGTGAACTGGGAAGCCAGAACGCTTAGAACAACGTCTGCAAACCCAGCTTGTACTTCACAGTGTGCGTGAGAATCTCGTGTGGCCCTCTCAGCCTTCCGTACTTTGAGCCGCTTTCAGATTCATCCAGTAGACTATGAGAAAGAAAAAAACCTTAACCCGGGTGATGTAAAGATCTTCAGCTTTTAACTGGAGAATGTAAATCACTTTCACGCACCGCTTTCTTTATAGGTTCTATCTATTGAAGATGAATGGGTCAGTCGAGTAGTGTAATAATGATTTTAATATAATCATTTGTATGCTGAAGGCAACCAAAGTTTTGCCTCCCCAAAATGTGCCTTTTGAGATATTGATTTTAAGCTGGTTATTAAGAAACAAAAGACTGAGAAAAACCTTTGACTACCTCCACCCCCCCTTTCCTGCCTAAGACATTTAGCTGGAAAGGCCTGCTTAGAGAAGGGAATCTTAGCTTCACACAGGAAGGAGCCCAGCAGGGACCCGTTAACTAAATCTCCATCCCTCCGCAGGACATCTCATGTCCCATGTTTCTGGGTTTCCTAACAGGTATTTGTTTCCTGCGTGTTCATCCATGGCTTGGCTACCTGTAAATTGACAGTTTCTCTCTGAAATCCCAGACCCCCACTCCCTTTTCTCCTTTGTCCATAATGACAAATAAGCCTTAATTGCCCAGTGTGTTTGGGTCCCATTCTTATGACAACCCCACATATGCATTCATATAATAAACTTTGGATATTTTTATCTTCTTACTATGTCTCTATTAATTCCATTATTAGTCCAGCTAGAAGAACTAGAAGGTGGAGGAAAACTTTTTTTAGCTTCCATAATGAAAATTAGTGAATGGTGCTGATTTTCCATCAATTTGTTGGCAGCTAAACAGCATGAGAATGTTATTCACAATGTGACTTCAGTTCAGGAATCCTGGTACTTAAGTTCTGACTAACAAAGAGTTCAGAGCCAAGAGTCAAAGACAAGCAAAAGTTTATTTAGAAAGTCATAGAGGTAGAAGAAGTGAGGCTGTGTGGGCTCAGGAAACAAGTCACAGAGACCAAAAAAAAAGGGGGGGTTCCCTTGGAACTCAGAAGAAAGAAAACAAGGATGCATGTGCTTGGGAATGAGGAGATGGGGGAAGGCTCCTTAGACCGAGAGCACTGGGAAGAGAAGGGGGCGGGAGAAGGCTTCAGCCTGCTGGAGAGATAGGGCCTTGCTGGGTCCTCTGTCCTAAGGGCTTTTAAGGGTGGGATTTTGTAGGAGAAATACCAGGGGAGAATCTCAATAAATCCTTATCAACTCTCCAGGTGTGACCTCTCAGGGCTGTGGTCTCTACTGCTGGGTTTGCACCTGAGGTCATCAGTCATTGTAGCTGGTCCTACTGCCAGCCCCTCCCCGCCTCTGTGCTCTTCTGGGCCTAGAACTGAAACACAGCTGAGGCCCAGATGTTATCACTAGTTTAACCAAAACTCTATCTCTGTGGTCTACGGACACAAAGGCTTTGTTTCTAAGATTACTTGATGTGAGTCAGAACCTCATTGACTTGAGGGCTTCGTGCTTGAAGGAGTGGCCATGAAAGGGCTTCTTTGAGGTTATTCTTAGCTGCTTTCATTCTTCCTCTAAGGGGGTCTGCCACTTCACTGGTGACATACCAGGGGAGGAAATGTCAAGGGAGTATCTGAATGACCAGCGATATGAAAGGTCAAGGGATCTGGACTGCAAGACTAGCAATACGCTCAAGGTCAAAGGTTACCCTGGGGGCAAAGTCCTTATTTTCCCTATTTTGCCCATTGCTAGGCACCGGCAGTTTTCTGCTCCGGTGACCTTCCATACGTAGTCCACTGTCCTTGCTCTGCTTATGCCTAACTGCCTATTACAAATTCAGCTAATAATTTGACAAAATATCTAGCTACGTGAATCAAAATAGCCAACATACTATGTGTAAATAGAGAGCCATGCCCTTAGTTATTTCCTTCCAGGAAATATGACTTAAAGGGCATACACAATAGCTGCCATTCCAACAGTTATAGGCAAACTAAAAAAGCAATTGGCAGAAACTAAGAAGTTCTATATGATACAGGGAGGTTTCAGTAGACCACCTGGAGGGGCTGAGTGAGGGAAAGGTCACGGAAAATGTCAGAGGTGTAGAATCGAAGCCACACCTCAGCTCACAGGGTGTTTGACAGATTTTCCTACCCCCAGTCTAGGGTGCCCTGGAAAAGGCTGTGTTTCCTTAGTAAACAAACCAGTGTGGCCACAGCAGCATCGTAGCACTGCCTGACGACTGAGCTGGCACTGCGTATGAGGACAGATTCCTCTCTCCAAGAGGAGATGCAGCTGCAGGAAATGTTACACAGAGTCCTCTCGAGGACCGTGAGTGATTGGAGACAAAACCTTCCTACTCCCTTCCAGAACATGGTGGCAGGGACAGGTGCAGACATGCCAGTCTAGCCTGAAAAAAGAACAGATTGGCTGAGGAGCTGACCCCTTTTGCAGTGCATAGAATTTGGTGCTTGGAAATTTAAATGAACGGAGGGCAGAGACTCAGTCTTTCTCCCTCCCTTTGCTCACCCAGTGCGGGGGCTGGAGGGTCATGGACCAGTGGGCACTGGAAACCATGTGGTCTGGCAGCAGTCCTGAGCTCCCGGGCACAGCTGTGGAGGTGGCGTGGCTACATGGGCTGCGTGCACACAGACTTGGGCACAGGTTAAGTCACCAGGATGACCGTGCTGCAGCCACCTGCTTGTTTCAACGAATGGCATTTTAAATGGGAGAAGCAACTCCAGGCAAAGTCTTGATCGAATCTGGCAAAGGAGGCAGGGTGTTTCTTTGGGTATTTAAGAGGAAATGGGTTCTGAGGTAGAAGCCTGCCATTCTTCCAAAGTTGTGTACTTTTTGAATGGAAGACTCTTTTCCTTTTTCACCAAACCTCTGCCTCTGGAATTTTGCCTAGAGGGTGGTGGTGAGCAGCAGAACCCCCATTACTATTTGGTACACATTACATTATTTTGTTAAATGCTCACTATATGCCTATGAAATAAGTATATTTAATTCACTAACATAGGTAAAAAACATGAAGATTCCCACAGTAACTTGTCTAAGTGCTTAAGTATTGAGTGAATTCAATTTCCAAAGCCACTTCCTTACTGTTAACATGATTTGTAAGCTAAGAGCAAGATGGAAGCCTTCATGTTATTTAAAGAAGAATGCTAAAAAGTGTCCAAGAAAAAAGACTGTAAATTACAAAAATCACTAAGCGGATAACCTATTTTGAGAAAATGATTGTAAAATTGAGAAAATGGCAATCCCCCGAGCCATACAAGTACCAGAATAGTTTATTTAATCAGGCAAAAGGAAAGAAAGCAAACCCAAAAGTGGCGGCTCATTATCATGCCAATTTGCAGAGATCTCAACAAAGAAGGACAAATCAGATTAATGATGAATTCACAATTGACAAAAATAATTAGGCTGCAGAGCTGTTACTGTGAATTGCAGATACCAGCTGACATTCGCCATATTACTGCTCGTGCCGGTGTAGATAGGGGAACGTTAACTGTGAGCTGCTGACAATGTGTAAGCTGAAATACAGATCAATGCTGTTATTATGAAGACAAAACCAGCACACCAAAATGTTTTCCTCCCACTGTCTGACATCATCCGTATTGATGTATTCTGTCAATATATAATAATACACTCTCATACTTGATGGGAGAGGAGAAACAGATTACAGAACAATTTTACTAGAATATGTTTTTATACATTGTTTCTCCGGTACAGTATAATCAAAAGCAATTATTGCTTCAGGAACTTTGCTTTCTCCATGCAGGAGGAATGGCAGGAGAAGGTACACGTGCTTATTCATGTTACCATTGTGTTTAAAGGTGTTGGTTAAAGGGAAAAATCTGGAATTATTTTTCTGACACTTTTCCCTAGCTTTCTGTTGTTAAGAGCAAAACCCATTCTTGATTCTTCACTTTCTCTCTGCAATCCAAAGTCTCCATCTTTAAAATATAGCCCCAGTGAAGTCTGTTTTTTCCAACCCATTTTTCTCACCTCAGTCTGAGCCACCATTATTTTTCACCTGGTCCTGCGTCACAGTAGTGTTTTTCCTGTGGCCCATGTAAGTTGAAAATTATAGCCAGTTAATATCATTCCTCATTCAAAACTTACTAATATTCTCCCACATCACTGAGAGTAAAAATCAATGTCTTAAACGTGACCCCACAGTTTGCTCCCAAAGCTCAATGCTTCGTTCAGAACACTTCTGACCTCACCTTTTGCTACTCGGCCACTATTATTTATACCAGTCAATCATTACATGGGCCAACCTGGCATTCTAAGAATCTGCTGGGGGTATTAGGTTCTTAGGTCCTTTTTATTTGCACTTTCCACCACTTAAAAATATCACTTTCTCAATGAGTCTTTTTAAAAATCCCACTTTATTTATAATTGAATTTTTACTCATTTTTCTACTGTTTTATTTTCTCCATAACAATTATTAAAATATGCTACACATTTACATATATGTTTATTCTTTCTTTGTGATGAATTTATACATAAGTGTTATCAAAGTGCAGATTTGGGAGAAAGAAGGAGTATTATTTTCACTAATGGTCTCCTCAGCATCTGGAACAGTTCTTCACACAGAGTAGCCTCTCAATAAATAGTTTTCTCAATGACTAAATAAATAATTTGATAAAGAATAACATACTTCGGAGCACTAATAATTTGCAGTACTTAAATCTTATAAAAACATTAGTTAAAAACAAAAATTCTAAATTTTATCTCCCCCCAGGCAGTACACTCTACTTTATAACAATGATTAAACAGGTAACTAAGTAACTAACAGGCTTTCAACAATGGACTTAACCCAGAAACTATTCTTACAGTTTAGTAGTTGTGTCAGGCATTTGTCTTAAAAAAACAAAACCAAAAACATGAAATGATAAAATATTTTAAATTATTTTTTGGTAGAGGTATTCAGTATTTAATATAAATGAATTGGGAATATAAAAGGTTAAAGAATTAGGGCTGAAAGTCTGAAAGCCATATCCAACTGAAAATCGATGAGAAATATAGAGGAAACATGTCTGACATTACATGGGGAATTGTGTGGAACAATTCATGTACACACAGATGTTTAGGAGCAAGTCTATTAGTAAACTGAAATATACCTACGCCTAAAGAAAATTGGCTCTTTTATATAAATGAGAGAGCATATGAAGTTATTGTGAGAAGTTAGAAAAGTGTTGCATGCAAGGCCTATTTTAGGGCAGCAAAACATCTCTACTGTGATATCTGAATATCTCCTGATATTAAATGACTATAAATGATATCTAGCACTTTCTCATTGTGATGATTAATTTTATGTGTCAACTTGTCTGAGCCATGGTGCCCAGATATATGGTAAATCATTATTCTGCATGATTCTGTAATGGCGATTTTGGATTGGCGTACTATTTAAATCAGTGGACTTTGAATAAAACAGATCACCCTCAATAATGCAAATTGGCCTCATCCAATTAGCTGAAAGCCTGAAGATGTAACTGCACAGAAGTATTATTTTCCTTAATCTGCCCTTTTATTTTGATGTTTTCTTTTGATTAAGATTGGCCTCACCAATGCCCTGACTCACCTAGTTCTCTCTCCCTGGCTAATCATTAAGCTCTCAGAACAATGAGGTTTGGGTCAGCATCCATTAGTCTTAGGAACAAAACTTTGGGTCTTTTGACCACAGAGATAGAGTTTTGGTCAAGTTAGACTTAACACGTAGGCTTCAGTTGTATTTCAGTTTGAGAACAACCCCTCTGACCTTAACCTTGCAAAACCAGACAAAACAATAGTAATAATCAACTAACCCCTATCTTAGAACTTACCCATCTGTAGAAACCGTGACCCTGGTCATGACCCTAACTCCCTTAGTCACCATGATTAATAATTCTTCCCATATGAAGTCCATCCTTTAGAAGTCATCAGAGAGCCAGGTGATCCTGATTTTTTCAGAACAACCCTGTGGCTCTGGGCATGGTGCCATCTCCTTAATAAATCCTTACTTTCTTGGGTGCAAATTCCTGTTCACGTCTTATTGAGCTTTGGAATATATGGGGAAATGGACCCCTTCAGTCCAGTAATAAATGAACAAAAAACAGACTTCCCCTGAAAAAGAGGAAATATTTTCAGCAGTTAGCCTTTGTACTTGAACTGTCTCCTTAGCTCTGTCTCGGTTTTCCAGCCTAATATCCTTTAAAATTCAACTATACATTTTGCGCTTGCCCACCTCCATAATTGTGTAAGCCAATTCCTTTTAAAAAATTAGTATCTATCTATCTATCTATCTATCTATCTATCTATCTATCTACCTGCCTACCTATCATCTATCTACATATCTATTGAAGTGACCAAATTCCTGTCACTCGGAAGCTGCTTTTTTAGTGGTATTGATTTTAAGCTGTTAAGAAACAAAAGACAGAAAGAACTTCTGACCTTCCCCCACTTTCCCACCCAAGATATTTAGACAGAGAAAATTATTTCAGGGGGACTTTTGAATTAAGTATGATAAGCGAAAGAGTTTCAGGCTGGTGGCTCTTATCTAGACGCTCACTGTGTCCCATTGTCCCTGAGCCTAGAAAGGATGTTCCTGCCACATACTCTGCTGTTCCTCAACTACCTGTCAATTTCCCATTCTCACTTCTAAACTCTGGTGCCCCATTACTTCCCTCTTCTCCTTTGTCCAAAATGTCTTATATGGCCTGGGTTGCCTCACTGTCTTTGGCATTTTCATAGATTTATTGTGTCTAAGTGAATTCCTGCAGTTAATTTAGTTGTCAGCTTATCCAAAAGAATTTAGAAAGTGGAAGAATGAGTAATAAGTACGAATATTTTTAGCACCTACTCTATCTATCTAGCTATCTATTTATCATCTATCTCTTACTGATTTTCTAAAGAACCATGATTAATACAGGTATTATTTGGATACAAGTAATTAACACAATATATTAGTAATAAAAATGTTACAAAGTTGAAGCATTATTCTTGCTAGTGGAAATTAGTCTCTTCCACAGGATTATAAGAAAAGCATTCCAAGGACCCATACACAGAAGATTGTAGTGTGACTAAATTGTTTATTTACCTTTGAGATGTACCGGACACTTTTTCAAAATGATCAATCTACTTCCCAAACTTTCATGGGCTTTTTAATGGGTCCACCCCCTAGTTAGGCTGACAGGCCTCTTTGGTAAAGCACCTCCTCCTGCATTTCCCATGAGTCTGCTATATGGAGATGAAAGGTTAGAGTGTTAATCCCCTTGGCAAAGCAATGCTGTAATTCCCTTAATAAACTGAACCTCATCAGTTTATTAAATTCAGTGTCTAATTTTCTTTGCAACTATTTTCATATTAATAATTAGCTAACTACATCTGGTAACATTCCCCACCTGAATATCTTGAACACTGTGATCTTCCAAATGTAGATGGATGGTGTTTTATCTTTTATAACTGCTTGATGCTGTTAAAAGGGACATAGTCCTGCATATTTCCATGATCAGAAGGTCTTCCTATCTGTTTAAGGAAGAAAGGAGCAAGAAGGGAAGGGGAACCATCATGAAGGGAAGTGGGATTTTGCAAAGGTCAGGTCAGTCCACTATCCCTGGGAGGCAGCATATATACTGTCCAGAGGATTGGTGCTGTCTAGGGGGCGGCCCTGCTAGACAAGTTTGCATCCTCGTTGTATTATAGAGGTCATACTTTTGACAAGAAGGTTGAAAACACATAGTCCAAGAATTAGGAGTACTACATCCACTAAAGGTTTGGTGAGAAGTAAAAACCAGGTGATAGAGAGAGGGACTAACTTTTAGGTGTCTCCTATGAAGTTGCAAAAAGGTTTCCATGGATGAAAGTATGTCGCACCTGTCCAAGTCCTTCTTGTTTACCATACTTAACTCAAATTAGGCTGAGAGAAACATTCTAAGGTTCCCCCTGCCCCTGAAGAACTGTAGGTCTTTTCTGTCTGAACCATTTGGAGAAAAAAGAAAAAATGTTTCAAACAAATCCATTATACCACTCTAGGGATTCTAAAGTAAGGCCTATGCTGTGTAAATAAGCAACCAAGTAAACAAGGTCATGGGCATATACCCTAAGAAAACAGAAGGAAGAACACAAAGATTAAGGAAAATAACAAATCACAAACTAGTTTCTGAGTCTGTAAGACTGTCAGTTAAGAAAAATTTCAAATGAAAAACCTTTGCTGGAATAAGATGAAGTATTATCAGTTTGACAGAACCTCTTTTTTCTGTAGTTTAAATATCTCTGGTGGTGTCATCAGACACTGAGGTAAATTCTTTATGGCATATATAGACGCAGATTAGAAAAAAGTTTAGTTACCAGTAATTTCTAGTCCAAAAATGGGAGTAAAAATGAAACATTTGCTTGGGGAGTTGAAGAAAGCTAAAAATATTTAGGAAGAAGTTCAGCTTACAAGTAAAAACAAAAATTAAGGACAGTTAACTGCACTAAAGTTCAATATCAACAATTGAGCATTGTGATCTCCATTGGGAAAAAAATTTTCTCTCCTTAAATTACCCTTATTTTTATCAAAGAGACTGAATTAAGTCCAGTTTTATTTGTCCTGATTGTTTGCATAAACACAATGATAATAGCAATTGATCACTGGGCTCTTTTCAAATCTGCTTTGCTGGGATTTCACAAGGAATCTTTAGATTAAGCTTTAGTCAGCCTCTCAGGTCAAAGGGGCCAAGCCACATGGTTGCCATTAGGCTTTGCCTGCAATACCTGAATATTTGAGAAAAGTTCTCAAGTTTTTGAGGTTCTTCAACGTATCTTGAGGTTCCTTCCTTGCCATCTTTCAGGAAAGTAACCTTTGTTCCTTACCTGGAAAGATTGCCATGAACCATGTGACAAGCAAGGAACCAGATTATTTCTGCAGTGGCCTTTTATTAGCTTTGAAATTCAGTCTTAATTCATCAAGTCTTCCTGGTAACACCCAGAGTTAAGGTATGCCTTCCTCAGACATAATATTCCAGTCAAACTCTTGGTTAGTAAAACCACAAATGGAATATGATTTTATTGAATTCATACAAAGAAATATATTGCCATGACTCATTCTTTAAGAATTGGCAAATTCTGGAGAGATCAGATAGGAAGAAAAATATAAAGCAAAAGGATAATCCTTGTCCTTTTAACAGAGTGAAAAGGACCAAATTCCAATTCTGTGTCAGACAGTTAAAAGTAGTCAATTAGCATTCCTTAGATTGGCAAACACATTCTCATGAGACAGGTATTGTTATGCAAAACTCACTGATTTAGAAATTATAGGTGAACTAAGTTAAATTGATTTGCTCAGAAGGCTAAGGTTTTTCTTTTTGATAAGATGTATCTTACATAAATTTGCATTTTAAAAGATGGTCCAGGTAAGAATTCTTGGAGACTAGGTATTTGCATTTTAAAGGCAGACTTTGGTTTCACAAAGCAAATTATTTTATAAGCACTTATTTGAGAAATCCAGGGTTCAGTTTTTACTAGTTAGAAAGTATGCACTCTAGGTGGTTTCTTGAAGCACTGTGGATGAAAATATTACCTATTATCTTCCAGAAGGAAAAAAAAAGCTTTTGTCCTTAAATAGGAGGGAGACAAGTCTTTATCTGTGTAAAAGATGGAGGTACTGGGTCACTGAGGGAAAATATGAGTGACCCCAGTTTCCCTAAACTTCCCTGTCATGTCACCAGAGCCTAGGATTGGCACACAACCCTCATCCCCAGCCTCAGCTCCCTCAGGATCATGTCTAGCTCCTTCCACTTGGGCTGAGACTTCCCGAAAGAGCAACACAATCGCCCAGGTGTGGAACCTCACCAACAGTCAGTGTGATCAAGTACTGATTTTCCGGGTACATTTAACTCCACATGGGCAATTCTGATGGCCTCTGGCCTTAACTAGTGTTACTGGAAGTTTCTACCTTCTGTTTGCACCAGCGGTGCCCATGCCTCTGCTGCCATGGGTAGAAAAACTTGACTTAGAACTCTGGACTTCAACAGCCTTCATCCTTTAAGAGTCCTGATAAAGTGAGTCAGCCTCCCTTAAGGGGGTGGGGGGCAGAGTATTTTCTGTTAACCTGGCAGAGATCCAACATCCTGGCACTGGGGAAAATTCTGTTGGCCTTCTCTCTAGAAAAAAATTAATAAGCATTTAGTCATCTCCAAGATCAGTGAGCACTTATATTTGAGGCATTTTACTTGTTAGGTATACCTGTAGGAGGATTAGTGAGGACTTAGATCTTGGTGTCTTAATGGCACAGACAAGCAGCTGGGTTTGCATGAGGAGCCAAAAGCAGTGGCTAAGAACACTCATGCTGTAGTGGCTTCCCCTGCCACCTTTGCAACACATGTTTGCTAGGGGAACTCTGGCTGTGGTAAGAGACAAGGTCTCTGGACGAACGGGCAGCAGCAGCTCCATTTAGTGGTTTTTCCTCTGATCAGGCTGTATGAGCTGTGCTGTATGTACCAGAGCAGCGCTTCAGGTGGCACTGCTCCTCACTGGTGTGGCCCCAGGCTGCATAGAGGCAGGCTACACATGGAGCTGCAGCATAAGCTGATGGGCTGAGGGGGTGAGTAACTGCCAGAAGATGATAGCAAGGAGGGTGTTCCCAAGCTCGTTCTGGGCAGAGGACCAGAGTGCAGTCTGAGCCCAGAAGACTGCAGGCCCATGCAGCTGATCAGCAAGAGTTGGGGAATCTGCACAGTCTGAGTGGCAGAGAGAGGACAGGGAAATCCAAAAGGGGAACTGTGCTGTGTACCTATGTTGCTCACCACTTGGCTGGCTCAGCATTGGATGAGGGTGGGCCCCCATTCTGCTCACCAGGTTGGGCACTACAGAGGATGAGGACTGACCGCGGGATGAAGCTGGGAGCTGCAAGGCACACCCTAGAGGCACCAGGGTTAGTGGCATGAGAAGATGGTTGCTCCCAGGACTGGGCAAAGCAGCATTGATGTGGGAGTGAGAGAGCACTGGAGATGTGTGCATATGCTGCACACAGCTGTGCTGGGCACAATAGTTGAGAAGGGTCCTCCCTTCTGCATGCTGGGCTGGGAGAGCAGAAGCTGCAGATTAGAAAAGAAACCAGGACACATCCCAGGTTTCATGCATTAGGAGCAAAATGCATGGAATCAGAATTACGTACACTCACACTCATCCACACTCTGCTCCCCAGGGCCAACCAGCCTCTTGCCCCATAGGGGCTGTAAACATTGGGGCCAGTTGCGGCTGCAGAGGCAGGGCTGAAACAAAGTGGGATTGCTTTGCTTCTCTTGGGCCACCACTGCTAAGAGGATGCTGGGATGGTCTGAAAAGAAGACCCTGCCCCCACTTTATGCTGTCCCATAGGTGGTGGTTTGAGTCTGAAGTAGCAGCCACGGGGCAAGAGTGTGTGTGTGGCGGGGGGGGGGGGGGGGGCAACGAAAGGCAGAGGAAAGGAAGTGAAGGCAGAGGAAAGGAAGTGAAAGCCCAAAGAGGCACCAGTAGAGGGAAGAGAGAGAAAAATGATGAACAGAAATCCAATCCCAGGGAGGAAGTATTCCAGTTCTCACCAAAATTCACATCCACGTTTTTTCCCTCCTTTTGGCTGGCTCACCTAATGTTGTCAGTGGAAATTAGGCTCTTCTGTGGGATCACAAGGGAAGCATTCCGAGGACCCATTCGTGGGAAATTGCTGTTGGCAAAATTGTTTATTCGTGGGGAAGAATGCCCCTAGGTTGTCAATGTTTCATCTTTCTCCATCTCGTCATGGAAAAGTCCAACTCTGTTTTCAGCAAGACGAAAACAAAAGCCAGTGCCCAGACTTTCCGCGTCATACCAAAGCTTAGTCTTTTGGAGCCCACATCATCCGCTGTGGGTTCCTGTAGCTGTTGGATCCTGCTAGACCCACACAGTCACAGGCTCTCAGGTGATAGAAAGTACATGAATGCACAGAGAGAGTATGTTCCAGGTGGGGGTGGGGAGACAGAGAGACAGAGAGATGGATAAGGAGACAGAGAAAGTTCTTTGTTCCCCTGGAATTACATTAATTTGCTTTTGGTTGAGTCAAGGGCTTTTTCAAAATGACCAATTAAATTCTCAACCTTTCTAAAACTTTTTGATGGGTCCAGACCCTGATCAGATTGACAGGACTCTGGTCAAGGATTCCCATGTGCTTCCCCAACAGTCTGGCTCTGGAAGGGGTGTGGGAGGAATGTTAATCCCCTTGGAGGTGCAATGCTGTAATCCCCTGAAGTGTGAAGCTATAGCTTTGTGGTCAAGTAAACAGGTTTATGTTCCCAGTTAATTCCCTTTACTTCCATTATCCTATTAATGATATAGGGTGCAGCCAAGAGGGATGTCCATAAAAGGTATTTGGAATGGGGTCCAGAACTCAAGGTGTCTAGGAAATATTAGAAAGACATATAAGATGGCCTCACCCCTTCCCCCACAGGTGTGAGTTGGGGGAAGGGACACATGGAGCAGGAACATGCAGGGCTGTTTTGTACAACCACAGCCTTGCAGCTAAGCTTGGCATGGCCATTTAACATATCTATAGCCTTTGGCTGGTGGCTTTGATATGTTAAATAGCTGTGGCCAGGCTTGGAGCCAGGGGGATGGAAGTCACCCCCCCACCACCACAAGATGTAACTATGTGGGAGCTTGGAGAAGATTGGCTCCATGACATGGGGCCATACCTTCCCAGACTTACCATGGCAGCCCAGTAAACTTGGAATAATATAGGAATGGTGGCAAGTGTATCCACTTGTAGGAGGAGTCAGAAACGCGGATACAGAGGAAGATTGATGTGGGGATTTAAACCCAGACACGGCAGCCATTGAAGAGAGTACCACACAGCTTTGCCAGAGTGGGGACCCCCCACTACCATGTAAGAAGAGAGAGAGCCACAAGGCTTTGCCAGAGTGAAGACCCCCCTCTTGGCTTTGCCAAGAGAAGAGATTCATGTGGTTTGGCCAGAGTGCAGACCCCTGCAGTTTTGGTAGAAAAGGCCCATGAGGCTTCAGGGTGCTCTCTTTGGCCATGTCGCCTGGGAAGCAGGAGAGTCTGTGCCTGGAAAATGGGTACAAAGAACTCTTGCCAGTAGACCATGAGAAGGTGCCACATGGCTTTGGATTAATCAGAGATCCTGCCTGGATGGCAACATAGTTGATGGTGCCGGGAGACTGGATCCCAGAAGTTTGCTTCTTTTCCTGAGTTAAGGTCCCTCAAATTAGGGCAAGGGGATAAGGAAGCACCGTTTGCACCTATAGGTATCCTAAAGGACTTTGATATTTTAAATGAAGATGTTTGGTCACTACTTTAAGTCTGTGTAGCATTAAATATACATTTCCTTTCCTTTTCACAAATCTCTAGCATTGAGAGGTGCCTTTCCTATTGGCGATGTACCATCGAGCCCAGTAGGGGATCGTTTCTATTTGTATATCGCCCTTGGCCCCCTCTGTTCTGTAACATTAATAATTAGCTAACTATCTAGGGTAACAATATCAGATAGGAGTTAAGATCATAGATTCTAAAGTCAGACTACCTGGTTCTGAAACTAACCTTTGTCATCTATAAGCCCGAACCTCCATTATATCTAAAATGAGGATAATTTTGGTATCTCTAGTGTAGAGTTATCAAAATTAAGTGAATGAGTGTGCAAGTGTGTGCATTTTTTAAAGAGGCTGGCACTATATGAAAGCTATTTTAATAATTATTTATGTAGAAATGAGAAAAGATTATAGAGCCCACCCAGTCAAAATCCATCAAAATACAATTAAAGAAAAACAGGTACAAAACTTTATGCTCGGGATCAGAGAGATGACTAATAGGTGACTCAGACAAAAACCCAGGTCATCTGATTTGAGTCTTTCTGCTCTAACTATATTCATGCATTAGCAGCAATATATTACTTTATTCAACAAAATAAAAACCCGAGGGAATGGGTTGTAAGATATATATATATAAAATAACTACTTCAGATTATAAAAATAATACTTTCCCATTGCTGAAATTTTGCATATTCAAAAAACACAAAAATGACCTGTGGCCCCACCATCCATATATAATAGTTTCTTGAGTTTATTTACCTAATA
Source organism: Artibeus jamaicensis (assembly GCF_021234435.1). Lineage (NCBI taxonomy): Eukaryota > Metazoa > Chordata > Mammalia > Chiroptera > Phyllostomidae > Artibeus > Artibeus jamaicensis. The sequence goes on along the minus strand of NW_026522025.1, from coordinate 20,247,714 downwards.
GTTCCATTTTACAAATTCAGGTAATATACATATTGTTTTATTCATTTTTAATTTAGTAGCATATATTTGAACATTTAAATTATTTATTAATTAAAATTCATTTTATCACAAAAATAAATCCCATGTGATACTTCTCTGATTACATATTTTCAACACTATGCACTCTCAGTTTTAAAGAGATTTCCAATTCTAGATAAATAGTAATTAAAATGGTCCTGGCTGGTGTAGCTCAGTGGATTGAGCACAGACTTGTGAACCAAAGGATTGCAGTTCGGTTCCCAGTCAGGGCACATGCCTGGGTTGCAGGCCAATTCCCAGCAGGGAATGCATGAGAGGCAACCGTACATTGATATTTCTCTCCCTCTCTCCTTCCCTTCCTCTCTAAAGATAAATAAATAAAATCTTTAAAAAAAATAGTGATTAAAATGGGTAATAAGAATTGCAAGTATTGCCATATTTTCTCTGTACTTTTGATGACAGCTGCATGGCCAGGCAGACATGTATGGCTATTACATGACAAATGCTTATTAAATAGCTAAACATTCTTAGTCTTCACTGAGTAAGAAGTTATTGCATGATCACAGATTTTAATTAGCTAATGAAATTAATGATCTTAATAAGGAATTATAATTGAAGCAATTGTCCACTGGATTTTGTAATGATTGAGATCATAATGTTTTGGCATATTTTCTTTTAATAATCCTTTTATTTTGTCTGTGGTATGCTAGAATTGTTTTTCAAAAGTTACTTTCTTAATGACCTCCCACTAATACCTTAACAATTATATTTAAGTGATCGAAAAATGAATTTAGCATGTTCAAGCATAGCCTCTTGCATCACTGCAGATGTTTGAAAAGTTCCAATCATAGATAATTACTATAATTAATAATATTTTTATGCAACTATTTTTTCAGACTTTTTATGTATTATTTTACCTCTGGTTTTCTCTGCAGTGGTCTGGAGTTGTTTTATATGTTTTTGTTTTTTCTCTGTAGTGGTCTGGAGTTGTTTTATATGTTTTTGTCATTTCTTTTTATTTTTTGCTTTAAAACAAAATAAAGCAAGTATCCAGATGGTTGGGCTAAAGAAAAGTCTTTGTGAAATTCTCATTTGTGTTCTAAACTGGTGCATTTGACAAAAATTCAACAGCCTTACTTTCTGGCATGTGATATTACTATATTCATTTTCCTTGAGAATAAACTCACCAGAACCACTGTCAAGATGTTTCTACTTTAGAATATGAAATTGCATATACTTTATTTTCTAGAATTTGCTCTTTTAGAATTACATAAAAAGAAGATACATTATATTATTAATCGTTTCTTTTATATGGTAGGATTACAGTTGATTTTTTTCTACTTTATTTCTTCATATTTTCAGTTTCTTTTAAATAAGTATATGACTTTATATGGACACTAATAAAATATTTTTATTTGTACTTTTTTCTTTCTACATCTCTCAGTATGGTGTCCCGATCTTTAAGAAATCTTTTTAAATATAGTTTATTGATTATGCTATTGCAGTTGTCCCATTTTCCCCCCTTCACGCCCCTCCACCCTGCACACCCTCTTCCACCCACATTCCCCACCTTTATTCAGTTCTTGTCCATGGGTCATACATATAAGTTATTTGGCTTCTACATTTCCCATACTATTCTTACCCCCCACCCTGTCTATTCTCTGCCTACCATCTATGCCACTTGTTCTCTGTACATTTCCTCCCTCTCTTCTCCTCCCACTCCCCTGTTGCTAACTCTCCATATAATCTCCATTTCTGTGTTTCTGTTCCTGTTTTAGTTGTTTGCATAGTTTGCTTTTGTTTTAGGTGTGGTTGTTAATAATTTTGAGTTTGCTGTCATTTTACTGTACATGTTTTTATCTTCTTTTTCTTAGATAATTCCCTTTAACATTTCATATAATAAGGGCTTAGTGATGATGAACTTCTTGAACTTGACCTTATCTGAGAAGCACTTTATCTGCCCTTCCATTCTAAATGAAAGCTTCCCTGGATAGAGCAATCTTGGATGTAGGTCCTTGACTTTCATGACTGAGAATACTTCTTTCCAGCCTGCAAGGTCTCTTTTGAGAAATCAGCTGGCAGTCTGATGGGAACTCCTTTGTAGGTGACTGTCCCCTTACTTCTTGCTGCTTCTTGGATTCTCTCCTTCATTTTAATCTTGGGTAATGTAATTATGATGTGCCTTGATGTGTTCCTCCTTGGGTCCACCTTCTTTGGGAATTCTCTGAGCTTCCTGGACTTCCTGAAATTTATTTCCTTTGCCACATTGGGGAAGTTCTCCTTCATTATTTGTTCAAATAAGTTTCCCACTTGTTGCTGTACTTCTTCCCCTTCTGGTACCCCTATAATTCAGATGTTGGAATGTTTAAAGATGTCCTGGAGGTTCTTAAGCCTCTCCTCATTTTTTTGAATTCTTGTTTCTTCTTTCTTTTCTCTTTCATTGTTTCTTTCTTCCTTCTGGTCCACTCCCTTGATTTGAGTCCTGATTTTCTTCCCATTACTATTGGCTCCCTGTATATTTTCCTTTATTTCACTTAGTGTAGCCTTCGTTTTTTCATCTAATTTGTGACTAAATTCAACCAATTCTGTGAGCATCCTGAACACCAGTGCTTTAAACTGTGCAACTCTGATAGGTTCATCTCTTCATTGCTTAGTTGTATTTGTTCTGGAGCTTTGTTCTATTCTTTTGTTTGGGCCAGTTTTTTTTTTTTTGTCTACACGCACCTATTAAATAGTCAGGGGCGGAGTCTTAGGTGTTCACCAGGGCAGGGCAACCCAGTTGCTGGGTTGTGATATTGTATGTGGAGGCAGGGTCAGAGAGGGAATAACGGTGCTTGCTTAGCTCTCTGTTGGATTTCAGTCCCTTCCACCACAAAGCAAACTGGGCCATTTTGGTACTGATTCCTGGGTGGGTGGGCTTGTGCATGTTCTAGGACCCTGTGGGTCTCTTCAACAAACTCTCCTGTGAGGCTGAGAGTTTCTCCCAGCACCTCAACCCCCCACAGGTGTTTTCAATTGGTGTTTTGAGGCTATATTTCCCTGCCCTGGGGCTCTAGGTTGTGCGGTCCGTCTCACTCCCCAGTTTTGCCTGGTTTATCTTGTGCACAAATGTGGACCACCCAGGTCCTCCAGCTGCCTTGTGTGCCATGTGCCTCCACAATCCCCTTACTTGGTGCTGGGTCTACCAGCTGCCGCTTTGCAGCATGTCCTCTCCACCCAGCTGCCCGACTTGGCCTCTCCTACCGGTCTGGATGCATGTTTCTTCTTTAACTCCTTGGTTGTCTGACTTCCATACAGTTTGATTTTCTATCAGTACTAGTTGTTTTTTTGTTTCTAAATTTTTGTTGTCCTTATTTTGGTTGTGCCAGAAGGCATAGTGTGTCTACCTAAGCCTCCATTTTGGCCGGAAGTCAGATCTTTAAGAAATCTTTTTTTTTTTTTTTTTTTTTTTTTTTGGGGAGTCGTTCTTGGCTCCTCTAGAGCGATGTGCACGTCTGGTTGGCCCGGGGAGGGTGACCTGGGTTGTGGTCCGCAGCCCGGTCCCAACCACTGAGCTACACCAGAAAGAAAAAAATATTAATTGATTTTAGTGGTCAGAGGTTGAATAAGAACATTATCATTAATATCATTACATTCATTCATGACAATACCCCTGTTTTACTGATGTCATGTTTACAAGCAGCTGACCTGGGTTTTTTTCAGCAGGTGCTTCTGATTCCAAAACCTAAGCTCTTCCAGATTTGACAAAATAACCTCTCAGGTGCTATTAAATTTTTATGATAATCGGGGAGTATATATCCTGGAGTATCCCAAGAGAATTATTTCTGCTCTGCTTGTTACTGTGGAGGGTCTGGTATTTTATCCTATTTCTAAGGAAACAAATTAGTCTGTCACATATTCATAGATATTAGTAAAAAACAAGATTCTTGGGTCAAATATATAGGTCCTTACTACTCATGGCATAAACTGCCTTCAGCCTATTTGTTCTGTTACTCTTATTCCACAGGTATGGCATGGCTGGGTACAGATGGATGCCTGCGAAGCTCTCAGGAGAGAACTTCGGATGTCTGGGAAACCCCCTACACCTTTTTAAATGGTCAAGAAGCATACTTTCCTTTTGCTGCAGTGGAAACCAGTGTCTCTGTCATTCAAGGCTATTTGCTAAATTAACAAACAGGACTGCAAAAGTATTCAGAAAAAAGAGCAGCTCTTAATAATATCCATCTTTTGTTTCTATATCCTCTTGGCTTCTAATGAAGTTTTCAATGGCTATACCATACTATTGGCCACCTAGGTTAATCTGCCCAGTAGAGATTGGGACTATTTCTGTTCAATTTTTCCCATACAATACTAAATTCAATCTGTAATCAACAGAACTATAATTAGGAAGATGAAGTAAACCTTCTGTATTGACCTCTTCCGTGGCTTGAAGGACCCAGCCAGAATAAACAATCTAAACAAATTCCTTAAATCACTATTGTCTGCCTTCAAAAGCCAGATGGCTTTCTCTTTATGTTTCTATATTCATATTGCCCTTTGGTCCAAAAATTAATCCAGGTACAACAAAAATATATTTGTGAATGTGCAGATTCTGCTTTAGGCAGAAGGGAAGAAATCTAGGGCAATTCTATTATCCATAACAGCCATGTTCAGGGAGCTGAGTCAGACCTGAATGCTTTACAAAGGCAAAGTGATATTATTGTTCACTTCAGCCAAAGTCAGGAACACATTTTAGACCACCTTTTCTAACTGAATTGATTGATTTATAGAAACACATGACCATAGGATCTATATAAATAGTGGGTCTGTTTTGCTTCTTGAAGTTTTCTGTAGTCATATGGGGACTGCATGATCTATTGCTGTTTCCTTAAACACTTGAAGGTCTCCTATTGATACAGGGTGCAGCCGGGGGGGGGGGGGGGGGGGGTGCGCAAAAACGGGATTGGGAATGGGGTCCAGAACTCAAGGTGTCCAGGAAATATTAGAGAAACATATTAGATGTCCTCACCCCTTTTCCCCACAGGTATGGGTTGGGGGAAGGGACACCTGGAGCAGGAACATGCAGGGCTGTTTTGTACAGCCACAGCCTTGCAGCTAATCCATGGCATTACCATTTAACATATTTATAGTATTTGCTGGGTCACTTGGATATGTTAAATAGCTATGGCCAGGCTTGGAGCCAGGGGGATGGAAGTCACTTCCCCCCCAAGATGTAACTGGGGGGCAGGTCCCCCAAGTTACAGCACCTGCATGGGAGCTTGGAGAAGATTGGCTCCGGGACATGGGGCCACCCCTGCCAAGACTCACCATGGCAGCCCAGTAAACTTGGAATCATACAGGAATGCTGGCAGGTGTAACTGATTGTGGGAGGAGTTGGAAATGGGAATACAGAGGAAGATTGGCATGGGGATTTAGACCCAGACACAGCAGCCATTGAAGAGAGTATCACACAGCTTTGCCAGAGTGGGGATCCCTGCAGCCATGTGGAGAAGAGAGCCACGTGCTTTTGGCAGAGTGAGGACCCCCTCTTGGCTCTGGTGGCAGAAGAGAGGACCACACAGCTTTAGCCAGAGTGCAGACCCCTGCAGCTTTGGTAGAAGAGGCCCATGGGGCTGTGGGGTGCTCCCTTTGGCCATGTGGCCTGGAAAGCAAGAGAGACTTTGCCTGGAAAAATGGGTGCAAAGAACTCTTGCCAGTAGACCATGAGAAGGTGCCACATGACTTTGGACTACTTAGAGATCCTGCCTGGATGGTGACATAGCTGATGGCGCCAGCAGCCTGGAGACACGGAGGTGTGCTCTTTCCCTGAATTAGGGTATCCTGAATTAGGGCAGGGGGAGAAGGGAGTGCTGTGTGTGCAGGTGGATATCCTAAAGGACTTTGATACTTTAATGAAGATGTTAGGTTACTACTTTACGTTTGTATAGCATTAAATAAACATTCCCTTTCCTTTTCACAAATTTCTGGCATTGAGAGATATCTTTCCAATTGGCTGCAAAAAATTAAGCCCAGTAGGTGGTCTGGATGATATTAGTATACCGTCCTCCGTAGTCTGAGCCCCTATGTGTCTGTTCTGTAACACTGTGACCACCTCTAAGGTGAAAGTTGTGTTTGGAGAAGATATCAAGTTAATGTCTGACTTCCACAAAAGAAGTATAGTTCAAGGGGCAAATAATGTGTTGTTAACAGTTGTTGAGGCCCCTCTAGCATGACATTGGTCTGGGGGCACAGATTGACATTCTTGCAATGTGTACTCTTGGTTAGCTGGTAGTTATTAGGATTTATAGTTCAAATAATTGAGGTAAGTTCTTGTTTGAAAGGATTGCTTGAGTGTAGTTTTTCCAACCTGTTCTGCTTGTCCTTACCACAAGCCTAGTGGCATTCCTCTGCCCCATGAAATGATTGAGTGATGGCTATAGGACTGGGAGTAAAAGACATCTAGGAGTATTGACAGGTGTTCTGAGTAGAGGTACAAGAGCTAGAGGCCATCCCCTGATCTTGGCTACTTACTTATCAGTAAAATTAAAGTTACTTACAATCAAATCACGCTGAGAGACATCTAGCAGAAGATGGTAGACTATGTCAGAGTCTACAAGACAACTCCTGGTCTCAGTGATTCACTAAAACTACACACAGGACTCAAATAAACTACTATACTCAAAGTTATGGTTTATTTCAGCAAAAGAATATCAATCAAAATCAGCTAAAGAAAAAGGCAGATAGGGCAAGGCCCAGAAGGAATCAGGTATAAGCTTTCAAAGGTTCCCTCCTAGTGCAATTTCATGAAGATGAACTTAATTTTTCTAGCAAAGTTGTTTGACCACATGTGTTGAGTGCTGCCAACAAGGGACCTTAACCCAACCCTTGCCTTGTTGTCCACAGTTTTTACTGGGGGTACTGAAAAGTGAGTGAGGTAGAGTCAGCCAACTTTTGGCAGGACTCACAAATCTGGCGTACATGAGAGTCCCTGAAACAAAATCGGGGGCCTTTTCCTTATGCCCAGTCTGCAATGGTAGACCTATTTCCATGGTCACAGGATGATGGGTCCAAGCAACAATGTTGGCATTTTGGGCTGTGCATTCTCTACCCACAACTTGATTCCAGTTAGTCTCATTAAAGAATAGACCTTGCTAGGGACAACTGTATGAGTGACCTACACCATTTGATTTTTCTTTAATCTTCAAATCTGTAGTTTTTGAAGTTGAAAACAAAACAAGATGCAAGCAATAGCTCATGAGCCAGTAAAATATGAGCTTCATTAAGAGGAGTAATGGCAAGAGATACAAAAATGAGGTTGAGGTCTGCTTCCTGAGTGAATTGCCACATACTATTTTGGTTCTGAATAGCCAGTACTTAGGCTGAACAAAACTAGAGTAGCTTAGTAGTGAAACCATCAGTGAGCAGGTCCAGGCACATTCAGAAACCTCTGTGAGTCAAAGGTACTTTTGAACTGGCAGTTTTGCTCACAGAGGAGAATGGCCAGAAAGTTTCCCACAAAGACCTAACTACTACTTTTTCATGTAAAGCTGAGGTGCCACTGGAGGTCAGATATGTTTAATTTCCACTTGATATGAGAGGGTTTTTTTGTCCTTCCTTTTCTATTAGTCATTGAGGTTGAATTGACTCACCTTTAACTGACAATATTTGACCAGAGAATCACAACACCTTTATAATGACTAACCTTTATAGGTTCGTCATTCTGTTTTGGACAGAACCCAATAGGAAGATAATAGATAGTTTTAAAAATTGGGTAACTGTTAGCATGTCAGCAAAGTGATAAAGAGCATCTCTTGGTTTGCCTGTCTTTGCCATAGACTTTAATAAGCAAAATCATCAGTCCCAGAGATCTAGAGCTCCAAGGGTCATTGGAGTTGTGCTGTCCCAGTCATATTGCTGCTCATCCACACAGCCCCTTCAGGTAAAGGTAATCCCATTTAGCATTTATGAGCATTCACAGTAAAAGCATGTAAACCAAATACAATATTCATTCAGCAGTGGAAACCACAGTGAAAATACATGAAGTTGAGCTATAGGGTCAACTGTACCCACAAAATCATATTTGCTTCTTTTCCCATGGTGAAACTTATCTAAACTTTATCAGATGAATGCATATATTCCTGTCCTATAGGATGGTTACTTGTTTGCCTGCATCTAAGAGAGTCCTGTGTTTGAATCCTTCCTTCTCCCCCAAGTTCCTCAGCTTACTCCCATGTATATGGGCATTGGTCCTTCCTGGGGGAAGAGGATTTTGGCCCTATGCTTAAACATATTTTTTCTTAAAGCAGCTAGGTTTGGACTGCATTGAAGGGGGAAATTAGGGGATGTAAATGGAGAGATTACTCCACACCAGTGAGCAAGATTTCGCATTTGTTTTTAGTTTTCAGTGATTGCTTATTTGAGGTTCAACCAAATGCATTCATATTTTTAGAATGCCTATAGCTTCATATTGAATGGGTCATCACTGTTAACACCATTTATTTCAGCTTTGGAATCCACTTGATGAGCTGTTACAGCTATATTGTTTTCTGACTGAACTATAGTATTTGTTCCTCATTGTCATGTTATTATTGCTTCTTCTACCAACATGGAAGAGAGTGAGCAAGGATTTAGTAACATTTGAACACCTCATTTCAATCTTGTTTATGTCTTTTTTTTGTGATATAGGTGACTAAATTTTCATCTTTTGTTCCCTATCCTATGACTTAATAAAGTCTTATATATTTTTATATTACTTGGCATTGTTTTCATGAGCAAATATGATATCTATGAATAATAACAGTTTTACTTCTTGATTTAATATGGATCACTTTACTTTTGAGGAGAGGGAGGAATTTTTCTCACTAACTAGAACTACTTTTTTGAATAAAAATGGTAAGGTTGGATATTATTTCATTCTTCTAGATTTTAAGGGTATTCAGTCTACCACCAGGATGCAAATTATGGGTTTTTCATGCATTTTTTTAAATCAGATCAACAAAGTCTTCCATTCCTCACTTGTTACTCGTTTCTTTTTGGTTTTGTGTTTTTGTTTTTGTTTTATCATGGCAAGTTATAGGATTGACAAATTCTTTATTTCTCTATTGAGATGATCATGTGATTTTCCTTTTGACTCCAGGGGCAAATAAAGTTTATGTTCTAAGTCCAGCCTACCACCTGTAAATACATATTTTTGTTAGTATTTAGTGGGACACACAATGACTATTTGTTTCCTCAGCATAGTTGAGTAACTCCAATAGCTGTTACATAAACTGCAAAGTCTAAAATATTTACTATTTGGTTACAGAAAAACTCACCAACTCTGATTTACTCTGTTAATATGGTATACTTAATTAATTGCTTGAAGATGTTAAATGAACCTTGTATCACTGAGACAAATTCCACTAGGTGATAGTACACCATTTTTTAAACAATTAACTTGAAACTGCTTACTAGTATTATATTGAGGATTTTTGCATCTATTTTCATGATGGATACACTTCTGTAGTTTTATTTTCTTTTGTCTGGCTTTAGTAACAAGATAATACTTATCTCACAACATGAACTGAAAAGTATCCCCTCCTTCCCCCAAATTTTTAAAGAATATCTTGTCATATCTTGTTTAAATATTTGGTAGAATTCACCACAGAAGCTATTTGAGCCTAGGTTTTTCTTTACGGAAATATTTTAAATTACCAGTTGAACTTCATTAATTATGTGTTATATAGATACTTTAGTTTTTCTTCATTAATTTGGTAGTTTATGTTTTCTTAGAATTTGTTTGCTTTACCTAAATTTTAAAATTTGTTGTTATAAAGTTATTTATAATACCCCTTTATAAGATTTTCATATCTTTAGAGTCAATAGTAATGCCTTTTGTTGCATTTCTCATTTTGGTAATTTGTCTTCTCCTTTTTCTCTTGGCCAATCCAACAAGTTTATCAGGTTTGTCAGATTTTTCAAAGAATAAGCTTTTGGTTCCATTTATTTAGGTACTATTTTTAAGTATTTCATTGACTTCTGCTTTCATCTCTACTATTTCCTTTCTTCAAATTGCCTTGTGTTCAGTGCACTATTTTACTAGTTATAAATCATATAGCACAGTGTTAAAATTTTTTCTTAAATCAATTGCATATGTGTTCAGAGAAGGAATAAACATGTTATGTATTATCATATATATTAATCTACCTGTTTACCATTTCTATCTTCATTTTGATGTGAATCCTTTTTGTCTAGGAGCTGTCATCAACAAGTTAATCTCAGTCTTTATCTGTGAATGTCCATATTTTCCGTCATTGAAGTCTAGTATTTGTTGTTGTTATTGTTGTTTGTTTGTTTGACATGGAAGTCTTTCTTTTTGGTTATTTTTGTTTGTTTTTAGAACTTTAAATATTTCATTCCACTATTTTTTGTTTCTGAATTTCAGATGACAAACTAATTAATAACTTTATTGATGTTCTCCCCCATACGGAATTTATTTTTTAACTTACTGCTTTAAGGGGAGCTCTTTGTCTTTTTTATTATTATTTTGTGCCTAATCAGTTCTTTTTAAAATTAAATTTAATTATTTTATTGTTGTTCAAGTACAGTTGCCTCTATTTTCCTACCAGTACTTTCCTCTGCCCTACCAACCCCTACCTCCTACCCTTAATCCTACCTTCCCTTTGGCTTTGCGACTGGGTCCTTTATATATGATCCTTGATTATAGGAGACCATTCTGCATGGTGTGGGCCCAGCTCACACTCAGAGACGCACGGGACCCATATCCATAGATAGGTTCTCTCATGGGGAATCAGGCCTGCATTGTACCTAAGCCTCTTTGAAACTTGCTTTTTGCTAAAACCCCGTTGTCCAGAATTAAGACAGAAAATGTTACTGCATATCTTTAAAGTAACTTCCTAAAATCTATGCTAAACCTTCCAGGGATGAGTGTAACTAATTCAACCACTTTTCCCTTTTTATTTGCAAATACCCTTCATCTGTAACGTGCTTAGCAGCATCCTCTCCTTTGTATTATGTAAAAGGTAACCACATAAATCAAACCTGTGCATAGTAAATGAGGACCATCATGTAATGTGCCCAGAAAAGAAATAGGAGCATGTCAAGGCAAGGGCCCAGGCTTTACTCCTCTTGAGAGAGAAGCCACATCATCCAACTCCCTCCACAGGACTCAGTAGTCATGTGAATTTGTGGTTTCTCATCCACAATGTCGTGGACCCCACGAGCCAGGGTCCACATCACTTGATGACCTTTGTTTTTAAGTGTGATACATTTAGGTATGGGTTTCTGTGTATTTTTTGTACTTTAAGTTTTACTTATTGTCTTCAAATATATAGAGAGATACTTTTCATTAATGTGAGGGGTTTTCAGCTTTATTTTTTCATATATTTTATCTGTCCCTCTTTCTCTTTTTTTTTTGAGCTATTACACGTCTATTGATACATTTGATGTTGTCTCATAAGTCTCTAAGGCTCTACTTATTAGTTTTTTTCTCTTTTTTTTCTATTGAAAAATTTCTCTTGATCTATCTACAAACTATTTCTGTCCTTGGCCACTTCAAATCTGCTGTGGAACCATTCGAGTAATTTTTTTTCTTTAGAGGGGAAGGGAAGGAGACAGGGAGAGAAATATCAATGTGTGGTTGCCTCTTGTGCATCCCCTGCTGGGAACCCAGGCATGTGCCCTGACTGGGAATCGAAACTTGATCCTCTGATTTGCAGGCTGGAGCTCAATCCATTGAGCTACACCAGCCAGGGTGTAAATTTTTAATTTGAATTGTTACATTTCTTCAACTCTATAATTTCCACTTGATTTTCTTTTATAATTTATATTTTCTTATTTTGTGTCTGTTTGTTGATTCACAGTTGTCATGTTTTATTTTACTATAAACATGATTTCTTTCAGTTCATTGACCTTATTTTACTAGCTGTGCTAAAGTCTTTATTAGCTAAATCTAACATTGTCCACCACTTGCCTTCCTTGTTTCTTTTCATGTCTCTTATTTTTATATAAATGATATTTATAGTAACTCTGGATTCTATTTTACCCCTGTAGATTAATGTTGGTACTCATTTTACTTTAAAAATATTGCTAAAGTTTTTTGTTTGCTTGTTTGTTTTGTTTTGGAGTTTAGAAACTTGCCTCTACTAAATCTGTGAAATGACTCCTCCCAATTTTGTAGTCTATAATGAAAATGTTTAGTTTAGTTTTCATTGTTGTTTTGTTTGTTTCTTTTCAAGCTTCCTAAAAGTCACTTCTGTGTCTGTGTAGTTTAGCAGATACTCATGTTTCATGTGTTTACCAACCTTGAGTTAGAAAGGCTTTCAATATGTCAATGTGTGTTAAAGGATGAACATGCGAACTTCTAAGTGTTTCTCAACCAGATGCCTCCTTTTCTTTCTGGTGGTTCCCTTCAAGTATCCTCTGTGCATGAACACAGACTCGGGGTTTACCAGGAATGTGTGGAGTGCATCTGTCTGTGGTCTCCACCGTGCAGGCGTGTAGTCTCAACTAAGCACGACCACAACCTCAAGCAGAGTAGAAGTGCTGGCTGTCCTTACTCACATACCACAAAGATTGTCTATTTTACCACTAATGTCACTGGTTGTGGGGAGTGTTCATTAGTCAATAGAATGAGCCCTTTTTCACAACAGTAACAAAGTAGTCTATCTTTTCAGTTGGTTTGTCCTGGTCAAACATCTACATTAATTAAACAATGAGGAAGAGCCACAGGCAAGAACACTGCAGATTTTCAGTATTACTTCCCGAAGTTCAGTAGTTCTTTAGCATTAATGCCTCTCAAAAAATGCCTTTTACAAATTTATAGAGCATAGAAATAGCTGTTCTTGTCATTCATATATATATATATGTATTTCTCCTGCTGGAGTAAAATTTGCTAGCCTCCTCATTTGGCCATAATCAGAAACCCTGCCTCTTCCTTCTTTTAACATAGCTAAAATAATTGAGTTTATATTTTTAAAAAGTCATTTAAAAGTTAGCTTAAGCTTAAAGTGATTAAACATTTTTATTTGTTGGGTAAACAAGTTTCCTTTTTTGCTCTTTCTTGAATTGATCATGACAGCAACTTTTAGAATGGCTTTGTGAAGGAAATTTTAGTTATAGTTCTCTATTTGCATGTATTAATACTTAAAGGAAATGCTCTAGATTTGCAATTATTTTACTCCAAATCCACTTCCAAGGATATGGGGAAATCTACGATTACAGGGAATGTTCTCCCTACTAGAGAGCATTATGGAGACTTTTTTTGTCTCATCTTATTTCTTCTTTGTCTGGTTAGACATAATCTAGGTATTTGATGAGAATTAATTAAATCTTATCATAAAGAATTATTTTACTTTGAAGTAATTAAGTAAAAATTAATCATCTTTAAATGTTATTAGGGTGGGGAAGGAAGGAGATAAATTGTTTTCTAGCACATCGCTAGAATAAACCATTCAGTGTGGTTATTAGACACAGTTTCCAAGAAAAAGTTAATATGGGTATTTTGTGGATATGAGAAGGTGGGATTGGGGAGATAGGAAGGATAGTAGAGTCAGGGAAGCATGTGGTCTAAGTTCTGACTATGTGAGATGACAAGCAGTTCAGCCTATTTGGTCCCAATTCTAGAGTAACTTTCAGCTTAGAATGAGCTGAATGTAAACACAAAAAGATTGCTACTTCACAATTGTGGAAGCATCTGTAAGTTCATGTTCAAAGACAAAAAGCTGAGATTTGATCTTACCTTAGCAAAATGTTACCCTATACCTAGTTCCCACTCTCAGATTTTCTACATAAATTATAATCAACAACTCTTCCATTCAACCTAAGGATACACTAGACACTATTGTACCACAATCTCCCTTAGCCTATTTTGTTGGTATTCTCAATACTTTTGCCATAATGTTGGACTTTGAAAAAATGTATTTTTTATTGGTGACTGCATAGTTTTGGTAAAAACATTCACAAGAAACAAGTTGTATGAACACTGAGCAACTGTTCTCACTAACATCCAGACTATCAGAATGAATAGCGGCCAGATCAGCATTTTACCTCATCAGTTTTTTATCCAGGCATTCAGGCTACTGTTCCAGAATAGGAGGTTATAATCCCATCTCCCTTACTTACACATGGCTACACTATTAGGTATTCACATAATAAAAAACTTACAATTCAAATATCTTCTCCATGATTTTTTTTATCTAGGAACCATTATTGATGTATCATATTAAAACCTATCTATCCCTATATCTAAAATATCCTGAAGCTTTTTTCAGATAATATTTTTACAATATATATGTACTATAAACTCCTATTCAGAAACAAAACCTGTATAATACAGTATTCAGGATGATTTAATTTATATGGCAACCTTATGAGGTTATTTGTGGTGGCACTATTATCCCTAAGTGAGAGATAGGCAGTGACACAGAAATAAACGTATCTCAGCTATAAAATAGAAACAATTCCCTTTAAAAATGCTAGGGATGGAGTGTTGTTTCTTTACCATGCTGGTGATTGGAGGCTGGTCTGACACTCAGAAGCCATTTGTCTTGCATTTCTTTTTTATAACAGGACTTAAGGGGGGAAATAATACGAGTTAAAGCTTCTTAGCATACACAAAAATGAAGTGTTTTTTTTTAATTTTATTTTCTCTGGTGCATACAAGCATGGCTTTTGATATACATTAGGGATTTTAAAATGTTTTTATAGCCCACATCCTTGAGAGAGGAGGAATACATATATTCTCCAAGTTAAGAATAATTTGCTAGCATTGCAAATCCAGGTTCCTTATGGTGAGATTATGTAATACCTTTGTCATTTATACTCTGTGTTCCAAATATTTACTTACTAAGCAGAAACACACTAACTGAAGTCCATTGTAAATGCATGTAAAGTATAGAATATGGGGCTGAATGAGATTATTTATAAAAGGCAAGATGTTCTAGTATAGAATAAGGGGCATTGATTTAAAAGGAATATTTTATAAGGAAAAATTACCTATACATGTACTTTATTTATGCCATATGTTTTTAATAAAACCATTTCAGGAGAATTGAGAGTGATTTAAATTAAAAGAAGACTAGACTTTCATTCTATGTAACTCAGTGTTAATCTGACCCGATACTTTTCATGCTCCGACAGCATCCGACAGCTTCGGTTACTATGAATAATTGTAACCAAGGCAACATGACAGGGAATAATTAATGACTGGAATTCATCTTGAAAATATGAAGAATGTTCTAAATAATAAATATTAGAATAATAGGTAATAATACTTCTCACCTTTCTCTACCTTCGACTCTCTTGAGACATTACCACAGATTAATAATTGTGATTTTGCACACAGGAAGGTATTATTGACATGCATATAATATTAGAGAATTAAGTTGAATGAAATTTTTATAATATAAAATTTGTAGCAAAATAACCTACCTAAATCCTTACAAATACATATAAGGAGATATTGTCCCTCTTTCTATTTCATTGATACCCCACTTGGTTGAAACTTTTGTGAATGCAGTTCCATGTCAACAGATTATTGGAAGAGATGGAGTGTTAGTACTTGGCCATTCACTTCCTTACTGTACCAGCTTTGTGGCCTTGGGCATTTATTAACCTTTCTAAGCATCAATTTTTTATTATAAAAATGAGGTTGATATTAATATTCTGAACATAATGTGGTTGTAGAGAAAATTACATGACAGAGTTTATATAAATTATATATCTCAGTACCCCCCTATCAAGGAAAAAATACAGTAAGTGTCAGTTAGTAGGTTCATTAACACATAGGTATAATATACACACTCTTCTGGAATCCGATAGCAGTGAATGGGACAGAAGAAATCACTTCCCTAGAGAAATGTAAGTTTCATAACCAAGATATAGATAATAACCTATAAATAAGTAAGTAAGTATACCAAAAATATGAGAAAACTTGTGGAACTACTGGATGTAGTGAAAAAATAAGTTTGACATTAGAGAAAGTGAGATGCTGCTGTGTTGAGGATGGTGGATGAAAGTATCTCTGAAGAGCTGACACCTAATTTAAAATTTAGTGATCTGAAGGGCACAGCCACCTAAAGATGGAGGGAGAGCATTCCAAAGTGGCAAACATCATGCACAAAAAATTCTAAGATGGACAACTGTGGCTTTGGAATACCGAGACAGAGGGAAAGGCAAAGAGCGAGGAGTTAGGAGCAGTAAGCAGAGGCTGGCTCAAATTGTGTCCTATAGGCCAGGGGTAGGAAGTTTGACTTTATTTGAAGTATATTTTGGGAAGTCATCTGAGGGCTAGTTTAGCACTGGAAAACAGTGGTAGTAACAGTAGTAGTACTAATGGCAAGGCATTAATGGCAACAGTATTCTTCACAAAACATCCTAAGTTTTGTTTATGGGAAATACCCTATAACCATGTTTCTTCAATGGTTAAATGACTTAGTACATCATAGTACAGTCAAGTATCCTAACACTGAAAACTTCTTTAAATGTGGGAAATATGAAGCCAAAGTTTTTGTGATATTTGTTATCTTATTGACTTTAAAAGTTAATTCTTTTTTTTTTTCAATGGTAATTATTATTTTTTTTTTAAATTTTATTTAGTTATTTTTCAAGTACAGTTTTTTGTCTATTTTTCCCATCCCAGCCTCCCCTGCCCCTTGCTCCCCACCCCCCTCCCATTTCCTCCCCCCCCTTAGTTCTCGTCCCTGTGTCCTTCCTATTTGTTCCTCCAAATCCCTCCCCCTTTTTCCCCTTAACTTCCCTTCCTTCTCCCCTCTGGTCACTATCCCCTTGTTCTCTATTTCAGTGTCTTTGTTTTTTGGGTTTTTTTTTTTCTGCTTACTTGTTTGTTTTGTTGTTTAGCTTCCTGTTAAAGGTGAGATCATATGGTATTTGTCTTTCAGCACCTGGCCTATTTCACTCAGCATAATGCTTTCCAGCTCCATCCATGTTGTTGCAAAGGGTAGTAGCTCCTTCTTTCTCTCTGCTGCATAGAATTCCATTGTGTATATGTACCACAATTTTTGGATCCATTCATTTACTGATGGGCACCTAGGTTGCTTCCAACTCTTGGCTATTGTAAATTGTGCTGCTATGAACATTGTGGTGCATAGGTTCTTTGATATTGATGTTTTAGGATTCTTAGGATATAATCCTAGCAGTGGAATTGCTGGGTCAAAAGGCAGGTCGATTTTTATTTTTCTGAGAAAAATCCATACTGTTTTCCATAATGGTTGTACCAGTCTGCACTCCCACCAACAGTGAACTAAGGACCCCGTTTCCCCACAACCCCTCCAACATTTGTTGTTTGTTGCTTTGTTTATGATAGCCATCCTGACTGGTGTAAAGTGGTATCTCATTGTGGTTTTAATTTGCATCTCTCTGATAGCTAATGATATTGAGCATCTCTTCATGTGCCTCTGAATGTTCTGTATGTCCTCCTTGGAGAAGTGTTTGTTCAAGTCCTTTTCCCATTTTCTAATTGGGTTGGGTGTCTTCTTAGAGTGGAGTCTTGTAAGTTCTTTATATTTTAGAGATTAAACCTTTGTCTGAGGTATCATTGGCAAATATGTTTTCCCATACAGTTGGTTGTCTTGCTAATTTGATACTGTTTTCTTTAGCCATGCAGAAGCTTTTTATTTTGATGAGATCCCATTTGTTTATTCTTTCCTTTACATTCCTTGCTCTAGGGGACAAATCAGTAAAGAAGTTGCTGCGTGAAATATCTGAGATTTTCTTGCCAATGTTCTCCTCTAGGACTTTAATGGTGTTATGACTTACATTTAAGTCTTTTATCCACCTTGAATTTATTTTGGTGTATGGTGTAAGTCTGTGCTCAAGTTTCATTCTAATGATCTCAATGGCAAGGATAATATTTAACAATATCAACAAATTACTCAGAAAGAATGCGTATGTAAGTAACTGGTACCAGTGAATCAGACTGCTGCTAAGTTTGCCTACACGCTTCCCTCTTCTCCTATCACTGGTCCCTGGGTTTTGTATGCATCTGTCCCATAATGAGCACTCATTAAATATTCGATGGAAGAGGAAACAGGGATGAACCCCGTTCATTAGTTATAAGATATTCTGTATGTTGTATTCCTGTCATAGAACTCTCCCCCAAATTCTCAAGGTCCATTGCACATGCCATTACACAGGAAAACATATGTGATGAAGCCTAGTAAAGCACCTAGTATATAAGAAGCACCACATAATTGTTCTGTGAAGCCGGAGGCTGCATCATCTGAAACTCATAATCATGGGATAGTTCTAGGTAGTGTTCTAAACAGACGTGTTAGAACTAAAACAGCCTAAGAAGACTTGCAAGAGAGATTTTGATAGCATATTTCTTTGGGTAGGCCACACAATTTTCTATGGTTTAATTAGGCAGCAGGATTTATCTCAACCATCTTCAAACTAAAACACATGCACAAACACAAGCAAATAAGTGGAAATAGAGAAGATGCTCTGGTTACTGATTTCTGGACTATAGGAAAGTACCCCAAGCATTGCCTAAGATAAAATGGCTGTTGTGAAAGTAATTTTTTAAATTATTACATTTAATAAAATTTAAAAAGAACTAAGACATAAATTCTTTTTATTCTGCAAAAGACTCAGACATTGTTCTCAAAGAGGTAATGAAATAAGCATTTTCCATTCTATTTTGATTTTTCCTAATATGAAACAGTAATTGCTGCACATTCTTTTTTCATATGGTCCATTGGCTAAACTCAATTATTAAGTAACATAATTTTAAATCAGCATGATTTTTAAGGTAAAAATGCCTATTGTCATTTAAGGTGTGGGGAACAAGTACCATATCCCATTAAGGTTGCCATCAGTCATGGAACATGACTGTGTTCAATAGTAGGTTGAGAAGTGTGTTTTATAAGGGAAATTTACAAGTCTTAGTTCAGCATTAGAAGCCATAAGTCTCCAATGTTCTCTTCATCCCACAGTGAGGGGGATTGGAGTCATTGTGTTAAATATAGTAAAGACCTTGCTAGCATCTAGAGATGGGTGCCTAGCAGCTAGTGATTTCTGAGGCCTGTAAGTAAATTCCTTCTTGCATAGGGGGATGGAGAATCCCCAATACCAAAGGATAAAAATCACAATGATTCTGTGACATTTAATGTTTTTAGTGCCTATGACTTGTCAAATGCTATGCTAAATGTTTTATTTATTTCATTTACTCCTCAGGAGTTTTGTCTTGAACTTTAAGTAATGCTTCTTTAGGTTTGAAACATTAAGTTTGTTACTTCTTGATGAATCAGTTATGCTCATTTACATATTCCAGATAACCATCTATGTTGGCAAAATTTTCATGTCAGTTAAGTATAAAATTATTTCATTCATTAATGTATTGCATACTAGGGAAACATCATTGAAACAGTAAATGACTATCCTCAGTTTCTTACATTTCAAGCGGGGAGCAACAAAAAATCAGTAAGTATATAGCATGCTATGCAATACATGTTTTAAAGAAAAATGATGCCATTTAAAGAAAATAGTGACAAACATAAGTAACTTATTTTATGTAAAGCAGCTGAAGAAAGTAAAATAAAATATGAACATACAGGAGGGCAAAGAGAGAAAGTTCATCTGGTTGACACCTAGGGGCAGAGCATTCTGGATAGAGCAAACCCAATTCAAAGGGCCTAAGGCTGAAGAGTGACTGAGCTGATTAAGAAACACCCAGGAAGCCAGTACACCAGGACCAGAGTACAGGAGCAGCAGAGGGTTCCTGAAGGTCAGGGAGTGGCAGTTAAAGCAGAGGAAAGCCAAGTTAAACTTGAAATTTTATTTTCTCTCTATGTTGTTTATAGTACTGACATGTTTACTAACTTTTATTATAGCCCCTATTCATTTCTTATTATATATGTTTTTATATTATATATTTATTTGACTTGATTCACTGTCAGAAAGAATACAGAATTGGTATTAATATCTTGATTTTAATTTTATGATTATAAATTTTTATCACTACCCTTATCTTTATTATTCTGTCAATTTTGCTTTCCTTTAGTCAGTTGAGTTTTGGTTTCCTTTTACTTACTATTTGGGGTTGAATGGTAATTTTTACTTTTTCATTTTACCTAATAATAAATTATGATGTTCTGTATTTTCTACTATTTATGGAATTGTTTCTATTTTTTCAATAAACTATACTGGTAAGTCTCATTCTTTTCTTGATATAGGTACCCTTTGTTAGGCATAAGTGGTGACTCAATAGTTACAGCAGCGATCCTTTCCATGCAAGTTATTTTTATCTCATTTTCTGAATGTGAGTTAATGGTGCTTGATATGCAGTGTCCATTTTATTTTACCTTAAAATTTAAACAAGAAATTATGGCTAGTCTCTGTTACTTTCAAAATGTCTATTTCAGAGGAAAATATTTATCACCAATTTTCAATGTGTTGTGGCTCAGAATATTTTCCCACACAGACTTTAAATTAATTTTATTTTTTCTGTTGACTCATTTTTAAAGAGATATCTACTTAGGGTTATTGAGAAATAACAGAACTTTTTTATGATTTAAAACAAATAATTATATCTGTACTATGATGCGACAATGGAAAAAAAAATGTATCTCTTAAACTTGCCAGGTCTTGAGGATTATCCTAATCATAATTTTAATGTATAAGCTAAGTCGATAGGTCTTTTGTTTTTATTGCAAAGAATAAATAATAATCAAGAGATCTAAGACTATAGGTAGTTCTGAACCGGTGGCTGGCAGGATATCTCTTTTACCTGTGATAGTAGATGGGGCCCCAACCACTGTAGTGACAGAAATAATTTGAATTACTGGTGAAAATCACAGTGGCTCCATGATGTTTCACAGTTTTTCAGTGCCTATGATGTGTCAAACTCTATGCTAAATGTTTTATTTATCTCATTTAATCCTCACATGTACTTTGTGGAAAAGCTCCTACGTCCAATGTACAGATGCAGGAACTAAGACCCTCAGAGTGCGATTAATTTGCCACAAACATACCATTACTGGAAGAACAATAACTCCAACACACTCTCTCGGATATCAAACTCCATTCTTTAATCCATCTTCTAAGAAAAAAATATCATATTGAAAAAGATTATATTTCATTTTTTTAGTTATCTTTCTTCCTGTATCTACAGAGCCACATTAAATGTTTTCTGGAGTTCTTTCCTTCTAAGTTTGTTCTATGAGCTTAGAAAAGTAAGCAATCAGCACTAAATGGAATCTGTTTTATTTTGAAATAAATTTTATCACAAAATAGAACCAAGTTTCTTAGGAGTGTTTCTAAAAGGAAGGGACATGTAATAGGGTATTGATTGAGGTGTTACAACCAAGAAACTTGAAATAACAGTGGCTAAGTGGAGAGAACATTTTATTTCTTTCTCAGGTTATCACCTGATCAAAGGCAAGCCAAGCTAAGTACAGTGATTCATGGTGTCCATATTACAACTTCTTCTATTTTATTGCACCACTTTGTGCCACTCAGGGATGCTGCTCTAGCCCCAGCCTGCTAATCTATCTGCCTGGAAGCTATCAGGCAGGGTGACTAGAAAAGGCAAGGAGCACACAACTTGCCTTTAAGGTCGCAGCAGGAAAGTTGGACACATCATACATACATCACAAAAAATTTAGCCATACAGTCTGCCCAGCAAGAGAAGGTTATAAAATGTAATAATCTCCATCTGGCCATTCAGGTACTTAGCAAACTCCTTGTACGACATGACGAAGGAATACCAGATACTGTGTGACAACAAAAGGAAATGTCTTTTTGTTGTTGTTTTGGACAGATAATCCATAGTTGAGTCCACAACTAAATTGCCCCAGTATTCTGTCTGCTTAGGTAGATCAAGCACAGCTAGAGCGTATCCTAAAGAAAAAAATATATAAATTTTTGTTTTAGAAACTGTTTATATGCTGAATATAAATAAAATAAATATAAATTAAAAAGGCTAACTGGTATTCCAAGAAAATTTTTTAAAAAATGATAGGCACTTAATTTCAATTCTGGAGTTTTCTGTAGATTAGTATTGGAGTTTTTTAATTGGTTCTAAATAATGTCTTGAGTGCCAAAATATATAGGCATTTTTTCTTATTTAATCAGCTTTTTTGCATATGAAAGAAAAGTATGTACTTACTGTGTAGTGCTGTGGTTTCTAAATTTGCAACATAACTGCTCCTTCAGTGTCATGAAAGTACAATGATATGACCCAAGGACTTAAAAGTTATCTTTTCTTACTAGTATGTGCTTGTATTTTATATATAAGACATCATGAATTTGAGGAAAGTGAGAGTTGTGTGGAAAAGTAGCTAAAAGTTGTTCATATATCTTTAACAAGAAATGGTGCATAACTGACAATGTTGCACTGTTCCCAGATTCCATATTTGCATTTTGACTTTGAAAAAGTTAACCTTGGTGCACTGTTGGTGGTAATGCAGACTGGTGCAGCCACTGTGTAAAACAGTATGGAGTTTCCTCAAAAACTAAAAATGTAACTGCCTTATGATTCTACAGTTCTACTTCTGGGATTATATCCAAAGAAATGAGAAGCACCAATTCAAAAGAATATATATACCTCTGTGTTCATCGCTATGGATGTGGAAGCAACCCAAGCACCCATCAGTAGTTGAGTGGATAAAAAAGTTGTGGTATGTTTACACAATGGAATACTACTCAGCCATAAAAAATAAAATATCGCAAATAGGTTTTACCTTTTGTGACATTATAAATGGAGCTGGAGAATATTATGCTAAGTGAAATAAACCAGTCAGAGAAACATAAATACCATATGACTTCGCTTATATGTTGAATATAATTAACAAAATAAAGTAGCAAGTAAAAAAGAGACAAATTCATAGATACAGAGAACAAACCGACAGCTATCAGAGGGGATGGGAATTGGGGGATTGGGTGAAAAAAGCGAAAGAATTAAGCAAAGAAAAAAAAACTCAGACACAGACAACATTATGGTTATTAGCAGAGGGAAAGGGGGGGTGAGGGGAGATAGAAGTGAAGGGGGGATAATGATGAGGGAAAGAGACTTGTTTAGGGGAGGTGAACACAAAATCCAATATACAGGTGACATAGTATAGAATTACACACTGGAAACTATATAATTTTACTAACCGATGTTACCCCAGTAAATTAATTTAAAATTAAAAAAATAACATAAAATGTCTTTAGAATAGGTGTGTGTGCATGTGTTGTTGAAGATACCCAAACACACTCATACACATGTATATCACATATTAGTAGTAGTACTGGCATTAGTCATAGAGCTCCATCTAGTGTTTACAAATATTGTAAATCACAGGTAGATTTGTTTTCTTATTTAATAATAAATTATTTCAAAAACAAATTTCTTTAATTATCTATATTTACATTCCCATCTGATCTCATCAAGGCAGAAAATAGAGGTATCTGAAAAGATTATCTGAAATGATGACAAATTTTTCATATTCTTATTATAATATAATAGACTGGACTTATAAAGTCTAATTAATTATAAATATATAATTGGTGCATAATTAAAGTGAAATAACCATTATTGATTCTCAGAAGAAAAATTAATTTCTCTTTTTTAGCTGGATTTTATAAATGTCTAGATTTTTGCTGTATCACTCATTTCACTTTGTCTATGGAGAAACTCTCTGTTTCCACTGAAATTAATTAAGACCACAATTAAGAATGATAAAGACAAAATACCTACAGTGCTATTCAATATTTAATATAGTGTTAAAACTAGGTCACTCTGACATAATACAAAATTAGTTTTCTTAACTCTTTCAGTTTTGAGAAATGTTATTGTGTACCTATAGGATTTTAGCAGCAAAAAATGACTTTCATTGAAATGAACTATAGTAATAATTTTGTTCAGCTAAAATATTGTAAATTTTAAGGTATAGAATATACTCATTTGTTAATCATCACTTAATATCTACAAAATGTAGTTTCCTTTTTATGTCAAGTTTCATATGTAATTCATTCATTCATTCATTCACTTATTCAACAACAGTCATCGACCTCCTAGTATATGTTAGACACTCATTTAGGTATACTGGAAGAGATTGCTAATTATTCCTCTCTATACATTATTCTGCCTTTCCTTTTAGCAGTACAATACACTTTGTACATAGGATTTTGTTTGGCACCTAACCACCATTCCTAGCCTATCTTGCATATGAGTACAGCCCTAAACTAAATTTAAAACAGTAGATTTAAGCATATGTTATTGTTTATAGTGTGCATAACATCCAGGTCATCTATAAAACTAAAACTTTTTCCCAGCACTGCCTCTTTTTTTTCTGCAGGGAGTAAAGACGACAGGAGCCACCTTTAATCATGTAGATGAGAATCGCAGCCAAGAATGCAGAAGAAAGCAATGAAGAATCCTGGGTCTCTAATGACTTCACATACTAGTGATTTTCAACATTTTTCATCTCATGGCCAAAATTATGTGGCACACCAAAAAATATTATAATTTTTGATGATTTGACAAAAAATAGGCATAATTTTGAGTCATTCAGAGTGGTAGTATTGTTTTAGTTATCATTGTATTTTTACTTGACGATCTTAAGGAAAAAGATCAGTGACCCTGACTAAAGAGCCAGGTATTGCATGTCTAAAAATTCTTGTCCCACACTGGTGTGCCTGTCACAGAACGCCTGTGGGAAATTGCTCTCAGAGAGCACAACCACCTGACCAGCTAGACTGGGTCATGCAAGAGAAGCAAATCTCAGAATTAACCAAGCAATTCTGTACCTTTGGACCAGACATCTTGTTAGAATGGGTTTCATTGTACAATAACTAAATAGGTATGCAAGATAAATAAAACATAGTTTCTGACATAAAGAACCCTTTCTTGAGTGAATGAGCCAGAAAAATGGGGAACTGTTTATAAAAGAGAATCCTCCTAATGATAGATGTCTGTACATGTGATGTGGTCACCCAAAAAATTCTGTCTTGAGGAATTAGAGGTTTCAAATGGGTACTAGCAATTAAGCTTGATCATGAAATGGCAGTTTAAGATCAATGCATTAAGCCCTGGCTGGTGTAGCCCAGTGGATTGAGTGTGGGCCTGGGAACCAAAGGATCATGGTTCGATTCCCAGTCAGGGCACATGCCTGGGTTGCAGGCCAGTTCCCAGCATGGGATGCACCAGAGGCAACCACACATTGATATTTCATTGATATTTCTCTTTCTCTCTCCTTCCCTCCCCAGGTAAATAAATAAATTCTGATCCAGATTTCCAGATGGAGGCATAGGTAAACAAGCTCCACCTCCTCGTGCAACCACAGAAAGAAATACAACTAGACCTCAAAACAAATAACGCCCAGAACCATCAGAAAATCCAGCTGTAAGGAAGTCTGACAACCAAAGATTTAAAGAAGTCACATTCCTCTAGATGGGTAGGAGGGGCAGAGACATGGAGATGGGGGGAGATGGGCAAAGAGATGGCAGTGGCAAAACCCGTAGTCCAAAATACATATGTAGTGGCTAAAAATTGGGAAGCATACCTTGGGAGCAAGGGATCCCAGCCCCAGGCCATACTGCACAGTACAGTCTTCCAGTGTCAGGAAGATATATCCCCATAAGTTCTGTCTGTAAAAACCAATGGTGTTTGGGAGAAACTGCTGGATTTTCAGAAGACCTCTCTTAAGGGGCCTGCACAAATTTAAAATGTACACAAACCCACTCACTCTGGGATTCGACATCAGGGAAACAGCTCGAAGGACACCAGTTGCACAAGGCAAGTGCCAGGCAAACCTCCAGAAGCCAGGTAGTGGCAATGTCCCCTCTCTAAGCCCTCCCCTCAACACAGAGTCACAAAGCAGTGAAGCAGGTTGGCCCTCCCCAGCAATTACCTAAGGCTCTGCTCCAAAAAATTTACAGGCGACTTTTCTACAATAGGCTACATTATTAAGATGATAGTCAAAGCAGCTCTACCTAATACACAAAAATGAACACAGGGAGGCTGACAAAGAAATGTGGCTCAAATGAGAGAACACAACAAAACCCCCAGAAAAAGAACTAAATGAAATGGAGATAATCAACTCATCGGATTCAGAGTTCAAAACACTGGTTATCAAGATGCTCAAATTATGGCAACAAAGTATGGCAACAAAATAAAGAAGACTCAGGAAGAAATGAAGGTTACACTTAGTAAAATAAAGAAAAACAGGAAATCAAGTAGAGGGGATGAAGCTGGGATTCAAATCAATAGTTTGGAACATAAGGGAGAAAAAATGTATTCAACCAAAATAGAAAGAAGAAAAATGAATAAAAAAAATGAGGGTAGTATAAGGTGCCTCTGGGACATCTCTAAATGTATAAATATCTGAATCATAGGATTCCAGAAAGAGAAGAGGAAGAGCAAATAATTGAAAACTTACTTGAAAAAATAATGAAAATAAACTTCCCTAATTTGGCAAAGGAATTAGACATGAAAGTCCTGGAAACACAAAGAGTCCTAAACGAGTTGAAAACAAAGAAGACCACATCGATTACATCATAATTAAAATGCCAAAGGTTAAAGAGAAAGAGAAAAATCTTAAAAGCAGCAAGAGAAAAGAAGAGGGTTGCCTACAAGGAGTTCTCAAAGTCAGTTGATTTCTCAAAAGAAACTTTGTGGTCAAGAAGGGACTGGCAAGAAGGATTCAAAGTGATGAACAGCAAGGACCTGAAACCTAGATTACTGTATCCAGCAAAGTTATATTCAAAACCAAAGTTTTGAATGGAAGGGCAGATAAAGTGCTTCCTAGACAAGGTAAAGTTAAAGGAGTTCTTCATCACCAAGTCATCATTATATGTTAAAGGAACTTATTCAAGAAAAAGATCAGCCCTGGCTGGTGTAGCTCAGTGGATTGAGTGTGGATGGGCCTGCAAACCAAAGGATTGCAGTTCGATTCCCAGTCAGGGCATATGCCTGGGTTGCAGGCCAGTTCCCAGCAGGGGACGCATGAGAGGCAACCATACATTGATATTTCTCTCCTTCTCTCCTTCCCTTCCCCTCTAAAGATAAAGAAATAAAATCTTTTTTTTTTAATTTAAAAAAGGAAAAAAAGATCAAAACTATGAACAATAAAATGGCAGCAAATTCACAATGATCAACAACTGAATTTAAAAAGAAAAAAGAAAACCTAAGCAAACAACCAGAATGGGAACGGAATCATAAATTTGGAGATCATTTGCAGGAATGTCACCTGGGAAAGGGAAGGGGGAGGCTGGAAGGAAAGGTGCAAGGATTAAGAAGCGTAAGTGTCAGGTACAAAAATAGACAGGAAGATGTTAAGAATAGTATAGGAAATGGAGAAGGCAAAGAACTTACATGCACGACACATGGATGTGCTGGAGGGAATGGGGGTACTGGGCAGAGGGTAGCAGAGGGGGGAAATTGGAACAACTGTAATAGCATATCAACAAACTATATGAAAACAAAGAAATAGAAAGTATGGTTAGGAAGAACTTTACAGATCAATGGAAGATCGTTTAAAAAGGCATGGGGAAGACAGTCCAGTAAAAATAAGCATTTAGGAGATAGAAAGTTACAGATGAGTCAGAGAAAGAAGCAAGTGACTCATAGGATCTTGGGAAAATAAGTATGGTAGTTTTTTACTAGCCTATTAAAGAGTTTTAAATTCATTAAAGGCAATTAATATTTCACTGCACAAGCAACACATTTTCAACAAAGAAGTGATGTGAACTTGCAATCTATGAAACAATTTAGTGTTGATATGTTCTACGTGGTATCAATAGTGGTAAAAGAGAGTACTTTTTGGCTTTTTAATATATATAATATTCCTACATAATGGAAAATTTTCTGTAGCTTTGAAGGTACTCAGCTAGGAAGGGATAACACAAAGAGATAAAAGCCATCCTGCTCTCATAGATATAATGAATCTATATCATTTTCATTCCAAACAGTAGGAAATATTGACAGTAATTGGAGGACTCTTGAGTTAATATTTTTTCGGCTTTGGTCCACAGCAGTCAGTGCAGCTGAAATTCTGGAATAATCAAATATAGTATTGCCTTTCACAAGTTCAGGGTCATCAGCAATTGGTATTTTGAATATATTTGCATATGTTTTGCTTCATCTGTATAAACAGCAATAGAGAAATAGAAGCAAACTTATTAAAACAATATAAAAATACTAATCGCCACATCATTTCAGCCACACAAGAGAAAAAATATGGCATGATGTCAAGAAAATGATCACTATATCCTTTTTCCACTGAACTACATAAAAGTTCAAAGAAGAATGCTTCTACTCCTCCCTCTTGCCATCACATTTTTCACATTATAATAATGCATTTCCATTTAATGCCATCGAAGAGAATCCTGGATCCTAGATTTTGTGGGTTAGTTAGGCTCCTCCAAATTGGAAAGCTGAGTCTCCAGCCAAAAAGGATTTAATAATACATGGAATTAATGATTGCCAATCAGTGAGAAACTGAAATAAATCAGAGAATAAGCCCAGTGACATACGTTTGCCAAATCAATGAGTTCTCACAGTTGGAAATTTAATTGACTATTAGGCCAACTTTTTCGAAACTGTCATACTATCAAAGATAATCTCAGACACTGTACAGCTGTACGTGAAGGCCAGACTGCAATCTAAGACACAGTAATTGGCAAACAGTGCAGACCAGCTGTCTATCCAGTCTTGATATGATGCTGCTTCTTTGTGGTATAACTTAACAATCTCTGAAAACTCTTGCAGTTCTGTAGGTCACAGAGTTTTCAAAGTGTATCTTTACCTCCTCAGGCAAAACTTCTTAAAATATAGAAAGGCATGTGAAAATGTATGTGAATATTTAGGTGAAGATTTAACATTCTAAAAGCACTCAAAATATTTTGTTTTCATTTACAGGCAGTTAAAGCTACAGATACAAGATTAATTTAAGCAGAGAAAATAAAAATAGTCCAACATTTGCTACTTATTTCCTGAAGAGTTACTTTTTGTGCATAATTTGAAAGATATAGTATTGATATTGGAGATGTAAGTTCAGCTCGTATAATTTCAAAAATACTTTTAGATTAGTAGACTTAGTCTCATGTATCTAGAAATATGAATAAAATTTCTTGATGAACAAGAATAAAGTCAATTTGGCTATCCGGACTGAGATCCACATTGAAAATAATTTTATTTCGGGGAGCTGAATCAACATTTTTTGTTCAATCCAAACATGGTTTCATTCATCTGTTTACAAGTTTCTAATTTTCTAACTTTATACTAAAACATTTATTCAACATTTATGGTAACAAAATATGTATTCTGTTTTGTAAGGCATAAGTATAATATTCATGAAATAGCAGAATACATACCTTACTCTCACACTATTTAAGTTATTGTGGCATTCAAAAAGACCAAACTCAAAGTGAGTTGTTTTGAGAGCATATGCTCAAGAAGCATAAACCCCAGAAAGAAGGCCCAAGGTTTGATTAGTGGTGCAGAGAGGGGAAAGCAAGACCTGATAAACCATTGCCTACTATCTAACGTAGGGAGACCCTCGTAATCTCTCTTTTCACTTATCTCTCTCCACCTACTCTTTTTATCATTTATATCATTTCCATTGTAAAAGAGGCATATTTTAGGATGGAAAATTATTTATGGAGGAAAACTTTCGCACTTGTATCCTTCATCTTTAGAATCCGTTCCAGTACATATTAAATGCCAGCAGAGAACCTGCACGTGGTAGAATATTAAAAGGATTGAATTATTTTATTGAACTAATTGGAAATGAGAAACAGCATCACTGCAAAATAAACACCTTGAAAACAATTTCTAAATGAAATAAATTTTGAGTTGAATGATATTGTTAAATTTTAATTTCTAAAGTGTGTGCATTTTAAATTGTTTTTAATGTTTTTTCAATATCCCTACCCTTATGTGAAAAAAAAGAATAAGGCCTAGCTGTATAAGATCTCAGTGGGTAACTAGCTGGCTGACAAAATCAATTGATAGCTGCAATTAAGTCAAAATACTAATTTAATTTTCAAGCAAAGCCTCTTGAAGTTAGATATCTAAACTTTTTTAGTGCAGGCCTTATTGAGCCATGGAGATC
Source organism: Artibeus jamaicensis (assembly GCF_021234435.1). Taxonomy (NCBI): domain Eukaryota; kingdom Metazoa; phylum Chordata; class Mammalia; order Chiroptera; family Phyllostomidae; genus Artibeus; species Artibeus jamaicensis. The sequence continues at coordinate 20,217,661 of NW_026522025.1, read as the reverse complement.
AAGGCAGCAACAGGAATTCAGGGATCGCTTTCACTGAATTCAATCCCCATGATCTTGGTTCATATTGCATCAACCAGACCTGAGTCAAATCAAACTGAATTGTCAGTGACAGGCGCCCTAAAGTCAGCTTTTCTCCATCTTAGGCCAAAACCTTTGCTGGCTCTGCCAGCAACTAAAAACAATTAGGCAGAAACACAAATGGATTATGGGATGAGGGTGGACATGAGGTCTATGGTTAAATCCCACTAGTTATCTATGTATTAAAACCTTTCTGACCCATTTATCTTCTGAAAACTATAATTAAAACCAAAATTTATTCCCTGCAAATCTGAGGTAGAGTTTGGGCAAGTACTTGTAGGCTTCTCTGCATATCTTTCCGAACAACTTGACTGATAATCAACCTCTGAGGGTGATTATCCATCACTCTGACACAGAAGCTGCCAATCAAAAGTGGACATTTGGGATGCCACATTGAAAGATTTTCATGGGACCAAAGGATATAGGGTTAGAACTTCCGAAATTGCACTCACTTGTGACCTAAGTATCTAAAAAAGTAAACGCCAATGCCGTTATAAATTGTGTCATCTCCTCTCCACGATTCGGTAATGAAAGCCTGCTGGCCAGCAGTCTGTCGGCTACATTCTGTTTAATCATCGGAAATAGTGGGCACTCTATCTGTGAAGCCTCAGTGGAAAAAGTTGCCACTGCAATTGCGCCTTTCTCCTTCCAATAATCAATGTAGAAGAGGAAGGAGAAAGACGGCCACCCGACAGCTTTGCATCAAAATGCCCATCATCAATTAACAGTCACAGAGGACATAGCACATAAGACTATCTTTCCATGGCCTCTGAGTTAAATAATGAAAGATAATACTTTCATTTAAAATTAATAATTGCAATTTTTAATATCTCAGACCTGAGTTTCATGAAGGACCTGAGTTTCTTATGCAGTGAGAAACTTTACCCCATATTTAGAGGTAAGGCTGTATTTACTTTTCTTTTGATTTTTGACATTTGGGGTAGTTAAGAGGTTGGTAGGTTTTATAACTGCAAATGAACAAACACTGGTCTCTTTCACTGAAGGCATTATCTCAAGACTCTGTACATGATCTAAGGTAAGTTCATTGTTTTCTCATTTTTTGAAAGAAAGGGTCATCATGTAAAATAAGGTTTGCAACTTGATGGTAGCATGCCCTAGTGATTTAGGTGGTACTAGATTCTTGTATAGGTTCACTTCATAAATGCTGGGAAAAAAAGGCTCTTTTTGAAAACGAAAAAACATCAAGTTTCCTTCCTAAATCATTAGGGTAGAAATATACTTTCTCAAAACATATGTTGCATTCTATGTTTCTTAGATTTGGAATATGAAGTTTAAAAGTGTTGGATACAAGGCCAAATAATCTATATTTTGAAGGAAATGAAAGCTATGTATAATTTACATCTAAGCTGTATAAAATCACTATTAATCTGATCAATATATAAAACAAAATATGAAATCACTGGTTTTGTTATAGTCCAAAAATAACATTAATTTTCTTCTCTCCCTTCTCTCTCAATAACCGCAAATTTTCAAGAATCTCAGTCTTCATACTCTTTTAACAAAATGTGATATTCTTTTAACAAAAATCCACTATTTTTCTGAACGAATAAAAATAATATGGAAAAGAATGAGGTATTGCAATTTTCTAAATCTTGCAAATGTATACCCTGGGAATTGGGTTTTTATGTTCAAGAGCCTCAATTTAAATCATGTCACGATTAGGGTTGTTAGGAGCATTTTCCCGCATTTAAGCAATTGGTTCTACAAGCACATTTAAACAATGTCTTTAAAAGAACACCTCAGAATAATAAGAAGCCAGAGAACTCATGAAGTTCAACTTGTATCTAATGTGAGAATCTTCCTCAAATGGCCTTGACAATGGTGGTCTGTCCTCTGCCGGCACATTCCAATGGAAGGTTATACATTGTATCTAAAGGCTGCTATTTTTATTTCCGACTAATTATGATCACTAACAACATTTTGCCTTCTATTGAGGAAAATATAAATGAAAATAAGAAAAAATTTTAATGTGCTTTTCTTGCAGTTGTCGGGAGATCTGGAGGCCATGTTTCCATCCACCACACTATGGATTGTGCCTGCAGAAATGATCTCAGGTGTGTGTTAAACAATGCCAATAAATCAGGATTACTGTCTCATTTAATCTGAAAACAATTCATTAAAACAATAACTTGTATGTGCTTTGCGTGACAAAAAGGTTTTGGAAAGAATCAGATGCCCCTTTCAGCACGGGACTGAGGAGTTCAGTAAAAGGCCCATTACAAATCTCACCTTTAATAGGAAGCTAAACAATGAAACAAACAAGCAAGCAAAATAAAAACAAAGACACTGAAATAGAGAACAGGGGGACAGTGACCAGAGGGGAGAGGGGAGGGAATTTCAGGGGAAAAGGGGAAGGATTTACAGGAACTAGTATAAAGGACACATGGACAAGAACTAAGGGGGGTGGAAATGGGAGGGAGGTGGGGAGCACTGAGGGGACGGTGGGCTGGGATGGGAGTAAAAGACAGAAAACTCTACTTGAACAATAATTAAATTAATTAAAAAAAAAGAACAAATGTGGAGCAGAGTTATGGACAACCAACAAGAATGGATGAAAAACTCTGGGTTTACAGCAATTAGGAGCTCTTACTTTCTTTTGTCTTGATGGGGCAAAAGAAGGAAATGGTTACATCACTCAGTGAGCATAGTTGTTGTAAGAGAGGAGTGCTTGGCAGGTGTTGTTTTGGTAGACACCGAGCAGCCCAGTGTGAGAGAGTTAAGAAATTCACTGCCTGATCATACTATCTTCCTGCCTTCTGAACTTCTTCTGTTAATACCTCTTATTAGTCAAAGACTACCAGTAGCCAGAAACAGAATGAGTCAGTCCATAAAGATCAGCCTCTCTAGGCATGGAGATAAGCAGAAAAAAATGGAGAGTGGACAAGAAAGTAAAAATTAAATATTGGCACATTATGTCCTGGAAACTATATTCGATTATTAGAACAACCTCACAGAGCACTGAAAAAGATGAACATTTAACATATCATAAAACCATAAGCAAAAAGGGTTCCTACTTTGTTAGACATAAGGAAAAAATATGAAATTGCAGAGACAATGTGACTACTGATAGTACAGCTCTGATCTTACTGTTTAATTAATAAAATACTGTTTTGAATGTGTACTTCATTTAAAATATCTAGCTCATTTCAGAAGAAATATTGCTAAGTAAGTCTTCTCACTTCTAATACTTACTAAGTACTTTCTTAAAACTTAAATTCAGAGTTTCACATTTTTTTAATCAAGTTGGTTTCAATCTACTGTTGTAACGTTCTCTCTGCCCTCTTGTCCTTCCCCTTCATCATGCACACGCACACACTGTGGACGTCCATGTCTGTAACCTCAGCAACAGAAAACTCTTCATTCCTACATGGCTTATATCACAACCTGTTCTCCTGTGTTTAAACCCTAGACAAAAGTATCATTTAGCCTTGTGTTTACAAACTCAATATTGAGGCTTTTCTTCAATTATCATATTGCTATTGTTTCATTTCTAATCCTCTCAGTCTATTTCATCAATGACTAGAATTCTACCTTAAATTTCAACTCTTCAGTTGCTCAGTTTTTAATAATACTCCCCTGTAATTGGGACCTGTAGTCAAACTGGTTGTTCTTTACCTGCCCCGAAATTTCAGAAATTACGTTTGGATCTTGTTTTTCATCTTCTATGAAGCGCGGTTTTTTAAAGGACAGGAGAATCCACGCTCTTGAAAATCACAGGATCCCTGTGACTGTTTCTTTACCATAGGCCTAGCACAACCTGTGGCCTATAGTAAAAGTTTGACATATATCTTCCGAAAGCAACTGAAATGCTGCCAAACATTGCAGTATCAACCCTCTAGCTCTCCCAGTTGCCCTCAAACCCTTGCCATTCAGGCAGTGCTAATCATAGAGCCATTATTATTTCATTCTGCACTGAGGATATTTCACTCAATTTGGACGCTGGCCATTGATGTTTTTATCTCACTTGGCCTTTTCAGTGAGGTCACTCTCTCAAATTCTGACCTACATTTACTTGTGCTTGTCCACGACGCTGTCCTCAGAATAACAATGACCAGTCTCAACACTTTTTTTCAAGTCTCTTAACTTCACCCAATCCTTCTACTCCTGTCGACATTTCCTTGGCTTGGTATTGCTAAGGCTGGAACTATTGCACTACCTACCTGGTTACTGTAAATCTCATAGAAAGTGTTCATTGTTTTAATGAAATATTTAATAGCTAACATATTGAAATATATTTCTAAGGCATAAAAATAATAATAAACACTACCAATACCTTTGGAGTTCCCTTTGTATTATTTTATAATTCTATTCTCCTGAACCCAGTAACCACAAAACCTAAGATAACCACTATCCTGAGTGTTGTGATTATTATTTTAATTTTCTTGATTTCTTCACATACACACACATATATACATATAGTGTATATTTTGAACTTTATGTAAATGGAATAATACTGTGTACAAACTTCAGCTTCCTTTTAATGGTGAATATTATCTTCATTTCTGTGTATCTGTGTTGATATGTATAGCTGTAATTCCTTTACTTTTATTTCTATATATTGAAATGCCTCTTAACATATAGTCTATTCATTAAAATAGCTTTGTGGTGGTCGATTTTCTAGTTCTTATCCCTGTTGGAGATAAAAGGATTGCCTAGGATAAGGCCAAGTTCAGGCCTTACCCACCATTCAGTTTTGTGTGAGTGAAGGGAATACAAATGGAGATGAAGTGTGATGTAAGCCCTGGGGAAGCTGATCTGGTGCAGGGCCAATCACAGGCTTTGACAGGTCCTGGAGCCACTTTTCCCTCTGAAAAAAATTCCCGGGAGGGACGGGAAGGCAAACTTCTGATTCATGTTGCCTGAGTTCTAGCTGTCATCTTTAGAAAACTTATTCATCTTTTCTTTCTCAGTTTTCTGTTTCATGCAAGCAGACTAAACTGGTTTATACCTTAAAATTTTTATTTTAGACTTGGATCAAATAATCCACATGAAATACTTTGATCCGGGGGTATCAATATCATGAAAATAAGTACATGTCAATTCCCTAAAAGAGGTCATGGCAATGTGTTCCAATGGTTATGATTTTGGAAAATTTTTTTAAAAAATAAATAAGGGTTACCTATAGTTAATGAGGGCCAAGAGTTTTTTTCCACTCAGTCCTCTGATTTATTACCTTTTCCCTCTTCTATAATTGCATTGGAGTTGCAACTACTATTTCAGGGGTGTTGCAAGAAGGAAGTTGAGGAGATCATGAAGTACCTGGGTCCCATGGCATACACTCATGTGATTTGTAGTCATTTTGTATAGTTAAATCTCCTTAGTCACAGAGCCATGGTAGACATGTTAGTCATGGAAATGCACAAATGGTTTCCAGGAAAACTCTTGCTACTGCTCAATTTGAAAAATAACCCAGAATTTTGACCTAAAAAAGCAGGCCCAGAGGTTGAGTTCCAATTTTGGAAGATGTCCTCTGACACCTATAGCAGAAGCATGTAGAAAGTGGTAGAAAAACAAAGGCTGAAATGTACAAAACAAGAATCAACTCAGTAATTGTTCTATCATCAAACAGGCACAATGTGAGCAGAGAACTCAATTTTATAGAGGCCAAATAAAAATAAATTTTTCTCCTGTCAGAAATATATTTGATAGAGAAGGACATAAAATTAAAACAGACTATCTGATAAAATAATCTCTGCATGTTTTACATAAAAACCGTGGCAATTACTTCAGCAATGAGAAGTACAATTTTTTAGATCATTCTGAAATCAGCAATTCATTAAGGGGAAGATACTTTTAAATAGAAGTAAAGAGTCTTAAATTATTTGATAATCTAATTGATAAAGATTTTTCACATTGGAAAATATTTAAATTTATTACTGATTTGACACAAAATACTGATATGGACAAAGATAAAGATATCATATTCGTAATAAATCACTGCATGAGCAGACATGGATGACAAATTGTTTAATGAGTGTTGTCAATTCAAAGTACTGATGTGTCATTGCAAAAAAATCCCGGACATACTTTGAAATCTTACAATATATTAAAGAAACTTGATAAATATTTTTTTTAAATTTGACAACAATCAAAAAGTTACATGGCATTACTTTGACAAATTTTGAGGCTCAGAGAATCTTTTCTAAATTATTAGTCAATAGTTTACAAAAATTTACTAGACTAGTAAAAAGTCTGAATTATCTTTCTAATGTCTAATTAAAAAATAAATAACAAAATCATTCCATACAAAGGGAAAATAACATGTAACCAGAATAATGCATTTTAGAGATATTTTAATAAAGTATTATGGTCCTGGCTGGTGTCACTCAGTAGATTGAGCACCAGCCTGCAAACCAAAGGGTCACTGGTTTGATTACCAGTCAGGGCACATGCCTGGGTTGTGGGCCAGGTCCCCAATGGGGGGGCGGGGCGCATGAAAGACAACCACACATTGATGTTTCTCTCCCTCTCTCCCTTTCTTCCCCTCTCTCTAAAAATAAATAAATAAAATGTTTTAAAAAATAGGTGATGGAATGGATAGAGAACTTTAAAATAATAAAGTATTATCTCTTTTCTATACTTGTGACCTTTAATTATTGATTCGATTTTTAAAAGCAGTAATGAGTTTTTTCATAAGTAAATGTCTGCTTTCATACTTAATTTTGTACATGTTGTTTTATATTTTTTTCTTATTGAAGGTTTTCCAAATTGTAAAACCTTCTGGATTCACATAATCTGGATTTACACAAGTTACATAGTAATTGCTTGATAAATGTGAGCATTTATATATATTATTTATATGCATATATACAAATATATACATAATTATGTACTTGATGCACATACAGATGTCAATAAAAAGAAAGCACATTTTTGTAAGTATCAGATTTTAACTTCATGTGGTCTACTTATTCATAATTCAGAGACATTTTCAATTTACATTTAGAGTATTAGCTTTACATAGCATAGGATGATTTAAAAATGTAAAGACATCATTGATGATTTTAAATTCAGACAGCCAGACTGAAAAGAAGTAGAAAGTTAAAAAAATCAGGAAAGTTTTTATAAAACTAACCACAAACACTATTTTCCCAGAACAAAAGAATACTCTGTCATTACCTTTATTTGCACATGCATATACAATTAAAAGTGATTTTTAAGAAACTTGTAGCAGAAACCCCAATATTTAAAATCCTGAATTATATGTATATATCTAGTATGACAATTGATGACTGAAATTTAATATGTTTGCATAACTAGTGATGTATTCTACAAGCTTCTGAGTTATGAGTAGAGATAAAGTTTATATTAAAATTCTATCACCTCGAATTCTTTTACTCATGGTACAAGAAAGAAAATAATGTTTACCTCACTGTGTTGAACATATTGTCTTGAAAAGAATTGGTATCAATTTTTGAAGCTTCAGGAATGAAGCATAAAATAAAAATACAGCTTGTCAGGAAACCATAGTATAACTGTTTGTGGTACTACAGTAGAATAAGAGTTTCCTATTATTAGAGCAGATGACAGCTCAATCTATTGAAAACAATGGCATTCGTAAAGTATTAGATCCATGTATTATCTATTTTCCATAAAATGGATTTTACATGAATATACACACAGCATGGGTATACATATAATTTAACACTTCAAGAGTTAACTCTCTTGTCATTATTCACAATGGGAATTATGAAAAGCAATTTTGTGGTAGCTATAAAAATATTTTAAAATGACTATATGACAGTTCTGTCATGTTGTTTTATACATCACAAAGTTAGGCATTTGTCACAGCATGAGACACAGTGTTATTGCTAGGTCTACTATGATGCAGTATCATTTATTCAAAGTCCTACAAATAAGTAGTGATTTACAGGTGAGAATTAAAAACTCTAGTGTCAAAAGGCCTGACTCCCCCCCACAGACACACTTTTTATTGAATTTATTGGGTGACACTGGTTAACAAAATCATACAGGTTTCAAGTAAAAAATTCCAGAACATATCATCTGTGCACTGCGTTGTATGTCAACCGCCCCATGTCAAGTCTCCATCCATCTCTGTTTGTCCCCCATTTACCCACCTCCACCTCCTTCTTCCCCTCTCAGGCAATCCCCACACTGTTTTCTGTGTCCATGAGTTTTTTTCTCTTTTTTCCCTTTTCTGTTCAACCCTTCCATCCTCCAGAGCCTCCAACCATATCCTTCAGAATTTTGTGATATTAAGGAAGTGGACTGACTTCTCTGTATTATGTTCTTCTGCTATGAAGTTGATGATAACATTTGTCTTTAAGGTTTTTTTTAAAGGTTAAATCAAATATGGAAAGTTGAAGTATGAAAGAATACTGGGTATACATTCTCACTTTTGGTGAAATTTTTGCTTTATTGCCTCTTTTTTCATTCCACCTAACCTCATGGGAGAAAATTCTTCGTAACCAAGACAATGAGAGCAACCTTAAAGAAACACAATTTATGTACAATATTAAGCTATAGATTTTTCCCCATAGAATTAACATAAATTTTAAAATTTCTTTTTAATGCTTTATAGTTTTTGGAGGTCTTAGAGAAAATTACCAAGGAGGCTGTTATGTCTCTAATAATTTAATTTAAATGATGTTGACAAATGATTATTGATATATATGTTTAAACTTAGAAAACTAGTATAGAAATTAGATGCCAGCTCTAGAGTCTGTATTTTTCTGGAATGGGTTAACTATTCATATACCTCATAGAAATTCAACAGTAGTGAATATTTTGCAGATAATTTAAAATCCTTATACTTCCCATTCTTCAATAACAAATTTCTTAGACTTTCAAGTTTCTCTTCCTCTACCTAAATATGTGAGTGTATTTATCCCAGCCCCAAATGGAAAATTAAGAGAAACTAAGGAAAATTAAGAGAAAAAAAAACAAGCAAGAACATATAATATAGAGCTATTCCTTCCATTTTGATCTGAGGGAGGAAAGAACAGCCCCCAAAATTCATGAACTACATGTACTGAAAACTGTGAACTATTTATTATAATCATAACAGGAGTAAAAACATCAACAAAAACCTGACCAAACAAAATCAATAGGAATCCTGAATTACTATAAACCGAAAATCTCAATGCCTCAAGGATGAATAAATATAATCAAATCTATTGTTGAAAGAAGTGAGAAAAACACACTTTTTAATAGTCATGGGAAAAGAAATTATAGATATTAAAATTTGTTTAAAAAACTTGCCAGTGTTTCTAAAGGAAAGGAGATAAGTAAACTAAAAAGAAATATTTATATTCTAATTTTGACCATATACCTATTAGAATCTTAACATAAAATCTCTGATATGGACACTGTTTACCTGTCCCTCATCCTCCCTTGCAGAAAGTAACTTCTGATTAGAAGCATTGTGTTCAATACACATTCCATAAAATTTCAGTTTAAAATGTATTGAGACATAGTGAGTCTTATATATTGATGCCAAACATACAATGTATCTTGGTTTTATTCCATATATGTACTTGTAAATAATGTATATTCTTTAGATGGTGAGTTTCTTTATTTTGAAATATCTTTAATTGAACTTCATTTAGAAAGGGTATCTTCACTGTATTCAGGATGCTAAGTTAGTCTTTTTCTTTTCTATTTTAATGATGAGGATTCCTTGATTTCTGGCTTCTACCATTTCTGGTGAGAATTCAGACATCATTCTTATGGCTGTGCCGCCTACATAATGAGTCTTTCTCTCTTGTAACTTCCTGGCCCTCAGGCCGTTATTCTTGACTCTCTGCTCTCCCTGCTGCCTTGCGAATCTCAGCTATCTCACATCCCCTAACCTCATTTTCCACTTGAGGGTTCTAACTCCCTGGTATGTACAGAGAAGTGTCCCACACCAAAGGCCAGCTAAGATATTATGCTCCATTTCTGTTATGTCTTTCTTTATAATCTTGTGCTACTTATTGTCTATTCCTTGAAGTGCAATGGTTATATATTTTGTCCAATTTTATAGTGTTAAGTAAGAGAGGGTAAGTAAGTATAATACCAGCTTCCCTTTTGAGGTAATGGAAATCACATTTCAATGGGAAGCTAAACAAAGAAAAAGATCATTATTTTTAAATTTTTCATGTTATATACTAAGGACTAAGGGAACTATAAACCAGGAACATAGATAGGAAAAATTTGTGTACTGGAAAGTGTGGTAAAGGTGGTAGTAAGGAAAGTATTTGCTATATTTTATAAAATTAGCCAAGAGACAATATACATATTATATGTTATAGGAATGTACACTTGAAACCAATATAATATTGTTAATGAATATCACCCCAAAATATAATTTAAAAAAGAAATAAAAAATTAGCCAAGGAACAATATATAGATTATATATGATAGAAATGTACACTTGAAACCCATATAACATTATTACTGAATGTCACCCTAAACTATATTTCTTTTTTAAAAAGGAAGAAAAAAAATTAACCAAGGAAGGCCAACGTGAAAGGGAATTGGGAGAAAGGTAAAAGACTTAGCAGTGCAAACACTCATGGGAAAAGCCTCCTAGGCAAAGCAGCCCCCAGTACAAAAGGCACATTGGTGAAAAAGGGAGGTAGCCAGCAAGACTGGAGCTAAATAAGTGGAGAGGAAAGTGCTAAGGGATAAATTTAGAGATCTAAATGAGTCCTGGATTGGGTAGTATTTTACAGAATATGTAAGAGATTCCATTTCTTTCTTTGAGTGGAATAAGAAGCCAGCAGAAGGCCTTGGACAGAAATAGTTTACTACGCCTGTGTTATGGGCTACAAATAGTTCTTGTGAACCAGATTCAGCATTCAGAAAGTTCTATGCACGTGCTGCTGTCGCAAAACTGTATTTGAAGGAAACTTTACATGATTGGGATCCACCACCAGGCTGACTTGACTCAATATGTTTCTCTCTGATCTTTGAGGACTTTGTGCCTGGCTCTAGATGTCTCTGGATTTTATTCAAGCAAACCTCTGCAATAAGGGGTCAGTTGCCAAAGCTAAATTGTGTTAGCAGTTGCTGTGGTAAAAACAACTTTTAGCTCTCAGGTATGAGAATTTCTCAGAGAGGTGACATTCTCTTGTCATTTGTTTTCTGATTCTTGGATTGCAACTGTACATTGTTCTTGGGTGATCAGTTTATATACATACCACCCAAAGAAAGCATATCAATTTGAATGGATTATAAAGGAAATGCCTACGTCCAAATGGCTTAAAAATAAAAAGGAAACATTGACTCATGTGACTTAAAAGTTAATCCAGTTTTTTCATACTCTCTGTTCTGCCATAATCAGAGCTGACTACAGTTTGAAGTTGGCTCTCCTGTGAGTCCTAGTATGGATGCCAGCAAGAAGGCTACATACTATATTCTCGCCTAGCAGGAGAGAGTTTCATCTCAGGATCATCTAATAAATACCCAATTTTGCTACAAACTGAAGCAACTCTGAATATATCCTTGTGTTCAAGGGTGTGTCATATGCTGATTGGCTCAGACCCGGACTTTTAATATTGTGTAAAGACGATAGGACAACCTGGATTGATTTAAACAACTGGAAACCTATCCATTGTGTTAAAAGTGGCATTAATCTCACCCAAAATGAAGTTGTTACAGCATGGAGAAGAATGAAATGGATGCTGGGAAGACAACGTACAAAAGAGAACAGATCTCACCAATGCTAGGACAACTCCATCCAGTGCATTCAGACCCAGACACCCAATAGACCGCAGATTTTATTGTCATAAGTAGAGGCAAGGATGGAGTTCATCAGTATCTGATGAATAATTAAGCTTATTTGAAGAATCAGCATTCTTAGAATAAATGAGCTTTACTACTGTTATGAAGGTGTTAATTTTGGTGGCATGGGATGGGCTACATTTGCATATGGCAGAGTTAAAGTAAATAGGTTAAATAACCTATTTAACCTAAATTTAATTAAATTTAATTAATAAAAGTTCCAGTTGTATCTAGAGAACACAAAAACAGTTTCTTTTGGTTGAAAAGGTAAATTTTTGAAGCAGTTTGGACAAAGAAGCCAACTCTATTAATTGCTGACTATCTGATTTTGCCAAAGATCTCTGATTTCAGAAACACCAACACTTGTCCAACAGTGTGAAAGCATAGTCGTTAAGTTGTAGCTTGGACATTTTTCTTTGTAATTAAAAGTATATTTATTGCCTGTGCCATTATAGTTGATCTAAAAAATTGAGTAAGAACAATTTAGAGAATAGATAAAGTTTACTTCATAATAGTAAAAATAATAAGGATAATAGCAAAAGCTTATATTTAATTGAGTAACAATTGCTATTGTGTACTTAATTGCTGTATAACAATAAAGAAATTCACCTTCATTTACATAGTCAATCTTCTCCACAATACTATGAAGCAAATTAGATACAGAGAAAGAAAGCCTTTTGCCAAAAGTCACCTAGTAAGTAAAGAACATAGCCGAGAGATGCTGTCAGGCTTTCTGACCTCAGCATTCATTCTCAGAAAGCATTGCACCTCCGTCTAGGAGGTTGTATAGGATCTTGTTCATTAGTTGCTATAAACAGTACACATAAACTAGCAACATATGTTGAAAATATGGTTCTGTGTCATCACCTTTATGATTTGTCCTGTACTTTTGAAAGCTTAGCTCTTATTGGCTTAGCACAAAATGTTGCGGACTGAAGTAAATGTGTTCTGTGTTAATAAACACAAAATATACATACTGGGTGTTTTTTAAAACCCACACATAGATTTAATTTCACATGAATGCAAGCCCCAAGCTTTAAATAAAATAATCACACAGTTACGTATGATCATGGAACCCAATACTTGCCTTCCTAGTTTGAAAAAAATCTTGAGAAGTAAAGTAGCTACTTATAGATGATCTGTTTCTTAAGTCATACATTTGAATCTAAAGGAATAAAAAATAAATAAGAAAAGTTAGAACAGGATGAGAGTAAGAGGGTAAAAAGTAAATTTAGTAAGCTGGATAAAATATATCAAAAGGATCATCAAAATAAGGACATGGGTTTGAATGATATATAGAATTAAGAATACAAAGTTGGAGAATGAAAAAAAACATGCAAAGAGTAGAGAAAAATATTAGGTCCAAAATGCATGTGGATGGGCATTCTTGAAGAATTAAAATGACAGAAAATGCTGACATCTGGTGACTAAATTGTTCCATGTGTCATAATGGATAGTCAGATCCATCTGAAAAGGGAAGAAAATAGGCAAACCCTGGTACCCCCAAAATAACAACTCTCATTTCTATATCAACCTCTCCAGAACATAATATAGTACATCCCATTGTCTAACATCTTGATTTCTTTCATTTTTATCCACTGAGATTCCAATCCTATAGTCAGGTTCTTGGTGTTGCTTGCTCCTTCAGTCCAAAGCTGATGGGTATTTAGAATGTGTAAGTTTCTAGGCTTAGATTCTAGTTCTATAATGAGAACAAAAACAAAACTGTTGCCCTCTTTAAGCTAACAGTCTTTTGAAAGAGACAGCCATGCAAATTCTAAGAAAATCCAATGAATGCCATAAAAGCAGTGCAGAAAACAATCAGCTTATTGGAGACTGGAAACATTTGATGAATTAATACTTATAATTAACATGAGAGGAGGTTAAAAAGAGTATCTGGTTAGAAAACAGGTAACCAACAAAAGACAGAAAAGGAGGGACATCAGCGAGGGAACCCACTGAGGGCACTGGCACTGGTAACTGACTGCAGATGCAAACAAGCAGAGGGCCTGAATGAGTTTTCTTATCCATGCCACAAAAAGGGAACAATAACAATAAAAACAAATGGCAGGGTCACCAACTCAGATGTGAAAATTGCCAATAAAAAGCAATATGCCCGACACATTAGGAATGAAACTTTGCTTTGGGAATGAATCACAGGCCCTTGTGATCACTGAAGCCTGTAATATAATTCTAGAATATTTCAGCTACTTATTATTTCATCCTATCATATTTAGAAAAACGACAGGCTGAATGCTGAGCCTGTTCAAGCTATTTCAGAAATTAATTCCAAATATTAAACCAAAAACTGCTGCCACATTTAAGGCAGCATACAAGCTTGCTAAGTCAATGATGACAATAAAACTTGCAATGGTGCAATGGTGTTATAATCAATGTCTAATTGACTTGGTAATTAAAGAAAATATTATGCATATATTTTCATAAATAAAGAGCCTACTAATGTGCAGATTTATTTGGGGGCTTGGGTTTATAGTCCAACTAAGCATTTGTTATGGGTTAAAAGTTCAACAGTTGCTTTGAAATACATACTTCATATGGGCTTCTCATTGTAGTTAGCTAGCTGCCAAATTCCTAGGTACTGTTTTTCTAAATTAAGTCTATATTTATATTCAATCAGCATGGCATGGCTACTTGACCAGTATGGTAGGAAGTAAAATAATGAATGATATTACCAACCAAATTAATGAAAAATACTAAGCTCTATTATAACTTGAAGAGGTGAAAAGAAATACTATTCTGTGATTTTTAATTACATATGTACCTGCGCACACATGCATGCATGAATATTTCCCTTGTATTATTCTATTTGTGAAGCAGACTTTTTTATTTCTGGTGTGGTATACTGGGGCAAATTATTTTATAAGCATATAAATATATAATTTCTTAATGTAGTGAAGAAACACATTTTAAATCACTCTCAACTCATAGGGATTTATCTTATTTTAAAGTACATCTGAGTTAATCCTTCTCATTTACCTCCATAGTGTAACATACACACATGTACACACATACCTTTGATGTTTGCCTGCATAGAATAAGCAGAATACAGTCCCAATTTGGCCAATAATTAATTCAACAAAATAAATGATTGCTGAAATAGAGTCTCAACTGTCTAGGAACTGCCTCTTCACTGCACCCCATTAACATCCCATTAACATAAGAGACCACACAAGAGTGACATGATCCCACCCATTGTCCATCATTATTTGATCAAGGAATGAGCACCTTACTGAATTTGAGACAGTCAAAATCACCCCTGGTTAACTCAGATATGAAAGTAAGAAATATTATGTTAGGACTTCAGATTGTTAAATCACATGAATGGCTGTTTTCTAGAGAGAAAGATCACAAACTCCTTCTAGAGAGTCCATGAAGGATGCCCTGTTATTTTCCAACTCCTCTTTGGAATATGTTGGGATCTTTTTAAAAGGTATCTTTCCAATAAATTTATTTCCTCTTTATGTTCCCAAAACAGCATAACCAAATTGACTTAAATAAAAAAAATGGGCATCTGCTTGGTCCCATTATTTGGCCCTATGCATATACAACCTATGTTACTGTTGCCAAATTTCCACTTGTTATTAAAAAAAGTAGTTATGTTTTGTTTTTGTGCACACAATGGAGATGAACCATCTCTCATCTCAAATCCTAAATAAAGTCTCAAGACCAAATAATGATCATTCCATTCCTTATATTAATCACTTTACTTACCTGCAAGTTTCTTTTATTTACTTTACAAAGTTTATTTTAGTTGAGTGTTGCTCATCTGTCAACGCCAGCAACTCATTATATAGCTATTTAAAATGCTTCAAAGTTTTTGCAGTCCTGTATCCGAGCCCAATACATGCAAAAAGCATAGCAAATTGCCAAAGGGCTCATTCTAGGAATAACATCTACTACTAGCAAACTTACCTTTCTTTAATTCATTTCAAAAAAGTGCAGCCATCGATAGTCACTAAAAATAAAACAGAAAAAAATATTAGCTTCTGAACAACCACCAGAACAACAGCCTATGAAATATTATACTACTGTAATAGAAGCTGTAATTGGCTGCTTAGATTCTCCTTGAGAAGAACTTATAATGCCAGCTGTTGGGAATGCTACTGGAAAAGCACGCTCAGTTGTAACTCATTTCAGGGAGTTGTCCTTGGGTGGAGAGAGCTGTGTTGCTAGTTCCTGCCTCCTTCCTGGTGAAGCCTATATCCAATAACTTGGTTGGTATGAAAGTAGAGGCCTCTCCCCACAATAAGAAACAACTCTAAGGGGCCATACCGACTGAGGAGCTCCCCAAAGCAGCTGAAACCTTGCTTTGACAGCACTGCGGCCTAGCATCTCCATGGTATGTCCTATTTCCATCCCTTTCCTGTGCTGATTGTGACTCTACTCCTTGCTCTCTTTCTCAGAGTCTGATGCCAGGGAGCCCAGCTTGCCACAAATCCCTGAAAGAAAGAAAGTAGGAGGAAAGGCATATACACATTTAAGTCAATGAATACATAATGTATAATAATGCATGAATAATAGTTTCTGTATATACAATACAGAATGTATTTTTGACTCCTGTATGTACAATACACAGGATAATAAATATTTGACTTGGTAAGACTAGGCACATTTATACTACAGAGGAGGAAAACTATCCTTAGCAAGTTTGAGAAATTTGTCCACTGTGAGATAACCAGTACGCGGCAGAACTAAGAGTTGAAACACAGTGACCCTAACTAAAAATCCACTGTCTTTGTAACTTGACATATACTTTCACAGACCTCCAATCAAAAAGGTAGATCTACATTTTAGAAATGAGACTGTGTCATGCATATTTCTTTTTTTCTTAATTAATTTATTTTTTATTGATTATGCCATTACAGTTGTTCTATTCTCCCCTTCATTCCCCTCCACCCTACCCCCATCCCCACCATTCCCCCCTTTAGTTTATGACCATGTGTCTCAAGTTCTTTAGATTCTATATTTCCCCTACTATTCTTGCCCCCCCACCTATTTTCTATCTACTGTCTGTGCTACTTATTTTCTGTACCTTCTCCCCCCTTCCCCTCCTCCCACTCCCCTGTTGCTAAACCTCCTTGAGATCTTCATTTCTATCTTTCCACTCCTGATCTAGCTGTGCTTTTAGTTTGCTTTTGTTTTAGGTGTGGTTGTTAATAACTGTGAGTTTGTTGTCCTTTCACTGTTCATGTTTCTTTATCTTCTTTTTCTTAGATAAGTCCTTTTAGCATTTCATATAATAAGGGCTTGGTGATGATGAACTCCTTGAATTTGATCTTATCTGAGAAGCACTTTATCTGTCCTTCCATTCTAAATGAAAGTTTTGCTGGATAGAGCAATCTTGGTTGTAGGTCTTTGGTTTTCATGACTTGGAATACCTCTTTCCAGTCCCTTCTAGCCTGTAAGGTCTCTTTTGAGAAATCTGCTGACAGTCTGATGGGGACTCCTTTGTAGGTGACAGTCTCCTTAGCTCTTGCTGCTTCTAGGATTCTCTCCTTCATTTTAATCTTGGCTAATGTAATGATGATGTGCCTTGGTGTGTTTCTTCTTGGGTCCAACTTCTTTGGGACTCTCTGAGCTTCCTGGATTTCCTGAGAGTCTATTTCCTTTGCCAGATTGGGGAAATTCTCCTTTATTATTTGTTCAAATAAGTGTTCCACTGGTGGCTGTTCCTTTCCCCCTTCTGGTACCCCTATAATTCGGATGTTGGAGCGTTTAAAGATGTCCTGGAGGTTTCTGAGCCTCTCCTCATTTTTTTGAATTCTTGCTTCTTGACTTTTTTCTGTTTGGCCATTATTTGCTTTCTTCTGGTCCACTCCATTGATTTGAGTCCCAGTTTCCTTTTCATCGCTATTGGTTTCCTGTGCAATTCCATTCATTTCAATTAGTTTCGCCTTCATATATTTGTCTAATTTGTGGCTATAATCCACCAGTTCTGTGAGGATCCTGATCACCAGTGTTTTAAACTGTGCATCTGAGAGTTTTGCTATTTCTTCATCACTTAGATTTATAGGCCCTGGGGCTTTGAGATCTTCTTGAGCCATTTTTGTTCTGTTTGCGCCCGTTAAGTAGGAGGAGCAGAGCCTTGGACTCTGAGATTGCTGGGTTGTGACGCTGTATGTGGAGGCGGGGTCAGAGCAGGGAAATGGCAGCGCCCTCCGCTACCGCTTGCCACTGGTGCCTGCTGGCTCTCCCAATCACCCACTCCCTCTCTTGTCTATCAGTGCACGAATGCGCGACCACAGTCAACCCTCAGCCCTGCTCCCTCCCTGTTTCCCCATGGTCGCTCACCGAGTTGCCCACCAGGTCCAACCCTGCGCCTGGATTCCATGCGCCTGAGTCCGTCTGACTGAGTTTTCCTGTGCAACCCCACTCCTCCAGCTGCTGGTTTTGCCCCTCTTACCAGTCAGGCTGAAGGATTTATTGTTATCAGACTTCCGAAAAGTTTAATTTTCTGTGTTCTGACTGTGTTTTCTATTGCTAAGATTTAGTTGTCTCTAAACTTGGTTGTGTGAGGAAGTACGGCATCTCCACCTATGCCTCCATCTAGGCGGAAGTCTGCATGTTTCCTCTGTCATATTTTTCTCTTCCTATGTTGTTACATAAAACTCCAGGTTTGATTAGAATAATACCGCAGCCAACATCGAGCCAGTGACAGGAAATACTAGATAATGTATTTTTGTATGCTACTTGATCTGTTTTTGGGGGTTCCTCATCACTTTGTTATTTTCTGCAGGGCATACTTCAATCTATGATATTTGTATGATCACTTTTTTTGGAGTTAAAATATTTGGAGATAGAGAATATCATTTACAGAAGGCAGATAAGTAATTGACATGATGAAAGACAGATTATTTAAGTCAATTACCACGTGGATAATTTGATGCTCACATGCAGCAAAAGCAGATAAATTTTCCTTCTTAACATCCTTTGACACCATCCAAGCTAATTTGGAAAGATTTTTAAGAGAAAAGTCATGAAGTTTTTAAGTCTGTGTAATTTAATCAAGACTTAAGCAATAAAAATAGCTTGAGCTCAGATAATTGCTCATGTTTCTTTGACAACTCTTTCCCAATTAAAATATAATAAACATATAATGTGTACTTATAATACATACAGCCAAAACTTTCTTTCATGCTTTTGGTTTATTTGAAACACATGTATCTAAACATTAAAAATTTACTTTTAATATGTAAAAGTTTAATATTACCTAAAAAAATTGGATAAAAGTAGCAAATTTATTCTTATTATTGAAGACATATTTAAGAAACAATTGTTAAGTAGTAATAACAGTAATTTCTCAATTTTTATTATATTTTGTTTGAAAAGGTCACCCTACATTTTAGCAAGTGGAAAAATCTAAATTCAGGATGTCAAGCTAATATACATATTGATACACAATATCTAATAATGTATATATGTAATAACACATATAAATACACAATGCACATATACGTGCATGCATATACATGCATGTGCATATGTAATGGTGCATATAATTATGTGATCATGTGTGTATGTGCCTATATATACCTATATACACACTCATATATATGTGGTGTGTGTGTGTGTGTGTGTGTGTGTGTGTGTGTGTGAAGTCTGTCTGGAAAAAACCCAGCCTTTAGTAATTTAACAAGAACTGTTTGTGTGACACTGATGTAACCTAACAGCCAAGTAGAATGGACTGGAATGCACATGCATGAACAATGATGACTTTACTGTGCTAGTCAGTGTGAGTGGTAGATGCTATGCAGCGAGAGTGTGCGTACTGTGTGGCCATGTGGCCATTGCATTCAAAATGACTGAGTGAATAGAGCTGAGTGAAATTAGTTAATTTTACTTTAAGCGTGAACATTCCTCTGCAAAAACTATTTGGATGATTCAGAAGACCACAACTATAGGCAACTGGTGATTGGTACCTTCATCACAACAAGGTGCCCTCTCAAGCATCTCATCTTGTGCAAAGTATTTTAGGAAAGTATCAAATCACCCAGGTGACTAAGCCCCCCTAACAACTCACATTTGGCACCCTGTGACTTCCAGCTTTTCCCCAAACTAAACTTACCTTTGAAAGGGAAGAGATTTCAGACCATTAACGAGACTAAGGGAAATACAACAGGGTGGCTGATGGCTAATGGGAGACCTGTGTGAGGTCCCAAGGTGCCTATTCTGAAGGAAACTGAGGCATCATTAGCCTATGTACAATGTTTCTTATATCTTGTATCTCTTTTAAGAAATGTGTTACTTTTCATATTACATGCCTGGATACCTTCTGTACAGACTGTATATACATCTATTAGAACTATAATCAGATAATTTTTTAAATCAAATATTGGGCTGTAGAAAGTTTCCACCTTGAGTCTCACTCTTAAAGCACCTGGATAAAAGATTCCATGTCTTATTAAAGTATGTTAGCAATTAAAATTGAAAGATACATTTAGTTTTTTTCATTTTGAAGGAAATGATATTTTATTTCAGCTGTTCAATGTAGAGAAACTTTATTTGCAATATTATCAAATATAACATCTGTATAGCATAATCATCAAGCTATATAAGCCATGAAATTAGAGTAAATCTATCTTCTGAAATAGAAAAGAGAAATATATAACTATTCTTGTATACTACCTATTCATATTGGCACATGTGCAATGCAGGGAAGGTATTACTAATTCTGGGATTTTCTACATATTTCAATGCACTTAATCATTGTTCAACTTATCAAAAGATCTGAAACTATGGTCAATGAGTCTACAGAAATTTTTCGAGTTTACCATTTTTACTTAAATGACAGAAATGCCTTAAAATTAGGATGCTTTGGACACACAATCAAGGTTAGTATTTTGAAATACATTGTATAATGAAGCATGCCAGCAATTTATAGATGGAAGCATTTCTCTATATACCCAACTTAGATATGCACAAGGTTTCAGGACTATCTAAGACAGAAAATTATGATTCAGTGTGCTTACCCTGAGAGATTAAAAATCTCCCCCTGGATCTCATAGCTATAAATATCAAAATTCATGTATCTTACAAAAGGAGGGATTTGTGTTTGAGGTTTTGACTTTATGTCAAAATAATTATTTTAATTTTAAGAAAATTTGGATTGTAGGGAGGAGATATAAGCACATTGTATTAGTCTTAAAAAATGATGATTTTGTTTGGAAAGTGCTTAGAAGACCATCTGGGCTAAATTTCCAGGTGTTCTTCAATTAAAAATCAAAGACCTCAAAAAAAATAGATGTAAGCTCTAGGCAAAGAATGAAGACAACTGCCGCAAAGTTAATAAAATTTGTCAGTGGGATGACTTTAGTGGGAAAAGTAAAGACATTGTTTAAAGATCAAAAAGTGTCTAGTAAATCCATTAGAGCTATTGACCAAGATATTATAAAGCTAATATTTTTTATTCCTTCTATGTGATAGTTATACAGTTTTATATGCATAATACTATTAAAATCCTAATAACAATCTTAGAGGGTATATACTGTTCTATTATTATCATTACAAGTCAAATAACTAAAATTAAGAGAGACTAAATATAACAATACATAAGCATTTATTTATATCACCCCATTCTGTTTCCTAAGTAGGATGATTCTTTTGTTTCTTCAAGATGCTTTATTCAGCTCTCTCTCTCTTTTTTTTTTGTTGTTGAGGTGAATGCTAAGGTAAAGTCTGATTAGTAGAATTGGGGAAGTTAAAAGACAACAAATTGTTTTACATGAGATTGGAGAGACACACATGAGTGAGTGAAGAGGGAATTCAGAGAGTTGGAGAGGAGAGAGCAGCAGCTGCACTGAGGGAAACCAAGAGAGTTGTGAGTGTAGCCATAAATGTGAACGCAGTATAAATGCAAGGGCAGCATAAATGTGAGGGCAGTATAAAGGTAAGAGCAGCCATAAAGAGCAGAACTTTTGTCAAAAGGGTAGTCACATTCTACAATGATTTTTAGGACGCTTTCCGATGTAACATATCTGATGTTGTTTCTCCAATATGATAGGAAAAGCCTGTACTTCTGGTCAGTCATTTGCATTAGTATAGGATCTTTGTTTTCCTGTTAGTTAACTCGAGATTTTGTTTAAAAAATTCATCAAAGCTCCATAGGCTCCTTCACTGTCAGTTTCATGTGGAAGTTACCTAAATTCATACAACTAGAAAGTAGTAGAACTGGAATTCCATCCTGTGTCTATCTAGCTTTAAGTCTCTACTATTAACCAATTCCTATGCAAATTTGGCTTTCCACCCTCCTTTCTTTCTTATAGAGAACAATATTCGCTGTTTTTTTTAAAAGTGCTGTCCTTGAGCTAAGCAGCCAAGAGTAAAAATGGCACTGACACAACCCAACGCATCACTTGATTATTCAAGTTTAAATCATCAGCTAAAAATAAACTTTGATATTAAAATATGTCCTGTAGCATCACAACATCTAAACAATCATTTAAAATTACAGATATTCCATTACATTCTTCCTAGCTGGCATAGGATTTTTCTAGCAGAAATGATCATCCCTCCTCATCTATGAAGGAAAAAAATCCAAATGTTGGTAGGCAGAAAGTACAATAGGTAGCCAATACAATTTCAGGGTGAAAATAGAAAAATTTCAAATGAATGAACATTGCAAATCTAAAGCAGGACAGGCAAGAGGAATTTAGAAAACCATTAAAAAGTCAGAGTCTTAAGGATAACTAGGATTTTGCCATAGAAAGAGTATTTCTATATAAGTAAGTAAGAGTATTTCTAAGTAAGGTCTTAGAAGTTCTGATAAAAATATGAGCAATGGCATTTGTAAAAGTTGCAATATTTTTAAGACTGATGGTAAGCTCAATTTCTTTTTCTCTGCTGATAAACTTCTTTGGGTTTGACCAATGTATTTTAGCTAAGCTTATTTTATTTAGCCATCTTGCTCCTTACACATGTTTCCAGCATTCAGAATAATTATGTGTATTTATCCAAAGAATTTTTGTTTACCAGGTTTTATGGAACTTTGGAGTAATCTGAAATGCTTAATTATGTTTGTTTGCATTTTTAATTAAACAATTAAGGAATAAACCATCTTGTGAAGATTACTAGTAATTTAACACTTCTGGAATGGACACTTTTTGTGACTTTCAATCTTTTCAACATTTTGTCTTCTTTCATTCAATCTTATACTTAAAACAGAGATTTGCTTTATCTATTTTTATGTGATATTTTTCCCATGAATTACTGTCTGCAAACTTGAGTTGTTTTGATGTCATATCAGAATTTTCAGACCACATTTTGTCTTGGTTTCTGAGCTAAGTCTTGCTATATAGTACTATGTTTCTCAAACTAAGATAACTACGTTTCTTTCTAAAATCAATTTTCATTAGAAATAAGTTCCTCAAAGTTCCTATAAATAAGAGTGAAGCTCTCTAATGCCAGTCTGTGTGTGGCTGCTTTAATAGTTAAGGGACATAAGATGACTCTTTACATCCAAAATAAATATTTATGATCATATGTCACATTCATTCTTAATCTCTTTTCTCAATCAATTTAACTATTTCTATGTGTATTTCAAAAAGAATGCTGCTTTTCATAAAACTTGTCAAGACTTCTTTTCCGTAAAATGTATAATGTAATCCTAGAAACATACATTATCCTCCACTCTCAATATCCACTGGTATCTAGTAAACTCCCATGCAAAAGCAGATGTTCAATAAGTTTGTGTTGCTTTATTGTTCTTTTCCGTGTTTGTGATAACTCTTCCCTACAGTTCTCCAAGAGCAAAAGGGAAATGATGCCTGTAAGTTTCTTAGGAAAAATGAGTCTCTCTATTCAGTTCATGATTCATGTTTGAAGCATCCAAAGTGGAAAGTTTTCTCATTTCCATGTCTCGCAAGATTCATTCCTTTTATCCTTTCGAAGTCAGAGGATGAAATAATAGTGAACACATTTTTGCAAATAAACTATTAAGTACATTTTTCTTTCTTCTATAGAAATCAATGGACGGCACAAAACTACTGGTTGTTCTCCTTTCCTTGGAAAAATTTTACAGTAGATCTTTCTTAAACAAAACAAAACAAAACACTTCATTTGGATCAATTTGTTTCTTGCACCCACCAGCACAATAGGTGCCATTTGGAGAAGCCAAAATTGTATGAAGCTATCATCTCAGGGAGGGTGTGGGTATTTAAATTTAGCAAAGATAACAAGTTTCAGCCTTTAGAAAATCCATCACATTGTTCTCAGTGAAAAATCAGATTGTATAACTAAGGAGCTTAGAACTACTGCAAAAAGGAGTGTCTATATATATTATATAGGATTCTTCTATATGAAAGATTACTCTCATCTCCATTTATTCAGCCTCTTACTTATATCATCATTGATTTATGTATGTATATGTATTATATATATGTTTATATATATTTTTTACTTTGGGTTATAATCTAATATTGTGTTATTTATTTGCCATTTATTCTATTGCTGAAATTGTTTCAGCTTTGGCCTTTGGGAGCTCTTTCAGTTTGGCTCCCCATGTCCCTGTGACATGTCCCATCCTTTTGTACTTTGAACACATTCTTACTTTTTGGTACTCCAAGATCCTCCTGGCTCATTGTATGTTTTCTCTGCCGTAGCCCTGAAGTCATCAATTAATTTCTTAAAATTAGTTGGTAGGTCTCTTTGCTCCATCCCCACAGAAGCTGTTGTATTTATCACCCTAAGGTCACCTAGAAAAGCAGGGAGTTTTGTCTCACTGAATCTTGAGTCAGACCATATATGCACTATCCCAAACCTGACTCAAAGCTCCTGTAAACTCCAATATTACCATGTCAGCACAACCTCCGATTCAATTGTCTTCTGTCTCCTGAGACCCCTTTGACAACTAATCTATCTGAATTAGGTATCCGTGTCCTGATCTGGAAACATTTTATTCTTCTCATAGTTCTCAACAAAATTTTGTCAATCGTGTCTAAGCAGAGTTTTTAAAAAGCTATGTGGTCAAGTGTCCAATACAATTATTGGCAAAAGTATAACCTCAACAAATATTTCTCAAGTACCAGTATTTTGCCATGTATGATCCATATTCTTTTGCCCAGAATTTTGAGGGGAAAATGAGGATGCACATTATACATGGATAGTACTAATTCTGTATCTATATAAGTGTTTTTAATTCTTTTATTTATGCTTATGCATTAAAAGTATAACTCTAGAAAGCAGTAATAATATCTGTATGGAAAATAATACCCTGGAATACAATGATCAGTTTTATATATAAATACAAATTGAATTAAAAAGTTAAAAAAATATTTTTTCCTGAAAGTTTGGGCCAGAAACGTGTATACATTATACACAGCAAAATACAGTAGATTAATAAATATCACATGGTCAGTGCTAAGGTACAAAAATAGAAATTATGGAATAGATGGTACGAGAGAGCCTGTATCTCAACATCCTTTTTTATTCTTAAGTTCCTTCTTTTTAAAGGGGTTTGCTATGCTCTCTTCATAATAAAACATATTCCTTTAAGGCCAAAAATTTTTATTAAATGTGATCTCTTTCACTTATATAAATTAAGAGAAGTTTAGAGGGCATGACCAGGTAGAAATTATACAACTAACAATGCCCTGCCTATGTTAACTAATAGCAACTCTACTTTCATTTATTTTGCATATTTTCTCTTTTCCACTCCTGACCCTGGTTCTGCACTTAATTACTTCATTTTTGCACTTTCTCTGGGACCCAGTCTTCCTGAATCTTCCCTCTGATGTGTCTTATACACTGAACCCTGAGCTATATTTCTAAATGACAATTTGTATCACATAACACACTTTCAACAAAACCTTTACTGGAATGTTTACTAAGACACATTGAATGAATTACATAAATATTAAAATTTAAAACCCACCATAGAAATGTACATTTGAAAACTATATAATCTTATTAATCAATGTCACCCCAATAAATTTAATTAAAATAAATAAATACAAATAAATAAACAAAACACTTCATAGTGTGGTTTTGGCTCACTTCCACTTTACCTTTTTTTTTTTCAGATACTGGACATATTACTCACATTCTGAATACTTCCCATTCCCTGATTATGTCCTACAACCTTCAACGTACACTCCACTGTTCACATTTTATTTCATGAAGGAAATCCTTTCTATCCAAACCCAACTGCTCATGTCCTCCCATATTGTCAATTTCAGTTACGTGCCAAAGGCGCAGTCTTCCAGGGAAGTCAGCTCCTTCAAACCTTCAATCTCACACTTGATTCATATACCCATCAGTTTCCTCTGTGTGAGACTTGAGCATGTGGTCTTTGTATTAATCTTCTTGCTCTAAACTACCTCATATTCTGTTTTATATCAGTTTCTGACCTGCATGGCTTCCGACTTTGAGTCCCACATTGTTTCTTGGACCTGGCACATGGTACTGCCCTTCAGGGTCTGTGACATTTGCTGCCTTCTGCAGCCATGCTTCACAATCCTTTTGTAACTATGCTACTTGTAACTGTCCTGGGTAAATATTCCAAGCAGCCTACACAACTCCCTGATGTTATATCACAGGTAAGCACTCACAGGTAGAATCTTTATGCATGAACCATTTTCAAACTCTGTAATTTTAGTCATCTCTGACTATCCAGCACATATCACAGTCCCTGGCACAGTGAATAGTCATTGACATGTGCAGATACATGACAGACACATGAATAGTCACTTACTTACATGTGCAGAATAGACAGTTACATGAATAAATTAGCTTAATTTAATCTTTTTCTTGTTTATTTCTTCATTTGATTTTGACTTGCCCTTTCAGATAACACGTACCACTGTCCGGGTGCTTCTGTATAAACCTGCGTGGGTGAGTGTCTTTCATAACAAGAGCCACTGGACAGGGAGCTGGAAAGGAGACAGGAGACACTGAGCTGTTTTCTTTTGATTCTGGCAGAGTACACTGCGTGTCAAAGGAATAAAAGAATAATTTGTATTGAGTGAAATATTGAAATTTGCACATAATATCACATAGGAAACTAAATTTGCAAAATACGAATAGGTTTGACCTGCTAGTAAAAAGAGTTCATCCAATAATGGTTTCCATTGGAAGTAGAACAAAGTCATTGGCTTTATGTATTTAGTATATGACTTTGATTTTCACCAACAGGATTTACTGTCTTTACTAGTCTGGGCCAAGACACCATAGTCCCTTATCTGTGCTGTCACTGCTTGAACTCTTCCTCTATTGTGTCTCTTTTCTGAAGAAAAGTACAGACTGACATGGACTTTCAAAACCCAAATGGCATCATATCATTTCTCAGATCATATCCTTTCTTTGATCTTCCAGCTCTCTCATAAACACCCAAAGTTCTTATTTGATACCATCCCCTAAAACATGTAATTATTATTTTTTTAGTGTCTGTCTCTTTTCCATGAATCCAAAAGAAAAGATTTCATTTTACTTACTGTTTTTTCCTCAGTAACTAGAATACTTTCTGCATTGTTTGAGGCTAATGGTTTGACTGTTTAACAGTCCTCTTACTATAGAAAGGTTAATCCTTTTTTGCATATTCAGAAATATAATACATATTCATACATTTGTTAAATATAAGAATAAATGGAAAATTAAGCAAGTTTGGACATAGCAATGAAGGATCACATCATCATAAGAATGCATGTATAAGCACAGACATGCCTGTATATCCTTTACTGTATTTACTATTCTACACTAATGAATATCATAAAAGTCCATGTAGAGTTAGTTCTGAGCCATGGTATTCAACATGGAAGTGCTAGTTAACCCAGAATCACTTAAAGTGTGGCTAGTACAAAAGAATATGTATTGTAAATGTAAAATACACAATAGATTTTAAAGACTTGGTATGGAAAGAAATTTTAAATATGTTATTAATACCTTTTATTGATTACATGTGGAAATATTACTATTTTAAATACAACTGATGAAATAAAATATATTATAAAATTTATTTTACTTGTTCATTATTATCTTTCTTAACGTGGCTTCTAGAAGATTTAAAATGACATATGTGACGGTGTTGATTATGTTCACATTGAACAGAACTGGTGCAGAACCTTTGAAAAGAGTCGGACTCCTGGAGTCAAAATTTTCTAATAGGTTCTAGAAAACAGTTGTGTTAAAGATGGTAAGCATTTTTTAATTTATTAAACCAAATAACTTAAAGACAACCTATTACTTAATGTTACCAAATGTTTGTTTTTATTAATTATCTGACAAATTTATTTTATCAAACAACAAAAATTATTTAAACTTTTTATACTTTCATATGTCTTCTATGTTTTCACATTTATTAGCATTTGTTGTTTAAAAACTCAATCTCAAATTTAACTCTCAAACCCATGTCAGAAGTATCATCAGCAAATATGTTTTCCCATGTAGTTGGTTCTCTTTTCACTTTAATGTTGTTTTTTTTAGCCATGCAAAAGCTTTTTTATTTTGATGAGGTCCCATTTGTTTATTCTTTCCTTTATGTTCCTTGCTCTCTAAAACATATAAAGAACTCACACAACTCCACTGCAGGAAGACAAAAAAAAATTAAAAATGGGCAAAAGACTTGAACAAACACTTCTCCAAGGAGGACATACAGATGGCCCAGAGACACATGAAAAGATGCTCAGCATCACTAGCCATCAGAGAGATGCAAATTAAAAACACAATGAGATACCATCTCATGCTGGTCAGAATGGCCATTATAAACAAATCAACAAACAAGTGTTGGAGAGGATGCAGAGAAAAGAGAACCCTAGTGCACTGTTGGTGGGAATGCAGACTGGTGCAGCCACTGTGGAAAACAGCATGTAATTTCCTCAGAAAACTAAAAATGGAACTGTCCTTTTGACCCAGCAATTCCACTGCTGGGACTATACCCTAAGAATGTGAAACACCAAAAGAACCTATGCACCCCAATGTTCATAGCAGAACAACTTACAATAGCCAAGTACTAGAAGTAACCTAAGTGCCCATCAGCAAATGAGTGGTACACTAAAAAAACTATGGTACATTTACACAATGGATTCTACGCAGCAGAGAGAAAGAAGGAGCTTATATCCTTTGTGACAGCATAGATGGAACTGGAGAGCATTATGGTAAGTGAAATAAGCCAGGAGATGAGAGGCAAATACCATATGATCTCATTTTTAACTGTAACCTAATCAACAAAAGGAAAAAGCAAACAAAATGTAACCAGAGACATTGAAATTAAGGACAATCTAACCATAGCCAGAGGGGAGGCAGGGAGGGGACAGTGGGGAGAAGGGTTTTCAGGAAGGGTTTTCATAATAGACACAGGGACAAAACCAAGGGGGAGGATGAAAGCAAGGGAGGGAGGTGAGTTTGGCTGGAGTTGATAGGAGTGGTGGAGGGGAAAATGCAGACAACTCTAATCAAACAATAACAAAGTAATTTATGAAAAAAAAATTAACTCTCAGTCCTGAGCTTCTGATATTATTTCCCGCTTCTTCTTTTTGTGATTCTAAGTATCTTTTCATATTTTTTTATATTTTAGGTGTATATGGATGCCATCTGTTCATCTAATTCTTTTAAAATAGAAATTATAACATTAATTTAATAGCTATAACTAATATTATTGTATATTATATAGTGAGCACTTACGTTACATACAGTCAGTAAATATCTCTCATTTAATTACTACAACAAACCCTCTGAAGTACTTTTGGGTAGAGAAACTGAGGCCTTGAGAAGCTGAATACATTTTATCTTGCTTGTGGTGAGTTGTAGATTGGATAGATAGTAAATCACTATCCTAAGGAGGATAGCCTTGAATTACAATGCAACATTAAGCCTCATTGCCTGAATTCAACTGGATTCAGAATCACAACACCAGCATAAAATCCTGGTGTTATACTAATACTTTGAATGACTTCTACTGTTGTTTATTTTTAATATCTATGAGATGTATTTTCATATATTTACTGTAAGCTCCCTCGGCACCACAGGTTTTTAGTACTTTAAAGTAGTTGGCTATTCACTGCTGGCAGCACTTCAATCAACTCCTCCTACGTCCCAAACTGCAGAGGAAAGGTACATTTGAGGTCCCAAGTGTTGGTATTATGTGGCACTTGCACAGTGAGAGGTACACTTTAAAGCTGCCTCTCAGAGTAGAACCAAGTCTTGAGAAGAGATTGAGTTCACAGGCTGCCTTACCAATAATACATGTCGGAGTGTCGTGTTACCTGAGCCTCTCAGGGGAGATGAACACCGCTTTCCATGTGTGGCCTGCCTTTCACACAGAAGGATGCCCAAATGCCTCACTAGTTTTGTCTACAGTGATCACTCACTCAGAGCTGAAATGTGGGCACCTGTTGGGTCCAGTGTGATAGCCGCTCCACAGAACCACAGAATTTGGGAAGGGAGGGGAAAAACAAATTTCAAGTGAGAATGGCAGGAAGAATTTTATGTAAGTAGAAAGTAATTACACCACTGGAATGCAGCCAAGATGCATGTGTTTATACTCCTCTTTGTCCTGATTCCTGGGTCTGGCTAGATTAGGTCAAAAACCTTTTATATAGTGGCAGTGACTTCTTGTGGGATCCATATGTGGCCTCTATTTGCTTCATCAATGTAAATGTTAATAAAATAGTATGCAAATGAGATGCATCCTGTGACCTTATTATTATTATGCTGCCCAAGGTCTGAACATTGCGTTGTAAGTAAATGTTATTCTTGTGTTTCGTTCTAGAATTGACCAATGTGTGAAATTATCACTTTGATGTTAATAAAGAGCCTGTCATAACAACCTAGGGTTTTTTTAGTGTCCACACAGGAGGTCCATGTCAGGGGTAAACCTGCTAAGTAAACAACCATCATTTCAGCCAAAGGGCACAGATGCCTTTGAGTCATTTAAATAACCTGTTTGCACAGTTAACTTCTCTCCTGCTATGGAAAGGTTACACATTTCCACTGTAATTTTGGATTTCTTTTTATCCCTTTACTTTCTTCTCCATGGAAAACATAGTTTTTGATGAAACCCCAATGAAAAGAAAGAGAGCTCACTTATTGATCAGCATTGTTGATTGTAGAATAAAGAAGTATATTTTATAGACTGTATTTGAGGCATTTTATTTTTTTTATTTTTGTAAAGATTTTATTTATTTATTTTTAGAAAGAGGAGAAGGGAAGGAGAAAGAGAGTTAGAGAAACATCAATGAGTGGTTGCCTCTCATGTGGTCCCCAATGGGGACCTGGCCTGCAACCTAGGCATGTGGCCTGACTGGGAATCGAACCAGCAACCCTTTGGTTGGCAGCCCACGCTGAATCCACTGAGCTACACTGGCCAGGGCTGAGGCATTATATTTTTATTGAATTGTTCGAGTACAGTTGCCTCCATTTTACCTCCACCACTCCCCTCCGCCCCAGCCATCCTCACCCTTGATCCTACCCCTCTTTGGTTTTATCCAAGTGTCCCGAGTACATGTTCCTGAAAACCCCTCCCCCTCTTCCCCCCATTATCTCCTCCTACCTCTCTTATGGTACTATCAGTATGTTCTTAATTTCAATAAATCCAGAAGCTGGTTCTTTGAAAAGATAAACAAAATCAACACACCTTTAAGAAGATTCATCAAGAAAAGAGAGAGGACCCAAATAAACACAGTCAGAAATGAAAGAGGAGAGATGACAGCTGATACCACAGAAATATAAAGAATTGTAAGAAATTACAATGAAGAACTTTATGTCAAAAAATTTGAAAAGCTAGGTGAAACGAACAAATTTCTAGAAAACTATAATCTTCCAAAACTCAGTGAAGAAGAAGCAGAAAACCTGGATAGGCAAATAATAGCTGATGAAATCGAAGCAGTAATCAAAAAACTCTTGACACAAAAAAGCCCTGGGACGGATGGTTTCACAGGAGAATTCTACAAAGCATTTAAGGAAGAGCTAACCCTTATTATTCACAAACTATTCCAAAAAATCCAGGAAGATAGAAGACTACCAAACTCAATGTATGAAGCCAGCATCATCCTAAATCCCAAACCAGATAATGACACAACAAAGAAGGAAATACAGGCCAATATCACTGATGAACATAGACGCTAAAATCCTCAACAAAATATTGGCAAACCACATCCAGCAACACATTAAAAAGATCATACGCCATGATCAAGTGGGATTCATCCCAGGAATGCAAGGATGGTACAATATTCACAAATTAATAAATGTAATACATCACACAAACAAAAGCAAAGACAAAAATCACCTGATCATATCAATAGATGCAGAAAAAACATTTGATAAGGTACCACAGCGATTTATGATAAAAACACTCAGCAAAGTGGGAATAGAGGGAGCATTCCTCAACATAATGAGGTGTTCTCAAGTACAAAGGAAAAGTCTGGGAAAGCTCAGCCCTGTCTTTTAAATCTGGGAGAAGTCCTGAGAAGCTGTGTTGAACCATTCTGTTGTAGACTGGTTGAAAAGCACAGTGAAAATATTTTCTTTCAAAATATCTGTTTTTAGCTTTTCTTAAAAATGTTTTTAAATACATGTCAAGGCTCCCTTCAGTGAATGAGTTTACTACAAAAAGCAATGTGAAACTCCAAAGCAGAGGTTTCAATGATGAACTTCAATGTTTGTAGGGGGCAAAATTACAGGTACATATTTTCACATGCACACACACACAGTGTTTAAACAAACACAGAGATGCACAGATACATACGCACGCTGATAACCAACTCCAAAACATGTTCAATCTAAATTTGCTGAAGGTTATCTCTTGTATTTCCAAACTGATTCCGATTGCTATTTCCTTATCATTTCCCCCATTTCACTGAATATCATCAGAAGCAAAGGAAGGATTGAAAAATCTGGCTCTACTTACAAGCTGACATTACACCTAATTATAAGTAACACGTATGTGCAGAAGTATGTGATTATGTGTGCACATACATGTATGTGATATTAAAACATTAATTTTAATGTATTTTTATGACCCTGGTTTTGCTCACAATTGTCAGCTTTCTTTTCCATCTATGCTCTCCTTTTCAATTCCATTGGGACCGTCCAGATTATTAAACACACACACACACTCAAAAATGTTTTGGGGCAGTTTTAAGCTTTAATAACTTCAGAAGAATAATTATTGCAAAACTTTTAAAAATATATATTTAGAGATTTTAATTAGGTAAAATGCTTTTAACATTTTATTTTGTCAATATTGAATAATCGATTATTAATATTAAATTTGTTTCAATCAGCTTATCATTTTTAATCAGAGGAACACAAATAAAAAGTCAAATATGTGTTCATATGCACACATACTAACTAATACCAGTTTCTTCCCTGTTCATACCTTCCCCCCATTTAGATTCTTTCCTGACAAGTCCTATCATACAGATTTATATAGAAGTTTAATTTGGGATTACCATGTATATATGTTCATCTTTCCTTTTGGGGGTAATATTTTGTTTTTATTTTTCCCCAGGGAGAGGCCTTTGTTAGTTTTGCTTTGCTTTAGTAACAGGTTTAACAAGTTATGTTATTATATTTTACTCACATATCTCTTAAGCATTTTTTGCATACATTTTTTCTTTTCCAAGTACTTTTAAAATTGTTTCATTGTGTGTTTTTGTGAGGGTAAGATTCAAGGTATTGTGGTTTGAGAATATTATTTGAATTTTGTATTGCTCTCTTATTTAAATACCAGTTTGACTGGATATGAAATGCTAGATCTAGTTATTTTTCCTCATTTGTTAAAAAGTTTACTACTTTTTTCCTATTATTGCTCTTTATACATCTGATATCAGTTAAATACTGATTATTTTGTAAATGCTATTTTCTTTCTCTCTGAAAACTTTAAAAATATTTTTCTTTTTTTATTACCATGTTCCATGGGTCCTTTGATCTGATTTATCTTATCCTTTTATTTTGCTAAAATGATCTTTGCTCTTTCTTTAAAGAATTTATTTCTGACATTTTACTATTTTCTCCTTGGTGCTTCTGTTAGCCTATTATGATACTGGGTGGCACTTTAATTCCCATCTTTCATAGATCTTAACTTTTTTTAAATCTTCACCTGAGGATTTGTTTATTGATATAGAGAGAGAAGAAGAGAGAGAGAGAGAAAAAGAAATGTTGATTGGTTGCCTCCCTTATGCACTCTGACTGTGGACCACACCTGCAACCTTTCAAAACTGAGACACAGGGCCAGAGTTCTTAACTTTTCTTTTCATATTTTTCTATTTTTTTATTTTTCTGATTTTCTTTTTTAGAGATTAACTGGGATTGATCTTAAAAAAATCACTAATTAATAATGTTATTTGGCCCAAGTATTTTATTTTTTAAAACTAAACATTTATGTTCATATAACTTGTATATACCATCTCTTTTATTAATTTTTGTTCCTTCATATTACACAAATCTGAGGCTTTGAGTTCCAACTTTATGTTGCCTCCAAAGGTATTTCATGAAGATAGTTCTTGAGTATTTTAGGAAATCTCCAATCGGTTTGCCTCTTAACTTTCCCTTTTATGTATTTAACTATGAGTGCTCTTGGTTTGAATTTTTACTCAACCATCTCTTTTCCCACTTCTAAGAATTTTGTTGCTGTTACCTGCTTTATAATTCTCTCCAATATGTATATATATTTAATTCTTTAAAAAAAATTCATTTTAACAGGGCTTTGGAAAGAAGTGTAGATCTGCTGTTTTTATTTAGTTCATTATCTTTATTCCAGAAATCTAGATGTTTAAACTTCGCGTATATTTTTTACCTTCCCATCAATGACATACTTTTCATCTTCTCATTAGGAATATAATGAAATTATCCTGTTGCCCTGGCTGGTGTGGCACAGTAGTTTGAGCGCAGGCCTGCAAACCAAAGGATCATGGGTTCTATTCCCAGTTAGGGCACATGCCTGGATTGCAGTTCATGTCTGCAGTGGGGAGCATGCAATAGGTACCTACACACTGATGTTTCTCTCCCTCTCTTTCTCCTTCCCTTCCCCTCTCTAAAAATAAATAAGTAAAATCTTTAATATTTTTAAAATTTTCCTATTAAAGTCTCTAATATTTGTATTTGAAACTTATCATAATCTCCTTTTATAGGTTTTATATGCACTAGTGAAGTGCAGTATCATTTATCTTTATATTAATGTAGATTATTTTACAAATGTTAGCCTCTTTTTCAGTAGCAAATAGGCGATGAGAAACATATCATTTGTACTTTTATTTTTAATTCCTGCAACATATGTTTGACAGCAATAAAAAATGAAGGGACTAACAATTACCTTCTGTCATCCACTTGTGAGCTCCTACTCGTATGGACATTCCTGTGTTGGAAAAACTCTTCTGGCCCGATTGTTAGAGAGACATTGCACATTCAGGATCTTGCTCATCAACATAAAATTCATAATTCTATCCCTGGAGTGCAGGGAAATATTTTTTCTCTTGTGTGGACAAATATGACTGGGATTATATGGTAAGACTTATAACGATGTCTATCAAAATGAAGGAATGTGTTTTTCAATATAGACAAATATATACTTAAAATTATGGTTAATTTTTCTTAAGTGCAATAGCTAATTTCAGTGCAGATTGATTATATTTGCGCACATTGACCTCGAGCAGAGAGAGCCTGTCTAATGTGGTGTTTGATTGTGTCTCCATTAGTTTAATGGCAAGTCCTCTGTTGTCATTAATATAGGTTTTTCACAAACTTAGATAATTTCTCTTGCTGTATGTCAGGATAAGATATAGTGAATGTCCCAGGGAAGAAAGATATAAATACCAAGAGTGATTTAGAGAAGAATGAAATAGAGGATTTTAAAGTACTATTCACAAACCTTCTATGTCTCTGGCTCTTATCAGTGGCAGTTGACACTGTTAAGGTTGACACTGTTTTGTTTTGGTTTTAATTTAAAGGTTGTAGTCACAAGCAATAAATTCACGTTTATTTCTCATCAAAAATTAAAAGCAATTTCCTATTGTTAAACAATACATTCCTGTATATAGTTACCAAACCTCTTAGAGAAATGCTCTAGTATCAAAACAAACCCTGTTTGAGAAGATCCTTGTCAATAAGTATAATGACTTGTTAAGCATACACTTAGCAGTTGGTGAAATTTATTTTAGATCTTTATCTTTTGTACACATAACATATATTCATATTAATTATGTTATATCAATAACACACTCATATTATTTTAAGTCTTCTAAGGGTGAGTGCTGTGTTAGATGTACTTGTATATCCTAGGGACTAGTGGGTTATTTTACATGGCGTGGATACTGATTACTACTAATGAGGATACTGCACATGATGGTAATGATACACTTCAGAAAATAGCACAGAATAGCAATGTCTATACTAAACATAATGATAACTATAAAATCTGTGATTTGACACTCATCTTTGCCAATATGACATCTTGGTTATTGGTGATGAAAAACAAGTAACTAAATTTCTCACATACCCTTATTTCTAGGGTTAAACATTCAAATTAAGGTGCACCATTTTCATGCATTTGGCTCAGATTTGGAAAGCAGAAGTTAGGATGGGCCCTAGTATGTTAGTACTCCTCGTACTTTTACTTCTGCTCTTTGCAAGCAGATTGGTAGACACTTTGAGTTTTTCTGTAGCAGCATTCCAGTGTCCGATGGTTCACGTTCTGAGAGCTGGCATATGGTAATGACAGTGGCTGTGTTCAGACCTTTCAGTTACAGCTACAGCCCTTTGTTCTTGGGACACATAGAGGCAGTGGTGACTTTCTGACTCTGCAACTCTGACTGCGGAGTGTAAGTAGCAACCTGGATGCATTCGTTTGTGTTGTGGTTTTGAAATGAGATTGTTTCTATTGCCTACTCTTTAGCATGCTTCCCTAATTCTCTAAAAATGCTTCCAAACACCTATTCTCATATAATAAATATGCTTCTGCTAAAAATAGTTATACTGCTTTTGATTTCTGGTACTAATCTTGAATGATACAACAGCTAACACTTTCTAAACAATTAATGTAAAGCAGATATCCCCCCAAAATCAGTATATATAGATTATCACTCAAATCGTTAATGTTGTTATTCCCATTCTGACTGAGCTCTGAGAGGCTATACTGCAAGTAGATGGTAGAGACAAGATTGGAACCGGGCCAGAGGCAGGGTCACTCTTACAGTGAGATTCATTACAGAAAGTGGCATAAGTAATTTGTTATTAATCACAGTTAAGAGAACTGACTTTTGAGTAATTTACTTTAAAAAAATTAAAGTAAGTGATGTACCTGATTAGAACATTTCAGAGGCTATTGTTTTAGTGCCAGATTGACTGTTGTGCTTTCTTGGGAAGAAAAGGCAAATGAATAGAATTCTAGCTTTAGAAATGTGTGTGACCAGCGGTCTACCCTGGTTGTGCCACAGCCATTAGGAATGGAAGAACTGTGTGATTTTTTTCTGAGCATGTATGTGTATGTCCCATAAAAAGGGTGAAAAGTTCTGTTTTATACACATGCATACATCTGACTCAAGAATAATTGATAAAGTATCTCTGACTTATTTTATAATTAATACATGGTGAATAATAGAATCAGTTGTGTGTGAGCATCTGTATGTATATATGTATATTTTGAAAGTAGGTAAATATATATATGCATCCTCTGGAAGCATAAACTGAATCACAACCTGTGATTAAATATACAGTATCATTTTGATAATCCATGCCTACACACTCGTACTTTCCAAAAAAGATCCAGAAATAGAAACCTAATGAAATTTAATACCAGAAAGACCATGAGAGCTATTTGGGGAGATATAAAGACTTTTTTCAATGGTTAGGTTTAAGATTATAAAAATGCCATTTATTAGTGATCACCTAAAATAAATACAAATTATCTTATTAATGTTAAAGATACAGTTAAGATAATACCAAATGCTGAAGCAAATAAACTCTAAAAGCTCAAGGACTCAGCTCTAAAATTTTTACTTCTCCTTCATGTTTCAGAATAACACAAATATTCTTCATGAAAATTTCTCTAAGCCATGATTCAGGAATGTGAACTTTTTTTTCAACTAATGAGGTACCTATATTTAATACAGCTTTAATATTTCTCCATTCAAGCCAAATGGGGTAGAAGTATGAGGTGTTTTGTTTGCTTGTTTTGTTCGTGATGCAGACATGAAAGTGGCACACATCACTTCTCCATTGCATAGACTACGATCGATAAACACCACAAGAGAGGCTGAGCCAGGTGGTACAGTTCTGTATTCAGGAGCAAGCCTAGCTCACATTTCCTGACCAACAATACTAAGTATTATATGGAACAAAAATAACTGTCAATCCCCAGAAACATACTAAAACACTGAACACAGGAATATAGTTATTTTTTTTCTTGAATATCCATATAGAGACAGCAAAATCATGATTATCCCAAGGCATCAGAAATATAAAATTTGACCCTTTCACATAAATAAGATGATATGCTTTGTATTTCTTTGGGATGTTTTCTGCATTTCAAAAGTTTGGTAGAGCTGTCAAAGCAGTTCCTAACAGTTGTGAAAGGGTTTAGTTCTTCACAGTTTAGAAGTCTTAACAATTATTCTCAAACAGTGGTGTTTGAGCAATAATTAAAATAAATCTAAAAAGAAACATTCCCTTAAGCCACACCCAAAACAAAGTACTTTTCAAGGGGAGCGCCTCAGCTATATATACATTTGGAAAATCATCTCAAGTGTTTCTGACGCTCATATTTCAACTGAATCTTCACAACCACTCTTCCCTACCCCTTAAAGGAATTATATTGTTTTAATGATATCAACCACTTAAAAACTTGTAACAGCTCCACTTAATTTTTATTAAAAAGATGAACAAATATGGATATTTATATAATGATCACTTGATCACTACAGTTTGCAAAAATACTTTTTAAGAGAATAAATTCCAAAATATTGGCTGCATTGAGTATATATCACAACTTTTATTTTCTTCTCTAAGAAATATAAAAAAATAAAATG
The DNA here is from genome assembly GCF_021234435.1 of Artibeus jamaicensis. NCBI lineage: Eukaryota > Metazoa > Chordata > Mammalia > Chiroptera > Phyllostomidae > Artibeus > Artibeus jamaicensis. The sequence continues at coordinate 20,178,866 of NW_026522025.1, read as the reverse complement.
ATATATTGGATTGGCCAAGAAAGTCTGTTTCATGTTTTTCATAAAATAAAAGGCCTATTTTTTATTTTCATCAATAACTTTATTAATTTAGATATTTTGAGTATGTCGGCTATTACCCCTGTGGTATAATGTTGATTGTTATCACTTAATGTCTCCATTTGATCACTATCAACTTAAACTGATCCACCTGACCATGGAACATTGTCCCGCAAAAAATCTCCAGTACAAAACTTCGCAAGCCACTTTTGATACATTCAATCATTTACAGCACCTTTTCCATATACTGTGCAAATCTTTCTTTTCTTGCATTTCAGTTGAATTTTTTCATTCTAGAAATAATAAAGCACTATAAGCCAAAAATGTTGAACATTTTCTTCTATCTTCAATACTAAAAAATCTTCAATACATAAAAATTCACCATTTTGATGTCTTTTTAAACTTACTATAATATGACAGGTGTTGCAATGCTATCTAACAAAATTGTTTCAAATGAAATTAAAGACAGCTAAGCACTATTAGAGCTATCTTACAGAAAAAAGCAAAAAAACCAAACTTTTGGGGTAACCCAATATTTTGTCCCTGATGCTTGTAGTCTAATTGGGAAAGCACTTCTGACACTATGAGAGAAAAGGTGATGCCAGACAGTGTGGTTGCTAAATATCAAGTCAATATTTTACACTTCTCAATGTCCTGTGAAGTCAGCCTGGAATTCTTCATTGGTGCTTCTCAAAGAAATGGAAGCAGAAGTAATTGAAGATTGTTAGGAGTCCTGGGCACCTGTCCATCTTCCTGGTTTCTGACAACAGAAAATTTGAGGTCAAATGCTCAATCTGGCATTGCCATAGGAGTGGAGGGACAGTGCTCAATCCCATGAGAATGACCTGAGTGTGTGATATGGGTATGTGTGTGTGTGTGTGTTTATGTAACACCATCGAGCTTTTAGAGTTTGTCTTTTTGTATAGCAATATTAATTATGTCTAATATTAAGGCCTTGTATAATCTTGTGCTAAATTGTGTGGGACAAAGGAAGAAATTTATTTTTCTTTTTCCTTATTTTAATTAAATTTATTGGGGTGACATTGGTTCACAAAGCTATACAAGTTTCAAGGGTACAACTCAACAAAACATCATCTATTCACTGCATTGGGTGCTCATCACCCAAAGCAAAGTCTTTTTCTGTCCCCATTTATCCCCCTTTTGCTTACCTTCACTTACCCCAATGCCCTTTCCCTCTGGTTGTCTCCACACTGTGGTTTGTACCTGTGAATTCACTAATGGAACAAACACTAGTTGAGATGTACACTTTGTACAAGGGATGTTCCTGGAATTTGACATATACCAAAGAGTAACATGCAGTTCTTGTCCTCAAAGACAAATAAACACAGAAGAAGAATAGTTGCAGCAAGATGTTAAAGGTGTTTTATAGAAATACATTCAGCATACAGTAGGGTTCTATGTGGGGAGTATTTGTTTCAGCCTTGCAGAAAAAAAAGATTTATATTTTTCATCAAAACAATGACTGCCTTCATAGTTTTGGTTCATCCCATACTTATAATGTGATAACTTTCCTACCTGATGCTATCTTCATTGCTGTGCCCTAATTTATATGCATTTATTTAGCTGAGCAAAGTCAGCAGAATCAGTTTCTAATGGAACTATTGAAATGTCCATGAAATACCCTTACAATTTGAGTATAGGAAGTATAATCACACTGATGACACCTGTACCTAACACAGAATCTCCTGCTAATGGAGTTGCTATTTCTAACATTAAAATATGCATTTAAAAGGAAAAAAATGGAATGTTTTTAAAAAATGAAAAAAGACTCCTAATTTAAGTGTGCCAAGGGTGGATTCAAATTTCATTTGAAGTAGAATATTGCTGCAATAATTATCTTGCTGTTTAAAAATAAGACTACTTAGCCCTGGCCAGTGGTTAAGTACTGGCCTGTGAACCACAGGGTCTCCAGTTCAATTTCTAGTCAGGCCACATGCCTGGTTTGCGGGCCAGGTCCCCTGTAGAAGGATCATGAGAGGCAATCACACATTTTTTTTCTCTCACTATCTCCCTCCCTTCCCCTCTCTCTGAAAATAAATAAATAAAATCTTTAAAAAATAAGAATAATTAGCCATCTATCCTTCTAGTACCAACAGTTCAAGGCAAAAATAGAATCTTAAATAAATTATATATTTTAATTATAAAGTTTATACAGAGAAATATTTCAATATCAATTTTATAATGCATAAATTTATACAGTTGTATAATAAATAATTATATTTATTTTTCATTTTTAAAGGGAAAAGGTAATGTGTGGCAAAACAAATATTAATTTAATATCTGAGACACCTTTAAAGAAGTACAAAGAAACACTGGAACAACTATACTCTTCCCAAAATCACCTTAACATTATCTCATCTCTTAGAAAAAGATTTTCTAAGTTATTAGAAAAGTTATTCCATAATTTATTATCTAATATTACAAAGTTGAAGGAGACTTGCTCAATAATTTATCATTATTATTTTTCTATACATATACAGTTGACCTTGAACAATGTAAAGGTTACAGACATCAACCCTTATGGAACTGAAAAGCTAAGCATAATTTTTGACTCCCCCAAAACTTGTATGTCCATTGGTATTTACAGAGATTAGTTCCAAGAACTCCACATATACCAAAATTCACAGATTTTCCCTACGTATAATGGTATAGATCAATGCATACAATTGGCTCTCCACAATCATAAACTCTCAACCTCCGATTTAAAATAATAAAAGTATTTACTAAAAAAAATTGATATATTAGTAGATCCCTTAAATTAAACCCATGTTGTTTAAGGGTAACCTATATAGTAGTTCTTATTGATTCCTAGATATGTCTCTATTTTAACAAAAATTATATTTACTAACATATAGACTAATCTTTTTCAATTTACCAAGTACATATATATACCCAGCTGATCATCTTTTATCCCCCAGTTGTGATGGAATTTAGATATGCTTCTAGTAATAGACAAAGATATTTTCTCATTTTTTAAAGAGAATAAGATAGAGAGTGAAAATTGAGGCTTCCAAACAAATTGGATTGTAGTTATATGGTTTTCACAAACCCAACTAAAGATGAACAAAAACAGATTGATATTTTTAAATGACACAAGCAAAACCAAATATATAGTCACGAATTGCCCAGTCCCCTCCCCTCCCTCCTTCCTCCCTCATTTACTATTCTGTGTTTTATTCCCTCTCTCTTAATCTGTTGCTGTGAGTTGCTGCAAGAGAATGTTTTTCTCTATCACCCTACCCAAAATATCTCTAATATATTTGCTATAAAAATAACAAAGACATGATTATTAATCATGCTTATTAATTTTAAAATTGGTGTTTTAGATTACCAGTTTTTAAAATCAGATTTTTTTGGCACAAAAATTTCATAACCCGTGTCCAAAGGATGGATCCTTTCTTCAACAAGTTTCTGTCTGTCGTGTACTCTTCAGCAGACGCAATGTCATGCACCGGAATATAGCACAGAATTGTAAATACCCTGAGGAAATCATAATAGAATTGCAAGCCAACATTTGCTAATTTATAGAATCAGATTACAGTATCAAATGTTTTCAAAAAGCCAAGTATAATTTCCCATAAAATTTAATCTCTCTGACTGCATGACCTCATTTTTTATACTTTTCTCGTGTTTCCTTCCTCTGCTCCAGACCCTCTGTCCTCCTCGCTGTCTCTACCTTAGACCTGTTGTAGCTGTTCTCTCTGCCTAGAATGGCCTACCTTCAGATAGTCTTTAAATTATTCCCTCAAATCCCAAACATTTTGCTCAAATATTTCTCAAAAATGGCTGCACTGTCCTAAGACCACTTTGGCTTGTGTTTCCATAGGAATTGACATCAGCATATATACTATTTTATTTACTTAAGTATTTTAAAATCTGGTTTTGCCACTTCACAAGGGCAGGAATATGGTTGTGTTAGTCCTGGGTGTCTTCTTTTCCATGAAAAGTGTCTGACACATAATTATTGAATAAATATAAAACTATCTTTGAACAAAAGTATTTTACTCTGAAGTCTTACTTTCAACAAAATAGCACACTAAATCAAGCTGCAGATTCCCTAGTACTAACTCTTGGAACTCCTGGATAAGATATGAGAAAAATTATGCATGGAAGAGTTAATGAGACAGAATAAGAATCTTTTAACTGTAGTTTCTCTCTCCTTGAGCTGAAACTAGCAACAGGCAATAGAGCAAGGGTAATAAATCAACATAGCTGTTCTTACAACTGATTATCATCCATTTATTTATTTTATAGCGTTTTCAGTCCATTGGCAAGCAATGGAAACTACTAGTGAATAGTGCAATATTTATTCTGTTTTTGTCTATGTTTTCTTTTAAGCCACTTGATTTGGAATTTCACATATATAACTGATGATAGAATGCAAATCATAAAACTTAATTTATTAATTAACTCATTTATTCAACAGTCATTTATAGGGCCTTCTATAGGTTAGGTGCTATACCGAGAGTGCCAAAAGTGAGTTATGCAAAAACAAAAAACAGTCTGTAATTCTATGGAATTTGCCTTAAGAGGGGGAGACAATCCTTAAGTACACAATTGAATTGAAAATTATAAATTGTCATACTAATTGTCAATCAGTGATATGCAAACACTGATTCAGTTTAACTTGCATATCCTATTAGATTAATAGATAGTTTCCTCATTATTCACACAAATTGGGGCTTATAGAAGGTAAGTAGCTTGCTGGAAACTACATTGTAGTCATCAGACAGGGATCAAAGTTACATGTCTTTGAGTCCAAAAGCCCGTTTTAATTACCATGCTATAGTAAAAAGTATAAGGATTTTTTCCATTTTCAGAGATATTCTATAGGCACATTATATTTAGAGAGTTGTGATTAAACTCAAAACCTTCAGAACTCCATCAAAAGTATCACAGATGTTCACTATTTATTTGGTGTGTGCTGAGTGTTTGCATGTGAAATAACGAGAGACTAGGGTCTACTAACTAGAGTTCCCAGAGGCTGTCATTCTACTTTAATCACATCAGATGCACCATAAGCCTGCCATGAGCAAGTAACACAATTCTGAAAAAAATTTTGTTTTCTGTATTCTTATGAGCCATAGTACATTAACCTTTGATAATGAAGTAACTTTACTCCAAACTTTCCATTTCTTAGTTTTACCAAGTGATAATGGCAACTAGAGTGTCATCTTTGAAAATGTGTACGTATTTGGAACAATATTACATAATCCAATCTAAAATAGAGATCTTCAAAAATGTACTAAGGATGAATGTTCTACATACATGCATAATTAATAACTAGGATTGATCAGCATATTTCAAATTGAGTTTTTATATCATGCATAAATTTTTTGAAAGTAATTGAGAGATTAAAAGTCATTAGATAAACTGGAATTTTCTGCTCATTATAATGACACAATGAACTGCACTTTGACTCTTCAAGTATGTAAATACTTTTAAGAGCAATGCACATTATTATGAATTCTATGCAGATTTACAGTTGGAATATACAGAATAGGACCCTGGGCTTTGTAGTTACAAAGATCTGAATTCAAATCACTGACCTGACACTTATTACCAATGTAATATTTAGTAAACACTGGACTAAATTGTTTCCCCCAAATCCATATGTTGAATTCTAAACTCCATACTACTATGACTGCATTTAAGATAAATCTTCTGCATAGGTAATCGAGGTTAAATGAAGACATAGAGTGAAGTCTTCACTCTATGAAGACTTGAACAAAAGTATTTTACTCTGAAGTCTTACTTTCAACAAAATAGCACACTAAATCAAGCTGCTATTTAGTGTGCTATTCTAAATAGCACACTATTTAGAATAGCACACTCTATGTCTTCACTCTATGTCTTCATTTCCTATAGGAAACTGTAACTGAAACATTACAGTTTTCCTATAAGGAGAGGAAGAGACAGCAAGAATGGGCAGGGTGGGTAGATCATGGAAAGACACAGCAAAATGACAGGCATCTACAAGCCAAGGACAGAGGCTTCAGGAGCAAACAACCCACTCACACCTTGCTCTTAGACATCCAACTTACCAGACTGTGAGAAAATAAACTTCTGTTGTTTAAGCCACCCAGTCTGTGGCATTTTGTTATGACAGCTCTAGCAAACTGGTGTAGCAAGTAACTTAAATAATTCATTCATCAGCTTTCTCATCCATAAGGTGGAAATGATGATTTCAACTTTCAGGGTTTCTATTAGAAGGAGAAATATTATACATAAATTTTCTACCACATGGTAAGTGCTCAGTTAATGAAAACAAGCAATGCCATTGATATGTACGTCTGGATATATACATGTAGGTCCTTCTGATGCCATATTCTGTACACAATATAAAACAATGTCAACTCAAGTTAAGAATTGGGTGACTCTTCTTCCTTATACTCTATTTTCTGTGAATCAAGTCATAACATGACAATTTATTAACATAATAGAGGATGGCGTTAAACTACTCACAGAAGCTCTGTGAATTCTAGCATTTCATTGACTTGTCATAGCAAACAACATGTTTGCCATTTCCAGCCATAGTTCTGGTTATGTATCTGTGGTGTGGCAAGTAAGGAACCAATTAAGTATGAAATTACCTTATATATCTAAAGCTGTGTCTGCTCACCTTTAGGCATTTTGGGAGTCCACCTAATGAGATATGAGTTTTGCTCCACAGCACAATCACAAAGCTCATTAATGTTCATTAAATCATAAGTGCTGTTCAGTGGATTAAGCAAAATCCTCACTATACTTTAATCAGCATCTGAATTATCCAATGTAACAAAACCCTGTCATGGAAACTTCTTATTAATGCAAAAAGAAAGTTCAGGCTAATAAAGGTAGTAAATATTTTAAGTTTAGCTACAGTATAGATGCATCTGTGACAAAGAGAAAAAGTATTTTTAGAAGTTCACCTCTTAACATTTGTAAATAAATATGTCTAGGATGACTTGATAAAGGTCTGGAATACCATGGAGAAGTATTGTACAAACACAAGGTTACTAATCAACAATGAAATTTTAACTTGCTTTTGCCACTCTGAAATTTAAAAAGTAGAAAATCTATTTTCTACCTCATTTAAAGTGATATAGGTAGATGATGAGTAAATGCTTACTGAGCAACTAAATGCATTATTATTTAAATTTATAAATGCACTTATCATATTGTTGGGAACCACTCTGCCTGGTTTCAGGAGTTGTAACTGCCCCCCATGGCTAAGGCTGAGTGAGCAACCTCTGGAATGGGAGCCACAAAGGAGACAAAGCGTGTCCCCTGCCCCCAATGCTTGGTCAGTTAGTCTATGATGGTATGACCCCTCAGAGGGGGGCAACCTAAGCCAGACATGATCACTTGGGAGGCCATCATGGAAGGAATGGGGGGGGGGCTGTGACAAAGAGGGAGTGATGGACCCTTGCCCCCTTGGCTACTCTGATATAGCCTGAGTCCCCATTTCCACCTGGGAGAAGTGATTCCTGGTTCCTGCCTCTAATCCACTTAAGTCTAAAAACCTATGATGGGGAAAGCAGTGCAGCCCTGTGCTGGAAAGAGTGGGTTCTCTGGTATGATCAGGCCTAAGAAAGAATATGCAAAATCCTGTGAAAGCTGCTTTGTTTAGAATGCTCTCATTTAAATAAGGGTCCAAGCAAGAAGTTTGTTCCTCAGAGTTTTATGGCTCTTTAGCTATCTGACCCTGACTTAGAATAAGCCCTCATAGTTCTTTGAGTGCTATCCATTGTTTGATCCTTACCTGTATTCTTGTGCAAACAAACCCAATAAAGGCCCATTGAAGAAGGAGCCCTTGGCCCTTCTCCTTTGAGGGATCAGCCACCTTTCCTCCCCAAGCGGATCCTGTCTTGGTAGTTTCACTTTCATCCATGGTAGATGGGGGGACTTTGTGGGCAAAGTTGCCCCCACATCATATATATTCCTTTTTACTTATTTTCCACAAATATTTGAATGCCTACTATGTATCAGATATTATACTAGTGCTAAAGATAGAAAAACCAAAATTCTCATATCATGAAGCTAACATTCCCAAGAGAGAGAGTAGTAAACAAATATGTTAATATTGAGCCAGTTAATAGAGAAGAAACTAAAAGACTATTAAGGTTATGTATTCTATATACTTTATTTTAGAGGATAGAAGTAAAGGAACAATTTCCTGACTCATTGTATGAGGTCAGCATAACCTAATATCAAAACCAGACCAAGACATTAAAAGAAAAAAAATTCTAGAATAATGTTTCTCATGTGTATATATGCAAAAATCCTCAATACAATATTAGCAAATCAACTTAAATGATGTATAAAAAAAAGGCACACCATGACTAAGTGGGATTTATCCCATGTATGCAAAGCTGGTTCATCACTCAAAAATCGATTAAGGAAATCTGTGACATCAATGCATTGAAGAAGAAAAACCACATAATCACGTGAAAAGATATAGAAAAAACATTTGACAAAATCCAATACCAACTAATTATACAAAGTGTCAGTAGACTTGGAGTAAAGGGAAACTTTTCTGTACTTGATAAAGGATATTGATAAAAACATTATGGCTTACATCATAATTAATGGTGAGAAATTTTTCTAAGATCAGAAACAAGGCATGAATATCTCTTCTCATCATTAGTTTCCGACATCACACTAGAAGTACTAGCTAATGCAATAAAGAAAATAAAATAAAAAGTATACAGATAGTGAAAGAAGAAACAAAACTATCTTTTTTTCAGATGACATGATCATCTCTTTAGAAAATTTGAAAGAACCAACAAAACAAATCACTGAACTCATAAGTGATTCTAGCAACATTGCAAGATACAAACCTAATACACAGATGCCAACTGTCTTCGTATATACCAAAAATAAACAAGTGTGATTTTAAAGTAAAAAACACAATACCATGTACGTTAACATCAAAACAAATGAAAACATAGGTATAAATTCAACAACATATGTGCAACATTCACTTGACAAAAGCGAAAAAGTTCTGATGAACAAAATCACAGAACTGCAGAGATAAAAATATTCAACTTTCCTTGAGTAGGAAGATGATATTAAGTTGTCAGTTTGTTCCTGTCTTCCTCAATAGATTAAATACAAGTCTAATAAAAACTTCAGCAATTTATTTTATAGATATCACAAATTGATTCTAATGCTTACAAGGAGAGAGGAAAAAACTTAGAATAGTCAATGTAACATTCAAAGAGAAGAGTGATGGCAACTGACGTTATCTGACATCAAAACTTGCTATAAATCTACAGTACAAACAGTGTGGTAGTATCAAAAGAATAAACAAATAGATCAATAGAACAAACTATAGAGCTTAGAAGCAGGCCCTTGAAAATATAGTCTACTGATTTTAACAAAAGAACAAATGTAATACTATGGAGCAATGATAGTATCTCTAACAAATGATGCTGAAACAACCAAACATCCAAATGCAATAAATAAATAAATAAATCTAAACACAGACCTTACCTTCTTCACAAAAATAAATTCAAAATGTACCATAGACCTAAGTGCAAAATGTGAAACTGTAAAGCATCTAGAAGATAGCATAGGAGAAAACTTAGTAACGTTGAATATGATAATCAGTTTTTGGATACAATATGAAAAGCCCAATTCATGACACAAGTAATTGAATTTTATTAAAAGTAAAAACTTTGCCATGAGAAAGAAAGTCAGAAAAATGGAAAAAAAAAACAAACCTCAAATTGGGATAAAATATTTACCAAAGACATACCTGATAAAGTGCTGTTATTCAAATTATTTTAAAAAAAACTCTTAAAACTCAACAGTAAGAAAACAAAGCAAACAACCTGATTAAAAAGTAAGCCTAAGACCTTGACGGACACCTCAGTGAGGCAGGTGTGCAGATGGCAGGTAAGCATATGAAAAGATGTGCCACATCATATGTCATCAGGCAAATGCGAATTAAAACAAGAAGATACCATTGCATAGTAATTAAAATGGCCAAAGTCTGGAACACTGACCATACAAACTGTTGGTGAGAATTTGGAGTAATAGAACCTCTTATGCATTGCTGGGAATGAAGAATGATTCTGATACTGGAAGACAGTTTGGCAGTCTCTTACAAAACCAAACTTAGCACACGTTCTAGCAACCACACTCCTTGGAATTTACTCAAAAGAGTTGAAAACTTATGTGCACAGAAAAACTGTACACAGATACTTTAGCAATTTTATTTGTAATGACTAAAGCAGCCAAGATGTTCTTCAATAGGAGAATGGATAAATAAAAACTGTGGGACATCTGTAGAATGCAATATTATTTAACACTAAAAAGAACTGAGTTGTTAAGTCATGAAAGAATATGGAGAGATCTTAAATATATATTACTAAGTGAAAGAACCCAGTCTGAAAAGGTTGTATACTGTATGATTCAAGCTATATTGTATTCTCAGAAAAGACAAAATGATGGAAATATAAAAAGATTAGTTCATTGCCAAGGGTTTTGGGAAGGGGAAGGATGAATCAGCAGGATAGTAAAAATAGTATGCATGATGCCATCATGATGGATAACTGTCATTATATTTATTAAAAACATAGAATATACATCAATAATGAACCCTAAGGTAAACTACGAACTTTGGATGATTATGACGTGTCAATGTAGTTAATTCCAACAAATGTGCCACTCTGGTTGGGAATGTTAGTAATGGAGAAGGCTATACATGTGAAGAGCAGAGAGTACATTGAAAATCTCTATATTGTACGCTCAATAATGCTATGAATGTAAAGCTGATCCAAATACTATATACAAAAAAAGTATTTGTATATATTTTTTGAAAACCTCCACATCTGGTTAAGGAATATGTAGTAAGGGGGGCAAACACAAGTGCTGTCACAGATATGATAAATAGGGAAGGCCTCTCTAAAAAGTTGATATTTGAGTATATACCGTAATAAAGAGAAATGATTGGTTGTATGTTAGGGATGAGCTTTACAGGCAGAGGGTTGCTTCTTGCATGCCTCCTACTGGGGACCTGACCTACAACCCAGGCATGTGCCCTGACTGGAAATAGAACTGTCAACCCTTTGATTCATAAGCCTGTGTTCAATCCACTGAGCTATGCCAGCTGGAGTAAAACCTGGATGTTCTTAATATGACCTAAATTATGTAAATTTCACCAACCATCAATTTTCTAGGAATTTTAGTCTTCATGCTAATTCACAAAAATCAAACACAATATATTTGCAGCTGGTGGAATTCTCCACCAGGTTTTCACAAGAAGAGTTAATTAAGAATTGTGCTTGAATTAACAAAAAATATGACTCAATGAACAAGGTAGTACCATGATGGTATGGATCCTTAAAGAAAAGGTCAAAATATTGGATAAATAGTAGGACTATCTTAGAAACACCAGCTCCTTTGTATCTTAATGTACTATATTCCAAGTAATTAGTAACACGGGCCTACACCTGAGAGAGCAGAATGGCATTTGAGACACTGGATAGTGGAAAAAAACCAAAACAACCTTGTCTTTGTAATTCTACAGATGAGAGGTTCAATGTCAGTAATCCTGAAATGAGGCCCTCACTATCTCTGAATTTTAGTGTTCTCATGAATTAAATAACAACAACAATAATACTATAATCAGCAGTATTATAACACTTTTAAAGATATGTTTGTTTCCCCTCTTTCGCTGTTAAAGATTTTCACATTTGAATGATTGTAATAAGGATAGCAGACAAGGAAAAAGTAAGTTCAAACAGAGTATGCATATTCTACTTTACAGTCAGGAAGGCGTAATCTAGAGCATGGATAAGATAATAGCCAAAGAACAGATGATGTACAAAAACTCTTAGGTGTATGTTGACTAAATAAAGATAGATTTTATTAAAGTAATAAGATTAATTAAACAACAACACTATAACAATTCAATTGGCTCTCTTAATGCCTACAAATTTGTAATTTTTGTCCCCACTGGTAAAATTCTTCTGTCCCTTTGTAACTTCTCAACTTCTGAAGACAGTACTGAGGAAATTACTACCTCGTTTTCTTTCCCTACATGTGTATTGTTTGTATAAATTATAAGCTATGCAATGTTTGAGCTAATTTTCTAGCTATGTAAATTTTCTGAATTCTATTATACCCAAAGAATAAATGCATGACATGACACATCTGACAGTAGTCACCTAACAGCTTGGTCAAATCTGCCAGACTTTTACTATTAATTTGGCCGAACGTTATCAATGTAACCGTCTTAGGAAAATTCAGTCAAAGAGCCAAATACTCAGAGGGAGATATGAGCATATGTTTATAATACCCTCAGTTCTTTGTTTCTGACCAAGAAATAGGAAATAATTTTTCTGGTATTAAGCATGGAATAATTCATATTTTAAAATGTAGAGAACATTGCCAATATTGAAGATATTGAAATGATAACAAAGCCACACACAGAAAAAAAAGACCAAATTCCAACAAATTGGAGAACATTATTACACTGAGTGCAGGAGAAACTGTAACAGAATACAAAAAACTTACTAATTTGGCTCTGGCTAGTGTAGCTCAGTTGGCGGAAGCGTTGTTCCATAGCCAAAAGGTTGCAGGTTCAATTTCCTGTCAGAGCACATGACTGGCTTGCAGATTTGATCCCCAGTCCTGGCACCTATGATCTCTGGTTCAGGCACATACAGGAGGCAGCCAATCTTTCATCCACATCTCTTTTTCTCTCTCCCTCTCTCCCTCTCTAAGCAATGAGAAACAAATGTCCTTGAGTGAGGATCAAAACAAAAACAAACAAACAACAACAATTACAAAAACCAACTGATTTGTCTGCTTTAGCTCAAAGAAAAAAAATTTTAAAGGTTATCTTAAATCCAAAATCCTACCTTCAGTATTCTCCAAGGACAATAACACTCATTAGAAACTGGAGAAACTCTTTAAATATACCCATATTACCAACTGGTTAGATAAGCTTCAAAATAGTTCAGTCATTCTTGTGGTTACAACAGACACACTAGGAACTTTCATGTACAGCCGAAGTATATGATATAAACTGGTCTGATGTTTCTAAAAGGTATTTTTAAATATCCATCAAAACTACAAATATGTCTGTCTGTATATATAATAATCCTATGATGATAATTAAGATTTTGCACAAAGATTAGGCTATGAAGATGTTTATCGAAGTATTTTTTTAATAAATAGAATATTGGAAATAAATGTTCAAAATAATGTATTTGCTAACTAAATGATAGAACGTTCATACAATGAAGCATTTACTAAAGAATAATTCAAAACAATGTTGCTAAATCATATCTATTGACATAGGAAATTTTTCAAAATGAGCAGTTAAATGAAAATAACTTACCAAAAAGTATATTAAAAGTATGGTATTTTGCATAAAAGCAGTGTATATTTAAATATTTTTACATCTTAAGAAAATAATACAAAAGGTAATAGTAATAATAATAACAACAGTTAAGAGCAATACCCACATTTCTTCTTTTTTGTCCTCAAAAAAGTGCTGATCATCATTTTTCATTGTGTAGATGAAAAAAGTTAGCCTTAGATGATCAAGAGTAATGGAGCTCATAAATTGTTGAGCTGGTTTTTAATCCAGATTTCTGTGCCTCACTACAACAGCTATACATTATTCTATAAATCCATCAACATTTTAATGGTGAATATCTTTGGAAGCCAATCAGCATTTCTTTTCTTTTCTTTTTTGCTAATTAATGCCACCTAATTTTATTTAGCAGACATATATTACTTATAAGAATAAACATTTTAAAAAGCAAAGAATAAGTATATTGGTGATTGACAAGAAAATGAACAAAGAATCAAAAGCATTATCATATGTAAATGACAATGGTGATAAATGATGTAAGGTAGAGTTATATTTAGGGGGTGTGTTTGTGTTATATCTAGAAAGAGACATAAACACACACACCCATATCATATTTGAAATCATTTGACATTAAATAAGCCAAATAATCTCACTGTTGGCACCACACATTGTAAAAATGAATTTTAAAATTGTATATTTATCTGAGTCTAAAATTGAGCAGTCTTTTAGTTCTTCTATAGTTCTTTATGCTTAGGATCATGGAGTTTGAAAACAAATTACTAGAGCACATTATTTGTAATTATTGGGAAAATTCATTTAACACTTGTGAAAATAGTCTTGATTCAAACTAATTGTATCTATGGCTTTAGTAAGATGGTGACTTCTACCACCTTTACAAGAAAGATGGTGACACTGGACTATTGTTTTTAGACTCAAGTGTACATAATACATATGCATGCACAGGTTGACACATACCATCTCTGGCCGACTGCTTCAGTGAAGAAAGTCTGTGTACTTCAAGCTAAAGAAATAACCTAGTCTTTTAGTTTATCACCTTTATTCCTCAACAGATTCTATATATGCCCTACTAATAGGGGGTTAATTTTCATTTGAAGTCATAGTTTTAAAAACGAGCCAGACAAATAATTAGCTTATCTTAAAAACAAGTGATGTTTGCCTTCCCTCTGTTTATAAAAGAGTAAAATGGAGGAAATAATAATCCCCTAGAGTTAAAAGAATAAAAAATATATGTCTCTGCTTTTCATTAGAAAGTAGTTGTTGATACATATTTTTTAATTTGATAGACCAAATGGCATTTTTTTTCATCTCTTATACACAGATCAGTAACTCTCATTACTTGGTTAAGAGGTTAATGAGAAATAGATAGTGAAAACAAAAAAAAAAACATACAGAGAGGATTTGTCCTGCTTCTCCTCATTCAGGCTAACAATTTGGAGCATTTATCGAGTACTCTCTGAAAGAAAATTAACTATGCAAAAAGTCCAGTAAGTAAAGGGCACAGTTTATTACAATGTCAGATAGTATTTTGACATAGCTTCATTAATAGGTAGTATGTTACCTTCTGCTAAATATAAACACATACACTCCCATACCTGAGAGTTACCACATTCTCTAGCTTTGATGAGCATTTAATCAAGCACCTGCTTTTTATAGAAGTTACAATATAATTTTTTGTCTTTTTATGTGGCTAAAAATTTATATAAAAATGTGATTTTTAATCACTGTACACAAAGGCAATGCACCTTTACACGCATGTGTATGTATATTTAAATGTATATAATATTAATATGTTATATATTATATTCAGTTAGATGTTTTAAAAATAATAGAATTAATACAAAAGTGTTACTTGGACATGAGCTGATCAATGAAAATAACTTTCGTAAAGTATGACACATGACCAAAATTCAAAACACTGACAACAGCAAACAGTAGCAAGTGTGTGGAGCAACAGGAACTCTCACTCATTGCTGGTGGGAATGCAAACTAGGATGTTCACTTTGGAAGATGGTTTAGTGGTTCCTTGCAAAGCTAAACATCCCCTTAGAATACAATCCAGCAATTGTATCTTTTGGTATTTACCCAAAGGAGTGAAAATTTATGCCGCACAAGAATGTGCACATACATATTTATTGCAGCTTTACTGACAATGGACCAAACTTGGAAGAAACCAAGATGTCCTTCAGTAGATGAATGGATGAAAAAACTGTCATACTTCCAGCCAATGTACTATTACTCAATATTAAAAAAATAAGCCAACAAGCCATGAAAAGACAAAGAGAAAACTTAAATGCACCTTATTAAGTGAAATAAACCAATAACAAGGGGTATGTACTACATGATTTCAACTATATGGCACAAGAAAAGGCAAAATGATGGGAAAAACTAAAGAACCAGAAGTTGGAGTGGAAGAGGGATAGATAAACTGGTAGGACATAGAGGACTTTTTAGGGCAGTGAAATTAATCATTATGATATTGCAATGGTGGTTGCATGTCATTATACATTTGTCCAAACCCATGAAATGTACAACATCAAGAGTGAACTCTAATGTGAACTACGAACTTGGTGTGATAATGATGCGTCAATGTAGGTTGCTCGATTGTGAGTAAATATACCATTCTGATGTGAAATTTGATAGCAAAGGAGGCTGTGCATACATGGGGGCAGGTTATATGGGAGTTATTTGTAGTTTCTACTAGATTTTTTATATAGAGTATATATGTAACATGTATATTTTACATGTTACAAATATATGAAGTATGAAATATGTAACTTGATTTATGTATATTCACATATACTTGGGTAGTAAACCAATAAGTAAACATGGGGCCTAAAATGTGGAATGTTGAATGTTGATCATAGCTCTTGTGCCTCCCTAAAAAATCCCAAATTATTTTACTATGGTTATCCAGTTTCCAAAACACCACTTCAGAATCTTGACAACACAACCTTTGTGAAAAGCAGATAATAAATACAGGGCCTAACAGAAGTAATGTTTGCTTGAGTGTGGTTGGTAGGGTAATAACACAGATTTAATAAATTATAGTTTTAATTTGAACATTTCACTTAAAATGTCACATGGCGTGCTTGAGTGTGATCTCATTCTGTTACAGAATTACATGCTTATGATTTTGTAATAAAAAGAAAGTGTTATTTGTGCTGGACCCTGTATGCCAAAAACCCAGCCATTTTAACTTCATCACTAAACCCATTTTAGGACAATTTGCAATTTTGTTTTGTCAGAATATGATAAGCTAAATTACTCCCAGGAAGGTTACTGTTACTAAAATTAGGAAAAAAACTTATTTTTTTGTTGATACTTTTATTTTAGACAATATAAATTTCTCATTAAGACTTTGCTTTCTAGGGAATGTTGAGGGCCTTTACATCTTTCTTTATTCTTATTTTTTTTAATGCAAAAGCAAATAAAAACATTGGCTCAAAATTTCAAGTATTGTTACACAACTCTCCTCTAGGTGGAACTATATATTTTTTATTTATGTTATTTTTAATTTCTTGCTGTTCAAGTACAATTGTATCCATTTCCCCCCTACTACTCCCCTCCACCCCATCTCTCCCCACCTCCCACCCTCAATCCTACCCCATTTGGCTTTGTCCATGTGTCCTTTATATACATTCCTTAACGACCCTTCCCCCCTGCCCCCCCACCTGTTACCACCCTCCCCCTTCCCCTCTGTCAATTTGTTCATTTCAGTGTCTCTGGTTATATTTTGGTTTGTTTGATGGGTCCCTTTCACTAGACTCCCAAAGACCTGCTGCAGCTGGTCATCCCTTTTTCTTTTCTACCACTCAGAAAACACTCACAAGACATGTTTGCTAATGCTGACCATTCTGCTTTGTGTATTGAGCTCCTAAAGTGTGCTAATTATCCTGGCTGGAATCCCAAATCTGATCTGCTTTGCCAGGAATAAGACAAAGGTCCCTAGGATGCATGGGGAGAAAAAGTTAGTCTTCAGCTTGTTAAGCCACCATGCTAGTCACTTCATCATAGCAGTCTTTATGTCCCTAGAAGCCATGGAAGATTTATGGAACTGTTTACAAATTAAAAGAGATGCTGAATAAGCAAGAGCAATGGCTTCAACTCACCGTGAACAGTGTTCAGAAAATTAGTTGTTTACTGAACTGGGGGGTTGCAAATCCAATTGAGCACAACAAAAATACAATGGTCTGTAATGGCCACATTTTTACAAGAAATATGTGTATGTTTGTGTATGCATTTATGTAATACGTCTTAAACTTTCGAGCTAGAATCATTTTAGTGCACTAAACAATTTTTGAAATAATAGATACTCTTCAAACTGCAAGAAAAAATAGATATTTTTCAAATTTTAAAATTGCTAGGTTTTAAAGTGGAAATATCATATGCCAAAAAATGCTCCAAGGTACTGGTTCAATCATTTTACAAATCTTTTATTAAATGTAAGGAAATATTTTGATCCTTATTCTTCTCCCTCATACACAGGATTAAACAAGTTACTTTACAAAGTTAAAAGTTCTATTTTGTCTTTCTTCTCCAACCGCAAGTCAATAGCCAAATCCTTGTCGTAATTGTCAAAAATTTCAAATTTTAATAAACCTTGCTGCAGGTTTGCATTTACTATAATTTATGTTAACAAATTCGATTAATATTGCAAATGATCATTTTCCTTGTTACTCCAAAGTACCTCACTGATTTGGTGAAAGGTTTGCTCACATCTGATTTATTTAATACCTAGTAAATGTTGATAAAATTAAGAGAATTATATATTAGTAAAATGTTTAATTTAGGTCCATGAGGCTGCTGATTCAGTCTTTCCAAGAGAGCCGGCTGCTGGGGTTTGGCCAGTGGCTCCCATTCACTTTCCTCTTCTTTTCATTATGCTCCAGGATAAAACCCCTCTTCCATCACTCAGAGCTTGGATCTCGCCATGGTTTTCTGCATGTTTTTTCCTTCTGGGCCATTTTTACCACATTCAGATTTTTTTACAAACAGCTTCAAATAATAATATAAAAATATTTAATTGCCTACTAATTTGTTAGTACTAATTTATATGGATTTTAGCTGGTGTGTGGGAGGGCTATACATATAAAATAACATGATGAGAATGTATACTGAATTATCAAAAACATACAATTTTGCAGGAGAGAAAATATATATGAAAGCAAGCTAATGGCCATACAACAAAGGGTCTATTCAGTTCACTGCTGGACTGTCTCAGGCAGTGTGAGAGCTCTCCAAATCCTAGGAAAACACTGTCATACACCTGTAGCCTAGTGTAGAAGTAGATTTAGAAAATAGATTTATGTTTAATGCTAATGGATTTGATATAGAATTTTTTAAAACCTGTTAATAATAATAAATTCAGTATCAAACTACTCTAATACAATAATTAGAACATACTAGTTTTCAGGGACTTGAAAGTTTCGGAAAGTAGGTATAAACCTACTGAGATAAAACAACATACATACATCGCTCTTGGACTGAAGAATTCACAACATTTAAAAAATCTGGGGTGAAGAAAATTTTCTATTGTTTTCCCTTTTCTGAATTTTTTTCATGGCTTTAATTTAAAACATTTTTAGTATTATAAGCCTCTCCTGTACTTTCCTCATTATTTCATTTTACAATCACAGTTTTGTGGAGGCAGAGAAATGTTTCTAAATATCTCTAATTTTTTCCATAAATTAGGCATATAAAGCAATGTCTTAGTACTTAAGAAGCTCATGTTCTGCCACTGGAAGCTAGGGCCTGAAGTACCATAATGCTGAAAGACTGAAAGTGGCAAAAACAGGAGGAAGCAGGAGACTAAAGGGAAAAACCAGGAAACCTTGTAACACAGAAGACAGTTGTCTAAAGGAAGCCCTGAGTGTATCAAGGAAGGGCTAGTTAGTTGTGACAATGAATGAAAGGTACAATAGATGGAAAAAGAGAAATGTCCATTAGTTTGTCAACAGGAACATTGCTGTTGGTCACATTATTCATTTTAAAGGTGTGGTAGGAGAAAAAGCTAGATTCAAGGGTGTTTTGAAATGAATGGAAAATTTGAAGTGAAAACTACAAGTGTAGAATAATCAAGAAATTATGCTTTGAAGAGAAAAGATTTGTGAAATGATATCTGCAGTGGTCTGGTGGAACAAGGGATTGTTGTTGCTGTTATTTATGTTTTTTTTTAATGGAAGTTATCATGGCATATGTTCATTCTGATGGCAATGTTCTATTTTTGGGAGAAACTGATGACTGAGGAATGAAGGGCTAACAGAGGTGACTTTGTCCTTGAAAGGCGAGAGGTAACAGAACCGGCCTTTGATGGGAACTGGGACATTTCTCTTTCTCTCTCTCTTTTTAAACAGGAATATAAGACTGTTGATGTTATAAGTTTGTGTCTGATTCTTCTTGCAAGTTATGTGTTGCATAACAATTGATCAACAAATAGTTGTTCAATGAATTACCCAGAAACATTAAAGTATTTATATTCACAACATTAAATTATTGGTGAGGAGATAACTAATGATTTGGAATTCTAACAAGAATCACTTGTCACTTTTTTAATATAATAAATACATTTGAAAACTAATGTATTTATTATTGTCACGTCTATTATTTGTTATTTGTCTCATTGAGGTATAAACCATATGAATGCATAAATAAAATGTCCCCATTTAAATTATGGATTTGAGTAAACTTTGAAAATTAGATACAATCCTGTTATTTTGTTTATCTTTAAAATGTTGTCTTTCATACAAAAATAAATTGTGTGGTTTTAAATTTATTTTCAAATTGTTTGTTGTTAGTACATAAAAATGCATTTTACTTTTGTGCATTAAATGTGTATTCTGTAACTTTTCCAAGTTTACATATTAGTTCTAGTACTTTTTTGTAGATTATGTATGGTATCTGAAATATGCAATAATAACATCTTTAAGTAAACACATTTTTATATCTTTCTGTCCATCTTTAAATATATTATGTTTTTCCTTATCTTAACAGCAATTGTTATTTCACCATCAGTGACTTGGTCATCATGTATATTTATTTTTATACATTGTAGTATTTGACTTGCTAATATTATATTGAAGAGTAATATGGGCCTGATAAAATGAGTTGGGAAATGTTCCCTTTAAAAAAATTCACATGCCAAGAGAGAGTATACAGAATTGATATTAATTATTCTTTAAATACTTGGCAAAATTCTTCAGTTACTTTAATTTTTTTATAGAAACTTTAAAATTAAATTCTAATGTATTTCATGGTAGCAGGACTGTTAAGGTTATCTGCCTCATCTTGGATGAATTTTGGTAATTTGTAATTTTCAATGTTTCCTCTCAGTTGTTGAAATTAGAGTATAAGGTCATTCATTGTATCTTCTTATTAACACTATATGGCTGCCAGAGCTGCTGTGATACTCTCTGTTTCATTCCCGATATTACTGCTCTTCTTCTTCTCTCCCATTGTCTCCGTCAGTTGTGCTAGAGATCATCAACTTACTAAATTTTTAGAAGAATGACCTTTTTTGTTTTGTTAATTTTTGGGTAATGTTTTTCTGTTTCCAATTTCAATTATTTCTCTTCTCTTTTATTTCATCCCTTCTGCCAGCTTTGGATACATTTTCATTTTATTTTTCAAGAATGTATGTAGGAATATAGAGTATTGATTTGATACTACTTATCTTTCATAATATAAATATTTAGTGTTATAAATTTCCTCTCAGCATTGCTTAACTGACATCCCACATATTTTGAAATATATTTTATTTTGATTCAGTTCTATATATTGTTTTATTCCCGTTGAGATTTCCTCTTTGGCTCATAAAAATCTTTTTAAAACTCCTTGTCTGCTAAAGTCTACCACCTGTATCCTTTTAATATTTATTTTTTTAGCTAGTATATCTGACTGACTTTGCTCCTGGTTAATGGGTCACATTTTTCTTCTCTTTTTCACATGATGACTAAATTTTGATTGGGTGCTAGATACAGTAAATTTCATATTGTTTAGTGGTATGTGTGGTTACTGTTCAGGGCAAGTATGAAACGATTCTCAGTTTAGATTATGGCCAATGGGTTTTGAAAATAAAAGATAGATTCAAGGTACATGTGAGAGATTAAGAAGTCAACATTTGATTAACCAATTAAATGGTAGTAGAATAAGGAGCAAACAAATTTCGAGATAAGAACAGTGTTATCTAAAAGAATTTTAGATAGAAAGCTCCAGTGGTTCACATACTGTATTTAGGTTTACAGGTGATTGCAGGTGATGAGGGTGAGCTTCATGCACAGAGTAGTAACAGCGCTGGAGCAGAAACACTTACTAAGGTGTATACAGTTGGAAAGAGAGAGGGAAAATGCAGAAATTGGGAACAAGACTATTTAAGGGGGAAAAAGAAGGAACAAGGAAACTGTTGAGATAGTATGGGCAGAATCAGAAGGAAAATTAGGAGTGGTGCGAGGAACTGATGAAAGAAATTTGAGAAAGTTCAGTCAAGGTAGGGTGCAAGAATGTTAGGCAAGAGTAACTTTGGCCTTTGGAACCAGCAGTTTCTGACAAGGTTAGGGTTCAGGTGAGACTGGAATCTATGTTATAGCACAAGGAAGGGAAAATGTATAAGTAGAAAGTGTAAATATCTTTTAAAATTTTAAATTTAACTTTAAGAGGGAGTGGTGATATAAAGAGATCGTATTTAGACTGTGAGTGGTTTCAACATGCTTTTCTATTAGAGGGCGAAGAGTGAATAAAGGATGTAATTTACAGACAAAATTTCGTAAGGAAATTAGTGAAAGAAAGATATTTTCTTGTTAAGGTTCATGAAGTAATAGTTTATTTCCAAATTTACATGCCTATAATTAGGAGAGACTCGTGACCCATGTATATGGCGGTATTACCTTCGGCTTTAGAAGTAGTCTGAAAACTGACTATAAAATAAAAAGATAGTGTCTTGGGTACAGTACCATCATATAAACAGTCAGATTTATGGGAGCATAAATGTGGTTATTTGAGAAAAATTGCCATTTAGTCATTGAGCAACAAGCTAGATAAGAATAAAAAAAAGTGAGACATTCTGCTATCATGGCATTGACATTTAGCATGTTTTAAACACACTTCAAATAATTTAAAAAGTATTCAAAATTTTGCACACTAAAATACTTTTATGTGATTTATTTTCTTTAGGTTCATTTTACTTTATTTTTTAAATCGTCACCCAAGGATATGTTTTTATTAATTTGAGATTAGATGATAGATAGATAGATAGATAGATAGATAGATAGACAGACAGACATGTGAGAGAGAAACATTGATGGGTTGCCTCCCACATGTGCCCAAACTGGGAATCAAACCCATGACCTTTTGGAGTACAAGATGATGCTCCAACTACCTGAGCAACCAGGCCAGGACTAGGTTCATTTGTTTAAAAAGTTTATTCACATAGTAAAATATTTTAAAGGGTAAAAATTATTCTCTTCCATCCCTGTTTTCCACCGACCCGCTTCTTTCCTTTCAAGGAAAGGAGGTGCTATTGGTCTTTTTTGTATGAGTTGAGATAATATATGCTCACAAAAGAAAACTGTTTACAAACACAGATGTATGTACACACACAAATATATTACACAGATCACACTATACATATGCTTACGTGTCTTAGCATTTAACATTATATCCAAGAAAGTGTTTTATGTAAATGTGTAACTAGCTTTTCCAATTTGTTCTTGTTTAATGATACTTATTTGAATTATTATTAAAATGTATTCGTAGCTCCAAATGCATGGACATTTAGGCTATTTCTAATCTTAAGTTAATGTGAAGAATGATGCAAAAAAAAGCATATGTAATTGCATTGCCTAATCTTAATTTTTCCATTACTTTCCATTACACACACACACACACACATATATATAGTTTATCTCATTTTGCTTCGAGATATATACACATATATGTATATATGTTCTATTTTTGGTTAATATCACTTTGGAGATGGTATTTTTTTTCTCTTGTTTTAAAATTTTATCTATTTAATTTATTTTTAGAGAGAGGGAGGGAACAAGACAGGAAGAGAAACATGGAATGGGGATTGGTTGCCTCTCCCCCTGTCCTATCCCACTCTCCCCGCTGGGGATCTTGCCTGAAACCCAGGCATGTGCCTGCACTGGATATTGAACTGGTAACTTTTCAGTTTGCAGGCCAGTGCTCAATTCACTGAGCCGTACCAGCCAGGGCTAGAGATGGTATTTTTTTTCCTGCTACCTTATTCTTGCTTGCTTTTGTTTCATTTTCATCCCACGCATTTAGAAGCTCTTTTATCTCTGTTTTGTACTTCTTTTAATAAACGCATTTTATTTATTTATTTATTTTCTTACTTACTTATTTATTATTCTTTAAAGATTTTTAGAGGGAGAGAGGGAAGGGAAAGAGGAGAAAAACATCAATGCGTGCTTGCCTCTGGCACGGCCCTTGCTAGGGACCTGGACTGCAACCCAGGTGAGGTGCCCTGACTCAGATTCAAACTTGTAACCCTATGGTTTGCAGGCCAGTACTCAATCCACTGAACCACACCAGCCAGGACTATTTTATTTTATTCAGTTTAATTCTTGGAAAAATATTCGGTCACCGTGTATCAGCTCTCTATAGCAACAACGTTTTGTTTTCTCATTTGTCATTTGTTTTTCCTTTCTACCGTCACTGATGTTGTTTGGTTATAATGATCTACATCTGGTTACTTATTGATAATTCATATTGAATAAACTACATTTCTGTTACCCCACCTATATGTTAGTGGGAGTAGCCAGGACCACACTCGAAGGCATCAGAATATTTTTCAGGTGATTGAGACCGTGAAGGTGAGTTCTTTCAGGTTTTAATTCTCTTCATATAGTTTATATCCTATTTGCATATTTGTATTAAATATCTATCTTCTTTCTTTTTCTTTTCATGGTTAACTGCTTCTTGAAATACAACTATTTTTGTACCTTTTTTCTCACTTGTACTTCCTCTAAATTTCTGAACCATAGTGGGTCTGCCTTCTGATTTCACATGTTTTACCCTATTTCTTCATTGCATAACATAAGTTTGCATTGGACCTTCAGTGTTTGCTCCTCAACTTGGAATGAATATTATTTGGGCTCCTCTGAGCTCTCCCATTCTGAGTATTTGCTTTTCTGAAGGTAATGTTTCGAGATAATTCTCCCATTTTTCTCTTTAATCTTGGGCTATCATTTTACTTTCAATCCCAATCAATTTCAGACATTATACAAAATAATTCATAGTGTCTCAATTATCCCTTGCAATGTTATTATGTATATTTTAGGGCAGCAATTTTCAACATTTTTTTAATCTCATGGCAAGTCCCAAGCAACAGCCACAAGCAAAGAGATTTATTTGTTCCCCTGGGATTACATTACTTTTGGGTGTGGGATGCACCAGGTGCTTTCTCAGAATGACTTATTAACTTCCTAAACTTGCAAATGCTTTGGGTGTGTCCACCACCCTATCAATCCCTTTTTCCCCTCTGGCTAGACTGACATTCCTGTTTGGTCCAAAACCTCCCCTCAGCTGATAGTTTAAGTGCTATTTCCCATGTGCCTGCCTTGTACTTTCCCATCCCCACTCTGGTATGGGAACTGAGAAGGAAGGCTTTTTCTCTCTTATCTAATTATCTTGCTAGCCTTATGCAGGCTCATGGTAAGGGCCTCCTCCAGCCCCCATTTTACCTGGGGGCAGGAAGAATTCACTCAGTTACCTGGGCAACAGACCCACCTGTGGGAGTGCCAGTGAAACTCAAAGTTCTTGCCATGGCCCTAGGCAGTTCGCAAACCCTATTGTCTGGCTGCAAGGCAAGCCTTCAGTCCCTTGACAGTAGTCTGGACAGCCTGTCTATTGGTATCACTCTCTTGGTTATACAAATCATAAATAACTCTGTCAGATAGTCAAACCAAATATACGTCTGACTTTACACACCATGCTCTAGCCATAACCAAAACTGTTATAGAAATATCCTTATCATAAAATTAAAATTAACTTTGAGGGGGTAATCTAACCTATATAAAAGCTAAAAGGTAATAAATATAAAAATGTGATATTTGTATTAGAGAAGCATTTACAATTTTTAATCATTGTCAGCTGAGGTTATGCTAATACAGGTTACTTACTTCACAACTAAAAGCATTCCATAATTCATGGACTGATTATGCTACCCATAGCCACAGCTTCTAGATACCATTATAAAAGACAACTTTTGAAAATAATTTTATTTTATAAAGACTAATCAACTGGCTAAATTCCTAGTTAAACAAAAAAGTGAAAATCAGCATTCCACCTTAAATGTGACCTAGAAAAAAGTTTCATAACACATCATAATAATAAATCAAAGTTCTCCAAAATCTTGCTAAAGAAATGCTACATTGAACAAAGCAATTGCATTAAGGCAAGCAGTACTTTCAGAATTTGAACAAAGTCTCTTTCAAATAAAGCTGTCTTTCTCATCAAGGCCCTGAATTCCAGTGTTATCTGCTGATGGAATAATGAAATAGGTGATTGATTTAAAGTCTGCCTCCCCTAATTGAGAGTAAGAAGGACACGTTTTTCTCCCTTATTAGTTCACATGTTCATGTTAGTTTTTGTTGTTGTTGGTATTGTTTAATAAGGATTTGTTTTGGAAGCCTAAAAGGAGATGCTTTCCATTGTAGAAAATGCCTGGAGTTGCTTTGCTGTATGTGTGATAAGGTACTATATAAATCTAAGTTGGTGTGTTGTAAATGGGATCTGTTCTCACAAAACATTATTGTATAAGCTTCTTTGTTGCTGGGGCTTCCTAGACGAGGGAGGAAAGTGGAGATTTTGCTCCTGCTTTAAAAGGAAATAATCAATCTGCAGGTGTCTGTATAGTAGGATAAGCAAACGGGACTAAGTGTAGTACATGGTTTTCTGCACAGAATAACACCCAACACAAATGAAACAAATAACAATCTTTCGTACAGTGTTTTAAAGAGGAGCTTCAGGTTCCTAACTCCTCATTTTTATGCAGAAAAATCATGGTATGCTTATAATTTGATTTTTCTCCACGGGAACTTCTTACTATACTGTGGCAGAGGAACGGTACAAAATTTTAACGTTTCTATTCCTCTAAATCATTCTAACCAATTCTGAGTCTGTGTTCAAATGTCACAGGGCCAGAATAAATCCACACTCTGATGCTACACCATCAACTCTATGATCAGAGCCATTTCTTTCTTATTGAATAGTTGGGCCAAGGATCAATGTATACTCTTTATTCAGCTCTAAATAAGAACTGAGTTTTTAAGAGGCGGAAGTAATCTTAAAGCAGTGTGAGTCACAGCAATCCCTTATTTCAGTTTTTTCATATCCCTTTATTTAGTTCACTTTGTGCAGTGGAAAAATATTTGGCACACCTCATGAAATTTGGAAAATATGTTGCTTCAAGTTTGAGCTTTTACAATGAAATCAGGATAATTTTCAGCTCCATTTGACTTTCAAAGTTGAGTACTTTCTTGAAAACCACTGCCAGATACCACACCTTGCTGAGGGAGAAGTGAAAAAAATGCTGAAATTCATTTTAACATACCCCCTGCATGTGTTTTGGAAAAGGTACTAGCAGCAATGAATGTGTTCACTGTCGTAAGATGTTCAGCGCTTAGCTTTGGCTTCAGAGAGTGTCCCTGTCACCTACTCTAATATCAGGAGGCAGCTGAGTGGCCTCCAGAATCACCATATTGCAGGACAAAAGAGAGGGGATGGTGATGGAGGAGTTCCAATTTCAAACCAGTGAGGCCTGGAAGCTGGTGCCAAAGATAACAGAGTAGCATCAAAGGCTGGATGGGACAGCTGTGCTGGCAGGGAGTTCCAGAGGCAGAGAGGGAAGAGAGCAAGGGAGAGAGGTAGAGAGGCAAACAAAGGAGAGGCATTCTCCATCCATGCATTTCGGTGCCGTGCGGGACTCTCAAACAGAAGGAGCAGAAGAGGAGGGAGACAGAGGAGGTGGGAGAGGAAAGGGGTTGGTTGGTAATAAAGAGAGAAGAGAGGACAAGGA
This sequence comes from Artibeus jamaicensis, assembly GCF_021234435.1. Lineage (NCBI taxonomy): Eukaryota > Metazoa > Chordata > Mammalia > Chiroptera > Phyllostomidae > Artibeus > Artibeus jamaicensis. The sequence goes on along the minus strand of NW_026522025.1, from coordinate 20,151,438 downwards.
AAGGAGAAGTAAAAACAAAGGAAATCAGGGACACCCAATATTGTGGGAGAGGGACAGAGAACGAGGTTGAGTGACTAATTTAAAGGATTCTAAAAGCAAACAAACAAAAAAGATCAGTAGGAAGTCGATCATGAATCTAGTTTCCTTTCTAAGCAATTGAAGATTGTGACAAGCAGTTGTATTGCCAGAATCTCCTTTAGGGCCTTGCTAAATACATCAACTCCCAGGACAACAATCATACACTAAAAGTGGATTCCTGCTGAAAATGAATCAATTTCTAAATTCGTTGGAGAATTTATAGGAATGGGCAGGGGAGGGATAAGGCAGATAGTGAGAGATGTGTGTGTATGTGTGTTTCTATGTGTTTGTATGTATGTACACCCTTGCTTCAAAAAGTTGACCGAAACATATTACGGAAACAATCGATTATGAAAGATTAGGTTAGTTAATGGAACGTGAATACTATGCAGGTTAGCTGAATTTCAGTTGTGCATGATTCACCCCAGGCATAATTTTTACCCCTCCAGGGGATTTTCAGCAGTATCTGGAAACATTTTGATTGTCATGACTGGGGAGCACCACTGGCATCTGGAGGGTGGGGGCCAGCAATTCTGCTAAACGTCCTGCAGGGCCCAGGACATCGCAGTGAAGAATGATGCTGCCCACACTGCCAGTGTGGCTCAGAGCAAGGTGAGGAAACTTGATCTACAGTCAGCAAGACCAGTGTTCACACCAGGGTTCAGTGCTTTGCTAGCTTTGTGATCTTGCATTAGTCTACTTTTCTGTGTTTCAGTTTTCTTATTTGTAAAATAATGATAACAATATTTTTGTAAAATTACGAATTCTGAGAATTAAATGAGATGTCAGTTATTATTAAAAAATTTAGTAGTATGTCTGACGCCAACTACTGGTATTACATACCAGATGTTGGTATGCAATAGATATTATTTTGCTTTTCTTACCTCCCAGGATGTGGAAATGAAGTAAAATAAAGCAATTTATTTTATTTTTACTACAGTTTATTTCTTTCAACACTGTATGGGAAGGTCTATAATTTGGACAAAGTGTCATGATTTTTATAGTGCATCAGGATGCTGAAAATTCTTGCCCCCAAATACCAAGTAATAGAAATAAATATCCATGAAAAATAAATGAGAAGGGAATTTTCTTATCTATATGTCAATGAATAAAATATAACATTTTTACATATTGCTACATTTCTTTCCATCTATGACTGTGGAAATAAACAAAGACCACCCAAAGAAGAACAAGCACAGGCTATCTTACCAGAGCTTGCTAACTCAAGGCAGCCAACCACAGTCCCTTATATTTGGCAGAGATTTAAAGTCAAGCAGAAAAGTGAAAAACTTGGTAGTAAAAAAATAATGAAAAGTGTCAGGTGTACCCTCATTGGGGGTGTTGGCATGGGGAAACTGGAGGCAAGTTAACCAGAAATAGGACATCAAGTGGGACTGATTAGGGTGGTATATTTGGCTTTCTCTAATTAGTTCTAAATTGGAAGTAGGGGTAAAAATTGGAGAAGACACCAATTATTTATTAAGTCCTGACTGTTCTGGGCCCAAAGATGCAGTGGTTGTGGCTTGGCTTCAACCTTGCTTTTTTACTCATTTTAGTTATTTTCAATAGAGTTAATTGCAACTAAAATAGAAGAATAAAGTAAATGTAAGCCTTCTCATTTCTAAATGAATCATGTTGATTCAGAAAATGCATTAATTTTATTTAACAAATATTTTAATAAAAGGCCAGTTATAGACTTCTGCTCCTGGTTATGATGATGTGACAAAGTAGATTTCTTCTCTTGCCTTAAAGGATTAAAAATAATGGAAAAATATATATCCAGTAATTATATATATAACATATGTATATGTTATATTATATTTTCCCAGTAATTATATATACAATTACTGGACAATAGGAAACTTATCACAGTAACCCTCAGAAAAGGGAAACAGAGTAAGCACGGTAATTATTCCAGCTTCTGCCTGAAGAAAAGTTTAGGCCACAGACACGGAGGGGAAATCAAAACAGAACCCAGTAATCCCCCTGAGTAAAGGAGACAGAGCTAACACAGAGGGATCCTTCAAGTCTTTAGCTGAGCACTGGTTAGCACATGCGTGCGAGAAAACTACCTAAAAGTGGGGAGAGAGCCACAAGACAGAGGAAGAACATGTCAAACTATCATCGGAACTGACATAGTAGTTAGGAATAATTTATGTTCTCACCAGAGTGGTAACACATCACAACTCATGCAAAACAGCCTGGAATATTCAGAAAGTTTCCCTTAGTAGTTAGAAAAAAACTCTAAAAAAATGATATATTAAACTTTATCAAAAGTTGAAATTTTATTTCAAATGATGCTGTTAAAAAATTAAAAACCTCAAACTAGAGAAAATTTTTGTAAAAAATGTTCTACGAGGGACTTTATCTAGAATATATGAGAAATTTAAAAGTATCATTCTAAAGAGACAAATCCTTCCTCATCAATGGGCAAACAATTTGTATACTTCATCAGAGAAAATATATGGATAGCAAATGAGCATGTGTATCGTTGTTCATCATCATTTGTCATTAGAAAAGTGCACACTATACCACAATCAGATACCAGTACTTGTTAGAAGGTCTAGAATTAAAAAGGCTGCTCATACTCTTTGCAAGAATGTGGAGAGTGGAGATCTCATATAGAACATGAAATGCTACAACTATTTTGAAAAATATTTTGGCATTTGCTCAAAAATTTTACTACATACCTGTATTATGACCCAGCTATTCCATAGTCTTGTAAGAGAAACAAAAGCATGTGTCCATACAAAAGCTTGTATGCAAATGTTGAGTACTGCTTTACCTGCAAATCAACTCCCATCAACAATGACAGAAAAACAACTTTGTGGTATATCCACGCAATATAAATTCTGCTCAGCAATCAAATGGACCTACCATTGTTCCATGCAGCAAAATGGATGAAACTCAAAATATGAAATAGTGGTGATAAAAGTAAGATAAGCAAAAAATAACACCCATAGCTATAATTCTATTTATAAATTGTTTAAAAAGACAAACTAATGTATTGTGTAAAAAGCAGATCAGACGTTGTTTGGGGATGAGGTAATAGAGGTAAAGAGAATAGTGAATTATACTAGGTCATGAAAAATCTTTAGAGTAAGATGGATATATCCACTGTCCGGACTGTGACAATAGTTTCACAGGTGTGTACTTGTGTCAAGACTCATAAAATTTTACACATTAAATACGTACAGTTTATTGTACATAAGTTGTTTTGATAAAGTTTCTTTTAAAAAACATGATGCTTATAAATACAAAGAATATACAGGAGTTAAGAATACACACACACACACACATGCACACACACGCACACTTCTCAGGACCCCTAACTGTCATAGGATGATAGCATGGGCATTTCTATGTAACAGGGGAGCTCTAATATATGCCTTTAATGATAAGCAGGGCACAACTTGTAATAAAATCAATGCTTCAGTGAATGGGCCATATACAAGGTCAATGGTAGAATAAACTGTAAAATATATATGGAAACCTGTAATTAGTTGGGTGTGCTAGAGTATATATTAAAATAAAAAAAATTAGACTGAAGATCATATAAACTGGATCCAGATCTTGAGTGCCTGTCCCTTGAGCAGTAGATATTTTAGAAGATAACAGTTAATTGAAGGTCTTTAAATAACAGAAAGACTAATCATATTTCTGTTGAAGGAAGGTCATGGTGGAAACCATGTGGAGTAGTAATACAGGAAGAAGACAGAAGGATTGGGATGACTTCAAGGATATAAGCCTGATCAGAGAGAAGGAAAGTGACCTTAGTTATTATGGATCTGGTAGGGTGAATATGGGGGCTAAAGAAAAGGAAAGAGGCTGGTAAAAAGGAGCAAAGTGGGATACATGAACCCCTAGACAACATTGTATTACTTTCTTTTACATTTTATAGCTTTAATGGTCTTTTTCTGTCATTGAAGTCTCTAAATTATTTTAAATATTTTGAATGACCTGCATATGTGAATGTTATTCTGTTGGGCAACATTCTTTTTCATTTACTTTTCAAAAAATTCTAACAAAACACTACTTAGCCATAATCAGTTTTTAACTTATATTATTAACTTTTTTCCACTTAAATTGAGGCAAGTCTTTATGACTTTCTCAGCTCTACATTTCCAGCTGGTATGCAAATGTTGATTACTGCTTTACCTGCAAATCAACTCTACCCTTACCCAATGTAAATCAGCATCAAACATTTATTAATTATTTTGTAACCACATAAGTAAGTCAGTGATTCCCAATCTTTAGGGTCCAGTTACTTTTCTTTGTTTCTTTATGAACAACCTTAGTTCTCTGAGTCCTCTTTGGTTTATAAAATTATTTTTGTACTAAACCTTTTCATTTCTCTTTTCTTACAATATGAGGTATTTTTGTCTGTATCCTCTCAGTTACTAAAATTAACAAGTTTAGTTAGTATGTTCTATACTCCAATAATCAGAGACTCTACCACTAAACTTATAACAAGATCAATGATGTTCAAACTATTTCTGCACATAGTGGTTAGGTGAGTGACTAATTTATCTTAGATAACAGGTAATTTAAAGATGTAAGAAGAAAGTTTAATAACCAGGAAGAAATAAGCCTGACAAAGAAACATAAATTTAAAATCATACATAAAGTTAAATTTGAAATTTCTAAATGTATTTTAAAGATGTTGAATATATGTAGATATTGACTTTATGTAGTGATTACTTTTAGTGTGAATTAGGTTTAAGTTGTAGACAATTTCTTACATAACCAGTAAAATGTAAATGACCTTATTTGCATATATTTAGTATGTAATTTAAAAAGCAAAATTTGTAAATTTAGCAAAAATATATGTTTACATTATTTCAAGTCAACTGAAACTTGTAAAGTATTAATCTTTAATCTCTTTTGAATCAATCATCATAAGAAATAGATATTGATTTGTAGGTGGAGTCTTTTCTGATAGCCATATCTGTCTCTGTTTAATTAAAAACAAAAGACACTTTTTATACATCAAAATTTACTTTATCACCCTTTCTATGTGTATGTATACATATCTCTATTTGCCTATCATGTCATAATTCTGGACAAATTACTCAGATTGTGAAAACAAAAAGCCTTGGCCAAAGGTTACCTAGAAATTTCAGGCAAGTGTTTGGTTAGCCATCAGTGTCCTGGTTTCTATTCTCTCCACATTTTTGTCATCAGACTCTGTTTTAAAGTGGGGAAGAGCCAGTGCAAAGCTACATCTTTGGCCTTACTCAGTAAGGCTTTACTCCTCCCTCTGCTTTAGACACTATGACCTTTTAGTTGCTATGTCTGGATTAATAGCTCTGTTCCAATAACAAACTAAAACATTCTCCAGGCAACTTCAATATACTAAGGAAAACATTGTCCAAGTAATCTGTTTTCTGACACTCGTTTACACTTGCCCATCCACAGGGATGGACAAAGTGACACAGTATAGATCTGTAAGTGACAGATTCCCAGCCCGGTCTGTTTCCCCAGCCCCAACATCACTGAGCAACGCACACCAAAGAATTTACTGATGACATCCTCTACATATAGACACAGACCCAACTTTAAACACATTCTGTGAATTTCAAAATAACTCAAATATTCTTAGAATTCATACATGAATAGAAAGCCCTTGGAATACAAAAAGAAATAAAGGGAACTCTCCAGATCACACTCCCTGGTGTGTCCAGCTTGTCCAGCTAAAGAAAATGAATTTTCTTATATTCAGTCATTGCCTTATTTACTAAAACACCTCCACAAAACCAAAAAGATGCTAGAAAGAGATATCAAATGAAATTCATAACAGGAGATAATCAGTGAATTGATAAGAATCAACTAGGCAATTCTGTAACATGGATATGATGGAAGATTGTAAGGCAGATATAATAGAGTTAGATGACAATAAATGATTAACGTAAACAAGCTAATATTTTCAGAATAATTTGTTTAGCAATGTTACATAAATCTCTGAACTAGAAAAGACAAAGCATCTTCATAATCTAATTACCTCAAAATTCTATCAACATAATTCAATCTGGTTGTTTGCCTGGTATTGTTATTGAAAGCTTCAGTTGCCATGGTGGCAACATCATTAGAGAAAGTATTGTACAGAAAGGGAATATTTTGATTGAATGAAAATGGTTGCTAATATCTTAATATGAAAAGGAAATGTCTATAAACAATACCAAGACACAAACTTTTAAGTAATTAATCGTTTGATGTTTACAGTGGAGTAATACCTACTGAAGTTTTATAAGAACCTAAAATGCAAAATATCAAACATTTCTGATATTTCAGCTTAATCCTAAAGTTAATATTCTGAAGCATCTTACTTCAGAATATGAGCAGTGTCTTACTACGTATATGGATTTAGAATATGGTACATCTTTATTGAATGAATGCAAGAAAACAATGTCCATTTAAAGACCAATAAATCTTAACTTTATATTTATTTTGTTCTCATTGATATTGAGTGGTGGGTGGAACAAGAGAGAGTAGTGGGGGAAGATTGGGACGACTAAATAGACCAATGAAAAACAAACAAACAAACAAGTAAATAAAAAGAATATATTTGTGCTGTCAGTTTTATTTTCATATAATCTATCAGAAGTTGAATATAGATTCTTATTTGTTATAATAGTTAAATATACTAAAAGGTTGCAGCAGATAATTTTTAAAATGAGAAATATGTAAGACATTTAATCAACAATGCTGGCTGGTGTGTCTCTGTTGGTTGGAGCATCATCCTGTAAATTGAAAGGTTGCAGGTTCAAGTCCTCTGTCTAGGTGCATATGAGAGGCACTCAATCAATGTTTCTCTCTCACATTGATGTTTTTTTTTCCCCTCTCCCTCCTTTCCCCTCTCTCTAAAGTCAATAAGCATATCCTCAGGTGAGGATTCAAAAAAAAACAACAAAATTAAATCAACATATGCTAGATATTAAGTGTTTTGTTTAAGGTCTTTAGGGATTCAGTCCTGAGTTAAATTTATTATATTAACGAAAAACAAAATATTAATTAAATCTCCAAAAAGAGCTATAGGGATAGGAATTGTATAATGTCTAGATTAATTTAATTACTCATAAACCATAAAGCATAGTTTTTAGAAAAACTTGGTATATAAGAAATTTTAATAAAGGATGAATTATCTTAAACAACCTCAAAAGAAAATTGTAGGCAAAATTTCTATCATACATATTCTGTCCAAAGGAGAGATAATTAACATTTCTGGAGAACAAAACTTTTGCTAAACAAATTTCTAGGTATTTCATATGCATTAAGTCTTAATACTTGCAACAATTGTAGGCATTTGTTCCATTTCATAAGGGACGGGAAAACGTTCTTCATATCAAACCTAAGGCAATCTGATTTCAAATTCTGTGTAATTTCTTTAAACTGTTCTTAAGTTATTCAAGTTTATGAGGGTCAGGAGAGACATCAAAATCTAAACTTCTTTGTTTTGGGCAGATTTTTTTTTCATACATTTTAAACTTTTCAATGAGTAAAAACTAAAAGCTATTTTTTGCCAATGCATTTTCTGTATAATACCTCCATATTTTAATATTTCTATGATGTATAATTTCAGGCATTTTAAAAAGCATTATTAAGCGGTATTACTATAATTTGGCTTGAGGCAGTGATATTTTTTGTAGCATCTCTAGGAGACATCATGTGCTCATTAGAAGGGAAATATTCTGACACTGATACCTTTAGGCAGTTTGGTAGAGAAAGAAATGCATTTGAATGGAAGCTCCATATTACAGACAATCACAGCTGTATTGCAAGTTCAGAAATAGAAATGAGCCCTAACTCTAAATAAAAATAGATATTTGTCAGAAGGTTTAAAAATTCATGTTCATTATAAGCTACAATTTTCAGAAAACTAGAAAAATAATCTGATATAATCCAAATAAAGACTCCTATCTGTCATATAACCTTTAATTATAATATGGCAACTGTAATTTCACCTAATTAGAAAAGGTGAATCCAATTTTGAATTGCAAATTATCCTTGTTATGAAAGCTCAAAGTAAAGTATCATCAGACTGACAGACTTAGTCAGTATGGATCGAGGTGCCGTATAATGCAATATTTTTGATTCATCAGGGAGTCATTCCCAAAGGCTCTTTACAGGAAACCATTCACTGGTTTTAGTGTTAGTAGATATAGCCTTACGATAAAGACTTATAATATGTGAAGGCTGGCACCCTACCCTTTTTCAATCTCCTAAATATCTGTTTTCTTATTCGTACATGGGGATAAAAACACATATTCCTATGAAATAACAAGGACTCAATGAGGAAAATAAGTGGGTATTTAATGTATTTTAACTGAATTTAACTGCAATTAATCTAGGATTATATGCTTTGAGACACACATGGCTCTACCAAAAGTAGAAACAAATCTTCATTAAAAATAAAAGCTTATATCAAGTTCCAGTTTTAGAATCCACAGAGATTGAACTCCTATTTGTTAATTATGTGATTTTGCTCAATAAAAAAATGAGAAAAAAGAAAGTGTTCAATTTCTAAGATATATAAAATGACCAAATTAATTTTGGTTGAACAAAATTGTGTGTTAAAATATGTATGTAAATAAAGTGCCAGTATTCTATTCAAAGTAGCAAGTATGGAACATTTTCAAAAAGAATTCCCTATAAATTACATATAGTATTTTGTATACTAAAGAAATGGTCCAGGCTTCAGGTTTAAGTAACTCCAAAAAATCTATCAAAAACTAATGTCATAAAATTAAAATTAGTTACTAAAAATAAGAGTACTGATCAAATGCTGAGTCTGTAACACAATACAGATCAAGGTATTGTAGAAATATTACATTTTGTCTATAGTCTACCATCATGACGTGAACAAGGTGGGTTATTTTGTCTCTACTCGTTTAGAAATGACTAAACAATCTCTATGTAAAAGTCCTTAGATTTTGATATGCCTAAACAACACAAGAGAAGTGAATCTCACTAATAGTTATTTTATAAGGTATGATGTTTTATGGTTTTGTTTTTAGTGAGAATGAGTTATAAAACAAAACAAGGCAGCAAGCAGAGATTGATTCCCCAGTTTCTACTGGTGGTCCCAAGAGAGTAGAGGACAGAACTAGAGAAAAAGTTTTCTTAAGTGGTTTTAAGTACTGGTCAGAGTCTTTCATCAGAACTTGGTTCAATGTATTATTTTTAATATAATTCCAAGGGAATTACAAAGTCCTCACCACTGATGTCAAAGGCATTTCCCAAGAACATTTACCAGCATAGACTGTGCAAAGGAAGTTGTGCACATTTCAATATTCAAAAAATATTTCAACTTTTGAATTTGCTGTTTTGCATGAAATTGGTCAAAGGCTGGAATTTAAAAAAATAAAAAATGTATAGCTTATTTATTCCCTAGTGAAAATAGAAAGATTTTAAAAGATGAATCTTGAGAAGCTCCCAAGAGATTCATTGAGCTGTAACAGATACATGAATATTTAACAGGACCCAAATAATCAAAATAATGTTGGAATAAACAGCTCTAAACAAGAATAAAACAATAGTAGTTTTACAAATCATAGTCAACAATTTTAGCAATGTAGAGAAAGAGTTGTAAAGTGCAAAGAACTACCTATGCACATAAACCACTTCTGTTCATTTTAAATATTTACCGTGAGACTTGAAAGTACTAAGTGAAGTCATTCATTACTGAGATTTTATACCTACAACATGATAAGAGTTTAAATAAGATCCAATAGTCAATGGATAAATGAAATTTTTTACAGTGGATCAAAACAAGCAAAACCTAACCTTCCCTCATCAATACCAGGGCAAAAAAATTAAGTGGAAACATTAAACATTAGTTAACCTACAAATTTGTTTCACCCCATTAAAAATGGCAAAAAAATGGCTTGATATTTCTAACTATTTGATCATTAACCAATTACCTTAGTATCATAATGATATATAAATACAATTACTCTTAAGTATTTTTAGATTGGAGTTGACCACTTTGGAGAAAATCATGCTTGTTTATAACGGTAAGTAGCATGGGTATTCCCATACTAGAAAGTAAGAATCATCTCATGGTACAAACTAGTAATCTCAATAATTCTATTTCAGTTCTTATTTAGTCACTATATCATTTTAATCAACTCTTCTAAAATTACTTGCAGAAGGATTATAAAGTTCTGATAGCTGTTTTGAAGAGAACTTGCAGTCAATACACAGACTGCAAAGAAAGAAATTGATAGAACTTTCTTGTGAGGGCTGCAAATATTTTTTTTTACTCGAGAATGATAGGCTTTCTATATTATCTATTCTTTGTTCATTTCTCTCTGCATGTATTACATAGCTTACCCTGCATAAAAGAAGAATGTACTTATGGAAGCAAAAAACAGGTACATTTTGCTACCTCAGGGCTATCTTACAGTTTTAATTTTCTTTAAGTCAGTGAACAGACCCTGGACTGGTATTATGTGACTGGTTCTTTTTGACATTCCAAATTGACAAGAAAAATAATTGCATAATATCTGTCCGTGATTCCATATTAAACATAAGAAAATGAAACAATTAACATTATGAAAAATAGCAACACAGCACAAAGATTTTCCATATTTCTGAGGTTCGTCTTGTTACAAAAGCTTTACATGCAGAGCAGAAACATTATCAGAGTTACTGCAGAAAGTTTTCTTTATAAAGGGCTTTCAGCAATCATACACTTCTCATATCCACAAGAACATCACCAGTCTACAAATAGGAGGTGATGAAATCAAAGAATTAGAGGATGTGAAATGAAAACGGTTATGATTTCCTCTCTGCTGCGGTGATGAATCATCACAGTAAAATATTTGGCCTGAAATTTTAGCTCAAGTTTGTCAGCTAAGTTAAAGCAGTTTCTAATTTAATTTTATACCTACCTAAATTTTTTTCGAGTAGCAGTAGTGAGCTCACAAAATTCATCTTTAATGTTCAGACAGTTTATCTCTTGCTGAGACTGAAGCAGTCATACATAATTTCAAGGATATAAGTTTCAGTGCAACTTATGAAAACAGCCTCTTAGTCAAAATGCTGTAATGTGACTTATCTAAGTATACTCAGCTGGTTGGGAAAAAAAACAAAAGGAGGTTATGATCTCCAGAAAAAAATATATAGCTAGAGACTATATATCTATATCTGTATATATATATATATATATATATATATATATATATATATATATATGTGTGTGTGTGTGTGTGTGTGTGTGTGTTTATATACACATATATTTATACATAGCTATAAATTTGCCATACCAAACAACCTCACACTTGGACTGTTTGCAAAATATTATATAATAATTGAACAGAAAATAAGTTGTCGCAAAGCTTTATCTTCATATTTTCTAAAACCCCAAATTGCTAGTAGAAGCAATGAATGCCAAAGCTTTGGTATAATCCAACAAATATGAGTATAAGCAGATTTATGGGCACTACAAGGAAATTTGAGACAATCAGGCTATATATCAACTGCATTTTTTTCTTCTTATCATGTCTTTTCCTTAAATCAAATCTCATGAGTAATCTGGAGTCTGACCCAATACAATCCTGATTTCTAATGTTTAGGACATAAAAGTATGTGTGATGTCTAGTTGTACTTTGTCCAGACTAATAAAACAAGGGCACTTAATCATGTTTACTCATATTTTCTTGTTTGTTTTATAATAGATTGCATCATGTGTTGTATTAGAAGCAGTAATCTGAAAAATACCAAACAATTTTTCCTTGCAATGAAATTTAGTGATCAGAAGTTTGAATTACATAAAAAATACTTTATTTTTCTTAGACCTTATTTTGTAACTGATCCAACTCTAAAGAAATTGAAAATAATATGAGAATTAAGTAAAGTGGAAATAAATATATATGTATTAGATTACTCAGGATGTAGGTAGAAAGCAGAAACCATTCCGGTTGTTGCAACAAATAAAATTTAACACAAATGATTGCTAACTGGGGATCAGAGGGACTGAAGAACTGAAATAGCAAACTAGGAACAACAATGAGGTGTCGTGAGCTAGCAGCTGCAGGAAGCAGCACCAGACATATGGCTGGGAGAACAAAAAGAAGAGTTCAAAATTCTTCAAATTTAAAGGCTTAAGGGAAGGCTTCTGAAGAGTTGAAAGTTAGATCTTTGAGAAACAGGGCTCTCTGTGGTGTCTCTGAGATCAGAGAGATGCCTTGGGGTCTGGAATGCAGACCTCTGACAATCCTTGGTACTGATGTCCCTAGGGTGCTTCAAGCCTGGTTTGGTAAGTCTTAAAGGGGAAATGTAAACTGGAATCAACTGCCACTGTGAATTAACATTGGTGGGAGTTACTAATGGGAACAGAGAGCAAGTAGGAAGCACCTGATAGGAGCAAAACCTTCTTCTCACTGTTGTACAGTCTCTTTCCAGGGCCCTTCTGTGGCACAGCCTAAGAGGAAGAACAGTTGGTACAGAAATAAGGTTTGCCTGTCTTAGATCCAGAGTTACCAAGATGATATTAGAAAGATAAATTTGAAGCTGAGAGAGTAAAGGACACTTTGACCACTTTGCCAAGATTCAACTTAGATAAAATGGGAAAATTCTTTGAAAAATGCTACTGTCAAAGCTCACTAAAAACAAAAGGTAACCTGAATGGTCCTTTATGTACTGAGGAGACTACACCTGTAACATAAAACTTTCCCACAAATAAAACTCCAGAGAAGAGGGTTTCACTGATAAATTCTACCAAATATTTAAAGAAAAATTTTCTTTACAATCTTTTCCAGAAAATTAAACAGGAGCAAAAATTTTGCCCAACACATTGTATAAGGCCAGCATCATGCGTATACTAAACAAAAGGCATTTAAAAAGAAAATTGCAGGCCAAAAATTGTCATTAATACAGAAAAAAATATTAACAAAATGTTAGCAGATCAATGACAGCAGTATATAAAAAGGATAAGACATGATAGCCAAGTGGATTTTAACCAAAATGAGTTTAACATTCAAAAACACCTCAGTGTAATTTAGCATATTTACCAACTAAAAAGGAATGACCATGGGATCATTCCCAACAGACAGAGAAAAGGCAACATTAATTCTTGCTAAAAACTCAGCCGATCATGAAAGAAAAGCATCTGATGAAAGACATCTACAAAAAGTGCTGCAGTTAACATGATATTTTATGGTAAGGCATTAAATAATTTATTCTAAAGTTAGAACAAGACAACAATACCCTTTCATGCTACTTTTTTTAACATTGTGCTAGAGGATCCAGCCAGTGCTATACATAAAGAAAAAGGAAATAGAAGTGACACAGTTTGAAAAGAAGATGTAAAACATTCTTTTTCACAGATAGCATGTTGTTCCTTATTGATAATTCACTGGGGTACACAGAAATAAAAGCTATGAAAAGTAATATGTAAGTTTATCACATTGGCAGAATACAAGATATACAGAGTGAATTTGCATTTTCATGTTCTAAAAATGTTTAAAATTAAATTTAACAAAGCAGTATGTTACATTAGAACAAAATCAACTGAATCTGGCCAAAAATTGCAAAACCTGTACCCTATAAGTTATAGAACTGCTAAGAGAAATGAAAGAAGACATAAGTAAATGGACATCTATACAGTTGAGCCTTAACAAAATGTGTTTGAACAGTGTTGAGCCTACCTACATGCAGATTTTACTCAAATATATATTGTATATATTTGTCAACAAAACCCAAGGAAAAGTTAAGTAGGTCATAAATAAATAAAATATATGTAGATACTAGTCGATTTCAATATTTAGTAACATCAAATATAAGCAAGTATGTGTTAATTGCCTGTGTGCTATCAGGAGGTCTTCCATTTAACAGCAAGGTTAAATTTTTGAAGTGTCAAAAGCTATAGTGGATTTTCAGCTACTCAGGGGTCAGTGCTCTGAAACCTCCACATCATTCCACATTCAACTGTAACTTGTTCGGAGCTACAATATGATTAAGACATCCATTCTCCCAAATTGACCTATAACTTCAATGTTCTCCAAGCAAAATGTCCATAACCTCTTTTGTAGGAATTGACAAACTGATTCTAAAATTAATGTGGCAATGCCAAAAACAAATTTAAAGAGAAAAAAAATGACTGCACAACAAAACTTAATTTTAAGATTTATTTTAAATCTACAATTATCAACAGCAGGGAATTAGTATCAACATCAATAAATAGATCAAGAGAAAAATAAAAGGTTCAGAAATAGGATTATCTCATAAATCAACATCTGAGTTTTGACAAAAAGGGTAAAGGTAATTCAGTGAAAAAAAGCAATCTTTTCATCCAATGGTGTCAAAAGAACTGAATATTCATATGCTAAATAAACAAACTAAAACATTTGTTTCATTCCTCACACTATCAAGAAAAAATAATTCAAAACAAGTCTAAATATAAAACCCAGAACTATAAAACTTCAATTAAAACTTCGTTCTGACTTGTTTTAAAGCAAAAACATCTTAGATCCCACACCAGAACACATTTTTAAAAAAATGTTTGAAAAATTTGACTGCCTACAATTATAATATTTTGCTCTTTAACAACACTATTGGGGGACTAAAATGAGTTACAGACTCAGAGAAAAATATATGTAAATTATAAATCTGAAAAAGGACTTATATCAAAAATAGATAAAGAACTCTTGAAATTTATTAATAAGTAAATGAGCAAACTGATTTTACAAGAATGAAACAAAATGTTTGACAAATAACTTCACTAAAGACACTTGTCTGGAGAACACATACTGACTTAAAAAAAACAATTAAAAAGAAGTATATATACATGATTTTAAGGACTACATATTAGGCTCCAAAGAAAATGTGTGAGAAAAATATAAGAAGTACAAACTGGAAAGTTTGTACAAATAGAAAGTATTTTGGAGATAAAAATGGTAAAGATGCCAATATAGTTCTAATAATTTGAAAAATCACCATGATATATGCAATATACAAGCTCAAAGACAGCTTTACCTAGTTTGCAAGTCATCAGGGCATATACTATTTATACAAGATAAACGTTTTATAATGATGATGGTGATTATACTGAGATTGTAGTTCACTTTCAGGAAAAAAAATATTCTAATGCTTCCCTTTTGAGTTTTCTGAAATAATTCTACAAAGTGTTAAGATGTCTGAGAGATATCTCATGTGTAGTGGATTGTCGAGTCTTAATGTTCTAAGTTAATTTTTCTCCACATAACCTGCTATGTCTTGATCACCAATTGCACTGGTGACTACTTAAACTCCATATTTAGGAATTTTACATAAAAATCTTCCCCTCTTGTAGCAGGTTATTTACTTTGTTCTGTTTGATGTCCCCATTCACAAGACTTACTAGAGGGGACCCCAAAAAACAGTTTTGGAGTGTTGGCCCTTGGTAGTACAGGCTTCCTCTGCTGGGCAGCAGGAGGTGCTCTAGGAACCCATCTGCATAAGTGTACCAGCTGATGTTGTGAGATGCTGTGTTCAGCTTCAGTGATATTTTTTGAAGACTCTTTCAATGTGTTTAATTTATGATGGGGGATTTACTTACAAGTTCACTTATCTACACTACACTGAGTGCTCAGTAGTTTTTGACCAAAAATGGCATGACCCTCATGCCCCACCCTCTTTATTCAACCAGTTTTGCTCTGAGCAACTTTTTTTGTTTCTCCAGATGAAAAAAAGCCCTCAAGGGAAACAAATGGCAGAAACACTAAGTGGCTTCAAAATTGATGAGTTCAAACACTGTTTTGAGCAGTGGATAAAATGCCTCAATAGATGTATTACATGAGGGCAGAGTACTTTGAAAGTGTTGAAGTTTAAAGATGTATGAATAAATACACAAGTTTTTATTAATAAATTCTGTTTTTTAGGTCCCTCTTTGTATGTCTGCAACATACTTGATCATGTTCAACAAATATGTGCTTATAGACTAAATAAATTCTCCTCTGTTTACACTTCCAAATTGTCTTTTCAAGTATTTATTTTTGCAATGGGAATTGAATTTGAACAAAATTTATATTTCAGGACATTCTTGTGTGCTCTTATTGAGAACTAGAGTTTATAGTAGAGGCGTATCAGGCTCTAGGAAGAGCCTGATTCTGAGGGTCTTAGAAGCTGTGTTACCCTTTTTTGGACAGCAAGTAAGTACCTACCCAAAGACAACCATTAGAAGGTGAAAGTTATGACAATAGAGACAGAATAAAAAAAGCTTGAATATAAAATTTGTCTCCTGATTATAATTGCTTGTAATTATTTTCCCCCAAAATTTTGACCCTTGTTTCCATTTAATGAGTACCTAAAAGTTTGGAAAATGTTGGAAGGTAAGAGACCCAATCGCAAGAATATGGTGAATTGCAATGAATTACTTAGTCTAGACAACCAACTGCCTGCACTTGACATTCTGAGCATTCTCTAATGAAAGAGAGATGGGTTACCTGCATGATATATTTATAAATAGGTCATTATATTAGTCACCAGGGCCCCATAGATTTCAAGCTGTGTTATATAAATGCAACATAAATTAGTTAGATTTTATATAAATGGCATAATAGAGCACTCTTTTCTTTCTGACTTCTTTCAGTTATCACAATTAATAGAAATTCATTTATGCTATTTTGTCATTCAGTCTTTCACTTCTTTTTATTGTTGAACAGACTTCATGGGTATGCCACAATTTCTTTATTAACTTATCTCTTGTTCTATTTTCTAAATTCCAGGAAATACCAAAAAACTGCTGTAAACATTGTATACACATTTTTACTTGAATATATGATTTTTTGTCTTTTGAGTTAAATACCTATGAGTAAAATGGCTGGATCATACAATAGGTGTACTTTAGCTATATAAGAAAAGGTCGCACTCTATTTGTACTGTAAGTGGTACATTATATAAATAATTTTACCATTTACGAGGTCTGTCTAATAGGTATATAGCCATGTACTATGAAAAAGAGACATGTATTGAAGGAGGTACAAGAAACATCGTACATAGGATAATGATGCCTCAGTCACTTTCAAAGTGGACACCTTGGAACCTCACACAGTTCTCCCAATCACCATCAGCTTATCAGCTGCATTTTCCTGAATCTCATAGATGGTCTGAAATCTCTTCCCTTTCAAAGGTGATTTTAGTTTTGGGGAAAGCCAGAAGTAGCAGGGTGCCACATCTGGGCTGTAGCAGGCACTGTGTCACCTGAGTGATTTGGTGTTTCACTAAAGCCTCTTTAAGAGCAGGTTGTGGTGATTAAGCAGCCACTCACCAGTTGCCCACAGCTGCATCCTTCTGAATCATCCAGATGGTTTCCACAGAGGAAAGTTCAAACTCAACACAAAACTTGACACAGATTTGTTGTGTTATTGACTCAGTGATTTTGAATACGATGGCCACTCAGTACCCATGCTCACTCAAAAGCATCTACTGGCCCCACTGACTAGTACAGTGAAGTTGTCATTGTTCACTATCCACTCTATGGTACTTTGTTACAGCAGTTGAAACTCACTGATGGTATATGACCCAAACTGGCAATTGGTATAGTCAGTCTTTAGTATCTTCCATTCGAAGAACTGTGTAGTGGAATCTAACTGTGAATTTAATTTTCATTCTCTTCTCTTTTTTATATATTTTTAAAAGATTTTATTCATTTTTAGAGAGAGAGAAAGGAAGAAAGAGAGGAAGAGAAACATCAATGTGTAGTTGCCTCTTATGTACCCCTCCTGAGGACCTGGCTTACAATCCAGGCATATGCCCTGACTGGAAATTGAACCTGTGACCCTCTGGTTCACAGTCTGGCACTCAATTCCCTGAACCACACCAGCCAGGGCTAATTTTCACTTTCTTAATAATGAATATCTTGAGCATCTTTTAATGTGCTTATTCATATATTTATTTGCTTTAAATTTGAAGTGTCATACATATTCACACAAATTTTATTTTATTTCTTGTATGAAAAGAACGTAAGTCCATATTATTTAAATGGCATGTTTCTTCTTACACAGTGGCAATCATACACATAAAAAAAGAAGAAACTAGTATACATACAAGTGATGAGTTCCTTTCCTCACCCCTCCTTTAGTCTCCCCAAGCCCATCCACATATATGCTAGGACATACACTTCTTCAATCACTCTGTAACCAGTCTGTCACTTTGAAAGCTCAACATTTCTCCCTTGCTTTGCAATGCTATTCACACCCTGCCTAAGTCAATCAGAGGGAATCATGCGGTCCACCATGCAGTATTCCTTACTTCTGTCAAAGAACAAGAAAAAAAAACAACTGCACATCTTAGAAAAAACTCCAGTTAAGGTCAAAATCACTTGCACTGCCTTTTATTAAACTCCTCTTTGAACATGCAAAGCCAAGTGGGTCTGAGAGGAAGAAAAGTCTCCTGTTCACTCCCAAACTGTGTCACGTTCAGAAGTGGACAGAAATGTTTCCTTTCTTTTTATGAGCTTGTAGAAAAAGATTTACAGGTAAGAGTTCAACACCTCCAAATGAAAAGTTGTTTTAAAAAAATACTTAATATTATCTATACCTATTAAGTAAAGTAATTATTGACAAAGGCAGACATCTGGTGTTGTCATTTATATGAAAAACATCATTTAAAAGATGAGTTACATTCTTGTCAAGAGAATTTAACATGAAATAATGTGGCTAGAGAAACACAAACAAAATTTTGTAAATTTGATCAAACAAAACATTGTTATTGCTATTTTTAATCAAACCTGATTTAAATGGTTAAAATCAAAAAAATTTTCAAAGTAATTTTGAATAGATAGAGCCTAGGCAAATCAAGCAGATCCATACGCTATCCACTTCAGTTTAATCAGTGAGCAATTTCCTTTCACCCTTCTTGTTTCATTTGTATTGGTACAAATTTTTTATTTATATGTCCCAGAGGAAGAGCCTGCCTCCAGGTTTTGCCGTCTACATTTGCCAGTCATTGCAGATTCACAGTTTGTAAAGTTTCTTATAATGGACCTGCAACGTGACTATGTTTATGCTTTTATCAATTTAAGTAGGTCATTATTGCCAGGATAAAACATTGTAAATACAGCAAAGTCTGTCAAATAATGAATTTCATTTTTTAATTGAATTACTTGATCTTATAATCTGTTAGATGCTAACCTTTTGTGGGGACAATGCACTGACCTGAATACCTGATTAATGCTCTGGTTATTCTCTATAAGAAAAATCTGTGACCGCATACATTGAATGTTAATTTCAAGGTCTTGCAGGATGCGGGGTCCATGGAACAGATTAGTCGGTTCTGGGACTGCAACATCCACGTGTGTAAATTATGCCCTAGAAAAGGGCACCCAGGTGTGTATGATGATGGTGAAATGTGTGTGTGTGTCAGGGTGGGCGTGGATAAGACTCAACTCTAGCCTGCACTCAGCTCACCAAATTTTATGAGGGTGAAAATGTTTAGAGTAAAAAATCTAAGTTCCAATTTGCACAAGGTCACAGGAGATGCTCCCCAGTTGCCGTACCTACCTCTATAATCACTGTGTTAACTAGTAAGGTTGTTTCCATCAACTTACATTAATTTAAAACTCTACATTGATCCAAACAATATTTAAGTTCTATAAACAGCTGAGATAGCCAAAGCAGGCATGGCTTTCTTCAGGATCAGTCTCACATTTATTTCAGCCCTGTAAGGTAGATAATAATAAATCTGCATTGGATTAAACTAACGGGTTGTGTGTGGACGTGTGTATAATGTAATACTAGTACACTGCAAACAAAAGTTATATAACTTTTGTGAACTCCAGCTCTCTTCTTTGTGATACTTGTTATTCCTGTTTAACATCTTCAGTGTGTCTTAGCATGAATCTAGAGTTCTCTGTACCTTGAATAAATTTATACCATAAGAATTTTCAACCTATGCATTCAACGTATTTGCCATAAACTCCCAAAACTTTGAAATGATCTATTTGGATTCCTCTCCTTGTTTTCAAAATATTGTAATTAGGATTTTCAATATTATAGTATACAGATTAAGTTTATTCATTTCTACACAAACAAATTTTACCAAGTTCCATTTGAGTAGGTTTGTGAGATACTGGGTAATGAAAATGGAATATGAAAATAATTGCTACTAGGGAAGTTTTGCTTTCACACTATACACTATAATTGTTCATACATGTCATTCTCTTGCTGCAGATATCCCAAGAAAACTTTAGTACAGAACAAAAATTCTGGAACAAACTTTTTTCAATTAAAAAAAAATACTATGTAGCTTATTCTGGGCTTGAAAAAAGGTCTCTGCGTTAATTTTACCTAAATATTAAGAGAAATATCAAAAATATATGTGCAAAATGGAATGGAATACAGACAGAAAAATAAAAAATAAAGATCAACAACAATGAACATAAAATAACTACATTGGAACTTACTAGAATAGGCACCTTCCTTTAAAAGATTGGTATATTAATTGTTTGTATAAAGATATTGTGCTACACAATTTTAGAAGATAAATAACATACACAACTGTAGAATTTATTTGTTTTAACTCCTCTTTACACTGCCATCATCCTTCCAGTTGCCAATGTTCTTTAAAGTCATTTCCTCAGTCTTCTGTTTACGAATTACTTTTAATAAGCATTTGGTGATTTTGCTACGCAGCCTCTATTAATTCTGTGTTCAGTCATATCACTTTAAACATTTTCTGAGAAAATATTTATTGCCCAATTCATACCCACATGTGCTTTGAGAGGGACTCTACCCCCCCCCACGCTTCATAAATAAAGTGTATAACCATCACTCATTCTAAGCCATGTTTTTTGGTTTAAGGAGAGCAAATAGCAGTTTATGTCACTAATGCAGTATGGGATACATTTACACAGTTCTTAACTTTAAAAATTTCACTTTAGACAAACAGTCATTAGCAATGAGCCTATATTTGACAACTGCATTACCAAACTATCTGTCTTGCATACTATTCCCCCAAAACACCAACAATTTGCTTAAAGATTTTATTTATTTATTTATTTTTGAGAGATGGGAAGGGAAGGAAGAGGAGAGGAAAACATCCATATGTGAGAGATACACTGATACAGGGTACAACAACAATTTTATTTCTTTAAAGTGGAGGAGAAGGAAACAATACCGTAAACTGATTGAATACATAATTCTGTAGTGAACTGATTATAGTAACATCCCCAATTTGTTAATACCTTGCTATATTCTCACTGACTCTGAGCTTGGCCATGTGAAGTTCTTGAGTCAGTGGGACAGTAACACATACAATAAAAGCCTACTTAAAAAGTGTTTGTACGCTTGGAAACCTGCCCATATGATGGTAAAAATGGATCAGCCTGTTATAACAAGTCATCACAAATGTATTGGTTTAAGGTGATAGAGATATACTGTGTTATACATTTTGGAGATCAGAAGTCCAAAACCCAGTTTTCCCCTCCGAAATCCAGGTGTCAGCAAGGCCACAGCCCTCCTGTGACTCGAGGGAGAATCTGTGTCTTGATTCCTCTAAATCCTAGTGGTGACACCACTCCAGTCCCTGCCTCTGTGCCCACATTGCCCCCACCTCTCTGGTGGGACATTTCCTTCTGTCCGCAAAGATTTATGTTTCCACTTAAGGCTCACCCACATCATCCAAGACAGACTCCCACCTCAAGGGTTTTTGTTTTGTTTCTTTGTTTTTTTAACAATCACACAGGTGAAATATTCGATATATAAGATAATATTCACAGGATCCAGGTTCTAAGGTGTGGACATCCGGAGGTCCACTTTAGAGTTTACCTCAATATCCTTCTTTATCAGCCTTGAGGAAAATACAGCTTTCATACTATTTGTATAACATTTGTTATATATTTATATGTATATGTACATATATACATATATCATTTTTTATAATAATTATAAGGTTTCCTTCTATTCCTAGTCTGAAAAAGGTTTTGTCTGAATGGGCTTTAAATTTTATTTAATAATTCTCTCCTTCTATTTAGACAATCACTTGATTTTTCTCTTTCAATCTATTTTTGTTCTAAGTACCATCAATTGAGTTTCTAATATTGAGCCCCCCAAGCATTCATGGAAAAATACCAATAATTCAAGATGTATTTTAATATATTTCTAGATTTCATTTGCTAGTATTTTATGTTGGAGTTCTTAATTATTTTATGTGAAAGATGAGGTCATAATTTTCCTTTCTTGTAATCTTTGGAAACTTTTGCTACCAAGGTCTTGATGATCATAGTTAAAGGATTGGGAAGTGTTTTTACTTTGTTTTTTGCAAGAATTTTTGAGAATTTGATATGATTGTTAATATTTGTGAGATCATATGTAAAACCAACAGAGAGAATTTTCTCTGTGAAAGTCACTTGTGATAAGCAATACCAATAATTGGCAAATAATTTTTAAATATTCAAAATTTTTATTACTTTTTGTTTTTGTGAATTCAAATAAATTTTCAAAAAAGTATTTTTTATCTAAAATGTCAAGTTAAACAGCATATATTTGTTATAAGATGGTATAATAATCTCCTTAATTATATATATATATACATATACATATAACCAGTTTGTGTATTTCTTGTCAAATAACCAACTTTAGTGATATAGATTTTAAAATATGTTCTATTACTTTGATTTTACTCTCATTTTATTTTTTAAAGATTTTATTTATTTTTAGATAGAAGGAAAGGAAGGGAGAATGTGAGGGAGAGAAGTATTAATGTGCAGTTGCCTCTCACATGCACCCTACTGGGGACCTGGCCCACAGCCCAGGCATGTGCCCTGACTGGGAATCAAACCTGTGACATTCTGGTATGCAGGCTGATGCTCAATCCTCTGGGCCACACCAGCCAGGGAAATTCTTATTTTAATTACTTAATTATTTATATCCTTTTTGGAATAAGTCTGCATATTTTTTTTTATCACAGTAAGCTGAAACCTTAGGTCCTTTAATTTAAACACTTTTTTCTTTTTTGTTTGTTTTGTTTTTTTTCCTTTTTTTAAAAATATATTTTATTGATTATGCCATTACAGTTGTTCTATTTCCCCCCTTCATTCCCCTCCACCCTGCACACCCCTCTCCCACATCCCCCCCTTTAGTTTATGTCCACGTGTCTCAAGTTCTTTAGATTCTATATTTCCCCTACTATTCTTGCCCTCCCCCCTATCTATTTTCTACCTACCATCTATGCTACTTATTATCTGTACCTTCTCCCCTCTTCAGATCTCTCTTGTTTTTGTTTTCTATTTTCTGTAGGTTGCTTCTTCCTATTTTTGGTTCTTCTGCCCATTTTGGATTAACTAATTTTTTTTTTAACGAAGGACCAGTTGTAACTCCTTTGTTGGTTTATTAGCTATATTATGCTTTTGTTTTTGTTCTTCTGACATTGCTTTAGGACTTATAATTTTACTTATATTTGTCCATTTTAAATAATAAATTACTTTATGTATTATATAAAACCTTTACAACTTCAATTTTTCTACTTCTATCTTTGAGCCATTGCTATCATAAAATTTACATGTGCACATTATAAACTTCTTAAATTATTGCTATATTTTTACATTCAATATTCATGTCTCTTCTAAAGTGAATTAAGTTTTAACAAAAAAATATATGTCCACATGTTGTTACTGTTTCTAGGGCTTCCCATTCATCTGTGGAGATTCTGGTGTCCTTTTTGTCTTATTGTACTAACAGTTTAAGGACTCACTTTTATATTCCTTGTATTGCAGGACATCTGATGAGAATTCAATCTATTGCATCTGAAAAATGCTTTATTACTCCTTCAATTTTGAAAGAAGTTTGTGCCTGGTTTAGCATTCTAGGTGACAGATATATTTTTTTTCTTTCAGTACTTTAAATGGTATTCTATTTTTGTTACTTGCATTGTTTCCTATGAGAAAGATGCTCTCATCCTTTGGGTATAACAATAATGTCTCTTATCTGACTTCTTTTAAGATTTTCTTTTTATAATTTGTTTTAAGCAATGTGAATATGATGTATCTCATCATAGTTTCCCCCTTACTTCTAGAGCATTAGGGTTTTTTTGTTTATTTATTTTTTGTTTACTTTTTAGATGTGGCATTCTGAATTCTACCTAACATGAATTGTCTTCAACAATTATTTCTTCAAATATTTTCAGTTTCCCCTTTTTCTTCTCTCCTTTAGGGGCTACAATTGCAGATTTATTTGGCCTCGAAATTGCTCCACAGTTTATTGGGAGTTACTTTTCTTAAGTTTTTTTTAATCTTTATGCTTCATCTTGAATAATTTCTATTGCTTTGTTTTTGTGTACACAGTCTTTTCTTCTGCACTGTCAGATTGGCTGATGATGCCATCTACTGTGACTTCAATTTCAGGAATTAAAATATTTATCTCTTAAACCCAGTTTTTCATGGAAAAAAATATATGTTCCTTGTCTCCACTCATTATTGTTACCTTTCCTCTAGGATTTTAACCACAAGGAATAGAGTCATAATAACTGTTTTCTTGTTTACCAATATAGTATCAGTGTCAAATTCTGGGAAAATTTTGACTGATTTTTCTCACTTTTATGTGTTTTCTTCATATGTGGTCATTTTATTAGATGCCAATCACTGTAAATTTCATTTTAGGTCTTGAATATTTTTTGTGTTCTATATTCTTCCGCTTTGTTTGGGGATGGATATACCTCAAAATGATTCATTCCTTTTAAGATTTGTTTTCTGAATTATTTGGTAGGACCAAAAAATATAAGGCTCATTTTTTTTTGCCAGCTTCTGAGGCACTCTAAAATTCCTCATGAACTCTGAGGTCTTCCAGTTTGGCTGGAAAGAATGAGCACTCTTTTCAGCCCTAAATTAGAATAGCTCTGCAGACACTATTCCTGTAATCATGTCAAGCAGTTCTTTTTAGGCTTGAATAGTTTTTCCACATGCATTGGCTGTTTGGTACTCAACTAAATATTCAAGAGGAAGCCTCAGTAGATCTCCAAAGTTCTCTCTTTGCTCTAATTCTTTTTGGTCTGCTGCTTTGGCCTTCAAACTTGAATGACCTTAATTTCTCTGGAATCCAGATCTCTTTCCACAACTCAGGGAAACTGCTGGGCTC
The DNA here is from genome assembly GCF_021234435.1 of Artibeus jamaicensis. NCBI lineage: Eukaryota > Metazoa > Chordata > Mammalia > Chiroptera > Phyllostomidae > Artibeus > Artibeus jamaicensis. The sequence goes on along the minus strand of NW_026522025.1, from coordinate 20,126,311 downwards.
TAACTGGGCTCCCTCTCCATCCACTGCAACTTGGAATTTTTCTCCAGCCATTAAATCCTGTCACCCTATGGCCTTGTCTGTTATTTGCCTCTCTGGGACCACTGCTTCATCACCATCTGATGGCAAACATTTTGAGTTCCATCATTTCACATATATTATAAATTTTATAGTTGTTTTAGATGGAAGAATAAAATCAGTATATTTAATTCTATTTAAATGAAATATACATATTAACTAGAAACTATATATATTTTCAAGTGATAAAACTGTATCTAACTTAGAACTAGTCGTGTATAAAACAGTTTAAAGAGTATGTTTTATTGGTGTGTCTTACAATCAAAGAGCTGCCAGCTCATTAGAAATACTGATGAATGGGTTAGGTTTGTGATAAGTGAATTGATTAATTAACTCTTTGCTTATGGTCATTTGTTTTCTTGATTCATTGTTGCATAATGATTTTTAAATATCCATGTATATATTAAAATATGATTGGTGTGTTTAGTGCACTAAAAGCAAATAAAATCAGTAATAACAAGAATAATATTCCGTTATTAATAGTCTGTTTTCCTTACTGGTAATTAATGTAAGTTGTGTTCCATAATTATTTTATTATTGTTTTCATTTTACCTATTATTAATTTCAATTTCTAAATACTTGAAAATCCAGTTTATGGTCTTAATTATATAAAACGGTCAGTATGATTGCTTTCAAAAAGATCAGCAATCAATTCAGTCTATTTGAGTGTGTAGCCATCCATTTTCATTACTAAAACTTTAACAGGAAAGATACTAATCCTTGCTCTTACAATTTATTGACAGAACCTCAAGAATACAATTGTGTTAGCATCAACAAACCCTGGTGGTATCAATGCTTTATAGATTGGTTTTTCTACATGTAATTTTTCTTCTCTTCACCTTTATATTCATCTTTGAAAATGCATTTTTAAACAGTTAGTCTGTATTCAAACTATTCAAGGAACATAAGATATAAAGGAAAATTAAGACTATTATTTTGTGGCCTAGTAAGGAGAGAGGAAAATACTAGATTACTAAAAATCATTATATCATATGTAATTATTCCTTTTCAAGCTAGTGTGGTGGAATATATTTCATTTTCATTAATAATCAATCCACATTTACACATAGTAGCCTAGGTGTTGGACAATTCTAAGTGACCGTTGCTTTGTGTCTGTGATCTACGAAGGTGGATTTTCACAGTCTGATCTTACAAAAATTGCAATTGCAGTGATAGGTTTTCTTTCTAAGGCTGTTACTTGAGATGTAGTCTCACACACAAAGTGAAGTAGAAAATTGAGACAATTCTCTAGACAATCAAGGTTATTATTTAGTGTTGCATTACCCAGAAAATTGTCTTAACTCTCTATTTCACTTTTCACGTGTAGGCACCATGTTACTAGCATGGAAGCTGTGTATGTGCATCTGTGTGTGTGTGTGTGTGTATGTGTGTGTGTGTGTGAAACCATCTGCTCATATGGGAAGATATAAGCCTTGGTAAGGCAGTCAAATGGCTCTGAAATCCCAAGTGAGAGTTTAATCTTGTGTCCCATTTTAAATTCTTGTAATGTCATTACCAATGGCATACTTGATGTTGATATGTTCAGATCTTCAATATTCAATTTAAAAAATGACCTATTGTTTTCTGTCAAAAAGTCAAATTTAGAAAAATAGCAGATGACTAAAAAATAATGTTTATATACTCAAAATTTTAACGGTCTAACATTACACTAATTCTGATTCTCCACTTGAAAGTCATAGTAACTGGGGTATCTAACGCTTATACATGTGAAATATTCCAAACCACACAAGTAAATAAAAGGACTGCATTATCAAACTAAAGATTAAAAATGAGAGTACTTCTTGTGGATATATTTCTCACCTTGAATCATATATGAAATAAAAATCAATGAAATAATTTGAGACAACCATGCAAGTCTTCTTTTAATAAATTGCCTTAATAAATAGATATTTATTAAAAACCTTCATTCAAATATATTATCAACACCCTCAGCATAACTCTTTACACTGATTTGAAAATTTCACTTAGTAAAGCATGAAAAATGAATGTGAAGAAAATAGAATACTAAAATATTAGTTACTACCTATAAACTTACATTTTTACTTTGTTTTGGAACATCTAAAAACTAGAGGAATATTTGGTGTCTTTGAATTTTTTAGACATGTTTCAAAATATTGATTTTTCTTTATGCTTGATAAATATAAATAACAAATATATATCAATATATATAATATCAATAATATAAATGTATGTATAATTGATAATATTATATTATGCATTTTAAATCTCAACTCTTGAGAGCTCTTCATTTTTAGGAACTAAATAATAAGTACCATTATTTTATATAAAATATGTATATATGTACTTATATATATATATATATATATATTGCAATATATTTACAGGTACATATAGTTTTACCACATAGTTTATTACTTGGTTTGCTTTTTGTATTCTATGGGGGAAAAATAATCTTAGCTAATAGTAAAATAAGAGAAATTTAATCTCTAGATTCCTGGCCCCCATTTCAAGACATTTTTTAATTTAAAAAAGTTTTTAAAGCAATAATATACAAAAAATGCATTTGTAAATTTCTGAAATAATTGTGTAATTTGCTGTAAATACTTGTCAGCAATAAAGAGATTATTTTACAAAGTTAAAAGCAAAGTAAAATTGATTCAAAACCTAAACCATGCTCTGGCTGGCATAGCTCAGTGGATTGAGTGCCGGCCTGCAAACCACACGATCACAGTTTGATTCCCTGTCAGGGCACATGCCTGGGTTGCAGGCCAGTTCCCAGCAGGGGACTCACAAGAGGCAACCACACACTGATGTTTCTCTCCTTCTCTCCTTCCCTTCCTCTCTAAAGATAAATAAATAAAATCTTAAAAAAAACCTAAACCATATATAAATACTAAATTTATAGCTTGCCATGGAATTTCATTAATTTTAGGTGATTTTTACAGTAAAATTTTTATATCAATATTTCTTAAAAATAAGATAACATATGATAGAAAAGATTTCTAAAGTACCACAATAGCTAAGATTAATTTTTATTTCACATGATTTCAGATCGTGGTCTTTTAATTTATAGATTACTCTAGAAGGAATTAAAATTCAAAATCTGCAAGAGGCAAACAACAAAAGTAAAAAAAATAATAAGCCATGTAGTATAAGAATATAAGACATATAACAGGATCAGGGGCAAATGACAGTATTCAAGCTCCACTTGAAGACATTTAATTCAAGTAAATAAATAAACACTTCAAACCTACAGAGCCCCGGCGTGAACCTGGTTGATACCCACCCAGTCACAGCTGCAGTCTCTGCAACCATAACTTCCGGAGACAGAGAAGTTAGAAAAAGATAGAGCAGGGTTGGAATATTAAAGTCAGACTTGTGTTGCAACCCCACTGAATACCATAGAATAATGCAAAATAGAATTTCCCTATGAAAATTATTCACAAATAAATAATCAAAACTTGTATACTGATTAGTTAGGAAAACAGTGAGATCTCTGAACATATTTAATACATTACTTCATTAATAATTACTCTTTTGAACATTTATATTATTAACAAAATTTTCCCTAAATAATGCAATCTTGAATGAAGATTCTCCTTGACCTGTCACAAGTGCCAAGAAATTGTACTTTTGAAATGGTTGCTTATAGCCTCATATTTAGTTTGTGGTTGGGATTATGAATAAGCATTGCTAACAAAAACTTAAAGGACTAATTTTTTAAATCAAAGATTGTAAATAAAAACAATGTTTGGGTCTTTTTATAGGTAGCTGTGGTTATTTTTCAGAGTATTTCTCATTAATATATTCTATCTATGGTTAAATTTAGCTAGTAATTATTTAGAATCATGCTCCTAGTTCTGAGATAGCACAAAATTTTACTACATAGTGACAACAATGCCCAAACAGTAAAAATACAAATATATAAGTAATTAACTTGAGAGGTGCACTAAGGAAGTTTAGATAATGCATTCTTTTCATTTTTTTGTTTATAAATTCAACATAAAATATTGTACTAAGTATCAATAATACAGAAGTTAGACAAATAGGCCAAGACCATGCTCTCAAGGAGTTCCCTTTGTGTAGGAAGAGAAAGTTAGTAATAAAAAAAGTGAAAGTTTAGGTGGTAATGAATGTTATAAAGAAAATAAAATTAGGTAACATTAAAGAGAAAAGAAGTTGTTACTTTTAGATGTGTCTGTCTGCGAAAGAGATATTCATAGTGAACAGAATGAAATGAGGAAGATTAAAATGGGATTATTTGGCATGAGATTATTATAGCCAGAGAGAAAGGTAAATACATTGACATGTTGCATGATTTTGAGATACTCTCATAGCCAGGAGGGCGATGAAGCTGTAGTAGAATGAATGACAGAGAGAGTATTAGGAAATATGGTCAGAGAGGTAGCTGAAGGTCCACCTACACACTCAGAGAAGCACCCTGACAACTCTGGAAGAAACTACAGAATAACAGTGGAAGCAAAGAGAGCAACTAGGAGATAGCCAGCATAATCAAAGAGAAAAATGAAGGTCTCTTTAACTTAGTAAGGCTTGTTGTGTGGCCTAATATGTCAATCTCGGACCAAATTCTTTGAGCACTTGAGAAAAATGTATGTTGTGTTGTTGTTGGGTTCAGTGTTCAATAAATATTTGTTAGGTGTGTTTGATTTATAATGTTCACATGTTCTATTTCTTTGTTGGTCTTATGCCTTGTTGTTGTATTCATTATTAAACATAGATCTTGAAATTCCCAACTATTTCTTCTTTTTATTCTGTTTGCTTTTTATTCATGTGTTGTGGGCTTTTGTTAGGAGCAAATATATTTGTGTTTATTACTACAAAATGCACTTTGTCTCCACAAACATTTTGTTTTAAATTCTGTTTTATATAATACAGCTACTGCAGTTCACATTTAGTCACCATTTTCATGAAATATCCTATTCTTTTTATTATTATTATTTTATTTTTCAATTACAGTTGACATATATCATTATATTAATTTCAGGTGTACTTTCATTCTCTTCTGCTTTAGATCTCCCATTACACATATGTTGATATGTTTAAGGATGTCCCATAGGTTTCTGATACTCTATTTTTGTGCAGTTTTTTTCTATTTATCAGACTTGATAATATTCATTAACTACTCTTCAGTATAGAAATTTTATGTTTGTCTAGTACAAATTCTACATATGCTCAGAAAGAGATTCCCCAATTACAATTTCAAAAATATTCACTTATATTTTTCAATGCAACTTTTAAATTACATTTTTACTTTAAACATTTGATCCATTTGGAATTTATTTGTCTGTGAAATAAGGAAAGGAAAAAGTTCCATGTTGTTTTCAATTAAATAATGAGGCTTCTATTATGGATCATTAAATAATCCAAACTCTTCCCTCTGTTTAATGCAGAAAAAATTGGAATGTGATAACTAAGCGTTTAAAATCTATGTATGACAACACATTGTAAAATTCATTACCATGGCAGTCAATTAAAGCCTCAATTTTTATATGATAAAATATAGTAAATAGTACAGATAATAATGATAATTATTCAACATAATAGTACTTACATACATATCTTATGATGCCACTTGCATAATATAGATTATATCTAACCCTAGAAACTTTTATTAAATTGGTTATTATAAACCTGATTTCCACATGATAAAACAGGTATTAAAAGAAACCACCACTAAGTTTCCATAAAACCATTCTCTTCTTCCTAGGCACACAGACTATATTTCTTAGCTTCTCTTTTAGGTAGGAATGATCATGTGACAGCATTCTACCCTGCAGTGTGTAAGTAGGACTATTATGTACCATTTTCAGGTATGACCTAGAAGATGTTGCCCCACACTCTTAACTCACACAGTTTATTGAAATGGCATTGATCATGATGACCCTGAAACCACATGTTTTAGATGACAGAGATTCCACTAAACAGAGTCTCTAAAGATCTTCTAGTAGGAATGTGTTTCCCTACCACCATGTCCGGAAACTGTCCTGAATCTGTGAGTGAGAAATACACTCCTATTTTATTTAACCACTAAATTCACTGTCTGTTTTAAAACTACATAGTGGAATGCTGATGTAAAAAAATTATATAAAATATGTGGTATTGTCTTACTAATAGGAAAAAGACATCAAAGGAAAAAGAAATTACAGGCTAGATCTGGAGACCTATTTTATGCAATGGCAAGGTATTTTGTAAAACTGCTACCTACAAAATAAATAAATAAATAAATAAATAAATAAATAAATAAATAAATAAATGTCAATGTACCTACAGCTCTAGGAAAAATGGCTGGAAAATGCAAATCGCTCATAAGCACAGATACTCTATTGCTCTTGACATGGCATTACAAGATAGAAATGAGTTCAGGGAAACAATTATTCATTGGTAAAGCTAAGATTATGCCTATAAAAATGTTGAAGAAAGCAATTGATGCTGGACCCTAAAGAGTGTAAGATAAAGCTGAAAAAGTGTCTAAACAACAAAATCCTATAAGATTTTTTAAGACACATAGATATGTGGCAAATATAAAGAATTTATATTCCGGTTCAGACTAATTTTTTCAGATGATCTCATGGTGGTTACCATTAAGTACAAAGCATGAGAAAGTAATGGGGTCAAAAAATGCTAAAAATAAAGAAGCTTAAAAGCTATATCTAGGTGAGAACTTTGGGTGTAGTTTCCAGTACCTGGAACTGATGACTAAGAAATATAACAGCAGTCTATCGTGATTTTTAAGGGAAATTATATTCCCAAGGAAATAAGAAGGCATCCAGAGTAAATGCCTTTAATTGTTTCAGCTGTAAATAAACTTTTGGCTTCCAAGGTTGTACCAGCAGGAAGAAGAGAATGAAAGTAGACTGGCCCTTAAGCAAATTAGGTTTTCAATATTCACTGCAGAAATGAGCACAGGGACTAATAAACAAGGATTAAGTCCCAGAGGGCAAAGTTGGAGCCAACTGAGAACACCCAGGCTTTCTTTGGAAAAACATTCAGTTTCTAATCAAAGAATTTTCTGCATCACCAGGGTAGGATTCCTCACAATGCCTCCCTACAGGATACTGTCACAGTTTTCTTTCTCCCTGCAATTTCAGTGCTTTTCTTTTCCCACTTTTCTAATTCAACAGGTTTTGTACTGATATCCTTTCTCCATTAGACTATTGTACACATTGAGTTTGAAAGTATGGATGACTTGTCTGTTGAGTCTACTGGTTTTAAGACCAGAAATATCACACCCTTCTTGCTTAACAAGAAGACGATACATAAAAATTCCGCTCATTGAGCTGGATGTTCTTTGCTTCCATGGAAGTTTGCTGCAGTCATTTAAATGATATTAGGTCACTGGATTATATGCAGAAGTGATGCATGCCATGTACAAGCTTAGATTACAAACATTTCCTTATATGCTTGCTTTTCTTGCTGGCTTCCTGGGACAGTGATCTCCAGAAGCAACCCTGAAGTCAAGACAAAATAATTTAAGACTTCTGTAAGTTTTTATATCCCTTGAAATAGTCATTAACATTACAAAATTTACAATTTTTATTAGCATTTAGGAAATTTTATTTTGTATTATGAGCTGAATCCTTCACCATGGAGGACTATTTACATGGAAAAATATTTTTGCTGTTTGTTTTGGTATGTATATAGTTTAATTCTATTTGAGGAGGAAATGCTGTATTACATGCCTTTAAAAGGATACATGTGGGCTTGTCATTATCTTGGCTACAACTGTTTCCTTTTGGAAAACCCACACTAAACCATTGCACTGTTTTGTTCAATATTTATAACTCTAAAAGACTTCCTGTGACTAGCAGCATGGGTCTTAATTATCATCACGAATATTTTTCTTTCCATGGCTTTAAGATACTAGAAATCAGTAGTTAGAATATCAAAACTGTAAGAAAAAGTTATGAAAGGCACACTCAAGTTGACTTATGTCATTCTTTTCAATTCATCTAAGCATCCTTCTGACCGTGAAGTTTTTCAGGAGATGAATTTTCAAATCTAATAAATCCTCCATTTAAATAGTTTCTTTTACATTGTTATTTTACTTCCCTGTCACAGTAGAGTTACAAGCTCCCTTCCAAAACACAATCCTGCACATAGGTGAAAAAACTATTTATGTGGTTATCTTTAAGAAATTTCACTATGTGAAAAGAATAGGTAAGGTGAGCAAAAGATATAGAAAAGTGGATGCATTAACCCTTCTGTAGTATACATAGTTACTTTTTTCTTTTCTTTCCAATCCTTTCCTGCTGTAATTGTGCAGAGTAAGACTGACAAATATTGGCTGAGAATATTGCCAGGTAGATAAATATCCTAATATCTGCCTATTAGAAGGCACAGAATAACAGAGAGAAAATAGCTTTTTAATGGCGCAATGCAATATAAACCCAACACTTTGAAAGTTAAAACTGATAGCCTCTCACTTCCTTGGATAGTGTCATTGTTCAGGAATTTTTCCTCAGAAGAACTAAAGTCACCACCATAAGTAATGTTTTAATGCAATCAAGTAAACCAGATATATACATTTTAGTCATTCATAAAATTCATATTATAGGCATATCACATGCAATATTAATATATTTAGCATAATGAATTATATCAAGTTTCAGCAAAGGCCTCTTTCGTGTGCATTAGAAATATTCTCTTTGATGACATTCAAAGCATTTATGACCAAATAAATTTCACTTATATGACTGTGACACACAGAAGCTAATTTTTCCCCCATTTAATCCAGATGTGTGAGTTTTTCCTAAATGCCTTAATTCTAACAAGGCATTTACAAAATGCTTTAATACTCATTAGGCTGAATTTGTTAAAGGTCAACTCCCCTTACCCACTTCTCTCACAAGATTATTAATGGACCTGAATATTTTTTAACCCAGATAATAAATTGTACTAAGAATGAGCTACAAATCTTGATTTTTAAAATAAATTGAATTTATTATTTTTGGAACACTTTCTCAAAAGCAATACTTTGGGCTAGAAAATTGGATTTATGAGGATAAGTTCTTCCTTGAAAATTATATAACTTTCAAAGAAAAAGGAGAATGAGATTAATTGGTACTATACACCCCTCACCCCTAAATCCATCAAGAAATACAAAAAATTCCCCAGATGATTTTTAAATTAATGAATTACCAGTAGGACATGAATGAGTGGCTGTGCTTTTATGTGATATTTCATTTAAATGGGAAACCACATTTCTGATTTAATCCAATCAGTACTTCCTTCTGATTGTAACCATTCTGGTGGAAACTAAATTAAAATTGAAACTAAACTTTTGAAATTAATGTTTCTTGTTCAATACAGTATGAAAGTATTGAAAAAGATGAAACGTATGATGATCTAAAGAGACAAAAAAAGATGTAAAAAGAAAAAGGAAGAGCAGGGAAGAATTAGAGGAAGGGTTAAGGTTCATAAGTACTGTGCATATTCTCTACCCTACTTATTGTACTTCGTGTTTTTCCATAAGCAATTTCAGTTAATTCTAACCACCTCAGGCAAGCATGAGCTATCAATACTGTTTTATAAATGGCAGTACTCAGACTAATGGAAATAGAACAGAAGACCTCTTCTGCAAGATCATGAAGGCATCACTGCTGACAGAAGTCAGTTGGACAATCGTGAAACTAGGATAAATAGAATACACATGCATTAAATATTTATTTTAACGGAAAATATAGGGTATTCTACTGATTTTAATTTCTTCAAGTTCTGTCTCACAAAGACAACTCGAACACAGTGGCGTGATTCTTAGTATGCTAAAGTAGGAAATTGTGAAGCATTCAAAGTTCAGAATCCTTGCTTTTCATCATTTTACTGTTCTTGCTCATATCTAATTCATATTTAGAGACACCATATTGGGTGCCTTCTAAAGCATTAATTACTTTTATAAAATAGCATTATTTCAAACAAATAATAAACACATTTACACTAACTTTAAATGGATTATCCAATTCAAATAAGAATATTTGGGACATTTTTTAAAAGACCCTTGATTTTCTTGTAGCTGGGCTTGTGGCAGGAGGGTGAGTGTTTCTGAGAAAAATCTAATATTTTCAAGTATTCAGCATGCAAGAGGCAGGAGGAAATGGAGGACAGTGAAAGTTGATTATGAGAGCTTCTGTTGTAATAAAAATAATGGTTATTTATTTACTTACCTAATGAGTGTTAAGTCCTTAATATATATTGTCTCTATGATAGTCATAACCCTGTGGAATAAGTGTATTACACACACTTGAAAAATGTAGAGACAGAAGCCAAATATCCTCTCCAGACTGCTGCTGGGTACAGCATGGTTATGTACTTGATCAAAGACAGAAAGATATAAAATCGACATAGGGTAGGATTGAATCACATATCAATTTGATTCTCAAAACTCCTTACTACAAATAAGCAAGGTGACTAGGGTGATTTTCAATAAATGGGAAATCCTCAGTGAGGCGGCCATGACATCTACCTCTCCGATTCCCTAGTACAGGGAGCGTAATTGATTTCTGCTACAAGGTGAAATCCATTTCCTTATTTACACCAAGGCCATGCTTTCCTCGGGTTGCTCACACCCAATGACTAAACAGGATGCCAGAGAAACTAAGGCAGGCTCATTGCCGGGAGACATAGGACTCACAAAATGGAAAACTTTGACTGTACAACTACTTTTTTTGGTTCCTCCCAACATGCCTAGAGCTGTACTGCAGCTCCACCTTCCTGCCTTCCCTCTGTTCTACACAGGATCACACATTTTTGTAGAATCATCACTTCCCAGGCTCCTTCAGCTGCCTCCCCATTTTTCTGTAGTATATCTTCCAGTCAATCTTTTGCATGCATAATTCCTTTTTAGTTTTTGTTTCTTGAAAAATCCAGGCTGATATGTTGAATAACCCTTACAGCTAGGAATGAGAAGACTTCTGTTAGGATATCCCAAGGTAACTAACTGCCTGTGCTCAGTACAGCCTTCCTTAGGATGAACACCCCTGAGCTCTAATACACTCATACAAGTTAATCCATGTAAAGACCAGCATGTAATACATGCTTACTCTCACCATGATTCTAATTCAGTCTGCATTACGTTGACCCAATTAGTCTAGTCTGTTTTACTGCATCTTGTTTTTGTGTATCTGACTTTTAAAAGTTGAATTAAATGTGCTGGGCCTGTTTTATAAAGTGAATATAAGAGTTAGATAAAATGATAGATAGTATGCTCTTTGAAAGTGTTTAAAAGCAACCATATAAATACTAGTTCACCCGAGTTTCTTTACTACAGTACATATAGATGCATTCAATGTTTCAGTTCTTCATTAAAGTAAATATACTCTCCCGTATCAAAATATCACTAGGGGGATAGAGATGCTTTTTTAAGTGGCAACATAAGTGAAGAAAAGAATGGTAATATAATTCCCATTTATACAGTTTGGAATTATGTAAACTGCCATCCAAAATATAAAACATATCTAGTCTTTAAAATGCATATTGTGAGGAGAAGGAGCCAGGGCAGCATGGTGTTGGACAGCAGGGGTGTTAAAGTCACGTGTTTTTGTTGAAGGACTTCATTTACCAATTTAGGTATGAGATTTGTCTGTACCTCCATTTCCTCATAAAATGTTTTAATAATAAAATTTACTTTATGGGTTTTTATAATACTTGAATAACATAACCTATCTAGAGTGCTAAAAATGGTGCTTACCTTATCGTTGGTGCTTCATATTATTTCCAAACCCTTGCTCAGGTTAGAGAATAAGAAAAATGGAATGAATCTCAATTATACATGGTATAGTAAGGGTGGTAATAGCTGGCATGCAATATGCATCTTCTTTACGCTATATAAGAGATGCTTTGTACATGCTGTTCATTTAATTGGACAAAAAAAGTCTATGTGAATAGTGTTATTAGCTTGCTTTTGCAGATATATATTTGCAGATATATATCCGAGTGTCATAATAGTGAAGTCCAGGGTCAACTGACAAGTGAACGCTGAAGGGGAGTAAAATAAAAGCCTGGTGTGGCTGATGTCGAAGCCCATATTTATAACCTTAATCAGGGGTGTCCAACCCACGGCCAGCAGGTCGCATGTGGCCCAGGATGGCTATGAATACAGCCCAATTTACAAAACTGTAAATTTACCTAAAACATTATGAGACCTTTTTGTGATGACATGTTGCAGTGTATTTAGTGTGTGAGCCAAGAAAGCTCTTCTTCTTCCAGGGCGGCCCGGAGATACCAAAAGGTTGAACACCCCTGCAACAGTATATCTCCTATAGAAGATTGAGGCAGGCTTATGGCAAGCTATAGAGGATGTCCTAATTCTGCTATTATTGTAAGTTCTGAAGAGAAAGTAAAATTGGAGCATGCTATCCCAACAGGAGCTTTTACAAACTGCTCTCCAGCGCCCCCACTGGAGAGCTAGCGCTCCCTAGGGACAGGCAGCACTTAAAGGCTTCCTTTCTGTCCATCAGCCCATAGTTATCATTGATCAACATTTTGATTTCTTCTCAGCTCAGTCACTTGGGATAGTTGGACATCTGATATTTCAGCCTCAGGCTCTAAGGGCAAATGTTCCGAGAACCATGAAATAAAGCTGCTAGTCTCTCCAGGCCTGGTCCAGAAAATCGGCACGATACTACTTCTACTATAGTTATTGGTTAAAACAGTTACAGAGCCAGCCAAAATTCCAGAAGAGGGGAACATAGACTCAAGCCCCTCTGTGAATGGGATTCCAGGAGGAATATCTAAAAATTTGTGGGCATTTTTAGTCTGCTAATCATATTAAGTATTATTCCATAGGTATTTTGTTGATGTTGCAGATATGGGAATATGTATTTGGTGAAGTTTATATGTTTCTTTTGACAAGGAAAGTTCAAAAACTTTTGATAGCCACTGAACTTCCATTTTTATATCAATTGTATTTAGTACTCCTCAATTTTACTTTATCCCCAAAATATACAACTTTAGTTACTGTGTTTGATTTGTATTCCTTTTCCAAAACAAGCAAATAAAAGTATTATGTAGATCCAAACTGTGTATACAACATCCATTTACATTTATTTAAATTTCCTAAATGAGAAATAATGCAATAATTGTTATTCTAAGTGCACTTATTTCATATTTCTAAATTCTTTTCAAATATTATCTAATACTTATACACTAGAGAGAATAAATATTGTATATTTTTCTCTTACTAATGTAGGAAGTAAAGGGTGCATGGCAAGAATATAAAAACACAAAATGATATATATGAAATAATAAATCAGTGTCATTTGTGAAGCAGTTACTCTAATAAGTAATTTACTTGCAGATCTCTTTTATGTAGATGTTAATTACACCCATTTTGCACGGAAACATAAAGCTTGAGAAATAAAATATCCAACCCCAATCACTCAACTGATTGGTAGACTTGAAATTCACCACAACTATTTATTATGCCAATGACAAGGTCATAAATAGTATGGTATGCTATATTCTAAAGGTTTTTTTAAATTTCAGATTAGCAAACTATTTTTTCATCTGGACTTTTTATAAGATTGCATGGATAAAGCATGTAAAATGCTAGAGATGTTACTGAAAATTTAATTATATAGTTTGCATTTGTAAAATGTTAGTAAAGCATGAGCAGGATTTTTGCAGTGCTCTTATAGTACTACAAGAGAAACCCCTAAAGCTAAGGGAACACTAAGAGTGTTTACTTGATCACCTCTCTGCAGATTAAAAAATATATATATTATCAACTTTTAAAATATTTATGGAAAAAGATGCCGTAAGTTTTGGTAATTTATTTTAATATCATACAATTCTAGAAATGTATTTTTATACCTAAATTATTTTATTTTATTTTCATAGTTTTTATGTTAAATTTAGCAGGAGGAAAGAATTAGTCAATCTCTAAGTAGTACTCTTTTGTATATAGTGTTAATAAATTGCTCTTAATAAGAAATAACTTTGACCCAAAACTACTTAAGGGAAGTTTAGTATGTAGTATAAAAGGCAAAAAAATAACAAATAAATAAATATACATATATATAGCAGATGCATAAACAAATATTTTTGTAAAGTAGCTAATATCTATATTTTTCAAACTGTAAACATTTAGAACAAGAACCTGTGAGAATAACCTTGTGCAGCATATAAGTGGGAAGTGTACCAATTTAATAAAAGATAGCTTAGCCCTGGATGGTGTGGCTCAGTGGATTGAGTGCCAGCCTGCAAATCAAAGAGTCACCAGTTCGATCCCTAGTCTAGGGCACATGCCTGGATTGCAGGCCAAGTCCCCGCTTGGGGTCATGTGACAGGCAACCACACATTAATGTTTCTCTCTCTCTCTCTCTTTCTCCCTTCCTTCCCCTCTCTCTAAAAATAAATAAAATTAAAAAAATTAAAAAACAAATAAAAGATAGCTTAAAAGTTATTGACAAGGAATTGAAGTATATAATCTGTCCCCACCTACTAAAATGGGTTCATTCTTACATTAATTTTTTTACTGATGTGTAGAATTTACTACAAATAATGGCTTAAAACAATCATATGTATTATCTCCTGCTTTTCAAACATCAGGAGTCCAATTAGCTGGTTCTTCGGTTAGAGTGTGACCAGACTGAAGCCAACATGTCAGCCAGGGATTTAACTCTGACTTCAGGCTCAGAATCTTCTAAATTTACTGGTTGTCAGCATAATTCATTCCCTTGCAGTTGCTTTCTTGCTATCTGTTAGATAATGGTTGATTCATACAGGCCACCCACATTGCCTTGCACTTGGCTCCTGTAGGCAGTTTGCAGCATGACCATTGTCTTCATTCAGGTCAGCTGGAGTGAGTCCGTCTTCCTGTATCTCTCCAGTCTGCTAAGTCATGCAGTGTTTGTGACATGGGAATGGGCATGACTATCACCATATTCACAGGTTTTCCCCCTACTCAAGAGTGCCAGATTCCACAAGGGGTATGTAGGAGAAGCAGAAATATTGGGGGCCACATCAGAATTCTGTTTACTACAATCCTGTATTATTCTATAATATATAAGTTTAAGAGAAACATTTACTAATTTTGTGATATGATTTAACATTTATTAATCTGCTTATAATATGAATGTGCTGCAAGATAGGCAGTCTGGGTACAAAGTCAAGTAAAATATGATCCATATTCTTCCTAAAGCATGCACTCCAGTGAACATGACCGAAGTAACTATTAACCTGATAAGTGATAGGGCTGAGATCATAAAGGACAGTTATACAATTTGGACAGGAGGGTGAGAAAGTAATAAATTGGTATTGAAAAATTTTAAAGAACATGTGGGAACTTGCTGAATGAGTAAGTGAATTAGAAAAGTTCTAGGAAGAGAAATTATGTAAGGAGCAAGATAAGAAATGCTATATGAAATGTTCAAGAAGTACAAATAGTTTGATATATCTTGAGGTGAAAGTGCCCATCGTATGAACATAGACTTAGCTACCATCTGAATGCTAATAGAATACATGGTGATTTAGTTAGAACTAGGATGAACTATATTGAGTTAATTAGAGCTAGATCACTGCCGTCAGAGTTATAGTGCAGCTGATGTTGGTGGCTAAAATCAACATGTTGTGCAGTAAACAACTTTAATGTTTCTTAGAACATTTTAAAAATTTCTTTAAAGTTCATTTATAAGGCACAAGGTATATGTTACTCCAAACATTGGCTATGTAATTTTTATATTATATGGTAACTTATTGGAGAGAAATGTCAAGCATTAAAATAGCATGTGAAAGAACTTAGATAAATAGTTGCATAAATCTGATGCTATAGACATTGATGTTAATGAAAACAATGTCTAATATTCACAGTAAAGTGCAATATCCCCCCCAAAATAAGCAAACTAATTAATTAAAATATATTTAATATCTTTTATTACATTGACATCAGGAAACTGCCATTATTCCCAAAAGAGCAGATGACTTGGAATATCTTCTATTGTCATAATGATCCCTTTATCACTTTTCTATTTCAAACAAATCTTCATCTATTTTAGCTTTAGTGGTTTTTGGTCCTCTAAAATCACATAATTTATATTTAGGCAGTGTGATATTCAGAGCAAAAGTGTCTGGCATAAGTGTCTTTGATATCAGAAAGACAGATTACAAGGCATGTGTCTTTTTTATTTCATAGTTAAGGTGAGGCAGTATATCACTGTGGTTAAAAGCTGGAATGCCAGAGGCAGTCTGCTTGAGTTTGAATTCCTTCTTTGTTTCTTATTAGCTAAGTAACCTTGGAGTAATTACTTAATCTCTCTGTTAAATTGAGATAATAACTCACAAGCTGTTTGTAAGTATTAAATTAGTTAATGTATGTAAAGCACTTGGAATGTGCCTGGCTCCACAAGTTTCAGCTATTTGTTATTGGTGGTCTGTGGGTTGTATTGAGATAGCCATATCAGAACAAAGAACTGAGAGCTGCCAGCCATCATCTGAGTGGGAACTCCCCTGTCAACCTCTGCTAAAGTTTTCTTCAGAGTCATATCTAGTTCTGAACGTGGCTGTTCCCTGTGGGGCAGAAGCCTCCAATTATGTGCTCAAAAGCAAACTAGTCCCTGCTAGATAAGATATTTATACTAGGGCTCTAAGTAACAATAGCCACTGTGGGAACAAGTTTTGGGACTGGTAACTTGATGAATACTGGCAAAGGGTGCAGATTATTTTTAATTAATTTATTTATTTTAACTGTTGTTCAAGTATAGTTATCTGTCTTTTACCTCCATCCCAGCCCACCCCCCCAACCCTTCCCTCCTCCCTCCCATTTCCACCCCCATCTAGTTTTCGTCCATGTTTCTTTTATACTTGTTCTTGTAGACCCTCCCCCTTTCCCCTGAAATTCCCTCCCCTCTCCCTCTGGTCACATTTATTTAAATATCTTAGGTATAGTCATTTACTTTTATTAAGTGTCTTTGTTGGCATTGGGGGAGGGAGGTGGTATAATAGATTTATGTGATATTGCTTCCAACAAGTGAAGTGAGTTAGATTAAGCAGTGAAGAAAACGAAAATTACAAGGAATAAAATAAAATAGATGGAAATTGCTACATTTCATTCATATCTGTGTGGACAAACAAACAAATGGGTTCAATGGAAGGTAACCTCACAGGGTGATCTGATCATAAATTCTGGACTGGGCAGATCCTAGGGGGCAGCCCTGCCCCTGCATATAACTTTTTAGTAAAAGGCTTATCTTCTTTGCCTTAAACAAGCCCTGTCTATTATTTTGGTGCATCTAAATTAATACACCTTTGAAATGTTTCCATTAAAGACCCCTCCTGCTATTGCCCGACCACCCTTTCAGATCCTCCTTCTAACACACGCAAGGGGTGACCCAATTTCCACCTTGCTCTTGCCCACCTTCGCATGATCACCTTTATTGTCCCCTCATTAATCTCAAAGGCATAAAAGAAACTGCAAATTGTCATTCTGGAAAGCATTTAACTCATTCTGTTCAAATCTGGCTTTTAGTTGTATTCTCTGGCTCACAAAAATTTTTATAAAAATTCTCTACAGGTTTGAATATTCTTACATTGACATCAGGTCAAATTCAGATCCATAGTTTATGACCCCCTTTGGCCAGTCACAATGACCGAAGTCCCTATCAGAGCTTTTCAGCTTACTTTTGGTCAGTGCTCTGTGTCTGCTAAGCGTGCACAGTTGCTTCACACACAGAGTTGCCCTGTATGACATATTTCAGCCCATCCCTCTAATTGAAGTGTGTAATAGCTTTAAAAGGGACAAGCACAGAAGTGTTCTTTGTGGCAGTAAAATGTGGCCTTGATCCTCACAGGTTGCCCTGCCTCCTAAAAACTATCCTTTGTTTTACAATCTTAGGAGAGGGGACAATCCAGTGCTTTCTCAGTAACAGACAATATTTCACAGGACTGTGACACCTTTTCTTGCCTCTGCATAAGTCTTCCAAAGCAATTAAATTTTTGAAATGGTAGCTTTAAAAAAAGAGCAAATAAATAGTATTAAAATACCATTGAAGAGGATTAGAGTGAACTATATCTTCTTTTTTTTCATATTTATGTTCGGAATTTTAATGGCACTTGACTCTGAAATCATTCCAGTAAAGCGGAAAATTAATATTTTAATATGTCTACCATTCCAGCAAGTAGAAATAAGTAAAATGGAATAAGTAATAGAGAAGGAAATGTTTCAGTATTAACTATATTTATGAATATTTATCACCTCTACCCATCAGATATCTGCTTTTCGGCATGCCCATTCACTTCTATATACAGTAAATCACTGCAGAACACACACAAGCAATTGTTTCACACTTTGCAAAAAACAGGTGACAATTTCCTTTTAACATTTTTTATTAAATTTTGTCATAATTTTTTTACTGAGTGAATCCAAAATAGTGAAGCAGAACTAATATAAAAACATTATCCAATTGGTTTTTCATGGAATACTATTCTTATCAGTCTTTCTTCATTTAGATGGGGTTGGCAGAGAAAAAGGAGGAAATAAAATGTCACAAATGTCTTTGCTGTCTGCGATATTGTCTGCAAATCTGTTTTGCTTCAGGGTCAAATGTTGTGGAAATTTGACCCATATGGCTCTGTTTTGTTTCTTATGTGTATTTGTTTATTTGTGGAAGGAGCAGACAGACCGATTCATTAAATCAAAAAGCAGTACAAAAGCAAAAACAAATTATTACTGTTAAATGAATCTTCACAGTACATAAATGGAATTTAAAATTTTTGATCTATGTGCACAGTTATTTATGCCATTGGCAGAAGAGTTACCTGAATGTGGAATAAACATATATCCATGATATCAGTGACCAAATGATCATTCTTATACAACTTACATGAAATGCTTCTAAGTATTACAAATGAAGATCTCATTGTTACAGGTTTTTGACAGGCAACTTTTAGTTATCTTTTCTTCCTTAGCAACAACTTCACCCCAAAGAGAGTTGCCATAATTAAAACATGAAAGCCACCAAGCCCTGTCTCCAGGAGGACAACTAAACGCTTCATTAAAACATAGTAGATCAGGTTAAAGGGGGCAGAGAAATCGGGGTTTATTCTCCACCAGGTGACTCTAGTAAAACATCGGATATGTAAAATAATTTATATATTGTACAGAGAGCTATTTCTGCTATGAACTATACATTAAAGAAATATTAGCTTATTATGATAGTTATATCATTGTCACTATATTTATCTGGTTTCATTCCAAAGTTACTACTTCTCAAATATGTATTCAAAACTGCTCCCGATGCTCCTAAAAGTAAATAAATAAATAAATATACACACATACACACACACACACATATATATACACACAATATACATATGTAGTTAAAGACAAAATATCTGTAATTTTAATCTTTAAAAATAAAAGGCATAAAAATTATTATATTTGATGTTAATGCTAGCACTTAATTTTTTTGTTGTTGTTGAAAAAGGAACACTTCTTTTATTCATTATGAATGCAGAAAACTAGGCCAAGACACTATAGATTAGAAGGTAAACTGTCGGCATACTCAAATATGAGACCTTTTTATCAATATTTCTTTATAAAAAGAAGATTTGCCTTTTATGTCCATAAAATATTTCCTGTTTAAAGGGTAATCTCTAAATTACTATGTTCTAAAAAGTGTTTTGTTTGCAAAAGGCACCACAGCCAGAAATGACCTCAATTAATGCTAGTTTTGTATCTCCTAGAAATAATACAATTAAAAAAAAACAGAAACATAGAGACTTAATAACTACTTAGAAAGAAATTAATTCACAGTTGAAAGTGTGAGATGTCTTTTAAAATGAAGACTTTTAAAGATTAATTTAGAAATAAATATAGGAAGCAGTGAGTGATACTGAAAGATCACAATTATACATTCTCAGTATGAAGATCATTATTTTATATTCTCAGTATTTTTCTTCCATTTGAAAAAATATGAAAGAAAAGGAATTATCCTTATGCTATATAAATAATATTCTGTGACTCGGCATAAAATTCCCATTGGTTCAAAAAGTTTTATATCTCACATAAGCTGGACAGAAATAAAGATGAAAGTTTGATGGCAATTCATGTTTCTAGAGGTCATGAAAACAGCAAGTTTGAAGGTATATCATGTGGTTTGAAATAATTATTAGTGAATTGTGAGAGTGAAAAAGTAATTTTTCTAAATGAATTTGAAATGTTATATATGCAATTTTAAATGCTTATGTATTTAAGTTAAATATTATAAATATAAGTTTAAATTATTAACTGTATTTATTTAAATATATATCTATTTATGGAAAACAGTTGATTGCTAGAGTGGGGGCTTTAGAGTGTGGAGGGATTGAGCAAAAAGGAAAGAGGACTCATGGACATGAACAACAGTGTGGCGATTGCTGGGGATGGGGGGTATAAGGAGACTAAATGGTCATGGAAAATAAAAAGTAAGTCGGGCTAAGAAATGTAGACTTTATTTTTCAAGCAACAGTTTCCGAATCTGAGTTTGTGCATAATTTTCAAAATATCTATGAAATTCCTTAAAATAAAATATAAAATATTGCCCTGGCTTGTGTAGCTCAGTGGATTGAGTGTGGGCCTGCAAACCAGACAATCGCAGTTCAATTCCCATTCAGGGCACATGCCTGGGTTGCAGGCCAGTTCCCAGCTGGGGATGCACAAGAGGCAACCATACATTGATATTTCTCTCCCTCTCTCCCTCCCTTCTCCTCTAAAGATAAATAAATTTTAAAAATTAAATATATAAATAAAATAAAATATAAAATATATGTGCTTATATCTCCTTGCTACATAAAATTTATGTTTGGTTGACTAATCACAATTAGAAATCAAGTTATCTTATCTATGAGCACATTAAGCATATATAACTGAAGTTTGACATTGATGAAAACATTTTATAGAAATATACTGGAATTCTCTGGTATTTTCATCATAGGCAAAACATTCCTTCCCAAAGGAAGACCCCTCCTTGGTGCTTTCACTATTTGGATTGATAAAGTAGACTATAGATCTCATTTAATTTTATACCTTCAAAAAATAGTGAATATATAACATTCTTCAAATACAAAAGAGGGATTTTAGGAATCCAGGGAAAGGAGTAAAGAATGGCCCGAATATGAATCATTTCCCCTTTTGCTCCATTACTATTCATACTATTCAATACCATACATGGTATTCTTCTCATACTACCAGAGTATACACATGAATGAGAGATCACATGTACACTGTATAAAGGTATTTTCTGACCATAGTGATTTCATACCCTTATGAAATACTACTGAAGTTTACTACAGGATCTGAAAGCTTTGCAATTTGCTTATTCTTCTTTTTGGTAGCCAGGAAACTAGACTCTCAGAAAGGGCTGTTAGAACATGACCATTCTTCCTGATCTATGCTATTGGAGAATGACATGCAGGGGTAAGAACAGGGTTTTAGAAATAGGGAAACCTGAATTAGAATATTATGTCTATCAATTCCAAATGTAAGACTGGGTGAAGTATTTAACTTGTTTTATTAACTAATTCAATAACACCAAGCACACATAATGGTGCTGGGAACCTGAGTTAATAAACAAGTATTTATTAAACACCTAATTTGTGTTAGCTACGGAGCCTGATATGAGTAAAATATAGCTATGGGGGAGGAGGGAAGAGTCCGGGAGAGGAGAAAAGAAGAAAACAAATGCAGTACTTGCTCATGCAGAGTTTGCAGTCTATTAGGATGGGCAAAGTTTAAATAATTGACAGCATAAAAGGTGATAATGTAAAAAACACTTTTATTAGGGAATGCCCCTACATTTCTAAAGGCATTGTTTAGAGAACAGTCTTAGATTGGATTCAGTGAAAGGAGGCAAGGACATGCCATCTATTCGGGACATGATCCCTGGAGCTACAGGCAAGGAAGTGGGAAAGTGAGACAGCAAAGCAATAAAAGCCAATAAAAATGGTGAATTAATGAGTGAATTACTGCAATGAGTAACTGCAGCTCTGGCCCACTGAGGAGGCTTGGAAAACCGCGTGAACCCTGAAGTAGAATCACTACACAAGGCAGTCAGACAACAGGTATGTTAAAGGGTTTTGTCCATTGACTACCGCTCCCCGTCAGGTATAAGCTCTACTGTATTTCCAGGTTATACCTGGCTTAGGGCTGGCTGAGCAACTTCCTTAATATTATCTGGCAGAAAAGAGAGGAAGGTGCCTGAGTATGTTTTCAGAATGCAGGAAACTGTCATTCATGGCTTTGGGGGACTCAGGTGGGCAAAGGGCTCTCAAGTAGAATTTCAATTGCATCTGTTTCAAGATACTGTTGTGTTACTTTTTCCACCAAAATCGAGTGTGTCACTCCTTTGCCTTAACAGCTGTAGTCATCAAACATACGTCATTTATAAGAGTTTGCTCTGATTCTACACCTAACTAAAACAAAATTTGTTAAGTGCTTTAGGTGCAGCTTCCAGCTCAGTTGGCCACACAGAGGAGTTTAGGAACAATATAAGCTGTTCTTTTCTCATTCATGCAGCTTTTGCCCAGCCCTAAACTAGTTCCACCAATCCTACAAGACATTCAACCAGTTTCCTTTTGTTCAGCTGTCATTGCCCACTAGGTTCCACGGAGTTCTGCTGTTAGCCCACGCCACATAGAGCAATAGCTCTCCTGTCTTCTCTTATAGTCTCCAAAGACAAGCAAGAAAGTTATTTGTATTTTTAAGGTACTACTGGTCACTCAAAGAATTGTGAAAAAGACTTTAAAAATACCCACCTAATAGCAAACATTTACAAAGTCCTTCATTTTAACAATGTAAAAAAGCCAGGAATTTTGAGTCAAATATATTGTTTTATTTATTTTTAAATTTCTTTTATTCCTACTTTCTCTAAGTATTTTATTTTAGAATATTGACTTATCCCATGTAGGCTTAGTAAAATCAGTGAGACTCCAGTAACATATCGTTGGTAAAATAAGGATGCTATCAATTTTCACATAGTGATATAGTAAAGAGTAGTGAAACAATGTATTTAAATGCCTACTACAATGACAAAAATGACAACTACCTAGGATATATTCAATAACAGAGACTATTATCATTGTTAACAGCAATCATTTTAAAAAATAAAAATGCTATTGACAAATCCTACTGAAAACTATAGATCAGTTAGATAATAAAAACTATTATAATGTCCATCAAAAATAATACAGTTACTTTTATAATTTGTTTACAACTCCTTACTGTATTTCTTTAATTTATTATGCTTTAACACCATAGGATTGGAAGAAAGAAAATAATTTTATGTACTGCATTATAAGAAATTTAAATAAAAAAAAGTGGTCCCTATATAAATTTCAGTGATGGTAGGTATGCTAAAGAAATGTCAACAAATGTATATCTTAAATCCACCCACAAGAAAATGCATTTTATTGCACAACTACTACTATTACTTATTAGTACTTTGTTCTAATATGCTATCACCATTGGATATTACTACTTTGAACTTTTAAATACACATTTTATATCATGACTTTAAATTTGAATACTTAAAGTATATTCTGGAGAGTATATACAAGTGTGACTAAGATCAAGAAAAAACAAGAATTAATATCTAAGTCCCTCTACAGGAGAAGCAAATCCATTAAGTTTTTTAAACCAACATCCCACTCTCCTTTAGAATGTTTAAAACTCTCTGGTTCCTCTTCAAATACATACAGGTGCACTTACACTCTCTTTAAGATAAACCAGTAGTAGCACATTATTTTTGTTATTCACCATAATTATAATGATAATATATATTAATTTTTACCAGTTAGATAGGTAAGATTCCCTAAAACATTGCAATTTTATTTACTTCTCATTTATATCTACGTGCAAAAGAGAAATATTAGAAATTGCACGTGTTTCTTAAAATTCAGTCATTCTTCACATTGATTCATGAAGAGTGAATATTGGCAAGCATTGCCTCCTCCTTATTTTTTCCAAGTTATCAGGTTTACTTATAAGACTTAGTTGAAATGGTGTGCTTCTTGTGCTTCCAAATGTGTTTGAAAGTTTTCTAAAGGTCATCATTCACTAGCTCAATAGTCCAGAAGATTAGTACTTTACTTATAAGGGCCGTTTTTTTTCTTGTACAAAATCCTGCAGGTTGCACACCAGAACAGTATAACTTGAAAGAGGAAAATGATTGATGATTAAGGAAAACATTACCTACAGGCTGGCAGAACCAGAGGATAAGACTTTACACTAAATTGGAGTGAAAAATGCTTTACCACTAAGAAAAGATAGCCAGTAGCTTACCTCACATAGCAAATAGAAAAGAGATCTAAGTTATTTGGAAATAAAAGAATAGATTCATGATATTCTATCATCGATGTGTTAAGAATCTATAACCTAAGCCCTGGCTGGTGTAGCTCAGTGGATTGAGCGCGGGCCTGCGAACCACACGATTGCAGTTCGATTCCCAGTCAGGGCACATGCCTGGGTTGCAGGCCAGTTCCCTGCAGGCCAGTTCCCAGCAGGGGACACACAAAAGGCAACCATACATTGATGTTTCTCTCCCTCTCTCCTTCTCCCCTTCCCCTCTAAAGATAAATAAATAAAATCCTAAAAAAAAGAATCTATAACCTAAAAATAATTTTACATGTTGTGAGGATTTAATGATAAATGAGAAACTACCTTATTTTAATAAACTTGTTCTGTAGGAGAAATCACAAATATACGAAGTCTGTCCAGAAAGTATCCAGTCATGTACTATGAAAAATAGAGCCATTTAGTGAAGAAGATACAAGATACAAGAAACATTGTACATAGGACAATGATGCCTCAGTCGCCTTCAAAGTAGGCACCTTGGGACCTCACACAGATCTCACAATCACATCAGCTTCCCCATCATATTTTTCTGAATCTCATGATAATCTGCAATCTCTTCCTTTTCAAATGGGAATTTAGTTTTGGGGGAAAACCCACGAGTCTCAGGGCACCAGATCTGGGCTGTAGGGTAGCTGAGTCACCTGGGTGATTTGATGTTTCACCAATATTTCTGCATGAGACATGATGCATGAGTGCATGTGTTGTCATGATGAAGCTTCCAATAATCAGTTCCCCATATCTGCAGCCTTCAGAATCATTCGAATAGTTTCTGTGGAGGACTGTTTAAGATTAATACAAAATTTGATGCAAATGTGTGGCTCTACTTGCTCAGTCATTTTGAATGTGATGACCACACAGAATGTATCATTCAACAGCATCTACTGCCCCCCACTGACTAGTACAGTGAAGTCATCACTGTTCACTCATGTGCATTCAATCTATTCTTCTTTGCTGCCAGGTTACATTGGTGTTATACAAATCATTCCCATCAAATAAACAATGGCTGAACTTTTACCAGACAGATCCTGTGTACATATATCACTATAGATTTTTAGTAAAAAGTAGAAAGCTCCCCATTTTTGGAGACTTAGTTAAGCAGAATTTGTCAGTCTTGCATAGAATATGTAAACAATATTTGTAATTTCTCATATTTACTTTTCCTATTTACTAATGAATGAATAAAATGAGAATGTATTATTTTACTGTCTCTTTTGAAGTCTAATAGTTCTTTATTTTCATCTACTGTATGTTTTAATATGACTAATTGCTTGATCAGTATGAATCTTATAATGAATAGTGAAATGTGCCTAATTTTTTTTGTGTGTCTTTATTTCCTTCTTCAAATCTATCTTATATATACCAGGTAGTAAAATCATGTAGGGCATAATTGTGATCTGATTATTTTTAAGGCACAATTTGTTGTATATTCCTAACTTTTAGTTCTTAGTGTCAACAATATTGGTGAACGAAATGCCAAAAATCTCTATCTGCATAGAATGAAAGTGTTAGTAGAAGAGACTAATTACAAACAAAATATAATTAATATATAATAATTGGTACATGCTTCATAATATTAATTATTTGGTAAGTAGCATAAAATTTATATATGATATATGATACACTATCAGGTTTATAAAGTGATAATGCTTTGAAGAAGAAATGCAACAAAATAAGGGATTTGAAGGTGACTAGATTGGGAGTTCAGGGGACTATTTTGTATAGAGAGGAAACGTTTGAATAAAGCTCAGAATGAAATGAAATAATGAGCCATACAAATTATTAGGGCAAGAGTGTTCCAAACCAAATGACCAGCTGGCTCAAAGGACCTGGGCTAGGTATGTACTTAGCATACTGAGGGAACAATAAGAAGATAGGTAAAGTCTAGGAAGTAGAGGGGTACAGACAGTATGGGAAATACTCAGGATTTTATTCTTTAAGTGTAATGAAAAGCAAAAAATTGAATTCTTTAAAGATAATGAAAAGCTTTTTGAGAGTTTTGGAGAAACTGCAGAGAAATGACATGATATCATTTATGATTGAAAGGGTTGATTGTCTATTGTAGTAGGAAAAAGTGTGCATGTGGAGAGCAAGTTCACAAGGCTATTGCTATACATCAGGCCACATGACATTGGCTTAGCTTTTTCTGCATTTCGCTTTGTTTTGTTTCTAAATAAAGGAAGTTCTTGGAGTGTAAGACATATGGCATGCATTTGTTTTTCTAATGCAAAGAAGAGGGTATTCTGTAAAGTAGGCACTCAAAAAGTGCCTCATATGCAGACAAAATAGTGATTACTCGACTAGAAATTTAGTCTGAGAAGGGAAGAAACCTAAAGACTACAACTTTCTTGAAATATTTTGTGTTTTATTATGTTTTATAATATAATAGTACCTCAACAATACAATAAGTAAATTTTAAATGCAGCGTATATGAAAAGATAATTTTTCTCAATAAATTACACTATGTCGATCATGAAAGTTCTTACAAGTGAAGATATTATCTCTAATACATTTTAGTACATTACTTAATACTAAGAGTAATAACCAAAGCCAAATGTATTCTTGATATAGAATAATTAACATGCACCATATTTTAATTCATATTTTTTTCATGAAGACCTATTGTAACAAGGTACGTTACAAGTAGCCTCAGAGATAAAGATGAGTTCTAATACTATCTCTGACTAGGTGCCTTCAACAAAACTTTGAGTTTTCTGACTTACAGATTGGGAGCAACATTTTGTTTGTGCTACCTCAGTCGGAAGGTTATTATGTGAAACCAATATGGTAAAATATTTAAAAGCAAGGCAATAACTTCAATTTAACTATAAATTTGTAAAATAGTATTATGCCAACAAATTATCTAAAGTTAGTCACCATGGTACATGCAATGGTGAATTTATTTCAATTGTACCTTCTATTAATGCATTATTGTCTTACATATTGGGCCACCAAGTATACATATCTGGAGATTTTATAAATATCCTACTCACTTTATTCTTATATCCAATGACTCCCAAACTTGACTGTACATCAGCATCATCTGAAGAGCTCTTTCAAACTTAGATTTTAGGTCCCACCCCTAGAGATTCTGAATTAGCAGTTCTGGATAAAGTCTGAGAATTTCCACAATGGTGCCACTGTGAGAACCACAATTTGAGAACTACTGATTATGAAGGTAATAACCATTTAATAGAATTAAGGGGAAATGCTTATTTTCTTGAATTGAACTGATCATTCTTTCAATCAAGCTGTGCAGAGAATCTCCTTGGAACTATATAAAAACGAAGAAAATAAACATTTCAAACGGGAAAAAATGAACTAATCACAAACATATTTGAACATTTTGATGACTGACGTACTATTATATGGAAACTCTCCTGAATGAGCCAAAAGACGTGAATATAAATTTAATGTGGCAGAAGAAAATCTATCTCTTACTAGAGTTGAAAGTCAAAATTACATATCTATTATTCATTATATTAAAATCACTCAGGTGAAAAATTGTAGGTGCAGTTTCAAGCACTATGTATTATTTCTTTATTCAGAAAAGTCAAAATCTTTTGTGTGCAACTATATTTTTGATAATGACATTCTTTACTGTATTAGATGTGACCAAAGAATAAATTAATCATTTTAAAGTAGATGAGGAATCTATTGGGAATAGAAGAAATATTCTACCAAAATTTTTGCAGCCACCATAAGGACAAAAAATAAAAGTGACAGAGATATATACACCGTTTTTTATGGTCCATCTTCTCAACTTTAAAAAATAAAAGTGACTTAGTGGGATGCGAGTTAAAGCTGAACCAGTCTCTATTTCCAAAACTTCTATTCAAATGTTCTATGCCTTCATCTCCCTCTTTGTTGTGTATTATATTGCTGTATTAGTGACTGCCTTCTTTTTAGTAGATAAGCATGATATTGTCTATTGTTTTCAGATGGGTTTTCACATATTTACATGTAAAGAAAACAAAACTGTTCTTAACACCTACTCCTGAGACAGACTCAAAGAAATAAGTAAAGACCAGTGATATTTTATTTTCTCTAGCACACAAATATATTTACAGAACTTCTGAACCCTTGCCTCTATAAATATGGATGCTGCATTCCAAAGAAAACTTGGCGGTTTTTACCCCCAATAGATAATAGTGTTTCCCAAGTTCATTTAATTTTTTACTATGATACAATTAATTTGACAATATACCAAGTTCAAGGCTTTAACAAATGAATAGAGAAAAATACAAAATAGGAGAGCAAGATGCGGAAAATTCCATTTTGTTGCTAAATAGGGAAAATTGAGTTAAATACTGGTGTGAAAAGTTCTACCCCTCCTATGTTTGTTTGTCTATTTGGGAATGTGGGTATTTAGCTTTTATCTTGAATCTAGGTCACAAGACATATTAATAGATGACACACTTTTAGATAGAATGCTATTACTGCTCTAAACACATATATCTCTTTCTTTTGGGTACATTGGTGGTACCCGGATGTTAGGATTTCTGAATGCACATAAAACCAGTGGTATTTCAGAACCCTCACAACAGTTCTTTAGCTAACTGACTAAAAGGAATGTAAGGAAAAAATATTTTTATGGAGAAATTCTCAATATTATGCTCTTCTGGAAATTCTGCATAATAATAAAAAACTGCTTGCATATGCTAGTCTCTTTCTTTTAGCATGATTTGCTTCAGTGGAGTTCTCATATTAACTTGGGCCTCCTCTGAGAGTCTCCCCCTCAACTGCCAACATTAGTGTTTCCATTCTGGGCATGTCAGTTCTGGGCATGTGGTTCGGTTTCATTTTGTGGCCACAGGTGAAATGTATAACACTCTGATGCCAGAAGAGGAAGAAGGTTCTGGTGAAGCTTGAACAAGCACAATTCCATAGAGGCCAGAACGACTATTCTCAGTGCTACTTACTCAGAGTTAGTTTTCCACAGGAGAAAAACCATGTGTCAGCTGAGACTTCAAAGCCGTTATATTTGCTTCTGAATGCTTTGCAGACCGCAGCTCTGAATTCATCTATAAAGATGCACTCACCTACAGTAAAAACAAGTTTTATATTTTAAAACTAAAGTAACATTTCCTTAATAAATTCCTAACTATTTACACACTATTGTTTAAACAAACAACCAGCAAAGGGTAAGGGGGACCAAATATATGATGATAGACAATGATTTAAATTTGGGTGATGAAAACACAATGCAATATGCAGATCATATATCATAGGCGTGTACATTTGAAATCTATATGACCTTACTAACCAATGTCACCCCAATGTTTAATTTAAAAAGAAACAATCAACCAAATATAGTACATTCATTAACCCAGACTCTTTCTAAAGTATTTAAGAATTTACATGCAAAGAAAAATTTGTGAAGAGAATGTGCCGGTAGTTTAGCCTGTCCTATCTAGGAAATTCTATTGTTTTATGACTTGCTATAAAAAGTATCAATATAATGTATAATTTCAAATGCTTATCCTGGCATCTAAAAATCTGTCCACATTTTCAAGACGGCCAGTCAAGATGGCTGCATAGGCAGACATGGCTCCCCTCATACACAACCGCAACAAAATTACAACTAAAATTTAGAATAACCATCATTCAGAACTGATAGAAATGGAGTTTAATGGAAGTCTGGCAATTATAGAATTAAAGAAAACACATCCATCCAGACTGGTAGGAGGGGCACAGATGTGGAATGGGCTGGTCCCACATTGTGTGGTAGATAAAAATTTGGGAGGGATTTTTTGGTAGCACCAGGGAGGCAACTTAAGGGGCACCACTGGCATGCAGGGGAAGGCTCAGGTGTCTGGCATCAAGGCAAGCAAAGTCCATGGCCGCTTTTCTGGGCACAGAGGCAGCAGACTGGAGCAGTATCTAAGATTCCATTAACCTGGCTAACATTGTTTCACTTGCCTTGGAGAACCCCAGGGACTCTGCCACACCCAACTTGCCAACCCCGCCAACCATACCAATGGCTGGTCTTGGTTCATGCTTCACAACTTCCTAAATTCTCTCAAACAAGCAGCAGCTAGACTCAGCAAGCCTCAGGCACAGCACTAGGAGCAGCCAATCTAAATTAACAGCTTAACTTTGCCTGGGAATCTCCAAGCCCAGAAACAGTAGTGGCTGTCTCAGACTGCTTTGTAACTCAGGCAAGGTGGCCCCAGGCAAAACACAGTAGGGGCTAATCTTGGCCTGCACTACCTGGGAAACCCCAAAGCTAGCACACGCAGGGGCCAGCTATAGCACCTAGGAGCACCGCCACACTGTCCATGCACAACTAATCCTCCACAGAGGGCAAATTTTGGTGGTAAGTGGTCACGGGCCATCCTTGAAGTGGACTGGACAAGAAGAAAGTGTACTTAGCTCACACAAAGAATATAACTCAAGTGATATATGAGGCTGTGCCACTCCACCCTACAGAATACCTACTACATTAGGCCACAGTACCAAGACATGGAGTCAAAGCAACTCTACCAAATACATAGAAACACACAGAGTGAGGCTGCCAAAATGAGGAGACAAAGAAACATGGACCAAATAAAAAGCATGGATAAAAACTCCAGAAAAAGAAGTAAATGAAATGGAGATAAGCAACCTATTAGATGGATAGTTAAAAATGCTGGTTACAAAGGTGCTTAGGGAACATAGTGAGGACCTTAACAACATACAAAAGATCCAGTCAGAAATAAACGATATACTAATTTAAATAAAGAACAATTTACAGGGAAACAACAGTAGAGTGGATGAAGCTGAGAACCAAATCAATAATTCGGAACATAAGGAAGCAAATAACAACCAATCAGAACAAGAAGGAAAGAAAATAAAAAAAAAATGAGTATAGTGTAAACAGCCTATGGGACAACTTTAAGCAATCTAACAATCACTTCATGATGGTGCCACAAGGAGGAAAAAAAAGAATAAGAAACTGGGACTCTATTTGAAAAAAATAGTGAAATAAAACTTCTCTAATTTGGTGAAGGAAATAAACAGGCAAGTCCAGGAATCACAGAGTCTCAAACAAGATGGATGCAAAGAGGTCCACCCAAGACACTTTATAGTTAAAGTGTCAAAAGTTAAAGATAAAGAGATGGGAGGGGTGGTGTGGGAGAATGGGTGAGAGCTGAGGGGATTAAGAAGTACAAATAGGTAGTTACAGAATAGCCATAGGGATGTAAAGCACAGTATAGGAAAGAGAGTAGCCAAAGAATGGACAATCCTGACCTGCGGACATGAACAAAGGTGGGGGCATTGCCTGAGGGAGTGAGAGTTGCTGGGTAGAGGGGAGCAAAGGCAGAAAAATCAGGAAAACTAATAGCATAATCAATAAAATATAATTTAAAGAAAATAAAAAATTCTATCTATGTTTTCATTAGAAAATAGAAACTTTTATTGATCCACGCTCCCCTTGGAAAAATCCTGGGTTTATAGACCAAGGCTCTTGGCCATTAGCCATGTGTCTGTCTCTCTTCCCTCAGAAAAAGAATAGGCTTCATAGAGTTCCTGCTTCACTGAAATCCTAAAATTGTTTTATTCTAAAAAGATAATTTTTACAAGATACATCAGTGAAGAATATGAAAGCACAGACTGTACTAGGACACTCTTGTGTCTCTTTTGCTCTATCTTGAAGTATTACGCTCACTCACTACTTAATTCTGTTAGAGAATAGGTGGTGGGTTTCTCAGGACCCCAGCTAAACAAAACGTGTTTTGATTTTATTCCATTCCTATATCAACTGCTCAGTTTTAAGCCAAAATAGTCAAACAATATATTTTTAAAGATTTTATTTATTTATCTTTAGAGGGAAAGGGAAAGAGAGAGGGAGAGAAACATCAATGTGTGGTTGCCTTTCGTGCATCCCCTGCTGGGAATTGGCCTGGAGGGAACTGGCCTGCAACCCAGGAATGTGCCCTGACTGGGAATCGAACCATGATTGTCTGGTTCACAGGCCCGCGCTCAATCCACTGAGCTACACCAGTCAGGGCTGCAAAATAGTCAAACGATAATTGAACAGGCTGTGGCCTCTGGATCTTAAAAATGGGAAACTTTTTCCTTGTTTTCCCACCAAAAGCAGGGGTGGTGTGGGGTGGAGGATGGGACATAGGGCATTCAGTGTGCATGTATTGAGTGATTAGGCTCTTCTCCTATTCAGATTTCTAAAATAAATGAAAGAAATCTCCATGGTCGTAGACAGTGAAAAAACTGGGGAATTATATTTAAATGTTGCTTAGTAAAATTTCAAGATACATAACAGCATCTTGAACATTTTTTAAATTAAAAAATGACTGTCATTTGAGGTTTATTCTTATGCTTGCTCTTTCATAGAAAAAAATTAATATAGACTCCAATAAAGATTAGTGTCCATTGTAGTCACTCAGGCTGTGTAACAAATCACTTGCAGAGAGTGGCTAAAATATGAAGCATCATTTATTTTGCTCAAGACTTGGAAATAACTGGCTAAGCAGTTATTGCTTAGGTTTGCTCATGGGGTGATCCTCAAGCTACTTTACTTGTATGTTTGGCACCTGATCTAGGAAGATTCCAACACATGACCCTGGAAAAGTGAGGGCTTCTCTGGAACCCACCCCTAACCCTCTCTCTCTCTCTCTCTCTCTCTCTTTTTGTCTGTCTCTTTCTCTCTGTGGATTTGTGTGTGTGTTATTCCCAAATAAAGCTTTATTGTAACTGGGACTCTTCCATAAAGAGTGAAGAAACACAGAACTAGAGAGCTACTGGAAAACCTGCATGGCCTTTGCTAACATGGCCTTAGAAAGCATGCAGTGTCATTTCTATCACATTCTGTTCAGTTAGGTTGTTTCAAATGCAGGCCCATTTTCAAGGAGAGGCAACACTGACTTCACTTTTTGAAGGGAAAAGTGTATCAGAATTTACAGACACCTGAACAACAAATGGATCAAAAAGGAAATTTAAGATGTCTTGGGACAAATAAAAATGGGAATACACCATACCAAAATCTACAAAATGAAGCAAAAGTAGTTCTAAGAGGGAAGTTTATAGCAACGAATGCATACATCCAGAAATTTTTTTAAAAAATTTTCAAATAACTTAATTTTGTACTTTGAGGAAACAGACAAAACTAACTAAACTTAAAGTTACCAAAAGAAATAAATAATAATAATAAGAGCAGAAATAAAAGAAATAGAGAAAAGCAAAACAATAGAAAAGACTAACAAACCAAGAGTCAGTTGTTCCTTTAAAAAGATAAAATAGACAATCATTCCTTAGACTAACCAAAAAAGAGAGAACCCAAATAAATTGATTAACAAATGATAGAAGCGATATTAAAACTGACTTCACAGAAATAAAAAGAATCATAGAAAACTACTATAAACCAAAAATTTGGAAAAACTAGAAGAAATGAATAAATTTCTAGGAACATATGACTTACTCAGATTGAATCAAGAACTAGAAATCTGAACAGACAAATTACAAATAAGGAGTCTGAATCAATAATCAAAAACCTCCCAATGAAGTAAAATGCAGGACCACATAGTTTCTCTGCTGAATTCTATAAAACATGTAAAGATGAATTAATGCCACTAATTTTCAAACACTACTAAGAAATCACAGTCCCAAAGCCATACTCCCAAACACATTTTAAGAAGCCAGCATTACCCAGATCCCATAGCCAGACAAGGGCAGTACTAGAAAAGAAATCTATAGCCAATACCTTTTATGAATGTAGATGTAAAACTTTTCAACAAATTGCTAGCTAACTGAAATCAGTAGTACATGAAAAGGATCATATACAATGATCAAATGGGATTTATTCCTGGGCTATTAGGATAGTTAAATATATACAAATCAATCAATGTGATAGAATATATTAATAGTATGAAAGATAGAAATCACATGATTATCACAATAGAATCAAAAAACTTTGGACAAATTCAACATTCATGATGATTAATAATATCTCAACAAGTTGGGTATAGAAGGAACATAACAACATAATATAGGACATATATGACAAGTCCATACTCAATTATGAAAGGTTGGAAGTTTCCAAGGGATAAAATAAGGGTGCTGAATCTCATCACTCTTATTCAATGTAGTCCTTGAAATCCTGGCCAGAAAAATCAGGCAAGAAAAAGAAATAAAAGCCATCTGAATCAGAAAGGAAGAAGTATAACTGTCTCCGTTTTCACAAGACATGATCTTATATATTTAAAAAATCCTAAAGACTCAACAAATAACCATTGGGCTAATAAGCAAATTCAGTAAAGTTGTAGGATACTAAATCAGCATTCAAAAATTAGTTGCATTTCTATACACTAATTTTTAGTTTTCTAAAAAGAAAAACTAGCCTTTTACATTGAATTTATTAGTATAATATTGGTTAATAAAATTTTATAGTGTTTCTAACAAATGGTGCTGTAACAACTGGACATTCAAATGTAAAAAAAAATTAGAGACAGATCAATACCCTTCTTAAAAGTTAACACAAATTGGATCACAGACATAAATGTAAAATTATAAAATGACTAAACAAATGACCTTTGGTTCAAGAGTGACTTTTAAAATATAACACCAAATCTATGAAAGAAAGAATTGATAAACTGGTCTTTTAAAATTAAAATTTTCTGCCCAGCGAAAGATGCTCTCAAGATAATGCAAAGACTGGGAGATAATATTTTCAAAGGACATATCTAAAAAAGTACTTACATCAAAATATACAAAAAACAGCCCTGGCTGGTGTAGCTCAGTTGATTGAGCGTGGGCCTGCGAACAAGAGTATTGTGATTCAATTCCCAGTCAGGGCACATGCCTGGGTTGCAGGCCAGTTCCCAGCAGGGGACACATGAGAGGCAACCATACATTGATATTTCTCTCCCTATCTCCTTCCCTTCCTCTCTAAAAATAAATAAAGTCTTCAAATATATATATATAAAACTCTTTCATTCAGCAATAAACAAACAAACAAACTAAAAAATGGGCAAAAGATCTGAACTCATACTTTACCAAAATTGATATATAGATGGTAAATAAGCATATGAAAGTATGCTCCAAAGTATGGTATCAGGCAATTCAAAACATAACAGCAGTGAGCTACAACTACACACCTATTAGAATGGTAAAAATTGAGAACACTGACAATGCCAAATGCTGATGAGGATGTGAAGCAACAGAAACTCTCATTTATTGCTGGTGGTAATTCACATGCTGCAACCACTTGCAAAGACAATTGGTCAGTTTCTTACAAAATTAAATATATGTGTACCATAAAGTCCAGGAATACCACTCCTCAGTATTGACTCAAAGGTATTAAAACTTATATCCACAGAAGAAACCATGACTTTTATAGCAGCTTTGGTAATAATGCTCAAAACTTGGAAAGCAACATGATATGCCACATCCAGGGAATGGAATATTAAAACAAAAACAAACAAACAACCTTAACAACCCATTAAATAACATGGAGGAAACTTAAATGCATATTGCTAAATAAAGAAAGCCTATCTAAAAAGACTACACACTGTATGATTCCAACTATATGACATTCTAGAAAAAGAATCTGTAGATACAGTGAAAATATCAGTGGTTGACAAGGGTTAGGAAAAGGGAGGAATAAATAGGTAAATCATAAATGATTTTTAGGGCAATGAAAATTCTCTGTGTGATGCTATAATGGGGAAGACATAGCATTACATATTTGTCCAAACTCTTAGAATTTATAACACAAACAGTCAACTATAATGTAAACTATGAACTTTGAGTAATAATAATATGTCAATGTAGGTTTATCGATTGTAACAGATGCGCCACCCTGGTGGGGGAATGGTGATGACTGGGAACACCACACACGTGGGAGGCAAAAGGATTTATGGGAAATCTCTGCACCTTATGCTTAATTTTGCTGTAAACCCCAAAATGTGACAATATACAGTCTATCAAAACAATAATAAGAGTTTTAAATGATTTTTAATTATAATGCATATTAAAATTAATTCATAGATTTTTCTGTTAAGGTTTACTATATAAGTTTTTGCTTTACTTTTCTTGCATACTTTATCAATTATTACATGTTATGGGAATTTATTTTTAAATATACCAAAAATAGACAGGGTTGTTTAAAAAAGACTTATTAGTCTATCAAAAATTGTGTTATGAATTTTCTAGGATAGACCACATGTAAGGGCACAAAACAAATCTCAATGGACTTAACAAGATTGAAATCATATCAAATGTCTTTAACCACAAGGCTATGAAACTAGACATCAATCACAAGAACACCAAAAAACATGTAAAAGACATGGAAGCTAAATAACATGTAATTAAATAATGAATGGGTCAACAATAAAATCAAGGATGAAATAAAAAGATATCTTGAAACAAATGAAAACGAGAACATAATAATCCAAAATCTGTGGAACACAGGAAAACAATCCTGACTGAAATTCATTGCATTACAGCCCTATCTCCCCCAAACAAAGAAATTAAAAAAAAAAAGAGAAAGCTCAAATAAACAATCTAACTTTATACTTAAAAAAAAACTTGAAAATAAACAAAGAAAATTAACCCAAAGCGAGTAAAGAGAAGGATATAAAAAAGATCAAAGCAAAAGTAAACAAAAAGATTCTAAAAAAAAGATACAAAAGCTCAATGAATCTAAGACCTGGCTCTTTGAAAAGAGAAACGAGATTGGCAAACCTTTAACCAGACTCATAAAGAATAAAAAACTGAGTTCTTTTCTCTCTATAGAGAAAGAATCCAAATAAGTAAAAGCAGAAATGAAAGAGGAGAAATAAAAACTGACATCAAAGAAATACAAAGGATTATAATAAAATATTATGAACACTATATGCCAACAAAATGAACAACCTGGATGAAATGGGTAAATTCCTAGAAACATACAACCTCCCAAAACTAAATCAGGGTGAATCAGAGAATCTAAATAGACAGATTTGGTAATTGAAGGAGTAATAAAAAAATTCCAAAAAACAAAAGCTTTGGACTGGATGGCTTTAGAGGTGAATTTTACCAAACATTCGGAGGCAGACTAATCCTTCTCCTCAAACTATTGCAAAACGTCCAAGAGGAAAAAAGCCTCCCAAGCATATTTTATGAGGCCAGCATTATCCTAATTCCAAAACTAGAGGAAGACACAACAAGAGAAGAAAATTATAGGCCAATATTCCTGATGAACATAGATGCTAATATCTTCAACAAAATGTTAGCAAACCGAATACAGCAATGTATCAAAAAAAACCATACACCATGATCAGGTGGGATTCATTCCAGAAATGCAATGTCGGTACAACATTTTCAAAGCACTAAATGTGATTCACCACATAAGCAAAACAAAGGATAAAAACCATATTTATATCAATAGATGCAGAAAAAGCACTTGATAAAATCCAGCACTCATTCATGATAAAAACTCTCAGCAAAGAGAGATTAGAAGGAACACACATAAATATAATAAAGGCCATATTTGACAAACAGCCTGCCAGCATCATACACAACAGGCAAAAATTACAAGTGTTCCCCTTAAGATCAGGAACAAGACAGGAAGATTCACTTTCATTTCTCTTATTAAACATAGTACTGAAAGTCCTAGGCACAGCAATCAGACAAGAAGAAATATATAGCATCCAAACTGGAAAGGAAGAAGTAAAACTGTCTTTATTTTCAGATAACATGACACTGTACATAGAGAACCTTAAAGATTCCACCAAGAAACTACTAGAATTGATAAATGAATTCACCAAAGCAGCAGGATTCAAAATTAATATCCAGAAAGCAGTTGCATTTTTATATGCCAATAACAAACAAGCAGAAATAAAAATTAAGAAAATGATCCCATTCCAACTGCTTCAAAAGAATAAAATGCCTGGGAATACCAAGGACGTAAAAGACTTGTACTCAGAAAATTATAAGACACTGAAGAAAGAAATTGAAGAAGATACAAATAAGTGGAGGCACATACCAGATCCATGGAAAAATTAGCATCATTAAAATGTTCATACTATTCAAAGCAATCTATAGATTCAACACAATTTCTATCAAGATTTCAAAGATGTAATTCATAGTACAAGAACAGATATTTCAAATATCTATATGGAACCACTAAAGGCCCTGCATAGCAACAACAATCCTGAGAAAGAACGAAGTTGGATGAACCAGGCTACCTAATATCAAACTATACTACAAGGCCATAGCAATCAAAACAACATGGTACTGGCATAAAAACAGAGACATAGATCAATGGAACAGAATAGAGAGCCAGAAAAAAAAACCCACCATTATAGTCAATTAATATTCACAGAGGAATTAAGCATATACACTGGGCTGAAGATAGTTTATTCAATAAATGGTGTTGGAAAAATTGGACAGGTACATGCAGAGAAATGAAACTAGATTACCTTCTTACACTACACACAAGAATTAAATTCAAAATGGATTAAAGACTTAATGTTAGACCCGAAACCACAAACATCATAGAATAAAATATAGGCAGCAAATCTTGGACATTTCTCATAATAATATTTTATCGTATACATCACCCCAGGCAAAGGAAACAAAAGAAAAATATAAATGGGGCTACATCAAACTAAAAAGTTTTTGCACAGCAAAGAAAAACCTCAACAAAATAAAAAGAAAACTCACAGGATGTGAGAACCTATTCACTGATACATCTGTTGAGGTTAATATCCAAATAGTATAAAGAACTTACAAAACTCAACACCAAAAAAAAAAAACCAATTAAGAAATGGGCAAAGCTTGAATAGACGCTTATCCAAAGAGGACATACAGATGGCCAATAGACATATGAAAAGATGCTCAATGTCACTAGTCATCAGAGAAATGCAAATTCAAACTACAATGAGATACCATCTCACACCTGTCAGAATGGCTGCCATCAATAAAATAACAAACAGCAACTGTTGGCAAGGATGTGGAGACAGGGAAACACTCTTTCATTGTTGGTGGGAACGCAGACTAGTTCAGTCACTGTGGAAAGAAGTATGAAGATAACTCAAAAAATTAAAAGTAGATCTGCCATTGACCCCGTGATTTCAATTCTTGGAATATATCTGAAGGAGCCCAAAACACTAATTCAAAAGAGTGTAAGCACCTTTATGTTCCTTGCAGCATTATTTACAATCACCAAGATACGCAAGCACCCCAAGTGTCCATCAATAGATGAGGAGATAAAACAATTATGGGACATTTACACAATGGAATACTACTTGGTCATAAAAAAGAAGAAAATTTTACCCTTTGTGACAGCATGCATGGACCTGGAGAACATTATGCTAAGTGAAATAAGCCAGTCAGAAGAAGACAAATGCTGTATGATTTTACTCATATGTGAAACCTAATGAACAAACTGAACTAACAAGGGAAATAGAGACAGACAGGCTCATAGAGAGAGAGGAGGATGTTAGCTAAATGTGGGGAGGTAGGGGGTGAAGGGATTGAGCGAAAAGGTAAAAGGACTCATGGACATGGACAGCAGTGTGGTGATTGCAGGGGAGGGTGAGTGGTATAAGAGGACTAAATGTCAATGGAAAAATAGAATAGATTGTTTAAATTGTGCTATAAATAAAATTAAAATATTTGTGTTTATGTTGGAATTTTAATTATGATTCACATTAAATGTACCTAAACATATCTAAATGCATGAAACATTGTTTTTTGTAGAAAGAAAAAGTTATCAAAAGTTCAAAATTGAGTTATTAAAAATTTACAAAGACTAGATAAAACAAAAATTGCAAAAAAATCAAATTTTAGTGAAATGCATTTTATATCAAATAAATACTGAGATTTTATAACTTAGGAGATATATATAACTTAGATGCCAAACCCAATACTGATATTGAATACCCTGTAGGAGTGAACAAATACAATAATGAAACATTTTTCAACAAAATTCACCACAGAAAAGATATATATGTGTGTATATATATATATATCTCCACATATATATATATATATATATATATCCATATATGTGTGTGTGTATATATACTTCAGCAATTAAGTAGTGTGCCATGGTATTTATATATATATAAAATCTTGAATATGATGTGAGTTACTTAAGGGCTTTTTTGAACTCTCTACTGCTTCTCAAACAAATACTAATTTATAAATCTAAATTCAAAATCCTTTAAGAAATGTATATAAAATTTTCTTAGATTTCTTGTAGATATGATGTCTATTTCTCACTGCATAAGCCCTGTAAACTTTTATAAGTTCATTTTTCATCATCGCTCGGTGAAGTAGGCTGCTACACAATGTGCTAAAATCTTCATTTCTCTTTCCCGTGCAGTCACTCAATACAGTGTTGCTCTGTGTATTCACCTGACCTGTCACACTGCTTATTCAACCACCTCTTTCCCTGCGCTAATACCAAAATCCAGTCTGAAAAATGACTGTGCCTGCAAAACACAGCCTTCTCAAAGACGGTCCCTGTCTCTTTGTCACAGCTCCTCTCACAGGAGAAGCCCACACCTGGTATTCTGCTAAACACATTTCTCCTTCTTGTTACAGCTCAAGATAGCTCAGGATCACTGTCCGGATTTCTAATATTATATATAAGATTAAAAAGTGAGTAATACTAGATAAATGAATTAATGTGCCCATGGACTTATCAGATTGATATTTAGCACTTTTTAATTCCTGAAGTTAAATGTTTACCTGTATAAAACTATCATTTATGTAGAATACGTTAAAATATGTTGGTTAACTTGTTATCAGACTAAATGAATATTACTGTAACATTTTAAAAAGAATTAGAATATAACTATATGCATACTAAATCCATAATGTTCAGAGTTTTAAGCTCATGTCTTCTTATGAAAATATAAAATCTACGTATTCTCTAATGTTTTTATTGTAAAACCACATGGTATATTTGTTTTTCTAATATAAATCATATCCTAATATTTGCATACCTCCCCCTTATTGGTTCCTCCTATATTCTAATAAGTCCCCGTGGATGAGCTAGGACTCTGCAGAAAAACAAATTCTATGTTCAACTTAATTCTGTATTGCATTTTAAAATACACAAAGCACATTTGCATATATTATTTCATTTGTTCTGAAGCAATGAACTGTGTCTTCAAGGAACTTATGGCACTTTCCTAAATTGACAAAAGTCAAAGATTAAGGTCAGGATTCTGATTCCTAAATTTGTGCACTTTTCACCATTCCTTTATTAAAAAGAAAAGTATTCTGACCCTTTCAGAGCATTATGCAAATCACTAATTAGAGTGAATTACTACAAATACCTCTGGGTGTTTCTATGTTTGTTTCCATTTAATTCTGGGGAATTCAGGTTTTCTAAGAATTTTAATGAAGGTTGTATTGTATTGTACCACCATTTTATTTGTTAATGTGTTTAATAGGCAGAGAATTGTTGAATTTTGTAAGGTTGTTTTTCTCATCTACTAAAATATTATAACTTATAGACCATCTTTTACTTGTGTTTATTTGTCAAATTTTTAAGTCCCCATATTTTCAAATGTATTCTGTTTTTAAAAATTATTTAATTTAACCTAAACTTTACCTTTTCAAACAATAAGCAATATATGATGATTCAGCATGTATGTTTGAATACACATTTAAGTTTGCTGTTGAAACACAGCATCATTTACTGCTTGCACCTTAGAAAAGTTCACAGAATTTAAGCATTAACCAGATATTTTTCCTATTGATAGTAGCTATTTTTTTAGTGTCCTACTTTGTATTAGGACATCTTATACAGTTGTCCAATCTGATTATATTAACGAAATGTTCTAACATAGGTTCTTTTCAAAGTAGTGGGGTGATAAAGGAAAGCTGGGGCATTGAAGTAAGTACAATCCTCATAATTTATGACTCCAGATGTTTAGAATGACATCATTTTATCTGTATATTTGCTTCAGAAGAAAATATGTATTTTATTTTATTTAATATTTTATTTATTTATCTCTAGAGGGGAAGGGAAGGAGAGAGGAAAGAAATATCAATGTATGGTTGCCTCTCATGCATTCCCTGCTGGGAACTGGCCTGCAACCCAGGCATGTACCCTGACTGGGAATCAAACCACAATCCTCTGTTTCGCAGGCCTGAGCTCACTCCACTGAGCTACACCAGCCAGGGTGAAAATATGTATTTTAAAAGAGATGAGTTCTGAGAGCAGTTCTTCATTTCCACCACACTCACAACATGAACAGGAGGGATGGATAGTGAGAGGCCAGCTATTTCAACTACTGTCCAACTCTTTTCCATTAATGTATCTTGTTTGATGTCGTTTGACATGTAAGGACCATGGTTCCAAATGCACTTCTACTTTTTAAAGAAGAAATGTGTGCATTTTATTTCAGAAAAATGATACAAAAATTTAATTTGTTTTACACCATTATGTCAATTTAACTGAATTTTTTATAACTTATAACTTTCCTAACTGACCTAACTTCTTACGGGGTATAATTTTGAAGTTTTCATATGAGTTCCACACTACCAATTTGCCAAGCAAGAGAAAATAGAATCATTTTTGCTCTTTCAAAATTTTCTCAATGCTTTTAAATTTATATTTGGTTATAAAATAAAGGATCAGAAAAAAGTTACCAAGCTATTCTGCTATATAATTCTCTTAAACAAAACAAAACAAAATATATATATATATATAGGTTAAAGACATTAGGAAACATACTGAGTAGATCCCAACCCTCTAATAGTTGTAAATTAAGGGCTATAGATGTGTGTTACCTAAATGTAGAAATATGCTAATGAAAATCTAGGAAGAGTTTGCATTTCTGAAGTTTGTACGTGGTCTCTACTTTCCCTTGTGGCTTACGTCATTTGATTCCAATCCTCCTGTTTCCTAGTGGCTGCCCCCATGGCAAAGAAAGAAATCATACAGTTTGAGTTTCCCCCAGGGACACACAGAAGCCAGTAATTCTGCTAACATTTGCTCTTATTTCAAAGTCCAAACCAACACTCAAGCCAAGTGGCTACCCATATGTTCTGGCTCTACTTTCACAATGAGGAAAAGCATGATGTTTTCACGGGCAGGAATTCAGGTAGCCATTGTGAGGTGGAGTATCCCAGTGCAGAAGAACAGGCAGCAAAACACTTCATCATTATGCTAAGAAAGTAGAATTAAATCAAATTACTCTCTACAAGACATCAAGACAGAAAAAGCAGTCTTGAGTGGGATGGTGGGATGGAACTTTCTTATTGCCTAAATCACCATAACTGGGCTTAAAGAAATGCAAAGTACCCCACTTTCTAATGAAAACTG
Organism: Artibeus jamaicensis; assembly: GCF_021234435.1. Classification (NCBI taxonomy): domain Eukaryota; kingdom Metazoa; phylum Chordata; class Mammalia; order Chiroptera; family Phyllostomidae; genus Artibeus; species Artibeus jamaicensis. Next base: position 20,082,653 of record NW_026522025.1, on the reverse strand, counting down.
AAAACAGCTGGGAGAAAATAACCTGTTTAGGGTTTATTAGAAAGAGGCAGAAACAGCTATGCTGTCTGCTGGAACCTCCTCAGTACACCCATGTTTAACCTGGTGGTGGTCTGTAGGAGTGTGTGTAAGGCAGATTCTCCCTGGGACTGCCCTGTTCATGCACACTCATCTCTAGGTTAAGTAAGGAGGTATCTCAAGTATTAGAGATAGAAATTAAGGGTCTCTAACAGACACAACAGTCAATGTTTCATTCCTCTGCTGAACATGCTCCAAATTCATTGATCTGACCTGAGCAGGAGAAAAGGAATGAAAGAGGGGTTTGGATCCAGTCTCAAGGACACAAGAAGACTGATACATTTTCTATTGCAGCCCAAGGACTAATGTTTTACCCCACATCCCTTTTACTGTTATTGTAGTCTTACAGGAGAGTAATCATAATTTCCCAATATTTTTGTCTTAGGGTTCCCAGAAAAATATTAATTATATATACTGTTAATATATATTACACACATTGATAATTATATATTATAAGTTATATATAAATATAGTATACATAAACTATATGTAGAACATACATATACTACTAATATAAATTATATGTTTTATATTATATACTACATGCCTTATATTATATTATATTATATTATATTATAACATATAATATATACAGATATGATGTGGAATATGCAAATGTATATTATATACAGCTACAAATGGATTGTGTAATTGGATAAAATAAGTTTACAAAATAAATATGCATTTATAAAATTGGTTCACATTTTCGATGCTAGCATGGAAAAAATCTTCAAGACAGATTAACTGGCTTGGAAAAGTTCATGAACACTTCATGTCCAAAGGGCATCTGTTTCAGAATAATTTCTTCTCCTGTGATGTCAGTCTTACACTTTATTTAAGACTTTAAGTAATTGATGAGGCCTACCTATATTATAGAGGACACCCAGTTTAAGTGTAAGTCTTGCCAAAAAAAAAACAACTCACAGAAAGATGCAGATAAAGATTGATCATATACTTAGGCACTGCGGTCCAGTCAAATTAACCACCAAATATCTTACCATGATATTGAATTATATGGCCAATTCTTTTTATTTGGACCAGGAGAAAAAAGCAGTGACACAAATGATGTTCACTCCCTATAAATGTCTAAATTTCCTTTTATTCAAGGGAAACAAGTAGTTGTATTTGAACAATGTGTTGGAAGTATTATGAGAAATTGCCCCACTGTAAGAAATACCACAGCAGCAGGCACGGTGGGGCATTCTACCTGGAAGCCTGAGCTGGATCTTGCAAATCAGGAAACAGCACCCTGGGGAGAACCACAGCACCTCCAGAAGAACATATACGTGTGTTCCAGCCCATCGGCACACTTACCACACACACAGAATATCTGTGGCGGTCAGGAAAGTTGTCAAACCAACCAAGAAAGACATCTATGACATAATCTGTTTATCAAGAAATGCATGTAACTTTCCCTCTGCTGTAAATGAGCCCCAGTCCACTGCAGAACACATAACTCAGAAGAGTCATGGGGAGGATGTTCTCAAAAACAGACATGTCCCTCTTTTTCACCACAGAGTGAGGAAGAGTATCGATATTTTCAGATATCTGAGGAGGGAAAAACAGTTCAAGTAAAGGTGGAGTTAAAGATGAAAACCACATAGATTTGAAAGTAACCAGGCGTTCTGTAATCTGCCCACTATACTTTGGGGATTCAGGATAATAAAATGTTATGCACAATATAGCTGAAACAATGACTGGAGTAAATTAAAATAAAACACCACCATATCTATATTTATTAAATTGGACCACTTAATATGAGGGTTATTGCTCCTGTCAAATCACTATGTTGTATATATGAAACTGATATAATATTTCATGTCAACTGTAATTGAAAAATAAATTTAGAAAAAGAAAGTGGTGTTGGCGTGTCACTTATGGGAATGGGAAGCAGTCCAGAAGCCCACAGGGAACAATTAGAAAAGAGTACCTCAGTTCAAGAGGCTCTGCTTGACCAGTAACTTCCCATTGTTAATATCTTCAACTAGGTCTGTGCTGTCTCCCTTCCTTATAAATGCACAGAGTGATTGAGGAGGATGGGATCCTCAGGCGGGAGCCTGTTTTACTTCTCCAACACACTTGGCCTAACCACACTTCTCTGTGGAATAATGACAGCTCAGGGGGGTGGGTATACTCTCTATTTTTTTAATTAACCCTAGTTTACATTTATGCTACATGACAATATGCCAGTTTCATCACTATAGGGCAGTTTAGAAGTTGTAAAGATACATGTGGAGAACAATACAAGGCATGCCTGCCACATTAAGGAAGCCTTTCTACAATATGAATTTAAGATTAAAAAAAAAGACAGATGTTATGGACTGAATGTTCATTTTTCTCCTCTCAACTTCAGATGTTAAAGTCCTGATCCAAAAGTTAGGGCCTTTGGAGGTGATTAGGTTCACATGATGTCATGAGTTTAGAGATTCCATGATGAGCTTAGTGCCCTTATAAAAATAGGAAGGGACACTGAGCTTCCTCTGTCCCCCATGGGAGGCGACAGCAAGGAGGCAACCATCTGAAATACTAGAAGGGAGCCCTCTCCAGAAACAAAATCAGCTGCCATTTTGATGTGAGCCTTCCTAGCCTCCAGAATTGAAAAATAAAAATCTATCGCTTGAACAACCTGGTCCATGATATTTTCTTACAGCAGCCCAAGACAAGGCAAGATACAAGAAGTCATGTTAAAGAGAGATTTTTTAAAAACATTGCTTGACCACTGTCTGGGTCCACACATGAAACACAAGGCTGCCAAACTCCCCATGTGTTAGCCCATACACACCTTTCTTGTCTAAATTAGTCTAAAAGGGTTTCCGCAAATGGTATTGATCAACACGTGGAATTTAAAGCTAAGGACATTACAATTATTTTTAAAGAAAGGATAGTTCTAAGTAAAATAATGATGTCATTTGTAAAATGTTTCACTGCCCAAACTATGAGTGGCCTCAGAAACTCTTTCTCCTACACATATGGCTTACTGGAAAATAAATAAAGATCTAAAATGCAATAGTCATTCATTTTCAAAACCATGTTTATTTTTTTACAATATCCCAAAATTGAGAGAAGATTTAATTATTGGATTTAAAGGGAAACAGTAAGTGATAAACTTCTTCAATTCAATCCAGCATTTAGAACAGCCATCTGAAGAGATATATTGCCATGTAATAGGACAAACTTTAATTTAATGAATCAAATTTGCTGTTAAGTAGTAAGACTGCAGATCTTGGATTCCACCTAATTCCTGAATTTCCCTAGTCATGGAGTTAGGACATTGCTGTTTAGAAGAGGACAAAGTGTTGGCCAAACAGAACCAGGTAGCCAAATCTTCAAAATTCCACAATTGCTTCCCAGCTTTTCAGAAAACAGTCTACACTCATACCTTACCAAGTTGGAAGTGAACATTTCTCTAGAAGTAATATAAGCCATGTACCCACACAGATCTTGCAAATAATCAGTCTCATGGTATTGCTCTACTAATTGCAAAATGCACCCTAACATAAATAGCTAAGACATCAGCCGAAGTAACTTTTCTCCTTTCATATAATAGCCTCTTTTATCTTTAGTCACACACCTAGAAATACAGCAAATCTAGAACAACCCAGCAATCTACCCTGTAATTGTAGAAAAGCATCAGAAAACAAACTATATATATAGTTTGTTTATATATATATATATAGTTTTTCTCTATATATAGTCAATTGTTACCAACATCCTCAATTTAAGAAAACTCTAAAAACCACTTAGAAATTTTTTAAATTAATTCTATAGTAATTTTGCTTTCCTATTATCCACAAATACTATCTCACATTTCCAGGTTCCTCAAATTTCTAATATCTCTAGTACTGTTATTCTCAGATTTTGGCTTTGCCTCCTACTTTAAAAAAGTTAAAAACCAAAAGATATGGACTGTTTAATCTCACCAAAACCAAACAAGCCAGTGTAATTCCATTTATCATCTTCTCTTTTCCCAGTCACATTATAATGATGAAATTACCTCACTCCTAACAAAAGTTGTCTATCAGCACTGAAATGAATGAGTTCTTACCACTCTTATTACAAACTTATACAACAAAGTCATAACAATAGCAAAAAAGAAAAACCTCTAAAGCCACAACCTTTCTCACTTATGGCCCATCTCTACTATATTTTGAAAACAACTTTTAATAGAATTTTCTAACACAGTGTCATTTTTGTCTAATCTCTTACCAGACATTTAATCAATTTTCCTATGTTTCAAATTATTTTTTCTTAGAAATAAACTTCAATGGCAAAATTGAAAGTCATCTGCATGCTTTTCCAAGTCTCATTGTTTTTCTAGTCTTCTCAGAGGCATCCGTTATCCTCAAGTTTGTGAATCACTTCCTGCCTATATGCTTTATAGCTGCACTACACACCCTACATACACATAACCATATTGTTTTTTAGAAGTCATTAAAGTTTTTATTTATTGTATATTATTATAAAATTTTGTGCAAATTGAAATCTCATTTTGTTCGATTGTATATTTGTTTGTTTGTTTTGAGGTCAATCCATGTGGGAGAGTCCTAGAACTCAGTTTCTATTGACTCCTTCCTTACTTATTGTCAGCCAGTATCTTGGCTTTTAAATGCTACTCATATTTTACAAATTTGGAAATTCACCTTTCTATTTCTGATGCTCCCCTAGACTCTACATTGATATATACAATTGTGTACTTGACATCTACCTTTAAATGTGTAATAAGCTTCTCAAACTTAAATTTAAATCTAAATTTTTAATGACCTTTTAAATCTATTTGTCCCCTCAGTGTTTCCAACTTTTGTAAATGCTAACTCCATTCTTCCATTTATTCAGTTCAAACACCGGAGAATCATGGTGATAGTTTTTCTTAAACACTCTATTTTTATTAACTACATTCTCATTTTTAGGAGTAGGTGTCCTCCACAGGGGTCTCCCTGGTCTCAAGACTTAACCTTCTATCCTCCAGCTTCAAAACTTATAGTGAGCAAAGTCATCTTTTCAAATTATGCTAGGTCACACCATGTCCTTGCATCCTGCGGCGACATCTTCCCCTACCCCTCAGGCTACCTAGTGCCTTTCTCCAAGCTCTAGGCACACGACTGACTTCTTTTCCCGTCATTTCCTGGACTTAAAAACTTTACACAGATTTCTAAAAAGACATAACTGCTTTTTCCTGCATTCCTACATACTTCCCTCTGATTGTAAACCTGAATATATATCAGCCTAAATATTATTCCAAAGAAAGGTTTTTTTTGTTCCCTTATCCTCAATCAGTAATTCATGTTACATTTTCTCAAAATACCCTGTACTTGTTTCTTATATAACTTTTAATATTCCGGCAGTTTCATACATATAGATAGTCACAAGTGGATACAGTTTGATTAATCATAGTTCTTGGTTCATGACACACTTATAAATTTTGTCTACATGTAACTGTCTTCCTTGTGTATATACCTATTTATAATACAAAAAAATCTACAAATCCAACACTAGAGTAAATCCTTGTTTTTTAAGAATAAATTACTTCATATTTACTTACATTTATTTATAAATTCCTTTCCCAATTGTTTCTTAAATTTCCCTCTAAAGATAACTAGTGTCCTAAACCATGTTTATTATTCTATTTTTTAATTTCTACATTTAGTTTTAATTTGATTAAATTTTAATAGAACTCAACTTTTTATTCTTTAATGTTATATTGTCCAAATGTGTCCATACTATAGTTTGTAATATAGTTCATTAATTTTAAATTGGTAATAATATTTTGTGTATGTTTTTTCACTTGTGCATTGTCTTTCTTTTTTAATGTTTTTGTACTTTTAAATTGCAGTTTACATTCTATATTATTTTGTATTATTTTCAGGTATACAGCATAGTGGTTAGACAATCATGTTTAGATAAGTATTTGGGTTGTTTCCAGTTTTTCATTCTTGCCAACAAAGAAACCATGGAGACACCTATAACAAATGTTCTAGTCCACATGTGTGTTAGGTAGAATTTTGTCTTCTGTAACCTTTGCCCCTTGGTGATATTCCCACAGCATGATTATGCTGTGTTACTGGCAAAGGGTTTATGCAGATATAATTAGTGTTACTAATCAGCTGAATTGAAGTTAGAAAGAATACCCTGTGTTATGTGGGTGTGACTGATATAATCACATGCACCATTCAAAGCAGGGATCTTTCACTGGCTGGTAGCAGAAATCAAAGATTTGAAGCACAAGGAGGATGTTGATGTTGGCTTGAAGATGAAGTGGCAAGAAATTTGGGACTCAACCATACCACTCCAAAGAACTGAATGAGCTTGAAAATGGAATCTTAATCAAAGCTTCCAGAGAAAGGCTCAGCATGCCAATATTTTGATTTTGGTCTCAAAAGGCTCTTAAAAAGGATTCCATTGAGTCAGGTTATGCCTAAACCTGTGATGCACAAAACTGTGAGATAATATATGAGTGTTTTAAGTTACTATCATTGTGATAATATCTTAAAGGAGCAATAGAAAACTCATACAATATGTTTAAGTGTTTCTCTTGAAATGTAATCACTCCATGAGTTACAGAGTGTACATCTACAATGTTCATTAGTAAACTCTTAGCATCTAATATTGTGCCTGGTTCATTTTAAAAACTGAATACATATCAATGGATTAAATCAATAGACAGAAAACTGAAGCCTATACATGTTTAAAAACTGGAGAGAAATAGGATATGAAATAAAAAGGCAAATCAGATAAGTATAAAATAATAAAAATATACTAGAATACAATAATGCAAAAAACTGATAGCTAATATTTATGAAAATGTAACATGAAACAAATATTATAAGAACTATCTACAGCACCAAGGTTATGAAAGTTTATGTTTAAAAATTTTATTGCAAACACATTTGTTAATATTCAAACCACATTTTCACAAAGAAATGTTATTACCAGCTGCCAATACATTTTCAACATCACCTGAAAACACCAACATAACCCATAACTCAATTCCTCATTTCCATGCATGGGGCAAAAGAAAAAATTTTTAAGCCATTTAAGTAGAATAAATATATAACAGCAGATGTCTGATGTATGCGTGGGGAGTGAAGACAGAAAATGAAAAATGAGTGATTATATCTGAAACAATCGGAAATTATTGCATTTTGTAAGATAGATTGTTGTAACAAAACAATAGTTTTGTCCAACAATATTGTATAGTTTATGGAGTAGACGAAAGACTAAAAGCAAGGGCGTTATTAAGTTTTTTGCACTTAATTCAACCATGAGTGAAATAAGAATACATTTATGTTGTGACATTTCAAATGAAGATATCTCAAAGATCATCAGCTTAGAGCTTGATCATGAATTAGATATAAAGATTAAAGGGTGGAGATGTTAAGCTTTTTATGACTATTCATTAGAGGTTAAGGTTAGATTGAAGACTTAGAGTATTTTCTATCCTGAACTTGTAATTTTCTAAAAAGACCAGGTCATCCTCTGGTGTGTCCCACACAAAGTAATCTAAACAGCTTGATTTTATGCAAGAACAAGTTCACTGACTGTCTAAACATTTTTAATTGTTTCCATTATTTTCTCATTTTATATTCTGTAGATTTTTTATTTGAGCTATATAATTCCAGACTAGGTTCAGAATTTGTTTTATTTAGTATATTTTCTATACTGGTACACAATTATACTGATAAACTGATCAAGCTTCATTATTTTTGCCTTCATTTGATCAGGCAACTCATACTCCAATTCGATGGTGGGCACATAGTGTACGTTAACAAGAACATGCTTTTTGCTGCATGATCAGTGGAGGTATCATCTAAATCCCAAATTTCCCTAGGCTGCTTTATTAGATTAAGATAACTTTGTATTATTGGCTATACTATAATCAAACTAATATTTAACTACATAATTATTTTGTTTCAGCATGCTATTTAATACTAAAAAGTTACTGTTTTTTTATCTTTCTCTGCTTCATATATTCGGTGTTTAAGTGTATATTTTAATCAGCTTTTATCCACTATTAATACAATGCAATATCACTGGATATTGCACATTTACACATGAATCTACAACTTCATATTTTGTCATATGTACATCATAATCAAATAATCTCAGATTCCTTTATTCTTGTTATTCTTATTATGTATTCCATAATCATTTTTTTCTTAAGGAATTTTGGTACTTTAAAACATAGAATTTTAACACACACTATGTTTTCAAATGTATATATACATATATGCATATATACAGTAGAGGAAAAAATTAAAAACAGATGCTATCATGTTTTAAATTAATTGTTTTCTATCCTTTCAATTCTAATGGCATCAAATTGATTGAAAATGTGCTTTAATAAGGATGTTCTATCAAACTATTCTCTAGCAGAATAGATATAGTTATAACTTTAGAAACTAGTACTGGCTTACACAAGCCCCAAGTTTAAAGGTTAAAAAATCTGGTCATTGTAGTAATATATCACTGAATTTAAATTCCATAGTAAGTGTACACTGACTATATTGTATAATATATAGAAATATATATGTACATATGTATATATTATACTCCACTATATTCATGAAACCTAACACTGAGCCTATATTTTGTACACATATGTGTAATGAATATATGGCTGATTGCATTTAAGGATCCTAACACAAAATAGTCATTACCGAATGTAAGTATAAACTTACTATTTTTCTGCAATGGTACCATAAAACCTGAAGGATGCATTTTGAAAAACACAGATTAAAGCAAAGGTAAACTATATTGATAATCTTAGCAATTAGGACTGTTGAAAATGTTGCTGCCATATTTAAGTGTTAAATTGTTAGAATTCAAAAGAATTTGCAATAGCATCCTCAAAAGAGTAGCAGGCAAATTGCTCTTAGATATTATATGACTTCAATATAGCTTTTAAAATGATATTCATTTCAGTCTGGCTGGGTGGCTCATTTGGTTGGAGCATCACCCCAATATGCCAAGCTTGCTGTTTGAATCCCTGGTCAGAGCACATACAAGAATCAATCAATGAATGCATAAATGAGTAGAACAACAAATCCATGTCTCTCTTCTCTTTTTCTCTCTCTCTCCCCCTCCCCTTCTCTCACTCTAAAAAAATCAATTAAAAATAATATTTGTCTGAAAAAAAATGAAACTTGAACCTTAATAAAGACAATATGCTAGAAAATTAATTAGAAATTGATTATGAAATGAGGTAAAAGAGAATAGAATTAAACTTCTAGAAATGATTGAAGGACAATATCCTGCTGACTTTGAGGTTGGTACGTATTTCTTAAACAGTACACAAAAAGAATCACTGATCATAAAAGATCGACAGATATTATTTTATTAGAAATGAATACATCTGTTTATTAAAAAATATTTTAAGATATTGAAAAAGCAAATGCCCCCAGGAAGAAGAAAATATTTGTCATATATGTATCCACAGAACTCCTATTTAATGAATCCTACTAATTTATTAGAAAACAGCATATTTCTTGAAGAAATGAGTGAAAAACTTGAGCAACCTTTTCACAAGAGGATATCCAAAGATACAATAAACATATTAAAATAATCAATGTTGTAAATCATCAGGAATGCACATTATAACCACAATGATATATGGCTACATATCTACTGAATGGTGCAACTTAAAGACATACACAATACAAATTTTGGGCACTTAAATTGATCAACACTGCTCTTATACACAGCTGGTGGTGGAGTAAATTGGTACACATTTGCAAAACTGTTGGCAGTAGTTTCATAAGTAAATGTTTGAATAGCTTATGACTAAGCAACTCATGTGTAGCATAGACATGTACAAGAACGTTCATCAAGCACAATTCACAACATCTAAAAATTGAAAATAACATTGAAAATCACCATCAATAGTAAAACAAAAATATGTTATATAGTAGAAAAGACAATATTTCAAGCAGTTGTATACATAAATATTATGGACACACACTGAGTCAAAACCCCTCAAACACAAAATAGCACATGCCACCTCATTTCATGTGTACAAAGCACAGAATCATTTGAAACGAATCTGTAGTGAGAGGTCAGAACCATGGCTCCCCCTGGGGAATGTGTAATGACTGGGGAGCAGAAGCAGGAGCAGCTTCTGCAGTGCTTATAGTGATCTATACCATGAACTGAGCACTGACTACCCTGGTGTGTTCACTTTATAAAAAATTACCAGCCTGTAAACTTAAGATCTGTGACTTTATTGTGTGTATTTTGCACTTTGATAAAAAGTTTGCCAAAATAATTACATTATACAAAACATCAGTGCAAATACCTACAATCACTTCTCTTAACTAGATCAAACCACATTGTAGATGGTTGGTGCAACATTCAATTTAATAATTAGTGTCCAAATTATTATATTAACTCAGGTTGATGCTGTATTTTGAAGTAGTCATTTTTAGTTTATTAATCCAACAATTTGTAAAACTGCACCTTCTTATCTTTCCATTCTTAGTTATAGTAAGATTGATAATTTCAATGAATCAATTCCCTTTCAATTTTTCATAAAAATGAATTTTGATAAAGCTCCAAATAGTCTTAATATTTGTGAGTTGATTTATCTTTAATATTAACAAAAATTTTATTAACTACCATGCCACTATTTTGCACTTACCTTTGTGTGTATTTTAAGCTTACATGTCTCTCTGTAGCTGGTAATAATAATAATAATAATAGTAAATGCATTTATAGAGAGTTTACTATGGGCCATAAACTATGCTGAATGCTTTATCCAATTATCTCATCTAAAAATCATGACACTCTATAAAGCAATTCAACTTTGTCCTATTTATACATAAGGAAACTGAGTCTTGAAGAAGACCTTTGCCCAGGATGATACATCTGCCAGCTGCTGGTACTTGGGTTCAAACCAGAGCTGTCACTCTGGAAGCTCAGGCGCATGAGTAATTAGCTCAGTGCTAAGGAACTAGTCCTTGGAGTGTCAGCCTTATTGAATTCCAGAGATGGCAGCAGTTAAAGATCAATTGTAGCATCTTGATGCTGTCTTTACATAGCTTTCTCCTTATTTACTTAAGTGGTCTCAATTTGTTTCTTATGCATTTAAGTGCTCAATTATGTTAATGGTGTTCCCAGGTGATTTGCTCTTCCCCCTTCTGCTTTTCATTCAAGTGATCCCAGAGGCTTCCCTTATTGAAATAGGGGCTAAACTCTTCACCCTGATGACTTTATCATACTAAGCTTTTGGCGGCTGTATTCTCTGATATTGCTTTTCATTGTAACAAATGTTAGGTACGGACGGGTGCCTTCACATTTTTGAAAGTGTAATGGTTCCTTTGCAGAATGCTTAGTAAGTGATGCATCTGGTTAAACAGAGGTATTGTTATTGTCATTGGCACATATTGATGGTTTTCACTTTGCTTCTACAGATGTTGCTATAATGTTCAACCTACTTATATCTTTTGAGCAACATATATCATCAGTATTTAGAAAAACTGTATTACCATTTAAAAAGTGTTTAGTTTCTAAGGTCTCAAAATGAGATTTAGGTATTGTTTGCTTCCTGTAATTTAGACTGATAATGTTTGACTGAATTACAAAATGTTTAACATGCTGAAAGGTATTATGTGCTACAGAGTTAGTGTCAGACTTGGGTGTTTTGACTGTTTGCTTGCTTACATATCAGGCACATGCCATCTACTCAATGATGATACCACCCTATCTTTTTTTATACAGGTGTAGTGCTGAGACTAGAAATGTAGATGCAAATCCGAAAAGAACAAAGAAACCTCTCTCTCTTTGCAGCCAAAGCTGCGAACATGGAATACCACCAGCTGCAAAAATTAAAATAATTACAGGTTTGATTATATTTCTAACACTTTGTCCCACTCACTATGCCCACTGCCATCCTACATCAATTGTCAAAGAGACATTGGGCATCTTTTTTTTTTAACTAGAGGCAGTCAGATTCACTCTGCTTTTATAGTTAGAATATAACATCCTCAAAAACAAAAACTATACATTTTTTAATCTCTCCATCATTTCAAGTTTGGTCTAGGTTAGTTTCACTGTGGATAATATTAACAATAATGTGCCTTAATTAACACAGTGGGTATATAATATGCCCTCTCATGAGGCCATATGTAGTGAACACAGCTACCTCTTGATGTATGCCTGTGATTTCTTGTTCCTGCATGCCTTCAAGAACTGCCATTTCTCATTTTCCTGAATATCATAGTGTCCATACTTTAAGCTGTTACCCAGTCAAGCAGTCCACATGGAGGAGAACCCCAACAGTTAAGTTTTTGAGAATATCAGGTGAATTAGCACCAGAGTCTGGGCAGCAAAGCAAGCCCTTTGTACGAGGGGACTCTTGGCAGGTGACAGAGATTTAGCCTCTAGTTTAGGCTTTGAATAGTAAAGGTGGGTGAGAGTTGAGCAGAAAAGAAGCATGAAAAAAATATATATTATTTCAACTAGTAAATGAGAAGCAGACACTGAGGCAGATCACACAGACAATGAATGACACAAGGCAGAGGAATTACGACTGGAAGGATCAAGTCCTGAGTGGGGCAGAGGATTCGGGTGGCAGGCAAAAGGCAGAAGCTGTTATCAGGATGGGGCGGCACCAGCAGAGACTCAAATCATAACGAGGGTACCTTGAAATTATTCCGTAAGTGCCGGCATAGATCTTTGAATGACCTGCAGATACAGCTCAGAAGAGGGAGGGCAGCGGGGCTGGGCTGAATCTAAGTGCTAAGGCCAAGTGATTCCTGCTTTCAAGAAACTGATTCGGAGACTGGGAAAAAGTGCCGAAAAGGGGGGAAATAATTATTTTGATTTCTTCCCCCAAACATTTTATTTTCCAAATTTATATATACTCCCGAAAAAAAAACTCAGACTTAGAAAAAGATAAAATTTAGAAATGGTGGATCCATTTTGTCTTTGATATCAATTTCATGTGTTAACTAGATGAAAGGATGCTGTATTGTTTTTTCCCTATTGACATATTTACCCAGGTCTGATTTTAGAGTCAGGGTGAATTCAAGTCAGGGCTTATGACCAACATCTTTAACATTTCTTCATTGTATTCGCCTGCCGTCCTAAAATCCTGATGGTGCGTCTTATATATACCAACCATCATACAGCCATTTGCTATGTAAAGAGTGATGGCAATCCCCAAATGAAAAAAAAAATGGGTACTTTAAGATCTTCCATAATACCTGGGGGCTAGAAAATCTACATTCTAATGATTTTGCTCTGAAATCTATTTATCAGGCATTCCCTACAAAATTTCACTTTATAGCATTTTCAAATTTTTAGTGAAAATCTAAACATACTTTCTTAATGTAATAAGTACTAAAATACTTAAGATGCTAATTTCATGAAATGTTTCATCTTTCATGTCTGCAACACTGCTACAATTGATTAATTGCTTTGGTTAATTTGTAATATTTAATTATATCAATAACCATAATCTAATTCTTGCTTTATTATTTCTATTCATTAAACAAGCACTGACAATAATTTAACAGGCATAACATGTCATATTTTTGTTATAAGTTTAATTAAGCGACAGATCTGTACCTCCCAACTCCACTACGTGAAACAAACAAGAATGTGGCCTTACACAGCAATGTCACAACCATAGGTGTTCATGAGCAGCACACTCAAACTCATTGTCATGGTCAATTAATTTCTAAATCACACCAAATTGTTTGAAAAGAATAGACACTTAATGTTTTTACCCTAATTAAAAATATACATTATCCAGTGCCTATACTGAATGTATTCTTGTTGTTGTCTACATCAGCAATTTATAAAAATGGGTTATTAGCAAAATTCTAATACATGCCACAAATTAGACTATTATACATCTTATTTAAGTTTTATGTCAAATTAATAAATAAAATTCTAAATCAAGGCATGCACCACATTTAAATAAGCATGTGATTGTGAATAAATAGTAAATGTGTATTTATCAAAACAGTAGCCTTTTTTAAAGGGATTGCAAGCAACAGGAACTTCCCCAAGAGTGTTTAAGCACCCCTGGTGTGATACACACTGAAGCTAGGGAAGAACAATGTGTTTAAAGAAACTAGAAGCAAAGTTTACTACCTTTGGTTCAGTTGCCTAGCAGTAAAATAGTCAAACAAGGGTAAAAGTATGTGCAGCATTCCTAAGCTAAAACCTCTTTAATATTTTTTCTACTGTAAAAGGTTCTAACTATTAAGACTTGAGAAGAACTCAGCTGCAATTTTTGTGACACTTATTTTTCCTTTTTTGTATAATTTTATTCAAATGACCTTCTCTTACCTTCTAGACATGACCATAGATACTTTACAAGCTACAATGTAGTTACCAGCTGTCGGTAATTAATTTTTTTAGTAAAAGTGAATTGCTTATTAAGAGCCTTGCTGACCTCGAACCCCAGTTTTGTGAGCAAATTCTCCTGATGGCAATTGTAAATAAACCATTCCATTCCTTAACTATTGGTAATCAAGAATTCTGACTGATTGCATTCACTTATTATTTGATTGTTCTGAATGTAATTCAAGGATATAGATTTGCAATGGCACACAACTGCTGTAACCACAGTTTCTGTGAGTTGATAGCACAACTGGTTTATATTTTATGTCATGCAGATACACACTTTTGAGTCAATATTTTTAAACAAATTCTGCAAACAAAATAGTGATAAACTCTAAACCAGTTCCATTTTTTTTAAGTTACAAATTTTCATAGTAGAAAGTGGTTTCTACTAGCCATATTTGTGAGGATGAAGCAGGGACATTAGTATTCAGGAATGTTATTATTAAAAGTTTCAGTGTTCAAAATTATGTCTCAATCATAAATAGGTTGCTAAGTTAGTCACCTGGCTCACATTCATGGTAAGAGTCACATCTGTACCTATGGATTTTTCAAAGGTTGACATTTTCAGAAACCTGTGGAAAGAGAGTCTTAGAAAGCAAACATTGCTGAGCCTTTTGTTCTGAAACTTTACAGAGCATGAGACTGTCCTGGAGGGTTTGAAATGGGCATTTCTTGATCCCACCCCCAGCAGTTTCTTTGTGAGTAAATCTAGAATGGAGCCCGATAATCTGCACTTCTAACAAGTTTCCCAGGGGACATTACACTGTTATGCTGGAACACACTTTGAGAACCACTGGCTCAAGCAAATTGAGTTACACTCTACTCCAAAACCTTGAGTATAACAGAAAAAAACAGATTTAAAAAAATTAGCAATTTATAATGCACAAAGAGATGAAAGGTATAGATAGGATAATTTGGGGGTCAGAAAATCCTTGGTATGGGTAATACTGATGCAATTACTCTTTCTTCTTAATGTCAGCCATTTTCCTGGGATGACCTGCTTTTCTTCGAGTGGTGACAGGTGTTAATATACACTGCTACAAATCAACAGAAATCACCCTTGTTAAACAATCTCTATTTTAAACCAATATTTTTGAAAGGCAAATTTCTCTCAAACTGTTTACATAGATTGCAATGTTTTTTTAACTAGGAAAAAATAAACTTTAAATGTATTAAGTGGGATATTTTAAGCCAAGAAAAAGTTATATAACTACAAGCATGGTCAGGTGGGCAAATCTGCCTCGAAATATCTATTTGGAATCAGCAGGGTTTTTAACCGCATGGCTATAATTATTTCATTGATTTGACAAGGTTCCCACAGCTATGTACCTTGGTTCCTGCATTGACTTCTCAACAATCACAGTGAGCTACTGAACACCTGTCAGATTTGGGCAGGGAAGACCATGCTGAATTATAGGCAATAACATGCATTATACACTTCTCTATGATGTCAAATTTCGCTGTTGGGTAGTGTGTGCTAAGTTTCTTCCCTCTTTCATATTTTTCCATCTCTCCTCACTTCTTTTAATATCTTTCTTCCTCCTTTCCCAAACAGGGAGATGAACAGATACTGCAATCCCCACCCTCCACCAGACAGTCTCTTCGAGTCTCTGCCTTTTCCAGGCTGCTGCTTTCTTTCATCAGCCTGCTCTCATCTTTGCCTTTCCCAGTGACCAGCAGCTGTCTCTGACAGGCGTAGTGGTTTATTGTACTTTTGCTATTGGGCAGTCAATCAACAGAGGCACTTAAAACTCTACTTTGATATTTATCTCTCAGGACATCCACCTTTAATGTATTTCCCAAGGGACAGCTGAATCCCAAAGTGGTGAAAATGTACCTTTATGTGCATTAATATCTTTTCAGGGTGCACATGTGTGTGTACACTCACACAGCTGTGTGCATGTAGCTAACAGACCGTTAGTCACATTGTTAGCTATGTTGCTGATTTTTTCCTTATATTTAGTGTCTTCCAAATACATAAGGTAACTTTATTAAAATGCTTTACATAGTAAATAAATCGGATATCTTGTTATTTGCATTTATTTTAATTTTATTCTTTATGCTAAAGGATTGGCATTTGATTTCGAGAACTGTAATAGAACAGAAACAGAAGGTGGCAAAGATAAGTGATCTTAGCTCAGGTATGGAGAAAGCTGGGGAAAAGTCTTTTGAAAAGACATGAGGCAAGTCCACAGTTTGCTGTGCAAGGGGCTGGGAATTCTGGCTACTCTCTTGTCCCTTTCTAGTCTATTTTCTGTATGAAACACATGGGTAAGACTCCAAGTTTTCTGAACTGATTATCTCATGGCTTACGTGTGGAATTCAAGGGGAGGTGTGTGGCTCCCCCTCCAATGTAGTTAGTGGTACAGCAGTTTCTCCTCTCTGGACTTTGATTTCAGAGGAAAGGTATAGATGTGTGCGCACACTGGCAGGTCCTGAATTGAGTGGCTGAAAAACAGATATAATTTATTTAACAGGGAACTTCATTCTTAGACTCCCTGGTGACCTTTATTTTATTATAGGGATTTTATAAGTAATCTAGGTCTTTCCCTGTAAGAGTATTCTCAAAGGTGAAATTATGCTCTTATTTTAGCTGGCCCTGAATTTATGTAACATCTTTATATTATTAACATTCCCATATTTTGTCTTACAGCCATGTATTCACATAGAATAATATGGCTTTCTCTTGGTGTGAATTTTACTTTGGTTACTTTAATACATCATTTTTTTGACAGCTTTCAGCTTTAAATATTTTATTGCAATTTTTTCATTATTTTTCTTAAATTATTTTGAAATGAAAAAGTTGACACTTTTTCATTTCTTGTTCTCTTAAAAGCATTATATCTAATTGGGCAAGTTACTTTAATGTGCTTTATTTATTTTAAGGTTCGAAATACCCTAAATATAAGGATGCATTATAAATCTTGGTTTACAATAGGGTAAACTAAGCAGTAAAGTGATTTTCCTAACATTCATATGTTAACAACTTAACACTGTAACCCTAACTTTAGCATTTGCCCCATTATATATAGTAAATGCTTAATAAGTAGTTGTTGAACTAATAATGCTATAGTCTGCTCAAGTCAAAGGTTTTCTAATTCCAAGTTGTGTACAATTTGCTCTTTTTATTCATTCACTCATTAATTTTATTATTTGTTTGTTTATTATTTAATTATCATTGAAGTACAACTTTCTGTCTTTTACTACCATTCCAGCCCACCGCCCCAGTGCCCCCCCACCTCCCTCCCATTTCCACCCCCCTTAGTTGTT
Organism: Artibeus jamaicensis; assembly: GCF_021234435.1. Lineage (NCBI taxonomy): Eukaryota > Metazoa > Chordata > Mammalia > Chiroptera > Phyllostomidae > Artibeus > Artibeus jamaicensis. Next base: position 20,064,962 of record NW_026522025.1, on the reverse strand, counting down.
GTCCATGTGTCCTTTATACTTGTTTCTGTGAATCCTTCCCCTTTTCCCCTGAAATTCCCTCCCCTCTCCCCTCTGGTCACTGTCTGCCTGTTCTGTATTTCAGTGTCTTTGGTTATATTTTGCTTGCTTGTTTGTTTTGTTGTTTAGGCTCCTGTTAAAGGTGAGATCATATGGTATTTGTCCTTCACCACCTGGCTTATTTCACTCAGCATAATGCTTTCCAGTTCCATCCATGCTGTTGCAAAGAGTAGGAGCTCCTTCTTTCTTTCTGCTGCATAGAATTCCATTGTGTAAATGTACCATAGTTTTTTTATCCACTCATTTACTGATGGTAACCTAGGTTGCTTCCAACTCTTGGCTATTGCAAATTGTGCTGCTATAAACATTGGGGTGCATAGGTTCTTGTGGATTGGTGTTTCAGGGTCTTAGGATATACTCCTAGCAGTGGAATTGCTGGGTCAAAAGGCAGATCCATTTTTAGTTTTCTGAAGAAATTCCGTAGTGTTTTCCACAGTGGCTGCACCAGTCTGCAATCCCACCAACAATGAACTAGGGTCCCTCTTTCCCCACACCCTCTCCAACATTTGTTGTTTGTTGCTTTGTTTATGATAGCCATCCTGACCAGTATAAAGTGGTATCTCATTGTGGTTTTAATTTGCATCTCTCTGATAGCTAGTAATATTGAGCACCTTTTCATGTGTCTCTGGATCCTCTGTATGTCCTCCTTGGATAAGTGTCTATTCAAGTCCTTTTCCCATTTTTTAATTGGGTTAATTGTCTTCTTAGAGTGGAGTTGTGTAAGTTCTTTGTATATTTTGGAGATTAAATCTTTGTCTGATGTATCATTGGCAAATATGTTTTTCCATACAGTTGGTTCTCTTTTTATCTTAATACTGTTTTCTTTAGCTATGCAGAAGCTTTTAATTTTGATGAGATCCTATTTGTTTATTCTTTCTTTTATATCCCTTGCTCTAGGGGACATATCAGAAAAAATGTTGCTGCATGAAATATCTGAGATTTTCCTGCCAATATTCTTCTCTAGGACTTTAATGGTGTCATGGCTTATATTTAAGCCTTTTATTCACCTTGAATTTAATAAAGTACCAATGGCATATTTCGCAGACATAGAACAAACACTTCAAAAATTTATATGGAATTATAAATGACCCCAACAGCAGCTGCAATTTTGAGGAAGAAGAACAAAGTAGGAGGGATCACAATACCTGATACCAAACTGTATTACAAGGCCATTGTAATCAAAGCAGCCTGGTACTGGCATAAAAACATGCACATAGACCAATGGAACAGAACAGAGAGCCCAGAAATAAACCCAAGTCTCTACGGGTAATTAATATTTGACAAAGGGGGCAGTAACATAAAATGGAGTAAAGATAGCCTCTTCAACAAATGGTGCTGGGAGAAGTGGACAGCTACATGCAAAAAAAATGAAACTTGAGCACCAACTTAAACATAATTTTATTCAATATGTATTAAATAGGCCCCCCAAAACTACTCATGATATTAATCAAAGCTTCAGATCCAAAAATCAACTGTACAGAGTGGTAGTTGAGCCCATATAACCATATGCTATCATTTAAAATGGTCATGTTAAAAGAGATGAGCAGAGGGGAAAAGTTATGATTTAATTGAGTGAGGATTAAGAGAAGTCATTAAATCAAGACCAAATCATGAAGGTGGAGATATTACAAAGGGGAAAACAAATTATATTGGATTGACCAAAAAGTTTCTTTTGTTTTTTTGCCATAACATGGCTCTAGTAGCACTCAGTTGTCTTTAACTTCATTCAAAGTAATTTTGTTAGATTGTATTGTGACAGCTGTCATATCAGCATGCATTAAAAAAACTTATCAAAATTGGAAAACTTTTGTGTGGTCATTTTAATATTGAAGGTGGAAGAAAATAAGCAAATTTTGGGTGTATTATACTTTATTATTTCAAGAAATGTAAAAACACAATTGAAATGCAAAAAAAATATTTGTGTTGTGTGTAGAGAAAGTGCAGTGACTGATCAAAGGTGTCAGTAGTGGTTTGTGAAATCTCGTGCTGTCAATTTCCCACTGGACAATGCTCCATACTCGTGTAGAACAGTTGAAGTTTATAATGATCAAATCAAGACATTGAGAACAAAGAATAGTATACAATGCTGGGAATACCAAATATGCTCAAAATATCCAAATCAATAATTATTGGTGAAAATAAAAAATGTGTCTATTATTTTACAGAAGAAAAAACTAAATGAATTGTTTGTCCAGTCCAATAAAATACAATCTTTCATGGCAAAGTGCTTGAGTGGCATAAAAACAGATAAGAAACCCAGAAAATTTTTCACTGAGAAGGTAGCCAGTGATAAGAACACACACTAGACTCCAGGCACCATAGAGAACATTAGGAAAGTTTGATAGTTAATTAATGGCAAAAATAGAGATCGGTAACTTAATGACAATTGCTATTGTTAATTTTGTTTCTTTTTTTATATTTATTTTTGAGAGAAGATACTTATAAGTTGAGAAAATACAGATTGCTTATTGAATTCATTGTAATTGAATCAATTCTTCATAAAATCGGCTTATAAGGAAAATTGGAATTTTTAGTTGTTTGATGAGATTTATCTATAGTAGAATATAGCAAACAAACTTTAACATATGATCTCAACAGTGGCAGGAATAATAAAAAATTATTATAAATAGATTTTGTGTATTTCAGATGCAGAATGAGGATTTAACAAAAATGTCAGAGTTAAGTAGAAAAATGCAAAAGAAATTATAACAGATATGTCCCTAATGTATAATGAGTACTATTAAATCATTAAAATTTAAAAACCCTTTTGAAACAGATAAATGGCCCTGACTGTTGTGGCCCGGTGGACTGAGTGCTGGCCAGTGAACCAAATGGTTGCCAGTTCTATCACCAGTCAGGGCACAAGCCTGGGTGCAGGCCAGGTCCCCAGTAGGGGGTGCATGAGAGGCAACCACACAGTGATGTTTCTCTTCTTCTCTTTCTCTTTTCTTTCCCTTCTCTTTATAAATAAATAGATAAAATCTCAATAAAATGAAATGCATAAACAGATCATTTTAAAGTATTAAAATATGAATATATTTAGCCTCATTCCCAACCATTGATATATAAAATAAAATAAGAGACTACTTTATTTTTATAATAAAAACATTAATAAGATTTAACTTAAAAACATTTAATTTTCTTTCCAATTATTTTGTAGAGGACATTTGTCATTTCTTTTTGAATAATGAACACATTTTAAATATTTTCCACACATTCTTGTAATAAGCACTCTCCAAAATAACAGTGGAAAGAAAACTGTAAGGTTTTTTTGCAGGGAAATTTAACAATATGCACCAGAAACAATCAAATATAAGTAATTATTTCTGGCAATAATTTTCTTCATCCATATTGCTCTCTGAGAAGAAGTCTTCAAAAAGTTATATGCATGGGTGTTCAACACAATTTTACTTATCAAAATATGTTTAAGTAAAATATGGAATGTTCACATTTTTGGATACGTTCACTATATTTGACATATATGTTTTTATATTTTGAATGCCCACTATAAGCACAAAGCAATTTATAAAGAAGACATAGGTTTATATTTATTGACATGGATCACATGTCAAAAAATAGGATCACAGTATATTGTTTTATGGAATAAAAATTATATTCAAAGCAATATTTACAACATATTCCATCTTTGTAAAGGCCATGGATGCTAGAAAATACATTTGGAAGCACATACCCCAAATCATTAGCAATAATTTTTTAGAGTGGTATTATTATAAGCACATTTTTCTATACTCACCTATTTGGTGTGAATTTTTATAAATGAGATTTTTTTCAATAACTAAGAAAAAGCAAACTTGCTTTCATTTGGGACAAATGAAAGAATTAAACTCCCCATTAGTTTTATAATACTTTCATCAGTATCTTTTTTGTCTCTTTTCTATGATCAAAACTAGAAAGTATGATTACCTCTGTAATTTATACAGAAAAATCAGCATCCATTGAAACAGCTGGGTTGAAATTTGTATGCAGAGGAATGGTCATGTGACCCTACCATTTCACCTTTGTTAAAAGATGAGTTCATTTATGGGATTGAGTTCTTATTGCTTGAAATATGTAGGTTATTATTATTGTAATTAATTATTTTCAATAGAGTTGTGAATAGGTAAGAAAAATACTGACCCAATATTGATTTATGTTAAGGCTTATAATTTTTACCTTTGCCTGAGATTATTTTGATCAAATTCCTAGAAAATTATTTTTGAAAATTATTCTTACACAGTGATGTGTTGCTAATGAGAGGGCTATGTTCAGAGAAATGTGTCCTTAGGTGATTTCATCCCTGGGCTATCACAGAATGCACTTACACTAAGTAGATGACATAGCCTACTATTCACCTGAGATACATGCTGTAGCCTGTAGCTTCTAGGCACCAAACCCAGAAGGTGTACAAACCCATGTACATCATGCATCTGTACTGAATGCTGTATAACCCAGTGATATGTATTTGTATATCTAAACATACAAAAGATTCAGTAAAAATATGGTATAAAAGATGAAAGAATGGTACACCTGTGTAGGAGAAAATGGTATACCTGTATAGGACAGTTGTTATGAGTAACTTGCAGGTCTGCAACTTGCAATTACAGAACTTGCAGGTCTGGCAGTTGCTCTGTATGAGTCAGTGAATGAGAAGTGAGTGAATGTGAAGGCCTAGATCATTCCTGTACCCAGCCATAAACTTTATAAACACTGTTGCACAAGCTGCTCCTTCTAACAGAGTCATAAGTAGAACATCGGGGCTGTCAATGCTGCTCCATGAGCAGGGCCATGGACTAGATTCATTGCAAATATGAGGAGGAACCGGCTGGGTAACATGTCGACCACCATGGGAGTGATTGTCTGGAGGGAGTAAAATGCAGCCTGAGGATCAATAGGAATAAGAAATTAAGAAGGAGAGATAAAGGAACATAGGGATTGTCGTGGCAAAGTCATTTTAACTATTGCATGCTGGAGCAGTAGTAAGATTAAGCAACTTTGTGGTATTCATTTTTTAAGGGTTTTTAACATGGAGTGAGGGTGTTGGTGCTGAGGACACCATATTTTGACTTTGAAAAGTTGATTTTGGCCCCGTTGACCCTGTCTGGTACAAAGGGTTCTTTCTGGCCTTAAATTGATAGGAAAAATAAAATTTATCTAAGTTTCATATCATTGCAACTGGAAAATATTTCCAAAGTACCAGAACAACCTGGTCCCACACAACCACAGAAAGCTTTTACTAAGGTGGCAATGGCAGTTAATCCCTGTTAAGGTAGCTCCTGCAGACATGTGTCCCTATAAAGGATCTTAGGTCCTCAACCAAGAATTCATCGCCACGTACTGAAAGCCATGTAGCTAGAATGGGAGGGCCCTCTCACACCTGAATATGTAGTGCAGGGGGTCAGGCTCCTCTGTGCTGATGCAGGTCAGGGGTGACTGGTTGGGATGTAATCTGTGCACTCAGAATCGGGGTGCTGTGAGTGAGAGGGATCTATTACCGAGGCCCCATAAATATTGCTCCAAGCAGAGAGAAAAAAAAACTTCCTCTCGGATCACATAGACTTCTATTTCTTACAGAAAATTCGGCTCCATCATAGTGTTAAGGGGCCACCACCATATACATAGTCCATCATTGGTAACACATCATTATGTGGCACATCACTGTACAGTTACGGTCAATAAACTGTTACATTTTTATCTAGAATTATGTAAAATGTTATGTTAACATTTCACAATTAATGGCCTTTCAGCAATCTTATTATGAGTAGCTCTAAAGCAAGCTGTCATAATAAAATAGGGATCACTGGCAAATCATTTAAAAACATTATTATTTAGAAGGTTTATAACAAGACATCTTTCATACATTAGATGACTTCCAAAATGATGAGCTGTATTGTTATTAGCTAATGATGTGTTAGGAGGGAATATTTCTCTTCCTAAATTTACATTTTATTGAGATTTACACACAACTCTATACAGGATAGAATGACTAAGGGCTGAAGTTATATGTTTGGTCTCTCCATTGATACCCATTTACTCACAATTTTACAAGAAAGAATCACTGATCCAAGCCTACTAGACTTTGGGCCACATTTCTAATGAGCAAAACCAGGATTTTCTAGTGCCCTATTGTGACATGTCACTTCCTATATCACTCCTTCCAGGACTCATTAAAATGAGCCAAATACCTGGGCTTCTAATAACTGTTCCTAAGCTGTTTAGGCTCCAAGGAACATGTGAGTGTATAGATCTCAAGGTTTAGTTTGAGGAAGTAGAGAAAGATCCAACCCCATCTCACTCTTACCCAAGAGCTCTGCTTTTAGAGTGCTGCTAGTTAAGTCCTGTATTCTCTCACTGTGGCCATTAAATATCAGTCTTCCATCTCCCTCCTCCCTTGTTAGATCACCGATGTAGGAAAGATGTTTCCACTGTGAGAATAGTCATTACCAAGGTATTCTCATTGTTTACTTATCTTTCAGTAGATAACAGAGAGATCTTCTTTGCTCCTTCATCATCACTTTCTACTCTCTGTAATTTGCTTTCTTATTTTTAATAGAATTTGTCATACCTGACTAAAAAATGCTATATCTACCAAGATTGAATTGTTTGTTAAATTAAAAATAAATCAAATGAATTAGAAGGAATATTGACTCATCATTTATAACTAAGTTAGTTTGTTCCATGTTTTTTCTCTGACTTACTTATAAGTTCTATCCTTAGACCTGTGGAAGTTTTCAAAGTATGGACTCCAAGGGTCATACAGAGGATAATAAGAAAAAGACTGCAGGCTTCAGTTAGGTTCTGGCTTCCTAACAGAAATGTTTCCTTTGTAGAGGATGTGAGAGAAGAGAGATTGAGATGACTAGCATAGACAGTAGGTGCTTTTGTTTCAGATGCCATAGACTTCACATCTCTTATCTTCCTGTCTCTATATATTTCAAAGGGTGATGCTAAAACACATATATTTGTTCCAAAAGGCAAAATAGAAAAGAATTATACCTTTACCAAGCAAATACAGTTTTATAGTGAAGAAGACTAGAAGCTAAACTCTCTACTATAGTCAAGAAGACAAGAAACCAGCATGAAAAACAAACAGGTATTATAAGAACAGCTTGGTTGGCTTAAAGAGAGAATGAAAATGGCAAAGGGTAATGTAACATGAGAAATCCATATCTGAATGTCCAAGGAAGCAATAGTGTCTCAAATGCCATGGCTTTCTAAGAATATAACAGTATATTGTAAAGATGAACATCTTAATTGTAGACTTTTTTTCCAAGTAGGTACACATTGAAAGAAATGTTCTATAGACATTGCACAAGCGGGAAAGGATCCTGACAGGGTGAAGACTTTCTTAAGGATTCTTTTTCTCTTTCTTTCTCATATAATACTGTTTGTTCCTGACATATACAAGCAATACTGACCTAGCTTGGAAATATAATCTGTGTGAAATAGGCAATTGTGTTTAGAATAATAGTTGCAGAAGTTAAAAAATATTGTGATTTGTAAATGTTGTTTGAAAGAACTTTCTGTGATGTCTTATATGTACCCTACTTTTGAAAATTAGAAAACATGAGTAATTTAAGGTTGAAGTAATTCAAATTTGGAAATTGTTAAGGAAACTCTTACCTATCAATTAGAAAACAATCTAAGATTGATTTCTAGTCTGGTCTGAGTGGAGGGGGGATTCACACTTGAACTAGTGGGAGAATAAACATTAGGCCAGATTATATACTTATTCATTCAGTAATTCATTTTCTCAAAAACATGTCCAAGACGAACAAAGAAGAACTAAAAGGGCTCTTAAAACATATAATCAAGATTTGTACCTGTGACCCATGGCTATAAAACTTCACTGTGGGAAAAATGTCTCTTTAGTGGTCTTCCAAAGAAGGAATAGTTAATGGATAATAAGAGGCAGACAAAAAGTCTAAATTTGACACATTCATATCCACAGACATCTACCAAAATTACTGTTGACCTGAAAGGAATAGCAGCCTGGGGAGGGTTATTATTTTTTTATGGCTGCTGTAACAAACTACCACAAATGTGGTGGCTTACAACAACACTAATTTATGATCTTTCATTTCTATAGCTCAGGATTCCAAAATGAGTCTTGCGCTACTAAAATAAAGGTGTTAGAAAGGCTACATTTGTAGGCTCTGGGAGAGAATCCATTTTCTTTCCTTTCCAGACTCTAGACTCTGCCTGCATTCCTTGGTTCCTACTCTCCGTCTGCCATCTTCAAAGCAAGAATGGCTGGTTCAGCCTTTATCGCATTCATTCTGACACTTTTCATGGCTACATCTCTCTGACTCCCTCTTATGATTACATTAGACTCGCCTGGATAATACAGGATTAATTTCCCAAAGTCAACAGCTAACTAACAATCTTAATTTCGTCTGTAATCCTAATTCTGCTTTGTCATATAACATAATATAATCACAGGTTCTAGGGGTCATAATTCTAGTGACCACAGAAAGTTGGTTCTTACTGGGATTGGGGGAGTCAAGTGGATTTGTATGCTTACCAGGAAGATCAAGGAGAGATGTTCCTTCTTGTTTGGGTGATAATATAATGTCATTAGCAGAGGAGTGAGCTGAGCAGCACCTCAGCAACTCAGGCAGGCTCGGAAAAATAATCAGTATTGAGTTTGCTGTAATAAATTACTATGTAAATGCCCTTTTGATACGTTGAATTGGCCAGGGAATAAGGGATTATATAAGCTTCTATAGTTTTTAGACTAATATGTAGGGAACCGGTTTGTCTTGGCTTGGCAAATGTGACTCAGCTCTGTATGGAAAACCCACAGATGCGAAGTGGGCAGGAGCCAGGCCTTCAAACTGAGTTTTCCTGTGGGAATCAGGCCTAGAAAATACTTACAGACTGTTAGGGCTTGCTCTTGCTAAAACCCCCTCACCCTGGTCTAAAGCAACAAATGTGTATTGTTTATCCTCAAGGTAACTTCCAAAGACTGTATGAGTTCTCCCAAGGACAGAGCTAATGAGCTCATTGCCATCCCCCTCTGCATGCTATTTTTATTTCCTTGATTTTACATAGAATGTAGACAATAATTTTCTATGTGATAGATAATAAATCTTTCTATGATGTAAGACCCCAGGGAAACAATAAAAGCCTGGCTAGGCAAGGCTCCCCTCTTGAGGGAGTGGCCGAGGCACCATAGGCACTCTACCCTTGAGAGAGTAGTCATGCCTGTTCCCTTTTTCCACACAGAATTGTCGTCACCTGGGCATTGATTCCCGTCAACCACAACAGGCGAACTCTGCTGGACAGGGTCTGCAACACTAGTAGATTCTTAAACTTGATCTCAGTATTTAAGAATATAATTTAGTAAAAGAACAAAAACAGGTAAAAACAAATAATAATGTTACAAGACAAACTATTCTAAAAAGGCAAAAATGCTAAAATGTTCTGGAGCATTTAGAGAGTAAGGTTGTATTTCAATGGTGCGATCAGCATTATTAAGAAGGATTTTAAAGTGGGTAATTCTAAGTAACTGTTGTATCATTTTGATTAATTCATTCAAGGATTGGGAGTCAGTATATTTTACTGGAAAGAGTAGAGACTTTGGAATCTTGAGGAAAACTTGAGAACTGAAACCTCAGTAAATTAATCTAGTTTTACCTAATTTCTAGCAAGTTTTAACCTCTCCAAGTCTCAATTCACTTTATATAAAATCAGAAAAATAACATCTATTCCTCAGGGTTGTTTTGAGATGATATTAAAGATACAGTATTAAAGCATCTAGCATGCCACAAAAGAGATTTCCCTTCTGAGAAGTAACTATTATTTTAAGCTGCAGTCTGAACCTAGTTGCACTGGTTTTTAGTCACACACTTTGGAAATGTGTATGTCTTCCACAAACACTCTTTATTATTTTCTTTTCTAATTTTCACTTTTTTAGATTACACATGCCTGACATCTTGACTAAAAATATAATATTTTTTTAAAATCAGAGTATGGTTTTAGGCATAAAATCTCAGTAAATACCAGATTCCTTTGAGCAGCATGTTGATCTAAGGTTATATTGTACTTATATGTTCAAGACACAATTATTCACCATAAAAGCAAAATTATTATTGTATTCGTGACTTTGAAATATTTTCCAGTACAATAATATTAAATGCATTAGGTTATTACATGTCTATGAAAGGATTCTAAAATGTAAAATTAAAAGTATTTAAATGAGAAGAAAATAAAAGTGAATGATAACACAGAATTCAAATTGGCACCATGGGCACATGCCGAGCGAGCTTCAGTGGGTACTTTTTGTATGCTCTGATGCAGACACCGGCCCGCAGTGTGTGGAGTTATGGGTGAGATAAGATACTCTCGAGTCCTATGGAGGAAAAAGGATGGCAGGGCCACTCCTTCGAGTAGAGAGTGACTTGGAACAGCCTGGCAACTCTCTCAAGGGGAAAGCTCCTTGACTCTTGCCTGGACAGGCTTTTATTGGGTTCAATTAGAGCAGGAATACAGGTAAAGTTCATTAATCATTATCAGGCAGTAAGGATCAAACAATAGGTAGTATACAAAGAATTCTGAGGGCCTATTCTGATTCAGGGTCTGTTAGCTAAAGGGCTGCAAAACTTTGGGAAACAAAGTCATTTCCTGCTCAGACCTTTATATTTTATTGAGAACATTCTTAGCAACATAGGCTTCACAGGATTTTACGTATTCTTTCTTAGGCCTGATCACCCAGGGAGCCCGCTCTTTCCAGCATAGGGCTGCACCACCCTCTGTCATTGTTTTAGGTTTAAATCAGGCAGTGGAAGTAAGACAGCCAAGAGATTAGGAGACTTCTTGCAGAGAAAATGAGGACTCAGGCTATGTCATAGCTAAGGGGCAAGGGTCCATCACCCCCTTTTGCTGTTGCCCCCCAGGTGCTTCCCTGGGGCCTCCACATGATCGCGCCTGTCTTAGATCAACCCCCCTTGGGGAATCTTACCAATCATTGGCTAACCGACCAAGCATTGAGGGCCAGTTATGGATGAAGTAAAAGGAGCAGAATCAGCACTCCTGCCAGGGAGATAAGCTTTGTCTCCTTAGTGGCTTATGGTCCAAAGGTCACTCACTGGGCCTTAACCGTGGGGGGGTTACAGCTCCTGAAACCAGGCAGGGACGTTCCCAACAATCCTCCCTGCCACTGGTAGAGCCCGAAATACTTAGAGGCCTAAAAAAATAAGATTGGAATTAAAACCAGAGTTTCCGTCATGTTCATTAGCTTTTCTTACTTTGCGTTGGCAAACAGATGTTTAACAGACAGTTATAGGTATTGTGACTAAACTGAGTCAAATTTGATACTTATATTTAACTATTGGACTTTATACTCTTGTTCGCAGTTTGTCTGATTCTAATTCATTGTTAACCTTTCACCACTGTTTGTCAGCATATGCATTTCATTAGTGTATGTGAAATCTATGTGGAATTAAACTAATCTCCCAAACAAATGAACTTTTGAATATTTATTAAGATAAAGCTTAATTTCCATATTGTCTCTGTTAAAAAAAGGAATTAGCAAAATTAATAATATTTTATGTTTTTATGCATCTTTTATGTTCAAATAAGACAGTACATTTCCTGTAACCATGAGGAGTCTGTCTCTGACACAAGGAACCAGAAAATACAATCAAATGGCTTGGTCAGCACCATTAATAGGTGGTAGTGTCACCTCTATGACTCCCATAGTCCTTTTTGACACACTCATGTGTAAAGTATATATAGATTTCTCTCAGCTCTTCAGGATTCAAACAAAATTACATGAACAAATAATCTCTTTGTGCAATGTAGTATAATTTATGTAGATTTTGGACATTTTCTAACTTTACTTTCTAGTCATCTTTTTTGTCCTTGGTTGCTTTTGAATAGAGGGCTTTCCAATATTTTTCTCTCATCCACTTGGTTATCTCCCTGTGCATGGCTCCGAACTATGAAGTGGCTAATTTGTGGAGCAGGAAAACAGGTGGCCTGTTTGAGTTTTGGCTCTGAAGTGACCCTGTGAGAAAGGGGACAAGTCAAACAACTGCATTGAGACTTGGATTGGGAGAAACAGGTCCAGACAAGAAAGCTTTCTGCAAAATAGTCATTTAGCAGGCCCTAAAAAGTTCTTTCCATTAAGAGAGAGTGTGTTCTTATTTGTGGCATGCAAGGTACAATGTATATAATTATGTATTATCAAGTTGAATCATGTTTCAAAGCAACTAAGTCTTTACATTATCATTCGTTCACTTATTCACTCAGTTATTCATTTGATGACTATGTATATCCGTGGTTGTTACTGTTCTCCCACCTGGGGATGCCACACAGTCTTACACAGAACAAATGTACCTGTACCAGGGAAGCTTTTATTCTAGTGGGAGAAGCAGAAAATAAGCAAATACAATAGAAGTAATAATTAAGGTTGTAAGGAAAATAACACTGGATAAGAGGGTAGAATTTGTGGCTGACACTTTAGGTAGAGTGGTCAGGGAAGTTCATTGTCTTTTGTATACAACTGAGAAGAAATGTCTAAATTTAATTTTGTCTATTTTCCAATGACTGCTAATATAATTTCTGTTAATGATTCTAAGGAATTTTTGAAACTTGCTAATGTCACTCCTCTTATTATGTATTAGTTTACTGGAGACCTAGCATTCTTCATAAGATCATGTAGGCTATCTTGTATAAAGTACATTATTCTATCTTCCCGTAGAGTTGGCAATTAAGCAGCTAAGAGTGAAGAAGACAGAAGAGACAATGTTCCTGGAAGGAAATAGGTGGAAAGGTAAAAAAAAAAACCAACTTTGAACTAGTTTGGCAAGGATTTTCTATCAGGGAAAAAGACCAGTTTTTTTGGAGTATCTTATTTCTTTCCATGCACTCACTGCCTCTGCCTTTCTGAAACTCTCTCACATTATGAGGAATCCCAGTCAGTGAAGCAGAACTGTGCACTGTGCGTTTTCAGTGTCTTGGAGATGTGTGATCGAGGAGAAAGAGCATTTTTGTCAGGATAATTCCAGATTGGAGCCTGGGAACCATATTCCAATAGAGATACCATTCATTATTAAAGATACTTAGAGGGCTGTGGTAATAATATGTGTCAACTCATTTATTTTAATAATTTCATAAAATTTCATAAATTCTAAATATAAATTTTTGCTAGATATGTGTTCTCTTTGGATCCCCAAGAGTTAAAAAAACAATAGTGAAGACTAACTTGGGAAACAACTTTAAACCACTACATACGCAATATTATTTACATGGTGAAAAGGAGCATCTGATTCCAAACAAATGATTTAAGAATGTACCCAGAGAATCCAACCTATTTGCTAAGTTGGAAACTGCTTTAGAATGAGTGTTCTGAATAGAATTATTCTCAGCACTGTAAAGAATGTTTAGAAATATAACTGCACATAAAGCTCACACAAATACAATATTATTTTGTACAAAGAAGAAACAAGAAAATGACTGAGTGATTTCCCCAAAACAAGTTAAAAATGACAGACTATCAAAAGCTATTTCCTTACTCTTTTCCTTTTTAAAATTTGTTTAAAACTGTAATATCAGGGATAAAATATTTCATAAAAATGTTAATATCATGAGTTAGTTCATAGAATGGAAATTAATTCACAGACATTATCAAAGGAAAGTCCTGAATGGTAAAGCTCCTTCTGGAAAAGGTTATTTGTAATGACCAAATTCGTCACTGTTTGGAATCTTGTAAAGGTCACAATGGAAGGTTTTCTCTTGTTTTAAATAAAATTCTATATTTTAAAAATAAATATGCTTTCCTTCCATTTCATAGAAATATCAGTGCTGTTTGTTCAATAATTTACTTTTTGAGCTTCTGACATTTACCCAGCTGACTGTCTTTGGAGAACAATCTCTTGACTGAGAAGCACTCAAGGTAGGAAAACTGTCAATTAACAAATTACTGTTTGATGCATCGCAACGTGAAGGAACTCTTCAAATTTAAGAAGTGACCTTGTTAATAATTTTTGTGTCTACTACCTCTAATTTAAATTTTAAGCAGAGCCTTTGTATAAAGGCTGAGAAACTTGACTAACAAAGATATCATCAAAAAAAGAGGAATGGCTCAATTAAAATAATAATTGTGTTATCATCGTCAAGAGTTCCTAAGTTCATAAAATGTTAAATCGGATTTCAAATATTTTGAAAGCCTCAGTTTTATAGGCTTACTTTTTTTTTTACCTTGAAGGTGAAAGTAATTAAAATCATGAATTAGAATAGTCTGATTTTACATATATTTATATATATATTTGAATTAATGATGAAACTGATATTTTTAATGATGTAAAATACTGAATACATAATTTAGTAAGGTTTATGTTTTACACTTATTCTGAAAATATTTTAATACATATACTACATCAACAAGGTAAATTATCTAAAAGTAAGTACTTTCTAAGAGTAATTTAAAGTAATAGTTCAAAGAAAAATGAAGCTAATGGGCATAAACTGAATACTGAATATGCCCATAAACTGGGCATATACTGAATACTGAATACTGAAAAAGATGAACACTTTTTCCTTGTAATTGGCAGCACTCTAAATTATGTATTTATGAATGGATGATATAATACAGAAATCCAATTTATGCATTTATATCATGTATACTCATATATACCAAACTTTTCTTGTAACATGAACTTGTCCCTACAGTGTACTTTTTAAAAAATATTAGATGTTTTATACTCAAGATCATAAATTTTGCTAAAAACACTCATCTTCAGTGTAAGCTCAGGGATGAATGTTTCATAAATATTTTTATATTCACACAGTAATCCTCTCCAAAAGGGGTAAAATTTAATTATGGTTAAAAGTGAGTTAAATGGGTTGCTTGGATTAAATTTAAAAAATAATTTAGTCTTAAAATGTGTGTCATTTAAGATTTCTATGTTATATCTTAGGGTAAAATAAAATTGTTCAATATATTTTTTATTATTACAGAGCTAATATAAATGTAATATTCTTCTGGATGTCTATGTCCAAGAGAAAAAATATAGCATAAATCTTTTGCATATAATACATGCTAGTGTCATGGAGATGTTTATGAAAAGATATTTATAATATATATCGAATACTATTTATGTCATTTGTCAATACCACTTCTGCCTACTTCAATACCACCTACCACCTGCTTAACTCTTTGCTGTTAACCTCTTGCAATCTTGCTTAGAAACCATGCATTATTGGAAGCCACCTTTAAACCCCCAACTGTGTGTGTGTATAAAAGGATTTATAGGAAAATGCATTTATGCACATACATATATACACACACAAATATGTGTGTGTTTGTGTATTTTAGGGAGCTCAAGTAATTTTTCCTTTTGCAGTCTTACATCCAATGGATGAATGCATTATGGTCAGATTTCATACAGTCAAAATTAAATGTTTCATTTCAACTCTATGCCATTCCACAAAATAACACGTTAATTTAGAACTTATTTCAACTGTGACTTTACAAATCATGGTTGTTTTTCATAGTACATGCAGACACTCACTTATATACCTTTATTAATATATACATTCAAAAATGTCATGTTAGGTGGTAAACTCAGGCTACAGTTTCTAATAGGCCAACAGTTCTGTCCTCTAATACATCATAATCTCATTGAGGTAAGGAAGTCAGTAGGCAATTTAAATACAATGAAAGAAGTGATATAAAAAAAGGTAAAGTTAGGGGGATGGCAGAGATGAGGTTCTGGAGGTTAAAGGAGGCTTCAGGAATATATGACTTCTAGACTAGACTGTGAGGAATTAGCAGGAATAGGATAAGCAGATTGTGGGTTACGTAGACAGAAATGCTATGGGTAAGTGACATGAATAGTTTTACAAACACAAAAAAAAGGCAAGTCAAATACAAAGAAGTATGTCATTCCTTCATTTACAATTCTCTTATTTTCAAAGTATTTCTTACTGATAGCTAACCAAGTCTAACATTTTCATGTAAACATGGTGATGGACTTGAGTCAATGCTTTCCATGTCTGGACTGCAACGATTTCTTCAAACTCATGCATTGGCTTGTTTATTTCTCTTTGACCAAGTAAAAGTTTTAATAGCAGATTTGCTGTTGGCTTCCTAATTCCAGTAAATGAATTCTAATCTACCATGAACTACTATAATAAACAATTTAGAGTGTTATTTCAATAACACAAATTCTCAAAATCAACATGTTGCTTTTTAATGGTATTACATTGTGGTGCCATTGAGAGTGGCAAGTTAAATATTAGACTCTCCTTTCTCTAGACCTAATTCTCTATGTGGCATCCTCATTCAGAGCACGTGAATATTTAAGTCAGATTCTTGCAATGTGTTGTGGTGTTATGATAAAAACTGTGTCGTCTTTCATCAGTTTGTTCTTCCTTGTTATTTCTTGGAACTTTTGCTAGCAAGCATATAAGGCACCCGTACTAGAATGTTCATCACACAGATTTCAGCACTGCCTGTGTTAATAAAAATCATAGGAAGCATTCTTTTAGAAGCATGACAGGGAACTGCTCATCCACTGTGAGTGTTGCATTAAGTGGCACAGAGCCATGGTCTCCGGGAACACTGCCAGACTTTTTAACACACACTCGTATCATGGAGTCACCTTTATTTCAATATCTGTCCAGTTCATAGAATTACTTGCCTGTGTTTCTTCATAGTATACCTAGCCACACAGCATTCAGTCATTTTGGTTCAGATCCTTTTGTATCTTTGAATGGATGAGAGAACCTGAAAAAATGGTCTGCTCAATAACCTGTCCTCATCACCCAAACATGAGCCAAGAGGAAGTAAGTCCCCAAAGTTCCAGTTAAAACATCTCCTACAATACACTTTACAAGCATTAACATTTTTATTATAATTTGATTTTTAAGTGAACGTTCACATGATTTTTGTAAAATTTACAAGCCAAAGGGGTTACTCTGACCACTTTCATCAAAATATGTATCTTGAATTATATCAAGAAGTCCATTTAAAAAATCTATGTATTACCTAGCAGTGGTTGCACACTAAGAATAATACTATCCTTTTGCTCTTTGTCAGTCTGGCTGATGTTCCAGACTGCACTGACCACGTAATGCAGGAATATAGATCCTTGCTGCTCTGGCTTACCCCAAATTATATACAGATGCTCTGCACATCTTCCTCAACCTGGGGAGAAGCAGACAAGAACTTCAAGAATGTCTCATGTGGTCACTTCCCAATGATACTTTTTCTCCCCTGAAAAATGTTTTTCTGGTCTTGGGGTGGGTAGGGGAAGAGTTGAAAAATACTGGCTGTGACTGGTATTCAATTACATACCAGGTAACCTGAATCATTTGGGAACTCAAAATAATAATAATAATAATAATAATAATAATAATAGTAAAACACTTTGAAATAGATAAAGTAAACTGTGTCTGTTCTCTTAAGAGCAATGCTAATCATATCTGTAACTTTTAGAGAATTCTTTTGGGTTGAAATAAATCAAATGTTTCTCTCTCTCCAGTCACTGATGGGAAATTGACTATACTGAATCCACATGCGAAGCCCACGGCACTTTCCCCAGCAGGTTGACTTTGAGTAACAAGATCATCCCTCCTTGCATGCTGCATACCATTTTGCACGTGCTGTGGTAATAACACCACTATTATTCTGGAGACAAATCCTCATTCTCTGCTATCCTGATAGAAAGCTAGTGTTTGAGTGATAGTTCTTCCATGGACAGAGCAGCTGACAGTACATTCTGTGACAAAAGCTATCTTATTGAAACTATTAAGAGATGTATGTCACTTGTATGTATTACTTGTAGGCTTGGAATGTGACCAGGAAAGTATCTCATTTGCATCTGGAGAAAATTGTTATTAGTCTGGACAACATAAAGACATTTTTGTCCCCACCAAACATCTCAGTCTCAGCCTCCAGCACCCTTCATAAAATTCTCCTGAAGGTTCTAAATTATTTTTAGACTAATTCTTTTGTCTTTGTCTGTAACCTTTACACTGCCAGATGAGGAAGATGATATCAACAAGGTGGATGGATAAAACCTGGTCCTTGGAACTAATTATCCCAATGAATAAATGTCTGATGTTTACCTATGTGTGGACAAAAATGGGGGGTGGCTATTCTAAATCTAATCAAAAGTAACCTCACAGGGTGATCTGATAATAAACTCCTAATTTATTATAGTGGGTAGTCACACCTTATGCAACTTCTTTGCTAAAAGCTTTGCCTTAATCAAGTCCTGCCATTGTTTTTTATGCATCTAGATTAACACATCTTTGAAGTACTTCCTTTTTAGATCCTTCAGAACCATAACCACCCCCAAGATAGAACATAATCTTATTAACTACCCTGTAGCCCAATCCCTACCTTGTTTTCTCCCACCTTCTTATAATCTTCTTAATTCTCAATGTACAACAGAACTGTAAACTGTCATTCTCTGGCACATTGGAGATCCTGCTTCCCAGTGTGTTGTCATTTTGGCTCAAATAATATCTTATAAAATTTTTCTATAGGTTTGGACATTCTTACATCAGCATGTGGATGATCAGCTCCTTAGAGCTGGTGGTCATGTGTCTTTAATCTGTGTGTCTGCAGCTCCAAGCTAAGAAACTGGAACATCACACTGGATATGTAAATACTTGGCAAATAAATGCAGTACGCCAGAGGCCAGCAGATATTCATTTAAAGAAGATTTAGTCTACAAAGTTCATATAGTTTTGCCCTAAGGCAGACAAGTAAACCGATGCTTAAAGTTATAAAGTGTGTCACTGAGGTTTACTGCCAAGTGCTCTGGGCTCTAAAAGAAACTGGAGCATTCAGGATCAGTACTCTGGAAGAAGTGATATTTAAACTGAGAATGTTCAGTTTAATTTGGAAATCATTTTGAAAAATAAGTAGGAGTTGGGTGAAGAAAGGGAAAGGCTTTAGCATGGAGTCCAAACAGAATATTTGAATGACCAGAAAAACAAAAACAAAAATACATGAATAATTTGGGAAATAGTATGCCATCGCACGTGGCTGGAGGGAGAGATTGTGTGTGTGTGATTGTGTGTGTTTCTATAAATGGCTTTAACTAAAGTTGGAATGATAGACACGTCTAACCAGATCATGAAGGACCGGGGTTTTTAACTGAAGACATCAGGCTTAATTCTGTATTGCTAAGGGAAAAGCAAAGAACCCGAACAAAGAAAAAGACTAATGAACATTTAGAAAAACCACTCTGGCTGCAGAAAAGAATAGAGCTTTGATGTATCCAGGCTGGAGGCAGCAAGACCAGTGAGGAGATCAGTGTTATTTTATAATTATGTAAGAAATAAAGCCATTTTTGTTCATCTTTCATTTTTAATTGTTTAATATAATTTCAGTGATGTTTTCAATAAAATATTTATTATAAAATCAACGTGGCATTTTTCTTAGTATTTCCTGGAACCCCATCCTGTGATAATAACTTCCTTTTTAATTAGTAAAATTGACACTCATTTTTGTTTTAAAGAAAGGCAATGCTATATTTAAGATTTTAATTGGAAGTGATGATTAACATAGTGTACAATTTGATATTAGATAGACTAAAATAGAAAAAATTTGTGACCTTAACCAGAGCCCTGCTATACTTCTGAATTTTCTTCCAAAACAAATGTAAAACCATTTCTTTCAAATTTCTCCCATCAGCGACTTTAATTAGTGATTAGTGGTTATTGCTTGCAGTTTCTGCTTCTCCTCTATTAATAAAAGGTCACAAATTAATGATTACTTTTAAATGTGGTAAAATAAATCACCCTTAGTAAATAAGATTTTTGTTACTATTTTATACATGCTGCTCTCAAAAACAAGATGGGGGCAAGCTGGAAAAAATGAATAATGTTATATGGAGCTTTTATAACCATTTTTCCCCTGGAAGTGGAAAAATTTATTTCTAAAAACCAAACTCCAAAGGTATGACAATACTAGCTTTTCTACT
The DNA here is from genome assembly GCF_021234435.1 of Artibeus jamaicensis. Taxonomy (NCBI): domain Eukaryota; kingdom Metazoa; phylum Chordata; class Mammalia; order Chiroptera; family Phyllostomidae; genus Artibeus; species Artibeus jamaicensis. Next base: position 20,044,941 of record NW_026522025.1, on the reverse strand, counting down.
CCAAAAATTTGGGGTTTAATAAAATGTAAAATGTAAATGATTAGTCAATTCAGGTCAGTCTGAAAGGGACAAAAAAGTGACATTTTGATTTAAACAGAACCTGCTATCACCAACCTTAATCTAATTATTCATTAGAACTTAGTAATAGTTCTAATTAATGAGTTGAAAAAAATTTATTTCGTAATCCCAAAGGAAACCAATTGTCATAACTTTGTTCAAATGCCACAGAAAACAACCATGAACAGAGTTGAACATAAATATGTTGTTCTAAGTTACAGATTCTACTCTATTTTTGATTTTCTTCAAATATAATTAAATCATGAGTAATGCATATAAAAATGTATATAAATTATTTAATGTAATGTACCCATTTGTAAAACTCTTACTATGGGCAAAGTAGTAGTACAATGTGAGGAGCTCATGATGGGGTCATTCATTCATTCACCAAACATTTATTGAGCTATTACCTAGGATGTGTTCTAGATAATGGGGAGTTATTTTCCAGAAAAGAAAAACTTGTGACTGCACTTGGGATAGAAGAAAATATTATTCAAATAATTTCAATACAAAAATAAATTGACAACTCTGCTAAGTGATATGAAAGAAGACATTCTACTCATATATGGGGGCTATTCTAGTAAGGAAGATCAAGGTAATCTTCTTTGAGGAAGTTGTACTTTTAGTTTTGGTGGGTAACATTGGTTAGTACAATGATATTGGTTTCATGTACACAATTATATAATACATTATCTCTTTACAGAATATGCATCTGTCACACAAAGTCAAATATCCTTCCATCACCATGTATGTGGCCCTTTTATCCTTTACTGCTTCCTTTCCCCCAACTTTTTTCTCTAGTAACCACCATACTGTCGTCTGTGCCTATGAACTTTTTTTTGTTTGGTTGTATTGTTCACTCATTTATTGATTTCAGTTTTATATCCCATGTATGAATGAAATCATATGATTCTTGACTTTTTTTTGTCTGACTTATTTTGCTCCACAAGTTATTCTCAAGATCTATCCACATTGTCACAAGTAGCGGTATTTCAACTTTTCTTGTGGCTGAGTAGTAGTCCGTTGTGTAACGGTACCATGTCTTTACCCAATCATCTATGGAAGGACTCTACAGTTGTTTTCATGGCTTGGCCATTGTGAAAAATGCTGCCAAGAACATAAGAGTACATATAACTTGGCAAATAAATGTTTTCAAATTTTTTCAGAAGAAAGTTGTACTTTAGTTGACATCTGATATTGACAACCAAAGTCCTCGAGTTGGACTAAAGTTAAAGAAGCAGGGAAGACATCTAAGGAAGAAGAAATGGAATGTGCAAATGTCTTGTAGTTAGGAGGAATCATGATGAAAGAAGATCACTGTAATCACAAAAGGGATGATGTTGGAAAGGAAGTCAGCTCAGGCTGGGAAAATCTCAATGGGAAAATACCAAAAAAATTATAAACATGAGCAGGAGAATTTTGGGGAGATACCCTCAAAAGATGATATCAAATTTTTGTTCTGAGAACACCTCTCTAATTACCATGTGGAAAATCAAGTTAATAAGACTCACAGTAGTAGGTCTATCTCAGGAGTGAATCTGAGGTAGAGATGAATATCGGTAGGAATTAAGTCCCTGAGGGTGGTTGAGGTTACCTAGTAAGAGAATATCAAGTGAGAAAACAGAAAGTTTTGGATCGAGTCTAGAAGAACTCTAAATGTATTGGCTAGGGAGGAGATAATGAGACTACAAAAGGGAAAAGGAAGGAGTAGCCAGCCAGAGGGTTACAAGGAAACTAGGAGAAAGTCAAGTCATGAAAATGAAGGAAGGGAGAGTGCTTTGAGACAGTGTGTAATTGCATCAAAAGCTACAAAATTATTAAGTAAGATAACTATTTTAAAATACCCATTATTTTCCGCAACATGCAGTCATTGATAACGATGATAAAACTTTCATGGAATGGTGATGATGAAAGACCTGCTACCATGAGTTGGCCTTTCATGGTAGCAGGAGACCTTAGGTGTAGGCCACTAACTGGCTACAAAGGGGAAAAGAGAGATGCACCTATAACTGGAAACAAATGAAGGGGAGAATAAAGTTTGGTTTTGCATTTTATTTGTTTGTTTAACTAATTAAAGAAATACGATGATGCTGAGGATTTCTGGAACAACTAGAAGAAGAAATCGAATATGTAAAAGAAAAGATAGTCTTGTCAGAGAAGAATAAAACATCCATGGGTAGGGGAGTAGATGGGATCTGCACACAGGTGAGAAGATTTTCTGCAGACAGAAGTATTCAGAACGACTCTTCTGGTAGAAGGGGATGTCTGTATGTACATGCAGCTCAGAGCGACTTCATTTGATGGCTTCTATTTTTTTCCTTAGAGTAGATGAGCACAGGAAAGATGTATTACTTATTCATTGAAGGTTGGGTTTAAAATAAAAGCAAAAATTTCCTAGGGGGTATAAATAATATGAAGACTGACATGAAGTTCAAACTAATGAACAGTAGAGTTGAAAAGACTGAGACAAAGTAGAGGGGTCAGCAAAAGGAAGGAAGCAATGATTAGATCGCAGAATAGCTGCAGGGAGAGTACTTGAATAAGTGCTCTGAAAGGAGGAAGGGAACCAGGAGCCTACAGTCTGTAAACAGAAAATTGTTTCAAGAGATAAAGCAATACTTGCAGAGTTCAAAGAAGGAAAAAATGTCTGAAAAGAAGTCAGTGCAGCATTTATGGAGTTGAAAAATTGTACTTGTGGTGCTTTAATAGCCAGCAACAGTGCTTGAGATAAGGATTAGGGTGAATTGTGAAAATTCCTATGAAGGGAAGCCCAGGAATTAAGAAATAGTAATGGATTTACAGGAACTAGTATAGAGGACACATGGACAACAACTAAGGAGGGTGGAAATGGGTGGGAGGTGGGGTGCACTTGGGGGGTGGGCTGGGATGAGAGTAAAAGACATAAAACTGTACTTGAACAATAATTAAATAAAGAAAAAGAAAAATAGAAACAGTAATGGCTTTCCTTATAAAATGATAATCAATTTAATTTAGCTAAATCAGCAAACTTGTGAAGGGAGCAGGAAAATAACATTTGGAAAGAAAGCTTGGGATGCAGATTGGGTAGGGTTTTTAAGAAAGTTAGAAAGTAAATATAAATATTACACTCTAAAATCTTCTATGGTAAAAGTCAGAAGAGGAAGAGGTTTCCAAAAAATATGTGAACAACAGTAGACCAAAATTAGAGTGTATTTAGCCAGATATTTTCTGGATTAAAAAAGGCCATCTGTGGGTCTGCCAATGAAAAAATGATCAAGTGCCACAATAAAAATATCAGCATAGCTACACTTTGCTTCATTAAACACTGATTACCGCTAACAAGTGAACCAAAATATTGGCCTTTCCAAATGTCATACTGTATAAAATTTCTGAGGCAAAATCTGAAATTTGATCTTTAATGCAAAATCAGATATGTAAAAGGCATCTGCTGGTTTTAGTATTTTGTCACAGGGATTGAATAAGGGGCTACTTTTGAAACAGAAAACTGACATTTACAAAGTACTTTTAACCGTGGACGTTATCGAAGTCCTGGATGAAATTGGTGATTTTATTTCTCTTTTAACATCCAGAGGATGTTGGAAATATTAAATGCAAAAGAGACTGAAAGTAACTCCAAGGTCTTTCAGATTTTGTCCTTAATCTGGACATAAGGAGAAAGAAATGCAAGTTGCAAATCAAAGCAGGAAACTTTGCTACTTTTGTTTCTCTGGCAAAATGCTTCTGGGAAAAGAAATTGAAACCAAGATAAAAATGAGTCCTTGATAATTCTAAATTGACTGTTTCTGACAGGATGCAGAAGATGAATTGGCAGAGTAAATGCAAGCCATGATCTTTTTTTCCTCCCCTACATATCCAGAGAATGCCATTTTATCTCAGGTTTGGAAAGACATAGAAGGTCATGTCATATGATAATTGAGAGTGAATCTATCTATGTTCTATCCTCTTTCATCTAAAATAATTTCCCTTTAAATAGGCTTTTAAACATGACCATGCTGTAACACCCTTACAAAGGAACCCATTTTCTTTTTATGATCAATGTATTATTTATACAGATATTCCACTATATACTAAAGTGTAGAAATTTACTTTTGTAACATTTTCAGAATTCATTACCAAATTTGTCTTTGCACTGTTTTTGAAATATATATACATAGTAAATTAACATATATTATAAACTGAACCATAAACCTACTTAAAAGAGACATTTCTTTCTGGAGGTATGGAGTTATCATTTACTTAGAAAAGGTGCTCAGTTCAAATGATCCTTATGTGTGTAGTGCAAAAGGATTTGAAGTGCCTTATATTTGCAGTGTTTCATTAGTCATTCATTAGCTGTGTCACAGTATATACATGAGCATATATTAACTCTTTAAAATCTATTTGTAAAATTTAATTTCAATCTTTTAAAAATATTCTAGAGTTTATACACTTAGCAAATTCAATATGGCTACACTTTCAAATTAAATTATTTGGTTCAGTTTCACAATAACAGACATCAAGAAAAAAATATGTTCCCTAATATTAAGTTCAAAATTTGGTGATGCTTTGGAAATGACAGCTTTCAAATAATCATTCCAGATGAAGTAATACTCAATGACGATCTTAATTTAATAATTGTACAAACAAAGTCAATTAAATAAATACTTGAGATCATTTTATTCCTTTGAACAACATATGAATGTAATATATTGAAAATCAAACTTGGAGTTTAGTGAAGGAAGTCATTTAGATGTAAACACTAGTTTAATTTTCATGCCTCGGGATCTGAGCAGTAGTCTATCATGCAAAGCCAAGGAAACTGAAAATCACATAGCTGTCAGTGGCCTGGAGGAACTAAAATAGTACAGAAACTTGACAAAGAACCCTGTAGCCCAGAGTTGCCAGCAGAAAAAAACTGAAATCCACCTGATCTTACAGTACTCTCACACTTTTCAAACACGTCCTCATGTAGACCAGTTATCTCTGACAGGTATGAGGAGAAATACTGTAAAACCTCATTAAACAATTTCACAGATACACAACTACTCAGGAAATGATAAATAATCTGAACTCATTTACCCACCAGGCATGTCTACATCTGAATAGGCCAATCAAGGAATTATGTTTACATCCTCAGCATATGGAAGTTCCTGTCAGAATAAAGCAATTACTACTCTATACTTTTTAAAAGCCTGCCTTTGGCTACAAAAAATAGCATAAGTTGATGGAGAAAGCAACATTAAAAAACAAACATACTGAGATTTCTTTGAAAATTTATTTAATTTACAACAAAATGTTGAAAGCAATTATCTACTTTGCATTTTAGATATTCTGAAAAAAATGCAGTCATTTAAAAAGTCATGAACATAAGAAATCCTTGCTTTAAAATATTTGTTGATTATTTTCCATTGTTGTTTCTTTCCTTAGATTCTAGAGTCGAATTGCTTTGTAAAATCCAGCTTAAATTTGAATGCCAAAGAAGACTCCTTCTGAGCAGCAAAAGGGAATTGGGGAAGAAAAATTTAATACATCAAATTGTGGAAGAGACATATAATGCTGAAAGATTAAGATCATAAGGCACACATAAATTATATCAGTCACTAATGCATAGTGGGGTCTTATGTGTATGAATATATATATTTTTTCCTAAAATGTCTTAGAAGACAAATGTATGCAACACACACATCCATATACTTATTGTACTTTAAGAAGTGAGATGTCCATAAAGTTTTTGATTAAAATATAAATTTATTCTATACTATGATTAAGACTTTCCGATTTTCAACCTTACTTGACCACTCAGAGAATGAATGCTAGAAAGTCTCAGAACTTTTAGTTATTAGAGGTAGAGCTAGAGAGATGAACATTGAGGGAGAAAAATCATCTGTTTGTTATTGTACTATGCACTGTTCACTTCCGCGGAATGCTGCTGAAATGTTGAATGTAGAGATGGTGAGATGACCTTTAAAACTGAAATGTAGAGAAGGCTATTGATAATTTGGGGCAAGATATATTAGGTCCTATGATGGGTTGAGAGTTTAAGTGGAGAGATTTATTTAGAGGGAGATAAAGATGAGAGTTAAGGGAAGATTTGTCTTTTGATTGGAAGAAATTAATTTACATATGTTTAAATGATAATTGAAATGCTAGAGATAAAGATATTAATGGCATTAGATATAATAGAGGAATGGAAGAAGGAAAGTTAGGCTAATGCTACAAGTGAAGGAGATAGGACACAACCTCTATAGTAACAGGATAGAAGAAAAATGATAGAATAATAGGTGGAGGTTGAGGGGGATATTTTGTATTTGATGGTTTCAATTTTCTAAATGGTGTATAAAGTCAAGGCATTAGCTTAGAATCAAAGGAGTAGGTGAAAGTGTCTGAGGAAGGAGAGTTTGATGTTTCTTCCCTGCCTTCATAACCAAAGGAAAAAGTGTTCATGGCTGGCTGGTGGTTATCATACCTCTTCCTACCTCTCCAACCTCAGCTTTTCCCCAGGACCACAGAGCTCCAGCCACACTAATTTTCCTTCTATATTTTCTTTCTGTCTTTGGATAGGACATGATTTTCTCCAATTCAAGCCTTTGGAAGACTGATCTTTTCCCCTCAAAATATCCTACCAAACTCCACAATTCAAGTCTCAGCAAAAAACGGTTCCCCACCAGGGAGGAACTGTAGAATGTTTATAAAGCTCTCCCAACCTGGGCTTTCTATATCATTACCCTGTTTTATTACTTTTGTCATGTTATGCCTGACAGATAAATAAGTGTTCAGTACATATTTGTTTAGTGAATAAATAAGCCTTTAGTACAATCTTCTATTTCTTGAATGTTTATTTCTTTATTCAGTTTTTGTCTTTTTAGACCCCCATGGAATATAAGCCACATAAAAACAAAATATTCTTTGAATATTTTATTCATAACTCTAGCAACTAGAACAGTTCCTGGTACATAGAAGACTACCAATGCATATCTGTTGAATAAATGAGCAAAACTTGTAAGAATGCTGGTCCATTCCACAGTGGTTTTGCTAAATTTAAAGTGATACCAGTCAGGTTAAAATAATCACATGATTTTCTCCAAGATGATATCATTTTCTAGCACGAGTCACCCAAAAATGGGAAATTACCACAGTAGTGAGACAGAGAGGAAGGCAAGTGAGCTCACGATATCCGTAGTGAATTCCTTGTAGTGATGGGGATAGAGCCCTCAAGAGAAAAGCAGCTGGTAGAAAGTGAGAAGCTGCTGTGATTAATCTATTGGCAAGGTCAAAGTAATCAAAGAATTGTGTAGTTAAAGTGATTAAAAAATGACTCAAAGGAATAGGAAAATGTGGTTGGAAAGGGTAATATTTAAAATAGATAATTCAGAAGTGGCACAGTTTCTGCTAATGGTAAAGTCAGAGCATAGCTTGAATCATAAGAAGTGAATGGCTGAAATGGAATAAAGAAACATTTATTAGAGGTAAAGAAGTAACAGAATCAAGAATATAAATACTTGTTTATTTCACTTACCTAAATAATAAAGTCCTGAGAGTGAAAACAAGAATAAGGATGCAGAGAATGACTATATTTTATAAATTAAATTTTCAGTTAATGTAAAGAATGAATAAGAGGTCAAGATAAAAGGTGAAAAAGAGAGAATAGGTAACTGAGATGAATTACATGAGTTTCAAAGCAATAAGATTTTTGCTGCCGTTATTATTTTGATTTTTACATCTGTTTACTTCATAAAGTAGAAGTTGCAATCATGAGCTAGCAGGACAAATAACTTTTCTCATTAACTTACCGCAGATAGGAAGTTAGAACAGAAACGTAAATAAAAGACACCCTCTACAGAAAGGACAGCAATACAAATGGCAAGAAGGGGCCAGATGAAGATGACGCTTGAGAGGAGACAGTACAGGCAACATTGCTGAGGAATGAAACAGCGTGAGAACTTGGTTTTGAACAAAGACTGTCATCACTTACCCTGGGGGGAGATCAACTAATTTGCTTTATTCACAAAAGCACTGAACACGAAAGAGAAACTTGGTGTCTATCAGTATTTGTATGCCCTTAAACCTAGAAATTGCAAGTCAAGAACAGGGGAATAATAGGCATTTCTGAATAAAAGTTGGTTACTCTGTTCTTGTTTGCAGTTTATCTATGTCCCACTCAAAGCAGAGAATATTAATGCCAGGCACACAGCCGGACATCTATAAGTACATGTTCAATGAATAAATATAATTTAACATTTTCTGCTATTTCTTGGTTATTTATTCCTTTACTTTCAAATACCACTGGAGGGGAAAAATGCACATTTTCCCAACTAGTCCCAAAATATTGTCTTTCAGCTATTTTCATACACCAATAACTCCTTATCATGTAACAGATGCTGTTTCTGCTCTGTGATATATCTGCCTAATTCTGCTAAAATTGCTATCCATCATCAATTCTAGCAGCCCCACGGCATCTTGTGACATTTAGAGATCAATTACTACTGGAGTCAATTATAAAAAGCTTGGTTTTAATGGACCTATAATTGATATTGGTATTTTCTATTTTCAGAACTTACTCAGAATATCCATGCTCACATTTTTCAGTCACAATTTATAGACCAGTCTAGATGTAGTCTCAGAAAACTGTTTAAATAACTCTATTTTCAAAGAACATTTTTTTATGATTTGGAAAAATCTGAAAATTAAGGACTATGGATTTTTCCTTTTTGAGTATAAGTGGAAAAGGACTGACTCAGTCCCTTCCTGATATTTTATCATTAAAACTCTTCCTCATTGAAATAAGCTCTGAGAATAACAATTTACAGCATTATTCAATACTATTCTGTGTCTCTCAGAAAAATGAACTAGTGGACCTTCAAGTTCATAGGATGAGTCTTTAAATTATATTTGTACAAAAGTCAATTAAACCCGAAGTATAATTATTCACAGGCCTCGTCATGGTATGACATCCTAGTCTATGTTAAGAATTAAACAGCATTTTTTTATATTTAGAGTATTCACACTTACTAAATGCAGCCTCTCTGTTGTTTTGATTTAGATGCAATATGGCATGGTGAAAAACAGAAGTAGGGAGGTTTGAATATTGGATACATGACTTTGTTTTTTTGGTATCAACTATTGTTAAATTACCAGGCATTATCTTAAGTTGTGTATATCTACACAATTGTGTGTATGTACATTGTGTGTAGTGACACAATGTAGAAACATGCAGACATGGCTCCTGCCAGGAGGAATTTACAGTCTGTGAAAGGATAAAAATGAATAACAAAGAAAGAAAATATCAATTGTAATGTAATAAATAATGTGGGCACGCATTAGAGTTGCCAGCCATAATCTAAGCTTCCCAGTTAAGTTTTCATTTCAGATAAGCAATGGATTTTTTTAGTGTAAGTATGTCCCAAATATTGTATGGGAGATATACAAAATAGGCTACATCAGGCAATTTTAGTACATCTGGAAAATAAACCCGAGCTAAACTTCTTGTGTAAGGAAGCCTTCGCTAAGGATATGCCATCCGAGTAGAGAAGAAAATAGCCAAGTGATGGATGAGAGTTGTAGGTAGAGGGAACAGCACAACCAAAGACTGGAAGGTAAGGAAGACTAGTGCGCATTTGGAGGATCACAGTGAGCCAGTAGGAGTGCAAGGAAAGGGGAGAGAAAGAGATCGAACAGAAAGATAGGGCTCTATCATGCACACACTAGTAACTATGGTAAGGGCATTTTTCATTTATTCACACTTAACTTTTTAAATTCATTTTCTTAAAATTTACTTGGTTTAATACAATGTGGAGTTTAAGTTGAATTTGGGAGGGTAAAAGAAAAATTTGGAGTTTTTATGTAAGATACATGAGAAATGATGATTATGTAAACAGGAGAGATAGCAGTAATGTAAGCGTAGAAGAAGCAATTAAAGAAAGAGGTGAGCAAATTCAGGATCCATTGAAGAGTTAGCAATAAAATTTTGTAATTGATAATATGAAGGAAATAAAGTAGAATGAAGAGTCAGGGGTAACACCTAAATTTTTCATTTTTCATCTAAGCCAGAAAATATGGTAGGAAAAATATGCTGAGGTGAAACATTGTGATGTGGGAAGGTTTGAAGTGTATGAGGGGCATTTGCAACAACCAAAAGTAAATTTCTAGCAGATAGTTGATTATATGTCAGTGAAACCTAGATGAGAAATCTGGGCTTCAGCAATAAATTGGGGTGCTGTTAGTTTGTAGATAAAATGTTCCTCAAAATATAGTTGCAGATGACCTGTATCAAGATCACCATGGATTCATGTCAAAATTCCCGTGCCTCAACCAAAGTTACCACATCGAACTCTTTATCACAAGCACCCAGATGACTCTTACACACAATTCAGTCTGCTAATTCTTCATGATGGATGAAGGGATGCATCTGGATAGGATCACTCGAGCAACGTATAATGTAACAAGAGCACATTGTTCAGGATGATATGGAATACTATCAAAATAAATGGAATCCCTAGGGAAATTCAGAGGGAGCTACAAGAGAAATCACAAAACCGATGAAGATGGTGTTAGAAAAACCAAGGTTAGATTGTGTCAGATTTATATGTTGCAAATTAAGTCAGTTTTTACTTGGGTGTGTGTTACATGTTTCAGAGACTAGTTTAACCTCCAAGTCTGCAGCACCTAACACATAAGATGTATTCAATTTTTGTTGTTATTGTTTAATGAATGCATAAAAATGTTCAAGCTTTAATAATGACAAACTGTACTACTGCCATAAATAATACTCTGCCAGATGGAATCTCTTCTGAGAGAGGAGAACATTATAAAAATAACTTGGTAAAGTTTTATATTAAATATCTGAGATAAATATTGTTTTCTAACTTTAAATTTTGTTCATATGTAAATATTCTAGAAAAGAGGACTATTGCATATACATACATGAACCAAAACTCTCATCTGAACTGGTGAAAATGGTCATGCATTTTCATTAAAATGGACCAGTTTCTTTAGCTATTATTGAGTACAATAAGGAATTGTTTAATAAGATGCTAATATAACTCATTTACAATGATTTATTTCTACTCTTCAATTTCCTCTGTTATAAATCTCCACATGGGAGATAAGTGTAGCAGCTTTTCAAGTATGCATTCGATGAGTTGGCATACATAACCTAAGGCTCTTTTTCAAAACACTGCTTACCAGGATTCATTTTTTAAAAAAATAAAAAGAAACAAAAAAAGGTATAAAATAGCTCTATATATTATATCTCTGTCAATATATTAATGTATGGAGTTTTTCAGTATTTTCTATTTTTATTGTGATTTGGTCACTCAATGCCATTTAATTCACCACTTACATTTTTTAATTTTCACACACCTTTCCAATACCTTAAAGTTTAATTCATTTTTTCTTTATTATTTAGCACATAAAATTGTGGCATAACATGATGAAGCAAACAAGAATTGTTATAAAATAATTGCAATAAATATTCTAGATATCACAAGAAAAGACCTCCTTGTGCTGAGAAGAAATATTGATGTAAATGAAACTTCCTTATGTATTAGCATTTCAGTCAAAAGAAATGACTTTCTCCCCCCTCAGGTACAAAGTCTGAATCTGCATTTAAATGGAAAGATGAATTCTAATTCAGATTTCAGCTACTGGAATCAGCTAAAATAAATCAGATGTTGGCTGAAAAAGGCAATGTATCTTTAAAATAGTTTCCTATGTGGACCTTAATTTGGGGCATTATTGTGTTTTTCTAACACTGTTCACTGAAAAATCGTCTTCTGGAAACCAGTAAAAGAGTAATGAAAAACTACACTTGAAAGGCCTCATATAATAAGACACCGTGTCTGTGTGTACTATCAATATGCCTACTTCAGACTCAAACCAGCTCTCAGTCAGTTTAGAAATTATCCTCAACTCATAAAACGTCCCCAAGCATAGAATTCATGAGAGCTGGGTGGCTGCCTATCTTGTTCTCCACCTTGTCTCTTGTCCCAATAAGAGAATTCAGCATTTTGAAAGTATTCTATAAAAGTAAGTTTTGGATAAGTAAGTAAGTAAGTAAGTAATAGCTAGTTCCGAATTTTCCCAGAATTCAAACTTAAAATTTACATCGACTAGTAACTCACAATGTATTAGGAATCAAAAAGTAAAGGTAACCTTGGGAATAATACTGGTCGATTCTCTCACACAAGAATCAGAAGTTTCTTTATAACAGGGCCTGCATTTATTAAACTGTGTCCTCTTCTCCTGCTACAAAATGCGGAGCACATGTGTGGTGCTCAGTATTTCCTGATTGAATCACAGTGGGTATTTGTGACCGCCTCCTCTGAGCTCCCAACAGTATTACTTAGGCATGCTTTCATAATCTTCCAGCACGCTGTTCCCTCTCTCTGGAACGTCCTGCCCTCTGCTCTCGACTTGATAAATGCCTAATCGTCCCATGTCGCTTTGCATCCTTTGGCAGAAACTGTGTGTGTGTGTGTGTGTGTGTGTGTGTGTGTGTGTGTGTGTGTGTGTGTGTTTGGCCTGAGCACAAATACCTCTGTATTTTGAAAAACATTCGTGTGCCTGCTCCATGTCTACTGATGAGTAGGACACAGAGCTTCAGCTGTCACAGTGCTTTCATTCTAGGAGAGGACAGTGCTCAGCACGAGAAACAAACACAGTTGGTCACTTCAGTGGTGATGAGTGCCACGGAGAAACGCAGGTAACCAGAGAGGAGGTTACGCAGGTAACCAGAGAGGAGGACCGGCGTCGCAGTGCCCCGGCGATCAGGAAGGTGACTTCTAAGGATCTGACGTTTGCTCTGAGAAATGACGGAGGAAGAGCCATGATCTAGGGAGCCTTGGAGGAAGAGTATTCCAGGCACAGGGGATAGTGTGCAGAGACAATATTTAAGGGCTGTTCTTTTTTCAATAGTGTAGACTTGTTTCTAGGAAGCGAATGGCCCCCAGCTTGGACATTTGCCTGCCCCATTTGAATGGATGTGAGGCACTGTGACTCCTACAGAACTGACTGATATCCTTTCTCTCTGACAAAGCGCTTACAAGTGCGGAGATACGCACCACCCCCCACTCCCTCACGTGTAGAATGCACTTAGACGATCTGAGCTCTTAGATCATCGCAGGGCCACAAGAAGAAAAGGTTTTCATTTGAATGTGAGCCACCCACCAGTCTGAAAATACCACTTACATTTAATGTTTCAAGAAATGTGTTCGCTGTGTAAAATCATTATACACTTTCTTATTGTTATAGAAGTTAGTGCTGCCTTCACTGATGCGTGCACCATCTTAGAAAATTTTCTCAGTCCCGCCTATCTAAGGAAATTTACCTGTGAGGATCAAGCAGAGCCTTGAGCAGAGTGTTAATCCACGAAGGCAGTCTGCATCACTGGGATTATATTGCGTGGAAGGAAACCTCCTCTCAGGAAAAAGACCTATATGAGCAGAAGAAAAATTTTGTATAAGCTGTTTTGTGGGGGGAGTGGGGGTGACCAGCAGGAGGTGGTGGACAGTATGCACAAGTAATGAAGCACCTAAAGCGGCCCGTAAAAACAATGGGTCTGATCAATTGTATTTTTTTTTATGTGTTGTTGGGGAATGCAAATTTCAGGTAAGAACTGCTCTGGGGAATATGGAGAACAAACGTTGCCCCAAGCAGTTCTTCCCAAACTGATCCTGTGTAGCACTCAGTCTCAAAATACAATTTATATGCTGAATAAAATATTTTGCTATCTTCTGTTTGAAGCTGTGTCAGACTTTTGCCTAGCAAAGGATACATTTGACTAACTGTGGCCCATAGTCCTGACGTACTGCGTCCATCATAATACTATGACATAAATGCAAGGGTATTTTCTAACTGTGCAAGGAAACAAATTTAGAATTAGCATGTAGCATATTTTCTGGAACATAGTGGGATCTGAAGTAATGTCATATAGGGCTTAAGCATTAGGTCTTTAGAACAATAGAGACACTATTTCTTTGCCGTGTTCCAACTGTTGTTATCTGAGACCTTGAAGAAATGGCATACATCCTCATTTTCTTCACTTCCTAATACAAAACTAATACAAAATATAGAATGTAAACTGTAATTTAAAACATTTTTAATTGTTTAAATAAATTATAAAACAATAAAAAAAAGAATAACAGTACTTGCCTCACAGTATTTAATAAGATTCGAACAAGGTAATTCGAGTGTTTGGCATATGGAATGCTGTTTTATAAAGTACTAATACATGTTAGCCATAATTAGTACTATTTCCTGAAGATAATTTATGGATTTTAAACTAAACTCTATGTTCAAATATGCAGTTCTGTGGTTGACCTATACATTTAAAACCCTCAGCCCTTCCCCTTATAGACGTAACTATATATATATATGTGTGTGTGTGTATATATATAATATAAATTTATAAAATGAGTTTTCTTGACCCTCACAATATATGTAAACTCAATTTCATAGACTCTCATGATGTCTTGAGGTTTCTTTTCTGAATAAGGTTAGAAATGAAGATAACACACCTGTTATAGTGACCTATACTAAAATAAATGGGCTACAAACTCTTGCCATCAAATTTCTAAACATATGTGAGCAAATTATTTAACCTCCCTGAAGCACTTTGCTCCTCCAAAAAATGGCTATCAGAGAAATAACCCTCCTCAAAATTTGGCTTAAAGGAGAAACTAATATGAATGCTTTTAAAGTATGTTTTAAATATAAAATGCCATGCAGTATTCAGCCATCAAGAAAAGTCAACTTTCACAGGTGTATGTTTTGATTTCTAATCATTATCTGCTACAGTGATTATAAAAAAATAAGTTGATTGATTAATTGATTGATTGATCGCTTCATTACATTAATCTAGAAGTGGGAAAAATATGATCTTCTTTCTCACCTGAAAGACATCTGCATCAAATCTTCCTTCACTTTACAGTGTAAAGTATGCTCATGTTAAAGTGCCTCATTTACAGGATAAAATAGCTCCCTGCCAAAAAAAGAGCAATGTGGCATAATTACTCTTGGCTCAGAAGCTTACTATTAGTTTATTCAATGACTTTCCCCAATGCTGCTGGGAGAATTTGACACGAAACCTTTTTTGCTAGAAAAAGTATCTTTCAGCTTATGTAAAGCATAGACAAGGCAGAAAAATATGAACAGAGAAAATAAGCCTACATTTAATAGTGACAGACTACATGTCACATATATTACTTAGGTTTCAAGCTCCTGGTTCTATGGCTGGGTTGTGAGTGGTACACTATATCACAATAATTTCTGAGATAAAAATCAGTGAATTTCCTCTGCTAAATTACAAATCCAGTTACCCAGTTATTAAGACCTACTCAGAGAGGAAAAAAAAAAGAGTACCTCATTCAAGAGAGGAGCATATCAGGACATGGGATTAACTCAATATTTAAAGTGTGGAATTTTCAGTGGAAGATGAGAGTAAGGTATCTAAAAACAGTTTTCAAGGCAGCAAAAAAAATACATTAACATGAGATTCCTATAGATTTTTGATAGATAGGAATCTACTAACACAGAAATTAATGGTTCAAATCCATGCCAGTTCAATACCCCTTCATGGAGGCAATATAAAATAGTTAAAATTTTAGATTAGGGGTCGCGCATGCATTGGTTTAAATCCTGTTTTATCACTTGCTAATAATGACTTTGGGCAATTGAGTTAACCTCCCTAAGTCACATTTTCTTTATCTGTAAATAAAAATAATAGAGCACAATTCTTGAGTTTTGAAAGTTAAATGACAGGATGATAAATTTTTCTCACAAGGATGGTATATAGCAATACTCAACACATCATTTTTATTGATATATGATTATTTTTATCAGTACAGATAAGACACTGGGCAGAAACTGGAAGTTGTCCATGTAGGTAAATGAATAATAAAGTTTACTGGGACATCAAAAAAACCTGCACTAGTGTTTTAAAAACTGGCAAGTGCAAAAAAGAACATCTGGCTTATCCAAGCAGGGACTAGAGTCTGGGTGAATCAGCAGAAGGCCAGCTCTTACAGGTGCGGTCATGTTCACAGGACCAACAAGTGCAAAACTGGTTTGCAAGCAAAAGATTCCAGGGATATAAGAGGAGGCAAATCATTTTTCTCCTTTTTATTTTATGGATGAAAAAAATAATGTGGTACAGAAATGTAATTGACTTGTCCATAATTATACAGTAAATATTGGGTCCAGGATTTCAAACTAGTCCAAAAAATATACTCCTAACTACTATGTTATGCTGTCTGCTGTGATTAATGGTAAAACTAAGAAATCACAGTTATGGAAATTAAAGGGATAACACATATAAACCTATCAGAACAAGTCAAGCATGAGAACAAATGCAGCTGTTTGATCATTTCTGCTTGGAGTAGAACATACACTTAAGAATTTTAGTCATCTGGAAACTCAAAAAAATACAAAGAAGGATGTATATTCAAAAAGAAAATAACAAAAACTACCTCTACTAGTATCACTACATCTGTAGCAGGAGATTACTTATAGTACTAATACTAACAATAATAATGCCACTGGTACATTAATAATAGTTTATTGCCAAAAACTGAGAGTGGATGTTAGCCCAATTACCTCCATTGTCCATTCTGTTAGCCTCACCTGAAACACCATTTCAAAAGAACCTATGTACCCCTGTGTTCATAGTAGCATTATTTACAATAGTCAAGTACTGGAAACTGCCTAAGTGCCCATCAGTAAATGAGTGGATCAAAAAACTGTGGTGCATTTACAAAATGGAATACTATGCAGCAGAAAGAAAGAAGGAGCTCCTACTTTTTGTGACAGCATGCATGGAATTGGAAAGCATTATGCTGAGTGAAATAAGCCAGGTGGTGAAAGACAAATACCATATGAGCTCACCTATAAGAGGAACCTAGTGAACAAACAAACAAACCAGCACAATAGAACCAGAGGCATGGAACAAGAAATGGGCTGAAGCAACAGGAGGAATAGAAGGAGAAGGGACAAGTCCAGGAACAGGAATAAATGACCCATGGACATCAGGGTGAGGTTTGATTGTGGGAGTAGGGTTGGGGGTGGAGGTTGGGCGTGGCAGGGGAGATCAACAGAGAAAATTGGGACAAATGCAATAGAACAACAATCAAAATAAAATAAAAGAGAAAATAGATGATGGCCAAAAGTTGGTTACCATAATAGTTAAACACAAGCCAAATATTGCTTGGAGAAGACTTACTATGAGCATCATTTTTGAAGAATTGAAAAAATGAATAAGAATTTAACCTGTATTGTTTTACTTCAAGGGGGAAACCTAGGACTAATAGGTCAAAGCTAAAGAAACAAAGTATTGGAATTTGGCTAAATAAGAATATTCCTTTAATAACATGTTCCTGAAAACTATAAGTAATAATTCTAAAACTTACCAGCAGTGTGTATACTGTGATTTCAGTTATTCAAACTGACAGTATAAGATCACCTGGCATGCTCGGATAGATAGTCTTTAGGGTTAGGGAGGATGATGCAGAGGAGATTCAAGCATATTTCACTTTATGACCTTTTTCTAAATTTGATCATCATTCCCTAATTTCACCAACCTGATTTATCTACTTAAATCTTTAATACAATGGAAGCACAAAATAGCTCATTTTTGTCACCAAATTAAAATCAACTAGGAAAATACATATATATATATATATATATATATATATATATATATATATATATATATATAAATCAGTAATACTGAGATGGGATGGTGAGAAGGTAGAAAAATTCTTTGGCAAGTGGAATAGGGAAACCGAGACAGCAGAACACAGTGGCCCAGCAGCATGCAGCCAGGTGCAGAGGATCACCAGGGCACTCGGCCCCCAGGACCTGGCAGGAGGCAAAACTGGGAAAACAAGTCCCTTGTCCTCAGGGTAACCTTTCCTCCCCTGGCCTTTTCTCTGGGGAGATAACATGTAGGCCTCAGTTGTATTTCGGCTCCAGGACTGTAAAATATAATGTGAATTCTTTTGCCTACACAGAAACAATATTTTAAAACATTCTAGAAGGGGCCTTTCAGCGACAGCTCAGAGAAGCACACTGAAGTCATAGCTGATGACTGTCTTAATCAGAATCACTGCCTTCAGTTGCTCTCAGGAAGTCATGTACTCTCAATTATCGCCAACCTCACTGTCTGCTTCATTTCATGTCTTTTGCTGAGATCTTTTCCTCTTCCTGAATGCTATATTTTGGGGTGCCCCAAACCACAATTTTATTTTTATATTTATTTATACCAATCTATACCCAATGACATTTTCTGTTCAAAGCTTGAATTTCTATCTATACATTGATGATTCGCCGTGTATCCACAGTTCCTCCCTTTCCTGTGAGCCTTTTTGATAGTGACATGTGGATGTCCAAGGAGTATTTCAAACACAGCATTTCCAAAAGAGAAACCTTGATTCCCCCCCCCAAAACTCACCATTGTCTCCCAGTTTTTTCTGTTTTTAAATGTCTTCACAGTATGCTCAGTTTATCTGGCAGAAAACCTCAGGTATCATCCTATATTCTCCAGAATCGCTACATCTAATCCATCAGCAAGTCTTTCTAACTCCAGCTTCGAATCATACCCTGACAACAAGCACACTTGACAACTCTGTCATCATCCCGGTCAAGTCACTGTCATCTCTCACACCGATTATTGCAGCAGGTTTTATCCCTTGCTTTCATTTATGTAGCCCCTATTGCCAATTTTACAGACAGCAACTAGAATAATCTATAAAAAATAAATCAGATTATGTCCATCTCCTGGACATAAACTCCCAGGACTGAGGAGGAATGCTGAACTCTTTATCACCTTCTACGTGTAGGACCGCTGTGATCTAGTTACTGCTTATCTCCCTGACCTTTCCTCGGGACTTTCTTCGTCTTATTCTGCCTTAACCACACTCGCTCTTAATCTGTTTGCTCTGCTTGCAACACAAGTTATTCACTTGGATCTTCAAAAGGCTCACTCCTCTTCTTCACTCACATCTGTGCTCAAATACCCACTCCAGAGAAGCCATCTGTTGATTCTTTAAAACAACACACCACCATTAAACTCCACTTCATAGCCTTCTATCACCTTACCCTTCTTCATCGGCTTGATAGCACTTACATTGCCCAAATGCATTCAGTTATAAATTGGTTGTTTTCCATCTCTTCCCCTAGGACAGTAGAACAGAAGCCCCACTAAAGCAGAAAGGATTCATGGAGGGAGATGGGCAGTGTCTGAAAGAAGGCAAAGGGATCTGTCAAAGAACATGCAGTGTCCGGCAAAAGTAATGCTTACTTGCGTGTGGTTGGTGGGGTAATCATATGGGTATGATCACTTAGTTTTAATCTGAACATTTTACCTAAATTGTCATATGGTGTGTTTGAGTGTAATACTGCTGTGTTACAGAATTACATGCTTATGATTTTGTAAAAAAAAGATTTTGTAATAAGAAAGGGGTATTATTTGTGCTGGACCCTGTACATGAAGGACCCACAGACATGGACAACAGTGTGGAGATTGACTGTGGAAGAAGTGGGTGGGCTGGGCAGAGGGGGGAAGGGGGAAAATTTGGGACAACTGTAACAGCATA
This sequence comes from Artibeus jamaicensis, assembly GCF_021234435.1. Taxonomy (NCBI): domain Eukaryota; kingdom Metazoa; phylum Chordata; class Mammalia; order Chiroptera; family Phyllostomidae; genus Artibeus; species Artibeus jamaicensis. The sequence continues at coordinate 20,025,319 of NW_026522025.1, read as the reverse complement.
AATAATAAAACATTTTAAAAGGAGAGAAAAATGGAAAGAATGTTCTTTTTATTTGTTTTAAACCTTATTGTATGTCTAAACTTCAGAACAGTAGTTGGCATATGGTAAGAATAAATAAATGAATTAGAAAGTAGAATGAAATTTGATGTTACACAGGCCCATACTGTATACTAACTGAGGGGCTTATGTTAATAAAAAAAGTCAAGATAGAGAAAGCATTGTCTTTACCCAGAAGTAGTCCCTTAGCATACTTCAGAGGATGGCATTAGTGTGAGAATTTGGAAACATACGCTCTGACAATCAGAGAAGGTGAAGAGTCTCACCCTTGCTGCCAGTCAGATAACGGTATTTCCAACAGAACAGGAACAATGTTCAGAACACCGCACAAACCCAGACTCATGAAGCCATTCCCTTTGCCTCTGAGAGGCTCACAGCATTTCTCTGGGACACGCCTTCTCCCGCCGAAGCTGATTTTGGTTGGGTGCAGTGTGTTTCTGGTAATCTTTGGATGTTGGGCTTCAACAAAAGTGAAAATTCCACCAATGCTCAGCAAAGACGCTTGTCATTGCAGACTGGGACATACAACCCAGGAACAGCGAGCACATCGAACATTTACTTAGTGTCCACCTCTTAAAAGCTAAATCATCTGAGACCCAAAACACTCTTGTAATGAAGCTGATCTACAAATATTTCACTCAGTCCTATAACTTTATAATCATTTTTTTTATTTCTTAGCTAGTGAATTCTGAACAGGTTTTACTGTTTACCTTGAAAAGTTTGACTTCTGACATTTTTCCTACTGTCCATGGGCTAGTACGCTTTCTCAGGTTTTGCTTGTTTAGGCACTAGCCCCCCTTTCTCCACGGATTCACTTTCTGCGGGTGCAGTTGTACAATCTACCAGCCTGAAAATATGAAATGGGAAACTCCAGAAATAAGCAATTCTGAAGTTTTAAAATTGTGAGTTCTGGGTGGTGTGATGAAATCTCCCACCATCCCGCTCACCCTGTGAGTCATCCTTGTTTCCAGCGTATGTATCCACACTGCATTCACTCCCCACCATGTATGTATTACCGACCTGTTAGTCACTTAGTGGCCAACTAAGTTAGCAAACAGAGAAGGAGAGAAACTACACTCAAACAACTTTTATTGCAGTATATTCTTATAATTGTTCTATTATAGCATTAGTTGTTATTGTTACTTTCTTACTGGGCCCAATTTTTAAATTGAACTTTATCCTAGGTGTGTGTATATAGGAAAAACATACTACGTATAAAGTGCTTGGAACCATCAGCAGTTCCGGGCATTTGGTTGGTGGGGGAAGGGAGTTGTGGATGGCATCCTCCACAGTAAGAGGGAAACTACTGCAAAAAGAGGTCAATAGTGAGTGGGCAGACATGTGGCCAATGAAATCCATCCTAGAGTCTGATCCTAGATCAGTGCATTTCATTGGAATCATGTACTTTACACTGACTAGCCCTTATGTCATTTTTCAAAACCTTGCAAGAACTCTCCTCAGTCTTGTTTTTGTGTCCATTAGAACGACTGTGAGTTCTCTTTTGCTGGTTCTTGCATACCTCTCCACTAAATTTGGTAATTTCACTTTAGTGAAAAACAATTTCAAATTCCTGTGCACATTTTTTGGAACTTGTAAGCACTTAACAGGAATATTCATTTGGAAGGAGCCTTAAAACAAAAAGGAATGAAATTCTGACTGCTCCTGCCCATCAGTAAATGAGTGGATCAAAAAAACTGTGGTACATTTACACAATGGAATTCTATGCAGCAGAAAGAAAGAAGGAGCTCCTACCCTTTGCAACAACATGGATGGAACTGGAAAGCATTATGCTGAGTGAAATAAGCCAGGCAGTAAAAGACAAATACCATATGATCTCACCTTTAACAGGAACCTAAATAACAAAACAAACAAGCAAGCAAAATATAACCAAAGACACTGAAACAGAGAACAGGGGGACAGCGACCAGAGGGGAGAAGGGAAGGAATTTCAGGGGAAAAGGGAAAGAGTTTACAGGAACAACTATAAAAAACACATAGACAAAAACTAGGGGGGTTGGAAATGGGAGGGCGGTGGGGAGGGGTGGGTGAATGGACTGGGATGGGAGTAGAAGACAGAAAACTGTACTTGAACAACAATTAAAATAATTTTTTAAAAAAGAGGTTGGGAAACAGGACACACACACACAAAGAAAAGAAAAAAGAAAAGAAAAGAAAAGAAAAGAAAAGAAAAGAAAAGAAAAGAAAAGAAAAGAAAAGGAAAAGAAAAGAAAAGAAAAGAAAAGAAAAGAAAAGAAAAGAAAAGAAAAGAAAAGAAAAGAAAAGAAAAGAAATCCTGACTGTTCAATGGCCTGTATTCCTTAATGGGAATGAGGTAGCTTTCAGATGTGAACTGAACAGAAATGTTTCTTCCCTAAAAGACTCCCAGGAAAGGAACAATGGAAGAAGCAAATTCAGTTCTTCCTTCCCTATTTGAATCCCTTTCTCTTACCTCCATTTCCTCCAGCCACAAATTTAATTCAACCCAGTGACTTCTTAATCTTTCATCCTCTCCCCTGAAACATTCATTAAAAATGTAAACTGTCCCTGAAGAATATTCCTGGCACATGGACTTCAAAGCCCACTCATGCGCATATTGTTTGTGCATCTCTGTGACATTGGTTCAGACTTCCCATGTTCACAAACAGAAAGGAAAAAAAAATTTGTTACAATGTTTAGACTTGCCTTGAGCACGTACACTTGAGGCTTCCCTGATCTCCACCTATCAGTATATCTTTTGGTGGAGGCAGAAGATGTAAAATCTTTCCTTGGAAAGACTAATTGCAGGACCCTGGGAAGGACCTGAAAGTTCATGAAGTAAACTTTACCAAAATGAGTATCTAAGGATGCATCAGTTAGGACAACCTATTTTAAGGACTATACCTAAGATCTAGCTAAAATTATATAAACTCTGGTTGCATCTTACAAATGGCAAAACAAGAAATCCAAAGGAGACTTCAGAGATAAATTAGTGCCTTTAGATAACATTCAGCATTTGGTCTGAATGCAAACATTTCCACTACTCTCCCCAACATTTTTTTAGTTGGTCTGAAACCAGGAGTTGCTGGTCTGATAAGTAAAGAAAGATTGGACAGCCCAGCCAGTTGTTCCATCAGATGAATTCCAGCCTTCAGCAGAATGCATTGAATGTTTAAATAGGAAAAAAAAAAGAACTCAAACTAAAAGTATGGATTTTAAAATAAGTGGATGAATGGAGAACTGCCACACCCTTAATAAACATTAAAACACTTTTAACAAGACATTTGTTGGTTTTGTAGGCAAAAGAGCCATGCAAAATGGATTTTGTCAACTGAATTAAAAACAGCTAAGAGCCCTGGCTGGTATAGCTCAGTGGATTAAGCACAGGTCTGTGAACCAGAGCATCGAGGTTCAATTCCCAGTCAGGGCACATGCCTGGATTGTAGGCTGGTTCCCTGCAGGCCAGTTCCCAGCAGGGGATGCATGAAAGGCAACCATACATTGATGTTTCTCTCCTTCTCTCCTTCCCCTCTAAAGATAAATAAATAAAATCTTTTAAAAAACAGCCAAGAATTAGAGGTCCCTAAGGTTTAAGAAGGGGTTCCAAGGCAGACTATGGTACCCAATTCTCATCAATTCTTTTAAACCATGGAAGGGAAACATCTCTACTAATAGAAGGACAGCAACAAAACTACGTAAATGGTAGAGTGGCTGTTCCGTCAACTATAAATCCTACCACTATTTGCATACCTCCCTAGGAATCTTTAGACTACTGAAGTGGCGGATTTTTCAAGTACCCCTCAGACTCTTCCCCTAATTCAATGTGCAAAAATAATTCTCAGCCCTCTTGTGAGTCAAATTTCTTTTTTGAGAAAACACAAACTAATTTATTGTTGAGAGATTCCTTTCAAATGTAACTAACAAATCAGATGTTTTTCAGATGGACTGTTTCTTGAAATATCGTATATCTTTTGTATGCAAACAGAAACTAATAATTTTCAAATAAGTGTTTGCTTTTTAATCCTGTATACTTAAACCAATCCCAACTTGAGGAATCACTTGAGGACCCTGGGCCAGGAAATCTACTGCAGGTGCAGAGAAACCTGATTACATCACTGGTGAGAAGTAGGGAGGGAGTATAGGAGGAGTTTGCTCATCGCAATGGTAAAAAGCCTCAGCCTAGGATGGCATTGGCTGAGAAACTGAATGCCACCAGAGCCCATGGAACTGTGGAGGAGATCTGGAATAAAGGAAGAGCTCTCAGGCTCTTGGAGGGGCACTGGCTCTCGGGCTCTTCTTTCACAGGGATGCCTCAGTGATTGTGCTGCAGCTGCCTGTGTTTCCCAGTGGATGGTATTTTTGATGGGAAAGAATTCTGGACACAGTCTAGGACTGGCCGGCCTGGCAGAGGGTGGCAGCATTATGTTTCTTCTGATGTCCTAGACAAGGCAAGCAGTGAGGCAGAAGCCTGCCATTCTTCGAAAGTTGTGTAGTTTTTGTATCTTATGTTGTAGTTAATAAACTAACCCTATAGAAATGATAATTAAAACTAACTGGGAGAACTAAAATGCTGGGAGAACTCAGGTGTTAAAAAGAGTTTAACTTTAACTGATAGGCTTAAGTGATTAAAGCTGTAACTAAAGATTTAAAGATAACCTCAATTGATAGGCTTAAGTGACTAATGCCTGTGGAAAGTTGTTATTCCAACCTTGTGAAGCTTTTGAATAAAGACTCATTCCCTTCATCACCAAACCTTTGTCTCTAAAATTTTGCCTAGAGGATGGTGGGCAGTGAGACCCCAAATGCTGTTCAGTAACACTGATACCTTGAAAATATTATGGATTAAGCTATTTAAGTAATAAATAATTCACCCACGCCTTTACCCAATCTTGCTCAGTATCCTTTGAGGCCCTATTGTAAAAGCATGCAGCCAAGAGGAGGGCCCTACAAAAAAGGAATTTGGAATGGGGTCCAGGACTCAGGGTGTCCAGGAAATATTAGAAAGACATATAAGATGTCCTCACCCCCCCACCGAGCTCCACACAGGTGTCAGTTGGGGGAAGGGACGAATGGATCAGGGCCATTGAGAGCTGTTTTGCATAGCAACAGTTTTGCAGATTACCTCTAGAATGGTCATTTAACATATCTATAAACTTTAACTGGTTTCATAGATATGTTAAATAGCTGTGGCCACACTTTGAGGCAGGGAGAAGGGAATGATTTCCACCCAGGATATATTTGGGAGGCAACACCCCCTGGTTACGGCACCTGTGTGAGAACTTGGAGATGATTAGCTCCATGCCATAGGGCCACACCTGCCCAGACTCACTATATCAGCCCAGTAAAGCTGGGAAGATATGGAAGTCCTGGCAAGTGTAACTGATTGTAGAAGGAGTGGTGCGGGGATTTAAATGCAGACACAGCAGCCATTGAAGGGAGAGCTACATGGTTTTGGCAGAGTGAAGACCTCCTCTTGGCCATGTGAGAGGGAGAACCATGTACTTTTGGCCAGAATGGGGACTCCCGCTGATACAGGGTGCAGCCGGGGGGGCCCCCAAAAAAGATTTGAAGTGGTGTCCAGAATTCAAAGTGTATAGGAATATTGGAGAGACATATAAGATGTCCTCAACCCCCACCCCCAGGGGGAAGGGATGAATGGAGCAGGGCCATTGAGAACTGTTTTGCATAGCAACAGTTCTGCAACTAACCTCTGGAATGATTATTTAACATATCTATAACCTTTAACTGGCTTCATAGATATGTTAAATAGCTGTGGCCAAGTTTTGAGCCAGGGAGAAAGGAGTAGCTTGTACCCAGGATGGAACTATGGGCTGTGCCCCTGAGGGAGAAGTGCCGGTGTGGGTGTGAGAGCTTGGAAAAGACTGGCTCCAGGACATGAGGGGATAACTGCCCAGGTGAAAGGGAAAACCACGCAGCTTTGCCAGAATGGAGATCCCTGCAGCCAGGTGAAGAAGAAAGCCGCATGCTTTTGGTGGAGTGCAAACACCTGCAGCTTTGGTAGAAGAGGCCCACGCGGCTTTGGGGTGCTCCCTTTGGCCGAGTGGCCTGGAAAGCAGGAGAGACTTTGACTGGAACTGGGTACAAAGGACTCTTGCCAGTGGACCATGAGAGGGTACCACAGTACTTTGGATTAACTCGAGATCCTGCACAGCGACACAGCTTATGGTGCTAGTGGCCTGAAAAAGGGACGTGTGCTCTTTTCCTGATTTACGGTACGGACAGTGGGAGAAGGGAGCGCTGTGCGGGTGTAGGTGTATACCCTAAAGGACTTTGGTATTTTAGTGGAGGCATTAGGCCTGAATAGCATTAAATAAACATTTTGTTTTCTTTTCACAAATCTCTGGCATTGAGAGATGTCTTTCCAATTGGCGGCGGACAGAAGAGCCTAATAGATATTAGTATTCTGTCCTTGGAAGGGGCCCCTGTTCTTTAGCAGTTTTTGGCATCCCTAGGTGAGCCAAATATTGTATTGCCCCTCCCTTGGACCTCTTGTTCTGTAACACCGCAGCTGTGTGAGAGAGAATCACCATGTAGCTTTAGCGAAGAGCCACGTGATTCTGCCAGAGTGGGGACCTCTGCAGCCAGGTAAAGAAGAGAGCCATGCACTTTTGGCAGAATGCAGACCCCTGCAGCTTTGGTAGAAGAGGACCATGTGGCTTTGGGACGCTCCCTTTGGCCGTATGGCCTGGGAAGCAGGAGAGACTTTGCCTGGAAGAAGGGTGAAAGAACTCTTTGCCAGTAGACCATGAGAAGGTGCCACATGACTTTGGAGTAATTAGAGGTCCTGCCTGGACAGCGATGCAGCTGATGGTGCCAGCAACCTGAAACACCGACATGTGCTTCTTTTCCTGAGATGCGGTACCCTGAATTAGGGTGAGGGGAAAGGAAGTACTGTGGTTATCCTAAAGGACTTTGATATATTAATGGGGGCATTGAGTCATTACTTTAAGTCTGTATATAGCTTTAAATAAACCTTTCTTTTCCTTTTCATAAATCTCTGGAGTTGAGAGATGTCTTTCCTCTGGCAGCGGACAGACGAGCCCAGTAGGTATTAGTATACAATCCTTGGGGTGGGCCCCTGTTGTTCTGTAGCAGTTTTTGGCATCCCTGGGTGGGCCAAATATTGCAACCCCCCTTGGACCTCTGTTTGGTAACAGTTCTACTGTTGAATATTTTTCAAAAAGGGGCCTTTTTAATTACCAGTACAAGTGCCAGTAGTATTTTTACATTTCTTATAAAAAACACTAATATGCATAGACACATATTTGTGCAGATTTTAGTGTTATAAATAAAATGTGATATACTATTTTCCACTAGTTCCAAACCCACACATCAATTTGTTCTCAGGACTACCTAAAGCCATCTAGTTTACTATTGTGTACTTATGCTATTTTCTTCTACTATTCCTCTAGATCTCAACAGTCAATATTTATTTGTCTTGTCAAGGAAAAATCGCAACATGCCAGGTCTATTACTATACATCAGTGATTTACAGAAGCCTTCTTCTACTTCTCTTAATCAAGACCTGAAGTTTATAAGATTTCCTATTACTTCCTTCTTTCACAATGTGTAGAAAATTTTTTGTGAAGCCCAAAATATAAAGTTCAAAAATTGTTGCCATCTATTTATTAAAAGCATTAATCCAGAAGAGACATAAATCCTCCAAAGAGGAATTACAATTCTGCCAACAAGTGCATTGTTGGGAATACAATATATCCCAAGAAGGTAAATCTCTAATTTCTAGGAGATTACTCATCAATCTAGAATTTTTCTAGATCAATTCCAAAAAAATTCTGGAAAATTATATCATTAGTTTCGAAGGTGTTGGGTGCTATTTTTTCTGAGTTTACATTATACTTATTGTAGTTCATATTTCTAGGCCCTGAACTTTTTTCTGGGGAAGGGACATGAAAAAAGCTTTGGTAAGAATAAGTTAAATTTTGTCAATAGCCAATAAACCCTAACTTTAGGATTGTCTAAATATCGCACATCCTTTTCCCTTTTGACTTCATATTCTGGTCAGATACTACAGGGTGGGGAAAAAAGTAGGTTTACAGTTGTAAGTACATGAAACAGGTTTTTTTGTATTACTAATTATTAATTATTGCATTACTTTCTATATGAACAACTGTAAAACTAGTCTTGCTCCACTCTGCATACATACTTTGATGGTATATCAAATGAAGCATACTCTTCTGTTCTAAGCACTACAGTCATAGCCACATAGCTTGTGGAACCTATGGCAGATTTAGTTCTAGGGTCCCCATTAAATTTGTTGGTTCCTCTTGTTAATCAGACTACTATTAACAGAAAACACAAAGGAATTCTCAATTAGTTTACCTCCTACATAATATGGTCACCTCCCATTTTTATATTTTACTATCTTTTTGTTATAATCTTAAATTCAGAAATTTCTCTTCCCCCACTTAAGGAAAGAGATTCTTATTTTTTATTTACTATTAGGCAACAATCTAAGTCTTGTTCAAACCTTTTGAAAATTCTTTAGAAAAACACAGATTTAATTTTGTTTGTTGATGCTCCATATATGAAAGAAATTTGGAATATTGTCAAGCATCTGATGTTAGCTCCTATCAACTTCCCATTATATAAAGAGCCTCTCACAGAATTTATTTAATTCAGCTCAAATGGCTGAGTTGATCGCTCTCGCTTTGGTTTTGCAGTCATATACTGAAACATTTATAAGCACATTACTGACCTACCCTCACAATAACCTCAAGAGAAACTCTAAGGTTTTAAGTTAGAACTTATAGTTAGGCTTATTATTTTCATACTACTTTCATCACTCATTAACACCTTTATTCAGCCAACAATATTTCTTGAACATCTATGCTGTACTTTTGTTGAAATCTTCAGAATTTCTGTGAAGGGGAAAAGTAGGTTTATTTTTTTTCCAGATCTAAGGTAAAAATGAAGTGTAACTTTGTACAAGTTTATAGTGTATAACATAATGATTTATCATATGCACACTTTACAACATGATAACCACAGTACTTTAGTTAACATCCATCACCTCATATAATTAGATTTGTTTTGTCTTTGAAGAGTACTTTGAAGAACTGTCTTAGAAAATGTTAAATATACAAAACAGTATTGTTAACTGTAGTCATCACCCTACAATCATATCCCTAGAACTTATCTTATAGCTGGAAGTTTGACCCTTAAGACCACCTTTACCCTCTGCCCCTCTGCCACCTCCACCTGTGGCAATCACCAACCTGATCTCCATTTCCATGAATTCGTTTTTCTTATTATCTACATATAAGTGAGAGCACACCATATTTGTTGTTTTCTGATTTATTTCCCTTAGCATAATGCCTTCAAAGTTCATCCATGTTATCACAAATGGCAGAATTTCTTCCCTTTTTATGATGAATAGTAATCATTTTTATATACTTATGTGTATATATATAATATATTCATAAACATCGCTCCTTCACCCATCAGTGGAAAATTAGGTTATTTCCATATCTTGGCTATTGTAAAGAATGCTGTGAAGAAAGAACATGCGGGTGCAATATCCCTTCAGGATAGTGATTTGTTTCTTCCAGATATATGATACCAAGTAGTGGAATTGCTATGGAAAAGCAGGTTTAATCAACTGTCTTGAAGATGTTTGGTTGTCAAAGATGCTAGTTTTACTCAGGAGGTAAGTTTACTATTTGGGGTGGCTGGAAGTGTCTAATGGTGATCATTGAGGAGATGATGTTGCTACTAAATCTTCTCCCCATTCTGCTCATCTGCGCCAATACTATGTGCAATTCTGAAATAAGTTTAGAAGGATGAGCCCATCAGAAATGGCACAGGCCCACAGGAGATTTACTGAGACATTTTCACACCCCCAGGTATGTTGACACACCTGGGGAATGAAGAAACTCCCCGATCTGAAGCTGATAGTGTTATCAGAGTACTGGTCAATGCACAATCTTCAGCCAACCTCTTGGCCTCACTCCACACACCATGACCAGTCATAAGAGTCTGAGTATTGGTTACATTTTGTGTAAACAGCTTGGGGTAAATTCTAGGTAATATGCCAATGTTTGCCTGCCCATGGATATATACCTCAACACTATCGTTGCTTTCCATTGGGCCTCTCCTAAGTGCATAATCTATACATCTTCAAGAATATTTCATGCAGATATTTTTACAAATGAATATTTTTCACTATTCTGTGTACTTGATACACTGAAATTTTAGCTAAATAGAAATATTCCTCACTGAATCTTAGAAGTGAACAAGTAGAGGAAAGTAATTAATTAGAAAGTCATTTTCACTTAAAAATGAAGTAAGTACATTATTTTACAAATGCATTTTATATTAATTCTAAATAAAAATGTAATAAAAGAGGCTTAATGAATCCAATCTTGATTTAGACCTGCATTCACTTACATAGTGTGCTACAAGTGTCTCATGTTAAGTGAATGCCTGAATCAAAACAAAGCCTTTATCTGACTCTGAGAAGTACAATCTGAAGTCCAAAATATTTGATTATAAAATACATCTTTATAATCAACTCAGCAAAGAGCTGAAAAATGTAGTGAAATAAACCCATAGTTGTGTAGGTGGTATTCCATGACCATAGTAGGGACTTGCATATTTTCCCTCTTTATTTCCATCTTTGGAAAAAATAACTTGACCATTTAGTCAGTACCATAAAAAAGACCCCTATTCAAATATAGCCACTAATAAGAACACTTATATATTTCAGCTATAGGAAATAATTCTTGCTAAAGTCTGTTTTAGGCTCAGCTAAGCATCTCCACCAAAGCTTCCACATACTAGGAAGATACTTTCTTGGCATGCACTGAGTGACAGATTGCTAAATGGCTCCAGTACCATCCACATGCAGCATTCAAAGTGTTACTAAAATTATTATTGAAATCATAATATAGAAACTTTAGACTAATAAAGAGTATGGAGGGATTTCAACTATCCCAGGACATAAAACAGCAGGGACTGTCTGTTTTTTCTTTGGTTCTCTGTGAAAGCAAATTAGGAGGATGAGAGATGGGAGAATTTTGCTTAATTGTGTGAGAATTGCTGTTTAATAGCTCATTCATAAAGTTATTTGCAATATGAGTAAAAGCATTGAAGCAAGCATGGTGTTTAATAGAGGTTAAATGCCTTATTTTCCCTACTTCTGCTAAGAGATTACTAAACTGGGTTTCCAAGGTTTTTTCTAGTTCAGAATATGATTATACAAATTTGTCTGATAGAAAAAGGGAAAAAAGAGATTTGAAAACACCTACGTTCTTCCCCAGAGCATAGGAGATCTTTAAGTGTTTTCAATTTAATATAGTTCCCCGCTTTCATTTCACAAGCAGGAGTAGCTGCATCAGTATTTAGTCTTATAGTTTTTACTGGACACATTTTTTTCTCCAGGAACAGTTAAAGTTTCTCTATTTACAAGGACATTTCAACTACAAATATACTTCTATTAATGTATATGTATATCAAGAGTCCCGACTTTGTAAAAGCCTAACTTCCACAGGTATCTGCAGTTTCTTTGTTTTCTCAGTTACACAGACACCTCTGTTTAATATTAGAGCCAGGGAATTCATTTACAATCTATTTTCCAAAATATGTCGTTGCTCCATAAGCATTTTAAAAAAATATGCTGAACTATTATTGCCTTTCATTTGATGGAAAATGTTCCTTTTACTCTAACTAAATGAGCTTTTTTAGGTAGCAAATTATTTTTCTGTTCATTTAATTTTAAACTGGACAGGAGTTTACACAGACAAATGGCTGTTTGCTCTTGAGGATCACTGTCATATTATAATTCCAAAGATAGTTCCCTCCCTGATGGATTGGTCCAGATGTGTTCCAAACCTGTCACAAATCAGAAGAAGGTTAAAGATCATGTAGTTTCTGTGTTGGACCCTCTGTCAAGTCATGTTTACTGTCACCAAAAGGTTAGGCTCCAGAAGAAAAAAAATCAGGCTGATGAATAAGGCCGGATGTGTGTCAATGAGATGAAAGAATGAACACGCACCTGTTTTCAGTGGTTTAAAGCCATTCAGGTTTGGGCCTGTCACTCTGAGTTTTTCAACAGTACATTGCTTTTAGGTCTGGATTTGAACATGCTTTAAGGCACTTGGGCCTTAGAAACAGATAACTCATGAATATGTTTCCTTCCAGTTCTTTGCAGACCTGGGCCTTTGCCTTTGTTGATACCTCTGCCTCATTTCACTAGGTGTTAGCTTTTCCAAATGTTTCTTAGTGAACAGCTCCAATTACATTGGGCTTTTTTTAAAGAAGTAAATGGTAGTAATGACAAAGAGTGACATTTGTTCTTGTTCATATGTAAATATGCTCTAATGTAGAGATCTCAATTACAAACCAAAATAAAGTCAGACTTTTAGCTTTTCATATCTTGGTTAAGAATTTTTGCAAAACAACAAGGTAGAAATGCCCACAACATGAGAACACGTTTTTGTTGAATGGTCGTAAGCAAAGAGTGAAATGGTGACTTTAAGACTATGGGGTTTCTGACTGAGCTGAACCCATTTGCACTTGATGTAAGAGAAGCAAGATTGTGATGTCTGTTCTCCAGTCTTAAGTAAACCTTAGACTGTCTCAATAGTTACAGGTGATTTGGGCCAGAGATGAAGGTTAATTTTTCCTAACCTCCACAAGTGATTTTAAGTCTGTCTGAGTGACTGAGAAGTGCAGCAGCTAGTAATGCAGTGGTCAGGCAGACAACCTTCTCCCTCCTGCCTTCTACAGAAATGCGGCTTCCTTCTGAGTGTCTGCCCTTAACTGCATTGCACTATTTCTCTTTACTCTCTTCCTAAGATTTTGAAGGCTCTTATGTCAAATATCACTGTATAGATGATATGCACATTTATTTGCTTAGGATTTAACCTTTATCTTGAATTCACTAGACTGTATGCTATTCAAAAAGGTGGTTTATTCACCAAGTACAGGACCTGGCATAGCTCCAGAGTAATATAGTTTCTGAGTAGGCAGCAGATTCTGAGCCAGTGCCCTGCTGAGAGTTTAATCCAAGTTAAAAACAAAAGCATGAACAAAATGAAGACCCATCCTGGGGCTGGAGGATGGTTAGGACAGAGCAGGGATTTGGGCTGATTGGGGATTACAAGCAGAATTTCTACTTTGCTATCAATAGGCAGCAGGAGAACAGAAGAGCAACAGGGCCTTGGAAAGGTATTGCTGGTGGGGGGGTCCTGGGGGGTCCCATGCCTTCCAGTCATAGGACCAGGGAAATCACAGTTAATTTACAAAATTTCTGAGCAAAGTAACTTTCATATTGAATATCCACTTTCTCTTCCTGCAAGAACAGACTGGCAATCTGAAGAACTGAAGTAATTTACAATGTTTTAAAATACTATTGTAATATTAGGGAGGCTTATAATATATTTAGGATAATATGGTGAGGATTTTACTAGTATATCTGACTCCAATGTCAATTTAATGTCTTACCACATCAAAGTAGTCCTCATATACAGTCCCTAGACCAGCCCTATCATGGTCACCTAGGAAACTGGAAAAACACAAATTCTCACACCTCACCATAGACCAATAAGTCAGAAAGTCTAGGGGCATAACCTGGGGACCTGTTTTTTAACAACCTCTTTTGTCGGCTCTATGTAGACTGACATTTGAGAACTAAAGCACTATACCAAGCTACATCACATAGTCATTGAGAGCCTCCGGGTGCTTAGAATACAGAGATAAATGCCAGAAAGTGTTAGGGGGCTTCAAAGAAAGAAAATACAAAATAATTTAACAATCCCTTCCATTAATTGAGTGCTTACTCTGTGCCAATTGTATTTGGGAAATAATATTATAGTATCATATGACAGATGAGAAAACTACAGTGAAAATTGCATCAATAAAAATAAAGTTAAAAAAAACAAATAAAAATAACTCATGTGAGGTAGAGCTGGGACTCAAAAAGAAAAAAAGCAACAAAGAAGAAAACTGAACTTCAGTGACCAGATATGTCACCTAATTTTATGAAAATGGTGAGTGAGAGGAATCTGAATCCTTATTATTGGTTTCATATTGAAATAGGCTTAGGTAGCATCTAATATCAGATCAGGGCACAACTTAAATATTTTTATGTGAGAGTTGAAGGTCATGCAACAGAGATATCATATATTGTAACAGGATTTTACTCCTCCATGGTCCCCCACCATTTATTTAGTGCTAATCTGAAGCAATGTTTGATTTCAAAGCTAAGGATTAAAATCAAATTATGTTGCCTCTGGTTCAAAAGGACTTGAAAAAGCTTTATGGATAACCTAGTGTTTGAAAATGGATTTTTTTGTAGGTTAGGTCTTCCAAATTTAAGATAAGTATTTTCATAATTTTCAGATTATTTCATCCACATGAAAGAAAGTTACATTCTTAGAAAAATCAAAGCCAACTCAGGGTCAATAAAGTAAAAAAATAATATTATAAATCAGGTTGTAGGCAATTGCTAAGTTATTAATTCTAAAATGCCGTGTAAAATAAATCTATGACATTTTTAAAAATGCATTTATTATTAAATGTAGGGGCAACTTTGCCAGCAAATCCCCCCGTCAACCATGGATGAAAGTAACACTACCAAGACATGATCTGCTTGGGGAGGAGAGATGGCCAATCTCTCAGAGGAGAGAGGCCAAGAACCCCTTCCTCAAGGGGCTTTTATTGGGTTGTAATACACAGGAATACAGGTGGCAAGGATCAAACAGTAGATAACATTTCAAAGAAATCTGAGGGCTTAGTCTGATATCAGTGTCTGTCAGGTAAGGGGGTTGCAGAAACTTTGGGAGACATACTCATTTCCTGCTCAGACCTTTATCATATGAATGAAAACACTCTTAGCAAAGCAGGCTTCACAGGACTTTTAGGAATTCTTTCTTACACCCAATCACCACAGATCCCGCTCTAGCCAGGCAACGGGCTGCACCGCCTCCCCAATCCTAGCTTTTCAGGCTTAAGTGGATTAGAGCCAGGAAGTGTTCCCAGAGGACATGGGGACTCAGGCTACGTCAGAATAGCCAGGGGGCAAGAGTCCATCACTTCCTCTTTGTTGCATGGGGTCCTTCCATGATGGCCTCCCAAGTGATGGTGTCTGGCTTAGGTTTCCCCTGCTCTGAGGGGTCTTACCCATCTCTGACTGACGGACCAAGCATTGGGGGCAGGGGAGGAAGCAGAGACAAGCTTTGTCTCCTTGTGGCTCACATTCCAGTGGTCGCTCACTCATCCTTAGCCATGAAAGGCAGTTACAACTCCTGAAACCAGGCAGAGAGATTCCCAGTAATTAAAAACAATATTAGTTTTGATTTACACTATTTATTCCACTGTATAAATCCTATTGTACAGCCCTTTTAACTATATATGTTAGTTAATATTTTAAGACTGTCTATTATTTGAGGTTTTTCTATATATACATAAAACCAAAAGTATTCTTATTTATATTTATTGTAGGCTGTAATACTTAAGTGCAGTCTAACCCTATAAGATCTAATTATTATCAATGATTCTTTAATTTTGGATATTGTCATATTCACATAAAATTTTATTGGATATATATATATATACACATGCATATATCATGCCAGAGCAAAATACACATATATATACATACACACACATATATATATATATGTACACACAGTTATATAAAATGAACTATAAAGAATGTATCCACCTCATAACTGAGAACTCTTAATAATTGGGATGTATTATGGCCTTAGATACACTTCTGAATCTGGAGCATCTCCCATATTGAACTGGTGAGCCTGACTTTCCTGAAATGTCTTCTTTTGGCCTCTGGTCCCTGTTTTCTACTAGCTACCCTCTTGGCAATATCTTTACTTACTAACATTTTATGGAAAGATTGGTCATCCAATAATGTAGTCTTAAGTATGCTCATTATGATTATGTAATATTTCTATCCTCCTTTTATATAACTTAGGCATGCTATTACTTTGCTTTTTTTCTTTTTGCTCTTCTGATTGGATAATTTCAAATGACCTATACCATTAAGTTCACCAATTCCTCTTCATGATTAAGTCTTTTCGTGAAGCTCTCTCATAATAGAATTTTCTTTAGTTTGTTATTATATTATTTACCTCCAGAATTCTGTTTGGTTCTTTTGTATAGTTTCTATCTCTTAGTTGATATTCTCATTCTGTTCATGTATCATTTTTCTGAATTTGTTTTCTTGTCTATCTGTGCTGTCTTGTAGCTCACTGAGTTTTTTAAGACAATTATTTTGAATTATTTGTCAGGCAATCCATAGATCTCCATTACTTGAGGGTTGTTTTACTATTGATTTATTTTTTACCTTTGGTACTGCCATATTTCCCTGATTTTTCCTGTTCCTAGTAGCTTTATATTGATTTCTGTGCATTTAATGAAGCAGTCACCTCTTCTAGTTTTCACAGACTGGCTGTGGCAGGCAGAGGCTGGCACCACGTAGCCTGGTTAGAGATTCTGGGGGTTTTTCAGTCCTCTTTTTTTAATGGACGTGCATGTTTCACTACTATCTATCCCTTCAGGGGAAAGAATTCTCAGGATCATTCCCTTCTCCAAATTCGACAGAACAACGCTGGTTGTGAAAGCCCTCCTGCCCTTTTTCCTGGTGCAGTGCCCTGGGACATTGGTGTAAGCTGCCCTTCACTCTGCCTTCCAAAGGAGAAGACTGAGGGTGGTGCACCTCCTCTCGGCCCCACTGGTGCACAGGCTTTCTATTGTACTTTAGTGCTTCCTCTGCTAGACTGTGTTACTGCTGTCACTCTGACCTGCAAGATGAAAGAAGTCTTCCAAACAATCCCCAGATGGAAATCTGCACATGCTCAACGCAGGACACACTTTAAAAAAATTTATAACATTAAATATCTTCAAACAGTAATAGCTCAAAGTCTAATTATTTAATCACTTCATGGCAAATGCCATAGGAGCTGCTCAATAAACAATGACTCATTATTTAGCTTAGGCACAATATATCCATATCAGTCTACTACTAAGTCTCTAGTTATAGAAGAAATTTCAGTTAAATTTCCATACTTACAGACCAGTGCTTATAAATTCTATCTTTCAAAAGGTACTTCATTTATTACCAATATATAAAAAGTTAGTTGTTAAAGAAATGATTGTTTATATATTTTTCAATCAATGTATTTAGAATGTAACTATTTTTTATTTTAAAAATTTTTTTAATTTATATTTTATTTAATTATTTTTCAAGTACTGTATTCTGTCTTTTACTCCCATCCCAGCCCATTCCCCAGTGCTCCCCACCTCCCTCCCATTTCTACCCCCCTTAGTTGTTGTCCGTGTGTCCTTTATACTAGTTTCCGTAAATCCTTCCCCTGTTTCCCCTGAAATTCTCTCCCCTCTCCCCTCTGGTTGCTGTCCCCCTGTTCTCTATTTCAGTGTCATTGTTTTTATTCTGTTTGCTTGTTTGTTTTATTGTTTAGCTTCCTGTTAAAGGTGAGATCATATGGTATTTGTCTTTCAACACCTGGCCTATTTCACTCAGCATAATGCTTTCCCATCCATGTTGCAGCAAAGGGTAGTAGTTCCTTCTTTCTCTCTGCTGCATGGAATTCCATTGTGTATATGTACCACAATTTTTTGATCCATTCATTTACTGATGGGCACCTAGGTTGCTTCCAGCTCTTGGCTATTGTAAACTGTGCTGCTATGAACATTGGGGTGCATAGGTTCTTTTGGTTTGGTGTTTTAGGGTTCTTGGGATATAATCCCAGCAGTGGAATTGCTGGGTCAAAAGGCAGGTCCATTTTTAGTTTTCTGAGGAAATTCTATGCTGTTTTCTATAACGGTTGTACCAGTCTGCAATCCCACCAACAGTGAACTAGGGACCCCTTTTCCCCACAACCTCTCCAACATTTGTTGTTGGTTGCTTTGTTTATGATAGCCATTCTGACTGGTTGGTGTAAAGTGGTATCTCACTGTGATTTTAATTTGCATCTGTCTGATAGATAGTGATATGGAGCACCTTTTCATGTGTCTCTGGATCCTCTGTACGTCCTCCTTGGAGAAGTGTCTGTTCAAGTCCTTTTCCCATTTTTTAATTGGGTTAGTTGTCTTCTTAGAGTGAAGTCATGTAAATTCTTTGTATATTTTGGAGATTAAACCTTTGTCTGAGTTATCATTGGCAAATATGGTTTCCCATACAGTTGGTTGTCTTTTTATTTAAAAATTTTAAAAGATTGTATTTATTCGTTTCTAGAGACAGGGGAAAGGAGGGAGGAAAAGAGGGAAAGAAACATCAACGTGCAAGAGAAACTCTGATATGTTGCCTCTGGAGTGGCAGAACAGGGGACCTGGTCTACAACCCAGGCATGTGCCTTGACCAGGAATCTAACTGGTGACCTTTGTTTTGCAGGATGACACCCAAACTACTGAGCCATACCAATTGGGTGAGCATGTTTTTTTTTTTTTACCTTTAAGATATAATTTAGCAATCCTAGAGAAGAGTCTGCTCTTGAGGATGGTGCTAGCTAGCATAATATCATGATTATTTCATAGCAGTTCCTGCACTTGTGTATATTCTGTGTCTAAAGAAAATAATCATTCTTAAAGGAATAAATCAGGTGTTTCAGCTATCCAGAGTTATACTAGAAATAGCATTCAAATCATTTGACTGGATACTTAGAATATAGCAAGCAATAGTTGCTTTGACTTTCTGGCAAGGACTACAATATATATTAAGCCATAAATTTATGGCTTTTAAAAAGGAACTAGCACATGCTTTGTAAACACATAGGGCCAGGCTCATATCCCACTTCTGCCAAATACTGGCTGTAGAAACTTGAGTTTCTCTATGAATTTCATTTTTTTTTACTTGTCAAACAGAAAAAAAATTTTCAAGTTGTTGTGAGGATTCATTGATGTAACCAATATATAATGTCTACTGAAAAACTTAACAACTTCTCACAATCCTGCCCATTTCTATGGCTTCCCAGTTTACACAGAGATAATCCAAGACCTCTGGAGAATAAGTTCTCGAGGGGCTATAGTTCTGGAATCAGAATGTCTGGGTATGAATTCTGAGTTTAAGGTCTGCTGGCCTTGTGATTTTGTGCTCATCTCCAATGACCATGTGAGGGATAATGCAGAAGTAAGGCACTTAGTGCAAATTGACACAAAAAGAATAACTCAATATTAGCTAATGTTACCACTGTATTACTGGTGTCTGGCCTGAAATAGTCCACTGATCTTGTAGCTTAGGGAAATAGTTATAGTTGCTCTATCATTAGGTGTTTCATCCACAATGTTGATTGTCAAAGGTGTTATGACGGTCCCTGTTAACAAAGATAGCTAGCTACACATGTTAAGTGTAGTACTATCACCTGAAAGCATTACTTGGTGTGTCTTTCAACCCCTCTTCCTCAGAATCCATAGTTTCAAAAGCTAGGTTATTAAAGTTCCTAGGTATCTGAATGCTTAGATTCGTGAAAACAATTTTCAGCATGTTATCCATTGCTATAGATAGCATCTATTCCTTCCTCCCTCCCTCCCTTCCTCTCTCCCTCCCTCCCTCCTTTCCTTCCTTCCTTCCCTTTTCTTCCCTTCTTTATTCACACATCTATTTGTTCATACAACAAGCTTTTTCATGTGACCTCCAGAGTTGAATGCCCACAGTTTAAATTCTGGAACTAGTGTGATTAATTCTGTGACCCTGAGTAAATTACTTAATCTCTCTGAACATCAAGTCTCCCTCTGTGAACTTTAGATAGTACTAGCATCTACCTCTAAGGATTGTTTTAAGAGCTAACTGAGATCATGCAAATCCCCTCACATGGTGTGTGGCATAAAAGGTTCAGAAAATGTAAGCTATTATAGTCATTATTTTTAGTATTAGAGAACTTTATTACTCCTCCTCTTGGCCCTCCTTCTCTTCCTATTGCTCCATCTCCACTTCTACTTGCCAGCACTCTTCTGGATGTGGCATTTATGCCAACAGAAGCAGACAAAAAGGCATTGTCCCTAGCCTAATGGAATGCATCCTGTGAGTAAATGTAACATACAAACGGATGCAATTTTAAATAGAGAATTACAATTTTTGATAACATTGGAATAAACACTTTGGGCAGTAATTGATAATAACTGGAGGGGGTTGCTTTAGGATGTTTGGGAAGGCTCTGTGTGCATTTTATGGAATTTGAATTTAAGCCCAGACCTGAATAGAAGCCACAAATATAAAGAACAGAAGAACCTGGGTGTGTGGGGCAGTGGAAGCAAACTTGGCAGGTGGGATGTGAGATGGAGTGTAAGTTCTCAGATGATACAGATTTTGTACATGGGGGGGAAGTTGGATTTCATTTGAAGTACTTATTTGAAGTATTTTTCTTATTCTTGAAAGCACTCTGTGTCTATTGTTGAGATTATAGATTTTGGTTTTTTTATAGTCTTTAAACCCATCGAAGTGTGTATAGACATTCTACTATACTGAACATGTACAAAATATTATACCTGTCATGAGAAAAGAAAGATAAATATACCAAATATCAAATAAGCAATGTTAAAATCTTCAAATTATGCAGTTAAGATTTTAATTTACTGAAGCTGTTTGCTTAATTCTGTAGGCTTTATTCACAGATGGCAATATTTAAATCATGGAGTTAACAGAAAGTGATAAAAGAAAAAAGATCTTTGTAGTGTGATGTATCCAGTAAACCAGAACTGTGCAAATTCGCCAATTAAATTTGACAACTCCTTAAAAGATTTAATCCTGCAGATGCAATATGACAGTCCCCAAGTGGGAGCAGTACATGAAACATCACATCCTGCTCATTCACTTAACTGTTCTTCCTTAAGTATGCACAATCCAAACCTCATTTAAGGAGTAGACAGTGGAAAATGCAGTTAGTACACAGGCACCAGATGCAAAATCTCATCTTGTCACTCAGAGGATGCACATGAAAATTTGGGGATCTTAAACACCTCCTATTAGATTGATTTTACTTCTTCTTGTCATTCTTTTGTTCATGCTAATAAGTGACAGCAATAAGATTCTAATCCCTCCAAATGAATTAGCAAATTGTTATATTTCCTTTTTTTCTGGAAATACTTTCCTAGAATGGAATTTTTTAAAAAAACACATAATTATGTTTTGCTGTTAATGGACAGTAATCTCTGTATTTGAGGTGCTCTTTAATTTGGCCCTAGGGCTTAAATTAAACTTTCTAATAGCAGTGGTTTTACATTCTTTTCATGTAGACACATTGTTCAGTGCTGTGATTAATTGGGCAAGCCTGATTCTTTATATTTAGAGCCCACTTGTAAGTGGAAGTGAGAAATGAATTATGCCAAGAGCCTTCAGTTCTATTTTTATTAATAGAGTAGATTACATAGATCACAAAAACAATCTTCTAATTTATAAGTGTCAATCTAATACCGTGTTAAACAAGAGTTATTATTATTGAGCTTAAACTATTGAAGTGTGTTATACCAAAGGGCCACTTCCCACATTGAAGAACACTGCTGTGAACACTAGCATGTTAACCACATGCTAATGGGCTCTCAGCAGCCTGATAAGTTATTGATTATCTCAGCTGACATAATTCATATTGGGAAGAGGCAGTGTAGTTAACTGGAATGTAAGTACTTCTTTTCTGTGACTTAAAACAGACTCACATGCTCATCAGTCACTTTATTCAGGGCCATGGAAAAAGACAGAAGGCTTTTTTCCACAGGTGGATTGTTCTTTCAGAAAGGTGCTGTGCTGAACACCATTAAACTCTGGCCCAGAAAATTTCAACTCCTACTGTACCTATTAATCTAAACAGTAACTGGGATTCCAGATGGAAGAACTGTTCAAAGCTGCCTGCTATTATTGTTCTCTTGCTAATGTAAATGGTAAAAATTATACTGAATTTTGTATTTTGTTCATTTTTTCCAAGACTGGACTGAAATGGAAAAGGATAAAGAGTATATGCGATTATAAAAGGCTATGTTAAAAAAAAAACTATTCACATGGTAAAAAAAAAGAGTATTCACATGGTAACAGTCAGCCATTTTATGTTAAAGCATTTCTATAGAAAAGATTTTCTATTGTGAATTTATTTAAACATATGCAAAATGTAAGTGTACAGAAGGTTTTTCCCCACACAAAATTGTGTCAGTGTGGTTTGTTATGTTCACTGGAATTTGGGACCCTTGCAACAAAAGCTTAATCTGACACTTTTCTCCACACACTACTGGTTTTTAAATGGGAAGAGAAGTACATGTTGAAAATTGTAAAAGGAAATAAAATAGCTCTTAAATAAAGAAATATCTAGTTGTGAAGTAATGTAGGCATTGTAAATTGGCAAGATTTTATGACACATCGCTATGTCTATTTATTTGTGGAAATGTTTGAAATTGCTCAAAAGGTTTTAGTTTCATGTTTTGGAGGAACAGCTAAGTTTAGTGTGACAGTTCTGATTTGCTAAGAGAGGAGTCGAAAGGGATTTGTGTTAGCTTGGTAAATAATTTACCTTTAAATGGGCATTTTTTAAAAGGAGGATTTGTGTTCTCTTACTAAATAATTCACCTTTAAACAGTTATTTTTCCCCAGACATATTTCAATAATAGAATATTGTTTCAAACACAGGACCAAATTTCAATTGAAGTCACTTGTAACAACCAAGTAAATAAAGTCTCACCTGTCATTACTCAGTAATATTAGCCAAGAGTGGCTTGTTTATTAAAGAGAAAAACCACAGGCCCAATATGGCGTCAGTTGTGCTTTAAAGCCCATGATACCAAACTGTGACTTAATTCTTGATCTAATTGTAGTTCCAGCTTTCACTGGAAATGGAATCTGAGTCAACCAGTCGAGTCTTTTCCGGTCAACATCAGTAAAGTCATCTGTCACATGGCCTGTCTCTCCCACCCTAGAAAGGATAGGCAATCTGCACAATGAAAACCTTGCCAAATTCCCTTTTTCTCACAAAAGATGTCTTAACCTAAAAATAATCCTTTTTCTTTTGCTAATAGCTCCCTTGCTTTACCCTTCTTCCTGTAGAAACCTTCCATTTTTTATAGCCAGTTGAACAGCTCTCCTAGTTGCTAAATGGGATGTTGTCAGATGCATGCATTGCTTAATGGAGACTATTACATCTTCAAATTTACTTGGATGAATTTTGTTCTTTAACAGCTTTGATCAAAAACTTTTCTGCTTTCATCTACATTACTATAATAGCAGTCACAAAAATTCCTATGAAATATGTAAATTATTAAAGTGGCAGTATGTCTGAAATAATAAGCAACTTAAAATAAGTATAATAAATGAGAATATGGGCTTTGCAATCAGAAATGTATAGATTAAACACCAGTAGTATGATCTTAGGCAAGGTAAATCAGCTCCATACCCCTCAGTCCATTCAGTAATGAAATGACAATAGTTAAAGTACCAATATGATATGTTTGAAAAATTAACGGAGCTAATGCATGTAAAGTACTTAACAAGGCCTTTAGCCTTGTTAAGAGTACACATATCATTATGTTAATATTATCTAGTCCAACTGTCCTGAGCTAACACTGGAACTGGACAGTCAAGGTACCTGTGTTTAATCATGATTAACCATGTAAACAAAAATATTTCATTGATAGTAATGTCAGGACTACACACCAGTTTCTTAGAACCAAGTTACATTTTAAACTATACTACCCAGGAAACATGAGAATGGTGTTTTCTTCTCTCACTTATGTGAGTATATCATAGAATTTTATTATACCTAAATATGTAGCTATTAGGATATATATACACATATCTATATATAGATAGTTGATAGATAGGTAAATTATCTGTGAATAGTTAGGACAATCTACACTATTAATTCTCCTATAATCTTGCTGTAGGTTCTCATTAACATTCCTCTTTCTCCTGTCCATGGTTTTACTCTTAACTCAGCCTTTCATTGGTTACAAAATAATATACAGTGTCTCTAACACCAGTCCAGGAAACACTCATTCCCTTCACTGCCTCTTGCATCCCAAACTAGGCAGCACTGTCATGCTGATATGCCAGCATCTCATTTTTAAAAATATTTTATTTATTTATTCTTAGAGGAATGGAGGGAAAAAGAGAGGGAGAGAAGCATCAATGTGTGGTTGCCTCTCATGTGCCCCCATCTGGGGACCTGGCCTGCAACCCAAGGCATGTGCCCTGACTGGGAATTGAACTGGCAACTCTTTGGTTCACAGGCTGGCACTCAATCCACTGAGCCACACCAGCCAGGACTCAACATCTCATTTTTTACTGCAAAAACTATCAATTCTGTCTATGAAGCTTTATTCCAAATGCAAAAGATGTCAGTCAGCTTAAGTCCCTATTGATCAATATACTCATGGCCTTTAGTCTAAATCAAACTGAAAGAAAACAAAAACACTTTAGCTTCTTTAATATAGCTAAATAATGAGGGAATTAGTGGATTCAGCTGACATAGCTATAACAACAGTTCAACTTCACAATGGACAGTCTCTTAAACAGATTAGGCAAACAAGATTTAGAGTAGATAATTCTTCTAAGTCCCAGATAGAGTGATAGGGCAGAGATTATGGCCCAATAGGTTTTTTTTTCTTTTTCTTTTAAAAAATTATGTTTTATTCATTATGCTATTACAGTTGTCCCAATTTCCTCCCTCTT
This sequence comes from Artibeus jamaicensis, assembly GCF_021234435.1. Taxonomy (NCBI): domain Eukaryota; kingdom Metazoa; phylum Chordata; class Mammalia; order Chiroptera; family Phyllostomidae; genus Artibeus; species Artibeus jamaicensis. The sequence continues at coordinate 20,000,626 of NW_026522025.1, read as the reverse complement.
TCTCCTCCACCCAGGAGCCCCCACTCCCTCTGGCAATCCCCACTCCATTGTTCATGTCCAGGGGTCATACCTATATATTTGTTGACTTCTCCATTTCCTATACTGTACTTACATTCCTGTGGCTATTTTGTAACTACATTTTTGTACTTCTTAATCCCCTCACCTCTTCACCCATTCCCCCACACCCACCTCCCATCTGGCAACTATCAAAATACTTTCTATACTCAGGATTCTCTCTGTTCTTCTTGTTTGCTTAGTTTGATTTTTATATCCAATTGTTGATAAACATATATTTTTTCCATTTTATTGTTTATAGTTTTGATCTTCTTCTTTTCTTAAATAAGTCCCTTTAACAATTCATATAATAATAATTTGGAGCTGATGAACTCCTTTACTTTTTTCTTGTCTGGAGAGTTCTCTATCTGTCCTTTAATTCTAAATGATAGCTTTGCTGGGTAGAACAATCTTGGTGTAGGTCCCTGATTTTCATGACTGAATATTTCTTACCAATCCCTTCTAGCCTGAAAAGTTTCTTTTGAGAAATCATTCGACAGTCTTACAGGAACTTCCCTGTAGGGTAACACTTTTCTTTTGCTGTTTTTATGATTTTCTCTTTATCTTTTACCTTTGACATTTTAATTATGATGTGTCTTGGAGTGGGCCTCTCTGCATCCATTTTGTTTGGGACTCTGTGTTTCCTGAACTTGCAAGTCTATTTCCTTCACCAAATTAGGAAAGTTTTCTTTCATTATTTTCTCAGCTAGATATCAAATTTCTTATTATTTGATGCAGACTCTGATAAGCGGTGTCCATGGTGTTGTGGATGCAACAAACAAATTCACACTGACCACCAAAGTAAAAGGGATGGCATGGCCACTCTCAGAGAGAGAGACCACCTCCACCCTTACCTGGACAAGCTTTTATTGCTTTCCAATAGCATTCATCAAAGAAGGTTTTCATTCATGATGTTCAGGTTTGCTTTAGATGAGTACTTTTTACAGATAACAAAGGACAGGATGTTGCTGATTAGTTCTTACAGCTTACAGATTAACAAGGAAAAATGTTGCAAATGCAAGGGAATGATAAGAGTGATTGGTGTGGTTACACACCTTCCTTGGGAGAATTAGCACAGATTTTAGGAAGTTACTTTAAAGATATACAGTAAACATTTTCTGCTTCAACTCGGGGAGAGGGGGGTTTAGCAACAGCAAGCCTCAAAGCAGCCTAGGTATAATGCAGGCCTGGTTACCCACGGGAAAACTGATCCATGGGTTTGGCTCCTGTGTGTCAACTTGCACCTACCAGTTTTCTGATGGGCCTAGGCTACATTTGCCATTGCCAAGCAGACCAGTTCCCTTTAATTCTTTATCTTCACATTTTAGCACCCATATGATACAAATGTTGGAATGCTTGAAGTTGTCCCAGAGGCTGCTTACAATATTCTTGTTTTTTTTGTTTTTTTTCTTCTTGTTCTGATTGGTTGTTTTTTTCTTTCTTACACTGTAAATGATTGATTTGATTCTCTGCTTCTTCCACTCTACTTTTGTTTTTCTATAAATTGCTGTTTATTTCAATTAGTGAATCCTTTATTTCTGACTGAATCTTTTTTATGCTGTTGAAGTCCTCACTAAATTCCTTGAGCATCCTTACAACCAGTGTTTTGAACTGTGCATCTAATAAGTTGCTCATCTCTATTTTGTTTAGCTCTTTTTCTGGAGTTTTGATCTGTTCCCTCATTTGGGCCATATTTCCTTGACTCCTCATTTTGGCAGCCTCCCTCTATTTGTTCCTATGTATTAGGTAGAGCTGCTTTGACTCTATGTCTTGGTAGTGTGGCCTAATGTAGTAAGTGTCCTATAGGGTCCAGTGGCACAGCCTCCTCTATCATGCAAGTTGGGTACCCAAGGTGTGCCCTTCATGTGGGTACACCCTCTGCTTGTATCTGAGAACACTCTCCTCTTGTAGTTGATCCTTGATTGCTGTTGGAAAGTCAATGGGGATGATTTACCCAGGCCAGTCAATTGTAAGGACTGGCTATAAGCACTTACCACCAACCTCCACCCTCTGTGAGGGATCAGCTGTGCAGGGGCAGTGTGGTCATGTTCCTATGTGATCTATAGCTCTTCACTGGGTGCACTGGCCCCAAGGTTTCCTGAGTGGTGCAGGCCAAAGTCAGCCCTCACTTGTGTTATGCCAGGGGTCACCCTGCCTGAACTATAAAACAATCTGAGGTGGCTGCTATTTATGCTGTGCTTGGAGATTCTCAGGTGAAGCCAAGCTATGACTTTAAGCTGAGTGGTGCTACTGCCAGTTCTGAGGCAACTTAACAAAAGGTATAAGGGATGAGGGCTCACTGAGGCTGGCTGCTGATTGATTTAGGATTTAGGAAATTGTGCAACATGAGCCAAGACAAGGTATTCATAAGCCCATGGGTGGGCCCATAAGTTGGATTGGTAGGAGTCTCTGGGGATCTCCAGAATAGGGCTCAGAGTGTTAGCTAGGTTGATGTAGTATCAGACATGGCACAGGTCTGCTGGCTTTATAGCTCTGTAGTGGGGAAGGTTCAGCAAAAGGACAATAGACTCTGCCTGTCTTTCTGTTTGGGAGAAAGCTCTCCCCCAGCTCTCACCTTGATTCCAGACACTATAGTTCCTCCCTGTGTGCCACTGGTGCCTTTCAAGTTGCTACACCAGTGCTGGAGCTCGGAGGGAGTCAATCTGTGTCAGTGCATGAGTGGGTACTTTAGGAAGAACTGCTTGGGACTCCAGTAGTTTCCTCTACTGACTCAATTCCCACTGTCTTTTGCAGTCAGAATTTATGAGGACTTATCTTCCTGGCACTGGAACCCTGGGCTAAGGGCCTGGTATGGGACAGGGTCTCCTTTCTCCCCAGATATACCTCCCAAATTTGTATCCACCACACATGGATTTGGGACCAACATATTTCGCATCTCCTCCCCTCCTACTAGTGTGGATTGATGTGGTTTCTTTATTGTGTAGTTGTTGGACTTCCACTCAACTTGATTTCTGATGGTTGTGAGTGATGTTTGTTCTATATTTTAGTTGTAATTTTGATGTGGTTGTGCAAGGAGGTGAGCTGCGTTTACCTGTGCTGCCATCTTGGCCCAATAGTTTTTAAAAGTTTACGGATGCAAATTCAATATTTCATGCCCTTAAAAGTTCCTGGAGTAATTGTTCTTTACATTGGATTACTGAGCTGTTAATTCTAAAACATATTCCCTTTCAAAAACTGAAGGGTTATGGTGATAGAACTCAAGAGATACTGAGTATGTATAACTTATAATGACATATTTAGCCCCCATTTCATTTTGATATTGCTCAGCTTTATTCAGTGTCTATTTCCACATGTTTTATTCATTGGTATAGATACAGAAGTACAATTTGAAAAATTCAAAATTTCCTCTAAGATTCTTATCTCACAAGCAAACATCTCTGAACCTTATAAAATAGTATACACTTTTTTATGCTTATCCCTTTTCCCAAATAGTAGATAACATGTTTCTTTTTGTATACTTAAGCCATATTTATTGACTACCTACTTTCTTGTAATAGTTAAGTCATTGATTTAGCTGGTATTTTTTATTAAGAGTGCCAAAAAGAAAAACAGCAGATTTTTTAGTTGTTAGAAAAGCTTTTTCAAGTCAACAGTTTTCTAAAACAGCAGAAAATTCAGAGATGAGAAATTAATTTAATAAAATCATATACCAGTAGTTAAGAATTTTAGGTCTTTGGTTAACAGGAACTAAGATTAAATATTATCCATAGTGTGTCAGGAAAATTTTTATTACTCTACAGATTTCAAATTTCTAATAAAGGATACAAAGTAGATAGCCATAGTATTTGGACTCTTACTTTTTTCCCTCTGTAGAGTCAGATAGACCTCAAACTTTATCATGATTAGTTCTGGGGCTTTGGACAAATTATATATTTTTGGCTTATTGTTCACAAATTTGTTGTGAGAATTAACTAAATAATAAAAGTAAATCCCCTAATGCAGTGTCTGAAAATATTTGTTTCTGTAAATACTGAGTTATTGGAATGTGGTCTATTTCTGTGGTACAATGGCAGAGTTAAATAGTTGGGACAGAAACCATCTTGCCCTAACATATATACTATCTGATCCTTTACAGGAAGTGTTTGTCAACCATTGTCCTATAGCTTTGCCCAATGTATTAAGCAGTCCTTTCCTCCTTCCCTTCCTTCCTATCATTTTCCTTGCCTTGCCTTGCCTTCTTTCCTTTCCTTTCCTTTCCTTTCCTTTCCTTTCCTTTCCTTTCCTTTCCTTTCCTTTCCTTTCCTTTCCTTTCCTTTCCTTTCCTTTCCTTTCCTTTCCTTTCCTTTCCTTTCCTTTCCTTTCCTTTCCTTTCCTTTCCTTTCCTTTCCTTTCCTTTCCTTCCTTCTGAAAAAATGTATTGTACTATGAGAGGTGAGCTCTGAGCTTAACAAGACATAAGTGAGACCCAATTTCTACAATGTGGTGGTGGATATAGACAAAAGATTGTTAAAATGCAGTTAAGTACAATGATAAAATAATGACGTGTAGGTAAGTTTCTTAACCAGGTCTCAGGGGGTCAGGGAAGGCTTTCTGGACAAACAGATCTATAAGGTAAATCTGGAAAGTAAGTGGAGGTTTGCCAGTAAGGAGGGGAGGAGGGGAAGAATGTTCCAGTAATAAGGGAAAAGTATGATCGCAGAGAACATAGCACTTCTCAGAACTTCAGAGAGTTCAGTTTGTTGGGAACTTGATTAAGAAGAGTGCAAAAGATCAGGTTAAACTGCTGAGCAGGAGCCAGACTATGCAGGGCTTTATAACCCCTGGCCCATAAAACTAAATATATTATACCAAAAGTAATGTGAATGGCTGCGGACAGAGGAGGTTTTCTGCACCAAAGTCAGATACCAAATTAGTCATTTAAAAAGATTACCTGGTAGCAGTTTTAGAAAGTGGATTGAGGCAAACATTGTGGGCATACATTTGGAATACACTGAAAAAAGTAAAGCAATTTTAAACTAAACATCTGTGTAGAGTTAGTGGTGAGCTTAGGTGTGATTTTTTAGAAATCTTATGATATTATATGGAGGACATGAATGTCATAAAGTCCTGAATTTCTAAAGAAGCTGTATAGAGAAACAATGTTCAAATGAGGAAAAAATACAGTGCTATTATTGTTAGTGTTTTCAAAGCACTCATCAGTCAAGATACAATGTTCTTTAGTCTCAAATATTTATTCAACATTTATTTATTAAATGCTTACCAAACTTCAGAAACCATCTTAAGGACTGGAGACACAGCAGTGCACAAAATAGTCAGCCTTTCTTTTTATAAAAACTGCATTCTAGTGGAAGATACAGTCAAAATGAAATAAATAAGTGAATTCAAAGTTGTGAGTTGAGGTATGTTCTATAAAAGAAAAAATGCACAGGGACTTCTGGCCAAGATGGAGGCATAGGTGGAAACATTGTGCCTCCTCACACAACCAAGTTTAAAGACAACAAAGATTTAGTAACAAAAACACAACAAAAACACAGAAAATTGAACTGTATGGAAGTCCAACAACAACGAACCATTCATCCAGACTGGTAAGAGGGGTGGAGTCAGTGACTGGCGGAGCAGGGTTGTGCAGGAAAAAGCAGCCTGACTGACTCAGGCACGCAAATGGTGGTTGGTAGATCCCAGGCACCAGGTGGCAACAGGTAGACCCAGTGAGAGCACAAGGCAGCTGGTGGACCACGGTCACACATTTACACTCAGATAAACCAGGCAAAGGAGCAAACAGTGAGACAGACTGCACAAACTAGGGCCCCAGCAATGGGAATTAAAGCCTAAAAGCCTCAATTGGAAAAACTCAGGGTCGAGATGCTGGGAGAAGCTCCCAGGCTCACAGAGAGTTCATTGGAGAGACCCACAGGGTCTTGGAGGGTTCACAAGCCCACACACTTGGGAACCAGCACCAGAAGGGACCAATTTGCTTGTGGGAAGCATCAAAGGGGACTGAAATCTGAGAAAGAGCAGAACAAATGCCATTTCTCCCTCTCTGACTCTGCCCCCACATATAGTGTCACAACCCAGTAACTGGGTCACCCCATCCTGGTGAACACCTAAGGCTCTGCCCCTCATATGTAACAGGTGTGAAGAACAAACTAAAACATTATGGCTCAAGAAGAACAGCTCAAAGCCCCAGAGCCAATCCTTCTAAGCGACCAAGAGATAGCCAACCTATTGGATGCACAGTTCAAAACACTAGTGATCAGGATGCTCACAGAATTGGTTGATTTTAGTTACAAATTAGAGGAACATGTGAAGGCTAAACTAATTGAAGTGAAGGGAAATGCACAGGCAACCAATAGTGATGGAAAGGAAACTGGGACTCAAATCAATGGAGTGGACCAAAAGGAAGAAAGAAACAACCAAAGAGAAAAGAATGAAGAAACAAGAATTCAAAAAAATGAGGAGAAGCTTAGGAACCTCTGGGACATCTTTGAATATTCCAACATCCAAATTATAGGGGTACCAGAAGGGGAAGAGAAAGAGCAACAAGTGGAAAACTTATTTGAACAAATAATGAAGGAGAACTCCAATTTGGCAAAGGCAATAGACTTCCAGGAACTCCAGGAAGCTCAGAGAGTCCCAAAGAAGTTGGACCCAAGGAGGAACACACCAAGGCACATCATCATTACATTAGCCAAGATTAAAATGAACAAGAGGATCCTAGAAGCAGCAAGAGATAAGGGGACAGTCACCTACAAAGGAGTTCCCATCGGACTGTCAGCAGATTTCTCAAAAGAGACCTTACAGGCAATAAGGGGATGGAAAAATGTATTCCAGGCCATGAAATCCAGAGACCTACAACCAAGATTGCTCTATCCAGCAGAGCTTTTATTTAGAATGGAAGGGCAGATAAAGTGCTTCTCAGATAAGATCAAGTTCAAGGAGTTCATCATCACCAAGCCCTTATTATATGAAATGGTAAAGGGACTTATCTAAGAAAAAGAAGATAAAAAAGATGAACAGTGGAAGGACAGCAAACTCACAGTTATTAACAACCACACTTAAAAGCAAACTAAGAGGACAGCAAGATCAGGAACAGAACCATAGAAATGAAGATCACATGGAGGGTTAGCAACAGGGGAGTGGGAGAAGGAGAAGGGGGGAGAAGGTACAGAAAATAAGCAGCATAGATGGTAGATAGAAAATAGATAGGGGGAGGGCAAGAATAGTAGGGGAAATACAGAATTTAAAGAACTTGTGACACATGGACATAAACTAAAGTGGGTGGAATGGTGGGGGAGGGGGGTGCAGGGTAGAGGGGAATGAAGGTGGGAAATGGGACAACTGTAATGGCATAATCAATAAAATATATTTTAAAAAATGCACAGGATAGAACAATTGCAATGAATGCTTCCTGTTGCAGAAAGGAAAATCAAGGAAGAATTCTTGAAGAAGTGTCACTTTAACTGATACCTAAAGAGGAGAAGGGGGCAGCCAGAGGACAAATTGCCAATTTAGGCAAAGTAAATGATATACAGGTACCAAATTTTTCAGACTATAAGATGTACCAGACCATAAGATGCACCTAGGTTTTAGAGGAGGAAAACAGGATAAAAAGTTTTGAAGCAAAAAATGTGGTAAAATATTTAATAACATAAATAACATAGACTGCTGCCCCCACCCTTGCCACAGTGAGCCAGGTAAGCTACACTCTTAATATAAGACACACCCCCATTTTCTCCCAAATTTTGTGGAAAGATGTGTGTCTTATAGTCCAAAAATACTGGTAAGTATGAATGTCCAAAGGAAGGAAAGTGAATGGCAAAATTACAGAATTAAAATGATCAGTGAAGCTGGAGTAAAGCGATCAAGAGAAAGAACTGAATGAGCAATAGCTCGGCAAGTGTAAGACATGAAGGAGAACCTAGTATTGGCATCATGATTGAATTTTATGTCATAGGAAGCTATTGAAGAATTTTAAGCATGTGTGTTACATAACATTATTTACAGTTGTTTTTTTTTAACTTATTTTCACAAACAGCTCTTGCAAAGATTTTGTTACATTTATCTTTAGGTACCTAATACTTCAGAACTATTATAAATGACTTTTCAAAGTATTAATTCTGATTGTTAGTTGTGTAAAGAAGTGCAATTAATTTGTTTCCAGGGTTTTGCTATTTTATTAAGCATAAAAGTTTGCATGTTAATTAGAATTTTCTATGTTCAGAATCACATTATCTGCAAATACAACAGTTTTGTCTCCTATTTTTTAATTCTCTTAACATTCTCTTGCCTTATTCTGTGGGATAGGTAACAGAAATCATTTTTCTACATGTATTCCATGTGTACATATTGTGACATTTGTTTGTTTTCTATAGTCATCTTTGATGAGACTAAGAAATTTTCTATTTTCATTATCCTATATATTCTATTCTTTATTCCTAGTTAGTTAAGAGGTTTCTTTAATCATAACTGAATATTAAGTTTATCAAATACATTTATATTCTTGAATATTATACAACCTTTCTTCTTTAACATGTTAATGTGGGAAATTTTATTGATTACCTTTCTATTATAAATTATCATTTTATTTCACTTATAAAATAAGTTGATTATGATATACTTTTCTCTAATGACACTGAACTATTAGGTTTAGTGAGCTAGTATGTGAAGTTTTTTCACCTATTGTTAACATAACAGGCAACCTACAATTTTATTTTTTATGTATTTTTCTGCTATTTTAGGTTTTGGAATCGAGGTATGTTATTCTAAAGGTTAACTGGTAAATAGTCATGGAATAAATGTTTTAAAATGATTATTAGTTTTTGCTTCATTGTGTAGTTGAAGTATCCTCAATAAAATCATCTAATCTCTGAGTTTTCTTCTGGAAATACTTAAAATTATCGATTTGATTTTTTCAATAGTAATTGTGTTGTTTATGTTTTCCAATTCTTGCATCAGTTTTTGTACATTTAGTTCAATAAAATCTGGGAAGATAGTTCTAATTATTTGTTTTTATTTTGTTGTATCATCAGTGGAGAGATTTCCTATGTAATTTCAAGTATTGAATATTTATTCGATGTCTCTTAATTATCATTGATCCCGCCACAAACCAACCTTTCTTTCTAAATTGGTTTGTCGAGCCATTTTACTGCATTTTCTTCTATCTTATTAATTTTCTTCTTAACATTCAGTTTATATTACTTCTGTTGTTTTTGGAGGTTTAGAGTGCTGGGAGTTTTTTCTTCTTCTTATTATTGCTTAGCTCACTAAATTTTTAAACTTATTTTCTAATAAATGCACTCAAGGCTGACAATTACAATAAAAACAGTTAAAATGCTATCCAGCAAGTCCTCAGTATAATTAAGTTAAAAATATTTCCTAATTTCTATTATGATTATTTCATTGATCTAAGGGCCATTTAGAATATCATTTAAAAATAAATATTTCTGAACAAATGAGAATATTATAGTTAAATTTATTCTAATTATATGTAAAAATTTAATGATGTCAGAAAGTATTCTATGGATGATTGAAATCATTTAAAATTTTTCAAGATTTTGTTTCAGTTTATTTTTTCATCTGTATAGTCTCAAATAAATGGATATTTTTCAAATGTTGAGTAGATTATTTTCTATATGTCCTGTAGGTCAAGCTTGTTTATAATAGTATTCAGATATTGTATACTTATATTTTCTAATATATTTTTCTGGTTATAAATTTAAATTTAATAAATATCAAAGTGTACAATTTATTACCTAAAAACCTCTTCTTATCTCTAATTATATTTTTAAATATTACAATATCTTTGACAGATTACTTTTGGTATTTACATTTTATATAATTTTTACTTTTTTGTTTTCATTCATTCTGCATACTTTTTATTTTAATTTGTGACTCATAAATTGCTCATAGTTTCACTGTGTATTTATGTGTGCATCTATATTCAATTTTATAAATGTTTTTAATTAGAATACCTTAAACATTTATATTTAATGCAATTGTGGATGTATTAAGATGTAATCTGTCTTATTTCACTCTTTACATTTGTCTCATCCTTTAATGTTTTTTTCTCTTTTTTCTTGGCATAACTTTGGTTTACTTTATCATCATATTGGGTGGGTTTTTTCACTGTATTAAATTTTACATTACAAATCTCTTTTTTAGGTTTTAGAGATTACTCTAAAATTACATTATGCTTTTCTAATTTAGTGATTACTACTTTTATTAAGCAAAATATTATTTTTTACTTGTTTTTTCCTGATTACAGAGCCACAGTACTATGCCTGGACCCTGTTACAGGAGATGGGACCACGTGGCTGAATTTCCTCCAAGGGTAGGAAAGTGGAAATTTCTCAAGGCCAAGGCTATAAGTAAAAGGTGTGATACAATATTTGTTTTTCCTTGTGCTCTCTAGATACAGATGATGATAAATTATCCAAGGATGGATAATAAAAAAAATAACAATAATAGTAATAATTCTGAGGCCCTGTACATCCTGATAGAGGAAATCTTCCCCATCTGTTTTAGGAACTTCTTTGACTTTTAAGTGATTGAGAAATGAACTTATATATTATTAGAGCTATTATATATTTTGGCATATATTTGTTATAGCAATTGGTTTTATTCTTACTAATACAAATTTTGAAACTTAAATTGAGTTGTTGCCATAACTAAATACAAATATAGTATTTGTGTTATCCATTCAGCAACTCCGGGGAGGATGGTGATATAACAGATACAGCAAAGAGAAAACCTGGGTATCTGTGATTTTCCAGGAAGACATTAGGTGAGATTGTAGTGCTTCAGGGGAAAAATACAAGAATGTTAGTGTATATTGTTTGCTGTGTGTAGCAAGATTGGGAGGGAAAAATAGTTTAAGGAAAAAGAATAATGGCCATTTTATAAGCAGAAAAAGGGGCATATGTGGAATACTGATTTTTTCAATCTATTTCTTCATGCCTCTTCCTTCTTTTTACTTTTACCAGTAACATGTTGTTGTTTCACTTCTTACTGAATCTCACTTTCACTGCTACATGGAAAGAGGGTTGGAGGAGGCTAGAGTGGGAAGTCGAGGGACCACTGAAAGAGGATTATAATAATAAAGATTAGAGAAGATAATCACTTAGAATAAGTGGATACAGAGGAGTAAAGAAATTAGTTGATTTGATTTACAGGGTAGAACAAAAGTTAGTTTACAGTTGTGAATATGTGAAGTGCAGTGTTATTCTTGCACTATTACGTATTAATTATTGTATTACTTTCCATACAAATCACTGTAAACCTACCTTTGCCCACTCCTGTATATAATAAGGGAGTCTATTCTACAGTGTAAGGCTCATAGGTGACATAAATTTTAAAAAAGGGAGGGAACAGGAAATTTAAGATTGTTGCCAAGATTCTTATGAGCAACTAAATAATTGGTAGTATCATTTTCTGAAAAAAATATATAGGGAAAATAGATATACATACAACTAAGGAAAAAACATAGGAGTTCAATTTTGATTTACATATCTCATAAATTCCCTTAAATCCAAAGCCAAATTTTGTTCTCATGCCACCTTCTGCCTGCCTATATGATATGGGAACCCAAATCATGGAATATTATGTTAACACAAAAGAAGAGGAACCAAATGATATCATTCCTGGCCATGCACAGGGATTGTGGCCATTAATATATAGAAGTCCCTCAATAACCTGGACTCTGTTGCATCAGAATTGTAATACCTTATTTTCAGAGCAGTGAGAAATGATAGAGTTATCTTAAGTGGGTGAGCAGAGAGGCAGGCAGAAATATTTCCTCTGCTATGAAATGCAGAGGTTTTGGGATTGACTAGATTTCGGGGACTAGGGAGGAATAAGGGAAGCTGAAGAGCCTAGTTTCTCTCTGGGGCCCATATCTGGATGGGAGGTGCTGAGCTGCAGAGCCCAGGAGACAGGCGGGAAGTGCAGTGGCAGGGTGAAGATGAAGAATTTGTTTGACAGCAGGCCCCAAGGGGTATCAAGTGAAACTGTCGATGGGTTTCTTAACCAGAACTCTGATCTAGTTCTTAGATGCAACTATTTTAGCATGGAGACAATAATGGAGATCTACTATATTTAAGAGGTGGGCTGAAAGAAAATAACCTGCAAAAGTGTGAAGTTAGTAGAGAAGAGAGATGACAGGGGTCTGTGGTATCCTGATAACAGAAGAATGGAGTCTTTCCAGGAGGGGTGAGCAACATTCAAACACAAACATGGGAGAGATTAACAATTACACCCTTTTGATATTCTGGGTACGATAAATGACATAAAGTACCATTTGCTTTTAGCAACAGTTAGAATATATATATATATATATATATATATATATATATATATATATATATATATATATATATAATGTATAGGTCTTAGTAGAAACAGCTTTAGTGGGGGTTTGGACTTTCAGCCAGGTTTTAAAGGCCTAGAAATGTTAGGGTATGTAAAGAATAACAAAAAATATTATTTTTTCCCTCTTAGGGAGTAATAACGGAGTTGGGGGGAAAAGAATATTTCCTATTTACTATTACTCCAGACACTTCCAAAATACAATAATTAAAGTTCTGCAGATAAAAGCAAAAGATTGAAATGGAAAAATACCTAGTTAAATTTCCCTTAATATTGGAGTAAGTATTCATAAAATGATAATTTTAAAATCTCATAACAGATTTAAATTTACTTAAAATATTGTATTTTTTATCACAAAATCTTACCACTTCCCTTGAAATCATTTTGTTAAAAATATTTGATTCACATTGGAAATTGTATGACTTTCAATTATTTATGTATCTGTTTATTGCTTTCCCGCACAAACACAAAAATAATCCAGCTGTGATTACATGTAACTGACTATAAATTGCAAATCCCCTCCTTAAAAAATTTTGGCACATCTCCAGAGAGGCATATACACACTCTGAATTATGGTTTTTAAATAAAAGATACTTTATATCATACATAAGGTCTGTACTAGGGTTAGCTGAGGACATGAAATTTAAAGTCAGCTCAATAGGGAGACATGTCTCTAAGGGTTTTATATAAGATAATGGCTCAAACAACCTTATGACACTCCATTAACAATTTTCTTTGGGATTTTTTTAAGCCATGGTGCTTTCTTATAGGCACTTAACATCTATCTAAAAAAAATCATACTTCTCTGATGCTTCATCTGATTATGTATAATTTAATTTTAAGATGCAGCTTTTATCATAGAAGTTTTTCAGGAAGCAATTTAAGTTTGAACTAGCTCAAATCAGCACTTTTTATCAATTTACTGGCATTTTTAAACATATTTTTATGACTTTATGTTTTCCTGAACTACTTACGCAGATTTAACCTAACATATAATGTGTCCTTTTCTTTTTAAATCTGAGTAACAACCATCTGATTTCAATGAGCTCCTTTTTTATGAGATATGTAGTCTGCTTTCTTTTATCCTTTAACCGTACAAACACCCAGGACACCTGACAGCCTTCCTTGTCGGCACAGCCTTTCAGCTACGTAAGGAGAAACATGGAGTGGTGCACATTTCTTCTAGGGTCATAAGCAAGGAGCACAGAGCGCAGAATATATTTTAACTCATAGAAAACCTTTTTAAAAAATTTATTTAAGAATAATGTAAAATTATCCCTGGCTGGTGTAGCTCAGTGGATTGAGCACAGGCCTGTGAAGCAAAGGGTCACTGGTTGGATTTCCAGTCAGGGCACATGCCTGGGTTGCAGGCCAGGTCCCTAGTAGGGGACACATGGGAGGCAACCACACATTGATGTTTCTCTTCCACTCTTTCTCCTTCCTTTCTCCTCTCTTTAAAAATAAATAAATAAAATATTTTTAAAAAAGAATAATGTAAAATTTGACTTCCTAGCTATCTGACTGTAGAATAAATTTGAGTGCGGTTTTTACTTAATGACTCCAAACTTTTTATGCTTGTGTTCATTCACTTATTTCTGCTTTTGTTATGTACATTTTGGGACAGTCACTAAAAATCTTAGAACCCCTTAGGCATACTGACTAATTACTCTTTCTTGGCCCTTATTAATTTTATATGCCAACAGAAGCTCCTGAATTTCTGGTATTTTTATGGAATGTTTTTAAAATTCCAACAAAATTTGTAGATTATATGACCTATAGTGTTAGTTTTCATGACTTTTTCTTATGAGACGTGAGTTTACCTTAAGCCATTCATAACCAAATGTCCTTTAACACTTGATCATTTGGTGACTTGAAACTAGACTTGCAGAAAAATCTTATTTGAATTTTGGTCTTTGTCTCTTACTACTTTCCCCTGCTCTGACTTCTAACCTTCTGAACACTCTGTTTTGGTCTTCTGTTTTGTTTTCTTAACAATTTCTAAATAGAGGCATTGTTCAAGAATTTTTATCAAGTCCGCTCCTCATTTTTTTAATATTCTCTATAGATGGTTGCATCCATATCAAATATTTGATTGGCAATAATTTCTTAATTATGACTCTAGCCTGCCCTCACCTTTTTCTTATTCCACATTCTCACTAAATGGGTCTGCCTTAGAATCGTATCTGCACACTTTACTAACTGTTCTGTTTTCCCTGTCTATGTACTTCAAAATATTGTAGAAAAAAATATTAGAAATAAATTAAGAAGCTATGGGGACATGGTAAGCCTCAATTTTATCTCAAAACTAGAACTTTGATGTCCTTTCCCCTTTAAGCCTCAAATTGTTGGTTTTGCTTAATCTTTTACTGAAAAAATATAAACAGCTTTTAGAGACTGTCACTGTCTCACCACCAAATTTATCAAAAACTATATGTATTTATATGTTCTGCCAGATTTACCAGTTTGGTTCACCAATAATCAGTTTCTGTTTAGGATCGACCTTCTTCCTTGTACTCTGGATCCTATCTGCTATCATCAACTCAGAAACCCTGTCTCTGCTGTTCATTGTACCAATGCCATCAGCCCACAGAAACACTCACATGTTAAAAGGAAAGAATCAACTCATTTGATGCCATGTTGCTGTATAGCCACCTTCTGAAGCAGAGCTCCCCTTTGGAAGAGCATCCCGGGTAGTCTGTATGCTCCATCAGCTCCTTTGCCTCCAGATCCCTTGCCAGTCACTCCTCTACCTACAGCTTTCACTACACCCCCCTTTACTGATACCAATTCTGTCTAATATGCCAATGAATCCATCCCATGGAACCAACCCTTTGATCCAGACTCTTTACTCATTTTTCTCAAACTCTCAACAATTTTCAATGACCGACTCTTCCTTCTCAAAATTTCTTTTCTCTGACAAGACAGTACTAATTCCTGATCTTCCTCCTATCTCACTAATTACTCCTTTTATTCACTTTTATTGCCTTATCCATTTTTTCCTGATTTTTAAATGTAAAAGTTTTCTTGGGTTCTTGGCTCTTTTTAAAAAATTTATACTTACTATAGTCTCCTCTAATCTATGGCTTTAGTTATCATTCATTAATAATGAGAATAATGATGATGATGATACAATGGGCACTGTGATAAGTGATGTAAATAGATTAACTTATCTTCAGGACAAAATTTTACTTTGTAAGTGATAAATCTGAGAACTAGAGAAGTATAGTGTCTTGGCCAAATTTACAGAGAGAGTACATAATACTAAGAGTTCAGGGATTCGAATTCTGGCAGCTTAGTTCCTGAGCTCCTAACATTAGCAACTACTCTGCACCAAACAAGTCTTTTCAGCCCTGACATCTCTGTGGAGCTCCACAGTCATACTACCCAACTTCTTACCCACCATCTATGTTCGAAAGCCTCACACACATCTAAAAAGTGGACATACAGAAAACTGATCTTTGCTTTCCTCCCATGCACAGGTCACTGGTCTTTCTCGTCTGCATGACAAAGCCCCTATTTCTCTGAGCTTGTCTGCTGCTGTTTCCAGGAACATCAGTCCTCAGACTGCAATTCTTTTTATGTATATATGTATGTATGTATGTAATTTTAATTGTTGTTCAAGTATAAATTTCTGTCTTTTATTCCCACCCCCAGCCCGTTCCACAAACCCTCCCCACCTCCCTCACATTTTCAGCCCCCTCCTAGTTTTTGTCCATGTGTCTTTTATACTTGTTCATATAAACCCTTCCCCTTTTCCCATAAAATTCCCTCCCCTCTCCCCTCTGGTCCCTGTCAGCCTGTTCTCTATTTCAGTGTCTCTGGTTATATTTTGCTTGTTTGTTTGTTTTATTGTTTAGGTTACTGTTAAAGGTGAGATCATGTGGTATTTGTCTTTCACCTCCTGGCTTATTTTGCTTAACATAATGCTTTCCAGTTCCATCCATGCTGTTGCAAAGGTAGGAGCTCCTGCCCTTCAGTAAATGAGTGGATTAAAAAACTATGGTACATTTACATAATGGAATTCTATGCATCAGACCGCAATTCTGAGTTATTCCCAAATCAGGCTCTTTGCACCTGCTCATTCCTCCTCCAGAAATGTTCTTCCTCAAGACCTTACATAACTTACACTCTCATTTAGGTTTATGCTCAAATGCAACCTCTTCAAAAATAACACTTCCCAGGGGTAAAATAGTTACCTTACTCTCCATTTTCACCCAGTCTTTCTCTTCCTGGCTGATTTTGTTTTTCTTTATGACTGTTATCACCATCCATAAATAAATATTTGTTTATTATTTATCTCTCCATTAAAATGCAAACTCTACTAAAAAAAATCAAGTAATTCCCCGACTTCTACCAACATGTATGTTGGCCAGTTTATAAACCCACTTTACATTTTTCAGCCTTTTTCCCCAACTCTCAAACTCTTCCTCTCAATACCATATTTATCCATGGGGCCCTAACAGATACAATGTAATGACATTTTTGCTATTATCTGTCCATGATTCCATCAGTTAAATTTTCATTATTGTATCTTTATAAGAATCCCCTTTTCTAACATCTATCATATTCTGCTCCGTAGTATACATGCCAATGTTTTCTCCCTTATGGAATTATGTTTAATTTCTATTCCAATGAACAAACATTTGTTGGCACATTCACAACTACTTTATGTAGCAACAATATCTTTTCACTTTTATCTTTTAAAGGCCTGACATAGTAACTTACATGTAGCAGCTACTCAATAAATGTTTATGAAATTGGTTAACCTTTTTGTTTGTGAAATAAATACATAAATTTTATTTCAGTTGAATTATATAATATGGTTACTATAAAATTGCATTATTTTGAAAAATATATCATTAATATATGAATAAATGGCAAATACTAATGCTCTACTTTATATACACATATATAATACTATATATAAGTATATAATTTAGTATATAAAAATATATATATAATTTGTATTGCTTTTTCTACAGAAGAAAATGCCTGTAACTCTTACTAACTTTCCACCATCTACATTCTGTTTTCCCAGGTACATTGCCATGGTAAATTGGAAACTAGAGGCTATGCACTACCCTCTGAGGTTACATTTGTTAAGTGACCCATATGGAGTTGGTCAAACTCACAGTCACTGTTGTAAACCCAGTGAAGCCAAGGAGGAAGTGGCCCCCATGCCTTCAGCAGCTCCTTTACCAACCTCCTTTCCCTGAACCATGACAGACAGGCGACTGCGAGGCCTCCTGTGTCCTTTGAACTTGAGCTTTTTCTACTGACACCAGCCTCACAGATTAGTTTGACATAAATAACAGGTGCTTTAGCCTCTTGTGATATTATTTTTGACAAACTACCTGACCTCTTATCTAAGAGTCGGGATGTGAAAACACATCAGAAAGAAATTTTATTTGGTGAACTAGTAGAGTTCAGTATTTGTGCATATATGTAATCCCAAAAATATCTGTCAGAAATGTCAGATGTTTGTTTGCTTATAGAAAATGGTAATTTTTCTTTCTAGATTTATTATAGTTAAACCTCAAAAAGAGATACAATTACTACAGATTATTAAATCTAGATATGTATCTTTCATTGTGTGTTTAACACAATAAAAAAGCTACCGATTCAAAATAACACAACTATTGATTAAACATTTTTCATCCAATAATGCAAATTCTATCCCTGTCATTACTTGTTTTGTTGAGAAGTAGATAGAAGAAAGTGTAAAATGCCCCAAGTTATTTGCCTATCGAGGAAGAAAACTGTAGGGTTTTGGTTCTTGGCAGTTTTTCACCTCGCTCGGAAGCCTCATGTTCTACCAGTGCAGCTTTAAGTGAAGTGTCATCCTGGCAGCGGTGTTATACTGTTGGCTGTTACTGAAAGTGCCTCTAAACCTATGTGCACATGTGTCTTTTTCTTTAAACGGCTGTCCAGTCATAGCTCCATAAAGGATGCTTATGTAAATGATTGTTTTAACCTAATCTCAAGACTCTGCCCAGTTGATTCTATCATACTGGGCCACCAAAGAATGTCAAAATGTAATATCACCTAGTGAAATGGCCACCCACTTTGGATTTATGTCATCTTAAAGCATAATACACACCCAGGGTAGCCCCCACCCAGCACTTGCAAAATGCTGAAGGGTCAGGGCACAGGACATAAGAGTTGAGGAACCCTCTGTGCTGATGACACAATGACATACACTTGCTGGATTCCTGCAAGGGAAGCCTCCAGACTTGCTTCTACCCTGTTCTTGATCCCTTATGACCTATTCCCCGTCCTGCATCATACTGACACAGGAATAGTAATTGTTAGATCATGTCACTTCTCATTCCTGTTAGTGTTTATGTTTTATCCTTCTTGGTTGTCTGATCTAGAAGAAATCATTTATGTATGGTACTGCATGCTTTTGATCCATGCTGATTCCCAGTAAATACTTTTTTAAATTTATTTTTATTTTAATTGTTCAAGTACAGTTTCCTGCCTTCTACCCCCATCTCAGCCCATTCTTCCAGCCCTCCTCACCCTCCTCCCATTTGCACCCCCACTTTGTTTTTGTCCTTGTGTCCTTTATACTTGTTCCGGCAAACCCTTCCTCTTTTCCTTAAAATTCCCTCTTCTCTACCCTCTGGTCACTGAATAGTTATTTTTGTTAGTTTCTTTGCTTTTTAATTTTCTAGAATTATAATAAATTTTCCACATTTGTTGTGAAAAAATCTGAAAAATATGAATAAATACAATGTACTACCTAGAAAAATCAATCTAGATATATTTCTTTCACATCTTTTATATAAGATAAATACAGGTATTGTGTAAGGTATGAGGGTATTGCAATAACATCATATATAGTTGACTAAATAGCATCTACTAAAAGTTGTGCCCACCTGGACTCAGAATGTGACCATATTCCGAAATAGGATCTTTTCTAGTACAATTAGTTAAAAATCTAGATGTAAAATGATCCTGGATATAGAGTGGACCCTAAATCTAGTGACTGGTGTCCTTACTAGGAATAGACTCAGAGAGATAAACAGAGAAGTCCATATAAATACAAGACATAACTTGAAACTATGTTGTCCTAAGTGAAGAAATATCTGGGGCCATCAGCAGCTGAAAGAGGCATGAAAGGATCCTTCCCTAAAGCTTTTGGCGGGAGCAGGACTCTGCTCACACCTTCAGCTCAGACGTCTGGACTCCAGAACGGTGAGAGCAGACACTGCTGTGCAGAAGTGCCCACCCTGTGGTAATTTGTACAGCGGCCCTGGGAAACGAATGCACCATGGACATGCTTTTGTGTTATATTATTTTTTCACCTTTGCAGTATTGTGTTCATTTGTGGTATGTTGTGCTGTGTTCTCTAACTTTCATTCCCAAATGCATTACTTTCAAATGCTATAAAATATTTTAAAATATGAAGGTACTTAGTGATTTTTAAAACTCAAAGTGGAAAAAATTTAGGCTGTTTCATTTTTTATTCCTTTTTTATGTTTCAATAACAATACAACGAGTCACTTAATTCATATGAGGCATTTTTTCATATAACATTAGGATAATATCTAGAAGTGAAATATTGTGTCAGTTCTATTTCTGTTTATTTATCAATGATTTATTGAGTACTAGAATATAGAATTTTGTCTAACTGACAAAACAAAGTGAAAAAAACATCAGCAAATACAATGAATCAAGGATACTTTAATGAGACATAGGAACAAAAAAGATGAAATAGTATTTCCTTACATGAAAATGTTAAAAAAATCATCGTTTGTCTTATTGTCATCATCTGTTGTCTGAAAACTGTCAAGCCTTCAAGCCCTGGTCTCCTTGCAACCCCCCGTGCTTCCCTATAATAGATCATGACAAAGTAACCAGAAAGTTCATACCAGATGGAAGCCAGATAACATCATTCCTTGAAACCTCCTTTACTCAGCATTTCACTACAAGTTAAAGGCAAAGTTTCCTCAACCCTGCATTGTCCAGTTCCTTTTTGCTTTTATGAACTTGTTACCCACCACTCTCTCTCACTCATTGTGTTTTAGTGGCCTGCTTAGCAGCTCTCAAAGTCAGCCAGCATCCTCCTGCCCTGAGGCTTTGGCAGAGGCTCTTTGTCTGGCTGGGATAATTTTCTTCCACATCGACAGGGATATTGGATATGACCTCACCTGCACTGAAATCTCGCTGACAACTTCACCTAAAACGGTAAACACTCCTACTTTAAACTGAAGATCACCTTGTGTCTCTCATATTTCACTATTACAGATAATAACAAAAACAGCTTTATTGACACTTATAATATGCCTCACATTTCGCTAGGTTCCTCAACTACACTAACTCTAACCACTGATGGCAAAAATTTCTTATTAAATATTTTTCCTATTTTGAAGTTGGAGAAACAGGCCTAGAGCATAGTTTTATTTTTATTGCTTTCTCAATATGAATTAACATGCAATAGCTTTACCTATTTTTACAGATAAATGATTAGGGCCATTTTTCTTATGATAAATTTATTTGTTAATATTCCTGCCTAGGCTATGTATAAGTAAATAATTAGAATATTCAGATCATTTAAGATTAGAACAGGACTGGGGATTTGTGGATTATAGGTTACAACTCTTTTCCTAGTTGAAAGTCATGTTATTATTGGAAGCAGATTAAATTGATTTAGAAGTTGAGGTTTTTCTACTTATTTTGTGAATTAATATAAAGTAGATTGTGAATTGTTTATTATTTAATACCCCGACCATTGTCTTTTGGCTTTTCTTGTGCTCCTCAATTAAGATTTATCACTTTGAAAAAGTAAAAGAATGAAATTAGTGCAGAAACATCAATTTAGATTTGATGTGGTCAAATTGAACTATGTAAATTGCTTCCAGAAGAAAAAAAACTCCTATGTAAATATGTAAAGTAAACGAATAACCTATTAAATGGTCTATGTAAACATTTTTCACTTTCAAGTAACACTGAGAAAAGTTGACTGTCTTTCCCCTCTTGAAGGCCCATAGTACATTCTTATATCCCAGGATAAGTAAACCTGTTTCAGCTTTTATAGTGCAATGGCAACCAAAATCGAATAATGCATTTTCTTTTTCTTCCACAGAAAACTTATTTGTAATTCCCCAGAGATAATGTTCAGAGAAATTAACTTTAGAAAATGCCAGTTTTTCTGTGTGAAATCAGCTGACCTGATTTAAAATGCAGGCTAATCTATTTTACATTAAAATAAACAAAAGTACATATATCATTCATTTTTTCATATTCTAGCTCCACCTTGGGCTTGTATGTAATTCATGTGAAAAGTTTTATGTATGAGCATGTAAAAGCTCTCACACATGCGGCTTTAGATTTTGCCTTTGTATACACAGCGGTGACCTCTTCAAAGAGAAAAGAGAGTGTGAACCTCCCCCAAAAAGCTAAATTTCTAATAGTTACTGGTCTGTGATTGACAAAAGCCAGCATTTAGCATTTGGGTCTTCTTTAGAAGGTGTATTTTCCTCCTATAATTCACATAGAAATTCTCCAGTTTTCTCAATATTACAATAACCAAAAGGTTTATCAATAATTTTCAGACATCAGAGCATCTGTTCAAATTACCATGCAGATCTTGAAAGAGACTTTCCTTCAAACCAAACTTAATTAGAATATTATATAGCTACTATATTACAGAGGACAGCTGTGTAGAAACTACAAATAGAAAAGAATGCCTGGGCCTTAGGCGTGATTACATTTATATGGGGGAAGGTACTATAGCATACTAGTGATAGCAAAGGATTGTAAGTCAGGAAACCCAGGTTCAGAATCTAGCTTTGTGAAATGTTAGCTGACAAGATTTCGACAACTTATCTTCTCAGGGACTCAATTTTCTAGTATGCAGGAGGGACTGGTAAACGGAGAACAGTGTCACTGTGATTATGTTTAGGATCAACTTAAACATGACATTTGAGAAAAAACTGTCAACTATAAAGCCCCATGCAAGTTGAGCTGCTTATTTTGCATTTTTTTATTTAAGTGGGAAATATTAAGGTTATAAAAGTTAATACGTTTCACACCAAAAAAATAAGCCTTGCCATCCTTAATGTTTGACCATATCATTAACTTGAATCTGTTAGGTAAAATCACATTATCTCGATCGAAAATAAAATATGTTGGAGTCTTTTTTGTTTTACTGAATGAATGATCATTTTAAAAGGGAGAGAGAGACAGAAAGAGAGACAGAAAAACTACTCAAAACTATTCAAGTAAGAAAGATGTATGGTTCTTCTAAGCCTGCCAACACCCATATGTGGCATAATAATCAAAATGAGGAATACAGGCAAAATAATAGTGCAGAAAGTTTTAAATGATGTGAAGATAATTGCCTCGTACATAAATATTATTTTCAATCAACAGGGGGTTTATTACTTATATTTCTGCTGTAAATATATTCTGACTATAAAACAGGTTTTCCTAGTGGGAAAGGAATTTATATGTAGAAGTAAAAATGGAGTCTAAGAACACAGGGAGACTGGAAATTAGGAAGGCATCTGGTCTAATGGGAACATAGCTAAAATTGTGTATGTTTCATGGTCCTCAAAGATGTTAATTTCTTTTAGTTTAATGTCTTCCTTTTACTGAAGTCATGTAAAATATTTTCATGGCCATTCTTTGAGACTTCATCGTAACAGAATGCACTTCGGTTTGTTTCTTCCCTTCAGTGAATTTATAATCTACATATACGTGAAGAACAGTTTCAATGAAAAAGCAAGGTATTTACTAAACTGGGCTGTCACATAATTTAAAAAAAATTATTCAAGGCTTAGAAAGTGCAAGAAAAAAATAACTTCTAGATTTTAATTGTAGGAATCTTAAATCCCAGATTTTTTTTCAGAACAATATACTTCTAAACATTTTACTTTACTCTTTATAAAAATGCGCTAGTCACCAGATATGAGATTCAGAAAACATGTTCACCAAAGGCAAAAAAATAAACGGCCTAACAGTGCTGTTAACTTTGTTGTATGACCTTCGACAAGCCTTTTGACCTTCATTTTTACCATCTTTAAAACGACAAATATGTTTCATCTTGGGTTCTAGCTCTGATTCCCTGGAATGTGCCCAGAGTATTGTGTTGAAGAATCTGAGACTTTCCCTGTGATAAATGTGAAAGTGTGTTACTATTTTAAGTTCCAGAAAATAAGCAAAATGAATGAATAAATAAATAAAAGGAGAGCTGCAGCAGAAATATCACGTTTGCCAAACAAAATATCTTAAGGTGCATGTTACAACAGTTTTTAGAATGGTGAGTTTACAGGTCAATAGCTGTTTTTTTCACTTGTACAGGGATAGTTTATTTTAAGAAAAAAATAATGAGAGAAGAGTAATTAATGACATTCAACAAATTTAATTTTAAAAAATCCATGTCAAAATTACATCTCCTTTGTGGCACTGTGTCTACTAATTAGACCTGTATTGGTAAGAGAGTATAGGCTATTAGTTTACATTACACATATCAGAGACAAATACACAGTTGGATCCATATTTTTCCATATCTGAGACAAGCTAAATATTGTAATGATTATTTTTTAATAAATAATGTTCAGTTCCTTCTCTTCTTTCAGAGTGTCTTGAAAATCCCTGCTATTGACACTTTTTGTTGTCTTCTCACCTTTT
The DNA here is from genome assembly GCF_021234435.1 of Artibeus jamaicensis. NCBI lineage: Eukaryota > Metazoa > Chordata > Mammalia > Chiroptera > Phyllostomidae > Artibeus > Artibeus jamaicensis. The sequence goes on along the minus strand of NW_026522025.1, from coordinate 19,976,608 downwards.
TGACATTACCTGGGAATGTGTTATAAATACAGTACAACATCCCCCCTCTTATATTTATCAAATGAATCTCATTCTAATAGGAATATTAATATGTATATTAAATATTAAAAAACACTGCTCCAAAATGTATTTGAAAATCAAAGCCATTGGGGAAGACCCATCAAACAAGGAGTTTATGAGAGAGTTGACTGAAAAGCCAACACCTTGCTAAGACTATTTATTCAACAATAGCATTATTTTATGATATCAGGTACTATTTATTAATTCATTTAGTAAGTGTATATTTCTCAGAACCAATCATATGCTACAAATAGCTCTAGGCACTGTGTTTAAAACTAGGAATCAGAGAGCAAAATCAAAACAGTCTCTGGGAACTCACTATACTGTAGGCTCTTTATTTTTTCTTTCTGTTGTAAACCTCCCCAGCTGTTTAGAAATGTTGTAGAGGAATCACACCTAAATTAAATGGATAAACAGATTTTTTTAAAAATATTAATGACTGAAAGTGGTAAAGGGATGGGGAAAAAGAAGGGACTATTTTTCTAATACCAAATATAATGGTTAATTTTGTGTGTCAGCATGACTGGGCTAAGGGTGCCATGCTATTTGGTTAAACATTATTTCAGGTGTGTCTCTTGAGCATGTTTCTGGATGAGATTAACATTGTGTCAGATTGAGTAAATCAGGTTGCTCTCCCTAGTGTGAGTAGAACTCATCTATTTTATTGGAGGCCTGAATAGAACAAAAAGTTTGAGTAAGAGATAATTTGCTCTTTCTGTCCAATCAACTTTGAGCTGGGGCATAGGTCTTCTCCTGCCTTCACACTCAGATGTTGCCTGAATTTATAGCATTGCTTTTCTTGAGTCTCCAGTTTGCCAGCTGCAGAATGTAAGACTTCTCAGCCTTCCTAACTACTATGTGAGCTGATTATACAGCCATGGATATGAGTATGGGTAAGGATATAGACAGAGAGACAGATGATAGATAGATAGATAGATAAATAGATAGATAGATAGATACATACATACATACACAGATAATAGATAGATATTCTATTCTTCATTTTCCCCTCCAAATCCCAGGTTAATAACATACCAGGTAAGGATGGTTAAGTTGTTTTCACAGAGTACATTGGACTAGGATAATAAAAAATTGGCCAGCTAAATATTTGACAACCATGTGAATGATATTAAACTATGAAAACCATTGCTTTTTAGTTCTTTCTGTCACTCGCAATATATCAGTATAATAGAGCAATTCATGATGGGCAGGACAAAGAAGAATTTATAATCAAAGAAACTATGTTGATCACATTTACTCAGAGAGTTTAAATCTGCAATATTTAATACATTAGTCACTAAATTTATGTTACCATTTAGATTAATATTTAAATTAGTACAAATTAATAAAACTAAAACTTTAGTATTTTAGTGGCACCAGCCACATTTCAAGTGCTCAGTAGCTGTCATACCGAACAGTGGCAATATAAAACATTTCCATCATTCTGTAAAATTCTAAAAATTGGGATCTAAATCATCAATGGAATCATGGGCACCAACAGCTTTGTATGGAAATGTGCTATGGCTTCAAATATGAAGAATAATAACTACTCCCCAAATTGTTTTGGTATGTTTATATAGAGAGAGTAAAATATCTCCAAATGTTTTAGGCTTTAAAATATGAAAACTAAGAGAAAATCATGTAATTTGAGCTGTTTTTTTATATTTCAGTTATTCCTTACCAATTGCCCAAATATCAGCATCATTTTTTTTACAATTGTATCAATAGTTATTAAAAAAGTAAATATCAAAGTTATAAGTATGATCATTACTTACATTACTTAAACTTATGGAATTAATTGTGTATTTATTTTTTCATTGTTTCTAGAGGGAGGGGAATGAAGAGAGAGACAAAGAAACATCAGTGTGAGAGAGAAACATCAATTGATTGCCTTCTATACGTGCCCTGACCAGGGATCAAACCCACAACTTAGGTATGTGCCCTGGCCAGGGATCGAACCTGCAATCTTTGGTTTATAGGATGACACTCCAACCAACCGAACCACACCATCCAGGGCTGTTCGTGACATATTTAATTATCAAGAATACTTGATAGTTTTTTAAAGAATTTTTCAAAAGTTCATCTTTGCTATTTAACAATGATGGTTATTGTATTTCAATGAAGGAAAATAATGTCAATTCCCTCTCACTTCCTTTTTAAAATTAAATAAGTTGGGGTGACAGTAGTTAATAAAATTGTATAGACTTCATGTGTACAGTTCTGTGATACCTCATCTGTATATTGCATTGTGTGCCTGCCACTGAAAGTCAAATCTTCATTTGTCACCATATATTTGACCCCCTTCAACCCTTACTGCCCCTGCACCCCCACCTTCATTATGGTAACCACCAGTGTCGTCTGTGTCAATGAGTTTTTGTTTGTCTATTATCAACCAGACAAGTAATAATGAGTGTAGGAGAGGTCGTGCAGAGAAAGGAACCCCCAGTCCCTGCTGGTGAGAGCGTAAACTGGTACAGCCACCATGGAAAACAGTCTAGAGGCGTCTCAAAAAATTGAGAATAGAGTAACCAACTACTTGGCATAGCAACCCCTCTTTTGAGTATCTACCCCCCAAATTTGAAAGCATTTATTCAGGAAGATACATGCGCCTATGTTCATCTTATGCACAGTGGCCAAAACATGGAAACGACAGAAGTGTCCTTTGACAGAGGATTGGATAAAGAAGAGTTGTACATACATACAGTGGAATCCTACGCGGCCATAAGAAAAGATGAAATACTATGTAACATTTTCAGCAACATGGCTGGATCTTGAGAGTATTAAGCTAAATGTATCAAGTCAGATAGAAAAAGCCAAGAACTACCTTGAGAATATTATGCTAAGTGCAATAAGTCAGAAAAAGTCAAGAAACATTCAGTTTCACTCATGTGTGGAATATAAAACTGAAAACAGCAAGTGTACAAACAAGAAAACACATATTAGAAAGTATCCTGTTCAAGCTTCAAGGTTTATAAACTGAACTACAGAATTCTGACACAGGAAAAAAACAAAACATAAGTTGTGTAATAAATTATACTTTTGGAAGGGAAGTTGCACAGTTCTTTCTTAACTGTAGCATAAATTCTCCCTAAATTTTAGAAGATATGAATGTAAGCATTATATGAACTCTTTAGAAACTCTTTTTAAATTATTTTTCTTCTGTTATATTTTTAGCAAATTCTAATGTTTTATTCAGAAATATTTACGTGATGCTAAGCAGGAAAATGTTTTCTAATTGAAGGGTTGTTAATTTGTGAATACAATGAGTGATCACTAGAACTTTATTTTTAAGAGTGCAAAGTAATTAAATGGAACTCTATTTCTTCTTTTGAGTATGAATAGATATCAACAACCTCTAATTATTTATATATATGACCTAGAATGAATTATAATTTTAATAATTTATTAATAGTTTCTATACCCAAGTATTTTCTACTGCAACTTATCAGAATTTCTCTTCATACATTTCAAGCTTTTTGTTACCTATTATGCAAAGCATAGTTGCTTCTTAGAGCCATGCATTCTAGGCTTATAACCAATGGCCTCTCTTTGTCTAGACCCTAAATTGCCTAGCCTTCTGCTGAATTCCTCAAGAAATCATTACATTTCTTTTATTTGTTTGGTACATTGATCTCAGTTCTGCCCCTCACTTCCAGGTTCTGCCCTTTCATTATCCAGTCTGGCTAGAACAGAAGGAAGACTGACAACTTTCATTTAATTGTCTACTTCCTTGGGGGGTCCACTAGCTGCAGTAAAATGACCCTACATCATATTCAATGAACCATAATGATAGGGAGACAAACACACACACATACATTTTCATGCCCTCAGAGTAAGAGACCGGTTTCATCTTCTATTAAAGGTGTTTAACAGCCCACAACAGCTGCCAGATGTGGAGAAAAAGGGGGAATGGCAATGTAACTCAGCTACTTACCTCCCGTAATGAAGCATCTATTCAAAAAATACAGTGTTCTCTCCTTCCAAGAAACTCACATGGCAAAGGTGAACAAAGTGGTGAAGTACAAACTCAGTGAAACAATACATGTTCTAATTAGAGTAAGAGAGGAAAAGTAGGTTAGGAAGAAATAGACAAATGAGGGGAGGTACTTCAGCACTTTAAATACTATTCATTAGTGAGAATTAAAAGAAGTACACAGCCTACCTACTGTTACAGTGTTTAAGTTCCACACAATTTTGCAAGAATAATGTTAAGGAGTAGATGAAATTTCTGTTTGTTTTATATACACAATAAAATCCCTGTATCATTTTTATGCAATACTAGAGTTTGACCTCTCTCCCAGAAATTATATTCTCTTCTTAATGTTTGGAAACATTGGCTATTAGTTTAAAAGAGAGAAAAATGATTAGTAAGAAACCAGCATAGTTATGCTCTATAAACAGACATACTCTTTTTCTGGTAAGATTTTTAACATCTTAATTATACCTCAAGTTTTCATGGTTTTGTTCCCTTCATTTTAAAGCTAAAATAAAGAAGTCATTGATTTATTTACACCAAAAATAAAAGGGAGAATTAATATATATTCAGTTTTATCTATGTATGTTTTAATAGAAAAACACTAACTGATAACTAGTAACCCTACAGTATCCCCAAATCTACAAAAATTGACACATTGACCTACCTTAGTAATTAAATTATACTACTTATAGGGTTGACTTTCAGACAGTGAAAGTAAGTTTCCAGAAGTCACTTGTTAAAATGCTTCTACTTTCAGGTGATATCGTTCATAAAGTTAAGCTATCACTATACAAGGATATTTTTCAAAAATAAATGTCATAAAAATTGTGGGGTTATTACATAGAAAACAAATGTAAGTTACAGAAACCAGTTGGAAAAAGGGCCACCATTGCCCTAGCTAAGTTTGTGGTCATAACGGACCCCTTAACTGGGTGATCTGTTGCAGAACAAAACCTACGTAACTTGAAACCATAGATGGTGTCCCCATATGAAGGATTGGTAGCAGGGGTGTCCTACCTGTGGCCCATGGGCCCCATGCAGTCCAGAATGGCTGTGGATGCAGCCTAACACAAAATTGTAAATCTACTTAAAATATTATTAGTTTTTTTTGCGATTTCATGTCACAATGTATCTAATGTATGGCCCAAGATAAGTCTTCTCCCAGTGTGGCCCAAAGACACTAAAATGTCAGTGCCCCTGGTAGAGCTTGAGGTGCTTCAAGATAAATGCATGTAAGTAGAAGTGTTTCCAATGGACTTAGGAAGATGTCAGGCCTTACTAATAACTAGAGATTGGCATTAAAAATTGTCTTCCCTCAGTGAAATATAGAACAATAAATGTGAGAAGTAATTTGGTATGAACGAAGATATCAAAGGTTGTTTTGTTTTGTGTTTTATTTTAGTTTATGTCAATTTTGCCTGAGGCTCACTCTGTGGGTAAGCTTGCTTCCCCCCCCCACCCCGTGGAGTTTTTCCTGGAAAGATTTATTTAGGAAAGCTTTAAAACACATTGATATCCTTTAAAATGATAGTATGCAGAGTATGCAGAGCATGTACATACTAATAATAACTTACAATTAGGTTGAGTAAATGCATTTTAATCAAACCAAAGTTTTTCTTTTTCTCCATATAAAAATGCTATGAAGTATCTGCTTTTAGCTTGCCAAAACAAATGAAAAAAAACTGTTATTTTTCTTGTAAGAAAAAGTCAATGTTTGGGGCTGCATACATCTCTGCATTTGTATTCTAACTTTACAGTAAGGGAACTTTCTGTCTACGGCCATACCACCCTGAACACGCCCGATCTCATCTGATCTTGGAAGCTAAGCAGGGTCGGGCCTGGTTAGTACTTGGAAGGGAGTAAGGGAACTTTCTTTTTCGAGGGTGAGATTGATTATCACTTAAAAAAGAGAAATGATGAAAGGTAATGTGTAGGCCTGTGTGGCATATGACTGAACTTTCTAATATGTAACCAGAGATTTTGTGGCTCATGTTGTTTGTGACAGGCGTTCATCATATCATAAAAGATAGAACTGACTGCTGCCTTAATAAAAAGAGGTTTTATCCAGAATTCATATAGCCATCTAAAAATCCATTACACTTAAAATGTCCTGTTAGCTTTTGGTTTGAGGAATGAAAAATGTTTGTTTTACTGGCCTCTTAGCTGTATAAATATAGACAATGTTATTTGCCTTTAAAATTCTTAACAAGAAAACTATTCATCTAATTTATACTTAATCACTATACAATAGGCTTAGTATATAATCATTAGCTAGTGCCACAATAAATAGCTACTATGTATTCATCAGGAGTTATTATTAATCTTCAGCTTTTTATAATGGCAATGCTTATGTCTTTCTAACAGTTTCACTCTGTCAAAGAAGTTACTGTGAACTGAGCCAGGAATTTCATTAAGTGCCTGTTTTTTAAAAGGAAGACTTTTATAAAGAACACGCAGACATATGCATGTAGGCAATATATAATTGCCTTATTATTTCACTGCCATAATTCTCTTTTAGAGCTAGCTTTAGATATCCATCTTTTAAATTAACCACATTCCAGAAAGCTTGAGATTTATTCCTTTTTAAAGTGCATCAAAATATTATATAAAATAAAAAAGGCTTATCAGAGCACTAATTCTGCTTTAATTTCATTTTCAGTCTTCATCCTTTTTGTTGTAAGCAAGCAGGCAAATTGACGGGAAGGACTCGAATGCCTCCCACTGCAACGTTACCCAGTGAATTAATAAAGCCAATGGAGATAAGACTTTAAAAGAAAAGAAAAAAATGTCTTGTGTATATTAATGGGATAAATTTTGACAAGAATAATAAGTTCATTCTATTGATTTTAGTCATACCTTTTGGTAAATATAGAAATGGCACTTTGGAAATCACTTCTTATATATACTAAAGACCAACTCCACATTCCACATTATGATAGGTACTGTTTGAAAGCATGGAAAAATATATAATCTAAGTTGTTCCTCAAAAACTAATTCTCAACTATAAAGGTCTAGATAACATAAAAGGAAGTTTGTATTTACTTCCTAAATTTAGAAATAAACCCAACGGTATGAAATTTTTGAAGAAATGTAAGATCAGTGGGTTTGGGATCATTGGGAATGGTGGGTGTATAGGGCAAAAGACTATCCATTAATCAGCAACTTTTGGATGACCATAATGAAATGGGCTAGCCACCACCAAATATTCAGAGGTAGGACTCCTTCCAATGTAATGTGCTGTGAGGGATGATAAGGTGAGAGGCCTGATTTGCATGCAGTTTAACCATTGCGGGCTTATCCCAGGAAGTCATAGAAATACCACACAAATGGGAAGAAGAGAACCCACACTACCAAAAAGAAATGGCAGTGATTAAAAGCCAAACTCTCCATTAATTTATTCACAGCCTAATTTTAAAAATTAAAGATTTAAAAAAATAATGACACATTCATAAGAAAATACGTACACTGATTTTACTTCTAACAATACATTATTTGAGTCATTTTCCTGCTTTTCTGATGACTTCTTTATTACTGCTTCTGATTTCTTCTCTAATAACCTGTGCAATTTTTTCAAAACTTGATTCTTGATGCTTTTAGTTTTTGTACTTACATTTTCTCCCTAAGACAACCCAATTATTATTATTCCTTAAATATTCGTGTCTATTCTCTTTTATTTATAAATCTCTAAATTTTTGCAATGAAATATTTTTATTTTAATGTATTTTATCTAATTTTTATAATGAATTCTAATTCTGTCTCTTCACTCCAGCTCTAATCTAAATTCTTATTCTCTGGATATTTTAATTGAATAGAATGCTTCTGTTTGGGTAGGCAAATTTCTTTTTGAAATTCACCAGTTACAAAATAAAAATTATTATACTTTCCCAATCAAATTCAGCAGCTCAACTTCTATGGTTTTTGTCAAATTCTTTGATGTTTCATTTTGCTTTTCTACTTGCATTTGTAGAATCCTGTTTTCTATACATTGTATCATCAGTGAATCAATTATACTCATCCTGGTCTGCACCTGCCCAACACTAGTTTCACACCCACAACCTTGCATTCTCACAACAAAGTACACAATAATGGTGATATGACCATGTATTAAAATATTTGCAATGAATTCGTTATCAAAAAGAAAATATAAAAACATAACAGCAAGGCTTTTTAAAGATAATTTTCTTATGTCAATAGCTGGTTGAATAGGAACTGGAATGGGGCAAATAGCTTTGAAAGAAGTCAGAGTCCGTGCACACAGTGCTATATTCATATAGGCTACCAATTAAAGATACTCATACATTTCCAAAAAATGAGTGAAATTCATTTTTTATACTTTGGGAAATATTTTATTACCTTTTCAAATCAGGGTATGAACACATTTCACATACAATTCTCAAAGTTTGCTAAACGGTGGATCATATTAGTACCACGGAATATTTCAAATATTAAAACATTACACAATGACCAGAGTCTCAGTGCTTTCTGTGCTGCAGAAAGTCCGTTTTCTGATTTTACTGTGCTGTTTTGAGGATATTCCTATGCACTAAGCAATGTGCTGTCAAAGAAACAGGTGTCGAAGTCACCGAAATTTGGCTGAAGTCACCCCGTTTTTTTCTTGCATGTCGCACTAATAAAAGGGAATTTGTAACACTAATTCTTAGATTTGGGCCTTATTTTAGATTAGAATAATAAGTACTCACATTATATTAAAAAATTTCAATGTTTTCAAATCAAAATAGGGCCCCTGCTTAGAGAAAATTGCTATTTGTTAATATCTTTTACAAAAGCAGGAGAAATTTTAAAACCAATCTTGTATGTAAAAGAAAACAAGAAATTGCTTTGATAATTTTTCTTATTGCCTGTTATTTTTGTTTTAGTTTATTTTGTTTTCTTTGCCAGTAAGGCTATCTGAATGACACCTGAAGAATTTTGCTGTTTGTGACTGTGTAAAGACTGTGGCAATTATAAAGAATTATTAACCTATTTTGAAAGTGAAAGTGAAAATTCATCTTGAATTTGCTGTAAATCAAGCACTACAGCAATTCAAAATGGTATGAGTTTTTGAAGGTTCTATAACTTAAGACAAAATTTTGGCATATTGTTCATTTTTCACATTGGTGAAAGCGAGAAAAAATTACTTCATTTTCCCAGGAGAAAAAGTTCAAGTGAAAGCTGAACACCAAAAAGTATTAGTCATATGGAATGTTGGCCCAAAAGCAGAGAAAATATTTGATAATAAAGTACTGAATTGAAACCACAGCCAAAGAGTTCATTAAAGTAACGTTTCCATTTTCATGGGCATTCAGGCCTCTCTCATATTTTCACCTACCTGGAAAACCCACGTGCATCTAACACAAGTCTCTGCTTTCCTTTATCTTGAAAATGGCATCTCTTAGAAAAATTACAACTCACAAAATAATATCCATTATAGTTTAAACCTCAGAAACAAATTAGGCTTTGTTAGGGAAAATGCATACTACTTTACAATGTAAGACACTCTATGAGATAAATGAATTCTGGTTATTATACAATCCAACCAAAGAGTGATAAGTGAGGTCCAGGCTCCAAGAAATCTTAAAACCTCTTAGCCAGATGTGCACAGTGAGCAAATCATATTATATTTTTATCAAAGGACTGGGAAATCCTTAGCAGTGAACCGAAACTTGGCAGTTCGTATTGCTCATTAGGATACAATGACCAATGCCCCAGCTGGAAGAGGAGCTGTTTGAACTTAATAGAATGTGGGAATAAAGCATCTTCCAAATGAAACAAACCATGCTTTTTTTTTTTTAGCTAGAGGCATGACTGACTCCCTAACAAATGAAACAAAACTCTCAGCATTCAACTAGACATAGGAACCATTTTATTAAAATTAAAATTAAAAAAAAATAAAATATAAACTCAGTGATATAAGTGATTAGAGAATCTAGCATTTTCGTTGATAGATTTTTATTTCAACTTTTAACAGATTTATAAATAGGAAAAATATAATGAAGTTATTTAGATCATGAAACAGAAGATCCTGAAAGAGTATTCATTGTTTATTTCTATTTTTTAAAAAAGGAGATTAAGTTAATATTCTACAGATGGTTAAAGTTAGATTAATTTTTAGATCATTTTAACTTGTTCCAGAACTTCACTCCAAACTGCCTTTGGTGAATATGGTTTCTTTGCACATAATCGACTGCCTGCAAAGTAAAAGAACAGAAATGCAAAGAAGCCCTTGTCATAACACATTGATTTATTAACCTCTATAACTCCTCCTATCCTTCCCTCTGTACAAGTATTATTGTAATCCATGGCACACTACTTTGTATTCTACTTTTGAAGTCTTTTTCAATTCTAGTCTTATACTATGCCCTCATACATATTTAGCGTTTTAAGATATATTATGTATAATAATATACCACTAATTATTAATAATCCAGGAAGATATCCTTAGTTCTTTTTCTTTCTTACCCATGGCACGTAAATCTGTCACCTAAAGTTTTCTACTTTACCTCCTATGTAGCTCTCTCAGATTCAGCGTGTCCTGTTCATCCCAACCCCCAGGTACTCCTCATTTGGGCTCATGATTGTCTGTCACCAAAAACATTTCAAAAGTTTCTTAACCGCATTTCCTTTTATCTCTAGTCTCACCAGCCCCTCAAAACTGTCCAGATACTGGAGATACTGAGTATTTCACAACATCTAAAATGATATAGGGTATAAATAAAAACATTACTATGAGACACAAATATAGTAAATAAATGTGCTGATGCTTTAAAATTCTTAAATACTCAAAAATGTTCTTATTAGTGACATTGCTGAAGATTTAGAGATTTATATAGGATACTTGTATAGGCATAAAAGTCTTTGATGGTGTCTCATAAGACTGACTTCATATATGAAATAGAATAGACTAGTTTAGTATACAAAATTAAATAGTGACTCAATATCAAACCAGATAGCTGCTATAGTTTTACCATCTCAGTGAAAATTTAGAAAATGGAAAAATCCGAATCAAAATTGACAAATCAAAAACTTCAACTTGAAATATCTCTGCAGTGTGCTGTCTAGTGTTATTTTAGTATGTTGTTTAGGGCCAACACCTGTGGCCACCTATGACCTTTTGTGTTTTCCATTGTGACTCTAAATGTAAATGGTCAAACCATGAGTGGTAAATGTTCAAACATAACTTCTTCCAATTTAGAGATTATTTTTTACAAAACATTATTTTGCAATTCCTCCTGCACAATTTCACCCACAACAACTCAATAGCCTAATAGGCTCATTATTTTTCCCACCATTAAGATATAATTATCTGTAATCATGGAAATCCTGTATACTCTCCCACATCTCTATCAAATATTATTTTCAAAATACTTAAAAAGAAACCTAGCTGAGTTGTGTTAATGACTTAAAATGGTATGTTGTATTAAGATGTGAGAGTTACACTGAAGTTTCTCAATTTCCTATGACTTGAAAAAAGACATCAATCACTTCCATTTAAAAAGGAAAAAAAGAAAAAATGAAACCATCACCCTATATTTAAATTGGTGTAAATGATAAGTTATTTGACATATGCCAGCAGGTTCAGATTTAAGGATGGTACGTCAGCCTTCTTCACTGTTTTGCCATTTATAACTGATAAGATGACATGAAATGAGTATGTCATCTTTAAAAGACAAACTTCATCCAGCATAATCACAAATTGGAATCATGACACAGCTTGATATAAACTCTATATTTTTGTATTGTATTTTTCTTGACCATTTACTGTATCACATGTTGTACTATAAGTTTCCTGTTTATATATCTTTGATATTAAATAATGAAATAATTTCAATTCTTTTCATTTATGTCCACTTCTGGAACCTACCACATTACCTTCTGCATAGTTAATATTTGATAAATATTTGTTGAAGAAACAAGATATATTATATTTATATTTGTACAAGCTGAGAGTTTACAAACTAAACTACTTGTTCCTTGAGTGAAGGAATTGAACATTTATATATGTAGCCCTTGCATCTCAGGGACAAAAAGGTGATCAATGATTTTTTTTTCAGAATAACTGTTTTGGTGGAAATAAAACAGAGAGCCTTTTTAAAGTATTCATGGGAGTTAAAGTTCAATAGGTAGATTAGATAAATAGTGGAGGGTATTTAAATCTCACATAAAAATTTAGATACTGGTAAATATTCCAGTTATAATGTTTCATGGACATATCAAAATAATAACCACTTCACCTCTAAGAGTCTTAAATTTTTCCATTAAAATGAAGAACAGCTTCAGCAATTTTGAGGAAGAAGAACAAAGTAGGAGGGATCACAATACCTGACATCAAACTATATTACAAGGCCATAGTAATCAAAATAGTCTGGTACTGGCATAAGAATGGATCAATGGAACAGAATACAGAGGCCAGAAATAAAACCAAGTCTCTATGGTCAATTAATATTTGACCAAGGGGGCAGAAGTATAAAATAAAATAAAAGTAGCCTCTTCAACAAATGGTGGTGAGAGGTGGGGAGTGGTGGGGGGAGAAATGGAGACTGGCATATTTGAACAACAACAAAAAATTTAAAAAATAACAACAGAATTGTTTTTAGTTTTAGTGTTTGTGTAACTACAGAAATCAAAATTCAAAAACACTGACAAAATCACCATAACCAGTCCCTCATGACCCATTGCATAGTATTTTTGCCATTTGGAAACATACTTTTAAAAAGCTGAAAATTAACATCAATTTATCTTTTTTCACACACATAAAAAGTTCTATTATAAAAATAGTCCCTGGTATTAGCTTTTTGTTTTAATTCCCTCTAGTTGTAAACTACTCTTACTAGAAATTCAGCACATCTGCGAAAAAAAATAGCTTTTTCTATATTGATGAATCGCCATATCTAATGGGTGAAAATTAGCAAAAAAAGGAATAGAATAATATGTTCCATCCATATGTTTAAGGTGTATAATACCAGAAGTTATTTCTAACCAGGCACCAACCTAAGCATTCAACAAGTTTATTCCATGTTGAGGTCATTGGCATGTGCTAAGACTAGTGAATACTCTTGGCATGAGTATCTTTACTTATTACCAGCCCTATGAAGTTTGTTTTCTAGTCATATATGATGTATGTGAGATAAAAGAGTAACACATAAGGAATTATCTAAATAAGTGATGCTTGGTGTTGATAGACATGCTTCAGGCTATTCTTATAAGTAAAAAGTGCTTCTCAAACATGATGAAAAATATTAAAAATGATCAACCTTTTCCAAACACATGCCTGGATTCCCTCTTAATATTACTCAGTATTAAGTATTGAGGACTCATCAGTCTCTGTTTTGGGTAGATTAGGCACTCAGATCAGCTTTGTTGCTGGGAAAGTCTCTATTGTCAACTACATGCAGTTTCAATCATGGCCATTTTGTTCATGGACTTATTTCATAAGAGGTAAGACTTGGGGGAAAAACACTATTTTCCACTGGATGGACCATCTTGTTTACCAAAATGCTGACATTTTCAACCAAAGCAAACATTTTCCTAATGGAAAATTAGATAGGAAATGTATATTCCCACACTAGGTCTATTCTAAATAGTCCACCTCTATTCCTATTGCTTTCTTTTCTCTCTCTCTCTATCCCTCTCTCTCTTTCTCTCTCCTACCTTTTAAAATTTTATTGAATTTATTGGGGTGACATTGGTTAATAAAATTATATAGGTGTCAGGAATACAATTCTATACTACATCATCTATATAGTATATTGTATATCCACCACCCCAAATCATTACCTTCTGTCATCCTCCCTTTACCTTCTTCTACCCCCCCCACCACGGTTTTCCTCTGGTAATCACCATACAGTCATCTGTGGTTTTTGTGTTTTGCTATATACCTTCACCATTTCATACAGCCCCCAACACCCTTCCACTCTAAAGGCTGCCAGTGTTTTCTGTATCTGTGACTGCCTCAATTTTGTTTGCTTATTTTGTCCATTAAATTTTATATATAAGTGAAATGAGATAGGACTTGTTTTTCTCTGACTGGCTTATTTCACTTTCATAACACTCTCCAGGTCCTGACTGGCTTATTTCACTTTCATAACACTCCCCAGGTCCATCCATGCTGTTGCAAAAGTGAAGATTTCCTTCTTTTAATAGATGAGAAGTATTCCATTGTGTAAAAGCATCACAGCAGTTTACCCATCATGTATTGATGAGTACTTGGGTTGCTTCCAAATTGTATCTATTGTATATAGTACCACAATGAACATAACGGTGCATATATTCTTTCAAATCAGTGTTTTGGGTTTCTTTTGATATATTCCCAGTAGTGAAATTGCTGGGTCATAATATATTTCCATTTTTAATTTGTTTGAGGAAACTCCATGCTGTTTTCCATAATGTCTGCACCAATTTGCATTCTTACCAACTGCATATGAAGGTACCCTTTTCTTTGCATCTTTGCCAGCACTTCTTGCTTATTGATTTATTGATGATAACCATTCTGACAGATGTGAAGTGGTATTTCATTATGGTGTTAATTTGCATTTTCTGATGATTAGTGACATTAAGGATCTTTTTATATATCTATTGGTCATCTCTATGTCCTACTTGGAGAAATGTCTCGTCATGTCATTTACTCTTTTTAATTAGATTTTGGGGTTTGTGTATGTGTGTGTTAAGTTGTATAAGTTCTTTGTAGATTTTGCATATTAACCTCTTATCAGATGTATCATTGATTGGCTAATATGTTCTCCCATTCAGTGGGTCATCTTTTCATTTGGTTGATCAATTTTCTTTTCTGTGAAAAACTTTTCCATGAAAAATCTTTTCTATTTGCTATAGTCCCATTTGTTCAATTTTTTAATTTTGTTTTAATTGTCTGAGGAGACACATCAGAAAAAAATATTGCTACAAGAAATATTAGAGATTTTACTGCCCATTTTATGGGCAGTAAAGAATTTTTCTAAGAATTTTATGATTTTGAGTCAAGCATTTAATTATTTAATACATTTTTAGTTTATTTCTTTGTGTAGTATAAAAAGGTGGCCTATTTTGATGTTTTTGCACATATCTGTCCAGTTATCCCAACGCCATTTATTGAATAAATTACTGTATGTTTCTGCCTCCTTTGTCAAATATTAAAGGTATAGGTTTATTTCTGTGGTTTCTATTCTGTTCCATTGATTTATATTTCTGTTTTTACTCCTTTACCTTGCTGTTTTGAGTACTATGGCCTTGTGTTATAGTTTGAAATCAAGTAGCATTTCTCAAACTTTATTCTTCTTTCTCAGGATTGCTGTGGCTATTTGGGGTATTTTGTGGTTCCTTATACATTTTTGGAATATTTGTTCTGATCTCCCCCTACTATGACCGCATTACTGTCAATCTCTCCCTTTCGGTCTATCAAGATTTATGGGTACATTTTACCTCTAGGTGCTCCTAGATATGTTGGATGCATAAGGGTTTAAATGATTACATCCTCTTGTTGGATTAATTCCTTTGGCGATATATAATTTTTGTCTCTTGTTATTGCCTTTTCTTGAAGTCTATTTTGTTTGATATAAGTAGTGCTACTTCAGCTTTTTTTCATTCTTATTTGCATCAAATAGATTTTTCCATCCTTTTACTTTATTTTGCAGATGTCCTTGTAGAATATTCCTGTCTTCTTCTTTTTTTTACAGCTAATTCATTAGCCACACATCATGAATCACTATAAATGCATATTTCAGGCCATCTCTCCTATAGGAACTCTAACATTAGAAAGATTTTCCTTCACTACCATTTCAAGGGCTGTCCCTGAGTGCAGCTGTAAGTAGTAGCAGTCTACTTCCAGCCATTATCAATATAGCTTGGAAATCTAACAAAAAACAGACTCACTTTTTCTTACTCCATTAACTGTTCATGGGAAACTCCACATGAGGTCATACTTATAGTTGAGGGAGAGTCAGTGAAGCAGTAGGAGCAAGTACCATGGGACTCTAAGCCATCTGTTTATACAGTTTATCTGTGCCTTCCCAGGCCTATGTGGCTAAGTCTAATCTCATTTTACAATAAAACGTACTGTGCGCATTCTATTTTATGGTTCGGTGGATCAGATCACACAATTCATGATGTGCAATACAAATTGCATAGTTGTGGTATCCCATGAACAGGTGTTCACTCTACAAACTCTCAGTATCAAGGCAGAGCTACATTTCAAGTGGAAAATAGTTATTAGTAGAGAAATGCATGGCTTAACAGGTCTATGCATTTATCCTTTTATGATAGCTTTCCAGAAATTCCATAAAATTTTTCCATCTACCACAATATTTCCAGCGCCATTGGATCTGCTAGGTCATAAAGCTCAAGAGATTGGCTATTTAAACTATAATCTAGAACTGAAGCAGTCTTTTCCTGCTTAGAGATCAATTCAGTACTGAGTCTTGTATGTAAATCAATAAATGTATCAGTGCAGCATACCAAAACAAGATATATATCCAAAATACAAGGTTCACCAGGCCTGTGCCTCTTTTGTCAAGTGTTCAAGGTGCAGCAATGCACTATAGTTCAAAGTAGATTTTCCTATTACCAAATAACTAGACAACTGCGCTAGAAATTTTACCTATGGGCTCCTAAGGTTCTTGTTACTTTCTGTTCCTTAGGCCTTATTCGCATAATTTTATTAATGTAATGAACATGCATGAAGTTCTGTGAGATATCACATAGATCAACATCTCTATAGCCTACATTACGACTGAGAGCAGTCTTTTACTTAGTATAAGGCAAGACGGGTTTTCCAGCCATTATTAGTGATTATCTGTTCTCTTAAGGATAAGAAGAAAAAGCATTGTTTCAGGTCAGAAACACTAGGGTCCATATTTATTTGCTCTCATCAAGGTATCACATCCAGAGGTGGAGCCGTGGTTGGCATCCCCATCTGAGTGCACTGGATTATTTCCCAAGACATACACAGTCTATTCATGGGCAGAATACAAGGAGAAAATGGGAGTGAGGGAGGGATCACCATGTTTGCATTTTTATTTTATTTTTTTCACCCATCCCTTCCATTTGGAAAGCATCTGTTCTTTCTCTCTATGTAGGGGTCTTTTACTGTTTTGGTTTGTTTATTAATTTATGTATTTTTTAAGATTTTATATATAAGTGAAATCATACTACATTTGTCTTTCTCTGTCTGACTTATTTCATTTACCATAATAACCTCTAGGTTCAATGTGTTGCCTCAAATAGAACATTTTTGTTTTATTGCTGATTAATATTCCATTGTATATTGATGGATACTTAGGGTGCTTTCATATCCTGCCTACTGTAAATGATGTTGTGATGAACATGAGGGTGTATATATCCTTCTCAATTAGTGGTTTATTTATTTTTTTACTTTAAATATTTTTAGTTACAATTGACATACAATATTGTATTAATATCAGGTGTACAACACAGGGATTAGACACTATATAACTTACTAAGTAATCATCCTGACAAATCTTGTACCCATCTGACACCATACATAGTTATAACAATATTATTGACCATAAGCACTAAATTGTACTTTACATACCCATGACTATTTTGTAACTACTGATTTCTACTGCTTAATCCCTTCAACTTTCTCACCTTTCCCCCCAAACCTCCTGCCATCTGGCAACTGTCAAAATGTTATTTCTCTTGTGCATGCTCATCTATTTTGTTTTTAAATTCAATTGTTGATAGATATGTACTTATTGTCATTTTATTATTCTTATGTTTTATCATTTGTTTTGTTCTTTTTTGAGATTCTATTCATCTTTAGAGAGAGGGAAAGGGAAAGAGAGCGAGATAAACATCAATGTGTGGTTGCCTCTCATACATCCCCAACTGGGGATCTATTTTACAACCCACGCATGTGCCCTGCCTGGGAATCGAACCAGTGACCCTTTCGTTCACAAGCTGGCACTCAATCCACTGAGCAACACCATCCAGGGCTGTTTTCTTCTTCTTAAAGAAGACCCTTAACAGTGTGTCCAAACTTTTGGTGTCTCTTGGCCACACTGAAAGAAAAACAGGTGTTTTGGGCTATACATTAAATAAATACATTGTGATATGTAATCACAAACTCATAATCTTTAAGTTAAATTTATACTTTTGTGTTGGGCTGTATTCATAGCCATCCTGGGCTGCATGTGGCCCATGGGCCACGGGTAGGACACCCCTGCTAAACATTTAATGTAATACTGGTTTGATGGCAATGAACTCCTTTTACTCTTTCTCGCTTGGGAAGCTCTTTATCTGTCCCCTGATCTAAATGATAACTTTGCTGGGTAGAATAGTCTTCATTGTAGGTCCTTGCTTTTCATCACTTTACATATCTCTTGCCTAATCCCTTCTGGCCTGCAATGTTTCTGTTGACAAATCAGCAAATAATCTTACTGGGAATTCCCTTGTAGGCAAATAATTGCTTTTCCCCTACGACTTTTAAGATTCTCTTTGTCTTTAATATTTGGCATTTTAATGATTATATATCTCAGTGCACCTTTTTGAGTTTATCTTCTTAGGGATTCTCTGCACTTATTGGAATTGTATGTCTGTTTCCTTCACCAGGGTGGGGAGGTTTTACATCATAATTTTTTAGTGTAGGTTTTCAATTCCTTGCTCTGTACTGTCTCCTCTAGCACCTCCTTTATGTGAATGTTGGTATACTTGAAGTTGTCCTAGTGATTCTTACAGCATACTCATTTGGGGGGGGGATGATTTTTATTCTTGCTGTTATGATTGGGTGCTTTCTGCTTCTTTATAAATCTCTGATTTGATCCTGTTTCATCTACTCCACTATTGATGAGCTATAATGTATTCTTCGCTTCTGACTGCTTTTTATGTTTGCTGTCTCTTTATTGAAGTTCACACTAAGTTCATATACTCTTCCCATAAATTCATTGAGCTTCCTTATAACCAGTGCTTGAACTCTGCATCTAGTAGATTTGTTATCTCCATTTTATTTAGTGCTTTTTTCTGAAATTTTATTTTGTTCTTTTAATGGGGACACATTTTCTTATCTCCTTATTTTGACTGCCTCCCTGCATTTATTTCCTATGTATTAAATAGAGCTGCTATGCCTCCTGGGCTTGGTAGAATAGCATTGTGAAGTAAGTGTTCTGTAGGGTCCAGTGGCATAGCCTCCCTATTCACCTGAGTTGGGCACTCCAGGTGTGCCCCCTGTGTGGGCTTGTTTTAATTGAGCTTTAATTGCTGTTGAGCAGTCAGTGGGAGGTATTTACCCCCAGGCCAACCAACAACAAGGATTGGCATCAACTACTGTGGAGGATTAGCTGGGTACCCCCTTACACACACAGAGCAGAACTTGCCTCAGCAAGCATGTGGAGCCTGTTAGTCTTCTCCTTAATTGTGTTGCTTATAGATGTAGCTAGGGGATGTGCTGTCTCTGGTTGTGCTGTCTCTGGGGCATCCTTGGAGGTGCAAGCCAAACACAGCAACCACCTGTACCCTGAGCAGGGCCAACTACAAAAGCTACAAAGCAATCTGCAGATGGCTGCTACCTGTCCTGGGTTTGGAGGTTCCCAGGAAAGGCAATATTGCAAACCAAGGTCAGCTGTCACTAGGCTTGCTAGGCCTGAGGCCATTTGGGAAAAGGTATAGAGCATGCTGAGGTCAGATGCTGCTTGTTTGAGAGATTTGAAGAAGTCGGAAGCATGAGCTAAGACAGGTCATTCATATGGAAAACCCAATAGAAACAACTTGGGTGGGCCCCTAAATTGGGTAAGGTGGGTACTCATGGAACCACCAGGGCTGGGTAAATAGTGTCATCCAGGCTAATGGAGACTCAGATATGATGCCTACTTGGCAGCTTTGTTGGGAAGAGGTCTCAGAAAAGGTACAATGTCCTCTCCTAGAATTTTTCTATGAGAAAAATTCTATTTTTCTATTTTCTATTCTATTTCTATTCTTTTTCTATGACAAAGCTGCCCCTCCAGCTGTCACCCTGATGCCAGATAATTCAGTTCCTTCATGTGTTGATGCAGACACCAGCCTGCACTGTCCATGGTGTTACAGATGAGAGGAGACAAATTTACATGGACTATAGAAGTCCTGTGGAGAAAAAGGGATAGCATGATCACTCTCAAGTGAGAGTGAGCTGTCCCCATTCCTTTCCTGGACAAGCTTTTATTGCTTTTCTGGGCACATTACATTGAGGATAGTCCTCATTTACTATGCACAGGTTTGTTTAGGTTGTTATCTTTTACAGAAAACAAAGGAGAGGACATTGCTAATTATGTCCAAAAAGAAGGGTACTTGTAAATGTAAAGGGAAAAGTGGTTGAACTGGTTACACTCATCCTTGGAAGGTTTAGCATAGATATTAGGAAGTTACTTTAAAGATATGCAGTAAACATTTTCTGCCTCAATTCAAGGTAAGGGGGTTTTAGCAAAAGCAAGCCTCATATCAGCCTAGGTACAATGCAGGCCTGATTCCCCACAGGAATCATGGTCATGGGTCCTGTGTGCTGGACCTTGCTTTCCACTGGCCTTTCCAAGTGGGAGCTGGGCTACATTTCCCACGTAACACAGAACAGTTCCCTATAATATGTCACTAGTTCCTTTCCAATTGCTGTAACAGCACTGCAGCTCAGAGCGAGTGAGTCAGAGTAAGACAGTGTAGGTCCTTTAAGAGGAACACCTTGGACTCCAGAAGCCCTCTGTCACATTAGACTATAATCCCCACTGGTTTTTAGGATGAGAAGTTATGGAGATTTTTCTTCTTGGCACTGGAACCCTAGCCTGGGGTCCTGGTGTGGGCTGGGACCCCTCACTCCTCAAGAAGAACCTCTGTAGCTGAGATATATTTTCCAATGTTTATTCACCAATGTGTGTATAGGACCAGCCCATTCCTAAGTATAGGCCTCAGAATGGGTTAGTCCTACACTCGCATTGGTAAATACTCTCCTACCAGTCTTGATGCTCTTTCTTCTTTATATCCTTAGTTATAGGACTTCTGTTCAGCTAAATTTCAAGTGATTCTGAATGATGGTTCCTCTGTAGTTTACTTGTAATGTTGACATGGTTGTGGAAGGCTATGAGTACTGCATTTATCTATAGCCACCTTGACCAGAAGCCCAGTGTTTTATTTTCTCAGAATAAATATTCAGAAGTGGAATCACTGGGTTGTATGGAAGCTCTATTTTTAATTTTTTCAGGAAACTTTCATTATTTGACTTTGCCACTTATCCCTACATTTTCCCACAGGCACGCTGTATTGCCATCTCAGAAGGGATTACAGGTGACAGGGTCATTTCAGAGACTTGTGCTGGGCCCTTCTTAACATCAAAGTCCTCACACTAGCTGGGGAACTCATTATCATTTTCATGCAAGTAATACCAGTTTACAGGCTGGGACTGGAAATAACCACAGGACTGTCTGTGGTTGGACAGGGTCCACTGTAAGGCTGACTTGAATCACAATTTCACTGGTCTCCTGACTCTATAATCCTCAAGCTGACTCGTGAAGCACAGCGGTTTGTTTTTTAGTTCTCTAGCAATTAACATCAATTTAAAGTCAATATACTTTTTATCCTGGAAATTCTGAGTATTATTTATTGCCCAGTGTGAAGTCATACTAGTAAAGAACCACAGGTCCCTCTAGAGAAGGCAAGAAAGAAGATTAACAGGATTTACTTGTGGCCAAGATAGGCAAGAATCTATTCTGTTTTGACTGAATTTTATATGTAAAGACATGTGATTTTAGGTTGAACAGTTTTGAGAAGGATTATAATAGACATCAACTTACCTCATTTACCTCAGATATTATTGACCACTCTTTTCATGCTGCTAGTTTATAGAGTCAAAATATCATTCTGAAGTGAAATCTATCAAACTACATTGGCTCCCCAGTAGCTAGGATGCATTTGAGTGACTTGGGATTTGGCAATCATATGCCAATATCTATTACTCTGATTTACAGCCAATATTTTTGGGAAAAGAGGCCCACAATGAGCCACCTATTTTTTAAATAGACAACTTTTAGAGCAGTTTTAGGTTTACAGAAAAATAAAGCAGAAGGTACAGAAATTTCTAGCCATACACATGCTTCAATTTCTTCATTACCAATATTCTTCACCAGAATGATATATTTGTTATAATTGACATACCAAATTGATATATTATTATCACCCAAAGTCTATGGTTTATATCATAATCACTTGTTGTAGTATATTCTGTGGGTTTGAGCAAATGTATAATGACATATATACATTGTTATAGTATCATGCACTGTAAGGCTGTTTTGTTGCTCTAAAAATCATCTGTGTTCTACCCATTTATCATCCTCTTCCAACTCCTGATTACAATTTTGGGCAACTAAGGCAACCTGGCCATAGTTTTGCCCTTTCCAAAAGGTGATAGAGTTGGAATCATACAGTACATGCATAGCCTTCTCAGATTGACCTCTTTAATTTAGTAGTGTGCATTTGTTTTTATTATGTCTCTTCATGACTTAATAGCTCATTTTTTTAAGCACTGAACAAAATTCCATTGTCAGAAGGTACCACAGTTTGTTTATCTGTCCACCTTCTGAAGGAGATCTTGGTTGTTCCATGTTTTGCCATTTTGAATAAAGATGCTATAAACACCTATGTGCAAGATTTTGTGGAAAAAGTATTCCTCTTTTGGGGGTAAATATCCCTAGAGGTGTGCATAGCTGGATCATATGGTAAGAGTATGTTTTGTATTGTAAAAAAGTGTCAAACTGTCTTTCAAAGTAGCTGTAGCATTTTGCATTTCTCCCAGCCCTGAATTGAGAGTTCCTGTTGCTCCACATTCTCACCTGCATTTGGTGTGGTCAGTGTTCCTCATTTTGACCATTCTAATAGGTGTGTAGTGATATCCCAATGTTGATGATTTAATTTGCATTTCCTTGATGATATTTGATATGAATAATCTTTTCATATAATTGTTTGCCACCTGTATATCTTATTTAAGTGAGTTGTTAAAATCTTTGGCTCATTTATTAGGCTGCCTTCATATCTTGAATTTTAAGAGATCTCTGTATTTTTTTGGATAAAATTCCTTTATTGGATATACCTTTTGCAAATAGTTTCTTCCCATCTGCCACTTGTGTTTTTGGTGTGTTTCGTCCTCTGTGATGGTGTATCTCATGTAGCAAATTTTTTAATTTTTGTGATGACTTTCTTATCAGTTCTTTATTTCATGGATTGTGCCTTTGGAATGTATCACCCAAACCAGGGTCATCTATGCTTTTTTTCTTTCTGATTAAGACAGTGAAAGAATGTTCTCATACTTGCAGCTGGTGGATCAACTCCTAACTTAGTAATGCCTGAATTGTGGCAGAAGTGGGGTACTTCTGTCACTAACAGTGTGACAAATGTCCTGATGATAGAAATGACAAAAGCCTCTGAGAAAGATTAGTGCCACAGTGTGGCTAAAGTCATCCCAGGAAACTCAGCCTAGAGTTTGATTCCTCAGCCTTCCCATGATTCAATGACTTACGTATATCCCTAAATAATGTCCTTTCAGTTTAAATTTGAATGGATTCTGCTGACTGTAAGTAAGAACATTAAATAATAAAGCCGCTGTTTTTCCATCACTCCATATTCATTTATTTAAGGGCTAAGTGTAACAACAATGATTTTGCTCGCCACAAGATCGGTAATGATGTTAGGTTACATTAATATTTGCAAGTTCCATTTGAATTGGTAATCAGATCTTTGTAACACACTTCAGGAGGAGTCACATCCATAAAATAAAGCATTTTTATGTAATAAATATCATGTTGAACTCAAAACATGGTATTTCTTTTTTTAAATTTTTTATTTAATTATTGTTCAAGTACAGTTTTCTGTCTTTTACTCCCATCCAAGCCCACCCACCCCCATACTCCCCACCTCCCTCCCATTTCCACCCCCTTAGTTGTTGTCCATATGTCCTTTATACTAGTTCCTTTAAATCCTTCCCATTTTTCTTCTGAAATTCCCTCCCCACTCCCCTCTGGTCACTGTCCCCTGTTCTCTATTTCAGTGTCATTGTGTAAACACAGCATTTCAAGAATAGTTGGGAAACTGAAAAGCTTTAGCCCAGGTTAGATTTGAGCATAGTTTTAAAATGCTTGAAGGTAGAATAAAATACTTTAAACTTTGTGCTTTGTTGGACAAAAGAATCAGTAAGAAATTCAGCAGGCTATAAATTAGTCAAAGATATGTACAATTTCTTTCTTATTACTTACTCTGTCTAGAGTTTCATGTAGTACTTCAATATAATAGACTTGCAAAAATATCCTAATTACATAATTAAGGGAATATATTTGAAATTTAATATAACATTGAAATTTTCAATAATTTTAGCAGCTAGTTGAAACAAACTACTGTTCTCAGACAGTTGTTCTTGTCACTGTACATTTCTGAGGAAATAATCACTTATTAGAGATATTATTGTATAGATGTTTACACTTGGTAAGATGTATATTAAGTGATGTAAGAGCACCTAGAGAGTAGACAGCCAACTCTGACTCCTTCCTCTGGAACTACTAGAGATTTGTGGGATGATTGTTGGGGAAATCTTGTAATGAACAAACCCTACATGCTTCATATCCTTGTTATCTTGTTCACAATCCAGATTATAAGAATTTATGGTCATCCAACCTTGTCTGTTTCAATCTTTCTACTGAAGTGTATGTTTTATATTCTCATATAACATTACATTGATTCTTCAAATGTCACTAAATTTTCTTTATTAAAATGAAACAAATTTTCTACAAAAGCAATAATAGTTGAAATGCATAGCACCACCTACACCTGTTTCTCAAATAAAATTCTGAATCACTTGGTTCATTCATATCCATTATCCACAAATTAGTCATCAAGTCTTATCATCTGAGTATCTCTTGATACCATTCCCATCTCTCTACCACTCCCCCCAAATCACTCCCCCCAAATCACTAGTTCAATGCACCATTATTTCTTACTCGAATTTTACTGCAAGATCCTTTGAAGTGATCTCTCTTTAACTAGTTTTGCATTAAAAATGAAAAAAAATTCTCTCTAAAGCATGACTCTTATTACGTCACTTCTTTCTTTCAGAAATGACTCAGATATGTAAATCTGTCAATTTGACAATGGTCATATTGTGACTCTTTTGTAATTTTATCCATGAGAAAGTTTTAAAAGCAAACGCTCTTTAAACAACTGTATCATATAGCTAGTATACAATAAACTATTCCTATTTAGTGTGTACATTTTAACAAGTTTGACATATATACCATCTCAACAGTAAATATTTGAATATACTCATCATCCTCAAAATCTTCATGCCTCTTGACAATCTTAACTAAAAGTACATCTCTATTCTTACCCTCTCATCATGGCATGGCAACTAATGATCATTTATGTCATTCTTGATTATTTTGAATTTTCTCAAGTTTTACATAAATGGTAACATACACTATTACTCTTATTATGGTTGTATTTTCACAGAAAACAAACATTTTGATGTATATGCATGTTGTTATGTATATCAATAGTGCATTCCCTTTTATTGCTAAATGATTGTCCAATGGTTGAATCTACTATGGTTTGTTGTCCATTCCCCATACTTGGGCATTTGAATTGCTACTAATTTTGGCTATTATAAATCAAGTTGCTATCATATTAATGAAGCCTTGGTATAAGTATATGATTTAATTTCTACTGGGTAAATACTTAGGGGTAAAATGGTTGGATTATATAGTAGGAATATATTTATCTTATAAAATCTGCTCAGTATTTTTCTAAAGTGATATTTTCATTTTTATTCTCACCAGAAGTGCACGAGAGTTCCAATTCCTCCACGTTGTCACCAACACTTAATATGTTCATACATTTAAAATAAGTCTTGAAATCATGTGCTTTTAGTTCTCTCAATGTGCTATTATTTTCTAAAGCTGTTTTGCTTAACCTAACTTCTTTGTGTGTAAATTTTAGAATTTATGTTAATAATATTTTGTAGTTCTGAAAGTGTAAATTTTGCACTTCTTTAATTAAATTTATTCTTATGTATTTTCTTAGTTTTGTGGCCATTATAGAGGCAATTGCTTTCTTAACTTTATTTTTGGATCATTTATATTTTGTGTAGAGAAATATTATTGAATTTTGTAAATTGATCTTGTATGTAGATCTTACATCCTATAATCTTATACAATCTATACACAAAATATAAAAGCCTAAGGAATTCACTAAAAACTATAATTGATGATTGATAAATAAATGTCAGCATATTTACTCCAGTGTGTCTGGGTTTTGATCCTATTCCATTTATCTTAGTTGGAGTTTGTTGAGATATTAGAAGTATAGGTTAATATTTTTCAACAAATTTAGAAAGTTTTCTACTATTTTCCTCTTCCTTTCTAGGAGATGCACCAGACAGAGATGTCTGTCTGGTACTCTATTATACATATATTGGTACACTTAATTATGCAACACATTTCAATGGGCTTTGTTAATTTTTCCTTCTTTTACTTTCTCTGGTCTTGAGGATGCATAGTTTCTATCTTCAAATTCACTACTTTATTATCAGCCATTCCAAATCTACAGTTGAGCCACTCTAGTGAAATATTCATTTGCTGTTCATGTACTTTTGAGCTCCAGAATTTTCATTCACATCTTTCAAATTATTTCTCTCTATTGATATTCTTTAATTAATGAGACAAGGTCATCATACCCTTCTTTCCTTTTTCAAGCATGATTTCCTTTAGTTCTTTGGATAATTTATGGTGGCTTTTTTGACATATGACTGGGACCCCCCAAAAAAACCCTGGAATTATCTTCTGAAGGGCAGACCCCTTGCAGTACAGGCTTCCCCTTCTAGATGAGTGTTCTAGGAACATATTTGTGTCAGTATACCACTGGCATTGTTGTGAGATGCTGTGTTCAGCTTCAGTGAACTCTTTATTAAGACTCTTTTAAGGAGTTTGCCCATTTCATATGGGTGATTTAGGAGCACACCTGCTCACAACTCATTGAGTATTCAGCAGTTTTTGACAAAAAAAAAAAATGGCAAGACCCCTGTGCCCCAACCTCTCTATTCACCCAATCTCACCCCAGGGGAATTTTTTTGTTTCCTCAGATGAAAAAAGTCCTCAAAGGGAAATGCTTTGTTGATGCGGAAGAGGTCAAACAAAAAACATTAGTTGCACTAAAAGGCATTAAAATTGATGAGTTCAAAAACTGTTTTGAGCAGTGGAAAAAAGAGAAGCACATTGCATTAAATAGATAGTACTTTGAAAATGACTGAAGTTTAAACATATAAGAATAAACGCACAGTTTTTAATGAATAAATTCGGTGTTTTTTGAGTCTCCCCTTGTATTTTTTAAGTCTAACATCTGGGCCCTCTCACAGGCAGTTTCTGTTGCTTTCTTTTGGTCCTATGCATGGATTAGACATTCTTGTACGTAAAAAGTCATCATCAAAACTAAGGTCATCTAGATTGTCTCTCCCATTATATTTTAGGAATTTTGTATCTTCACTTTTTAAATTTAAGTCTAAGGTCTATGATCCATTACAATGTAATTTTTACAAAGAATATAAAGTCTGATTCTAGTTCCTTTTTGGGGGTGGGGTCATGTGGACATCCAGTTGTTTCAGTGCCATTTGTTGTAAACTGTATTATGTCTCCATTGAATAACTTTGGCTCCTATCTCAAAAATTCAGTTAACTGTATTTGTGTGTATATTTCTGGGGTTCAGTTTTCCATTTCTTAGTGATTACTGTCATTCATTATCTAATATCTGTTTTTTTAAAAAAAACATTGTTTCATTTTTTAATTGACTGATCTGAGAGAAAAACATCAGTTTGTTTTTCCACTTGTTTATGCATTCATTGGTTGATTCTTGTATGTGCCCTGACCAGGGATCAAAATTGCAACCTTGGTGCATCAGGAAAACATTCAAACCCACTGACCTAATAGACCAGAGCTGTTTCATATATTTTATCTATTCTTGTTTCAGACAGGAATATGAATCAAGTTCCTTCTTGTACAGAGCAGAAAATGTAAACATTTTAATTGAAATTTCACAGAATAATGAATTTTATCAAGCATTTATTAGTGAAATCATGGAACCAATTTAACTGTTTGATCAATTTCCTAATAAGTACTATTAATCAATTTCCATTTTTCTTTTTTTACCAAAATATATTTCATTATTCTCTATGAATATCATAATTAATATTTGATTTATCAATAATTCTATTCTACCCAACATTAGCTATAATAGCTTCTGTCAATGTAAGTTTTATTTTGTGCTATTATTTATATCAAGTTAAACTTTTGCATATTAAATTATGACATAAAAATTTAATACCTTAATCATTTTTACTTATTACTGAGTGTGATTAGTTTCATTGTAGTCATTGAGAGATTTGCATTTGTCATTTCAGTAACATGTATCATGATCTAGATCAATGACTGATCACATATAACTACTGTTTTAATTTATTCATTAGAGTACTGTCAATAACACTTCAGAGAGAGAAAAATGTAATAAAGGCCAAAAGATAGGAAGGGACAATGAGGAAGGCACAAGAAGTGAGGAAAAATAAATATAGAAAGAAAAACTATATTTGATATAGAATATTCACTGATAAACTCTAAATTGCAAACACAAGCCATACCTTTGGCCCCAGAGTAGCCTAGGCAATTTATCTGGCTTTGAATTGAAACCCTGCAGTCTTGTCCACTGAGTTAAAGATGAGGTCCAAATCTTAAAAAGATCTGCATCCTATTTCCTTCAATTACTACTCTGATTCTCTACTATTCACCAAAGAATTTATTTGAGTATCCCTAAATATTATAGCTTGGGTGGCAGGTCTTGCCTATAACATGGTTTTTTGCTGAAAACATTCTATCCTATCTCTCCTCTTGTCATTGTTTCTGTTTATTCCACAGGTCTCGGTTTACAGTAATTTCCTCTGGGAAACTGTCTTTTATCGCCCTCTCCTCATAAGACTGGTATAAATGTCCCTAGTCTATGTCATCACATAACTTGCTCTTCCTTATAATATTTGGCACCACATTTCAGTGTGTTGGTTGCTCTTTTAGATTCTAGAACCTGAAAGGCCATAAACTCCTCGTCTTCATCATAGAACAGTTAGCACACAATGCAGCAACAGTCCTAGAGAAATGTTTTAAAATATTTACTTAACTGAAATGCCTTCTTATTCTCATACTCTATGACATCATGATTCTAAGACTGAGCTAATATCTTAATACTAGGCTCACATTTCATTATCATTCAATTTCTCTCCTAATTACACTGGGTAAAATAACATAAAGTTTTGCACAAAAAAAAAACCCTGCATGTCAAAAGACATCTGACTTGTTAAAGGAAAAAAATTGTTGTTGCTTTAATTAGTATTTCTTCTCCAGATAGCAAAGTGATCTATTAGAATACAAAATATGGATTTTAATAAAACAGCATTTCCAAGGGATTCTCCCTTTTGGTACATATTTATTAGGTTAATCAGTGTTCCAAAGAATAACAAACAAACAAAAAAGCCCACTTGTATCTAAAGCTGTGCCATTGCTTTTCCCCAAGAGCTTTTTAACACTAACGAGTATCGATGATATTGATGTATGATTTACAAAAAATCTGGTAATTTAAGCTCTAAATATACAGAAGGATAAAACCAATGTGATTAAACAGAAACAAAATTAATTCCCAATATCTTTGAAGCCTTTAAGAATGTTTCTGTTTGTTTCTCAATAAACCTCATTTTCACACACCCATAATTCTCAGTTACAATTATTCATGACATAACATAGATGCAAAATCAGTGGTCTGAAAGAAGGATTAGAGAATCAGAAAATGTTTTTTTTCTTTAGGTGTCCAACATACATTTAACTGGACTGAATCACAGTATTGCCAACATACCTTGAATCCAAGCCCTCAACCCCTCAAAAACCTCATGGGTTCTCTAATACGCTCTGTTGAAAATACCACTTAGAATCTATGATTAACTTTTTTACAACTAAAAGACTGATGATGTGTTTGTTTTTCTGTTTTAAATTTGTAGGTATGGTCTCTCTCACTTTTTTCAATCATATTTATGAACAAAGCCTTAGTAAACTAAAAGTAAAGTTTTAATGAAGTCCAGGCACCAGCTAACATATAAACATTATTATGTGAGGGGTAATGGGCATTGAACTTGCCTGGTCCCGTATAAACCACTTCTCAGAATCAGTTATATTCCTTCAATACACATTAATACTGGCTTTTCTGAAATTAGCATCATAAACAATGACTTTTAAATATTGAATTTCATGTTTGTCTGTTTTAGTCAATGGCTGAGTTCTGACATCAGGGAAATAAAAGCAGCATTGCTAGATCCTGGATACTTACAAATTATATTTATTATGATATTTCTGGTAACACATACTACATGCATATTCATGGCTTTGGAAATGCTTCCTATTTCTACAGATTCCTTCCTCATTTGCAGGTGTGATTATAGATTCATGAATGCAGCAAATCACTTCTAATATGTACAACAATCCAGCCACAACGCTGAATTTTTCCTTGATATGTTGATGAAGTTATGGCCTTGAAGGCAGCTCAGTGAATTAGATAATCCACAGTAGCCTTCAGTAATAGTGAAAGTGGTGCATAAAAGGTGGTATTTGGAATTTACTGCTGATTACAGCTAAGAAGAACTCAAGAACTCCCCCTTATATCCCCACTGGCTGCACTCCACCCCCACAAACAAACACAACCCTACAGTTTCACAACCCCTATGTCTTCCTTCTTAAAAAAAAAGAGAAGAGACAGCCCTGTTTCTTCAGTCTAAAAGTGGTATCCCTTCATTTGAGCAACAATAGAACCTTTATCTTCCTTGGGTTAACTGAGATTCTGACTCTGTTTCCATTGAGTGAAACTAAAGCCATTACTACTACATGTAAAATTATAACCTCAATTTTTGTTGCAGCAATTTATTACTGTATTTTATCAATAAAAGTAGAAATTTACCTTTCTTCTCTCCTGATCAATATGGATAATAAGCTTGATTTGGTGAGAGCATTAATATAAGTACCTGAATACAGGGGTAGTACACTGGTAATTCTTCCTTTTATCCATTATACATTAAACTCTTTGAAACATTTTAAACTCTTAGAATGAAGTGTACCCCAGAAAGGTAAAAATTGAAGTTCTTGTGTGAAAAGAAAATGAGAGAATGCCATGTGATTGTATGACTTTATGACACTCCAGTGAACCTCCTGTTAGGTACTGGGCAGCATCTGACAGTAATGCAGCCAAAAGAGTCACAGACATCCCAGACTCCAGGCTCATTAAAAGTAGCTCGAGGCAAGAGATGTCAATCTTCATAATTAAATGGCTCTAGTGTTTGCTTCCCAGGTGCAGTTTCCAGACATCTCACCTGTTTTCCTAGGTAACTCAACTTGGCTTCTGTTCCTGGCTCCTTTTTTGACAAGTCCCTTTATCAAACCACACATGTCCATGCTGTGTCCTGCATCTATGCCTTTTGAACTTTACCATTCCCTCAATTCCTCTCTGTGCTCTCGTCTGATTTCAATCTTACCACATCCCATATCATGCCAGACATGACACCTCTAACACAAAATCCCATACAGAGAAACATAAAGGCTATATGCATGAATTTGTAGCCTTTTTATTTCTGTGTAATTAAATGCATTTTGACACATTTATTTTATCATTTACGTTTTGATTTTCTCATTTTTCCTTATGTTCTTGCCACATAGGAAAGTCCAAATATTGTTAGTGTTATTTATCATTATTGCTATTACTATTTTAAGACGAGAGAACTAGAACCAAAAAGGTAATTGCCTAGAGCCACACAACTAGAAATGATAGAGCCAAGACTTGACTCCAGAGACTGATATTAAGTCTTTTCACTCAATATATATTTTGTTGAACTGAATTCACCTGAGCTAGTCAGAGCACGTCAGTAAGAAATAAACCAGTGGATGCTACTTAGAAAGGAAGGACAGTAAGCAGAAAGTCAGTTTTATTAAACTCCGCCAGCATGTCATCAGATCCCAAGCACCAGGCTGTAATTACATATCAGAATGAGTATTTCTGAGTTGGGACGCTAAACAAATTTAAACTAGCTTCTGGTGTATTGGAATTTACATGTCAAGCAGACCAATAAATGCCTCAGGTACAAAGTAAAAAATAAGGCAGATATTAAATTGTCTAAATAGGAATGAAGTAGCAAGGACTACTTAGTGATGAGTTCTACAGGTTTGAAATAAATTTCTTTGAGCCTTTGTGCCTCAGACCAGGATTTGTCATTGGAGCTGGTTGTGGAGAAAGGAGAGTTGAAAACACTATTAACAAAATCATTTTTACAATGTTATCAAGCTTATCCACAAGTAATACCATACCTACTAGAATCTGGGCTCCTCTGAATCAACAACAGTCTCTAAATTCAGCTTTATATCACTCAGAGCACTTAGCTCAGAATTTTGTTGATGACTAGTTTGCAGCGATTGAAAACTTAAATAAATGCCCCCAAACCTGTGGTTTTAAGTTATTTGCCACATCTCTATAACATCATTAAGCTGGGTGTTTTTGTCCTTTTATTTTGGGAATTGGGGACCTCCTAAAATGTCTATTACCATGACGTCTTAGAGATAAAGAGGTGAAGCACATGGACCATACGTGACTTCTAAAGGCAGAGTCGCATAGCAAGGAAGGGACTGGACTTAAAAGATAGATTGCCTGAGTTCAGACCATGACTTAACATTTATTTCCCGTTAATAGGACTTTGAGAAAGTTGTTTGAAATTGCATCTCCCAGTTTCCACAACTGTAAAGCCAGAGTGCTACAAGTACTCTACAAACCTGCAGAACTCAACCTGATGACGTTGCTGTGAAGATTAAGTATATATATTTATTTAGTATATCATAAAATACTAAGTGCCTGGCACCTAGAAAGAAGTCAATAAACATCTGTTATTACAATAGGCACAAAATAAATGTCATTGTGCTTACATCATTCCATCTTTGTATGCAAAGGTAAGTAGTAGACACATAAAAATGAAAATACTTCATTTTCACTTGTTTTTGAAAGAATAATATTTTCTCTTGTTTTTTTATAACGATTTAAAATGTTCATTGCTTACGCTGTATATTAAACATGATAGAAGCCCATGGAAAAACAAAAGATTTCATCTTTTGAGAAAACTGATGAAGACATTCACTTTTCTCTGCGATATGAACCATGAAGCCAACCTTTGTTAAAACTCCCACAAAGGTGTCACTATGAACAAATAAAACCTTTCACAACATATTTTGGCTTTCAGTGTAGAAAAAAAAATATTTAACAACTAGCCATGATAGACTTCTGATGAAGACAGCATTGTAAGAAAACACTGTTCTTGTCTCCTTCCATGACCACATCAAAATTACACTATACGACAGAATAACTCTCACTGAGAACCACCTGAAGTCTATCGTACAGAAATTCTTTAACTAAGAATGTACAGAAAAGGCCATATTGAGACTCATAGGAGTGGCAGAGATGCAGAACAGGCGGATCGCATACCTATGTGCGGCAGTTGAGAGTCCAAAGGCATATCGCAGCTGCAGAGGTCTCACCTGAGGAGCAAGGGATCCTAGCCTGCACCAGTCTCCTTAGCCAGGGTTCTACTACTTGAAAGTGGAGTTCCCATAACTTCTGGCTGAGGGGATCTGTGGCTTAGTAAGACAAAGGGCTATTGAAGACCCAGGGATTTTTTTAAAAATGGCCCACGCTGAGACTTATTTGCTCTGAGTTCTAGAGCTGGGGAAGCAGCTCAAAAACTCCAGGGACACATAGGAAAGGACTGAGTAGTCTCACATCGGCGCGAGAGTTGTAAGGGCAGCTTTCTCCTAGACAGAAGTATTGACAGAAGTCATTCTTCCTTTGTTGGGCTCCTCCCCCATCCAGGGGGAAGGTGGCCCTTCCCCCACCTGCAGGTGAAGGTGGGCTCCAAGTCTAAGTCACCATCAACCTGATTAACACCTTTCATCCTATACTGGGAATTCCTTGAGATCCCACACTCTCAAAAGGAGGGCTCGCCTAATACCCTCACAGTAGCTTTTTTCATGCAAAAATCCTGTCTTCATTTGTGCTACAGGCTTTCCTAAATTTCTCAAAAGTTTACAACCCCCTAGCAAGCAGCATCTGGCCTTGGCACACACTGTACCTCTTGCTTAGCAGTCCCAAGCCTAGGACTAGTGACAGCCAGCCTTGGTTTGCAGCTTAGCCTCTACTGGTCCCCTCCAATCCCACTATAAGCAGCAACCTTCTACAGATCACTTTGCAGCAGCTGACCTAGGTCTGTACCAGAGCCCCTCACAAGAGGCCTCAGAGTCAACACACCTGGTAGACAGCTTTAGATCCTATCACACCCCACCCAACCACCTGCACAAACAACATACCCCAATGGAGGACCCATCAGATTCAGAGCCTTGCTAAAGTGAATCTTGCTCCATAGAGCCAGCTCCTGCACAACAGACCCTCTGTTGCAGACCAGGTCAGTCCTAACAGCGTGGGAGTCATTTCTGCCTACTGAGGTGCCAACAGCAATCAAGGCTCAAATATAACAGGTGAACAGAAGAAGACAAAAAAAAAGTATGGTCCTAATGAAAGAACAGAACAAAATTCCAAAAATGGACAAAATAAAATGACACAATCTACCAGATGCAGAGTTCAAAACACTGATTATAAGGATGTTCAGTGAACTTAGGGGAAGGATAGATAAACTCAGTGAGAACTTTAAGAAAATGGACAGGGAATATAAAAATGGAGATAGAAAACATAAAAAAGTATCAATCAGAAATGAAAATTAAAATAAATGAAATGAAGAATATATTAAAGGGAATCACCCGTGGGTAGGGTGAAGCAGAGGATCATAGCAGTAATTTGGAATACAAGAGAGCTAAAACACCCAATCAAAATAGCAAAAGAAAAAGAGTGCAGAAAATGAGGTTATTTTAAGGAACTTTTGGGATAAGATAAAATCTATAAACAATCACATAATAAAGTTAGCAGAAGAGGAAGGAGAGGAAGGAATTGAACAGCTATTTTAAGAAATAATAATAAAATCTTTCCTAATGTAACTGCAGAAATCTTAGTTTCATTAATCTGACTTTTTCTTTTTGTTTCTATCCTTTGAGTCAAACTGTTCTCACCCTGACTTAACTCCTTTCCCTTGCCTAATCAGTAAGTTCTCAAAACATTGAAATTCTGGCCAGCATCCAGTAGTCTTAGGAACAAGGTCTTAGGTCTACCGACCATAGCCATAGAGTTTTCAATCGAACTAAAAATAACATCTTGGCCTCAATTGTGTTTTAACTCTAGACCCTGGAAAGCAGTATGAACCAGGTGAAGAAATGCCATGGCTAACATCAGGACCAAATACAATGATAATTACTCTCTACCGTAGCACTAACCAGTCAGGAGAGAACATGAACTTAACTCCTTTAGTCTCTATGATTAATGATTTTGTTTTTCCTTCTCTAGTCCATCCTCTGGTAGCCATGGGGGGGCAGGTCTTTGTAGTAGCTTATCTTTGACTCCAGATGAGACACCATTTTCTCAACTAAGAAGCTCTTACTTTCTTGGCTACGAACTTCTGTTCATGTCTTACTGGGATTTGACTCATGCAGGCAAGTATACCCCTTCAGTCTGGTTAACACTAAACTGGTGAAGGTAATAGACATACATACAAGCCCAGGAGGTTCAGGGAGTCCAAAACAAGATGAACCCAAAGTGGCCCATACCAAGATCCATAATAATTGAAAGCCAAAGGTTAAAGACAAAAAGAAATCTAAAATGCAGCAAGAGAAAAGCATTTGTTTACTTACAAGAGAATTCCCACAAAACTGTCAGCTGATTTCTCAACAGAAACTTTATGCTCTATAAGTGACTACCATAAAATATTCAAAGATATAAGAAGTATGAACCTACAATAAAGATTATTCTACCAAATGAGACTCATTTAGAATTACAACAACTGTAATAGCATAGTTAATAAAGTATAATATAATAATAATAAATAGAATTGAAGGACAGATAAGAAGCTTCCCAGATCCACCAAAAACAGCAAAAGGAGTTCATCAACAACATACCTGTATTACATATCATGTTAAAGGGACTTCTTTAACAAGAAGGATGGTAGGGAATAATCAAACATAATAAAATGGCAATAACTATATACCTATCAACAAATAAATGAACATAGATTAAATGATCTAATCGAAAGACATAGGGTGGCTGACTGGGTAAGAAAATAAGACCCATACATATGCTGCCCACAAGAGGTGCACTTCAGATTGAATGATACAAACATTGAAAATAAAGGGATGGAAAAATATTCTATACAAATGGATATGAAAAATAGCAAAAGACAAAACTGACTTTAAAACTGGCTGTAACAAGAGGCAAAGAATGACACAGCAATCTCACTTCTGGATATGTATATGTAGAAGCCAAAAATACTGCAAGTTCATTGCAGTATTATTCACAATGGCCAAGATATGGAAGCAAGCAATGTAAGTGTCCTTAAGTAAACAAATGGGTAAAGAAGATGTGGTACATACATAGGTACATATATAATGGATTATTTCTTGGTCATAAAAAGAATGAAATGTTACAATCTTCCACAATGTGGATTGACCTAGAGAATATCTTCAAGTAAAATGAGTCAGATAGAGGAAGACAAATGCCATATAATTTTACTTATATGTGAAACCTAAAATAGATAAATAAATAAGCAAACAACTTAAATAGAGGTAAACTCATAGATACAGAGAACATTTTGTTGATTCCCAGATGAAAGGAGAATTGGGAAGATGGGTGGAAAAAGAGAAGGGATTAAGACATGCAAATTGGCAGTTATAAAATTAGTCATGGAGATGTAAGCTACAGATGGAAAATATAGTCAACAATATCGTAATAAGCATGTATGGTGTCAGACGGGTACAAAACTCATCAGGTTGATGACTCCATCAGTTATGTAAATGTTTAATTGATATGTTGTATTCCTGAAACTGACGTAATATTGTAGGTCAACTATAATTGAAAAATAAAAAGTAATGAAAGAAAAAGTATCTCTATACTTTAAATAAAAGAAAAAGATGATTATTATAATAAGTTATAAAGCTCAGAGTGATTTCTTTCAAAATACAATACAAACTACATATAATCCCCATACTTCATTCCAGTTTTCCAAGGGCTAATTGTGTAAATGAAGTAAAATACTATTAACCTCTAAAATATTTATGATAATTTAATTTTTATATTAAAATTTTCTGCGCGGCTGGGTTGCATTGATTTTCTCTCCTTCTCTCCTTCCCTTCCCCTCTAAAGATAAATAAATAAAATCTTTAAAAAAATTCTATTTAAAATTTTGACTAAATTTGTTGCTTCATCCTTCAAACAAATAAGTGCCAGTCTACAGAATTTCAACAACAAACAAATAAACATATATTAAATAACATAAACTAAAATATTAAGAAGCAGCAAAGTGGTCTGGGAAATACTAAAAATTCAAACCTACTTTATGAAACAGAAAATATAAATATCTGGTTAATATAGAATATTCTTGATTCAGTTCTTTTAAAAAATGTGGAACCCCCTCTATGAGCATACCTTTCTGTTAGGAAAAATAATGGGCCCCACCCCCTAGCCACAAGCCCGTACAGATTCTAATCACTGGAACCTGTGACTACGATTCCTTACAGGACAATAGGGCCTTTGCAGATGTGACTGATTTAAGGATTCTGAGATGAGGAAATTACTCTGGGTGAGCCCGATATAACTGCAAAGGCCCTTATAAGAGGCGAGCAAGAGCAACAGATTCAGAAAAGAAGATACCACAGTGGACCATATATTGGGTGATGCAACAACTGAAATGGGGCCATAAGCAAAGGAATGTGGGCAGCCTCTAGAAGCTGGAAAATGGGGGTGGAGGGAGGAAAGGATCATTTCTTGGAATCTGCAGAAGGAACACAGCTCTCCTGAAAACTTGATTTTACCCCAATTAGACTTTTTGCTCCAGAACTGTTAAGTGAATAAATTTGTATTTTTAAGCCACCAAGTTTGTGGTAATTTATTACAGTATTAGGGGGATACTAACATATTCTCCAATGGTATGGTTCATACTCGTCAGGAATAGATGGCGTGAAGAGAAATGTGTACATGTGGAATTGTAAGAAAGTGATACAAAGACAGAAAGTAGATAAGGAGAATATTCAGTTTTTATTCAGATTTTAGAAAAGAAACCAAATATGTTTATAATGGTAAAAAGGGGGTAGATCAATCCTGTATAAAACCACCAGGAAACTTTGAAGGTAGATTAAAACGGAATACAGATATAAAAACTGAATCCCTGAGAACTGGGGATATCTGCAGAACTTAGATTTATTATTCCAAAATATAAACCAAAATTTAATAAAACCCTCAATTACAAAGCTAAAGAATTGTTAATTATTATATTAATATATATTTTCACAGAAAAGCAATCCTAATAATCAAATATGTCCCTGTCAAATTGAAAAGTGTGTAGTTAGATATAATTGCCTATGTTACTTCTACCACATCTTATAATTAAATTTGTTTAAAACTTACACAAAATATTTCATTAAATATATGTATTTAGTTATTTATTAAAGACCAGGACATCAATCTTTATTGCAATATCACTTCTCCAAATCCTTAAAACAATTGACAAGTGAAAACTTCACCTTTAATTTAAATAAGATCTTCACACAAATTTACAAAATCTATATTAACTTATTTTCTCAGGAAGTGTCTCCTCAAGTCAACTAGGATGATTTGTTGAAAACCAAATCTCTTTGAAAAAATCAATTTTTAACTTGTATTGTAACTGAAACACACACATATATATTTGGCAACAAATTGATTCATAGTCAGGTAAAATCAAAGAGAATGCTTGGCAAATTAAACTGGATCATCAATTTGAGTCATTGAAAAATTTCTTAACTGATAGATCTGCTCAGTTTATGAATAGTTGACTTGCAGAAAGTACATCATATGAAGCCTCTAATAAAACAGATGGTTTGAGCAATGAAGGCACACACAATAGATGAGAAAAGAAAAAAATAAATTAAGTCTGTCCCTTCAACAAAGGAAAATGTAAATAAATTAGAGCCGTGTATTAAGGCTGATCAGATGTTGACTGTATGTTAAGGTTTTGAGTCTGATTCAAAAGCCTTTTGGACTGATCTGTTATATCTTCTCTTACCATTAGCAGCAGTAGGATTAGGGCTGCAGAGAATATGTCTATACCATTGTCCTCACCCATTTCCAGAAACCTCAACTAAACGTGCTTTAATCAGTTCTTTTGCTTCCCTATCTCTGTGTGATGAAATGGTAATTTGAAATATATTTTTAGTCTTCCAGGACACTGTAAAAGAGTCTGAGCTAAGAGAATGTTGAAAATAACCTACTCATTTTCTCTATGTTGGATATAGGATAAAAATAATTAGTTGTCATACTCCCTGAAGTCATGTGATGGCATCTAGCTATGATATACATGTGGGACAAACAGGATGCTTCCATGTCCACCTTACCTTTAGGTTCTGAAAGTAAGCTTTGTTTTTCCTCTCTCTCTAATAAGAATTTCTTTTAAGTGCATTACTTTAACTTCAATTTTGAATTTTCAGCCACTACCCATAGTAATAGTTTCCATCTACAGTGAATGACTGGGCATTGTTGAAGCCCTCACACATCCACATATCACTGCAGGTATGAGATACCCGATGAAAATGTATGACCCTATTGGATGGTGAAAACCACCCAAAGTCGTGCTTCTGAGACACAGAATATGCATATGAGTTTTGTAAATCTAACATTCATTTTCATCAAATTTTGCTTTTGTACTAATAAGTTTTATTTAAACTGCCTGTTAGAGTTGTGATGAGTACGATGACAAAGATAATAAATTATTTGCTATAGCTGTTTAGTAGTTCAAGGATAATTTTGAACCAGAAATGCAGACAGTAAAAACATAAACCACTAGAATTTCCATATGAATAGACCTGGGCATTATATAAACACACACACACTCACACACACACGCCCCAAGTCTTTACATAGTTTATATAGTTAATCACAATGTGATCTGAATTTTAAAATGATTATTCATATATGATTGTGGATTTTAAATCTCAAAGTTGTATAAATACATAGTATGCATTAAGAAAACCCATGGCCCGTAGCTTCCATGATCTTTCAACCTGCAATGCTCTTGACATCTCAACATCTTGGAGTGTTCCTGAGTAGCACTGTGGGTACAAAATCAGTAACTTATTTGTATGACATTTACCATGTTTTCATTTACTTAAATATACTTATTAGTAAAATATATTATTTTCCTATAGGTATATGTGTAATTTTTACACATAATAATGAGAGACTAAAGTAAGGATTTAAGTTCAAAATTATTTGAATTCATTATATTATTGAGGTAAACAAGTTGATGTAGCTCATTGAAAGGAATGCAGAGTAGATCATTAAAATTCTTCCAAAATTTATCCATTTATAGATAGATCCATCTGTATGGACAGTCACTCAGCTACATATTTTTGCATTAATGTGTGTAAATGTAGCAAAATATAAATTGTTTCCTTACAACCATAGCATAGTTTTGTTCTAGTCTCCTAATTGTTATCACATTCTTCCTAAATAATTGGCGTTCATCTCTCTTATATTGTTTTATCATGTTCCTTCCTCCTGGCACCAAATGTGACTATGGAAATATAAAGTTCTTAGCATTCAATATTCATATTTTGGGGATGATAATCTAAGAGGCATGTTAATTTGTATTTAATATGTATTTCTTGTATCTTTGTGTTACCTCAATGGTTAACACAAGAGGCTTTTTGAAATTTCTTTGAGATAAATGAGGACAGCATTATTAACTTTGCCATTTAAAGAAGAATAGAATAACATAAAAAGGAAGGTGTCATCACAATCTAGAAAAAGAAATAGAATAAAATTTGTATTTTTAATGCATGTTATGATTTAACCACAAGACCATTTGTCCTTGCACAGGTTGCATAACTCAGCAATATCAACCTTCCTGCTTTTGCAAATAGAGTAACATCAGTGGATGAAAATATGTATATTTGTCTGCTTTTAACATAGGAAACAATAAATTCTAATAGACTTACCATAGACTCAACACTATCACAAGATAATAACACTAGGCAAGTTAGTCAATCTAAATACGTATTGATCATCTACCATGT
Organism: Artibeus jamaicensis; assembly: GCF_021234435.1. Taxonomy (NCBI): domain Eukaryota; kingdom Metazoa; phylum Chordata; class Mammalia; order Chiroptera; family Phyllostomidae; genus Artibeus; species Artibeus jamaicensis. The sequence continues at coordinate 19,935,322 of NW_026522025.1, read as the reverse complement.
TGCAAGGGTAATTGAGGATATCAGTAAGAACTCAACCAAAACTTTACACAAGTGGTTTTTCCAAAACACCCATAATTTCACATTTACTTTTCTGAAAGTCTTCAGAAAAAAAGTAAAAGAATCCACAACTGCTCTGACAGATGGGGCTCAGTTGGTTGGGCATTGTCCCACATGGTGAAAGGTTGCTGGTTTGCTTCCTGTCAGGGCACATGCCTGGTATACAGCTTTGGTCTGCAGTCCAGGCATGTATGAGAAGCGACCTATTGATGTTTCTCTCTCACATCAGTGTTTGTCTTTCTCCCCTTCCCCTCTCTCTAAAAATCAATAAATGTATCCTTGGGTAAGGGTTAAAAAAAAACAAGAATTTAAGAAAATATATAAAAATGAATTATGAATTATTTTAAAAAATATGACAACATTCTAAAACCTATGGAGTGCAAATAAAATTTTATAAAAATAAAAAATACTTTAAACATATATGAAATAAATTATATATGTGTGTGTGTATATATATATCTATATATATATAGATATATATATACACGCATCTCACAATAACAACGTAGGCATTCAGAAAAAAATAACCTAGAAAAAGGATAACCCTGGCCTGGATCTCCAAATCTCATTAAAACACTTTTTGTCCTTTTATATGTAAAGGCACTTTTGTCTGAGATATATATAAAAGCTCAAACAAAAAAGTGTGACAAAGTACTCTAAAAGCTAAAGAGGGATATTTAATACTGAAGGAAGGGTCAATGCAACTGGATGATATAACCCTTCAAAATATTATGTGATCATTAGTAAGACTGCAATATATATAATATCACATAAATTGATAGGACTTAAAGGGGAGAGAAAAAAGTCTGAATATACCTAAAACAGTAAGGAAATGGATTTACTAACTGAAAATCTTCCTGTAAGATACACAGGGGCTTATACGGCTTTTTAGACAAATACTAATATATTACTTTTAAAAATAATATCAAATCTTCCCAAATTTTGGCAGAAAACTGAGGACTATACACTCTCCAATTCATTCCATGAATCCGTATTAGCTTGACACTAAACCGAACAAACCACAAGAAAAGTAAATTATAAAACAATATGTCTTGAATGTAGATGCAATAATTCTCAACAAAATATAAACAAACCATATCTAGCAAACATAAAATGTAATTATCATGAGAGTGCAAGGTAGGGTTAATAGCTGAAGGTAAAATGACACTAATAGACGAAGAGGTAAGAATCATATTATCATTTCCACACATACAGAGAAAGTACACAGTTGATAATATCCATCATTTATTTATGCTTTTGAAAAAGCTTCAAAATCTTAAAATGGAATGGGACTTCCTCATACTGACAAAGAGCATCTGTGAAATCTCAAAGTTAGTGTTCTGCTTAATGTTGAGAGATTGAATGCTTTTCCCCATAATTGGGAAGAATATAAGCATATTTAACAACTTCCATTAAGCAGTACACTGAGGTTCAGGCAATAAGGAAGAAAACTAGAAACAAGTTATCTACACTGGAAAGGATGGAAGTGTAGATAAAACTACACTTCCTGCAAGGAAAGTGTCCTGTTCATACATGCCATTGTATGTAAAAACCTAATCAAAGAATTCCACAAAGAAACTGCTAGAATAAATAAACACGTGTGGCCAGATCATAGGATAAGGAATTATTGTACAATGTTAACTGAATTTCTGTATACTACCAATAAAATATTTAGCAATAAATTTAAAAAGTCAAAATTTATACTTTTAAAACTACCAAATATTACCTGGAAAAAATTTAAAGAAGACAAATAGAAAGATCACCTGTATTCATTATTTGGGAGACAATACTGTTAAGACAGTATTCCCAGTTGATCCACAGATTTAGCACAACCCTGTCAAAATCTCAGCTGACATTTTGAAGAAATTTTTTGAAAATATTGAGAAGTTGATTTTTAAATGTCTATGAAAATTTAAAGTATCCAAGAATGCCCAAACACTCTTGAATAGAAGAATAAAGTTAGAGGTCATACAGTTCTCAATTTCAAAACTTACTACAGACCTGTAATAAATGAAGAAAGAGAAGTACTGACAAGTGTTACCATAGACTCAATGAACAGACCTGAAAACAAAAATTTGTATGCAAATATCAGCTTACATATTTCTTGCACAATACATAGGACTCATGGACATGGACACAGTGTGGTGATTGTGGTGGAGAGGAGGGTATGAGTAAATGAAAATGGAAAAATACAAAAAAAAAGAAATAATTAAGGATCACAGACTTCAAAATAAGAACAAACTTAAAATTCTTGAAAGAAAACATAGAAGTAAGTAGTTGTGACCTTGCGTTTATTAAATGTATTTTTTAGGTATGACTATTAAAAATAGAATAAATTAGACATAAAAATGTAAAATTATCATGCTTTAAAGGAGACCACTAAAAAAATGAAAATATAAGCCCTAGACTGGGAGAAAATATTTGTGAATTATATTTTCAGAATACGTTACTTTTAGAACTCAATAAGGTCAGTACAAAAATTTTAAAAAGGACAAAGATTGAATAAACATTTCAACAAAGAGTGTACAAATATCCAATGAGCACTTAAAATATGTTAATAGCATTATCAATTACAGAAATAAATATAAAAAACAATGAGATGTTACTTCATGTCCACTAAAAAAGCTATAGCAAAAAAGACAAGAAATAGAAAGAGTTTGTAAGACAGTGAACAGAGGGAAGAATGTGAAGAAATTAGATCCCTAACACATTATTGTAGGAATTAAACAGGGTGTAGTCACTTGGCAAAACAAGTTGGCAATCTCCTATATAGCTAAATATAATTTTATTATACTGTATAACCCAGTGTATTTGTTTCTTATTATCGATATAACCAATTATCACAAATTTAGTGTCCTAAATCAATACCGATTTATTCAGAAGTCCAAAATGGTCTCATAAAGCTCACATCAAATAAAGTGTCTGCAATGCTGCATTCTTTCTGAAGGTTTTGTGGAAGAATCCACTTTCTTGCCTTTTCCAGCTTTTACAAGACACCAGCATCCCTTAACTCCTCGCTCCTTCTTCTGTCTCCCAAAGCAGCAGTGTAGCCCCCTTGAACCTCTCCTTTTTCCTCTGACCTCTGCTTGCATCATCACATCTCCTCCAATTCTGATGTCTGCATTTCTCTTACAAGGACTTTTGTGTCTACACTGAGCTCACCTGGACAACCCAGGACAGTCTCCCAAATTAAGGAGGTTAATCACATTGTAAACTACCCTCTGCCTTGAAATACTACTATTCACAGTTCTTGGACTGGGGAGGGATATCTTTGGTGGGTCATTATTCTGTGTACTACACCCAACAACTCTACTCCTAATACCCACTCAAGATAAATGAAAGCATTTGTCCATACAAACCTTGTAAATGAGTGTTCATGGTTCTTCTTTCATAATAGTCAAATATCATAAAGTATTCAATGCCTGTCAACTGGTAAATGGATAAAAGGAACAGAATACTGATAGGTACTGGAACATAGATACACTTCAAAAACATTAGGGTAAGTGAGAAGGTAGAATCAATATAACTCAGACTGTAGTTCATTTACATAAAGTTCCAGAAAAGGCGAAACTAGAAACAGAGACTAGATTAATGGTTGCTTGGGGCTAGAGTGGGAACAGGGAATAACTTCAAACATTCTAAAACTGAATTGTGATTATGATTACATAAATCTGTAAATATACTAAAATATTATATTGTATACACTGAAAAAGTGGATTTTATATTATGTGATTCATGCCTCAATAAAGCTCATTAATTTTTAAATAAGTCCACAAGAAATATTAGTAAATTGATGAAGCCACAGTATAGTCCATAAGAATTCTTTATATTCCTTATAACATTTGTGAAACATGGCAAAATTAATATTATTTCAAATATTTCAAAATATTTAAAAAATCATACTGAAGAAAAATATGTGTCTTGCAATGTGTGATTTCTGGAAAAGCACAAATATTTTTTCTACTAGGAAAATATTGGTGATTTAAATATTTAAATTCCTGCATAGCTCATGAGACTAAAAATAAAATTAAGCAAATTACAATCACAGTGTTCATTACAACCTGTTTTTCATCTGTCTTGTTGTTCACAGGGTCTGTGTATTTACCTAGTTGTTCCTGGGCAACTAGGATAAAACTTGGGTTTTGCTATGCAATTAAACACAGAAAAATTGAGTTCAGGTCCTGGTGAAATGTAGAGCTTGGGGTAAACTAGAGTAGTGGAGACTGTCTGGCTCTGGAAGGAGCATGGAATGGCTCTTTTCTAATCTGTTAAATCAGGTTATCCGAAAGAAGCAGCACCGTGGCAGCTCTCTTGGGAGTCATTCACACAGCTCAGGCTTCAGCTGATCCTCGGCTCTGACACAGGTTCTGTAAGCCACAGAGACCCCTTTCTCATTTATCCAGTTAGTGCTGACTCTTCTCTGCCACTGAGTCTGACTTATACATGGGGGGGAAATAATGTTTAGTTCGCATGACAGCATAACTATATTTACTGTATAAAGAACATTTATAAATCAATAGGCGTGAGATAAATGCCCCAGTTAAAAAGAAGCAATTTACTTAAGAACATGTATTTATAATGATCAAGCATATGAGAAGATGCTCAATCACACACTCAAATAAAAAAGTGAAAATTAAAGCAACAATGCATTGTCACTTTCACCTTTTATATTGACAACTTTAAAAAGCAGTTTTTTAAAAGTCCTCTATGAACAAAGGTTTAAAGAAATGAGCAATATTTTTTACTATAGGTAACTATGTAAGTGGACACCTACATTAAAAAATTTGGTAATATTTTGGAAATTATCAAGTAATATGCAGTTTGATCCAGAAATTTATTTTCAGAAATTTAAGAACTGCTTCATTCTATGATCCCCTGTATCCTTGAAAACTACACAACCTTTGGTACATATTCCATAAATACTTATTCATGTTGTTTGTGAAAAGATAAATTTTAAAAAACTCATTAGAGCAATATTAAAAATAATAAAGTATTAGAAGCAACCCAAATGTAAACTAACAGAGGATCAGTTAAATTATACATATACTTTATAATATAGCATATAACACAGCATATAATATATAATGCTATATACAATCATTAAAATCAATCAAGTAGGTCTGTATGTGTGTACATACACTTGACAAAAACCAATTGAAATAATAAATTTTCATTTGTTGTCTAATTCAGAAGTCATGAAAAAATGACTAGTACAGTTTAAATTTTATTAAATATTTTATTGTTCTACTACAGTTGTCCCAGTTTTTCCTCCTTTGTTCTTCTCCACCCAGCCCACCTCCAGCTCCCACAGTCAATCCCCACCCTGTTGTCCATGTCCATGGGTCATTCATACACATTCCTTAACTAATCCCTTCCTTTTTTTCCCACTGTTATGCCCCTTGTCCCTTCCTCTGATCAGTGTCAATCTTTTCTATGTTTCCATGCCTCCAGTTCCGTTTTTCCCATTTGTTTGTTTTGTTCATTAGGTTCCACTTATAGGTGAGATCATATGGTATTTGTCTTTCACCACCTCTCTTGTTTCACTCAGCATAATCCTCTCCAATTCCATCCATGCTGTTGTAAAGGGTAGAAGTTCCATCTTTTTTTCTGCAGCATGGTATTCCCCTGTGGAAATGCACTACTTTTTTTTTTTTTTTTGATTCACTCATTTACTGATGGGCATTTAGGCTGTTTCCTGCTCTTGGCTATTGTAAATAACGCTGCTATAAACTTTGGGGTGTATGGATTCTTTTGAATTGGTGTTTCAGGGTTCATAGGGTATCCCTATGATATGAATATTATTATGTTTCATATTGTCCTGCAGCTCCCTTAAACCCTCTTTATTCTTTTTTGAGTCTTTTTTTATTTTGTTGCTCTGTCTGGGAGTTTTTTTCTACCTTGTCATCCAGGTCGCTGATTCAGTCCTCTGCTTCATCTAGCCTGATTTTAATTTCTTTTAGTGTGTTCTTTATTTCAGATATTGTATTCTTCATTTCCTCCTGGCTCTTATTTGTGGGGAAGCTCTGCCTGGAGGGCCCCCCTGGCTGCCACAGATGAGAATAAGTCTACCAAGACATGATCTGATTGGGTGGGAAAGGTGGCCGATCTCTCAAAGGAGAAGGGCCAAGAGCTGTTTCCAAAATGGGCTTTTAGAGGGTTCATTTTGCACAGGAATACAGGTAAAGCTCATTAATCATTGTCAGGCAGTAAGGATCAAACAATAGATAACATACAAAGAACTACCAGGGCTTATTCTGAGTCAAGGTTTGTTAGCTAAAGGGCTACAAAACTTTGAGAAACAAACTCATTTCCTGTTCAGACCCTTATCATTTAATTGAGAGCATTCTAAACAAAGCATGTTTTATAGGATTTTATGCATTCTTTCTTAGGTCTGATTGCCCTAGGGAACCCGTCCTTTCCAGCACAGGGCTGTACCCACCATCGGCATTGTTTCAGGCTTAAGGAATTGTTTAAGGCTTAAGTTAGGCAGAGGAAGTAAGGCAGCCAAGCCATTAGGAGACTTCTTCCAGGCAAAATGAGGACTCAAGCCAAGTGGTGAGGGTCTATTGCCCCCCCTTTTTTTAGCCTCCCCCCCCAACAGAATACTGTCAACTACATCAAGGAGGCCTTACTTAGCTTGTTTCCTTAACATGCTCACATATGATTCTGGAACAACCTGTTCCTGATTGTTGCTAGTACACTTGGAGGCTGTCCTAAAACAGCCCTTAAGAAGAAGTCATGTTACAGTCTTTCCTGTAAATCAGCTGTACAACCACTCAACAAGCAACCATGTACAGAGCAACATGGCACCAAGGAATAAACAAAAGTCACATGAGGTAACTATGCTATTCACTCAGCACTTATTAAATGCAGGCTCAGTCAAGGTAGAACGTCAACAAACAAACATTAATATCCTACCCACATTCTAACAGTCTAGAAGGAATACACGTAGCTATCCATGGGGAAAGTGAACCCAAGTCCCAGAGTCTTAGCCAAAGGATCCAGGATACAGAAAGGTAGGCAGGGGAATGGTCAGCATCTTTCAAAGGAGAGTCTCTTGGAGCCTGGTCAGCAGCAGAGCAAAGTCCTTGGTCCAGCAGGGCAGAGCTTCCGGCAGCAGGGAAGTCAGGAGATAAGCACAGCATGGAGAAGCACCTTGGTGTGTGGAGCTCAGCTGTCTCAGCAGCAGTGACTAAGGTGTTCACTTCTTATACCCTTAATGATGGTGTGCTCTACCCTTCTGAGTTTCTTAATAAATATCTTGAGACTCTTGATGAGTCTTCAGGAAATTCATGGTAGGCTTATCCTGGGGCACTCCACCTCTACAGGTGTGTCTGTTCAGGTCACATGTACAGATATATGGAACAATCTACCCTACCAGATGTGTCTTGCATGACTTAGGTAATTTGTCTCTTGAACCAGACTCTACTGCACATGCTCTAAACATGGCAGACCTGGAAGCCATCTTGTTTGACAGGATTGATGGCAATTTAACAGTCTTGCTCTCTGTGCTAATAACCTGGAGAGGGATCACTGGAAGTCTGAGTTCAGTCTGCATGGTTCATCAACAGCCACTAACTTACAAGTTTAGAAATGGCTGTGCTAGCCACGAACACAACCTGGCTTGCCAGATGAGACCATGCAAACACAGTGAGCAAGCAAAAAGAAACACATTAACTACTGAAGACAATAGAGAACCAGAGAAAAAAAGGACAAGTTCAGCACTTAGTAGAAGCAAATAAAACTAATCAAGGATTTAGGCGAGATTAAAAAGCAGAAAAATATCTCAAAATTTTCAAGAAAAAAATAAGATGCTTATGATTTTTTAAATCCCCACCTAAGAATACATTTATTGATGAGAGAAAGAGAGAGATGAGAGAGAAGCATGGGTCAGCTGCCTCACATACTCACCCTGACTGGGGATCAAACTGGCAACCCTTTGGGGTATGAGATAACACTCCTACCAACCAAGCCATCCAGCCAGGGCGGATGATTATGATGTGCTTTTTAAATTATTTTATAATTTAAAAGTTAACAAAAAAAACTAAAAAAAAAGATAATAAATATTGAGAATTAGTAATAAATATTGAGGATTAGAATGTCCAGTGCAAGGCCAAAACATATGACAAAAAAACCCCAAAACTAGAGAGATGAGCCCTGGCTGGTGTGGCTCAGGGGATTGAGTGTTGGCCTGCAAACCAAAGGGTTGTTAGTTTGATTCCCAGTCAGGGCACATGCCTGGGTTGCAGGCCAGGTCCCCTGTAAGGGGTGCTCAAAAAGCAACCACACATTGATGTTTCTCTCGCTCTCTTTCTCCCCCACCTTCCCCTCTCCAAAAATAAAATAAATAAAATCTAAAAAAAGAGAGAGAGAGAGAGAAATGAGAAACCTGGATAATAACTTCAGAAGATATAATATCTCAATGTGGACATTCCAGAATGAACAAAATGAGTAGAATAAAATGGACCAAATAACCAAATAATAAAGGATTATTTATTTTTATAAAATAAAACTAGATTATTTATATTGAAAGGTATCTCTGAGACTCAAGCAAGATTAATTTAAGAATAAAAGCCCTAGATAAAGCTTTTGAAATTCCTGAAAAACAAATATAATACTCTTACAAACTTCCCAATAGAAAGAACAATTTTTTTATAATGGACTTATGATCATATTTTTTATATTGATAGAGTAGACAGAAAGATAATCAAATAATATCTAGTCTACTGAGAGAAAACAATTTGCCTTTCAAGAATTCTATAGACAGACAAGACACCATTCACCCATGAAGATAAAAAGCACTATGCAAATTTTAGAGGCTGTCAGAGCATACTTGATATATGCTTTTAGTAGAGTAAAAAATTGAATAAGAACATGGGTCTCAAAAATGGGAAGGATAATAAGTGCACACACACACATATATATGGCTGCATGAGTGTGTGTGTATGTATGAATAAATGAGACAAGCATTAAAAAATATTTTTTGACTCTCTTTTAACTACCCCATCACCTTAGGATGAGTTCAGTCACCTTAGTAACTAATGTAAGGAGCCGAGGAAGAATTCAAAGTAGAAAACAGTCACATGGCTAATAAAGCAAGTCCAGGCACCAAATCAATTACTCCTAGTTCCAGAGGTTTTGCTTGTTTGCTTCTTTGTTTGTTTAATACCTATAATCCACTAACAGTTGTTCATTTATATTGACTTGAAATATACTATGTAAGATTCAATAATTCCTCAATAACAAAGAATTTCTGAAGTTCCCAGGCTTAAAAAAATCCTATTATTTACAATCCCCAAGAGCTTCCTGATAACCTCCATTTTCTGGAGCAATTCTACACTTTTCATTCGAATTAGCTTGGGAGTTGTAGGGGACAACTGTACTTGAATAACAATTAAAAAAATTTTAAATGATAAAAAGAATTAGCCTTGGGTAGGGTTAGTGAAATGACCAATTTACCACAATTACAGCCTGTTGTGGCTTTTAGTGAAACTTTTAACAAACTATTATCAACATAAGGAAGAACTTGCAGACAAAAGCACTGGGAGTGGGACCTGAACTTGGACTTATTGCTCCATTTGGATGAACTCTATGTTCTTGACCCACACACTTTTATGGGTAAAAGATTGTAAATCAATGTGGTATCCTCCTCATTAAACTCTGTTTTTCCTAGTGCTTCCCTATTTACAATATATACACCTATTTCTTTTCTCCCTAAGAAAAATAACTTTTCCCTCTGATTCCTATTTTCTTACAAATATGTTATACAACTATATAGACAGGAGATGTATGGAAAATAATACAGCCTGAAACTAAAGTTTTACATTATTTCAAGAGTTGAAGAGTTCAGAAAGGTGAGAAGGTAAAGCAAGACAGTGCTATGTGTTCCCATCATTTCCTTTGAGCACAAATGAGTAAATGATGCAGGGTGCAGCCGGTGGGGGGGCCCAAGAAAGATTTGGAATGGTGTCCAGAATCCAAAGTGTATAGGAATATTGGAGAGACATATAAGATGTCCTCACCACCCGCCCAGGGGGAAGAGACAGATAGAACCAGGGCCATTGAGAGCTGTTTTGCATAGCAATAGTTTTGCAGCTAACCTCTGGAATGATTATTTAACATATCTATAACCTTAAACTCGTTTCGTAGATATGTTAAATAGCAGTGGCCAGGTTTTGAGGGGGGGGAGGGAGTGGCAGAAACCCAAGATGGAACTAGGGGCTGCGCACCTGAGGAAGAGGGCGCCTGTGTGAGAGCTTGGAAAAGACTGGCTCCAGGATATGAGGGGATAACTGCCCAGGTGAGGAGAGGGCCACACCATTTGGGGCAGAATGGGGACCCCTGGCACCAGATGAAGAGAGAGCCATGCGGTTTCAGCAGAGTGAGGACCCCCTCTTGGTGAGGTGAAAGAGGGAGCCACGTGGTTTGGGCAGAGTGCGGACCCCCTCTTTCCCAGGTAAAAGGGAAAAATCACACAGCTTTGCCAGAATGGAGATCCCTGCAGCCAGGTGAAGAAGAAAGACAACGTGCTTTTGGTGGAGTGCGGACTCCTGCAGCTTTGGTAGAAGAGGCCCACGCGGCTTTGGGGTGCCCCCTTTGGCCGTGGGGCCTGGAAAGCAGGAGAGACTTTGACTGGAACTGGGTACAAAGAACTCTTGCCAGTGGACCATGAGAGGGTACCACAGTACTTTGGATTAACTCGAGATCCTGCCTGACACAGTTGACGATTCCAGCGGCCTGAAAAACATACCTGTGCCCTTTTCCTGATTTACGGTACCCAGAGTTGGGACAGTGGGAGAAGGGAGCGCTGTGTGGGTGTAGGTGTATACCCTAAAGGACTTTCTATTTTAGTGGTGGCGTTAGGCCTGAATAGCATTAAGTAAACATTTCGTTTCCTTTTCACAAATCTCTGGCATTGAGAGATGTCTTTCCAAATGGCGGCGGACAGAAGAGCCCAGTAGATATTAGTATTATGTCCTTGGGAGGGGCCCCTGTTATATAGCAATATTTGGCATCCCTAGGTGGGCCAAATATTGTATTTCCCCTCCCCCAGACCTCTTGTTCAGTAACATAAAGACAAGATTTTTGTGATTTCCTTACAGTGAGGGTGGGGCCACGTGACTACATCAGAATGATGATATGTGAGCGGCAATAAGCACATAAACACACTGTTTGAACCTTCAGCTTTCTCTTTCTCTACCACAAACACTGAGGGATGGTATGTTGAGCCATATAGGAAAATGCCTTAGATCACTGGATTCCCCGCTCAGAGGGAGCTTCCATTCAGAGACGCTAAAGCTTCCCACACACTCTGCAAAAGTGAAAAACTTGAATATGCGAAGCAACAAACATTTGGGGATTCTGCCCCACATAGCATTTATTATGAATAATGCATTAGGCCCCTCAAAAAAGAAGTTGGGGGTTTAATGTGTTCTGAAGTTTTTAACTTAGATTGCCACTTGCTACAATTAATATAATAAAGAAAAAAAGTATATTAAATTCTGATTGTTAGAAATGAAAAAATAAGTATCACCATATTGAAAAGCATAGTAGAATATAATTAGCAAGGCAAAAAAGGAAATAATACAAGTATAATAAAGCCAGCAAAATAATAAAAAAGAAAACAGCAAAGTAAAATGAATGGCCAACATAAAATAAAATGCAAGTAGTAAAAACAATTATAGCATTTATAACACTAAATGTGAACATACTGAATCTCTTGACTAGAGATGGATCATTGTTAGAATGGGTAGAAACCAAAATCTATACATATGCTTTTTAGCAAAAGAAATAAAATAAAGTGATAAAAAAAAGTTCAAAATAAGAGATGAACAAAAGATTCCCAGGTAACTATAAACAACAGGAAAAAAAAAAGCCTGAGCAATGTTTCCAGCACAGTGAAATCTATAAAAAATTCACAAGGGAAGAGACATAATATATAATAACTTTTTAAGTTTAAATTTTCTAAAAAATACAATTGACCTAAACTTTCATACATTGAACAAGATAACAAGTATATATATATATATATACACATATACATATAGCAAACCTTTATTTTATCTTTGCTATTATATTTATTATTTACTTATTACAATGCAAAACTTTTAGAAATAAATATTAAGTAGAATTTTATATTGTAGTAAGAATATGACATATACCTTCCTAAGTGCACTATGGCATTAACTATGGGCACAATGCTATACAACAGATCTTTAGAATCATTCATCTCACATAGCTGAACATCCACCCCCATTGAACAGCAGCTCCCCATTTTCCCCTTCCACTAGCCCCTGGCAACCACCATTCTAACCTCTGTTTTAATAAATTTGACTATTTTAGATATATAAATGGAATCATGTGATATTTATCCATCTATGACTGGTTTATTTTACTTAGCATAATGCCCCCCAGATGTATTCATGCTATCACAAATGGTAATATTTCCTGCTTTTTAAAGCGCAAGTAATATCCTATTTCATGCTTATGCCACATGCACAGCACCATTATTCACAATATCCAAGATACGGGAAATGACCCAAGTATCCATCAATGGATGAATAAAGCAAACTTTTCAAAGATGTTTTATTTCTGAAAAACAGAATTCTTAAAATATGACTCTAAAAAGTTCAACTTCTAGAAAAATACTCTCCAAAGAATCCTCGAGTAAATATGTGGGGGGATTATAAATTAATTAAAAGGTTATAAGGAAAAGTACAATTTAAAGCAAAACCTAGGTGATTTAGAGCAGTACTCAAAACATAGGGCTTGCATGTTATCTTTATTGAAATAGAAGACTAATAATAATAATAGCAAACATAATCTCTTATTTACTATGTGTCAGGTACTATTGTCAGAACTTTCAAGTACTATTAGATACTACCAGAAACCTCAGAGGTAAGTACTGTGATTATTCCCATTGTACAGATGAGGATATTGAGACACAGAGAAATTTTAAAAAAATACAGCATTACAAAGTCAGCAAGTTGCAAAACAAGCATTCAAACTTAGGTGGTCTGGCTCCAGGTCCATACTCATAAATATTATGTTATAGCAAATACTAATCTTGAGAAATTCGGGTAGGACTATATAGAGAAAAAAAGACTCTGGTAAGAGGTATATAATTACTTTCAAAAATGAAATTCATAAATGAGACAGGGAAACAGGAAAACTTAGTACAACAAAGCTGGTTTTTTTTGGTCAAGAGTGATGGAGTAGATAAACCATTAGAAGCCCATATATCTATCCATATTTTAGAAGGGCATATTTTTGATCAATTAACTCTTTTCCTTGTCACTGGTGAAAACTGCATAGCTGAACAATTTTAGCAATTATATGCATCTCCAGAATCCTTCAGCATTAAAAATATTGGCAATAATCTGAATATGGGAACTGGTTAAAGCTGTGATATCATAGCAATACAATGGAATACTAGCATAGTACATGTAAAATACAATCATTTAATAATACCTATGTCCATATAGAAAATACCTGAAAGGATTTACATGATAGAATTTTTAGTGGTTTTATTTTGTTATTTTTAAATTCCATTTAGGCTTTGAATTAGTTTCCAGTGTTAATATCACTTTTACTTTTACAATGAGAAAAAAAACTTCTCACTTTGAAAAACAAATAAAAAGTCATGAATTCTAGGCATTTTTAACAAATTAACACACAGAGAGGTCACAAATATTTAAAAATGATATATTCATCACTTTTTAATATAATTAAGACAGGAAACAATAAAAAAAGGAGCTAAATTTAGGCTCAAAATCATTGGCTGAGACACTAGGCAGAACTTTTTGCTTCATAGCAAGTTTAGCTCATTATCTGCTTGTAACAAATGCAAAAGGAAGGCACATACCTGGTTCTTTGCAGAATAACAATTAGTCGCTTCCTAATAATTGAGCTTGGCCTACCAAGCAGAGCTTAGAAAGTAATTTAACTTTGGTTCACACAGAACTTTTTTCACTTCTTTCATATTTCTCATCTTAGTTCCATGAGATAAGTTTTAGCATTTTAAATATTTCATATTAATATGTAGGCATATTTTGCAAAAATAGAATTCATATTAACTCATTTTAATCCAATTTATGATTTTAGGAAGATACATTTAAACACAATGAGACTGTCAAGGTAATCTGATGGGTTTAAATACATAAAAACAGTTGGCTGATAGACAAGGCTAATTAAAATTTACTTATCTTCCATATTTGGGAACTTCATTTCTGAAGTCATTGTGAGTAAGAGGCACAATTTTTCCTTTTCCTGATGCAAAGATAGCCCTGATTCAGAGTGATCTCTACATACTCTTTAAAAAAATATTTTTGGCCGCTGCCAACGATGGCGGCGTTAAGTGGGGCAGGCAAAAAAAAAATGTTAATACTTTATATCTTTTAATTAATCTTTAATTTAATTTAAACTATTTTGATCTATCCTTAGTAAATATGGCAACAAGAAAACCCTTTCTTTGAGGGAAGACAGCAAAAATCATAAGGTAAAAATCTGACTATTATTTGGATGTTAATCTAGTCAATCTAATCATATTGAGGGCCTAAAAATTCCTACCCTTGTTCTGAGTATTGAGAATCCAAAAGGGAATGAAATACTATACCTTTCCTTGAAACATTCCAGTAGAAACAATAATGTGGACAATAATGTGATATTTATTATCGTAAGAAGAAAGCAGTAAATTTTGTAGAAATACATTTCTAATACAAAACTCCAATACAATGTTATTTATTAAGTGAATATATTTAAAACTGGGATATATGTCTCTGCCAAACAAAGTATATAATCCATTTGGAATAAAAAAGAAAAAAAAACAGTTAACTCATGAAAGTGAGACTTCAAATTCAATAGTTGAATAGTTGGTTTCCCTCAGACATGGGGTCCTGTCATTTTTAGGGGTGACTTAGCTCTTCTAGGCACATGTCACATCCATGAAGGATTTATATATCTCAACTAATTCATTTTATTTTATAAACCGGGGGAATAGTATCTCTACTTTAAATAATTCATAAACAAGTGTTTTAAAATAAAGAATAAAAATTCCACCTTCTTGGTTTACAAATTTCTTCTTTCAACTCTTAAGTCATTGAAGAATTTGTGGAGAAGAAGCATATGAAAATTTGGTATTATAATGTAGCCTTCACTGTGGCAGGCAAGAAGCCTGATCCCCCACCCCAAAGATGTCTAGAACCTGTGAATGCACTGCGTTAGGTTATATGGCAAAGATGAATTTAGCTGGCCATAAAACAGAGATATTGTCCTTGATTATTTGAGTAGGCCTATTTGACAGGACTCCTTAAAAGTGGAAAAGGGAGGCAGGAAGAATATGTGAGGAAGTGATGTGGTGAAGAGAAGGAAGGATGGGAGAAAAGAAAGAAGGGGGGTGGAAAGAAAGCAGCAAGAAGGAAGACAGGAAGGGGTTACCATGGATTCGAAAAGCTTTTGCTTTAGATTCCCTTCACTTTCCACCTTGGTTTATTAGTAATTCATCTTCACTTCTAGCACAGCACCTAAGGTATGGCCACTGTAATTATATATTTAGGAAGTTGTTTCCTTCTCTAATTAATTTGGATGAATAATGGCCATAGCAACAGCAAGGCAAAAGGTGTACATAAAAACAGGTTCTGAATGTAACAGGAAATGAAAAGAAAATGGAAATTTTAAACTTATACAAAATACCAGCATTCCCTTCTTTACTTGAATTAGGCCACTGGCTGGATTTAAAAATTTGTTTTTAATCAGATTTGTGTCCTAGTGTTATTTACAGCAATATATTGTCAGCAGTATAAGAAATAATATTTGTAATAGAAGATCACTTTCTATTTTTCATAATTTTCCCAAACTCAGATTGTATTCTGCACTCGAAATTTTATCCTTTTTCTTCTAAATCCATTTTTGGAACTATACTTACTCTTTCTCTGACTTTATACCATTTATGGTACATGCTTATTTGTCTCCCTTAATAATTCATCTCATAAACATCAGAAATATAAGCTTTAGTTGAAAAAATCAGAGTGCTAAATTGGTTGGTATACATCTCAAAAAACTTAAAATTTCCCATAGAACACAGTTGTCTTTTCTTTAAGTCCACTGATGCTTAGAGGTCTAAAACACTACCATAGCTTTGTGAATTTATTTGCAAAGCATTATTGAGACTTGTTTTAAAAAACTATCTTGATCATAAAAGCACTTTTTGTACTTACATTAAAAATGTTTATTAGGAATAAAAGCTTTACAGTATAGACTATCACCTTAAAATAACAAATAAATACATGCACAATATTTTATACAGTATATTTATTTAAGTATATTACCTGATGTGTGGCTTGTATATATATATATATAGTTTCATATATATATGAAACTATTTTAAAATAAAATAATGAAATATGAGAAGGAAATCATGATTTTTAAATTATGACCATGTGGAAATTTCTAAGCAAATCTTTATTTTTATTATAAATTCATTTGAATGTTTGATGTATTGATCAAAAATAACTGAATTCATGGTTATTTATTAATTATATTATTCAGAATCTAATTATAATAAAGTAGCATTTTATTAAAACATTTTTTCTAATGAGTTATTTCTGTTTCACACCAACTGGCTCATTTGGATTATTTCATATTATTTGCATCCATGATATCATGCATAGTGGGAATTGTCTGGGTTCTGAATTTTAATAAGTCCCGTACAGCTGTTCACTGAACACCAAGTAGCTGATAGACAAACATTGGCTAATGTGGCTTATGAATCAAATATTAAGCTGCATTTCTAAATTACTATTTTCTATATCTGTATTAACTGCAAATATTAAAGATAGTTGCTTATATTCAAAAGTAGTTCAGCCTAAATATATTTTTAAATAAAAGTCCCTTTGCAGACCTCAAAAATTAATTTTTCATTCTATGACCTTACTTACGTGAAACATCTTTCCATACAATCCAAAACTTTCTAACTACTCAGCACATTGTTATTCCAATTAGATGTATGTTTTGCAACCTCCCTCTGCTCACCATCATTCTCTCTAGAATTAGAAAAACACTTAACAGATATATTTTTATATAGAGTTGCTATTGATTTTTCTATTGCTGTGTATACACATATAGGTAAATACACATACAAGTACATATACATGTAGGTATACTCACTTGCAGGTTTTCACCACGATCCAAAAGTAGAGTTCTCCTATGAAACTTTTTGCAAGCTGGAATGCCATAAAACAAATAAGGAATTACGATTCACGTATACAGAAGAACTTTTGAGCAT
Source organism: Artibeus jamaicensis (assembly GCF_021234435.1). Classification (NCBI taxonomy): domain Eukaryota; kingdom Metazoa; phylum Chordata; class Mammalia; order Chiroptera; family Phyllostomidae; genus Artibeus; species Artibeus jamaicensis. Next base: position 19,917,984 of record NW_026522025.1, on the reverse strand, counting down.
TCCCAGACCCAAATAACAAATAAAACCTAAATATCACTAACATAGAGAAAAATCAAGAATAATATGATAAACACAACCTATATAAAGTTGAAATAACATATGTCTAGTGTAGTTTTACTGATTAAAAAGACTGACTGATTCCTCCTGAAGTACGAGAAACAGAGCAGGTGGCTTTGTACCATACACCCTTCATTCCACTGAAGGGATGAATAAGGGGTAAGCATAAAGGAGAAATGTTAAAGAGTATTGGCAATCTCAATTAAATAGATCCTTAGAGCTATTATTAAAAATTAGTATTTATTAAGTGAAAAGGGAAAAAAACATCAAGAGTTTTAGAGTAAGATGATCTGATTTTCATTAGGATGTTTCTTGCATTTTGTGGAGAGAGTTGTGGGGTCGAAGCAAATGTGAAATGGTGGAAATCAATTAGGAGGACTACATGTGAGGAAAATAAAAGTTCAATCAAGAATGTCTCCTAAGGTTTTGGCCTGACACTGAAAGAACAAAAATGCTATTATTAAAGTTGTTAATTGTGCAAGAGGAGAAACTTTGGTTGTGCTGGTGGGTTGATGAGTGAGGAAAACCAGGAATTCAGAAATTCAATTATGGATGATATTTTTTACACATTCAAATGTAGGTATGAAAGAGAGTTTAATATAAATCTGAAATCCAGAGGAAAATTCTAAGTTGGTCTTATTCATATTAGACTCCTTATTACCATGCATATACGGTATTTAAAGCCATGAGAATGAAGAAGAAAGGGTAAGTGAACTGAGCCTTGAAGCACTCTGGTATGTTAAAAGGAGAGGAAACAAGAGAAAATGAGTCAAGGAGACTATAAGGTTCACCCTTTAGTTCAAGGAAGAAAGTATATAAAGTGGTAGCATTGTATCATAAACATTTACCTGAGTATTATCTATGTACCACTTTTCCCCTCAGCTCTCATATTTTTACTTTGAGGATCAATTTATATCCCCAACTCACATGGAAGTAGAAAAAAATTTTAATGTGAAAAAATAAGAGATGAAGACGCTTCTTATAGAGGCATAATTGTTGTGTTTGACTTTTGCTTCTTTAAAACTAGATAAGACTTATTCTGGGAAGCAGAAGAGAAGAGAGGCTTTTCCCACAGAGTTCTCCAAACGAAAGCCAAAGGGATACTCATAACAGAAGGAATTCAAAAAGCTTGTCCTCCCCTAATTAATAAACTGACCTTCAGTAGTCCTGAACATGTCTAAGTCCTACAGAATATTTGTTAGTAGATATAGATATACTGTGTAGAGATAAGGGAGGAGAGAGACATGAAAAAATCATTTCATACCCATGAAAGCGTTTATCACATGCATCAGACAGAACTAGAGCTCTATAAGGGAGAAGCAATGGTAGATCTATTTTTACGAGACAATCAGAAAATAGATCACATTAGGCCACAAAAAATCTTCTTGAGTATTTTATCTCAAGATGTTTTCGGTTCTGGTTAGTGAGTAAAAAACTACCCTAAATCTTAGTGGTTTAATGAAGAATGTATTACTATTCTGCATTATTTTTTTCTCCCACAAAAATTACTATTTCTCATGGTTTTGTGGGTTGGCTGACCACCAGGTCATTATTGTTGGAGTCCAACATGCTGTTTTAATCAGATGTCAGGGGTTCCTGAAGTTACCCTAAGTCTCAGCTGGGCTGGCCACTTAACCCTGTTCACTTACTTGGTTGACAGTTGATTTTGGCTTTTGGCCTCAAAATTGAACGGGGGCTTTCAACCAGAATACCTATACTTGGCCACTCCATGTGGGTTGGAATTCTCACAGCAAAGACACTGGCTTCCAAAAAAAAAGAATATTTCACAAGGGAAAGTCCCAAGCAAGGGTCCCAAAAGGCCCAGGTAGAAACTGCGAGCTTTTTATGAAATTGACTCTAAGGTTACACATAATAGCACTTCCACAACATTGTATTGGTCAAAAGCAAATCACAGAATAAACCCAGGTTCAAGTGTAAGAAACTATACATGAATAATTAAACTAATTTTAAATGTATCTTTTGTTTCATAAATATTACTTTTATTACAAAACCCATGTCCTTAGAAAATTCAGAAAATGGTGACAAGAACAAAGAATCTATAAGTTTATTATGTAAGAATAATTCATGCATAATAGGTAGGTAAAATGTTCATTAATAAATTCACAAGTTAATTAACACTAGAATTTGTGTGTAACTTTGAACTCAAGGATGATGATATTTAGAATTTTAATCTTGTCTTTTTGCTAAAATTATAGCATACATATATTTTTATTTCATTAAATATTCTACTCCACAATCCATTTTAATATTCTAGTACATGTATCCCCTGCTTTTCAAAAGTTTGTATTACACCATTTTGCTTTTATGAAAGACCTACATTAACCAGTACCTGTTTTCACTAACCAAAACGAATTTGAAGATTTCTTGTTCTACATAAAAAATGGTGAAAAACAAAAATAGCATCCATTTAATTGCTTATTCACTTCATGCCATTTTAGTTTACAAAATGTTTCATATATAAAAATGCTCTATTTTTTATCCCTGGCCAGTATACTTCAGTTGGTTGGAGCATCATCCCATAACAGAAAGGTTGTACGTTCGATTCCCAGTCAGGACAAATATCTACGTTGCTGGTTTAATCCCTGGGTTAGGGGCGTGTGGGGAGGCAACCAATAGAGCTTCTCTCTCACATCGATGTTTCCCTGTCTTCCTCTCTCCCTCCCCCTCTCTCTAAATGAAAAAATGTCCCCAGGTGAGGATTTAAAAAACGTTCTATGTTCAGATAGTGAGGGGAAACTGTATTGTATTATATGGAGTAGCCCTAATTATTAACGTCCTATTGCTACTCAAAATTTCAGTGGTCTCTAAAATGTTCCTATTATTTTTTTAAAAAATAAAGAAACTAACATCCCAGTACAACTGTACTGTTATAATATGTTTCAATTAAAATAAAAAGTGACACTCTTAAGATTTTAAAAAAAATATGTGCTGTGGTTGTTTTTCTAAAATGCTAAAACTATTTACACTACCATTAGCATTGTTTATAGCTTTCATGACTCCATACCCAACCATCAAAAACATTTTAAATATGGCAAATAGAAGGATTTTTTGGTCTGTTTGAGACTAATTTTTTTGTTCATTTCTCATTCAATTACTTATAGTATTGAACATATTTCTATTTTCTTAGAGGCCATTTGTATTTTTTGTGATTCTTTTCTCTCCAGGGCCTTTATTATTTTTCCATTAAAATGTGCATTTATATGAAAGTTTTTTTGGTACACATAATATATTTTCAAATGTCATGAGGAAACAGATAAAATAGAACAAATATTCTCAATATTATAGTTTGAATTACATTTTTGATTGACTTTAGGACCAGTACATATGAATACTCAGAATACTCAGAAATGGAAGTAGAGAATAATTATTCTCAGTTTACTTGTGGACTAATTCTTTTTTTTCTTATCATTTATTTATTTTATAATATAATTATTATCACCAAAAGTTTTATAAAGAGTGGAGAAGTACTTCCTCTCCTGGATTCCATATAATATCTGCTAAGAAAAAGGCACACACACCCCTCTATAAACGAGCAATTAGACGGCAGCTCAGAAGTATGCACTGACGTAAGGGAATAAAAGGAGATTGTTCCCAAATAATAGTAATAATACATAAATAACCATGATCTACACCACTGCTGCACAGAGAATAAAATAAAGATTTGGGTTTTCTAATAATCTGCGTCATGTTCCATGTCAAGCATGGCTCAGTCATCAAATAAATGGCCATATGAAATATAAAGTTCCTTAGAACCATTTTATACTCTGCTTAAAACCAATAGTTATCACTAATGAGGGCCATCAGAATTATCATTATCAAAAACTAATATAATAATCTACCTAAATACCATATTATCTAATAAAATAAATGTTCACATTCCATCAATTTGCTCTGCAATCATGGCATAAAAAGAGAATATAATTATTATTTCCTAGGAAAGTATTACTGGCATGCTTGTGACTATAGTTCTATGAAAACATTAACATAAATACATCTTCTATTTCCTGTGTTGTCATATAAAATACTCTCAAATTTTTCTAACATTCTACATGGTAAAGCCATTTTATGCCCCCTCCCCTCAAAAAATATATGACAAATAGTTCCTCTTCAGACAATTGATGTATGTAAGCACTTATGTATTACCTGATAAGAAAATCCAGCCACATTAAGGATGTCGCCATATTTTATGCTTTAGGGAGTGGCATAGGAGTGATTACGCAATCAAAGTAGGCAATATACTAGTGAAGAAACCAGAAGACACATCGGTTCAATCAAGGACACAGGTCCTTACTTGTTTCTGAAATTTGGCTTCCAAAGCCACAATTCCTTGCTTTTCCAAGATGGTCTGTTCAAAGAAACAATAGTTTATACAGTCCCTTAAAACACACCCCAGAACACTATGAGTTATGCTTGTTACAGAGCTGTAGACAGCTTCTCTTTATTCATTCTTCCTCTTCCCGGTTTCATTCTTAGATTTTCCTTATTCTTTGTTTCTGGGGTGTGTTTTCGAATAAGATGTTTGTACACAGGCTGTCACTAAACTGAGTCTTCTAGGAACTTCAATCTAAAACAGGTTCACCCAGGAGAAGAGTCCTAGGCTAAAAGGGAATGAAGTACAAAAGGGTTTAACAGGTACTTAAAGCCGAAGGACTATCATATACAGAAGTGTGGCCCCTGTTGTGGTGGAGGATTTCAGTCTTAGGAATAACAACAACAAGAAAGAAAGCAACAAAATCTTTAAAACTATCAAAATAAAAAGTGACTACATACCAAAAATGTCACAATTCTTAGTACATCCCCATCTTGGTTTTATTCCTACTTATTCTATCATTAGAATGGTTTTTAGAACTACAACAGATTTCTGGCCAAATTTGTAATCGTTTGTTGTTTTGCAAACTGATGCCCTGCCACAGAGAGCAGCAAGACACTATAATAAGAGGTAGACCACACTAGACTGGTAGGCAGTAGGATTGATTAATAAGCATGGGAACCTACGTAGCAGGCTTGGCTTGGTAGCCACAAGACAAGTAGATCTCTGCACCAGCCCGCCAGAATGGGAAGTTTACATGGAGGCTTTTATGTGATTCAGCCTTGTATTTGGTTCAGATGGTCTCAATAACACCTGATTCTCCTGAGACTTCAGCCTTGAAAATGGCTTCGACAGTAGAAATGCGCTCTAAACCCCTATTCTAAGGACTGGGGAGGGATGAAAAACCCGCAGTTGCCCAGGTAAGGTCAAGGGTCAACCCATGGTCACTATCTCCCATTATCTCCTCAAACATAGCTAAATGCTTGCTATACAACTGGGGTCTGGGAGCAGCAGTTTTGACTTTCCCTGGGAAGGAGCGAATCTCAGGCCCCTCTGCAAACCTGCTGAATCTGCTCCGCAGTTTGTTAAGACTCGCAGGTGATTCACATTACACTGAAGTTTGGAAAACTCTGCCTTAAACAGAGAAGGTTAACTTTGAGCACTGCACTAAAACAAGTTAATTTGCTAAATGGTGCCATGATAGACAAGACCTGGTTATTGTCTCCAAGGACCAAAATTCTGGTCCTTGACTATGATGGGGGTGGGAGGACTAACAAATAGAGTACTGAAAATAGGTTAAGTACTTTACTGGAGGAGTTCACAAATGTTATCACCTTTAATTTTACCACAAAGATTCAGTGGAGCAATGTTACAACCCCTACTTCACTGATAAGTAAACCGAGGTTAAATAACTTATCAGAGATTATACACAGTAAATCTTGGCCAAGTGTTTCTGTGCCCCCAAATCATCATGGTCTTCTGTACCTACAGTCCGGTGCACATGAAAAATGATCATAGGATACTGTCATCATTGCGGATTGGTCTACTAAAAATAAAATTTGTAGAAGGTTGGATTAGAAAGTGGTAAAAGGTTTGGATAATGAAAAACAACAGTAAAAATGTATATTACTTAAGACCATGAGCTATATATCTAGCACTGTGTTTAGCATTTTACACTCGTTATCTGATTCCTATGCCAGCCTTATTAAGTGCAAAATATTTTCCAATTTAGAGATGAAAAACCAGAAACCCAATGAGTTTAAGGAATAAAACCTAGTTCATGGAACAAATAAGGGACAGTACTGTGAATACAGAATATAAAGCTGTGATTTTTCCTAAATACCCTTTGGAGTAAAAACAAATGATTGTTTTAGGTGGCAGAGGTCTCAATTTTTAGCTTTATTTTAGATTGTAATAGTTAATTTTAACAGACAGAAGCAACACTCACTAATTTTATTGATATTACATTAAGGTATTTCTTAAATAGTCCATTTTTCTGACAAATTTCAGTTTCCTCTCTGTTCTTGCTTCCATTGAATTGAAACTGATGACTCAAATATTTTCTTTATTCAGATAATTTTCTGGTTCCTTCTGAGATAGGAAAAAAATAATACTTGAATACAAAAAAGATACAGCATTAAAAAATCATATGTAACTTATCTTCCAAGTATAAAATTGTAATATTATATGCTTAAAAGCATGGGAAAAATAAAAATATCTAAAGCCTTCTTAGGGGCAAATTAACATTACTATAAAGTTACATTATTTTTTGTTATGTCAAAGAGTATTACACTGGTCTTCAAAAGAGAATCATTGTCTTGCTGTTTAATAATACCAAGCAACTAGTAATCCAATAAAAAAACAAATCAGCAGGGCTATTTGATGTCACATACAAAACCAAGAGAGACCATTTCAGTCTCTACAACCTACATTCTAAGAAATAAGAATGTTTCATTGTATTTTTCAGTATCTTGCAGTGGCCCGTTAAATGTTTACTGAAAATAATTTAATCGGTAGTAATGCCAAAAGTATGTTAGTAAATGTGCAAATGTAGATGTTGTATTAATTTCTATGTAATTTATCTCTGTACTCTCTATTCTCCTTTATTTTTACAGCAACAAAGATAAAATTATTAATATATAGCAACCATGAGAAGAAATGCAAAAGATGATAAAAAGAAAAATTCAAGGGGTGGTGATAAATATATATAAATGTTTCATTAAACATTGATATATAGTTCTTATAATCACAGATATAGGATATAAAGCTCTTATGTTCATACACAGAATATCATATATATTATCTAGTCTGACTTCCCATTTATACTTTCATTTATCCATGTTTATTTACTAATTTATATATTTATTTATACATGCATTCATTTAAAAACCCTAGTGCTTATTTTCTTTGGTGAAAGTACCTAAACATAGTATATTCCTTATACAGTTTTCATAAATATTGAATGAAATAATCAATGCTAAGTGTACAGCATATTGTCTGATATAAATGGTGCACATTAACACTACTACAATTAAATATAATTATGAAAGAAACAACAAGTGCTAGCAAGTTTTTGGAGAAAGGGTACCCTAGTACACTGTTGGTGGGAATGCAGATTGATGCAAACACTGTAGAAAACATTATAGAATTTCCCCCCCAAAACTAAAAATGGAACTGTCTTTTGACAAAGCAATTCTGCTGCTGGAAATATACCCTAAGAATTCTGAAACACCAATTCAGAAGAACCCATGCACCCCAATGTTAAGAGCAGCACAATGTACAATAGCCAAGTGCTGGAAGCAACTTAAGTGCCAATCAGTAAATGAGTGGATCAAAAAACTGGTGCATTTACACAATAGAATACCATGTAGCAAAAAAGAAAGGAGCTCCTACTCTTTGCAACAGCATGAATGGAACAGCATTATGCTAAGTGAAATAAGCCACAGTGAAAGGCAAACACCATATGATCTCACCTAAAGTGGTGAGATCATAACAAAACGAAACAAATAAGGGAGCAAAATAGAACCAGAAACATGGAAATAAAGAATGAATTTACAGTGACCAGAAAAATGGGGGAGGAGATTAATGGGGGGGGGAGACAAATAGGAGGGGTTAAGTCAAGAAACATGTATGAAGAACCCATGGACAAACACAATGGGGAGGGGGGAGGATTGACTGGGGGGATGGGTAGGGGAGAGGGGAGTAATAGGGGAAAATTGGGACAACTGTAGTTGAATGACAATAAAAAATAAAATAAAATTACAATTTACAGTAAAAAATTAATTAAATATATTTTTGAGAGTGTGGTATGAGCAAGACATTATGATGAAATACAGTGAATAAAGCATGTAACCAACTCTGAATTTACATCTTGTAGGGAAATTAAGAAATATACACATATAATATTTACAAAGGAATATAATGTTAGGTTCCAGAAGAAAAAGGTGGGTGAGGTGGCAGAGATATCCAAAAACAGAGGACCTCACATCTACAGTATGTTTAACAACAGCTTTAAAATCTCTTTCGACAGTTTTTTTCTTTTTTACTGGCTCACTAGGCAACCATTCTATTTTTAGAAATATTTAATTGTTGGAAATTATATTCTATTATTCCATATAGAAATCTACTTCAGTACATATCAAAATATTTTAATTTTATTTCTAATCTTCATCAGGTGAATTTCAAGCAAATACAAATCAAATGGGGAAAATGCAAATGAATTTTCTTTAGATTTTTTCCACTCAGAAACTATGAGTGGTAAGTGAATTATTCTATATAACATACTATTGTTTTATTTCTGCTGATTTTATAAATAAAATAGCCCAGCCCCAAAGATAAATAACAGACTGACCTGGCCACATGTTCCCAATATATTATTAAAGTGCACTGTATTTCCTTTGGGAAGAAATTACCCTGCTATTTCCTTTACATTTTTTATATCAATAGGTGTCTGAATTTCACTGGAGCCACAGGAGAGGGCTGAAGAAATAAAGTTTGACAAAGCTGAGTTCAACTAATGAGAGGTAAGGGAGCTCAGAGAGGCTTGAGTGTTGCCATGAACTCTGGTTTTCATTATAGTATTTGAGAAAGCAGGATATATCAAGGAGAGGGAATAAATGGGATGGGAAAGAAAGGGTGAACATGAAGAGAGTTTATGTTTGAAAAGGTATAATGGAAACTATGCTGTCAAAATCTGATGCCTTCAGTTTTTCAGTTTAGGCAATACTGTTTCCCCAAATAAAACTATTCTTTACAGTAACAGTTTGTATTTTCCAATTTGAGAAAAATAATGAAGCTTCTTTTTGACATCATTTGTTACTAGAAATGAGAGATATGATACTTACGTTAGAACGCGTGTTCTCATATTTTGCTCTTGTGATGTCACATTTTACCTGTCTACATTTGGTGCTGCTTATTACTGCAGGGTGTAAGAGACATGCCCATGTCAAACCACCTCTGTCTAGCAAATTTATTGCTGGAAGACATTATGTTTTAAATGGGAAACACAGGGCAATCTGTCGACAACTAATAAAACATTTATGCTGTACCTCCAGCACAAAAAGTTGAAAAAAAAAGTCCTTATGAGTTACATTATTTTGCAAGTATTAAAAAACTAATAATCACAAAAAAACAGTCCTTATTCTTCTAAAACCAAGTTTAACAAAGATTTCGGCTAAATGCAAATGAGTTGTCAAAACTATTAAATGTGAATTTCAATCTCCTTTTTTGTCAGTCAATGAATGTTTTAATACCTTTATAACATGTAGTTAATATTATTTCTATTATAGATTATATTGATGTTAATAGAAAATTATGTACTGTTCTAAGAATTTCCCATATTTTCTTAATTATCAGTTATGCTTCTGAAACTCCAGTCCAAAAAAAAGTAAGAAAGAAAAGAAAACAAAATAACAAAGAAACTTGTTTACAATGGCATCTCACTTAAACTAATAATGTCTTACCTATACTCAAAACATAAGCTAATTTAAAACTCTTAAGAATCAATGATAATAAATGCTATTTGAAATAAAAACATTTCATAAACAGTATTGTTAAATGTGAATGAGATTTGCCTACTGAGACAGATAACTACCTCTCTGTATGTACCTATCTTCATAGGCATAGCAAAGTCAGTTATCCTGCCAGGATGATGCTTCTCTAAATGATAACCTAAATTAGAAATTATGTGCCCTAGTTTAACTTTCTATAGTATAGAAAAGCAAGTATTAAGATGTATGTTTGTATGTATTTAAAATTTAATATAATTAGTAATAAAAGTCCTAGCTTAAATGTGATTGAGAACATATGATCTGCCTACTATATCTTTTTATCTTAGACTATCTGATGGAGATGTAGTTATTACTCTTAAAATAAGGAAAGGACAAATTTTCTGTATGGAAGCTTTGTCTAAGCCCCAATTATAAAATGACACCACAAGAGAACAAAGTATCTTAAGTTGGGTTCCCCAGAAACAGACCTTGAGACAAATATTAGAAGCAATCCTAGGAAGTGATCAGTAGGTAGTGGTGATAAAAGATCCCAAAATAAATAAATAAAACAAATGTAAGGTCTTAATAATCAGGGTATTACTTTCAGTGAAGGCTCAGTTCAGCTGGAAACATCAGGGAGACTACATATAACATACCCCATGTGAGGTAGAAATTATTTTACTTTAGTGGCCGGGAAGTTGGTGTCTCTACTTGCCAACTCTCACTCAGCATGGTTTGAGAGCTGCTCCTGGCTGTGTTCTATCTCATGAACTTGCACATGCTCCCTCTGAGGGGCTAAGCACATTCCTGCTGTAAGAGAAGACGGTATAGCACCCACTTCTTGTTTGCCAAGGGGAGATGGGTGAAACATGGACAGCAGCTGCTTCTGAAGGAAATAAAAATCACATTCTACATTGCTCAGAGTTTACTAACTAGTCATACAAATGGCGATTCAGAAATAAGAATAAAGATAAAAGCAGCATCTAACCAAGGCAACTATGATTCTGTCGTGCACTGGAATAGCTGATGTTAAGTTAAAATAGGCACAAGGCTCAATCTAAAGCACCAGGACTTTGGAACTGAAAGTTAGGATTTACATGAGGAGAATTAGCTTGGCTCTCGTAAGCTCTGGTATGCGTTACATGGGTTTGCAGGAACGATTATAAGACCTATGCAATGGTGAAGGGGCAAATGGAGGAATTTTATTAGCTGAGTTCTTAAAATTTTAATGAAATAGTGATGCAGAAGTTAATTCATATAAAGGAATTTATTGTAAAGTTACAGTGAAAAAAAAAAGAACCCAAGCAAGCATCTCAGCAGGAAAATTCAATCAGTAGACTTTATCATTCAGGAGGCAGGGGTACATCTGGAGCACCAATATGAGCCTTAGTGGCTTGGTCAGCTTGTGTTTCCCTCAACAGAGAATGTCTAAGAGCCCTACTCTGGGGACTCTGCCATGCAGTGACTCCTTCTCCCTTCTTTCTCCATGTGTGCCTCTATGACCACTGTTTCCTTCTGTTGCTTCCTACTATGATTCCCTCCTTCTCGCTTCATTAATTGGTCATTCTCTAGTTTGAGGCAACACTATGGAGCAGCTCAGGAATCACTGTCTTTACTAGTGTGCAGATTGCTAGGCCAATACATTATGTCATGGGAGCCCAGTCAGGTGACAAAAAACCTGACCACTTGCAGAAAGGACCCTGTTTCTGTGTTTCTGGTCACTTTCCTCAACAAGGGAACTGGGTTTTCTGGGTACTTAGTTTTTCTCGAAATCTACCAGGAAAGGGTAAACAAATGATTAGGTTTCCACTTAACGCTCAAAGAATCACTAATGGTTTTAGGGATGGGTTAATAGATTTATGTGTGAAACCATCAGCTAATGTTTATTAAATTAATTTCTTAAGAGAGAAAAACTCTGAACAGGTAAGACACAAAGCAGGGTACCCTTGATAGTGATATGTAAATTAAATGCAAATATGACACCTGAACCAGACACTGGCCCAAGCAGAGAAACTATTAGTGCTTGTACCTGAGAACAAATTAGTATGTTTTCACCTTGGCAACTGGTACCTTTTGGCCTTTCTAGCATGTTCACAATTTTGCTTAAGGCAAGCCCTAACAGCCAGAAATATTAATTCCTCTTTATTTATTCAATATTCAGGACATCACTTTTCTGTTTTTAAATTAAAATAATAAGGTGATGTTTCAAAAGAATAGTCCTTATGCAAATTAATGATACTGTTTTTTTAAGTAGGCAGATTTTAAAGTAATTCCATATTTAGTGGTGATTTCTATATGAAAAATAAAAGAAATCTTATTGACATTACCATTAGCAGTAGTTTAAATAATGTAATTGAAAATGACCATGTTTCAATTCATCACAATGAATACCTTTTAGACACCTTGAACTGGCATAGAACCTATGATCAGATCGCCAAATAAAGCTTCAAAAGAAAGCCATAGAATTTTTTTTTTTTAATTTTAAGTCATGGCTTCAGCTACAAGGCAACTCTGATTTAAGGGAGACTTTAATTATTAATATTTCTGAGAACTATATAAACTTCCTTTTATTTGTCCCTTAATAACAAAAGCTCCTACAAAAATATATTTGCTAATACTCTTATTGCTTCATCTGTTAGCAGTTTGTTTGAAAAGAAACTGACAATGTCAAAGCTAATAATGGAGTTGGTGGGTGAATCATAATACTGTATATCTTGACATGGAGCATGGATGTCTCAATAATTGGCTTTGGATGAGTACAGAAGACTGAAGTGCTTTCACAGAAGATAATTCTTGCATATCATATCTGAAATCAGAAGGGAAATACAAATATTTCAAATAAAAATATACAGTTAGCATTCTCTCTCCTGGCCTTGTGCCAGGGACTGTGGGTAACACAAAGAAGAAAAAAGTACAGTTCCTGATTACTGACAGCTTAAAATGTATGAAAAGTTAAGTAACTTCCAATAATAGTTCACAATAACAAAAAAATGGACATAGTGGCTCACAATTAATATAATCTACGTGGAGAATGATTGCATAAAGTGAAATCATACTACGTGATGATTTCACGTTAGTAAAGTTAAATTGAAAATCACACTGAATATTTTTAAGTTTAGATTAAGTTGAGACATAAACTATGTTTTAAAATTTGAGTTTTAAATAGACATTGACTTAGAGATAATTCTATATTCAGAATATACACTAAAACATTTAAATTTCTAATTATGATGAAGCAAATCAGTTAAAATGAGAGTTAAGGTTCTAAACAAACCCTAACAGAGAGTTACCTGTGACCACCAGACCTACCTGTGATGATCAAAAACAAAGTAATTAAATGAGATACATAAAAAGGACTAAGATAGGACCGAAGCCTTGACAAAAAGTGGGGATACTGGGGTGCATAACTTGCTTATTTGGATGATACTCCGTGACAATATATCCTGTCTATGATATTCACAAACTACTGGAAGAGAGGGCACTATAGTCATCAAGTCATGGTCCAAAGTGGCCATTCATATGCTCTTCATTTGCAGTGTCCATCACAAGGGAGAATGTCTGGATCATACATACCTTTTTTGAGAGATATTATCATTTGCTTCTTTTCCTTTGTTTCTCAATTATACCTAATATACCTCTTTCCCAATTGTTTTGAGTGTCTCCTACAGAGTGCTCAGATTGGTCTGTTGTGCATGAGGAAGGAGAGGAGAGAGGGTAGGTAAGTGGGTAGGTAGAAAGGTTATCCCTTATTTTGCCCTAAACCTTTTGTTTGTTCTCAGTCAGGGTCATTTGGAAATATGAGGGCAATTTTAGTTATCACTGGCTTGCAGTGACCAGGAGATATAGATGCTAATTGTTCTACAATACTTGTGAGAGCTTTGCAGAATGAAAAATTTTCCCACCCACAATGTTCAAGAAGACCCCACTCTATACGTAGAAGGGGTTTGCTGGGGGAAACCACTGGTTTGAGTTTAATAAATACTTTGGGAAGTAGATTTGCTTAATATCTATCACATATGACCCTAAGCCAGCCCATATCTGTACCTTGGAAGTCCTAGTAAGCATAATGCAAATTTTTTAAAAATTGCAGTAAACTTTATTCAGACTGGTATGGGCAGAATTTATTTAGCAAAACTATTTGCAAAGTTGTTGTTTTTTTTAGTTTGCATCTAATCAGGAGACAAACTTCTAGGGAATGGCTATATAAGTATTATTTATAATTATTACATGATTACAAAAATGCTCATTTATATAATTATAAAGCATATAAACTGCATGTTCTTGCTAAGGTAGGAGATTTACAGACATAGTCATGAAAGTTTATCTGATATGAGATGAAAATGTCTGTGAACATTTCAAAAAGAGAGAACAAATTTTCATGACATCAGTGAAATAATTCTATACCTACTTTGTGTACAGAATGTATGTGTGTGTTTCTTGCATTATCTGGCTGAGGTAGTTAGCAAGAAGTTAAGAATACAGTTTCAGAAGCAGAATGCCTGAGTTTCATACCCAGCTCTGCTACTTACTAGTGGAATGAGCTTGCACACATTATTTATATATTCTGTATTTTTGCTTCCTCATTTTTAAATTAAATATTAACAGTGACCTTATAAATGTTAGATCTTTTAATATTTAGTGATAAACCTAAAAATGTATTTTAAATTTTGATTGTTTTTAAAAGTGACTATGGCCATGTTGTCTGAACTAGCTTTTTTATCCTTATGCTTAAAGTAGCTCAAAACAAAAAAGAAAAGCCCCATAGAAGAAAACTCATTAAATGTAAAATATTATTAATAATTTTAGCTCACAAAAGATGGAAACCACAAATGAAAGAGTTACCATTAACTAAATAATATCAGCATAAAATTGGCAAATAATAAAAATAATGGAATCAAAGAGACCTCATAGGAAAAGTCAATCTTATATTTGTTTTTAAAAAAAATAAGAATGATGTACTCTGGACTGCTTTTGACCAGACTAGTCACGCTTTTCCAACTAAGGATCTGCAATGCACCAGAAAGATAAAGGGTGTAACAGCAGTAAGAGGTAGGGATGAGCTGGGGTATAATGAGGTGTTTCCTTGACAATTTTAACTGTCGGTGACCAGATGTAAACCTTTGTCCTTCCTTTCTACCAAGTATATTTCTTTCCCAAATACCACGAGCTACTATGATGCTTCTCAAGCTGGAAACTGAAGGCATCATTCTGGGTTTCTTCCTTTTCTTCAATCATCACAGAAAGTCATCAGAAAATCCTGGCTCAAAAATATATCTTTATCTGTTTCCTTATTAGTTCTGCACCCATCACCTTAGCTGAAATAATCTTCATATCTCACTTACCTGAACTAGGTAAAACTTTCACAAATTCCAATGGGCATACAAATTACATGAAGATCTTGTTAAAATATATCATATATTATATATTCTACTTTAATAGTTCAATGTAAGGCCTAAGATTTGTCATATCTTACAAGCTCCCAGGAGAATTAATTCTGCTATTCCATGGATCACCAGTTAAATAGCAAGGCCTAGATTACTTACAGGGCCACCTAACTTGTCTTCCAGGTTTAATCTCATTTTATTGCAGTCTATTCTTTACCAAGTAGAGTGATCGTTAGAAAATATGTATCAGGTCATGTTTCTTCTCAAGTCAAAAAAAATTTGTAAGAGGATTTTAAATGATAAATTTACTCTTAACTTGCAATAGAATCTTGAAATCTAAGAAAATAGGTGGCAATTATCCAACACTGTCTAGAAATTATTTACTTCATCTTTCTTTTTTTTTAAATAAATTTATTTATTTTTTTGAATTGTTTATGCTGTTACAGTTGTTCTATTCCCCCCTTCATTCCCCTCCACCCTGCCCCCCCAACCCCACCATTACCCCCCTTTAGCTTATGTCCATGTGTCTCAAGTCCTTTAGGTTCTATATTTCCCATACTATTCTTGCTCCCCCCATCTATTTTCTATCTACTGTCTATGCTACTTGTTTTCTGTACCTTCTCTCCCCGTCTCCTCCTCCCCACTCCCCTGTTGCTAACCCTCCTTGAGATCTTCATTTCTATGTTTCCACTCCTGATCTAGCTGTCCTTTTAGTTTGCTTTCGTTTTAGGTGTGGTTGTTAATAACTGTGAGTTTGTTGTCCTTTCACTGTTCATGTTTCTTTAACTTCTTTTTTCTTAGATAAGTCCCTTTAACATTTCATATAATAAGGGCTTGGTGATGATGAACTCCTTGAATTTGGTCTTATCTGAGAAGCACCTTATCTGTCCTTCCGTTCTAAATGAAAGTTTTGCTGGGTAGAGCAATCTTGGTTGTAGGTCTTTAGATTTCATGACTTGGAATATTTCTTTCCAGCCCCTTCTTGCCTGTAAGGTCTCTTTTGAGAAATCTGCTGACAGCCTGATGGGGACTCCTTTGTAGGTGATTGTCCCCTTAGCTCTTGCTGCTTCCAGGATTCTCTCCTTCGTTTTAATTTTGGCTAATGTAATTATGATATGCCTTGGTGTGTTTCTTCTTGAGTCCAACTTTTTTGGTACTCTCTGGGCTTCTTGGATTTCTTGGAAGTCTGTTTCCTTTGCCAGATTGGGGAAATTTTCTTTTATTATTTGTTCAAATAGTTTTTCCACTGGTGGTTGTGTCTTTCCCCCTTCTGGTACCCCCTATAATTCGGATATTGGACCGTTTATAGATGTCCTGGAGGTTCCTAAGCTTCTCCTCATTTTTCTGAATTCTTATATCTTCATTCCTTTCTGATTGATCATTTTTTTCTTCCTTCTGGTTCACTCCATTGATTTGAGTCCCAGTTTTTTTTTCATCCCTATGGGTTTCCTGTGGAATTCCATTCATTTCCCTTAATTTAGCCTTCATATGTTTCTCTAATTTGTGGCTATAGTCCACCAGATCTGTGAGGAAGCTGATGACCAGTGTTTTAATCTGTGCGTCTGAGAGATTTGCTATTTCTTCGTCACTTAGATTTATCTCCGGGGCTTTGAGGTCCCCCTGCGACATTTTTGGTCTGTTCTGGCCCTTTAAGTGAGAGAAGCGGCGCCTTGGAGTCCCAGGTCGCTGGGTTGTGACGCTGTATGTGGGGGCGTGGTCAGAGCGGGGGAAATGGCGCCACCGCTGCCGGTCAGACTGCTCACGCGCAACCGGGCAACCACAGTCAACTCGCTGCCACCGCCTCCCCACTGACTCCTCCGTAGTCGCTCACCTGGTGGGCCGCTCGGTTGCTCACTAGGTCCAATCCTGGGTTTGGAACCCGTGCGACTGGATTCGCGCGTCTGGATTCCGCGCCGGGTCGATCGAGCCCTCCTTTGTAACTCCTCACCCGACGCCGGTTTCGCCCCTTACCGGTCAGGCTGAAGAATTTGTTGTTAGCGGACTTCCGAAAAGTTCAGTTTTCCGTGTTCTGGTTGTGTTTTCTGATGCTAATATTTAGTTGTCCCTAAACTTGGTTGTGTGCGGAGGCAAGGCACATCCACCTAAACCTCCATCTTGGCGGAAGTCCTTACTTCATCTTTCCAATATCCTTACTCATTACCTAACTCTAGTTCATGTAAGAGAAAGATAGAGGTTAAGAAGAAATCCTCCTGGCTTTCTCCTTCCTTTTGCATGAGGAAGACAAGGAAATTCTGCATTTCTTGGTAATGTAAGGGAGATACAAAATAATTACTCATAGAAATTGAAGATGCCTCTGAAATGTTGTTATATACATATATGTTGTTATTTATATATAATTGCTATTTTATATATAAATGTATGTATAATATATACATACATAAATGTTACTATTATATATAAATGGCCAAAATTTTTCAGATATATTTGGTCTTCAGTAATAGTTCCTGGCTCACAGCTCCCAAACCCCTTGGAATTTCCCAAGTGATGAGAACAACAATGGTATTTCTTGTTGTTAATGAACTGGCTCTGGGATCCCGGACCTAAGTATTGGCTGGTTGCCAATAGGAGCCAACAATGTGGTTAAAGCAGCAATTTTCAACCTTGTTTATCTCATAGCACACATAAGCTAATTTCTAAAATTCCGCAGCACATCAAAAACTATATTTTTTGTTTATGTGACAAAAAATAGGTATAAACTGATGGATTTACAAAAACACTAATCATGATAATCGAAATTAACTACTCTTTATGCTCCAAAGGGACTTTAAAATAATCAGGTGCTTATACATATACAAGGGTTTCTGGAACCAAGAATTAACCAATCAGCCTTATTATGTATCATGACCAATAAGATGCAGCTCTATTATGTGACCTATATGTTTATGGTTCAAGACAGGGCATTCACACCAAATGGCTATTTTTGTGTTGGCTCTTGTCATTTTATTTTTATTTTACAACAATCTAAGGGTTAAGAGATCAGTGTCCCTGACTAAATAGTCAGGGATGGCATGTTTTAAAAGTTCTTGCTACTTACTGGTTGAAAATCTCCGGCTTAAAGGATTGGAACTTTCAGTCTTGCCCCTTGATTTCCAAGGAGGGAGAGGGGCTTGAAGTTGAATTAATCACCAGCAACCAATGACTTAATCAATCATGACTATGTACCGGAGTCTCCATAAAAAACTAAAATATCAGCTCATAAGACCTTTTGAAGAGCTCCCATGCTGGGGAAACAGACATTTCCACATGCCAGCTAGCCAGGCCCCAAGCTCCAAGAGAACAGCAGGTCCCTTTTTCAGAACCTTGTCCTATGTAACTTTTCATCTGGGTATGAATTTTTATTCTTTAATATCCCGTTATAGTAAATTGATAATCCAGGGAGTAATCAGGTTTTCTTGAGTTCTATGAACAGTTCTACCAAATAATCACATTCAAGGAGGGAATGGTGGGGACCTCTGATTGATAGCCACTTGGTCAGAGGCACAGGTAACAACCTGGGTGTGAAACTGGTGTCAGAAATGAGGGTAGTCTTGTGGACTAAGCCCTTTAACTGTAAAATTTGATTCTATCAAGAGGGAAGTAGCGCCAGAATTGAGTTGAATTCTCAGATCCCCTGCTGATGTCTGAAAATTGCTTGCCATCTAGGGAAGCCTCCACACACACATTGAAATCGGGTCAGGGAACCCTTTCAGCCTCTAAGCAGAAAACACAACCTTCACATTCTTATTTATGATAGAGAACTGAGAGTATGGAACAGTGACAAAATTCCTTAAAAAGCCAGCGTGTGTCTGCTGGAGTGTGTAGCATTCATGATCACAAAAAAATGATGCTTGCTTCTTTTCTGAAGAAATCAGAAGGTAGATTGTTTCACCTTTCAAACTGCAATATCACCATTTGGCAGAAAAAGAATGTTTTTTTTTTCTTATAAGCTTGGAAAGGCAGCTACATTTGGGTCATTTAAAAACACCTTGCCCTGGCTGGTGTAGCTCAGTGGACTAAGTGCAGGAGTGGGAACCAAAGAATTGTGGTTCGATTCCCAGTCAGGGCACATGCTTAGGTTGCAGGCCAGTTCCCAACAGGGGACACACAAGAGACAAGCATACATTGATATTTCTCTCCCTCTTTCCTTCCCTTCCCCTCTAAAGATGAATAAATAAAATCTTAAGAAAAATATCTCATCTTCCCTCCAATATCTCCTACCCGACTTTGTCCCCAGCCTAATACCAAGAGGAACTAGAAGCCGTTTACTCAGAGGAGAATGAGGATAGAAAGATCAAGGTGAAGCAAGACCATGTTTTCTGTTTTCTGTTCCCAAGTGGCAAGTTACCACAAATTTAACAGCTTAAAGCAATTCCTATTTATTAATTTAAGGTATTGTGGGTCAAAAGGCTGACATGAAATGCATTGGCCATCACAAGGCTGAAATCCGTGTGTCAGTGGGACTCAGTTGTCATCTAGAGGCTCTGGAAAAAACTATTCTCATGCTTAGTTCATTCTCCTTGCAAGAATTCATTGTCTTGCGGCTGTGGAGCCGAGGCCCCTATTTACTTCGTGACTGTTGAGTGTGGATTTCTCCTAACACCTGGGTGTCACTCTGAAGTCCTTGACATATATCCCCTTCCATATTCAAGCCAGCAATGGTGCACTGAATTCCCCTTCATGCTTCAAATCTCTGATTTTATTTTATGCAACCAGCCAAAGAAAAATGTTTTTTAAAGGCTTATGTGATAAGCTGAGACCGATACAAATAATCTCCCTATCTCAAAGTTTTAAATTACCTCTGAAAAATCCCTTGATAGCAAGATCTACATTAACAATCAGGGACTGGGAATCTCGAGGTGCTATCTTAGAGTTCTCCCTACCCCACTGTTTTTACTGTAGGCCCCAAATAGCCTCAGACAGCCTAAGCTCTCCCTGGGAATGAGGGGAAAAGAGACGTCAACTGGGTATAATAACCAAGTTTTTATTATCTCATATTGTTATGACCTGAACATACGACTGTGTATTAACTCAAGGAAACCAAACTATTATTAGTAGGCAAGGAAGGAGAGTGTGGAGTAATGGTTAGATACTCAATGGTTTTCCATTGTACCTTGAACAATATGACTTCTGACACTCCAACTTATTTCCACTCCACTCTCCCTGTTATTCACTACATTAAAAAAAAAAGAATCACAAAAACTCAGCCTTCCACATAATTCTTAGAAGTGCTTAGCTCTTATACTTTTCACAGACTTCCTCCATGTCAATGCTTATGACTAGAAGGTTAGTTTTCAACCTCAACCCCAAACATTCCCATAGCAACCTTGTATAGATTTTATCTCAGCCTAGGAGCTTTTCCTGACCACATTTCTTCATTAGGTTTTGTCTTCTGCTCCATTATCTCATTATATTCATTCCCTTCAGAGCATGCTGTTTGATTTTTAATCATTTATTTATTTGCTGGTTTATTGTCACTGATAAATATCAAGCTTCAGAAGTACAAGGAGCATGTCAGTCTTGACCTCTCTTATGTTCAATGCCTTGTATGAAACCTAATGAAACCTAATACATAGCTCGTACCAATAACTGTGTGTTGAATAATTAACATTAAATTAGAATTAAAATACATAGATGCCAATCAAAACAAAAGGGGGGAAATGCAGTGTCTGAAGAGAATATAAATTCGAAACTGCTGAGCTTTGGCCAAATGTAGTCACCAGACATGTTTTTGAAGAAAGAATGTCTTTTATAAACATAAATGTGATCATTAGAAATTGAATTTAAGTGATCTCTTTAATTTACCCTAAGCCTCATCACTTCATATTATCTTTATAGTGCCTCTTCACACATTTATATGTCCCTTCTCAACTCAGGCCTTTGAATGTGTAATGTTACTTGTATGGTGAAAAGAAAAGGAGGCCTAGCTAAGAATTCAGAAAAATGCCTTTATATTCAGGCCAGGCAGGAAAAATTGTTTTAAATACTTCTGCGCCTAGCCTGTATTCATGACCTTCTGAATTCTAACACACATTGATTTTTTAAGAACCACAGAACTAAACTCATAACATTTTAATACCTGATGACATGTAAGATGCGATGTCTTTTTCTTTTTTCTTTTTAAAGATATTATTTAGTTTTAGACAGAAGGGAAGGGAGAGAGAATGAGAGGGAGAGAAACATCAATGTGTGGTTGCCTCTCTTGTGCTCTGCTCTGGGGAACCTGGCCCATAACCCAGTCATGTGCCCTAACTGGGAATCAAACCAATGACCCTTTGGTTCAGAGGCTGGCACTCAATCCACTGAGCCACAGCAGCCAGGGCTCAATGCCTTTTTCTGTAATGACTTGAGCACACACCTTATTTCTTCTTCAGTATTACTAAAATTTTCTGATAGTAGGGTAAGACAATTTTTAAATAATTTCTTATATATAGTTGGTGCTCAACAAGTATCTCCTGAATTAAATATTAAAATGAGTGTTCGTACTCATGATGATATAACTATAAAAAATGTCAACGCTCAGACAGCTTCATTCTAAAGATTACCAAACTCAGATTTAGAAATTTTAGTACAAGATTTTATTTCTATGAACATTTGAGACTGCATTGCTTCCTTGATTACTATTCAAAGATACTTCTACTTCTCATGGATTTCTGAATACACTTACATCTTTCTGCCGTGCACAGATTTCTCACATCATTATTTTTTATAGGCATCCCAATTGAATTTTTAACATAAAAATGATGCCCTAGAAAAAGTGGTGTACAGTTACTATGGGATACTTCTTTATCTAGCATATCAAAACATCAAGCTAAATGTATTGAAGGAGAACGATCATGTTTTTGGTTGGTTTGTTTGTTTGTTTTTCTCATCCTAATTATGATTAGCCAGTTGAAATGAAACTTAAAACGACTGGAAAAGTCTTTGTTTTGGTGGTCAAAACTTAAAAAATTTAAAGAAAAAAAATAAAAACCACAGGGTGAAACCAATGGGAAAGAACTGGATGTATGGTTCCTCTCCATTCATGGTCCCCTGCATTGTCAGCGTATTTTATAGACAGAGATAGGAACCTCAGGGTTTATCTCTTCTTGATGCCATTGATACAAAGCAAACTGCATGCAGCCCCCAGATTGTATGCAGCTTCTGTTTCCCCAATATTGAAAAGTCATGTATATGATTCATTTTGGCCTAATCTTCACCTGTCATGCTGATGGGATCTCCAGGCCATTTCCATATTTTTGAATGGGAAAGGAAAATGAGAGAAGGGAGGGGTCACCATGGTTCACTATGCCTCTCACACAGTTCTCCATTTTGTCCTTGTAGGTACTTAAACTTCATTGCTCTGTCAAGATCATTCAGGGTTTCAACTACTTTGCTCCCAGCAAATGGCCACCCTTGAGCCCTTCATAAATTGCCTGACACTTACCTTTAATTCTTTTATGTTTCCAACCAGCCAAATGAAATGCAATGATTCAATACTTTACACTGACATTTTTTAAGTGCCCATTCATTTAATAGAAAAATGTTTATAATACTTCAGTAATGTATGTGTATTTCTTATCCTCTTTCTTCCTAGATAATAGACTGAAACATACTAGGAAAGATTATATTATTCCCTATATGTAGAAACATGAACATCTGCCTTCCTTTATAAGTAACTCATCCAAAAGTAAATAACTAAAAAGCAATCTTTGGAAAAAAATTTCAACTTTCTCCAACTTTATATCAGATATTGTTAAGAGGATTTCATTGTAGTTGTTGTTTTAGTGGGGGTGACAGAAACAGTGGTGTGTAAGCAAACTACTAACCTTATATGAAGTAAGTGCTTTATCTCAGACTCTAAAGTGAATAAGTTTGAGTCAATGAAAGTTACCACATAAAGGTGAGTAGTCCAATAAGTACCATGTCAAATGTTATACATGTACACGTACTGTCATTTGCTTGCACTCCTGTGAACTAGAAAACAGCTCAAGGACATAACCACGATTAACTATAAATTTTCCCTTGAGGATCAATTTTGTATTTGAACCAGGGAAAAATTCATAAAACTTTTTAGGTAAGTCCACAATTCTAACCAGATTCAATGTAAAATGGTTTGCTTGAAACCATTAGCTTTCGTGCCTGATAACATATCTACTTACTACATACAAAAAAATCAATAGAAAGAGAACAGTAACCATAATTTCAGACGACAACAAAAATGGGGGCCATTTGCATTGGGTTTTCTTTTCCAAAACTTTGTTTATTTTGATATTTGCTTTTGTTCTTTTAGGGTAGAATAGTTCTTTCTAAATTAGGAACTGACAGCTTAATTATGTGTGATTGATTTTTTTGCAGCAGTTAATTCTGAAATATAAATACCTATCTTAATTCTTATTTGTATTTATCATATTCAATATAACACAAATATAGAATGGAAACAGTTTAGTTTTGTTGAAATCAAGAATGTTGATTGGAGAAATCTTAGTATGGACAAAACTTTATTCAGCAAATGTTCAGTTATCCCATTCTGCATTGTATAGTTAGTCCCACGATAGTTTGGTGAACTATAGTCCCATAGAACTATAGGACCAAAATGCTATGTGGAAGTAGGTGGGATGAACTGTTTTAATGAGAAATCCTTAACAACATATTCAGTCATGTCCCTATTTTATACTCAACGTAAGCAGTGGGGGAATGTCACCGCTCTTCTCTCCGTCATGGCAAATCTCACAATATTATCTGCAAAGATATGCAGTATTTAAAAAAACTTTACCTTAAATATCTGTGGTATTAAATATTCCTCACAAAATGCCACGATTTCTAGGTTATTATGGCTTTCCCCACTGATAGCAAAGCCTAATGAGAATAACACAGCTTTTGAAATCAGACTGATTAGAATTGAATCTTAATCTTGTGAATTACTAATAGTTATACAAGGTTACCAATGTTATTTAATCTCTGTGAGTTTCAAATTTTTTTGCAGAATGCCAGTAACTATTCCACTAATTCAAAAACTGCAGAGCATATTATGATGCTTAAATGAAATCATGGTGAGGGTGCCATGTCTTAAAGCCTGCCCTGTGCATTATACACACTCAGTCATGCAGTTGTTCTTGTGATGATATAAGCCTTTATGCTGAACACTTTTTGATTATTTCCCTAAGTGGTGTCTCAATTTCCTCTTAAATCATATCGATTTCAAAGGAAAGAAAGAAAGCAAGCATAGGAAAATTAAGGCGGAGATAGCTGATAAATGGTTATATTAGTTAGCATTCTTAATTGGAAGTAGCAAAAACCCAATTCAATCTACCGTAAGCAAAAATAAGGAACATTTATTGTCTCCTTAATGTATTCATCAAAGGGGTAGAGTTGGCTAAAGGAATTTTCAAGCAATGTCCTCAGGATTTGTCTGTGTATCATCCTGCTCTGAGTTCTCTATGTTAAGTACCATGTCAAAAGATCTTGCCCTGTGGACAAACACAGCCTTGAGAGTTCTAGGTTTTCACAATATTTACAACTGCAGAAGGAGAGACTCCCAGAAACCTACTTTTAGTTTGATATAGTCTTACTTGTGTATTTCTGCATTTTCTGTCTTTGCTTTTGGTGTCAAATTTTAAAAAATCATCGCTAGGTCTGATGTCAAGGAACATACCCTGTGTGCTTTTGTGTAGAAGTGTTATTAAAAAGTCTTACATTCAAGTCTTCTATCCATTTTGAGTTGATTTATTGTGCATGGTATAAAATAGGGGGTCCAGTTTAATTTTTGGCATGTGACTCTCCAGTTTTTCCAACACCATTTATTGAAGGAGTTATACTTTTCTCATATATATTATTGGCTTCTTTGTCATAAATTAACTGACCATATATTGTGGGTTTATTCCTGGACTCTCTATTCTGTTTCATTGGTCTCTGGGATAGTGTTTATGCCAATATCATATTGTTTTGATTACTATAGATTTGTAATATAGTTTCAAATCAGAAAATGTTATGACTCTTTTTTCTTCTTTCTCAAGACTGCTTTGGCTATTTGATATCTTTTGTGGTTCCATACAAATTTTAGTATTGCTGTACTAGTTCTGTAAAAAATGCCATTAGAAAATTGAGAAGGATTGCATCAAATCTGTAGATAACTTTCAGTAGCACGGGCATTTTAACAACATTAATTCTTCTAAGCTATGAGCATGGAATATCTTTCCTTTTATTTTTGTTTCCCCAATTTGTTTAATTAATTTCTTATAGTTTTTAGTGTACAGGTCTTTCACCTGTACAGTTAAATTTGTTCCCAGGTATTTTATTCTTTTTAATGTAAATGGGATTGTTTTGTAAATTTTTCTTTCTGATTGTTTGTTGTTAATGTAGAGAAACATAACTGATTTTTGTATACCAATTTCATATCGTACAATTTATTGAATTTGTTTACTAGTTCTAACAGTTTATTGGACTTTAAGGTTGTCTATGTATAATATCATGCTAGCTGCAAAAGGAGATAGTTTTACTTCTTCCCTTCTGTTTAGATGTATTTCATTTCTTTTTTTACCTAATTGCTCTGTCTAGGATTTCTAGTGCTCTGTTGAATAAAAGTAGCAAGCGTGGGCATGTTGTCTTTTTCCCGATCTTATCACTAATGATCGGGAACAAGATCAGCTTTTCACCATTGAGTGTATTAGCTCTGAGCTTGTTATATATGTCCTTTATTAGGTCAAGGTAATTTCCTTTGTGACTAGTTTGTTAAGAGTTTTTTATTTTTAACCAAGAATGGGTGTTAAATTTTGTGAAATTCTTTTCTGCATGTATTGAGGTGATCATATGACTTTTATTCTTCATATTTTTATATGGTATACCTCAGTGATTGATATGTGAATGATGAACCATTCTTACATCCCTGGAATAAATTACCCTTTGTCATGGCTATGACTCTTTTATTATTTTCCTTGTAATTGCTTAATTCAGTTTGCTAATATTTGTTGAGAACTTTTGTATTTGTATCCATAAGAAATATTGTTCTGTAATTTTTAAAAATCTTTTCTTAGTGTCCTTGTTTGATGTTGGTGTCAGGGTAATGCTTCCTCTTCTATAATTTGAGAGTTTAAGAAGAATTGGTAATAATTATTCAAATGTTTGATGGATTTCATCAAAGAAGGCATTTGGTCCTATAATTTTGTCTATTGGGAAGTTTTTGATTAGTGATTTAATTTTCTTACTAGTAATTGGTCTGTTCAGATTTTCTATTTTTTTTAGGATTCAGTCTTTGTAGGTTGTATGCTTCTAGAAATTATCCAATGTGTTGGTGTATAGTTGTTTATAGTACAGTTTACTCTTAAAATTGCGGGGGTTAGGGGTACTAAGCCCCTCACAGTCAAAAATCTATGTATAACTTTGGACTCCCCTAAAACTTAGGTTGTACCACAATATCCATGGACCATTGATTTCAAGATTCCCCATGGATACCAAAATCTGTGGATGCTCAATTCTTCTGTATAAATGGTAAATATCAATGCACAGAGTCAGCCCTCTACATCTGTGGACTGCCAACTATAAATAAAAAAACAATGCAGGTGTTTATTGAAAAAAATCTGCATATAAGTGGACCCACACAGTTCACTGTGTGGTTCAAGGGTCAACTATGTAGTATTCAATAATTTATTGTATTGCTGTGATATCAATTGAAATGTCTCCTTTTATTTCTGAATTTCTTTGAGTCCTCTCTTTTTAATGAGTATAGCTAAATATTTGTGAATTATGTTTCACTTTTTAAAAATAGCTCTTAGTTTCATTAGTTTTGTTGTATTGTCTTTTTGGCTTCTGTGTTATTTATTTCCACTCTTATTTTCAGTAGTTCCTTACTTCTACTATATTTGGACTTTATTTCTTCTTCTTTTTCCCATTGCTTGAAGTATCTGATTAGGTTATTTATTTTAGATTTTATTTTTCTTAATGTAGGCTTTCATTGCTATGAATTTTCCTCTGAGAACTGCCTTATCTGCATTCCATAAATTTTTTGGTATGGTCTATTTCTACTTTTATTTTTCTTAAGATTACTTATTGCTCTTTTGATTTCTTTTTAATACAGTTGTTCAATGGAATGTTGTTTAATCTCTATGTATTTGTGAGATTTCAAGGGTTCTTCTTCTAATTAATATAGTTTAATATCATTGTGATAAAAATATTTGATATGATTTTAATATCCTTAAATTTGGGAAGACTTGTTTGTGACCTAATGTATGTTCTATATTGCAGAATGTTTCATGTAAGTTGGAGAAGAATGTGTATTCTGATGCTGTTGTATAGGATATTCTGCAGAACTCTGTTATGTTCATTTGATATGGTATGTATTTTAAGTCCAATGTTTCCTTAGTGATTTTTTTTCTGGATGAACCATCCATTGTTGAAAGTGGGCTATTTAATTTCCATGCTATTATTTATTGCTCTTTACTTTTCTCTTCAGATCTGTTAATACTCACTCTTGAGCAATTCTTTTTCATTTCTTTTTACTCCTCTAATTAGATGAATGTCATTGAACAGTGTTCAAGTTTGTTGATACCTTCTTCCCTTTCATCTAGTCATATTTAATTTCTTTACTGAATTCTTCAGTTAAGTTATTTCCTCAGCCTTATATTTTTGTTAGTTATTTTCTTATATTTTCTGTTGAAATGATCACTTTGTTCATACATGGTTCTCCTGACCTCTATGAGCGTCTTTATGACATAATTTTAAACTATTTATTAGATATATCAGTTACTCCCTTTAATTAAGGTCTTAGTCACCTCCAGTTCATGTTGTTCCCCATGTTCTTTGAGGAAAAAAATGAGAGTTTATTTTAATCCTTCCTATGGTATTTTCTTTTTCCTGTACTTTTTCTTTCAACTCTTTTATAAAACAGAATACTTTAGGTGAATTTTACATTTCTGGTAGATGCGAAAATCAATTTTAATATAGTGTTTTTATGTGTAGGTTAAAATATTGTTTGATTCCCCCCCCCAGAAATATGAAGGCTTATACAGGCCCAAATTTGTGTATTGCTATTCTCACCCAGTGGTAATTTCATGAAAAGACTTTAGGATAAATGTACTGTGTGTTAAAAGTGACTTTTTGTTGTTTCCTTGTTTAATCAACCTACAAGCATTACTATTAACATAATATAAATGTGCTTAGTTAAAATTCTAGTCAAATTCAGTGCATCAGTAAAATAATCAGTTTAATTTGGAATGGGAGGTATACAATGAGATATATTTAGAAATAAATATATTTATTGAAATAGTATTACCCTCTTTACAAAATTAATATTTTCTTTCTGGTTTGGGTTATTACTGGTAGTATTATCAACTTATTACTAATTATTAGTTAATACTATATTAATTATTATTTTATCACTAGAATAATTACTGATTCTATTAATAATACAAAATATATAGGGTCTTTAATTCTTGTCAGCTATATGCTAAATACTTTAAGTTCTCACAAAATTCTGTTTTCCATTTTATAAATAAAAAAACTAATATAAAGAAATTATTTTATAAGAAGTAGAGCTAAGAGAATAAATCTAAGCCTTAACCATTATGTTGTTATGAATCCCTACTATAAATTTTTATTACAATTTTTACTGAATATATTTATGCATTAAGAAAAATAAGTAAGAAATTTAATTTTTGTTTAGAAAAGATATGTGTGTGTATTCATATATATACACAGACCTTACTAATTTTGTTTCTATGTGTAAGTAAAATTAACCACTTGCATAAAAAGAGCCCCTCCCATAAAATTAGCTTTGCTATATGATGGAAGCACTATTAAAGTGTATGACTTATTTTTTAATATAAAACTTGTTTTCTTTTAGGTAATTTGTATAGAGACTTTAATGCCCAAAGAATCATTACATAGGAAAAGAAAAGCTTATAGACTTAAAAAGTATCTGTCATTTGTTGAGATTTCATTTTTCCTAAAAAAAATTTTAGCATTCTCTTTAGCAATAATATTTGCATCCATAAACAAGCATTCTAATGGGAATGGATAAATCAGAAGTGAACAGATTGAGTCAACCAGGGTCAGCAAACCTTGCAAGTCATTATCATAAATGCCTGTCAGCAAGCATATATAAAAGTATAGATGTCAATGCTCTGTTCTTAATAAAGAGGCATCTACACCATGGTCTCACTTTCACTACAGCTGGCACCTCTGACTTCACTTTGCAATGGCAGATATGTGCTGACCTCAGCAAAGGCAAAGACAAGATGGAATCAGCATGAAATTGCACAGGGTGCAAATATTATTAAAACATTATTGTTTATTGAGCCCCCATTTGTCAAGAAAGCTCAAGTGATTACACACAAGTTATCTTCCTGGCCATGCTCTTTGCTCTCCTTTCCCTTGTCTAACCCAAATTTGTTTTACTTCTGTGAATTGATTCTATGTTTACATACAAAAAATGATCCAGCTGCTGTTTAAAGCAACATATTCCACTTTTGCAAAATTAGGCAAAACAATTTCTATACCATTAAAGTGTATACACATACACACTTTGGAAAAATAGCTAAGGATGCACACAGATTTTTGAATCTAGGATGAGTTTTCTTAAATATTTTTTAAATCTTAAGCTCAGAATGTTTAGTGAATTGTCTGAAATTATATGTGAAGTATTTGATATGCACATATGTTGTAGAGAAGTTAGCTTGCTGTTTCCATAGAAGTCTTCTCCCCTTCCAATAAAGCATTACCCATCCTACAAGAATGACTCCTACATGCTTTGTTTGTATAACCCCAGTTATGGCTAGAGTTGATTGTATTATGACTGTATTATTTATCTAAATTGGAACTTTTCAGATTCACTTTTCCAGTAATTTGGATTTAGGATTCAGCAACAGCAAGTAAATGGCTAGAGATTTATATGTTTCAAAATGTAACATATATGCTTATGTACTTATATACCTATACTTCACCAAGTGAACAGAGAGAGAAAACTATTCTACCATATCATAAAGGCTGAACTAAGAGTGGATTTCCAAACACTTTCTGTATTTTAATTGATTCTCTCTGGTTAAGTTCTGGCTCCATTCTAGTGCATGATTTCTGTGAGATAACCCAATACATAATTTACAAATTCATCATATCCTTAAGCTGCCTCAGATGGTTTCATTTATGCACAGAAAGTCATAAAATGTGCATCATTAAAAAAAACTGTGACAGACCACTGTTTTGGGTCCTAAATGGGTAAAAGTCTGGCTTTGTGGTATTACACCACTCCCAGTCAACTAGGCAGTGCCTGGTAGTCAGCTTCCTTAGTCTTGCAGAATACGATGATTCTCTTGTGTTCCTCTATAGAGAAAATAAGATAATGCTGCACTATGAAAGTAAATATATGCTCAATGTAATATATTAAAAATAAACACATTTACTCAAGTAAAAACATACCTTGGGAATATGGACCACATCTGTCTTTTGCCATATGGGTTTTTTCTGCTTTCTAGGCAGGAAACAATCAGTTCGCCTTGATTTCTCATCCCAGAGACAGATGTTTCAGAATTAGAGGAAAATCCAGTTAATTCAAGGTGTAGAATCCACCTGTCAGAGTGTAAAGAGAACACATTTTTTAGTTAGATGGCTCTAGATTCAAATTCCAAATTCTTCATTAATCATGTGCATGATTTTGGACAAGTTAATTTATTACTCTGAGTTATATTTCTCCTCTGAAAAAGAGGACAATTGGATCAGTCTGAGAAATTAATTAAATGAGATAGCACTTGTCATGTAGCTTGAATTGTGCCTAATACAATACATAGTAAGTACACGGAGCATCTTAATTCAGCTCCCTTCCACCCGTGTTTGACAACCCTTGGTTTTAATTTGGGACATGATACTAATACATGCTCAACTTAATAAGGCCTGACAGTGGTAACAGAGATCCCACAGGTTAATGTACCTAGTATCCTGTTTCCATAAACTCCAAAGGTCTTTCAGTACCATTAACACCAATGAAGAACAACTCATTCATTCTAGAATCAATTTTCAATATGTATCTATCTAGAACATTCCAGATAGTAATAATAAATGCTAATTATTGGTATAATTAAGTAGTAATCAACTATGCATTATATGATTTACCACTTAAATATTTACACCAACACTCTATTGCTATTTCTATTTTGATACTATGAAATCTGAGGTTTAGAGAGGTTAAGTAAGTTTCTTGCACAAGAATTCAAAACCAACTTTGTTTGGTTCCAAAGTAAACATTATAACCAGATTCTTTCATATCTATCCCATTAAAGCAATTGTTGCTGACTCCAGAATTTGACAGGAACCCAGGGGGGGTGGTTAAAAAACAAACAAACTGGTGATTCTACCAACCAGTATTTGAAAAAAGTTGTAGTTGCTAAGTTATTCTCTTTGTTTTATATTATTTCCTTTCTTCCTTCCATCCTTCTTTTCTTCCTTCCTTCCTTTCTCCCTCATTCCTTTCCTTCTTTCCTTCATTTAGCAATTCTAACCCATTTAAGTAAAGAAAATATTTACAAGTGGGCTAGTATTACTTGTTATTGCTTTGCAATTTTAATTTTTGCATTAACATAAAAAGGTAGAGAACAAATTAGAATATTATGTTTAAAAATTGATTCAAATGTTTGAACATTGAAAATTTATGGAATCACTCATTTATTCAGCAAATATTTATTGAATGTCTACCTTGTGGCAAGCTTTGTTAGATACTGAAAATAATAAATAAAATAAAGTCCCTTGTCTAAGGGCAAAATAAACAATAAACAAATCTCTAATCATATTAAGGAATGGTTAGTGTTACTTAAAAAGTGTATCAAGCTGCTTCTCTATAGGGGCTGGAGCCAAGGGATGATCTGACTAGTACAATACCTGTTTGGGCCTCTTAAATTCAGGCTCTTTTAATCCATCTGGCCTACTCTGTCAAAATTACCACAGTGCCCTGGGAAGACCCCTGATGTCTTTCTCTTAACAGTCATCTTAACTATTTTGTGAACCTAATTAAAAGTGATTCAGGTTCCCTCTCAAAGGCTGCTGAGTTATATACATAAAAGGGGATATATGTCTGGTAATCATTTTTACTATTCTAGATCAGTTTAATAGGAATAAGATGTTTTCCGAAGATTATATGGCAGTTAGGGAGCAGAGCAGGCTACATTATAGGTACATTTCTGACCATACACAAAAGGAAGAACCGTAATAAGTTGATTTTAAATGTAATGGCAAGGAACTTCAGAAGATGCGTGAGTGGGGTCTGTGGATTAGAACAAAACAAAACTAAGCAATCAAAATGAATCACTTACACCCTGGCCGATATGGGTCAGTTGTTTGGAGAGTCCTTCCAGAGCCAAAGGGTTTGATTCCCAGTCAGGGCACATACCTAGGTGGAGGGTTCCATCCCCTGTCTGGGCATAAGGACCCCTGGTCCAGGCATGAATGATCCCAGTCTGGGTATCCATCTCCCTGGCATGTAGGGGAGGCAACCAGTGATGCTTCTCTCTCTTCCATGGTATTTCCATCCTTTATCTCTCCTTTCCTCTGTCTCTAAAAGCAACAGAAATAAGTGTCCTTGGGTGCAGATATATATTACAAAAGCCAAGTTACCTGGGAAAATTATCTATTTCTAGTTAATTGATTATCTATCTGGATTATTAATTTTCACAATGATTACTCTCTATCCTTATTATTGTTTCTAAAAGAGGCGACGCACCAACACAGTGTTGTAGATGTGCTGTATGACCCACCCACATAGCAATTTCTCCCTCCCATTGCCTAAACCAATTTTGTAGTTAAGTAGTTAAGGAGACATTTCATCTAAATCTTTGCCAAGAAAATACATTTTTATAGGGGTTTTGCATACACACCCTAATAAATATATCAGTAACTCATTGTCTTTTCTATTACTTTGTTTATTTTTCCTCATAATGCTTTAGTTACTTAAAAATATGTTCCACATCTGGTTATCTGTTTATAGTCTGTCTTATCCACTAAAACGTAAGATCAAAAATTTTAACAACCTTGTCTTATTCGCCATTGAATTGTACATGCAATTCAGCACCTTGAATACTGGCTAACAACATTAGCAACTAAAATACAGTAAAAAGACTGGCTGAGAATATTGAAGCCATTCTATGGATATAAAGGTTCAACTGATTAAACATCTAATTTTATTTATGTATTAACTCCTATAATTTCCTTAGTAGGTGCTGGAAAAGAGTAGGGAGATAATTGGTCCTCTATTTTGTTCTTTTCCTTAATTTGAAATATTTATTGAAATATCTCCTTTCCCATGTTTCAATTCAAATTCCTATTATTTTGATGTAATATTTTATAAGTGGCCAAATATTAGGGTATGTGGATATCCTGATGATTTTTTCTTGTTGCACACATCTGGCACACACAAAAAAAGTGTGGGAGAAGTGGCTATCCGTGATGTTCTGTATTCTGTTGAAATATATATATATATATATGTGTGTGTGTGTATAAACATATATGAACTCTATATTAACTCCTACAATTTCCTTGTTAGGAACTGGCAAACTGTGGGTCTCCATCTATTTTCTTTCCCTGAGTGTGTGTGTGTATACGTGTGTAATAAATTTAATCATAGCCTCTCCCAAAAACATTCTACTACAAGATAATGTAGGGATTGGGTGCATAGTTTTTAAACCAGACTCCCACATACCAGTTAATAATTATTTACATCTCCACACCTCATCTTTATCTTCACTAAAATATGGATGATGAGAGCTCTGAACTCATAAAGTCGTTCTAAGGAGAAAATAAGTTAGGAATCCAAATGCTAAAATGCTGTGAGACACGTACTGAAATATTAGTATCAGAAGACAGTTCTCCAGAGAACTCTCATGTTTCTGCATGTCTAAAGAACAGAGGCACTCACAGTTTTCTTCTACACTGTCTTTTTTAAGGATGTTTACAAAGTGAATGGCTGAGGAATCTCAATCTAAGGGAAATGCATTCTTTATAAGGAGCTTCCCTTTGCCTCAAAGGGAGATATTATCCTTATTTTATAGATAGTAAAAAAAAATGCTTTTATAAGGAGGGAGTCACTATCTCTACATTTCAAGGTTGTTCACTTTGCAAACATCCTTGAAAAGACAGTCTGGAAGAAAACTGCATTTGTGGATGTAATCTGGCCCTTTATTTTGGGGGAAATAGGGCTTGGAGAATGGGTGCAAGACAATGTTTGTACTCTGGCTATTACTAATGCTGTGAGCAAGAAAAGCTTGTTTCTGCCCCAAGAGTCTCCTGTCTCATCGTAATATTCATGAAGTCATAGCAATATACCTTATATGGTAGTGAGTAAATAAATTCAAATCCTTCACAGTTCTGGACAGTCAGAATTATTATTTTTAATAAGTTTATTTTTATTTGTCTACTCTGTATTGTTTACTTATTTATTTTTATTATTATTAAATTTATTGAGCTGACATTGGTTAATACAGATTTTAAGTGTATATTTCTATGATCGTGTCCCCATCACCTCAATTCTGAAGTTGGTTTCACTTTGGGTAGTGTGCAATACTATTAATCTTATTTCTTCTAGGTTTTATATAACTTTCTAACATTGAGACAGTAAAGTTTCTGAGACAATTGCAACCTGGATAGTTCTCCTCCATTAATTACGAACACTTCCCCTTTTTCGAATCTCTCTACCACTATCACTTACCCACCACATGCTATAAAATGTAGCCTTGCTTGGCGGGAGAACCTAGCACTAAAAAAATTGATCCTGAAGACAAACTGCTACAGGCCAGTTTATGTTGTTTCATATTTCCTACAAGCTATACATCAATTATCACACTCACAGTCAGTGCGCGAATTCCATAAGTTGAAGTATTTTCAATTGATCAGAAGTGTGCAGTTTTCTGTGCAACATTCCCTTTCTTTGTTAAATTTTTCTCACTCCACTGTACTCTCCGTTGTCTTATTTTCTACTTCACAATCTCTTGTGCTAATATCACATAGTTCTTTATTCAAAGTACTTTACCTTCAGGTGTTTCAGATTTACAAAAAAGAAAAATATGGGCAAGTTTTCTATTGCAGTTTTCTATTTTTTTAAAAATTTAAATCTAATTATTGTTTGAGTACAGTTTTCTGTCTTTTACTCCCATCCCAGCCCACCCCTCCCCCAGTGCTCCCCACCTCCCTCCCATTTCCACCCCCCTTAGTTTTTGTCCATTTGTCCTTCATACTTGTTCCTGTAAATCCTTCCCCTTTTCTCCTGAAATTCCCTCCCCTCTCCCCTCTGGTCCCTGTCAGCCTGTTCTTTATTTCAGTGTCTTGGTTATATTTTGCTTGCTTGTTTGTTTTGTTGTTTAGGTTCCTGTTAAAGGTGAGATCATATGGTATTTGTCTTTTACCACCTGGCTTATTTCACTCAGCATAATGCTTTCCATTTCCATCCATGCTGTTGCCAAGGGTAGGAGCTCCTTCAGTTTTCTATCCACCATCTGAGAGATGGCGCACAAACAGAGCCAGCAATATTTATGTTCCACGATTTTGCATGATGTAGCTTTT
Source organism: Artibeus jamaicensis (assembly GCF_021234435.1). Classification (NCBI taxonomy): domain Eukaryota; kingdom Metazoa; phylum Chordata; class Mammalia; order Chiroptera; family Phyllostomidae; genus Artibeus; species Artibeus jamaicensis. The sequence goes on along the minus strand of NW_026522025.1, from coordinate 19,882,219 downwards.
GTCTCCTCCATTTGTTTTTACTCAGCCCTTTCTTCCTTGTTTAAAAAAATATCAAAGCATTCTGTAAAATAGTTTAGATATGTCATTAGTTTATCAGTATTTTATGCTTCACAAGAACATTTATAAGACTGTCTCCTATGATGTTTCCACTCCATAAGCCATGATAGAGATTATCATACCCTATGGTTTCAGCAGCAGTTTATTAAACAGTTTAGTAAACATAACTCTGCATGTTTAAATCACTAGTTTTTAAGTTTTTGTTAATATTATGTCAACAATACAATTAATTTAAAACTATAATAGTTATTATTACTGTATTTACTATTTTGAATATATTTTATTGGTTGTACTATTATAGTTGTCCCATTTTTTTCTCCCCTTTATTCCATTCCACTCCATACCCTTCTTCCCACCCTGTACACCCTATACCAGCATTCTCCCACCTTAGTTCATGTCCATGGGTTGTACATATAATTTCTTTGACTTCTCCATTTCCTATACTATTCTTAACCTCTCCCTGTCTAGTTTGTACTTACCATTGATGTTTCTGATTCACTGTACCTGTCCTCCCATTCTCCCCTCTCCCCCTATTCTCCCCTCTCTCACTCCCTGCTGATAACCCTCTATGTGATTTCTATTTCTGTGAATCTGTTCCTGTCTTAATTGTTTGCTTAGTTTGTTTTTGGTTTTTTTAGGTTCAGTTGTTGATAGTTGTGTTTGTTGTCATTTTACTGTTTGTATTTTTGATATTCTTTTTTTTTTCTTAGATAAGTCCCTTTAACATTTCATATAATAAGGGCTTGGTGATGATGAAATCCTTTAACTTGATCTTGTCTGGGAAGCACTTTATCTGCCCTTCCATTCTAAATGATAGGTTTACTGGATAGAGTAATCTTGGATATAGCCCCTTGCCTTTCATGACTTCAAATACTTCTTTCTAGCCTGTTCTTGCCTGCAAGGTTTCTTTTGAGAAATCAGCTGATATTCTTATGGGAACTCCTTTGTAGGTAGATGTCTCCTTTTTTCTTGCTGCTTTTAAGATTCTCTCCTTATCTTTCATCTTGAGCAATGTAATTATGATGTGCTGTGTTGCGTGCGCTTCCAAGGATCCAACTTCTTTGGGACTCTCTGAGCTTCCTGGACTTCCTGGAAGTCTATTTCCTTTGCCAGATTAGGAAAGTTCTCCTTCATTATATTTTCAAATAAGTTTTCAATTTCTTGCTCTTCCTCTTCTCTTTCTGGCACCCCTATAATTTGAATATTTAAATCATAGGAATATTTAAAGTTGTTGGAATATTTAAAGTTGTCTGGAGGTTTCTATACCTCTCCTCATTTTTTTGAATTCTTGTTTCTTCATTCATGCAAATCTGTTGATTTGAGTCGTGGTTTCCTTCCCTTCACTGTTGGTTCCCTGTATATTTTTCTTTATTTCACTTTGCATAGCCTTCACTTCTTCCTCTATTTTGCAACCACACTCAACCATTTCTGTGAGCATACTTGTTAACAGTGTTTTGAACCATGCATCTGATAGGTTGGCTATCTCTTCATTGCTTAGTTGTATTTTTTTCTGGAGCTTTGATCTGTTCTTTCATTTGGGCCATATTTTTTTCTATGCATATTTGTTTCTATTTTGTTGAATTGGAAATGAAAAACAAATTAAGAATCTGACTCACTTCATTTGTAAAGATAGAATTGCCACAGTATTACTTAGAGTCAATCTAAAAACAAAAGTTAAAAACTGCAGAAATTTCTCCGTTTCCCCAATACCATCACTGCTCCCTATGCCTTCCACAAACAGAAACAGTACACACATGCTCTCCAAACACTATCACAATTCGCATGTGTCTCGCTGTCATTCAAGGCTGGGCAGGTTAACACAGAATTTAGGCAGATGGAAGAACATTCGCAGAGTCATTGGGATGTCTGACATGCCTTTATTCTGGAGTGGGGCTATCCTCACATGCCGTAAGCCACATGTGACACCATATGTCACGCCACTGGAAATCCTGATTTCCTTATATATTAGGTGCACACAAAGCTAGCAGGGTGTCAGTACTGAACTTCAGGTTATGTAATAGAACTTCATTCTATGCATGCAGGCCCTTACTCAAGGTTATATGAATACTGCTACGTTATGTCTGCCTGGACATCTGGGTGAGGGAGCCTGGCTGACTTCAGTTTCCCTACACCATGGGAGTAACTATAAAGGAAGATGGAAGATGACTCAGAAAGTAGAAAGTATAAAATGATGCTGTTTCTTGGACAGAGTATATAGTATTCTGCACATTATGAAATAAGACTGATAAATCTGATGGGCCTTATAGGTAGATACTAAACTCAGTAAGTGAATACTTTGGGAAAATCAGAGGTGATTATTATTCCTAATGCTCCTTCACTTGGGAGTTAATCAACTAAGAACTTAAACTCTCATTTGTGCTTCTTTTGATATATAATGTAATAGCTGAAAGCTTAGGTTCTCTATCTGAGGTTTACAAATCTACAACCAGGGTATGAACCCTGATATCCACTCCATAGATTTGGTGTCTCTCCACCATTTCTCTTTATTTTCTGGTCACTGGTTCAGCAGATTTTTTTTGTTGTTGCTCAGTATTTCAGATTTTGAGGGGCCATATGTTTTCAGCCACCTAAACTTAACATTCTGAGCTAACATTTTCCTCTATAATGACCTCAGAGAGTTTACATAAGTGATTACATTATGGAAGAAACTCTAGAAAACTTGTTTTTTATAGCCAGTGCCACAGAGAATTACAGATCAGCAATTCTGTAATTGTTATAGTGCAAGCAGGGTTTATTGGTGATGAGTTATCACAGAAGAGAATGGGCCTTGCAGAGGTCGGGAAGAAAGGCAAGAGCAAGGGTTGCCAGGACAGGCTGCCAAGAGCAAGGGGGAGATCCCTTGCTCTGAGGCCTTATACCTTTGGTGAAGAAGTTACATATTGATTGACAGGTAAAGGTGGTGTTAACTTTCCAGGATAGGGAGGGTGAATAACCTAAAGTATTAATGGGCTTCTTCCCTTAGGCACTATGGGACATTTCCAGCCTTTCAGGGCTTGGAATGAAAACACAGTTTCAAAGGATTTCTTTCCAAGAAAATGGAAAAGACCCATAGAATTTTAAGGACTGCTGAGTCAGTGGGTGGGACAGGTAACCCTCCTCCTCCCTGCCTTGTTTTGCTATCTCTCCTCCCTAACAGTTAGACACATATTTGGTATTAGACACACATGATTCTCCCATAAAACAATCCAGGCTCACAAACAATAATGTTTCCTAGGTTTTGAACAGAGGGGAATTTATTAGTGTTGTGGGTAGAAGCTATGTGAAGGTATGGAGGGGCTCCAACAAGCTAGGGATTTTTCCCTTCACTTTTTCATTGCACTTTCACTTTTCTCTACCCAACAGAAAAATAATATCACTCATGATTTATGAAACTAGGCATTTTTATATAAATTATCCAATTTTAGTAGTCATAACAACCTTATACATTTTATTATAAACTTTTACAAGTGAAGAATGTTAAGTATCATGAGCTATCATTATAGATTTGACCAAGGATTTTAAGGCAGATAGAGAATTCTCTACTGTGCCTGACTTTACAAAGCATGATATAATAATAGTCAAACATTGGGAAATGTTTTTTTTATCACAATATATTGTCAGGCAACATTTCCCAAGGAGAATTTTAGTTTGTATTCTTTATTAATCTGACAAGCAATAGAAAAAGTGAAGTCATGGCCCAGTGATAAAGAATGAATAAGACAGACAAGGGTATGATTTCAAATATTCTGGATATTTTTTATTTAAGTGATTTTTAAAAATATGTCACTATACCTGGTAGTTTTCATATTTCATTCATATTTGGACAGCCTTGGTTTTTGTCATGGCTCGTCACATGCCAGCTAGGTGACCGAAGACTAATTATAACACTCTAATCATGGTTGTTCCAGATTTTTAAAATGGGACTAGGAGTTGTCTATCTTCACTGAGCTGTGCTAAGAATTAAATAAAGCAATGAACATGAGTTGCTGGCAGAATGTTTCTCCCCAAATAAATAACGAATATCACCTATTGATATTTTGCTGAATATTAAAGCCATTATTAATTTTATTATTCCATCATTTTTATTTCTGAAGTGAGTGAAAGAATGTTTTAATGATCACTTGAGCATTTTATGATAGACATACACTTTGTTATAAACCCCTCTAACCTGTCTAGTCCTTTCTGATTGAGAGGGGTTTGGCTTCCAATTCAGGCTTCTAGACTGAATTATCTTTTGTGGTTCTTGAAGCTTGCCTTATATTTCTAGTGTAAAGAATTGTATATGATTTCTTATATCTTAATTCCTCATAAATTGGTAATTTTTTCGTTATGAGCATATTTTATGGTTGGTCCATATAGTTTAGTAGTACATGTAATAGACAAGTTTGCAAAGACTCTTTTTGTTTTGTTTTTGTTAATTTAAGGAAACTTTTCCATTCTATTTATATATTTATTATTAAAAATTGCAGAATTAAATGTAAGGTGGAAGGCAAAAGAAGGAGCTTGATTCATACCACTCAGAGATAAATATTATTAGCATTAGACTTTATTTTCACCTAAGGTAGTTGCTTTATATTTCATACAATTAAGTATTATATTAAATATAAAATATATACATCCTGCTTTCCTTTAAAGTGTTTTTCTAGCATTTACTATAGTAAAAGTCCTACGTGCTTAAACATATATTATGCACACTCAAAAGCTAATCTGTTTTTAAACAATATTTATTATGGGAACATAGAGAAAAGTGCATAAACATATATATGTAGTTTAAATAAAAACTATAACTTAACAACTTAACAATATAAAGAAGCTGAATATTGGCCATGCACCAGAAACTTGACTGAGTACTTCCCCCTCACCAAATCCTTCTTGCTTTCCTCTCCCAGAGATAACCTCATCTTGAATTTTGTGCTAGAGACTTTCTTTATTTTCCTTACATTTTTATTTCCTTATGTTTTTATTTCCTTACATATATGCAGTAAGGACAGTGCCAGGAATGGAGAAAGATTTTAATTTTTCCTTGCTTGCAAGTTAAGTTAGAGTGTCATAGTTTCATGGATGGTGGCAAATGAACATGACTTGTGTGCAAGAGACAAGTACAGTTTCCTAATCACAGTTTGGTAATAGCGGAAGCCAGGGAATTGGCATGTCTATGTTTCCCAAATGCCCTTTCCCAAAGGGGAACTGAAAAGGGCCAGGTGACACCCATGATGCAGAGGAGTGCATTGTAGGAGAGGGACCCTAAGCTTAAAGATGCTATATTTGTTATAATGAGTGGTAAGTATGCATAGATTTAACCAAAGAAAACATATGGGACAATAAAGAAACCTTTTTTTTGGGGGGGTGTCAAGGATTAGGAAAAAACTGTCTCAATTTCAAGTCTTTTTGTTATACAAAATTTCTTGAAAAGGTAGTCTAAACCAAAGTTAGACAGTGCTTCTGCTTGAAGGACCAGTGGATAGTTGCCACCCAATAGCCAGCACCACTGGTGAAAAGTCAGTGCTTTCTCTGATTTCCTGCAAGTATATGAAGGCCATATATCAAGCATCTATCTATCTTCCATATCTTTATGGATCGATTTTGTTCTGTTGTTTTATTTATCTACCCTACAGCATTACCACACTCTCTTAAATATTATCTCTTTTTTAAATAAACATTTTAACAGTTTAAGAGTTATTTATTAGATATTATAAGGTAACAACATATCAATTTCACCATTTTTACATTTAATTTTTTAAGACTTATTTTTATTATTGTTATTTTTTAATTGTATTTATTTATTTTTGGAGAAAGGGGAAGGGGACTAGAAATAGAGGGAGAGAAACATCAGTGTGTGGCTGCCTCTCACACACCCCCTCCTGGTGGCCTGGCCCACAACTCAGTCACGTGCCCTGAACTGGGGATGGAACCAGCAACCCTTTGCTTCACAGACATGCGCTCAATCCACTGAACTGTACCATCCAGGGCCCTTAAGACTTTTTTTAAGAGAAGTTCTTGGATGAAAACAAAATTGAGAAGAAGGTATAGAGATTTCCATTATACCTCTGTCTCCACACAGGCACTGACTCCACCAAATATCAATCTCATCACCAAAGTGGAAATTTGTTACCAAGAATGAACCTACATTGGCACGTTATAATCACCTGAATTCCACAGTCTACCTTAGAGTTTACCTTGGTGTTGTACATTTCATTTGTTTTGATGTATGTACAAATTTATTTACATAACACATGAGATTTGTGCACTTGCTATATGTAACATATACCTCAAAATTAAAGAATTGATAAAAGGTAGATAATTAGAGAAAACCTGAATAGGTGACCTTTTGAAGTACCGTAATCAATAAAATTATAATACCCTTAATTAATTTATATTCTGTGCTAATAGGTAGCTACTAGCCATGTGTAGCTATTTAAATTTAAATTACATAAGAGTAAAATTATTTCCTCAATTACTCTACCCGTATTTTAAGCATTCGGTAACCACATGTGGCTAACAGACAGCAATTTTTGCAACACAGATTTTTAAAATACTTTTGTTATTGAAGAAAGTATATTTAGACAACATTTGCCTTAAACCTTTGTAATGCTTGATATTCAGGAGAGGAAGCAAAAATGCTTGAATATTTATGTATTTATATGTATATATGAGATATATTTGAATAAATTGATGAATAATAATTTCTTAATTATCTGAACTTACAATAAATAAAATAACTATATCATTTTATTCTGTGGTTTAGAAAACTGTTTCTAATCAGTCCTCAAAGTTACCGAACCACTCTTAAGCTTTATCAGTTTTAACATATAACTTCTTAAATGTAAATTTAAATTTTAATATTTTTTGTTTCCTTGCAATTCTTTAGAATAATTATCTTTTAGGTGCCTTTTATAATTCTCCTTTTTTTTTCCCATTTATATAATCCTGTTTTGTTTTGTTTACTTTTTATCTCAACCTATTATTTTGTTTGGGAATTCCATTTCATATAAGTATTGATTTCTTCCACTTCTATTTAATCGAGAAAAGCGTACAGTATTCAGAATTTTTCTTCTGGATCCAGCAGCAGTTTTGTTGTTATTGTTTGTTTGTTCAAATGCATGTTTGTTTGTTTTTTTAGTAAGCTTTCAGAACAGTTTATCGCTGCTATTTAAGTCTCCTTAAATTTACAAACAAGCATTGATATGTAAGGACAATTACCAACTCAATTCCACTTTTCTACCTGACATTTGCCTGATGCCAACTACTATTATCTACTGAAGCATCTCAACACTTACTTTTTTGAGCCCCCAGAGTACACAAAATTGCATTTTCTAGAAAGCACTTCTATGACATTATTCCTTCTGTGAATATCACTTTAAACATCAAAGCTCTAATCTAGCAGGCTGTAATCAGAATATAATGATTGGTAAGTTTCTACTCAGCCTTCTTCAATCCCCCCTCCCATCACCACGCTCCCCTAAATCCAGAAATTAATATATTAGAATGGATGTAAATACATGATTGATTGAGGGAGAGACATGGATTCTGAGGAGAGAGAGAGCATTTTTCTGACTCCCATAAAAAGTAATACTGTTGGATTCTGACATTTAACTGGACTTCATAAAATTAGGCAATGATATGTTAGCGCTAAGTACTGTGGTCAGTGGGTTGTGTGCCATCCACAAACTGAAAGGTTGTTGGTTTAATTCCTAGTCGGGCACATGCCTGGGTTCTGGGCCAGGTCTCTGGTTGGGGACGTGGGAGAGGCAACTGATCAATGTTTCTTTCTCACATTTATGCTTCTTTCCCCCTTTTTCTCCCTCCCTGCTCTTCTCTGTAAAAATAACTAAAAACATATTTAAAATACTAATAATATTTTAGATATCCTAGTAACAATGAGGTATTGGTAATGTAAACTTCAGAAAGTATTCAAAGCCATAACTATTGGGGGCTAGGTGGGGGATGTGGAGGGAGTAGGGGAAAAAGAGAAAAAGAACTCATGGACATGAACAACAGGGGGTGACTGCCATGGAAGGAGAGGTGGAGGCAGCTGTAGGAGGGGGGTAATTGTGTTAACCAGTTTCACACCAATAATTCAGTTAAAAAATTATGGTACACTGGTACAATGTTAGAAAGTGAAAAAAAAGACATATCCGGATGTATAAAAACTAATATTGTACTTCAATACTTGATAAAAAATTTATATATCAGAGAATGGAATAAAATAAAAAAGATTAATTCCTTCATTTGTCATTGAAAATCACCAAAAAGCTTCATAGATTCATATATGAACAGATCTAAAATCAAACTATATTAATATAAACTATAATATAAATTTCTATTCATGTGTTATTGCATGAGCTAAAGACAAACAAAAACATTATTTTATATTCACTGTTAATGGAATAGAAGATGCATTATTGTTAAGATGAAAGGTCTCTCAAAATTAATTTATAGTTTCAATGAAATTGCAATAAAAATCCCAGCAAATTATTTTATAGATATTGCCAAACTGATTCTCAAGTTTAGATGAAAAGTGAAGACATACAATGGTTAGTACAATACTGAAGAAATGGAACAAAATTGGAGGATTCACACTACCTGACTTCATGACTTACTATAAATCTATAGTTAACAAGACAAGGTGGTATTGTTAAAGTGTGTGTGTGTATATATATATATATATATATATATATATATATATGAAACAAAAATAGAGATTCCAGAAATAGACCCACACAAATACAGTCAACTGAGCTTTGACAAATGGGCAGAAGCAATTCAATGAAGAAAAAAGCTCTTTTTGACAAATGGTGCTGGAACAATCAGACATTATATATAGTAAAAAGAAAGAATGAAAGAAATTAGACACAAACCCTGTTTCTACCAAAAAAATGAAGCAAAAATGGATCATATAGCTAACTACAAATGGAAGATTATACAAGTTTAGAAAATAACATAAAAAATCTAGGCGACCATGTTTGGTGATGGGTTTTCAAGTATGACCCAAAAGCATGATCTATGAAAGAAAAAAATGAAAGTTAGATTTTATTAAATTAAATTTTTCTGCTCTGCAAAATACACTACATGGAGAATGAAAACACATGGCTCAATATGTGAGAAAACATCTGTAAAACACTTATATGATAAAGTGGTTAAATCCAAATTAAATGAAAATCACTAACATTCAACAATAAGAAAATAACCTAATTGAATATGGGCACAAAAGTGTGAATAGACACCCCACAAAAGAAGATAAAGAGATGAAAAATAATCATATGAAAATATGTTCAACATCACCTATAATTAGGGAATTAGAAATGTAAATGATGAGGTAGCACTTTATACCTGTTAAAATGGCTAAAATCCAAAGACATTCACAATGCCATATGCTGGCAAGGAGGCAGAGCCATGGGAGCACAAGTTCATTGCTGGTAGAAGTATAAAATGGTACACCAGCTTCAGAAGACAGCATGGCAGTCTCTTACCAAGCGAAACATAGTCTTAAATACCAACCAGCAATTCTGCTCCTAAATATTTACCCGATTGAATTGGAGCTTTATGTCTGCATAAAAACCTGCACACAATTTGTAAAGGTTTATTCAAAATCACTTAGAATGAACAAAAATGTCCTTCAATAGGTGAATGGCTAAACTTTGGTGTATCTATATAATGACATATTATAATAAGAAATGAGTTATTCAGCCACAATAAGACATGCATCAACCTTCAAAACCCATTGCTACATGAAAGAAGCAGTCTGAAAAAGCTGCATACTACAAGCCTCCAATTACACAATATTCCGGAGATGGGAAAACTACAGAGACACTGAAGAAATCAATGGTGGCTAGGGGTTTGGGAATGGGTTAAATAGGTGAAACATGGGGGATTTTTGGAGCAATAAATGGTTCTGTATTATACTCTAGTTGCGAATATATGACATTATGCATTGGTCAAGACCCATTGACCTTTATTGCACAAAAAGTTAAAGTTAACAAATGAAATATTTTTTTAAATCTCATTTAAGATATCAAAGGATCCCAGGATCAAAAGCAGATAGTGACAAAAGACTTTCCTATTTCAAATGTATCAAACATAATCACTGAAGTGGGTGACAGGAAATGACCTAAGTAACTGTGGAAATGAGTACAATTATGACTGAAGTGAAAAAAAAAAAAACCTGCACCTAAGCCCTGTATTCCAGTTAATAAAGTAGTTTTCCATGGAGAAATGGGCTAGCAATTCTGATACTACTACATATTGGTGTATATATACTGATATTGAAAAAGTAAGTAACTGAAGGGAACATAGTAGGAAATAGATTTCTCACTATTAGGAGTGGGAATTACCAGATAATTAAAAGGAATAGCTCAGAATGATTCACATTTTAATGTGTTACAGTTGGAGATATCAGTATTAATTCATGTTTAGCCTAATAGAGATACACACAAATATAGAAATATTTGTACATACATATAATACACTGGTTAGGCATATACTTCTTTGCTCCATCAGCTGTCAGGACCTAGAAACACTGACATCCTGGCAGAAGAAAAATAGCATGCCCAGTCATATTTTGGTTTCTCATACCATTCTTCAATTCCACTTTAAAAAGTTGAAAAGTCTTCATGGAGAATTCCTGTTGCTAGAACAGACGCAGGAAATGTAAAAATTTAACACGGAGGTCTGGAGCATCAAGTAGCGCCAAAAGGTACAGGAATCATCAGAAAACATGAAAGCTAATAAAACCGAGATTGACAGGGATACGTCAAAGGATCCACTGAAAAAGCCTATCGGTATTCAGAGCTCAAATAGTTTAGCAATAAAATAAAGTAAAATTAAATAATAATCCAAACTATAATATACTCTATTTTGCCACATATAATGCATGCTTTTTTGCCGAAATTTTTAAGGGAAAAATAAGGATGGGCATTATATGTGAGTAGTAGTAATTCTGTATCTATATAAATGTTTTTACTTGTTTTATTTATGATTATGGGTTAAATGTGTAACTGTGGAAAGCAATAATGATATCTGTATGTAAAATAGCACCCTGGAATACAATAACTGGTTTTGTTTCTAAATATAAATAAATGAATGCTTAAATTAAAAAAAATAAAATAAAATATTTTTTTCCTGAAAGTTTGGGCCAAAAACATAGGTGCACATTCATTATACATGGAAGCACATTATACATGGCAAACTACAGTAAATATATATGTGCCCACAGTAATATAAATAAATTAAAATGACTGAATAAAAAATATGAGAGATAAATCAAATCTCCCATGCAGAGAAATTATAAATATTTTATGTAAATAGTTCACCTTCAAGAGAAGGAAGTATAACACCTCATTGTTAACATGTGGGCTATACAAAGTAAAAAAAAAAAAAGGAGGTGGGGCAAACTTTATAGTGGAGAATTCTAAAAAACACCACTTTGCCAGGTGATCAAGGTCAACATCAACAGTCATACATCATTTTGATAGCATGTATCTTTGACATGATGCAATGAACACAGCACTTTCTCTATGAATTTTTTTTTCTTAAAAACCTATAACCGTACTCTAACCACAAAACGAGACATCAGGAAAATTCCAATGAAAGAGCTTCCTACAAAATACCTAATCAGTATTCCTTAAAACTGAACAGGTCATCAAAAACAATGAAAATCTGAAAAACTGTCACAGCCAAGAGGATCCTTAGATGTGACAACTAATGGTAATGTGTATCCTAGCTGGACTCCTGCAACAGAAAAAGGACACAAGGTCAACACTATAGAAATCTGAATAAAGTATGAACTTTAATGACAACAAATGAACAATGATTCATTCATTGTAACAAATGTATCATACTAACATCGTGTCTTAATACAGGGGGAACATTATCTTCTCAACTTTCTGTAAATCTAACAGTTCCAACAATAAAGTTTATTACAAAACAATATTTATAGTTTTAATGTGTAATTCCTCTAAAAATTCATTAAAAAAATAAAAATAAATTAAATCTAAGTGTAAATTTGTCTATCTATGCAGGATGGGGCAAATGTGGAGTCTACAGTTGTTTGTATGGAAAATAATACAATAATTAATAAATAGTAATACAGGAATAAACTGTTTTGTGTACTCACAATTGTAATTCTACTTTCCCTCACCATGTAGTCATATGAAAGTGTGTATATATATGCAATTTCCAAAAGATGAATCACCAATGAAGTAATAAATGAACTTCAGCAGAATTAGTAATCAAAGAAATATTAATTAAAATGAAAGCAAGACTATTCATTGATTATTAAATAAAAAAACATACAAAACCCACAATTCTCTGCTAATAAAAAAATAAATTCAAACATTTATTTTGAGGCCAATTTTCCAATATATTCAAGTTTATCATTTAGGCTTGTGCTGTTGGACCCACATAGTTTAATTCCAGTAATGCATTTTAATGATCCATATCAATTTCTGTGTATAGATTAAGCCCTAAATTTTAAACTAAAATTAAATTTGCACAGTGGTTGTTTTATCATGGTGAAAAATGAAATGACCCAATGTTTCTAATAGGAGGTATGTTAAAAAAAATTATAGCTACACAACTGCACATAGCTACACCATGAAATATTATTTTAGAATTAAACATAATGCTCAGAAAATATATTAATGACCTAAAAAGTTGGCTAAATTAAAGTATTATTAAATGTTAAAAACATTTATAATATGATCTTAATAGTATATATTCAAATATATTTATGGAGTTGTCAGCCTCTAAGATGGCTCTCAGAATGATCTTGCCTCCTGATGTTCAAGAGTTCCCTCACACACTGAATCACAGAGAGACTGCAGGACAATTTCTATGTGACAGAATTATGGTGCATGACTTTACAGAAAGAGAGAAATCCATTCATGTACCCTACAGGCTGTGTTAAGGATTTGCTTATTTTCCCCTAGATAATGTGAAGACATAAAATAGTGTAAGAAGAGAGGTAGAATAATAAGTTTTTTTGTTTTAGAAAAATTACTCTGAAATATAAGGTTATAGGTGGGCAAAAAGAATGTTGGGGACCAATTATTTAGTTGAGAGACTCACCATTTTATGGTGAGCAGAGATGGACAATTTTCAATTACTTTTTGTAGATAAATGGCAAACAACAGATAAAACATTTTTATTTATTCCACTAAATGAAAACATTGGCTCAATAAAAGCTATTTTGAATAATATTTTGATTAACAATATTAATTTGAAGATATGGTAAGGGTCTTTATGATGAAAATGCAATGATGACAAATTTATTATATTTACCTAAAATAAAGAGAAAAAAGTCATATGTTTTAGAAAGATGTTGAAAGAAAAAATTTCTGTTTGATTTATAATCTAATGCTTTAAATTACAGCTCTGATTAACAAACATTTAAAAATAAATGTAAGTACATATGTTTTAATATTCAGTTTATTTTCTAAACTAATACACATAAAATAAACAAATATACCAAATTATAAATAAAACAAGATAATAAAAAACACTGGGTTTGACAAATAAATTCTGAATGAATGTTTGTGGTGGATATTATATTATGCTTTTTCATACATTTTATCTGTTTTGTCTTAAATTTCTTGTCTTAAACTTGACAGTAATGATGGTGTCCCAGGTCATGGGATAATTTAAAGAATTCACTAATCATCTGGAACAAAAATAGTTTTGAAATAAATAATTTGTGAGATTGAATTATGATAAATATAAATAACAATTATTTGAGAATATGAGAAATATCAGTACACCATGATTCCATATCATTGCCTCCATTTTGCAGTGAAAATTGTGCGTAAATTAGAAAATCAGTCCTAATGAAATCAAGTTGGTTTCAGTCTCCAAAGCCATGTGATCCTGTACTGAAAAATAATACACTCATTATATATGAGTAATCCAGATAAATTAGTCATTTGGGAATGCTAAAATTGTGTTCTAAATGGAGATACGGCTAACAGAAAAAGCATTTGGAAAAAACGAGGTAATCAGATTATAAGGAATTTTGCTACTGTCTGGCCACAGCCCTCTCTTCTTTCTCAAAGGAGTCAGGACTAAATGTTGTTAAGAGTTCCTGACAGCATCTGGATTTGCTTTTTGGGTTATGGAATATTAAATCACAAATGATCTCAGATTAATCTGACCTTATAAATCTCATTAAAATTGACAAATAAATGTAAGTGTAGATTATAATTACAGAATTATAATTACAGAATTAGAGTATAATTTTATTTGTCCTAAGACATGATCATTTACATGCCTCATGTAGAAATTGTGGGGAGGTAGGCAAACATTCTTTAAACTGAATAATTGTCCCAATTTAAAACTACCTCCATGAGTTCTGTTAAAATGTTCTTAAAGTCAATGTCAATCTCTTAAATATACATATTATTAATAAAGTGTGTGCACCTGCTCTTGAATGTGCATACCAGAAAAAAAAAATATATATATAAGATAGAAGGACAGCATTTGCTCTCCTACAAAAATTATCTGCCTAGAGTAATTCTAATTCCTTCAATCCTGTAAATCCAGCTTTGACTCTGTGTCCATTATTCATTACTCTATTTGTGCACAAGTCCCCACTTCACAGTCCAAATAAATTCCTCCTTTGAACTCCAAGAAAAACCTGAATTGAGCTTATACATCACTCATATTTAGTGATGCATTTTAAAAATTATATTCTTAAAATAATAATACAGCAGAAACGAATTGCCTGGACAGCTCACGTCTAGTCATCACACCCAGAGGAACTGGAAGGTGGGACGTCAGCCCTGAGTGCAGCCCTGAGACGGCCTGTGATCAGGAAGCACACACTGGTCCACACTGTTCAGGCAGTAAATGTGCACAGTCCGTCGGCTCATTCCAAGGGAGGAACCTTAGAAATCACATGCTCTTCCAATCCTTCTGCCTTTCAAGAGCTGGAATGGAGTCCAAGAAAAGATTTGTCTTTCATCCTTCACCACCTAGTGGCTACAACTTGACAAAAATTAAGGTCTCTATTTCAGTTTTCACTCCAGTTATAATCATTGTATAATTTTAAAATACTGATTTAAAATTAGCTACATCCCTAATAAATTTGACTTTTCTTTCACTTTAAATCATAAGGTCTTTCTACTATATGCAAACATCTTCACATTTACTTACATTGCTATGATTTTACATAGGTGATCAACAATAGTGAAAGAACCACAAAATATAGATTGATAGAAACAGCCATTTCAGTAGTATTATATAAACCCAGCCTGTGTGTCTTAAAATATTTACTGGGTCACTGAAATTCTGTGATTAAGAAAGTTTATCACGCACTAAAGCTTTCTTTTAAAAAGCTTTCTTTTCTTTTTATGTTTCCCTAGTAGACATTGCTTACATTATATTCTATAGTAGTAATAAACAGTACTGTTCAAGTAATGTTCTAAAGAAGAGATGAAAACCTAGGTTGAGCCTATGAGAAAAATTAAATTTATAATGGAAAAAAAACTCAATGGCATTATGTATTGGGAAAGAGGGATTAGATGCACTTCTCCGCATTCTTCCCAGCTACTATAATAAAAAACACTGACATTGTATTATATGTAAAACAAACACAAGACAACTCAGACTGGCTAGGAACTTGAGAACCTGAGGAGCGACATGGCTGTGTGTTCTCTGAGTTTTCCTTTTGCTTCGTGTATTATGCCAGACTGAGTGCTGGAGAAGCTGGCCACTCAGAACTGCCAACAGGCATAGATAAAGAAATTCCAAACAAAAGCTTGCTCTTTCTAGCGAAGTACCAGAAAAGGGGCATCCTAGCAAGAGAACATTTTGAAAATAATTGCTTTTGTCCAGTCCAATACCACCACAAACAACTTCAGCCCCACCTCACCTTCACAAGGAAAGAGCCATTTGGAAACTGAACTTCCACTATCACTAGGCTGCACAAAGCTTCCCAAACCGCCTTCCCTGCCAGTGTCCTCGGTGGAGGTGAGGGACAGTGTGGTGCTATCAAAAAAGGTTGGGGTGAGTTGACAGGATTTTCACCCCACCAGGCAGTGATGAGACCCCACTATGTCAAAGGAGGCTTAGTGGAGAGGCAGAAGTTTCACTTCCACTCGTAAGTAAGACCACTCCTCATGCTACAGTGTCAGGAGGAACCATGCAGGGTGCAATAAAGTATTGCTACTTTCAGCCAGGGTAGTATCAGTAGAGGCCTAGTGGGAACCTGAATTTTTTTAAAGGACTTTATTTATTTATTTATTTATTTATTTATTTGGAGAGGGAAGGACAAAGAGAGGAAGAGAAACATCAATGCATGGTTGCCTCTTGCACGCTCCCAACTGGGGACCTGGCCCACAACCCAATCATGTGCTTTAGACTGGGAATCAAACTGGCGACTCTTTGGTTCACAGGCTGGCACTCAATTTACTGAGCCACACCAGCCAGGGCAAGAACCTGACTTTTTCTACATGCCCATCAATGACATGGAACCACTGCTCCATGGGTGGGAACATAGACTTCTATCCTGATCTGGCACCAGGGAGATGTTACCCACTTTCCCTATCAAAAAGCTGTGAGAAGTATGCTACTAAGAAGGATGATTTAAATAATTTCCAGAGTCTCATAATACCCAAATAAGTAATTTTTAATAAAAAATTATTCATCATACTATGAATGAGTAAAATGTCAACTTGAATTAGAAAATGACATCAACAGATGTCAACCTCAAAATGACACTAATGTTAAAATTATCTAAAAAGGATTTTAAAGTAGCTACCATACATATGTTTCACTGAACAATGAAGGACATGCTGGGAACAAATGAAAAATAAAGTTCTCAACAAAGAAACAGTCTCATCAAAGAGAAAAAGTCTCAATAAAAAATAAACAGAAGCTATAAAGACCTAATATAAAATTTTAGAATAAAAACATAGAATAACCAAAAACAAAACTCAAAAGATTGGGATCAACAACAGAATGGAGATAACATAGTAAAGACTCAGTAAACTCAAAGATAGACTAGAAATCACCTAGTCTAAACAACAGAGAAAATAAACTGTAAAACAATAAAACAGATCTTTAGGAACTTGTGAGACTATAACAAAAGACCTAACATTTATGCCCTTGGAGTCTCAGAAAGAAAGAATAGATAGGTTGGGACTGAAAAACTATTTGAAAATAATGACCAATAATGTCCCAGATATGTTTGTTGAGCTCTCACCCAAGCCACACTTCAGGGAGAAGCCTGAACTAAGCTGCCAGACACTTGCACTACACTGCTAGCCTTCACTTGTTCCTGCAGTCTGAGCCAGTGCTGGTAAAGAATTTCCTGAAAATGTATTTTAAACAATAGGACTGAGACATTCCCTGTCCAATCAAGAGCTGCGCAGCTATGTCCCTAGCTGCATCTTCACAAACCAATCAGAGTGGGTCAATTCTGGCCAATCAGAAGAGTGCTTTCTGGGCCTATCCAACTGTGAGTATTTGGAGTCTCCTTTGCATGAGGACAGACCAATTAGGGACCTGGGATAGGGACCTCTCTCTCTGTAAGTCAATTCCCCTCTGGCTCAGAGAGTGAACTTCCACCAAAGCCTAAAGACTATCTCCCAGGCTGGAGCTGAATCAGAAATATGGAATCAGTCTCGAAGGACCAGAGGGGAGTACAAAAGAGAAAGGAGTAGAAAAGAGCAGAGCAGAAAGTGTAGGCAGATCAAACTGCAGCAGGGCAAAGCTAACTAGATCACACTGAAGCAAAGCACAGTTATCCAACCAAATAGGCAACTCACCCAAGGAAGACCTTCCTTGAGGTCCACCTACCTCCAGGGCCACTTTCCCCCAGGGTGGCCCCAGAGCCCTGCTGTTCTGTAGCTGTGCAGTCTCCCAAGTGAGCAGTAACACTGTTGAGTGCTTCCTCAGTCCTGCTGCTCTGCAGCTATGCTGCACCCTAATTAAGCTGTTTGCACAGAATAGTTCCCTTCTTCACCACACCCCAAATCATGAATTCCTATTGGTGGTAAGTTGGAACCAATAACCTTTTGTTGACAGACCTTTATAGAACCCTCATGAAGGAAGATGTACAGATGGCAAGTAAGCATAAGAAAACATTCTCCATGCCCTATGTCATCAGAGAAATGTGAAGGAAAACAAAATACTACCTATCTATTAGAATGCCCACAATTCAGAACATTGATGATACCAAATGCTGGTGAGGATGTGGAGCAACAGGAACTCTCTCATACACTGCTGAGGCAAATGCAAAAATTATACAGCCACTTTGGAAGACACTTTGGCAATTTCTTACAAATTTAACATACTTTTATGTGTTATCCAGCATCAGGTTCCTTGGTGTTTAACAAAAGGAGTTTGAAACTTACATGCACACAAAAACCTGCATATGGATGTTTGAGGGAGCTTTATTCATAATTGCCAAAGCTTGGAAACAACCCCTCACATTTATTATAAGACTTCTCTTTCTGGTTTAAATACTTATATGAAATTTTCAGGGACATTCTATGAAAATGGTAATAATAGCTTTGAAAATAGTATAGATATCCATGCACCCTGCC
The DNA here is from genome assembly GCF_021234435.1 of Artibeus jamaicensis. Lineage (NCBI taxonomy): Eukaryota > Metazoa > Chordata > Mammalia > Chiroptera > Phyllostomidae > Artibeus > Artibeus jamaicensis. The sequence goes on along the minus strand of NW_026522025.1, from coordinate 19,863,623 downwards.
TGCCTCTGAAATAAAACAAAACAAACAAACAAAAACTTCTTACTTCTTTGCATAGTGTCTACATTTAATAGATATGGTGATTTTTTTGATATGGTGATATTTTTATAAATGGTAAATGAATGAGTATATGATTTTTACAGAGAGTTATTTAACAGCAAAATGACTTTGTTTTCACTCTTTTATTTAACAGCCATTTCCTGACTGTGTACCTCATAGCTGGCACTGTATAAAGATAGGAAGGTTTATATTAGTTCTTGCTGGAAAGAAGCTCACCATCGACTTACTCTTTTATTCAAACAACCTCAAAATGGCAGTTTCACTTAAAATGAGGACTATTACTTCAATTCTGGCCTACATAAAAGAGCTCCCACAGAGAAATAATAGAAAGACATTTATGATCAGCCATTAAATTCATAACATCCTTGCTAACCTGGGTCAGTAATCACATGTCAGATAAACGTAGAGATTTATTGATCATGAGGAGGAGTTACTTTTGTAGCTATAGAATTCAAATAAAAATTTTTATTTTACTCCAAATTTGCTTTATTATTTTCTTTGAAAGGCACAAAATGCTATATTTTTAGAAATGTAATCTATAATAGCGTGGTTCTCAACCTAAGGCAATTTTTGACCTCTCTCCCCTAATCTACAGACATTTGGCCAACATCTGGTGAATGTGGGTTATCACAACTATTAGCCTGTACTAGTGCTATTGCCATGTAGTGAGTAAAGGCGTGGGGTGCTGCTAAACATTTTCCAATACACAAGGAAGTACTGACAAAGATTTATCTGTCCCAAAATGTCTAAAGTGTCTTGGTTAAAAAGCTTTCTATAAAGGAAGATTTTCCACAGCCAACAAATTCCCTGAACTTCTTAGTTCTCACAGTGACCTGCAAATCATCACTATAGGTCAGTTAAATTTGATAAGGTGCTCCAAGCTTAAACTAGCTTACTTCAAATAGAGAATCAATTATGGCCCAAGTTAGGGAGCTATTAGTATTCACATGTCCTCTTTATAAAAGCTCCCTGATTGACTCAGGAATTACAACGTTGTCTCATTAGTTCTTTCCATTAGGTTCTGGGTTCTGTTTTGCCTAAAATTTCTCCTGCCTAGACAGTAATAGCATGAAAAATGTATCTGGGTTTATTCATTCAGTATCAGAGAACAAATGTGAATTTAAATTCTAATTTTTCCCTAATAATAATCTTATTTACACTGTCAAAGAAAAATCAAGCTTATTAAACCAAGGAAATTTAAGAAGCTTCTTTGTAACATTATCTTTCCAACAACACTGAGGTGATAGGGCATGAAAAACAAGGGTGCAAACCAATCTACATAATATCATAATCAGTTACCATAATCAAGCTCTGTCTTTCCCCTTCCAAACTAACTCCACACTGATGATCACATTTCTTCAACTATTAGAAGTCAAGCCTTGAAAACAAAATAAAGTACATGACTCAAGAGGAAGTAGTAATTCATTCCAATGCTAGTGCCTAAAAAACTATGACCAAGGTACTACATCCTACTACGCCCACTAAAATTTTTCAATGTTGTAACCTATTCTTGTTACTTAAACACAAACTCTGCCAAGGAACTACGTGCTGAGTTGGGAAGGATTCTTGTTTTCAATTTTTGTTTGTTTTTATTCTGGTGTTCGTTCCCTCAGAAGGAGCCAAGATTGCCAGGATTTAAGTCTCTGCTGGGAAGAAATCTAGCACCTCAAAAGCAAATACTGGAAACCCTGTAAAATCCTCTCAAATATATATTATTAGAGAGGTTGAGGGGAAAGGATATCATAAAAGTTTTTAAAACCATTTCCTCCCTAGTCAAAAGAAGAGCAGAAGTGTTGTAGCTATAGGGGCTGCCTCACGCATATGTAAATAATCTCTCCAATAGCCCACAAATCTACAAACTAGGTTTCCTTACTACTTCCATTTGGAATGGTTTTGTGAGAGTTAAATGCTTTGTGATTGGTGAATGGAAGTTGAGATAAAAACTAGAAATAAATAAAATAAACTCTTTGCCTTTAAATAGAATTGGTTCCAGTTTCCTTTTACTAGCCTGAAAGGTTGTTGTACATATTAAAACTGCTACATAGCTCCATCCCTGGTCACAGAAATCCCACCTCTCTTCTCTCCTGCTCACTGAAGATGTCAGATCTCTGGGAAACAGCAGTTACAAAAGAATGCTTTCCATAGCTTGTACTAGAAAATGCTGGCACCCCATCCCTGCATAAAATAGCGTTAAACTGAGTCACAATGCCGGAAGCTGTGCCTTCTGCCTCTCCTCAAATGGATCTAGACGATTTGTAGAGAAAATTCTCAATAAGGCTGCATAGTTTTGTCCATGTATATGACATGTCGATTTTTTCTAATCCCCGGTTTGCCCTAGATAATTTTAAGCCTTATCCATCAGTGTACCATGTGAGAAAGAAAAACACAGAGACGACAGTGTTATCTAGGTATTTGGCATCAGTATTACCAGGAGCCTGTCATTTGACGATTATTTTCCTAGCCTAACAGACGGTAAAAAAAAAAATGTTTTTATTCATCCACAAATGACTAACATTTTATTGATGTTTCAAAATGCGGCTGAATACTATTGCACTCTCAATTTCCGAGCCGGGTTTGGGAGTTAGGCTTGAATACTAATAACACCAGTAACTCCTGCTACAAACGTCTCAGTTAATTGCCAAGCCTCGGAATGTCAGTTCAGCAGCGAGGCAATGCCGGTTAGGGGCTCTTCGATCAGTGAGTGTGGTGGTCACAGGTGATGGGAACCCTTCCGTTTCTCCACATATCCTCATGAACGGCGATAAAAATTACTCTGAGCACTGCTGCCGCCAAGCAAAACGACTCCCTGCCTGCCTCGTAAAGAGCTCAGCCTGGGGAGGCAGCCGGATGCTGACCCCTGCAGAGATTATTGCTTCTGCGCGCTTTGCCAAAGGAGCCGGCTCGCATTACGGAAAACGAGTTTGGGATCTGTGAGGTTTTGTTGTATTTATTTCCTCCAAGGGAAGAGGGACTGGGGTCAGGCGAAGAAAATCTTTAAAGACTGCTTGAGGAGGATTGGGGTGGAGGGAGGGAAGAATGAATGGAGGTGGTGAGCATATTTTTAAATTACTGTACTTGCTTCTTTCCTTCACTTCCGGGCTTTGCTTTCCAAACTCCTCTCTGAACAAGACTGATTGGCATAACTGCTATTGACTCCAGCCTCGGCTCTTACACTGATCTGCAAACGGCCCGGAATACCTAACTGTTCTTAAATCTGGAAATAAGTTCAAGAACTAGAAGATGAAAGGGGCGGCCCCCTGCCCAGCAACCTACTCGGCCGTAGGCAGGGAGAGCTGTTCGCAGGGAGAGCTGCTCGCAGGGCGGCGTGTGGGGCTAAAAGGCTGCGCCGTCCCTGGGAAGCGGTTCTGCACCACCGAGTAGGAAGCTTGTCCAACCTGGTTTGGAAGCAGTTAAAAATAACCCTGTGACTCCTTAAGCCCTATAACCCTGCCTCGCCAAGCTACGGATGCGCTGATCCTCCCGCTTGATAGGCTCAAACGGGTTAAAGTGCCTCTTACATAACAGGACAGCCTGGCTCTACACAATTAAAACACTTGATTGTAGTCCCTTTCCGACTCCGCATCCCAGTCCAACCCGCCCCGTGCCTCCCAGTACGCCTGCGCGAAGAAGCGCGCCCACAGGCCCAGCGCGCGCCATTCGCGCGCATCCGCGTGCGCGCGCATACTATATACTCACATACGTTCGCACACACTGCACTTTGACCATACTTCACACACATACACTGCCTCCCAATTTCGTGTCAACACTCACGGGGAAGGGAAGCGCCCGCTAAATCATACCGACTGACCCTACAGACACGCCAGCTGCTCTACCGCCAGGCCTTGCATGCACCCCCACTTCTGTCCCCTCAAAAGGCAGCCTCAGCCCCTGTCCATACCTATTTCAAAAAAAAAAAAAAAAGAAAGAAAGAAAGAAAAGAAAAAGGCATAGTGAAATAGTTGACCGCTGGTTAACTGTGGCACGGCCACCCAAGAGAGAATGTAAACAGATAAAAAATAAACAACAAAACCTCACTGTCCCCGGCATCATGATGGCGCCGACCACAACTTGGAGGACTTTAAAGTTACTCTGCCTCAAGAGGTAAACGGCAAGGGAGAGAGAAAGCAAAGCGCTCCTCTGCTCTCTGCCTCAGCCCGACTCGGAGGCTTTTCTAGCAAAGCATCACTCCAGAGCATATGACAGGAAGGGAAGCGTTCTGTTTACGGTGCAGCTCTCTTTCCCCCGCAGTTTGCATAATTGCGATATACCTCCTCTTGATATATATTTTTTGGTTTTCTTTCTTTTCTTTTATTTCCCCCTTCACTTTCCCCCCCTCCCTGCTGCATCCCCAATCCCCGGGCGGGGTTGCTAAGGAAACGGCCGCTTGGCAACGCGCGCAAGCCTCGGGCCGCTGCTGCGCCCCGCGCTGCTTCTGCTGCTGCTGCTGCTTCTGCTGCTGCTGCTGCCGCCGCTGCTGCTGCGATTGCAGCCTCCGCCGCTGCCGCTGCCGCTCGCCCAGCCTCCGCCACCGCGCCTCCTCCCTCACTTGCCGGCGCGCTCGCCTCCTCGCTAGATGGTGTGCGAGCCGCCCGAGAATTAGACACACTCCGGACTCGGCCAGAATCAACCGAGAGGAGGTGTAGTGTGGTGCTAGGGGGTGGGAGGGGAGGGAGGGAGGGACAGCAAAGAGGAGGAGGAGGGCAGGCCAAAAAAGAGAGAGAAACAACATCCAACAACTAGAGGGGGGGGAAAGAAAGAAAGGAAAGAAACCCACCCACCCATCAAAAAAAAAAAAAAGGAAAAAAAAAAATCCTGTGGCGCGCCGCCTGGTTCCCGGGAAGACTCGCCAGCACCAGGGGGTGGGGGAGTGCGAGCTGAAAGCTTCTGGAGAGTGAGCAGCCCTAGCAGGGATGGACATGATGCTGTTGGTGCAGGGTGCTTGTTGCTCGAACCAGTGGCTGGCGGCGGTGCTGCTCAGCCTTTGCTGCCTGCTGCCCTCCTGCCTCCCGGCTGGACAGAGTGTGGACTTCCCCTGGGCGGCCGTGGACAACATGATGGTCAGAAAAGGGGACACGGCGGTGCTTAGGTAGGAAGAACGGCGTGCCTTTCGTACTTGTCTCAGTCTATCTTTCCGTCTGTCTTTCCACTTTTTTTTTTTTTTTTGGTCTTCTCTTTAAAACGAATAACGATGCTGGTGGTGATCACTATCCAAAGACCACGTCTCAAGACATCCAGGTGCTGATTCTGCCCCAGCCGTGGTCCCTTCATGCTGGGGCAGGTAGCGAGCTGGACTGGTGATGCTAAAGCACTTTGCCCGAATGCCAAGTAGCCCCGGGATGAGTGGAGCGTGCGGTTTAGGAGGGACAGGTGGCACTTTGAAACTCAATTCACAAGGTCTCTGTTTTACTGTCATTGGGTACTCTTGGAGAGTCTGGCAAGTTTATCAGGTTTGTTTCTGTTTTACTTTAGTCTAAGTGACTTTTTCAAACTGCTCACTCCCCGCTCCCATTTATTTTCCTTCTCAGTTGGACACTCCCTCTTCAGCTTTCTTTCTTTCCTCTTACCTCCTTTTCCCTTTTCTTTCTTCTCTCTTTTTTCTACCATTTCCCCATCCGCTTCTTACTCTTTTCTATCCATTGCCTCTTTCCCCTCCTTTTTTATTTTCTCTCTATTCTTTCTTCTCTCTTCTATTTTATCCTCAATTTTCTCTATTTAAAAAAAAATCGCCACCACTCTAATTTTTAATCCTCTTATTTAAACCCCCTTCCTCCACTCCTCATCCTAGCCCACTACTCACTTTTGTTCATTAGTGTCCCCATTCTATGATCTTGTCATCCTTTTTTTTGCCATCACATTTCCCATCTCTCTCCCTATCTCTGTCACATACACATGCATGTTCCCTTCAACACCCCCCCTGTACCATTTTTTCACCCTCACAAATCTCTTTCTTAAACACACTCCTTTACATACTCTCTGTCTCACATCCTCACACCCATTGGGTCCTTCCATGCTCTCACAGCCACTTTCACGTTCAGATTCTCTTTCACTGTTTAAAAGGCACACACTTCACTGTTCCACACACTGTCACTCACACATGTGCACAGGATGGAGGTCTTTCTCTCTGCCCCCCCCATTTTCTCTGTTCTCTTTTTCTTCCCACTTCCCTCCCTCCTTCCTTCCATCTTCAGTTTTACTTCTTTTTATCACTCTCCTCTCTTCCCCTCTTTCCCCCAAGCTTGAGCACTGAAATGTTTTGTCATTAATGAGTACCCATAGCCTGATGTTATTCCTAAGCAACACTGCAGAGTGAGCTTCTGGAAACATTTTCTCTCCTGTGAAAATATAAATTGATGATCAGCAGTACTTAGATCTGAACAAGGCTAAATGCTCTTATTCCTTCATTTTCCATTGCCCTCCCTTCTCCCCCCCCCCCAACACCTCCACCTGATGTATACCTCAGATCTCCCTGAAAGATCTTCTTTCTCTCCACTGGGTGGTAGTTGGCTTTTATGTATGGGTTGCACAAAATCAGTATACATGGCATGTCTAAGGTGGGAGAGTGAGATATGTTTCTGTTTAGATCACATAACATTTTAAATTTAGTGATATGATATCTGGGTGTGGTATATGACTTTTATCTTCTGAAACATATTTATGAGTTCAAATGTGTATGGAATATACTTATAGTATCTAACATATATACTAATATCATGCTTTTATAATATACTTTTTTATCTTTGCTAATCACAAATACTACTGGGTGCGTACAAAAAATGAATGATTTTTATAACTTAGCAAAATACCTTTCCATTGTTGGTAAAAGCGATGAACTCTTTGTTACATAGAGGATAGAAATTAAGACCATGTTTATGTTCTTTATATTAAGTTTGTTTTAAAAGTTTGAACAATAGTAGTAAGGATGAGACGTTATTTTCAGAGGCTGTAAACAAATATCATGGGAGGCGCAGTCTATTATATGTTTTTGTAACAGCATATTGTATATTTGTAATGAGCATTAATATTTTGAGCCTAAAGGATTTGATAGACTGCTTATATTTTGATGATATATCTTGACATTTTGTTTCTAATGGATAATCTAATAAATACAATGGCTAATTGAAATAGCTGAACCCACATTTTGCTTCTAAGAGACTTATGGTTTGTTCACTCATTGCTTCTAATACTAAATCTCTAACTAGTGGGGACTGTATCTTTCCAGTATTGGTTTGGTGCAGTCCTTGTATACTTGTATGCATTGTACCTCATCCCTTTTTTTTTTTTTAATTTTTATATCCTGAGTTTTGTAGTATCTTATTTTAGGGGACTTTTGACTTTCAAAATTTTTAAGCAGACTAAAATTGCTCTTCCAAATGATTTTTCTTAACCATTTACAGTGTTTTTTTAAAATAAAATAAATCCACTTTTTTTGTTATATGTGAGAGAAATCTGATCTGCATTACTTTTTACCCAAAGTAATTTGCTGATAGTAATGCTAGAACTCCATAGAGAGTATCCCATTTTTTTTTACCTTTTTACATTGTCCATAGATTTTTAACTATATATATAGTTATATATATATATAACATATATATAACTATAACTATAACTATAACTATATATATATATATATATATATATATAAATTCTCAGTTGTTTTTCTTAACTTCTCCCCTGCAACTGGAGTTGACTCTGTATACATAGACCAGTAGAGACGGAACTTAAAAACGATTTGCGTATATAAGTCAGGTGACATATTTTTCATCAAAAGTAATGTCAGAGTTACATTGTATATTTTTGCTTTAGATATTTAGAGCTATATATGATGCTGTTCTGTAACTCATGAGAAAACAAATCGAATTACACAAAATTTACCCTCAATCACACTCCCCCACCCCCATCCCCAATTAAAGTACCTAAATCTGATGTGAATACTTGACTGATGATATTATATTATGTATTAAGCTTTACACTATATAGTCTTCTTAATTTAACACATTCCTCAAGGTGTCTCTAATGAAAATCAAATAGTGGCATAACAGTTATCAAATAACTTTAAGTGCTAAAGGCCTGAAAGTGCAAACGTGTCACTAGTGACTCTGTTGCTTGTGGCTACGTTAATGAAACAGAAGTTTAAAGGTCAAATGATACATTTTTATCTCCTAAATGCCACAACGTCTGTGTTAGAGAAAAGAATCAAGAAAAACAAAACTCCTTAACTGGTTTATAATACAAAAGAGAAATTCATTCTGTGATCTTATTATCTATATCTCTCATTAGTAGGCCATCTTCTCTGTTTGTCTTAGAGGACTTATCATTAAATTTCCTTTAATAATTTTGACATTCTTATCATTTTAACTTTTGTCTTTTAATGTTAGTGAAGCGATGTATTAAATGTCAAAATGTCCATTTCTTCTAATAATGTTATTCACTGTTAAATGTCTGGAGGATTCACCGTAGCTATTTGGCCCTTCTTGATAAAGTATTTAATGATACATCTACTCGATAACATAATGTTTGGCATTTCCCTTACTGAAACTTTGGATTCAAAAAATGCATGGATGTCTAGAGTACATTTGTAGTTTGCTGCAAACCCAAACTAATATATTCATGAATTTTTTAAAAAGTGACTTTGATTGCAACTACATTTAATATGTATTAGTATTTTATACATAATGAAACTTGTTAACTATATATGGAGAATTAACTTTTCCTGCAGTCTTTAAATTGCATTTTGCATTGTGCGGAAGACCTGAGTAAATGTTTCACAGGAGACATAACAAAGAACAGGAGATGCTAGAACCAACTTGATCACACTCCAGTACCTGGTATTTCTAGAAGTGGAAAATCTAGGGGAACATAACTCTGAATTAATACATACATTTCAGATGTTTTCTGAAATATAGTTTTATAGTTAATTTAAGGTGAATGCATTGTTTTATTTTTACTTTATTAATGAACATAGTTATGCTAACATGTCCCAAATGTCTAATTTTTTTGTAAACAATACAAGGAACATCCTCATTTACATCCAGTGTCTGAACATTTTTACAAACACATGCCATTATTAAACTAATTATTTCAGTCTGTTTCTACTTCAACTCTTCCATATGAATTCTGTGCATTTTAAGCCACCTTTCTGATATGAATTCAAAATATTCTATTCCCTTCTCGCCATGCTTTAGTCAAATGAAAGGATATTCTTTTCTTTTCTTTTTTTAAAATTTTATTTATTTATCTTTAGAGGGGAAGGGAAGGAGAGAGGGAGAGAAATATCAATGTATGGATGCTTCTCATGTGCCCCTTGCTGGGAACTGGGCTGCAACCCAGGCATGTGCCCTGACTGCGGATCGAACCGCGATCCTTTGGTTCACAGGCCTGCGCTTAATTCACTGAGCTACACCAGCCAGGGTGGAGATTCTTTTCTTAAATGTGATATATTTTACCTTAACAAAGTTGAACACAACTCTGTTATTTTAACATATATGATAAACTTGAATTTAACTTATATGATACTATAATAAGAAGGAAGACTTTTGATTAAAGCATGAAACATAGAGCACATTTCCACAGAAAATCTTTCCACTAGAAGACACAAAACTTTTTAAAGTGGATTTATAAATGGACATGACAAGTATTTATTACTTCTTAGCCCATTCATCCAATACATTTGCCTTTGATTAGACTACATCAGTTAGTTTAGTGTGGATACAGGAGAGTAAATGATTTATTTATGAGAATGAAAAATTACTAATAGCAATACAAATTAATTATACTATACTTCAAGGATATCATTGAAGAGTCTTGTACTGTCTGCTGAGTCATTCCTGTACATTGGTACATTGCATATCCCAGGTAAACTTCAGGTGTATAGGTATTTTCAATTTTGAACATTAAGGCACTATTTAAAAACCCATATGTTTATTATATAGTATCATTGAACAAATGTATTTATAATTCTGATTTCTTTCTTTAAAATAGAGCGGGATAATAGATTGTCATACTGAGTCAATTTGGAAAAATGTGTTTCAAAATATGGAATAAAATGCTACCTGCAGTAATTTTCCTGAGCTGTTCTGTTAGCATGACTTATTAATTGGCATATTAATATGCAATAATTTGTTATACTGAAGAACAATAGTATATTTTAAATTTATAGATGTGTGCACCCTTGCTCAGTCTTTTTAATTCAGAAGAATTTATAAGCCCATGTGTTTAAATCTTTGAACACAAACATTAAAGATGTACTTATTTTAAATAAATTGGCTTTGGAATTAGACAGCTCCATGGAATAAATTGATTCTGCAATACCAGGCTTCTGAAGAGTTTAGAGAAATGTGCACATCCTACACACAACAGTTCTGGGCCGGATGCTGTTGGAGAGCTAATCCCTCAGCAGCATTTACAAGTCAGAATGTCTTCAGCTGTGGTTGGCCAATGATAGGTAGTTTTGGGAGAATGGAGGATGGGAGGGTTTAGAGGCCAGAGTGTTTGTTTCTCCCTTCCTTCATTGCTTTGGGTAATATCCAGCAATGTCTCCATCTCCCAAGGGACCTCTTTGTTCCAATTTCCACCCCATAACTGGCTCTTGGTTCTGTTTGTGCCTCATCCATTTGATCTTTCATCCTAAGAGCAGTAATGGTTTCCCACTGCTCTCATTACTGGGTTTGGCTCTCAGCTTTTCCATCTCTTTGTAATCGGTTCCCTCCGTTAAATTCCCTCTGTTTTAAGTATCCAGAATGCCTTAACTTTTGCTGGTAGAATCCTGATTAATATAAAGTGAAAAGCAATAATTTCAGTGATTTTAATTGTATTTGATTAAATTACTACTTTGCCCAGGGCACCATAATGTTGCCTGCTAGATTGGATTGCAACACTGGGGCATATTACAAACAAGAAAGATGGATATTTGGGTTGTTTTCACATCCAGATTATGATGAGAATAAAACAAACTTATAAATATTTAATTAAAATAACAATTGAATGCATTATTTTAATAATATCTGTATCTGTCTGTATCTATCTGTATATATACAGTGTTGCTATAGGAGGAAAAATATAGAAGGTGGTGGGCATATATTGGCAACACTCAATAATACTGTATCTTTTTTTTTTACTGAGCAAAAGATAACTACAGCTAAACTCTGCTTGTGAATATGTGATCAGAATGGTAGGATAATTCTTATAGCGTTGCCTATTTAAATTAATAGGAATCAAATGTGTTTAATGTAGCTTTAATACTCAAGGCGTTTTCAGTTTCTTATGAAGTATATGATGAAAACAATGCACATGTTTCAAGTATTGAAGTATTTAATGACTGTAGAAATTACTATCTCAAGCCTTTTGAATCTTTTGATTAGAAATCAAATCACTGGAATACTACTCAGCCATAAAAAGTAAGAAATGTTTGCTTTATGCAATAGTATGGATAGACCTAGAGAACCGTATGAAGTAAGCCAGTCATAGAAAGACAAACACCGTATGATTTCACTTATATTTGGAATGTAATGAACAAACTGAACTAACAAGCAAAATAGAGACAGACTCAAAGATGGAGAGGAGGGTGACAACTATGGGAGAAGCAGTCCGGGGTGGAGGGATTGAGCAAAAAGGGAAAAAGGATTCATGGAGATAGACAACAGTGTGGTGATTGCAGGGGGAGGGTGGTGGAAGGGGAATAAATGGTAATGGAAAATATAATAAAAATGAATAAATAGAAAACAAATCACTTTTCTACCATATTCTGTTCAAATTAGCATAAATGAAGATATTATGGACATCACATAACTTTCATAGCATAGTGAAAGGAATCTTCATTAGTGAGTATTATTCATTTATTTTCAATTTACTTTCTCTTAACTGGTTATTAGATGATGTGGTGACCTTCCCCTTCTTCAAAATACTTTCTGAAAGATACTTGTTTAGGTGTCTGGCTCCAGTATAAACAAGCAGTCATCATAAAGTCCTGCTTTTGGTATATTTCTCCACACTTTCACAGGAAGATGTTAATTTAAGAGCCATTAATGAGTCGACGCTCTCTCAACGATGTTCAAGAGAGGATTTCTGAACTGGGAAGACAATGCTTGTTGGTTTCTACCATTCGGTCTTTCTCAAAGTCTGGCTGATCCATTACAAATTACCATTGATGCTTTGTATATACAAGAGAATGTAATGTTTACTGTTATATTTTTCCCTAGGAGCATAACATAATTTGCCTTTTAGCTTCTGTAAAGGAAATTTTAAATTGGGTTACATGCTCTTTTATCAGGTGTTTTATGTGTTTCAAGTTCATCCGTGGAAACAAGAACTTCCCATACTCCTAGAGAGTAAAATCTAAGATTTTTCTATATGGCTCTGATCATTATCAGACTTGGATTTTATTAGTTTACCACACCTAAGAATGTGGTTAATTGAATAAATATTGAATGAAATTAATAGTAGTGCTATTTTTGATCATTTGTTAAAATATTAATTTCGATTGACTAAACGCTTGGGTCTGTAAGCTCTCCAACTATCGTTCTCCTATCCTTATGGCTTAAACAATAGTTGCACATATATCAAACTAGCATCCACTATTTTGTAATTATTGAATCCACAGAAGGATAAATGAAATAATAAATGTATTTGCTTTTTAGTTTATTGTTTCAGATTAAAAAATGTAATATCTTTTATGGCATGGTGGATCTGCGTGCTTACAGTGATTAAGTACTTTGTGTGGAATCTATATACGAATAGCCTTTGCCTTAAGTAATTCCTGCAAAGTCCTAAGGCGTTAAGACACATTGGAATCAATCAGTGTCATTAAATTGCAGAATATAACTTATAAATTAAGAAAAAGTATTGGACACTGAAGGTATTTTTTAAATAAAATGTATTAAAATAGGGTACAAGGCATTGTACATATTAAAGGTAAGTATTGTTTGATTAAACTTTTATCGTATGTGTGTTTGTGTATGTTGTATCAAGATTTTAGATGTGTTTCTCACTGTGGGTTTCAAAAGAAAAAGTTTGAAATTCAGTGGCATACTTATCGTAAGACTTAGAGATGTAGTTATAATTTTAAGAAGACCCAGGATTTTCAATTATATAGAAGGCTTTTTGCTATTTGCAATTACAATCAGCAGATAACAGAAACAGTTCAAAATAGTACAAAGTTTTTTTCTGTTTCTTCCTCAACTCCTGGAGGTTCCTCTTCCTTTCTTCTAAGATTTCCATTAAATAAAATCAATACAAGTAAAGAGGTAGAGAGAATTGACTATTTGCTATGGATGAATAACTCGCAATTGTGAAAAGTATTGTAGCTACACACCCCAAACTAGGGCAGAACTTTTGTATCATTCTAAACGTCTTCCAGCATTAGGTCAACAGTGCTTTATAAACCACAGGGTATTGATACAGCTGATAGAATTTTAATGTGGTCATCTGGCTTTGATTTATAATGCTGGGCAGGTTGTCTATTAGCATAGTGGTTTCTAAGCCATATCAAGTTCTGAATCCTGAGAGAGGACCTTTGGTGCTCTTAAGCATCCAGCTGGCATGGGAACTGGTCTTTTAATCACTTTTTCTAGGAAAAGGGGAATATAAGAAAGCAGGAATTTGGCAGTATTGCCAACATTAAGTGTTGTTCTTTTGAACAGAGGCCAATATATTATACTTTCCAGATAGCTGGTAATTTGTTCAATTTAAGAGAGATGTTTATACCCCTTTTCAGTCCAGAACTAAATTATTCGTTGCTGTATTTCACTAAGTCGTTTGGACACAGGTCCAGTGACCATGCTCATCCTACAGAATAGGGTTTCTTTAAAGCTATAGCTGCTGCCATAAAGTATTGAAAGGTTTTCGCTGATTTAAAGGGCTACGGGAAAAATGTGTTCTGTTGTCTTCAGAAACTCCTTTCCTCTCATGGAACTAAATTAAATTTAGAGATATTAAAAGGATTTAGGAGATATTGTGAACATAAGAGCTGTAATCAGAAGGCAAGAGAGTAATGCTTGTATTTTCTCTCCAGTAACATTACATACTATTGCATTGGGATATTAAGTGAATAAATCAAGGGGATCATAAAGTTTTTCTAATCTTATAGATATAATATTTCTTAGAGGAGAACATTTTTTGATATATTTGATTTGTGGGAAACCTATTTTCAAACTAATGTCTTGGTAATTGATCAGCTAAATAGAAAAAAACGTCCGTACTGCTTGACATATTACTTGACACGTTATGAGAGCTCAAGCCCTGAATGTTGAGTATAGGAATTTAAGGCAAAAAGGAAGAAGGGAAAAAGGGAGGAAGAAAGAGATGAAAGTATGTTATGCTATATGAGTAATTTCTAATACAATTACCTAAAATTACTGGGATGACATAAAATTAAGCCCACAAATTTTACTATATGGAAGAATTACAATAAAAATAATGAATTTCAGTTTAAATATATTAAATAATTGGAATAATGTTAAACCTACGTCCTTCCATGATGAAGTGATGTCCATTGTACAAATTGAAGTTTTAAAATCATACTTGACACTCAGGTGTCAGCCAGTCTTCCAGATAACTAGTGCATTTATGTTTATTTTAAAAGATAGTAACTGTAGCCCTGGCTGGTGTAGCTCAGTGGATTGAGCACAGACTGTGAACCAAAGGGTCGAGGTTCAATTCCCAGTCAGGGTATATGCCTGGGTTGCGGGCCGGTCCCCAGTGGGGGCCATGTGAGAGGCAACCACAACTGATGTTTCTCTCCCTCTCTTTCTCCTTCTTTTCTTCTTGCTCTAAAAATTAAAAAAAAGAAATAAAATATTTTTAAAAAAAGATGGTAACTGTAGTTTGGCTTGCAATGGGGTCAGGGACCAATGTTTTGTAATATGCTCATAAAAGAAAATTATATGTAAATCTTTGAATAACTGCTCACTTGTCTTCTTGAGAACATGTCATTGATCGATTTTTTGCTCATGCATCATTAATATGAAATAGATATAAAGAGTTACTTCTGCTTATGCACAGAGCTTATCTTCTACTGGAATTGTTCAGGTGCATTGCACAGCCTATCATGGTTCAAGGAATCTGGAACAGGAGTGAGGAGAGTTGAGTTTCTGTTTCTTCACTTACTGGATACGTGACTTGAACATAAATGCCTTACCCTCACTTAGTACCTCCTTAGCAAAATGACATGATGAAAAGAGATAACACTTGTAAAATGCTAACACAGTATCTACTACATAGTAAGGACTAAATTTATATTAGCTAATAATTTGTGCTTCTTTTCCTGATATCATTCTGGAATTTGTTGGCACTATTTAATTACTGACATGGATATATTTCCCTTCAATTAAATTACTTTGCTCATTATATGTGAAAACACTATACAGTATTTGTGGAATGCATACATGTGTGTGTACATACACACACACACACATATATATATATATATATATATATATATATATATATATATATATATATATATATACGTAGTGATTTTGTTAAAATATCTCACACCCTGGGGTGTCAGATGGTGAGCTGTGGTTCAATAGAGGACCACAAAAGAAACTGAAATAGAGAAGTTTACTATTCACACGTCCTGGAAGCGATACATATCATACTTCCGGGGACCACAGGAGAAGTTCGAGGCAATATGTAGGCAGAGAAAGCAACAGAACCTGGAACAAGTGCTTTTACTAAGGTCCCTGGGTAGAGTGCTTTAGGCTGAATTTAGCCAAGGCTGAATTGGTCATTTCAAACCATAAAGAATATATTTGGGGGATGATTACCCAAGGAATAATCATTGGATAATCATCCCTTGAATAATTAACAAAAAGAGGCAGGGAGGTTATTCACAAGGACAGCTGGGGAAGTGATGTCGGGAACTTAAATTTAGTTGTGACTCTTCAAATTGGTCAAGAATTTTTGTCTATATTGCCATTTTATCCGTCAACAGTAAACTCAGTGGAAACTCAGAAAATATGAACGCTTACTCTAATTTGGCATATTTGCTAAATGTACAGCATAATGATCGAAGTTCATAATCATGATGGAGTCATCAACATCATGATTCAGTTTCAACTCTCACTGAGTATCTACTATATATGATATACCATCACAACAGTGTGCAATAAGGCATTGCTATCCCGGTTTTATAGTCAAGTAAATACAAGTTTGGAAAGGTAAGGTAATTACCCCTGGTCAAACAGGGAGTGGCTGAGCCAGATCTTCTATGCCAAGCCTCCTGACTTTTCTACAATCTGTGTCTCTCACTAAGTGGAGATCAAAACAAATGATAAATTTATTGCTTATTGAGTTATTAACATTCATTAAGCACCCTCTGAATTTTAACTACTGCTAAATTGATAATGATAAAAATCAAGAAGGCACATTATATATTTGAGAAAACATTAAATTATTTTCAATAAGAAAAGGTACTTAGCATGAATTATAATAAGCATTTGCCAAAAAAACCTCTTATCCAAAATTATTTTATTCCTAATGATTATGAGTTACTGATAATACAAGAGAAAAATAAACAACTTTAAACATCATTTATAGTTAAGCATTATACATCTGTTAATTCATTGAATCCTCACAACAACCTACCATTTTTTAAAATTTTATAAGTGTAGAAACAAACCCATAGAAGATGAATAACTTTCTGAACTTTAATACAAGTAGTAAACAGCATACCCAGGATTTGTCCTAAGCCTGTGTGTCTCCAAAGCCCATGCTTATTTGTTTTTTAAGGCACAGTATTTCCTGGGGCTTTTTGTAAACTCTGATCCTTAATAAAAAGAAAAGCTGTCCTTGCTTGCTGTGGTTTTCCAAGTCCTCAATTTAATCATTTGAATTCTAATTCTGGTATAACTCTAAAGAGTGAATCAAACTGATTTAGAACTCTCTTTTGAAAAGGAAATGAAACATTGAAGGCTAATGTTTCATTTAGGCTAATATATATATATTAGCCTAATTGAACAAAAACTTGTTTTTATGTAATTTAAGAATCTTCTTTAATATATTTTCATAGTCACATTCTATGCATTTTGCATGTGTCCCTAAGAGGAGGTAAGTACCCTGATGTTTTATTCCTTGATTATCTAAAGCTTTCCTAATATGAAGTCCTATTTTTGTCTTATATCATTCAAGAACTCTTTCTCTCGTCCAATTCTAACTCTTTATTCCTGAATTTTGAATTTCTGTACCTTCCCATTTTATGTTTATCCCATCAATTTTATATTACAGTATATTCTGTTTTTATTCTATAAAGAAATATACCATCCATTATCTTATATAACAGTCTTTCACTTCTCACAAATCTGCAGAACTTTGCATAATGGTATTTCTATAGAATATGCTTATTAAATTTCTCTAAGATATGCTTATTAAATTCTTTAATAAGAATTCTAAATTTCAGAATTCTTATTAGATTCAAATATTTTAATTGATTTTTCATTTTCTTTTTGTATTTCAGGAATTTATTATATATATATTTTTCTCATTGTGTAGTAGTACCGCTTGCAACAAGAACATGACCTAGAACAACTTCACCATTTTCAGCATATACTTATTGAGTCCTCACCATACACTAGATACTTTCAATAAGTTTGGGATACAGTGATAATAAGGAGATAAGGTCCTTTCTATTGAGTTTACACTGCAGTTCAATCTGTGTTCCTAAACAGTGTTGTATGGTGTAAGGAACTTATGTTTGACATTTTCCTTGACCATCTCTTAGCCCCCTGGTCGCAAGCAAGTTACTGGGTTTTTCTGAGACTCAGTTTTATTGTTGGTAAAGGGAAATAGTGATAGCTTAGCTACTCCTATACTGTGCTTACCAGGGATCCTGGTAACATATATGAACGTGTCCTTAGATACATTCAGCACACAGTTGGCTCTTGTATCAATGTCTTTTCTCTCTATCTTCCTCATTCTTCCTTATATATAGCTATAACTTGTGGACAGAACTGCCTAGTTAAAGAAATGGTTACATGTTATATTGTGCTTTTCTATGTTCTATTTGTTTTCTAGTTACTTCTGAGGCTCATCAATTTTTAATTCCAGGCAGCTTTCTGATACTTTGAAGAGCAGAAGTCATTGTAATGCATGATGACTATCTGTCTTCACTTGTTTCTTCTTCTTGGACTCATTTTTATTTCATCTTAAGTGATTTGCCTTCATACTCTCCTCTCTTAAATACTTTTTGTACATGGTTTTCCTACTATATCTGTCAGTTTTTGACGTACTGAATGTCCATGCAGAGTATATTTTCATCCACACAGTTTCTTCTCTTGGGCTCAAAACCTTGTAAATATTATGTGTTTCTTCTAAAATCCAACTCTTCTCTCAGTATACATGTATTATCACTTTTCTTGGTCGGAATGGTTATATACCTATGGGATCTTTCATAATTATCAACTGATCATCTATTTGATCAACAAAGCAAATAATGTATGAAATTCTTCTGCAAATAATCCTTAAAATAACACTTCTATGCTTTCACCACTTTATTTTCTAAACAATCCTAAGCCTCCTACCCCAATAGAAGAAATGGCACTTCTCTTTGAGCTCTATAATTGCTAAGCTGATTTTCTGATTTTTCTTGGGGTATTCTAAAAATCCTCTTTATATTTGGCATGTGTATATAATCACTTGATTTCTGGTAGACAATATCTAGACTTTTGTATAACATCTAGCTTCAAGTACCATGCAATTTACATGTATGTTATTTATGGGAAAAATCACTAAATGTAAATTATTTTTGAATTTCTTTATTTACATTAAACTCCCTAGTCCTCTTTCTTTTCCACACAAGAATATTGTGCTTTTTCAAATCCTCTCTTAACCCTTCCATATCCTCATTATTTTCCTATTTTCAGTTACTTACACATATGTATTTATGTTGGGCCTTTAAAAATAGTCATATTTCTTTGAATCATTAAAAATGCATCAAAATTTGATTAAGTTTAGTTACCTCTATATAGAAGGGGTTATATATAGGTAGCACCTAAACTATAGGTTGTGAGATTAAACGAGGTAAAGTTTATAAACTCCAGAGCGCCATGGTATAAAACAGGCAATATGTAAATGTTAGCTATTATGATGTTTATAAATATTGTTAACAATAGACCTTCAGTAATATTTTAGGGTGTTAGCTGACTACAGTCAAAATCAAGATCTTCTGGTAATGTGCTTACTTCTACATTCTCCACCATACTGCAGGGACTTATTTCACAAATTATCCTTTGTTTCAAAGAGGACTCATTGCTATTTTCCCTTTCTTGTGGGGACTTTCTTCTTCTCGTCAGTCGATTTTCCCAAATAGCTTTTAAATAATTTCCAAATTTTATTTATTTTCTAAATTTTGTGCAATGCTATTTTCTCAGCGAACTTTTACAATTGCTCAGAATTGAAAACTTAAAGCAAAAATTTAAACACATCTAAATATGTATCCCTGAATACATATCCCCAAATATATACATATATGTATGTATTTGTAAATTTACTTACTTCACGACTTATAAGCCCAAACAATTACCTTGTGTTAATGCTGGGTTTACCAAAATATGTTTGGTGCACTCAATTCCTTCCTTGTATTTTCGTTATTGATATACATGTTTTATAATATATCGGTATAGTTCACTTAAGTCTTTCGAGGCAGAACTATTACCTTAATTGTTTTTTGCATCCCTTGAGGTTTTGGACAGGCTTTGTTGAAATGGGTAAATAAATATGCAAAACACTAGTGTCTTTCCACTTATGACATACATTTATATTTAATATGCTAATCCATTGTAGATTGCTATTATTGACATATTGTAACATGAATTTCATTTGGAGTACAAATTAAGGTAAATATGTATCAATATGTCTATTTCTTAGTGTTAATTTTAGCATTATATCAATCACTGATCAGAACCTTTTTGAGGCCGGGTGACATATTTGTCCTGTAACTGTCACTGCCATATTGCCAGAAATGTTAGTATCAATAACATTATGATGATACAATAACATGTCTGGGAAATATTCTCACCAAACATCATTTCAAGAATTAAGCAATGTGTTAGTTTTTTGTAAGTGCAACACTGCTTGAGAATAAGGTTTTTTTTTGTGGGGGGAGGATGAGTTGATGAAATAAAAGCACTCGTTTGAGTGGATGGTGCTGTAGTGTTTTCCCCTTTTTTATTTAGGGAGAGGACCGTAAAACAGTATTTCATAAGTTGGGAGGGATAATTCAGGTCCAATATGATAGAACCAACCAAATGAATTTCACAGTCAAAGAATTGTTATGAATATTGAATCAGGACAATGATAACAATGCCTATGATTTTATGCAATAATAAGAAAATAATTTTTAAATTTATAAAATTAAGAAGGCAGCTCATTGGAAGGTTTCCAAATATCATATAAGTCTCTAATGTGTATAATTAATGTTACATGCCTTAAGAATTTAAACACAGAGCCCTTTAGTTTGGTTTTAAAGGTAAACAACTTGGTTTTCAGTGCCTATTGTATATATTACTGAACATTTAAGGAGACATTCAATAAATATTTTATCTACTGATTGTTTGGCATTTCTTTAAACTAATTTAAGCATTGACTTTTTATTTCTTAGTAAATTAGGCATGTACTTCAGCATCAAAACTAATTCCTAATTGTTAAATTATAGTGTTTGTATCTCAGTTATTTCCTTAGAGAAAATTCAAAAGAAGTTTCCTATACTCTAATAACACATGGCAACATGAAAACCAATGGATATTAGTGCCATAAAGCTAAAATTAAAAGCTAACAAAAACTATCTTTTCTAAAGACAGTCAGTTTATTATCTATTTTATATAATTTTCATTTGGTAGTAGGAGTGCTGGTGTTCAAACAGACAAACCATTATCATCAGTCATACATAATAAAAGCAAAAAGATTATCCAAGTGTTTAGAGTTAATATAGCATAGCAAAACAAGTGATACATAGATAATACACAAATTGGTAGTAATATAGTTCTACTACTTTTGATTAAGAAAAATGTTATATTATGTGTAGTTACTAAACTATTTAATTAATAAATGACAGTTGACTATGTTTAACATTTATTTGGTACAGTAGTATAAATTATAAATTATTACATTAACATAAATAATCTTAAAACAGGCAAATATAAAATGAGTTTTTATTAATGATTTTCCATCTGTAGAAAAATTAGACTTTAGTATATTTTCTTCTGATTATTCTTTATGCTCAGGAATACATTTTCTAATAAGAAATAAACTATTGACATTTTGAATGATGGCTATGTCATCCTCAAATAAGTCTGCATTATGAAATGTCCTATTGTGTAATTCATGGCTATAATTTAAGTTATTAAAATAATTGTCATAATATTACATAAAATTAAATACTTTGAAAAAATTTAAATAACAACATAAAACACTTGGTTTCCATATATATTATTTTAATTTGGAAAATAAACAACAAAGGACATGTAGGAAAATGGATATTTTAAAAATTACAATTGATAAAATATACTGTCATTTTAATTATTAATTTTTTATATTTAAAAACCTTTAGTAGAGTCTCTTATTATTTAATAATAGAGTGTAAATAATGCCTCTAAAGTAGAAGTCAAGATATGCTTGTTAATCTTATAATATTGAATTAAAATTTAAACATTTTTTATATTATAAAATTATAAATTTATCTTGAAATATAATGTTGTTTATATCATCTTACTTAAATATCACACCATTCTTATAAGGAAAGCAGAACAAGTGTTGAAGTTCCAGTTTTTCAAATGAATAAACACAGGCTTAAATAATTAGAGAGGTTTTGGTTATGAAATACAGTTGTCTTATAAATATCAAACAAATGGGAACTGAGTCTGGATTCTTGTTCAGTACAGTTTTCTCCTGATTTTCTGATTATAAAGCATAAACTACTCAGAGTGACATTTTATTTTATATTTTATCTGATTTTATTTCACAGGGCTCTAGAACGTGTGATTTCATTTTGGTCTCCATGTTGAGTATGCTGCTCATAGCTAGTGACACCACTGATTTCCAGGCCACTGTGTCTTGTTTTGTGCTTCATTCCCATCACAGTTTCCCCTGAGGAAATGTGAATAGAGAAAATGATGGAAAAATCTAAGAAGAAATGAAATCACTAAAGAAAACTTACATTAGGGAAGGAATAATGAAGTGAAAATTACTTAATCTTTTCTCACTACTTCACTATTGCCATTTTCATTTTTGTCTTTTTTTTTTTTTTGCCTTGGTACTTCTTTTATTTCTCTCTCTATCCCAAAACAAGGAATTACCAGGCAGGACAAATACCTATTAATGCTGCTTTTTAGCCAATAACGCAATGGAGAAATTATGTTATCACCTCAATTAGGAAGTCAGAGGGAGACAGTTTTTTATAGAAAGTAATGCTTACATAGCAGTCATCAGGAAATATAGAAGGATATTCAAATAAAGATAACTGCACATTCTACAGGGTCTTTTTTGGTGTGTTTTGTTTTAACTAGCTATAGTCATTCAAAGTTTTAAGTTTTTTTAATATGTGAGGATTTTTATTAGCATATAATATTTCACTTTGGCAACAGACTTTTCTTCCCTTTTCTATTAAAATAAACTATTTAAAAGTAAAAAAAATACCAAGCATCTCCTTTGGAGAAATAAAGCTTTAAATTTGTGCAGGTAACTTCACTGGTAAAAATAATAGAGCACTTGGATCTCTCTTGATCGGCATTTCCCCAAACAGTGTTATGGTGTTAATCTGTACGATGTTAATACAAAAGAAGATTTTTTAGCTGACCTATATTTGAAAAGCACTCTTTACTTCCTTTAAAAAATTCTAACTGCTGCCCACAGCATACAGTATATTTCTCTTTGATATACATATACATGACATTTCTTCTTGTCAGTTGGATTTAAGATTAGCAGAATCAGTTAAAATATGAGTGCTATAAAAATTGTTTCTACAAAAAACAATGTTGAATGCTTAGAAAATTTGATAATCATGAAATGTAATTGTATTTAACTAGATATAGATGAGGTAAGTGTAAAATATTCATAGAAAAATTAAATCTGGATGCATTCTGTACTCAGGATGTTTCATAAGTGTTTTTAAATCCTCATCCCACTTCAAAGAACCAGAAACTAAAAATCTGGTAATCTTGACTGTAGCATTACATGGTACTAGAAAGATGGTGGAACTTTAGTCAGTAATCATATTTGCCAACAACAGAAGTTGCCTGTTTTTAAGACTGATACATAAATATGTATGTTCAAGTGAAAGCAATATATTTTGAGTATGCACATTAGAAATTACTTTTTTATTAACTGACCAATATAATCTTTATCTTATAAGATGTTCCTTAATGAATATACTATAGGGAAATTTTTAGAAAGCTAATGCCTCCAATAATGTACCCCTATTTAATGAGCATCTTTATTCCACATTCGTGGAGAGTACTTAAAATTACATTTTAAAATTATTATTTATAAAGGAGAGAAGAAACTACATCTTGCTCTTTAAGGTGGATGATAGTCACTTATTGATATAACTGATATTTCTTGAGCACTGAATATATAAGGGCATTTTTCTAGGTTCTTGGGATCCAATAGGACAAAAATAAAAACCCCCAGTTCTCAAGGAGTTTATAATCTGACAGGTATATCTATCAGGTAGGAAAACAAAATGAGTAGAGAAGAAACCAAGGTTCCTACTATGGAAGAAGGCAATGGACAAACTATTCTCCCAGAATGTTCCATCTGGATCTTTCCTCAGGCTACAAAATACAAATGTTATCTGAACTTGCTTTCCCTTCAAGAGAGGTTTCAGTGCTCCCAGGATTCAGCGATCCATGGCCCCATCTCCCAGCCTACTTCACCAACTTTCTTGTGGGTAAGTGAAATGGTATTCTAACGTTGTTCTTGTTATTCAGGTCTCAGCTGGAAAGGTACCTGCTTCCTCAGGAACCTGCCCTGCCACTTATCTGGGGTAGACCCTGAGGCAGACATTGCTGGGTTTGGACTTGACTTGCTGATTCCCCCTCTCTGATAGGTTCTTTCAGATAGCCATGTTGCTGTCTTTCTCTCATGCCTGTTATGGAAAAGTGGGGACCCTGTGTGTTTTCTCCCCAGCCTGACTGCTGGGCCAAAGTAGAGCCGAACCCACAGCCGGTGCTTAGTAAGATTTTACTGAAAGAAAAAAAAGTAAGTTTAAAAAATAAGAGTTTTGTAAATTACACGCCTTCTCAGTATTAAACGTGAAAATATTAAATATTCATTTCACCATATATGTAGATTTACAAAAACTTATCTTGTGTTTTTTTCTGAAAAGTGTCTTATACCTCACTGTTCTGCATAACATAGTTTGAGAAACATACATACATTATTTTTGCCTGGTTTTATTTTTAAAAGTGACCAAAATTGAGAATATTTTTTAAACAAAAGTAGTTTCTTTTTTTAAAAGATCAAAAAAAATTTTTAGACAAGAGGAGAAGGGAGGGAGAAGGAGAGGGAGAGAAACATCAATGTGTGGTTGCCTCTTATGTGCTCCCTACTGAGGACCTGGCCTGCAACCCAGGCATGTGCCCTGACTGGGAATTGAACCAGTGATACTTTCATTCATAGGCCAGTGCTCAATCCACTGAGCCACTGGCGAGGGCAAACTGAAAATATTTTAACACATCATGCTAAGTGCCAAAATCGCAATAGTGGTCTCCAAATTGGTTATAGACTTAAGTGACCACAAATATAAATATATAAAATGGACCCTGGCTAGTGTGGTTCAGTGGATTGAATACCAGTTTGTGAACCGGAAGGTCATGGTTCAATTCCCAGTTAGGGCACATGCCTGGGTTGTGGGCCAGGTCCCCAGTAGGATGCGCAGGAGAGGCAGCCACACATTGATGTTTCTCTCCTTCTCTTTCTCCCTCCCTTCCCCTCTGTCTAAAAATAAATAAATAAAATCTTTAAAAAATAAACACATTTTAAAAATTTAAATAAATATTTAAAAGCTGTATATTTCCACAGTTATCTATTTAGGCTCATGTTAATTGTGACTATTCCATGTTTACTTGTGTCAGTAATGTAAAACATGAGTTCTCCTCGTTAGACAGAAATATTTAAGTATTTTATGAGATACTTATTTGTAATTCTTCTAGAATACATCTCACTGTATGAAACAAACCTGAACCATAATCTTATAACTATGTCAGTTATACTATAAGTTATAACATACAATCTTTCTGAATCATTCAGAAATATGACTTCACCATGGTAAACTATTTAACTTTTAAACTTGTGTTTAAAGTTGATCAATTTTAAACCCATAAGAATTGCTTTTATTATAGTTTACTTGTAGACTAGTTTTTATAATTTTTTCACTTATCAGAAAGGAATGTAATTAGCCAAAATGCATACAAATATTAGCTTTTAAGAATCTTGGCTCCTGTACTGTATGAAGAAATACTGAATGAAGTACAAATGTACATTGAATTCCAGTTGGAATTAATCTAAAATATTATTTTCCTGTTTTAGTAACTCTTTAAGTAATGTATATTTCATTCACGGTGCATTTCACTTGGGTGAGTAGTTTGAGGAGTACTTTACAAGGTAACAGGGTAATAGGGTCATGGTGCCATCTCTAGAATCACACTGTTTAGTTTTGAGTCACAACTTTGCTAGCATCTAAGGCTTTGGACAGATTGTTTACTTTCTGTGCATATTCCCTGATCTATAATGTGGTGTCAATAAAAGTGCACATTTTCTTGACCATTGTTATGAGGATTTACTTATATAAAACTTGTGAATTACTTAAAACTGTGCCTGGTGCATAGTGAATGCACAGTAAATATTAGTGTGCTATTATTACATGTTTGTTTGCTAATGTAGATCATATAATTTAATGGTTCCTGTTCAAAAATATTCTTCATACCAAAAGGACTTACCAATAGATAGTCAAATCTTGGTTTTCAGTGAAAACAAGGATGAAGGGTATCTTTACACAAACACCTTTTGGACAAGTACAGTTTTTAAGACAATATATTTCAAAGCCAGACTGATGTATATGCATTTAGTTCCTAACTATTGGGTGTTCAGGTAGTTCATTTGAGCTCTCAAGAACATGGTTATGTTATCTGTAAAATGGAAATGAATCTGTACTTAGAGTTGCTGTGAGGATAAAAAGAGGAAATGTACATGAAACAGTTTAACACAGGATACAGTGTAAACAATTGATAGTTTGTTATATTACTGTTATTATTTTATTATATTACTGCTATTATTATTATTATTTTGATGTACTCCTATTATTATTGTTCATATTATAGCTAATGGTTTCACAAAATCATTTTAAGCAAAAGAAAGAAAACAGATCCACATACACAAGAACCATGTGGGAAAATTTTGAAAAATTGCTACTGAGAAATGAGGAAGGAGAACAATAAGAGACATGAGTGATAACAAAATATAAACTTTGCCTGTGTTGAAGGCTTGCTTGACCAAACTACAAAAAATAACACTTTCATCTGTACCTCATTATGATCAAACAACATTTATTAGGCTTACTCATGTTTGTGCAGGGATCCATTAAGTAAACCCAATACTTACTCTTTGGAAGGATATATTGAGATGTATTTTATGTATAAGCTCCCTTTCTGTAAGAGGCCCAATATGTTGAAAAATGGTACTTACTATGTTGCTGTGAAATCTAATAAAATAGTAAACCTTTCTCTTCTTATTACAGATGAGGTGAAACTCTCCCTGTATTGCAAACTTTAGCTCGATTAATCCTAGTCATGACATAGTTTATTTGTCTTGCATGGTTCAGATCACGGGATGCAATCCCAGAACACTTATATTTCTATAAAAACCATGGCGATAATGTTGCCCTTTATTAAATGTCTACTGTTTGTAATGAACTGTATAAATTAACTTACACATATATTTATTCTTTCACTTATTATTTACCCAACCTTGTAAGTTAAGAAATGTTATTATGATCTATTCTTATCCACTTGTCTGAAGAAAATACAGTTAAAAAATTAAAGCACAGGTTTTGGTTTGTGTTTAAATTAAGGTTTGGTTTACTCCACAATGTATTATTTAACTACTTCAGTACATACATTTTACATTTATTCAATTTTCATTATGTTTATTTTAATATAAATTAAAATTTTATATTTAAGTTTTATTATTAATCTAATAAAGTAAACAAAATTTGAGTAAAACTCACAAATAAAACTAAAAATTTTGTTCATGCACAGAATATATATATTCTGGTTGTTACATAATGTTTAGCTCATTATTTTTTTCTTCTGTGAACTGCGATAATGAAGTAGATATTATGAAACAATGTATTTGACATGTATAAAGTAAGGAAGTTGCATAGTTACAGTAATTATAATTCATAATTCAATTTTAATTTTTAATGAATATTTTTACCTCCTCATCATTTTAAACTAGGTAAATTAGATAAACAAACAAACAAGCAAAAAGCACATTCTTGTTTTCTTCTGTTGAGAGTGGTAAAGAAAAGGATCTGGCCAGCTGGTGCAGAGCTGAAATTTACAGTAAATGGCAGTGAAAACAGACTTGTTTGGAATCTCCAGCTGGATGAATATTGTGTCAACACTTTTGTGATATTTCTTGATGATATCATGTTAATCTGAGAGCATTTAGCAGATACTAATTATCATCTGGTGAACACTCTTCAGATAAAAAGGTGAAAATCTATTCAGTATGTGCAATGCACGCTCAACTGTTAACCTGAACTGCAAATTACTAAGATTTATTGTTTTGGTGATTGTATAGGTGTAAACAAAACAGATGCTGTTCATTATTTTATAAAATGTATGTTTCTCAGTGTTTTGGTTTCAATTATTTTTATTAATGAGTTAATTACCATATAAAGCACAACATATAAACTTCTAGATTGCTCTCCAGTATGGTTTTAAGCTATTATTTAATTTAGAAAAAATATATAAGTATTCACCACCTTAGCATGCAAGTTTGATGTTTTAATAGTAATATAACTTTTTTGATAAATCATAATAGATATTCTTAAATGAGCAAATTTTAAGTACTTACATGAATCAGATGGTATGTTAGTATCCACAGTAAGTTAAGACAATGTCTTGATATTTTATTGTACTCTGGAAAATTATTTATTCATTCAGTAAATATGTATTTAGCACTTACTATGTACCAGCTGTTTAACTGTCATTTCATTTTGCTGAAAATAAAATAATTGGTTTTCATTAAATTGATCAAATTGCCATTTATGCTATTATTTTTTATTCAAATTGTTTGTAAGTGAAATGAACTACTTCAACCTTAAATAAATTCTATCCAAAATGATGTGCATGTTAGTTTAGTGACCAACGGGATCATTCAACTCACTTGTACTTTCTAGGCCACATGGACCTGATCACAGGTTTATTTTTCATATAATTGCGATGAATCATAGAAAGAATAATTAGTGAAAGATTAGGCATAGAAAGAATAGACATAGTGAAAGATTGTCTTGGGCATTTGAAAAGACGGAGAACCTGATGTGATAATGAGAAAAAAACATAAAAAAATATAAAATGTTGGTAGGAATATAAACATTTTGCTGCATGTATGGAGTTGGATATATAAGCCTTCTAAGGAGATGTCTGAAGAAACAGGAAAGGCCATATTTTTGAGAAAATTCACTAGAAAAAAAGGAAAGAGATACGTTTTTTAAAGAAAGAACAGGCATAGTTTAATAGAAAAATAAAACAGCACTTTATATGAAATGTATCAACATTTTACTGGCTATTAAAATAAGGTGAGTCATGTGCTGAATAAAATGTTTTTTTAATGTATATCTGAAGTGGAAGCCAAGGTGTCAGGTTTGAAAACACAGAAGCTTTCAGAACTTTACTTTTTAAATTTTAATATTTATTGTATTTTCTTTCCATTATCATTTAGTCCCCTTTTACCCCTTTCCCCATCAGTCACTGCATGGCTTGAAAGACAGCAGTGTTCCTTCTACGTTCACTTCATCCAAGCGGCAAAGCATTCTTGAAGTGCCTCTTAAATACACATAGTTCTACTAAGTATTAAGGGAACATTACAAAGATGTTGTTCATTGGAAGAATCTTTTAAAAAATTTTTATTTATTGATTTTAGAGAGAGAACAGAAGGTAGGGTGGGAAGAGAGAGTGAGAGAAAGGGAGAGAGAGAAACATCTAATTGTTGTTCCACTTATTTATGCATTTACTGGTTGATTCTTGTATGTGCTCTGACCAGGGATTGAACCTGCAACCTTGTAATGTAGGGGTGATGCTCTAACCAACCGAGCTACCTGGCAAAGATCCTTAGGAGAGTTTTTGGTTGTAGCAGTAAGAAAGACATCCATGAAAGGCTACATAAGAAATATAAAGATAATACATGATACTTAAATCCAGAGAAAAGGGAGGATGCATGGTTTAGAGACCTAGAAGTGAAGTGGTATTCAGTTTGGGTTATGAGAGAACTTAGGTTAGTCTTTATTCTGTTAGAAAGTGTAATCTAATTCTTTATTGGGGAAGTTATTTGGCTTAGGAAAATTTAAGTTTTCATTTATATTTAAAATGATGGATTTAAAAAATTCTATAATTCAAAACTTTCATATTGAATTAATCTTGCATTTCAGCTTCAGTTAGTATCTCTTTGCTAATTCTTCTTTTAACATCCAAAACAAATCTATATCAACATCATGGATTCAATATATATTCATTATGCTTGGTATCATGTCTACTGCTAATATCCTGATGACCAAATAATATTTCTAATGGTTCTACCTAAAATATATATGAATATATTGAATTGACTCCCCTGTACTTATTTTTTATATCCATTCAATTTGGATTGATTTTGAAATCTGTTATAGATATCTCATTCTTATTTGTACTGGTAACACAATGTCCTAACCTTTATTTCTTCCTGTATGAACACTTGTTTATTCTTGCATAAACACTTACCATTTCTTCCTAGGTTGTTTCTGTATCTCCATGCTCTCCTGTAGTTGAATGGAAAAGACCTGTACTTGGCTATGTATCAAGATGTGGAAGAAAGAATAATGTATGGAAGTGAAGATGGGTGTCGCTTTATTACTTAGTCCCCAGTCAGTCTTATTGTCACTCCCTAAAAGTATTCTGATTTTATGACTTGATCTGAAATGTATTGTATGACTTTCTTTTCTAAACTTCTGGGCATCAAGCCTAACGAGATGGAAGGATTTCCTAGGGAGTCCTCCAAACACCCTAACATGAACTTTTCAATTCTTCAAGAATTTCCAAAAGAGAGAGGATGAAAATGGAACTATTAGAGGTTATTTGTTGACAATGAGAAAAGGATGATGGATGAGGCAGTGGAGAATTATAGCTCAATATCTTAAACAACAGCCACAAAAAAGCACTGTTCAACAAATTCAGTATAAATTCTTGAAGCACATTTTCACATAGTTTAAAAAATCTCCACATATGTGAGCCAATGCACCCAATTACATAAAACCTTCCCAGTATTTATGTTTGCCTAATGACTGAGGTAAAAAAATTAAGAAAAGGTCCTTAAAACAAAAACAATCATAACAGCAACAAAAGCAAATGCAAATGCGTACCCATCTTAGTCAGGCACTACCAACTGTTTTGTAGCAATTTAATTGAATTCAGAACTTAGAAAATTTTACTTTACCCTAAATAAGACCATTTTTAATCAGAGGTCTGCACTCGATGGTGTGAGGTTATATACTATACACCAGAGATCTTCAACCAGTGTGCAAGAATTTTTAGAACATGCAACACCTGATTGTTTAGTCAGGGGCAGTCTTTTCCCTTAGATTGTTAAAAAAAAGACAATAGCCAACACAACAATAGCTGTATAGCTGTCTGGTGTGAATGAACCAAAATTATACATATCATTTTGTCAGGTTGGCAAAAGAACATAGTGTATCTTTTGTGTGCCACAAAATTTAGTTGTTAGCTTATGTGTGCCATGAGATAAAAAATGTTGAAAACCATTGCTATATACTATATCTTATACCACTTATAGGGAGTTCTACCTGTAGACCCCCAAATGATTATTCATTCCAATTAATTTGGAGTACCTAAAGAAACACTATATTAAAACCATGTTCTCTCCCTTCAGATACACACAAACACATGCATTCAAGCACACAGACATACACTCCTCACAATTTTTTAAAATAATTTTATTTATTTATCTTTAGAGGGTAAGGGAAGGGAAGGAGAGAGGGAGAGAAACATCAATGTGTGGTTGACTTTCATGGGTCCCCTGCTGGGAACCAGCCTGCAGGGAACCGGCCGGCAACCCAGGCATGTGCCCCGACTGGGAATTGAACCGAGATTGTCTGGTTCGCAGGCCCGCGCTCAATCCACTGAGCTACACCAGCCAGGGCCACTACTCACAATTTTTAAAGGTAAATTAATATTATTTAAATTACAGAGTTAAATCCTGGCTGATGTGGCTCAGTGCATTGAGTGTCAGCCTGCAAATCAAAGGGTCCTGGGTTCCCAGTCAAGGCACATGCCTGGGTTACGGGGCAGGTCCCCAGTAGGGGGTGTGCAAGAGACAACCACAAATTTATGTTTCCTTTTCTCTTTCCCTTACCCTTTCTCTAAAAATAAATAAATAAAATCTTAAATTATAAAATTGTAGAGTTAACTTTACATGGGGATTTTAAAGTAACAGAACTTAATTATGGAAGAAGAGAAATCAACAAATGTGATAACAGGCATGTGCTAGAATCGCTAACCGAGACTTGAGTTACAAAACCCATGTCATGGCTCTAGAGTTCGATACACTAATGTTCGAAATGGCTTTTAAGCCCTGAGAGGGACTTATAAGACTACAGTGTTAAAAGAATTCTTGAATAAACTCACTGGCTTTCTTAGACAAATAGCTAAGACTTTAGATTGCACATATTTTTATGTAAAAATTCACAAATGGATGCTCTGGGAAGACTCAAAAAAATGTGGTCAATGAACAAATGTGCCTTTATAACAGTCAATTGTATGTAGCCCAAAACCATGATATTTACAAAATATAAAATAATGTGCTGAAATTTTTCTAAATAAAACTCTCTTCTGTAATCAATTTGTTGACAAAATATTTTAATAAGTTTGGCTGGACTATATTCTCTAGTGCAAAGGAAAATTGTTATGAATAAATATTTTAAGAAAATGTTTCATTATAAGGATATAATTATATCATTTAAAGAAAATGCTGTGTATTTGTAGTCCTTTATTTTTGAGTTATTTTTGAATATGTATTTTTGTGAAATAAATATTTTACAATTATTTTCCATTACTATGTTGCTAATCCGAACTTTATGATAAAAGTAATTCATAGGTAGAATAAGATTTATATAATGTATAAAAATGGTTTTATTTAAAATAACTCCCTGCTTCAACAAAATCAATGTAAAACTGGTACAGGAAAGGTACAGTGTTCAGTAATACATAACATATCCCTTTTTAAGATATAGTACAACTTAGCGAGATATAATATGGTCCTAGGCTATTCATTCTTGCATACATTCATAAGAGAATTTCTAGTAAATAGGAGGCAATTTTAATGTCCCATTACTCTTTCTACGTATTTTCTATTTTGTCAAAGGATTCTCACATAGGCATAAGAAATCCTCTGGTGAATTCGAGTGGGGTTCACTACAGGAAAGGAATTCATGAGTTCATAAATCTTTCAGTCCCTTCAATTTATCTGGAGAGTTATGGATAGCATGCTGAGTAGCAGTCATGAGGCAGATCATCTTGAGAAATAATGCCATCTCTGTAACAGGGAGGTTGCTATTTCCCAGTGGGGGCAAGTTGTTCAGGCTGTAAAGATATGGCCCTATGCAGATTGCTGCTGGTAGGGAAAATTATGTTCTTCTTGGTTTCCATATAGCTTTGAATATATTTCAGTGCCTGAGACTTTAATTAATTATGTCAAAAACCACCTCTAATCACTGTAGAAGTTCAGATAAAGATGGGCAAGATAAAGGAATTTCACAGGTAAATTTATTGTTCTATTAAGTTATCTAATGTGTAAAGGTATTGCAGGATTTTGAGATTATGAAAGAATAGTTTATCCCAGGTGTGCTGTATCTTTAGATGCAACAGCAAATATGAAAGTAGGTAGTTTTCATTGGCTTGTCTTTCATTTTTCTTTTAAATTGGATTATTTGTTATTTGAAAGTATGGGTTTTTTTTATTGTCCCTACTTAAACAAAATAGAAGCTACATTTATAAACAGGCATTTGTTCCTAGCAAGTTATCATGTCTACATTGTCTGAATGTCACAATATGTATGTATATAGTAAGGCTTAAAATAGTTTTCTTCTTACTAATTTGAGAAAAAATAAATACTTTCAAATTAAGGGTAGTTTATTAGAGTTCTTCAGTGAAAGAGAATCAATAGGATACACTTATATGTGTATATTCTCTTTATATATGTATATTCTGTGTGTCTATCATCTACCTACTTATCATCTGTGTATCCATCCATCCATCCATGAATCCATCAGAAGAGAGAAAGAAAGCAGGGAACAAACTCGATTTACTGTAAGGAATTGTCCTATGGGATTGTGAGGGCTGGTAAGTCAGAAATTTGTAAAGTAAGCTGACAGGTCACAGACTCAGGTAGGGTTTCTCTGCGGCAATTTTGTGGCTAATTCTTTCTTTGTGAAACCTCAATCTTTGCTCTTCCTATCTTTAACTCATTGGATGAGGCCCACTCATGGAGGGTGATCTGCTAGAATTAGAGTCTATTGATTTAAATGTTAATCACACTTAAAAAAGTACCTTCACAGAAAATCTAGACTGGTATTTGAACAACTGGGGACCATAGCCTAGCCAAATTGACACATAAAATTAAGCAATGCAGGTAGTATTAACTAAAGTCAAGTTTTTTTCATTTCTGATATCAGTGCATAACCCCCAAATACTGGGTAGAAAATTTGGGGCATTTGTAACTAAATGGTATCAGATATCAGGGTATAACTGACTGTTTTTTAGGCAGTGTGGTATATTATTCTCTTTTTTAAACCTGTTATTCTTTGCCTGGCAACCGCATTTCTCCTCTCTTCTCTCTTTCTCCCTATTTAAACTGAATCCACTTTAAACATTTTGGTCCTTAACTGTTGTCCAATCTTGAAAATACATTTATCTTGTATTTTATATGATTATGTGTAAACTTCTTTGGTTGAGGAGCCCTATTTTATATCTCTTTTTTAGACTTCAGAATGCCTCATTAATATTAAGCTTTTAATTAGCTATCAGTAAATATGTGTGAAGTTACTGAGTCCATAGCAAATTTTTACTTATTAAGGATGGTAGGGCCTGTCATAAGAATATTCATCAAATTGAATTTGTCCTTCCCTTTTTAAAAAGAAATAGCCAAGTGAATTTAATATCCCTCCAGATAGAAAATGTGATTTTGATACCATTCCAAATTTAAATAATGAACCATGTTGGTTCTATTCTAATTTCCCAACATTATGTACCAATATTACCAAAACAAACCATTGTCTGTGGGGTATCTCCATACATATTTTCTAATTCTTATCTTTGCATTTTCTCTACAAATATCTTAGAATCTATATCAGACCTTGTTGTCTTTAAAGAAACTTCTACTTTATGCTCCCACTTATACTACTGTCTTGTCAGGAAGACAAGAACGTCTGTTCTTCTAGCAATTCCACAATATACATCCTTGTATATTGGATTGTGTGTTCACCACCTTAAGTCAAATCTCCTTCCATTACCATTTACGCCTACCTTTTACCCCCTCTACCTCTCCCATCCCCCTTCCCTTTGGTAATCACCATACTGTTGTCTGTCTCCTAAGTTTTTCTCTTCCTTTTTTTTCATGTAATCCTATTACTTTTTTCACTCTGCCCCTTAACTCCCTACCTTCTACAGCTGTCAGTCTGTTCTCTGTATCTATGGGTCAGTTTCTATTTTGTTTATCACTTTACTTTGTTCATTGGGTTCTACACGTAAGTGAAATTATATGGTTTTTGCCTTTCTCTGACTGGCTTATTTCACTTAGCATAATGCTCCCCAGGTCCAACCATGTTTTCATACTGTTTCGTTGTGTAAATGTATCACAGTTTTTATTATTATTTTTAATCTACTTATCTACTGATGAACATTTGGACTTCTTTCAGCTCTTGGCTATTGTAAATAATGCTGCAATGAACATGGAAGTGCATATATTCTTTTGAATTAATGATTCAGGCTTCTTTGAATACATTCATAGAAGTAGAATCACTGGGTCATACAGCAGTCCTATTTTTAATTTTTTAAGGTAACTCGTACTGTTTTCTGTAGTGGTTGTACCAATCTGCGTTCCCACCAACACTGCACAAGGGTTCCCTTTTCTCCATATCCTCACCAGCCCTTGGTGTTTGTTGATTTATTGATGATAGCCATTTTGGCAGGTGTGAGGTGATATCTCATTGTGATTTTCATTTGCATTTTTCTAATGATTAGTGATACTGAGCATATTTTCATGTGTATTGGCCATTTGTATATCCTCTTTGGAGAAGTATTTGTTTAGGTCCTTTGTCCATTTTTTAAATTGGATTGTTTGTTTCCTTGTTCTTGTTTAAATGCTTTATACATTTTGGATATTAACCACTTATCAATATGTCCTCTTATTCATATTGAATTTGAACCTGGAAAAATAAATTATGGGGTAGCAATCAAGCACTTTCTAGAAAATATGTTGACAAAATTTAGAATAAAATGATAAATAAAATGTATTTTTATAGCTAATCATGTGTTTGCCTCAAGACCTTTGCACATGTTGCTTAAATCTTGAAGCACTGTTCCCTTAGCCATCTACATGGATCACTTCCTTACTTCCTTCTGGTTTTTAACCAAGTATTACTTTACCAAACAGGGTTTTTTTTGTATTGTTTTGTTTAGTGCTTACAATCACTTGATATACTATATTTTTATATATTTATTTGTTTACTGTTGGATGTAGAATACAGTCTTATTAGGGGAGGAATTTTGTTAGATTTGTTTGCTGCAGTATCCCTGCTACTTAAAAAAGCATCTGATACAAAAGGTGCAGTAAGTGTTGTTGAATGAATGAATGAATATCAGAGAGAGGGTTTCATGATCTGTGTGTTCTTCATTCGTTCCTCTAGGTACTTTAAACTATATTCCTCGTAGTAAATTAGAATATCAGAATGCAAAACATTTGTGGCATTGGAGTTTAATTACCTACAGAAATATAAACACTCACTGAAATTCAGTTTAATGTGTAACTTTTATACCAAAGAAGTCATTATATCTTGGAAACATCTAAATTTCTATCCTGGTGCAGTTTCTTAACTGTTTCACAATGAACATGTTACTAAACTTGCTAACTCTTTTTTTTTCTCAAAAATAAAATAATAGTAAAATTTTCTCAACACCTTTCTTTTATTGAGTTAGTTAGCAAATAGTATTCATTGAGATACTACTACTTGGCCATGCATTAAAATGCTATTTTACAGTATTGTTTTATAGAATAATATGTAAGGTACTTGGCCCAAGAAAAAATATCAATAATCAACAATTATTTGTATTTTCAATGGGTCAAAGAAAATTTAGGCTATCATTTAATTCTCAAGTCTCGCTATTAATTCATAGCAAAAATCTAGTGATATCTACCTCATCTTTCTCTCCCCTGAGACACAGGGGCTGTCAAATGACGATTAAGACATTTGCAGACTTTTTTTGCAAAGATGTATGCACACCTATGTTCATTGCAGCACTACTCACTGTCACAAACTCTTGGAAATAACCAGTGTCTTTCAATAGATGATTGGATAAAGAAGATGTGGTACATATATACTATGGAATATTACTTGGCCATAAGATAAGATGAAATCCTGCCACTTGCAGCAACATAAATGGGCCTTGAAAATATTATGCTAAGAAAAATAAATCAGACACAAAAAGCTAAGAATCATATGATTTTACCCATATGTGAGATATAAAATCACAATTCACAGATATAGACAATGTGGTGGTTACAGGAGGGAAAGGGGATGAGGGATTATTAAAGGGTAAAGGGGGCCAAATATATGGCGATGGCAGATGATTTGACCATATGGTGGGTACACAATGCAATATGCAGATTAGGTATCATAGAAATCTGTACTTGTAATCTATATAATTTTAACTGTTACCCCGCTAAATTTAATAAAATAAGGTAAAGTAAAGCAAAATAAAATAGGAAATATAAAAGCATGAGTTCTGGAGTGGAAACACTTAATTTGATTCTGACTCTTGAAGATACTGGCTGAGTCATTTTGGGCAACTATTTTGTTTTATTTATTTGTTTATCTTCTGTGTCTTCATTTTATTTATTTATAGTGGGGATGGAGAAAAGAACACCTATATCATTTCATGCCATTAGGTTTAAATGAATCAATACAGAAAGTATGTGGAAGAGCGCCCAACTAATAAAAGCATCCTTTGTTAGCTGTTATCTGCTCTATATTTGAATGGATTTAATTTCTACTTTTACATAATGTTTCAAGTCTTTTCAAAGTAGATGATATATAAATGTAAAATTAAAAGTTTAAGTTAGTTTAGTTAGTGATATTTGATGAACTTTTCATTAAATACTTAATACTTTTAATGTGAGTTGCTATTGTGTTTAATGAAAATGTTTCCTTATTTCTCTTATTACTAAGAAATATTTATTGAGTGAAATTATCACATCACTGGTTTATTCTGTATTGAATCAGATTGACAGTGAATGTGGAGTGGACAAGGGTCTTCTAAATTTCACTTTGTCATTCTGCATACATCTATTGATTATCTACTTTGTGATAAGCACTGTACTAGTATTGGACTTACAAAATAAAGAATACAAAATAAAGAATATTAATAAATAATAACACTCTAAGTCTTTTGGAAGCCTACTTCTATATGCTAAAGGCAACAACAAGTAGATATTGAAGAGTTCTAAAATGAAAAATGATCAACAAATTTTTCAAGGCAGTCAGATAAAGATTCAGAGAGAAGGCAATGCTTGAGCTGATTTTTTAAAAAGAGTTCTTTAGGCAGCCCAAAGGAAAATGAATTCTGTGATAAGGATGAAAGTCATGGAGACATGAAACAGTATAGTTTCAGGTGAATTAAGGTTACTGCATTAGTGTTAGTGTATAATATTTAGAGGAGCGATAGTGAGAAGTCATGCTTAAAAACTAGATGAGGAGTCCTGACTGGTGTGACTTGGTTGGTTGGGCATTGTCCTGCAAAGTGAAGGTCACTGTCCTGGAAAGTGAAAGGTCACCGGTTCAATTCCCAGTCAGGGCACATGTCTGGATTTCGGGTCAGTGTATGAGAGGCAACTGATCAATGTTTCTCTCACACGTCAATGTTTTCTTCCCTCTCTTTCTCCTTGCTTTTTCTTCTCTCTAAAAATAAATAAGTAAAATTCTTTAAAAAACGACATGGAAACTATCATAAAGGGATTTTTTAAAATTAGCATTAGTTTGGATTTTATTTGGTTGCCTATGAATTGTTTCAAGCATCAGAATGATCTAGTCAGGATTATACTTTAGAAAAGTAGTTGATAGAAGAGAGGAAAAGACTGGAAGTAGGTAATTAGTTTAGGTTACTGCAAAGAGACAATGAACAGATAAAATCAATTTTATTTTGTTGAATGTGATTAAACACTTTTTATGATAAGGTGATTAACTGTAATTCATTTCACTGTAAAAATGGAATTTAAATAATTCAAGGAAGCACTTTATGAAAAATTCCGAAACATTATTAGTAGGATATTAAATAATTAATATTTTGATTTTTTGTTTTATATCTTGCATTTAATTTGTGTAATCTATAAATTTGCCTCCATTTAGGATATAGTTTTTAAACATAGTTATGTGTCAATAATATTTTGAAAGGTTGAAAGTGTTACGCTTTTAGAATAGTTTTCAAAACATATATTAGAAGTCTAGGATTTAAGAGTTGCTTTCAGATTAATGGAATATGTACTTAGCAATTTTGTTTAAATGAAATACCAATAAAATATTTCATCACTGTATATGCAGAGAAGTTTATGCCAAGTTAAAATGTTTCATTCATCTATATGTACTTCCTCTATATTTAAAATTAATGTTTGAGTCTTCTAAAGGAGTAGCAAAAGCATTTTCTGAGAACCAATCATATTATTTTTCTACATTAATTTTAAATATTTAAAAATGAGGCCTATTTGACTTTCTGTAAAATCTATCTGAATTATTAAAGTATAAACTTATGCCATATTACATCAAAACAAGCTGCAATCTTTCATGAATTATTAATGGTGCCGTGACTATACCATTGACTCAAAAGTCAAGTAGTACTTGTGACATGGAAAACACTCCCTTCCTGGTGGAACTCTGATTGTCTCAATTAAAATAGCATTATAAACTCTTTCAGTTATATATTTTACTTTCATAATTTTGGTTGACTTACTGAATACATTATTTAAAAATCTGTTGTAATCACTTCTTAATTAGAAAACGTTTTTTGGCTCGACGACCCAGCATGGAAAATACTGACAACATACAGTTGATTCTCATTATTTCTGGATTCCATATTTGCAAATTTGTTATAATTTATTTGCCAACCCAAATTAATACTGGGGCACTTTACAGTCATTTGTGCACATGCACAGAGCAGCAAAAATTCTGAGTGGTGTCAGACAGGCAATGCTCTGTCACATTTTTCAGCTCATACTCTAAACATTGTAAACAAATGTCATTTTTGCAGTCTATTTAGGACCACGTTTTCCATTCTCGTTGCTTTCTGTTGTTTGTGATTTCACTGCTTAAAGTGGCACTCATGCATAGTGCTAAAGTGCTTCATAGTCTTCCTCAATACAAAGGCTTTGATGTGTCTTAGGGACAAAATACATGGATTAGGAAAATTTTATCATGGCATGAGTTATAGTGCCATTGGCTTTGAGTTCAGTGACGTAATGAAGCCTTAACTCATGATAGCATCACAATTTTTAATGAGGCCTTAACTCATGTTGACATCACAATTTTTAATGCCTTAAATGTCAAGGCATTTTTAAACAGAAACACACATAAAACAAAGATATGTATTGATCAGATGATGAAAATATTATAACCAGAGGCTCCCAGGAACCAAATTTTTTATTTTCCTTAGGAGCAATGGTTCAATATTGGCTGATTCAGCGGTTGCAGCAAATTAATAACTTCCTCAATTAATGAGAATTGACTGTATTTGTAATTCCACTTGGTAACTTGGCAATGTAGGATAAAAGATACATAGACAGTGCTATGCACACACATATGTATACATATATATATATATATGACAAAGTTGAAAAATGTATATGAATTCATAAGTTTGGGTAAAAAAAATTCTTGAATCACATATCATGCTTTACATATTATGTAAAACAGATTTATAAAATATAGCATCTAAAGTTTCTTAATCTCTTGGATATTTAAAAAAGTTATATAAGAGATAGATAGAAAGTTCTTAAAAGGTATACATCTTGCAATCAATACCAAAATGCTAAGGCATTTGTAACAGCCTGGATGTAGTAATCCTTTCTTGCATCCTGGAAGATATACTTCAATTATGAATAAATAAGGAATTCACTCACATGTATATGGAAAGTTCTCTACCACATATTGTTATCAAAACAAAAGAATGCTAAATAAAATAAATTATTAATGAGATGGAGAATTAACTTGGGATTGGGGACTAAATATGGTGTACTGGAAAATCAGATTAAGATGCTATACTTAGAGAAATCTGAAAGGATAAATCTAGCTTTCTCTATAAATCTCCTATTAACCTAAAACAAACAGAATTTAATTTCCAATTCAAATTTAAATTAAAATTTTTCATCAAGTATATACTAATCCAATAAAAGTATTTACCTAGACTTCATGTCACACAGAAGTTAATATACTTTTTTTCCTAAGGCTTCACTCCTCATAATTAATGGGCATGAACAGACCAAAAATGGCTCAGGAAGATCTCAAAGCCCCAGAGCCCATAAAGCTAAGTGACAAAGAAATAGCAAAACCTTCAGATGCACAGTTCAAAACACTGGTGATCAGGATGCTCACAGAACTGGTTGATTTTAGTCACAAATTAGAGGAACATATGAAGGCTAAACTAATTGAAATGAAGGGAATTGCACAGGAAACCAATAGTGATGAAGAGGAAACTGGGACTCAAGTCAAGGGAGTAAACCATAAGGAATAAAATAATGGCCAAACAGGAAAATATGAAAAAACAAGAATTCAAAAAAATGAGAAGAGACTTAGGAACCTCCAGGACATCTTTAAATGCTCCAACATCTGAATTACAGGGGTACCAGAAGGAGGAAAGAAGCAGCCACCAGTGGAAAACTTATTTGAACAAATAATAAAGGAGAACTTCCCCAATCTGGCAAAGGAAACAGACTTCCAGGAAATCCAGGAAGCTCAGAGAGTCCCAAAGAAGTTGGACCCAAGAAGGAACACACCAAGGCACATCATCATTACATTAGCCAAGATTAAAATGAAGGAGAGAATCCTAGAAGCAGCAAGAGATAAGGGGACAGTCACCTACAAAGGAGTTCCCATCAGACTGTCAGTGGATTTCTCAAAAGAGACCTTACAGGCTAGAAGGGGCTGGAAAGAGGTATTCCAAGTCATGAAATCCAAAAACCTACAACCAAGATTGATTTATCCAGCAAAGATTTCATTTAGAATGGAAGGACAGATAAAGTGCTTCTCAGATAAGATCAAATTAAAAAAGTTTATTATCACCAAGCCCTTATTATATGAAATGTTAAAGGGACTTATCTAAGAAAAAGAAGATAAAAAATATGAATAGTGAAAGGACAGCGAACTCACAGTTATTAAAAACCACACCTAAAACAAAAGCAAACTAAAAGGACAGCTAGATCAGGAGTGGAAACATAGAAATGAAGATCTCATGGAGGGTTAGCAACAGGGGAGTGGGAGGAGGAGAAGGGGGGAGAAGGTACAGAAAATAAGTAGCATAGATGGTAGGTAGA
The DNA here is from genome assembly GCF_021234435.1 of Artibeus jamaicensis. Taxonomy (NCBI): domain Eukaryota; kingdom Metazoa; phylum Chordata; class Mammalia; order Chiroptera; family Phyllostomidae; genus Artibeus; species Artibeus jamaicensis. The sequence continues at coordinate 19,821,515 of NW_026522025.1, read as the reverse complement.
AAATAGATAAGGGGCAAGAATAGTATGGGAAATATAGAATCTAAAGAACTTGAGACACATGGTCATAAACTAAAGGGGGGGGATGGTGGGGTTGGGGGTGCAGGGTGGAGGGGAATGAAGGGGGGAGAATAGAACAGTTGTAATGGCATAATCAATAAAATTAAAAAATAATTTATTAATTCATTTTTAGAGAGGGAGGGAGAAAGAGAGGGAAAGAAACATCAGTGTGTGGTTTTCTCTCACACACCCCCTACCGGTGACCTTTCTGGCAACCCCTGTGCCCTGACTGGGATTCAAACCAGCGACCCCTTGGTTCATAAGCCGGTACTCAATCCAGTGAGATACACCAGCCAGGGATACTTATTTTTAGAAATATGAAGTGGAACAAAAAGAGCAAAATGAATAATGTCATATTGAAGATACTTATTGCATGCAAGTATGTAATGAGAGTTAATAATGATAGTGGACATAATTCAGTAAATATACAGACTAAACACATCTTTTCCTACATTGTTATTATTGTAGTCAATCTTTGGGGTTTGGTTTTTGTATGACGTATACAAAAAATAAGTTATATTTACTGACTTAAGAAAAACATGTAATATTGTGTGTGCTTGAATAGCAGTGCAGAGAGATGACTTTGATACAATACCTCCAATTCCAATGGTGAAAATAGACACATAAGCCATTAAAACAGATTATTTACTATTTAATCCTCAAACAACCGTATAAAATACTGTTTTTCTTCCACTAAATTAAAGCTATCCATCCTCCTACCTAAAAGACTTAATTCCTCTAAGGAACCAAAGTAACCTTCTTCATTTAACATCTGTAAGGACATGTTCAGCATTTGTCTTTTAAGGGACATTTTACTTACTAAAGGTATACCTTTCTTAGTGTAGAAATAATTTAATATGATTTGTATGACTTATCTTGAGTGATACAACTGAATCATTCTCCATCATTTTTAATATTATTATAGCTATACTTAAAGAGATCTAGAACAAGTTATTGAAAATTATTTTAAGATACATAAATAACAAAAAAATTTATTTACTTTTCATTCTATTTTTATTTTGTAGATCAATGCATTTATCTGTTATATGGGCATGATAAACATGAGTGTAATTAACATAATTTCTTGTAATTTTACATGATCTTGTAAGTTTACATGATGCAAACTTTTGTCTTTGCATAAACATTTTCTCTTACTTTATATAAGCATAACATGATAGCCTGTGAACTTAATAACAAGTTACAAGAATATTTACATGTAACTTTTAAAAATTCACATCCAGACAGAGTTAGGGCTTCCTGTCTTTGTAATTATAACTCTGCAATAGTGTAGGGCAGACACAGGCATGAGACTGAGTTGGAATCTCAGTTTTATCATTTATTAATTTAGAAACCTTGGGCAATACAATTAACCTATCTGTTCTTTGATTTTTCTCATCAGGCAAATGGAAATAAAGTATTTTAAAGCTTTGTGGTGAAGATTAAATCACAGAATACATTTAATCTACTAAAACAGTCACATATAAATGCTTGAAAATGTGAGGAATACTTATTATATAAGTATATTTTATATACCATATGATGAGAAAATTAGCTCTTAATAACAGATTAATAAATCCATCCCAGGTTTAATAAAGAGACTATAATAGCATAATCAATAACATATACTTTAAAAAAAGAGATATTGAATGGATGAATGAAAGCTCTTATCAAATGGATGTAAAATAAGTCAGGATATCTTTAGTGAATACTATGTGTGACTTAGCCCTGGAGATAGTGCTAAAAACATAGTTTCATTTTTCATCTCAGTTTTTTTGTTGCAGTATTTTTGTGGATTATAGAGAAAAAGAGTCAAAATTGTTTCATTAAACTTTCTTTTTTTGTTGTTTTGCTTTGCTGAATACAAGTCAATTTTATTGCTTTTTGGTGTCCTTTTAACTCTACATGATGGAAGCGTATTGGGAAAGTTTCCCCTTTTTTTTTCTCATTGAATTTGAGGAACTTTGCAATTATTATTGAATGAGCATTATTTAGCTTCATTTAGATTTTCTTTTCAGATTTTAATTTCAGAATAATACTTAACTACTCAAAATAATAGAAATTTATGCAAACAAAATTAAGTAGCATAAAAAGAAAATAATAAATCACTTTGTTGAAATACTTACAAGGTGATTTATGTCTTTAGTTTTTTTAAATTTGAACAAAACAAATAAACTAAAGTACCAACAAAACAAACATAACAGTTCATTGATTCCAGGCTGAATTTTAGGTAATAATTTTGACTAGGTAATAATTTTAGGTAATAATTTCAATTAATCATTGAAAATAAATTATTCAATGATTAATTTTGAATATTGTATCCTTGTCCTGAGTGCAGAGTTGACTGCTTTCATTTGCAATTTGATATACTTAGGGATAAAACATCATTTATTATGGAAAAGGATTAAAGATGAGGAATATATTCTCCTCATGTCAAAATTAAGTTTCCAAAACAAAGGGTGATTGGTTGGCATTGCCATATTTCCATTTGTTATTTACCTTTTTTCTTAGTTGAGAATTAGAGTAATTATTCGTAGAAAGGCTATTTCCTAGACTTGGGAGTCCAGGTGAAGTAAGATTTCTCTGAACTACTCGGAAAACTTTGTAATGATGTACAATAGGGCCATGAACAGTGTAAGGGAGGAGAATGAATTGTAGCCCTTTTAGGAAAAGTGGGTTTACTGAGAAGTGAAGTGGTTTACTGAGAAGTGTTTTTTTTTGTTTTGCTTTGTTTTGTTTTGTTTCTCAATCACCAAGTTCCATGATATGAAGTACACTAAATTATTTTCCTCTGCCTTATGGGCTTTATTTCATGCATTTTGTTTACATTTTCAAAAGTAAGTATCTTGCTGAACTGTACCAGGTCAAGCTCTTCAATGAAGAGTTGAAGGAGGGCATACTGAAGACTATGAGTGATTATTTCAGAAGAAATGCACAGGATTCCATCATCAAATGAATGAGGACTACAGGAAACAAGGGTCTCTATTGTAAGTCATTGTTAAATCAGAAGTCCTATACTGATAGCTCTGTGCAGGGAACCGCTTGACTTCCATTATGGTTCCTGCAACTTGTTCTTGTAGAGACTATGTTTTTGTTTGTTTCCATAATTTTATCAGCCTAACAAATAGTAGGTAATAAACAAATCTATTTGATATGGATATTTAGCATGGTTTAAAGAATACACATTACAATTAAGGAGTGGATTAAATTGTGCCTGTATTTAAATGATCGTTTATTCTTTTATATTTTAATTATTTGTTTGAATGTCTGTATCTCCTACTAGAAGCTGAGGTTCTTAAGGGAAGGGACCATATGTTGCTTATCCTCATAGAGTTAACATTTACCTCAGTGTTGGGAAATGACTGTTGTTTGATGAAGGAGAGAACAGGATGTGAGGACTTCCTCAGTGAGTCCTTACTGAATGGGTAGCACAGTAAAGGTAGGGACTCTGTTTGTCAGAGCAATTGATAGAAATTAACCAATTGCAGATTATCGGGCATTTAAATCATAAATAAAAACTAATTTTAAGTAGTAAGGCAAGAAATTAAATATGGTCTTCAAGCTGAGAGAGAGAGAAAGTAAGGAAAATAACAATTATTGTGCACCTACTATGGTGCCAGGTACTGTACTGGAACTTTACTTAATTTTCATTTAATGCTTCTAGCAACCCCACAGAAGGAAGTTATTAACTCCATTGCACATGCACGTTATTTGTATGTGGCTTACCTAAGGCTCTATGACTAGTGTATAGCAAAACAGGATGAGAACACAGGCACATGGCCTTCCAAATTTCTCTGTAGCATCCAGTCTTCCTAATAAGATACTCTGGAAAGAAAGGGACTAACATAAGGACATTAAATATATTTCACTTTCACACTTTAATAATTGCAAACTGAGTAGCAATATAACCAATTTTATAATATTTTGCAATATGTGAAAATCAAATTTCTTTACTCTGAGTGATATTTAACCGGTATTGATTTTCTTTATAATTTTTTGGCAAGGAGTTCTTTAATTATTTCATTTGAGAATAAAGTAATAACAATAAACATGACACTAGAAAAGTTTTATACATTTTTGAAAATTTTTATTAAATTTATTGGGGGACAATGGTTGAGAAAATTATGGAGGTTTCAAGTATACTATTTTATAATACATTATCTGTATGTTACATTTTGAACTTAGTACACAAATTCAAATATCCTTTGATTCTCTTGGTTTAGAATCCACACCACTTCACAGCTAATTTATACACAAATCTTCATATATAATGTAGTTCAGTACTTAGTGAAAGCTTGGATCCCATAGTAAACAATAAAATCACATTTGCTTTAAATAATGTATAATTCTATAATTTATATTGGTTTTGAATACACATATTTTGTCAGTTAAAAATAATGATATATGTTATAACTTTCTTTAAACATTTATGTATGTCTCTTACTTATTTTCTAGCATACCTTCTTTTCTGGTGTAGCATAGGACCCCAATAAATCTGTATGCTTATCTGACCTTTTCTAATTTTAAAGTTCATAAGTTTTGAAAACAGAAGAATGATGATACATTAAATGTGATAAATTATAAATAATAAAGGTTGGAATATTTCACTTTCTAATTAAAGTGAGGAATGTGTGTTTTATTAGAAAAATCAGCATGGCATGGAAATCCTGAGCAAACAAAAACTGGAATTAAAATAAAATGTTTAATCTGGGGTTAGAATCCCCAGCTACATAGTATACAGTGTCACTTGAATCTTAATAGCTATTTCTTCATAACAGAAATCTCTCTAGATTATTTTGTATATATAAACTAAAATAGTACTCTGAAATATTAGAAGAGTGAAGCATCATATCAGAAAAGGCCTAAGCAAAATGAAAGTGACTTGTTCGGATATTCAGTGGAAAGAGAATCCAAAGAGAAACTTGTTGATACCCTTCATGCCTTATTTCTCCTTTACTGCATGGAGACACCTTTTCAGAGAGAAATAACCATAATAGTTAGTACCCAAATTATAAAATCATAATCCATGCATATGATTGAACATACAAAGGAGATTCAGGTATGGATTATTTACAATGATGGACTGGGTGCTAGTACAGGTATTTCAAAATTGTATTTAATTCAACGTCTTCAAATTTGTTTGTTTTTATTCTTCAAAATCTTACTTTAAAATACTGACCTTCATAAATATGTTTTGCATTAAGATTATTCCCAGGTCTTCGCCATTTCTACTATTGGAACTCAATGTGTAACCATGTTACTTCCTGCACAGGAAGTGGCTTCCTATTATCAGTGAAATTAGTAGTGGACTCCTTATTTATTCATCATTCCCATTATTCATTATTAAGAACGATAGTCTATCCTCAATAAAAAATTCTCCTCACTATTGAAAATACTTTATTTTCTGCCTCCCCATCTCACTCACTTTTTGCTCCTCCTTCTTGAAAATAATAGTACAATTTTTCACACGCTTTTTATTTCACATTTTAGTAATTGTTTTAAAGTATGATTGTTTCATAATTCCTTGCCACCCTTCAAGTCATTCGTCATATACCAACCTTCACTTGGTATTTCAGCCACCCTGCATGTTGACATATATCAAGTACATCTTACGTTTTCCCAATCTGCACTTTAGCTCACAATTTTCTACTGAACTACCTTTCTTCCTCCATCCTCTACCCATGCTATGTATATTCAATACATTCTTTTAAGCCAGGAAGAAATGTGACCTCCTTCTTGTGTAAAAGTTTTCCTGATATGGACAACAGTAACACATTGCTACTCCCTCTTCAAGACTCTTTGCTTTTATACTTTGCTTCTAACAGGAACTGCACCTCGATATGTAGTTATGTGTCAACATCTCTTCATAGATTTTCAATTCCTTGAGGATAGAAGTTTCATTATATTTCATTCTATTTTAGTATATCTATATTCTTCTGTATGTAGTTTTATACTAAATGCATGTGAAAATTTGGTGAAAACAAATGGAGATGTCTTTAATTCATAACTATTTGGACTGAGAAATGAAAGCATAGCTACCTAGCCAGCTGGCTATTTTTCAAGACAACTGTATACAACTTTTAATTCAGTTTCATCTCCCTGACTTTTAGATTTATCATGTCCTTCTGTGGTTTTCTTTAAAAGGTAGAACAAGAATTTCTAAGGAAGTTAGATAACTTCATATTTGTATAGGAACAGAATGAAATTCATGGAAATATATGGATGGGTAAGTCCTTTTTATACATTAACTCGTTTAATTTTTAGAACAGTTCAGAGATTTATCCCCATGGTAAACTTGAGGAAATTAATGCAAAATGATTTAATGTACTTGTTCCAGATCTCATCTTGAATGGTGGAGTAAAGATGATATCCAAGCAATCTTGATTCAGAACTTGTGCTTTTAATCAAAATGATTTATGGAAGAGGCGACATTTCGGCATATAGTAAAGGGAAAAGAAAATCATTTTACAGAAAGAGAGAAAAGAAAGACAAAAGGGTAAATTCGAAAAGAAGCTATGGAATTTTTTGGCAGGGCAGTCTTCTAGAGTTAGTCTGAAATACAAGATGTGAAATGGGTATAAATGTAGTGACCATCAATGGCTTTTGTTGCCCTGCTCTCCTTGGTTGCTCCTCTAGCCAAGTTTCATGCATTTATTCATTGTCAACTCATTGTTGTTATTTTGGTCAAGGCATGTCTCAGAAATGAGGACCCCGTGGACTTCAGAGATCACAGCAAAGTGCACATGTTTTGAAATAGCTTAATGATGTATATTTGTGAGTGATTCAATATTGACCTAAAAGTCTATATTAAATCCTAGGTGGTTGAACATACATCCTGGAAGTATGTCCAGTATTATTTTATATAATTTACTATTTGTATGCTAAAACAAGAGCATGCTTATTAAGTGCTGGATGACAGGATGTTGGACGGTTGACAGAATCTAGGATACTGTAAGGTTAGAATTTGAGTTAACTTTGACAAATTAAAGAAATATTCGGCTCTATAGTAGATGAATAGGACTAATTTAAATTGGATATAAGATAAGTAAAAAGGTGAAAATGACTATCTAAGAATAATATTTTAAAAAAATTGAGATTCAAGGACTAGCTCAAGACTGTTATTGCTTTGTTTATAATAATTTAGCAGAAGTCTAGATTTTTGTTTGTAGTAAAGAACATCATAATTTGAGTCACCTATTTGATGACATAGAAAATGCATTTGAAACCTACCTGGGATTACGTTAAATTACCAAATCGGTTTCTAGCAATAAAGCTACACAAATAGTTTCACATGACATTTGTACCAATCATCACTACCTTATTTTTAAAATTTAGGCATTATATACAAATAATTTTTCAAATCAAGTATCATATCACTATGCCAAAAATAACTTGTGAGGAAGAAAGGTAACTCAGTTCTTACAGAGCAGATTTTAAATTTTAGTGTAAACTTTGGACTACGTGCTTTGCTAGAATTACTTTGACAAATAATTAATGTGAGATTTCCAGCAATGAAATCTGTATTCTACCCAGTGTGGTTGCTTCAACGGTTAAATCCTCTGCAATCAGCAAACTTCCACTAAACTAGCGATTATCTGTATGAGCTGTTCTAATATGCTGAGCAACTGTGTAAAGAAAGATCATGTGGATTGATTCTATTAACTTCAAAAGATTCAGTGGAAAAAATTACACAGTATACTCTTTATTTTACAAAAATCTGCTTTTGATAAAAGCAGAATGTTTTAGAAGAATGTGGAATTTAGAAATGTAGTTTTCACTACATGTCAGAACAGATTTTCTTATTTGTGAAAACACCTTTGAAATCAGAGGGTGAATCTAATCCTCTAAACGAATTTTAATTTACAGGCACTTTAGAATACATTAGATACTGTCACTGTTAGTTCTCTTTAAAAATCAACTTTAAAAAGAAAGAATAAAAATATATTGATTAACATGATATGACATTAACAATTTTAACAATTAGTTTATCTTCCAGATTGTATGTTCCCTTTTCTCTGACTTGACCACTGCTTTTGCAATGACTATTTAAAACTCTCAATGTATAAACGTTATCTTTGTGAAAATATAGATTGTTTATTTTGGAAAATATGAAATTCATCATAGAAATGAAGATCTCAAGGAGGGTTAGCAACAGGGGAGTGGGAGGAGGAGAAGGGGGAGAAGGTACAGAAAATAAGTAGCATAGACAGTAGATAGAAAATAGATGGGGGGGAGAATAGTATGGGAAATATAGAATCTAAAGAACTTGAGACACATGGTCATAAACTAAAGGGGGGTAATGGTGGGGACAGAGGGATAGGGTGGAGGGGAATGAAGGGGGAATAGAACAACTGTAATGGCATAATAAAAAATATCAAGTGACAGAGTTCAGTCTTGATATCTAAAATACCATTTATAATCAGAATAATGTTTTATATATGTGTATATGTGTATAATTATCTAACTGTAAACTAAAACTACCAGTAAGAGCTAATACTGTAGATTCCAGCATCAACTTGCTTAAGAATTGCAGTATCATGGGATAATAAATGGTATTATCATGGGATTAATTTAATCCCATGATAATACCATTTATTATCCCATGATAATAACTTGAGACTCTATGAGTTTTCTATAGGTAGAGATGGAAAATAGTTTTGGTAATAATTTAAAAAGTATATAGTTGATGATTTAATGATACATGTTCAGTTAGAAATTCAATTTACTGAATGCCTGCATTGTACTTGGAAGAGGGAGAGATACATTAAAGCTGAACATTAATCAGACCCTATTTTGAAAAACTTCTAAAAAATTCTGGTAGTGGAGACATTAACAATAAATTGGGACAACTGTATTAGAATAACAATAAAAATAAATAAAAACAATATAGTGGTAACAGTGAATTTTTGTGATAATTTCCTTGCCCTTTTTTCTGTCTCCCTAATTATGATCTTCATTTTAAGAAGCTAAATTGTGAGGAGCAAAGCTATTAAAATGCTACAGAATAGGCTGATTCATGTTCCTCAGAGAAATACAGCTAAATGAAGACATGAGAGTTTTACTATTTAAAAGTCTTTGATCACCCTTAGGTCCATAGTTGTCTCAAGATTTTGTCTTGGGGACCTTAAATATCTCTATACCATTTAGCGCATTTTACATCATGATAATGGATTTGTAATACCAAGTGATGGAAAGTCTGTTAGTCCTTTCTTCATAATAGTAGCCTATATTTAAAGCCAAGCATTGTTTTAAGAGCGTAGCATGTGTTAACCCATTTAATACCTACAACATAATCAGTCAGGCACTGCTACAATTGCTGTCATTACGCCAAGGGAAAGTGAGGTGCAGAGAGGTCGAGTAATGTGCCTACGCACACAAAATAGTAAAAGAAGCCAGTGTTCTAACCTATCTGTCTGTATTGTCTGCCATCTTACTCATTTGTGTTCTGGATAATATGGCTGAAATTGTATGTTCCCATCCTGTAAAATTCAAAACTTTCCCCAGTACTCTGAATTCATAATACTCTTTTTTAAATGCCCACTTCTTCTTATTTGAAAATATGCAATCACTTTTTTTATGCCACATTAATCAGTGTCTCTTCCTTGACTTTCACTAGGGAAAGATACCTATTTATGACGAAGGATTTGTTTTGGTAAAAGAAGGGTCTAAACTTAGTTTAGCACCACTAAACATTTCAAATGTAACATAAATATTCACATTCTCAGAATCTTTTTTAAAAATGCTCTTTCGCTAGAAGACATTCAGCACCTGTTTCCTAACAGTCTCCAGATTTATAATACCCCGGTCTTCTCTGTCCTTCCCTCCTTCCCTCTTGGAAGTAAAACGATTTTTTTTTTATACAAGCCAGTTTCTTCCCAGTCTTTTCATCCATGCTGTCTGTTGTTGCTTTACCTTCAAGACTGCGCATTGGCCTCAATCTATCTAACTGTAAGTTAGTCTCCCATACAGGTACTTCACATCCTGAGAGGACTCTGGTAATAGAAGTCAGAATAATACAATTTTAAAAACTTTATCACTCGTTAGGTGCTTATTATTTATGGGCAACTATTTTGTAACGTTGCTTCTCATTCTTTTGACTTTTGCATGAGGTAGGCTTTAATCATTCTCATTTTAGAGAGGAAGAAACTAAGTTCCAAGAAAATTAATTTGTTTTCCCCAAGGTTTTAAAAGCCATGAAGTGCAACAGTGTACGTCCGAATTCATCTCAAAGTTCAAACTCTTTCCAATGCTCTCTTTTCTCAGGTCATGAATATTCTTAACTAAAATATTAGGTATAGTATATTATGATTAAATGCTTCGCATGCATACAGGTTATATTTTCCTCCGAAGCAGATCAATTTGGTAGCTGTTTGGTAAAAATGGAATGGATGGACCATTTGCCTACTCTAATGTAGCCATAATTGTGCCCTCACAGCTCTTAGTACTGTTTTTAAAACTACAGAATGGCAGTGACAGAAGTAATGCTTTGTTTTGTTTTCTTTCTATAGACCTCATAAATACCATATAACACTAAGTATACATAAAAGGATAATTTCATTTCAGAGTCACACTTTTATCTGAATTTCAAAAGGTATAACGAGTATAAAATTATTCTTTTATTAAAAAATAATAATATTTGAAGAATGTATTGTGAACATACTGGTAAATATGTGTTTATCATAGTATGTATAAGTGATAAATGCAGTCGTTTGTGACCAAAGGCTAAATCAACCTTCTAATGTAACTTGAGTGTTTCTGGATATATAAATTTATGTCTGGAGTCAAATGTAAACTCGTCCTAAAAAAACTGGGAATCGAAGGTCATAACATTTGCAATTAAGAAAATTATTTTGTAGATGTTCAGTAAAGTCTGTAATAGGTGACACTGATGATTCAGAAAGCAGGTGTATGCCATCTATGATGTTTTGTCTTGGAACCCGAAGAGGGGTCGTATCATTTGTAATATGTAACTTTTTGATGCTTATGTTTCTGATTAATCTTACATTCTTATAGCCTTTGTTAATGGCTATTCTTTTCTTTCAAAAATCTGATAATAAAACTACATTTTGTAATGTGTCTACGACTTTCTGTTTTTAACAATAAAGTTCACTTTTAAATAAAAAATTCATAATTTGTAATTATAGTTCAGTGATATCTAACATAAATATCCACTCCTATAAAAGTCTATACTTGATTTATGTAGTAGATATTTGAAGATTTGTTATTCTTTCACTGGCAAGCAAGCAGTATTTATGGCTGTTTAGACTGTAATACATTTAGTCCATAAATGTTTCTAAACTTCCTCTTCTTAGGTCTTTTATTCAACAATATAATTTTCCTTGCTAGCTCAGTTTCTCAAAATATATATTTACATCTTAATGTAACTTTAAAAATCTTAATATATTACCTTTTATCATAATCAATAATTATATTTAATCAAAACTGGGAGTAATCTGGATTAAATTTGATATCAATTATTATAAAAAGTTTTTGTTCCGTTTAATATGGTTTAATTTTCTTCTGTCATACCGACTACATGAGACTTCCAAAAAATGCTTAATTCTAAAAAATAAATACAAATTACTAATCATAATAGACTATTAAAATTTGGCTAGAACCTTTTAGTAAAAAACAAATACTAGATGCCCATGAATAAATTTATAAATGAAAAATATTTAGGATTAGTCTTAGTTTTTTAATTATATACATTTCTTACTTTTAGTCCCTGATAACTATTTCTATTTAAAGTAATCTGAATAGCACAGAGTTTTAGTGCTACAGCCTTAGTGAGGAATTTCTGTTATAAATTCCATATTCCGTAAGATATTAAAATCAATTTTTATTGTTAAGAAATATAAAATCTAACAAGATACTTGTCAAATATAGTACTAATATAAAACTTATTTAAATAAAATTATATGCTTTACAGTTTAGTTGTGACAATCGTAAACTAATTTGTTCAATAAAAAACATATCACAAATTTACACAATTTATTCCAGCTCTGAAAAGAAATGAGAGTGTGATGTGGGTATTTCACAGTCCTTTGAATCAGATAGTCCTGGGTTCATATAAAGTTCTGTCACTTACTCATGAAGGGATCTTCAAGTTACTTCTGTGGCCCTCAGTTCATTCATCTATAAATAATAACACACACTTCCACAAGTTTGTTGTGAAAATTAATATAAAGTATATACTGCTCTGGGTCATTATAGTAATACTGAATCAGTTATTCTAACATAGCTAATTTTTCTGGATAGTTTAGGATTATCTTAATGAAAGCCCATATGTTTTATTTTTTCATTATTTTAATGAATATTTTCTAAAATATATTGCCAATTTGCTTAGTAAACAAAATATATGAAAGTATACAAAAATTTCTGTACATAGAATTATTAGCTAGAATATTATTGATTCTTATCTTTTTCTCATGACCAAGAACAGAAAAGAGAATTCTTAAAAAAGAATGAATGATGATCTTCTTGTTTAAATTATAAGTAGTAGTTTCCTTTACTATAAGATATAGGTTCTGGGACCTGGCTGGTGTAGCTCAGTGGATTGAGCGCAGGCCTGCGAACCAGACAATCGCGGTTCAATTCCCAGTCAGGGCACATGCCTGGGTTGCAGGCTGATTCCCTGCAGGCCAGTTCCCAGCAGGAGATGCACGAAAGGCAACCATACATTAATGTTTCTCCTCCTTTCTCCTTCCCTTCCCTCTAAAATCTTTAAAAAAAAAGATATAGGGTCTGGGCTGGAGGCCTCAGCTAATACCACTAGCATTTGTTAACAGCATGGGAATCTACTTACTCTGGGAATATCCATTAGCTTTCTTTTGTGTAGTGGAGAAAAAAGGGTAATTTTACCCATTTTCCCTCAAATATTTAGGCAAAAATTATACATTACACATGGCAAAACATGATAAATTATGATATTAATTAAATTAACGATTATAATAATCACTTATGTGTTTGTATGCTATTAACTAATCCTGGATATAGTTTCTCAAACCTAAAAACTAACAGGTTTTAGACCATGCCAGATGAAAATAAATTATCAAGTATATTTCAAATGTACCTGAGTTGTTTTGTCTCTGTCTCTATTTCTGCCTCTGTCCTATTGTTTCTCTCTCTCTCTCTCTCTCTCTCTCTCATATGAGAGGAAACATTGCTCTGTGGTTAATAGCATGAACACTGAAAAAAGACATCTTTTAATTCAGATTGCAATAGACTCCCTATATAATCTTGGGCAAGTTGCAAGTTACTTAATTGTGTAAGTTTGCATTTATGCATATGTTAAATATAATAATAATAAAGACCTACTTCATAGGGAGGTAACAAAAATTATATAAAATATTATATGTAAAGCTCACATAATTCCATGTACTTTCATTTCTGTATTCCCTGCATGGAACTCTGTTTGAAGGTACTCCAGGTACTTCAACAGAAAATTTTCCTGAACCCATTTTAAATAGCATCCTCTATTTTCCCATCTCCCTTTATTATGTCTTAGATAGCCTGGCCATAAAATAGAAAACGTGGTCAATGAGTTTAAGAGTTTCCCTAACCAATTTTCTTTACAGGGCCATCCTACTGACATAGTTGTCAAGATAAATGTTAGTCAAGAGGAAACTCCTTTTCAAAACTTAGAAAATGTTGAATGCGTACAACACTGAAAGCCAGAGTTCTTGAGGGACAGAAACTTGGGTAGTCAATTCAGTAGACTTCAGCATACAATGGCCTTCCAATCTCTGTGAACATATTTTTAATTGAAGCAATTGTTATGCAGCTCCAATGCTGTCATTTATCAGCCTAATGAATTTCAACTGAAGGCCACTCTTACTGGGAGAATGAACTGATAGAGTGGAGGGTCTGCACTGGTGATAATTAGTCAGGAAAGTGCAGTGGTGCAAATCAATAATTAGGTCCTGAGGCTGTCCTTGGGGACGCTAAACCATAACAAAACTGTCAAGCTGCTGGAAAATGGGTGTGTTGCTGATTTGTGTTTCTAATTTATTCTGGTACTTTAACTTATATACTGAATACACCAGAAATGAAAAAGTGTTTTTACTTACTAAATTATATGGAAGTCTTAATTAATAAACTAATTATGACATTGTTTGAGGGATGGGAGAAGTACCAGAATTATTTAATGTTATCTTTTATGTCAATGTTTACCACACAGACATGCATTACTTGCTATTTAGTATAACTTGTATGCAAATAACATTATTTCAAATTTTTGTATTCCTAAGGGAGGACAGTATACAGTGGACAGGACCTTTATTTGATTAATGGAATTACAGTCATTCTTATGGCTTCTTATACAGCATGTTTCAGGAATGGGTTATGTAAAAAAGAACTGTCACTCACCACGGGATTTTGGATACCAAGTTTAATAACTATTGAAAAAAGTCTATTCCTGAAAGGATTTTCAAAATTCCCTTTTCTGCATTATAGTCTAAGTTTTTCAGCAAACATGGCACAGACTTTGGTGCAAAATGCAATTTTTGGACCTCAGTTTAGGTCATTCTTAAGAAGTCAGAATTCTGTTTAAGTTATTGCTGTAAGACAAACTGTCGAGTAACACAGGAATGTTCATGGGACCTGTAGGAAAAATGATAGGATGATTTATCTTTGCTCCGTGATCTCTCAGGGGTCAGCAGAAGGCGATGCAAACCGCTGGGAGCTGCTGTAATTATATTCCCTCTGTCCAATAGAACAGCCACTGTTCATGTATATATTTACACTAATGAAAATTAAGTATAATTAATTTTTTAGTTCTTCAGTCATACTAGCCATATTCTAAATGCTTGATAGCTGCACCTGGCTAATGGCTATGCCATAATGGGACAGTACCAATACGTAGATCATGTTCATCATCACAGAATGTTACCTCAGACAATACTAATCTAGAGGTGTGTTCATTTATTTATCTAATATGTGGTGTAGGATGACTTAAAAATCAAGGACGGCTGAGATTATTGACTCAAGTACATAAATGTGACATTTCCATTTGGGATTCTTAACAGCATGGCGGCTGAGTTTTGAGAGCGCTTCTCAAGCCTGTGCATTTGAACCAGGCTGAAACTGCATGTCTGATTAGGGCTTAGCCTCAGGATTCACGCAGGTCATCACACCTTACTCTACTGGACAAGTAATAATCCCCACCGCTGACACCCAGTGTCAGACTTGAGGTGAAGGGATATAGACCCTAACTCTAAATGGGAGGAATGTCAGAAATTCTGAGGCCACGATTTAGAATCACCAGAGACTAAATCTTTGCGTCGCATGTGGTGCTTTGGAAAACTAGGTATTTATAAACATGATGAGAATGGGCTTAATGGTAAAAGAACATTTTGTTTAACTAAAATCTAACAAATTTTTATAGCTTTTAGTATGCTAACATTCAAGGTTACTTTTAAGATGGCATAGCATGCCATGTTTAATAACTGTGTTTTACCAAGGCATATTTTATTCAGTTATCAATTATTCACCTAAGGTTACATTAATGTTTTACAGGGAGAAAATTTGGAAAAATGGTGGACTGAGTTTTTTACTATTTCTAAAATCCCATGATTCTATTATATTGCCATTGTTACTTGAAAGAGTCTATCTGTATATAAGCTTCTCTGTTATTTGAATTCTACTTTGTTAAATTGTATAAAATAGTAAATTTCTCCTCTTAAGAAAATTATTTTTGCCAAATGCAACACATTCATTTTACTTTTTTCTGAAAATAATATGGAATGGCAGGTAACTATAGAGGGTCATTACATGTTTTAAAACAATGTGAATTAGGTATAAGCAGATAAGTCTAGAAATTGTTTAATTTACTTAAATATAAATGATCAGCCAATATTTTATTCCCATTAAATCAACATAAAATATATAATAAAATTGCTTAAATTAATTTTAACTTAAAAAGAAAGTATTTGGGAAATCACAAGATTGCCTTCCAACCCTCAAGTAAATAAATCAGAATATATACTGTTATATATAAGGAATTAGATATAATACCTTGTGCAATATAATTATAATAAATATCTATTAAATTAACAGCCTAAAACATTGAAAAATGTTAAATGTTATAGGCCATAAGTATTTATTATCTCTGACAAGAAATACAAGCTGTACATATTTTATTTGTTTGGAGATGATTTTTTTGGTAATGCTTTTATGGCGCTGGCAACAGTCACTAATCATTCACTCACAAAAAGTTGATGGATGTCTACTGCCAGACACCAATCTGAATGCCATGCTAAAGGATATCACCGTGTAAGAAAACATACTTGTGCCACTATAATCCAGTATGATGAACTCTGCAGTAGAGGGAGGCCAGTGTGCTATGTGACTGTGAGGGAGGAAGACATGGTTTGTTAAAATAAGGTTTCACTCAAGAGATTATCTCCAGTCCAGACATTTGCATTTATATATGTGCATTTGTGAATTTAGATGGTCATTACAATTGGATTTCCTGTCTATGATGACAGAAACATATTTTTATATGTAGAATTGTGGAATATTGTGAAATTCCAAATTACTTTGAAATTATGTTTTGTTAGGAACTGTTTGTCGCTTTGAAAATTAACATTTATAATATAAGATGAAAACATATGTATTTTTATTTTTACTAAACAAAGTATAACATTAGGCAAACAATATTTGAAAGTTTCTGGATTGGCAGTCTTTATTGGTATTTGGACTATTTCTTTTTTTTTTCTTTAACATTTTATTTATTTACTTATTTATTTTTAGAGAGGAAGGGAAGGAGAGAAGGAGAGAAATATCAATGTATGGTTGTCTCTGTGAGTCCCCTGCTGGGAACTGGCCTGCAACCCAGGCATGTGCCCTGACTGGGAATCGAACCGTGATCATGTGATTCGCAGGCCCACGCTCAATCTACTGAGCTACACCAGCCAGGGCCTGGACTATTTCTTTTTCAATATTTTTCCACCCTGTATTATATCATATAGCTGGGTACGTTCTGACTGAAAGGCAATTTAATATGTAGTACTGTTGATATGATTATAAAAAGAAGTATTTCTTTTGTGAATTTATGTGTATGATTTTCTTCATAATACCTCCTCCAAAAATATTATTAAAGATTTTTATAAACTTCAAAAATTTTTACCATATCAGATCCATAGTTTTTTGCAGGGTGGGGCAGGGGGAAGAACAACAAAATGATCTCCAAAGCATATGGGAAGATTGAGTCAATTTTGCAAACATTTTACAAAAATCAATAGGAAAAATGTTTTTGGTTCCATAAATACTGCTTTAGCTTTATTTAGCTTGTGAATTACACCTTGCTTCTATAAATGCTGACCCTGCCTTTGCTCCCCCATTAAATTACCTAAAAGAATATGAATATTTGCCTCAATTTAGTGGATTTGGAATTTTTATACATCATTTACTTGAACAGTGTGGTCGAAAAGATGCAAAATGTATACCTGTTCGTCAGAACTATTCTTATTTCTATGCCTTTGGCCTTGTCTACTCACTGCTGATGCCCTCACACCCTTCTGTACAGACACCACTCCACTGCGTTCCTGATCACCCACTGTCTTGTCTTGTCTGCGTTCCTCATTGCCCACCTCCATTGTCTTGTCCTACCCGGGGTCTAGGGATGTTTCCTGTTGGTGCTTAGTCCCTGTCACACACCTGACACAGAGCATGATCTCTTCTTAAAAACCTTTCTTTTGTGCTTTTTATGACGAGCTTGTAAGTCTTATTCACATTGCAATGTAAGTTTCAGATAGTGAAAATGTTTTATATTTCTTTTTAATCTAGCTCATAGACAGTTCTGTTTATTTTACATTCGTTTTGTTTTGTAAGACCAGAGCATTTACAAATTCTTATTTGATCTTTTTAAATTTTATGCGGCAAAAGTAGGTTTACAGTTGTGAGTACACAGAGTTTATTCCTATATTATTATTTATTAATTACTGAATTAATTTCCATATGAATAACTGTAAACTTACTTCTGCCCCACCCTGTATTTATTACCTTCTGCACAGTTTCCATGTGGACATTGACAGTTTTAATTATCATCTCATTTTCATTCTACTTGCTTAGGTAGAAAAGATTATAAACAAATGCTCAGAATATATGTGATATATAAGGGTGCATATTATATAGTGATCTAGATTTTAAGAATCTCTTCAGAAATTGAACACGTGTGTTTGGAGATCAATTTTGCTTTGATTGCTGTTGGGTTTTTGATCGATTCGGTGTCCAGCTGCCTACCACAAAGCTTGGCTTCCTGAGACAAGTTCCAGCCAAATGTTTTCATTTGCTCCTGTCCATTTCAGGCGCCTAACCTAGGAGCCATCTGCCACACTGGTTATAAAAATTACTGAGAAAAATTATTTCAAAACACAATGTGAAAGAAAGGCAAAAAAAGCTTTTGGAGTACTATTTGTGCAAAAATGTAATCATTTAATCAAGTTAAAATTATTCTTGGAAAACATTTTCTTTATGGCCCTGCTACAAAAGTCAAATATGAAGTTATTGTTTGTGTCATACATTTATTTGCAGAAAATTAATTGCTTATTCCAAAAATTATTTTGGAGTTTTTATTGTAATGTAATTTAAAATAAAGCTACTTCTATAAAAAGTAATTAGTACACCAAAGAGAGTCTGTTTGTGTGGGTTATGTCTATCACTTTATCATATAAATATTAAAATTGAGAAATTTAAAAATATTTACCATCAGTTCATTTATAATAACCAAAATCATTGCATGTTAATATAAATAGCATTATTATAAAATTATGTATAATTTAAAGTGAGATGAGTGGCACTGTCTTATATTTTTCTCATATCATTAATATGTGTCTTAATGGAAGACAGAAAGATCGTCATTCTGATTCTGCATTCAGTTTGTGACAATACAGTATTTGATTCAATATTGAAAGAAAATCAACCTCATCAAAAATAGAATTGAAAGAGGATGAGTACATTAATGGCCTTTTTAGAAAATTGTAATATTCTTCTTTATACTACACCAAAATTTGACAAGTGGTATTTTCAAAATGATTAATTGCAATGTGGAATTTCAAACCACATCAAAGAAACGTTGTGCACTAGTATATTAAAAGCCTTTTTTTTTCTGCACTTCAGTACACCCTTACCCTTGTTTGAATTTATAAGGCTATTTATTGGTAAATTAGAATTGCTTCACTGAGTTAATCATGCATTCCCTAATTGTATTAAACAATATCAGAAAAAGAATCATTGTTAATATCATCATCTAAAATATATAGTATGAGAACTGGAAACTCTCAAGCTCATGGCAACAGAATCATGATGTCAGAAATTTTCATTTTTGCTGGTTTGCCACTTGTAACAAAAACTAGAACAAAGGATGATGCTTTCTTTCCAGAGCACTGTCTGTCAAAACTTGACTCTGAAAACCTTCAATTTTGTTCTTCAGTTATGCTTTGAAGGGTGACTAATTCAGTTTGCACGTCTTTTGCCCAAGTACTTTTTTGGGGACAACCTTTTAAATTCAAAATACAACAGAAGTCCTGTGTGTGTGCATTATATTTTATTACTTAGCATATTAAAAATATGTGTACTCAAGGCTTTAGGATTTTTTTCAAGTTAGTACCACACACCATCTCGTTGAGCTAATTATTGCTAAAGTTCCAGATGTTTTACCAACCATTGCTCTTGCATTTTAATTGCAAATGTCAATCTGATGAAAAAGACACACGATGTTTTATAATTACTATGAAAATAGGTTTTACTTATGGAATAAATGAGACTCAGGGATTTCTAGCTATCTGTAGTCTGTAGTTTGAGAGATGTTACATGGGTGAACAAGAGAGTGCACTCTTCCTGTTACTGTTAATTTAGGAATGCCTTCCGAAGTCTAGTTCATTCCTCCTCTATCATCCAAACTATTGACTCATGGGCCTAAAAGATTAAATATAATTCAGTAAATATTAAATTTCTGTGGTTTGATTGGTACAAAGAAATGTCTTAAAACAGTAAGTATTATCCTTTTAAATGTGACTAACATTTACTGAATACTTAGTATTTGTCTGACATATAGACCTAGGTACTATAAAGTGCATTAATTTCTTACAATAATCTACCAAGTTAGCACTACTATTATTTTTTATAGGTAAAGAAACTGAGGCAGAGAGATTAAAAATTTGCCTTTAACTTCAGTGCTTTCAATATTTACTTAGAAAACTAATAAAAATAAAGAAAAGCTACTAAATAAGAAACAGAGATTTCTAAATCTCCCTTTGATTTGAACAGGTGTATCTTCACAACCTTGCCTGAAAATAAGAGTGCCCAATTAGCTCAAAATAAGTGCATCTATTTTTTCATTTGATTTTGTATCTTTATAAGATAAATGCAAGGGTAAAATTTTCAAATTTATTAGAAATAACTATATTAATAGTGTTGTTGGGGAGAAGAGACAACTTACACTTTTTTTTCTGGTGTTGCTAATGGATATTCTTAACTGATGAATCACTCACTGTTTCTTAAAATTCTGGCAATATGCTTTATCAAAGTAAGACAGAAGTTGGCTGCTTAGTTTTGTGTCTTGTGGTCATAGCAAATTATTTTCCAGTGGCATTGAATATAAAATTTTGCATATTTTTTTAGAATGTATAAGCAATTAAAATAGCCTAAATTAACAAAATGTAAACCATTCCTTAACTATCAAAAAAATGACAATGCATTTCTATTGGAAATAAGGTTGACATAGGAGGCTGGTATACACTGTAAAGAAAAAATGTTTTATCTTTACTGAATTGTCATATTTTATAGGTAGTGCTCTTAAATTATTAATATACTTTATTGTAATATGACTCATTTATTTCATTTTAATATTTTTCCATTACAGTTGACATAATATTATATTAGTTTCAGGTGTACAACTCAGTAATTGGACATTTATATAACTTACAAAGTGATCACCCTCATAAAGCTATGAAGTACCCTATGCCTTTCATTTTAAAATTCCTAATTCTTATCTTTCTAAAGAAGACTTTCTTTTGAAGACATAATGAAGAAGTTTATTATTTTTTATTGTTGTTCAAGTACAGTTGTCTCCATTTTCCTACCACCACTTTCCCCCACCCCGCCCATCCCACCTCCCACCCTCAATCCTACACCCCTTTGGCTTTGTAAAGAAGCCTTATTAAAGATGTTATTCTAGATTTTCTAGTCTTTCTATATAAACATTATATGGAAAGAAAAAAAACCTGCAGATTTGTGCAGAGAACTGAAAATATGTAACTCTGGCTCATTATTTGAGTGAATAAATCTAACATAAAATAAGACTCAATTTCTATTCAGAGAGTTAATAAAATCTTATCACAATGTAACAAAAATATGTTAAAAGAAAAGTAAATATATACTTTTTCTAGTTTGTACTTTGACATTTAAAATTACATAAATTAATAATTGAAATTTACATTAGCATACCATACTTTGCCAAGCTATATGTATATATGTGTATATATATATACACATTCTTTTATGTATACATGTATTTCACTGGATTAATTTACTGCTACATACTATATTTTTTTGTTGAAAAACTTGCACAGAATCTATATTTTACAGACAAAGAGATACAGAGGTAGCAGTTTTTCCCCAGATCAAGCTAATTTATTCTTGCAATTAAATGGAATTATGTGAAGTTAGTACTTTTCCCTCCTGACTGTATTATTTAATTGCACTTGATTCAACAGTATAATCACTCAAATTATTGAAAAATAGTTTTAAAGGGGAATATTCAGTTTGATCTTTTAAGCATGTACATTAAACCAATAGAATAAACATTTGTCTAAAATATATACATATGTAAATGAATGGTTAGAAAGTAATTAGCAATATTTTATAAGAAATTAGGGGCTTTCTTAATCCAAACAATTCTAATTCACAATCATTCAATAAATATTTTTTCAAGAAACAGCTGTAGCCACACACTAGCATGTTGGCACATCCAGTTCATTATAGGGTAACATGTGCCCAACACCCCCTTTTCCCCAACAAATTTTAATATTATGTTGAACTTGGAATTCATTTTTTTGCCAGAATTGTAAAATGCTTATAAAATATTTGTACAAGCATTATAAATAGTAAATCAATTTAATATAAATGAATTCTTAATTATTATAGTTTATAAATACTAGCTTTATGAAAATATGTTTACTGTTTATAATTGTTTTATCCGTAAAAGCTCTTCTAAACCTTAATTCTCTAGCTTTCCTATTTTTCCCATCACTTCTCTCAAAACATGACTCCAGTTGTAATTTCAATTAGAAGATCGATGCTCCCAACCTCTTTACGATATTTCCATCTCCTACTCCTTTTCTTCTATTTCTGGTATACTCTGTGAGTGTATGCTTCATTCTATATGCCTTTGTTATATAATATTTGCTTTTTGGTACACTTTAGTTTTCTTATCTACTTTATTATAAGCATGCTCAAGGAGTCTATATAATGGGGTGACTTTTGTTTTGTTTTTGCTCTTCTCAAACTTACAGCATTTTCTTTCATCCTTTACAGCCAGTTTTATTAATTTTTCATCTGTTGACTTTGTTCCTCATCTTTTGGATCTAAACACCTTTTACTAAGATGTGCTCTAATCCTTCAAAGACTTGACACTTACTAAGAATAACTGGTCCTTCTTACCCTAATGTACACACATATTTTGTAATATCTACATATATACACACACATGTGTGTATGCATGTGTGTGTGTGTGTGTAGTCTGTCTGGGAAAAGTCCAGTCATTATTAATATAACAAGAATGGTTTGTGTGACATTAATATAACCTGACATTCAAGGAGAGTGGACCCTAATGTTCATGACTGAACAATGACAACTTCACTGTACTAGTCAGTGGGTGTGGTAGATGCCACTGAGTGAGCATGTGTACTGTGTGGCCACTGCATTCAAAATGACTTAGTGAGTAGAGCAATGAATCTGCATCAAATTTTGCGTTAAGCTTGAACATTCCTCCGTGGAAACTATCCGAATGATTCAGAAGGCCACAGCTATGGGCAAGTGATGATTGGCAGCTTCCTCATGACAGCATGCCAGCTCATGCATCCCATCTCATGCAGTGTCTTTTTGCAAAATAGCGAATCACCCATGTGACTCAGCTCCACTACAACACAGATCTGGCACACTGTGACTTCTGGCTTTTCTCAAAATAAAATCGCCTTTGAAAGGGAAGAGATTTCAGACCATTGATGAGATTTAGGAAATTATGACAAGGCAGCTGATGGCAACTGGGGGAACTGTGTGAGGTTCCAAGGTGCCTACTTTGAAGGGGACTGAGGCATTGTCCTATGTGCAGTGTTTCTTGTATCTTGTATCTTTTTCAATAAATGTCTAAATTGGACAGATATATGTGTGTGTTTCTATATGTCCTTTGTTAGTGTTAATGATTTACTTTTCTGGTTCTAATATATTTTTAACTCCAATCTTCTCTTTTTTATTTATACTGGTAGTTGGTTTTCTTTTCCTTCCCTGTTATTAAACTTGATATATCCCCAGATTTCCCTCCTTACCCTTCTTTTGCTCTCAGCAATGTTAGTACTTTAAAGTTATCTTTTGTATAAAAGTTTAGCCAATCTTCATCTCAAGCCATAATCTTTTTGTGATTCTAATCTTTAATTTCAAGTGAATGTTATTCTATCAACTTAAAAGCAAATGCCCAAATCAGGTATCACTACATCCTTGCTCAATCTCAAATTATTTTGTGCTAAATGTTGCATATCAAATTTTCCTTTTCCGATTCACACACACAGTGGAGGAGTTATTTAAAGAAATGGATAAAGTCATAAAAAGCATTGTGAGTACAAGGAATGATGATATTTCGGGCTTTAATTGTGTTGACAATGCAATCAGGTAGGATGTCCACAGGTGGTTAAGAATAAGCCGAATATTTGCTTTTAGTCAGAAAGATGCTTTGACTTATCTATGAAACCATTAAATTGCTTACTGGTGAGTTAAAGATTTATATTAAAAAATAACATAAAACATTTCTTAATGTTTTATGTAAAAGAATGGTCGCAAGTGCAACTTTTCTGTAATTCTAGTAGTATATATGTACAACCTAACACTGGCATTAGATTGAAATATTTTCAGTAGATTTGATAGATACATTCATTGACAAATATATATTTTTGAATTATTTAACTTGGCTTCACAACTTCTGGTAAATATGAAAGGGACCTATTTGTATAATTTTTGTTTATTAAAATTGTTTGTAATTATATGTTGTTATTAAAGCATTAGTGTCTTAAAAATCTTTCACTGTTTCCATATAGTTATCATTTTTTGAATAATGAACATAAATAGAATGCAAATATAATGTGCATCTCATGGTTTTATTTTTTTAGCTATTGATTTTCAGCTTGTATAAAGCTCACTTTACATTATAATGTATATGCCCATTTTTACACCTGATCCAATATATTAAAATATTTTAAAATGGGTAATGACAATGTACATAATCATGAAAGAGGGCTTAATAAGATTTTTCCTAAGATCTTCATACGCTGAAAAGGGAGACAAATTCAGAAATAATTTTTAAATTCTTCATACTGATAATAAGATAAAAATAAGTAACTTTAAAATATTAGCTATATTATTATGCCCTCACGAGTGGGCATTTTCATATCCATGAGTGGATATGAAAAGGAGATTTTATGTCATAAATGTAGTGTGACTTGTTTGCTCTCTTCTCTTTTAATGGTTGCTTCAGCTATGAGACCCAGCCTTTTTGGTGTCTTACTGATTTTCTTTCTTTTTTTTATTCTTTCTTCTGTTTTATTTGTTTTTTTTTCATTTTTTATTTTTATTTTATTTAGTTATTTTTGAAGTACAGTTTTTTTTGTCTATTTCTCCCATCCCAGCCTCCCCCGCCCCTTGCTCCCCACCTCCCTCCCATTTCCACCCTCCCTTAGTTCTTGTCCCTGTGTCCTTCCTATTTGTTCCTCCAAATCCCTCCCTCTTTTCCCCCTTAACTTCCCTTCCCTCTCCCCTCTGGTCACTGTCCCCTTGTTCTCTATTTCAGTGTCTTTGTTTTTTTTTTTCCTGCTTGCTTGTTTGTTTTGTTGTTTAGCTTCCTGTTAAAGGTGAAATCATATGGTATTTGTCTTTCAACACCTGGCCTATTTCACTCAGCATAATGCTTTCCAGTTCCATCCATGTTGTTGCAAAGGGTAGTAGCTCCTTCTTTCTCTCTGCTGCATAGAATTCCATTGTCTTACTGATTATTCATTACCATGTCTGAAAATACATCAACTTGTAGAGTGAGCATAAAATAAAATGTGGAGTTTAGTTCAATGGAAGATGTGGCTCTTAAATAAGGTCAAGATTGTAAATGCAGAAAGATAGTAAGTTATGTATACGTAGCATCAAATTATGAGGCACTTTAACACCCCATACTAATTTAGTATCACTGTGTACTTGTGTGTGCAGTGAATTTTAGGGCACTGGTATTTCTTGAATATTCAGTGATACCATTGGTTCAGATAGTTTAATATATGCTGAAGTTATTTGTGTTTTCTTCTTACACTATGCCACATTTTTCAAAAATAGAATCATGCCAAGACTCAAGTATAAACATCCTATAATAATGTGTAGTAGATGCTTTTAAAAATAGCATTTTTCATATGCATCCAAAAGTTACCTAACCTTCCTCCTCCACAGAATTATCAAGCCATCTGTGCTCACACTGTATTTAATCATTCTTCTAATATAACATTTTACACATCATATTATGTGAGAGTTACACATTATCCCTTTGTCTTTTCTACTGAACTGTGTGCCCATGAGAGTGGAGTCATCTCATTCATCTCTCTGTCCCCAGCTTCTGGCATCATGTCTCATATATACTAGATATTCAGCAGGAAATATTTGCATTGTTTTGAAAAGCAACAAATGAAAGTACTTTTTGATTAACAAAAAACACTCCTGAGTATAAGCTCAAATTGTTAAACAGTAGCAAAGACTTGTGAATGTAAAGAATACTAGAAGATCAAGAACATTCATGTTCTGATTCTAGTTTAATAGAAAGATAACTAGGATTGGACATGACATTTTAGCATTAGCTTAGTCCAGTGGCATCTTCAAAGCAATCTCTAAGTAGATGAAGGCTAGGGAGGGAGTCCCTCATTCTTCTGACGTTTAGAGTTTTGCTGAGAATGTAAACTCAATACAGTTCTCCCATACCCGGAAATTCAAATAGGTAGTAATTTTAGTGTGAGAGAACTTCTGATATCAATATGTGGGTTGCATTAGAATGGTGAAATAATACAAAATCAAAGAACCTGGTCACCAGAAGTTGAGCCTTAGTATTTTAATTCCAAATCACTTTCAGATTACATAATCACACTTTAATTTGGTAATTTTCTTCTCCTCAAGAAAATTGTTTTTGTTTTCTTTCCATTTATGATCCTATGAGAGGAAAATCCTACATTCTCAGTATGATAGAGTTTCTCCACACTACAAATCTTTGCTTTACCTACAATGAGTAGTCTCATATTTGCTTATTTTATATTATATTCCATAAGGGCATATATTTTTATTTTAATCATTGTCATATGTCCCTACAGATCTGACAACTTGATTTTAATTTGCCAACACAAGATTTTTTTAAAGCAATACCTTCCAATAATATCTTATTCTTTTTCTCTACATTGCTTTGAACATGTGGGGCCTTTTTTGGTTCCATATAAACTTGAAAATTATTCATTCCTATTCTGAGAAAAATAACATTTGCATGTTGGGAGGAATTTCACTGAACCTGTAAGTTGCCTTAGGAAGTACAGTCATTTTAACAATTTGAACTTATCAATCACTTCACACAATTTATTCTTTTATTTTTTCTTGCCTGTACATTTTTTTAAGGATGAAGTATTTTTTTATTTTATTTTGTTATTTTTCAAGTACATTTTTTGTCTATTTCTCCCATCCCAGCCCCTCCCACCCCGTGCTCCCCACCTTCCTCCCATTTCCTACTCCCCTAGTCTTCATCCCTGTGTCTTTCATACTTGTTCCTCAAAATCCCTCCCCTTTTTCCCCCTTAAATTCCCTTCCATTTCCCCTCTGGTCACTGCCCACTTGTTCTCTATTTCAGTGTCTTTGTTTTTATTCTGCTTGCTTGTTTGTTTTGTTGTTTAGCTTCATGTTAAAGGTGAGATCATATGGTATTTGTCTTTCAACACCTGGCCTATTTCACTCAGCATAATGCCTTCCAGTTCCATCCATGTTGTTGCAAAGGGTAGGAGCTCCTTCTTTCTCTTTGCTGCAAAGAATTCCATTGTGTATATGTACCACAGTTTTTTGATCCATTCATTTACTGATGGGCACCTAGGTTGCTTCCAGCTCTTGGCTATTGTAAATTGTGCTGCTATGAACAATATCTTATCATTATCTTATGATTTTGGTAGTACATGTTTTTTACCTCTTTGCCTACATTAATTCTTAAATTGTTCATTCTTTCTCATACAATTGTAAATGGAATTGTTTCACTTATTTCTTCTTATTATTGTTATTATTTTATAAAAACATGACAGATATGTAGACATTAATTTTTATTTTACTACTTTACAGGACAAGTTATAGAAGGACACTGGAAATACTTCTAGTGTTTCTCACAAATCAGAATTAGTGGTTATAACCTAACATCTTCAATTTTATTCTTGTTATGAAATTAACTCCGTTAATTATTCTGCATAATAGCTTTAAAGTAGAAATAAGAATCAGTATGTGTGTATATATATATGGTGATACACACACACACACACACACACACCACCACTGACTCTGACTGAATTATTTTTATGAAGATTTATATGTTTGTGTGTGTGCTAGAAATCCAACTAGAACAATACTGGAAAGAAGTCAGCATGTAATTAGTCTGGATATATGAAAAACAGATTGCATTGTTTCACATGCTGTGAGCTGTGAGTGACCCACCAAGCTGTAAAAGATAGCAGGCATCAACAACTGTTCCTCTCCCCTGAAATCCCGACATTCTTGACTTTTTACACATCACTGCTTGGGGAACTGAAACACACAGAGGGTCTACTGATGTTATGACTATTGACTAAAATGACTGGATTGGTTAGCATTCATTGGCTTGTGGCTTACTTCTCTAAAGATTCTTTTATTCTTAAAATCGATTTTGATCTTTTTTGGAGCTTGCATGCTGGGAAGAAAAAAATAGTGAAGGAGGAATTATGATTTTTTTATATTAAATGGTGAGTTTAGATGACTTAAAGATCTTTTACAAAGAACCTATTGAATGATCTTTGTGATTACAGTCAAGGAAAACATTATGTTGTCACTTGCATAATTCAAGCTATCACAAAGTTATCACTAAGTAACTAATTTTTAATGATTCAGCTTTCCAGTATTTTTAGTTGGTGTCCTGATGCATCTTTGGTAGAATTAGGCCAGAATCATGATAAGATTGGAGGATTTGATTAATATAACCATTGATTTTATATTACCATACTTTTCTTTTAAAAGTAAATGTTTCATTATGAGCAATTTAATCCGCGCTTAATCATAAAATAGCTATTTAGTAAATACTCATACCCTGCAGTTCACTAATTCTAAGGCCCTTCCTCTACCCGTACCATATCTCAAGGTCATTGAAATCATGTTACATCTAAAAATTCTCAGAATCTTACACTTGTGGTCAGTCAGGAAGTAGCTGTTCTTGTATGACATAGTTGTTCTCATATAGGAATGTACACACTTCACCCAAGACGTTCATATTTTTTATGACTTCATGTGAGTTATGTACCTTGTTAAGAGTACAGGGGTGGAGTTTATTTGGCATTTAAAATATCTTCAACTATTGCACTAATGTGTAATTTAAAGTGAAATTATGTGTATTATTTTCTCAGAAGACATGGACAGAGAACAAAAGGTATAAATTTGATATTATTGGAACAAATATTCAATATTGGAGTAATAAATATGCTTTCTTTCAAAGATATAACTAAGTATTTTATAAGACTTAACAGAGGAAGATACAATTGATAAAAAATGTGTTGTTTGTTACTGAAATATCTGAAATATAATTGTCTGTCATGCCCCACAATGTAAATGAAGACAATGGAAATTGGCAAATCCTTTGTAGAGCTACTATAAAAATATAATATTAATTATATGTATTACCAAATCATTTTATAGTAGTACATAGGAAGAATTTTTATCACTGGTAATGTATAAAGGAAGGTTGTATCCAAGATTAAAGGAAATTTAGAATCGGTGACTATGTAAGTGTTAAAATAAAACACACTCTACCTGAACTAATTCTTTATTGAAAAATTAGGTTGGAAGATTATTGCTACTCAAAGCCATACTCTTTCAATTTTACCATGGTTTCAAAATCCTCAGCTGCTTTTAACTTCCAGATAGTTGGGGTGGTGTATTTTTGTACTTTCTATTACATTCTTGATTAAGTCAACAATGTCATTCATCTCATCTGTCACATTTGCTGGGCAGCAGTTTCTCTAAATTTGTAAATATTATCTTCTCAACTGATATTATCTTTTTAACCTTTTAGTCGTTCTTCTAGTCAAAGACAGCATAAGTTAGAAAACGAAGAAAATGGTAAGCCAGAAAACAATCAAATTCAGTATTCACTTCTGTATCAGGAGTAGGTTTGAGTACAAGTGATAGAAAACACTAAATAATAGTTGTTAAAGAAGATGGACACTGATCTTTGTCACACATCAATTTCCAGAGGTAGGTAATTGAGAGCTAGTGTTGTATTCTGGACTGTCACAGAACCAGGCTTCTTCTACCTATTGGTAGGGTTTGCATCTTCTCTATCCCCAGCGAGGCTTAAGGTCTCATTTGCTCCATATCGTATCTCATTTCAGTCAGCAGGAAAAAGGACAAGAGAGGAGAAAGTCACTCACTTTCCTCATTTGCCAGACAAATTATCATTTTCCTTTCCCCTGCCTTTAGTTCCTAGGCTGGAACTTAGACAGATACAGCCCCTTGTTCTAAAAGGAGGCTGAGAATTGTTCTTATTTTGGGCAGCCATCTAAAAAGTGTAGGTACTTTTCATCTAAAGAAAGACAGAACTGCTGGGGAAGTGCCAGCAGCTTCTGCCTCATCCTCCCACCAGTCACAGCAGATCATTTGGGACCCAAGAGAGCAGTGGCACATTGTACTCTCCAAAGACAGGTGACCTTTTGTCTTACATTCCTGAAAATGCTTGAGACAAATAAAATACTAATTTACCACCAGGACTGAATTATTCTTTACACCTTTTTCTCTTTTTTTACTTAAATAAATATTTACTAGTTATGATTTTGTGTTTGATACTTAAAGTACCACTTTTTAAACAGCCCCGGAATTACCGATCAAGTTGAATATAATATGAGTGATCCTCATAGGGTTCTATGACACAGTAGATTTGCCACTTTAAAACAAAGAAGGCAAATCTAAATACTGAACTGCATTTTAACTGGATTCATCTAAATTTTCTTTTGATATGAATAATCTACATTTATTCTATTTTAATCTGGAGCTATGGAAAATTTTTATTTTGGTATCGGGTCTTAGATTCTTGACAAATGTAGAAGTGTCTCACATCACTTTAAAAAATATTGTATTTTTTCCATTACCATTTATCCCCCTGACACTCCTCTCCCCCCACAGTCACCCATTTGAGCACCACATGTAAATTTACTTCTTTCCTGTGGCCTCTTAGTATTAGATCTCTAGGATGGGAACCCAAATGGTTTTCCTTGTTGGGATATTATGTAGAATACAATTTTTCTTATACATGAAACTAGAGAAACTTTTAGGGTTCAGAAGTGAATATTGCCAAGTGTTGGGCTGCAGGCTGGCTCTGTACAGGTGAGCGAAGTGGCATGTTTATCACTACATATTGTAAATCAGTGTATGGATACTTGCTTTCAAGAAGCTCATTTAAAAATATTTAATCTTTTTTGTATTTAATTATTTTTCAAGTACAGTTTTCTGCCTTTTACTCCCTTCCTGGCCCACCCCCCCAGTGCTCCCCACCTCCCTCCCATTTCTACCCCCCTTAGCTGTTGTCTATGTGTCCTTTATACTAGTTCCTCTAAATTCCTCCTCCTTTTCCCCTGAAATTCCCTCCCCTCTCCCCTGTGGTCACTGTCCCCCTGTTCTCTATTTCAGTGTCTTTGTTTTTATTTTGCTTGCTTGTTTGTTTTGTTGTTCAGCTCT
The DNA here is from genome assembly GCF_021234435.1 of Artibeus jamaicensis. Taxonomy (NCBI): domain Eukaryota; kingdom Metazoa; phylum Chordata; class Mammalia; order Chiroptera; family Phyllostomidae; genus Artibeus; species Artibeus jamaicensis. The sequence continues at coordinate 19,790,234 of NW_026522025.1, read as the reverse complement.
CTGTTAAAGGTGAGTTCATACAGTATTTCTCTTTCAATGCCTGGCTTATTTCACTCAGCATAATGCTTTCCAGTTTCATCCATGCTGTTGCAAAGGGTAGGAGCTCTTTCTTTCTGCTGCATAGAATTCCATTGTGTAAATGCACCACAATTTTTTGATCCACTCATTTACTGACGGGCACCTAGGTTGTTTCCAGCACCTGGCTATTGTAAATTGTGCTGCTATGAACACTGGGGTGCTTGGGTTCTTTTGGATTGGTGTTTTAGGGCTCTTAGGATATAATCCCAGCAGTGGAATTGCTGGGTTAATCTTTAGTCTACAATATTGTAGTTTCAGAAAGATAGTTGAGTTAAATGATTGATTAAAACATTAATTTAAAGTTCAATATATAAAATGTACTATTTTGAAGTTAAAAAGCAAAATAGTTAAAGTAGTATTTCTATTGATTAAGGTTTTATTTTTAACCATGAAAATTTGCAAAATAAGACTGAATAAATTAAGGAACTATGTGTAACTTTCTGGTAATGTTTTTAAGATTTTCTGATTTTCGGTTGGTGTTTTTATTATTATAATAATTGAAATTAATTTAAGAACTTATTTTGTATCTTGCCATCTTATCATTTTGAAAGGAGCAATAAAATATTGACAATTGGTGGAACATGAATGACCCATATTATGTAGATCTTTGTATGTTCTTCAATTTTCCATGACCCGGGTAACATCACTAAAATTTTCAGGCTATTTTAATTATATAAGGCAAGCAATATCTTGTAACATTTTACTGAGAAATAAATTTGATGCCGGCTAAGATCTATGATTAATTGTTCCAAATTATATATTAAGTTGTTTTAAAATCTACTTTCCACTGCTATATAGAACACAGTGAGTTATAAAAAAGCTTATTAAAATTTCATTTTAATCTCAGTTATTACAATGATTTCTTGTATAACTCTGTCTCATTCTATAAATTTGCTAGAAAGCCATTTATTATATTAGCTACATGTATGTTATTTTTCCCCTTCAGTGATTATTTGTCTAAGTACAAATTTTTACTTTTTCCTGTAATTTTTATGTAGGTGAATACTTTAGCCAGTATTTCAGCATGTATTGACATACAAAAAATATAGTATTATTAAGAGTTTTCTGTGATACTCTTAACTGTCCCCCGAGTGCTTCCTTTACTGGCATAACAAAAATGTTTAGATTATACATTGCTCCCGGTAACCACCCATCTTAAATCATTGGAAGAAGGAAAAATGAGGAAGGAGGTGAAACTAAAGAGGGGAAATGGTACTAATTTACTGAAAGCTAGTGAAGAAAATACCCTCGCGGTATGGTTGCATAACTGTCTTCAGTTTTTCTCAAGCTTAAATCACCTCCATCATGACAACAACAACAACAAAATCACAGCTTGTTTTTAGGACATAGTATGTAACACCTTATAATTTAATGCCCACATTAGATATGCAATATTTTACAATTTATAGATGAAAGGTATTAGCCATTATAAATTCCATTTGTGTTTCTTAGAATTTTACATTGTTATGATACAGTTATAAAACCATGTGGGTGTCAGGCCTCCCTCCTCCCACCAAAGAGTTTTTCTTTGACTGTACCTTGCAGGGTTTCTCAGAAATATGCAATCAAATACTTTGTGGTATTTTGTCCATTTTTCTCTATAATTATATTATTTTTTCTCTAAAACTGAAATATTGGTGTTTCTTTGGTTGTTAGTTTTTAAACTAACATGTTATACTACATAATAAGAAAAACTATTACATGTTAGAAGAATAATGTTAATTAAACTTAACATATTTATAAATAATTTTATGCTTGGCAACTTCTACTAAAATGTACAAGCAGTTTATTAGGCCTAACATCCCCTAGAAAAATAAATCTTTCTGAACTGTGTACTGGAAATTAAGAATAGGTTGTTAAAGTCACAAACAATAAAATTAGAAATTATTAGGAAAGAATGAATAAACAACACTGAGAGCTGTAACTGTTCACCCTCAAAGAATTTTTTTTGAAATTCACTTTTCTGAAGGGCTTTTGTGGTGGTTGTGTCACAATGTCACAATAATGAGCTTCCTTCAACTAGGGCATTAGTTTCTTACAATGGTTAAGTTTGGATAGTGAATGCAGTGCTGTATGTATATGACTGATAAATCCCTGTGTTTCATTGTCATGATGGAACAGTGATGTATTCAGCAGGAAGTTGCTGTCAAATACATGCATGAGAAAGAGGTCCCTTTCATGTTCAAGATACAACACTGGACCTATGAAGGTACAGTGCGTCGCTGTCCCTATGTTCTATGCCTATGTAGATCGCTCCATACAGATGACATACAGGCATTTTCCTCATTTGAGACCCATCTGTACCTCCCTCCAGAATATGGGAAAGAGCTGGGCCCGATGAAAACATGTGAAAGAACATGAAGATCCAAGTATGAACTATGAGAGTTTCTTTTTAACATTCTCATGACATGTAGTCATGAAACCAGACTTTTTTTTACAAGAAGAGGAAGAAAAACAAAAACAGCAAAGCAAAACAAAAACTAAACAAAACCCTGTGTGAAAGGCATGGGGAAGTTCATGGTCAATTTCTCTGTTTACTATCACCCTGGAAGGCTAGTGTGCAAGCCTACTTATAGTCTAGTTCTGAGCCATATAATTGATTTCTGTGTTTTTCAGAGAACCAGCTAGGGAATCTCGCAAACTTCCCTGAACATGTTTGCTCTGGACTTTGATTCTAACAAGGATTACTCCTTGATAATTGCTTTCTCTACTTTTGAGCTCAGAGTTAGATGGAAAATAAAATATTTACTTAGAACAGCATGCTACCATTAAGAATAAAAACTTCTCATTTATTTCTTCCTGTTGGTTAGTACTTTACACAAAATAAGCCTACAAACATATTTAGCTCCATTCTTTACCATTTTTCCTAGTTTTAGCTGTGTTCTGATTTAAGTATACATGTAGAAAGAGCAAAGCTTTGTACTTCTGTAAAATTTATCCCCATTTAGTACAGAATTAGGTCCCTGTTTGAATACTTACAGAAACATTGTAAAAGAAATAAACTTTTGGAAAAATATCAATGCTGTTTATTATGCTCAAATACTTCTTTCTGTAATTTCAACTGATGGATTGAAATCCTGGTGATTTTAATGGCTTTTCCAGGTCTATACTTTCGAATTTGTATAACATTATGTATTATTTTATTTATGTTGTATAAGGGGCGATGCTCACTGAATTAGTGTAATAATACCTTAGGTCAATACCATTAATAAATTTGATATCATCCTCCTTATGTATGTTTTATTCCGTAGGTATGACATTGTATTATGATGGTAAACCCTTCATAGTTAATTTATAGGGAAAGTCTCAAAGAATTGAAGTGGCATGTGCTAGATATGCCTTCAGGCTTATAGTTTGACTTGGAATATATGTATATGTGATACAAAATTAACTGTTTTTACAAAATGTACATAGTTTTCTATAATAAAAGTATACTATATAATCTGAGAATAAATGGATGTACGACATGAAAAATACCATAACCCTGATACTGAATTAGACAGAGAATTAAGTGCCATCTCTAGCCTTAAAACATTTTTTACCTTTAACCATTTTGTATGTATAATTCTTTGCTGCCAATAATCTCAACAATATGATTATTTAGGAAGTGACACAATAATATAGTTCCTAAAATTTATTTTTTGTGTCACAAAGATACCAACACTGAAGAGATATTACAGAATGATGCATGTTTTACTGATACTTTATGTTGCATTATGTTTGTATTGATTTTTAGAACTTTGATGTACTGGAACTTTCATTACTAGCTTGTGTGAAATTATTGCAAATATAGACAAGAAAAACGTGTTTTGTTTTGCTTTTCAATTATAAGGCATCTAATATCAGTGTTATCTTGGTGACACAGACACATTAAAAACTATTTATGCTCAATGATCTGAAAAATCAGACAAAAATCAATATATCTGTTTTCTTACAAAAGTTCTTGCTTCTTTCATCTGTGGCACAGAAAGGTTAGGTATATACTTAAAGCCCAAAGTCAGTGAGTGGTTCTATTGTTCATTAGCTCCATGACTGTAGAAAAAAAGATATTTCTCACCCTCTGCATAGAGTTAAAAAACCATAGCCTAGAAATGAATGTGCTTTTCCTTAAAGAATGTGTTAAATATTGTTGGCATACTACATAGAAATAATAAATGAGAGATACATAATCAGATCATCATCAATAACATTATAAAGAAAAACAGTATAAAGACCAGAATCTCAAGTGGAGGACAAACACCCTGCCATCCAAATGCTAAAGTCACCAGGCGTTTATTAAAAATCTGGACATACTAAACCCTATAATCCATAAGCTATAACCTGGTAAGTCAAAGTAACATCCCAAAACTCATAACTCTAATTTGTCGATACTCAATTTGATTTAATAGTGGAAATGTGTGGAGTGTTTGAAGCTTAGTTACCATTTTAGTTACATAAGTGAAATATATTCTTCTTACTAATTCATTTCTAAGAATATGTCTCATAAACACATATGCACATGCCCTGCTAGACTGTAATTTACATTTTTAATATTTGTAATTTGCAATTAACACTCTCATTTTCTTTTTATTTGGGAACATATCCTGAATCAGTACTCTTAAAATTTTAAGAAAAAATTTCATATTTTGTAATATTCTTTCTAGAGTATATTATACTGTGATGTATTTTACTATCTGCCAAAACTGCTCCTTTTTACAGCATAAGATAAATTGTTCTTCATCTCTAAGCACTGCCTTTTCACCATAGCCAGTGGGATTCGGTACCACTGATTCTTTTTACAATCTTGGTTTAGAAAATTAAAGAAACTCAAGTAGCACTGCTGCAATTCATTTGTGGCTAATACATCTTGTCTCACATGACTGAGGACAAGTGCCCTCCAGATTAAATTTTGCTGCTCAGCATCCTGCATTTTCATAAAATATAGTCCTTACAGAGCTCTATGAATTTCCCAAGCATGTGGTTTAATTTAAACCAACATGCTTGAGTCACCCATTTAAATAAAATGTTTGTAATGTTCCAAAACTATTTTATAAATGCACCTTTCAAAAATAGAACAAGCAAACACTATCATTCTAAATTAGATAAAATATCTATATTCAGTGGTAAGCAGAAAGATCTTCAGGGAGGGTTACCTGAGTTACCTTGGGGACTGGACATTTGTTTCTAATGTTGATTTGTGAAAGAGGATAGTTGCACTACAAGCTGGTGCGGTGCTTCAAGGTGCTGTGAGTGCTGGATCCACCCACCCTGCTTCCGTATGCCATGGCCAAAGCAACAGAGATAAAGCAGACGTGAGTGCCTAGCAAAATGTTAAGCTTTCCCGCAGTGTTCTGCTGAAGCTGTATGCTGCCCCATTTTCAATCACAGTTTCAAGATGATCTTTGATATGAATTTTGATACAATTTATTTATGAAATGAGTATATATATATGTGTGTATATATATATATATATATGAGTTTGGTAATCATAAATAAGAGAAAAAGTGGTTTGAGAATATATAAAGCAGTTGTCATTAAGAAGTTATTTGTTGTGATGTATACACATACCATATGGGTGTTTTTTTATTATGAGAAACATATCCTGAAGTCTAAGGAAACATTTTAAACTTTTATGCACTTATGAAAACAGAAATCAATCTAAATAAGCATCTGATGCTGCAAGTTTCTCTTCCATGCATGTGCACATGTTTGGGTTTGTTGTTTTTAACTTAATCCATCAATGGATGCCTCAAAATAGTAAAAATTAACTTTAAGAACTACCCATGAGACTTCCAACAACATGGAAACAATGAGGAAATCAAAGAAACCTAAATTTTTAAAGAGAATTACTCTATATTCTGATGACATGTGGGCACATTCATTAATATTCTGTAACTCAGTTGGAGAGATAATGTGATTTAGAGTTATTGGGAGTATGTTAATACAACAATTTTCAACTGACGTGCCACAAGAATTGTTAAAGCATCCAATTACCTGACTATTTAGTCAGGTGTACTAACCTCTTTTCCCTTAGGTAGTCAAATAAAAAAATTACAAGAGCCAACACAGCAATAGCAGTCTGGTGTAAATAAATCAAAAGTATACCTATTTTTAATCAGATTAAAAATGTATTTATTGGTGTGCTGCAGAATTTTGGTATTTACTTTAAGTGTGCCATGAGGTTGAAAATAACCCGAATAGACACTTCTCCAAGAGGTCATATAGATGGCCAATAGACATATGAAAAAGATGCTCGATGTCAGTAATCATCAGAGAAATGCAAATTAAAACCACAATGAGATATCATCTCACACCTGTTAGAATGTCTGTCATCAATAAGTCAATAAACAGTAGGTGCTGGCGAGGATGTGGTGAAAGGGGAACCCTTTTGCACTATTATTGTTGGGAATGAAGATACGGAAACAGGCCAAGTGTCCATTAGTAAATGAGTGGATGAAACAACTATGGTACAGTTACACATTGGAATTCTACTAGGCAATAAAAAAGAAGAAAATTTTACCCTTTGTAACACTATGGATGGACCCAGAGAACATTATACTAAGTGAAATAAGCCAGTCAGAGAAAGACAAATCCCATAGGATTTCACTCATGTGGAATCTAATGAACAAATTGGATTAACAAGCAAAACGGAGACAGACTCACAGGAGAGCCGATGACAGCTAGTGGCGGGGTGGAGAGAGGTTAGGGGGTGGAGAGATTGAGCAAAAAGGAGAAAGGACTCAGGGGCATGGGCACCAGTGTGGTGACTGCTGTGGGGAGAAGGGTGTAAGGAGCCTAAATGGATATGGAAAAATTACAATAAAGATTAAATAAAATATCTATATAAATATAATTTACACATACAGTTACTTGTATGTGTAGTGGTAGTTCTAGTGAATCACATCAAATTATCTGTGTGAATAGAAACTCATAGTTACTGAATTATCATGTAAACACTTAAGTAAACTTTTTACTAGCGTAGAAAAAAACTATAAAATTAACTGATTCACTGTTTACACATATTGAGAATATCAAAAAACAGCAAGTTGACAAAAACAATAGGTAGCAGAATTTAAATGACATAAAATCTAATGAATAAATGCAGAATAATTTAATGGGTTGAAGTGTTTTAATCATTGCCTATCCTGTATTATCATATATCAATATTTTAGATAAATTTTATAAAAACATAAAAATGATTAAGGAGTTCTATTGCACATGAAGGGACTGGCAAGCAATTTATATCCAAAGAGCAGTTTTGTGCTCTAGCTAGTTTCATTATTAATCATTATTGGTCATTCAGTTACATTAGCAGACATATACTTACCTTCCTGTTTAAAACTTTAACCAAAATTTTCATGTTATGACACAACATTTGATTGATATGTTGTATTAACATAATAGGAAACAAAATTAAATAGAAATGAATGTTTAGGAACACTATTTTTTCCATTGGCAAGAAGTCAAAGTCTGTGATTATTCTGCATACAAATTACCAAAATGATTTTTCAAAACTCAATGCAATAAAAATAAATGCCTGAATAAATACTCAGAAATGTAAAGCCATATTTCTATTTAAGTTGCTCAGGTAAATGTAATTCATTAATAATTATGCAAGCATTTTTCATGTACTTAGCATTTATCAAGTCATTTCATGTAAACAATAAACAAAGTCTCACAAAAGCCTGAACACAGTTACGATGTTACATGCTATAGAGGTACACACATACCAACACATACACATAGCCACACACATGCATTGCTGAAATTAAATGGTTAAACTTTCGGAAAATGTGCATGATATTTGGTGTAGCTGCATCATGGATTCATGTATTCTGACTCCACTTCTCAATTTATATTTAATGTTGCTATATTTGACCAATAGAATTAAAATTTCCCAATCCTGTGTAACTTGTATTGTCTAATGTGCCAATTTTTTTTCATTGCTATAAAAAGTAAACTTTTTATTGAGACAAAAATTCTAAGGCAATGACTTATTAATTCTGTGAGTTAAATAAGTAAATGAAGGTTGAGTAAAGGAAGGAAAAAGGAGAAAAGAAATGAGAACACAGGCATTGCATATTAGCACCTGACAGAAAAGACCACGATGAGATTTGTAAATCAGACAGACCTGACTCTGGATCCTTTCTGTACCTCTTAATAACTACATGCTTTTCAGCAAGTGACTTCAGGAATACACTCTTGTGTCATGAACATCATAATGACAGTTCTTATTATGTGACTTTTCTTATTTCATTTATCTACATTATAGAAAGGGAATTTATAAAACATAAAAATATTTGGTTGGCCAAAATGTCCATTTGTTTTTTCCATGAGATGTCTCCAGTAGTGCTTAGTTGTCTTTAACTTCATTTGAAACAATTTTGTTAGATTGTATTGCTACAGCTGTCACATCAGCGTGCAATTTAAAAAACTTACAAATATTACTGAATTATTGTGTAGTCATTTTAATATTAAAGGTGGAAGAAAAGACACATTTTCAGAATATTATGCTTTATTACTTCAAGAAAGATAAAAAACACAACTGAAATGCAAAAAAAAAAAAAGATTTGTGCAGTGTATGGAGAAGGTGCTGTGACTGTTGAAAGTACTGAAAGTGCTTTGTGAAGTTTCATGCTGGAGATTTCTTGCTGGATGATGCTTCACAGTCGGGTAGACCAGCTGAAGTTGATAGCAATCAAATCAAGATATTAATTGAGAACAATCAACATTATCCCACAGGGGAGAGAGCTGATATCCTCAAACCAAATCAATAAAGTTATAGGCGAAAATGAAAAATGTGTCTTTTATTTTAAAGAAAAACTAAATGAATTTTTTTGCCAACCTAATCAATATCAGTCAGACAACATAACATATACATACCCTCTTATGCTGGTTATAATTTATAGTTTCACTAATCCAATCATCGAACAAACACCATTTCTCTAGTGCCTGTTTTGACCTCAATAATACTAATCGCTTAAGATCTAGGGATACATAAAATGCATCTAAGCATTTACGAGCTCATTGCCAAGACTGAAGGACATGTGTGGCACTGTTTGGGAGTCCAGAACAGAGGTCCGTGCTACAGCATAGGGAAGCCGAGAAGATGTTCAAGGTACAATTACTGATTAAAATCATGATTACAAGATAAGTTGAAACTCTCCAGATGCTGAGGGGAAGAATGTGAGATTAGTAGAAGAAAATATAAAGTGGTGAGAAATAATCTGATATTTCAGGCACATCAGTTATGATTTATAGGGAATGAGGTGCAGGGGAGAAGTCAGGAAACAATTGCTATATCGAACATCGAACAGCTTTTGGGAAAGAGCATTCCAAGAATGAGTATATAGCTTAAAAACATAAATATGTAGTTAAAGATGCACAAATAGAATTCTGTAATGTGACCAAAAGTATAATTTATCATTTGAACACAGATACTGTTTTCTGGAGCTGAAAATATGTGAGATAGTGGAATCATGCTGGCAGTTGGCAAACTATTAAAAGTGAATTTGCAAATGTGTTACATTTATAAAACATATTTTCACATTACAAATTCTGTGGAGAATACTCTTTGCCTGATGACCATATATTTATGGATCTAAGAGCATAGATGGAAGAAAGAGTACATGTCAAGAATTAATTTCTTCCTAGTTTTGTTTCTAACTGCCCTCTGGGGCTGGACTAAGCCCTTCATCATTGAAGTGCCTATCCTGACTTGATGGCCAGACTATTGTTGTTTAAATAAAATTAAAATAATCATTCAATTCTGGTTATAATAGTAGGGACATAGAGCTCAGAAAATCATTAGTAAAACAAAATTCAATATCATTATGAAGCAGAAGGGTGACAGGTTAAGTTGAATGCACCGAGGCTGTTCTCTGTGATTTCTGTCTGGTGTGCACACAGCGTACAATTTGTAAACATCTCTTAGGATGATGAGTAATAAGAATTGCATAGGACTCTTCTCCTGTTTAGACAGAAAGCAACAAACGTTATCTCAGATACTCAATAGAATTCAATTCCGCTGACTTTAAATATAAGTCACTTCAAAAACTCATTCTTAAAAAGTACAAGCTCTAAAAGGAAGAATATGACTCCTTTTACTCCAGTAACTGAAATATTGCCAAGAATTAAGCAGAGCCAAGTCCACAGGGGAAGTAACATGCAGGCAGCTAAATAGTACATATAAAGAGTGTGAAGTTTAAAAGGAGATGTGTCACTGGTGATCACACTGAAAAAGAAATTTATGTCCATAGTTTTGGAGAAAAATCCCAAACTTTCTTATCTCTGTGAGTTCATAATTTACTAACTAAACTTACATTTTTTAAAGATTCGTCTTTATAAAGTAGTTTGGCTTATAAATTTATGCTATTTTAAGCACAGTTAGAGATATAGCTAGAGAATGGCATAAATAACTAGTATGAGTCTCTTCATAATCATTTCTAAGAGTAAAGATATCAGCATTTAATATCAATTTAACTTTTCTTTGGCTCAAGGAACTAAAACTGTTCTACGCCTTAGAATGATTTTTTAAATGTTTGATAATATGAAACTCTCCTGTATGCCTTGTTAAAAATACTACTTGACCTACCAGGATTGTGGTGAAGATTAAATAAGATCGTGCATGGAAGGCTCTAGGGTTTGACCTGGACTGTGGTTCAGTAAATGTTAGTTGTTGTTATTGTGGTTATCATCCTTTTAAAACAGCTTTCTATTGTGTGGGGGCTAAAATATTAATACTTTTACTGCCATCCTCTAAGTTCTTCTGGCTGAGCTAATCACCAAATTAACAGAGACAGATAAACAGGAGAAAAATCAAAGTTTAATACACGTGCATGTATGAAAATTTACAAAGACAGTGAGGCAACATCGGGCATATAAGACATTTTGGACAGAGAAGAAGAGAGAATAATGAGGTATTTAATTTCAGAAGTCAGAATGGGAGATTTATAGATAATTGAGGAAGAGATGAATACACAGGGTGGGAAAATCCTTCCAGGGACTCAGAAACCATGAGACACAGGCAGTTCCTAGCTAACAGGCACCTGCCTGCAGCACTCTATTTACCACACTTAACTCAACTTAGGCTAATGCGGCATTCTGAAGCAGGATGAATGAACCTGAACCTGAAGCAGATTTCTCCATCTGAATATCCTGGGCAGGACAAGGGAAGGTAAAAATTTCTTAGTTCTTTATTTCTTTTAATCCTCACTGAGGACATTTTCATTGTTTTTATGGAGAGAGGAAGGAGGATGAGAGATTGAGAGAGAGAGAAACAGAGAGAGAGATGTGAAAGAGAAACATTGATCAGTTACTTTCCGTACACACCCAAACCTAAAATCAAATCCGCAGCCTAGGTATGTGCCATGACTAAGAATTGAACCCACAAACTTTTGGTATGCAAGATGTTGCTCCAACCAGCTGAGCCACCCAGCCAGGTCATCCTCTGTTTGTTAATTGCTTAAATTGTATATCCCTACAAGGAGCTTCAGGGTGGCAGTGTTATCAGTGAAAGTGGAGTTCTTGCAGTCTCACAAGAAAAAGAATTTCCTGGGACTCACAAAAGAGGATGGGTTTCTGTGGCAAACTTTGTTGATGATGCACAATTAAGGGGGTTTTCCTCCTGAGTTTCCAATGTCCTACTTCTGTGTCTCTCAACATAGAAAAGGTCCAATATTGTCATCTGTAGGGCCAAAATAAAGGGCACAGTCTAGAATTTCTGCTCTATAATAAAGTACAGTTCAGTCCAACATCTGGCTAGCTGAGCATGTGTTTCCAGCTGAAGTCCACTGCTGTGTTAACTGTTCAGGCTTCCTCCTAAAGCCTGTGTTTGGAGTTCACTTGGCCACAGGCCATATGACTGCTAAGGGCACATGGCTATGGAGAGAGGATGTGCAAATGCATGAGGTGAGTGCAGGTCGAGAGAGAGAGAGAGAGAGAGAGGGACAGAGAGAGATAGACAGATTGAGAGAGAGAGATTAATTCTTTGTTCCCTTGGGGTTATATTAGTTTGTATTTGGGAAAGACTAGAAGCTTTTTCAAACTAGCCAATGAACTTCCCAAGTTTTTGTGGACTTTTGATTGGCTCACATCTTACGTAGACTGGCAGGCATCTTTGGTCAAGCACCTCTCCCTGTGTCCTCCCCAAATATGGTATACCAGAGTAAGGAAATGGAGAAGTGCTCCCTTCAGTGGAGAAACGCTGGAATTCCCTGGTGGGTAAAGCTGCAGCTTCTTGGTGAAACAAACCGACTCAGGCCTCCCAGTTTATTAATCCCAAGTCCAACTCCCTTTTGCTCCCATTTCCTATCAATAATTAGATAAATACGGGCAGTAACAATAGGATTTTGGCCCCTTCAATTGTGGGTTATAAGGCATGTTTTTAAAAATCATATTTGAGTATTTTTTTGTCCAGTACATTACATAAAGAATAAAAAGTAAAAGAAGCAGCTGAAAACCTTACAGTCTAAATCCAGGAAAATATAGTAAACCTAGACTAGTTTGTATTATTAGCTGTAAGCAATGCATATACCAAGTCTTGGTTTAATTGGTCAAATTAAATGAACTAAATAAAATAATAAAATAACTAACTAAATTTTGAATACATGAGTTGTTTTGAATAATGTGCTAAGATCTCATCTGTATTATTTTAATAAGTATTTTCTAGAAAAAATTCTAATACAAGTTAAACAAAACTTTCTTTTTTTTAAGATTTCTTATTTATTTATCTTTAGAGGAGAAGAAGAAAGGGAGAGAAACATCAATATATGGTTGCCTCTCATGTGTCCCCTGCTGGGAACTGGCTTGCAACCCAGGCATGTGCCCTGACTGGAAATGGAACCACGATAGTCTGGTTTGCAGGCCCTCACTCAGTCCATTGAGCTACACCAGCCAGGGCTACTTTCTGTTTTTAGATAAAAAACTGTAGAGCTTGCTGATAAACTTCTGAAAGGTAAGAAACTTTACTATTAAAGAGTGAGCTCAATAAAGGAGAGAAATCTCAGCTGGTAATTGTTAAAGGTGAGGATAAACCTCAAATAAAGAAAGTTTTCCTCCAGCTGAAGGGAAAAGCACTGGGAGCCAGAACACCACCTCTCTGGTATACGAGGAAAATATATTTTCAGTGCATTGAGAATGGCCACTCAAAATGGCAGCATCCTAAACTCAGAGTACTAAGCCACAGTAGTGGTTGCCTTTGAAGTAGCAAAAGAAAATAAAATTGGCCTAGATTTTTATTTTTTCTGTTGAGGAAAAATGGCAAGCACTTGACTGACCTATGAGAGAGAAGAGGAAAAAACAAAAACAAAAACAAAAATGAAACAATGTGTATATCACTTTCCTGTAGTGGTAAGTGAAGACCCTGTAAAGCCATAAAGCACACTCCAAGGAGTGCACTACCAGAGGACTCATGACATTCTTTTGCAAAACATTTTCTAGTTGACCAAGTTCTCAGTGTTAATACTTTGAATTCTCAAAGACCCTAAGTGGTTTTATAATTCCTATTTTAAAGATGAGGAAGCAGATTAAGACAGAACAGAATTCAATTCTAAGAGTAAAACATTGAGAACTGGGAAGCCTTAGATTAAGATCAGATTTTTACCACTAATTAGTTTTTTAGTGTCTTGAGTTTATGCAAATGAAGTGGAATGATAAAATTACCTCCTCAATTTGTCTTAATTCTATTTCTAGTAAGCAGCTAAAATGAGACTTTACCATTGATAACACATCATTCTGCCCAGTCCCTTTTGCCCGGTACTGCTGCTCCTCTAGAATGGCTTAAGATATACATTTACACAATGGAATTCTATGCAGCAGAAAGAAAGAAAGAGCTCCTACCCTTTACAACAGTGTGGATAGAACTGGAAAGCATTATGCTGAGTGAAATAAGCCAGGCAGTGAAAGACAAATACCATATGATCTCACCATTAACAGGAACATAAACAAAAAAACAAACAAGCAAGCAAAATATAACCAAAGACACTCAAATAGAGAAGAGACTTACAATGACCAGAAGGGAGAGGGGAGGGAATTTCAGGAGAAAAGGAGAAGGATTTACAGGAAATAGTATAAAGGATACATAGACAAAAGCTAAGGGGGGATGGAAATGGGAGGAAAGTGGGGAGCACTGGGGGTGGGCTGGGATGGAAGTAAAAGACAGAAAACTATACTTGAACAACAATTAAATAAATTTTAAAAAGATATGCATTACTTTAGTCAGGAATTAATGCAATATCTAAGATGGGCCATTCTTAAGGACAGGAACTCTCCAATAAAAATCACTTGAATTCAGTAGAGAAGAGAATAAAAGAAGTGGAAAGCAGACTGGATATTCAAGAATTCTCTTGAGAGGCATTTATAAATATTTTTCTATTACTAGAGAGAAACTTGCAGTAGAATTTGATTCTAGTTAACTTTTCCCAAGTCATATAAGACGTTGGCAAAATGGGCTGCCAAAGTTCAACTAGCCTGGGACAGATCAACATGTGGCGGAGTGATCTAAACTTAGATGAGATGTTCCAAGTTAGCTGTGGAGAAGAGCAGCTGCTTCTAGAGAGATGTTTTTATTGCTGGGTGGATATAGATCTGCTATTCTTTTTACTAAGACAGATCTCAGGGTTGACAAGTTACAGAATGAGTAATGACGAACTACGCCTGATTATCTGGAAGGTTGTGATTAGCATTGAGTAAAATTTTACATCTACAGTTTCAATATAAATCAATTTCTGTATTCCACATGAATTCAGATCTAAGAATGAGAACATAAAATGCCAAAATAGAGCATTTATTTTTCCATTTGGGTGAATACAGTGTGGTGTAGCTGTTAAAATGATACAAAAGTTTTATTAATCATGTCAGTTGGTTTGGATATAGATTCACTCTAAATGTGAGTCTATATCCAAATATCTACATTTCTACATTTATTGTACTGCTGAGCAATATCTTAAGAAACATCCAAATAGTATTTTAAGAATAATTCCCACCAGATATGCTTTTCATCTCAGATTTTTACCTAATAAAATATTAGGGCTCTGGCTGGTGTAGCTCAGTGGATTGAGTGCAGGCTTGCAAACCAAGGGATTGTGGTTCAATTCCCACTAAGGGCATGTGCCTAGGTTGCAGGCTGGTTCCCAGCAGGGGATGCATGAGAGGCAACCATACATTGATGTTTCTTTCCCTCTCTCCTTTCTTTCCACTCTAAAGATAAATAAATAAAATATTTTAAAAAATTAGGTTGGATATTCTTTTCATATAGTTTTCCCCTTACCCCAACCATGTTAGTGACATTAAGTTAGAAATATAATGCTAACAGTAGAAGGCTCTGTTTTAATACATGGAAACATCTCAATGAATTTCATTTCCATTTGCAGTTTTTCTCCTACTTATCACTCAGCCATTCTATAGCTCTTCTGGGAAAGCACAGCTCTTAGACCCTGAGCAAGTAATTGCTAAGTTTATGAAGTCAGTCACAAGAGGTATATTCATATTTGATTGATTGCTTTGGAGAGTTTAGCTCTTGGAATATACCATATTTTGTTGAACGATTATGTAGGAAAACTGACTTTCCCTAAAAATTCCTTCGAACATCAGCAGAAAACTTCCCTTTCTATGAAGCCTGAGGTCCTTTCATTAATCAGCTGGACAGAAGGAAGGCACATTAATCTAAAACAATTTTTTAAAAGTTTAAAGAAAGTAAATCAATTCAAATTTGCCTTGGAATCCTCATATATGTAGTTTTTCATTACAGCTACATTTAGAACCTCTGAGAAGCAGTCATCAGCCCAGGACAGGACGCATGATGCTTGTACAGGCAACACCTGAGACAGGTAAAGGGGATGGAGTGGAAGTAGACAGGGACGACCTTCAGACACTCACCTGGTCCTGACATCTATGGAAGGAGAGATGGAAGGAAGAAAGATTGAGGTATAAGAGCCTCAGAGTACAGCACATAGTCTTGCTAATGTGAGGTCCCTGAGCCAAGGTCAAAAGAGACCTTCAAGAGTAGTAAGAAGTGGTATAGCTCTAATACCCCAATGCTTGGTCATTGGCTGGAAGAAGCTTGGGGAAGCTCAGCCTCGAATAAATACCATGTTGCATCCGAAGGTGCACAGATGGGAATTGTCAATTAACTACACTCCCTGAAGCAGAATCTCTTAAAGGGAGGCTTGAGGTGCCCACCCTTTCCACCTCCATGCAGCGCCTTAATAAGAACATTTATCTTTCAATTTCATTAACGATTTAATGTATTAGAGGAGGAAGCATTTAACTAAAATCATTATGCCATTAATACTAAGTGATAAAGCAGGAGACCTAGATTTCAGCCTTGCTTTTAGTACTTAGTTGCATGACCACTATACCCTTGCAAGCCAGAGATTTCTTCTATATAATATTATATGAAAATGTTTTGTTTCCATTTTAAAGTAAATATAAAGTGCCACAAATAGACCCAAGCAAGTTCCCTACTTGTCTTTTCTTTTTTTAACCACATATGTTTAAATATATATTCAGACTTTACACAATATCATGTTAGTCTTGAAGAGTGTGTGGCACATTTAGAAATTTGGGTATAGATTCCTCTTGGAAAGTTGCTTCATTAGAAGTGTGTGTTTTTTAAATGTATATTTTATTGATTATATTATTATAGTTGTCCCATTTTCTCCCCTTCATTCCCCTCCACCCTGCATACCCCCTCCCACCCACATTCCCACTTTAGTTCATGTCCATGTGTCATAAGTTCTTTAGCTTCTACACTTCCCATACTATTCTTGCCCTTCCCCTGTCTATTTTCTACCTACCATTTATGCTACTTATTCTCTGAACCTTTTCCCCCTTCTCTCCTCCTCCCACTTCCCTGTTGCTAACCTTCCATGTGATTTCCATTTCTGTGGTTCTGTTCCTCTTCTAGTTGTTTGCTTAGTTTGCTTTTGTTTCAGGTGTGGTTGTTAATAACTGTGAGTTTGCTGTCTTTTTACTGTTCATGCTTTTTATCTTCTTTTTCTTAGATAAGTCCCTTTAACAGTTCATGTAATAAGGGCTTGGTGTTGATGAACTCCTTGAATTTGACCTTATCTGAGAAGCACTTTATTTGCCCTTCCATTTTAAATGAAAGCTTTGCTGGATAGAGCAATCTTGGATGTAGGTTCCTGCTTTTCATGACTTGGAATATTTCTTTCCAGCCCCTTCTTCCTGTAGGGTCTCATTTGAGAAATCAGCTGACAGTCTGATGGGAACTCCTTTGTAGGTGACTGTCCCCTTATCTCTTGCTGCTTCTAGAATTCTCTCCTTCATTTTAATCTTGGCTAATGTAATTATGATATGCCTTGGTGTGTTCTTCCTTGGGTCCAACTTCTTTGGGACTCTCTGAGCTTCCTGGACTTTCTGGAAGTCTATTTCCTTTGCCAGATTGTAAAAGTTTTTCTTTGTTATTTGTTCAAATAAGTTTTTCACTTGCTCTTCCTCTTCCCCTTCTGGTATCCCTATAATTAGGATGTTGAAACATTGAAAGATGTCCTGGAGGTTTCTAAGCCTCTCCTCATTTTTTTTTGAATTCTTGTTTCTTCATTCTTTTCTGTTTGGTCATTTTTTTCTTACTTCTGGTCCACTCGATTGATTTGAGTCCCAGTTTTCTTCCCATTACTGTTGGTTCCCTGTGTATTTTTCTTCATTTCGCTTAGTGTAGCCTTCATTTTTCATCTAATTTGCTAGCAAAATCAACCAGTTTTGTGAGTATCCTGATTACCAGTGCTTCGAACTGTGCATCTGATAGGTTGGCTATCTCTTGGTTGCTTAAAAGTATGGGCTCTGGGGCTTTGATCTGTTTTTTTTTTTGAGCCATTTTTTTTTTTGGTCTGGTCACATTTGTTATGCAGTGAGGGGCAGAGCCTTAGGTGTTCACCAGGGTGGAGCAACCCAGTTGCTGGCTTGTGATGCTGTGTGTTGGGGCAGGGTCAATGGCGCTTGCTCCACTCTCTCTCAGATTTCAGTCCCTTCTGCCACTTCCCACAAGCAAATTGGGCCCTTCTGGTGCTGGTTCTTGGGTGGATGGCTTGTGTACATTCTAGGACCCTGTGGGTCTCTCCAACAAACTCTCCTGTGAGGTCGGGGTCTCTCCCAGCACCTCAACCCCCACAAGTGTTTTTAATTGGTGCTTTTAGGCTTTATTTCCCGGAGCTCGGGCCCTGGGTTGTGTGGTCTGTCTCGCTGCCCATTTTTACCTGGTTTATCTGTGTGCGAATGTGGGACTGTGATTAGCCAGCTGCCTTGCACGCCTCACTGGGTCTGCCCGTTGCCTCCCTGTGCCCAGGGTCTGCCAACCACAGCCTGCATGCCTGGTTCCACCAGCCACCGCTTTTTCCTGAAACAAGCCCTCTCAGCTGGCCGCCTACTCCAACCCTCTTACTAATCTGAATGAATGGTTGTTGGACTCCCATCCAGTTCAATTTTTTGTCAGTTCTGGTTGTTTGTTTTTTTCCTAAATTTTTGTTGTCCTTAATCTTGATTGTGCAAGGAGGCACAGTGTGTCTACCTACGCCTCCATCTTGGCCAGAAGTCTGTTTGTCTAGAAGTGTGTTCTTCACTAGAACATTCAATTTGGAAATACAAATCTTACGATCTTACCTTTTTACTGAAAAATAGAATGAACTGTGTGAATTAGCTAGCCTTTTGTAAATTTCCAGAATTTGTGTTGAAATGTATTAAACTTTTTGTATAAATATCATTTTTTATGTTCTGGAAGGACAAGTGCAAATAGTTAAATAATGTTTTTATATTTATTGAGCACATACTATGTGCTAGGCACTGTTCTGAACATTTCACCAAGCATTTTACTCTTAACTGTCCTGTTATGATTAGTAATTGCCACAAAAGTTCAGTGTAGAAATTAACTGCAGAATCTCAGCAGCATTCAAGAATAAGTATGTGTTTAGGCTACAAATCTCTAGAACAATTTTAAATTTGTGACTGCTGAATCTCTTGGTAAATGAACCATTGTTCAGATTTTCCTTTGGCTTATTCACAGAGCAGTGGTGGTTTAGAGGCTGGCTCTGATTCAGGTACCTTTTGTCTTACTTCCGGGATCGGTGGGCTGGCCTGGGCAAGACCTCTTGGTTGCAAGTAGATAAATGAGATGACTGAAGGCACTGTAATGTCTACACTCAGAACTAGCCCACTGTAAACCTCATTTCATTGGTCAGCGTAAGTCCAAAGTAGTCATGAAATAGGGAAGTCAGCCATGTCCATAGTGGGAGTGTACTATAAAGTTTCTACAGGTGAGAAGACTGAGGCACAAAAATGTTAAAAGACTTCCGCAAGTTTCAGAAGCTTGAATCTGGTTGATGATATGACAGAGGTATAACTTCACATAATCAAGTACTATATAATTTAAGAACATATAGAATTTTCAATTTGCTATTAAAATTTTGCTATTGCAATGGAGAAAAATAGCCACTCCTGTGGGATGTAGACCTTGAAGCATACACATTGTGAAATGTGGCTGGAATTTGCATAATCAGGGAAAGTAAAAGATGGAATTTTAAACAATAGATAATGGAATAGAAACATGCCTTGTGCCCATATGCTTGCGAGACAATGATTATACCAGAGCCAATAACGCTTTTAAAAAGAGACAGAATAGCCATGGCTGATGTGACTCAGGAGGTTGAGTGCCAGCCTGGGAAACAAAGAGTCGCTGTGTTTGACTCCCAGTCAGGGCACATGCCTGGGTTGTGGGCCAGGTCCCCAGTAGGGGGTGCGTGAGAAGCCACAACACACTGAGGTTTCTCTCCCTCATTTTCTCCCTCCCTTCCCCTCTCCCTAAGAATAAATAAGTAAACTTTTTTTAAAAAAAGAGAGACAGAATATTTGATTGTAGAAACCAGAGTTAGTGATCAATCTGATTTCTTGGGAAACATTGATTTTTGTGTCTCTAATTTTGAGAACCAGCTTGATGGCTATTATTTTGCATGAACATAATGCTAGGAATCCCAAATTTAGGTTTTATTATAAAAAATATAAAAGAACTGTTGTAGGACACATTGGGAATGAAGAGTAAGTTGACTTTGTTAATTTATCCCAGACTGGGGAAAATTCCTGGAAATAGTGAAATTCAACCACAAGGCATTGATCCTGAGCATGACAAAACTGCCCATACCGACAGGAATATTGGGAAGAGGGTCTGGGTTGGTGGGGAAAGAGAAGCTGATTTTGGTTTTGAATATGTTGACTTTTGATAATAATGGGGTAATATAAAGATAGAATTGTCCAGCAGAGAATTAGAAATTAAGATCTAGAATTCATAAAGAGAGAAGTATAGGAGATTCAGACATCATTTATCATGGGGTGAGAATTAAAACTCTGATGTAAATATGTAGAATAGAGAACTAAGGAACTAAGGCTTGAGAAAAATCTGCATTTGGGAGAATAAGAAAGATAAAAGAGAATAACTCTACGAGGAGCAGAGGCTTGGTTCCTGGGAAACCAGGAGGAGGATGGTATGGGAAACAGAAGCTAACAGCAAATAAATATTTAGTGTGTAATCGCCTCTGATACTGCAAATGCTTATGAGGAAAGAAATACTTTGATTGATGTTTTCAGGGTGTCGTTAACCTAAAATTGTGCTATTTCCAATAAATTCTAGATGTCTGTTTTGAAAGAACAAAAAATCAATGCCTGGGGAGGATATAAATATAAATAAAATAGAGTATTCAAAAGTCTAGAAATGAATGCAGTTACCCAGTTGTTACCACCATGAAGACTGGGGTCCATGTTTGTTCCAAGAGGAATGAGTATTTGAGCCTTTGCTCTGCTTTTACATCTTGACATTACTTTTGTGGTGACTGTATGTCAAAAATATCCAGTTTCATTCATTGTGGTCTTGTGCAAAATAAAAGTTTCCTTAAAGTATTATAATACCTAGCAGTATGGTGATAACAGAGAATGGATTTTAAATTTAATTAGATTATACTTTGTATCATGTATCAGACTTCAAATATACTATAGATAGTAGTAGATCACAATGTAAATATGATAAAACTATAATAAGTCAAGTTTACTTTAACTATACCTAAAATGACCAGGAAGATATTTATGCAAACACACTGCAGTGTTTATTAGTTTGCCTTTAAATTACTCTTTACATAATTAATTGGTTAATACTGTCAAGTCCTGTTATAGGTGCTGAAAACAAAACTGTGCACAAACTATCTCATTCCCATAACCATTATGTGTGTGAAATGTATTTCTTTTTTTTGAAATGTATTTCATAGACACACAAACACAGGTATGACTAGATACACAAATGATGCTCATAACTGAAGTCACTGAATTATCTGCTCACCATGTCACTGAATACATCCACACTAAATATTTTTGAAGTGGATTAGTCCTTGAAGTTGTACCTTCCAATTTTTATGTGTACTTTTTTCATTTAATTCTTGATGCGTTTTAAATAATGAGGCAGCAACCATTTCAACTACTAAATGCTTTTAATTCACCTCATGCATTATTAGTGTGTAGACTTTCTGTTTTTTTTTTCATTTTTGAGCTAACAGAGTTGAGATGATGATGATTATAAAATACAATGCTAGAACCTTTCAAAAAATTCTATATCTGATGCAGTTTTTTAAGATTTTATTTATTTTTAGAGAGGAAGGGAAGACGGAGAGAAATATCAATGTGTGGTTGCCTCTCGTGAGTCCCCTGCTAGGAACTGGCCTGCAACCCAGGCATGTGCCCTGACTGGGAATCTAAGGGCAATACTCTGGTTCACGGGCCCACGCTCAATCCACTGAGCTACACCAGCCAGGGCTATCTGATGCATTTTGACAACATTCTTTGGTCTACTTTGTGAGGTGGCTGAGTAGATCCCAAGCACAATCTCAGTATATCTTACATCTGGCAGAGTAATAAAAAGTGCAACCAAAACATCTCTAAGCTGATCATTTTTAGTACTAGAAACTCTGCTACCACACAGCAGAAAAAGCAGTGTTAAGAGGTTGCTTGTAGACACAGACTAAGCAGGGAAAGCTGCAAGGGCCTCAGCCTCTGTGAGTCATTGGTGTCCTGATTTAGCCTACTCGTTCCTGCCAGCTGTCAAGTGGGATCTGTAGAGGGCAAGGGGAGTGCTGTGACAAGGTGTCACTGAGAGCACTAATTAGGATTCCGTAAGCTAATGATGTGCAAGGATCAGAGAAGTGGACTAGCTAATGGAATGCTCAATCTTTAGGGGCTGACCATAAAAACCAGAAAATACAATTGGCTATTGATCACAAATTCAATGTCTTTATTTTTTTAATAAAATGAACTGTTGAGGATAAAATAATGGAGAAATAAGTGGTCACTGTTTTAATTAAACTTGATAAATTGTTCCCTTTAAACACCTCCCTAAAATATGAACAAAAAAAAGTAGGAAGTAGAAAATGCATGTGCAATGTCCTTGACTGCCACTTTTATTCTATTAAATAAGTTTTTTGTATGTCACTTAAAAAAATCTCTTTGAAGGCATCTGAGAGCTAGATTAATATGGTCCTCTTAATTTTTAAGATGTGAAGTTTCTAGAGAGGTCTGAGACTCTCCAAGCCCACTGCAGACCTGAGGAGCAGCGAGCTGTGCCTCCCCTCAGTGTCACTGTGCACTGCTGCACACAGCGCTCCTCATCCCTCCTTGCAATGTGTGTGAGCGAGTGTTCTCTAGTGATTGAAAAGTGGCTTGGGAATGTACGAACATTTTTAGAAGGCTTGGATGAAAAAAAAAGATATGCTACAGTTATATTAAAAGACTGTTTTGTTTGGGGGAGGCAGTTGGAGAGGTTTTCATTTTTTAGCCAGAAGGTCAGAATATTAATGGTTAAGAAGGAAATAAAGTAGACAATAGTAAGCTTTATGAAGAAATTATTACTTTCATACATTATATTATTGTATTAAGATTAAAATTATAATTAATTTCTATAAAGAGAAAATAATTCAAATCTGTAACCATGTATGCACAGTGGTATTTAATCTAGTATTATTTATAGTAATGAAATATAGAAAATAAATGAGGTAAATGTCCAGTGATAGAAAACGTTTGAACTGTGGTGCACACTAAAAGGCTAAAATGAGCTTCTCTCATTGCTTCTCAACTTCATTTGGAGGCACTCATTCCGGTACATTTAGCTAGAACCTAGGAGTTACCATTGACTACTTGTATTTTCCTACATGTACCTCATCATATGTGCTTGGGTTTGAATCCAGACCCTCCTGTTGCAAACTGTGAGCCATGATGATAAATTTCTGTCCTTTCCATTCCTCAGTTTCTTGTTTTGTGAAATAAAAGGAGTACCTCACCCATTACCTTAACTGAGATTGTATAACTGTCATACTTCAATCAGTGTGTAACAGATAAAAGCTCTTCAATAAATATTTTTCACTATTGTGGAGATGATATAATCTTTTCTTTAGTCATTCTATTTTATATGCAGAATACTCATTAAATCCATCTTGAACTCACTTTTAACTTTTCCCAAACTTTGATTATTTCCCCACTGAAGTCCAGCTCCTCTCTGTAGCCACTATATAATCTAAGTTTGGCTATTTTGTTACCCTGCTTAAAACTGCTCAGCGGTCCTCTGTCCTACATGCCAAGGATACAGGCCTCCCATGATGCCCCTGCTTACACCTCACTGATTGCCCCTGGCCTCCCATTCATGTCCCAGCCATAATGAAGTGTTTATCACCAGTTCAAACACTTAGTTGAAACAAAATCCTAGTTTTATTCTTCAACGTATTTTACCTCAGCACTTTTGTGTAATGGGGCTATCTCCTAGAGAATTCCAACTAATTCAATCTTTGGATTGGAAGCTATCACAATCCAGTCTTTGAATGGTGCTGTCACATTACACATTCACCAAGAGCAAAAGTAAACATTTTGCCATTTAGGCAACTTTAGGAAACCACATCTGAAAGCCCAACTGGCCTAGTGACTAACATAAACAGAGGGAAGGACAGGATGGACAAAACACTGATTAGAATCGGGAGGGCAGGGGCAACTTCTAGACATAATTTCTCTCTGTAGGTTAATTTTGGGTAATAACTAATTTCAGATCAAATTGTGTACCTTGCCTAAGTCAACTCATAGACTGTTTTCATCTAATAATTACAATGGTTCATTATACTTTAAAAAACTTTATAATTTACAAAGTGATTTTAAATGCACCAAACTTGGACCTAGACTACATAGTTCTTAGTGATTTGAAAACATTACCCATGCATTGCAGATAAGTTCTCAGACAGTTTTCAAATCTTGCCAAAGTTGAATGAACTCTTGCCGTCTCATCCTGTGCTTTTTTTACTCACTATTTCATGCTACCTCCCCTGCGTCATGGTAATGCAATAAAACACAGGTTTAAAGGTGTAAAAAGGCTTTCTTTTCTAGTCTCTTTAAATTTTAAAATAATTTCCAAGACTATTTGATTCATTGACATTAGGGTATGAACTTATTACATTATTTGGAAGGAGTAATGTGGTTTAAAATAAATTCATTTAACATAGTAGGTTCAAAAGATCCTTATTCTAATTTAATTCTAGACATCTGACTGGCTAGGTGGCTTGAGGCATGGCATGGAATCTTTACATTCTCAGTTAATTCACCTTTAATGTAAGACTTAAAAAATGTTCAGTGGAGCAAAACGATGGGGGCAGTAAAAAGATCAGTGGTTGCCAGGGGGTAAAGAGGGGTAGAGGGATGAATAAGCAGAACAGAGAGAATATTTACAGAAGCAGTCATATTCTGAATGATATTAGAATGGTGGCTACATGTCAGGATACAGTTGCTAAAGCAAAGCTCACAGAATGTACAACACTAAGAATTAGTTGTAATGTAAACTATGCACTTCAGATGATGATGATGGTGCTACACATGATCATTGATGATAACAATGTCCCCATTCTGGTGCAGGATTTTCATAGTGGGAAGGCTCTATGTATTCAAAGTCAGGAAATACATAGGAAATCTCTGTACCTTCAGCTCAGTTTTGCGGTGAACTTAAAACTGTTCTAAAAATAAATACCATGTTAAAAAATCAGGATAATAAACTGTACAACTTTATACCAATGAACACAAAACCAGAAATAAAACTGAAATTTTTCTCTAAAAAATAATGCTTAGTGTGCCTATGTCAGAGAATGGCTGTGAAGTTAAATGAGAAAATGAGAAAGTGCTTTGATAATTCATTATAAAAAAACTCCAGAAAGTTATAACTTCCCTACCCATATTATTTTTGTTTATCTTTTATTATTTAGTAGAGCAGAAATAACAACCAAAAAGATGTCATGTGATATGTAACCAAGATTTAAACTGAAGATAAAACTCAAAAAATGCCCTTATTCTCTGGCAGGGGGAGGGGAAAAGTAGCCATTCTGAAAAACATCCAGAGAACTCTGCTCTTAACCATGCCTTCGCTCAATGGAAACTATTTTACCAGAGCCTAACAGACCTGTGGGAATGGAAATACCCAATCTGTGCCCTGTACTCTTTCTCATGTAAGGGCGAGTAAGAGGAACAGAGGAATGAAAAGCACTTGTTAAGACCACCACCCAGGGGCCCGGGCTCCTCCCCAAAAGACTGAGATGCAAACACAAAAATATTGAGTACTCCCTTCCCGCACCACATCTCATGACCACATCTATAGGGCTCCTGTACAATAGCAGCCGAATAAAGCAGAAAAAACTTCGTATCTCGGATCCTATTCAAGAATTCTCTATAAAAACTCAAAGGTAAGAGGTAATGCATAAACAAAGACACCAGAGCAAATGTTGGCCTCTCATACCTTCAACTATAGCACAGCAAATATCACAAATGAGCAAACGTGGGTAATTAAGTATAAAATTGTCAACAAATGAATTTTTTCTGTTGGCCGGGAAAATAAACATAGGGCTGCAAGGACTCGCTTTTAAAAGATTAAGTATTTTCATGGCTTTCTAACCTTTTAAAAATTTGTAAATTCCAAACATAATAGCATTTGTGTTTATTGACTCATTCCACATTTTGTTTCGGTTACTCACCATGGACTAAACACTGGCACCACTGTGGGATCGCAACAGCTCAGCCTCCTGTCCGCAAGGAGCTTCCACTCTGGCTGGGCAGACAGATAACCAGCAGAAAAATGAGTTAAATGGAATTAAGTTTTATTAAAAAAAAGCAGGGGAAAAATCAGTGAGTTTGCAACTTCAAACAGGATGTCCAAGAAATGGTCTTGAAAAAGTATTGTTTAAGGATAGGTTTGGAATATAGATTCGTGCTAATTAAAAAGTTACAGAGGTACAGATGAAATTTTCACTTTTTTAATTCAAAAAAGGTTTTAGGTGAGACCCTGAGTACTTTGGAGAAGCACAGAATTACCAAAGGTAAGAGAAATATTTCTAAACCCTGGAGAGCTTAAACCTGTCAGGACATATACTTAGAATATTGCAATAGAAGTTTTAAAATGGATACAAATAAATGCATTTTGTGCACATCTAAATAAAATACTTTATATAGATTATAAGGAAACGTAGCTTGAATTCTCTGATTAGCTATAGAGTCCTAAAACCAGTATTAATGATCACACACTTTCATTATTTTTTCAATATGGTGATCTCAAGAGATATCTCTTATTCTTCTTTTGTTGAACATTTGTGCATTGGGTTTTTCATTTGTTTTTCTATTCACCTCCAATTTGTCAGTGAACTTTCAGCTGACATTTGTTAAAGTTCACTAAATTTGGAAGAGATTCTCAAGGATTAGAAAGTGTCAGATATAATTCTATGTTAAAAATAGTGGGTCAGGAGAAAAGCCTCATTAGGATAGATCCATTTAATGGAGAATTTGGCATAAATTCTAGATTACATAAAAACCCTTGCAGAAAAAAAAGCATATTTGCATAAGAATAAGCATTGCAGAATTTATACTTCATTAACCTGTTGAATCTTGTAAAAGGTCAAAAGCAGAAATAATATTAAAAATCATAAAGAAGAATTCAGTAGAGAAAATATACTTAATACCTAAATTATAAAACCACAAAGTCCAGGCCTGAAGAAAAACTATCTTAGAATATATAATTAATTAAAAAATCAGAATTAATATGCTATACAGTCATTTTATCAATTATTAAATTAATGTATAAAATAAATTGCTTATTAAAGACATTTGACACCCTTTTAAGGTCCACAAGGGTGATATTTAATACAATATCCTGAAAGTTGTACTTTGCTAATTTTCAGGGAATCAGTTTTTAAAGGTGATTCAAAAATGTGAGTATGATTTTAAAGGTCTAATTTACATTTAACACTTTCCTAATATAAATATTATAGAAGTTTTGTTCAACAATACTTAATATATTTTATTTATAAAAGTGTTATGTATGAATATATGACTCTTTGCACCTTCCTATCAATTATATAGATTTTTTTTGTTGTTGAAGGGAGTAACTGTAGTCTATTTTTCTTATGCTGTTTCTTCTTAAAAACTGAAAACCATTGTCCTGTCTTATTTTCTTTTTTTGCATCTCCTATTATCCTCAATGTCACCCTACATATTTTGGGTACTATGCAGTTGATAAAATTTCCAAACCTTCACCAAATTTGTAACACTTTCAGAGCATCATCATTTCTGTAGACTGAGGTTCCTTAGTGGCTGCTACCTGGTAGAGCAGATGCTTTCCTCCCTTGACTTGAAAAGATAATCTCAATAATTCTTCCTAAATCGGTGTTAACACTTTCTGGCAGCCACGCTGTTCAGATTCAAAGAAAAAAAATTAAGGAAGCAAATACCTTAATATTCCTCCCTTCAGAATTGTTTCCCTATATATACTTCTGTGCATGTTTGGGCAGAGAGAAGAGGAAGAGAGGAGGGCAAGAGAGAAAGACTGACTTTCCCTTTTTCCTTTATCATCAGTTTCTCTCCAATATTTCATGTAAATATCTTCTAAATAGTGCCTTGTTTCTCTATTTCTTGAACAGAAGTCAGTGAAAGTTTTTAAAAAGCCTCATTTGTAAATTTGAAATTAATACATTAGAGATGAATTTATGTAAACAAATCAGTACAGAGTGATACATCAAAGGAAAGAAATTCATTCAAAAGTGAGAGTAACATGTAATGCTTAAATTTCATATAAGTATTAAGCAACATTTTTCCAAGTTTTATTTATATTTCATTCTATGGATGCCAAGTAAAACATAGTATATCTTTGGCAAATAGAAGTTTTGTTGAAAGAATGCACAGAACCTTGAGTTGGAGGCCATTTTTACAGTGACAATAAGAAGCAGTAGGAAAAAAATTGACCTTCCTTCTTTCACTCTAGGTATTAATTTAATCATTTAACTTTTACTAATTGTCATATATCATATATATGTAGCCTTTAACAATTTTATTTGGTTGACTAAAATTTGCTAACTTAGAAAATGCAGTAATATTATGTGAAATTATTTAATTTTTGATCGCTCATTTATTCACAATTTAATAATTCTAAATTATATATTCTGATTTTTCTTTAAATTTTCTGCAGCATAAATATGTAATTAAAAATGTATTGTCTTTATTCTGCGAGATCTTAGTCACTCTTTCTTCCACCAAGAGTGCAGCCTAAGGAAATCACAGTCTAAGCGAAGACTAGAAGGAGGCTTCACTCATGACGTGGTCTTATAATGAAACATTGCCATTGTGCCAGATGGAATTCCTTTCTGGTTGTTTGAATAGCATCTTCTCATTTTGCTACCAGGACTGAGGAACTGCTTCCCGCTTCAAGCTCACACTAGTGTCTCATCCCTCTGGCCCAGGGACTGCCCAAGGTGTTAGCTTCTGACACAGAGGAGGTCAGTCATAGAATTTGACCACTCTGGCCAAAAAGATAAATTCAGAGAACAGTGATTTGAATCAAGTTATTCAGTTCTTATTTGGGATTTAATCTGTTAACTTCACACTGGATAGTAAAAATCCCTTTCCTTTTTAGTGACAAAACTAAGGAAAGATATGAGCCCAGAGGTTCCCTGACTCTCAATTTAAGAAGAAATCTCTATTTTGCTTTTTTTTTTATTTTAAGAAAATAAGGAACACAGAGAAAAGAGAGGAAAAAGTGCCAGTGTCTAATGCAGTCAACTCTACCTGTGCCATTATCCTTCCTAATTACATAAACTCTTTTTGTCTGAGGTTATGGAAGGTGAATTTCTGACACAGGAAATCATGAGAGTTCTAAATAAGACAGTTAACCAAACAAAAATACCACTTATTCACTCATCTCTAATCAAAAGTCAATGTGATGTTTGGAAAAAGGGAGGCAAATATTTAGAAATCATTCATAGCCTTCCTTTCCTTCTTGCTAACTTGTCTCCCAAACCAGAAGCACCTAACATGTAAGAATAGTAAGGAGGATACTCCCAAATCAGGGAAGATATTTAACAAATATTGTGCCATTATCAGTTTGATAAATATAGTGGTACCTCAATATTCGCTATTAATTCATTGCAGAACTGGTGACGAGTGTCAAAACCAAGGAACACCGAACAATGAGGCAGTTTCTCATGTGGCGCAGCGTTGTGACTCATACGAGTTCTAGCAAGAGCACTGAGCCCCGAGCAAGCACCAAGCGCTGAAATATATATTTTTTTCTTGCCAAAATGCAACGAGTACAGAGTTTGACGAGTTCTGAAGGCGATGAGTATCTGGTCATGACTGTGTTTAGATACCGAGGACAGACATCACGCCTTGCTACAAAATCCATTTCAAACTTTCAAGAAACCAGACTTGATAAGGAAGAGACAGTTGGCTTAAAGAGAATGAAATTGGTAGAAGAAAGGAGAGTTGACTGGAGAAGATTATGGCAGTGAAAGAAAATGAAGTATAAAATGCTTCTTGTACTGACTCAAGCATGCTGTTGGGTTAGTGACCTAGTTAACCTGGTAGCAGAGATTTCCCTGGGTTCACAGGCTCTAACACTGCTGAAAGCGATCTGTGCATATCCTTGCTTTTTCACTTGTCCATGTGAACTCATACTTTATTAATCAGCATTAACATATTTATTTAATATGTTGTGATCCACTCTTTGCCTCTAAGCAATATATCATCTGTAAATCAAAATGAGTTTCACCACAAAACTATTTTCTCCACATGCATGACCTTTTTAATTAAAATTTTTAACACTATGTTTTACATAAATGATGGAGACAACTCTTGATGTTTGCTATTCCCCTTTTCAGTATTTTTATTTGTTAATGGTAATTTCCATAAGATACTGTTCTGATAAATCATGATTGTCTACTGTCATACCGATGATGATAGATCTAATATCACAGACTATATCAAGGCTCAGACCTTCTGCTTTAACACTTCTACAGATGAGGACATGGTCATATTAGTTAACTTAAAATAAATTACCAAGACTCTGATTTTAAAGGGTGTTTGTGAGAATGAAGAGAAAAAAATTGCTTTCTTTTTAGGAAGTTATTCAGAATGATACTTAGCATAAGCACATAACATTTTAAAATCTTCCTCTTCCCTATCAGAATTTTCAGTGTTATATACATTATTAGTCTGACCACTGCATTAGGATAAAAATCCTAAATAATCCTGGCTGGTGTAGCTCAGTGGACTGAGCATGGGCCTGTGGACCAAAGGCTGGCGGGTTGGGTTCCCAGTTAGGGCACATGCCTGGGTTGCAGGCCGGGTTCCCAGTAGGGTGTGTGCAAGAGGCAGCTATGTATTGATGTTTCTGTCCCTCTCTTTCTCCTTCCTTTCCCCTCTCTCTAAAATAAATAAATATATTTTTAAAAATCCCAAATAGATGCATTTTGTTTGCCCTCTACCTTGATTTTCTTTCTGTATGCGTAAAAGAAGTAAGGAAAAGTGGAGAGTAGTGAAATGAAAAAAGAGATTTGTGAATATAAATACTTGAGACACTGACGATCTAGAAGATAATAAGCATTGGGTCCTCTGTAGAAAAGGTGTAAATTCTAAAAACAGAGGACATATTTAAATAAAAGAAATTTCATGAGGTTTCAGTTAAATCTGAAAATATTTGTATGAATAATTTGTATAAAATGACAGACATTTGGAGTCTGGAAAAGGTAGATATTGTTAGAAATAAGTTCACAAAGTACAAAGTGGAATACAAGGAAAATGTCAGAGCTGGTCTGAGATGCTTGTGAGACAGTTTCAGACATGTGGATCTTGAGTGTGAAGACAGCAGGTGCAGGTGATAAATAGGGAGGTGAACAGGCAGTAGTTCCTGACTATAGATCACTCTAGGGTATTCCTATTTTTACCACACACACACACACACACACACACACACACACCCCAAGTCAGTGAGTTGCATTTTGAACATAAGCTATATTCTTAAAGAAATTCATTAGGTCTTTTCAATAGTCATTTAGGATCTCAGGGCAGCAGTTCAATAAAAGGTAAGCTGTAGCTTGAAGGAAATCACAGGCTCCATGCAAGGCTCAAAGGATGCTTGGCTCAGTGGACCACACACACTTGCTGAACCTGATGGAAGCCCACCCTCACATCTACCCGTTTGGTTTCTGGTTTTTAAAGGCCTTATTTTTATTTATTTATTTTTAAAGTGCTTGTGTGAACATGTATATAAGTTATGATTGTTTTATACTTTTTGTGTCCTAGGACTATTTACTCTAGAGGTATCTCTGAATGTCAGAAATACACTTGTGCTTACAAGAAAAAGTCCACGGTCTGTGGTGCTGTTGCTTTGACTTTGTAATCATTTATTCCTCATTTCCTACTCAGAAATATGCCCCACAGAGCAATAATCAAATAGCACACTCTATTTATACCTTTTATATTAAGAACTGAAAAAAAGTGCACATGTGACCTAAGTAGTATGGCACATTATTTGCCTTGACATTTTTAAGAGGACAAAAATTCATTTTGAGAAGTTTTTGACTTGGCTTTTATAAAGCAGCACTTCCAGATATTTTGTAAACCAGATAAAGTGGCATAACTTCTCGAAGCCTAGCTTAGAAACAAAATTGTTCTGAAGGGACATCCTCATGTCTCCAGTTTGGTTTATGTGGTCTTTGGCCATCTAACTTGACTATTTTTCGTAGCTTATTCTTTCTAATCATGTTTGTGTTTTGTGGTGTGGGAATAGTAGAAAGAAAGCAAATAGAAAAATTAGCAAAAATGATAGCAAGAATACTTTTAAAGCATATAGTTATTAAACAAAGGTTTTGATGCTAATCTTTCACAGTATAACACAGGTCAGCCATAGAGGCTCTGAGGCTAGGGTAGGATCTGGGCCTCAAAAATTACCACAGAGATGACCTAGGGTAAGGTATATATGCTGAGTTTTTTCTGAAATGTAAAGCAGGAATGATAATAGTATCTATTATGAGAATTAAGTGATGTAATGATTGTTCAATATGTGTAAATATATATAATTATATTCATATACTTTTTGTAAAACAAATATCTAGTAAACTGAACAGCATGGTTACATTTAGGTTGATGCTATGATAGAATATAATAAATAAGTGCATTGCAATATTTTTGATGAATCTCATAATATTGTTCTAATTCTACTCCCAAGGAAAAGTCATGTTTATAAAATTTCATTATGGGGTTTTATTTCATGTATTAAAAATAAACGAGATTATATAAATCAACATTTTCTAACCATCAACAATCTGTAACATTCCTGGAAAATTGTCAAAGACATGGCATTCTTATCTTATCAGAAAACTGTATCTCTCTTCAAAAGTATGAAATTTTCACTAATGATATTCTGATAAATAAGGTCCACATTACTGCAGTTGCTTTTTAATGTTACTTTCAAGGACTTTTTAATGTTACCTTCAAGGACATTTCTGTTCAAAACTGCTGTATTTTTCGGGCTTAGGAATTGCTTATTATAAATATGGGTTCATAAGTATTTGTTATTGAACGAAAAATCACTTAAATGCTTCTACTCTTTGCAGATTATATGAGGTCATGGAATGAGATCATAATGGCCCTTAGTGCCTAAATTATTAGTATTCAAGGCTCCACTGGTCTAACTGCTTCAAATGATCTCCTGGTGGTTTGTGGAGTGTCCCAGGGCTTGTTTTGTGTGTTTCTAAGAACACATTTTTCATGTTGTTCTGCTCTGGACTCCCATTTTCTTGGCTATGCTGCTGTTTGCTGTCACACAAGATGTCATTCCTTTGCTGGACACAGCAGTTTTCTTTGATCGCTGTCACTCTAGAAGGGGCAGTACATGGAGCAATGGCTTTCCTTTGTTTCCCCGTCATTTCCTCATGTAATCAATATATGTTAGTTTAACTGACCAAATTGTTGAAAGCTAGCTATGGTTATTAACTTTTCCATAATTCCTGACAGCACAGCTAAGACTAAATTGTCACTTTTGACTCTACTTGAAAGAACATTTAAGGGAAAGGAAACACGGAGCAGCGTTAACACTTGACCTGCATCTCGGGCTGAATTTCACAAAAGCTGGGTTATTGACATTTTGGACTGGATATGCTTTTATTAGGTGGCTGGCTATTCTGTGTATGGTAGGACATTCAGTAGCCTTGGTGGCCTAGAAGCCATTACTATTCCTCCAAGTCAGGGCAATAAAGAATGTCTCTAGAGATTGCCAAATGTCCCCCTTGAGGCAAAACCCTTGGTTGAGGTCTGCCAATCTAGGAAATATGGACCAGCTTGCTACCAAACCCAGAAATACACCAAGTCAGCACATACCTAAGAATCCAGACTCAAACTTCCACCAGGGGTGTTGTAGAGGTTCTTCTTCAAATAACACTAACAGCTGCCACCTGGTAAACTTCTTTGCCAACCCAGGAATGGCCTTTTTCCAAAGCACAGAGCCTTGTGTTCTCTGAGTCCATCTCTTTTCAAAATCTGTTCCAGATTATGGTAAAGGAGCTCTCAAAGCTGCAGGACCCATTGGCGGTGATGCTTTCCATCCGAACTCTGGAGTTCCTGAAGCAACTGCTCAAAGTAACAATTATAACTCAGCAAACATGTAATAAAATTATTCACCTAATTAACATGACTAAACGCAGCAATTCTCTGTTTCTTTCAGAGAATTCAATCTGCCATGAAGCATGGATAGAGTCTTGCTATGGAGTTCCTTAAATAGTTTCCACGGGGTGTTTTCGTTTGTTATTCCCTAAGAATCAAAAGAGTGACAAGAAAAATAAAAATTCGAGTCTTAGCCTCAGGAGGCAGTAGCTGCTTGAACGTTTTTATGTCATTCTTCTACCTTCCTATAGTTTCAAATTCCAGCCTCAGAGGAAGGCTTTGATACATAAATGACACTTTTTAACATTTTGGGAAAACTCCATTTATTTACAAGGCTTTTTCATGACCTTTTGCAGAAAGACAACACAAGTACATTTCAGTGTTATGATTGTGTCATGACAGACTCAATGTAGATATTATTGTAAGTTGGGTTTCTTTTTGAAGCACCAAATTTAGATTTTAATGCTTGGACTCTTTGTCTAATGTATTGGCTGTTTGGGGAGCATTTTTACTCTTGAAATAGACTTTTTATTTAAAAATATTTTCATGTAGAGTGATAGGAGACATAAAATCCCTCAACTGTAATATTCTTTTTAAAATTATAATTCTTGCATGTTAGATTGGTAAAAGGAAAGAGAGCTAATGAAACTACTGAGATATTTTTAGACTTTTAAGAGTTTAATTTGCCTTTCCACTGGGGCATTTTAAGGAATTTAAAAGTATTTTGATATAATATTCCAGTGAGAAAAGTCATCACCAAAAGGTCTGTTCTTTTTAGAGTTAATACTGTTCATGCATCAACACCTGCTTCTTCGGAGATGGTAGCAGCTGTTCGAGTTGGAAAAAGGAATGAAACCTTGATAGTTTCACACTCAGTACTGTTGTATAATGAGCTAAGCCTTCTCTTGAAAATCAAACTTATCTTTTGCAGGAAAGTGAGACATTGCTTGCAGAAACACTGTTTACTCATTTGAAAATGAATAGTGATAAAAAATATGAGGCAAGTTTCTAAAAATATAGGTTTAATAAACAAATTACATAAAGTCTATTTATTTATTTATCCATTATTTATTATTTATTTAGCATTTTCACTTCATAAATGAAAAGTTCAAGTTACATAACAGACCAAGGTCTCAAGTGTCAGAGCCATCTCTTGCACATTTCCTTTCTCAGGGGAGTTGCCAGAGGAACCCAGGTCCTTAAACCCTTAACTCCTAGAGCCTGTTAAGCAGGTTTCAGACACACAGGCTGAGGTACCAAGGCACCTAGACTCAGACTAGAAGGCAAAAGCACTTGTGAGCATTTCATGAACTCCCCTCCGTGTGGCTTCAAGCTACCAGCATACAGGCCCCACCGACACTCAGTCTTCCCCTCAGCTCCTCTGCTGAAGAATTTGGCCTTTGCAATGGCCGGCTGCTTTGGGAGATTCCCTTCCCCAGAACTGTGTAGTAGCCTGATCGCACCACATCAGTGATGGGGGCAGCTCCAGTCTTGTTTTGGGCAGCATTTACCTGTGTCTGCTCACTGACCAAGGCCCACAGTTAATCAAGGTTGACAGTGGGCGGAAGCTCTGGTTCCTCCTTAAGTGGTCGTGCCTCATACCAACTTTCCCAAAGTAACCTGGGGGATATTTGTTGAAGTCGATTCTGTGATGATGTAAGCCTCCACCATTACCTCGGCCCCCTGGGTGATTCCTGTGCTTATCGCCTTGGCTGTGGCTGGCTCCTCTGGCCCAGAAATTTCCGGGTCTTCCTCAGTCTGGATGGCATGTTGGTGGCTGAGATGCAAGAGAAGGTAAAGTCTATTTAATTTAACTAAGATTACACATTGTCTTAGTCTCAAAGAGGAAGGAACATCTTTTGCAAGTTAGAGTACACCTTAATTAAGTTAGTCGATAATATGTAGAGTTTGCAATTTTGTTTTTATTCAAAAACTAAATTAATTCAAATATACAAAATGTAAAACTTAAAATGTACTTTCATCCATAATATTTGTGCATTTGCCTACCCATCTGTGTTTTTCTTATAGTGTCTCATTTAAATGTGAATAATCTTTGCCACTCTCAAATATTTAAAACTTCTTAGAAAATAACCCCAGCACCTAGTATCAAATTATAATCAAATAAAATGTGTAGCATCATGCACAAAGAAAGTTAGAATATTTATGAGCAAAGCAAAATTGTTTCTCAGCTTTTTGGCTATGATCAAGTGCATAATACCTAAGCAAAAGACTATGTTCATTTGTTCTTTAAATTCGCTGAGGCCAAATTATTTAATTTGTGGAGGATGCATATGTGACACCACTTGCAGTACTTAATGTTTGAAGTTAGCCCACAATTGTTTGTCTTACTGCAGTTGCACAATACCTTATACTTGGAGTTGTCCTGGAAGACCATGGGAAGGTTTTGTGTTGTGCAGATTCAGTGACCCATTTACTTCAAAAACATGAACCCTGTACTGCACTGTGCTCAGCAGTGCCTGTTTTACCTCTGAGTGATACTCAAGGTGTTGTGCTTAATCAACCAAGACCTATATCGTTTGGCCTATCATTTCTATAGATATAAGTGTTTCTTCTCATTTGTGAAGGATAGAAGTTACGGAAAAGTGAAGGGACTATTGGAAAGACTCTTCTTAACCTTAAATACTCTGATTATCTGCCAGAAGTAAAGGTTTCTAGTTGAGAATATAATCTAAGTGCATTTTTAAACCAAAGTATCAAAATTGGAAAGTCAATAGACATCCATAAGCACAGAAGAAAATGCTCGTGTCTAACCTTTAGGAGACATTTAGGATGTATTATACTAATTTCACATTATCTAGGCAAAGTACTTATCACCTGCAGCCTCAGTAGATGTATTATTCAGCCTCACAAGGACCTTCCACCTGTGTCTGATTTCATTTTAGGTTCAGTTTAACATGCTGAATTAGATCCTTGTAAGTCTCATCTTTATCAACTGAATTCTTAGACAACTCATGACACAGAATATAAGTAAAAGAAAAAGCTTTGCCGCCCTGGCTGGTGTGGCTCAGTGGATTGAGTGCTGGCCTGTGAACCAAAGAGTCAGGGGCTCAATTCCCAGTCAGAGCACATGCCTGGGTTGCAGGCCAGATTCCCAATAGGGGGAGTGTGAGAGGCAGCCACACATTGATGTTTCTCTCCCTTTTTTTCTCCCTCCCCTCCTCTCTCTCTAAAAATAAATAAAGAAAATATTTTTAAAAAGAAAGAAAAAGTTTTGTCTTCATTTCAACTCTGCTCATTATATTTTTAAACTCAGCCAAAGTAATGACCTTGGAAAACTTGATGAAGTAATGTATAATGTACATAAGTTTTTATTATTCATTTTATATGATAGCTCAGTTTATTGCACAAATGGTCTCCAATCTGGAATGTGGTGACCTAGAAAAAGGGCTCCCTTTTTATTTCTGCAGAGACAGCTCTATTTCAGTTCTATATGATTTAAAATTACAATAAAAATGTTATAAGTAAATGCATCAGGCAGGGACAGAGAATAGAGAAATGGAGAAGAGAAAATGGCAAGGAATCAGTGAGTGTGATATCTACCAGCTAGTGATACTAGCTGGGCCACTGTGCCAAATAAGAAGTATAAAACTACTCTCAGTGCTGGCCCCTTCAACTACATCAGTGGCCCAGTGGGTCCTACTGACTGGGCCTGAATCCCAGTGGGTCAGGCAGCTGGGCAAGAATGACACTAGAACTGGGAAGAGGTTTCGCAGAATATCCCATTTGCTGTATTACATTATCGAAGATACTTTACATCACACAAACAGTGCAGAGTATTTTATTAATAGAATATTTCCTCAGGATGTCTTTTGATGCTAGGCCAATACCTCAAATACTTTAAGTGCCCATTTTTCACTGACGACAACATAGACATTTATTCTCTCTGGTGGCAAAGGATGACTGGCGCTAGCATAGAGCTTTTCAAGTGTGCTCCTGGAGGAGCATTGTAGAATTCCTGTTCCCTTCTGGAATCTTTGCACACTGTTTCATGTATGGCCCCGCACTCTGGCTGTGGGGAGCCCCAGTCCTATCTTCCATTACTTCCTTGGATCGTGTAGTAAAAATATGGGAGATTTTCTCAAGCAAATAGTATCAACTATTTGCTCTTAAAAGTCTACTTTCTGCTCCCTTAGATAGGGCATCATATGTGTGCCTTTGTTCTTAAGTAACTATGTGGTAATGATAGCTTTGTCAGGTTGGCTTCTGTTTTTGACCTATAAAAGGGAATGGGAGAGTCTTCAAAGGGAATCAGAGAGCCTGTGTGTCAGTACTGATGAATGCCAGTCCTTGCAGTTCGTCTTACATGAGATGAAGGGGTGCCACCTTGGAGTAACAGCAAGTAGTGGCTGTGATTAGGGCTCCCCTAAGTTCCTTTGGCAATGTTCTTACCACAGCAGCCCAGCTCACATCCGATAGAATGCTTACCCTAGCTTTGCCAAAATTTAACAAATATTCTCTTTATACTAAGAAGAGTTTGATCACGTACCAGGTCTGAGTGCACAGAGCACAGCCTTACACGTATACCTGTGTATGATGAGGGTCAAGACATGCAGAATCTGGACCTCACTGTCACAAAAGTGACCAAAATGCTAAAAATTAGAAATTGAATTAGCATCAACATCCAATTTTCTTACACAACATATCATTGTTTTATGAATGAAAATATCTTTATAGTTTGGAAGTGTGAAACACTTTATTTGGAGTAAAATAAGTCATCTAAAAAGGTAAAAAAAATCTTATAGCAAATAAATTATATGTAATGTATTTTTATCATCAACTTTTTAAAAAGCAGACAATACCAAACAAAATATTTTGTGTGTGTTTAGAATTAAAAAGGAAAGCATTTGTCATTGCGTTTATTCACTTTTGTGATATTTTATCCTTTTGTTATTTCTAGTCTATTACTGCTGATAACTGGTTTATATTTGATGAAATTTATGAAATGGAAGCAGGGCATCTGAGAAATGCCATAGTTCCATGGTAAAAAAAAAGTACAATAATATCAGCAATGACAAAAAACAGCAAAAATTGTAACTTTTGTATTTATTAAAGAAAGATTGTATGTGTGGAATCTGCCATGAATATGGTACAATTCTGGCAAGAGAAGTCAGTCTTTCACTGTGGAAAAGGAAGACTATTTTGCTATATAGCAAGTTCATTTGAAGGATAGAACAATTTATACAAACAAAATGAGATTATTTTTTTGCTTGAAATAATATGGTTTTTGTTCAAATTTAAGACCTAGGTTGAGTAATTCACTTGAAACCTCAAGAAAAGGTACTAGATAGCCTTTTGAATTCCCAATTCCCAATCTTGTGCTAAATGCTGAAAACTAATTTTTATATCGATTGGATAATCACTACAGGACCTGAAATATTGTTCATAATATAATATAAAATATGAAAAAGATGACTAAAACAGGTAAAGTCAGAATATATAACATGTGAAAGTTTCCATTGGGGTGGCCAAAAGGTCTGTATAATTTTTTCCATAAAAAAAAGACACATTTTTTATTTTCACCTATAACTTTATTGATTTGGCCATTCTGAGCTATTGTTGGATGTTCTCAGTTAATGTCTCAATTTGAATGCTATCAACTTCAACT
This sequence comes from Artibeus jamaicensis, assembly GCF_021234435.1. Taxonomy (NCBI): domain Eukaryota; kingdom Metazoa; phylum Chordata; class Mammalia; order Chiroptera; family Phyllostomidae; genus Artibeus; species Artibeus jamaicensis. The sequence continues at coordinate 19,750,567 of NW_026522025.1, read as the reverse complement.
GGTCTAACCAACCATGAAGCATCATCCAGAGAGAAATCCCCAGCATGTAACTTCACAAACCCCTTTGGCATGTTTGATCGGTCTCAGCACCTTCTCCACACACTGCACAGATCTTTTTTGTGTTTCAGTTGCATTTTTACTTTCCTTGAAATAATAATATGCCAAAAATGTTGCTTATTTTCTTCCATCTTTCATATTAAAATGGCTGCATGAAAATTCACCAATTTTGATAAGTCTGTTTCAAATGCACACTGATAAGAGAGCTGTTACAATACAATTTACCAAAGTCATTTAGAATGAAGTTAGATAACTAAGTGCTACTAGAGCCTTCTTACAGAAAAATACCAATTGAACATTTTGGCCAACCGAAAACGATCTTTTACTCCTGTGTTAATACACAAAACTACAGTACCATACCTTTCTCCCAGAAGGTTTATGTTATCTTCCTATGGGGGTAGCAGATCTTTTCCAAGTGTTGTTCTAATAATTTTCTTATATTTGAAATTTCTTTATAAACAGCACCACCCTTACACCTAGACCTAGTAACCATCCTGTGCAGGCTTTTTCCTAGTTTGCTTTTTCACTTCCTTACTTTGCTTGGCTTGATTCAGTTATCTTGGTTTGTTTTGAGAAGGATATGAACATTCCTTAGCACCAACAAAATAATTTTCTCTTCAAGTTGTAAGAACCATAGATTCAAGGACTCTATATGTGTTAATCACAATTAGCACTGTAGGCCTGGCATAAAGTAGGTATTTGAAATATATTTATAAATGTGTTTTAGTACCCGTGTCACCTTTATATTTTTTTGGGGGGGCATGAGAACTTTATAGTTAAGTGTCCAAGGGATATCACAATGCATATCAGGACATGGGAACTGGAGAAGTATCAAAGCAATTTAATGATTGAAGTTTCATGTTTATACCCACTATTGAGTATTTTCTATATCTTAGGCACCGATGTTACATTACCTTCAGTATTTTAATAGTGTCCATAAAATGCTTATTTTTATCTTCATTTTGCAGGTAAGGAATCTGAGGTTCATATTTGATAAATAATTTAAATAATTTATCCAAGTTCTATGCTTTTAATTCAACACAGTATTCTGCCTATAAAGAACTTGAAAGCCTAAACAGGCTTTACAAGTATTGGAATAAATTATTCCTGGCTTAGCAAATGTATTAAAATTACAAAAGAATGAAAATAAATATTTTATTTTAATTAATCATCTCATTAGATGAAAATACTCAAATCTCTTATGAATCACAATGTAGTTATCAGTTTTGAAGAATCTGAGTTATGATAGAGTGACTAGCTATAAAGGATACCATCCTTGCTAAAATGTTAATTATTTCAAAATGGAAATCTGACTGTTCGTAGGATAATTGTCTAGGCCACTAGGTGTGTGATTTGGCTGCTCATGACATTTCTTTCCTTAAATTGTGATTTGGAAAATTATGAAGGATGGTCTATTTTCCCCTGAACTTGATAGTTAATTTTTCAGTGTCCTTTAACTGCTAACATTTGAAGTGAGCATTTTTATTACTAACGAGAAATGCTCTGGGAGCTACTACAGGAATGAGAGTCATAGTGGTTGTTTCATCAATGATGAAAAGGTTAGAACAGTTAGAAAGTACTCATGGCGTAATTGAGATGTATGAATTTCTAGCCCATTATGAAACTATTTTAAATGATTGAAGAAAATGTAGAGTTGAAGTAATAAAATAAAAGAACAAACTACAAAGTTTATATAAACATTCTTGTATCCTATCATGTATTTTTTCCCCTTAAGGGACACATTTTCAGAATTATGCTCTAATATGTATCATTATTTATATTATGTTTTATATATATTATTATATGCAAGCAATAAAGTTATCCATAGCCACTTCTCTAATAATAGTCTCATCTTTCATCTATTCTGTTGAAATATGACATGCTGACATTCATTCTGAAAGATAATTTATTAATGTATTAATCTACCCAGTGACCTGTGGACATTGAATAACTTTCAAAACAGCAGGGCTCAGGTTTTCCCGATGAGTCATGTGCAAAAACACTACCCTCAAATTATGTATGATCTTAGGATATGACTGAGATATCAATATGAAGTTCTATATACACATTTATGTTCTGAGTGAAGAAAAGTTTTCATGAGGTTTCCAATCTCTAACATTCTGTGAATGTTTGAATCAGCTCAAAATATTTCAGATTAGGTGAGTTTCTACTTGAGTTGAACATTCCTGTAATCTTTTCTGGTAGGAGGATATTTGCCATGCCCCTGCTGCATAAATTTAAATAGCCCCATTGAGACTTGAAGGAAACAGATTTCTGAGCTAACTTGATGACAGAAATGAATTCTGTAAGAGGCTCTAGGAAAGGCTTCAACAGCAATGAGTAGATCATGGACTAAAGATAAGAAAAAATTACTTGGGTCCCGATTTCGGGTGTCAGTGAATTTGATTGAAACAAATTCCTTTTTTCTCAGTGAATTTACTTCATCACTTAAAATGTTTGCTTCTCTGTTTTTAAACCTCTACTTTTATTGCTTCGTATTTGTTAGCTTATCTACATGCTCACCTCTTGACAAAAATTGAAAACAAGTAAATTTACCCATTATCTTCTCTTAGCCTAAATCTATTCCAGCTATGACAGCAACTCTGTCCACACATCTGAAAAGCTGTTTACACATTTCTGGATCATCTGTTGACATCATTGATTTGCTCTGCTGTGTCATTGGTACCAATTTCATTAATTATTTCTTCATACCTTCATTCTTCTGATCTGTTTATATTTCATAGGTAAATGTTTTTGTGTGTTTTCACTTCTTAAATTGGATATTAGCATATTTATGTCTGTCTTTCTTCTTTACTGACATATTTATTTAAAGTTATGAATGTCCCTGTAACACTTTCACTCCTTTCTTCAACATTTAATATGTAGTATTTTATTCTCATGCAATTTTAAGTATTTTAAAACTCTCATGATTTATTTTCTGACTTTACATTGCTCACATGCATTTTTATTTCCAAATGTTCAGCAGTAATATTCTTTTATTTCTTTTTTTAAATTTAATTAAATTATGATTATAGAACATAGTTTTTTGTCATTCCTTTAGTTCAGTTCTATGCTTACTTCCTAGTAGGTAGTCATTTTTGAAGCTTTCTTACGTAAGCTTGAGAAGGATAGGCAATGCTCTATCTGAAACATCTATTAAACCACTATTATTATGTTCTTCAAATAGCCTGTATCTGTACTATTTTTTACATCACAGAAATATTGGAAGAAGCATTTTGGTAACTACTATACATATTTTCTTCCGGTTCTATAAATGTTTATGGATAAAATTATTTTATTAAGTGTACATATCTTTGGGATTGTTACTTCTTACAAATAAATTGACTTCTTTGTTATATAATGACACTTTGTAATGTGATAATTTTATGATTTGTAATTCGTAAAATTCTTATGATTTGACTGAATTGTTTCTTTTTTAAGGCATCAACTCTATTTGAGATTGCAGACGTATATATTCAATATTATCTGAAATGTGCATTTTAAAAATTTTCTTTGATAAAAATAATATAGCTTTTTATTCTGTGGTATTATTATCTCTATTTATTTGTCTAATAACCCATTGAGCTATAAATTTCTTCAAGGGTATCTCGATTGTTATTCTAATCATTATAACTTCATTGTCTAACATAATGTGCAACAAATGGTATATATTAACAGTTAAATTTAAATGAGAAAATATTCATATATATATAGTTAGAATTAAGTATTGATTTACTAAAGAATAAATAATAAGAGAACCACTGTACAAACTTTTGATTACTATTTTTGGGGGTATTTTACTTTGTTTTTATTTTAAAAATATTTTTCTGAAACTTTAAATGTTTTTAAATTGTGTTTTATTGATTGCACTATTACAGTTGTCCTAATTCCCTCCCCTTTCCCCCTCTACCATTACCCCCACTCCCTCAGGCAATCCCCAGAACTTTGTTCATGTTTATGGGTCATTCATGTAAATTCCTTGGCTACTTCAGTTCCTATACTTTACCTTCTCGTGGTTACTCTGTAACTATTTGTACTTGTTTTAGCTTTTTCAAAAAAATTTATTTATATTTAGAGAGGAAGGGAGGGAGGGAGAGGAATATCAGTGTATGGTTGCCTCTTGTGCATTCTCTGCTGGGAACTGGCCTGCAACCCAGGCATGTACCCTGACTGGGAACTGGACCACAATCCTTTGCTTTACCTGTGCTCAGTCTACTGAGCTACACTGGCCAGGGCTCCTATTACTTATTTGTACTTCTTAAACCCATCACCACTTCCTGAATTCCTCCAAACACTCCTCCATCTGGCAACCATGAAATACTCTGTATCCATGATTCTGTCTCTGTTCTTGTTTGTTTAGTTTGCTTTTTAAATTCAATTGCTGATAGATATGTGTTTATTGCCATTTTATTATTTATAGTTTTGATCTTTTTTCTTAAATAAGTTTCTTTAACATTTCATATAATAATGGTTTTGTGATGATGAGTTCCTTTATTTTTTTCTTGTCTGGGAAGCTATTTATCTGCCCTCCAATTCTAAATGATATCTTTGCTGGGTAGAGCAATCTTGTCTGTAGGTCCCTGCTTTTCATGACTTTGAGTATTTCTTGCCAATCACTTCTAGCCTGCAAAGTTTCTCTTGAGAAATCAGCTGACAGTCTTATGGGAACTAAGTGCTTTTATCTTTCTGCTTTTAAAATTCTCTGTTTATCTTTAACATTTGGCATTTTAATTGTGATGTGTCTTAGAGTGGGCTTCTTTGTATCCATCTTGTTTGAGATTGTCTGTGCTTTCTGGACTTGCATGTCTATTTCCTTCACCAAATTAGATAATTTTTCTTTCATTATTTTTTCAAATAGATTTCCAATTTCTTTCTCTTTCTCTTCTCCTTCTGGCACCTCTATGATGAGAATGTTGGAATGCTTGAAGTTGTCCCAGAGGCTGCTTACATTATCCTAATTTTTTTGGAATTTTTATTCTTATGATTGTTCTGATTGTTTTTTTTGTTATGTTCTAAATCATTGATTTGATTGGACCTTTTTATGTTGTTGAGGTCCTCACTCAGTTCCTTGAGCATACTTATAACCAGCGTTTTGAACTCTGCATCTGACAGATTACTTACCTCCCTTTTGTTTATTTCCTTTTCTGGAGTTTTGACCTGCTCTTTAATTTGTGCCATGTTTCTTTATCTCCTCAGTTGACAGCCTCCCTGTGTTTGTTTCCATGTATTAGGGAGAGCTGCCATGCCTCCTTGTGTTTGTAGTGTGACCTAATAGAGTAGTTGTCCTGTAGGGTCCAGTATTACAGCCTCCCCTTATCACTCAAAGTTGGTACTTGATGTGCGCCCTCTGTGTGGGCTGAGTACACCCTCCTCTTGTAGTTGAGCCTTGATTGCAGTTACCAGGTCAATAGAAGAGATTTACCCAGGGCAGTCAGCTATAAGGAGAGTTTGTGGCCACTGACTACCAACCTCCTTCCTCTGTGGAGAATTTGCTATACAGGAGCTGGGTGGTGGTGGTTCAACATGATCCATAGCTGTCCACTAGGTGCACAAACGCTGGGGTTTCCCAGGTGGCACAGGTCAAGGTCAGCCACCACCTGTGTTTTGCCCTGGGCCACCCTTCCTAAGTGATAGAGCAATCTGAGACAGCTGCTACTTATACTGGGCTTGGAGGTTCCCAGGTGAAGCCAATCTGTGAACCCAGGCTGACTGCTGCTAGTGCTGAGATTGGGGCCACTTAGCAGGATATATGGGGCTGGGGGCTTGCTGAGGCCGGTCGTTGTCTGTTTGAGAGGATTTAGGAAATGTGAAGGATGAGCCAAGACCAGCCATTCATTTGGAAGAGCCACTGTTAACAGCTTTGGTAAGTACATAAATTGTTTGGGGTGCAGCCTCAGAGAAACACCAGCATAGGGCCAACGGTGGGAGGAGGTTAATGGAATCTCAGATATGGCTCCTGCCTGCTGGCTCCGTGGCTCTGTGGTGCTGGTGAGAGGAAGGTTCTTCTTCAGAAAAGGAAGGAGAAAGGTGCCCCATAGTTCACACTCCTCAGTTCCTCCCCATATGCCACCAGTGCACTTTAAGCCGCCTCCCTGGTGCTGGAGCTCAGAGAGAGTGAGTCTGAGCTCGGTAATCCAGCAGTTTATTACACGGACTCAATCCCTTAAGATTTTTATAGCGAGAAGTTATGGGAAATTATCTTCCTGACACTGGAACCCTGGGCTGGGATGCCTGGTGTAGAAGTGGGATGCCTCATTCCCATGAAACGTCTCCAAATTTTTATGCATCACATGTGGGTGCGTGACCAGCCTGTTATGTGTCTCTGTGCCTCCTACCAGTATTGATGGATGTGGTTTCTTTAATTCAGTCATTGTTGGACCTCCACTCGACTTGATTTTTGATGGATCTGAGTGATGGTTGTTTTATATTTTAGTTGTAATTTTGATGTGGTTGTGGGAATAGGAGAGCTAGCTGTGTTTACCTACGCCTCCATGTTGAGGAGAAGTCTACCAGAAGTATTTTTTTCTGAATTTTAAAAAATGTATCTTTGACAAAAGAGGTATCTACCTGTTCAGTAGGCTTGTTTTGTGTTGTTTTTCTTTTTTCTTTTTGTTTTCAATAACACCGGCCAAAGAATCAGAGAACTCTTGATGGAATAAGAAACAAGCAACAAAAAACAGGTGAATCAGGAAGAAACTGATTATGTAAACTTTGTGTTGCTGCTATATTTTTGTTGTTCAGGTTGTAGATTGGCACTGCAAAAAATTATGTGAATAATTAAAATTATCATTTTGGCCTTTATACAACTTCTAGAATTTTATTTTATGGTTTAGAATTTAATGTGAATGTGTTTATTTTATTTTTTATTTATTTTTTTCAGAACCAGTCTGCATTTTATTTATTTATTTACTAACATTTTCTAATGATGTATTTTTATTGCATTTTGTCCATTATCATTTATCCTCCTTACAGCCTCTCTTACCTTCATCCACCACCCTCCCTCCCACAATCACCATGATGTTACCTGTGTCTATGAGTCTTTGATCTTTTTTGGCTCTATCCTCCTACCTACCAACACCTCTGCACCCTGAGCTGTCAGGCTGCTCTTTGTGAGTCTGTCTCTATTTTTCATGTTAGTTCACTTTGTTCTTTAGATTTCACCTAGGAGTGAAATCATATGGCATTTGTCTTTCTCTTATTGGCTTGTTTCACTTAACATAATGTTTTCCAGTTCCAACCATGCTGTCACAAAGGGCAAAATGTTCTTCTTTTTTATGGCTGACTATTATTCCTTTGTGTAACCCTACCATAGCTGTTTTATCCACTCACTGCTTGATGGACACTTCGGCTGCTTCCGTATCTTACCAGTTGTATATAATGCTGCAACAAACATAGGGATGCTTATGTTCTTTAAAGTTAGTGTTTCAGGTTTCCTCAGATAAATTCTCTGAAGTGGAATCACTGGGTCATAGTAATCAAAACAGTATGGCATTGTCATAAAAACAGACACATAGACCAATGGAACAGAATGAGAGCCCCAAAATAAATGCATGCTTTTATAGTCAATTAATGTTTGACAAAGGAAGCAATCACATACAAGGGGCTAAAGGTAGTTTATTCAATAAATGGTGTTGGGAAAATTGGACACATGCATGCAGAAAAGTGAACTAGACCATCTTCTTACAACACACACAGAAATAAATGCAAAGTGGATTAAAGATGTAAATGTTAGACTTGAGAAAAATAAAAATCCTAAAAGAAAACATAAGCAGTAAAAACTCAGAAATTTCTCATAGCAATAGTTTTTTCTGATATATCTCCTCAGGCAAGGGAAGCAAAACAAAAAATAAATGGGACTATATCACACTAAAAGGGTTTTGCACAGCAAAGGAAATTACCAACAAAATAAAAAGAGGACCCATTGAATAAGAGAACATATTTGCCACTGTATCATATAAGGAGTTAATATCCAAAATGTATAAAGAACTTACAAAACTCAATACCAAAAAACTCTAATTTAAAAAATGGCAAAGGACCTGAATAGACACTTCTCCAAATAAGACATACAGATGGCCAACAGACATATGAAAAGATGCTCAACATCACTGATCATCAGAGAAATACTAATTAAAGGCACAATGAGCTATCACCTCACACCTGTCAGAATAAATCAACAAACAAGTGCTGGTGAGCATGTGGAGAAAGGGAACCTTTTTGCACTGTTGGTGGGAATGCAGACTGGTGCGGCCACTGTGGAAAGCAGTATGGAGTTAACTCAAAAAATTAAAAGTGAATGAGCTTATTTAAAAAATACCAAGGGCATCATAAAATCTAAACTTGTTACCATTTTTTACCAGTTGTGGCTGCAGAAGTCAAGGCTTTTCCTCAAAGTCTAATCAACCATATTATAGAATGATGCATTTCACAAAGTGACCATTAAACCAATACCACTAAAAATATCTCTATTCCAAAATTTAAGATTCAAAATAGACATAGTGAAATTTGATATATTGTCTTTGACATTGCTAAGGCTCCAGGTAAACTTATTTGGCTTTGTTTTATTTACCATCATCAAGTAGTTATTGGCCGTGTTTTCCCTCTTAAATCTATTTCAGCTTATTTTTGTAATAGTTGTATTTAATCATTTTAGAAGCAAAATTTTCTATCACAGTCTTTTAAACTTAGGAAGAAATCTCATCCAGGCTTCCTTCTTTATGATACAACCTTTTTTTGTTGTTTGTTAGAGAAACAATGGCCCTGGCTGGTATAGCTCAGTGGATGGAGTGCGGGCCTGTGGACCAAACAACCGTGGTTCGATTTCCAGTCAGGGTACATGCCTGGGTTGCAGGCCAGTTCACAGCAGGGGATGCACAAGAGGCAACCACACATTGATATTTCTCTCCCTCTTTCCTTCCCTTCCCCTCTGTAGATAAATAAATAAAATCTTTTTAAAAAAAGAAACAATGAATGGCTTCTCCTCTCAAGTCAACACATGTCAGTTGCATGTCCCTGGTACCTTTGTAGTTTGAAAAGCTTGTGCTTCATGACAAGTGTCAGGGCTGCTGGTGATTCAAATTAATGTTAAGGTACAATCAATGGATGGGAGAGGGTAGCTACAAAATCTTCTCTGTTTAAGACACAGCTTTGGGATTTCAATGTCTATAAAAATGAATTGCCACTAGACAAATTAGTAGAGGATTCAGAGTAGTTACATGTGAAGAGAACAACACAAAGATACATATGACAGGCTTTCTGATACTGAAGTTATAAAGTGGTCTTATGGTTATTATATAAGGATATTAGTACTTGGTAGATTGTAAAATAACAACTTTGGAGGTAGAGTTAATTGTGTTTTACTTTTTCTGAACAAGATTATATATTAAAATATATTACTTCTCAATATCTATTTTAAATTTAATATATAAATAGCATATAGTTTAAACTCCTGAAGTTATCAAAATTATTTGTGTTTGTTTTGTAACTTTTTATAAATCCTTTTAGTAAATATTGTGTCAATGAAGATTCTTTTATTGAACTCATATATGCATGTCTAAATGTGGACTTCTAAAAGAATGTTTCTAAGCCCTGGGCAGGTAGTTCATTTGGTTAGAGCATCTTCCCAATATGCCACAGTTGTGGGTTCGATCTCTGGTCAGGGAACATAGAAGAAGAAATCAATGAATGCATAAATTAGTGGAACAACAAATCAATGCCCCCCCTCTCAAAACCATTAAAAAAGAATGTTTTTTGTTGCCAAAATATGACAGGCATTATGCATTCAAGCATAAACATATACCCAGTGCACATGCACAGACACATACACACACACTGTATTGTTTCTAATGGCAAGAGAGATTAGCTAAGTCAGCCATAACCAAAATGCACTAATTAGAAGTAAGGGTCAGTGAAGAGAGTATAAGCCCCTATGGATTTGAAAGGAGTTGCACAGCATCATGTAGTAGGAAATTCTACTTTTTCCCATATTCTACCGTAGATTCTACTTATAAAGGTAGTCTCTGAATTGTGTGAATGCACACACATGACATGTGCTATGTGCAATTATGCCTTCCACCCACTGGTGTTAAAATGGCAAATTAAACAGCTTTACAAATACGGTATCACTTGACACAGTGAAGGAACTTGCTGTGCCATGAATTAAAATAGGTTTCTGAAGACATTTTATTTTTCTCCCCAACACTACCTAGCAGATAAAAGAAAAAGTGGGATTTATATAGTATCTAAAAGACAAACAAATTTTAAAAAATCCTGAGAATTCTGAACCAGAATGTTTTATAAAATTTCAAATGAAGACAAAAGTAATTAAATTTCAGAATTATAATGTAAGTCTTAGCAGATGAAATTCTTTGTATTTGAGTATAAAATAAAGATTAGATATGAAAAATGGGTGGATTAGTAAAAATAAGCCTTAATTGGTATAATAATTACCAAGGAGAAAAATCTTTTAAAAGAAAAAAATAGAGTGCTATTTTAGCAGTTTTGTCTTATGATAATACTCAGTCAAGAAATAAAGAAAAATGATGGAGGTAAAGAATAAAGATTTGAACAGAATCACAAACAAAAATTCAAAACAAAATATTCCCGTGATTATGCCTTGTGAATTGCACCTCATACCACCAAATGCCCACTTACCTATGGAGACAGAAAAACATTTTTTAAATCAATCGAGGCCTTAAAAACTGACATACTAAAACATCCTACTTCACAGGGCAGGCAAAAACAACATGTATTTTAGAAAAGCATGATTCATGCATGTTCTCCTGTCAACTTAAAGTTTGCACTCGGTTGCTTCAGTGCCCCATTCAAAACTGTTTCACACTTCCTCGCCGACTCTATTTTCTGCTATCACATTCAGTGTTCACAGCTGACAAAAATGTTGTTCAACAACTTGATTTACTTGAAATAAACTCTCAAGGATGAATGTACCTGGAATGAAAATAAAACTACTTGGGCATCCCTTAACGAAAGTCAAACACACTCAATATAAATTTAAGTGGATGACCCTGGAGATGCCTTTTACAGAGCATGCCTTTCTACTTATTACTCAGATTATTTGAGATGCATTAGTTTTATCTTACTTCAGATATTTTAAGTGTTTGTTAGGATAAGTTCTCAGAAATTTTTGTTTTCTTCTTTCAAAGGCCACGTAGACATTATTTTACTCACACTTTATAAAATCCCAGATTCACTATTGTGAATTCCAAAATGTACTATATAGATCTTTGTTAAAAATGACAACTCCATGACTCTGACATGCTTTTATAAAAAATCATTTTGAAGATACATGGGTAATGTATACTGATTATATAAGGACAGTTCAGACCCTGGCCCGTTGCCAATCTACATGTGCATCTTGGGGCTTAAGCTGCATGTGCAGATTTGAAGGAAGGACCAAGATCAAGTTTTCTCTTGTGATTTTCTAAGGTTAGAAATATTATAAACAATTTTTTAAATGACATTGGTTCTAATGGTTGTGGGGAACAGTCAGAGAAGCAAGAATGTATTTCAAAAGAAGACAAAGTCCTTTCTTCTAAAGCATATTAATCAACAGGCCCTGTTCAATGCTCTTATCCCTGAAATATTTATATTCTTATCAAAGGGGCGAGAAGCTGTCTGGGAAAGGCATTTGAATCTATGCATTTTGGCTATCAGTAGTCTAGTATTAAGGAGCACCAACTATGGTAAACTCGAAATATTATTACTTTGTTTCTTTTACATGGAAATATGTGGATATATGATCATGAAAGAGTATGTCCCATGTACCCTATGTCCTGAATTTCTAGTTATATATTCTAGCAATCATACTTTATGGGCATATATATGATTCATTACTTAATCCACTTCTAACACTGTTTCTTATAGTTTTGTGATTATATTCTCTTTACGTTAGTGAGACATATCTCAGATGCAAACAGTATTGAAAAATATGTGATTATGTCTTTTCACTCACCATGGTACTTCCATATGGACCCTCATATCTTAGTATATGCCTAGTTGTTCAATATTATATGTGGAAAATAAATAACTAAATAAATTAGATATAATTTACAATGAATGCAAGTCATGAAGTTGACTTAATTTAGAGTGAGCAGAAAGATAATATATGCTTGGGGCATTGGACTCAGAATTAGTTATGTGCTTATTTTTCAGAATCCTATGTACTTAAGCAATGATGTTTCCTTTTTTAAAAAACTCTGCTCCCGAACCGGAGAGATACACCAATTCTCCATTAAAAATGGGACTGATGCAAAAGGGGAAAGGAGCAGAGAAAATCCGAGTCATTCTGATACGTCCTCCTTCCCCAGTAGAAAAGCACCGAATTGATGAGTATGTGTGTGAAAGCATTTCCTTTGTTGTCGGTGCGTTTCTAGGAAAAAAAACATGAGTGACCTCAATTTGCAACATAATGAAATACTAAAACACTGTCAATATTGAGCAAAAAATGTACCCAAGAGAAGACTTTTCTATAGCTTTTCATAATTATTTATGCATTTACTATTGGGTAGAAAAGTGGAAGCTTAAAAATGACATCCTTTTGTGAATCAGAAAAAGTGAATGTTTAATCATGAAATTTGCATCGAGGTAATACTAGCCTTATAAAATAAGTCAGGAAGTGTTCTCTCATTTTCACTTTTTTAAAAAGAATTTGAGGATTAGCATTAATTCTTGAAATGTTTGGTAGAGTTTACCAGTGAAACCATATGGTGCTGGTCTTCCTTGTTGGGAGGGAGGATATTCCAGCTAGCACTCTGAATGTTTATTACAAAAAATGTTTACTTTTATACAACCATCTGGTTTTATACCTCACCAAGTCACTACCCCTCTAGCATAAATGTAGATAATTAACACGGTACATTTTCATTGTGTTGTTGTCTGGAAAAACTGAATAAAAAGTCTTGTAAATCATATGCAACAAATTCTGACAGAATGTCTTGTATGTTCTGGACCAATGTTATGTTTTCTGTACTCATCTACTGAATTAATGAGGGCGTTAACAAAACAAACTAAACTATGAGGTTTCTATGGGCACTTATATGTGAGGGAAAAATAAATGCATTTTCAATAACAATTCGAAAAACCTATCTCAGTGTTTTGTTTATTACTACATTTAAGTGTGAGAGAAGTTTATTTATTTAGGTTAAAATCAACATGCCACTACAAAGTTTTTGAAAACATCTAAAGATTGCAGTAAGTTTCACAGCATTGTTGATCCATAATTAGCTTTATATTTTGTTGTGTATTCATTTCATCTGTGTAAAGCTTATCACTCGCTACTTGAAGATTAATACCTTGAAAGTGGAAGTCTATGATTTGACCCCTTTTGGGGTCAAAATAATTTTGCATAATAATGTAACCTTCACTAGTGTCCTAAAACAGACTCTATTATAATCCTCATTGTACACAAGAGAAATGGAGACACAAAAGATGTTAATTAATTGCCTTGTTTTGCATGTTTTAGTGCTGGGTTATGAATCCTGGCAGTGTGGCTATAGAGCCTGTAATCTTAATAAATGTAATACTGCCTCTCAGTAAAGCCTTTTGCAAATGGTCCTGATCATGGGTGATAACGATTCTCATCATTCTACTTCCTAGCCAATCTATGGTCCTTTCTGCCATTTCCTAATAGATAATGTGAAAGTATTTGTTTCCAACTAATGAGCAGTATTTTAATGTTTTATCACTCATGTTCCTTAGATTGTATTTGTTCATGTACTTTTTACTAACTCACCCAGCGCCACCTGCATATTGGTCTCTGTGCTAAGCACTGAGCAGAACCAGAGGTTTCCTGGGTTTGATTACCTGAGGACTGAGGAAAAGCTAAGGGCTATATAGAGAATTAGTCACTCATTTGTTATTAAAAGCTAACAAAATTAAAATAATGTCATATATGGAGTCTCATTGATATAGTGCAGGAATAGCAAAATTTGTGATATTTGTCTATTGTAGTGACCTTCATTCTGATTTCTCATAAATCATTACACAAGTATTTATGGAACACGTACTCTCCCATCACCTTACCAGGTGTGGTGACATATCCCCACCAGCCATCTCCATCACCTGCCACCCATTCTTTCTCCCCTGCCCATGCTCCTTCAGAGTTTACTCAGCTTTACACACACACACACACACACACACACACACACACTTAAGGGTTTATGAAACACCTTACATATTCCTTCATGATAGGGCAAAATCTACCTTCCACAGCAAAAACATAAAATGATAAAATAATGCAATTTGAATGTGCTAGTGTAATCGTGCAAACCCGGACCTGGCCACTTGGCACTTCAATCTACATGACTCAACAATTAGTGTTGAGGGAAACAGGTTTTTATCAACAGGGTTCTGATCTTGGGGGTTCTGAGAGCACTCCTGCTCAGAGCCCTCCTCTCCCACAAGACCCAGGACCTCCCTTGCTCTCCATAAATCTTACAAGCCAAAACCACACCCAGAAGTTCCACATATCCTTATCTGTCCATCAGCCAGTCATGCTAATAGATCCTCATCCTCCCTGGAATGTGCATTTTTGGGTTTCAGAGTAGCCATCCTCTCCCCACAGCTGTCTCCTCCAGGATCTGGGGTACATGGTTTTCAGCCTCTATGTAGCACTTCAGAAACCATGTGCTGCATTACACTGTCTCAAAAAGTGGAGCCCAGAGAGGCCCGATCCCTGCATGGTACCCTGCCTCTAGGGCTGTCTAAGGCTCTTGTGGTCCCTGCATCTCTTGGTCCTACGAGTGCTCCTGTTTGTGCAGGGAGCGGGGCCAGAAGCTCAGAATGTCAAAATGCCAAAAACCCAGAAGGAGAGAGCTTACACCAAGCTCTAAAGTCCTGTACCACAAGTCCCCAAATCAAGAGAACGACTTTTCCATATGTCCTTTAGAGAAGTAGAATTCTGCAGCTCAGCATTCCTGGTCACAGTTCGGCACCAAGCACCTGTTACATGCTTGTCTGCTTGACCTGGCAGGACCTGCAGCTCTGTCAGCAATCTAGGCAGAACTCCTCCTCTCCTTGTGGCTCCGTCAATGACCTTCACCCCTCTCTAATTTACATGTTCATCTTGGAACATCCTGTGCGATGTCATATCTGTCTCTTCCTATGGTGCATTAGTGTCTACCATGTTTGTCAGCTCCCTAGTGTCTTTGACCGTCTTTTGGCTGCCATTGTTAGTCAGGGCAAGAGTTTTCCTGACCCATAGGCATCTGGGGAGGGCATACGACCCCCTCTGCCCGTCACCCTCTCACCCCCACTATGTCATGAGTCACTGCACATCCTCATAGTCACGTACACAATTTGCCCTGAGTAGCAGCCATCTTCCCTTCAGGAAGGCACAGCTGTTAATTTGCATTTGTTATTCAATGTGTCTTAATGCTGTACTTCCTGTTCTGTGGTCACCCTGACCCCAATCCTGCCTGAAGACAGGATTGTGGGCTGGTTCCCATGCTCTGTACCCCATTATACTAGTGAGAGATATTCTTTGATATTGGATCCTCCCTTTTGTAGGTATCATGCATTTTAACTAACAGAATGTAGTTTCATATAAAGATGCCTGCACCCAAAACACCAAGCTTAAGACTGATTGAGTATTGGAGTTTTTAAGGTTATGATGTTGTTGGGATTAAATGAGATTGTATATGTAAGGTTCTTGGTTATTTTGTTTAAATGAGATGAAATATATGAAAGTAGTTTTTAAACCTTAAACTGATATATACTGTCTCTCTTTCTTTATCCCTTCCTTCCTTCCTTCCTTCCTTCCTTCCTTCCTTCCTTCCTTCCTGCCTTCCTGCCTTCCTGCCTTCCTGCCTTCCTGCCTTCCTCCCTTCCTCCCTCCCTCTCTCCCTCCCTCCCTCCCTTCCTCTCTTTGTTCTTTTTTCCATCAGACTATTGTTAGTAATTGGCCTGTCTCATTGGATAATTAGAATGACTCTGGTAGTGGGAAAATTTGCCTTTTGTGATGAATCATCAACATCATAGCAGGTTGTAGACCAAAATGATTTGGTAGCATGAATTTCATTGTGTTCTAAAATTATATTCAATAAATGAAAATTGGGTCACTTATGTTGAAATTCAGTCTTACATTTTTCATATCTATGTGTCTGTTTCCTTGTGTCTCTGATAATCATTCAGCATTACCTTTTGCTTAGTAGGAAATTAAAAAATCACACTCTGACAGTGTGGAACCTTCCTAACAAAGCATTAAATTATAAAATCTAAGTACCAATTACCTCCTGGGTTGGAAGGGCACGGAGATGGAGTCATGTGAAGTAGACTGAGTAATGAACTATGGGGCTCCTCCAGTTTCTGCTGTTTGATTCTCAGATACAGAGTTACTTCGTTAAGAGGATTTATTTATGATGATTGCATGGGTAGAGTGTTCATGCAGTTACTTCATTCCTTTTCTTTATTAGCTTCTGACTTTTTTATTATCATGCTTTTCCTTTTTGCTATAATAATTGTTAATTATTACCATGATACCACTGGGTGAAACTTCTATTAACTGTCGTTGTTTGACTAGCAGTTATGGAGATTTACTTTTGTTAAACAGCCATGGTTATGGCTGCCATACTAGACAGCCATAAACCATGGGATGAGGTGCATTAGAGAAAAGCTCTTCTATTTGATCTTCATCTAAGGGTCTGTGTATGTTTCCAGGTTTATAAAGAACCCATTTATTGAGGACCAAGAGATTTTGTCAAGGTGGTGTAGTTCCCATCATTTAAACAGAGTTCCACTGGTCAAATTGGAGAGAAATATCATGCTGTAATTAATGTTATCTTTTGACCAATATTGTTGTCATTGATTTGTTAAAATAAAGTTTAATAAAAGTTCCCAAGAAATTTAGTGGTGATTCCATTGATTACAGAACATTTTAACAAAGAATGACTTACTCCAATTTTAATAAACTATTTCCAAATAAATTCAGGATAATATATCCCATGAGGGTGAATGGATAATTATATTTATTGAATATGTTACTTTTTAAAATATTTTGATAGAATTCCCTGACATAGATTTATAGGTCAATACTAGAAAATCTGGATAAAAATGTATGATTTCTATTTCCAGAATTTTTTTGAAATTATATATATACAGAAATTTGCTTCTTTCAGAGTGTTCTTGTATCTTCAGAGGAGAGTTCCATGTGTTTCCAATTGCATCTTTGGTATGAATGACCTGTGCTTTGTGATACTGAACTACTTTTTGGCTACATGGATTATGTATGGATTAGGTACTTGGTCTCCTTTCCCTGGAACACCCCTCTCCTTCCCCTTTCCCAATATACCATTATTAATTTAATGTGCTCTCAAGCACTTTGTGAATTCTTCTCTGTTAGGATATATGACATTATGTGGTGTACATATGATGGTATATATGATGGTATTGCCTATATATTTAATTTTTATATCCATTTAATGCAGCAGATTATCTGGCCCAAATTAGGTATGCAATTTTTCTTTGTTAAAAATGTTAACGACTTTAACTTCCTCTCAAATCTAAGTATAAGCCCCCTTTAAAATTTATCCTGAAAAAGTAAATAGGTGAAAAATATTTTCTTTATCTAACCATACCTATTAGTTATTAATAATGTCACATATATTTGACGATGCTCCAAAATTACAGTGTACCATTGGACAATGTGGGTTTGAACTGCATGGGTCCATATAACATATAAAATTTGTGTTAATAGACTTTTTATGTCATCCACAAGGCTTCCAGCAACAGTAGGCTCTTCCTAGTTAAGTTTGGGGGAGTTAGAATTTGCATGTGGACTGTTGACTGTAAGGAGTGTTGGTGCACTAACTTCCCCGTTGTTCAAGGATCGGCTGTAATTGGTTATTACTTTTGTATCTATTGCACTCATACATAGAATTTTGAATTTATTATTTTTTTTACTAAACTTTAACAAAATTTAGTTTGCATGAAAGAAAAAACTAATTTTGGTTGTAAGCAATTAGCTAAGGAAAAAAGCTATTTTTACATTACTATATTACTTGGTATAAAACCAACATACCTATATTAAATTTACTAATATTTCAGAATGTCTCTAAAGTTTATTACTAAAAATATAATGTCTTTTTTGGAATTAAAATTAGGTCCTTGTCTTAAAACTTGTCTACCCAACTTCAGATTGAACTCATTTATTTTACCATAGATCATATGTGAATTTCTTGAAAATAAAAGTAATAATCCGATCATTTATTACTTAAACAAGAGAAACATTATTATTTGTAAGCAAAAATATATTATTTATAATTAGGACGTAGCCAAGCTTTCAGCAGTTTGAAAAGTTTCAGTTTCTTGATACAATAAAGGGGTTCCCCAATATATCCCTCTTCTATTTTTTTTTTTTTACACACAGTGCTACCTTAAGTTATTTGAAGCCCAAAGTACAGCCACAAAAATAAATCGAGACTGGAAAGGTAACAGCATTGCACATGGACTCAGATAGTAAACCCCGCCCTGCACAGCCAGTTTCTCTTTGTGTCTCTTCTTCAGAACTACAGCATTTCTTTCAAAATAATCTGACCAGATAATCTTTGATGATTTAATAATTTGATCATGAGATTCTCTAAGGGACTCTAAAGGGAAAGTGAAGCAGTAAACTTAGTTATTGGCTGGACTTCTTCAAGTACTAGAGAAAGTGTAAGGTGAACTGTTGCTACCAACATCTAAAACAGGTTAGTGAACATTATAGGTCCAAACCCAGCTGTTGTCAGAAGAGGCATTAAAAACAGGAAAAGTAATACTATACTTGAGATCACCTGCAATATATAACAAAGATAGTTTCTAAGGATATAAATGCCCCTGTTTTCTAATTTCTGCTATTACCAATTTTGAAACTTTTATAATGTTCAAAAGCTATTGCCTCAGATTGAAATGTTTATGATAAAATAAAAGGAAAATTAAGAAAAATATAAAAAATAGAATAAACATTCTACCCACGAAGTAGATTTAACAGCTGCTGACACTTTGCAATATTTACTTTACATTTTTTGTTTTTAAAGAAATAAAATATAATACAGCAAAAAAGTTATAAAGAATAAAATATTATAAAGAAAGCTTGGCACATTTCACTTCATCTAATTTCCTTTTCTCCTAAGCTTCAGTTGTTTTATGAGCAACCTGAAGTTAGAGTGCATCTGTGCCTTCTAAACTTTTATATAGTTTATAACAGGAACTGTTTAGTGTACATTTAAAAATAAATTGTACCATAAGGTATCTAAATTTTGGCCATTTGCTTTTTTTTTTCAGTAACATGCCATTTTGGTCACTTATGCATGTTTAAAATATGTATGAATTTCATTTATATTATCTGCTTTAAATGAAATTTTTAGTGTCTTGTTGTCATTGTGCCTTCAATATAATAAATTGATTATTATCCACTTCCTTTCCCCACAACAGTATTTAAAGTTGCATACTTCTGGTGTATAGTACTTATTCTTGGATTTTCTAACAGGTATTCTCAACTTGACAATCCACAAAAGAGGTCAATAGCTCTATCTCCCACCAAACATTCCAGGATATGAGAATGCTTGAATAGCTATCAGCCCCATGTGAAATCTCTGTTAGTGTTCTACATTGTTTTGATTCCACCTGGTTTTAACTCACCATTGGAAATTTTTGCTATGGTATTTTTACAGATGATGCTTTGTTTTTCCCATCTCACTCCCTCCTTCCAAACTGAATTTATTCCTTTGTTTTTCTATCCTTTATGGTACATTCAGCAAGAATAAATACAGAACATTCTATTTCATCAGAAAATATCTTCACTTTGCCCTGAATCTTGAATGATAGTTCAGCTAGGTCTAAAATTAAAGGGTCACACCTATTTGCCATAGTCATCTAGCACATCTTATTATGTTGTTTATTAACATTGTTTAAAAGTCACCTATTAATCTAATTATTGTTCCCCTACAGGTATTCTAAATTTTATCTCTCTCTGCCTTTGGTGTTCTGCTATTTTTAGACTAGATATTGTCTAGGCTTTTTTTAAAGTCTAGATATTGATTGACTATGTTTATTCAATCTGAAGGTTTAATTTTTTAATTATGAAAGATTCTCACCACTAATATTTCAATATTGCCTCCCCCATTCTACCCGCACATTAATATATATAAATAGGGACATTTCATCCTATCTCTTTTGTTTCTTAGCTGTCGCTTTATTTTTTGTTCTTTCTTTACATCTATTTGCTATAACATGGGTGATCTCAGATAATTCCCAGATGACTAATCTTCCAGATTACTAATGTTGATCTGCTGTTTAGTCTTTTTTATTAAATATTTCATTGTTGTCCTATTACAGTTGTCCCAATTTTTCCCCTTTGCTCTCCTCCACCCATTCCATCCCTTGTTCCCACAGTCAATCTCCACACCGTTGTCCATGTCCATGGATCATTCATACATGATCTTCAACTAGTCCCTTCCCCTTATTTCTAGCCTTATCCCTCTCCTCACTCTTCTCTGGTCACTTTCAGTCTGTTCCTTGTTTCTAGGACTCTGGTTCTATTTTGCCCATTTGTTTGTTTTGTTCATTAGGCTCCTTTTATAGGTGAGATCATATGGGATTTGTCTTTCACCCGCTGGCTTATTTCACTTTGCATCAATTTCTTCAGTTTCATCCATGCTGTTGTGAGGGGTAGGAGTTCCTTCTTTCTTTATACTGCATAGTATTGCATTGTGTAAATGTACCACATTTTTTGATTCACTCATTTACTGATGTTGAAGGTCCTTTCATGAGACAATAATGTTTCTGCACCCTCTGTATGTCCTATTTGGACAAGTGTCTATTCAGTTCCTTTGGCAGTTTTTAAATTGGATTGTTTATCTTCCTGGAGTGGAGCTGTATGAGTTCTTTACGTATTTTGTCAATCAAACCCTTGTCCAAGGTATCATTTGGCAATATGTTCTCCCATATGGTAGGTTCTCTTTATAGTTGATGACAGTTTCTTTAGCTGGGCAAAAGCCTTTTTATTTGAAGTAGTCCCATTTGTTTATCTTTTCTCTTATTTTCCTTGCCCTAGGAGATATATTGGCAAAAATATTACAGTGTGGGATATCTGAAATTTACCTGCCTGTGTTCTCTAGAACTTCTATGGCATCATGACTTATATTTAGGTTTTTCATTCACCTTGAGTTCATTCTCATGTATGGAGTAAGTAGGTAGTCTAGTTTCATTATTTTGTATGTTCCTGCCCAGATCTCCCAACACCATTTATCAAAGAGAGTATTTTTACTCTATTCTATTCTCCTGCCCCCTTTTGTCAAATATTGATTTGCCATATAAACATGGGTTTATTTCTGGCTGTCTATTCTGTTCCATTGATCTATGTATCTGTTCTTCTGACAGTATCACACTAATAATATGGAACACTTTATGAACCTTCATGTCTTCTTTGCTCAGGGACCATGCTAATCTTCTCTATTTTTCTTTATTTTTAAAATTTATTTAATTATTTTTCAAGTACAGTTTTCTGTCTTTTACTCCCATCCCAGCCCACCCCCCACAGTGTTCCTCACCTCCCTCCCATTTCTACCCCTGTTAGTTTTGGTCCACGTGTTCTTTATACTTGTTCCTATGAATCCTTCTCCTTTTCCCCTGAAATTCCCTCCCCTCTCCCCTCTGGTCCCTGTATTATTCCAATTTTAGTATATGTGCTGCCAAAGTGAGCACTTCTGTTTAGCCTTTTATTTAGTTTTAATGTAGTGAATAGAGTCATGTGCAACCTAACGATGAAGAAATAAATATTCTGAAAAATTTGTCATTGTGCTAACCTCATAATGTGTACTTACACAAATCAGAGGCAATAGTACCTATGGAGATGAAATAGGTTTATTTACAACAGCATCATTCCAAACACTTGAGTAATTGTAGAATAAATCCTGATGCTTGGCTTTTTTTTTTAATAACACAAGTGCCTGATTTAAGCTTTGAGTTCCCAGGGTTCCACTTCAAAGAGCGCTATGCCATTTAAACACATTGCCAGCCATGTGACTAGGTATAGAGCCAGGCCTCCTACTCCATGTTCGGGCTTCATTGTTTTACAGATCTTGGTTGATTTCTATAACATCATTTGAGCTGGGTTTTTTTTTTTTTTTTTTTCTGTTTTTGAGCTCAAATCCCTGCTGTTTTGATTTAAGTTCACCAATAAAAAAAGTGATCCATTGAAACCCTAGGCCCTCTTACTGGACCTCAGATAAAGCAGAACCCCACTGCTCTCTGTGTGGTAGGAGGGTCCCCTACTCACCCTCCTTGCTGTTTGCCCTCTGGCTTACCTTGTTTGCACCAGGGCCTTCCTGTAAGTAATAAACTATTTTTTCCTCGAAGTTTTTTAACAGTTATTGTTGAAGGATGTCTCGCAATCATAATAAGAACCGTGAACACTGATTCAGATATAATGCTGATTTTCAAAAGTACTGTTTGAAAAGCACACAGTGGTCCAGGTGAATGCCCCAGACATTGCTAGCCCATAGATTGAGATCATCACAGAAGAGTAATGGATTAGGCTAGGATGTCACTAGGGGTTAAGAAAATTAGATTCATGCTAATCCTATAGGACCACCATCATATATGTGATCAATCTATCTTGACCTTTAGACTGAAGTGCCCTTATACAGTTCACAACTAGATACTTTTATTTCTAGCTTGTTTTCTGATGCTTCCTGTTTTTGACAGTTTTGTTTTGTTTTACTATCATATTGATGTCTCTTTATCTTAATCATTTTAAAAATGAGTCTTATCAGTTGTATTGTTTTAGACTTAAGGTGCATATTCTTCTAATTATTGTTCACTGTCTCTTCCTCATGCTAATTTATTGAATGGTCTAACTCATAATTGTAGATTGTAACTGCATCTTGACCAGTATTTTGTTTAATTTCCATTTATTTGTTTCTTTATGTAAAAACAAAATTAATTTTAGGTTGTAATAAAAGATAAAAAGCATTTTTGGAGCAAAATAGAGTTGCAGCCTAAGAGACACAGATTCAGGTGCAATCCTAGATTGTTCTCCACTGAGACAAAGGGGAGGCCATCACTTACAGCAAAAATTCCCAGCCAAATTTTCAATTAGGTCCACTTATGAGGTATACCAGTTGTGCAGCTCTGATCAGATAGGGCAGGTCTCTCAGTCTATTGGTAAAATGCTGAAACCAGGGTTTCACTGCAATGGTTGAGTCAGACTGAGATGGCATAAACAAACAAGGCAACTGTGAGGGTCCACATTTGTGAGTACCATGCACTGTGGACTTTGCAAGTATATTTCAGAGAAGTTTAGAATGTAATTTTCTCACACAGAGCCTAAATAGGAGGAAATTTCATAAATCCTTCTCTGGAGAAATAGAAGGAGATTTTCTTGTGGCTTTCCTTTGCAAATGGAATAGTACTCTAACCCTGCCATCTTCAGAGAGGTGTCTCCATCTCACTCCATCCTTTGCCACCTGTGGTCCTTGTCTTCCAGTCTTCAATGGGAATTACAATTTAGTGGTTGATTCTTAGTATCCAAATGCAGTTCCAGTACTCCTTCAGCCTCTGCAAGATAAGCACAATTTTTTAAAAATTGTGTCTAAATTGCATTTGTGGCTTCAGGTAGTTATCATTTTTATGTCTAATTTCTGGAAGTTCTATTGCTAAATTGTTTCATGAAATATTGATTTTGACTATTCTATATTTTTATAATATGAAAGGGCTCAGTATCAACTAAGCATGCTTTGTTGTCAGATGTGCTTGATTACATAAGTTTTAGCATTGACATTGGAAGTGGGGTTCTTTCATGGGATTCATACAAAAGCATTTACATGGACCCACACCAAAGACTGTGGTGCAAAATTTATTCAGGTGGAAATAGAAGGTATCCCACCTCTGTCTCTCCCAACATGGAAAAAGTCCATCTGTGTCTTGAGCAAGACCAAAACATAGGTCAGTGTTCAGAGTTTCTGTTTCATATTAAAACTTAGTCCTTAGGAGCCCAGAAAATTGCTAGGTGGTCTCCGTCCTCATCCAGGTAGCTTAGTGCCATCCCCAGCTGTTCTGTTATACCCAAGCAGTCTTTGTACTCTGCTTGGCTGCTAGACCAGCCTGGTCGCTATGGAGAGGATGCATGAACAAGTGGGGTGAGTGTGTGATCCTGAGCAAGCAGGATAGAGTCTTTTTGTTAGACTGGGTTATATTATCTTGGGAGGGACCAAGCACATATTTTTAAAAATATTTTATTTGTTATTTTTTTTGACAGAGGGAAAGGGATGGAGAAGGAGAGAAAAAGAAACCTCAGTGTGTGGTCGCCTCTTGCATGTCCCTTATTGGGGCCCTGGCCTGCAACCCAGGCATGTGTCCTGACTGGAAATCAAACCAGTGACTCTTTGGTTGTCAAGTTGGCACTCAGTCCACTGAGCCACACCAGCCAGAGCCCAGGCACATTTTAGGAATTAATCAACTCCACAAGTTTTCCAGGGCTTTTGATGGGTTGACCCCCCCTAGGCAACTGATCTCTTTCCCAGGTTAGGCTGACAGGCCTCTGTGATTAAGCAACTGCCTGTACGCTATTTTGACTTATATTGCACTTGTGCTTACCTCCTCTCCCCCTTAAAATCCAGTGCTGGAGGGAGGGCAGTGCTACTGGGAAGATTTCCTGTATCATTTGAAAATTAAATCTCTTCAGTGGCAGTCCCCTGCAGTGTGTGAAAGAGTCTGTAAATGTTTTAGCTTCCTGGTGCAGCAAACAGGTTCATGCTTCAGCCCATTAGGCTCAACAATGTCCTATTCCCTTTGCTTTCTTCCTATTGATAACTACCTAACTACCTATTCTAACATTAGAATCATATGCATGTAATGGATTAAAATTCCTGTTACTTGGACGAGGGTCATTGTGCATGTGCCATCCTGACCCTTAAGTTTATGTCACACTTTATGTCTGCCTGAGTGTGTGTTTGTGTGTATGCTTAGGATGGTTAAGCTTTAAATATTAAAATTAATATTAGTATTAAATAGTATATATTTAAATATTAAGTATCAATGATATATTATTATTATAAATATTAAAACCTTATGACCAGAAATAAGGTCTTAGAAATATTTTCTAAATACTCTATTTTATGGAACTAATGATTTGGGAATTAGATGTAAGAGGGAATCTTCTTTTATTTTCCCTTCCTTAATGCTGTATTTTATTACATATTGGAAATGATATGGATTGTTTTGTATAATACATAATTGTTTTTGTATAATAAAAGGTATAAAGAATAACTAAGTGCCTTAGCTTTTCTAATAGCTATTAATCAAATTTAACAGTAATTTATTCTCTTTTTGAGGAGTTTTCCATTATGATGAACAATAAACCACTCGTTTTGAATATGTACACTTCAACATATTTTGGTGAATATATACAAATAAAACCAGTACCAGAATTAAGATAGTAAACATATCCATCATCCCCCCAGTGTTTTTCTCATTCCTCTTTTAAATTCTCCCTCTTGTTCTCTCTGCTATACCTACCTTGGCCCCAGCCAAACACTGATCAGCATTCTGCTTATAGAATAGTTTACATTTTCTAAAATATGTAAATAATATAGTATATGTTTTAATATATATAGGGCTATTCAGGTTATCTTCTCTGAGTAAACTATAATAGTTTGTATCTTTCAAAAAACCTGTTATCTAACTTTTTGAATGTGTTATCATAAAACTATTCTTAATATTCTATTTTTATACATGTAATATATGTAGAATCTATAGCAATATCTTACCATGTTCATCCCTGCTAATTATAAATTATTTACTTTCGTAAATATTTACTTTTCGTAAACTGAGCGTAAGAAGGCAGACTGATACAGTCATATGGTTCACTCATTTGTTCCATTATATTTTGTTTTATTTTGTGATTGTCATTAGCATGACTAAATATAAAAAAATAAATACATCCTGGTCAAATGACTAGGATGTCTTAACCAACCAACATAAATGCGACTCTAGAAATTCTTAGCCCTAGTCAAGAAGTGTTGCCCTGGCTGGTGTAGCTCAGTGGATTAAGCATGGGCCTGCGAACCAGAGGATTGTGGTTTGATTCCCAGTCAGGGAACATACCTGGGTTGCAGGTCAGTTCCCAGTGGGGAACACACAAGAGGCAACCATACACTGATGTTTCTCTTTCTCTCTCCTTCCCTTCCCCTCTAAAGATAAATTTTAAAAAAGAAGTCTAACAATAACATTTGAAATAATTGAATATACCAAAATCATAGCAAGTTAATATAAAGTGCTTACCACCTTTTTGTAAAATAATTTCACTTAAAACTATATAGAATCTTTAAAACTATTTTAGGTTTAGTATGAATGGTCACATATATGACTGCCATATGTATTCATATCTCTGGTAATTATGAATATTATTATTGTTGCAATTTTAAATTATTACTGATAGTTATGTCTACTTTGTGGCACCTATCTTTATTAAATTTCACACTCAGGCGGAGGCTATTCATTTTTCAGATATACTCTTTTTATTATTTATTGCTGCACTTTTACAATACTTTCTGTCTGAATTGCCCAAATGTTCTACACCTGTTCTTTATAAATATTTTTAAAGGAATTTAACACCATTGCAAACCCTTAAAGTAGTTCTCTCTCATGATCCAGTATGATTATATTGTTTAATGCAATCTTAGTTTGTTATATTTTCATACTACTTGAGCCTTTAACAACCTGTTTCCTATAGCAAATAAGACATATTTCATGCTTATGTAATGTGGTCATCAAAGAGAGATAAGATCTTTATCCCTCTTATCTTAGGTCATATTAAGTGTTCTGTAAGATTCTACTAAGCACAGGTAAGATCACTATTCCTGGGAGTTATTTATATTAATTCTACTGATAGAAGTGTGTGTTCTTGTGCCATTTGCTTTCTTCCTAAAATACCTCTCCAATGCATGTTTGTTAGCTAGTTTGTTGTTTTGTTTTTGTCTTTCAACAAGTTGGAGGTAACAGTGTTTGCTTCCCCTTTATCTTCTGAACTTTGAAAAAGATTATATAAAATTATAAATATATAATTGTATAAAAAGATAATTTCCTTTCCCTTTTATAAATAAAAACAGACGAGATCGGGCGCGTTCAGGGTGGTATGGCCGTAGACAAGGGAAGGGGATTTAAGGGGAAAAACGGGGAGGGATTTTGAAGAACAAGTATGAAGGACACAGGGATGAGGACTGTGGGGGGGGGGAATGGGAGGGAGGGGGGAGACCGGGCAGGGGGGTGGGCTGGGATGGGAGACATTGACAAAAAAAAACTGTACTTGAAAAATAAATAAATTTTTAAAAATGTTAAAAAAAAAACATCATCAGTTACTCCCTGGTTGTGATGAATTATGTGTCTTCCAGGTGCTGTTTTATCAAAGACATGGGTGTGCTAAAAACACTCAGCTGCTAATTGTTGCTCTATTTATTTTATATATGAAATATATATGTTCAAAATACCAAGCTTTATTAAGGACTACTTTGAACATTTGACTAATTTACTACCTTTAGGAGCTTATAATTTTTAGCTTCATTACACAAAGGCTATTTTTTAAAGAAAATTTCTAGTGGTAAAAATTAACATTATATAATAAATTACAATTTTTACACTTTTAAGTAACATTATTTATACATTATTGCTGCCCATAGCCACAGTGATGCTCTTACCTGTTGAGAGCTAATTCTCCATGGTGTTTCTATACATTTTGTGACCACTTTTGTCCAAAAAGCACATTTGTTTGGGTCTAGCATAATCAAGATAAGCTCTCCCCCTGGGGCAAATACTGGGCAGGCTTGCTGGAAGCCCTTTGTAACCCTGGGGCTTTTCTAAATTCAGGAAACTTCCACTGTGACATTAGCCCACTTTGCAGCATCCCCCTGTGCCATGCGACTCTGTTCCATGTTTCTTGAGATAGAAAAGGAACTGGCAATATATAAAGCTCATAAAATGATGATAAAGTTCTTTTTCTTTGTCCCAAGAGTCTCATGTCTACTGCCAGCCTTTATAAAAGTGTGTCAGGCTTACAAGTAGGATAAAATCTTTGATCTTTGACAGTTATTAACTCTATTATTTTTCAGAAGAAATAATGGGCTCAGGGAGTGTGAAAAGCTAGCTTGAGGCCTTAGAAGCCATTAAAGGCCGAGGTAGAATCTGAACTCCGGTTTGAGATTTATGTTGTAACATGATGCTGTTTCTAGGGAATGAACTTTCTGCCCATAATTTATTATCTATCTATCTATTTATTTATATTTTTTACATTTTCTTTGTATTTTAGTTTATTTTTATGGTTGAACCATACATTTGCTTATTTTACATTCATTTACATTATTTTACATTCTTTATTATACATTCGTTTGCTTATTTTAATTGAATTTACTGGGGGACATTCATTAATAAAATTATGTAAGTTTGAGGTGTACAATTCTATAATATATCATCTGTATATTGTATTGTGCGTTCACCACCCCAAGTGTTCTTCCATCACCATTTATGTCCCTATATCCTCTCTGCCTCCCCCAACTCCTTTCCCTCTGGTTATTTAAATTTATGGTCTCCTGGGAAATAGCTACACCTAAATACAGTCAGGACTCATTCTGGCAGCTCATTATAATAGTGAAAACTTAATCTAGCATAAATAAAATAATATGGATTCATTAAGATTCAGTTACACCTTACAATAAAACTAACATAAGCATACTTAAAAAATATAATAATTGTTGTTACAGATTTGTTGTAGCTTTGGTTTTAAAATTGTAGTTTGATTTTTAAATAGATGTTTCTGGAATTTGCAAAGATCAGGGACCGTGGAGATAAAAATCAAACATGCTAATTTCCACCACAGCCATTTTCCTCACAAAATAATCTCCCTTCTTCTCTCTCTCTCTCTCACTCACACACATACACACACAATTGTATTTTCAAATGGCTTACATGAGGGAATCACATCACATATTAGACTATCCCTCATTGTCTTCATAGTTTTTCTTAAGGATTTACTAATCTTACTATCACGAATTAGAATTATTTCATAGTTGGGAAAATTGTCTTTGAAGCGCAACAAATGTAATTAAAGTTCTGGATCCAAAGTCAGGCATCGAGTTCTATTCTCACCCGTGTCACCACCTACATGATTGTCGTCACGTCTCTTAACTTCCATACTACTTACTTTGTTGTGCTGTGGATAAAAGGTCGATTAATTTCTATAAATTCAATAAGACTAATTTTAACAGATAAGCTTTCTTGATTCTGGGTGAAAAATATGAAATCTTTTAAAAAGGACATAAGTGTGTCCCTTACAAGTGTGTCTATTATATTACTTTATACGTATTTTGAATAAAATAAGCATTTACTACTATATTTGGTCTTTTTTAAATATTGAAAACTTTTTTTATTAACAATTCTATTTGTTTATTTTTAAAGAGAGGGGAAGGGAGGGAGAAACAAAGAGAGAGAAACATCGATGTGTGAGAGATAACATTGATCAATTGCCTCTCGAACACCCACAACTGGGGACCATGCCCTCAACCCAGGCATGTGCCCTGACTGGGAATTGAACCAGAAACCTTTTGGTTTACAGGCTGGCACCCAGTCTACTGAGTCACACCAGCCAAGGCTCTATTTGGTCTTTTGAATACACTATCTGTGATGTGTATATATCCATACTGGTAACAATATTTCATTGCTGTTTTCATGAAATATAATAAAATACCATTGTATTTTAATACTGAAATTTCATCACTGATTTATAAATAACTTAATAGATATTCAGTGTATGTAAATGAACATATAATTTATGGACTAAATTTAAATTTTTATTTGGCTACAATTTGTACCAGCCTTTATAGCTTAGTAGCTTTTTTGGCATATATATTAATGATAGTACTATGAAAATTGTGTTATTCTTATTAGTATTGCTATTTTAGAGGCCATGCATAAATATTAAAATAAAATGTTTTAATCTTAGAATGAAGGCAACTGAAATGTATATGCCCCTGCTTATGTGCTTGTGCCATCCTCCATTTGGGAAATTTGAGTGAGATGTAATCACAGAACTTCATTCAGCAGCACCCTTTCTATGTACAGGTGACACTCACTTTAACCTAACAGTTCACACAGGTTGTTACTGACGTTTTACTGAATGACATGTAAAAACTAGAGTAACTTGAAACTTTAATATGAACCTTATATGTTTACCATCATTAATAAATCATTTTGTGGTGAGGGTAAAATGCAGACAACTGTAATTGAACAACAATAAAGTAATTTTTAAATTTTAGAAAAAATAAATAAATATTTTAGTTAAGGAAAAAAATTAATACTCATTTAAAAAATGACATGTTAACCAATAAGGAAATTAGTGATATTATCCCTTAACCATTTAGATGATTTTGTATTTTCAAGTCAAATTATTTATGCCAATAATTTTATCAATGAAAAGTTCTCGTTTGAGATTAATTTCACATTAAACCATGTATATTCTTTAGTAATTCTTTTCTAAAATCCAATGTAATTTTTTTAAAAAGTGTCCAATGCCAAGAGTGGGCTGACACCTATAATTTCTAGCACTAGCTTTCACAAAGGCAGTTAGTAATATGACAGACTAGGGACAATGGAAATGAGATTCTGGTCATCTTTTATATCTGTCCAGGGAACCACATTCATTTTTGTAAAATTAACCCCAAATCCGTGAGCCATTTGGTTCCTTCCACTTACATAGACCTATTTATTACTGGGTTTCAAGGTAAATGTATTTATCTTTCCTACCTCTCAAGGTTTGATTGCTATTTTATTTTGTTTATATGTTTTGTTTTGTTTTTCCATCCTGATCGTAAGGCTTAGGTTTTGCTCTGGCTACTCTTCTTTTCTCCATTCTTTTTTAACTGTACTCCAGGGGTTTCCCCAGAATGTTGGCAAAGCAAGGAGGGAAATTAGGATGACCATAATGACAAGAGGAAGTAACATAAAAAATTTGTCTTGAAACTGTAATTGGAGTAGAAGGCACACTGTTTTTGACAAATGCATGCTTATTTAGGACTGGGGAGGATTTGTGGAGCTGTTGTGGGGGCTAAAACCTCCCTGGTGATGGCTCAGAAATACTCATATTTTCTTTCTTTCTTACTGTTAGTCATCAATACACCTAAAGGCAAGGGACTTACAAGCCAGCAGCTTCTGTGTTTGAATGGAGAAATATGTTTCATTCCCTTTCCAATTCCTCAAACATTCCATCTCACTATATAAATGTATAAATGATAGATTCCTAGTTTCAAGCAAAGATCATTAATACATACCAGTAAAAGAACACGTATGTCTTAAATTGGCTGTAGCAGTGCTAATTGAGGCCGAAACATTCCCTGGGCTCTTGGTCTTTCACTTCTGTAATTTTGCATGTGCAGATGATACAAAATAAATCCACCTTTCCCTTGTGATTCTATGGGTGTTCAATTACTCACAACTTCAAATGCAGTCATTAAAATAATCTTTTGAATTCAAACTTTTAAATAAATCATATAAAAAACGTTATTTCCTTTCATTAGATAATGATTTGATCGTATTTAAGACTACTTTATTAGGCTGAGAATACAAACAAGAGATAACCTCTTTGCCTTCATCATGTTCCTCTACAGGACTTCTTCTGTTGCTTGAAAGCTGCAAGAAGCTTTTTATATATTCTAAATTTTACCTTTTTCTCATAAACTTTAAGAGACTTAATCTATTGTCTAGTGCTGAAGTCTTCATCTTTGCCCAAAACCATTGCCTTTATTTCCACATGAGTGGCCACCTATAGTTAAACTTTATCATTATCATGATCCTACAGCATTTTTTAAAGCTCTTAATATTATGTGATGTGAAGCAAAAAAAGTATTTTGGGGCCTGCTTATGTGCTTCTAGGGGAATTTGGTCTTCCTGTTTGTTCTATATACCTATATGAATTCTATAATGTAATTTCAGGATATAGAAAATAAATTTAAAATATTTTATGAATGATTTTATTCATGATAAATTCTTTGCTTATAAGGCCAGAATCAGCTTAAAAAATAAAACATTCTTTCATTATAGTTGAAGGTTCATGGAAGTACATAGGCAAATATAGATGCAATTAAAACAGGTAGTAGGGTCTATTATACCAGTTAAAGAAATTCTTCTTTATGTTTGTTTTTTGGCAGTACTGAACAGAACTGTATTGTGATTTTGAGATAAGAAAGTTTTCCTCAGCTATCTTAAAATCAAAATAGACCAAATTCTTCAGGGAATGGGATTTATATAATTTCAAGAATCTTTGTAAGAAAATGAATACAAAGTTATTTTACTTCTTTACTTTAAAAAAACATGTGACCAATGACAAGTGACATGGTGTCACTCAGTGGATTGAGTACCCACCTGCAAACCTATAGGTTGCTGCTTTAATAACGGATCAGGGCACATGCCTGGGTTGCTGGCTAGGTCTCCAGTTGGAGGCATGTGGGAGAGGCAACCCATCGATGTATCTCTCACACATAAATATTTCCTTCCCTGTCTCTTTCCTTCTCTTCACCTTTCTCTAAAAGTAAATAAATAAAATCTTTAAAAAAAAAGGTGTGACCATCTATACAGAATTGTAAGGCCCCTCCCAAGTCCTTGCAGTTAGGAACCTTGACAATTGAGCTTCATTAGTTTCATGACAAATACACTTTTGCTAATAACTGCTCCCAGAAGTTTCTGGACCTAAACTTTGGTTACCTGCATAGCTCCATAGAGATTTTTATTCATTTGAGGACCTTTGCGTAAAGATTGAATAATGCTTCAAAACAATCATCTGCCATGAAGCTTATTTCATATCATGTACAATTAACAGATCTTTAAAGAAGGTATTCTAAGATGTGTCATCTGTTTGAAAATTATGTCTCACATTATTTAGACATACTCAGAAAATGTCTAGAGTGAACAAGTTGCCAGATTGTTTTAAAATAATGTATTTCAGTGTAATCACAGTTTAATACTGTTACTGGAATTCATTACTTTCTGTTAAGGTGGTTATGGAATTGCAGAGTTAAACTGCACTCCGACAGGTTAAGGGTTAATGACATTTACTTCTGTAAATAGTTTCTGAAGCAGTATTTAAATTAAAATGTCCTTTGAATATTACTTTAATGACAATACACCACTCTACCCAGAATAATTTCACTCCAATTTATGCCATGCTAATATTTTCTATAATTAAAGAGCTCATTGTACAAGCCCTAAGAACTGCTGCTAAGTCATATGTATAATATATATGATGCATATATATATATGCATAATGATATATAATCCATATGCATATATGTATAATTATATACATAATGTATGTATGCATATAATTTTTACATAAACATGCCCAAGGTCACAAGTTTGTGTATGCTTGTATATGTGAAAAAACATAAAGTTAATAAATGCACTGGGAATAAAATTCACAATATCTCTGCTAAATATCAAACTACACATTTGTGCATGTTATTGCAAAGGTCATTTCTTTACAAATAGGGTTCTGGGGGATTATTAACACTAGATGAAGCTTCCTGTTTATTCACCAGCTCTGGGATTTCCCATTTGCCAACACTACAAATGCATTGTATTATAAATGAGAACAGCTTGTTGAGGGTAGTAGTTTAATGTTTTCTGGAAATAGATGAAGACAGCATGTTCTGATATATTTGTAGCATAATTCAGTTAGGCACTTAGTAAGTATAGGGAGGCTTTATTTTTTTGAACAAGCCTAGAAATTATGTGCTTGTGGTGGCATTATTGATAATTACAAAATCTTCCTAAAGAAAGTAATTATTCATGCTTTATAGGAAACTTTCTTTTTGGAAAGCAATTAGTATTCAGTTTAGTATTGAGATAAACATTGTTTACATGAAATACTAGAAAGTTACTTGAATATGTACCTTATAAATTCTGTGCATTACCCCACAAAAAGAAGATAAAATAGCAATAATTTTTAATAATCACAAATCAGTTGGTAAACTCTTCTTATTTAGCTATCTTAGTAAATGTCTAGGTAATGTAATCATTTATCTGAAAGAAAGGGGGAAGATGTATATTAACTATCACTGAAAAATAAATTAGAAAGGGGGAAAGGATAAAATAAAGTCCGCCCAAATTACCTGCCGACGTATTTTGCTTTTGAATTTTTGCTTATTTTACAAGCCTGACTTACACTTTCACTGCTTAAGAGGTATTTACTAATATCTTTAAGGAAAACTTGAATTATGTCTTATTCTCCATTTTATCATTGGTAGATAAGGATAATCTAGATGCTTATGTATGATATTTATTATAGTTTTAGTACATATCTTAAATAAAGCCATGAATAGGCTATGGAATACTTGTAGTATTGTCTTAAAAATTTGGGCTGTTTTATGCAATTATTGTTTTTATTTTTATCAATTTAAAATAGCATATAAGTTTTCATACTTGATATTTTATAAAATTGACCTTTGCTTTATGGTGTGTGGAAGTATAGGTGTGAACGTGATGTGGATAAGTATGTATGTCTGTGTGTGTGTGTGTCATTGCAAATGTCAATGTAAGAAATGTATTGGAACAAAATAATGAAATTTTGGTTATATTACCACAAACCTGAATTTATTCAGTTTTAAATGGGACAAAGATTTGATTTATCATAAATGATAGCAACATGTAATGAACGTTGTTCATATATAAAGTATATAAAGAATGTTTGAAAATAACTATCATGTGAAAAATTACTTCTTTGAACGCCCCCAAATTTGGAGTTTAGAAAGGGTGCTAGAGAGAGAGTGATTCTATCTGTGCCCAAGTCGGGTGGAGGAGACTGGATGCAGCCAGCCAAGATGGTGAGAGGCTCATGTCTTTTGGGAGAGGTGGTGTGTACACGGAGCGCCGTACAGTGACTCAGTGCTGCAGTGGGAGGACCCAGAGAGAAGTTTTAGAAGGGGAGTTGATGTGCGCTGGGCAGGTACCCAGTACACATCAGCTGCCCTGCCAGCAAGAAGAAAGGATTGAGGGCGTGGTTTGCTTCCACTGAGTGCAGCGGAACAGAAAGATCAGAAAGGTGCACGGCAAGGGGATTTCTTGGCCCCAGCCCAGCATAGCTGGCAGGGCGGAGGCTGCACAGAGTGAAGAGCTCTGAATTCTGTTTAGTGCTGTGGCAGTGGGCTGGGAATTGGAGAAGTGGGAGATGAGCACCTGAGATTATTTACAGCCAGACAGATCTCCTCCTTCCTTGGTGAGGCTGAACCTCCCGGAAGGGAAGGTTGTACTCAGCCCCTACCTCCTGCAGGATGCAAAGCACCGCCAACAGGGAAGGTCTGCAAAACAGGCAGGTTAGGCTCAAGAATCCTCTGCAGAGTGCATTTCCACAAGACAAAGACAGAAAGAGGAACCTGTAAAGGGCCCATTTTGAACTTTTCTCTGGGAGACAAAATACAGTGGTCCCTAGGGCCCTATTTCACTGAGGCCAGGAAAGCAGGGAGATAAGAGATCAGTTCATAAAGTGGGAATCAGGGCCCTCCCAGCCTTGCTTGTGCACAAAGCTGCCATCAACACCAAGCAGGAAAGAGCTGAGCCTCTCACACAGATTGGCCTGCCCCTGGAAAGGAACAGCTAATGAACTTGTCTTTGATCTGTATGAGTTGTTAATGTATTCTGAGTATAAACTTTGATAGACAGATGATAGATAAATGAAAAAATCCCAGTCCAAGACCTTCCTCTTTCCTCTATTACTGATATTGTTAATAAAAGTTTTTTCAGTGGAGCTCCATTATGTTATTCCTTTATGGTTATTATCTTTGTGCCCCGTTTAAGAAATCTTTTCCTACTCCAAGATCATGAAGATATTCTACATTTTTTGAAGTTTGATTACTTCAATTTTACAATTATAAATGTCTTTAATTAATTTTTGTAGATAGTATAAGATAAAAGTAAAATTCATATATTTTTTCATATATATAAAATCCCACAAATATATATATATATACTTTGTTTATATACACATATAAGTTGTATATTATATATAAACATTAATTTATATATATATTTTTTCCAGACTCATATGTTTAAAAAAACAAACTCTCTTCCACAGATTGCATTGTCACCTCAGAGGGGGAATATTCAATATTTTACCATTAAATAAGTCAGCTGTAGGTATTTTTAGCTTTGTAGATATCTTTAACCCCATTTTTATTGAGATGTAGTTGACATATAGCATTGTATTGTTTTAATGTATACAACATAATGATTTGACATGCATATATTACAAAGTCATTACCACATTAAGTTTATTTAACACTCATCAGCAGAGGAGAACTTTTAAGATCTACTCTCTCAGCGACTTTCAGATATACAATACAGTCACAATATTTTCAAAGGCTCATTTCTCTAATGGTCACCAATGTGGACTCTGTGTGTTTGTCATCAATATTCCTCTGGCAGTAGGTCAGCTACGAGATGACCTACGGGTCTATTTGATTTAAATTATGTATAACCCAAAGGTTCTCACCTTGTCAGATTATGACTCTGGATTTTATATTTGTTTGAGTAATTCTTATTAATCATTTGTACATATTGATTTTAAACTCACCATAAGACCCAGTTAAACTAAGATACTCTTCTCCAGTATATTTAACCATTTTAGAATATGACCAACTGAGATGTTTCTCTGCTTATTCACTATGAAAAGCCCTCTTTGAATATATTCTAGGATTTTTCTGGGAACTGTGTATTTAAGGGCATTCATATCCTATACCCATTACATGGTGGTGTGACACCCCCAAATATCTCCAGCTATAGCCAAAAGTCCACTACTGGGTGGGGGGAGGGAGGGAGGGAAGTAGAAGATAAATTTATTCCTCACTGACAATCACTGAGATATTTTGATTTTTGCAATACAAATTTTACCTTTTGAATTGTTTATCCCAATATGAAAACCTTAGCAGTTATTTTTTTTTGGCAAACAATATGGTTTTCTTCTACCTCACTTGGATTTTACTCTTATAACCCCTCCCCCATTTTTATACTAAGGCATCTAAGTCTTACAGTCTTTCCATGTATCATTCTTTATTTTAGAGTGGGGTGGGTGAGGCTTCTATTATCTCATATACGAATACCTTTAGTCATTTTTGCCTATTTACTTTTATTCTTACCAAAAACAAGAAGAATGGTACTCACTAATAACCATATGTTTACTTAATATATGTCTATTTCCATTTATTCTGCATTGATTGCACTGTCTTTGTTTAAAGGCACATTCACATTTGTTGCTTTTTTATTCATGTGTGAAAACCCTATTCATCCTTCCAAAGCCCGTTGCCTTTCATTCTGATGAAGCCTTCCCCACCCCATTTTAGAGATAAGGATGTGCTCCCCCTGCACTTTGTTCAAACATTTACAATTGCATTTATCATAGCACATTGTAATTTATTGCTTTATTAGGTGACTGTAAATATTACCTTCTAGAATAAAGTAAATCCTAATCAAATTATTTATCCATTTAATAAAATAATTCATATACAATGTTCACTTTTCAACTGAAGATTAAATATCGTCAAATGGCAAATATTCATCTTAATACCCTAAATAGTAGTTGTATAAGAAATACCATTGTCATTGTCATAGCTGAAGTGTGAAACCTGATGGACAGGAGTAGCAGACAAAAATAAGATAATCTTTACTATTTTTAAACCTAAGAATTAGTTGAAACTTTGAGTAGATTAGCTATAACAAAAATTATAAGAGGGGAGAAGGAAGGGAAGTTAAGGGGAAAAAGAGGGAGGGATTTGGAGGAACAAATAGGAAGGACACAGGGACGAGAACTAAGGGGGGGGGTGGAAATGGGAGGGAGGTGGGGAGCAAGGGGCGGGGGAGGCTGGGATGGGAAAAATAGACAAAAAACTGTACTTGAAAAATAACTAAATAAAATTTTAAAAAAAGAAATAGACAACTTTTATTGGGACTTTTTTTGTTGTTGATTTATCTGCCATTGATGTTGCTATTTGCCAATTTCTTTGGCTCTAAGATATATGAGGCAAAAAAAAGCAAACCCTGGGAATTCACCACTGTATTATTTCTAAGGTGCTGAACTCCTCAGCTGGTTTTCCCTCTGTCTTTACCTTTTGGAGTCTTCTTATAGTTGCTTTATAGATAATATCCAAGATTTTTAGCTGTATTACTGGGAGGAACAGGGAAAAATGTGTGTACTCTGTTTTCCTGAAAGCAGAGGCCCATGGTTTACTTTTAACAGGGACTCAAACAGTACAAGTCTTCCCTTGAGCTATAAAGCATGGAGTTCTAGCAACTACAAAGAACTAATGAAAATCTACAACTAAGGAAAGCTTTAATATTTAAATTAGCTAAATACAATCATTTTATATATAACAGGCAAAACTGAATAATGCTTGTGTATTATAGGCCCCGAGTTGTGAAATTAGAAGAGCTTAATAAATTTTTTAAACCAAAAAAAAATCATAAAGTCCCCAAATATAATCTCTCAATTGAGACTTCCACCAAGATTCATAAAAATGCAATTGTGCTTAATATGTAGCCTCCAATTTTATAAGAGTATCTTAAAAATTGTCTAATTATCATAACTACATTTATTTAAAATTTACATGGAAATAGTTTCCAACATCAAAATGGAAATATAGAAA
This sequence comes from Artibeus jamaicensis, assembly GCF_021234435.1. Lineage (NCBI taxonomy): Eukaryota > Metazoa > Chordata > Mammalia > Chiroptera > Phyllostomidae > Artibeus > Artibeus jamaicensis. The sequence continues at coordinate 19,711,850 of NW_026522025.1, read as the reverse complement.
TACATGCACATATGTATAGTTATATATAATATATACATTATAATTTATTTATATAAACTGTGATTCAAAGAATTTATATTTATAAGTACATATTTCTCTCAGGGTTTAGCTAAAGTTACAGAAGCCACTGTAGTCATTTTAAACAGAAAGAAATTTAGTTTAGGAAATCAGGTACTTAAAATTGCCAGAAGAATTGGAGAAACAGGCTTACCTAGGTCCTTCCTTAGTGACTCATAGAGTGACATTGCAGAATGCTTAGTTCACCACAATTAGAAAGGAGGAAAATTAGGGTACAGCTTTTCTCATAGCTACACCAAGGACATACCACCCTAGCCACTGCCAAGATTATTGTCACATAAGTCACAAAATTCTTGCTCAGTCCTCACTACCAAAATGAGTACAGTATGGTCTTCCACCTTTCTTTTCACTTTTAAATTCTGGTTGACAGAGCCTAAGTCACTGCTGGAGTCTTGTGGAAAAGAAGTATCAGAAATATTGAGAGCTGTAAGGACACACAGGTCTTGTGGCACACAGGAAGAATTCCATGCCCTCAATCATTGTACCCAGCCTGAGAAGTAGGAGGAGGAAAGTGGTTTGTGGCTGAGAGAATTCTTAGCAGTGCCCTGGGCTTCTGTCCATCTCAACTCCAGCAAAGTGGTACAGGTGACTTTCTGCAGGTAGTAGCTGCAGTGTTTATACAGTCCTCTGTAGTCACAGGATTTCTTTGCCATACTTCACGCCACTTCTCTTAGATAACATTTGGCTGCAGTTTCTAAAGCAGGTGGCACTTGAGAATCAAAAATACCCTGAGGCAAGTGAGCATCCCTCTGCTTACAGTCTGGCTTATATAAAGAATGTTAAACTAGCAGGTGTCCACCCTGAGGAAGCATTCTGCTCACAAACCATTGGGGAATATATTTCAGGCTTTACGGATTGGGGAACAGAGGAATATTCCTGGAAGACTAGCAGTGTTAGGGACGTAGTGTGTGCAAGCAGACAGGCTGTTTCAAATTCTACTCTCCTACTGGAGACAGTATCTGTTTAGACTCCATGGGATTTTCTTTTTATTCCCCCAGAGAACAAAGTCCAAAATGTCTTGGTAGATGTTTTCTTTGTGCCTAGAACGTTAGCAGATTAAAGCACAGAAATATGTCATTGTTGCTCAATTCCGAGTAACATTAAATCTATATTCTCAAACTGGTAACTCCCTACTGTTTTCAGAGTGCTGCTAATATGAATAATGGGGTGACAAAGTAGCCGCTGAGTCTTCGTTTTAGGGATGATTGAGGACAAAAAGAAGCTGTTCAAAACATCTCTAGGTCTAATAAAAGTAACAAAAATAGTGAGACACATCTTTAAAAACTACATAAAGTATTCCAGAAATGTGCCTTATAGCATGTGAAAAGAATGGAACTTCATTATTCCCTGTATTTTAATGTCTGCTAGTAAAACTCATTAACTAAACAAGAGGTAGGAAGGTGGAATGGATTAATCTGAATGCGGTTTGCAATGCCATCGATTCGTTTTCGAGTCAAAGTTCACAGAAAACTATTAAGCTTTCAATTGAGCTTTCTTTCACACCAGCAATAATAAGCTGAGATAAAATGCATTCTCAGAGGCATTTGGAACTAAGTGGTGAGTGAGCTATTTTAATGGGCCCTTTATTAAAACATTTCAATTAATAATCTTATTATCAAGATCAGGGAAGAAGTTTTATGAAAACTTTCAATGGATGTACATTGGAAGATATGTTAGTGCTACCAAATTGTTTCTAAAGAAATGAGTGGAAATAACTAACATAAACATTTTTACAGGCTTAATCAATTTAAGATTTATATTAATCTTTACATATGTAATTTAAATGTTTTAAGTGTTAATCTGCATTGGAAAGTCAGTGTAGTATAAGTGTTCTGCTTAAAGCAAGCTAATTAAAATCATGCTTGTATTGCTAGTATACATTGTTACCAAATAAACGTGTGTGTGCATGCAAGCTCACGTACACACAGGTGTGTGTCAGGAGGGTGGAAATCATGTTGGGATATTTTATTTCTATGAGGTAAGGATTAAATTAACTATAATTAAAACCACTTTTGACCAACTTTACTTCACAAATATTTACTATATATTGATTATCTTCCAGCACAAAAATATGCTAGTGATTATCTATCCAAACCGTTAAGGTTGCACACGCCTTTAAGGAAAGCCAAAATGCTAAATCTGAGGTTGTAAATGGGATGTTATTATTCGCAATTCAAAAAGATCTATGCCTTGCAAGGCAATTATTTTAAAATGTTATCACTAATGCGTTTGCCGCTTTACAGATCATAGTTACTTTTGAAAGAAATTTGATGGATAGATAGATACACTTAAAGTTTATGGCTGTACCTTTTTTCAGAATATATTTTAATGTGCACGAAGTTAAAAAATAAAAACGTATAGAATGGTATTATACAAAATAAATATATAAATCAATTTCTTTCAGCAACACACCACCTCCATTGCATTCCCAAGTGGAACTTTTATTTACTGTACATTTTAAAAATGGAAATCTCTACTCTCCTCCTACTAACCCTCCAAACTTGCAGAGAATCATAACATAATATCACCCAGGATTGTTTCCTTGATTCATAAGTTTCTTATGTTTTAAAGAGGCTGATCAACTTTTGTTTAATTTCAAATTTAGGCTACACATCAAAGACCATCTAAACTTTAACCCAGATCTTCTGAAGTAATATCCTATTTCTGGTTGAACGTTTATTTCTGTCTCGGTTTCATGGGCCTACATTTGTATTTTCAGAGCTCCTTTGCCACCCGTCCCATCTTTGGGATGGCATGGCAGAAGAACTAAGACCTTCACCTTCAATTCTTATAATGCAAACTTAGTTTCCTTTCCTTTAGTGCACGCCCCATCATTGATTTTAGGTCAGTTAGTGGTGCTTTCTGCATATGGCAGAAGTAAGTCTACCCCTGGCACCCCCCCTGAATGTCTGGAGCCTTCTCCAGCTAAGTAATAGTTTAGTAATTTTCTGGCACTAGTAATAATCTCTTGAGTCATTGATGTTAATGTTCCCTGGGCTTTAATAAGATTGAAGACCACACTGTTGAGGCCAGGCTGAAACTTTGAACAAAACTTTTTATATAACTGAAGGAAGAAAAGATGGTTCTAGTATGAATGAACTTAAAACTTGCTATTAGATAGCATTATGAAACTTACTACCAGCCACATTTTCCTGGGTCTATTCAGGATGTCTGTCTCCTTGACTAATTTTTAAAATTTTTTATTGTTTATGCTGTTATAATTGTTCCCGCTTTTCTCCCTTTCCCCACCTTATTTAGCCTCACCTTCTCCCCTCCCCAACTCAATCATCACACTGTTGTCTGTGTCCATGGGTTGTGCATAAATGATCTTTGGTTAATCCCTTCACCATCTCTCATCCTGTTTGCCCCATCAGTCAACTGCCTGACTGATTTTTCATCTATGATTCATGGTGTAAATTCCCTTCTTTTCAACCCAGAGCAGTGTGACATTATTTTATATGCTCAATGAAAAAAATCACATAAAAATATAAAAGGCAAAAAGCATTGCCTTATTCAGAGCTTCTCAAGGACTTCTATTCCCGAGGAGGTTCTTTGGTTAACAGAGCAAAACTCTGAACCAAAGGTATGATCACTCTCTATCTTCCATGAAACAAAAACAGCTTCTAGGTTTAGAAAGGCAGCTTTTTCAAGATGCTACTGATCCCATTTTGGCATCAAAAACAATAGTGCCACATACGATCTTCGTACAAGAATTAACTTGGTCAAAGACTCAAACTTTTCTTGAGTACTCTAAACTCTCTTTACCAATACATTACACGTTCAGTGAATTAAAATGCAGCTCTCATAGGTGATTGGTTTTGTCCAAAAGAATAGGTGTTTCTGTACCTGAGGATGATGGGAAATAGAATAAATGATGTTTCCAAAACTTTCTGTTTTCTCTCTTTAAATACAAAAAGGAGAAAGATATCCTAGAATGCTTTCTCACAATTTTAAATATTATAAGGAACTGAAAAGCTTCCTTCCAAAGAAGAATCAGTTTTTATGTAATTATTCCAAGTTTTATTTTATGTTCTTAATGTTCAGTGTATTAAGGCTATCGAGAGAAACAAAGTCAATAGCAGAGATGCAGATCTAGTTCTACATCTCTATCTATATATCATACAAATATATGATATAAATATATCATAAATATATCTGGCATGACTTGGGGTGTGGAAGGTAGAAACTGCAGTTGAGAAGGTTGAAGGGCTGTAGGTAAAGTGTAAGTCCTGCTGAGGCCTGCAGCAGACTTCATCTGCGCTTGCCTGTTTGTGTGTTCATTTAGGCTCTGGGCATACGTCCCGGAGGGAAATGGGCCTACTGACTTTGGGAGGGGTGGAGCCCTGTTCTTGCCTAAATGACTCTTTTCTATCTGCATGCTGCATTGAAGTGATAGAGAACGTCAGACTGGACCAAATAATTTTGGACTGTGTGTGTATGTGCTTGTGTGTGTGTGTATATATAGGAGAGAGAGACTGAGGGATTGAGAGATTTTAAGGTATTGGTTCATGTGATTGTGAATGCTTGGCAGGTTTCTAATCTGCAGGGTAGGCCCAGGGAGAAGTTAAATTTTGAGTCCAAAGTCAGTTTGCTAGAGAATTCCTTCCTATTCTTTGTTCTCTTCAGGTATGCAACTAATTGAATGGAGCCCATCCATATTGTGGACGATAATCTGCTTTACTCAAAGTCTACTGATTTAAATGTTAATCTCATTTGAAAAATGCCTTCAGAGAAACGTCTAAAATAATATTTAACTAAATATCTGAGTTCTAGGGCCCGATCAAATGGACGCATAAAGTTAACCATTGCACTCAATAAGTTGATCAATTCTGAAACTTTCAAGTATAAAATTATAACTTATATTCTTTATGATTATTACATGATAACATGAAAGTGTACAAATGTTTTAACAGAGAAAAAATAGAGGATATCACTAAATGGGCTAACTGGTGAAGGTATAAGCCTAGTACAACAGCAATAACACCCTGACTGATAAAGCGATCTGTGTGGTGTTGTCGTACACAAGAGTTATATTCAGTCTTGAGCATTGTGAGAGGTTGTAGTGACTGAGAAACTCACTGACAGTCTGATGGTGTTGGAGCAAAAGGAAAGCCATCTACCTTTGAGAGGGTAGAAAATTCCGGATTAAGGAAAGATCCCAGTCTAAATCTTCTTAGAAAAAGCAATTTGAAATCCCTCACTAAAGTAGATATAATTCCTCTGCTTTACTCATCCTTCCTCACACTTTCCCCAAGCTCTTGCTTATTGTTCTACTTACTTCCTATTTTCTTTTGCTTTGACATTGTTTCCCATACTCTTTCTTTTCTGAACACACACACCCACGCTCATACACACACATTTTTTCCATAGCAGCCTACTTCCACTTTCAATTCCACTCGCTATGGATAGCAGCTATAAATCTTACTTCATCAGATGAGATTTGCATCAAATAAGTCTTGTTTACTTTCTCCACTGTATGTATGAATTTCTGATTTTGAGTCGCCATTCATTTGGTTTGGCTGTAAACTCAGTTCTGCTTCTGGCTTTCCAGACTCTGAAGCTGAGTCACAGTTTCAGTCTTGTACAGCATTTGACGGAAGCCATGGGTCCACACTGTTTGCTGGTCATGGTAAGTCCGTAACCCTGTTTATCATGAAGTCCTTGGATCCAGTGGCTCTCTGTGCCTCTCATATCCCAGGCGGACAAACTCACTGCATGTCTCCCTGGGGTCCAGTCTTGTGAGATGCTTCGTGGGGCAAGGCTGAATATGCAATTCTGACTTCCCAGTTTGCGGAAGAATAAACACATTAAAATTCAAATCACTTAATGAAGTAGGTCAGATATTCTCAAACATTAACTTAGATAGCTTCTTGCCAAAAAGAAGGAATTATTAAAGAAAATATCGGTGTGTGGCATGGAGCTGATGCTAAACAAATAACTCGAGAAGGAAAATAGGAAAGCAACACTAGAAAAAGTAAGGACACAGAAGTTTTGGAGAAACCCCAGGGTGTGCAACACAAACATATCTAAGAGGAGATCTGAGAAGACTACAAACTATGCCTTTGCCAAGGATGGTGGAGAGTGGGTTGGAAGGAGATGTTGATTCTCAATGTGGAGATCAGTAAGAAATAAATCACCCAAATGTACTAGAAGTAGTCTCAAAAGCTGAGATCCAAAACCATTACATCCTTTCCAGTAAAACCATTCCTAGATGGAGGGCTTTTTTCAGGTGAAAGGCAGAGGAAGCAGGGGAGTGGAGAGGAACAGGCACAGGTCCCAGGGAGAATAACTGACAACAAATTGAGAATTAGATTCATTTTCTCATGGTTGGGACATTGCACACTGTTATTTCTGATTCTGGGAATATCCATTCTTTTTGGTAATCTACAGACTACTTTGTTTTCATATTCTCTTCCCCTGAAAATGTCTCTTCATCTTTGTATGTCCCCTCATTTATGTGTGCAGCTATTCCTATTGAATTACTCACTAGGCAGACTCAAAATTGTTACTAATTATTTCTGTCGCGATATAAATTAAACCTTACAAAAACAACATTTTGGAGATGTTACTCTGTCTACAGCTACCCTTTGATTCTACGTAAATGACAGAATTAGACATTGCTCAGAAGAAGGACCAAGTTGGATTCCAAACAGTACAGTTGAGGTGGTAGAACCCCTGTTATTTCATATTTATATATAAAAGTGTTGTTACTGTTTTTCATATCTGCACTATTTTTTATTTCCTTTGCCACCACCATCGTCCAGGTTTTTAATTAGTTAATGCAATAGTGTCTTTTTAAAAAGTACAATAGTATCTTCTTTTTTGCAAGTTTATATTGAGATGTTACTGACATATATGTAAGTTTAATTGTGCACAGCATGATTATTTAACAAATGTTATAGCTTTGTGTGAGTTTACACTGGTGACATTTAAGATCTCTACCGACAACTCTCCAGTATCTAATATGGCATTGTTAATTATAGCCACCATGCTATGCAGTAGATCCCAAGAACTGATTAATTTTATAGCATAAATTTGGAGAAAATTATTTTCTGGTCAGAAAAAATCATCTCCATTAATGTTTGTAACCAAGACCCATGTCCCTTTAAATCAATGGCTCTTTGCTTTAAATAGTTTTTAGTCACACCATACAAATAATATGTTGAGTCAAATCAATTAATTATTGCATAACTTAGTGGGACTTTAGAAGAAAAATAGGATAGTGGAAAATAAAACATGAAAACAGTGGTTATATAATGAAAAAGTGATGAATTATGGGAAAAATAATGACTACATAAACTATAACGAAGATTACTGAGATAGAACACTCATTGTCACTTTGTATTTTCAGATAATTATATACAGAAAAGAAGTAGATAAAAAGGAAAAAAAGTAATAAGATTCAGAGCCATTAATATTCTTAACATAAATAAAAACGGTGAAGAATTAGGTCTATTTTTTTTTTTTTAGTGTTCAAGTTGGAGAATGAAAACGGAGAAATGAAATAGACTGCCTTGTGTTATGGATAGACCATGGAATGTGGAATAAAACAAATTAATTTTAAATTTCACTTTGCTACTTAGCCACTCCATGGCATTTTTCATATTAACAACTCTGAATCTCATTACCTTGTCTGTAAATAGTGCCTGTTCACTGAATTACTATGAAAATTTAATGATCATTACCAAAATGAAACAACAAAGCATGTGGTAAGTGCTCAGGAAATGCCTATTACCTTCTTGTACTTATCTCTGGTAGGAAGTGCAGGGATGTAAGTATGTGCAGATTCCTGCCACAAACATTTCAGGAACTCGAACAATAATTTTTACCATTCTCTGCAAATCTTTTCATGACTCTCAGAAGTTCCATTGCAAAATCAGTTATTATTTTATTCATTTCAATAGCGGAGTTTCTGTAATGAAGGTCTCCATGACTGCAAATGATGAGAACATCCATGATTTGGATTATAAAAGAAAATGAGTTTTTTATATTTATCATTCCTCATTTCTCATGACTGTTCTTTATCTTTTAGTCTCCATTAAACTCTGGTATCTTTACACACCCATGTTTTATCTTACTCATCTTTTCAGACCGTATGATGTCTAATGCTCTGCCTAATACTTATTAAAATAAATTAACTTAATAACAGTACTTTCTGTATGTTGGTATAATTATATTAATGAATCATTTTTTCTCATAATATTAGGTTCATATTCTTCTATGCTTTGAGAAGTGAGAAAAGAAATGGAGCCAAATGGTTAATTTCTATAAAACCTAGTATGAGAAGCCAAAATAAATCTAATAATTATAATTATAGTAGCTAATACTTTTTAGCTCAAGCTATCTGCCAGACACTGTGCTACCTGCTTTTCATGCGTTACTTGACTTAATCCTCACAGCTATTCAATAAGATAGGAACTATTTTTACCCTTATAATACAGATGAGAAAACTGAAAGTTAGAAAAGTTGAGTAACCAGTCCAAGTCCATGCAACCCACGTTCAGTATACACCGGAGCCTGAGAAGTCTGCATGTTGTTCTATTCAATTATTAAATTTGTGAAACTAACTTTGGCTTCTACCCAATAAGTCAAAATTAATCCAGAAAACCAAATAATGTATGCAACATGATAGAATAACTTATTCATACATTGTGTTTCTATTTATTTTCAGATTTTCAAAGATAATACCTATATTTTTACTATCTCTTGATTATGGAAATCACAAATAATAAATTATTGGCATTAACATATGTAATAAAAATCATGGGTCAATATTTATGATCTAAAATGAAAACAGGATTAAAAGTTGTGAAAACCAAGTATGCAGTATCCTATTTCTTAACACATTTATATGTAGGTTAAACAGTACTCTTGTTTCCAAAATCATAGAAATAGTCTTTGAAGTAAATGAGAGTTGATTATGTAGCTTTTTCTTTTAAAAAAATATTTTATTTATTTATTTATAGAGAGAGGGAGAATGAGAGAGAGAGAAACATCAATGTGTGGTTGCCTCTTGTGCACACTTTACTGGGGACCTGGCCTGCAACCCAGGCATGTGCCCTGACAGGAAATCAAACCGGTGACCCTTTGGTTCACAGGCCAGCACTCAGTCCACTGAGCTACACCAGCCAGGGCTGATTATGTAGCTTTTGATTGAAGAAAAAAGCTATTTCTGGTTTAGCATTTTAAAAAAAACTGCATGAACTAAATTAAAAAAATATATTAAGCATCAAAAGGTGGATAATTATTAAAAATATTTTTTCCAGAGGAAGCATGACTACCATAATAAAAAAAGTTAAGTCTGAGAAATGTTTTCTTACTTTTTCATTTCTTTAATGTCCTGTTTTCACTTTAGACCTATCAGTTTATCAAGTGCATTTCATTTAGTGACTTCACATCTATAATTATTCCAACCATTACATCGTAGATGTGTGGAATATTTCTTACCATGGGAAACAAAGTTCTTGTGCTTTGTGTATAATTGTTATATACACAGATCTTAAAAGTGCTAATAAAAATTATGTGCATAAAATACCATGTTTTTATCTTAACACCAAACTGAAAATTAATCTTCTAGTGTTTAAAAGTTTCATTATCTAACTTGTTTTCTCAGCTAAGAGAATGGACAAGTTCTAGAAGTATTCATTTTTTAAACCTTTCCATTCCTATCAGTTGATATAATGGGAATTCCATATGGTGGATTTCTAAGCAATAACATCAGTGTTTTCTTTCTTTTATATATTAGCTTGCTAGGAAAACAATTGGAAAGTAATGGCTCTCTAATTACATTTTTCAGAATGTCTAGTAATATATTAAGGCTTTTACATATTCATAGTGTAGTCCAACATTTTATTTTTGCCTTATTTGTCACATTTTGTTGTTTAAAAAACTTGAAAACCATTATTTTTAATGCAAATTTTAGGTGGGTTGTTTAAGCTAGTTAGGAGCTGACCACTTAATTCAGTGAGTTTTCATTTTCTTTTTGTGGATTTGGTCTTAGGAAGGAATTAAAGACACTTCCCCATTTGCTGCCTTCATGCTAGGAACAATGAAATTTCAAAAGCAACTAGAGAGATGAAGAATAATATGCATTTATAATTTTGGAAGATAAAGAATCTGCAAGACAAACAGTGATTATAATACTTGTCTCAAAATGACTCCATAGAATCAGCTGAAGTTGAATAAGTTTCTGTAACCACTTATCAAGAAAATTTTTCATTAACAATAGTAATCTCTGTAGGTATTAAAAGAAAAATAATTCAGTATGAGTGCATTGTACTTATCACAAGTTGAAAATTAGATGAAGTATTTGTATTTATGACTTCCTTTTTTTTCTTCTGAACCATTAACCTTACTCTCTCTTGAAATAAAATACAACATTCAGATAAAACAAAGTGAAATAATAGCATAGATTATAATTTTTCATCTCTTTAGAATTTTTAAAATATTTAATACTATATTAAATATGTATTCAATATTATTACTACTTTTTAATAAGCTTGTTTTTCTAGACTTGCTGTTGTGATATTAAGAAATTTGTCCAGACAATCAGGTTATTAAATTAGTTTATACTTTGTTTAGTTAAAAATGTGCTTATGTGAAAATGTTATCAAGTAATAGAATGCCAGGGTTTTCTACACCATGATAACCTTGTTTGATAATGTCACTCACTTACCTGGTAAGTTATTCATTCATTGCAACCTGGAGAAGAAGTCTCTAATATTAAAATCTGAAAATTATAGTTGGGTTTTAAATGTTATTTTAAAAAGCTAGAAGTGGCTGCTTCACTATGGCATATATTGAATTAAAATTAATTATGCTGAGTGAAATAAGCCAGGCAGTGAAAGACAAATACCATATGATCTCACCTTTAACAAGAAGCTAAATGACAAAACAAGCAAGCAAGCAGAATAAAAATAAAGACACTGAAATAGAGAACAGGCAGACAGGGACCAGAGGGGAGAGGGGAGAGAATTTCAGGGGAAAAGGGGAAGGATTCATAGGAACAAGTATGAAGGACACATGGACAAAAACTAGGGGGTTTGGAAATGGGAGGGAGGTGGGGAGCACTGTGGGGGATGGGATGGGAGTAAAAGACAGAAAGCTATACTTGAACAATAATTAAGTTTAAAAATGCTTTGATAAAAAAAAACAAGGGGGATGGAATTAGGGGAGGGAGGTGGGATGGCTATGGTGGGGTGAAGGGGGGAATGCAGACAACTGTACTTGAACAAGAATAAGATTAAAAATAAATAAGTAAATAAAATCTAAAAAAAATAATACTCAGCATAGTATACCAGAAGAAGGTATAGAAAAGAGCAATTTGGAGAAGAATAAGATTCTGATGGTTTGGTTCATGTCTCTGCTTTGCCACTATCTACCCCTGGGGCTTCGGACATCTCTCTGAATTTCTAAGGAGGTTGTGATATCTGTCTTCCAAAATCTACTCTAGCTCTCATCTCTTGTAATTATGCTTTCCTTTGGCAAATGACTCCTTACATATTCTCGATTTCATAAAACATTTTCTCTAAATTGTCATCTATTTCTTCTTGTAAACAACCTTTATATCTTTGCAATAATATTAACTACTCCTATAGCTAACATTTTATATGTAAAGATATGAACTTTTAATATGTAAAATAATGAATTATTTTGATATATCCTCAGACTCTAGCCCTAACTTATAAGCTGCAATCAGCATGTCATTTATCTAGTTGGAGGATGGTCAATCATATTGCGTGTATCTCATATTCACCAGGAATGGTATACTTCTGGAAGCATTCACATGACTATCCGACAAAATGTGGTAAATCACAATGAGAAGGAAGATCTCACTGAGAATGCCTCTGATGGACTTAGGAAAGAATCTTAACAGTTCATGGTGTTAAAATAGTACTCAAATAAAGAAAGAATACAATGATTAGTTGTGAAATTGAGGAAGGTCTTTCTGAATCTTTGTTATCATACCTGATCTTTTGAGTGAATGCGTGCATGAGAGAGAAGTATTATTTGTAATTACCCATTCAGTGATTTTGTTCACCCATTAAGATGTCCTAGCAATTATCTGGCTATAAAATTAATTTTTTTCTCTAAAGCCTTGGTTTTTACTGTTACTCTTTTTTTCTAGAAATCCCTATTGTACTTTTAAAAATTATGAGACACAATATTAGATATAATTAGCAGACTTGACCACAGATTTCAGGAAAATAATGAGATAGTATAAAAGCTCAGCCTAATGCTACCATTGAGGGAAAATGGCCCATTATTAGATGCATGTGTGTTCTAATTATATATTTAACTAAAGTATTTAGTTTAAATGAACTAAGTAAAATAATTATATATTTAAATAAACTAAATAAAGTACCTTTAGAGTAGAAAGACTAGTCTTAGACAATGCTGTAAGTAAACATGTTTCAAATCCAAAGCCCAATGAACATGACATCTTTTGCCTAGAAAATGTTAAATTTAGCTCTTCTTTGAAATGAAACTAGAAACCCAGCCAAAGGAAACATATTACTCTTGGGTTTAAGTAGGTAAGAGTACTTAGCATATTTTAAATTTTAACGTAAAAAGTTCTGAAAGTTACATTTATATATGTATTGTACTTTTCCCAGGCCAATTTTTTTTCATATTTTTCAACACAATTATTTTTTTCCAAAGTGTAAGGCTTGTTCTCCAGCAGGCAGATACACTGAAATATATGTAGGGCTTATGAAGTTCTGAAATAGATCATTCAGTTTATAGGCATGGTTTCACAAATCTTTAGGATGATAGTTTTATGTAATGAAATTTATAATGTTCTTAATATAATTACTTTCCTATGTTGCCATTGCAAAGCAGTTCTGCAATCAGTTGATTCATTGTAACCTACTTTGAAATTGTGTGGTTATTTCCACTGTAATGATATTTCACTCAAATCATTGACTTAAGAGAAATTTTCTTATCTAAAAAAGGTTTCTTGAAGAAGCTGTATAAATCAAGCTTGAATCTTTTATAATGTGAATTTTCTTGGGTGGTTATACAACGCAACTGAATGTCTCTTATTGAGACCATGAAAGGAAATGAGAACAGTTCATATATCTAACTCCATGTTTATAACTCTATTTTAATGACACTTTTGATCTTGACAGAGAAGGAACGCTGAAAATACTGACTCTTGATTACACTTCAATTCACAACTGTGTCTAAAGATTTATACAAAATTTAGAATCTCAAAGTAGTAAAATTAATCTCTAGACTACTATTGCTCATAGTCATTTGATTCTTCTTTGTCTAAAAATTTGATGAGTTTCTTATTCTAAATGTATTACTGTCTCCCCTAGTCATATTTTTATTTTACTTTTCATTCTAAGGCAATGGGAATGAATTTATAAGCTGCTATTTTAGAGGGAAAATCCAATCATGGTAAAATATCAGAACCTTATTATTCAAGTCCATTTCTTTTCTCTTCTTGACTCTCTTTTCATAATTGGGACAGAGAATTCATACCTGAAATTTAATATGAGTAACTTAAACTAACACAGTTAGTACTAGCTATTGAATTTTTCCTACATAATGAGACATGCCTGTGAACAAAGAACTTTGGGGAAGAAGACAATGAAATTTTCACATTGCAGGTACTGGGGTCACTGCCTCTTCAGATTGAATTTAAGTGCTCTAAGACCTCTCAGTTTTTCATGCTCCAGAAAAGTAAACTGGGTCATTTTAAGTTTATCATTGAGATCAAACTCGGATTTCTTTTACCGAGTGACTTTTTTATACTGTTTATAAGTAAGGAGTCTTTTTGACTCTATGCTATTGTTACCTTCCTTAAATGTTCTTTAACTTTACCATTATTGTTTCTTCTAGCTTAAACTCAAAGTATTAGCTAGTACTTATCTTTATGGTTCTTTACATTTTCCTAAATATAATGCAATAATTTTAGAAGAGCTGTGTTCTAATTTTGTTTCTGCTCAAAAGCTTTCTTTAGATTCTACTTTTTCAAGGGTAGATACATATTTATCTTACTTATTTCTGGATTTTCACTGTCTTCTGGAATCTCTTAGGCATCTCCCATTTGTTTTCCATTAATCTTTTCCAAAAATCTTCTACTATGAGTCAACTTAGCACCACCACCTTTTCTTAGTTATTAAAGCAACTTTTTCTACCAAGGTAAAGACTTTTAAATGAATTTGATCAACTTTCCCTTTTCTTGGGTACATTTTACCTTCATCTTCCCTCCTTTTTCCAATCCATACTTTCATCTATGGCCTAGTTCTTTTTAGCTCTCGTTACCTGTGTAACTATCTATCTCTCTCTTTATACTTAGAAATAATGTCAAGATTTTTACATCCTAAGGAAGACATCAGCAAACCCAGCTGATCCTTGTAGTTGTTCTTATTTTTCTACCAATTTTTTCTTCACTTAAAAACATCCTTGATCAAATCATCTGTCTTCTACCACAGTGTTCTCATCACTCATTCCTTGCAGTCAGACTCCCGCCTTGCTTTGAAACTGTTCTCATCAATATCAGTGGTGATTCCATAAGCACCACTTACACTCAGTCGTCATTTTCAAAACATTCAACATTGACTGTGATTTTCTTCTGCTTAAAACTCATCATCATTTAACTCTGTGACTCCTTTGTAATATACCACTCTTTAGGAAAAGTTAGGTACAGTAACAGATACCACCAAATTTTATAAGTTTGAACAAAACAAAGGCTCATTCTTTCTCATTCTACATTAAGTTTGCAGGACTCTGCTATTGATAGTTATTAAGCCATCCAGGTGATGGAGACTTCATAACCATATGACTACACCACAGGGAGCACACAGAAACAATCGTAGTGGTTCAGGGGGAAATATACTAGAGGTTGACTGCTACCATTTTAATGCCACACACCAGGAAAATTACCTGTCACTTCTTCCATAGCACATTATCCAGAAGTCCTATGACCCTGTCCATCTTCAAGGAAAAGTTTGGAAAGGCAGAAGAATGTTTGGTGAGCTTCCCTTTTTCTGCCACAAGAGTCCTGCTCAATATCTTTTAGTGTGATTACTCTTCTTTTAGCTACTTTTTGAATGTATGCCTTCTCTAAGGTTGTCCCCTTGACTCTTTCATAATCTAAATCATTTAACCATCACCTCTATGGAGTGGACTTCCACCTCATTTTATCCAACTTTACCTCTCCAATATTTACCTGCTAGATGTATATAACTCCCCCACCCCTTTGGTACATTGTGATTAGTGGATTGATTCTTATCCTAGACACACCACTATATAAATAACAAATAATTTCTTGAATTTCACTTTCTTATTTCTTTATTGTCTACAGTAATTGTCCAGTTTTCTTCCTTTTTGATTCCTGCTGCCCACAACATAATTCAAAGGCTTATTACTACTTGGTTGAATTACTAAATAACCCAAACTATGCTTTTATTTCTTAAAACTCTCTCAACATATTTTTGTGCTATAAAAACAATGCTGGCTTAATCATCTAAAATCTAGATATATGCATATATGTATGTATATATATGTATATACATATGTGTGTACATTAAAATTTTGTGTTGCTTCATTTTAAATAAAAAAGTCTAATTTAAAAGTATTAAAAATTGTTTTAATGTTGTTAGAAAGAGACACAAATGAATATCTTGTTTATTCTACATCTAGAGTATATGTTTCTAAGTCAACTGCCTGATTGAAAATGAAGGATTTTATTGTATCAGTCTGGTCAACCCTTGGTACAGTTCCAACATCTATTATGTAACAGCCACAAATCAAACCAAGAAACAATAATTTTTATATTATTTATTAATTACCATATTATTATTACTATTAACTTACTTTTGCCAATTCCTGTATGTTATAACTTAAAATCAAGTGTTTTACTTTAAAAAATATATTCCTGATTTTTTTAAATTAATTCATAATATTATCATAGTATCACACCCTTTTGACTTACAGTTTTCTGCTAGGTCTAGAGAGAGTAAACTATCCTAAAAACAGTAGTCCCCTGGGAGGTTTTCTAGTTCATTGTCAGTCCTTTACACAACCCACCTCCTTACCAGGGAGCTGCATCAAAGGTTTCAAGGAGTGTCATGGAGTGTGAATGTAAGAGAAAGAATATTAACCTGCAAAAAAAGTGAGAAACTAACCATTCGCTCATGTCCTGGTACAGAAATTCCAGCTGGAAGCAGGTCTGAGTAAAGGGAGGAGGTCACTTAATGGTAAGTCAAGTCCAGAAAATTGAATAATATTTTGGACCTGACATTCTTAGCAATTAAAAATGATGACTCAACTCAAAATTGTGTACTATCTGTGAATTTGCAGAAAAGTCACAGGGCATTCTGGATATTTCACGCATGAACAGGGAAAGATTTTTCTCCATAAAGAATAAAGGATTTGGTGGGAAACTGAACATAAAAGCTGTATTTTGATTACATAGGGCATTGGTTTTTAATTAAGTCATTAGATATGCTCTGTCAGCATACCATATCAGGAGAGGAGGGTTGGACCAAAAGAGAAAAAAAGGCTATGTATTTAAATTCTTCTTCATTAAGTATCTTTACTCAATAGGGCATCAATACAAAATAAGAAATAAATTTATGGAGTTTCAATACCTAATAGCCAAGTGTCCATGATCAGAGAAGCTATTTAACAACTTCATTTTACTTTGTAGCAAACATAAAAAGGCATGGTGTGCTGTTGTGTGTTTAAAGGAGAACACTTTTAATAAGAGGAAAATAAAAAATAAAAACAGTTGCAGGCAACGGTGAGCACTGTATAAGGAGAACAAGAAAAGATTAAGGAGTGGTTGCTTATGTCCCATTTCACCCTTATCTGTTCGCTTTATTTCAGTTGAAAGCAACGGGCATTCAGCAAACATAGCAAAATTTGTTTTGTAAAAAATTATTTCATACAGTGGGTCTGATACTGAAATGGCTAGCCTTTTAATATTTTTAGTATTCAGGTGTGGATTTATTTGATTTTCTATATTATTGCTTCACCAATAAAATGAGCAATAACTAGGGAAAATTACTATATAAGTAAATATAAATACATCCATAATTTTAAATATTAATGTGAAATATATGTGTGAATATATATTGGTACATAACATTTTATTGCTTTGCTGCATAATGAGATGCGACATATCAGTTTGTTTTGGGAAGGAGTCAACTAGCAAAAACCTTACTTTAAAAGCTTTTCAGTTATAGCTTCATTAGAAGAAAGTTATATAGCTACTGTGTTTATACACCTGGTCTGTTTTTAGTATCTTCCAAATGCAAGTAGTTCATTGCACTTAAATAGTATTTTCTTCCATTTTATAGGTGCAAGGTTCCAGTTATAGCATAAAATATTTCCTATAGCTGAGTTCCTTATAAAATAACAAGAATTCAACTTTTATGCAAATTGGCACATTTTAAAATTTAACATTTTAATTTCAAAGGTCACACTCATAAAGACTATCGAGGCTTCTTCCTATAAGGCTTCTGAATTTTTAGAGTGTAAATCGAATTGTCTGAATGGTAGGGTAGAGGATTGAACTCCATCTAGGTCATCTAACTCATCCTATTACACAAAATTTTTTCGTCACACTAATAGGACTTTTTGTAAGTATGCTTCTTTCTTGAATTATCCATACTGTTCTTTGTAAGACACACTTTACTGAGAGTTGTTGAGTAAACTGTGTGTCTATTTTTCTCTAGAGCAACTCCTTTCTGCTGACTATTGGCCCCTAGGGATCAAATGCTGCTTAGCACTGCAACATTTGAATGTTAGCATAACATTTTTGGATGTGAGCCTTAGGACTAGATAAGAAACAAAGAAATGGATAAACTGATGATTAGATGGCTATTGAAACATATGTAAACACCTCATCTATATTTAAAATAGCGCTGTAGTGTTAAACCTCAATGAATCAATTAATACAAAAATAGGTCTTTGGGAGGCAATGGGCTGAATTAGGTCAGGAGAGTGAGCTCTGCTGTGCTGGTATTAATGTCCGTATAAAGAGAGAGAGGCCAGAGCTCTCTCTGTAGGTGCGCAGAGGAAAGGCTGCACGTGGCATGGAGAGCTCGTGGCCAGCTGCAAGTCAGGAAGAGAGTCGTTATCAGAAACCAACCTTGATCATGGACTTGCAGCCTCTCTAACTGACAAAAATTAATTCTGTTTGAGTCACCCAGTCTGTACTATTTTGTTATGGCAGTGCAGGCAGTCTAATAAAAACATCTAGTAGGACTATAACTGTAAAAACCTGGTGGTTAAGTCTAGCTCCCTTTATCCTTGGTAGATGAGGCTCCATGTCATATAAAACACACAGCAAGCAATTCTAAATTTTAAAAAAATCCAGAGAATTTAGAAATGTCTATGTGTATACATGATGGAAACCAGGCCATACTACATCCAAAATGGGAACATATCAATAATTTTCACTTAATGTGGTTTCAGTAAGTCAAATGTGAATAAGTTCTAGAAAGAGAAGAAAACTTTCAATTCTGCAGTATACTGAATAAACACATAGTTAACAAATGAGAAGTAATAAGATCTTGTGCTGGTGCTCTCCAAGAGCAGAGAGATATAATGAGTTCATGGTTTGGGGTGATTGTAATAATGAAAAGTGGAAGAAGTGCTGAAATCAGATAAAATTGATTTTAAGTTAAAACAAGGACATTCATGTATGTGGTTTTCTCCAGGGACTAGTATAGAAAGTTTTGCTGTATTCCTAAAACTTTCCTCGTGGATGTTTTAAAATGAAGTATTGATTTGGTTTCAAGTTACACTTTTGGGCCCCTGGTGGTGATTACAATAGTTCCATGTTTGTCTCTTTCTTCCTCAAAAACAGAGAATCAATCAGGAAGAACATATAAGTATATTTTAGCCCTTAGAAGACAATAACAAATTTTATTTTTATCATAATATTTCAATATAATCACTATTGATGCTTTGTATTTCAGTGGTCACACAGTATTGAACATAAGAACACTGACTTTTTAAGACCAGACTCTATAAATACTGTTATAGCTATATAAAATATTTGATTTTTATTTAAAATTTTATTAATTTAAAGTATTTAATATCTGTTGGCAGAAGACAAAATGAATTTGCATGTAGACTATTTAAAAGTAACATTGAAATTTTAGTTTCTCATATGTAAAACAGTTTAGATGTGAATTACATCAGCAAGAATTAATTTGGTGGGAAAAATCAAAGTTGTATGAATGGCCAAATCATTGTGCAAAAATAAGAAAAATATTAGACTTGTAAGGAGAAATATTTTTTACAAACTTTATTTACTGGGCCCTGTATCATTTTATATATGCTGTTAAAGAAGAAAATGAATAAATGTAAAGAGTTTTATTCATTTTATAATGTTTTAATATAAACCATTTATTTATAGATATGTAAATTTACTTCTTTGAAACAATGTTCCTTTGTCACTTCCATTTAAGAAGAAAAGAAATCACAATCTGAAAAATTTTATAATTCCTATAATTTCCTAAGCAGTGAATAGGGTATGTTCTTTTCAGCATCTCGCCATTTTTTGGTCATAGATAGATTTTTGAAGAAAAATGTTCTACATTCTTGTTCTTTTTGATAAAAGGTTGATTATTCAACCATTTTTTCAGAAGCATTTAAAAGTCTGGAGGTCACATTTGATTCTACAGCACAGACAAATACTCAAAAGATTATAATCAAAGTTTTTAAACCAGGAGCCAAAATTTGCCCCAGATTAAACCAAGCTAACAAATCATACTTTTACTGCAAAGAACACATAGAAAGAGATATGGGAGTATTAGACAAATTACCTATATTCTTAAGTCCTTTGATCGTTTTCAGTCTGATCCTGATCATCTCAGACATCTCTCTGTAGCATGTGAGTATGACAGTCCTCACCTAAAAACGAGTGGACTCATGAGGCCAGTATTAAGAAATCTGTCCAGAAAATGTCCAGCTATTGTTAATATAGGGAGAATGGTTAGCATGGCATCGAAGTAAGAAGAGTGGACAGGAATACACATGCATAAACAATGATGACTTCACTGCACCAGTCAGTGGGGGTGGTAGAGGCTGATGAGTGAACATGTGTACAGATTGGCTGTAATTTTCAAAATGACTTAGTGCATACATGCAAATGGATCTGCATCAGATTTTGTGCTACGTTTGAACAGTCCTCCATGGAAACTATTCCAGTGGTTGAGAGGGCCTTTGGGGATGGTGCGATGAGTGCAGCACAAATACAAGTGTTGCACAAATGCTTCAAAGATGGTCAAGAATCTGCTGCAATCGATTCACGTTCATGAAGGCCTGCAACAAGCAGAACACCTCAGAATGTTGTAGGTGTACGGGCTGCAATCAACAAAGATCAACAAAGGACAGTGTGAGGACTAGAAGCTGATCCCGGGATTCCAGAAACTACTGTGTCTGAGATGTTAATGCAGGATCTTGGCAGGATATGTGTCATGGCAAAATTTGTTCTGTGTCTTCTGCTACCCAAGCAGAAGGAACATTACGCTGCAGTTGCTAATGATATGATTCAGATCACTGACAATGAACCAGATTTCTTCAAGGTCATAACCGGAGATGAATCATGGGTCTATGGCTATGATCCAGGGGAAAAAAGGCCTCATCATCCCAATGGAAGTCACCTGATTCTTCACATCTGAAGAAGATGTAGCAAAGTTGCAGCACAATCAAGACCATGTTCGCTGTGTTTTTTTGATTGGGAAGGTGTTGTCCATCATGAGTATGTCCCATCATGAGGCCAAACAATTAATAAGGAGCACTACCTCAATGTTCTTTGTTGGTTGAGAGATGCAGTACAATGAAAACGGTC
This sequence comes from Artibeus jamaicensis, assembly GCF_021234435.1. Classification (NCBI taxonomy): domain Eukaryota; kingdom Metazoa; phylum Chordata; class Mammalia; order Chiroptera; family Phyllostomidae; genus Artibeus; species Artibeus jamaicensis. Next base: position 19,690,951 of record NW_026522025.1, on the reverse strand, counting down.
ACAGCAACGAACAACTGGTAATTGGCAGCCTCATAACAACAATGCGCCTGCTCATGCACCAGAACTTATGCAGTTTTTTGGTGAAACATCAGATCACCCAGGTGACTCAGACACCTACAGCCCAGATTTGGTGCCCTATGACTTCTGTTTTTTCCCCAAAACTTAAAGTTCACTTTTGAAAGGGAAGAGATTTTAGACCCTCAGTGAAATTCAGGAAAACATAACAGGATAGCTGATGACTATTCCAACAAAGAATTTTGCAGAGTGTTTTGAACAGTGGAAGAGACACTGGGAGAACTGTATGAGGTCCCAAGGTTCCTACTTTGAAGGGGACTGAGGTGTCATTGTCCCACTTATGATGTTTCTTATATCTTGTATCTTCTTCGATGTGTCTCTATTTTTCATATTACATGGCTGTATACCTTCCAGACAAACCTCATATATGTAAGGTAACTTTTTTAATTTCCTGGATCTCTCAGTCAATTCTTAGTGAACAATTTCATTCTCTGGTCTTAGTGAAACTGAGTCTTCAGCTGTCTTTTGAACCAAAGCTTGTAAGAATCTTCCCACTTTCTAGGCCTTTTCTAAAACATGAAGTGGGAATGTTTGGGGACACAAAACAATAGTCCAAAATTTTCCTGCAGTGTTTAAAATTTCTGAACTCAAATAAAAGCCCAGTTTACCTTTTGTTTAAATTAAATCTTTTAAGATTTGTTTGTTTTTAAAGGGAAACTGGTGGGCTGAACTGGGCCCTGGAAGAATTAGAGCCCCATGTCATAGAGCAAAATAATGAGGCAGGGTAGAGTAAGCCTGGTGGTCTCATCACCATCCACATTACCAAAAAATTTGGATAATTTGATAATAATCATGAACACACTTAGCATGGGTGTCTGGCAGAATAGCTGTTTGTCATGTATTACTCAATCCCCCCAACAACACTAAGATAAAGTTACTGCAATACTTCCCACCTTACTGAGACAGTGAGGTTAAGTAACTTCCAAAATCTGTTAACTAGTGGATGATGGTGGTGGTGGTAGGGTTCAAACCCATCCTGAAGAGTCTTTACTTTCACCCATTGGATAATACCACCTACCACATAATGGACATGTTAATTAACTCATTTTGGAAATTCTTTTACATTGTGTGTGTGTAATGAATCATTACAGTTTACACTTCACACTTCAAATTTATTACCATTTTAATTGTCAATTATACACCAATGAAATTAAAAATTAAAGAAAATGAAATAAAGTACCACCTTTGGTCAGTTAGACTTTAAGGGAAAAAAAACTATGCGAGACTTTATAAAATTTTGTTTTACCAGAAGATTCAATATAATGTGTCTTAAAATATTGACCTAGTTTTATGGAATTTTTGGAGATATATTAAAAGAACACCTGAATTTCATTTTTATACATGAATGTGTTATTTTTTAAATGAGCTAAAGTCTAAAAGTATCAGAAAGTCTTTTAAGAGGTTATTTAGTGACTGTATTTATGAGTTTCTGATCTATATAAAAACTATATTTAACATGTAATTTTATATTAGACCACTTTTAACTTGTCTGATGTGAAAATAAAGCAAAGCTGGAAAAATCTTGAAAGCTAACTTTTAAATGAGTCAAACCAAATTTGATTGAATTATTGAATTAATTCAATAAGTTATTCATATAGCAAGATTCTATATTAAGGTTTTATTATATAGGGGAATAATTTAAAATAATCCTTTGCTTCATTATCTTTCTGTTTAAGTTTTTATTTACTCAAGGTCTGGGGACTCCATAAACCAAAGAATGAAATAAATGAAGCATTTGCCATTTTAAGAACATTTAAAATGAAGCTCAGGTTCACCCTGAAACATCAAACATCATTTTTAATTATTTAGTGTTTTTTCATCCTTAATTGGAAAATTGATCATGTAAGACTTGTATTTGAAGTGTAAAGAAATGTGGTCCACAGAGAATAGAGTAGTACTGCAACTGGGCTTCAGGCCTTGTGAATGTCTCAGCAAGATGCTTAGTCATATTTTAACAATCATATAATTTTAACAATCATATAATTTGGATCAAAGCCTAAGGAAAAATAAATCTCTAATCCATTATTTTCATTATTAAAAGTAAATGTGAGAGTGGGAGAAATGGAGATATGAGTTGGAAGGCAGAATTGAAAACAAATACTTTCATGGTTAACTTAGAAGAAAGAACAGTTTTATTTTTATTACAAATAAATCCTACAGGCATTCATGACCTGAGACTGGGTTGGGTAGACTTGCTGTAAAATGGCAGCTGTTTTGGAGTTTGTGGGGCCTCAATTTTACAATCTACTAAATATTTGCATTAGAAAGGGTTAAATAATATTTAGATAAAAGATCAAATCATTTCTTTTTTTTAAGTTTTAAATTAAAAAAATACTAATGTAAGACACTGGGAAGGAGATACCCTGACTTTGAGAACGGTGTGCTGAACTTGGCATTCACAAAAGAAAAGAACTTAATCTAAATAAGCATTTTTATTATAAGGAGTTACAAGGGCATTCAAGGAAAATTTACTACACCAATCAATTAGCAGAAGTGTTCCTAAATCTTCATTTTATTCTTAAAGTAAAAGATTTACACTGTTACAAGTAGTATAATTTTTTCAAAAGAAAAAAAAAAAGCCCAAATAGCAATTCCTTGATAAAACCAACAGAAGATGACTATATTCTTTTAGGAAATATATAATAATAGTTTTTTATTTCAAAATAATATTCATATTTGAGTAGAAAATAAACATATGAATCATTACTGAGCTATTTGAAACATAGTATTTTCACCCAAAGTCATCATTAATCTGTGATCATATGCTAATATGGAAGTTTTAACAGAGATTTATATAGATAATATAAAAAAGCTAGCTTGGAATTAGATGTGTTATTGCATTTAACCTTCATGTTTAGATAATACAATTTCATTACTGTAAACTGTACAGTTTAGTTTTCAGGACCCTCCACTGATAGAAAAATGTTTTCTGTGTGTTGTGGCTGTTGGGAGAACACTGAAATCTGTTACATGTAAAGGGGAAACTCATGAGGTGAAGTTATATTTGGCATTCAAACTGAACCTTTTATTAATTTATTCAATTTATTTGGGGAGTTGTGATGTACTACCCGTTTACCTTTGTGAGTTATAATATTTTAAGGCATGTTAAGTCCAATGTTTTGCTTATTTTATCAATTTACTCATATTACTTTTGGCCCTCTATATGTGATTATAAACATTTATTTATATTTCTTGCTAGTAAATTTTCAAACATTAGTTTTCTTTAAACATTGGTACTTTTCAAAGTAGTAAGAGCTCCAAAATAATACCAGTAAGATTTATGAATCACAGAAGTAGTAATTATAATTAGTAAGTGTCCGTTGTTCATACACCAAAAAGACAGTTTGCAAACCAGGAGCAATCCAACCAAAACATGGAACAGGGCTTAGAGATACATTGTTATGAAGCCCTTATATCATGAGAAAGCATTCTTTACAGTAATTGGTTATAATATCAGAATTTTCAGGGGTTACCTCATGTCAACCTTAGAAAACAGTTCAAGTTTTGTCTATGACTCCCAGGGACACAGCAAGAAATGACACAGATAGAGCTAGTCCTGCAAAATAAGCTTACTGAAGCTTTGTATGACTCGACTGGCTTTGTCCACTCAGGGAGTCTTCAAGGCTTGTCTCTGTTTTTGATTTTAACAAAAGTGCTGATTGATGAAGTAGTAATTCCTATGGAGACATTGCTATTAAAAATTAAATACACCTGGCTGGTGTATCTCAGTAGATTGAGCAGGGGCCTGCAAACCAAACAACCGTGGTTCGATTCCCAGTCAGGGCACATGCCTGGGTTGCAGGCCAGTTCCCAGCAGGGGACACACGAGAGGCAACCTTACATTGATATTTCTCTCCCTCTCTCCTTCCCTCCCCCTCTAAAAATAAATAAATAAAATATTTTTTAAAAATTAGGCTCTATGCTTTGTTCAGTTCCATTGATTTTTAATCTGTATACTCAGGAGAAAAAAATAACCCCAAGTCCTTTTTAGAAGAAGCCCATTGGGGTTTTAAAAAATGTAAAAACACTGAGAATATTAATTTGAATAAAGTGAATCTGAATGATTATTAGGCCAGTTATGGAAAGAGATTTGTGGTGAAAAGTGTGGGGGTGCCAAACTTGGGTGGGAAATATAACATTGTGTGAGTATTAGGAAAAAGTAGCTCCTGGAGTTACTCAGTGCAGTAGCTGGAAATCAACTAGTGGGTATGTATCAACTCTGAGGGAGAGCCTTCCTTGGTTTTGATAGGACAAGAAGTAAATACAGGAAGGGGAAGCACAGATAGCCATCCAAGAAACAGATGCTAAAATAATCAGATGATTGTGTACATGGAGTGAGTGCAAGGCACCTAACTGCAACCTGATGATTAAATGCTCACAGCGCAGATATTTTGGAAGAAGGGTGAGGATCCAGCTAGGAGGAAGCACGGTTTGTTAGGAAGATGTATTGTTTCCTACACCAGACTGCTGAGTTATCTGTGTCAGACAGCAGTCCTCCAAGATTGAGTCCCAGTAGTCAATAAATAGACCTGTCTTTCTAAGAAGCCTTAGGTTATTAATAATCACTCGCAGAACTGATTGTTTTAATGGGGAAAATGGGATGGGAAAACAGCCAGTGACTTTCAAACTTTCAATGGCAAAATATTTTTTCTGGGAGGAATTTTAGAAATAAATGTATTCTGTAGCGAAAATGAACTAGGCAATTTAATTATTGAGAAAATCTAGCCTTTGATTAGCTTCAGCTTTTGCTCAAGTGTAATAGCCTTTTTTTTTTTTTTGCTTCTCACCACTGCAGCAGTATTCTATCAGGCCCTCTTTTCTTAAAATTCATATCACCGATAAACAAACAACAAACCACCCAGGCAAAGTAATTGTGATGCCAGCCTAATAAATTTTGTCTGGGGCTTTCTGTTGTTGTAGAGGAGGGTTACAACATACTTTCATAATGAAAATCGAGCTCCATAATTAATCAGTCCAGTTACTGCCGATTCACATTATGACAACATTCAGTGTATGTAAAGCTGCCATACTCATTGAGATAGAAAGAGCAAGAACCTCATTGCTGATTCAGCCCAGGACCTTTGTGCAAGTATGTGCCTCTGGCTTGCAGGCTGTTTCCCATGCCTTCCCTGGATGGACCTACTATTCCTTGGAATCTTACACTTTTTTTTGCATAATCTCCTGCCAAACATGGATTAGTGCTCTCTTGCTATTTTCTCTCTTAACACCACCCTCTGATATTTTCCTTCTAAGGCTTTCCATCATTTGTAATAATGAATTTGTTTGTGAACTTATATTTTAAGTCAATTTCTCCTATTTATCCACTGAGTATCAGACCGATGAACACTATTTTGAATTATACAATGCCATGTCTGATTTTTAAGTGTCACGTGACACTATTAATTATTAAATAGTAAGAGAAAGGGAGGAAAAATTTATAATTTTTTTATATCTGGATACCTTATAGTTACTGACTTTTAAGCAACACAATTCTTCAAAATTTATTATATTGTTCATTATTTTTAAAAAGATGAGCTAATTCCATTTGCGGTTCCTTTTCTGTTTTAAAACTAGATGTTCATCTTCCCAGAAATGCTAGAACATATGCTCATTGAACAACAGCATGATAATTCTCTAACCTTTTCTCAATTATAAGAAGCTCATTAAAAAATTAGAACATTAAGTTGAGAATATTTAATGACAAGATTTATAAATTTGATCTAACCAAGCAGTGGTTTTAGTAAAATGCTAATTTACAAGTAATGGTCAAAATGAGCCTCACTATTTTACAAATATCTTTCCAAGTAGAGAAGCACATTACTGATATAATGCAATGTTGCAATGTTCTCCTATCTCATCAGGTTTGGAACTATAAGTATGGCTTGCCTTTAGAATAATAAATCCCTGGCACCAGGAAAATATAATGGCCACAGGATAATCTTGGCCATACACATTTATAAACTACTGATAAGTGTGAATATTACTTGCAAATATTTCCTTCAAATCTAGGAAGGGTCCATTTAAAAAGTTTACTAAGAGAACATATATAATGTGAAATTATTGCACTCATATCCCTAAAATATTTTACTTTTTGTGTTACCATTGGAGTCTCTCCTTCTTAAGGAACTTTTTCATTGGTACAAGGGTTTCAGAATATGCTAAATAAAATTAAAGAATCACCAGTAATAATAACACTTTGAGGAAATTGTACATTGCAGCCTAAAAAGAGGAATAGCTCTGCTCTAATGTGTTCATTATGGATTGGCATTGAGTAAAAAGCATAATTGAATTGTACTTGTCAATTATGTCCTCTGTATTAAATAAAATAGTGCTTGAGTAGTTAAAATGATAGAGCAATACAGTTTCTAAATATATTTCAGAAAAAAACTGAATATACGAACAATAGATACATCTGGTTTAGGAAGCCATCTATTACAAATGCATCCCCATCTCCCAGTGTGGGAACAAGAAGTTCCCACTAACAAGACGTGGGTCATATTGAGTCAGAAAGCATTTTCACAGCTTAGAGAGAGAAAACATGGACCAGACTGAAAGTAGTTGGAAAACTCTGCTGAGGATCTTAACATAGTCCTGTGTTATGCCTCAGTAATTGAAGATTCCCTCCAGCTTACTGAAGAGAGTATTTTAGGCTGGTCTCTTACCTTTCCTATCTTTTCCTGAAAATTCCATACATGCAACCTCTGCCCTAGTTGTACTGAACTTTTTATATTACCCGGAATATAGAACCCCATTCTCACTGCACCACTCAATTGAACTGATGCAAAGTTCACCTTCTTCATCATGGGTATAGAAGAAATGTGGCCTCCCAAAATCCGTATGCTGAATCCTAATCTCCAAGTCGAGTGCATTTGGAGGTAAGGACTATGAGGAAGTAATTAAAGTTAAATGAGCTCATAAGCACAGAGCCCTGATATAATAGGATTGGTGTCCTTTGACGAGAAAGAGACCTGAGAGCTCCCAGATGCCACACAAAGGAGAGGCTCCGGGAGCATACAGCAAGGTGGCAGCTGTCTGTAGGCCAAGAGAAAAAACCTCAGAGTGAAACCTACCTTGCCAGCACCATGATCTTGGACCTCTCAGCCTCTAGAACTGTGAGAAAGTAAATTCCTGTTGCTTGCGCCACCCAGTCTATGGTATTTTTTCATGACAGACCCAGTAGACTAATATAATTGGTCTGGTTATTTCTTCAGGACTTAAGAGTTAAATTTTTTCAATAAAGCTTCTAGAGTTTCCCTGTCTTCCCTACCATCCTGCCTACTTGCTTTTTCCCTGGATAAACCAGAGAGCTCTGGGGCTTTGGGTTAAGTCGTTGAACACCCTAGTTCCCCCCTGCCCTGTACTCTCGTGAGACTTCACAAAACTGTAATATGAATCTGTATCATCTGCCATTGCCATTATTTATTATTTTTGCCTTTCTCATGGGGTTGTGATGGCTTTGAATATGTCCAGCTCAATTTTGCATGGATGAATGAAGAAAGGAGTGTAGGATGAAAGGAAAGGGAAAAAGGAAGGAAAAAAAGAAAGGAAAGAAAAAAAGAAGGAAGCAAGGAGGGAAGGGAAAAGAGAAGAGACACTGGGAGGAAAAGAGAGAGAGGAAGAAAGACGAGATGCAGAATCTTGTAAATAGAAGCCTACAATATCATCATCATCACTGTCCTCAAAGACATATAATAAACATGACAGTGGATACTTTAGTATACCTGAGAGAATATGATTTTAAACATGTAAGTATGGCATACTCTTTTATTTGGCCAGGCTGCAGCTTTGCGATCATTTCTAGTGAAATGTCTCTAGATTTCTAGAAAAATGGGGAAAAAAGCAGTTGAAACCATCTTTTACAATTTTGATGGTTAAGGATTATCAATTAATTTTAAATATTTTAATATATCAGAGGGCAGGAAATAATACTTTTTTCCCCAAAAACTTCCACAGTTGGGTATTACATCATTATGGACACTGAAATCATTAAAATTATCTTCAAGAAAATTCTATTTTTTTTAGGGATACTATGACCTTTCATGATATACTATCTTGATAGCCTTGCAGAGATTAGCTAAATTCCTTGTTTTTCAGCTGTTTTAGAGCTTGGGTGTTAGGGGACTTACCCACAGCCCCACAGCTCTTCAGTTCACCACAAAGAGGGCAAACAGGCAGGAGTTCTAACTTCTTGTGAGTGGGCCTGTGGCCCGCTGCCCACTGTGAATGCATTCATTTTAATGTTCATGAATCTAAAGTTTTTGTTAGGAAAGCTTAGCAAATGTGCTCAGTGAACAAACTTGCTTCGGTTAAAAAAATTATCCAAATTATGAGGTAGGTGATTCTGGAGTTATTTTAATTAAAGGCAATGGAGAAAAAAATTAGGCACTTAGATACGTTTCTTAGACTCATAAAATTAAAGAGCCTTTTCTGTCAATATATAGGTTAGAGGTAATTCCTGTAAATGTGAATGTAAATTAACTGTGTAAATTCTCATGCATATTAATTACAAAATAAACTCACTAAACTATTTTTCCCATGGCAGAAGCTCACTCTTATTAAGAAAAAAAGAAAGGAAAGAATTCTTCTATGAACTGAAGTTGGCATATTTTAGATCTTTCTCTTTTGATCCTCTCTGGCTCCAGATATGCAGATATATAATTACTCTTTGATGAACTTTTTGCTTGATGTATTTTATTAATATAATGATTATATATATAAAGGACTCTAAGTGGTAACATCCTGGGGGAGTGGTTAAATCTCTAGAGACTCCTACTCCTATGTATATTTAAAGAAGAACAAATGCACACTACCCTCTTAATATAAAAATGTGAGTTAGTTATTCAGAGCACTCAGGGATGATTTTACATTTTTATCCATTTTTAATAGAAGTTAAAAATCTAATGGTAAGCTATTGGTCATCTGGCAAATAACTAATTTCTGCTTTTATTTCTAGTTTGACCATTTAAATATTAAAAGGCTTATAAAATATAATAGTAATCATTCTTCTATTTAAGAAATTAGGAGAATCTCCAACTACAAATCCCTGAACTTGGGTATGATTCAGGAATTCTTATCCCAACTAAATTTGATGTTAATCACTGAACTAATTTGTAAATATATATTTAACAGACCATAAGTTAATCTTGTGTCTTCAGGCAATACGTTTATTAAAGTGCCCCAGGTAGGCATAGGCTATAACTAATAAGATGGAATTAAAGAACAGAAATAAAGACTATGAGAAAAAAAAGTTTAGGTAGAAGTTATTGATATTGTCTTTGATGAGGACATATGTAAGTGCTAACAATATGTAATCTGAGCTAGGAGTCAGTGATTCATAAGAAATAAAATATCATTATTCTACCAATTTAAAAATTAGTCATTTTTATAAATTTGCTGCTTTAATATATATATATATAATTTATATGCATTAATTACTTGAAGTCATGCTTAAAAATAACATATTTTGTAGTGATAGGTAACTTCTTGGTCTAAATATCAAAAGCTAAAAGTTATTATGTACTTATTATTGCTCCGGCCCGCAGAGCAGTCAACTGGAGCTCAACCACCTACCTAGAACAAATGGGTTGGGGGGACAAGAGGCGTGAAGAATGGCAGCAAGACAAAAGATTCTGATCAAGCTGCAAACTTTATTTTTCCGAACTGGGTATATATATATATATATAGGGGGGGAGGGAGAGGAAGGAGATTAGGTTGCTTGCTATTGGCTAGCTTGAGACAAAGAAGGGCCCGCTTATTGGTTACTTGGGTGCAACTGGTACTCGTGGACACCTCATGTGGAGCGCACAGGTTCCTGTAATCAATGCATTGTTTTTAGCTAGAAGCCAGGTGTAAGGTTCCCAACATATTATCATGTGTCAAATATTCTATGCATTTTGTATATATTAACTAATTTAATCTGCCAGTCATTAAAGTTCAAGCATTACTTCTATGCTCATTCTAGAGATGGGGCCCAGGAAAATCTTACTAAATTGCTCCAATGTAGTCATAAGTGGTGGCTGCTGCTTTGGATCCCACTTCCATGTCCTTGCTTGCAGAACAAGGTCCAAGAAACAACAGCAGGCCCCTCCTCTCAGACAACAATTTCCAACCTGCATCCTGCAAAAAATTTTAAAACCTGCTTTCCCTGACTATGTGGTGGGGGGAACTGCTGTCTTTTCCCTTAGATTGTCAAATTAAAAATAATGTCAAGTCAACACAACAGTAGCCATTTGATGTGAGTAAATCATAACTATACTATTTTTTGTCAAATTGGTAACAAGTATATTTTTTGGTGTGCCACAGAATTTTAGTAATTAGTGTATGTATGCCATAAGATGAAAAAGGTTGAAAATGCTTGCTCGAAGCTTGGTAGAAATGCAGAATCTAAGTCCCACCCCAAGCCTAATGTTTCAACATCTTCATTTTCAAAGATTTCCTAGGGGATTCATTCAAGTTGCTAACTACTTTCTCTAAAAGAAGTAAAGCACTTCTTTTAGAATGAAATTATATATTGTTTTATATTCTTAACTAATAACTTATGCTTCAGTTTTTTACAGAAATTCAAAAGTTTCTTGGGGTCAGCATCCTTAAAACAGTATATAATTTCAAAGCTAACTTTTCATGTATTGAACCAGGAATTATTAGTTAATATTCTTGATGTTGCTTTTTTAATGGGAGGCATGGTGGTTGTACATTTAGACCATTGAAGGCATTTCTGGGTTCAGCTGCTTCAGTTCTTCCTTTCTTATTGAGAGCACACTACTCAGTCTTTGTTTTCTAATCTATACAATTGGAAATGAAATAAGGCCAAATATGTCTGAAATACCCCATCCAAGCAGCTGCCTTCTTCATCTACGTAAGGGCAGTCCACTCCAATCACCTAAGTCTGTAATTCTTATAGTTTAGTGTTTGTTAGAATCACTTTGTTACTTATTGAACCCCAGAGTGTTGCTCCAGTCTCCCCAGGTTTCAGATTTCAGGAGATTGAGATGAGATCTGAGATTCTGCATTTCTAATAAATTCAGAGAGGATGTTCTTACACCTGGGTGAGGGACCAAACAAGTCTTTTTTCCTCCTTTCTGATTTTATCTACAGTGATCACCAACAGTTTCCCAAGTTAATTTACTTAGCCATTAAAGATGGCTATAGGCCACATTAATCCCATTCTACAAAAAACAGCTGAGTCTGGAAATGAGTCACTGAAGTGGTTGTTCCAAACTGGGTGGTTTCATAACCCACCCACTGAAAACTTCTTAGAAACTTGAGGAATACCTACTATTTTAGACATAGATATTTACTGTTTCTCTGTTAGTCATTTTGTTTATTCTGCTACAGAGGCCATATTAAGTAAAAATGTTTTTATAGGCTTGTACTTGTGCCTGCAAATATTGTTCTGATCATTAAATGCCACTTTCTTATTAAATGTTTTTATAAGACATTTGGATCCATGCATACGGCTTTTCTTTTACTGAGATTAAGTCAAATATTCTAAGTATTTGTAGAGTCACAGAATTTTGAGACCTTCAGAATTTATATATCCTGACCTCTCATTTTAAGGATGGATAAGAGTTAGAGGGTCTTACCAACAACCACACAGCTTAGTATAGTCTTAAAATACGTAGTTCTGATATCTTTGCTGTGCTTCATTTTCGCTGTGACAGGGATAACTCTTTGGGTTAAATTGGGAAGTACTAAATAAGTTCTCATAGTTGACCATGGATGAAAAGACAGTCTGGCTAATGGATGAGATGTTAGAATTATACTCTTGAACCAAGACATTGTTAGTTTCAAGCTAATAAACAAGGAATATGCATCTTTTCATCAGAGTAGGCGTTAGTTGTTCCAAATTTCCACTGTGTTCTGATTATTTATAATTATTTACTACTGTGTCATGAAGAAAGTCTGCAGAAAATGAGAAATTATTAGATCATTTATACTAATTTCTAGGGACTGTCCACTGTTTATTTCCAGCATTTTCTCTTTCAAGTCTTTGTGCTTGATTTAGAAAAGAGTACTTCTAAGAATAATTATTTAATAAGTGAGATTTATACTGAGATGGCAAGGATATGAATGTGTTTGTTTAACTTTTTGGTAGGGGATTTATGTGGAGAACAGAGATTTAAGTGATGTGGTTCAACTGGCATTAGATAAAATCCCTCTCAGAACAGTGGTTCATTCTGTCTTGTTCCACCGTCTTCAACACACATCCGCCACCTCATTGTTCAAAGTTGCTGCTCCCACTGCAGACGTCTCATTGACATTCCCTCAACAGGAGTAAAGGGTGTGAAAAACATCGCACATTTCCCTTCATTAGCATTTCTGCAAGTTGAATATCAGTTTTGCTTATGCCTCGTTCACCAGATTTTGTTATATGACTACATTTAATTGCAAGGGACCCTGGGAGGTATGCATCATATTTCAAAGATGAAAATCAGAAGTGAGTATTTTTTGTTGTTTGTTTTTTACTATAGAAAAGGTGGGGGGGAATAAATAGTGGGAGAAAACTAGCAGTTTCTTCCACAGGGCATAAAGCAGTTTCTTTCACTAGTGTTAAAAGAAAAAAATTGGGACTCGAGTAAAGAGGAACTTTATTGAAAAGAATTATTTCAAGAAGGGCAAAAGGTATTATTGCAAAGGGAGAACAGGGACTTCGGCAATATGGTTCGACCATGAGATCTGCAAGCATCTCTAAAGGTAGGTAGAAATGGGCTTTTTTTTTTCAGTAGGGAGGAGTCATTGAAGCTGGAAACACTGAGCGGGGGGAAGAGGAATGAAACAAGCTGGTGTGATGAAATGGTAGAGGAGAAAATGTTTTATCCTTAGATCACCCTGTTCTCTGGAGTTTTATGCTGGCTTGGGTTGAGGGCAGGCCAGAGTCCAACACTTGGGGAGAAAGTTTGCTTAACAAGGATTCTGTTCTTAATTATAGATCAGTGGGAACAAAATATGTGTAGTTCATGTAATCATTTTGAGGAAAAGGATGAGAATTCTTCAGAGACTGTCTGGCCTTGTCATAGGTAAACAAGGGGAGCATCTGTGAGCCTTTCAGTCACATAGGGAAAGATGTTTCTTTGCAGTAAAGCCATTTTCTGGATCACAGAGGCAGAGGGTAGGGGTAGTGTGGATTTCTTTAACCTTCCCAGATGACCCCGGATCACTGAGTAAAAGGCAACATTGTTATGGGAATGAGAACAAAGGTAGCTCTAATTTGTAAATTTGCTGACTTAGAAAAGGAAACATCCTCACAGTGAGGAAGTGTAGCCCAATGACATTAGATAAACCTGTTCTCCTGAAACCCACCAGTTCATGCAGTCGTTCCGAGGTGCGCTGGTACAGATTGTCCTCTAAAGAGGGAAGAGTTGTGACCCATGAAGTTGAGAGGCTGATTCTCAGACAAGGAAACTGTATCTTTAAGGGCAGAACTTGGGCATGAGTGGGAACTGTTTTCTCTCATTTTTATCACTCTTGTGTTTGGACATTCAGTTTAGATTTTAACCTTCCATAAATTTTAGAGATGGTCTCACACTATAATTGCAGGTTAAGCCAAGCATGCTCCAGTGAACTTATTTTGAAACTAAATTATACAGTGGCACATTGCTTTCTCCGTGTATTCCGTTTTTGTTACTTCCAAACATGGTAAAGCTTTTTAAATGCACAAACCAATTTATCATGTTTAACCTGTCACTGCTATAATAAAGATGCTACCATGGTGACAATTTTAGTGGTTTGGAAAGAACTTGGGCCATGATGTCAAGCTGCTTTTCCCAACTGAAAGATACCTCTGATTTGTCATTGTTGATGTGGTAGGTTATGCGTGAAGAGGTAGCTTCCTTTCTTGAGTATATTTTATTCATAGTGCTTAGCCAAAACATGCTGATAAAATATAGGAGGGAGCCCCCCCAAAATATGTTTTTAACCAGTTGAAAAATAAAAAAAAAATAAAGTAAATGGAGTTCAAAATTACTGACGTGACCTGGGTTGTAGGCCATAGTTTCATGTGAGCCAAAATAGGCTTGCTATCTCCTTGCAACATTATTCAGGGATATAAATGAAAGGGAAAGAATAGAAATGAAATCCTCCATTGTTAGAAGTTTTAATAAATAAGGTACATGTAATCAGAAATGTGTAAGAATGTGTACCAGTGGCTGCTGGCCACCCACTTACTTTATCTCCATAAACGGAAGGGGCTGGGCCCTGCCTTTTATCACATGGTCCCAGTCACCTCCTAGTCACCTTGTGTCCCCATGTAATGCACTGCGGTAGGGGGCCCTGCACAGTGTTTTGACCCAGACCTTAGAACAAGCCTTTATGTCCAAGGAGCACTAATTTCCCTTAGTAAGAAAGTAAATTTAGAAATTACAGCAGGATACTAGGGGTGGGTTTCTTCTTATGATAGATTTTATTCTTAGTTTTAGTATTCATGGATGAATGATTCTTTGAGTTAGTCATATTTTTCTGACACAAATAATTTTGCTTTAAATGATGAAACCATTTATATAAACAAATGTAACCAAAATATAGCAGGCACGTAACTCAAGATTAACTAAATGTTAATATTCATCTTATCTGCTTTATATCTTATAGAGTAAGATGTAAAAAATTAATTATTTGGAAGTTGGCATGAATTATATATAATAAATATGTGTGAATGTGCTTTATATTTAAAATGAGAGAAATGGCATGATAATATCATATTTTCTCAACTTGTTTTTTTTAGTCAATATGTTATCTTTTACATTTTCTCATGTTAATATGAAGATGTAAATTTATGGCTTTATAGTATTACATTAAATGAATAAACAACAGGTTAATTATTTATAATACTGTAACAAAACATTCTGTCCACATTGTTTTGTGCTCAAGTACCAGATTTTCTCTGGGCAAGATATCTACAAGAGTACTTGTTGCCTAGGGAGACATCCATATATCCAGGGTTACTAAGTATTAATGAATTTCCTCTCCAAATTGGTTGCACAAACTTATACTTTACCAGTATAAGTGTTTCCATTACCTCTAGTTCTAGTTATTAATATTTGGAATGATGAAACATTAATGTTTGTGGAGTGATCATTTTTATTTATATTTTCCTGAATATCAGTAAAATTTTGCAATTTTTTTGAAATCTATTTAGGTTTCTTCAATATTATTTATATTATATTACACATATTATAGCTATAGGTCTAGTTAAGTTTCCTTTTTCATCATAAGTCAATTTTGATAACTTATTTTTCTAGTGTATTGTCTAATTCGTCTAAATGTTTAGAACATTTTTGCATAAATTACTTCTATATGTTCATGACTTTTGAACATGGATAGTATTTTATGTACTTTTGTTCTGCCTTTCTGGATTTCTCTATTTCTTTTTTCCCAACTTTACTGAGATGTAATTGATGGTTCTAGGTATTTTCACCACAAGCACATTTGCTGCATATGTTTGCTGCAAGCATTTATGCTGCAAATATTTTCAGAGCACAACTAATGGACAATAAACTTTTTGTAAAAAATAAAATAATGAAAAATAAAAAGAAGACACTAAAGGGGATATAATGAATCATAAAAAATCTATAACAAAATTAAATACTATTGCAAAAAATGAAGGACATTCTCTTCAAAGCTATTCATTCATAGTACTGGACATGTTTTTGCTTGTAAATGCATCTCCTTGTATAGCACTGTACTTTTCCTTCTTGCCACAATTTCTTCTTTTTTTAAGAGAGGTATCAGTTTCTACCTAAAGCATCGATAATTAAATCTCTCCAAGACTGTTGTAAATTAGTAACCACCTCCTTTATATTTGTCATAACTTGGTAAACTTGGTTTTGATGGGTAGGAAGGACAACTGTTTACTCAAGCATTTGTGAACTGATAAACTAGCATTTTCTAGTATAGTATGCAATCTGGCTTTACATGAAGCTTTGCAATCTGGCACAATACAGACTTGTTATCATCCACTATTTTAAGACCACCGCATTAACTCATTGCCATATAGACCATCATGAGGGCTAAGATTTATATAATATAAAAGTGGGAGTACTTCCAGAACTTCGTCAATGGAGAAATGAAACCAAACTGATAACTAGCTTAAATACATTAAGTCCGTCCAATGAAAACAAAACTGTCAGCCAGTTATTTTATCTTTTATGACAAAATAGCCGTACAGCCAATTAGTTGTTCAGCAAAAATGTTTGCTGCACAAATGCTTGCCACAAAGTTGCTATAGCAAAGAGACAGGATAACTGACTGACACAGTGTATAAGTTTAAAGTGCACAATGTAATGATTTGACATACACATGCATTATAAAATCATTACCACAATGAGGTTAGTTAACACACCATCACCTCACATGATATTTTTTATTTTGTATTTCTTTTGTTTTGTGGAAATATTTAGAATCTGCTCTCTTAGCAATTTTCAAGTACATAATGCAGTATTGTTAACTATCGTCACCATACTGACTATTAGATCCCCACAGCCATTTACTTTCTAACTGTAAGTCCATACCCTTGGCCAACATCTCACTCCATTACTCCTTCTCCAGACACTGGCAACCACCATTTACTCTGATTTTTTGAGTTTGGCTTTTTTCTTTACCCATTCACGTATTCTTTATTCTCCATCCATCAATGGACACTTGTTTTCATGTCTTGGCTATTGTAATTAATGTATGAGTGAGCTTGGGTACATATATCTCTTTGAGACAGTGATTTCATTTCCTTCAGATAAATGCCCAGAAGTGAGACTGCTGGGTTATATGGTAGTTCAGGTTTTAACTTCTTGAGAAACCTGCATTCTGTTTTCCACAGTGTTTGCAGCAACTTACATTCCCACCAACACTGTACAAGGACTCTTTTTTTTCCATATTTTCAGCAACATTTATTTTCTTTGCCTTTTTGATATTAGCCATTCTAACAGGTGTGAGGTGCTATCTCACTGTGGTTTGGATGTACATTTCCCTGGTGATTAGAGTTGTTGAGCACTAATTTTATGTACCTGTTGGCCATGTGCCTGCCTTCTTCAGAAAACAAAATATATCTATTCAGGCCCTCTGACCATTTCTAAATTAGATTATTTGTTTTTTTTCTATTGAGTTGTATAAGTTACTTATATATTTAGATATTAACCCATTATCTGATAGATGGTTTGTAAATATTTTCTTTCATTTTTGTAGGTTGCCATTTCATATTGTTGATCGTCATTTTTTTGATTGGCAGAAGCATTCTCATTGGTGTAGTCCCACTTGTTGATTTTTTCTTCTGTTGCTTGTGGTTTTTGTGTTTTTTAATCAGCCTTACAGAAGTATTTCAATATCATTAGTCTTTATAAATAAACAGCTTCTGCTTTTATTTCACTTATGTTGTTTGATTCAATTTTATAACAATTTGTCCACTTTGTTAGCTATATATTATTATTCTATTAAAAGATGAAGACCCTAGAGTTCAGAGAGTTTGTGATTTGCCATACACAATAACAGATAAAAAATGACCCCCCAAATGGTGTTAAAACCTAACTCAAACCCAAATACTCTGATTCCAATCTTAGGCCTTTAAACTCTTTACTAGTAATCAGACACTGACACTCTTTTTCACAGAATTTACAGAAACATAAGTTAATATGTAGAAAAGAAATTTTATACAGAACAAACCCAAGCACATTTTCACTTTCCAGCATGTTGACAAATGACTTCCTAAGGATCAACCAAAATATATTTTTCCATAGCAGCAGGCATAACTTTAGCTTCTGTTGAAAGGACCTGGGTAGTCATCTGTAGCATTCATTCATCCAGATGGTCAGCTCCATAAAAATTTGGATGAAAATTAGTATATGCAGATGAGCTGTAGATGCTTCACAGCTTGACACCACTGAATGTTCTTTTTTTTAATTTGCCTGAAAGCTCAGAGCTTTTTCTTCTTTTTCTAGAAAAAAGGAGAAAGCCCACTTTTACATTTCAATTGTTTTAATTCCATTATATCTTAATAATCATATGTGTAATGTTTAAAGGATGATTATTTTAAGCTACTTTTGTAACTCAGACTTTAGACTAAGAGTGGTCTATCTCTATCAGACTGACTTGCTTATTTTCTGTAACACTCCAGAAAACATAACAGAAAGCACAGTTCCTTGAAGAATCCATCCAACTCCTACCACTTATTTGCTACCTAGATAATTTCCCACTTTAATTATAATATCATGGGTTTCTTATTTGTAAAACTAAAAGAGTTGCTCAGCTTCTGTATAAAACTATTTGGTAGCTTGAATTATTGTAATGTTTCCAAAAATATCTGAAAAATTTAAAAAATAATTTACAGAATAGTAACATTAACTCAATTTACCCATGGTTTGTGTCATATGTGTTGGGGATAAAATTAATTAAAGCTACAGAATTTCAAGTTTGAGATTTCTATATTTATATCCTTAAAGTTATAGTTTAGAATGGCAGGTAAAATATGTAGTATATATAGCTTATTCTGAAAAGATTTCCCACCTATTTAAATTAGAAACATTAAGAAGAAGAAGAAAAAGAAAAAAAACTTGTTTAAAATAAGTAAATCATAAATTCAGAACAAAATGTAACAAAACCAAAAATGGAAAGAGCATTATTTTTTTTTTAGTTTTATAATAAGAGAATGATAATCTCTTTTGTAACTGCCACACCATAGCAATGACATTTGAAATTATAGAATGAAGTAAGAATAAATAAATCTTTTCTTTATTCACAATTTTGAATGGCTATTATAAGAGTTTATCCTACCAACATCACGTAACAAAAGTCAAATTTAGACCTTCTCTTCTATCAGAAAGCTGGTACTCTTTCAATGTCATGAGGCCAGGAACATGGAAGTCCCTTTTCAATGTCAAAGCCCAGAGGGAAGGGGGTAGAGCACGCCTTCCAAACCTGGAACAGCAGCAGATGGAAACATGACTTTTTCTTTTTCCCATGCTATATGTGATATGTTTCCATATAAAAATGATGATAAATAATATATTGATAGAAGTATAGTTAAGCAATATACATTTATGTGGGGCACATGGAAACATAATTATTTTATATTAATTTAATAAGAAAAACTACCTTAAGTTATAATCAATTGATCAACAAATAAACTTTTAGGGCTATAAATTCAGTCATTTATAAATTTATCATACCCATTCAATCTATTATTTTTACTTATATCACTCTTGGAACTAATACCATATCTTATCAAATCTATAATATCCTCCATGCAAATTATTTTATATATCTCAATGAAAAAATGAAATACAATTAAATGACCCTCTATTCATTCTAAACTCAATCTTAATTTGAGAGGTGACAAAATGCAAAAGAGCACATTTTAGCACTGAGCATATATAATATTGTTTTAATATGCTTTTTGTTTTGTTTAATCAGCAATATGTGAGCCTCAAACCTTTTAAAACTCTGTGTTTCAACATCAAATATTATATCATTTTAGTTTATATCTTTCATAGTTCAGTATCATATAAAATTTTACAGATATGCCATGATTTTCTATTTTGCTTTTTCATATCACTTATTGTGTTATATATATGTTATATAGAGAAATTAAAAAATTATATATATAATTTTTAAACAGAAGCCATTTACTGACTCTTAAGGACATCTCTTTCTGAGGTGTACTTTAGGAAACCTTTAGTTGCATTAGCTTATTTTATGGAAATTTGGACCATCAACTACTTTATTTTGTAGTACTTTAAGGATGTATGCATGTCAAATTGAACATGGAATGTGTGCTGTTTGGTTAAATACTTAATATCATTTAAGTTGATGTGTATACTTCTTTACAAAGTTTTAATAATATTACTAAGATTTTTAGCTATATGTCTCTTCTTATCTTGTATTAATACTTTAAAATAGATTGATACCTAGATAGAAACATAGATCCATAAGTAATGGGAAAAATAGGCTCAGCATGAAAGTGAGTTAAAATTGAATAACTGGTTGATGTACTACCTAGATCATTTTTAGGAATGAAAATTACTTTCCCAACATTTGGAAATGCCCTGAAAGATGGACCGTGAAGATGACTCCCTTGGTCAATTAGACTTCATTTTGTTGAGGTCGGAAACCAGTGGCTGATCATTACAGGGCCTATCAAGGCCTGATGCCCCAAACGGAATGACCGTGAAGGCCTATCACATCTCCAGAGCTCCCAGTGGGGTTTTCTGAGGGCTTCCTTTGAACTTGGCACTGCTCAAAACTGCCCCCCCTTAGGTGTTTAATCCCAGGAGCATTTCCTAATAAATGCCCTGTTTCCAAATCTTTATCTAGGAGGCTGCTCCTTGGGAAGCCTAGCCTGGATAACAAGTGGATCTAAACTTTACAAAAGAAATATAGAAACATTTCTCTTCCTCCAGGGGCACAAAACATGAGGTGGGCATATTTTGTTATTGTTGGCTGCATACAAAAGGAGAATCCAGACGTGATTTTCTGCAAACTGTTTAATAATATTTGAATGACACTGCCCTGGTACGCCACGCCATTTGTAATTCACAGGGAATTCTCTTTATAAACTAGGGAACAAGGATTGCTGGGAAGTGAGCTCAGATTAATGCACTTGAAAACCAGGTGGATAAAGAACTCAAGTGAAGCACAATTTACAATAGCCAAGAGTTGGAAGTAACCTAGGTGCCTGTCAGTAAATGAATGGATCAAAAAAATTATGGTATATATACACAATGGAATTCAATGCAGCAGAGAAAAGAAGGAGCTACTACCCTTTGCAACAGCATGAATGGAACTGGAAAGCATTATGCTGAGTGAAATAAGCCAGGCATTGAAAGAGAAATACCATATGATCTCACCTTTAACAGGAAGCTAAGCAACAAAACAAACAAGCAAACAAAATAAAAACAAAGACACTGAAATAGAGAACAAGGGGACAGTGACCAGAGGAGAGAGGGGAGGGAATTTAAGGGGAAAAAGGGGAGGGATTTAGAGGAACCAATATAAAGGACAGAGACAATACCTAAGAAGGGTGGAAATGGGAGGGAGGCGGAGAGCATGGGGCAGGTTGGGTGGGGAAGGGAGAAATAGACAGAAAACTGTACTTGAAAAATAATTAAATAAAAAAGCAAAAGGAAAAAGAACACTAAGTGAAGACACTAGTCTTTGTTTTATCCAGTGACTCAAATCCAGTACCTTCAGAGGCTAGATCAAACCCATTATTTCTTTTTAGTTTTTATTTCAAGGGAAGGATGATGTGCATAGACAATGTTTGCTGTGAAAAATGCTTCCAACAAATATGTTTATGACAGATGTTTATGGTGAAATACCTAGAATCATCTATTTTATCTCCATAGAACTGGAAAAAAATAAAGAATAACTAATTGGCTGTAAGATAAAATACCAAAAACTAAAATAAAATAAAAAAGGATCATTAAAAAGGACATAATGAGACGTGAAAAATTAATAACAGAAGTCACTTTAATGCTATGTAACTGATGTTAATAAAAGAATATATTCATATGAAGGAGTTTACTGTAAATATTCCTGGATGGGACTAAGAAGAATAACAAGACAGGCTGAGGAGTTTGGAATTTTCTCTAAAATCCATAGGAACCATCAAAAGAGGGTTTTTTTTATAGTTTATTTCTCATTGTATATTTTATTACCATTTATCCCCTTAAACCCTCTTCCACCTTCTCCCACTTTCCTCCCCCCAGAATCACTACACCGTTGCCAGTATTCATGAGTTTTTCTTTTTAGCTCTATCTCTCTACCCCCAACTCCACTCCCCACCAGAGCTGTCAGCCAGCTCTCCATTTATAAATCTGTCTCTATTTTGCTTGTTAGTCCAGTTTGTTCGTTAGATTCCACATATGAGTGAGCTCATATGGTATTTGTCATTTTCTGACTGGCTTATTTTACTTAGCATAATGTTCTCCAGGTCCTTCTATGTTGTAGCAAAGGGTAAAATTGTCTTTCTTTTTTTTTTTACAACAAAATAGTATGCCAAGTAGTATGTGCAAAAGTACCATAGCTGTTTTATTCAGTCATCTACTTATGGACTGTTTATAACATTGGTTGTAGAGAGAGGATTAATGTTTCTAACTAGGGAGGTGATTGTGGAAATAGAAACAGAGCCTTTTCAAAAATATTTCAGTGGAAAATTCAAAAGGAATAGGAGATTAATTGAAATTGCACATAATTCCAATAAAGAGAAAGAGCAAACCAAGTGACACTAAAGTCTTGCGTTGATGCAGAGTACCTTAACAGGGGTCATCCTAAACAACATGTGCACACACAGAGTCTAGTGTGGATGCTGAGACACAGGTATAACGAATGGCTAATTGAGGGCTTTTGTTTTTTTGTCTTGCCTGGACTACATTGATTTTCTGTCTTAGATTATTGACATTTAAAGTATGATTGTTGAGAGCTGGCTGGTATGACTCAGTGGATTGAGTGCTGGCCAGCAAACCAGAAGGTCCTTATTTAATTCCCAGTCAGGGCACACACCTGGGATGCGAACCAGGTCCCCAGTAGGGTGTGTGAGAAGCAACCACACATTGATGTTTTTATCCCTCTCTTTCTCCCTCCCTTCCTCTCTCTCTAAAAATAAATAAATATTTAAAAAATAAAATATGATCATTGAAGTCCATATATTTATATAGTGGGGGGCAGAGAGAGAGAATGTTAGAACTAGTTTTCAGTAATATTGCTGTTAAAAATGAACCTGTTTGGGGACCGTATATAAACATATATATACATGTATATATATGTGTGTGTGTGTATGTGTGTACATATATACACATATATATGTTTCATTATATATATGTAATGACGTGTTTATTTCTAACTAAGAAATTTTAGAAGAAAAGTTGTAACATCACAAGAGAGTATCATTTCTCTCTTATTCAAGGGACTTTAAAGTTTGGGTTCTGCTTTGTAGTTTTTAACACAAACAGTGCTCTACTTAGTTTTGTGACACTACATGAATAAAATGTAGAGTGATTGGTTGAGTTTTGAGGTTATGGTTTTTAAAAATTGCTGAAATGGGCACACTTTACATCAAGTGAAAAGAGCTGTTTTACGAGGTAGAAGTGGCATAAACTTTTGCGCTGAGTACATTTATTATAAACAAATATTAGGCGCTTTGTGAGAGACCTTAATTTTATATATACTATTACATGACTATAAAATTAGACTTTAAAAATATTTTAGTAGGTAGCAAATAATAAAGTTAAGGCATCAAAGTTTAACTGGATGGGTTTCTGTGATGTGTTTTATATTGTCCTTAATTTTATGATGGAGCCAGGGATTACTGATGCCTGTGTCCACATCCATGGCATCAGTCTGGGCTGTAGTGCTCTATTGCAATAGAACTTAATATGCCTCATATTTTAGTATTTTTACCTAAATGAGTAAATGTTAATTTCAGAATCCACACATTTTTATTACTTAATAAATACAACTTGCACTTTTTTTATCACATCTAAAACTTCTGCTACATGAAGTAATAACATTTGAGCTGAAGCATAAGAAATTGCAGTATTAAACATGAAAACTGTCTTAACCAATTCACCACTGATGTCTAATACGGACATGAGTTCAAATGAGAATCCTATGAGTATTTTGGGAAAAGAGAAGGAAAATATACAAAACAGCCATTAGGAGAGAAATTTTGATTTTGCAAGTACAAGAAAAAAGCATTAAGCTATAATTTTAAAAAAAGTTATGGAGCTCTCCAAAAAGCTTGAAGCCAATTTAATTAATGCAACCAACCTATTTTTCTTTACATGCTATAAAAAATTTAGTAATCTGAGGGTTAGTTTTTCAAAGTCTATGGAATTTTGCAATTATGTTTTAAATCAAAATACATTTATGTATATAATTTTGAAATTAAAATAATCCCAAAATGCACCCCTAATGTGAGGTCCACTGTTAATTATTTTGAGTTACAGATTAGGATGTAAATATATCATCACAACAAGAGTTATATATGGCTATGTAAAAAATTAATGCATCTTATTTTAATAGAACTAAAAAAATAAAGATCAAGATATTTGAAAATCATCTTCTGGGTTTTGGAATCCCATAAAGAAGGAATTACATTGTCAAACTGCCAAGTTACAGATCCTGCAACTCCGAAAGGCCCTTCTCGTCAATGTGCCACCAGTATTCTTGAGTGTACGATCAGGGAGTTTTTTCCTGAGCAGTGTTCACAGGATAGGACTTGATTAAAGATACAAAATGAATTCATTGTAATAGGATATCATTTTCCTTGTCAACAGATTGTTATTTCAGTAGAAAATATTTGGAAGGGTTACTGGATGGAAAGAGAAAGAAAATAAAGAAGACAGAAATGGTGTGTGTGTGTGTGCGTGTGCATGTGCGTGTGTGTGTGCGTGATGCCCTGTAAGGGGGGCACTGAGAGAGGAGCATATTTATTTGCTAGGTAACAGCAGTAGATTGCATACATAGGTAACATGTATACATAATATAATATAATGTTAAGATTATTTCTTATAAAAAATAAAAGTAGCTTAGACACTTTCACTGACTCAAAAAATATACATAAGAAAGTTGGGTTTTATTAATTATTTTAAATTAAAATCTGAAGGTTTCTCCATAAGCCAATATATTAATCAGAAAATATGATGATTTTGCTAAGGAAAATAATAATGTTTCCAAGTGTTATTTGAATAATATATAACTGATTTAATATATTTTCCTATTATATATATATATATACATATATACACACATACATATATTACTGACAATAAGCTTTTAAAATTTGAGGAATTAAATATTCAGACACTAGTGTATACTTATGTAACAAGTTCTCAAAATTTACTCCAAGCTGGTGTTTGGAGACAAGAGTCATTTAATAAAATTATTTCATAATTGCTAACAGTAACTATAAATGTTATTTCAGGTAAAATATTTTTAGTCTGCTTATACTAGTACTCTATTCTACTAAAGGAGTCTGATTTTATAAGTTGTATTTACTTCAAAACATTACATTGCCTTATGCAACCTTTTCAAAGCGCTGGGTAGAGGTGCACACGTTAAATTCATGAACTCCCCATTCCTTCATTCTCTTATCCATTCATCTACCCATTCAAATACTATAGTATAGGGAACAATAATCAGTGAACCTCTGATTGTATTTTCTGAATTAACTTGAAAGAGATGATCTTCTCTTGTAGTGCTGATTTTCCTGTGCAGTATGGTGCTAAGGAAGACCTTGTCAATAAGCTCTTCACATACATACGTATATATTTTGTATGTATAGGCTTAATGACAAAGCCTATACATAGGATACAAAGGAACAATACTTTGGTACGTTCTATTCGGTATGTGTCTATCAAATATTTTATGAGGACTATGAATATAGTCTTCAACAACAATAGGTATTATACCCAGTTCAACCTACTTAACAATAGATACCAGCTATTTCTTTCCATATCTTCAGTAGGATAATAAATTCATTAAACACTTTAATTCCAATCATATCTATATCTATATCTATCTACATATATAATTGGAATTAAAGTGTTTAACATATTTGTTATCCTACTTAAGATATGGAAAATGTATATTTAATTCCATATACAGAGAGGAATAGATAAATATATCATTTACATACAAGTTGTTTCCCTGATTGCTATGTCTATTCAAATCCACAAACCTGACATTGTTATGCATCTAAGACTATGTTTCCTGTTAGAGTGGACAACAAAATTGTCAAGCTAGAACATAGATTAGGAAAATCAGTCAGTGTAAAACTACAGTTCAAGCAGTATTTTGAGCAAGTAAATTATCTGTAAATTATAGTACCTTATCTTCAAAGTTTTATAGATTAGATAAGTTGTACTTCCTAAAATTGGGATAGACATCTAGTCAATTTTTTTCTGTAGTAAGAAATGGTTATGGTGTTAAAATATGCATTTTATTTTCTATTTGGTGCTTGACATATGTCAAGATGAATTTCATCTTTACATAAAATCAAAATGCATTTCACACTGTGAACTTTTGATAAGCCAGTTTGAGCAGAACACTCATTAAGAGTAATGGAGATTGAACATATACAGACACTGTTATACCACAACAAAATTTAAATCTCTAATGTTCAGGATATTACCAACCATGAAAGATTCATGAGTTGGGATCTTCAAATTAAAAGGTATATAATTTGGTTTACAAATCAAATCAATCTTTCCTGTGTTTGCAGAATTTGTATTTTGTCACCAAATGTTGCTACAACTAGAAAGGTAGTTTTTCATTTCTTTAACCAGGTGCAACACACCTATTATGAAACAGATACAAGATAAATGAATGCATGTGGGATCATATTGGGACTGTGGCAAGAATTAGAATGAGTACAGGGAGAGTTTAAAATGTATTTCTTTCCCTGCTCTGGAAATGCAATACTAGCATTCTATCTAGTTTTTAAAATTCCTTTTCATACCTTCTTTCAAACACCTAACTGTTCTTTAGTTACCAAACTTATGCTAGGGGCTGGTCAATGTCTTAGTCAGCTATGGCTGCCATAACAAAATACCACAAGCTGAATGGCTGAGTAACTACAATTTATTTTCTCACAGTTTAGGAGGCTGGAAGTCCAAGATCAAGGTGCTAGCAGGTTTGGTTTCTCCTGAAGCCTCTCAGCTTTCAGACAGAAGCATTCTCATTGTAGCTTCACAAGGTCTTTCTTTGGTACGTGCAGCTCCCTGATGTTTCTTTCTCTCTCTTCTTTTAAGGCCACCAGTCCTTTTGGATCAGAGCTCCACCTTTTGGCCTCATTCTACCTTAATTACCTTCTTAAAGGCCCCATCTCTGATTATGATCACACTGAGGGCTAGGCCTTCAACATGTGAATTGTGAAGAAGCACATTTCAGGCAATAACATTTCATCACTGTTTTCCTTTCTTTTCTTGCTCTAAAAGTTAAGATTTGGTCTCAGGTACTAGCTCCTGTGTGTATTAGACTAATTCTGAATATTTAGATCTTATTTTACACAATGATTTTGCTCACAGAAAATGATGAAGTGGAAATAAATGATGCTGAGAAGCAGTGTACTTTGGTGGTTAAGCCCCCAGATCTAGGCCAGGCTGCCTGGTTTGGATTCTGGTCTCACCATATACTGGCTAAGAGGCCTTGGGAAAATATCATAACCTAAGTTGTCTTATGTGTAAAACTAGCAGAATAAACAATGCTTTACAAGTGATTCACAAAGTATTATAACAATTCTGACAAGTAGTAAATGCCTTATATAACCTAATTTTATTATTAAGAATATTTTTTCTATAATTCTGATGTTTAAAGAAATACTTTATTTTTTAAAAGATTTTATTTTTTTATCTGTAGAGGGGAAGGGAAGGAGAGAGGGAGAGAAACATCAATGTGTGGTGGCCTTCGTGAGTCTCCTGCTGGGAACTGGCCTGCAGGGAACCGGCCTGCAACCCGGTATGTGCCCTGACTGGGATTCGAACCGCAATTGTCTGGTTCGCAGGCCCCTGCTCAATCTACTGAGCTACACCAGCCAGGGCTGATTATTTTTTAAATGAAGGAGATTTTAAAAACGTTTCAATTGCCAGTTGACAACGTTCATAAACCCTGGTGTCAGGCTGCCTGGGTTGCATCCTGGCCCTGTTGTTTCCTAGCATGATGTCCTCTGAGAAGTCACTTGACCTCTCTAGTCATAATTTTGCTTGTAAGTGAAATGACTATTAAAAAGGCCAATTTATGGGATTGTGGTGAGCATGAAATTCAGTAATACAGATAAAATGTTTAAAGCATTGCTTGGCACAAAATAAGAATTAATTACTCTTGTGACTTTCACTTATATAAATATTAATATAAAGATGAACATGCCTTAACTGTTCATCTAACAGTTACTAACTTACCAAATGTGTGCTCCAAACTTTGTTGTTTTTTTTTAATTTACCCACACCTGAATAATAGCCATTTTTCCCCAGCTGTCACTGCTGCAATTCAAGTTTTTCCTTCTACTTTTGAGGAATTTCTGAGTAGGCAAATGGAGAAGGCACTCAGCTTCTACAGCAGTTTTACAGACTGATTTTCTTTGTTCTTTTGTTGCTGTTTGATGTTTGGGTAGATAAAGAGCAATGTCAGGGTTTCACATTTGCTTTGTTGGGAAAGAAATAGTTAAGTCACCCCATTTAGAGCTATTCTCTAAATGATGGGGGCAGTAGAGGAAGAATCTCCCAAAACATACAATTTTAAGGAGAAACAGGGTGAATTAATGGCAGGTCAACAGGCGGGTAAGAAACCTTCAAATTGCACCCCTTCTCTGACCCAGAAGTTACACATCTTTCAATTTATCCATCGAAAATAATAGAACAAAGCTTAAAAATGTAGGTATGAAGATGCCCCATAAAAAGTGAGAACATTTGTTTATAACCTTGTAGGATGATATGCTTGCTTTCACTGGGGGTGGGTATGAAACACATGCATATGCAAACACTTACATCCGTACTTACCAAAATAACAGTGGTTATTATGGGATGCTCAAGATTGTTTTCCTCAGGATGTTCGATGTTTGTTATTTGATAATCAGGTATATGTGCAATCTTATAATAACAATGCCAAACAAGCCCTGGAATTAGAAGAAATTTATAATTCATATGTTACAAGTAAGTGCTGTTAAGTCTAGATGGCGTGACACATCCTCTCTGTTCCTTAGTTTCCTCATTTATGTAAAGAACACAAGAAAATGGGCCTTCGCAAACTCATGAGGCTGCTGTAAGAACAATATAAGATGGAAAATATAAAAGTGCTTTGTGACATTGAGAGAACAATGGAAACATTAGGGGTTAGTGTTAGAGGTGATAATGAACTTGATGATTCTCTTCCCGGGTGATTAAGTGGCACCGTGTACATTCTACTTTTTCTGTAGAAAATATTCCTCGGAAATACAGGTCCCATTCAAAGCCCATTCTGCACAGAAATTTAACCTGAATGCATCATAACTTCATAAGAATGACCGTTATTTGGACACTGCTGGTGAAAGAATGGGGCCAGCATAGAGGAGGCCGAGGTGCTCAGGGCACTGCGCGCTGGTTTGATCCCAGCTGGCTCAACCCTGGGAGCTTTTGCACAGACACTATCAACATATCGCTTGTTCAGTGAGAGTTTATCTTGCTGCAGTTATAGGGGCACTACCAAAGCCGTGGAGGTAAAGGAGCCTCAGCTCCCCTACCTGCCTGGAGAGAGGATTAGAGGGTCTCTTTTCTTTAGGTACCTGTGTCTGGTTTCTGTATTTGGAGGGCTTATTTTTAATAACTGAAGAGAAAAGGGTGAGGTGAATGTATTCCTTCTGAGAGACTGGAAAGGCAATATGATCCATGAGAAAAGCTGCTTGCTATAAAATAAATGACACAGATTTAATTACCTAGCACTTCTCCGCATCCGACTTAAACCCCTGTTCTCTTGGCTAGCACAACTTTGCGTAAAACAAATGCAAGATGAAAGGATTTTTTTCTTTTTAAAATCTTTTATGTATTTCTTTTGTTCCAATATAGAAAAATTTAGAAAATGCACCTCTTGAATTGTTCTTTAAGCTGAAATTGAGTCTGTGAAGCCATTTCATCACTGGGCATTATTTCACAGGATGGTGGCTGTCAAAAAACTACATTAAACTTAACACATGGCAGACTGCATCTTAGAAGGAGATTCTGTGAGAATAAGTCTTAGGAGGAGCACAGAGCCAGAGTAATCGATGCTGAAATCTTGGCTTTATAGCTGGTTGCTACACAAAGGACCGATGTTCACCATTCAGATTGTGTACCTGGGTACAGAGTGGGTTACTCCTGGGGTGCTGCTTTTAGGACTTCATGAGGGATAGTTTCATGAGCTACTGCATGTTTAATCCACATGTTTAAATCTACATAGTAACACTTAGAAATCACACCCAACATTCATTGTGTGCTAGAAATTAAAAAAAAAAGTGGTTTTAGAATAGGTGACTCAGGTTCAGATTCTGACTCTGTCATTTACCAAATAGAATTTAGGACAAGGCAGTTAAATTATGTGATTTCCAGAGTCCTTATCTTACCTTCTAGGGAATTTTAAAGGATTAGAGAATATACTTATAAAATACAGTGCCTATTAGCAGATTGGAATATCTGGCTATTCAGAGAGAACATTCTGATTCAATGCTTACAAATTTATTATATAAAATGATTTGTACTGATCCAGGTTTGGAGCTGAACAGATATTAGTTGTTTAAAAATAAATACTGTATACTGATTTATTACAAATTTGCAAACTAAATCCATCTTTAAAAGTAGAACATATAGAAATAATTCTTTACCTTTCCTCCCACTACTTAAAACCACCTATTAATAGTGTTCCACTCAGTTTATGTACTAATGTGTGTACTTATGAATAGAGAAAGAAGAATGGTGTTGGAGATAAATTCTCTTTGAAAGTGGCGACGCATTTTTAGTCTGTTAATAAGACTCTGTGGACAGACCCTGGTTTCTCTTCCCAAGACAGTGCAAGCTGTCTTAGGAAAACATACCACTTAAGGCTTGATAAGCAGAGATCACATTAATCTAAGTTAACAAGTTTGCTCCTGCCCCAGGTGTTGGAGAAAAAGTTAGTCTGCATTTACTTTCGATCAAAAAAGCAATTTGCTGGCAAAAGGCTACTGAGACATGTGTAGAGACTCCCTTATATAACACAGGGAATGAAAGATTATAAGAAGCCACACAAGTCTGTTGGGAGTTAATCAGTCTAGTCGCTAAGCAAAATATGTGTGTCCCCAACATCCTTTGTAACCACTTTATTTCATGCTCTATTTATATTTATTGAACTCATTTTGCATCTTCACACTATTCTAGAAGCTAGGTACTTAAAGATGAATAAGTAGAGTCTTTTTCCTTTGAGAAGAAGGAGAGACATAAATGCATGCAGTACAAGAGGTAACACCTAATAAATACTGCTGATATTGAATGTGCTTGGTGCTGTCACAGAAATACACAGCAAATATTATGGTATCACAGAATAAAGAGTGATTAATTTTGCCTGGAGGAGTAAGGAATGCTTAAAGAATGGGTAATATTGGACAGAGCTGGGCTTGCCAATTGAATACAGAGGACTGGAAACTTGGAAACATTTTGTAGACAGAGGAGGCAAACAAAGGCTGAGAGGAAGGTAAATTCATAATTCTTTGCAATACCCTTCTGTGCAGACAGAAAGTGTATTGTGTTTAGGGTTGTAATTCAGGAAGATAAAGTTGGTCTTATTTGGTTGGGGTTGTGAATGGTGTGCTGCATTGCTTGGACTTCATTCCTGAGACAGTTCTATGCTGGCAATTTAAAAAGTGTCATTAGGGAAAGGCATGGATACAACCATGTCACAGAAAATCATCTCCAGGAGCAATGTGGGAAAGAGCCCGGTGTTAGGGATTGGGTGGAGAGGAGGAGACAGGCAAGGAGTCCATTATAAGAATCGTGAAGTAATCTGACAAAGGAACAAAAAGCCAGGCATAGCTCAGGATTCACTGTCAGAGTGGTGCAGCTCCTGCTTCATATAATGTGATTGTATTGACTGTAGAACATTAATTTAAGAACTTCCAGGAGGCAAGAAAATTTACATCAAGAATAGAAATAATTTTAGATAAGTTACTTGGATGAACTAAAATGTCCATTGAAAGTTTTTATGAAAATTATGTATTTAAAAGTTATTCTCTCTTCCTCCTTGTGCTAGGTATATATTGGTGAGTGAGTAAAAGTCTTGTCATTCAATCATGTATTCAGTCTTCATTCACTAAGTCATTATGAATTGTCTCCATCTGTTAGACACTACGCTAGGTGCAGGGTGCTGAATGAAACGCACCCTTTTTGTATCGGCATCTCACTGTTAAGAGACTTGCTCTGAAACTGTATGTACAACAGGGCATATTTATCACACCAAAGCCTTTGCTCAGCAGAAAATACAGTTTGGGACAAAAATGATATTATTGTTAGAAAATATTATAGTGATTCTATGATTTGAAACTGTATATGTGGTATTGTGTTTCTGGAAAATTTCTCAAAATAAATCTATTTTGGAACACAATTTCTTCATTACATTTTGAGAAAATAATTACACACTGCTAGTAGGGAAAAAGATGACATTGTGCCAAACCATTAATACTATCAGGGGTTAATCACACTTTACTGTGTTCCTATATCTTAGACAGTTCTGAACCACAGAAAACTTTTTTTTCTTTTTTTACCTCTGCAATTCAGTATGGAAGTGGAGGGTGATGATATTCTTTTTCTTCCTTTCTTTACTTTTTAAACATAAATTCTTCCTATAGGATAAAACTAGAGTGACCACAGTAGTTAACAGACATTTCATTTTGGGTAAGGAAGCAGCTATGTCATCGATTCTAGCCCAGAGTGAGGGAATCCACAGTGATCATTTATTTCCACTTGAGACAGGGCATATTCATTGCACCAAAGCCTTTGCTCAGCAGAAAATACAGTTTGGGAGCAAGTGAGCATTTGAGATTGGGCTATGGAAAGCACATAAGGTAAAGTTAATATAAGTTGCAACAGTTCTGCTGCTGAGGGAAAAGACACCTTTAAATAACTATTTATCCATAAAATAAGTCAAAATTTTTTCTTTCTAGTTTTTTTCAAAGTGGCCCCGCTTAATGGTCAGGAGCCTGGAGTTTATAGAATGGAACATAATGGATGGCACTAATGCATCCATCTTAGTTAATTACATGGTAACTTTTGGAAGTTGAATAATGTTTATTGCTCATGTCCATCTCCTGCTGAGTGCTGCTTCAATTGAATGTCACAGAATTTTATTTATGCTCAATTTTAAAAGAGTGTTCTGTAATCTAGGAGCTTATCATATTAACTCCTCCTCCAAACAAGGGCAGAGATGCAAATAAAGAGGTTATTAAAATCTGCTGTAAAAGACATAGATCTTTCATTAAAAGTTGCTAGACAAGCAGAAACATATAAGCTTAACTCACGAAGATTAACATGGTTAGGTTAGAGGCTAATTGTGTTTTGCATCTGAAATGTAATAAAAGTTTGTACCCTTCAGGGGCAAATACAGCTAAGGTTCATCAATTATTACCATCTTTAATTCTGCAAACCCTGGAAAACTAATTCAGAGCAATAGTATGGCTAGTTAAGATGATAAATCTCTAATTAAACAAGGAACTATCTTCTTAAGTGAATAATCTGTATCTAGATCTCAGTGTGTCTCAGCATATTTAAGTGTGTGTGTTGGAGAAGAATCAAAGTGGGTTTATAATGTTCGTGGTAGAGAGCTTGAGGTACTTGGAAATGCTATTGACATGAGTGTAAATTATTAATATCATAATTTCCTGAAAGCAAGTTTTGTCACTTCATAAATATTAACTTTATGAAAATTTTATTATAATTTTTCCAGCCAATTACTTTGTCAGAACACTGCAAGATGGATTCTTTAAAGCCTGAGTTCCATCTAAATGATATTGAAATCTGAAATGCTTCTGGCACTGTCACAGAAGGGACACAGGTTTTATGTGTGAAATGAAAGTTGTAAGTCAAGGAGGAGTGTTGGGTTTTCCAAGTGTGATTTTTTTCTGTTTGTTTGTTTTATGTTTTTAAAATAGCCATGAGTAAAATATGATTTAAGATTTAACATGCATGGTATAGAAACTTGTAAGAGTACTTAATTTTATCATTTTAGAAACATGTTTATTGGATGAATATTCATGGTAGTTCAACCTGCTGAGACTTCTGCCTCTTTCTATAAGCAACACCAGCCAAGAGAACATTACCCTCATTCTCTGTTTCACAGTTAACTTGTACATTGTGATTCAAACTATTAAACTCTGTCATACCAAAAAATAATGTTGGCAAGGCTGCCACATGCTTATAATTGGGTCTTGGATAGATAAAGTCAACAATGCTGAAAAAAAAACAATTTTAAACTTTAAACAATTATTACTCATAAGGTGAAGTGAATAAATCACAATTTGTTTGAAAGAATCTCTGTATCTGATATGCAAGGACGTGATCTGTTAAGGCAAAGAAATTTTTACCCTCCTCAAAGAATGAATTGTCTGGGAGTACAGAGAAGAAGGGGTCTGGCAAGAGTCCAGGTCTGCAGCCTCAGTGATGATGAGGCCATTTACTGTGGAACTGCATGTTAGCAGAACCTAGTGGCTACAGATGCATATAATCCTTACCCCCAGGCTTAAAATTAGAAAATCAAAGACCCTAATGGAGAAGGCTTACGTTGAAACTAGATGCTGGCCTCTGTGTGGCTGCTTTGTTGACATCTTGTCACATTAAATTTATTAGAAACTTGAAGGAAGAGTAAGGCAACAAGAAAAATGGGGAGAAAAATCAATGCATTGCAGCAGGTCTAGGGACCAATCTAAACGACAAGCTTCAGTTGTACTTCCAATGTGCCTTTTTCATTTTGCGATGCTGTAAAAAGTAAGATCTTCATTAGTTACCTCTGCTGTTTACAATCCCCACAATAGAAATAAAAAGGAAATGAGATGTTCCATTTTTAATATTACACATACAATCATTTTAGAGTGTGGAGGTTAATTCTCCCTGCAAAAGTGCAGGAAAGGAATTAAAGGAAACAATTCGAATGTTTTAATTCTTTTTGTTCATTCCAAGGAGTGGAATTAGGCACCAAAACACAAAACAATTATATGTTTAATTTAAAACACATATTGATTTTTTTCTGAACAATAGATAGGCACTGCCACTAAATATAAAGCTTAACTTGCATAAATAAAACATTTCCCTACCTAATAACTCAAAACTAAAGTGATAGTTATAGCAGATGCCCAGCGTACCAAGATAATATTTATAAAATAAAATGAATCTTAGTCATTGCTATGATAATAAGTAATGCATGAAACAAACCAGGTATAGATGAGAAAACTACTGTTTGGAATTTCATTCTAACCCCCTACTATTATATAAAATGTACCACTTTATTTATTTATTTCACCACGTGAATTCCGAGACACCTCTGAAAACATCAACGGACCTGAACTGAGCTCTTCAACTTACTGTTAATTGAATAGCATTCCAGATATCATCATATCTAATTGGACCTCAAAGTTCTAATGTTGGATTATAAAAGAAGCCTTTGTCTTGGTATCCATTGTCAAATTCCTCTAACTCTGGCACTTTCAAATGCAAAATGTTTGTGAGCTCCATTCTTAATGATTCCTTCATTTCTTCCCAAATTTTCAAACTGAGTCTCATGATATGCAAGGATCCATCATCTTGTATTGAGCAGAATGAAGCTGCATATGAAAGGAAGGCCCAGATCCTCAACCCCAAAGGCAAATGTAAAATTGTAAAATTGGATGGGTGTGCTGTTACTTCAGTTGTGTTCAGCCGTGTCCAATTAAGTCGAGAAATACCAGAGAAAGAGATGTAGAATAAAGCCAGAGAGTGTATATGTGTTATGGACTGAAGCGTGCCCCCTCAATTCATGTATTGAAGCCCAAGCTCCAAACCATAGATCCCCAGTGTGATTATGTTTGATGATTGGACCTTTAGGGTATAACTGAGGCTAAGTAAGGTGATATGGGTGGGGCTCTCATCAGATAGAACTAGTGCCCTTCCAAGGAGTGGCAGAGAGATCTGAGGGCTCTGTCCGCTGTGTGAGAAGATAGGGAGAAGGCAGCTGTCCATGAGCCAAGGAGAGCCCCCTTACTAGACACTGACCCTGCTGGCACTGTGATCTTGGACTTTCAGTCCACAGAACATGAGAAAATAAATTCCTGTTGTTTACCCACCCAGTCTACCATATTTTGCTATGACAGACCAAACTGACTAACACAGTGTATATTAGGGGCCAAGGGATTCCTAGTCCAGACTTTTGAAGAACTGAGGAGTACACCTCGTGCTCATTCAGTCCAGCAGGCCTTCAGCCCTTTGTAGGAGCTAGGTAGTGAAGAATGAAGTCTTTCTGTTATTTGTTTGCCAAATCAAAAGCAAAGTGAATTTTGAAAATGTTCCTTTGTTGTACCCATGACCTAGGTAAACTGTGAAACTACAATAGATACAGCACTTGGACATTTCTGTAGAACCCAGCTACCTGGACTAGTACAGAGTGGTAACCATGACCATCTGGGGTGTAGCAAATTAAACAAAGGTTTAAAAATCAAAGTTGAATTTAATTGTATGAGTGTTCCAATAAAGCACAACCTGAATTTTGTACCAAATAATTTAACCAGGAATTTCTTTTTTTCTAAAGTTTAGACTGTGATACTCAACTTTTGTAATTCATTATTTTATCCATCTATTTTTCCTTCCATTTAATAAATAATAACATATAGATCAGTAATACCGAGTACTTAGAGAACTATTAAGGCACTGCCACCAATTCCAGGAACTCTCAGCAGAGAGTAGTGGGACATGGAGTAAGGAGAGAAGGCAGCGTCTTTAGAGAAGAGTGAAAACTGCTGAGATTGAAACTGGGTACCAAGGGCGATGGGAGCCCAAAGCAGAAAGGCCTGGCTCTGCCTCGGCGTAGGGCCGTGTGACAAAGAATGTAACTATATGATCAATTGTTAATGGACATGGAAGGACACATGTGTAATGTACCTGTGTGGAATCAGAAAAATTGTTCAGAGGCAGAGGAAACAGAAATGAGTGGCTAACTGGACGTATTAGTGTGCAAGTACAAAAAATATGGTTCAAATAGGCTTCAAAACAAAAGTTAACTTTTACACCCTATTAGTTCTTACTTAAAACACTGCTGTGTGTGATGAAGAAGAACTAATTCAATGAAAATGAATTACTGGCTACTGTTCTACATTTTAAATGTAATCAAAAGACATAGATCAGTGAAAATAGTATTATTAATGAGCAATATGGGACATTTGTTTCTTAAAATAGTAACTTACTGAGAATATAATGATATTCTTATCACTTTGATGAGCTTCTAAAGTAAATCACTATAATTCCAGCAAGAGCTTCACTTACCAGATAGATTATTCTAATTTCAATTTCTGCCATAGAATCTGGAAAGGCTCTGACAATACTAATTCTGAGAGGTTTTGAAGAAAAAGCTGTTCTCACATACTTATCCAGACCCAGCCGGGACTCTGCCTCTGATCCTCTGTGTCATTGTTAACAAAGTAACCCTCCTTGAATTGCCAGAAAAAAATTAATAAATGAACAGTAAGTTAATTACTCCTTCTATTTTGGACATGTGCAAAATTAAGGTATCTCTCTTTACTGAGTCTCTTCCTGAACCAAACAAGACCCACAAAAAGAGAGAAAAA
Organism: Artibeus jamaicensis; assembly: GCF_021234435.1. NCBI lineage: Eukaryota > Metazoa > Chordata > Mammalia > Chiroptera > Phyllostomidae > Artibeus > Artibeus jamaicensis. The sequence continues at coordinate 19,653,624 of NW_026522025.1, read as the reverse complement.
AAAGATTTTATTAACTCCTTAAGAGTAGTAGGTTATTAGCTAACATAAGAACATCAGGAAGTATTATTGACTCATTATATATAATGACTCTTTTGGAAATGAGAGGTATTCAAATCCCTCATAATACATACTCAGATATCTCAAAGAGTTAACTGACTGGTCAATGTGTTAAGAATAATAAATAAGAAGTAAATTGAGAAAAAATATACATTCAAATCATAAAATCATAGAATTAACTCCAGAATGTTAACAATAATAAAACTGGAAGCAAGGAAGTTTGCACAGCTGAGTCAAGGTCACACACCCTGTTATTTTCTGAACTAGTACGAGAAGCATTCTCATAAGCATACCTATGCATATTTATAGGTATGCATTCTTCTTTCTCTTCTTGCACTTTACATTTCAAAAGAATTTTATAAATGGGTTATACAGATGACATGTATAACATGAATTTTATTTTACAAAATGGTTTTTTACCAAACTATAGTCTATACTTTTCAAAGTACATATGAATTTGTATTTATTTTTCCAAATTGTTACATCTCTGCTATAAGCACTTAATACATTTGGGAATAGGGTAGTAACTACTCTTCAAATAAATTTGTCAATAAATACCGTTTGCTGTTTCTACTTGTTGAAATCAATGCATAATCTGTGTACCTGCATATTCAGGCATATTTTACTTTCTACCCTCTTGTTAATGAAGTTAAAAAAAATCTCCAAAGAATCAAGGGGAAGTACACATTAAAACAGCAGAACATTCTAGAATGGACCTAGTTGATCAGCATTGAGAATTATATCAGTGGTGATAGAGACAACAATAAGAAAAGGTAGTTATTAGCTCAGCAAAGAGTGAAAGAATTCTGCCCCATTGCATTAAATGAAACTCACTGTAAGTACTTTGTTCACAGGGCCTGGTCTCTGTTATTAAAGACAAAAGTCATGTAGCTTCATCTTTAATGTGAGCCTTTGTTAAACATTCTTCTATTAACAATGAGTAGGACGGATTAAAAATATATGGTATTTGGTATTAGTGAGAAAAATATGTACACAGTTTATCAGAAACAAGTCATATTAAAAAAAACACATGTGGTTCACATGTCACTTACTGAATGTGTAATCTCACTAATTACTTAATATTTGGAAAAAGGCTTTGAAGATGAGAAGTGCCCTATGTGTTAATATTATTATTTGAGTACTATAGCCTCCATAATTAAATGTATTTGCAAATGGAGAACCATTTCTTTGATCTCTAGTGATAATAAGTGGTTTCTGCCTTCTTCCAATTTTGTAAATTATAACTTCTCAAATTTATATTAAAATTGCAATTGCTAATAGAAGAAAGAACTTTTTAAAATATGTATACTGAAGAGAAAGTTTTTTATTTTATCTACAGATAAGGAAATGATGATGTATTCAAAGACAGTATTTTAATTGTATAGATAGCATACGTGGACAGTCAAATGCTGGGTGAACTCTCACAGCAAATTACTAATGCGATGTGGTGAAAACCTACATGACCTGGAAGAGACTGGTGAACTAATATCACAAAATAAATCTATCATCAAAGCAGTTAAATAGATATGTATTGCTAAATATAATTGCGAGGGCACAATTTTATTTTAAAAATAAAATTTATTTTAAACAATAAATTGGGAATCATGTACCTCAGCTTATAGAATTGAGCCAGGCAAGTCGAATAATCAACTATGTTAAAGAGTCTTTAGTCTAAGGCTGAGGGTTCAGAAAAGGCTGCGGTAGTGCTATGGATGTAAATATTGAGAGACTCAAACGCAGGAGTCGTTTGCTCATGGATGGAGCACTTCCTAAGGGGTTTCCCTGAACACTGGAGAGTTGCTGGCTTAATATAAAAATCTCTGATAATTTATTTTGCATTCAATGTGAGGACATTTGCTTTACAATTTCATTTTGCCACATGCTCTATCTTTTATGCAGGAGATACTTTGCTGTAATTTTCTCTAGCTAATGTATCTATTATTTTGAAGTTATTCCCCAGAGCTAATTAACTTCAGCAGGTTTAATTCTTATCACCTTGCCTTATGGCTTTATTCTCTTCTAATTGCTTGAACCAAGCTTTCTTTTAGAAGAGATGGTTTCAATCAGAATGTTTAGAGTGTTAAATTAGATTCAACAAACATTTAGTTGAGGTTCTAATATGTGTAAGTCATAAAAATTTTAAATAAAATTAAAATAGAAGAAATGATTATATTGATTTTAGAGGTACAAATAGTCTGTCTTTTAAATTAATATATTGAAAACTTTTGATATGCAATTCAGTATAAGTATAAAACATGAAAACTAGCATGGGCACAAAGGGATTGAAAACAAGCTCAGTATCTAAATAATTCAACATTTCTCATTTCACCCAAAATTATGTGAGTAATTTAGCTAATTACAAATAGAATTTGGCTGGAGATATGTGGCCTTTGAGTTTAATGTTAATTACTTTACTGTGGTTTCTGTCAATTAATTTTAAAGCATGGATCAAGTGAGCTGTATCTAGAACCAAGAACAACTTGTCATGGGAAAAATTAAAAGGCGATTTAAAATTTTTTTCATGCTATAGATTTTTTTATTTAATTGGCAAATATTTAATTACTATTTTTTCACTTATAGGATACTTATTCTGATTTAAATATTGTGAGGGTTTTTTTCTGTATTTAAAGATGACAGTTGACTTGGTATTAGCTAAAAAAAAAATCTCAACATCTCATAATATGTTTATGTGTTTGATCTGACCCAGTTACCAGGTAAATTTTCTTTAAAAACAGTAGAGAACATGAAAATATCATCCCACATAAAATCATTTATCTGAATACACAGGTTCCCAGGGTGGGAAAATCAAATGAAAGGAAAGGGTGTGTTTATTTACATTTATTTACTCCTGAAATATTTTATGAGTACTTATCATTTGCAAGACCATACTAATCAATGCGTACTGAATGCAAAAATGAATATGTACTTCTTGCCCTGATAATAGCACAATCTAGTGACTGAAAAAATTACAATAAAAGATGATTGACACCAAGCAGGAACAAGAGTGTGGTGTGAATAAAGAGAGTAGAAATGCTAACTCAGCCTAGAAAAGTCAAAGCAAGTTCAGCCTACCCTGTGAGAGATTCCTGGCTATTGATCACTGTGATCACCAAATCCAATGAGAGTGTGATGAACTTAATGGAGGTCCAACACTAAAAAATGCAGATATAACTGAACTGCAAAATTGTTGATAACATTTATGTAATTCATTCTCATGTACTTTATTTTTTATCAAGCTAAACTATTCACAAAACACCTCATTAGTTTTATATAAATATTAATGGCACAATTCTACAAATAAATAAAAAATTGTGCAAACTAAAAATAACCTAAACTTTAACTCAGTTCAAAATTAATTTTCTTGAAAAGAAGCTGCTTGAAAAACAATTTGAATGTGTACTTAAAAAATATTTTGTGAAACAGGGTTATGTACACATGTCTTTGACATCAGGTGAGATTGTCCTTTTTATTGGAAGTGTCACAAACCCTGCCAGTGACAAAAGGAGGCAGGGATCTTGTCGGGAGCGCTGCCCTTAGGGGTAAGCTATTTTTTTATAACACCAGAGTTGGCCAGGATTTTTCACTGGATTTCTTATGAAGAAGTTGCTGGGGTCAGGTTGGACCAGGTCTGCCTCTTTAATTTTTTTTATATGTCAATTAACAGAATTAGTGAATCTGTGCTAAATGTAAAAGGCATTCAGCAGAACCAGTAAGCAAGAATTCTGTTGTGATTCCAGAGAGATCCATTGCTTGAGGAATTTGACAAGGTTTGTCACTGCCAATTTAATCCTGAATTAAGTGCTTTTCACGACATTTGGAACCTCAAACTTCTCTCCTCTCCCCAGTTAGGGAGATGAACAAAATAACATACTTTATCATCACCATCAAAAACCATGTCACAAGGCCCTCCAAGAAAATATTTATTCATTCTTATGGCAGCAAATAAACCATCAGCAATTCAAGCCACTAAGAAGCTCTGTAAAATTGTTCTAAGGATGAGCTATCATTCTTCTGAGTGTTTTACTCAAAGTTCATTCGAGGGCTTTGGAACATGTGCTCTGAAAAGTTGGCAAACTTTATGTAGCAGAGACGAACTTTGTATTCTCTTTCCATCTTCTTGACATATTTCTTAAGAAGGCAGTAACTCAAGCCCCTGGCTCTGGTAAAGATGACAACTTTTAGGACAGAAGACAAAAATTCCCTCAAGATTGCTGGCAGTGTTTTATTGCCAGTGTGTGCCAATGTAGAAAGCAGTGAGTCACAGCCATGTGCGGGGCTCCTCTCCTCACCAAGGCGGTGCAGCCATGGCTGGTGCCAAGCCTCACAGGTGCTCCGTCTGTGCTACAAGTTACCAGCCCTTTTTCTTCCCCAAGCGAAGTTTGTCTTGGCAAAGACACTTTTCACACTTTCAAGGATGTCAGTGGCCCTTATAATTTTCAAAGGGGGCCTATAAAACAGACGATCTTCTTTAATACTATTAAAATGTACATTGTAATACAAATGTCAACATTTGTAGGTATAGTGAAATATTTTATTTTGTTTCAAACCACAAATGAGCAATTTCCAGGGTTCACAGAATCAGTATGGTAAGTCCAAAAGAAGTATTTCTTATTATGCTTAGTAATGCAATGCTTTAAGCAAAGTTTTTTTTAATATATATATATTGGGAAAATCCAGATTAAGCACAAATGCATCCCTTTCACATCAAATTGCCTTCTCGTGACAGTAATTTTGATTGTAGTATGTATTTTCATGACAGACAAATGTAAGATGCTCATCAAAATGTTTGGCTCATAGTTTCACTATAATTTGGTTGCACATTAAACACTCATTATATTTTCTATGAAATTTAATGATGAATGTGCAGGCATTAGCTTTTCAGGAAAGAATTGGGCTGAAAATGCATCGTGAATGTCATGTGCAAAGGCAAAATTAGAAAGTGCATGTTGATTTTAAGGATAATGGATAGTTTAATGGGATGGAATCTTAGCTTATTCAGGCAATGGGGAGAGAAGAACTCAGATTATGAGACTTAAGGGTCAGTGAACAAGCTCCCAAATTTCCTGAACCAAGTACAAAAAGAGTAGCTTCTTAAAAATATTTCCTTATTTAACTGGGAAAACTAGTTTTTACATGAAATGAAGACAAGCTTTCATTCACTCTTAACAAATTTAGAATAACATAGATTGTTATTATTTAAGGACAGCTCTGAAGGCTTCGTTGGAAATGAAGGACGAGATTCCAAAATGGCTCACGCAGATGGGCAGCACATTGTTACTGGCTCTTGGGGACTAGATCTTCTCTGTGTGAACCTCCTCATAGTGCTGCTTACTCCGAAGTAGGTAATTCAAAGGAGCAGTAGGTAGAAGCCAGAATGTCTTTTATGATCCAGCCTTAGAAGCCACATGTTATCCTTTTCCTAATAGTCAGCTGGTAACACAGTCAACTTTGTAGGGTGAGGGAAGGAGCAGAGTATGGCTACCCGGGACCATGACTACCAAGAGGCAGATTATTGGAAGCTATTTTGGAAGCTGAATGCTATACCCAATAATAGACAATCACTGTCACCACACAAGTGAAACATCTGGAATAGCCACCAAGAGATAAGACTAAAAACATCATTTCTTTCTCTAGGTCAGAATTGAAGTGGACAAAACATTTTAGAGAATAATCCAGTTCTTTAAGGAATTAGAGTAAGTCAACAAATAGACCCAGCAAGTTAACTTTCAGGGAAATGTGTACAGTCAGAACAAAGATAATTATTTATCCATTTGTTTGAAATGATATGGATCATACAATTTTTATGATAATTATTGTTTCCAACCTGAGTTTTAAATCAATTTAAGTGAAAAGTTATTTTTATAACGAAATAAATACTGCCCTGTCTGGTGTGGCTCAGCAGAATGAGTATTGTCCCACAAACCAGAAGGTTGCTGGTTCCATTCCTGGTCAGGGCACATGCCTGGGTTGCCAGCCAGGTCCCCAGTGGGGGGCTTTTGAGAGTCAACTGATTCATGTTTCTCTCACGCATTGATTTTCTTTCTCTCTCCTTCTCCCTCCCTTCCCCTCTACCTAGAAATGGATAAATAAAATACTAAAAAATGTAATAAATGCCTTTCAATATCTGTGAGTCATTGTGTATCAACTAATTTATTTATAAAGCATCTAGTTTATTAAATATTTTAATTTTTCCCAATATAGTTTCAATATTAATAATTATATTTATATATTAGTTATTTTTAAATATTCATGATTGTCTTTAATTTCTCACCTTTCCCTTTTAAAAATATATAGAAACAAAAAATTATCTAGTAAAGCACAAGACTTCAATAGAATAAAATAATATAATGTAATGGAAATTTATTTTTACCCTATATTAGTATACATTTTTTTCTCCACAAAGATGCAAACGTACTCAGTTACCTATAAATCAACAAGATGTCTTTTTATCAGAAGTAGTACCAAAAAGAGTCTAAGTACTACTTCCCTTCACGTTAGTGAGAGGCTGAATATACACACACACACATATACACATATATATATATATACACTAATGTGTACTAGTATATCACTAATATGTATAGTATATTACTAGCATGTCAGCCTCTCACTAATGTATTATGTATATAATACTAGTGTGTCTGCGTGTGTGGGTATATATATATATATATATATATATATATAAAATCATCAGCATTAGACATTCAAACTTGCTGTTTGAAAAGTTCAACCATTCTACTATTTTGGACTATAGCCTAAAAATAATGTACCAACATTTCACTTTTTTAATTCCCTGCAATATGTGAAGAATTGGAATACAAAGAAGACTAAGAGGTGGGTTTACCCACAAGAAGTTCACCTGTGAACAGAGGACACTGACATCTCTGTGTCTAGCTCACCCCCTGGTTAAGGCTGTGTGTGTTATCCATGAGCACAGTGATGGTGGAAGCACAGAGCAGTGAGCTAGAGACTCCGCTGTGATGCTCTGCATCCAAATTGAAGTTGCATGCAAACATCTTTCTGTTCTACAACTTTACACGGTGATTCTGTTTTATCTGAAACCACGGAAAAATTCAGTTTCTGACAGATACACCTTGCCACCGCCTAAGGTTATGTAAATATCTTTGCACTTACTATTTCCTCAGCCTTAAATAAACTTCTTCAGATTCTTCCTGAGCTTGGTTCACTTTCTTCCCCCATTCTCAATTTATTTTTTTTTTTTTTGAGAGTGAATTTAAATGTGACTTTCTCAGGTAAATCTTAAGGACCAGTCTATCTAAAGTTGGCTTCCAAATTATTTTCTGTTTTATTATCTTGTACGTTTCCTTAATACAAGGGCACTATCTCAATTTTCTGCCTTCCTTCTGATGACTTTGCTGGCTCCGTCATTAGCACAGAAGATTGGCATATGTGATTTGGAGCAGGTGGTATAGAAAGTGTACTAGGGGAATCCCTACTCTGAGAAGTTCTTTTTTGCTTATTTAAGGTTGATCAATGTTTGATTTCATTTTTCAAAATGTCTCAAGAATATGGTAAAGGCATAAAAGAACTAATTTCTGAATGAATGTGCTTTCACTTTGGAGATGTCACAGGATTAAGCACTGAAGTTTGAAGAAAAGACTAGAAAAGCATTTTTGAAATATTATTCCTTATCAGGTCTCTAGAGAATTTTTACCTCCTAGTAGAATCAAGACTTATTAATGCCTGCCCTCCCCATTCACCCCAATCATTAATTATTTAATGGTCACCCTGTATAGAAAAGTTCCAATGTAAATATATATTAATAAAATATGAAACTTGAAGGAGCTTTTACACTGGAAAGGATAATAAACTACATGCAAATCTATTCAAAATACAAGGTGAAAAGGAGGCAAGAAAGTAGAAGGAATTCTTTCCTTTTTTGCCTCTAACAATGTGCTCTTAAGCAATTCATTAAACAGAGATTTCAATTTTCTGATGTGCAAAAAAAAAGAAAAATAAAAAGTCATGGGTGAAATGATGCCTAAAGTTGCTTCAACTTTAATGTAAGTGTATAATAATTGAATTATAACAAAGAATAAGTCCTATGGGAATTCAGTGTTATTCATACCACTTCTGGAAGAGGATAATAGATTTAAAAAATTTTTGTGTTTGAGTGGAATTCTCAGAGATGCATAGGATGTATAGATTTTGAACACAAAGAAAGAAGTGGAAGGTGACAGACAGGGAAGGGCATTGAAGGAGAGGAAAACACCCAATCAGGAAAAGCAGAAGTGAGTCATAGGAAGAATAAGTAATTGTTCTCTTTTTCCTGCCTTGTAAGTTACATATAAGGATAAATTCTGGAGGGCCTTGAGCGCCCTCCTGAACACATTTTATTTTGTTTCCTTGCAAATGAAAAGTGCTTATACACTTGTATACACTTCATTGGTATGCTACATTCTTCTATATAGCATATTTCATCTGCCTAAGGAAAGAGAGACTTAATGGTTATCAGTAAAAAATAAAAGTGAGAAGTATTGAGTGTCAGTTGATAAATTAAGTGCTTATTAGGGCATTTATACTAATCCTTGTTATTAAATTTCTCAAGTTGAAAATTTTGATTTCTCCTTTTCCTTGTCTTTAATAGGTAAGGCTCAAATGATTGCTTATAATAGAAATACTCTCTGTGCATGTAAAATAAGTACTGATCAAATCCAACTTATCAATATATGCTGGAATCTATTTTTTATATCATATATTATTATGAACATCTGGAAAGTTTATTTTGAGTTATAGTGAATCACTGATAATTTATGATATTCCTATTTACTGATGATGCATGATATCAAGCTATCATATTAATTGTTTTGTATTAAAATGTATATATTTCTTTCTTGATCACTATGTTATTAAAAATCATGGATTAGATTTATTTTAGGAAATAGGATTTCCTACATAATTACTCATTAAAATAAAATGACCTTTCTTTAGATTTTTTACTTTACTTCCTCTTTAATTTTTTAAAATATTTTTTATTTTATTGATTATGCCTTTACATTTGTTCTATTTACCCCCTCCATTCCCCTCCACCCTGCACACCTCTCCCCCACCATTCCCCTCCTTTAGTTCATAAACACGTGTCTCAAGTGCTTTAATTTTTTATGTATGTACACACCGCAGGACTGACCATATAGAAGGTCCTCAGAGAGAACTAATGAAATTGTTTTCTAGGGATTTAACTTTGAGTATCTTATTACTAAACCTCAGCTTTCCTCTGGGTGTTTGAAATGCTTGCTGAAATGGTTCAGTAGGTATTGAAGAGTCTAAGAACAGATTGCTGGTATGGTGTGGGGGGAGAAAACAGCGAAAACTAGTCCTTAAAATGAACTTGGGTGGAGGCCAGAAATGTGAGAATGCTCACTTTAAAGTATTCGGAGCTTTTTTGATAGGAAGTGCGGGAGGGTGGTAAAATCTTCTCCTGCAATCTGTCTACCATTCTGCCTGTTTCAACACTAGAAAGGGGTGGGTGTTTGTAGGTCACAGACTGCATCCTAGCTAGTCTGTCATAGAACAGCCTTATATTTTTGCAACATTTTTCTTTGATTCTTATTAGCCCTTCTGACAATTTTATTAGATTCATCTGTTGAGCATTGAGTTTATTTCTGGCAATTTAAAAAAATTAAATTAATACTTTCCTTCTCTTATGTCAGGCATATTTCAACTGTTTTCATTCTGGTAAAATGAACCATATACATATAAAATTGTAAAAGTTCTAGAAAAGTACTTTTCTTTCTCGTTGAGAAAAGATTTACCAAATGATCAAAAGTTTTAAACAACTAAGGATTATTTTCTTTACTGCTGACTAAGTTGAATCATTTACCTGCTTTAATCTGTCCTAAAAGAGATGCCTATTGCTTTAGGTCATTTATCTGGCTATGATATAGAACATATAATTCATTTATTATTTTTAAGGGTTGCAATGACCCAAATTCAATGTAATTGAATTAAATCAAAGAATCCTCTCTTTCTGAAATCAATTTATTATTTCCTTTATATTTTTCCTCAAAATATCTTAAAATTATAAATACATATACTTATTTTCTGTAATAACTTGTTTGTTCTCTAGGCTTTATTTACCTTGATGCACCTCCAAAATATTTAATTTTCATCATTTCATCCTTTGTCAAATTTATTTTCCTAGAGTTTCATTTCTTACTTTGCTCTCAAACTTTACTTTGTTCAATTATAGGACATTTATATTCCTTAACTAAAACTACTAGTTACATATGTAGCAATGGACTTTGTGGTTGAATGACTTGTTTGACTTTCAGAAATACAGTTTTCCTCCATTACTCTTCCTGTTTTAAAACACTTTTAATATTTCTGTCTCCATTTGCCCTATTAGATCATTCGATTTTCCATTGATGCATCTCTTTCAAGTGTTTTGTTTCAGAATTGAACAGGTTTTATTATTTACCAAAAGAGTTCACATCTAATGAAACCGTATTTCCTCATAATTTCAAAAATACACTCGGACTTATGTGGTCATTTTGAGATATTACTTGACATCCTTTGTAGAAGTGCCATACAAAAGTATATAAATTTCCTTCCAATCTTTTCTACACTATTCTTCTCTGAATTATTTGGGATATTGAATTGATCTGTTGCTGATGCTAGAGAAACTTATTAAATGTGTAATATTTGGTCAAACATGCATGTTTCTAGTTTTAAATAGATTATTTGTGTACTATTAAATAGTTTTCCGTAGGTGTTTATCTTTATGCTACCAGGATGCACTGTCAGGTGGTCATTAATATATGTTGTTATTAAACCAATGGAGAGATTTTGAAAAACTTTCTTGTACCAATTATGGAAAGAATGGGAGATTTCAACTTTGCAGAATTCTAATGCAGTTGTGTGATGCTAAAAAGAGGTCACAATAAGGTTAGGGTAAAAAAATTTAAATAACATGTGATAGCAACCATGTAATGGTATGGTTTGTAACAGTGCTGACACAATTGTGCTAGCTTTTTGTTTTATACAGTTCATTTGAGAGGATTCTGTGTTTAGTTTAACCTCCTTTTTTTACTTGAGGTAAATTGATCTTTGATATTCATTATGTAGTTATTTGAAAATTAGTGAATAGTAGACAAGGAATCTCTGTACATTTACTTCAACTTTCTCCTTTACCATTTATATGTATATTAATAAGTCCATATATTTGGTCATATCTGTGTAAGGAAAACTCAACTGCTCTTCCTTTTATGCAGATATGCATTCTCTGGCCAGCTTCTTTAGACTTTCCCCCCATTCTGTAGTTTTATAGGTCTACCACACCCCAAGAAGCAGTTTTCTTAAGTAGGATGCCTCTAAACTATCCCAGGCTTGCTTGCTCCCTATTACGGTTGACAAATTGACAAAATAAGTATGGCTCCTGCTCTGATGAACTCAGGAAGCATGGAAATGCTTTCCATGGCCACCTCACCTTCCCCTGCTGTTTGAGGGACATGGTGAACATAATATCTTGCCATTGTGTCTGTGGTTCAAAGACTCTACACACACTGAGTGTTGAGGGCCCTTTCACCTGATGTGAGGTGAACAAATATACCTACAGACCTGAATACATTTCTGGAAAAAATTTCTTCTGCCAGTCTCTTCAACATCAGTCATATTATACCCTCAAGGGGGGGATTGGTCTAGAATCACAAAACCAGTATTCAATATCTCTGTTGGAAGCCATAGCATAGAGGTAACTTGGTATCTAATTTTGGAACATTGGGAAATTTTGCTATTCAGATTTTTAGTTCTCCATCTTTGAATATGCACACAATTCAAGAAGAAAAATATCCCATTATAATGGAATGTGTAATTTCAGGAGATAAAAGGAAAATTGTAGACAAAATAGAAAATATGGAGAAGAAATAATGTAAATTAATTTGTATTTAAGACAAAAAAAATACTACTGTTATATAGTAACTGTGCATTAAACATATGAAGAAGAAATCTAAATCTTTGCAAAATATGCTGAAAGAGTACCTAATGGGACAGCAGAAGAAAATAAAGGGTAATTTATTGGGACAATAGGGTTACATTCAAACTATTATTAAAAAGCTTTAAAAATTGATGGCCAAAGATAAACTTATATACCTAGAGTATATTTTAAATTATTTTATTATTAGTTTAACTTCTAAGTTAAGTAGGTGCTACTTTGTAGTAGGGAAATTGAAGTTCTGTGGCAATACCTCTTTGGTAGCGAAGTCCAATAAAGGGGTGTTGACTAGTTGAAATACGCTGACATATGAATGAACAGAAACAGAAACCACATTACTGGGTTGACGGCCAGAGAGTGGAGAGACCACTTTGATAGGTTCGTTGGTGAAGAAATGAGTGTTGAAGGTTATGAAAACTATGTTTTGGAAATGGTTGCAAGGTGGTACTTGGGTTGGATTTAATATTTAGCACAAATCAAACTGCTGTTCTTGACAACTTCAATCAGTGTTTTATTTTATTTTTATCATAATCTGCATGTACGCAGTCACATATTTTATTCATTACAAAACAGTCATTAGGTCTTTCTTCTTTCTTGCATGCATATGCACACACTCACAATTTCTTTCTTTTCAATGAGATTTGAAGTTGATGGACTTGTTCCTTGATTTTTTTGTCAGTGCTCTTACTAAACTTGCCAATTTAACGGCTGCGGGTTAGCAGGCTGACAAGTTCATCATAATCAGCATCTATTCCATTTCCATTTTATACTCAAGGTCCATTGTTGCCAATTCATTCAAGAAGGTGTTTTTATTTAAGTGGTGCTTAAGTGCTGGCTTCTGTGCACTGCAAATGCAGTACTTACAGGGAATGATTCTGTAGGATGGTTCATTCTGGAAGTGTGGTACCAAGCCACTGTGATGTTCTTGTCTATTTCAGATTCATGTGAGAATTTTCTTCCCTCTCATGTAACAAGTGTCAGTCTGACTTGTATTATCCTCTAGCACTTTGTGAGCCTCTGTGTGGTTTCAGGGGAAGACTTTGATGAAGGCTTTGCCAGGAAAGACTTCCAAATATATTTTGCTCTTAACAATTACAGTATGTACCCTTTGCAACAACATGGATGGAACTGGAATGCATTATGCTGAGTGAAATAAGCCAGGGGTTGAAAGACAAATACCATATGATCTCATCTTTAACAGGAAGCTAAACAACAAAACAGACAAGCAAGCTAAATAAAAACAAATACACTGAAATAGAGAACAGGGGGACAGCGACCAGAGGGGAGAGGGGAGGGAATTTAAGGGGGAAAAATGGGAGGGATTTGGAGGGACAAGTATAAAGGACACAGGGACAATAACTAAGGGGGGTGGAAATGGAAGGGAGGTGGGGTGCATGGGGGAGGGGTGGGCTGGGATGGGAGAAATAGACAGAAAACTGTACTTGAAAAATAAATAATTTTTTAAAAAACAACACAATTACAGTATGTAAAAAGTGGACCTATAGATAACAAATAGTTAAGTGTAAAAATATGTATGTAAATTGTTATTTTTTTAGGAAATGAAATTATTGAGGATTTTTATAGGTCTTAATGTTTTATTTCTTTGCTGTTGCATATGTGTCTAACAATTACATTTCACAGCTGTGCATATTGAATACTTCTTTCTTTACCTTATGATATATAGGAAATGCATTTCTCAGTTAAATGCTTACAACCAGCATTTTATCTCACTGGAAACAATTCTTAAATATATTGTCAGAATCACCAACAATTATCTGTGTAAGTAAAAAGGGAATAACTAGTTTAAAGGACACATGGACAACAACTAAGGGGGGTGGAAATGGGAGGGAGGTGGGGAGCACTGGGGGGGTGGGCTGGGATGGGAGTAATCCCATCAAGTACAGAAAACTGTACTTGAAAAAAAAAAAGAAAAAAACCTGAATAAGTCTTTATACCCCTCTGATCAAAATAATTCCATATTTCTGTGAATCTAAAATCTTCTCTCTATATTCTTGACATGTTATTGGTGTTCACACTTAACGTGAGAAGATGGTCCTTGAGTATATATTCTTTGATATCATATTCATTCTTCTTCTCAAGTTGCTGTGAGTTTCTATTATGTTTTATATCCTTTGGGGATTCTTCATAGTGGAAAATCTAAAATCCTCTTTTTCCTCTTGATCCCAGTATCATGCTGGTATGCAGGCACACAAAGGATTTTGTTGTTGATGTTGACTTTTTAACACTGAAAGGGTTATTACTCTTAAGTGTAAAATGCATTGATATTGGAAAATTAATTAGAAGCTCTAAGTAATGTGATTTTTTAATGTACCATTTTAAAAAGGGCCTACCTTTAAAGTATATCATATTTTCTCTTGCTCGGTTCCCTATTGTTGCTAAATGAGCTCCTATCTGGGCATTTGTAATAGCTACTACACATCCCTTAATCCACCTTTATTTCACTTACGTGGTGTTCTCTTTCAAATGAAGAAATGTCCATGTCACTTCTCTGATCAGAAACCTCGGGGCTTATTCATACTTACAGGAAAGAAATTATCTTCCTTTGCATAGTATTTATATTTCTTCTACATCAGACAATCACTGTTATCATTTACTGTCATATTAACCTATACTGAACTATAATTCCCTTGTATAGTCTGGTGTTTTCTGAACATTTCACAGTCTATTCTACCTCCTTACCTCAATTCGTTCTGTTCTGTTTGCCTGGAATAGTCATTTCCTATGTTGTTATGTAATAATGGCTTAATTTTACAAAGCCTACACAAAATTCTACTGCTTTCATTCTTTGGGAAAATCTCCTTTTCATATATTCACATTTTATTTTGTTTTATTATTTGTATTACAGAATTGAGCTTAATTTAACCCATATGCTGGTTAAATCTATTATTCTTCTCTTCTGCTCAGTAATGAAATCCTCGATGACCTGAATGTCAGTTCCCTCCAAACCCAGCAGTGTCTCATATATTCAGTGATCATTATTCAGTGTTATATCAGGATATCTATAATTTGTTATAATATGTTGGCTCATGGAGTGTCCATATTTTTCTAATATTGGTTTTTGGAACACAAAGATCTTTGCATGCTTTACTTCAATTATCATCTACACTCACCAATAAAGTGATTAAAAAAAGATTATGGACTTTTTAAAAACAGAGATAATATTTTTCATATTTGTACCCAATGTTATTGTTAGCAGAAATTATTTGCTAATGGAGATATTTTGCAAAATAGATTTTTAAAAAATATGCCTGGGTTGGTATACTTGGAGCTCAGTATCTCAGCAAAGACTCCTGATTTACTGAATAGTTTTCTTGGCTTTGAAAACTACTTTTTATTGAACCATCAAGGTATATTGGAAGGAATATGAAGTCCCCATGAAAAATGTCCAGCTCTAATCTCAGCTTAAAACTATTCATTTATAATTTATTATTTAAATAAATGTAATCATTGAGGTATGTAATGTTTTGCAACTTATTTTTATTTGTAAACACTATTTCATAGGTATTTATTCTTGCCAGTATCTAGACTTGCCAGTCTAGCTCATTTTTATTTATCACTGTGGAACATTCAATACTGTGGATGTAACTAACAGATTTATTGAAAGATTTTTCAACGAGGAAGTCACTGTAGTATAGTGGTTAACAGCTTTGGTTAGGTTCAATTCATACACTAAACCTTTCAAACTTTACTATACTTCTTACTAGTTATGTGACACCTTTGCTACTTTCCATCCTGTGAGGATGTTACTCAGAACATGGCTAAGAATTACTAATGCTAGAAAGAATGCTTAGCCAAAGGAAATTTTAGCCCTTTCTTAATAAGGGGATACTACCAGTAGGTGGCAATAACTTTGCCTGGTAATCATAAACAACAAAAAAATGGGGTTTTATTAATTATAGGTGGTTCAGGGAGCAATTAGAAATAAATGACCTGAAAAATATGACATTCTGGAACTAGACTTATTAATAGAGTTGTGTTATATGTTTGTATACTCTGTAGTATTATATAATATTAACTCATATCTGTGATGTACATGATGAAAATATGTTCAGATGTATGCTGTTTCCCAAGTTGAATCAGCCTTTAAACAGATTTATAGCTTGATTTTAAATATAAAACTATTCTTCTCTGTATGTTAATAAAGGTAATTGAAAATGACAAATTATAACCATGGCAATTGTAGTTGAAGTTTGAAAAGCAGAATGCTTTCCAAAGAACTTCTTTAACTTGGTTGCTTAACAAAGGATCAAAAGAACCCTGACTCTGACATCCAATTATCGAGGTTTATTCTTTGGCTTTATCACTTAGACATGTGACTTGAGTAAACTCACGCTTTTTCATTGTGAAGTAGGAATAACAATAATATTGACTTCATCATGTTGTAAGGGTTCAATGAGATCATTATAAACTAACTCATTAGTAGTATCAGGAATATAATAAATGCTCAATAAAACATAGCAGTTATCTTTTCCAAATATGGTCATAAACAGTTTTTTAATTAAATATCTAGCCTTATATCTTGGTAAGATCTGTTGTTCTAACAGTCTCAATGTTTCCTGGATTATTATTTTATGTTTAACATATCAGAAGTATATATATATATATATATATATATATATATATATATAATCCAGTACAAATTCATTTGCAACAGAGATAGATGTTGAAGTGTCAGGCTCTTGTCAGGGGCAAGGACATAAAGTCCAAGCACCCCCATGTTCTATCAAATAGATCTAATGTGTGTTTAAAAAAGTGGCAATTTTCCTAGTAGTTTAAAAATTACAAGATTTACATCATCCATTTTAAAAGCTCTTGTTTATTGTTTTTCTCTAGTATGTTGCTATATAGTGTAAATTAATATACATGTAATTATACTCTCCTTTATGAAAAACAAAGAGAAAATTAACTGTTGTTTGTTATTTGAAGTTAATCAGCCTATTTATATCCCTTTTTTTAAAAATTAATGTATTTTCCATAACTATTTAGCCTGCTTATACCCCCTCCCCACCATAATCACCACACTGTAGTCCACGTCCATGGGTCCTTTCTCCTTTTTCCTCAGTCCCTCTACTCCTACCCTTACTCCTTAGCTCTCATCCAGCTCTCTATCTATGAATCCGCCTCTATTTTGCTTGTTTGTCCATTTTGTTCATTAGATTCCACATATGAGTGTGATCATATGGTATTTCTCTTTTTCTGACTTATTTCACTTAGCTTAATGTTCTCCATGTCCATCCATGCTGTCACAAAGGGTAAAAATTTCTTCTTTTTTACAGATGTAAATTGTGTAAATGCTGCATAGTTGTGTTATCCACTCACTCACTGATGGGTACTTGGGCTGTTTCCATACCATAGCAATTGTAAATAATGCTGCAATGAACATAAGGGTGCTTATGTTCTTTTGAACTAGTGTTTTAGGTTCCTTCGGATATATTCCCAGAAGTGGGATCTTGGGTCAAAGGGCTGATCTTTTTTTTTAGTTTTTTGAGGTATCTGCATACTGCTTTCCCAGTGGCTGCACCAGTCTGCATTCCTGCCGACGGTGCAGAAGGGTTCCCCTTTCTCTACATTCTCGCCAGCACTTTTTTATTTTTTGATGATAGCCATTTTGAAAAGTATAACATTGTATCTCTTTGTGGTTTTAATTTTCATTTCTCTGATGATTAGTTACATTGAGCATCTTTCCATATGTCTATTGGCCATCTGTATGTCCTCTTTGGAGCATTGTTTGTTCAGGTCCTTTGCCCATTTTTTAATTGGGTTGTTTGGGGGTTTTTTTGGTGTTAAATTTTATAGTTTCTTCATTAATTTTGTCTATTAACCCCTCATCTGATATATCAGTGAATATGTTCTCCCATTCTGTGTACTTTTTAAAAAAAAATTTGTTGATGTTTTCCTTTGCTTTGCAAAAGAATTTTAGTTTGATGTAGTCCCATTTGTTTATTTTTTTTTTGTTCCTCTTGCCTGGGGAGCTATATCTGATGAAATATTGTTGTTATTCAATAAATGGTGTTGGGGAAATTTAAAAGATACATTCAGTAAAATGGAACTATACCACCTTCTTGCCCTACACACAAAAATAAATTCAAAATGGATTAAAAATGTTAGCCTTGAAACCATAAAAATGGTAGAAGAAAACATGGGCAGCAAAATATCAGACATTACTCATAGCAATATTTTATCAGATAAATTATTCTTAATTTTCATGTTCTTATACTATGTTTTAGAGCCAAGAGATACAGTTTAGAAGTATATTTTTCCTTTTGAACATTCTAATGTAATATTATAATAGAGCACAATTTTAAGTGAATATAAGTATTTAATTTTCCATCTGTGTACTTTATTTATTTATTTACTTACTTGCTTGCTTATTTTTATTGTTGTCAAGTACATTTGTATCCACTTACATCCCATCTCAGCACCCTCACCCCACACATCCGCACCTCCCACCCTTGACCTACCCTGTGCACTTTAATACAGCTGTTAATTGTGAATCTATAGATGTGCATATTTTTATCTACCATAGCCTGGGAGGACACAGAACCAATAAACATTTGCGACATCCAGAAACATTAAATTCTTATATGGTAATGCTTTACACTTTTCTGTAGATTTTAAAACCAAATTCATTTCTATATAAATAACTAATTCTATATAATAACTAGAATATATTGTGTAAGTAATAAGCTAGGAAGATAGATTGCTGCGAACAGTTCTAGCAGCATTACATCATGACTTTATAAAATGTACTAATACTCAATCAGAGTGCCATTTTTAGAATTAATGAGTTGTTGACATGGAATCTGAAAAAAGCAAACATTTACAGCATTTCAGAGAACCACTTTCAAATAGTGCACCTTAGTAAACTTCAACTATGATATAACTCCTCACATTTAAAGTTATTCCCAAATTTTCCCAACTGTAATGAATGAAGCCACTAAACACTATTAGAACAGTGAGTAGGGCCATGGGAAGAACTCTCTTGAGAGATGGGATAAATATGAAATTATTCGTTATACTCAAAGGCCATATGAGCTCTCATATTACATGAACTTTCTCATTTCTGTTTTCTTACATGTAAAATTGGGGTCATAAAAGGAAGTAAGCTTATATAGGGTTTTAGCGACAATTTAATGAAATAATAAAGTGCCAAGCACAGGATCTGACTCAGAGACCTTGCCAGTTTATGGTAATGATTTTCATTTTCATAAAATGCTTCAAATCTTTACCTATTTTCTTTCTGGGTAGCCCCACAGTACCTTGCCCCACAATACCATGGCACCCCTGCCTCTCTCACCCACCTCTGTACAAAAATAACTGTAGGCATAAATTCTAAACAGTAGGCTTTGGAATCTGAACTTCATGATTTATCAGCTATATTAATTTAAGGAAAATATTCAAACTCCCTGAGCCCTATCTATATCTGTAAACAAAGTGCAATGATACTGAGTCCAACAAAATTGGGGAGATGCAAGTTTTGGTCCTGGTAATGTTGTGAAGATCATTTGTAAACTATCATCATCTCTATGATTTCTTACTGCCACTCTACATAAGGACTAAAGGAGGTAACTACCTTTCCCTACCTGTTAAGAGGCCTTTTGATTCAGGAAGGTAGCAGCAATTGTCCACCAATACTCCAGTTCCTTATAAACAAAAAAACATCTCATGCCTGCTCTATGTAGTTGAGATTCTATGATGTCAAATAGAACATCACAAAATAAGGTTTTGTGGATGAGAAGGGAGAGAAATAGATTTCACAGAAGAGAGAAACTGCAGTGTGCAGAGGTTGTAATTTTTTTTCAAAATACACCGACAGTGTTAATTAGTGGTGAGTCAGAAAGTAAATACTCAGAATGAAACCAGAAAAGACACTGGAGCTCGTGCTGCCTGTCCCTTGCCAAACCCAATAAGCAGAGACAGAGATTGAATCTTTATGGGCACTTTTTCAGATGGCTGGTGATCTGATAAGATGGCGGGTTTGTACCCTAAAACAAACCATCTTAAATTTTTTTTTGCAGGCCAACGTTTTTATAACAGGGAATAAACAAGATGCAGTAAGGGGCTTTTGAAATTCAGGAAGACTTAGGTGAAAGAAACTGCAGCGTTCTCATCCTGGGCAGTTAGCTGTTCCCAGGAATGAGTGGTCTTCTGTGTCTCCCTGGGAATGCAAAGGCCCGATGCCTCCACTTGTCCACAGGCAGTAATCTTTAGCAGCGCCCCAGGAGGTTGGCAGTTTCTCCCAGGAGCCAGGGTGGACCTTATCTGTACTGGCCTAAACAAAAGCTTTAGCATATGCACTACTTAACGAGGCTTATAACTATTTTCCTTAAACTAAAATTTTCCAACTTTGAGTCCCCTATCAAGAACACCTTTCCCTTTCCTCTCCTGCTCATCTAAAAGGAGATACAATATATTCTGCACAGTAGGTGATCGCACCTGCATGCACGATGGAATGCCTTCTGGTGTTTTGCAAGGGTTAAAGAAATAAAACAGTACTACAAGGAAGTAACACACCTGTGTGCTTTTGGCTAGTACCATTATGTATTGTTAACTGGCCAAATGTTGTCAAATAAATGTACTTAGTAGCTAATTTTATGCAGAAAAACCAACAAAATCCTGGTATCTTTCTGCACGTGTTCAAGGGTGCTTCTGCTATTTGGCTGTGGTGTTATTTTTATTTTAAGAATGGAAACAAGAAAATAATATTGCTCAGGGTTGTTCCACCATCCTGAAACACACACAGTAGTTGAAGTTTGCATTCCTTTACAAAAGTGCAGTATTTTGTTGCATTTCTTGTTCAAGTAAAAGTGTAAAAATTAGGCAATACATCATGACAGGCCACCGTTTTGCAGTCATTATTACATACATTAGGGGGTATTTTAAAGCGTGAGTCCTAGTGACTTTGTCTTCTTTGGGGACATGTAATAATTCCCCAGAAAAGCACTGCCCGGAATGTTTATATTGATATTATGAAATAGAATATATATATATATATATAAAGAAAATCATGTAGATCTGTACTTTTACTAGGCAAGGTACCCAGGGCACACATTAACAGAATACAAAAATCCAGGTTCTAAAAAGCTGTTTTGTTCATAAACCCAATTAGATGTCTCATACCATTGATGTCTCAAAAATTTGGTGAATTTCTTAAAAATTAGTTAAATGATTAAAGTTAGACAATCAGTCATGATTGCCTATGTCAATGGGGTTAAAATTTCAGGTGTATGAATTTACTCGAAAGTGAAATACTATGAACTTTGATGATAAATGTTACCTACTTTAAGCAATGGCAACATTTATGGAAATACATACATAGTGTCAGAATAAAATTCTCCCCCGTAAATACCACCCTTCTGACAGTGCTTTAAAAAGTCTTTCCTTGTTGCAGTCTAATAGCTTGACTGTGATGTTCGCCATTGAAGAGCAAGTGCCTGTACAAATATTAATCTTACATTATTACTGCTAAATATTCAACTGATTTGAATATTAAAATAGCCCAAAGGCTCTTCAATAAAATATGTGATTACTGAAAAAGTGCAGTCCCTTTTATCATTCTAGGCATATTCCATACATATATTAATAGATGTCACATTTGCTTAAGTAAATATGTTAATTTATAATAGTGGCAAAACCTGAAGTTTAAATCTTTGCCTTCTTAATACTCTTTCCTTTATATTTAAATGTATCTAGCACACTGCAGTACAAGTTCGATGTTGTGTGTGAGAACAGTTGAATTTTTGTACTATATTTTTTATTTTAGGAAACTGATATATTTTTGAGAATATCTTTTTTATTAATAATACTATACAACACATATAACAATTATTATAGGCCAGGTTCTATCCTAAATACATGAGTTATTAAAGTTTTTAATCCTTGTAACAAACCAATACATTTATTTATTCATTTATTAATTCTTTTTTTAAGATTTATTTATTTATTTATTTATTTATTTATTTATTTATTTATTTATCTTTAGAGGGGAAGGGAAGGAGAGAGGGAGAGAATATCAACGTATGGTCGCCTCTTGTGAGTCTCCTGCTGGGAGCTGGCCTGCAGCCCAGGCATGTGCCCTGACTAGGTATTGAACCGCGATCCTCTGGTTCACAGGCCCGCTCTCAATCCACTGAGCTACACCAGCCAGGGCCATTCATTCATTCTTTAAATGATAAAATTGGGGCTGAGAGTGTTTAAATAAATTGCCCAAGGCCACACAGGTAGGAAATGATTCCAGTGAATGTAGTTAGATTTCATAGTCGGTGCCTCTATTTTCTAAAATTTATTTGATAAAGATGAATATTAAATAAGCAAGATTATTTTTAAAAAAATAAAATATGCACATGCGGAACATGGCCGTGTGAATAACAACATTTTGGGAAACATTTTGTGTGTGTGTGAAATGGTCTGTCCATTATGAATGTGCCTAAAGTGAAAGAAACTGATGAAAGTCAGCTGCCATCGTGAGTCTCGGTGTCCAGTGTTAGAACCCGTATGTTATAGTCCGGACATGCTCATTAATGCTGGGCGGAGTACATAAAGGCTGAAGCGTCTGCCTGAAGTCCTTTACTGCAGGCTTTCTCTCTGCCATCGCAAGACAAGAGAAACTGTAAGCAAGGACGGCTCAAGTGTAATTTTGAAGCTGGAAAATGTCCCCCTCAGTTTCCCTCTCTGGTCCTTATTCTGTGTGTTAAGTTCTTTGTCCCCGCTTTCTCTGTTCCCCAACTTCTGTTCTTCTCCAGTTGCATCTCCATTATTTAACATTTTTATGATGGCTTGTCTCAAATTTACCCATACCCACAGAATCTAGATGTTCACAATTTAATGTCATCAAACTCAGATATCTTAAAATTCTTGAATCAGTTAAAAAACATATTTGAGGAAAAAAAATAGTCTTCTGTGTGCAGGATGCTGCTTAATGTAGATGAACAAGTATTTTGAAGTCAATCAATCGATCAGTATATTTTCCAGCTCTGTTACTTTTGTGCTCTGAGAGTTTGGCTGAATTACTTCCTCAATCCAAATCTGTGTTCTTATCTTTGTAATCAGAGAAAATGACTTTTATCTCCTTGGGCTATGGGGACTGGTGCTTTTTTTAAATGCACAGGAAGCATTTATCACATGGCAGATAACTCTATAAACAATGTTCCCCTTCCTCTTCTTGAATGTTCCCAGTGGAAGAGAACATAGGATGTTACGACACAATTCATTCTAAAAATGCCCTCATGTTGGGCTGTAGCCCTCTTCCCTTCAGACCATGCCTGCTCTTTCCTGATTCACTTCTGGGGCCTGCGGGGCTTCTGACTCCTGGGTCCTAGTACAATCTCCAAATCTCCCTGGACCTCAACATTCTCACCTGAAAATGGAGGGATTTTTATATAAGACATTTCCAGTCTCTTCCCTTCTGTGAAATTTGGTACCACTTCACTATACGCTTATATTTAAGTTTTCCCATTTTGCTACTCGGTAACTATAAAGCTAGTGACAATAGATATGTATTTTTCTTTCCAACTTGCCATTTTAGGGGATTAATTTTAAGTAGATAATTCCGATGATAATGTTTAAGGCAGGAAATTTATTTTCAAGTAAAAGCTTAAACTGAATTTTAATATCCGATCCAATTACAAATGGAGTAGTTCTGAATAGAGCAGAGCTGAGCATAGCAAGAACTGCTCGGCCTCCCTGCCTTTTGGAGTCAGATTTCTCCCATGACTGCCTCTTCCCTGTCGCCAGTGGCTGTTCAAGCAGCTTCACTGAGGTGTGACTGAGTTTTATGAAACATAATTTTAAAACTCCTCTTTTCAGTCAGGTGATGGTACTTATGGTGGGTCTTCCAGTCACTGTGGCAATCATGCAAGCTACCCATGCTGCTGGGGCTTATGAACCAGGAAAGATGCACTTCACAAGTACCTCAGGCTGCTGGTCCCCATCCCCCACCCCCTTCTCAAAGGACTAGTTATCTTGATAGTTAATAGAAAAGCCTTTTAGGATAAATAGTCCAACTCCAAGTGCTTCATTAAAGCAACAACAATAACAAAGAATACCACATATAATAGAAAAATTTAGGACTCAATATTAAAAACCAGGACACAAAACATGATTGATTCAAAGATGCTGTTGATGAGTTTCTTTTCTTCATTTGTTTTTCAACCTGTGTCTGAGTTGATTGTCCTCTTTCCCAGAAATGTAGAGTCTTCAGCCATTGTGTCTATGAGTCTTGTGAGCATTCAAATATTTCTGTCATCCTTTCCAAGGGTATAAGGTATTAACCCCCAACACTTGAAAATGTCAATTACTCTAACTTCATTTGTTTTAGTAAATGTTCCCAGGTGGTTTCAATTGTGTGTGTGTGTCCATATAAATATAAATATATATATATATATATATAGACATATGATTCTATCTTTTGAAAAGGAAATCTTTTTTTATATTTATCATGTAGTGATCACATTTGAGAAGAGCCCAAATTACTTTATCTTTTATCATTGATAAGATTGCTTTATTATGCCTTAAATAAAGAACCATAGATCATATACTGTTTTACCTTTTAGATGACAAAATCACATTTCCTCTAATGAGGCTCTTGTACACTAAGTACAGTGTATGGTATTCTATCTTAAATATGCCTCCCCAGAGACTACTGCCTCTAATATCCCTAGTTGTGATCTTACATGTGAGAACTTTTCAGTGGAGATTTTCACCAATGCCAATGAGCTTTAAAAATGTGGATTCGACATTTCTGCAGTTATATGAGGACTGGCTGTATATTTTTCACTGTCTGTTTGCAAAGCTATAAGTGTTTCTCCATACTGCAGCTCCTTTAAAATATTTTTTAAAACTTAAAATTTGTGGGAAGGAGAAAAATCAGTAACAACTTTTATAACAGGTTTACATTTTTTCAGTATAAATATAATTCTATTATATTCACATACTTTTATATATAAATCTACTTCAATTACCAAATTAGATAAGGCATAAAACTGAATATTGTTACTGTATTTTGACTGTATGACTTATGTATCTTTTAGATGGCACTATCCCCTTAATTAATCATGCATGAACATAATTTTCTGCATGTTATTGAGGATCTCTTGAAATATGCTGTCATCCTTAAAATTATTCCATGCTATTCAAATGCTTTCTCTTCCATTTTGTTGCATATAACCTTGAAGCACAGAATATAAACTTTGATTTTTTTTTAAACTTGGCACATGTTTTCTACTTAAAAGCTCATACTTTTCAATGATATATGCTTAACATTCCATAGGAAATAGCATTGCTTGTCAATAAACACAGCAAAATGACTCTGTTATAGGCACACAATGCTTGATAGACTGGTAATGATCCATTCTGTGAGTGACACAGACTTAATGATCCAAAGCATCACTTCATACAGCCATTCCAGGGGCTAACTTAGCTGTGCCCCTTACTCACTTTTTCTTATATCTTTAAAAGAAAATTGTTAGAAAATAAGTGATAATTTTCATTTATTTATTTTTTATTGTTGTTCAAGTATAGTAATCTTCATTGTCACCCCACCGCACCACCTCACCCTATCCATCTCCGCCTCCCTCCCTCGAACATACCCCTTTTGGCTTTGTCTATGAGTCCTTTATACATGTTCCTTGACGACCCTTCCCCTATTATCCCGTTGTCCTTCTTCCCTCTCCTCTCTGGTTACTGTCTGTTCTTTATTTCAATGTCTCTGGTTATATTTTGCTTGTCGTTTGTTTTGTTGATTAGGTTGCACTTATAGGTGAGATCATATGGTATTTGTCTTTTACCACCTGGCTTATTTCACTCAGCATAATGCTTTCCAGTTCCATCCATGCTGGTGCAAAGAGTAGGAGCTCCTTCTTTCTTTCTGGTACATAGTATTCTACTGTGCTGCTATGAACATTGAGGTGAATAGATTCTTTCAAACTGGTGTTTCAGGGTTCTTAGGGCATCTTCATCATCATACAAAGGAATACCAAACTTGTTTCCCTTTTCTTCCTTTTCTCTAAATAAATATCTTTCTCATACTGTTCCATTTTCATTTCACACTACTTTATTTTCTATACTTTCAAATTATTTTTATGGAATCAATTTTTACATATCAGTCTAAACAGTTGGCTGATGTACTGTTTTTTTTTTAACCACTTGACTCAATTTTCTTTGTCCTTGAACAATTTAGAGCTATTCATGCTGTTTAATATCCTTAAATTTTCATTTTTATAAATGTTCCAATTTTTGCACCTTTTATTTTATGTCATTCATTTATTAAATATTTTATTGATCATCAGATCCCAAGTTTGGAGTATAAAACATGGTTCTTGCCTTCAAGGAGCTCATGATTTAATAAGGAAAATAAACATTGAAATTCTTGAAATTTTCAAATGACTATAATAAAGATATATGTATGCTACAAGGGAATACAGATAGCAGGAAGTGATAAAGTTTATTTGGAGAAGGTCAGAATAATTGACACAGACAAAAGTATTTGAGCAGACCCTGAATAGGTATACTAATGATTTAAAAGGCTGGCGAGAAGGCATTCTCCATAAAAGTATTGATGTTTTCAAAGACAGTGACATAAATGACTTAAAGCTTCAACCCCAGGGTGACGTGCTCAGAAAACTGCACTTTGTGGGTAACGTGGTCAGAAGTGGGTAGGTGCCTGGAGATGGGGGGTTGTTTGTTTTTATTACACACATTTATTTATTATACAGTCGTCTATCAGATGTCCTGATATATAACATACTTTCATGTGGATTCTAATTATGCTTATGTGAAAATAGATATATTGTGTGAAAGCTTTCAATCAGAGGAGTATATATAAAATTCACGCTTTTGACACACAATTCCAAACTAGTGTGAAAGACAGATTAGAGCAAGGATGACAGAGTCAATTTCAAAGCTGGAGATAGCTGAGGTAACAGAGGATGAAGGCTTAGACCACTGCTGTGCTGTGGTAAAAAGAGGGAGAAAGTGAGCACTGTTTAAGCTTTGGATTAAATAGGATTTGAAAGATTGGATGTGTAGGGTGCAGAAGTCTCTGCGGTAACTGGTTTGATTACCTTGATGGATTTGTGGGGCCAGTTATTGGGAGTAAAACTTTCAGAAACAGTGTTGGAATCAGGGCAGGGAAAGAAATGCTGAATATTTTGGAGGGAAAGTTTTATGAGTATGATGTGTTGATAGAAAATTTGAGTACAACGCTTCTCCAAGTTTAATGTACATACACATCACTGGGGAGTCCTCTTCACATTCAGGCTCTGGTTCAGTGGAACTGGGGTGATGCCTGAGATTCTGCAATTCTGACAAGCACCTGGGAGATGGCCATGATGTCTGCCCTTAGACCACACTTTGCATAGCAAAGATCTAACAGATAGTTGGATTTAATACTTAAGAGATGTGAACAAGAGGTATAAACGCATAAGGCCCGAGCATATTTGTGGTAGCTGAAAAAACCCTTATTAAAATATGATAAAAAAATTAGTTGGCAAGTGAGGAACCTCAACTTTTAGACTGATGGTACTTGAATCTAAGAAGTGCACATAAAATGAGAAGAAAAATAGAGACTATGACTGATATCTGTTGAGCAAAACCATTTGAGGAGTGAATAGAGAAATAGAAAGCAGCTAAGCAAATGGAGGATTGCTGGAGAAGAGATAAGGTCGTGAATTCTTCAAGTTCTTATAGTGAAAAGAAAAAAAGGTTTTGGGGAGGAATGGGTCAGCGATGTCAAAAGCCACAATCAATGAAATTAAGAAAGGTTATAGACAATATTAATTTTATTTAGGGTATTTTCAGTTTTGCAGCTGGTGGTCATTTCTGGGCAATTTCAGTGGAGGCAGAAATCAGCAGAAGCCAGATAACTGTGGTTTGATGATTGAATTCAGAGGTAAGGAATCAGAAGTAATAAAGAGAAATTGTTTTTAGTTTGTTTGCTTAAAGAATGTAATTGAAAACAGCATAAAGAAGAATAGTTGATAAAAAATTCTTATATATGGTGATATTTTAATTTCAATATTCAACTTGGCTGGCAACTGGTTTTACTCCTTTTTTTATTTTTTAGAGAACTCCAAAACCTTAGGAAAATACGTAGATTGGGAGTAGAGACAATGGTATTAGTTGTAGTCTGTCATTAACAATCCATTTAATAGAACTGAAAAAAATGACATCTTAAATCAACCAGTCCAAATTCCATATTCTCATCTCTTCCCCCATCTTTCAATTCTTACTCGTAAATCAGTCACAGTGAGAACACACTTCATAGTAGAATAGGGATAATACTTTATTCGATCCATTGAACCATCTGCTTTAATTACATCACTTCTGGAAAGTGGGGCTCTTTTCTCCAGAATCAAAACTTAGTTTTTGGCAGAAAGTCCAAAGAAAGACAAAAGTTATCATCCATGATGCATTTAAATGCTGCTAAATGAACATCAGATTCTGGCAGATCTAGAGGTTAAAACTTTGTTTTATTTTCTTGATTTAACCCTGGGCTTCTTCAGTTACCTTTTCTATCTTGGGGCTACTCACTGACTGGTTTGAAATTGATCGCGAGCTGAAACAGTTTGGATGGTATTTTAACTTTTGCTTCCCAGGAATTAGCATAATGGCTGAAAACTTGAAAGCTGTTCTCTAGGTGTTTATTGAATCAATCAGTATATTTTATTACTTAATGGGGGCTTTAAAAACCATAATAGGATAGTGATAAGATAGTTAAAATATCCATTTTAACTTTAAGTGTGGTATAGCCAAAAGGCATTTTGGAAACACTTTATCTCCAATGTGGTAAGAATGTTGTGAAATGATTTTGGTCCAGTATAAAGTTTACTATCTATCAAATCCTTCTTATGTTTAAAATGTAGTAAATACATAGAATTTGAGCAGCTTCTGGCTCTTTTTTCCTGATGGGGTCAATGTGAAGGTTGTACTATACAAGATATAAAAATTTAGTAATATGTTTTACAAGCTATGTTTTGGTGTCTAGACTGGACTGGAAAATGTTTCTTAAAAGTTTAATAGTCTTTCTTGATTTTTGAATCATAATTCATTTGTAGAAAAGTGAAATTGGATTGTTTCACTATAACTCCCAAGTGGCAAATCATTTCAAGAGCTCTATGAATAGGTGCATTTGCACAATCTGATTGGCTACCCTAAAGGCAGAAGCAATTATATTATGCTAATGTGCATATTATACTCAGAAATCCGAATTTACCATTCTAATACATCAATGTATGTTGTCTTTTTAAAGAGGTAAGCTCATAGCTGTCAAGTTTTGTGAAAAGAAAGGTTGTAAAGCAATTGTCAGGTTCAGGGAACTTGAAGCATTCTTACATTTCATGGCAGTGATTGAATCTTTCCTTTGACAGTAAATAAAAGGCTGAATATAGTGAGAGAGCCTCAATTAAGTATAAAATGGCTGTGCAAACATTCTGTAAAAGGCATTTTCATCTTTATTTGGAGTTCATAACAACCTGAGGAAAATTATTTGGGAATTTGCTCATTAAGAGCTTGGCAGAAAAGCATTTTGTTTGCATTGCCTAATAAAATGGACCAGTGGATACATAATTTTTCCTCAGGCATGTAGTTTATGGTTGAAAATGTTGTGATGTTTTTGTGACACCATTTACCATCAATTTTTATTTATTTTATTTTATAGCTCATCAGAAGTTTTAACAGGGTGAATTTCCTATAAAAATGAGTTGCTTCAACTAAGAAACATGAGATGATACATAATACATACAGATATTTTAATCCTTATTTTACATGGAGATAAAAAATATATGGTGAGGTGGTTCAAACTTTTAGTATGTAGAATTTTTTCTCAAATGATTTCTGGTATGTTCTTCAGTAAAAAGTCATGTAGCCAGATGGCTTTACATGAGGAATGACCTGTGTAAGTCAAATATTATATTCTAAATTTTAACAAGGGTGATTCTATGAATTAAAGAGAATTAGAAACTTTTATATTAGAGCTGGGTAATAAAAGCTTTTTTTTTTGAAATATGATAGTGCTTTTAAAGGTTATTGCTAATATAATGAAGGTACGAGTTGTAAGCGACCCACTTAGTTCACTATCTTTGTCTATGAATGTGATTATTCTTTTGTTTAAACAATACAGTGTACCAAGAGAGCATGACATAATTTCATAGGAGAATATGATAAAATATAATGACATTAACTAGTCCCTAATTCTCCTACTATGTTATTTTGTTGGTTCATTAAACGTTTTTTTCTTTCACTTTAATGTTTATTGATCTCCAGTGAATATGAAAGCCTTTAAATAGCTCAGCTCTTTAATTTGTTATTTGAGTAATTACTGTTCTTGAGTTTTTTGTTAAGTTTTTTTTTATTAAAATGTTTTAAACATGGAATGTAATCTATCAGGGAAGCATTGTATTAACTTTAAAAATCCCTTGCTTTAATTTACAAGATATTTTCTAATCTCATTACGGGAGATTCAAGCATAACTCTCATCATTTACATGAGAACAGGCCAATTGGCTTCTCTAGGAGGGGGGGATTTGTATCCTCATTTTAAAGCACTAAGCCATTTTAATATCCCCCTGATAAATCAGCTTTTAAGATTCATCTAGCAAATAGGTATTGGAGAAACTGTAAACACTTAGCTAAGTGGTTACAAATACATAAGCAATTACAATGAGATAATTTTATTCATGTAAGGGTTTGGGCTTAATTTGAATCAGACAAGTGTCAAGGACTCTTCCCCGAGTTCCAATGCCACCCACTGCCACCACCACCACAAAAACAATAGAGACCTTTGCCTGTGCTGACACCGAAAGAGTCAGGAGTTATGTGAGCTTTCTATTCAACAACTTCTGCCACAGAAATGATAATGCCGAGGACACTGAAATGCAACAGATTGAGGAAATAAAATACTCTTTAATAAAAGAAGTTGGATACACACAAACTGTATTCTTCTTTAGGCATTTTTATTACCTTGGGGTAGTTTGTTGCACTGAAATGCAATTATTTGTGGAAATAAAATGTCATTTAATAAAAGAAGTGAGGTAGTAAATACTTTATTCTTATTGAGTTGAGTCATTCCATTGTTTTATATTATGAGTCTTTGGCACCTAAAAAAATAAAGTGAAATAAAAAGACAAAAATTGGCATTGCTTTTTAAGAACTTTTCAAAATCCAGTGGACTTATTATATTTATTTTATTCTAACAATTTTAAAATATTAACTTTAAATATTAGCTTATCAAATCTTTTCTTTAGATACTTTGTATTTTTGTTGTTGTATAAGGTAACTTTTCAAAATTAAATATTCTAAATACTTGCTACTACTATACAAAAATGCAATTGTTTTCTATTATATTGATTTTATATACAGCAACTTTGCCAAACAATTATTATATTTAATTATGAACTTATAAATTCTTTTGTTGCTTCCATGTAGGTAATTATATCAGTTTTCAATAATGACCATTTGGATTCTTTGTTAACAAGTTATACCACCTATTTTTTCAACTAATATTGTACTGGCTAAAACATTTACTGGATTTTAAAATCATGATAGAAAATATGTGTCCGGTACCAAAAGAAATGCATTTAGCTTTCACCATGAACAACACTTATTGTTGCCTTTACTATGTGTACTTAATAAATTTAAGATTTCTTTGTAGATATCCTTTTTCAGTTCTTAAAGCTTCTTGAAAACATACATACCAACTTTATTGAATGTATTCTTGGCATGGCAACACAATGCATTTATGACCCTTATGTCAGTGTCAACAATAATTTCTTCACACCATCTATACACGTTCCTAATATTTTTTCCTTCAAGTCTGTGTGATCTAACAGTTGCCAAAAGAATGTTGTGAACATCTGACACACTATAAAAACATATTTAATGTCTTCTTTCAGTAACTATGTTAATTTTTTGTTTAACTACTTTGTAGCTATACTCCATGGCCATCTAAAATTAAACATTTATATATTTCTGCTAAATTAAAACATCAATTTGTGTAACTATTGATATAATTATCTCTACTTTTTTGCTGGTTTGTTTCACCACTTTACCTTACGATTTACTTTGATATTAATATAATTATATCAGCTGTCCTTGGTTTAGAATTTGTCTGATATTTCTTTTTTACTTTTGACTTTTAATTTCCAGTGCATTTATGTTTTACACATTTTTTTGTAAATAAGATAAAGCTAGGTTGTGTTTTCCTTTATCTAGTTTGACAATTTTTATCTTTTTTAAACTAGCAAGTTTTCCAGTTCTTTGCTTTTTTGTGGGAGGAGCATTTTCCCAGTTTTACTTACTAAGAGTGTTGCTTGTCTCATATTAGGGGAACTAATTATTTCAATTTTCCACCTTTTCTGGGCCCAGTATTCAGCCTATTGCCTTCAAGAGTGGCTTGAGGTATCCAAACTAGGACACTCAAGATAAGAGAGTTTTTATGACTTATTTCTCTTTCTTCCAGCATCCTTATAATTTTTGCCTCTGAGGATTTTCTTCCCCTAAATTACCTGCCCTTTATTTTTTAGGTGATCTATATCGGGAATAGTTTCCTTAAAATCTATTATCCTTCATTGCCAGAAACAACGGGAATTAAAAGAAATAAAGCAGGTTGATTCAAAATCCTAGACAGCCGCCCTGACTGGTGTGTCTCAGTTGGTTGGGCATCAGCCTGCAGAGAGAAGAGCTGCTGGTTAGATTACCAGTCAGGGTGGTGGGTGGGGTGAGTTTAAGAGGTAACCCAGTGATGTTTCTCTCTTACGCTGTTGTTTCTCTCTTGCTCCCTCCCTTTCCTTCTCTCTACAAATAAATTTTAAAATGTTTTAAAATGTATCTCATCTAAAGCAAAAGTGTTAATATGCAATGAAAGCCACTTTCTTAAAAAAATAATCTTAGCCAAAAAAAAAAAAAACTTTAAAAGTAACCTAGCCAACTTCCCATTTATTTAGTTCCTCAGTTTTGTCATGTGAAAAAACCAGAACTATAATACCTGCCTTATAGTATTGGTTCTTTTATTTATTTATTTCTTAAATTTTATTTATTTATGTTTAGATAGAGGGGGTAGAGGGGAGAGAAACATCAGCGTGAGAGGTGAAATATCAATGTAAGACATAGATCAGTTTCCTCTTGATTGGTTGCCTCTTGCTGGTGCCCACACTGGGGACCAAACCTGCAACCTAGGCATATGCCCTGACTGGGAATCAAACCAGCAACCTTTTGCTTTGTGAGATGATGGCCAACCAACTGAATCACACTGGTCAGGGCAACATTAGTTCTTTTATTAGGACTAAAATATGTGAAACCCTTGGCTCATTGATAGCCACATACTCGGTAAATGGTAATTAATATTAATAGTCAAAAATTTATGTTAAAAAGAGTATTTAAATAAGGAATGTCTTTTAAGAGCAACTGGAGGTAATACAACATGAACCGCTAATGACACGATGAATGATTTGAGGTTAAAATGCACAACTTCAAATTTACAGTGCATGGGGCGTGAGGAAATATGATACGGTATGGCAAATTAAGCACAGTAATGAAGCTTGACCATTATTCAGCTTTTATCAAATAGAAGTGGCAACTTTAAAATTAGGACAAAAGCAATTTTAAAATGCCTTTACTGTATCAAGGCTTCTACTTGTTTGAAATGTATTTACTGATCTGATCAAGGTTTCATGTACGTCATTCATGGTCCTTTTATTTTACTAGCTCTTTCTGGCTTTCAGGAACTCTCGAAGAATTTTCAGGTTCATATTGATGGCACCAGAGTACAGTACAGCTGCATTATAATACTACATTGTCTCTTACTTACTTTTATCTATCACCGTTTTCTAATGTGGAACAAGAAAAGGCTCCTTAGACTTAAGAGCATTTTATAGCTGTGCATGTGCTTATGCAAAACTCTCTATGTGCTAAGTCTATGTGGTTAAGACTATATATACCTGAGGAAGAGAAAAGGAATCTCTGGATAAATCCTGTTTTAAGACACCAAGATCCACCCCCTTTATTTTCTCTGTTAGATGGTAATGCCTAAACATGAGACTCTAATATATTTTTTATTTTTTTATTTAATTATTTTTTCAAGTACAGTTTTCTGCCTTTTACTCCCTTCCCGGGCCACCCCTCGTGCTCCCCATCTCCCTCCCATTTCCACCCCCCTTAGCTGTTGTCCATGTGTCCTTTATACTAGTTCCTCTAAGTCCTTCCCCTTTTTCCCCTGAAATTCCCTCCCCTCTCCCCTCTGGTCACCTGCATTGCTACTCACTTATATTTTAGATTTTATTTATTTATTTTTAGAGAGAAGGGGAGAGTAAGAGAGGGAGAGATACATCAAAGTGTGGTTGCTCCTTGTGCATATCCCTACTGGGGACCTGATCACAACCCAGGCATGTGACCTGACTGGGAATCAAACTGGCTACCCTTTGGTTTGCAGGCTGGCACTCAATCCCCTGAGCCACACCAGCCAGGGCTGCTGTTCACTTCTTACTTGAGCTAAAAACCCTGAAATTATCCTTGACTTCCTCACATCATGTTCAATCCATGAAGAATATCCCCATTTTTAATATCAAAATACATACAGAATAATATGTCCTGATTCCCTCTCCTACCACCCACCCCAAAGCCGCCATCCTTTCTTGCATTTCCAGACTTGTCTTGCTGCTTCTACTCTTGCTCTTTCACAGCATATTCTCTGCAGAGCAGCCTGAAGAACATCTGCAAAACCTACGCCAGATCTCCTTACGTTTAACTAAGATTCCTCCATTGTCCTTCCATCACACTTAAATGAAAGCAGATAATCCTCATAGTGGCCCTGACTATCCCCTTGAAAACAATGCTTCTCTTTCTTTTTTTTATTTATCTTTGTTTTATTTTTTTAAACTTTTTTAAAATTTTATTTAGTTATTTTTCAAGTACAGTTTTTTGTCTATTTCTCCCAATGCTTCTTTGTCCATGCTTCTTTTTCAATGCTTTGAAAACAAAGCAAGTACCATGCTTCTTTTTGCTTCGGTCCAGCCAGAATGGCCTTCTTTTGGTTTCTGAAATGTTATTCCCTAGATACTCACATGGACTGCTGGAGAGCAGTCCCTGCAGTGTTCTCCTTTGGCCTGTTACCTTGCTTCATAGCACTTATCATCACCTAGCTTTACTTTAATGCCTATTTGTTCGTTTTGGATGTTCTTTAGCTTAGCTGCATATCAAAATTTTCTGAAAAGTTATGAAATTGTAAATTACATAGAAAAATGCCACAATTCCCCAGAAGTGTTATATAGATGAATGTCTTGGTGGAGTAGGGGAGGGAGACACCGTAGGCATTGGCAACTTTTAAAAACTCTGCAGCCAAATGACAGCCACTGTATATTTCTTTTATTTTTTTCTCTCTGTGTAGACTATCAGCTCAATAAAGGAAAGGGGTTATCTATTTTCTCACTCCTCTGTTCCTAGCTCTCAGAATAATACCTGGCATGTAGTAAGTTTTCAATACTTAGTTGTTCATAATTAAAGAAATTCTTTAGTAGTCCTCATCTAGAATATGCAAGCAAGCAAACATGAACCATTGGCTCTGTATAATTCAGTAACCTCTATACCTCCCATGTCTTTATTAGTTTATTCACTCATTTAAGAAATACTTATTCAGTGCATTTAATGAACCAGATAATATGCTAGGCCCTCAGATCAAGAGTTAAATAAATATATATCTTTATCCTTGTGGAGCTTACATTCTCGCCGAGGAGTCACATTCTGTAGATAATTGTAGTTTTAGAAATAAGAAAATCTATGTTCTTTTAAAGAATTTTCATTAGTCAATGGGTTTTCTTGAAAAACCCCCTTAACATTTTTGGGACTAGTCACAACATTATTTAAGGAATTCTTCCCTTTAAGTCAATGTAATTGAAACTGTTATTTTTGTGCCACTGTTTAAAACATCTTTCCAAAGTAATTTTAGAGGATTCTTTCTTTCTTGAACTATGACTAATTAAAAGAAAACCAGTTTTCTGCTAAAGAAAATAATTGGATTGTAACAGATTTACAAGACCTGCTACATCTGTCATAAGAAAAGCTCTTAGTTTTCAGAGCAAAGGCAGCTGAAGGGATAGCTCAGGGGTATCCTGGATGGCATAAATATCAGAATCACTGAAAGTTCTTTTGAGTTTTGCACACAGTGATCACTCACTTAATTTTTCATCCATTTATTCAAAACACATCTTCAGATGCTAAATATTACTACGTGGTTTGCCAAGTCATAAAGTTATAATACATGTCCTCTGCTCTTAAGAAGCTCATTTTATCTTATGACTTTTATAAATAAATAGCAACAAGTATTATGTCAAAGGTAATATAAAACAAGTAGTGCCCATTGAAAGGGAGAACACAGAGCTGAGCTTAGATGCTGCCCTCAGCTCATCTGATGCCAATCGACGAATGCTGCTTTGACTGTGGTTCTTTATCTACTCATGTCACCCATCCTTTTAACTCCCTCCTTTTGACTTATACACGCATGCTACATGTGTATTCTACTGACATATGTGCATATGCACACTGCATTTCATTCCCTCAAGATATATATTTTCAAATTATACAGAGCACACTAAAATAATTGTAAGAGTTAAGTCATAAAAGTCTAGAAAAAAGTCCAATAAATCCAAATGCACATCATACTCAACGCTTCCAAAAAAGCTAAATAAATAACTGTGCTGAGGCATAAGACAAAAGAACCATAGGTTATAATTAGCTGGATACAAAACCAGAATCTCCAGAAAGATCAAAATGTTTACAGCACTGTGATGACTGCACATTAGACATAGCTTGGTGGCCATGAGCTGCCCCTCTGAGATGAGGGCAGAGCAGGGGTCCTTAGAGAAAACACAAACACCTGAGCCTGAGTTGTGGGCTTTTATAAATCCTTCCAGGCTTACAGGTTGGTATATCCCCGTGCATGGGAGAAAGATCTCAATGCTCAAGAGGAAAACATTCTGAGTTTGATTCTGTTACTTTCTCCATAGCAATTTTGGAGGAAATTCCAGGAATTTTGTAAGTTTTTAAATTTATTGCCTACTTTTTTATCCTTGGTTGGTTCTCTTGTCCTTTTCATTTTGGGAGGCAGATGAGTCCAGGAGACAGAGTGTGGGCTGCAGAGACACGCAGGCCTGGATTTCCAAGCCGGGTCACAATCACACCCCCTTGGAAGAATTAACTCTGTAACCCTCAGTTTCTTTGTCTGTAAAATAGTAACAGTTTGTATCTCTCAGGTCTTTTTGAATGATTACATTAGAAATTCTTTGTAAAGGATGATAGGGAACAAATGCCAATTTCTTCCCCCATCTGTCTTTCTTGTACACATTACATCCATTTGAGTTTCATCTCTTGTCCTTACTTGAGCCAGTTGTCGTTACTGCTCCTCTGAGATTGGATTCAAACCCATCAGTAGTACAAGAAATTTATTTAACAAAGAAAGGTCATCGAAATACAAAAATGTAAGGCAACATGATTTCAGAATGAAAGACAATTTAATAATTGAGAAAATTTAGCTTTATATAAAAGTCACTGCAGTATTCTCGTTCTCATTTATCTGTGGAACAAACAAAAGATCAGCCTAGATTTGTATTCATGTTTAGAATGGACTGGATAACTTCAGAAGTCTGTTTCTACTCTGATGTCATTTGATATGCTTTTGGCCATGGACACTGGTCTTAGTAGCAATTTACCTAAAATAACATTAATGGTCATTTTATCCAAGGTAGAAATCTAAAAGGAAATGGTTGCTGATGACTTATAGGTTAACTATTTGTCCTCATAACAACTTTAGTAGAACAGCATAGATGGGCGTTCAAGCCTACAATTCAATAATATGTGCATGTTTGTGACTGTAAAATGCTAATATATTAATATAATTGCTTTAGAAGAAGATAAAATAACATGCTATATACATTTAGTTAAAAACAAGATATAAGGCAGAATAACCAATTTCATTTATATTCATAAAAACACAAAGTAAAAAGGCTTTTTATTCAGTATGTTTATTCTATGTTTTTATGACAAATTCAAGGAGTTATTTTTTCTAAATTTTGTTTCACAGTTTAACTTATATCAGTGTGCTCTCTAAAATATATTTCTTGGATGTTAGCAGTAACTGGAACAAATGAGATGCTAGCCGTAGCATTAAATGGAACACAGCCTTATTTACTTGAACTTCTTAAATTAGATCATTAGAACACAACACTGTGTAAAGTAATAACATGTAATATAATTTTAATGACAACCAAATGCCTGAACTTTGGCATATAACTTTATGAAGGAATACCTTCATTTGGCATATAACAGAGACCGCTTAATGTTGCATTTCTGCTGACACTAAGAGCTTTGAATAATTGTTATGAAAGGGACTGTGTTTATCATAATGGATAAATAAGTATATCTGGAATGATTGGGACATCATAGTTAAATAAAACTTTTAAATATTCAATATCTATACCGTTTTAATTAGAATATAATATGTTTTGTTGCTTTTAACAGCCAGAAATAATTATTCTAACATGTTATTTAACTAAATCTTGGTATATAGATATTATATTGCTAATATATCTTCTGAGAGTTCATCATTTTAAAGGTTTCAAAAATATTGAACTTTTACATATTATGCTACATATGTGAAAATATGTTGACTAATATAACTTAAAAATTCATCAAATAACCCGAATTTTAAAGTGAGGTTAGTAGTAACAGTCCAACTGATGTTATTGGGAAAGGTTACATCAAGTACCTCAGAAAGAATTTTTCCAATGAGTTAAAAAAACAGTTCAAAGAGTGAACATTCAACAAATTATAGTACTATAATAATAATATTAACATATATCACTTAAAAGAAGTTATATAGTTAAAGAAATTTTGGAAATGTTGCATAGAAAAAGACGAAGGCTTTTCCCCCCAGCATTTCTTAGGGCTTTTAAGTTGCTAATATGCATTGCAATTAATGATGAAGCCACAGTTTTTTTCCCCCCACAGAGCATCTCCTGGGACTAGTGTTCTTCCCACACACTTTCCTAAATGATATCTTAGATAAACACCTACCTATTAATCATAATTCATGTAAAATTCATATTTTTAGGTCTTCAACTGCCTGAATTACAAAATTTAAATACTAAATGTCAAATGTCAGAATAGAGAATGTTTAAAAAACTCCCTTTGTGAACGTGACAGCCCAATAACCAGGATTTTAGGAATAAAGTTTCCAACTGTATAGAAATCAGTCTTTCCATTGCATAAGTGCCCACAATGGCCAAAGCATAATATTCAACTAACACTTTCCATCATTAATAATTATTTATTAATTATGAGATTATTTAGATATTGAGATTATTTAGTTACTTTATGTTAGCAGAAATATTACATTACAGGGCTTGACATTATTTACTGTCACAATTCTATTGAGATTTCAACACTTTCCATTTTTAGAGAAACAAATCATAAAGCAAATGAAGTATTATCTTTGTTCCAAAAAAACTTCATAGATTTCATATATATAGTTGATTAAAAATGAGATCATTGAAAGGGTCAATAGTAATACATAAGCTGGAAATTTAAGCCTTAGAAGCTGAAATAATGTATTTACCTTGTGTTATATTCATTTTAATTAGTCTGCCTCTGTACAGTTTGGAAAATACAGCTTCTCCATTGTACCAGAGGGATACACTTGAACAAAAACCGGCTTTCCTTTGTTTTCAGGATAACTCCTAGTACTTGGACACAGCACAAGACTCTCCATCCCCACCAAAACACCTGTCATGCTCTGCATCGGCTTATGCTGTGTCACTATTTAGGTGCTGATAGGTCCCTGCACACTGTGCCATGTTTTGTTTGTCTGCTTCGCTGCCTTCATGTGCATTTTCCTCGCTGGCAGATAATTCCAACTCCTTGTTTAAGATTCTGCTTAAACATCACCAGTTCTGGAACCTTCTCTAACCTCTGAGTCAAAAACTGAATTTAACGCCAATTAGGTATATTCCCATTTCACACTATTATTTTTAATATGTGCAGTGACCATGCTGTATTTAAAAATATATATCAATGTAACTTTTTTCCCAAACATGTCACCTTTATGAGGGCTGGTATTGTGGCTGATTAATTAATTTCTAGTATATTTTGCTCTGTGTGTAGTTGTCATGTGTGGTCGATCTTAGTATTAGAAAATATTTCTTTAGGC
This sequence comes from Artibeus jamaicensis, assembly GCF_021234435.1. Classification (NCBI taxonomy): domain Eukaryota; kingdom Metazoa; phylum Chordata; class Mammalia; order Chiroptera; family Phyllostomidae; genus Artibeus; species Artibeus jamaicensis. The sequence continues at coordinate 19,613,411 of NW_026522025.1, read as the reverse complement.
AAAATAACCTTAAAAATTTGTGAACCCCTACTAGTTTTCCATGTAGCATCTGCGAGTGTGTGATTTGCGAAGTCAGTATTCCTATGAGAATGCTATTTACTGTATAACATTGGAAGACTGTCCTTAAAAGCCTTAAACTTCCCTTTCCCGAAGATACCAGCTCACCCACTGACTTTCTGAATTATTCTAATACCAAGTGCATTTTATTCAGTCACTTGCTGGTAATGAACTTCTCAGACATGCTGAGCCCAGTAATATCCTTTGAGTTCTTATCTTCTCTCTCAGCTCCTCTCGGGGCAGAGTCTCAGAGGGCTCGTCAGCTCCCATGGAGCCAAACTGACTTTCATTGACATGACCAAAATCATGCAATGGGTACCATATTACATAATTTTTAAAACATGAGATCTTGAGAGGAATATTACTTGTAAATACATACTTATTTTTCCCTACGACTTTATTCTTTAGCCTGGGTCAATCATTCTCAAGGCACCATCTTTCTATTCTCTACTGTCAATGGCACCAAAATACTATATCTTGGGCCTCTGAGAACAAGAAATCTCAGGACAAAGATACCAATAAAGGCTGGGGCACACACGGTCAGAGTCGCCATGTGTGTCTATTTTAAAAATCTAATTGTAGTCACGATGACCTCCTATCCTCAAAGAAACCACCCCCTCCCCCCACCTTCTCTCCCAGATTTTCATCAGCAAGTAAATTCCTACACTTGTGCTAACATGACCTCTCAGAGTTGAACCAAAGGCAAGTTTCCTTTGAGTTTCATACATTTCTGCTCACAGAGAATAAATCCTTTCTTTTCATTGTCCTGGTGTGAGTGGGAGGGCAGGGAAATGGCGGGGTGGGCAGGCAGGGGAAGTAATATAAATATCCAGGGAAAAAATACTGCAGAGTTTTAGTTGAACCTGGCAGTTATATAGAGTTGTGTATTGCACATAAGGCAAAAATTTCATTTTTAACCATTGTCATCACATTTCTTTTGTGAACATAAGGAGGAGAAAGAAAGAGTATGACTTTGTACTAATTAGAAAAGCAAAGATAAAAATGGACGTTTTGAAATTAGACATTTTATGAACACCATGTGTTCTTCCTTTTTCTTCTGTTTGTATCCAGCCGTTTTTCTTCCACCTTCTTCCCCTGCTTGTAAACGCGCCTCATGTTATCACCTGTCCGTTACTGCTTCTGACTGATCGCACATGGGATGTGGCACCCACAGGTGTCAGCAGCTCTTCACAGCTGGCAGAGCTGCACTGGTGCTTGATTTCTCCCTATTAAAAAGAGGAAAAAAAAACCAAACACTCCTTTTGACTCATTCCCCTTCTTTTCTCAAGTTACAAATTAAACTGACAAGCTGGCTGGACAGTGGCGGAGGGGACTTCGTTCTGAGTCAAATTATTTTTCTCTTTTTTGCCACTATATTCTCTTCCTGTCACTTCTTCTATGTGTGTTTTTGACAGCCAGAATTATTTTTATAGTACATTCCAGGCTCCGCATTTAATAGCTAGGGTTTTTTTCACTTCCCAGATTTAACTAGCTTAGAATGACTGACCCCTGTATTGAGCTATGTCCCCGGAGTTACAAATACCCACCTTGGATATCACTTATTTTTTGTGAACATAAATGTCTATGATATGCCAATGCTGCCCAGTTATTGGGGCCAGAGATATGAATGAACAATACGTGGTTCCTGTCATTGAATAGTTCAGTGTGTTGTGGCCAGTTTGATACAAAACAGGTCAATACAGTGCAGAGCTCTAGGGAGACAAACCTGGAATTCCTGAGTGGATAACCCCTTAGGTTACATGCAAACTGTCACAGAATAGTTGCTTTTCTAATTGTTAGGTTGCTACTTGCAGGTTGTAGATGGTAGTAGGGTCTTTGAGGACTACGTAGTCCAAAAAATATTTTTTATCTCAAGATTGTGCTTTTTATAAACAAACAAAAGTTTGCTTTTCAAAGTAGAATGAGTTTTTAAAATAGGGAGGGGGAAGAAAACATAAGTTGGGAAAACTATGCTAAGTTTGGATTTAAATGAAATAAAAATGATAATATTATATAACTATCCACTAGAAATGGTCCCTGAAATATACAGGGAAGTAGGATGTTTTGGGAAATCTCCAGGCCAGTTTCTGTAGTTAACAAAAAAGAACCTCCTTATATTGAACTCTGACTACTTCTGTTATGAAGAATAAAGAGAAGGCCCTGGCTGGTGTAGCTCAGTGCATTGAGCACAGGCCTGTGAAGAAAAGGGTCACCGGTTCCCAGTCAGGGCACATGCCCGGGCTGCAGGCCAGGTCCCCAGTAGGGGACACATGAGAGGCACCACACATTGATGTTTCTCTCCCACTCTTTCTCCTTTCCTTCCCCTCTCTCTAAAAATAAATAAAATATTTTTAAAAAAGAAAGAAAGAGAAGGATGCAAGGAGGAAATGTTAGATTTGTTGGCCATCTGCTATGTAAAATACTTTGACGAAAATATCATTAATCCATATTGTAATTCTGTGAGGTTTATATTATTAACACTATCACCCCCTTTTCTCTTTTTTCTCCCACTCCCTTTTTTTGTAGAGGAGAACTTATTCAGATAGATTTAATGATCCTTAGCACTGGTCAGTGCTACGGACCAGGTTTAAATGCAAACATAGTTGACTTCACTTTTTTCACTGATGTGATTTCTGAAGAGGTTTTCTGAGACATCAGTGGTATAACTCAGGAGTGTGTATTTAACAGAGACTATGGCAATTCTAATGAAGATGGTATAAAGTTGAAATACTGCCCTTACAGGTTTTGACTTATGTTTTGTATTACTATCACTTATGCGGACAAGATATATTAACCACTGCCTCAATCATGGGACTATACCCAAAGAATTATATAGACCAGGTAAATCCACTTTCAGTGTGTTTATTATCAGATGTGATTATGGAGATTCAGAATACTAATGTTTAAAATTTCCAAGCATTTGCTGTGTGCCAGGCCCTATAGTAAGTGCTTTACATAGACTCTTTTAATTTTTAAGATATTTTTTAAAAGATTTTACTTATTTATTTTTAGAGAGAAGGTGAAGAGAAAGAGAGGGAGAGAAACATTAATGTGTGGTTGCCCCTCGTGCACCCCCTACTGGGGACCTGCTCTGCATCCCAGGCATCTGCCCTGACTGGGAATTGAACTAGAGACCCTTTGGTGGACAGGCTGGCACTCAGTCCACCCAGTCATACCAGCCAGGCCCTACTTCTTAATTTTTAAAATAGCCCAGCGGGGTTGATACTATTTCTATTCCCATTTGCAGGTGAGAAATTTGAGCTTGGTATGGTAACATGACTTACACTGTATGCTAGACTTATGTGTGGGAAAATCCAAATATTGACTAGGGAAATGTAATGATGCATGCTGGTATATCACAGATCAGATGCACACATTATTATGGTAAACGTAAATCTCTTTGTAGAAACAAAAATGGAGGCTTCATAGAAGTACATGTCTGTATTGGGACCCTTAGAAGGGAATTTCTAATGCTATTTTCATTTATTTATTAACTATGTGGCTTTGGGTACTTCATGCCTACTAAATTCAACCCCCTAATTTATAAAAATGTGGATAATATCCTTTTACACCAATAAAACCTCCAAACAATTTGCATATCCACTCCATCATTATTTCTTCATCTTTGCAAAGTCATATTTATGTTTTTAAATAAAAGTATCCCCAAATATTTATCCAAGCAAAATGCATTATTGAGACAAAAATTCAAAATATTATTATATCTCTTCTAATTCTTCTTCCTCGTCCAGAACCAGTCTCCCTCTCATCGTATGCTCCATTATTACCCAACCATGAGATGACTCATTTGACATTTTGCTTTGAGAAACAAAGGAGATATGAGTCAGGCCTTGGGCAAAGTACTAATGTACTTAATGAAGAAATAGATCAAAATAGTAACATCGGAGAGAAAATGACATTTATCCTGAGTATATTTTGTAGACTTAAATTGGGTTTTCTTTAATCTTCCAAATTTAAAATGTGTAGCTTTGAATACAACAAAATGATAGTAAATGCTTTTTAACTAGTTCACATTTCTGTAGAAAGTTGTAGTTTTTGTTCTATACTCTTTCTTTATACTGGCATCAATATGTGATTTTTTTGTCTCTTTCAATGTGTTTTATTTATCGTATTTTTCTACTACCATTTATCCTCCCACAGCCTCTTCCACCCCCATCAATCCTACCCCGCCAAGTCCCTGCAGTCACCATGATGTTGTCTGTGTCCATGAGTTATTTCTCTTTTTTTTGAATTTTATTTTTTTTATTTTAAATATATTTTATTAATTATGCCATTATGGTTGTTCTACTTCCCCCCTTCATTCCCCTCCACCCTGCACACCCCTCCCCCACCATTTCCCCCCCTTTAGTTTATGACCAAGTGTCTCAAGTTCTTTAGATTCTATATTTCCCATACTATTCTTACCCTCCCCCCTATCTATCTTCTACCTACCATCTATGCTACTTATTTTCTGTACCTTCTCTCCCCTTCTACTTCTCCCACTCCCCTGTTGCTAACCCTCCATGTGATCTTCATTTCTATGGTTCTGCTCCTGATCTAGCTGTCCTCTTAGTTGGCTTTTGTTTTAGGTGTGGTTGTTAATAACTGTGAGTTGCTGTCCTTTCACTATTCATCTTTTTTATCTTCTTTTTCTTAGGTAAGTCCCTTTAACATTTCATATAATAAGGGCTTGGTGATAATGAATTCCTTGAATTTGATCTTATCTGAGAAGCACTTTATCTGCCCTTCCATTCTAAATGAAAGCTTTGCTGGATGGAACAATCTTGGATGTAGGTCTTTGGATTTCATGACTTGGAATACTTTTTCCCAGCCCCTTCTTGCCTATAAGGTCTCTTTTGAGAAATCCATTTTGCGCTTTTCTTTATATGTAATTTTTCAACTGGTAGGCATAGGACATTGGTAGCTTAGCACAGTAGCATAGTAGTGGCAGAAAAAGTCGAAGCTATCTTCTTTGTCTTAGGTAAGTCCCTTTAACATTTCATATAATAAGGGCTTGGTGATGATGAACTCCTTGAATTTGATCTTATCTGAGAAGCACTTTATCTGTCCTTCCATTCGAAGCAAACTCACAGTTATTAACAACCATACCTAAAACAAAAGCAAACTAAAAGGACAGCTAGATCAGGAGTGGAAACATAGAAATGAAGATCTCAAGGAGGGTTAGCAACAGGGGAGTGGGAGGAGGAGAAGGGGGGAGAAGGTACAGAAAATAAGTAGCATAGATGGTAGATAGAAAATAGATGGGGGGGGCAAGAATAGCATGGGAAATACATAATCTAAAGAACTTGAGACTCATGGTCATAAACTAAAGGGGGGGTAATGGTGGGAAGGGGGGGGGGGGGGGAATGAAGGGGGGAATAGAACAACTGTAATGGCATAATCAATAAAAAATTGAATTAAATTAAAAAAAGAAAAAAAGAAAAAAGTCGGAGCTAGTGGAGGGAAATGACCTTTCTTCTTCGGGAGCACCAGTACTTCCCCTTCTGTCAATCAACTGGGCTCACAGTGAGCCTGACCCAGAAAACTGGTCAGGTTAGACAGAAAGAAGAAAATGTCTTCTTCTCTTTCCTTATAAATTTGATTTTTATCCCTTTGAGTTCAAAGGGAAAAAAGTTTTAAAAGAATTTAATGCATGAATTCACTGGGATGATAATTAGAAAATCAGAGAATTGTATGAGCAGTTATGAAAGAAAGGTTAGTCTTGTAAATGAGCCCAGAGACATAAGCAAGTGAATGCTTATCATTATGTTTGCCTCTGGGGAAAACCCAAATAGTTAAGTGGCACCCTTATTTTTAATTTTATTTATTTTATTTTTATTTTCTTTAAGATTTTATTTATTTATCTTTAGAGGGTAAGGGAAGGAGAGAGGGAGAGAAATATCAAGCTATGGTTGCCTCTCATGCATCCCCTGCTGGGAACTGACCTGCAACCCAGGCATGTGCTCTGACTGGGAATCAAACCACAATCGTGTGGTTTGCAGGCCCGTGCTCAATCCACTGAGCTGCACCAGCCAGGGCTTTAAATTGCCCTGATATTAACACAAACTCTCCTTTCTCATGAACTGAAACAATTACTTATTTTTAGGTAGAGAATTTTGACCTTTGAAAGGGAAAGACAGACCTCATTACAGTCAAGAAATATGTGGACAGATGCAAATGTGTTAGGACATACAAAAACAAACAAAAAAATTTGCACCATTAACTTTGACCTTGATCTCTCATCAAAAAATGGTTAACAATGTACTTACTCCCTCTGAGCTCTGTGAGGGAGGTAAGGATGTTAGAGAGACTGCTGATAGTAGGTCAAAGGGATTTGTTCAAGGCTGTCTAACCTTGCCTTTGTAAGCCATTTTATTTTTACATAGTTTTTACTGCAATAAATCATGATAGTACTTTAGAAATGGAGATTCACCTCCACATTAGTTGGCTTGCTAGTATTATTATGTTTAGTGGGACTTTTTGGAAACACTTTTCTTCTAATTTAATTGTTGTGCTTTCTCTCATCATATAATGCAGTTAGGTACTTGCCTAATTACCTGGTGCTTAATGTCAAAACACATAATATACCTGAATGGATTCCTCTCTCCCTCTCCTAGTGCTCTCATCAGCATTACACTGTGTACTGACCAAGAGAGACTGTAAGTAGGAGAGTAGGTTTGGTGGCACTGATACTTCTACAGGAAAATAATTATTCTGATAGAACATATATTACATTTTGTGGTGATGAATTATGATTATAGGCATTTAAATGCATGGAATGTTTCTGCTATACTTACGTGGTCTGGAAGGCCTTTTTCACTCAAGGCTTATTTACTCTTAGAACTCTAAATTTACCATGTCATTTTAACACATTCTTGGGGGCTGACAGAACTGGAGATACTTTCATAGACTAATGTAAGTGGACACACAGAAGTGCCAAAGTGCATTAGGAAAATGAAAATCCATTCTGCTTCATGGTTGAATTTACCCTTCTCTAGAGACTGAATTTATTTGCATATTCTATTTCAAATATGTGTGAGTTACACTGAAGAGGATTTGAATTAAATAAATGCCATGATTAAATGACAGACATAGCAATGACAAACCTAGTAGCCAATTACAAATTTTTCTTTAGGAATTTAAACCTGTGTAACTTTTTGGTAAAGAGATATATATCTTTATTGTAAAAATAAGTAAAATTTTATTTAAAACTTTTAAGCACTGAAGGTATATTTTATAATTATCATTTGTATTACTGATATGTGAAGAGAATTAATAAAATATAGGTGATCATATAGTTCTTTGTCCTAAGTGGTTCCTTTTTCTAAATGTACTTTTCTGAAATCATTGCATGATTGGATGCTGAATATTTCAAATTATCAAAGTCACTGGAAACATTTTACAGGTGACCACTTTACTACTTAAAAAAAAGAAATATGGAAGCTGAATTTATTTCAAAAGAGCTACTATGATCATATATTTTTTTATAATTCAACAAAACTCTTGAAAGTTATCTGGACCCAAGTTTCTTAAATTATTTTTTACAAAATTTAAATGAATACATATCTAGATATGTTTAAATATAAAATATGACTGCTTAACTTCAAAAGAAATCAATAGTTCTAATAGTTTACCATATTTTTAATAATTACAATTTATAGTGATATATATGTATATACATACACACACAGGGTTGGGCAAAAGTAAGTTTACAGTCATTCATATGGAAAATGCCACACTAATCAATAAATAATAATATAAAGAAAGCTATGCTTCATGCACTCAGAACTATAAACCTCCTTTTGCTCTCCCTGTGTGTACATGTGTGTATATAAATTTATAATATATGTATGATATACACACACACACATATATATATAATTTGGGAAAAGGAAAGGAAGAATGAAATTGTGGCTTAAAGCAGATGTTGCTCATGGGAAGATTTTTTACCCCTGCTGCTATGGATCAAATACTTGTATTTTATGTAAATCCATACTGAAGCCCTGATCCCTAATGTGATGGTATTTGTAAATGGGACATTTGGGAGGTAGTTAGGTCATGAATATGTAACCCTTACAATGGGATTAGTGCTTTTATAAGAACAGACAGGAGTGAGCTTTCTTTCTCTTTATGTGAGAACACGGGAAGATGGCTTTCTGCAAACTAGGAAGAGAGCTAACAGTGTGGGCACCCTGATCTCAGACTCTAACCTCAAAGACTCTGAGGAATTAATTTCTGTTGCTTCAATCATGCCATCTATGCTATTTGTTATAGCAATGCAGTTAACATACCTGTTTTCTCTGAACTTCTTTCCTCTTCAACTAATGAGGCGTGATGATCACACAAATAAAAGAAATGTCAGGAAAGTGTACTTTTATTTTTCTACCCATTAATCTCTCAATCATTTATCTGTCCATTAATTTCTCCTTTACTGCATGAAAATGCCTCATGTATATAAACTGTAAGTCTCTGGTATTAGGTTGACTCTACAAAGCTATTGTTGCCAGTGTAAATGTGGTTCTTCCATGGGATCACAAGAAAAGCATTTTGGGGACCCCTGCATGGGAGAATGAGGTGCAGTGGTAAGACACATTGGAGGTGGAGCAAACAGAGGTAGCTGACTGTGCACAGGTGCCCTCTGAGTCATCCACAGCCGAGTGCTTCACTCAGTCCCACTGTGGAAGAAGCCTAGCCTTGTCTTCAGCAAGCCCAGAAGAGGGGCCAAGGTCCGAAGATATTGTGCCATTATCCAGCATTAGCAGGGCATCTGAAGCTGCCACAGTTCAGTGTAGTTTATGCCAAAACTTGGTCCAACTTAGTCTTTGTCCTGATCTGGCTAGCTGGTTCTCTGTTCCTGGCTATGCTCTGGCTGGTGCTGCCCTGCTGCACTCAGGCCCATGTTTAGTGCCACACTTGGGCCCGTGTTGCTGCCAGGCTGCATGGCTGCTATGGAGGGAGAACACATGAATGACTGGGAGAATGTGCTACTGAAAGGAGCCTTTGTTAAGCTTTGATTATATGACCTCAAACTTGGGAAAGAGTAAGCTTTCTTTTAAACTTACCAATCTCTTTGCTGATCCTTCTCACCGCCTTGTACCGAGTCCTCCCCCTATACGATCCAGCCTTTTCCTCCAGTGAGATACCCACCTCACCCCTCTCTTTATGGTCATTATCTTGGCTTCCAGTGTGCATACACCCAGCAGATTAATATCCCCTTTATTATTTTGTCTCTCCTTCAGTAGTGCTAAATAATGATTTGTTTTCCCCAGAAAGCCCAGTTTGAGGATTGAGTCTCCACAGCAGAGGATGTGGGGGTTGCCTTGGGATCCTGTGGATATTAGAGCTTGCTAGTAAGTCAAGCTTGATGTACTACTTAGCTCCCTAGTTTATTAGGCTTAATGTCTGATTCCATTTGCTCCCTTCCCTTATTAGTGCTAACCACCTACTCTAACACTGTAACACAAATAAAGAAATTATATACTTTATAAGGAGTCTGAATTAGAATAAAACATTTTAGTTTTGTTCATTCTGATCTTCAGGTTTAGCTGTATGGAATTGGTTCTACAAAAAAAAATGCACTGTATATTCCTTTAACTTGATGTTTCTAGTGAGATTTTTGTATGATTATTTGTACTATACTTATTTATATAAGCCCAAGACAATGTGAAAAGTCTATCTATGTAATCAATTTCAATTAATATGGTCTAAAAAGTTAATCTTATCTTTCAGTACCTTGATGGCTTTTTTCATGGCCTTTCCCCCACCTCAACAAGTTTCTCATTTTCTACCTCCTTGCAATATTCAAGTATTAGACTTTTATTTTTTCATGTCTTTACTTTTGTTATTCCTTTTTTCTCCTCTTTCTTGTTTTTACTTTTCCACCAATATTTCCTCCTCGCTTATTTAACTTTCTAATTGAATTCTGCCAAGATCCCTTTAGAGTGACACGGATTGTTTGCTGGCAGGCTGTTTTTCTGCTGTGCTGTTCCAGCTGGAGTTCGGGCACCAAACTGTTGATCTTTATAAAGCATCATGTACAAGTCAATATTTCACCAGGCGGACTAGAACAGCCGCTGGGTTGTGAAGCCTAGTCTGTAGACTCAACATTTTAAGCAGGTTTAAAAGCATCAAAGCTAAAAAGATACCTTATGCCTTTGAATAAACATAAGTGTCTGAGAAGCAAATACCTGCACATAGAATTAGATTTCTTTCTAACTTTTTTCTAAGTCTCTGTGTTTCTGTTGCAATGTGCTAACCTTGAAAGTATCCATCTGAATGTCACCTAGGTTTAAGTGCTACTTTTAAGACATTTTACAGGTTAATAACAGGTGTAACCTCTCAAAACACTTTTATTCACAGGCTATTTAAATTGTAGCCCATTAGCAGAAATTATTTTTAGTAAGCTTAGAAACATGGAGCATTTTACATTTGATGGGTCTTTTGCATTGATTTAAGGAAACCATGAAAGATCTCTGGTCAACTCTTTGGTGAAATTTGTAAAGAATAATTAATGAATTGCTGAATTGCATTTTTGAAAGTTAGTATTGATTTACATCTAAGAGACAATCCGTATGACAACATTGATTACCAATAAGAACGTTAAGTTTTCTTATATCATTTCCTCATGTTATATGGTTTCATTATTCCAACATTCTTCCACTCAATTTTTTAAACTCCTATTGAACACTTACCATATAGGTTATATGATAAAAATTTAAAAAGAATTACATGCTCTCTTTTATTGCTCCGTAATGATTATATCTATCACTTCATTAGACCATAGTATCCCTGAGGCTGTAGATTCTATCGCACTGCTGCCGTACACCAGGTTTTGAGCAGTTCCTGTTAATTAGTTGACATTAGAGCCATCGTTTTATCTGCCCAGGTGGCACTGTTGAATTTTCATTTCCCCATTCTCTCCAGCGTGTGTTGTATGTGTGGGCATGCGTGGCAGGGATGGGGTAGTTTAAGGAATTCAGTGAAGCAAACTACAGAAAAATATGTAATTGGGAGGTAATAGTATAACATTGCTGTACACCAAACATTCTATTTTGCATTTTTGTGATTTTATAAAAATGTTCCACAGTCTTGTATAAAACTTTATCTAAAATAAGAATAATAATAAAAATTAAAAGTGACTCCATTACTGACTCTTATTTTTTTTCTTTTTATCCCCTATTGCATTTAATGACAGAAGTGAATTTAAGTCCAGGCCCAAACAGATTTTTTTCTAAAGCATTTTAACAATTTTTACATATGATCAAAGAACTGCTTATATTAAACTTTGAGAAGCAGTGTAGAAAGAAAAATAGGTCTAGAATTTTATTAATACCTCAGTTTCAAAGAAAGAAAAACTGATTTATAAAAACTGCAAATTTATTTTTAACCCTAGGAAAACTCTACACTCAATTATCAAGTTAATTTTGGGGGAGGCACTCAAAAATATATGTTCATGGTTTATGCAATACAAGGCGACAGTTTCCTTGGAATGAGGTTTTAAGTGCATCAGGAATATATTCCTTTTAGAGTGACCACTATGGAGTTGAAATCCTGTTACATTGTATTGGTAATTATTTTTTCATTCTCTCCAACCCTATAAAGTTCTGGACTAGTTTTTCTAGCTACTGTCCATAGAATTACAGGCAATATTTATAATGCTCTTCTTAACATAAGAGGCTTGGCTAATATCTAGTTGTCTATCACTCATTTTGTTCTTTCTGCCTTTCTGATAGATGTCTGATGTTGATGCTTATATTTTATTTTACTTTACTATTTTATTTTATTATTTTATTTTAATGTATTTTTCAAGAGGGGAAGGGTTGAAGAAAGAGGCGGAGAAAAACATCAATGTATGGTTGCCTCTAGTGTGCACCCTGCTGGGGACCTGGCCTGCGACCCACACATGTGTCCTAGACTGATCATCGAACCAGTGGCCCTTTGGTTTACAGGCCAGCACTCAATTCACTAAACACTAGCCAGGGCCACTGCTTATATTTTATATTCAGCCCTTTTGCCTTTTGGGTAAGTCCAGAGCATTCACTTGCCATGATCTTGTGATTGTAGATCATTGAATGCCTAAATTAGTCTTACATGGTCACAAGACAAATGGTTGTCAATATTAATGTGCATTTCCCAGTATGCACATTAATATTAAAATGCAGATTCTGATTCCATGGTTCTAAAATAAAGTTTGAGATTCTGCATTTCAAGTAAGTCTCAGATGATGTATATACTATGAGGGGCTAAACCTTAAAATAGGAAATTAATAGTGTAGATGATACAATAAAATAAACAACAGGTACTGCAGAGAACCTGCACCTTGGGATAGCTTGGTATATTGCTCATTTTCTCATCAATAGGTAGTATTCAAAAGGATGGGGATTTTTGTGACATAAAAATGTAGAAAATATTTAACAAGTTGCTTTTAAGAACATGACACATGATGAAAATAAATACATTCATTTGCTCGCTGGAAAAAACCCACAAAATAAAAAATATATTATTAAATTCACAAAAACTAAATATATTTAAAATAAATTTAAATGTACTTTTAGAGCATAGTTTTTGCACTTTTGAAGTTAAAAGCTTGAACCTCATCAAGACTTTTTACACATTTTCCTCCAACTCTTTTTCTTCATCTAGAAAATGGAGACATTATTGTGAGTAAAAAATTATATGAGCGATATGCTTAACATGTAATGTGTTCAGTAAGTTGCATTCAGTTTAATTACACCCATAATCATTACCTTTGTCCAAAGTCCAAAATAAAGATGAAATTAAAGGAAGCTTATGAGAAAGGCTGTACATGACAACACTTCGAGAACATTTATCTCTATGATATTCCAGTTTTCAGAACAACTTGTAGGTTTAAAAGTATAGGCTTTGAAGTTAGATTTGAGTGTATACCCGGAACCTTACATCGCTCTTGCCTTCATGAGCCTTGTTTTCACATCAGTCTCATGGTGTTGGGTCGCTTTGCAAATCTGGCAGGGAGCTTGTCCAGTGTCATCTGAAACCGCCTCCTTATAAGGAGGGCAGGGAGAGACCAGCAAAAAGTCAGACCTTGCTAAGTGGCAAGTTTAATAAGTAAGGGAACTTAAGAGAGTTGTCTTAGGTGGTCACAAGACAAGTAATTTTCCATACTTGCCTGCCAAAATCTTACAAGTTTAGGTAGAGAACTTAACTGGGTTCAGTTTTTTTATTTAAAAAAATATATATTTTATCGATTATGCCATTATACTTGTCCCATTCCTCCCTTTCATTCCCCTCCACCCTGCCACCCACATTCCCCCCCCCTTTAGTTCATGTCCATGTGTCATAAGTTCTTTATCTTCTACATTTCCCACACTACTCTTGCCCTCCCCCTGTCTATTTTCTCCCCACTGTCTATGCTACTTATTCTCTGTACCTTCTCCCCCCTTCTCCGCCTCCCACTCCCCTGTTGTTAACCCTCCATGTGATCTCCATTTCTGTGGCTCAACTCCTAATCTAGCTGTCTAGTTTGCTTTTGTTTTAGGTGTGGTTGTTAATAACTGTAAGCTAACTGTCCTTTTACTTTTCATATTTTTTATCTTTTTTTCTTAGATAAGTCCCTTTAACATTTTATATAATAAGAGCTGGGTTTAGTTCTGTTCACAGAGGCCTTACCTGGATTCAGTCACATACCCACTCCAGAGAGTCTCATCACTACATGACTGTCTCAAAGCTGTGTCTGTAGAGTGGCTTCTGGGAAAGGCAAGTGAAATGCATCTTCCAAGGACAGGAGAGGGAATGAGCGGTTTCCAGTTGCCTGGGTTCAGCTCTCAGATCACCTGGTAGTTATTATGTCTTCTGATGACTTCCCCTGAGATGTTATCATAAGAACTAAACAAAATAATGTATGTTTAGCTCACAATGCAGTAACCAACATAAAATAGAGGCTTGGTGATGGACACTACACTTGTACACGAAGTGTTTTCAGAGAAACCAGGACCACTAGGACAAAGAGAAACTGAAGGAAGATGAATCGGTGGCAAAGTAAGCAAACTACTACATCTAACAAGGGCTAGGTTTAAGGCTGATTCCTTCAAAACTCGCAAACAGTCATCAATAGCCTATAAACAGAGTGAAAGCTACTTACTTTCAGTGATTAATAGTGACTGCATGGAAAACTAAGGCCCTGACATGAAAGGAAAAAAAAAGTTTCTTTGGCTGAAATAGCAATACACTAAATCTTGGGTTGGAGAAAGAGTATATCTTAGAATTTTTTTGAAAACAGAATCAACAAACCCAAGTAAAAATGGGTACTTGTAAATAAATGAGGAACTTTATTTGTGAATCTACGACCCATCTGTCATGGTCCTTGCTTATGATGTTGTGTTTAACTTTTCTCAAAATCTTCCGATGTTGTATCATCATCTCAGGGAGGAAAAACTAGGGAAAAACAGCAATGCTTCAATTACCTTGAAAAGTAATCTCAAAACTGTCTGTAGGAATTAATAGTGCACATTACTGAGCTGGTGAGGCTCAGTGGGCTGGGTGTCATCCTGTGAACCAAAAGGTCACCGGTTTGACTCCTGGTTAGGGCACATGCCTGAGTTGCGGGCCAGTTTCCCAGTCATTTCAATGTTTCTCTCCCTCTCTTTGTCCCTCCCTCCCCCTCTCTCTAAAAATAAATAAATAAAATATATATTTTAAAGTAGTGGACAATATTAAACATTAAAGTGTTTAGTGAAAGGGGCAGGCTATGAAATCCTATTTAAAGCTGAAGTCTCTGAAAATAGAAGACATTTTCCTAAATAATGATGGCCTCATCAAAGCCTGGAGTGGACATTGCTCTATTCCTTTTCAGTCCTATAATTTTGTGATGTCAAATATTGGGACTCAGGAAGTACATTTTAGATTTATATCTGTCAGTGAGGTATTCCTGAAAACCATTGTAAAGCCTGGAGTTTGTGTGTTCATAGATAATAAAACAAAAGAAAACTCATTGATTTACATATTCACACATTTAAGAAAACTATATTGATCATTTAATATGTGCTCGACAGTGTGTTAAGGTATATATTTCATGCAACTTATGACCTAATAGAAAAGAAAATTATTTATTTAAATTCTTATAATTTAAATATGCATGTGTTATATAAAGTTGTTTATATATCACATGTATACATACTTAAATTATAATATATATAACCTTATATGTATATTTATACATTTTCATATATTTACAATTTTCCAAAAGACATATTTTTAAATATGTATACATATTTATATGCATATATGTGTGTATATGTATATATGTGTGTATATATACATATATATGTATATATATGTGTGTGTGTGTATATATATATATATATATATATATATATATATATATATATATATGCAAGTCTATGGGAATATAGCACCTAAAAGTGTTGTGGAGGATATGATTTTTTTAAGCAGTATGTTTGGGTACAAAAAGAATCCATCTGAAAAAGAAAAAGTGAGGCCAGGAAGGTCATTGTAAGGAGTAGAAAAAAACATAAGACTTGAAAGTATATAAAATGCCTTTTGTTTGGCCTTAGTGTACTGTGTGTGAGATAAATACTGGCATTATAGGCTGGAGTGATAGATTAGACATCTATAATAGAAGGCATTGAATTCTCTTCCGGCAATTTCAGATTTTATTTTCTGAGCAGTGGGAAGCTGTGTGAGTTTTCTAAGGAGTAGAGAGTTGCAATCAGGGCTATGTATGAAAAGATAAACATGACAACAATGGGAAGATATGAGATTGGAATATGTAGAAAGTTATATCAGTGGTCCAGGTTATATCAGAGTTACATCAGAGGCTACAGGAGCCTTTTCTGAGTCACTAACAACAGGATGGAAACTGAGAACTCAGCTGTGGAAGCTCTCGTGAGTTTTGAGAGAGCTCTTCCATTTTAAAGACTGGCCTTTGTTAATCACAAGAAATCACAAAGTTTTGAAGGAAACTGTGTAGTTCCTTGGATGGCTTTAGCTTATTTCATTCATTAATATCGTAATGACACACTGTACTAATGGGGGCTTCACTTAAATGACAGAGCCAGAAGAAATTGCCAGAAAATAATTTCAGGGTATTTTTCTGAAGCTGGATTTTTATGAACTGGTCTATTTTATAGCTACATCATAAAATTATTTTTTATGAAAAAGCCTCCTGCCTAGAGGGTAAGGAGTAAAATAAAATTAATGGATAAAATATGAATCAATTATTGATTGTATGCCAAGAATCATTGAAAACCCTGTATATACATCCTTCTGTTTTATCTTTAAAAAACCATTCTGGCATGTATTACAACTAGACCCATTTAACAGACAAGTTCTCAGAAATTTAAAGAACTTAAGTAAAATGCAAACACAAGTTGTTGAGTTAAAAGTCCTAATGATTTATCCGTTATGTAGATAGAGCTTTTTTGCCTTACCATTTAAAACTATAATTCAGGGGATTTTTCTTTTTGATTAGGAAAAATTTAAGAAGTAATTCAAAATTATTAATTTTTATAAACAAAAGAAATATATTAAAGTTAAGAAATACATGCTAACCTAACAATTATAGCTGTATTAATGAACAAAATTCAGCAGAGTAAATTTGAATACATATTTGGGTTTTTAATGCATGCAAGGCACTGTCATGGATTTTCAGGGAGAAACAAAAACTCTGTGGCTTCTGTCCTCAGGGAGTTCATAGGAGAGAAGAACATCAGACTTGTAACAGAGGACATAAAGTGATGGACACAATTTAGAAATTAAAAACAGTATTATTGGATGTATTAGACAATATTATGTAGCGCAAAAACATTTGAATTTAAGTAATGAATAAAATTTTTACTGTCCTTGGAGATATATGACCTTAAAATGTTTACAGTTTGCAATGCAGGAAGTGGTCAATTGTGTCTGTACTTTGGGAAAAATAATGGAATGGTATTAGTCAAATTTAGAGTTGGGTAGGCAAATTGAAGTTAGATCATGCAGAGATTGAAATAACACACTAAAGAGTTTGGATTTTGCTTCATACAGTAGTCTGACTACACAGGTTCATAGATGATCATTAAATTCAGAGTCACCAGATCAATGGCTTTGAAGATTAATCTGTCAGTAGACAGAGAATTTTTAATATGGGAGAAAACATAGGAGTTGGAAGAATTTTACATTAATCCAGGAATGAAGTAAGGAGATTCTAAAGTACAGACATGATGGTAATATAAAACAACAAGATTTGTTTTCTAACTGGTTTGTGGAAGAGAAATCGGAAAAACTTCAAAATATTGATGCTGGGTGTCTAGGATAATTTTATGGATATTTAGAGACCTAGAACTGTAAAAGAGAAAATAAAATTTTTCTTCTACTATTTTAGGTTTCTGGAAAATTAAGAGGAGAAAACACAGAAATTTGTTAACATATATACCTCCTGTGTACATGTGAGATACCGAGGAAAATTACCTTCCCAAAATGGTCCAAACCACCACCTTAAATACTATCTTATTAGAGGCAAAAGAAATGTTGAGGGTTGGGGAGCAAGTTGTGGGAGGTATGAGAAAGCTTGGGGTGAGCACAGTAAACCAGGGTAGGGTGGCTGTGCAGGTTTAATTCTTGCCGTCTTTACTTATGAGTTTGTGAAGAGTTAGTAGTTCTCTTCCAGTTACAGAGATGGAGAAACCACACTGATGATATTTTCCTTCTAAATGTAAAATGTCCCTTACAAAAGGGTAACTTCTCAGTTTTTAGAGCTTCCCCCACCTCTATTTCTATTTGTACCAAAGAGATATATTTGGGAGGGGAGGAATTTTGTTCCCCTTAGGAATCAAAGCATTTTAGGGATAAAATGAGAATATCATTTGTAGCCATGTTAATTTTTTAAATAATGACAGTTTATCCAAATGCAGTTTGAATTATAAAACTAAAACTGAGTGTAGAAATGAGGACTGGATGCTTAATTTTAAGAGACATTAAATACAGGTGACATTAATGACCTGAAATTTGTTGCTTATATATTGAGCTCATGAATTAAGTATCACCTTAGGTAGACATTTTTAAAACAATAAAATGATAGATATTTTTGGAGGATTCCTTAAGCAGGCAGTCGTTTCTTCTTATCATTTGGGGACATAGGGTTCCTCAATGCCTACATGATTCTGCTGTAACTCCTGTCACACTGATGCCTGACAGGAAGGGTTAGGTTAAGAAAAGGTCAGTTGCCAATGCTATTATGGAATTCAAGGTAAGGGTGAAGGAAATGAGTAATGATGCCTTCTGTCTCTGGAAGACTTTGACACTCTCATAACGAAATTCTCAGGGGAATGCTGTGACTCTAGGTATAAGCATTGAAATAAGCACCCAGTCTAAGTTTCTGTGATGTAGGGCCTTAATTGACTAAACACTCTTTCTTCGGAGATTTCTAGGTACAAGCCATCTGGAAAATAAACAGTGGCCCCCAAACTTCTATAAAACTACTAATAACCTTTTATGGCTCAACTTCTTAGCTCTGAACAAGTGAGAAACCGATGAATTTTAATGAATAAGTTGTAGGTATTTGGATGTTTATTATGAATTTTTTACAACATATTTTATGTCTCATGACCTTTAGGCTCATGATTCTAAAAGAAATGGTTATTGTCTCACACATTTAATCTTTCTACAGTAGCAAACTGAAGCCTGACATTTTTGGAAGTACTTGCTAATACTTTAAATGGAAGGCCTCATTCATGTGTTCACATATTCCTTTAATGACAGAATCATGTTGGATGTTCTATCAGCAATCGAGAATATGAAAGCAGGCTTTCTACTACCTATAGACTTTTTCACATTGTAGATGGTAGAAAGAATGGAGAAATTGTAATGGAAATTCTAAGGGCTAAACTGAAGATGCCCGGATAGAAAAAGACACCTAGGGGATAGCTGGATTTGGGAAATGATCTAAGTGACTATTGGTAGCTCTCAGATAGTGACTGTGGTGAACATTGTAACATTGACATTAGAGAGCTTAAATTCCAGATCTACACTTAATAACTGCATGACATTGAGGACATCCCTTATTCTTTTATCTCCGCTTACATACCTGTACAATACAATACAATAATAGTTCCTGCTTTACAGTGTAGCTTATGAAGACTAAGTCAGATAATGCATTTGGCATATTTTGTAGCACATGGAAAGCACTTAATATGTGGCTAATATTATTATTGTTGTTATTATTATTTCTTAAATGTTCTCCAACTTCCATATCTTGCTAGCAGAGATGATGGCCATGCTTATCTTCATAAAACAATCTATTTTAATATGACAGTGGGTCTCTGGAGATTTGAGCCTTACAGTTTACATTATTTTTACAAGTTCTGTTAGGTAAATAGATGAGGTATTACTTTCCCAAAGTTAGCCACGTGTAAGAGTGAGGCACAGAGAAGGCAAAAGTTTTACCTACATTGCCAGCCAGTCGGCAACTTTAGCTGGAAATGGACTCTGGTTACTCTCATTGGTTTTCTGACCATTACATGATTCTCCCTTGCTTAAAAGAATTACTTTGCTGCCTACACAATTCTTTTAGACATTCTAAGAAAGTTATTAGGTGAATACATAATATTCTAATAATTTGGGACCTGCTTTAAGTCTATAACTAGGGAATGAGAACTATGAATCTTCATCCTCAGAAGGATCTTCATCTTCTCAGTGAGAAGAGTGTGAACCCCCAAAGTTAGCCACACCAAATTTGGCTGTAAACTAACCTGCTGAACAATTTTCTTCATAGAAAAGACCATGTAGTACTAGATTAAAAACTGCCTCAGGAAATCCCTGGCAGAGGAAGCTGGCCCTCCATTCATTGCTTTTCAAATCAGTATGTTTTGTTCTTCTGCTGTTTCTTAAGGTCACGACAGGGAAACCCCAGCTACATTACCTGAGTCATCCTTATTTTATAAGGAAAACACATCTCCAAAATAATTCTTTGAAAGTAATGTAAGCTTTAATCCAGTCATAGTTATTATTCAAAAACCAACTAAACCCAAAACCTATGTTTCCTAGAGTAATTCAGATTTTATTCAGAGCTGTGGTTTGATTTGTCATAGCATGAATTTTAACTTCACGGTCCTGGTAAACTTACCAATACACTAGCCACTAGCCATGTGTGGCTATCAGCCACTTAAGTTGTGGTTATTTTTAATTGAAATGTACCATAACTATAAAATTTACAACATATTTTGAGAATTAGGATAAAAATATTTGTATACTATATCATCAATGATTTCATATTAATATATTAATTGTAGTGTGAAGTCATTTTGATATACTAAACTAAATAAAATGATAATACAAATAATTTCACATGATTCTTTCACTATTATCTTAAAGTGGCTACTAACACTTTAAAATTATGTTTATATATTTTATATATATATATGGCTGATATATTTCTATTGCTCAGTTCTTTTCTAGACATGTAATTATAGATACCTTAAGAATATCATGCATTAATGATTCTTTCAAATATTTATGGTTTTAGTAGTTCAAGATTTAGAATTTTACAGTTCTTTATATTTAAAGTATAATTTTCTGTTTTTATATTTATTTTTATATATTCATGAACTATTGCTAGTAATTAAATTTTATAATAAATATATGTGCTATATAATTATAAATATAATATTCATGATATTAATAGCATTCTTAAAAATAACACTTATGTTATCTGTGTTGGTAACAGAGAGAAATAGTATTATACATGTAATACTACCATACACTCATCTGTTCATTGACTGATATCCCATGAAGGCCTACAATATATTGTATATAGGATGTAAAGTTTGGTAATGCTTGGTTCTTGTCCTCACGTAACTTACCTTCTAGTTAAATAGACAGATAAATACCTGTGTGGGTGTAAAGAGATGCGTTTTGATACAAGGAAACTGAAGTTGCTGTGTGAGTGCAGAAGGAGGGGAAGAGTCTCCAGAGGAGTGGCCACTGAGCTGCAGTGGCTCTGTGGACCAATTAATATTCATCAGATAAAGAAGAGGTAAGAGCATTTTCAAGGTGCAGAGGAATAAAATGTGACCTATTTAGGAGATAAATATATTTCCTATGGCTTAAACAAAGGGTATGTTTGTTATTGGTGGGAGAGGCTGAAAGGAAAGAGAATAGGGGCAAGAGCTGAGATGTGGACAGATGATGCTAAAATATGTGATTCTAAAAAAAGAAACCCATTGTATAATAATAATGAGTATGAAGGAGGGGAAATTGCAACTTGTGAGGTAACCCTGTCAAAATTCAAGAAGATGGATTTCTAGGGCAGAAGAAGGAAGGTGAGAGAGTCAACTAGGAGGTTATTGCAAATAGCCAGGCAAGAATTTATGATGACTTCAGACAAAGAATTTGTATTATAAGAGGTAGGGCCAGGAAGTAAGATACAGATGTCTAGGAGAGCACTTAGGTTTCTGTCTTGGATTATAATATATCATTTTCAAAAATAGGGATTACAAGAAACATAAAACTTTGGTACAGAGAAAAATGGTTCAATTTTGAACACATTGAATTTGAGGTGTCTGGAAACATCTAGTAATTGTTTATACATAGGGGCCTGGAGATATAGAGTATGAGAGCCATTATTTAAGAAATAGTTCTGTTAATGAGTTTGTGGATTGAGCTTTCTCAGAAACAAAATACAGAATGACAAGAACAGAGGCCCAGGGATTAGTTAAGTCTTTTGACGACAATCAGGAGATGTTAGAAATGATATTGGAGAATACATACCATACATTTCTCTAAATTAGTAGTTTAATCAACGCATTTTGTAGTCCAGGAACGTTCTAAAAGACAGATGTTGTATAATTTTACTAAATTATCATCATTTTACCAATGATAAATGATGGGTAATCATACTATTATTCCAAATTATGTAAATAAAACATAAAAATATATTTCTTGGCATGCATTGTATAGCTGGGACCCACAATTTTTCCAGTGTACTGTAATTGATATTAACATCACATATTAAGATTCCCCTTAAAGCTGATTGTGAGGAAAAGATGGGATCATGGAAAAGGTCTCAAAATATATAACCCTCTATTTTAATTGTCCCTTATGCAAATATGAGTAAAAGTAGCATATATGTAGAAAAGAGCAGTGTTTTTGTTTCCTAGTATTAAATAATAATAAGGTGTTTCAGCAAATGAAGCATTCTGAGGAATCAGAAGGCTGAGACAGATGGAATTCAACTTCTCCGAGTAAGATTAACAGCTTTTATAAATCTGACTTTATCTTTCCAGATTAAATTATTAAAACTATTATATGGCAACCACTTGCATTATTGGAGGAAAATGGTATAGCAGATAGTAAGACAATTTTCTAGTGCTCTTCAATAGTTAATATCAAAAGTTCCTTATGCACAAATGAGAACCATTAATAGTAAAATGACATAATGCTTCCATATCAAATGATATATTCTCATTGTATATGGTCCAAGTTCTATTATTTCATTTTAAGACATATTAGAGATCAAAAAGGTTCAGTGAATACAGCCAAGATATTTGGAAGTACATTAAGATTTACATATGATGACTGATTGGAAAACAACAATTGAAATGGGATATAAATGAGAAAATCTAGACAAGTTTTGGTTGAGAGAGTTACAAATGCAAAAGCTATAATAGAAGATTATTCTAATGCCTTTTTATTCCACTTTATGTTTTATAAAGGAAAAATAGAGGATTTTAGTTATTTGTGAGAAATATACTAACCAATAAATTTTAATAGAAATATTTAGCACTGATTTCAGTAATATACTTACTGGTGCCACTTAGATGAGGCTTATTTTCCCCAAATTTACAGAACAAGCATACTAGAAGGATTTTCTTTTTAAAAAAATGGACCTGGGTCATTTTTAAAGGTGGATTAAAATCATTAATAATATTTGCAGTTATATAAGCTCATGCCATAAAACACCATTATCCATTTGTTCTACTTAAGCAACACAAAATGCAATTGCTGGATTGATCCGATCTGCAGCTGGATCACTTACTGGCTCATTAATTTTTATCATATATTGAGTATTCTGACCTGCTACATCAACTTTTGAAATAGCCACTTGTCGTCTTCTTTCCCTGGGCAAATAGCTACTAGATGCATTTTTGAAATGTTGATCTAATTTATTTTGTTATCATTGAACATCTGTGGGAGAGGACAGCTGGTAAACATGTGTTTAGGTTTACATGTACTTTGGGACTCATATCACCTCTCTGTACAGTCCTGCAGGATCAGCTAGGCAAATTTGTTTTGCTGCAAACAGGTCTTCACCATTTCACATCTTTTCATTCCATTCCCTCTTCTCTTTCAGCATCCACCACAGGCATTCAGAGTTTACTCTTCCTGACATTTGGGAGTCCCAGGGAAACAAAGTAATTTGCATGCTTGAGATGAGAAAACTTTGTAACAACATTCTTTTGTCTTCTTCATCTTACGCGTCTCCCCAAAGCTGCCCCAGTGCACAGAAGGCCTTTTTCCGCCCAGTGTGATAGAGCCCAGTGTCTTGCATTATGACTCTCCATCCCACATGTTCAGTGCCTCCTCCTGGAAGAGTCACAGGGCAAGGAAAGACAGTTCTATGTATATTAGGGGCTTCAACTCCCTTACGGAGCAGATTTTTTCCTGATATGCCAGCCACTTTTATACTTTTTTCCCTTCCCAACCACAATATTCTGTTTCTATTTCCCAAAGTAATTCACACTGAACTATTAGTTCCTTAATGTAGGCAACAAGACTCTTAGAGAGTCAAAAGCAGACCTCCAAAAAGGGCAGTGCTTAGCACAGTGTGAGGACAGATGTGATCTCCAGTATTGCTGAGAATTTGGGAGTGAGGCATGGATATGTGGATTTTCCCTGCATTCTAAATCATCTGTGTCCATCTATGTTATCATAACCATTATATTTTTATTAAGCCATATGAAACCAAGCAGGTTTTTATTCTTTGTTCTTTAAAAAAATTTTAATGTATTGATTTTTTTAAAAATTATTGATTTAGAACAGTAGTCTTGGCCTTTGAAAGCCATTGATTATATTACTAATTTTGAAAAATACATAATATGTATTTTCTAATGCCCTCTCTAATATCCCAATTTTCATTAAAAAACTTAATTAATTTCTGGTCCCCTGTTCCTGTTACTCTGTACTGGTTGGTTCTTGTATGTGCCCTGACCAGGGATAAAACAACCTTGTCATATCGAGACGAACCTCTAACCATTTGAGCTACTTAGCCAGGGCAAGCCATGTGATTCTTTATAATATATTTTCTTTCCTTTTGGGTGTGTATACTATTGTAAAATTTCTCTCTATATACACACACATGTGTGTATACATACATACACTTACATATGTGTATGTGTATATATATATATATATATGATGTCAGAATTCTTTTATTTTATCCTCTTTAATTTTTATTCCAGTTTATATTTCCCTCATCTGAAAAATTTATAATTTTCTCTTCCCTTTATTTTTCTCTTCTCTGACTCTTCATATCATCCCATGATGCATAATTTTTTCCTTCATTTATTCTTTCTCACTGGCTTTATCCTTTATGTGCATGTGTGTTTGGAGGGCACATGCACATCTCTCTTAGGGAATGTAGTGACCTGGTGCACTGCATAGCTGCCGTGGTGTGTCAGCAGTTTTGTGAACTCTCTTTAATATGAAAAAGGCCGTGGACACAAGGGTCCGAGGCCCCTTCTCTACACACCCATCTATGGCCCCAGAGTGGTCTTAGGGGACAAGAAACAGTATTTTTCTTTATTAGAACTCAAAGCTGGAGAGGAATTTCTAAATGAGGCTCACATTAGTCCCCAAAGCATCCTTTATGAAGGACTACTTTTTCAAACTCCATGTGGCAGTGTTGTTTTACACCTACCCACATCCTGTCAGTGAGTTCATCGTATACAAAAAGAATTAAAAAGAAACTCGGAAATAAATGGCTTTAATAAAGCAGATTTTATAAAAACCCGATTGCCTCAATGGATAAAAATATTCTAGAGATTGTCCTCTGGCCATGAATAGATGTAATTTTCCCTTTTGTGCCCTAAATGGGGGTATTTATTTCCCTGCTGCTCAGTGGTAGCTGAAATGCTGTGGGGGATGTGCTTCCATGGTACCTTCTCCAATGGGCTCTATCCCATGCAGCCAAATGGGTTGGATCATTGAACACCAAGGGGTACATTCATGTCCCAGCCATAGGTAAGCGGGAGGGTCAGTGCCTTGCGTTCTGTCTCTGACCCTCTCTTTCTTTATTCAGCAGCGTACTATTCGGTTGGCATTCGGTCTTAGTTCTGCACTGTCCCCCTTCCCCTACCCCTTCCACAGATCACTACTGTGTCAGTGGTTGGTATTTCTCCCTGGTAGCCGTTGCTCTCCACTTTCTCTCTTGCCCATCTCTTTGTCTCTTTTTTTCCTTTTTTTTTTTTGTGGGCCATACCTGATGCTGATAGCTGGCCTTGATTTAAACATTTGAGTATCTCTTTCACCACTTACTATTCCTACATCTTGGGTTTGTTTATTTATTTATTTATTTATTTATTTATTTATATTCAGATCTGGATGCAGTCAACAAAGGTTATAGAACATACGAGATGAAGTAGACCTGGGACAGAACCGGACATTAACTCCGTAGGAATTCTAGTGTCTGATGACACTGTTGAGGAAGGGAGGTGGTTACTTTCTAAGTAGCTTGATTCTGGAGACAACAAAGAAATGTCCCTTCCAGGAACCCTCTTGCTCACCAAACACTAAAAATCATGCTTTTAATAAAGCACTGAATCCTTGAGTTCAATGTTTCTGCCTTAAAGTATTAATATCAAAGTAGATTTTGCAATTTTTGATGTACATAGATTGTTGGAATGATCTTCAGTTTCCGTCATTCCCTCCTGCAGAATTATTCTTTTTTTCTGGTCTCAAGAACACTGCAGTGGGAAAATGTCAAAGGGTAGAAGGACTCTGAATAATCTCTGAGGGGGGAAATACTAGAAAGCTGCACTTTAAAGACACTGGGGAGAGCCAGGTCTGAAGACCTGCAAATCTGGCACAGTCCAACAAAACCACCTGTAGAAGGTCACGGTGTCAAGGGAGGGTCTGTCATAAAGTGGGTGACCCAGCGAGACCAGGCACTCAGAAATGTCTTTGTTTTCCTCCCAAACTACTTTTATTCCGTTGATCAATGTCGTGAGCCTCTGCACATTTCTAGAATTTGGAATTCCTTCATGGTATATGTTCATGAGGAGAGAATAAAAGGGGCGTGGGGACTGTGAGCAGGACCAAGTGGGAAAGGCAGGAAAGTCACAACAGGGGAGAGAGGGAAGCAGTGTAGGATGAAGGCCAGCCCACATCTGAGCCAGTCCAGATGTAGCAGGCCGTCTTAGTATTACCGAGCTGCGGGGTCCCAAAAAGCTGTTCACAATCAAACTTTTAAACATTCACTCAGAGAAGACAAATGTTTCTTTTAAAATCTCATAATGCACTATCACACGGAATATATCTGGTAGATGAATTACCAGCTGTGGTTAAGGCCTGGAGCCCAGTTTTAAGCTAGTGATAAATATCCTGGATTTGGAGGTTTAAATGTTTTTAGTAGCTAAGAATTATTTTATGAAATGATAAAAACAATTACCCTACCATATACAGAATTCTCACACACTGAAAGCAAATTCAATTAGCTATGTCTTTTCATATAGGATTTGAGAAAAAATAAGATAAATATAGATGAGCGTTTTCCGTTTCATGTGTACTAAAGATTTTTGCTTCTTTTGTCCCTTTTGCAATATTTTCTGATATTTTTTCCCAGCTAACGTATTTCCAGTGCTCACTTTTCCAATTTTCTTCTCATGAGCAAAGTTATCCTCATTTCAAACATGAGAAACCCTGGTGGTTGAAGAAAATGATTTCATCAAGTATAATGCACTTCCAAGTATGGTAGGAGCAATGCAAGTTGTCTACCAATTAGAGAATGAATAAACAAGTCTATCAAATACCCTAATCTTATAGATAGTCTGGGGAGCCACTGATGAAAAATAAATGGAATGCATAATGGATGCAAATAGGTAAAATACTTTTGCTTCTTTTTTATGCATTACTCTATGGTTATCACATATAGAAACCATAAAACTGTAGATATGTGCAATTTTATGTATTTGTACATACATTTTCAAAGCTATTACATAAAAAACCTAGGGCATGAATACATTCTTTCCATTTCCATTTCCTATAGAAACTGTAAAAAATAACATGTTATGGGAACCCTTGTATTAGTCTTCCCATTTTAAATCTTGATTCAGAGATTTATCTGTGGCAGGACCTTGGGTAAGTAATTTAACCTCATTCTGCAATCCAGTTTTCTTACATACAACAACCCTATGAAGATTAAATGAACTATAACACATAAGTGCTCACCACAATGCTCTGAATGTTTTTATTATATATAATTATAGAGAAATGTTTTCATGACTTGAAAGGTACAATGAAAGGAGAAGGTTTTAGAGAAATCCAGCCCATCTTCAAGTGTTTACAATATTCCAAATGCTTTAATAGATGTGATACTTCACAAACAATTATGATTTATGTTGCGTTGTGTTTAAGATTATGATTTTGACTGTGAGGGAAAGGTTATTGTTTGTAAAATAAAAAAAGAGGAGTCTGAAGCTCACAGAGACAAATGCAGGGCAATGCAGATGTTCAGAACCAGATCCTGGAGATAAATATTTTCAAATTCTGGCATGAGCTGTCATGTTCTAGCTGAGTGATCTCAGGTGATTAAAGTCTCCATGCCCCAGGTTCCTCATCTGTGAAAGGGGGATAATAACAGAACTTATTGCCTATGGTTGTTATGAGAATTAATTTAGTTATATATAAAAGGCTTATAAAATGCTTTGCTCACAGTATGTCCTCTATATGATTTACCTCTTGTTTTTATATCATTATTGTTGTTATTAAAAGGTATCCTTAAGTTTACACAGATTGAAAGCAGTAATAATTGACCAAGAATCCTGGTTTTACAATTGAAAATATTTATGTTGCTATTAGAATATGAAGAATTTGTCTGAAAAATAAGAATAGGACATTTACTGGGCTCTTACTGTATGTCAGACATTCTTGTATTCACTTTACATGATTCTTTTCATTATTTCTCAACTTGACTACATTAAATAAGATGTTATCTAGACTTAGTAGCTGATCCAGCTGTGAATAAGAGAAGTTAAATTATTTGCCAAAGGCCACCAGAATTTCAAAAAAAAAAAAAAAAGTAGTCTTAACTCTGGAGCCTGGCGAATGTTATGCAAATTTTAATTTTATTATTTTCTCTACAGCATCCAAATTTCCATAATAGGCATGTTAGTTTTACAAGAGGAAAAATTGATATTTAAAGTTAATTCAACAGAATAACTATTTTGTTAAGCAGTAGAACCCCGAAGGAATTGTACCCAATAGGTGATGACTAAGTTGCAGAACCAGTGGAAATTAGGATCACACGGTGGTGGGTGGGCAGGAGACAGCAGAAAGAAAGAAATGGAGAGAGAGAAGAGGTCCAAAAGTGCCATGGAGATAATTAATAGGGCAATATTAAATTCCCAAAGCTTTTATTCAGGGCTAGATTTGCATCAGTAGAATGCAGTGGCAAAAAAAACCCCACACATTTCAAAGAGACACATTTTATCTTATCATCGTTGGGTTAATGGAAGCATTGACACTCCCCTGACATCGTGATTTTATGACTCATAGCATTTCATGCATATTTTAAATCACAATCATTTAAAGAACAGTTGGTTTATCTTGGTGGAAAAATATGCTGAGTGCATTTTAAAGTTATGGATAGAAAATGAGACTAATAAAATATAATAAAAGTAGAGTTTACCAATTTCATATCTGTAAGCATGCTTACTAAGAATCAGCTGGCTTCATATTTGTCAACATGTCTTCCACTGCACATGTACATACAATACATACCCCTTTTCCTGGCCTTCATTTATGAAACTCAGTCATTTATTCTTCACAGGTATTTCCTTTCTGCGACTCTAGTTGTCCACAAAGCTGTCTGAAGGCTTGTCAAGGGCATTTGGGGAAGTATAACATGTATTTAATTTTATTCTACTTATTTTGAGTAAGACCGATGGAAGTCCAGCTCCTGTGGAGGGTGTAGAAATTTTGGGGAGGTGGTAAATTATGCTTGTTCTGCAAATGTAAGAAGTGACCCCCCTTACATGGTCCAAGGGAGTAAATTATGGTAGTTAAAATAATCCCATTTTACTTGTTTTTGCCACTAGATTAAAAAACAACTACTTAATCTGATTTTTGTCTTGGGAAAAGAAATTAGTTTTTTATTATTTCATTTTTCAGATATCATTATGTAGAATTATTTATATCATCATCAATGTATATAGGTAAAATTGCTATATTTAATAGCAATTGTAATACATTTTGATGAGTTTTATAACTATTAATAGTTCTAGTAATTTGATTTTAATTTTGAATCAGTACCTTTTTTTAGGCTTTGCAGATATTGCCTATAAGAGGCAAAATAGCTTAAACTGCAAAATGATTTTAATCATTTGCAAATGATTATGATCCATGCTGTTTTCTCTATGACTAAACTATTAAATATAATTAAAAACAGTTCTTATTTTAACCCTAAATCCAGCTAGCGTTTGCAGGGCTTTGTTTCATTTATGCACAGGATTCGTAAGAATTACACAGATACAAAGTCACATGAACACCACAGAGAGCTCCTGGAGGAGAAGTGTTCCCAGTGAATTGCACATGTGTGACAGAGAATGCATTTGGCTTTCCATCTGGACCAATACAGGAAGATCACCAGTCTCTAGATCTTGGGTGCTTAACCCTTCATGGATTTTTCTCCTTAGGACTAGACTTTTGTGAATTATACTTCATTTGTACTTTTGATATCCTCCTTAATTGATCTTTGTGGCAGGTACTATCTAATTGAACTCAGTTTAATGAAATAATTTTGCTTTGTTTGTCCCTCTGAGTATTGGGATCCTATTGAAGTTTTTTTTTTTAATTTATGACTAATTTTATGAGGTTGACCTATCTGAGTGAGAAAGTCTTTGTGAAAATAACCTTGAAAGAAGATAAATTATTTCTTTTTTATTTATTTTTTAAATTTAATTATTGTTCAAGTACAGTTTTCTGTCTTTACTCCCATCCCACCCCGCCCCCTGCCAGTGCTCCCCACCTCCCTCCCATTTCCACCCCCCTTAGTTGTTGTCCATGTCTCCTTTATACTAGTTCCTATAAATCCTTCCCCTTTTCCCCTGAAATTCCCTCCCCTCTCCCCTTTGGTCACTGTCCGCCTATTCTCTATTTTAGTGTCTTTGGTTATATTTTGCTATTGAAGTTTTAAATATATACAAATACTGTGGCTTACCTCAAGTTAATCAGTCAACATTTATTGAATCCCCGCTGTATGTACTGCAATGAAAAAGGCATTGTGGAATTGTTTCAAGGAAATAATAGATTCTGTTGTTAACTTCATGAAACTGGAAAATAGAACTACCATGTTTCAGAATCACTTGTTTCTTTGTGAAGAACTGATTTGAACTAAAATTAAAGAAACAGATTCTAGGCTAGCCATAACAAGCCATCGAGATGCTGTGTTTTAATGGTAGGCCACCTATCAGGATAAATGAATTTTACCCCTTTGAGCCAGGAGTTGGCAAGGACTAATAGAGATTTTTTTTGTGACATTCGGAAAGTGCTTAAAAGAAAAGAGTTGTGTAAATTCACATTCCTATTCAATATTCAATTAATATTGAACTTAGATGTCTAAGGGTTATAAATAAGCACATATTTAATGTAGGCATTAATTTGAATCTGTAAAACCCAAAGCTAGAGACATTTCATTTTTGAAAATTAGGTTATTATGCACTGTTGGTATGACATACATACCTTTCTACTCAAGTATGTTGAAATTCTCATTTCTTCTATAAATGGAAAGAACCGGATAGTAACAATGTAACAAAGTATTTGTTAATGGGACACTGCTCACTACATGAAAAAAAAGTCACTAAACATTATTGTTACCTTCACAATATATACAATCCTAACACACAGGATTTATTACTTAGAAAGAGAGCCGACTGGTTTTAATCTAGGTGTGTATTTAAAATCCTTACATAGTTCAGATTATGCTTCTAAACTGCAGAGTAAGTTTCATTCACTTCACTGTGATCCTTGAAGGCTCATTCTTCTCTGCCTCTCCCAAAGCAATAGGTAATCTATGGATAATCTATCTCACTTTTTACTGACTGGGAATGCTGGAGATATCAAAGCAAACGATGTTCTTATTATTCTTCAATAATATTGATATTCAAAACTTTGGATCCACAGTGACATCTCTCTCTTACATTGTATTTCCCACTTTATAGAGCCAATTACGTAATAGGTCCTTCATAATCTTTCATCGTTTCACTCCACTGGTCCATTTTGATGCTTATAAATATCTTTTTTTAAGATTTTTATCTATGTACCCTTAGAGAGGGGAGAAGAGAAGGAGAGAGTGAGGGAGAGAGAAATATCAATGTGTGGTCACCTCTCACGTGTGGCTGCCCCCACTGGGGACCTGGCCCCCAACCCAGGCATGTCCCCTGACTGGGAATTGAACCAGTGAAACTTTGGTTCCCAGGTCCACACTCAGTCCACTGAGTCACACAAGCCAGGGCTATAAATATCTTTCTAACAATACCAAGATCTGTTCATGATATTAAAGTTCTTCCAAGTTCTGAAACTAAATCTTCCCCCCTGTACAATCACAAAACTGAACTAATATTTCTTGGAAGGATACTTACATTTTCTGTTATCATTGCTTAAACCCTTCTGGTATCCTTCCCTGGGCATTTTATCCTTGGCTTTAATTATGTAATGAGCCTAACCAAAGCTTTCCTTATGAAACAAAAACAAATGAAAAAAATACCTCTTAATATCTTCTTTATCCAAACTTTCAAAAAGTATTACTCGTTTCTCATAGCAACTTTCAATGTCTGCCTAGAATTATGTCTTTTCATGTGATTTTTCTATTTGTACTATTAGATTCTAGGTTATTTTGGTAGGAAACATGTTATCCTCTCTCTTAGCTTTTGGGGTACAATGATGAATATAAAAACATCTTTCTCACAGACAAAAGGTTAGGTGTCTGATGAGTTAGATAGGGATGCTCTTCTTATAGAAACACAAAAGGATATACAACTCAGACATAGCTCAACTTTAGAGTTTTGGGAAGCTTTTAGGACAGGATTTCAAACAGGAGACTGTGAGTGCAACTTTGCCAGAAAGTGCCCCCCCCCCCAGTCCGCCAGGGATGAAAGTGAAACTACCAAGACAGGATCCGCTTGGGGAGGAAAGATGGCCAATCTCTCAAAGGAGAAGGGCCAAGAGCCCCTTCCTAAAAGGGCTTTTATTGGGTTCATTTTGCACAAGAATACAGGTAAGGATCAAACGATAGATAGCGGCGTTCAAAGAACTATGAGAGCTTATTCTCAGTCAGTGTCAGATAGCTAAAGAGCCATAAAACTTTGAGGAACAAACTTTTTGCTTGGACCCTTATCATTTAAATGAGAGCATTCTAAACAAAGCAGGTTTCACAGGATTTTACATATTCTTTCTTAGGCCTGATCACCCTGGATCCCACTCCAGCCAGCAAAGAGTTGCACCACCTTCCCCATTGTAGGTTTTTAGGTTTAAATGGACTAAAGCCAGGAAGCACTTCTCTCAAACAGAAATGGGGACTTTGGCAATGTCAGAATAGCTGGGGGGTGAGGGCCCATCACTCCCTCTTTGTTGCAGCCCCCTGAGTCCTTCCATGATGGCCTCCTAAGTGAACGTGTCTGGCTTATGTTGCCCCTCCTCTGAGGGGTCTTACCCGTCTCTGACTAACAGACCAAGCCTTGGGGGCAGGGGATGAAGCAGAAACAGCACTGCTGCCAGGGAGATAAGCTTTGTGTCCTTAGTGGCTCGCATTCTGGAGGTCGGTCACTGGGCCTTAGCCATGGGGGGCAGTTACAACTCCTGAAACCCTGCAGAGCTATTCCCAACAGGAGACTGGATTATAAAGAATGAAAAAGATAAAACCAAATAAAGAATGATGGGGAAAATGTTTTAGGCAGAGGAAATAACATGGGAACACCAGGCCTTGAGACATGATTTTCCAGCAGAAACTATTTGGTATTAACAGAACTAAATATATTATAGGAAATGGCAAACAACAAGCTAAAGATTTGAAGCCTTGGGTTGATAATATGTAGTTATCAGATTACATATTTGTGATATTGAGATTGAGCCTTAGGTGATATTCTATGATATGCTAAGGAGCTTAGACTTCATTTTATAGATGAAAAGCAGCTATTGAAAGGTTAAAAGTGGAGATTGGTTATGATAAAAGGGCATTTAAAATAGATGCATGTTAATCCCACCTTTGCCACATACTATGTGCCAGTTAGGGTGGGGTGGGGGTGTCCCTTATCTGTAAAATGTATAGAACAATATTTAACTTATTGTTGAAGGAGTTAAATGAAATATTGTAGATACAACATCCTAAGGAATACTACTTAGATACCTTTCTCCTCTTGCCTAGAATAAATCTCAGCACATGGGAAATGAACAGTAATCTTTGCTTCATGAACCGTAATGCTGTGCATAAGGGAAAGGGTCTTATGTGGACACTGTGTTGCCAACTATTAATGGCTTCCATTAGAATTTTTCTTAGTTGTGGTTTTAGAGTAAGTCTTTATTTTTATTTAATTATTCATATTCATAGTATAAAATCAAAAAGTAATGCAGGACTTCCAACATCTACTTTTGGCTCCTCAGAAGCAACCCTTTATAATTCTCGTAGCTGTCTTCCAGTACCAATTTCCATTTCCTAAGGAATACATGTATTCTGTTATTTGAAGGTTAGTGTTATAAATATGAACGGTAAAATTTTAGCTTTCTTAAACCCCTCTCACTTGTAGGTATTCTCCAATTTTTTTCCCTTTCACTCTCTTGTAGTTGTACCACATATTGATATTGAAGTTCAATGAGTAATCATTGGAAACAATAGCATGAATATAAAGATCATTTACACCTGAACTATATAGTATAACATGAATACTCCTATTTCATTTACGGCTTTTAAAAACACTATTTTATATATATTTTTTTTTCTACATGCAAAACTTATGTTTTTGTTGTCTAAAAACCTTCTAACTTAACATTGCAGACATTCTATTAATTTTTTATACATGTATATTGTTTTTATTCACCAACTCTTTGTTACCCTTTAAATCATCTTGCACTTGTCTGAAGTCATTAATGAACTGTTTGTTTTCCCCAAAATGTTCTTCTGCTTCTTATGTCACACTATTTCCTTAGTGTTTCTTGGTTTTGTCATTTTTACTTGATTTTCTCAAATGCTTATGACCCTTTCTGCTTAAACTTATTAAGAAGGAGACACTAGGAAACTGAGGATATTAGAACATTTGGTCCTGTCCAAAATGTCCATGGAGACATTTGGCCAAATCCAAAAGGTCCTTGAAATTTGGTTTGTGCAGATGCCCATGAGCACCTTTGGTCAGTGCCCAGTGGTCCTTGGTATTTGTCCAAGGTCCTTGGTATCATGTCCAAAACACTTGGTATTATGTCAAAAACAGCTATGCTTCCTTAGAAGGCTTCCCTGGCTTCAGATAGTCCATAATATCTATTACTACTTTGGGGTTTCTAAAATCAATATGTAAAAAATACTATGATGATTTATGGGTCCAGTACTGTATTGTGGCTGCATTGCCAATAATAACCCCTCTTATCTTTGGTAACCTGTCTGGTAATAGCACATGGAGCTAAGCAGGTGGGTTCGAATCTTGCAGAAGAGGGGGATTTATATTAAGTATGGACCCAATGTCTCCATGGTTATTTTGGATGCAACTAAATTTCAGGGACCTTTGACACTGACCAAATGTCTCTGTGGACATTTTAGACAGGACCAAAGTCTTTTTTTTTCAAGGTCCAAACATTTTATTTTCTTATCCATATAGTATGACATTTTCTAAAAATCCTGCAACATGACATTTTATGCAGAAGAAAAACCAAACATTCAACATAAACCACCCTTCTCCCATACACACACACGCACACAAAGAAAAAGGAAAAAGAAATAAACCCCCCTTATTCCCAAGTCCTGGCACCCAACTGAGTGATTGGGAGAGCTGTGTGTGCCATGAGTGGGGCTCACTGGGGCAGGCTTAAGTACTTATAGTCCAGCCCCTTTAGGGAACCCTCAGGTATTAGAATTTCAATAATGTCTTTGGGGATTTGACCCAAAGTTTTTTCCAAAGAAAAGATGCTCTGTATTTTGTGGAGTAGAATGAGAACTTGTCTAGATACAAGGAGAAAGGAGTTGTACGTTTCATTATTTAATGAAAAACTCTAGTTTTTACCACTGCTTTTATTGTGTTGTTTTACCTACTGTTAGTGAACTAAGTTATAAAAAATCTGAACCAAATATATTTTCATTTGGTTACACTTCACACTCACACTTTGTAAATGAGCTGGTGCCTCTGATTTTCTAATGCTTCTGGGTTCTTTGGCTCAGATTGGCTTGCGATTTGTGCTCAGAATCTCAGGAAAAAACTTAGTTTTCAACCATCTCTACTAAGTCCATACCAAATAATTCATCAGCTTTCCATCACTAAAAAATTTCTTCTCATGTATAGTTATATCTATTTTTATTTCTCATTGTTCTTATTGATAATTCTTTATTGACATTTTAGTATGACTGTGGGAGTAATCGAAAATGTATGCTCATTCAATTTGGAACCGTTGAAATTTCAAAATGCTTTTACATTGAACATCTAATTTGATTCTTATCATATCTGGAATGTTTTACAGGTGGAATAGGTATTAACTCTGTTTTATGAGTTGTAGAAATAGCTTCCTGACTTGAGTTTGGTACTTGCTACGAGGCAAATTTTGGACTATAGTTGGAACTTCTCTATATAATAAGTCGCAAAGTCCTGAGTAGAAACATAGACACATTATTGGAACCTCAGAAATAAACACAGGAAATGGACCAGTAAACTTTAGTATCATGGCACAAGAAAAGGTATTGTACATATCAGAACAGCAATCCACGTTATTTTACTTTTACAGGTAGCTCTGCTTACTCAAAGAGTACAAAATACTCTCCGTATTTAAACTAAGAGGTGGTTGTTGCTAACTCTCATATATTGTTCAGGCATCACTTAGTTTGACCTACCTCTTGCTCACAATTATAAATAATAAAGGAGAATTCCCCCAATCTGACAAAGGAAATAGACTTCCAGGAAATTCAGGAAGCTCAGAGAGTCCCAAAGAAGTTGGACCCAAGAAGAAACACACCAAGGCACATCATAATTGTATTAGCCAAGATTAAAATGAAGGAGAGAATCCTAGAAGCAGCAAGAGATAAGGGGACAGTCACCTACAAAGGAGTTCCCATCAGACTGTCAGTGGATTTCTCAAAAGAGACCTTACAGGCAAGAAGGGGCTGGAAAGAAGTATTCCAAGTAATGAAAGGCAAGGACCTACATCCAAGATTGATCTATCTAGCAAAACTTTCATTTAGAATGGAAGGACAGGTAAAGTACTTCTCAGATAAGTTCAAATTCAAGGAGTTCATCATCACCAAGCCTTTATTATATGAAATGTTAAAGGGACTTACCTAAGAAAAAGAAGACAAAAAAGATGAATGGTGAAAGGACAGCAAACTCACAGTTATTAAGAACCACACCTAAAACAAAAGCAAACTAAGAGGACAGGTAGATCAGGATCAGAACCATAGAAATGAAGATCACATGGAGGGTTAGCAACAGGGGAGTGGGAGAAGGAGAAGGGGGGAGAAGGTACAGAAAATAAGTAGCATAGATGGTAGGTAGAAAATAGATAGGGGGGAGGGCAAGAATAGTATGGGAAATATAGAACCTAAAGAACTTGAGACACATGGTCGTAAACTAAAGGGGGGGAATGGTGGGGGAGGGAGTGTGCAGGGTGGAGGGGAATGAAGGGGGGAAATAGAACAACTGTAATGGCATAATTAATAAAATATATTTAAAAAGAAAAATAAAAAAATAATTCGAAAAAAAAGAAGCCTTCATCATGGAAGAAAAAACTCATAATTTATTAAATGGTATTACTTACATAAAAGAGACTTCATTATCTCTTAAGCACACCTTTGAAAATGGAGAGTGAGCAACTTGGAAAATGTTCATCACCAGTAAGTTTAGTTTGGCAGCTTGCTTGAGCTAAGCTGTTGGCACTCATTCCTCAAACCTGTCCTATCCTACTTGAAAAAAAGAGCCGTGGAAAGTGAGGAGGCACTGCTAACAGGAGGCTTCTTCTGGTAGGTAGTAAAGTTAAATATTGAAACATACCTTTCAAGGACGGTGCTACCTTGTTCTTTGTTTTTACTACTTATTTGTGTCTGAGTTCTGTTTCTTTTTTCACTTGTGCCTGGTCACTATTTACACTAGTATTTTGTGCGTTGTGATTTTTAGTAAGAAATATCCTTGTAAAATGTTTTAATAATAAGAAGACAATAAAAGCATGCAACTGAGTTTTTCTTTGTGTCATTATTTATTCATTATTGTATTATTTTCCATATGAACAACCATAAACCTACTTTTACCAACCCCTGTGTTTTTTTGTGTATATATACATGTGTATGTATATATACACACAGCACGTATATGTATAGATGTCTGTACGTGTATATTTATAGTATATGCATGTATAAATATTATATAATGTCATCTACACACATATATTTGTGTATATGATATATATGTGTGTATACAGATGTGTGTATATATATGACCTAGGTAGAGGTAGCTAAATAAAAATGAAGATTACCTAGACTCAAGGTCTTATGGATTCTTTTAAGTGTCAGGAAATTAATTTTGAAGTAGACATGTTGATTATTTTGAAGCTGCCTAGATTCCCTTCAAGTGGTGAAAGCATCTCAATAATAGCAAATAATGGCTTTAATATTAAAATCTTTGAAATGCAGGAATCAAATTACTATTTTCTAGTTATATCCTTTATACTGCATGGTACTCAGCATTCTGTAACAATTATATCAATTTTCTATGTTTAATTTACCTTTTAAAATATCTAGTTTAAATAAATTGACAATAAGAAACAAAACTGTCTGAACTAAATGTTTTCTCACTTTTTTAAACAATTTATGTGAGCTCTGCAATTAAATCCACTGAAGAATATAATGAAAATGTTTATTTGTTTTTTCCTGCTGACATTTTACTCATATCGGTTGATTTTTAAAGGCAGTGAGATGAAAGTGTTTAGAAACATTTATGCTCAAAAACCTGTAGTGCAAAGACAAAAAACAAGTTTTAAAAATAAATCTGCACAATAAAATTTCTTTTTGTTTTTCTTACAAACTCAGAAATCATTTTGTGTTAAAAATAACCTTTTAAAATGTACTAGCTCCCAGAAACTTAGAGATAATTGTCTATAGTTTAGGTCACTCAAATAAAATTCTGCCAGCTCTTTTAGCCACCAGCCAGCCTCCCTCAATCAGATTCACTTATCAGGTGTGAAAATCAAATGGAATAGAAGCTCTCTGGCTGAATCCAATGTATTCCAAGTATACAAGTTCACAGGAAATTTTTCAGTAGATCATAAAATAAAACAATAGCACCGAAATTTCTAAGTAGTGTCAAAGGCACCCTTCTCATTACTCTTTTACTTCTTGGTTCACGCACCTAAGCCAAGGGAACCCCTTGGACGAATAATTTACATTTGGGTGGGATCTCAAAACTGTGCTTCAAAATTAGGATGTGATAGTGAGAGTTCTTGAAGTAAAGAAAAAACAAAAGCAAAACCATGAAAATATAAACTTTTCTTGAGTAGTTTTAGGTTGACTTGTTCTAGATTTTATGCCTATGCATGAGTCTTATGTAAGCTACTCTATTTTTATAACGAGTGTGTTTATGGAGCCCAGTGCTGGACAATAATAGGGACTCAATTTGTTGAGAACATATTTCCTGAGCACCTGTTGTATGCCAAACTTTGTGCAGGGTGGTAATCACACAAATAGTCAAAAGCTATGCAAATATCAAGGGAATAAATGTATTGATATTCTCTTCCCAAAATGATAGGTGAATTTGGCCATATGATAAAGTAAATTTAATAATTAAAAGTTTTGAACTGGAAAGGATCTTAGAGATGAACTATTCCAACTAAAGTCTTAGTTTTATAGAGAATAAATTGAGCCACAGAAAACTTAAGGGACTTGCCTCCAGTCACATTGCTAATAGGGATCTTGAATTGGGATGCAGCTGAAAAAGACCAGGTTCAGGGTCAGGCATATTTTCTTCTGCATAAAATATGTTGCTTACCTAATATTATAGCATGTTTGTGTTGCTTTCATTGTACAGATCAAGGAGCTCTTGCATAAGTACTGTCAGACCTCATTTTAAAAATACTAATTTCCAAATTTTGCATGAAGAATAGGACAGAAGAGCAGTTGAGAGTAGTGATGTTTGGTTAATTTCATACAATCTCTTCTATTCCACATTCCTCTTATTCTAATTATCTGTACTTCATTAAATTGCACTATTTTAAGGTTCTAAGACATAGCTTCAGTATATTAGACACTCTGTGAAGAACATACCTAGAATTTATTTTCATGAAATATATAAGGGGAAATAACTATATGAAGGCAAAACTAATGAGAAGAAATGTACCACAAAAAACATAGCCAATTTCAACTACCCCACACAGCCCCCAAAAATAAACTTACATTGTTTTTTTCTACTTCTAAAATTATGTTGACTGTATTTTTGCCTTGCCATATAAGTGCATTTAAAATCCTTCTTTATATGATTCTTACAAAAATATGAATTCCATTTTGAAATGTGTAACATTTGTTCATAAGTGATTGAACATATATATCATATAATATAAGTTTTGGAATTCAGAACAATGACTGAACAAGGGAGTTGTTATATCCCCTCCTAAAGTCTAGCTGTTCCACTAGACTCATATTAGCATGGTCTTTTCTGTGAACAACAAACTGAACATTTAGGAGCATTAGTGAAGGAAACACTGACACAAGATGAAAACATTGCATATCGGTCTTGTGTTATTCTTGAGCTAATTAAAGCTTCCATGAGTATTAGTGGGAATGTGAATAAAAGACAGTAAATAATTATGGTTAAGATATACCTGTATTATTTATTCTATTATATTTATAGAATAAGCAAGAGATGCTAATCTCTGATGTTCAGTAACTGAATTCCAGAGGTAGACATTTGAAAAATAATTAATATATCATTATAAAACAGACTATGAAATAAAAGGTATTAATCATATAAGATTTATAAACATCTTGCCCTTAAATAATTTTTAAATATTGCTAGCAAATGAAGGGGTATGACTATTACTCTCATTAATTTTAATGATTATTTCAACTAGCATTAAATTCAAAATTAGTAAATGGTATATTTAGTTATAATTTTATGCATCACAATTTATCAAATATTTTTATTAAATAATTCTCCTCTTAAAATAGCTTAACTTAATAATCTATGAAAAGCTCAAGGAAACTTCAAATTTAATAATATACTCTAAAAACTATAAAGAAATTCATTTAATATTCTCAAAGTATAGAACCATGATTATTATTTTATTTTTTATATTTACTCAGATAAGAAAAGATGTTATTAATCAGGGCTTAATCTATTTTGGCTGAACTATTATTAATGCCAAAACAGATAGTGAACAATTTCATAGAGAGAATCAGCATGTCAGAATCAATAGTGCTGAATATCCTGAGGCAAGATGGTTAATGCTCATGGATTGCTGAGGCAGTGGTGTGAGTATCTGCAGTGAAAAGATAAAGAACTGCAGGTGAGTGAGGATGATGGTTTTGTTAAGTAGTCTACTTCCTTGACTGCCTTCTGCAAAAAATTAAATTCATCTGTTAAAATTGTTTTTTCAAGATGAATGAATGCCTTGAAATGCA
This sequence comes from Artibeus jamaicensis, assembly GCF_021234435.1. Lineage (NCBI taxonomy): Eukaryota > Metazoa > Chordata > Mammalia > Chiroptera > Phyllostomidae > Artibeus > Artibeus jamaicensis. Next base: position 19,572,325 of record NW_026522025.1, on the reverse strand, counting down.
GCGTGAACTTGTGAATGGGCTCCCAGGGCACTAAAAAAGAAGAAGGAAAGAAAGAAGGGAAGGAAGCAAGGAAGGGGGAATGAAAAAAATAAAGGAAGAGAAGGAGGGAGGGAGGAAGAAATGGAGGAAGAGAAAAAAGGAAAAAGAAAAGGAAATGAAGAAAGGAGAGAAAAAGAGATCATCCAATTAGTGCAGACACAGAAAGCAAGAGGCAATGCATCAGCCCTGGATGCAGGTAGTCTCTTCAGGGCATCCTTGTAGTTTCCAATACCCTGTTCTTATGCTCTGTGCGTATCCTACCAAATAAAGATGAAAAAAGCTTAATTCATATTTTAGCACAAATTTGGCCTTGTATTGTTTGTGATGTTCATTTTGCTAAGCAATAGTAGAAAGATAATAATCATTCTTTTTTCCCCAAGGAATTTTCAAACATTGCTTAAAGATAAATGTTGTAAATAAGTTAACTTTGTCCTTCCTTTCCTGCATGGTAGATTTAAAAACAAAATCAGTGGTTCCTGGAATGACATTAAAATCTGCATTAATTTTCCAACTTGGTAGTTTATAATAGTGGAAATTTATCACTCCCAGCCTGGAGGCTGAAAGTCCAAAATGAAGGTGCAGGGGGTCCATGCCTCATCCCAAGGCTCTATGAGTTTGTCTCTTGTCTTTCCCAGCTCTTGGTGCCCTCAGGTTTTCCTTGGCTTGAGGAAGCATCACTCCAATTTCTGCCTCCATTATCACTTGTCTCCTCCTCTTCCATCTGTCAAATCTCTTGTGTTTAACTCTTATACTAAACATCACCCTTTGGTTTAGGACCCACTTAGATGATACAGGATGATCTCCTCATTTCAAAGTGTGTAATTTAATTATATTTGCAAGGAATTGTTTTCCAGATAAAGTATCATTACCAGATTCTGGGAATTAGGATATCCACACATTTGTGAAAGAGCTGCTTTTGCTTTGATTGTTTAAAAACATTTCTTTTGGTATGCAGTCCAATGAGATGTAATCAATATAAAGCTAGAAAGTGGCTGAGCAAAAGTATTGAAAAGATCAGTTTCAGAGCCAGATAGACCCGAGTTGCATTATAGCATCCATCATGTAGTAGCTGTGTGGCATTATGTGACTATTTCAACAGTAGAAAAAATATATAAAACATTCCAGGTGCCATGACAGTAGTTTGAAGGTTTCAAATACAGTATAAATACCCTTAGGGTGCATGATGACGTTCTCAGGGCTAGAGAGGAGCATACAGTTTCCAGCAATTTCTTGGTCTTGAATATTCTTATGCATTGTTTCCTAAAAGTGACCTGTCTGTGAATAGGCCTATATTTGGGCTGATTACAGGTCCTATCTCATGAAACTATGGTGAAAAATTAAAAGGATAACGTAAAGAGTTCTCGTTATCATATCTAGACACTAAAATAAACTTAGAGCAATTGCATAGTGCTAAAGACATGTTATTAATATTTGAATTTATATTGATCCATTAAAAATAGCTTGAGTGTATTCTACTAGTATGACAAACTATTTATATTCTTTCACATCTACTTTTGTAATTAGAAAGTTAATCAGTTTGTTAATCAGGTATTTAAAACTTTAAGTTTATAAACCTAACCAACCGGGCAGTATAGTTATGATAAAAATTTCTACCTCTGGAAATATTGGATTTTGCCAACTGTTGGATTTTTTTTACATGTTCTATATTAATTAATTTACTTCATAGATATTTGTAAAACACCTACTGCTCAAGATACTATATTAAAACTGTGAAAGATACAAAGGTAAATGACACATAGTCCCTTCTCTCAATGAACTTATGAAAGATAAGATGCATTAATATTGAGTAAAACAAAGTATGATTAGTGACAAAGAAGTACTATAGAACTTTTAATCTACTTATAAAAAAGCTAAGTAGATTATAGATTCCCAAAACCTGAGAGGCAGGTACATAGATTTCCCATATACTTCTTGCCCTAGGCATACATACCCCTATTATCAGCAACCACCACTAGAGTGACACATTTGTTACAGCAGGTGGGCCTGCATCAACATATCATATCATTATTACCTAGAGCCTTTTGCTTGCATTACAGTTCACTCTTTGTGCTGTCATTCATTGAGTTTGGTTATGGTGTATTAATTCTTTTTAAACATTGTTGGATTTAATTTACTAATACTTTGTTGAGGATTTATGCATCTATCTTCATGATACATACTATTGTGTAGTTAATTAATTTTCTTGTAATGTCTTTGTTTTGGGTATTAGGATAATGCTGGCCTCATAGAATGAGTTCAGAAGTAATTTTAGTTCTTTCTTCTGAAGAAACTGTAGATAATTGCTATAACTTATTTCTTAAATGTTTGGTAAAATTAACCAGTGAATGCATCTGAGCCCAATGTTTTATATTTTGGAAGATTATTAATTATTTATTCACTTACATTAATAGATATAGCCTATACAGATCATGTATTTCTCCATGTGTTTCGGCATATGTGTTTTTCAAACAATTGGTCTATTTCATCTAGGTTATCAAATTGTGGACACAGAATTGTTTAGAAAAAAATCATTATTCCTTTAATGTTCTTGGAATCTGTAGTGATGGACCCTCTTTCATTTCTTTTTTTTTAAAGATTTTATTTATTTATCTTTAGAGGTGAAGGGAAGGAGAAAGGGAGAGAAATATTAATGTATGGTTGTCTCTTGTGCATCCCCTGCTGGGAACTGGCCTGCAACCCAGGCATGTGCCCTGACTAGGAATCGAACCATGGTTGTTTGGTTCAAAGGTCCACGCTCAATCCACTGAGCTACACCAGCCAGGGCTTCATTTCTGATATTAGTAATTTATTTTCTTTCTCTGTTTTTCTTAGTTACCCTGGCTTATAAATTTTATCAATCTTTTTAAAGAACCAACTATTGGTTTTATTGATCTTTGCTATTGACTTACTGTTTTCCAATTACATTGATTTCTACTTTGTTATTATTTTGATTCTTCTACTTATTTTTTATTTAATTTGCTCTTCTTTTTAAAGTGCCTAATGTGGGAGCAGATTATTACTTTTAATTTTTCTTTTCCTCATATATTATTTTAATGTTATATATTTCCCTCTAAACATTGCTTATGCTGTATCTCACAGATTTTGAGAAGTTGTGTTGTTTTTGTTTAATTTAAAATATTTAAAATTTTTGCTTAGATTTCTTCTTTTATTCACATGTTATTTAGAAGGGTATATTTTAGTCACCATGTATTTGGGGATTTTCCAGTCATCTTCCTGTTACTGATTTTTATTTTAATACTACGGTCATCTGAAAACAAACATTGTAAGATTTTTTTTTAATTTCTTAAGGTTTAGTTTACATTTCAGAATACAGTCTCTCTTGATGAATGTTCTGTGTGAGCTTGAGAAGAATGTATATTCTAGTTTTTATAGGATGAAGTAGTCTATAGATGTTAATTATATCCAGATAATTGATGGTGCCATTGAATTCAACTATGTTCTTACTGAGGTTCTGCCTGCTGTATCTGTCCGTTTCTGAAAAACAGGTATTAACATTTCCAACAACGATAGTGGATTTACCTATTTCTTTTTGTAGTTGTATAAGTTTTTGCTGTGTGTATTTTGTCACTGTGTTGTTAAGCACATACAGACTAAGAACCGTTATGCCTTCTTGAAGAATTAACCCCACTTACCATTGTGTAATATCACCCTTTATCCTTTAAATTTTTCCTTTTTATTTTTTATTCTTTGGTATTATCCTATTTGGTGTTCTCTGAACTGTGGTTTGGTATTGGAAATTCTCAGTCATTACTGTTTCAAATATTTTTTATGATTCTTTTAGTCTCTCTTTTTATTTTGGTATTCCCGTTATGAAGATGTTGTACCTTTGTGGCTGTCTCATAATGACTTAGAAATTCTGTCTTGTTTTTCAGTTTTTGTTCTCTCTTTTTTTTTTTTTTTTTGAGGTTTGTATTAATAGATCTTCAAGCTCAGGGATTCTTTCATCATCCCTGTTTACTCAACTAATGAGCCCATCAAAAGCATTCATCATTTCTGTCACAATTATGTACATTTTAATCCATAGCATTTGTTTCTGCTTCTTTCTTAGGACTTTCATCTCTGCTTACACTGCCCTTTTGTTCTTGCACGCTGTCAACGTTATACATTAGATCCATGAGCATATTAAACATTGTTGCTTTAAATTCTCTTTTTGATCATTTCTACATTGCTGCCATAGCTGGATCTGATGCTTGCTCTGCTCTTCAGGGATTTTTTTTATTATTATTATTATTCCATATATGCTCATACAGAATTCACCATGAGGTACTGAGTTAAAAAACTGCTCTAACTAGGTTTTCAGTAATGTGGTAGGTGAGAAGTTGTTCTCTAAGGATTAGGCCTCAGTTTCTCTTTAGTGAGCCCGTGCCTCTGGATCTTGAATTTCACAGGTGTTCCTTAAGGTCTCCAGGTGCCCCCTCATCTCAGATAAGTGGGACAAAATATCTAGAGTGACAAGGAATTAAGTATTTACTTTCTGCCACATAGAAGGCCAGAGTGCGAGAGAATTCGGTGTTTCCCTTCTCTTTTGTGGAAGACTAGGACCGGCGGGGGTTGGTGACCTTCCCCCAGGTCATGTAGATTCTCACAAAACCCCAGCAGGTTTTGTTTTGGTTGAATGATTTCTCCAGGGGGCAGACTTTGTTAAGGACAGAGTGCTCAGGGGTACTGCAAAATGGCTCTTTTTGCTCCCCATTACTACAAGCAGTTTTCTTTTTTCTCCCAATTTACTGCAAGAATCCATTTGCAGTTCTGGAGAAAAGGCTGAGAAAGGTGTAGGGAACACCCTCTGACAGGATATTCCTGAAATATTTAACTGTCAGACTCGTCCGCACTGAGCTTTAGAAAATCATCAGATACAGGTCAGGTTTTCCCACCTGAGTGGAAGTTTTGCTCTGGCAAATCGTGACCCTTTGGTATCTGTTTGTTTTTCTCTTTAATCTTTTTGGAAACACTTTTCCCTGTGTCCTTACTTCTCTTCCAGATCAAAGAATTGTTGATTTTCTGTCTGTTCAGTTTTCTGTATTCATTGTTATAATGGCATAGTGACTTTCAAACTCCTATGCAGAACCAAAGACTGGAAGTTCTACTATAACACTTTTTTTATATTTTTAAGCAAATAAATATTAAATTCACCAAAATAGAATATACTTAAATTTTGTTTTTTTATGATAAGAATTTTAAAAAGTAATTTCCAGAAAATTTTAACATTGTGATTGCTTTTGTGCCAACACGTCACTTATTGAAAAAATTTTTGAAGTTAATTTTCAGGATACTCCTCCAGAAGAAGCCATTTTTACTTTGGCACATACTTACTTATTTTTTTCCAAATAAAAACCCAATCAGAGAAATAAAATAGAAAGGCAGTTCATAGAAACAATGTAAGGACTATAGGGCAAAGGTAGGCAAATAAGAATAATTAAAATGTTAACTGTGCATTTTCTCATTTTATTATAATTTGAGAGAAAATTTGTAATTTATGTTTCTTAAACTTCTACTTACCTCTGTTTTTTGAATACTTAAATCACGGTGCTCCCCTTTTATTTTATTTTACATTTTTTTTGTTTAGTGATTTTAAAAAGGGGAGAGAGAAAGAGAGAGAGAATTGGTTTGTGGTTCCACTTATTTATATTCATTGATTGCTTCTCATATGTACCCTGACTGGGCACTAAACCCACAACCATGGCATATGGGGATGACCCTCTAACCAACTGAACCACCTGGTCAGGGCTAGGTCACCTCTATTTTTTAATATGTATGTATCTGTTCACTCACCTCTGCAAGTGATTCTTGTAGTGAGTGATTCTGAAGATGAGACTTTAGGGGAAACACCATCATTTAGTCTAACAATTTAAAAAATGAGTTTCTATTTCCATTCAAAAGTCAACAATAAAGTATACAATATATTTTAGTGAAGAAATATTACTGAAATCATGTATATTTAATTCTATCTCATAAATTAACTTTGAGTTCTGCTGTATTAGAATATTCATAGCATCTCTAGCATAAATAGGGACTAGTGAATACATGGGGTGGGGCAAAAGTAGGTCACAGTTGTTCCTATGGAAAATAATACAATAATTAATAAATAACAACACAAAAATAAACTGTTTTGCATGCTCACAACTGTAGGCCTACTTTTGCCTCACTCTGTATATTAGTATCTATGAAGCAGGGAAGAAAAATGTATCTGTTTTGTAGAAATGAAATATCCTCTAGAGAGACTAATGCTACCAGCCATTGGACAGAGACCTTTTTTACATATTAGGTAATTAACTCAAATAAAAGTTAAGATGTAAAATGAGAGAAAAAATATAGCTGAAGTTGGGAATGCCCTTATTTATTCTTAAGTTGATATAAAATGGATTTAATCAGAGAGAAGTATTTGGGGGGAAAAAGGCATATAAGCAGAAGGATTTATTTTGTTCTTAGTTTCTGCTTTTATTTGTATCTCCCCCCTTACATGGGACACAGGGATGGTAAATATCTACATCTTAGATATGTTAAGCTATAGATATAAGAGCTTCAGCATGGGGTCTATTTATATAACTGACATCCCTCATTTGAAAAGCTTTGTAATGTACCAGTAATAAATGCATTCATAACCACATGTCCTCTAATCACTACGGTCCCTGCACTGCTATTTGGCACTCATTAGCTGAAACTGCCATTCACCTATAATTTATGACTAGCACACAATTATGTGTTATCACTACGCCAAGTGATTACTACCCTGCATCTTTTTCAAGTATTATGGTATGCGACACTCCATGATAAATTGTAATGCAGTGGATAGTCCACTTCTGTCATTTACTCCATCATATTCTTTCAAACAATCTTGAAAGAATTATATTGAAATGTGAGTACCTTCTTAAAATAAGAATATTGGGTCAACACTCTTTTGACACAAAAAGGAAAAACTGCATTCGTGGAAGAAAGCAGGATTAGTGTTTACAAATGTGTTGATAAACATTTTGATAGAAATGAAATATGCAACTTTAAGGACAAGGTTTAAAATTTTTATAAAATGCACAAATGTATTGTGATTAAAGACTGAAAACTAGTACTTTGACATTAATAGTAACTTTTAATATTAAATATTGTGGAGTATGTCAAGGAGAGTTGAATAAAAATTGATCATATAATTATCAATTTGGATGGGATACTTTACAAGTCAAAATATTTTAAACATTTTTGTTTTTATAATAGTTTTCAGAACTCACATTCATTATTTAGTCTGCATCAAGAAAGTACCTGATCTGAGTATTGCATGGATACAATGTCATACAGTTCACACAACCACCCTGTAAATTAAGAAATGAGACAGTTGCGTAGTTCACCCTTTAGCACATCAAGGGTTCATGGTTATATTTTTTCTTTCTAGGGATGTCATAACAAAACATTGCAAACTGGGGTTCTTAAAAAGTGAACAAACGGAAGTTTATTCTTCTAACAGAGTGTTGGAGGTTAGAAGTCCAAATCTAATTGCTGACAGGACCAAACTACTTCCAAAGTCTCTAAGAAAGAATATTTTCTTGTCTCGTCTAGCTTTCAGTGGCCCCGAGCATTCCTGGGCTTCTGGTGGCATAACTTCAACTTCTGCTCCCTTCCAGCAGGTGCTGCCCTGTGTGTCTGTCTGTGTTCTTCCCTCCCTAATAAGGACACCAGTTGTTAGATTTAACCTCTCTCCCCCAACTCCTCCACACACAGCAGTTCCAGATGATGTTATCTCTAGGTCCTTAACTAATTACATCTGCAAAGTTTATGTCCAAATAAGTTTACACCCTGAAGTTTGAGTGGAATTGAACTTGGTACTGGTAAGAGTGGGGTAGCTGGAGGAGAAACTTTCCACCTCACTCTGGTGGTGAAGCTGGAGACTCTATTTAAACACAAATATATTCCAAAATCTGTTTCTTTTAATGTGTATGGTTGTGCTGGGGACTGCATCTGGTGCATATTTTTTAAAATTACTATTATAATACTCTGAGTAGATCTTGTATTCCTTTTACATGTAAGAATGTCAAGGCCATGTGTCACAGAGCAGCATCATTTAAATTTGGAGTGATAGTTCTAAAACACAGATTACACCTTTATCCTGTGTCATTAATGTTAGCCCAAAAACCACATTCTTTAAAAGTAATATTTAGACTCCACCAGGATCTGGTCCCTGACTTCTTTTCCAGCTCGTGTTTACATCTCCCCTCCCAGCAGCCCACCTGGGCCTTCCAGATTTTCCCCTTGTCATTCCCTCCATCTCTTCCTGCCACTCTTTCTTTCTCCTTGCCTTTCTGGTCCCACTTTGCCACTTCTGATGGGCTGTCCCTTCTGACACCCTAAAATTGGCTTGAAGTTTTGCTCCAGGCTCGCATAGCTGCATAAGCCACACATCCGCTACCCTGCTATGATTGCTTCTTTAGTGATCTATGAGTTTTTTAGGGCAAGCTACACAACTGTATATTTTCAGCTGCATCTTGAATACTGACTGACACTTAAATGTATGTTGAAAGAACAAATGAATGCAATTTATGAGAAATTGAAGGCAGAATATCTTTATGCATGGGATAAAGCAGAGGCAGAAAACTGGCCTAGCAAATTATGACTCAGTGTCTTCATCTTGTTCCAAAAAGGCTTATTCTGACTTTTTGGTGAACTGCTCCTCTAGAAGGAAACACATCTGGGCTTCCAGTGAGCAGATGACTATCAACAATGTCTGTAGTGTCATTAATCCTGCTCTTTCATCATAATTCTAGAACTTTCTAATCATCCTCTAAGAATTCAAACGGAATATTTATATGTGTTATTTTACTTGTCCCCGCTTCAATGGTAAGTGTTAAAATACACTGAGGAAGGAATAAAAGCAACTGATGATTTTCCTAACAGGACAGTTATGACTGAAAAGGTGATTGTGTTAGTTGTTTGGCCTTGGCCCTGTCTGTCCTGGCATTGTACAAAGCCTAACCTAAATGCTATGCATCCTCCAAAGGTCACCAGCCACACAATGACAGATGCAGTGAAATGCTATGTAATAGGATTTCACCTGAGGAATCTCAGTTGTTAGACATGATGATGTATATATACGACCTGTAGTATTAAATGTGTGACATCTGTGCTATGGTCAACTAGCGTGGCTCTCATATAGAATTCATGGAAAATATTCTACCAAGAAGACACTTTCCTCTAGGGCAGAGTGCGCTATTTTGAAATCTCACGATATATGCAGTTCAAAAGTGGTTTTCTATAATAAAAACATGACCCCCCAAACATGGCCTCTGATCAATGTATTTCTTACCAAAAAGAAAATAGTTTTCCATCATGTGAAGTGTCTCTAGATCTAGGATGCAATTTTATGCATAATGCAACATAGATGTTTCCAAAGAAAAAATAAAAGATAAGATTTATTGAAGGGGAACCTACATTTCTTAAAAAACAAACAAACAAACTTTAGAATATTCAGTCTTCATTTACCAGGTTACTTTCATAAATGTTTTTATGCAAAACTTGGTAAAACCTATCTCCCTAATAGCATTGTTAACCTCAGTAGAGATTCCTCTTCCTCTAATGAAAATTGATAATTTATGAACTGAATGTCAGTTGCCTGTTTGTCTATTCTCTTTACATAAGCATAATTTATCCCCAGAGTCTAAAACGGTGTTTAAATTAGGAAGATAAATGTTTAGGGGTGTTCAACCTTTTGACATCTTTGGGCCACACTGGAAGCAGAAGAGCTGTCTTGGGCCACCCATTAAATACTATTCCACACACTATGGAATACACAATCACTAATTAAAACTGATGAGCAAAAAAGGAAGTTTTTAAGTAAATTTACAATTTTGTGTTGGGCTGCATTCATAACCATCCTGGGCCCCTGAAACACACATATTTAGAAGAAATGCATTATGGCTTTTACTCATTCACTTACCACACAAATCTGATACCCCCAAATCCTTTTATTCTTAATTTTTATATCAAATTCAGAATCGATTGTTGGTCATTATGTATGTCATTGGGGCAGTGTGTCTCAGACTGATTGAGGAGTGAGTCCCTTCAGGAGATTTTCCTGCAGTGAAGGATCAATGGAATATTTAAGTTACACTTCCATGATTTCTCTTTCCAGTTCAACTTGTACATTTTCTTATAATTAAACTAATTTGATTTTTAAATGGAAAGTTGATATTGCTTCAGAACTGTTAAAGAGAACCGAGAGTTGGAGTAATTTGTTAGCAGGCTGAGGAGTGAGTGTGATATGCTTTAAAGCATATTTGTTTAAACAGTGACCAGAGGAGAGAGGGGAGGGAATTTCAGGGGAAAGGGGGAAGGATTTACAGGAACTGAAGGGAGGTTAAAATGGGAGGGAGGTGGGGAGCACTGGAGGGGTGGGCTGGGATGGGGGTAAAATACAGAAAACTGGACTTAAACAACAATTAAAATAAATAAATTAAAAAAAAGAAAATGATGTTTTAGTAAAAAAAAAATATGACAATCTGAGAAATTTGCTTGGCTTCCTAGATGCTTTTCTCAGTAGTTACAGTGAGGTGTAGCCTGGCTATTTGTCACGTCTTCTTCGTGACTAATCACCATACATCACTACAAAATGATTTCCCACTGTGACACATGAAACCATGAGTGAAAAAACAAAGTTACTATGGAATATGAAGAATGTTGCATATAAGCATTGGACATAAGCCAACATAACTGTTTCTCCACTCATATATTTTAAAAATATAATATACTATAACATCAAATATTTGTTTAACTCACATTATAAACAAATATAGTACCTATGGATTATTTTGAAGCAAAATGTGAAAATGTAGAAGAACTAATGCCTAGTATTAACTCTTGTATACATTCATTTATTTTATTTTATTTTATTATTTTACTTTTGTCTCTTTTAGAATTTGCCAAGCCAGATTTGTTGATTACATGAAAATACTCTTCATTTATTATATGTATATTTATGATGGCAGATGAATTTGTATTGAGGTAAAACTCTATATTTAAAAATCATAATCATGTATAATATCCAGCTATTCAACTTGCTCATGTTGTTAAAAGATTTCCAAGTAAGATTGTATTTCTTTAAAATTCAAGCTTACAATTTCTCCTCTACAAAGCCTGTGGTGATATAAAATTTAAATGCACCATTGTCTGGGAGTACCACAGAAGAAAAATTATTAGTCCCTTTGGATTGAATTGCTCTATTTTCTTTCCCCGCCTGCTTACTGTGAGCATACCAGGCAGCATGGACTTTCCTCACTGTCATAATCCATTTATTACAGAGTTGTGGCATTTATTTGAATTTTGCAAGTATAATATCAGTTCTCCATTCATTAGTCTTTCATAAGTGCATCTTAGTGTAATAATCCTCTGCTCCCTGCTCTCATGTTTTTGTCAGAATCTATTACATCAGTGAAGAAATCTGGTTTTTTTCTTAGCCTTAAATGTATTAAGAGCTCATTTAGGTTTTCTAGAACTGAAACAAATGCAGCTAATTATTCCTTGACCTGTATTAACAATCCAGCTGGTGGAACCCAGATTTAGCCTACTGAATATAAAATCATAGTAAAATTGACTTGCACCCTTCTTCCAACTTGTGAGCATGTGAAATATTAGGAAGCATTTGAGAAGCTGCTTATTTTCCTGTCCTTTAGGCATGATCAGCCACTTTTCTACGGTCTTAAACCATATGTTGCTTTTTTAACTCCTTTCAGATCTGTTCCTCTGCCACAGAGCAGAAAATCAGAGGGGAGACATTCCCATCTGCATTGGCTGTCATCACCTGCAGGAATTTTTGACTTGCCTGCTGATATGGCTGAGGCACGGTTGATTATCAGCCTACTACAAATGACGCTTTTTTTTTTTTACTGAAAACTCAGTACGTGGGATATTGTATGCACTTTAACTCTTTCACAAGCCATTTTTATTCTTTTATGTAAGTTAGTCACAATTAGAAGCTTATCATTCGCCATTTTCTAGAACACTTGGAAAACCAAGTATAAGACCTATTTTAAAACCTGCTTTTGAGAAATTTTGCAGAGGCCCAACCGCCAGCCATCTTTTCCAATGCTCATAGGAAAAGGATATAGCTCAAATGTGTATGGGTCCCATGAGTAGCTAGCTACAAAGTTTGGTTGAAGGAAAACTAGGGCTTAGTCTACTTTTTTGCATGGTATGTGAAATATTAATTCTTAGGGCATTTTTGATCCATTCACATATTCACAGAAAATTGTTGCTTTGTACAAAAGACATGTTAATTCGTTAATATTAAAGCCTTAACATGAATAAGTTTGTCAGATTCACTAGGTGTCATTTGAAGAGTTAGTTGTACTATAATGGATTGAGAGATAATCTACATTTAATGAACAGCTGAGAATAATGAGGAGTAGTTATTTTTCAAGTAAAAAACATAGTTATACTTTTAAATTTTGAGTCTGTGACATTGTTACTAATAGCAAATGTTAGATGAGTGAATGAGGGGAATTATTGAACTTTTCATGGCATAGCTATTAGCATTCTACATCAGTATTTTGCACATGGTTATTAAATCAATGAATGAATTAACAAATGCAATAATGTAATGGTTTGTAGATTGGATACTTTTGTGACATGGCATACTATACAAACCCAGGAAAAAACTGACACATTTATAACCTCTTAATCTCTAAATGTGAAAAATGAAAATTAGGGTTTTTGTCCTTATTCTTATTACCAGAATTAAATGAAGCTAATGTCTAAAAAGGAAAGAAAGATTAACTTCCCAAAATACTTTCCAGGTGATTTAGATCTGAGTTCATTTCCCAATGTAACTTTCTAAATTCTAACTTATATTGGGTTATATTAGAAAGGTTATTTTCTTAATCAAAAACAAACCATTGCATTCTAACATAAGAAATGATATGTAAAATTCTAAAATACAAGAAAGAATGAGTAGGTGGACGACGTAGGTTTCCTTTAGCAGTTTTTCATGAATAAATAAAGCATATCATCTTGATCCTCACCAAAATTTCATTCATATCAGAAATCTTAGGTCTAAGGATATATAATTGGTTGGGAGCAGCTTAAGGAAAATCAGACACTCCTTTAGATGTTAAGAAAGAGACTCCAAAGCACTTTCCTCAAAGATTTTGTCCAGACCACAACGTCTCTCTGAAAAACACATGTTGGGGATTGGCAGTTAAGTTAGTTTTGGAAACCCTGAAATACTTTATCCCCTATGGAAGATTTAGAATGCAAGTTGATAGGGCCACAAACTACACAAATCCAGCAATATCATCCACATTATAGATTATGAAGAACTGCCTAAGTGCCCATATGTGGAAGTAACTTCATACAAACCCCAGGTAACATCTGCAATGCCCTCAGCTGCAGGCATAGAAAAGCCTCACTTAAGTTGATTAAATCATAAGGCATCCCTTGTCTTGCTTGACATGGGAAACATGTGGTTCTAGATACCACACCTATGCTTTGGTTCAGAACTTTTATAATTCCCCTTGCCTTAGCCCTATGTTTAGAAAATAACCACCACTGCTCTGACATCAAGGCTCAAGTCTTCATATAACAAAATTAAAAAGCACTAAGTTAGTAGTTACACAGTGGTCATAGTGACACAATGGGCAGAATATGGACAAATGATTCTATGTATATCTCCTTGATTATTTTATCAGGAAAGGAAAATGTTTCCCAGGACCCCTCCATTGTGTCTAATGGTCTCATTGGCCAGAATTTGAATAGAGGCCCACTGCTAAACCAGTAACTAGCAAAGAGAGTACAATCACCATGTTTGATTTAGAGCAATTGTTTATAACCATACAAGACTGTTGGATAGACAATAGTCTCCTAATAATGCCCACTGCGCTCAGTATTTTCTTCAAGCTGAAGGAATAGTTCTTTCACAAATTCCCAATCATTAAACATGCTTTGGAGAATATCTTATTTTGCTTTTATGTGAATATATGTAAATGCAATAGATAAATATTTTATCTAACATTTGCACATGAAAAAGTCTTTGGTAATGTACTACACAATAATTGTAATACCAAGTAATACTTTGGTGTTACTACACAATAATACCACCTCAAATAGTAACAAAAACAGCAACCATTTTAATCTGCTGACAGATTCTGAGAATCATAAAGTCAGTCAGGGTGCAGTGGGTTTGGTTTATGTCTGTACCCTTAGCTGGGAAGAATTGAATAGCTGGGAATGACCCTAGTGACTTGAAGCTAGAATTATCTGGAGGCCTCTTCATCCGTATCTCTGGCATCTCTGTTGGTAGTAATCAAGAGGTGGGTACATCCAGGACTCATGGCTAGGTCATCTGTACATGACTTTTTCCTGGAAAATGGGGAAAAAAACAAAATGTTCTGAGCAGAACAATCCAGAAAGTCAGAATTATAAAAGAAGAAAGTAGAAACCACATGGCTTTCTTTGATGTGTCCTCACATTTCTTGGCTCATTGTTTCCACCACATTCTATTAATTAGAAGTTACAGTAATCACTAAGTCTACACAAAATTTACAAGAAGGGGAATTAGATTCCAGAAGTTTATTGGGGATTGGCAAGGCCTTCATTCAAAAGAGTAAGTGAGGTGCAAGAGATGCTTTCTGTGTTAGGACAGTGCAATCTGCCACAGGTAGTTTGAGGGAAGTGTAGAGAAATCAGGTGGAAGCCCTGGCTGGTGTAGCTCAGTGGATTGAGCACTGGCCTGCGAACCAGAGGATTGCAGTTCAACTCCCAGTCAGGGCACATGCCTGGGCTGCAAGCAAGTTCCCTGAAGGCCAGCTCCCAGCAGGGGACCCATTAGAGGCAACCATACATTGATGTTTCTCTCCCTCTCTCCTTCTCCTCTAAAGATAAATAAATATTAAAAAAAAAAAAAAAAGAAAGCAGGTGGAATTGGTAAAGGCCTTATGATTGATCTTATTTTAAACTTTTCAGGTATGAACTTTGTACAATTTGAACTTTCAAGTCAAGGTATAATTTGAGTAGAAAAGAAAGAAAACCACCCATCATCATGCTGACATTTAATGAATAGGACTGTTCATGGAGCAGAATGATATGCACAGCCATAATTCCTGAACAACATGACTACATAAATCACCAGAGATATATGTGGAATGTTATTTCACAGATCTAAGTTTCTGCTTAACTGCATCACAAATTCCGGTGACAAATTTCCACAAGTAAAGAGGAAGAGATTACTGAATATGATTAATCAGTAGTATTATCTTTGGGAGCTTTTAAGAAAAATATTGTAGATTTTTGAAATCACAGATTCAACTAACCAAGAAA
The DNA here is from genome assembly GCF_021234435.1 of Artibeus jamaicensis. NCBI lineage: Eukaryota > Metazoa > Chordata > Mammalia > Chiroptera > Phyllostomidae > Artibeus > Artibeus jamaicensis. The sequence continues at coordinate 19,556,977 of NW_026522025.1, read as the reverse complement.
GAAAATATTTGGGAAAAAATGTTATGCTGACAAGTACTATGCCGTTAGGCCAATAAGGGTAGTGTGTACTGAACACAAAAATGTACAGACATTTTTCTTGCCATTATTCTCTAAACAATATAGTAGAGCAGCTATTTATATAACATTTACATTGTATTAGGCATTATGAGTAAGGTATAGATTATTTAAAGTTTATGGGAAGAGGTATATGGGTTACAATCAAATATTAGGTCATTTTTTAATGAAGGACTTGAGCATCCATTAATATTGCAATCTACAAAGGTCCTGGAAACTTTGGGGTAGGGGAGTGACTTGTATAAATCTTCAGACCCAGATGCAGAAATTCTAATTAGTTTTGTGGGCAGTGCAGTCTCTCTCTCTCTCCCTCTCTCCCTCTCCCCATCTCTCTATATAAATTTATAATATATATTTTTAAAATATATTCATAATATATGTAATGTATCTTATATCTTATATTTCATAATAAAACACATTATTTTATATATTTAATATTATGAATTATAAATGTATAATAAACTATATTTTATAAAATGTATAAACATTTTATGAAATACATTTTATAGTTTTAAAATGTATTTCATAAAATATATAAAATATACCCACCAAGACAAGGATGGTAAAAGTATTAACTAACATGATGTTTGAGAAGACAACTTGGCAAAGATAAAGATTCATGTACCCTTGATGCAGCCATTTCACTTCTGTAAGTTTGTGCTTTAGCTATAATTACATTGTTAATGTTAAAAGCCTATTTATTGCAGCATTAGCTTAGCAAAATAGCTATTGGGAGATACGTAATGCAACTTCACCTAAAAAGCCTGAAAGTTAACAGTGCTGTGCATTTTCTCTGTAAAACAGAATGACTACTCATAACCTCTCAAAGCTGGCAGGCTGCTTTCTCCTTAGTTCACCCCTCCCTCTGATAAATGAGTCCTCTAGGGTCTCTTCTCTCCTGTAAATGGTTCATGGGTAAATCTTCAAGTACTTAGAAGGGGATGCATCTCCATGTAGGCATTGTAGAAAGATATTTGAGATATACTGTAAAGGTAAGCAAGGTATTTATACCATATTTGCATACAGGATGAACTTGCTTATGTTAAAATTTTTAAACAGATATAGGCATAGAAATATATTCTGATTTATATGACTTCTGGAAAGACATGCAATAAGTAATTAACAATTCCTTGGGGGAGTAATACTGAAAGTTTTGGAATAAGGAGTGGCTATTTCTATAAGATTTTTTTTTAATCATGGGCATTCTTTGTTTCTGAAACACATTTCTAGTATATTTTTAATTAAAGTGCTACAAAGTTGATTTTGATGTTCATTTAGGGTTAAGACCAACTGTCATTAATGTGACCCATTTTTTAGATGAGAGCAAGGAGAAAAAAAATGTATACTTACCGAAAAATACCTAGAAATTTAGAAGAAATAGAGTAAAAGTGCAAGATTTTTTTAACAGTGTATTCTTTGAGGAAAATCAATAGGAGACATTTTTACTCTTCTAGATCAGCATTTGTAAATGTAATAATAAAATATGCTTTAACACGTTGTTATCTAAGAGATAGGTGCATCAATTTCTAAAGGGTCTTTAAGTACATATTGTTGCATAGAGGCAATAGGACAGATTTTCATTATAAAGTGATATCAGTACACCAATGATTTCAGGCTAATTTGCCACTTACACAATTTAACCACTGACCATGCTAGTTCAAGAAGGTTTAATTTCCTTTGTGCACATTATTCCTGCTCATTTTACTTGAGAGCAAGTAAAATGGTAGTTTAATAAGAAATCATTTTAAAGCAAGAAAATATAAAAACAAATGCTGTAGATTGTTGTCAACAATAATTATACACTTCCCTTTGTTATCATTTCTGACATATCTGTGTAAAACCAAAAAATCACGTTTTCTGAATTGTTTCAAATACTTTTTAAATGATATTCACAAATGCATTGACCTTTGGTGTTGACAAGAGCATGTTTAACTATTGTCTTCAGACATAGGTTATAATAAGATATTCCTTTCCTGTTGTCTTATCTGACATTTTGGCATTCATTACTTTTTAAGAATGCATTAGATTTTTTTCATGGAAGCCTTACTTTATATTTGCCAACAGCTAAGTTCGTTTGTCAGTTTTCTCCATTCCTCAGAATTTCTTTATTTCTCCTAATGTTTGTTTGTTTGTTTGTTTGTTTATGTTCAAGTACAGTTGTGTCCAATTTCCTCCCACCAATCCTCCCCCTCACAGCCCCCTCCCCCCGCCTCCCACCCTCAGTCCTGCCTGCCCTGGCTTCGTCCATGTGTCCTTTATACATGTTCCTTGATGAGCCTTCCCCTATTTTCAAACCCCATTATCCCTCTCTGCTCTCCCCTCTGGTCACTGTCAGTCTGTTCTTTGTATCAATGTCTCTGGTTGTATTTTGCTTGCTTATTTGTTTTGTTTATTAGGTTCTACTTATAGATGAGATTTGAATTTCTTAAAAAATAATATTACTAATATCCTGTTTAGATATTACCCCCCAAATGATTATTTCATTGATTATTTTAAATTAAGTGATTCAGAGTTTTTTTTACAAGTTCCAATAATTGCAGTGAAGAGAAATCCTTTGACTTTTACAGCTCTCAGAACTACTAAGTGGAAAAAATGGTGTTCTAACCTAGGTCTGTCTGACTTCAAATCCCTGCTGTTATCCACATTATACTTATCAAGATAATATAGGAGTTAATTCATTTGGTCATACAACAACTCTAAAGCTTGCTATTAATATTCAAATGTTGCAGAAGTGTCAAATGAAGGGCTGAGAAAGGAAGTGAGTGCCCAAGATAACAAAAATTAGGTGCCACACCTGGAATTTGAATCCTGGCCTTTTGATTCCCGTGACTCTTTCCACTGTGACTCAAGTGGTATAATGATTTTACACCCATTATATCACCTAATTTAATCCTCACCATCCCCTGTGTGGTCAGTACATTTTTAATCATAATTTTACAGCTGAGAAACCTGAACTTCTTGGAGGTTAAATGACTAGAAAAAACAAGTGGCAGTGCAGGGACTGGATCTCACATCCACTGAACCCAAAGTCATTTCTCACAAGAATGCCCCTATTTCCTCCTTTTCCTTTTGGCCTTTTATACAGTGAAAAAAATAGTGTAATCTATAAATGTAGAATTTTTCTTTGAACCTTTGCTTTCAATTAGGGACAAATAATATTCAATAGAATATGTATCACACTTGATTCCAGCATTCTACTTCAAGAGATAAGAAGAGGAAATGCTGGACTTGGTATCAGATGCAAACTTGGGGATTAAAGTAGTAAATAATGAGAACTTACTGGACTTGAACATACCCTTCTGATTACCCCTAACTAAAGTTCAGCTCAAATTTGTGGACTTCATAAGAGCTTAGTTCCTTTAGGATGCTATAACAAAAATAACATAGACTGAGCTGCTAATCAATAAAACCCAGACATTTCTCACAATGCTGGAGGTTGGGAAACCCCAGATCGAGGTGCTGGAGTATTTGATGTCTGGTGAGTGTCTGCTTCCTAGTTCATAGACTGACATCTTTTTGCTGGGTCCTCACGTGATGTCAGGGGTAAGTTCTCCATGGGCTCTATCATAAGGGAAATCAATAACCACATCTTCCAAAGCCTTCACCTCCCAATACCATCACATGGGAATTAGATTTTAACATATAAATTTTAAGGATGCTATATTGCAATACGTGAATGATGCTTCTCATGAGCCTAAAATATTACCATGGAATTGTTTAGGAAAAACAAAAATATGATAAAACCCTCCCTTGTGTATATTTAAGAAAAGTCTGATATATGGGTAATATTATAATTTGTTTATGATTTGGGAGTCATCAAATTATATAAACCATGGAGTTAAAATACCAAATGATACCTGAAAAATAAGCATAATTTTATTTTGTTTCTGGCATTTAAGGAATTTTTTCTCCATGGAAACATTTTTGTTTCTATCAAACAGTTTATTTTAATAAAAGGTAATTTTATGAGTTGTTTCCACAATGAGTTGAATTTACTACTATGACTTAAGCAATAAACCTCACCAAAATTAGATTTTTGCTTATTTATAAGTCTGGGAAAAGAGACCTTAATGATAGAACAAATGTTTAGCCCCGTGGATTAATTCTGAGCCTACTAATGAGCCACTAATGTTCATGGGAATGCTGGCCAGAGTTTAGGCAGATACAAGAAATGAAAGCCTAGTAACAGTAAAATGATTAATTTGAGAATATGCTCTGGCCATTAAAAATTCAGCTTTAATAGGAAATGGAAGAAACTTACATTCATATTTTATGCTATGATAATCTTTTAGACAAGTACAAAATACTTGTACAATTATATCTAGTTTATTTTTTATCAAAGTTAAATTTGTGTGTCAATACACTTCTTTAAAGGACATACTTTATGAAGAAATGCCATCTTGTAACTTTGAACATGGAATATAAAACAAACTAAAAAGAAACTAGTAACATTACTTTTAATGGGACAATTTGAAGAATATTATCCTATTGTTATTCAACAACAAGGTCCAAAAGAAATTTCATAGGGCAAACACAATGTCTTCTACATAGGAGATGGACAGTAAATGCCACTGAGTTAACTTGAAAGAGATGTTTGAGTTTTTTTCAACATTGATAGAAACACAAAGAAAACATGATAGAGCATGTTTGAAAAATGTTTTAAAGTCCATTGTGTTCATCTGAAATCATACCATCCATAAAGGCCCCTGTCATCTTTTGACACCTTTCAGAGTAAGTACACACTTGCCTTTGTCCCTACATATGAATATCATTTATTTGAGATTTAAGGAATAGAGGAAATGTCTATATATGTTAACATTGTTATCATTTTTATGATATGCCATTTTTGGATCATCTGGTATGGAAAATATGTAATGTAATATAATCTAAGCTAAAATTTCATCTGATGATGCTCTGTTTGGGGTTCTTATTTATCAAAATTATCTGTGGATAATATTGGGAAAATATTTTCATATATGTAAATATTTTCAATTCACAGAGTATCAGTCTAAAATAATAAGTATTAGATGACTTAAAGGAATTTTATCATGAAAATAATTAAAATCAAATTAGATATAAAGAAATAATTATGGGATTTAAAAGAACTGGAGTAACCTGAAAAATAAATTTTTGACAATTAAATTAGGAAATGCAACTCTGGCCAAGATGGAGGCATAAGTCGAAATGTTTAGCTTCCTTGCACAACCAAAAGAAGGACAATGACCAATTTAAAAATAATAAACAACCAGAAGTGCCAGAAAATCAAACTGCATGTTAGTGTGACAACCAAGGAGTTAGACATTCATCCAGACCAGTAGGAGGGGCAGCAGGGCAGAGAGGATGGGTGGCGAGGCAGTGGACTACAGGCCAGGCAGGGACTTGCTGATTGGGAAGTCCCACATTCACACGCGGATAAGTTTGGAGGAACAATTGGGGAGCAAGACAGACTGCAAAACCCAGGGGTTCAGTGGCTATAAAAAACTGGGGGTCAAGGGGGTGGGATAAACTTCTAGTATCAAAAGAGAGTCTGTTAGAGAGGCCCGCAGGGTCCTGGAATGTATCCAAATCCACCCAGCCATCATCATCTGGAAGCGCACCATCCACTTGTGGGAAGCCAGGGAAATGACAGAAAGTGGGACAAGAGCCTAGCAAGCAATACTGTTCCCTCTCTGACCCTCCTCCCACAGATAGCAGCAATGTAGCAAAGAAGGTTGCCCCACCATGGCGAATGACTAAGGCTCTGCCCCTTACTGTACAACATGTGCACCAAGACAAAGAAATATGACCCAGATGAAAGAACAGATCAAAGCCCCCAAAAAAGAACTAAGGGACAAGGACATAGACAACCTATCAGATGAAGATTTTAAAACACCAGTAATCAGGATGCTCACACAGATGACTGAGCTCAGCCACAAAATGAAGAAATAAAAATTACAGAAAATATTGTTTAACAAGATGGCTAGTGGTACCAGTTTGAAAAATAGTGAAAATAGAAAGAGATATAGAAAATGGAATAATGATCAGTTCAATTTTAAACAAATTCAGTATGAGATGTAGATGCTTGACTCCAAAGTTCTGGAATTTAACAGAGAGATCTTGGCTAGATATACAGATTTGGGAACGATCAAGTTATAAAAGTGATAATGAAAGAGTGAAAGTAAGTGAGGTCACCCGGGGGAGAGAATCAGTTATTTGCTTTTGCATTGATATAATAAATGAGATTGTAATAGTGTAAAAATGCCAAGATAATATTAATAAAGGACTAACATAAATAACTTGTCTTTTAAAAAATAATTTGAAATTAGTTTTTTCAAGTAAAATTTGTATTAAAAGATTAATTAGATCTTGTATCAAATTTATCAAAATTATCTGATATTACTAAAAGAAGAGAGGTATGACCTGAGCTGGTTGGTGCTCCTGAAATTTTTGAGACTAATACTCTACTCATCAAAAATTTAAAATAATGGCTCTGGCTGGTGTGGCTCGGTGGGTTGAGTGTCAGACTGTGAACCAAAAGGTCACTGGTTCAGTTCCCAGTCAGGGCACATGGCTGGGTTGTGGGCCAGGTCCCCCGTAGGGGGCACTTGAGAGATAACACATTGATGTTTCTCTCCTTCTCTTTCTGCCTCCCTTCCTCTCTTTCTAAAATCAATCAATCAATAAAATCTTTAAACAAATTTTAAAATAATGAATTGGTATTGTGTTACATTAATATAGTATATTAAGTTGGTCTTGCCAATAGTTATGATTCTCTGGACTATGAAGAAGTTTTCTCTTAGTTTATCTCCTTTATTTCAGTGTTTTTATTTGTATACCCTTATGAAGAGACAAAGGTTTCAATCACTAGTAAAAATTAGGCTTAAATATGCAAATGTCTGGTTAATATACTGATGTATATATATATGTGTGTGTGTGTGAATATGTGTACATATATGTATATGCATATCTATACATATATAATGAAATCTGTTTTCTCCTACTTTAAGGAACAGGGCTAGAAAATTGGAAGGTGTGGATGCTAAGCAACAGGTTGTCCTGAAGGGGGAAATGCAATAGAAAGAAAAGGCTAGAGATGTTAAATTTCATCCACAGTTTGTTGTCATGAAAATGCTATAGTTATACTCAGGACATAAAGGCAAATAGAAAAACTTTAAAAAAGTCCTTCATGACATACTAATTTCACACATTTTAGTGAAAACTCTTTCATGTAGCATGACAAAAAAGAGAGAATTTCAAAGAGGAAATTTGTAATGAATATTAAAGGATAAAAAAGGTTCTGACATGTGGTAGGTGACATTTCAAACAAATTTATTATTAATGGCTCAGTGCAATAAAATTATTTGTAGAAAAGAAAAGAAACTATGTTGTCTATAACACAATCACTGTAATGAAAGGTGATGGGAGAATGGCTGAAAAGTAAATAGAGGTTATATTATAAAATATCTTTGATTCCAGGATCATGCCTTCTGTCTTGATTGTGTGGGCAATGAAGAATTATGTGATGGTATCAAAATTGCATAGTAGAACTTAAGACAATTAGTAATAATGAATTGAATGGAAGTAAAATGGTAAAGTTATTGTGTTAAGTTCATTGCGTTTCCTCTTGTCCTTAGTAGTGTCAATTATGTTTTTACATTTACTGATTCGTCAACAATAGTTTTTTGTTTATATGGATATTTAGTCTATGTTAAACAATTTCACAGTACCAGTGAGATGGATAGATCTGTTGAATTAGTTCCAAAACTCAGTTGACAGATTCATGTGATTATAATTTAAGGGTGATTAGTGAGAAATATTTTGATCGCATAAAAAGACAGTATTTTACAGAAGAACTTAATTAGTACATGCTTTATTCCTTTCAACTGCATAAACAAGCATTATCTTCATGCAAATCTTCAAAAATGTTATGATCATTGATTTGTATTTATCTAAAAAATATCAATTATATACCTATTTGGTTTGATTCATTTTTCTGAAGAGTAGACTAATTCTTTGTCTAGAATTGATTTGATGAAACCTTGGTGCTTATAAACCTGGATAATAGAGCTTCAGGTTACCCAAGTAGGGAAAATAACTGATGATACCATGCTTACTCTAGAACTTAATCTTAGTACTCTGGCTATTGGCATTTAGTATTCTGCTCTGTAGACTAAGTTTCTAAATGAGCAGAGTGGACAAAATGAAACTGGCTGAAGTGGGTCTCCCCCCCCCAAACACTAATTCTGTGAGATTAATTTTCAACAGGGTGCTAAGAAACAAATCACTTTGGGAATACCTATGTAGTCTCTCTTCTGGAGAGACCTCATGGACATTAATATACTAAATGTTCTGAGAATTCCTGTGATAAGAAAATGTATTTTAATTCATTTATACACACACGGAACAACATTTTGAAGAGATGCCTGTTAATATCTCAAGAAGGGAGTCCCATGGAACCCACTTGGAGCAACGCCAACCTCACTTCACAGATAAAGCACAGAGACTAGTTCCTGAATAGCAGACAGCTGGTAGGACAACAAGACCTAGAGTCCGAGTCTTTAGATCCTGTTTTTGATCCCTTTATGCTAAGTGGTGTTAGCAAAAACCCACATACGCTGCAGTTAGAATTTAGACCAAGTGTATTTACACAACTGTTAAAAATTCACAGAATGTAAAGTAGGAATATTCCTTGATCTAACTAGCATGCATTGCCAGAAAATTTCACAAACATTGTGAGGCTTTTAACATTATCAGTGTTAAAAAGATTGGTTTTCATTTGTCATTTTGACTTTAATAGGTTTTTTATTAATCAAGCCTTAGGTTTCTTATTTCTCATTTCTTTTATCATTATGGAAAGAATTCTCCCTCCTCCATTATTCCTGTAGAATAAGTAATAAATATATTTAAAAGAGAAAATTTAAAGTTGAGAATTTAGGATTTCAAGTCTACACTGTTCCTGCCTCCTCATGCCCCTCATTTTTAAGACTATGCTACTTCATCATTATCTTTTTGTTATGTATTTTAATCTCCTTTAGTAAACATAGCTATATTTGTGATTTATGTTAATAATCAAGCTGAAAGATGATTTAATTAATACCTTATTTAAGCAATAATTGTGAGCAGTTGGTAAATGTCAGACACTGTGGTAGGATCTGAATCTATCAACAAGAAAATCTTTTTACTTAAGTTGATAATCAAGTTTACATATTAAAGCTATGTTTAGTGTTAAAATAAATCAGAGCAAATACATATATTTGTTGAAGTATCCTTTGGTTGCCCAAACTACTCAATATTTGCTCTGCCTTCTTAAAATATTTACTTATATCTTGAGATATACCTGGTTTACAAGTAAAATCAAATGAAAAGAAATTGAATTTATCCATTTTAATGCTGTCTTCAGCACGTCTTCATTTTAAAAGAGTAAAAGTTCCGTATAGACAACGTGTGAACATACGCCTCCGCACAGAAGTGTGATTTGTTGATAAGCCCCTTCTTTCCTTGGCAACAGCATAGTGAACTGAACCCGGCTGAACTGTGGAAACTAAACTGCAAGGACTCAACCACAAAAGCACAAAAGAGACTGACATCAAAGATGTGTATCATGATCTGGGCCACTGCTGACCTACAGCTGAGGTTTGGAGATTTTAGCTAACGTTACACCAATACTTTTTAATGCCAAACCCTTTTGGAAAAAAGTGAATACAAAAGTACAAACAACAAAACTAATAAAATATCTTCATTTAACATTAATGCAGACAGATCTAGAGCAAATCACCTATGACTGATACTGGTACCTTGGGAAGAAGAAGGAGCTGGACTTTGTTCCTGGTCCTGGGGGTACCAAAGTAAGCAAACAGTCTAAAGGTTAATAAGGCAGAAGAATGTAAGACAAGAGAGGTATTCTACTCTTTCTTTTGTTCTTCTGTGAGGGTGCCTGCCTGACATTTGCTGCCCAAGTCTCATCTCAGGGAATTGGCGATCTGTTCTTTCAGAGGATACTAGAGCCCTGAGTTCACTGCCTTTTATATCTGTAGGCTAGGAAAAGAACAATATTAATAGTCAAGAATTTAGCTGCTACCACATAAGAAAATTACTTTCTGCACAATGTTATTTCTTTCCGTTCTGTTATCATGTCATTGGGCCCACGTGAGATCTGACAAAGGCCTACCAAAGAATATCATTTCCTGGATTCATTCAGATAGTGCCCAGTCACATGCTCAGACAAAGAGGCATGTGGGTAAGTTGAACGATGCCTGTGAAAATCATAGTTTGTAAATTTGAAAAATATGGTAGAATGGGTCAGGTATTTGGATTCAGTAGGCCTTGAGTTCAAATTTCTAGTTTGTAGCTTTGTACAACTAATTCCCTTGAGATTTTCTATATTTTTATGTAAAATATAGGAACAGCAAAAGCTTTATAAAGAGTGTTATGCACCACTGAGTCAGCTCTGACTCCTGGGGCCCCTATGAATGAGTGATGTCCACACGTCCTGTCTTCAACAGCTCTACGCTGCTCCTGCCTCCTCATGCCAACATCTTCTTTTTATGGAGTAAAACCATCTCATACTTGTTTTTTCTTCTTTTCCTGATGCTTGCGTTTTTCCCAGCAATATTGTTGTTTCCAAAGAATCCTCCTATCTCATGGTATGCCAAAAGTAGCATCGCTTCACTTTTGTCATTTCATCTCCAGTGATGCTTCAGGCTTCTAGCACTCCCTTGTTCATCCTTCTGCTGGTCCAGGGTATTCATAGAGCTCTTCTCCAATACAATATTTCAAATGAATCATGTTGCCCTTTTACAGCCCTCTTCACTTTCCAATGTTAGCATCTACTTATAGTCATTGGAAGTATGAGGGTATGGATGACCTTTACCTTGGTCTCTAATGGCACATCTCTGCCCTTAGTTTTCTATCCTAATGTTTCCCTTGCTGCCCTTCCAAATCTCAGCCTTTATCAAGTCCTTTTGTGTAGTTGGTTAGTGTTTAGTATATTACCAATGATCAAATAATGGTAATCATTATGTGATTATTTACTGTGTGTGCTTGACAGCTATAAGACTGCAATACTTTTTTATTAGGATTGATTTTATGTTTGGATTTTGTATTCTCTGCAATGTGCTTGTATAGATTTTTGTTTTTAATATCTTGATTCCTCCAATTACCTTTTTTGGGATACAGAAAAGCATGGATCATTGAAAGTGATGCTTTTTCTAACACTTCCCTCATTCTCAATTTAATGTTTGTTAATTCTGGGTTTATTATCTGTGTGAATAAATTATCCTGGTAATTGCTTAGGTCAGCAAGATTTTTTTTTTTCATTTGATTTAGGCTTATATCCAGTCAACTTTAAAATGCCTCTTCCAGTTTTTCAAAGCCCAAATTTATGAACTATAGTGCATGATCTCTTAGATAACTTGTATTTATCATAATCATTACACAGTGAATCAATTTATGTGAAAACCCTTTCCTTAAAGAAATTTCATCCTTCCTTGGCTTTACAAAAATACTCAGGATAGTTGACTGTTAAATAACCATTTTTTATATTAACAAGAAACAGAGACATACAATTTCAAGGAATAAAAATACTCTACACACACTAATTGAAAATGTAATGCTGAGAAAAAAATGAACAATTGAAGCTTTATTCTTTCCTAAGGCCCTAAGTGAGTAATAAATGGTGTCAGATGCTGTCCTGCATCTATACATTTAAAATTATCCAATAAGTTAAATGAGATGAAAATAGACCATTCAATAATTATATTATTTTGAGGATAGAAATATTTGCTAGGCTCTAAAAAACGTGTACAAAAACTTTAGTTGGCTGAAGACAGAATTTGAATAAAATGTTTAAAATAGTATTGTTGGTAATTATATGATGCTTTCCAACTCAACAAGACCAAAATGTGGGTTTGTGTTTTACAATTTCAAAGGCTACAGGTTAGTGCACAAGATCATCTAATTGGTCATTTTTCCCCTCTAATTAAAGCTTGCTGTATTTAAGTAGTAATCTAAAGGAAGAACACTTAGTGGGCATTAAAATGCAATGAGGTTGAAAGGGAGGAAGCTTGACAGTACTATGGAAAGTTTTGATTTTATATGAATCTAATTCTTATTAAAAAACTAGAGAGTATAGTTTCTTTAGTTTTCTGTTGATTCTCCACTCCACTAGAACCTGTGAAAATGCTTACATCCTTATATCATCAGTCTACTGAAATGGCTCTCAATAATGTTACTAAGAAGTACTTGTCTATTTAATGACCTGTTTTCAGTCCTTCTTTGACTTCTCTATAGTATTAAATGCTTAAGGACACTCACTCTTGTTAAAATTGTTCCTGGTTTTCATTTTTAAATATTTTTCTTATTATTCTTGATACTAAAATTAGTGGGATCTCTGTTTCTGTTCTTGAAATTCCTTTTTATTTATAATGCCCAATGGTATAATAACTATATTCACATTTTTGGAAATAATTTCCATATATGCTTGTTTACTAATGATTGCATTTATAATTACTTGTTGACTATCTCTTCCCGGTGAGGGAATCTATGCTTCAAATGCAGTATGTTTAAAAAGTAATTATTATCTCTGTCATCACTATCTCTTTTTAATTTGCCTAAATTTAGGGAGTATGTATATATTTCTAGATATCCAAGTTCAAACAATGGAGGAGACTGCTATTTGGTCACTCTTGTTTTGTACTGGACCCCTCATCTCTTTCAGACTAGCAACTCCATCTTGATCATGACTCTCCCATCTATCTTCTTTGAATTTTCTTTGTTGACAAGTTAGTGGTGAGGATAGTGGTTCCTTCATAACTTTTGGTGAAGATAATAGCTTCTAACTGAACATTTTGTCTGTTTTAGGCAACCTCACTATCTTAGCCAGGTAGCTCAGTTGGTTAGAGCATCATCCTGATATGCCAAGGTTGTGGGTTTGATCCCCAGTCACAGCACATATAAGAAGCAGCCAATGAATGTATAGGTGGGTAGAACAACAAATCAGTGTCTTCTTCTCCATTTCTCTTACTAAAATCAATCAATTAAAAATTAAGAAATAATGAACCCTCATTTCAAATTAGACTACACAAGGAAGATTTGTGCTTTTTCTCTTTTCTCTTTGGGCTTTTTCACCTACATACATCCTGTATCTTTTATAGTTTCCTAATTTTTCTAATGCAATGAAATATGATCTCACCTTCATAAATTTCTATAAACCATTCTATTATCACACTCTATCTAGGATAAATATTTTGTGTATTCTCCATTCTTGATTATAAGCTTATTAGAAGCAAGGGAATTATTTTGTCTTAATTTTCTAGTATACATGCATAGTTGGAACTCAAAAGAAAAATTGTATAGGGAACTGAAATGGGAATTAACTCAAACTTTATCTCAAAATAACAATCTTGAATTTGTCTTGAAGTATGATTATTTCTTAATGAGATTAGACAAGTATAGCTCAGTTTCACCTTGTTTTCTGTATTTAAATACAGAGTTCAATTAGTAATACTATTGCTGATTTTCCTGCCATAGTTGCCTGCCCATTAATAGCTTATTGAGATAACCAATTCATTTCACAAGGGTCACTGAGCATCTATTAGATAATGATGACTTTCAGCCATTACTAAAGATGAAAGATAAATGTTTCTTATTATTTGTAAGACAATATGAGGTTGGGCAAGATCAAAAGTATACATTACCAAAAGTGGTTTTCTTTAATTATTGTACCAGTGTGTATTTCAAAGAAATTTAATCCATTCATTTACTTGTGACTCAATAAAATGTCACCTTAAAGTCTATTAGATTTTCATAAAGTCCTGTATTTATTTTTAAACTCATCTTTTTGCTTTTGTAACTGCATGAAAACAAATATAGACCGTCAACAAATTGCACTATGTTGATTTCAAATCCTGAAATATACATATGATAAACAAATGCTTTAGAGGAAACAAAGAGAAATATGATAGATTTTTTTAAGGGCTCATAATTAGAATGGCCAATTAAAGAGAGAAAAAGATGCATGCGTATATATATATAGAATGACATCCACGAAGTCCTTTTGAATCAGAAGCGAGTTGTGAATTAAGGAGCTCAGGAAACAAGTAAGCCAGGAAACAATAGCCCTGTGTGTTCAGCATTGATTGCAAAGACAATAGTGAAATATTGGTAACAGAATAAAAGCTGAGGAAAGCGTGGTTCTGTTTCTAACATGAATTTTACAAGGCAGTCTGTGCTTAACTAACTTGCTGGGCTGCTTGAAAATAATGCACTGTGAAAGATAAGAGAAGTGGATATAGTGCACTTCGATTTTCATAAAAGATTTTGACAGCTTCATGTGAGAGATTAATGACTGAGGTAGAGAATTGTAGAGTAAACGATAAAGAGTTTCTCACATAGGAAATCAGTTCAGGAATAAGAATCTTTTAGGAGAAAAGTATTTCAAGTAAAAAAAATTAAATGCAGTAACCTTTAAAATCACAGGGGAACAACATTTTATATTTCTAGTTTCAAAAAGCATTCAGTTTGCATTCTTGCTCCTTTCTTCTCTAATTTACTATTACCATACATTTATTATGTTTAATTATGTTACCCAAATATGTATTATGTTAACTACAAATTATGCTAAAATTAATTACTAGTGCATTCATCAAGAAAATGCAAATAATTTTAAAGGCAGTGAATGACAAGTTTATCTTTTGCTGAGAAATGAAAGACCATTGCAAAGTAAGAACTCTGAACTAAATGACATGACTATTGATAATATTTAACCATGAGCATGTTTGTAGATCACCGAAAAATTAATAACCTAAAATATAACATCATTCCACCAAATTAAAGCCAAATGAAGAAGGCTTTCAATATTTAAACAATAAATTTATTCATTTACTAATAAGTTTTTATGATACTTTCTCACCCACTCTTTATCTATTTAAATTAGCTCCTGAGTTTTTCTTACATGTTTCAGAAATTTAGGAAAGAAAATACCACTATATGAGTGGCTTTCATTTGTTTTTTTCTGAGACAAGTGCCATTGCTTCTACTTTCAGTGCCTGAAAGCTAGAATTTTCACGTCACTGAATAACTTTTATAGTAAAATGAACAAGCAGGTGCAAGTAAACTCTGGAGGCAGTGGGCATACCTATTTGTTTCAAGTGATATATCTCAGTTTTTGAACCACGAAGAAAATCCAGAGCTTTGTGTGTTCTTCCATCAAGGATAATCAGGAGCCAAGTACAATGGGAGTGAGGTCGAATGTCAATGTTAACTCTGAGCTAAACCTGACCTGACCTATTCCCACCTCATTCTTGTTTCTAACAGTTTGTGATTTCTTTTATGTGCCATTCTCACAGCACTTTATTTAGAGTTCTCATAGTATTAAAAACATTTTAAGCACTAATTATGGGACAGACAATGCACTTTTTACTGGGCATCACAATGGATAAGTCAACAACTAGGGTCCTTTACGGTTTAGCATAGTTGATAAATGATTAAACAAAGGATTTTGCAGTGTGGGGTAACAAGTAAGATTGTTAGTGTGCTGGAGCAATGCAGGCTTCAGGGAAGGTCCACTGAACCTGACTAGGGGCATGGAGTAGAGATGTCAGGGACAGCTGCCCCAAGCGAGGGTATCTAAGGTTGTGTGCTTAGGTCTTGACCACATGAACATTTCAGTTGATCCTCCAAATAGCCCTTTTGGGGACATATTACTTTTCCCAGTTTTGAAGGATCAAATGTGAAGACTTAGGAAAATTAAATAGTGCATTAATTTCTAAGGCTAGTAAGAGTCAAGAAGAGTTGTGACTCAACCTCCTGTGGCTTGAATTCTGGGTACAATGATCTTTGGGGAAACCATATCTATGTTTCCCAAGATCCCAGTTAATTTTAGAGAACCTTATAGTGATGATTTTCTTCTTTATTTTTCAGGCTAACTTTTTGAATGACTCAAGGAAATAATAACGAATATCATAGAAGTCTGACCTTGAGAATTCAGCCATGGAGATAGGAAAATAAGCAGCAATCTAGTGAGCAGAGGTCCAGCCAGGAATTCATGGCTGAAATTTCAGCATTTCATAAATCACAGCGGAATTTTACATCCCTTGGAGGCACATTCTTTCCCCAGCCAGCCAGGCACTGGGACATGACGGGTCCAGCTGTCCACTAGACACCACAGCTAAATCCTCCAGCAAGAGCGGCACCGGTGTTTGTGGAGGTTCTGGTACTTTCTATAGGAAAGAACTCAGATGTAATTAATATAAATTAAATGCTGGTTGCATATTCAAATTTTCCATCCTAGTAATTATAGATACTCATTTTCACTTCTTGTCAATTTATGCATTAAATGTCTTCTCTCTTCCACACACACACAAACAGCTCCTGAAACACACATAAATCTGGAGACAGCAGAGATTTAACAATAATAAATGAGTTGATCATATAGAAGAGATAAGTATATTTTAGACTTCGGAAAGAGAAAAGAAAACCAAGAGATTGCCAATAAGTATATTTAAAAATAAGTATTTAAAGTCCATGGGTACTGGCTTAAAATTTTTTGTTTGAATATTGAGTAAAAACAAAGGAATAATTAGGCTTATGGGATTTAGCAAAATTAAAATATTGTTAGTAGTAGTTTTAAGATATAATTATTTTTAATTTATCAATGTATAGACAATTATTACACAGCCTGTCTCACCCAAGTTTTGTTTTGTTTTCAGCAGACTTCCAGCAACTTTGAACATAATCTTAAAACACAGAAGGAAGTGAAAAAACTTTCTGAAATAGCTATATTAAAAAATATATATATATATATTGTTTATGTAGAATGTCTTTAGGGTACTAAGTTAATCTGTAAAATAATATTGCAATAATTCTTATACAAATTCAGTCTTGTCTTTTACTTACCACTAGGCAGGCAGAAGGTAAAGGTTAAAAGGGAGAAAAATTGGAGACAAATATGCTAATAGCTTTAAATAAGGAGTTCACTAGCTGAACAACAGAAAAAAGTATTCCAGGTATCAAAAAGTTTTAAATTATGGTATAAAAACCTTAAGGGGCATGAAGAGTTTCCAAGGACTATTCAGGAACAGACAGTTTTTAAAAATTTCTTGATCTTAAACTTTCATATATGGTCTTCCCTAAAAGTGACCTGCCTGAAAGTAGGTCTGTGGTTGGACTGGTTTCAGTTCCTAGCTCCTGCTTTTACAATCATCTTTCACAAAATCTTTGGAACATGCAGAATCATATCACAGAGCACAGCCCAAAGTGTAAAAAAGTTCACATAACAGAGCAAAGAGACTAAAATATTGTCGCTGATGTTGAGACAAGGAACAGACAATTTCTGACTTACTTTCAGCACATCAACAGGAAGTTTTAATAGGATTATACCCTGACAGGGCATTAGGAATGATTTTTTGGTGATAGATTACTGCACTTACATCATTCTGAAGGAGGTAAAGATTTTGGTGATATCTCTATAACAGGACTTCTTCCATTTCTATAGTCCAGTGTAAGAAAAGTACATTTCTCAGAATGAATTCTGGATCCTGTTTCATCTAAGGAAATAGTATGCTTAAGTGAACAAGAAATTTTGTCCATGTATCTAGATAAAACCACCTCATTAAGTCACCCAGCATTAACTATGTAAAATATAACATATGTTTAAAAATATTTATCAAAATGTGTGATATATATAATTTCATCAATTATATACCATTAATAATTGTAAAAATAACTTCATCTGAAATAGTTTTTATACTTAAATATTTACCATCACAACAATTTTTATAGACAATCCATATATTTAATTTTATTTACAAAGAAGATACAGTATCAAGAAAAGACTTTAAAATAAAAAAAATGTATTGGGATCAAAATATATGGCAGTCATGAAATGAAAATGTGAGTTTGAGGAGAAAAAGAAACCATGTAGCATTTATGTTCAAGTAAAATTTGTTCATCTTTTTAAGTGGATGATAGTGAATATGAAATCACTGTTACATCCTTGGGCCCATTTAAAAGTGAGAATGAACTGGTTTGTTTTTTAGTAGTCATATTAATAGTAATCAGAAATTATATTTTTTCAAATAACTCAACTTATTATAAAACTTTTAGGTGGAAAATTAAAAATGTAAAAGGGCTTTTATAGTGTAGAAAATCATTTCATTGGCTCTGAAAGCCAAAAGAAACAAATTGGCAACCTTCTACGTCCCCTCCCTGAGCTTGGGAAGGTCACAGCGCTCATGGAGCCTCTAAAGGAAGATTCAGAGCCATGTCCTAGAGTTATGATAAACTCATAAAGCCTTATAATAATCATAAAATATTTACATTTGTATTTTGCTTTATAAGTTTACAAATTTATCTCCCACAGTCTCATTTGATCTCATACCAAAAAAGAAGTTATTTACAACAGGTGATGCTATCTTTATTTTGCGAATAAATAACTAAAACTTCACTAAAAATTGTTACATAACCCCCAAATTTTCTATTAAATCAGGGTGTTCATTTCTAAACTTAAGGTTTGAGTCTTTATATAATTTTTTTAAGTTAGGAGTAATTTTTAATTTTTCAATTAGAATTGACATTCAATACTTGATTACTTTCAGATGAACAACAGTGATTATATATTTATGTAAATTGGCAGAGTACACTTTTTAAAAATCATTACACCTTAGCTCTCTTTTTCTACATGTTGTGTTTATAAGGTAGGGAAGTATAATGGGAAACAAAGCCTTTCTGGAAGTGATATCTCATTTGTCTGCAAAATCATTTCTTGTGAACCAACCCTACACTATCACAATGTAGATAAACAAAGAGTCTATGAAAGCTTCAATTACCTTTTTCCAATTATATTTTACAGTACAGGCTTTTTTGTCGTTATTGGTGGTGGTTGTAGTTTGTTTTGTTCTGTTTTTACACAAAGTCAACCATAACCAGGTAGGTTAATATCAGTTAATTTTTATCACACAATTACCTGGTACATAGTACCATCCTGAACATATTAAATAAACTATTTTAATTCTCATAATAATAGTGTTGTGTCAATCATTTTACTAATGACATTATAAAGGTAAGAAAACTGAGGTGAATGAAGTTGCTCCATGTTCCAGGGATAGTACAAAAGAAAGTTGACATCTGTGTTCTAGTATTAACTATAATTAATCGCTACACTATGCTGCCTCTTGAAGACACCTAAGTTGTCCATGTGATCTGCTAAGAGTTGAATTTGAGAATATTTTTAACTTTTAAGATGTTTTGAGAAAATATTATCAGTTTAAAATTTGTTTGCAGGAAGCACTTGAAAAACAAAACCACATTACTTTTTTTCCCCTGTGGGGTACATTCCTTAATATACTTGAAGGCATGGCTCATACTGAAATATTGTTTAGTCAATCTTTTCAGGAGAGAACAGATAAGTATGGATTAATGGCTACTTTAGTTAATGATTGCAAATCTGATTTTAATTAATTGTGCTATGTAGCCATTTTTTATTCATAAAATAAACTTGTGCTCAGAATATATTTCATTAGGAAAAATGGAAGAAAAAATCCAGCAATGACCAGCAGAAAACTTTAAAGATCAAAATAAGTAGAGATAATAATTCTTACAATTTGTTTTATTTTAAAAATATCTATATTCACTAATGCAGTAAAGAAGTATGCGTTTTTCTGTATATCCATTTTTATTATTTTACCATCTGCATTTATATGCAAATAGAACACTTCCCAATGACTTAAACACGGTGATGGTTGATGTAATGAAGTGGAGTTGCTGATACTGTCTTAAGCACAGAATTCCATGTTGTTTTTCCCGTTGTTTTGAGAACAAGGTGTCTGTTGTACCTGGCTTCATCCCAAAGAGGACGAGGACAGAGCAGAGAGGTTTGCCTGGAGCTTAGAGCTTTATCTCAGACACTTCTCCAGCCTGATTGTGTTTTCCCTCTCCACTGTGGTTATTTTCAACATCTCCTGCGTGCATTTTGAATGTACTGCTCATTCCCTTTATAGCTCCTGAGGTGAAAGTGCAACTTCTTCAGGAAGCATCTGCCAGGGAGACAGCACTGCCGGCAGAATTCTCCCCACAGCGGTTCAGAGCACCTGCTAGTTTACAGAAATCTTGAAGCCCTTCCAGATCCACACATCTCACATTCAAGTCCATGTGGGAGAAAGCAAGCTGGTTTAGTTTAATTCAAAAACTAAAAAGTAGAAAGGACAGAAAAAGTTCCAGTTTGATTCTTGAGTATTTTTTAAATGTATTTAGTTATTTCTCAAGTACAGGTTTTTTTTGTCAATTTCTCCAATCCCAGCCCCGCCTCCGCCCCGTCTCCCCACCTCCCTCCCATCCCCCCCCCACAGTCCTCATCCCTGTGTCTTTCATACTTGTTCTTCAAGTATTGTCATTTGAATGAAACTAGTCCTAAACTGACTTCTTGAATATTTAACACCTCGTCCTTTTTACAATCTCCGCCTGGGTCATCAAGCCTGAATTCCCGCATGCACTGCTCTTAATGTGAAGACAAGACCTCTTAAAAGGCTTCCCTGTGAGGGTTAGATGTGATCATGTATTAAATTATTTCTTGTTGCTCTTAACTCACAGTCATCATTCAGCAAATGAAATTTATTATTATTATCAAGACAAGATGATGATGATTAGACTTAAGTAACAGGGCAAAAACTAAATTGTTTTACTATTCAGACTTTACTATTTTCTTTGGTTATAATGTACCAGCTCTCTTTCACTCTTTCTGTATGTATCTTACTTACAAAATGCTAATTCATATGTTGAGTAATTTACAAATATTAAGCATCAGGAATGTAAAAATTCCTTGGTTCTGCCCTTTCTTAACACAGATATTTTGCTTAGAAGCTGGACTTAAATGAGCCCATGAAAAGAGTAAAATACAGCAGTTCGTACTATATAGAAAAGTATGGTTTAATTACAAGTTGAATTAAGTGATTTTAATGTTTGAAATTTAGTGATTAATCCAAAATCAAATGTTAATGATTTTCTGGGTTTTGAAAATGTTGGGTTATAAATGTGATTTTTAAAATAAAGTCTTAAAGAATTTACATTTTGCAGTACAGTCAGGCTAAAAAGTATAAATTTACACTGTCATCTCATTGCATTAAATTTTCCATCTTTTAGGAATGAGGTATGGTTTTCATTAAAAAAGCAAGAAAAACTTATTGATTTTAGGTTTTTTCCTCTGATTTATAATATTAAAATAATTTGTTTCAATTTTTGTTCTTACAATTAGATAGTGAATGATAACTTTCAATCTCTTATCCAAGATATTTTTAATATAGCTTTATTATTATAAAGAAGTGCTAGAAGAAAATACACAGGAAATAAATTTCATTCTCTAATCATTTCTGCCACAGATAAGCTTTTGTCATAATAGTGCTAAAAGAGAACTTAAAATATTAAATCAACCATAATATTATATACAATGGCATTATGATCTAGCAAATATTAAATATAAACTAATAAAAGTTCTGTGTGCATATAGATGTGTAGACATATCAAACTATACCTGTATCTATATATCTCTTTATCTACCTGTGACGTTATCTAGTAAAAACTTGCATGAAAGGCGTTAAGAAGAGAGTGCCTTAAAAACAAAGACAAGTGGGAGAGGAGACAGAATTTTGTGTTTCATTTAATCTCTACTTTACTTCCCTTACTTCACCGCGTTCTGGAAACCAGGATATCAAAGCTCTCTTGGTATGCAGAATTAGCCTGAAGGTTGTGTGGGGTTCTGAATTTTTTTTTCTGTATTCTTTTGAAAATTCTGTCAAATTTAGAACTTTGTGATACAATGAAAAGACAGCTGTGAAGGTAGCTTGCTAGTTCCTTCACAGGAATATTGTTTTCACATGATTTAGTTTTGAATCCAGAGAAATTGCATTTTTCTTCTTTTATTAGTTAGTACCTTTAATAGGTACTCTCATTAATCAGCATGTCTTGAGGAAAGCTGGTCTTTTTCCATAAAGCTGAATAGATCCTGCTGTGCGGGTATCAGTAATGGTGCTAAGGCTTATGTTTTTGGAAAGCGTTATAGGGCATTAGACATATTAAAGTGAAACCAATCATTTCTTGGTGGCCATGGGCATTTTTTCCTAGTAGGGCTTTAAAAATAATAAATAGTTTAAATATGCTAATGTCAGCTAAACTCTCTGATGTTCAACTTTCATGTTTAATCACAACAAAAGATAATATTGCAGACAGTGTCAGTTAGAGCTATTCCAACATTAGTTTGACCAAATAGCATTTCACCAAATAGGACGTATTACTCCCCAAATAGGGACCTTCCTAACATTTTGTAACATCATTTATAAAGAAGCTTCTTAAGAGAGTTCAGAAGTAAATGCAATTTTTTGTGGAAAAGCACTAACTATCTTAAGCTGGGGTAGATATAATTAACAACTGTGAAACAAAATGAAATAGTCAGGCTTTTTCCCTATATATCTCCAACAACCAGATGTTTGAAATTATGTATGCAAAACATCCAGGTGATTGACTAAAAATTGAAGTATTTGTCAAGAAAACACTTTCAAGATAATGTATGCTATACTCAGTTAAATGATTCATTCATTATTGAACATTTTTATTCTGATTATTTTATTTTACTTTAAAAAACTACCTCAGGTGCCACTGTTACCATTTATCTCTTTTTTATAAATTTTATTTTATTCTTGTTTATTCTGTTAAAGTTGTCCCAATTTTCCCCCCTTGCCCTCCTCCATCCTGCACCACCCCCAGTTCCCACAGTTCATCACCAACCCATTGTCCATGTCCATGGGTCACTCATACATGTTCTTTGACTACTCCTTTCCCCTTCCTTCCACCATCCCTACCACTCTCTTTCTTCTGGTAGCTGTCAGTTCCCTGTTTCTATGTCTCCAGTCCAGTTTTGCTCCTTAGTTTATTTTGTTCATTCAATTCCCCTTGTAAGTGGTATTGGTCTTTCACCTACTAGCTTATTTCACTTAGCATAATAGTCTCTAGTTTCATCCATGCTGTTGCAAAGGGTAGGAGTTCCTTCTTCTTTCTTTCTGCTACATAGTATTCCACTACATAAATGTACCACAGTTGTTGTTTTTTTAATCCATTCCTCTACTGATGGGCACTTAAGCTGTTCCCAACACTTTGCTATTGTAAATAATGCTGCTATAAACATCAGGGTACATAAATTCTTTTGAGTTGGTGTTTCAGGATTCTTAAGGTGTATTCCCAGCAGTGGAATCTCTGGGTCAAAAAACAGTTCAATTTTTAATTTTTGAGCAAATTCCATACTGTTTTCCACAGTGGTTGTACCAGTTTGCATTCCACCAACAGTGCACTAGGATCCCCTTTTCTCCACAGCCTCTCTAGAACTTGTTTGTTGATTTATTATTGATGGCCATTCTGACTGGTGTGAAGTTGTACTTCACTGTGGTTTTAATTTGTATCTCTCTGATGGCTAGTGATGCTGAGCATCCTTTCATATGTCTCTGGGCCTTCTGTATGTCCTCCTTAGAGAAGCGTCTGTTCAGGTCCTCAGCCCATTTTTTGATTGGACTGATTGTCTTCCTTTTGTGGAGTTGTGTGAGTTCTTTATATATTTTTGAAAATTAAATCTTTGATATATCATTGGCAAATATATTTTCCATACAGTTGGTTCCCTTTTCATTTTGATGATGGTTTCTTTAGCTGTGCAGAAGATTTTTAATTTGATGTAGGTCCATTTGTTTACTTTTTTTTTATTCCCCTTGCCCTAGGAGATATATCATCAAATATATTGCTACATGGGATATCTGAAATTTTTCTGCCTATGTTTTCCTCTGGGAATTTTATGGTATCACAAGTTACATTTAAGTCTTTAATCCATTTTAAGTTTATTCTGAGGTATGGTACAAGTTGATGGACCTAGTTCAATTTTTTTGCATGTACCAGTCCAGTTCTCCCAATACTATTTATTGAAGAGGCTAGTTTTACTCCATTCTATGTTCATGCCCCCTTTGTTGAATATTAAATTACCATAGAGACATGGGTTTATTTCTGGGCTCTCTATTCTGTTCTATTGATCTATGTGTCTGTTGGAAGTCCTAGCCACAGCTATCAAACAAGAAGAAATAAAAGGCATCCAAATTGGAAAAAAAGAAGTAAAATGGCATTGTTTGCAGATGACTTGATAATGTACATGGAAAACCCTTTAAGCTCCTCCCAAAATCTACTTGACCTAATAAGTGAACTCAGCAAAGTAGCAGGATACAAAGTCAATATTCAGAAATCAATGACATTTTTGTACACCAACTAAGAAAAAATACCATTTACTATAACAACAACAACAAAAATTAAAGTACTAGAAATAAACTTAACCAAGAAGGTAAAAGACCTGTACCCAGAAACTATAGAACACTAAAGAAAGAAATTGAGAAAGGTACAAATACGTGGAAGCATATACTCTGTCAATGGATTAGAAGAATTACCATCATTAAAATGTTCACACTGCCCAAAGCAATTTATACATTCAATTCAATGGCTATTAAAACACTTATGGCATATTTCACAGATCTAGAACAAATATGTTGAAATTTATAAGGAACCCAAAAAGACCCTGAATAGCTACAGCAATCTTGAGAAAGAAGGACAAAGTTAGAGGGATCACAGTACCTGATGTTAAACCATACTACAAGTCCACTGTAATCAGGACAGACTGGCCCCGATCACTTTACTGTCTATATTGCAAAGGGGTCCTAGGCACAATAGCTCCTAGAATGTCCATTTTGAAATTTAGGGCAAATAAAGGTCCGAGTTTGTTAGCATAGAATTTTTGCTTCATCCTGCTGCCTTTAATGGCCTGTCTTTGCTTCACCAGCTTCTCCCTCACACACGAAGTTCTCCATCCTCAACAGAGAGAACCCCTCATCCTTGTGGGTATCTGACTCTAAGAGTACATAGCATAGTCTAACACTATAGCTTATAGCACTAAACAAAAAAGTCAGGCTGACTGTTTCTGTTCAAGATACAATTTCATTGCCCTCATTTCTTCATCAGTAAGATGAAGATATAGGTCCCAGGTCATAGGGTGATAGGAAGGTCAATGTAAAGTGCCTAACAAAGTGTGTAGAACATACTAAACAGAATATTTAATGGTTTAAGGTGGTTCCTGAAGTATGGAATCAAAGGTTATAGTTTTTCTTCTTTATCCAAGTAGTTCTGATCCCAACTCACCTGTCCCTCACCTACCAGTTTACTTTGCTAGTTGAGTGTAGTCTGTTGACTTAAATTGCTTACTTAGTTCATTTATGTCTCATACAGAAGGTTTTGTATGTGCCACAGGTTTTTGCATTTAATTATGTCATATCATAATGCAGACATTCTTTGCTTTCCCAACTGCATTGCACTATGGAATTTTGATGTAGTTTACCATATTATTTCTTCTTCTAAAAATGTCTTAATTTTTTGTCTTCATTTATCCACTCAACAAGTATTTACATTTGTGTTCCATGATGTGTAGGCCCTTGGAATATACAGAAGTGAACAAATAAACAGCGTCTAGATCTTACTTTTAACAGGAAGAAACACTAATCAATCAGGTAAATCTTAATTATACCTTAGTAAAAATAAATAAATAAATGAAAAAAGAAATATGTCTAGTAGAAGTATTGAGAACAGTTTTTGCTACTTAATACATTATTAGGCAATTCAGTGAAGACTTAAAAATGATAGGAATAATTAATGCAGAACTCTTGGGGAAGAGAGATCCACATGGAAGAAATAGCAAAAGCCCACTTCCTTGGGCAAAAAAAAATTTATGACTTGTTGGAAATACATCCAGAGGGCCACTGTTGAGAGCAGAGCACTTTGGGAAAGAGTCGTAGTGGATAAAGTCAGAAAAGTATCAAAGGACAAGATAACATAGGCTAGTTGGTCGTTATCAAGAATTGAGGGTTATGTGTGAAACAGGAAGATGACCTGGAGTTAATGATCTGACTGTAACTCTAAAAAAATTATTCTGTAATTGTGGGGAGAATGGTCCTGGCTACAAGGGTCATTGGGAGAAGTTAAAGAAGCTCTGGCAAATACAATTATAACAACAATTTAATTATATTTACTAACTTCCTTTCTGCATTATGGCTATTCATTAATATACTCTATCATCTTTGCTAAATTATAATTTGTGTGAGGTAGGATTACAAAAGATTTATATATTTAGACATTAAAGTTCTTATAGCAAGAAAAAAGATTTTTGGTGCCCAAAGAGTGCAAAGCTAAAGTACTACCACTTCCCGTCCTTCTCCCTCCTCTCCCACACCATGATTACCTTCCATGAATCCAGAATTCCTTCTCAATACAGCAAACTCATGTCAGGCAGTATCCCTTTGTATTGTAAAGGGGAAAAAGAGGGTTCAACATGGAAGTAAATATGTAGAAGACACAGGTCTTATTCACAAAGAATCAGATTTGTGTGTTTGCCTGTATTATATATTTTATATGATTATCTAACAGTTGACCTTACAACACTTTTACTCTATAGTATCTTGTGCTTCTTTATAAAATATAAAACCTTGTTACTCCTAACTTGTAAAATTTCAGATATGATGATTTAAATTATTTAAGTTCTAACTAAGTTTTAATTAAGAATAGTTCTATACTAATATGAGAAAATACTATAAAAATGTGTTTTTTTTCTCCTGAGTCTCATTCAAGGGTTTTTCTAATGTATGTCTTCAGAAGCTTTGGGTTGGGACCAATGCCAATTAAGAAAGATAGTTATCTAAGCCTGGAAGACATAAGGGGGTCTCTCTTTTTTTCACAGTGCACAAGTTCATGTCTATTCTCCCTTCATGGCCTGACATGCCAGGACAGAGGAAGGGTGCTTATGTTAAGACTAGAAGTGATGACCTGGATCGGGCTTGTGAGAGTGCTAGTGTCCAAAGGCTTGTTAATCTTCGTGGTTCTCTAATCCCCCTCCCCCCCACCACACACATAAAGCTAAACCTGCTGCTGTCTCTAGGGAAAGGGAAATACCAGTCAGTGTTCAAAATCAGACTTTCATGGTAAAATACCCATTAATAATTAATTTTCTGCTTCCTTTAGAATAGGACAGGTTAAGCAGTTGGTCACATTCAGTAAATAAGAAATTACTTGCGGTAATTTCTGCAACATTCTAATCATCTTGCCACTTCTGAAACCTATTTTAAAAGTCTTTGATCTGCATTATGGTGGAAAGGACATTGGATGTAGAAATACTAAACTTGATTATAAATTCAACTTTGCCACTCACTGATAGCATGGCTAGGACAGGTCATATAGCCTACACATTATAGTTATTTTCTGGTGGTGAATTGGACATGGAAACCCACACCCCACGAGGTTGGTGTAATCACCAGGCACAAGAACATGTGAAGGCCATGAATGCAAATGTCACACAACAATTCATGAATGCAGACAGTAAATACAAACATTGGAATTATCCCTGCCCTAGTAGTGGTATCTGAGTATTCTACCCAAATGTGATCTTGTGAAATGGGAACAATGTCTCCTCTATCTTCTTTCTGCATATTATTAAGAATGGCGGTGTGCTATAATTGTTTAATTATATCGTTAAAGTGGGTTTTATTTTCTTCATTAAATACATAAGAAAAAGCTTTCCAATTAACAATGACCTTTATGACTTCTACTAGTTTGGATTCTGTGGATGGTGAAGCTGACTACAAATGAGATTCTGCAATGTACCCTGTTCTTTATTTTTTTCATCCACTGATTAGTTTCATACAATCTGCAGCAGCCTGCCCTGCTGCATTCAGCTTGCAATTTTGTAGCAATCTCAAACACTGTGTTCAATCCCCGAAGGCGTTCTGTAGAAATGCTGTCAAACTATTTCGATGTATGTGTATTTTCATTGGGTAGCTGTGCTTTGTACTCATTTAAGAGAATCAGTCTTTAATTTGTATCAGAACATTTTCAAGATGAAACACAGAATTCCAAGTCTCAGCGAAATCACTGACATGTGACCACAGCCTTCTGTTTTAAATCTCGCGTTGCCTGACTTCTATTAGACACAAAGCTATATTGTTGAACCTTGCCATAAAATGCAACTTTGAATAAATGGCATTAAATTTGGCCTTAAAACCTACTACATGTCATCATGCTTACCATCATCATTTGCTTCCAGTTTACCTTTCCAATTTCATCGCTCATCCCTCCCCTTTTCCCAGGCTTATTGGTACCTCCTTGTAATGCCTGATTCTCTCTCTCAGCTTTCTCTGGTGTTGCCCACTTACAGCACCTGTGTCTAGAAAGCCATGGCCTCCACATCTCACCCGCTTCATCTCAGGCATTTCCTGTCCTATCCCAGAAAGCCTTTTTCTACACCCAAACACCTGTTCTGAGTCAAGTAACTTTCTTTTGTCTCTCATGATCATTTTATTTAATAAAATTATTTTTCTTAGTGTGGAGTATTAAATGCATTGCTTGGTTGTCTTTCTCACTAGACTAAAAGAGTGAGGGCAATACCTTTTTGAGCCCATAATGCTTCATAAATGTTTATTGGATAAATGAATGCTACCTGGAAAAAAAATGTTGGTCAGTTTACTGAAGACAGCAAGAATTTGCTACTAAAATTATTATATTGAAATCGCTATATTTAATCACAACAGCAATATTATCAGTGAAATGCAGTGTAGTTTTAGCATGTAAACTTACCACTCTGCTAATGCAGGTGATTTTGAAAATAACATGTATATACCATTCTGTGCTTTCTGCATCTGGTTCATTATACTTAGGGTTGAACTAGATTGAATGAGGCTGACTCATAGACTTTTTCTACTACTTATAATTCCAAAGAACAAAGCATGTGCTGATGTCAAAACATTTGTGTAAACTAATGTAACCTTATTTTAATTTACTTGTCATCCACAAAAAAATAAAAACTGATTTTGACAAGACTTGCATTAAAACACACAGACATACAAAACAAAACCATATGCAGGTATTGTTTCATATTCGTATTAGGGATGGGGGACATACCAGTGTATTCATGTCTCCTGTGTTCACATCTAACATTTGCATTTGATGAAGTGCTACAATTCAGCATATGAAAATACAGTCAGAACAAAGATAATGTCTCTCATTTTCATTTTGATTAATAGTGTTCTGTTTCTGATGATTTGTAGGTGTTATTTGGAAGATGGAGGTTCAAAGGGGGCCTGGCTGAACCGGTCAAGTATTATTTTTGCTGGAGGTGATAAGTGGTCAGTGGATCCTCGAGTTTCAATTTCAACACTGAATAAAAGGGACTACAGTCTGCAGATACAGAACGTAGATGTGACAGATGATGGCCCATACACGTGTTCTGTTCAGACTCAACATACGCCGAGAACAATGCAGGTGCATCTAACTGTGCAAGGTATGCATTTCCATAACCATTGTATTGTGAAGGACTACGGTTAGAAATCTTCCTGTCAAAATGACTCAGATGTAACTGACAGTGTTGAAATGTATGTTGTCACTGTCTCCAGGGATGTGTGTTCCTAGATTCCCTTAAGTGTAGTGGCTCTCATAGTCATGTGACTCCTCACTTGCCAATATCAAAATTCGTCCATGAACACCACATTACAATTTTTTTGTGTATGATTCACATTGTATCTTTCCTTGAGTTACTCTTCAAATACATCCTTGAGAACCCATGATTGATACATTAAAATAAATATTTGATAACCCATCATGGATACATGAAAACATTAGAACTTTTTGAAATATGGATAGTAACTCCTTAGAACTGATTCTCCAGATTTCTAACACTCCATCTCAATCCAATTTCCATACACTTTGGTTAAAGTCACAATGAAAAGAAACATCCTTCTACAAATACTTAATTTAAATTTAGAGTAATTGAAAAAATATGGTACACAATGCTTTATACTTTGACGTAGGTTCAGTGGCTCATTGATCATTTCAGCTAACTTGCAGTCCCCAAATGCAAACAGAATCATTAAATTTTATTATTTTTCTTGCACACTAAAATGGAAGAGCATATCTATCTTGAGCACAAATACTTTTCAAGAAAATGAAATTATATTGCTAATAGAATAGAAAATGTATATTTTTAGCCCTTTACATTATTTTCTCGTGCATTTTAGATTAATCATGCATTCATTGCATAGAAGTATTGTGCTGTGGAACTCAAAATGACATTGCAGCATTTCTAAGAAAAATTAATAATGAATTATATGATAATGTGGTACAAGTGAATGCATGTTTTATTCCTAACTGGAATGCTGAGTAAGCAAGTTATTTGCATTACTCCTGAGTTTACCCTTTAAATAATTAACACTAAGTGTTAATTTATGTGCATGGCTTACATCTGGAAAATATTATTAATCTATAATTTTATTAACTGAGCTTTATTTCCTCACATAAATGTAAACCTAAATTGAAATACAGCTTCAATTATTAGTAAGTATTTTAACTTTGTGATAAAAATTAAGCTTATTAATTAAACAATTAACTTTATGGAAGTAAATATAAATTGACAATTACATTAGTGAATTTCCTCAACGGCTTTTCATATTGCAGATCACTGCAGACTGTAAAATGTCCCTCACTTAATAGCATAGGAGAATATCATAATTTCCACCAAAGTCTATCTTTATTCAGAGACTGTCCAGGGATTCCCAAGGGCAGGAGTTTGTCTAGTTTTAAAAACTGACATGAAATTACAAGTCAGAAACATGTGTCTCCTGTTACCCAGGCCTAACCCTACCCTCATGTTCAGTTCAGGTCCCTTTGACTTGAGTTTGTCCCTCAGAGACCACAAAAGAGTCTTATTACAAAAGAAAAAGTAAACTTCGACAGTAATACATTGGAGTCACTTGAGATACAGACTTTTTACTTCCTATAGATTTAAATGATGTGTTTCTAGATACATTAAGTCCTCTTTTCTTTTTCCCATTCTTTCATGTTCCATGTCAGGCCCAGTCTTTAAATCAGACTAATAGAGTATACATTTTTAAAGCTGTTACATGTCTTACTCTGTCACTCTTTTTTGATGGCCATTTGATGATGGTGACATTTTGGGCACTATTTCATAGAATAAATGTTAGGAGTGCACTTATTGAATGTTTTATCATGGTATGGTACTTTGTTCCTCTAGAAAAAGAAAATCTCTGTTACTGTTTTGAAAGTATGTACTTAGGTCAAATTAAAAGCTAATAATTTTATAGTATTCATGAACATAATTACGTATTAGAAGTTGATTGGCATGTGAACAGTTTTCCAATTACATTAATAAAGTTCAGGGAATACATACACTAATAGGCTTGTCAGTCAATTCAAGAACTAAGTAAATGTCATCAAAAGTCACCCCTACTTAAGCTGCATTTCCATCTCAAAGAATGAAAATAAACTGATATGTTCACCTCTTCAGTCTCTAAATCGGTTTGGTTGTCTGCTACAGAGATGTATCTGGATGGTTTCAAAGTGTGTGTTCTTGGCCTAACAATTTGTTAAGCCTTTACTTACCAAGATAAACTTAGCAAGCAAAAGAAGAACATGAATCACGGATGTTGAACAAGTATCGGCTGATAAAAATAAAGCTCATCTTTAATTGTTGCAACTATGTACTCAAGGGAGCTACTTAAAAATAAAATCACTTTAGAAATTGGATAATAAAAAGGATATCTTGTCAAGGCAGAAATTGTAAATGGGAAATTTGTTGGTGCTATTGGTTTCCTAGAGCTATTAATAACAATGAACAAAGCAATAAGGAAGAAAAAACACGGGAATACAAGTTGGAGAGCCTGTATTCCAATTCTGAAATTTTCCGCATGAAATGGGTAAATATCCAGTCTCTCTAAACTCTAATTTTCTCATTTGAAAGATGAGAACTCAGTAAATTTTAAGGACCACAGCAGTCAAAATCGAAAAGACCAATGGCAAAAAAAAGTCCACTTTGACTTTCTGCTTTTGATTTGAAATGAAAAAAAAAAAAAAATTCCACAACACTTGTATAACACTTGCATTACGCACTGTGCAAACTGATTTTTACACAGTAGCACCTAGCATGTACTCTGCAAATTTGCTTTGTTTATCTCCATGCTTTTCTTTCACCAACTGAGTGGAACAATGTATCTACTCATGGAATTAGAAGAATATGGTAAATTGGAGTTTTGCCTGAAGAGAATGGAAACTGGCTTAATTACTAAAAATTAGACAGTGAAAAAAATATTTATAATGCTGTTACATTGATTTACCTAATTGTTCACTGTTTCAACTCATTTTGTGCAAAATTTACCAAAAACGATCTCTCTTGGCCTTGAGTATGAAAATGTGCGAGGCTGTGACACTAGTTCCAAAGTCAGAGATTCCTTTAACAATACTGTAATGGTCAGAAGCATGAAATGTGAACACTGCCCACTCAAAAAAGGATGGTTCTTACTTTGAGTCCAGGTTGAAAGTCTAGCTTGTTTGCCACACATAGTGGACTCTGGCAGGTCATGTATCACAGCTAAATACGTACACAACAGCCCCAGACAACATCTTGGTTACAGCCCTGTGAGACTATGAACAAGGACTCAGCTAAGATCTGCCTGGACAGAAACCGACATAATAAATATATGCTGTCTTAAGACACACCCACCCCACCACACACAATATATTGACTGTTTATCACTCCACTTGTACCCTTTAAGGGAGATGCATTATAGTTCTCTCTAGACAGAGTGAAAGATCTGACTAGCGTATAACCCTCTGTCCAAAATAACTTCTCAAGTGTATTTAACTTCCCCAGGATCGCTAATTACATCAGGGTATGGGGTTACTTTAAAATATTTGTTGTAGATGGGGTGCTATGCTTCCTTTTCCAAAGATGGGCTTGCAAAGTGTCATCAGCAGACAGTAGGGCAACCAACAGTCGGTGACTGGATGAGCCAGGGAGTAAAAAGGCCCCTCTGTTTCAGCCTAAAAAGGTAATTCAGATGGTCCATGGGCTCCAGATAGCTGAAGCTGTTAGCTTATCTTCTTCCTTTATTCAAACTTATTTTCTTCTTCCACCAGGGATTTATCATAAAGATATTTCCTAATAAATACCCTGCACTGTAAACTTCATCTTATTCCAATGTTTGCTTCCCAAAGATGCTAAACTATGATGATGTTAGATCCTTGCTTCTGGCTAACTCATTGTTTTGAGAAAGCCTTTATAAAGTGAAAAGACAATGCATTCAACCACCATTTATTATTAACCATCTGTTTTATATTGGAAGGGACTTAAAGTGGCTTCTAAGGAAGCATTTAGTACACCAAGATAAATAGGAGAAATCTGAAGCAAACCAAAAGGGTAAGAAGAGTAGGGTGGCTTCAGAGGTGAGGTTAGATCATAAAATTTGTGACGTAATTTCTATATGATTTTTTAAAAATGATATTTTATGGCTCATGCTATTACAGCTGTCCTGATTTCCCCCTGTTGCCCCCTCCACCCAGCCACCCCCACTTCCTCAGGCAGTCCCCACACCATTATTCATGTTCCTGGGTGATGCCTATAAGTTCTTTGTCTTCTCCATTTCCTCTACTGCACTTTACATCCCCCTGGCTATTCTGTAACTGCCTGTTTGTACTTCCTAATCCCCTCACCTCTTCACCCATTCTCCCTTCTCCCCTTCCCATCTGGCAACCATCAAAAAGATCTCCATACCCATGATTCTGTCTCTTTTCTTGTTTGCTTACTTTGTTTTTTAAATTCAATTATTGATAGATACGTATTTATTGCCATTTTATTGTTTATAGTTTTGACCATCTTCTTTTTCTTAAGTAAGTCCCTTTTACAAATTATATAGTAATGCTTTGGTGATTATGGAGTCGTTTAGTTTGTGTGTGTGTATGTGGGGGGGGGGGAAGCTCCTTTATCTGCCCTTCAATTCTGAATGATAGTTTTGCTGGGTAGAGCAATCATTGCTATAGGTCCTAGGTTTTCATGACTGAATATTTCTTGCCAATCCTCTATAACGTGCAGTTTCTTCTGAGAAATCAGCTGACAGTGTTATGGGAACTCCCCTGTAAGCAACTAACTTCTTTTCTCTTGCTGCATTTCAAATTCTTTTCTTTTAATCTTTAATCTTTGGCATTTTAATTATGATGTATCTTGGAATGGGCCTCTTTGTATCCATTTTGTTTGGGACTCTGTGCTTCCTGGACTTTCATATCTATTTTGCTCACCAAATTAGGGAAGTTTTCTTTCATTATGTTTTCAAATAGATTTCCAATTTCTTGCTTTTCCTCTTCTCCTCCTGGCACCCCTATGATGAGAATGTTGGAATAACTGAAGTTGTCCCAGAGGCTGCTTGCACTATCCTCATTTTGGGGGGATTATTTTTTTTCTTTTTGTTGTTCTGATTGGCCTTTTTTTTTCTTCTTTATGTTCCAATCACTGATTTGATTTTCAGCTTTATCTACTCTACCGTTGTTTCCTGGTAAATTGTTCTTTATTTCCTTTACTGTATCTTTCATTACTGACTATATCTTTTTTATGCTGCTGAGGTCCTTACTAAGTTCCTTGAGCATCCTTATAGCCAGTGTTTCGAACTCTGCATCTGATAAATGGTTTATCTACATTTCATTTAGTTCCCTTTCTGGAGTTTTGATCTGTTCTTTCATTTGGGCCATGTTTCTTTGTTTCACCATTTTGGCAGTCTCCTTGTGTTTGTCTTTAAGTGTTAGGTAGAGTTGCTTTGATTCCATGTCTTGGTGGTAGTGTGGCCTAATGTAGTAGGTGTCCTGTAGGGTCCAGTGGCACAGCCTCTGCTATCACCCAAGCTGAGTATTTGAGGTACACCCTTCAGGTGGGCTGGGTGCACCCTCTTCTTGTTGTTGAGCCTTGATTGCTGTTGGCAGGTCAATGGGAGGGATTTATCCAGGCCAGTCAGCTTCAAGGACCAGCTGTGACCACTGACAACCGGCCTCTGCCCTCTGTGGAGATCAGCAGTGCAGGAGCAGGGTGTTGGTGCTCCAGTGTGCACTGTAGCTGTTCACTGGCTGTGCAGATGTTGGGGTTTCCTGGCTGGTGCAGGCCAAGGTCAGCTCCCACCTGTGTCCTGCCTGGGCCCATGTATGCTTTTGAAGCTTGGTAAAAAAAAATGGTTCTAAGATTTCTAGCAGCCAACACAGCTAGAAAAACAGGATCTATTATTCATATTATGGTCCATAAAGTTAAAACTTATAATTCTTACTACCCTGATCCTGTTACTCAAAATGAAGGAACATTTAGATGTAGAGCCATCTCAGAATATCACTGGGACCTCTAAGGAATATTAAATGTATAGTTCTCATAGCCCTCATTTATAAGATTGTTCCTTAAAACATGTTTCAGTATAACCTGAAGTTCAGGGAGGTTAAAAGTTATTTAAAATCTAAAAACAAATTCATTTTGACAGTAGTTCAATAACAGCATAATAGCTTTTCAATTATTGCTTAGTCTATGAGTACATTTTAGGACCTGTTTCTTCTGACTCAAACCTCCACAAATAGTATTTCCCAAAGTGAGTCTTTGAATAGAAATTTAGGTACAGATATTTGAACATTGTACTTACCAATGAATATCTGGGGAGCCATTATTCCATACGGCCACAGTATAGACCCCTATTCTCTAAAGAGGAGCATGTCTTAATCTGACATTAACATCCTTTTCCTGAATACTAAGGCCTTGACAAGGTACATGCTGGAAGAGGATGATTTCACACTTGAGCTGATGGGCCATAACACAGCATCACAAGACATAGGCCTGCCTTCCTCAAAAGACCTAAAGAAAGACAAAGCTATAGTGCTCAAAAAAGCATGTCAAAATGCCACATGTCAAAATGCCACATGCCTTAGAGAATTCGTCACTGTTCTGAAACAGTAAATATTTCAGACCTTCAACAAGCTACAAAATGAAATCAAAGAAAAGTTATCAGCACTAAGAAAAGTTTTACAGAGCTCACAGATGTCAAAATAGTCGATGTCTGAATGCAATGATAGCTCAGGACCAGGCCCTTGGACTGGCCCCTGCTCTGCTTTATTCAATTTCTATTTATAGTTGTGGGAAGATTAAGATTATATGTAAAAACCCAATTTTGGTCATGATTTAAAGCATAAAGAAATGGTAAAGACCCAAAACATGCATCTTTAAATATTTTTAGCATGGAAAAAATGATAGTTCACCTAAAGTGAACATGGCTCCTTATCATAATGTTATTCCACTGACACCACCAAATAGCCTTTGATGATAAGAAACAGAACTTTAGAGTACCTACAGAATAAAATATATACTTTAAAAATAGTATTATTGAAATATAATTGACATATAACATTATATTAATTTCATGTATAAAACAATGGTTTGATATTTGTATATATAGAGGTAGGCAAAAGTAGGTTTAGAGTTATAATATACATATACTATACAATAATTAATAAGTAGTAATATAAGAATAAGCTCTGTATTTTGCATACTCCCACCTGTAAAACTACTTTTGCCCTTCCCTGTATTGTAAAATGGAGAATAAGTCTAGTTAACAGACCTCCATCATCATACATCATTACAAGTTTGTTTTCTTTTTTCTTTTTTTTAATATTTTTAATTAATTTTATTTAGTTATTTTTCAAGTACAGTTTTTTGTCTATTTTTCCCTTCCCCTTGCTCCCCACCTCCCTCCCATTTCCACCCCCCTTAGATCTCATCCCTGTGTCCTTCCTATTTGTTCCTCCAAATCCCTCCCCCTTTTTCCCCTTAACTTCCCTTCCTTCTCCCCTCTGGTCACTATCCCCTTGTTCTCTATTTCAGTGTCTTTGTTTTTTTTTTTTCTGCTTGCTTGTTTGTTTTGTTGTTTAGCTTCCTGTTAAAGGTGAGATCATATGGTATTTGTCTTTCAGCACCTGGCCTATTTCACTCAGCATAATGCTTTCCAGTTCCATCCATGTTGTTGCAAAAGGTAGTAGCTCCTTCTTTCTCTCTGCAGCACAGAATTCCATTGTGTATATGTACCACAATTTTTTGATCCATTCATTTACTGATGGGCATGCAGGTTGCTTCCAACTCTTGGCTATTGTAAATTGTGCTGCTATGAACATTGTGGTGCATAGGTTCTTTGATATCGATGTTTTAGGATTCTTAGGATATAATCCCAGCAGTGGAATTGCTGGGTCAAAAGGCAGGTCAATTTTTATTTTTCTGAGAAAATTCCATACTGTTTTCCATAATGGTTGTACCAGTCTGCAATCCCACCAACAATGAACTAAGGACCCCTTTTCTCCACAACCTCTTCAACATTTGTTGTTGGTTGCTTTGTTTATGATAGCCATCCTGACTGGTGTAAAGTGGCATCTCATTGTGGTTTTAATTTGCATCTCTCTGATAGCTAGTGATATTGAGCATCTCTTCATGTGTCTCTGAATGTTCTGTATGTCCTCCTTGGAGAAGTATTTGTTCAAGTCCTTTTGCAATTTTTTAATTGGGTTGGGTGTCTTCTTAGAGTGGAGTCGTGTAAGTTCTTTGTATATTTTGGAGATTAAACCTTTGTCTGAGGTATACATCGGCAAGAAAATCTCAGATATTTCACACAGCAACTTTTTTACTGATATGTCCCCTAGAGCAAGGAATGTAAAGGAAAGAATAAACAAATGGGATCTCATCAAAATAAAAAGCTTCTGCGTGGCTAAAGAAAACAGTATTAAATTAGCAAGACAACCAACTGTATGGGAAAACATATTTGCCAATGATACCTCAGACAAGTTTGTTTTCTTGTGATTAGAACTTTTAAGATATACTCTCTTAGCAACTCTCAAATGTACAGTACAGTGTTATTGAGTGCCGTCACTGTTGGTTTGAAACCTTAGGAGTTTCCCTGGTGAAATCTGAGACTGACCTCAGTACATGGAGGGAAAGAAAAGATCAACATAAAAGAAAAGAGGCAGACCACTCCAGATTGATAGGTGACAGTTTTAATAAGCAATGGGACTCACACACAAGGCTTGACTTGGAGCTACAAAAAAACTAGATCTCCACATCTGTTTGCCACAATAGTAAAAGTTTATATAGAGGTTCAGTTAATAATGTTAATGAGTTTCAGTCCTATATAAAGTGAAGATAGTTTCAGTAACACCTTACTCTCAATAACACCTTGAAACAACTCCTTGAGTAGAAGCAGTGGGCAGAACCTTCATTCCAAGGACTGTTGAGGGGTAATGACCCTCAGTTGCCCAGGTCCAGCTTGATGGTCAACCTGGCATCACATTTCTTGGATGACCTCCTCCAGCAGTCACTGTGTTGTGCATTACATTATTGTGGCTTATTTACTTCATAGCTGGAAGTTCTTATTTTTAATCCCTTTCACTCTTTTCTGCCCACTTCATCTCTGGCAACCACATATCTGTTTATGACTATAAACATTATTTCAAGCTTGTATTCATAAACTCAGTTTTGTTTTTGTTTTAGAAAAAATTGAGAAGAATCTCTTCTAAAAGTGCCTTAGTTTTCTGTATAATCTATACCTGTATTGTATTAACTAGATAACAGAAATC
Source organism: Artibeus jamaicensis (assembly GCF_021234435.1). Lineage (NCBI taxonomy): Eukaryota > Metazoa > Chordata > Mammalia > Chiroptera > Phyllostomidae > Artibeus > Artibeus jamaicensis. Next base: position 19,518,400 of record NW_026522025.1, on the reverse strand, counting down.
AATTTTACCATATATGGGGTGATACATACATATTACATTGTTTACTCTCTAACATTAGGTGACAAAAGATATCAAGTAATTGAGTTAAAAGTTACATGAATAAAAGTTTGCATTCTCATTCCTTCTGCAGGAATTCTCTACTTATTTTTTCCATAAATAACTCTTTGCTTCCCCCATTCAATGGCGGCCAAAATATTCTGACCTCATATGGACTAATCAATTCCTGAATATTGAGGAGTGGGCCAAAGACCACCTGAATACAGCAAATGATGCTAACATGGTTGTATTGGTCCTACAGATTTTTCCACAATGCTGCAGTACTAACACTGGAACCATACCTAAAACCTCACATTTTTCTATTTCTTTTGATTTGGAATGTCCAGATTTGCAAGTTAGGAAGAATGGAATGTGCAAGCACCTTGGAGCATATGCCTCATTAGCTAATAGGACTCTCATTGTATTCTCCAAGTGCTTCATCCAATGATAAACATTTGACCTGTTGAAATATATGAGGTAGTTTTATTGACATTCAGACAAATAATGGTCTGGTATCTAAACAGTTTAGAATAATTTTGCTAATTTGTGAATCCTGGGAAAAATAAGTCTTTCAGACTTTTTTTTGTAATCTAGACTTTAGTAAAATTTTTTCCTCAAACATATACACTCACAGACAAACTCAGGTCCATGAATCTGGATTTATGTGAGATATACTTTCTTAAGCAGTGAAATATTACATACTTTTTTTACTGATGGGTTTTCAGGTGGATTATTTCAGGCTTTTATTTTTTGCAGACATCTCAGACTGGCTACAGCTGCTACAATAAGCTGTCAGGACGGCTTCTAGGAAACCATCACCTCACTTTTGTCTGTGAGCATGTTGACATTGATAAGATTATTGGGTTAGTTACTAGGAACCATGAGAAGTGAAGCGATTTGAACTTATTTTCAGCAAATTCTCATTTGAATATTGGCATTTTTTGAGGATAGACATTTTCCTTCTCTTCTAAATATTCTTGCTTTAAAAATATGTATAGCCTTTAGAAAAGGCTATTGGGCATTATTTTTCTATGATTGAAATAAAAGCAAGAGCAGAAAGACACGTTAGACGTCAATGAATAGTATTTTATATTGAGAAAGATTTTTGTAAGTGTAGTAATCAACTTTTCCTAACCAAATATTAGTGCATAAAGTTTTAATATGAAAATTCACAATGTACAGTCTACTATGTACAGAGAGAATCAATAAGTTGATGGTATTTTTATCAACTTTCAATGGACTGTTATTTGCAAATGAAAGAGAGGTGGTAAAAAGCAAGAAAATGATATTAATAGATATTGAAATAATTAACCATTTAAACAAAATTTGCTGTCCTTTACACATCCTTTCTATGATTAATGAACATTTCTTCTAGTTTTTGAGGCGTTTAGTTTGATAAGCAGCTCAAACCTTAGACTGATCACATTTTTATTTTCATGATAGTAATTCTGAGATTTGTTTTGTGTGATGCATTTCAAAATAGTTGTATTTTTTGCCTATCTTACAGTATCTTTATTTTTCCCTAGAAAAGGAACAAAAAAAAAATAACTGTGTGAGTAATACATACCAAATCCCAATACAATGTACACTATCAGTATGAAAAAATCTCTATAAATAAAAGATTACCAAGCTTTAGTTGGTCCACTTATTTTGAGAAACCCTACAGATAAAATCTAAGTTTGGTGAAATAATTTGTCTTCTTCTTGGAAATCATTGCAGTAAGATTTGATCTATAAAATAGTTTTACTGTTTTCTTCCCCCAATTATATGTGTAGTTAAGAAATTACACCAACATAATTAAGATTTTGTGTTTTCATTTAACTAAATTCTAAATGGCATGCCCTTTGTAAATTTTATGTAAGACAAAGATAAAATTTAGCAGAGGAAGAATTATGATTTATAGTAGAGCAATAATAATTAATTATGTGTTGTGCCAAGAGAAAAATTGGCTTAATTAAAGTTGGTGATGAAGTTCAATTTTCAGAATCAGAGTAACTGTATGTCCCAACATCTCTCTGCCCCATACCACTTCATTTCCCATGCCTTCAGCATCTTCTAGTTAGTGATCTAGAGAGAATAGTAAAGAGACTTGGGAAAGGTGGACCATGCACCTGCATTTAGTTGTCTGAGACTTCTCACCTGTAGTCATAGTTTTGCATCTAGTCCAAAGGTTCTTAAACATTTTGAACCCATTTGAAAATGGGTTGTGAGCCCATTTGAAAATTTGATGAAACTGATAGACTTGCTCTCTAGAAAAATTATACAAGGTCCAGCAAAAGTATGCCCTGCTTGAGTGTGGTTTATAGTGTAATAATATGAGTGCAGTAATTTAGTTTTAATTTGAACATTTCACCTAAAATGTCATATGATGTGCTTGAGTATGACATTATTTTACAGAATTACATGCTTATGATTTTGTAATAAAAATGTGTAATAAAAAAAGGAAAGTTATTTGTGCCAGGCCCTGTGTATACCCTTAACATTTTCCATTTTATATGTGAGCAAAATGACCGTGAACTCCCAATCAGAACCCCACTGAAGTCGTTTAGAGTAAGGACTGGGTCCCCATACTTTTTTGACTCCCAAACATCCAGGAAAGTGCCTGACAAATGTTAGGGAGTCAATAGAAATTTATGGGTTGTATATATATGCATAATTTTTCCCGGCTTCAGACTTTTGCTTAAGCTGTGACTTAATGCATTGATGTTATCTTTAGGGCAGAACACCAGGAATGCTGACATAACAGGAAAAAACTTTAATTAAAAGGATTAGTTTGACATTCATGACTTAGGTTGTTTATTTTCACTTCAGGTCATAGCATCCTTATCCTCTGCTAATCCCCATGTTTTCACAGATGTGGAGTAGTGACTGCACCCTGTAGTAAGGAAGTCAGAAATGAGATACCAACATTTTGCAAAGAAAGTTTTCTTCTAGCCATATTATTTGGGGAAAAAATATTTGTATGGAACAGTCTTAGATACAAAGATCATGACCAATACTTCCTAATGATTAATATTGTAAAAGGGCCAGATATAATGCAATTAGAATTTCCTCTCACATATTTTACTCACTCTTTAAGATTTTGATTTGAGGAATTTAGTAGATGGACACATTTTAAAATGGCATATCAAAGAGTAAAGTAGGGACATATTTCCAAGCTCTTTGTAAGTGCAGAGTTAGGCAAGACATATGTATTGCATATGTATTGTTTTTGCTGCACTTATGAGCTTTTCATTTGAAGCAGTCCATTTTAAGAGGACACCTAAGATGAATTCAGTTTAATTCAAGAATATTAAGTAGTTCTACTTTAATTCAATACCTACTCTGTGCACATAACTTTGCTAAAAGTGGCAGATACATTCCTTCTTGTAGAGTAAGCAGAATAATGGTACCCGAGGATGACAGTGAAATCTATGTATATATTGTTACATGGCAAAAAGGAATTAAAGATTGCAAATCACCTAATCTTTCATGGGAATATTGTCTTGGATTATTCTTGGGCCCAGTGAAATCACCAGGGAGATTAACAGTGGAAAAGAGAGCCTGGAGCAGATAATCAAAGGGAGATATGACTGTGGAAGTAGGTCAGAGTGATGTGATGTAAAAAGGACTCAATCCTCCATGAAACACTGAGGAAGGGGATGGAGAGCCAAGTCGTATGAGTGGCCTCTAGAGGATGGAAATGGTAAGACAATGGATTCCCTACTATAGATATCAGAAAGGAACACAGTCCTGGAAACACTTCGGTTTTCACTGAGAGAGCTTATATTGGGCATCTAACATACAGAACTGTAAGATAACTTTGTGTGGTGTTAAGCTCCTAAGTTTAGAACAATTTAGGGCAACAAATAGAAAACTAATACATGCACTCAAAATAAGGGTGTTTTCATACACACCTAGGACGGGCACCCTCAGACTTGGCACTATTGGCATTTTGGACCATATAACATCGTGTATGTGTGCATGTGTTACAGGAGGGGAGAAAATTTTGTATATGGGATATTTAGGAGCATCTTTGATGCTATAGTTTAAATGTCTGTGCCCCCCATAATGCATATGTTGAAATATAATGCCCCATGGGATGCCGTTAGGGCTTAGGGCCTTTGAGAGGTGCTTAGGTTGTGAGGGTGGAGCTCTCCTGAATGGGACCAGTGCTCTTATAAAAGAGACTCCACAAAGATTCCTCCACCTTCCTGTCATGTGAGGTTGTAACAGTGAAAAAATGACCAACTAAGAGTGGGCCCATACCGGGCATAGAATCTGTGAGTGCCTCGATCTTGGTCTTCCCAGGTTCCAACACTGTGAAAAATTAACGTTTGTTGTCAATAAGCCACCCAGTTCAGGATATTTTGTGATAGCAGTTCAAATGGGCCCAACGTCATAGACACGAGTAGCATCTCTTGGTTGTGACATCACAAAATCTCTCTAGACATTGTCAAATGTCTGCTAGGGTAAGAATCACCATAGGCTGAGAAACACAGAACTGGTAGAAAAGATAGATACATGCTTTAATGTCACAGGGAATGGCAGGCTGTGGCAAGTTCCATGTAAATATAGATCTTACCTGTCTTATTACCCTACCCTTCGTGATTGGAACAAGGGCTGGCATGTGATACAGGGTAAAATAAATATTTAATAAGTGTTACAGTGAATGGGGGAAGGATCTTGGGAGTACAAGCTAGCCAATGACCAGATAAAATTATTCTTAATTTTATCTCATTTAATAATAATTTGGGCAATTTTCCTTTTGAAACTACTTAATACCAGTGTTCTCCTTAGTAGCTTAGTATAACCTATGTGTTTGATTGACTTCCATCTCTGATATTTATAGAGGATATAAACTTGGTTAAGAAACTCTATCTCCTTAATGCTCATTGTAATTCTCTGAGAAGTAAAAAAATAATACCCAGTTCTCTGGATTACTGTGAAAATTAAAAAAAAAAAAACGTACATGAGAAATTTCTCCAAGTGTCTGATTCAGGGTAGGTATTCAACAGATGTTACCTTCTGTCTTTTTCTGATGAGCTAATAATATACAGATAGATCCTTTTCTCTTTCTCTGTTTGAATTAGGATGTAATTGAGATTGCTCTTATTGATTCTAAGTGATTTTTATTTCAGAATACAGGTAATATAGTTAATAGTAAAATATTAATAAAAGTAATTATTCCTCCTGTAGAAAAGTTCCATTCTTTATACCGGTGTTAAGGTTTTAAGCTACAATAACTGAAAAGACTTCTATATTTCTACATTTTTTTGAAAACCAATTACTATCTAAAATTAATGAAAAGAAATGGGGAAAATCCATTTTTCCTGTTGAATCTCAGAATCATTCTTTGTACCCCTCCAGCTATGCTTCACATCATGGGATGGGCTGACCCCGACGGATGTGCTCTCTGGATGCCACAGTGTCTGGTTTCTGGCAGTCTTCACCCAGTGGAGACACAGGGAACAGATCAGGGATAGGAAGGAAGGAGAAATCAGGCTACTTCCCCTTCCTTATTGCCACGGAGGGTGTCTCCCTCAAGGACATTCTTCCCTTGTCCCCCCAGACAGCCGGTCCTCCCAATAACCAGCTCACCCTGGGCAGTATCGGGCTGTGGATCCAGTTCCTGATCAACAGTCCCAACCTCTGGGCTTTGACAGTGATACTTCCTTGTGGGAGTTACGGGCTCCTTGCCGTTTCAAGTGTCTCCCCTTTCACCGTGCTTTGCCTTCTTAGCCCTTCATCATTTGTGCAAATAGCTCCCTTTATTTGAAATATTTAATTTGGTTTCTATTTTCTCAACTGGAGTCTGACTGACACAGTTATCTTCCCTAAAATTTCAAGTGTTTCCTAGTTGTAGATATTCACAAGAAATATGTTTTAAGCTCTTGCTCCCATATAGGTAAACATTTTAAACCCTCTCTTTACATTCTGGGGGGGGGGGGAATCTCATTCCTGAGTATAAAAAGCAAATTTAAAACACATTTTTAAATTAATTACACATACACTGGGATCTCAGATTTACTAAACTAATTATCAGAAAGTAAGATAAATTAGGGAGAAAAGATAAAAGTATGCATAATCATTAAATGTTGGCATTTATGTGAGCCTTGAGCTTCTCTTTATTAGCTTTTTGGGTGCAATTATCATTAGCATTTCAGTCGCATCTTTAATGAATATTAGAGCTATACACACACAATGGCAGGAGTGGAAACAGCAGTCTTTCATTATCCGCACAGACTGAAACTTTAAGAAAAATAACGTACGTAGAGGCTGTGGAGTGCTGTTGTATATTTACCCTGGGAGCTAGGAGATGTCCAGCAATATTCTGGGCCTTGATTTTTATTGCTGCACCTGTGCCTTGTGGTGAAACAAATAAAAAGCAATTTGGGACTCTTCTCCAATAAACCAGGTACCTGACTTCGGAAACTAACTCTAATGCGACCTGGACACATTTGTCTTGTGCTAAGCATTGTTCCAAGTGTTAGGGAAACAAAAATCCACTAGTAAGATTTAGCTTTTTCTCTTTAAGGAAGTGATAAGCCACCAGGGAAATACTGGCATGAGGCAAATAAGTGCACTCCAATGAGGTAGAAGCTAGGACAGATGTTATGCAGGGTGTGTACAGAGGAAGTAGTCCTCTTTTTATGGAGGGACATGCCCAACTTCTGCATGAGGTAGTTGAATGGGAGATGGGCTTGAGGTTTGAATACAAGCTAACTGATGATTAGCTATAGGAAACTGCTCGGAAGTTACTCTTAATGTGCGTAGTAAATCATTTAGAGCTGAATGTGGAGCTACTTCAATACCCAGCAAGCACTGAAGAAGCAGTTAGTTAGAATTATGACATCATATTGTTTTGTTCTATAAAGTCAAACAAGGGTTGGGGATTGGGTGGTTTGGAAATAGGGCCAGCTCTCCAGATTGGGGGGATAGCTCCATCAGAACATGGCCATAGGACATCTTTTAGAAGTGGTGCTGACAAAGAAATGCTCAAATGTGCATTTCCCGAGAGACCAAAATGCTGTTAGGGGTTGTTTGAGCTTGTGAGAAGCAACGGGAATCTTGGGGGGCAGCAGTGGGAGCTTGTAATTGCTGGGCTCAACTGCTGACTGGAGTCATTCATTGCTGAGAGGAGCAGCTGAGGAGAGTTGAAGCAGGGAGCCCTGAGGAGCCGCAGCTGGGAGCTTCCTCAGATTAAGAAGCTGCCTTGGGAAGCAACCGTTATGAGTATCATCATATGGAAACTTCAGAATTATTCATCCAGTTCCATATTTTTGGCAGGTGGCCGTGTTGGAGACACAGTCTTACATTTCGTATAAAGAAATGATCAACAGTTAACAACATTGACAAAAATCTTGTTTGAGATTTTTAAATAACAAATTTTCTCAAACTCTGACACAGACTTCCTTGGTTGATAAAAGGTATGATTTTTTTGGTTTTTTATTGAGGGACATTTTTACCCTAAAGAATGGCTGTTACACTAGCCAAAACAAGGTGACATGACTTTAAATTGATGGATTATTTAATCATAAAACTCATGATAGTATATATAAAATTTAGTATATTTTGATATTTTCCCCTCAAAAGATAACTAAAATTTTATTCTGTTATCAAAGTGCCTGACACAGAAACACTATGACATTTTCATTAAGAAGCCAGAAAAGAAGGTCAGCCAAACTTGGGAACATCTATCAATTTTTCTACAAAAAGCGCTGTTGTTCAACTGATAAATTTGTGCAATAATCACATTGAACATTATCTACCATTACAATGAGGCTGTCTTCTTGAAATATCATGTAAAAATATACTTTTATGCATTAGTAATTTAATTTGCAACTTTTTGAACTAGCATAGGCTCTGTTAAAAGAGGGCGGGGGAATAGAAGCAAAATAACAAATGATTTTTTAATTTTCTTTATTTGGGTGATACAAAATTATGATACAAGAACTTGCAAAAAAATCCAGTTGGGAAAATATTATGATAGTTCACACTTGAAAGAGGTTGAGAACTAGTTGTAGGTACCGTGAAAATGGCAGACACGGTGTGGAGGTAGAGATGTGAATGAGAGCATTTCAATTTTTAAATTATAATATACCTAGTAATACTTTTGTTTTGCCAAAATCTTATAGAGTTGCCAATTCCTGTTAGAATCACTCCATGTACAGAAATTCCAAGTGGATTAAACCACGCGGGAGTCAGTTACCCTGGCTTAATAGATACTTCATTGCTCTGGGTTTTAATCGATAAACTTAACCTTCAATCTTTGCCTGTTGTACAATCTGTGTGAAGCAAACAATGAAATGAAGTGAAGTGAGTCAGGTTCAGAGTATAACTGGGGTTTGAGTGACCAAGAATGAAATGTCAGAATAGCAGTACAAAGGAGAAGATTCAAATTTTTAGGATTGGCATGCTCTTTTTTTTTTTTAGGTTTGGCATATCATACTCTTTTAAAAAGACCACTTTAAACATAAATCACTATGTGTGTTTTTTAAAGTAACATAAAGCTTTTACCCTTGAAGCTCCTGACCTTCTAAAGACTCCTGGAAAGATTTACTCTAAGTCTGCTGTAGACAAATAAAAATTGCTCTCAAAGGTATTTATTTAGCTAATGAAAACGCCTTGCAGAGCATTTGAACAATTATTCGAAGGCAGAAAACATTCCATGGCTCATCCATCTCTCATGGAGAGTTGTCGGCTTTGCATACCTTGAAGTGTTTTTTCCCATCTCCAAAGGAGACACTGCCCCACTTTCTGAGACTTGGCATGTGGTTGGGATCACCGCGAGGCTTTTGAGCTCGCAGTTCACACAGCCCACTTGTCTTTGACAGTATGATATGTTCCTCTTTTAACTTCTCAGTGCACAGCAGTGAGGTCTCCCTTAAAGGCCAGCCTAACTCTCAATCTGTGCTTTGTGAAGTATGGTTTGTTATCCACTTTGGCTGCTGCCAAAATATGGTATGACTTACTTTTTGGGGAAAAAAAGGGGAGGGATTTGGAGGAACAAATAGGAAGGACACAGGGACAAGAACTAAGGGGGGTGGAAATGGGAGGGAGGTGGGGAGCACGGGGGGGGGGCGTGGATGGGAGAAATAGACAAAAAACTGTACTTGAAAAATAACTAAATAAAAATTTTTAAAAATCAGCATGGACTTATGAAGATCAAAGGGAGGGACTGTATGAATTCCTGGACCCTCAGTTCACATATAAGGCTTAAAATATGCAGTTAATAAAATAAGAACAGCTACATATCAGGAGCAAAATTATCTCCTGTTTTGTTCCTTTAAGATAAGTGAAGGGGTCAGCTTTCTGGTTCATCACATTCTGAAAGATTAGGAGTTATTTGTTCTTATTATTAAAATGTTATATTACCATTCAAAGATAAGTAAATATACCAGTTTGATTTAATATGCTCCATCAGTTTTCAATGCTCTCCTGGTCCCACTGCAGTAGTTAACACTCCAAATCGTCACCGCCACGATATTTATGAGCGGCCACAGGCATTGGGTGCTGCAAAGTGCACTCGGCCAAGTGCAGCCTCAGCCCTCTCTTACTGCTACATAAAATCAAGAACACTGACACAGCTAGAGATGCAGAGGGCATGTGCATACACATGAAATGCCAAGAAGAAAATGTTATACCAACCGCTACCTTTCTCTCTTCCCAGACTTCTGTCGTTAATCAAGTATTCAAAAAATTTTCATCATATAGAATCCCATGGAGGCCCTTTGTTCGAGCCCCAACTGAAAACTTTGCAGGTGGCTGAATAAAACACTAGGAAGTTATTTTGCTAATGAAAACACCTTGCAGAGTATTCGAACAATTATTTGAAGGCAGAAAACATTCCATGGCTCATCCATGTCTCAAGGAGAGTTGTCGGCTTTGCATGCCTTGAGGTGATTTTTCCCATCTCCAAAGGAGACATGGCCCCACACTCTGAGAGTTCGCATGGGATAGTCTAATGAAAAGACTATTGCATATGAAATTTAAAAATCTCTGGGACTTGGTATTTTGACCTGATGGCTCTATGTGTATCTTTTCATTTTCTGTGTTTCATGATGAATGGCAATTCTTAAAGGCTCTCCAGACCACCTGGAACTTGGCCACCAGTTTGGCTCTTACCTAACATTCTGGTGGCTAGTAAGGAAATTAAAAGGCATGTGTTTGTACTAAGATTCATTTCACTTTTCATTTTGTAATTTAGCTGATTTTAAAATTATAATAAAGATGTTAGAATATCAAATAGTACATAATAGACTTTTAAATAAATTATCAGGGTTTGAAGCTCTCTCTCTCTGAAAAGCAGCTTAGACAGAATGGCAAGCAAACCCTTCACCGCCTGCCCCGCCCCCCTGCCCCATGCACAACCCCGCCCCCCTCTTCTCTCATTTGCCCAACCTTTCCCTATGGATGTCCCGAATGCACCATTGTTTCCTCAACTGCATCTCTGCATTTTTGTTTTTTCTTGGACCCTCTTACTTTCCTCTGATTAGAACTAATCATGTCTTCTGGGAGTCTTCTTCTACCTTTTCCACCCTTTTATCATAGTCCATTATGGATTAATATAACTCTGTTTCAGGCTAAAGTGTAAACCATATGAGAAGAGGGCACATGCTTTACTTATAGTTAATAAGCATTTCCATAATGAATTTATTCTGGCATATAGTTACTGTGAGTCAGCTAATTAGAATCATGTTTGTAGAGAAAGTGGCTTATCCAAAATAATGATGCCACTACACAGCTTACACGGTGGAAAGGGCCGCAGTGTTATGCTGAGACTCATCTGGACCTGGGTTTGGCTCTCCTACTTAATAGCTACATGAATTCAGGGTTGAGGCACTTAATTCCTTTGGGGCCTTGTGGATAATGAAACCCATGCTGTAGAATTCTTTTAAAAATTAAGAGATGAAATGTTTTAAATAGTGGACACAGAGTCAGTACTCAGTAAGTGTTATTATTACTATTTGCAATGGAAGTACTTTAAGACATTTGTATGTATGTTCATAGTCATTGAAAAAAATCAGTGATTCAATTCAACAGCCCAGTTTCTCCTCTCCTTCATCAAACTTCTTATTTAATAGAAGTAGTACTGAAAGTGTCTGTACAAATATTAAATGCCTATTTTTTAACCTTTGAGTTTTTATTTTATTTTTTGTAGTGGGGATGACAACATAACATGGAAAAATACATATGCCAAGCCAGTGTTTAACTTTGTAATGACATAAAGATTTTTGTCCAACCTAAATTTGGAAAAATGCTAGCCAGTCACTTTATTGGAAGTGATGAGATTTTTGCCAAACTTTTAAAAAATTTTAAACCAGTCATTTCCCAGCCTGACAAAAACAATTTAAAAAATAGGTTTGATTGTGTGGCATCGAAGTTTCCTAATAACATAGTAATTACAGACCATATTGTAGGAAATACAGAGTCTGGCACAAATAACACCCCTTTTTATTACAAAATCTTTTATTACAAATTCACGAGCATGTAATTCTATAATATAACAATATCACACTCAAGCACACCACATGATGTTTTAAGTTAAATGTTTAAATTAAAACTATAAATTATTACACCTATATCACTACCCTACTGATCACGCTCAAGCAGGCATTACTTCTGCTGGGCCCTATACTCTTGATGCCAACTAAATGAAGAGAAAATGCTCCATAGCAACCAGAAGACTTTTATGTACAAAATGGTAGTCATTAACAATAGCTAAAATAAGAACACAGGAGCAAACAAATTCACTAGTTAAAATAGGTAATAATAGGCACAGATTTTACTAAAATGATGGCTGCATGGGTCTCTGTGGAACTACTCAAAAAAGTACCAAACTACTTTCTTAATTTTTGATATTATGACACACATCAGAAATAAGGAGAAATGGTAGTGGGAGAGAGACACAGACAGCTACTTGTAGTTCCCAGTACCTATCTCCCTCTGGAAGGCTATTTTCAAGGAAGAACCATATTTCGAAATAGGAGCAAATACTGTAGTGCCATACTACTTAACGCTTGAGAAAAAATATTGGAGAAATAAACTAACACCATGCATTTCTCTAGGAAAGACAGAGGGGGCTTAAGAGACAGCACCAAATTTAAAATCATAGGAACGTTGGCATATCCAGATGAATGGTAATGATTTAAAGCATCTGGTCTTCATTGCTTGGGCCTCTTCCATATCATCAGCAGATGTCCTGCACTCTTAGGAAGTTAATAGGGGACAATGGAGCATAAAACCACAGGACAGTATTTTATAAATAGATGTTTGCTTAATTTATTAAGAGATGCTGACCCTCTACAGATTCATTTTGCCTGAATTTCCAAAATGTTTTATTAATGGGGAAATATATGTGCCTATTTCTTTTTTCTTGGCTAATTTTTTTAATTGTAAAATTTTCTTCTATTAATGTAATGTTCTTAGGTCTCTTGAGAGGTAGCCTACAGAAACGTTATGACTTTCCTGGCATGCTTTGGAAATCCAGGAACAAGTGGTATTTCCAATTAATTTATTCATTCACAGAAATAATGCTGTGGCTCATTTACGTCTCCTATAAAGTATGAGTGGAAGAAAAAAATAAGGTCGATCATGCATTAAAGTAACCATTACCTATATTTTGATTGTTGAAGTAAAAAAGGATAAAGCTTGTTTGTGGTGAGATTTGCCCCAGAATCCTATGCTCCTGGGTTCCCTGCCAGTGTCTTCTTCTATTATAATATATAGATAATGTTGTAGGTTGATCAAGAAAGAGTTAATTCTCACTCAGATTTGGTGTTTCAGTATTTTATTCTAGATTGACCATAACTTCTGGTCTCAAGGTTCAGAAATATCTCACAATCTTCTCACATTGTTGAAACTAAAAGGTCTTTGCTTCAAATTTAGCATTTATTATGTTAATGAGAAATGTTGGTGTGGTGATCAGCTCTTCACAAGGCTCCTGCCACTGAGGGATTAGAGACCTGCTGTAAAAATTCTGTCTGTCTTGCATACACCAAGGGTGTACTTAGTTATCAGGTTTTTAAATTCTTTTTCCTTTTTCTTCAAAAGAAACACTTTGTGTTACTAGAGTTTATGCCCATGTGTTAATGACTGGAAAATAATGAAATTTAGGAATGGCAGCTCTATTTTTTTTCTTCTGTGTGCATGTGCCATCTATTTCTTTGTTATAAAAGATTAAAAAGTGCTGAACCGCTAGAAAGAAAATAATTGGAAGTGAAATCAGGGTAAAATGAATAGAAAAAAATTCTAATCAGTTGGTGAAGGCATGTCATTTGGCATTGGTTCTTTTTTCAGTTTTAACATATTGTCTCATTCTTCAGAACCTCATCTCTAAGACTGAGAAATCCAAAAATAAGAACAACATGGGAATAGCACACAAAAGCATGGGTTTTGAGATGACTTCATGCAGGTTTATTTTCTTTTCTCATCCATTCTAATCAAGAGTGGACAACATAATGGAGGAATGGATTGCTTTCATAGTGTAGTAAATATGTGAGACTAGAAATACATACAGTTAGCATCTAGGGTGTACTTTCAAAACTACTCAATCTGATGAGGATTTCCTCCAGAGAACTGCACTGAATCACATGTATCAACCAATTATAGTGACTGCTAAAGATGTATCAAAAAATAAAATTATTTTAAACAGTAAAATTGGGAATTATTATGTCATATGAAAATAATCTGGTAATAAATTTATATACACAGATGAAATGTATATGTGCATTCATATATAAAATAATAGGTCATTATTAACAAATTTATTAGAGAAAATATGGTAGAATACATCATTTCCTAAAGCATATCATTTGGAGCAATAGTTTAAAAAAAATGACCTGTAATAAATGGGTCTCAAATAATCTTAAAAACCATGAATACTATACTACTCTCTAAAATATACACATAGTTTAAGCATATAGAAATCTGTAAAGGCAGTTATTTTAAATCACAGCATCTGTGTTAGTCAGAATAATGGTCTCCAAAGATGTCCATCTCCTGACCCCTAGAGCCGGTAAATATGTTACTTTACATGCAGAGGGAGTTAAGGTTGATGATTAGCTGAACTTAAAATAGAAAGATTATCCTATAGTATCTGGGTACATTCGGTGAAGTGACAAAGCTGCATATAAATGGAAGACAGATAAAGAAAATGAGGGCGACATGGTGAGCTGTGAAGGCTGAGCCAGCTTTGGACCAGAAGCAAGAGGCCAGAAGCCAATAACTGTGGCCAGCCTCTGGAAGCTGGAAAAGACAAGGAAATGCATTTACTCCTAGAGCTTCCAGAAAGGAATGCAGGCCTGCCTACACCTTGCCTTTATCCCCTTAAGACCAGTTTTGGACTTCTAAACTACAAAATTGTAAGGTAATATATTTTTTTGTTGTCCAAAGCCACAGAGTTTCTGGTAATTTGTCGCAGCAGCTTCAGACAACTACTATGCCAATTGTGTCTCTTTAAGTGATTACTATATTCCAGATACCATGCAAAGTGCTTAATGTCCATTATATTATATTTAATGTCACAAATAGCAATAAAATGTAAACATTGTAATTGTTGCTGTTTTACAAATGAAGACATTTAGAAAGGGGAACTCACACATTTGGCAATTTAGGCAAAAGATCACAAATAAGAATGAGCCAAGACCCAAATTACGACTACAAAATGTATGCTTTAAATTTCTTATTTTTCAAGTTAGTTTTTACCAAGCTTACTTGGTACTATTATTTTTTTTCATTTCTCTCCAAATATACTTGTTTATTTTTTGAATTAGTAGTATAGTCGAAAGAGATTATACTTAAGATTCTAACTCCAAATCTGGTACTAAATACCCATCTAATCTAGCTAAGCAACCGTGTGTTTCTTACCCTCAGTTCCTTTGGGTACTTATGTGCCCAAAATAGTCCCTGGTCTCATGGAGCTTAGAGTCCATTTCTTAGGTTTATTCATGCTTACAGATAAAAGTGTTTTTGCATTTATTATTTTATTTGCATTATTTATAATAATACTATAAGTACCAATCACTATTGCCACTTTATGCATATGAAAATTGAAGCACAGAGAAGTTTAGTTTCTTGCTGTAAGTCAAAGAGATAGTAAATAGCAGAGCTAGATCTTTAAAGGATGCCATCTACCTTCTGTGTAAACAGTACAATACAAACAGTCCTACAAAATGCTTAATATTTTTCAAACCTAAGAATTGATCAAATATAGTGCCAGCCAATGCACAGTTTAGTAAAAAACACTGAATTATCATTGACTAACATACTGCCTTAGTTTTCTATTGTAAATGTTTGATATATTTACATATGGAGAGGGATTTCAATAGAAGAAAAACAGTAGAATGATATTTTTCTTATTAGGGTGGTGCTAACACTTGCATATATTTTTTAAAGCTCCACAGGGAAATCTGGTTGGAAGACAAGGCTCTAGAATTGCCTTAGACTCGGTCACTTAACCTATTCCAGAGTTTAGGAGTTTGTCAAGTAACCTTAATGTAACTTTGAATATAATTTCAGCTATTCATTGATTACAATGTTAGAGCTGTGAAACAGAAATAGAGTGGAATTTTGAGTCAAATTATGTGAACTTCAATTCCCACTCTACCACAATTAACATTGTTACCTTTAGCAAACAATTTCATATTATCTAATCAGTAAGGGTTAGTTTAATCACCTGTAAAATGAGAATAATTAAGCCTGTCTTGGAGGGTTCTGGGTATCTAATAAATACCCAAGTACTTAATTTCACTACCCATACACCTTTAAAACTGGTTTGGACTAAGAGCCTTTCTAAAGCATTCTCGTATGTAAATGTTCACACTTCAATTTTAGTTGTTTGTTTGCTTACGTATCCCCTGAATCCTCGATGTCTTAAAGGTTGAGGTGATGTGTTATTTGAAGTTTATCATCAGCATTTAGCATGGGGTCTGGCCTCCAATAGACAATTGTTAATAATTTGCTGAACAGATATGAATCATCAACAAAAGTCCCTCAGCTAAATCATAAGGTCTGATTTTGTGGGGTTACTTTTAACATCAGTAAGGAAGGAAAGAACCTTTCAAAATAAAACTGAGATGCACTGTTCTATTCCATCTGCCAACTTTGGTTTTAATTTTTTCTCTTCTTTTCTATAAGCATCTAATTATGTGAAGACACTACTGAATCTGTAACATATTTAAGTAAATCTCTACACTATTTATGGTGCCTGTGCATAACTACAATTGATGAGCATATTTGATTAAATATATTTTTAATGTAATATGTGCTTGTCCTTTTGTGGCTGATATATCTTTCAAACACTTCCTCAATATTAATATATTGATTCATTATTTATTATGTTTGTAAAGTCTAATTTATTTTCCAGATCTGCTCAAGAGAGACCTACATTTGGAACAAACAAGATAAATCTTACACAGATCTGTGTAGAGTGGAAAAAATAAATATTCAAAAGATTTCTAAAATCACATAAAAACCCTTTCCAGTTAAAATGGATAATTTACTACTCTTTTACAGTTTGGGTACTTGAGTGCGATGTCAGTTTTGGTTATAAAATTAATTCATTAATGTCAGCCACTGTTATCATCTTGTCCTGACTGAGAACAAAAAAGAGCAAGATAGAAGAAAAAAAAATTTCTTTAAATTTAGGAGAGGTTTGGTGAGATTAGCTAAGCAATACCAAAGCTATCAAGTTCCAAAAACAAAAAGAACATTAAAAAGCTATGTTTTATTCCTGGATATATCTTTGAAGAAATATAAAACTGCATTTTCAAAATCATGTCCAGTTTCTTCACACTCTTTCACTTCCAGTTCTATTTTGCCTGATCGGTGGAATATTTTCATGAAAGAAAAACCACAAACCATTTCAAATGGACTTCTGCCCCAGTGGCCTGTAGAAGGCAGCATGAGGCAATGCCTTCTCTAAAGCCTACTCTCTGTAAATTGATCGTTGACTCTTTCATCTTTAGGATTGTGTCCACAGGGCTCTGTAGCATAGACTTAATTGTTTTGAAAACCTCACAAGAAATCCATAGGGAATTCTATAGGTATCTTAGCCACAAGAGTCTTTAAACTTCAAATAATTCTATTGGGAGTTTCAGGTTTGAATGCCTGAGTACTTCCAAATGATTTTCCCTTTGTCAACAGTGTTAAACTTTGCATTATTTTAAAAATATATATGTATTTAATAAATAAAGAAACATAGGTTGGCTTACTTTCTTAGATTTGAGAAAAGAAAGGAAATGGAAATAGTACAAAAATTAGTGTCTACATTGGTAATGATGACAAAAATAACACATGAATTAGTTTGGGTAGAGAAAAGCAATGATATATATGTTGCTCTTAGTGATTAATAACTAAGACAATTAATTACACCGGCTTAAAAAACAATTAAGGCTTATAAACAATTATTTATACATACCTGTCTTAATTCACAACCACCAAGATTCACTGGAGTTAGATGATTTTTATAGCTCACGGGATAACAAGAATTCGAGTAGACTTAAATTTGAAATCTGTTTCTGTTCCTTCCTAGTTAGAGGACCTCTTGGAGAGACTCCTTTCTTCAGCCTTTTGAGATGCATTGTCTGCCTTCCAAGGACATTGTATGGGTTCTGAAAACTTTAAGACACTTATGTTGCTGACTGGTTTCCTGTCACACATGAAGTGTTCGACTCATTTTAATTCCTTTCCCTTTCTGCTCTTCTCCTTGTCTGGACTTCTTTCAACTATAGCACATTTACTAGAATGGATGTATGTTTGGGTTAAACCTTGTCATAATTCAGATTTATAACTGTGGTTAAACTTTTGGAAATGTTTGCATTAAATTAGAATAAAAGCTGTGCTACAAAAAATTCTAAGGCATGTTGTACATAAAAGACCCAGTGACTGTTTCAAATGAACTTAAGTGGTATCTTTTCTTAAAATTATCCCTCTTATAATTTTGCATCTATTCCAAATCATTTATGTGATGTTTGTAACAATGATAAATTCAATATTTGGACCAATTAAATTATTACATATTGGAACCAGTAAGTGCTATGTAAATCGTAGCCAACTACTGTGGAGATATAGTAATGAAACAGACTAGACCTATAAATTACTTTTAAGTCTTAATGAAAATGCTCTATTTGGGCCATGTTTTAAATCTGCATTAAGTTAGAATGGCATTTACTTCTATAAATATTGATCATCACTTTTAGTTCAAACTTTTTTTCAAGTGTAGATAGGGAGGAGGAGGACTGACTACGATCAAGGCAAAATGATTGATCCATCATGCTTTTCCCTAGATCTAACCAGAGTTAACCAGTAGACTGGTGGCAGTAACAATTAAAGCAAGAGAATTGTAGAGGTGAAAATAAAAGGGAAGCCTTCTGACTTTCAACTGACATCGTAAGGGCTTTCTTTACTAATTGTTTCTTAGGGCTAGATAAGGGTTAAATATAGCTAAGAGGTAGAGGGCAGATTTAGCTCTAGAAATCTCTTCTGAAATCTAAGTTTTAGGATCAAAGTATATGCTTTGTTTTATACTGCATTATGTTGCTTAGTTAGTTTTTATTTTAATAGGAAGAAAGGCTGTATATTTCTCTCTATTATTAGGAAATATATTAATAGGCTATATATTTCTAGTGATCCTTTATAATGTCACTTTAATAAATTATGTGTATTTTAATGTTCCTATTCTATTTGCTCAGAAGAATAATGTGCTAAATCTCTTATCATATGTAGCTTCATTTCTTCGAAAAGCAATTATGAGTAGATTCTGTTTTAAACAAATTCTCTTTTTGTGAGCTTTTTAATTTTTCCTATATTAGAGAAACTATCTCAACCTAATGACCAGTGAATTTCATATTGTGAAACTTAATAAGTACTCTTCATGATTTTGATTCTTATTGATTATATTTATATTATTTTCAGACTTAAATTTTGGATAAGAGGAATATTACAACTACATAATGGGTTTCCTTCATATGAATACTATATAAATGTAAATGAAAGTATTTATGTAAAAATATAAGATACATTGGTTCATCAAAATATGATTTTAGAATAAATGAACTATATCTAAACAGTGCTTTTAAAGAAAAAAAGTTAACTTTTTTGCATCTGTAGACAAGTAAGCATTGAAAACTGAATTGAAAAACTAAATCAAATAAAATCATTACAATTGACATTATTTTTTCAAATATCTCAACCAAAATATTGGATCAAGTACTTTACTCTAATGACAGAGTTACACAATGAGAAAAAACAATTAGATTACACACAGATACTCTGATCAATGAAGAAAAATATTTCACAATCCTTTGAAAGCATTCTAATTATTCTGAATTAAGGTGGCTGCTATGGTGTTCATTCAAAAGCTGTATTAGAAATGGATTGTTACTCTCTGTGTATTGGTAGCAAAACTCACATGCAAGCAACTGTCTTGTGTATGACATGTGCTAGAATCCACATGGCTTATTGTAGGATCACACAAACTTGTTCTTTTTCATAAATGTGAGTATTAATGGTAAAATCAGCAGATGCCACCATTGCCTACATTTTGAGTTCTTTTTGGACACCAAACTGAGTGGGTAGGTACCAAATAAGCAGAAATACCACTAAACATGACCATTTTTTAAATGAGTTTGCTTACAGAATCAGGCAATTGTATAAGAACTACCTCATACAAACATTAGTAAATTTGTTCCCAGCCACCTTTACATAGACAGACGTTACTTCTCTTTTTACAAAGAGATGGCTATTCTTGCCAAGCCTTATATTGGAAGAGACATAGAGAGAGATCTTGAATGATAGTGTTCAAAAGGTTAAGGAAAATTGCTACTACATTAATTTTGTATTCCTTTTATTAGACTTTTTGTCTCTACCATAGCGAATACTTTACATTTTTATTTTAAAAAATGATAGAATTGCATAGTTCTATAAGGCAAACATGGAGATCATAGCCTGATTATCAAACATTTCTGTCCAGTTACCTGGGATTGACATTAAAAAGTTATTAATCATGTTGTTTTAAAACTTATATTTTCTTCCTCAATATTATAAATTAATTTTAGTACGTAGTATCTATTTGAAATCACATTATTAATAAATATGCCCAAGCCCCCTCTTTATCTCTTTGTGTAATGCTGATATGTACAGTCACCATCCTTAGCATTGGCATCATGATTGCGTTTGCTCCCAGAGGTGCTGCTTCTTCCTGGGTTTCATTTCGGGTAGGTAAAAGATAGACTAAAAGATTTTAATATAATACATAACAGAACGATGACATGGAGTCATTACTATAAGCTCTTATATCATATAAATAGGGAAGCAAAGTAATAAATCAACTGTTATTAAATGAACAAAAAGACCGATACAAATTATAAGGACAGAAACCTGTTTCTGCACGCTAACATTAAACTTAATAAATAATAGCATGCCTATCATATATCTGCCTGGTTACAGGAAAATAAAATAAAACAATATTTAAGTTAAAAAATACATAGCATCCCTCAAAAAGAGATAAAACATGTAATGGATATATATTTGGATACATAACAAAGTCCATATAATGATCACTCCTGTCACAGGATTAAATACACCACTTTTGTCATGGTGCTTTGAGGACATCTCTAGATGAAAGATTGAGGTCACTGTGGTGCTCTTTGACTGCTTTAAAACTAACAAATTCTGACATATTAAATATCTTGGTTGAAATGCTATCATCATATAATTTTTTTGTCAAATTTGGTTAATGTTTTATAAAATGAAGTGCATAAAAATGGCGTTGAAAATAAAATATCTGCTTTAATTTTTCAGGACAGCAAAAGAACGTTAAGCTAAATACAGTGTATTTTTTATTTAGTAAACATAGTCAAGATATGAGCAGACATAAAAATGGTTAGATGTCATCACAACAGTATCCAAAGTCAACAGCGTTTGCGCCAGTGTCTGAAGGTGAATGTGGGCTTATGCGGTAGCAATGTAAAGACAACTCAGTGCACTTGTTTTTCTTCCGTGGTCTCTGGAGTCTTACATGGTTTTTATTGTGTCTTCCTTTCTATTTGATCTAAAAATCCCGATGCTTAAGTGAAGTCAACTTCATAGATAGATGAAAATAAAAATGGAAAATTAATAAAAGAGGATTAATCATAGCATTTCAATAATTCATTAGGATGTCCTAGTCTCAATAGATTTTTTCTGTGTTCTAATAACATAGCTAATAAGTTTTATCACAAAAACACAGGGAAATATAATCTACTAATTAAGATCACCCAGGAAAATAACATTTTATAATTCAATACAAATTTGGAAATATATTTTAAATAAGCAATAACATCTTCTGCCCATGTAATACATATGTACCAAATACATTTATTTGTTAAAACAATATGCAAATTGTATATTTTCTGATAGAGCAGTCAGCAATGCATATTTTAAAAATTATTACAGTTGTGGTGATGACCTTACATTACAAATATTGTATTAGAACATGAAAAAGGAAAAATTAATTTCTGAAGTGACAGATTTATATGTGAGGTGAAGTAACTGGTTAAAGTTATTTATTTCAAGTGGGAACAGCAAAAAGTGGGTAGATCTTAAACAGCACTGAACCTCCAAGCAAAAAAATATTGACAGTATTTGACCAAGCAAATCATGACATAGAGTGCAGCTGCTACAAATATAGTAACTAATGTTGTAATTTCTCATAAGAATAAGCAGTTCTGAATAGGTAATATCTTGGGAATTAAAATAAAATATATTTAGGAGTATATTGTCAAGTGTGATTATTTTCTAGCTTTGTGGGGCGGGGACAGCAGTACAAATGCATAAACCAGTAAGCGCCTTTGTAGTAAACAAGTCTTAATGAATTCATGTCTTTGGAGCCCTCAGAATTTACTAAATCCAAAAGCACACTGATGACATAAAGACACATGTTTTACCATTTAGTAAGTAAGTGTGGGAACAATGGATTCTAGGCTGTGAGAACCCCCTTGCCATTGCCACTGGATCCTGTGCCCCTACACCTGCCTCTTCGATTTCTACCTCTGTGAAATAAGACTAGGAAGACCTCTTCTTCCTTAATTTCCCTGGGCACACAATTAGCAATATAAATATTTATGAATTTTGAAGAAAAATAAGCACTATTTTTGTTATATATCCTTTTCAATTTTTGTGATATTATGGTTGAAAATCAAGTCGAAAAGGTGTGTATCTCATTTGTAGGAAAAGCACCTTTCAAAAGACACTCATCCAGCATTACAATGTTCACTTGTGATTAGGAGACAACTCGAGCCATGTGGTCCCATCACAGGGGTGGTTTCAACTTCTGTAAACCAATTGCCCACATTATAAATCAATGACTAGGCTCTTAATGAAATAAATACCAAGGTTATTTCTTATTTTTGGATTATTTCATTTCTTCTTTATCTCAAATTCAAACTTAATTTTCAAACTTCAGTTATGTATTGATAAAATGCTTTGGGAAAATCCCAAAACCAAAATATGGCTGCTTCCCTGTTATCTCAACAAATACAGATTTAAAAAACTACCATTAATGCCATCATAGATGATTTTAGTGTAGAGAAAAATGAGCTTTAAGCCAGATGGGTCTGTGTTGAAATAAGGTACTTATATATTATATGAACATCAATTAGGAAATATCTTAATGCTTTTATACTGCTTAGCTATGATGATGATGATGATATATTTTCTTTCACTGTTCTTTATTTTATACCTAAACACAACTATAGCCTAGTAACAAATTTTATTTGTTTCAAAGTCTTGTCACTTCAACATATCTTTCATAGTACAAATTAATATTAATTCAACAAAAAACTCACATTTTGTGTGGAATAATTCTGTACATATTTAGAGAAAATTTAAGCAAATAGATGTTTTCTATCTTTAGCTTCTATAATTGTGGTTACAGCTTAAATCTTATGTTTCCTCTTAAAAGTTATTAAAACATGCAAACATTCTTTCCTCATATTAATTGCAGTCCTGCCCTCATTTTCCAGTACATAGTTGGCTACCCTGGAAGTTAAATAATTCTAATTATTAAGATTCAAAACATTACATGTATCAGTGAAGGCAATTAAGATGATTTAAATATTATTAAATGAAAATGAACTATTTCTGTTTCAAGAAACTAAATAAATATGCTTAGGGATTTTTACATTGTTAAATTGCCTCAAAAATAATTGTACAATTCAATATAATAAAGTGAATGCAATAAATAATTTTAATTCATAACAATAAGTAATGTGCTTATTTGCATGACTGGGATAAAGAATGTATTGTACAAACACTAAACAGAGACTAATAAGGGAAAGCATAGGTTGTTATACTTCTAAACCTCTAGTTCATAATTTATGACACTTTACTGTGATTAAATTTGGTCTAACACCACTGTGGCATCTCATATAAGAGTTCTTAATCCCCTCCAATTTATCATGTAAAGAAATCCCAATATATCAGGTCAGAGAAACTGCACAGGACTTTTCTTGAGCAGGATTTCATACTCAATAGCATACCACGTTATTTGGTTGGGAATAGAGAAATGGAAAACTACCTAAGCCGACAGGGCGAAGGCAAGGGCTTTTTGGTTGTGCATAACTCAGATGTTTTCCTTCACTGGCCTGTTTTCTCAATAGCCCTTTAGAAGGCCCTCAAGTACTCCAACAACTATACAGAAAAGAATTAGCACCAGTGAGAGAAGATCCTTGGCCAATGGTATTGCCATGTAGACATGGGTGAAAACAAATGATAGTACATGTTTGATGGCATAATGGAGGAAACTAAAAGGGAAACGTAGGGGTAATTTCAGACAAACCTACTGTGAGAAGAAATATGATGGTTTCTGCTCCTCAGCATAGAGTAGTTCTAACTGTGACTAACATGACCTTGCATTAGAAACATTCCAACACTAATCAAAAATGTTTCTACATGTTAAATTGGATCAAATTTAATCAAAACATAAATGTTGGTTTTAATTTGGATAAGTGAGACTATGGGCAGATACTGTATAAGTGAATTGAAATTGTGTAATTTTTAAACAAATTCATGGAGTTGGAGGTCTTAGTGTATTTGTGCTCTCAACAGTTTCTTTCTCAGTATTTCTTCCAGCTCAAGGAATCTCAGGCTTTAATTCCTACCTTCTTTTCTTAACTTTCATTCCCTGCTCTAGTATCTAAGAATCTCTGTCCAGTATTTGTTGATCATACCAGCCCCCCTAGATTTTCCTGCTCTCACTGTCTTCTTATTCACTTTGTCTTGGATCATCCTCCATGCCCTGAAACTCAGAGGTCAGCCTAGACCAGCACTGAACCCTCCCCTTTCCTAGGGATCTCAGTGTAAAATCTACATTCTGAACTATTACACATGTATGTAGACAATTCAGAAAACAGTGACAAAAACCTTGATTCAATTGTTTAGTGGACATCAATGCAGGAGACAGTGCTTTCATTTCTTAGAGTTCTGAAATAGAATTTTAAAGTTGACTTCTTCACCATGAAATTTTGCCACTGTAGACATCTTTTACAAGGTAGTACTAGGCATATATGTAAAAGATTTGTCTTTTTCACTCAAGCAGAACTTTTGGGTATCAATTACTTCAAAGTATGTTTTAAACTTCTAAAGTTTATTTAAACATTATATGAAACATGCAAAGTTTTTATTTTAATATACTGTTGATTGTCTTTAAACATTTACGAGGTCAATTCTTCTTAAACAGAAGATAAAATGTATTTTAAAAAAGAAAATAAAAAGATACAGCCATTCCACTGAGAAAGAACATATTAGCCTCCCTAATGACCTCTATTATAAATACCAATCAAGTTGACTTCAAAATGTCATCAAGTGCCTTTAGCCAAATTTTAGAAGATAAATTATGTACTATTTACAGACTCTAGGTCATTCCTAGTTAATGAGTCTTCTTCTATTATTAGCCATGGTACACTAGTAACTGTGGCATTTGAGAACTAAAAATTTATCAGTTCCAAATTTATCAAGTCCTAAGCCAAAATACTCTGCTGACTTTCTAAAAGAGCCAAAACTTTTATTTTAAAATTTATAAATTAGTAATGTTTTTCTTTTGGGGGGTTCATAAATATATTGTGTTTTTTCCTTCTTTAAAATTCAGTATTGATAGAAATTATTAGGTAAATATATTATACAGTGAAGTCTATAATGATAGATTAGACCATCTCAAAATTTTTACAGGTATCTAGTAGGACCAGAGAGATTGACCAAATTAGGGATAATTTGTAACCCTAAAGTTTTCATGAAGTTTTTATGACTTTCCTTCTAGAATTATTTTGTTTTTAATTACAGAATTACCACATGGCCCAGAAATTCTACTCTTGGATATATATGCAATAGAACAAAAACATATATCCAAGTAAAAACTTGTATATGAATGT
The DNA here is from genome assembly GCF_021234435.1 of Artibeus jamaicensis. Taxonomy (NCBI): domain Eukaryota; kingdom Metazoa; phylum Chordata; class Mammalia; order Chiroptera; family Phyllostomidae; genus Artibeus; species Artibeus jamaicensis. The sequence continues at coordinate 19,492,976 of NW_026522025.1, read as the reverse complement.
TCTTAACATCCTTATTGATAATAATCAGAAAGCCAAAGCAACCCAAATGTCCATTAATTGAAAAAGAGATAAACAAATGTGATATATACATAGAATGGAATATTATTTGGCCACAAAAAAGAATACATAATGTACTGATATGATATGATATGGTTAAATCTTAAAACATTACATAATACTAAGTGAAAGAAGCCAGATACCAAAGACCTTATACATAAAAGGTTTAGAATGGGCCAGTCTATAAGAGTGGAAAATAAAGGTTGTCATGGGCTAGAAGAAAGGGAAAATGGGCAGTGAGTACTAATAGTTATGGCATTTCTATAGGGGGGTGATGGAAATATGGCGATTGCATAATTTTGTTAATATATTAAAAACAAGTGAACTATATATACAAAGGGGTGACTTGTAGTATATAGTTATATTTCAATAAAAATGAAAAATAATCTCCTCAAAGGGGCTATTGTGAGAATGAATGAAATGACATATGAAGAGAGAAACAATGTACCTCTTAAATAATAAGTAGTTATTAAGGTCAGATGATAATAATGATGACAATAATGACAAAAACTTGGTCCAACTAAAGTATATGAGTAGGAAGCACAAGTGTAACCTAACTTTGCTATGACCCAAGTCTCTCCTATCCATTGGCTTACAAAATGTCCTATTGAGTCCACAATGGCAGTTAACTCCAGAATCATGCCATAGGAGTACCTGGAAAGAACTTATAGACATTTCTTATATATTTTAGTAAATTGTGTATGATCTGTCTTCTGGTGTAGGTTTTTTAAAAAATAAAATTCAGTAAACAACTTCAGGTTTTTATTAAGAATAAACATTTGCCTTTAACGAATTAGCTAACTTTACTAATCAGGATCCTCTAGTACTGGTTTAATGTCAAGCAGCATGTTAATAGTTACTTCACTTGCTAGATCTTATTTTCCTTATCTGTAAACTGGGGATAGTAATTCATACATCTCAGCGTTGTCTTAAGTAACAAGACTACCTTGCATTCAGTGAATTTATTATAGTGTTTGTTTCATGGTAACTGCTCAAACAAATGGAAAATATTTTCCTCATTGTTACTCATTCTAGAAGGATGCTTCAAAGAGCTCCTGTTTCTGTTTGAATGTACCTCCTTTTATTCTGGAACTACTAAGGATGTTTCGGTTTTGAACTTATTGTAGTATTCAAGACAATAGTGAAAGATGTTATGTTCTGGATTTCCCCTTCCTTTTTCTAATCAGCGATAACTCAGATTTAAAACAATTCAGTACTTGGGCTAACCTCTACTCTGGGCCAGTGGCAAAATGAATATATTATGGGATTGTCAGGCTATTCAGATATGTACTTGTCATTCTTTTATTATTATTGTTGATTTTAGAGGGGGGAAGGCAGAGAGAGAAAGAGAAACTTTGACTTGTTGTTCCACTTACTTATGCATTCATTGGTTGATTCTTCTGAGTGCCCTGACTGGACATTAAACCCACACCTTGGGGTATTGGGACCATGCCCTAACCAACTGAGCTATTCAGCCAGGGATGTGCTCGTCATTCTTGATGAGGACAAATGGGTGGCTTTTCAAAAGTTGGAGCTGCCCTGGCATTCTCTGTTACTACCCGATGCAGCAAGATTCCAGCAACAAATAAGAAGTAAATTGGGTAGGGTTGGGGGTCACTTAGACTCTAGGAATTTCACGTAAAGAAGGTCAGTTTCCACCAGACTTATCCTTAGGGAGAAAAGAAGACTGGGGAGCAAGGACCACAGCAGTAAAAAAAAGGATGGCAGTCAAAAAAATGTTAATACAAATGATAGGACTTTCTACATGCTCCTGCCCTCACCAGTGGGATGAAAGCAAGGAAGAAAAGAAAAAAAAACAGGCTTAAATTTTTAAAAGCTGCTAATTTTTTAGATGAATAAATTGATATTTTGCACCTTGAAAGGAATTTTGTTGCTGGCATTGGTCAGTATAAAATAAATAAGTGAAAATTGTAGTAAATACAACTCCTCCTCTCTGCTCTTATCTTCACTTGTTGGCATCTCTCTCTTCTCTGTTTCAGAAAACGAGTAAATGCAATAAATGTAAAAATGTGTTTACCCTATGAGACGGCATGGATAGACCTGGAAAATATTATGATAAGTGAAATAAGCCAGTCAAATAAAGATAAATACCATGTGATTTCACTAAAATGTGGAATGTACTGAACAAACTGAAGTGGCAAGCAAAATCGAGACGGACTCATAAATAGAGAACAGGCTGACAGCTATTGGGGGGCAATTTAGGGCATGGTGAGGTCAAGAAAAAGAAAAAAGGACTCATGGACATGGACAACCATGTGGTGACTGGTGGGTAACAAGGCGGTTGGATGTGGAAGAGGACAAGGGGAATAAATGATAACAGAAAAAATACAACAAAAATTTAAAAGTATATACATGGAATAGAGTATAGTAGAGATATATGGTGGTGGAAAAATTAAATAAAAATCAGAAAAAGATACATGTAGTAAAAGCCTCTCAAATAGCACTATATCCGATTTATGTTCACTGAAGATCTCTCTTTTTAAGGCAAATTAAGGAGTGGGCAGATGATAAGAAGCATTAGTGTGTCTCATACCGCCTTTATAACCATTTCAAAGGCTGACTGATGTTGAAAAGTGAGTCTGAATCTACCACTGAAAACTAAACCAATTAAATGTGAAAAACTAAGGACTCCTTTATCTCTATCACCTCCAGTTCCTGCCTCCATCTGTCCCTTCTTTTCTTTACTTCTTCCATAAGCCTTGACTAAGCACGATCTCTACACCGACCATTGTAGTGTAACCTAAGGCTTCAATGACACATCAAATAACACACAGTGACCATGGGTTAATACCATGGAATAAAAATACAATATAAACTTTAGGTCTTATTATCCTTACATTATAATTGCTAAAGTAAACACTAACATTTTAATTTACATTATTCCTATTAGGACACAACTAATAATTATAATTCTCAAGGGAGAATATGTTTAGCAGGTTTTGACTTCAGGAACTTCTCTGGACTGGTCTAGACCCTTTTTTTTTTACCATTTTCAACACCTTTTGTGTCTTTGTGGATTATTAGCAACTCCTCTGAAAGCTTGCAAACATTAGAGTTCAAACTTGTCATGAGGACTAATGGTTGATAGTCTTTTCCCAGAAGTGCATAAGTGAAAAGCTGTCCTCTTGATATAGAAACCTCATCTCAAGATTTAATTAGCATTTTATGTATAAATCTTTTTAACTAAGTCTTCGACCTGCTCATTAAAACATGTCTATATCTTACTCATTTTATAACATAAAAAGATTTCTGTAAAAAATATATAAATTCCCATGCTGTATGTAAAAACCCATTTGCTTTATTATGAAAAATATCAGATGAACCTAGAACAGATAAAGTTTAAAGAGAAACATACAGTATGTTGCCAGATAGTTGGATAAATCACAATAATGCTAATGGGTATAATCAAGGAAAAATAATTCCCTACGATATTGAATACTTCTGTATTCTCTAGTGTTTCTGTGTATATTAAAAATCATGTTCAGTATGATTAATTAATGGCTCGTGAACCATTTTGTAGGAAGTTTGGAGATTTTATTGCATATTTCAGCTTTTATATGTAAACTCCATGTGTTTTCATGCCTCCAAATCCTCTTCCTTGTAGTTGTATTGCTAATGTTGTTCTTTACTACAGAAGTTTAAAAAAGGGCTAATGTGAAAATTTTTCCTTGCAATAAAAAAATCATTAAAAATTTCTAAACAAGTAGAATTTCTGCAAGTAACAATGAGATATGAGTCAGGTCTTCTGGGAGAATTACAAGCTGGCATTCTGCCCACTTATACAGGGATTCTTAATTTGTTCTACTGTAAAATAATGTGAGTGTTCTCCCTAGCCATAAGTATCTCACTGGTTTGAAGTGCAGGAAGTGTAATTAGACTTGAAGCTGAAAAGGAAGGTACCTTGGAGAGTCCTGGCTCTTATTAGCTTTAGAGCTAGGGCCAAACAGATGCCACAGACTATTCAAGGGCTGTTTCTTGGATGATACTAATTGTTTACTGTGCTCATTATTCTGTGACATTTTTAGAATCACCCAGGTGAGGAGATGTTGGACTGAAATTACCAGTATCTGTGCTAATATAAACTAGCCCTTCCACAGTTTAACTCCATTTTGACCGAGGCCGAAGGATTCAAGAGCAATTGAGATTTATGAATCAGATTAAGAAAACACTTGACACTGGTCTTAGCTTGTCAAAGTGGGAAGCTCAGTAAATTGTTTCAGATACTTTCACATTCCCAGCTCAAATATAGAAAGGAAAAGGTTTACAAAAAAGAAATAAGATTAAGTACAAGCCCAGCTTTTCTTCTTGTGAATTTAAACCAACAACCAGGGAATTGTTTTGAATCATTGTACGTGACCGTCTATTGCCAAGTCTTCCAGTTTCATTCGCATAATCATTACTTTTTAAAATATAACTTTTCTTTGTTGTACTTGGTACAAGGTGTTGAGTGTATCATCTAGTTCTGTTTTCCACATGTCAAGTATAGGTTTTTGCATACCATGGATGTAGAATAAGAAATTCAGTCCTCTTCTTGAAGAGAGAGACATAAAATTTGAGTTAGGTCTAGAGTTTTTAGACATATTTCAGCTTTCAAATTCTGTGATTTCAATCATGTGTTGATTTGGTTTGGTCGATTAACTTACCATATAGAAGTGTTTATACATTAATTGATTAAATATACTAATATTTGAATGATTCATATGTGCACTGATCAATTATGGTATAAATTTAGACTGTAGGTGAGTCTGTGTGGGGGGGTGATCTAGTTACAATGAACAATAGATGACTTGCAAAACAATTTAAATTCTTTGAACAATTTTCATACTCCACCTTCCGAAGACATGAAGCAAACTATCACTCTCAAAACAAAAGAAAGAACCAACAATGAAATGCAAGATAAAAGCTTCTCACTACCCAAGGAGGAAAAGAATAGCCAATTAAAGAAAATGTTAAGAAATATAATATGTTAGGAGGGAATGAATGGAATTATTTTAAGTAGACTTTAAGGGGCCCCATGGAGAAATTGAATCATTTGATTGCACTGATTTCAGTAAAGCATAAAGACAGAATGGCATTATGGTTAAGGGCACAAGAGTCATAATACTAAAGAGAGTAAAGAAAATTATTTTAATTAGGCTGTTGTTAACTCTTCTGTTTACTCTCTACAGAAAATTTATCTCATTTAAATCTTTGTTGTTTCTAACAATAGCACACAATTTGGTTCATTGTGTGGTTATCAATTGAGTCAATTTTAACTTTAGGAAAAATATCTTCTTTGTTTCACTGAAAACTATATTTCAGTGTAATAACCTCTAATTATCACTATGCTAGACAAACTTTGTTTTCTGGGGAGTTTATCACATGGTCAGGGTTCTGTGTTGAATTATCTTCCTGTAACACAACTTCCAGTTGAATCCTAATCTGGATTGGGAGACACTGACATTGAATTCTTGGGAAGTACTCATTTTTTTAAGTATTTGATGCTGATAACCTGTTATGACAAGTACTAGAGGGTGAGAAAACAGGCATACTAAACATAGGTCCCTTTTTAGCCTTATTAAATTTCACAGTGTCGGTTTAATTTTTAAGGAACTAAAAATTTTACACATTGTATTTGCAAGAATGTCAGCCATGAAAGATTCAGTGTTCTTATGGGAAACAGTCTCCTCCCTAAATGAAAAAATAAGTTCTCTGTTAACTCTCTTGAAAGGTTTTCTAATTGAGGAAGTCCATTCTTCCCTCAGAGCATGTGGGCAGCTCCCATTAATAATAAAGCCCTTAGGGGAAAATAATTCCCTAAGATGCTATAAAATGCTCAAATAGGATGAAATCTTCTGCTAACATTTACATGGACTCTTCGTTTTGGTATAAGCAACTCATTGTACCTTCCACAGGACTTAGAAAAGTTTTATCACCAGTTGTATAATGAACTGAATTAAATGAAAAGGAGCAAATGTGAAAGTCAACAGATTTAAATTGCACCCTTTACCTATAAAACAAGTTTTGCATCTGTTTATTTAGATGATGGTCCATCTTGGTGCCAGGCTTTAGAATTCAAGAACCTAGGAAAATGAGATAACACTGTTCTTAAATTCCACAGGAAGGCAACATGTCTGTAAGAGAATATTTCCAAGTTGTATTAATATGAAAACATCTGTCGGTTACAGATTAATTTTCTTCACAGATTTTCTACCTTTGGAAACATCTGCAGCTGAAATGTATTTTTCTAAAAATGTAGATTACAGAGGTCAACTAGTTTATCAGCCATTCTAAGAACTGGTGGCTTTCTACGCTCCACAGATAGAGCTGAAATAGCAAGATTAAGTGCATACCTTTAAAACTGCAAGAGAAAAGCAGTTGGATGAAAAGACTTTCAAAAAGAAAATATTAGCACTAAAATAATTCAGCTGGGAACTCACTTATGGTCTGCCACATTTTCCAGTAGATGAAAGTCACATTATACTCATTATAGTCAGGAAATATTTGCACAGATCTTCTTTCCCATATACATTTTATAGTAAAAATGCACTCCTTCAAATTTTAAAAAAAATAATCAAATGTAAATAAATTGAGAAAACAAATGCACATTGCAGAATCTTTAAAATCACTTATTTATAGATTTATACTTAAATAGTCTGTACATTTTAAAATGCACATGCATTATAACAAGTTAGAAAAATGGAAATGTGGAAATCTGTGCAGAGGCCTAATTGAAGTGAACCTTGCCAAAACTAAAAAGTTGTGATGTATTTTAGATTAAGATTTAAAACTCTTTAGGGAAGTTGCATGTAAGCACCAGAAGGCTCGGTGATGTCACCAGAATTTAAGGAAGAAACTTTCAGTATTCTTATGAAAAGGTGAATTTGCCAGAAAGCAGATTGTTTCCTCTTCTAATTATCCCTCTTATCATGCTTCTTTTATTTTGCATTCCTTTCTACATCTTACTCTTATCGTCCCAAACAAAAGCTTTTCATAAAACATCTGCATATTTGGGTATCCTGTTATCTGTGTAATTTTTACAGAAGAAATATCCTTGAAGCTTGAAACATGCTGCAATGTAGGGAGAATTCTAACTGACAGAACTCACTTGAGAATCCTTTATAGGTAAAAAGTGTGAGTGAGATACAAAGGGAAGATGAGTCCATATAGCAAATGTCTTACATATGAGAACACCCTCTATCTTTCATTATTCTACTTGCCATTGTTATTATATTTACTGGAAAGGATGCCTATTATTCCCACAGAACTCCAAGAAGTTTAATTTCAGCTGGAAGTCTAATCTAAATTTTCATCAATATTAATAACTAAACATTAGTCCCCCTTCACTATTTATTTTTTATTGTGGCAAGAAGATCTGAGGTCTTAGGGAAAATTCCAGCAGCCAGAAGCATAAAGCCTTTGGCCTATGCTCTTAACCCTTTTTTGAGGTTATGCTTTTCTGGGTAAGAAGAAAAATATTTATGCATACAGCCAGAATTGAAGGCAGTAGCTTATCTTGGTAGGAAGCTGCAAAATAATATTTTACCAGAGGGTAGAAGAGTACTTTGAAAAACTTTATTGAGACTTTAAGATTTTCTATCTGTATCTAAGTGCTTGGAGCTAATTTCCAAGAGTAAAAAATAAATAAATTGTGTTTGCAAAAAGAATATTCATCTAGAACCAAAGGTTGTCTTAAATTTTAACAAAGAACAACAAACAAAATCAACAAAGAATCTTTTCTCTGCAAATACTAGTTTGCACATATTTTAAAAGGATTCATTTGGATAATTGGGAACATCACCATTTTCATCTCTAGAAATATACTTTTAACTGGATTAAAGTAATTATTGTATTAACCTTTGAGATGGTATAACATGCACTGGTGTTTATACTTTATACATTTTATAACTTCTTTGATGGCTAATAGACACAATGTGCATATATTACACCGTGTGCCTGTTTTTAAGCTGTCAACAGTGTGCTCTAAATCTCATACATTGGTCTCTGGTGATGGAGACATTTATTTCATTGGCCTAGCTATATCTCTTAATATAGAAATACATTGATAGTTTTGATACTGATCTTTATCCTCTTTTATGGTCCTCACACTGTGGTTAAGACCAAGGTGACTTGTGGTCAAGCAACAAATATTTTAAACACGAAGCTACTTCCTACAGTTATTCATCTCTTAATCGGTTCTTGGTGGTGATAGCAACAGCTGATTTCAAATCATCTAAGATACCATGCATTGCATGAGTATTTCCATCAATTTCTCATCATTCATATCAGAGACTTAAATGACTTTATTTCATTAAAACTATGTATTTTCATAATAGGAAATACTTTTTCAAAGTAAAATAGCATCATTTGATTTTCTGGTTACAAATAGTGCTGTAGAGCAGAGGTTTCACAGGGCGCCTCCTGGACCAGCAGTGTCAACATTATTGAAAACTTCCTAAAAAATGAAAACTCTCAGGCTCTACCACAGCCTACGCCTACAAGAAACTCAGAGTGAGGCCCAGCAATCCGGTTTAACAAGCCCCCAGGCTGCTCTGATCTATGCCAGAGTGAGAACAGCTGCTGGGAAGCAAAATGAGAGCACTTTATCTGAAATGGGTAATCCTTGCTAGATAACTTTGTAGGGGAAGCAAATATAAATGCATATGTTCTAATATATTTTTTAAGTTAAAGAATACATTAACTACTGAAATTGGCCAGAACTGATTTTAGATTATTTATTAATTTAAAAAAGTCACTCGACTATTTTTCTCTACCTGCCAAGTAAAAATGTAATAGTAAGAGTAGACAATTTCTATTGTTTGAAATTATTATTGAGAAGATGATTTTAGAGTCTCTTCCAATATGAGTTAGGAAGACCAAAACAGTAAGTTATTACCCTGACACAACCACATGAAATCTCAGTAAAGCTCAAGTCATGATACACTTTGTTGTTGTTCTTAAATTATAATATGACACTTGTAAGAATATCCTCATCAAGGACTAAGGAGTTGACCCTTATCCATTGGGCAGCTCAACAGGACATTCGGGTGATATATGCACTATGGGCAAATAATTCCCCATTTTTTATTGTTTTCTTCTTATAAAAGTAATGCATAATATTATAAAATGTATAGATGTTAAACTAACACCACAGACAATTCCACTTTTTTGTCTATTTTTCTTTATTGGTGGTTAACAGTGAATTGCGTTCCATACCTGGGCAAGTATGTGTTGAAGTCCTATTCCTCTGTACCTCAAAATGTGACTATGCTCAGAGATATGGCAGGTGTGGTTCCAGACCACTGTAAAAAAGTGGTATTGCAATAAAGGGAGGCAATCTTTTCTCTAGTGGAGATTCTTGATTTCCATTTGTCAAACATGCAACACCTGTGAAGTGCAATCAAGCATAGTACAATAAAGCAAGGTATGCCTGCATTTGGGCTCTTTAAGGTGGTAATTAAGTTTAAATGACACCGTAGGGTAGGCTCTAATCTCATATGACCAGTGTCCTTAGAGGAAGAAATGAGTAAAACTGACAGAAGTACAGAGGTTGAGACCGAGTAATGAACAGAGAGAGTAGGCAACTATCTACAAGCCGAGAAGAGAAACCTGCAAAGACCCGTCACAAACCTGCTGACACATTGGGCTCCAAATTCTACCTTCCAGAACTGTGAGAATGTTAATTTCTGTTATTTAAACTATGCGGTTTGTGGTACTTGGTTAGGCAGTCTATCCAACTCAGGCAGTCAGTATTGATTATTGTCCTTATTCCTTCTTCTAAGATTACAGGTAGCTACCTCTGCTTCCCTGCTGAATTTTTGTCAATGCAAGCTGCCTCTCTTCCTTACTCATAAACACTTTATGTGATAGTTTGTCTTATTCTGTCATGCTAGCATTGTTTTGAGAGTGCTTTGATTCTTTTATCACTCCATCATCCTCACACTCTAACCCTTAACCTGCACAATCCTTGTTTCTTGTTTTATATAATATTTCTATTCTCACTATTATTGCTACAGTTCATTATCTCTTTTCTGAACTATTGCAAATTTTTCCTATGTGGTACACTTTCTCTATGTGTCTTCTCAATCTATTTGACCTCCAAAATGTAGGTAGCGTGTGTGTTTTAAAGCATATATCTGATTTATCCCATTCAGTTCTTGATTCTCCCTATTTTTGAGTTTGTTTTGTTTAAAAGCAATGCTTTATTTCCCATTTATTACAAGATAAGTTTCAAATGCCCTGAAGTGGAACTCTGACCTATAGAAATTTTTTTTCACTCCTTCACATGCTATGCATAGTCAGGCAATTCAAATCACAGAACCTTCCATTCCAACTGGAATATACTCCTCATCCTTGTTGTCAGTCCATATAGCTTTCAAACACATCTAGGATCCTCAGACTGAGAGCTATGGGTGAATAAATAGCTATCTCTACAAAATATATTTAATAATTATAGCAAAATGCCCTTTATGGTCTAATTCAATTTCCACTTTCTCCTAAGACTTTTCTTAACCACTGTTGCCTATCCTAAATCTTCTGAAATTTGTTCGATATGTATTATTAACTTAGCAGTGAAAAGTGAGTTTATTTGTTTTTCATATTGCTAGCTTAGAATCATATAATACTAACAGTATAGAATAGTGCTGGACTTGTTCCAAGAAAAACATCTATATTATATATAAGAACTGCTTATTTTTTAGGTTTACTATGTTAAAATAATGCTCAAGGATGTTCTCCAAACAAAAGCTTCTTGTTACCTTCATTAATTTAGAAAATTGAGAACCATGGAGAGTACCAACCTCCAGGGAGATTATATGGCAGCCAAGTTGAGGAGATATTAAGACTAAATAAAAAGATCTAATTTGGCAGTGTAGTGCATTTACTTGGTGGACAACACTTCTGGACAAGGACCTGGTTATGAAGATAATAGGGAATGGTCTAATTAATGGTCTAAAGCAGAGACCTGCTTTCCAGCACAATTAAAGCAAAAAACAAAAAAAACAGTAGCAAGAAGATGACAAATTGGGGCTAGGATTTAGTTTTCTCAAGATTCACTATCAAATAGTATCTACTAGATTGTCATTTTAAAGGCTTAATGATTTATTAATATTTATCTTGGCGCTTCACTAAAAGCTTATTTTATATAGGAAATAAGTGACATAAGCCAGGCTGTGAGGGACAAATACCATATGATCTCACCTTTAAGTGTAACCTGATCAACAAAACAACAGGCAAGCAAAATATGATCAGAAACATTGAAATTAAGAACAATCTGACAGTATCCAGAGGGGAGGCGGGAGAGGGTAATGGAGGGGAAAAAGGGAAAGAGTCTTCAGGAACAACTATAAAAGACACATGGACAAAACCAAGAGAGGAGGTGGAAGCAGGGGAGGGAGGTAGCGATGGCTGGGGTGGGATTGGTAGGGGTAAATGCAGACAACTGTAACTGAACAACAATAAAATTTTTTAATGGAAGAAAAAAACCAAAATAAATGCTATGAGAACCAAAAAGTTTCCTCAGCAATCAATACCTGCAGAAAATTTTCCTGTGATGTTATGGTAATTATTAATGAAAACCCAGGTTTTCTAAGGTTTACAATCTCTTAATTGAAGACACTTGACCGACCCTCCAGGAAGCTACCACACTTCAGAAGCAGGCATGGCAGCTTCGACCCATTTCAGTAGAAGCAGTATACATGTGTTCAGTCTTCTTCAGAGCAGGTGACTGTGAGCAGCAAGTGAGAGCAAGTGAGAAGACTTGGACAATGTTGGCTTGTAAGCATGAGATTGAGCAACAAGCTTGTGGTTAAAGAAACCAGACCCACAAACCTAATAGACAGGCAGGTAAAATGAGAAACTGGTAAGAAGATAAAAACTATTTTACACTAAAACATAAAGATAAACTTATTTCATTTCCTACCTTGCACATCATTCCTGAGCACAGTGCTCAAGTCTTCTATTTTACTCCATTAAAAATGTATTTTCATGGAGTGTTTTGAGATCCTTATATGAGAAGTATTAAATGCAAATTAATGGAATCTAAAAGCTATCTTAATGATTTCATAAGCAATAGTAGAATGGCTTCCAATTTAGTTCTAAATAGGTGTAAATCATTTCACATGAACAACCAAGTGAATTAATTGCAGAAGAATAGTTCAGCATGCACCAAATCTATTAGGATACATGAACACAGCTGCAACTTGAAGGATAAACTAGATTAGAATACTGTTTGCAGAAAATAGCAAATCGAAGCACTCTTTGAGGCAATTAACAAAATCAGAGCATCCTTTGAAGCAAATAAGCATGAAAAATGCCTTTTTTACTCTGATTTTTCCAATTGCCTAATTTTGCTACTGTCTTGAGTATCTTGGATTATGTTCAAAGCTCAACACAACAGCTTCCGTCATACGGATGAGATTGTCTTGATGTGAACTATTCAACCAAAACTGAATGCACATTTTCAACCACAGCAATAATGAATGTGAAATATTACAGTATTACCACTACAGCTTGACTCACTGGTGACATTATTCATCATATTCAACTTATATTTTTCCATTAATTGGGGGCAGAAGCATGAGAAGATTGAGCAAATAACTACAAAAGTTATCAAAGCAATAATAAGGTATCATAATAATTGCATGTGTATATGCAGATTATGTAGAATACACACTCTGTCTTCATATACTTTATCTTAATTGTGTATAACTACCATATGAACTAATAAGATAGATGTCATTTTTCCATATTTTAAAGAGAAGGAAACAATACATATTAATTAATATATTAATTAACTGATATGTGTTCATATACTGAGACAGTTATATATCAGGGACTTGAAGGTTTTATTCTAAAAGTTTCCCACTAAATCATGCTTCAATAAAATTTCTCCTTTGTAAAATTATATAGTTTTTTCTTATTAGCAAATATTTTAGGTTCTCCACACTATAAAACAAACTTAAAAATAATGTTTTGCTATGGGTTTTATATATTCCACATATTTATTTCTATGTTTAAATGTTTTTTCAAACCTGAAGCTCAAATTACTTCACATACATAAATGTTATTCTGTAGAAGTAAATGAACGCTTACTTTAAAATCAAACAAAAACTTTGAAATACCCTATTTGTCTTCTTACCTGTTTAGAAATGCATTAGAATCAAAGGACAGAGAAAGAGAAGGTGTGTCTGAGTCATAAAACACTGGTCACTTTGTCTTTGAGTATGAAAACTTGGTGAAGCCTAAGAGTAGCCCAGCTTCTGCTGAACTTATAAAGCATTTTCAGGAAGAAGAATAAAGAAGAAATGAAGGAGAAAAAGGAAGTCAACAATGTCCACATAGGAACAAGCAGAACAGAGGGCTAGTGGTAGTGTTGGTTTATCAACACTTGAAAATCTTACCTACCATAAATTGTTTGCCTGCATTTGTTCCAGCTTCCACATGAACTGCTTTCTCAGCAGAATCGGCAGAAGTATGTTACTGAAATTTGAGCTGGGTACAGCCTATAACGGTCAGAAAATGCTAAATAATTTACGCTGCAATATTTTAACACCTTTAATATTCTGTGGCTTAAAATAACCAAGTTCTATTTTTCACTCATGTTCTGTGTATGTTGTACAAGACAGAGGAGTTTTGTTCATCAGAGATGCTGAGAAATCCAAGAAAACAAAGGAGCTACCATCTTGAACATCATAGGATCCTGGAGGGAAGAGAGAGGAAACTTTAGAGCGTCTCCAACTAACCAGGAAGTGACACATATCACCTCTGGGGATGACACTTCTCCCTTCTGTTCATTATGCATCCTGTGCCCCTGAAACTGGCTTGCTGCAGAAATATTTGGTGAACAGCTCTAATGTTTGTAACACAAGTTCTGTTATTCAAAGAACCATGTCTTAGAGAACCATAGAGGTTAAAATCACAAGTAGTTAATTTAGCAGAGTCTTGGAAAATCACAGTCTACCAGTTAAGCACAGCTAGAAATAAACAGCATTATTTTTCTACATGTCACACATTTTCAAAGCAAGTTTTAGGCAGTATTATATAATTATCATAATGTTAATTCAGAAACTCTAACAGTTGGATATACTATAGTTTTTCATGTTTTGTGACATTTCCTATGATTGCCACCATTTATTTTTATTTCCACATATTTAATTGGACAGAATACTAAACTCTATAGATACCATAAACAAAAAGTACAAGATTAGCATCATGAAAAGTGTTTAATTCTGTGCAAGCAATATTAAGAGAATCTGCTGTGACTAATATTTCACACAATTCTTTTCAGAAAGGATAAATGGATATCTAATTCTCAAACCTAAATAGATCATTAGAGATCAAGTTAATGGAAAAATCAATTCATAAATGAAACCTAATAAAAACAAGAACTCTCTGTGGGCAATATAGAAAATAATTTTCTCCTAAAACAAATAAAAGAAACATACATCTAAATCTGAATTAAAAAAAATATTCCATTGACAGGAAAGAAGGTAATCTGATTTAAAGCTTTCATTATGGGTTTCAAAGTCTGTTATGTTCTTATTTGTCACTTAGAAATCAGTTTAACTTGTCATGCATTTGTGTGCCAATATAAAGCATACTGTTTCATGACTAACAATGAATGTCATGGTGCGTAAAGTGTGTGTGACCTTGATATGCATTTTGGGCTTAGAATGAACATAAGCAACAAGGAAACATGAAACACCACATGAAAAAGTGTGTAGCCAGCCCTAAGTCAGTCTCTTTTATTTTGACTTTTCTCATGATACTTAAAATGGTGCCATTAGAGGTGCCCTGGCAAAGCAAAAGTATCTCAAAACATTGTATTCCACAGGGACAGTCCACCAGAACTACTGTTCTATCAGTTTAAAGTCTTAGGAACTATTGGAATGTTAGAGATCTAAGATTTAGATAAGACCTCTAAAAATGAGTGGCTCACTCACTTCTGAGGCCATTCCTAGGGCTATATGTCTTTTTATGCCCCAGCATACTATGCCACTACTTTTGTAAGCCTGCATCAGTGTCACTTTACAAGACAGACTCCACACTCCCAAGTCACTGAAACCCTGATGCTAAATAGGAAAGTACTTGATATTCTTGACACATGTTGGAGAAAAAGCTCTAAGACAGAGGAGACCTTCTGTATGACTCTTCTACTTAATGCAGTTCTGCAACAGAGTTTAACTTCTATTAGACTTGTTTCTCACAGCTCCTTTATCCCCAGGTGTTCATATAAAAGTAGAGATTCTTACAAACAAAATATTCTAGCCTTCAGGGTGAATTTTCAAGACTCTGCTTAGGCGAGGCAAATACAAAATCTATCAGTTTATTTCATTTTGGTGAATGCTAGCTCTGCAGTGTTTTGAACATTCACCCCTCCAGGTTAGCGCATTCATTAAAAAAACAACACATGAGTATGATATGAACTCAAATTTGAGCACACAGATTTGAATGAATAAAAAGGTACTTAGAGAGCCACATAATACTCACATTCATAGGCCTGTGATTTTTCAGCCTAGCTCTAGGCCAACATAAATTCACAAGTGTAGCAGAATGAATAGCAAAATTGTTACCTAATCTTTAAGAGAGTACAATACCGAGTTCTGAAATTATAAATATCAGGCAGCTCTACTTAATTGCTCTCTCCCTGCAACAAAGCTTTAATCATGGTGCAGAAAAAAAAAAGTAGGAAGTTAGCCCTGGCTGATGTGGATCAGTGCATTGAGCCCTGGCCTAAGAACCACATGTTTGCTGGTTCTATACCCAGTCAGGGCACATTCCTGGGTTGCAGGCCAGGTCCCCAGTAGGGAGCATGTGAGAGGCAACCACACTTTCATGTTTCTCTCCCTCTCTTTCTCCCTCCCTTTCTCTCTGAGTAAAAATAAAATAAATAAAATCTTCTTAAAAAGTATGAATTTAATTTAGGCCATTTTAATATATATGTATACATGTATATATCTTCATCCTATTTCTGAATTTTAAGATGTTTTTTCTTTGACCACTGGTGATTTATTCAAATCAATATTTGCTCTTTTACTAAAGTGCAGGAAAAGAACATGATGAGCATTTCTTTAACTATTAATCACAAAACACCCAAATATAATTATGCATGAACTATTTTAATTCCTTATATTTAAATTAATCTTTTTAAACTGTGGCCTTTTGTCAATGTTACATTTTTATGTCTGAAAATGTAGTGTTTTTCAGTCTGATACATTTAAAATGCTCAATTTATGACAAATATTTCATAAAACTATATAAACATGCTTTGTGACTTCATTAATATATATTAATATTACTGGTACAAATAACAGATTTTTGGAAAACTGCTATTTCCTGCCTATTAACTAAAAGGGAGGAAAAAGGAAATTAAAATACTTTTAGAGCTATTATATTCTTATAACCTGAATATATATTCCTTATTTTTCAAATCATGTTTTAATATTTATCTATACAAATATTGTCTGGGAAAATCCCAACCTATACTTTGCTTAGCTACCTTTTTAGCCACCTTACTACTCTGTTACCTGAAAATAACGGGCCTCATATAGCACCATCAATGGTATCTAACAATCAGTTCTATCACATTAAATACATGTGAGACTTATTGCATTTCCCTTATGGACTGTCTGTCTTCCAGAATTTCAGTAAGGTAACCACTTTTGTCTGATACATTTTCCAGTAGAATTTATTTTTAATCATGGTGCCATATTCTAGGACTTTTTTTCTCTATTTCACAAATATTAAGTTCTTACTCTCAAAATATCATCTACATCACTTTCCCTGTAAGTTCAAGATTTAGACGACTTGTATCAATTGACTTAAATAATTAGTTTGTCTAATTTCATCCAGAATTCTTTCTTCTCATTTGTTTAGTCAGTCATGAAATATGTACCTAACTACTACTTTGATCTAGGAACCATACTTGATGCTGAATATTAATCTTTAAAGAAGACATAGATCTTGCTTTCATAAACATAAAAACTGGCGAAGGATACAAGTTATGAGGAAAGTTAATGTCTATGCTAAAACGCAAAGGCAGAGGAGGAATAAACCATACAGAAAGCTGCCTTCCTGTGTTTGTACACCTGTGTGTGTGTGAGAGAGAGAGAGAGCACCTGTGTATGTGGGTTAGCATACAGGAGAGCACAAGCAGGTGCAAAGTGAAGGTGGCTGTAGAAGGAAAGAGTAGAGGTGGTTTAGAAATAGGAAATAAACCTAGCCTGGGTGGCTCAGTTCATTGGAGCATTATCCCATGCACCAAATGTTGGGGGTTCAGTCCCCAGTCAGAGCACATGCAGGAGGCAACTGATCATTGTTCTCTCTTACATCAATGTCTCTCTCTCCCCCTATTCATTTAATGAAAGGACATCTTCAGGTGAGGATTAAAAAAATCATTAAAACATGCAAATAGGATATGGTTATCACTGAACTAGAAGCAGTTTGATATAGTTAGGATAATATTAGAAAATACCTACAGCATTGCTTGGCAACAAAGGTAGATTTTCTGAGTGGAGATTTATTCAGTGGAAGCTAAGCTTCAGGAGCCTTGGTTTGTAAGAGTGTCTTATAAGGTCCTGGGGTGGTCTGTAGTGATGTGGTTATATATATAAAACTTAACTGATGAAGTTAAACTATTTTAACTCAATTGTCTAAGACCACTGTGTATTTCTGCCTTTTTCCCCTGTGTCAGGAGACCTTGGAATGCCACCTAAAAGAAAATCAATTTGGTGATTTATTTGATTAAGGTATAATGAGATATTTTTATGTGATTCATAGTTACTTCTGTTTAGTAGTTATTTTAGTTATTCCCAGGAGAATATCTTCCAGGAATCTTCCTACTAAATAATGAGGAGAAATGGATTAAAAATATACATTGGAAAAGATTTTAATTTCTTGCTGATTAAAATAGACATAATGGTGTTGACAAAGATAATATAAAATGTATTATGTCTCATTAAAAAGAGGACATGAATTACTAATTCAAAGACCAAAGACTTGATATTAAAAACCATATCAATGGAAATTTTTCCAAATTTGATAGCAGTCCTAAGATTTTTTCAGTAGAAAACCATGAATTTGTATGCTAAAATATATTTTCCTTAACTAATAACAATAAAATAAAATTTTAACAGTTTTGCCAAGGAGAAATGGAACTAACATTTCTCTTCTCATTATGGAAAATGATATTACAAAGTAATTGTCATGTATGAGGCAAAATATCTAGTTTGTAGAAAAAAGTTTTTAGAGGTGAGTCAGACAATGAAATAATAAAAATATAATTTTTCTGAGTTTGAATGTTTCTAATATTTGTCACATTTTTTAAAAAATTTGTAATTCATTTCTGTCTGAATTTTATTCTTCTAATTTTTTGCTATTTTTCTTACAAACAGACAACAAAATTATAAAAAGCCCTTCAAAATTCAGGACTTTTTTCTACCTGGCAAAAAGTTGTACTCAAATAGTGGTAGCTTTTGCAAACTGGAGACCAGGACAGTTTTACACACCCACTGATTAGTTCCCCAGTGTCTCAGCTTCAGTGTACTCTCCTTGTGGGACCTCCATGCTGTCTGTCTTGGGTCTCACTAGTTTGGACACTTACCTCTACCGATTTCTCATTGTAGGATGATTGTGGCCTGTATGCACCTTGAACTTGTTATTTATTGACAATGATAAATTTATAAACACAAATTTGGATTCTCTAAATACAGTGAAATTTTAATAACTCAAATTTCCTTTCCTCATCTCTGCTCTCTGACATTTCTCTGCTTAAAATTCTGTTTCAGATGGGACTACACCATCATTTCTTTTCAAAGGGAATCTAAGTGATTTAATTAATTTCGAATTTTCTTCTCATCCCTGACTCATGCTTCCAATAGGTCTATTGGAACCATATCTTCTAAGTCAAGAGGTCTGTTTTGTTTTATTTTGTTTAGTTATTTTTGTTTTTCAATTTGTTAAGAGAGAATAAGTCTGCTGTAATTATGTTTCTTTAAATCAATCTGCATGCCTTTTTATTTGTGTATATAAAATAATTAATTGACACTAAGATATAGAGGCTTGTGAAAAAATTGAATAAATATTGCTGTTTTGATATTACTTTGTGTACATATCTGAAGGGTTCATATACTTTTAAAGCTGGAAGGAGACTTAAATGTCCAGACCCAATGAAATAATTCTTTCTTTTTTAGCATGCGTGGATATTTTCCCATTCACTGCTAATATGTCTTTTTTTAATATATTTTATTAATTATGCCATTACAGTTGTTCTATTTCCCCCCTTCATTCCTCTCCACCCTGCACCCCCCACCCCCCCCATTCCCCCCCTTTAGTTTATGGCCATGTGTCTCAAGTTCTTTAGATTCTGTACTTCCCATACTGCCCCCCTCATCTATTTTCTACCTACCGTCTATGCTACTTATTCTTTGTACCTTCTCCCCCCTTCTCTTTCTCCCACTCCCTTGTTGCTAACCCCTCCATATGATCTTCATTTCTATGGTTCTGCTCCTGATCTAGCTGTCCTCTTAGTTTGCTTTTGTTTTAGGTGTGGTTCTTAATAACTGTGAGTTTGCTGTCCTCTCACTGTTCATATTTTTATCTTCTTTTTCTTAGGTAAGTCCCTTTAACATTTCATACAATAAGGGCTTGGTGATGATGAACTCCTTGAACTTGATCTTATCTGAGAAGCACTTGATCTGTCCTTCCATTCTAAATGAAAACTTTGCTGGATTACATCAATCTTGGATGTAGGTCTTTGGATTTCATGACTTGGAATACTTCTTTCCAGCCCCTTCTTGCCTGTAAGGTCTCTTTTGAGAAATCTGCTGACAGTCTGATGGAAACTCCTTTGTAGGTGACTGTCCCCTTATCTCCTGCTGCTTCTAGGATTCTCCTTCATTTTAATCTTGGCTAATGTAATGATGATGTGCCTTGGTGTGTTCCTTCTTGGGTCCAACTTCTTTGGGACTCTCTGAGCTTCCTGGATTTTCTGGAAGTCTATTTCCTTTGCCAGAATGGGGAAGTTCTCCTTTATTATTTGTTCAAATAAGTGTTCCACTTGTGGCTGTTCCTCTTCCCCTTCTGGTACCCCTATAATTCAGATGTTGGAAGGTTCAAAGATGTCCTGAAGGTTCCTAAGCCTCTCCTCCTTTTTTTGAATTCTTGTTTCTTTTCTTTTCTGTTTGGTCATTTTTTCCCTTCTTCTGGTCCACTCCTTTGATTTGAGTCCCAGTTTCCTTTCCATTACTATTGGTTTCCTGTGCATTTCCCTTCATTTCAATTACTTTAGCCTTCATATGTTCCTCTAATTTGTGACTAAAATCAACCAGTTCTGTGAGCATCCTGATCACCAGTGTTTTGAACTGTGCATCTGAAAGTTGGGCTATTTCTTCATCGCTTAGATTTATCAGCTCTGGGGCTCTGAGTTGTTCTTCAGTCATGTTTTGATCTGTTCATGCCTGTTAAGTATGAGGAGCAGAGCCTTAGTTGTTCACCAGGGTGGGGCTACCCAGGTCGCTGGTTTGTGACACTGTATGTGGGGGTGGGTCAGAGAGGGACAATGGCAGTTCCCTCTGCCGCTTCCTGCCATTAGGGCCTGCAGTCTGTCTCACTGCTTGCTCCTTCACTGGTTTATCTTCTCGTGAATGTGTGACTGCAATCAGCCCTCAGTGGGTCCACCGCCTTGCACCCTCAGTGGGTCTGCCCGCTGCTACTCCACACCTGGGATCCGCTCACAGCTGCTGGTGCACCTGGGTTGCGTGCCTGTGTCAGTCCAGCGGATCTTTCCTGCCCAACCCCGCTCTGCTGTTGGCTCTGCCCCTCTTATTGGTTTGGCTGAAGGGTTTATTGTTGTCAGACTTCCGTGTAGTTCAATTTTCTGTGGTTTGGCTGCGTTTTGTTGCTAAAACTTTGTTGTTTTTAAACTCGGTTGTGCGAGAAGGTGCAGTGCTTCCACTTATGCCTCCATCTTGGCGGAAGTTTACTGCTAATACGTCTTCATGGGTGGAAAGTTACAGTAGCGTCTCAGGGAATGGATTGGAGGGGAATACAGACAACTGTACTTGAACAACAATAAAAAAATCAGAAATTAATTAATTAAAAAACAGTATGGCAGTTTGGATAAGGAGGTTCTCAATTAATATATCAGTCCTCTGAAACAGCAAAAGGAAACCCTACCCCTTACTCTTTTACCAACTTTCAAATATTTTAAAACAGCAATTAAGTCCCTCTTTACTATTTTTTCTCTAATTTAAACAACCTTAGTTTCTTCATCATTATTCATATGACACAATAGTCAAACAATTTCAGTTAATTGTATTCATTTCTAAATTTAAATTCCTTTAGGAGAGGGATAATATACCTCATTTTACTATTCCTATTTTCCAAAGTGCAATAAAGCTGATACTTAGCATTTATGTGGCCTTTATGCCTCACAAACAACTTTCACTTACACTGTCATATTTAGTCAAAATAATAAGAAGGAATCAGGTAGATTCTCATTTTTCAGAGATAGACATTTCATTCAGAAAGGTTAAATGATTTATCAAACTCATTATTCTAGCTATGGGATCTCGCAGAATCATCTGACCCTGCATCCAGAAAGGATCCCTTTATACTCTCTCTCTCCTCACTTTTAAATTTACCTTTAAAATATACTATAATTTTCTTTCATAAATATTGTTTACTGACCATAAAATGAGGCTCAAGCTAGACATAAAAGTAATCCTCTCCTCTTGAGATGAATCTGCAAATTAGCACTAACATTGGTGAGGATTACTAAACAGTACAGAATATTTACAGGGTCAAAATATTGGAAGAAAATCTTGATGAAATAATTAATGTCTTAGTTGTTTTAATTAAAATGTGCAAAACTTGGTAAGGTCAGCTATTTGTGTCATTATTTAAAGTACAGCTTACCTTATTCACAATAAATATGGCCTTTTGCCATTTTTGAATATTGAAATATTAAAAGAATTAAATGGTTGGGAAAGTGTCTGCTCTTCATTATTATTTGATTAGCCTGTTCTTACTGACATTATAATGGATGGATATGATATGTTGTAGAACATCATGTCAAAAACAATTCTAACTCTGCTTCTGAAGCCAAAATTTATTTTTCTAATCAGTGCTAATGGTATAGTTAGTAGATATTTTACTATTCTCCTCATTTTTTAATTATTCAATTAGAGATTTCTTACATTATTCACACAGACTTTTTTTTTTACACATGAGAAATTACCATTGGCATTAAATTTGCCTCTTTTCTCTCTTCATCATCTTTTCCTTTGAGTGAGGGGAGAGACTTTCACAGCCTTATTTGTGTACACACAATGACAGAAAAGGAAGGCATTTCAAACCTGGTTTAGGAGAATTGTGGTATGTTTTAAATGTTGGCATTTTTCAAATAACACTTTCAATACAAAAGGAGAACAAAAGAATAAAATACTATTATTCATAAGACATCTTTAACATGTACGTGTCTTTTGTTCAGTGTAGAAAACACAAACTATTTTAAGCCCAAGGAGATTTTTATTCAGGGATTAAATACTCATAAATTGTTGGAGAAGTGCTATATTGAGCTTCCAGAAGTGGCTAGAAAAACATTTCAGATCTGATCTACCAGGCAACCAGTGCTGGAAATAAGGATGATGGGGAATCAGCAAGTGGCCACTGGAAACTGGTCATTCTATCCAGTCTATTACTTTCTATGTTTTAATTCACCATGTTACTGGTTGTTAAAGTTACGCAAACATCCAAATCTGATCTGACCTTGAACTTTGCAAAACCTACCAGGAACTATCCTGAGAATGGGCCCACTGAACTGTTTTCATATAATACATTGCTTTCCTTCATATAAAAGACCCCATGCATTTCTCCTGTGCTCAGTGTGTCCCCAAATAAGAAGTTCTACAGGATACTTTTTTCATGTTTTTCAACCTGTGATATAAAGTCATGCGCACCTAGAGCACCATATAAATAATAAATAATAATATTTATGTCCTTCAGGGGAAGACTGAAACTTTTCTACCCTAATTGAGTTCTTCTGTTTGTGCGTTTGATGTTTTATTTATCGTGTGCTTTGTAGGAGGGATTTTTCTGTTTATGGTTCCTGCTCTATTTCAGCATTGGAAATAGCTCCTGTCTTGTGTTGCCCTTTTCTTTGAAATTTTGTTTAATTTCTGTCAGATGAAGGTTCTTTGGCGGCTGGAGGGCACTTCTGTCAATAAATTAAAGAAATAAAAAATGCCATCTGCCACTTTTTCACCTACTATACAACGTTTATCAATGTATCAAGAAAAATTGCTTTAGTCACAATTCCCTCACAGAGAAATTTATTTTCTTGCTTTTCTCTGATGTCCTTCTAATTTTTAGGCATAATCAAATTGTAGTGAAAAGCAGTAAATTATACACATATTATTCCTATGCTTAAATTCTAACCACTGCTAGAACATTCAGGCCATGTCACAGCAGGGATGAACTGGGGGATGGGACAAAACCTCCCTTTCACCGTGCATCTCTGACCAAAACCTGTATGTCTGAGTCCTCCAAAAGGGATAAGCTGCACAGCCTCAATAATAGGAAATCACTTAGCAGGAGGAGTAATGCAAAAAGGGCGATGCCACGGAGTCTATGGACCAGGAGGCCTTTTACTATTGTAGCTCCCTGGCAACCATGAAGCAAATCCATTGGTGAATGCCACTCACCATAACTGAGGAAAAACCAGAAAGGGAATATAGTTTACCATCATGGGCACAGACTTTCTTGTCAGAGAGCTATGAGGTAGTATCTGAGCTCTACTCTGTCACTTTGGTGATTTATTTACTTTGCCAAGTTTCAGTTTCCTCATCTACAAAAGCATGGAAAAAAACCACCATTTTAAAATGTTGTGTGGAGGACTGAGTAAGATAACATTTATAAAGTGGTTAGAACATAGTAATTAATAAGAAATTCTATTTTAACATCTTCTTAATAATGAACAGTTTTCCTGTTCATTATATAAAATAGTCACTTTGGTTAGGTGCCAGATCAAATTTACAGTGAAGGGACTGTAAAAGACTCACACTTTCTATTCCTCATTGTGGAAGTTTTTAGCTGCTTTGGGAACTTAATACACATGGTAGGAACTTCAATAGCATAACAAACAAAAAGAATAAATATAACCATTATTCTCTCAATCACCTATGTGTTTAAATATATCTATTGAGGACATATTATGTGCTTAGCATTGTACTAGCTGTTGACTCCCTAAAGGCGGAAAAGCCACACCCCTCTTTTGAGCAGCACACAGATATATTAGAGGTTGATTTCAGTGCAGTAGAATCTAAAATGCACAGGAAAGTACATAGAATAGGAAAGAAAGCCACTGATTTTTTCACAGTAGTGAAGGGCAGGGGAACCAGTGGGCAGGGCCAAGATTTTCCTCAGGATGCAGGTTGAGATGTTTTTAAAATCACTAGGCTGGAAGAGTTTCAGGTAGGAGATATTTAGGAAAAGAGGAAGTGCAGGAAGGACAAGTTATCTCATGCTCATTTTTTTTAATAGGGAGAATTATGGCACATAGAAAGAAGAGTGAAATGGGAGCTTAAGCATATCTTTGTAATGTAAAGAGTTAAGAGTATGAGGTATGAAGTCAGCACTTCTGGATTTGACTCCCTCTTTTGACTTTTTCTAGCTGTGTCGTTAATCTCTTTTCACTCCTTATCTAATAAATTTGGCAGGGGTATTATGAAAATTGAAGAAAGTGATTTTTTTAATGATTAGGAAAGGACTTACCTATAATAAGCATTCAAAAAAGCTGTTGTTCACATTGAAACAAATTATGAAGCAATTTTATGAACTGCACATAATGCAGGGAAAAATGCACAAAAATGTAAATACAACATTAACTATTAAAATATGTTCTGTCTTTTGTCTCCAGTCACTAAATTATTTCTTCAGGTTGTCATCCCTGTGTGTGTAAAACCTACAGAAAAGCTGGTGGGACTTCTGTAAATGACGTCCTGGCGCAGGCTAATTTATCTAAATGCATGGTTTTGCTTTTTATGGAATGAATCCTATTTCATTCAGTTCAACTTTGCTGAGTCAGACCTCATAAATGGTTAAAAAGAAAAATGGAAACAGTGATAATTAATCACTAACTTGAATTAATGTGACTACATTATGCCCTAATAACTGGAGTTTACTTATGTCTTCCCTGTAATAATCTGAAATTAATTTCATTTTATGCTTGCAAATAATTTATATTATAAAGTTTATTTATTTATAAAGGCCAGCCATCTTTCTTAGTAAAGTTATCCCTTTCTTACTACTGACTAGATTGTGCAAATTAAGCCAAGGCTTAATTACAGATGCAGGCCGATCTATTTCCCCTGCTCTGGAAGGGCAGCTGGGGAAGGAAATATGTCTGCAGATAACTGAATTTGGGACCTGGAAATCCGATTCCAGTCTCAGCTGTTTCCAGTGCTGGTAGGCACTTCAGTTTCTCCTAGAATCACCAATGGAGAGGACCCAATGGCCTCTAGGGAAAAAGTACGTGAGCTCTGTGAACACTCCCAAGCAGCTGTGCTGTCCACCCCCACAGACCGAAATAAGAGTGCGTGCTCGGGCGTTATTGTATGCCAGGCACTCTGCTAAGTGCTTTACCTGTAATTCGCACAATGACTCTAGGAAGTATGTGCTGTTACCATCCTCATCTTATAGGTGGAGAAACTCACCTGCCCAAGGTCATACAGATGTTGGGTATTGAAACTGGGATTCAAAGCCAAGTTGCTGACTCCCGAGTCTGTGATCAGAAGCACTATGCTATGTAGCTTCTCCAATAATCTGTTTCCCTATTGTAAGTGAAGATAAACTATCATTAAAAAGAGAGGAATTTCTACCCTCGCTGGTGTGGCTCAGTGGGTTGCTCTTTTGCCTGTGAACCAAAGGCTTCCTGGTTCAATTCCCAGTCAGGGTATACCCCTGGCTTGTGGCCAGGTTCCCCGGTACCGGGTGTGCAAGAGGCAACCACACATTGACATTTCTTTCCCCCCTCTTTCTCCCTCCCTTCCCCTTTCTCTAAAAATAAATAAAAAATAAAGTCTTTATAAAATAGAGAGGAACTTCTTAGCTTTTAGTAATTAGCAAACTAGTCATTGTTTTCTCTATGGCCTCTTCCTAGTTTTTGGTTTTATTACATGCTTATTATTCTGCTTTAAATTGATTATGCCAATGTGCTATTCTATAAAATAATCTCCATTTTGTTCAAGCCCTTGTGTCCCCCATTCCTGACCACAGAAATTCTTTATGACTTGGGAGATTGTTTATCCTTTCTGGAGCTCATTTTCTTCAACTGCATATAAAAGATAAAAGGTGCAATAAACCTCTAGAGACTTTTCAACTCTAAAATGCTATCCTTCCATAGTTACTATATGAGAATGGGATCAAAGCTGCGCATTACTTCGCTTTGGGAACTTATCCATCCCAGCCAAACATACCCATTGTTTTGCACACAGTCAATTCTAATAAATCTTACTGTCCCACATTGTATTTGGTGATCATTTAAATTCTAATATGTAATTTTAAAAAGTATTTTAATTAGATAGCAGCGTTAAAGAGTTACTATAATGTAGCCACACAGTACACTTGAATCATGATCTCTTAAACCTGAAGTATTCTAAAACAACCTGCCATCATGTTTAGGCAATATCAGATGATCCGAAAGGTGATACACTGGGCAAAGGTGGTGAGTAGGCTGCCAAAGAGAGCACTGTAAAGAGATAGCAATAAAAACAATAGTTGTGTAGTGCAATGATAAGAGACTTGTAAAGTCTTATTTTCAGAAGTAAACATTAAAAGGAAAGAAAGTGAAAGTCTATTTTTTCTCACAAACTCTCCCTTTCTGGATAGTTCATGAGTGAGTTGAATTTCTCTCCCAGTCACACAGGAGTATATATATATCTCAGGGCTAGAAGCTTCTTGGTATACCCATACTAAGGATAACAGGCTATGTTTGACCTGGATTGGCAAAATTTGGAAGGGAATGCTCAGGCATATTGCAAGAATTTGCAGAGCAGTAGGAATCTGGAAACAGACTCTTGGCAACTCTCCTTCCTTTATTAATCATTGTGGGGATGGCAGATGGTCCTTGTGTTATTTTCCATAAGAAGTAGGAACATGGATATAAAGAGAGAGGTCCTCCTCTTCTACTGTCCTCACTTAAAATATGTTGTTACCTTAAGACTTAGATTCATAAATAAAAAACTTCTATTGACCAGTAATTCATTGAGTGTCACCTATGTTATCGGTACTGTTGTGGCAGTGGCAGTAGAGCAGAGAACTGAACCCTTGCCTTCATGGAGTTTACATCCCAAATGTGAACAGAAACAGATGATCGATAAAATTAGTAAGATACATAATATATCATATCAAGGGTTAGCTAATTAGAGCCTATGAACCAAATCTGCTGTGCTTTCTGCTTTTGCAAATAAAGTTTTATTACAGCGCAGTCATGCTCTTTCATTTACCTGCTTCTGTACCAGCATAGAGTAGTTGTAATAAAGACAATATGACCTGCATCTGTCCTTTCACAGAAAACTGTAAAACAGGAATCTACTGATCCCTGCATTAGATTCTAGTAAATAATATGGATAAAAGTGAATCCAGAAAGGAGAAGAACAGAGGATCCTTTAGATGGAGTCATCAGAGGACAGGTAACTGAGGAGGTAACATCTATGAAAAGCACTGAGGAGGTGAGACAGGAAGCCATGCAGCTTTAAAGGGAAAGGCAATATACTGAAACAATAGCAGGTTCATAGGCTCTGCACTTGGAATATTCTAGAAACAGCAGAAAGGCCAATGTAGTTGGAACAGAGTAAGTAAGGGAGGGAGAGGCAGGAGATCAAGTAACAGAGCAAAAAGGTGTCAAGCAAATCACGTAAGGTCTTGTAGGCCTTCATAAGTTCATCGGTTGTATTCTGAGTGAGTTCGGAAGCCTCTGGAGGGTTCTGACCAAGTGACATCTGACATTTTAACAGGATTTTCTCTGGCTGCTGAGTTGAAAGTACACTGACAGAAAACAAGGCCAGCGCAGGGAGAACATCTCGAAAACCTTGTAACAACTAAGCATCAGAAGAGGGTGGCTTGGAAAATACAAGAAGAGATGGTAAAAAATAACAATGATAATAATAGAGACCCAATTTCCAATTTAGTGTCACAATTGTTCAGATTAGGGAAATAAACAATATCATTTTGAGTTGGAAAGAAATAGTATTTCTTACTTTCATGGGAGTATATTTGTGGCATTTAAGTTTCCTTCCATATATATCTGTTGGACTAGCCATAAGGAGTTTACTAATTAGGATTTTAAAGTGTTTGTGTTTGTTCATTTGCTTTCCATAAGGAGGCTATGATTTGAATGTCCCGTGTGAATATGCAGGTAGTCTAAAACAGGAGGAAAATATCAGCTAGTTTCTTTTAGATTCTCCTTCCTTTACTTTTCTGCATTTATCATTGAGAAATTCAGCAATTTAAAATAGGACTCTCCATCACTAACATGAATTAGCCATGTCCCACGGTCATAATTTCCCATTGAAATCCATGAAGCTCAGGTCCTACAGGATGAATTCAGAGATGGTTACACAAATGCATTGCCCTGCAGGCCATCTGTTTAATCTAATATAAAAGCCTCTGTAGCTTTTAAACCTTACCTGCAAGACTAGCTGGAAACTTCAGTGTCAACAATGGAATACTGAGTTTTCAAACAGAATAAAAATAAGGAAAGCATGCTTCATTGTGAGCTTTGGATCAGTGTGTGAGAAGGAATCTGAATAGTCGCTCTCCAGGGTGTTGACCTGAAGGATCAACTAGTCGAAAATGTTTGTGCTGCTGGGGAGTGACCACTGATGATCAGCACTTCAGCAGGACACTGGGGAAAATATGTTTAGAAAAATGGAAATCAGGATAAAAGAAAGTGAAAGCCGAATTACAACACTTAGTGTTAGAGAACTGAAGGGGAAAACGATGCCTGCCAACTTCAATACCCTAGAGAATATTTTGAATGAAAGGAAGTCCTGTTAAGAACCTTCAGTTTTTCAAGGAAGAAAAAGACTACAGCAAGACTTTAAGAAAAAAAATTATCCCATTAATTAGATTCTCTAGATATTGGAGGGCAACATAAATTTATACAATATTTGAGATAGAAAATATATATTTTGTTGAAACAAAGTTGAATAAAATTAATTTATCATAGCCAAGAGATAAATAACAACACCATATATTTCCACAGAGTTTAACAATTCATAGCGCACAGGTGGCAAACAGAAGGCCCACAGGCCGAATCCGGCCCTCCACCTTGTTTTATCCAGCCTGGCACCTTGTGTCTACCCAGCAGCAGTGCTCAGCTTCTTGCCCCTAGTTAAGGAGTAGTTACATTTGTGCAGTCCTAAAGTTACAATAGCCCCTTTGAAGGCAACCACAGGCTGATGTAGCACCCGGTGAAAATGAGTTTGACACCCCTATCATAGAGCATTTTCATATACGTCCTCTCACAAAACCAGGAAGATTTATAGGCCAGAATATTTTTCAGGTAAGAAAACTGTAGCTCAGAAAAATTAAATGACAAAGAGTTTTGGAACCAGGATTTCAATGCAGCATTTAAAACATTCTAACATAGGACATTTTTAATATGTTCTTTTTCACATCAGTGGATTTGATATGGTTTTGAAAAAACAACATCGGAGTTTCATAATCACCCGGAAGCTGGACTGAAGAGTCAGGCACCAACACCACTTGCACGTGTGTTTCTGTTTACAAGCCCTGCCTGCGTGTTCTCATTTGCTCCTTTCAATTTTCAGATGAGGAAACGAAGTCTTAGATACATGGCTAAAGTTGACACAGGAGTAATAACAGAAACCCAACTCTTTTCATTACAAAGCAGTCTGATATATAATAAATGTGTAGTTGATATATAGTACAAAAGAGTAAACGAATGGATAGATGCATGATAGGTGTAATAAGTCTGGAATTATATTTATCGCACTATTGCTTCACTTCCACTCTAAAACCTATCTTTGCATTGCCTTGCCTAAGCCCAAAAATGTTAGGTGCATAACCTATCTGCATCCATACATGAGGTATATTAGTCTGTGAGTTCCTTTAAATAAGAAACTAAGTATTGATAATTACTGTATATGGCCCACGACAGATAATACGTAGTTATTACTGCCACAACAGTTCTCTCTGGGATCATGCGCTTTCTTATAGAAGAGTCCCCTCATTCATAAAGTTTTCCCTGATCATCACTTTCCCAAGCAGAGCTTTTTCCTGTGATCTCTCAATACTGTACAGGTGGCTCTTTGTGAACCTGTGTCTCTTTGTGCATATATTATGTGCTAGAGCACTTCACTGGGTACTTAGCTGTCTTTTTACCAGACCATTTCCTCCTCGAAAATAGGCACCATTTCTTACTCATTATTTTGACCTCACTATTGTAGACATGGACACTTTGTAAATATCTGCCTTTTTCTGCCCCATCCTTACAGCTAGAAGGGCTTGTAAGGGTGGGCATAAGAAGTATAGCAAGTGTAGCAAACACAGCATGTGAAGACGAATTGTAAAAAGGCATCTTTGGGGTCAGGTGGGGGGTTTATCTGGTAGAGCTGGAGACAAGAGGAGAATGCACTGATTCTTCTTACTGGAGTCATGATCCATTATTATATCTTTGAGAATGAAATTAACATGAAACACTTTAAATGTATTTTTATAAATCCATACATTTTCCAACAGATTTAATTTTACCTTATTGCCACCCCAATCATCTACTAAAATGATTTTTCATAACATAAATAATACTTCTGTACTTCAAAATACTTTGAGTACCTTGAAGAAAAGTATACTGCAGATTTAAGGGAGAATTATTAACTTTACAATTTTGTTAAAAGTACATATTCAAAACTATAGTCGCTGTACCATAAGGATGGTTAAGCATAATCAAAATAAGCTTACTTTTCCTTAATATATTCTAAACCTCAATAGTAAACATTTTTCAATTATTTTTCAATATTTTCTACATGTTAATAGCTTATAAAAGACTTACTCTACTTCTTTGAGAGTTAAATGGCCTTGGAAGCTTCTTCCAGGACTGGGTTGCCTGTTTCTGCTTCATGAATCAACTGTTTTTCTCAAACAGAATGGGACTGAGGGAGCCCCCAAATTTATTTATTCCATTTAAATACCTATTATTATTAACATTAAGAGTCTTCTAAATAACCTCACTAATGGCAGAGGGGGTGGGAATGAAGTACTTCAAGGTCCATCAGAGAAAACCAGAGATTATACAAATGTTATTTGTCAGCAAATACATATCGATTGAATAAAAGCTGTTTTGCCTTCTAATTGCCATGTTGCCTTACAAGGAACTTGGCAGGTCAGGGGTTTGAGTTTATTGAAGGAAAATAAAATGGGTTGCTGTTTGGCTGACAGACTGCATATGGAGAAATACACAGCAGAGATGAATTTTTAGAAAGGGGCTCTGGGCAATGAAAGTGATTGATAGAACCTTTACATGCCTAAATGTGATATTCACTGGGGAGTATTTAATGTTAAGTGTGAGAGAACTTAAAGTCAAGCATCAAAACTCATAGGTCCAGCAAAGAATGAACTCAAAGACTTAGGTAACTGACCTTGTTCTGTTGCAATATCCCCCAATTGCTTGAGTCCTCATTTCAAGAGACAGTGTCTGTTACAGCTCTTGGTTTGATGCCTAAGATTATAATTCTCATTACCTCCCGACTGACCAACTGATTTATGGTATTGAGATAAATCTACTTTTATTAAATCTTTTCTAAATGTCAGAGGATGTATTAGCTATTGATTGTATAGAAAATATGTTTTATTTAGTCACCCATTTATTCAACATGCATTTATTGAGAACCTACTGTATTCTAGGCTATACTAATAATATAGGGATGAATATAACTTGGGCCTGAAATATGAGGACTTACAAGAGAAATAATTCTACAGCTAACAGGGAAAGTATTTTCTAGTCAGTATGCTAAATGTAGAAATAGAGGTGTACAAAGCTACCCACTAAATTTTGAAGAAAGGGATTAAGGAAAGTGTGAAGAGAATGTAGGGCCTGGGATAGTTTTTAATGAGTGAATAGGAGTTTTCCAGTTTGACAAGTAATAGGGCAAAGCAGAATGAACAAATATCTAAAAATGAAAAGATATGACATTAGATTATTTAGATTAATTTTTCAGAGAATGCATTCTCAGTAAAAAATCAAATTCTTAAGAGTCCAGAATACAGAATTTACAACATTAGCTGGAAATTATTCTGCCCTTTGAACTGAGGCCTGAAAATCACCAATCTCATCTCAAGTAAAGCAATTGATTTTGCACATTTCAAGACTATTCTATTTTGCAATTAACTGAGCGTATTTATATTTAAAACAGATATCCAGCAATGCTAACAATAAAATGAGTATTGCTGTATAAATATAATCCTCTCCCAGTGAAAGCACAGACAAGCTTTGATACTTTTTTGGTAAATAACAAAAAGCTTCTTTATTCCTCTGTCTACTTTCTTCCTCCATTTCTTGACCTTTTCTGTATCTGGTTGTTGTGAACAGAAGGCCTATAAATTCAGAGCATGGGAGAATAAACCAAAGAGAATCAAGCTATGTCTGTTCAGTTAGCCCTCAATTTTGTCTAGCAGGAGCTTCTCATTTCTGCCCTTTTTTGCTACTCTGAATGAATCAAATCCCTAATGTGCTCATAGAATCCTCAAGACAAAGACACAATTTCGTGGAATTCTACTCCATTATATATTACACAATTGTCTCTGAAATTTTTAACATACATCTTTTAATGGACTTCTAAACATAGCTTGGAATTCTTATCATTATCATTCAGCCAAATCACATTAAATTCCTATATGTCACATTAAATTGCTATACTTCACATGGAATAATTAACAAGAGCACAGTTATATCTGAGAATTCATTATGCTGTAGATTTGAAAATGGCAAATTGTCTTTTAATTGTTCAAAATTTATGAATAGACTCTGTGATAATATGCCAGCATTCTAAAGATTGATAAAATTTTTACACAAATCTCTATAATTTAATTCAATAAACATTGAGGGCATTCATACTCTTTGCCAAGTGCTGAGATTAATCTCATCCTTGCTCTAAAGGCTCACAGATTATTGTCACTGATTAGGATCTGCAAATATTTCTGAAGGTCAGTATTGAATATTACTGGGACTCATGAGAACTGGAAATTTCTTTAAATTTAAAAATCTAAATCCAGCACAAGATTCCAAATTGAAATCTCCGTGTTGTGTAGTCATAATCTGATTTATCCCACATCTCTTAAGTACACCAGCCATTCTTTAGAAACACTCACCTTTTTATCGCTCCTTTTTCTTCTTTTCCCTTCCCGATCAGTTATCCAAGTCCTCTTCATTCTATCTCTGGAATAACTCTCATGCCAACCCTTTTCTGGCCACTTCTGCATTAACTGGACACTTTTTTCCCTCTCACCTATACTACTGAAAACATTTTCATGTATTCCCAATCTTGTCCTTTCTCTGATTAAATGTGCAAACTGCCAATATATAATACTCCTAAAAATACATGTGCAAAACCCCAAACCCCATTAAAATACAATCAATAGTAACCCACTGTCCACAGAAGTCACAAACTCTAGTGCCTATGAGGGCCAGGCAGGTAACAAACTGAGTGGAGTGGGCAGGAGAAGCAACAGGGAGCTGTAGAGACTCTGGAATGAGAGACAGTTAAGAGACAGGAAGAACCTGATTGTTTTTGCCAGAAGAGCTCATCATCTCCACTGTACTCTCATGTCACTCACTGCACCTATACTTTCCTCATCTACCTTATGTTAAAACGTGCATACAACTCCTAACTCTTTCACTAAAGAAGATACACATACTGTGATCATGCAAAGCCCCCTCTTCCCAGTAGGAGCTTCATAAAATTGTGTTGAGTAAAATTAGAAATGTGTGACCTGCAGGGTTTTTTTAATCCATGTTCTGCCATAAAGAATGGGTTGTGTCTAAATGTAAAATAAAAATAATAATTAAAAAGAAAGTGCTCAAAGACACTGAAATAGAGAACAAGGGGACAGTGACCAGAGGGGAGAAGGAAGGGAAGTTAAGGGGAAAAAGGGGGAGGGATTTGGAGGAACAAATAGGAAGGACACAGGGACGAGAACTAAGGGGGGTGGATATGGGAGGGAGGTGGGAGCAAGGGGTGGGGGAGGCTGGGATGGGAGAAATAGACAAAAAACTGTACTTGAAAAATAGCTAAATAAAATTAATTAAAAATTAAAATAAATAAATAAATTAAATTAAATTAAAGAAAGTGGAGAACCCAAAGAACTTATACTCATGACCCACAGACATGAAAATGTTAGGGGGATTGCCTGAGGGAGTGGGGGTGCTGGGTGGAGGGGGGCAAAGGAGGAAATCTTGGGACAACTGTAATAGCATAATGAATAAAATATCATTTAAAGTTTCAAAAAAAAAAAAGTGCTGTTTAAAAGAAAATCCACCTCTTGCTGAAAGTTCTTTTTAAAAAAATCTTAGCTCGGTATAAACCATTGAAATTGTTTATTAAATCATTTAGAAATTGATCTAGGAGGTATTTTCCAAATATTAGAAGGAAGAACTCATTCAGTCAGGAAATAAACTGAGGCTTCTGTGTGGGCGGTAGTGTCAACATGTAAACCAATTCCCCTGGTAACACAGTGCATAAAAACATTTTGTTCAAACCGTGGTGTCCTGCTGTGTTGCGTAGTTTCCTGCCAAAATATTCCTTTGCTGTCATGTAGATAGCCAAAGCTATTTGTTAGGAAAACTCCCTTCTCTACTCAAACAGCCCAGCTCAGCACTTTCAAAGGCTCACAGGAAACCCACTAATCTTCAAACCATTAGATAAATACAGGTAGCCTGAAATCACATAATCCATGAGACTACCCTCTCCTAAACTCTGATTTGAAGGTGATTTTGAACTATATCCTTAGCTCTCAGGGAAATCTCAGTCCGGAGTGCTTCAGGATTGAGCATTTAGGTACGCTTTAAAAGGGAAATTTACTAAAACCGTGTTGGGATCTTTGTAGGTAATTATGGCACCCAGGGACAATCATGTAGATCGCATTCTCCAGAAGCCCTATAATTTAATTAGAGCATCAGAATGCATGACTTGATGCCAAGTTTTTCATACCTCACTGCTCTCTTTATGTTGACATGAAAAGTATTATAAAATAAAACACCTAAGTAGTTAGAAATAATTTCTCATCATTCTACCCCTAACTTAGTAAGATTTAAAGAATAACATGTAGGCACTAATATATACAGATTTACTTAGCAGGAATTCTGGTTTGTGTGGCCAAAGATATTCCCAATAGGAGTGTGTGGGAGTTTATTTTGCTCTGCGATTAAGAAATTCTTAGTTTACAGTCCAAATAGTCAATATCAACAGACTAAAGGAGGTATGAGGCCTTACTCTCCACTGTAAGTAAAATACTCTTAACCTTGGTGTTAGGATTTAGAATTTTCAGTCGACTTGGGTCAAACAGTTTATGCTGAGGGATGAGAGCAATGCTTAGCAATACTGCTTAGCAATACTCATGAAGAGAAGTAGTAATATGAAAAGAAGAAGAATTCATTTTTGAAATTAGGATAATAGTAAAATAAGCTAATGTTGCATGAGATGTTTAAATGTCTGTGGTGTTTTTAAAAAAGGCATTATATGTATAGAACTGGTGAGTTCCTTTGGGTTGTAGGGTGTAATGAGGCAGAAAAGAAGGCAGAACGTGGCCAATGACCAACTTTACTCTTTGCTCACTTTTCTTGTCACACAAAAAAAACATACTCCAGAAAACATATCGACTTTTAAATGCTATGACCTGTGTGTGTGTGTGTGTGTGTGTGTGTGTGTGTGTGTGTGTGTGTGAAGCTCTGAAGTCTAGTGGAGAGAATCACCTACAAGTAGTTAAGCCCTCCTGTTATTTTTAGATAGATGTGACTAAGAATAATTCTTGGTACTTGGTGTTAGAAAAGCAATCAAATTTATACACTTCAATATAAGAGAAATTCTGTTTAGCTGAGAGGGGACACTTGCCTTTCACTTGCCCAAATTGTAAGTCCAACTCCAGAGCAGAGAAGGCAGGAACACTTCTAGCTCCCACGTCTGTAGCAGAAAGAGTAGGACACAGGCCCAGGGGTCGAACTACCTGGTGTGAACCTGGCTCTGCTGTCTTTTGCTACATAAATTGGGTCAACTGAATCTCTTTGTGCTTCAGCTTTTATACTTGTTTAAAAATGGGGATACTAATATCGCCTGTAATAAGATTATTGTGAAAGCTGAGTTGACTGTTTAAGTGTTTAGAATAAGAGGTGACAGAGAATAAGTAGATACTCAGTAGAAATGATTATTCATCATTACTTTATTTTGTTACTTAGCTTCAGTAGTGCTTGTGAAGAAAACGGGCAGCCTTGCTCCCAGGGGTTAAAGAACAGTCTTTATGGAGTTCCTTAGGTGAGACTTTTTATCTTTTATCTGACTTCCTCTTACTCTTCATTCTGGTTTTCTAAGCATAATAATTTCCACATTAAATATTTACTAAACTGATAGCATTTTTGCTAGTTTATAGCCTGCAATGAATATTTGGCAAGTCACTGTTTATTATGAATAGTGTCCACAAAAATTTAGTGATGTCACTGATTGGTTTAAAAAAGAGTTATTTACATTATTCCTAACTTGAGTAAAAACTTCTATTTAGCTTGCCTTCAGATTGCCATATCAACTTTACTTTAAATCTAGTAAAAGCTTAAGTAAACTCTTTAATATACATCTCCAAAATCTTCAAAACTGGAAAACCATCTCTGTCTGCAAAATGCAGTTTCTTGAGCATATCATGGATCTTTACCTCTGGCAGCCCTTCCTGTTCAAAGAAATCCATCATGGTGTCCAGCTGGTGAAGACAGTCTCTGTCTACTGTCTGGCCATAGCCAGTTCCTTCATACTAGAGTTCTGACTTTGCTCATTGTTCTCATCCCCCTCCTCTTTGCTGCCTTCTTCTATTAGGCTGAACTGTTGGAAAGTTCTGATGAGATAAAGGCAGAAAACTCAGAGTAGTCCAGAGATATACAAAGAATCAAGAACAGCCCCTATTTACCACTGACTACAGGATCAGATTTCCCTAAAAATACTTCCTCTCTCTTTAGCAGCTTCTTTAAAACCTGAAGGATCACCAATAAGGCTGAGATCATTAAGAAGGATTTTGAAACGCCTTATTGCCCCAAAGCAAATGTGAATTTGTTCTTAATCATAAGTAAAACTGATTTTCGATTCCATCATTCAGTGTTCCCTTTCAGGGCACATGAAACTAGTGTAGGGATCCGGAGGACCTGTTCTGCGCACTGTGGTATGGCTCACACCCAAGTGTTTGTGAGGAAAGGCGTACTTCACAAAATTCCTCTATTCGACTCCTTTTCCCATTGAGGCATTATGACTTTGTTAAGGGATGGTTACATCTATAGTTCTCATTAGTTTGATTAATGGTACACCTCTAATAGAGGCCGCCACCTGACATTTGGGGAAAAACTACATGGCAGGTAATTTTTAAAAATACTGAACCTGTCCCCTTAACCTAGTTTCATTCCCTCTGGTAAGGGTGGCAATTGGATGTGGCACTCATCAGTGGAAGAGATCTGACATCCTCTCCTCCTCCCCTCTCCAGTTCAGGGAAAAGAAAGATAGCCTGACTTTCTAGAGAAGTTAAAGCAAATGTAGGGAGAGAGCTATTAAGTATGCCCGGCACAGTAAGTGCAGCCTATCACATCCACAAATTTTAAACTCTACGTTACATGTCAACTATACACATTAAGGTTTCACTAGAATATTGAGTCAATGGAGTGATTCTGTTCCTCATAGATAATGCATCTTGCGTGCCTTGCTTGTCTTTTCAATGAGAAAAACAATGAAGTCTAAACATAGGCCAATTTCAAATTTTTCAAATGCTGAACTAAAATTAATATTCAAAAGTCTTTGCTCTGGAGTTGGCTTTGGTTCTCACGACTGATATGACTTCCTTCAATTTTGGTCTTTAGCATTATTACAACTGTTTCTCTAGACCTGATCTAGTCATTGACCATCCCTTGTAACAACAGGATTTGACTTTAATCTTGTTCTAAGAGAAAGCATTTTTAACATCACAAACACATGTAGAGGATACTACACTGGCCTTTGACAACCGTTGGCTACTAGGCTTGTGTGTCGCCGTGAAATCCACCCTGCTGGCTTCCCGTTCAGTACGCACGAGTCAATGCCTGGGGGTTCTGTTTCCTTATGGCCTAACGGGAAGTGGGCTTATTTAAATTTGTCCAAACAAATTGCAAGATTGTTTTTGTTTTTATTGGTTTGCTTTGCTATTTAGTGTTCTATTTCTATATCCATGTCTATTTCCCTCCAAAGATTGCAGAACCTGTGTTTCTAAACCATTGCAAAGCCCCTCCCCAGCCCCGTGCCACAGCAGGTGCCTGGAAACTGCTGACAGAGTCTCTCCTTGGACACGGATGTCCTCTTTCATCAACATGTGTTCCCTCGTGGGTACTAGAATGACATTTGTTTGCCACTTGGATGTCCCTGATGTGACACTTGAGGCAATGATTACTTTACCTTAAACAGTGTAAAATAATTTTACAAAATCAAAAAGCTGAAATATTGCTAAAAATTTCTTTTAAAAAATAGCAGTATTGTCATGGATTTGGGAAAGTGCTATAATCTTTCTCACAAGTAGGATAATTTTACATTTAACTTCATAACAAAATTCCATGTTTGAGAATAACAGATCTATTGGGTACAACAGCCAGTCTATAGACTCCCTAACAGAGGTTTCCCAGTTAAGGAGTAACGACCATGATTTAGTGGTAACATTATTAGGCAGAGCTTAGAAATCAAATGCTTTACTCTCTTGAATTTGAAAAGTATCTGGTAATGGAGGAAATCACTCTATCCTAGAACTCATATTTAGGTTACTATTTCCAAGGTTTCTTTTTTACATGAAATTTCTAATATTATTATAAAATGCATGCAGAAAAGTGCTCCATGAAAAGGTGTAACACACATTTAACAATGTAGTTGTGAACACCTCTCTAATATATATTAGTGTAGTATTTATTACCCCCCAGTGACAAAGTTTTCTTTATTTTTAATTTTAGTGAAATATTCTATTTTGTTAAGATTACAGAGCTGGGGGTCTGGAATAATCTTCAAAACATACAAAGTACTAATCTTCAGCCTCCTGGAAAGAGGCATTGAAAGATAGATGCTGTCCGTGATGAGTTTGTATTACATCCAAGCATGATGCGTCTAAAAATTAAGCTCAATATACAGTGTATTTTTTCTTCAAAGGAATCACCAGGGAAGATGCTTTCATAACTTGATTTTTCACTCTGTTCCACTGTCTAATAAGCCGTAAAAGCCAGACTTCTAGCTCCCAAAGTGTGACAGAGCCAGATCATCAAACAGCATAAAAAGGAAATAAAAGGACAGAATATTGTGATCAATGGCAACTTCCCATGTGATCTGGGAACTAACCAACACCTATTACTAATTATCTAATAGGCAGTGACAGCAAGTTGCAAAGCACAGTGAGTGCAGGTTTGATTTAGACCTAAATGAAATGCTGACTCTATGGGTAAGTAGCCGTGTATAATCTTCAGAGCTATTACTCACAGAGCCCTGGCTTCCTCATCCAAAAATGGGGAAAATAGTAGCTGCTTTGAAGGAATTTTGTGACAATTCTTAAAAAGTATTTTAATATACCATAAACACAAAATAATTGGTAGCTATCCTCTTTAGTCAGTTGACCACATAGAAAACACAGAGCCAGGAGTGGTGGCAGGTTGGGTTGGAATGTATATAAGCCACCATTCTTGCTCCTTAAGGAGGCTAAAAGCAAGCATGAGACCCTACAGTCTTCTAAAGCAAGAGCTTTGCAATGTTATTCTCATATTGGCTCTGTGGAGTAGGTATTGTCATTTCCATTCTATGCATGAGGAAGCTAAGCGTTTGACAGGTTCCCCAGCCTGCCATCATTGTGACCCAGGATGGGTGCTGATAACTACCACATTACGCAGAGCCACTGGATAGTGTATCGTCCGAGGAGACAAAAATAGATACAAACGTGTCTGTGAAAGAGAGTAAAAGTGGATATCATTGTTGCCAGGTAAAGGTGAATGCTTATCTGTCTCAGTCTTTCAAATTTGAGGTTTTTCATACCTTTAAAAAAGCTGTTCTTGAATATTGAAATTATAGGAAGTGGCCAGACCATTTTTCCCATAAGGTCCTCATTTTTTTCCTCTGAAAATAAGAGTTTAATTTAAATTCATATTTGGAGTTTATATTTTTATACAAAAACTGAAAAGACATTTATTTTTATATACTCCTCTTTGCCAAGGTTTTCTCATGTAACACTGTTCCTTCTCCTGTGTGGGTGCCTGATGGTCATGCCTTCTGTCTCTCAAAGGGCCTCAGAGAAACAGAATTAATATTATGTACGCCCCATGGACCTTAAACATTCGGGTTCACTGCATGGCTCCACTCATATGGAAATTTTCTGAGTATGAGAAAAGGGCTGACTAAAGTTATTCATGGATTTTCCACTGCATGGATGGTCAGCACCCCTACCTCCTCCTGCCCTGCCTTTGCATTATTCAGGGGTCATCTCTACTATAGAGAGAGAGATTTATTTAAGGAACTGGCAAATCCCAAATCTGCAGAGGAGGCCAGCAGGCTGGAGATGCAGGGAGAAGTTTATGTTGCAGTTCAAGTGTAAAAGTTCTCTGTTGTCAGAGTTCTGTCTTGCTGAGGGAGGTCAGTCTTTTGTTATATTCAGACCTTCACCTGACTGGAAGAGGTTCATCTACATAGTGGAGAGCAATTTGTTTTACTGAAAGTCCACCGATTTAAATGTTATTCTCATTCCAAAACAATCTAATTGAAACATGCTGAACAATATTTGACCAAATATCTGGGTACTGTGACCAAGCCCAGTTGACCCAAACAAATCACCAGAGGTTTTGTGCTGGCACAAACCCATCCATAGCATTCCGAATGCCCCAATGTGGTCCTTCAGACACTGGGATTTTTTAGGCTATGACTCCTGTTGGTACTATAAACTATTTTTAGGAGAGTGGGGTCTACATGTTAAAAGTAAAAAATAAATTAGGCATACGAGGCCATTCATTTTTCATTAGAACAGTGGAAAAAGAGATTAGTTAAAGCTTTTGTTTTCATATCTAAAAAGTCACAGAAACGTATTAATGTCATTGAACAAGGACTCAGTCTTTTTGAATGCACCCCAATAAAAGACTTAATCTACTTAATTGAAATTGTATTATCTCTTTTAAATTCTGGAGATCAAATTAAAAATTACTTTGGAACATATGAAAATACTTATGCATAACAATTTAATGACATGGTAATTCTGAGCATTTTAGAGTATTTATGGTAGCAAAATTCAAGGCATGTTTGCAGTAGTTGAATGGTATTTTACTCACTGTGCATAATCCTACAGACATTGATGTGCTATATTTCCTGACTCACTTAAGTCAGGTAGGAAAGAAGAATTCCAAAGAGCCCACTTTCATAGCAATTCCATAGAGCAATCTCTTTCAGGAATTATGTTTATAGAAAAGAAGAAATTTGCACTGGAGGTAATGCATATAATCACATTAGCTAAAAATAGAAAAGGCTTATTACATCCTTGTTTGGTATCTATTTTACATCATCACCTGCAGCTATGTTCTGTTGCCATTATTCCAATACTAGTAAGAAGAAATTGCCACTAAGAGCCTCAGAACAGAGGACTCATTTTGTAATTAATGTAACTCAGGTTTCAGCCTCTCGTGAATAACAACTCCAAAGAATAAAAATGTGAAGGCTCTGAAGACTAGTGCAAAAAAAGCACTTAGAAAAACTCTTTGTGAATACGTTTTCTCTCAAAACATATTTGAATATTTGTATAAATAAGGGTGAAGGCTCTATTATGGAGGAGTTTAAATGCCTTTGTTAAAATCTTCTGGAATATTTGCAAATGATGTGTCCAGTTCTGCTCATGAAGAAGCAGCCTATTTATCACAATCAAAATTGTATCTCTAACAAAGATATATCTGTTTGTCTATCTTACTTTTTTCATAATTTTATTTTTTAAATATTTTATTAATTTATTTTTAGGCAGAGAGGAAGGGGTGGAGAAAAAGAAGTAGAGAAATATCAATGTGTGTTTGCTTCTCTCACACCCTCTATTGGGGACCTGACCTGCAACCCAGGCATATATGCCTTGACTAGGAATCGAACCTGCAACCCTTTGGTTCACATGCTGGCATTGAATCCACAGAGCCACACCAGACAGGGCTCATAATTTAAAATGTTACTACTACTTTAGAAAAGTTTGGTCCTTTGAAGAGTTTGTAGAGCATTATCACAACAAAGCTAATGTCCTTTCATCCAGCGATACTTCCCTTTCAATCTTCTTCTCCAAAACTTCTTTGTGGGCCCCTGTGTTCCTTCTGCTGGTTGGGTATCTGATAGTCATAAAGGTTCCATTACAACACAAATTAGCCTTAACACTTCTACTTTGTCAACATGGTCAGCCAGCCTCTTGAGTTTTTAGGTGATGATTACTATGAGGATTTAATATTCATTTCTATTTTAAAAACAGTCTTGCATTTTCTCAAAGCCCACTACAGAATATCAAATCAACTTTGTATTAACTA
Source organism: Artibeus jamaicensis (assembly GCF_021234435.1). Lineage (NCBI taxonomy): Eukaryota > Metazoa > Chordata > Mammalia > Chiroptera > Phyllostomidae > Artibeus > Artibeus jamaicensis. The sequence goes on along the minus strand of NW_026522025.1, from coordinate 19,450,132 downwards.
TTGGAAATATCTCTTTATTGAAACCAATTTTTAATTTTATCTCAACTTTTGTTGGATCTATTTTTTAATCAAATACTGGCCTTTGCAATTCAAGATTAAATCTCATTTGATTAATTTCAGGCCATTTTTTCCTAGCCTTTTTGTACTATTATATGATATCTCATCACTTGATATCCTCTCTCATCTGAGGATTTAATTAATGTCATTAAAAACCAACTGAAGATCATTTATAAAGATGTTTAACACACTAGAGTTCAAGACTACTCTGAATGAAAGAAAACACTTCACACTCACTTTTAAGGACTTACAATATGCCTTTATACTTTTCACTAGTTTATCAGTAAGCTAAATACAACCTTTTATTATTACCTGAATACTTCCCAATAGGATTCTGAGTTTCCTAACATATCAATGATTTTACCATCATCAATTTTAGGAGTTCTTTAGTTGGCATGAATAACAATTTCCCCAAATAGTTATGTTTATATTGTATAAATGCATTTTTCTGTAGAAAGCATTCACTCATAGTCTTATAATTAATTCTCAAAAGAGTACATAGCTCCCAAAGTATATAAAATTTTGTGCCTTCTTTTGGAGTTTTATTTAAAAACAATTTATGATGCAATTCACCTGTGTGGTAGACAGAACATTACTCTTTCCTGCTTGGTGCCTAACATCTGAGTTATCTGTATTATTCACATTCATTTTCTTGTAAAGTAAGCATTTTCCTAAGTGCACATATTTATGATATTCCATATAACTTTTCAAAATACCTATTTTGAATATATGTTATTTTGGATAAAAAAACAAATTGTAGACAGTGAAAAATAAAATTATTTTTAAATAAATATTTATTGTAATATAAACAAATGTGATGTTATCCAGGGATTATAAAACTTTTAGAAAAACAAATCCTGTCAGTCTTATTTAATGGCTTTTCCCTGGACATTATATATTTAGAACATCAAGGAGATTCCAAAGTTCTCTGGCTTTTAAAATGCTCTTCCTATTGCTTTATCCAGAAAAGAAGTGAGAGAGCTAGATTATACCTTTCAGTATTTTCTCCATAAGATGAGTACTCAGATGTGAATTATTAACACTAACCGATATCTATTTCATGGACCTTCTTTACTCTTTGAATGTGGTGTTAATTAAGCCTATGCCAATGTGGGGGAAATTACAGTGGCATATTCAATGGTGTTGAAAGAACATTTCATGTGAAAAACATAAGGTTATAACACTCTTTACTGTGGGGTGAGGAGGGTGCTGGGGTCCCCCATGATTAAAGGAGAGGTGCAGACTAGGGAGAGTGTTAACAAGAGGACAGCAAACACAAGTGAATGCTCTGGGAAAGATAAAGAATGAATATATTTCTAGTAAACAGGATGAAGAGAAATATAGTGTTTGTGTTCAAATGTGTTTTTACAGTGAGCATAAAGTCTGGTGTGAGAGAAACCTGAATAGGAAACCAAGTCCTGCTCTTATCCGCTGGCCAGCTTTGATTTTCTCCTTTAGGTAAAATATAGAATAATATCTACTTTGGAGACACTTGTTAGGAAAAAGCATAATTTTAAGAAACATGCTTAGAATAGTGAGTATTAGGCATACTCACTAAAATAAAATGCTATTATTTTATTTATTTATTTTACTTCTTTAATTGCATTTTTCCGTTATCATGTATCTCCCTTATCCTCCCTCCCCCACAATCACCACATTGGTGTCCATGTCCGTGAGTTCTTTTTTCCTTTTGCTCAATCCCTCTACCTCCTAACCTCCCCCCATACTTGGCGTTATTTCCAATATTTTTATTAGGTACTCCTCCTCATAAGCAGCCCCAATGCTGCACACAGAGACCATTCTGAATTGCTAATCATCAAGTTGCTTGAGGGTAGGTTAGTATTAATGGAGGCTGGAAAATAGAGAAGGGGTCTGCTAGCCCGTGGAGGACCCTTGATCAGTCAGTTCTTTATTTAACACACTAATGTATGGATGAGTTTGACATAATTCAAATTTTGTTGAATACTATGAGGTACAATCTTTTTTTTCCCATGTTTCTCCCTCTCTGCCCTCTTTCCTTTCTTCCTTAGAACTGTGGCTAAATACAATTATGTGCCTCTGCAGGGGATTAATCATCAGGTCTGATTTTGCCATCTCCCTTTTATCAAAAGTGTGGTGGAAGGTAATAATGTTTGGCAGAAAAGAAACCTAACATCGATTAGACTGTGTTTCTTATTCTGTTTTGAAATAGCAAGGAGTATTATATATTCATGTCACATATTAATATATAGTAAAATATTAACAAAAATATAGGTAGAATATTGTTTAGATAAGAATGTTTTCAAATAGAGATTTTTTTTCTTCTTTTAAAATTGGATCTCTGCAGTCTCATTTTTTGTAGGTAGTCTTGCTACACACTGGAAGCAATAATGCTTCATAAACTTGCATTGTCTTCCAAACTTCTGCCTGTGCTAAGAGTATTGAATTAAGCTAAGTTGGAAAATGTATATTACTACTAGAAAATTAATTTCTCAAATTTTCTTCTGTTATCAAAGCAGATATATATATATATATATATATATATATATATATATATATGTGTTTGTGTGTGTGTATGGCTACTATATTATTGTATACAGTTCATTGTTTTCTATGGCTTCTCATAGTAGATTTTTATAAGACAATTAAAATAGAAAGTAGGTCTTTGTGAACAACAACAGCAAAGCAAATAACTTATAATACAAATGAAGAAAATAAACTCTAATTGCATACCTAGAATGTCCTTCAAAATAGCATATGTAGGTTTAACATTCATGGCTTTTGTCTATTTGGCTTTAGCTCAAATATCAATAACATGTCCCACATAGTCAGATATTAGGAGTTGGGGGCAGTGGGGGAAAATAAGTGGGCCTAGTCAGCCAACCGCATAACACTAGTTTTGCCTTGTCTGCTGGAGGCCAGGCTCTTATGACTTTATACCTCACAGAAATTAATTAATTAACTGAATGTAATACACAAACACATATGCATACATAGACACACCAGTGTCACTATATACCACACACAAATATATATATATATATATAAAGTTTATATATAAGTTTAGATGTATAAATATACTGAAACTCATTAACTCGATAACTTCTTTTTAAAAATAAGAACACTGCCCTGGCTGGTGTAGCTCAGTGGATTGAACACGGGCCTGCAAACAAAGGATCGTAGTTCAATTTCCAGTCAGGAATTGAACTTTCTATTTTAATTGTCTTATAAAAATCTATTCTGAGAAGCCATAGAAAACAATGCCTGGGTTGCAGGCTGGTTCCCAACAGGGGACACACGAGAGGCAACTATACATTGATATTTCTCTCCCTCTCCCCTTCCCCTCTAAAGATAAATAAATAAATTCTTTAAAAAAAAAGAAAACTGAAGTACAAAGAGATTAGCTGGTACAAGATCACATAGGTATAAATTGGTGGCTGTGGTTCAAAATGAAGAAGTCTAACTCTGAGACTATTGCTTAACCCTTATGCAACCAATGCCTCATGTGACTCAGCAGTGAATTAGATGATTGAGATTCAGAAGCCATCCCTTGTGACTATAGGTTGTCCTGTAATTACTTCTCGGTTAGGTTGGAGAACCGACAGAGGAGATAACCAAAGTGGTTTCTTTAACCAACAATCCTTTTTTATTAGAACCATGGAATTGCACAATAAAAGGAATGAGGGGACAGTGAAAGAGAAAGGCGAGCAGAAAGGATGCATTGGAGGTCTATAACAATAAATACTATTAAATGCATATATGCAGGTACTCTGGTAACAATTTTTTATATTGTGATTGATTGCAAAAATGCTCATAATTTCCTACTGTCCCTTCTGTCCTTAACTTTTTGCGATGTGACTTCACAGTTATTCGCATTAAAACATAGAATCTATTATCCCAGTGCTTGAATTTTGGCTGCCTTGTCACTTGCTTTGACCAATAGAATGTGGCAGAGGTGATATTATGCTACTTCTGGGTTTTAGTTTCAAAAGCATGAGGGCGTTTATTTTTCCTCTGTCTTAAACTTCTGCCACCCCTTGAGAAAGTGTTGATGGCAATGAATGGCCCAGGCACCCTCATTGCCGTAGCTGGCAGCTAGCCAACTGGGCAAACACTGTGGTGCAGCCTCACTAAAGCATCCAAGACTGTCCTCAATCAGCAGAAATGCCCAGATCTTCTATACACTTATGAGTAAAAATAAATAAGCCCCTATATTCTGAGTATTCTTTTATGCAACAGCAAGTGATAAAGGTTATTTCCTAAAATTTCATAACTCTTTGGTAGGTATTATTAACATTTCAGACATAACAAAACTCCGTTATAATAACATAGTAATGGTGGGATCCACTATTTACTCTCCAGTTGTATGGCCTTATTCCAAGGTCTTGTTCTGCTCAGAAGGAAACAAGTTAAGCAATTGACAGTTAATGAAGATCTAGATATAAATTTCTCCTTACTTCCAATCCAAATTTTTAAGCTATAAATCAAGACAAGTTTTATGAGGCAAATTCTAATATCCATAGATTTGGCTTCACTGCAACAGAAGCGAGTTTATTTAGTTAACATTATAAAAAGATAGGCCGAAATCCAAGATGGAAGCAAACTTATTTATTTATTCAACAAACATTTATTAAGTGCCTGCCATATGCTAGGCCCTGTGCTTGGCATTATTAAGAATCTATGATTTCAGAAAGAATGCTAAGCTAAATAATTTAGGCAGAACATGGTGAGTTATTTGTGAGGATGCAGACTAATTGGAAGTTTCCTAGTTTAAATGCTATGCTTGTGCTGCAGAGAGAATGTTAGAGATCTAAAGGGAAATGCACATACGTTTTAAAACAATTTGTCAGGATAATTGAGTGTATTAAGAATGGGACTCGAAACCAAATTTTTTCAACCCACTTTGAAGAGAACACAGTATTAATTTGGTGCAACTGGTTCATAACACCAATTCTACTACAGCCATAAACCCAAGTCAAATACTGAAATATGGACCCAGCTTTATATATTGCCAGAGACAGAATAGGGAATCACACTAAGTACCATCATGCTAGAGCCACCAACTCAAAATGACATTTGCCATTTATTTTTTATGCAGCTCTGCTTTCTTCCCCATTACTTCCAGCTCATAAAAACATTGGTTTCTTTTGGAAAGAGTCTCTCTGTAATGAATTCTAGGCTTGATCAACTATTGAGAAATAAATTTTCTTTTCTCTCACAGTATATAATTTTCTCTTTCTAACTCTTGAGAAGGAACTGGTGATAGGAGTTAATGGTATTTGCCTTTAGAAAACAATAAGGTCTGACTCAGAATTGCACAAGACCTGTTTTATGTCCTTATTGCAGGGAAAAGTTACACCTTGTCACCACCAGGTGTGAGGAGTACTTTTCTTGGGTTAAAAAACAGTTTCTACTATATTTGACTTATATCATTGTGAATAAATACATAATAAGCAATAAGATCTACTTTCTGATAATCTCAAAAATAATAGCTTACATCCAAGAAAACAGATACTTTCTCTTTACTGTTCGAAGTAATGAAAATGCATTCCCTTTGTATCATGTTCTCTGAATCTGTTTTTCAGGATGTTTTTATCTCCACATATCAAGTGTGGCCTTAGAGCCCAAGGAAAGACAGGTTCTTTCCACACTGAGTTCACAAATATGTAGATACCCAGTTATTTAAGAACACTATAACTTCTTAGCATGTTTGCAGTCAAAGCCAAACATTTTAGTGGAGAAGGAAACACATTCCGGGAATGATGGTCTTCCTGATTGGAATTCTCCATCTACTCACTGCAATGCAATTAGCACTTGAGTTTCAGAAGGGGCCATCCCATTTTGCCTAACTGGACAGTGTGGTTTAGTAAAGCTGTTCTTTCTCCACTCTGCTTACATGATGCACTGTGTTAAAGAGTTAGACCTACTCCCCACTGACTTTTTACTAACTTCCTTATCCTCAGTGCAGTCCAACAAATCTCTATTGAAGGTCTACCAAGTATTGTTGTTTGCTCTTTTATTATAGTTTATAGATGACCTGGATGAAACTTCACAAGGTCAATGTGTTGCCTATTTTGAATTGTGTAGACATCAGAGCTTATTCTCTTTCACTGTGTGGGCCTTTCATTTGGTTTGACTCATGAGGTCTCATCAGCTAGTGCCTTAAAGGACTTTTTTTTTTGGTAAAACTCATCATTTATCCATATATGCCAGAGCAAGAAAAATCTAGAGGAAATTTTCCTTTCAGCTGTGTTTCTCTGGTGAAGAGCTTTCAGACATATGGCTGTACTGTGGTATGTCACTTCGATCATCTGGCTGTCAGTGTGTAGAGCTATGTTGATTCTGTCACTGGTATCACTGTTCTCCCCGACTATCTCTTACTCTTCCCTCTCATTCAAACCTCGTATTCACACTGTCATCGCATCCCGTCATTTTCTATTTTGAACTGCCTTTCAGCTTCCGTCCTCCTTTTCTTTCCCATCACCACTACTGCAGCCTGGGCTGATGATTCTCACAAGGATGCTCAGCTGATTTTTCTCCCTCCAGTTTTTACCACCTCTAAACCAACGTTCATAATTATATATGAGTCCAATGTTCATAAAGCTCTACTTCTCTTCCATTATTCCCCACTGGATAGCCTAGAGTCATTCCCTCTTACCATTTTATAAACACATTCTAACTGGTTCACCCTGTTCCATTCAAACCAGCACGCCCACTTGTCCCGATACACCTGGATACTATACAAAGAGGCATAAGCTTATTCCTGCCACATTGCTTTTTGAATGCTTTTCTTCCAATTCAAAAATTTTCTCAGTATCTCCTCTCTTATTGAAATCCTCCTAATATTCTCAGGAACCAACACAAATTTCATTTCTCCCAGTGTCTGCTCTAACAGACACACTCAGCCCCTCTGTGCTTCCATAGCCCTCATGAAGGCTTTGTGACAGCGCCTATCACTATGTGCTGTAATTGTCCATTCTCAGGACTGTGTCTCACACTCAGTAATGAGCCCTCTGATAATAGAAAAGAGTCTTCTTGTTTAATTTCATAACCCTCTGTACGCAGAAATGTTTGACTCAGAGTAGCTTCTCACTGAAAACTTGTTCAAGTATTTAAAACTCTCCCTTTTCTGAATGCTTACCTCTAAACCAGAAGAGAAGTTTACCAGCAGGCCACGGACCTAAAGATGAATGCACCGATTATAGCACGTACCCCAGGATGAAGGAGCTTTCATGAACTTGAGCTATCCTTTTTCATTTGTAACTATTTTTCTCTCAAAAGCTACTTAATTATTAGACCTTTGATCCTTTAATAGAATCTAACACAATTATGGTTACTGAGAATCTGGTGATTTGAATGTTTAGGCTTCTAGAGTGCAAGATTCTCAATGTCTATCACAGCAACTACTGGCTGAGCTAAAACATTGTCCTAAAAGACAGACAACTGATTTTCTGTTTGCATCTTTCTGTATGGACCTATCACATCAAAGAAACCTATTGTATGTTTTATTTTTATTTTTAAACACAATTTTAAAATATATTTATTTATTTATTTTTAGAGAGAGGGTAAGGGAGGAAGAAAGAGAGGGAGAGAAACATCAGTGTGTGGCTGCCACTTTTGTGCTCCCAACTGGCACTCTGGCCCACAACCCAGGCATGTGCCCTGACTAGGTATCAAACCGGCAATCCATTTGGTTCACAGGCTGGCACTCCACGCACTGAGCAGCATCAGCCAGGGGTGAATGCTTTATTTTCCTTAGTCCATGTAATGAGCTCCTGCTAAAGGCTACCTTCAGAAATGTAGAGTCAGTCTTTGGAAATACATCCTAATATAGCAGGTTAAAATATCTCTGGAACTCCTACATCCAGAGGATGTTGATGGCACACAATCTTTCCTGCAGTTATGATTGGGATCTTAATCACAGAAATTTCATGTATATAATTATGTTTTCCCATGACACCTGGTCTCCTGCACACAGTAAATACTATGTGAATACTTGCTAAGTGAATGACTAGATTGTAACTAAGCGCTGAACTTGGTAGTGGCTCAGAAAAGGCACTATCAATACGAAACAAACTAGAGAACTCTCCTAGGGGAATGGCATTTCAAACCTTCCCATAAAAACATTTCCTATCCCTCTTAGTGTTTTATTGAACACAGCCACTCCCATTAGCTTACATATTGTTTATGGCTGTGTGTGTGTGTGTGTGTGTGTGTGTGTGTTACAATAAGCAGAATGCAATAGAACAGAGACCTTATGTCCTGCACAGCGAAAAATATTAACTCTCAGGCCCTTTACAGAAAAGCTTTCTTTTCATTTTTTAGGGTAGGATATATTATTTTATTGATTTATAGATTTAAGAAAATGTTAAAAACATAGAGTAAACTTAAAACTCTGTCTTGTCCATGGCCATTACACCACATACAGCACAAAAAACTAAAATGCTTTTTGTGTCCAAAACTATTATCCAATTCAGCAAAGACATCACTTACATCCTAGACCTATGAAAAAAGTTCCAACAACCCAACTTCACTGTTTGTGTTTGTCTTACTTCTTAATATCAGTGAAAATATTGACTAACATTCGCTCAAGAGCTGTATCAGAATGCCAAAAACTACCCGCACGCCACTGCCCCTGAACTATTGCTGAGTCTCAACCCTGAATCCTACACCAGCTCTGGGATGGGGGCAACAGAAATCCAAAGGAAAGGCAGTTTCTGTCCTCAGTGCTGCTCACTGTTCAGCCAGAGGGAATTCCTCCGCCTGTGTAATCGTTTTTTCCAGGGACCACAGGTCGGGCGCTTCATACCTACCACCAGCAAGAAGGAGACCTTGAAAGTAGGCATAGGAAATTCATTCTTCCCTTTCATGTGATGAAGCCACAGTTGTGTTCATAAATGTGACTCTTAAGCAATATAAGATCTGGATAGTCAAAGAGGCATTGAAGCCAATTCAAAATTTCTAATGAAAACACATTTTGGAGAGAAGCTTTAAACAAGAGTTAAAACAAACAAAATCCCCCAGAATGTTCTTAGCTTTTGGTATAGCAAGAGTGTCCAACCTTTTGGAATCACTGGGCCATACTGGAAGAAGAATAATTGTCTTGGGCCACACGTTAAATACACAGGCACTAACAAAAACTGATGAGCAAATAAGAGGTTTTAAGCAAATTTACAATTTTGTGTTGGGCCGCATTTATAGCCATCTTGAGCTGTATACAGCTTACGGGCTTCAGGTTGGACACCCTGGCCTAGAGCAATGCCTAACACCCATTAGGTATTCACTAAATGCCTGCTATATGAATTAATTAAATAATAAACACATATGCCAGAGATAAAACTCTGTTAGATGAAACTTCACTATGCCTTCAGAGATATTTTGTGCATCTTGAAATATTTAGAGACCCTGAAATAGATGTCCAGTCATATTCCTTAATCTATGAGAAACCCATAGTTCTATGGAAGAGAATTTGAATTTAGCCCCAATTAGCAGTGATTTATATAAACATTTTTGATGGTCTGTGTCTTTAAGGAAGATTAGACAAGAGAGAAAGACAAGGCTCCTAAAAGAAAATCACCACTGAGAAAATAAATCTGATAATGTTGGGTAGGCTACACTGGAAACTACTCAGGCAAAGTAGTTATTCTGGGGAATAAATGGTTGTGCCTGACATTTCCCTGGCCCTACCACCTTGGGAAGGATTGTGGTACAGTATCAAGAATAGAACTAGACATTTCACTGTGGACTCCACTGTGCAGTCTCTGGATGGAGACCATGATCCCTCTTCTTAAAAAGAGCATGTTAAAGAGAGCTGCTGGCTAGAAAAGAGGGAAACCCTCATGTCTTAGTCACTTTGGGCTGCCATAACAGGTGAGCATAAGCTACTTAGCTTATAAACAGCTTAAATATATTTCTCACAGTTTTGGAAGCTCAAAGTTCAAAATCAAGGTGCTTGCTTGGTCAGATTCTGATGAGAACTCTCTAGCTTGAAGGTGGCCATCTTTCTTGTTTTAGTCTCACGTGGGAAAAAGAGAAAGAGAGAGAGAGAGCTCTTTCTTGCCTTTCCTAATAGGGACACTAATCCCGTTCATGAAGACTCTGTTCTCATGACTTAATCATCTCTAAAAGGCCCCCTAATACCATCATATTTTGGTGTTAGGATTTTAACATATGGAGTTTGGGAGAGTACAAATATTTGAATCATAACATGTTAGTTCATCTTTCGTAAAAAATGAGGATATAACTATGAGTCAGACCATAACGGTCAAGAGACCAAAAGAGTGTTTTTAACCTTAGAATCCAAAGCTGAGGTATCTCATTAGCAGCAGCTCTGATTATAGATAAGAACCCCCTGCCAGAAATAATTGGAGTGTGGTATCTCTGAAAAAGGTGAGCTGTCTGCCTCATCAAGTTGATAGGAGCTTGTTGCACTGAGATTTGAAGTATTGCTGGCAATGTAGCAGAGTCTTTCTTACTGGCTGGTGATGCCAGAGATATGCTGGGTTCAATATGTGTTCAACCTCAGAAGACCTGATGATTTTAATTTAATTTTTCATAGAAAAGAAACAGAAAGAAACTTACAATATGACAAAAAAAAAGAACCTTGGAGAATTGACTTCTAATTGATTTCAGTTTGATTTGACATAATAGTCAAATCCAGACAAATTTTGGTATCCTCCAAACTCAAGAATCTTTATTGCTTTAATCACAAAATACATTGAAGACTTGTTTCCAACTTAATCTGGATTCAGATTTCAGATAATAGCAATGGGCTGTGAGATAACATGGAAGGGTTAAACTATACTTATGTTGCACAATTTCCAAATATGATTGTCTTTCCCTCCTCCCTGTCCATGAATGGAACCCGCCCTGAAACCCAGATGCAGGCCCTTGACCCTCAGGCCTCAGCCTCCTCGCATCACTCAGCTGTCAGCAGTATTTATTGTGCATTGATTGGGAGGAAAACATAAGCCAAACCTTTTTTTTTTCCTTGAGGGAGCACAGCTCACACTGCAGGCAATAAATAATGACACGGAATCAGAGCAAACAGCAGCTCCTGCAGAGTGCAGGACAGCAGGTGTACATTGCTAGAAAGTTGGAAACTCAAGAATTTGGTCTCTGATGGCAATAGGCCAAGGTTACTGGGAAACAGGAAGCAGTGTGGACTTGAATCCCATAGACGTGACCCACTGACCTGCTCATTAGAAGAGTAAAAAGGCAAAGTGTAATTGCGGGCAGCTGTGTGGATTGTATAGGTGACTGTTAGAAACAAAATAGAATAACATAAAAAAGAAAAGAAAGGAAAGGAAACCTATCTTGTAGCTGGAGAAACAGAAAAGGTCAGAAGTTCGTGTAACAACAACAGGGTGTTTCCCAAGTGTCCCCTGAGGGACCCACAGGGCAAGTTCTCTTTCTCTTTATCACGTCCCTTTGCTTTGTTTTCTATCCCTACCCCTGCTTTTCATATGAAGGGAGAAAAATAGGACTAATTCAGAGCTAAAGAAAAAATTGAAACATTGATTGAGGACTAACAATAAGCATAGAAATGAATTGAACACATAGGACACACACACACACACACACACACACACACACAATCTTGTCCTGAAATTCAGTGTAATTGGAGACTAAGAAAGGTGAAGAATTACCATGCAGAGTACTAACACTCAATACCGTCTCCATTTCAATTACCGGAAAATATTTAGTACATAGCTCTACAATAGCACTTAGGCATGGTATTGTAATGGCGAAATCCAAAATTTGAATACCCCTCTGGCCTTAATTTATTTTCCTTATCTGATTCTGAGACTTTAGGTTTATTACAGAATTGTTGAATTCTTATAGAAATTGTCAGAAATGTAATATTTATTTGCTGAACTTTTGACCTTACATTTGGTTTCACTTTTTAATTTTCTACTTATTTATCCTTGATATGGAATTTGTATTTTTATCTGAGTCTATTTTTATCCTCTTTATCTGAAGATGTTATGCTTGTGTTTTTATATATGCATGTTTATCTCATGGTATAGTTATATAACAATTCTAAGAAGAAATATAGTTTGGGAAAAATAAAACTAAGAATTGTGTGTTGCTTGTTTTTATCTTCAGAAAACCAATGTTTTGGACAAGAATTTTGTGTTGCCATTTGATCTGTATTTTCTGAAAAGTAGTAAAAAACATATAAATAAGGGGCTTCAGTAAATCCTGGCACTAGTCATTTCTCTCTGTGTGTGTCGGTCTCTCTGTGTTGGCATTTACCATGAAACCAAAAACACTGAGTCTCAGGCTGTAGCAGAAAACTATGTGGCATAGAAAACTGAAGAAAGGTTATCTACAGTCAGCTTTTCCGCCTCTCTATTGATCAGAGTTGCATGATGAAATAATTGCAGGTAGGAGATGTAGACCCTTCAATTTACTTGGAAAATGGAAAGCTAGGCATTCTTGTGAGAGTTTTCAGCAGCCTATCAAACTTCGCCCATCAAAGATAAAGCTGTGATTGTTTCTATTGCTCAGCTGTAAAGCACTTGATGTATTTCTCAAGAAAAACCCTCCCTTTTTCCTCTCTGCTCCATTTTTTGAATAGGTAAAATAGAAAACAAAAATAAAGACTTCATTCTTTTTCTATATAAGTATTGGTTGTTTACTGTGCAGTCAGTCATACCAATCTGAATTTCACCATTAGTCTCGTTAGTGGTTTTTGGAAATTGCTGTCACAGGAGAAGGGCTAGAAGTGAAAACTGCTCAGAGCAAAAGTATAAGCTTCAAAGCAGTAGCATGCTAACGGCTCTAATAACACTTAGTTGTTTTCACCTTTTTTCCTAAAGGGATCTTGGCTGTCATTATTAATCAAATGTTATTTATAGACAAACCTCCATTTAGTTCTTTTCTTTTGTCATCATCCCTAGGTTTCACTACTGTATTAAAAAGTACTCCATGAAAAGAGTCATTTTACTTTTACATTGTAGAAATACAGTTATGTTGGATAGTACCTAACCCTGCTTTCATCAATAAGCAGAAAATTTTAATAACTCAAAAATCATTTCCTTTGGGGCTATATAATTTGACTATGAATGAGTGACAGACAGCTCTCTTATATGGTTGAAACCATCTTTCTTTTCAGAGAGAAAATGAGAGGAAAAATCTTGCTCTTTTTTTGCTTCCATAGGCTCACATATAATCTTAAAGAAATGAATATCTACTTATATCTCCTTTTAAAAAATGCATGTCATGCTGATTCCAGATTATTCAGATGAAGAAAGGAAAGCCCATTTAAATAGGAAATGTCAACCTTAAAAATTAAACAGCAGTTATTTGAGCAACAGGTGAGTTTATTTGGGACTAGAAGAGGGATCCGAATTTGGGACATGCAAACCATGTCAAACCCCAGGCAAAGCCAAAGAGACAAAAAGAAACTCCGCTTTTGTTGTGTTCCAGGAGGAAATCCAGGAGAGTTGTATGGTACAGGAGCCTGTTGGTGGGGAACAAAAGCTTGGGTTTGTGGCAGTTGCTTATTGGTGATGTGCAGAGGGCCTTCGCTGCTGCCAGGGCGGCAGAATCTTCCTTCCTGCTGAGTGATATGAGATGTGCTGAGTGGTAGTGTGGGAGATCTCTCTTCATGGTTTCCTGCCTCCATTTTGATGAGGTCTCCATTAATTTTTCACAAAAACGGCAGCTGATTTGTAAAACACAACAAAGCAAAACAAACAAACAAACAAAAAGCCAGAAGCAAAAAGAATCTCAAATGTGTAACGCAGATGTTTTCCTTAAAAAGGAGAGAGTAGATTTAGTGAATGAAATGACTTGTAGGTAGAATCATGGTTGTTGTGATAGGGAAGGGAGACTTTGTGTTAGTAATCAAAAATATCATCGTGGGAGTGTTAATGAAGTGGAGATATACAGATACGTAAATAGAAACAATTCAGAAAGAAAGAGCATGCTTGATTTTATGCTTTCATTTAATGCATGAAGGGAAAAGAGATCTGAGAATTCAGAAACAAGGACCAAACAATTCTGGACTGGAACATCAGATGGGTACAGGTGCAGTGGAAGCCAGAGGTCATCCAGGGGACCTTGCTCTCACACTGGTACAGTAAACACCTTGACAAAAGCACACCTTCTACCACTCAACACAGAAGAAGTTTGTGAAAATTGAGAATGCCAAGACCTGGGACAACATTTCAATCTAGAAAAATGTAGCCCTGGCTGGTGTAGCTCAGTGGATTGAACACAGGCCTGCAAACCAAAAGATCGCAGTTTGATTCCGTCAGAGCACATGCCTGGGTTGCAGGCCAGTTCCCAGCAGGGGGTGCACCAGAAGCAACCATACACTGACATTTCTCTCCTTCTTTCCTTCCCTTCCCTTCTAAAGATAAACAAATAAAAATATTTAAAAGTATGCTATAAGTGAAAGAAAGATGGAAGAAAGGAAGAAACATTTTCTGGAATATCTAAAGTTTATGATTAAGTTAAACAATAGTAGTAAAAGGCTTATATCAAGATACTGACATTAGATTTTCTGATTTGTTTAGCTTCTTCAAAATATTTTCACTTTTTCCTCTTTTCTTCTGATGCATATGGAGCATTTATTATGAGTTTAACACAATGGTAATCATTTTATGTGCATCACCACATTGATTCCCTTAGAGGTATTTTAATTACACTCATATTATAAAGAACCTGAAATTTACAGCGATTGTGTAACTTGCCCAAAATCACATACTCAGTAAGTGGGAACTAGGATCCGATAGCTAGTTTTCTTTATTTTAAAATATGTTATCTTAATTTTCTTTATGTTTCTTTTTTTATGAAGAACTAAACAGACTAGTACTAGTTGCATAACTTCAACATAATCTCATATGTTGATTTTTGAATCAAGATGGTATTTCTAGGGCTTATGCCATATCTTCTGATTAAAATGTTTGCAAGTGGGATTAAAATGTGTGCCATTTTTGAAATTTACATAGATGAGTTATAAAATACCAAGGGAAAACAAGGAAGAATCTATAAGTTAGGCTATTTTCTGAACATAATTAAAACATGTGTAAGTTATATGTGGTTGACATATGAAAAGAAACTCAGCCTTACTATTCTTCTAGGAGATGCAAGTTAAAACAATGAGATACTATTTTATATCCACTAGAACTGCTAAAATAAAAAGACTGACAGTACCAAGTGTTGCCAACGATGTAGGACAACTAGAATTTCTGGTAGGAGTACAAAATGGTACCACCATTTTGGAGAACTGTTTTGGCAATTTCTTATAAAATTAAACACATATATCCTATGTGACAGAAATTCCACACCTAGACATCTACACGAGAAATAAAAACATATATCCACAAAAGACTTGTACGCGAATGTTCATAGGAAACACACTTATACCAATAGAAAATTAAAAATAACCCAAATAGCCATAAACAGAAGAATTGATAAACATATTATAGTATATTTATATATTGGAATACTACTCAGCAATAATAAAGAACGAATGAATAATACATGCAATAAAGACAAATTTTACGTGCATTTTAGAGACCAAAAGAAACTAGACAATTCTATTTATATGAAGCACAAGACTCATCAGAACTAGTCTATGGTAACAGAAGTCAGTAGTTCCTTCTGTGTGTAGAGGGTGCCAGGGGTAGATAGACTGAAAGGAGCGTGATAAAGTGTTCTGGGATGATGAAAATATTTTATGTCTTGTTTTAGATGAGGGTTGCACACAAGTATACAGATGTCAAAATTCATTTTTTTAACTTGAGATATGTACATGTAAGTTATATTTCAATTTTTTAAATTATGCAGTTTCTATTATCATGGTCTTTCTCCACTTACAAATGAGAAAACTGAGACCCAGCGGGGATACGGTAGGATTTTTGGCTCTTAGGTTATAGGATTTACATCAGAATTTAGGTCTCCTTAATTCTTTCTATTTTTAAAATTTATATTGAATTTATTTAAGTGACATTGGTTAATAAAATCATATAGATTTCAGGTATATAATTCTATGATATATTACATTACATTGTGTGTTCACCACTCAAAGTCAAGTTCTCTTTCCATCACCTTTTACCACTTACCCTCCTCTACCTCCCTGAATCTCCCTTTCCATCTGGTAATCACCACACTGTTGTCTGTGTCTATGAATTTTTGTTTGTTTCTTTGTTTCTTTGTTTTGCTTAATCCATGTACTTTTTTCACCTCAGTTCTCATTTCAAGTCCTGTGCTTTTTCCTTTTTCCTTTTTCCAAATGCTCTTGTGTAATAATGAGGTTCTCCTTTACACTGTATCTACATATCTGAAAAAATACACCAGACCGAAATATCTTTTTCAATAATAAAAATGTTAAGATGGAAAAATTGCAAGGACTAAAATATTAAAATTAATTAGTTTGGTGCATTTTTTAAAAGATGTCTAGACCAATTCTAAAAATCTCCTTGCACAGATGACACTAACCTGAATGTCCAAGAATAGTCATTTTTGTTCTCTTTTTTTAGTACCACAGTCTATATTTCTGGAAACAACCAGGGAAGATAACTGGCTCCTTTTTTGGGGATTACATTTTAAGTTAAAGGAGTTTCTCCCACGCTGGTAAATTTAATGAATAGAGTGCATTCCATTTCATCAAATCTGTACATATGTACAAAAGATCAGCTTCTTGCACTTCAGTCAGACACACAGTTATGAAAGTGCCATAAAACCTGTATAATCACCACCTGCATGTAAAAAAAATGCCAGCAATAACTTACCAAAATATTTCCAGTGAAAATATGACTTTGACCCAGATGGCAAAATAGGCTGCATTGGCCATAAATCTGCAGGCAGTAAATGGGCAGGTGGTAAATCTGCTATCATTGCTTGTGTTTCCCCAACACTTTATCTGCACAGACTTTTCCTAAGGAAATAAAAATTCTGGAAATATGGAATAGAAACAAAATACTGACTGAACACTCTGGTGTCAGACTGTACATTTCTTGAAATTTAGGAAACAGATTCTTAGATTTAGAGGCTTGAATCTGAGACACTGAAAAGTAGGAGTGGGGGGAAGTGTGCAGAGAATGGAGGAGAAAATATACAGAAAGCCTCAAGTTTATTTTCTATAACTTTTGACAATAAGAATTACTCTGGAAATGTGAAGTTTGTTAACTTCTTTGCACATAAAAGGAAATAATCTTCAAACAATTAAATTTTATTTACCTCCCAATTTTTATTTCCTATCACAACTGTCTTTACCCAAAATGATAGAAAGGAGATAACAAGATTTTCATGAACTCAATTTAGGATACTTTGTGATCACTTTATTCAGATTTGGGGATAAGATTATATCCTATTGAGTGGTAATTTGTTTTTATTTTTTGAGAAGAGAATGGATGTACTCACTATCAATCATCTTGTAAAGTAGTGTTTAACCTGGGATAAGAAAATGATGTGGAATCTGGACTTTGGAGGGAAGCATCTTCATTCCTGGGATATGTGAGCCTGAATCTGAGGCACCTGTTCCAATAGTCACAGGGAGCTGTCATGTCTACATAGACTTAGATTAAGATCTAGAGATTCCACTCCTTGATTCCTCGACCTGTGTATTCTTCCAGTTGGTGCCACAGCAAAAATAAAGGTCTTTGATTCAATGCATATTCTGAGTCCTTAAAGACTGCACCCCCTCCTTTTAGAATAGGGCTGATCCCTTGGCACTTCAGCTGTGCCTTCAGCAGGTTCTTCCAGCACATCCCAAGGTCAGCAGTCTGGTTGAAGTATATGCTACAACCAGTTGATCTCATGGTCATGGATCTACTCATTCACCTCCTTTATTAAAAAGGGAGGACTCTTTTATGTTCCAGGGGAATGTTATGATTGTCCTACTGGAGCTTCCCACAATTTCCATGTCATGTTCTTCCTCACCACTGGTAGCTCCAACACCACAGGATCCACCGTACTGTGTGACCTGAGTGGTGGGTAGGGCTGGTGCACCCGAACCAGGACCTGCAGTACAGCCCTTTTCTGTTCTGGGCTTTACTCAGATTTTTCTCCTATTATTGTGTGTCAGTCAGTACATTTCTAGGTATGGAATAAATATGTTTCATTCTAAAACCAGAAAAGACCCACTATGACATTATGCTTCCTATTTTCTGTTACTTGGGGCAAGATGCAATTATTTGTCCATTACTTAGAGCCCTTTAAATTGTTTTGGACTTGGCAGACCCCTTCATTTACACTGGATTGATCTCTGACCCTCTGAAGTACATTTGTTCCACCAAGGCATCCAAAATGCCAGCTACCTCTTGCTCATCTGGCATAATCAATATAGTATCATTGATGTAATGGATTAATGTGAAGTATTATGAGTTGTCCAGATGGTCCAGATCTTTTCAGACTATATTATGACAGAGGGTGGACAAATTACATAGCTGTGAGCAAAATTGTAAATTAATATTGTTGTTCAATCCAGGTGAATGTGAACTGTTTCTAAATGTCTGTTCTGATTGAGATAGAAAATAATACATGTTCCAGAATATTGGCTTCATACCAAGTGCCTGAGGCCATATTAATATGGTCTAGCAAATATTCCACATCTGGCATGGCAGCTGCAAAGGGATTATTACTGGGTTAAGCTTGCAGTTATCTTTTAGGATCCATCTTGCTTCTCTTGTGTTCAGAATAGTGAATTCAGTGATGATGTTATAAGAACAAATACCCTTGCATACTTTAGATTCAGAAAAGCAGTGATAATCTCCATCCTCTGCCCCCACGCTCAGGGTTCAAAAATGGTGTTGATGTCCTATGACTACTGAGTGAAAGAAACAGTTGCAGAGACTTTCTCTTGACCTTAGCCATTATTATAGCTATTACCCAAGTATCTAAAGACTTCTAAGTGCCATTCTTGATTATGCATTCATGGACCAGAGAAATGATCAGCAGTGGATATACTGTTATTGGATATACATAGGCATTGGCCATGACTCTATTCATTCACTCATCATCTGACCCATATGTGTACTCACTGTAACAGAAACACCAATGTGATGGTTTCTGCATATCACTGTCAACCCAGACCCTGTGCGCTGGGTTGACAAAATACTAAAAACAGCTGTCAAAATACTAATATCTAAGTGTTTGCTTTCCCCAGGCAAATAGTCAGTCTTTTAGGAGGATTGGAGTTGTCATTACCATGTATACTTACCATACAACAGTGAGGACCTTTTATCTGAGACCCTGTCATTTCTTCAGTGAATGGATCTTCTGTCTGAAAAGTACCTCAGTTTTGAAAACTGGGCAGAATATAATGAATTTTTAGCAGGATGGCTGCCCTCATCTTTCTGGTTATCTAATTTTGAGTTCCTTTGCTAGTAGAAGCTGAGTAGTTCTCCTATTGGCAGTTTATCTATTTTACCCCGAAAAATGTCTTGTTCTATTAACATCTCCATGACCATCTATGAGTCAGGCTTCCTTGGCTCTTACCCTATTTCATTCACTAGAAAATATGCAACCCGCTTAGATAATGGTAGTTAAGCACTGTCACTTAGTATCTATTGTTTTTTGGCCGTGTTATCTGCACTGATATGATTGAGTGAAGATTTGTAATATTTTTCTCCCCCAGTCCTGTCCATACAGCTGAACTTTTACTGATGCCGTTTCCATCCCTTTAGCTCATTCCTCACAACCTTCCCAAATGTATGCCTTCTGGCTATGATGTGGAATGCAATCACCCACTGACTCTTCCAGCTATGCAGCAAATATACAGTGGATATTTATTTCAGCACTTGCCTAGCCTTATACATCCTTCTTCCAGAGCCTGCTATGACAATTCTGGCATTTCAGCCTTGCTAAGTGGTTTCTAGGAGTCATCCTAATAGGGGTTCACATTTTCTGAGGAGGAGCCTTGCTAGTTAAATCCCAAACCTCAGGAAGACGTACCCAAGTCAATAAACTTTTCACTGTTCAATATGATATTGCAGATCCTTGAATAGCCACCCTTGAAATCCAATTCCACATGTGTTTGCCCAACCCCAGTCATAACATGTTGTCTGGGTCTGGTGGCTCCTTTGGGTACAGATCACTTCACTTTTCTGGGTTTTTCTCTGACTTGGTCATAGTTCTGGGCCTAGTACCATATAAAAGAAGAGCAGGTCCTGAAGTATGTACATACTGCCTTGGATGAGAGGGGACTTTTAACCATCTTTCAACAGGGCTGGCAGCAGGTATAAGCACTCAGTACGGGGGGTAGGCCCTATCACAGGCTCACAAAACTCAGAGAACCTAAGGAGTGATAATTTTTAGAGACATATAGCAAGTTGTCTTCATCCTCACCTTAGCCTTAGTTGCTGTATAAAGTGTTTTTGTGTTTACGCAATCTGACTATTAAGTCCAGAACTGGGCCCTCAGCTTTCTCCAACCTCTCACTAGGGACAATTCTAGCTTCTTTGTGTAAAATCAAGAAGCACACTGGCTTCTAAATCTAGCTTTTAACTGAATGTTACTCAATCTCAACTGTTTCTTTTTTCCTATAGAACAGTATTGTTCAATAGAATATAACCCAATTCACATATTACTTTAAACTATTTCTAGTAGCCACATTTTTCTAAACCTTTTATTTTATTATTCTTAATTTAATTCATCTTTTGTTTTTCAAATACAGTTGACATACAACAGTATTTTAATTTAAGGTGTACACCTCAGTGATTAGACATAATATATACAACTTCTTAAGTGGTCATCCCAATTAACCTTGTATTCTTCTGATACCATACATAGTTATTACAATATTATTGACTCTTTTTTCTGTGCTGTACTTTATATCCCCATGTGTGGGGGAGACTTTGCCCTCAAGGCCCCCCTTTCTGCCACAGATGAAAGTGAAACTACCAAGACATGATTTGCTTGGGAAGGAAAGGTGGCCAATCCCTCAAAGGAGAAGGGCCAAGAGCTCCTTCCTTAAGGGGCTTTTATTGGGTTCGTTTGCACAAGAATACAGGTAAGGATCAAACAATAGATAGCATTCAAAGAACAATGAGGGCTTATTCTCAGTCAGGGTCAGATAGATACAGAGCGATAAAACTTTGAGGAACAAACTTCTTGCTTGGACCCTTATTTAAATAAAAACATCCTAAACAAATCCTGGTTTCACAGGATTTTTACACATTCTTTCTTAGGCACAGGGCTGCACTACCTTCCCCATCATAGGTTTTTAGGCTTAAGTGAATTAGAGCCAGGAAGCACTTCTCCCAGATGGAAATGGGGACTCAGGCTATGTCACAATAGCCGGGGGCAAGGGTCCATGGCTCCCTCTTTGTCGCAGCCCCCTGAGTCCTTCCATGATAGTCTCCCAAGTGATCATGTCTGGCTTAGGTTGCTCCTCCTGTGAGGAATCTTACCCATTGTAGACCATTGACCATGCTTTGGGAGCAGGGGTATAAGCTGAGGCAGTGTTTGCTACCAGAGACAAGGTCTGTCTCCTGTTGCCCCATTCCGAAGGTCACTCACTCATCCTTAGCCATGGGGGGCAGTTACAACTCCTGAAACCAGGCAGAGTGGTTCCCAACACCCATGACTATTCTGTAACAGCCAGTTTGTACTTCTTAACCCTTTCACCTTTTTCACCAACCTCAACAATTCCCTCCCATCTAAACAAAATAAAATAAAACATAAAATTGTAATATATTCTATTTAATTCAGTAGAGAGGTGGGCAAAGTGGGTTTACAGTTGTTTTTATGGAAAGACATGTAGGTTATGACTATTACAATAAGTTTATTAACTCAAAACAATAAACTCATGTACTCACAACTGTAAACCTACATTTGCCAACTCTTGTATAACTAAAATAGTATTTCAACATGTAATCAGCATGAAAAATTAATAAGGTGAGTCTCACCATCTGATGTGCTTTTTACACATATAGTACATTCTCAGTTTGGACTAGCCAAATTTCAAGTACATACTAGCCACAAATGCTAGTGATTACTGAGTTAAGCTGTGTAGTAATAAAGTACCTGTGTTGCTTAGCAATAGCTAAGCAATCCTGTTATTTGTATACAGAGTATTGTCTCCAATGATTTCAACAACAGCAGTGTCATCACCCGGAGTACATGCCCGTCTATCAATATATCCTCATGATCTCCAAATCACCAAAGTTGAAAGATTTCGTTGGATGGCCACTTTATCCAAAGTGCCATCTGTGTTTCTCCTTCTAGTGATGGGTTGCTATTGTCACCTAGGGGCTTGTGGTCCAGCTCCCACCACCAAAACCCACCTTACAGCCTGCCTCCTTATATCCCTCCTGGTGCGAATTGTCACAGGTTGTATCATCTGAAAGCAAATACTGACTTAACACTATAAGATGTTTACTAAGGAACAATACCTATGAATGAAAGAGGAAGGAAGCAGGACTTGGTAGAGGACAATGTCAAACTGCAGTAAATATCCAGAATATATTGGGTTGGCCAAAAGATACTTTTGGTTTCATCCATAAAATAAAACACATTTTTCATTTTCAACAATAACTTTATTGATTTGGATATTTTCAGTATGTTAGCTATCCCCTGTGTGGTGTAATGTTGATTGTTTTTAATTAATGTCTCCATTTGATTTTTATCAACTACAACTGGCCTACCCCACCATAGAGAATCATCCAACAAGAAATCTCTAGCATGAAACTTCATAAGTCACTATTGAGCCATTCAATCAGTCACAGCACCTTCTCCATATACTGCACAAAACCTTTTTGTATTTTGGTTGTTTTTATCTTTCTTGAAATAATAAAACATAATACGCCAAAAATATTGCATATTTTCTTCCATCTTCAATATCTAAATGGCTACACAAAAATTTACCAATACAGATAATTTTTTTAATGTATGCTGTTAAGCCAACTGTTCTCAATACAATTTAACACAAATATTTAATATGAAGTTAAAGACAACTAAATGCTACTAGAGCCATCTTACAGAAAAAAGCAAATGAACATTTTGGCAAACTCAGTATTAGACCAACTTTGGGTCAGGAGTATTAAAGCTACAATGGCCACCAGAATTATCCCATGTCACTGAAAGATCTTAGAACTTGTAGTCCTGCCTTGCCCCGCCATGTAATGTCAGCCATTTAGAACAGGCATGTCTCTGCAGCTAATGCCAGCCATGAAAAAGTTGACAGCTGAGGCAACCTGCTCACCACAACCCCCTGACTGCTGCCCAGCAGGTCCTTTCTCAGAGAGGAACAAAGCAGCACACTCCATGTCTACCCAGAGGCCATTGGTAACCTTCCATTGAAGAGTCTCTGCTCGAGTGGTAGAAGCAAACATGTAACTGGAGAGATTTAAGGAGAGAATGCAATGATAGACACTTGGAAAGTTGGTTTAAAGTGAAGGCAAGTAAAAGAATGGACACTACATGGAGGAGGTCAGGATAACTTTTGTTATTTTCTAAATAAAAGATGACTCTAAAAAATGAAGAATGATACTGTTGATTTAAAAAGAGATAACTTGAAAAGGAAAGCTTATAAAAGGAGCCATAATGGATGTAAAACAGGTAAAATTTGAAGAGCTTGCCTTTGATAGAGTCAGGAATATTTTATCCATGGTAATAGTCAAGAAGGGAGAGTCTGAATACATATGCAGATAACATGATAGATTTCTGAGCAAGAAGAGGAGAGATTTCCTACAAGTTTTCCACTAGAGGCATGTGATTGTGGAGGGGGGGTGAAAAGGAAGGGGAATCGCAGGAGATTTGAAGCACGAGATGCTCTGAATTTGTTGAGCATTGGAAAGTCAGCAAGCTACGGAAGCAATTTGGATTGTACATATTTAGTTCTCATTTGAGTTTTGTGGTCATAAATTTGAATTCAGAATAGACAGCAAGTATCTAGGCAAACACTTTGATTTAACTGTTTTTTTCTGAGTTTTCTAGATGAGTGTTCTAAGGGATAATTTGGATGAGAAAATTAGGGTGTTTTAAAAGAACTGATCTTGTTGATGCACTTTGAAATCCAATTTTAGTAAAAAGAAAATTAAGGACACAGGGGGGTGTTGACTGATCATGAAATATAAGCCAAATTCCAAGTAGAAGGAATAGGTTAAACATTTTACAACCTATAAGTATGATCCAGTTTATCAGGGGTCATTGGCCTACTTAAATGGAGAGAGAAACTGATAGATAGAAAAAGAACTGGAGGAGGGTGTTGATAACAGATTTTATCAGTAGCACATTGGGCTGAAGAATTGTTTCCTTTCTACATACAATGAGCAGAAACACTGACTAGAATCTTCAGATTTTTAGAGTATCTGCAGGCAATGTGATATAGTAAAAGAACATTAGATATCGACTCAAATGACCTAGATTTGAATCTTGGCTCTATTTTTTATTCACTTACTCACTTGTTCAACAAATATTAATTTAGCAAATACTAAGTGTCAGACACTTTTCAAAAGGCTGAGAAGCAACAATAAAGAAATTGAAAGTTCAGCTTCCAAAGACACTCTAGTAGCAAGGTAGAGAGGGAGAAAGACGATAGGTAGATGACACATAGATAGACAAATAGATGATAGGTAGATAGATAGATAGATAGATATTATAGGTAGATGCATACATAAATAAGATTATTTCAGATTTTAAGTACTGTAAAAAAAAATAAAATGAAGTAATGCACAGCCACTACCTTGGGCTGAGAGGTACAGCTGCTGTTTGATGAGGTGGCCTGGCAAGGCCTCTTCAAGGAGTTGACATTGGTGTTCAGACCTGAATGACAGGAAGGAACCACTTACACAAAAGAATATTCCAGTCAGAGGGGAAATTAGTTAGCTCTGTCATCTGAGATAAGGAACTTAAATTTTCTGAGCTTTAATTTCTACATTAATAAATGGCAATAATATTCTCTTAGAGGTTGCTATAAAAATAAATAATATATCTCACAGTGCCTAGGAGATAGGAAGTAATTTATTAAAATAGGATTTGCCTTCAGTATTTCTTCACAATGATAGTACAGTTTCCTGAAAGATTGAAGGGTAACTATAACCTAACTTTTGTGCTGATTCCTTGTTCACGAATGGAGTTCCCATAAAGGTATTTTGCAGAGCCTAGAGCAGAATATTTTGCTATTGTATCTTTTGCTAAAAGCCACTAGAATGTTAACAGGAGTTTTTCTCAGTATTTAGGACTAGCAATGCACCTTTTATAGAAAAGCATATTTGAGAAATACATACCTTCATAAACAAGGGTTAACAAATTTTATGTCTTATACAGTATTGCTATTTCAGTAAACTCATTAAAAATTTTCAATGCATTTCAATATTGCATTTTTGATTCAGTTTTAATACTGTTCCAATTCTATCCATGAGGGTGATTAGATTACCTGACTGGAAAATTGCAAAATTAACTATAAGGTGTGTGGCGCAAATGTATGCTAGACATTCTGGATGGAAAGCACATCATGCTGTTAATTCCATTCTCTGTGTAGAAGAAACACTATGATTTAAAAATTATCATTATACTATCATTTGCAGTGACTTTGTTTAAATTTAAAATGAATAGAGAAGCCACCGTTAGGTTCTGGAACACAAAGGAAAGCTGAACCTCAGTGTAGGAGCCTTCTTCCTTCCCCAAAACTGCTCTTCTCTCTGCCATTGCCGGTAGAGTCAGAGTTCTAATAACTGTTAAAAGTGAAGATTGCAGATTGCTAGCCTGAGTAAATGAAAATGTACTATTTCCTCTAACATAAAGCAGCCCATGTCTCATGATCAACTTCATTTGGATCAACCATCACAGTTCACTGACAATAAAACCTTCTGTAAAATCTTTCTATGGAGAATTACTACTGTTTGTCTGAGGCGGTTTTAATGCTCCTTATCATACAAACACTTATTTTCTTCTTCATTTCATGTTTTCCCTTGACTTGCTCAAAAAATTTTTTCTAAAGTATAAATGTTTCAGGATCACAAGAAAAAAAACCTTTAAGTAGTCATGTTACATTTTTGTATCTGTAACACAAGCCACACTGGAGACTTTCAGAGTATTGAGTATCTACATACACACTTCTCGGGGCAAAATTGGATGTATCAGCTTCCTGTTGGCAGAACGCTATATACCGTTTATAACAACGATACTACTATAAACTCAGAGAATGGTTAATAGAATAATCTATATTTATCCATTATTGCTATAAATAGCTTTGATAAAGAGAATGCTTTTTAGATTTTGGATTTAATTGGTATTTTTTGATTATCTGGATCCATTACATTGCAAAGGACTTGGAAATCATACTTCATTCATCTTCATAGTCTCAAGGCCTACAACAGAGCTGAGAAATAAATGATGCACCAGAAATAGTTTGTGAATGAATGAATGACTATGGCAATTTAGTTTACTGTTGCTGCACCATGTGGATGACACTTCGATCACTCTTTGAAAAGTGAGGTAAATGAGATAGCTAGCTGAATATCCATGGCAATAAATTTCCAGAGACAAAACCAGCACCTATTATATCTATTTATTTAACTTCCTTGTGTAATTGTGACGGGAAAGGTGTGATGATACAGGTTAATCAAAATCTCAGAAAAGCACAACTTTCCAAAAGGGCCCATGCACTCCTACAACACCAGTAAATTGGACACAAACACTGAATGGAGGCATTGCCATTTTTCTTTCCCGTGCAGCCACCACTTATCTTGTCAGTCTCCCTGGTGGTGCTGCTGCTTCTGTGCACATGGAGATAGATGTAATAAGCAATAGGTGGAGATCCTTAAAAAGATGCTTTTCAATCACAATGCTGTTAAGGATCTAATCATGGAAATGGAAAAAAACAAACAAACAAAAAACGAAGACATGTACACATTCTCATTAGGTCTTGCCAGCCAGTGACCAATTGCCGTATGTGGAAAACAAACTACATGCAGATATATATTGTCATTTGTATTTGATTTGAGCCAATTTGGTGTGCATTAATTTAAAAGCTTTAGATAATTTACTCTCCGGGGGCAGAAATCACATCTCCTTTTTTGGTGTTTACCACTCTGTGTAATATCTCTCATTTCTTCCTATTGTTCTCTCCTTTTTCTAAAATAGCTTTATGTAACTGGGAGTTAGGAAATGTAATTACCTATGCAAAAGATCCCGTTTGTTTTTACTTGAATGCTTTGAGAACTAGTATGGCCTTGGATTCAGAGCATATGAAGTACATTCTCTTGTTTATACCAAAGTCTTGTTATTGTGATTTTGATTTACATTTCCCTAATAGCTAGTGAAGTTGAGTGTTTTTTTTTTCATATGTCTGTAGAAGATTCGTATGTCTGCTAGGGAGAAGTGTTTGTTTAGGTCTTCTGTCTAGTGTTTTAATTGGATTGTTTGTTTAGTGTTGAGTTGTATAAGTTCTCTTTTTAAAAAAATGTTTTACTGTTGACACTGCTACAGATGGCTCCCATTTTCCCTGCCCTTTGCTGCCTCCCGCTCAGCCCCCGCCCATCCCTAATTACCCCGTCTTCACCACACTGCTGTTGTGTCCATGGCTATGTGTACATACACACGGGTTTTTTGGATATTAACTCCTTGTCAGAACTGTTGTTTGCAAATATCTTCTCCCATTCAATTCATTGCCTTTTTGTTTTGTTGGTGGTATCTTTTGCTGTGCAGCTTTCAGTTTGATCTAGTCCCATTAATTTATTTTTGCCTTTACTTCCCTTGCCTTTGGAACCAAATTCATAAAACCCTCTCTACGACCAATGTCCGTGAATTTATTTCCTGTTTGGTTCTATGTAATTAATTGTTTCAAGTGTCATAGTTAGGTTTTTGATCAAATTTGAGTTAATTTTTGTGCATGGGGGAAAACAGTAGTCTAGTTTTACTCCTCTGTACGTGGCTTTCCAATTTTCCCAGCACTATTTATTGGTATCCAGCCCTGTAATATGAAAAAATAAGAGACATTTATTGAAGAAGATACAAGATACAAGAAACACGGTGCACAGGACAATGACTCCTCAGTCCCCTTCCAAGTAGGTACCTTGGGACCTCACACGGTTCTAATCACCATCAGCTGCCCCATCATATTTTCTTGAATCTCACTGATGCTCTGAAATCTCTTCCTTTTCAAAGGTTATTTTAGTTTGGGGGAAAGCCAGATGTCACAGGTCACCAAATCTGGGCTGTAGTGGGGCTGAGTCACCTGAGTAATTTGATGTTTTGCCATGAGACTGCACAAGACATGATCCATGAGTGGGCATGTAGTTATGATGAAGCTGCCAGTCACCAATTGCCCATGGCTGCAGCCTTCTGAATCATCTGAATAGTTTCCATAGAGGAATGTTCACACTAAATGCAACATTGGATGCAAATTCATTGATCTACAGGCTCAGTCATTTTTAATGCAATAGCCACACGATATACATGTTCACTTAATGTGGTCTACCCACCCCCAGCTAGTACAGTGAAGTCGTCATACTTCATTCATGCACATTCCAGCCCACTCTCTTTGGCTGCCAGGTTACCTTGATGTTATGCAAATTATTCTTGTTATATTAACAATGGTTGGGCATTTTCCATACAGGCCTTGTATGCCTCACCAAAGAAGATATACAGATGAGAGATAAGCATATAAAAAGATCCTCTAAATCATGTCATCAGGGACATACAAATTGAAACAACAGTGAAATACTACTGTACTCTTTTAAAATAGTCAAAAGCTGGAACACTGACAATGCCAAATGCTGGAGAGAATACGGAGCATATCAGAACTCTCATTGATTGCGGGTGGGAATGCAGAATGGCACATCCCCTTTGGAAGGCAGACTTGTTTTCAAAAGTGAATCTGCTCTGACAACATGATCCAGCAATTGTAATCCTTGGTATTTATCCTCCTCTCATGCAAAAAAAAAAAGTTGAAGACTTATGTCTATACATACACAAACAAAAATCTTACATTCAAATATTTATTGTAGCTTTACTCGTAATTGCCCAAACATTGAAGTAACCAAGATCTTCTTTAGTAGACAAATGGGTGAATTAACTGTGGGACTTCCACATGATAGGATACTATTCAGTGTTAAAAATAAACGAGTTATCAAGCCATGAAAATAAGTAGAGTAATGTCAAGTAAATGTTACTAAGTGAAAAAAGCAAATCTGTAAAGGCTGCATACTCTGTGATCCTAGCTATGTGACATTCTGAAAAAGGCAAAAAGTATGAAGATACTATCATAAGCGTTTGCCAAGGGATAGGTATAGAAAAGCAGGATGAATAGGCCTAGCAAAGAGGACTTTTAGAGCAGAGAAAATACTCTGCATGATATTGTCATGATGGATACACAGTTTTATACATTTTCCAAACCCATAGAATGCACAAGATTAAGAGTGAGCCATAAGTAAGCTGTGGATTTGGGGTGATTATGATGTGTGAGTGTTAGACTCATCAATTTTACAGATGTATCACTCGAGGGGAAACTATTGATAATGAGGAAAGCTGCGCACATGTGGGGGCAGGGAGCATGGGAGTATTGTTCCTTCAATGTTGCTGTGACCCTGACACTGTTCTAAAAATAAATCTTAATAAAAATCATAGTTGATCTTAAACAATTTTAAGCATAGTAAATATTCACTAGGAAGAGCACCGATTGGGAAAAAATTACACAGTTTGAAAGTGATATTATTTATGAAATTACTTAAAATACATAAAAATAGTTTGCAAAGTATTATGGTTACATATATAATAAAAATATCAAAACAAATTTCAAAAAAATGAAAGAAAATGTAGATCAAAAGGGTCACATTTCATGTTGTTGTAAACCTGGAAATGGGATGAGATGCTTGAATGAAGAAACAGCTTGGTAAAGTAAATGCTATACAGGTATTAGTTGTCATTACTAATAAAAACAGAATCACAAAGATTAACTGTCATTGTAGTAACATGAAATCCATATCAAAGGAACCAAAAGCATCCATCACTTTTCCAGGCTCTTCTTCCTGTTTTTTTTTTTTATAACTATGTGCTTGTTGCTTTTGCATATGATTTATTCATTCTCTGCTTCCTCCATTTTCTTTTGCATGTTTCCTCTTCTCCTCATCCCATTATGTGTGTGATCTACAGCAATTACACAAGTAATTGTGTAATTACCCATAGTTTTAATACAGAATTTCTATATATCAAACATTAAATGCACTTGACTCAATTGGATAATTGGTGTAATGATAAAACCAAATTATTTAAAACTAACAAACAAAAAATAATATAAGCAAAAATACTACAACATCGGTGAAAACATTACTTTTCTGTTAGCTTCATTTTCAGGAAAGAAATTATGTTTGACGTGTGTCACCAAATGTAAAGCCAATGGATTGAGGCAAAGCAGACATTAAAAAGACATACTTTCCCAGAACTGTTTGGAAACTGAAAGTTCATATCCTTCAGGAAGGGAGCAATGTTTTGTTTAATGGTTTACTGTGAAAGAAAGAACAGCTGTCATTTGGACCAGACCAGCCTTTTGGGATCACTTTGAAAGTCCCAGTCAGTCCCAGAGAAATGGTGCATTTCTGTGTGCACACATAGGTCTAGGATAAGCCAACTTTTGGTCATGAAAATCTAGCTTTTGCAGTGATGCTGATGCTAAACTTGCTCTCCCGACTGCATAGCAACACAGTTCTAAATTCTAATTGCTAAACATTCAGTTAGCCTGAGTTTCTATCCAATATCCTGCCACTGGCCACCGCAGACAGTATCACAGTTTTCCTTCCAAATACGTGGATGACTTTTTTGTGCACCCTCTAACCCCATCTCAGGAGGCATTGCAGCACCTGGGCCATGTTTCAGATGGTGCTCAGTGAGTCCTGTTATGTACACATCTCCTTGCTTTCAGGTGCCTTTGAGAAAGATGTTCTGCCAGCGTATACCACTATCATCAAATACATTTTCCATTTAATTTTGGAAGCAATGATAAAGTTATTTTCCTTTTCAACCCACTCAAAAACAATGTTGATTTATGCTTTTTCATCACGTTTGACTAATCTAGAAGGTGGAATGGGATTAAGAGCCAGAGGAGAGGTTCAAACAATCTGGATGTAACAAAACCTGCGGTGACTGAGTTAATACAATGAAGAATGGCACATAATTAGCTGAAAGAATTTTTTACAATAAATTCCAGGGTAAACAATGTTTTGTTAATTATATCCATTAGCAGCTGGTAAATTCCTATCATGCGCAAGGCACTGTTCTTCCTTAAACAAGGAAGATGTCATCTTTCCCAACAATCTCCTAGCAAGGCAGGAGCCAGGCAAATGCAGAGACAACACAAGGGAGGAAGTGAATTTCTCAGTACCAAATAATGGGGTAACAATTGTGTTCTGGAAGAGTTGAGGAGCACTTTTGCCTGGAATGCTAGGGAAGACTTTTTAAAGGCTGTATGTTTTCATAGGGTCCTGATATATAGTATTAGGGTTGAAAGGTAAAGGTCATGGGTTAGTAATTTTTACAAAAGACACTTGTATCATGGAAGCTTATTAAATATTTGTCAGATGGTAGAAGACATTATTTGTATCACTAAAGAGGAAAGGAGACTTGAAACAAGCCAGCATTATTTGTGGAAAGACAGATGGGAATACTAAAAGAGAAAAGAAAATCTTGGATCATTTATTTAGTTGTCTTTATTTACTCTTAATTGCATTCTCTGTATGCTTGCTCCTCTTCTATGACTGGTCCTGCTACATAAACTTTGTCATAAATTTTCTATTTATACTCATCATCTTTATGGAATATTTTCAGAAAAAAATAAACAACTTTTTTTGTTTAATCTGAATTGCTATAGTATCAATATAGAATTTGTTCAAGTATAAAATCTCTATGCTTTTTCTCATTAGGTACCATCTCTTGTCATTATATACACACAGAGTCCAACACAAATAACGCCCTGTTTTTTATTACAAAATCATAAGCATGTAATTTGGTAACATAGCAATATCACACTCAAGCACACCATGTGATATTTCAGGTGAAGTGTTCAAATTGCTGTGCATCTCATGCAAGACATTCACGTACCCTACCAACCACACTCAATGGCATTACTTTGGCTGAACCCTGTGTGTCTATCTTTAACATTGGCCGATCCAGGACTGACTTTAAGTCACACACACAGCCAGAACTGCCCCCTTTCAGACACAGGTGCTTCTCTTCATATAAAGCAAACAGAGCACAGCTGAGTAGGAGCAAGAGCCACAGAAAAGCCAGGCCCCTGAAGCTATAATTGACTTTTTGATATTGTCACTGACTCTGACCCTTTTAAAGGGTAGAATCAAGCTCGGTGAAGCAGAGAGACTCCACAGTCAGCCCAAAGGTAATCAACAACTAAAAACATACACAAATAGTCATAAAGACAGTTTCATGATGACAAACCATCTTAAATGAGAAATAAAAGATTCAAAGAATAAATGTGAAAAGAAATTAACTCCTACTAAAGAACAAGATAAATATTATAAAAAGGAAAGGTGACAAATGATCTACTAGGTATGATCTATTATCTATGATCCACTAGGTAGATCATAGATAATAAAATAAAGTGGAATAAAATGGTAAGGTATATAATCTAACTTGATAGCATATTCAGTGTGCCAGACACTCTTCTAGGCACTTCTGCATATTAAACAATTCCATCTTCACAGTACTTATGTGAGATATTGTTATTTCCTTATTATAATTATGTAGGCACTGGGACAAGTTCATTACCTTGCTCATATCACATAGCTATTAAATGGGAATCCAGGATGCAATTTGAGCAATTCTGACTCAATCCTGATTTTGACTCCAAGACTATGCAGTAGAAAAAAAACACATATTAGAGATTTATAAAGCAAAGTCTAGAGAGAAGCATATTGCATAGAGAAACCTTGAAAGCTCACAGGGCTAGGGAAGAGTCTTGGTACCCTGCCTTTATAATCTTCTTCGATCTATTCTGTGACTGTACCCATAAATGCATTCATGACAGGGATGTAGGTATATGTTATTTAAGTAGCTTAATCTGCTATAGTAGGACATTTACTACTCTGCATTATTAAACCTATATGTTTACTTGTCTGCCTTATGAGACTGTGGGCCTCTTGAGGGTAGGAAAAAAGACCTTGTATTGATTTGTGTTCTTAATCATTGGGAGAATGTCTTATATATTGTATATGTGCAAAAATCTTAGTTTGCCCCTCTCCTCATCCCTGCTCCTTATTCCATAGCTCATCATTTATATACTCATATTCCACTTTCAAGATAATATCCTTCATTCTACCTTCAGTTCTCTGTGCCCTTGTTCACTTCCCTGTCTTCTTCCTTGTTAACAGAGATGTCCCTGTTCTCACACATGCCTTAGCCCTCCACTGCACACAAAGCCCACTCTTTTCACCTGCTCAAGGAATTCATTACGTTAACTCTCCTGCTATCTCCTACATCACTAGTGTTTCATCTTTATTTGGTCATTCACATAACACATAATTTTTGCAATGTCAAAAACAAAGAAAGAGACATAAAAACAACATGAAACTTCTTGGGCACCCTTCCCCATTCAAATATTACATCCTTTTTACAGTGAAACTCTTTAAAATAGTGCCTGTACTCACAGTCCCAATTATCCTAATATTCTCTCTTGAGTTCA
Source organism: Artibeus jamaicensis (assembly GCF_021234435.1). NCBI lineage: Eukaryota > Metazoa > Chordata > Mammalia > Chiroptera > Phyllostomidae > Artibeus > Artibeus jamaicensis. The sequence continues at coordinate 19,416,504 of NW_026522025.1, read as the reverse complement.
TTTTAATTACACTTCTAGCACCACCGCTCCTTTATATTACCTTCTCTCTTACCCCTCCACCATGATACATGTGATTTCATCCTGAGGCCAGTCCTTAGTCCTCATTCCACTTGATCTATTACCCACTATTTGATATAGTTGATCATTTCTTTTCTCCTCCAACCACTTTCTTCATTTTGCTTCCTGGATATCACACTTTTCTGGTCTACTTTTTCAGTGGTTTAGCCTCCCACTCAGCTCCCCTAGCCCTTCCAACCTCACTGGCCTCCTGATGGTAGAGAACTTCAGGAATTAATACTTGGACCTCTTTATGTACATTACTCCTATAGTGATCTCATATCAATAGCAGACAGCTCTTCCTGGAATTATAGACAGAGATCTTTTTGCTGAATTATAGAAACAAATATACAACTGCCTGCTCAGCATCTCTACTTGGGTATCTGACATACACTTCAACCTTAATGTGTTTAACAAGATTTCTTGTTCTTCTCACTCAACTATTCTATGTCATCAGCCTTCCTTATCTCAGTTAATGACAGCTGGTGCTTGTAATGCACTCCACCAAATTCCTTGAAGTCATGCTTAGATTCTCCCTTTTTCTCACACTTTACATCCAATGTCAGCAGAACATTTTTAGGTTGTCTTTAGGGCTTCCTGTTTTTCCTATTGCTATTCTTGTCCTCTTCTAGCAATTCTCAATGGAGATGCCACAGTAATTTTAATAAAATAAACCACATTGCTATTTTGCTGAAAACATTCCAATAGTTTTTCATCTTCTGTGGACTGCATTACTTTGTAGAGGAGAGCTCTACAGAAAGCTTCTATCAACTCAGAAAATAGATATGTCATCATGAATGAACACTATTAGAAATATGAACAGAAGCAGCCCAAGTACCCTTCAGTAGATGAGTAGATAAAATCATTATGGTACATTTAGACAATGGAATACTACTCAGCTGTAAGAATGAAGAAACTTCTACCCTTTGCAACAGCATGGATGGACCTGGAGAACATTATGCTAAGTGAAATAAACCAGTCAGAGGAAGACAAACACCATAAAATTTTTCACTCATATGTGGAATCTAATGAATGAACTCAACTAACAAGCAAAATAGAGACAGACTCATAAAAGGAGAGCAGATGACAGTTCTGGGGGAGGGGATGGGGGGAATCCAGCAAAAAAGAATAAGGATTCGTGGACACAAACAACAGTGTGGTGACTGGGGGGATGGGTGGAGGGGAGTGGATGAAGGTGGGAGAGGAAAAGGGGGGATAAATAAAAAAATACAATGAAAAATAAAATTTAAAAATCAAAAAAGTATACATAAAAAAGAGTGCCTCTGATGAGGCACCAGATAGAATTGAGGAATATATACTATTGAAAACTGGAGGAAAGGCTGTCCTTGTTACAAAGTGGCAAATCGCATGTCTGAATTGTGATCTATTGTTTTGTGGAAGGTAGAATTTGTAAGCTATGAAATTGAATATTTAGCAAGGACGTTTTCTAAGCAAAGTGTTGAAGGTGCAGCTAGGTTCTTCTTGTTACTTATAGTAAAATACAAGAAGACAGAGAGGAAATGAAGAAGGAATTGTTAAGCAAAAAGGGACCAGAATTTAAAGATCTGAAAAATCTTCAGCCTATCTATACTGTCAAATTGAGAAAGTGTGTTCTGGAAAGAGCACCAAGGATGGGGCCAGATAATCACTCCATAAATCTATTTCCCATGGATTTAATTAGCCATCTCTTCAGAAGCCAGGATGGGACAATAGAGCTATTCAGATGTCAATTTGCCTCACCCTTCAAGAAAAATGAACCTATGGCATCAGAGATCACCAGAGCTGGCACTTCCAGCCCAGGCCCAGAGGGTATGGCTGTTTCCTCCTATTCCAGAGGGTAAGGCCAGCTCCTGGGTTTTAATATGCTGGGATAACCTGTCAGAGAACCATGTGGCAGGCCCCTCTCACAGCTCCAAGAAGATGGTGCCGAAGCTTAGGGCTGTGGAGGAGGTGCTACAACCCTAGTGGGCCCAGAGAGCAGAGCATCCAGTCAGAGAGGCTCATTTCTTAAACATTAAGATCTAGTAGAATTTGTACTGCTAGGTTTTAAGGTTGTTTGGGACAAGTGAACCCTCCTATCTAAGTTCTTCCTTTTGAAATGAGAGTGCTTAACCCATCTCACCATTGTATTCTATAAACACATTACTTGTCTGATTTCACAAATGCACAGCTGATGAGAAATTTTGGCTCAGAGTGAACCATACATGGAGTCACACAGATACCTGATTTAGAAGATATTTAGATGAGACTTTGGACTTAGAATCAATGTTGAAATGGGTTGTCTTTTGGGTCAATGTATTTTTTAAAAAGGAAACCTTTTTTTAAAAAAATTATTTTTAGAGAGAGGGGAAGGAAAAGCAAAAGAGAGGGAGAGAAACACCAATGGGTCATTGCCTCTCACATGCCCACTGCTGGGGACCTGGCCTGCAACCCAGGAATGTGACCCGACTGAGAATCAAACCAGAGACCCATTTGGTGTCTTAATTATTTATACATTTTGTTCTTTGTCCACTCTAACTAAAAGTACCATAATAACAGATTTTTTCAATATTTGTCTCTATTAAATTTTTATTACCTACAAAAGATTCTGTTACATTGTAGATGCTCAAAAAAACATTTATTAAATTAATTGAAATGCTTTCGGTTTCCTTCTCTGACTGTCAAAGAATAATTATATTCATCTTTAAATTTTGAGTTTTTAAATGGTAAACATAAAATGATAAATTTTATGTTAAAATAATTTACATATTCTTAAATATAAAATAGAATCAAAATAAAGAAATAAATATTAGTCTTAAGTGAAAGAAAAATGCTTGATAATATTAAAAAGAATCAGGAAACTAAAATCACAATCCTATCATTTCTGATACTTATATGAACATTTTATGTATTATTTGAAAATTATTACTAAAATGTAACACTCATTTTAGACTGTGTTTGTTTACTCATGTGTTATAAACTTGATAATAAACAGCAATCAAATGCCTTGTTGCCAAACTTCCCAACCACTGTGAATGTTGCGAGGTGAATTAATTAGGAAGAACAGATGTACTGCATTTCTAAGAGATCTTCTAGCCATGGTCCAGTAGCTGGCCTCCTAGTACAGTGTAATTAAAGTACATATTCATGTGTAGACACCATCTAATTTATATTCACATGTGAAATCACAGAGATGGCTTTATTCTCTCTTTGATTCCACTTTCAATGATAATAATACACTAGCACAATTTTAGAGATAATTGGAATGTTGTGTTTAGCTTGAGATTTCATTGCAAGCTCATTACAGTTTACAAACAATATTTATAATTTCTCATGCTTCTATTTGTAAAATGCTTAACTACTTGCTTACTGTAATGTATAATAGGAGGAACATTGAAATCCATCTGCACCTGGTTTATTTAAATGACAAATTTTTATTCATGTTCTCAGTAATAGGCATTGGTGAGGCAAAGAGAAATTAAGTGGTTAATGAAAAAATAATGACTAGAAAATCTTTTGCAAACCTCTCAAGCTCTCATTATCAAGATAAAAAATGATTGAAAATAATCTGAAAACAATATAGGAGGTCTAGCTGGGAAAATCCAGCCATTGTTAATATAATGAGAATGGTTTGAGTGATATAGAGGTAACCTGGCTGCCAAGGAGAGTGGACTGAAATGCACATGCACGGACAATGATGACTTCACTGTGCTTATTAATGGGGTGGTAGATGCTATTGAGCAACCATGTGTACTGTGTGGCTGTTGCATTAAAAATGACTGAAAGAGTAGAACAATGAATCTAAGTCAAATTTTGTGCTAAGCTCGAACATTCTCCTGTGAAAACTATTCGGATGACTCAGAAGACTTTCCAGGATGATGCAATGAGTGCAGCACAAATAAGAGTGGTACAGTTGATTCAAACATGGTTGAGAATCTGTTGAAAGTGATCCACGTTCATGCTCAGGCCTGCAACAAGCAGAACACCTGAGAATGTCGAACGTGTATGGGCTGTGATCAACAAAGACTGGCGACTGACAATGTGAGAACTAGAAGCTGATCTGGGGGGTTTCAGATATTACCATGCCCAAGATTTTGACACAGAGCCTTGGCATGAAACGTGTCATGACAAAATCTGTTCTGTGGCTTCTGCTACCAGAGCAGAAGTAACATCGTGCTGCAGTTGGGAGAACTATGTGAAGTTCTAACATATCTACTTTGAAGGGAACGGAGACATGATTGTATGTACAATGTTTCTTATATCTTGTATCTTCTTCAATAAATGCCTCCATTTTTCACAGCACATGGCTGGATATTTTCTGGAGAGATCTTCGTGTGTGAGACACCATAAATAAATTTAAGTAAATCTACAGTTATAGGAGGTATTTATAATAAATTTAAACAAACAAAAAGCTAGCATAGTGGATGCATAAAGAATTTCAACAAGTCAATAAGTTAAAAAAAAGAAAAGAAAAAAGAACAGGTTAATTAAATTGGTAAAGAATTTAAAGACAAATGCACAAAAAAAGGAAAATTTAATGACTGATTATTTAACAAGAAGTAGAACTTCACTAATAGTTTGAAAAAATTAAATTAAAACAACACAATTTCAAATTCGTAATATTAGAAAAACTTTAAAAATTAGATAATACTGTGGTGATGAGAATGTCAGAAAATGAACTGTCAAACTACAGTGAAGACAGTATATATCTGCAAAGAATTTGAAAATAGCTAATAAAAACGAAGATACACGTATATCTCTACAATCTCATTTCGAAGTATTTACATGCCCCAGAGCCTTGTTACTTTAGAGCGTGGCCCTCTCTCACCTGGGAGCTTGTTACAAATGAAGATCTCAGGTGCGCCAGATCTACCAAATCAAAAGCTGCAATTTAACAAGATCTCTAGGTAATTTATGTGTGCATTAAAATTTGAAAAGCTCTTCCCTAGATAAGAGTAGTGGTTCTTCAAATCAGATGCACATTAGGAAAACCTGAGATGTTCATAAAATATTCCAGTGCATGAACCCTAATCCAGACAAACTGAATTGCCAACCATATATCCTATTCAACAGCTTCCCAGATGATTTCATTGTGCATCCATGCCTGACAATCTCTGTGCTAGATAAAATTTCACATATGCACAAAAAAGTTTATCAAATATTATACAGTTTGAAAAAACAAAGTCCTAAATTCTAATTATCCATGGACTTATAAACTGTTAAGTCATGCAACAGTGTCCTGAACTGTGGACAAAATGCTTTAACTGGGTCTATGTGAACTAAAATTGATGACTCTAAAAAATAAAAAATTGAGTGAAAAAAGACAACCGGTGGCAAATAGACCAATGAAACAGAAGAGCCCAGAAATAGATTTGCATAGATATACTCAACTGATCTCTGACAAAGGAGCAAAGGCAATAGAATGGAGCAAAGAAAACCTTGCAACAAATGATGCTGAACAGCCACAAGCACAAAATAAATCTAGACACATGCCATATACCCCTCACAAAAAATAACTCAGAATAGATCATAGACCTAGATATGAAATACAGAACTATAAAACTCCTAGATGATAACACACCAGAAAACCTAAGTGGCCTTGGCTATTAAGATGACTTTTTAAATACAATACCAAAAGCACAATCCATAAAATAAATAATTGATATACCACTCTGAATTAAAATTAGAAACTTCTGCTCTGTGAAAGACAATGCCAAATGAATCAGAACACAAGCCACAGACTGGGAGAAAGTATTTGCAATAGGCACATTTGATATAGGAATGTTACCCAAAATACATCAAGAACTCATAAAACTCAACAATAAGAAAACAGACAACATGATTTTAAAAAGGGCCAAACACCTGAACATATGAGTATATGCATGTATACATGTTTTTAAATTTAACATGGTTTCTTTTCATGACTTTTTCATTGTTGTGTGCGCTTTATGTCTTACTACTTCCCAAATTCAAAACAATAAAGTTAGTTTACATTGTTAAACATTTAAATATTTCGCAATGCTTTTAATATTTATTCATATTATTTCTCTGTACGATGTAAAGTCAGAATCTACTTTGGTATTTTCACTATAGTTGTCGATTTTCCAAATACCCGTGACTGAATTGTACATTCTTTTCTCCTGATTTGTAGCATCAAACATCAGAACTTCTGTGTGTGTTCTGAGCATATTATGTGTTTTGTGTGTATTCATTTTATTCTGGTCAGCATTTTTGGCCCAGAGTTTTATTCTTTTTAAGAGTATAATAGAATATGTTTATCTTTTTCTTCCTTAAAGTTGTCTTAGCTAATCTTTGTCCTTAACTCTTCAATATTAATACTAGGTCAATCTTGCTGAGTTCTGTGAATGGAAATGGAAGTCTTAACATAATTTTAAAAAGCATGTGGATTTATTGTGCCAATGTTAACATATTTTTACTGTAGTTTAAATTCTCACCAAATTTATCAGTTTCAGTAACATTTAATTTATCTTGATTTTTACAAAGAAAATTATGTTGGAGATGATCTCCTCAGACCTTTTTTCCCAATACTTTCACCTCTCTATTTCCCAATCTTCTTGAACTAGTCAGGAACTCCAGTACCATGTAAACTAGAAGTAGTGAAAATAGGCTTCCTAACCCTGTTTTGGCTTTTATGAAATATATCTAGCACTTCACATTTAAAGATGATGATAACTGTGAATTATTGTAGATCATTTTGGTCACATTATAAAACTCAAACTCTTGTTTGCAACATTTTTATTATAAACTATATACTGTTTTCTTATGCAATGCTTTATTTAAATCTATTGACACGATCATGTATAAGTAAATATTTCTCCTTTAATCTGTTTCTGTGCAGTATTAAGTTGATAAATTGTTAATATCCTCAGTCCTGGAATAAGGCATGATTTTCATATGCACTGCTAGATTCATTTGATGGATTCAGTATTATAACTAAAATTTTTCTTTGTGCATCAGTGAAATTACTTTCCTTGGACTGTCTTTGCTCATATTTAATGCCATCTGATATTGGTTTCATAAAATAAATTGGTGAGGTTTTTCTCTTTTTATTTTTAGGAATTGGCTTATAACAATTATTTCTTTACATTGTGCTTTTCAAACGTTCTTTTGAGTGAGTTATAAAACATAGAAATGACTCCCTTAAATATTGGTAGATCCCTTCAATAAGGCTGATTGGTATATTATTTACTTTTTTGCTAATAGAACATCCAAATTAATTGTTCCTAATAGGCAGGCTACACTCCCCCAGAAACCAGCTGTCTATCTTGTATTTCTGGCATCTTCAATATGTGATTTTCAATGTGTAAGGTTATGTGTAGGGAAAATAACATGGGGTACCATGGAGAGAAAGTTTTCATGGGCCAAGACTAGAAGTGGCACACCTTGTCTCTGCTCAGATTCCATTGTTTAAAATCGAGTCATAAGTAAGTCCAAGATATCATGGGAAACAGAATCTAGCCCTCTGTAAAGAAGAGAAAAGGAATTTGGTGATCCATTAGTACCCTTGCTACACCCAGAAAGAAACAGATTACATTTCTCTACTGCAAAGTGTATTTTTTTTCTCCTGAGAATTTTGTTTAATCCAACTTTTTAAAAAAGTGCCACTTAGTATCAAGCACACAATGCCATTTCTTAAGGGACCATTTGAGTTTTCCACCTCCCGGCCTGATAGAAACAGTTTGATGTTAAAATCACAGCACGATTGTGCTGACTCCCTACCAAAAGCACCATGTTATATACATAATAATTTTTGTTATCAGCTGGTGACTCTGCTGTCATTTGGTACCTGTTTTCTTCAATAAAATAACTGGCTGGCAGAAATGAACCACAGTCACTGCTGTTCTTATAATATGTTTGAAACACAGGTGGTCATCCTGTCTCTGAAGATTAAAAGCAATTCAAAGATAAATGTAGAACAAAAGATAAGCCAGGGCAGAAACTATGTGGTTTTAGGTGTTTGCTGAAACAGGATAAGAAGGGCTCTTGTGTTACTCATCAACTGAGAAATATATTTCCATCTGCTTATACTAGTGCATTGATCTGGGCGCATACACTGTGGCTGCTATAATGCACACAAACTCACAAAAATCTGCTTAGGTATAAATACTTGATGTAATACTCATATTATGTTTAGAAAGGCAAATATAAAATTGGCCAATGCAGATTTCAGATAATAGAAAATAGTTGTTTTTTCCCCAAAGATAGCAACTAAACATTCTTTCCATTCCACAAGTTCCATAGAATTTATTTGGATCTGTAATATTTTAAACACACAGAAGAAACAGTAAAAATAACCCTTTAATCAGACCCTTCATCACGCTCATTTCTCTTACTTTGATGTGCTTTCTCATATACCCATATACCATGCAGCGAAGTGTGAAGAACCCTACAGCTGAAAAAGCCTATGAGCATTTTTAACCCAAGTACCCACTCAAAGTGGTAATCCCTTCCCTAATCCTCCTGGTCTTCCATATTCCCTGAGAATTTTGATAACAGGGAGCTTACATTTTTATAAAATACTTTCACTGAGAGGATACTTCTTGTTATGGTACTTTATTATAATGACTAGAAATCTACCATTATTCCATCCACTAGAACAACTTTGAATAAATCCACAAACCAACTCAATTTTTTTTCCTTTCTTATATTTCTTAGCTTTATGTAAACATGTCTGGCTTCCTCAGCTGTGTCTGTACATGGTATCATATCTGGTCATTTCACTGTTCTGATTGGCCACTAGTTGTGAAATAACTTACCAGTGTTTCACTCTTTAAACTGTAGTGATTACAACTAAACACATGACCCCCAGTATGGTTTCATCCGTAAGCATGTCTCTGAGAGTGTCTTCCAAGTTATTTAACATTGAGCAAAGGAGAGGGGGAAACAGATTCCTGTGGCACATCTCTAACTTTCTCCCTCCATGCTAACATGAACCCACCCACCAACACTACTTGTAGTTGCTTTACCAGACAGCATTCTTCCTGGCTCTGCAAATTCTTTGTCCACATTTCTCCATTCCATTGTTCAAACTATCATTAACAACTGTCAATGATTTCTGAGATTTTTATACACTCAGTATGTTCATAGACATCCTTGCACCTAACTAAGCTATGTAACCTATCTAAAAGGTAAATTTAGCTATTTTGACAGGACTAAACCTTTCCCTTTTATTCTCTCAACCCTCAAACCAAAAATGTAAAGGTATTTTCTACCCTTCCATTACAGTAGTAGCTGTGATAAAAGAATAATTATGATAGGTATAGGCAAAAATATAGAACAGCAAAGAGCTAATGCTTTTGGGGTAGATTACATGAGTGTTCCAACTTTCAGAAAGAAAAGAGGATTTGGCTTGTTTTGGGAGATTTTGCCAAGGGATGAGGCTGGTGTGTTCAAAACAAGCAAGTTCCACAGGTGGGAGAGGTCGTTACAGAACACGTAGCCAAGGAAATATACTTTTCCATTTTAACTGCATTTTTAAGTCTTAAAATGTAATATATTATCTGGAAAGCCAATCTAAAAGGACGTGATATTTTTCAGCTGGGATATGAAAATATGTACACACCTAGTACCTTGGAGAAGGTAAAATAAACAAACGTCTCTTAAGAGTAACCCAGGGAGTAGTTTACTCACGATGTTTTTTTTTCTTAATTCAAAAGGGAGAAATAGTACAATATTTGTTACTCAGAATGTAGTAATTAATATGAGAAAAATGACTTTTCAATGAATGTGGTAAAGACTAACTCTTCAAATAAGGAAAATTTAGAACTCATGAAACTATTCTTATTCAACACTTGCTGAGCACTTACTGTACTCAGTGTGATTGTGTAAAATACTCAGGGATTAACATATAACAGTTTTTGCATTTATATGAGTTCTCCAGAGAAATGTAGGAAAATTAACTTGTTCATAGCCCGTGAGTGTAGAGGGAATAATTTCAGCTGGGACCAGCTACAGCAGTTCAGTCGACTGCTGTGGCCACATGGCTGAGTGCACACTCGGCAGATGCGTCCCGTTTCCCACCTCTACGCCTTCGTACGGGTCAGTCTTCTTGGAGTGCCCTTCTCTGTTTAGATGTCTACACCATATTATTCCAGAATTCATCTCTGTATCTCCACCACCCTCTTTTCCTCTCCGTCTGGGTTGGGTGATTTCCTTTTACATTTAATATTGTATGTGTTTGTCTCTTTTATAACTTTATATAATTATAGTTTTAATTCACCTCAATCTTTGCTTCCTCTCATAATATATAAGGTACTAGAAAGAAGTGATTCTATTTTATTAGTTTTTTTAAAAACTAGCACCTATTTTATTTCCTGGTGCATAGGAAGTGATAAATAGCTACCTTCTGATCAAATAAATCATATATAAATTTGTATAGAGAGATATTTTAAGGTTTGCCTTTCTTTAATCACATTTGCCCTTTTATTACCATATTCCAGCATTAACAAGGAACGCAATGATGTTAAAAGATACACACATATTCAACATAATATGTATCGACTATGTAACAAATGTACATATATGTATATATTCATACATATGCCCATGTAGAGTTTATGTGTGTTTGTATATATAGTTAATTGGTTATATAATTTCTATATTGTACTTAAAATACTGAATAAATGTTAAGTCACCAAATTTCAGTATTTTTATAAAAGCCCTCTATATCATTTTATCATGTCTTAAATTACCTATGAGTGCTTTCTCTACTAATGAAATGCTCCGTATATTAAAACCTAGATATGAGACAATTTATGACATTGAACCCACTTGATGGAAATGAATGAGTTAAAAAGATAACCCTCTTATTGAAAGCAAGATAATTATGAGTATATGAAATTTTCAGAGTTTTTGTGATTCACATTTAAATGTAACTCCCAGAAGCTAACCCCAGTATAAAACAATATCTGGCAGGAGACTGACATTTTTCCAATGCATGAATAATTAAAATGCAACTTTTTTCCGTGGGAACCATCTTATATCTTGGCAGTAGTCATAGTAGTATTTCAATAATTTATACAATTTTGAATATAATATAGTTAATGTCATAAGAGCAATTTCTTTGATATTGAATTTTAAGAGAATGCACTTAGGCCACTGTGACTAATGATTTAGAGGCCAGCGACATGGCAAATTATCTTTTAACCCAATTTTAGAGAGAATCGTGCCTGTAAACATAGGACTCTGGCATATAGTTGCATGGTAACATTTGGTTATTGCACTCAGAAAAGATATATGAAGCATTGTGTTTGAGAAAGTAAATAAAGGAACATGATTTAAAAAACATAGGTAATTATTTGGGGTACAGAATATTAATGGAAATCATGTTTTTTTATTTGAATTTCTGAATAAATTCTATTCTTAGAATATTTCCTGGTCACTCTGGAGATCTATCCTTGGTTATTCTATGACACATGAGCAACCATACATTAGTGTGAAAAGTACACTTACTATGAGAAACCAAGCACTGTAATGCAAAAGTAGATTACTTAGGTCTTACAAGGCAAAACTACAGTCAGACAGCTTTCCAGGATGGTAGAATTAAGACTTCAGCTGAATCCAGACCACACAGGGTTTGGAGCATATGGTGAGGATTTTGTACACACATAAATCTATGGGCACTGTTTACCTTCATAGATCATGTAGATTTCTATATTATGACAGTTTCCCAGTATGCGATGAGCAAATGTCTTCAGTAAGTGGCAAATTTTTCTAATTCCCGTAATGGTACCATTTGGTTTGGAGCCAGGGTAAGTCACAGGTATTTGGATGAGTTTGTATGGTACCAACAAATGGAAAAGTTTATGTTTTGAAGACTAGCAAACCTGGAAATCCATTTTCTAAATGAAAATTGTCACTGGTATCTGTCCTCTCTGAACTGGTGCTTTTTCCACCAGACCCTGTCACTCACAATGTACCCGTGAACAGCGTGTCTTCACCTACATCAGTTACTGATGCTTTGTTTAGGTATCACAGCTTTTAATGCAAGTAACTAGGGCTTTGAGCCTCCTGGGAAATTTTCTCATATATTTTGGAGTCTCTGTGATGCCTATTTCACTTTCTTTTTTGTACCTTGATAATAATGTCTTGAAGTCAGTATAAGTCATCCAACTTTCATTTTTTTTTCAAACTATGCCCAAACTTGGTCATTTTGAAAAACTGCAATTATGCTTTGTATGCACAATACTGGAATACAGACACGATATTTGCAGTCTCGCTGGGATGACTTCAACAGTTAGGTCCTGGAAGGGCTGAGGTGCTTCCTAAGCTTGCTTTTCTTTCCTGTTGTTTCAGAACTTTACCATGCGAGGTCTGTAAGTGGTGTCTCCACATGTTTTCTCCAGCATGGTGGGTCCATGGGGGTTAGGCAAATCATATAGCAGCCCAGACCTCCAAGGGCCAGTGTCCCCAGAAAATAAGGCAGATGACAATGACATTTTATGATTGAGTCTTGGAAGTCACATAGCTTTTCTTTTCAACTCTATCATTTGAGGCATCCAGAAGCCTACTCAAATTCAACTGAGGATCAGGCAGGAAGAGTACAAAGGTGACATTTATGATGGGTAAAGTATTTGGTGCCACATTAAGAAAACTGCTCCATAAGCCAACTAGCAAAGAAGCAAGTGGGTGGGTAGAAGGAGAAGTTAGGGATGGGATATATAGAATTTTGCCCCCAAGATAGACCTCACCTCTGCCAACAAAATAAAAATTGTTAAGCTTTCACTACATTATACATAGTAATGTCCAACAAATATTAAACTTTGCTGTAGGTATCCTTTTATTAGACATGTGCCCGATGAGAAAAGGGAGAGAACAAAAATGCTGTATTTTGAATCCTACTACCTTCTAGCTCAGTTTCTAAAGGATGTAAGTCTTAAAGAAAGGGGTGGGATATTGTCAGCCACGACTTAAGCACAATTTTCTGGGTAGGACATTGGGCCATATGGAAATCTCTTGCATCTATGTAAAAATGCATGCATACAATACAAAGTGAAATATATAAAGCAATAGTGATTTTCTCTGAATGCTGGGATTATAGCAAATGAAACCACATGAAATTACCTGGAGCCTTTTGTTTTTAATCTGTCTAAAGATTATTTTAGATGTTTTGACCTAATAGGTGCTTTTGGGTTTTTCTTCCTCATTCTTTATATGTAGTTCCACATTTAATTCAATTGGTCTATAGTACCTTCATAATTAGGAAAATAAATATTATGTTCAAAGAAACCAGAGTACTTTAAAGAAGGCATGATTTTTCTGATTGTGCTGCAATGAGGCACCATCTCTGCAAGTACAAAAAACATAGCAGCCTTTAGATAAAAATCTGCTAAAATACATTTACAGAAACCTGAGTCTATCAATGAGAACTCATATTTAACCGAAACAGGCTTACCTCCTGAAAGGAGAAACCAGGTGTTACGTTATAACTCTATGAGTCCAAGAATAGACATTGGACTCAGGTTTCAAAAATGCTAAAGCAAGCTTTTAGAGATGGGAAATGTTTGCAAAGAAGGCAGCTGGGTTGTAGTATGACACAGCTGGGCTATTTCCTCTGGTTTATGTGGAAAGTAGTTCATTGCCAAGGATGAGGCAAGAAGAGTTCAACCAGGCCACCCCATAGGGTGTTACTGGCATGTTTCCAAACAGAACAGTGGAGCTGGCCACCAGGTTGATGGGAATAGTGACTGAAAAAGGGCACCTGCTTTTCTCAAGATAAATTCCTGGAAGGAGAAATCATTGGATCACTGGGTTAGAATTTTTTTTAAGTTCTCAGTGTATACTGCCAAATTGTTTCCAGGAAAAAAAAAAAAGCTCGTTATTAATTCTTAATAAAATGTTATCATCACTTCAGGTTTTAAAGATACAAAGTTGGTTCCTTAAGAATTCTGCCTTACGAGCATACCTCAGTATGGGCACCTGCATTTGTGTGCTCTGATGTACTTCAGTTCTGGCATTCTTCCTCTGTGTTTTGTAACTGCATACTGGGGAGGGAGGTTTGCTCCCAGGGAGAAGAGTGAAGTAAGCAGGTATTGTAGATTCCCTGTGATATACAGCAGGCTCTAGCCTTCCTCCTCCTCTTCCTGCAGCTGCTGCTGCTACTGCCTGAGGGAGTAGCTGCTGTTCCGGTCTCGATTTTCAGCAGTGTTTTATATCTTTGAACCATCCAATAAGTGAAGTTGGAGCTAGCCCGAGGTACAGCAGGGATTTGAACTCTGGTGCATAAACACTCATGTGTAGAGGCCAGCTATTGATCTTCTAGCCAAAATGAAGCAAACAAAAATCCTTTACAGTCTCAAATGTTGAAACTCTTATATAGCAATGTTGTATTTTTCACTTCAAAATGTTTATATAGAAAGTAGAAAAGATGCCTTCAATCAAAAATGTTAAAATCATTAACTAAATATTAAGCTATCCAAACCTATCCTTTCTAAACCAGAACCTCATTAAACTGTGTGTGTATTTGCCACTGAAAATCTGTCTGTCAGTGACCTGCAGTTTACTTCAGTGAGAAAATCTGTCTTAAAATTTAGGAAGTACTGACTTGATGAATAATTTATGTATTAGGCAGTCACGCTAAGATGGAGAAAAGGGAAAGAGAGAGGGATGTTATTTCCACTTTGATTTTTCCATAACGACATATCCCATGGGGTGTATTTTTCTTAGATGCTTGCTTACTTTCCTCTCTGCATTGCTGATTGTCTTGCTCACTCTTACCAAAACTAATGCTGGATTTTCCCAAGGGAAAATAACACAGTGGGGGAAGTTGCCCATGACACCTTTCTACCTCCAGTATGAAGCCCTCATTACATACACTATGTTGCTCTCAGCAAGAATTAAAATTAATGCAAGCTATTAAAGTATCATCTCTCATCCAGGTAGTAACATTTTAATATTAGGCCCTTAAAGACAAATAACTGCTATAAGGATGTGAAAGAGGGCCTCTCTAATTAGAGTAGAGATTTTAAATAAGAGAGGAATGTGTAAGCAGAGATCTTTCTGGTATCTTGGAATCAGTTTCCAAGCCTGTAAGTACTGGAATTTACTCTCTATCTGTTGGTATATGACCTCCTGCCTGAGTTAGCCTACCTCACATTCCTAGAATTGAAAAAAACTTAATCATATTAGCCTGATGATTGTCTGGATGCAAAAAAAAAAAAACCCTATAATTTTTAACCATCAAATTCCACTTAAGTGCCAACTGTTTCAGAAAGCCCTATCTAGCATCAGTATTCCCTCCAATTCTGACTCCCCTGGCAGAGTTAGATTTACTGTTCTGTGTTCTCAAAACACCCCTGGCCACCAAATCCACTTTGTAGGATGTATGACTCCATATTATAATTAATATTGTTAAGTCTTTCTAACTCTTTAGACATTGATTTAAGGTTAGTCTGCCTAATCGAGTTGGTGCTCAATAAATATTTGGATGGATGGAGGGAATGGGTGGATTAAAATAGGTCATTGGCTATTTTGCTATTTTATATAGCTGAAAGACACAGTAGATTGAGAAAAATGTGCACACAGGTTTTCTAATAATGGAAAACTACTAAGCAATGTGATTCAAAGTTTGAACTGAAGTCTGAAAGATACATTTTCCTGAAACATGTTCTTTGTGCACAAAAGTAGTTCTGCCATCTTTCATCAGTAGGTCATTCACAAAACTGGCAAGTTTGCATTTACAAGTCATGCTTGGATATGTTTTCCTCCTACCACTAGCTGAGTGATGGAATGAGGGAGAAGCCATCGAAGTCTCTGAAATGTCATCATCTATAAAATGTCAGTTATAGTCTATGAGCTGGACAAAATGGTGTTGCTAGTTAGACTCAGGCCAGGAAATCATCAGGCACCCACAATTGTGCTAACCAATTTAAAAAGAAAACATCATGAAACAATTTCTTCTCTCAGTTTGAGAACAGCACCTTTTTCAGGAGGTTTGTTATATAACGTAGATCTGCTCTCACTTTCTGGGGGCTTGCCAAGACTGAAAAGGGAAGTGCCAGCCTCAGGAAAGGAGGACTGTTCTTTTGCTATTGCCAGCCATTTCCAGATATGGAAGTGCAGAAAAAGCCAATTCTCTCAAGATTTATAGCTATGTCTAGCTTGTTCACTCAAGCCCTTTGAAAAATCTTCAGAGATATGGTTTATTTGAACTAAACCAGATTCCAAGTCTGTGGAGATAAAAATAAAATAAAACAGAAATAATAACATACAGCTTTGGCCAGGTAACTCCGTTGGTTAACAGAGCATCATCCTGATACATCAAGGTTGAGTGTTCCATTCCCAGTCAGGTCACATACAAGAATCAACCAATGGATACATAAATAAGTGGAACAACAAATGGATGTCTCTCTCTCTCTCTCTCCCTCTCTCTCTCCCCTTCTGTACTTTCCTTCTTTTTTCTCTCTAAAAAATCAATAAATTAAAAAATATACATGCATACTCTTAAACTCAAATCCTTTAGACCCTGAATTTGCATAACTTATCAAGTAAAAATAAATAAACAATGCACACAGTGCTGCCTAAAATGCCACAGCCCACTCTGTGCAAAATAAATTTATATGATTATTCTCCAATTATTTCTCTGAGTTTGCATGACAAAAACTATACTAAGTAATGGGATGAAAGCATACCATTATTTTAAATGAAGTGAAAGGAATACAGAATTTCCAAACTCAGAGGACCCTTGAAAAAAGTCACATAAGACCCATGGCATTATAATTAAATACTCACTATATTCTCGGAATTTTTATTATATGATCTTGCCAGGGTATGGGATTTTAGAGGAAATCTTTAATCAGTTGAAGAAATATTAGCTCAGCACATGAAAGAAAAATAAAGCAGCTACTTGTTGAATATCCTATATGTTTCCGGCTCTTTCTTAGGTGCTGGTGACATATATGCTCTTGAATAAAGTATGTGATGTTTCTACAACAAGGACTTTACTTATGTGCTGTGAAGAGAACACAGGCCTTAAACCAATGACAATGACAGATTGTAAAGAACACTATAACAAAGAAACTATAAGAAAAAGAGGAGCGAGAAGGGACAAAGGGCTGTGGAAACAAATGGTTATTTCAATAAGATAGGCACCCAGAATAACTGATCATCTTTAAGATGATCAGTGTCATCAAGGACACAATGTTTTAAAACACAAATTTAACCTTTTAGCATTCACTCCAAAATTTACATTTCAGTGTTTCTTCTTTCTGGTAAGTTTTCAGGGTGGAGGACTTCACTGTAAAGAGGTTAGTCAAACAGAACACCAGAACTACAGAATCACTTTTGTTTTATTTTTTTCTCGCTTGGCCTGGGAAACATATTTGAAGGACAGATCTAGTGATTGAGTGCATAATTCAAATAAATATATTAAAACCTTTAAAAAACGTTTGGTAATGCACCTATACCTTCAGAGAATGAGTGGGAGCACACTTGGGGCACTCTAAAACACTAATTTTACATCCCGTCTAAGCAATGTTGTGGTTACAATAAATGCTGAACTGATTTACTGGTTTCTTTTATACTATGTGAGTGTCTAACTAAATAAGTGGTACATAGTTTGGAATAAATACTCCATCCAGCTTTTAGCCCTGGCAGCCTGAAATCCCTCCAAACAGATTGGTATCTGTGGTGTTTCATGGACTATTACAACTTAAGAACTCAATGGGGCATTTCATTGATTCCAGTGAGCCAATGTAAATGTACAGATCCAAATAGTCCATGTCTTGAATTTACAGTTCAAATAACCATCAAATACATCCTCTAATGGTTCTCCATATCATGTGTGACCCAGCCTTGCATCTACTGACATTTAGTATAGATGTAAACTTTATTTTATTTATTATTTCTGAAAATCATCTGAGCAGACTTTTAGTAAAATAAAACTATGTTTATATGATTCCTGTGATGTATAGATTATTCACCCTTGTCTTGATTTTTTAATGGTTATATTCCAGACTACAAGATCAATTCTTGGAAGAAATTTTATTTCAATCAGTGAAAGCTGCTCATTGAACAAACAAAAATTTATTTATATAGCACAGAAAATAAGAACACATTAATAATAATAATAATAATAATAATAATAATAAAGCTATGCCGCCTCTCACAAACTAAATTACCCATTATACTGTAAATAGTAAGGACTAACATGAAATGATTGGCTGAGTGGGAGTCATTAGAATTTGGTTTTCATATGTATTCTAAGATTCTCCTTGCTGATATCGCCTTACCCCTGCTGGAGAACACTGTCATAGATGACTCAGATCGGGGGAGGCAGTTGGGACAGGTCAGGCCACATAATTTTTGGAGAGACTGAGACAATAAAAGGTTTAAATTACCTTTAGAGAATTTAAATATATAGATGCATTTAAATACATATCATTCTCTCATCATTAAATCAATTGAACAGGAGGTGAGGACAGGACATACCAGGTAGCAGTTGAATTTGAGATCCTTGAATAATTAAAGTCAAGCAGGTTATTAATTTGAGAGATCAAGAGTGATTTCTTTTAAAGTATCGGGGAATTTTACAAAACATGTAATCCTAACACAACCTTTAAATCTACTTTTAATCTATATTGTGGAGAGCTGCTGGTATTTTATAATCTCCTTAACTGGTGATATACAACAAATAATTTTAAACTCATTTGTAAAGTCTTGTATATCCTCAATTAGACTCCCAATTAGGAGAGAGATTATTCTGTGATTTAGTATGAAATCTAGAACTTCTGTCTTTTGCTATTTTTGTTTTTGGTGTCATGATAATGTTATAATAATTATTTTCTGCCAATGAAACAATTTTACATTTAGTTGAATAATGTATGTCTTTATTACTCTGCTCTTGTCACAAATAAATAATGTACACAGAAATCCAAAACACTTATTAAAATTCATAGATATTTAGTGAGTTAAAATATTCGTAGATATTTAGTGATAATTTAGAGATTGATTGAACACATTTGCTCATTTTTAAAGACATCACTTAAGGTAAATTTCTTTAAAAAGAGCTTTGATAAAGTTTGGATTAAAGTAGATAGAAAAGGAACATGCATCTAGAACAGTAAGTTATTTTAACTCTCCTCATTTTTTTTGTATGCTAGAGTGCAGCATATTGGACATGCCATAAGACACACTGCTTTGTCATTCACAAAGCCCAACAGAGTCCTTCCCACCTGTGTGTGTGCCTCATTTACACACCAATGGTAACCCAGGGAGAGCTACCAGAACTGGATGGTCTTAAGAAGCCTAAGATACCACTATTCCCCCCTGCTTCAGCTGCCCAGCGGAGAAGCATGTCGAGTTTCCTTTAGCCTGATGCTCCCTGGAATCGTCCCAAACCCTTCCCCACTACCATGGAGGTAGACCTGACAAATACCTCCATTTACATTGTTCCATATCGAGGTTATCATTAGTTTTTCTCCATTATAAACACCACATTGAATAGCTTTGTGCATAAAATGTCCCACATGCTTCACATTAAAAAATAATAAAAAGAAGAAACCAATCTCTGTCCATTTGAACCCAGAAGGCATACCTAGTAGATACGTGTTACTCATGTAAAATGGTAAAGTAAAATGTGGAAAATATTTATTTTATCTTAGTTATATACCCTTCTGCCTCCTTTTAATTTTAAGTTCTTTCAGGACAAGGATTATACTTTGAAATTTTTACATTTCTTGTGTGTCTAGAATTAGCCTTTCATCATACTCTATAGAAGCCTTAAACTGAGGATGCAATGGCTTTGACTATTCAGTGAAGCAACATCTGTTTTTACCTTCACAAACTACAGGGCACGTAAAGGCTTTCATTGCCTGCGCCTGCCTCCTTACACACGGTATCTGCTATCAACAGGTGACGCATTCTGCAGAGAAGAGGCTTGCCACAGGGATTTTCCTTTACTAGCCTCCTCTTTCCACATGTTCCTTCCCTGTGTCATATCCTCAATTATGATGCCCCGAGAGGTGATTGCAATCACTGAGATGACATGTCACACCTGGAATTCAACACTCTTTCCCCACCACGCAATTTTCCCTAGTTCCTAAGTTTATGACTAAGGAACTATATTGGTTTTTTTGAAGTCAAATATTGTGCTTAATGTTAGTTTATCACACTATGTTTACTGCTTAAAATATAAGTAAATGTGTAATATAAAGTGAAACATATTTAACTTATATGTATATATAAGATGAAACTAAACTATTTGAAATCAGATAGAATTGAGAAAATAATGTAATTAAAAGGCTAGAATGCATGGTCTTATGATACTTCATCACTACTTTTAAATAATCACTTGTATTTTTAAAATATACAAAGAAACTAGCCAAGCTCTGCTGATCTCTGTGTATTATATTCTATATAAAGGAAAAAGTGATCTCTAACTTTTTAATTCTATTTTCTGAAGAGTCTGCATTGGTTTATATGCACACTGTTTGCATGTCTATGTGTTTGTGTATGTGTGACACATATCTTATATTTCAGAGTTTATTATGTCAAATCTATACCTGCATCCACATAGTCAATGATATTCCTGTTTACTATTATAAATTTATTTTTATTAACTCTCATGTTCTCAGTAGTAAGTCATTCACATATTTCCTTACTTTCTTAGTATGGTATTTTAATGTCTCTATTTTTGTTCTGTTTCAGTTAAGCTAAAAAGAATATCTTCTGGAATGATTTTTGTTTTTTATTATTTTCCCAAGAAGAGCTCACTGAAGAGTTTAATGATAATATGTTTTAAATGCCAATTAAAATGTCATTTAGAAACATTACAATTGTATATCATTTTGGAAGAAGCCTTTTATTCAATCATAGCAACCATTACATATACTGAAATTCTTTATATTTGAAATCATTATTCTAGATTTTCTTGTAGTAGGGTTATAGTTTCATTGAAAACAATCAAAGATAATATTCAAAGTATAGATGATTTAATTTATCCTTATGACAGATTTTAGTTACTGTGTTTTTTTAAATAACTGTGAAATCTCTTGCATAAAGAAACTAAGAATCTAATAATTAACAAATTCTATTTTTCTTATAATTATCAAGGTATCTAGTTGCTATCTGTTTAGCTTTAACTAGGAACTTTTGCATACTACAATTTTTATATAGAAAACCAAAATTTATGGCAGTTATACACTCTCAAAGTGATGAAGTGCTACTGAGAGCCATTTCAAGGCATGGGAGAAAGACAGTACTGAAAGTAACGCAATGCAATGTATGTCTTCTAAGGTATCTAATAATAAGAGCTAACACCAATGCCAGGTTCTGTTCTAAGTCCTGTAACATGTCCTGACTTGCTCGATTCTCACAGCAGCTATGTGAAGTTTGTACTATTATCTCCAGCTCCCAGATGGAAACAGATGGATACACTGAGACTGAGACATGTTAAATAACTTGCCCTAGATAACACACCAGCCAGTAGAGGACCCAGATTCATATCCATGGTGTTTGACATTTAAGTGAGATGATTTGGTATTTGAGAAAATAATAGACATTTTCATCTGAGGCATTCATTCAGAGATTTTCTTTTTCAACATTTCTAAAGTGTATTCCATGATCGGTAATTCCACCAAGTGTTCTGGGGTAAAGCTTCCATAGTCTAATAATTCAAGGAAAAATAAAGAATGTATCATAACATTTTCCCCTTTATTCCTTGAGCTGTGCATTGGGCATAACAGAGGTTCTAAGAAAAAGAACCTCTCCAAGTGAGTTGGTTTCAACCAGTGATTTCTAGCCATTACTGACAAGACAACTTTTGTTGAACACATGTCTCCGAGTTCTTGGGAATAGTGCTGCTTTGAACATAAATGCTGAGAATCTCCAGCTCTACTATTTGGCAGATAGAAAACTGAGGCCCAAAATGCCCTCAGGACCCTGAGATCTTACCTTCCAATCCTGTACACATTTTCCTCTCACTCAGCTCTTAAATCAGCCTGTAGGCATAACTGTTCTGCTCTTTTAAGTTTCTTCCAGATTTTCATTTTGTTTAATCTTCTCATCAAGAAAGCCATCATATAGTGAAGATACATGAATAAAATAGACAGAATGACTATATTCTAGCTTACTTAATGCAAAATATTTACAATCAAATTTCAATTTAGGCAATGTTTAAACATTTTTGTCATTAAAGACTCCATTTACTTTAAAATATTATATATCTAAAAATTAGAGAAAATAAGACTAACCAACAAATAACAATAACAACAACAAAAAACCTCTCTAGGAGAGTCCTGAGGATGCGGAGAATCTATTTTGGGGGTAATGGTCATAGGTCATATGTACATTTCACCACCACAGCTTTGCTGCATGTTATCATGGAGTTACCATAGATAGACCAACAGATGATTATATATTCTTTCTGACCATTGCATGTTTTACCATTTCAGTTCCTCCGAAGATATATGACATCTCAAGTGATATGACCATCAATGAAGGAACCAATGTCACCCTTATTTGTTTGGCCACTGGGAAACCAGAGCCTTCCATTTCTTGGCGGCACATCTCCCCATCAGGTAAAGCAGAACATGTCAGTGCTGTTTGTGCTGTGCAGTATTCTCCTGTAACCTCACTTGTTCCAAGCTTGAGTCAACTTATTCCCTTTACATCTTACTCATGAGGACATCAGGATGCATATTTTTATATCTCTTCTTCATACCTAAAAACGTGTAGTTCACCAAAGTTAAGTGAACATTATCAGGCAGAGCCCAGAATAGAATCTATGACTCTTGATTGTTAATCCAGTTATTTTCATTTTAGTATACTGGACAATCACAAATCAATAGAGAAAAGGCCCAAATGGAAATATTACAAGAGAAATATTTTCATTTCAATGGTGTAAGACTTTTATTCTGTTGGCATTCACACATTAATAGACCAGCATGAGCTGCTGAGGTAATCAGCAGAGAATCACATTATACAAATTATGAGGTTGCAGTGTCTAATTTGAAAGTGCAGGTAAGAATCAAGGATATAGTAGTTAGAATTAAATTTTAACTGATGAGGGGTCTAAAAACCCAAGAGTGTAAGTGACTTGAACAAGATCACATAACTACGTGGAATGAGGGGACATAATATGTGTTCAGATTTCAGTGCACAGCCTCCTACCTGGGAGTGGTTGTCTGCTTTGGGAAGTTGAGGATAATCATCATCAAAACACTTGTTTTCACAGCAAGAAGTTGAACAGAATCAACTTGTGTAAAATTTTAGTATTTCAACTACATAGCTTTGAATGTACCATGAAAGTGAAGGTGGTGCTTTTAATGAACAGGTTGCTACAATGTTTCAGGTAATGAAAATTGGTTCTATTTGTTTTATATTTTTAGTGGAAATCACTTCAACAAGGCTGTTGTGATGAAAATGCTTTTAAAGAAATCAGAAAGGCACATTTTATGTATCCGTAGCCAGAGTACAACTAGAACATCTATTTGTTCTGCTAATGCTTTCTTTAATATCACTTATCCTTAAGTGTCTTTCAGTTTCCTCAGTTATGCAGTAGATCTAATGAGACTTACTCACATCATATGCTTAGTATTGCTATTAATGTGAGAAAAAAATCAATGTAATAGCAGTATACACTTATATAATATGCATTATGGCCTCTATAATATTTCCGAAACACAAGTGTACTCCTGACTGCCAACACTTCACTCTCTAGAGTGGCTACAGAATCATAGAAGCTGGTATGTGAGCACTAAAGTAGTGGCAGGCTCTGTGGGATGGGAGACAAACCCAGGACTAACAGTTAGGATATGTGTGCTCCTACTTCAACGTCCCTATTCATCTGTTCAGCCAGCTCTAATGCAAATCTCTTACCCTCAGTTACGCTGAGTTAGCGTCCCACTTTCCAAAAATCAAATGATAATAACCCCTGGCTATTGTAAGACACAAAGTGGATAATAGGCATAAATGTGCTTTAAAAAGTGTAAGGTGCTATGCAAATGTATGACTGATTCTTAGCCATCTTTCCAGGGATTTAAATCTGGTATGGTAATATATTTTCTGTAAGAACAAAACCCATAGTTTACATCTTTGTATAATTTAAGATTAATATGTTGGATTGTACTCTCCTGCTTTTCAGTGCTTGTTGTTATGCATATTTTTAAAGTACTTGGATGCATTCTTAGTTTAATTAAATAGCGTGAATGTTGGTTAGTGAAGTTATTAGAATAATGATAATGGATAACATTATGAAGCTGAAAGAAGACAGATTGGGTTTATGAGTTGAACTGTGCATAGATTTGTCTTCCTCATCCTTGCATACAGAGAAAATTATTAGTAAAATTAGCATAAATATTAGTTATTATCCAATGAATAGTTAGACATGCTTATATTTTTATAAATGCATCTAATAATTTCAAATTATAATTTGTTAATGATCTGTATTCAAATGCACAGCGCTGTCCCGTTTCTGGTTTAAGTAACATCTGATAATTCTCTTAGCTTTTGTCAACTTATATATTTATACTTGAATTCAAAATTGTCGAATTCACTGATATGTTTAATTTTACCTAAGAAATGTCAATATTTTATATGTTCCCCTCTTTTCTTTTGCTATGTCACAAAAGAAATGTGACTCAAAGCAGCAGCCACCATATAAAGTGTTTAGTGTTGAAAATAGATACAGATATATCATTAACCCTTTAATAATGCAGGGGTTACCCTGGCTGGTGTAGCTCAGTGGATTGGGCATGGGCCTGGGAACCAAAGGATCACTGTTCGATTCCCAGTCAGGGAACATGCCTGGGTTGCAGGCCAGTTCCCAGCAAGGGCCAGTTCCCAGCAGGGAACACATGAGAAGCAACCATACATTGATATTTCTCTCCCTCTCTCTTTCCCTTCCCTTCTAAAAATAAATTTTTTAAAATCAAAAAAATAAATAATGCAGGGGTTAGAGCTGTTGACCCAGCACATTCTAAAACCCACTTATAAATTTTGACTCCCTCAAAATCTGACTTGTTGTTTGGTACCTAAGGGCTATTGGTTCCAGGACCCCCCTGACAGGCACTGAAATATGTACTCAACTTCCCTATATAAAATGGCCTAGCTCAGTACATACAGTGGGCTCTCTTGAATCAGTGGGCTCTAATCTGCAAATCAAAATTAACACAGGTACTTATTGAAAAAATCTACATGTAAGTGGACTTGTACATTTCAATTCCTTGCTGTTCTAGAATCAACTGTACTCTCTGTCAACCTGAGAAACAATGGCTAGGTTTTGTACATGTGTGATTTGTTTGTCTTTTTTTACCAACATCTGTGGTAGTTTTTGCCAACTTAACTTATGGTCTATTCTCGTTTTAAAAATCAGTAAGTAATGTGTGGTCACAGAATAATAGCTTCACAGAGCTTCTCTCTGAAACCCATGGAGCTTGGACGGTGGTTCAGCCACATCGCAGGTATCACCTGAGCCAGCTGGAGTTGCTATTTCACTTTTTAGTTTAAACAACTCAGTGTGTTTTTTCCTAAGAGCATCTCTCCTAGGAAGTTTCAGGATATGTGAGCTTCCTTGGAGTTTACTTGCACCAACAATTTCTTTTTTTCTTCTATATGTAGGAATTAATTTAAAATTTATATTTAAAAGTTATTGAAATAATCACTTCAAGAACACGCTATATTTGTTATTCAATTCCATTTGGATCATTTTTTCCTTTTGCTTCACCATTTTCTGTGCAGAGAGTATATAGAAAAATACATATGTGTATGTGTGTGTGTGTGTGTGTGTGTGTTTGTATATTCATTGAATCATTTGGAGCAACCTGTATATTTCATACTCTTTTCTCCCTAGTTATTTCAGTATGCATTTCTGAAGAATTAGGACATTCTCCAACAAAACCATAATGCAGTTTTCAACTTTCATACATCTATCATTGTTATTATACTTTTATTGAACTACTATTCATTTTCCAGTTCTGTCAACTGATTGAATAATGTCCTTTATAAAATTGTTTTTCCTCTAGCACAGAGTCCAATATTTTATTTAGTCATCATATCACTTTAGTCTTATTTAGTCTGGGTAATAATTCTTTAGTCGTTTTTTGTCATTACTGAACATTGACATTTTCGACAATGCATGTACCCCTTGTTTAAAATAGAGTATCTCTCATTTTGAGTTTGACTCGTGTTTCTTCATTAGATCCTAGTTATGCCCATCTGGAAATAAATAAATGAAGATGTAACCTTCTCAAGGAATGATAGCCAGAGGCACACGGTATCCATCTGTTCCTCATTTGTGATGTTAATTTCTATTACCCAATCAAGATGTTGTCTGATTTCTGTGCAGTTACTTTTTTCTCTCTCCCCATGTTACCAATAAGCCGTAGGGGAGGACTTTAAGGCCATAAATACAAATATCTGCTATTTGTCAAACTTACTCTTAGATTTAGTATTATCAGTGATTCTTTTGTGAACCAATCTTTACCTTAATAATTCCAAAAAATTATTGCTTGTTTTCTAGCTGAAGCAATCTTGTAACTTTCACCCATTAGCACTTGGCTTTCTACTGTAAACAAGAGCCTCATTTTCCTTTATTTGTGATTAATTTGGTTATTCATCTACTTCTTATGCCATAGATTTATGGATTCCTTACTTTTTTTTTTTTTAATTAGTTCTTTTTTTTTATTTTTTTATTTTTTAAATTTTATTTAGTTATTTTTCAAGTACAGTTTTTTTGTCTATTTTCCCATCCCATTCCTTACTTTTAAAAATTGTTATGACTCATTACTATTTTAATTATTTTGATGCTCACACTGTCCTGATTTGGCCAGTGGGGTAACTTCATTCTGACTCTTGCTTGTGTCACATCATTTTTTTTTAGCATTTGCATACTTCCCTGTGTGAAAATATATGCCAGGCTCATCTTGTGTCTTTCCCACCCCTGCTCTGAAATCAACCATTACACCTACTGCAATTACACACTGTACACTTGGGATTAGTGCATTATATATTGGTTTAAAATAGATAACAGTTGATCTGCCTTATAGCAAAATTATCCGAGACTCAGAGACTGAGGCTACTTCCTGTGATATTCTAATAACCACAAGACTTAAATAACCTCAGTGCAAAGGACAAGTCATCTTTTATCTAAAAACAATCATAGAACAGGGCCAGCAATGTTGTATATGCAAATATGAACTAATAGTAAAAAATATTTATCTTAAGAAATAAATAAAAGATGAATTTGTTCTATTGCCAGAGATTTAGACAGTTCATACATATTTGTTTACAAAAGATCAAATTGTTTTGATTAATCTCTGTCTGGTTCCTTATCTACTCAGAAAATTTTGAGGTTTAAAAAATATTCCTAATATAAATTACACGATTTATTTTTATTCCTATAAGTGATTTATTTTGCATCAGACAGTACCAGAGTATCAGTGATTAAGAGCATGAACTTTGATGTCAATCACAATTAGATCTAAGATGCAGCTCTTCCTCTTAAGAGTGTAAGATCTTAGACAAAATTGTTAACCACTTTAATTTCAAATATAAAGTGTTGGTAATAATTATACCCAACTCACAAAAGTGTTATGAAGATTAAATAGAATAGTATAGAATATTGAAAAAGTTCATGACTTAGAGCAAATATCCTGTATTAACTATTAATATACTACTCAAATGTGTTTAATTTTTGACCAGATAGAATCCCCAACTCTATTTCTGAAATTGAGGGTACTATTTACAGGTCTTAAATGCAATTCACATAGCTGTTCTTGGATGAGAGTGTTATGAAGCTAAAAATCACTTTGAGTTGATGGAGAACATTTACAACCTTACAGAAACCACTTGATTTTGAATATAAAGACAAAATAAAAATTTAATCACATATCATTTTATCAATAATTCTAGCTTCAATCAAAAAAATAGGAAAAGTTAAAAGATAAATTTTAAAATGATAGGTTACAGATAAAAATATGGGATATTTTGAAAACCTCTGTCAAATTTTTACTTATTATTAATTGCTGCTTATCTTAATCTCTGTTTCCTAGTTTATTCCTATTCTTTGATATCTGGAATCTCCAGAAAAGCTCTGACTCTATCCTGCTGGTGGTTATTTTCTGACAAAGATATTATTTTGGCTCTGAAGCTACAAAAATGTGATAAACAATGGCTGTATGTCTCAAATGCTTTGTTGTCTAATATCCATATGCCTAGTGCCTTTTGGCAGAATATCCTATCCTGATTATCCGTAGGAGTTAAGACTGTTACCTAACTCAATATAATGTCTGTTTGGTTAGGTCACCTTTCGCCTGTTATGTTCTGGATTCCATCCCTTCTCATTTTTTTTAGATTCTTATTTCATTTAATATCCTCTCTAATCTCTTCCTTTCAATTAACTCCTATTGTCCACATTTAAACAAGTTTGTCACTCTTTTCTGAAATCAGCCCTTTAATACTTATCACTATTATTTAATAAGTAATTACTGGGCATTCATAAAGGAGAATACTAACAAGTGGTCAGAAATGTAAGAATGCAAATAGAAAACCAGGATTTTGAGAAAGTAAAGGAGGAGAGTTTTCTAGAGCAGCGAGCAATGGCAATCAAGTCAAATAAGAGTGAGACTGTTACTTTTGTGTTGGATTGTTTGGTGCCCATGTGACAATTCAGTAACAATGAGGGAGAAACCCAACTTCTGAGGATTAAAGGAAAATGAGCAGTGAAGACCCAGATGTGGAGGCAAAACTATGCATCCAGTTAGTCCGAATGGGAGTCTGATTTCTCTACTTTGACACATACTGTTTCTGCTATTAGCAACATCCTTTGTCCCTTTATCCAGTCAACAATCTCCTAGTTATCCTTCAATGTTTTATGAAACCATTCTAATGCATCCCAGGAAAAGTCAGGTGCTTTTTGTCTTTCATAGTTGCATAGTACCTTATGCCACTAGTTGAGTGAAACTGTTCTCAGAATTATAGTCATTGGCTTTGTTTGTCTAAGGCTTACGGGATCAGGGGCACCTTATGTTAGGAAACAGTGTCTGTTTACAGTGGTATCCCATTGTGTAGCACAGGGCCTGGCACAAACGGGGCCCCACAGACATTGCTAAGTTAAAGAATGCTATTCTCTGTTCTCGCATTCCATGTGACTTTTTAGAATTAGAAATTACATTTTGATAAGAGATTACAGGGTACCAATACAAGCAAATATTTTCTTTCTGTTATTTGCCCATTACCTCACCCTCTAATGTAAACACAAACACATCCCTAAATATGAAGCAGCCTTTTGATTTCCATTTAGCTTCAATGTGGCTGCACCCCTGTGAGATTATGATTTGCTTTAAGAAATATATATTTGGTTGTTAACCCTTGCACAGAGTTCCTAAAACCCTTGCAATTGCCTAAATGAAGAGAGCATTAAAAATATCTTTTGTTTTTGTTACGAGGTGAATCTTGAACACCTATGGACTGGAGCTGGTTGTCAAGACTGTCAACCATATAATTGAGGGGCAGAAATTTTTACTCCCATTTCTCTGATCTCAGAGTAGAGAAGAAGAGCTAGAGGTTGGATCAGTTGCCATTGGCCACTGATTTAAATAATCATGCCTATGTAAAGCCTCCATGAAAAAATGGGGCTCAGAGAGCTCCTGGGTTGGTAAACATGTGGATTTGTAGGAAATGACAAGCCTGGAGAGCACATGAAAGCTCAATGTCCTTTTTTCATATGCTGCCCTCATCAAGGTCTGACAAAAAATAGTCTGGCCATTGTTAATAAGAATGGTTTGTGCAACATTGATGTAACCTGGCAGCCAAAGAGAGTGGACTGGAATGCGCATGAGTGAACAACAAAAAGTTCTTTGTCCATGGGGGCAGTAGACACCACTGAGTGAGCATGTGCACTGTGTGGCCATTGCATTCAAAATGGCTGAGTGAGTAGAACAATAAATCTGGTTTAAATTTTGCATTGAGTTTGACCATTTCTCCAAGGAAACTATTTGGATGATTCAGAAGGCTTTCAGGGATGATGAAATGTGTGGCACAAATGCTTCAATGATGGTCAAGAAGTCTGTTGAAAGTGATCCATTTTCTGGAAGGCCTGCAACAAGCAGAACACCTGAGAATGTTGAGCGTGTACAGGCTGCAGTCAACAAAGATCAGTGAGTGAAAGTACAAGAACTGAAGGCTGATCTAGGGATTCCAAAACTACTGTGTCTGAGACTTTGACACAGGGTCTTACATGAAACATGTCATGGCAAAATTGGTCTGTGGCTTCTGCCATTTGATCAGAAGGAACATCATGTTGCTAATAACTTCATTCAACTGCTACCAATGAACCATATTTCCTAAAGAAGGTCATAGCTGGAGATGAATCATGGGTATACAGCTACGATCTGGAAATGAAGGCCCAGTCATCCCAAAGAAGTCACCTGGTTCTCCACACCCAAAGAAGTCATGGCAAAGCAAGATCAAGACGATGTTAGCTGTGTTTTTTGATCAGGAAGGTATTGTCCATCATGAGTACATCTCTCCAGGCCAAACAATTAATAAGGAGTACTACCTCAATGTTCTTCATTGGTTAAGAGATACAATACTATAAAAAGGGCCCCAGCTATGGGCAACTGGTGATGGGCAACTTCATCACAACAATGCATCCTCTCATGTATCATGTGTCATGTAGAGTGTTTTGGCAAGACTTCAAATCACCCAGGTGACTCAGCCCCACTACAGCCCAGATTTGGCACTCTGTGATTTCTGGCATTTCCCCAAACTAAAATCACCTTTGAAAGGGAAGAGATTTCAGACCATCAGTGAGATTCAGGAAAACATGACTGGGCAGCTGATAGCAATTCCAATAAAGGACTTTTCAGTGTGTTCTGAACAGTGGAAGAGACTTTGGGAGAATTATGTGAGGTCCCAAGTTTGCCCATCTTAAAGGGGACTGAGGTGTCATTGTTTTATAAACAGTGTTTCTTGTATTTTTCATCTCCTTCAATAAATGTTTCTATTTTCCATAGTACGTGGCTGGATACCTTCTGGTCAGACCTCGTATATTGCCCTACATGTCTCTTCCATATGGTTGTTCCTGAGTTCCATCCTCTTTTAATAGACTGGTAATCTGGTAAATAAAATGTTTCTTTGAGTTCTATGATCCACTTTAGGAAATTAATCAAACACAAGGAAGGCAGTCACTGGAACCTCCCAATTGTAGCCAGTGAGTTAGAAGCACAGGTAAACTTGGGCTTCGCTGTCACCTTAAGTGGGGGGAAAGGCAGTCTTATGGGACTGAGCCCTTAATCTGTGGATTCTGATGCTATTTCTAGGTAGATAGTATCAGAAATGAAATATAGGATACTCAGCTGATATCAGACAATTGATTTGTGGTTTGAGAACCTACCCCCTTCCACATTGGAATTAGGTTCAGAACCTTAACCCCATTAACATAAGGAGCAGCTTGTGCTAATGCAATTTTAGCTAATATGGTTCAGCTATAATTTATCCATTTTCTTCTGTACTCCAGGCAGAATGTGAGGTACTTGCACACAATTGCTCATTTAAGTTTCAAAATTAAGTTTAGTGGTGGGTATCATTATCCTCAATATGCAGATGAACACGATACTCAAAGTGTTTAAATAAGTTGTCCCTAACTAATATGAATATTTTTCATTTTTTTGTTTGAAATAACCAGAGTCATAGAAAAATACAAAGGGAGTTTCCATTTAGCTTTCACTCAGTTTCTCCTGTTGGTTACATCGCATGTCACTGTAGTTCAATGCCAAAACTAGAAAATGGACATTAGTGAAGTGCTAGCATACAGTTCTACACTTTGTCACAAGAGCTGATTCATGGAGCCACCAGAAAAATTAAGATAAAAAACTATTCTTGCAACATAGATCCACCATCCTTATATAATCAACATAGATCCTTATACCATCCTTTTATAATCACATCAACTCTTTCCTCTCACACCATCCCTAATCCCTGATGGCCATTAATCCATTTCTATATCTTGTTTTCTTATTTTTAGCATGTTATGTAAATGGAATTATACAATGTATGACCTTTTGAAATTGGCTTTTTCACTCAGTATAGTTCTCTCGAGATTTATCTAAGTTGTAGCATGTTTGAATAGTTTGTTTCTTTTTATTGCTGCGTGTGTATCTTGCAATATGAATGTACCACAATTTGTTTAACCATAGTGTATTATAGAATATTTTGGTTGTTTTTAGTTTTTGGCTATAACAAAGCTGCTATGAACAATCTTTTTTTCTTTTTTCATCCTTTTATTTTCAACCTACATATGTTATTATATTTTAAGTGAGTCTTATGTAGACAACATGTAGTCGTCATGTTTTTTTTTTACTTTTTTATTTTTTTATCCACTGACAATCTCTGTATTTTATTCAATGCATTTAGATCACTTACATTTATTTTAACTACTGTTTTTTTATGGTTCATGTCTGGCATCTTACTTTTTTTGTTCTCTGCTTATTCCTTCTTTGTTTTTGTTCTTTGTTTTCTTTTTCCTGTCCTCCTGCAGTATACTTGAGCACTTTTTGGAATTCCACTGGGTTTTATGTGTTTTAGAGTGTGTCTTTTCGCATAGATTTTTAAGTAACTCCTTTATGTAGTACATCATACATATATTTAAGACTTTTAATTTAAGGGTATTCATATTTTAATAGTTCCAATGAAATATAGAAACATTTTCTCCCCTTACTTTCCAACTTTTATTCTATAACTACCTTAAATATTTTCTCTATGTACAGGACAACTACATCAAATGACATTATACTTTTTGTTTCAACTGTCAAATGTATTTCAGAAAACTCAAGAGAAAAAAAGTATTATATATATATCTTTCTACTTTTATCATTGTTCTTTCTTTCTTCCTGATGTTCTACTAACACCTATGAGCCAAAATGGCCTACTGTCTATTTTCATAAATGGGGTTTTAGTGGTTGTTGTAACACAGTCACACTGATTCCTTCACATGTGGCCTATGGCTGCTTTCATATTCTAATAAAAGATTGAGTAATTACAGTAGAAACCAAATGGCCCACAAAACTAAAACTGTTTACTATCTATTCCTTTAAGAATAATTTTGCTGAACCCTACATTAGCTTTTTTAAAATAAATAAATTTTTATTATTCATATTCATTTTCTTTTTTTTATTTTAAATGTTGTTCAACTACAGTTTCTGTCTTTTATTCCCATCCCAGCCCACCTACCCAGCTCTCCCCTCTCATTTCTACCCACCTAGTTGTTTTCCATGTGTCCTTTATACTTGTTCCTCTAAATCCCTCCCCTATTTCCCCTGAAATTCCCTCCCTTCTCCCCTCTGGTCGCTTTCCCCCTGTTCTCTATTTCAGTGTCTTTGTTTTTATTTTGCTTGCTTGTTTGTTTTGTTGTTTAGCTTCCTATTAAAGGTGAGATCATGTGGTATTTGTCTTTCAATGCCTGGCTTATTTTGTTTAACATAATGCTTCCCAGTTCCATCCATGCTGTTGCAAAGGGTAGGAGCTCCATCTTTCTTTCTGCTGCAT
This sequence comes from Artibeus jamaicensis, assembly GCF_021234435.1. Classification (NCBI taxonomy): domain Eukaryota; kingdom Metazoa; phylum Chordata; class Mammalia; order Chiroptera; family Phyllostomidae; genus Artibeus; species Artibeus jamaicensis. The sequence goes on along the minus strand of NW_026522025.1, from coordinate 19,382,967 downwards.
AGAATTCCATTGTGTATATGTACCATCATTTTTTGATCCATTCATTTACTGATGGGCACCTAGGTTGCTTTTTAAAAGAAGTTTGAGTTTTAAATTTTGTTTTACAACTGGAAGACATACACATTTAATGTTAGCACATTAAAGCTTCTATGATCTTTAGAGAGAATTAAATATCATTTTAAGACCAAAAATGTTAATTACCAAAAAATAAGACTATCAAAAATAAAAAATATCTAAAAACCATGTAAATTGCTGAAATCTACTATTAAAATATTTCTGATAATAGTTTAAATCGTCTCAGGTACAAAGTGGAAAGTATTGCTTTCTATTATCAATTTTGATTCTATGATCATTCCCTTTTGTAAAAAAAAGTTTTCAGAATACCTGAGTGCTGGGCCAACACCAAGACTCACACTATGAAGAGGCTGTATGTGTGTGCCTTGCAAGCTCGCAGCCTGCCACCCTAACGCTGAATTCTTTGAGTCTTTTTTCAGGTTTGCAGTCTTGACTTTGCTATTTAATGTTAGGGAGAAAAAAATTCAGTAAAAGCAGCAATTTATTCTCATGACATTTCAACAATACCAGATCTTCAGATTATAAGTTATGCTTCTATTTCCATTGTAAGTTGCACTTACATAGAGCTTTGGTGAATTTCCATAATGACTTTACATAATGGATAATTATATAATGAATGAAACTACATAATGATGGCAAGTTAAACTTTTACCATAAGATTGTACACCAATAATTTATATATGTGGTTAAAATTGTCTCTGTTCTGGATTTCCTAACAGCATTTTTAACTGTCATTAAAGTCTTCTCTACTTTTATTCAGCTAGTGGTGGGCCATGTGTATTCAGAACTGTTAATGCCTACTATGTGACTACAGAAAGCAGGAAAATACTCAGTATTTTAAGACACAACTAAAGCTAAATAATGGGCCTGATGTATGCTGCATCGATATAGGAAATAATCCACTATTCTCAGAGGAAAGTATTTATCCATACGAAATGGAAAGCAGGAAGTCTTCAAGCATCTGAAAGCATTTCATAATAGATCAAGATTTTTGTCTCCCCTCAATGGACTAACTCTAAGGTTAAAGATTGGCGTTCAGGTGTTTATATTTTAGGAATTAGATTTTTGTAGAGTCTCTAACTGATTTCAATGGTATGTCACATGCACTAGCGGAAGGTTTTATATAAATTGGTAGGTCTAAATTAGTTAGGGGCCGGTTCATAGGTATGGCCTTAGAAAATGCAGCTTTAATTTGATTGTGAATTTCACGCTGATTAATGCTGAGGTGGGACTATATGGGTAAAAATTCTACTCATACTATTGAAGTAGGTCCTAAAAGTATCTAGAAAGAGTACCACTAGGTACTGAGGATGTATAAAATGAACCCAAATAATATATAAGTATTATTCATTAATACTTAGTATGTTCCAACCACTGTTCTGATATATCGTAGGTTAACATGTAAAGTATTATGACTTCATGTATCCCATCCATGAGGAAAAGAGCATGATGTTCCTTTGAACCCAGGACAGTCAGTGAAGACACAACTTGGTTTTACTTCCTCTTAAATGTAAGATCATGTTTATCAGGATTACATATTTATAAAATATGTCATTTAAATTTAAAATACTGGAGTTTAAGTGCTGTTACTGGATTATTACTGAAATATATATAAGTATTAAAATATGTTAACAATGATTTTTAATGTAGATTCAAAATGCCCTTAACAATTATAGATGTGAGCATATATTTGTTTGCAATAAGTTACTTATAGAAGAGTTATGACCTCCAGTGTGAAGAAGTACTGTATCCATTTTTCTTCACTTAAAATAGATATATTACTGTTGAATTTTAATTATACTTAAACTTGTTTTAAAATTATATTGTTCTTTACTATCTTAACCATAATTAGGAATGATTCTCAGTAGTGAAAAATTAGATTATAGATCAATAAAACTATGACAGACACTTAGTCCTCTTGACATTTGTGTGCTATCTCTTTAAGATCAATAATTCAGGCAAATATAGCTACATAGTAGATGCTCAATAAATAACTGTTAAATAACTATTTTAGAATATTATAAATTCTTTATATAATCAATAAACTTATATTAACTGATTAATAACTTGGGTAATATGTTTTTAAAATCAATATAAACATTAATTATTTTCATTTAAAATGTCTGTGAACTAATATTTCCCAAAGAGGTTATAGAAAAAACTAGTAACATTTTATAATTACCAAACTTTTATCAAACAAGACAGTATGGCATAGTACTAGAAGGATGCGGTTAGCACTTGGACTCCTTGATTGCAGACCCCTGCTCTGCCACTCATTATGTGTGTTAACCTGGGCAAATCTGTAAAGAATTTAAAACAAAAATGAAGACCTCCAAATTCTTAGCTATTATTATTATTTTTCTAAATATATTTTATTAATTATGCTATTACAGTTGTCCCATTTCCCCCCTTCATTCCCCTCTGCCCTGCACACCCTCTCCCACCCACATTCTCCCCTTTAGTTCATGTCCATGCATCAACAGTTCTTTAGCTTCTACATTTCCCACACTATTCTTGCCCTCCCCCTATTTTCTACCTACCATCTATGCTACTTATTCTCTGTACATTCTCCCCCCTTCTCCTCCTCCCACTCCCCTGTTGCTAACCCTTCATGTGATCTCCATTCTGTGGTTTTGTTCCTGTTGTAGTTGTTTGCTTAGTTTGTTTTTGTTTTAGGTGTGGTTGTTAATAACTGTGAGTTTGCTGTCTTTTTACTCTTTATATTTTTTATCTTCTTTTTCTTATATAAGTCCCTTTAACATTTCATATAATAAGGGCTTGGTGATGATGAACTCCTTGAACCTGATCTTATCTGAGAAGCACTTTATCTGCCCTTCCATTCTAAATGAAAGCTTTGCTGGATAGAGCAACCTTGGTTGGAGGTCCTTTCTTTTCATGACTTGTAATACTTCTTTCCAGCCCCTTCTTACCTGTAAGGTCTCTTTTGAGAAATCAGCTGACAGTCTGATGGGAACTCCTTTGTAGGTGACTATTCCCTTATCTCTTGCTGCTTCTAGAATTCTTTCCTTCATTTTAATCTTGGGTAATATAATTATGATGTGCCCTGATGTGTTCCTTCTTGGGTCCAACTTCTTTGGGACTCTCTGAGCTTCCTGGAGTTCCTGGAAGTCTATTTCCTTTGCCAGATTGGGGAAGTTCTCCTTTAGTATTTGTTCAATAACTTTTCCATTTATTGTTCTTCCTCTTCCCCTTCTGGTACCCCTATAATCTGGATGTTGGAACATTTAAAGATGTCCTGGAGGTTTCTAAGCCTCTCCTTTTTTTGAATTCTTGTTTCTTCATTCTTTTCTGTTTGGTTGTTTCTTTCTTCCTTCTGTTCCACTCCATTAATCTGAGTCCCAATTTCCTTTCCATCACTACTGGTTCCCTGTGCATTTTCCTTCATTTCACTTAGCATAGCCTTCATTTTTTCATCTAATTTGCAACCAAAATCAACCAAATTGTGAGCATCCTGATCACCAGTACTTTGATCTGTGAATCTGATAAGTTGGCTATCTCTTGGTCGCTTAGAGCTCTGGGGCTCTGATCTGTTCTTCTGTTTGAGCCAGGTTTTTTTTGGGGGGTCATGTCGTGCCTGTTATATAGTGAGGGTTGGAGCCTTAGGTGTTCACCAGGGCAGGGCAACACCCCCATCACTGGATTGTGGTGCTGCTGTATGTGGGGGTGGGATTAGAGAGGGAACAATGGCACTTGCTCTGCTCTCTCTTGGATTTCAGTCCCTTCTGCCACTTCCCAAAAGCAAACTGGGCCCTTCTGAGGCTGGTTCCTGGGTGGGTGGGCTTGTGTATATTCTAGGGCCCTGTACATCTCTCCGACAAATTCTCCTGTGAGGCTGGGAGCCTCTCCTGGCACCTCAATCCCCACAAGTGTTTTCAATCGGTGCTTTTAGGCTTTATTTCTTGTCACTGGGGCCCTGGTTTATCTGCACACAAATGTGTGACCATGGTCAGCCAGCCACCTTGCATGCCTTACTGGGTCTGCTGGTTGCCACCTTGTGCCCGGAGCCTGCCTGCCACCACCTGTGCACCCTGGTCTGCTAGCCACAGCTTTTTCCTGCCACCACCCCTCTCTGCCATCAACCGACTTTGCCCCTCTTACCAGTCTAGATGAATGGTTGTCAGACTTCCATACAGTTCAATTTTCTGTCAGTTCTGGGTGCTTTTTTGTTTCTAAATTTTGTTGTCCTTAATTTTGGTTGTGCAGAGGAGGTACACTGTGTCTACCTACGCCTTTGGCTGGATTCTTCTTAGCTATTATTAAAATTTGTTTCACTGTTTATGTAGAAGTTGCTTGAGGGCAGACAACAAAAGATGGCAACAATACGTATTGTCTTCTTACATGATTAAAACCAGATAAATGCAGTGTAGTGATTGCAATTCTAAACTAGTGAGATGTTATTTTGTATTTAGTTGCCTCTATGTATAAAGTAGAAGAGGCTTGTTTACTGAATAACTATGAGAATAACTTCTAGAAACAAAAGTTTGAATTATTTATTTGTGTTCTAATATAAGGCTGTTGAGGAGAGGGGAGAACAACAAACACAATGCATTAGAAAGATACATTTAGTTAGTTTTGGGTTTTGCTGTAGAAAATAATTATAAATATAAAGAACAAAAAAGAGTCTTTAGAACAGCTATATATTATGAAGAGGTTGCTCTCATGAGTGGTCTCTTGAGACTTTGGCCTGATTACTAACCCAAACTAAGCCAAAGCAAAGTATATAAAGGCTACTATGACCAGGATAACATGAATAATAGTGTCCTATTTTTCTGTTGTTTATTATTATTATTACTATTTTTGTCTATAAATTCTCTAATCCTAGTACTATGCAAGCAAATTTCAGCCTGTCAAACTTTCCTAAGAATTTATGGAATATTTTCTTTCAGAATACATTATTTTCACCTTTTATGAAAATGTTACAAAGGGAACTTTGTCCTAAGGGAAGAGGTCCAACATTCATAAGATGTCTTCCAGTATAATGCACAGTAAAAAGACCTCCTGAATGTTGAGACTGATTTTGCCAGGCTGACAAAAGAGGCAAAATGAAACATTTAGTGAATGTATACTTTGTATGTATATTTTGCCAGAAAGATTGAGACTTAAAAAACTAGATTTATTGTGTACTTTTGCCTAATTCAGGCTATATTTCATTGTAACCTTTAGAAAGTTACAGAGAACAGCCTTGCATATATTTACAAGTTAATAATAAGCCATGCTAAAGTCTTAAAAACTTGTCTTTAAAGTATACAGGATTATGAAGCTCAATCAAATAACTTTTTATTTAGGTTTTTTTCTTTTAACCTTCCTTGTTAGCACATTTTTTTATGCTTCGTTCTGCATTAGGCTCAAATTTAATCAGGTGCCAGTTGTATTGTTCCTGGACAGCGCTGAAGCTCTGAAGATGTATTATACCCATGCATCATCACAGCGTTGTCACTCTGACGATATATTAGTGTAATACATCTTCAGAGCCCTCAAATGAGAAGCTGTCTAGAAGGAATGGGGCGAGGAGCAAATTCAATTCAAATGTAGGACAAAGGAACCAGCTGAAGAGAAGGAGAGAACTCTCAGAGCAAGACTCCCAGTGGAGTTGATTACAACCGAGTATTTCATGAAAATGCACTCCATTTTTCCATTTGTGGCATGCTAAGGAATCATTATGGATTGTGAACACACATCTGTAGGGATAAAATGGTGCCTCGGCCCTTGTGTTTGACTCAGTGGATACTGGATGCCTCTTCGGAAGGCATTTAATTGATTTGGGGGAACGTCGTATAAGCATTGCTATTCATTTAACATTGAAACCCACAGTATACGATTAATCTGTAAATTGGTCTATTAAAATGTGATAGGTATAAAAGAATGTTTACCTTTCAAATAAAGTTTTAGTTGGCACTTTTAAAATTTTCAGACACAAGTAAAGATAGACAATAGCTGACTGAAAAGTGATCAGCAGGGAACAAATGAGAAAATCAACGACTCTCCTTAGCCAGCTCCCAACTATTTCCACTAGATTGAGCTGTCAGGAATGATCAATAATTTTTATTGCTGGGCTAAATTTTTCTAGATATCCCTCTTGTGTTAACAAAGTAGAGAAACTCTTAATTTCATCATAGTGCAAGTACCTACAGGGTTTGAAGTGTTCGACCTGACTTATGTGTTTTGCAAAAATAGATTGCTTAAGCAAAACATCCATAACTCATTACATAGTGGTTCTATTATGAATATTTATTTCATATGTATGTTCTTCCAATATTATCTGTTGGACATGCATGTGTCAGACAGTTTGCTGAACACTGAATGTACAGATGTAAGAAGAACACATACAATGTTTTTAAGGAGATTACAACCTTGTTGGAAAAGACAGGTGAAGAGGGAAGCAACTGCACATTAACTAAAGACTGAGCACAATGAGGGGACATCTTTGAGAGGTTGTCTTCCAAATACAGCCTTGAAGTTGGATTCAGGGAGGCTACCGGGTATAGCGGTGCCATGTTAAGCACCACATTTATTTATAAATGCTCTATAACAGAAAGTCTGGAACCAGCTGATAAAAGGAAAAGAGTGACTTAAGGTGAGGTTAGAGATTAGCTGAGAGTGGTCAGAACAACCAGGGATTGATTGTAGACCATGGTGAGGAGATCATATTTTTTTTGTAAATGCAAAAAGAAGCCATGGGGAGTTTTTCAGCACAGGAGTGACATGACTTGATGTTAGTGTGCAGAAGTTTGTGTTGCTGTGTAGAGAATGAGTTGCTGGGAGCCTAGAGCAGAAGCAGGAAAACCACTGAAAAAACTTCTGCAGCAAACAAAGTGGGAGATGATGCTGACTTTAACAAGGGTGATTGCAGAAGAGATAAAGAAAGTGGGTGAATCCCATATCATACAGGTAAAACCAGAAGACTCTGAGAGATGAGAGATGGGGAATACCTTCTAGTTTCTGGCTTTATTAACTTGATGTGTGGACATATCGTCAACTGAGGTGAAGCAAACCAGGAGAAAAAAATATATTTTGGAGAAAAATAAAAAATTTTATTTTGACCATGTTAAGTTGTAAGGCATATTAGACAACCAGATTGAAATTTTGACAAATAATTCAGTATACAAGTCTTGATCTCAAGGAAGAGGCCAGATAAGAAATTAAACTTGTCATGAGTATAAGTCTGTACTATGGAAGCAAGTAGAAAGACACAAGAAGATCCATGATCAGTGTTTAAGGATTTGGAAATGGGAGAGCTATACTTAGGAAGAGATGCTAGTGTGAGAGGAGAAGACCTGGAAGAATAAAGCTCAGAGGGGAAATTGTTTTAATAATTAGAAAATGATTTTATGAATTGAAATGTAGTGAGAGACATAATAAGATACACACAGAAAATGTCTATTGTGTTTGGCAATATGGGGATCATTTTTGATGTTGATAAAACTATGACACTGTGGGGAATGGAGCCAGACTGAGTGGTAAAGATTGTAGAGTGTAGGGTGGAGAACCAGTGAAAAAAATCTTGTCTCTTTCAAGAAACTTTGTGGTGATGAGAAGAGAAATGGGATCTTTGCTTGCCTGTTGTGCAGGAGAGGGATACTTTTTTAAGAGAAAAAGAATAATATAACAAACCCAACATACTTATCAGTTGGGCTTCAACATTATCAATACATGGCTAATTTTGTTCTTCTATGCTGCCTACTCCAACTTAAAGGAGGATTTTTTTAAACACAAAAATGTTTGTGTTAAAGGGATCATTAGCAGGAGTAATTGCAGAACATTTAAACTCCAGTAGATCATAAAACAAAACAGATGTAGTAGCCATTGTAAAAGTGATATCCCCTTCTCTATCATGTTTTGTTCCTCAACCCAAGATGTACAGGCATCTGTCCAATCTCTATAGATCCCATAAAAAGCTAAAAACTCACAGGTGTGTAGCATGCACTGCTCACCAACTCTGTTCCCTCAGCTCTGTCATTGCAACATTCCTGTCACTTTGAGGAACACCAAGTTTCTCAGTTTGAGACTATCAGAAAAGCTTCCATTCTTCCCTTTTTCATACAATTGTCTGTCTCTTACTATGCTCCTTTGCTTTGTCCTGACACTCTTGTGTGCTTTAGGCTCAATTCATCACCCCAGGCATCTGCTGCTCTCCCTGGCACCAGTCTGAAAACGTCACCTGACAGTTTATTGCTCAAAGGAATCACTATCCTCTCCTTTCCTTGTTTCTGTAAGAGGAGGGGCAGTCTTTTAAAAAGTCAGCCTTGCTCTTCCCAGGTGTTCTCTTGCTCTGCAGCCGTCACACACTGCCAATTGCTCCTATCACCATTCTGCAGTGTTACAGAGCATATGTTGGATCCACAGAATTAAATCAGGAAGAAGGGGGAAAGTGATTTGGTGTAGTTTCCAGATAGTTAGGAAAAAATGTTGCCATCTACACACCTGTTGAATCTGATTTGGACCGTAATAGCTATACAGGCTCAGTCTGAGTGAGGAAAATAATCAGTCAAATAAAATTTGAGCCTGCAGCAGAAAAAAATAAACTTTTAATATATAGTATGCTTGATGAATTTGTTAAGTTCTGAAATTTATGTTGAAGCTCTCAAATGTTGCTTGTGTTACATTGAATCTATGTAGAGTCCAAGGCTGCTCTCTGAAAGGGTTAAAGTGGAATTAAAATTCTGACTTAGGTAGTTTGGTAATGGAATTGGATCTCCACCTTTATTAGACTTCAGTATGCATATTTATCCTCTCTAGGATTCCTTTCTACAGATGGTGTGGTAATCAGATGTAAGGAGGTTGACTGGAATGATTTCTCCAAACCCTACTAAAGCAAAGAATTTGAGCTTGTTATGGCCCTGACATAATCATCTTTAATCACGATGTCTAGACTGAACACCAAACACGCCTGGGTTAAGGTGTGCAATCAGATTGTCTTTCAGCATCAGTTGTATTATGCAATGCCTTTCAATTTTATTATTTTAAAATTATTCTTTATAACTTTGTGTCTCTAAAACATTCACCGTTTTCAAACCTATCTATGAAAGGTGATATGAACCTACTATCATAGCAGCACATCCTCAGAATACAAAGAAAGTTATATGTAATCAACAGGAAATCAGAGGAGTAATCTCCTTAAGAGTTCACAGGCAAAGATGGCATTGGCATCAGTGATTCCATATACTGAATGTTGAAAGGGCCACATGTATCTCTATGATTGCTAAGAGGGATGCACATTATTATTCTGGAAGTATTCAGATATGGGTAAAAGAGTCCTGAGAGTTAACAAACCCACTGACCATGACCCACATTTGAGGATCCATGTGGATGTAAACAACACCACTTCTTCTCCCTGCTAGGATATGAGGTCCATAAAAGTTGAATCCACTTCTATACTTACCTTCATTGCGCTTTCAATATAGTAGGTACCTATAAATATCTTGGGATGAATGATAAAACCTGAGATATGCATCTGGTGACTTTGGGTAATAATTTTATCTCTTCTATTTCCATTGGCGATAATAATGGTATCAGCAATACTCTTTTAAGTGAGCACTTATTATCTGCCATGTAATTTATATTCATTTTCTTTAAAAAAAACTCAAAAAATACCTTATATTGTCGGTGGTGGTGTTATTTGCATTTACAAGCTACAGAAATTGGGTCTCAGCTTTCAGTAATTTTCCCAAGGGTGACAACTAGTATGTTCTAGATTTAGAGTTCACAATCAATTTCAATAAACCCCAAATTCCAAGCTATTAACCATCACTAAAAAGGACATAAAGGGTGTGAAGTATTGGCTACATGAAATTGCTAATAGTAGAATTATAATTTCTGGTTATGGGCTTACTGTTATAGAATGATGCTAATCTCAAAATGACCAAGATTTTCTGGAACAACTTCTAATAATGAGAGCTATTGTAAAATGGAATTGAGACCCAATTATGTAGTAAACTCCCTATTACCAGAATAGTAATAAAGACTGCATAATCTCTTATAAGGAATACTGCCTAACTGAATTTTAGCACTCATGAAAGTGAAAGCATGCACTCATGATTGATAACATGATATTTTATTTTATTTATAGACCAGTGTATTAGCTCAGGTTGTCCAGAGAAACAGAAACAGATATTTATATATATATAAATATATACTTATATGTATTTATATATATATACAAATATATATATACATACATATATGTGTATATGTGTATAATTAACACTGTTTTTATTCTAAATGTATGTTCTATTTTCTTTTTTATTAACATATCTTTTTATGAAATAAAAGTAAGGCCAAATGGCAAAATTTTATTTAATGTATCTATAATGTATTATAGATACATTAAAGTTATAAATTTTTCTTTAATATGTATAAATATATGACATCTGTCCAGAAGATGTCTAGCCATGTAATATGGAAAACAGAGGCATTTATTGAAGATACAAAATACGAGAAACACTGTACATAGGATGATGATGCCTCAGTCCCCTTCAAAGTAGGCACCTTTCTCCCAATTGCCATTTTCCTGAATCTCACTGATGGTCTGAAATCTCTTCCCTTTCAAAGATGATTTTGGTTTGGGGAAAAGCCAGAAGTCACATGGTGCCAAATCTGGGTTGTAGAGGACCTGAGTCACCTGGGCAATTTGATGTTTTGCCATAAAAAAATCTGCATGAGACATGATGCATGAGAGCGCAGGTTGTCCTGACGAAGCTGCCAATCACCAGTTGCCCATAGCTGAGGACTTCTGAATCATCCAAATAGTTTGCAAAGAAGAATGTTCAAGCTTAATACAAAATTTGATGCAGATTCATTGCTCTACTCACACAGTCATTTTGAATGTGATGGCCACACAATACAAGTGCTCACTCATTGGCATCTTCTGCCTACACTGACTAGTACAGCTGATAGTACAACTGACTAGTAGAGTGAAGTTGTCATTGTTCACACATGTGCATTCCAGTCCATTCTCCTTATATCAGTGCCAGGCAAGCTATTCTCTGTACATTAATAATGGCTGGATTTTTCCAGACAATTTATATTTAATATATATTTAAATATATTTATATATTTTATATATACTTTTATAAATATTTAAATAAAATAGTAGTGACACCAAGTGGCAAAATGTTACTCAATGTATGTGATATTATAATATGTACTATATATTAAAATTATAAAATGTTATGAATTTATAAAATTATAAACATTTGTTTCATGTATTATTAGTTTTATGTTTATTATACTAAACAAAACTTTGCTTTTGAGTCTCATCATTTTTCATAAGAAATGATATATTAATGCAGAAAAGGAAGAAAAGAGATATATTAAAATACAGTACAAGGCTACGTAAAAATAGTTGCTATCCCTGACTGGTGTGGCCCAGTGGATTGAATGTCCTTCCACAGATCAAAGGGTTGCTGGTTCCTAGTCAGGGCACATGCCTGGGTTGTGGACCAAGACCCTGGTTTGGGGCATGTGAGAGACAATCAATCATTTTTCTTTTTTTAAAGGTTTATTTTTGGAATTTCTTTTCTGTTTCATTAATCATCTGTCAACTCATTTGCCAGGACCATAGTGTTTTATCTATTCCTGATTTCTAATATTTGTTTATCTGTTAGATGCCAGTATTTCATGGTTATTCTTTTTTTTTAATTTATTTTTTTTACTTTTTAAATTTTTTTCTGTTGTTCAAGTACAGTTGTCTCCATTTTCCCTTGTACATAATGTTTCTTTCCCTCTTTTTACCGTCTTTCCACTCTCTCTAAAAATAAATAAATAAAATCTTTAAAGATTAAAATAGTTGATGATCTTAAATTAAATACCCACCTTGACTGTCTATCTAGTCAATAAAACCAGAATTATAAATTCCCTCTAGATCTGAGTACCACAGGTAGTAGCCTCTAGAACAAATTCCTTCTGATGCTTGTCCCTGTGAGTAAGGTTTCACTGGAGCATATCCATACCCATTTATTTTTGTAGCATCTATGGCTTCTTCATTGCTGCAACAGCAAAGTTGAGTTATTGCAACAGAAACACTTTGGTCTGCAAATCTGAGAATATTCACTGTCTGGCTCTTCCCAGAAAAAAAAAAATGTCTGGCCCCTGCTGTAGGGCATAAAAAGATTCAATTTCTTATCTTTAGCACATATTTCCTCCTCAGTATTACGCTGAATGTGGACTGCTGCTGAATCTTTAGAGGGCCAATATGTGATTTTACGGCTAATACTTCCTAGGTGTTATGTAATGCCAGTAGAGGAATATTGCCTCATTTTTTTTTCAATCAGTTCTTGAATGCACCCATTTTTTTCCTTTATTTTGAAACTTGTTTCAGTCAACCAGTGAACCAGATGATTACAAAATTTTCTTCAAATTATTAAAGCTTAAAATGTCATATTTTCATGTTTTTATAGATACTACTTTCATATAATTTCCTCCAGATCTATGCCAAGAATGATTTTTATTATAGAATTCAGAAGCAGTGAATCTGAGATTGCATTGTTCTTTCAGCAGAGAAAATGTGTCTCTAGAATTCTCTCCAGAAAGAATGGTGTTTTGAGCCAACTTTTGTGGACATTTTGAGTGAGGCAGAATTTTTTTTTCTTGGAAAAGGAGCTGGCGCTTTATACCAGGAAGCCTGTGGATGTTTATTGAGTGACAGCGGTAGAAGCAGCTCTCAGCTAAAAAGCTCCTCGGTAGTGAGATAAAAGTCACCGTTTGATCAACATCCAGTGGGTAAAGAGAGCGCAAGAAACAAACGTGAGGGGAAGAGTTGTCAAGTAAAATTAGTAAGGCCCCTGTCCGAGATTTGGGAAGTCAAACAATGGGAAAATGTGTGATTTAATAACACTGATCCTCGGAGACATCCCCCCAGAGCCTCGTATGCCCCTAATGATGATTCATTGTGTTAAATGTTGATCATTCACTGTTCCAACAGTCAAACACACATCTTAATGTGCTCAAACTATACTGCAATCTAAACTATAATAAGCACTTTCTGCATACTTTAGAAGTGAAGTAAATAAACTGTGTAAATAAATTTGAAATGGCAAATTAAAATAACAGATCTGGGGTGCCCCTTGCTGATCGTCACTAACAGTTCATCATTTATCTCTGAAGAAGAGATAAAACCTGAAGCCACTAAATTTCTTAATCACATTGGATATTACTCTGTGTTAAGAGAAACAGGCCACACAACGGGAATGACAGATTTATACCAAATATTTCACAATTTTCTCATTTGATTGGATTGTCTCTTTTAAGAGCAAGACAGTGTGGTCAATGAAAGGAGAAAAGCCATAAATGTAAGCCCAGCCAACTTATTATGGGATCTTGGACAAACCTCTTAACTTCTTAAGAGTATAACTTTCTTACCCTTAAAATGAAGGTGTATGAGGATCACTAAGGTATCCCTGTCTCAAAGTCCTTTAATCCTGTGAATCTAGAATAAGCTAAGTTCCATAGATGGGGCATATAATATACCATTTCTTTACATTGTCCTAAAATAGAGATACATGGAATTTAAAGCCCTGTATAAACATACATGGAGATATCATCTGACTATGAAATAAAAACACTTTAGGGTATAATCACACCAAAGCTTCTTATCAAAATATGAAAGATAAAAATTTCCCTGGCTCGCCCTGGCTGATGTGGCTGAGTGGATTGAGTGCTGGCCTGTGAACCAAAAGGTTGCCAGTTTGATTTCCAGTCAGGGCACAAACCTAGGTTATGGGCTAGGTTCCCAGCGAGGGGCACACAAAATGCAACCAAACATTGATGTTTCTCTCCCTTCTTTCCCCTCTCTTTATTTTTGGGGGTTTTTTTGTTTGTTTTTTAATTTTTATTTAGTTATTTTTCAAGTACAGTTTTCTGTTTATTTCTCCCATTCCAGCCCACCCCTCCCCCATGCACCCCACCTCCCTCCCATTTCCACCCCCCTTAGTTATTGTCCCTGTGTCCTTTATACTTGTTCCTCTAAATCCATCCCATTTTTCCCCTTAAATTCCCTCCCCTTTCTTTAAAAATAAATTTAAAACAACTCTTAAAATTTTTTTCCAGTTGGATTACTGTCTGATAAACCAAAAGGTTGTGGTTTCCATTCACGGTCAGGGCACGTACCTAGCTTGGTTCAGGATTGACACCCAGTCAGGTGCATAAGAGAGATGAAGGATCAATGTCTCTCTCTCTCTCTCCCCCACTCCCACTCCCTCCCTCCCTCCCTTCTCCTGCTTCTAAAATCAGTACGCATGTTCTCAGGTGGGGATTGAAAAAAAACACATAAAATACAGTAATAGACATGCTTTCTAGGAAAACAAAAATCTCAGTAAAAAATGAACTCTGAGTTTATTAACATACAGGGGCAAAGAAACAAATATAATAGCATATATAAAGTTTGCTGTTCAAAAGAAGGGAATGAAGCATTTCATCAGGTAACATTGAGTACTTGAGAGTTTTGAGAAGAATTTTTACATGTGATTGCAGTGTCTATAACTATGGGCCACTGAAGAGCCAACAGGGTTATCGAATGACTCTTTCTGTCTTAATCCGTGGTGAACATCAAAGGTCAGCAGCTATCTGGGAGGGTGGAGTGATGTAGTCCAAATGTGATACTTTACCATGGTCTGACTTAATAAAGAGGTCCAATATTGAAATGCTGGAGGAGAAAATAGTTCGACACAACCACTTGTCTCTTAAATTTGGAACAGGACTGGCTCCCTAGAAATTTAAAAGTGGAATTGAAGCAGTAATCAAAAAACTCCCATCGCACAAAAGCCCCGGACCAGATGGGTTCACAGGAGAATTCTACAAAGCATTTAAGGAAGAGCTAACCCCTATTCTTCACAGACTATTCCAAAAAATCCAAAAGGATGGAAAACTCCCAAACTCCTTTTATGAAGCCAGCATCATCCTAATTCCAAAACCAGATAGAGATACAACAAAGAAAGAAAACTTCAGGCCAATATCACTGATGAACATAGACGCTAAAATCCTCAACAAAATATTGGCAAATCGCATCCAACAATATATCCAAAAGATTATACACCATGACCAAGTGGGATTCATCCCAGGGATGCAAGGGTGGTTCAACATTCGCAAATCAGTAAATGTAATTCATCACATAAACAAAAGCAAAGATAAAAACCACATAATCATATCAATAGACACGGAAAAAGCTTTTGATAAGGTACAACACCCATTTATGATAAAAACACTCAGCAAAGTGGGAATAGAGGGAGCATTCCTCAATATAATAAAGGCCATATATGAGAGACCTACAGCCAATATCATACTCAATGGGCAAAAACTAAAAGCTTTTCCACTAAGATCAGGAACAAGACAAGGATGTTCACTTTCACCACCTCTATTCAATATAGTTTTGGAAGTTTTGGCCACAGCAATCAGGCAGGAAAAAGAAATAAAAAGCATCCAAATAGGAAAGAAGGAAACAAAACTGTCACTGTTTGCAGATGACATGATAGTGTACATGGAAAATCCTATAGACTCTACCCAAAAACTGCTCAAACTAATTAATGAATTTGTCAAAACAGCAAGATACAAAGTCAATATCCAGAAATCAAAGGCATTTTTGTATATGAACAATGAATCAGCAGAAGCAGAAATCAAGGAAAAAATCCCATTCGATATAGCAAAAAGAAAAATAAAATATCTGGGAATAAACCTAACCAAGGAGGTAAAAGACCTGTATGCAGAAAACTATACAGCACTGAAGAAAGAAATCAGGGAAGACACAAACAAATGGAAACATATACCTTGTTCATGGATTGGAAGAATTAACATTATCAAAATGTTCATACTACCCAAAGCAATATACAGATTCAATGCAATACCTATTAAAATACCAATGGCATATTTCACAGACATAGAACAAACACTTCAAATATTTATATGGAACCATAAACGACCCCGAATAGAAGCTTCTCTTTTGAGAAAGAAGAACAAAGTAGGAGGGATCACAATACCTGATATCAAACTGTATTACAAAGCCATTGTAATCAAAACAGCCTGATACTGGCATAAAAACAGGCACATAGACCAATGGAACAGAACAGAGAGCCCAGAAATCAACCCAACTCTCTACAGTCAATTAATATTTGACAGAGGGGGCAGTAACATAAAATGGAGTAAAGATAGCCTCTTCAACAAATGGTGTTGGGAGTACTGGACAGCTACCTGCAAAAAAATGAAACTTGAGCACCAACTTACACCATACACCAAAGTAAATTCAAGGTGGATAAAAGACTTAAATATAAGCTGTGAAACCATTAAAATCCTAGAGGAGAACATTGGCAAGTAAATCTCAGATATTTCATGCAGCAACATTTTTACCGATATGTCCCCTAGAGCAAGGAATATAAAGGAGAGAATAAACAAATGGGATCTCATCAAAATAAAAAGCTTCTGCATGGCTAAAGAAAACAGTATTAAATTAAAAAGACAACCAACTGTATGGGAAAACATATTTGCCAATGATACCTCAGACAAAGGTTTAATCTCCAAAATATACAAAGAACTTACACGACTCCACTCTAAGAAGACATGTAACCCAATTAAAAAATGGGAAAAGGACTTTAACAGACACTTCTCCAAAGAGGACATACAGAAGATCCAGAGACACATGAAGAGATGCTCAATATCGTTAGCTATCAGAGAGATGCAAATTAAAACCACAATGGGATGCCACTTTATACAGGTCAGGATGGCTATCATAAACGAAGCAACCAACAACAAATGTTGGAGAGGTTGTGGGGAAAAGGGGTCCTTAGTTCACTGTTGGTGGGATTGCAGACTGGTACAACCATTGTGGAAAACAGTATGGAATTTTCTCAGAAAAATAAAAATGAACCTGCCTTTTGACCCAGCAATTCCACTGCTAGGATTATATCCGAAGAATCCTAAAATATCTATTTCAAAGAACCTATGCACCACAATGTTCATAGCAGCACAATTTACAATAGCCAAGAGCTGGAAGCAACCTAGGTGCCCGTCAGTAAATGAATGGATCAAAAAATTGTGGTACATATACACAATGGAATTCTATGCAGCAGAGAGAAAGAAGGAGCTCCTACCCTTTGCAACAACATGGATGGAACTGGAAAGCATTATGCTGAGTGAAATAGGCCAGGCATTGAGAGACAAATACCATATGATCTCACCTTTAACAGGAAGCTAAACAACAAAACAAACAAGCAAACAGAAAAAAACAAAGATACTGAAATAGAGAACAAGTGGGCAGTGACCAGTGGGGAGAGGGAAGAGAATTTAAGGGGGAAAAAGGGGAGGGATTTTGAGGAACAAGTCTGAAAGACACAGGGATGAGGACTGGGAGGGGAGAAATAGACAAAAAACTGTACTTGAAAAATAACTAAATAAAATTTTAAAAAGAAAAATACATAAAAATAAATAAATAAAGTTACCCAAAAAGAAAAAAAAAAGAAATTTAAAAGTGGGAATGGAACTCTCTTATCAAATTCTGGGAAACAGAGCTACAACAGAAATAGAGCATTTCTTTCGAATGAGAGAGAGAGAGCAAGCTGCAAGAGGATGGAGAGTCCAACATAATCCAGAGACAGGAAATTTGAATTCAGATTTGAAGCTCCAAGAGCAAGCAATAAAAGACAGGGCATCAGAAACAGGAGCTTAAAAGTATAAATAGCTATCCTTCTTTTAGTATTTTTATCATGCCAGATGCTATAAGTGTGCCATATTATGCATTCTTGTAACAATGCAAAGAAGAGGTGCAGTTATCATCATGTCTATTTTACTCACAAAAAAACTGAGGTTTAGATAATTAGATGAAAATACTAACTCAGGAGAAACGGTTGCTATGCAGTTGGCCTGCATGAAAAAAGAGTATTTTTACATTCAGGTAATATTGCATTCAGTGTTTTGTTCAAAGTGAAATTTGCCAAATGGTGGTTCACTGCATAAGTGTTATGCATAAGTGCCTAAGAGCATACAATATCTCAATGACAGTAACAAGAGGGATAACTGTTTCCTTAATTAAATACCCCCTCCATATTACATCAGAATATTTTATTCCAGATGTTGTTATTATAAATAACTTTTTGTTACTTTTGGGTCACATAAGTCTATTTTGGTAGTATATAGTAAAAACATCCTTCAATTTTAAATTTGTAAGTTCTCATTGCTTTCCAGGAGAATAATATTATAATCATGTGATAATTTTTATGCTGAGCCTTTTTTCTAGTTTGTCTCCATTTCATTGTATAGTTTCCCGATTCCAACTTCTTCAGATAGTTTTCTTTGATCAGACTGTAAATGGCTTGTCCCCCTCCTCTTATGCGAAGCATAAAAAACACATAAGTTCTGTCCAGAAAGTATGTAGCCAAGTACTATGAAAAATAAACATTCACTGAAGAAAATACAAGATACAAGAAACATTGTACATAAGACAATGACACCTCAGTCCCCTTCCAAGTAGGCACCTTGGGACCTCACACAATTCTCCCAATTGCCAGCAGCTACACCATCATATTTTCCTGAATCTTTTCTATGGTCTGAAATCTCCTCCTTTTCAAAGCTGATTTTAGTTTTGGGAGAAATCAGAAGTCATGGGGCACCAAATCTGAGCTGTTTGGGGCCTGAGTCACCTGAGTAATTTGATGTTTTGCCAAAAAAAAAAAAAACCTCTGCATGAGATGTGATGCATGAGCAGACATGTCATTGTGATGAAGCTGCCAATCACCAGTTGTCCATAGCTGCAGCCTTCTGAATCATCCTCAGAGGAATGATCAAGCTTCATGCAAAATCTGATGCAGATTTGATACTCTACTGGCTCATTCACTTTGAATGTGATGGCCACACAGTACACAAGCTGACTTAGTGGTGTCTACTGCCCCCCACTGAGTGAAATCGTCATTGTTCATGCATGCACATTCCAGTGCAGTTTCTTTGGGTGCCAGGTTACATCAGTGTCACAGAAACCATCCTGGTTATAGTAACAATGGCTGGACTTTTTCTGGAAAGACCTCGTATTGGTATGGTGGTCCTTAATGGAACTGTCCCTCTAAGTATTAGAGACAGCTGCCCATTTTCATATCAAGGTAAAGTTGTATTTGTCTTAAATTATGCCTTTATGTAAGAATCAATGGTCCCTCGGTATTTTTTTCTGTAAATGAAAATAAAAACTGTAAAGGCAGAAAAAAATGCATTCAGTCGGGATCAGCCAACTAAAAAATAATAAACACATTCGAATACTTAAACATACAAAATTAAAGGGCACAGACCTTAAACTTTCATCTATTTTTTCATAATGCAGACATCAAGAGTCACTGATAAGGTCTCAATATATCATCATATTTCTCCCTTTATCTGGAGACTGACATTTGTTTAAAACATACCAAAAGATAGCAGTTTTTCTTTTAATTAAAAGAACTAGAGTAAAGATACTTATATTCACTCAATGAGTGAATGCAGACCTACTTGTATTTTTTCTTCAAGAATCAGCTTCATTTTACTCATAGCGAACTACATTGTAAACCAACATAATCTATAATCAAGGAATTTTAACCCTTACATTGAAGAGAAGGGCTCTCCTTAAAAGGTGAATTATATACTTCCATGAATTCTATACAGTGAGGTAAGGAAAGTGGAAAAACTCCACTGGACTGGAGTCAAAAGAATTGTTTTCTCCAAAAGCTCTGTTAACTCTGCCTGTACCAATAAGCAACATGTTTAACCTCTTTTGATTTAATCTTTTTGTAGCAGAATGGAGAAAGATACATTTGTCCAACTAACTTGTTTTAAAGACAAGATGAAATAATCAACATGAAAGCATTTCCAAAATCAGTCTTAAACAAACAAAAATAAGATATTAGCAGACTCACTGCATCCTACAAAACTGGATTGAAAGGATCTGAAAGCTGGGAAGTAGTATCAATTTCCCCACATCATTCTGCTTTCTTTCCTAAGACTTTGTAATCTAGATTTTCCTAACAAAAGCTAAAAGTAAAACTACAGAGTGAAGAGTGAGGTATGAGTGGGATAGGATTAAAAACAATATTATAAAAATAAGAAATCAACTCAGCCCAACTCTTCTGTTAAGGTTTCTTTTATTACATAAAGATGAGGAAGGAAAATTTCCTCAGGCCTTTGTTTTAACTCAGAAGTGATACTAAGTGTCTCCAACATTTATATTTATATGTTTTAATATTGATTCTATGTGCTATACTGAGCTGGATGTAATGGAAGAAGGTTGACTGACTTATTTGCCTATCTAAGATCCCTTCTGGTAAATATCTATACAGGAAACACTTCACTTTTTTTAATGAGATTTATATGCCTGACTTCAGAATAGCTCTCTACAAGTATGTCTATTTGTCACTAAGTCAATTGCCACTTTATATGATAAAGAGCTGATGTATTTTACTACTCACTAGAGGAAATAGTCTTAAAGAAGATAGCCTCCCTCCTACACTCAATTTAATTGTCATTTGAAAGCCAGTAATGCATCGGAATCATTTACACTAGCTATATCCTTTATTTTCGGAAGAGGGCTGAAAACTTCAGTGACCCTTCCAATCAGATAAGCTTCTTACATAATTGAGACAAGCAATATTCCATTTTACACGGTTAATACTCAGGTGGCCTGAAAGGCATTTTAGAGAGGGAATATGCCGTGTGATTAAAGGAGGAATGAAAGTGCAGAAAACTTCCATGAATTTCCCTTGGGGAAATTTAGAAATATGCAAGCATATAAGAATAAATTTTTAGGTAAGATGATACTGTGTAAATGTTGTCACAGAAGTGGCAGAATAGGGAACATGCTTCGAGGAAAATTAATTTATCTGTGAATTTGGAATAAACTTCCTGGGTTAGCGAATAGGAAAAGGAAGTTCTTAAATGGTAGTCAATTAAGGATTTAGATAATGAGAAGTCAAAGATATCTGACTCTTCCTTGCTTAAAAAAAATATGAATTTGAGCTGTTTAATAGCTTTCAGATATAATGAGATAATTTAGGCAAAAGAGTATTTTGGATTTGCTGGAACTGCCTATTGTGCTTTTGTACCTTCTCTTCAAAATCCTGCTACTTCCTCCAGGTAACCTTCAACACTTTCCTGTTGCAGCCCAAGCAATAAACTTAATAACTTTATGATTTCATTAGGTACATATTATATAATGACGGATACAACGGACTATGCTAAATTACTGACAAAAACATCATAGGTGTGAAATCACCTGTAGCTGTTTCCTTGTTGTGTTTCTTGTTCCCTTGGTCAAATCCCAACCTCTGTAAACCAAGGCAACATTATGTATAGTGTTCTCTTCCATACTCATCAACATAATTTTCTATGAATTATTACAGATTTTGCATCCTATGTGCTAGCCTACTTATTTTTTTGCCCCTTTTAGTCAATCCAAAGCTGTTCCTATATTGCAAACCCCAGATTCTTTATAAATTCCTGCCCCACTTCCTACCTTGTCTCTAAAATTATTCACTCCTTGAAATCAAAGACCACATCGTCCCTATAATCTGGGTTTGAATGTGTTACAACATCTCTTGAAAGTATTCTGTCAGCAACATTACATTCTAGTGACTGGAGTTGGGCCCACAAATGACTAAGTCAACTAGGAAAACAAAAATATATTACAAGTAGTTTTCTTTCTTCCTCAAGCTTCTTCTGATATTAAGTTTTTAATAGGACACATGGATTCTACAAAAATGTCCTTCCACAATTCTAAGTAAATCCATTTCTAACTGGTTAGGAAGTCAGAGAAACTTTTCGTACTGCAAATTTTTTGAACATGCTTCTTTCAAAAAACTTAATTTTACATGCATTTCATTATTAAATATTCTTGGATTATTAAGAAAACTAAAACAGGAACAGAATCAGAGAAACGGACATCACATGGAGGGAATTCAGTGGGGAGGGGGATAAGAGGGATGGGGGGAAATGCACAGGGAAGAGGGAGTATAATTAGTAGGCATAAAATAGATGGGGAAAGATAAAAATGGTATAGGAAACAGAGAACTCAAGGAACTTCTAGGTACAACTCACAGACATGAACTAAGGGGAGGGGGAATGCTGGAGGGTTGGGGGTGCAGGGCAGAGGGGGATAAAGGGAGAACACTTGGGAAAACTGCAATAGCATAATCAATGAAAATAGTTAATTAAAAAAAATCAAATATACCATAATTCCATTTGGTATTATTATTTAATTTTTAAATCTCAGTGTACACCATAAGCATAGTATTCTTCAGTTCCCGGCACACTGACATTGGTCTGTTTACACACAACCCCTTTTATTTTACTTTTACTTTTTATTCTTTCTTCTCAGTCTTTTCCTCTTCTGCCCTGCCCCACTCACTCTAGTTTACTATAGCCATACAAATGGGAGTGTATTCTTATGATGCCTATAAAACTATTTGGAGGTTTTAAATTTATATAAATACTACTGCTTTAAATGCTTCTATTTCCCAAAATCCTTGCCAAAACTTAGTGTTATACAAGTTTGTGATTTTTGCCAACTTATAAATATAAAGTGACACCTCAATTTTAAATTTCAATTTTCTGATTATTAGTAATTTTGAGCATCTATTAATACATAGAATTGACTATTCATATTTGATATTTTGAGGATTTTCTTTGAAAATATTTAACTATTTTTTTATTTTTAATTTTAGTATCTTTAATGATTTAATTATATTCTCTGTAGACTATTGATATTAATTCTTTGTGTGTCTTAGACACTTTAAAAACTTTCCCCCAGTTTCTGTTCATTTTGCTTGAACATTTCTTTGTTTAAAAACCCCTTGTTTGTGTTGGGCATTTTATTTTATCTATTTTATTTTATTTGTAAAGATTTTATTTATTTATTTTTAGAGAGTAGGAGAAGAGAGGGTAAAGAGAGGGAGAAAAACATCAATTGAGAAAGAAACATCAATTGGTTGACTCTCATATGCACCCCAACAGGACACTGACCCCCAACCCAGGCACATTCCCTAACCGGGAATCAAACTGTCAACCTTTGGCTTTGTGGGATGATGCCCAACCAACTGAGTCGCACCTGCCTCACTGGTCAGGGCTGTCTGAGGTGTTTGAAATAATCCTCCCAGTCTGTTACCTTACCTTAATTTTGTTTAAATTTTCTTTTACTGAACAAAAACTCTTAATTCTGATTTGACTAAACCACTAATTTCTTATAGTTTTCTTATTCTTACATAAAAAATATTATCTGCTATATACTTTCTATTAGCATCATACTTTTATATATAATATTTAGATATTTACTCCTAACTATTATAGATCTTTGAATATAGCAAAAACAATAACAAATAATCCAGAGGAATTTAAGTATCCAGTAGGGAGAATTGGCATGTTTTCAATATTAAGTTATTTATCTATGAACATGCTATATATCTTCTTTCATAACAATTTGCCATTTCTAATGAAATGTTAAAAATTTCAATAAGATGATTATAGAGATACGAATGTTGATAAGCATGTGTACTTGAGGATCAGAGCTGATATTTCTTCTGATTCCTTGTATTTTGTCAATGAAATTACAAAGCAAAATCATCAACTAAGAATGAAAATAAAAAATTAGTGCTGAAGATTTTTTTTTAAATGAAAGAACTGAAAAAATGTATATTTCTAAGTGGGTGAAATGTTTTTTTGGGTTTTTTTGTTATACTTTATTTTGTGGTGAGAGCTGTTTGCAAATATCAAAAGGACTATATAATACAACTTTCAGTTGTTCGTGTGTGATTTTGGAAGGTAGACAAAAGTCCATCTATACTCTGAAAGTTATAGGGAGAGAGATTTTTACTTTTATGTAAAAGAGAATAGTCTTCGGTAGAACTGTAAAAATAAAGCAAATTGCCATTTAGATAGTGAGATTAGAAGTGCTCAAAGAAGGCATTTCGCTTGGTTGGAATATGCAGGATATACCAGAGTGGCAGTATTTTTGTGCAGGCTAAGGGTTGGATTAAAAATAAAAAGTCCTTAAAATCCCTACTCTATTTAGAAATGTAATTTCACAAGCTCATAGTGAAGTATATTTTTCAAAAATTAAAATGATTTTGTATTACCTTTGATGCATACAATTTCTATTGTTTGGTCAACAGTGGTGATGTTGTAGATAAAGCCAGCATTTTATGTAATCAAACAAAATCATTAAAAAATATCATCATTGTCATACTCAAGTCCTCAATACATGTTTTAATAAAGAGAAGAGAAATAGTCAAAATAAAGGAAATTGCTTTCACTCAATCTTTAATTGTCTTTTGAAAAATTCCTTATGTACCCTCATTTCTCTGGTAACACTTCATCATGGATACACATTGGTCATTGTACTAGTTGGATTTAAGAACATTATGTTAAAGAGATGTGGACTGAAGGTTTTTTGTGAAAAGTCTTGTGATTTAGAATAGACAGTGTCTTAGTCTGCCCAGGCTGCTATAACAAAAATACTGTAGACTGTGCTGCTTAAACAACAAACACTTACTTCACACAGTTTTTAAGGGTACGAAGTCCAAGAGCAAGGCACTGATAGATTCAGTGTCGGGTGAGAGCCAACTTTTGGGTTTATAAACAACTGTCTTCTCACTGTCTCCTAACATGGTGGAAAGAGTGAAAGAGCTCTCTGATGTTTCTTTTCTTTCACTTTATTTAAATAATTTATTGCTTTACAGCAGCATTAGTTTTACAACAAAATTAAGAGCAAGATACAGAGATTTCCCATATACCTCCTGGCTCCCCACATGCATAACCTCATGTGCTATTAATATCACTCCCCAGAGTGGGACATTTGCTACCAAACCAAACCTACACTGACGCATCATAATCATCCAAACCCCATGGTTTACCTTGGAGTTCACTCTTGGTGTTCCACATTGTATGGGTCTGGACAAATACATAATGACGTGTATTTGCCTTTCAGATTTGCTTTTTTCTCTTAGTAATATTCATTTAATGTTCCTTCATTTACTTTTCATAACTTGGTCACTCATTTCTTTTTTAGCACTAAATAGTATTTTATCCTCTGGAAGTACCACAGTTAATTCACCCATTTACTTACTAAAGAATATCTGAGTTGCTTCCAAGTTTTGCCAGTTATGAATAAAGCTACAATAAACATTTGTGTGCAGATTTTCTGTGGACATGAGTTTTCAACTCTTTGGGGTAAATGCCAAGGGGCATGATAGCTGGGTCATAAGGTAAGAGTCTGTTTTGTTTTGTAAAAGAAAACAGACAAGTACATGTCAAAGTGGATTTGTACAATTTCACCTTCCACCAGCAATGTATGAGAGTTCCTCTATTCTACCTATCCTCTCCTGCACTTAGTATTGTCATTGTTCCTGTTTTGGCCATTTTACTGGATGGGTAATGGTATTTCATTATTTTTAAGTTACATTTTACTGATGATAAATTATGCGGAGAATCATTTCATATGTTTATTTGCCATTCATATATGTTCTTTGGTGAAGTGTATGTTCAGATGTTTGGCCCATGAGTTGTCCATTTTTTTACTGTTGAGTTTTTAGCATTCTTTATATATTTTGGATAAGAGTCATTCATCAGAGGTCTTTTGAAACTGTTTTCTGCCAGTCTACATCTTGTCTTCTCATTCTCTTGACACTGTTTTTCACAACAGAGAGCCTTCTAACTTAAGTCTACTTCTTCAAGAATTGTGTTTTTGGTGTTGTACGAGGGTCTCTTTTATAAGGGCACACATTCAATTTATCAGAACTTCACCCTAATAATCTAATCACCTTCCAAAGGCCCCACTTCCAGATTCAATCAAATTGGGAATTCAGTTTTAATGTTGGAATTTGTGGAGGACACAACCATTCAGTCCACAGCATTGAACCAACTACACTCGGCTTCAGCTCTGTGATCAAATCTGACCTGCTGACTCTTTTTGTGTGTAGTGTGTCATTGGAACACAGTCACCACTATTGTCTACATGTTGTTTATAGCTACTTTCATGGTATAGCAACACAGTTGAGTGGTGGCAAGAGAGACAGTGTGTCCCAAGAAACAAAATAATTATTATCCCTCTCCATATAGTAAAAGCTTCCTGACTTGCATTTTGAAAAAAGGAGATGATAGCTGAGCATCCATGCACTAACTAAAACTACAGATCACAGACAGGGGTATGTGGTTCATGTTGACTCATATGTTTTTAATCTTACACAGCCTATTATTATTATTGCTACTACTTATGGACCACTTACTACATTATACTTGACAAGAACTTTATATCTTAATTTAATTTAATTATCATAAACATTCTATTATCATCCTTCTTTTACTGAGGAGAAGTTAAGGCTGAAAGGCAGAGTTAGATATATAACTATAAAACCCATGCTCTTATTCTTTATGTAATATTCTGAGGCTTAAACTAAATACTACTACTACTAATAATACCCAAATGTCATCTTCCCAGGCTTAGTTGACAGCTTTTGCTCCCCAGATATAGAACTACATCAGCATCACTTTTTTGATGGTTAATTCCAGGGTCATCTAAGCCACAAGTAGAAGAGGATTTCAGGATTAACCAGAGGGAAAGATACATAATTGCAAGACAGAGCCTATTTCCAATTCTTGACAGAGAAGATAGTTATTTCATATGCAGTTGTCAGTGTTGAGATGACACTTGAATGAAAAGAAGCTAAAAGCAAAGTCTACAGCTTCAATCATCTGAGAAAGGACGATTCAATTCATAAGCCCTAAGTGCCAGTTAGATAAATGAGAAACTCGGGCATAATACCAGCTTCAGGGTAGAACGATGCTCAGGAAGGCAGCAGAGCTCTGCAGTGCAGTCTGATCTTTAACCACATCAACACCCCACTGAAGATCATTTTGCAGGTTATTAGGGTCTGAGTAAGGAGCCTAAGAAAACAATTACACTTAAATGGAGTCTATAAATGAGGTTTCATTTCGAACATGAATGACATTATTTTTAATAATACCACACTGAAAGACATTTCAGATTCAACATATTAAACATTAGTTAAAATTAAAATTTTTTGTTAACAGAGAGACTGATCCAGTTATGAGATTGTTCTCACACTGAAGAAATCAGTAGCTGAATTATAAACTTTTCAAATCAAAATCTTACTGAAGAAAACAGAGAACTGCAATTCTGTACTATCTAAACATCTCTAAAAGTTATTTCATTTGCATATACAATGACCTCTTACTTTCCTTTAGAAAGATAATTCTGTGTTACATGTGTTTGATCCTTCATAATTCCTCACTTAAGAAGCAATGCATACGGTAGGTACTAAGTAAATACTTATGGGAAGAATGATAGGTATTTGGAAAGAGGAATGAGTTTTCCCAGGAAGATGAGCCTGGAGGAACTAAAGCATATTTTTCTACTTTTATTTTTTATTATTTTTTGTATTTTTTTCACATTTAAAAAAATATTTTATTTATTTATCTTTAGAGGGGAAAGGAAGGAGAGAGGGAGAGAAATATCAATGTATGGTTGCCTCTCCTGTGTCCCCTGCTGGGAACTGGCCTGCAACCCAGGCGTGTGCCCTGATTGGGAATCTAACCTCGATTGTCTGGTTCGCAGGCCCGAGCTCAATGCACTGAGCTACACCAGCCAGGGCTTTTTTCACATTTTTTATTGTCGCACAAGAACAGTTGTCTCCATTTCCCCCACCACCACATCCCCCTATCCCAGCCATCCACACTTCCCACCCTTGATCCTACCCCCCTTTGGTTTTGTCCATGTGTCCTTTATACATATTCCTGACAAACCATCCCCTTTACCCCCACAATCTCCGGCAACCTCCCCTCTGGTTACTTTTAAAACAGAAAGGAACAGAAGAGGTAGGCTTATATGCAAAAGCACCTATCATACGACTTAAACATAAATTCATCAGTAGTGGCAAAAGGTGGTAAACACAAATGTGATATTCATGGTGATCGCTGTTATATTTACAGATTCGTAGATGTGCGGAGAACCATATGATTAGAAAGGTTTGAAGATATTTTCTGTGTCCTGATTTTAGTGCAACTTTGCACTATGTTTCACAACTATAGTTGTGGAACCTCCAGCCCAAAAGGGACCCACAGAAATAATTAACAGATCTCTCTGGGTGTCTCCTCTTTGGAGCAATAATGGATATGTTGAAATCTAGTAAACAATGAAATCAAGTGGTTGACTGACTAACTGGGACACAGTAAGTGGAAGAAATCATTAGGTCAGGTTCTTTGTGTGAGTAATTTAGCTCCTATTTTCTGATGGTTATTGGGGCATTTGAGGAAACTTCTGCAGGGTTTTTAATCCAGTAAGACACTTTCCTCCAATGTGACACTGAGTCACACTGAGGGAAGCAGTAGGCTTACAGAATAATTCCCGAAAATAAATTTTCACTGCTCAACTCTGAAACATCCAATGGCCTGACTTGACTATTGAATTATTTTTTAAAACATCTTCATCATTTGTTTATGAAGGTAATGAAAGGATAATAATAAAATATATCTGCTTTCTAGCTCCAAAAAGCACCAAAGATATAGGCCCCTAAAATTTGCAAAGGGTGATATTTTAGTGATATATCTTATAAATTTTATTTTCACTAAATCTAAATCTCAGTTGGTCAAACATTTATTTTGTTATTTTGTTTTACATTATTTTCCTGTATATAGCAGAGAAGCCCTTCCATTATTGACCCAGGAAGCATCTTTTCGGCACGAATAATTTTATTTTTTTAGGGTCCCATCCATGTTCCTCAGCAGTGGTTTACCCATGAGGAAAATTAGGCTTCAGGTTTTTTTAGGTGAACTAGATATTTAATTCCATTGCTTTATATGTTCCTCTCTTAAATCATACTTTTTAAAATCTTTGTATCTGGAATCCACATATGGTACAGAGTAGCCAGCCTAAAGATTAACAGTAATATGATATAGCAATAATGGAATAATTCATTCATAATTGGATGAGAACTACCCATACATTATGTTTTGTTAGAGGCCCAAGTGATGAAGAATGGCTGAAAAATTGAACAAATCAGGTGGACTGCCTTTAAATTTTATGGTTGTTAAGAAGACACCAGTATACATAGCTGTATTATAGGAATGAATGGTATAAATTTCCTAAGAGGAATAATTAATAAAATTCTAGGGAAGGCAGAGTAGAATACACCATATCCAGATGGGACACACAAAATTTTGACATCATGAAGAATTTGAGTTTAGTAATAACCTCCCAATAGTAGAAATCATAGGAGACAGGACATGTCTGGAGTAGGGTGTCATGAAATGGTCATATACAAGGAGTGTTAGGGACGGCATGAGGATAATTTGGACAAATGGCGAGGATCTTAGACTTTATCTTTTATTTGGAGGTCATTAAAAATTGAAGGTCATTAACTATTTTTGAGAAGTGAAATCAAATACATTGAATCATGCCTTGTAAAGATGTAATCAATAGAGATGTGGAAGCAGGAAAACAAAAATCTGTTGACTCCATGAAGGTAATGATTTTTATTCTTTTGGTTTGCTACCATATTCTTGTCACCTAGATGGTAATATGTTTTCAATAAAATTTTTATTGAATGAGTGAATCAATTTCCTGGTTTTCTGGAGGTCATGAAAGAAAACCATATTTCATTTTAAATACTCCCAGAATTCATTGGAACAAAACTGCAATTGCAAGAGGTTGAAAATGAGGGAAATATCCAGCTTTCTTTTAAAGAGTAAGAATAATTTAAGAAAAAT
This sequence comes from Artibeus jamaicensis, assembly GCF_021234435.1. Lineage (NCBI taxonomy): Eukaryota > Metazoa > Chordata > Mammalia > Chiroptera > Phyllostomidae > Artibeus > Artibeus jamaicensis. The sequence goes on along the minus strand of NW_026522025.1, from coordinate 19,353,165 downwards.
TTTTGTTTTGTTTTTTAATTTTGTTTTTGTCTTGATCTGCTTGATTTTGCTGTGTTGTCCTTGACTGCTCTTTAGTCCATAATAATAAACACAGAGGTCATAATTTGAATTAAATAAGGAAAGCAGGGAGCTCATATCATGCAATTCTAGGTACCCTCAGTAACTGAAAAAAAATCTTGAGGTTCATAAAAGGTTTTTCTTGGAGGACAAATGAAGTCTGCAGACTTTTTAGAGTTCTACTTCTGGAGAAATAGATGAGGTAACAGTAACCTGGAAGGTGTCACCTGCTCCCCCCTAGTTGGTGGATGGAAGCCATCCAGTGTAAGGAGCCAGCCCTGACTCTGGCAGAGGCACAGTTGCCTAAAAAGTATTGTTACCTGTGCCAGCATGGAGGCTGTGAGTCTGATGTGAGCAGTCACAAAAATGGGTCAGGAAGGAGGTGGGTGTATTTATTACCTGCTGTTATTAACTGTTGATTAAAAATCAGATATCAGAGTCCTGACTGGTATGACTCAGTAGGTTGGATATTGTCCTGCAGAGCAAAAGGTTGCCAGTTTGATTCTTGGTCAGGGCACATGCCTGAGTTGCAAACCAGTTCCCCATTGAATACATGAGAGGCAAATGATCAAGGATTTTCTCCCATATCAATGTCTCTCTTCTCTCTTCCTCTCTCCTTTCCCCCTCTCTCTAAAAGTAAGTAAATAAATATTTTTTTAAAAGTCAGCTATTAAATCCAACTTTTAACTTCTTAGTAAATGGCACTGTAGGAAAATTAGCTATCATATGTTGGGGAGGTGCTTTCTTTGTCTGAAGGAAGAATGAAAAAGTATAAAATGTATTTTACTCTCCACTTCGATCGTCATGTTTATACTCAAAAAGTCTTAAAACTAATGGTAAGATAAATGACCAACTTGCATTGTGAGAGCGTTTTCTCATCCACTTTATTACATTCTTCTTATCTTTGTTACTGTAACAATAACATTTCTCCACCTTTATCTTCATTTTGAGAAATGAAATAAACTAAGGCCTTGGTTTTCAGTTAGCATTAGCATTCCTCTATAAGAGAAAAGGTTATTTTCTTACCTCCACCCTAGAAGTGATTGAATGGGAAATATATAGAAAAATCAGGGCCAGAATTTGTAATTTCACAACTATTGAAAAACTAGTTGACTAAAAGGTCACATTTGAACAGACATTTGGGATATAATATGATCGAGCCTGTTTCATTTCCTTTTTCATAAGTTGGACAGTCAGAAGGATTTATTTTAAAATTCAGGTTTCATCTCTACTTTTGCTTGGAGTTTATTATAGCTGGAAGACTGGGTGGTTTGTGTGTGTGTGTGTGTGTGTGTGTGTGTGTGTGTGTGTTTGCTTAAGACATGCATGAATGGCTTCTGATTTCTTCTCATACCGATACTGGAACAATCTTAGGAAGCACCCAACTTCACTGCACTGTGTTCTCAAACATTCCTGCCTGCCTCCTCTTACCGCACCCGTCCACAACGTGCCTTCACAATGTTAAATACTGCTCGGCATTTTCAGTTTGCTCAGAATAGAATTGCAGAGTTTTGCTTTTCTTACTTTTCAGAGAGGCAGATAGTTATCCACATTTTTTCTCCTTTATTTCTAAGAATGCATTCAATTCTTTAGCAAATAGTTAGTTATTTTAGGACAGATAGTAGAAGGCATGATTGCATCAGAGATTCCTGGTTGGGGAAACTCTGGTCTAGCAGGACAATCCTGATTCCATTCAAACTATGTCCGAGAGGCAACCATCTAGCAACTCTGAGAGGCTTGAATAAAAACAACCTTTCCTAGAAACCATTCTCTGTCAATTATAAAACCACATACCAATTACTGATTATTTCAGGCAGCGTGATTTTCTGCAGTGCTGCTGCCCAACATGAGAAAGGCGATGTTCATTCTGAGTGGTAATTTAATGGTGAGCTATAAAACTGGATATTTACAACCCAATGTATTGCTTATATTTTCCTAATCTCTGATTGTATACATCCAAAAGAAGGGAAATACAGTTTTTTATAAAGATACATGTATGTGTATATATTATTTGACAAATTCTTAAATGTCAAAACCCAGATTCTGTTCTGGATATAAAATTCATCAACGTATTAAAAAAATATTTAAATTATAGAAGTTCAAGACTGTAGTACAAAGTATTATGTATAATAACATAAATAGTTAATAAGCAAATTTTAACTTAATTTCAAAAGTTAGAAGGGAGTATTGCCTTTTGTAACAATAAGATATTTTATCATTAGCTAATCGGAATGTGGTCAACACCCCAAATAATTTTGAGCTTTTTATACCAAGAGTGATGAAGATATTGAAACAATAACAATCTAGGGAGATCGTGAATCACATTGTTGGGAACTCTATGAATATTCTCTTTCACTGAATATTAATTGATCATTTCAATAGAATGTAAAAACTTTAAGCCCTTTATACCCTTGAGGCAGGGCTATAAAGTGGATGACTTTCTCAGTCCTTTCTAGCCTTTTGATTCATATGTAACAATTTAAATACAATTTTTCTCAAATGCCCTTGAGCACCTAATATTATTCTAGGAGGAATCCTTTTCAGTTATTGCCCTTTCGTACCTATCATCACAAAAGTAGCATGAGTAATGGCATATCTGAAATACCATGCAGGGATATTTTATACACTGCACAAATGTATGTGTATAGTTAATTTTATGCTTTTAAATTTTTATATATTTAATTACATGTATACACATCATATATAAAAATGTATAGCTAAAAGTTCATTTTGGCTGCTCTTAGCATAGTCATTCAAATCTTGTTTACTTTCTTACCCCAATGTCTGTGACTGTGTTATGCTCCTGTATGTTTTGTATCAACCATGTAATCCCTCTGTCTCATCTACCATTTTAACAGATACCTCCATTTACTCTCAGCAATTGGATTCAACAACCATTCATCACAGACAAGATTTTTGTTCATTCTGTCACTTTTTTGAAGTTTTGAAGATTGTAGTGATATTTTGGTCTTGCAGCAGCCTATAGTCAGTAATGCGTTAAAAATGGATAGATAAGTAACAAATAACCATAAGTAGGAAAGAGATTCCAACAGAGTTCTAATAAAATTTAATGTGAAGCTCTTAGAAGGCTCTGTATAGGAACCTCTATTTGAAGTATGCATTGAAAAATGGATACTAAATTTGGCAGCATTACAATGGATGAATCAGAGGATCAAGAAATGTCAAAACTCACTCTGAGTTAGGGGTGCAGATGGGGCAACCATGTGAAAATGTCAAAGTAACTAATAACTGCAAATCAAGAAATAGGCCACATCTAGTGGAGGAAATTTGTAAGTTAGCAACATATGACTGTGAGCGTAAAAGAGGTTCCCAGGTAGAAAGTATGTAGATCAAACTGAAAGATGCTGAGGGGACAGGCTTAGGAGGATGACCACAATTTAGTGGCAAGGAGAGGGAAGAACCACTTAAGTGACTGGAGGGGAACAGACCCCACAAAGAGGATAAGAAGGCATTTAAACCTAACGAAGACAATGACGGCACCACTATGCATGGGCTCAGTGCATTTAAAACTAGGAGGCTGTTGGTGAATGTAGCGAAGCTATTTCAGTGGTGGACTCGTGACAAGATGACTGAGGTCCAAGGACAGATTATGTTTGGGAGGAAAGAAACTTTAATGAATGTGGCGGTAAAAGATGGAGAAAGATGGGATGGTAGATTAAGCTAGAAGCATAGCTCAAGGAACATTTATTTTTACTTTGGGGAAATCAGACTAAAAAGGGGGAAGGCAGGGAAGAGAGACTGACATTGAAGAAAAGGGATAATTAATTGAGACACATTACTTTTAATAATCAAAATAATGATGTAAATAATTATTTATTGAGCTATTACTAATTCTAGACAGTATTCAAAGCACTGTGTATAGAATGTTAGTATATCTTTCAAAAATTCTATGAGGTATATTTACTATTATTATAACCATTTTTACCTGTAAAGACATTGAAGCTTGGCTCAGAGTGGTCAACAAACTTGTTGAAGTCACTCTGAAAGGAAAGGATAGAGAGAGCATTTGAACCGAGGCCATCGGGATTCAGAGCCCTGGCTCTGGGTGTAAGCCCTGTGAGTGATTGTTTCTTCTGCACTGGGCTCCTCCTTTAGGGGCCCCGTGCAAACCCAGTCAGGTTTGGAGTGTGTCAATCCAACACTACAATAAGGAACCCCATGGCTCGCAGTTATGTGAGAAAGCCTAGGATCTTTTATGAGAATCTCATAAAAGTATGAAAATGAACTATATTTGCTGGATGTTTATGGTTTTGAAGACTTAATACTTTCCAATTTAGGCCCTGGCTGGTGTAGCTCAGTGGATTGAGTGCTGGCCTGTGAAGCAAAGGGTTGCTGGTTTGATTCCCAGTCAGGGCACATGCCTGGGTTGCAGGCCAGGTCCCCAGTTGGGGACACACGAGAGCCAACCACGTACTGATGTTTCCCTTCCACTCTTTCACCTTCCCTTCCCCTCTCTCTAAAAATAAATAAATGAAATATTTTTTAAAAAGACTTTCCAATTTAGGAAGTTTCAACATAACAGTTGAAAATGACTGAATAAATTGTCCACGGTAGAGGTACGCAACATATGACTCATTGTTTCTTGTTTGTAAGAGTCTGTCATTGTCATATGCTGTCCTTTAGGAATTGATACTATACACACAATTGGAAGATACATCTAACTCTGTGCCATTTAATTTTTGTATATTATATTGCTATTGGTTTATAATCTGCCATTTTAATCAATGAACTTTGAATTATTTGCCAGTATTTACTCACTTTTCCCAGGTCCCTCATTCTCACTCTCCTTATCCTACCTTCTCCATTTTTCTACTGACTTCTATTATTTTTGCCTTATTGAAAAGTTCTTACAGCCTTGGGCTCTTCAGCCAAAGTGTGATATGAAGCTGGAATATAAATAATGCATCGAATCTACTTTATTAACTTCCACTCAGTCTGGGCGGGCAAGTGACATTTACAATTTTAACAAACTGGAGGCATGGTGGTGAATAAAAGAACATTTGGAACAGGTTAACCTGCAGTTAGAAAATAGACCAAAAGTTCTAAGAAAGTTTTTCGACCAATTTGATAGGACCCCCAAAATGAAATTTATTTATAAAAAATTGTGTAATTATTCTTACATATTTAAACTTCAGTCCTTTTCAGATTACTCTCTATTTGGTGTAATATACCTATTGAGATGTTCTTTCCACTGCTCAAAACAGTTTTTGAACTCATCAATTTCAATGCCTTTTAGTACTTCCACTGTTTTTTGTTTCACCTCTTCCACATCAGCAAATTTCCCTTTGAGGATTTTTTTTCTTCCAGGGAAACAAACAAACAAAAAAGTTGTTTGGGTGAGATCAGGTGAATAAAGGGATGGGGTGTGGGAGTCATGCCATTTTTGGGTCAAAAACTGCTGAACATAAGCACAGTGTGGGGAGGTCATCTCATAAATCACCCACTGTGAAACGGGCAAACATGTTGAAAGAGTCTTCAAAGAAAATTCACTGAAGCTGAGTGCAGCCTCTCACAACAACACCAGCTGGCACACTGGGGCAGATGTATTCCTAGAACACTCACTTAGTAGGGGAAGGCTGTACTGCAGTGCACTCACCCTCCAGAAGATAATTTCTTTTGGGGGTTCCTCCTCATATGGAATTCAAGTTCACCAGAGGAATATTGCCAGTTGAATGAACTCAAGTTCGTTGGAGGAATGTTGCCAGTTGAATGTTGAATGTTGAATGAACTCAGATGCTAAAATGCACACGTGCAAACTGTCCCCACAAAACATCTGAGTGACTCCCATGCTCAGAATCCTCACTGATTCTCATTATTTTCTACAAAGACAATGTACTTTCTTCCAAACAGCAGTAGACGAATCAGACATTTTGGTGTGAAACTATAGATACACTTCCCTTTTAAATGTCAGTCTAATCTCTGAAGCTAATCAGCAGACAGTAGAGCTTTCCCCAAGTGTTTTCTTTCAAACAATAATTCTAGAAAATAATCTACAGGAAAAAAATAACTGTCTTGTGACCCAATGGACTTGAGGAAATTGAGCACACCTGTCTTGAAGAGTTGCAGTGCACATTGGCATAGGAAAGGCCCTAGGAAACCAGGAATATAGAAATGTGCTGCTTCTGTTTAATGCAATATCTCCCGAGCTTATTTGAAAATGGGGAAAAAATTTCCATAATTCTATTAAGAGAATATCCTATAAAATGTTTTTTTAAATAAAGGTGATCTTTGTGTTCTTTCCCCAACCCCCAAAACATATTTTGTGCCACAGCGTGGTTTCTGATTTGTCTCATGCTTTCTCGGTCAATAACAATAAAGAGGGGGTTTGGGGTTATTGAGTATTTGTATAGTAGTCATATACATTTATATTTTTAGCAATATAAAATCAGCAAATATTGGAAAATGTTAGAAAGGCAAATGGGATTTCTTCTAACGGCACAGAGTCAGATTTACTTGTGAAATGTAATATTCCATTGTTCATAGAGCTTTGAAGCTAACCAGCAGAAGATATTACATTTTGCCATCACAAATGCAAATGCCTTTAAAAAGAACTGTGAAATGCAATCTTAGGCAATTGGCCCAAAATTTTTATTTTTTGATGGAAGAATGTTGCATTACATCTTACCCTCAGATATCTCTAAAATTACCAAGTATTAGGCTAACAACAAAATAATACCTGCACTATAGAAGAAGAATGACCATGTTAATTAAGCAGTTTAGCCATGCTTTATATTTCCAGAATAAAACACAGAAGCTGGCCCTCAATAATAATATGTTGGATGTGCCACTAATGATTTAAAGATAGTAACTGATGAGTATAAAATTGAACACATTGGCTGAGCCTGGGCCCCTGATTTTAAAAAATCAAGATATCTGCAATTCATATATATTTGTGAAATGTAATATTCTATTGTTCATTGCAGATAGGCACCTACATCTTATAAAAACTAGAGGCATCAATTCCAAATCAATTAATGTTACAATAAAAATATGGAACCCTAATGAGTAACTGTGCTTATTCTCTTCATTTATTTCCCTTTGTTCATTTGTGAATGGGAGCAGATATCAGGTTTTCATAGAAGTACTACTCCAAAACTTCAAGTTATCTTAAAATTAAATTCCAACTGTTTTGTACCAGTTGCATGTAATGGTTATGTGCTAGTGAAGCACCAGTCTTCAGAAGATGCTATATATGAAAACAATATGTCAGTTTTCTATCTTCTCCTGCCGTGGAATATAATAGTAACCATCATTTTACACAAGTCCAATTTTGCCTGCTCCACACTGGTGGGGAGTCAAGAAAGAAGCAATGTGCCTTTTAAACGGTATTTGTACAACAAAAAGGGAACTCTATCTCTATAGTCTACAATGAAAAACTTGTTTTTTTTTCCACTTGTATTATTTCTTTTATCAAAAAATTCCTGCTAGCAACACTTCTGTTAACATTTTTAAAAAGTAATAATCCCACATATGATTTGAGATATCAGAGCGAGTGTCCTCACCCAAAGGGCCGATCACGAAAGCTGCACCTCATCACGTAATCACGCAGTGATGGACATTTGACAACAGTACCATTCAGAGTGGAGGGAGCTTCTCCAAGGGGAAGCTGAGAGTTCAGTTCTGTGGATTTTATCCCACAAAATGTAATCTGTTGGTTTAATAAAAAGAGGACAGAGGCTGCAGAATACATACTGCATAAAACTTATCATATAATATCTACCCTCCTGACTTATATTGTCTTGTTAATAAGAATCATCTCCCTGGTCTTATCTTCATTAAATTGTTGAAATCACTAATCCATGTAAGAACAAAATCCAACAACTTTCATTTCTTGCTGTCTGAGCTGCAATGCTTATTAGAATAAAAAAGTAAAAAGCTTAATAATGACAAAATCGAATCCTTTTACCTGTCATGCTTTCACTTTTTAAATTAAATTTATTGGGGCAGCATTGGTTAGTAAGATTGTAGAGGTTTTAAGTGTACAGTTCTGTGATACATGGTCTGTATATTGCATTGTGTGCCCACCACCCAGAGTCAAACCATCTTCCATCACTGTATATGTGGGCCCCTTTACCCTTTACCACCCTCACCCCCTTCCCTCTGTAACCACCATGCTGCTGTCTGTGTCTGAAAGTTTCAGTCTTATATCCCACATATGAGTAAAATATGGTTCTTAACTTTTTCTAACTGACTTATTTCACTTAGCACGTTATTCCCAAGGTCCATTCCTGTTCTCACAAGTGGAAGTATTTCATCCTTTCCTACGGCTGAGCAGTGTTCCATTTTATACACACACACGCACACACACACGTGTGCGTGCGTGCACATATATCACATATTTTTAAAAGGTTTTATTTATTTGTAGACAGAGGGTAAGGAAAGGGGAAAGAGAGGAAGAAAAACATCAATATGTGGTTGCTTCTCCCATGCCCCCCCACAGGGGACCTAGCTCACAACTCAGGAATGTATCTTGACTGGGAATTGAACTGGCAACCCTTTGGTTCAGAGGCCGGTGCTCAATCCACTGAGCCAAAGCAGCCAGGGTTGTAGCACATCTCCTTTATCCAATTCTCTATTGAAGGACACTTCATTGTCTCCATGTCTTGGTTTCCATGAATAACGTTGCAGTAAAATAGGGATGCATATATTTTTGCAAATAAATATTTTTGAGATTTTTAGGTAGATACTCAGAAGAGGGATTGTTGAGTCATATCGTAAATCTATTTTTAACAGTGGCTATCCCAGTTTACATTCCCACTAGCAGTGAGTGGAGGTTACTTTTCCACCACAACTTCTCCAACACGTGTCATTACCTGTCTTGTTGATGATAACCATTCTAACGGGTGTGTGATGGTACCTTATTGTAGTTTTGATTTGCATTTTCCTAAATTGAGCATCTTTTCATGTATCTATGGGCCATTTCTACAAATTCTTGGCAGACGTGTCTGTTCACATCTTCTGTACATTTTTTATTGGATTATTTGTTTGATGTTAAATTGGATGTGTTCTTTATATAGTTGAGACATTAACCCTTTGTCAGAGCTGTTGTTTACAAATATCATCTCCCGTTGGTTGCCCTTTTGTTTGGTTGTTGGATCACTTTCTTTCCTATGGTCATTTCTCTATAAAAGCAAGTATACACACATACACCTGTGAACACAGATGCATTCACACATGAAAGCAGAAGGAGACTAGTGCTTCCCCGCACCAGCAGCACATGTACGTATGACATCTGTTGGTATGATGGACCAGGAAGACTCAAATGCCAAACATTTTGGCTATTAAAGCTAAGGGAAAGAAAATGTTTGTGAATAATGACAAAATCTTTTTATTTACATTTTGCAACTTTTCATTGTAATTACACATCTTCATAAGCTATTTGATAATATTTTTGAAAACTAAGCCATGAATGAAACTGCTTTTTAGAAATGTATTTTCAGAGTTTGGAAAGTCATATAAAGTCTCCAGATAAAATTTGTATATATGCAAGGAAATTATATATGGAAGGAAATGATACAATAGTGTAACTCAGCATGTGACTTCCTTTTGAAAACTATCTTTTACAAACCTTGGTTAAGCAAGATATAGAAGTTTTACCAAAGCAATAGTTTAATAAAAAATCAAGGGCATCATTATTATCAACTCAGCATGAATTGTAATTAGACATTAGACCTATTTCTAAACTTTCTGAATTTTATCTATTTCTCTAAATTATTACCTCATTTTTCACTATTGCTGTTATCAATATTTTTCTTTATCAGAATGAAAAATAAGAAATTCAGCTATAGCCTCTGATACTCTGGTTGTCACCACCCACTTACTGGAATATTTATTCCAAAGAAACCTATACAATTTCTTGTTATTTCTCTATTCTGGGCTGGCCATACCTTTTTATTAAAAAAGAAAAACAAAACACCTTTTTTTTAGGAAGCCTCCTATGCCCCTTGGCGTTAGAATTTGTGTTGGTCCCAGAATTCATCTTCCTGATCCCCATTCCAATTACCAGATTGAACAGAAATTTTCCTGTTTTTAAATTACTTTGCTTGACTTTTATCTGATTTTATTTCATAGTTAGTTTTGGACTCTCTCTCTCTCTCTCATGAGTATTGTCTCCTGATCAAAGAATAAAATCTTAATTAATTATTTTCTCATTAAAACTACTCAGCCGTATCTCTTAATGAGTTTTGTTAAGTTACTAGTGTAAATCATTCAGATTTATCTTGTAAAATACAACATTTATTAATTCAACACATATTTACTAAGATTTTACCGTGGGCCAGGACTTGGGGGAGAGTAGTGCACAGGATAGACGAAAGCTTCTTTCTTTGTAGAGCTTTTATTTCAGTAAGGAATTCGGTCCATAAATAATAAATACTGAATCAATGTAGTATGTTAGAAGGTGATTAGTTAGATGGGTTGTGGGGGATAAAGCCTGATAAAGTGATTTGGACAATGCTGCAATTTAAATTTGGTCCAAAGTGCAGCCTGCTGAGAAGGTGACATTTGAGGAGAAATGGAGTTATCCTCACAGCCACTGATGAATAAAGCATGCCCCTGATGTGGAATGGTCTCATGTTTGAAAAAAAAGGTGAGGTTGCATTAGAAATTACCTTAAAATTGTACCAGCGAAACAAAACTAAGTTATGAGATAGAGAGCATTTAGATAAGGAACTGAAAGGAGGAGAATAGAAATACATAGGAACAAATGACAAAGTTTCACCACAGTGATACAGAAACTAAAATTGAAGTTCATCTAAGAAATGGTGCCGAATTGGATCACTGATGATTAATAAGGAACAGAAATAAACAAGATGGCAGAAAGTCCAGCATCTTGTAGAAGTCAAAGGCCTCAGTCATGTGCTGACCACAGTGAAGGAGTCAGGTTTTCTGAGCCTAAGAGGACTCAAGCTACGCACTAGAACCATGGCTGGTAAACAGTGAAACAGGTCACAGAATACCTGTGTTAATAGCAGGTATTCATGACATTGTGTGCCCAGCATTTGTCATATCTCCTCTAGGGATGGAAGACAGTATTTGGGGAGAGAAACTGCGCTAGGTGATATGATACACTGGTTCACTGTATTGCCTCCAGAATGATGTTGGAGTGGGAGCTTCAACAGTCCTATTCTGCCATTACCTTCACCATACAATTGCTCTAGAAATGGGCACATGGCCGCATCAGGGCTTATCAGAGATTTTAGGGCTGAATTGATTGGATACTGGAAAGAAAGGGACTCAATACTTCTGAGATTAAGGAAAATATAAACCTGGGAATATGAGGATCTATCTGTCCTGTCATACAGAGAAAACCTAACTGAGAATAAAGATAACAGAAAAGGAAGCATTACCAAGAAAGGTAGATCTTGGGAATTCTGAAGAGAAATGTTTGAGTGCAATCAACTAACTTTAACTTTGGACTCTTCAATTACCTGAGACAATTCACTCTTTGCTCTGTTTAACTAGCTTAAACTGAATTCTTGTCATTACAAAAGAAAAGAATCATGACTAATGCAGTGATCATGTGATACTCTAAATAGCAAAATCAGAAAAATTTCTCACAACTTTTCTTTTTCTTCTACTCCATTACTTGATGTGGTAAACATTCAAACTTTATTGTAATTGCAAAAGTATGAAGGCCCCATCCAGTTTGTATTTCATAAACAAAAAAGATTCTAGCTAATACTTGACAGTAACAGTTGTACCTCAAATAAGGATTGTGTACGTTTTTTTAAAGTTTTCTAAACACTAACTCCAATAACTCACAAGAGCAGCAATTTGTCATTCAACATCTTTTACAGGCATCTGTAGCAAGAAGCTATCTTTGATCAGTTCTTCAGCTCATTTCCTGATGATAGCATATTCATTAGTGTTTTTTTCTCCAGCCAACTTGTGACACACACAAAGACAGATATGGAAGGAAAGAGATGTGGAGCAGATAAAGTCGATTCTTCCATCACTGAGGAGCAGCAGTGATACTGACCTCATTTGACATAGGATATTGTCCTGATCGAGCTTCAGAATAAATACTAGGAATTGTGCCACAATCCAAGATGTATAAAGAAGTGTATCAAAGAAGAAAAAAGGAGAAAAGGAAGGCAGATTTAGATCTCTCAGAGTATTCTCAAGGAGAATAATAACAATAACAACAAAAGCCCTGTCTACAGAGATTTTCTAAGTAGATGCTGGAAATAAATTTGCTAAAGCAAAAAGCTAACATTGTATCTTGAACAGTTTTTTTTTTATTTGAAGATACAGTTATTTAAAATAGAAAATGACTCATCTTAAAGTTCCCCTCACTTGTGATGCAACTACATCCTCCTAATAATAGATCACATAGAAAACTAGAAAGGACCCCATAATTAACTGAGGATAAGGTAGTTAACCCATTTTCTTAACCTTCATCAGCATGCATGAGATTTAAATCCCGAGGCTATACTCAAACAAGTATCAAAGTGAGTGCAATACAACCATAAAACTTCCCAATGAATAAGTGGTGGGAAGAGGGTCATGGAAAGAAAATACCATGTACATAAAGGACCTATACAAGTTTTTATACACCTACAATACCAAGTATATTAAGTTTTAGTATTATTGTTGAGATCTTTTTGTGGGCCATATATTTTGAAAACATTTTGACTTTCATTGTTCAACCAAGAAGTAATAGAGACCAGATTTACTCTCCCTGACTGCACACTAAAAAATTAACAAAGTATATGAACAAATTGCTGAGAAGATAATGGACATGGAGTAAAGAAGAAGGATGAATTCTCAGAGACAGAAAATAAAGAAGGAAAGATGTAAAGTTGCCCCAGCTTACTGCTTTCAGAGAGTAACCGGGCTATGGTCCAAAGAAGGGAAAGTGAAGCAGAGCCTCGCCCACTCAGTGAGATAGGAAGATGAAGCTTGAGTCCAGAGAAAACAACATGTGGTAAGACCGCACTAGACAGAGGCTCATAAAGTAAAAAGGTGGAAAGAAAGGGAGGGAGGGAGAAGAGGGAGAGGGACAGAGAGAGGGAGAAGAAAGAGGACAAGCATCCTGGAGACCTGCAGTGTCTTGGCTTGACTATTGGCACATTTAGCACATATGTGTGAAGAAACTGCAGATTGGAGAAGCAGTTGAAAGTAACAGTGTCCAGAATAGTGGGAAATAATTAGTCCTAGGTTGAGTACTATGCTGGTCCCACCTTGAAAAGAGTAAAAGCAAGACTGAGAAAGATTCAATTGTTTTAGAGTAACTTAAATGCACCCAAGAGCTAAGCTCAAGAACATCTATAGGAATACTAAAGTATCCAATGATCAATCGAATAAAATTGGCAATGTATACTATTCAATAAAAAATAAGCAGAAAACTATGACCCATACTAAAATTATTAATTTCACAAAATTATAAAAACTGATTCCAAACAGACATAGGTGTTAGAATTAATAGATGAGGTATTAAAAATATAACCAAGGACACTGAAATTGAGAACAGGCTGACAGTGACCAGAGGGGAGAGGGGAGTGAATTTGGGGGGAAAAGTGGAAGGGTTTGCAGAAACAAGTATAAAGGACACATGGACAAAAACTAAGGGGGGTGGAAATGGAAGGGAGGTAGGGAGCACTGGGGGGGGTGGGCTGGGATGAGGGTAAAAGAGAGAAAACTTTACTTGAACAACAATTAAAATAAAATAAAATAAAATAGTTTCATATCTCTATATAGAACAGTTTTCATGTTAATATCTCTCTCTCTCTCTCTCTCTCTCTCTCTCTCTATATATATATATATATATATATATATATATATATGAAAAGTAGAGACATGGAATATCTATGTCTATTTATCTATCTATCTTTCTATCTTTCTTTCTTTCTGAAAGACCCTAAATAAAATTTTAAAGATGAAAACTACAGTGTATGATGTGAAAAATTCACTGGATGCAATTCAAGATGAATTAGATTTCACAAGGAAATACTAATAAACTTTAATATATAGCCACAGAAACGATACAAGATCAAACAAATAAAATAATTTTAAGTAAATGTAAGATCAGTAAGCAGCTTCAAACAGCTTAATTTTTATGTAACTGGGGATTCCAAATAATCAAAGAGAGGGATAATTTTAAGAGATTGAGGGCCTTATGATGTAATGTTTTCCGAATTGGGTGAAAACTATAAATCTAATGAGAATTCTTTCCTCCCGATACCAAATGAGTGGCATCTTTTCCAACACAACTTCTCCAATGCTATGACTAAATGCCCAAATATTCAAATCAATTCTGAGATTATCTACCTGAAGTTTTATTTACCTGAAATTAGCATCATATCCACAATATAAGGGCTCAGGCTCACAAGACTACCCCTCACTGTAGATTCCAATCACAAGTTTGAGGCCACCAGTACTTCTGAATGACATGCTGTAAATGGAGGATTCCTGTGGTTCCCTCAGGTTCAATAATTTTCCTGAACAGTTCATAAAATTCTTTAAAAAACTTTACTTATGTATACTGGCTTATTATATAAGGTACAAATAAATAGCCAGATGAAGAGAGATGTGTGGTAAATTCCAAAGGTTCCTGAACACAAGAGCTTCTGTCCACAAAGAGTTGCAAAGCATGACCCTCCCAGCATGTGGATGCATTCACTGACCCAGAAGCTCTCTGAACCCCATCATTTAGGTTGTTTTAATGAAAGTTTCATTATACAGGCATGGTTGATTAAATCATTGGTCACTAGTGATTAACTCAACCTTTGGCCTCTATTTCCTCCTTTGAGGCTGGGTGGGGAGAGTCTGAAAGTTCCAAACTCTTATCTGTGTTTAGACTTTCTGGTGACCAACTTGTGTCCTGCGGAGATTCAAGGGCCCATCAAAGGCACTTCATTAGAACAAAAGCCATTTCTATTTTTCTTATCACTCCAAAAATACCAAGTGTTTTAGAAACTCTGGGCCAAGAACTTGGGACAAAGACCAAATATCTTTCTATATGCCACACTGAGATGAAAGATGTTCAATGAAATCCAAGCCCAAGATAGATGAAAGGGGGAAAAAACCCTACAACAAGGCACATCATAATCTAATAGGCAAAAAAGCAGTGAAAATTAGGAACAATCTTAAGAGCAGCCAGAGAAAGTGGACACAATATAGAGGAATAAATGTAGGAATGACAACAGATTTTATGTCAGAAACTATGTAAGCAAGAGTATTATTCTAATTATATAAAAACACTAGGAAATACAAACTAATGTATAATGAGAGGAGCAGCAGAGTTGCCTGGATGTGGCTATGTAGGGCAGAGCAGGAAGGAAGGATGAGGCAACTCTGGAGAGTGATGGATGTGTTCATTATATTGTCTGTGGCGACAGTTTAGTTGTAGGGGTGTCAATCTCATTTTCACCGGGGGGCCACATCAGCCTCATGGTTGCCTTCAAAGGGCCTAATGTAATTTTAGGACTGTATAAATGTAACTACTACTTAACTAGGGGCAAGGAGCTGGCACCTCTGCTGGGTAGCAACAAGGTGGAGGGCCAGATTTGGCCCATGGGCCTTACGTTTGCTACCTGTGGTTTAGTGGTTGTATCCATGTGATAAAATATAATGTTGTATTTAAATAGGTACATGTTATTGTATAACAGTATTATCTGAATGAAACTGTTAAAAGAAAATCAAAATATGCATTAAATGGCAAAAATATTTTCTTCTAATCCATAAAAAACATGGGAAAATATATAGGTTTTGTGTTTTATAGATAATTAAATAATTCAAGGAATGTTAAAAGGGCTTGAACAAAACAAAACATATCTAACTTTAATGACCATTTATTTATTACCATTTTTCCTTGATGTCATACAGACAAAAAAGAGAAAAAAATCTAATAGATTATTCTGACTGTAAAAATCAAAAATTGTAATCATGACATATTATTATATGAAACAAAACGCTCAGTGAAAAGTTCACTTCTAATGACAGAAATTATATTTTTCCCCTGACACCTATTAATGCAGCTCAATTTTATTCAGTAAATAAATCAATTTATTAAATAAATGTATAGATGAATTAATGAAATAATCAATGGTCTATTGTTTGGGTGATGTAGGTATACATATTGTATTTCTGTGGACAGGAAAGAGAGGAAGCAGCCTATGCACAGAGCAGGGTTCAAGAAGAAGGAAACATATGCAATGTACCAATGCCAATTATACTTCCTGTGAGTGAACATATAGTTGTAGATCATTGAGACCATCACCATCTTTCTGTTTCTACACTTACTGCCCTAAAATCAGTCTTCCATCTTCTACTTTTACCTCTTCAGTTCATTCTCTAGGCAGAACCCAGAGTGATTATTTCAAAACATAAGCTAGGTAATATTAATTCATTGATGAAAAGTCTCAGTAGCATCTCATTACACTTAGAATAAAACAAAAATCTCTTACCTGGTGGGAAATCATATAGGAACTTAGTTGTATTCTTCATCTCCTGTCACATTTCTCTTCCTCTTACTGGTCTTCTTTCTGTCCCTCACACTTGCCACTCTTGCCCCTGCCTTGGAGTCTCATTCTCTCCCAAGTTTTTACATGATGGCTCTTCCATGACACTAGGGACTCAACTATAGAAGCCTTTTGTGATCATCAAATCCTGCTCATCCAGGGACTAGGCAGTCACTCTTCTTCATATCACATGGCTTCAATGGTTCTCAACTGGAGACACCAACATGGCTCCTCAAGAGACATGTGAAAATGTGTGGGAAAAGCTTTGAGAGGGGGGTGACTACACCAGCACCTACTGGGTAGGGGCTAAGGGAGATGCTCAACATTGCCTAGTGTGCAGAACAGCACCCACACACAAATCATGTGGCTAAAGTATCAGTACTGCCGAATTTCAGAAAACTTGCTCTATTTTAATTGCCTGCTCACCCTGTATAATTACCTGATATTCCTTTTTGTGTTCACCTTTTTCCATTCATTTTTTTATTCCTTGACAGACTGAAAGTCCAATGGGAACAAGGACATTAGGTGTGTTGTATCTCCTTATATTCCCAGCTCTTAAAGTAATCACTGGTACAGAATATTTTGTCAGTATTATTTACCAAATGACTGAATGCCACACACATTTTCTTTAAAAGTGATATATATTTATTTATAAATATTTGTTGAACATTTCTGACCACCATCATCAGCTAAAGAAATGTTTTCCCACAGTGTGATTTGCAATGAAAGGACAGGGGAATCAACTCTCAACAAGTTTGAAGAAAGTGGTGTGAATACAGAAATCTTCTGGGAAGGAAGATTGCCAAACTCACACCATTTTTGAGTGATGTTCTTTTCATAGCTTGTGAAATAAATTGACTTGCCTAAATCTCTGGCAGGGTCAATGATTTGTGTTTAAATGTGCAAACTCATTGCATCTCTGATTTTCTATCTGCCTTCCTATAAATAAATTAACACTTATCTAATCTGACTCGCTTCCACCTGTTATATTTGAAAAGATATTGCAGTGCTAGCTGATGTTTTCTCTGGAGAAATAACCATTGCCCTCCTTGTTCCAAGTAAAAGTAATAGTTTTAACTGTTGATTTCCTGCAGGGAAATAATACAGAAGAAGCGGTAGTTAATATTTACCAAGAACCTATTAATTCCAGGCACTTTTCATACATTATCTTCGATATGTGCATAACAACCCCTGTGAGGGAGGTGCACAGAGCCTGGTTTAAAAGGATCATCCCAGATCCAGAGTGGCTAAGAAATATGCCCCAAGGGAATATGAATAATGGTGAATATGAATAAATGTGAATAATGGTGCTCACATTTGGGTAGATTATGATGAAACTGGAAGTTCAGGGGTCATCTAAGTATTTCTCTAAAACCCCATGAAAAAAATTTAGCTCTACTCTTTTGTCCAATTTTTTTTCTTCTTAGTAGCCACTTTGGTATGACAAATTTACGAAAGAGAGAAGTCGTGGTTGTTGAAAAAAGATCCAGTAAGTCACTGTAGCTCACAGAGTGGTGGGACTAGGACTTCAGTAGGTACCAGTGGGTTTATATATTTTATTTTTTATATGATGCATTTACATGTTCAGTGAGAGTTTCTTAGGGAAAGTGCCTTTATCTAAAAGAATAATTCATGATGACAGGAATTTTAGACACAAGAAAAGCCACCCTTGGAGATACTTGATAGCTGGCAAAGCTTCTGATGCACATTATGTCAAATCAGCCATGCGTACGTGTGGATTATTTGTACACTGCTTCTGATTCAGCTACATCAAGAAGGACAATTATGGCTTCAAAAGATTTTGTCTTTCCCTGCTGTTGCATAGAGTTGGCATTGATAGAGTCAATAGATTGTATCATTTTTATTGAACCAGCATATTCCTATCATCTATTTTATATCACAATATAATTCTTCATTTATTGTCACAAAACTGTAAAATGGAAAAACCCGCTTTATTCATTTAAAAATTTAATTGCTGTTGAATCTCTATCATCTCTGTATTCGTCTGTTTTTTTCAATATCGTTGCCATTTTATTTCCTCTTATAATCATAAAGTAATACCAAAAATCACCAAAAAAAGCATGATTGTGTCCAACTTTGTGCTTTTATCACAACTGCCTTTTCATGTCAGCTTCCTTTTTCTCAGTGAATGGGCACTATATGAAAGACAGCTGTCATTCGGGATACATGCTTCTTTGTGATTTCATGAAATTATATTTTGTAAACTTGATTATTTTTTATTCAAAGTACTCTAAAGTTTCTCCCTCACTTTGCTCTTGACGTTTCAGAAATAGTGGGATCTATCTAGTCTGTCCAGAAACATTTGAGATATCTGAGAATGTCGTGGTAATGGAAGATTTTTCTATTACTGTTGGCATGAGGTCACCAGAAGATGATTATAACAGTTGTGTTGGCCCCATTTTTATATCACTTCCAGTTCCACCAAAAAGAGGTCATGATACACTGAGTATATGGGGATGGGGTGGATCAGGCGCATTAACAGTGAAACTCTGGAAAGGCTAGGCAACTCTTTACTTTGTAAATTCATTCTTGCTTCATTCTATTGTTCTTTCAATAACATAGAATACCAAATCAACAGATAATGAGGCAATATATTAAATTTCAGGTGTTTGAAATTGAAGAAATATGTCCTAAAAGAGAGGATTTACCTTTACTGCCTTCATGTGACACTGTATTACCCAAATTTTCAGACCATAAGACGCACCTAGGTTTTAGAGGAAGAAAATAGGAAAAAAATTTTTGAAGCAAAAAATGTGGCAAAATATTTAATAATGTAAATAACATAATTTCACCAATGTAAATGCAAACAGAACTCAACAGCAGTATTAACAACCATTAGTCCTCTCAAATTTGGGGGGGACATAATGCATCTTCTAGTCCAAAAAATACAGCAGTTTACTAGGACTACCATAACAATGTACCTGACTGGGTGGCTTAAACAATAGAAATATATATTCTCACAGCCCTAGAGGCCAAAAGTTCAAGATCAAGATGTTGACAAGTCGGATCCCTCTGCAGGCCATGAGAAATGGATACGTTCCAAGCCTCTGTCCTTGACTTGTAGATCAACATTCTTTCCCTGTGTTTTCACATAGCCTTTCCTTTCTGCAAGTTTGTGTCTCTTTTTGTAAGGATACCAGTCATACCAGTTAAGACTCCGATGACCTCAGTTTAACTTAATTAACAACCCACTTTAAAGACCTTATCTGAAAATATGATCACATTCTGTAATACCAGAGGTTACAACTACCACATATGAATTTTAGGAATTGCCCAATTCGGCACATAACATTCAGCAATGTTAGTGGAAAAGCACTTATTGAAGAATTATATCTGTTTCTTGAACCAAAGTACTATTAGATATTAAGTGTAGCTTTAAAATATTTGTATATAAAGCTTTGACCTTGATGAAACTTATGAAAATTGTATAGACACATAAGAGAGTTATGGCACATGATTAAGATGAGCTCTACACGGCACTGGGCTATGTCCCATGACCTTGAAGGCAGGCATCTGTGACTGGGATTCAATCAACAAAAATAACACTGAGAACAAAACAGTTTCCATTTTGCATATGCAAAAATAAGAAACAAATATGGCAAGAGACATATAAAGCCATCAAGTGAGCTATAGGCACAGTGGAAGTATAAATAATATTTTCTGATACCCAGTTGAACCTCCTATCACTGAAACTACTGTTACTTGGAGAGATAGTTTTATTAGACTGGAGCAAATGCAGACTAGTGCACTCAGATAAGTTACAATACTTTCAAATAGAACATAATAGAGGTTTCACATAGTGCAGACCCATAACATATGGCTTCATTCAGAGAGACAGTAAATATTACTCTGCTAGTAATGGATTCAACCTGGTCTGAACAGAACTTAGCTGCAAACAAGCAGATAAACAGTAACAGCCGGTTCCTCTCTCTGCAGGGACTTGCTTTTCATAATTTATCCCTCTTGAACAAGATGTGTGCGTGTTAGGGGCAGAGTAGGGAGGGTTGGGGAGGGGGAAGTTCTTCCCCAGTATAATGTACAATGTGTTATCTAAATAACTAAACTTGCCATTACAGATTAAGTCACTAATTTCCTAGAGAAAATGAGTCTCAGGCTGCCAAATGTAGAGAGACCAGAAAACAGCCACAAAAATCCCCCAAAGAATCTGTTAGTGTAATATTGAGTGAACATGATCCCTACCTGATAGGAATAGGCATGTGTGTTGTTTCTTCAACATTAAACTATTAATCTGCTCCCCTAGCTCTCTAGGCTTTAGTTAACAAAATCAAATTGTGTTATGAGATCTCACAATACAGTTCTTACCTCTTAATTATAAATACTATAAGCAGTAAACAGCATGTCATAGTTTCGATTATATTTTTATTAATGCATTTTCATCAATACAAATTTTTACTTTAATTTTATTGGGATTTTATATATGGCTCTATGTATATTCTCACAGTCAACACTCCTAACAGTCCTACAATATTGCTATTGTTTTCTTTGTTAATATGAGAAAACTGATCCTGAAAGAGATTTAAAATGTTACCACAAATCACATGCAACCCAATGAATCGAGGCTGAAGCCCATATTTCTAATTTTATTTTCTCTATTATTGTTATAAATTAATCTCTTTTTCTTATTTTTATAAAGGCATTCATATGCACACACTTTAAGTTAACCGTTTGTATTTTTCTACTCCCTCAGCATGCTAAATGACTTTCGGAAGCCTTATCATGGTTAGTTACATGAGTGTTATTTGATCATCTCAAGGTGGTGTCAGCATCATATAGGATTTCTACAAAGAGCGACCCAAAAAAACCCTGAATTATCATCTGAAGGGCAGACTTCTTGTAGTACAGGCTTCCCCCACTAGGTGAGCATTCTAGGAGTCCATCCGTATCGCTGTAGCAGCTGGTGTTGGGAAAGGCTGTGTTCAGCTCCAGTGAAGTTTTCTTGAACACTCTTTCAGTGCAGTCACACATTTCACGATGGTGATTTACCAGCACACCTGCTCACACTATGCTCTGTGTTCAGCAGTTTGGGGCCCAAAACGGCAAGACTACATTGCTCTACCCTCCCTGTTCATCACGTCTCTCCCCAAGCGACTATTTTTTTTTCCCTGGATGAAAAACTTCCTCTAAGGGAAACATTTTGCCCATGTGGAAGAGTCGAAACAGAGAATGGCAGAAACACTAAAAGGCATCAAAAATCGACGAGTTCAAACACTGTTTGGAGCAGTGGAAAAAAGTCTCAAAAGGTGTTTTGCATAAAAAGGAGAGTGATTTGTAGATGACTGAAGTTTAAACATGTAAGAATAAATACACAATTTTTTAAATTATTTTTCAAGTACAGTTCTATTTCTCCCACCCCAGCCCACCCCGCCCCGTGTTCCCCACCTCCCTCCCATTTCCACCCCACATAGCTACTGTCCCTGTGTCCTCTACACTTGCTCCTCCAAACCCCTTCTCCCTCCCCCCCAATCCCCCCCTCTGGTCCCTGTCCCCCTGTTCTCTATTTCAGTGTCTTTGTTTTTATTTTGCTTGTTTGTTTGTTTTTATTGTTTAGCTTCATGTTAAAGGTGAGATCATATGGTATTTGTCTTTCAACCCTTGGCTTATTTCACTCAGCATAATGCTTTCCAGTTCCATCCATGTTGTTGCAAAGGGTAGGAGCTCCTTCTTTCTCTCTGCTGCATAGAATTCCATTGTGTATATGTACCACAATTTTTTGATCCATTCATTTACTGACAGGCACCTAGGTTGCTTCCAGCTCTTCACTATTGTAAATTGTGCTGCTGTGAACATTGTGGTGCATAGGTTCTTTGAGATTGGTGTTTTAGGATTCTTAGGATATAATCCTAGCAGTGGAATTGCTGGGGCACACAATTTTTAATAAATAAATTCCACTGTGGGCATCTCCCTCATATTAGACACCATGCTTCTTTTCTGTCTGCTCAGCAACTATTTCTGCTGATGAACAAAATATGATCCAAAGTCTCCGTTGTAATAACCAATAGAAAATCATCTAATTTATTTGATTTTAACACACTTCTGCTCCATTCCCACTATATAGCTCTTTTCCAAATATCTTTGCCTTATATTCTTATTTGTGATGTCCTCAACTATCCACACATTACTTAGTGATGTTCAAAACACCATTAGGTATAGAAACATCAAAAGTATATTTTTCTTTATATTGGTTTTAAATTTTCTACTGGCCTAGAAAAAAGAGAAACAATTTATAAGATCATGGGTCATACTTAGCAAAGCAAATTAACATGTCAGAAGTAGAACCTGTCCTGGTCCTAAGATGCACAAAGAATTTCTCCCTTGGGTCCATTGTAAGTAGACACACTGATTACAGCAATTGGACCTCAATAACTTTTGTGATAAGAATATAATAAAAAATTCCATGGGGCCTTTCTTAATTATGCCCCTCAATGAAAGCTCAGTATAGAACATTTTAATATAAATCAAAATATGATAGTGAAAGGGTACAATTTTCTGGATTATTCTGAAATTTAAAAAAAATAAATAGCTGAAGAAATAAACACATTTTCTTCATGAAATTCTACATAAATTCCATTCCTCTACATGGACTTGTGATAGTACTTTAAAACCAGAGCAGTCAAAGTTCTACTGTCTGGCCAGGCCCCGGAGCACAGTGTGCATGATTCACAGAGAACCCTGGCTCACAAAGCTAATACATGTAATAGGAAACCAAAGTGGAGCCTCCAGCTGAAACCCTAAGGCAACACACAGAAAACTGCCTTGTAATTCACATCACCTCCATGGAACTGCTAAAATGTGATTGACCAAGAACCATTTAGAATACCCCTACTAAACTTCTTCTCTATAGAGCTGAAAGGATCGGAAAAGGGTTGTGCTTCTGTAGGAGAGAGCTGTGTTGAGTGCTCTATCTTCTCTCTTACATTTGGTATTATAAATCTTTTAAATTTTGGCCATTTTGGTGGCTGTGTAGTAATATACAAATATGTTTTGTCTTTACATTTCTATGAAGTAAATAATCCCTGTTTGCAGTGTAAAGGTCTATGGATTTTTACAAACACATCCTCATGCGGCCACTACCACATTCGATGTACAGAACAGTTTCATCACGCAAAGAAACTTCCTCACACCGCCCTTTCGCAGTCAGCCAGCCTTCCCTCACCAGCCCTGGGCCCCAAACGGATCCCTTCTTTACCTCTGTAGTTTCACTCTTTCCAGAATGCCATATAAGTAGCCCTTTGGGCTACTTTCTTTCATTTAGTAAAATGTATTTGAGATTCACTTGTGTTATGCCTATATGTATAATTTTATTGGTCAACGTTATTTCATAATATGGATGTACTATAATTTGTCACTACTCATGCAGTGATTAAATGACATTTGAATGTTTCTAGTGTTAGTTCTTCTCAATAAAGCGTATACAGACATTTACAGACGGATTTTTGTGTAAACGGGTCATAGCCACCTGCCACCTCTTATCCAATGTCTAAAAAGACTACTTTCATATAATTTATCCATTTCTCTAGAGGTTTATAGCAAAAAAAGGTAACTCTGGTCTTTGTTCCTAAATGTAACTAGAAGCAAAATTACATAGTCACCTTTTAAAAACATAACATCTTAAAATATTAAAATTGGTCATACCCTTTTACTTATGGTACTGTTGTTATTCCTCAAGTTAAACTTCAAACAAAATTCACTGAGAGCATACAAAGCCTTCTAGGCATTGATCTCTGCTTAAAACTTCAGCTTTACCTCTACCCATTCTTGCTAAATCAATGCTCTCTGACCTAACCAAACTTTTAGAAATTTTCTTGAAATATAATGGCATAGCATCCTACATTTACCACAAATATAAAAATTATTACACTTCATCAAACATTGACTTCTTATACTTTTGTTTCCCCAATAATATGTAAGCTTTTTGAAGTGGAAACAGACTTGTTCACTGGTCAGAGATCCTCGCATAATTGATATCTGTTGAATAGAAAGATAGAATGCAGGCATTCTTTGTGAGCCAATTTGAGAACTTTCCTTCAGCACTATCTTGTGTACTGTGATAAATTATAACAAAACGAATAAAAACCTTGAGCTTTTAAATCACTGATTACTTTTGTTTGCTTCTGAAACCTCTGTTTCAGTCATTTCATAGATAATTTTCATAATTTCATCTGACCATACACCCTCCTCTTACTGCTCCTTCAAACCCTACTATATCTGTGTGCTAGCAAAACTTCCCAGAATTTTATTATATGTTCAACTTGAGAATGTGCTACATTCTCATGAAAGTCATTTGCTTCCAAAGGAATGTCTTACTAGACTTCTATTGCCTAACTTCACTCATATTTTCAGAGGTATTAATGAACTTAGCAACTTTATAATTTAGACCACTTGCTTTTTTTCTACTGTCTTTTAAATTTATAGACAAATGACAATTTGTATATGCAAGTATAACTGCCAAATATAATGAAGAACAGTTATAGGCAGAATAATAACCCACGAAGATGTTCATGTCCCATTGAACCCGTGACCATGTTACTTGACATGGTAAGAAGAATTTGCAGATATAATTAGATAGAGATCTTGAATCAGGCAGTTGGACTCAATTTAACACATGAGTCCTTAGAAGTAGAAAAGAAAAGCAGAAGAGTGGTTCACAGAGATGAGAATGGAGAAGAGGCCCCAGAGATTCAAAGTAGGAGAGAGATTTGACCAACCATCTGCTGTTTTGGAAGATGGAGGAAAAGGGTAACGACCCAAGGAATGAGGGTGGCCTCTAGAAGCTGAAAACAACCCTCCACCAAGGAAATGGGGATCCTTGTACTACAACAGCAAGAATATGAATTCTCCCAACAACCTAAATGAGAAAACATAGCTTCCAAAAGGAACTTGGTACTACTAACACTTTTATTTTAGTTCATGAGACCCTGTGTTAGTTTTGTGTTGTTGCTGTAACAATTACCACAGGGTCAGGGACTAAAACAGCACAAATTTATTATTTTACATTTATGTGGGTCAAAAGTCCAGCACTGGCCTCACTAGATTGAAAGATAAGTGTTGACAGGCTGTGTTCCTTTTTAAGTTCTTGAGGAGAACCAATTACTTGCTGTCAGCTGAATTGAGGGTCATTTCCAGTATTTACAAGCCACAGTTTCCCTTGGCTCGTGCCTCCCTTTCTCCATGTTCAAAGTCAGCTGTAGTGACTTGTCATGTCCTATCTCTCTGACCCACTCTTTTTCCTTCCTATTCTTCCCTTAAGGACCTGTGTGATAGATTGGACCTTTCAGTATATTCAATTGCCTTTCAGTATATTCAAGGCACTTACCACTAATCACATCTGCAGTCTTCTTTGCCATATAAGCTAATAGAATTGCAGACCCCACTGATTAGGACATGGGTATCTATGGGAGACCCATCATTCTAGTTACTATAGACCTGTGCTGGACTTCTGACCTACATAATAAATGTGTATGATTTTAAGCCAGTCAGTGTGTGGCAATTTTTCATAACAGCCATAGAAAACTATAATATAAGAACCAATAACATCTTTCAGAGATTAACTTAATGTCTACACAGTGCTTTATAGTTCTAAGAGCAAGGGTTACACAGAACCTACTGTAGTTTTTACAAAAATTAAATGTGTTTAATACAACCATTTACAAAAAAGAGTTCTAATACAATATTTCAGTGGTATACAGGTGAGGCATGTAAATTTTGGAATTAATTCTGAGTATCATATCTGTCAATAGTTCATTGGCAAGAAATGTAACTTCTTTAAACACTAGAAGTCTCATTATATATAATGAAATCTACCTCATTTGTTTACTTAAGTTTAACTGAGGTATTCATAATAAAAGCATTTAGCGTGATATCTTACACACAATAGGGAATTAATGAAAGGTAAATATCAGCTACATAAAGAAGTCCAAAAGAATACTGTCTCACTGGGCTGACAATTCCTATTTGAGAATAGGAATTTGACAATTCCCTTGAGAAGCTCAAAGTTGACAGCCATCTTTGAATCTGTATTTAGATCAGAGACTATTTGAGAATAGTTTTACATATATATAGGTAAAACACATGTGTACGTGTATATATGTGTGTACATGTATGCATGTGTGCATATACATATTTGTGTGCTCACACATATAAACATTTTACAAGAGAAGAGAAGTGAATCAAGAAGGTTAAATTGTCCTTGGGAATTTATTGGAGAGAAAGTGACCCAACATGAGATCAAGTGTCAATTCCATTGACAGGTCTACATGGCAGATGTGTGTACTGATCTCCTACAGTGGTATGAGAACTGAACTGGTAACTTCTATTTATGCTTTGTGAGCAACTCCCTTATTTTCACTCCTGGTTCCATATGAATATTATGTTAAGACAGAAGCACTAATTGTCAAATATATTAACCTCAACATGGAAAGAATATTTATCTAAATTGACCTTCTTGGCATGACTGAACCTGTGCATTGTAATAACAGCTAATGTATTTTTTAATTTCTGTAATGTGTTCTAAGTCACATCATAGTAATGCTTTATTTGCATTAACCCACTTAATCCTCACAACATCCATATGAGGCAGGTTCTATTATCCTCACACATAGTAGATGAGTAAAGCAAATGTTAAACTCCTGGTATAAAGTCATATAGCTAAATATACATATATATGGCAGAGATGGGATTTGAAGCCAGATAGACGTTCTAGAACCCACATCCTTAACTACTTATTTTGATACAGTCCATAAAGGAGATACTTGTAGGAAACTAAATATGCTGGTGCACAGTAAGCTGACAGGAAATAATTACAATCGTGAATGTAAATATGCCATTCCAAGGATATTTTGAAAGGTAACTTGCAGAGTACTATCTAGTAATAAATGGCTATGAGACCTTAATGAAGTACACTGCAGTGAAACCTTAAGAAATGGGCAACTCTTTTTGAGCAAGGGTTTTGGAAAATTAATGAAATGACTCTGTAAATCACTATGCAACCATTGTCACGTCATCTGAATACATGAACTCAGAGATCAGCAAGTGAGACACAGGGGATCCTAGAAGAGGTTTGAGAATGACTGGGGAGACAAAATTGACAAGGCACAGTGACTAATGGTGGATACACTGAGATAAAATGTATTGTCAGAGATAGTACTAAGGTTTCTGGCTTGAGCACCTGGGTGATGATGAAAGCACTCGGAGTCTTGGAACACAGGCGGAGCTGCAGATGAGGCAGGGAAGGTACTTGCATTTTTGGGAGTTGCAAGGTACTTGCAAGTTGACAACTTTGAGATGTCTGGGAGTCTTCCGCATGGAGATGTCCAGTTAAATATGTGTTTAAGTTTCAAGATATAAATATGGACTAAGTACATCAATCATGGAGGTATCAACATACAAATAGGAATAAAATGCTAATGAATAAGCAGGATGCACTGAAATAGTGTCCTCAGTGAGAAAAAAAGAAGTCATAAGACAAAAACA
Source organism: Artibeus jamaicensis (assembly GCF_021234435.1). Taxonomy (NCBI): domain Eukaryota; kingdom Metazoa; phylum Chordata; class Mammalia; order Chiroptera; family Phyllostomidae; genus Artibeus; species Artibeus jamaicensis. Next base: position 19,325,113 of record NW_026522025.1, on the reverse strand, counting down.
ATGAAAGAAAATGGCCAGGAACGTGAGAGAAATATTAGTTGAGAAAATAATAAAAGCAAGATTTATTTTGTCATTTTTTCTGAAATGTATTAGTACTTTATAGAAGTTTGGTGTTGTTGCTAACAATTTTTATATGCAACACAAAGTACGGTTCATATGTCTGATCAACCATGAAGCCAAATCTAGATATCAGTTTAGTGGCCACCGCATAAACCTTTCTGGCCAGGTTCTTATAAATCTCATGAAAGTATAGAAAGCATGGCTACATCCTATTTTTTCAGCTTTCTCTTTGAAGATGGTGTTAATAGTGGCATTATTGAAAGCCTATGGTATGTCTTCAGTTCTTCTTTCTTTAAGAAAAGTGTACCTTTGTCTGGAAGAGACTAAACAGAAAAGGAAGCCATTGTTTAGAATATAGGGAGTACTTATCCTTTTTTCCCTTCAAATTATATTGAAAGTTTCTTAGTCTTTGTGATCTTAGAAAGGATCTATGAAAACCGTAGTCTGCTGCCACCACTGCCATCACCTATTACTTCAGGATGTCAGCAAAGATGACAATTCTTTTATAATTTTTTTGCCTCTTCACAACTCTTAAAGAGAAGTAGTAGCTTCTTTGAATCTAAGTGTTTTGATTTTGTGCTCTATCTTCACAGGACTTTATTAATTCATATATAAATACACTTACTTATTTATTTAATAAATATTTACCAAGAGTATGATGTTCCAGACATACACTAGAGCAGAGGACATGGAGACGGATGAAACAGGAGTAGCTGCTGTGCTCACAGAGAATGGTAGCATCCGTGACCAGGAGAGGACAGCCGTGTCATGATGTGTTTATATCTCATCAGCACGCATTTATATCGGTACCCTGGAAGATAAATGTGTTGCACAAAGTTCACAATGTTTTCATTTTTCATCCAGATGTATGAGGAGCAGCCTGCAGTAGCAGACGTTCTCCTAAACATTGTAAAAGCTCAGCCTTGGTGATGGTCCTCATGTCTTTTGCTCCCGATATGCCTTCAGCCTTGGCCTTTCCCCTCCAGTCGGGGAGATTTAGCTGGGTTATATTGCATAAACTGAAATGTCTTTTGCATTTTAATGTGCTATGCTCTAATCCTCTCCCCTGGTGAGGGAGTGATAGGAAAATAGGGCAACCCAGCCAAGGATTAGAGAGGATTGGTTTCCTTGGTTCCAAAACCGAGGTGAAGAATTACTACGAGGGAAACAGAGGACAACAAAAACAGAGGCAGCGAGCCGACTGTGGACAACTAGCGAATCTCAGAGTTTAAAAACCTGGTGAGATCAGACTGAAAAGAGAACAAGGATGAGTTCAGGATGGCTACAGAGCTATCTGTGTGAAAACAAGAGAATACTTAGAGCACGTGTTTGGGACAGCTGATGCATGGTGAATGCAACAGAGTGGCTTAAAGTACTAGGGACTCAGTGGGGAAAATGAACTTAGCTATGAATTTATGCTTCCTTTCCTAAGTGTTTTTTAAAGATTTGTATTTATTTATTTTTAGAGAGGAAGAGAGAGAAACATCAACACGTGATTGCCCCTTGTGTGCCCCCCACTGGGGACCTGGCCCACAACCCAGGCATATGTCCTGACTGGGAGTTGAACCAGTGACCCTTTGATTCACAGGCCAGTGCTCGATCCACTGAGCCACACCAGCCAGGGTGTTTTTCCTAAGTGCTTTTATATTAGTATTATATCACTGATAGTGTTGGCAAGACCATTCATTCACTGGTTCTGCAGCTATTGAGTTATGAAATGCATAAACACAGCTCATTCTGGTAGCTGGAAAGAGGAACATTGTTCTACGGTGGAGTTGAGAAGGGCCCTGAAGTATTGTATGATTGTGTAGTGAACCCCAGGAATAAACATATTCAGTAGATATAAATGGTGCTCTCTGTAGTCAGCTCATGAAGAGGTTCTGATGTTGTTGATGTTTTTTGTTACACAGCTTATTGTAGTTGCTCCCAATTTTTTGAAGTCTGCCATTTAGCCCTTTAAGAGAAAAGGAAGCAGTTTCTCTCTTGTCATTATACTTTGGTTCCTGGCAGACATTAACATCTAATGTGCTTCTTCCTATCCTTCAATATTTTAAGAACAACTGTTCATATGTCTACAACTGTTCATATGTTTAAACAACAAAGACGGTAACACATAAACTCAAACACACTGTATTTAATGATTCATTAAGAATTAGATAATAGTTGATTGTTCAAACATGTATAATGCATGCTTTTTATTTAAATGCATTTAGGGGGACACAATTTTTAAAATTATTTCAGTACACAAAAGTAGGAAAATTCAAGTAACATTTTAATATTAAATGTAAGTTAAGCCATAACAACTTTGATTTTATAAAGTTTCACAGTAGTATACATTTTACATTTTAACTTGTGATTGGCTTCATTTTGAACTACTCAGCTAGGTTAGTTAATTGGAATACTGATACAGTATATTTCCACTTAATAGTGCCCTTACTTTATAATTCAAGTTATGTTTAAAAATTCTAGAATGTGAATAGGGATTCTGTCCTCCCTACATTTTAGTAGTTTATATAGACACATTTAGGACAAGATTATCTTCATTAATTATAAGGATGAAAATAAGAGAAATAGAAGAGATCAAGAGAAAAATCAATCTTTTCTTTGTATATTGGAGTCAGATAAGGACACTGAGTTTATCTAAGAAAATGATTATAAAATCAGATTTTAAGAATATGGACATTGAAGACAACTGCTGCTTTTTAAAGTTAATTTCTTATACCCGAAATAGCTTAATCAACCAACCACCACTTGAGAAGTGTAACTCTCCCCTATCCACAAGTTGTGATTAGCCAGAAAAAAAAAGTGAGAAAGGATTTCATCATGTACATTTTTAACACTCCTGGTTGTAACTAGCAAAGTCATAATTATGTGGAAGGCAGACAGAGCAGCAATTTATTCAGATACAGGTAACAGAGCCCACAGGCATTTTTCTTTAAACTTAAGTCAACAAAAAAATTAAATTGAGATTTGAATTACTATAACTGAAATTTTTGTTTATATGAATTTAAGCTTTATTGCTACTTTATAAGTTATGCTCTATTATAATAGTTTTGGTGACAGTGTAAGATAAAAACAAAAATAAGATTGACTTGGAAAATAGAACATTTCATGGTATCATTGTTTCATTTTTTAATTCTCTCTGGTACACTCTGAAATGGGAGTTTTAAAGATTTGTGCAGGGCAGGGAGATGCGTCCCGCCTTCTGAAACCTGGACCTTCCCACCTCCTGGACCTTCACACAGGTCCATTCTTCCTTTGCCATGATTCTCTGCTTTCAAGTAAATACAAATTCCATTATTGCAAAAGGACACTTTTCCCCCATATCAAACTCATTTGGGGATATTTTTTCACTTGCGATTATGTCTTTACATTTGTAACCTACTGCCATTTTTAGTCAAACAGTATGTTTCCCCTGAAATATCAAAAATAAAGATAATTTTGTGTATTTTATGATAACTTTTAGTTTGAGAGCTGAAAAGATTTTTTAGGTTTATTGTGTGGGTAATATATAGTACATAAAGTGTACCTCTCTTGGAACAGTTAATAATTTTGGAAACTGAAACATCACAATAGTTTATTCTATCTCTATCCTCTTACCAATTCATCTAGCTTGAAATCTTGAGAATTAGTATGAGATTTCCCCAAAAGAAAAGCAACATTTAGTTAGGTTAAGTGTCAAGTTGCTAGCACACAGTGTGTAAAAGTCAATATGTACCAGGTGATATTCGTGACTCTCATCTGCACTGCTAGAAGGTTGTTGAACTCAATTACAGAGATGTGCAGAGCTCTATTTGATGTGTGACAAGGTGAGGAGACCACAATCAATTAAAAAGAACACATGTATATCCTATTTGGGGGCAACAGTTTTATAGTATCTCTTGTTCAGCTTCTGCTTTTTTCTCTGACTTTTCCTCGAACATAGGAGAACAAAGGTTCTAATAATTCCCCAGTTTCATTTGGAATTGTTTTGTCAGCAATATCTATTGGGAAGACATAAAATTGTTGTTTTACTTGTATGAAGCTTCAGGCAATTACATGCTGTATTTTTTGTTGTTGTTGTAGCAAAACCTTTTGAAAACGGACAGTATTTGGACATTTATGGAATTACCAGGGACCAAGCTGGAGAATACGAGTGCAGTGCAGAAAATGATGTGTCGTTCCCAGATGTGAAGAAAGTAAAAGTTGTCGTAAACTGTAAGTCCCGTCACCTTTTATCAGAATAATCTCAGAGAAAAAATAAACCACCTAAAAATGCTGTCTGAAATTTATGTTGCTGTTTTTAAGAGGTTGCCTATTGATAAAGATCACCTATTTACTATGAAAATGTATTTACTGTATTTTTCGGACCATAAGACACACCTAGGCTTTAGAGGAGGAAAATAGGAAGAAAAAATTTTGAAGCAAAAAAATGTGGTAAAATATTTACTAACATAAATAACATAATGTTTTGCCAATGTAAATGTAAACAGAACTCAGCAGCAGCATTAGCAACCATTATTCCTCCCAAATTTGGGGGGGTGCGTCTTACAGTCTGAAAAAATACCGTATGTTAAAATGTTGGTCAGGTTCTTTTACGTAACATCAATTATTTCAAATATCCCATCATAATTCAGTTTCATGTGCAGATGGAAGTGTCTCCGATATCATCCTAGTCTCACGCACTCTGAACTGTGATGTCCTCATTTCCAAAGCATCACAGACACTGGGTGTTTCCTTCATTCTCATAGGTTGCACTTGTAGTGTGTTTTGTCTCAGTATAAGTGTGAAACTCTAATCAAACCTGGTAGAAATGAGCTGCATTGGTTTGCACTTTAAAGAAACAACACACAGTACTATTCTTATTACTTAGGTTATTTAAATATATTTAGTTTGAAAAATACCGATCAAAATAAATTTTCTCATTAAACGCAATTAGTAGGAAGTCAGAACAGTAAGAGATCTGCAGAACTATGAATATCATCATGTTGCACCCTTTCCCTCAATGCATCCAAAACACTGATGCAAGACATTTTTTCATTAACTTCCTGTTTTGTATCTTATGATTTCAATAGCCACGACTGCAATGGTCTTTACTTTTCAAAAATGTCCCCAATAGTCTTTCTCTCAAAGTTTTTACATTCTTTAACTTATTCAAATAAAGTACTTTTGGGGTAATAGTATTTTACCAAGTGTTTATAAGCTATAGCTTTTGATTTTTTATTCCATTTATAATAATACATACATAGTATCACTCTATAGATCAGAAGAAATTGTCCCAACTATATTCCAAAATTCTAAAACAAATCAGTTTTTGTATATTAATATGAATCTTTCAGTTTCATGGGCCAAAGATAACTATCTAAATATCCTTTGAAGTTGAGTCTTCCAGGGCAAACCTCTGCCATCAACTGAGATTTGCCTGTGACTAACCTACACATTTGGGGTTGAACTATCTCTTTCAGACTGAGCAAATGCACCTAATTCAAGATCAAGAGGCAGGATACTCATAAAGTCTGCAGACAAACTTCAGGTTCACCCAAGAAGCTCATTAAAAATTAAAAAATTATGTGTAGCACATGAACCCTACTGAATCAAAATCCTTGGAGTATATGGACTGGTAATCTGCATTTATAATAAGTAGCTGTTGAGTCTCAGGACTCCTATTGCACAGGGCTATTACTCATCCTCCTGAACTGTCTGAAATTAGAGGTAACAAAAGAAAGTAGAGAATATGGTTATTTTATCACTAACCATGTATGAGTTCACTGATTTTATTGTCAAAGTTGTGAGAAGGAAGATAAGACATAGAACTACTAAGGAAGTGATGTTTTAGCAGTGAGCACAAAGAAGTGGAAAGGTAAAGCCTAGCTGTCAAATTAGAAAGGCGCCCAGACCAGCAATGCAGCCCACGCTGAATCCCAGACCCAGGACTGACGTCTCCAGTGGGAGGAAATGGAAAATCCAACTGCTGTAAGGATTCCCATGGGCCCCTACTCCCCGTACAATCCAGACTTCCTTTTGTATCCACACTTTCTTCCTTACCCTTTCTTATTCCTCTGACTTTAGTTGATTGTCACATTACTTAACCTGATTTTACTTTTTCCTGGACTAGTGGAGACTTCACACTAAGGAGGCAGACATTTGGAGAGAAACTGAATTGAAAGATTTAAATGACCAACCAATGAGTCACCATTTGGGGACGAGGGTGGAGAAGAGAATCCTTAGACATATCCAACAGGACAGAAACTAGAGAAAAATCATACCAAGAACTTTGAAAGATCTGCCTGTTTCACATGTGCTGGTGGGAGACAGAGGCAAAGGGCCAGGCAGGACTCACGGCAACAGAAGTAGCCAGCGCCCAGTCATGTTCCGGCAGCAGGGCCCCAAGCTCCAGTCCCTACAGGGTGAGACCTACATGCTCAGTGGGTTTGTGTCATAGCTGAGGCTCCCTGAGCTTAGAAAATTCGATTTTTTAAAAAATAATGGCAGCAAGCAGACCTGCCCTTTACCACGGAGGGAGAAATTATCTTTGTTATACTGGGCTGTAAACAAACCTGCCCTTTACTCCGCAGGGAGCACTACTTCTGTCTTCCAAGACTGCTCGCCATACACACATCCTTAAAAAGATAGTCGGGAACACAAGCTGTCTGTGTCTCTGCTCACAGACGTGCAGAAACACAGGAGACCCAGGGAGAATTGTTCTCCAGCACAGGATGGGAGCAGGGAAGTTTGAAAAGGCCTGCAAATGTTTCATCTGCAGAAAAGTGTGCTTCAGTGGCTTTTGTAGGGTAGGGCAGAAGACTTCGTTAATCAACTTTAACTTAAAAAGGGAAACAAAAAGGAAATCAAGGGAAAGTTTTTTTTTTAAGGTTAAGGAGGTTGCTATTTTTTAATCAGAGAACAGAAGACCTTTTTTTAACAACTAATTTCAATTAAAGTACAGTCCTAAGTACAAGCTGTGACACACATATAATATTAACACAGCTCTCACTAAAATATGGGCATGATAGAAGTTTTAATGATTCTGAACAGTTCTGTCTTCTCCTACTTCCCCAATTATACTAAGACAACCTACCTGTTCCTAAATGTGCCATGAAGAATTGTATTTCATACTAATTACTCCATTGCATTCAAATCTCTTGAATTAGTATTTCATGTAAGAGATGAGTTCTGTTTAGACTTCTGGTCAAGACCTAAGTGTCGCCTCTGTTTAAAATACTGATGTCACACATATACCAATGGCATCTAAGTCATGTCAGTGTGTGCGTGCATGCGGATACTGTTCTTAGTTAGGAGGAGGTTTGAGGAGCATTAATTTTGTCAATTTATAAGTCAAAATATGAGCATTACCATGGATTTTACTTAGCTGACTTCCCAAAGGAAATTAGCCAAACCCTTCTGAACAAACTTTATTTTCTCAAAGCTCAAAATTGAGCACAGTGGTCTATGTCACCAACAGAGAACCGCACATCCCCTGGCAATCTGGAGGTTCTCTGATGACAGAATCGAGCCAGTTCAAGGAGGCCCTCCACTTCATTGTTATTAATCATTATTAATTGTGCTTATAGAACTGCAGCAGCTTTGGAACTTATAACTTAAAGTGAAACTCTATCCTTTTTCCCAAGTGGTGTTCAAGAAAAAAATGTAATAAATGTTATAAGCTCTAATAGATTTAGTCATGTGGTAAGTTGATTTGAAAAAGAGATTTAGGTCTCCTGCAAGCTAGAAATGTTTAATGTTTGCTATTTACATAATACATGTCACATTTACTATGTATATGTATATGTATAAAACATGCACATGCAATTAAAATAACATCATATTTGCCACATACTTTATATGCATAGCACTATTATGTGAATTTCTATTCAATTTAATCAAACAGCTGTGTAGTGAAATGATTGGTATTACTAACTTATTTTATATAGATTGGACTAGTTGGTTGATTTAATAAATCAGTTAGTTTATTTTGAGTTGTTTACAGATTTTATAGGTGACTATTCTCTTTGTCTTTATCTGTATTTTTTATTAATTTATATACAAAATTATAAATACATAAACGTCTTTATATATGTATATACACACACACTTAAACTAAATGTGTAAATACATGTATATATATATATTTCATGCCAGATTGAAGAAAACTAAAAGAATAAAAAGGAATTATGACATTATTATAATCAGACCTTCAGAGACTCATGCATATACACATAACAGGAGAGGGGAAGTAACTGGACCAGGTGATTAGCTAAGCCAGAGAGAGCTAGTGGATTAGAGTTGGACAGACTCTCTGTATTATTTGCATTTGTATTTCATCCCTAGAAGCAGTCTAGAGAATACTAGTTTCATATTTTTTACTGTTAATTTTTTAAAAACCAGAAGAACGAATGATTTCCAGAAAACCTGTAGGTTCAGTTGAAATGGGAAAAATAGGAACCATGAAAGACTGATTAAGGAAGGAGAGACCAGAGTCTACAAAATCAGCAAAGTCAGCTTATTTGAAGCTAAATCTAGAATCTGGAAATTTTGGAAAGCATAGTGAACTAATCGAGCAGTGTAGATCTCTATAGGGAAGCAGAATCCCATCCAGTAGACATCAGGCAAGCCCTGAAAGACCTGGCCCACTAGGAGAAGGGGCAGGGTGCTGTGATCTTGGGACAGAGGCTGCTTTCCACCTTACTTATGTGTATTCTTCCGGTTACGAGGAACTGTTTTAGAAATGTGGGCCTTATAGTCAGAAATATCATATTTAAGCCCCTGGTCTATAATTTATTGAGCTTTGAGAACTTGGAGCACCACTTTACCTTTCTGAGTCTCAATTTTCCCATTCTGTACACTGAGGACAACCTTACATAAATTTTAGGTTTTGTGTAGGATTAAATGAGATGATGTATGTACAATACCTATAGTGTCTGACTTTCTGGAGGCAACTGAGTAAAATCAATCTCTCTCTCTCTCCCTGTATATATTTACTCTAGAATATGAGCTCTATGCAGTAAGGGATCTTTCTTTCTTTTGTATAATGACATTTTCTTGTCACATAGAACAACAGCTGGTCCATAGGAGTCACCCCCAAAATACTCATTGAATGAATTAATTATTAAAAAGGGCAGCATTCTTTACATAAATCATTCCACTAGACAGGACAGGAAGAGGATATTACATTTGCTCCACAATTTCATGTTTTTCTCCCAAAATAATATGTAAACGATATGTTGACTAATGTTCTTCTGATATCATTTTTTAAACCAAATTGTTCATGTGGATTCAACAAAGCTAACATAACATTTATATAGTGCTTTTACCCAAAGAGAGGGAGCGCTGATTCCATGTTTTTTATAGATTAAAAAAATTAATGTTCAGGAAGATTAAAACATTTAATAACCTCCTTGATTTTTAAGATCAAAACATACATGAATAATGGAAATTATTAATTAAGCAGAAAAACATATAGAGACAACCAGATTGAGAAAAATAGGTCTAGGCATTATTTTAGTTTTCGCTCATGACAGATTCATATGTTGATAGTTTTATTTAGTATGAGAATTATTTTGTGCACACAATTCCCAGTAAAATAAAATTGAGTAATTCTTCCTGTCATCACACAGAGAAGATATGTATGGGTGCAATGTGAACTAAGATTCCATACAATAAATCACAGGTGTATATGGGTGCATTATTTTGCATCTGACATGTATTTATTTATGCAAACATGCACTTCATCTCTCAATATAATTGGATCCAAACATGTAGCATAGAATGTACAACTTAGTATAACTTAGTACAATTGTATGAAAGCCTGAAAATAAGGGCCACCAGGGAGAAGAAGGAGAGGACAAGACTTCTCGGGAAATGCCCAGCTATCTTCAGATTTTCATAAAGTGTTCTCCAAAACCCTGGGCAAGTTATGGAGGCCTGTCAGACTTAAGGCTAGAAGAAGATGCAGATGACAAATAGAGATCCTTTAAATAAAGAGAAAATCTCTGCATTCAGAGTTGGAATGGGGCAAAGATACTATCATGAGACCAGAAGAAAATGGTTTTATATGAATTCCAATTATCACCTTAGTTTGTATTCCTGGCTTCATTTTATGCCCCCACTGTCACTTTCCATTTACCCTATCTTTCCGATCTGCTTATAATTTAGCCTATTCTCCTGTATTTTATATTTACTTACAAGCTAATTGACACTTCTTTAGAACAACTCAGGGCACAAATAATGCATATTGCTGTCTTCTAAAGAAAATACTACTGTGTACGCCATTTGTAGAGTAATAATGAAGCACTTCAGTAAATCTATATTTTATATGTGCATTTATTTACTTATTTACATATTTTTTAATCATGATATTATCAAGGTCTTATGGCCTGGGACCCTGGTCTTCAAGTACACCATCAAGGAAAGGAAAAGGCAAAAGAAATGCATAGTTATAATGTGGTGTGCACGTGCTTTGATAAACCAATAATGGGGTGCTATTCACACTATCAGAAAGGTACCAAGCACAGCCTTGGGGTATTGCGGAAAGCTTCAGGCCTTGAATCTGATGGTTTCTGAAGAACAAAATTTAATTTGACATATTTTTATTTTTTAAAGTGTTGGAGTGGGGAAAGGAAGGGCAGAATCCGAGAAAGAAGCAGCAGCATTTACTTAGCACCATAGAAATCAGGGAACAAAGCACTGCTTGGTCTGTTGGACCACACTCAGCTGCAGGAGACTGAAAAGGGAAGCGGAAAGAAAGGTGGCTGTAGAGGAAGGTGGGGCCAGACTAGATGGGGGTTCATGTGTATTCATAGGCAGACACAGATACATTGCTTCTCAATCCAAGTTTGAGATGATAGAATTATTCAGAGATGCATCTGAATATTAAGGAATGTATTTAAATAATTTTACTTTCTCTACTCACAGAGTATGCTGAAAGATTTCTGTTTTGTCATGACGAGGACACAGGAAAGGATTAAAGTGATAATATTAAGAATTAAGAACCATCAATCCAGCTAAAAGAAATATGAGGAGCTAAGAAATTTGAAGGAAAATCTCTATAGGTATTGAATATTAAATATTACAAACCTATGGGTAATTAATCAGAAAATATCATTTTTAATAAAACATTTTTTTCAAGAGAACAACATAAAATTATAAGAGTTAAAACTTTTTCACCTTGATACTTTGTGGTATAAAAAGTTCAGATTTAATTCTATGGTTCACATAATCCCTCAGCTGAAGTAAACCTATGTTACTAAACATGCAGTGAAGGAATACATGATTTCTTCTACTGAGGAAGACATAATTGGTCTGTTGTTTTAAATCTTAGACACATACTTCAATTAATGATAATGTGCCAGGGCTATTTTTACTTGAGTCTGCTAGCCAATTTAACTGAAATGTATTCTCCCATGCTTTGATCTGGATTTTGAGAGTAGTTTCAGAGTTAAAGGTCTTTGAATAATTTTTCACCCTTTTGTTCACGGAAAATTAAAATGCATCTGTAGTTACCTTATGTGCATATTTTCATTATTCCTCTTTTTTAAAAGTAGAACATGAAACAATATTCTTGCTTTAATATGTGATCAAAACTCTTTGCTATAGCCCTGACAGGTGTGGCTCACTGGGTTGGAGCTTCACCCAGTGCACACCAAAAGACCGTGGGCTCTATCCCTCATTAGGGCACATGGGAGAAGGCAGACAAGCCATCTCCCTCTCTCAAAGCAATGAAAAAAAAATGTCCTTGGATGAAAATAAAAGCAGTTTGCTAGATAAGTCTGTTTATTTTGTTTTGTTTATGATTCTTTCTAGGTTGGCATTTATCACTTAGAAAATATACATAAATTTATATAAGGTATATGTAATATATAAAAATTAATAATATAGTAGAGTCTGACCACTAACTGGCACTAAGAAAGCAATTTCCAACAGGGTGAAATGCTCTGGGCTAAAAATTATTTCATGCCAAATTTTTAAAAAAAGGGTAAAGTTAGGGAAGAACGAGTATATAGTTACCCACTTACATGCATGTTTCTCTGTTGGTGTACTTGTCTAGATTCACACTCTAGTAAGATGTCAAAGTGAATTTTGTAAGATGTCAAAGTTTTCAGACTGAAAACTTTAGGGTGGCTTCTTATGAATATATTCAAACTGATTGAGAGTTTAAACCTTGCACAAACATATAGTTCATAAACCTCTCTTTACTTAAGTCCAACTTTATCAGCATATTTCCTCAGTGAGTATGTATATTAAGCAAGACAATTTATAGAACTGAATTTATTTTAACTGAACACTTAAGAACTATTCACAGAAGGGAAGCAACACTGAATTAATCTTGGGTCTTTTCCATATAGCAAAGATTGGACTCCACAGGAACTGTCAAGTGTTCTTAGCTCTGCCACTGCTGGGGTGTGTGTGTGTGTGTGTGTGTGTGTGTGTGCGTGTGTGTGTGTGAAGTGAGTGAATGAAGGTGAGGTAATTCAAGGAGAAGTATGGTAAAAAGGTATAAACAAAGGCAGTATGTAAAAGAGTTGTGGTAGATAAATTTGGAACAGAGGGGCCCAATTTGGGGTAATTCCATTTGCACAGTTAAGCTTGCTTTGGCTCTCCCCATTTATTCCTTCTTTCATTTATGCATTCACTCTTCTTCTTGCCCATTAGTACTCTCCTTCATTATATTTTTCCTCCCTTCTCTTCTCCTTATTTCTACACACACATATAATAATACTAATCCAATTTTGAAAGGTATGCATATAATGAGAGTTAACAATAAATTTTATTGTCATCTTGGAATCATTTTAAATATACAGATTCTAGAATAATTCTCATTGTACGGAATCAGTCTGTACTATATTTACTTATAAACAAATGGTTGAAACATTCTTAATATGTTCTAGGTGATCGTAATAAACATTTATGTTTGGAGATTACTGGATAATAAGATGAGAGAGAAGGGCTGAATTCTATTTTTAACAATTATAAAATTGGGGGCAAAGAATTTAAACTTCTAGGTATGAATTCCCTTATTTGTAAAATGAGAAAAACATCTTTATGTTATCCCCTAATTCTAAGATTCTGGTATGTTTCCCTGATCCAGAGTTTCAAGGTTTTTTAGGGATTGCATGAATTCAACTCCCAGAAGACAAGAAACAAAAGTGGAAAGCAACTGTTTGGCTTCAGTGTCTACTGATTCTAGGTAATCTAATTCTTGCTTTGTGAATTCTTTCAGACATTCTTAAAAATGATACTTTTGTTCTCTCATGCAATGTTGAAAAATTTGGCAATTTTTTTACTTTAAAATTTTAATATCATAGAAGAAGCACAACCATGGAGAAATAAATTTCAGAGAATTTCAGAATAGGAATGCTGTGTGAGCAATGGAGTGTGACAGAGGGGAGCAGAACAGGCTGTGGAATCAGACAAAAATGATTTCTAATCCTAGCTCAGTCCTTTATTAACCACAGAGTATTGGGAACATTAGTTAACTTCTTAAGGCTTGGTTTCCTTACATTAAAAAAAAAAAAACCTGGAGATAATTCTACTCACCTTGAAAATTTGTTCTGAGGATTAAGTGTTATAATATATGTAAAACAACCGAGTGATTGGCACAAGCAAGGCAAATGACTTTGTATAATGTATTAGTATGTAGCATTTGTCATTGCGCCCTATTTAGTTACATATTGGCCTTCTTTGGGGCCCATGAGGTTTTCCAAGAAGCTGACTCTTCTTGCTTGCCTTTTTGTTTCAGGCGGTGTAGCACAGTGGGCACAAAGGGCAGGCTCTGGAACTGGTCATTCTGGCTGTGAATCCTAGCCCTGCCACTTGCTACTGTGAGAGCCTGGCCAAATCATCAAGATTTTTGTGCATCAGCTTCTTCAGTGATTAGGTGGAGAGTATGAGGATTCACTAAGTTATTACATGGAAAGCTTTAGTGCACGTTATTATTATCCCCAATACCTAGCACTGTGCCTGGTAATGAATGTCTGTTGGTTGAATGAATGAATGCATAAATATAAAATAAGAAGACATAGAATTCTATAGTTAATGGTTGTAAAATCACCCAAATTTCTTCATCTTCTGGACATAGGCATTTGGGATCTTTGATAGTTTTGAAAATTAGATCATAGAATTCACAGAAGTACTCAGAATGGAATCCTGAAACCCTGAGTCTTGGCCGAAGTCTGTTTCATTATACCAGCCTGCCTCCATGTAAGTCAAAAATGGAATGTCATTATTTTCAGTAAACTCTGTAAACTCCAAAGCCTTTTATGAAAGAGAGTATTTGGTCTGAAGAGTAACAAGACAGGATCGCTTTGTGTGATGAGGAAAAAACTGAGTAATCAAAATAGACATAGGTGCTCGCTGTCACTGTGCTGACACTGAAATCAAGTGAAGAACCAAGGAAATTAGGATTCTAGCTGAATAGATACAACAACCACAATACATATTCCTTGGAAATAATCCTGTACTCAAAATTGGTTTGTTCACGTATGTGTGAAATAAGAGCTTTTGTGTAACAGTGAACCTAAGAGTTAGGCTGCCTGCCTGCTCGCCACTGCACAGTGAAGGTTATAGCAGTGCAAAAAAAGAAAGGAAAAAAAAAGGAAATCGGAGCAAACAGCCCACTCTGCTGGGGACAAGAAATAGTTAACTTTTTATAGGTAAAATGAAAGATGATAAAGTTTTTATTTAGAGCACTCTGTGTTTGCTTCCCGTTTAGGATCCACTACTCTGTTCTCACTCTGTTCTCCCTGCTATGAGGTCATAGTGCGCTCTAGTAAAACACGCACTGACACTCAGTGTCCACCACTGGGAGCTGCATCACGATACGGGCAGGACCCTGTGTTCCAGACGGCGGCGTGGTTTTCTCACACTGTTAATCTCACTACCCTGTACGTTCCTGAACGTGATTGAGAGTCCTGGAAACCTTTGGATTATATAGATTATATCTATTGATATTTCTTATATTTAAAATTAAAATATTTTTAAAAAGCAAAACTGATTACACCATATTTCCCATATTTGAAATTAAAACTAAAAAATATATAAAATAAGCCCTGGCTGGTGGGGTTCAGTGGTTTGAGTGCCAGCCTGTGAACCAAGGGGTTCCTGGTTTGATTCCCAGTCAGGGCACATGCCTGCGTTGTGGGCCAGGTCCCCAGTAGGGGGGACACATGAGAGGAAACCACACATTGATGTTTCTCTCCTCTCCCTCCCTTCCCCTCTTTCTAAAAATGAATAAATAAAATATTTAAACATATATGTAAAATAAATGCAAAAGCAGATTACGTTTTTCAGGGCAATGAGGTCTTCACACACCATGTAGCTGGTGTCTGAGAAACTTCTCTGTACATGTGTCAGAGAGAATGAAACCTCACATGGCAACTTGGAATGAAAATAGTTCTCTAAATAAGTAATAAATAGTTTTCTTAAAGGATGTCAAGAACCGTGAGGCATCCTCACATGATACTTTGAGAACTGCTATAGTATTCACTAAATTAATGATATTTATTGAACACCTGCTATATACCAGGAAATGCTATAATCTACTCATATATTATACATATTAGACTTTCAAAAATTATGTTCTTATAACATGTAGACAATTGGGATTTAATGAGTTAAAAGTCATTTGTCTATGGTAAGTTTAGTTATAAGAAAAAAAGAGGATTCAAAGCCAGATTAATCTGTGTTCAGAATCCACCTTCTGTGTACATAAATATTATACCAAATAACATTCATTCAAGTGGCATTTATCTAGAGATAATGACCATTACATTAGAAACAATGTTGCTACTGTAGGATCTCTAAATTTTTTTATATGCTCTTGGGTTTTTTCTTTTTCATACAATATTTATTTAAATTGTTGTTCAAATACAGTTTTCTGCTTTTTACTCCCATCCCAGCCCTCCCATCTCCCTCTCCACCTCCCTCCCATTCCCACCCCCCTTAGTTTTTATCCGTGTGTCCTTTATACTTGTTCCTGTAAATCCTTCCCCTTTTTTCCCTGAAATTCTCTCCCCTCACCCCTCTGATCCCTATTGGCCTGTTCTGTGTTTCAGTGTCTTTGGTTATATTTTGCTTGCTTGTTTGTTTTGTTGTTTAGGTTCCTGTTAAAAGTGAGATCATATGGCATTTGTCTTTCACCACCTGGCTTATTTCACTCATCATAATGCTTTCCAGTTCCATCCATCCATACTCTCTTGATTTTATATATGTGCTCAATAACAGTAGCAACGGAAAAATCAATAAACAACTGGCATCTGCAAATGACATCCTTAGTTCTATCTAATTTATAGTAACTTACATACATATGAGAAGAATTTCTTGGGAAGTTTATTTAAATTAAACTTACTTTTGTGGTATAATTTTATGTCTGATAAAGCTTTTTGTCAATACCCCTAAATTGAAAATTGTATGTGTGTAAGCTTAAAAGTTCAACTGAGGAAAAATAAGTGTAAAATTCTCCCTGAAATGTTGATAATAACACCATATACTAATATTGATATTGATAGTAAAATTGATAAGACTAACCACATACAATTAAAAATATATCCTAAGAACAATAAAACTTAATTTTAACCAGAATAAAATAAATAAAACAAAACAAAAAGATTCACTACTCTGTTCATATTTCTATGACTTCATGGTCTACTCAGTTTATCAAAAACTGAAAAGCATTTTGGTAGCAATTTATATCTTATACCCAACCACAGTTGTTTCAGAATTAGAGGTGGGAATTTGATAAAATTTCAAATGTTTAATTTAAATAAAACATAAATATTTTCTGCAGTAAATTAAACCTTTTTTCTATTCTAAGTAAATTAGCATTCTGTAGCCTAGAACAGATGAGGATGTTTCTGCATTTAGTGCAACTAGCGGGTATATATTTACATTATTGGATGGATGAGGTATATCAGTAATGAGCTAAAGTTCACAAATGCTACATTTGTTAATGCTGTTTCATATTCGTGAGCACATTGGTTTTGCAAACCCTTCTATTTTCCTCTGTGGGTGTCAAAAGGACTTTGAACGCAGTGCGGTTGACATGCATATGCAGTCTTTGGTAAAGAAAGCCTCCTGTGAGCTGCTCTGCACAAACCAACAAGAAAGAGCTGAATCTGATGATTTTTTAATTCTTTAAGAGTTAAGTTACATAACTTTGACTAAGACTTCAGTGTCCTGATAGAGTTTTCTAGATTATTCTGTGTGGTAGAAATTTTAGGTTATTTATTAAAATCTATTTTTATCTCCTTTTTGCCTGCTAACGAGCTAGTATGGGCTCAAAGCTAAAAGAAACAACAACAAAAAATCCAGTTGAACAATGAGCAGAGTATGTGGACAGACACTTCTCCAAAGACTACATACAGATGGCCAGTAGGCATATGAAAAAAGGCCCAATGTGACTTATTATCAGAGAAATGCAAATTAAAACTACGATGAGTAGGGATTAATGGTGGTGGAAGGATACTCATTTTGGGGTGGTAAACACAATACAATATACAGATGACACATTATATAACTGTATAACTGAAACCTCTATAATTTTATTAATCAATTTTACCCCAATAAATTCAATTAAAAAAGATGAAAAGCACCAGAGAACAGAGTTAACAGAAGCATCACCATGATGCGATCACCAATGATTTGAAAAGCCAAGGCCTAGATCAGGCACCAGCCATGAGGATCACGCTCCAGTGGTACTAAACCCCATTTGTTATGACAAAAAAACAAACAAAACCCACATGAGACATCACCTCACACCTGTCAGAGTGACTATCATCAACACATCAACAGCCAGGTGCTGACGGGGATGTGGACAAAGGGCACCCTCATGCACTGTTGGTGGGAATGCGCATAGGTGCAGCCACTGTGGAAAGCAGTGTGGTGGTTCCTCAAGAAATTAAAAATGCCCTGGCTGGCATAGCTCAGTGGATTGAGGGCGGGCCTGCAAACCAGAGTATCGCAGTTCGATTCCCAGTCAGGGCACATGCCTGGGTTGTAGGCCAGTTCCCAGCAGGAGACTCACAAGAGTCAACCACACATTGATGTTTCTCTCCCACTCTTTCTCCTTCCCTTCCCTTCTCTCTAAAAATAAATAAATAAAATGTTAAAAAATTTAAAAAAAAAGAAACTAGGTTAGTTTAAAAAAAAAGAAATTAAAAATGGATCTGCCTCATAATCCAACAATTCATCTTCTGGGTATATATCCAAAGAATTCACAAACATTAATTCAAAAGAATATATGCACCCTTATGTTCATTGCAGCATTATTTACAATAGCCCAGATATGGAAGTAATCCAAGTGCCTATCAGTGGATGAGTGGATAAAGAAGTTTTGGTACATTTACACAGTGGAATACTTCTGGTCATTAAAAAAAAGAGAGAGAGAGAGACAGCATGGATGGATCTAGAAGATATTATGCAAAATGAAATAAGTCAGTCAGAGAAAGACAAGTATGATATGCTTTTATTTATATGTTCAATCTAAAGAGCAGAATAAGTGAACAAAGAACAAAATAGAAGCATATTTATAGAGATCAGATTGATAGTTGCCAAAGAGAAGGGAAGTTTGGGGCTAAGTTAAAAAAGGTGAAGGCATTAAGAAGTACAAATTGATAGTCACAAAATAGTCACAGGGCTGTGGAGTACAGCATAAGTAATATACTGAATATTATTATGAAACTATGTATAGTTCCAGGTAGATACTTGAAACATCAGGGGGAGTCTGCTTTATAAAGTATATGACTATCTAACCATGATACTGTATACCTGAAACTAATGCAAAATAATATTGAATGTAAACTATATTTAGAAATCAAATCAAATAAATAAATAAATGAAAGAGTTAGTTTTGGCACTATGACTGAATTCCAATTATCACAATGTGAGCAGAAATGAGTGGGCCTCTTCCCAAATTGGCCTATAAAAATGTCCCATGCACACCTTCATGCTTTTTTCCCTTCTTAGTAATGGATAGTAAGCAGTAGTGTGACCTTGAAAATTACATGTTGAAGGGAATACAGCTATCATCATCTTGAGCCCCTGTGTGATTGTATGCAGAAGAATGTCCCTATGCCCTTACCTCATTTCACTCCTAACTATTCTCTCCTATGAAACATGATGGTCTATTAAATGAGTGAGAATTAACCTTCCATTTGGTTTACTCATTGTATGTTTGGGTCTATTTGTTGCCATAGATTAGTCTCTCCTGACTAGTATAATAAATTATATAGAGTCAAATACTCTGTATAAAATAAAAATCTGTGCTTCATATCATTCCTTTAAACATATAGCCCAGAAGCAATGATTAAAAGTGTCCTGAGAGGAGAACAGATATAATGGGTCTCTTTTTCCTTCAAGGTGAAAACATATCCAACTGAATTAATTAGTAAATTTTTTTTTCATTCACAGTGAAGGAATAGTCTATGAACATCATGCCTTTGAGCTTTCATAGGATTTGCCTCACAAATACAATTGGATTCAAAATAGCATCTGGCCATCAACCTCCGACACAAACTTTCCTGACAAAATATGACTGTAAGATAAAGAAAAAAGAACAATGGTTGCAAAACCTTCAAAACCTAGAACTAATCCAAAGCCAGTAGTATTCAGATAGAATTTCAACAAAATAAAAGGCTCCAAAAGTTATAACACACAACACTCAAACAATGCTATACCTTGCTTAGCCTATAGGAAGAAAGAGCTCTGCCTTCCTGCTTCTTGGCTTAGAGATTCCAGAGACAGCACTGGAATACCTCCCCTGTGTATGGGGCTGCAGCCTTTGAAGCCATTCAGAGTATTCACCCTACCCTCCCTTATCCATTGGCCCATTGCATTTCAATGGGTATGTTTTCACAGTTTAAACTTTTGTATGTGGGGAGAAAATGGTGAGAAGAGTACTAAAACCAGACCACATTGTAGATTATAGATTTCCACTGCTCTTACGTATTATGATATCAGGACTACAGATAGAAAAGGAACTCAAGTTGGTCCGGAAAATTGTATTTGAATCATCCTGGGTGACACTGGAAAGGAGAGAAGAGATGTGACCATAAATATGCTTTGCTCTTTGGCCTGGGAAATGCATCCAACCAGAAATCAACAAGACAGTGCATGGGATATTCACAACTGAATACCAATGTGCTGTAAAGAGTTGTTTGAATTAGAACTCTGTAGAGTGAAAGATAGGGGTGGGGGGACCCTAAGAAAATATACAAATATTCACTGGAAAAAGAGAGAAAGAGCATATTTTTAAACTTGAAAATGGGGTATTTAAATGATTGGCTATAGCAAAAGAAAGAAAATATTTTCAGTTTACTTAATATGAAACCAGAAGACATTTCTGCTACAAAAAAATGGTATCACAAAACCATAAATAGAGAAAAGAGATAGATAAGGACAGAAACAAAATGCTCAACTTGTTTATCTCCATCTTGATGTAGGATGATGGGGCAAGAGAAGGAGATTATAAGGAAGAAAATTATGCTCTGAGAATTTCAGGTCACAAGGTTCACTAATGTAACTTAGGGGCTGGATTCAGACTCTAGAGCCTGCAAAACACCAAGAAGAAAATTTAGTTTAAGTGGTGTTACGGTTTCTGGCCCTTTAGAAACCTACAGAATTAAAAACAATAGTTTCTGTAGAAAATATTTTAACACAAGCCTCAATTTTTCATGTGATGTTCAAAATAAATGACTTCTCAATTAAACAAAAACCCAGTTCACAAAAGAGAAATATAAACAACCATCAAAATAAGATAATTATTGAAAATATCCCACATAGAATATTAATAAGATGTTAATGTGCTTAAGGATATAAAAAGGGAATTAAAGTATCATGCAAGAATATTATGCTATCTAAATTGATCAATGTTTTACACAATCTCTGTACAAAGTAAAAAGCTATAACAAGTAAATAACAAGTATCATACACATGGATGAAATATAGATACATTTCCTTTAGACAAGGAATGACAACTAAGACAAGAATGACCCCTTTCAATACTTTTTCTAGCCAGGCTAGGGAAATAAGGAAAAATGGAAGGAAAAGTATTTGAAAATAAAATTAAAACTGACATTTTTCCAAGATAAGGTGACTTTCTTTTTATAAAACCCAGAAGTATGTATGGATAAATTAACAAGTAAATGAGTTTAGCATAAAGATTAATAAATATGAAAACAATATACCAAATTAAATTATATTGTTTAAGCCAAGGAAAAAAGCAAGCCCAACTGAGAAAAATAATAATACTTGGAATATCAACAAAATATAAATATATTTATGGTAAATTTAACAAATACATATATGTTTATACACACACACACACACACACACACACATATAATTATTTAAATACCTTAAGCAAGACCTAATTAAATGGAGAAGTGTAACATACTCAGAGATGTTTTGGAGATGCCATTAACCTCAAAACAAAATACAGATTCCTTAGAATTCAAATTAAAAAGTCAAACTAAATTTTTCCTGAAACTTGACAAGTTCTAAAATTTTTATTAATAATGTAATAAATGTCTAAAAAAAAGTCAGATGAGAAAGTTGTCCAAACAATATCAAAATTCATTATAATTCTAATTATAAAAGCATGATCTCAGTACAATAGATAAGTATACAACCAGACAGAACAGAGAGCACCTAAATAAATCTATGCATATATTGAATTCTGATACATGAAAGAGAAGATATTATAGATCAGCAGGGGAAAAATAAACCATTAAATAAATGGCTTGGAAGCAATTAGTTTTCATAAATAAAAAAGAAAAAGAAATAAAACTCTACTTCACAACATAAACAAAATCAATTCCAGATAAATTGATGGTGTAAATGTGGAAGGCAAATTATTAAAAACCTCTAAAAAGCAATATAAGAGACTATCTTTTCAATACTTGGTAGGGAAAATTTTCTTAAACTAAACAGGAAAATGAAAACTATTAAAATAAAGACATTGAAATAGAGAACAGGCTGACAGTGACCAGAGGTGAGAGGGGAGGAAATTTCAGGGGAAAAGGGGAAGGATTCACAGGAACAAGTATGAAGGACACAAAAAAGGGGGGGTGGTGGAAATGAGAGGGAGGTGGGGAGGGCAGGGGGGTGGGCTGGGATGGGAGTAAAAAACAGAAAACTGTACTCAAACAACAATTAAATTTTTAAAGAATAAAAAAACCTTAAAACAATGACATGTATTACACCACAATAAAATTCACAACTTATTTTATGAAAGAAAGCAAAATGAAAAAAACACAAATAGAGAAAGATATTGAGATACATAATACCAACAAAGATTAAATATAAAGAACATCTATTTTTTTAGAGTCATGCAAACCTATAATGTATTGCAGAGGAAAGTTTAGTGGATCATATATGAACATGCTCAATCTCATTTTTGATATGAAAATACAAATTAAAACTATTACACATATAATTAATTTCACATGAACAGCTTTAAAACACTGTAAATATTACAATATCAATTTTTTGTGAGAATGTAGTACAAAAAGAATCCTCACATACTACTGAGGAGAATGTCAATTGAAACCATAACTTAGGGAAGAGTTTTATTTCTCCTAGCAAAATTGAACATGTGCATACCCTACAACATGGCAATTTCTTCCCAAGGTATGTGTATACGTATCAACCAGAGGGCATGTACGAGAATGTTTGTACAGAGATTTTTTTTATACTGTACCAAAACTAAAAACAATCCAATTGTTCATCCACACTCATCTGGGTATAATAGACTTCTTCACAGAAATGAAAGCACATATATAAAATCTTACATGAATCAGTCTGGGTGAACCTAAAAAGTATAATATTAAACTAAAGAGGAAATAGAAAAAATACATATAACATGGTGTTTATATAAAGTTCAAAAATAAGCAAAACAATATACTGTTTAGGGATGACTGCATAGGTGGTAAAACTAAGAAGAAATGCTTCCAGAGTACAGATGAAAATGTCAAAGAAATGCCAACTATGAAAGAGATGATGAGTTATTTGGAGGACACCGAACTCCTGTCTAATACATATGTGTTTGCAAGAAGAAAGAAGAACTGTAAATGTGCTACCTTAAATGGGCTTGAAACCCTACAGTTGGGCAAAATGATCTCACTGCTGCTGCCCAGAATTTGAGAGAGTATTGTACTGCATATCGCTAGTCCAGGAAAATATCAAAATTTAAAATTCAAAGTATGACTGAATACTGCTTTGCACCATCATAAAGTTGAAACATTAAAAGTCAAACTACTATTAAGTTGGAAATTATCTGAATAAAGTCTTCTTAGAAAAGAAGACATAGGAATTACTTACACATTTACAAATGCTTGGAGAAAGTTTTCTTTAAAGCTCTCATCCTTTGCCATATCAAGTAGAGGTGAATGAGAAAATAAATATTTTATAATATTAATTATGTTGAAAATATATGTTCATATATATATATATATATGATTTTGCATCCTTAAAGAACAAACTAAGTTTCAGAACAGCCACAGAATTTTTATAAATGGTGTTTATCTACAAGACCACAAAAATATCTCAGAACATTCCTCAAAGCAGAAATTGTATGAGTTGTATTTTCTGATCCAACTTTAATAACAGATGTTTAATTCCCCAAAGCACAATGACAAGATTACAAACCTCTGAAAAATATTGTAGGTAACTTATTTGGTGCAGACCGAGCAGGGCAGAGCCTCCAGGAGTTGGGATGGTGAGGCTGCTGGGAGCCTCCAGAGTGGGGCTAACAGATCTCCCATGAGAGAGAAATAGCAGGAGCAAGTACACTATATAACAAAACAGACCAGGTCCAGGGAAAACTATGCTCAAGAGTAAGTTTTTAAGTTTAATTGTGCTTTATTAAGAAAAGGAAAAGAATACTAAAAATTAAGTAAGTAATCACAATGAGAAGTGAAAAAATAAAACCTGAGGGAGATTTTTCCTGTTAGAAGTATATTGGGTTAGATAGCCAGGAGCATCCCTGTAAAGCACAACAACTTATAGTGCTGGATAAAATTAGAAAGGTAGGTTTTAAAATGCATCACTGTAGGAAATCCAAGATGGCAAGGGGGTTGGTGGAAGCTACATTAACTTGCTCCCAGGGTCAAACTGAAATTATAACTAAATTATAGATCAACCATCCTGAATAACCAACTGAAGACTGGCTGCAGAGGATTTACAGGAGACACTATATTGAGACCGTTAGGAGGTGCAGAGACTTGAAAAGGGCTGGCCCTGCTCTTGCAGGCAGCGGGTAAGATCCTGAAGGCATGTATCAGTTGCAAAGTTTCCCCATGAGAAGAGTGGGGTCTCAACTCCAAGCCAAGATTCCCCAGCTGAGAACACCAAAGCCAAGAAAAGTACCCATATAACATATGACTATGAAAACCATTGGAAATTTTGTCTGCCAGGGAGAGACAAGAGCCTTTGAGAGACCCAAGTGCCCTCTTAAAGGCCACCAAACAAAATCTTGCTTGCAGTCACTCACCATAAGCTCTGGCAAAGGGAGGGCAGAGTAGACTAGAGTTGTGTGAAGATAGACTGGGTTTTGTAACTCTGAGGAGAGAACTGAAAGGATGGCAGCCAAGATCCTTGCTCTGAGTCACCCTCCTAAATGACAAACACCATCTTTCTTGGGTGGATCTCTCCCCTGGGTATGGCATCCCACTGGGAGAATGCAATAGCCCCCCCCTCTGGGTCTTCCATAACCCCACATCATGGAGTCTGCACTCTGCTGAAGAATCAGGAGCCTCAGCTGGGGTGTGGACGCCTGGAAGACTCAGGGAGTGCCAGTGACTGACACATGGTTTCAGGGAGGTGGCTCTTCTGAGAATATGACTGCCGCCTCCCCCTCATGGGAGATCTGCTAGCCCCACTCTCAGGGCTCCCAGAAGCCTCATTCTCCCGACTCTTGGAGGCTCTGGCCTGCCAGATCTGGGAAAAATCCAGGACAGACGGAATTGCGTGGCTCTGGGGCAGGGTATACCCCTCTCATCTTCACTCAAGCCTGAACAGTACCTCCTTGTTATGAAAGATCCACTAACCCCATTCTCTCAACTCCCAGTGGCCCTGCCCTACTGAGATCAAACTCTTGGTAGAATCTGGGATGGACTGAATTGTATAGCTATGGGATGAAGTCTAATTTTCCCTCATGCATCCTACCAGTACAGAGTCCTCCCTTCATATGGTGAAATCTTGGTCTGTTTTGGCCTGATAAAATCTGCTGCCTTGCCTGATGTCTCCCTGAGACTCTTACCCACCATAAAGGTGTGCAAGCATTCAGCAGCTTACCAAAAGGATACATTACCAAGACTGGAAATCATAGCAGATCTATCTAACATGTAGAACAAACTCCAAAAGGCATCCAAAATAGGGACACAAAAAAATCATGCCCCAAATGAAATAGCAGGAAAAATATCCAGAAAAGGAGCTAAATGAAATGAAGGCAATCAATTTATCACATATAGAATTCAAAAAAGTTGTTATAAGGATGCTCAAGAAACTCAGTGAGAACTATAATGACAGGGAAAAGAACATAGAAACCATACAGAAGAACCAGTCAGGAATGAAGAATACAATATCTGAAATGAAGAATATACTAGAAGGAATAAATAGTAGGTTGGAGGAAGCAGAGAACCTGAATCAGCAATTTGGAAGACAAGATAGAAGAAAACTACAAATGAGGGCAGCAAAAAGAAAAAGAAATATTAAAAAATGATGACAGTTTAGGGGACCTTTGGGATAACACACAGGATGACAACATCTATATCATAAATGTACCAGAGAGAGAGAGGAGAAAGAACAAGGGATTGAGAAGCTATTTAAAGAAATAATGCCTGAAAACTTTTATAAACTGGTGAAGGGAAAAAATACACAAGTCCAGGAAGCACAGAGAGTCCCAAATAAGATGAATCCCAAGAGGCCCACACCAAGACACGGCATAATTAAAATGGTAAAGGTTAAAAAAAAAGGAGAGAATTTTAAAATCAGCAAGAGAAAAACAGTTGGTTACCTACAAGGGGTCTCCTATAAGAACATAAGCTAATTTCTTAACAGAAACATTTAAGGGCAAAAATTAATTGGCATGAAATATTCAAAGTGATGAAAGGCAAGGACCTATAACCAAGATTACTTTACCCAACAAGGCTTTTATTTAAATTTGAAAAAAAGAATTTTCCAGATTATAAAAATAATAATAAAGAGGTTTGTTACCACCAATGACCAGAAACTGTAGTTATTTTTAAAAACTTATTTAAAGTTGCTAATATAATAAAAATATATCTTACAGAAAATATGTAAGCCTTCTATGGAAATATTACAAAGTTTATTGGAAGGAATATAAGAGACTTTAAATGCATAGAGAGGTCTGTTATTTTTTTTATCAGAAAACTCAGTGTTGTAAATATAGTGAGCATGTTAATTGTCCCTAAATTGATCTATAAACTAAATGCAATTTCAATTGAGATTCCAACAAATACTTTTCTCAAACTTGATAAATGAATTCTAACACTGAGCTGAAGAAAGATGCTAAGACAACTGGAGACAGTCCTAAAGAAAAAGGAAACACTGAGAGGATACACTCACCATAAGTTTGATAGTGTGGTGGTGTTGGAAGAAATCATAAACAGAACACTAAATAGATTAGACAGACCAGAAACAAAGTAGTGGGCAAAAGATACACCTGAAATTCAAATCCAGGTTTATTTGATTTCCAGGTTCCTCCATGTAACTTCCAGAGTAATATTTACAAAATACAAATCTATTACTGTTACTAAAAAAATCTATGGCTTTCTGCCCTGACTGGCATGGCTCAGTGGATTGCATGCCAGCCTGTGAAACAAAGAGTTTGCTGGTTCAATCTCTGACTGGGGCACATGCCTAGACCGCAGGCTGGGTCCTGGTTTGGGACATGAGAGAGACAACCACGCATGGATGTTTCTCTCCCTTTCTCCCTTTCTTCCCCAATCTCTAAAAATAAATAAATAAAATCTTTTAAAACAACCCATTGCTTTCCATTCCTTCAGGATTATATCAATCTTTTGACATGACATGCTAGCCTCTTCTGGTCTGTTAAGGTTTGCTGGGTATTTTTCCAGACCCCCCTTTTATTATGTTTAGTATTGTGTCCCTTCCAGTCAGTGGTACCCACAGTTTCCTGAATTCATAGTGGTTTCTTAACTCTGAGTGTTTAAGCACACCATCCTGAAGACTTCTTTTCCTGTCATCCTAATGATGGGTTAATTTTACACTGCCCTAAATTCTGTGCCTGGCACCTGATAACTACTGAATGAAATGTTCAAAAAATAAGGCAAAGAATGACACATTCCTGGAAGCCTGTTCTCAGTGGAGGGAAATTTCCACACACAGATGTCATATGCACATATGATTGAATTCTTTGATGTGGCTATTACATTAGACTTGCTCTGAACCAATCTGAAAAGCAGTTTGTAAGGGGATATTATTATATCTGTTGATGGTCAATCACTCAGAATGTGTCCATTTAAGATAAATTTTGAATAAACACTTCATTAGCTCCTACATTATATCAATTTTGTTATAAAATAAATGACATTATAACTATTCCATGTAGTTGACTGATGAAATAGATGCTAAGCTTTAATGTAACAGAGTAAAGAGAAAGCTTTTAATATGAATATTCATTTTACCATATATCATAGCTGTTCAGTGTTTCAAATACACATAAGAAAACTATCTAGCTTAAATTACCTTTATTACCTTTTGATTTCTTCCAACTAGACATAAATAGCCAGGTCCCTATCTTACCTCATAGTATAAAAATAACAACACATACACTTTTCATTTCTTGTTCACATAACTTGTTCTGGAGGTGTGTACATTCTTTTCCTTTTATTACTGTACTTTACAAATTTATCACTCTGTATCTGCACATACTCTGAAGAGAGAAAAAAAAGTTAATAGATTCTGAGGCTCAATCCATATCAGGACATAAGTTTTGAAGCCAGTTTTCAAATTGACTTAAAATAGATAAGTTATAATCCAGTTTCCTGTTCCTAATAAATCTTATTAGCATTTTTCCATTACATTTTATAAGGCAACTTCTGATTTATGCTTGATAATCTTGATTCTTTCTGTACAACTTGAATCTCACATTTCTAGGATGTTAATGTACTGAGAAGCCAGACTGTAAGTTATCCGTGCACTACTCCAGCCCCACTAAATTTCTCATTTGTAAATTATGTTTAAGAGCATTTCTAAACACCAGAACCAATGTGGTCATGCTGGGACAGTGAAGAATGAATGAGACACGTGCTTCGTGAAGCAGGCTTTTATTTTAATTTACATTAAATTTCCAAATACTAAATGAATGAGTAGCAAATATGAACCTCTCCAAGGGCTCGTGTAGAAATATTTCTATTTGTGGCTATCTTTTTAAAGTATATGAAAGGTTTGCTCTCTGGTGGCAGTAAAATAAATGTGGTAACTTCTCACCAGAACTCAGTGCCCACTCAGTGACAGTACAGCAGACTTCAAATAAAAGCAGCCATGCAACAAAAATTAAAGTTCAATATCGTTAATTTAATTATAGTACATGATTATTTGACAGTGCTACGGATTGGATTTAAATGATGATATGGTAATTGATTGTTAATCACTAAAAAGCGTGCAGTAATGATAATGCTGCCTGGGTGGTGGTGAGTTAAGAGTTTATCCTATTCAGAGACCAGATTTCGGGAACAAATGGCTCCTGTCACCATCAATAAATCACGGAGGATGGAGATGGAAGCAGAGGGCTGTCTGTGAGCATGTGGGGCAGAATAATGACCACCATCATCGGAGCGCTAACAATGTGCCAGCCTGTAGCTAAGCCCTCTGCACACATTATCTCATTTAATCTTTGCAACAAACCATGGAATAGCTCAAGCCATCTCCATTTTACAAATGAAGGAAATGAAATTCTGAGAGTCAAAGTAACCCACACACAGCCATACACTGCATAATGAGGACTGTGATTTAGCTGATTGGAAAGCTCACACTTTGAATTGCTGCTTACACTCTACCCAGTGTGAATCTGCAAAGTGAGCTACCTGTGATCTCAATGTGCTTGTTGTTTTCCAGTCACGACATTTATAATTTACATTCTAATGGCTGTTCTCTGGGTACATTCTCCTTCCTTCCACATTTTTTAAGTCCCTCTTCCCCCTTTCTTCGTTTCATGAACTTAGTGAGTGAACTGTTTTATTTTTCATCTATTTTGTCAGATGGCTTTATCTTACAAGAAAAAAAAAATTTTAAAGTCCTGTGATGCACCCTTTGGGTTACACTTAAAAGAGATGGTGGTTAGTTAGCAAGGCACTGGGGACCTCTGGCTGGGATACTTGTATGGAGCAAGGCACCCAGCAAGGGCTAAAGAAAGTGCTGATGGGGAAGAAATATCCTCTTTCATGTGAGGTCATTCACAGTTTGTTGTTATTGTTTTTCCTTGTCTTCCAGTGATCTTTTCATTGTAAGGCCACTTTTATTTGCATTGATTGCAACTCATTAGAACTTGGGGGTCAGAGAAAATATGGTAGAAGGCTAAAAGATCATATTTTTCTTAACAGCTGCTAATAATCTTTTAGTTGAGAGATAAAATTTAGAGGACATTAACCATCCTCATTGTCATTATTAAGCCACAATTCCTTTAAGACGTAGGGAAAGACAATTACTCTTAACAGTACCTTATAGAACGGCGATGGCCAGCAATTTACAGTGCGTTCTCCCAAAAGATCTTTAGTGGCATGGAACACTTTTCCCAAGTGAAAAATAAGACTAATTACAATTTAGACCTTAGAAAACATTTTTAAATAAACTATCTCTTTTGAACTCTCACAACTATACCATATTACAAATAGAATTTTCCTATATTACAGATAGAATAGTTGACTTTCATAAATGTTTAGTGATGTGCTGGAAATCAAACCAGCACATTACCAGAATCAAGACCAATATGCCGTTTGCACAGGAATCTGAGTTCCTTGTACTATGTGCCACATGAATGTTTGGTTCCCAGCTGGCCACAGAAACTACTTTATTGCATCTGAAGTAGATGGTCTGGTAGTCAATAGTGGAGTATCATGAGGAATTTGAACCCAGCCTGGTTTTGCAGGCTGTTCCCTTCGTCATTTTGTTAGAATGAATTTAAAGATAAAGCTGAATTTTTGTAAAAAAACTTCACAAAACAACCTTCTCTCAACAAAATTATGAGGTTGAGAAGATGCTCTTTAAAACCTCCCCCTAATTCTTCTGTACTGTATTTCTTCACATTTAGGTTGCTGTCTTCATCAGACACCCAGGCATGAAATCGCAGCTAGAGCCCACATCTCCTGACCCCGTCTGGACCTCTGTCCACCATGTCACCAGATTGCAACACTAATTTTTCCATCTGGCACCATATTTCTGGAATTATTATTCACATTCTCACATGTTTGTGTTTCACAGACTTTGGTTTTATTACATAGTTACGCGGAAAAGCTTAATTCATTACAATGTCTTATAAAGCAGCTTTTACTGTCACTGTGGCAGTTTGCATTGATTCAAAACATTCTGAATTTACTTTTCAGCTGACTTACAACACTCACATTGAAAGCCAAACCTTTGTCATTTTAGCCTTAAACTTGCCAAGGAGTAAATTATTCTATTTTGACATTAGGTGAGATTCTATATATTTGACATATGGTTTCCACCTACATAGGGAGCCCAGCATTGGTCAAATGCACTGCCTTCTCTGTAGAGCCTGCTGTGTTTTCTTTTGCATTATGGACTTTAGTTTACAACCAGACACAGTAATAAATATTTCTCCTATAGGAAGGTACACTATAATAATATTAGGTATTTAATACCTAACCAAATATTTGTTAATGCCTACAGACAGATGCTTTCAGAATACTGGTAATTGGTTTGTTAAATATGAGGTCATGAGACATTTTTTTCTATAGACTCCTGTAGTTGGGAAATAATAGAATGGCTTTGGTAGCAAAATAAATCTTGGCTTGGAATGAGGTTTACAATGCAACTTAAAAATCATTGTTCAAAATTGCATTTTAAGGAATGATGAAATGCAGAAGTTATTCAGCCCTGTCTGCAGAACTTTCTCTGGTATGTAAAATCTTTGAAATAATAACAAGATCTATACTTTGACATAAATTTACCGAACAAAAGGAGAGCAGGCTTTTACTACTGACTAGGTATGCTGCTAGATGGAGAATTTGTAGTAAATCCCAATGTAATTACAGTTTGGGCTTGAAATATTTCACCATGAATGTGGTTCTTTTTCCTGTGAAAGGCTTGAATGGCATTTCCAAAGATAAACACTGCCTATTCTGTGCCCCAAGTGAAATAAAAATTCTGCAGTAACAGATCCAGAATGGATGTTAGTATGTTTCATTTTTAATGCTGACTGAGTGCCCATGCTTTGGCTCCTAAAAGAACTGAGCCTTCTATTCCATGGTGGGTCTTTTTTCCACACTTTGTGATCAAAGGTAGACAAATGAAACCCCCTCAAGGGCTTTCTTAGCATGTGGCTTCCATAAAGGAATAATTCCTGCTTTGAGACCCTGATTTTTTAATGCAAATGAGTATTGTCAGGAGCGGTCTTGAATATCCTAAAGTTTTTTTTAACGATTTTCAGGACAGGGAAATGGTGTAACAGATAAGACCATTATTTGGAAGTAGATCATAAATAATGTACTTGAGTGACTAAGAGGTTTAGCTAACCAGGTTCCCTGAAGCATTTAAGTTCATTATTGCAGAGCAGTGTCAGTCTGTGTTGAGTGTGAGAGGAGAATAAGATGAAATGAAACTGATGACTAAACTGTTAACTTCTTGAAGGCAGGGGTATCTGTAGTTGACCATTGTGTCCCAAATGCCTGACAAAGAATCTGTCAAATAAACCTATTTAATATTTTATGGATGTGCAAGCCCTGTATTAGAATTTGGACCCTACCATGTAGGCACCAGAGAGGCCATAGAGTTTAAAATAAAATACATATCTGAAAGAAGGGTAACTAAGATGTTTAAAGCTCTGGAACATATGCTTTATAGACAACTGAAATAGCTGGTACTACGTCACCCAGAAAAACAAAGATTAGGAAGCTCTAATTACTCTCAAAATGTAGGAAGTTCTATTCAATGAAAAGTGGAATAAATATCTGCGTAGTTCCAAAGAAGAGAATCAGAACTGATGGATGAGAGTTTGATGAAGGACAACGGGGCTTGATTTAAGGGTAACGAATAATTGGCATGGGAACAAACTGCATACCGTCTATCCCTGTGCGCTACACAATGGCAAGCATTCAAGCAAAGTTGAACGTGAGTTCCTGAAAGGCAGGGACTGTGTTTATCCCTTGCTTCTATAATCTTACCCATCACATGGTAAGATTCAATACATGTTTATAGAATTAATATCACACGGGCTCAATAGAAATCTCTCAGGGATAGTGGAGTCCTGCTCATGTCCCCTGTTTAACCTACACATCCGTTTTATTTGTAAAAGCCCCTCTAGATCCTAATAATTTAAAGCCAATAGAAAGCACATTGAACTTAAAAATTGAACTAGTATAATATGTATTCTGTCCCCAGACAGCCAGGATGAATGAAAATTGAGTGTAAAGGAAACTATAGTTTTAGAAAAATTAGTTTTATTATTACAGAATATTGCACTTTTGCTTCCTAAGTATTTCTCATTTGTCACATGAAAGGTAGCCTATTTTAAAGTGTTTAATATATTTTCATGAATGATTTAACTTTGCAAATAGCTTTGGTAAATATTTGATATGCTGTTATTAAATTTTCTTTTGCTGACCTAACCTTTTGACAGTTATTTTACTGTGGCCTGATCTTGTCGGATTTAAGTCATTTCCACATTTGGATAGTCATTCCAGAGAAAGATTTGATAGAAAATGTATGTTTATACCTTCTTATTAAAGGTTATCTATCCTAGAAACTTACACTTTTCTAGATAAAGTAAGTCCAAATGGCAGGCTACTATTCTGCTGCTATTCTACTACAATAATAGGATCAACTTAAACAGATCAAGCGAAAAGGGGTGTCAGGCACACAAAGAGATATGTTGTACAATATCCACTAACCTTGCCAGAGAGATGTGATCTTTTTTCCCTCTAAGAGGCCAGATAACACAGGCAAGGTTTTGATTGAGAGTGAAAAAAGAAAGTCATTGAAATCCCAAGAGATTTCCTTTTCAATTATATTCAAAAACAAAAGTAATAAATTTGATATTACTTATTTTAGTGCCATTAAAATAACAGACTTTACATACACATTTACCTTATCTTTACCAAATTTCCAGTGAAATTACAAAAAAAACCCCACCTGTGTGTGTGTGTGTGTGTGTGTGTGTGTGTGTGTGTGTGTGTGTAAGAAGTTGAGAAAATTGCAAACAGGAAATTCTGAGGAAATCTTATAAGATAAAATATTAAACAAAATAAAATTAAAGTAGAAAACAATAAAATAGCAAATACGAGGATAGGAGCCATCTTTCCCAAGTTCAGAAACAGCATGTGCCAATTTCATCAAGGTAGTTAATGAAAAGACTACCTCTAGAAGAGTTGGGATAGTAGGACTCTTCTTCTATCCTACTCGCTTTCACTTGGCATATAAAGAAAATCAAAGTATCATATCCTAGGAAGAGAACTGTTTGCATATTTTGAGCATGTGATATGAATGTGGAGATCTAAGAAAACAGGAATAGTTTTTGAAAATGCCAGATAGTAACCAAAGACATAAAGAACACAAGTTTAAAAAAAAGAAGTCAGTTGTACTTCAAAGGGAAACAAACCAGAGTTCTTCATTGCTGAACTAAAATGGACTTTTATTTTAACAAGTAAAACAAGTAAAGGTTTCAGCATGTATAAGAGCTTCCCCCTCATGTATTCTGAAAAGGAAGTGGTCAGTAGGTATAAAGTCAGTATACTCACTTTATAGACAACACAATTATCTCTCAAGAGAGTTACCTACCTTTTTAACATAGCAGTCTGATAGGGAAACAGATGACCTACCTTCAGAGAAAACCCAGGACTGCTACCCAGGTAAATGAACCTAGTACTTTAATAATATGCATATAAAACTGAAAGCAGTACTTTGGGCCTAGAATTCCACACAAGCCACACTATCGAGCATGTAGGAAGCCAAAATAAAGACATTTTCAAGTAGGCAAAGACAGAGTGTAGCTCAATTTCTCAATGAGGAATGCCAGTAAACTTTAAAAAGGCTACAAGAAATAAGATGGCATAAGACAAATTAAAAAGTGACAGCTGATTGAAGTGGCAGAAGCACAGAAAATGCAAGAGTAACTAAATGGTATTCCAGAAGACTGGCATTTTGGAATTTCTTCTTTTAGGAGTAAGAGTTTAATAACATAGCAAACCACAATTACCATATTTTGCCATGTATAATGTCCACCCACATTTTTTGGCCTAAACTTTCAGGAAGAAAATCTTTTGTTTTACTTTTTAATTTAATGTTTTATTTATTTATATTTAGGTACTTCCTTTTTGTATTATAAAGAAATTTTAACATTTATTTTTAATATATTTTGGTAAAAGAAATTTTATGTAACAAATAATTACAAAACACAATAACAAATACAAGATATAAAAATGTTTATATACCAGTAACAAATTTACCTCATTTACACGTCATTAGTACTACCCATGTATAATGCACAACTTATTTTTTCCTCAAAAATTTGACCAAAAAGTGCCCAACCTACATAGACAAATACGGGTACCTTTTGTAATTAAGAATATTTATCTATTCATAAATTGCAAAGGTGGATTTTGTTGAGTTTAAATTACTAGGTTCAAGACATAGGCAAAGACAATTATAGATAATAGTAGAATAAGTATGTTGCAAATATTGATGATATAAAATAACATGACACAAACTAAGATGTAGGAAAGTGAGAAGAAGGATTAATTCTTAATCTATTCATCTTTTTTCTCCAGTAGTGAATATATACAATTTAAATATGATCATTGGAAATAATGTACTATTTTAAGTAATACAAGTAACAATTATAAATACTAAAACTCAAACAACTAAAAGTAATTATTTCCAGAAAGTTAGTAAATAGCAAAACTGATATTTTAGAGGTGTTTTTATGTTTTCATGTACAGATATTATTTTAATAAACTTGAACTAATTTTTATAATTTTTAAATTAATCTATAGATAGTAATTTCAGATGAATACAATTCTTATAAAAATTATTTAGATGTATACAAGGTTTGTCCAGACTGTATGCAGCCATGTAATAGGAAATATATAGATATTGATTGAAGAAGATACAAGATACAAGAAACATTGTACATAGGTCAATGACAACTTGGTCCCCTTCAAAGTAGGCACCCAGGCACCTCACACAGTTCTCCCAATTGCTGGCAGTTGCCTCATTGTCTTTTCCTGAATCTATCTCATCAATGGTCTGAAATCTCTTGCCTTTCAAAGGGAATTTTAGTTTGGGGAAAAGCCAAAAATCAGAAGACACCAAATCTGGGAAATAGGGGACAAGTCACCTGGGTGATTTGATATTTTGCCAAAACTCTGCATGAGAGGTAATGCATGAGTAGGTGCATTGTTATGATGAAGCTTCTAGTCACCAGTTGCCCATACCTGCAGCCTTCTGAATCATCTGAATAGTTTCTGCCAAGGAATATTCATGCTTCACCAAAAATTTGATGCATATTCATTGCTCTACTCACTCAGTCACTTTGAATGCAATGGCCACACAGTATGGGCGCTCACTCGTTGGTGTCTACTGCCCCCACTGGCTAGTGCAGTGAAGTTATCATTGTTCATGCATGCACATTCCAGTCCACTTTCCTGGGCTGCCAGGTTACATCCGTGTCATGCTAACCATTCTCATTATATTAACAATGGTTGGGCTTTCTCCAGACTGACTTTGTACTTTCACTGCCACTTTATAATAGCTATTTATTATGAGTTCCTATTTTTGAGGTTATAAAGCTATTTATGTTGCAATTTACTGTATGTAAAGTATTGATACCCATAATAACTAGGCGATATATCCATTATTAGTATTGTGATTTTGCAATTGAAAAAAACTGAGACAAAATCTTAAATGTTTTGTCAGTGAGTGACATAACCAAGATTCAGTCTGTAGGTCTATAGAGTATGGAAGTACCTAATATCTCTCAATATACGCCACTCCGCAATAAAAGAAGGGATCTATCAGTATTCAACAGCTGCTTTTCAGTTCCATGAACCACACATAATCATCTCTAAACCCTTTAAATACCATTGGATTTGGGAATGATAATAGCAAAACTTCTAGGCTTTATCAATAGACTAGAATGATGTTGACACTGTTAGTTATATTGACCATTTAATTCTTTCCCAGTCACTATGAGGTAAATAATGGCAATTGGTTCAATTTTATTGATGAAGAAAACTGAGGCTGAGAGTGGTTAAACAACGTGTCCAGTGCCTTGTACCCAGTCACTGGTAGAACTTAGATTTAAACCAAAAATTCTGTCAGAATTCAAACCACTACACTATCCTGCTTCTTTTAAAAAAATATTGACTATTGTGTCCGGCATGGTGCTAACAACTCTACTTCTATTACTTCATTCAATCCTCATAACTCTAAGAAGTACTATTGTTATCCTTATTCTACAAGGAATGTTAAATAGTTCTTCCAATGTCACACAGTTGGTTAGTGATGGAGTTGGGTTTTAAATCCAGGTCTCTGATGCCTGAGCCTACAAATCTTAATTTCCTTGCAAAACTTCTTTTAAGTGATTAACCTGAAACAAGAGAACTAATAAGATGTATTGAATAAAAAAGGAAATATTTTAACTCTATTAATTTGGGCAAGGTGGTAGAATGGAAAGAAAGGACATAGAACTTAACATCAGGTAGATTTGTGTTCTAATTCTTATTTTTTTTCAAATTGGCTGTCTGACTTTGCACATTTATTTCTTTCCTCCAAGTTCAGTTCTCTTCTGAAATAGGCATAATAATAGGTATATGCAGAAGTGTCATGAGAATTAGAGACTCTAAATTTAATGTATATGACATGTTGTATATGGGTAATAAATGATAACAATTTCTATTATATTTTCACTGATCCATCCTTTGGACAAATATCTCTACTAGAATTTATTCAGAGATTTACATAATGAAATATAAAATTTATACTAGTCATAGAATACTCATCATTTATATTAAATTATATAAATTTAAAGCATAATTAATTGGTTCATAGTTTGTTAATCCAGATCCTATAAGGCATTGTAAAAGACCACGTGAACAAACCAAAGATATTTAAAATTAATAATAATTTTAATATGTGTATAATTCTATAGATACTGTTTCTGGCTTTGTTTTTCATAATCAGGACTTCAGGAACCTATACAGCAGCCTTGAATGAACTAGAAAAAAACTTCTCTGGGCAGATGGAGCCCTAAACCATTTAAGCTTCTGTAAGCAGAAGAAACTTTGGAAAAGATAATACCTTCTCTCCTCTTGATAGAGCCCAACTCCAGGACTCACAGCTTGGTTGTTGAAGAACAGACTGGATTCTAAGCCCACTTGCTCTCCCTTGTGGGTGCCTTTGTGCACCATGCAAACTACTCAACTGTTTCCGGTTGCCCTGCTCAAATAACTGAGGATTAGAAATCTTCTGTGGCTGTTTAGAAACTGAACTCAGAGAAGTATTTGAATAGGATCAAATGACTAGCCAGTAAGAAAGTCGAATGTCAGTATAGGCTCTTCACCTTCAAGTTCAATGTTCTTTCCATGAAGTCACTATCTCCAATTCATGAGATTGGGTCAAACTTGTTACAGAAATTTGAAGATTTAATAGCCCGCACAGTTATGATATAAAAATAATCATCTAAACTTTTAAATCTCTCCTTATTAAGTGAGACTTCCTACTTTACATTTTAGTTTTGCCAAAGAATTAGTTTGAGTAATAATTTTATGGCCTACAATAGTATTTTCATGCTATCAATTATAAAACTTATTCAAGTAGAATATATCCAGATAGCTGTAATTCTCTAAAGTTTTTGGCCTTCCAGAATTCTTTTAAAATGGCTAGAATGTATATATTTTTAGAAATCCTGGTTAATTTTATTTTACTCTTTTCTGTTTATTATTATTTTATTTATTGTATAGACCAGATATAATCGGAGTCCTTGTCTTCAAAAGGCTTTGCTCAGAAGAAAAAAAGATGACATGAGTGAGACAGAGGTGCCATACCTACTGTTTGCCATAATAAACAATTCTGCAGCTCTTTAACCCATGGTTCATAATGAGTGAATGATTGAGAAGTTTGGCACATTTACAAGGCATTTGGCACAGCCTTGAAAATCAGGCTTCTGAATCTCGTTACAAATAAAAAAATATATAGCTATACCTGCCCACATACAATTGCAATTATTGCCAAATTAATGAATAAATCATAAAGCATGCAGGCAACAAAAATAAGTCCATTTAATTAAGAATTTAGTTATATAACTGTTTATCCCTAAAAATAACAACAAACAAAAAAAAACTTAGCATGGTGATCTCAATACATCAAACACTATGCTAAATATTGTGGATCTGTCTAGTGATAAATGAATGATTTTTGCCCCCAAAGAGCTTAGTCTTGAACATAAAACACACATAAGAGTATGCATTGATATTATAGATGCACAGAGCAATAAATTATGCTTTCGATGGGGTAGAAATGTGATTTGAAATGTGACTGAAAAGATTAGTCATTTGTTAGGAAAGAATGTCTAGTCAAGGGACTTTGGACAAGTCACTGAACTTGTTTGTGTTAATGTTATTTCACAAGAATACAAGAATGTTGGTTTTCAGCCATGTTGTTGTAGTTACTAATTTACATAGTTATAAATCTAACTACAGATTTTGAAAACATTTCTTTTGTCTATTGTAAAAACACTAAATATTCCCAATAATTCATTCTAACAATCTTCCTCCTTATTATTTATTACCAAAGGAGGCAAGCCACCAGGGACAATGAAACCGTGGAAGCTGGCGTGTGTAAAGTTCATGCCCTGGCCCCCCAGACTGCTCTTCGTAAGCTTGTCTGCTCAGTTGTTGGCATCTGCTCCCCTCTCCTGCCAGACCTCAAGTTTGCCTTCCTTTTTCATCCTTGCCTCTATTAAAATCCTCATTCTAAAAGATCTTGTTTACATGAAGTAGTTTCTTCATGTTGGACATTCAGAAAGAAACTGAACATCTCTTTCTGAATACAATAACAAAATGTTGGGACATCTTTTGTAACTCATAATTTGGTTTGATAGTAATATAAAGCAACAAATAAATCATGGTACATGTGATGTTTACCAGTGTAATGTTTATAGCTAATATGAGTATTTAATTCACTAAGAGCAGATGTTTGGCAGAGTATTCCATTTTATTCCTAATCTTTAGACACTAACAATATTTACTGCAGTTTTTGTAAAGGTCGAGATAGAATCCCTTTGAACCATTGTTAGAGCCCATTCCTGGGGATGATTCCTGTGAAGAAGCACAAGGTTTTGTTTGCCTTTTAAAGCCTTCACTGGTTCTTTATACTATTGTGCTTCACTGTCTGAGTGTAAAGCTATTTCAAGACATGCCTTTGTGGACTGCTGTGTCACAACTCTTTATCAAACTGCAGTGGCCCATGGGGTTCCTTGCTCAATACTCTTGCATCTTTCTATATTTCGTGTGACAATTCCTAGTTATTATTTTCGAAGTGAACAGTGCTATTAGACATCTATGTTTCAATATTATGGCCTTGGAGCCAGTTTGGGGACAACAATTTTATGTTTTAATAAGTGAATTAGAGACACGCTGCATTTCCATCTTTGGAAAATCCATGTCAAAAGCTTGTCCAAGAAACTAACGAGATATATCCAGATAATTGAGAATCAGGTTTTACTTAAATTGTCAATAGAGAAAAATTACCAAATTCTCTCCCAGGGCTGTAGAAGCTAATTAACAAAAGCTTTCATAATTTCAGTGACAGAAATTGCCTAAGAGATATCTAGTCCAACCTCTCATTTTATAGGTAAACAAAGGCTTGGAGATGTTAACAGATTCTCTCCAATGGCAGAAAGGGCACAGGGTCCCGAAGAACCGATTTGTCTTCTAGTGGGAAATCCTGCCTTCTCACTACACCATGAAGGGTTAATGGTAATTACTTAATTTTTACACCACCACACTGAATTTTTGAAATAGGCAATGCACTCGATTTGGGGTATGGAGGGAGAACTGGGATTGATTTTTGGGTCAATCATGCTCAGCAAGAACTCAATTCTGATTCTTAAATACTCAGAAGTTGTACATGCTTTATTCACTTTGATCACTTTTAAAATGGTAAAAAAAAATTAAATAGGAGTGTGCACTTCTATTTAATAATAAGCTAGAAGTGTGTACTTCTAGCTTAGAATTCTGTATAAAATATGCAATTCAAAAAGATAATAATGCCAGTATGTGTAATAATAATGCTACTTAATGCTGCTAAACTGAAGCTTGCTGGGGTAACTAACTGCTCAGGAAGTGTTGGGATAAGAGTTGTTGCAATGCTTTGTAACAGGCTATTAATGACGTTTTCTCTTTTTCTTTTCTGGTGCCTTTTACAACTCTAATTAAACTATCATTTGTGTAATGATTTCCTCAGTGCTTTCTATACCTACAGATGGACAAAAACTTGTCTGTTTTGCTTACTAGTCTACTCCTCAAGTAGCACAGTGCCAGACAGACAAGCAATACATGGAGTATTACTATCCTGTTTTCTAACTTTGAAATTGCAGAGGACGTCTGGAGTGGGGAAGAATAATGGAGGGAAGTGGGTGTTCAGAAATCCATACTCTGGACCAGTGAAAGCAATGGATTATTCCCAAGGCACATAGAGGAGAGGAATTTGAATCAGATTTTGGGAGACCTTCCCAAGCACCTGAAAAAGCAGTAATTGGTACTTCAGCAGATACCCTTATCTTTTAGGGCTGCAAGATTGCTTTGTGATACAAATATTCTGCTTGTTCTTTCTGCAAAATGTATATTCTGTGTCTGTATACATTAATGCTAGGAGATTCCAAATACTGAAGAATGATTCACTGCAGAAAAAATGAGAGTTTGCAAATTTCCTGAATTTGGATGCAAATGTATTTTTGTGAATGTTTCAATGCAATTTTTATTCAAGAAACCTATTGTTTTTAAGACTATCATAAGGCTTTAGGTTACAAAATGGGATCATTTTCATATTTATTCCTGCCTGTTTATTACATTTGATTTGATTACTCTCTTCTTCAGACATGTCAATACACAGGGTTTTAAAATTCATCTTCCCAGTATTGTAACAATGCAAAATTGTAATGGCAGGAAATTGCAATCCACCTCATCATTCTTTTGACGTTATTTCTATAAGTGCTGACTCTGACTAATATGTAGCTTGTTGATGAACAGCATGTTCATATAAGAATCCTAGGAATTGACT
Source organism: Artibeus jamaicensis (assembly GCF_021234435.1). Lineage (NCBI taxonomy): Eukaryota > Metazoa > Chordata > Mammalia > Chiroptera > Phyllostomidae > Artibeus > Artibeus jamaicensis. Next base: position 19,283,587 of record NW_026522025.1, on the reverse strand, counting down.
TCAAAAAATATGGACTCTGGCCTTTAAGCATCTCAGCTCCCAGAGGTATTCTGACCTTCACCCATGGAGCCAGAATGACGTAAAGCAGGGATGATGTGAAGCCAAGATGAGGCGCACCAGACCACTAGTTGCTTTATTGGAATGGACTATGCTGATGCAAGCAGAGAAATTTGCAACCCCCTCCCTTGATCAAATTGTTCTGTTCCCCTCTCCCTCCTTGTAAAAACCTCTGCTTCCATGGAGAAGTGGAGATGGGTTTTGAGACATAAATCCCCATCTTCCCAGGAGATGGGCTTGGTGACACAACTCCTCCTTTTACAACAACACCTAACTCTGGAGTATTGGCTTTTGCAGCAGCAGGCAGCTGGACCGATTGCATGCTATTAATTCCTTTGTTTCAGCTATTCTTCAACATTTTGTAAGATCACTAGATGTTCAGAGAAATCACTATAATTTTTTTAAACCTCCTACCTCAGTAATTACTCCTGGACTCAGCCAAAATGAAGATGCTTAATAAAAACTTACTGAGTAAATGAATACAAGCACACATGATAAATTCTCTCCTGAATGGAATTAAAACTGTATGGTTTTGACTCCATACGAGGAATTTCAACTGGATGAAGCCAAATGCAAAACTGAAAATTCCATTGACAAACACGCAACATCAGATGTATATAGATGAGCTACAACTCCAACACTAAACCTCACAATATAAAATATGTTATATTTTTGTCACCACCATTTATCTAGGGAATTTTTTGTCACCGAGAAAGTACTTAGTATTCCATTACTGAACTCATGTGTTAAAAAAACTTCTCCCAAATTTATGTATTCATTGAAAACCAGAACCCCATAATGTCAAAACTTTATTTATGTTTAGAATGTATTCACTTACATCAGTAGTATCACTTGTCATTTCTGTCAGAATGAGTTCAGAAATTATCTATCACTTGACCTATTTGATATTAACCGATAATAAATCTTACATCCTATCTCTCGGCTGGCACTGCGTTTCCGCACCCTACAGAATGTGCTCTGAGTACAGAATACACACTTTCAAAAAACCGACCATGGACAAAGAAAGGGAGTTAATAATGAGAGAGTCACAACTGTATTCATGATTTATTTATTTCATTTCTTAGTGGAGTTTAATTGTAAAGACTCTTGAGAATAGTTTTAGGTTTACGAAATAACTGAGAGAAAGGTACAGAGATTTCTCTTCTACTTGTCTCAACACATGTATCTCACTCTCTATTACCAACATCACTCACCAGAATGGCAGATTTTTTACAATGCCACATCGAAATCAGCAAAACCTTATAGTTTACCCTAAGATTTACTTTTGGTGTTGTGTATTTTATGAGTCTGGACAAAAGTATAAGGACGTATATCCATCATTATAATATCGCACAAAATACTTTCACTGCTCTAAAAATGCTCTGTGTTCTGCCTATTTATGCTGACACTGCCCTGCCCTCACTGCCCCAGGGAAACCACTGATCTTTCTATTGTCTCCATGGTTTTGTTACCAGGGAGACAGAAGTCAGGGGGCTGCCTCCCCTCAGTCCTTGCCTTGCTGACAAGAGAAGAAACGCACACAGTGCAATGAGATAGCAAGTTTACTTATGAAATATTTAGAGCAAATAAGATAGTTTGTTGGTAAGTTTAGTCTGTACACTTGAGCCGAGGTTTCAAGTGGGCACTCAGGTAATATGAGTGCCCAAATTTTGGGGGTTCAAAGGTTATATACTTCAGGCAACTCCTAGGTTCCCCTTCCTCTGCACCTCCTCTGGATTTTGGGATTAATGCGCAGTTCCAGAGGTTTTCTTTCTCAGCTAGTGGAGACGACACACACGGACTCTCAAGGGCTCCCTTCCTCCTGCTACCATAGTTTTGTCAGTGATGTTCAGAAAGCCTGGCAATCTTATTGGACCAGGCTCAGGACTGCTGGGTCAACAGGTGACACATGTCTTCCTTTTGTTTCTCGCTCCTGTTCTTTATTAGATTATAATGGTGGAAGCCCTGGTTTATTTCCCCTCTGGCTGCTCATTCCTGGCTTCTACCTAACTGTTTGGTTTTGAATCTTCCTAAATGACATATAGAGTTCACTCTTGAACAACACAGTTGGAATTGCGTGAGTTTCTCCCCCATCCCCAATAAATATATAGTCAACCCTCTGTATCCCTAGTTTTGAATATTCAGATTCAATCAACCACACCCTCAGGTTGTTCAAAGGTCAACTGTAGTTGAAATCATACAGCCTTTTTAAATTAGCTTTGATCACCTAGTGAAATATGTATTTAAGGTTTCTCCATGTCTTTTATAGCTTGATAGCTCATTTCTTTTTAGCACTGAATAACATTCCATTGTCTGGGTGCATGTTGGGAGCTGCTCTGCCTGGTTTCAGAACTTTTAACTGCCCTCCATGGCTAAGACTGAGTGAGCAATCTCCGGAATGCGAGCCACTTAGGAAACAAAGCTTGTCTCTGGTAGCAAATTCTGCCTCAGCTTATTCTTCTGCACCCAAAGCATGGTTGGCTAGTCAGAGACAGGTAAGACCTTTCAGAGAGAGGGGCAATGTAAGCCAGACATGATCCCTTGGGAGGCCATCATGGAAGGACTCGGGGGGCTGCAACAAAGAGGAAGCGATGGACCTTTGCTCCCCTGGCTATTCTGATATAGCCCAAGTCCCCATTTCCATCTGGTGATGTGGGAAGCTTTGGAAAACCTTTGTTCACCCAAAACCCCAGGTGCCCTGGGAGAGAGATAAGGCCGTCTGGGAAAAGCAAACAGCAGGATAGTCACAAGGACTGGGGCTAGCACCCCCACTGACAGAACTAATTCTCACATTTAGCCTTTGTACTCTGCTTCTGCCCGGTAGATAGAACTAATTACCGCATTCCGCTTCTGTATCTTGCTTTGCTACGTAGACAGGAATACCCCGTAGACTATATAAACCCCAAGAATCCTTTGTTCGGGGCTCAGAATTTGGAGACTGACTCCTCTGAGTCCGTGCATGTTAATAAACCTTGTACTCCAGAATCCCTCGGTGTCTGGTTGCTTCATTTTCCTGTAACACTGGGAGAAGCACTTCCTGGCTCTAATCCATTTAAACCTAAAAACCTATGATGGGGAAGGAGGTACAGCCCTGTGCTGGAAAGGGCAGGTTCTCCAGGGTGATAAGGCCTAAGAAAGAATATGTAAAATCCTGTGAAACCTGCTTTGTTTAGAATGCTCTCATTTAAATGATAAGGGTCCAAGCAAGAAGTTTGCTTCTCAAAATTTTATGGCTCTTTAGCTATCTGACCCTGACTGAGAATAAGCCCTCATAGTTCTTTGAATGCTATCTATTGTTTGATCCTTACCTGTATTCTTGTGCAAATGAACCCAATAAAAGCCCCTTGAGGAAGGAGCTCTTGGCCCTTCTCATTTGAGGGATCAGCCATCTTTCCTTCCCAAGCAGATCATGTCTTGGTAGTTTCACTTTCATCTGTGGCAAATTAGGGGACTTTGCAAGCAAAGTTGCCCCACAGATGCACCCATTTTTTATCCAGGTACCTATTAAAGAGCTTGGTTTCTTCCGATTATTAGCAATTATGAATAAAACTGCTATAAATGTCTATGTGCAGGTTTTTGTGAGAACTTAAGTTTTCAGTTATGTTAGGTAAGTACCAAGGAACATGAGTGCTGGATTTTATGGTAAGAGTATGCTTGGTTTTGTAAGAAACTATCAGACTGCCTTCCAAAGTGGCTGTATGATTATATTTTCCCACCAATGGTGAATGAGAGTTCCCGTTGCTCTACATCCTCACCAGCATTTGAAGTTGTCAGTGCACTAGCTATGGGCCATTCTCATAGATGTGCAATGGTCTCTCCTGTTTCAATTTGTATTTCCCTGACACATATAATGTAGAAAATCTTTTTCATACACTTATTTGCTATTTGTATCTATTCTCTAGTGAGGTCTTTCCTAAGGCTTTTTTGTCCATTTTTAATTAGGCTGTTTGTTTTCTTATTGTTTAATTTTAAGAGTTCTTTGTATTTGGATAACAATCCCTCATCAGATTTGCCTTTGCAAATATTTTCTCCCAGTCTGTTGCTTTTTTGCTCTTTCTCTTGACACTGTCTTTCACAGAACTTTTTTTTTTTAATTTTAGTAAACCCAGTTTACCAATTCTTTCTTGCATGGATTGTGTCTTTGGTGTTGTGTCTAAAAAGACATCACTATAGATAAGGTATCTTAGATTTATTCCTGTGTTATCTTCTAAGAGATTTGTAGTTCTACAATTTATATTTAGGTCTATGATCTGTTTTGAGTTAATTTTTGTGACAGGTGTGAGGTCTGTGTCTTTATTATGTAAGAATGTCCAGTTGTTCCTATACCATTTGTTGAAAAGACTATATCTGTTCCATTTCATTGCCTCTTCTTCTTTGTCAAAGATTAGTTGACTATATTTATGGGATCTAATTCTGGGTTCTCTGTCTATTTCATTAATCCATTTGTTTATTCTTTCACCAACGTCACACTGACTTAATTACTGCCATCTAATAGCAAGTCTTGAAGTCAGGTAGTGTTAGTCTTCCAGCTTTACTCTTCTTCTGCAATATTGTATTGTTTATACTGAGTCTTTTATTGATACCAATAAAATAATCAGCTTGGATGTTGATTGGGATTGAATTAAACATAAAGATCAATTTGAGAACTGATATCTTAAAAACATGGTGTCTTCATATTCATAAATATAAAATATCTTTCTGCATATTTAGTGCTTTGATTTTATTCATCAGAGATTTTTTGTAGTTTTATTCATATATAGACATTATATATTTTTTATTATCTTCATAACTTGAATTTTTGTAACTAGTACTGTGTTTTTAATTTTAAATTCCAACTGCTCATTGTTGGTATGTAAAAAAGCAATTGACTTTTCTATATTGACTTTTCTACAATCTTGCTATAATTGCTTATTAGTTCCAGTAGCTTTTTTAATCAATTATTTTGCTTTTCTTACATAGATAATTGTCTTTTGTAAATGAAGGCAGTTTTGTGTCTTTCTTCTCAATCAGTACACTGGCCTTATTACATTAGCAAGGGCCTCCGGTGCAATATTGGAAGGAGTTCTGTGAAAGAACATCTTTGCCTTGTACCTGATCTTACTGGGAAATCTTTGAGTCTCTCATCATTATATGGTGCCAGCTGTAGAATGTTTGTGGATAGTCTTCAACAAGTTAAGGATTTTTCCCTCCTTCCAGTTTACTAAGGGCTTTTATATGACTTGGTATTAGATTTTGTCAAATGCTTTTTTCTCCATCTACTGATATAATCATGTAATTTTTCTTTTTAACTCTGTTGATGTCTTCCATTGCATTGATTGACTTCCTCATATGGCACCAGCCTGGAACACCTGACATAAAGCCCAATTAGTCATGGTGTACACTTCTTTTTATACATGTTTGGGCTCAATTCGCTAATATTTTGTTGAGGATTTTTGCATCAATGTTCTTGAGAGACATTAGTGCGTAATACTTTTTCTTTTAATGTCTTGGTCTGGTTTTGAAATGAGTTAAGAAGTATCACTTCTGCTTCTACTCTCTAAAAGAGATTGCAGAGAATTGATCATTTTTTTCCTTAAATGTTAGGTAGATTCACCAGTAAACCCATCTGGGCCTGGAGCTCTTTATTTTTGGGGGGAGTGGGGGGAAAGGTGGTTCATTATTGATTCAACTGCTTTAATAGATATGTCTATTCAGATTGTTTTTATTTTTGTGTGTGTTTTGTCAGGCTTTGTTTTTACAAGAAATTGGTCTATTTTATTTAGGTTATCAAATTTGCGGGTATTGAATTATTCATAGTATTGCTTTATCATCCTTTTAATTTCCATGAGTGAAAACTAAAAATTGGTGCAGTGATATCCCCTTTTTCATTTCTGATATTAATAATCTGTGTCTTATCTCTTTTTTCTGGTATTCTGGCTAGAGACTTACTGCTTTTGTGGATTTTTTTGAAGAACCAGCTTTTGGTTTTATTAATTTTCTCTATTTATGCTCTGTTTTCGATTTCATTGATTTATGTTGCAATTTTTTCTTTATTTTTTCTTTTTCTTTTACTGACTTTTACTTAATTTACTCTTATTTTTCTAGTTTCCTAAAGTGGAAACTTAGATTATTGAAATTAGATCTTTCTTCTTTTTTAATGTATGTATTCAATACTATAAATTTCCCTCCAAAATTTGCCTCTCATAGATCTTAAGAAATTGTGTTTTTATTTTCATTCAGCTAAAAATATTTTTAAATTTCTCGAGATTTTCTTTTGACCTATGTGTTACTTAGAAGTGTGTTGTTTAATTTGTATGTATTTAGGGACTGTTCATTTATCTTTCTGTTATTGATTTCTAATTTAACTTAATTGTTGTATGAGAACAAATGTGGTATGATATCTATGTTTTTAAGTTAAGGTGTATTTTATGGCCCCAAATATGGTACATCTTGGTGAAGGTTCAATGTGATCTTGAGAAAAAATGTAATTTTTGCTATTGTTAGATAGAGTAGTCTTAGATGTCAATTATATAAGATTGACTGATGGTGCTGTTGAGTTCAACTATGTCTGTACTGGTTTTTTGACTGCTGGATTTGTCCATTTCTGTTAGAGTGGTGGTGACATTTTCCACTGTAATGCTGGATTTATGTATTGCTCCTTGCAGTTTTATCAGTTTTTGCCTCATGTAGTTTCATGATCTGTTGTTAGGTGCATGAACGTTAAGAATTATATGTATTCTTGGAGAATTGATTCCTTTATTATTCAATATCTTTGTTTATCTTTAATGACTCTTCTTATTTTGAAGTTTGTTTTGTCTGAAATTAACAGATCTACTGCTTTCTTTTTATTAGTGTTGCATGATATATTTTTCTACATCTATTTACTTTTAACCTCTACATTCTTTATATTTAAAATGGGTTTCTTATATTACAGAAAGTTGTTTTGTGATCCATTCTGACAATCTATGTGTTTTAATTGCTGAATTTAGATAATTGATTTCCAGAGTGGTTTTTGATGTAGATTAATGTTTATCATGTTTATAATTGTTTTCAATTTATTGTTTTTTTTCTATTATTGTCTTCCTCTTTTTTTCTCTTTTAGATTTCAGTTGAGCATTTTATATTATTTCATTTTCTTTCTTTCTTAGCATATCAGTTATACTTCTTTTTCTTTGTTACTCCTTTATATGATTGTCCTAGTGTTGCAATATACATTTTCATCTAACCCAAATTCACTTTTAAATAACATTGTCACTTCAATTCAAGGGCAGTAGTATAACAAAATGATTGTAATTTCTTCTTTAATTTATTGTATTATTGCTGTGATTCATTTTACTTATATATAAACATAAATGTATATATAAACATTTATATACATACATCATACAAAGCTTAATTAATCAAATACATTGTTGATGTTATTTTTGGATAAACTGTTATATCAATTAAAAAATAAGAAAAATAAAAGTCACCATTATACTTTCACTTATTCTTTTTTTTAATGTGGACCTAAGTTTCTGACATGTATTATTTTTCTTCTCCCTAAAGATTTATTTTAACACATATTGAAAAGCAGATTTACTGACATCAAATTCTCTCAATTTCTATTTATTTGAGAATGACTTTTTTTCTCTTTCAGTTTTGTAAAGATAATTTCAGAGAGCACACCATTCTAGGTTGCCTTTTTCTCATAACACTTTCATATTTTACTCTTCTATCTTACTTGCATGGTTTATTAGGAGAAGTCAGAAAAATTCTTATCTTTGTTTTTCTGTAAGTAATGTGTTTTTCCCCTTATAGTATTTTTTGTATTTAATCTTTATTATATTTTTCTATTACCATTTAGTCCTCTTATATTCCCCCCAAGCAATCACCACACGGTTGTCCATGACAATGAGTTCTTTTTTCCTTTTTTTAATGCCTCCATCCCTAACCTCCCCCCACAGTTGTCATACTGCTCTCTATCTACGAGTCTGTTCCCATTCCCCTTGTTAGTTCAGTTTGTCCATTAGATTCCACATAGGACTGAAATCATATGGTATTTGTCTTTCTCTGACTGGCTTATTTCATTTGACATGTCTTCAGGTCCATTATACTGTCACAAAGAGTAAAATTGTCTTCTTTTTTATGGCTGAGTAGTATTCCATTGTGTAAATGTTCCATAGTTGTTTTATTCACCCATCTACCAATGGACACTTAGGCTGCTTCCATACTTTGATGATTGTAAATAATGCTGCAGTGAACATAGGGTGCTTATATTCTTTCTAATTAGTGTTTTGGATTCCTTTGGATATATTCCCAGACATGAGAGAGCTGGGTTGAAAGGCAGATTCATTTTTATTTTATTTTTTAATATTTTATTTATTTATCTTTAGAGGGGAAGGAAAGGAGAGAGGGAGAGAAATATCAGTGTATGGTTGCTTCTTGTGCATTCCCTGCTGGGACCTGGCCTGCAACCCAGGCATGTGCCCTGACTGGGAATCAAATCCTGATCCTTTGATTTGTAGGCCCGCGCTCAATCCACTGAGCTACACCAGCCAGGGCCAGATTCATTTTTGATTTGGGGTAGGGTGGGTATCTCATACAATTTTCCACAGTGGCTATACCTTTCTGCATTTTTCAAAATTTTTTCTATGTTTGATTTTTTTGTAATTTGAAAATGTATTGCCGAGATGTATTTTTTCTTTTTTTTTATTTTTATATTTCTAATGTTTGATGTTTTTTGAGCTGAACTTTCTGGATGTGTCATTTGGTATCTGACATTAACATGGGGAATTCTTCATTATTATTGTTTCAAATATTTCTTCTGTTCCTTTTTCTCTTCTACTTCTGATATTTCTGTTATATATATATAATACCTTTTGTAGTAGTTCTATATGCTTAGATAATCTTTTCTGTCATTTTCAGTCTTGTTCTTTTTGCTTTTAAATTTTCAAAAATTCTATTGATATATCCTCTATCTCAAAGCTTTTTTCTTTAGCTGTGTCCAGTCTACTAACAAGCCCATCAAAAGCACTCTTTACTTCTATTACAATTTTGTTTTACCTTTAGTACTTCTTTCCGGTACTTTGTTAGAATTTTCATCTCTCTGATTACATTGCCCATCTGTTCTCACATACTGTCTTCTTTATCCATTAGAGCTCTTGGCGTACTAATCACAGTTGTTTTATACTGCTCCGATGATTCCAACCTCCTTGCCACACCTGGTTCTGGAGTTTGCTCTCTTTCTTTAAATTGTTTGTTAGTTTGTTTGGTTGGTTCTTTTTTTACTTTTTGTTATAACTTGTAATTTTTCTTGCTAGCTGGCTATGACATACTGAATAAAAGGAACTGCTTTTAATAGGCCTTTAGTGATATGGCGGTGGGGTGTGGAGGAGGGGGCATGGTCTACAGTCCTAAGATTAGGTCTCTTTCAGGGCACCTATGCCTCTACACTGTGAACTTCACTAGTGTTTCTTCCCTCTGCAGGGACAGGATGGCTAGAGTGGTCTGGAGTTGAGTGGGGTTTTTTCCCTCCAAGTCAGTTAGACTCTGATAATACCCCAGCAGGCCTGGGCTTTTCTCAACTAGTTTCACCTGAGGGAAGGCAGACTGTTAAAAATGAGTGTTCTGGTGCATTTCAAAATGGTTCCTTTCCCCTTTCCCTACTGGGAGCCTGAGGGGATTTTTCGTAGCTATTTACTGCGGGAATTCGGTCAAGTGCCTGAAGGTAAGTTCACAATAGTACACCCCCACCCCCACCCTGAACCAATATATGGACCCCCTGTAGTTTTTAACTTTTAGAGTTTGCTCATTGAGCCTTTGAAAATTCATCCGTTTCATTTAAGGTTTTAAAGCTGTCACAGCTTTCCCAAGTGGTTTCTTCTGGTGAATCGCTGTTCCTGTAAACTGTGATTTCCTGTATTTACCTCTGTGTCTTTTTAATCTTGGGCGCAGCAGTTTTCCCTGTGTCCTCCCTTCTCCCAGTATCTAAGAAGAGTTTTTGATTCTCCAGTCTATTCAGCATTTTTACTCTTTTTTAGGATTGTGTGGTAACTTCCAAGCTCTTTGCATGCAGAACTAGAAAACCGAAGTTCTAGTCGCGAAGTTTTAGGTCTGGTGTTGGGTTTAGAGAAAAATTAGATAGAAATATATAGTCCTCATATATCTACTTCTTCTACTCTTGCAGGAGGAAATCGGATTCTTCTACGCTATGTACGAAATCCTTTTCAGGGATACATGCATAGGACACTTTGCAGTATAGTGGCAAGATTTATTGGAATGAAAAACAAGGAAGAGCTTTAGCAATGTCTTACCCACCTGGCTCAGCTCTGTCTCACTACAGAAGTCCAAACCTGGGAGCCAGAGACCCACACTTGTCCCCACCAAGCTCTGGAGGATGGCCAGGACCCAGAGCTGCTGTGCCTTTAGCCAAATAACCAAGGCTTCAGTAGTCCCACACAGTCTCTGATCTCATTTGGTCCACTATCCATGCTGTGCTTGGGCCCTTGCAGCTGCTAGAGAGAGAATCTTAGCCCTTTTGTTGCTTCAGTGGTATTTCCTTGGGCTTGGGAGAGAGCAGGCTTTCTTTCAAATTACCCATCCTGTCCCAGGGCTGTGCTGGGCCCTTCCCTTATCCTTTCCCTCTTTCCCGGGTTGGTCTCCTTTCTGACTCCTACCTGTGCATGCCTCATAGTTCTGCTTGTCATCTCGCTTCTGCTGTGCATGCCTCAGGAGAGGAATTTCCCCCTTACTGTTTATGACACCCTCTATAATATGGGTGAATGTACCAGTTACTCCCTGGGGTGATTGGAAAGCTAGTCCTTCTTCCCTGCTCAGAGGCATGGAAGGATGCTATTCCCCTAGGCCAGGCAATGCAGCTAACCCCTGAAATGTCTGGGAAGTTGTCTTTGCCCAACTTAATTAAGCTGAGCCAGCTTTCTTCCTTCTCTTTTGTTAGCACCTAACGAGCTGCCTATCCTAACACTATCACCAGTTTCCTCTATTATTACCTTGCATTTGTGTGGCATATTTATTACAATTAATCAATTGTGATATATTAATATTAATTAAGTCTACAGTTTAGATTGGGGTTTACTTAATACTGTACACATTTTGGGTTTTCACAAATGCATAATGTCATTTATCTACCATCACAGAATAGTTTTCCCTGCCCTAAAAATGTACTGTGATCCATCTGTTCCTCCCTTGCCCTTTCTCCCAAAACCCTGGCAACTACTGATCTTTTTACTGTCTTCATAGTTCTGCCTTTTGAAAAATGTCATATAGTTAAAATTATACAATATGTAGTCTTTTCAAACTGGCTTTTCCCACTTAGCCATATATGTTTCCTCCATGTCTTGTCTTGTCATCTTATCTCTTTTAAATGCTAAGTAATACACAGACATTTGTATAATGATTGTTTTTTGGTAACAAAGGGGGGTTATCTGAGGTGTCATGTGGTGGAAAGAATGGGACTTTGGAGTCTTACAACCATGGGTTTTAAAAATAGCTTTGCCATGTCTCAGCTGTGAGCTTGGGCAATTTGCTGAAGACCTTAGAGTTGCAGTTCTGTCATCGCTCAGATGAATATATTGTCCACCTTAAACGGTTCATGTTTAGTGAGTCCTGTGTGAAGCCTTGGCCCAGGGCCTGATCACGCCGACCGCAACAGAGGCACAGCTGTGATGGCCACAGAGGTGGTAGTAACACGCCTGGCCTACAGTACATCGTCTCTTCAGGGGTCAGTGTCTGCTTTTAATAAATATCACTTACCTCATAAATACAAATAGACGAGTACAGTAATTATTGGCAACCAGATCATGCTCTGCAGTCTACTGACCAAAAGTTAAATAAATTAAAAAATAAAAAGCTTTAAGCTAATTAATAGAAATAAAGTTGAAAGCAAAATAGAAAGTGAATGATGTGGGAAAAGAATCCCTTTTTAATACACCTAACTGGATAAAAATTTCTCAATAGAAAACTTTTTAAGTTCTTAGTGTAGATTTAAGTTTCGGGAAAGAAAAGTTCGAGCAGCACATGGATATTAGGTATTTCTGAAATATTTAAAATTATTTCACATTTACTAAGCGTGCTCTAAAGACTTTTTTAGTGAGATCAAAGACAGTGGATTAAAAAGAGAGTCAGAGTTGCAGATTCACAGATGTTTATAATCACCATAGCCACTTTTTATCTTTCCAGTCTATTATTGAGATTATAAAACATTGATGATCCTGAAAATATTTGAGACTTTAAAACAGAAAAATTGAAGAAAGCAGATTGTTTTTAGCATCGATATTGGTTAAATTCTGTATTTGAAGTACCAAATACAGAGCCTTGAACTGGCATTAATGAATTTACTTTGTGTTGGGGGGAGTGAGGGTCAAGGACTCAGTGAATTCCTGCATGTGCCAAGATGGTTTAAAAGACTGCGTTAAAGAAAATGAGAGAAGACCATAATGTAGAATACATAATGATTTAGAACAGGGCCTGGCAAATTGTTTCTGCAAAGGCTAAATAGTAAATATTTTAGGTTTTGTGGGTCCTATGGTATCTGTGGCAACTCTTCAAGTCCACTATTATAATGTGTAAGTAGCCGCAGACAATATGCGAACAAATAGCTATCTTATGGTCTAATAAAACTTTAATAAACATAGTCAGATGGCTGGGTTTGACCACAGTTTGCTCACTTCAGGGTTAGAAAATGAGAAAAAGAGTGGAAACAACCTGAAAATATTTTATTCATATTACAAACTAAAATGACTAATGACACTATTTTTTACTAAAGACTGACAAATTGTGCAAAGAAGGATATAGATTCATATTATGACACAGTGTAAATAATGAATAATTAAATGTGTGAGAAAAAAAACACAGATTTTTTTTTCCAAAGAAGTATTTCTTGAGACCTGGCTGGTGTGGCTCAGTGGATTGAGTGCCAGCCTGTAAACCAAAGGGTTGCTGGTTCGATTCCTAGTCAGGGCACATGCCTGGGTTGCATGCCAGGTCCCCAGTGGGGGTGGGGGTATGAGAGGCAACCACACATTGATGTTTCTCTCCCTCTCTTTCTCCCTCCCTTCCTCTCTAAGAGTAAATAAATAAAAGCTTTTTAAAAATAACCATTAATGTCCTTAAAAAAATAAAGAAATATTTCTTGAGCACTTGGTAATGCTCAAGAGATAATACACTCTTGTTTGTTGGACAGTGCAAGATGAAGGTTTTGGATTTGGAGTTGGACATACTTAATTTTTTTAAATATTTTCTTTATTTATTTTTAGAGAGAGGGGAAGGGAAGGAGAAAGAGTGGGAGAGAAACATCAATGTGTGGTTGCCTCTCATGTGTCCCCTGCCGGGAACTGGCCTGCAACTCAGGCATGTGCCCTGACTGGGAATCGAACTGCGATACTCTGGTTCGCAGGCCCGCGCTCAATCCACTGAGCTACGCCAGCCAGGGCTTAATTTTTAATCTTAACCATCATTTGTGTTTATATAATTTTAATTATGTTCCTTAACTTTTTGTGCCTTAGTTTTCCTACCTGTAAAATAAGGATGTGTCCTACATCAAATAATTGTTTCATATGATAAGCAAACAAGCTTTTATGAAGCACATACTATAATTCTTACAATGGAGTAGGTACACTTGAGGGATTTACAAGTAATTATTTACATGTAAAGTTACTTCGACACAGAACACTAAAGAAAAGTAATAAAAGCACCCTATGTATAGTTTGAGGATTAAATAATGTATGAAAAATATATAAATGGTACAGTGACTGACACCTAGTAAATGTTCAGTGGATATTAGTTGCTGCTGTTGTTGTTACTCTTACACTAAATACAGTGATGTACAATATATATGCTGCCAAAAGTGAGTTCACATGTGCAGGATAGAATGTGGTAAATGCTATGACATATAAAAATTAAATCTGATTAAGGAATCAGAAAAGGATACATAGAGAAATTACATTTGAAGTGTCTGGGTAGAATGAATTGTATTTCAATTAGTGGAGCTGAAAGTTATTAAAAATAAAACAAAGGATGAGAACAAAAAAGAGAAGCATAGATTTGATAGGCATGTTCAGTGAGCAGTAAGTTAATATGACACTATTTATAGAACCTACAGATTTTCTTATTCAGACCTCAAAGCAACCCTATGTGCTGGACATTATTATACCTACTTTGTAGAAAAGCAGTCTGGATTCAAAAGATTTACTGATTTTCCTGAGGTGATACAGGCTCATGCTGGAGCTGAACTCCTATCATCCCCCACCACCATGCCAGTGTTACTACCACCCTGCTGTACAAACTCTCTAAAGCAAGTGGAGCTGAGTGGAAGCTTAATGCCCCATTTGTAGGTCCATTCTTATTCTTTGATGTAAATAGTTTTGTATTGCACATTTTATTCACTAATCAAAAATATTTATATCCTTAAATTCCATTTTCTTACTTACTCAAAAAATATTTTTGAATGCTTCCCGTGTGCCAGGCACTATCCTAGTGAATGATGTACATCAGGAAAGTAAACAGACAAAGGTATTTGCCACATAGTAATGGGTTTTTTTTTGGGGGGGGAGGGTAGTTTTTGAAAACTATTTTAAGACTAAGGTAAGAAGGTATTATCAAAATAATGTTAGTATTTCTCCCAGAGAAGAGCACAAAGCTATTATTTATCTATCATTTTACTCTCCTAAATAAAGGCATTAAAGAAGCTGATGCCTCAAAGTCACTGGAAAGTAAAATGATGTTTCCATATAGTTGATATTAGCTGGCATTTACTTTTAATTTTTTACACTAAAAATCACAACTTTTAATTAGTATGATGGTGATATTACACTTATCTTTATCAAAACTTTTAAAAATACAGCTAAAAAATAAAGCTTCATTGGAAGAATGTTTCCTTTTTGGAAAAATATACAAGACCAAAAGGAAAAGAAAGTTCTCATAAGGAAGCTGCAGGGAGAAAGCTTGTATGATCTTTTCTCAATAACAATATAAAAACTCAGGATTTATTTATAATAAGGAAGACACAGGTGTACATTTCAAAATGTGCTCTTCCTGCATTTATATCTTCACAGTTTCCAAATGTTCTTTAAAATGTGAAACTTGTGCTTTCTGGTTTTAAGTCTTAGAGATAAAGAGTTGATTTCCATGGAACAGCTGGATCTAATTAGAACCCAAAGTTCTGATTCCACTTGATCTGATTTCCCCATCTGTATGGAATCAGTGCACCATAAATAGTGTGAACTGTAACTTCCAGTTCACACCAGAAACTGGCAATCATCGCTCTTATTATGCCAGGGTCACTGAAATTTCTATTGAACATCACAGCATGTCCGTATAGGCTGACTCGATCATTTAGAACTTTTCCACCAATAAGTGGATAAAAGAGAAATCAAAGTTTGTCTGTCACATGTTTATTCATTTGTTTCTATATGGGGGCACTTAAAAATCTGAAGTGTCAGACTCAGTAACAAAATGTTCACTAGTATCAGTAACAACTCATCATGTACTTTCATATGTATTCATTTTTGTTTTATGCTTTGTATACAAGAATATAACACTAACATTTTCTCTCCCCTCGGCTTATAAATTGTGTATGTAATGGGGTTATAGAATAAACAAATATTAGGGATATAAAAAAGATCATCTTTTCCCAATCACATCATTTAGAAAAGTGGAGATTGAAGGTCAAAAAAGTTGTCCGATTTATCTTCACACTTAACCGGACATTAGAGTAAAGCCACAGACTTCTGACTTCCCTCCTAGCATTCATCTCAGTGTTCACACTGACTGGACTGGAAAACCCTGCCAGAAAAATTTATGATTTGGCTTCTTATTATATAACAGTAGTGCCTCATAGGTTTTATAAATCAGAGAAGGAGAAGGAATATTCATTCCAAAACAACTACTGTTAAAATTTTGAATTTTTTGTTTCCAAAAATTCTGTGCATATAGTTTTGTGTCTTCCCATTTTGATATATGTTCTTCTATCCTCAGGAAATTAGTTTTTCTTCATGAACATGCTTTCTAATGGCTAAATGGTATCTTATACTGGTATACCACAATTTAAACAGCCTTTCTGTTGTTTGATAGGTGGTTTTCAACTTGGTTATATGATGATAGTATGATGATAACCCCTATACTTGCCCTTATGAACATCTTTATTTTATTTTATAAAGATAGATTATGTGCATTGGAATTCTTAGGTCATAAGGTACGCTTTTTCAGCCTTCCACTATATGTTGCCAAGTTATCCTTCTGAAAAGACTGTGCCAGTTTAGAATTATACTCTTGGAATATGAAACTTTTGTTTTTCTCTACACACAATTAACACTGACTGTTATCATTGCATAGTATTTCATGTTTTGTAAAATATAGCATTCCATTTCAATTTACATTGATTAAGAGAAAAATAGGACATTTTCTACATGATTCTTGGGCATTACTACATATATCTAAGTAACTAGAGAGTGGTGAAATTAAGAAACTGTGGACAAGGAATAGTCAAATTTCAGCTGAGAGGATCAGAGAAAGCCTTTAGCTATAGTCTAAAAAGAGTCATTGGAAAATCATCTGAGTTGTGGAACTGAACAGAAAAAAATTGAAATAAATGGAAGATTTGGGGTAACAGGGAAACAAAACATGGTGAAGATATATAATGAAGAAGTCAGAGAGAGGCAAGTGAAAGTTTCTATATCCAGTACTGTGAGATATTGACAAGAAGGGTTTGGTCAGGGCACAGTTAACACTCATAGAAAAACAAACTAAAAGAGAAATGATCTAGCAATTTCTGTGATTGAATCCTGGCTCTTCAGAGTTGGAAGAGTCCTCTGGAGATGTTCTAGCTCAACTGTTCAGTTTCCACATGAGGAAACTGAGCAGTTATATGCTGTGCCTAGGGCCTCCTCTTGTTAGAAGAGCCAGAAATAGAATTCAGGTCTTCTAGGTCCCAGTTGAGTGATCTCTGCACAGTTTCCTAGGACCAAAACATCTTCAAGCAAACAGCTGTAATGTGATGTTTAGGCCTTGGATGAATTAAGTTCCCTGAAACTTAGTTTCCTCATCTTTAAAATGAGAAGACAGAAACAAAGGGACATGAATGTTATTTGCATTTAGCAAAATTATTGTATTTCATCTGCTTATAGCTTACACTCAGGTTCCTCATTTTCTGGGCCATGCTAATCTTACATACACACACAATTGTGTTTCTCTGCATATACACCTTTAGATAGCTAAACTGCTTTCTTCCCTGTGGTCTGGTAATTCAGGAACTGTTCTGGTTTTTGTGTTAAATTGAATTTTCTGAACAAAATTGTTTCTTGCCCAAGATGATTTATAAGGTATTTGAGCCCCAAAGCATTATTTTAAGAAAGTTATAAACAACTGTGAATGGGGAAAGTGCCAATTGAGTACCTATTTTTTCCAGCTCAAGAGAAACTAGTAGAATACATTAAATATTATTTTCTATTGGAAATGAAGGAGTCCTCCATTGCTTTCCCATATATATATATATATATATATATATATATATAGAGAGAGAGAGAGAGAGAGAGAGAGAGAAAGATAGAGTATATAGTATATACTAAAATATATATTAAGTATATACTAAAATATATTTTACCTTCTTTCCTTACTGTGTATACTTTTTTGAATAATATTTGAAGTAGTCATGACATGATTTGATTTTATAAATGCATTAGTGTCTCAGTCATATGCATAGTGTACTAAGGGTTGACACTGTCACAAGGCAGATTGTTTGACATTTGTAGTATCAGTGTACAGTGCTAATAAGGCTGAGGTCATACATTGAATACCTGTTCTTTGGTTGTCCTTCCCTTCTAGCTGCAAGAAGAAACATTATTTTTAACACTAAACAAATAAAAAGGTGTACAAGAATCACTGTAAATCTATCACTCGTGGAGGGAAAATAACAATTAAACTAAAGCTCACTCCTGTATCACTGAGGGGTCACTGGAGCTTGTCAGGAAGGAGAGGGAAGAAAAAAGAAAAATAACTTATGGGTAGTTCATCTATTAGCACAAAACCAAAGTAATGCTTATGTGTGGTCTCAAATGTTTATTGTAAGCAAATGACTATTTCTTCACCAATAAGGACATATATAAGATTTCAAAAAAGATATATGACTCTTCTTCCATACCAGGGATGAAGCCAATGTAAATTCTGTGTACTCAGTGGAATTTGGGCTGGTTGAATTTCTGAAAGTTTTTTTAGGTCTAGATTAATGGACCTGTAGATTAAAGAGGAAATGACTGCACACAAGCACTTAGAAGCCCTACCAAATGAATCCACACTCCCAGGTGGTTTCCAAAGATAGAAAAGGGAAGGGGGGAAGTTCCTACAGCTTAGACTTGGGACTGAAAAGAGCATATGAAGAATGACTGGAGTCCCAAACACACTAGCACAATGTAAAGAATTCTCTCAGCTTTTCTCTTTTTGGATAAAGAAATTATTCTGTTGACATAACTTTAAAATAAATGTGACATGGCTACAGTCAACTTATTGTAAACGTAAAGATTATTTTTCCTTTAAGTGAAATACCATATCCATAGCTGACTTGTTCCTTAACATATTTACTCATAGTATGCGTAATAATAATTAGTAAGTATAAATATAGAAGGATAATATTTTAAGTTAGAAATATTAATTCAACTAAATGCTAGTTGCTCTGTTTTGGTCTCATTCACAAAGTTTCAGTATTTCTGTTGGAAAGTTCTGAATATCTCTCTCAGCAATGTAGAAGCATAGCAGATTAGTTTTCTTTCTAAGACTTAGATATTATTTCTGCTCAAGGACAAACAGACTCCTTTATGCCTTGCTTTGAAATAATATATGTATTTTTAAACATGAAGAGAGCAGCCATTTTTCAAGTGCATAGTGTTCATTAATAATTCTCTGGTGCCACGAACAGATTGCCTTGCTCTCTTCCACACGTTCTGTGTCTGGGAGCCAGGACGAACCAACGTGTTAGGTCTGCCCTAAGATCAAGCTTTCTCTGAATTGTCAGGTACTATATAGCTCTCAGGGGAAAAAAATTAGTTAATTTCTGTATATTTTTGGCATATTTTCCTTGTAATGAGGGTTTAGGTCAGTTATATCATAGTTAAATTCTGAGGCTATTCTGTTTTTCTACAAGAGATACTATGCCACGGCCAATGTAGGTTCACTATCTCTTAGGAAACCACAGAGAAAAAACTGAAATGCTGCTGGAAATATTAATGTATATGAGTCATACATAGAATATATGTGTATATATGCACATTTATATACACATATTAATGTGTATATGTATGTATACATTATATATATGCAAAAATGCATATATACAAATGGACACATGTACACATCATTGGAAATGGCAAACAATCCATGTCTGAAAAGACCAAAATATTACAATGCTAAACTTTCACAATTTTGGCTAAGTGCCAATACTATTTCTACCTCTGTAAGATAATGGGAGCATTAAAAGAACAGGA
This sequence comes from Artibeus jamaicensis, assembly GCF_021234435.1. Classification (NCBI taxonomy): domain Eukaryota; kingdom Metazoa; phylum Chordata; class Mammalia; order Chiroptera; family Phyllostomidae; genus Artibeus; species Artibeus jamaicensis. Next base: position 19,264,079 of record NW_026522025.1, on the reverse strand, counting down.
TGACATTCCAAGAAGTGATTTTTCTTTGCTAAGAATGTTAGGATCCAAAAATACCTGTCTGGAGTTCACGACCTATGCCGGACAAGTCAGGCAACCAGTGATTAAATATGGAACCCTCAGCATTACTCAATGTCTCACCAGCCCACTATGTATCCACTGATGGACCCTGATTGAAATTTAATACCCATTTTTCCTATTCTACCTAATCTATCAAAGAACTACAGACAATGTGGAGATAAATGTTAACACCTTACTTCTGGTATATTTTTCAAGTGTCTAGAAACTTCAGGTTTAGTCATTTTCTGTAAAAGAAATTAAATCTTACCAGGGGCTTCAAAAATGGTTCTACTGAATATTTAACAAGCATAAAAAGTCCTAAGACAATGATTTATTTCACTCATTTGTTACTTTATCATAAAAACTAATTATTGAGAGACCACTATGTTTGCTGCTGTGGGAATTAGAAAAATACCTAATTTAGGAATATGTTGTATTCCTAAAACTATGTTATGTAAATAACACTTAATATATGATAAATAGCACTTTTATTAAGCTCTCATACTACTTTCTGCATTCAAGGATAAAACCGTTTGTGGAGACACTGCTGTCCTGAATATTTAATATACTGAGCTGTTATGCTCAAAATGTATCACAGCGCTTGATTTACCTACTATTCAACAAATGTGTATTCTGTGCATACTAGGTACAAAGTACTTGAAAAGTGCTTGCATTTTTCAAAAGTCAGAAAATGTGAGGCTGTTCTAAAAATAACTCTAACAACATAATCTAGGATCTGCTCAAATTTCAAAAATGTAAAACTGAAAGGGCATGATGTAAACCTGACTTACTACATGGGTTGGTTCCTAATTTGGATTTGAGGGGTGGAGTGCACAGGAGACCGTCTTAATATAGTTTGTCAAGGTAGCAATAAGATACAGACTTCTATAAATGGTATGAGAACAGCCTGTAGGAAAAGCTAGGAGAAAAACAACTGAAGAAGGAAATTTTTGTGTTATGGGGAAAAATTAGTCCTTTCTAGCAAACTTCAAAATGTTTCATCAACAATATATGAACAGAGACTAATCTAAGGATCCCTCTGGTACTGGAAATTAACACAAGAGGATATTAGAAGATCCTTTCAATGTTTTTTTAAGATTCTATTTATTTATTTTTATAGAGAGGTGAAGGAAGGGAGAAAGAGAAGGAGAGAAACATCACTGTGTGGTTGCCTCTCACATGCCCCCTACTGGGAACCTGGCCCACAACCCAGGCATGTGCCCTGACTGGGAATCAAACCAATGACCCTATCAATGTTAATGATAAGAATGTTATGGATGTTGTGCTAAGCTTGATGGTAAACACCTTGATACCTGTCCTACCTAATCTTCACTGCATCAATATCATCTCTATTCAAAAGCTAAAATTGAGGTATGTGTTTTAAATACATTTCCCAAGATCTCACACCTATTGTATTCATTCAACAGCTATTTATTGTTTATCACATGCCAGACACTCTTAGAGTCTTGAGATACATGGGTAAATAAAATAGAAGCTGGCTTCACAGAGCTTTCACTTTAGCAAAAAAAAGGCAGGCAATATACAACTGTCATAAAACACAAATCAACAAAAAAAAGTAAATTAAATATTTGAATGTGATAGTACTATGCAAAAAAAAAAAGTAGAGAAGATTAAGAAAGTCTGAGGGTTGGGAAATATGTTTTTAATAGAGTCCTTCCAGTAGGCCTCTTCCCGAAGATGACATTTGAGTAGGGACTTAAAGGAAATGAGGAAGCTGGCTAGGTAGCCATCTAGGGAAGAACATTTTCAGCTCCAGGGAAAACTACTGCTGAGGCCTAAAGGTGAGACTAATGCAGTTGGAGAGAAATGAAATCAGACAAAGAACAGAAGAAGAAGTCAGAGTCACAAGGGTCAAAATAGGGGAGAATGAAGGCCATGGTCGTGGTTTTTGCTTTTGCTCCTAGGGGGGTCTCTGCCACTGTTAGCCCTATGGAAGAAGTTCTAACTGGGCAGGAAAAGAATGCTCTGTTCATTTCCCTCTGGCAGTTTAATATTTTTCCACAGCCAACACGTCCTGTAAGTAGTAAAGACTGCCATAGATTGTTTATTGTTCATCGAAATGACTCAGTTTTATAAAATTCATGAGAAAAGCTAATTAATAATTTCTATTGACTGTTTGTTATTTCAGATTATATCAAATGCCCATTCTGCAGGCATTCTATTTACCACTAAATGAGTCTGGATTGTTTCTGAGGTCTTATTGGATTTAGGAAAATTACAATATTTCTGAGCCAGAATCCAAAGAAGCTTGAAGTTTGCAAATTGTAGCAACCACCCACAAGCATGTACATTTGTGTTTGAGTTATGATTGGAGTCATGTCAGTTTAAAGAACAGCAATATCCTCCTCTCTTTCCCAAACACTGATTCTGTCATCATCTATCTAGTTTCCTAAGAGTGGGTCTTAGGACATTACAGAGGCAACGTAATAGGCTAATGTATTTCTTTCTGGTAAGTTTAGCCCAGTACAATTGAAAGTCAAAGAAATATGTTTTCAATGATGTGACAAGTGTATGTTTGTATTATAGTCTCTCCCATAAGTCAGCCAGGCAACTAACTGTTTGGCTAGCTGCCTGCTGAGCAAACAGGCACCAAGGAATAGACAAGTCACAGTAACTATGCTATTCACTCAGCTTTCACTGAATGCAGGTTTGCTCAAAGTAGAACATCAACATACACTAACATGCTACTCACACTCTAACAATCTAAGAGAAATATAACACACACACAGAGCAACCAATGGGATGTAATGAACCCGAGTCCCAGAGTGTCAGGTCCTGGAAACAGCACAGTGGGCAAGGGAGTTGTCAGCGTCTTGCAAGGAAGAATCTCCAGAGCCAGATAGTCAGCAGGGCAGAACCTCCAGTGGCTGATGCCAAGGGGTATCAGCATGGCATGGAGCAGCGTTTTGGTGTGTGGAGCATGGCTGTCTCAGCAGTGGTCTGGAAACTGCCTGTTGTACCTTGAAAGTGGTGTACTCCATCCACCTTCTGGGTCTTTTCAATAAATGTCTTGGCACTGCTGTTGGCAAGTGTGGAATTTCCCCAGGAGCCTATCTATGGGTGATCCCGCTCTGCAGATGTGGCTATTCTGATCATATGTGGAGATATCTTAGGTGTGTCTCCTTGCCAGATGTGTCTGCTCTGACTTAGGTAGTTTCCCTCTTGAACTGAAGTTTCATGGCGACTGATGGTCATTTGGGTTGACATAAGTCACTCCCCTTTGTTTTATATATTTTATGCTGTTTTGATCTGACCAATGCCATTTTATTGGTCCTGCTCTCCACAAATGCAACCTTTGCTCCTCGACTGACATGGATTCCAAATTTAACCACCGCTTTTCCAATGGTCCATTTTTCTCTGGCATAAGATAGTCCTACAATCACTGTATCACCACCACCACCATGATCGTTCAAAAGACATGTTGCTTGAAACATATGGTTTCTTCTATCCAAAAGGTTGCACTAATCAACTTTGGAAATTATATTCTACAGACTTGTTGCCAAGCCTAACATTGTGGGAAGAATTGGGGAAACATCAAGTCAGGTCAAAGGAGAGCAAAGGAAAATATTTGAGGCTACATGTGGTTTGATATCACCTTATATCACAATAAAGAATACTCCATTAGGCTGACCTGGTTGCCCAAAATAAAATAGCAATTGTCTTCATTTAAAGGAATTGACAACACCAAATTTGTGACTTTACTACTTTATCTGGTCTCTTTTACTTCTCTCTTTTTTTTTAATTTTTAATTTTCCTTACTCACTTCTGAGTATATTTATCTCTGCCTAAGCCCCAGTAATACTCACAAGGCCAGTCCTAGATATAACAGCAACTATTTATCTGCCTGGAACTCATGCCACTACAGGAAAAAGAAACATCAAAAGAAATGAGGGAGAAACATATTCAACTTTTATAGAAGAGATATTTATATATTGCCTACTATAAGCTAGAATAAATATTTATAGATTCTCTACTGCATACTAAATACTAAAGCAAGGACAGTCTACTTTATTAATGCTAGCGAATCTAGCGAATGAATGAATGAACAAATTAACTAAAGCAAAAACCCTGCTGCCTTAATTTATTTGCATTCTCCTTAATTATTTAAAAAATGTTTTATCTATATACTCATGATCTCTTTCTTACTCTGTCTTTCTCCCCCCTTTTTTCTCATGCTGTCTCTCTTCTCTCTCCCTTTTTCCCTTCCTCCTTTCCCTTCCCTCTTTTCTCCCTCCCTCTTCCCCTCCCTCACTCCCTTTCTCCCCTCCTTCCTCCCCTTCCTTCCTTCCCTCTTTCTCTCTCTTTTATTCAACACAGTCACCAAATTACAATTCAGTGTCCCTCTCTTTTATTTTTAAACATGATCTGCTTTATAATTTATTTGTATTCCATAGTTTAAACATTTTATAATTGGTTCAAACACTTATTTTCTAGCCTTGTTTCCACTCATTATTAGCAGCACCTGCACCAGCAACAGTTGGGTTTGCCAGTAGTGAGAGTTACAGCCCTGGCCGCCTACCCTAATCAATGTCTGAGTGTAGCTGCTGTGCTCCCCTGACCTGCAGGCATGTTGGTTATTCTGATCCTGTCTCTCATTTGTATAGAGGCCAGAAACTCTGCCAAATTATGTGATGATGACAAATGGGAACTGGGACAAAGTGATCAGGTAAATGCATTAACTCACCATACTTCCTAAGGCCCCAAGCATATGGATCATTCTAAGGAAGAGCTTAGGGACATAAATTAGTGAACCTTACAGAGGAGTTCAGATGAATGAATCTGGTACTTCCTGTTTCAGTGAGATGTCATCCTTGTCACTTTTCAAGTAGTCCCAGAATATATGAACTATTTTTATCCCTACATCTCTACTCTGGCAGACACCCTGTGCTGTTGAAACAGAAGCCTTTCAGCATTGAAGTACATTGTCAAGTCTGTGCTTGGTAGAGTACAGCACACCTACCTGCTCTATTCATGACTGGTTCTGCTTACTGATGTCATTCCCACTCTGCTCATGATAATTCTTCTATACCAAGTTCAAATCTGAAAAGTGATCTCTGCCCCCAATATTTATCCTGTGACAGTCCCAAGATTTAACAAGTAGACAGAATAGGCTTCTCCCCAAGGTCCTGTTTTCACTTTGGCCTCATTTGGTTGCAAATAAAATTCGTATAACAGGCAATTTAGACAAGGCACATCAAAGATACCACTGGGTCACCCATCATTGCTTTCATGTGCACTTTTGCTAGTATCCATTTTTTAGTAAGCAAAACATTTTTATTTTTTAAAATGTTTTATGGTTGTTCGATCACAGTTTATACACTAATAGATCTGCTTTGTAAGAACTTTATTCTTTTTTAATGTAGTTCATAGAGCTGTAGCTTCTTAACCTTTCATGGGTATTCAGTGACTGTCTCATTTTTCGTGAGATACATATGTGTATCAGCTATAACACACTGTCAGTGAACAGTGATTTTCAATCAAATAGGCTGTCAGTAAAGCTGATTCACTAACAAGAAAGCTGTCAAGCTGTGACAGCTGCTGTCTTTGCTACCCAAACAATCTGTTTTGTGCTAATGGTGACTTGTGCACTCCCATTTATTATACAGTCGTAATGAGCAGTGTCCTCAGAAACACCATCTGAGTTAGTGGATTTACATACTTTGTTGTGTGGGTTCTGCAAAGTCAACACCAGCAGAATTAGCATCTGGTTTTCTACAAAAATTTTGAAGGAGCTTTTTTATTTCAGAAGTTTTGGTTAATTACCCAGTGGTGAGGAGTCATGCACCATCCATTCTACAACTACCTATAGAGTTTTTACTATGTGTCCAGCATTCTTAAGTATTGGCAGCATACACAAAAACAAGAATAAGGTCTGTTTTTTTACCCATTCATTTCAATCTATTAATAAAGCAGATGCCTTTTCACTCCAAGTTAAAGTGGTTAGACTTTGCGTTGTAGTCAGAAGCTCTCAAATTTAGTAAATAATAAATGACTTCTTAATTTTCCAAACTGAGGTTGAATATTTAAGCTCTTATTTATTCAGCTCTTGAAATAATTTCCTCTAGTCGATACTGAATTATTAATGAAGAACTTTATTTTTCAAGTAATTGTCTCCTTGGGAGAGATTTAGATTGGTGGGAATATTAAATTCCAAAGAATTAAATTTACCAACCATTTCTCATGCTCTATCACTTTTGTTAAGACAGGAACTTCCTACCATTAGTAGGAGCCAGGATCTTCCATTTATGTTGTTTCCTGGTTTGAATCACTGGGGGTGACTAGGGAACAGTGTGAAGGGGAATAATTCACTCTGACACTCTGAGACATCTTCTCCTCTGCAATCTATCTTTTGAAGCCAAGAATACTTTAGTTTCAGGGAAGCTCCATATTCCAGGAATATCAGAGGCCTGAACTTCATGAGTCTCTCCAGAACTGATTTTGCATACACACAACTCTCTCCACAGCCAAGGTTTCTGCTCCCTTTGTGATAGCTGTGGCTGCAAATCAACCAAGAGAGAATTCCATGTTGACTTGCATTTAGCACATAGTCTGTTCCTGCATGAGGTAACCCCAAATGGAAACCGTTGACTAGACAGCAGTTCATTCACATTACAAGCATCATTTGCTCTTAGAGAATAGCAATAGAGCCCACATAGTTTGCCCATAATTGTGTAAATGAAACTGACTTGTAAGGGCAGGTAATACATAAGACTGGAATTGAGCAATTCTGAAAAGAAGCAGAGTAATTCTGTTTTGACTCATGGATGTTTGTCTGCAAACAAAAACAACAAAAGTAGAAATCATCCTTAGAACTGAAGTAGGACATCTGTGCTGAGTGACCTAATTATTCTCCTTAAAGAGTCCTGATTGGTTTCATATTCTACCCTCCTCTCCCTCATCCCCTCTGCTAATACATCATGGAGACAGACACTGCAGATGAAATGCACATCTCTGTTCATGCTGCCTCTAGTACCCAAGTGCATTAATGACACATGCTTGTTGGGCCTACCCCAAATTACCTGGAAGGTCAAAAATGCCTGGAGCCCAAACACAAGTGAGTGATGGTTGGTGACTTTGAATTCCCTCTTCCCCAGCAGTACAGTATTTGCTATGAGAACAGTTTTTAAAATAATGGTGTCAAAGGACTACACTCACCTTCCATGTTCCTACACAAACATATATTCTTCTACCATACTGCCAGATCATCATACACATTAACCTTCATACCACCTGAAACGTAGAGACTGAGGAAATATCGACAAAATGTCTTCAGCAGGAGCAAGAAAAGAAATAGGAGCACAAGCCTTTGTGATGGAAAGGGACTTTGTTGAACTAGCTCTTTGTAGCCACATATTGAAGAGTTGTGAAAATGCTCAGTAATTGTAACTCCTTTTTTTCTGCTCATGAAAATTATAAAGCATACATTCACCTCATTGACAAAGCCACTTGATTTGTTCCCCATTTTCTTCGCCCACACCTATATTTATCCTCAACTATGCAAAAGCATTCCATGCAAAGAGCGTCTACTTTTCTGTTTACTCACACAGTACTCTGAGCACTGGCCCACATGGCAGAGAAAATGAATGTGTGTTCCCTTTGACACAGTGGTACCTGCACATGAGAAGCTTCAGCTTTTATGTGAGGGTATGGATTTGGGGTGTAAACTTATTCTCACCATTATATCTCTATTTCATTCCTTCCTCTGGTAACAGGTAAAATGAATATGAGTATAGCCATTAAAATCTACCAGCCATGTTTTCCTCCGTATTCAGACACTGTGGTATTATCCATGGACAGACTCTGAATGTGTGGAACATGGGGTTTTATAGGATTCAGAAAATAATAACAGCTAGCATTATGGTCACTTGTGGAAAGGTTATGGGAAATGTCATAGTCTATTAATAATGGTCCTCTCTGAGAATATAAAGGGTTTTTAAATGCAAAGGTTTACTACCCATAAGATGTAGTTAAGAGTGTGATCTCAGACACTTTGCTTCTCTTCGTCTCAGCTGTGAAATGGAAATGATAATATACTTATAGAAATGTTGTGAAAGCTAAACAAGTTGGCTCATGAACTGTGTGTGCTTAGAGTAGTTCCTGGCATAAAATCAGTGGTCTGCCGATGCTCCCTTTTGTCATGTACCTCGTCCTTCATCGGGATGGGGCATAATGGGCTACAGTTTAATTTTCTGTACTCATGTGTGCAGAGCCCTCTGGTTAGTTTTAATGATGTGAAGAATGACTAAGTCCTTATCACTCTCTAACTCACATCCTATTTGGAGAATCAAATATGAAACAAAAATTCATTGTTTTTGAGTCCCTTTCTTGAGCCAGACACCTGTTAAGTGCTTTATTTTTATAATCTAATTTTTACAAAACTCCACAATGAAGATGTGTAGAATTTTCTCATTTTATCAAGGAGTAAACAGGGTTGTGAGGTTAGATAGCTTGCTCAAAGACTCATACAGAATTCGAATCCATTCTGAAGCTATGCTGTGCTGCCATGTGAACAGGTTCAAATGTTCCACAACGTGAGAACCCATTGGAGGGAGAGATAATGCCTGTCTGCAAAGGTTTACCTTGGCTTCAAAGAAGGGGGGTATCTTAATTCAGATGAAAATATTCTCTCATGGCAAAATTAATTGAGCAACTGGCCATATCCAAACTGCTTGTGGAATGTCCTGTTTACCTGTATAATGAAAATTTCTGAGCGAGCAAGATCTGGACTTGAATCTGATTTGTCAGCTAAGTAAACTTGAGAGGTTATTCGCCCTCTCTAATTTCAACTTTTACGTCCTTAGTGTAAAAATAAGATAGCTTCAGACACATGTGTTGTTAAGGTAATGCATTTAAAGAGCTTTGCTCTTTCCAACACTTAGTCCGTGATTAATTTAGATTAATTCTCATTATAACTACATAGCTAGGGACTAAATGAGTGAAGACAGATTGGGTTTATGAAGCCTGGAGATGGCAACACAGTTAAGGGACTTGTGTGAGTGTTTACTAGCCCTGTTATCCAGATGACTCTTCCTCTTCTGTCTCTTCTGCTTCGTTCTCTTCCTTTTCCTCCTTTCCTTATTTTCTTCTCCTTTTCCTCCTAGAGATAAACGTAGTAAATATTGATTAACAAACATGACATCAATGTGGCTGCTTTCCTATTCTACCTTCATTATAATGATAATCACATACATATGGAAGTTTATCATATTATATATACTTATGTAATTTCTATGAGCAGAGAGCATTTAAACATTTCTCTATCATTACTACCATGCTAGCTATAGAAATTAGATTGCCCGATACTGAATATACACCTAAAACTAACCATCACTGCCAAGTCCATCCCAGTTAAACCGAGCACTCCTTTAGTCTTTTCCCCTGTATAACTGAACATATAATAAAATAGTGATGTGGGAAAAGCAGAACTCTTTGAACTGAGAGGAATTTTTTTTTATTCATCTGTACATGCCCTAAATTTCTAGGACATATAAGTTACTTACTAAATATTTGTTTCTAAAAATCTTGGAGCTTGATGATATGTAATAGTGTTCTAGCTTATTTGGTTTGTTTAGGCCAATGTATATGAAGGAAGGGAATATCAAAGCAGTTCAGGTTGATGGTATGTATTGAGATACATACACTATATTATTAGAACCCAATAACTCTGGGAGATGTTGTTAAAACCATTTTTTTTCTCTCTGCCATAAAACAGGAAACATAGAACTAATCTCTATAGGTAGTCTTCATACCATACATTTCATATGATAAATTTCTCCTTACTTACCCTTCTCCTGGCCCCCACATAAATACTTGTAAGCATATACATAACATTTATTTTAGTCCTCTCCCTGACTTTGAAGACCTGGGCTACTATTACAGGAACAGGACCTGAGATTTATAGTAAAAGATTCCTCTAAAGAACTCTAAGTAGGTTAATAAATACTATCTAGGTTGTAGCTTAATGGAACACATATATTTTATGGTTATGACTAAAGTTTCCATTGAATAACATTCAGTTATGAAAATAGTTATTTTAGCAAATTTTTGAAAATGACAAACAATATGATAATGAACTCAAAGTAGTACATGCATTCTATAAAATCAAATTCCAGTATAGCATGAATGTCTGGAAGATGTTACTTGATAATTCTCTTAGAAAATATTAGAATCTGATAGAATCTTATGGAATATTCTTTCAAAATGGAGAAGCTCACCTTTGATGGCAAAGATTCAGTGCTGTTTCCCATAGTGCCATCATTCCATGATAAACCTTGCCCTGGTAGTAATTCTAACCTTTTACAGTTTTACTTGTCACATGAAAGTCTATTTACCTTTGCCCTTTAGAAAAATATTTGCACTATTTTGATAATAAAAATAAAAACAAAGAGACATAAAAATGAAATGGTTTAACAAAAACTAGGAAGGTATGAAATATACATAGAACTTCTAGATTATTCATTTCCCTGAAACTAAGTATCAATAGAAATCATTTTTTTCATGTCTCCTGAATTTTTGTATTTCTTTCCTTATTTACTTTCTCTTTGACAAGGCAAATAATATTTTTTCTCAGAACTTGCTGTAATACATTTTTAAACAAAATATTTAGCTATTTCTGTGCCTACCATAACATTACCATTCTGAGAATTTCTATTCAGAAAATATTTATAAGATATGAAAAATTAATCTGTATTGTACAGATCATTATATGTGCATAATATTGAGAGTACTTTAAAAATAACCAATTCTATCTTTGATTTACTTTCTCTTTGAATGTTTTCTGTTTAATATTCTCTGCTTTTATACAATGTCTTTCCTCCCAGGACAAGAATTTATATATAAAGACCTTATATGTATAGCACGGTATAGACAATATGAAGGATTCTTAAAGTGCATAGTAATAAAATAGAAGACCCTAGTTTTTGAAAAGCTCTCTCTCAATCCTGCAATCTCATGCTGATCCATAGCATCAACTAACACCTTCACACAAGTGATTGAAACCCTCCTAACCCACACCAGACTTCTCCTCTGGCCGATAGACCTGTCTATTAATGTCTTCATCTAATACTGAATCTTGGTTACCTCACAGACATTTTAAACTCTCTAAATTTCCAAATCAAACTTAGGATTCTCCACCCCTTTCTATCCTCGGCATTTACATTGTTCTCCACTGTTGCAAACATACCTCTTACTGTGCTAACCAAAAACTCAGGGGTAATTTTAACATCCCTATCTTCCTCCCTACCCATATCCAATCTGTGACCAGCTCTATCTATTTTTCCCCTTAAATAATTCTCTCAAGTCCTTTCTCATCTTGCATCTCTACCACACTACTTCTGCACAACAACCCTGATTGCCACAGTATGTTCCTGACTGTTTTATGCTGTTTGACTCTCCCCCAAATTAGATTCACCTCACAGCCATAGTAATTGTTTTTTCTTGTATATTTGTTGGGAGTACGTTTGTTTTGAGCCAGTAATAATGCAAAGCTTTCTTTTTTGATACTCTAAAAGACCAGTCAAAACTGTATATTTTTTCTCCTATATCTTTAGGTTATTATTATGCCATGTTCCTTTTAATATCTATCTGGACTGGCTGCTACAAGTTCAACTATTTGCTGAGGATCCTTCTTCTACCGTTTAATTAGTCTGGATTCATTTTTTCTATTTCCATTAATTTCTTGCCCCTCAGTTATGACTAAAACAAGTGCTTATATTCCTCCATTTCTTCCCTAACTTCCTGAGAAAACCTGACTTCTTATTTTTGCCCAAGCTTTCCATATACTTTTTATAGTTTGAATCTGCAGCAATATTATTACATTATTTTTCTACTTTCATCAAAGAAGATGGAACACTCATTTTATAATAAAGGTCCCCATTCCTTTTTTGTTATTAATAAAGTCTAAGACTCCTCTATGAATAAAGCTTTGGATCTCAGCAATCAAAGCCATTTCCTGAGTCTACGGAACTAGTGAATTCAGACCCAACTTGACATCACAATAGTGGGGAACGCTTCTTAGGAGCCTAATGTTTCTAAGGTGAGCTCTTACAGAGTCTTTTTTTTTCAGTCCTCAGATAAATTCAAAACATAACAGAGAAACAGAAATTTAGTCACTAAAATAGCAGTTCCTACCTATTTGGGGATTCAGGGTCACAGCATTTTAGAGGGTCTGGCTTTCTATCCTCCAGACATCACTAAAAAACACCATAGAAGTATGAAAGATCCCCACCTCATCTACCTGACCCAGCTACTTGTAACTGTAGCATGTAACATTACACTTCAGCCATCTGCACTTTAAAGCCGGTGTTGCTGTGGTCTGCCAAGTCCTCTACCACTGCCTGTTTTCTATGGTTGTCCTGGTTTATTATTCCAGCATTTTGCTGAGGTCACCCACTGGGCCCAACTGCTATTTGCTTAAAGTTAGACACAGCCTACTGGGTTGCTAAGGCCACACCCATTAAATTGACTCTTTGTATATAATTCCCTGCTCATCTGTATCATAAAAGTCATTCTCTAAGGACAAAGACCCATATGCTAGACAGGTCTAGACAGACTGGAGGGATAAGTAAAAGGTGCGGTGTTTGTGTGTGTGTGAGGGGGTGTTGTGGGATCAAGGAAACAACAAGGAGGCTCACTAAACTGAAGGAAAATTTCTTTGTGGCAGCAGTAAGCTTAGACAAGTAGAATGGAGACCATGAATATAATCTCTCAGAGAGTGACACAAATAACCTACTCATGCAAATAATCCCAAAGAATGCAGCATTCTTTTTACTAACTTCTGATTCTGTGGTGTGAAGGAGGCAGGCAGAAAAGGGATGCTTGTTTCTGGTGTCAGTATATAATTTCCTGCTCATTTGTACCATAAAAGTCATTATCTTAGGACGAAAGCCCACAAGCTAGTGTGAAGACCCCATATGGTGTGCACACCTAAGACCTAAAGCTGCATTCCTGGTCACAGAAGTTCAAGACAGTTATACAATTGTAAAAATTACTCATAGAGGATTTATAATCCCAAGAGAAACTAGCCCTTCCAAAAACCTCTATCTTTAATGCTTATTTTGCTTCTAAAATTGCTCTCTTTGTCAATTTCTCAAGGAGAAACAGAGCACCAGAGTGTGACACACAAGTACACTGATTTTCCAGTCAGAAGCATGCTGGGAAATCACAGGCCCCTCCCCTCAGGAGCTGGCCAGGTTTGTAAAATCCCTCCATGTCCTGCTGAAAGCTAACTACTTAACAGTAAAGTGATAGATGTGGTCAGTTTGTGAATGACCATGCCTCTCCACTTAGAAATATCAGTCTTTCTCCCTTCTTTGGATGGGAGTGAACAAAGGAATAGAGAAAAGCCAAATACATTAAACTAAAATCCCTCCTCTGTCCTTGACTTTCCATGAGAATGGACATTTCTCCCCAGCTCCCACATTCAGTTAATCCTTTTCCCCCAAGACTTTCCAATCCTGTTGAAACTTCCCTCGTTCAGCTCTTCATGAACTGACCTGAGCCAATGTTCACCCTTTTAGACTCAAACTACTCCAGTCCATCCCACCAACAATTATATAAGATTTGACTTTGCAATGCAGGAACATACCAACAGTACAAGTAATGAGCCTTTGAAATCACTTAGGAAAAATTCAGTAGTGCAAACATTAGAATCACTGCCAAGTGACTGTAATATGTAATCACAGGAGAGATGACAAAGAATTCCTGCTGGCAAGATCTCCAGGCATAGAAAAGGTATGGACTATTTAGTTATAAAAATAGTAAGATTAGGCATTTTCAATCAAGTGCATAGATAACAGAGAAATGGGTAGAAAACATTTTTATTTGCTCTAGTATTGTTGTATATTAAATTATCACGAAAAATATACAACTTGGCACAAACTCAGTTTCAAAGTAAGTTAAGCTTTTTGAATTAAATCTCTTTAGAAATACTTTTAAAAACTTATTCACTTATGTATATTTCTTAACAAGACACTCATTAATTCATCGAATTAAAAAAAAATGTTCAGAGACTCTTGCCATGAAGTCACTTACTGGATCGGGAAGAAGTTTGGTCCATCACTTTATTTTCCCTTCACCCATAGACTTAGGCTGTTACACACACAGAAAAAAACCTTGAAAAAACTCTCCCAAAAGTCAACAGACTATACAACAGAAAAACTTCTCTCATTTATTCACTCAAATTATAAAATTTATTGTGTGCAAAGCACAATTCTAGTGCAAAAGCCATAGTAATCTAAAAATAGTAAATGTTCAACAAATGTTTGTTATTTACAGAAAAAAATGATAACTAAGAAAAAACCCTACATTAGAGACTATGATATACTAAAGGAGATAATATTATTATTAATACTGAGCTCTACTAATAATATGCTATATTAGTATACAGCTATATGCATTTTCTATGTATAATTAAATACCATAATTTGCATAAAATAATATAGCGGTTATATATAATGGTTTTATTATTAATATACTGCTATTATAGAAAGTAAGCAATATCAGCTTACACATATAAATAGCATATGTCTATAGATGATTCTTTTCATAAAAGTAATGCAAAAGGTGAACTCGAAATTTAAGTAAATAGAAAACAAATGGAATAGTATTTGAGATTATTATATCTATATCCTAAATGGTCAACTGATGACAAGCTAGCAATTTTTAAAATATGCACATACGTATATACCTATATATTTATGTATGTATACACACAAACACATATAAATGCATATGTGCATACATACATATCAAATTCATCAATGGATAAATGATACCAGAGGATTTGAGGAAGATGAACATTAACTGCCTACATTGCTTTGCCAAATAAATAAATAATCACACCCAATCGGGGTGGCCATAATAGTTGTATGACAGCACCTCAGTTTCACATGTTCATTACATGCCAAGCCTTCCTTGTACTCATTCTTTATATACTTTATGTATTCATTCTTTGTCTAAAAACATCAAATTTTTTTAATGTTACTATATTGGTGTGATACTCCAGAGCTAGTAACTGATTGAATTCTTCGTGCAGAGCTCTTAAATGCTAGACTATATAGATATTTATGTCTAAGAATTTTTCAGATAAAAAACTCCTTGCTAATTCTTGTATGACCTTTTTTTTTTCATACCCTCCCCTGTTCATTGGAGGTAAATATTACCCAGATCAGGAATAAGATTATCTGGAGTCCAAAAATATAGATCTTATCTTACAAAGTTATGGTTTCATTAGCATTCAAGTTCCGGTTATTTTTATTTCTAAGTGAATGTGAACTTTTACAAGAAAATCTTATTACCATCCTAATAATCAATTAACGTGTATTGATTACCCACTGGATGCAGACTCTGGAATAAATGTCAAGAAAGCAGATGCATCTGGAGCCATTACTATTTTTTTTTTAATGAACAAGTTGCCAAAGACTTGTGGAAATGCCTATGGCAAATGGGAAGAGAAATTCTGTTGATAAAGGTCAGGTATTCTTATTGTTTGTAAAATGTGAGAATTATCACTATTAATTGCATACCCCTGTGTTTGGTGTGGAAATAAGCTGACATCTAGCAGAGCCTCACCTCCCCTAGCAGAAAGCTTCCGATCACCCGACATTGAACTCCCTGTTAAAATGCCTTAGCAAGCCTACGATCTTTAAACAATTAAGAAAAATTAATAATACTTTAATAATTTTGAAATGAGCTTGTTTCTTAATGAACAAGTTAAGGAAATGAAAAATAAAATATGATGCGAATTGGCAAAATAACAACAACAACAATGAAAAGAGGATACTGCTTTTGACATTTACAATTAATTCCTTGCAAATATTTGTTTAATTAGACAATGTGGTTAATCACCAAGGTGAAACTGAAAGTTACCAAAACTGAATAATGGTATAAAAGTTAATAAATTTAGTTTATAATCATTATGCACATGCTAGTTATAATAATTTACTGTCCACACCAAATCTTTATAAGCATTGTAATTAAATATAAAATGCATATTAGAATTATAATGAGTAATTAGGGCAACATAACTAATAGGCATGAAATTCCCAAAGCTCATTAAAATGTTAAAAGACAAAACCTGTTCTACCTAGTGTCTTTGCATACTTTCTATAACTAAATGAATGCCAACAGAGTCTGTGTACTGTTATACCATTTTTTTGTTTTATGAATTATGCATTTAAAAGACTCTGAAAACATTTGGTTTAGTTACCAACTATAGGCATATTTTCAGTTTAGAAGTAACAGACCAAAATACACACACACACATACCATATACACATATAACCATATTGAAATAATTTATTTTGATGCTATTACTAGGCCATCTCAAAAGATTTACTTCAGTAAGAATGTATGGGCATTACATATATGACAGAGAGCAGATACTTGAGTGAGAAATAGATGCTGATAGTCCTATGTCCCTAAGAAATAGTGGTTATTTGTTACACAGTACTGTTATAGTAATAGTTCACTAAAACAGGTCATAAGCCCATAGGTTATCTGTGATTGCTTTCTGAGCCACAATATATTAGATGAAGCCATAGACAAGCACTGCTTGATTTTTTTTCTAGAACTCTGCTGTCCACATACATAGTATTTTAATGCCAAGTCATAAAGTGTCACATTTAATATTGTATTACATATAAAAATAAAATGCTGATGTGAAATTACTTTTTGATGATTTTTTCCAAATAATATTTAAGTACTCAAAAGTCTATATTAAATTTAACTACATGTTCACATATACATAGGTATAGTATATTTATATATAATATATACTGGCAGTTAATATATAAAACATCAATTGGTGAGTGGATTAAAAACTGTGGTACATTTACACAATGGAATAGTACATGGCCCCCAAAAAGAAGGAAATCTTACCTTTTGTAACATCATGGACAGACCTCGAGATAATTATGCTAAGTGAAATAAGCCAGGCAGAGAAGGACAAATACCATATGATCTCACTTACATGTGGCATCTAATGAACAAAATAAATTGATGAACAAAATAGAAACAGAGGCTATTTCATGTCTATTCCATGGGCACATGGAATAGACTGACAGCTGTCAGAGGTGGGGGCACTGGATGAAAGAAGGTGAAGAACATATATGCGAACAGCCCATGGACACAGACAATAGTGTGGTGATGGCCAGAGGGAACAGAAGGTGGGGGATGGATGGAGGTGGGCAAAGGGGAGAAAAAGAGGGATATTTGTAATGATGTTAACAATTAAAAAACAAAATTATTTATTATGTATTGATAATATATGTTTTATATATTCATCTAAGCAAAAAGGGATGAAAAAACAAGCTATTATGTAGCAAAATATCAAGAACTTGAAGATCGCATATTTGCTGACACTGCATTAGTCATTTTATTGGCACACAATTCTTGTATGGATTGTATTTTGCCGTAAGAGAAAAGATACAATCATTGAATGAAGAAGTGAATGTATACTGTGTCAAATGGAGATTATTATTATGAAGAACGAGCAGGAACATTAAGAAGGAGAGGGTTTTAGGTAAGAGGGTAGGATTATTATTTTACATTGGGGACCTGTGTAGTCCTCTTCAGGAAGGTGGAATTGGAGTAGAGCCTGAAAGGAAATGAGAATGCAAGCAAGACATAAATATATGTGAGGGGTGAATATTACAGACTGAGGAATTACCAAGTATAAAAGACCTGTAGTAGAAATATTCTTGTTATATGTTCCGTGAATATCTAGTAGTTCTGTGTGACCAGAGCTGATTGGGCAAAAGGGAACATGAACAGAAGCAATGGTCAAAGAGAGAGCAGGGAAGTCAGATTACTTAGGGGTCTTGGGATCGCTGTCATGAATTGACTTGTATTCTGAGTGACAGAGGAAGCCAGAGTGTGGTTGTGTGTAGTAGTATGAATGGAGGATTAGATTTAACAGAAACACTATGACTGCTATATTGAAAATGGCCTATAGAGTGAGCAAAGGCAAAAACCAGGGGTTACCAGTTAGGAGACTGGCAAACAAGAGATAACGTTGGCTTGCAAAAGCATGATAGTTATGGGGTGGTGAGGGGTGAGAAGATGTATTCTAAAAGCAAAACCTACAAAATTATAGAGTCTCTCAAGGCTTGGAAATGTTTTGTAATGACATTTATGAACTGGTAATAGGAACTGTTCATCAAATGCATGGATGACCTCTGCAGTATGAGTGCAGTAAATAGAGAGGAGTCTCATGATTTTTGACTTAAAGGGCACCAAGCAACACTGACATTATAAGGAGGGTATCAGCTGAAGTATATATATATATATATATACCTAAACTATGTATTTATTCTTACATATTTAGACTTCAGTCACTTTTCAAGAACTCTCCATTTGATGCAATACATCTATCAATTCTTCTACTGCTCAAAACAATAGACCTTGTCAATCGTGATGCCTTTTTAGTGTTTCTGCCACTTTTTGTTTCACCTCTTCCATATCAGCAAAATGTTTCCCTTTGAGGAATTTTTTTCATCCAGAGAAACAAAAAACAATTGTTGCTGAGGTTGAGGTTGGGTGAATAGAGAGGGTGGAGCATGGGGGTCGTGCCATTTTTGGTCAAAAGCTGCTGAACATTCAGCGCTCTGTGGTCAGGTGTGCTCGGAAAATCACCCATCATGAAATAGGCAAATGCATTGAAAGAGTCTTCAAAAAAAAAATCACTGAAGCCCAAATTCAGCCTCTCACTACAATACCAGTTGGTACACTGATACAGATGGGTTCCTAGAACACTCACCTAGCAGGGGAAGCCTGTACTACTCCCTTCAGAAGATAATTCAATGTTGGTGGTGTAGATAAACACACACGCACACACACACTTTCTGAGCAGAAGAGGAAAATACCCAAATATTTTCTTTGATAATTCATTCATCTGCTTCTGTTGCTGACATGGAATTTCTTGTCAGTCCAATTTTTCCTTTCTTAACACACCATTTAATTGTCAAATTACTTTGGTTATTAAGCAGAGTTTTCTCATCCTGTATTTCACTTAATCTTTTTAGAAAGGTGACTTTTCCCCTTGTAAATCATTCTTAGTCTCAAATAAATCCATAGTTTATCAAAATTAGTCTTTCTACCATGCTTCCTTCCACATCTTGGGATTTCTTTAAGATACACTATTTGTAGGCAAAATGCCTCTTCTAATTTGTCTTCTTACTCATTTGCTCTTAGTTACTACTTACTATGTTTGCTGTGATTTAGCTTTGTCCATAAACAGAAATGTCCAAAATTGTGTTTTATAAATGCAAACAAAAATTACCTCTCAATTCTACATCTGGTATCACTTTCTGTTATGTTATTTTTCTCCCTGTTCATAAGCTCATGGCAAGTTTCAGAGTCATGGTCTCAGTTGCTTTACTCTTTAAATCATATAGAAATATTATAACAAAGCAACTTTGATGATGCAGGTCTAAGGGCACAGCTGATTGCCATCTCAAAATAAATGAAGAGGTAGAAGTGGTTCAGTTTAGTGTTCATTTCTTAGTAGGGAGTCTGTGCCTATAGTTTTGAAAAATGTCATTCACTTAACACATTCCTATATTCTTGCTAGACTTCTTACATTCTCCTTCATGCCTTTCAGGATGGAGAGCATGGAGAAAAGAGTAGTTTACAACAGTATTTCTATAATATAAATCTTTTTTTTCTTTATTTTATTTACTTTTCTATCTTCAAAGGCTTTATTTTGTTCAAGACTGTGCAAAGTAACTCTTCAGAATATATTAGCAATGTAAATTATTCATTTTTTAATAATTAAACAATTTTTAACTAAATTCTAATTATTTTTTAAATGTCCTATTTTAAGACTGTTGAAGACCATAGCTGCAAAAAGAAATGATAAGCCATTTAGTCAACTAAAAATTCTGATCCACTGATTATTCTGAATAGGGCAGAAGTTATACTAGTCATACTAGCTCAAGACTCCTTGTGCCTTCAGATTTACCATTAAGTCCTTGGAGAAGCTGACTCATAGGCAAGAGAGAAAAATAATCTGGTGAGAAATTAGCCTAAGAAAAGATCCCACTAGTCTTATCCCCTTCTATTACTAAGTACGTCATTATAGCTATCATTTTTATATGGATTGACTACAAAAGTCTTAAATTTATGCATAAGACTAATTCATGTTGATCTTTGAAAATGTATCATGAGTTAAAACATAAAAGTAAACAGAATAGAAACTTAATAGAAAGGGGAAGGATCATTGGAACATGTATAAAGGACCCATAGACAAAGCCAAAGGGGGGAAAGATTGAGGGTGAGAGAAGGGATGGCTGGGGAGAGGGAAGGTGGTGGTGGAAAATGAACACAACTTTATCTAAACAACAATAAAATTTTTTAAGTATTCTCTAAGAAATTAAACTTAAATAATATATCTGAGCTGATTAATACAACTAGGAAATTTTCTCCATGAGAAAAAATTCCCCCAATATTTTATGTTTTATAGATAATTTAAAGAAAGCATTTGAACTCTTTTAATCTTTATTTTTGGGGAACTCACTAAAAAAATAATTTATATCAGGAAATATATAATAGCTTTAATATAAAAAGAATACATTCAAATGTTTAAGGATTCAGACAACTTTTGTTACAAGACAGTCAAGATAGCATGTGCTGAGAGAATAGAGATGCCCTTGGAGAATTCCAACTTTGCAATTTCTGCAAATATGTCCAGTGTGTCCAAATCAATCATATACAGCTATAATTTCAGCATGACTAAAAACAGAGAAGAGATCAAATCATGAGTGAAGTCTAAAGAAAGGAAGTTGGGTTCACCAGCTAGGAAAACAGTGAACCATTTAATTCCTATTGATAAAACTGGTGGCCCAATAAATTTGAGACATTTTACAGTAGATGCATCACTGGTGTGAGCACTGCTGACTGTAAGAGGACAGCTACTTCAAGCTGCATGTAATTTCAGTAGTGCTGACCCTTGCCAAAAGCATAGGAATGAATCCTGCCTAAAACCAACAAAATCATCATTATATAATCCTTTCTGACCATACTGTTCTTTTATCAGTTTCTTCATGAGTCACAGATCACCTAACCATTTCATCATTCAATGCTAGCAGATATACATTAATAATCACCACACTCTCAGATCCATTCACATCACAATACAAATGACTAATGAGAGCTTAAGTATATTTAACCCTTATGAAAGGGTTAATTATTCTAAGAGCATTAAACCATGAATTTAGGAAAAAATCCCTTATGTTATAGTTTTAAAAAATGCACCAAATTTTTATTTGTGTGTTTAGGGAACCAGTGCAAGGGCCTTCAACAATGCCCCTAAAATCAGACTTAATATGCAGTTTACATATCTTAGCTCTGAAGTGTTTTACAAAACATTTTGCTTTCTATATACCAGAGCAAACATAAAGGAATCAGAGACCCCAGCTTAATACACTGTCATATTGGACACCAATGTTTAATAAAACCAATGAAGTCAAGTTTGTATGTGAAATTTCACTGATTGTTGTCATTCTCCTAAAAGAGAAAATAATCTTATCACATGCTTAACTGAATCAATACATTGATCTTTTTATATGTCCTGACACATAATGAACCTCCGCAATTGCATGTTTTTTATGAAAGAACACCTTTGTGCCCCATACAATTTTTATTTTGTATCACATTTATGAACCCAAGACTCTTAGAATTTTCTTGGTTAACTACACTAAACAAAGCAGAATATAAATGGAATTGGGGAGAGTAAAAGTAATATATATACTAGTCCAGATTTTAATTAAATTAATCACATTCTTGCTGTACCTAGAATGAATTTTTGTTTCTTAAAATTTCTTTATTGATTTTTTTTTTAGAGAGAGAGGAAAAAACTGTCAATCTGTTGTTCCTTGATTATTTACTCATTCATTGGTTGATTCTTGTATGTGCAGTGGCTGGGGATCTAACCCACAACCTTGGCAAATTGGGATGATACTCTAACCAACTGAGTGAGCTACCTGGCCAGGGAGACAATGAATTTTAAAAAATTGGTTTCATTTTCTATCCATATTTTCTCTTCATGATTCCATGATTTTAAAGGAAGAATAACTGTGATACCCTATTCACTTGTAATCATTCCTGTTCAATAATAGCTAATGCTTGCTTCTGAGTGAACAGTGTTGTTGGATAAGCACTTTCCATGAAGTGTTTTATATTGTACATACAGCAATCCTGTGGAAAAAACTAAGGTTTAGAAGGGTTAAGTAAACTTAGTGAATGATAGAACCACTTTTGTTTGACCGCAAAGCAGAAAAGGTGGCCGATCCTTCAAAGGAGAAGGGCCAAGAGCTCCTTCCTCAAGGGGCTTTTATTGGGTTCGTTTGGAGAAGAATATAGGTAAGGATCAAACAATAGATAGCATTCAAAGAACTATGAGGGCTTATTCTCAGTCAGGGTCAAATAGCTAAAGAGCCATAAAACTTTAAGGAGCAAACTTCTTGCTTGGACCCTCATCATTTAAATGAGAGTATTCTAAACAAAGTAGGTTTCACAGGATTTTACATATTCTTTCTTAGGCCTTATCACCCTGGAGAACCTGCCCTTTCCAGCACAGGGCTGTACCTCCTTCCCCATCATAGGTTTTTAGGCTTAAGTAGATTAGAGCCAGGAAGCACTTCTCTCAGACAGAAATGGGAACTCAGGCTATGTCAGAATGGCCGGGGGACAAGGGTCCATCACTCCCTCTTTGTTGCAGCCCCCTGGAGTCCTTCAGTGATGGCCTCCCAAGTGATCATGTCTGGCTTAGGTTGTCCCTCCTCTGAGGGACTGTAACCAGTCAATGCTTGCATAGACCAAGCATTGAGATTGAGGGCAAGGGACAAGTTTTGTCTCCTTAGTGGCTTGCATTCCAGAGGTCACTCACTCAGCCTTAGCCATGGGTGGGGGGGGGGGGCAATTACAACTCCTGAAACCAAGCAAAGCAGTTCCCAACAGTGTTCAAATTATTTTGCGATTGAAACTCTAAAGTTACATTTCAACAACTTCAGTTCCCTAAGGCTATTAAAGTAATATTTGGACTGCATTTTTTTA
The DNA here is from genome assembly GCF_021234435.1 of Artibeus jamaicensis. Lineage (NCBI taxonomy): Eukaryota > Metazoa > Chordata > Mammalia > Chiroptera > Phyllostomidae > Artibeus > Artibeus jamaicensis. The sequence goes on along the minus strand of NW_026522025.1, from coordinate 19,240,949 downwards.
ATGATAAAACTCCCATTGAGGATAGCAAGAAAAGAAGAAGGTCTTTGTGGCTATTGTCATGTAACTAAGAAAACCTGAATCTCAATAAGGCTTGTCGGGTGCCAAGTGCTGAGGTTCTCTTGCTTGCACCTGCAAAGCCTGGAGTTTTGGATGAAGAACCTTCAATTATTTTCAGCCTGAAATGACTGGCTAAACAATGAAAAGAAATTATCCCACTGAGTAAAGGAAAAAGGAAGAATGCTCTTTTGTGAGCAACTAATCACATAGGTGTTAAATATTCCTTCCTTACCTTTCACTACTGGCTTTTCCATTTATCTGTTCTTTGCTGTCCCCCACATCTGTCTAATAACATTCTTTTAAACATTATTTTTCTGCTGTTCAATTTCTTCAGCTCACAGTCATATACGATTTGACATAAGAGCAGTATGTATAAATTTCAGCAATACACATAAAATGAGTTTGTTCCAAAGGATGTCATTTGTACTCATGGATTTGAGGGGCCTTCTTTGCAACTGTGGTGTTATTGAAAGATATTACATCTGAGCAGAGCAAAAAAATATCTCCATGGAAAGAGAAACAGTTCAAGAAACCCAGACCTATGTAGAGACACACATTTGCACCCCCACTCCCTGTAAACACAGCTTACATTGCTGGGCCAGGGCCAACACCACAGAGTGATGGAGTGTGTTGGTAAAAGAAACCAGCTCCAGAAGCAATCACTCAGGTTGTACTAGTTGATGGTCTCTTCTAGGAAGGGTCTGGTTTGATTTCTGAAGACATGGGACATCTCAGTGAAAAAATGAGTATTTTGCACAATTTAGACAAAAATGCTTATAATTCACTATTATAACTCCACTTGTAGAACCAATTAGTTGCAAGGGTCATGAGGTATATTTTTCTGGTAAGTGACCGTATCCTTACAATGCAAATAATTGAGGCTTTTTCCTCACATAAAGCTAATGAATAATTATAGGCCTTTGGCCTGTTGAATCAGTGATGACCTTTGACCTGAAAAGTCTTGGGTTACATAACCTAGCATGTGAAATAGACCTTAGACATCTACTAGTCCCATTGTCCAGCATACCAAGAATATGTCCCAAGAAATATAGGCCCACAAGAACTCAAATATAAAAACTTCTGCAGTTTCATGATCCCATAACTTTGGGAAAAGCTCCCTATGATAAGTAGCTTATAAGGTATACGTGGACATGGCAGTTTCTGAGATGTGCTCTAGAGAAGAAACTTACTGGATATAATCCAACATTGCTGTGGTCACAGAACTCTTTTATTTATATAAAGGAATAGGAATCAGAGTGGAGTAGACTTGGAAGTTTCACTATAAATGTTGTGTCACTGGCAGTTAACTAAAGTGAGTTGACTCAGGCCCAATATGACTTAAGGATTTAATTAATTAAACTTTATCTCAATTTGTCCTGGCTGGTATAGCTCATTGGATTGAGCGTGAGCCTTCGAACCTAGAGGATCACAGTTCGATTCCCACTCAGGGCACATGCCTGAGTTGCAGGCCAGTTCCCAGCAGGGGACACATGAGAGACAACCATACATTGATATTTCTATCCCTCCCTCCTTCCCTTCCCCTCTAAAGATAAATAAAATCTTTAAAAAAATTTATCTCAATTCTTGCCTTTCCATTGGGTTGGCCAATGACTTTCTCATCATCCTAAACATCAATAGTGTCCTGGCTGCTCTGCCTGTCTCCTCACCTCTCTCTCCTGTAGATCATGTTTAACGCAGCAGCTAAAGAATCTTTATAAAATGTTTATCAAACAATATCACTCCTCTACTACAAACCTCTAAAACATCATCTCCTTAGAGTAGAATTCAAAGAGTGCCTTGTTCCTCCTTTGACCTTTTATGCATCTTTGCACCTGAAGCATGCTGCCTTCCAAGTCAGGACTTGACTTCTCCGACACATTTTATTTTAATAATTTCCTACAGGTAACCTACATATGATTCTTTTTCTCATGTCATTCAATCCTCTACTCAATTATTGCCTTATCAGTGGGGGGCTTTTCTTTTACTCTGATCGATTTTTATTTTAGTTCATATCAACTCCTCACTATTTAATTCAATTTACTTTTTATTTGCTGTTTTTACATGCATGTACACTCTCCCTAAAATAACAACAACAACAAAAAATATTAGCCCAGTGAGCCCAGGGATGTTATTTTTTCATTAATGTCATACTTAATAAAATGTATTTGTGGAATTGATTTAGGTATTAAAAACAAATAATTGGGTTAATCCTCTTCCTCTTAAATAGTCATTTTCAAAAGAGACAGAATGATATGAATAAGGGCTTATTCATACTCTCAAGAAAAATCAATAGAACCTTCAAGTTTGAGTTTAGAAATTTAGCCTCAAAACGCAATCCACATGAGACGCTCTCCGCCATATTGATTACTTAGCTCATAATCCTTTAACTCTGTAACACAAAAATTACTCTTGGGACTTTTTATTATGCTCCACTTTAATTTTTCATTCATTTGTATGTGCTTCCACATGGCACTTTGGGTATCTCCCCCTTTATGGTGTTCATCACAGCAGCCCATGAATGAGCCTTAGACAGCAGGATCACGTTCCTTTAATGTGTGTGTTTAAGTACCCGGTGCTCGGCCATACACACACTGTACTGCGTGAAAGCCTTTTAATGACAAATTAGATTTTCATTTCAGTTCATTACACCTGGGTTTTTAAGCAATGTTCCAGATTTCATGGTTTTGTTTGTAATGAGTCATGGCCCCCTTGACAAACAAGAGACTAATTAAACTAATTGGTTTATCAATAGAAGCCTGTGATGGGTCTCCTATTGCATATGGTTGTTTCATCTTCAATAACAGTTGGATATCATAAAAGAGTACGACCTGTTGGTGTGACATGGAGAAAGAGAGGTGAAAACTTGTCAGAACAAGCGTGAACATACAATCTTATCTGTAACTCTCACAAGCAAAACACTGTCATAATAATAGACAGATAGGTGGGGTCTTACTTATACATGTCTCCTGTATATTTTATTGCCTTTTAAAGGGGATATGAATCTTTAACACAGAATTTATTATTAAATGACTCATAGTATGGTTGAGTGTGTGTGTTTGTATTTATGTGTGCACATGTATGTATGGTAAATATTTATATATACATTGATATACAAAATTGTATGTAGGTATATGACTTCACAACATTTTCTATTCAAACTTTTTGTGTAAACATTTTTCATTTTTTTACCATTATTACCAATCACTTTAATTAAAATATTTCTTTGGAAATATTTCTCCAGAAATATAAGTTAAACCTTTTCCATTAACAATAACAATACTACAGACATTTAGAGGTGCTATAATTACAAATTGAAGTATTGCCCTGAACAGAAGATAATGAACTTGTAAGGGTATTTTAAAGAGGAGAGGCAATTCTATTGTAAAAGTATTTATAGTTTTTATGTTCACCACATACTGAAAAATCATTAAACTCTGTACTTTTTTATTGCTTTCTAGGGAAACCTGAAATATATGCAAAGTGCACATTTACTCAGGTCATTTCTCTGAATGAATTAGCGTTTGCTTCTTCAAGGTTCCTATTGTATTGTACTTTTCTCATAGTGTTATTTAAAATATGTACTATGTCAAAAAGTTTGACAGAAAAGAAAATGTTTATAAAAAGAGATATGCATGTAAAACTTCTAGAAGATAATATAGAAGAAAATCTAGATGACCTTGGGATCAGTGATGACTTTTTAGATATACCACCAAAAGTCATGTTCCCTAGACGAAATCATTGATAAGCTGGACTATATTAAAATTAGAAATTTGACTCCGTGGAGCACACTATCAATAAAATGAAAAGACAGACCACAAACTGGTGGAAGACATTTTCAAAAGGCACACCTGATAAAGGGCTGTTATCTGAAATATAGAAAGAATTCTTAAAACTCAACAATTGAATATAAACAACTCAATTAAAAAAACAGGCCCAAGACCTTCACAGACACCTCACCAAAGAAGATACATAAGCACAGGGCAAATAAACATATTTTAAAATGACTCCATATTTTATCTCATTGGTGAAAGACAAATTTAAAAAATGAGATTCCACTACACACCTATTAGAATGACTAAAATCTGAAACAGGGACAACTCCAAATGATGGCAAAGATGTAGGGCAATAAGAACTCTCATACATTGTTGGTGGTAAAGCGTAATTGTATAACCACTTACAAAGACAGTTCTGTAGTTTTTTTACAAAACAAAGCATATACTTACTATATGATCCATCAATTGCCCTGCTTGGTATTTACCCAAATGATCTGAAAATGTATGTCTACTCCAAAACCTTCACTCACATATTTATAGAAGTTTTATTTATAATTACAAATACTTGGAAGCAATCAAGAAGTTAGTAGGTTGATGAGTAAACTGTGGTACATCTAGACAATGCAATATTACACAGCACTATGGAGAAAGGAGCTTTCAAGCCATGAAAAGACATGGAGGAAATTTAAATGCATGTTACTAAGTGAAGAAGCCAATCTAAATTGGTTACATATTATATGATTTAAACTGTATAACATTCTGTAATAACATAGTTTTTACTGTCTTCAAAACTATGAAGACAATAAAAAAATCAATGGTTTCCAAGAGTGGTAGAGATGAACAAGCAGAAAACAAAGAAATTTTAAGGCTGTGAAAATACTTTGTATGATGTTATAATGATGGGGATATGTCATTATGCTTTTTTTCAAACTTTTAGAAGGTACTACACCAAAAGTCACCCCTAATGTAAACTATCAATTTTGGTTGTAATGATGCATCAATGGTTCCTCAATTATAATAAATGTACTCCTCTGGTAGGGTATGTGGATAATGGAGAGGGTATACATGTGTTTGTACAAGAAATATATGGAAAATTTCTGTACCTTTTGCTCAATTTTCTGTAAACTTGAAACTGCTCTTAAAATTTTTATTAAAAATGACACATCTAAAACTCTAAATAATTCCATTTAAACTCTTATACAGTCTTCTCTATCTCAGTATTCTAAGTTTCCACATAAGCCAAATGAAGTCACCTGAATTCCTCTCTTTGTTTCACATACGTCAAAAAATCCTGTTGCAACAGACTCCAAAGCCAATCATTTTCCATCACCTCCAGTGCTACCAACCTAGTCAAAGCTATCAACATAACCTTGCCTTGTTTACTTTGATAGTCCTCAGCTTTCAATCTGGCCTCAGTGTGATCTTTTCTTAACACATGGACCAGAGTGATACCTTTAAAACAAACATCACATTATCCCTCATCTGTAGTGGTTCACCATTTTACTAAGAGTAAAAGCTAAATTATTAAATTGCCCCTCAAGGTCATGTCTGATCTTCCATCCTTCACCCCCATGTATTAGGCAGGGTTTTTAAGAGAAACTAAACCAATAGTATATATACGGTTGACCCTCAAACTATGTCAGGTTTAGGGGCACTGAGACCCAACTATGCAGTTGAAAATCCACATACAACTTTTTACTTCCCAAAAACTTACCTACTAATAGTATACTATTGATGAGAATTTCTTACTGATAACATTATCTTTAATATACATTTTATAAGTTATATGTATTATATATTGTATTTATATGATCAAGTAAGCTAGAGAAAAGAAAATGTTATTAAAAAATCATAAGGGAGATTCTAAGATAACTGTGGAGTAGATGGATATACTCACATCCTCCAGACATCAAACTGGATTTACAGCTACATTATAGAGCAATCAACCTGAGTAACCAACTGAAGGCTAGCTAAACAGAAGTATTATAACCAAGGATTTACAGAAAAAGTTGCATAGAGACTAGAAAGAAGGGTAGATAAATGGAAATGGTAGGCCCCACACCCATGTGTGGTGGCTGACAAGCCAAAGGGATATTTCAGCTGCAAAAGTCCACAGAGTATGGGGCCTCGAGACCATGCCAGGATCTCCAACCTAGAGTACCAGGGACATACGAGGAGTCGGCAAAGCATCTGGAGATGGAAATCAGTGGGGAGTGAGTTTGTCTGGGAGAGAAGAGCGTCTGCGAGTGACCCAAAAGCTATCTTCCCAGGGTTGAGCACTCCTATTGTTATAGGACAAGCCTGGTGAATGCACAACCTCCAACTACCAGTGACAGCAGCCAGCTGAACTTGAATCCTGCAGAAAGGTCTGCTGGCTGCAACTTTGGGTGCTTTTTTTCTGGAGAATATCTTGGTGGAGACTGAGACAATGATTGAACAGTTTAGCTTTGGAACAGGGGTCATTCTTCCCAACCTTGTGTACACAACCCCCCACCTTAAATCACTTTACCTGTCCTTGTACTCTCTGTGTCCCCTCCCTGCTGAACTCAGTCATACAGGTGAATGGGAGTGCTACACAGACCTGGAACCTTGAAGCATGTCTCCATGGAAGGTACAATTGAGGTTTAGAGGGAGGAGACATTTTTGTACTCACTGTAGGCTTAGCTGGCACCACTTTCTCCCTAGAAGACTCTTGTGATCTGACCTCCCAAGTCCTGCTGACCCTTTCCTGCTAAGCTTCCTCCTCGTAGAGGGGCCGACTGGCTTCACCCAACCTGAACATGCAGTGTATTCCTGGAAGAGCTAGGATTAGAGACTATGGCAGAGACTAAGTGGTGTGGTTCTAAAGAAGGGGCCACTTCCCCCTCCCACTGAGTTCCTGACCATGCTGCCCCCAAGCAGCAGACCCACTAGCCTTGTCCTCCCAACCCCAGTCACACTGGGGCAAGACTTCAGGCAAGAAGGGATTGGCGTTTAATATGCCAAGTAATGAAAATTGTGGACCTATGACCAAGACTACTCTACCCAGCAAGGCTATCATTTAAAATGGAAGGCAAAATAAAGAACTTTCCAGGAAAAAAAGAAAAAAAAAGTGAAGGAGTTCATTACCACCAAACCAGTATTCCAAGAAATGTTAAAAGGCCTTTTGTAAGAAGAAAAAAAAAGGAGAGGAGAGGAGAGGAGAGGAGAGGGAGGGGAGGGAGGGGAGGGGAGGGGAGGGGAGGGGAGGGGAGGGGAGGGGAGGGAGGGGAGGAGGGAGGGGAGGGGAGGGGGGAGGGGAAGGAAGGAAGGAAGGAAGGAAGGAAGGAGAGAAAGAAAGGAGAGAGAAAGGCATAGTTAAAAGAATAAAATGGCAATGAATGCACACCTATAAAAATCACTTTAAATGTAAATACTGTAAGTTATCTAATAAAAAGACATAGGGTAGCTAAACATGTGACTCATGTGTAAGGAAATACAATTCATATATATACTTCTTCTTGCAGCATTATTTAAAATAGCCAAGATCTCACATTTGCCCAAGTGCCTTTCAGTAGGTGAGTGTATAAAAAAGTCTGTGATACATTTACACAATGGAATACTACTTGGCTGTGAAACAGAAGGAAATCTTACCCTTTGTGACAGTATGGATGGACCTGTAGTGTATTATGCTGAGTTAAATAAGCCAGGCAGAGAAAGACAAGCACAATATGATTTTACCCATATGTAGAATCTAATAGACAAAAACTAACAAATGAAGTAGAAACAGACTTTTAGATACAGAGAAGAGACTGACAGCTGTCAGAGGGGAGGCAGGTTGGGGGACTGGGTGAGAAAGGCAAAGGTAGTAAGCAAAAAAATAAAAATAAAAAACCCAAAACAAAAAAACAATATTGTGATTGCCAGAAGAAGGAAAGTGCAGTTGGTAGGGGGAGGTAGAGGAGGGCAAAAGTGGGATAAGTGGTGGCAGAAAGAAACTTGACTTTGGGTGGTGAGCGTACAAATCAGTATGCAGATAATGTATTATAGAATTGTACACCTCAAATCTCTATATTTTTATTAACCAATGTCACCCCAATATACTCAATTAAAAAAAGAAAAAATGTATGGATGTAAAAAATCTTTTTTAAATTTTTTAATTTAATTATTGTTCAAGTACAGTTTTCTGTCTTTTACTCCCATCCCAGCCCACCCCCTCCAGTGCTACCAACCTCCCTCCCCTTCCCCACCCCCTTAGTTTTTGTCCATGTATCCTTTATACTTGTTCCTGTGAATCCTTCCCCTTTTCCCCTGAAATTCTCTCCCCTCTACCCTCTGGTCCCTGTCAGCCTGTTCTGTATTTCAGTGTCTTTTGTTATATTTTCCTTGCTTGTTTGTCTTCCTGTTTAGGTTCCTGTTAAAGGTGAGATCATATGGTATTTGTCTTTTACCACCTAGCTAATTTCACTCAGCATAATGCTTTCCAATTCCATCCATGCTGTTGCAAAGGGTAGGAGCTCCTTCTTTCTTTCTGCTGCATAGAATTCCACTGTGTAAATGTACCATAGTTTTTGGATCCATTCATTTACTACTGATGGGCATAAAAAAATCTTAAGAAAACAAATACATTTATACTACCATACTCTATTTATTGGTTCATAAGTTTACATCATTTGTTTATAAGATGAATCTGCTGTCAGCACGAATATCAATATTGTTTTATATGATAGAAAACACTATAGATGGTGTGCATATTACTTACTTTCATCAAAAATGAACAAATAATGTGAAAAAATAAATTCATATTGATATACAGGTGTAATGATTCATGCATTGATAATAAAGAAGCAGGAATATGATTGCCTGATGGTAGCCTAATGTAAGATACATTTATTTCACAGTACTAAGAAAATCTCCAAAAAATGTTCCAGTATATTTATTGAACAAAATCTGCATGTAAGTGGGCCCATGCAGTCCATGCCTATGATGTCCAAAGGTCAAATGCATATGCACACATACACATATGTATGCATATCTAGATATAGGTAAAGAGATTATGTTGTGAGGAATTGACTCATGTGTTATACAGGCTGAGAAGTCCCACAATCTGATGTGTATAAGCTGGAGACCCAGGAGAGCCAGTGGTGCGGTTCAGTCCCAGTCTGAAAGCTGAGAACCAGGGGAGCCAATGGGGCAATAGCCATCTGGAGGAGGTCTTAGCTCAGCAGTCAGGTAGATAAAGGGTGATTTCTCCCTTCCTCTGCCTCCTGTTCTCTTCAGTCACCTAAGGAATCATATGAGGTGAATCCACATTGGAGAGGGCAGTATGCTTCCCTGAGTGTACCAATTCAAATGCTAATATTTCATGGGCACATCAAAAAAATCTTGTTTAGCAAATAACTGGACACTCTGTGACCCAGTCCACCTGACACAGAATTACCCCCACACTCCATCTCCTGTTCCTCTCTCTGTTTCTCTCTGCTTTGGCCACGCTGATCCCCCTGGTACTTCTTAAACAAATCAGGCTTGATTCAGCCTCAGGGCCTTACTGCAAACTGCTTCCTTTTTCCTGGAAAACTTTATCCAGATAGCCACATTGTGAAGTCACTCATTTATATCTGTTTTTCTTAACCTTACCTTCTCAATGAGTCCTAATAAAATTACCCTACATAAGATTGTAATTTATTCTTTGCTCTCTTTTCTCTTACCTTGCTGTATTTTTACTATATGGAAATTACTCATTTAGACTGTATACTGCTTATACTGCCTTCCCACCCCACCCCCCACTTTATCACATCAGAAAGTTTAACTGCTTTGGGCCATAAGAAAAACCTGACAATTATTGATGGCTCAATAATTATCTGATAAATAAAGGAATGGCCATATTATAAAAAACATTTCAAGTGTCCGTTTGTGCCATGCTTTGAGCTCTGGTCTCTGAATATATAGATTGAATCAGCTCTGTACCTGCCTTTAGGAAGTTAACAAGGAAGCCTGAGCTACTCATAAACAATTACAAGATACAGACAGTTTACTATGAGAGAGTTATAACAACTACTTAGAGAAGGGAAAACTGCTTCCAGCCAGAGAAATAGGGAAGGAGTTAGAGATGGTGACACCTAAGTTGGTGCTTGAACTGTAGAAATGAGGAAGAATAGTATTTCAAGCAGAAGAAACCACAGCAAAAAAAAAATCTCTAAAGAGCTAACACATGGGGAGCAGACAGAAAAAACCCACAAAATATTGAAAGATCTCAGGCTTTTTGAATCAACCTGCCTGACTTCAAACCCAATTCTACAACCAAGCAGCTGTGTGATCTTAGATAGATTACTTAACCTCTCTGAGTTTCTTGCAGTTTTTAACATTTGTAAAATTGGGATAATGCCATCTAGCTTAGAGTATTGCTGTGAGGAAATCATGAACAAATCATCACCTAGCCCAGTGACTAGCTCCCAGTGAGCACTCAGTAAATGAGAGCTATTATCGGAGTGCAATTTGACTAGAGAACAGATGAAGTGTTTCTCTCATCAGTGCCATTTTCCAATAGGAAGCAAGGCCCAAATGTATTGCATTTACTCTACACTTCCTGGGAACATTCATCTATTGTCCAACTTGAAAAATGAGGCTGAAAGTGACTGACTAGTCTTTTATTAGAAGGATGAAACACGGAAAATGTGATGCATTGGCCCACCAGGCGTAAGATTACTTTGAATATAAAAGGAATGGAAATATACACGTGTTACATTTCTGCTGAAGATTATTTTAATTTACCCACAATTTATTTGTTTTCTTTTGCTTTTTCAGTTGCTCCTACAATTCAGGAAATTAAATCTGGCACCGTGACCACCGGACGCAGTGGACTGATAAGATGTGAGGGTGCAGGCGTACCGCCTCCGGCCTTTGAATGGTACAAAGGAGAAAAGAAGTAAGGACTTTGCGATGGTTATTGTGTTCCAAGCACTTTGAGCTAGTGTTTGTGTTTCAGATACTTACTTTTGGCAATTTCTTTAACTGGCTTGAATGATTCTCAACAGCCTCCTCGCAGGCAAGCAAGCTGAAGGGGCCCACGTGTGAAGTAAGAGTTTCTAACAGCATCCAGAAGAAATGTCCACTTTGGTTTATGTGATCTCAGAAATGCCTGTAAATCCTTCATCGCTCATTGTTTTATTTCTTCTCCTCCCTTGTGAACCAGCACACCCCTGCTCTTGCTGGCAACCCTGTTTAATTGGGAAGTAAACCAGCTCTTGAAGGGCCCGGGCACAGGCTCCACGAGAGCACTCCAACAGCAATTGGAGCTGCCGTCTCTGCCTGGCTTCCTCCACGAGCCTCAGCCCTTTTACCTGCCTCACTCTCCCTCAAGACTTTCTAACATGTTGTTTTATACCTCACTGTGTTTTAGGTATTTTGTCTCTAAAGAGGCTGTAGAGGAAATAAAACACATGGTTAAAGGACTATTCACCATAATTTTAAGGCTACTCTAATTTCAGCCCTCTATGGTTGCTCCCTTGAGAAGACTCAGAAGGCCTTGGCAAGGGCTGTTGAACAAGAGAAGTCAGGACTCAACTGCTTTCCCTTTATTTTCAACCAGTAAGCTCATTCAAACCTCTTTAGCTTGTCTTATCAGCCATTGAGTAAGAGTGGTATCCCTGTGAACAACTAGAAGACAGAATGCAGAGAGAAAGCTATTATCTATACTATATATATTTTCTTTAAAACTAGGGAGGGATGTATTCAAGAAAATGTTATGTTGAACCATGACTGTGCTTTTACCTTTTTTTTGCAGCTATTTTGTATGAAACCTCTTCTACGATTTGGGATACGCAGATTTTCATTCTTTTTACTAATGGATTAATGCTGTTACTAATTCTAAATCTAACTATCTGTGGCTTCATGGAAGCCCCCATATTTTTATGTATTTAGAATAAGATAAATGGTACAACTCTCTCAGGTCACCTTGCCACACCCTAGAAGATTATGTATCTGCTAATGCGACCTTTCTCAAATTCTGATTATCCAGGTTGAGATATTTTCAGTCTGTAGTTATCTTTATGGACAATCATCAAGATAAGTGATTTGCAATCTGTTGAAAGTTATGAAATTCTTTATTCAAATGCAACGTTACATGGAGGCCTCAAAAGTAATATCTATGGAAGTAACAATTTCATTGTGTTACTTTCAGTACCGAACACTTTCAGTAGTGAAAATGTTATGGTAGATATGGGATAGGTGACTGGAACCTCATTCTGCCTGTTTAGAAGTCTCTCTTCTCTAGTATATCCTTGCAGCTTCACACCTGCCTCACTCTCCCTGACCACCCTTGGTCAGCTCCCTGACCGCCCTTGGTTCTCCATAAGAAAATGTGTTAAAAAGTGAGAAACTATTTATAGTTTCTCACTATTTATTCTTTTAAATAGTGAGAAACTATTTTATGTATCTTTCCAAGTAACTTTTAAGTTTGTATCATTCCTTTCCTAAAAGCTAACAGTTATTCCCAGTCATGCAAGTGAAAGCTCATTTGTTAAAGTCCATTTTGCTCCCGAAATTTTATGAGTTAATGTCCTAAATTTGTTTTTTGCGTATTTGGTTTTTTGGGTTTCTCTTCTTTGTGCAGGTGCGCTCTCTGTCTCTCTCTCTCTCTCATTCTTCCTTTCCTAAATACAGCAATCATTAAAAAAAAGTCTACAACAATCCTTACTTCACTTTTTGGCCCATAGAAAATATAGCAAAATGCCAATTGATGCTCAAATCATAACTTCAGTGATTTTCTTCCTACTGAGATGGACTATAGTTTTTATTAGATTTTCAAAGAAGTTTAAAATCACTCCTATAAAAGGTACATTGATTTTCCCCAATGTCCCTCGGCAATACACTTACATGCCTACAGAAAATCTAGGAGCTGTGAAAATCAAATGCACTTGTAAAAGGCAAATATATTTTCATTTCAGAGAAAAGTGTACATTTATCATTTGTTAGGGTTATAGTTGAGTATATACTTAAATTCTCAAGCACCACTAGAATATATAAATTCTTCTCAATATTATTAGTAAAGCATATTTCAATATTTGTAGGAATTAGTATAAAGAAAGATTCCAGTCTCTGAGTAGTTGGTAGACTCACTAAGTGGGTCTACCATGCTGATTACAGAGCCCAGGTTATTCAACTATTTAGCTCATCAAAATGAAAAACTAACAGGCACCTACCATGTGACAAGCAGTGTTCTAAATTGTTAACAACTATTAACCAGTTTATTTTTATCATGAAATGATCAGAGAGATACTATTATTTTCTTCATCTTGCTTGGGAGAAACAAAAACAGTATTTTTTAAAAATGTGCACAAGTTGATACAGTTAGTGGCAGAGCTGGGATTTGGCCCTAAGAACTCTTGCAAATCTTCAAGTGGAGTTCAAGTAACAAGTTAACCCAAAATTTAGCAACTCAAAATAGTACGCATTCCTTACCTGAAACAGTTTCTTGGGTCAGGAAATCAGGGGCAGCTTAGCTGTATGTTTATGACACAGGATCTCTCATTGGGTTGCAGTCAAGAAGTCACCTGGGCCTGGTCTTTTGAAGGCTCGAGGATCTGCTTCCAGGTAGCTCACTCACATAGCGGCACATTAGTGCTAGCTATGGACCTCAGGCTCAGTTAATCGCTGTGTGGACTTCTTCCACAATCAGCACAGGACTGATGGACTGTCAACGTGACGTGGCAGTTGACTTACCCCAGAACTAGTTAGTGATCCAAGAGAAAGCAAGTTGGAAGCCACCATACCATTTATGATCAAGTCTCAGAGGTCATGCTCTGTCATTTCTGCAACACTTGATTGATGACACAGGGTGATCCTAATCAGTGTGTGTGTGTGTGTGTGTGTGTGTGGAGGAGCAGCAAAGGGGCATGAGTATCAGGAGGGTAGAATCATCAGATGCCATCTTCAAAAATGGCTGCCACAGTCTCCCTCATGTATAATTGTTTTTGCTAGAAATATTAGCCACGACATTAATTTATCACATTGTTTAGATAAGCATCATGAGAATGACTCGGTTTAATACTCATAATTAGAATATTATCTCTTGCTATAAAATGGTCATTTTTTTAACACTATGGTGTTTTTCAGCATCTCTGGCAGGGACAGTTTGAACTTAATTTTACTTCATATACGTTTAAGTATTGGGGAAATTAAAGTTGTATATTCAATTATACAGAGAGAAGCACAAATTTATTTTTTTTTACCTAAAATAAAGAAGACTGATAAGAGAAAAATATGCATTCCTGCTGTGAAAAGACACTTTTAGAACAGGCAAAGTACTATTAAGCAAATCATATTTTTGATGACATGAAATTAAGTTAATCCCTGGTTTAAGAACCATACATTCACTTATGATTAAGACTATAAACATAAATTAAATTTTAATGGACTAATGTTTAAATAGGTATTGCAAAAACATGGGATCTGTATCACTCTGTGAAGATGTCATTATCCTTTATCTTAGATCAGAATTTTGCAATTTGCTTCCTTGTTTGAATTCCCTTCTTCTTTTAAAAATATCTCCAATCCCAGCCTGAGGCCTGGAAAGACATGCCTACTGATTTCTAATGACATTTAACTGCTCCAGGCCTTTTAAATAGTATTTTATTTGCTTTGCTTATTTTTGGGCAAATGACCAATAGTAGCAATTCTTTTTCAAATTCTTTAATAACAATGATATTTCTTTCTTAACCTTCCATCATAATTTAAGATTGGGATACAAAAGTTACAAATGAGGTAAATACAAATTAACTCCATGAATGAAAAGCACATAGTACATAGTAAAACATGAAAAAATTTTCAAGATATCACTTAAAAACATGACCAGATACATGTTTTCTTGGTATACCTAACAAATTGATATTTTGTATTTGATGGTGAGTACCTACAATATTTGACATTTTAAGCAATAAATTTTAAATCAAATCTATGCATTTTTAAATCATCTTTACAACCAATATCAGGTCAGTATAGCTCTTCTTTTAGAATCCTGTTAATTGTTTAGCTTATGCCGTGGCTTTAGAGGAAATGTGATAAGCACTACCATTTTGCTTTGGATTAGTTATCTATGTGCCTGAAAACTTCATGCACAGATATTTATAAAATGTATTGAGGTACCATTGAATGGGTAGGAAAAATGTCAAAATCAACCATGTGGATTGCAGAGTACACAGGTAGGATGACGTTTTTCAGTCAGGTTAGGTTTGCACTTCTGGGAATGATGATTTTTCATTCTTGCTTTTACAGAAGTGAGATGAACTTGAGAAATCATAATGAAGTGAAGTGACCTTTCCTCTCCTTTTTCTTATTCTAAATATATACTACCCCAGCACCTAGACAGGCCATAAATTTCATCTGAGTATTCACTGTAATAAAGGAATATGAGAAAAAAGGAGCTTTTTCCTTTCTTTTATTTTCAAGGAAACTAGAAGATAAGTTAAAATATTCCTCTATTTTTACAGTGTTCCTCTTTCCTTACTGTATTTCATGTAATTTATTTATGTCAAAGGTAGGCATACATTACATTTGTATAACACATTGTGATATTCAAAGGATTTTCATACATGGGAGTTTTGCAATATTTGCGCATTTTTACATTTCACAGTCAACTCTTCAAATTTGGAGTGGTGCGTGAAAGAGATAGAAAAAAGAAAGATATAAACATATAATAATAATGATGCAAATGGTGTAGCTTTGCATATTACTCATCTACAAGTTTCAGAAGGACATAAAATGGGACACTTTGTTATTCTTTTAACTGGTTTTCATTCCCATATAGTTCTGACAGTGTATCTCTCCATTTTAAGTGATAGTCCCATGTTAAAGATGAGTGTTTAACATAACATTGTTCTAAAACTACTACTCTATGTGGTGCTCAGCCATGGGTAGTGATATAAAAACAATAGTCTCCGACACTTTTAGAACATATATTTCTATGAATAAAATTTAAGTCTTAGCAAAAAGCTACCAATATGTGCATACTTACTTACAAATCATATAAATTAATATCTGAACTAGTATATTGTATACAATAAGTGAGGTAAACAGATAACATTTAAAAGATGAAATACTAATGGACATAAATTAGTATTATTTTAGGACATGATTGGAGGATCTTCCTGTCATTTTCTTCCCACACTCCAACAGGTTGCTTTGTACCCACCTTGAGGTTTTGCCTCCCATTTGGGAGACTCTTGTAAGGTATGGCAGTTTGAAGCAAGGAAGTTTAAGGAATTTTCAAGGCCAATTTTCATGACATGCAACATGTAACTTTTACCCCACATGCTGACTTTACACTCTTACTTCGTATATTGCATAATTCACTCTACGCAGTCATACCTATTCCTTGCATCATTTTAACTGGATTACACCTGAGGGAGGAAAAAACCTGTATCTCATAAAGGTTAAACAACTTTTGAAGGAAAGTACATGATGAGTAAAATCTAATTTCTAGGAAACCTTGGGAGGTGATGATTATGCTTCTGGCCTTGGTGGTGATGGTTTCACAGATACATGCTTATGCCATATGTGTGAGTATGTATATGTGTGTGTGTACACACATATATACATACACACACATATATAGCTTTGTATATATCATATGTACAATACAGGTTTGGGCAACAGTAAATTTACAGTTTTGAGTATATGAAACAAAGTTCATTCTCATATTGTTATTTACCAAATATTGTATTATTTTCCACACAAACAACTATAAGCCTACATTTGCCAAACCCTGCATAAACATGTACAGCTTTGTATATGTCAGTCATACCTCAATAAAGCAATTCTTTTTAAAACAATAAGAAACAAGAAAAACTCTAAATTCTCTGACTCATATCAGAATATCCCTCATCTAGAATTTACTCCACAATATTGAGTACTCAGAAGAGCAGAAAAAACTAGAAATAAATCTCTTCTCTTCTCTCTCTCTCTCATACTCTCATTTGCAAAGCCATTCTTACAAGAGTGAGCAGATACATGTTTTTTTTTTAAAAAGATAACTAGAAATAACTTATTACCACCCCACATTAAAGGTGTTTTTCTTGCTGAGCTCAGATTTTATTTTTCATTCAACAATATACATTCGGCATCCTATATGAAATTTTTAAAAGGCAGTAAATTCCCCTATTGAAGAAATTTTAATTTCTAATGTTATCTCATCATTATTATTGTTTACTTATTTATTTTTATTTTATTAATTCCTTTTTGTTGATATTTTACTTCTTTAATGAGGCATCTGCAATAGTGTCAATAGTAATAAAAGATTTTTTAAAATAACCAGTCTTATCAGTATAATTCCATCACCCCTGTGATGACTTTGTCCTCTGAGGTCAGGAAGGTGATGGGAAATATGTGACACAAGTGGGAACATTTCAACTGTTGAGCACTTGTCTCTGTAAGGCAAATTCATGCTGTTGTACTGAAAACTTGGAGCTCATCAGACAATGCTGAAAGTGGGCCATGACCAGTATGCATCTCCTGACTTAGAGTTTATTATTTGTCATAAAAATCACCACAGCAAACTAAGTCAGAAAAATCCTAAGGGAACTCTAAATCGAGTCTGGTAAAAGTGTGCAGCAAGGGTCTATTCAACTCAAATCAGAACATTAACAAATGCTTCAGGGAAAGGGAGCTTTTGTGCCAGACACCAAATGGCGAACAGCCTTCTAAGCATTGCAAAGGGTCAGAAATAATCACAGGCAAGAAAAGAATGTGGGCAATGTCATGTAAGCATTATTTGGAGAGTGTTTTTAATGCCTTGTGGTGCAGGACATGAAAAGAAGCGAGGTTAGAAAGGCACTTAGGGTGAGAATCGGAAGGTCTTAAATGTCATGATAAGACATTTGGACTTGATTCCACAGGCATTGGGAAGGCATTGAAGACCTTTTCACAAGTAATAAAATGATCCCCTCCCTGACTTACAAAATATTTCTTGGAGCAGTTGGGGAAAATAAGAGGGAAAGATATATAATTGACTAAAACTAGGGTATTGGTCATTCAGTTAAGAGGAAAAAAAACAGAAAGAGAGAAAAGGTGGTATTTGTATATTTCAGTGATACAAAAAAATGACAATTTGAGGGTGATTCCAAGTTTTCTATCTCAATAACAAGGTGAATGACCAAGCCATGGGCTGAGGCTGGGAACACAGGAAAAGAGATTTGGGCGGGATCAGGCTGAGTTTGGTGTGTGACACAATGAAACAGAGGTGTTAACACTTGTCGTGAGCAAGGGAACATCCTCAAAAGGAGTCATGTGCACACGCATCTGTCTTTCCACAACGGCAGGTTTATTAGGGGAGACTTCCCAATAAGCCGATAGAGTTACACACAAGTTACACACAAGAAGGGAAGCTTACACGATAGAAATGAGTGCAGCGAGCCTTGGCTGGTGTGGCTCAGTGGATTGAGTGCCGGCCTATGAACCAAAAGGTCATCAGTTCGATTCCCAGTCAAGGCACACGCCTGGGTTGCAGGCCAAATCCCCAGTAGGGGGCACAGGAAAGGCAACAACAAATTGATGTTTCTTTCCCCCTCCCTTCCTCTCCTTTAAATAAATAAAATCTTCTTTAAATAGTGAAAAAAAAAAGAAAAGAAAGACAAATGAGCAGAGCGAGCATAGGGCCAAGTCCTGGTCACTGGCCGTATCTGCAGGTGCAGAGGCAGGTCTCAGTCTCAAACTAGGCGGCTGTAGAGGCAGCACATGAGTGGTGGAGGGGAAGTCCAGCAGGATCCGAGCAATACCCAAGCTTGAGCATTGGGTGGTTTGTGCTCAGAGTCCTTATGGTCCCCCAGGGGTGGAGGTCCCATTTGTGTTGGTGTCCAGATGGAGTCCTTGTCCAAGTGCCCAGACTTGAGGTTTGGGACATTTCAGGCCCTTTCCAAGGGCATTTTTGTTACACCCCATTAAGCTCAGTCCTGACATAGCACTTGACCTAACTGTCATGGCTGACAGTGGCTCCAAAATGGATTGTTAATGAGGTTCAAAACACCCGCTCTGCTCTTGCTGCTCTACACAGCACTGCATACACAGCCCCACTAGTACAAGTGGAATATGGTTGTGTCCTTAAATGGATACAGTTTTAAATAAATATCTGATCTTATCACTCTGTACTTGAATCCTTTCAGTGTTTCTTCATTGTCCCTAAATAAAGTCCCTAACACCACATTATGGCATGGTAGGCTGCCTTCAGGTTCTGGCCCCTGTTTACCTCTCTGGCTATGAATCTTCATTCATTCTACCCTCTCACAAGAGGGACAATAGACACCTAAAATATTTTAATTCCAAAATTGTGACATGATCTTTGTCTTTCAGGACTTTTCATATGTTGATCCATTTTCTGATAAAGCCCCTTGCACACATACACTCAGACCTGGTTGCCTTTGGCTGGCCTTAGTCCACTAGTCCTAAGTCTCAGCTGAGATGTCACCTTCTCCAGGAAAACTTTTTTTCCTTGCTATTGGAGGAAGTTCTCCAAACGTACCTCCATGAACTTAACTATCAATGCATAGTTCACCATTGTATGAATGCATTCTGTGATAAGAAGGCATTATGTAGCCTTGTAATAATAACAAAGTAGAGTCATTCTTATTTTAATACACTTTCAAATCAGTTAGAGGATATTAGCACAAATGCATCCTGCTACCCTAAGTTGAGAGATGTTGGAAGCTGGTCTCTGTGGCTCAAGTTGGACTCCTCAGGATTTCATTTTTGGGAACATGGTCTCTGTGAAATGGCTGTGTTAGTATATTGCAGGATGAAATCTGACATTAAAATCACGGACGCCTTGATATTAGAAAAGCAGTTCAAGCAGAGGGGAGAAATCCAGTCACAGGCCAGGTTGTCAGGGACACTGGATTCACTGCAGTCGGGAGAGGAGTGGCGCCTGCAGTGCAGACTTTGTGTATTTGATGTAGGGTTAAAAGGCAGTATCTTTCCAGCACTGATTCAAACTGTCACGGAAACGCAGCCCAAAGGTCTCTAATCTAAAATTATTGATTTCATTAGAATTGATAAAGTAAATAACACATGCATTTTAAATAGCCTCATAAAGTCTAAATCATTAAAGTGTCCTAATATATTGTAATAACATTAATTTATTCAAATGTGCAACTAAAGATAGATACCCCTTGGGGCTAAGACAGTGATGCATGATCTTCTTCAGTCTGTTCTTAGGAATAACTGATATCATATTGTTTTTGAGCCTTGAGTACCAAGCAACACGAAAACCCAATAGGTTGCTATAGCAGCATGTTCACATAAATTTTCATTTCTCTCTAGTTTCTTACTCTTCCTTGCAACTTTTTTTTTATCATCCCTGCACATCTGTGAAAAGCCTAGATGAGGCTGATAATGCACAAGTAATTGATACTGAGTTTGGCACATCTTAAAATCATGATGCCATGATCTCTTCAGTCACTCTCCTACATTTTCTCTTTAAAAATAATTTCCTGTGTGCTCAATATTTAATACTTTGCTGCCATCTGAGAGAAAATGTATCTGTTCTGTCTAAGAAACAGACTCTATCATTAAACAATAATAACACCTATCATATATCTAGTGCCTACTTCATTTGATATATATGTGCATAGATATTACATTTTATATATTTAAAAACATTATTACATCAGTACTTTGAGACTGGCTTTATTTTTCTCACTTCACAAATGAAATAAGTAAAAATTACTAATATGCAAAAACATAAGTTATTCAGTCAAACATATAACAATTACTTACTGTGCACCTACTAAATACCCAGCACTAGCTACATGCTTGGAATACAATGAATAACGATACCAACCAGAAACCTTGCCATAGTAGGGTTGCATTCTAATGGGCAATATGGACAGCAATCAGTAATCACACTAATATGTGAAAACTTACAAATGAAGTGCTATTGCCAAGGGAAGCATTTTATGTTATGACAATGATTTGGCCAAATCATTGAGAACACAATAATTCTGTAGCATGATTAGCACTTGAACTTTACAAATACTTTTGGAATTACCTAAAAATATTGCATTCTTGCCACTTGTCTAGGTTGTAATTTTCCTCCTCCAACACACAACATGCAATATGTTGTTACATATTGTATGTATACTATAGGGAGAGATTTGTTACCACCCAAATACTTAGTCAACCCAGGGGAAGAAAGCAAACAATACTTGCTGCTACAGTACGGTGTGATGGAGGAGGTACTGTGAGGAGGGAGGAAGGTGACAGCTCATTTCTTGTTCTCATTTGGGGACTGATTGCGAGGAGCCTGAACAGTTGACCACATGGGAAGCTGAACACAGCTTCTGTAAGAAGCTGCACTGACAGGCATAACTAGTCCCAAATAGGTAGTTAAGGGTTCAGGGGAATCTCCAGTAGCTCCCTGAACTGAACCTTACATTTTTCTTTGACTTTCTTCCCCATTAGATTCACCTCATTGATTGAACTTGGCTTTTCCTGGAATGGATGCCAAATAATACTTTATTTCACTCTATTTGTATTTTTCACTGGTTTTACTTGATTTCCTTGAACGGATTTCTGACTTGTCTCTCCAAAGGCAAATACAATATTTTCTCTTGTATTTGGTCATTTGAATACCAACAGGTGTTTTAGGAGAATACTAATAGTAAGAAGATGTAGATTTGAATTTTGGTTAGGCCGCTTATCATATGGTACAAGATGAACTAACTTAATCTTTTAAAACCTCTTTTCTCTCATCTCTAAAATGCTCTAAAAATGCTTACCACCTGGACTTGTTATGAAGAGTAGTTGATACATATTTGAACATGCTGAAATGTTTTCTGAATTTCAGCATCCTTTAGTCTTAACATTAACTTGTTTTGTTAAGATTTTATGTTAGATTACTTTAGTCATAAATGTGTTAACAGCTAACATTTTCCACATTCAAAAAGCATTTATACTCATAATGAAAAGATATAGCCATGATCTAGAACCAAAATATATGTAAGTGAAAGCTCTGTCATTGAGAAAGGCATTAGGAAACGTGCTGTGCAAGGACCTCTATGCCATCTCAATCTCATCTTCAGATCTGTGGATGGAGCCAAGGTCCTTTAGATAGTAAATATGTCATGAGTCTTTTCCTCCTCCAGTTTCTGAATCAGTGTTTCAAACATAGAAGGAATTAATCATCATTTGATGACCAAGTTGAACTTCATTTCCATTAAGACCTGTCAGAGTTCTACCATTGTTACCAGACTGTTTTGGCACTGCAGACCCGTGATGCGGACACCGGCTGCAGCGTCTGCATCATTATGGATGAAATGAGAAAGTCACACAGACCGAGTCCTGTGTAGGAAAAGGGACAGCATGGCTTTTTCTCTCAAGGAAAGCAAAAGTCGAGGCCCTTACTGTGACCTGCCTTTATTGGGTTTCTCAGCACATTACATGATGGTCCTCATTTACTATGCACAGGTTGCTTTAGGTGGTTACCTTTTACAGAAAACAAAAGAGCTAATGCCACTAATTACATCACAGAAGAGGGATATTTGCAAATGAAAAGAGCAAAAGTGGTTGAACTGGTTACACTTGTCCTTGAAAGGTTTAGCATGGATTTTAGGACGTTATTTTGCAGTAAATGTTTGCCACAAATCTGGGTGAGGGAGTTTTTAGCAAAAAGCTAGACTCAAAGCGGCCTAGGTACATTGCAGGCCTGATTCCCCACGGGAGAACCTATCCATGGGAGTGGGTCCTGTGCATCTCTGAGTGGGAGCTGGGCCCACGCCACACAGAATGGTCTCCTACAAGCCGGCCCTGCCCCTGCATAGTCTGACCCTTTTGCATGCCAGGTGACCTCCAGGATCTCGAATCATGCAGGAAAATTTCAAGAGTGAGTTTATTAAAGCTTGGGACAGTGAGGAAAAGGAAGGGCCCCTGGAGACAAGATCAGGGGTAAGTCCAGGACCAACTACCACTGCCCATTACTCCCCTGGGCATAGGTCTTATCAAGATTCATAGAGCTTGGGATAGAAGAAGCAAAGTCCAGGCCTGAGGAGAAGGAGGAGAGGGAGCAAGGTCATGCTCAAAGAAGAGTGTGCACTGGCATCCTTCGTCTTGAGGGTTTCATCTATTTTCTGTAGACGGGAGTTTTAGGTGAGGTCCCAGGGAAGATTTCACCCGAATATTCACTAGATTTCTTGGTGTGTCATTTAGTATGCTGATGTGTTAAAATGAGCATATAATGGAGTTTAGAGTCAATCTCTGGTTAGTTTCACCTCTTTCTTGGATTACTCTGGCTATAATTTTGTTGTTGTTGTTCTTATCTACCTCCCTGTCTAAGGCAATTTATACCACCTGTTCTTAGGTATTTTTGATTAGGGAGGATAGAATCTTGTGATTTATCAGGTGGCTATTAATTGCTTAGTTGTTCCAGCCATTTGTTCAGCAATTTATCTCAGTTTCCTCATTGTACTTTCTAGGAAATTTTTCTACTTTTTTACTAACCTGCCTCACCATCACCCATGATTTTTTCTAAACCTTTTTCAGCTATACTTTTAGCTCATACCACCTCTTAGAACTCCACAGACCTACACTCCATTGCTTGAAGTACATTCCTTTCTGTAAAAAATGACTCCTGTGATTCAAGAACTACCAGCCTTCTTGTACTGTCTTTCTTCTATGCTATGCTAACACCCAAAGATTAATTAATAAGACCATATTAATTTTATCCAGTTATATAACATGATATATTATTATCATATTCCCTTGCAATTCTAGGCTTATGAAAGTTCTATTTTTTAAGAAAACTTCTACCACTCCTATTCCAAGTTATTTTAATATCGTGAATGTTGTCTTGATATTCTCATATATGTTTCTTATATTAGCAAAGAAGTTTTTCTGTAGCTATTTGCACCTGAAATTTGGATCTCTAGAAATTGTTACTGCTGACATGGAAAAACAAGTAATAAATAAAAGTCCAAAAATGTTCAGGGAGGCTGAATTTAAAAAAATGAAAAGGATAAGGTCTGGTGTAGCTGTTCCATTTATTTCCACAATCTTGGCAATCAGTGCCAATGGCTGTGTGGTCGATTTTGCTGTTGTGATGTTGTGTGCTCTCCTGGCCATCCTCGACAGCTACTGACTGAGAGAGGTTATGATTGTAAAGTTAGCAAACATTGCATCGGTCAGAAATATATCACTAGTTATTAGCATGCTTTCCATGACACTTGAAAACCTAAGCAACTACTCTAATTCAGAACTAGTGAGTTGGTCAGGCTGTGTCACTTATGAGCTGGCAAAACAAATGGCCTGTTGAGGCATTAGCAAAAGGTAAAGGAAGAAGATCAAAGTCAATGTTCTTCAGCATGTGCCTTAGTCCATTTGGGCTGCTAAAACACAATACCACAGACTGGGTAGCTTAGAAACAGCAGAAAATTATTTCACAGTCCCAGAGGCTGGAAGTCTGGGATCAAGGTGAGGGTCCTCTTCTGGGTCACAAAATTCTGGCTATATGCTTATGTAGCAAAAATATTTAGGGATCCCTCTGGAGAGGGCTCTACCTTCCTCACTTTTAAGTACCCCTCACAGACCCCACATTCTAACACCATTATTTCTGGGGGTTAGGATCTGGACATAGGATTTTTGGAGGACACAAACATTCATATTACAGAGCTATATATAGAACAAACTCCTATTGGTGGCAGAGAGTAGGAGACCAGAGTAATAGGAGAATCTTACAGCTATGAGGTCCACTGAATGGTAAACCAGTAAAAATATAAAAATGGCCCTGGCTGGCATAGCTCAGTGGATTAAGTGTGGGCTGTGAACCAAAGGGTCACTGGTTCAATTCCAAGTCAGGGGACATGCCTGGGTTGGGGACCAGGTCACCAGTGAGGGCACGTGAGAGGCAACCATACATTAATATTTCTGTCCCTCTCTTTCTCTCTCCCTTCCCCTCTCTAAGAAATAAATAAGTAAATAATATGTTTTTTAAAATGGCCACACATTTCTTAGCAAGTTCCATGGGCTGCTGATCTATTGCAGAGGAACAAAATGCCATATTTGACCTTTAGCTCAACAAAATTAGTTTCTCTCTCTTCTGGGGGAAAGGAAGAATATAAGCAAAAAAAGCTCTCATTTTATAATCTAAGTCAATGCAAGAATGACTCCCTTAGAACTGAAAAGAATTAAGTGTTTGGGAAGTAAAGATACAGAACTCCAAAAAAGGCAATATTCTGAACTCGGTTCTCTGGCTTTATTAAAAGGTACATTATAAACTACTGCTTGAGTTGTCACTTTAAACGTCACATCACTGATGCAAGGAAGTCTGCTTTCAAACAGGTCTGAAGTGGAGATGAAAATCTGGGGGGCGAGGATCCTCTGTGAACCAGCTGGTGTGTGCAGCAGGCTTGGAACCAGTCAAGGATTTTCTTTAACCCAGAATAAGAATTTAATTTGCCAACTATATGTTTTTATTAATACAAAGAATGATTACATTTACAGAAAATGTAATTACATCCAACAGCATTAGAATAAATCTGTTTCCTAAATAATAAAGTGCCACCAATTAGAGAGCTCTTTTATTATTTGTTTTTTAGTCAAGGAGTAAAATTACATTAGGGCCATACTGATAGGACTTCTTGGTGTGGCTCAAATTTCTGTATCGAGTAACAAAGAGTAGACACGTTCATCTTAACAGGGTCTCCATTGTAACTAAAATACCCTTTGTTTTAAGCACGTGTTTATATGTCTGATTCTTAGCCTCAGCTTTGACCTTCTCAAGGGCCTTCAGAACCCTTCAAAGATCATGCATCGCCCAGCCTAGACCCTAATCACATAGCATAGAACTCATCTTTGTAGCAATTTAAATGACTATTTTCAGATTTGATATAGCCGAGAAAGCCCTTTATTCTCCCAGGATACCTGCAGGAAAATCACAGAAATACAATCTTAAGAGATTCATTCCACTGCAGAAGTCACTCTCCCTCAAGGTCGGCTTTGCAAAGGCTGCCACAGCCATCTACCAGGCAAAGATTGGTTCTGAAGTGGTGTTCGAGGAGTCAGCATTTCTGAAACTCCCAACGATATCTGAACGGAAGCTTTGGTTTCTCCAGTAATCACAGAGAGCTAGCTAGCTTTCCCTAGAGGGAAGAAAATAACCCTGGGGAAGTTACTTTTCTTTTTTATTGGCCATAATCACCTGTTAGGCTGATCAGAGCAGCAGGGGTTAGAGCACTAATGTGCACTGCTGGCCAGAAGCCAAAAATGAGCCTAGACATGCAGAACATGGATACAATGCATGATTTAGCAACATCTGTGGTTTAGAGAACTGGAAGCCCCCTTAGAAAGACAGCCATAAGGAACATACGCACACGGTGCCATGAGGTAACTGAATATCCTCCCTTGAGATTTTGTCCCCAGAGTCTAGCCAAATGAAGACGTTGACTTTTTTCTCAAGTCTCTAGCAACAAAAGGAGTCTTGGTGTGGAAGACAAGGCACAACAGGGAGGTAGTAGCCTGGGCAGTTGCTGAGTCCTCTAGAGCATGTGTGCGTAGCATATATGTGAACACATTGACTTGAGCCCTAATGCTTATGCTCTTAGTACACTAAAACTGTGACTTTAAAATATATAACAAACTAATTGGTTTTAAATCGAGTTACTAATATAACACACCAAAATATGCAATAATTACTGTGGGGATTCACCGTAAATTTTGATAGATTTGCAATTTGAGATAGATGAGTAGAAGCAGCCATAGTCCTGATGTTTTATGCCCTAACTTCGGTGAAATTATTTGAGATCATTAGGTTTATTGCTCATGTTTAAGTGTTCCAACACTTTTTCAACCCAAAGTTTTATTAATCTGATTAAAGTTTGAGTTTTAGATAAGCCAAATCCAGCTAGTACATGAAATGTCATTCCCAGAGTAATCACACATGGCTTCTTATTTTAGTCTGCATTTAACTGCAGTATGTCTTACCTAAATCCAGATACAAGTCGCATAACATAATGCAAAAGACTTCAGCCTAAATTCTCAAAGGAAGGTCATTTATCAGCATCTTTGAAATTAAAGAAACATTTAGTATGACAACTTGAACATATTAAAGAAGTAAAAGTAACATGCCTTTTGGCATGTTGAAAGTGTGATTGGCACATCTTTTTTACAATAAACATAGGCATTATTCAAGGAGAAGTTAATACCTGGTTGATATACTCATTATAGCAGAACTCATAATGACAGAGAAATTTTCTTGAAGGGGCCACTCAAAGAAGTTTACCAATCCTTCTGTGGTAGGAACATCACCCAGATCCACTGACCTGTACACTATTTATTTACTTAGTGTACCACTATGAAGTGCAACGTAGGATTCAAACATAAAGTATGTCCATGTAGCTGTGCCTTTTGAGGAATTTAAGGCAATTGACTTTATTTGGGTTGAAAAGACTTGTGTGCATCGAAACTGCTAGAGAGAACCATTCAAAAATCTTGGGGGGCTTTATAATCCCCCAACAATTTGGAAAGAAACATACAGAAAGAAAGGGAAGAGAGTCATGTAGGAGCATCAGAGAGAGAGAGAGAGGGGGTAGGACTGGGTCAGGCTCAAGTGAGGAGGAAGGGCCCTAGGGGGCAGAGATAAAAGGAGATGGTGACAGCTGAGTGTCCATTCAGGAGAAAAGTGAAGCAGGTGTGGGCGTGGTGAACCCTGGGCGCAGCAAAGCGCTACCAGCTGACCTAAGAGTGAGGGCCTCTGCTGGAGGTCTGCAGGGGGATTATTGGGTAGCCTGGGCAGAATCTGACAAAATTCAGCCCTATATTAAAGCCCAGAAAAGTTAAAAGACTTTCCCAGGAACATGCCTAAAATACGGCAGAGATGAGATTCAACTTCAAACACTATCCTCAATACCATACCCTGGCTGGGTTATGCAGGGCTGCAGTAGAGTGGTGTTGACCCTGAACTCAGAACCACCTTATCTCAGTCCTAGGGAAAACTTTAACAGGAGTTACTCAATAATATGATCTGCAATGGCCTAGACGCATCCCAGGCAGTTTATCTAGAAACCATCAGTTTGTGCTTTTCATGGGCTCTTTAGATTTAATTTATTTTGCTCTATTTTGACTCTAACAGATGAAATGCCATTGTTGTGGTGTGTTTCATTTTCTAGAATGCAAAACAATGTATAAATAGGGCAAGTATATATAAGCTCAGTTTTTTAAATAGTGCAAATAATCCCAGAAGAACAGTCTATAGCTGTCATATACCCTCTTCTGCCAATGTCTACTAATGAAAGAAAAATATAACTGCAATATTATCATACTCATATACTAACACGAGTGGTCACAACTGTCTATAAGTTGCCATTACAATCCCATCTAAGATAAAAATGGAAGTCACATTTATAATACACATTTACCTAGAATTTATTTTATTTTCCAGGCTCTTCAATGGCCAACAAGGAATTATTATTCAAAATTTTAGCACAAGATCCATTCTCACGGTTACCAATGTGACACAGGAGCACTTCGGCAACTATACCTGTGTGGCTGCCAACAAGTTGGGCACAACCAATGCGAGCCTGCCTCTCAACCGTAAGTAACAGTGTTGCCAAAATGCCCCCATGGGCTCCTTGGCTGCTCTTCATCAGTAGAGATAAAACATAACAGAGTATATATTCACTTTAGTGTTCAGCCTGATGTGACATGCTCCTTATACAGAGGAATTGGCCACAAATGATATGGGTGTTTAGTTTTTATAATCTACATAGAAGTATCCACATGATTAGAAAAAGTCTTAAAGCTGAGAGAAGAAAAAATGTATATGTAATAGAACCCACTGAAAAACATCTTCTGGATAAAGACCATTGATTTGGTGAGGGTTTGTCTTGTTTTGATTTATTTTTACAAATGTATTATATTATCTTCTTTCTATCAAGCAAATATTTGGTAAGTTTATTTTTTAATACATTTTATTAATTATGTGATTACAGTTATCCCACTTTTTCCTTTATTCCCCTCTGTCCTGTACATCCACTCTCACCAGCATCCCCCTCTCCCTTAGTTCATGTCCATGGGTCATGCATATAACTTCTTTGCCTTCTCCATTTCCTGTACTATTCTTAACCTCCCCCTGTCTATTTTGTACTTACTATTTATGCTTCTTATTCCCTGTACTTTTTCTCCCATTCTCCCTCCTTCTTCTCCCTGCTCATAATCTTCCAAACCCTTCATTTGATCTTCATTTCTGTGATTCTGCTCCTGTTGTAGTTGTTTGCTTAGTTATTTTTTTTATGTTCAGTTGTTGATGGTTGTGGGTTTGTTGTCATTTTACTGTTCATAGGTTTTTTTATCATCTTCATTTTCTTAGATAAGTCCCTTTAACATTTCATGTAATAAGGTCCTGGGGATCATGAACTTCTTTAACTGTACCTTATCTGGGAAGCATTTTATCTGCCCTTCCATTCCAAATAATACCTTTGCTGGATAGACTAATCTTGGATGTAGGTCCTCACCTTTCATGACTTTGAATACTTCTTTCCAGCCCCTTCTTGCCTGTAAGGTCTCTTTTGAGAAATTCGCTGATAGTCTTATGGGAACTCCTTGTAGGTAACTCTCCTTTTCTCTTGCTGCTTTTTAAGATTCTCTCCTTATCTTTAATCTTGGATAATGTAGTCATGATGTGCCTTGGTGTGTGCTTCCTTGCATCCTATTTTTTTGGGACTCTCTGAGCTTCCTGGACTTCCTGGAAGTCTATTTCCTTTTCCAGATTAGGGAATTTCTCCTTCATTATGTCTTCAAATAAGTTTTCAACTTCTTGCTCCTCTTCTTTTCCTTTTGGCATCCCTATGATTCAGATGTCAAAATGTTTAAAGTTGTTCTGGAGGTTCCTAAGCCTCTCCTCATGTTTTACTTTCTTTTTTTAAAAGATTTATTTATTTATTTATCTTTAGAGGGGAAGGAAAGGAAAGAGGGAAAGAAACATCAACGTATGGTTGCCTCTCATGTGTCCCCCACTGGGAACTGGCCTGCAACCCAGGCATGTGCCCTGAGTGGGAATAGAACCGCAATCCTCTGGTTCACAGGCTTGTGCTCAATCCACTGAGCTACACCAGCCAGGGCCTCCTTGTGTTTTTCAATTCTTGTTTCTTTATTCTCTTCTGGTTGGATGTTTATTTCTTCCTTCTGATCCAAATCATTGATTTAAGTCCCAGTTTCCTTCCCTTCACTTTTGGTCCCTTGTATATTTTTATTTACTTTACTTTTCATAGCCTTTACTTTTTCCTCTATTTTGCAACCATACTTAACTATTTCTATGAGCATTCTGCTTACCAAGTGTTTTGAACTCTGCATCTGATAGGTTGGCTATCTCTTCATCACTTAGTTCTGTTTTTGGAGCTTTGATCTGTTCTTTCATTTGGCTCACATTTTTTTGTCTCAGTGTGCCTGTTATATAGTAAGTGTCAGAGCCTTAATTGTTCACCAGCACTGGGCAACCCACATCACTGCACTGTGGTACTGTGTGTGGGGGAGGGGTTAGGTAGGGATCAATCCCATTTGCTTGGCTCTTGGCTGGCTTTTTAGACACAAATTGGGCCCTTCTTGTGCTGATTCCCAGGTGGGTGAGTTTGTGTACATTCTAGGACCTTGTGGGTCTCTCCAATAAACTCTCCTGTGAGGCTGGGAGTTTCTCCCACCACCACAACCCCCACAAGTTTGTAGAGCCAGAGGTTTTGAGGCTTTCTTTCCCCAGGCTAGAACCCTGGGTTATGTGGTCTGTCTCGCCCCCCAATTATTCCTCCTGGTTTATCCTCCTGCAAATGTGGGACCACCTGGTCCACCAGCCATTGCCTTGCTGGGCGTCCTTTCCACCTCAGCTGCCCATCTCTGCCCCTCCCACCCATCTGAATGAATGTTTCTTCTTTTACTCCTTGGTTGTTGGACTTCCATACAGCTTCATTTTCCTGGCAGTTCTGTTTATTTTTTGGTTTTGAATTTGTTGGTGTCTTTCTTTTGGTTGTGTTAGGAATCAAAGTATATCTACCTATACCTCCATCTTGGCCGCAAGTTATAAAATGTGTTATATTATCCTGAAACATGGATTAATTTGGGTTGAATTTACTCTCAATTGATTTTCTTTAGACACTCATCTTGGAATAGCAAGAATTCCACATGACATAAATAAAATAAAATTGTAAGTAAGTGGTCATGTACAAAAACATTTTATCCACACAGAGAACATTTTTACTCAAAACTATATTTTAGGATACAATTTTTTACTAAAATAAAGAATACATGTACAATGTACCTTAATTCCTAAGGACTAGAAATGAAAACAAGAAGATCCAACATAAGGATGAGTTGAGGGGAGAACAAACTATTGTAATGTTTCTTCTTGCAATTATTTTACTGCTTTTTAGGAGCTGAATCACCAGCAAAGTGTTATAAGCATTAAAAAGTCGTGATTTGGAAATGGAGTTTCTCAACATGTTTGTGACAGAGAATACACTGTCTTTTCAGTTTAACAAAGTTAGCTGAATTATCCTTATCTCATATACTTTTATAGAAACCTGGTGTGTGTGTGTGTATATATATGTGTGTGTGTGTGTATATATATATATATATATATATATATATACATATATATACTTATGCTATCATCCCAAGACCATAAGCTGTCTCTGAAGAACACAAATATTGTGGAGTTAATCACAGACATGATCATTTCCATTTTGCAGAAATGAGGATGGGATATATAATAGTCCTACTACTTAAAGTATACTATAATAAGAAGGTTTGTGATTTGTGAACTTTGAATTATCATGATTTAGAGACCTCTGATATTAAATAAAAGATAACAATTTCTTGTTAATAAAAATACATTTGAAGATGATTTGTTCTATATAAGCTTTTCAAACATCACCTAATTTGTTTTTTTCAGGTTAATATTACTTAATTTTTTTATTTCTTTTTTTGAGTATTATTGTTCAGTTACTGTTGTCCCGCCTTCTTCCCCACACTCTCCCCTGCCTCATCTCCACAAGTGGCAGTCAATCCACCCCATTGTCTGTGCCCTGAGTTCTCTATTTGTGTACTTATTTTTTTTTTTACTATCTCCATGCTGAAAGAAAAACATTGCTTACCACTCAATAGGCATATATACTTGCTTCAGTTTCTACCATGAGGATGATTTATTTAGTGTAATTATAAATAATATAAACCACTGAGAATACTATAGAGCAGTGTGAATTCTAATTTCATGTAAATATTGATCTTTAGCATGTTATTAATATTTTAAATGGTTTAAATATTCAAGAATCTGGAAGAATAACCGAATTTAAAAGGCAAAGTAAAGAAAAATTTAAGATTTAATAACACATTAAGTTTTTGGTTTTTAAACTTCTAAGTAACATTCTAATATTCAAAACTGAAGCATTAATGAATGCAACAAATGAGGAACAAATGTCACCTATTTAAGTGTGTCTAATACTCTGGCAACCTTAACACAATCATCTGGAAGAGAAGCACTGCTCAGAAGGCTTCTAGACATGGTACCTTCAGAATGGACTCCAATGGCTTCTCTCTCTCTTTGACACTGGCTTTCTGTTTGTAGAGGTGCTATGAAATGCCAGCGCAGTTTCATTTACTTGTTAATAAAGACACAATGTGTAACTATTGTCTATAATTATGAACATAGTTATGGAAATGTGAAAAAATATCCATATATAAGAACTTTTGCATGACTTCATCTGGAGATCTTATTGAATTAAACTTTTCTGTGTACAATAATTATTTTTATATATTTTTCATCCATTCACCAAATTATGTTTGCTAAGAACACGTACAAACAATATGTATCAGATATCAAATTTAAGTACATAAAAGGTGAAGGGGATCAATGTTTATCTGAAAACATATGCAAAAATAAGACTTGTGGCTGTTAAACATGTTTTTATGGTACTCTAAATCTCCTTGGAGGGGTACAGGCACCCAACACAGGCATAGCGAATCTTAAAACCATATGTGGGAAAAGGCAGCTTTCCTAAAATGCTTACAATGCTAGGTGGAGCAAAAACAATGTGTCCCTCGATAAGAACTCCTGTCATATCATCACAAGATCTATGAATGGGAGGGCTTCAACTTCTAAAGGGATCAAGACTAGAGGCCAGTCCAAGATGATCTAATACTGGCCTGTGGCCTGTGTGTGTGTGTGTATATATAAAATGGGTACTGAGGATCAACCCTTTCTATAGCATGTGGAGCAAATTTGTCCATCTTACCTAGGAGAAAGAAAGGAGACTCCAGAGTCTGTGCTAGTATATACATGGTAATGTTTGGAACATACTATGAAATCTTCATGCTTTCAGGGTTTGTATTTCTGAGTAGTTAATATGCTCAAAAACAGGATCATAAAAAAAGTGGGAGTTACCTAGCATAGTACTTATATGTAGCAAACACTCAAACTGGTTGATAATAGCATTTCAACAGAGCCTTAGACACCGGGGATCGGCTCCCCATCCATAGTTATTTAGGGTAAATCCTGAGGCTGTTAACAATCTACTCCCAGTTTTTAATAGCCTACATTTTCCAGATCAGCAAGAAGATAAAAGGCAATAAACTATAATTTTGAGGTTTGCCTTAGCTAACACCATCCAAAATGGAATGTAGAAATTTTTGTTGTGTAAATGTTTCACTGTGTATGCTTCACATAAAGGGAGTCAAGAAAGTCTTTGTTTGAACCATAGTTTTACCACATCTGTTATGTGTGACTTTGAGTAAGTTGCCTAAATGCCAAAGCCTCAGTTAATTCATTTATAAAATGAAGGCAGTGATAGCTCCCACCAGGATAAAAATGATGCACATAAAGCATTTATCACTCATCCTGTGTCAAAGTAAACATTCAATAAATGTTAACCATTGTTACTATATCATATCTCCCAACATCACTCACTTTTTTTCAAAAAGTTGTATATAGATGGCTGATTTTATTGGATGACTGATTGCCAGTACTTTATTGAGTGTTTAGATGGTGCCCACTGACTGGCGAGCCAGAGAGAAGGCATGCACATTTTGAAATAATATCCCAACTCTAGCTTATAACCTCATCCTTTGCTCAGCACGCGAACCGGATTTTGTGGCACTAGTTCCAGATTAAATGTGATGTTTGCAGCCTACAAGTTTAGACATCTAGGGGATTCAAAGGGTAAAGATAGAACTGAAACAATTGTTCTATTCTGAGGCTTAGACAATTCATTCAATTGTTGTGTTCATTTTTTAAATATATATATTGGTTGCCTACAATGTGCAAAGCACTGTGTTAGATAATAGAACTGGAACCCCATCCTCAAATAATGCTTAGAAAAATGAGTTAATGGGGATAAGAACACAGGTAACTGTAATGCAGTATAGTCAATGGTGCCGTACGAGGGCAGAGAGGAAGCTGATAATTCAGTCTCGGATGTTATGAAGGAACTGTCCTCTAAAGCACGTCATATCATTATACGCATTATAACCAAGACAACCCAAACACCATGTTAGCCATCATTTTCTCATTTTTAGAGGCAGAGCTTTGCAGAATTTATTCAACAACTATCTTGAGCACAATTAGGGAATGATCAAGTCAGCCTCAGTGACTCAGGGCAAGCTATAGAGAAGATGACCCTTGAACTAAGGATGTGATTGGGTTGAGCCTGGGTGTAGGAATGATAATGAGAGAGGGAGAAAAAAAGAGAGAGAGAGAATGAGAGAAATTCTCTAGTAAGGAACAGCTCTGACATAGCAGCATGAAACTATCTGACACATTTGAAGATGTGATTAGAGTAAAAGGTAAAAGAAGAGAGTGTTAAAAGCTGAGGCTGGCTACAAGGTGGGATTAGGACAGAAAGGGGTGTGAATGAATTTGGACTTTATCCTTCTGGTTTTGGAAAGCCAAAAAGAAAAGAATATAAACAGATTTAGTTTCTGAAAGGTGTTCCTAGGTTATGTAGAAGGCTAAACCCAGCTTATTAGATTTGCAATAATAAAGGCAAAAGAAGATAATTTCACAAAAAGAGAAGCAGGAATGAGAAAATTGAAAGATAATTAGGAGAGAGGAGTTAATGAATAGAGACTAGCAAAGGATTTGTAGGACTCTAGATAATCCCCACATCTAGAGAGAATAAAACACAATCGTAAGAATTTAGATAACTCCCAACATTTAGTTTGGATGACATTTACCAGGATAGAACATAGGGAGATTTGTATTTTTAGATTTGGGAAGAAGGTAGAGAATGAAAGAAGAGAAATAACTTTAATTTTAGACATTCAGTTGGAAGTAATGTTCAGTAAGATAACTGGATATGAAGTCCAGAATGGAGATGCAATTCAGAAGTTATCACAATTGAGGTGGTAGTTTCAGTTATGAGAATAAATAATATTTCTCATAAAGACCATGTAGAGTGAAGAGATGGGCGAGGACCAAAATCCAAGCAAAATCAACCTCAAGAACATTGAGGAGGAGGGAGCAGAGGAAGAGAAACATCCTGTAGAAGGCTGTGTTGATGGAGAGGCAGAAGAAGATCAGTACTGTGGAACCCGTGGAAGCAGTCCAGGGCGAGAAGAGGGGAGATCAGCAATGTTGATGCTATATCACATCAGAGAAAGTCTGAACATTAACCACTATCTCTGATCATTGGCACTTATTGATGATCTTCACCAGACCAGTTTCTGTAGACTCGATGCCACATTGCTATGGATTAAGGTTAAATAAGTAGATGAGGAAGCAGACACATGGACGGTAAACTCCTCTTTCCACAGTTTAGGCTAGGAAAGGAAGAGCACAGGCTGAAGATCTGCCTTGGTGCCCCAGCAGCTGGTCAGAATCGGGCTTGTTAAGGCCCAGACACTGTGTTTCCATCAATAAGCCCCAACCCACAAAGATGCAGAAATCCCTGTCTTTGGTGAACAACACTCAACATACTACTTGCTTTTTTTTTTTTTTCTGTAAGCCTCCCTCATTCCAGTTTGTCTCTTTTCTCACATCTTTCTTGGAGAAGAAACCAGGAAGGGTTTCTCTTTCCTAGAGAAACAAGGAAGGGTTTGATTTAATATGAAGTTACCTTCAAAGCCTTTTCCTTCCATAGCCTATAAACCTTAGACTGCAACTATAAGAGGGACTGTAGTTACAAGTATAGCACTTAGTAATTTCATCTATATAATTACTTCAGGTAGAGAATATACTTTGTCAAGTAAGGGGAAAACAAACTATGGCTTGAAAAAACCACAGCAAAGCTAGTATACAATGAATCCCTGATCACCTAAATTATATGTCCAGAAATTTCTGAAATATGTCTACATTTAAAAAGTCTGTGTGTGTGTGTGTGTGTGTGTGTGTGTATGTGTGTGTGTGATAGAGAGAGAGAATAAGAATATTTTGCAGTAGCTGTAGATCAGCCTCAGGGAGCAAGTGTTTTAACAAAATTAATAATGGATATGATGTGCCAGCTATTCATAGAAAAAAGTGTATTAAGTAAAAAATTGGGATTCATAATTATTTGGTATTTTCTTATAATTTTCAACTGTGTTTTTTGCTTCCTGAAGCTAAGCAGCTAAAAGAGGCGATTCATCTAAGTGTTCTCCTTAAAGAATGTGAACTGAATGGTCCCATTCTGCCATCTATGGGTCCAATCCATCAAATGTACACCACCTTTTGATCAGTGATATAATAACCAATAGAAGTCACATATGTAAGTAATACATTTTATATATGTTTCACTTCCCGCTTTCACAAAAAAGCATATACTTATTATAGAACATGTATTATAAGACTCATAATCTAAAGGGAAATAAGAAAAAACAATTAGTTAGAAGGAAGAAATCTTAGCTACATAAACCAAGTACTTAAAGCTTGCACAGCTTTAGTTTTAATACAGCCTTCTCCTGAGACCCAATATATGAAAATATTTGGGACAACTCAAGCTTTAATATTAACAGAGTCTTTGTTTACAGTCCCAAATACATAACAATAATATTATTACAATGTGTGGATGCCAAACCCTCTTTAATGTGTTCTCAAAAGTGTGGTGTCAAATTTTTTGCTAGAGGATAAGTCTTTTTTAAAAAAGCTTGTATTCATTTATTTTTAGAGAGAGAGGAAGAGAAAGAAAGAGAAGGAGAGAAATATCAGTGTGTGGTTGCCTCTCACATGCCCCCTCCTGGAGACCTTGCCCACAACCCAGGCATGTGCCCTGACTGGGAATTGAATGGCAACCATTTGGTTCACAGGCCGGCACTCAATCCACTGAGCCACACCAGCCAGGGCTGAAGACAAGTCTTAACGATGATATAGGGACTTCTTTTCTTGAGTGTCTATGTGGCACATGCACACATTTTTATCTCAATAAGAAACCATTTGTCTCAGAAATATTACACATGAAATATTGAAAGGACCCATCAAAACTGTTTTTTCCCTGCCTTAGCAACCCTGTGGAGACAATAATGAAGTTCAAATTTTAAATGCCTTATACAATTAGTGCTATTTAACTTTCTGGAAAAATCTCTCATGTTAGAGAATATTTCTTCCCAGTATGATTAATTTGAAGGATACTTCCATATATATATATATATATAT
This sequence comes from Artibeus jamaicensis, assembly GCF_021234435.1. Taxonomy (NCBI): domain Eukaryota; kingdom Metazoa; phylum Chordata; class Mammalia; order Chiroptera; family Phyllostomidae; genus Artibeus; species Artibeus jamaicensis. The sequence continues at coordinate 19,203,584 of NW_026522025.1, read as the reverse complement.
ATAAATATATATATATATATATATATAATCAGTACCTAGTATCCAAAAAGAAATGTAAGAGACTATTAGAGAAAGTAAGACTGTGGGTAGCATAACAGTGTTTCCCTCTAGATCTGACTGATGCAGGAAAACATTATTTTTTTTCACTGATTTGTTGAATACAAAACCAGCTGCGCCCTTGCAAGTAATATTTTATCTCTCTGTTTGCTTTGAATGTCCCACATGCCAGTTAGCAATTGCATGGGCTCTGTTATTTTTGACTATTATGATGAACCTTGATTTCATGTGAAAGGTGATATCACAAATCTGAATGATTCATGTTTTAGATTGAGCTTGATCTCCCCTCCTGCAACTTAAAAGAGACAGCAGTAATAAATTTGGACTTGGTGATTGTTGAAGACAGCGTACTGTGTGAGGCAACTTGCTTTATCCCTACAGCTATATGTTAATGGGAAGACTTCTGTTGGGGTTTTAGTAATAAATATTTGTCAAAAATTAGGTTTGCAGTTGCAGGTAGATTTTGATATAGTTAAATTAGCTTATCAAATTGTACTCTACTCAAGAGTAGAGGCACCAATACACACGCACCAACACAATTGTAAGACCAATCAATAGCCAATGCAGACACATTTGCTGGAGTATGGGTTTTCTGGGTTTCATTTTTTTCCCCAACCTTACCAGAACCTGTGTGTATTCTTGAGAAGCCAGACACAAAATGGTCATCAAGTGCCATCTGTGAGTAATCCAACAGATTGAAACAGAGATGCTGCTGGGACTTGTGGTGGCCCAGCTCACCAAATAGCCACTAGGAAGAACCAAATACAAACACTAACAGAGCTTTAGTTACCCATGTCATCTGTCAGGACGTTGGAGCTGGAGTGGTCTCAGATATCACCTGTTCAATGTTTTTCTAACTTTTTAAAGCAGTGGATTTCTTTCTTTTCTTAAATAAAACCTTATGCAAACCTTTCTATATACCAAATATAAAATCGAAGTGACTTTGGTTGATTTAAACATAAATCTGGAAAATTCCTTCTGTTTTGTTTTATATCAAATGAGACAGTAACCCTAAGGCCTATCGAAAAGTCATAGAGTTCCAAAAAATTTGGTTTTAAAATTTTTGCTCTAGACCAATCTGTTCACTTTGTAGTGGAGGTATTTGAGGCCCAAACAAGGCGAGTCTGAACTCAGAACTGCATTGTCACTGCAGATGAAGGGCTAGAACTTAGTTTTGCCCACTTTCCAGGGCTCTTTCCCCCCCACCCCCCAAGAGCTTTGGGCTCACACAGACCTGATTCGAAACAATAGTCCCACACTGCAGAATGTTAATAGTTCTCTCAACCCCAGCTTTTAAGCCTCAGTTATGTCATCTATAAAATAGGGAAATAACTTATTTTTATAGGCTTTGTTTGTGAATGTTAAATGAGATAGGGTATATAAGATTCCAAAGCCTAATCCAAAGCAAGTGCTGTTTAGTTGTTAGCACATTTCCTTTCCTTTCCTTTCCTTTCCTTTCCTTTCCTTTCCTTTCCTTTCCTTTCCTTTCCTTTCCTTTCCTTTCCTTTCCTTTCCTTTCCTTTCCTTTCCTTTCCTTTCCTTTCCTTTCCTTTCCTTTCCTTTCCTTTCCTTTCCTTTCCTTTCCTTTCCTTTCCTTTCCTTTCCTTTCCTTTCCTTTCCTTTCCTTTCCTTTCCTTTCCTTTCCTTTCCTTTCCTCTCTGTTATGTATAATCCAAACATTGAAGAGTAAACCCAAAAAGATGCAATCTACATCCCCTTAAGAACTGGGTAACTTTATCTCACTGAATAGCCCAGAACAGCACTGGTCCTTTGATTTGTTTACTAATGCACTACTGTATATCACTATGATATTATCTTTTTTGTTAGAATTATTAATTAAATCATCCATACACCCAAGCATTCACTTGCACTGATGGAAAAAAGTGGTCAGGTTGATAGAGAGGGTTGTACAAGATTAATTACTCTACTAATGTATTTCTCTCAGGTTAAGAGGCAATTTGACAGCTGCATCCTCAAGCTACTAAGACTCTACATATGTCTTTATAGCTGACAGAGTCAGTAAATGCCAAAGAGAGAAGGGGGCTTTGGCATTTGCCACCATCATTGATTAGCCAAAATGTATCAGCATTGTGGGAATTAAGTGTCAAAAAAGATATTAAAAGGAGTTTCAAATTTAACCGTAAAATTTTATTGGGAGCCCTGGCTTAAGAGTCAGTTTTAAGTTCTCGCCTTTGCTTGAGGGTACTTAGGTAAAACACTCTCTGGCCTCGGCTTCCTCATCCATAAACCAGGAGAGTACAACAATGAATCCCCAAGTTCTCTTTCAGCTATAATGCTTTAAGGTTCTAAGAAATCTATATGTTTTAAAATAGCATTTATTGATTGATTGTTATTAAAAAACAGTTACAGTTACTCCTTAACAAAGTAGAAATGCTGCCAATATTTTCCCTTCTGTACATTTTTGTTGTTCCACTCAAAATTATTTTTTATTGACAGAAAAAAATTGTATTTTAATGTGTTTTGCTCTGTGGTGAGTTTCCATAAAGTTTAGCTCAATAGCACTGCTGGCCTAATCATGTTGTCATCTCTGCAAAGAATTTTACTCTTCAGGGAAATTTCCTTTATGTTCACAGTTTCAATTCCATTGGCCAATAACCTATGAAAAGGCACTAGAATAGACATCTATGCTTGATGTTTTTATTTCACAAAACTCTAACCCTATAACAAATTAGACCAAAACGTGACCCTATACATATGGGAATTGTGGCTGTTAAAACTTTGAAAAAATAAAATATGCCAACATTTCCATCCTTAAAGAAAAGCATATTACCAGCCTCTATTTCAATAGTGGCTTTCCTAGTCTTTACTCTGAACCATATTACAGGTTGTTGAAAGATCCCCCTCCCATTATTTCTAAGAAGTCTCTTAAAGAATATTCACCCAGCATGCACTGTTTTCTCGGCAGCTGTGACTAGATGTGAAGTATGATCTAATGGTTTTATCACATGATGGTGTCTGAGCTATTCTCCCACCTCCACTTCTGTACTGTGATTCTTTTTCTAAAAGATGAAAATGGGGCAAGTTTGGTATTCCAAATTTAAGGAAAAAAGAAAATTGATTGTGAAAGCAATGATGTTTCAATGGGCCATGTTTTCTCTGAAGTGCTGCTGATTATGTTTCAGTGGCCTGGCCGCACACTGTGGGGGAGGCGACTGAAGAGGCCACGCCCTCACCAAGTGTGTCCGTGCAGTGCGGGTCGGATTTCCTTACTTACACAAACAACCCATTAGGGTTTCTCTCCAGAGACACAAACTAGATCTGGCCCAATCTCTACTTAAGTAAGATTTGGACAAATCAAGTAAGATTTGCTTGCATAGAAATGGTACTTCACCTACGGCATAACCAGACATTTTTAGTTAAGCTGAGTTTTTCCAATTCTATACTTTTTTTTTTACAAGTTTTCAACAGTTTTAAGGAAAAGAGGTAACCTTGATTACTCATCTCTAAAATGTGCTATTAGACAGTCACATGATCTTCAGTTTCCTTTCTTTAATTTTTTAATCAATCAAATTAGTGCATCTGTGGGGCAGCCTCATTAGTGAGGCAGATCAGATTTCTTGCCAAACCACCATTTAGAGTACCATTCCGTCCATTTACAAGGAATCACAGGTTTTGCGAAGTACTTCCTAAAACAAGTTATAACAATATATTTTCCTAAAACTGGAAGAATAATAGCTTATGTTTTAAGAATTAGTGGCCGTACCTGTAGGGAACTTTATATTATCTTCAAAGAAATCATAACATCTTGGGAACACTGTAGTTTATGGTATAATAATATACTTACCCTCATGTACATAATATCTATAATCAAACTATTCCCAGAGTAAATTCATTTTTGAGAAGACTTGCATGCACTGCGGTGGCACGACAACTCCGCAGGCTGGACTCTGCTGGAAGACGATTAATTGAAAGGGTTTAGTTCTCTCAAGCCAGTGTACCACCTGTTGGAGTTCCTATTTGACATTCTTTGTTACACCCATTTTGCTTCACACTTCAGAACCGCCTGTATTTTCCCAACATCCCTCCTGCCAGCGGCACCTGAAAGCGTGGGCCTCATATGCCAAAATAGTCTTAGAGGGCCACATACCACTATCATAATAATCTGCCGTCTATTATTTACTTTTCTTTGTTACCATACTCCCTGACTCTTTTTCCCTTCTCATTCTTTTCATCATTATACATATTTCAAAAAGACAAAAACCACGACTGACTCACATACTATTAGAGAGAGGCACTCTCATCTGCTACTTATATTCTACTTTCTAAATTATCCCCTCTTTTTTCCTTTCTTTCTCTCATTTTGCCTCAACTTCAGGACTTAATCATTACCAAAAGAGATAGGCAGATGCTTCTCTAACCAGGAGTATAGATTTGAGATGGAACTAAACAGTTCCTGAATAGGCAAGCTCAAAATTGCTTTTGAAAGCTTTATCACTGCAAATGTAATCAAACTTAGCTTACCCAAAATTGATTGAAGTTGCAGCCCCAGGGCCAACCTTTGACCAGGGCGGTGTTCACACCAGCATTGATTCTGCCTGCAATTGAATTACTCAGGCAATTCTGTGTGCACTTTCAGCTTCAGCCCTGGAGTGCAAATGGCCAATTTGGGAAGCAACTTGGTTGTGCTTGAAATTTGCTGGAAGATTTTCTCATACGTTCCTGGGGAAAAATCAGGCTTACTTTTTAAAAATATTCTCTTAGTCACAGAACTGGCTGCTTAAGGATATTTGGTTTATTTTTGTTTGTTTAGATTTGAGACAATGTTGCTTCTCTCACAGAACCTTATCTGACTCTAATCCTTTGATACATGTACTAAAATTTAGAGAAAATGAAAATTAATGAGGAAAAAATAAGGCAATGTAATGTTGTGTTATTAGATAAATAAAAAGCTCAGAAACACATTGAATTTTATAGTTCTAAAAACACAATTCAAGAAAAGAATTTGTTTATTGAACTTTCTATAGGTCTCCATGTCATTGCATTCTAAGACACACCTCCCTCCCTGGCCTTCCAAAACATTTTGTAAGATTGGCACAAAGAAACATTACAAATACTCTTCCAGGTCTTAATAGGTTTTCATTATGCATTTCTATTTTTCATGTTTACTTCCCTGTTTTACATGTGAATTCTTAGAGCATCTACCCTCCTCACAAAACTACTTTTTACACAGAACTTACTATCTTTATATCCTATTCTACATTATCATAATTAAGATTAACTATAAGATTATATAATTAAAAGGAAGTTATGAGCTATTATTACATCTGTTTTTTTAATTTGCTCACCCAGAGGGTGGGAGTAGCATATATTAAACAGAATATATATGTGAAGCACCTGGTGCCTAGTAGGGCTTATTTAGTTGTCTTTCCTTTCTTGAACTTTATTGTACAGTAGGGATGATTTGATTTAGTCCCTTCGAACCCGTATAATGGCTCCTGATACAGTTGGGATTTTATTCTGTCCTCATGATAAACTCATGCGTAACTAAGTGCCCACACAAGCACACAACATTCCCTGTTTACATTTGGTGCAACATAAAATACCATCCCCTTAAAATGGACTCGACCACTGTGCCTCATTCCTACTGCACATGCAGTGTTAAGCAACATTTTACACTAAAGCTGTGAAACCTGGAGGGATGTTTATCTTACAATGTTTTATTCCTATGAAACCAGAGAGAAAAATATATAATACCTGGTCATTAAAAGTGCTCCAAGTCTCACATTAACATCACAATGTATTTCAGATCCAGCGTTGTCTCCCCCCTAATCCATCCGGAGTCAGGGGAGAAGGAATACCCTTGAAGTTGCTTTTCGACACAGGTGGAATCCATTTTTTTTATATCAGCTCCCCCCGCCCCGGCCAAATTAAATCATTTTCACATTCTTCTTACTTGTTTACAATAAGAAAACTGCAGTTTATAGGCTGCATACTTTGAGACTTACTGTCATAATTTTTAAACTTCAGTATTTATTCACTTACTCAATTTATCGACCATTTAAATGCCTAGTCCTGTGCTGTGTTTGGAATATAAAGGTGAGCTAAGAAGATTTGATTCCTTTGAAGACTGCTGTGTTTGAAGGGGAGGTTGGGACACAAATAGTTACCACAAAGTGTGGTTAATTTGTAGAGGCTAGAGAGAGAGGGAGAAATTGTTAATGAACAAAAGAACATCCATATGGATGGAGCATTGAAGATGACTAGAGAAATCATGAAAATATGAGGATGGGGAGAACAGCAGATGATGGTTCATGAAAGGCCTTGTAAGCAAATGTTACCTTCTTTTTTAAAAAGTATTTTTTATTGTTGTTCAAGTACAGTTATCTCCATTTTAACATGTTATAGAAGTGCCATCAGCCAAAAATCTATTTTTATGTACTACTGATAAGTTTTTAAAATGTTAGTGACAAAAAAGACAAATAAGTATATTTGGACTATTGTAATATACTTTGGTTCTTGAGTTGTCTCAGGTACACTAAAGTGACCCCAGTTACTGGGATAGAGACTGCTTTTGGTCTGAGCCTTAATTCCTCTGCTACTTAGGCACTCCTCAGATACATATGCCTCTACCTTACCTCCTTACATGTTTCTAGAAAACCATAAATGCTTGTGCCAATTTTACTTAAAGGAAGAGCACTTAGTTCACTCTGTTGATCTGTTGTGCTAATCAAATAGTAAAACAATTACTACTGAACTCTTTAATGAGATTTTTAAAACTATCCCCCTAATTTTTTTCTAGTATACTGTTAATCTATTAATCTATCAACTAATGTACTCTATCATTGTTAGGTCTAATCTCTTTTTCCTTCGAATTTTATACAGGATGCTAAAAGAAGCTCTCTAAAGATCGTTTAGAGCAAAATGTTTAATATCTGCATACCAAAATAAAGTTAAATAGTCTTGCCACTGAATGAACCCATAGAAAACCTCCCTAAATACATTTATGACACATTGTTTTCTAATTAGAGAAACTTGTGATTTTTAATGTCACAGTAATAGCTGATAGCTAACCTTAGACATTATTTTTATTTCTTGGGAAACAGCCATAGGATAGTTTTCATTGTTATAGTATTTCTTTAGTCTTTTTACTTTCCTCTGAGAAAGAAAGAGTTTAGTACAAACCCAGCCCCTCTATTAATCTGCAAGTAATATAAACTCCTGTGCATATCACACTCTATTAAGGGCTGAACGGTAATGTGGGGCAAGGGAAGTATTAGGAGAAACAGCAGTATATATGGCAGGTTGTGAGATCAGAGTTAGCATCTAGGCTCAGGGAGAGAATGAGGAAAGGCAAAATGTAACACCCTGTTCTATCTAGATAAGATAATCATGGCTTCAGGGATTTAGAGGGAGTATTGGTACTGAAAAAACATGGAAGGAAGAAAGAAAGAAAAAAAAAAAAACAAAGAAAGAAATTAGCTCCTAGCCAGTATTCTGCTGATAGTGATTCAGAATCATTCTCTTCAAATACAAAGGACATTATTATGACCCTTTGTGATTTATCACAGTTGAGTTCAATGTGAGGTAGGCCTGAATTTTAACAATTTTGAAACATACTGCTATGTTGTTATTATTGTTGTTGTTTATAGAGGAAAATGCAGCAAATTGACAACTTTATACAAAACAATTTCAGACTAAAAACGGGGTTTATTACTACATAGATGGAAAACAATAAACTGGAACCTTTTATTATGATGTTTGGAGATGATTAATTCAACAGTGTGTGTGTGAGTCTGTAAAGGTAGATTAAAAATCAGCTAATATTGATTTCAGTTCTTCATGACCATCATTAAGTGTATACTTTATAGTTGTTGTAATCCATTCTAAAACACCATCAGGTATGTGGTCATTTAAGGACATATTTATGCTTGTCACCCATTGGAGATTGGTTGTCGCTTCCATATTGTCAATGGCTTGTTGATGATGGTCTCAGCCTTGTCACAGGCTAATTCTTAGTCACAGCTGATCCTTTAAAGCTGTAAAACTCTAACATTTGTCTTATGTAAAATGACCTTTGAAACTAAATGTCTAAAACAGATGTCTAGAAACAAAAGCAAGTACTTTTATCTGCATTCTACTTTACCATTAAAAACCTATGGAACCAAAATGCTTAGAGACCCTCCACCAGAAGGGAAGAAGTACTTTATGTACCAATTTATCAGTTTTATTCATTAGTATTAAAATCCTGTGGATAACTTTTTAGATAATGTTTCTAAAACATCAGTTTTAGGATTAAGAATAGTGGTGAGTGACAAAACCAAAAAAAAAAAAAATGACTTAAACAAAATACGACTAGTTTTCTCTCACATGTAACCCTGAAACAGAGCATCCGGAGCTGAAATGGCCACATAATATCAAGCACATAATCTTTTTCAATGAGTTTCTTTCACTTTGTAGTATCTGTGGTCAAAGATACGCCAGTTCAAAGCATCATATCTGTACTTCAGGCTGCAGGAAGAACAGAGGAAAGGAAAAGATCTCACCATTTTTTAAAAATAAACACTTCCCAAAATCTGTACAACCCTTACACGTCTTTTTTCAGGTGAAATATGTTTTTAAATCATTTTTAATAAAAATTATTAAAAGGTGTAGCATGATGATTTTTGTATGCACACACATAGTGAAATGATTACTACAGTCAAGCTAATTCTATCACCCACAGAGTTATAGTTTGTGTGTGTGGAGTGAGAGCATCTGAACTCCCTCCTAGCAAGTTTCCAGCATTAATGCAGTGTTATTACCTATAGTTATCATACTGTCCATTAGATCCCTAGATTTAATTGCTTTACATAACTTGAACCTTGACCAGTGTCTCTCTGTTTCTTTCCCAAGTACAAGTAAGGCAAATAATAAGGTTTCCATCTTCTGAAAGATTCACAAGCCCCTCGGGCCAAAACAGGGCATGTATTTATTGATATTTCCAACATTGAAAAAATGCAGAGTCTTAGGGGGGAGCACAATAACAAAGAATTCTTAAGACATAGACCCTGTTCTTAAGGAGCTAAGCATCTATAATTTCTCATCAACTCTTTCATACTTCTCTCTCACTCCTCATTTTATACATGCAGAAATCCTTCCACAGAGAAGAGATAATAAGTATTCTTTGGCATAACTAGTTAATGGTAGAACCTAGATAAGAAATTAGATTTCCCAACACTTTGCTTTTGGCAACTATGCTTAAAAAAGGGGGCTAAGGACATCTTATGTCAATATCGATGAAGTGTCTGAGATTTTACTCTACTTATAGGCTAATGTTATCACAGTTTCATGGATGTTAGCAGGAAATACAAAACTCCTGGATCAGAGGTGTAAGACTTTATTACTCACAGTAGCCAGACAGTCACCAAGTTTGCACCTGTCTCCTGAGCCCGAAATTACTACAGAAGCAATGTGAACAGCCTGCATGGATGCCGTAGATGCCTTGGGTTCTGTTAAAAGAGAAGATTGTGGAGCTCTGGTTACCAGAAGGGTTACCAGTAGGGTTTTATAGCAGCCAGTAAGCAAGCCTGCTCAGAGGGAGACATTACCTCCTTCTACAAGAGCTTGAACAAAGAGCATTACTCTTTCCTCTTTACTGAGGCCTTGCAGTCTTGGCATTCCCAACAAAACATGCAGCAGTGTGAAAGACCAGTGAGGGAGTGTCTTCCCACCACCTGAGAGGTGGAGAGGTAAACATGGCAGATGTACCTTCTAAAGTAGCTCTTCCCAAACTGCACTAGACACAATAATACACAAAGGATCTGGTAAATGCACAGGTTCAATAATTCTGAAGCATAAACTGAGATTCTAAATTTTCTCAACTTCCCAGGGATGCTAATGCTGTGAATCCAAGGAACACCCTTCATTAACTAGTAAGATTCTAACAGGAATTTAATTAGGTCTGAAAATGGGTTATTTGGGGCACCATATTCTAGATTCTGGGCCTCTATCTTGAAGGCCCAGAGAGTGTCTCTAGTTCACTGGCTAGGATTTAGCAGACTATGAGAAACTGATACTGAATAAAAATATAGGAGTCCAAAACATACATCTGAGTAGACCTCAGAATACTGCTTCGTTAATTTACAGTAAGAGAATGACGTGGATTACAATGTTCATATTATCATAATCAGCTCCTTCTGTTCCTAAAATGAAGCTACAGGAGAAGCCATTTTATAATCGGAAGTCATTTCATTAATTCATCGTGAGATATCACTGTGTGAGGAGAGAAAATACTTGAAATCTGCAGGATAAGCCATTCACTCTCTTTAGATAGCCCTGCATAGGACACCAAGTCGTAATCAGCGGGTTGCGTGGTGAGCATGGAATCAGAACAAGGAGATATAAATAAATCAAATATTTAATGGCATTAGTGTAAAATCAACATTGTTTCATTCTTCTCAAAAAATGGCAGTTTCCAGGAGGACAAAATATGCACAAACCTCACTAACCCTGGCTCTCTTTTTTCTGAATGGTATGTACCTGACATCCATCCCTAATTCTCTCCTCTTCCCAGATTTACCTCTGTGACATTTCTTTATCTATGTATGCAGCTGACCAGATCCAATCTCTGCTGTTTTACCCTTAGGGCTAACATATTCTTTGTTTAAATGTGTTCATATAGTCAAACAAGTTTCTGTCAAGTTCTGTTTCTTATATAATATTTTTGTCCTTAAAAGGTAATTTTGCATATATTTGTTCTGATCAGTTGCTTTCATAACTTACTTTCAAAGGGCAAGCTCGTTTTCAATTCTGCAGGTGAAGTGGGGTATAAGCTATCAAAAAGGCATTCCATCCAATGCCAACTAGTTATTCCATTGCTCATTTCTTCAACTGATCATTTGGTGTCTCTGTAAAAATAAAATTTAAAAAATACTCTCAAATAAAAATTTTAAAATGAGCTTTTTATTTTCCTTGAAATCATTTTAGGAAAGTTGTCATTGAGGGCTATGTTTATGAATTATACTATCACTGTTCAAACCACATCAAGTATCTGCAATATTTCTATTAATCTCCATGACTAATATGATCAGAACTTCTTTGTGTCTAGAAAACATCTCTAAATATTATAAAAAGGCATTAATTATATATACTTATATATTATATATTGATTTTATATATTTATTGTGAATGTACATATATCAAACATATTTTACATAATTTTATCTATTAATTATATAATATACATTATATACTAATTTTATATATATTTATATATAGTTGTGTGTGTGTATATATAAACATATGAGTTCTGTCCAAAATATTCAGCCATGTAACATGAAAAATAGGGATATTTATTGAAGAAGATACAAAATACAAGAAATATTGAACACAGGACAGTGACACCTCAGTCTCCTTCAAAGTACACGCCTTGGGACCTCACACAGTTCTCCCAATCGCCAATCAGCTACCCCCTTATATTTTCCTGAATCTCATAGATAGTATGGATTCTCTTCCCTTTCAATGGTGGTTTTAGTTTAGGGGAAAGCCAGAAGTCACAGGGCGCCAAATCTGGCTGTAGGAGAGCTGAGTTACCTGGGTGATTTGATGTTTTGCAAAAAAATTCTGCACAAAAAAGGATGCATGGGTGGGCACATTGTCATGATGAAGCTGCCAATCACCAATTGCCTATGGCTGTGACCTTTTGAGTCATCCGAATAGTTTCTTCAGAGGAATGTTCAAGCTTAATGCAAAATTTGATGCAGATTTATTGCTCTACTTGCTCAGTCATTTTGAATGTGACAGCCACATGCACACTCAGTGGTGTCTACCTCCCCACTGACTAGTACAGTGAAGTTGTCATTGTGCACACATGCCCATTCCAGTCCACTCTCCTTGGATGCCAGGTTACATTGATGTCGCACAAACTGTTGTAGTTATGTTAACAATGGCTGGACTTTTTCCAGACAGTCATTGGTACATATGTAAATAAATACATACATACTATAACCAAACCTCTTTACACACAAATAAAACATGTTCTATTGAAAATTATTGGCTTATTAGCCCACCATCTGGAAAGTAGAATATCTTTTCTTCATAGAAACATGCATTTATTCATTCTTTCATTACTAAATATGGACTCTGTGCTAGAATCCATGTCAGTTGTTAGACATCCAATGTCAGTAAGGCAGCCATAGCCCCAATCCTCAAGAAATATATAATCTGTGAGAGATATTAACATTCTATCAGAGAATATAATACTCAAAGATCAGGTGACTTTCCAAAGAAATTGATATCTAGTCTGAGACCTTAAGAATGAGTATTAGGCAAAAGGAGAGGCTGGCTAGACGACTTCAGGGAGATGAAAGAGTATGTTTCAATCCCCAAGGCAAAACAAGACTATTTCTCAGACAGGTTTATAAAAGTCTGTTTAATCCAAAATACAGTAAAAGTGGAATCACAAATTGATGATGATGAAGAAAAAAATATCTAGTTGTTAGATCTTAGGTCTAAAGTTTATAAGAGTCCTAAAGAGGTCATCTTATCTAGCCCTTAATATTCAAGATGGGGAGACTGCAGCACAATAACAAGTACAACATAACATGAAAGTTAGCGGCAGGGCCCAGACCAGAAGCCAAGTCACCACAGTCTCCCAGCAAACCTGGCCTCAGTGATAGAGAAAATTATACAATGAAATATGCCTACAACCGAACAGCTGTATTCAGAGTTCCAATTTAAGATAACATGCATTCTGAGTGTTACACGTTAGACTCATAGGCTTTAACTAACATGTTCATAGGTGAATACATGTATGTTTATATCTACATATATCTACCTATATATAGATATAGATATCAGTTAAGAATTAAGTTTCATTGCCAGTAAAAGATGTCTCATATATGGTATCTTAAAATATTTGTGGTTTGGTTTTCCTTGTGCAACTAAAAATCTAGAAATTAAAAAAAAATTGTCTCTTATATTGGTACCACATTGTTAACAAAAATCAAACATCTATCCCTTCAACCTTAGCGTGTTTTTGTTGTCTCATTTGCACAAGATGGCAGACAGCACTCCAACATCACAACAGTGCCCCAAGTAAGAAGAAGGAACTCGCACGGGCTGGGTGAATCTGCTATCTTTTTAAGAACTTTCCCAGAAGCTCCACCTAGCAACCTTTATTTATACTTCTTTACCTGAACTGTGTCATATACTACTTTTTTTGTAAGAAAGGCTAGAAAATACAGCGTTTACTCAACCAGGTACATGGTTGCCCTGACAGAATTAACTGTTAAGGTCTAAATCTAACATTTGGCCAGGGACTCAAATGTTGCTTCTTCCCCCTAGTTTAGCTATTTTCTTAATATTTAGGCAGGTCATGACATGTCCATAAATTTGTTTCCCTCATTTTTCAACTGGAATGGGATTAAATAAATATATTTAGTTTTGAAAATTTCAATAAACTAAATAGTTTCCTTCATCTTTATTATGGCTATTTTTCCCAGAGAATTGTCCAGAAAAAACAAAAAGAAAAAGTGGGCTCAGGCCCCTAAGTGGATAGTTGACTCTCTCCTGTGACACTTACACCTTTGTCCAGGAGAGGCTGTGAGACACAATTCCGGGACACAGAGTCGGATAAAAACAGATTGGTCTGGCAAGCGTACTGCCTTACTCAATGCCTCTCACAGCTCTGGATGTCATTGACTGGTGAACAGGTAGCTGTACAGGCCTTAAAGAATTCTTTTAAGCTTTCGAATCACTGTCAGGAAAATAAGGAGCACGAATACCCCAATGTCCAAGCTTTTTTCCCTCCGGGCAGTAGTTCTATCTGTTCACATCATCGTAATTTATTTGGGTCTCATTTTAATAAGGCCCATTGTTTATTTCTAGATGAAGTTCTCTTTACAGTCTTCTTAGGTGGCATGTGAAGAGTAAACTCATATTTTACTTCTTATACATATGTTAGTAAAACAAACTTCCTGGTTCACTTTCAAACTACTTATATTCTTAGCACACAGAAACTCATATGTGTATTAAACAAACTCACAGCTATTCTTAAACCAGAGGTAGTGACACCATGTGACTTGTATGTGGGAGAGGAAGGCTGCTGGCAATGAGAATTCTCCTCAAAACACTTATTTGCTACAAGAACTCAGCCTCTGGAAGTTTTGTTTAGCTCTGGGTTCCTCCAGGGACACTTCCTTTGCCAGTCCTCTGAGAAACAGAACATTGCTTTAAAGATGGTATTAGCAAACCAATCTAAAATAACCATCCTTTTCAACTGTTCATTGATTATTCCTCCAGGGGTCCCTTTGAGGGTGTGAGAAACTAGAAGCCAAGGTGCCATGTCTATTTATTTATTGGCATCCAGCACAATGACATGTGCAGTCAGGCATTTAATACCTAATGTTGTTTCCATGGCAGTGACTCTGACTTTGAGTAGGTTAATACACTCACACATCTGCAAGCCTCATGGGCACTTTCAGTCGCTGTGAGTAACAATAAGGAATGGAGGAGATCTGAGGAGTCACAAATGTTTAAAGGGCTTGTTGGAATTTTAAACTCTAATGAAGAACTTGCAACAAAGCCAGATAAAGCCAGTTTAAGCCCAGAAATCATCAGTGTTTTAATATCAGAGAGAAAAGCTGATTCTCAAAGTTCATTTGAAAAATTAAAGTTCAGAAATACGGCTTGAACAAGTTATAAATTTATAGTACAATAATGTGTCCACCCCATTCCAGGTTGATACTGGATATTATATGGAAATCAGGTAGGGTGCAAGCAAGGCATATTTGTTTGTGCCAGTTTTACACTATTGACTCTTGAAAAATGTGTGTCACAAAAAGTGTACTTTGAAGACAGCAGCTGTCTGTATAATCATCTCACATTTCAGATTCTAAACTTTTTATTGTTTTTGTTCCTCCTAGTTTTGCACATTTTGGGCCAATAATTTTTGTTTGACCTGGATCATGGCAAAATCAATTTGGGCAACCATACAGAAAATGACTATTTGTTAAAATGGTAAATTTACGATGCTGACTCAGACTATGATTACAGTAGATGTTTCTGTGCTCCAGGGAAATAAGGGAATAGTTCTGTATTGATTCAATAATGTGATGACATCTCTCTTAAATATGTTTTGTGAGGCAACAAAATACCTGTGGCTCCTGCACCTTAACTTTCAGGAAGCTTTAGATAAATCTCTCCCCAAATACATTCATCACTAAGAAGGAAGTCATTATAGAATGCTCCTTTTGACTAAAATGTGTGCCACTTTCTAATAAGGATTTTCTCACATTGTATATGAACTTTTCACTTATTAATGTATTTGTTTTCTGAAAACATTTTACTTCTTCACACATCATTAGTTTAATTTCACAATTAGCTACATATGTTATATTTTATACATCACTGTCCAATTTGTAAGTGTAGGTAATTTTAGAATCAAAAAGAGACATCAGTAAATGTTCTCTTTTTGTGTGTCTTTTTTCATGAATGTGAAACAAACCAACACACACAAAAAACACCCAAACAAAATAACACCAACAAGCAATTGCAAAAGCTTTGGACTAAGGTATCAGCTACAAACAAAATCTTTTATTAACTCTAACCTTTCAGTTTGGTTAAAGCTTATAAACACTTTAGCTAGTTTTCCTCTGAGAACTCTAATGATTTGTTCTATAAAATTTGTTCATTATTCCTTCATGTATTAAATAAAAAGAGGTGGCTAGAGTCATATAATAATATTTCAGCATATTTTTCTTTAAAAGTAATAATAAGGTGCCCAATATAAACAAAGCTTATAAGTATTATTAAGAAACAATTTAATCACACAACATAAGATAATTTGACCACTGGAGGTGTGCATTTACAAGTAAGGAAAGTTTTTATAATGCACAAATTGTATATTATAATTTTCACCAAAAAAATACTGGGTAGTAATTATACATCACTTTCCAATTTGTGATTACAGGTAATTTTAGTACTTGTAAAGCCATACACACCCAGCATACCTCTCAAGTTAATGTATCAGTGTTAGTGGGGTAAAAAAAGTGTGTGTGTGTGTGTGTGTGTGTGTGTAGCCATAGGCAGGGTGAACAAATATAAAGTTTTGAGTGTCTGTGCCATTGGGGTACAAATGTAACTATGTTTCACTTGCCGAAGAAAAGACCACGTATGAAAACTCCAAGCCTATAATAACAAATTAAAAACAGTTTCTTGTTATAAAAGACATAAACAATACTAAGCTATTCCCTCCCAGAATCTTAACACATGGGCTCCCTCTGGAAAATTCCTCCATGTGCCAACAGATTGTGAAAAAGAAGAGTAGACAACACTGCCCAGATTATACTAATGACTTAAAAACACTTTATCTGGTCCTCAAAATTATCTTGCATAAAACTTCTTTTCCTGTTTTTCAAGAAACTGGGTCTTCAAGAGATTCAGGTAGTGCAAAGTCACAGAAGCAGTTCAGGGGACAAAATGAAGCTAGAACCTTTATTTTGTACAATCTAGTACCTGTTACACAGTAATGAGCACCACTGGAAAAGAAATGGTGCTTAAGCAGGAATGGAGGACAGGGAAGGACCCCACTGGGGAGTCATACCTGTCTCAACTGTCTTGAGGGTGACCTGAAACACAGTTCAAGTCACCAGTTTACAATTCAATGAGGAAGAAAATCTCTCAATGACTTCGTGTATAACGATGATTTCAATTGCCCAGGAGACAACCACAGCTTTCTCCCAGAGTAACCCAGGTAAAATCCAAGCACCGGCTATTTAGTATCTCCACTGTACACTTTAGTAAGGGCAAGAACCATGGGTAACCTCAACAAAACCAGGTTATCTTGTTGGGAAAAATGAAGAGCATCTGAAATAGCATCAACAACAAATAAATAAACAAATAAATAAGAAAGGCTTAAAAACCTTAAAACAGTAATCTAGAACATTACTGAAAATTTTGCATATGAGTCACCAAGTATGGCAAGAGAAATAATAATAAATTTCTTTATTTCTCTCTAAAATACACTAAACTTTACCTTAACTGCCTAGATAGTTTTTTGTCTCTCTTCCATACTCAAGCTGTGATTTCTTTTTTTCTTTTTTTTCTCTTTCTTTCTTTCTCTTTCTTTCTTTTCTTTTTCTTTCTTTCTTTCTTTCTTTCTTTCTTTCTTTCTTTCTTTCTTTCTTCCTTCCTTCCTTCCTTCCTTCCTTCCTTCCTTCCTTCCTTCCTTCCTTCCTTCTTCTTTCTTCTTCCTCTTTCTTTCTTTCTTTCTTTCTTTCTTTCTTTCTTTCTTTCTTTCTCTCCTTTCTTTCAAGTTTCAGAAGACTGAGGGTCTTCTTTAATTTAAAAAAATTTAAATTACTGTTGACATACAATAATTATATTAGTTTCAGGTGTACAACCCCATGATGAGACAGTTATATAATTTACAAAGTGATCACCATGATAAATCTACCCATCTGACACCATATATACTTATTACAATATTGTTGGCTATATTTCCTGTGCCGTACATTACACACACTTGACTCTTTTGAACTATGAGTTTGTACTTCTTAATCCCTTCAACCTTTTTCACCCATCTCCCTAGTCTCCTTTCCATCTGGCAACTGGCAAAATGTTCTATGTATCTATGAGCCTATTTCTGTTCTGCTTGTTTATTTATTTTGTTGTTTAGATTCCAGGTAAAACTGAAAACATCTGGCATTTGTCTTTCTCTCTCTGACTTACCTCACTCAGCACAACACCCTCTAGGTCCATCGATATTGTTGTAGATGAAAACATTTCACTCTTTTCTGTCTGGTGCATATTCCATTATATGTATGGACCACTTTTTTATCCATTCATTTATTGATAGAGACTTAGGTTGCTTTCACAGCTTGACTATTGTAAATTAAGCTGCAATAAACATATGGATGTATAAGTCTTTTCAATTTCGTGTTTTGGGTTTCTTCAGATAAATACTTAGAAGTAAACTTACTGGGTCTTTCTTTGTCTGTTGTTAAAGAATTTGTTTTAAAATCTATTTTTTCAGGTATAAATATTGCTTACTAAGTTTTTTTTGTTTCCATTTTCATGAAATACCTTTTTCCATCCTTTTATTTTCTGTCTGTATGTGTCTTTTCATCTGCACTGAGTCTCTTGTAGACAACATATGCCGGGGTCTTGTTTTGTTATCGACTCAGCCACTGTGTGTCTTTTGATTGGAGCAGTTAATCTATTTGCATTTATAGGAATTGTTAATATATGTATTTATTGCCATTTTATTATTCATATTTTTACTTTTTTCTTAAAGGAGATCCTTTAACATTTCTTATAATACAGGTTTGGGGGTGATAAACTCCTTTAGCTTTTTCTTGTATGGAAAACTCCTCATCTGTCCTTTGATTTTAAATGATAGCTTACCTGGGTGGAATGAGTAATCTTGATTGTAGGTCCTTGTTTTTTATACTTTGAATATTTCTTGCCAATCCCTTCTGACCTGAAATGTTTCTGTTGAGAAATCAGCTGACAGTCTTAAAAGGGAGCTCTCTTGTAGGTAAGTAACTACTTTTCTCTTGCTGCTTTTAAGATTCTCCCTTTGTCTTTAGCTTTTGGCTGTTTAACTATAATGTGTCTTGGTGTCGGCCTCCTTGGGTTAATCTTGTTTAGGGCTCTTCCTGGAGTTGTATGTCTTCCTGGAATCGTATGTCTATCTCCTTTACCTAGGTTAGGATAGTTTTCTGTTTTTATATTTTCAAATAGGCCAGCAATTTCTTGCTTTCTCTCCTATCCTTCCAGCACCCCCACAATGCAAATGTCGGTATGCTTGAAGTTGTCCCAGAGATTCCTTACACTGTCTTCATTTTTGGGAGGATTATTCTGATTGGGTGCTTTTTGCTTCTTTATCTTCCAAATTGCTGATTTAATCCTCTGTTTCATGTACTCTACAGTTGATTCCCTATAATGTATTTTTCATTTCAGTTAGTGTATTCTTCATTTCTGTTTCTTTTTTTGTTTTCTTTCTCTATTTTTACATTTTCTACCTCTTTGTTGAAGTTCTCATTATGTTCTTCTACTCTTCTTCTATGTTATTAAGCATCCTTATAATCAGTGTTTTAACTCTGCATCTGGTAGATTGCTTATCTCCATTTTATTTAGTTCTTTTTCTGGCGTTTTGTTCTATTCTTTCATTTGAGGCCTGTTTCTTTGTACCCTCATTTTGTTTCCATGTTTTAAGTACAGCCTCTATGTCTCCTAGTCTTGGTAAAGCAATCTTATGTAGCAGGTGTTCTGTAGGGCCCAAGAGTGCATTTTCCCCAGTCACTTGAGCAGGGCACTCCAGGTACATCACCTCTACCAAGTGGGCTGTGTGCACTTTGCTACTGCAGTTGAGCCTTAATTGCTTTTGACACGTCAGTGTGAGGGATTGATCCCAGGCTAAATGGCTGTGAAGACTGGCTGCAGCCACCATGAAGGATCTGCTGTTCAGGAGCCCACCGCCCAGAGCAGAATTCTCATCAATGGGATTCAGGTACCTGCTGAGTTCACCCCTTGAGTATGTTGCTTATGGATGTGGCTAGATGGTGCTTCAGCAAGGTCTGAAGAGGTCCACTAGGTCCACTGACTCTGGGGCTTCCTGGGAGGGGCAGGCCAAGGTCAGCTACTACCTGTATTCTGCCTGAGGCCACCCAGCATGAGCTACAAGTGATCTGCAGATGGCTGACACTAGTGTTAGGTTTGGAGGTGCCCCAGAGAGTCCAAGCTATAAACCAAGGCCAGCTGCTGCTAGTGCCAAGTCTTGGGCCACTTAACAAGAGGTATGAGGTATAAAGAGGCCAGATGCTGCTTGTTTAAGAGATTTTTAGAAGAAGTATGCAGCATGAGCCAAGATAGAGCATTTGTATAAAGTTAAATAAATAAATTAAAAACTTGGAAAGATTTGTTTGGGCCTGCAAGTTGAGTAGGGTGGTTTATCAGGAAATTACCTGGGTAGGGAAAAAAATGTTATCCAGCTTGATGGAGACTCAGATATGCTACCCATCAGCTGACTCTGTGAGGGAGGGCCCAGAAAAGAAACAATGTCCTCTACCAGCACTTCTGTCTGGGAGAAGGATGCACCTCCAGCTTTTACCCTGATGCTAAGCAATTTAGCTAATCCATGTATATTCCTGGTAACTTTGGAGCTGATGCCACAAAGCTGAAGCTCAGAGTATGTGAGTCAGTAAATCTGCATGTGGGCCCTTTAAGAAGAACTTCCTGGGAATTCAGGAAACTCTGTCTCACTCAGCCACAAGCCCTACTGGTTTTTATGGCCAGAAGTTATGAGGACTCCTCATCTTGGCACTAGAACCCTGGGCCCTGGGACCTGGTATGGGGCTGAGTACCCTGGCTCTTCAGGGGGAACATCTGTAGTCAGGATACCACTTCTGGCTTTTATCCTTCACATGTAAGTGTGGAACCAGTCAACTCAGGGTCTTGGCCCCAGTCTCAACGTGCCTTCTTTATATCCATGGTTATAGGATTTCTGTTCAGCTAGATTTCAGGTGGTTCTAAATGCTGATTGTCTGTAGTTTAGTTGTAATTTTGATGTCTTTGTGGGAGGTTCTAAATACTGCATTTAAGTAGCTGCCATATGGACTGAAGCTGGTATAGCAGACTGTGTGCTGGCTCACTTTCTCTTTCTCCTTTCCTTTCTCTCAACCCCTCCTCCCACACCCAGTTTATTAATTTTTTCTCAGTTTATTTCTTATGTGAAGTGACTTATTATTTATCTAAGATTCTAAAATTCATCCATTACATACTCCTAACAACAAATAACAAAAGATCCTTGCCCACAAGAAGCATTATGTACATGTGTGTATATATATGCATGTACACATACACAAAACATATATACATATATGCTATACATATACACATGAAATATGTAATTCCTTTATTTTATAATTACTATGTATATGTATGTTCACATATAGATGTATAGCACATACAGTATATATACAAACTACATAGAAATATATATATATATAAATGAAGTCTTATAATTTTATTTTGGTGTATTTATTAACATCCTCACAAATATATATATTTTTATCCTTGCCTGAGGATGTTTTTTTTTTTAAAGATTTTATTTATTTATCTTCAGAGGGGAAGGGAAGGAGAGAGGGAGAGAAACATCAATGTATGGTTGCCTTTTGTGCATCTCCTGCTGGGAACTGGCCTGCAGGGAACAGGTCTGCAACCCAGGCATGTACCCTGACTGGGAATCGAACCATGATTGTCTGGTTTGCAGGCCCGCACTCAATCCACTGAACTACACCAGCCAGGGCGTGAGGATGTTTTTTATTGATTCTAGAGAGAGAGGAAGAAGGAGTGAAAGAGAGAGAGAGAGAGAGAGGAACATCTCTCTCTCATGAGACAGAAACATAGATCAATTGCCTCCCATATGTGCCCTGGCAGGAGATCAAACCACAACCTAGATATGTGCCCTGACCAGAAATCAAACCCACAAAATTTTGGTGTATGGGGAGATGCTCCAGCCAACTGAGCCATCTGGCAAGGGCTCCAGAAATATGTTTTTTTATTTAAAACTAATTTCCAATATAGAATTCATAACGAAGTAATTTCAATAAATATTTGAGTGCCTAATAACTAACAAATTACTTTTTAGTTTGTTCATCAGCATATAACCTCTAAGTTCCTTGGGGACTCCTAGACTTGTTCTTGGGCTTCCAAGTTTTCTCCCTAGGTCTCTAGATTACGTCTCAGGGACAAAATAATAGAATCAGTGACACAAGGACCAAACATTTGGCAGAAATTATTCTTTTCTAAAGCTCATCATATTCTGAGGTCCTATAACTCTTGGGTGTAGAGTGCATATTCCCTGAGAAGGACATTAGAAAATGCCTCTAATCTGCCCACTTTGAAATCAGGTTAATGAAGTCACTTCCCTGAAATAGTGAAGGAAAGCAACAATCCACCCGACAACAAATAAAAGTGCCTTTTCTCTTGATACACAGTGTGATTGAATGGGTAGAATGGAAATGCTATCATTTTATGAATCTTTGAACTTACACATTGCTTATGCTGATATACTTTATTGTGAGATGAACAATGACAAATCAATTACAACGTGAAGTCTGGAATGAATAGCACAGCGAACTCTGAATTTCTACATGTCTGTATTATGTGGAAATCAAGCAATAGCAGAGCAGTTGCACAGTTTACCTGAGTTTTATTCTAAGTATCAGAAAAGCAGAAAAGCAGCTATGTGTAAACAATCATTACTAGAAAATATAAGTAACTATTTTAAAAAGCACAGGTGATTAAAGTATAGATAATAGCAAATGCTTATCAATTCTATATGATTTCTGCCTTTTCCAGAAATATTACTTTTAGAACAATCTTCCCTCAAGTCATTTTTCTAATACCCAGCTGCTATATTCATAGCAGAATCTATATTTAAAATGCTTTTTTGAAACTCCACCAAAATCTGCAATATTTAATAAATCTTATTTCAAGTAGATAGTTTGGAAATAGGATATAAATAAGGATAAAAGAAGGAAAGCACAACCAAAAGAAAATAATGTTGGTGTGTTTGCCCTTCTATAAAAAATATTGAGAACTCTCTCTTTTCTGTGTTCATTCTCTGATTGTCCTGAGGGACTCAGAACACTGTTTTTTGACATTTAGTGCTTAATCTTTTGATTCCATACATCACTATATTCTGTATTTCTGAACCAGTATCAATTATAAAGCTTTTAGTGGTAGTAGGTTATCTTACATTTAAAATTTTAAATATGATCAGCAAGAAAGAGAGCAATGAAGGCAAAACCACCGATTTAGAATATTAATAAGATGCATCACTTATTTTCTCAGCTCAGGGATGTCAGGTTTGTGCATTCTGCCTCCCATAACATCAGATGTGGGAGGCTGAGGCCATGGTCTCCAGTGATCCTACCAGATGGCCTGTCAGCATGGTGATGTGGTATCCGCATGGGTGAAAGGAGTCGAGAAGGGACTTGGACAACCCTTCCTCATCTAGAATCAGTTGTCAGTGCAGTCAATTGATGAGTCTTGGAAAAGAAAATTGTGGAGTTCCCTCCTGCAGGCAAAACTAGGTTGTACGTGGACTGAAAGTATTTTGAAGACAAAAAGGCAAGAGACAGAATGGCTTCTTGTCCCTCTAAAATTGTCCTTTACAGTTCCTTCCAGGGCTCACTCATTTTTTAAGCCACTTCCTCTTCATTCTCCATGGCCATTCTTTAACAACTCCCTTGAGATTAGGGCCCAGGTAACACAGGACCTAGCGTAACGTGCTCCCTTGTTTCTCCTCACTAGGAGCAAATTATTCCTTGTTTTGGCCTCTGCCACACCTGCTTATGTCTCTATGCAAAACTTTTATTTGTTTTTCTTTCACAGAAGACCTCACTGGCCAACTAAACCTGACTCTAACAGTAGTATGGACAACAGGGGAAACCTTTGCATTCTGTGCTATAAAATAGGTGCCCTACTTAAATTTTGGGGTTTTTTTTGAGAAACAAAAGGCAAGTTTATTTGTTCATTTCCTCTGTAAGATCCTTTGCCTGAGATGCTGCCAAAATTTAACCATCACACAACTGCAATCAACCACTTTTTGGGTTTTTTCTTTTAAACTTTTTTTTTTGAATTCTTGAAATGCAGCAAAGAAAAAGATTCAAATAAAATATTTGTTTTTAAATTCAATGAAGTGAAATCTTTGTATCCCATTAGAGTATATTTGTACTTTTACTTCTCAGGACTTTTTCACCCCCTTCTGTCCTGTTATAGCTTGAGAAGAGGTCTGCAAACTACTACCAAAGAACAAATTCAGCCACTACCTATT
The DNA here is from genome assembly GCF_021234435.1 of Artibeus jamaicensis. NCBI lineage: Eukaryota > Metazoa > Chordata > Mammalia > Chiroptera > Phyllostomidae > Artibeus > Artibeus jamaicensis. The sequence continues at coordinate 19,179,742 of NW_026522025.1, read as the reverse complement.
TTTGTATGGCCCATGAATTAAAAATAATTTTTGTATTTATTAATCATTGGAGAAGTCAACTGAATAATAAATCATGGCAAGTGAAAAATTACATGAAATTCAAGTTTCAAAGTCAATAAATAAAGTGTTTTTTTTTTTGTTTTGTTTTGTTTTGTTTTGGCACACAGCCTTGTCCATTTCCTCATGTATTGTCTGTAGCTACTCAGACCAGAGTTGAAAAGTTGCTAAGGAGGTCATTTAGCCTGTGTAGCCAAGAATGTTTGCCATCTGGTTCTTTACCAATAAAATTTTCTGACCCCTGTTTAAGAACATGAACTTAGACTAAAGACACCTAGGTTGAAATCCAACTCTGTTATTTACTAACATGTTACTTAATCTGGAACCATTGCACAGAGAGTATGGTTTCTAGGAATAAATGAGAAGATGCACAGAGACCACCACAGCAATTTATCTGATGAAGAATAATGTTAAATAGCTCTTTTTTTTTAAGTTGCCTAAAATTTTTATTACTACTTGTTGCCTTCTCTGTGCCTCAGTTTCTTATGTATAAAATACAGAAAATGCTGCCCTGGCTAGTGTTACTCAGTGGATTGAGTGCTGGCCTGCGAAACAAAGGGCTGCTGGTTCGTTTCCCAGTCAGGGCACATGCCCGGGTTGTGGGCCAGGTCGCCACTAGGGGGTGCTTGAGAAGCAACCACACGTTGTTGTTTCTCTCCCTCTCTCTCTCCCTCCTTTTCCCTGTCTAAAAATTAATAAATAAAATCTTTAAATAAAATAAAGTAAATTACAGAAAATACTATATTTTGTTCTACCTTGTTGACATAGTTTTCTAATGGCAATATAACATTAAAAATTCAGTCACTTTGAAAGTTAAAGGTATTATCCAAAATTTATTTTTCTAAATCTCTATTAGTTGCTAGGGCTGTCATCACAAATTCCCACAAACTGGTTGGCTTAAACCAACAGAAATGTATTCTCTCACAATTCTAGAGGCCATAGGTCCAAAATCAAAATGTGAGTAGGGTTGGTTATTTCTGCAGGCTCTGTGAATAATGTGCTCTATGCCTCACTACTACTTTCTGGTTATTGCCAGCCATCCTGGATGTCCTCTGATGGGTGGAAGCATATAATTCCATCTCTCCTGACCTCAATGGCCTCTTACCTGTGTGCCAGACATTCTGTTAAACCATGGCATATATTTTTATTATTTGACTTAACTGTAGACATAGATCAGCAGGAAATTATTATCAAGTATCCATAATAAAAACATAAATGTATAAAATTTTAAATTATTACATATGTCTGTTAAAGAGGACATTCCTGCCTGAAGTATTTCTAAGAATATTATCTCCTCCCTCACTGCCCCCATTAGTATTCTCTTTTTCTCAACATCTACAACTTCCACTTTACTCATTGTATTTAGTCCATGTTCCTTTTTTCCCCTCAGTTTATTTGCTATTTCTTTTTTCTGTGTCTCTATGTACCTGGTGAAGAAACTGAATAGTCAGCTGGTGCTCTGTGTGTTCCTGTCTGCGTGCCAGTACTTGTTGCTCTGCCCCATTTAACAGGCCTGAGTTCTTGATGAGAAAATATGCTCCGCACAGAGACCAGTACAATGTGGGCAATCATATGGAGAGACACTTATTTTCCCTGCTAAGCAAATAGCTTATTACTGAAAACCACAAGAACTGAGATGAAGTCTGTGTACAAGAAATGACATGAATCATAAAAGTCTTAGTCAGGCTTAAACCATTGTGTATGTATACATAGAAGCATGCATAAGCACACAAACTCCAGCTGTTTATTTTTTCCTTTTCTTTTCTTTTGAATATGTCTTAATTCTCTAGTAACTCCAAGCCAAAGATTAAGTCAAGTAAGATCTCAGTGGGAATCAGATCCAGCCCTGTTTCTGGGTTGAATTCATTGAAAGGCTCAAAGCATTGAAAGGATGGCTTCCTCCCAGGAACCATCAGAGAGGTGTTTTCTTTAGTACTAGTTTATTCTACATGGTTACTTCTCACTACATGGGTCATCGGCTGGTGTGAGGAGAGCATCTCAGCACTGGTTATTTACCTGAAAATACCATGCAAAATTTGTTTGCTTTTTAAAATAATTTCTAATCAACAGGTACTCTTAGGCTCCTTTTTAAGGTAGAGCGATGTGTAATAGAAATTGATGAACCCCAAGCTGGGGATCAAAACACCTGGATTTAAAACACAGCTCTGCAAGAGGTGAGCTTTGAAAGTCACCTAAGGTATTGGGACATGAGATAAGATTCTCTGTAGATCTCTTTCTAGCTCTGGGTCAATGATTATATGATCATTTGAGTTCCAGTTTTACCTTGGTGAGTCATAACTAGTCAATCATAGCCACCTAGTTCTTGTTGCCTTGTCAGTTTTATGAAAACTATTGGTGTCTAGAAATGAGAAAACACCAATATTGATAACAAATTATTTCTCTGAACTGCAAAAGGAAATTATGGTTTTTTTAGGGCATTTTTTTACTGCCTACTGTACATCTTTGTACTTGTGAGCACTAAGGGAGGGGAGAGAGATAAGAGAGAAAATATGAATAGAAGGGGCACTGAGTTTTGAATTGAATAAAAATAGAGGTGTTAAAGAAACAGAGCTTTTATCTCTCTGTATTCAGAGCAAAAAAAATAAAAGGGACAGAAATAAAATCTAGTGGATTCACTGGTTACCGTGTAGATGATCTTGCGAAGTTAGGACTCTGTGGTGATTATTATGTAAGATGATGACCGTACATTCCCTAGCAAGGAGCTGGTCATCTTAAAGGAGTATTTCTCTAACTGTAGAGTTCATGCAAAACACCTGGAAATTTTAAAATGCAGATTTGGATTCTGTAGGTCTCAGCTGGGGCTTAAGATTCTGCATTTTGAACAAGCTCCTAGGTGATTAATAAGGAAGTGTTGAGTAGCAAGGGAACAGGTATTTAATAAATGTAGTGCCTTTGCCCTTCTTCTGTCCCCATGCAAGCCTAAGTATGTTTACTCTGACGTGATAGATTGGAAAGTTGTTTTGTTTTGTTTTGTTTTGTTTTATTCTGATCAGCATGCCTGTTCTGTATCAAAGTCATCTATCACCTACAGGGAGGACAAAGCACACCAACAGTGCATTATTTTCAAGTCATCTTATGTCAACCTGCTGGGACAAGTCCCCAAACTTTCACCACTGTGATTTCTTCTCTTCTGAAGCCACCACTGTCAGTTCTCAAATACTAAAAATGATTGATTAAAATTGTCACCCTCCTTTACACTGACAAGGCAGTGTCCCCAGTAAAATTTTATTCCCTTGCTTGTTTTAGACTTACCTCGGTTAAGCAAATGTAACACAAAAATAAGTAAATCTTGTACCTACATTCCTCCATTCTCATGGTGTTACCATTTTTGATAGCCTTCTATTTCTTTAATGATAGCAAAAGACATAGAAATCATTTACTTGTCTTTCTACTATTTTTCTGTAAATAATAAAAGGTAATTTACTCTTCCTATGTATGATTAAAGCATATTTTAAATTATCCATTTAAGCATGATCTGTAATTAAAATTATGTGGGCATTTAGGATTTATTCTCCAAAAATGCCCTGTGACTTTCTCTGAACCAGCTCTTAGAGTCTAGGCGCAAAGCAACATAAACACGGTGAGGAAAAAAATCAGCCATATCTTGGGTTCATGCGCTGGCCATTTATCTATCACTTCCCAGGCAAAAGCTGTAGATATGTCTTTCCAGGAGATTAAGTATTTCCCAGAGTCAGCAGGAAACCTGAAATCTTCTCTTGCTGCATTTAAATAAAAGGTAGTTTGATTTCTTTCTGTTCCAATATGTTGCATAGAGCAATACCATTCTAAAAAACAACAAACAAGGAAGTATATGCCTCTGGGAGATTCTACTTTTTTTCATATATACTTCCCTCCCTGTAAGAGGATTACTCATCTTTACCAACTTCTAAATGATGTGTAAGTCCTCCCTCCCCTCAACATCAGTGTTTACCACATTTGAACAGAAGTCCTGAGAACTATTAGCAGTCTGTCTCCGACTCTTCCCTTGTCATGAGAAGGGCATTAGCCAGGTAAGAAAGATATATGGCCCTAGAGATATGGGCAAGAGATATTGAAACTGGCCCTAGAAAGAAGAAGACACCTGGAAAAGCAGTGGAACTACATTTCCCCTACTGTCAAAAAGTTACTTGGGCAAGAAATACATTTTTGTGTTGGAGTCATTGAGGATTTAGGACCGTTACCACAACACAATCCAACAAAAGATGACCTATACAAATGATTTAAAGAAAAGGAGAATGAAGTCCCTCAACTACAGAGTAAGATATAACCTAAATAGCCCAGTAGTTTTCTATAAAAGTTTTAAAAGGTAAGTGAGAATTAAAAGGTCACATTATGCTTTATGCCTTAGTAAGTCTTTACTAGGAAAGATATATAGATTTCATGTGGATTCTAGTGCTGCTTACTTGGAAGTACCTGCCTTAAATGCTAGGATAAGATGACTTTGAGGTATGTGTGAAAAAATCAGACCATTAATATTTGCAGGCGTGTGGTGGGAGTTATGGTAAGCACAGCAATATATTTGCTAACCTTGTTCTAAAACCAGGAAAAAATACCAAGGTAAACCTACAGATTTATATGCAATATTTTAAAGAAGGAAATAATATTTTTCTAGGTTCTAGGGAAATTTTATGCTTTTAAATGAGTGTCAGGATAACAACAGCAAAGGTAACAATGTAGAATAAGTTCTATTAAGAAAGTTTACTCTTTTCACTCTCTCAACATCATCATTTTAAAACTGGAGAGCATTACACTAAATGAAATAAACCAGTTGGTGAAAGACAAATACCATATGATCTCACCTATAAGAGGAATCTAATGAAGAAAATAAATTAATGAACAAAATAGAACCACAGGCATGGAAACATGTAACAGACCGAAAGTGACCTCCCTCCCTGGGAGGGAGGAGGTGGATGATGGTGGAAAGAAGGAGAAGGGACTAGTCAAAGAACATGTGTGAAGGACCTGTGGACATGGACAACAGGGTGGGAACTGACTATAGGAGCGGGGGGTGAGCAGAGAAGGGCAAAAGGGGATAAATTGGGACAACATAATAGAATAACAATAAGAATGATTAAATAATAAAAAATAAGAATACAATGTTATTTGCTAAATAAGTTATATGATTTATTCATAATAATCTGAATCAAACCTTTGGTACCTACATTGAAACTAAAAAGCTTTTAGCCATAAGAGAATAATAAGAACTTTAATAATTCATCATCACAGTATTTTGTGTCTCCACTTCACTTCAGCCCAAAACCCAGCAGTGGAACAGATTTTTTTTTAATGACCTCTAAATAAGGAAGTGTGATTACTCAGAGTCAAAACTATGGTTAATCATATGTTTTTTTTTCCAACTCAAGCAAAAGTGCAATTTAACAGTCCTACATCTCAATGATTCATGAATGCTATCTTTATGCATATTCATGAAAGAAAGATCTAAAAAGAATACTTTGTCACTTTTTTCCCTTTTTGATGTAGAAAGAGCAAAAACTAAAATGACATCTAAGCCATCTGTTCTACTCTTAAAACTTTAGAACTCAATGTGATTGGCCACACAGGGTTTTGAGTGTCTGTGTGGTCACACTTAATGCTTACCTTCAGCTATTTGGACACCAAAGTGTGTGGAGAACGATATTAAAAACTTGGGACCCTAAACACTTCTATATTATATGACTGTTTGATTTAATAGGTGCTTTATTTTCATTCTTTGAAATGTTTGGGGTTATCAGTTCAGATTTGGTTTGAGATTGGTATTTTATAAATTTAAATGAGCACATAATTTTATCCAGTTCAGTAAACCTCTTTTGTTTACCTTTAAGGAATAAAAAAGCAATGGAACTAATGAATGCAGAATTTAAAAAATCTCTTTTTTCTCTTTTTTATTTAATCTCTTTAAGGAGTGTGATATTCCAGTTTATTATCCAAAATGGAAAACTTTTGAGAGTAAAGGAGGGACCTATTAAAAACTATCTAAGGATCATCACAGGCAACCTAGGACATATAATCACACTGGCTATGGGAATATTTGGAATCTAAATGCTAAATCAAAATTGATAGGACCACTGATCTTTGTTAGAAGCTGGCTTTAATTATGTTCCTGGTAAACTCTTTAAACTCGCTCAGTCACTTTGTTGGCTGAAAGGAAGGTGGGGCTGTGGAAATGGCACAGTAAGATGAAGAGCTGCCCGACCTGAGACCTACTCCCGAGATCACTGACAGGATGTGCCAAGGGCTTTATATACAGTATATTACTTAGTTGTCACTGCAACATTATGACATAGTTTCCCAATTTTACAGAACATAAAACTGAGTCTCAAAGACATTAAATAACTCAAACAACTCCATATAGCTAGTGAATAGTGAAACCTGATTCAAAACCAGTTCTAGCTAGCTAGCAAAAGCTACATTATTTTTTAAAGCTCTTGAAAACTTTTCCCTTAGGTACAGCCTTCAGAGGACTAGAAGACAAAAGTCAAGACAATCTTTTTTATCTCAGAGAAGAGAATGGGTATAAAGCTCACTTTTTAATATAGCATCAAATCCTGTCTCATTTCATGACTCTTTGAGCCTTTGCTGGCCCTTCATGAGATCCACAATGTTCACCTTCAGGAGACACAGAATGCTGGGATTCAGAGCTAAGGGTAATTCAAATCACCTTAACAAAACTCTCGTGTGATCCAGTGGGAAGAAAATGAAATTTGTATTCATTCTGGTGGGTGACTTGGGAAGTTGTTCTGCCTCTCATAGTCCTAATGCCCTCAGCTGGTAATATTTACCTTACAGAACTGAAGAGTATCAGTAAATTGAATAAAATATATGATGGAAAACTATACAATATCTGGTACCTACTAAGATCATATGTAATGAAAGTTGACTTTATTACTTTTTCCCTCCCCCTTGTCCCACCCCTCATAGCACTGAAGGGATTTGAAAAAGAAGACTGGGGTTTAAGTCCTAGATGTGCTATTTATTAGCTTCTTAGCCTGGAAATCATCTCTGAGGCTCAATTTCCTCTCTTAAAATGGATATTGGTATAATAAGTCCCTTTGATATCTTTGTGGACAACTGTAAGTTGTATTAAAAAGTTCTTTATAAAAGTACATATAAACATTCTGTGTAAATGACATGTATAGTTATCAACACCACCATCATTGTCTTCGCATTCATCATTATCATCAGTACTGCCTTTTTATAGCTAGGGAAACATCTATGAAATAACCATGGACACTAGACTTCAAGTTAAGGTGAGGCAGCTGATTTTCAGATAATGCCTAGAGAACATTGGGTAGAAGAAAATCAGCAAATGTGGAATGATAGAATAGAAGGTTGAAAAAACAGGTCCAAGCTGAGATTCTGGTAGTCTTTCAATGACCATGAAATATGCATGGCATTTGCAATTCCTGGAAACTGTTTGCCAGAATGATAACCTGATCTATTTTGTTATTTAAGAGATATTGGTGTGGAAAAGTGTATACAATTAATGGTGTTTTGCTGAGTATTAAGGTCCCTGTATATAGTAGGATCTGCCAGAGCCAGTCACAGTATAACTTGAAAGGCATATCACAAACCAACTTGAAGAATTTTATTTAAAGCTCAAAGTGCTGTTATTGTTATTCTTTATTTCAAAATACTTTAGTAGGAACTTTTGGGATGATGAATGTATTCTGCCTGGTACTGTGATAGTAAATAAATGGCACTATACCTTTCTCAAAACCCACAGAAATATACATCATAAAAAATAAACTTTGTTTTATGAAAATTAAAAAAACTTAAACAGGATATCATGAAAACCCAAGGTGGAATGCGTGCTACGACAAATGAATCTAACTGTCTAACAAAGAAATCATATAACACACTGAAATTAGTGTGGAAGAATAGAGCTGATTTAAGGAAATTTGTAAAATTGTCTTTTGATTTGATACTATAAGGCTAAAGATAAAATAAACCATACTCTAGTTAGCACATTTAATTCTCATAGTACTATGGTTAGCAGTTCTGAAATCAATATTATATGCATACTGGGTTGAACAAATAAGTAAAAATTTTAAAGGTAATGAGAGTCTGCTTTCCCACTGTCTAAGACAGAAATTACACATGAGCAAAGACGAAATGCTAGAATTAACTATGGGGTGCTTGATTAGGGTTGGAAATATCAGTCTGTACTCATGTTGACTTTTATACAGATACAGACAGACATATACCGCAGTAATGGTGAGCACATCTCACCCCAGATTTTTGTTTTAATGCCATTCCCTAATCATGGAAATGCTGTTTTCTTGGGGAAATGGCTGATTCAAAGACTGAGCAGGGAAAATACATGGGGAGCCTAAAACATTCTGTGGTCACAACAGATAAGAACGTGCCAAAAAAAATAGTTGAGGAGCAGTAAAAAGGACACAGAAACTACCCAAAAGGGCTACAAATGACCAAAACTGGGACAATTTAAACTACAAAATAAATGTTGATAGTACAGTCATCCCTCCCTACATTGTAGTTCACTTATTGTGGCTTCACTGTATCTTGGATTTTTTAAATGTATATATCTAATTCTGTATCGCAGAGTTTTCACTATGTTGCAGGATTTTGTGGTACTGTACTTCACTGGTGAGCACCCATATAGAATTTTATATGTTAAAATTACATAGGTTTAAGAGTATAGAAAGTGTTTAAGAGTATGTGAAGTGTTTATAAGAATGTGGGAAAGGTTAATAAGAGAGTGGGAGAGGTTTATAGGAGTGTAGGAAGGGTTTATAAAGCCCTAAAATATATATATATAATAAAATAAATATAATGCCACTACTTCTTAGATTTTCACCTATTGCAGGGGTCTCTGGAACGTAACTCCCATGATAGGTGGGAGATCACTGTATTGGATTATACAGAATAAAGTAAACATCGTTGAGTCCATACTGATGTAAATAAATATATAATACATATACAAAGGGGGAGGGGCAATTCCTCCTTACTGAAGAATTCTAATTAATAAGTGTAGGAATGTGGGAAATACAAAAAACAGTAGTAATAAATTCTGCAGGTAAGAGCTGATATCTATTAAAATAAGTGGAAAATTTTAAATAGAAACAGGATATTTGCATATCCGCAAAATATCACCCCCCCAAATATGTATTAATTTGTGGGGAATTAACATATGTTCACAAATTCTCTGATACTTTATGTTTAGAGGTGGAGTTTAACTCCTCTCCCCTCTGGTGCGGACTGGACTTAGTGACTCACTGCTAATAAACGGAGTATGAAAATAGAAAAAAGTAAATTTACAGTGAACAAACTTAACAAAAATTCCTATTGTAACCAAACAATTAAGGCTAACATCACCCATAATAGATACACTGATATAATATACCCTGTTATGGTCGAGAGAGACAGGCAAGGCACATCAGCTCTGTGGCATCTTTCCTCAAAATATAATTTTAGTTTAATTATGAGAAAACATCAGAGGAATTCAAAGTGAATAACAGTCTATAAAATACCGACCAGCACTCTTCAAAGTGTCAGTAATGAGCAGATATCATCAATGGTTTGAGAAGAGATTTATGCATTCAAGATGGTATTGCAAAAGGGCTGAATAACTTATACTTTAGCTACTGATATGGTACCAATGTTAATTTCTTGGTATTGATAATTATATCGATAACTGATATTTGGTAATGGTCTCATAGCTACATAAGATTTCACCTTAGAGGAAACTGGGCAAAAGGTATAGGTGGACTCTGTTCTATCTATTGAAACTCTTTTGTAAGCTTAATTAAAATCACTTCATAATAAAAAATTAAAGCAAAATTATATCAGAATGAAGACTTCGCTTGATTAAAATGATGAGCAACTTAAGTTAATCTAGTGGAATCAAACAATTAGAAAAACTAGAAATATTTTATCAATATTTGCCTTCTCCCTCATTTTGATGTATTTCCTCCAAATATTTGATGTAACTGTGAAGGCATTTTGAACATGACATTCCCCTGATCCCATATCACTTCCAGCTAACACTCGTCTGGAACAGAGCCAAATTTTTCAGTCTTCACCATACTTAAAGTCAGCAATTCCAAGACTTCACACACTGACTCAGTATTTGAGACTCTACTCCTTCCTGTCTCTCTGATCGTTTCCCATTATTTTGTGCGGTACTCAAGGTGGTTGTTTCTCCAATGTACCCTCCCAAAAGTATTTGCATTTTCCGAGAAGAAGTGTGGGAGATGAACTACCTATACCTCAAAAGATGAATTCTTTCACTACAAACCATCAGGTCTCACAATATTTGGTTGTATGCAGTGAAAAAGGTTTTTAAATAGATCTATAGACTGCTTCTAAAGCCATTCCGACTCACAGCCTTCCTGATTTAAGGACTCTTTACACTTTGCAAAGTGTGCTCTCCACATTTCTATTTTTCACACAAAATAGAAATTATACATCTGTTGAGGTGTTTTCATGTTGCTATTTTACACACCTATTGCTCTGTGACTCTTCTTATTAGGAATGTTTGTCACCATATGTAGTTATAAAAAAGACATGAGAAATTGGTTAATTAAACATTTATTTATGTCTACCTTCAAAACAGAATATATATTCCTCTACCCTTCTCATTTGCACTTTGGAACTATACCTGTCCCTCTCTTTCTTTATGTTTTATTTTTCCCTGAGCATGGTTGTATATGTGAGTTTATGGGTGTGGGTATTCACCTGTGTGTATAATTATGAAATAGGAAAATGTATTTTAAAACACTAAAAGGATACAATGATCAAATATTGCACATTGATGATTTTTCTTAGAATTTCATGTGTACCTAAGATAATGTATGCACAAGGATTTATACATTATCATAGTAAACACTTCTGGAATTGCTGAGTATACCATAGCACTAAATTTTACATAATGGCCATATTGCATTAATTCTTCAGACAGTCGAGATGTTCTTCCCCATTAACTAATAGAGCTATGTGCACCTCTCTTCAGCAAACACTTCCCACTTTCTGTTTAGCCAATCTCTTGACTAGGTCATGAGCAGACTGCCTCAGACATATAAGACAAAGAGATTTTTCATACATATTACATGGAAATATGAGTTCTGTGCTTCAAATGCTAAAATCCAGCAGCAAAACCCTAGGTTTCAATGCAATATAGAGACTGCTATTGTGCACTATATTTTGATGAATCTGGGCTATCAGAATTCATCTAAAAACTATTTGATTTTCATTTCAAGAGAAGAGGTCTGGTAAATGATACTTTATAGTACATTAAATAATATTCTCTAAGTAGGTATGTCAAGTTCAGAATGTTATACCATTTTTTATGATCTAGTACTATCAAGTATGAGAGGATCTATAATCGTATTTTCTTTGATTATATAACATTATAAAAAATATCTTTTACTAAGTTTATAGCCTGGTATGTTAGAATGTTATTGGATAGAAATGCAACAAAAATCTGAGAGAATCCTCAAGGATCCTTTGCTCAAACCTATATATTACTAATATCCCAGTGAGGGTGAAGGACATTTGAAGATATTCTCAGCTCCTAGGGTTATAGAAAGCAACAAAGGAGTTCCAGAAAGTGACTTTTATCCATTCAGAGGTAGAGTGCATGTCATCATGCTAGAGAATATTTATTTTATTTTAATGAATTTTTGTTTGCCTTGTTTTTTAAAGTTACCTACAAAAGGAAAGAATGTGGCAAAATATTAAACTTTGAAGACTGAGACTGGCTAGGCTTCTGCTCTGTGCACACTCAGAAGTACTCTTATCAAGTCACTTTTTAGAATAACAGGTTCATTTTCTCCTCCCTTGTGGGTGGAGAACACATATAAGCTACCTTTACCTACATATCATTTTCAAGTGGTAAGCATTCTATTTTTTATGGCAAGATTTCATAAACCAAGATTCAGAAAGGAAATAATCTGTCTCGAATGTGGGGAGGGTAACACGGCACGCGGGTTTCTTCGTCTCTCTCTTCTTCTCCTGCAGACGTTGCTAATCAGCCTTAGCCATGTACAGCTCCCAAACATGCACTACCAATAATCGGAGTCAGCATGCAAGAAATACTCATTGGCTAAAAGATATTTGAATATGACTATCTGGGTAGGAACGTGTACAGATAACTCATAGCCACAGGCAACAGTGTGGTTAAGGCCAAAGGGAAGCGGGAGAGGGAAGGGCAAGAGGGAAGGGCGGAGGGAAGGTGGGCAAAGGGAGGGGGAACTGAGGACACCTGTAACAGTTTAAACAATAAAAACAAGTAAAAAAATTCTAATTCTCCTTGGAAGTCTGGCTTAAGACATGTGCAAAACAAAACAACAATAATAAAATCATAAACTGTGTCAAATAAAGTGACTAGCTGCTTAAACTGGGTATGATGTAAATGTATAATATGTGTAATTTGGGAGTGAGGAAGGCGCAGGGCAGCAATATCCAACTAGGGCTTCTCAATTTAGTGCTCAAAAAGCTAGCACACCTTGTCTCATATTGAATTCCAAGTGGCTGCCCTCCAGGTTTGGGAGAAAAAAAAATGATTCTTTGAAAGAGTGTACTTTCAGGAGGGATGTGAAACACAAAACTATTGAGTACTAGGGTACATACTGGTGTCTTTAACCTGAGGTACTGGAAAGATCTTGAGTTCAAGGTTTTAGATTTCCTGGGACTTTGGTGCTCTGTCTGAAACTTCCACTTTAAATACTTGAATACTTTCCTTTTAACCTTCTAGTCAACTCCACAAGCAGACATCTTTGATTCTGGCAACCTAATTGGTGAAATCTAGAGGAGAAAAAAATTAATCTCTTAATTAATTCTCTAAGAGAAATGATAAATTAGACCTCATGTTTTTCTTCAAGATTATCCAAAAGTTTTTATCAGGAAAAGGAGGAAAGTAGGGGTCTATAAAGAATTACTATCCAAGAATAGAGATTTAATATCCTATGTTGTACATTTCGGAACTTGAGGACAGTAATAAAAATCAGAAGGATGAGAAACCCCAATATCTATTCTTACTGAACTATTAAGAGAATAGTAAAATTGTTTGATTTTTACATTAGTATTAAACTCTTTAAAAATATTGTTCCTAATCAGCAATACAATGTTGTTGAATTAGCAAACTAATATGATCGGTAATTAGCACTTGATTGACACCTGTTCCATTTATAATTAATTAATGCCCCATTTTTTCAATAATAGATAAACACCAATCTTCTAAAAAATATTTTAGGACAGAAAAGTTAAGTAAATATATTTATATAATGATAAATCATTTTTATTTGCCTACTCTAGCATCTACTATATCTGAAATGCAAAAAGATGAAATTACTTTTATGAATTCTCAGATATATTAATTAAAACAATAAATCTTCATCCAGAATGCTGACAGTTATTACAGTAAAAAGTTCTTTTCTGAAAGCCCAATTTACTATTAAAATGTACTTTTAACATGTTCTATGACAAGAATGCTCAATACTAACAAAAGGAAATATGTTATAAATGAAAGAAATTTTAAACCTTAATTATATGTAATTACTAGGAGTATGTTACTAGTATAAAGACACCTGGCCTATAGCTACACACTCAATTTGAGTTGTCAAATAACAAGTTATTTTGAAAGCTATCAGCATAAATTCTTTTTTCAGATTGCCTTGTGTACACGACCATAGTCTCAGGTCACAAACTGATGTGAATGCTCATCCGTGTTTAGTTCCCGCAAAAAGATGGAATCTGTTATAGAAATATATTTCAGATGACTTAGGCCTCAATTCTGACTTAAAAGTGTCTCCATTGTACCACTTTAAAACAGTTTCATCTGAAAGGTTTATCTTTGGGTCAGATTTCTCCGCTTATGACACATTCTCATAGTGTCTGGCCTACTTCTACAGCTCGAAGAATGTTCGTTAAAGTGAAATGCATTAACATATAAGCCACAGACAAGGAAGATGGAATTGCCTTAAATAACTACCAAGGAAGTAGGTGTAAATGAAAACAGTTATAGGCTGAAAATTAATTCAGGCATTAATACTTTGATAGCAGACAGATTCCAAGCGAGGAGATTAATTACTTATTCTAAAATGCTTTAAATGGCCTTGTTATTTAAAGGTACAAGAAAATTTAGATATAAGGTTTGTCACTCAAAAGGAAGGTAAATATAAAATATAAAGTACTATAATATATGCTGTTAAGAAACCTATCTATGGAAAAATATAGTTCAAAATGTAACCTTATTTCTACAAAGTATATACTCAGTAGAATTTTTAATATTAAGAGAAAATAAAAACGAAGCAGGAAATTGAACTATAAGCATATGTAATTTTTACAAGCTGACTCAATTCTTTTGTGGAAGGGTATAGGATATAAATAAATTAATACTGTGTTGCAAAAAGGTAAGAATAAACATAGTGGTGTGTGTCCCTATATGTAGGTCAAATGCAAAGAAACATCTTTTTCTGACAATGACAATTTTTTGGATTGTCAAAGATTTGGGGTGTCTCAATTGTTGAATTCTCCTGAGGATATGTAGTACAGCAAAATGTACTTTTGCTTATTTATACATAATGTATTTGAAGAATGCAAAAAAGAAAATAGTATCTGTGATTAAATATATGGAAGCTTTTATACTCTTAACACTTATTTTATTTACTATTATTAGCCACATGACTATGAATGAGTTATTTCCAGGATCCAAATGCTTTCAGTATGAAAGAAGGTAGGCATTTTTATATTGTTGTTCAACTACAGTTGTCCCCATTTTCCCCTATTGAAAGAAGGTATCTATTTTTTTACTGAAACATTTAAAGTCATCTGCTTAGGATGACCAGTGGGCTTTATATCCATTAGAGTAAAATCAAATCAACTGGAGAAGCTGCATGCAGCCTGGCACTAAAAAGCGGTCGGGACTGCCATCCTGGCCAGCAGAAGTGCCTGTCCTGATGGAGAAGCAATGTCTACGACATGTGGGAGAGGGAAACCAGCATACGTGCTCTGACATAGATTTTTCCTTCGATAGCCGGCTAAACAAAGTTAAGTAATTGACCTAAGATCCAAAACATAAATAAGTACAGAGAAGAACAAGACCTCAGGTCTTGATTTCTAGTTTTTGAGTTTTTTTAAATATATTGCACTGAATATAGCCAAATATATTCTCTGTGCACATACTCAAAGGCTGTAACATGCTTGTGTGTATGTGCATGGATATGGCTGCCTGAAATGCCTTTGATACACTTAACTATATGAGTGGTCCATCAGGCAATATATGTTTCAATTTATCTTTCTCATTGTTTATTCAAAAATGTTTAATTTTCTCAAATTGAATTATGATTGATTTTTCATCATAATTGTCTGTGATGGAATGTGATCTATTACCAAAAACTGTCAGTATTTATATTTTTGAAGAAGTAAAGATCACCATGGAAGAGTAATGTTTGTATATTATAAACAAGTAGTAATGTTTGCTATTAAAGTAGGAGACATTACTTGGAAATCCTGATGGAGTATGCAATATCATTTAATTAAGGACTTATAAACAATATCCATAAAAACTCTTCATAAAGGCATAAAATGTAGAGTACCACACTGTGGCCTAGTAAATTCCTTTTATAATGCTGGTCTCTTTGACAACATAATGCCCATGATGTAGGAGTTCTAAGTTATACTCAGAGAGATGTATTATATACTTAAAACAGTGAGTATTTAGGTAGGACTGACTTCATAGCTTTCCTAGGTGGTATATTTCATGGCAGAGGAGAGGGAATAAAATTTCCTAAATCCCTTCCCACAAGCTGCTTGTTGCCTACCCTGAGTACAAGTAGATTTTTTCTGTGCCATTGAAAAGTATGGTCCAAGTTCTCCTGCCAAGTGATTTTGATAAGGAGCAAAAAGTGAATGGTGGAGGGCAGCTGTCAGACATTAGCTCAGGCTACAGTCTCAGGAGTGAGGGTAGAGGCTGACCATGGACACAGGGCATTACAGAGAAGGGAATAAGAATTTGTTAGCCAGGTGACTCGGGGTTGGCAAGAGTATGGGTGCCCTACATCTCTGGTCACAGTGTTCTGTCATGAAGGGCTGGATTCAACTTCTTGAATGTTCACTGCGGTAGACAGGGCAATTGGGTTAGTAGCAAACATCAGCTTCAGGATTCTGAAAGGAGCAAGTAAGGTTGGACCTACATGGTCTTTTTTAAACAACTGTGCTTTTTTAAAAAAGACAACTCCAGGACTTAGGGGAGGGAGGCGCTCTTCAGAAATAGTATAGCAAAGTCCAGGCAGTTTTAACTTTAAAATGCCACTTATAGATTAACAATAATGAAAAAATAACCTGTGAGGGGCTTGGAAGGCAATATGACCAGAAGAAGAAGAAGGAAAAGGATCCGAGATGGAGAAGTTAGTATGTGCTGAACTTGAGAGCTCCAAACAAGACATGCATGGCAAAGAGAGAAGCAGCCAGAATAACTCAAAGATAAATCGGCTGCTTCACCACTTGGCCTAAGAGAGTAGAAATGTTTGTCCCATAGTACCTTTGTATTCATGGAGGAATGGCAAATGTACAATGTAATTAATATTACTGCTTTACTATATAAATGAGAAAGGAAGTACAGCTCATTGGAAACTTTCGTATTCTCCCTAAAGCAGCACTGAGTGTGCTCTTCAGGTGCTGGTATATATAGTATATATGCTATGTTGTCACAAATTAGGTATCCATTCAATAGATTTCAACCAAAAATCACTGAACCCTCACTACTCAGCACAGTGCCTGGCACTGTACAAGGAACTTGAGCTTTTAGTGGTGGTCAAATGCTGACACGGTCCCTGCCCTTACTTGCTTAGGGGATATGAAATAAACATCTGAAAAAATCCAGGAAAGAATGTTGTACAGGCAGAATAGATACATTATGACCCTCTCTCTCCCTCCAGTTAGCGCTGCAATAGGCTAGGAATTCTTTCCTCCGTATTGTAGCAGAACACAGGTCTGGCTGCCCACTGCCTGGAAAGCCCATATGCAAGACGCAGGTGCTGATGTAAAGGAAAGTGGTTTTATTCAGGTGCCAGCAACCTGAAAGATGGGGGACTCTTGTCTCAAAGTCCATCTTAGCATCTGAGGCATCATGACTAGTTTGTACAGGCAAACTGTGGGAAGAGGGAAACTAAAGAATTTCTGGTGACCTACAGCTTCTCAGTTCTGCTCTTAGGCAGTTTCAGTGCTTCTCCTGCCTAAGCATCATCATGTGGTTTCATCCTTCTACCTGCACTTACACTGCTGATATCTGCGAACGGGGCATGTAGGCAGCATGTTTCTGCTGGTTCTCACCTGGGTCACTGACACTTGCCCAGTTTCTTGTGGTTAGGGTCATTCCTTAGTTAAGCAGGAGCTGCAATTTCTGATGTCTACAAAACACTTATAAGGAAATTTTAATACATGAATCTCCTATGAGTGTGTTAACATAGCCTATTCTATAATTACCACATGATGTGTATATGATGTTTACTTCAATCGTTGTTGCAGTGTGTACTGCTGAAGATCATGAGCTTTTGGTTTTTACAGACCCAGGTCTAAATGTACTCAGATTCATCACTTATTAGATAAATGGCTTTTGAAAATTACTTTATCTCTCTGTATTATGATTGCTCTACATATAAAATATGTCTGTTTAAAGAGAGTATTTTAGAGATGTCTAGTAGGAGAACCTAGATTTGGCTCTCCTTCCAGGCAGCTGGGAAGACTTTAGGCAAGATCATGTGACTTGTTCCAACCAATGAGGTTCTGAGCACTCATGACACGTGGGGATCCCATACCCAGGTGCAGAGGAGCCAGTGCGTAACACCACCTCTCCCTCTCAAATTAATCCAGGAGAATTTCTATTCTCCCCAAAAGGTACAACAATAGGACCATTAACATGACCTCTGTGGGATATATAGATATGCATGTAACAAGACAACAAGTAAATATTTTTAATACTAATTCCTTGATATTTTAAAGTTGCTTATTACTGCAGAATTTTCTAATTCATTCTGGATCAAATAAAGCACTTGATGTAGCTTAACACAATGCCTGGGATTTAGTAAGCACTTGATAAATGCTACCCTTATTTAAGACACAGATGTTTTCCCTGAAAATGTTTATTTTCCTGGTGTCCAGGAGTTTGAGGTTTTAGTTATTTTTTAGTATTAAAACTTCCTTTTTCTCAGTATAGAGAAGCTATCAACCCCTCTTCACACACAGACTTATATGAAATGACTAGCTCCTTCATTTATTTACATCACTATACATTGACAATATTTGCTGTACCAAAGGGGCTCATGTTATTCAGCTTTACAAAGTCGCAAATAATATATATTTGAAAACAAGTGGTAGCTGATGTAAGCACCAGATGGCTCCAACATAAAATCAAGGGAGCTGCTTTTAGCTCTACCCCAGGGCTCTTACAGCCGCCTCCTCCGTGCTCCTTTCTGTGTTGTAGTTTATTTCTGAAGTGACAATAAAATTGGGAACAGCAGAATGGAAAGGAGCACCACAGCCTCAGCATGTTTTAACAATCTGCTCTACATATGAGATGAAATGTTGCCATCGCTAGAATCAACAACATCTTGACACATGATTCAAACGTCAAGAATATCTAAGAATCTAAGACGTCTCTGAAACAGCAATGAGAAGCTGAAGTCAAGTCTGGACTAGCACCTGCTGCCTAATAGTGGCTTGTTTCCCCTTTTCTGGAAGCTGGGAAATTTGGAGAGCACTGTTTGGGCCTTGAGAACTGAAGCCCTCAAATCCATTGTTGCAAAGCCTTGCACTGGGTGACTGCATGCACTGTACCTCACTTAGTGTGAGGGTATCTCAGAGAAGCGTTATCCCCAAAGCAGCAGGAAGATTGCTGCTGAGAAAAGCCACCAGCTATGGAAAGGCTCACCGTGAACACAGAACCAGTCTCATCCCATGAAGAGAGGTAGTGGGACTGTTCTGGTTATGTTTTGTTACGTAATAAATTACCCCAAACTTACTAGCTTGAAACAACAGACATTTGTTACCTCATTGTCTGTGGACTAGGATTTCAGCTCTGGTTTAGCTAGGTGGTTCTAGCTCAGGGTCTCTCGTAAGACTGCAGTTGAAGTGACAGCTGAGCCCTGACTGGTGTGGCTTAGTTGGTTGGGCATTATCCTGCAAAAACAAAGGTTGTGGGTTCGATTCTCAGTCAGGGCACAAGCTTGGGTTGTGGGTTCAGTCCTGGGTTGGAGAGTCAACCAATGATGTTTCTCTCTTATATCAGTGTTTCTCTCCCTCTCTTTCTCCCTCCCTTCCCCTCTCTCTAAAATAAATAAATAAAATATTTTAAAGAAGTGACTGAAAGCTGTAGTGAGCAGAGGTTTGATGAGTCTAATGGATTTGATTCCAAGATCACTCAAAATGGTTGCTGGCAGTAGATCTCAGTCATTTCCAGGTGAACTTTTCCATAGAACTGTTCACAGCTGCCTTTTCCCAACCTACTGATCAAAAAGGGTGGGCAGTGGGTAGAGAACTCAAGACAGAATCTTCATTGGCTCTTTTAATCTAGACCAAAGTGGCTTACCATCACTTCTGCCACATGCTATCAGTCAAACACACTGACTTTGGTATAAAGATGTGAACAGCACAAAGCCAGAGTCATCACAAGCCATCTCGAAGGCTGGTTGGAATAAAACCAGGAAAGCAGTGTTCTTCTCTTTTTCTTTGCTGGGTCAGTTTTCTAAAACAAGAATGCAATTCCTACTTCTGTTGGGGACCACACAAATATGGAAGAATGTTTTTTTTTAATGTCTCATGTTTACTTTTAAAATTCTGTACAGCTCTAAGTATCCTTCACTTTATATTTTCTTTCTGTGGTAGACCATTCTTGTTTGATTTATCTCAAAGAGATATTAAACTGCAGAGCTATGAGTCCAGGTTTTAGGAGACCTCTCCCCAAATAGAAAAGACACAAAAATAGATAGACCACGAGTAGCAGAGACAGCCTATCCTGCTTCTACTCCAGTGAATGCGAAATGGCAAAATACACGTTCTCACACTTCTAATTAATTATCTCCAAACCAATTCTTTTCAGTCTATTGGCTCTGTCTCTTGACACATGAATGATTTAGGTGGGTAAGATCAGACAAAAAGGGAAGGGACTGTTGCTTTGCACTGGCAACAAAAATGATGATTCAAACAAAGAAGCTTCAAGAAGAAAAATAGAGCTATTCATAAAGGATTTTTCCACCTCATACTTTAACTATACAAAAACATCAAATGCATCAGAACATTATGGAAGAAAAGGAAGTTAGCAGGCACAGTCATTAGCTGTAATAGTCAGAAAAGATGTTTTCAAAATAAAATAAAAGCAACTTTAACAGTGATTAGGGTGTTAAATCAACTTGCAAGCTTCCCTCTGATTTTTGGTTTTGGGGGTTGTTGGGTTTTTTCTTACTTTATTATTTATTATTTACCTGAATTATTGCCTTATTATTATCTGAATTTGTGGCTTGATCATCTAGTAGTTAAAAATGATTTACAGAGGCATCAACCACTAGATCATTTCTTTATATATACAACTAATAATTGGTAATGCCGACTTTAACTCATCTTCTTCAAGTCCTGTAGGCTATCTTTTCTACCCAGTTATACTGAGGAGTTCCCTTTACCCAATACCTTCAAAGAACCGTGATACCTTCTAAAGGTTAAATGTGAAACACACAGGCTATGGTGAATCGAGACCTTCTGAACTTGAATTTTGTCTAGGCCACTTACTTTGTTTGTCACCTTGGACAGGTGACTCAATTTATTTATGCATAGTTTTTTTCTATTTAATAATGGGATAATAATAGTGTCTACTTTCCTGAATTGTTGTGATGATTAAAATGGCTAATGTGTTTAAAACATTTAGAACATTGCCCAGGATATACTCAATATGTACATACTACTAAAATCACCACCTTTAATAATATAGTAGCCTTCTATATTATTTCATAGAGATATGTGTTTTATGTTATATAATTTTTTATTATTATTCCCCCACTTGAAAATGAGTGTTGTCTTGTTTGTCCTTGTACCGTCAACACATAGCACAGTACTTGGCACACAAGAGGTACTCAGTAAACTTCTGAAGAGATTAATTAGTAGATAAATCAAGTGACTTTATTTTTCACTGTTAAATTTTTATTTTGCCGTCTATTGAATGAATTAGCATTTTAAAAAAATGTGTATGCCATGGGCATTCCTTATTGGTTTGGATTAAAGAAAAGTTTGGTCAGTTCATCATTATTCTAACTGTGACAAACCCTGGTGAAGTAACTTGGTAGAGACAGGGGAAAAATGTCTTCCATGAAACCTGCCCTGGTGTCAAAAAGGTTGGAGACCACTGCAGTAAAATAGAAAAAAAGTTAAGTCGAGAATCTGTCAAGAGAAAGAAGAGGAAAGAAGACACAGGAGACAGTAGACTCTCCACAAAATCAGTATTAAAAGGACTATATGAAACATTAAATCAACACAAGGCCCTGGCTTCCTGTGGAAGCCACTTTCCTCCCAAGTCCCCCCAAGTGCCACGAATGAGAGTAAATATGACTGAGACATGATGTGATCTGCTTGGGGAGGAGAAGTGAGCAATGGCCAGTTTCTCAGGGGAATAAGGCCAGCAGCAGCCAGTTTCTCCAAGGAGGCAAAGGGCCTCAAGCCCCCTCCTCCAGGGCCTTTTATTGGATTGTAATACTCAGGAATATAGGACAGCAAGGATCGAACAATTGATAACATTTCAAAAAAATTTGAGGGCTTGGTATGAGTCAGAGTCTGTCAGGAACAGAGTTTTAGGGTTTCCTGCTCAAATCCTTAACATATGAATGAAAGCACTCTTAGCAGAGCAGATTTCACAGGTTTATCAGGAAGTCTTTGTGATGCCAGATTTTTCCCCCAGGACACGCTCTAGCAAGGCAAGGAGCTGCACCCCTCCCCATCAGGTATTCAGGCTTAAGGGGATTAGAGCCAGGAAATGCTTCTCCCAGAGAACATGGGGAATCCGGCTATGTTAAAACTGGGGGGTGAGAGTCCATTGCTCTTTGTTGCAGCCCCCAAGTCCCCGAGTCCTTCCATGAAGGCCTCCCAAGTGACCGAGTCTGGGTTAGGTTGCCCCCTCCCCCCGTGAGAGGTTTTACCCTTCACTGACTTCCCACCAAACTCTGGGGGCAGGGAGAAGAACTGAGGCAGTGTCTGCTACCAGAAACAAGCTTTGTCTCCTGTGGCTCAAATTCCAAAGGTCGTCCCTCGCCCTTAGCCACAAGGGGTCAAGATACAATTCCTAGAACTAGGCAGAGTGGTCTACAACAGCTTCCATAGAAGTCTAGTCACCTCCAAGCTGAGATGGTTCAGGAAAAATTTTCTTTTCCACAAAATTTGTTTGGGGGTTGCCATGGAAGTCAGCAGAATTCAAAGTGAAACTCTAAAAGGTAAGGCACATATATAGTATTCCTCCACCTGATGAGTATGAAGTACCCCTTCCTTGTTCCTTCTGGAGACAGGTGAAAGGCAGACAGACAGGTTCTGATCTGTGGTTTTGAGCCCAGCTGAAGTTCTCCAAATCCAACACAGGCCCCACATACCCCGAACCGTTCCCCTCTATTAGGCTAGGCTATATGGGGCAGAGATACTGCCTCCTCCTGCACTCTGTTATATCTCTGACATCTAACATAATTCTTGGCATATGATAATTGATAATCTTTGTAGCATGAACTAATAAATGAAGTGCTTTGGATGGAGCCAGCAGCCAATTAGCTGCTAACACAGGAGATCTGACCTGCAGTCAGAAAACCAGAATTCTCATCTCGAGTCTGAGTGCAACTAGTGTTGTAGCAACTGATAAGTTATTTTCTCTCTTTACTCTCTGCTCCACTTTTTGATTAAGAAAATAGCCCTAGAGAGGATGATAAGTTGCCCAGGGCTTCAGAGTTAATCACAGAGCCAGGAGAGAGTCCCAAGTCTACCTTCTTTCTGCTGTAGCTACTGTGTTCCTGTAAAGAATTGAGTCTCAGTGGTATTGTAAACTAATTCATTGATGCCAACCACAGCAACTCAGACTGCCTTCTATCCACTTTCCCAGCAATCCTCCATCCTGGGCTGTCATTAGATGGAAAATAAGATTAATTATAATAATTAATATATAACATGTCTGTAATCTGTTTACATTATCTTAATAATTATTACTAACTCTTATGTACCAGGCACTATGCTAAAGTCTTTACAGAAATCATTTCATTTTTACAATTACCTTATGAGGCAAGTTATTATTTTCCCTATTTTATAGCTGGGTAGACTGAAGCCTAGAGAAAGTTATTTTTCCAAGTAACAAAATGGGACACAAAGCATTTATGACTTACTCCAAAACTACCAAACTAGTAAATAGCACTACCTGAACTCTGTATTTAATGAGCAGGAAGGGAAAGGAGAGCCTACACATTGGAGGAAGGTTGAGGGGTTTCTCAATGTGGCAAGGTGACATGCTGCAGTCCTTCCTTAGTCACAATTTCACTTTCTGTGGTTTCAGTTATTCACTGTCAACTGGGCTTGGACAATATTAAATGGAAAATTGCAGCAAAACAAGTGATCTGTTTTAAAGTATGACCAATTCTGAGTTGTCTCATGAAATCTCACACCTTCCAGCTCTGTGCCACCCAGGATGTGAAATATCTATCCCCTTGTCCTGTGTCTCCAAGCTGTATATGCTCCCGGCCCACCTTTGAGTCCCTTAATAGCTATCTTGGCTATCAGATTGACTGTTGGGGTATCTCAGTGCTGTGTTGAAGTAACCCTTATTTTACTCAATAATGACCCCAAAGCACCAAAGTAGTAATGCTGGCAATTTGGGTATGTCAAAGAGAAGCCATAAAGTGCTGCTATTAAGTACATATGTACTTAATATGTAGAGAGAAAACATAGTATATAATATACATGTATAATTATATATTATATATACATATAATTATAGGAGGTCTGTCTGGAAAAAGTCCAGCCATTGTTAATATAATGAGGAGGGTTTGTGTAGCATCAATGTATCCTGGCTGCCAAGGAGAGTGGACTAAAATGCTCATAGGTGAACAATTATGATTTCACTCTACTAGTTAGTGGAGGCACTAGATGCTGTTGAATGAAGATGTATATTGTGTGGCCATTGAATTCAAAATAATTGAGCAAGTTGAGCAACAAATATGCATCATGTTTCATGTTAAGCCTGAGCATTCCTCCACAGAAACTATTGGGATGATTCAGAAGGCACAGCTATGGGAAACTGGTGATTGGCAGCTTCCCCAGGACAAGGAGTCTGTTCATGCATCACATCTTATACAGAGTTTTTTTTTGGTACATATACATACTGTATTTTGCAGTGTATAATGTTCACCCACATTTTTGACCCAAACGTTAAGAAAAAAATCATTTGTTTTAATTTTTAATTCAATATTTTATTTTTTATATTTAGAAACAAAACTGATTATCATTTTTAGGATATTCCAGGGCATTATTTTGCATATAGATATCATTATGGCTCTCAAGAGATATACTTTTAATGCATAATCATAAATAAAAGAATTTAAAACATTTATATAAATGCAGAATTAGTATTACTCATGTATGAAGTGCATCCTTATTTTTCCCTCAAAAATTTGGGCAAAAAATTGTGCATTATACACAGCAAAATAATAAATACAGGTATATACCAAGCTCTGTCCAGAAAGTTTCAAGCCATGAAAAACAAAATAGTTTCAAAATGAAAGATAAAGACATTTACTGAACAAGATACAAGATACAAGAAACATTGTACCTAGGACCATGATGCCTCAGGTCTCAAAGTGGGCTTGGGACCTCCCACAGTTTTCCCAATCATCAGCTGCCCCGTCATATTTTCCTGAATCTCATTGCTTTCAAAGGTGATTTTAGTTTTGGAAAAAGTCAGAAGTCACAGGGTGCCAATTCTGAGCTGTAGCGGGGCTGAGTCACCTGGGTGATTTGATGTTTCACCAAAAAAACTCTGCATAAGATGTGATGCATGAGTGAGCGTGTTGTGGTAATGAAGCTGCCAATCACCAGTTGCTCAGAGCTGCAGCCCCCTGAGTTATCTGAATAGTTTTTCATGGAGGATTGTTCAAGCTTAACACAAAATTTGATGCAGATTTATTGCTCTACTCACTTAGTCATTTTATATTCAATGACCACACAGTACACATGCTCACTCAATGGTGCATATCTCCCCACTGACTAGTACAGGGAAGTCATCATTGTTCATTCATGTGCATTCCAGTCCACTTTCCTTGGATGCCAGGCTACATTGATGTCATGCAAACCATTCTCCTTATATTAACAATGGCTGGACTTTTTCTGGACAGAACTTGTGTATGTGTGTGTGTATACGTTTGGTTCTATCTGTGGTTCCAGACATCCAGAACTGGGCTTAGAATGTATCCTATGCAGATAAGGGGCTACTATATAGATAAGATTGCTCTCTTTGTTTTTTTAATGTCTGTTGATTTTAGAGAGAGAGAGGGAGGGAAACGGAGAAAAAGAAAAACATCTATTGGTTGACTCCCATCCATGCCCCAACTGGGGATTGAACCTGCAAGCTAGGCATATGTCCTGACTGGGGATCAAACCCCAAACATTTTGGTGTGTGGGATGACATCCCAACCAACCAAATCACACCAACCTGGGCAGCAAGGTTGTTTCCTGACAATTGTGTCAACGAGTGCATCTTCTTCAAATAGAGCTTTGGCAAAAAAAGGAAGTCAAACAAACAATGTTTAAACCAACTGTTTTGAATTCATATAAGGCTGAAAACCTAATATGATCTTAATGGATAAATATTCTAACCACCTTAACCAACTGATGATGTTATACCCTGAATTCATTTCCTAAGAGTCTAATTTTCTTAGGAAGAGAGAATAACTTGCCTAAGAATAACTCATTTTACTGAAATATGTAATTTGAAGTAAAAATCAGTCATAATGGATATTCTGCTCAAATTTTAAACAAATTGTTTCTGAGTTTGTTAAAGGTCTTGGTATTAACAATACAACTAGAAGATGCAGACCAAGTTGTAACTAGAAGTATCAAGCTTTTAAAAAGTTTGTTCTCTAAAACTAAACTTGACTGAAGTCGTATGTCTCTCTTCTGTATGTACAGTAGCTTGTGCAGTTAGGACACATTTAAGTTGAATTCATTATGCCCTCCTGCATTTCCTATCTTTTCTTCCTTTCTGATAATGCAACTCTTTGGAATTAAGTGGCAGGAGACTGAAATATAGAAAATAAATTATATGGTCAGTGTAGCAAGCATATTGGTCAGACTTTACTATTTCATTTTGCATAGTAGTAACTGCTTCAATCCTGCCTAATTAAGGAGAAAAATATTTTTGTTAAAGAAAAAAGCTCTATTTGCAAGTAATGCTAAAACTTCCACTTGGACACAGTGATAGAATTCTCTTCTTGGCAATCTATTTACACTGTGTTCTTAAGATGTTTGGTTGGATCCTGTGAGTCACGAACCCTCCTGTTTCAGTAGATTTTGTGGAGTTGTCACATGTGCATAGCATGTGTGCATGAAAAAGTGTTCACATCATAATATTCACACATGAGCAGGTGTACCCACATGTGTACTTGCAATTGCACACATGTCCTTTCACTCATGTAGAACATATTTATTGAGTACCTACTATAAGCCAGGCAGTGCT
This sequence comes from Artibeus jamaicensis, assembly GCF_021234435.1. NCBI lineage: Eukaryota > Metazoa > Chordata > Mammalia > Chiroptera > Phyllostomidae > Artibeus > Artibeus jamaicensis. The sequence continues at coordinate 19,152,969 of NW_026522025.1, read as the reverse complement.
TCAGGCATAGAGAATGCAATAACAATAGAATGTCCCCCTTTATGATGCTCATATTGTAATTACAAAGATGAAAAATGAGTAAACAAAAAGGTTTATATGATATGTATATTTATATAATATAACAGATATACATGCATACATATACACACATGAATATGAATTTGTGTGTAACATTACATACACTGTCAAATTATACTCCATTACACTTATCCTACAGTCTATTATATACACATATGCACATTTGCACTTTTTCAAGTCAATTTGAGATGAAGTGGAAAATTTTCCAATTCGAATGTGCCCCAGAATTGGTTGAGTCAGACTTTGATGCCAGGTAAAATTGCATGTGGAGTTCTTGATCTTCAGTCACTTGCCTTATAGAGTTAGGAGGAACATGTTATGACAGGATTAAAATGATGATATCACCTACCCTGGCACTTTACTAAGGAGAATTGTCTCTCTTTGATCGCCATTACTACTGCTGTTGGGTAGAGCATTGCAAACGTTTCTGTCTCCTTCCTCATCACTGGTTCTGGAGTAAAAAAAGCTTCTAATTTCATCCCTATAATTTACTGGTTGTACAATTTGGGTGCATCACTGTATCTGCCTGGGGCTCGTTTTTCTCATCTGTTAAATGAACTAGTGGGATCAGGATGATCTCAGAGACTTCTTCAGGCTATAACATCTTCTGCTGCTAACTTGGGATTATTTACTTGGTCCTTTGCTATTAAGAGAGCACACCATGTCATGTCCTCTCAGCATCCCATAGTCTCAAGAGCAGTGCCCAGGAGAGACAATGTGGCAGCTCTTAGCAGGCTCACACCAGCAATGACCCTTTATGTAGTTGTTTGTCACCAGCCTGGACAAAGCACGTAATTCAAATATAGAAGCAAAGTTTAGTGTATTGGCTGTTAGACTTGTTTCCCAAACCATACATCATGGTTACATGATATATTCCCTTGTTACAAGCTCCTAAAGCACCCTGTGCTTGTTTCCCATTGTTCTCACCATGGTGCAAAACATGTAATTATTTTGTTATTTTATTTATTATTAATCTGTTATATATTTTAAATAGGAGGGAATTTGTCTTATCACTATTGCATTCACACACCTAACATAATGTTAAGAAAGTAGAATATATACAAAAGGTATGTTATAACAAGAATTAATAACAACAAGATAATCTGATTTGTCAGTGTGACAATGATTAGGCACCTCTTCTCTGAAAAACCCTCCAGTCATCTCTCAAGATTTTGCCCTTGACCTTTGGTATTTTTTTTTCCTAGCTGAGCCAATATCATAGCTGTTCCTTAGCAGGTATCATTTTCTGCTGGCATTGGTACCCAAAAAGTTTGACACATGGCTTCAAACAGAGCAATAGACACCTCTAGGAACACATGTTCTGCTGGCCTTTCCTGTTCCTGCTCACCCTTGTTGAGCCTGTCTTGACACGGCTCACAGAAGCTGCCCATGAGTGCAACTCACTTCAGTGCCCGTTACTGATACTCCACAGCTGCCCCCTTTGTCAAAGAGTTTGCCTTGTAGTCCATTTCACAGTGGCCAACAGGTGGGCTCAATTAACACATCTTTGGGGAAGCCAGTATTCCAGGGACATTTATCACCATTCTCAAACCATCTTTTTATTACTAATTTTTCATTTTTTTTATTGCCCAGTACTTACAAATATATTGCCCAAATAGGGCCTAGGAAAAGCCACAGATTAAAATAGCCACTTTCTTCCATGATATTAGAAATGTTGGTTCTTAATCAGAAAGGAGAGAGACATACTACATGCCAGTTACTATGTTAGGTGCTTCATCTTTGTTATTTATCTTGAAAGACCCATCTTACCTATGATCATTAACTTATAAAAATCTCACAGCTATTATGTAGCAGAGATTTAAACCCACTTCTGGCTGACTCCAATGAAAATGAAAGCATACCCCACATGGCTAAGTCTTAGTAATAGTGTTGATTTAAATTCTCCAAACTACCTTTTAGATCCAATGTATCAAATGGATAAGGAATGTGCTAATGCAGTGAAATGGGTATCAAAAAGCATCTAGCCATTTGCCAGCTCCTTGGGGATCTCTGTGCCAACAAAAATCCAGAGGTAATCACAAAAGCCATTACTCCACACAGCCACTCGTGGGGAAAGATTGGAAAGGACTTGCATGTTGCAATACGGTCCATGAAAATAATTGGGATTTTGTAGGTGTAAGACAATAAACAGTCCAAGTATTAATTACAAGCTGTCTAGGCTCTGCATTTCCCTGCATGACATCAATACAATGCACTTTCAAAACATATCAGTAGTTGATACTCCTCCTTTGAAACCATGTTGTGTCCTTAACTACATTCTTTTGACTTTGTTGTTCATTCTAATTGGTATTAGAGAGGAAAATAAGTGTGTTTGCTGGAAGCTGAGACATTTTTTGTTTTGCAGTATTAAAAGGTATGTTTCAGAAATATTGCCATGTTCACATACTTTCTAGAGATTATCTACAGAATGGCATCAAAATGCTATTGAAATATTCACTAAAATATAAAGGTCTTCCGTGACCTTTTGAGTCAATATTATATTTATTGAAACTGGTAGTTTATTTAGAAGTCTGGGGTAAACATTTCAAATCATAGCAATCCATAGCATGGACCAAAATTCAGCCAAAATTGTTCTCTCGAAATCTGACCCAGTAGAGAAATATATTAAAACAACTGTAATATGTCAATAAAATTCTTTTATTAATATGGTTATACATATGAGCATACCATTGGTTATTAATGCCCCTTTGTCACTATAGAAACTGTTTTCCTCACTCAGAATTTATTTTGGGTAGACTGAGGAGATATTCTACATTCACAGAAATTTTGACCAAGATTAAGTATAAGTATAACAACATTTATACTGCCTCAGGATATTTACTAGGATGATAATAGACAAACTTATTCTAGTTTTGACATAGGGCTTTTTCTTCAAATGGATGCTGGAGGTGTACACACATGAAGAGATACCTAATGGAACACTCGAATTCTTATGCCTCTGTGAATTCTTCTTTACCCTATCACATACCCACTCCAACATTTACAAATAATAGCTACATATAACACGTTCTTTCCACCAGGCACAGAAGCATCTTCAAAATAAATGCAGATAAATCTCGTGCACTTTTACAGTCACAGTGAATTTTTGGTAGGTGAGTGCAGCTAATGTTGGCACATAGGCTCTCTTTTATAAAAATGTAGAAGCGCTTTTGCAATTTTATTAATAGAAATTATTTTCTTGAGAAAAATTATTTACTTTTAAGGTTGAGTTATATGATAGTCATTTATAATAACAAGTATTGATAAGGCTGTAATAGTTTTAAAGGTCACTTATCATTATTTCAATTTAAAAATAAGTTAACTTTTATAGAGCCATGGTTAATTATTTTCCAGGCAGTCACCATAAGAAGTGATTTATGCATTATCTCATCTACCCTCACGCTAGTGTTGAATGGGAGATACTATCATTATATTCATTTTATTTAATGCACAAACTTAGAAAAGGTGAGTAGTTTGTAAGTTTTGGATCCAGGGCTTGGTCCTAGCTTAGGTTAGTTTCCTTTAGAGACAGTATTATTAACCACTGTAACCATGTCTTAACCAACAACCATGTGATGGGAACAGAAATGACTCACTGAAGTACATAGGCCGACTATTATAACTTCTTAATTTTATATCAGAAAGGTGAGCTTGGGTTAGAATTACACACTTAAGGTTAGCAGATAAAGTGGCACCTAAGTCTCCTGCTTGCCGGGACAGTGCTGTCTGTCTGACAACTGTGTGGCCACTGATGTCAGCTACAACCCCATGATCAAAAGTGTGATGTCTAAGTTGTCCTCACTGCACAACGTTTCTACTATTCCAGTGCCCTGTGAGGTCTGACACACTGTATTGGCCTCCCCGTAAAGGTAAAAGGCAGGGTCACCTTCTCTGCCTTCTGTGTCCAACCTAGCTCAGTCTGTCTTCTGTGGCTTCCATCAGCACTGACCTTGGTCATTCCCAGGGCAACGTCCTCTTTATTCTGCTGTGAAATGACATTGCTTTTACTCCACAAATATTGGGAGTTAGAGCTTTCAGATGAAACCATGGCAACCCAAAGGATTAATTTCTGCAATGTCTCAGTACACAATCACGCCGTTTCTCAACAGTCTAAACGATAAGTCACACACATCACAGCTGTGTAATAACATAAATATAAAAGAATAGCCTAGAAACCCAATATAATTTTCTAAAATACATGGAAATAAAGGGGTTTGACACTGGGCAGTTCTAACACTTTATTGGGTGTTAAGGGTTAAAAATTGTTTAAGCAATATTTATTGAGGTCTATAGAAAGGTGCACTACACATCATTTCTTACAATGCACTCTGTTTCCTCGACATCTTGTTTTAATAGCATTTCCTCCTGTCCTGGTCAAAAGCACATTTACTAACAAAGTAAAACCTTGGTTTTCACAACACCTCACTTTTCCACATAACTGTAGAAAATGTATGTTTTGGTGAACTTCACTTCACCTCTTATGTACAATTAAAGCCATCCTTTTGCTGAGGCCATTCCCTACAGTAATACAATTGCCCACAGTGATATAATTCTGCCATTAACCCTGGAGCGTTCACTCTGATCCTCCATATAATGAGACACACAAGAAAGTCTCACTGAGACCAGTTACTGTTGTTTGTCAGGAGAGCCCACTCAGCACCTCCTGCAGAATATTTCAGTGCTTACTAGTTGATTACTAGATGAAACAACAGCTCAGATCTGATCCCTATAAAAACAACCAAAGTTCTTGAAAGCTAAGCAATATCTGGTCAAACGACTGTGCTAACACAGTGGGAGTTTACAAGTTCAAGATTCTTATTTGATCGTGTAATCCCATTATGACAATGTCCTCTGAGGTATTTGGAGAATTATCCCTCATTAGCATTCAGGTTTATACAAAAGCAAACAACTATATTTAGTGTTGACTTGAAATACGAAAATAAGATTTGAAAATTGTGTGTCACAAACTGTTTTCTCCATGCAAAGTCCTCTCATATAGAAACCTCCAAAATTAACATTGTATTTGTCTCCTTTCCAATTTTGGTGACAGAAGCCATTCATATATTAGCTGCCTCTAATAGAATGACTTCACCCTATTATTGGGAAAGCTAGTAGTAGTGAAGTGTCATAAGAGCCCTTGTATAGAAATGTCCCGTTTAAGTAATTATAGGTATGACAAAAGTCATCATGATGTTTCTTCTGGAAGGTGAGAAAGTAGAATGCTAAGACATCCTGTACCAGATCTCTCCAATTTCTACACCTTATTTAACTGAGTGACTGTGAGTAAGAAAGTTAACGTCTCTGTGCTCCATTATATCACCTGCAAAGAGGGAATTAATATTGGCATGTACCTCATGGAGTCTTCGGGATAAAGAAATGAGTTAGTGTATAGTTAATATGTGTGACTCTATCTGGCAAATATTAAGAGTTTAATAAATGTCAATAGTTTTAATTAATATAATAATAATTGCTGTTGTTATAATAGCTATTTAAAAAGTTGTTCCTGAAAAATCGAATCAATACCTGAAAAGTATAAGGAAATCTATAGCAGATTTATCAGATCTAGTCACTTTCAACTATTACCCAAACTGTATTTTCTGAGTAATAAAGATTTTATTAAAAAGAACATGGCCATATTGACTTAGTGGGATCATTATACTTTGTTTGAAGATATAGAGGGGAAGTTATATTAAAATACCTCTGTGTATCTTAATAATGCATGCCTACAATTTGGCACAAAAGCTTCATTTTAAAATTAAGGTGCATTTCTCTTTCACAAAACTTGTAAGAACTTGATTTATAATTTCCTACTCTTACTTAAATCAGAACTGTTAAATACCTTGAATTCTATACTTATTTTCCAAGAGCCAATATGACTCATTAATAATTAACCAAAAGCATAATATATTAACTTTTTTCATTGGGAAAAATCAGTGTTCACATTCTAGGTGGAATTGTGTTATTTACATAATTTCACCCAGTCATGATGTTCTCTGTCTACCACTACTTAGCAAAACTAAGCCTCCCCCAAATCCTGACACTTTACTTACCTTGCCATTGATTCAGATATTAATTTTCCCCTTCACTTCTATAACTAATAACCAAGAGTACTTCTCTTACTCACTCTTACTGACTTTTTACATAAAGTATCTGTAATCCTATCAACAACCCCTCAAAGTAGGATTTATTATCTAAATTCATAAAGGAGACACCAGGGCTTTAGAGAGGTTTGTTAGGTTGCTCACCATCATACCTGAGCAATGGCAGGTTGGAGACTTTATCCCAGCGTTAGCTGGGTCCTTTCTAACTCGCCAAACCTCAGCACCAGCTGTTCCTAATCTTGGTGCTCTGACCTCACTTTCTCTGGTTTCTCAACTGCTCATTGCCTACCCAGCCCTATGTGTGACCTCTAGTTTTTTATTATATGAATCTTCAACTCAACCAACTTGTCTGATAATTATTCTAGTTTTACATACAATTACCTTACTAGAAATTCTACTGTATCTTGGCCTACACGGGAAAAAAATATCTTGGATTGACTATGAAACTAAATTACTTATTGAGTATGAAACTAAATTATGAAATGAATGGTATCCACAACATAAGTTTTATACCTAACTTTTTGTATTCTTTTAAAAGGCCTTTTTATGAGACAATGTGGTTTTACATAAGCAATTTAGCTCTACATAAGCAAGCACAATGAAGAGCTTGGTTCAGAGAGAGAGCTATTTGTTTCTACCATCCTGACACTGAGATGAAGCTGTAGTTGTAAGCCACACTATCTCTTTCGATGAACACTCAAATAAGCATTAGAAATTCAAAACAATGGAAACAAAACAGTTGGAGAAATTAAAGTGCAAATGTCCAAATTATTGAACATAGAACACTGTTCACTGTCATACCGAATTTAGTTTTTCCATGAATAAATTTTCTGATTAAGTTTCTACTATTTAAGACATTACATGATTTCATTTTTCTTTGGAATTCTAAAATCTTTTCATTTGAGTATATATACTCTTAATGTATATTAATGAGATTCATATGTAGCATTAAACAAAATTTAACATAAATTTTAATTTTTGAAGGAACTTTTTAAAGAAAAATTAAAACCGTAAGTGCATAAAAATATGTAAGGGTTTATGTCAACCCAACAAAAGAACAATTGATAAATTAGAACATTTCTCTATGACATTTTATTTTTAATTTAATTTTTTATCAATAATAAAATTTTGACATAGGAATTAAATGTCCTAATATATTAAAACCCTACATTATACAATCCATAAGTTCCACAAGAGTAGACAGTTTTAGCTGCTATAATACCAGCACGTAGAATATTACTTAACACCTAGAAAGAATTGAAATGTTAATTGTGATATGTTAATACATATAGCTGTCCTTAGAAAAAGAAATTTAACAAATTTTCACTTTTTAAATTACCTAATACAGAGTGGTCTTAGTAAGTTGTCAGTTCCTGAAGACATCAAATCACACTGCCAGATGGATGAGAAGACTTTTGAATTTTTAATTGTAGTTTGTTATCTAATTTTGTGGTAGCATCTCTCTTCAAAAGTTACATCCCCCCTTCCCAAATCTATGGAAACTTAAGCCTGATCCTAGTCAGCTATCCACAAACGTCTTACTGGATCCACTGGTCCAGAAAAGTCAGGAAATGACCCAGAGAAGTAGTCCTGCAGACTGGCACACACAGATTAAAGCTGACCCGCAGAAAAGTTTTTGGAAGCTACATTTTATAAGTCTTGCTTAAACTAGAGTTTTATCATTCAAACCAGTAGTTAAACTAGCCTAGTAGAGAAGGGTTTTTAGTTCATTATGGAATATTATGGTCTTATCAGTGGAAGAATCAGTGAAAGACAGAAAGAGCCCCCCAAAAGTTAGCAAACTTTAAAAAAGGAGGGTTTTTTTTGCTCCACAAGGTCTTCTGTGGACCACGGGAATATAGCTGAGCAAGGAGGCAAACCTTGTTCACAGGTAAAATTTTCATGCACATCTCTGCTTTTACCTCTCATAGCCATACTCACTCGGTTTTGTTCTAAGCATCTAGACTGGATCTTTACTATTATAGGACATGCTGGTTAACTAGGTTGAAAAAGTATTGGGTCACCTGTGTGTAATTTGTACTGAAGTAAGTCTTTCCAGACAATGCATTATTAGAGTACATCCAAAAAATGCCACATTTTCCTGATATTTGCATTCTCCCTCAATAAAAACTGGACATATCCTTTAGGACTGCCAATAATAATGTTTAATCTTTGTATTGCTGTTATTTTTGTAATCATCAGCATTTAACACTTGAAAAGAAACCATCCTATTAAAAAGTTAAATGGTAAATCTTAAATAGAAGTACATACATGATTTAAAATGCCATAAGGTTTATTATTTGTTAGACTTGCTGGAAAACTAAATTGATACACTGGTGGCGTACTTACCTTTTAGTTATATCTAGACTACAGCCAGTAGTACCTTGTAGTCAAAATGTATTTCAGGTAACTCAACATAAGTACATGTTTCCGTACATGTGTGGAGGGGGGAGTGTTTGCTTTTGACATAGGGACTTGAAGACACAATGAGTCTTGCAGACATAATTAGTCTTCTAAATGGCCCAGTTCTGTCACTATGCTTAGAAAATACGAAATTTACCTTCAAAAAGACATTTTAAGTTCATTTCAATTTTACCCTTTTTTATTTTTAGTACATATTAAGAGGCAACAACTGATCGAATGGCTTTTTAGGAACTGGCATCAGCTCTCTCAGATAAGGCATTGTACATAAAGGTTTTAGTGTTTTTCTACAGGAAGTTTTGAAAACTGTTGCTTGAGAACTCTAAGGGTCAGCCCTTAACCTTAATCCACAGCATAATATGATGCTATGGATTGGAATGTGGGAAGGACTCCTAAATGTTGGCTCAGTATGAGAGATGACTTATATCAAACATACTGATTGGGGTTTTGTGTAACCTCAGAAACTGAATTGTGTTCAGTGGTTTCCAAGGGCAGGCAAGCCTTCTTCAAATAAAAGGCCACCTGTGTATATGTTGCATGATTGTTGATTGTCTCATGAGTGTTCGTCTTTTATGTATGATTAATACACAAAATGTTTTTCTTTTCTTTCCTTTTCCCTTTTTGTAGAAATTATTGAGCCTACTACCTCTAGTCCTGTCACAAGTCCAGGTCAGTATCCACATACATTTACAAAGTATGTCTGGGTACTTTCTCCATTAAGCAAGACCTCTTCATTGTTATAGAAACTCAGTTGAATATGGGCCGCTTGCGTGCGGTGCTGCTCTCATGTCTGTTACTTGTCCTCGTCTACCTGTGATTTGTCCTCCCTTTCGATTTTGTCATCTGAGTCTAATTTGAGACTAACACCTTTTTCTTTATTCTTTAGGGTTTTTGCAGTAAATCTGTGTCACATTGTGTAAGAGTTGTAAGGTGATTAGCTTCTGCACTATATTTGCAAACCGATCTGTGGGGAGTTTACAGTGTTTCCTGAGTAGCTATTAAAAAACTATTTACTTTGGTTTAGTATTTCATTATTATAAAATCATTACAAAACAGAGCAGCATTTAGTGCTTCTGAAGGGAACAATAGCTGGGGGAAACCTATGCTTCTACTCTTGGAGTATAGTGGAAGATTTGGTCTCTTGAAGCTGACAAGTCAAAGGACTTATTTCACTTGCGTTTTATTTTCAGATTGTTCTTAACAGAAATACTCAGTCTGAAAAGATAGGCCATCGATGTAAGTGTGTTGTTAAGCGTTGTTTTTGATGGTGAACATTTCTGGGTGACATGAAATCAAGATAAAAGCTATTGATATTAGAAACAACCTTTATCTTGTTGTACAGGAATTTAGCAGCTCATTTTGAACGTTGGCTGCTCGCTCTTTAAAAAAGGAAGTGGAACTGCTAAAGTTATTTAACTTTGGAAAGTTCATAGGAATTTCTTGTAACTGCTGAGTAAAAGAATTTGTGGATGCTGCCAATCCATGAAGAGGTAAAAGCTGGTTAAATAGTTGTTTCTACTCTCATTCCAGAAATGGCTCTAAATTTTAGTCTAAAACAAGATTTGCTGATCTGAGAAACTGAGTGTTTTAGACATGAAAAAATAAGTCCTCAAATTGTAATCAATCAAAAATGCTTAAAATTACTTTAGATGATTATGAATTACCCCCCCACCAAGTGAAACAAGTTTGAGTAAGTCTATGATTATGTATTTAAAGAATCTCATAATATAACACTTTCTGGTCAAATTATAGAATACATTTCATAATCCCTCAAACCAAAGCCTGTTTGAATAGTCTATTTTAAATGACTTTATAGTTGACAAATACAAGGTTTACATTATATAATTAATAATGTTTTTCCATTTTACAGGTAGGGTTAATAGCTCCCTGAGTTTGAGTGCCATGTTAATATAATTAGAACTATTACTCATTTGAATCTGATTTTTCTTTTAACTTATAAAAAGATTCACTAAGTCTGATCACTATGAATACCTACGGCTTCCACAGAGTTGTGTAATTTCACATTCATGTAAGATCATAGAGTTGTTACTCTTGCTAGTAAATGTTTGGTGTCTTTTTCTCCATCAATTTTAAAGAGGCTATTGAGTAAATTCCATATTGCCATGTCATCTTGTGCATTGAAGTGAAGATTAGATAAATACTTTCCTTCTTAAGCCATTGCCTTAATTATTAAGGAAGTCCTGATAAATTAAAAGGATAGATTACCTTCTCTATTTATTCAAGTAAAGAAAAGTAAAATGCAAAATATTTTAAGGAGTGCTGTTTGGAGGCATTTAGTAACATAGTATGTGCTGACTTGGTGATTTTGGGGAAAGTTTTATTGAAGATAAGTTTAAAATGACTTTTTCAGTAGGCCATCTAAACCAAAAGTTCTTTTAATAGTAGGGACTTTTACCAAAAAAATCACATCATAAAGCAAACAAAAAATTTCTCTGGCCTCTGCAAAGATTCATATTCCCTCAAACAATGCGTAGCACAAGTGTTAAGAACGTGGACTTGGCAGTCAGCTGTCTGGGTTTGAATTCTAGGTTTGCTACCATTCAGTGGTGTAAACCTAATCAAGTTATTTAACCTCTTATGCTTCAGATTCTTCATTTGTAAAATAGGAAAGGATGGTAGGTAATAATAGTACCACCTACCATATAGAGCTAAAATGAAAATTGAGTATGTCAATATTGGTAAAGCATCTATAAAAGTGCCTAGTACATAAGAAGTATGACAAAAGTATAATTAAATTTCAGAATAAATATAGCATAGATATATAAAATATACACATATAACATTTGTATATAAAATGTGCATATATAACATATGATTATATATATTTGTGTACATAATACATACATATAGATATATTGCATTAAATATAAATAGGACTATATAGTATCTCAGGCACTCTAAGACCTTAAAAAAGAGTGCCTAAAGCATCAGGCATTCAAATGGTCAGATAGCCATTGTCTTCAAATTGGCCAATTCATTACTAAGAGTCAATGTTTCAAAATTATGAACACATGAAAATAGTGTAAAACTGAACTCCTCAGCACTGCAATCTTTGAAGAAGATAATGTAAGCTTTAAAAACAATTATTTGTAGAAAGATTAATAAATATATTTTGAACTGAAGTGAATTGAAGGATGGAAAAACAAACACAGCTTTCAGTGAAACTCATCCTTCATTAACTGCAAGTTTGGAAAGGCCTCCAAGAATTTGGTTGGCTTCATCTGGGATTTGAAGAGCATGTGGTTAGAGCAAGATTTAAAGAGTAGTATAAATGATACACAAAGGCTTTTTAAAATACCTGCAGTCTGCTGTGCAAGACACAAAAAAGAAGAATTTGTCAGTATGTAACTCTAAGCAAAAGATCATTACAGGTAGATAGGAAAATAATTTATTCTGTGAATAAAACCAAACTGTTAAAAGGTCCAGTCATTTATAACAAAGCTTTAAAAACATTTTATCAAAATAGAAATGGTAAATGAAAATCCTCACAAAAGTATTCAGGGGATAAGAAATATCTGATTTTTAAACTAGTTCATTTACTACTTTTACATAAGTGGGGAAAAAGAATGTAAAATGACTCAAGACAGATCATATTTTTGTAATATTACTGCCCAAGAGTTAAAGCAGAGATAGTGTAGATATAGTTATAAAAATATGGAACACATTGAAAATATATTGAAGAAAGTAGATTTATATCATTTATCTCCATAAGTCCTAAAGAAATGAGAGTCCTGAAGTCATAACTTACAGTTTTATATATTCTTGACAAGTCAGAATCTGTTCCAATTGATGGGAATGAAAATTAAATTATTAAAATCATTATTCAAGAAAAGGCCATGAAATATATTAAGTAATAAGAACAAAAGAAAACTCTTTTTTGATCAGTCTCAGAGTCTCAAAGTTTGAAATGTACAGGGCATTTTTTACAGTGAATAAGATATGCAGTGAATTTGAAAATTTAGACTACTTTTATGATAATTGCCAAGCTATATGTTATTGTGGGTAATGGTCTTAAAATGCCCATCTTTAGGCCACTAAGAACAGTATCCTATAAAAGTAACTTAACAATTTTCATTTAATTTTTTTAAATTTTTAATTATTGTATTTTTGAAAACCACATATTCATTTATTAATTCAGACACTAGTGAGCCCCTACTTAGGCTACAGGTGATACACAGGTTTCATGGCTCCATCATCTGCCATGGTGCTGTGGTTAAGGACACTAGCTGGACCTGATACAGATGTTTGTCGTGATAAGAAGGGTGAAGGCGTGTTTTTATATATTTGTCTCTCTGGCAAAATAGCACCTCTGCATAGTTAAAAATGATTTTGATGAAAGTTAATTTTTTCCTTTTTAAAAAAATTTATTGGAGTGACACTGATTAACAAAATCATACAGGTTTCTAGTGCACAATTCTACAGCACATCATCTGCACAGTGTATTATGTGTTGACCCACCTCAAGTCCAGTTTCCATCCATTACAATTTATCTCCCCTATACCCTCTTCACCTCCTCTCAACAGATCTCTCACCCCAGCAATCACAAACTGTTGCATGTGTCCGTGAGTTTTCTCCTCTCTTTTTTTCATCTTTGGATCAATCCCTCTGCCCCACCCCATCCAGCTACCCAACTCCCACTGATAGCTGCCAGCCTGCTCTATATCTATGAGTCTTTTGCTATAGTGCCTATTAGTTCATTTTGTTCATTAGAGTCCACATATGAGTGAAATCATATGGTACTTGTTTCTGACTGATTTCACTTAGCATAATGCTCCCTCGAAGTCCATCCATGCTGTTGCAAAGGGTAAGATTTCTTGCTTTTTATAACCAGGTAGTACTCTATTGTGTAAATATTCCACAGTGTTTTTTTTTCCCAAGAACAAAGGATTTATTTTTTTTAACTTTTTTATTGATTATGCCATTACATTTGTTCTATCCCCCCCACTCCGTTCCCCTCCACCCTGCATGCCCCTCCCCCACCATTTCCCCCTTTAGTTCATGAACATGTGTCTCAAATTCTTTAGATTCTGTATTTCCCCTACTATTCTTACCCTCCCCCCTATCTATTTTCTATCTACTGTCTATGCTACTTATTTTCTGTACCTTCTCCCCCCTTCTCCTTCTCCCGCTCCCCAGTTGCTAATCCTCCACGTGATCTTCATTTCTATGATTCACTCCTGATCCAGCTGTCCTCTTAATTTGCTTTTGTTTTAGGTGTGGTTGTTGATAACTGTGAGTTTGCTGTCCTTTCACTGTTCAACTTTTTTATCTTCTTTTTCTTAGGTAAGTCCCTTTAACATTTCATATAATAAGGGCTTGGTGATGATGAACTCCTTGAACTTGGTCTTATCTGAGAAGTGCTTTATCTGCCCTTTCATTCTAAATGAAAGCTTTGCTGGATAGAGCAATCTTGGTTGTAGGTCTTTGGATTTCATGACTTGGAATACCTCTTTCCAGCCCCTTCTTGCCTGTAAGGTCTCTTTTGAGAAATCCGCTGACAGTCTGATGGGAACTCCTTTGTAGGTGACTGTCCCCTTATCTCTTGCTGCTTCTAGGATTCTCTGCTTCATTGTAATCTTGGCTAATATAATGATGATGTAACTCGGTGTGTTTCTTCTTGGGTCCAACTTCTTTGGGACTCTCTGAGTTTCCTGGATTTCCTGGAAGTCTATTTCCTCTGCCAGAATGGGGAAGTTTTCTTTTATTATTTGTTCAAATAAGGTTTCCACTCATGACTCTTCCCCTTCTGGTACCCCTATAATTCGAATGTTGGAACGTTTAAAGATGTCCTGGAGGTTCCTAAGCCTCCCCTCATTTTTTTTGAATTTCTGTTTCTTCATTCTTTTCTGTTTGGCCATTATTTGTTTTCTTCTGGTCCACTCCATTGATTTGAGTCCCAGACTCCTTTCCATTACTATTGGTTTCCTTTGCATTACCATTCATTTCAATTAGTTTAGCTTTCATATGTTTCTCTAGTTTGTGACTAAAATCAACCAGTTCTGTGAGGATCCTGATAACCAGTGTTTTGAACTGTGCATCTGAAAGTTTGGCTATTTCTTCATTGCTTAGATTTATCGGCTCTGGGACTCTGAGTTGTTCTTGAGCCATTTTTGGTCTGTTCGCGCCGGTAAGTAAGTAAGAGGGGCGAAGCCTTAGTTGTTTACCAGGGCGGGGTCACCCAGGTCGCTGGTTTGTGACGATGTGTGTGGGGGCAGGGTCAGAGAGGGAGCAATGGCGGCCCTCCCCGCTTACCCAGTCCATCCCACCACTGGCCCGGGCCTGTTTATCTGAGCGGAATTGTGCGAGTCTGCTGCCCCACGCTGATCGGTCTCAATGCTCGCCTCTTCACTGGTTTATCTGCACGCAGATGCGTGACCTACCGCAGACAGCCAGCAGGCCTCTTCCCTGTGTGCGCCCGTAGCTAGCCCGCGATCCGCACCTTCGGCTGCTTCCGCACCACCAGGTCAGGGATCTTTTTGGTCAACCGGCTCTACTGCTGGCTTCGCCCCCCTTGCCAGTTTAGCCGAGCATTTCGTCCTTTTTTGGACTCTGTATTGTCGATTTTCTGTGTGGTCTGGTTGTGTTTATCGTTGTTAAAAGTAGTTGTTCTTAGATTTGGTTGTGCACGGAAGCAAAGTGGATCCACCTACGCCTCCATCTTAGCGGAAGTCCCCACAGTGTTTTTATCCACCTATCTTCTGATGGACACTCAGCTGCTTCCAAATTTTAGCTATTGTAAATAACACTGCAGTGAACATAGGAATGAATATATTCTTTTGAATTAGTGTTTCAGGTTTCTTCAGATAAATCCCAGAAGTGGAATCACTGGGTCATAAGGCAATTCAATTTTTAATCTTTTGAGGAAGCTCCATACTGTTTCCACAGTGGCTGCACTCCCACCAACAGTGCACTAGGGTTCCCTTTTCTCCACATCCTCACCAGTACTTGTCATTTGTTGATTTATTGATGATGGCCATTCTGACAGTTGTGAGGTGATATCTCACTGTGGTTTTAATTTGCATGTCTCCAATGAGTAGTGATGCTAAACATCTTTTCGTATGTATATTGGGCATCTTTATGTCCTCTTTGGAGTGGTTTCTATTCTTATCCTTTGCCTATTTTTAAATTGGACTTTTTTTGGGGGGTTGGTATTGAGTTTTATATGTTCTTTATAAATTTTGAATATTAACTCCTTATTGTATCCGCAAATGTATCAGCAAATATGTTCTTCCATTCAGCGGGTTGTATTTTCATTTTTAGATGGTTTTCTTTGCTATGCAAACCCTTTTTAACTTGATGTAGTCCCATTTGTTTTTTTTGTTTGTTTGTTTGTTTGTTTCCCTTGCCTGAGAAGATATAACAAAAAATATTGCTAATAGAAATGTTTGGGAATTTATGGCCTGCGTTTTCTTCAAGAATTATATGGTTTTGAGCCATAGCTGGTGTGCCTCAGTAGATTGAGTGCTGGCCTGTGAACCAAAGAGTTGCTGATTTAATTTCCAGTCAGGGCACATACCTGAGTTGCACACCAGGTCCCCAGTAGGGGGTGCATGAGAGGCAACCACACACTGATGTTTCTCTCCCTCTCTCTCCTTCCCTTCTTCTCTCTCTAAAAATAAATAAATAAAATCCCCCCCCAAAAAAGAATTATATGGTGTTGAGTCTAACATATAAGTTTTAAATCCGTTTTGAGTTCATTCTTTTGTACAGTATAAGGAGGAGATCTAGTTTAATTTTTACACATATCTGCCTAATATTCCCAACGTCATTTATTGAATAGACTATCTTTGCCACATTGTATGTTTTTGCTATCATTGTCAAATATTAATTAATTCTAAAGGCATGGATTTATTTCTGCACACTTTATTCTATTCTATTGATCTATAGTCTGCTCATGGTTTTTTTGCCAATACCATGCTGTTTTAATTACTATGGCTTTGTAATATAGTTTAATATCAAGTTACATGTTTCCTCCAACATTGTTCTTCTTTCCCAATATTGCTGTTCTTGTTTAGAGTCCTTTGTTGTTCCACATAAGCTTTTGTGATATTTGTTGTAGTTCTGTGAAATATGCTTCTGGTATTTTTAGAGGAATTGCATTGAATCTTTAGACTTTTTTGGATAGAATGGATATTTTAATAATATCATTTTTCTCTCTATGAGTGTGATATATGCTTCTACTCATTTGTAAATTCTTCAGTTTTTTCTCCAGTGTCTCATAATTTTCTGAGTACAAATCTTTTAGATCCTTGGTTAAATTTATTCCTAGGTATTTTATCTTTTTGAAGAAATTGTGAATGGTATTGTTTTCTTAGTTCCCTTTTAAGATATTTAATTACTGGTGTATAAAAATGCAACTGATGTCAGAATATGCATTTTGTATCCTGCTACTTTACTGAATTTATTTATCATTTCTAGTAGTTTCTTGGTAGAATCTTCAGGGTTCTCTATATATAGTATAATATCATCTGCAAATAACAACAGTCTTCTTCCTTTCCAATTTTGATGGCATTTGTTTCTTCTTCTTGTCTGATAGGTGTAGCTCAGATATCCAATACTTTGTTGAATAAGAATGGTGAAAGTAGATGTCACTTTCTTGTTCCTGATCATAAAAGAAATGCTATAGTTTTGGTCCATTGAGTATTATGCTGCCTGTAGGTCCATCATATATGCCCTTTATTACATTGAGGCATGTTCTCTGTATTATTACTTTGCTGAGTTTTATCAAAAATGGGTGGTGAATTTTTAAATGCTTTTTCTGCATCTGTTGATATGATAATGCAACTTTTATCCTTTATTTTGTTTCTGTGGTGTACCACATTAATTAATTTGTGAATGTTGTACCAACCATTCATCTTCAATAGTCCCTATATCACTTATTTCTACTCAAATCTTTATTTCCTTGCATTTAATTGTTTTTCTTTTTCAAATTTTTTAAGTGTAATGTTAGATTGTTTATTTGAGATTTTTTGTTGTTTGAAATAGGCATGCAATGCTATAAATTTGCCTCTTGGGGCTGCTTTTGCTGTGTCCCATAAACTTTGGGTTATTGTGTTCTCATTTTTATTTGTTTTAAGGTATTTTTCTATTTCTTCTTTGATCTCATTGTTAAACTATTCATTGTTTAGTAATATGTTATTTAGCCTTTATATCTGTGTATTTTTCAGGGTTTTGTGATTGATATCTAGTTCTATGGCACTATGGTCTGAGAAGATGCTTGATATGTTTTCAGTCTTCTTAAAATATTGAGATTTATTGTCCTAACATATCATCTATCAGAGAAAGCATTCCATGTACACTTAAAAAGAATGTATGTTCTGCTGGTTAGGGTGAATTCCTCAGAAGATATCAAATAAATCTATCCGAACTAGTGTATCATTTAAGGCCACTGTTTACTTGATTTTCTGTTTGGACTATCTAGCCATTGATGTCAATGGGGTGTTAAAATCCCCTACTAATAGTGTCAATCTCTCTTTTTATGCCAACCAAAATTTGCTTTACATATACACATGCTCCTCTTTTGAATGTATATATGTTTACAAGGTTTATATTCTTTTTTTTTCTGAGTGCTTCCTTTAATATTATGCCGTGTCCTTCCTTGTCTCCCACTACAGCCTTTGTTTTAAAGTCTGTTTTGTCAGATTAAATAAGTATTGCTACTCCAGCTTTTTTTTTTCATTTTCATTTTCATGTAATATCTTTTTCCATCCATTTCTTTTTAGTCTATATATATCTTTCATTCTGAGGTGGGTCCCTAGTAGAGACGGTATATATGGGTGTTGGTTTTTTTATCTACTCAGCTACCCTATGTCTTTTGATTGGAGCATTTAAGCTATTTATATTTGAAATGATTATTTATAGGTACATATTCATTTCTGTGTTATTCATTAAGTATGTTCCTCTGCTGTTGTCTTCTTCTCCTTCTTCTCCTTCTCCTTCTTCTCCTCCTTCTCCTCCTCCTTCTCCTCCTTCTCCTCTTCCTCCTCTTCCTCCTCCTTCCTTCTTTTTCCTTCTACTCCTACTTCTCTGGCAGATATTCAATATTTCTTGTAATACTGGTTTGGTGGTAACAAACTCTTTTACTTTTTTTATTTTCTGGGCAGCTTTTTATTTCTCCTTCAATGTTGGATAATAACCGAGCTGGATAAAGTAGTCTCGACTGTATGTCCTTTTCATCTCATTGGTTATTTTACACCAATCCCTTCTGGCCTGAAATGCTCCTGTTGGGAAATCAGCTGACATTCTTATGGGAGCTTCCTTTTCATTAACTGTCTTTCTCTTGAGGCTTTTAAGATTCTCTTTTTGTCATTAATCTTGGACATTTTGGTTATTATGTATCTTATGGTAGACCCTTTGGGCCCATCTTGTCTGGGACTTTCTTCACTTTCTGTACCTGTGTGTCTTTTTCCTTCACCAATTCAGTCATTATTTCAAATAGGTTCTCTGTACCTTGCTTTCCTTTTTCTTTTTTCTCATACCCTCAAGATGCAGATGTTGTTACACTTCATATTGTCCCAAATGTCCATTAAATCGTCTTCCTTTTTATTTTATTTTTTCCTTTTGCTGCTTAAATTGCATGTTTTTACTCCTGTCTTCCAAATTGCTGATTGAATTTTCTGCTTCATCCAGCCTACTATTTATTCCTTCCAGTGTATTCTTCACTTCAGATATTGTATTCTTCACTTCTGATTGGTCTTTTTTTATGGTTTCTATGTTTTTTTGCATGCTGTTGAGAATTCTTATAACCATTACTTTTAACTCTGTATCTAATAACTTGCTTGTCTCCATTTCATTTAGCTCTTTTTCTGGGGATTTCTCCTTTTCTTTCATTTGTAGCCTGTTTCTTTGTCTACTGACTGTGGATGCCTCTTTGTGCTTTTTCTATGTATTAGAAAGATCTTCGAGGAATCCTAGTCTTTGTGGGGTGGCCTTATGTAAGAAGTGTCCTCTGGGGTCCAGTGATGCAGTCTTCTTGATCACCTGAGCCGGGTGCTCCAGGAATATCCCTTGTTTACGTTATGTGGGTCCTCCTATTGTAATTGAGTCTTCATTACTATTGACTCACTTCAGCATGGGATCGACCCTCAGACTGGCTGCACATGAGGCTCAACTCCAATCATGGCATGTGATCTGCTGTTCTGGTGCTAACCACAAGAAGGAGAATTTGCCTCAGCAGGGTTTTGTGCCCACCAACATCTCCCTTTGGATTTGCTTCTTGTGAAGCTTAATGAATCTTGCTCTGATGTTGTCTGAGGTAGCCACTAGTTTTGCTGGTTCTGGGTTTCTTGGGAGAGACTCTTCTGCAGGCCCATATCAGATGCTGCCTGTGATTGCACTTTGGCAACTCGTCTGGTGCTACAAGTGACCCACAGTTTGTAACTGCTTCTGCTGAGCCTGGGTGCCTGCTGGAAGGGCCAGGCTCTGAATCAGCACTGGGCCCAGGGGCAGGTCCACAAAAGTCTCAAGGTGCCCCAATGAGATCTGCCTTTGCCTGCCAGCTGCTTAGTGGGCTTAGTTAGTGAAAGACCACCTGGTTGTACTCTTCAGCAGTGCATAAACTCCACAAGGTAGGGCAAGAGGGAATCCAGAGGGTGGGGCTATTGCTTTCTGCCCAGATGGTGCTACATAAAGGAAAGTGCTCTACCTAAGCAAGCAAGATGGCATCTGCAATTTGGGAGAATAAGTCAGCACAGAGATCCTGATGACTGACCTTTCAGCTGTTTTCCAGAGCCATAAACCCAGACTTTCCTCACACAACTCTAGTCTGCTCTGCCTTCCTTCTGCCAGAGCCCAGGATGAGTGGCTACAAATGAAATTTTGAATGTTGGCCTTTTAAGAGGGAGCCTGTGTCTCTAGCAAACTCCTGCTTCTGGCAGACAGAATGCTCCTTTTCACAGCCAAATTTATGTGGGCACCTCTTCCCACCTCTAGTGCTCTGGGTAGAGAACCTCGCCTGAGGGTTAGACCCAACACTGCTCAGGGGGAATCCCTCAGGGTTCAGATGTCTTTCCAGAATGGCAGCCTCTGTCAGTAGAAGTAGTGTTAGCTTTTTACACATCTCTGCCCTTACTCCTAATCTTGATGTGGTTTCTTCTGTAAATTCTTGGTTATAAGACTTCTCTTCAGTTGTTCTTCAGTGGGTTATTCAGGATGATCTCTCTACAATTTAGTTGTAATTCCAGTTAGGTCTTGGAAGGAAATAAGTAAAACTTCCACCTACTCCACCGTTGTCTTGGATTGGGCAAGTCTTTCTCATATTACCTCACTATGACACTGAGTCTTCTGTCTCCCACTGCCACATTTAGGGACCCTTCCAGTTACATTTGACCCACCCAGATAATAAAAAAATAATCTCCCTATTTTAAGATCAGTTGAGTAGTAGCCATAATTCAATCTGCTACCTTAATTTCCTTTTGCCATGTAATGTAATAAATTCACAGGTTCCAATAATTTGTAATAATTAGTATATGGACATCTTTGGGAGACCATTATTCTGCTTACACATCAGGTGATCAAATAACTCCTTTTCTCTAAATCTAACATTTGCCCTCAGAATCCAAACCTATTATTTTTCCAATATGCAGGTAAATGAGTTTTTGCAAATGCAGGCTATTTGAACATTGTTTTTTAATCTTAAATATTTATAATCATCTATGTCATTGTAAAAAAGGTAAAAATATCTTATTAAAGAGATCATATTTGCCAGGCCACATTATTGCCAACAATATTACAATACTTTATAAAACAAGTGACCTAATGTTATATATCACACACACTCAAAGAAGACTAAAAGATTTTAATGTTAAAGATAAATCCCAAATGGCCCACTTGGTCAATTAGAGAAAGAATGTATACAAGAAAAAATCAGAAATGCTAGTAAATCTTCAAACAATTGGAGATAATGAGTTTTGGTGTAAGTAAGTGATTAGTCTTTCAATAAGACAGGAAACAGTTCCTTTGTTTTAGAGGCAGGATACTGTGAAAGCCAAAAAGCAAATGCTTGTTTGTAGTTATTCTCAGTGGGAATATATATATTTTAACTTAGCTTTCATTCTGAAATACTAAAAATCAAACTGAAAAGGAATAGATGTGTTTTGATGAAGATTTTGTACTTAGGAGTATAGGGTAAAAATGCTAAGAAGTAAGCTGTCCGATTTCTGCAGTTCTCAACCACCTCTGGAGAATGGGAAGCCCCTTACCTCTGTACAACATCCACATCCTCAGGTGGTCTTCACAGGCAGAACTTCCCGCTTTACTAGAAGTCCAAGAAAATGCCTATACTCTAAAATGAACAAATTTCAGCCAGTTATTATTAGTAGATAAGTTGTTAAACCGGTGTATGCTGCTGTGATTATATTAATGACAACCTCAATTATTCACCTAGGTAGGGGTATTTGTGTGTTCAAAGAAGCTACCTATTTAACACTAAACAATTTTCAAAGTTAACCATGCCCACTGAAGAACTGTTTTAGGCAGAAGAGTCTTTCTGTTGCCATGTGAATCACCAGGAAAACAGGTCCTAGGCCTCCATCTGATCATGAGATCAGCTGTAATAGCAGACTTTGCACCTTTCTCCAATTGCTTACTATTAAACAGACTACATAGAGACTTTGCAAGTTGTGCTTTGTTTGAAGATAGAGATATACATAACTCAAATTCCGATGTGAATTACAGTTTTAAAAATTATTTTCAACAAACATCTACTTTTCAAGCTAGCCTTGTGGTATGTGAATTATTTGTATCACCATGTTCCAGATAAGGAATATAAAGTTCAGAGAGGTTAAAGTACTTATCCAAGAAAGACTCAGCAAATATTTTCTCTGAAAAGGGTTTTCCTGCATTGTCTTAGGGGTTCTATTTCTATTCTCATCCAGCGTCACAAACTCAACTGCTGATTGGCTCCTTGATGATGATAACAGATTCAAGCCATTACAGATCAGGAGCTCCCTGTTTGGACATGTTTTCCTAATAATATGCCAACTAATTTTGTTCTTAAAGTGAACTAAATATCTTTGGCTCATCTGAAAAAACAAGCAAATGCCACCCTTTAACATCACATCTGGTGTCTTAGAGGTTTTGAAGAGAGATGATGTCAGTGGTTTTTTGAAAAAACGTTGATTGGTTCAAGGGCACATGGATTTTCTGCTTCTGATGGTGCAGCTTGGCAATTAAAATCTTATCCATTCATGAACTTCCCATTATATCCATTACATTTATTTATTGCTTTTTATTGTATCAGAGCAGCACTAATCAATTCAGCAAAGTGAACAATTTGTGTAATTGTTAGGAAACCATACATGTGAACATATAAATCTGCACCTTTACTTTTAAGCTTGATTTTTAAAAAGCAGTGTGTGTGTGTGTGTGTGTGTGTGTGAGAGAGAGAGAGAGAGAGAGAAGAAGAAGAAGAAGAGGAGGAGGAGGAAGAGAGAGGAGGAAGAGGAAGAGGAAGAAGAGGAAGGGGAGAGGGAGAAACATCTTGTATACACATCTTACAATTGATGGTGACAACTTGACTAAGTTTCCCACACCATAAATGAGTATATTCTATTAGAAGTGATTTCTGCTGTCATATCTCAGCAATTCTCAAATCATATTTCCTTCATAGTATTTTTTGGCCCTTAAATTATGTTTATTGATTTATTTATGAATGAGACTATGTATACCCATAAGGAATAGAGCACTTGGATAGATATCTTACACTGGTTTGTCCTTGTGACGTTTAAAGGCTCACAGAACATTACTCAGCTTATCTACTGCATTTGACAGAGCAGAACAAATTATGAATAGACATTTCATATTATAATGTACTTAAAGATGGCCTAAAATATATTCAAGTCTTATTCTGCATGCTAACAAGTCTGGGCTTTTCACAGCCAGAAAAATGCAGTCACTAGGTGGCACCTCTTTGCTTCGTTCTCTATTAAAGACTCACTAGTGTCCATTCCATATGCTGACTTCTGCTGGGATTTTGTAACAGCTTTCTTCTCACACCAGTATTCCTCAGAGTATCATTTGCACTAACCTCTTGAGCATCCTGTGTCTATAGGATTGATCCTATAGACATAATACTAACATATTGTAATTGTTCATACACACTGCCAATTGAAAAATTAAAAATTCAATCCTGTTTCCTAGTTGTGAAACTGTACTAGACCACACTATCCATTTGTATTTAATATTTTATTTGTTTGGGGCTGAATATCACAGGAAAATATATCTAGGCAATACATTACAATGACTAGGACACGGTTATGTAAAGCACATAAAGTCAAGACAATGACTAGTTTAGGGTTTCAGACATGTCTCAACTTATTCATGAACATTGATGATGCGGGTGTGGCCCTTGTCCTCACAGAACTATCATTCCCCTGGGATATAGATACTATACAAATGGGGTGATTCAGCTAGGTGATCCTACAGTATACTTCCAACTTTAAGTGTTTCTTTTTTTAATATATTTTATTGATTATGCCATTACAGTTGTTCTATTCCCCCCTTCATTCCCCTTCACCCTGCACATCCCCTCCCCTGTCATTCCCCCCCTTTAGTTTATTACCACGTGTCTCAAGTTCTTTAGATTCTATATTTCCCCTACTATTCTTACCCTCTCTCCTATCTATTTTCTATCTACTGTTTATGCTACTTATTTTCTGTGCCTTCTCCCCCCTTCTCCTTCTCCCACTCCTCTGTTGCTAACCCTCCATGTGATCTTCATTTCTATGGTTCACTCCTGATCTAGCTGTCCTCTTAGTTTGCTTTTGTTTTAGGTGTGGTTCTTAATAACTGTGAGTTTGCTGTCCTTTCACTGTTCATGTTTTTTATCTTCTTTTTCTTAGGTAAGTCCCTTTAACATTTCATATAATAAGGGCTTGGTGATGATGAACTCCTTGAACTTGACCTTATCTGAGAAGCGCTTTATCTGCCCTTCCATTCTAAATGAAAGCTTTGCTGGATAGAGCAATCTTGGATGTAGGGCCTTGCCTTTCATGACTTGGAATACTTCTTGCCAGCCCTTGCCTGTAAGGTCTCTTTTGAGAAATCTGCTGACAGTCTGATGGGAACTCCTTTGTAGGTGACTGTCCCCTTATCTCTTGCTGCTTCTAGGATTCTCTGCTTCATTTTAATCTTGGCTAATGTAATGATGATGTGCCTTGGTGTGTTCCTTCTTGGGTCCAACTTCTTTGGGACTCTCTGTGCTTCCTGGATTTCCTGGGAGTCCATTTCCTTTGCCAGATTGGGAAAGTTCTCCTTTATTATTTATTCAAATAAGTTTTCCACTCATGGCTGTTCCTCTTCCCCTTCTGGTACCCCTATAATTCAGATGTTGGAGTGTTTAAAGATGTCCTGGAGGTTCCTAAGCCTCTCAATTTTTTGAATTCTTGTTTCTTCCTTCTTTTATGTTTGGTCATTTTTTTTCTTCCTTCTGGTCTACTCCCTTGATTTGAGTCCCAGTTTCCTTTCTATCACTATTGGTTTCCTGTGCATTTCCCTTCATTTCAATTAGTTTAGCCTTCTTATGTTCCTCTAATTTGTGACTAAAATCCACCAGTTCTGTGAGCATCCTGATCACCAGTGTTTTGCACTGTGCATCTGAAAGTCTGGCTATTTCTTGGTCGCTTAGAGTTATGGGCTCTGGGGCTTTGAGTTCTTCTTGAGCCATGTTTTGGTCTGTTTGCTCCTGCACCTATTACGTATGAGGAGTGAAGCCTTAGATGTTCACCAGGGTAGGGCCACCCAGGTTGCTGGTTTGTGACGCTGTGTGTGGGGTCGGGGTCAAAGGGGGAAAAAGCGGTCCCCTCTGCTGCTTCCTGCCTCTGGGGCCTGCACGGTGTGTCTCACTGCTCACTCCTTTGCTGGTTTATCTGCACACGAATGTGTGACCATGGTCAGCCTGCCACCTTGCACCCTCAGTGGGTCTGCCCATTGCTACCCCATACCTGGGATCCGCCCATGGCTGCCTGCACACCTGGGTAGGTCCAGTGGATCTTTCCTGCTTGACCCTGCTCCTCTGCTGGCTTCAGCCCTCTTACTGGTCTGGCTGAAAGGTTTGTTGTTGTCGGACTTCCATATAGTTCAGTTTTCTGTGCTTTAACTGTGTTTTTGTTGCTAAAACTTTGTTGTTTTTAAACTTGGTTGTGCGCGAAGGCACAATGTTTCCACCTATGCCTCCATCTTGGCGGAAGTCCCTAAGTGTTTCTTATGAGCCTCATTAAATTGATTGTTTCCCAGTCAGAGGGTCAGAGCAATTTTGAGAATATAGTTTATTCTGAAATACCTGAATTAAATATGGGAATTTAGAGTAAGAAAGATTCAACTCAGACATAAATCTCTGCCCCAGGTTAGAGCCCAATGAACTACCTCATGTGAAAGAAAACAACCTTACAAACTCTTGCATTATTAGATTACTGATTAAAATTCCCAAGAGTGGCAAATTACAGCTAACTCATCCTTTACCTTGGCACGATGTAAAAACCACGTGTCTTGTGCAGATGCAAAAATTACCAGTGGGCACCTCTAACCACAGATCAATGAACCTGTCAAAAGCTACTACACTACAATAGAGTGACAGAAAGCTCATGGTGGCAAATAAAGGCAGAGTACCCTGTACCTTCTTAGGGCTCATTTGAAATTACCTGCCCACTTTCTCCACCTGCTCTCCCCTCTTGCCTTTCCTTGTCCCAGCCATGCCTGTGACAACAGAGAAAAGCTGTGAGTTAGTTGATTTTACATATTTGACATGCAAGATACTCTTAGTAGGTAGTGCACAAGAACCAAAATGAAGTGCTGCTTCAAGAACTTGGAAATAAGTCTGCTTCCCAAAAGTAAAGAACTGAAGCTTACACATTATTTTGAATAAGGAAACAAAAAAAAGGGGTTCAGGCCTTTGACTGCCTTGGACAGAGTCTACAGATCTTAACAGACTGTGGGGTGTGTGTTTGTAAGCTTGCCAAAGGAATTACTGAGACTAAACATTGTCTCTCTAAGCCCTGTGCAGAAAAGATTTCTCTGGCAGACAAATGCAGCTGGATCTGCCTAGCAGGGAGCCATGGATGCTTGGGGCTGAATCAGATTCCAGGCTTAATGAGCAACATTCTAATAACTGGGAGGGATGTCAGTAGGTGTTAGTAGACAGCACTGGAGGCAAAATCCAAATCACAGGCATTCCCATTGATTAAGCATTTACTCTGTAGCCAACACTGTTAAATAATGTTAAGTACATCAAATCAGTTACCGTTTATGACAGCCCTAAGAATAGATATTTTTAATCCCAATTTATAGAAGAAACTGAAGCCAGAAGAGCTAATAAGTGAGTCATTAGCTCAATAAGTAGTTAGGGTTTATCCGACTCCAAATTCTGTGATCTTAAAAAATAACCCTGTTTCTCAGCTCAGATTCTCACCCATACCCTTAAAAACCCACAAATTTTATGATAACTTTAAATTTTTGTTTTCTTTTTGTCTATTTTATTGACTATGCTATTACAGTTGTCCCATTTTTTTCTCTCCTCCACCCTGCACCCCCCACCTTCCAGCATTCCCCACACCTTAGTTCATGTGCATGGGTTATGCATATAAGTTCTCTGGCTTCTTCATTTCCTATACTATTCTTAACCTACCCCTGCCTATTTTGTGCCTACCAATTATTCTTCTTATTCCCTGTACCTTTTCCCTTATTTTCCCCCTTCCTCCTCTCCACTGATAACCATCTATGTGATCTCCATTTCTGTGATTCTGTACCTATTCCAGTTGTTTGCTTAGTTTGTTTTTTTAGGTTCAGTTGTTGATAGTTATGAGTTTGTTTGTCATTTTACTGTTCATAGTTTTCATAATCTTTTTAATTTTCATTTTAATAACAATCCTTAGGGAATCATTTTGCCAGATATAAGAAAAAGGCATTCCCCTAAGAAGTGAATAATAACCAACTTTTACAAATCTCAAGTCCACACATATAGTCTCGGGTCCACAAGAACATATTATCTCTTTAAAAGGATTTCATACACATCTTAGCTGGAAAACACTGCATCAAAATAAACTGTCTGAGACCTTGGTTTGGATTTGATTTGTTGAATTACTAGCTGTGTGATCTTAAAAAGGCTACTTAACTTCCCTGAACTTCAGTTACAGAAGGTGAAAACATATAACTATAAGGGCTTTGAGCTATTTCAAAAAAATATCCATAAACTCTAATGTATTTAATAAAAGTAGATATCAGTGTTAATGTTGGCTTTGCCTTCAGAAGAAAGATGCTGATCAACCAAAGTTTTTATTATATTTAGAAATTCTTCTTCAGTTTTTTTCTGAATTTATGCTGCAAGAGCCTTTGACATGTTTTATTAACTAAAGAACATAGAAGAAATTGGTTTCTGTTCTCACAGAACTGAAAGCCAGATCCTAAATAATGGTAGATTTGCAAAGATAAAATCCACTGTGTAATTTTCCTCACAGCTCACTCCGTTGAGAGGTAGAGGTGAGGAGAGATTACTATATCAGGAAGAAAATAGGAAGGACAATATATTCATCCACATAGTAAACTAAATATGCTGAATTACCATAAAAAGTGCCTCAGACTTAATTTTGTGAGCTATTATAGAGTCAACTTATAAAGCAATAAAATGGGTTTCAACAAGATTTGCCTGAATTCAGCCTTTCTAAATCATAAATATGTAATTGTATCTATAACTCTTCTATCAGAAATTTACTTAATCTGTCATATTTATTAGTTTACTATGTGTATGTTTTATTTCCGGTCTATATAACATATATAGCAAACCTGTTGTTTTCTTGATAACCATAGATTTTATTGCATCTTATGCCTATAGTTTAGTTTACTTACACAATTTTCAAAATTTTGTTAGTATTTGTTTCTTTCCATGTACAACTTAAGAAACTCATGCATAGTTTTCTTGTGAACAGATATTCCACAAGTTTTGTGTCTCACTGACAGTCCTTGTATGTGATACACTTTATATTACAGGGCTGTCAAACTCATTTTCACCAGGGGCCACATCAGCCTCACAGTTGCTTTCCACCATATGTAATTTTAGGACTGTATAAATGTAACTACACTTTTACAGTTAAGCAAGAGCTCAGTGCTGCCATCGGGTAGAAACAAGGTGCTGGGCTGAGTAAAATGAGGTGGAGGGCTGATTCGGCCCACGTGCCCTTTGATTGCCACCGCGCTTTACAAGTATAAAGAAGGGGAGAACTAGCTTTACATTTAATCATCACAACAGAAAACATTTAATATTAGAAAAATTTATTTTAATGTAATTTACAATTACTTTCAAAACAACACTGGATTTACAAAAAAGAAGAGTATTTCTTTTAAAAAACATTATTTATTTATTTTTAGGTAGAGGAGAAGGGAAGGAGAAAGAGAGGGAGAAAAACATCAATGTGTGGCTGTCTCTCACACGCCCCCTACTGGGGACATGACCCACAACCCAGGCATGTGCTCTGAAGGGGAATCAAACTGGTGACCCTTTGGTTCGCAGGCCGGAGGCGCACCAGCCAGGGCAGGAACAGTATTTCTACTTCAAAAAGAAAAAAATATATATCCGTTTTGGCTTTAGAGTAAAGAACAATAATGGTACTCAAATTAAGCAAACTATCATCACTTTCCTCATGCATCATATTTTACCATTTACTTGCATCTAAAACACCACTAATTCTAACTTTTAAACATTTTCAATGAGTCCAGTTGTGTGACAGAATATAATCACTGATGTTATAATATGAACCCTAAATTAGATGCATCACTTGAGGGTTAATTTTTCTAAAACCCTGATGTAAAATTTGTCTGTTTTAAGTTTAGATGTTAAACAAGATGTACCTTATTATGTGTTTAACCTACAAGGCTATTCATTTCAGTTATATTTAATATTGATTCTGTGTGGTTTTTGGCAAGTCATTGTAGTACAAACACAAATGCTGATATTTTGTGGCCATAAGAATGTTAATAAAAGAACATATCTTTTTTTACTCAGCTTATCTCAACAGAACCAAAAGAGCATTTTCTGTCAGATGATTTATTTTACAACATCCTGGCATTGATCTACACAGACTCAATCAGTGAAAATCATACTTCACCTCTGTGGAACTCCTGTGGAAGTCTCTGGGCTCTCAGGAACTGAACACCTTCCACTTTGGTTAAGTCTCTGGTGAACAATTAAATGGAATACATTTGATGTTTAATAGTGAAACAAAAGCTTTTGAAAGCAGAAGGGGATTTACATACTTGACCACAAGTACTAGTCCTGTGGTATATTTTAAAACAAACTGGTGTTAGTCAAGTTGAATCAGAGACTCTGCATATCATACCATTGTCTTGAAGAGCCAAGTTATGCATTAAACACGCTAGAAATTCTGAGAAATTTTGCAATAAAGAAACCTGGTAAACTACTGGAATACTACTCCTTTTTTGTTATCCAACACCTAGTTTTGCAAGGTGTGGTGTCAATTGCAGTTCAGGTACCTGGAGAACAGACAAATGACGTGGGCACTGGCCCGAAGTGCCCGAGGCATCATGGATGAGATATGAGACAAATTCACATGGCCTACTGTCTTCTGTGCAGGAAAAGGGATAGCACAGCTACTCTCTCAAGGGGGGAGCACTTCAGAATGGCCTGGCCACTCTCTCAAGGGGAGAGCACTCTGACCCTTGCCTAGATAGGCTTTTATTGGGTTTGATTTGCATACGAATACAGGTACAGCTCATTAATCATTGTCAGACAGGAAGGATCAGACAGTAGATGGCATACAAAGAACTATTAGGGCTTCTTCTGAGTCAGGGTCTATCAGCTAAAAGGCTATAAAACTTTGGGAAACAAACTCATTTCCTGCTTGGGCCCTTATCATTTAACTAAGACTATTCTTAGCAAGGCAGGCTTCACAGGATTTTATATCATTTCTCAGGCCTGATCACCACGAGGGGGTGGGTGGCAGGAGGGCACCCTTTCCAGCACAGGGCTACACCGCCCTCTGTCATTGTTTCAGGCTTAGGTCAGG
This sequence comes from Artibeus jamaicensis, assembly GCF_021234435.1. NCBI lineage: Eukaryota > Metazoa > Chordata > Mammalia > Chiroptera > Phyllostomidae > Artibeus > Artibeus jamaicensis. The sequence continues at coordinate 19,122,338 of NW_026522025.1, read as the reverse complement.
CAGAGGAGGCAGATAGCCAAGGAATTTTCAGAGACTTCTTATGGACTCAAGGGAGTCAGGTTTCATCAAAGCTGAGGGGCTAGGGTCCATCACCCCCTTTTGCTCTATCCCCCCAAGTCCTTCCCTGGGGCCTCCACATGATCATGCTTGTCTTAGGTGGTTCCCCCCTTGGGGAATCTTACCCATCATTGGCTAACTGATCAAGCATTGGGGGCAAGTTATGGCAAAAGGAGCAGAAGTGGTGCCCCTGCCAGGGGGATAAACTTTGTCTCCTTAGTGGCTTATGGTCCAAAGGTCGCTCACTCAGCCTTAGCCATGGGGTTGTTACAGCTCCTGAAACCAGGCAGGGTGGTTCCCAACAGACAAAATTCTCTGTTTTCATTTCACTCCACCTTCCCAAGTCACACTCCAAAACTTCTATATAGACTGAACCTGCAAAGTTGTCAAGCCAATCCCAGAATTTAGCCCTACACTTGGGAAGCATTTTAACAATGTCTCAGATCACAAAGAGTTTTACAGACTAAATTATGCCTTAGGAAGCATTTCACAGCCTGAAAGAATTGTGAGACACTCACTGTACCAACCTTCCGGTATGAGTGTATCTTCCTTTTCCAAAAGATTTTGCCTTTGAGCAAATAACCACAGGGCATATTTAATCATATACTTAAATTTTTTTTTAATCTGAAGTTTAGATAGAATTACTTTAATTTCATCCTTGAATATGTTGATGCCTTTTTGCCTCCAGAAGGTGGAGGAAACAGTCAATAGAATTCCACACACACGGCAGGAATCTGATCAATGTTTAACTTTTGAACATATAAATAAAGAACAAATAAGTTTTATGTTAACAGAATATTTTTATGTAATTTTCAGGGGCTGTAATGAACACTTTGGATGACAGATCTATAAATATCCCTAATATATTTTTCTTTTCATCTGTATTTATAAAATGTCTTACTATTTGTATATTTATAGTCATTGTCTCTTTACTCTCATGTTGTATATTTGCACATTCTTCGTCATGTTACCACGGAGTGCACATATTTGGATTGACATAGAACATTAGTTTCTTATTTGTAAAGGGCCCATAGAGGTCTTTTCTAGAGTCACACAAGTTTTATAGTCAAAGTCAAATGATAAATCTTATGTCAGTATTTCTCAAATTCAGGGCACATCCATTTCACAGCACAGAAAACTGATGGTTGAGGCATTTGGCAACATTACAAACTGTGGGATCCTTTAAATTCCAAATTACATAAAGAATTATGATGAAAATCTTTACTTCATCTTAAGGTTCATTTTCTTTAAATCATCATTAGTGTATCACAAATGTTATATTAATTTTAAAGAAAATGTGCCATTGTTTCCTTAGGAATACAAATCAATTGCGTATATATGTCAAGTGATTAAATATTGTGTCTTTATCAGATATCAATTCATTAGGTCCCAAATAGAAGTGTGTATGTACCTGTTCGCACATGTGCACGTAGAGTAAGTAAGTAATAAATATGTGGGCCAACAATAAAAACCTAGAAAATCTAATATTCATTTTTTGGTACCATTTTCATACTAAAATCCTTCCTATTGTGCAGAACAAAATCTGTGACCATTTTAAAAAACTACAGAAGAAAGTTACAACATACTATTTCAAATGAGCATAATTAAATATGCTATTATTCTTACCACTATTAAATGCTGATAGATATTAGAGAAAAGTTTATTGCAGCAGTCTGAAATGATAAAGGTAAACTTTGAGGATAAGATGGCGCTTTATCTTCTCTTTGGAAGTTAAAAAATACTTACACAGCCAAAGAAAACAAGATTGTGTCATGCACGAGATGTGACTCAATTGATCAATTCCAAAAGCAAGACATTACCCTTCTCAAATATTAAGTTTTCACCTTAAAAATTAGCTTTAAAAATAAAATTGGGGCCTAGTGGAGAGTTCAGAGTAGGATACAATGAAAAAGGTGGTTATTGTCATTCAATTCTACAAGTCATTAATTTGTCCACATGTGGTTTTATTTATTCTCAGTCTGACCTGACCCTAACAGCTGAGACTAGAACTTGCTCAAACCAAGATGTCATTGACAACAATATATTCAACACAATTGCAGCCATATTAACCTATGATGTAGTGAGTTAAGCAAAATTTAACTACAGGTTGTTTTCTTGAAGCGTGTTTTAATTTACTGAAGAAGAACTATGAAGAAACTATACAACTATATTTTTTGTATTATGTTTGGTTTGGGGCTTGATAAAAAATTCCTCTGTTAACAATTTGTTACCAAATAAGCTTTTTAGGATGTGTTTCTAAAATGGAAATTTCACTCAATAAACAGAATCCCATTTTTTGGCAGTTCAGTAAGACTCAGTGTTAAGAAAAGGTGTAGCTTAAATAGTAACGGGCCCATACATTGATCTAGTATTTATGATGGGGTAAATACTTTGATTCAGGTATTTCAGTATAATGTGGAGTGGTCTTTGTTTTGTGACTGAGCTGTTTCTCTGTCACTGATAGATTGCACTAGATCTGAGATGCCCAATAGTCTCATCCTATTACATGCTTGCTCTTATTTGCTGAATAGTGACTACCCAGAGCAAAGGTTGAGAACCGTGCTGTGGCTCTGTCAGGGCAGAGGAAGAAATGATGCTGTGACAACTGTAGCAATGTTTCCATTCCCACTAGGATGTAAGTGATGTGGAGGTGGAAACATTTTTATTTTTTGTTTTCTTTTGCATCCCGAGTGCCTGTAACAGTAGCCAACATAAAAAAGGACATGCATGTAACATATGTACATTATAATATATACATTCATATACTGTCCAAATATGATCATCTAACCCATTTTAAAATAAATATTTAAATATAAAAATGTCTAAGTGATTTGAGAAGTATTATGGCCCAATAAATCCCCCCAAAAGTCTGATTTTTAGAAGACCTTTCTGCGAAGATACCTGTCTGTAGTTATTCTGTTAGTTTATTTTGCTACAATAAAACTCCTGCTCAAAACTAACATTACTATCATTTAAAAGTAAGACAAAAGAAGCCTGAATTCTCAAGTGTCCTTGAAGTCTTTCTATTTACCCTGCTGCCTCAGAAGTCAGTTGACAGCATACGGTTTCTCACTGATAGGGAATATTTGCCTTTGAAGCGACTTTGGATAGAATTGGCTGCATCCTAGAGATAAAAATAACGTAAGTCAGGAGACCTGGCAGGCAGCTGTGTAATGGGCACCCTCACAACTATCTCCACTGAATATAGTCCCTATGGTGGAGTAATGATCTAGAGCCTCCTATGATTAAGGCAAATAATCTTATGAGTGGTCCTGAGTATGCACATTGATTGAGTCTGGCAGATTGCATAATCAACTGCAAATTAGCTTTTGGAAGTGACTGGCTATACCCAGTGGGCAGAAGAAATGGAAGCAAGGGGATCTGGCAGACAGGAGGTGCCCATAGCAACTGTATGAATTACATTCCCATAATTTACTGATGAAGGAGCCAAGCCGGACCTTTCAGAGCTCCGCTTTTCATTTCTGCTTTTTGGAGGGATTGCAGGGAGGTTGCTATACACTCAAGCAATTTATCTTCAGGTTGGTAGTAAGGCAGAGTGAGAATGCCCTACTTATATTGGTACAGCTCTTGGAGCATGATAAGCACATCCCTTTTCTTTATACCCAGCAGAAAAGCACAACATCTGCTCTACTGATAATTGGATACCAGCCTTGTCTGATGAAAGGATATTAATTTTCACTTCATAGATTAAGAGACCTTGGGAAGTCAACTAGTCCATCACACTATCTTATTGCAGTACATTTCCTAACCCAGAAGGAAGTGTTTGAGAGAGATAAAGGCATGTTTTACAGTGCTATGATTTTGATCACAGCAAACTTCATCTTAATATATAAAGAGAAATGCTAAGCCAGTCCCAGAAAAGGGGATCTCAGGTGACCCTGCTACCTCTCCGCTGTGAGAACAGCTCGTGTTTTCTGTTTTTATGTATTTTTTAGAAAGCCTGAGGCCCAGATTTATAGAAACCATGTCTATTCCAATAATTATTAATGAACTCATGTTGAGTTTTTAGTGTTCTGCTACAGATCACGGGGGTTATTAGCTCATAAGTTTTAATTCAGCATACATTCGTTTCTGATGGAAAACGATACAGATGACTTACTTCATTTAATATTCTGTCCTGACTGAAATATAGAAATTATATAATTTAACATCTTTCCCAATTGAAATAGATATTAACAAATGCAAAATGAAGTCCTAATCATAGAAAACATTAGAGTTAGGTTTTATTTACCTGGGATTTTTTATTGAACCTATCTATCTTCATTTCTTACTATGTCACATGTATTTATATCTATATTTTGCAATTACATTTTTCTTCATCCTTTTTATTTAGCTTCTTAAAGAAGTAGAGATTGTATATTGAAAAAAATGAGTTCTTAAACCACCACAATTTGGAGAAACAACAAACTAACTCTACCCTGGGGAGTCGGCTACCTTGAAAGTAATTTATTCATCTGATTTCATTAAAAAGATTGAAAACAGACAGTCTTACAAAGGTTCTCAAATTGTCTTGAGAAAAACCTATTGAGAAATTTTTTAAACTATAGGATAAAAGTAAATGTTTCTTTTTGAAGAAAAATACACATTTTAAACAATTTTCAGGGTAGACTGATACTTCCATATGTTTATAATATACATACACATAAAGTATTTCAGAAGACAGTTTGAACACAATCATAAAAATATTCATTGTTTGCTGGATAAAGGCATTTCTCATATTTTTCAATCAGAAACAAATTTCTTTTTACATAAGAACATTCTGTGTCAATTGATCAGTACTTACTAGCCCAATATGTAAAGTACCAGCTAGTATCCCTTAACTAAACATGCATTTCTTATTGGAAATTTCAATATTAATAAGCTTGTCTCCCAATTGTTTCTAGTATGTTGGAATCAGATAGCATTATAGAAACTGAACACAGTATGTCTTGCTTACCTGATTCATAAAGCTAGCGTTTCAAACAGAAACCAGATGAAGCACATCAAAATCTAATGCATTATTTTGATTGACCAATTTTCCAGAGTTGAGGATAGATGTTAGCAGAGCTGCAGGTGGTTTCCCTACCTATGAAGAGGTCTAGAAACACGCAGACTGCCTATAAAGAAGGGATTTACACAAACATTCCATTGACAGTTTATCACAGGACCCTAGTAGGTAAATGATGAATTCTTGCCTTGTTGCTGATCTCCTGCACATCCCCTTAGCTCAGCCAGGGTCTTAGTGCTGTTTGAACAAAACATGCAGATAATCAAACATTCTGTTTTTACAAAATTGTCCCAATTTAGGGTGCTTTAGGATCCACCAGGATGCCTATTTGGAATGACTCTTTTTCTGAAAAGTATTACCTTGGAATAAAAAATAAAGAATGTATTCTGTCATAATCTTCACTCAAGAAAACATAAATCCTGGTCCCCTTATATTTTTAAGAAAAGTAAAAAAATATGACCATGAAAACAAGATGCATTATACAAGAAAAATGTATCAAACTTCTGGCCAATGAGTACTTTTATTCGTCCCATCCCCTCCTCCACCACCTGCTGCTGTACCCAAACCAAGAATCAACCCATCACTTCTAATTTACGAACTTTTCAAAGTTTCCATGGATATCTCCCCCAAATCAGATGCAGATGCCAATGCGAGCCCCTTTCAGACCCTTCAATTCCTTCTGGTTTCTTATGCCCTGTCTCCATCTGTGTACTTACTTATGAGCTCTACTTATGTGCTGCTTGCTCATTACTACTCTTTCAATTTAGAAATATCACTTAAAATCTCCCCTTTTTGTTAAATGGGACAAGAGCCCCACACTGACCATTGGTATTTTTATATGAAAAGGAAGTAGAAAAATAATAATTAAGAGGTAAACTACCAGTCACTGGGAGTGAGCATGAAGATGGTCTTACTTGGCTGAAATTTAAGATGTAGGAAAAGCAGATCTAGGTTGATTCCCAAAGCCTGAAGCCTGAAAAATAATTTTCTGTCAAAAAATTTGTACTAATTATCAGGTACCTTCATCAAATATTGGTGGCACATTTTCAATGCCTAGTGTGTGTGCAATAAATGTTGATAGAATTGTTAAACTATTTCTTTAATGCAGTGGTTTCTTAGGAAATACTTAATGTCTTCTTGCCAGTGTTAGTACCATCTTCTCCTCCCATCCAATTTTTTCATAGCAGTATATATAATTCTTTTTCTTCCCTTCCCCCTTTTTCCCTTTCACCTGATCTCAGAAGTTATCAGACTACTAAATTTTGTGGTTAACAAAATCCAAATGTTTGCTGGTTACTTATCATAGTATCTGTTTAATAATCTACCTGCAATGATATATGTTCATGGCAGATTTTATAATACTCAATTTAAATGCTATAGCTCTTTAGGGAAAGAGGATATCAGTGAGGAAGACAGTAATTAAAGGATTCTTCGAGAAGTAAGTAGATTTTTGCAATGTGTTTAACCAGCTGTACAGTTTGAAGGAATAGTTCTTGCAAGACTGCCTTCACTTTAGACATAAGATATAAGTTTGTGGATCCCTAAGACCATCTACACTTTGGACCAGGTGGCTATGAATTCTGGGATCCCCACAATCATCCCCAGGTTTGAAATTCACTAGAGGCCTCAACAACTCATTGAAAGCTATTGTACTTATTGTCAATAAGACAAAGAATGCAGAGCCATGGCCGGCGTAGCTCACTTGGTTAGAACTCTGTCCCAGTACACCAAGGTTGTGGGTTCTACCTCCAATCAGGGTACATATAAGAATTAACCAATGAATGCATAAATAAGTGTATAACAAAATAGATATTTCCCTCTTTCTTCCTCTCTGTCTCTTTTCCTCATTCTCTATAAAGTCAATCAATAAGGAAAAGAATACAGAAATGTAGCCAAAGGAAGAAATTCATACAGCAGAGTCTGGGAGGGGTCCAAATTGGAGCTTCTGGCCATCCTCTTCCTGTGGAGACTTGAATGACATTACCTTCTCCTGGACACACTGTGTGACAATGCACACAGTGTACTGCCAACCAGGGAAGTTCACTGGAGTCTTTGGTGTCCTGTGTTTTCTAGGGTTCAATCACAGACTGCTTGTGTGGCTGCCCTTTGGTCCCAAGCCATTCACAGAAGTCAGGCTGCCTTTATCCATCAGTTCTTGCAGAGGTCAGAACTGAAAGAGCATGGCCCCAAAGCCTTTGTCAGACATGACATCACCAGATTGTCTGGTAGTGGCCAAAGCCCCCAGACCAGCAAACACACATCCATCAGGCACGATATTCCAAAGGCCTAGACATCTTCTCCAAAAGTCCAGGGCTAAAAACAGACTTCTCTTTCGGCAAAACTGGGTTCCTTGCCACAGAATCTAGAACTGAATGTTAAGGAAAGAGAAGATTAAGATGGATAGGAAATAAGTCATTTCAGGTAGAAAGGTAAATAGAAAGGCTTAGAATTGTAAGTAAATGAATGAAAGGGAATGCTAAAGTGAGGAGCCCATCCAGCTGAGGCAGACGGCACTTTAGGAAGCCAAAATAAACAACCTGGGCTAGAACAGAGGACATTAATTCAGGAGTTGTGCTTTGGGCCTATAGAAATTGAGAACATTTAAGATTCTTGGATTTGTGGGAATGCAATGATGAACAAATCCATGTAGAGAAATTTCACAGTATTTTATTTCTGGACGCCACATTTTAGATAATGCTGGTAATTGTAAAGTACTAACAAGAGGGCAATCAAAATGAGGAGGCCTAAAATTTGTATTGGGTCCAATTACTAAAACAGTGTACATTTAGACAGTTTTTTTAATACATCTTCAAAAAGACAAAATATTTTTTACATGCTTTTGATGGAATTTCATATGTCAAGTGAGCAATATTAAGAGTCAATGAAGAAAATAGAGCAAGGAAGGTATAAATTCAGCAATATAAGACACTTTTTAATTCATTGAAATGGTCTATAAATTTAAAACACTTGAGGAATTGGGTTTCTATCAATAAATATTCAGGTAATAAATAACTATTTACCCACAATTCCAAATTAATTTGTAGAGATTTTTGCTTTGGAGGGCAATGTCTCTTCCTGTTTTAGAATTCTTTGGGTTTTTTGAAATACACAAGATGATTTAGGTGAGGGAAGGAGTGAATCCATAGACATCTGCTAGGAAATTGCAGGAAAATAGGTATAAAGTGATTCAATTTTGGAGTAGGGAGGTGGTAATGACTATAGAACAGAAGGATAAAAGAGACTTTTCAAAGAAAAATGAGCGCAGCTTGGTGAATGGCCCAATGGAAAGCATGAATCTGAGGAAAATGCAAAGAATGCTCATCTTTCAAGCCTGAGTGACTGGGCTGAGTGTGAAACCGCTAGTACAAACAGTCATCACAATGGAGAACAATTTTTGGAGGAAAGACGGTAGATTTTTTTCTTATACATGAATTTGAAATGAAGAAAGAGGTTCAATAAGCAGTAAGCAGGAAACAGTTTATGTTTAGACTCCAGTGGGAGGCCAGTCACTTCAGTTTTCATTGCTTAAAGATTTTTTAGCTATGACATTTATCACAGTATTTTTTTATTAGGACTATATAAGTATCTTTCTCCTAAACTTGATTCTGCACTTCTTGAGATCAAGGTCAAAGTTTTATGCCTTTTTTTAATTTTACCAAACCAGTTTTTTGTCTTGCGTATTTCCAGTAAATATTTCTGTATTAAATTACTTGGATAAAAGGCTGAAAGAAATCCATAAATATAAAAGCTATAAGTGAACATAAATAAAAATAGAAAGGGGGCACTGGCTGCATGGAGAGGGAGGGGAAGTTGCTGAAGTGCGAGCCCTATAGTTGGACAAAAGATCAGAATGATACAAGGCAATGCATGGATACTCCAAGGCTAGAGCTGCAAGATCAAAGGCTTGGCTAGCTGTGAGATTTTGATAATGAGGATGGAGAAAAAGCCTTAATGGTTACCCAATTAAGGTTCAATTGATCATTTTCAAGAGGTACTGACACTATTGTAAATGGTTTAGAACTTCTCATTAGAAGGAAGATATCTATGCCTCAGGGACACTTACAGATGTCAGCAGCCTCTCTCCCTGCGAGTCAGGTATTATCTCCAGTGTTGTCTCTACCTTCTCCCCCAAATGAGACTCCTTCTTTCATTTTAGTTTCTAATTTCTCCTTGCCCAATTAAATGAGCCTTCAAAAGATGAGTTTCTGTCTCCTAGAATGCTGATAGAAAAGCCAATAAGCACACTCTTCTGTTTTGTTTTATATTTTACACATTTGGTGACTGTCTTATTTTCCATTTTGAAAATGTGGCCTTTTGGGAATGGGAGAGTGTTTGCTAGTGTCGCGCTTATAGGCTGGAAACAGGGAGGGACCAGCCTGCACCATGACAGGGTCGAATGACATTCACACTAGGGTGACTGGTGAGAAAAAGAAAACATTCTGCTGTGAGTTCATGTTTTCACTTCAAGTAAAAAGGGGGGGGGGGGTCAAGCCCAGAGGTGGTCACTAGAGGTTCTAAAATGTGCATTTTCCCTCATCATATCACTTTTATTATTATATCCCTCTATTTCCTTGTGGTCGCCGTCATTTATTGTCATCCTTAGCCCAAATAAATGTGTTTCCTCAGTCTGTAAGTCCCAAATAACGTTAACCTCCTGGCATTTGTTATTTATTTAATAAATACTACTTGAACATTCACTATGGGCCAGTCATTGTGCTAAGATCTGTGAAATACTAGTGTTATGTATTAAGACACTTTGGGCTGCACATAACAGATAATCTGAAGAAAAACACTGCTTAAACAATAAGGAAACATTATTTCACATAACCAAGAAGTAACTCAAGAAGTCAGCCCTTCCATTTAGCTCTGTGCCCTGCTAATGGCCTTTAAATTCACAAGTTGACTGCCACATGATGCGGACTCCGAACAGCGGTGTCCTTGGTGTTGTGGATGTGACGAACAAATGCACACAGACTGCGGAAGTCCTGTGGAGGAAAGGGATGGCATGGCCACTCTGAATGAGAGAGGGGGCCCCGACCCTTGCCTGGACAAGCCTTTAGTGCTTTTATGGGAGCCTTACATCGAGGAAAGTTCTTATTTATTATGCACAGGAAAGGATGTTGCTGTTTACTTCTTAGGGATAACAAAGAAAAAGATGTTGCAAATGTAAGGGGAAAAGAGGTCAAACTGTTAGTCCTCCATCCTTGGGAGGACTAACACAGACTTTAAGAAGTTACTTTAAAGATATGCAATTAACATTTCTGCCTCAATTCAGGGTGAGGGAGTTTTAGCAAAAGCAAGCCATAAAGCAGCCTAGGTGCAATGCAGACCTGGGTTTCCATGGGAAAGCTGATCTGTGGGCCTGGCTCCCATGTACCACCTAGCTCCTGTGTGTTGCCTGGCACCTTTTGGTTTTCCAAACCAGGGCTGAGCTACATTCACTACTGCCACATGGACCAGTTCCCTATAGCTACAGTCCCAGGCTTTCCCTGCAGACACATCAATGTCCAAAGAAAGGAAAGAAGCCATTTCTTCTTCTGTATTTCTTTTTATCAGTGAAGAAACATTCTCCAGAATCCCTCAGCAATATTCCCTTCCCATGGTATTACTAAGATGTGACTCATTGTGGAAACTGAGTCACATGTTCTTTCTTCAAGCAATGGGAGAGTGGAGGGAGGGAAGAATGACCTAGACTTGTTTAGACTAGTGGGGTTTTACCCCAGAGTTTCTAGACTCTGCTAACACGGCAGCAAGGAAGAATATACCTGCTATGTTATGTATCTGTAAATATTGTGTTAGGAGATAAAACAGACCAATGAAAAGTTGGAGAAACAATGCTCATTGAGGCCACACTGTGTCTTACACGTTGCTTTTTAAAATAATGTCCTAAGCCATGAACATTGTATCCTATTGTCATAAGCACTATTTAAATAAGAATATTGAAATTTCATACTAGGTAAAAGGGTAAAAATGTATATTAGTTCTAAAGTTGTATTTCAAAATTAAAATGTATATAATAGTTATTGTCTGAATTTGGCTGAATTTTATACAATCTTGGTATAAACAAACAAAAAAAACAGTCTTACACAAGAATAATTTAGAAAATAACACTTTTTTATTTAAGAACAAGAAATGTGTGTCTGCTATAAACATCACAATGACAGTTTAAAGATTATTTTATAATGTAAAGAACAATACATAGAATGAGTCTATTCAAATTATGAGTCATACATCTAAATATCAAGTGGATTAGATTAGTACCGAAGTGATTAACATGAGGTTATTGCTTCATTTGGGGGCGAAGGGCTATTTTTTTCTCTCCCGCAAGTTCAGTCATTTACATTTTTAGCCCATTTTCAAGCCCAGGTGTGATGAATTGAAAGCAATGTAGCAAATCCTCCTCCTTTACAAGTGCATGGGCTTTTGTTTTCTGTCCTACTTATTTCACAGTAACTCAAACTGGCTTGAATAGAAGCTTCCTGAGTATACTCCAGGGAAATGAGGCTGGTTAGACAAATTTAGGCTTAGTGAGACAGCTCCCTTTAAGCAGAAAAACAGCTTTTTCTGGGATTTTGCCAGAAAGACCCACCTTTAAATCCTGGCTTTACTACTCAGTAGCTATGTGACCTTGGCTTAGTAACAAAACCTTTCTGTGGCTTAATTTCCTCTTTTATGGAGTAGAAAAATGAATATCAATCAGTGTTCTTTATAAACAACAGAAACCAACTATGAAGAACTTAAATAAAAAATAATTTATTGGAAAGATAGGTTAGGAGCTAACAACATCAGCAGAGACTGGGGAACCAGTCCTGAGAATAGATAAGGAGCAAGAATTAGACTCAAAGGACAAGAATTAGACAACTGGACACTCAGCATGAAATTGTCTGGGCAGGACTCCAATGCTGCTCTCTTGGTATCTGTAATGAGTGAACTCCAATCAATTTTACCTGGAAGATTTCAAATCTCAGGAAAGAGCTCCCAATCCACTATATTCAGGTCCTTTTTCCTGTCATTTCTGCAGACTGACCCAAACAAGAAAATGCTTACCTGCTTTGGTTTCTGTTGTAGAGCCTGTTTACCTTTCCCACAGTATGATACAATGGAGAAGATGTAATTCTCCAATAGGGAAAACATGGGCTGTATTCATGTGAATATATTACCTCATTTAATCTTTATAAGAACTCTACAAGGTATTTAAATCTTCAGAAACAGATTCAGAAAGGTTAAATAATTATTCCAAAGTCATACCTATAATAAATAAAATGGTCAAGCCGGGTTTCAAGTCCAGATTTTCTTTGTTTCCAAATTTCACAATCATTTTATTATATAACACCATTTTTTCTGGGGAAAAATATCTCTAATTTTATTGAATCTTGAATGATATCATCTTTCTGGTGCATTGGTGGCTGCAGGCAATAGACAGTCAAAGATAGAGGAATCTGGGATGGCTTATCTAAATGATTTGTGTCTGAAGTCACAGAAAATTGGTTTATACTACAAAAAAAAAGATTACAAGTAGTTCATGGTGCATGGTCGTAAAAGTGGCAAATATATATGGTTAATTTAGCCAAAAATTAAATGAAGTGTTTGCTTCTGTGATTACTGAATAACAACATGGGTAGAAAATTATGGCATGCATTGGGAAAAGAGTAGACTCTGAGGAGAGGAATAGTAACTTTGGAGAAGATTCAAAATCATTCAGCTCCCCAAATCCTATTTTCAGGACCTCAAACTTGAGTCAGTGAGAGTTCAGTTGCAAAAACCTCTGTAGAATCATAACCAGAAAGTGACTTTTTATGGAGAACTATGCTGACAAAATTGCAGTAACAGGCTCTAGGCTGGCCTCCAGGATTGGCTTTAGAACAACATTTCATACCTTCCCAACAAGGAAACTACTACATTAGCCAATGTCAGAAAGCTGGAGAATTCAGGAAGTCCATCACAAAAAACTACTGCCTTTGGAAAAACCCTGCCTTAATTGGGAGCAAAGGGGACCCACATACCACTGCCTCCCTGTCTGTTAAACTAAGTTCTGAATTCACGTCTTATATACATCTGATTTGTGAATTATAAATCACACCTGGAAACCTCATTCCAAGAAAGTCAGTGAAGGCCACTTTTAGCTTTTCAGCCTCTACAGTACAAGAAGACCCATCTGAGGGATGTTGGGAAAAAATGCCGAGTAAGCTAAACTGTTCAGTGTACCACATCATTAATACGTTTTCAGAATGTGCATATCAAAGAGAAAACACAGGATTTATTACACTGTAGAGAAAATTAATGAACAAACAAAAATTCTTGAATTTCAAAGAAAAGTACATTTTCTTACAAAAAGAAACTTGCTCATGTTTAAACACAGTGTTTTTGTTTTTGTGCTACTGGATCTGAGGGTATCTAGGCAACACACACCACTTGTACCATAAGCAAAGTTTTGGGGCAAAACTTTGTCATTTTATAAATCAGTGCAATTTACTTCTCAGTTAGCTTATTATTTTCATTTTGAACCATCCTGGCAGCTTTCCTATTAGTAAATTTGTCTAATGTTACGAAAATACGGGCAAATGGTGTGGAACAAAGTGTGCAAACTCAGAAGGGTTTGAAATACCTGTATTATGAGCAGATAAGTGACTTGTGGAATTTAGAATAACAAAGTGCAAAAGCCATGAAACCAGGACCAAAATAATCAGAGAGGCTGCAGGTAAAAAAGATTTGGAGAACAAAGCACATCTGAAGAGAGAGCTCTGAAGTAGTTACAGATATTATACTAAAATCACCCACCTGCCTGGGAGGCAGCAGTGAGGAAAAGAGGAAAGAAAGCAGTCCCTCAATAGCTGGAGAGGAGAATGAATCTTCAGATGCTGTTGTGACATTAGACAAAGCATTAGTAGGTAGGACTGTGCTACCAAGAACATTGATTCTTGTCTGCTGGACTCTCACAATGACTGCTAGGGATTGCTTCCTAAAAATGCTACATGGTCTTATGAAAGAAAGACTGTCTGAGTTTAGGATAGATCTTCTTTCATTTATAAATAACTTTGAAGTGTCGAAATCTTCTATGCATTCTGTATCTTTCTCTTAGTGTTTTTCTGTGTCTATCTGGTGTAGACATGGTCAAGCCCCCTCCAACTGCTCTATAACCTTGCTGTTTTATACAGTCAAGTGTGTACTTGCCTTCACCTGACTGAGGTCTCAAGACTATTGTACATGACAGTGTAGGGGGCAAGTAACTAGTGATGTTAGAGACTGTATGGTTTTACACAATGCAAAGAGAAATAATAGAATTGTTTTCACTTATAAAGTATTGCTAATAATATTATCAATAGCATTTATTGACTTGGTATTGCTGCCAGGAACTGTGCTAATTCAGTATATATGTTTTTATTTCCATCTCTTAAACTTGGTTTGAATTCAGGGGGAAAAAAAGATACTGAAATGTCAGTGTAAGACTCATATAACATACCCTTAAGAAAATATTCCCCAAAAAACTAACTTTCTAACAGTGGAAAAGCTGAACTAGCAATAGAAAGCTTCCAGAGACTAAAAGGGCAAGACCTGCTTTGTGCCAATGATGTTATGCTTCAGTCTGAATATCCTTGTGTTTGGGGATGAGCTAATGAGAGTTGAAGCACCAGCTGAGTTATTAGGAAGGTTCCTCCCACTCCTTTTATATTTTTCTCAAGCCTAGACAGATAAGTTGAATTTTGTCTTCTCTTATTTTGCCATGAAAATTATAGGGTATAAGATATGGCCCGTAGGGAGCAGGGTGAGAGATGGCATAAATTTGCCTTTCTTCCTTTCTCCATCTCCCCCAACCCACACCTCCTGCTTCACCTTCTCTCCTTTCTCCATAGACTCCCATATTTTTTCTACTAACTAAACAAAGACTGAAATGACCAAGCTCAGAATCATGTTCCTCATCTCACTAAAATAACTTCAGTCTTGGTGATGGTTATTTAATTAGCAATTTTTTGGCTAATACTAGAAAACAGTCTATAAATATTTCCATTAACCAAAAAATGTTAGATTAAACTTATCTCCAAATATTAAAGGTTTATTGTGTTCTATCTGATAACAAGAAAATTGGAGATAGAGTTTCGTATATGAAAAATTGGGGCCAAGTTCATGAAGAGGTCTTCGTGAGTTTCTTGTCTTTGGTGCTCACTGTTGTTCACTTTCTGGGCCTCAGTTTCTCTGTCCCTAAAAAGAGGGTGTTGGACTGGAAGACTTTGATTTGTGTGATCCTATGTCCATTTTCTCAGCTCTGAAAAGATAGAAGATTACTAATACTATTGGACTGAGGCTAATAATATATTTCTAAAGGAAAAACTTCATTGAGAATTCCACAATAAATTGTTGTCTTAGAACATTTGAGTTGCCCACACTTTCTGGTAATATTCAATATATTAAAGGCCATTTGTAAAGTCTTCATATCTTGATTTATTTTAGTCTGGGATTGCTTTCTGGAAGGATAATCGCATTTATGATATTGCCTTTTTAGGATGTAGCAGCATTATACAGAAAGATAAATTTGTACTGCCTGCTAAATGCAAATGATTGCTATTTTGAAGAAATCATCTCAAGGCTTTATTTTATACACATGTATATGGAGATTCATGTGTATTCTTTAAGGGTTACAGGCAGTAGCAATAAATAAAATTAGTTGGCCCTGGGGATGAAAAATATAACATTATGTGAAGGGGAATATTATCCCAATAGTAGTAGAGGCTAACATCTACCTTGTGTTTTATGCATGTGCCCGAATGGAGTCACTTTAAGAATTCTCAAATTGCCATGAAAATTGGTATACATGAAGCCTATTTCAAAAGCTGAAATAGAATGGAAAGCTGATATTAGCAAAGCTAGTTGTCAGTCAAGGTTCAAAGTCCATAGTCATATTAAGGAGAGTATGGTGATAATTAGTTTACCTTAAAAAATAGCCTATATGGTTTTAAAGTTTATACTCTGTAAGAACACACCAGTTATTTTCCAGAGAGTATAGAAAATGAGATACATGTTTGCCTTTTAATGCTAAGGAACAGATATCTTGATGAAGAAATTTCTTAGTGAAAGTGCCATTTTCAAAGCATTTTAGATATTGCTATTGTAGAAATTATAGTTAAATGCTAAACACTTTCATTTATTTTATGTATTTTAAACCAAAAGAAAGAATGTCTTCACTATTTAAAATCTACTTGTGACAGTTTATTTTGAGCAGAGACTGAATGTACTTGACACCACTGCCATGCCATCTCCCACAATTATGAGACTCTTTCCCCCTGCGCCTGAACTTGGCCTTAGACTCTCTCATTACAGCACACCTGGCAGTCACTACCAGGGGATGGGAGTAGCATTAAAGATAAAACCTATGGGCCGTACCACCTTAAATGTTTCATACATTCATATGTATAGTTCTAAACACACACACACACACACACACACACACACACACAAATGCCTCACTGGAGTCCAATCATCTCTGGAGGTGAAGCTATAAAATGCTGATATCATCACCTCTATCATGGATTATTGCAAAACTTTCTAAATGGGCCCCATGCTACTGCTGTTTCTTCCTTCTAGGCTATTTCCAACTTTTAAAAAAGGTCATATCACCTCATTTCTGTCCTCAAAACTCTCCATAGTTTCCCCTTCCACTTAGAGTAAAAGCCCAGGACCATGGAACAGTTTGCATAAACCTACAACATCTGGCACTGTGCCATTACTCAATTTTATTTCCTAAATCTCTCTCCTTCGGCCCATCTGGGGGAATGAAACTAACCTCTGTCCTAGAACACACCATACCAAATGGGATCTGTCTTGCAGTCATTACACTGGTGCTCTACCTGGAATATACTTCTTGCTGATATCCACATGCACTTCAATGACTTCTTCACATCTCTACTCAGTTGTCACCTCTGGGTGTGCCCTACCCTGGCCAGGCCCTTTCTAAATGCAACCCACACAACCATTCTCAATGTGTCTTCCCTGATTCATTTATTTCTTTATCTCCATTACACTAGATCATTTCTGCACTTCAAAGTTGTGTTTCCCCTACTCCACTGGAATGTAAATTTCATCAGGGCTATGCTTTACTCGTGACTCTCCCCCAGCACCCTATTTGCAGGTGGTATAGAGTCATCTGCCAGTGATTTGTTGAATCAATGCCTGCATGACTCAGTGAATTAATAAGTTATGCCCACCCACAAGGACTAAGTAGGTGTTGACATAATTCTCTAAACACTACTTCTATTTGCCGTGTCTGGTTTAGAGACTTGTTACTTGTGGCGTAAAAATGTTAAATATCAAAGCAATTTTATTTCATAATAAACTATTTCAAAATCCTCTACTGGCATGAATTTCTATGAGAAACTTAAAAAATAAGAATTGAAAATGGAAGGACAAAATAAAAATGTCTTAGTTATGTCCTTTGATACTGGAGTTTGTTTAAAATAGTGATTGCTTTCTTGATAAGAATAGCTATGAAGATTTCTGAATCAGAAAAGAGTTTGTGAATTAGGCAACTGTATTTCTCACTGTTTCCTGCCACCTAACAATTTGTTCTATTTTGTTTAGAAAGATGAGCTATGGCAGGTGTTTTTTTCTTCCCATGTTAAAAAAAAATTCTGTAAATGCAAGATGTTTCTCAGCAACTCTGCCCAAAATACTTGTTTTTGCTATTGTTTCAAAAACTGGCTATTTAATATTAATGTTTTTATGCTTTGGCACCAGTGAAAATGAACACCTATTTGTGGGGTGGGTTTGTTTTTGTCTTTGTATAGAGGTATCATTAAAAAGAGTTAATAGCACTTTTAAAGAATAAGTAGGGATTTAATCTTCATTGCTCTTGATTTAATGTTTCATCAATATCAAAATACCTAGTACTTGAAATGAGATGGTACATTAGTTCCAAAGCTCAATTGCTTATAATTTGCTCCAGAAATTGGGCTTCTAGTCTTCAGAACTGGGCCAGTGTGCAGGACAACAAAAAGGGCACAGGAAAAATGAAGTTAGGAGGAAGAAAAGGAAAGATCCAAAAGGCAAATTAAAATTTAAACCAAATGTATGAATATAACTTTTACCTACAGTATGACTAAAAAACATCTCTTCACCAGGCAAACAAATGAATAAAAGAGGCAACATCTTTAAGCAAAATGTTACACTTACAAAATCAGTCTCTCAAATAAACACTTAAATGGGAAAAAGTCAAGGAGAGGAGGGTCAAGAAAATCAGTGCCTAAGATTATACATTATGCCATCAATACAGTTTACAAAGTGGTTTTATTTTAAAGGAACATACAGCGAATAATTGCTATAGTTTCTAAAGTCTTCGTTGATAGAAATAGCTAAGGACCACTCATAAAAAGAAACATGCTCCAATTTTTCAGTTCTGTCATTTTTAATTCCTTTCAATTACGTATGTATTGTTTCAATTCCTTCAAGTGCGTGAGTGTGGACAGAGCACCCATCGCGCTGGGCTCTGGCGGAGACCTCCAGAGCGAGGTAGCGCAGGACAGTGTGGGCAGGCCTCTGTCTGGACTTTCTGAAGGGCTTTTTTCTCTGACCAGCTGCATGACCTCAATCAAGTGCTGCATCCTCTTCCTTGCCTGCTGAAGGCTTAATAATAGTGCCTGGATTATGAAGCTACAGAAAAACATTTATTACATGAAACAAGCATGCAAAACAGTTATAATGATGTTTATCTGTTAATAAGGATTAGCTACATTTATTTTTAAAAATAAAGAAATTAGATGTTAATAGAAGGTACCTCATATTTGGTGTGAAAAGAGCAAATGAAGCTCAGACTTTGATCTTTACTGCCATGTAATTTTTAAATAAGTCATTTGACCTCTCTGAGTCCGGTTCTAAACTGGGAATAAGTGTTCCTGCCTTTCGGGTTCTTTGAGAGAATTAGAGGTGATGGATGTAAGAGACCCGCTTCCTGTTGTGGCCCCAATCCACAAGTTATTATTTCAAATAGTTCTTATTTTTCCATAGGGCACAGTTCTACTTGTTGCCACTTGGTTCTGAGGCAGGATTGTGTTGTGGATAGAAGCAAGGACTCTGATGCCAGACACCCTGTGTTTAATGACAGTGCCACCCTTCATTCATGCATCCCACAAACAGGCATCACCCACCCTCCATGTGCCCTCACTGTTCCGCACCTGGGGCACAGCAGTGAACAAAGATTGATGCCCTCATGGCACTGTCCTTCTAACAGGGGGAGACAAACAATGAACAGAATAAATCAGTAAGCTGTACAGTATATTAGATAAATGTTATCTAAGAAAAAGAGGGGAGCAAGGGAAGAAGGATAAGAAGAAAGAAAGAGAGAGAGAAAGAAAGAGGGAGGACAGAGATTTGCAGTTTTAGTTACTAGTTAGTTTTCATCTTAAAGCTTTAAACAAGTTACCTAATCTTTCTGGCCTTAGTTTCTTCATCTATAAATTGAGGGAAATAATATTGCCATTAATAGGATTGTTATGATGCTTAAATGAATCATTCCCTACAAAGAATTTAGAAGAATGACTGGTACATAGTAAACTTTCTATAGGTATTGGCTATTATTATTCTTAGTATCATTTATTATTATTAATAAGATTAGGAATATATGGCCACTGTAATTATGTGGGTTAACTGAAATGTAGTCTATTAATTTTATTGTTTCAGGCTATTCTAATTATCGTATTTTCATTGTTTTAAAAGCCTGAACATATTAAGTGAGCCATCCTTTAAACTTCATAACCAAGTAAAATTTAGATAAACTGTGTTAAAATGTATAAATATTCAAAGCATACTGAATAATTGTGTAGTTGTAATTTATTTACATGCAGGTAATCACAGAGCTACAAAGAATCTTTAATAAGCAACAACACCATTGCAGATAACAAAATCAATGACAATATTAATTGCATATTGGCAGAGAAAAACTATTTGCTACCAATCAGAGTCTCTGAGTTTTCCTCATGAATAAAAGAATACAAATAGTTTAAAATATGTCTTCTACCTATAAATAAAGATTTTAAGCAAGAGATATTTAAACCATAACTCAATTGGATGGGGATTGTTGTAAAAATAGTTTCCCAGAAGCAAAATTCTCTCCATAAGCATATATTTACCTTAATTGCCCATCACGGTGTAGGATTGGGTGTCAGAAGAACCTAATAAAAATGAATAAATAACACCTGGATTCCTATTAAATATTTAGCTTGTCTAGAAGAGAAAACAAGCAAGTAAGACATACTTTTATACTAATTTTTTTTCTACTGATTGATTCTACTAAATAGTGAATTTATTTGGATTACATCCAACCAGCTAAAATGGGAGGCTGGCTTTCTGATTGGTTTTTCACTCTGTCAGGGCATTGCTGTAGTGTATAAGTGCATCAGAGAGATGAAATAGGTAAACTGGGAGCAAGTAAAAACAAGACAGTAGGAAGCAAAGCCAGCCTGACTAAGCACAGTGAATATCATTAGAGCAGATTCAACTGATGGGCACAGCTGATCAAAACCTATGTTAAGGAGCATTAAGATTTGAAAACTTATAAAGCCCGATTGGGTTTCTTGATCATTATTATTTTTATATTAGTAATGTAAAATAATTAGTTCTGCCTAGTTCACATGGAGAATATTTTCTCAATAGGGAAATTTATGTACTTAGATTATACTTTTTGTATGTTTTGAGCAGTCAGTTGTATGACTATTGGCTATGTTTTAAAGTGTTAGACAAAAACTTAAAATGGCTTCATGTAACTAAAAGTATGAGAGGTGCTGGCTTCAGATAAGCTTCAATAGGTAGTGTAAACATTTTTCAACATGTAACTTTAACACATCAACACATTGTACACCTTAAACTTTACACAATGTTGTATGTCAATTATATCTCAATAAAATTAAGGAAAAAGTAAGTGCAGACTCGGGTACAGTTTGACCTAGCTGCTCAGAGTGTCACCTAGAAATTATTTTTCTTCTTTGTCTATTGATCATCCATGATATCAGCTTTATCCTCACAGCCTCCACTAACACCCAACAAATCAAATTCTCTCTCTGCAGTAGCAAAATGATAGACAAGTTTCAGTCCTCTGATTCTCACACAGTACCATTGTTCGGTGGCGGGGGTGGGGGTGGATGGTGGGGGAGATATAGTGAAAAAGTCATTTCTTCTAGTTGCTCCCACATATATTCTGTAACTTGCTTTCACTCTGTGGCCCAATTTGTCTTATTAACTATCTACTATATCCAGAGGAATAGGATATACTAAGGTGTTGAGTCACTTAAAGGGTTAACCCTACTCAAATTGAGACTAGAAGAAGAGTGCAGTTTTTGAATAAATGTCAACTTACTGTGGGCAAAGGAGAGGGATACAGACAGTGGGAAGGCAATAAAAAACCCTTTCAGAGGCTCAACCTGTTTACTATGAAAAATGTTTATGAAAGTGAGGGATGTCATATTCACACATAATCATGGTCGCTGTGAATTATTTTTCATAAAGCTGGAAAAAGTATCTATGGGCCAGATCATGAAATGCTTTAAATGCCATGCTAAGGAATTTGGGATTTTTTTTTTCCTTGCTATCAAAGACTTTGAAGGATTTTAATCAGGGAATTAACATGTTCAGCCTGTACCTTTTTAGGACAGCCAGGGTATCTGTGTGCCATAGACACACACGCACACGCACACACACACACACACACACACACATCTTGACTTGCCACCATCACTGTGTCTTTTAGTAGCAAAAGAAATCAGTGATGTAAGAGAAGGTCAGTTCCTAGAGAAACAAGTAGGATAAGGAAAAGGATCAAAGCTTACATTCATCTTATGAGGAACCTATGGAAAAGCAGCCCAAATGAACAGAAACAGTCTTTGGCTTATTTGAAAGCACTGATAAAATGATACAAGTACAAGACATTGTGGTTTTTTAAAAATTCCAGAGTAAAATGGCATCTCTTTATTGCGCTAGCTCCTCATTCTCTCTGTGAGACATCTGAGATCAAAACCCAAAATGTATACTGAAAATAAGTATAATGAAGGCCCATAATCTAAAACGAACAAAATGCCTCCATTAGAAACGCCATGGAGTTTCAAGCAAGGGCTTCACCTTCCACTAACCCTGCTTCTTTTTAAAACCACCCCTCTGCCCATCTAGCATCAGCTGCAGCTAAGTAAAGTAGCCGGACACTTTCTCCCATAAATTCAGTAGACAGGCATAAGTAAAAGGTGAAAGAGGAAGTCCCCAGCAAAGCAGGGAGGGTGGCAGCCAGCCACGCTGCAGGCATAAACAGTGCTATTAAGAGGCAAGAAGCAGGGACTCCAAAGAGGCAAAAGTCAGGAAAGGCTAACTTGCCTTCAGCACTCTGGCAGCCTCAAGGGAGACAATTAACACAGTGTCACCAAAAGCAAACCTCAGCCTTTGACCAGTCCCTGTGAAAGGCAAAAATAGCTTTTCATACACAGTTGTCAAGAAAGTTGCTGAACAGAAACATCTGCCAAATTTTCTGCCCTAAAGATGGGTTTCCAGTGAAAGTCAACAAAATTTACTGCTAAAACACACATAAAAGCAGTCTTTGAAATATCTGTCTCATATAATCAATATTAAAAGCAAAGCTGCCTGGTTGTTGTTTTCAACACCTTAAAACTGCAGACATTAAGAAATTTTTAATGTAAGGATGCTACCAAATAGCCTTGGTTAGAATTGATTCGTAGGCAGTATTCTTCCTGCGTATATCAAGCTGATGCTCAACAACACTATATGCTTATTACTGACAAGCCGTGGTGAAGGAAATAAACTTCTCATGCACTAAGTATTTTTATTTTACCTAGTATGATTTTGGTGGTTTCCCCAAACCAAGGACTCACAAAATTCACTGAAAGCTGTTGTACTTGTGATTACCCTTTATTACAACTGAAGAATGCACATTAAAATCAGCCAACGCAGAAGTATGGGGCAGAGTCCAGGAAAAGTTCCAAACACGGAGTTTCCATTGTTCTCTCCCCACAGACTCAAGACTTAACTTTTCTGGCACTGATATGTGAAACAGGCACAGAACATTGACAGCCAGGGGAGCTCACCGGGACCTGGGTGTCCAAAGCTTTTACTGCTGTTCTATCACATAACCTCTGCCGACTGCCCACAGGATGGATGTCAGTTTCCAGCCCTTCAGAAAACATAGCTGAAACCATGCCATCCAAAGCCCCCTCCCTCAGTCAGATTTCTGATAGGGCTCTAAGGCTTCAGGGAACATTGGTACATTGCCCAAGACCCCCAAGCGAACAAAGACCTTCATATCAAGTATAATATCCAAGGTCTTAGATGCTACTTCTCAGAAGCCATGACTGAAGGACAAGGTTAAATTCCCAAACACACCTGATAAAATATGAGTAGCTATTTATTGCTTTTCAAATTTTATTTTATTTTATTTTGATTTGTATTGTTAAAAATGACAATTAAATGGTAGAAAAGGGATGTGAGTCAAGAACTGACTCTATAATCTGTTAAAGCTCTTAAAGACCTGCATGATCTGCCTGTCTTGTTTTTCTTTTCTGCTATTCAATTATAAACCAGTCGAGTAGCTCACATTATCTTTAGATAGATCAGGTTGATATAAAGAAAAATCCATGAGAGATTATACGAAATATGATACACACAGTCATGTTCAGTGTTTCAATCAATGAGGGACTTTATATGGCATTGGTATGCTTTATAGTGTGGTAGCCTATACTGCCTACATTTGTGTAAGTGAACTGTACGGTGTTTGAACAATGGCAAATTGATTAATGATGCATTTTTCAGAATGTATCCCCACTGCAAAGTGATGCATGTCTGTATACACTCACTGATTTTGGTGTTTTCTTTTTTCAACAGTTAATTAACTTTACCAAAATATACTGCTTTCTGTATTCACCATTGTTTCTTTTGTATTTTCTTTCCCTCTGTGTTAACTTTTCTTTTTGTTCAAGTACATTTTTTTAGCTCTTCCTATGTGAGTCTGTGGGTGGCAAGCTTTCTTACTTTTGATATGCTTGAGAATTTGTTCACGATTTTTGAATGATAGCTGTGTTAACCCAAGGAGCTAAATTGCCAAAGAACATTCATGCACATTATAGATTTTACCCAGTACCGAACTTGATTAATTAATTATTCAAAGGAAACAGGCAAGCAGTAGGTTCAGGCAAAATATTCATTTCCTGCAAGAACTCAAAGTGAACATGTGCAGCTTCTAAAAATGTTTCTTTTCTATATTAGGATATGGTTCCATTTCATATTAACAGAATAACATTGAGCAATATACAAGGGTGGGCAAAAGTAGGTTTACAGTGGTAACACAAATAAATAATGTAATAATTAATAAATGATACAAGAATAAACTCTGTGTTCCACACAACTATAAGCCTATTTTTGCCCTCACTTGTATGCTAAATTTTTCATAAAATAAGCCATTAGGGATTTGGAGATCTTTCATTTTATACTCTGATAATTAGCCATGATAAGTAAGAGAGTCCTTAGATGACTACCCCTCATCCTCCAGCAAGCCATTCTACATACATCCATAAAGTTCAGGTTCATTTACCACAGGGGTGTCAAACTCATTCTCACCAGGGGCCACATCAGCCTTGTGGTTGCCTTCAAAGAGCTGAATGTAATTTTAGGAGCATATAAATGTAACTACTCCTTAACTAGGGGGCAACGAGCTCGGTACTGTTGTTGGGTAGAGACAAGGTACTAGGCCATTTAAAATAAAGTGGAGGGCCGGATGTGGCTGATGGACCTTGTGTTTGTCACCTGTGATTTACAAGAAACAACCTGGTTACACCAAATATATCCTACGAAAAATATTTTCAAGATATCCCTGACTGGGTGACTCAGTTGGTTGGAACATCATCTCATACACCAACAAAATTGTGGGGTTGCTCTCTAATCAGGGCACATACCTGGGTTACAGGTAAGATCCCCAGTTAGGACACATATAGGAGGCAACTGATCAATGTTTCTCTCTCACATCTCTCTCTTTTTCAAAAAAATTTTTCAATAAACATATCCTCAGAGGATTTTTTTTAAATATAAATTTTATTTAGTTACTTTTCAAGTACATTTTTTTTAATCTATTTCTCCCATCCCACCCCACCCCCCCGCCCGGTCTCCCCCCTCCCTCCCATTCCCCCCCCCCCCAGTCCTCATCTCTGTGTCTTTCATACTTGTTCCTCAAAATCCCTCCCCCTTAAGTTCCCTTCCCTCTCCCCTCTGGTCGCTGCCCATTTGTTCTCTATTTCAGTGTCTTTGTTTTTATTCTGTTTGCTTGTTTGTTTTATTCTTTAGCTTCCTGTCAAAGGTGAGATCATATGGTATTTGTCCTTCAATGCCTGGCCTATTTCACTCAGCATAATGCTTTCCAGTTCCATCCATGTTGTTGCAAAAGGTAGTAGCTCCTTCTTTCTCTCTGCTGCATAGAATTCCATTGTGTATATGTACCACAATTTTTTGATCCATTCGTTTACTGATGGGCACCTAGGTTGCTTCCAACTCTTGGCTATTGTAAATTGTGCTGCTATGAACATTGTGGTGCATAGGTTCTTTGAAATTGATGTTTTAGGATTTCAAAAGAGGATTTTTAAGATTTTTCTAGATAAAGACTCCCTTTCTGTAGTAAATATTATTATTATACTGCAAAGAGGTCTGTTCAGGGTCACTGGCATTTTATAAGGAAGTAAACTGAAGGCCATTCATTCTCCCTAATCATGCCAACCAGATCCCCAGTAGAGAATAAGGAAATCACAGGCCCGGCATTAACATTTTTTCTTTCAATTGTTTTATAGGATGTCTAATTCTGAGATAACAGGTTGTTTTTTTTTAATTTAGTTTTAACCCTCAGTACTCTTTGATGCTATCAATCCTTATCTCTTGACATCTTACTGTAATGAGAATTTTTCTATCAGTCTAATTGTTGGTTCTTTGTAGATAGTCTATCCCCTATATCTGCTAACTTTTATGATATTCTTCCTATTATCATCTTTTGCAGGTTCATTATAATGCTATCATTTGTCTAAGTATATATTTAATTTCATTTACCTTGTTCAACCAGCAACTTTAATCTTAGGAGTCATATGGTTATTTAGTTCTGAAAAATTCTCATCTATTTTCCTATCAAGTATTGCATTATTATTCCCTGTTTTCTTCTGAAAAATTCATTTCAGACACATGAAGTCTTTCAATCTACCTGCTGGTTTTTTAGTCTAAGCATATATTTATGTACACATATTTTTAAATCATTTTTATCACTCTTCCTGTGAATTTCTTTTATGGTCCAGTTTTTCTCTGTTCCACTGTCTCAAAGTAGAGTCTATTATATCTTTAATATTTTTTTCCTTTTAGAAGATCTAATACAGTTTTCCATATTTATACTTTTATTTCATTTCTACCTCTTTTTGTTTTATAATTTTTGAGTGGATGTCTAAGTGATATTTC
Source organism: Artibeus jamaicensis (assembly GCF_021234435.1). Classification (NCBI taxonomy): domain Eukaryota; kingdom Metazoa; phylum Chordata; class Mammalia; order Chiroptera; family Phyllostomidae; genus Artibeus; species Artibeus jamaicensis. The sequence goes on along the minus strand of NW_026522025.1, from coordinate 19,095,817 downwards.
CCAAATGTCTTCTGAATTCTCACTTAGTGAATATAAATGTACTGTCTGCCTTTCATGACTCAGAGTGAAACAAAAATAGCTCTTCTCCATCACCAACTTCTAATCTAAGGAAAGTTTTCCAATGCACCATTCTTTCTAAACAAATAGAAATCAAAAGAACTTCAGATCAGTCAGCTTGGATCTACTAACTGAGATGATAATGGAGCTACAGACAAATGAAGGTACACCCAATTTTCAAACATTATTAGAGCACTAAAAATCAAACATGTCACTAAACCAACTGAATATCTTTTTTTTACACCACAACCATGATCCTGGATGATGAAGAATCAAAAGTTTCATCTATTGAGATTTCATTAGTGCTATACTTAGGGTGACATCAACAAAGAGTGGAAGAAGGTAAGGTGAAAATCAAGTTTATAAATATCTCCAAATTAGAAAAAGATAATAGCCAGCCTGGATTTTGTGGTAGATATGTCAGTAATTGATATCATTCCATCATTTTTGCCAAACCTCTCTATCTTGCACTCCTAATAACACTGCTGGTACAGATTCAAGGGTAGATCTTAATGCACAAAGATTCAAATGGAACTTAAAAATCATCTAACCCCAATTGTTTAATTGTATTATAAATTTCCCAGAAATGTTAGCTCAGGTGAAAACTAAACTGAAAAGAGATGTTAGTGGTACAGCATGTAATTAAAAGGGTTGAGATGTAGGTAGAGAGTGGAAGCTCACCCAGAAGGTCTGGAACATAGACTAGGTAAAGGAGAAGTGTATGCAATAAGGTAAGAAAAATTACTGAATGACTGGATTTTCAAGAAGGGCTGGAATGCCAGACCGAGAAGGAATACTGGGACACCATTCTGTTGAGATTGAGGAAGTATAGAAAACTGGCTTTCAAAATGTCATTAGCACAACATGCTGATAAGACAGTGATGAGTTTGTTAGGTAACTGAGAAGATGACCTAGAAAAATTTGGTAGCGCCCCAGAGGCAGAAGCCAAAGTTAGACGTTACTAAGGACTTAATGTTAGTTTAAGGCAGGTCTTTCAGCATCAGGGCTTGGTTAGGATTAGGTAAGGATCACAACAGAATTGGTGGACACAGAAGGGAGAATATTTTGAGAATTTTAAGGTGAGGGCTTGGAAAATTCTTACTGTATAAACTACTGATGCTTTTTATTGGAGAATTGATGTGTCTCTCAGAAAGCCCCTGTAATGAACAATTTTATTTATTTAGTAGGCAAGAATCTCCTTTGATAATAAAGACAGTGGAATAGTAATGCCGCATTAATGTCACTAGTAAACTAGGTAGAGATAGATGGTTCCAGTTCTCAAAGCTTTCAGAAGTTTCCAAGTAGAGGTATACTTAATGAGCATTGTATTTTACAAAGATTTTTTGAGCATTTATAATGATCGCATTATAAAATATGTGATAGACAGAAAACAGTATTAGCTGGGAAAGAGTTTTGCAAAACCAAAGAATAAATGTGTCTGAATATATGAAACAACATAAGGAAAGAGAAAAAATGAAAATCAAAGAAAAATCAACAGTTGATAGCCTGGTGGTGGTTGGATAAGGGAAGATTAAAAGATGTTAGAAAGAAATAGAAATTCAAGACAGTGCTAAATTTTAAATGTAAATGACTATGGGGTCACTTATCCTGCTAATGGAAACAGGCCTCTGTCACATCATGATGGAGATTGCCCCATCCATTGCACTTTATTTGAGCACCAGCTATGTCAGCACAGTGCTTCTTAACCCTGGCTGCACTTTGGAATGTAAAAGTAGCAGTGCTCAGTCCTCTCTCCAGTGCAATTAAACCTGCATATATGGAAACTGGGCCTAGTCATTGGGCTTTAAAAAAAAACTCCTAGAAGATTTTGATGCATTGTGAATCTATAGACCCTGAAGAGGAATGTTTACATCTAATGCTTGGTCCTTAACTTCAAGGGACTCTCTGGATCTTAGCTGGAAAAAGATATTACAAGTAAGGTCCAACTCATTCCCCACAAGCTTGTAACATCACCAAACCTTTCAGGACTTTCTGAGTGTAATATGACTAAAGAGACTTTACTCTTCAATTTCAAGATAAATGTACCTGCAAACATGTTTTGTAAGTTCGTCTGACGTATCTGTTTCCTGTTGGGTAATGTCACCCCTGCATCAGTGTGGGAAAAAAACGACTACAGCAATCATGGGCTGTAAGCTTATTCGACTTGATCACTTAAACATGCAGACACAAACCATTTACTAACTCTAAGACACTAAATTAATATATCTGATAACTTCCTTTCTGCCATGTATACTCTGTTTTAACAGGAAGGTTTTACGATCTGTGCTACCTCAATAACTAGTCATTTGCCCCTTTCCCCCTGTCCCAGGCAGCCTGGGATCATATTAACCAGGCTGCAGACCACACCTCAGCTGGGTCTACAGTGATATCAGTGCTGCTACCAAATGTGTTTTTTTCTCCTCAGATAATTTTAATTTGGCTTATAGTTTTTCATTTGCAGCCCCATATTTTCATGTAGATACTAAATTCCACGGGAGAATTTTCTCTTCTCAGAAAGTTGAACATCTGCTAATGAAAAATGACCAGAGGCAAAGTACTTATTAGAAATTAATTATAGAGCAAATTATGTTTTGTAACAGTTTACTATGTGATCCTGCTTACTAAAATCAGTGCACTCTACAAATTTTCAACTTCATTCCCATGCAACAGCCAAATTATCTTAATGGGTGTCCGAGTGACAAATTAGATGAATGTCTTCCCCCTGAGTCATTTTCTGATAAAGACACATCGTTTAGTTGCAAGATGACAAACTATGTGTTCAAAGTGACAAATCATTTAATTAAAATTTACAAGCAGTTAAATACTGTTTGACCCAAGTGGAGGCTGTTATCATGAATCAATTTCAGAGGAGGAACACACTTTTCAAAAAAATCAATTCCAAATAACTATAGAACTGTGAACATATTGTACAATCACTTTGTGGTGTTTTGAACACCTCTCCAAGTTGGTGGCAGTTTTTACCTAGTTCAAAAAGAATTTCAATCTAGTCGAAGAGAATCTGAGTTTTACTTAGTACTTAAACTCTATTCAGTTTCATGAATATTTAATATCACGTTCAATGTTTAAGCAAAATGCTCTTCCATCTTAAGAGAAAATAGCTAAAATTTTGATGAGTTATGGTTTTTCATTGCATATATAGGCCAATGGAAATTGCAATCATCTTTCATGAAAAGGCTGGGTAGTTTTTATTGTTTGAGAATAAGGGTGGCCATTGCATTTACTTACTAGTATAGTAAATGTAAAATTGCTTAAGTAACATGCTTTATTATTTATGCTGCCAACCACATAATGTGAGGGTAGTTTCATAAAAAATATAAATTAAAGAAATTTCACATGCCAGCAGGCTGTAGATCTGTTTTATGGCTCTGACTTAGCAGGTGCCCTTCTATTTTAGTTGTGCCCTTTAATGAAGTACATATTTAAGCAGTATTGAAATGCAGATAAAAATATGATGCATATAAGGCAAGCCAGTTCCTTTCTCCAGAGATGTTGTACTTTACAATCTCCATCATTAGTAGTTAACGACTTGGGATACTTTTCAACAGTTCAACTCAGCGTTTTGCTCATCTGTTCCGTGGCAAGGTTGATAAGGTTTTAGGAAATGTGTTTGCTCAGTTTTGGAAGTAAAACTTTTAACACTGATGGATTCATCTTTTGTGAAAGATTCATTTGTGAATAAGAAAATTCATTAATAGTCAGGGTTAGACATAGTCCATATACTGTCTAAACTAACGTAATAAATAGAAATAATCAATGAAACATAAAAGTATCCATCTAAAGTGCATACACCATTTCCGACCCCCAAGTCATCAATTTGATTATAAGAAAAAGACAAATGATATGGCTGGATCATTTTAAGTTGTTACTGTTATATTTGTACATGTGTAATCTATTTTGTTTTCTTGTCTGGAGGACAAGAAATAAGTTTTTCACCCTTAGATATATTAAAAGGGATAATAATTAAACATGTTGAAAAGCACAAAATTTTTATTAGATTATGCAAAGTTATTATTTGCAATATTTGACTCCATTTAAAATATTCAAAACCAATGAAGTTTGGTTTATAAGGACAATTGTCAATGGTTGCCACCAAATATTTAGATTTAAATGTGTTATATGTAAATCAAGGGCCTGTTTACAATGCCAGATATCATTTGGAAAGATAGCTGTAATTTGACAAGCAATTTTTCAAATAGGGAATGTTATTTAAAGGTCAAAAGTATACAGGGTTTCATACTTCACTTAAATTAATGGTTCAGCTAATGTTTTTAATGCTGCTTACAGTATTCTAAAAAAAAAAACACAACCCCTAATTATCTATAGTAGTCACAAATAATTGTCAAAATAAACATGAAAAAAATTCTATCAAATCAAAATAATTAGTTCACCAGTTAAAATTTACTCTCTTATTAAAAACCTTTTACCTTTTAAAATATGGCAATAAAAAATGGAGGAGTCCTTTAGCATACCGGTGCTAAGATTATTGAAATTTGACTCGGCACTACCAGCCCAAGTGACAGGTAACAAGAGCAGTGCGGGTCATATAATCCTCTGGGCATTCACTTACTGTCATTCTCTATTTTTACACTGTGACGCCTACTCTAGCAAACTGCCTTAAACACCAACACACACTCAGGATCCATTCATATAATTCCAGTTCTATATTTAACCCACTGACTAACCTAAGGCAGTTTTTCAGCCTCAAGTTTTGTGTGAAAATGTGTGACTTCTGGGATGACGTGGGCCAATTTTTCCTAATTTTTCTCTTATTCAATAATTTCATGTTATATTTTATGAAGACAGGTTTTTAGTATTGTATAAACATTAACCACAGACAGGGACTAAATCTTCTGGCTATGACTTCTAAAACAAAAATTACTAAAGCTGTGAAAAAGACTTTTCCAGAGTTATTTAAGAGTTGGTTCAAGGGCCACTCACAAGTTGTTATGCAAAGTTGACCATCTTTGGTTTTTGGGTTTTTTTTTACCATTATTCTATTATAGTTGTCCCAGTTTTCCCCCTATTGCTCCCTACAGCCCTTCTCACCCCCACCCCTATAACCATTCCCCACCCTGTTGTCCATATCTATGGATCCTTTATACATGTTCCTTGACTAGACCCTACCCCTTCTTTCTCCCTTTATCCTCCTCCCGCCTCCCCTCTGGTCACTATCAGTCTGTTCCTTGTTTCCATGCCTCTGGTTCTATTTTGCTTGTTTGCTTGTTTTGTTCATTAGGTTCCTGTTATATGTGAGATCACATGGTATTTGTCTTTACCACCTGGCTTATTTCACTTAGCATGATACTTGCCAGTTACATCCATGCTGTCGCAAAGAGTAGGGGTTCCCTCTTTTTTTCTGCTGTGTAGTATTCCATTGTGTAAATGTACCAGTGTTTTGATCCTCTCATTTACTAATAGACACTTAGGTTGTTTCCAGCACTTGGCTATTGTTTATAATGCTGCTATGAACACTGGGGTGCATAGGTTCTTTTGGATTGGTATTTTGGGATTCATAGGTTATAATCCCAGCAGTGGAATTGCTGGGTCAAAAAGCAGTTCCATTTTTAGTTTTTTAATGCAATTTCATACTGTTTTCCACAGTGGCTGCACCAGTCTGCATTCCCACCAACAGTGCACTAGGATTCCCTTTTCTCTACAACCTCACCAGCACTTATTGTTTGTTCATTTGTTTATGATGGCCATTTTGACTGCTGTGAAGTTGTATCTCATTATGGTTTTAATTTGTATCTCTCTAACGGCCAGTGATGTTGAGCATCCTTTCATATGTCTCTGAGGCCTCTGTATGTTCTCCTTGGAGAGGTGTCTGTTCACCGTCTTGTGTGAAAGCCTATCTGAAACCACATCACTCCTCAGAAATGGATTCAGATTTTCCTCTCCTCTACTTAGTAAGCTACATCACCAGTGGATGAAGTGTGGTCCTCAGACTCGTGGTTTCGCACCCATGCTGTTATCTCAGTAATTTACCTCCCACCCCTATTCCCTTGCTCACTTTATTCCATGTGCACTGACCTCCCTGCTGTCCTTACTGTGCACCGGACATGCCCTACCTCAGGACTTTATATTCCCTCTGTTTGCAACATTCTTCCCCTAGATATCATGTGACTCTCTCAATTCCTTTCAAATCCTTCTTCAAATATCACCTGAATGAGGTCAGTTCTGACCATCCATGCATATTGGCTGGACTTCCCAGAAAGTTCCATCTCTTTTACCATGCTCTATTTTGTTTATAGTCAATGTCACATTCTATTTATAATTTAACTATGATGTTTATATTTTATAAACTACTAGAATGTGAACTCCAAGAGGGCAGAAAATTGGAGGTATTTTGTTAGGTAACTGTGTCCCAGGTCCCAGAGCAGGAAAAACTGATCAGAAAGTAATTGATCAGTAAATATTTTTTTGAATCAAGGGATTGAAAATAGTGAACATATACTTCAAACCCTGGACATTGATTGATTATATGTAGGTATCTAGCATTTTAGTAGCACTATTACTACAACTACCACTATCACTTATTTCACTAAAGGCTCTCATTTGGTATCTATATAATGTATGCCAGGCACCATTAACTGTTACACACAAATCATTACATTTCTTTTCAATGCCCTGTCACTGGCATATTATTCTCACCACTGTACAGATCAGAAGGTTGAGATTCAAAGAGTTTAGGTCATTGCACAGCCAGAAAATGGAAGAATTAAGCATAAAATATGTCTGTCAATCTCCAAAGATTTTACTATTAATCATTTGACAACTCAGAAAATGCTCTTCTTGGACTTCAACTTGGCAAAGGGTAGTCATAATAATCATTTTTCCTCAATGTCCTTTATATATATGAGGGTGACAACCCCCCCCAAAAAAAATTTAAGTGTCTTCTGGAAAGTGGGCCCTTTTTGTACAGGCTTCCTCCACTAAATGAGTGTTCTAGGAACCTCTCTGTATCAGTGTCCCAGCTGACATTGTTGTAAGAAACTGTGTTGGCTTCAGTGAAAATTTTGTTGAAGACTCTTTTGATGTGCTTGCCCATTTCATGATAGGGGATTTATGAGTGCACCTCCCCACACTGTGCTGAGTGCTCAGCAGTTTTTGACCAAAAACAGCAGTGACCCCCGGGGGCCCCACCTTCCTTGTTCACCTGATCTCGTCCCAAGTGACTTTTTGTTTGTTTGTTTCCCTGGGTGAAAAAAAGTCCTCAAAGGGAAATGTTTTGCCCATGTGTAAGAAGCGAACCAAAAAATGGCAGAAACACTAAAAACCATCAAAATTTTGATGAGTTTAAAAACCATTTGAGCAGCAGAAAAAAGTCTCAATAGGTGTATTGCATCAAATAGAGAGTACTTTGAAGACAAATGAAGTTGAAACATGTAAGAATAAATACACACATTTTTATAAATAAATTCTGGATTTTCCATGGTTCCCCCTCATACATACTATTTGAAAGACTTATTATTTGTCACATAAACTAAGATAATTTCCCAACTAATATTCTTTTCTATTCTTATCCATTCTACAACCTAGTGCTAGTTTACTCTGCTTAAAGTATAACTATAATAATGCCATTAATCTGATCAGAGGCCTCCACTACGTCCCCATTAGATGCATTTTTCTTTATTAAATGACTCCAGTTTGCTTACCCATGAAAGCAGCTGTCTCTCCCCAACACCCACTCCAATAAGAAACATAGACTGAAAGAAAGTAGTAATAATATGAGTCAGAAAGCTTTACAAAATTGAGTTCTATACATAACTTAATGGTTCATAAATACACAAGTTTAAATAATTGCAATCCTGGTGTCATCGTTGGCTTAGAAAAGACCATCGCTCCTTCCCTCCAAGGCAGCATGTGTGCACGTTGTTCCAACAAGCTACAGAAGAGCAGTGGTTGGTCCAGCACCCAAATTGTAACCACCTTAACAGTGCTCACAGAAGCAGGGGCCCAGCTGCCAGAAGGCTGCAGCACCACTCAGCTCCTGAAATAATTAAACAAATCATTTAAGGATAGTGTTGGCTGCCACCGAGGAAGAACTACAAGCCCCAGGCGTGCAGAGACTGTCCTGTTCATTGCTGTCTCCTCAGCATCTATTGCACTGGCTGGCACCATATAAAACAATAAATCACTTGAGTTCATTGCTTTTGTTCCTGTTCTCATCAAAGCTCTAATTTGTCATTTTTTTTCATTATTTGTATTATAATGCAGTAACCTTGCAGGAGATGTGGGAATTGGTGATCTTAAATGAAATAAATGGCACAAATTAGATCTAAAGTCTGATAGCATCAAAGCATTCCCAGACTGATTTTTCCCCAATGAAGGAAAAACAAGAAGTGTCGTTCTCTGCCTTGAAACCTTAATCCTCTCCAGAAGATAACAGATGTGGATAGCCTTGAGGGAATGAACAGGCAAGCTCCATTCGCTCCTGCTGAACTGTGCACAACCACACTGCCTTAGGTGGTGTTTCAACCATTAGAGATAAAATTTTGGTTTATTATTACCTTAGATTCCATAGTATAGACCCTCAACTAGTTCCCAGAGTGAAGTGCTCTGTATAGTCAACAACATACAGATGATTGAGACAATATGATTTTATTTAATTATAGAAAGCATATTTTCCCAGACAAATTGGCTTGCAATTCAGAAAATGAATGTGTTTCATTTTGTGTATTTTGTGGAGAAAGCTCTTTAATTTATATTACATTTAGGTTTTATATGGACTTAAATCTGTAATACAACTGTATCCTTGGGAAGATTTAGAACTCCATAATAAGAACTCTATTTTTAGTTTTCCACTTTGGACAATTTAAAAAAATACTGGTTTAGTTAATTTGGCAAAGTTAAAATAGAAGTGGCATTAACATGGATAAAACCAAAGTCAGCCTTGGGTATCCGCGGGCTCACATCTGTGTGTTTAACCAACCAAGGATCAAACACATTCACAAAAAAAATTGTTTCATTACTGAAGACATATACTATATAGTTAAGCCTACAATGGATATGCCTATACCAAAAATGTACAGACTATTTTTCTTGTCATTATTTTCTAAACAATAGAGTATCACAACTATTTACATAACATATACATTGTATTAGGTATTATAAGTAATCTAAAAGTGATTTAAAGTGTACAGCAGGATGTGGTAGGTTGTATACAAATATTACACCCTTTTATATAAGGGACTTGCGCATCCACAGATTTTAGTATTTGCATTGTTGGGGGTCCTGGACCCTGATTTGATTAGATAGCATCCATTGTCTTTTCTTTATCTTTTCCTCAAATCTTTCTTTTGGTGCATGCACTTTAGTTATATTTAGTTTTAGTTCATTTTGCTAATCCTTTTAAACTTAACCATGTGCCAGTGATAACAAAAAGCCATTGAATCTTCCCCAGTCCAACAGATTTGCTATATTCCTTAATTATTCTCAGGCAAACTCAAACAAAATCAGCATAGTGTATCATATAGTATGTTTACTGCATTGTAGTATGTAGTATTTTTGCAACTCTGACTTGATGATAAAATACTGGGTCAACTTTGACCTGCTAATCTGTTTTGTCGTGAACTGTTTTGTTTGTTTTTAATGAAAAGGCTACATAAGCAATCTGTTGACAGAGAATGAAAACTTGACTTTAATCTACTTTTATTAACTACATGGAGCCTTTGCAGATGTCTCAAAATCCAACTGGGGTTAAAAGCAACAACAGCAGCCCAGAAAAGAGATGAGCTAACTTTGACCTTCTCCAAGAGGACGTGCCCTTCTCTGAGTGATGAATTCTCCCTTGGGTTCCTGGCTATACAATTCATCTAGCATAAGCTCCATCTATTTAATTTTAGTATTCTTGGGGGCCTTCTCTCTCTAATTAGAGTATAAATTCCTTGAGAATTAAGGCAAGAGTCTATCAAGAGCCTTGTACAAAACACATGGCTGCAACATTTTGTCCCACTGTAGAACCACTTTTAATGAACTATGAATTTACTTTCAACATGGCCACAATAAAAAATGCAAATAAGAAACTCTGCTGGTGAATTTGTTCACTACATTTCCCAGTTCTTCTCTTAGAGGAGCTATGGAAAACTTTTACACACTAGACTTCTCATGCCCAGGAAAAGTTACCCCGCATTTTCTAAGCAATGATATGAGCCACGTGACCACTGTAATGCAAGGTTCAGCTAGGTTTTTCTCCAGAGGGGAGGGTTTGCAATCTCAACTCAACTACAAACTCTGCTGTTGTAGCAGGAAAGCAGCCATGAGCAATACATCATGAGTGATGTGGCTGTGTTCCAATAAAATTTTATTTATTAGCATAAAATTTGAATTCTATGTAATTTTTATGCATTGCAAAATAGGATTTATCTTTTATTTTTTAATCACTTAAAAATATAAAAATTAGTTTCAACTTGCAGACCATACAAGACAAGAGCAGGGTCAGACTTGACCTCTAGGTTACCAAGTCCCTGCTGTCACGCATCCCATTGTTTAACACTGTCTGCTGGTAGCCTGAGAAACAAACTGGCAGCAACAATTTAAAATGGACTCAGACCATCCACACTGCTCAGGATGGGTGTCATGGTGAAATAATAGACAACCATCAACGTGCTTGTTTCTTGCTCATACTGCATGACCATTAGGGCCAGCAGAGAGCAGTGTTCTGGTGCCCTTACCCACTACCATCCAGTTGGTGATTGATGGCCACAGGAGGAGAATGAAAACTTGGAGAATCATGAACTTCTCTTAAAGATTTCTTTTCAAATGTGACACACATAATTTCTGCTCCTATTCTGTTGGACAAAGTGGTCACGTGACCATGCCAAAATTCAACAGGGCAAAGAAGTGCAGTCCCATCATATTTCTGGAATCAGGTGAACGAGAACATGGTGCATCTCCCTAATGACTAAAACAGCACTTTGCTTAAAATTTTATGCCCCTCTCCCAGTGGTTCCCAACTGTCTCCTTCCACTGCTTAATTTTGTTTCATAGCTTTTGTAGCTTTTTAATGAACAAAATATGTAATTTAATGTGGTATTATGCTTATCCATTTCCTCACTCCCATTCAGCCTGCACTGTAATTTACATGAGGGCAGAAATGTTTATCTTCTTTGTTCAGTGCAAACACCCTGTGTCTGGAGAAGGTCAGGTACACAAGGGGCACTCAGTAAATATTTATTAAGTTAATGAATGATCCAATAAAGAGAAAGAACTACATAAGGCCTTACAGCATGCCTATACCTAGCTTCATCTTATTTCCTCACTATAGTTTTCCCCTACTTCATCGTGTATAATTATCTCGTGTGACTATAATAAACACACATGCAAACATGTGTACACACAAACACATATCTTTGTAAGTCTTCTCAAGTTGGGCACTATGAATGAATTATTTCTTTTGAAAATCACAATGATAAATAAAATTTGGTACCAAAACTTATCGATCAATCCATTGACTAACTTTTTAAAATAAGTTGTACTGAAAAATTGAAAATAAATATGGTCCCTATATTTTCTTATAAAAGAATTGTTGGGGGGGTTGGTTTTCATCATAGCTGAATGTCTCCTTTACTCCTCTAATGAAATCTCTCATTTAAAAAATGTACTGGGGTGACACTGGTTAATACAATTTTATAGGCTTCAAGTGTACAATTCTGTACCATTCCACCTGTATATAGTGTAGTGTGTTCTCCACTCCAAGTCACCTCTCCTTCCATCACTACTTATCTGCCCTTTCTGTTCTCTTCTACCTCCCTCCACCCACTTTCTTTCTGGTAATTACATACTATTGTCTGTGTCTCTGAGTTGTCTGTGTTGTTGTTTTGCTTAATTCCTTCACTTTTCTCACCCAGCCCCCCCAACCCCTGTCCCTCCTGACAGCCCTCAGTCTGCTCTTTGTATCTATGCGTCCATTTCCATGTTATTAGTTTACTTTGTTCATCAGATTTCACCAATCTCTGGCTTTTAACACAAAAGCCTCTCTCCCTACATTCCCAGGGTAAAAATCATTTGAAGTGTCTTCTATGATTGGCCTGATGCTCACAGTCAGAGATTGTTAGGGGGTCATCCTGCTGGGCACAGCCTTTCTCTCGAAGGTCTGTTTTGCATTACAAAAAGAAACTACATCGAAAGGGCCTATTAGTGCTGCATTTTCCTCTTTGCATTTCCCTCTAACTGGTACACTAGCATGGAAGGGCTCTTTTTATAAAAGAGTCTGTTGAATTTTCCAAATACCAGCTATTAAATCTTTACTTGATCTTAAAAGACTTTTCCTATCCTGAAAGAAGGATAAAGGACATCCTAGCAAAATTAGGCTGTTCCTACTTAAGGAACAACTATGGGTTCCAGGCCAAAGCTGCAGAGTATTTTTCCCTTCAGTGCATTATATTACATCATTGATTTTAGCAATAAGTGAATTTCATTTAAAATTGTCTATTAGTCCAATAAGGCTAACCTGTTCTATAAGACCTGGTTTTAAAGAATGAAGGTTAATAGGTGAATGTAGCCAAAATTATGTATGATTTGGTGATTAAAATCATAAACTCATGAATGAGGTAGACCTGGGTTTGAATCTTCTTTTACCATTCTTTCTGACACTGGCAACTTGAACTGTTATTTGACCTGTTTAAGATCCAATTTCCCAAGCTAAAAAGACTATAAAGATTAAATAAGAAGAGTTATATAAAGCTTTTAAAACAATGCCTAGCACGTGACATTCAGAGAGAAAATGCCGTTGACTCTACTTTCTCAACAGTGTCTTTACTTAACATATTCCCGAATGCGCACCATCCCTTAAAGCTCTCTCCATGCTTTCTTTCCTGCCCCACCCACTCCGGGACCTCTGCATCTCAATTATCAGTTTCTTTCAAGCTAAAAATACCTCTTCTCTAATCAGTCTTTAAATGTAGATTGTCACTTCTCAGGGACATCTTATGGATATTTGACATTGGGCATGTGTCTGAGATTCATTTGTGACATTTATATAAGTCAGATGGGAAGATTAGACAAAAGTAAACAGTGTGTCCCTCTATCAACATTTGTTCAGCCTTCTGTGGGAAATACCAAGAGAACTTATTAGAGTAGTTTGCAAAATTTTCTGGACCAGTTTGCTTTTTCAAATTAGAAACTGATTATGCCTTTTAAACTTTATGAGAGAATACATTAATTCAAAATTCTTCATCAAAAGTGGTGTAAGACCTTCAAATTTGGCAATCATGGCCAAGTTCAGGACATTAATTTAGTTTAGCTAATTATGCAAATTTTAAAGACAGCCATTTAGAAGTGATCTGTCTTATTTTTAAAAGTATGCATTAGTGTAATATACAATTTTGGGGGGAATCTTTGTAATATGATTGATTGCCAAGAAAAAAGTTTATGATATTTTTTTCCAATTTAGCCACAAACATTGAATGGCTACCTTTTTTGAGAATAACAATGGACCATAATGTTTTTTATACAGTAAGAAATTTTATGGTTGATATAAATAGGTAACATTGGATGAACATCTATCGGCTGAAAATAAAGAAGCAATTTTTCTATCCTAAAGAAGACAAGTAAGGCCCTGGTGGGTGTGATTCCGTTGGTTGGAGTGTCTGCCCCTAAACCAAAGAGTCACAGGTTTGACTCCCAGTCAGGGCGCATGCCCAGGTTGAGGGTGCAGTCCCGAGTCAGGATGAGTACAAGAGGCAACCAGTGTTTCTCACACTGATGTTTCTTACTCTAATGTTACTTACTCTGTCCCTCTCTTCCCCTCGCTCCCCCTCTCTTTAAAATCAGTGAGCACATCCTCAAGTGAGGATAAAACAATAAAAATAAAAAGACGAGTAAGCACTGAGTAGAAAGTTCATCATCCATGACAAAGACAAGAGAAGACAATGTCAGCTTCAGAAACCAGTCAGCCTCAATAAATATGTTGTTTGGCAATAATATGGAACAATTTTTTTAATTTTACAACTGAAATTAAACCAAAAACAAAAACCTCGCTACTCGTTTTTACTGTTAATATGAAATTGTTCAGGCCTAGGATATTTGTGAGGTAAGGAATGACATTGTTTTTAGCATTTTTCTACCATTCTTCCTTTCATACTTGCTATTTATATATTTCTTCTATCTGGAGTGATTTCTGACTTGTTTTCTCAGATAACTTCACAGTTTTCTCTGCTTTTTCATGCCATCTAAACCTACTTTGGGCCCATTGCCTCAAGGCCTGACTTAAGTCTTGGTGACAATGGGTAATGAAGCTAATATCTATTGACAAGTCCCATCCACAAGGTACACTATAATTTTATCTCATAATATATTAAAAACACCTTTATATGGTAGATGCCGTTTTTAAAGCCTCATTTTATAACTGAGAAAACCAGGGTTGACAGAGGTTAAAGTTATATCTATCAAGACTTAGGGACTGGGGTGAAGGAAGTGAGGTACCCATGATGCAAAATTTAGCGTGGTATTCACTCTCTGAGATGTAAGAACTGACCTTTTATACCCTAGCTCTGGGTGCCTTGCTTGTCCCACTGTAGCCCAGGCCCTGTCACCCATGGTCACACAAATATTCAGAAGAACTGAAGCAATCTAACTCACAGCCTGTGCCTTCAATATCACTCTCCAACTCAGAAACAATTCTGGTATCAATCCATTGATGAATCACTTTAATATGTAATCTTTTTCCCCAGCCTAAAAATATGTTTCACTTATTCATTTCTCAACTGTAATGTTAAGAACCCATTACAATCCAAATACTGTGTCTAGTTAGGAATATGCATGTTCACAGGGAAAAAGAAACATGGTGGCTTGCTTTAATGGCACTAAGAGGTCTAGAGGGGGAGGCAACATTAATAAAATAACCATTCAGCTAAAAGTAAATTTCAACTGTGACAAGTGTCATGAACAAGTACATAGGGCTATGATTGACAATAATGCTGATATTTGACCTCTCAGGTAATTCTTACACAGATTTTAAGACAGTGATAATTGAGCTGATATCCCAAAGTTAAAGAAATTACTACATGAAGAGGAAGATAAGGCAATTCGAGCACAGTAGCATGTAGGGAAATATACATGCATGAGTAATTCAGATACAATACAGAACATAATTGATTATGCAAAGAAATCATTGAGTGCTCAGGTGGTGGTTCTAGCTAAGGTAATTAGTAGAGAAGCCCCATGGAAGAACCAGCAGTTAGCCTGTGTGTTAGTGGATTGGAAGGATTTGGACATGCTGACCTGAGATAAGGGGAGCATGCCAGGCTTGAGGGATTTATTAAGGACAAAGGAACCAAGGTAGGGAAACTTAGGAGGGTTTCAAAGAAAAGTTTGCTAGAATAGTGGAATGGTAGGTATGGTAGAGAGCAAATCAGAATTTTAAATCCATTATCAGGGGCTTTAAATGCAAGCCAAATTTAATGGGTAACAGAAAGTCTTTGAAGGGTATTAAGACAGTTACATATTTAAATGTATAAGTTTGATCATGCAGCCTCATATTACAGAAAAAATGGAAATGGAAATATAGACACTCTAATCTCAGATTTGTAAGCCATTTGAGAGACAAGTTTGGTGCCTATAAGAAGATTTTGTGGGAGTATTTTGGTTTTGATTTTTTTTTCCTTAGAAGAGGGTCAGAGAAAACTTTCTGCAAAAGAAAGTCTCAGTGCTGATATTTTTAAGTTAAGAATGGCTGTAATTGGAAGAAAAGGTATCCCATCCCCAAGTTGAAACAGTATTTTTCAAAATATTGACTAAAAGATAGAAGGGGGAGAATTTAATGTTTACCTAAAGAAAGAAGATGCTTAAAGCAATGAAAAGAGATAAACGAGACAAGAAAAAAAAACACCCGAGACTGATAAAGAACTTGATGCTCGCAGTCTGTAAGTTGGTTTGGTTTTGTGTGTCAGGGGAGGGTTTTGAGGGATGGGATGACATGACCAAAGAGGCAGAGGGGAGATAACTCTGTCAGAGACGTATGAGACTGATGGAAACTGGGAGATACTGAAGCACGAGAGCTGTTCAAGAGAAAGTTAAAGTCATTGAGGCAACAAATAACCAGGTTCTGGACCCAATATATTCTGTGTCAAAGACGTATTTGATTAACGTTTGGAAAAGGACCTTGAAAATGTGTGCCTTATTACCATGAGGAAATCAGAGTCCTAATTCAGCCATTCATTCATTAGGGAACATGTGTTGTGTCACGTGCACCGGACCCCGTGATAGGAATTGGGTTCCCGAAAGTAAGGCAGAGTTCCAACTTAAAAGATACTTAGGGCCTATTGGTATGATTAAAGCCATATCAAAAATAAGCAGTAAAGAGATGATCTGAATGAATTATCAAAAACATGGCAATGCAATCTGACAATCAAAAATAAATGCTTAATGAGAATGTGCTATGTGTAAAGTACTACTATGGTGGGCATACCAGAGGTTATTGTAAAATGTATAACTCCATCCCTGTCATCAAAGAGCTCACAGTCTACCCGAGTTTGCAGACACAAATACACGACACATGAAGACAAGACAATGTTTAATCTAAAGGCAAAGGGCTGGCACAGATCATAAGAGTCTGTGGGTTTAGAAACTGTGATGACAGTAAGAGAGGACCTGATCAGGTACTCAGGTCTTAAGCTGTGTGTTGATGGATCAGGTGGATTTTCATGCAGCCTAGTCAAGAGTTTCACATGATCTAGGAATAAATAAATGAGCTCCTCAGAATAGCTAATGTGATCCAAGGAAAGGGTGCAAGCTTTACAATTAAGTAGATCTAGGATGAAACACTTTTTATCTGTGTAATATGTGCTTTGAGGAAGTAATATAGTTCTCTGAGCCTTATTCACCCTTATTAAAAATATGAAAAATAACAAGAGGTCTTATCTCACATAGTTGTTGTGATAACTAAAGGGAATAATATATGTAAATTCAGGTTTTTAAGTATGTATGTCTCCAGTGTTAGTTTCTCACTAAATCAACAATAAGAAAACCTTGCTAGACAATAACTTGTATAATGACAGAGACCTTCTCATTCTTTTCCTGTAGGACAGAAATTTTCAATTGATATTCTGCAAGAATATTTAAAACATATAATACCTATTTAGTAAGGAGCACTCACCTTTTTTCCCTTAGATTGTCAAATTAAAAAAAAGACAACAACCAACATAATAATGACCATCAGGTGTGAATGAATCAAAGCTACACCTATTTTTGTCAGATCAGCAAAAAATATATATTTTTGGTGTGCCACAAAATTGTAGCAATTAGTTTATGGGTGCCACAGGATGAAAAGGGTTGAAAATCTCTGCCCTAGACTGTAGCACAATTTCTGGATTGTTCGGGGACTATAAACATGTGGTGAATGACTGAAAAAAAATTAAAAGTGTATTTTGGTGTCACAGTCATATCTGCATTGCAGGGTCCATGCTGGAAAGACCTGAAAGCAAATATTAGTATGTGAAGTGGGAGGCTAATCCTGATCTTTGGATCCTAGCTTTATCTTTTAGGCAGTGAAGCATTTTGTTAGAAGGCCTTCAGAAGAGGAGTGATGTGATGAGATGGTGCATTACAAATATTATTCTGGTGCCCAGTTGTGGGGAGAAGGAAGGAGGGCTTAGACCATGAGAGTGGAGGAGGGAAAGATGTAGATGTGAAGCCTTGTGAAAGAATACTAGGACCTAGTGACCAAATGGAGAGAGAGAGAAGGAAGGAGGAGATATGAGGACTCTCAGAAACCAGAGGAAGATGGTAGTGCTTTCCATAGAAACCAATCAGGGAAGAAGATGTGGTGACCAGCCATCTACTTTGTCTAAGTCAAGGAGCTTCCCAGGACAGGAAAATTCAGCATTAAAAGTAGTAAAGTCCCAGCTAAACTGGGATGACTTGGTCACCCATTCCATTTCATGGGGGTACAAATTGCTAGAATGCTAAAACTGAAACATTTTAAATTTGGGAAAAGTAGGCATAGACAGAGGGAGAACTATAAGAAAAGAAAAAAGGAATGAAATCCATCTGTACAGAGATGTAGAGCAAAATCATCATGACATGTTCACTGTTGCTTGTTGTAGTTATTTGTATGTCTTCTAAGAAATCTTTCAAAATTCCCTTTGCCTCTTAACTTTCTACAGAGTTTTGTATAATAGCAGCCTATATAGATCTATACAGCATCCTATATAGATCCTTCGAATATCCTGCCATGAGCCAGCCGTTGTGAGAATGAAAACATGATTAAGGCACATTTACTACCTTCCAAAACAATTAAGGCCCTTATAGTATGAGCAGATCTGTGCATGCCTCATTACACTGAACAACAAATTCTATCATCTATGAACAAAAAGGGACAGAGCAGTGAGATCCTCCACTCTACTAAAAATGCCCTCACTGAAACCCACCGATGACTCCTTTCTGTGGTCAGATTTTTCACAAGTGCTCTACTTAGAGTTTCTCAAGATATTGTATTGAAGCAAGGGTTTAAATATGTCTTTAAACCTTAAAAATTTTAGAAATCTTCCAATTTGACTACAGTTTTAAATTGTATTTATATTGCTTTATGATTTTTTATTTCCATTATTGAAAACTAGTTACAAAGGTCTATGCCCTTGTTGAAAAAGTGCTTGTTATGATTAAGGGAGCTTCCCCACATTCTGAAATCCAGAGTCAACTGTGGTTTTTGAGGAACAATGCATGAGACTTTACCATCTACTGGTGATGATGCACATATCATAATCTCAAGGTTCATGTCTTTGGGCTTATGAGTCACAGGAAATTAAAAAGATAGGAAAATAAATGTATGATTTGACAATGATAAGAATTAAAACTTTAATTTTGAAACATGAAAGAAGCAAGGAAACAACAAAGGAGACAAGGAGACAACAAAGAAAATGCAAGTAAATGTACCAGCCTCTTGGTCAAAAGATCTTGGCTGAAGTCGCACCTTGGCTAAAAGCTAACTGTATGGCCCTGAACAGTGTAACTTGATTGGTTGGGTGTTGACCCAGAAAGTGAAATGTTGCCGGTTCAATTTCTAGCCAGGACACCTGCCTGGATTGCAGGTTTGGTTTTTGGTAGGGGTGTGTACGATCAATGTTTCTCTCTCACATTGACGTTTCTTTCCCTCTCTCCCTTCCTTCCCCTCTGTCTAAAAATAAATAAATAAATTTTAAATAAATAAAAACTAACTGGATGCATTTGACCAAGCTGTGTAATAATAGCAGACTTCCATCTGATTACCTACATCCATAGTCATTTAGTCATTCAATTAATATGTATTGAGAGAGTTAGGATTGACAAAATAGCAGCAAAATAAATGTGTTATGTACCAAGAACTATTTCAAGTTGTAAGGCAAGATATCTTAACCTCAGCATGGTTAATGCATTGAATGAGTTTATATTATAGAAAATATTGAAAAATGACAAAAATCAGTTCTTGGAATTTACATCATAGAAAACAATGGAAAGCTTCTTTAGAATGCCATCATTGGGCTCAATAAATTTCTCAACTGTTATTCAAATATTTATGCCCCTGTATTCTAGTCTTATTGGCTCACTTGTATTCTAAAACAATTGACATAGGACCTCATTGGCCAAGCTTAAATAATTTGCTTACTCATAAGGAGGCTAGGGCCACCCCTATCCAACCACAAATTGTGAGAGGGAAGGAATGTGTCCTAAAAAGGGCTGCTGAGTAAGATAAAACATCATATACCCTCCATAGTAGTTCACAAAGCCCCATTTCACTCTGTGGTATAAGTAGGGTAGATATTATAAGTATCTTAATTTTTCAGACAAGGCAATAGAAAGGATTTTTTCAAGCTTACATAGTAGGTGGCAGATCAAATCTGAAGGTGCCTCTTCTGGTCACAAATGCTATTCTGTTTTCCCGTGCTCCTCTTGAGAAGTTTCTACCCAACTCAGGGTTTTAGGATCCATGTTATAAGAATTAAAGATACTCCTTTGTAGGTGACTGTCCCCTTAGCTCTTGCTGCTTCTAGGATTCTCTCCATTTTAATTTTGGCTAATGTAATTATGATGTGCCTTGGTGTGTTCCTTCTTGGGTCCAACTTCTTTGGTACTCTCTGAGCTTCCTGGATTTCCTGGAAGTATATTTCCTTTGCCAGATTGGGGAAATTCTCCTTTATTATTTGTTCAAATAAGTTTTCCACTGGTGGCTGTGCCTTTCCCCCTTCTGGTACCCCTAGAATTTGGATGTTGGAGCGTTTAAAGATGTCCTGGAGGTTCCTAAGACTCTCCTCATTTCTTTGAATTATTGCTTCTTGACTCTTTTCTGTTTGGCCATTATTTGCTTTCTTCTGGTCCACTCCATTGATTTGATTCCCAGTTTCCTTTTCATTGCTATTGGTGTCCTGTGCAATTCCATTCATTTCAATTAGTTATCAGACTGTCAGCGGATTTCTCAAAAGAGACCTTACAGGCAAGAAGGGGCTGGAAAGAGGTATTCCAAGTCATGAAATCCAAAGACCTACAACCAAGATTGCTCTATCCAGCAAAACTTTCATTTAGAATGAAAGAACAGATAAAGTGCTTCTCAGATAAGGTCAAATTCAAGGAGTTCATCATCACCAAGCCCTTATTATATGAAATGTTAAAGGGACTTATCTAAGAAAAAGAAGTTAAAGAAACATGAACAGTGAAAGGACAACAAACTCACAGTTATTAACAACCACAACTAAAACAAAAGCAAACTAAAAGGACAGCTAGATCAGGAGTGGAAACATAGAAATGAAGATCTCAAGGAGGGTTAGCAACAGGGGAGTGGGAGGAGGAGAAGGGGGGAGGAGGTACAGGAAATAAGTAGCATAGACAGTAGATAGAAAATAGAAGGGGGGGCAAGAATAGCATGGGAAATATAGAATCTAAAGGACTTGAGACACATGGTCATAAACTAAAGGGTGGGTAATGGTGGGGATGGGGGGGTAGGGTGGAGGGGAATGAAAGGGGGAATAGAACAATTGTAACAGCATAATCAATTAAAAATAAAATAAAATAAAATAAAATAAAATAAAATAAAGAATAAGTGGGAAACTTAAAAAAAAGAATTAAAGGTAAATAAAATAAATTTCCCAAGGAAAGCTAGATATCTTAACAAACTCTAAACGTCCATGACCCCCAAACAAACTAAAAATTTATTAAAAGACGTAATGCAGAAGATGCTAGAAGATGAGACTATGTCAGAGTAGAGGTAATAGTCATGAAAAGTATCTGTGTGGAAGGTACTATAAATGTCTAAGACTTTTCCTATCAAGTTATGGGGTAACAAGCTGTATCAAACAAACAAACAAACAAAAACCAGTTGGCTTTAGAATTAATGACAACAGAAAGTATTATAAGAGAAGAAATTAAATAAAACAAAAAGAAAAGAAGGCAATCATTTTAGTGAGAATTTCTTAAACATAAAATGTACAGGAAGTTCTTAAACTTGGTGAAAAATGTGAATAGTCTAAATTGTCATTGGAGACAGATCGGCAGAGTTGCTGCTAGGGGGTGGGTGGAGAATAAATTAAAACTATGGATATTCGCCAGAGATGCAGATATCAAGTCTAGAGAATGTGATATAAATTCAAAAATAAAAAAGTGAGCTCTTAAATTAAGGCTAAAAAAAATAAAAAGAAGTGAAAAAAGTGGGGCACTTAGCCATCAGTTTTTGTGGGTAATTGTGAGACTAACATTTGCAGCATAACTGTGGTGTTTAGTTTAGAGTAAAGAGCAGAGGTTATTTCTCTTGTGTACAATTCTGAGTTCTAACCCGTGGACCACTGAGTGTGGGGCTTTTTCCACTCAATCCTGTTCCCTGTCAGTGACCAATCTGCTCAGAACCAGTTCAGATTTCATGTTGATCCTTATTAGTTTTTCATTTCCCTGGGAGGTCCCCTCTGACATGAACAATGCTTTCCAGTTACAAACAATTCTGCCACATAAAACACCATGAAGGGCAATAGCACTTGTTTGCACTTCTTTCCCCACATCTTATTGAAAAAGCTGCTGGAGTTATTTCAGATCTATCTCCAGCCTGGCAACTATTATAATACCACCAAAAAATAGGCTGATATATCTCCTCTATTTTAGCATTTCTTGACCATCTTGGCCTGTCACTATTGTCTTCCCATGCAACTAAATGCAAGTGTATTCGCATTTTGAGCATTGCCTGGCATTTTACACTAAATATGTTAGTGCAAATAAATGTTATAGCACATATGATAATTCACTCATCACAGGGCCAAAGATTTCAGTTGTAGGATTTCAAATCCTACAACCCAAGTTTATCTAATATTGCAACCCCATCCCTGCAACCCAGGAGCAGGTCACTCTGATTAAAGGAGCCACTGCACTAAGTCCCCACCGAATGTCCTTGGTTGCCATTCAGGTAGAGCATAAAGGTGACAGAGAACTTGTAAAAGATGAGTGAGAGAATATCCTGTTCCCTAAATCCATAAAGTGAATCTCTGAATCCAAGCCTGTCTCATCTGTCCTTAAATGCATAATAGCTTCTTCAGTTTCCAATTGTGACTGTATTTCTGTACTTTAAAAAAGCTATTGAGATACGTGGGGTATGAAAGATGCTATATAAAACCAAATTTAATCCTGTACTATTCCAGTAATTTGCCTCATAAATACTTCTCAAAGTGGTGAAATACTTTCAGTTAGAGGAATAAAACTTATGTATTCATGACCTCTGAATTATTTCATCTTCTTGGAAGTCAAAGGACTCTTCCAGTGTTTATGCTACTGAGATAAATCTGCTCCAGGCACGTTCATAACGCTTGTTAACACAAGTGGCATTGCTGGAGCCAGAGCTATTATCTGTTGTATATTTCTTGCAATTATTTTTTTACTTACCTTTTTTAGCTGTTTAAAAAAATAGGCTTCCGCCTTTCCTCATTAATAACTACTTTCATTTACCTCAAATTCATAACTCGGTAGATGGTGGGGAGTGTTAACGTGATCTGGCGGCCAGGAAGGAGGCATGGGGGGATGTCAGTCAAAATGGGCTTTAAAGTCTCTAACTGAAGAGGTTGTATGAACCCTATTATGAGACAGGGGACATAGATTTAATGACTACTCAAGTTCACATTTCCCCCAACGAACTGTGTCACCACGAAGCACTTCTCCTACACTGAGCATGGCTAAAGGCAATCTTTTTACCTTGCCCCTGTGGAAAGCTTTGATGGATCTGAAACATGAAATGAGAAATTTTAACACCTCACTTATAAAAGACAGAAATTATTTTCAAAACTTGTAGTAATGTAGATTACTTCTTTAACAGGAAATCTTATGAAAATTTAAAGATTAAAACATTTGTGGCATTGTATATGTAGTGAAATCATTGTGGATTATCTTCACATCTCCGCACTAGAAAAATATAATGGAATGAGAATTAGCCTCCCAACAATTAAAAGAATAAAAGTTCTTAAACTGGCTCACTTGTATTATAAAACAATTGACATGGGACCTCATGTCAATTTTTCTTAAAGTTCTTAAATTATTAAAAATAAATACCAACTATAAAAATAAATTTATTCATTTAACAAAACATATTTTAGACATATATTTCTCAGTAGAAATACAAAAGAAAAAAGACATACTGAGAAGAATAAAATAAAATAAAAGGAGGCTTGTGGTAATCATGAGTGTATGTGTGTGAGTGTGTGTATTTCTACTGGGAGTGGTTTGTAAATTTACACAATTTATCAGTTATTACGAACTATTTTTCCCCACAATAAAATTACAATTATTTTCAGTTTAGCAAGAGAAATGCCTCATGGTGTTTGAACAGAATTTCTTCATTGCATTCAGCTGATATTTTTTAGCCACTACTGATGCTGAGGAATAGGGTGTGGGTATAAACATATATATAAGATATGGACTCTGCCCTGAAAGAATTTACAGTTTAAGGATGACATACTAGAATATAGAATAGGATTGTTGAATATTATGGGCATAGCCAAATTTTAAAGTATCCTTTTCGGATGAAACTTTAATTACTTGCTTTTATAAACCTAGTAACATAGTTTTCACACAGCCTCCTAAAGACAAAGACAGAGCACAATACTGGCCCCAAGATGAATAGTCAAGCTGCAAAATGAATGAGCAGTGATTCCATTTCCTACAAAATCTGTAGCACCTATACTGGACACCGTTGGTTCCACTGGTTCTTTCCTAAAATTGCTTTTTCACTGTAGAACAGAATAAAGAAAAGAAACTCAGACTTTTGTTAGAATAGTCCTGAAACAATGCAAGAACTTCTATTTAAAGCTTATTTTGAAAGGAGCAGGTCTGACCTACCTGAGGGAGCTCTGAAGGACTCTGGTATTGGAAGGAGCATCTTCTAAGTGCCCAACTGGTGTAACTGATTAGGTGTGAAAGGTAATTCCTGGTCTGGAGGAGAAGAAGTAAGAACTAGACTGCTCTCTGAATTCAAATACACTAGAAGTCAGACTAGATCAACTTTATAAAACACTGAAGACCACAAGGAGACCATACATGTTCTTTTAAAACATGTTTTTCAGTGCTACAGTGTTACATAGTCATTAAAGTTTACCTGGAAAGTATAAAAACATAAAAGAAAAAAGTCACCCATATTTTTCACACCCAAAGATGACCACTATACACAGTTTTTAGTATAATATAATGCCCCTCTTGACAAAACGATTCTCATGTTTTAATTTAGTACAGTATTTATAATTTAAATGCTACATCACATCCTTCCTTGATATGTACCAAACTAATGACAAAAAGATGTCTTGTTGTTAAAAATAATAATGTATATAAAATTATAAGTTCTTAAATTATTTAAGAACTTATAATTTGGTGTTTATTAAACATAAACACCAAATATAAAAATAAGTGTATTCATTTTTTTAAAAAAAACATTATATTCCAGGCATATATTTCTCAATAGAAATACAAAGGGAAAAAAAGACAGTCCATGCTGAGATGACTCTATTCACGTGTATTTTTTAAATTATTTTATTGTTGCTCAATTAAAACTGTCTGCATTTACCCCCCACCACTGCTCCCCAAACCCCAGTCATCCCCACCTCCATCTCCTGCTTCCATCCCCCCTTGGTTTTGTCCATGTGTCCTTTATAGTTGTTCTTGAAAACCCTTCCTCCCTTCCCCCAATTATTCCTTCCCACCTCCCTTCTGGTTACTGTCAGATTGTTCTTAATTTCAATGTCTCTGGTTATATTTTGCTAGCTTATTTGTTTAGTTCATAGCAGCACAATTTACAATAGCCAAGTGCTGGAAGCAACCTAAGTGTCCATTAGTAAATGAATGGATCAAAACACTATGGCACATTTACACAATGGAATTCTACACAGCAGAACGGAATACTGTCCTACCCTTTGCAACAGCATGGATGGAACTGGAAATTATTATGCTAAATGAAATAAGCCAGGTGGTGAGGGACAAATCCCATATGATCTCACATTTAACTGGAACCTAATCAACAAATTAACAATGTATTTTTAGGATTCAGAGCTCTGAGACATAGTTTTGAGTCCTGAGTCTATTTAATGACTGTCTAATCCTGAGTACATCAATGAATCCCCTTGAACCTCTCAGTTCTTCTATCTATAAAAAAGAAGAACTTGCCTAAAACTTATGAGCACTATGTGGTATAATGTACATGGAATTATGTTACAAACTTAAAGTTGCTACTTAAATAATGCTAGCATATCATTAAGTAAACATAAAATTTAGCTCTTAAATTCAATTCCTAAAATTGAATTGTAGTTCTTTATATCCATCATTGCATAATACTTCACAGAATCTAACTTACAATTAATACTATTAACAGGATCTATCTTCCAAGTTAAAAAATTCAGAGGTGATTTTGATGCTTGGATCTGAACATCAGTAAGCTGACTCTTTTATCCAGATAACTGCTTCAAATGCAGGTTTCTTAATTTTTTTCCATAAAGTGACTGTTCAAAATTTGCAAAACTTTAAATGTAGTTTCCATTAAATATAATTTTAGTCAATGTAAATAGTGTCGAAGTAACAAATGCTAGCAATGTCTAGTTAGTCTAGCTTATATTGTGAAACAATACAATTTCCTTATGGATAATTGAATTTTAGCATAAACTCTTTGTCATACTTCTCCTAGCCTTGAGATTGCAATAGTCAAAATGACTTCTGTTATGCTCAGGTTAGAGTCGAGGGCGTCACTGACTGTATGAAGTATCTAACACCTACATCTCATGGATAGTGTACACAATGCCTCCCTGAATAGTACACAGACTAGGTCTGAGAGCACTATGCTTCCGGGCTACCTCTGTGACAATCTCACATTACTCTTTGACAACTCAAATAAATCAGACAAAGAGATAGCATCAAAACATAAGCCTCTTTTTTTAAATTTATTTTTCAAGTACAGTTTTTTGTCTATTTCTCCCATCCCAGCACCCCCCTGTCCCGTGCTCCCCACTTCCCTCCCATTTCTACCCCCCCTAGCTCTCATCCCTGCATCCTTCACATTTTTTCCTCCAAATCCCTCCCCCCTTCCCCCTTAAACTCCCTTCCCTCTCCCCTCTGGTCACTGTCCCCTTGTTCTCTATTTCAGTGTCTTTGTTTTTATTCTGCTTGCTTGTTTGTTTTGTTGTTTAGCTTCCTGTTAAAGGTGAGATCATATGGTATTTGTCTTTCAATACCTGGTCTATTTCACTCAGCGTAATGCTTTCCAGTTTCATCCATGTTGTTGCAAAGGGTAGTAGCTCCTTCTTTTTCTCTGCTGCATAGAATTCCATTGTATATATGTACCATAATTTTTTGATCCATTCATTTACTGTTGGGCACCTAGGTTGCTTCCAACTCTTGGCTATTGTAAATTGTGCTGCTATTAACATTGTGCCTCTTGAAAAGGAAAAAAACAGTAATACAATTTTTATCCTATGCTCTTTTATTGTGTAGTTGTCGCTATAATCAAAGATTTTTGAAAGCTCTTCATGATGTAACTTACAATGTTTACTATGATATAGTTGGAGCCAAGTGTATAAATTACATCCAAGTTGGGGAGCCCCTTAACTTTCTTTGTGTTTTTCCAGACCGTGTTTGTTGTGAGCCTGCCCCGCATGCATTGTGAGCCCTTGACCTGCCACCTGCTTTCAGAATTTTCTGCTTCTGGAATGTTGCATCATCTTCTCTAATCTCTTTCAGGCTCTTCTTACCAAGAATTTTCTTATCTGATACGTTGTAAGGAACAATGGCTTTTTTTGCTTAGCAGGCACTACAAGGCATCTCTTTCTTCTTCCTAAGCTCTGTTAAGTCTCACTACTATCAACACTTCTATCTCCAACACTCACTAAAGGCATCATATACTAACATTTCTAAATAACCTTTCAATGACCGGTAAACAGGTCCAGGTAGACAAAAAGAAAACATTTATAATGTTCTTCACTAGGGTCATATTTTTCTTTCCCATAGGGTTCTTGTTTAGCCCTGAGAAAGTATCAAATTGGAGGTTTATTAAAGAATTTCCTCTGTTATCCTCATGTACATATATGCCTTTACCTTTATTTGTAATAGTTTCTTATGATACGAGACATCATTTCTGTGATCAAATTTTACTGTAGTATTGTCAAAAGGAAAAAACCTTACAGAAAAGAATGGTTCATTCACTCACTCATTTGATAAACTTGTACCAGATACTTTGATGGGCCCGTTCTAGGCATTGTGAACAGAAAAATGAGTAAGACATTAGTCTCTTCTTGAAATTTCAGTCAATTAAGGAGAAAAATGAATAAAGAGGCAAATAAGTATGACTTGTGTTCAAATATCTGGGGAGCCCAAATGGTAGAATGAACTGTGTTTAGGAAAGTCAGGAAAAGCTTTTCAAAGGTGTATGAACAGAAATTTATAGAAATCAGACTTAGACTGGGAGAAAAAAATGGAGGTAAGTCATTCTAAGTACAGAAGGGCGCTGCCCCCTGCCTGTTCAAGGAACTGCGAGTAATGCCAGTGATTGGAGAAAACAGCAACCGTATTATTCATGGAGGTTTATGTTGCACCAAGGGGTTTGAATTTTATCCTAAGACCTTGGAATGTTTCAACCTGGGAAGTGTCAATGTACGTTTGTAATGATGCTGCTGGTAACAGGGAAGAGGGCATATTTCATGGATGTGGAGCAGACACTGCAGGGTCGAGAGGATAATGTACTGTTAAAACAGACTCCAAGGAGCCGCGTGCAGTGGAAGAAGAGGTTGTGGCATAGAAATACTGGATATGAAACACTCAAACTCATAAAGTCAGTAAAATGTAGTTATTTTTATTTTCAGTGATCTTCAATTCAGGTCGTTGAGCACTGATTCATATTCAAAATTGGAAAAGATCATATTTTAAATACATAAATTTAAATAATTAATTACAAACAGAAACTCAAGGACCTAATTAATTTGATAATTAAAAATGGTAAAACACGCCCTGGCTGGTGTAGCTCAGTGGATTGAGCGCAGGCCTGCAAACCACACAATCGTGGTTCAATTCCCAGTCAGGGCACGGGTGCCTGGGTTGCAGGCTGGTTCCCTGCAGACCAGTTCCCAGCAGGGGACGCACGAAAGGCAACCATACATTGATGTTTCTCTCCCTCTCTCCTTCCCTTCCCCTCTAAAGATAAATAAATAAAATCTTTTTAAAAAATGGTAAAACATATTACATAGCCTGGTTTTTTATCGTACTTTTGGAACACAATTTCTAAATGAAATTTTGCAATATGGGCCAAGCTTGAATATGCTAATTAAATCAATTCTTGTATTTGGGGCTTTGTAAGACTCAAACACATAATGTAACATATTTTACTATGATGGGTAGGTAAATAAATAATTAAAGGAAATATTAAAAAGTGACAATGTCTCTATTCAATAATGTGATGTGATATAATAAAAAGGCAAACCACACCTTGAAGAAGATATTTGTAATACGTATATTCAACAAAGAATTTGTATTTCAAATATGCTTTTAAAAAATCCCTATAAATAATAAGATTATGGATGACAATATAAGAAAATGATTTAAAAATGTGAATAAGTACTTGAGAAAGAGTACATCTAAATAATCAATAAATGTGTCAAAAGACACTTAATGTCATTAGTCATTAGGCAATAAAAGTTAAAACCACAATTTGAAACCTCTCCATACCCAACAGAATTACTAAAATGAAAAAGACAAAAAGTAAATGGTTGGCTAGGATCAAACAAACAGAACTCTTAAACACTGAGCAAGAATGTAAACTGACACAGCCATTTGGGAAAACTGCTAGAAAATATCAACTTAAACTGAGCATATTCCTACCCTATGACCTAGTAATTCTACTTACAGATATATCTATAGAAATAAAAGACATATGTTCACCAAAAGTTATGTACAAGAATGTGCAGAATAGTGTTATTCATTATAGCTCTCCTATCACAAGAAATCTGGAAAGAACACAAATGTCCATCAACAGACTAGATAAACAAATTCTGTATTATCTTTGTCCAATGGAATCTTATACTCAAATAAATATGAATGAACTAAATTACACACAAGATATTGCATAAATTTTGTGAATATAATATTGAATGAAAATAATCCAAACATAAAAGCATAGATATTGCTTGATTCTGCTTATGTAAAGTTAAAATATTGCCACAATAGAAGTCAATATAATAATTACCCTTAAAAATCAGTATGGTTACCAGAAAGCAGACACAGTGACTTCAGGGTACTTCTTGGTCTAGATGCTGGTTGCACAGATGTATTTCCTTTGTAAAAAATTATCAAGCAATACAGTAACAATTTAGGCATATCTCTGTTTTATTTCAATTAAAAGCTTATATTAAAAAGAAAATGAAATTAATATGAATAACCAGCTTCTGTTATGAACAAATGACAACCTAATATTGTCATCTTTAATTAAAATCAGTATATACCAACTAAATGTATAATTGCTGAAATGGATCACAGAGACACAATCCATGTAAACCATGTCAGTTTTGAATTATCTCTTCTTCTCAATAGTGTTGTATACAATTCTTAAAAGTCAATCTTGTCAAAAATAATTTATTTTACCTTCTCAAAATAATGAGCACATTGCAGAGGCTTGCTTCCTGATTTTATGAAACAATCACTATTTGATGGCATTTAAGAAACCTCTGCAGCTTTGTTTTCTGAGATGGTTGTCTCTGGACAAACTAAATAGAAATCTATTTGGAACACAACTGATTTGAAATGCCTCCTATTTCCTTTTCCTCACGGCTTTCTGTGGAATGATTTCCAATGAGTTCATCTCAAGTGAGGCAGCATGGCTTCTGGCAGAAGGAAAATGTCTTCTAATGTGGTCCTGGGTACTCTATGGGCCACAGAAAGTCCTCCGTACTTACAGCACTTTACAGCAACAGCGGTATTGTTTGAATTTTATAATCAGGCTGTCTTGACTATTTTACAAGCAATAGTAGTGTTAATGTTAGTGCTATTTTTACAATTCCTAACAAAAAGATAATCTAATAAGTAACGAAGGATGAGTGGGGATTTGAAAATGAATATACAATATAGTCTCTTTTCCTTTTTCTGTTTCTTTTTAATTCTTATAACAGAAAGCTAGAAAATTTAGTGACAGAGGTTTTGCCCCATAGAATCACATGGCATTGAGTATTTACTAAATGTCCTTGGGGAAATCCAATAGGTCATATAAACGTACTGAAACACTGTACTTGACCGTTGGACTTCTCCCATGCAGGCTTCCATTAGGAAGTCAGATGCTTGGTGAGTCATAAGAATAAGCCTATTGAGGCACTCTATTTTTGTTTGAAGCCATGTATATTTCCTGTCTTATTCTCCTAGTATCATAAATTGAATTCTTCTCAGGTGTCCACAGTTCAGATAGAAGTTTCTTTCTTTGAGAACTTTACTACATCAGAACACTCAGGAGTCAGTGTGTCAGACTCCAAGCAGGTCACTTACCCAGTCCAGTCATAATTTCCAATTCATTGTTATAGTCCATAACAATGCTCCTCTATACCCATACGTCCTCAACTAACTTCAAGTGAGCAACATTTAGAGATACTTATTTTTAGGGGTCCATAGAGAATTTCAAATTTCTCTAAGTATTTTGTTCTATTATCTAAAAATCTTTGCTTTAATACAGTTGCGATAGCCTAAACTCATTTTTAAAAAAAATACACTGAGGCTCTGTCTTAACCTTGAGCTTACATTTTCTCCTTGATTTATTGCAGTTTCTGAGAAGACAAAGTTTAAGCTTTTCCTCATGATAAGTCATTAACCCCAACTAGAATTTAAATGGGCAGCTGTTAGCATCAAGGTTGGACAACCCTGAAAGAAGATTGTTGGTACTGCCCCTGTCATTTCCACTTTTGCTCAGAGGCCAATATTTGTGGAAATCACTTTTGACTGTACATTACTTTTATGTACTACCATGCATTGTGCTTGTGCATGGTTGTTTGTTATTATGCGACCTCATCCAGAAATGTAGACTCCATGAGGTCAGAGATTATGCCCATTTATATCCTCAGGCTGTGGTAACTGGTACCTAGAACACTGCTTGGCACATAGTAGTTATTCAAAATACATTATGTGAGTTCATTAATATTATTGTGCTAGCACACGTGCTGCTTTGGGGACAAATACCATGTCTTATATTGTACTTTGTATAGCATGTCACTTGAATACTTACTGCTTTTTGACAGAAATATATTACTACCTAAACCAAGGGTTGACAATTTTTTTTGAAAAGCCAGATAATGAATAAATAGGTTTGTCCTTGTTGGTTTATGTTCTTTTTCACAAGTACTCAGATCTGCTGGAAGGGTTTAACTCTGCAGTAGTAGCAAAAAAGTAGTTACAGACAACATGTAAATGAAAAAACAGTCAGCCAATCTACCCACCTCCTGTTTTTGTATGGCCCTTCAGCCAAAAATGGTTTTTAGATTTTTAAATAATTTTTAAAAATCAAAAGTCGTGGCACTTGAGAATTATATAAGGTTAAAACTTCAGTGTTCAGAAATAAAGTTTTATTGATCACAGCCATACCCACTGATTTCGTGCTGTTTATGAAGGCATTTGTGTTCTAATGGTAGAGCTGAGGAGTTGTAGCTGTTAAGTAGACTATACAGCAGAACCTTTACAGAGGGGGACTAAAATGGTAGAAAGTTGTCCCTACATTCTCTGATTATAATTTCCATATCTTTAAGACATATAAAAAGGTTCAAAACTTTAGGTTTGGAGGGCTGGGATTACTAAAACTTAGTGATGACACAAGGAGAAAGAGTATGATGTATCTCCATACCTGCTGGTGAGAATCTGTAACTACAGAACACAATTCTCAGTTACTGATAATCATTGATTCAAGAATCAAATGCATAAATGAGGTCCACAGCTGATATTACAGAGTCACAGAAATCAATAGAGCTAAGCCTCTCATTTTTCTACAGATTTACAATTTTTTCCAACAAAAACTGACACTAACTTGTCGCTTTAGTCCCTAACACAGTTGAATGTGCTAATGAAAATTTAGAAAATTTGTATATCAGATAATCAAGAGTTGGTGTAGATTACCAGATTCTATAAACTAAACAAACATCAAATGAACATTATTTATGTCTATTAGATAAAGTAAGTTAATGTATGTTTGTCACAAATTATAAAAAACCATTAGCATTAGGTAAAATATATCTAACTGATAAAAATACAGGGATGTGATCTTTTTCCAATTAAAATATAAGCTTCACAAGAACTGGCACTATATAATTTTATTAAAAATGAATGAATGATGCTCACAAAGCCACTCATCTACTCATTCAGACATTTGATCAGCAACTATGTGTTGATGTCTGCGCTAAGTGCTGTGGGGACACAGAGATGTACGAGGCACTCCCTCTGTCCCTCAACAATGCTTTACTCGAAATGTAGCACTGTACTTGAAACACAACTAATAAAAGTAGACCTAACAAAAGGTTTTAATATAATTTTAAGATAAAAGGCAGTTGAAGATGATGTCTTTTTAAGTACCAAATAACTAATGCAAGAAATATGGGCTAGAACAGTTGTGAGGAGGAATGAATCATTAAAATCTGGAATGACCAGCAAGAGCTTCCTGGTAGAGGAGAGACTTACAAAGGAATTTCAAGGGTGAATAAACACCCAACAAATATTTGATGCATAAATAAATAACTAAGGTTTGCATAGCTGAAGAGAAAGAAGGACCAGTAGGTAAAATTGTCAGCTCTCTAGACCCTCACCCTAGACCCACCAGGAGATTCGAGGTAAACAAGCATCAAGGTAGACACACTATGCCTCCTCAAACAACCAAAAGGACAACAATTTTTTTAAAAAACAGTCAAGTCAATACTGACAGAAAATTGAACTGTGTGGAAGTCCGACAACCAAGGAGTTAAAGTAGACACATTCATCTGGATGGGTAGGAGAGGCAGAGTCAGGTGGTCAGGCAGAGAGGGCTCTCCTCTGGGCGGCTGCAGGACCCAGTGAGGTGGCGAACTGTGGAGTTGGACACAAGTGCCAGGTGGCTGGTGGGCCAGGCAGTGCCACATTTGCGTGAAACTGGGGAGCAGGACAGATTGAGCAACCCAGGGTCCCAGCACTGGGAAATAAAGCCTCAAATCACTGGTTGAAAACACCTGAGGGGGTTGAGGTGCTGAGAGATACTCCCAGCCTCACAGGAAACTTCACTGGAGAGACCCACAGGGGAATTTACACAAGCCACTCACATGGGAATTGGCACCAGAAGGGCCCAGTTTGTGCGGGGCGATGTGGGGGAAGTGACTGAAATCCAGCAGAAAGCAAAGCAAGTGCCATTGTTCCCTCTGGGACTCCTGCCCCACACACAGCATCACAACCCAGTGACTGGTGACTGGGTTGCCCCGCCCTGGTGAACACCTAAGGCCCCACCCCTCACTATGTAATAGGTGCATCAAGACCAAAAAAAAAAAAAAATAGCCCAAACAAAAGAACAGATCAAAGCTCCAGAAAAATACAACTAAGCAATGAAGAGATAACCAACCTATCAGTTGCACAGTTCAAAGCACTGGTGATCAGGGTGCTCAAAGAATTGGTTGAATTTGCTCACAAATTAGATGAAAAAATGAAGGCTACCCTAAGTGGAATAAAGGAAAATGTATAGGGAACAAATAGTTATGGGAAGGAAACTGGGACTCCAATCAATAGAGTGGACCAGAAGGAGAAAGGAAACAACCAAACAGAAAAGAACAAAGAAACAAGAATTCAAAAAAATGAGGAGAGGCTTAGGAACCTCCAGGACATCTTTAAGTACTCCAACACCCAAATTATAGGGGTACCAGAAGGAGATGAGGAAGAGCAACAAGTGGAAAAGTTATTTGAAAAAATAATATAGGAGAACTTATCTATTCTGGCTAAGGAAATAGACTTCCAGGAAGTCCAGGAAACTCAGAGTCCCAAAGAAGTTGGACCCAAGGAGGAATACACCAAGGCACATCATAATTATATTAGCCAAGATTAAAATGAAGGAGAGAATCTTAAAAGCAGCAAGACAAAATCAGAGAGTTACCCACAAAGTAGTGCTCATCAGACTGTCAGCTGATTTCTCAAAAGAAACCTTACAGGCCAGAAGGGGCTGGAAAGAAGTATTCAAAGTAAGACAAGGACCTACATTCAAGGTTACTTTATCCAGCAAAGCTTTCATTTAGAATGGAAAGGCAGATAAAGTGCTTCTCAGATAAGGTCAAGTTCAAGGAGTTCATCATCTCCAAGCCCTTATTACCTGAAATGTTAAAGGGACTTATCTAAGAAAAAGAAGATACAAAACATGTACAGTAAAATGATAGCAAACTCACAATTATTAACAACCACACCTAAAACAAAAACAAACTAAGGAAACAAGTAGAACAGGAACAGAACCACAGAAATAAAGTACACATGGAGGGTCAGCAACAGGGTAATGTGAGGAGGACAGAGGGGGAAAAGGTATAGACAATAAGTAGCATAGATGGTAAGTAGAAAATAGACAGGGGGAGGGTGAAAACAGTACAGGAAATGTTGAAGCCAAGAACATCTAAGTATGACACATGGACATGAACTAAAAGAGAGGAACATGGGTGGGAGAGGGTGTGCAGGATGGGTGGGAGTGAAGGGGGGAAATGAGATAACTGTAATAGCACAATCAATAAAATGTATTAAAAAATAAAAATTTAAAATGTTTATTTAATAACAGCAAATCATCTATGTTTTTAAAAGTAATTTGAAATTATCTTAAAGTGTTTTCAAATGCTTCATATTTGAATGTTTATATAACATGTGGAGTTACTATTTGGTAAACATTCATATAAATGTGAATAGGGTAACTGAACACCTATACGTTCTGTGTTTCAGTTTCTTTTATAGAGTATCAGCATCAGCAACTTAAAAATATATATATTGACTTACAAATGTCAGGGACCTATTTAAATTACCACTTGACATATTTACCGCATATTGACCTTGTGCTGAGCATAGAGAGTATTCAGTGTTAGATCATTAAGATTTCTATCTTCAAGGACCAAAATGTACTAACAATGAGGGCAATATAAAACAATATTTTAATAATTTTCAGGGTTTCTGCCCATCGTTTTTAATAAATGCTTGTCCAGTGGTGTGCTTGGTAACATATTAATACACCTAACAATTTTAATACACCTAACCATTTCAATTACCACTTAACACACTGACAAAACACCCACCTTGTGATTAGATGGAAGAACTCAAGGATAGATAATATAGATATCCATCACCAAGGAGCTAAAAATCTGGTAAAGGTATGCAGATAACTATGCTACAGAGCAGAATGGGATTTCTTAAAAACTTACCATCACTAAAAATAAAATTGAATTCGTATACTATTACCTACAGGACTCCAAGTGTTCTGACCTCTGCTCAAGAGTGCAAGAGTATTGCACTCTTACTCTTCATAGCTCACCAAGTTCTTTTGATGCCTGTGGTCAGACCTGGCACAGTGTCATTTCTATCTCAGATCATCTTCTACAGCAAGTCTCATGGCCGAACCGAAGCACGTATCACCTACAATGGGAAGCTCTGAAAAGTGCTTGGCAAAGGGCATGGATGCAGGGAAAGCTAATGGATTGGGGTCAATTATACAACCTACCGCACATGGTTATGTGAAAATGTATATGATTTGTGGTTTTCTGACTCCTTACTCTTTTTTTGTACCCAGTCACACTGACTTTAAAGTAGTCAATATCCTCACTTTACTTCTCAGTGATTGTTCATCATATAGCACATTGATCACATGGTTGACCACAGTCTTAAACATGGATTTTGTTTGAAGAAATATATTTTGGACTAATTTATATAGTAATGATTTTGGACGTATGTCTCCTAGATTCAACTGTACATATCTTGAAATAAACATGTCATCCAAGAAATGCACATATTAATTGGTAATGACCTGGACAGGCTCACCTAAATTCCTGCACACAGTGAGCACTCTGTAAATGCTACTTTTTAACTGACTACTTATCCCATTTCAAAATATAGGTGACCACTGTGTTTCTGTGATTCTGATCATATGGAAGCATAAATATTCAAAACCTTACTAACTTTGTCACCTGCATCAAACTAAGCTGATTGGGGTTGTAGGACCAATCAAAAACAGACACAACAAGACTTTATTCTCTCAATTCTATAAATATGACATCTCCAATATCCTTGATAGACAAAAAGACCCAACGTTGTGTCTCTCAAACTTTAATGTGCATTTGAATCACCTGGAGATCTTGTTAAAATGCACAGGAGAGTTCAGTAGTCTGTACTGAGCTCTAATATTCTGTATTTCTAACAAGTTCCAGCTGCTGTTGATGCTGTTGGTGCTCACACCACACTAAAATGGTAAAGGGTCTAAAACAGGGCTGTCCAATCTTTTGGCATCTCCCAGCCACACTAGAAAAAGAAGAGTTGTCTTGGGCCACACATTAAATACACTGTGACATGTAATCACAAAAAGATCTCATAATGTTTTAAGTAAATTTGCAATTTTTGCTGGCCTCATTCATAGCCATCATAGGCCACAGGTTGAACACCCCTGAAAAGGATTCAGTGGTACCTGTTTCTGAATAAAATTCTCATCCATGAGTCTTGTCACAACTGCATTTAAAGTAACTCAACATGTAGACTATTGTAGTTTTTTATATATCAGAGATCAGCTGTACTTTTGTATGCTGAAAATGAATAGAAATAACAACTACTTTATGCTCTACTGCAGGCTCTGGTTGTTGGCAATGAATGCAGAATTACACCTGGATGAGTAAATTAGATCAATGCTCATGAGAATTTACTGATAATTCAGTATTTCTCACTTCAGAGTAAAACATCAGTTGCCGTGTTCATCAGCTAACTAATGTATTGATCTGCTTGTAGGATAAGGTGCAATATATTTTGGCTGAAGAAACATTTTATTTACTTAGAAATATTTAGTACTGACCAGAACATGACAGAGGTACTGTAGTGAAACAGTGATAGATTACACATGACACCTATTCTCAGTGGGCTTACAAAACAGGGAACACAAATGGATAGTTGAGTAACAACAGAAGTCTTAAGGAAGTCTTTAATGGGAAAAATAAGAATCTCTCAGCCAGAGTCCTATCTGTGATCTTTAATGAACCATGGTGAGGTAAGGACATACGGCATCTGTAGAAGTACTCAGTGTATTTTTAAATTTACTAAAGAAAGGATAGTATGGTAAAATTCAATTCAAGCCTAGAAACCCAACTAATATATTATAACCAGAGTTTACACTTTTACTCCTATCCGAACATTTACATTTCTCACCCACCTTTTTCGGATTTTGCTTCTGTAAAATGAGTTGATCTTCTAATCCACAGAGCCCTACTCAAAATTGATTACAGAGCTCTACAGTGAGCAGTTTCTCAAATAACTGTCATTTAGTTCAGTCATTTCATTATAACACTGGTGAGAAAAAAATAAATCAATTCCTAGCAGAGGTCACAGTCTATGTGGAATTTGCACCTTCTCCCCATGTCTGCATGCAATTTCTCCAGGTGCTCTGGTTTCTTCCCCCACCCCAAAGATGTGCACGTAAGGTGACTCAGCATGTGTACATCGTCCCGGTCTGAGTGATTGTGGGTGTGAGTATAAATGTGCCCTGTGATGGAAAGGTGTCCTGTCCAGGACAGATTCCCTCCATGTACCCTGAGCCGCTGGGACAGGCTCTGACCAACCATGACCCCGAACTGGAATAAGCTGGTTGAGAAAGAATTCTCTTACTTGTTTTTAGTGATCTTAAATGTTTGAATAGCTCACACTTATTTCAATGTTTTATATTAGAAGTGTTTGAGTCTTTATTAGGAGTTTGGTGATGTATTTGTGACCAAAAATATGCAATAGGAACTCGACTCTTATTTGTATCAGTTAGCTTATTGTAAAATTGGCTTCCTTATGCATCGTTTTGATTAAAGTTGCAGTTCTAAGAACCTTGACAAATTAAGTAAAGACTTGCTGTATAGTGCCTGAAAGACATGATTAATTAGAGTAGTTTGGAGAATAAGAACCGTGATAGAAAATGAAATCAGGAGTAAAAATGAAAGAAAATGGGATTTGGGGATTTGTTCACTTGGAAAAATCTGTAGGGGAACAGCTCTCTGTTTGCTGGGCAGGGCAATACAAAAAGAAATATAATGCAGCTAGACATATAATCAAGTACCTCTTCTCTTTCTGACCCACGCAACCTGCTCTTCCCATGAGCTACCAAGACTAGGCAGGTTTCCACTGATCTGTCACTGGCCAGGGACACTTGCCAATCTTTCAGAACAGCACATTCAAGTTCTGTCCATAATAACACCAAATAGGGCCAGGTGCTCTCTCAAGAGTGTTTGGCCCCATTTTACTTGTGATATTTTGTGTGAGATGTTTAGATTCCTTTGACAGTCAGAATTATGAACTTGGAATGAAACCAGTTCATCATAGCACCCTAATGCAGGGCCATCTTTTGTGTGGTGCTCCAAACTAGCACAAAATTCTATTGTGCCTAGGTACTTTTTCAACCTAAGAAAAACAATAATAATAATAAGAGAAAAAATCTTTTCTAATTGCCCTGGAAGTGGTTCTTCATCCCTCTTTTCTGTAGGACAAGAAGGTAATTATGTTTGTTTGGATACTTTATTATTATGCAAAGTAATTTTTCAGCATGACATAAAATGAAGTGCTCAGATTCATCACATTAGCAGTATCATTATCATCTGATAGAAATGCTTCACAAGAGCGAGATAGCTGGATAAAAGTACAGATACAGATTTTTATACGAAGCTGTTCTAAATACTTCTGCATAAGATTCATTAATTCTTAGTGCAAAATTCAAGCACAACCCAGATATAAGATCACCTGTTATTTTGTCATTGGCACACCACCAGCCTCAGCAATCTTTGACTAAGGGCTCATATGTTATAATTATGCATCCTCAAATCTACTCAGACAGTTTACATGGATTGATCTCATCACAATAGAAACTCTCAAAGAGCGTTGTAATTTGGGAGGTGGCTGGTTTGAACTGCCATTGGCAGCTATTGCTAATAGAAATAGATGTAAGAGTCCTGTTCACTAGGGCTTGCAGACCCTATGAGAAAGTGTCTCCAGATAAAAAATATTACTAATGATGAAAATTCTTAAGAAGCCTCTGGAAGCAGTGTTGCTTTAGAAAGAACATGTTCACTATAAATCCCCTTCCTTTGACTTAAAGAAAGGGGTACTTCTTTTTGTTGATACTTGACCCAATGAACTCTCCTGGCCTGAAATTTACCATAAGCACAAAGGATACTTCAAACAAATCTTCTAGATACATATTAGACAAACACAAATTCAGGCACTTAATTTCTAGGGAGCTGTTAATTAATGATAAGTGATAGTCAGTTGATGATTAATGTACTTTTTCTCTTTGAGTTCTTGCTCAACCTGACTTCCCCTCTCCCCAGTTTTTCCATATACAAAATATAAAATACATATACAAATATAACCATTCATAAATGCAAAATGGACAAAAAGTTTGCAAACACTCATAAAAAATGTAACATAGGTGCACTTTAATTCCTTGACTCACTGATACATTAGATCTCTAAAAACTTTGTGTAAGTTTTCTATGTGTAAGGCTTCATCCATCACTTTCATCCTCATCTGGGGGGATAACAGCTTTATTGAGATATAATTTACATACCATACAATTCACCCATGTAAACTCTACAATTCAATGGTTTGTAGTCTCCTCAGAGCCGTGAAACCAGAGCCACAATTTCAGAACATTTTTATCGCCTATGAAAGAAACCTTGTATCCTCTAGCGATCATCCCCCCCCCAAACTTCCCGTCCTTCTCTTCCTTCCTGACCTTCCCTAACTAAGGACTAATTTTTCTGTCTCTATATATTTGCGTATTCTAAACATTTCATATAAATGGAATCATAGTGTTTAGTAATGATTTTTACTAATTATCTCTATGTAGATAAATGTATTTCATATTGTTAAAAATATTATGCTCTTTGAGCCATATATTTATAATATCATACACTTACAATGTTTGTAGGACTACTATTATAGCTTATATTTAAAGGTCTAAAAATGGACATATAGTTGAAAATATCTAAAAACGTACTTTGAAACGAGACTTATTTCTAACTTATTAGCTCACTAGTGACTCAACAACCTCAGTATAATTTTAATTTTTAAAAATATATTCGACTAAAAATACAGTTTACATTTAAAAATACATTTTTATGTTTCATATTTAAAAATACATTTTACATTTCATATTTTAAAATACATTTTAGTCAAATATATTTTTAGTCATTTCTATTTGCTTATGAAGTTATTTTGAAATCTAGAGAACAACCATGTTTATTTTCAGTAACAAGAAAACTTTAAGCTTGCAGAGAAGGACAGTCTCTCTGTCTGACAGCTCCAGGAAAGTTATGGTCAGTGTGGAGCAGAGTGATTGGCATCTACTTTGAAGACTCCTTAAAAGGAATTGCTAAAACATATGTATCACTTGGGCTATGCTTCTGGACTCCTAAAATTCTCTCCAGCTTCCCACATTGCTTCAGCTTAATTTACTCTTTAACAAAAATAGCCCAGTGATATATTTAAAATTTGTCACTCCTCTGCCCAAAACCATTCAATAGCTTCCTGTCTCATTAAAAGTAAAATCCGAAGTCTTCGCTGTAGCCTGTATGATTCTATTACCTCATCTCTCACAAGTCACTCTCTTGTTGGTCTCTCCTACTGTATTCCAGCTATTTTCATTTCATTTCTGTTTTTGTTTTATTTTATTTTTAATAAAAATACAGTTTACATTTAAAACTGTTTTTATTATTTTTATTGTATTTTTTCCACTACCATTTATCCCCACGATACCTCCCTTCCCCCAATCACCACACTGTTATCCTGTCCACGAGTTCTTTTTTTCTTTTTGCTCAATCCCTTTACCCTTTAAATTCCCCCTGCATAGCTGTCAGCCCAATCTCTATCTATGAGTCTGTCTCTTCTTTGCTTTTTAGTTCAGTTTGTTCATTACATTCCACATGTGAGTTAGATCATATGGTATCTGTCTTTCTCTGACTGGCTTATTTCACTTAGCATAATATTTTCCAGGTCCATCCATGCTGTCACAAATGATAAAATTTTCTTCTTTTTAATGGCTGAGTAGTATTCCATTGTGTAAATGTTTCATAATTGTTTTATTCACTCATCTATTTTGGACACCTGAGCTGCTTCCATATCTTGGTGATTGTAAACAATGCTGCAATGAACTTAGTAGTGCTTATGTTTTTTCGAATTAACGTTTCAGGTTGCTTCACATAAATTCTCAGAAGTGGAATCGCTGGGTCAAAAGGCAGTTTCCTTTTTAATTTTTTGAGGTACCTCCGTATTGATTTCCACAGTGGCTGCACCAATCTGCACTCCCACCGGCAGTACAAAAGGGTTCCCCTTTCTCCACATCCTCGCCAGTGCTTGTCGTTTGTGACTTTATTGACGACAGCCATTCTGACAGGTGTGAGGTGATATCTCATGGTAGTTTTATTTTGCATCTCTTTGATGGTTGGTGACATTGGGCGCCTTTTTTATATGTCTATTGGCCATCTGTATGTCCTCCTTGTCTTGTCACTCCCTGTCTTGGTAGTATGGCCTAATGTAGTATGTGTCCTGTGGAGTCCAGTAGCACAGCCTCCCCTGTCACCCAAACTGGGTGCTCAATGTGTGACACTCTCATGCCAGAAATATCATTTACTTCACTTCCTCCCTATATGCCACTGGTACATCTCAAGCTGTTACTTCAGTGCTGGTGCTCAGAGGGAGTGAGTCTTAGTAAATCTGGGTGTGAGTTCTTTAAGGGGAACTGTTTGCAATACCAGAAGATTATTCTATTGATTCAATACCCACAGGTTTTGCAGCCAGCAATTAGAGGGACTTATCTTCCTGCACTGGAACCATGGGCTGGGGGATCTGGTGTTGGGTTGGGACTCCTTACTCCCAAGGTATCATTCCTGAATATTTATCCACCACACCTGATTGTGGGACCAGCCCATTGTACATCTCCTCCCTTCCCAGCAGTCTGGATGGATGTGATTTCTTCAATACTGTAGTTGTCAGGCTTCTATCAACACAATTTCTGATGGTTCTGAGTGATGGTTATTCTATAATTTAGTTGTAATTTTGATGTGGTTATGCAGGTTAACAAGTGATGTTTTACCAATGCCACCATCTCAACCAGAAGTACTTTATAATTTAATGTCCAAGATTTTACTGTCTATGTTTTCTTCTTGGATTTTTATGGCTTTGAGTATAACATTTAAGTCTTTAATTCATGTGAATATATTCTTTTGTGTGGCATAAGAAGGTAGTCTAGTTTCACTTTTCTGCATGTATTGGTTCACTTTTCCCAACATCATTTATTGAATAAACTATCTTTAGCCCATTGTATGTGCTTATTTTATCTGTCAAATATTAATTAACTATAAAGGTGTAGGTTTATTTCTGGGCTCTCTACTCTATTCCATTGATTTACGTGGATCATAGTTTTATGCCAATACTATACTGTTTTGGTTACTATGGCCTTATAGTATAGTTTCATATTAAGAAACATGATTCCTCCAACTTTGTTCTTCTTTCTCAATTTGCTATTGTTATTCAGAGTTTTTTGTGGTTCCATATAAAATTTTGAAATACTTTTTTCATTACTGTGAAATATGTCATTGAAATTTTGATAGGAATTGCATTGAATATATAGACTGCTTTGAGTACAATGGACATTTTAATGACGTTAATTCTTTCTATCTATGAACACAGTATGTGCTTCCATTTATTTGTGTCTTCTTCAAATTTTTCTTCTGTGTCTTATCAGTTTCCAAGTATGAGTTTTTTAAATCCTTGGTTAGATATTTCCTAGGTATTTTATTCTTTTTGAAGCAATCATGAATGGAATTCTTTCTTAATTTCCCATTCTGTAGTTCATTATTGGCATATAAAAATGCAACTGATTTCTGGATATTAATTTTGTATCCTGCTACTTTACTAAATTTATTCATCAGTTCCAGTAGTTTCTTGGTGGAACTGTTAGGGTTCATTCTCAAACTATTTCAAAAAATTCAAGAGGAGAGAAAACTCCAAAGCTCATTTTACCACTCTAGTATTATCCTAATTTCAAAATCAGAATAGAATTCTACCAAAAAAAATTATAGACCA
Organism: Artibeus jamaicensis; assembly: GCF_021234435.1. Taxonomy (NCBI): domain Eukaryota; kingdom Metazoa; phylum Chordata; class Mammalia; order Chiroptera; family Phyllostomidae; genus Artibeus; species Artibeus jamaicensis. Next base: position 19,052,020 of record NW_026522025.1, on the reverse strand, counting down.
ATATCTCTGATGAATATAGATGCTAAAATACTCAACAAAATATTAGCAAATGGAATATATTAATACATTTAAAAGATCACACACCATTATCAAGTGGGATTTATTTCACAAATTCAAAGTTGGTACAATATTCACAAATCAATAAATGTCATACACCACATAAACAAAATAAAAATAAAAACCACATGGCCCTATCAATAAATGCAGAAAAAGCATTTGATAAAATTCAGCAACCATTTATGATAAAAATTCTCAGCAATGTAATAATAGACAGAAAATACCTAAACATAATAAAGGCAATATAAAACAAAATCACTGCCAGCATCATAATCAACAGTCAAAATCTACAAATGTTCCCCTTAATATAGAGAACAAATTAGGGATATCCACTTTCACCTCTCCTATTCAATATAGTACTGCAAGTTCTAGCCATTGCAATCAGACAAGAAAAGGAAATAAAAGGTGTCCTAATTGGAAAGAAAGAAGTAAAACTGTCTTTATTTGCAAATGACTGGATATTCCACGTATTTTTGTTTTTAAACACACCAAGGCTGCTTCTGTCTTGTGGCCTTAATGTTAACCCATCCCTCAGCTTAGTACAATTTTGCTTCAAATATTTTTATGGCTCATGTTTTTATTTTATTCAAATCTCTAGTCAAGTCTCCAGGTTTCTGACCATGCATAAAACAGCGCCTGACCCTTCCATTCAGTTTCTATTCCCTTACACTATATATTTTTAACACATCACCACCTAATGATTGATTAATTGATTTTTGTTCCTTTCCCTGTCTAAACAGAAGTTCCCTGATTACAAAAACTTGTTTGTCTCTTACTGTATCTCTAGTGCATATGCAGTACCTGGATAATAGTAGGTATTTAATAATTTTTTTAATGAATGTATGGATGAATAATTGGACAAATGGGTGAAAAGATGCTAGAAAAATAATGATCCTTTTCCCCTCAGATATAAAATCTCCAACATAGAAATGTGAAATTTCTATAGAACAACTTTTTTCTGAATACAAATCATAATGATTAACTCTGCTTTTGGAGCTACAAATTAGCTTTTTGTCCTAAAATTATTTCTGATATTGTATAATATATGTGAAATCCTAGATGAATTCAGTTAAGTAAAAAGAATTCCTGATTTGATTTTAACCTGAACAAGACATTGAAAGAGTCAAAAGATAGGAGAATTTTTTTAATCAGACAAGCTAACTGTAAACCTTGTTTTACAGTTGACATTTTACAGTCAGTGGATGAAATATTAGAAGCAATGAGGAGACTTGATCATTAACATTCTTCAGTAGGGTGCTTCATAGACATCAGTCATCGCTTCTCCTTGTATTATTACATGTGTTACTAGAAAAAATGGAAGCTTATAACCATTTTTTACTTTATCTAAACTGTACTTTTTGTGTATTTTAATATAAAATACTGAATTCATAATTTATAGCTACATCATATTTCTAGATACTTTTTCTCTTGCTTTAAGTCAGTATTTGTCAGTTTAGAATAAATCTAAACAATGCCAGGGAATATGTGTTTATTGCCTGAAAATAAAAATAATTGCTCCAGCTTTATTCTCATGTGGAGAGTCACAGCTATAAAAAAGCTATAACACATACCAATTCAGAAAATTTAGTAATATGTATGAATTATAAACTTTTGGTATTACCAACCTAAAATCTAAGTGTTTTATAAGCAATTCTGTGCTATAAGGGCTTTGGCACATCTGAATATTCTAAGAGTGTTAGAGTGAAAATACAGTAAGATTGCTTTAACTACAAAATACGTAATTTTATTTTTAAAAATCTAAAACACAAAACTTAACTTTAAGCAAAAAGAGGAAAAAAGGCACATTATAACTCCTAGTTACCTAATTGAGCCTCAAGACAAAACAGTAAAGAGATACAGATAAAGGGTGTATTAAAGCAAAGTCCAAGAGATGAGGTCAGATCAAGAAAGCAACCGAGGTCTAAAGGAAACCAAAGAACTAATAGGTATCTTTCTATTATCTAACAGAGAGAAAGGGTATCTTCCAACTAATGTCCAAAGTTTGCCAAAAGGTGCCCCAAAAACGAAAATCAGAGATGAGTTGCCCAAGAAGTTTAAAGGGACAGTTTCCAGTTTTGATGCTGCAGCATGAGACCATGCTAGGCAGGTGGGCCTTGGCACTTTCGTAACATTTTCTTGGGCATTTCCTTTACCGGCCCTACCAGGCAGTTGGCATTCTGAGAAGAAAGACACCACACACACACACACCCCAGTGAATCTGTCATAAATTAGCACAAGTAGCCCACAAGATGTATTTTTCATATTAAAACAAAATACTCTTAGCCCTGGCTGGTGTAGCTCAGTGGATTGAGTGCCGGCCTGCGAACCAGAGGATCGCAGTCCGATTCCCAGTCAGGGCACATGCCAGGGTTGCAGGCCGGTTCCCTGCAGGCCAGTTCCCAGCAGGGGACCCATGAAAGTCAACCACACATTGATGTTTCTCTCCCTCTCTCCTTCCCTTCCCCTCTAAAGATAAATAAATAAATAAATAAAATCTTTTTTAAAATACTCTTAAATATTATACTACTCAAAATACTTTTAAACATCTCTTAAATATTTCTCTTGCAGAATCACTGAACTGACAGCAAACACAAAATTTCCATCTGAAGACTACTTGGGGAAAGTTTTAAGTATCACAAAGAAATTGTTTGTTTGTTTGTTTGTTTGTTTGTTTTTAATGGAAGGGCCTTCTCAACCATACCATAGTGTCATCCCTACCACGAAGTTATAATTGCCGCCGTTTGTCTGGCTGCAGAATAATGAGGTATGGACGGCAGTGGGACAGGCTAGAGAGCTCCCGGGGTGAGAACAAAATGGCATGAACTGCGCAGTGGACCTAACAGATGGAGAAAGCCTCCGATGGACAGCGTTCTGTTCATGCTGCCTCAGAGGCCACTGGCTCTGGGTGATTTGGCTCGGGCTTATTAACAAAAGGAAGTTTTACTCAGCCAGTTTTTCATCAACAAGGATTTTATTGTGCAATCCACTGAGCATTTGAATTAAAAATCAAATGCTGCTTAGACTTGCTTAGTCTTTCAGACTTTTTTTGTATTCATTTTACCTTAAAAATAAAAACTGCTGTAGTACAAAGCGATGTATATTCCCGACTTGTAGAACAATTCATTTAAATACTGGGTAGTAGTTAGTTCCTTCTTTAGAAATAGATTGTTCACTGAATGGAAGTTCATTGAAAATAACATGGCTATGCTTGCCAGTATCAGCAGTTCTAGTCAGTGCGGTTTATAAAAAATATCCTGAAATTACCCAGATGTTACTTCTTAATCATAAGACCCAAAAATTATATGTTGATTATGCCAAGGTTTCTCCTTATTTCAGTCATACTGGTTTGTTATAAAAGAGAACTCTTAAAAAGGCTTTATCACATAGGCTGTAGGTGCTAAAGATTTTCAAAGGGCTCTTTACTTTTTCTTTATTTGGAAATCTCCAAAGGTACTTTTGCTTGTTTGCTTTTTTTCTTTTAATGATAGATTTTATTCTATTTTTTTACCTTTAGATTTTTTGCTTATCTCTGCGGGGTAGTGTAATAAAGTGGTTAAGCAAAGACCTCAAACCCACATACACTGGGTTAAAACTCTCTAGCACTTATGGGTATCAGTGTCCCTAATCTTTAAAATGGGTAAATAATAGACTGTTGTGAGATATAAATACATTTATAAATGCAAATTTGGGGGGAGCAATATTTAAACATACTAGGTCAATGTAAGAATCAGCTATACTTACTCTGTTCTAAGTCCCAGAGGTTCCCAAACATGCAAATTGGTTTTTTTTCTTAGCTCCATATTTCACTGACATTATGTCCCCAGCATTTAAATTAGTAGGGCTTATATTCAGTGCCTTAACACTATAGCTGTCTTATAAATAAAAAGAAAAGTCATTTTTATTTTTGTGCAGCTTTGGTTTGGTTACTATATGTGTGCTATTTAGGATGGTACTTAACACAGACTGCCTTTACAGCAGGTGTGAAAATATTTAGCCCAAAGGCTAAACATGAACCTCTGCTTAATGTCATCTCACCAGAAGGGCAAGCACCAAGAGCTGGCGTTGCCATTCACATTTTCTGCTGTGAAAATGCAAGAGGACACTAGAAGTCTTTTGGAGCATTATCCAAAAACACATATGCTGCAGCCCCCCACCACGACACATAATTATAATTCTCAGTCTTCCTTTCCCCTTTTATTGTGTCTGCATGTGTCTCCAAAACAGTCAAATGATGAGGAGGGTGTGTGTGTGTTGTCAATCTGTGTATTCTTATAGACAACTATAGAGTCTCTTTTGAGCACATCTCTTATTATTGCTCTTCCTACACTTTTTGTTGGGTATTCTTTTTGTGTGGCTCCTACCATGTTCAAGTGCAGCATTACTCTCTTCATCTCATTGTATTGGTCTGCCATTTAAAATTCTAGGCAGTTAGAATGGATTATTGACCTATTTTACAATTGACACAATTCCTTAATATAGAACTAAAATATATTTTTTATTGCTTACTAAATTTATTGAATACAACTAATTTATTCAACAAACTATTATATGCCAGGATCTAGAAACAAAGTTTGTTTTTAGAATTCTCATTTTTAAAAGGTACCTGAAATATGTACATTTCTATTAACTAAAACATAGCTAGTAATTGAAATATTTTCTAACCTATTCATTTATTTTCCTTGGTCAACTCTTCATAGAAAAAGTAAAGCATTTCTCTCTTTTCTTTTTAAGATTTTATTTATTTTTAGAGAGAGGGGAAAAGAGGGAGCAAGAGAGGGGGAGAAACATCAATGTGTTGTTGCCTCTCACATGCCCCCAACTGGGGACCTGACCTGCAACCCAGACATTTGCCCTGACTGAGAATTGAACTGGTGACCCTTTGATTCATAGCCCGGCACTTAATCCACTGAGCCACATCAGCCAGGGCAGCATTTCCTCTCTTACTCTAAGCACAAAATAAGAAATTATTGGTGAAAGAACATATAGGAGTAGATAAACATTTACAAAAAGATTAAGCTACGTTAACACAAATAAATGTAAATCCATATTAGGAATGAACTTAACTAATTAACCTTAATATCCAAAGATTTTTTTTCAGAACAAAGGAAAAATGAGGACAGTTCATCCTATTGGTATAATTATTGACTTGAGATCCTTGTGCAATCTCGCTCACAAGGGATTGTCTTCCCTCACACAGACAAGGCAGACTGTGGTCTGGGCCATGCAGGGGCTTGTGCGTTTACCAGGAAGACATTCCGAGTTTCGGTTCAGATAAACATCCAGCTGCTTACATGTGCCTCCATGAGCTTGAAGTTTAAGAGCTTGGGCATACAGGTACAGATATTTTTAGGTCAGTTTACAAAGCAAACATAGTTATTCAATCAACCTAAATAGGCCAAGAGGAGATGGGTAAAGTAAGGATTAGTGCAAACTAGGAAACAGAATAACTTCAACATGGCTGCCAGGTAGGCTCCCTGCTCCTCACTGGCATTTCTTTGATATGTGATTTTCAAAGCAGGTGCTATTTTTATTGCAATCACAGTGTCACACTCCATTATGAGGAAGCAATTAAGCTCATAATAAGTAAAGAGGTGATGTTTGGTAGTTTTTGTTTTAATTTCACACAACCAGTGATTTGTTAGCTTTTGAAAACAGATAGGAAAATTTCAATTACACCCTGCAAAAATAGCCTTTTTTTCATTCTGAGTGTTTGAACAGCAAATGTATCTTGGATCCAGTGCTTTTGTGTTTACAAATCTGGATATGATTTAGTAAGCTTTAAAGAGATAGCAAACGCATAGTAAGGAAATCAGATTTACATAATTTTCTGCTTGCTTACAGAACACTGCAGTTGAGATTATCTTTTACATTTGGGAAGACTGTTTTAATATGATAAGATAAAATACCACCTACAGTACACTTGATCTTGCTAGTTTGACTTCTTAAAATAAATTATGGGCTGATTTGTCATAGTGACTTTTAACATAAATTGCTATTATAACCTAAAGAAGCAATTCAAAAGGAGACTGCTTTTCACCTCATCTACATAAAAAGATTTAGGCTGTTTCTACATGTATTCTTTTCTCTGTGCAATTTATTTGCTGTAACTTTACATGGCAGGAACAAAAATCCATGCTTTGTTCATTCCACCCATTCTTCTACTCATGCGTGATAAGTAACAAAAAGCAGCTTAAATGGAGAAATTGCACAAGTGAAAAATGTCAGCTTTGCTTTTTGTATATTCAAAGTGTTTTTTAGAGGAGTTTGTATGTGCCTTTTTCCCACTGGAAACACAATTAGATCGTCACCTTGGGAAAACAAGATGAGCCCAGAGTTTTACTCTTTGTCTTTTGTTCATTCATTCATTCATTCATTCTTGCTGCTTCAGTAGCTACTGTAAATAATGAGTGTCATATTCCAAACATTGTTTAGCTGTAAAAGTGTGATTGCTGGAGAAAAGAGGATGCCACTCTAAACCAAAGGACTCCAGAGGCAGATCCACTTATGCAGTCATGAGCCTCTGGGGATTGTTTGATGTTTTTTGTCCTGATTTTTGCTTTATGTTTTGTTAGCATTGTGCTCGACTAAGCTTTCTGTCACTGTGTCTAAACTGTATTTGTCCAAATTTGCCACGATGCTTATTTTCTGTGGAATCCCTTACTTATTATTTGACCATAAAGGAGTTAGAAAATGAGCATGGTTATGTGCTTCCTAGGATTAGTTATTCATTGATAAGTGTTCAGTTGCAGGTGTTTTACATTGAAGAGGTGTGAGTGAAATGCACACACAGGTTCTGGTCAAGCTTTCTCGAAGTACTCTGAGTAGAGATTGCATGGACATAGATACTGTCTCATTCAGAGCTTAGTGTGGAAGTGGAGTAATCTTGAATTTATAAGTGGCTCATGATTACAACAATTTCCTTTCAACTTAATGGAACAATAGTGCTGACTTTTGGAGTCTCGGATTGGAATCTTTGTTGTTGTTGTTCACAAAACTGAGGAAAATTTTATAGAAAACACAGACAATAGGTATAGCACAGGATTATATGTCATATAAACAAAAACTTGAATTAAAGATAGACCAATAGTTTCGAAGGGAGTCTTATTTGAAGTAATAAGAGAAATTCTCCCCTGCTTAATATTCCCATGGTTTATGCTCCCCACCCTGGTTAGGAAGAACTCAAAACAGTCCAACCCACTCTGAAACAGTGTTCTTGGAACTGAGGATACTAATTATATTACATGTGCTGCTCATATGCTTTTATGCTCAATCATTGCACCATGACCTGTCTTTTGGTTTTCTATTTCTAACTTTTGTTTCTTTAACCCTCGCATTGCTTTCAACAGTTTATGTGAAGTGTCCCAGTATGAAGGGAGATCTACCATTGGTTGCTTTGGTTTTCTATGGCTAGGAAATAATTACCATGGATGTAGTTTTTAAAACAACACAAAGTTATAGGCTGTCCGTTCTGTAGGTCTAAAGTACAATATGACTCAACTGGGTCCTCTATGCATAATTTTGCAAGGTATCCGCAGGCTTTAGGAAAGAATCCATTTGCAAGTTCATTCAGATTATTGTCAGGCTCCAGTTCCTTTTGGTTATGGGGCCCATGTCCTCATTTCCTTTCTAGCTGTGAGACTGAGGCTGCCCTCTGCTTCTAAAGGCCCTCTGCATCCTGAACATCAGGGCCTGTCTGTCCTCACGCCAGCGACAGCACATTGAACCTCCCTCTGGGTTTTGGTTTCTGACCTCCTCTTCTGTCACCAGGGGAGAACACTGCCTACTCTTAAAGGGGTTCATGACATTACAATGGGCCCTGGATCATCCCAAATATTAAAATCAGCTGACTTGGGACTTTAATTACATTTGTAAAATCCTTTTACAGCAGTACCTTGAATAGTGTTTGTTTCATCAACCAGGGAATGGGAATGTTGGGAGGTAGGGTTTACCCATCATACCCAAACAATTCGATGCAGAGCAGATACTAAATATATATTTCCTAAATGAATCTACAAATGCATGAACAAGTAAACAATAAAAAAGACACTTTCAGAAGTCAGATACCTCTTCACACCAATTACTAACAGATAAAACAGCCTTTAGGTAAAAAGAATTTGATGATCATTATAGTTCACCTTATAGCCTTATAAATTGATCACCTGAAGAGTACCATTTGTTTAAAAAATGACAACAAATTTAAAAGGGACATTTTTTCCTTAAAGATCAAATTCTGAGCACCTGAAAATTATGACCTGGAACCAGATTGCTTTTATAAATTGATCTATGCATTACAAAGCATAGACACATATATTATCTCCTCCAATGCTCACAGTAACCTATGATTATTAATAACCCATCCTACAGACAGAAAATCAAGGCTCACAGTATTTCAGTATTTTGCTTAAAGTCTTGATTCTTTGTCTTAAAAAAATTTCTGAAAACAAAAAATGGAGGGGAGAATCATATGATGTGATCAAAGAATTAAATGAAGACTTAAAAACCACTCTGAGCAGTGCTTTTCATCCTCTCCCAAATGTTTAATAAATATAATAACATGGTTATTCCACTTTGTATTTAACTCTGGAAATGCACCTCCTCTGGAGTTAAATGAATCAGTTACCTATGTCAAGTAGAAGAGTCTAGTTTTTTTCCTGCATTAGGTCTTAGCAGGTGGAAAATCACCTCTGATCTTTACCTACCGAAGAAGTCATGAAAAGTTAACCTCTTCAAATAAACAGAAGGCAATTAAATATGCCTTTAATGGACACCTAAGAAATATTAGCATTGCATTTTGTATCCAGGATTTTGTGGTTTCCTCTTTTTACAAAATAGCTTTTTGAATCTGTTTCCATAATTCAGTGATGTGGAGATCAAATTATATTTACTGACTTAAGATTTCTATAACACTCACTTTGCTTCTTCTCAGCCACTCCCTTTCACTTAAAAATCCTTTTCATAAAAGATACACATTATATTGTATTTTATTTCATTGTCAGCAAACAACAAACTGTGGCTCTCCATGCATTATTTTTCTGTAGCTAGTAAGTCCAGATCTAGTCCGAGGTAGTTTTCATAGTTCTGTAAGTAAGTGACTTTGAGCTTAACCTAGGACCCTACCTCTTGCACTGGACTATGAGATTTCACAGGAATCATCACCATGTTCCTTATGGAACAAAAATGACAGTATGGCTATCTTAAAGAAGAAAAACCTCACCCAATAAGCATTATGACAAATTGGGGAATACTGAACTAGTCATTTTGTGCATTTCATTAAACATTCTGAACAATACAGATTTGAATGAAGCTTTCAATACACAAATAAACCAGTTCTGTAACAATAGACACTGCCATTGTATATTAGACATTATGCACAGTGCAGCCAGCTGCATCAAAGAGTTGGGGAATTGGGATTTGTTTTCAGTGTTAAATTGAGATCTTTAAAAAATGTTATTGTTGCTCTGTAATATACAGGACTGCTGCTTAATGAAAAATTCTACATATACAATGGTGAGTTTCTTGTTCCTAATTTAAACATGTGGATAAAGCTTCTCTATTATTTTTATAATGTGGTATCTGCCATAATGCTTGAACAATGAATCATCTTGTTCATATGTGAAGAATATCAGAATATTTAAATAGGATAGACAAGAATTAGTTTAATATAGAAGGGAATTCTGGTAAGATTAGTAGAAACATGCACAGTGCTTATTATAAGCTTTTTCCTTTTAAATATATTTTATTGTCTGTGTTATTAGGGTTGTCCCAATTTTTCCACTTTGGCCCCCTCCACCCAGTAACCCCATTCCCTCCAGCAATCCCCCCCCATGCCAGTTCACATCCATGGGTCATAAATATAAGTTCTTTGGCTTCTCCATTTCCTACACTATTCTTAACATGCCCCTGTCTATTCTGTACCTACCAATTTGTGCTTCTTAATCCCTGTACATTTCCCCCATTTTCCTCCTTCCCACTCCCAACTAATAACCCTCCAAATGATCTCCATATCTATGATTCTGTTCCTGTTCTGCTTGTGTGCTTAGTTTGTTATTTGGGTTCGTTATTGATAGTTGTGAATTTATTGATATTTTAATGTTCATCATTTTTATCTTCTTCATTTTCTTTTATAATTCCCTTTAGCATTTTATATAATGGCTTGGTGATGATGAACCCAGTTTTACCTTGTCTGGGAAGTACTTTTATTCTAATTTAATTTGAAATGATAGCTTTGCTACATAGAGTAATCTATGTTGTAGGTCTTTGCTTTTTATCACTTTGAATTGCTCTTGCCAGTCCCTTCTGGCCTGCAAATTTTCTTTTGAGAAATCAGTTGATAGTCTTACTCCTTTATAAGTAACTGTCTGCTTTTCTCTTGCTGCTTTTAAGATTCCCTCTTTATCTTTAACCTTTGGCATTTTAATTATGATGTGTCTTGGTGTAGTCCTCTTTGTTTTCATCTTGTTTGGGACTCTCTGTGCTCCCTGGACTTGTATGTCTATTTCCTTCACCAAATTAAGGAAGTTTCCTTTCATTCTTTTTTTAAAATAAATTTTCGATTTCTTGTTCTTCCTCTTCTCCTTCTAGCATTCCTATGATTTGAATGCTGGTATGTTTAAAAATGTCCAGAGTTTCCTAATCCTGCCTTCAGTTTTTTTTTTAATTCTTTTTTCTTCCTGCTGCTCTGATTGAATGCTTTTTTCTTCCTTGTGTTCCAAATCATTGATTTGATTCTCAGCTTCAACCCCTCCACTATTGGTTCCCTGTAGATTTTTCTTTATTTTGCTTAATGCATCCTTCTTTTCTGCCTGGGTCTTTTTTATGCTGTTGAAGTACCCAATGAGTTGCTGGAGCATACTGATAATCAGTGTTTTGAACTGTGCATCTAATAGATTGCTTGTCTCTCTTTTGTTCAGTTCTTTTTCTGGAGTTTTGTTTTGTTCTTTCATTTAAACCATGTTTCTTTGCTTACTTTGGCAACCCCCTTGTGTGTTTCTGTATATTAGGCAGAGATGTTTGACTCCCTGTCTTAGTAGTGTGGCCTATTATAGAAAAGTGCATCTGTTAAGTTGTATGTGACAGAGCCTTAGGTACTGCCAGAGTAGGGCAACCCATGTCACCACTCTGTTGCTGTGTGTGAGGGAGGGATTTAGAGGGGACAATGCTGCTGCCTGGTTTCTAAAGTTTTGCCTGGGAGGAAATCTCCAGGCACTCCCACTTCACTTTCTCCCCATACACCACTGATGCCCTTCCAGCTGTTGCCCTGGTACTGAATCCCAGAGAGGGTAGGTCTGCATCAGTCCTAAGTCCATTGCAGGCCCTTTAATAGGAGTCTCTTGGGAATCCTGCAGTTTCTTCCACAAACTCAACCCCAAATGGATTTTACACCCAGAAGTTATGGGGACTTATCTTCCTGGAATTGAAACTTTGGGCTGGGTGGTCTGGACTGGAGCTGGGACCCCTCACACTCAACGTATCCCTCCCATTTTTTTATCTACCACATACGGATCTGAGACTGCTTGTTCCTGTCTGCACAACTCCCCATGCTACTCCATACCTGTCTGCACCTCTGCCCCCCCTACCTGTCTGGATGAATATGGCTTCTTTAAATCCCTGGTTGGTGGACTTCGCACAGCTCAATTTTATGACAATTCTGGGTGATATTTGTTTTGTAGTGTAGTTGTCTTTTTTGCTATAGTTGTGTGTGGAAGCCCAGGTGTGTTTGCCTGTGCCTCCATCTTAACCAGAAGTCCTATAGTAACCTTTTCATATTTCATTTCTTCAGGGAAAAAAGAAGTACAACAATGTGATATTAACATTTAATATCTTTTCCATTTTTGGTGAAGGGAGACAGTAATCATCTTTTTTTTCTAATTTTAATATTTAAAAAAATTACTACCAAATTTAGTTACATAGCCCAAACCTTTTTATAATTAGAACATGTCTCTAAGGATAAACAAGAAAGAAAATGGTTTTATAGTTACTTTCCTGAAATCTTGCACTTAAAATTACACTGAATTTTAGAAAGTCCTTTTAACCACTAGAATGACATTAAATTTTCTTATTAATTGTGATTATAATTAAATTTAGTATAAAATAGGAAACGTATATTAGAATATACATATATAAATGTGGCTTTTTTATTTTATTACCAATGACTTACTTAGAAATTGGTGTACCAGAAAGGTAAGAACTGATAATGCAATAAAACCAAGTTGACAAATTTGTTGTTCTTGAAGTAGACTTTGCTCTCTAGGAATCTATGGTTCCCTTAATTCCTTTTTCATTTTTCAGGTGTTCAAGTCTTGAACTCAAGCATGCATAATAAACAAAGGCTGGTTCTTCATTTTCAGAAAAATTGCACTTTATGCAGAGATATTCTGAATGCTAATTTTCTGATTTCATGTGTACTTTTCAGAAACTGAAGAATCAACTCATAGTCTAGACATATGTGCACAATTTTATAGATATCTATTCTTTTGATTCTAGGCAATGTTCTTTGTATAAGTAAATTAACTATTCACATTAGTTTTCCAATATAACATTTATTCAGGTGCCACTAATATTTATTTGATTAAGAAGTATCATGAGCTTCAACACATTATGAGAGATGTGAAAGCATATATTGACTATAGATCTTGGAAATTATTTCAAACATTTGATATTTCAAAAAATAACTATCACTTCTACCATGTATATAGAACAAATTTATTTTGTGTTTTTTTGTTTGAAATAAATAATTAAATCAATGTGTAACCACAAGATAATTTATTAGATTATAAAATTATTTTGATCATAGTTTATTTAAAAACATTTTAAGATTGTATTTGCCTCATTCAATATTAATAAGCTATAAGAGTTATAAAAACCTGAAACAAGATACTAAATAAATTAATGTGGGCAGTGTCAGGAGTGGGCAATCTCAAAGTCTGGAGAAATGGGTTAATTCTCTGTGCAGTTCTTCCCTCTCAAGAATTTGTAATGGCATAACCCTAAAATACCTTCCTCTAACTAGACTTCTGATTTGAGTTTGGAATAGAGTTTATTAATATGTCCTTGAACCCTGGAATTTTAATAATACATGATTTGGTTAAAAGAATTATCCCTTTTCTTCTAGAGTAGAATATTTTGTCTCTGCTTGACCATAAAAGTTTCAAAGCCCCAGATCAGGCCTTGTTCACCTTTGTATATTCAGCATTGAGCACAATGTCTAACCCAGAGCAGGTGCTCAGTAAGCATTTGTTTAATGAATCACGTGATTCCTACAACAAAAATCAGCCATCCCTAAGTTACTGCCTTTCTGACTTACCTAAGTCTAAGATTAATGTTTCAGTTTAAGTGAACACAAACCTGACCCTTGAACAACAGTGGGGCTAGGGGCACTGATACCCCATGTAGTCAAAAGTCCACGCATAACTTTTACTCTCCCAAAACCCAACTACTAATATTCTACTATTTTCCTAATTCTTGCTAATAACATGAGCAGTCAGTTAAAGCAGATTTTATATGTTATATGGTATACTGTATCCTTATAATAAACTAAAGAAAAGAAAAATGTTAAGAAAATCATTTTTAAAAATACACTTACAGTATTTACTAAAAAAAAAACAAAACTGTACATGTGTATAAGTGGACCTGTGCAGTTCAGACCTGTGTTGTTCAAGGTCAGTTGTGTTTTGCTTGAGGATAATTGGGAATATTGCTAAAGTAGTGGCATCTATTAGTAAATTAAGGGCTTTGTCTTATAAAATGGCAAGGCTTCTTGTGATTCGTGATCAAAGGAACTGTGGCTATATCAGCTGATAGACTGAAAAACTTACTAATGCAGTTAATAAGTTAAACTTATTAACTTTTAATAAGTTTTTAAACTTATTAATCATTAAACTTATTAATGATTCCAGGAATCATTCAGTTATAGTAAAAAACTCTTTCAAACAATAATGTGCCCTGGCTGGTGTAGCTCAGTGGATTGAGCGCGGGCCTGTGAATCAAAGGATCACGGTTCGATTCCCAGTCAGGGTACATGCCTGGGTTGCAGGCTGTTTCCTTGCAGGCCAGTTCCCAGCAGGGGACGCACAAAAGGCAACCATACATTGATGTTTCTCTCCCTCTCTCCTGCCCTTCCCCTCTAAAGATAAATAAATAAAATCTTAAAAAAAAACACAATAATGTAAGTGACCAAATTTGCAATCTCTATAAAAAATGAAGCAGAAGTAAGGTTTTTCCAATGTACTAGTTTGAAAACTCTCCACCTTTTAAAAAAACTATTTCGACTAGTGATATTTCATATCTTGATGAGATGCACATCATATCATCTCTATTTGGGGGGAAGAAAGTTATTAAACATCCTTACAAATTAATATTGAGCCACAGTGCATAATATGTTCAGTGCTAGAATCACTATGCAAATGTACTGATCTTTTTTTCTTTTTATCCTTTGATAGACCATCTTTGGGGAAGACTTCTCTAACATCTGATTTTTGTGTACACATTCCTGTTCCTTTCATAGTAGTTGTACTTTCCATTTCATAAATTTGATCATCTTAGGCAGAAACTGTAAGGCAGGCTGAAGTTTTAAAAAGGAGAATTTCGAGGTTGTAGGGAGTTGAGTATTTTATAGTTGAAATCATAATAGAAATATAAGAGCCATGAGTGCTTTTAAATATTTAAGAAATATAAGAGGAGACAGAAATTTCATTAGGCAATGTTGCTGGTATAGCAGAAAACCAAAATGATGATGGTGTAAAACAGTGGGTAATATTCCTGGGATAAAATCTACAAGGAAAAAAATAACAGATTTAATTAAGATTTTTAAGACCCCATTACATTATTAAGGGTATGTGCCTGCTAACAATATAATTATTACAGACCTCATAAAATCAAATCAAGTGAATTACCATAAGCCAAAAAGAACTGAGATGAGGAGAAAGGATAATTGTTTAGTTTCAATCAACTTATCCAAAATTAATTTATTGGACATCTACTATGTGCCTCTACTACATGCAAACCACTGTGCACTGTGTGGGAACCTGAGGTTGCATCAGACATGTACTTATAATATGCTACTCTTATCTGCTTCGTTCAAGAGTGTCATCTTTGCCTGGGTCCTCCCAAAAGGAGTGGATCACTTCTAGGTGATTATTTTGGAAAGGAATTTCAAGGAACACTGGTGGGAGATTGGAACAAGTTCCACAGAGAAGGAGGAAGAGCCTGTCTAAGAACATATTATTGAGCTGGTTTCTGCTGTGGGTCACTTGCCCCCATCCTCCTGGGGACCCTCTGAGGAGCCACGTTGAAGATATCTCAGATTTGACTGCCTTGCACACAGCAAATTGTTATAGCAGTTCCTAAAGTAAAACGGTGGTAAGAGGGTGTAAGGCAAGACAACAAAGTTCTGTGAAACAAACATATTTTACACATTTATTTCATGGAAGTAAAAGAAGCAGTTATTTATTAAACCATTACCATGTGCATCACTGTGTTAGCCACTAGAGAAGAAGAAAAAGAAAAGAGAGATGAAAAAAATCAAGGCCCCTTCCCTTTAAGAATTCACAGTTTTTTTCTGAGAAAAATCCATACTGTTTTCCATAATGGTTGTACCAGTCTGCACTCCCACCAACAGTGAACTAAGGACCCCGTTTCCCCACAACCCCTCCAACATTTGTTGTTTGTTGCTTTGTTTATGATAGCCATCCTGACTGGTGTAAAGTGGTATCTCATTGTGGTTTTAATTTGCATCTCTCTGATAGCTAATGATATTGAGCATCTCTTCATGTGTCTCTGAATGTTCTGTATGTCCTCCTTGGAGAAGTGTTTGTTCAAGTCCTTTTCCCATTTTCTAATTGGGTTGGGTGTCTTCTTAGAGTGGAGTCGTGTAAGTTCTTTGTATATTTTAGAGATTAAACCTTTGTCTGAGGTATCATTGGCAAATATGTTTTCCCATACAGTTGGTTGTCTTGCTAATTTAATACTGTTTTCTTTAGCCATGCAGAAGCTTTTTATTTTGATGAGATCCCATTTGTTTATTCTTTCCTTTACATTCCTTGCTTTTGACCCAGCAATTCCACTGCTAGGATTATATCCTAAGAATCCTAAAACATCGATATCAAAGAACCTATGCACCACAATGTTCATAGCAGCACAATTTACAATAGCCAAGAGTTGGAAGCAACCTAGGTGCCCATCAGTAAATGAATGGATCCAAAAATTGTGGTACATATACACAATGGAATTCTATGCTGCAGAGAGAAAGAAGGAGCTACTACCCTTTGCAACAACATGGATGGAACTGGAAAGCATTATGCTGAGTGAAATAGGCCAGGTGCTGAAAGACAAATACCATATGATCTCACCTTTAACAGGAAGCTAAACAACAAAACAAACAAGTAAGCAGAAAAAAAAAAACCCAAAAAACAAAGACACTGAAATAGAGAACAAGGGGATAGTGACCAGAGGGGGAGAAGGAAGGGAAGTAAAGGGGAAAAAGGGGGAGGGATTTGGAGGAACAAATAGGAAGGACACAGGGAGGAGAACTAAGGGGGGGGGAGGAAATGGGAGGGAGGTGGGGAGCAAGGGGCAGGGGAGGCTGGGATGGGAAAAATAGACAAAAAACTGTACTTGAAAAATAACTAAATAAAATTAAATTTAAAAAAAAAGAATTCACAGTTTAGATGAGGAAGCAAGTCAGTGAGCAAGACCATAAGGGAGGAGTTTGAACTGCAGTGAGGCCTCAGTGGGGTTGGGGGAGACAAACAATGGTTAAAGGGCCAAGTAAGTTATCACATAATAACCCTTGAATTAGGTCCTTAAGGAGAAGTAAAAGTATGGCCTGTGGAGGCTGTAACTTTGGGAGGAAGTGAAAGGTGATTCCAAGGAGAAGAAAGATGAATTTCAACCCACAAGGTCAACGGGCATGGTTTGCTCAGAGCATTGTGTCTACTTAGAAGAATTCTATGTGAAGACTCTATCCCAGTGCACAGAACAGTATTTGAAGCACAATAAGTACTCAAAATATTTTTAGGTACTCAAGCATTATTTGTTTAATGAATGAGGTTTCCAATCTTCCTCTTTAGAGCTGTGCTTCAGTATCGTTGGTGTGATTGTTATTGTTTCAAATATAAGCATGGACCTCATTCCAGCAACTGAATATTTTTTTTCCTTAGGCCAGAGTAGTGTCCTACATGGGTCTTCTGTGAATACTAATACATCTTAGCTGCTATCTAATAAACACTTAACTGAACACTAGCTAAGCACTTCCCAAGCAACATTGTCAGGGAGATACTTTTATCCCCTTTGTTCAGCTCAGAAAGCTGAGGCTTAGAGGAGCTAAGCTAGTGCATGATGTGCTTGGTACAGACACAGTCTGCATCTATAACTAATGCATTCAAATAAAAGTCACAGACAAGAGCAATTCTTCAACAGTTCTCTCAGTGTGTGTGTGTGTGTGTGTGTGTGTGTAACTATGTGTTTGGTATGATGTCTGCAGAGACGTCTAATAATACAAGATTCTCCTTTTCTGTAAAACCAAACCAATCTTCCTCTACAATGGTTGTTAACATTTGCAAATCCTGAGATATTGATTGATGATATTACCTTCTTTGTAGCATGCCCTTCTTTTTCTTGAGCTTTATGGTAAAATTAAACTGCAGAAATTAAAACAATTTATCTATAGTTCTGTGAAATAAATATTTTGCAGTGGAAATCACTTGGTCAAATCTATGAGTGATAGAAAGAAAGTTAAATTAAATGTGATTTTTGTTTTCAAGAAACTTAGACGCTACTAAAAGAGGTAGATATGGGGATAATAAAGTATAGGTAAAAGCAAATGGCTATAAGAGAACAGAGGAAATGGTAGATTAACTCCCACTAGAGATAGGTAGAGTGAGGGGGGCTACACACAAATGCAAACACAGAAGATCAGCATACTTGAGTTCCAGTCTTACTTTTGCCTCTAACTTAAGCACATCATTCAATCTCCACCAGCCTCATCTCCTCATCTGCAAAATGGAAGGTTTGCACTAAACTCTGCTCGATAATCCTTAAAGTTCTGATAGATTGTAATGTTGTGAGTAGTTTGCATTTGAGATGGGCATTGAAACATGTAGTGTGAAGAAATCCACCCCAGAAGAAGACAGAATGTGAGCAAATACACCAATGCCTGGGCATTCCTGAGAACGGAGAGTCTTCTTGCCTCCCAGGACTAAAACAGACCCTCCGAGAGGGCGGTCAGTGAGAGAGCTGGAAAGGGAGCCATGGAGAAGTTTGCAGAGGGTCCTGAATGCCTTACAAGGTCATTGAAATTTTATTAGGGTTTTTTTTAAATAGCTAAAATATAATGGAAATGATTAAAGCATTGAGAGTAACTGAAAATCAACCCGGAGTATAGTAAGTGCAATAATTTAAGTGAATCAGAACTGCAAGGCCAGATAATCATTGGCCATTATTGCATTTGAAAAGCTAAGAAAAAAATTGGAAGGAGATTCAAAAAAAAATGGAAGAGGTAAAACTTTTGAAGTTCTTGATGTTTAATACTAAAAGAAAAATGTTGCAGAATAACAGGGAAAAAAAGCTCATTTATGATAGCTTTCCTAACAACAGAGATAAAGAAAAAAACAATAAACAAGACGATTTGATCATTACAACTCTAAACACTAGGAAAAAATAATTTCACACTCATATAGCCACACACGTACAACGTTAAAAATGCCGTCAACTTGCAAAAATGTTTACCGGTTTGCAACTTCTCCTATTTTTTACCACACTAGCAATGTCACATTGATGATACAGCTGATGGCAGTGACTATTAGTGACCTTAAGAACACAGCTGGGTTTCTATTTTTATTTCTGTGAAAACCTCTTTTCTTCAGCTAGATGATGCCTTAAAGGCCCAAACTAAAATCTATGCAGTCAAGGCAGTTGGTGTTGTATGTTTGTATATATATATTTCACACAACAAAGCCAACTTTTAAGACACACACACGTACACACATAGACACATATTGTAACAACAAATATATAGAAGCCTATTTGCAAATCACCTGGACTGAATAAATGTACTTTGCTGAAGTTCAAAGAACCAGTTAGGATTATACAAAATTACTCCTTTTGGCAACACACTTCTTTTGAAGACCTGCTATTGAGTCATGTAAATAACTTCTGATTTGCTAAATAAGTAAACAAAAAATCCAACACATTGAAAGGATATCAATGAACAATTCAGGCTTTGAAACTTTTCCAATGAAGGACAGAAAAAGGCAGCAAATTTATTTCCATTTGGGTGATTAGGTACTTACTCACTTTAGCTCAAATTAGATTTAATAGTCTTGGAGAGTTTTATCTGGCTATTTGCAGATAAAAGTATTTATTCACAAATAGGCAAATTTCTGAATATGGGTAATAACAGAGATGAACATATGTTTAATATTCCTAATATAGTTGATATTGAGTAAATAGGATTGTGTAGCATGAACTTGGGCAACAATGGCTATTCAGCAAGCAGAAAAGGATTCAAGGATGATGGTCTTCCAGAGAAGTAACTTGGTGTTGGCTAAGAACAAGCTGACAGGGAAATTCCACAAGTCATAAAGGGAAAGGAATGGGGTGATATCTCTAGCCATTCTCCTCATTGTTCATAACACGAAATGGAGAAACTTTCTGTGAAAATGATCATTTTATATTTTTATGTTGGTGAAGGTTTAATCTGTAAAAGATGTTGGAATGAAAAATAGGCATTCATTTTTTAAGTGAAATAAAAAAATAAAAATATTAGAATAAGTACTAAATACAGATTTTCTATAGCCTTAGACTTCTAATTTGAGAGAAGTACACCAATGTGCACTGGTTAGCCTGATTTCTTCCAAAGATCATAAAAATGTAGGCTGGCTGGCAGGAATTCAGAGCCCCTTATACAATCCTTATATGAGGATTGTATATCCTCTCCCTATATATGAGTAGAGCAAGCTATGATAAGGCTTCATAAACCTTCTTCTACCAGACTGAGAGCTGCTTGGAAAGTGCATCATGCTATGGTTACCTCTGTATTTGAGGAAACAATATTATAGTACAATGAAGGTGTCTTGTGTAAAATAGTCTGAAAACATATATGTGGTGCCCCAACCACATGACAACTGTGCTACTCAGACATTCCTCAGCCCCAATGTCAAAGGAAAGAAGAAGCTCTGGAGGGTCTAAGTACAGGAGTATGCATTGTCCACACAAACAAAGCCCTTCCCTTGGAAGTCACAGTGCCCTAGATGTGAAATGTACATGAAAAGACATGGTTTATCTGTGCTGTTTTTAACACAACACATCCCATTTTAGAACCCGGGCCATCTGATCGCCCAAGAAATAGTACGAACTGGAATAATGAGACAATGCTCTCTGTGCTGAGACTTGCCTGATTCTTCCAGGCACCATGATTAAGAATTTGTACATCCAGTAACAAAACATATATCATTCTAGCAGTCTTCAAGTCCCCTAATCTTCACCTGGAGTTTAGACAGAATTAAGTGATACAAAAAACTCTAGGCACAATCTGAGCTTATGAATAGCTCCTCCACATACTGATGGTTTTAAGGGGTAGATATTGCTGAAGAGACAACTAAAATATCTTTTAAGCCAACTTTTTCCACAGTATGCAATTAAACACAGTAACACTGCTTTTTAATTGAATCAATGGTGCATAATTTCTGAGTAAACTAATGTGCATTCTGTTTGGAATCCACATTAATCACTCTCTTTTATATGATCTAATCTAATTTAGGTGTAAATCACTCACTTTCCATTAAGGCATAAGCTTCCTCAGTAAAATGTAAGTCAAGGCCAGTTTTTTTTTTTCTTACGGAACTTTAATGTAGCTTCAAAAGCTCTACCTAAGATTGCAACAAGAATCTTTAAACTATGACTCAAAGCTAGTTTAGTTAAAGCTTGAGTAATTTAAGGAAATTGCCTAGGCAAGTAATTGGTATTATACCAAAACTAAATATTTCACAGTTACATTTGCTTTTGCCTAAAAATAAAAACTAGAGCAATACAAGGGCAAACTGCCAACACTGAAAATAATATGCAGCAGCTGTAAGTAATTGGGAGTGATAATCATAATTAGACAAGATGTAAGATATGTGTTAAAGCCCAGATTGGATCTTCCTGTTGACAACTGGGAGAAATCCCAGAGGACTGGACTCTACACCTGGCCCAGGTGCTTCTGCTCCAGGCCTGGGAGACCTGCCAAAACCAAACTGGGCACTAGATCTGCCATGAAACCACTCTCTAAAGGCCACACTCCACACTGTTCTCCATAAGAAAAGAGGGAGGAAAGGGAAAAAGGAAGAGGTCATACTTCCTGCCTTCAAGGAGCCTCTAAAATAGCAGATAGGCCAATTATCTATCAGTAAATAGCATTAAATAAAAGAAGCCTGGACAACAAAGAGAATAAATATTTCTGAAAGATAACATGGAGGACAGCTTCGTACTACCCCAGAAACTGATTTCTTAACCAAGTGCAGATTATGAATGAGGTAAAATATGCTTGTTCCATGAAAATAACTTAAGCTAAAAAGAAAGTAGGATAGGGGTCATTTCTATCTTGCTTAGAGAATGCCTAGCACATAGAACACACTAAGTTTGCTAAATGAATGAGCAAGTGAGGATGGTTTATTCTGTGTTACATGCTGTATTCAGTGCTCTAAATGAATCAACGTATTTAATCGTCATGATAACCTCTGAGATACTACCAATCTTCATATGCAGAAGATACTGAAGTAAACATAGTTGGGAGAAGTGCCTAGGTTAGTCCAGTTAGAAAGAGGTGGAGTTGGACTGTGAACCAATGTCATCTCCATATATTGTAGTCCATATATTATGCACATTATATTTAAAACCTCACTAAAGCCTTAAGCTTTAGTAAGAAAGTGGGAAGAATAAAAACCAGCCTTTTCTGTTGTTTGTTTCAACATTGCTTCTCTGACATACTCTATTTCATTCCTTCTTTGTCCTCCTTTTTCTTAAAATGGTAAACGTGAAAGCATCTAGCACATCACTTAAGAGCAGGGTATTTTCTCTCTTTCTCTCTCTCTCTGTTTTGAATCTCCACCCTTTTGTTTTCTGGCGCCTTTGTCTTTTTCTTTCTCCTTTCCCACGTAATTTAAACTTCCTCTCCTTTCTTCATTCTTCTCCTCAAAACCAAAGACAATTAAATAGGTAGTAAAAAAAAAAAAACAGAACAGTTTCCCTCTCACACACTTTGTTTTGTCTTAAGAGCAAAAATCATAGGAACAACTACTGAAATAAAGTATTTTATCAAAGTTGTCTTCAGTTAGACAAATGTATATGTAAGAATATTTTTCATATTCAATTCCACACACATGTGTTGAACAGAATTGTGTAAGCTACAGATGCACACATTATAAGGAGAAATGTTCCATAACTTCCATATGCTTATAAACTAGTCAAGAAGAAAGATACATATATATATTTATATATATATAATTTATTATAAATTCAAAAAAAACTATTTGTGAAACCAGGAATAAGCAGGAAAATAACTTCTTATTAGGGCGGTTGGGGGTGCCTCATGGAGGAAGTAGTATGTTACATCTTTTTTAAATTTTTTATTTTATTATTTTTTATGTTGTTCAAGCACAGTTGTCCGCATTTCCCCCCCACCACCACTCCCCACCGCCCCTTCTGTCCCTGCCTCTCACTTTTTCATCCTAACCCCTTTGGCTTTGTCTGTGTGTTCTTTGTACATGTTCCTTGGTGACCTGTCCCCTAGTTTCCCTCTCCCCACTCCTCTCTGGTTCCTGTCAGTTCATTCTTTATTTTAATGACCCTGGTTATATTTTGCTTACTTGTTTGTTTTGTTGAATAGGTTCCAATTATAGGTGAGATCATATGGTGTTTGTCTTTCAATGCCTGGCTTATTTCATTCAGAATAATGCTGTCCAGATCTATCCATGCTGTTGAGAAGGGTAGGAACTCCTTCTTTCTTTTTGTTGTGTAGTATTCCATTGTGTAAATGTACCATAGTTTTTTGATCCATTCATTTACTAATGGCCACTTAGGTTGCTTCCAACACTTACCTATTGTGAATTGTGCTGCTATGAACTTTGGGAGCATAGGTTCTTTTGAACTGATGTTTCTTTAAGGATGACTAGAACTTTGGTATGTGAGGAAGGAAAATAGGAAGAAAGATCATGTAGGCTTAAGGATATAGAATGTGCAAATGACAAGGAGTAATAAAAACTCCCTATCCATTCAGAAAATGATTCCTGTGACTGGAGCTAAGAGTGTGTATAAGTCGGGGTAAATTGACTAGAGCCACATAGCAGAGGTCCTGAATTCTGAGCTGGAGATCCTTAGCTTCTCTCAATAGTCAGTGGAGACCCTGACATTTCAGGCTAACATAGGCTTCTGCTCTTGTTTCTGCTAGTACAATCTATTGATCACAGAATACTCAATTACTTTTAAATGCCAGCTAACCTCCTCTGCTCAAAATTCTCCTGTCTTCTAATATCATTCAGAATGAATCTGAAACACTCACATGTCCTATCCCTTCTAATTTTAGTTAGGATGAAAAGCAGTATGATATTCACAGGCAACTAAAAACACAGCAGAGAACATCCAAAAGATGTGACCATCCAAAAGGCACAGATAAACATCTCACAAAATTCAGAAGTATATCTCAGGCCACGGGTTCATCTACACTCCCTGTGTTTTGCTGCAAGAGGATGATGCTACAAAGTTTGATGTATGCTCTTCCCTTATATAGGCTGCCCCATGATATAATATCTTCTTGCTCAAATGCTGAAGGGAAGTGTTCTGATTCTGTACAGGTTTTAGAAGGTAAAATATAAATAGTAAAAGACATGATTCTTCTGAGAAAAGTACTCAAGGCATTGTGTCCCCTTATGGGTTTATGGTGACAGTATAGGAAAGAGATATAAAATTTATCATCATTCAACAAATATTATTGAACATTTACTAAATAACAGACATTTTTCTATACCAATAATAAAGATACATATAATAAATCTTGGCTTGTAGACATTCTTGGGCTAATGAGGAAAAATTAGTATGCAAATATAATGTGATAGATATATAAATTAGCTATCAAATGTGATGCCAAATTGATTTGGCAACTGGGACTTTATAAAGAGTTTTCTTTTTTACAGGAGAGGCTACTTGAACTGAGTCTTGAAACTAATTTTCAATAGCTAATTACTAATAGCTAACAGTTATTTTCCCTAATTTCTTAAGAGTGTCTATAATTTCTTATATAGCTGATTAGCATTTAACATGCCAAGCAAATCTAATTAGTCCAAATAATACTGAGATTCTTAAATTTAATACAATTAGGCTTGTACTGTAAGTCACTGAGTTAACAAGACACAACAAAATAAATAAATACATATCAGTCAATGAGACTAAGGTTATGGAGTAATAGGATACTCTAAACTAATGGACAACAATGCCACCATCTTAAAAAATGAGATGTATATGTACTAAAATGTGTCTGTCATTGCATTTTGTAAAATAATAATAATGATCATAATAAAAATAATTACATTTGTATCTGCTGCCTGGGCTACTTACCTACCATGACTCTTGGATAGCCCTCTCATGTTTGTTCCCTGTATATGTTCTAATGTTCTATATTTTCCTTTTTATTTATATACCCAACTAGAATGAAACTTTCCTGAGAGGTTTTATTCACCTTCACCTGTGTTCAACACCCAGCACATAAAAGACCTTCAATGTATACTTAAGGAGTATGAGTCATTGTCTATGACTTAGTATTAGACATTTGGCCTCACATTCTCTTGACTACATCTATTCTTTGTTTTTTTGGCCTACTACTTGTCAATACCTATTCTGCAATCCATTTCTTATAGTAATTACATTCTAACAGTGCAGCAACAGCTCCTACTTTATTTTGGGACTAATGGAAATTGCATTCACAAAATTAAAAGTACATCAGTTTGAGACATCATTGGACAAATATATATTGTTAATTGTAAAATAGTAGTTTTTAAATATATTATTGATATCTTTGCCATATCAGAGACAAAAAGGGGCTGAGTAGAAGATAAAAGCATGCAGAGAAAAAAAGAAGGCATTGAGGTATGTGAGGTATGATAAAAAGAAATATATATGGCCATATATGGAATTAAGTAACAAAAGGACCATATTTATCATAGTAGCTATTGTACTATTATATTCCTAGTACTTAGTATAGTATCTGGTACCTAGTTCAGTACATCTGCTGAATGAATGAGAAGGGTATGTTAATTCTCTAGCCAATAAGCAACTGGCTTACTTCAGAAGAAATTCTTTTCATAAGAGAGGAGTGCCCCTTTTAATTCTGATCTATTTATTTACTTACTTGAATTGTTCACTCAACAGACATTTCTTAAGCATCTACTGTGTACCAGATTTTGCCAGACTTTGTGCCTAGAAACACCAAGATAAATAAAACATGAACTAGAAGAGTTAACAATCTGGTAAATAGATATGTATATAAATATTTGCAATGTGCGCTGGCTGGTGTAACTCAGTGGACTGAGCACGGGCCTGCGAACCAAAGGATTGCAGTTCCATTTTCAGTCAGGGCACGTGCCTGGGTTGTAGGCCAGTACCCAGCAGGGGACCCATGAGAGGCAACCATACATTGATATTCTCTCCCTCTCTCCTTCCCTCCCCACCTAAAGATAAATAAATAAAATCTTTAAAAAATATTTGCAATACAGCATTATAGTTGTATAAAAAGGAATATATAATGGTAGCCTAATGACACACTAGGGTAATCTGCTCAGCTTGTTGGAGGAGATTTAGGAAAGATTGCCCACAAAATGCATTTTAAAGTATGGATATGGAGTTTTGAGGGTCCTTTCTACTCTACTCACTTACTATACTATTTAATTAGTCAAGATAATAAAATTTTATCTTTGCTTTGTGCACTTGGCTTTTAAAATTGATTTCCTACTTATGAAATCATTGTATATGCTCTGTTTATTATTAGTCCTTTATTATACTGGTTTTATTGCACTCAAGATTCTTTTAAAACAATAGCAGAAATAATCCTGAAATAGCCATCATTGAGAAGTCAATGGACCAATTAAATATTTATTTATATATTTAAAAATACCTCTTTCTAGGTCTTGGACAAGAGAAAATAATTTGAGTTTTGTGGTTTTATATTAGACTTTTTATATAGCAAAACTTGAAAAGCTGTCTGTTCGACCATATAGACTTATTTTCTTTCCAATCTTTTCATTCTTCAGGACTCATTTTGTTACAAAGAGAAGCATTAAATAGTTGATTTTGCTCTGTGTTTACTAAAGAGTAGTAGTCTCAGCCCTTGAATCTCATTCAGCTGGAACCAATGCTCGTACTGTTGAGAAGATTTTCCACTGGAAGGGGCCAATGCATCTTTCATCCCCCTCTAATTTCTTAGAAGTATAAATGAGGCAATTTGTTCTCCTTGTAACATGGATATATAGTTATTGGTGAGAGTTCCATTAAAAACTACCTGCTGGTAATTCAAATTCAGTGACTAAAACTGCTCCTGGATTTGAGTTATGGATTTGGGGGTGAAATAAATACATTTTTATACTACATTATTTATTTTATATTAGAAAACCATGCTTGCAATCAAGGTTTCATTAAGAAAAAGTAGTTAAAAGTATGTTGGTGAGGTTTTTTTTATTGTCACTGTTATAATTATGGTAAAAGAGAATCAGTCTCAGGCAAGGCTGAGCATGTCTATGACATTCAATTTCTAGAACAGAGCATATAATTCACATTCAAAGAGGCAACTATCCTCTTGTGAAATTAAGTGGAATTCATTGAGTAGACTCCCACAATATCCCAAGCTTTGTGAGTCTCTAGGTTAAATCTCTCAGTGAAAATTCAACATGTTTGTTAGCCAAGTACCACATGAGCTTCTCATGTATAAAGCTGTGGTCTTTCTAATGTGTAAGTGCAATCATACAACTCACAAGCTCCAAATTCTTTGAAGTCTCCTTTATTATAAAGAACTAAGCTCTTTTTTTATAATAAGCAAGATAATCCTATCTGCCAAGAGTCCCATTTAAAATTCCCACTACTTCAGGTCTCAATCTTCACGGTCCAGCAAGACTAATCTTTTGGATCCTAGAATTTCTGTCATGCTCTCTCCTCTCCTCATGCCTTTGAATATATTCTTTCCTCCAACCAAATGACAGTGTACTTTAGTAAAGCTCTCTGTTAAATCATCCCTCCCTTGGTGGGGCAGATTTAAATACCCAATTTGCACATGCAACTCTGATGTTTCTAGGACTGTATTACTTTTTTTTAAATATCTTTCCTCACTTCCAAAAATTGTTGAAAGAGAGGATTTTTGTTTGTTTTTACAGCATTTAGCAGTATTTTTCCCACAAAAAAGACTCACAAATATATGCATGTATATATGTATAATGTTACTTATATGTTCAATCCAAAAAAGCTGAACTTGGAAAAACATAGCAGAATGTTTACTAGATCCTGGAGGGTGGGGGAATTGGGAATTATTGTTTAAGGATACAAACCTGGAACTAGTAGATAAATAAGTTCTGGATATTTAATAAAGTCGTAGTAGTCAATAATACTGTATTTTTATAAACTTCAAAATTACTAAAAGACCAGTTCTTCAGTATTTCCATCACAGAAAAGAAATGATAATTACATGATGCAATAAAGATGCTAGCTAAGACTATGGTAGTAATAATATTGCAATATATAAATGTATGAAATCAACATCATTGTACATCTTAAACTTATACAGTGTCATACATCAATTTTATGCAAATAAAATCAATTTTTTTAAAATATGCATGGGTGAATACTGTTCACTAATACAAATATGCACAATACATATAAAAGAAACAATGTTAGCTGCAATATATTAGGTCCTTAGCCTGTGCTCAGTCCAGTGCAACATGTTGTATATGCTTCATCTCTCATTCTCATTGCAGCCCTGCCAAGGGGATTATGTTATCTCTGTTTTTCCCTTAAGAGAAATGAAGCTCAGCAATGTTCATCAAATAGGCCCTACATTGTCATAGAGGAGAACCAGATGTGAACCTAACCCTGTCTGACTCCAATGCCAGTGCACTCCCCATTATACCCAGCTGCCTTTTGATTATCCTTAAGATCCTGAAAGACACAAATTAGATTTTGATTTAGTCTTTTCCTTTTCTTTTCAGCTCCAAGTACAGCCCAGTATGGAATTACCGGGAGCGCCGACATTCTTTTCTCCTGCTGGTCCCTTGTGTTGACACTGTCCTCTTTCACCAGCATATTCTACCTGAAGAATGCCATTCTACAATGAATCTAAAGACCCATAAAAGGCTTTTAAGAATTCTCTGAAAGTGCTGATGGCTGGATCCAATCTGGTACAGTTTGTTAAAAGCAGCGTGGGATATAATCAGCAGTGCTTACATGGGGATGATCGCCTTCTGTAGAATTGCTCATTATGTAAATACTTTAATTCTACTCTTTTTCTGATTAGCTACATTACCTTGTGAAGCAGTACACATTGTCCTTTTTTAAGATGTGAAGGCTCTGAAATTACTTTTAGAGGATATTAATTGTGATTTCATGTTTGTAATCTACAACTTTTCAAAAGCATTCAGTCATGGTCTGCTAGGTTGCAGGCTGTAGTTTACAAAACGAATATTGCAGTGAATATGTGATTCTTTAAGGCTGCAATACAAGCATTCATTTCCCCGTTTCAATACAAATCAACCCATATTTGCAAAGATGCATTTTTCTCTTTTGATAAAAAAGCAAATAATATTGCCTTCAGATCATTTCTTCAAAATAAACACATATCTAGATTTTTCTGCTCGCATGATATTCAGGTTTCAGGAATGAGCCTTGTAATATAACTGGCTGTGCAGCTCTGCTTCTCTTTCCTGTAAGTTCAGCATGGGTGTGCCTTCATGACATAACATTTCCCTCTTTGTCTTCAACTAATAAAAACGTCTTGCCAAATCCTGTAATCGAGAGCAAAAATAAACTACAATGATAAAGTTAACTGTATCCTATCTCTAAAGAGCAAAGTACCTACAGGACTGCAAATCCTCTACATTATGAGTGGGGTTTGAGAATTTTCCCCACAATAACTCAATTTTGTGAAGGAAAACAATTTAACATAGTACAGGTAAATTTACCATGTAATTTCTTTACTCGTTGCTAAATGTGAGATCCACTTTGGGAAATAATTCCTTTTAAAATGACAACACAGTCCAGCAAAGAGATTGCCTAGCAATCCAGCATCTTTTCCTTTTGCTATTCCAGGCCAAAAATTTTAAGACAGTTTTTCAGAAAAGAAAAAAGTCCAATCAATTAATTTAATGAGTTGTGAGCTTAATTTGTTTTGGGTGGGTGCTCCTGAGGACAGGGGCAATTTACACAATTTCCATCTGAAAACACCATTCAGTTGATAATTTGGAATACATGTTAGATGACTTTTATTTCAAAATATATTATAACAAATATTTCATGCTGGTGTGCAGTAGATAAATCCCTGAAATAACTAATTCTATAATAAAGTCTTTCTCTTATAGCCATATCCACTCAAACAAGTAAGGACAAAAGAAAATGACCATGCTTTATTTCTTCTTGCATGGTATATATAAGATACGATAAAATGAAGACAAGACCAGTGATGAGAATATGTTATCATATATTGACTATTAAATGATCATGAATATTAAATTTCTATTATAATGAGTGAAAACTACATTTTTAAAGAAAAGTGCTGTTACTTTAGGAAGTATTATATTACAGGAATAGTTTGATGGTTTTACTATTTACTAAAGAAAGACCATAGCCTTGAAGGTCATTTTACAATTTTGACAAAGTTCCTGATTTCACTATATTTACAGAGATTCCCACAAATAATCAAAGCCCTTCTGCAAAAACTTACTAATCAAGTTAGATACAAGAAATTTCAAAGAAATTATACATAGTTAAGATACATAATATTTTGCTTGGAAAGAGATACTGTAACTTGAGAATTGCAGTTTCAAGTAAAATTTAATCCCAAAGTATACCATAAATCCACTTTAATTTTTTTTAAAAAGGAATCCTGAATGAGGAGGCATAAATATAGAAATGTTTTCACAAAATGTCAATAATATGGCATGATGCTATTAAATTTACTCACTGTAATCATTTATTACATTATTTTGACTGATGTATTAAAATGCTTATAATACATATGGCATTTTAACTTTAGTATTGATTGCTTTTTAAAATTATTCTTTGTGGAATTTGTGAGTGAATTGGAAAATATTATTTTGTATTGCAGCTTTAAAGTGGCACACTCCATAATAATCTACTTACTAGAAATAGTGGTGCTACCACAAAAGTGTTAACCATCAGTACCATAGACTGGGAGAAAGAAACAGATCAAGAATGCATACTATACAGTGACCGCTTTCCTAGAGTTAAAAATACCTCCTCTTTGTAAGGTTTGTAGGGTAAATGTGAGGTAAATTGAGATATAAACTATGGATGAACCAAATAATTAGTTCAAAGTGTTGTCATGATTCCGAATTTGTGGAGTCTGGTGTTATTACCATAGAATGTGACAGAAGTACAGTCATAGCTCAGTAGCTATATGTATTTGCCTTTATGTTAGAAGAGATGTTCTTGAGTGACATTTTTAAATAGAGGAGGTATTCGCTATGTTTTTCTGTACCACAACAGCATTCCTAGTCCTTAGGCCCCTGGACAGAGTAAAATCATGAGTATTTATGAGTTCAATATTGTTCAAATAAGGCTACAGTATTTGCTTTTTTGTGTGAATGTATTGCATATAATGTTCAAGTAGATGATTTTACATTTATGGACATATGAAATGTCTGGTTACTTCATTTTATCAGTCCTGACTGTACAAGATTGTTGCAATTTCAGAATAGTAGTTTTATGAAATTGATTTATCTTTTAATGTATAGTCATTTTTTTCTAGCTATTCATTTCAGCATTATATTTCCACAAGTTACGATTGTGGGATTCCTTTGTGTTGCCCCTAGTTTTTCAAAGAAAGAAGAAAAATAAGCAATTGAAAAAGGAGAGGAGAAAGAAAAAAAAAGCAGAAAAGGGAAAGAGGTAAAGATGGCAGGAGAGGAAGGAAAACAGAAGGGAGGGAGGGAGTGATGAAGAATTAGAAAGAGGGAGGGAAGAAGGAAGGAAGGAAGGAGGAAAGAAGGAAAATAAAGAAAAATGGGAGGAGGGAGGAAGAACCAGGATATTGGGGTAGTTAATTCATTTGCATTCTTGGTTCAACTGCAAGTGGTGTATGTTTTACAGTGATCCCATTCAAAACATAAATCCTGTTACACCATGAAATTTCTATTATGCAGCAATTACGTAAAGAAAAGTACCACCCAAATTATAGTGTTCTGTATTTGGGGGGACTTTAAAAGATTTGAGAGAGTGAATGTCAAACTGAAAGCTACTTTTGGGGGTTTAAATCTTAACTGAAATTTTAATGCTTCATCATAACATTTAAACTATATCTAGAAAGTAGACTGGAGAACTAAGAAAATCACCCAGATAATTCAGGAGAAAAAGAAAGATAATAAAAATATATATATATAAATACCCTAATGTGTCCACTCAGAAAATTCTGAGAAATTTATCAAAGCCAATCATCTATATTGATCAAATTTATTGAATTGTTAATTTATCCATTGTGCTTAGCTTTGTGACACAGCCAAAAGTTATCTATTTAATCTTTTCAATAAAAAATTGTTTTTTGGAATTCAGAAATGATTTAAAAAGAGGTCAGGTTTTTAACTATTTATTGAAGTATGTGGATGTACAGTATTTCAATAGATATGAATATGAATAAATGGTATGCCTTAAGATCCTTTGAATATGTATTTACTTTAAAGACCGGAAAAAGTTCTTCCTGTCTTTTAGTAAAACATCCATATTTCATAATCTGATGTAAAATATGTTGTACTGTTTCCAATAGGTGAATATAAAGTCAGTTTATCAATTAAAACATGTATTCGATTTATTTCAAAACTATTAGTCTAAGAGAGAAAATGAAGACGTAATAATTTAAAGATATTTCTGCTATTCCCTTCTTTGTTTCGTGTTTCCCCCACTGTACTGCCCTTACACCGTCCAGATACTCCGGAGCAACACAAGGTGAAAATGTAGGGTGTCTCAGAATGAAAGGGCATTGATGATTTCCAAAAGGTTGATAAACTGAACTGCATCTAGCCTAAAGAAGAAGTTGTCTGGAAAGATTTTGTTTTTAACTATTTAGAACTTTTACCTGCTGAAGGCAGCAGAGTTAGTGACAGAAAGGGATAATAAAATCCTGTTGGTTTTATGGGCAAAGTGTCTGAAAACTCAAATGCCTATAGGATTCATACAGATAGAATAATTTTATAAGACACCTGGGTATAAAACAGGGAGCATATACTCCACCTCAAAGCATTCATACAGTTTTCTTAAAATCTTTGCTTTCCAAGCAGAACATACTTTGTCTGAGAGTTGTTAGACTGTGATTTTAAACTATTCATTTGGGGTGGCTCACATTTGCAGAGTCACCCCAAATGAATGATTTAAGCTCTCTTCTCCAAGTCTGTCAATCTCTGATGGTCAACCAATTAAAAAGGAATGATGTGGCATGTAAACAAATCATCAAACCATGAAAAAGATCCATACTTGGTGAAAGAAGCTATTTTGAAATATGGGCATCCTTGCTTTTCTGGGAAACCCATATCTCCCAAACCCCTGCCCTCCGATAAAAATGAAAACACACTAATAAACTCCTGTTTTTCCCACTGGCTCCTTATGTCTCCCTTTGTAACCTTTCCCCTGCACTCATTCATTGACATGGAAGCAGAAGCATCGAGTCTCAGCCCCTGCAGGCTAACACGTGGGGGAAGAGCTATTTTCTCTCTGAACACAGGAGGTCAGAACACAGATACTTCAAAATGACACTCAGGTATGTGGAAAATAGTTACTTGCTTTCACCTGTCAGGCAGAAATTTAAGAATTTTAAGGGAAAATTTTCCAAGAATAATTCATTTAGGTTGGTGCAATTTGATCCAAACACCAGTCGGTGTATCCCCGCTCCAACTTCCCAAGATGCACTTGCTCTGGCATTCACACATGCTGTATTCTAATAATTCAAAACATACTGAAAATATTTAGGAATTCGCATCTCTAGTGGAAAGAGAATCAATTGTCAAATGAGTCAAATAAATAATTTTCAGTCTTCCTGGAGAGAAAGAAAAGAGGAACACTTTTCAGTCTTCTCTAAAAGCTCTGCCCACCATCCGACCAAGGCTAGCACAGCTCCCCCATCTTCAATCCAAGACACATGCTTCACCTCAGAGGCAGATGTGGCAGCTGGAATTAGTCCTGAGGGATTGCATCTATCTCTACCTCACATTTTACAGTGGCAAAGCACTTTAGCAGACATTGCTACTTTGACTTTCACAGTCTGTTAAAACATTACTACTATTGCCACATGTTGACAATGAGAATGAGATTCAGAAATTTGAAGTCACTTGATGAAAATTATACTTTACTGAGTGGCACATCTGAGACAACCGTGCAATGTAAAATACGACCAATGTGTTTCTCTTTCTGTTGGCCTCCTTAGGAACAGAAACATCTCTAGCTTCACAGACAACAATAAGCATATTTATACTTAAATATAAGTAACTTCATTTATATGTATATATTTTTTCTTTAATACCATCTTTCATTTTCCAGTGTCTCCAGAGGGTATGTGGTTTAAAGGCAAATCATGTTATACATCTCATCTAAAACTATTGGGATATCAAACATATAATGCAATTGCCTTTGGACATAGAGCCCTTCTAACATTAGACCCATTACACCAAATGGAGGATCTTGTCATAATCATATGTATCTTTCTAACAGAGCATTTTGCAAAATACCTACCAACTTTTGGATACTCCACTAAGACTATTTGCCAGGCATCTGCAATCAACAGAATTCTTAGGAAAATGGAGATCAGAATACATGCACACATTTTCTTAATTCACAATAGAATACTGATTTTAAATCTTGAGTGATATTTGAGATAATTTATGTCAAAATACTAATTATATGCACATCTGCTTGTGTTGGGACAGTAGAACAAGAGAGAAAGTCTAACTTTAGAAATTAAATTATATACAAACCAAGGAAATACATTTGTTTTTTGTTATCAAAATACAAATACAATACAAATCTTATGGACATAATTCTTTAGTTTGAAAAAATTAGATGCTTGACTTTCATATCCATATGAAAGAAACACAATTCCTCAATGAAGAGTAAGATGTTACAACTAGATAAAAGCACAATCCAAATAACAGACATATTTATAGATTTAGAATATGGAAATTAATATGCTAATTGGGAAAACAGGGGTTTTTTTCAGAGAATAAAGAGGTCAGTTGAATCTGTAACCAACAGAATTTATTTACATGTCTCTAGACAAGATGCAGGCCAGGGCAAAAGTAGGTTTACAGTTGTGTGTGGGGAAGATGGAATTTATTCTGGTATTATTATTTATTAATTCTTGTGTTATTTTCCATACGACAACTGTAAATCTACTTTTGTGCCCCTCCTTCATGTACATTTTGCCTTAGTATCACTTATCTGAAACTTATAAAATAGCTCAAATACAATGAAAGGTAAAATCCTCATAGAATTAGAATCAGGTAACCTAGAAGGATGTGATCTAAATAATTCATGGATTTTTCATTCTAACACAAATGTTCTCCTAAAAATTATCAGCCATAAAATTCTTAAAAGCAGTTGAATTAAATGAATTGCTGATATTTTGATAATATAGTAACCTTTATTGTAATGGCTCAGAAAAACAAACCCAAGGTATCTATATACCTAATAGTCTACATTCTGTATATTCTAATTACTAATTTCCTTACTTATTTAGTTTGGGACATATCAAAGGAAAAGTAAACAATTAAAACATCCCAAGAACCAACTTGCTTCAAGAGTCTGCTTCATTGAAAAATGAATATATTTGGACACATTAAAAGAAAAAGTGTTTATGTCATTTGGCGAGATGGGCATTTAACTTATGGGATTTTAAGTTAACATTTTACATTTACATTAACAATAATAAGAAACATAGAGTAACAGTTGAAAGAGCAATATTTCATCAACTGAATATAAGGGTACTGGTAAAAACACTGCAAAGGGCTTTCACAAGAGCTGAATGGTCTGTTTCCACTTAATGCTGATAAGCCCAGTCCTTGCACAAATTTTGGTTTGGTAGAAACTGCAGGAGGGAGCATGGTTCACCAGGCTTTCAAAGCTTTAAAATGTTAAAGGGGTGGTTTTCCTTATTCATTTCAAATGAATTGCTAAAAGCATTGGTATATTCCTCAGTAGAACTTTAAATTTGCTAATTTCCTCATTAATTTTGACCTTTTCACATTGAAAAAATTAATGTTACCCTTAACCACAGCAGACTTATACCTCCTGAAGTTTTTAATTGTGTTTAGGAAAGTATTACAAGTATGTAGGATATTCTGAGAAAATTTGGGAACCTAATTTTTTAATGGACTTATAAAATAGTCTTTGGAGACTATACTATGCTGATAATAGAGAACAAATATTTCTTGATGGTTCCAAAGCACCTGATAGGATGCACAGAACTCTTACATATTTTTTAAGTAACTCCACAAATGTTGACTGTGGTTGCCCCAAAACCTGACATCTCCCTTCCAAAGTTTTGACTAGTGACCAAGCAACAATATGGTCAATAGCTCGTTTATGACATACTCGTTAAGAAATTGCCTCTAGAAATTTGAAACTCTTCAAGTTGATGTCTTTTAAAACAAAATGCATATTCACACAAACACGAAATCATGTTTTTATTTGTGACCTGGAAAATAAGCTTGCAAACCAGCCATGAGGTGTTCTGGATAATTCAAAAAAAAATGAAGAAGAAGGAGGAGGAGAAAGAGGAAGAAGAAGAAGAACAAAGAACAACAACAACAACAGTGCAGCCAAAAGTTTCTTTTTCAGATTTATTTACCAAGATTTTAGCATAAGTAACACCTTGTGTTTAATTAATCAGAGGATAGAAATTATATTAAATGCTGACATGGAGAGAAGCAGATTTTATTTTAAATATTGGAATAGAATTTATATTTTTTCCTGTTGATAAATAACTAGTTTATGCTTCTGCAAATCTCATTGTTTAATAACTTTAAATGTTGACAAAGAGAAACACTGGTATTTTTCATTTAGAATTTTATTCCTGGAAATGTACATTTTTTAATTTATAGATAAACGAGTGTGTATATTTAGAAACTTCTCTCATAATACAATTTTAACAATATATTAACAATGTCTTTATGGTTTAACATATGGCAAATGTATGTCTTTGTTTATCAAGTAACACAGGAACTGATATCATGATCTATTTTTATGTTGAGGCACATTCTCAGGCTGGTATTATTTTAAAAAACTGTCATCGGCTGATTTGGGATATTTGAAAAATTAAATTTAGTTTAAACTAAAAAGACATTTACCTTATTCATGGTCAGGTAACTTGAAAAGTTTATGTGACATTTATTCCTTCATTTAGTCACTGAAACAGTAAGGTGTAATCAGGCAACCTTCAAGGAGCCATCTAAAAGGAATTGCCTGGTGAAATTAACCTGGAGGTTAAAAGACTATCATCAAACTGGAATAAAAAGGCATCTGTTTCCCTAATCTTTTCTATAGGAAGCCAGCTTCACCTTAAATCATAAAAAAGAGAAAGGGAAAGAGAAAAAAGATGGAGAAGAAGAGAGAGAGGTAGGGAGAGGGCAGAGATTGAAAGGAGAGAGAGAAAAAATAAGAGAGATATTAATAATGTGTGTATATTTTCTCCTGGAAAAAATAGTAGGAATGTAAACTGATACAACCACTATGGAAAACAGTATGGAGGTTCCTCAAAAAATTAAGAATAAAGTTATCATATGACGCAGCAATCTC
This sequence comes from Artibeus jamaicensis, assembly GCF_021234435.1. NCBI lineage: Eukaryota > Metazoa > Chordata > Mammalia > Chiroptera > Phyllostomidae > Artibeus > Artibeus jamaicensis. Next base: position 19,014,949 of record NW_026522025.1, on the reverse strand, counting down.
TCTTCTGGGTATCCATCTGAAATACATGAAAACATTTATTCTCCAAGATATACGCACCCCTATGTACATTACAGCACTATTCTCAGTGGCCGAGACATGGAAACCACCAAAGCATCCCGCAGTAGATGATTAGATAAAGAACATGTGGTACCTACGGAATACTGCTCAGCTATAAGAAAAGATGATATACTGCCATTTTTGACAACAATATGGATGGACCTTGAAAACATTACGCTAAACAAAATAAGTCAATCAGGAAAAGCTAAGAACTATATGATTTCACTCATATGTGGGATGTGAAACTGAAATTCAGACACAGACAACAGTATGGTGGCACCAGAGGGAAGGGGGTGAGGGTAGTAAAGTGTGAAGGGGGCCCAATATATAGTGACAGAAGATGATTTCACTTTGGGTGGTGGTCACACAATGTATTCCATGTATCGTGAAAATGTACACTTGGAACCTGCCTAATCCAATTAACCAATGTCACTGCTATGAATTTAATTTAAAAAATAAATTAATGTTAGCAAAGAAAGAGTTCCTTTTTGTGTGCATGTGTATGATTTCCTACTGCCTAGATCTGTTATGGAAATACTCCCTCTTTTTGCAACGCGACTTTAGTTTCCAGATTTATAATTAGTAAATACAATGATGTGAATAAAAGTTGCTATTCTATATTTTCCAAGTGGTCATTCCTCTTGCTTAAAGTTTAATTGTTATTCATCTAAAATTACATTTTGACAGCAATGTATCATACCCCTTTCTCCAGAGAACATGACAATATTCCATTTCATCACATAACATAAAAAAGATAAAACTTCCATTTCTCTGTGACTTTGTTAATAACAAACTCTCTTAGGCAATTGCTAAAACTGTTTAGTAAGAAAATAACATCTGAATTTGAATAGGTCACCACTTTATAAATATGCACAGTGAAGTAAATTCAGATCCATACTGTCAGATATAAACTTTTGGTGATGTCTGTATAAAAGAAATCCTAAAGCTTTGATAATTTAACTCTTAATGCCAGGCTACCAGAAGAATTGAAAAGTGCTTTTCAAAAGCAAATTAAAATAAAACTTTATTATAAGGAGATTCAGTGTTTCATAAATCTATGATATCAGTCTATTCACATGCCATACTCCCAGTTGATTGTAGACAACAGATACAGACTGGCTAACTTGAGGAGGAAAGGAATTCATTGAAAGAATTCTGGGTAGCTCTCAGAATGATGGAAAACCTGGAGAACAGGGGACACCAAAAGGAAACAGGAAACGCAGGAATCCAACAGGAAATACAGCCAATAAGCAGCCAGATGCACAGATGAGGTCATGCCACAGGTAAAGACCCCACCTTCAGGGCCTCTGCCACCTCCGTTAGAATCTCAGCTCTACTGCTGCTACCCTGGTAATATCTAACTGTTCCCATGTCTGCTTCACTTGCCTGTGATCCAAAGCCCCAAGCAGTTGGCCATCCCTACACTTATATACTCAAGATCTAAGCTGCCAGATGCATGAAGTATCCACCCCACCTTAGTTTTATACTCAAGAGATAAGGCCCTTTCTTCCACTAAGATCCATTCACAGGAGACATTTCTAAGAAGGTGTGGTGTTCAGATATAAGTCAGCCAAAATATAAAAATTATCCATTACACATGCCTGAAAACAGGTGATGATAAAAAAAATCATACATGGAAAGCCATTATTCATTTGCTATCATACTAATTTATCAAAGATTCTCTATTTAAACTATAATTTGAAAGAAATATTCAATTATGCCTGCATACTTAGAGTCTTCTACACCAAAGTTCTTCAGCTGCTCATTAAAATGAATGTACTTAAAAACTCATCAGAATTTTAAATTTTATTTGATGTAGTCTTGAAAAGTACAAGGGAGTTGATATAAATTCTAAAGTTAATATTTCAGAAGAACTAAAAGTTCAGTTAGATTTAGATATATAGATGGATTGATAGGTGATACATAGGTAGGTAGGTAGATGGATGGACAGTAAGTATAACTTTTATTTCCTCAAGATGGACATTTCCTAGTAGGGAAAAATGAGCAAGCAATTTCTTTGTTTAATTTTCTTTTTAAAAACAATAATCAAAATAAACAGACAAAAAGTCTTCCTCACTCAAAATATTTGTCTAATATTTTTAGAAAAGAATTAGAATATTATTTTAAATCAATACACTTTCAGGGCACAGTTCAAGAGGCAGGTTTCTTAGGAGTTGTTTGGCTTTCATAAAAATTATATGTTCAAAGTGTAAAGAAGCACAGAAGATTTTTTTACACACATTTAATATTTTAGTTTTAATACGCATTTTTCTAGTACTCTAATTCAACGCTTCAAACAGGATTGTGTGAGAGAGCAAGCTGTAAAAGAGTTGTATTAAAAATTTATATCAAAACTAATCACCCTTGGGAAAGCAGCTTCACAGAACAGCCTAGAATTCCAAATTAAATCAACTGTCTCACTTTTAAATTGAAATTATAGTAATGTTAGTTTGAACACTGATAAAGCTCTCATGACATGGACGTTTTCAAAAAGTCTTTGAACGAAATTCCAGGTTTCTTCTGTCTCAGATGAAAATTTTGCTTATGTTACCTATGAACGTATTAATTCAATAATTTGAATAATATTAATAATGAGAAAAAGAGCACTGAACTGTGTGGCTCAGTTGGTTGAGCATCATTGCATTAAGCAAAAGATCACCAGTTGGATTTTGGGTCAGAGTGCATGCCTGGATTGCAGGTTGGTCCCAGGTCTGGATGAGTTTGAGAGGCAACTGATAATGTTTCTCTCTTACATTAATGTTTCCTTCCCTCTCTTTCTCCCTCCCTCCCCAGTTCTACAAAAATAAATAAGTAAAATCTTTTTTAATGAGAAATAATGTTAAATTTGGTAATCTAAAAATATAAAAGTATAATAATTAGTTCCATGGCACATTCACTATCAATTATTTTGTAGGTCCTTTATTTCATAATAAAAATGACAATGTATGGCTACAATTAAAGAAATAGGTGTCATTATTTCCCTAACTTACCAGGCTTTAGATCTTCACAAAAGTTAATGAGAATCCTATATTTGTTAGTAATCCTTAATCCTCTTTGCATTGCCCTATACCATTTAGAGTGACTTATAATTTGATATTCATTCATTCACCAAATGTTTAGTGAGGGCACACTTCTACTAAAACTCTGTGTTGTTACGTAAGAATGAGGGACTCACAATGTAAGGAAAGAACTGGAAACATAAGTGGTTACAACACAAATTATGCAAATATTGCAACAATAATATTACAACACAAATATTGCAAGTATATTTATGAAGTGTTTGTGGTGCACAGAAGACAGCAATTAATTGTATGAAGAAGGCAAAAAAGACTTCACAGAAAGGTGACATTACAGTTTGATCTTGGAACATGAATTTCAGGATGATTGTAAATTGCAATAAATATTCCCCTACAGTTCATCCTCTACATTCATTCGACTCCAGTCTCACAAGCCTCCTTACTGCTCTTCACGTATGTCAAGTATGTTCCCAATCCAGGTATTCATGCTTGCTCTTCCTTCTCCTTGGAATGAACTTGTCTGCATTTGAATGTGGAAAGGTCTATACCTTCCTTTAGGTCTTTCCTCAGATTTTACCTTTTCATTGAAATCTTCCTCTTCTTAAAATTTTAATTTCTATCCCAGTCATTTGTATTTCTTCTCTGTCTCTCTTTTCTCATTAGCATTTTTCACTAACATTGTTATTTAGCCATTTATTTATCTTTTATAATTTCCATCTCTCCCATCAGAATATGTTCCATGATAGTAGAGTTTTTATTTTTTTAGATTTTATTTATTTTTAGACAGAGAGGAAGGGAGGGAGAAAGACAGGGAGAGAAACATCGATGTGTGGTTGCCTCTTGAGTACCCCCTGCTGGGGACCTGGCCTGCAATCCAGGCATGTGGCCTGACTGGGAATCAAACCTGTGATGCTTTAGTTCACAGGCGGGTGCTCAATCCACTGAGCCACACCAGCCAGGGCAATAGTAGAAAATTTTTTTAATATTTTGTTTGCTGCTATATCTTTAATATTTAGAAGCTGTACCTGACACATAATAGTTCTTAAATAAATGAATACATAACATAGGGATTTAGGCTATAGAACTCAATAGCAATACTGAGCATTTACTCACCTGTGTTCTGAGGAAATTACTAAAAAAGCAGTGTGAATCTTGCCAAATCAGAGGCCCTTTTAACCAGGAGGAAGAAAGGCGCAATAAATCAAGGCATGGATCCCTGTTCTAAAATCTTGATTGACTCCTTCCTAGCTTAGAATTCCAGCTGCATTTTTGAGGTGGTGGCAGTTCTGAAGCTGACCTTAATGGATGCCAGCATTGTGCCATGAAAGAATGTGTTTCCTAATTTTTCTTCTAGTTTCCCTAAAAACAAAGCCAGTTTTAACCTTGGTCACAGACTTATTCTATCTGTCTTGATGTTTCTAATTGGGATTATTTACTCTATTGAAGAACTTGCTAATACACAAATGGCCGATGCTGTATGTAATATTGTGATTTTTGTGACTTCATGTTCTATTTTTCTTCCAAAAACTCATACAAAATGTTTCCATTGGAATATTTAAAAATGACTCTCTTGGACTTCCATGCCTATAAAAGTGATGCTATTGAAAACAGAACAGTTGTTTAGTTGCTGAGATGATAACATAACACAAACTTTTACAATGCCATACAGATTCAATTAAAATCAGCAATATGCCACGTTGGATTTCTTAACCTTAAAAAAATACTATTTTCAGTGAGACTTTTTAAAGCTATGTATTTTCACTAGTATATTTTTTTAGCTAGACAAACTTATGTAACAAATAGATACTGAAATCTCAGTGAAGTTTATTTCTCATCTGTGCGAAAGCCAAATACCAGCATGGTTGAGGTGAGGGGTACTTTCCTCCATTTGGTATTCAAGGACCAAAGCTGACAAAGCCTAGGTCATCTTCAAAACACGGCTGCTACGGTCAACTTGGGCATCCAATACCAACTGCAAGGCAAAAGAAGAGAAAGAATAGGCAAACACCTGGGAAGTTTTTATGAGCTAGGCTTAGACATGGCAGATACTGTATGTATATTCATCAGCTGGCACACAGACTTCCAGACCCAAACTGCGTCAAGAAAGATTGGAAAACATGTACCAAAGAGAAAGAGAAAATAAGTTTGTTCAACTTAGTTTCCGCTACAGTCTTTTCTTGTTGTCACTAAATGTTCACTTTAATTTTGCTCTTATACGTACAACTCATTCTTTCACTTCCCTACAGTCCTGTGCATTCACTGTACCTGTGCATTCAGTATCTTCTGGTGATGGAAAAATTCTCCACTAAATCTAAAGGTGACTCCGTTTGAATTGATAACCCTGTGAGTAGAAATCAACATATTTTCATTCTTTACTCTCAAAACATACACATACCCAATTTACAAAGGTTGTAAAAAATAACTACAAAAAAACTTCATTCAGAAAAAAATGTATAAAGTGACTATGGTAAGGATGTATAAAATCCTGCAAGTCAGACATTTTAAAGGATGCTCATACATGAGGAGGGAGATATTTCTTCATTAGCCTCTGAGTTTAATTTCTGAGAACATGTTCCTTATCCATTTTTCTCCCTGGACACTTCCTTTACTCTGTGGAAACACCTGTGGTCTCTATCACCCCACCTGAAGTTGTGGGAGATCAGGACCTCCTTTGGGGCTGTAGAGGCCTTGGAAGTCTGATTCTTGCTTCAGTAAGAATGCTGCACCCTTTATCTGATACTTGTCATAGGCCACTGGATTCGCCAAAGCTATTTAAATTTTATTCCCAGTTTTAGAAGTGTAGTGACAGTCATTTTCCATCCCTGCCAATTCCAAAATTCCTGAACTTTATTTTCTTTGATTTTTGAGCCAGGCTAGATGTAGGATACACCACTTCTACGAACAATCTATGGGCTAGTGAGCCAGACATCAGTCACGTGACCACGGCCAACCTGAAGAAAGGCTTAGAAATGATGTCCAGTGTGGATTCAGCAGAAAGAAAAACATTTGGTTAGCAGCCAATCAATGCCATAACTATTAAGTCTGAAGAATTGTTACTATCTGGAGAGCGAACTTTTACTTTGTATTGTTTTCAGGATATGTGATAGAGATGGTAATCATGACAAAAAAGTTTCAGAACTTTTATGAAATATATAATGGCTATGAGAATTCCTTTTTCTGAGAACTCTTGCTCTAATATTAGAGGTTTGGTTTCCAAAAGTGAAAAATAAGCAACAAATAGTGTCATTTGAAAAAATACAAAATTCATTCAGGTCTTTTTTTGGCATGGGCTTGGAAGCATGTCCTCTGAGCATGCTTCTCATTTTAGCTCTTGAACGGCAGTTTGCACTGTGACAGACCCATACCAGGGGGTTGTCAAGACTCAGGGAAGTAGATGAAGATATGAATGCATTCCTATAAACTTTTAAAAAATTAACTAATAATTTACAATATCACTGAGATCAACCATGTGTCCTAATGAGATGTTTAACCATCAGAAGATATGTTTCCTAAGACAATTTGAGTTTTTCTTTGCTGAAAGTACAAAACTATTAAGTTATATTTTTAATTTGTATATGAATGACTAGTATGTGGATTCTTTTCATGCAGAAGTCCCAGGAGCAATCCTATGATGCAAACAGAAGCTTCAGGGTGTTGTTGTTCATTGCACCAAGTTCCAAAATAGTTTTTCCCATTAAAGCAACACAAATTCCAGTTCCCTGTAGTATTTCAACTGTGAAGAGGATTCAAGACAGGGAAAAGTGTGAGCTTACTATGAGATTACACATACAAATAATTTATTCCTTATGGCTAAAAACAGAACCAGGAGTAGAAACTAAAATATCACTAGTTTAAATATAGTAAAAAATTTTAGTGGAGGCTTCTCGGGACAAATCTCTTTTTTTTTCTTTAATTGTTGTTCACATACAGTTTTCTGTCTTTTACTCCCATCCCAGCCCACCCTCCCAGTGCTCCCCACTTCCCTCCCATTTCTACCCCCCTTAGTTGTTGTCCATGTGTCCTTTATACTTGTTCCTGTAAATCCTTCCCCTTTTTCCCCTGAAATTCCCTCCCCTCTTCCCTCTGGTCACCATCCCCCTGTTATTTCAGTGTTTTTGGTTATATTTTGCTCGCTTGTTTGTTTTGTTGTTTAGCTTCCTGTTAAAAGTAAGATCATATAGTATTTGTCTTTCAATGCCTGGCTTATTTCACTCAGCATAATGTTTTCCATTTCCATCCATGTTGTTGCAAAGGGTAGGAGCTCCTTCTTTCTTTCTGCTGCATAGAATTCCATTGTGTAAATGTACCATAGTTTTTTGATCCATTCATTTACTGATAGGCACCTAGGTTGCTTCCAACTCTTGGCTATTGTAAATTGTGCTGCTATGAACATTGGGGTGCACAGGTTCTTTTGGATTGGTGTTTTAGGGTTCCTAGGATATAATCCTAGCAGTGGAATTGCTGGGTCAAAAGGCAGGTTCATTTTTAGTTTTCTGAGAAAATTCCATACTGTTTTCCACAGTGGTTGTATCAGTCTGCAATCCCACCAACAACGGATTAGGGTCCCCTTTTCCCCACACCCTCTCCAACACTTGTTGTTTGTTGCTTTGTTTGTGATGGCCATTCTTACTGGTATAAAGTGGTATCTCATTGTGGTTTTAATTTGCATCTCTCTGATAGCTAGTGATATTGAGCATCTTTTCATGTGTCTCTGGATCTTCTAAATGTTCAGGACAAATCTCTTAAAGGAATAATTAGACCATTACCTCTAGTTTTAACCTCTAATTATTATTTTAACCTCTTTAGTATTAGTTTTAATCTCTAAAAAATAACTGGTGCAAAGCTGAGGCAATGGTTTCACTCTGAATCATTTTCACGGTTATCACTCTGATATGTAATGAAAGTGTGTTTTTTCCCAAATTCAAATGTTGAAATCTTAATTTCCAACGTGTTAGTATTAGGAGGTGAAGGTCTTTAGGCAGAAGCCTCATGAATGAGATGAGGACCTTATAAAAGAAATCGCAGAGAGCTAGTTCTCTCACCTTTGCCAACACATGAGGACACAGCAAGAAGACTGCCATCTATGAACCAAGAAGCCGTTCTCATCAGATAGTGATTCTGTCAACAACTTGATAGTTGTCATACTTCCCAGCCTCTGGAACTGTAAAAATATAGATTTTTTGTTTAAGATCCAGTCTATGGTAATTTGCCTGAAGGAACTAAGACATATCCATGGGAGTCAGGCTTTTTGTCTATGGACACCTTCTCGAACTTTTCTTCTGATACTCAAGGACAACTACTACTTTTGTATTGATGTAAAGATGCAATACTTGTCATACTTCTGCCCTCCTGGAAAACATACATGTTCTTAATTACTCGGGCTATCACATGTTTTGTTTGATTTTCTCTGAATACCAAAAGACTCAATATTCTTTAACATACATATTTATAATGTCTACTACAACCTCTTCAACAAATTTCTATCACCACACTACAAACTGGATAAAATCTTAAAGCATCTTATTTAGTAATTTTTCTTGCTAATTTTTTTTAAAGGAATGAGTTGTATTTCCCTTTGACTAGCATGGACTTAGGAACTGGAGTTAGGTTTGTTTGTTTTTTTCCATTTAAGTTATTAAAGCTTAGATGCTATCATCTATTTTATTTTATCCTCATTATACATTTTATTTTCACCAGTTACCACAAACTTAATGATTCCAAATATATAGTTCTGTCAGCTTAGGACATTTGCAATAAGCATTTTTTTCTTCACCTTCATTATGGCATAGAAAAGCTTTAGAGAATTATGCAAAAACTATAGCATTCATTCCATTTTTAATCTATCCCTCCAAATTGATGGTTTCTGGTAATTAGACAACAAAAATTGAAAAGGGAAAAATTGGAGATTGCAGTGTTTTTCATGTGAGGTGCACTGCTGAAGGGATATGAAACAGTTGATCCAGATTTTAATGAATTCTAGATAGGTTTTAATTAGCATTGACATATGAACTGAATAGTTTTACAGTACTCCATACATGAAGCGCTCATTTTAAAACTAAAATCTAGCATTATTATGTGTAATTACTGTTACAAAAGAGAAGACATGAATGGCACATTTTTGGTGCCAAGAGAATACTAATTCAAACCTCATTTGTAACAGGTATCCCGCTTATTATCCTGGTTGCTAACTGTGTCACATTTCACAAATGTCAACGTTTGGACATCTAATTGGTAAACAAAAGGTACAAGGACAATATATCTGTTGTTATTCTACTGATAATTTAAATTCCAATTAACTTAATTTCTAGAGCTACATGATTTTTGTATTTTGTGTAGCTCTTTAAAGCATCGGATATGTGCTTACTGAAAAAGCCAACTTAACCCTAAAAATGGCGAAGTCTCAAAAATACACAGCTCGGCTTAACTTTGCAGACAAGAGTGTTGCACACACTCCAATTGTGCCACCTTTTTATGAGGGCACATGGTTTTTTAATCATCCAACAAAGAAATGAATCACTTTAAAAAAGAATTTATCTGGTTTATTGGACAATAAGGTTGAATCCCTGTAACTCCTTTGATTCACTACCAAAGAGACAATATGAGGTTACTTTAAAATATTGCCCTCCCCCACACTTTTAAAAGCATTTAGACAAAAACCCAAAACTGCTTTCAAGATTGCCTACTAATTTTTTTTCTGAGAAAATGGAAGCAGTCTGGTTCTTGAAGAAAAACTTATTTTTAATTCATATCAAAATTAGCAACTTAAATAATTACAAGTATAAGTATATCATTGAAGAAGTAAAGAACTTCCAGCAGACTTTATGATGGAGCTAAAAATGTGACCTGGAAGAGTTTATTCAATAGGAAACTACAGAGTGGGTAAATATACAAGGAAGGACCCCCCAAAACCAGGAATTATCTTCTGGAGGGCAGGTGCCTTGTAGTACAGGCTTCCCCTGCTAGGTTAGTGTTCTAGGGACTCATCTCTATCAGTATATCAGCTGACATTGTTGTGCGAGGCTGCTTTCAGCTTCAGTGAATTTTTTTAAGACTTCTTTGTTGTATTTTCCCATTTCATGATGGGTGATTTACAAGCTCACCTGGCCACCATACTGAGTGTTCAGCAGTTTTTAACCAAAAAAAGCATGACCCCCATGCCCCAGCTTCCCTATTCACCTAAGTCTCACATCTGAGTTGCATTTTTGTTTCCCTGATGATGAAAGTCCTCAAAGGGAAGTATTTTGCCAATGTAGAAGAGAAGAAACAAAAAATGGCAGAAGCACTAAAAGGCGTCAAAGTCAGTAAGTTCAAAAACCATTTTGAGCAGTGGGAAAAAAGTCCTGATAGGTGTATTGCATCAAATGGAGAGTATTTTGAAGGTGACTGAAGCTAAAACATGTAAGAATAAATATACAATTTTTTATAAATACATTTGGGGGGTTGGTCCCCCTCATATCACCAGAATCATCATCATCAACATCAGCATTTTATATGTAATAACACACATAAGTATTATTGTAGATATGCCATTTCGTGGGCACTATGAGAAAACAAGGATCCTGTCCTATTGAAATGAATTATCTAAATTGAGCTAGGTTTAGGGATTGGCATACCTTTTTTTCTAAAGACTCGAACTGTTAATATTCTAGGCAATATGGTGAGTTGCAGCCATTCAACTGCCATTGCAATAGAAAACAGCCATAGAGCCATTTATAAATGATTTGATGTGACTGTGTGCCAGTAAAACTTTATTTATGAACACTCAAATTACTTTATATAATTATAACATCATAAGAAACTATTCTCTTGATTTATTCCAACCATTGAAAATATAAAAATTATTCTTAGCCTGAGCTATTCAAAAGCAGGTGTTGGCCCAAATTTGGTCCATGGGATATGTTTTCCAGCACAGGACCAACTTGTGTCTATTGACCTGATGTAATTATTCATAGCTTCCCCTTTCAATCCAAAGTATTCTGTTGTGGACAAAAAATATGTGGTCAGCCTAGCTATGATGAAAATGCCTCAAAACAAATTAAAAAAAAACAGAAAGCATGTGATAAATCCAGCTTTACACCAGAAATTTCTTATAAAATTTTTATAAATGTCAATATATTAGCATTATTGAATATAAGTTCTGTATTTTTTCTGGCTTACGTAGTGTACATTTGAAGGCATAATTGAATAAATTAATAAAAGTTTTCAGGGGCTAAAGAAAGAACCCACAGCTTGTAAAAAGTACATACAACAGAAAATAATTAGGTTTGTCTGAAATGATCTAGGCGCTATTCAGAAGAATCAGGAGAAATGAACCATAAACTGAGCCAGCCTTCAATTTTTATGTGGACAGAATATTATTTGTGAAAACCATGTTTTGACATAGGTCAAGTGGTCCTGATTAATCTCTGAAAATATCACTGCAGAGAACATCACTGCAGAGAGGGTGAAACCTGACATGGTAAGCTAAGCACAACAAAAATTTGGGCTGAATTTCATTTTATGAGTTAAATAAGTTTAAAAGTGGACTATATTCATAAAAATAAATATCAGAAAGCAAGCTTTTTTAGAAGTGTCATACATCTAGAATATTTTCATCCAAAAGTGTAAAATTAATCCAACTTTGATTTTACAATAATCAACATAATGTACAAAACACCCGTTCCAATCTCAGTATTCTGCAATTACATTCTCTGGTTAGACCCAAAGCACTATTGATTTTCCATAGAAAGGTTTCATTTGTCACTAAAAATGACCAATAATGACAACATAAACTTTAAGTTTATAGCCACAATTTCATCAGGAGGATGCACAGTTCAGAAAACATATTTTCTTCTCCCAGCTCAAAGTTTAAGATGTACCACGACAGATAAAAGCAACATTTTGTACCCTACGGAGACAAGAAATAATAGCTATGCTCTAAGAAAAAGCATGCTGTGTGCTCTTGCAACCTACAGTAAAAACTCACAGGTAACCCCATGAGGTATCATAACTCCATAATGTACCCTTTCTCTCTGGTGTTTAGACGGTTACAACTCTGTGAAGTGGCTTACTAATAATAAGGAAGAAAAATTTCTGTCATAGTTTCTCTCCCACGTTCTTTATTTCATTCATTTTTCTTCATCTGAACATTAAGCCCCATTACTTGGTACATATCATATAGGGAGCAGAATCTGAGAAGCCCAGCCTAATTCAAGGTTATCACATACCAAAAGAGCTAAAAAAAAAAAACAGAGCTCCCTGTACAAACTGCACTCATTAGCTCTGCAATTTTATCCTCCCCTAAATGCAAATTTACCCTATATTTAAAGAAATAACTCTTTAACAACAATGGAATTACTCCTATGTGTCCTTATAGAATCATCATATTAAGAAGATGGATAAAGCCTAAACTGACAGAACAATAAAAGAAAATCAATGTTAGTAATAGATAAGAGAGTGAGATTAATAGTGTGATCAAAAAGACATGCAAAGGATGTGTAGGAAGATAATATCCAGGTACTTAATTAATAACTAAGAAGAACTCACACTAAAATGACACTTTTCCCCATTTCAAATCTTAATATTCTGATGAAGTACCTAGATATTGATGTCTAATCCCTACTATGACGTGACTCCTTTCACTGACAGCCTGATGTGATGAATTAGCAATGGACATATACTTAGAAAAGTTTTCACACTAGAAACTGTGACTAGTACCTCCTATTTGGATACAGTGTTGGGTGTTAAATATATTTATGCCTGCCATCAGAAAAAATATACACATGGCACTACTTGAAGTCCATTTACAGAAGCAAATATTTCTTTTAAATTTTCATTCCATAAAAATAAAAGCTAAATGCAACATAAAAGTAAAAGTTTAACAGAATGAAATTTTCAAAGTGTATAATGCACATATTTAGTTAATTTAAAATTTAAAATACCTTGAGTCTCTTTGCTAACATCTTTGAATATTTTTACATAATATTTTTGATTAACAAAATATGATTTTTTTCTGTATGCTTTAAGACTAAAAGTTGATGTTGGTTTAAAACAAGAACATAAAATCTACTTTTTTGAACTTCTTTCATTGCAAGAAAAGTGTATGAATATTTTTTCTTGAGCATGAATTTGAGTGTTATATAATTCTAAAAACATCTACAATAAAGTCAACTTATATAAAGTCACAGCAGTTAATAGTTTTGAATATTTAACAATCACAGGCTATCTGCTAAACTATTATTTTGCCCACTGTGCAGACAGGTGAAATAGCCTATCAATGAGTGTCAGATAGAATTAGGTTTCAAAAAAGATGATATAATTCCAGGGTCAGTTCTTTAACCATCATTCTATACTACCTTTATGTCATTTTTAAAATGACATGTTTGCAAATCTTAAAAATTCTAGGGCTTTAGAGTGATTGATATGATTCACAAAAATATAACACAGCATGAACCATCTGTATCAAATCTATGTACAAATTGTCACTTACATATAACTCATTATATTTACTATATTTGACAAACAGAAAATTAATTTCATTTAGGTATTGCATCTGTGTAATTTCCTATTATTGAGAACTGTCAGACAAATTGTGAATATCGGCTGCTTCAACTATACCATCTCTTTTAAGGAATGCATTCATTACTTTCACATCCTATTGAGGTCATAGGATTTCAGGAGAGTCACTTGGTCTTCTGTCTATTGAATCTACTGAATCTATTGCTGGTATCAGGAAACTGTTACCTGAAACTTTATAAAAATCGCAGGGTTACTACTTCAGCAATGCTATCATTATATGTGACTTTTCAGGTCAACATCTACAGAGAATGCAAACAAGGAATTTCCATTACCAAATTTCAGATTGCAGGAAGAAAATTGTTCAGTAGAGAGATCAAGTTTCTATCTAGTATCAATTATCTGAGGTATAAAGACTTGTATTTTAACCTTTCTTAAGGGATTTAATCTTAATATATTTTAAATTTGAAACCATAATACAAATGGCTAGCCTGTAAATCATAACTCTTATCTAATTATGACTTTTGAAAATACAATTTTAATGCATGATATCACATTAAGCTATTATTCAAATACTTCCTTTATTTTTATAGTCTCATTTTAATAGTATCTAAAAAGTCAAGAAAACAGTCCTGGCTGGTGTGGTTCAGTGAATTGAGTGCCAGCCTGTGAACCAAAAGGTTGCCGGTTCAATTCCCAGTCAGGGCACGTGCCTGGGTTGCAGGCCAAGTCCCCAGTAGGGGGTGCACAAGAGTAACCACACCTTGATGTTTCTCTCCTCTCTTTCTCCCTCACTTCCACTCTAAAAATAAGTAAATAAATATCTTTAAAAAAATAAAAAGTAAAAAAACAGATTTTTCCCTAGAGCCTACAGAAAGAAAAGCAACCCAATCAACACCTTGAGTTTAGACCAGGGAGACCCATTTTGGACTTCTGACCTACAGAAATGTAAGAAAATAAATTTGTGTTGTTTTAAATAATTAGACACAATAAAAAACTAATACAACATACAATTTAATTTCCTTTCTACTACACTACACTATTCCTTATATATCTATAAAGAGAAAAGCAGATAGAGAATAGGAAAGAGAGAGAAACTATAGGTTTTTTTCCTACAACTGGAAGCACATGTTCTAATTAGTATATTTTTGGGTCCTACATCAAAATCTTTTGCTTTTGTCTGGTAAGCAATGCAATGTTAAGAGGGGACTTGAAAATGTAAAGTTAAGCAGACTTTTAAAAATCAAATTAATAAATGCTTCTTTTGGATTAATAACTATACAAATAGAGAGCAGAGTGCAACTCAGCTTGAACCTCCTGTAGGATGCTATCAGTGAAAAAAATATTGCTGTCATTTCACTAGAATGAGATATAATTTGGTTTCTGTTTGCTTACTCAGTTTGTAATACATAAGATTCAGATACCATTGTGTTTGAGTAATAACTTAATGCTTTACTTAAAAACACAATAATGGGAAATTCTGATAAATTGAACCAATATCTATTGAAATTAGGATTTGGGAAAAATGCTCCCATGTGATTATCACAAAATAAGCTTTTGCCAACACTAAACTCTACCTGTTATATTATGAAGGCAATTAATGGCCCTATTGAATAATTTTATAGCTATAAAATGTAATTGCATTTTGCTAACCCAGTATGTTCCTTCTTTTCACATGAAAAGTGAAATGGATGTTAGTTTCCTTATTTTGCTTCTAGCCGAAGGACTAAATAATTAATAAGTATGTGTTGCTTGATTAAAAAGCTATCTTAAATGTTTTTTTAATTCCAGTATTAATACATCGATTCCCCATGGCAAGTTTGTTTAATAAGACTATGAGGTATAAAATGACAACAGTGTTACTATAATTTGCATATTTAGTATTTATGGGTAATACTTTTGAAAGCAAACCTATAACAATTAAATAATGGCTATCATGCATGTCATATTCATAAATAGTCCAGTTAGCTAATTAGCATTTGTAAGATTCCATGGCTAAATTATCATCTGAATAGGGTTGCAATCATCTTAAGAAAAAGATAAAATATAGCTCAATCAATATAGACTAGAAGTATTTCCATAAGGTTTAACCTTTTACCCTCCATGAGTTTATTCTCTACATAGTCATTGCCTATGGTGGATTTTTTCACAAATACATTTAGGTAACCAATGGCTACAACCAGAAAAATGAAAGCCAAAAGAGCATTATGCTAAGTGAAATAAACCAGGCAGTGAGAGACAAATACCATATGATCTCACCTTTAACTAGAACCTAATTGACAAAAGGAAAAGGCAAGTAAAATGTAACCAGAGGCATTGAAATTAAGAACAATCTGACAGTAACAACAGGGGAGGTGGGAGGGCATAATGGGGGAAAGGGTTTTCAGGAACTACTATAAAGGACACATGGACAAACCAAGGTGGAAGCAAGGGAGGGAGGTGGGTTTGACTGGGGTGGCGGGGACTGGGGGGGGGGGTGGATAATGTGGACAACTGTAACTGAACAACAATAAAATAATTAATTTCAAAAAAAATAAATGTCTCTTTCTAAGACTGAGCATTGGAAAAAAGTTAGGTTGATAATATAATAAGTTGTGAGATTTTTCAGTCTCCTTTCTCCTATTAATTTTTCAACCACTCCTATAGTTAGAGCAATTTCCTTTATAATGATTAAATCTTCTTGTAAGAAAGACTTTCTTTTCTAGACTTAGGAATCTTTTGGCAGATGTTCATTCACTTATGGAAGTCTTAACTTTTGAGAATATTATTAACTTAAGCATTTGAAAAAGCCTTAAGCATTAAAACAATACCACCACATGCCTATTAGGGCCAAAAGCAAAAACACTAACAATGTCAAATGTTAGTGATAATGTGGAAGAACAGGATCACTAATTTAATAACATGGAAACACAAAATGGTACAGCCACTTTGGAAGACAGTTTGGCAGTTTCATACAAAATTAAACATACTTTTAACATAACAATCTAGCAGTTGTAGTCCTTGGTATTCAGTCAAAGGAATTCGAAACTTACATCCACACAAAGCCCTTTTCACAGATGTTTATAGCAGCTTTATTCATTCTTACTAAAACTTGGAAGCAACCAAGGTGCCCTTCAGTTGGTGAGTGGATAAACAAATTGTGGTCCATCCAGACAATGGAATATTATTCAGCACTAAAAAGAAATAAGCTACCAAGCCATGAAAAAACACGGAAACCTAAATGCATCTTACTTAATGAAAGGAACCAATATAAAAATGTGTCATAACATAGGACTCCAACTATATGACATTCTGGAAAAGGCAAAATTATGGAGACGGTAAAAGAAACGTTGTTTTCAAGGGTTGAGGAGGAGGCAGGAGTGAATAAGCAGAGCACAGAGGATTTTTAGGGCACAGAAACTACTCTATATGATACTATAATGGTGAATACATGTTGTTATACATTTGTCCAAATCTATAGCATGCACAATACCTTCATGTAAACTGTGAACAATGAATGCTGTATCAGTGTAGTTCATTGATTATAATAAATGTACCACTCTGGTATAGGATATTGATAATGGGATAGGTTGTGGGTATTCAGTGGGGGAGACGGGGTTTATAGGAACTCTCTGTACTTTCAGCTCATTTTTCTTGTGAATCTAAAGCTGCTCTAAAAAATTAAATATTATTTAGTAGGTTTTTTTTAATGCCTGAGGCAACACTCTGACTGCCTCAGTCAAAAGTGGCAGCAGCCAGCCTGGATTTCTAGGCTAATATGACAATTGGCACCCAGAGGAGCATTCAGCTCACAGGTAGAAGGTTCTCACCTACTCAGTCATGTTTCCCCTGGTAAAAGTATGCTAAACACCTTCCTAAGGTCACAGAGAGAAGAACATGAGACCAAGTTTATTGCCTACTCCTATTTCCACATCAGGCCCAAGCCCTTTCCCCAGGGAGAAGGTAACCACACATACTATACTCTATAAACTTCAGATGAATTGGTTTCCAACTGGCTATGAAGATGACTACAGAGAAGCTGGACTACTACCAAGGCGCTGTAGGCCGTAGCTCTGGTTTGGGCCACTACTCTGCACACAGACCATAAAAGTGTATGGGACTTTAAATGTCCTTTATTTGTATCAAATGATAACCACTCCTTTGCTTCTGGCAGAGCATAGTTAAATAAATAACATATTTTTAAATGCCTTGCAAAATTTAACTAATTTGCTTATTTGTTTATTTTAATAATGTGCATGAATCACTGATTATTGTAGACCGCTCTGCCTGGTTTCAGGAATTGTAACTCAACCCCTTGTGACTAAGGAAGAGGGACAACCTTTGGAGTGCTAGCCACAGGAGACAAAGCTTGTCTCTGGTAGCAAACACTGCCTGTTACCTCTCCCTGCCCCCAGAGCTTGGTCGAAAGTCAATGACAGGTAAGACCCCTCGTAGCCGGGGGGGGGGGGGGGGGGGGGGGGGGGGGGGGGCCAACCTAAGCCAGAGTCGATCACTTGGGAGGCCTTCATGGAAGGACTGAGGCGGGGGCTGCAACAAAGAGCAATGGACTTTCACCCCCCAGTTTTAACATGGCCCGATTCCCCATGTTCTCTGGAAAAAGGGCTTCCTGGCTCTAATCCCCTTAAGCCTGAATACCTGATGGGGAGGGGTGCAGCTCCTTGCCTTGCTAGAGCGTGTCCTGGGGTAAAATCTGGCATCACAAAGACTTCCTGAGAAACTTGTGAAACCTGCTCTGCTAAGAGTGCTTTCATTCATATGATAAGGGTTTGAGCAGGAAACCCTAAAACTCTGTTCTTGACAGACTCTGACTCATACCAAGACCTCAGATTTCTTTGAAATGTTATCTACTGTTTGATCCTTGCCGGCCTGTATTCCAGTGTATTACAACCCAATAAAAGCCCTGGAGGAGGGGGCTTGAGGCCATTTTCTCCTCGGAGAAACTGGCCGCTGCTGACCTTTTTCCCTGTGAAACTGGCCACTGCCCACCACCTTTTTCCTCTGGGGAAGTAGCCACTTCTCCCCCCCAAGCAAATCACATCATGTCTCAGTCATATTCACTCTCATCCATGGCAACTGGGGGGACTTTGCAAGGAAAGTCGCCCCCACAACTGATGCTGTTGCTTATTTAACAAAACCCCTTATGCTTTGGAGGATGCTATATGAACTTTGAGGGTTTTATAGATCATTTACCTAATATATTAGACACTTCCACAACACAAAATTATTACATGTATTTTAATGTAAAGAGTGGTAATTTTGTCATTCATTAGCTAGTATTGTTAAAACCAAAATGGCCCACTAAGGTATTTTTCTTTTCTGCTCAGACAGTAGTATATTCAATGATGTGTCCTTTTATAGCAAACTTGGTTGCATCCCCTGAAATCAACTTGTATGAAAGCTAAAACAGCACAATATATTACAGAAGAGTAATTTTCTAACAGTACTATGAATGTAGGACACCAGTATTTGGTTTGGATCACTTCAGTCTGCCAAATTGTTCTTCAAAGAAATATTTACCCAGTGCCTTCCCACATCATTCAAACTCTGTGCTATTAGTTCTCTTTGCTTTAAAAACAAATAAGTTGACAGAATATCAAAGAACTACAAACAAAGGCAAATTAGGAAAAACAAAATCAGTTCTCTAACTCTCAAAGCAACGATCATTAAACTACTATTAAAAAGTATACGACCTAATTGCATCACACACATGAACACACATACTCCAAAGACTAAAGAAAAACTACTATTTATTATAGTGTTAAAACTAAAGGGAATTCAAGGGAAAATTGAAAATATGACTATCTAGATTTCCAATGAGTCACTGAGGAAGTGAGTGAGGTACATGATGAGAGCATTGACACTTCTGTGGTCATTACCCACCATAACAATTTCAGAAATAGTATTTTAGCGGCAGACAAGAAATGTTCTCAAACAAGCCTAATTTATTCCTTGACTAGATCTAACAATGCAATCATATTACTAATGGCACCAGACATAAAAACTTTTCTATATGCAAATAGAAAACAGAAGTAAATGCTGTATTTAATCTATAAACCAAACACAAACTACTTGTGCAAATTATAGAGATTTGGGTTGCAATGAGACACATAACAAAATAAACAGAAAGCATTTTTATACATTTTTTTTTTACCATCAGCTTAGCTCAGTTACTGTTCAATCTCAAAACAACCCCTTTAACAATAACGACAGATAATTGAGCTATAAATAAATGTAAAACAGTAGGAAGTGGTATATCACCATATGTTACTTTTACAAATTATACAGGATGGCTGCTTTATTAGCACACAGCTTGCCCCATGATTATTATAAATCATTTCATTGGTAGAGATAATAATAATGGCTTATGATATTATCCCATTGTCCATTGTCACAACTCTCCTGTAGGGATCAGCAGGTAGAGAAAAATACCTAACCAATTTATATATTTCCTTTGGTTGTAAACTGCTTTACAAAGCATGCATTCGTAGCAATCTGTACTCACTAAAAGTTTTACAAAAACAAAAAATATATAGGTCTCCCCCCAAAGATGTTATTAAGAGATCAATATACATTTGTCAAAACTGTTGATCATGATTACTTGAGCCAGATTCAGCCATGCATTTAAAAGCTTTACATGTTGTGTTCAGAGGAGAAAGGTAAAAGGCCAACCTTTTTGTCTTTGTTGAGCACCTACTATGTTTCAGGTTCTCTGCATAACCTGCCCCTCTTGGTCCTCACAGTAACTCTGCCAGGGAGACCACTGACATTACAGAGATAATACAGCTGAGCCCCAGCAATGAAGAATGGAGACCTAGAATTGAAGAATGTCCATGAAGAACTGACCATGAAGAATGAAGAATTGAACTTAGCTCAATACAGTTCCAGATTTCACTTTCCATCATCTTTTCTAAAGTAATATACCTTAATGAATATGGGAAGAAAGGGTGAATTAAAAAATTCCTAACTAGTATTTTTACACAGTGCTGACATCTGTGAAGTCAGGCATCCAGTAGTTCAGTGTCACCCCCGATACTGCCACAGTGGATTCTGAAAGAGGTTAACAGGCAACTCAGGGACCCAGGAGGTTAACATTTAGATCAGTCCTCATCAGACTGTGGTGAAAAATCTTTTTGTTTTGCTTATCTTTAATGTCCTGTCCATCGCACCACATTAATCTGTGAAGTAAAATAAAATAAATTTCAAAAATGAAGTGAAAATATAAAGGGAGATATACAGAAACTAAGCTCAATTACTTAGGATTAGATTTAACAGATGAGCCCACTGATCACGTGCTTAAAAACAGCAGCAATGTCAAGCTGCTCTAAAAGTTTCCAATCGCTCGCACACTTCTGATCTTCTAGTGTGGATTGCTCCATAGCCCACACAGTGAGAAGCACTGAACTAAAGGATCTGCTGGTGGTTCTGCCATTTTTTTTTTCTCCTCTATCTGGATGCATACTCAGCCAGTAGCTCCAGTTTCAGAGATCTGGATCATTATACTTGGAGGCTTATGGAAATTTACCAATCTGCACAAACATTGCTGACTGAAGGTAAATGGAAACATTCGGAACTTTTCAGTCATTTTACAATAACACAGCCATTGGGATGTGTTGGAATTGCTGACATACTCTAGTTTGTATACCTCCCCCACCAAAATGCTATTAAATGGTTCTTCAGAAAAAAAAATGTCTTTGATTTGACCAGCAGACAATCTATTCCCTATGTTTTTTTTAAGTTTAAATGAAACCATTGCATGATTCTTTGTCTTAAAATTAATGCTTAGAAATCAATATTTTTAAATGTATCCTATGATCTTGTTACTTGGAGTTGGCATTTGAATTCATTATACCATTAACAATTTTCAATTCTAATCATCAACAAAGTACTTCAGTATAGTGGGGTAAAAAGACTGACAGTGAATTATGTGTAGGAAGACGTGCTAGCAAGACACATATGCAGACCTTGTTCTGATCACACACTAGCAAAATGTATTCAGTTAGCACTTTCCTATTAGCAATTTAAAAAAAACTGACTGTAAGTCAAGATGGCAGCACAGGCAGACAGGGCTTGTCTCTTCTCACAACCACATCAAAATTACAATTAATATATAGAACAACCATAACTCACAACCATCAGAAATCGAGTTGAATAGAAGACTGACAACTATGGACTTAAAGAAACCACATCCATCCAGACTGGTAGGAGGGGTGCAGACGTGGAATGGGCTGGTCCCACACCCACATACAGTGGATAAAAATTTGGGAGGGATATTTTGGGAGTGACACATTCCAGCCCCACACCAGGCTCCGAGGCCAGGGTTCCACGGCCAGGAAGCTAAGTCCCCACAACTTATGGCTACAAAAACCAGTGGAGATAGAGTCAGTGGAAGAAACTTCTGGGGCTGCAAGCAGATTCTCTTAGAGAACCCACACAAGGACTCGGCTACTCAGACTCACTCCCTCTGAGCTCCAGCACCAAGGTAACAGCTTGAAAGGCACCAGTGGTATACAGGGAGGAACCGAAGTGTCTGACATCAAGGCAAGCAGAGGCCATTGTCCCTTTTCTAAACCCTCCCCCCACAGAGCCACAGAACCAGCAAGCTGGTGCCATATCTGAGACTCCATCAACCTAGCTAACATTGACCCACCTTGGAGTTCACCAGGGACTCTATCACACCCAATTTATGGGCCCACCAAGCTGCTTTTTCATATAATTGCTTGGCCTTGGATCATGCTGAACAACTTCCTAAACCTTCTGGCAAAGAACACCTGGCCTCAGTGAACCAGGGGCCTGGCATTAGCAGCAGCCAGCCTGGATTCACAGTTTGTCTTTGTGTGGGCATCTCCAAGCCCAGCATGAGTAGCAGCTATCTCAGGTTGCTTTATAGCTCAGGTAGACTAGCCTGGGCAAAAAAAAAAAAAGGTGGGTGCTGACCTTGGCCTGCACCACCAGGGAAACCCCAGTGCCAGGCACTCAGTGGACAGCTACAGGCCATGTTAGAACGCCACCACCCTGCCTCTGCACAGCCGATCCTCCTCAGAGGGTGGAGATTTGTGGTCAGTGGTCACAGCTCATTCTTGCAGCTGACTGGCATGGGTAAATCCCTCCCATTGACCTGCCAATAGAAATCAAGGCTCAAATACAAGAGGAGGGTGTACTCAGCCCAAATGAAGGGTATATATACCTCAAGTACCCAGCTTGGGTGATAGGGAAGGTTGTGCCACTGGACCCTACAGGACACCTACTACATTAGGCCACATTACCAAGACACAGAGTCAAATCAGCTCTACCTACTACGTAAAAGCAAACACAGGAAGACCGCCAAAATGAAGAGACATAGAAACATGGCCCAAATGAAAGAATAGAAAAAAGAACCCGAATGAAAGAACTCAAAAAAAAGAGCTAAATGAAATGGAGGTAAGCAACTTATCAGATGCAGAGTTCAAAACACTGTTTATAAGTGATACTCAAAAAAATTAGTGAGGACCTCAGCAGCATACAAAATGTCCAGTCAGAAATAAAGGATACACAAACTGAAATAAAGAACAATTTGCAAAGAAACAACAGTAGAACGGATGAAGCTGACTCTCAAATCAACGATTTGAAACATAAGGAAACAAATAACAACAAATCAGAACAAGAACAAAGAATACAAAAAATTGAGGATAGTACAAGCAGCCTCTGGGACAATGTCAAGAGGTCCAACATTTGCATTATAGGTGTGCCAGGAGGAGAATAGAAAGAGCAATAAATTGGAAACCTATTTCTAAAAATAAAGAAAGAAAATTTCCCTAGTTTGGTGAAGAAAATAGACATGCAAGTCCAGGAAGCACAGAGTCCCAAACAAGATGGATGCAAAGAGGCCCACTCCAAGACACATCATAATTAAAATACTAAAGGTTAAATATAAAGAGAGACGGTGGAAGAAACTTTTAAAAGCAGCGAGAGAAAGGAAGTTAGTTACAAAATGGTTGCCAGATGGAAAGGGGTAGTGGGAGAATGGGTGAAAAGGTGAGGGGATATTAAGAAGTACAAATAGGTAGTTACAGAATAGCCATGGGGATGTGAAGTGCAGTATAGGAAATGGAGAAGCCAAAGAACTTAAACTTGTGACCCGTGGGCAGGGACAATGGTGTGGGGATGGCCTGAGGGAGTAGGGGGTGCTGGGTGGAAGGGAGCAAAAGGGGGAAAACTGGAACAATTGTAATAGCATAATCAATAAAATATAATTTTAAAAAGTAACATAATGGATAGGTCATAGGAATAAATCCATACCAATTTTAACATTATATACGTACTTTTAAAACCCGCAGTCTTCTTGTACAAACATGACTGCTAATTGGCTTAAAATTTAGAGTTACAATAAAATGGCTTCATAAACAAGAACTATTTTCATGAAAAAGTTAGAACACCTAGAAGAACAAAGGTAAAAATGCAGTCAACATTCATGTGACTTTTCCTTCCTCAAGTGAACATTTTTAGGGCTGATGTTCATGCTCCTTTCAGAGTACTGTCCTTTCTCTTCCTGTTGTGTTTGGAGTTGTGTTACAAATGGCAGTAAAATTTAGGTTTCAGAACTTACACAGAATTTCACTTGCCCCATTTTATTACCACACCCTTTATTATTTCAGATAATCATATTTTCATCCTTCAAAGCCCCAATATCAAACATCAGTGAACTTAGGAAAAGAAAGGAAAAGAAAATATGTGAAATAATGTTGTGATTTTACTTTGCAATAATATGTGACCAGATATGCCATAAAAATAACTAAAAATAAATTTGAATTTTGAAGCATGGAATAAGAATGTAGAACTCAAGCTTCATATTTTCTTTTCCTTTCTTTTTTTTAAATTTTAATTTATTTTTATTTAAATATAGTTGGTATACAATCTTACATTGGTTATATAGTGATTCGACTTTTTATATCTTACGATGTGATCACTCCACCAATTGTAGTAATCATCTGTCACTGTATAAACTTGTCATAATATTATTGACTACAGTCACCTTCCCCTTTCCAGCCATTTTCTCACCCCCCACCTTTCTGGTAACCATCCCTTTGGTGTCTGTTTCTATGAGTCTGTTTTGGTTTTGTTGGTTTTGTTTGGTTTGGTTTTAGATTCCATATATAAGTGAAACAATACAGCATTTGTCTTTCTTTGCCTGGTTTATTATACTGAGTATAATTCCTTCTACATCTATCCATGTTGTCACAAACAGCAAGATTTTATTTTTAATTGTTGTATAATATTTCTTTGTATATAAATACATACTACATCTTCTTCATACATTCATCTATTGATGGATACCAGGTTATTTTCATATCTTGGCTATTGTAGATAATGCTACAATGTACATAGGTGTGCATGTATCTTTTCAAATTAATGTTTTCAGTTTCTTAGGATAGATACCCAGAAGTGAAACTGTTGGGTCCCATGGTGTATCTATTTTTAGTTTTCTAGGGAATCACTGTATTGTTCTTCATAGGGTCTGCACTGGTTTGCAGTCCCACTAATGGTGCAGAAGAGTTCCTTTTTTCTCCTCATCCTCACCAACACATTATTTGCTCAGTTTTTGATAATAGCCATTCTGACTGGTATGAGGTGGTTTCTCATTGAGGTTTTAATTTGTATTTCCCTGATGGTTAGTGATGTTGACAATCATTTCATGTCTGTTGGCCATCTATATGTCTTCTTTGGAGAAATGTCTTTTCATGTCTTCTGCCTACTTTTCTTTTTTTTTAATGGATTTGTTATTAAAGACTAAGCATTACTAACACATCTAGAAAGCAGTGGTACATCAATCAAGTATTGATATTTAAATATATGATAACTTTTTTTATTAATTCCATCTTAAAAATCATATTTGTATTGAAGACTTTAAACAAATCCATCAATTGTAACCATGTAAAAGAATAAAAGCACTTATTTTTTTAAATTTCCACTGGCATCCAGGGGACGATGATCTTAAATTAGAAACAATTTTTTTTAATACAAAACAAAAACTGCTTGCTATCTTGGGTAATGAGATAATAAATATTATAGTAGTATATTATCATTTGTAAAGGAAGCAACATTTGCACATTTGTTGTCATTAACAGAATGACTTTTTAATGGATATTGAAATAGTTTATATCAGATAATCAGACTGAGATTCAGTCTATCTTGCCAAATATGAAATTAAACATGTTTCTAACCTATGAAAATATTTATCCTGCTTCTTTAAATAGCTAAAAAAGAAAGCATTGCTCCTCCCAATTATATGTGTATGTAACAAATATCTTTGTCATATTTCTATCATCCACACAACTTTTTCTCTTTAAGTTACACACATAAAAATTATTTAGATTTTACCCATCGCAACTCTTATTCTGTCAAAGTTAAACATATTTATTATAAAGAAAAACACATATGTAAAAGTTTTAAAATAACATAGAACAGATACATTTTAAAAAACAGATGCAATGTTAGACTAATGGGAAGAAAATCTATTGCAGAGGCACTGCGTGGCTTAACAGCAAGCCATGTAAAAAATGTGTATATTCTAGTAGACCACACTGAAATGAGGTAATAATGATAATGTGTCAAAAGAGAGTCATATCTGTGCTGAATTAATAGAAGTGACAGTCTTATAATCTTAGTACCATAAGGTAACTGGCTTCAACTCCTGAACTATATTTGAAGAAATTGATGGATAAATTACAAGACCTCCAAAGAAGGAAGACTTGGAGTCTAGATATTTGTCACTCTTAGAATGGCGAAAACTGAATTCACAACTGGAAGTTGACAAGTAGAATCTGAATGCTCAAATGAGTTCTGTTTGGCTTGGACGGTGCTGAACTACACAGTACTTTTAAGTTTAGAATGTACAGAAATATTTAGAAATCAGGACATTCCTCATACAAACCAGGTATCTAGATTTTCTTGAAAATTAAAAGATCTGTCAGCATAAACCCTACATTTCCCACTAGTGACAATTGACTTAAGCTGGGAAGCTGCTGTCCACCTTCCTTAGCTAAGTATGAATTCTCCATCTTAGCCCAGCCATTTTTGCATGTTCATGCCACCAGGCTGGCTACTATAGGTGTCAGTTTGTGACCAGACAGGCCCCTGGGTGAGCCTTGGGTTATATGCGGACTAAAAAGACAAGTGGAACAATAGCTGTGCTTTCCAATCAGTTACACATGGTCACATAGATGCGAAAATTAATTTACTCAAAGTTTTCACAGAAAGCGTAGGTAGTACCTAAATGTGGAGTTTACAGGAAGACAGCTTTTCAGAGAATGTAAGAAATGTTATATAGTTTGAAATATAATTATTTAACAATAGTGTTGTCTTTTTCAGAAAGAAGGGCGCATCTTTTCACTGGAGATATCCAGGCAAAAGTTGGGTGACTAATAGCATTCATTGTCCTCTTAAGTTTTGACAATTAATGATTCTGTTAAAAAGCCATTGCATTATATCTGGGTACATAAAAATAGTACATATCAGTTGTTACATAGCTGAGTAGCTGGAAAATTCTTCTTGCTCTGCTTTAAAATCCTTTCCCTCATTCAGGTGCTATCTAGAGAAGAGAAATACGACTTTTACAGGCATAGTTGCTCAATTTCCCCACATTTAGTCTTAAACCTTCATACATAGGTATATTTTCTGTTAGTCTACTCTTTAATTTATGGTTATAGCTATAGCAAGATGGTTATGATTTGAAAATGTGAGTAGGGACTCAGATGGTGAATGAAGCTTGAAAGGCATGACACTTGCTACACAAACAATGAACCCATCTTCACTGGATAGGATTGTGTGGTTTGTGGTTAGACCACGGCAAAATAAAAGCAATCAAGATTTTATCTTCAAGAGACAAATAGGAAGATCTCAGCAACACAAAAAGTATTTCCTTTAAAAATCTGAATTAAATGTAAATAGGTCTCTACACGTCAATACCAGTTTACACAAAATAAGAAAATAAAAGTTTAAGTTGAATACAACACAAGGAAAGGATTAGTCCACAAGGTAATTGGTTCAATTTAAATTAAAAAAAAAATGAAGAACTTGAAAATAAGGAAAGTGGAAAAAAAGTATTGTTAGAGAATAATTTTTTAAATCCAAATGAAATAAAACATATAAACTTTGGATAATAATTCAAGTTAAACTCAAAATATTTATAGGCAAAGATTGAAGGACAAATACCATATGATCTCACCTTTGACAGGAAGCTAAAGAATAAAACAAACAAGCAAACAGAATAAAAACAAAGACACTGAAATAGAGAACAAGTGGGCAGAGACCAGAGGGGAGAGGAAAGGGAACTCAAGGGGAAAAAGGGGGAGGGATTTTGAGGAACAAGTATGAAAGACACAGAGATGAGGACTGGGGGGGGGGGAATGGGAGGGAGGGGGGAGACCGGGCGGGGGGGTACGGTGGGATGGGAGAAATAGATGAAAAAAAATGTACTTGAAAAGTAACTAAATAAAATAATATTTAAAAAAAAAAAGAGGAAGTTTTACATGAAGATTGTACTAAGATAACACAATAAAAGGCAGAAACTTTCGAGGTAAAATTTTTGGGGGGATAAGATAATTATGTATTCATAAAGCTTTATTCCTCATACTACTTATTAATTAAATGAGAAAAATTACAGTGGAAAATCTGGTAGATATAATCTAATATAACCTTATAAACTAAGCTAAATGAACAAATGCAATGTCATCAAATAATGGAAAAAATGTATACCATGTATCTCTTGAATATTATACCATGCAATATTCCTAAGAAAAGAATAAAACATTAACTGAAATCTAATCATAAGGCAACAATCAGACAAATGAAGGCCATTTTGCAAAACAATTGGCCTGGACTATTTTAAACCTTCAGTATCATTAAAAACAAACAAACAAACAAAAAAGCTAGGGACATTCTAGATTAAAGGAGGTTAAGTTCAAAGCATCATCTCTGATTGACCCCTACATTTAGAATAAAATAAACAGCTATATTGGGTAGTCTTTGGACAATTGAAAGACACTGAATATAAATTGCATACTATCCAATTGTATCATATCAATATTAAATTCCCTGTATGTGGTCATTGTGTTGTTGTTACGTTGGAGAGTGTCTGATGGCAGTTTCTTAGGAGATACACACTGAAGTATTCTGGGATAAAATATTGTGATATCTGCAACTAATTCTTGAATAATTTGTGCTTTATAATCTTTCTAAAGAGACAGAGTATGTGTGCAAGGTGACTGAGCAAGAAAAAAAGAAAGAACAAACATGGCCAAATTTTAACAATTGCTAAATCTAAGTGAAGAAGGGTATGCAGGTATCATTTCACTGCTCTACAACTTTTTAGAAAGTTTGAATTTTCAAATTTTGAATTTTCAATGTTTCAACAGCTAAACATTGAAAAATAATTTTTTAATGTGTAAACTATAAAAATTGAGTGGTAGTTAAAAATAAATGTTCTTATTAACTTAAGATGCACACTGAACTGTTTACAATAAAATAGCATAACATCTTTTGCTATTTTGTTTTAAAATACTGCTTTTTTCTTTAGGAAAAAAGTGAAGGAATAAATAGAAAAAATTAGCAAAATCGCCGAAGCTCAGTGATGAATACGTGAGGCTAATTCTATTTAGAAAGCTATTAGAAATGGCTGATAAAAATAATATCTTAGTGATCTTTTTAGTTTTATTTTTTAACAATAACCTTTAAAGCTGTTAGCTGTTTGGATAAAATTTTTTACATGACAACAAAAATTGAGAGTCAAATATTGGCAACTACATAAATTAACACACTTTCTGGCACTATTCAGATCAGAAAACTTCTGTCTGCCTTCTAGATTCACAAAAAATAAATAAATAAAAGAAGATGTTGAATCTATAGATTTCTTTGGGTGTTATGGCTATCTTAATGATGTTAATTCTTTCTATCCATGAACATGGTATGTGCTTCCATTTATTTGTATCTTCCTCAATTTTTTTATTCAGTGTTCTGTAGTTTTCTGAGCACAGATCTTTTAATTCCTTGGTTAAATTTATTCATAGGTAATTTATTTTTCTTGTTGCTATAGTAAATGGGACTTTTTTCTTAGTTTCTCTTTCCTTTTTTTAAATATATTTTATTGATTATGCCATTACAGTTTTTCTGTTTCCCCCCTCCATTCCCCTCCACCCTGCACACCTCCCTCCCACCATTCCCCCCCTTTAGTTTATGACCACGTTTCTATGTTTCTGCTCCTGATCTAGCTGTCCTCTTAATTTGCTTTTGTTTTAGGTATGGTTGTTAATAGCTGTGAGTTTGCTGTCCTTTCACTGTTCATCTTTTTTATCTTCTTTTTCTTAGGTAAGTCCCTTTAACATTTCATCTAATAAGGGCTTGGTGATGATGAACTCCTTGAATTTGATCTTATCTGAGAAGCACTTTATCTGTCCTTCCATTCTAAATGAAAGCTTTGCTGGATAGAGCAATCTTGGATGTAGGTCTTTGGATTTCATGACTTGGAATACTTCTTTCCAGCCCCTTCTTGCCTGCAAGGTCTCTTTTGAGAAATCTGCTGACAGGCTGATGGGAACTCCTTTGTAGGTGACTATCCCCTTATCTCTTGCTGCTTCTAGGATTCTCTCCTTCATTTTAATCTTGGCTAATATAATTATAATGTGCCTTGGTATGTTCCTCCTTGGGTCCAACTTCTTTGGGACTCTCTGAGCTTCCTGGACTTCCTGGAAGTCTATTTCCTTTGCCAGATTGGGGAAGTTCTCCTTTATTATTTGTTCAAATAAGTGTTCCACTTGTGGCTGTTCCTCTTCCCCTTCTGGTACCCCTATAATTCGGATGTTGGAATGTTTAAAGATGTCCTGAAGGTTCCTAAGCCTCTCCTCCTTTTTTTTGAATTCTTGTTTCTTCATCCTTTTCTGTTTGGTCATTTTTTTCCTCCTTCTGGTCCACTCCTTTGATTTGAGTGCCAGTTTCCTTTCCATTACTATTGGTTTCCTGTGCATTTCCCTTCATTTAAATTAGTTTAGCCTTCATATGTTCCTCTAATTTGTGACTAAAATCAACCAGTTCTGTGAGCATACTGATCATCGGTGTTTTGAACTATGCATCTGAAAGTTTGGCTATTTCATCATCACTTAGATTTATTGCTCTGGGGCTCTGAGTTGTTCTTGAGCCATGTTTTGATCTGTTTGTGCCTGTTAGGTATGAGGGGCAGAGCCTTAGGAGTTCACTAGGGCGGGGCCACCCAGGTTGCTGGTTTGTGACATTGTATGTGAAGGTGGGGTCAGAGAGGGACAATAGCAGTCCCCTCTGCTGCTTCCCGCCCCTGGGGCCTGCGTGGTCCATCTCACTGCTCGCTCCTTCACCAGTTTATCTGCGCAAGAATGTGTGACCGCGGTCACCCCTCGGTGGGTCTGCCCGCAACTCCATACCTGGGATCCGCCCACAGCTGCTGGCGCACCTGGGTTGCACGCCCAGGTCGGTCCGGTGGATCTTTCCTGCCTGACCCCACTCTGCTGCTGGCTCTGCCCCTCTTACCAGTCTGGCTGAAGGGTTCGTTGCTGTCAGACTTCCATATAGTTCAATTTTCTGTGGTTTGGCTGCATTTTTGTTGCTAAAACTTTATTGTTTTTAAACTTGGTTGTGCAAGAAGGTACAGTGCTTCCACCTACGCCTCCATCTTGGCAGAAGTCCCCAGTTTTTCTTTCTGATAGTTTATAATCTGTGTATAGAAATTCTACTGCTTGGAGTGTATACTAAGAAACCTGAAACACCAATTCAAAAGAACTTAGGCACTCCTATGTTCATAGCAGCACTATTTACAATAGCCAAGTGTTAGAAAGAACTTAAGTTCCCATCAGTAGATGAATGGATTAAAAAAACTATGATACATTTATGCAATGAAATACTATACAGCTGAAGGAAAGAATTACAATCTTTCATGACAGCATGGATGGAACTTGAGAATATTATGCTAAGCAAAATAAACCAGTCAGTAAAAGACAAATACCATATGATCTCACTTATAAGAAGAATCCAATGAACAAAATAAACTAGTGAGCAAAACAGAACCAGACATATGAAAACATGGAGCAGACTGACAGCTGCCAGAAGAGAGGGGAGAGGGAAGAATGGTAGAAAAACGGAGAAGAAATTAGTCAAAGAACATGTATGAGTGACCCATGGACATGGATAACAGTGTGGGGAATGACTGTGGGTGCTGGCGGTGGGCTGGACAGAGGAGGCAAAAGGTAGAAAAATTGGGACAACTGTGATAAACAAGAATAATGAAAAGATTTTTAAAAATATGTCAGAAGACCTGTACTAAGAAAACTAGCCAACACTGAAGATACAAATTAAGGAAGACACAAATAAATAGAAACATGCCATATTCATGGATTGGAAGAATTGACATCATCAAACTGTCCATATTACCCAAAGCAGTTTATAAGGATTCAACACAATCCCTATTAAAATACCAATGACATATTTCAGAAATATGGAACAAACATTTCAAAAATTTATATGGAACCATAAACAACCTCAGATAGCCACAGCAATTTTTAAAAAGAAGAATAAAGTAGGAGGGATCTCCATACCTGACATCAAACCATATTACAAGGCTATGATAATCAAAGCAGTCTGGTACTGGCATAAGAACAGACACATACATCAATTGAACAAAATAGAGAGCCCATAAGTAAATTCAAGTCTCTATGGTCAATTAATATT
Organism: Artibeus jamaicensis; assembly: GCF_021234435.1. NCBI lineage: Eukaryota > Metazoa > Chordata > Mammalia > Chiroptera > Phyllostomidae > Artibeus > Artibeus jamaicensis. The sequence continues at coordinate 18,982,658 of NW_026522025.1, read as the reverse complement.
TGACAAAGGGGGCAGAAGCATAAAATGGAGTAAAAATATCCTCCATGCAAGGAGTTGGGAGTTCTGGACAGCTGCATGTAAGAAAATGAAACTCGACCATCAACTTACACCATACACAAAAATACACTCAAGATGTATAAAAGAATGAAATATAAAGTCCTAGCAGAGAACATAGGCAGGAAAATCTCACATATTCCATGCAGCAATATTTTCACCAATATGTCCCCTAGAGCAAGGAACATAAAGGAAAAAATAAACAAATGGGACTTCATCAAAATAAAAAGCTTCTACATGCCTAAAGAAAACATCAGCAAAATAAAAATGAACCAACTGTATGGAAAATTATATCTGCCAATGATATCTCCGACAAGGTTTTGATCTCCAAAATATATGAAGAACTCACATGACTCCACTCCAGGAAGACAAGCAATCCAATTAAAAAACAGATGAGGGACCTGAACAGACACTTCTCCAAGAAGGACAGGCAGAGGACCCAGAGACATATGAAGGGATGCTCAGCATACCAGCCATTGATGCAAATTAAAACGACAATGAGATCCGCTTTACACCAGTTAGAATGGCCATCATAAACAAATCAACAAACAATTGTAGGGGACTGGTTTGTTTTGGTCTGGCAAATGTGACTCAGCTCTGTATGGAAAACCTACAGAAGCGAAGTGGTGGGCAGGAGCCAGACCTTCAAACCGAGTTTTCCCATGGGAATCAGGCCTAGAAAATACATACAGATTGTTATGGCTTGCTCTTGCTAAAACTTCATCACCCTGGTCTAAAACAACAAATGTGTATTGTCTATCTTCAAGATGATTTCCAAAGCATGTATGAGTTCTCCTAAGGACAGAGCTAATCAGCTCATCACCATTCCCCTCTGCATGTTATTTTCATTTTCTTGATTGTACCTAAAGTGTACACAATAACATTCTATGTAATAGATAATAAATCTTTCTCTGATGTAAGACCCCAGGACAACAATAAAAGCCTGTCTAGGTAAGGGTGGGGACACTCCCCTCTTGAGGGAGTGGCCGAGGCACCATAGGCACTCTCCCCTTGAGAGAGTAGTTGTGCCTGTTCCCTTCTTCTCCACAGGATTGTTGTTGCCTGTGCATTCATTCTTGCCATCAGCCACAGCGAGTGGACTCTGCTGGCCAGGGTCTGCCACAAACAATAAGTGCTGACGAGGTTGTGGAGAAAAGGGAACCCTAGTACACTGTCAGTGGGAATCCAGACTGGTGTAGCCACTGTGGAAAACAGTATGGAGTTTCCTCAAAAAACTAAAAATGAAACTGCCTTTTGACCTAGCAATTCCACTGCTGAGATTATATCCTAAGAATCCTTAAACACTAATTCAAAAGAACCTATGCACCCCAAGGTTCATAGAAGCACAATTTACAATAGCCAAGTACTTGAAGCAACCTAAGTCCCCATCAGTAAATGAGTGCCCATCAGTAAATTCACCAAAAAACTATGGTACATTTACACAGTGGAATACTGCACAGCAGAAAGAAAGAAAGAGCCCCTACACTTTGCGACAACATGGATGGAACTGAAGAGCATTATGCTAAGTGAAATAAGCCAGACAGTGAAAGACAAATACCATATGATCTCACCTATAACTAGAACATAATCAACAATACAAACAGGCAAGCAAAATATAACCAGAGACACTGAAATAAAGAACAAACAGACAGTAACCAGAGGGGAGTGGGAAGGAAGACAATGGGGAAAGAAGGGAAAGGATCATCAAAGAACATGCATAAAGGACCCATGGACAAAGCCAAAGGGGAGAAGGATGGAGGGTGGGAGGTAGGGGTGGGTGGGGTAGGGGAAAGTGGTGGGGGGGGAAATGGAGACAACTGTAGTTGAACAACAATAAAAATTATTTTCAAAAAGAAGTCTTAAGCTTAAGGGCATGGAAAACCATTTTATGTAATTGTGAAAGATACCTTCTTCCCATGTAAAAAATATTGTAGTTCTAGAGTACTCTGCTGTTGATATTAGATGGTTGGAATCTAAATTATCAGAAAAATGGACTTTATCATACTCACTATTTTATACCTCTCTAAATATACTCTCCCCAAAGTCAAGTTAGGTGTATCTAATTATTATGGCAAATTTTCAAAGTAATTTTTTCTTTCTACAAAAAATTACAAAGCTCTTTATACTTAGCCAGATACAGAATGAAATTATCTGTTCCACACAATTCCATAAAATATACTATAAAGGGAAACATTTTGTCTGTCCCTCAGAAATACTTCATACTTTTCAGTGCAAAAAACTGATACAACTTTCTTCTAATTAAATGCTAAAGTTAAAATTTTGTATAACAAATTTAGAAAGAATTATATCTATGTAATGGTCTTGACCTCAATTTTATAGGAAAGATAATCTCGATAAAAGCAGATTTTCTGTCAACTCTTTGCATACATCCTGATGCTCTTAAGTTGATATATTCATCTTTTTATTCCTTTTTATGACATGCAGTTAGAACAATGACCCAGAATGAAGAAGATATTCTTGTGTTCTCTGTATGAACAGATACAAGTGATATTTGACTACCTGTACATAAAAAGGCAACAAAAATCAGTAACAAAAACAAAAGTACCTAATGAGAAAAATATATAATGTCACAACATATACATCAAATATTTTTCAGATTATTTCCCTACAATTCCAACAGTTCTAGTATTTTAAATTTTTTAATTATTTGTAACTTTTGTGCATATATTAGTGATTATTCAAGTATTTCCTAACAGTTACTTCAGATATTTTCTGGCAGTTAGAATAGGCCTTTTCTATCTCTAAATACATACCTACAAATATATACATATACATACATAAAATCCATCTTAAAGTCTCTCCAATTTTCCAGAATAAAAATATCTACCAGGAATGTGTTTCTTCTATGAGTATTCTTTTAAAAATGGAAGCATATTTTTTTAACTTCTGTAAAATTCTTATATAGTAACAGACTGTTGCAAGACCTTTGTTCCAGGGATTAGAAAATTCAGTTGAAACAAACGTAATTTTTTATTCCTTATGCTGATTTCAGTGTGCAAAGAGTAGAATCCTAAATACATCTAGCATTTGCTTTTGTATATGTAAAGTGTTCGACCTTTACACCACATGAGTTTACAAGGTAATTATATGATGGTACTAGCAAGACTACAAACTAAAATTACTCAATAATAAAACACGTATGCAATATAATGTTGCACACTGTGAAGAACAGCCAATATTACACAGTACGACTCCTCAAGCATTTGAGAAATCATTCAACAAAATTACAGCTTTTGAAAGCAGAGATTTTTCTTTAAAGAGCAAATAAGGTCAAAATTTCATTAAAGGGCATGAAACACAGCCTGGAACTATTAATCATTATAGAATATAAATCTTTTAGTGACAGCTCTTCACAGTTAAAGTGAACATTTGCATAACATTTTACTTAAAATAGATCAAAATAGTAACAAAAATTATTTGAGTTCTACCAAATGATTTCATTAAAAATAAGATATCTATAAAATTTTGTGAAACAAGGAGGGTGTGAAAAAGTCCTCAAATGTGTACTCTAATATAAAGATTTCAAAGTACTATGGAAATTAATAGCATAATATAAAATAAAGGGAATGCATACTTAGTTTGGCTTTTAGTGTAATGCTTTATTGCAAAAAAGCAAAGTTTACCAAATGTTGCATGATGTTTCTTCTCTATTGCTGAATAATAAATAATTCCAAAACAGTGCCTTGAAACAATAGGGATGTGTTACTCTTCATGTGTCTGTAGTTGACTGGGCTCTTCTTTTTGCTCCGTATAGTGTCCACAGTTCTACCTGAGACTGCACATATCCAGATAGGCTGAGCTACTTATGCAATTATATATCAATTTAAAAAACTAACCAGCTTGAAAAAAAACAAAGGCTGAGCTGGAAGATTCAAGAAGGCCTTGGAACTGACTGTTATTGGGGCCCCATTGTCTTCACTGCTGCTTGCTCTTAGCAGGCAGTGCCTCCAGGAGGCAATGTTGCCCTCCAGGGCCTCTCCGCAGGACCAGTCTCCAGGAAAAAAGCTAGGACAAACTTACTGCATGGTTTCTGTGCTCCCTGGGGGAGAATTCTGAAAAGGTAAACTTCAGGGCGAAAGTATATGTCGAATCTCTGCTTGCATCAATTTGCTAATGTCTCATTCATGAAAACTTTTGTGTGACCAAGCCCACAAAATTGTGTGCAAGGACCACAGAAGATATAAATAAAGTGGGAGGAGCATATTCATTGCTTTTTCTCAGTATGATAGCCTACCACCTGAGAGATATCTTCCTAAATTTACATAGAATCTATGAGATCAAATTTCCATTTTTCTGCTTCACTCTATGATAAGAAAAAAATGTTATTCATTTATATCTCTAACAAAAACTGTTTCATGAGTAAGAAATATCACAGATAAGATGTACTTTATTTTTTTCCATTATAGTTTGTATTCAATATTATTTTGTATTAGTTTCAGTGGTACAGCATAGTGGTTAGACAGTCATATGTTTTACAAAGTGTTCCCCCTGGTACTCTGAATACCCACCGGGCACCATCACAGTTATTACAACATTATTGGTTATATTTCCTATGCTGTACTGCACATCCTCATGACTGTTTCATAACTACCAATCTGCACTTCTCAACCCTTCCATCATTTTCACCCAGTGCCCCCCACCCCTGTTCTCTGTGTCTGTGAGTCTGTTTGTTTTGTTTCTTTACTTATACTGTTATTTATACTGTTCTTTAGATTTCACATATAAATGAAATCATGAGGTATCTGTCTTTCTCTAACTGACTTATTTCACTTAGCATGATACCCTCTAGGTCCATCCACAAGGAAAATTGCATTTCTTGAATTTTGATAATAAATAGAGAGGAGGAAATATCTTCCTTAAGAATTGCTAACCCAGAACATTTCCTCAAAGCAGCTTTAGAATGGAAATAAATATTATAGGGGTGGTCAAAAAAACTTGATGTAAAGAATTAAAAATTTAGTAACCCTAGACTGATGCACTGGATTCCTGGAAGAAGCAAATCAAATATACCCTAGAGTAATCCGTCTTCCTTCTGGAATGCAAAGAATTTTTTACAGTTAATCTAAAAAATATAATTTCACAGTCGAATGTGAAAGGAAAACAAAGTGCTATGAGTGAGAGGCAGATGGCAAAGTCACACAGCAGAATACTCAGAGTTTTGATACTATAATTGTCAAATGATGAATAAATGAAAGGAACTGAAATGCAAAGATTGACAATCAGACTTTAAAATATGACCAATCAGGAGCCCTGGCTGATGGCTGGTTAGAGTGTTGTCCTGTTGCACCAGGGCTGTGGGTTCAGTCCGTTAACAGGCAGGACACATACAATGAATGCATAGATAAGTGGAACGACAAACTGATGTTTCTCTCTCTCAAATCAATCAGTAAAATAAAATATGACTAATTGTATTAAAAGTAATAATTTAAACATTACAAATAGAAACTGTATTTATTAAAAATTTTAAAATCTATCAGTGTACTTACAGGAAAGGATGTATAACTGAAGACTAGATTACTGAATTTGAATAGAGGTCATAAGATAGTATGAATAATGCATCAGTAACATGATTAAAAATATGAAAGAGAGGTTAGAAGACAAGAGTCTAATATATAGCAAAATTGCTTTTCAAAATGAGAGGAAAGAGAAGGGTAGCAACCATTTTTGAAGAGCTAATGACCAAAAATATTCCTCAACTGATGAAATATCAAATATACAGATCCAAGAAGCTCTATGAATCCTGAGCAAGGGAAATAAAAACAGACTCAAACCCAGAGAGAAAAAGGCAAGATGTAAAATACATGTTATTCTAACAAAGTGACCGTTAGATGGTTAAAGAACCGGTACTAACTCCATTTTTTGCTTGGGGCTTTTTGGGGGTCTATTTTTGTTTTGCTTTTTTATTTTTCAGTTGCAGTTGACGTTCAGTATTTTCTTGGTTTCAGATGCACTGAATAGACTAGTGCACATCTCTATAAATGGATAGGAAAGCACAGCTTCCCTCTCCTTTGGTAGCAGCAAGAAGCTCCAACTATGCAAGTTGTAGCCTCACAAGAAGCCCCAACCCAGTTTAACATACAGATGTGAGGGGAACACAAATATTTAGTTTATAATATCAGCCTGAGTTGGAAGTTTTGATAATTAGTGTTTAGGAAAAGGACTATGGATTGGGGCCTTCCTAAACAGAGATATAGGACCTGTGTGATACATCTCAGCCTGGGTCTGAGTCTCAGACTGAATTGTGTGATAGAATAAAGTAAACTTTATTTAAAATAGAGTTGGGAAGCCCTGAAGAAGGAGCTTTCTCACACTGCTACTTGGGCCCCTAATAGGAGGACAAACCACAGCAGGAAGAAGAAAGAATTTCTACTTCCCCAGCAAAACACCTCCACCTTTGCCAGTTGTCACCTGAGCCTTTTCAGTCGGTTGTCTTCAGGTCCAGGCTCCTGGTTACAGCCCAGCCAGTGAGAAATTGTCACATTCGGCCAATGAGAAAAACTATTAGCACCCTGAACTCTGAAACAATCCCTCCCAAATTCCTCTTTTTTCCCTAGAAAAGCAAGCCCCTTTCCTCGGTTGTTTGAATTTACATCCGGTTTGCTGTAGCTTATTTGTTCTGAATTGCAATTTGTCTGCTCTTCCCAAACAAATCTATTTTGCTGGTAAAATAACTAGCTCTTTATCTTTTTAAGGTCAACATATTTGCCTTGATTCACCAGAAGCCATGACTGACACTAGGAACAGGGAAACAATACTTCCCTGTGGCCACTGAGTGTGTGTCTCAAGAAGGTATCCCATTCTATAGAGTGGTCAGGTGAAAGACCCATACCCTGTGCAACATGTGGGCCCATTGGAAGACAACATGTGAGGGAAGAAAAATTACAATGGGGCATGTTGAGGTGTTACTACTAAAAACAAATGGTTTCCTAGGGCCCTCCAAAATATTGTTGTTGTTGCTATTAGCTCCACCATCAAAACAAGGATCCCAATCTCAGGGGTTATAGGGAACACGCCCAAACCATCCCAGTGGGACAGTCACTGACTCAACCCTGAGGAAGGCCCCTACCACTAACAATACTGATCTGAGGCCTTCTAGCAGGAGAAACTTATAACTATGAACAGAGTAGAGAGGACATCCTCCCCAGCTGAAATATATCTAGTAACTACCCAAAATGATTTGTCTTAAAAAGACCTTAAAATAGGGGGACAAAACAGAGGTCTAAAATTTGACCCAGCTGAAAACACAAAATTCACTAAAATGATTTATACAAAAAAAAAAGGTACAGATTGGCATTTTACCTCTACGCAATACATTCTGAATTAACTTTAACAGCTGCTGAAATGTACCAATTAGCAAAGCTTCATGGCCTTTATCGTGATGGGGGCTGCAATTATACTTATTCCTGGAGATCCCACTCAATTCAAACAGTACCTTTCTAACATCAGGGGAGTTACTAAACATAAAATAGGAGATAAACAGGTATGCCTTATGTTAGCCCTTGGAAATATTACCACCTTGCCTAAATTCTCTGGTCATAGTGCCCAATTTTCTAAAATATCCCATAGTGGTCATGGCTGGTCTGAATTAATGAGCAATAAATTAAAATTAAATTCTGTCTTTGGCACATACAATTGCTTGATGAAAGAAACCCTGTGGACCTTTCCCTAGATAAAAGAGTTCATACCACCCAATATACAGGCATACCTCAAAGACAGTGCAGGTTTGGTACAAACTGCTAAAGAGACAAAAAAAATGCAATAAAGTGAGTCACATGGAATTTTCAGGTTTTAACCTGAAAAGGGTGAATGGGACCTCATAGTGGATTACTGTCATGTTAATACTATAGTCACACCTGTTCACATTATAAAATACTAACAATCACCCTTAAACTGTACATTCCAATTTTATAAAAATTACTGACTCCATTCAGCCAGCAATGGTAAATGCTCTGCAGTTATGGATTTGGCTAAGATATTTAGTGTCTATTTCAGCAGCCTTCCAGAGGCTCACCTGGCTACCCTTAGGCTACCTCAACATCCCTGTGATCATGCATCATCTCTGCAGGCACAATCTAAACTGCATCCATCTTCCTCCAGGAGCACAAGCATGCCATCACACTGGTGACATCCTCCAATGAGATCCATTTGGTACATTTATTCAGGACCCAACAATACTCACAAAAGGGTATTGGGCCAAAAAGGCAGTGAATGGGCCACTCTCCCACACATGGTACAAGGCCCCACCACTCCAGTTAAAATCCTGAAAATTATCGAGAAGCTGAGAGCTGCTACATCACTGACACTATCAACAGCTATTGGTCTTCTCAGCACCCACAATGTGCTGAGCTCAAACACAAGATTTTATTTTCCTCTGTTGACACCGGGCACTTTATTAGTGAGAAGCCTTGGCTTGGGGGAGGAAGGCTGAGCCATATAGGACCAGGACCCAACTGCACAAATTTTCCTGGTCATCAGGTATTCGTTCCTCCATGCAGATTTAGAAGGAACACCATCATAGAGGAAATACCTCCCACCTCCAGAAGGCAATGGCCAAACAACAAGGATATGAGGGTCACCCTTGGCACAGCTGGGCCTTTGGGACAGCAGAGCTTCCATATCGAACTCCATATCACTGGTTAAAATTTCAGGATCTCTTTCTTTTTGGTGTTCTCCTAATGCCAGAACTGCCTGCAAAAGAGTCCACCTAGGACCAGACCCGGGCCAGCCTAGGCACCACTGAAGCTCCTTCACCTGGGTGTAGTCCCAGACCCTTATTCCTCAGTATGAGGCCATGTTATCAATGAGCAGACCTTTGCTTTGCAGGGAGCCCAGGCTCACAGGGAGCATGGGCAGCCAGTGCAGGGTTCTTGCAGTTGTGCATGTCACATGGCTTGCATGTGGGAGTAGAGAAAAGAGAGCTTCCAGTTGGGACATCCAAAACAAACTCAAGATCTTTTAGAATTTGGGATCCTGAGGCAACATATTTGTCCTTTAGAAATCTTACTTAAGTCCATTTACGCTGTTACATGCATATCAGTCTGCTACTAATGGAACCTTCTATAACACAAAGCTCTAGAATCTAGCCAAATTGCAATACAAGGCGTGCTTCTATTCATGTAGTCTAAAGACTTCTTTACTCTAGAGGATTTAGCAACTCTCTCTCATTCCTCCTGGAGACCATGGACCACCCATGATGGCAATAAGTTGCCCGTGGGCTTCTAGTACGAGAAATTGCCCTCCTTGGCCCCACACTATATTATTCATTAAAATAGTAATTGTTGGGTACACACTGAGATTTTCTGAAAAAGAGACATTACAGGTCCTGAGTTTGTGGCCCTTCCCACCGAGTTGTCCATTATGCCTTAGGTAATGAAATCAGCCACCATGAGCTCAGCTTGGTCACTGAAGTCTCCTTGCTGCAACATGGAACCAGAATTTGGACCTCTACCCTGTAAGAATAGGGAGGGGTGAGGTGTGGGGAAATATTGTCCTACCTTCATTCCCTTGCTAAATGCCACAGTGACAATGGAGGTAACCTCAGGCTGTATCCCTTAGCTTCCTGAGAAACCTCTTGATAACAAATGAGTGAGCATCAGAGTGAGGTTGAAGGAAGGATAGCAGAACCACCATTACATAAGATGAAGCTCACTGGAGATTTGCTGCTTTTCATCCTTTAACTGCATGTTCCAGATCAATAATGGAAGCCAAGAGTCAGCAAAATTGGCTGAATGTCATTCAGCCATCTTAGCACAGGGTACACTGGCCACTGGCCAATGATTAGCCTCATCTGTGTGTTTTTACTGACTCTTGAGTATGGTCTAGTCTAATGGCAGCAACAATCCCTCCTCCAAAATTTTCCCTTTGCATAAAGAATTCCAGGTGTACCCCAAATGTATCAGAAGGTCACTATATTCCTGCACATGCTGAAGCCATACATAGTGCAAAGCCTCAGAGTTCCAGACATTATTGATAGTGACCAAGGCCCTCATTTTATTTCTTAAAATATATAATATTAGCTTAAATGTTGGATTCTTGAGCAAGATATTCAATAGAACCCTTAACACCCTTACCAGTTGCAGGCTGTGGGTCTCATAAATCACCACAATGTCTTCTTTAAATAAAACCAAATTCAATTAAATGAAACATGGAACATTTTAGTGATCATTCAAATATCAGGAATTGTGGGGGCAACTTTGTCCGCAGGTTCCTCCGTCCACCACGGATGAAAGTAACACTACCAAGACATGATTTTCTTGTGGAGGAGAGGTGGCCAATTTCTCAGAGGAAAAAGGCCAGGAGCCCCTTCCTCCAGGGGATTTTATTGTATTGTAATACACAGGAATACAGGCAGCAAAGATCAAACAGTAGATAACATTTCAAAGAAATCTGAGGGCTTAGTCTGAGTCAGAGTCTGTCAGGAAGAGAGTTTTGCAGAAACTTTAGGGTTTCCTGCTCAGACCCTTAACATATGAATGAAAGCACAGGTTTTTTAGGAAGTCTTTGTGATGCCAGGTTTTTTTCTGGGGCCTGCTCTGGCAAGGCAAGAAACTGTACTGCCTCCCCCATCATAGGTTTTCAGGCTTAAGTGGATTAGAGCCAGGAAGCCCTTCTCCCAAAGGACATGGGGACTCAGGCTCTGTCAGAATAGCCCAGGGTGAAGATCCATCACTCCCTCTTTCGTGCAGCCTCCCCCGCCCCCCGCCGAGTCCTTCCATGATGGCCTCCCAGTGATGGTGCCTGGCTTAGGTTGCTCCTCCTCTGAGAAGTCGTACCCCACAGACTAACTGACCATGCTTTGGGGGCAGAGGGAGGAAGCAGAGGCAGTGTTTGCTACCAGAGACAAGCTTTGTCTCCTTGTGGGCTCACATTCAGAAGTTGCCCACTCAGCCTTAGCCATGGGGGGGGTAGTTACAACTCCTGAAAGCAGGCAGAGCAGCTCCCAACAGGAAATAAATTGTAACAAAGACTATTACTCCATTTTTTGATGCTGACTGCTGATGGCTTAAAATGCCCACACTCTCCTTTCTCCTACTGCCTGGATCACTGGCAGGAAGTTCAAACACAAGCACCTGGCCAGCACACAGAGACCCTTACCCCACCCCCAAACTGGAATAAAAGCTTACCCAACACAGTGGAACAACAACAACAAAAAAGCCAGTTGTAGACAAATTTACAAAGTATGACTGAGTTATAATAAAAAGTTATAAAAGGCAAAAGTAAACATATTGTATATGATATAGGAATACAACTATTTGGTAAAACTAAAGGAAAGGAAAAGAATTGCAAATTCAAAATTCTGAAACAGGGTAGAGGCAAAAGATCAGGATTTAAAAGGTCATAAAGAGATTGCCAAATAAAGGGCAATATTTTATTTTTCTGAAAACTATGTGATGGGTATATACAGATGGTCTTTTATACATATTTTAATGAATATTAGTTTATAGACTCAAAATTTAATTCAAATAATTAAAGTTTGTAGTTCTTGAAATAAAAAACGCTATCATAAAATGTCTTGGGGTTCGAGGCTATTAATACAAGCATGAAAAGAGAAAAAAGAAAAGGGTAAAGAACTGGCAATTTGCCTTTGTGAGACCATGAAGTACTGACTCCCTACCTAGCTGAGTAATTATGGAGAACACAGTCATTTCAACCAATAGGAGCTATTGTAATGTCATAGATATGTGTTGGACAAAACTGTTTTAATTTGCATTCTTCATTGTCGGAATCAATTGTATTGTTATTCTAAATGGATTTTCTAGGACATCTTAGGCATAAATATATGCAATTAATGCATAGATATCAGATATTTTCCTCTGTATTTATACTACAGACCTTCAAGCAGCTCTAATTACAGTATGTATTATGTTTTGTGCATGTGTGTGTCTGTGTGTGTGGACTGTACATTTTCCAGTAAATTAGGTTAATAAGTTACTGTCATCATTCATTATCATTAATTTTCACAGAAAACACAGAAACATAATGAACTAATATTTGTTTTACATCCACGTGTAAAATTGTATAACAGAGGACCCTTGCATGACCAAAAATTAGAATGACGAGGGAAGGAAAGTTCCCTAAAAATTTCTAAAGATGGATTATCACTAGAAATATTATCACTGAGATGAATAAAGAATGCCTGTTAAAGCCCTAGCTGGTGTGGCTCAGTGGATTTAGCACCAGCCTGTGAACCAAAAGACCCCTGGTTCAATTCCCAGTCAGGGTACATGTCTGGGTTACAGGCCAGGTTCCCAGTAGGAGGTGCATGAGACAACCACACAGCGATATTTCCCTCTCTTTCTTCCTCCTCTCCTCTTTCTCCAAAAATAAATAAATAAAATATTTTAAAATAATAATACCTGTTATAAAAAATTCCTGTTATATAATTTGTTTTAATATACAAACAGAAAAATTAAAGGCATTAGGAAAACCAAATATAATAAAAAATGAATGTGTGACCTATGCCCTATGAGAAAAATCAACTTAATTATGGTTTGTTACAATGGTTCCTCTTTTACACAAAGTCCAACTTTAATTAAAATCTTTCCATTTGATCAGATGGAGCTGCAGATGAGATTAGTAGAAACTACCTATTGTTCTCCTTCATTTTGATGTACTGCATTTCAGCAGTCAGGAGACATACAAAAGAAAAGCACTTCACTAGCTCTTCAAAGGGGTCTGTTATGATTCTAAATTTAATTAAATTAGATTAGTTGTACATCATTTATATTACTAAAAATCTCAGGCAGTTTCTAAGAGATTCCCCCTCCTCCTGTTCCATCCTTACCCTCATCCATCATGCCCAATTTAAAATTACAAAAGCTATGTTGAAAGGAGTTATTTCTTCTAGTAAACAACAGAATATTTCTTATAAAATTGTCTTACTTTCCTTTCAGCTGTCCAGAAAATATAAACAAGACTCAATCAACAAATCACTTAATGTCCATGTTAACAGAAATGACAGCTCACTAGTTTTTAAAAAGTCCATTTGCTGTTATGAATTTCAATAATGAATAATCCCTCATTTTTCTATGGCTTCTGTATTTTTCAGATGCACATTTTTCTGACTTGCATCCTATAAATAGAGATGGACAAAAGAGATCTAGAAATAATTCATTATACATATATTTCTATGACTAAAAGTTGATCTAGCTGCCACAGAGGCTATTTAAATATTATCTTTTAGCTGTAGGACAACACTATCTCAGGAATCCAATGTACTATATCTCTATGTACATATTGGCTGAAAAAAATGTTAAAATGTTAATGTATTTCCTTTAGTTTTTAAAGCTACATTATGGAGCAACACGAAACACAGCCCTAGGTAACAAATACTGGTTTTGGTACTTCGGCAGAGTAGAAGCTGGGGGACTTTGAGGAAAGTTTTAGTAAAAATGCAAATCCCTTGAAGACGTTATTTGTAGGAGGATGGTGGCTGTGAGGAGGTTGTAGTGAGAGCTTAGAGGATAGTAGGAAAGCTCTTACTGGACATCAAAAGAAAGGGGTTTCTGTATGCAGTGGTAGAAAGTTTAGCAATGCTGTTGTCTATGCTAATGTAGAGAAGAACATGTATCTAATTTGCCAGGCTACCTGGCTAAAAAAAGATTTCAAGATAGAATGCTGAAGGTGCTACCTGATTTCAAGTTTCTTATAGTAAAACATGAAAGAAAAAAGGATCAGAATTGTTTTAAAAAATATCCGAGACTTACTAGTTTTGAAATTTTAGTGCCTTCAGATGACAAAGAATACTAAAATTACGCGATTAAGAACAATCTGACAGTAACCAGAGGGGAAGTAGGAGGGGATAATGGGGGTAAGGGTTTTCAGGAACAACTTATAAAGGACACATGTACAAAAGCAAGAGCAAGGTGGAAGCAAGGGAGGGAGGTGGAGATGGCTAGGGTGGGGAGAGGGGTAAATGCAGACAACTGTAATTAAACAACAATAAAATAATTTTTTTTAATTTTTTTAAAAAACAGAGAGAATGGCTCCTAATCTTCTGGCCACTCTTAGGAAAGAACAATTTAAAGAAGTGAAATAAATCAGACAGTGAGAGAAAAATACTGAATGATTCCACTTCTATATGGAATCTAAAATATAAACAAACAAACAAAACAGAAACAGTCTCATGGATACAGAGAACAAGCTGATGGTTACCAGATGGAAGGGGGCTGAGTGGAAAAGGCAAAGGGACCAAGAAGTACAAATTGGTAGCTACAAAATAATCACAGAGATGTAAAGTGCAGCATAGGGAATAGAGTCAATAATGTTTTAATAACTATGTACAGTACCAGGTGGATACTAGAATTATCTGAGGGATCACTTCATAAATTACATAAATGCCTAACCATTATATGGTACACCTGGAACTAATATAAAGTAATATTGAACATCAACTGTAATTGAAACAAATTGTTATATTTAACCAACCCCCCCAAAAAAAGAATAAGCAGAGGACCTTACTGTTTTGGTAATTAATAAGTAAAACTGCTATAAACATCTGTGTGCAGATGGATATAAGTTAATTCCTTTGGATAAATATTAATCCTCACAAACATTTGATGTCATCAGTGTTCCAGTTTTGGATCATTCTAACATGCACGTAGTGATATCTTAATTTTGTTGTATTTTGCACTCTCCTCATGGCACATGATGTGGACTATTTTTTCATATGTTTATTTGCCATTTGTACATCTTTTTTAGTGAGTTACCTGTTTAGGACCTTTGCTCATTTTTTAAACTATATTTTATTGATTATGCCATTACAGTTGTCCCATTTTCCCCCTTCATTCCCCTCCACACTGCACACCCCCTCCCCCTACGTTCCCCCCCACCTTTAGTTCTTGTCCATGTGTCTTAAGTTCTTTTGTGTTGTTTGTTTTGGGTTTTTTGGAATTTTTTTAATTATTTTTATTGATTATACCATTACAGTTGTTCTATTCCCCCCTTCATTCCCCTCCACCCTACCCCCCCATCCCCACCATTACCCCCCTTTAGTTTATGACCATGTGTCTCAAGTTCTTTAGATTCTATATTTCCCATACTATTCTTGCCCCCCCATCTATTTTCTATCTACCATCTATGCTACTTATTTTCTGTACCTTCTCCCCCCTTCTCCTCCTCCCACTCCCCTATTGCTAACCCTCCTTGAGATCTTCATTTCTATGTTTCCACTCCTGATCTAGCTGTCCTTTTAGTTTGCTTTTGTTTTAGGTGTGGTTGTTAATAACTGTGAGTTTGCTGTCCTTTCACTGTTCATCTTTTTATCTTCTTTTTCTTAGGTAAATCCCTTTAACATTTCATATAATACAAGCTTGGTGATGATAAACTCCTTGAACTTGACCTTATCTGAAAGCACTTTCTTTATCTGTCCTTCCATTCTAAATGAAAGCTTTGCTGGATAGATCAATCTTGGATGTAGGTCTTTGGATTTCATGATTTGGAATAATTCTTTCCAGCCCCTTCTTGCCTGTAAGGTCTCTTTTGAGAAATCAGCTAACAGCCTGATGGGAACTCCCTTGTAGGTGAGAACTCCTTATCTCTCACTGCTTCTAGGATTCTCTGCTTCATTTTAATCTTGGCTAATATAATTATGATGTGCCTTGGTGTGTTCCTTCTTGGGTCCACCTTCTCTGGGACTCTCTGAGCTTCCTGGACTTCCTGGAAGTCCATTTCCTTCACCAGATTGGGGAAGTTCTCCTGTTTTATTTGTTCAAATAAGTTTTCCATTTGTTGCTCTTCCTCTTCCCTTTCTGGTATGCCTATAATTCGGATGTTGGAACATTTAAAAATGTCTTGGAGGTTCTTAAGCTTCTCCTCATTTTTGTGAATTCTTGTTTCTTCATTCTTTTCTGTTTTGTTGTTCCTTTCTTCCTTCTGGTCCACTTCATTGATTTTAGTCTCAGTTTTCTTTCCATCACTATTGGTTCCCTGTGGATTTTCCTTCATTTCACTTACTGTGGCCTTCATTTTTTTCATCTAATTTGTGACCAAAATCAACCAATTCTTTGAGCATCCTGATCATCAGTGTTTTGAACTGTGCATCTGGTAGGTTGCCTATCTCTTAATAGCTTAGAAGTATTGGCTCTGGGGCTTTGATCTGTTCTGTTTGAGCCATAATGTTTTGGTCTGTTTGCGTCTGTTACGTGTGAGGGGCAGAGCCTTAGGTGTTCACCAGGGTGAGGCAACCCATGTCGCTAGGTTGTGACGCTGTATGTGGGGCAGAATCAGAGAAGAAGCAATGGCACTTGTTCCTCTATCTGTCAGATTTTGGTCCCCTCTGCCACTTCCCACAAGCAAATTAGTCCCTTCTGGTGCTGGCTCCCAAGTGGGTAGGCTTGTGTACGTTCAAGAACCCTGTAGCCCTCTCCAACAGAATCTCCTGTGAGGCTGGGAGCCTCTCCCGGCACCTCAACCCTCACATGTTTTTCCAATTGGTGCTTTTAGGCTTTATTTCCCATCGCTGGGGCCCTGGGTTGCAGAGTCTGTCTCACTGCCCCCTTTGTTTTGCCTGATTTATCTGTGCACGAATATGTGTCCTCTGTCAGCCAACTGCCTGGCACACCCTGTTTCCTTCCCGCATCCAGTTCTGCTAAATACCACCTCTTCCTGCCAGGACCCCTCTCTGCTTGCCGCCGACTCCGCCTCTCTTACTGGTCTGGATGAATGGTTCATTGGACTTAGGTACAGTTCAATTTTCTGTCTGTTCTGGTTGTGTTTTTGTTTCTAAATCTTGGTTATCCTTAAATTTGTTTGTGCGAGGGGATACAGTATTTCCACCTACAACTCCATCTTGGCTGGAAATCTCCCTTTGCTCATTTTTAATCAGATTGCTCATTTTTTGTTGCTTATATTTTGAATGAAGGCGTTTTATCACATACATTTCTGCAAATATTTTCTCCTGTTCTGTTGCTTGTCTTCTCATTCTTTTGACAGTGTATTTTGCAAAGCACAAATTTTGAAGTCCAGATTATCAATTATTTCATCAATTATTACTTTGGCATTGTGTCTGAAAGTGTCACATCACCATGCCAAGATCATCTGGATTTTTTTCTATATTATCTTCTAGGAGTTTTATAGTTTTCTGTTTTACATTTAGGTCTACAACCAATTTTGAATTAATTTTTGTGAAAGGTGTCTAGATTTATTTTTTGTATGTAATGTCCAGTTGTTCCAGCACCATTTGTTTAAAAGACTACCCTTTTTCCAATGCATCATCTTTTTTGCTTTGTCAAAATTTGTTTGGCTATACTTACATAGGTCCATTTCTTTGTTCCCTATTTTGTTCACTGATTTCTGTTTTCACCAATACTACACTGTCATGGTAACTGTAGTTTTATAGTAATTTTTTGTGATATCATGATTTATAATAGGAAATGCATAATTGGTCTTTTTTTTCCCATTAATGACCAAAGCTCATAAAATTGTTTGAATTTCCTAAGTGATAAGAGCAATAAAAGTGAAAAAGGTATTTCTTTATTCAAAAGAAGTCCCTTTCAACCACACCTGAGTGTATGTTAATGAGGTAACTTTTGGAAAAACCCTAAGGATGGAGAAAGGGGCTAGTTTCCAGGGAAACAACCATGTGATTTGAAAATTGGAACTTTTAACCCCAACTCCCATCCTTCAGGTAAGGGAGAGAGGGTGGAGGTTGAACTTATCGCCAAAGGCCAATGATTCAATCAATCATGCCTATGTAATGAAGCCTCCATAAAAATCTTGGAAGTAGAGGGTTCAGAGAGATTTCAGGTTTTGAACATCTGGAGGTGCTGAAAGGGCGGTACACTTGCAGAGGGCATGGGAACTCTGTGCTTCTTTCCACATACCTTGTCCTATGTATCTTTTCCATCTGGTTGTTCCTGAGTTGTATCTTTTGTAACATACCAGTAATCTAATATGTCAATTATTTTCCTGTGTTCTATAATCCATTCAGCAAATTATGGTGTTGCTGGTGAAACAGCCTGTGGTAGAGTCAGACCGGACCTCGGTTCAACCACCACAGTACTTGAGTTCTTGCTAAGAAAGAATTTAGAGTCAAGTCTCAATCTATAAGAGAAATTTTATTGAGTAAGTCACAGAGGTAGAAGAAGTGAGCAGTATCAAAAATAGGCTCAGGAAACAAGTTAAAGAAAGGGGCCTTGGAGCTTTGGGGAGAAACAGGTAAAGGTAATGTGCCTGGGGGGAAGACAAGGGGAGAAAGAGGAGGGAAAAAGGACAGGCATGCTTTTGGGAGGGAGAGCTAGGAGGAAGAATCACATTGGGTCCTCTGTCTTAAGGACTTTTAAGGGTGGGGATTTTTAGGGGAGGTCCCAGGGAAGAATCAATGGAATACTCCACCAATCTTCCAGGTATGCCCTTTCAGGGTCATGGCTTCTACCAATTAGTTGGTGCCAAAACAGGGGGTCATTGGTCATTGCCTCTGGTCCTGATATCAGCCATGACATCACTTGTAGGGTTTTGTTGCTTTTCTGGGCCTGGAGCTGAAACACAGCTGAAGCCTGAATGTATTTGATGTTGGTTAGAACCTTATTGTCCTGGGAGCTTAAGGGCTGTTCCCCAGCCCCCTTGTCTCCCCCCTGAGGCATCTAATGCATGACTGGTGATGTGCCAGGGGAGGAAAGGTCAGGGGAGTGTCCAAACAACATGACAAGCACTATGAAAAGTCAGTGTGTCTAGACAGCATAACCAACAATATGCTAAGGAAGGAAAGATCACCCTGGGCGTGAGGTCCTTGTTTTCCCAGTTTTTCCCATTGCTAGGCAGCTGGGGCTTTCTGCGCTGGTGACCTTCCGTAATCAATCATGACTATGTAATGAAGGACATGCCTATTGTCCTTGCTCTGCTCATGCCTCCCTGCCTGCCACAGTGGGAACCTCTGATTGATAACTACTCAGCAAGAAGAAAAAGTGATAACCTGGACTTATAATTGGCATCTGAAGTTGAAAGGAAAGTACAGAAAGAGATATTTCTTCTTAGTCTCAAAATTAGGTAATGTCACTTTCTAATTTTGATCTTCTTAAACAAGGTGTTGGTTGAAAAGTCCTTCAACAAGGACTTTTGCTTCTCCATATAAACTTTAAAATCAATTTATAGATATCCACAAAATAACCTGATTGGATTTTGACTGACATTGCATTGAATGGCTAGAGCAACTCGGAAGAACCTGACATTAACAATATTTAGTAATCCTATCCACAAATATGCAATATTTCTCCATTTATTTAGTTCTTTGATTTCTTTTATCAGAGTTTTCTAGTTTTCTACATGTAGACCTCACACCTATTTTGTCAGATTTATACTTGTTTCATTTTAGGGGATGCTAATGTAAAAGCTATTGTGTTTTTAACTCAAAATCCCACTTGTTCATTGTCAATATATAAGAAAGTGATTGACTTTTTTACATTAACTTTATATCTTTCAATCTTGCTATAATCACTGATTGGTTCTAGAAATACTGTGAATCCCAAGTTTAATAAACACAAAGAGATATACATCTGGCCACATCATAGTCAAACTGCTTAAAAACAAAGACAGAAAAAATCTTGGAAGCAGAAAGAGAAAAACAGCTCATGTTCAGGGCGACAACAACATAATTAAAGACTCATTCTTCTTCAGAAACAATGGAGTCTGGAAGGCAGTGGAATGGTATATTTTAAGTACTTGGGGAAAATAATCAATCAAGAATTCTACATCTAGCAAAACTAGTGTTACAAAATAAAACTAAAACAATGACCATTCCCGTAAAAACAAAACAGAGATTTTGTTACTGGGAAGCTTCATCTAAAAGAAAAAATTAAAGAAAGTACTTCAGGCTGAAAGAAAAGTTCAGCAGACAATAGCTTGAATTGAAAAGAAGTAATAAAAATCAAGTGAAATCATAAGTATGTTGGCAACTATAAAAGACATAAAGGAAGAATAGAAGGAGAGAGAGAGAAGCAGAAAGACAGAGAAATTGAATTTCTCTTTTATTCTTTGAATGTCTCAAAGACAATAATTTTTTTCTATTCTTTTCCTAGAATCTCCATCTTGTTCAGAGTGACATGAAAACTAAAAATGTTTCATTTTTTTTTAATATTTTATTTATTTATCTTCAAAGGGGAAGGGAAGGAGAGAGGGAGAGAAACATCAATGTATGGTTGCCTTTTGTGCGTCCCATGCTGGGAACTGGCCTGCAGGGAACTGGTCTGCAACCCAGGCATGTGCCCTGACTGGGAATCGAACCGCAATTGTCTGGTTCACAGGCCCGCGCTCAATCCACTGAGCTACACCAGCCAGGGCTTAAAAATGTTTCATTTATTTTGATAGCAGTGCCTTTTGGAGACTGGGCATTTGCACATCCCAGACTCCTTCCTAAAACCATGATGCTCGTTGCCCCAGAATTTCCTTGGATTCTATGAGCTGCCCAATATTGTATCCAAGAAATTCCTTTTATGCTTGTTAGCCCAATAATTTGTGTTGTTGCAACTAAAGGCAATTAGATAATATTTACTTCTCAAGAAATAACTGGTTATTTCCTCATCACACATTCATTAATTTGTTATATTTATTGAGTAACCACTATGTTAGTTTCTGGGATTACATTGGTTAAAAAGATAGATGTATCTTTGCTCTCATAGAGCTAACAATTATCCAGATGATCAGAAATTAAACAAACATTATATTTCTTTTTTTTTGTCAATGTATGGTTGCTTCTCATGTGTCCCCTGCTGGGAACTGGCCCCTGATGGGAACTGGCTTGCAACCCAGACATGTGCCCTGACTGGGAATCAAACCGCGATCCTTTGGTTCACAGGCCCGCACTCAACCCACTGAGCTACACCAGCTAGGGCCCAAACATTATATTTCTTTTCTTTTTTTTCCTTTCTTTCTTTTCTTTTAAATATATTTTATTGATTATGCCATTACAGTTCTATTTTCCCCCTTCATTCCCCTCCACCCTGCACACCCCTCCCCCTCCATTCCTCCCCTTTAGTTTATGACCACGTATCTCAAGTTCTTTAGATTCTATATTTCCCATACTATTCTTGCCCTCCCCTATGTATTTTCTACCTACCATCTATGCTACTTACAGTTAAACACATGGTAAACTCTATAAAAGAAAAATATAAGAATAAAAATAGGGTATTTCTCTGATTTTTATGTTGAAACCCATGAATGTTCAAAATTGTAACTTTTTCTGGGGTTACAGATTGTGGGATACTTAACTCCAGTAACTTATCTTTTAATTTATTATATCTGTGAATCACTTCCAAATCCCAGAAACACTCCATGAAGAACCATGACATGTTTTTTCTTTATCTATTGTCTACTCATCAAATTTTAAAAAAAACTTGTTTATACAAAGCACATCTCTCTTATCCCTAGAGATGGGTTTAGAGTATATTTACATTATGGAAAAACTCGATATTATTGATCTGTAGTAGCCGAGTTGGAATCTCTCTTTATAAAAGTTTTCTCCTCCTATATCTTACTAATTGTCAGGGGGAAAAATGACGTGACTGAAGATCTTTAATGTGCCATCCATTTAAAAACAAACCTCACGCCTGCAAGCCACAAAAGAAGGTCACATGAATAGTCTCAGTGTCATATTGGCAACATTCTCTGCTACTTGAATATTTAGGCCATTATTTTTAATTGCATCTCTAGATACAAAGAGGGTCAGCATGCCACATTTTCAAAGTGAAGCTTAGAACTTAAAAGGAAACACTGTGTAAACCATAAACAATTTAACAAGCCCAAACTTCAAACAACACATACTTTATTATAAAACATATAGTATCTTTAGAAGCAAATAATACAACTTTTGCAAACTAGCAAAATATTACCGGTTTTCCCATCAATGTAATATTTTTGATAGGCATAGTAGAAATGAACTATGTTATAAAATGTTTCTTATCTCACAGGCATATTTGATTTAAAATACATTACATTTATTATGATAGAAAATACATTTTGTAAACATAAAGTTATATAAGTGCAAAAATGGCAACTATTCAAAGTATAAATACCTGTGATTTCTAAAAATTTTATCTTTCACAAAAAGTGATAGCTGCATTTGCTTAGAATACCACATTTTTTAAAACATTAAGCAATTTGTAAGATTATAAGCACAATTTTTCAATCATGACTACATGTGCGTTCAGTGTATATACAAAGCCAGTTTTGTCAAACTTTAATGTAAACATCAAAACTTCTATTTAACATTACACTGGAGGTCCAGGGTATGTAAAAAGGTGAGATAATGTTTATTTTTGAGAAAAAAGATGAGATAAATGTATATTTATCTACTATATCTAACATAAATATATTTATTATAACTTATTTTTATTAAAAGAATAATTTAAGTTTACACCCTAAATAAACTCTTGCTTGAAAGTGAGTTTTCAGCAGGTTTATTTATAATAGCAAACACTAATTTTCAATTAGCAGGAGATAGATATGTGTTGTGTTGAATTTATATAATATGATGCTACAGTGAAAATGAATGAACAAAAGTTACATGAATCAATAATGTATGGATCTCATGAATATAATGTGTGGTGGACAAAGCTACAGAATACTTGAAGAACCATATTACTCTATAAGTAGATCCATATAAACCAATATTATATATGTACTATAGATATAAGAAGATATATATTGCTTAAAAAATGTAAGTGCATGGTATGATAAACACCAAATTCAGGTCAGTGATTATCTTGGTCGGGGGAAGACGTGGATGATAAAGAAGATAAAGGAAATTTCTGATTGTGAAGGGTCTGCACAGGGAGCTTCGACTCTATAGGAATGTTTCATTTCTTAGGCTGAGAAAATCTCTGCAGAAGCCAAAGATACAGCCCGGAGGCTAAAGACCCGTAAGAGGCTCCCAGACTGCCACTCCACTGGAATGGCCAACTAATGGAGCTGCTGCGTCTGCCACAGTCAAGGAGCTGCGCCCTCAAAAAGCTGCCTCCCTGGCAGCCAGCTCCAGAATCTCCCTGCCAGAAACACAGTGCCCCAGTCAGGGAGCACTGCATCGGGCACCTATCACCACAGCCCCCGACTCCATGACCATGAAGCCTCTGCCACAGGCTGCTCCAGAAAATGGGTGCCCTGCACTCCACCTCTTCCCCCCGCAGAATTTATTTCTAAATCAAAGCTTCATACAGAGGCTTTCAGTTGGTGCTACCGAAATCCCATATCTGTATCCCGGCAGGAAGAAAAACTAAAAAATGTAGGTCTGTTCTTCTCTTCTTTTGAAAAAAAATGATAATATTGAGGAACACTTGTAATGAGAGGGTGTTCAAAAAAGTTTAAACAAACTACAATAACAGATTCCATTAGTCAAGGACAAGGAAATATTAACTTTGCACCTGTATCCTCCTAGACCGTTGGTTTGTATGTTTTTTGTTTTTTATTTCTGGGGTTGTTTGTTTTTCGCCATGGGCATATTTGTTTATCACATCACAGGAAGTGCTGATGGCCTTTCAATATGTACTGAGCATCCTCTGTAACAAAGAGAACCTAGCCAATGAAAATTATACGCAGAACTTTTGTGTGCAAATTCCAAGAGGTCACCTTAAAGGAAAAGAATGGGTCTTTCATGATTTCTTCTTCCTATTTGCTGGAAATATAATGACTGATTTGATCAGCCACTTTAAATCATAGTGAATGTGGTAAAGATGGTAAAACTCGAGAGAGAAAGAATATAAATTTTTTTTTGAAAGTGCAGCTCAGCTTTGGACTAATGCACTGTAAATGCGTTTGAATGAGAGAAAAATAAACATCTATCTTATTTAAGCCACTTAAGTTGTGGTAAGTGGTTCATTGTTTTTTGCTGGCAGCCTAAACTGGTCTTAACTAATACAATAGAAGGTAGTAGTAGTATTTCAACATCTACTTAAAATTTAATCTTAAGGACAACTGAACAAACAGATATTTGAAATCTCGGGATTAAGGGTCTTGCCTTTTTATAACGCCCCATGGTTAAATAAGACAGGCAATGAAAGATAAATACCATATGATCTCAACTATAAGTGGAACCTAGTCAACAAGCAAGTAAAGTATAACCAGAGACATTGAAAATAAAGGACAAGCTGACAGTAACCAGAGGGGCGGAGAGAGGGGCATAATGGAGAAAAGAAGGGGAAGGGTTATCAAGGAACATATTTATGAAGGACCCATGGACAAAGCCAAACGGGGGAAGGATGGAGGGAGGGAGGTGGAGGTGGGTGAGGCAGGGGAAAGTGGTGGTGGGGAAAATGGAGACAATTGTACTTGAACAACAATAAAAATAATTAACTGATTGATTGATTAATTAATTAATTTTAAAAAGCCCAATAGCAAAATTTCATGGCAATTTGCCTAATCTTTTGGAGGAGTTGATCAAAATATAAGCTTCACTTTTCCATACAAACATGTTATCTTCTTTCTAACCTATCAAGTTTCTCAACTTTATTCTTTTTTTTAAATATTTTATTTATTTATTTTTCAAGAGAGGGGAAAGGAAAGAGAAAGAGTGGGAGAGAAACATCAATGTGTGGTTGCCTCTCGTGTGTCCCCTGCTGGGAACTGGCCTGCAGCCGAGGCATGTGCCCTGACTGGGAATCGAACCTCGATACTCTGGTTCGTAGGCCCGCGCTCAATCCACTGAGCTATGCCAGCCAGGGCTTCAACTTTATTCTTATAAATTCTACTCTAAAACTAATTCCATAATTTAAAGGAGCCTGTCAAATGTGAACTAACTATGGTACACAGATTAGTTTTTAGTTCTTAATCTTACTTTCTTTGTAATATAGCTACAAATTTATTTTTATTATTATATTTTAGTTATGATATTTAATTCATTACATCATTAATTATAATTAGTTAATTTTAAAGATTTATGCAAATTTTCCCTGAGCTAGGCACTGGGTAAGTTGCTGCAGCTGCAATGATGAATTCTATAGTCCAATTCTACAGAATAAGCTCACGGTTTAATGGGGGAAGATGGGCACATAAACTTTAGCATACATTGTTATTACATGCTATTATTAAGTACTAAAGTACTAAGCGAAGAATCACAGTCTGCTAGTAGCTTATGAACTTCCAGAGCTTTCATTCTGACTTGCAGGATTTTTAAAATTTTTAAGAAATTCATGCCTATCTATTTCCCCCATAACTACATATAGGCTGGTACTGATCTCTATGTATGCTACCATTTTTTATGAACAATTTCTAATGTTTTTAAAATATCAAAGTTATAAATTCTATTTCTACTTTTCCTTAGATTTCTAATCATGTGAAGGCTTGTTTCTAATACCTAGGCAAAATAACACCTAAAAATATGCATTGAGCCCTGACCAGCGTGACTCAGTCGGTTGGGGATCATTCCACAAAGCAAAAAGTCACTGGTTCAATTCCTGGTTTGGACACATGCTTGGGTTGTGGGTTTGGTCCCCAGTCAGGGCACATGTGAGAAGCAACCAATCTGTTTCTCTCTCACATCAATTTTTCTCTCCATTTCCTTCTCCCTTATTTCCCCTCTAAGAATAAATAAATAAAATATTTCAAATTATCATTGATAATTATCAAACATTATCCATTTTCGACTCATTGATTGCATTTAAATAAGTCCTCTACATTAGCTAAAAATAATTGCTTTCTCTTTATCTATAATTATCTTGTAAACAGTGAACTCACATTTTAGAACAGTGAACTCACATTAATCTTCAGTTTTGGAATGAAAATATGATATGAAGCAGAATCCAATGTTCCTGAAAATCATATATTTTATATCTATTGTTTCCTTGTTTATAAGGATTACCACTTCACCACTATACAAAATAACTTTGCATATGCATTTGATGGTTTGAGTAGTATATTGTAGTATAATAGAGGGATGAAAGTCTTTATTCTTAGAACCAACATCAAGCCTAACTTTTTTTTAATGCAGTATAACATTAATAATCATAAAACAACTAGGAAATTTGGCAAACCATTATGAAAATTATCACAGTATTAAAGAAGCCAAGGACCTCAGTAAGATGTAGTGTGTGAGCGCAATCATGCCTAACCACAGAGTCATACATCTCTTATTCAATAAGCCAGGAAGATGCATTATAGTTTTAAAGGCCAGATGCTCTGGGGCAAAACAAATGACTAGCATGAAAAGGCTAAGCCAGCAGATACAATCACATAATGAAAAAAGTTTAGGGAAAGAAGTGGAATGTGAATTGTGTTGCTATCAATAAAAGCATAATATTGACATACTACTTCTTTGGAAGCCAGTGAGGAGATATCAGGAGGAGTGGTATGCTGAGAAAGCCTAGATATCAGGAGAGACAGAGCAGCATGCTAAATGCATCAAAGCTGATGAAGTACACCTTGGGTAACCTAGCAAATAATGAATTACAATCATCTAATGAAGGGTGAAAATAAGGAATCAACCCAGTTTCCTCTTCTTTCCCTAAAGCTGACAGCATTCTGAAAAAAAGAAAAGAACTGCACTACTTAGAATAGCTTTCATTTCACACACAAAAAAAATCTGTTCTAATAGGTTATGAATATTTGTGTGACTTTAAATATGATTGAAATAGTCAGCATATGTATTTAGAGTTTAAAAACTATGCAATGTTAGCCAACAATATTGAAAGAAAAAATATAATATTTTCAATAATTCTCTTTGCTAAATTCACTTGGAAGAGTTGGAATGGAGTATTTCTATTGTCACCTTCATTTGTGAAAATAACATAATGAGCACTCATTATATGTACTATTTATGTTGTTGGGTTTACTTACAACAAACACTCATTTAACATACATTCATTGAACTCCTAAGTCAAATACTATGCTATGTTCTGTAGAGAAACAAAGTTGTGAAAGATATGACCCCATTATTAAGGTAGCTGATTGTATAATGCAAGAGATTATATGACTAACAAGACTATAATATAAAATATGAAAAATGTCATTAGAAATATATAGTAAAATATAAGGAGGAAAGGATTTAGTTATTAATTCAACAAATGTTAAATGTTTGTTCATTAAGTCAACATTTATTCATTAATCAGCAAATGTTTTCCAGGATTCTTCTAGGCACTGGGGATAGATTAGTAAATAATATAAACAAGGACCAAGCTTTTCTGTGTTTTTACAAATGTTCACAGACTTTATATTCATGAGAACTTGGTAAGGTAAGTATTATTTAAAGGGGGTGACTATTTTAATGTTTGGAGTATAAATAATGGCCTCCCAGAAGTATCAAAAGCCCAGGGCTTAGAATAGCAGGAAATTCAGTCTCCCTACTCCCACCCTTCCTAGAATGTAGCCCAAAGTGCTAACATATATCAAAGGACCAGCCCTATTCACTTCCACTTTTTGGCTGGGGATAGAATTTAAAAGCTCCCAGTCAAGGGGGGAGTTCTCTAGGGCTGATATCAGATGTTATTGCATAGGGCTATTCCACAACACTATATCCTCAAGATGACTGAGTAAACCAGGAATAGATTTAACAGTGGTTTACATTAAAAACAAGAGCCAACAAAAAGCAGTAAAACAAACTCCCAGATACATCCTGAGGGTCTGTATACTTTGGTTTTTAATAAGCAATGCTTATATTACAATACGATGAAAATGTTTCATTCTGAATGAATGATAACACTGTGGTACTGAAATGATCAAAATAGACTTATACGCACAATACTGTATTTTTAAGGCAGAAAGACTATCAGATTCTAATAACATTTTCATTAGTGAGAATTAAATAGAAATTTATTTTCTGGCTAGTCCAGGGAAGTATGTTAATTAGGGTATGCAATTTTATGATGATTCTGGTTAAACCAGTAGCATTTTATAAATTTAAAAGACTGTTAATATTGGTAATAATACTGTATGTTTCCAAATCCCTCAAATCCTTTCAGATTTAGAATATCTTCCTTATGACATCTCTTTAGGGGCACAAATATTAAGAATGGATATTTGGTATTATCTGTTATTTTTGGTATTATCACAGTAAAGAATATTATTTGCAACTTAAAGATAAGGAAGCTGATGATTCATAAGTAAAAAATAGCTAAAACCATAATTCAAATAAAGTTGATGAGAAGTATACTAATAACTCTCAATTCAAGCTATGCTTCAGAATCAACTGTGGACTTTCCAAAAATGCAAATACCCAGTGCCATGCTGAGAACTGTGAATTGAAGTTGCTGTTATAGTGTCTCCATCATTATATTTTAAAATCTCTACTGGTAAATATGACCTAGCTTAGTGGAGTAAAACCTGTCAAAAAGCAAATTAAATTCAAGATGCTCCAGTTTCTGAAATGAAATGGAAGCTAAAAAATAATGGTAAGAGGTAAAGTGGAAGGAACATTTGTTTTTCTGAGTCCAAAAGAAATAATGAGAGAAGTACTGCTCTTGGTTTGCATAATTGGGCTTTAGATTGTGACCAACACAACTTGCTCTGATGCCAGTCCTTCCAAGATGAATGTGGTACTTGTCTCCTCTAATTCAGAGCAAGTGGTGCAGAAGGAACTACTATCGCCTTAAGTCCAACTTCTGATTTCTTTCATTGGCGAGACTAAGGGCCAAGTCCTGGGTCGATGCATCAGTAACACTCATGCTGCTGCTCCCTGTGCCTATGCCCTGGCCAGACAGACATGGCAGGTAGATTGGTGCAACAAACACATATGTACCCTAATACACCTTCCTGAACCCTATGATGAGACTTGGTACAGAAGGTGACATTTACTTGGCCTTCTAGATCATTCATTCATTCTTGTACTCATTTATTGAGCAAACACTGAATATCCACTGTCATTTTGACAACAGTGCTTGATACTGGAAATACGATAATGAATAAGTCATGTACCTTGAACACAGTAAGTGGCAGGAGAACCTCTTCACATATGCCTGGCCTCTATTTCAAGGGCACTTTTTTTAAGTACTCATGTGCCATGTGTCATAGCTCTTCATTCAAAGATATTTAAAACATATTTATCTAAGTCTTAAAACATGTTCAGTGCTGTTTTGTATTATTTCTTATAACAAACATATAAGGTAATTATTATTTTTATCTGTATGCTACAAAGAAAAGAACTGAGATTTACAGAGAATAAGTATATTGCTAAAGGTCACACAGACAGCAAGGGGTTGAATATAGTCTTGAACCTAGGTTTATCTGACTTCAAAACTCATGTTTTTAACCACTGAGCTCACTTTGACTTATTTGAGGGTAGGAATATTAATATCTGTCTAAGACCTACAGAGCCCTACAGAGAAGCTTTCATTTATTTCTACTTCATCTTCATAAAGTAGAAATATTATTGTTTTGTTAGTAAATTAGAGGGAGGGAGGGAGGAAGGAAGAAAGGAATATCAGAAGGAAGAAAGTAAGAATGGAAGGAAGGAAGGGAGGAAGGAAGGAAGGAAGGGAGGAATGGTGGGATGGAGGGAGGAAATGGATATAAGGAAGTGAAGGTCAGAGGTTCTCTACAAAGACCACTAGAAGTTCACATCCCCATATACTTCCATTCATATGAAATTTCAGCCTCATTCTGTTGTCAATATATTAAGGAATTATCAAACTTCTCATTACTAATCTGCAAAATCTGATTGTAAGAAGGGCTTTGTCATCTATCTTCTCCAACCCACTCTCTCTTCAAGCCCCTTCCACACATTAACCATGTTGTCATCTCCAGTTTGGTCTCTAAACTCCTTTAAATTAATTTGTTTGTTGATTTGCTTTCTAAATGGGATTGGTTAATTTAACTTTTGCCTCCATTAAATAAAACTAAAATAGGCATTTGGTGGCCCAGGGGCCTAAGAAGGCCTTGGTTAAGGTGAACTCAGCCATAGCAGCTATCACTTTCTAAAAAAAATAGACTAAGATATTAACATACTTAACTACACACTGTTTATGTTTGCCAGTAAGGTTGCTTCCTTGTATTTAGCCAAATAAGAATTCTGGCAAAGGTTCTAAGGAGAGTAGTAGGAATAATGTAAAGGCCAGTGAAAAGAAAGGAAAGTAAGTACATTCCTTG
The DNA here is from genome assembly GCF_021234435.1 of Artibeus jamaicensis. NCBI lineage: Eukaryota > Metazoa > Chordata > Mammalia > Chiroptera > Phyllostomidae > Artibeus > Artibeus jamaicensis. The sequence goes on along the minus strand of NW_026522025.1, from coordinate 18,952,586 downwards.
TAGTGCTGAGCACTCTGAAAGACAAAGCAAATGATAATCAAACTTAAGAACTTAAAAAGCTGTCTTCAGATTTGTTGTCAGTGATGAGAATTGAAATTCTTTTTTGGTCAAAATTGAAAATATGTTTATGCCAAAAAAATTTTCAGCATAAAAAGAGATAAAAGGAAGTTGCATCCTGGCATGATTGTAAGAGGAAAAATGTTTTGACTCCTAACTCTGCCTAAAGCAAAATTAAATCGTGGGTGGTTTGCTAAGAGTTCTGAGCATGGTGCCTAGAACACTGTGGGTGCTCGGTATACATTTTTAAAACAAATCAATGAATTTGAAAAGTCAGGAAAACATATTGACTTGTACCTTAAAATATCATGAGAAATTATAACAGAATTTCTCATAATCCATTTCATTATGCTTCATTTGAATTAAAAATACATAATCTTTGGGAAAGGAAATACTTATCTGTAACATGAAATCTTCACAAACAGTAAATTTACTTCAGCTTTTTAAAATACAACTAATTTAAGCGGGCAGCCAGTTAGCTCAGTTGGTTAGAGCGTGGTGCTAAAATACAACTAATTTATATGTGAGTGGCTGAGAATATGAGGTCCCTCCCCCTAACATAAATAAGAAAATGTCTTTACCTAATTCCACTTATTTATCTCAGAAGGTCTTCTTTACCTCCTGAACAGCCACTTTTTTCAAAACACTATAAAGAAACTCATTGAACCTTAATCAATTATTTAGAGTAGCTATTCTCTTCAATTCTGGCTTTGTAATTACCAACTTCATTTTTTTTCTCAAGAAGAAGAAACACTTCTGGACATATTTTGATTGATTTTTATCAGGCAGTTCTCTTGCATTCATTTAATAATGGACTTTCAGTTTTGCTTAGTTTATGCTAATAATAACATTTAAATTTTAGTTATTAATAGATTCATATGTCTCATTCATGTTTGAAAACAAACCCATAATTTTTAAAGAGAGGAAAAAATTAATTCTGCTTTTGTGCAGTTTGAAAACCAGATCTCAGTTAAACATCATTTGTAAGAAAAGTGAACATTATTCAGAGCCAAAATTGCCTCTACAGGTTTAATTTACTTTTCCTCATTTTGAACAACAAATATTTGCGTGTTTTTCTTCAATAAATCCTATTGTCTTCTTTATCCTGTGCATGATAAAAGAAAAATATGGCATTGGCTTATTTCCTTCTGTATGAAGAAAAATGAAAAATCTACCCTTCTTTGGAAAGAGGCAGAATGTGATTCTTCGATGTTATACCCAGTTGTGGTACCTTTTGTGGAGTAACTAGTTCCTGTAGCATATTCAGAAAGGAAGAATAGGGTGAGATAAGGGTATATAGAGAGAAGACAGATAGCAGGAGGTGATTCTTCTAAGTATTCCCCTGAAGCATAGCATATCCAAGGTAGGGTTTGGAAAGAGTGATAAAGGAGAGGTAGCTGATTTTTCTCTTCAACTAGAAATACACGTGAACTTGACTGATCTTGGAAAACCAGCATATCCAAGCTGTCAGCCCTTCCAAAATAGTGCTGGGTAGCCGAAGCCCTGATGACCATTTGAAAGTAGTTCTTCCCTAGGCACTACAATCTTTACTTAGTGACCACCTGGGTTCCCTCACTGTTGGAACATTTCTTAACCCTGGTACTTTAGAAACTGTTGAATTGCAGGCCTATCACAGGACTTTCTTGACCAGGGGAACATGTAAAATTTCCTGAGAAACATTTTGTCAAACTATACATACTTGCCCGATGCCAAGTAAACCACCTCAAGATTCCGAGGCAGCTCCATTGGGAGTGGTTGTGACCCTCACGCAGAGAATAGATAAAGGGAAAGTAAGTAACTTAGTGGCACTGGTAATTGTATTCCCTCCCTTTCTTTTTAAAAAATTTTTGTTTATAAATTTTCAGAAAGAAAAAAAGGGGAGGGGAGAGAGAGAGAGATTTGTTGTTCCACTTAATTATGTATTTATTGGTTGATTCTTGTATGTGCTTTGATTGGGGCTTGAATCCCCAACCTTGGCATATTGGGAGGACACTAACCAACTGAGCTATCCAGCTAGTTGGTTATTTTGTAATAATTGCATTTACTTCTTAAGTTTGCACTTTTCCCTTGGTTCCTAAGAGCAAACCCTTAGCATCTTTTCTTTATGGTATAATACAGTAGATCACATGCTACAAAGTCAGTATCCTCACATGCTGTAGCCTTAGTAATCAGAGGGACTTTCCCCAGCTCTCTAACCACAGATCAACAGCTTTACCGGCCACATCTTTTGTTCTTACTGAATGGCCACCTGGTCTCACAGTGGTGACCTTACCCTTAATGTTTCTTCTTCCCATTGTGGCATTTCTCTAGGATAGCAATAATCCCTAAAACATTACACAATGCTCACCCCTGGATCTCCTTTTTTCCCCTATATTTTTGTCATGTGTTCTCTGCATCCTTTTCATCCCACTGTCTCTGATTGTTCCTTAAATTCTTAGCCATCTCCAATATTAATTCTTCATCTACCACTCTCTTAAGAGGTCTTAATCCAAGTTACCCAACTGTCTAGTGCATTAGTAACCCAAATACTATACCAGACAATAAGGCAACATGCTCTAATATATGAAAACTTTCCCCAAATCACTTGTTTGTTTTCTCAGTTTTCTTATTCTTGTTCTTCTACCTACATTTCTCACTAAATTTTTGTATCATTGTCTACCTAGAGTCACAGATACAATGTCAGATCCTCTGCATCACTCGGTCCTCACCTTTAATGCCACAGTGTTCTATGAATGTTACTTAATTTTCCTCACTCTTCACTGTCAAGTTCTATTCATAGATTAGAATTTTATCTTCTCTCTACTGACACCAGTGAGTTCCTTTACCCCCTGCCTCCCAGTCTGTGGACTACACTTGATCTCTCCAACTAATGTTGATATCTATGCCTTCTCTAGTCAGCTCTTTTTGATGAGGTTTTATGGCAGAATTATTTGCACAATAATCCATCATATTACCTAGCTTCCTCCTTCCTAGGGAGCATATGTTCCTGTAGGAGGCAGTATTGTGAGAACAGTTTCAAGTACAGCCTCTTGTCCCACCAGAATGACTTCACCCTTAGGCCTGCTGCTGAACCTGCCCTTCAGCTTACTTACACTTACGAACTGTTTCTGCCAAGGATCCTGTTGATCATACTTCCTGAGAGTCTACTTCTCCCCCAGGCATGAGTCACCCCTCTCCCTCCCATCACCCCGAATTTCCATGCCATCTCTGGGTCTATCAGCCATCTACGTAATGAATCCTAATTGTGAATGAGTCTATGGACTTTCTCATGCAGCTACTCAGACCCAGGCAGATCAAGGATGTGGCTGGACATCTGTTTGTGTCCCTAAGCATCCTACCACAGTTAGGGACACAGTCTGCCCGGGGCAGATGGAGGCTCTCCAGAGGGGTGTTTTCTAACCGCACTTGCTGGCACACCAGGGGGGTACCTCCATTCCTGCCCAGACACACATTATCAAACACAAATTCCCCAAAGCTCTGGGATAACAAAAAGAATGTTAATTTAGAAATCTGATTCACAGGTCATATTGGACTCATCTTGAGTCCGTGGTCCCTGAAATACTTACCCTCTTTAGGGGATAAAGTACCCAAAGAGTCATAAACTAACCCCAAGGACAACCATGTTAGAATTCAGAACAACACAAGAAAAGCCTAACATCTCTTTAAGACATTAACGTATAACATGCTCACAGTTGCCCTCCAAAAGTGCCCACTGGCTGCTGGATAAAGTCCAAATCCCCAAGTAAAGCAAGAAAAGGCCTTTTCCTATTGCCAATAACCAGATGTTCTGGTCTCATACTCACCTTCCCACCTGATACTCCCTCCAGGTTTCCCCACCTTACGCTGCATCCTGCTGAACACCAAGTGCACAGGCTTTCTGACTCGCCGCCTGTGTTCACGCCACCTGTGTTACCTGAGGAGCGCTGCCACATTCTTCCCAGGATGGGAACAAAAATGTCATTTCTTCCACTGTTCTCAACGGTTTTCTCAGCTTCCATACATCGTTAAGAAGTCCCAGGTAAATAGCTATTACATTAAGTTTTCATTGTTAGTATGTATTACTAAATTCTACCTGGTTTGGAGCTAATATCATTAAGTGTTTTGTGAATGACTGAATCCTTCTTGTGTCTTCTCCACAAGATTCCAATATTTCCTTTGATGTTAACTCTCTAACCCAGAAAGTTGCTGATTATTCTTGTTCTTGAAGAACAAGAATGGTAAAAAGCCTGGCAAAAAGTGTTCTCACCCTGGCCCATGGCAAACATCACAAATCAGTTACAATGTTCATTTCCTGAACCAAGTGTTGTGGGCTTGGATCTCTGGAAGCAAACGCTGAGACAGATGAAGTGTGGGTACAGGGTATACCCACACTTCATCCATCAGGGAGTAACACTGTGGAAGGTAAGTGGAGCAAACAGGATCAGGCAGAGGGAGAAATGGAATGTGATGCAGGCCTGGCAACACCTCAGACAGCACCGTGGCAGACTCCAAGCAAATGCCCATCAGAGTTGTTCTGCTATAGGACAAAAATGCCCGCCCTCCGATCCTCACCAGAATAAATCGTTGGATGTAGGCTGCCTTGGGAAGGGCATGACCTTGTTTGAAATGATTCTCTCAGCTGAGACAGAGTCTGAAGCAGCTAAATGCTGGAGGCTGTCAGCTGACTTTTCTCCAGAATCCAGGGCAAAAAAAAAAAAAAAAAAAAAAAACCTTCCTTAAAGAATTGCCTGGATGGTGCATCTTGCCAATATCACACCCAGAAGCGGCATTGGGCTTTTTCTCTGCACAGCACTCTGACTAGAGCAAGTAATGAGAGTTGGCAGGAAAATCACACCATGATGCTACATCCTTCCCTCAGAATTTTAGACACCAATCTCTGGGGTATTTTCCCACATGAACTTTAAAAAAGGTATTTCTTTTCCAAAGTTTTTGAACTCTGGACAAAATGACTGTATTTAAAATTCTAAAGTGCTGTTAACTTTGAAACAGCTCCTCTGCCAACGAAATAGCACTTTCAGCAGTTTTAAATTTTTTAATTCTTATTTACCAGGTAGGATCTAAAACAGCTCCTCTTTCCTCTATATCCAAGAGATTTTAGGAGAAATTAACTCTTGTTCTCTAATGTAAGTTCTACTCTCTCTCTTGCTCCCCACCTCTCCCGCCTCACTGTTTCCCCTCTTCTTCCCTCTTCCCCTCCCTCATGTACCTTGCTCTCTCGCAGACCTCATCACCTCTTTCTCCCCTCTCCCTCTCATTTGTTCTTCTTTCCTTTTTTCTCTCTCCATTTGTAGTTCTGGTCAAAATTTATCAAACTTGCCCATTGTGGGGTTGACATCTTGATCCATATCTTTGTCCTAGAAAATACTCTGAAAAAATAATTTCAGATTAAAAATTTATGAGAGAAGTTAGGAGTAAATGAAAACAGTGGAAGGAGAACCTGCTTTTGCCCTTGTTCATTTTATTTGGATTTTAGACTGGAAAATTTATTCCGCAGTCTGAAATACCACAAGCACATCAAGTAGCTCTCGGTACCGAGGGATATGTTATAAACTGTCCCTGACAAACGATAACCAATTCCATCCTGGTCAGTGATGAGATTCAGTTAATAGGCTTCCTTATCCCTCTAAAGGGAATTACAGAGTTTGGTGAGTACGTTTATCTGAACAAGTGCAGATGTGTGTAACCTAATAGCACTTTGCTAAAGTTCTTACACTGAACTCCCAGTTTAAATGTCAGTAACTACTGAAATGGAGTTGAAAATATTTGCAGTGCTGAATCACACTTAAAAATTTCCGGGTCTGTGGTTGCATTTAACTATAATACATCCATTAGTGGATTGTTTCTTCGTATCTCCATGACGGGGAGAGGGGGGGAGCCAGGGGGGCGGAGACTCAGTCTGTTTATTCCTGTCTGTATGAAACATTACTTTTTTAAAAGATTTAGTTTTAATACACAATATTGCTTTTAAGAATTTTCTTAGAGCGTCAAGTGGTCGCATTATTGGCATGAGTAACTAATGTATTCTGAGTAGGTGATGAATATATACATTTCCCATGGATCCGACCTTCTAAGAGGGCAGGTCCCTTTTATCCTTCAGAGCTGAAGGATAAAATAAAAAGTGGGAGAAAACATAATAAGGGATTAGTTTCACAAAAACAAGGTACATTGATGGGAATAAAAGAACCTAGGATCTGGTGGAGAGAGGAGTAGACAGGGAGGATGAAGTTCGAACAGCTAATAAGTGTGACTTTGGCAAATGGGAGGTGTTTATAAAGGATTTTTAGGAGTATTTTCTGTGATGGGCTGTAGATTATTCACCATTCGGTAGTGAAGAAAATTTCAGGCAAGACCATAAAACTCAGAACCTTCAAGCAGGGGTCAGCAAATAACTTTTAGCCCCGGACCACCCTTTTGGTTATTGCGAATAATGCTGCAGAGCCCACTGACCTTTTGTTTTACATGCAACATGTCCAGGAACCACCAAACTATTTTCTGTAGTAGCTGGATCATTTTATATTTTCACCAATGTGTAAGGTTCCAGTTTCTCCACATCCCCAGCAAGACTTGTTTGCTTGTTTGTTTTCAATTACAGCCGTCCTAGAAGGTGTGAGGTAACACATGTAATTTAGAATGGGATGGCTGTCTTAATAAGAAAAAATATGACTATATTCACATTTAAGTTATTGTGGTAAAAATTTGGTTACCAGAAGGAAAGGATTTGGTACAGGGTAGAGGGGGCCAAAATTATGGTGATTTAATTTGACTTTGGGTGGTGGGCACACAATGCAATATACAGATCATGTATTATAGAAATTCTATATGAGCCTATTGACCAATGTCACCCAATAAATTTAATTTAAAAATAAAAATATTGTTGGCAATATACTGCAAACAAAGTCAAAAGAATTATATTAAATTAAGAAAAATTCATAATGTGGGATGATGACAAAAAAATGGCTAATACCTATACTACAAAAGGAACTGCCTCAAAATGACAAGAAGTGACAAAAATCCAAAAAGCAATTCAATAATTAATATGAATGCATAATTACAAATACTCAAAAATATGACAAGATAGTCTAATCATTATTACTCAGAGGAATGCAAAGCATAATAACAAGTTACACACACCTGGCTGCCAAAGCTTGAAAAGAGCAACGCTGCCTATTGCTGGGCTTGATGGAGAGAAGGGCAGGGAAGAGGGCTGGCAGCTGTAGTTGATAGAAATGGGAGCTGCAAGAGGTTGTCCGGAGAACAATTTATACAAATATACTAAAATATTCCATTTAGGTCCCATATAAACCAGACCTGCTACTTCAATTGGGTGGCACATCTTAACCTATGTATACAAGACTGTTTAGCTCAGTATTATTTTTAGAAGTTAAACATTTTGACATAAATAAATTCTCATTAACATATCAATAGCATAGTACCCTATATTAATACCAGAAACTGTTAGGTAGCAATGCAAGAGAAGGAATTTGTGTGATTCAAAGAAATGCCCAGAAAAGAATTGTGAAAGAGCAATAAAAATTAAAATATCTATATCATATTTTATTATTATTAAAAATAACATAAACTCCATTTTAAGAATGCATGTACATCAGTATATAATTTTCTAAAAAATATTGAAGGCTACATGGTAGGTTCAATGGAACAGAGCTTAGAAACAGATTGGTACATATGGGAAATCATATTATAGAGTATAATTACTGATGACTTGAGAAAGAAAAGATAATTCAATAAGTGATGCTGAGACAACTGGCTATACATATGGAAGAAAATTAGATTACCATTTTATGCTTACCTAAAAATAAATTTTATGTTGATTTAAAAGCTAAATGTAAAAAATCAAAGATTTAAACATTTAAAAGAACATGTAGGCAAATATGTTCATGATATCAGAGAAGAATTTTCTAATCAAGGCACAAAAAAAAGCACAACAGAGAAAAAGATAAATTTTAAATATATTTAAATTAACTTCTGTATATCAAAAGACATAAGCAAAATAAATATATATGCCACAACTGGGAGAATAGTTTGCAATGGAAATTACCATCAGAGGATTATCTGGAATGTAGAAAGAACAAATAACAATCAAAAATAAAAGAAAACACAAAAGAAAAGTGAGTAAATGATAAAAACAGGGAACTTATTATAGCTACTTGAGTGACCAATAATCAAGAAAGTCCTCAACATTCCTGTTAATTGAAGGGAGGCAAATTAAAGCCATAGTTATTATTGTCTCAGTTATAAAATTGACAAAAATGTAAAAAAGCTGATAAAGTCAAGAGCTGACAAGGATGTGAGAATAGCAGAGCACTTCCACAGTGACTGATACAAAACAAGTATTAAGAGAATTGCAGATGCATTCTCTTAAGACTCAGGAGTTCCACACGTAGGTACATACTCTAGATAGATGCTCGTAAGTGGACCCAAGGAGACATGTATAAGAACATCGGGTCAGAGACTGACTAGCACTCCACTAAATCTATTTCTTCCTTTTTATTGGCAAACAGGTAGACTAAATTCGCTCACCTCCTTATCATCAGATGTGGCCCTACAACTAAACTCTAAGAAATAATAAGTGAATGGGATTAATGTGCAGCATGTCCAGACCTGCCTCATAAAGCACCAGCCAGCCATGTATAATCCTCATACTCTTTCCTGCCTACTTCCTTGATGCAAACAAGCAGAGACTTTGAGAGCTAAATGATGAAACCAGTGGGAACACATGAACCCTTTTACTTAGAGGAAAGCCTCCACCAAACCACATATGCACTTTGTTCTTTATGTGACCTAGGAACGAGGTTCTTTCATGTTTAAGCCATGATACATTTGGGGATTTATAGTCAGAGTTGCTAATGTTTCTTAACTAATATAGATGCTATTAAATAATATATAATATATATTACAGTATATATACAGTATAATGTATATCCTGTAGCACTGTTAATAAGAAACATCAGAAAAGCTATCAGTTGAGATTTGGTAAATTGTGAGATATTCACATTATCACACGGGATGTAACACTATTCAAGATTTAAATTAATGTACTTATCCATGCATATCAAAATAGATAGACCTCAATGTTAGTGCTAATTTAAAATATACATATGTAGTTTTATATTATGTATGCACATATATCAAAACATCAGATATTGGGGGGAGGTCATCTAATACTCTATCTCAGTTTCAGCATGTATAGTATTTTTATCAAATCTGAGATATCATTGATTATAAGGTGTATTATTATTTTATGTACCAATAAGAAAATAAAAATACTACCAATTAAACTATGAGAAAATATTCCATCACCTTGAAAAATTTTTAATATGATGGAAAGAGTTCTCAGACTTAATTACGCATAACTTTTTATCATTTATCATATGTCTACATAAACAGGAAATTTTAAGCAATCAAAAACTGGTCAAAGTCCCTCTAAATTATCTTTACTTTCATACTACAACTTTTCTGAATCATTTTTTGACTCAAAGTCACTTGATGTCCATTTTTCCCCACACTATAATATCTTGTGTGCCATCAAAAGCATTATTGGTGCAGCACAGAGGGAAAAAATGCTAAGAGAACTGAAGCTGTCAGTGTTGGGCTCTCAAGCCAGCATTATAATTATGGAGACTATCTTACTTGGGAAACCCTCTTCAGGAATATTTGTAAACATTTCTGATACATCCCTTCCTCAACCATTCCTTCACAACCATCTTATTTAGAGTAAGGATTAAAAGAGTGCTCTACCATTATCTCTGGAATTACCTGCTAAGCCGATGACACTCATTCTGTACATTTTGATGGTGTTCTCCTGATATTTACAACTGCACAGGCAACAGCTACGTAATAGCTGCTGGCAGATTGTAGTACTTCCATGCGGAAATTATTTATATCCAAATCTTGTGGAAAATTAATACAGAAAACAGAAAAGAGTGTTATAATTCTGCAGTGAAAATTAAAGCTTCACAGTCAATGGAGAGCCATTACTAATCAGTCATCTCATATGTGAGTTTGTGGTCCTTTCTGCAGCTAACAGTGAGCTATTCTTGCAAATAACATCATTATTAGGAAGTGTACAAGCATAGTATGCTCATACAAATCCTGTAAGTGCTGTTCCAAGAATTCACAAATTTTGAACCCTTAAATCAGTGATTTGGACATGTAAATCTATGTAGTACTGTTAACCTCATTAGGAGATCCAAACATTATAATACTACTCAGTAATACTCACTAACATTCTGTAGTGTCTGGATGTTTGCTTTAGGTACACTACCCTGTAATAGTTTAAGAAGAGAAATGCAACAAATAAAGATGGGGACATTTCTGTGGAACACTACAATATGAAATTAAAACTGATATAAAATAATAAATTGCAAAAGCAATAATTTCAACATCAAATTTGAGGCCAACTAAAAAATTATCTTTATCTTTTTTAAAGAGCTTATGAGAAACAGCATATACCTTAAAACAAATGTGACAAAGTTGAAGTTGCTTTCAGCATACTCTTAATTCAATCAGCATCAATGCAAAATGAAATTATTTTACCTCCAGAATGTTTGTTAAAAAAACAAAGATCAAGATTATATCATATTGGACATTAATGGTTTGTGTTTTAAAATTTTACTTTAAGAATAGTAACTTCAATATTAAATATTTAGTGTAATATTTTAATATCTTAAATAATATTCATTTAGTTTCATAAATGTCCTGTTATAAAATGTCTATATCAGGTAGAGATTTATGGATTATTATAATGTATTCATTCATGATGTCAATAAACCATGCACTTTCCCATTGCCTTTGAGTAGGAAACCCTCCAAAATGCTCAATATAATCTTATCACAGAAGGATTCACTGTTTGTTAATATGGTCACTGATAATTATTTAAAGCACATAGTATGTTATGAAAAATGTAGAATAACATAATTAAGGCAATTCCTAAAATTTCCAAGAAATTCTCATTTTTTCAATTGTGAATTCCAAAGATGAATATTTATGAAAAATTTGGAAATATTAGCCAAAAGCAATAATAATCAAAAATAATTTTGATTATGAGATGTATATCAGGGTTTTTAGGATATAATCCCAGCAGTGGAATTGCTGGGTCAAAAGGCATATTCATTTTTAGTTCTCTTAGAAAATTCCATACTATTTTCCATAGTGGTTGTACCAGTCTGCAATCCCACCAACAGTGCACAAGGGTCCCCTTCTCCCCACAACCTCTCCAACATTTGTTTGTTGCTTTGTTTATGATGGCCATCTGACCAGTGTAAAGTGTTATCTCGTTGTGGTTTTAATTTGCATCTCTCTGATAGCTAGTGATATGGAGCATCTTTTCATGTGTCTCTGGATCCTCTGTATGTCCTCCTTGGAGAAGTGTCTGTTCAAGTCCTTTGCCCACTTTTTAATTGGGTTGCTTGTCTTCTTAGAGTGGAGTCATATAAGTTCTTTGTATATTTTGGAGATTAAACCCTTGTCTGAGGTATCATTGGCAAATATGTTTTCCCATGCAGTTGGTTCTCTTTTTATTTTAATACTGTTTTCTTTAGCCATGTAGAAGCTTTTTATTTTGATGATATCCCATTTGTTTATTCTTTCCTTGATATTCCTTGCTCTAGGGGACATATCAGTAAAAATGTTGCTGCATGAAATCTGAGATTTTCCTGCCGATGTTCTCCTCTAGGACTTTAATGGTGTCACAGCTTATATTTAAGTTTTTTATCCACCTTGAATTTATTTTGGTGTATGGTGCTCAAGTTTCTTTTTTTTTTTTTTGCATGTAGCTGTCCAGTTCTCCCAAAACCATTTGTTGAAGAAGCTATTTTTACTCCTTATGTTATTACCCCCTTTGTCAAATATTAATTGCCCATAGAAACTTGGGTTTATTTCTTGGCTCTCTGTTCTGTTCCATTGGTCTATGTGCCTATTTTTATGGCAGTACCAGGCTGTTTTTATTATAGTGGCCTTGTAATACAGTTTGGTATCAGGTATTCTGATCCCTCCTACTTTGTTCTTCTTTCTTAAAATTGCAGCTGCTATTCGGGGTCGTTTATGGTTCCATATAAATTTTTGAAGTGTTTGTTCTATGTCTGTGAAATATTTCATTGGTACTTTAATAGATATTGCATTGAATATATCCTAAGAACCCTGAAACACCAATCCAAAAGAACCTATGCACCCCAATGTTCATAGCAGCACAATTTACAATAGCCAAGTCCCGGAAGGAACCTAGGTGCCCATCAGTAAATGAATGGATCAAAAACCTGTGGTACACATTAAACAATGGAATTCCAACACACAATGGAGTTCTATGCAGCAGGAAGAAAGAAGGAGCTCCTACCCTTTGCAACAGCATGGATGGAACTGGAGAGCATTATGCTGAGTGAAATAAGCCAGGTGGTGAAAGACAAATATATGATCTCACCTTTAACAGGAACCTAAACAACAAAACAAAGAAGCAAGCAAAATATAACCAAAGATACTGAAATAGAGAACAGGCTGATAGGGACCAGAGGGGAGAGGGGAGAGAATTTCAGGGCAAAGGGGGAAGGATTTACAGGAACAAGTATAAAAAACACATGGACAAAAACTAAGGGGAATGGAAATTGGAGGGAGGTGGGGAGCACTGGGGGGTGGGCTGAGATGGGAGTAAAAGACAGAAAACTGTCCTTGAACAATAATTAAATTTTTAAAAAGATGTATATCAATTGTAGTGATGTTAACATGGAAAAATTGATATTAGAGTATTAAATAAAGATGTCATATTAAAAGATAATATCTTTTTCTATCCTTCTAGGTCTAAAAGATTCAGTGAGCTTATTGTTTAGAATTTTATAAAGAGCAGAACATGGTAATAATTGCCCAGAATATTATCTAGTCATGTCTCTCTCTTTTCTTCTCTTCCTCCTACATTGTTATCCTGATAGATTTTCTGTTTTTATATTTCTATCTCTTTTTACTCTTCTTAAACAAAAATTCTCACCCAAGGACAGGTTTTTATTCCTTTTAGAGAGGGAGGAAGGTAGAAAAAGAGAGAGACAGACAGAGAGAGAGAGATGTGAGAGAGAAACATTGCTTGATTGCTTTCTCATGTGTACCCTGACTGGGATCAAACCTGCAACCTGGGTATGTGCCCTGACCAGGAATCAGTCCTGTGACCCTTTGATCTAAGGGATGATGTTCCAACCAACTGAGCCACATGGGCCAGGGATATATTTCCACCTAAATGTTTTATGAGTATATACTATAATCATAGTAAAAATATATTGATCTGATTTTAATAACAATTATAATGTAAAATAAATATATTTTGTGGAATTTAAATACTTTGAAAAATACACTCTTTATGTTCTAACTTTTTTCTCAAAACAGCATATGGTACAAAACCAACCATCCAAGAAGTACTTTTTTAACTACTTTTTAAAATACTATGGTAATGTTAGAGCTAAAAATGTACAAGGAATAACACAGATAATACTTAGCTCATTTGATTACAACAAAATCTGTATTTCCCTTTCCTGGAATGTCCTCAGTAGTAATATGCTCAGGGAAGAGCTCCTTTTCAAGTGTTTTCTGAGGGTTGAGTAGTAGTGAGTTTTGGGATTACTCTGGATTGTAATAATATTTTAAAAGCTTATCATTACTTTAGATTTTTTGGTTAGACTCATTACTTTTTATGGTAAGCTCCCTCTTAGGAATTAGGGAAACATAAACCTACATGGCAGAAGCAAAGTATGAATACACTTAACTAAATAGTCTTTAAAATCTTCACGTCTCTTTATTCCACTCCTCATTAGGGAATCAAAATCCAAAATGGCTTTGCCAATACAAGATTGTTGTTTTCAGTAGCTGCTGGCCACCGAATTATATTCCAGACTTGTCCCTCACTCTCCTTTGTAGTTAGTTGTAGGACAAGTCTCTTATGCTTAGCTGCCCCTTCTAGAAGGAAGATAACTGCATCTTGCAGGAATTATGTGAGATTTCCTGGTTAATATGTGCAAAGTACTTTTGTGATTAAAGAAATTGTCAAATTGGCAATTACTAGCATAGAGACCAGACAGTTAAGGGGTCTAATTGAAAGATTGGCACCTACATAATTTTAGGCTGGTGGCAAGAGTTCTCATTATTAGGGAATGGCTGCTTTCAGAAAAGTATATTTAAATATTAATAACACTTGGGGAGAAAATACTCCCAGAGATAAACATATGCTTTGAATCCACAATTAGTTATATGTCTTCCCTGTGCCTCCTCTATGTCTGTATTCTTAAAATTCTGTAGGTGAAAGACTGGGGTTCAGTCTCAAGGTCATTGAAGCAGCTGGGATTTTATTAGGCTACTCATTGAATGTACTATAGAAATGTAATTTAAGGCATTAATATGTACACACTAAATAAAACCATACATGCTGTAGGAAAACTTATTTATGATGCCGGAATTTTACCACTTATGGGAATAAATAATATAACATGCGTATCTCGTGAAACAATGTAAACTCGGCTTATTCAACAGAAGCAGTAAAAGAAATCCAAACAATTCTGTAATTCTATGAGGAGGGTAATTTCACTGATGACAGCTTTCCATAATTTTACTCTCCTAGATAGCAAATAATTTTTATTCTCTATTTTATTGCTATTTTGAATTGCATTCCTTGTTGGAGTTTCACCTGTTACTAATAATTCTTCAGGAAATGTATTTTCACTGTTTTTCATATAGCAGCTACTTCTGGCAGTACCTAGTTGAAACCAACAGAATTACAACTCTCTTCAATATCCCTACATGACATGGGTAATATTTCAGTTTAATCCAGTGGCATGAATTGAGCCAGCAACAACCGTTTCAATTTCTACTGCAGTTTGTTTAGGCTTAACATGGACTAGCTACCATACCCTCTCTCAGTGAACCATATTAAATCGCTTACGAAGACCTGCTCAGAAAGCAAAAGACATGGCTTCACTCTTTTCACGACATGCTTTTGCCTCATAATCATAAAAGATATTTAAAAAATCCTCTCCAACTGCCCTCAAAAATCTTCTTAAAACCACCCAACAACCAATTGCTAGGCAAAGAGTTAAATAGCTATTATGATTACTTTACTTTTATATAACATTATATTTGGTATTCTATTCTTAAAAACAGAAAATTTCGTCTGCAATAACAGACCAGTTCTGTTTCCCTATAGCCCTGTCCATTACGATACAACCCTGCTAGATACTTACCATGTAGAAGACTGAATGTGCAATGGTCCATCTGTATTCTATATAGTTCTGGGATTAAGAGCATTGGGATACAAAGGCCTGCCAGAGGTTAAAGGAACTGCTTATAGACAAAAATAAAACAGGTTGGGTACCATGCAAGGATCTTCAGTAAAACAAGGGCATGTGCTCTATAAAGCCTATTTCCCTTTAAAACATATAGACACACCTTTTTATATCCAAAACTCTTCATTGATGAGGACATCATCAGTGAACTGAAACAATAGATTTTTTTGAGACTAACACATAGTAGGAATATAGTAAATGTTGTTCAAGTGAATGAATGAAGCATAAAGTTATGACATTCCTTCTAGCTGGAGACAAATACATACCACTACACAGAAAGATAAGTGAAGAACTATATAAATTGTCATGATAAAAAAATTTAAGGCTTCAAAGTGCTATTTTGGTAAATTATCAGAATAGCTGTTACATTTATTGCTAAATCCACCTGGCATGTTTTTGGCAGTGTGGTGAGTAGAAAAACCAGGGTAAGTGAACCAAAGCAGGAGGAGGCCGGAGTTCTAGTCCTAGCTTTACCACTGTTAGCTTTGGGCACTGGACAAAAGACTTCAGCAATCCATGTATGAGGCTCCCCTATGCATAATGAGGAACTATGAGTTATTTGATACTATGACCTCTTCTAACATGCTGCAAGTCTATGTAGGGAGCATGATTTGCTAACTGTCACAATATAGAAAAAGATACTTGGTCAGTTCTTGTTACTCCTTTCATATCAGCTTAAAACTATCAATTAATACTTACTCATCATTGACCAGATTTGAGGCATTAATGTATTATTTATTTAGCAGATATTTATCACTACCTACAGTGTGACAAAGTACTGGCCTGTTAGGTACTCCTTTGGCTTAATTTGTAAAAATGTCTAGTCCCGTCTCCTCCTATATTTTCATTTTCTTATGCATGACCACTGCTTGGTCCTGTGTACAGTATGCAGAAAAAGAAAATTGGCTTTTTTTTGTCCCTAATGACATAGCTATGAAAAAAATAAAATGAAGAAATCATTGGTCGTCACCCCATAATGCTGTACAATGTTGAAAAGTTATACTATTTGTTATATTGAAATGTGTGTGGCTTTCCAAGAAGTCAAACTTTTGAAATTATTGAGGCCCGCCTACCTTTACTCCTTTGAATATCCGATTGGGCGCCACAGATAGATGCACTGAAGCTTCATGATCCCCTGGAGGGTTTTTTTGTACATTGGTAATGCCACTTTTCTGTATTTAAACCTCTTGGGGAAAAACTGCTACATGTATCATCTGCTTAGTTCTGCTCTCTTCCCTTCTAAAACTACTGATCTCTGCTCCCAATTTTGCACCAGCAGGAATATCTTTTAAACAGATGTCTTCTTCATTTTCTGTTATTCTAATAATAACCAAAGACACTCCTTAGTCGTGTTTTGCCCTTAACAGACTGGCAAGTCTTTAAGCCTACATTAAATTTGTTCTAAAACCTTTCCTTATGAATCTGTAGAATCAGTCTTTAAGATACTGCCCTAATTTTTGTAATATATTTTATTGATTATGCCACTACAGTTGTTCTATTTCCCCCCTTCATTCCCCTCCACCCTGCACACCCCCTCCCCACCATTACCCCCCTTTAGTTTATGACCACATGTCTCAAGTTCTTTAGATTCTATATTTCCCCTACTATTTTTGCCTCCCCCCTATTTACCATCTATGCTACTTATTCTCTGTATCTTCTCCCCCCTTCTCCTCTTCCTACTCCCCTGTTGCTAACCCTCCATGTGATCTTCATTTCTATGGTTCTGCTCCTGATCTAGCTGTCCTCTTAGTTTGCTTTTGTTTTAGGTGTGGTTCTTAATAACTGTGAGTTTGCTGTCCTTTCACTGCTCCTCTTTTTTATCTTCTTTTTCTTAGATAAGTCCCTTTAACATTTCATATAATAAGGGCTTGGTGATGATGAACTCCTTTAGCTTGACCTTATCTGAGAAGCACTTTATCTCCCCTTTCATTCTAAATGAAAGCTTTGCTGAATAGATCAATCTTGGATGGAGGTCTTTGGATTTCATGATTCAGAATACTTCTTTCCAGCCCCTTCTTGCCTGTAAGGTCTCTTTTGAGAAATCTGCTGACAGTCTGATGGGAACTCCTTTGTAGGTGACTGTCCCCTTATCTCTTGCTGCTTCTAGGATTCTCTCCTTCCTTTTAGTCTTGGCTAATATAATTATAATGTGCCTTGGTGTGTTCCTTCTTGGGTCCAACTTCTTTGGGACTCTCTGAGCTTCCTGGATTTCCTAGAAGTCTATTTCCTTTGCGAGATTGGGGAAGTTCTCCTTTATTATTTGTTCAAATAAGTTTTCCACTGGTGGCTGTTCCTCTTCCCCTTCTGGTACCCCTATAATTCAGATGTTGGAATGTTTAAAGATGTCCTGAAGGTTCCTAAGCCTCTCCTCCTTTTTTTGAATTCTTGTTTCTTCATTCTTTTCTGTTTGGTCATTTTTTTCTTCCTTCTGGTCCACTCCCTTGATTTGAGTCCCAGTTTCCTTTCCATCACCATTTCTTTCCTGTGCAATTCCCTTCATTTCAACTAGTTTAGCCTTCATATGGTCCTCTAATTTGTGACTAAAATCAACCAGCTCTGTGAGCATCCTGATCACCAGTGTTTTGAACTGTGCATCTGAAAGTCTGGCTATTTCTTGGTCACTTAGAGTTATTGGCTGTGAGGCTTTGAGTTCTTCTTGAGCCATAATGTTTTGGTCTGTTCGTGCACTGGTTTGTGATGTAGGGGTGTGGTCAGAGAGGGGTAATAGTGGTCCCCTCTGCTGCTTCCCGCTGCCGGGACCTGTGAGGTCTGTCTCACTTATTGCTCCTTCGCTGGTTTATCTGCTTGCACCTGTGTGACCGCAGTCAGCCTGCCACCTCACACCTTCACTGGGTCCACCCACAGCTGCCTGTGCACCTGGGTCGGGGGATCTTTCCTGCCTGACCCTGCTCTGCTGCTGGCTCTGCCCCTCTTACTGGTCTGGCTGAATAGTTCATTGTTGTTGGACTTCCATGTAGTTCAATTTTCTGTGTTTTGGCTGTGTTTTTTGTTGCTAAAACTTTGTTGTCTTTAAACTTGGTTGTGCGAGAAGGCACAATATTTCCACCTATGCCTCCATCTTGGCAGAAGTCCCTAATTTTTTTAAAAAATGTAAAAAATGAAAACAAATACCCAGATTACCTATGTAGTAAGGAAATTAAATATAATTTTGGATTTACAATGTTTTGGTTTGGGTTTTAATTTGGCAAGGTTATGCATAATAGTACTAACAGGTAGCTTTCTATTTTGTAGAGACTGGTATTTACCTAAGTTTATAGTTCCCAAAACTTGTCAGCTAGAAGTTACTATTACTGTGACTTGGGAATTTAATTAAAATCAACAGATTTTATTGAGCTCTTAATAAATGTAAAGGCTCTCATGAAGAATTGACCAGAACTTTCTCTGTTTTTCTAGAGTCCTATAGTCTAGTAGAAAAAACAAACCAAGTTCATACACAACTTGACTAGAGTCAAGAAAGGACCAGAAGTACAAATATTAAGTTAAAATGAGAGACAGAACTTCAGGAAAGAGCCTAGGAAGTTAAGAGCCTCAGGAAATCTGGCTTTTAAGGTTGGCTTTGAAACATGAAAAAGATTATAACAAGTAAGAATGAATTGTTCTAAGAGGAGGAAATACACAAAACAAAAACACAAAGGCTAAAATGTGTAAAGCACGTTTGGAGAACAACAAGCTGATAATTTGGTTGGACTACACACGAGTTTGTCTAGGAAAATAATGGGAACTAAAACGGTAAGTTACATTGAGCCAAATATCCTTTTTAATGATATAAATGTTATTATGTGATGTAATATTATTTTGTTATATATTAATTAACCCAGGTTTATATGCAAAAATTTTACCAGGTCCACAGTAACATGAGCCAATGTTAGAAATGCTATTTATAATTTGCTGGACAATACTCCTTCTTATATAATTAATTTTGAAAATACATGTATTGATACATTAAAGATGAAGTTTTGCACAATTAATAATAAGAAATTCTCCAGGGTTTAGGACCTTAAAGGCATATTTGAAAAAGCTTAAAGTAACAGAGCAGGCTTTAAACTAAATATGAAACATTGACTCTGTACATTTAGCCATACACTACCCTGAAACACTAATAAAATGATTGTAAAGGAAGAAAAAAGCTTAAAATCAAAATGATAAAGTGTATAAGAGAAAAGACAATAACCAGTAAGAAATGTCAAAAATATTTCAGAAGAAAGGACACAGCTAGATGGCTAGTCACTGAATATGATTTGAGTTTTCTATGGTTTATTAAGTGACTGGTAGAGGAGAGCAATAAAAGTGGGTGCAAGAAATCAGAAGCAGAAAGCTATTTCATGCCACTAGCAACACAAGGCTTAGGGATTAGAACTGCTAGGCATCTCTGAAGGTGAAAGAGTAAGGGTTACATCAAGTATTTCAGAGCCCAGAACTTTTTCCTTAGGCCCACAGCCAGACCAGGGTTTCCCAGCAGAATAAATTAGGGAGATTCCATTAATCCATTCATCTTCTAGCTTATCTATCTATCTATCTATCTATCCATCCATCCTCCATCTATCCATCCATCTACCCAATTGTTATGGGCTACATTGCATCTCCTCAAAAATCCATATGTTGACATCCTAACTCTCAGCCCCTCATAATGTGTCTGTATTTGAATGTCTTTAAAGAAGTAATTAAGGTAAAGTGAGGTCCTATGGGTGGGCCAACATGGCTAACCCAATATGACTCATGTGAAGAACTTAGGATACAGACACAAACTGAGAAAAGGCCTATGAGGATATAGTGAGAAGGAGCCATCTACAAGAAGTCAAAAAGTGAAGCCTCCAAAGAAACTATGCCTGCCAACACCTTGATCTTGGACTTCTAGCCTCTAGAACTGTGCAAGAATAAATTTATGTTTTTTAAGCCACTCAGTCTTTGGTATTTTCTGTAACAACCATAGAAGACTAATATATTATCTTTCTATCTGGCTGTCTATCTGGTTTATTTGACTCTCAAGAAGTACTATAAGACAGGTAACCAAGAATAATTGCTTTACCATAGAAGTGGGTGTGAGAGAAGATCCCTTTTATTAGGGTATTCAGAGACAACCTCATCTAGGAAATAACATTTAAAGTAGGATTTGAAAGTGAGAAGAAACCAGTCCTATAAATATTTGGAGGAGTATTTTTCAGACAAAAGGAAGTTTAAGCAGGAGGATACTAAGGTATTGTATAAAGAATGGCAGGTTGGGGACTAATCAGCATGACTAAAGAACAGTGAGGAAGGAAGCAAGGTGGTAGAATAAGATAGATTTGGAGCTATAAGTGAGAGAAAGACTATCATTTTATCCTTATGATACATTTTTCATCTGCCTAAGTATATTGAGTACCAATCTTCTTAGCCAGTAAACAATGAGAAACATCTAATTTTATTTCTGTCTCTAAGTACACTTAAATCCACTTCCCAGCTCTCATTCTACCACACTGGCCAGAATTTTATCTTGTTTGTTTTTGTTCCCACTCTCACATCCACCACAAGTATTATGTAAAAGTTCTAGTGTCTTGGGCAACATCAGTGGGTCAGTAATTCTCCTTCAGTGATTGGTCATTGTCATGAGGGGTCACTCCTAAGATACATTAGCTCAATCCTTAGAGTTTCTTAGGATTTGGAGGCTCAGCTATTTTTTATGCTGAGCTTCAAGTGCATGAAAAGTTACTGAAGCTAAAGGAACTTGTGACTAGGCTCCAGCAATGACCACAATCCCATCCTTTCTGAGGTTTTGCCTTTTCTGATGTCACTGTCAGGGGCATTGAAGAAGTCCCTACTACACATAGAACCCACACCTCTCACCATATTGAGGGAGGAAAAGAGCTCTTACTCTAGTCCTTACCCTCCCCATCTCCCTTCCCCCTTCTCCTCTCATACTCTCTTCAAAGAGGTTAGGCTTTCGGAAAAGACAGAAAGAAGTGTTGCTTTCAAGCAGCTTCTAATTTAGGTCCTGCAAATGACCCTGAAGATGAGAAATAAAAAGAGCCTAGCTACCTATTTGAAATGAGGAAAGAAAGGAGTCAGAAAAGAACACCCACAAATTAATATCACAATAAATTATTTTGTCTTGCTAGCTTCTATAAATTTTTATCACTAGCAAACAACAATAACACTTAACAAATGGAAACATAAAGTATTCTCCCGAAAGCTTATAGTGTTTATAAAATTTACTACTTTGGCTTAGCATCTATAATCACTTCTTTCTCACCATTCCTCTGCTCTGGCATGTGCTGGTTTTCCTGGTAATAGATCTTTTGGCCTGTCTAGATGTTTTAGTATACTACTCAGCTGATTTATTCACCTAGCCTTTCTCTTGGGAATTGGAAGCCATTGGCACTGACTAAATCAAATCATTGCTGACTCTTTCCAAATACTTTAGACTTTTGCTAAGTACCTTTTCAAAAAGCAGAACATATGAGCTGTACAAAATCAAGAACTTCAAACCACTGAAGAGTTAACAGGATGGAACACTACAAAAGAAAACTGTTCAAATTTGTAAATATATCCCCCACAAAATATGTTGCATTCTTCTTTCAGTAATCATAAATAGGTCTTCATGCAGAGTTTACAGAAGACATATTCTCCAGACAGTCCTTGATGTAGGAAAAGCTTTTATTTTAAGACTAAAAAAGATGAACTCTCTAAATTGTCATAGGCTGTGGTTTAGCAGCAGTATTCTGAATGGTCCCTACACAGCTTATTCTTCTGATTATGCTGCGGAGGGCTTGCCTAGTGGATTAAAATCCACACTCAGAGTTCTCTTATCTTTAACCTTTTATCCCCACGACTCCCTGCTCCACAGATGCCTGTCCTAATGCCTAGTTCTAAGTATACGGACTTATTAGATGAGTACTTACACAACAATAAAAGAAAAAGGAGATTGTGGTCTGTCTCTGATCTTTAATGTCTAATTTCTACATACATATTAAACACAGAAAAATGAAAAAGTAATCTATTTTACAATAAAAAATGTTATCTGGTTCTTCATTCAGCTTTTAGAAAGTGATAAACCTTTGATGATTCTATGTGGGGCTACTTATTTGAAAGAAAAGGCAGGCTTTGCTACATAGTAATACCTCCTTTGAATGGTATAAAAGAAGGCCAAAGTGACCCAGAGTAGATAATTATTCACACAGCTGAGGCTTACCTCTTACTAAGTCAGGTTTTTAACAATTCTTTTTGTTCAAAATCTTTTAGGAGGTATCCAGCCTCCTTATCCAGAAGATGTTGAAAACAACTCTATATTTCTTTATTCAAGATAATAACACATATCAAGGCCAGCAAGGGAATATAGCTTGGTTCATTCTGGATCTCCATCTTCCTTGATATTTCCCCACAAAATCCAGGCTTACCTGTAAGGTTCTGCATATTTTTGTATTGTTCCCATCCTCCTCATCCCCTACAATGCTCTCAGTTTTGATGACCTGCTGAGGGTAGGAAAGTCAGATACATCAGTCTATTAAGAACTCTATAATAAATGTAGCCAAGCTCCTTAATTTTTAAGCAGCTATTTAAAAATTGGTCTTCCCTTAATCAGGCATGAGCACTGTCCTGAAGACTAACATTCATCAAAGTCAATTATGTAGGGTTTTCTAGCACCTAATATAATTAAATGATTTGTATGTGTGTTTTTTTAAGTAAATCAAGTTCCCTGAATTTAGGATGACAAATTGGGAATCTGGAAGGTTCCTTTAATAAAAAAGAGGTGAGAGGTCTTTTAAAAAGTTCTCACTCCATGTAGTCATCTGAAAAACAAATTATTTTCTCTCAGAAAAGTAGAGGGAAAGAGATAATTCCAAGAAGTTCAGTAGTATAGAAAGGTAGAATCCCTTATGAGATATCTTGATACCACTAGGAATATTAGACAACTCATCATATTCTGATATACCATGAATAAGAGAAAGTTTGGTCATTATGAAACTGTTGCTCTTAACAATTCAGACTGGTTGGTTTCCATTCTGTTATTAATCCTAGCCCTTCTAAATGCCATTACACTCTCTATCTAACAAATGAATCATATAGATTGTTAAATGAGAAGACGGTAATTGATAAGTTCAATTACAAGGATACATGTATATGTATACCCAACACTAAAAAAAATCGTGATTATACAGACTAAAAAGGAACACACGTTCTTTCAAAAGAAAGAAATAAAACAAAAGGCCAGCATATATGCTTGGTCCAGTTTCTACCCAATGCAATAGGAAAGAACAAGTGAAAAATATAAGAAACACCATTTTATGGATTTTAAATCTTCTGGTGATTTTTTGCTCCCCACCCCCCGCCACCCCGCAACTCTCCTTCTGTCTCTGAACAAAACAGGCTCTGTTGCTCTGTCAGTCCCTTCTTTTATGTGCTACAGAACACCTGGTGGCCAATTTCGAGGTGGAGGATAATTAGCCCCTCAATTATCACCAGTTTATTTTCACCTGTTCCGCTACCGTTTCCCTGGAACTTGAAGCTTGTCTAATTGGTCTTTTCTGACCCATTCCCTACCATAGCCCTTGCACTAAGTAATTAACCCGTGGTAGGCCAATCCCCCAGCTTTTGTTTCCACTCCTGCTGAAATCATTAGCATCAAATGAACAAAGAAACACTGTGGGACAGGTTAATAAGAAACTAAAAAGTTTTGTCTTCCCTCTCCCTTTGTCAGCTTCCAAATCCAAATTATAGAAAGCGTAAGCATAGTGACATTAAGTCAGACACACGTGTCCTTGCCATTGAATGTCTGGAAAGAGCAAAATAGCACTGCCAGAATTATCAAATTCAGTTCTCTGAACTTGGTGTTTATTTTATACCCAAAAGGTGAGAGGGATCAAGAAAGAAATCAAATTTTAAAATGCAAGCCAATATCTCCATTTGTAAACTCTTTTCAGGACACTAATCTTTTCAAACTATTTAGACACATGCACAGAAATTCTTATATTGCTTTATCCTGCAAGTCAATAGAGAAGTTCAGCCAAGATTTGTATAAGATTAAGTGATGTCTCATGTTTACTCATCATTCAACAAGTATTATGGAGTCCCTACTTCATGTCATGTACTCGTTAAGCCCTGGGGACACAGGAATAATCAGAGGTTCTTGTATTCTTGAAGTGCAAAGTAGAATGTACTTCAAAATATAATCTATTTTGTAAATGTATTGAACCACACACATATGCCTTAAAATGTGAAAGACAACATTCCTTTATATACTGGATGTTTGTTGTATTTTAGCTTAAAATTTTCTATTCCTTCTTCCCAGTAACACCCCAAGTTGCTTCGAGGACCCACTTCTCTTATGCTACACAAAATGTTAAGGGATAGACACGTGATCCAAACTGAGCCAGTGGGAGCCCTGTTCAAGACATTTGTTTCACTGTTGAAGCTCTCCCTGTCTCACTGGAAATCAGAGGATTTGATTTCTTGAGTCGATACTGCCATTTTCTAATCATTTGAGTATAAAGTTAAGGCAAGAAATAAAGGACAAATAAGGGAAATTAACCCCTGGTAACATCCTTTAAACCCTGTTTAAACCATTCTCAACTTAGGCCTTATTCTGGAATTTTGTTACATGAGTCAATATTCTTTCTATCTAGACAATTTGGGGTTTGAGAAGTCAACTGTACCCAAAAGTGTCCTAATTAATAGAGATGTCTCTCTAATATTATAAATAAGAGCTTAAGATCTAAGATAGTTATATTTTTATAGGCAATTAAAGAAAGACCTGCATCATTTTTTAAATTATACTTTATTGATTATAAATAATAGATTAATTATAGTTGTCCTGATTTTTCCCCCTTTGCCCACTCCACCTAACACCCCCTACTACTCCCTCAGGCAATCCCCCCACCATTGCTCATGTCCATGGATCATGCATATAAGTTCTTCGGCTACTCTATGTCCTATACTATACTTTACATCCCCTTGGCTATTCTGCAACTACCTATTTGTACTTCTTAATCCCCTCATCACCCTCCTATCTAACAACCATCAAAACCCTCTCCATATCTATGATTCCGTCTCTGTTCTTGTTTGCTTCATTTGTTTATTAGATTCAGTTGTGGACAAATACGTGTTTTTGCTATTTTATCGTTCATAGTTTTGATTTTCTTTTTCTTAAACAAGTCCCTTTAACATATCATATAATAGTGATTTGGTGATGATGAACTCCTTTATTTTTTTCTTGTCTGAGAACCTCTTTATCTGCCCTCTAATTCTGAACAATAGCTTTGCTGGGTAGAGCAGTCTTGGCTGTAGTTCCCTGCTTTTCATGACTTTGAATATTTCTTGACTTGCCAGTTTCTCCTACTCTGGGAAGTTTCTTCTGAAAAATCAGCTGACGGTCTTAAAAGGGAACTTCCCTGTAGGTAACTAACTTCTTTCCTCTTGTTGCTTTTAAGATTATTTGTTTATCTTTAACCTTTGGCATTTTAATAATGATGTCTCTTGGAGTGGGCCTATTCACATCCATCTTGCTTGGGACTCTGTGCTTCCTGGATTTGCACATCTATTTCCTTCACCAAATTAAGGAAGTTTTCTTTCATAATGTTTTCAAATAGAGTTCCAATTTGCTTTTTCTCTCCTTCTGTTGGAAACCCTATGATGAGAGTGTTTGATCTTTTGATGTTGTCCCAGAGGCTGCTTATACTATCCTCAATTTTTTTTTAGATTCTTTCTTCTTATTGTTCTGATCTGTTGTTTTTGGCTTCCTTATGTTCCAAATCATTGATTTGATTATCATCTTCATCCACTCTACTGTTATTTCCCTGTAAATTGCTCTTTATCTAAATTAATGAATCCTTTGTTTCTGACTGGATCTCATTTATGCTCTTGAGGTCCTCAGAAATTTCCTTGAGTATCCTTATAACCAGTGTTTTGAACTCTTACCTGATAGGTTCCTTATCACTGTTTGTTTTAGCTCTTTTCCAGAGTTTTGATTTGTTCTTTCATTTGTTATTTTATTTTATTTTATTGATTATGCCATTACAGTTGTTCTATTCCTCCCTTCATTCCCCTCCACTCTGCACACCCCTTCCCCCACCATTCCCCCCTTTAGTTTATGACCATGTGTCTCAAGTTCTTTAGATTCTATATTTCCCATACTATTCTTGCCCTCCCCCCATCTATTTCTTACCTACCGTTTATGCTACTTATTTTCTGTACCTTCTCCCCCCTTCTCCTCTTCCTACTCCCCTGTTGCTAACCCTCCATGAGATCTTCATTTCTATGTTTCCACTCCTGATCTAGCTGTCCTTTTAGTTTGCTTTTGTTTTAGGTGTGGTTTTTAATAACTGTGAGTTTGCTGTCCTTTCACTATTCATATTTTTTATCTTCTTTTTCTTAGATGAGTCCCTTTAACATTTCATATAAGAAGGGCTTGGTGATAATAAACTTTTTGAATTTGATCTTATCTGAGAAGCACTTTATCTGTCCTTCCATTCTAAATGAAATCTTTGCTGGATAGATCAATCTTGGTTGTAGGTTTTTGGATTTCATGACTTGGAATACCTCTTTCCAGCCCCTTCTTGCCTGTAAGGTCTCTTTTGAGAAATCTGCTGACAGTCTGATGGGAACTCCTTTGTAGGTGACTGTCCCATTATCTCTGTTACTCTAGGATTCTCTCCTTCATTTTAATCTTATCTAATGTAATTATGATGTGCCTTGGTGTGTTCCTTCTTGGGTCCAACTTCTTTGGGACTCTCTGTGCTTCCTGGGTTTTCTGGAAGTCTATTGCCTTTGCCAGATTGGGGAAATTCTCCTTTATGATTTGTTCAAATAAGTTTTCCACTTGTGGCTGTTCCTCTTCCCCTCTGGTATCCCTATAATTCAGATGTTGGAGCGTTTAAAGATGTCCTGGAGGTCCCTAAGCCTCTCCTCATTTTTTTGAATTCTTGCTTCTTCATATTTTTCTGTTTGGTCATTTTTTTCTTCCTTCTGGTCCACTCCCTTGATTTGAGTCCCTGTTTCCTTTCCATCACTATTGGTTTCCTGTGCAATTCCCTTCATTTCTATTAGTTTAGCCTTCATATGTTCCTCTAACTTATGACTAAAATCAACCAGTTCTGGGAGCATCCTGATCACCAGTGTTTTGAACTGTGCATCTGAAAGTTTTGCTATTTCTTCATTGCTTAGAGTTATGGGCTCTGGGGCTCTGAGATCTTCTTGAGTCATTTTTGGTCTGTTTGTGCCCATTAAGTATGAGGAGGGGAGCCTTAGGTGTTCACCAGGGTGGGGCCGCCCACGTCGCTGGTTTGTGACGCTGTATGTGGGGGTGGGGTCAGAGTGGGGCAATAGCGGTCCCCTTTGCTGCTTCCCGCTGCTGGGGCCTGCCCAGTCTGTCTCACTGCTAGCTCCTTCGCTGGTCTATCTGAGTGAGAATGTGTGACCACAGTCAGCATGCACCCTGCGCCCTCTTTGGGTCCACCCATCACTCACTGGGTCCACCTGTTGCAACCCCACACCTGGAATTCGCATGCCTGAGTCCGTCTGACCGAGTTTTCCTGTGCAACCCCGCTCTGCCAGCTGCTGATTTCGCCCCTCTTACCAGTCCAGCTGAAGAAATCGTTGTTATCAGACTTCTGAAAAGTTCAACTTTCTGTGTTTTGTTGTCTCTAAACTTGGTTGTGTGAGAAGGCACAGCATCTCCACCTATGCCTCCATCTTGGCAGAAGTCCTCCACATTATCTGTTCTTTCATTTGGATAATATTTCTTTGACTCCTCATTTTCGCTGCCCCACTATGTTTGTTTCTATATATTAGGTAGATGTGCTATGACTTCCTGTCATGGTAGTGTAGCCGAATGTAGTAGGTGTCACGTAGAGTCCAGTAGCACATCCTACCCTCTCCCCCAAGCTGGGTATTCAAGGTGTGCCCTTCATGTGGGCTGTGTATACCCTCGTCTTGTAGTTAAGACTTGGTTGCTGTTGGCAGGTCAAGGGGAAGGATTTATCCAGGCCAGTCAGTTGAAAGGACTGGCTGTGACTACTGACCAGCATCCTTCGCTCTCTTGGAGGATCAGCTTTGCAAGGACAGGGTGGTGGTGCTCTGACACCATCTGCAGCTGCACATGGGTTCTCAAGCTCTTTGGTTTCCTCTGTGGTTTAGGCCAAGATCATTCCCCACCTGGGTGTTGCCTGGCACCACTCTGCCTGGGGCATAAAGTGATCTCGATGGCTTCTACTTATGCTTGGCTTGGAGATTCCCAGGAAAAGCAAAACTGTGAATTTAGTGCTGTCTGAGGCCACTTAGCAAGAGGAACGGGGGACTCTGGGCTCACTGAGGTTGGCTGTTGCCTGTTTGAGAAGATTTGGGACGTTTTGAAGAATGAGCCAAGATTAGCCATTGATATGAAAAGGTCTCTGTTAACAGCTTCGATGGGCCTGTATGTTGGCTATGACAGAGTCCCAGGAGATCTCCAGGGTGGGACAGCAGTGTTAGCCAGGTTGATGGAATCTCAGAGATGGCACCTACCTGTCAGCTCTGTGGCTCAGTGGGAAGAGAGTTCAGAAAATGGACAATGACCTTTTTATGTCAGGGAAAGCTGTCTGCCAGCTCTTGAGTTGATGTTAGACCCTTCACTTCCTCCCTGTATGGGTCTGTGCCTTTCAAGCTTCTACCTTTGTACTGGAGCTCAGATGGAGCAATTCTGAGTAAGTGAGTCCATGTGTGGGTTCTTTACAAGGATCTGATTGCAGCTCCAGAATTTTCTTCCACTGACAGCCCTCGCTGTTTTTGCAGCCAAAAGTTATGGGACTTATCTTCTTGTCACTGGAACCCTGGTCTTGGGGACCTGATGCGGGGCTGGGACTCCTTGCTCCTGAGATATCCCTCCCAAATTTTATCTGCCACAAGTGAGTGTGGGACCATACTGTTCTGTGTCTGTGCCCCTTTTACCAGACTGGATGGATGTGCTTGTTTACTTCTGTAGTTGTCAGACTTCCATTCAGCTCAATTTCTGATTGTTCTGAGTGATGGTTATTCTCTTATTTAGTTGTAATTTTGATGTGGTTGTGCAAGAAGATGAGCCGTGTTTATGTATGCTCACATCTTACCACAAGTTGAAAGACCTGCATGTTATCTGTTTTTTAACTTAAAGCATTCATTTAGGAAGATATGTATGATCTATCCATATGTATGTTTTACACTTGCTTTTCACCTGTAAACATTCCAGTTTCTTATTTTTTTCTCCTTAACTGAGAACATTTTTCCACTGCTTTTAGAGAGGAAGTGAGAAAGAGAGGAGAAGGCAAGAGACAGAGAGAGAAACATCACTGTGAGATAAACAGTGATTGGTTGCCTCTCATATGTGCCCCTACCTGTTACAGAAACTGCCCTCCAGGGATCTTTTTGTTTTATGGTTTTTCTTTGCCCACTGCCAGTAGGAATTACGGCTCTCACTGCCAGAGTTTGGTAAAAAGGAAAGGAACTTTTAAATTAAGTTATATATATTTAGCATAATGACAGAATATTGCTGTAATTGCCAAGTACCTTTAAAACACCTACAAACACACATACATGGTCCTGCCTCCTCTTGCCAAACCAGGCCAGTCAGTGGTACCATATCTCAGGAAAAAAAATAGAAGTCCATAGCTCAGATAGACTCCATTATTAATCCAAAATTTCATCCTCAAGGTTGGCCAGTGGGGGTCCTCATGCATTCTTTCAAACTGTGTGGCCAAGAGAGAGAGAGAGCTCCACACAGCTGCTGCATCTTGCTTTCCTGCTTCCTAAGCTTCGCAGTCAAGAGAACCTCCTCTCCACTCCCAAACCCATGTGGTTAAGCCCCAGAATGATTGTCACCCTTGCATTTAAATCCTGGCACAGATCTTCCTCTGTAACCCTAGTTTTGACTCCTCCCACACTGGGTTACACCTGCCAATAATCTGGTTTCTTCTGCCTTTCTCAGCTGCCATTGTTAGTCCAGGCAAGTGGGCTCAAGCCACCTCCATGCTGCTGTAGCAGGCACAGGAAGCCCCTCCATCTACATCACATCACAAGTTACAGTCATGCCCATCTCCCTGATTCTGAGCACAGAAAGGCACAATATTTAAAGTTATTAAAACACTGGCCAAGTTCTTTAGCTATGCAAACTAGCTCTCAATGGCCCTGCTCCATTTCCCTCATCCCCCAAGTGATAGCTATGGGGGTTTTCTCCTTTTGGGGGACCTTAAGCTCAATACCCCATTACATACTGGGGATCTAACCCATAACCTGGATATGTGCCTTGACCAGGAATTGAACCTGCAACCTTTTGGGCTATGAGATGGTGCTCCAACCAACTGAACCATAGTGGATAGGGTCTGGTTTTTTTCTAGACTACAGATTTGCTTGTATGGATCTGGTGAATCATATCATTGTATAAAGAGTGTTCTAAGACATTGTATCCTTGATTCATACATCGTACTATATGTCCTATAAAATTTTTAACACAGCAGCTATTATTCTATCGAGTTGAATAATTTAGGGTTATCTCCATGTCTCCCATTCATTCCACAAATACTTAATGAGTAATAACTATGTAATGGTATAGGTGATCTAAAGGGAAATAAGGGTCAAGGAGTTTCCGGGCTCTTTAAGAGAGCATAAAATAATTTAAAGGAATCACTAAATAGTGCGTGACAACTGCTATGTAGGTTTCAATCTCTCAAGTGCTAAATCTAACCAGGTGCCATTTTTTTGCTCCCCACATCCAACCTCTCAGTAAGTTGTTTTGATACTGCCCCCCAAATCCAACCATTTCTCACAGCTCCATTATTTAAAACCCTCATCCAATCACCATTATTTCTCACTTCAACTATTGCAATGGTCTCCAATGAGTCTCCTTGACTCAACTCTTACAGCTTCACCATGTCCAGTCTATTCTCTATTCAACAGCTAAAATGATCTTCTGAAAGTGCAAATCGGATCAATTCACTCTGCTGTTTTAAAACTTCCATTACTTTTCACCATATTTAGAAAATAAGTCTAAATGCCTTTTCACACCCAACAAGTCCTCACGTGTACTTACTCTTATCTACCTCTTCAACATCAGGTCCTACCATGTCCACCTTGCCCACCTCACCCCAGCTACACCAGCTTCATTTCATGCCTCAGAGGTGCCAAACCCATTTCCATCTCAGGGCCTTTCAACTCTTCTTCCTATAACATTCTTTCTTTCTCCTCATGTATGTCTCATCTCTTCTGGCAAGCCATCCTCGACTATCTTGGCTGAAATAATTGCTCTGTATCACCACCCCACCAAGTCCTTATCCCACTGTCATATTTTATTTTCTCCACAGCATGCATCACTATTTTAAATCATATTGTCTGTTTGCTTACACAATGATCATTGGCCTTTCTCCACTAAAATGTAACTTCCAAAAAGTCCGGGGACTGTGTTTTATTCATTGCTTTCTCCTCTGTGCCAAGAATGCCTGGCACAGATTAGGCATTCAGCACACCTTTACTGACTAAGTAAATACAACAGTACAGATGAGATACATCTAACTCAAACTGGAAAACCAGGGAAACAAAAGAGAAAGTTAGGGAAGATAAAATTTTAGATCAGTGGGGAACTACTGAATTAATGCAATATGGAATATGAGTTCATGGGAAATTTAAAGAAAGTACAATAACTTGAGGAATTATTTCAAATGCACTGTATGCTATATTAGTCTACAAAGCAAACTGACCAGCAGACCACAGAGTAGAGCAATGATGACTAGGAATATGGTCATTGTAAGAATGTTCTAAGTACTGTTTCTAGGTTCATTGTGATGTTTGTGCTTATTTGACATTGTTATTAATGAGCTGGAGAAAAAAACTATGCATTGTATTAATGGAACTGTAGCTAATCCTAAATTGAGTTTTGTTGCAAATGCTAGTAAGGACCCAATTCTCAAGTAATACCAATTACCTCAAAAACTAAGTTGAGAATAGAACACTTTTAAAAATACAAATATTTGTGTAAAATTCACCTGAATCTAATTCTTATCAGTCATCAAATAGGAGAAAGCTGAGGAACTAAAAAGAACCAGTGTTAGATACCAGGCAGAAAATTAGATACCACTTGACAATTCAAAAGAATACTTTTTGTTTGTTTTTTAGTCTTCTGGATAGATGGGAAATCTATTTTCCACTATGTGCAAGGAACTTTATCTATATTTTATTTATCTTCAGCCTAACTCTTAAAGAGTTTATTATCATCTCTATTTTACATACAGGGTGGGCAAAAGGAGGTTTACAGTCATGTGTATGCAAACCAGTTTATTCTTGTATTATTGTTTATTGATTATTGTATTATTTATTTGTATTACAACTGAAGACCTACTTTTGCCACTCCTATATAAGAAAATTGGTATGAGATTCAAACCTTGCTATGTGTATTTCTAAAGTTCTTTTTCATCATTAACACTTTCCTATTGCAAGCTCTGAGATACACAGCATTGCACAGAGCTGATGAGAAAACATTATTTCAGTTCACTTAAGATTTGCCAACACATTCAGTGAAAGCTATCAGGAAGTAAACAAAAGTAAAAAAAAAAACTTTAAAAAAAATCTGAATTAAAAAAGTGTCTTTCTCAACCATAGCTAAGAAAGCAATAGTATGACAAAAATCCAAAAATATTGACTTACAGCAAAAGAGAATACTTATTATCTGAAGTTAAGTAATGACTAACTGGTACCAAATGGCAAAGAAATACACCCCTTGCCCAAAAACTTGTAAAGGATGTCTTCCATCCATTGTGACTTTTAGTAGCCGATCAATGAACAATTGGATGAATGAATGAATGAGTAAGTGAGCACAGATATTTTAGCCTATATTGTTGGAACAACCTTCAACTGGTGCACTAGGGGCTGGGAGGAAAAATTCAGAGATGAATTTAGTATCATCATCATCAGGTTTCTGCTTTCTGTGCCAGAAATTTGGTGTTTCTCAAGTTCTCCAGTAATTCTTTGTTACCTTTTCAACAAAGTGAATGAGGTTTCAATTAGTTCCCTTTCTTGAACTAAATGATATGCCCGAGTATCACTTAGTGGGAACATCTTTACCAGTATTTTATGTAAACTTGGGCATTACATCTACAGTGTTTTCAGCCTTCACATTTTTAATTTTTGTCAGGCAGCACTATAACAAGATCCCCTAAGTCAATGTGCGACCAGAGGGGGAGAAAGCTTAAATTAAAGAGGCATCCATATAAAGTAAACAAGTTAGAAAGACTCATTTTTCATTCGTTAACTAGCCTCCACAAGGCTGTTGGCTGTGACAACAAATGATTTAATGAGTCCAATTTAAAATGGTGGTGTCTGTATGAGATTGATGTCTTGGAAAATACTTTAAAAAATCTCACAGCTATCGCAAAGGCTGCTTCGACATACCCTGAGAAAAATCTGCATTGCAGTTCCACTTTTTTCCTAAATTTCTAATATGCCAGATATCAAGCTTGTAACAGCAAGAAGTGTGATACATATCCCATTGTACTTGTGAACATTTCCTTATGAGAACTGTTAATAAGATGCTTCAGGAATACCAGCTCAAAAACCATGAAGACTTATCAACTGTGTGCAAAAGTGATTAGTCAACAAGAGCCTTTCTGACTACATGTCAATCATTTAAATGGCCTATTAGAATTACACTTTGTCAGAAAAGGAACATGATGTCCTTTGATAAGCAAAGGGACTCATCTCTAAGGTGGGCACTACTTACTGATAGTTTTGGCATTTGATTTTACAGAGCTTATAAGTGTATTAGATTGAGGAGATAAAACTTTCCAAAATCCATTTCTCAAATTCACAAATACATGTCTTCTTCCTCATGTACATTTTCTAGGCAGCTTTTAAGAGTGATGAGCAAGTAAAAAGTGTTATCTCTAGATTCACATGATGCTTCTCTTCATATAAAGAAAAATTGTATCTTTGATAACCTTTTAGTAACAGATAAAACATTATATAGCTCTGAGAGAATCAGGTAGTTCCAATTTTCTTGAATAACCTGACTCAGCTCAAAAGTTAAGTATCTTGTTTTGCTCCTGGAACATGAATAAGCCTAAATTTAATTAGTCTTAATGTATATCTTTACTTTTTTGAATATCTAGGTGGGTGATTATCCAAATGTAACCATCAAAAAAGAGACTGACTAAAGTCATCTCCATAGATATTCACTTTGCTAAAAATGTTTTAAGATTCCAGGAACAAAAAACAAACAAACAAAAAAAGCACATGAGCACCAATACTGAAGAGTATATAAAAGACTAGAAGCCCAAAGAATCAGATTTAGAGCCAGTCTCATAATAAAATTCTCCAAGAAGTCAAAGAAATGAGAAAAAGCAATGTCAAAATATTTTCATATTAAAAAGGTAATTAATATACACTGAATAAATTATAGATATGTAAACATACAGACCTAACCATTATACAAATAAGTTTTCAAGCCAGGTCTTGGTCTAGATAAATCTAGTTTATGCAAGTAGAAAAATTGAGCAAGCCATTTCTCAAAGCTATACATGTGTGTATTCCCAGACTTTTGTAGCAATCCCAAGGAAACCAGCAAAGATGGAAGTGGGTGGAACAAATGATACCAAGAAGAGAGAGTGAATTGCTACCTGTCTAGTCTGTACTGGGTGTTAACCTCACTATGCTATCTTTTGTTTGTGGTCCAAATCTCAGGCCAGCATTGTAGTAGGCTGTCCTTTGTATAGAAGAAAACAAATTTCAAAATGTCAAATATTGCATGTCATTTCCACAATCCACATTTGTTTCTTCAGTCTTCAGTGGTTTAAAAAAGGAATTTAACCTACTGAAAAAAATTTTGTTTTGGATAACTGTAACAATCTCCTCAATCAAATGATGTATATGATGCACAAGCCCCAAAACCATTTTGCCATGTTTGAAATGGAAATACAATTAGAGGTTCAACCCTGAATTATCCGCATCTATTTATTGTAATGCAAATACATCATAACAACTGATACTTTCTAAGTTTTAGTCCAGAAACTTTGGTAGTTCCAAATATTATTTTCATCCTTACTTCTTTCCTTTAACATACAACCTTTATCCTAATCTCATTCTACTGTTTTTCATTTTACTACTGTAATCTCATCTTCTTTTTCATTTCTTATTTTATTTAATTATGTTCTTAAGTTGTTTCAGAGCATGAATCTTTCCGTTTCGTGGGTTTTGTTTCTCCAAAGTTGTGTTTCATCTTTTGCACCATCATTTTTTTTATTTAGTTTGTTTAGATAGCTGTGCCAATACCTTTCCTTTGAGTGATTTTATCTCAATTTGTCTGATGTTATCATTTCCTTTTCTCTAGTAAGAGACTTTCTGATTCCTTTAGTTAATATCAGAAACAACTCTGTGTTCTCTTCCAAGCTACCTAAAGTTTGAGATATTATAGTTTTTCATGTTCCGGGCACATTTTCTGTAACTTGAGGACATGGAAGGAAGGGTGAGGTGAAGAGATCAAAGTTGGCGTAATGAACTAACTTCACTCTTCTATAATCCCTGAGTCCTGCTCTTCTAGAATTTGTTAAATGCTTTATACTGAGGCTAAATTCCTCTAATTGTGGAAGTATACCATTGCACCTAAGTAACAGTCTCAGACCTCAGGTAGTTCCTAAAAATCAGAGTTAGGATTGCCACTCTCCAATGTCAATTTTCTTTTTTATAGTAATAGAACTCCTGATATCAAGCAATGCTCAGTGCTAATCAAAATAAAAACTCCTCTGGAGTTGAGTGAAGTCATTAAATCTCTGGCTAACATGATGCAAGGAAAATGTGTGAAAGCTTGCAGGAACCTTCCTTAAGAGAAAGCATGCTTGTCCTTTCTACGTCCCAGTGCTGGAATGTGAATGTCATCATCTTTCATTTGAGATCAGAACAACAAAGAGTTGCTGCACCAGGGGAGATGATGCCTCAGGTCACTCATAACACACAGCATCATAACCCAGCCCAGGGCCGCCTTCTGGGACATTTGTGGGAGAAAGAAGTAATGCATGTCTTAATTAGCTACTATTTTCAGTTCTCTGTCATTTATAGCCTAATTTTGACCTAAATAATACAATTTCTTTCAGAGAAAATCAGCACTTGTTCATTTCTGTAGTTCCATATTGTCAACCAACCAGTTTGAGTAAGAAAAATGTAAGTGCGTGTTCCTCATTTAATTCTCTCTAAATCGGAAAGAATTAATGAGAATTCTCAGGGCTTTGTTAAAACATCCTCAAGTAGCTTTTCAGTAATGAGAACAGTATTGATCCACTCCAGAAACTTCTGTTTCTTTCCATAGGTGTTGCCTACTCTGAAGTGTTTGATAGTGTTTTGTTCTCTTCTTATTAGTTTTTGTTGGTGGCTATATTTTTCATCTGAGTCTTTGTTTATGTTTCTTTTCCTTTTTTTGATTTATTATATTAGAGATTCTACAATATGAGCCTATTTTACATTTTTAATGGAAAGAACAAAATTTGATTTTTATAATATTGGTGGGACTTGCATACTCCTCTCTAGAAGAGGAGTAACTTTGAGGCTGGGAATCAGGACATATGATCACTGTGATGGTTCGTTTTATGTTGCAACTTGCTGGAACCATGGGGTACCCAGATATTTGGTTGTTATTATTACATCCATTATTTTGGGTGTGGTGGTAAGGGATGTTTGGTTCTTGTTTTATTGTTGTGTTTTGTTTTGATTTGGCTTTTGGTGAGGGTGCTTTTAGATGACATTAACATCTGAATCTGTAGGCTGAGTGAAGCAGATTGCCCACTCTAATGTGGATGGGCCTCATCCAATCAGCTGAAGGACTGAATAGAGTAAAACATCTAAACTTCTTTTGAGGAGGGTATAACTCCTCCTGCCTGAATGCCTTCAAGCTGGGAAATCAGTTTTTTTCTGTCTTCATACTTTGAACTGAAACATTGGCTCTTCTTAGGTCTTGAGTCTGCTGAGATTTGGGCTGGAACTACACCATCACCTCTCCTGGCCTCCAGTTTACTGACTGTACTGTCAGTCTTGGAATATCTTGGATTCCATAATTGCATGAACAAATTTCTTATAAGAAATTTTATAGTCATATATATTTATTATATCATATATATGTATGTATGTGTGTATATATATATATATATATATATATGTATCTTATTGGTTCTCTTTCTCTGGAGAATCCTGTTTAATACAATCCACAAATATTTTTTCCACTTCCAAAGAAAGATTCCAATGAATAAGTGAGTATGTATAACCTTCAGGGAAGTCTTGGCTATTAACAGACATATCTTGGGATTTAGGAACCAAATAGATCACAGTATATTACATAATGAGGTCATAGCTGGGCCAAGGCCCAGAGTCAGATGAGACTGTCATATGGAGTTAGGTGGCATCTTACACATCATTTGTGTGCACTAATTTACATAGGAGTCTATTCACAACATGGTGAGAAGAATTCAGTTTCATATACATATGTTTTGGGGCTGAACTGGGCGAGAGAGAGAGAGAGTAAGGTTGCCAGATGGCACAGGAAGATGGCAAAGCTCCTAAGAAAGAATTTATACCAAAAGAAGAAGGAATTTGAAATGATAATTTTACAACAGGGTTTGAAGATTAGATGACAGCAAAGATACAGTGAGATGGCAGATACCAAAATCTCATCCTAGCTTGGCTTCCTGGTGGCTGTACATACTCCAAGGACAAAAAGGATTCCCAGTGCGAACAGAAAGTGATACTGCCAAGAGCTTAATATTTAAGGGCCCAAACAACAACCACGCCATGCAACTGAGCATTACAGATTCGTATTTTACCCTCATTGATGACTGCCAAATTTTATAGAACTATCAAAATTAAGAGCATCAAAACTGGGGTGAATCAGTAGGTGCCTGAGAGATTATAGCCAAAATGCAAATGAGATAACATGATAGAAGCTTATGTAAATTTATAAACTTCAGTAAGAAACTACAGGATTTCCCAAAATACCTGTGGATAGGTGGGACTTAAAATAGTACTGAAATTCCTGCATTAGCTTAGAAATAAAAAGCTTAAGTATTGATATAATTGACCTCATTCAAATCTATAGACGGGTGAAAATGTCATCAAACATTTTCAAATGTTTGGGCAATGTTTGCTACTCCTAGACTTCTCAAAGTGGTGACCTAGACACAAAGCCTCTAAGTAACATAGGTTTTTGTTACTATCTTTAATTTAGGAAATGAGGGAAATGAAGATCCAAGAGGAATTCTACTTCATGTCTTAGTCCAGTTGATTATACTCTTATAAATAAAACTGTAATTAAAATAGAACACATTTTCAGAATTCAGGGAGCCTTTCCTCAAATTCAACTTTTGCCATGCATAGCTATCTGCTGTGCCTTTTAAGAAACTGACAGACACATACAAGTACAAGCCTTTGAGAAAATTTCTCTCTTTTTTCTTTTCTGAGCTCATTGTCTTCTGCCTGCTATTGGCAATGCCCTTGTTGATCTATTCAAGGTATGGCATACTATAGTGAAAAATGAATGAGATTTGAGTTTTTCAAAGCAATAATGCACAATAATATTATACTTCCTTCCTCCTTCAGTATTTAAGTCCAAAAATGTTTAATTTGTTTCAGTTTTGCTATTTGGCATTAGTCATTTGGTAAATATTTCTTAAACACCTATGTGAATAGCACCAGGCTACATCCTGGGAACTTCGAGGCAAACTAGACAGATGCAATCACTATTTTCTCATGGAGCTTACAGACTGCTGAAGGATGAACACATGTAAGAATAGGCTCACAGGCCCTGGCTGGTGTAGCTTAGTGGATTGAGAGTGGACCTGTGAACCAGAGTATCGAGGTTCAATTCCCAGTCAGGGCACATACCTGGGTTACAGGCCAGTTCCCAGCAGGGGACGCACAAGAGGCAACCATACATTGATATTTCTCTTCCTATCTCCTTCTCTTCCCCTCTAAAGATAAATAAATAAAGTCTTTAAAAAAAGAATAGGCTCACAGAAAACTATAATGCCATGTGCAGGAGAGATGATATTAGATTATATAGTACAGAATAGTTAGTATAGTATAGTATAGTATAGTATAGTATAGTATAGTATAGTACAGTATAGTGTAGTATAGTATAGTATAGTACAGTATAGTATAGTGTAGTATAGTATAGTAAAGAGTTAAGAGCCTGGAAGCCAGAATCACATTGCCTTCATTTAAGCCTCAACTCAACTATGTATTTGTTCATCTTTTCAGTTGGCTGTGTGAATAAATAAAATAATGAACATAAAAACATTCATTATGTGCTACATGATTCTTAGCTACCATTTTCTCAGCTCTTCATTTTCTCTGATATTGTCTGTTTTTATACAGCTACATGTTTATGTTGTCTTCAGGACATATATTGTTGTAATAATGATTATTATTAATTTTTATTATAACAACTACCACTACCACCCTAATATGTCTTCCTCTAACAGCACACATTAATTTTTGTAGGATTTTCTTTTAAGTTTCTTATTAAAGTTCTAAGGCAGGGAGATTCTCTAAAAATGTCACTCATAGGAAGTCTATTACCTGATAACATAAAGAGGCAAAGTAGTGTTAAATTAATCATGTTTCTTTTAAAAGTTTGTCCATTGTAGCCCTGGCTGGTGTAGCTCAGTGGATTGAGTGTGGGCCTGTGAACCAGAGGATTGTGGTTCAATTCCCAGTCAGGGCACATGCCTGGGTTGCAAGCCAGTTCCCAGCAGGGGACACACAAGAGGCAACCATACATTGATATTTCTCTCCCTCTCTCCTTCCTTTCCCCTCTAAAGATAAATAAATAAAATATTTTTTTTTAAAAAGTTTGTCCGTTGTAACCAGTACCTGTCTGCCTAGCCACAATCCTTACTCTCTATTTTCCTACAAAGGGCCTGTTATGTTCTCAGAGAGGTTCAGTGGTGAATTCTTTGCTACTTTTAACAAGTTTAGTGATAGTGTTACCAGCGAGCTACCTGTCATTAGTGTCTTATCAAACTCTATGGGCCTTATTTGATCCTTGAACCGTGTGTCTACAAAATCAGCAAGCTAAAAATACTTAGAGATGCTATACCAGAACCATTCCTAGAAGTACCTATTTCTACCTACCTCTAAGATCTTGCTTTATGTATTTCTTTATTTTAAAATAAAATTAATGTCCTTATTTCAACCTCTGCTAGTGCATATCCCTGTTGTGGGAAATGAACCAACAAGAAAAAATGATCATGTCTCTTTCTTACTGCTCGGCAGTCGTAGCCTGCCCAAGCAGATATTCTGGTGGGAAAAGTAACTGCCTTGCTGTATCTATAATTTATCAGCATGGAAACATTATGGTTCTAATCATAAACTTTGAGAGGCCAGTCCTATCTCCACAACTGTGCTCTGCAAATTTTCTAATAGGAGGTAATGTATTTCCTAAGAATAAAACTGCAATTACTGAAAGTTGGTGAGGGGAGAGAAGATGCTGATAAAGAACATTCTGTGAAGATAAATGAAAAACCTATAGAGTTGAGGACAGCAATTACAGGGCATGGGCAGAGGAAGAAGTAAAAAAGAAGGTGGAAGCCCCAACATGGCTACACTGGAGAGAATTAGGAGCAGCAAACCAGCTGGAAGAAGAAATGTTAGATAGAGGACTGGTCTTGACGCTACAATTATAGAGCAGGGACGTGTCTTCACTTCAAGTGAATGTAATTTGGGGAAATATCGGGAAGGCTTTAAGGGGATTATGGGAAAGTTAAACCTCATAAAATCCTTTTTGATGTCAGCACTTGGGATGAAGGGGAAAGGGCATGAAAGCATAAAAAGGATCTATACCAAGACATGTTATAAATTCAGTAACTATGATGGAGCAGATGATAAAGTCAACAAATATAAAGCAAGGCCATTGCCCAGAATGGATAGCAGTTCATTACCTATAAAGGTAACTAAATGTTAAATCTTAGAAGAGTTGGAAGGAAGGCTCCACCCTTCATTCTCAGGGTGTACTTACACTTAAGCAATGGTCTTTAAGAACAGTCAAGTAAAAATAGCAGTTCGGTAAATATTTCCTGAACAAATATACAAGTTCCCATATCAAAAAAGCCCTATTCATGCAGCACTTAGTATATTTATAATTGGCCTCTTATATACCTATATTTTCCTGTGGAGATTACAAACTTTACAAAAGCATGGATGGCTTTCCTATCTTCATATAGGAAATAATAATGGTAATAATATAGTATAGTATATAGTATATAGTATAGTATATAGTATTATTATTACTTCATATAGTAATAATAATAACTAACATTAATTCCTCACTTATCTTTTGCCAGGTACTACATGCATTTAATCTTCTCAGCAACATATAAACTAATTATTCTTTCAGAGATGCATGCAATTTTATTTTTTGAGCATTCAATTGGATGGAGCAGTGTGCCAAACACTGGAGCTAGGTCAGCAAGAAACACACTGATCTGGCCTTGAGAAATCTTGCCTTCTAGTAAAGGAAATAGGTTACACACAACCAATCAGACCTCAAAAAGCAAATTAAATAAATAAAATAATCAAAACAAATCATGTATTTGTCAGGATAAATAAGTTCAGAGAGAATATGTGGCTGATAAGGGATATGGGAACAGAGTGCCACTTAACATAAGGTGGTCAGTAAAGGACTCTATGAAGAAGTGATGTTTGAGTAAACATGAACACAGACTGTCATGTGACAGTATGAAGGACTAGCATGGAAAGGTGCCTGGCATGTTTGAAAGTCAGAAAAATGAACCACCCTGAAGTAAACCAGTGACCTTAGATGAATTAGGAGGAGTCAGGTAATTTAGGTATTGGCTTTAGACCATTGTAAGTAGCTTGACTTTTGTTCTATGGGCAATAAAAGGCAATAACATGTATATCTTCATTTAGCCAATTAATAATTGAAAAAAAACTGAGGCTCAGTGATGTTAATTAAGATGTTTAGGGTTACCCGGCTAGTGGCCAATGAAGCTGGGATGTGAACCCCCATCAGTCTGATTCCAGAGACATTAATTCTTGGCCCTACTTCTTCATAGAGTGTCTAGGACATTGTACATTATCCATCATCATCATTGCTATCATCGCTATCACCACCATGATAATTACCACTGTTATCATTATTTAAAAGATATGGAATTTCTTCACAAGACTAAAAATGGAACTGCCTTTTGACCCAGCAACTTCATTGCTGGGATTATACCCTAAGAATCCTGAAACACTAATTCAAAAGAACCTATGCACCCCAATGTTCATAGCAGCACAACCTACAATAGGCAAATGCTGGAAAAAACCTAAGTACCCATCGGCAAATTAGTGGATCAGAAAACCATGGTACATTTACACAATGGAATACTTCATAGTGGAAAAAAAGAAGGAGCTCCTACCCTTTGCGACAGCATGGATGAAAGTGGAGAGCATTGTACTAAGTGAAGTAAGCCAGGCACTGAAGGACAAATATCATACGATCTCACCTATAAGTGGAACCTAATCAACAAAACAAACAAGCAAGCTAAATATAACCAGAAACATGGAAACAAGGAACAGACCGACAGTGACCAGAAGGAAGGGGAAGGGAGGTAGCAGGGGAAAGAAGGGAAACAGTGTTCAAGGGACATATTATAAAGGACCCAAGGCCAAAGCCAATGGGAGGAAGAACTGAGGGCGGGAGGTGGGGTGGGTAGAGCAGGGGAAAATGGTGGCAGGAAAACAGAGACAACTGTACTCGAAAAACAATTTTTAAAAAGAGATGAGGAAGTCAAGACCTTTAGATTCTAAGGAATTTGCTAATGTCACAGCCAGTAAGAGGAAGAGGTAGTGTTTGAACCCAGGTTGTCTAATTCTAACACCAAGGTGTCTGACCCCAAAACCTATACCATTTTCTGATAAATAAATAAACCAATAAATATATATAAATATACTTGGCTATGAGGGGAACTAAAAATGAGTAACACAGAGACTTTACCTTTAAAGTGTTTAAAAATTAATATAAAGTAAGTAGGGATTACAGATTAGTCAAATGCACAGGTAGCCC
Organism: Artibeus jamaicensis; assembly: GCF_021234435.1. Taxonomy (NCBI): domain Eukaryota; kingdom Metazoa; phylum Chordata; class Mammalia; order Chiroptera; family Phyllostomidae; genus Artibeus; species Artibeus jamaicensis. The sequence goes on along the minus strand of NW_026522025.1, from coordinate 18,909,173 downwards.
TATTAGAAAGCAGAATTTTATTTTTAGCATATATGTACTTTTCTTCTGATATCTCTGTCCCTATAGCAAACCTAAGGGAATTGAATATTTTTTAAAATATCACATATCACATTTGGTTTGGTAACTCAAAAAGACTTCATGGAAGGGCCATGAAAACAGAAAAGAATTTTGACAGATGAAAATTTTGAGAGCCTTTTTTTAAAATATTTGAGTCTTTACAGAATACGTTGTGGAAAGTTGCCCTCTGTTCCCCATCTCCCTCATCATCTAGACACTGTATCAGAATTCTGACACCGAGAAGGAACAATCTAGACAATAAGAGCAGTGTAAAGGAGGCACGAAAGTGGGAGAGTGTGAGCATGGTTCACAAAATTGTCAAAATAAATCAAAAGAGTCTATTTGATTTTTTAAAAAAGAAAATTTGTGTGGGAAAAAAGACAAAAATCCTGGGGAGAAATTTCGCAGCTACATTTCAAAGAAATATGTTGTGTAGTAAGCATATGTGTTCTTTGTAAAACATTGCCTCATAAACTTCAGTGGAACTTTGAACAAAGAACTAAATAATAAAAGTTCAAGTATTTCATAAGTTCTACATTTTTAAGAGGTTTGTCTTTGAAGCAAAGAAGAGTATTAAGTGCTGGAGATTCCCTTCTGTTTTAAATTAGCTCGGTGAAAGAAGGGGAGATATGTCTTATTTACCATGCGAATAATATAGCACTTAGAACAGTGCCTTCCACGTGGCGGTACTCAATAAGAACTTGTTTCTGCCATAAAATTTATGTTTGTTTGTTAGGAATGACATTTTAACCCCCTCACCAAATGTGACTCTCAAGAGTACAGTATCACTCACAAGGAGTGTTTTTAAAATTGTCAAATGTTTTTGGTAACCATAACACTAATGGTATTTAATGTACAGAGACCAAAAATGCATAGAATCATCCTGAGCAATATAGAATGGACCTACATCCCTCAGATTTCTTCCTGTCACATCAAATGCAATTATGAGTTTTATGCCAAACTTCATTTTACACACAAACACAGGTAGATTGTACACAGTTTTAGTATAATCTAAGGGATCTTAGTAGGAGATTCTTCCCAAGTCACGTATCTGCTGCCTCAGGCCCGCCAGAAACCTTAATTTATTGCCTTATGAGACATCCTAACCAGAAGACCCAACAATGCCATGCCAAGATCCTGGACCCACAAAAGCAAAGCGATAATAAATGAGTTGTTTTTGAAGCCACTAAGTTGGTAGTAATTTGTTATGCAGCAAGAGAACACTAGTACAGATAGGTTAAGTAATTTCTCTAATTTGTACAAGTATGAAGTGATGGATGTAAAAAATCAAACACAGTTCTATTTCCAATGCCAGTGCTTTTTCAATTATCAGAAACTTTCACTTTGAGAGAAGGGAGGTTAAGCTAGCTCATGCTGAATGGCTTCAAGGCACTAATTAAATTAAAAGGGGAGTCAACATGCCAAGAGTGATATGGAAGAACATATGATTGCCCGGATACAGAAGATACAGATTTGGGAGTCTCTGTGTTGAACGGTTATATAAAGCCAACAGCATGAAAATGAAATCACTCAGAATAGTAAAACTGTGAAGAAGATGTAGAATGAATATTTAAGGGGTCAACAGGAGTGAAATCAAAGAAGGAGGACTATTCACATAATTAAGAGGGAAGCTAGAATAATGATATGCTGGAAGTCAAAGGAAGAAACAGGTGGAAGTCAGCATTACATGCGCCACAGACGCAGTAGATAGAATAGAGCTGAAAACGCCTTGTTAGGTTTAACTATTAGGAAGCACTTGCTATAGAAATTTGACGGAAGGCATGTAAGTCGACAAGCTGGTCCTGGAAATCTTCACACGTCTTTGATCAGCACACCGCGCGGGCTTTAGAACGATGCAGTGCGCACGGCTGTGACACTCCGTACAGACTAACATAGATCAATTCATTTCAATTTAGCTCTACAAACATTCACTGAACATCTATAAGTCAAAAAGACTAGCTGAGTGCAGTTGTGCAGATTCACTTAACTACAGCTCGTTCCACTCACATTTTTCCAGCTTAGTGACAACAATATGGAAGCACTTTATCAAATCTTTTGCTGAATTCAAGACAAAATATGTGTATATATTTCTCCTGATCTATAGTTCTGGAGCCAGGCTCTCCCGTGTGGATTCTAAGAGTCTGCAGAAGTTTCGCATATAAAATCCTCATTACTTCTCATGCCTGAGTACACCCACAAAACAAAGAAATTAGCAAGAATTATCTCAGTTTGCAAAACTGTCTATTTTGTTCATTTCATGGTAGTCCCTTTGTTTTCCTTCTCTCAGATTCATGCTCTGGTTTCTAAGAATCTGAAGAAAACTGTTTTATTAACAGCAATACAGTTTTATAATTGGCCATAGCCATGTTATTTCTACTTGTACATTTTTTAACATGATTTGGAAAATTGCCATTTTACAGACTGCTTTCTTAGGGAGCCTGAATCAGTGTGTGAACCAACAGTTTTTTTAGTTTTGCCTGGAGGACAATAATCAACTAACCTGAAAGTAACAGTCACTGATAAAAAAGAGAACATTAGACAAAAATAGTTATGAAATCTAGAAAAATTTAAAGTATATCCATTCCTGAAAACTGACCTCAAACATAGAAGTTACTTCTGACTACCATGTATCTACTCACACTAGAAATGTTTCAGTTAAAAGCAAATATGAGAATTAACATCAATGCCCAATTTAATACCAAGGTAGTAAGAATGTAAATGCAAGGAATTGCAAATGTGGCAGAGGTTTTTAAAAGTACTTAAAACAGCCCTGGCTTGGTGGCTCAGTTCGTTGGAGTGTAGTCCCCTATACCAAAAGGTTGCAGGTTCAATTCCTGGTCAGGGCACGTACCTGAGTTGCAGGTTTGATTTCCCAGTTTGGGTGCATATGGAAGACAACCAATCAATGTTTCTCTACCACACTGGGGCTGCTGCTGCTTCTTCTCCTTCTCCTTCTTCACCTTTTTCTTCTCTCTCTCTCTCTGAAAATTAATAAATATATTTTTAATTAAGGCTAAAAGTACTTAAAACTCATTAACCAAATATGTGCCAAATAAAAACTACATTTACACTATTTTGTTTTGTTCACTGCTGTGCCTCAGTCACCTAGAACTATGTATGGCACATAATAAATGTCCAAACATTTAGCAATAAACATGGTGCTGGCAGCTCATAAGAAGTGAGAGTTTGGGAAGGAGCACACGGAACTCCCAAGCAACCAGTTCAGAGAGGTATCAAAACTTTCCACTTTCCCACTCCATGCCAGCGGAGGCTTCCCAGAGAAAAAGAAGGCACCACATGCATGGAATCAAATGATGCATCTAAAACAGTTGACCCTGAGATTGGCACATAATCAAGGCTCAATGATACTGGTTATCATCTTTGTTTTATTAGTGGCAGTAGCTTGAGAACAAGTCATTCCTGGTGAGGGGCTGCTCTCCTAGCCAAAGGGCAGCTAAAAGGCCAAGAAAAGGGGCATGTCCATTCCAGAGGCTATAACAAGATACCACAGACTGCGTGGCTTAAACAGGAGTTTGTTTTTCACAATTCTGAAGGCTGAGAAGCCCAAGGCCAGGATGCCAGCAGATCAAGCACCTGGTGAAGGCCACTTCCTGGTCTACAGAGGGCTGCTTTCTCCTTGTATCCTCACGCGGTGGCTGAGGAAGCAAGTTCTGTCTTGTTTCTTCTAGAGACACTAATGCCATCATGAGGGCTCTAGCCTAATGATTTAATTACCTCCTAAGGGCTCCATCCCCAAACAACATCATATTGAAGATTAAGATTTCAACACATGAATTGGGTGGACACACAAACATTCAGTTCATAACAGGGCTCGTCATGTTGCCTCCTTAATATGCTCCCAGGGTAGCATTCATTTCCAAAAGGTCACTGGGGAGGCTCAGGACTGATGACTGACACTGCCAATGGCCCTCTCTCACGTCTGATGAAATGTGGAGGAAAGTCTGACTTTCCTCTGAGAGTAATGAAGAAGGCTTATCACTGTGTAGTCATTCTGGCACCCAAAGGGGAGAATTCACATGTAAAGGACAGCTATGTTATGAAAAACTCAAGAATCAAAAGACTGAGAGACATAAATTACAGTACTCACCACCACCTGAGTCTTAGAGTCTTTGTCAGGCCAGGAGTGATCAATGTCCTCAAGGCTGAATTTCTATGAGGAATTCCATAAATATGGGGTTTCAGTTTAAGAACAATTCTGCCTCCATTTTTTTTCATCGCTCTCTTATCATGGCATTCCCTTTGGGTCCCATTACTCCTATAGTTCTGCTTTCCTGAATTTTTGCTATATGCTACACTCTGATGTTTATATTTATTATTTGCCTTTCAGTCATTAAAGTATATATACATAATATATACTGCTCCTCACTGTATTTGATCCTCACAACAACTAAAAGAGGTAAATATATTACCATCCTTCTTAGCAGCAGTAAAACACAAGCTTAGAGTTGCTCAAGTTGGCATAGTTGCTAAGTGGAAGAGCCACAAATTCGGGTGGTCTGATTCCAGAAGCCAAGGCCTTAGCACGGAAGTTTGCTGCAAATCATTATAAGGAATACTTGGATCAGTGGCCTAGGTAGGATTGACATGTTTTAATGAAAATCTAAGTTGCACATGCTTTTAAAATACCCCATTGTTGAAAATTATCTATGAGAAATCTGGAAAGAAAACATCGCTGTTAGAAGATTCTACAGTGGTCAACAACTTCAGTCACTGTGACGGCAGCTTTTCCTCTGACAAGATTAAGGAGATGAGCTAGCATGGCAGATATTCTGCTTATTTATTAAAGTTTTTAAAGAGTGTCTGCAGCTTTCGTCTGCACCTTTCATAGTAGCTGCATCATCATACATTTTGCTGCTAATGTTTTTTCAGTTGCTAGTTTCCATTTTCCATACTTGCTTCATTCTTTTAAAATTTAAAGTCACAATATCTACAAGATTTTCAGTGAGCAAAAAAATAAAAATAAAAATTACTCATTGGATTATTTTTGTTGTTAAAACAGTAAGGCACAATAATCACTAATTAATTGATGCTTTTTCAGTTTAGAAGTTAGAAAAATTATTATTTGGTGTCTTTTTTTGTTTGTTTTGTTTGCCACTTCATTTTTTACATAGTTTCCTATTATTACAGTTAGTTCTTTAAATGTTTCAGATATGTTACATTTACTTTTTTTGTTTTGACATTTTTCCTAACTGTTCATGTAAAAATGAATCAAATTTATGAATCACAGTCTTTACTGTGATCTCTGAAGGGCCAATGCCTTTCACTTAAAATTTTAATTCTCCTAATTACCTCTGTTATGCTCTTTAAAATAATAACTAATATTCTTTTCTCCTTATCTCTTATTTAAGATATTATTGTAGAGACATTTGTAACTAATTTACTTATAATCCAAGTAAATATAGATTTCTTGTTCTCGAGAGTCTTTATGGCTTTCAAGGGTTCTCATACATACCTGGTCTGGAAACTCAGCTGTTGTAAGTAATGACCATCTCGTTAAAAGCAGCTTAAAACAATAGATACAACCTTTTAGTCTTGGAATAGAAAATCCAGGATCTAAAATAGTTTAATCACTTTATTGTATTTTTTGAATATCTGCTCGTCGCATTATTTTCTATTTTATGTTCTGTTTAATTATCTGTAAAATTACTTGAAACAGTTTCAAAACAAACAATTTTTATTAAATGTTGAATAAAATTATTTTTCAGTGAAGCAGTCCGTAATGAAAGATCACAATATTTATTGAACTCAGTGACTATATCAATATAAGTTACTGCTGGCCTTTGTGATCATAAAACTCTTAGTTCTTAGTCTTACTTTCTACCCTGAGATTTATGGCAGTCTCCCAAATCACACCCTTCCTTTCTAAGGTAACCCTTGTAAGTCTCCAGTCATTTTCACCATCTTCCACTGGCTCCGTAAAGGATGAACCGAGGAGGAGGCTTTGGCCTACAGGTCTCAAGAAACATTCCAGAGCATGTGAAAACTCTCCATGAAGTAGGGTCTTACCACTAAAGGCAGGAAGAATACTTGTTAGAACCAACTATACATATTTCAAGAAAAAAACATTCATTCTCAGTGATAGTACAGTATAAACCCTTAAAGAAGACCACTTAACTTCCCTTGAACTATGCAAATTACATAAATATGTGGAGATGAGCACATTCCTCTGAAAGGCTCTCTTAGTTAAAAAAAAATGCTTTGGGGTCACAGTTCTAATAAGAACCTTGTGACATTTTTAACCATGGGATCCCTATTCTCCAGAAGAAAGGGGGCTATTATCTTATTTAATCATCACAGCTATTCACAGCAGATATAATTTTTATCTTTACCTTTTATTTGAAAAAATCTAAGGCTTAAAGAATAAATATGAACTTTTCATGGCTACACAGCTTGTAAGTAGTAGAGCAAGTAATAAAATTCATAACTATCTAACTTTATACTTTTATCCAGTAATCTATGAGGGATGCTTTGTACTAACACATGGAAGCCAGTTGTTAAATTATTAGAACTTTTTTGAGTTGGTTGTTAAATATACCTATTAGTGAAAACAAATTATATAAATGTCCACTTACATAAATTATGTAAAAGCAAAGGTAAAAGTAGTCAAAATAACTACCTTATTATCAATGCTCTTGAGTTTATGCATATCTTGTTGTACCTACATGGTAGAAACGCTGTATAATGGTGGCTACTGCACATCTTTTTCCAACTCTGTGTTCAATCAAGTCATGCTTCTAATTTGAAAGTGGTCATGATGGAAGTATTTACACCATGAAAAACAGCACCATTCAAATTAGGGCTTCCCTCCACTCCCCCTCCCCACCAGGGCTGGTTGTTAGTATTAACCATTCCACTTTTGTCTTAATTGTTACATTATTCAACCCCTAAACAGTGATTGTTTTTCTCTAAGAAAATGTTACAACACAATCTATGTGTCAGAAAACGGGTCTTTTCACTGCCGTGTAATTCTGTACCCCTTCAGCCTAAAGATGTCACATATCCTTAAATATTCCGCACATTGTGGATTTGGGTAAATAAATAAACATTCTACATCCCACAATAATAGAAAAAAGAAAAATCCAATATCCTCAGACTTCTAGATGCCCAATACATTAAGTGTATCACTTATTTAGCAAATATCAATGAAATGATAGATTGTTGTCCCTTTTAAATGACCTTTCTGAGCAAGGAATTAATCTAATATTTGGAAAAGAAAATGAAAAATACAAAAGATAGAACTTATTGTTTAGACTACAGACAGCAAAAGAGACATAAAAGAATTTTAAATCAATTCTCTGCCTGCAGAAAATTTAGACTTTAAGTTAAGAAGTAACTAGTAGAATTTACATCTAGTCATAAGTCTGAAGAGCCAAAAATCTTTATTCTCAATTCCCATTTGAACTTAACAGAATTTATTTTGCATAGTTAAGTCACGCTAATATGTGCCTCGTGAAATAAAAATGAATTATCTTTTCTTACTAATGCTACATACTACTGTTGTTTAAAGATATTTATGAAATTATTATAAATTTAAGAGCTTAATATATATAAAATACTGCAACAGCCAAGTAGTTAGTAATATATTTGTTTTCTTATAAACCACAAGCTTCCAGCAAACCACAGGTAAATATGAAAAGCAAAAGATGATGTAAAATTAGAAATTGCTTCATTAAGAGTAACTCTTTGACACAGTTCCTTATTCTCCAATAAAGAGTAGCTACAAAGCATAAAATAACAATTCTGAAACTGTAATTTTAGCTAAGGTGGTTTTTTAAATTGGCCTTATTGGATGACAGGTACAATTCTGAAAGTTTCATAGAACCCTAAACTTAGGAATGCTGTCAGGAGGAATCATTTCGTTTACCTCATTAGGCAGGAGTACATCTATACTAGCATTTCCCAGAGCTCCACAAGATGGAAATAAATATTACATGAAAAAAGGATTAGTCAAAAAGGCTGAATTTTTTGTGCGGGGAGCCCCTCTCTCCCATTGATCCTTTAGGTCTCAGGAAGGTAAATACCAGCTGTAGCCAGCCATGCGGTATTGTACTACCTTTACCGATGCTCCTAAAGCTGTCACAACCTTCATAAAGGCCATTAAACTCTTCTAAAATGACCCAGTTAAGTGATGGACACCACCATTTCCTCACTAGGTACATGGAGCCACCCTCTTTATTTTTTGGCTAAAAAATACCCTAGACAAAGAAAGTGAGGCTAATACACTGGATAATTTAAAGGTTGAATAAAATCTCAAGGCTTCAACCCTTCTGGAAGATAAATGAGCAAGCTGATGACTGCTGTTAATAACTGATCTTTGTCAATGGGAAGAGAAGAACTCCTAAGAGCTTCTCAATCCGAGCAATGTTACACTCTGCATTGGAATGAGACTGGATAATGTCCAGAAATAGCCTCAGTTCCTGGCATCTCCCAGGAAATAGTAACAGACAGTGATTTGCAAAGAGCTTGGTCATTTCTTCTGGCTGCCATCACACCAGTCCGCATAGTCTTTCCGCATCCTTTCCATTGCAGGAATCCTATCTAGTTCAGGGGCAGGAAAGTAATATATCTGTCCAAATGTTTTCTGTTTATGCAATGGATATTTTTATCTTAAAATCAAGAATTGCTTCTTAGAGTCTCTTATTTTCATCATCCAGAACCAATGGAAAGGATCCCAAAATATAGTGTTACAGGAAAATGAAGCAACCAGACACTGAGGGATTCTGGAGCACGGGGTTTATTAACGTGTACGGGCCCATAGGAGTCAGCCTCCAAATTCTGAGCTCTGAACAAAGGATTCTTGGGGTTTATATAGCCTATGGTGTCTTCCTGTCTATGTAGCAAAACGAGATACAGAAGCGGAATGCGGTAATTAGTTCTATCTATGGGGCAGAAGCAGAGTACAAAGGCTAAATGTGAAAATTAGTTCTATCAGCGGAGGTGCTAGCCCCAGTCCTTGTGACTATCCTGCTGTTTGCTCTTCCCAGATGGCCTTCTCACTCTCCCAGGGCACCTGGGGTTTTGGGTGAGCAAAGGTCTTCTATAGCTTCCCACTTCAATAGGAGAAGAAAAGTAATAATACATAAAATAATAGGAAACCTGTCAATATATCCCCAAATTCATTTTCTTGTCACATAAATGTTAAAGGCTGTATTTCAGATTGGTGAAGCCAGTATGTATGTTTACTTCTTTCCTCTCCCAAAACCTCTGAAAAAAATGCCATAAAATTGTAAAAGGAACAAATTTATAAAGGCACTGAGAATATGATGGTAAGCTAAAGAATTTAACAGATACCTGCAAAACAAAAGGCAAGTAAAATTAAGTCATTAAAGAAACCATATTTGAGGGATCCAGAACTCAGGATGTGCACAGGAAAAAACTGCAGCAGAGCTAAGAACCCTTTTCACCACAAACTAGAACCTCTCTGAATTTATAGTTACAGATTCCAAGAATAAGAAAAACAAAAGGCTACCAGAAAAAAGCAACAAACTGGCTAATACAAGAGATATGCTTCAGGAAGGCCTGAAGCCATAACCTGCCAACATGGTGGCAAACCTAAATTTTACTTTTAATTTCTCCAGTCTTGCAATGGCACTGAGGAATGCTTTGGGAATGTACCAACTACAGTCATTTCAAATGTCGGGCAGTATTGGGAACTGCCCTGCCTGGTTTCAAGAATTGTAACCACCTCCCATGGCTAAGTGAGTGACCTCTGGAATGCGAGCCACAGGAGACAAAGCTTGTCTCTGGCAGCAAGCACTGCTTCTGTTTCTTCCCCTGCCCCCAAAGCATGGTCGATGTCCATGGCGGGTATGACCCCTCAGAGAGGGGCAACCTAGGCCAGACATGATCACTTGGGAGGCCATTATGGAAGGACTTGAGGGGCTGTGACAAAGAGGGAGCAATGGACCCTAATCCCCCAGCTATTGTGACATAGCCTGAGTCCCCATTTCTGTCTGGGAGAAGCACTTCCTGGCTCTAATCCACTTAAGCCTGAAAATCTATGATGCAGAGGCAGTGCAGCTCCTTGCCTTGCTAGAGTGGTATCCAGGGTAAATCAGGCATAAGAAAGAATATGTAAAATCCTGTGAAACCTGCTTTGCTTAGAATTCTCTCATTTAAATGATAAGGGTTCAAGCAAGAAGTTTGTTCCTCAAAGTTTTATGGCTCTTTAGCTATCTGACACTGACTGAGAATAAGCCCTCATAGTTCTTTAAATGCTATCTATTGTTTGATCCTTATCTGTATTCTTGTGCAAACGAACCCAATAAAAGCCCCTTGAGGAAGGACCTCTTGGCCCTTCTCCTTTGAGGGATCAGCCACCTTTCCTCCCCAAGCAGATCATGTCTTGGTAGTTTCACTTTCATCAGTGGCAGATGGGGGTGGGGGGACTTTTTGGGCAAAGTTGCCCGCACAGGGCAGAAGGCACACAGCACAAATCTCCAAAGAGAGAGTCATACAGGACCCACAAGGTATAAAACCACTGAGGATGTCAAGTCTAGTGCCCTGAAGAGTCATCACCCAAGCCAAGTAGTAGTGTTAGTAGTCAGGCAACTGCTTGGGGCCTTAAAAGTAAAACACTCTTGAGGAAGACCTTCATCTCCATCCCATTGCTGCTGTGTTTGCAGCGCTGCATTGCCAGTTTGTGGGCAGTAGCTGTGGCCTTTACATGCTTAAAGGAATTTTGTATTTTGACTTGTGGGTGAACAATATTCTGTCAATCACATCTCCATCCTCTTTTGGCTAATTGTAGATTGGTATCAAGAGTGGGAGTCACACACGCATGTGCCCCTAAAATAAATAAATAAATGTGTGTGTGTGTGTGTGTGTGTGTGTGTGTGTGTGTGTGTATGAGATCATATTGAGCAGCAGTATGTATAGTGGTTACAAGAACAAGCTCTAGTCTCCAAATGCCTTAGTACAAATCTTATCTCTTACACTTACAAGATATGTGGTATTAACCTTTCACGCCTCAGTTTTCTCATCTCCAAAATAGGGACAATAATTTAATTCTAAATCCATTTAAAGTCCTCAGGAAATTTCAATGAGTTAATACATATAAAACTACATGTACCTGTCACATAAAAAAATATTTTAAATTATCATTGTATTAAAGCTATTTTAAAACAGGGTCCATAAACTTTTTCTGTAAAAGGCTAGATGGTACATATTTGAAGCCAAATATGATCCCTGTTGCATATTCTTCTGTGAGTATGTGTGTTTATATCTTAAAAATGTAAAAAACATGTTTCGCTCACAGGCCATACAAAACTAGGTTGCATGCCAAATTTGGCTCACTATCTGTAATTTGCTAACCTCTGTTTTTTTGTTTGTTTTTTAAGATTTATTTATTTATTTTTAGAGAGAGGGAAATGGAGGGAGAAAAAAAGAGAGAGAATGATCAATGTGTGGTTGCCTCCCATACACCCCCTACTGGGAACCTGACTGGGAATCAAACCAGTGACCCTTTGGTTCACAGGCTGGGACCCAGTCCACTGAGCCACATCATCCAGGTTTTAAAACACTTATCTCTGTTTTAAAGCATTCTTTCACTTTCTTTTGCAGAAATGAACATCCACCTCTTTTCTCTTAAGAAATAGCAACCTTGAGATTCTAAATCACCTATTTTAAATGTATAAAAAGATAAAGAAAATTATTTCCCCCAAATTTGTAAACTTAGAGAATGCAAGTGCAATGTCAGTATCCTCCTCTCCTTACCCAAGTAGGACCCAGTCTAAAAGAGTCATCTTTTTAAACAAAATCATATCTGTGACAATAAATTATTTATCCCCTTTGATAAATTATGTTAATATTACAATTCAGTATTGTTAGGAACCATGTATCATACTGGAAATGAACTTATAGATGTCACTTTTTCAGACATATCTATCTAAGTATTGTCCACTTAGACTGACTGGAGGGCTTATCAAATGGATAATATTGAGCAGAGGAAAATATACAAAGGCATTAAAAATGGATCAAAGGTAATAAAATATCAGGAATTCTAGCATTAGGAACGTGGGAAAAGAGTGAGCAGAGGGCACAGCCGCACACTGAGAACTGGTACAACAGAACAGCACAAGCCGCCCCTGCAGACTGGACGTGAGGCCAGGAGTCTTCTATGGAAGTGGCATTTGAGCAAACTGAGTGTAGAACCTCACATGGCCCTCAATAAGCAGCATCTCCTAAAGGGAGTTCTAGCACTAACTGCACACATAAATGAGAGATTCTAGTTTTCCAGGGTCTCTGGGGGGTGATAGTCAACTGGAAGCATTTAATTTCCTCAGGATTTTTTTGGTGGTGAAGAATCTAAAATAAGCCACAGAATTTCAAGAACAAATTTCCGATCATAGCCCAAAACAGGAAGCTCAGTGCCTTGTCAGCCTGTCAAGATTTTGGCAAAATTGTTTTCTACACTTGTGGATAAGGCTAAATTTACCAAATTGTAAGACTAAGGTATGGGTATTTATCTTGAGAGGATCATTTCATAAATGCAAATTACCAATTTGGGAGTGCAGCCATACTGTGCATTGATCTATATTTAATATATATATATATTTCATATATTCATAGTTCATATATATGAACTGAAACTTCCTGTTACCAAAAGTTGATAAATTCTGTTTTTATCTTATGTGAAAATGAAAAATATTAGAAGTGGTCCAAAATTTTCTGGAATTATTAGTAAAGCAATTACAGATATTTAAATAAAATTTAAATATAATATGAAATAGGTTATAACAGAAAGTGCTCTTGTCTATTTTGAGTTGAGTGTTATGGAACCAGGCAATGTTACCTGCAGAAGCTGACACTGACCTCTTGAGGCTTGAAAATATTCTAATTCTTGGCTTTTATTTATATATAGTATCTGATACTCTCTGAGTAATTAAACTGATACAAGTGAGCTAATAACTATTTGTATGTATCTACTGTATTTTAATAACAAAACTATGTAAAAAATAAGTTATATATTGACTGAAGAAGTGCCCATGGAAATAAAAAGTTAAAGCTTATTTTTAGGCAAAAACCTCAAAGACATCTTCCTGTTGCTAGTTTCTTCTAATTGTGTAGAATTTCACGTGAAATATCCGACGTCTTCTGCTTATATGTTATTATTTCTTAGGAAAGAGGGTGGAAATTCTTTTACCTCTCAGTTTGTCCTCTAAGATGCTAATAAGGGGACTTATTTGAGTAGCCAATTCTATGGTACTTGAGGAAGGGAACAAACATAAAATAAGACTTCTAAATATAGATGACAAAATATTACTTGGCATAACAATAAGTTACATCAAAACTACTGGGGAAAGAAGAAATTAGATTAAAAAGTTTCATCTCCAGGCTAAAATAGAAATTTAGCTATAACATAAAATCATCTTTTTTAAAAACAAAAAGAAATTATATTTTCTTCTGTGTAACTCAAGTGGCTTCTCTGGCATGCTGCATCCCTGACTCTCATATAAAGCACTAAAATCTCTACTTTTAGCCCCTAGATTTCCTCTTTATTGCTATTTTTAATGAAAGGAACTAGAACCCTTTGGGTAGTGTGGCATATTAAAAGCAGTATCTGGGATGAGACCGAAATATCTTACTGAAATTAGAAAGCAAGGACTTGTTTGCTTCTGCAGCCTCCCGTGCTACTCAGATGTCTATTACTGTATTTGCCTATACAAGTGTATAATTACAAATAAGTAAACAAAACAAGACATAGCTATTGTTCATTGTATAAGTCAAGTCCACATTATATAATAATAGGGGGAAGCATGAGTACTGCTAGGTACCATGCCTTCTCAGAGACCCACAGTAAGAATTTTATTGAACAGAAAACACCATGGCAGGTATTAGTGGTTGTCATATGGATGGAAAATTCTCTTTCCCCAAATGACTAGTGTTTACTTGTCTAATTGTCCTTTGGCTTATTACTAATGATCAGTGAGGTAGAGGGTGTGCTCTCTGGACATCATCAGCATGCCCTTCTTCTCTATGCTTTTCAGCTCCACAGACTTCCTGTTTTCTGGGACCCATGCAAAAATTTTGTGGTCTCTGGTATGTCCTCAGAAATGGCATTGCCTCCTTTAGATGCTCTTAAATCTCACACGGAGAATACCCATATATCTGCCCACTAGAAAAGTGAAAAACTCTTGAAGTTATTATTTTTATGGCGGGCTGGTAAAGAAGCTTTCTGGGTTGTCTTTTTGAAGGGGGGTTTATTATTTTCTTTAATTTATATTAGTATTTTTTATCCTCACCTGAGGACATTTTTTTTCATTGCTTTTAAAACGAGAGGAAGGGAGAGAGAAAAACATCGATTGATTGTCTCCCATATGTGCCCAGACCAGGGACCATACATGGAGTTGAACCCCCAACCCTTTGGCCATGAGACAACAGTCCAGCCAACTGAGCCACACTGAACAGAATGGGTGTGCCATCATTTGTAGCACGATGTGATCTAAATGTTTCCACCGTGGCTAATTTCAAGTTACCAACAGCTTCACATCCAGCTCACAAAATTTTTAAACAATCAACAAGCATCTCTCATGAACATGAGCTAACTTCAACACTGCACTGGCCCTGCTTTCTTCATTTTGCCTCATTCCATCCAGCCTTTCTCTATGGATGTTTACCTACAAAACATGAAAGTCACTTATGGTTGCCTTGGGAAACATTAATCACTACAAATTGACAGCTCCCACTCCCTTTGCCACACTTTAAATTCTATTGTTTGTGTTCACACCCAGTATTGGTAACAAAGACTGAAATCATCAACCTGGTATATCCTATTTGCTTATAAAACTTTTACACATTATGTATGCAAGTATTGATAGAAAGGAAATGAAAAAAAGAAAAAAGAAGACAAAAGAAAAGGACAGAAGAAGAGAGAAAACGGAGTATTATTCTCCCCTGTCTTACAAACCTATTGTTTGCCTCGTATTATAGTCATTCTTCAACATGTACTGTTATTTTTCCCAAGTTTAAAGTACCTTACATGCCTAACCTTTTATTCCAGTGTTTCCCATAACATCCAGCTCAAAACCTAGCTCACAATGAGCCTTCAAAAAATATTTGTTGAGACAAACAGTGGAATAAGTGAGTAAAACAATTAACAAGAAAATGATTAACTAGGAAAAGATTGTTTTGATATCAAGCCACATAAAGAATTTGTCACCATTCTGGTTTCAGAGTTCCCTTTTGTTTGCCGTCCACTCACCACCGTCAAGTTGGTATTGCCAGCTCACCACCAACAAGCTCTAACAGTGGACCTGCCTGTTGCCTGTGCATCTTCTTCCCATCATGGGGAACACACAACCTCCTTCTGTTTAAGATCATTTTTGTGTGTTTCACTGAGATCATCACTCTGTATCTATTACAGATGAGCTCTGAAGGAAAAGTGGTGTTCAATGTTACTCCCTTCTTCCAAATGAAGAGGGCAGCACCACAGACTTGTTCAGCATGATATCACTATCAGAATGGATTACAAAATTGGATTTCATTTATTGCTGTAGTTCCCTCTTATCTGCAGGAGATACATTCTAAGACCTCCCAGAGGATGCCTGAAACTGTAGTTAATGCCAAAACCCATATACCCTATGTTTTTTCCTATACATACTTATGATAGTTTAATTTATAAATTCAGTACAGTGAGAGATTAACAATAACGAATAATAAAATAGAACAATTGTAACAATTACTATAATAAAAGTCATGTAAATGTGGTCTCTATCTCTCAAAATAACATTAGTGTACTATACTCACCTTTTTACTTAAAAGAAGCACTTTGTGATTTCTCTTTGGCATATCTGAATCGCCATCATCACTACCCTTGCACTTGGAGTCATTATTAAGTATAATAACGGCTCCATGAACACAAGCAATACTGAGACAGCTGACCTGATAAACAAGACAGCTAAGTGACTAACATGCAACACAGATATAATGTCAGACAAAGGAATGATTCATATCCAGGATGGGACAAGCTCAATGTTGAGAAATTTCATCATGCTACTCAAAATGACATGCAACTTATAACTTACCAACTGCCTATTTCTAAAATTTTCTATTTAATATTTTTGGACCATGATTGACTGCAGGTAACTGAAACCATAGGAAGTAAAATTGTGGATAAGAGGGATTCCTGTACTCTTATCATCAAAGTACCATTAAACACTGTCTACTGAAGAAAGCATCAGTTACTTCAGTGCAGATTGTTCAGCGCTTAGCTTTTTGAAATACTCTGTGCATTAAAGTCAGAAATTTAAAATTTGTTAAATAAAAATGAACTACCCCTTCAAAATAGAAAAAGAATAGTATAGCTTTTTTTTTAATTTTTCATTGTTCACTTGCTTAATGTAGTAGATATAAATCTTAACAAGGAGAGCCAGAAAAATCATGTTATATTATTATCTGTAAATCATTTAATTTCTATTCTGAGAACCATCTTTCCATAGTGTTAGTGAGAAATTCAGCCTCAGTTATTTCCAGACTTTCCACCCCTAGTTTGTGTTGAGGATGTAACATCTTACTCCAGGTCCAAACATTCAAACATGGATCACTAAGCACATGTCCACGTTGGTAACAGCTGGATTTTGCTACAGTCACATGACCCCATCAGATCCGCCAGTGTGCCATTTCCATGCCACGTGCAGGGCAGGAAGTCCTGAACAAGGTCAGGACCCTGGGTTTGGTATCTTACCTACCTAGTTCATCACCTGGCAATTTCCCTGAAGTCCTGCTTTCAGGGAGAAAATGAATGTCCCCTCTCTTCAAGAACTAGCAGACCTCTCTCCTCCTTCATTTCTAGAGAAAGCTTTTTTTTTCCCCTGCTTAGGGAACCTTCTGTCTTTCTTGGTCTCACACAGGGATACCAATTTCCTCTCTCTTCAAATTCTATTATCCTCAGTGAGCAAACAGAAGCCAGGAAACCCTGCCAAAAACCTCTCATGTGGCAAGGAAGTATGGAACTTGTTATCTGCTCAAATGGAGGATGGAAAAGGGGAAAAATTCCAGGAGAAAAACAAACATTTCAAAATTTCAATTAATATCTCAAAAAAATCCCTGTTAGCAAAATACCTATCAAACATTTTCCTTCTGCTTAGGAATATCTATATTTAAGGATTTCATCTATTCACTCCTTCCCATTCACTCTCTTCCTTCAAAATGCTAGCTTAGGGACATTTCTGCTCTATCTACTTGCTCTTTGCCCAACAAACATTCTATTTAAGTAAAGTATAAACATCTAAGCAATGTAGTTTAAGGGATACGAGGAAGGTAAAACTCACCTCGAAGATGCTTGTTTCTCTTTTACCCATCACTTCGATGCTACCTCTAGAGAAATCAATGCTTTGGATGAAGGCACAGATGCAGGGTACCTAAAAATAACCCATTGATCAATTACCCATTCAACAAATGGGCTACAAAAGGAAATGGAGTATCTGTGAGAGTATGTAAACAAAGAACTTTCCTGATGAACCAGCATTTAGGCTGAAACTCAAAAAGTAAGTGAAGAGGAGAAGAGTGTTTTAAAGCAAAGCATTGGACACAGCATGACTGCAGGCCTCAAAGTAGGAAGAATATTATTTAGAACTTAAAAAAAAGACTACGGTGGCTGAACCGTAGGTGTGGGAAAGAGCGCCTCAAAGTGAGACCCCTAGAAGGTGAGCAGGGGCTAGAATCTGCAGAGCTGTGTAAAGAATAACAAAGATGTCGATCTTTATCAAAAATACTATGAAGTGTTTTAAGCAAAGCAATCAATGATCAGATTTCTATTTAAGAATTCTGGCTGCTGTGCAGAAAATGAATTGGAGGGAGGCAAAGACAGAATATGTAAAACATTATGCCATTATCAGCAATTAGCATCCTAGCCTCTCAAATTCTTTCCAAGGAGCCGTTGATACAAGAGTGCGACTATTAGCGCCCTTCAGACTGAACTCCAGTCTAGGGGATGGGGCTTTGTTATCTGCCTGCAGGTTCACTGATAAGCCTTCTGTAATACTTCCAATTACCCTACTGCCAGACCCGGCCTAACTGTACTTCTCACCATTCTTACTATCACCCTCCTACTTCAAACTATTATGATTTTTTAACCTCAATATTTTAAACATTCTACTGACATTACCCGTTATCAAGCCTTGCTTCCCTCCAGTGCCTTGGATCACCCTGCAGCAAGAAAGAGCTTTTTAAACCAAAAAAATGTGCTCGGCCATTTCCCTGCTTAAAGCCTTCCAATTGTTTCCCATTTCTTATAGACAAACTGCCAACTTCCCCACTTACCTTTTGAGCCTTGCCTCACTACACCGTCTCCTTTGTACTTTATGCACTAGTCACCCAAACGATTTAATAGTTTGATTAGGGGCTGGACCAGCTGGGGTGCTCACCTCATTGGAGCACATTAGAAATATTGTGCTTGCTACCTTAGGTCTCTGACTCTTTGTTTAACTAACAAAATTTATCCTCGTGTTGCTCCTGGAAAATAAAAATATCTCCTTGTCCTCCAGACATAAATAAGCAAATACTTGATAAGTATTTCTGCAAAATGTATTTAGAGTAACAGCTGAAAGTTGGCAGCAAGTTGAATTTATAAAACCAAATAATATGTGGCATGCTATTTATTTTATCTAAATTTTGCATTTTTAATATAGCTCCCAAGAAGTTCTCTGGTTCGAAATACACACACAAACTGCAGAAAGAGAAACAATAGGGAACATTCCACTGAATAATTTCACAATATTGACCCTGCCTTGACCCAGCCGAAGTGAATTACTAAGTGAATGTGTTTTGCATATAATTTTTGTAATAAAAAAAATCAATTTCTCCTTGGCCCCAAGAAATAAATACTGAACAAAGAGATTTTTAAATATCCATTTTAAGGTTTGACAAAGTGTTGGCCTGCCTAACAGGCCCTGATTTTCAGCAGATTTCTGCAAGGGCCTGTGCTTTTTCTTATGGTATCTCCTCTCCTTGAAACAAACTTCATGCCCCCATGCTATTGTCTAGTCAGTTTAAAGAACACTCCTTTAAGGGGGCCTTCCCCTAGCCCATAGTCAAAGGAAGGCCCCTCTTCACACTCTTCTACTTCCCTTATTTCTCTTATCATTTTATTGTGTATCCATTCTATTTTAAGTATCTGTTCTGCTTGATCTTAAGCCTTGGAAATGGGACATACTGTCTTTGTTTTGTTAACTTATATATCCCAAGCACCTAGACCAGTGCCTACAACATCAAGAGCCCCAGTAAACAATGAATAAACACAGGAACATATAAATGAATAAATACATGTGTAAAGGAGTACTCCATGTTAGAACACCCTGATTCCTTGCCTGAACTGCCCCTATCATTTATCACCATGGTCTCCAGTTACCATGTTCTGTGTGAAGCTGTGTCTATAAACTGAATGAATGACACCTAGAATTAACTACAGCTTCTGCCACACATACTCAGGCACATGATAGCTTTAAACAATGGATATAGGAAAAGTAAATATTGAGACACTGAACAGCCAGAATTATCTCCTTCATAGTTTTCTTTATAACAACCTTCTCACATTTCTCCCAGTTTTCACAGGGAAACCTCCAGTCCTTTGCCTGGTGGTGAAATTAGTGAAGCCCCAGCTCGGCAACCCCGAAAGGACTACAGCTGGGGTGGCTCCAGTGAATTCAAAGCAATAGAGACTGTCAGGCCAAGGGAGTTATCTGGGCAATTATTGATGGACTATGAAGTAAAGTTTCCTCCTGGTTGATTCAGTCACTCAAGTTGCATCGCATACTTACTATATGCCAAGACGTGGCATTACTTTTTATAAACATTGTTTAATTTAAAAACCATGAAAGCCTTACAAAGTAAATACAGCTGTATCACACTGATTCTACAGGGCCTGGGAAAAGTGAGGCCTGCTTGAGTGTGGTTGGTAGGGCAATAATATGGATGTAATCATTTATAGCTTTAATTTGAACATTTCACCTAAAATTTCATATGGGATGCTTGAGAGTGATATTGTTATGTTACAGAATTACACAGTTATGACTTTGTAATAAATAGGGGCATTATTTGTAATGAAACCTGTGCATATGGGAAAACTGAAGCTCAAAAAATTTAAATAAATTGTTCAAAGTCATCCAGGTAGGTAGCCAGAATTCTTACTGATTGAACCTAACTGATTCCAGTACACAGATATACAGCTTATGTTGTTCCACTCCGGCACACCTCCCGCCCCCACAGTCAACTGTTAGAAGATGTGAAATCTAGATCAAAAACCAAAACAAGTTAATAAGAAAAAATTCATTTTTCTGTTTATGATGTTAGAATTCTTCATTTTGTGATATTTTCAACCACCTGTTGCATGCTGTACTTTTGTTGTAAATAATATGTCTTTAAACAGAAAAGATCTCTCTTTATGTTTCATCTAAAATTAATTCAAAATGATTGGGAAGCATTCAGAAAAAATCTAAGCAAAGACTTTAAATACTTTCTATTAAGTATATAAAATAGAATCACTGAAAGATCTTGCCAGTATTTTAGAAAAAATACACAAAAATTGCCCAACTTATTATCATTTATTATAGTTTTATTATAGACTTTTTACCTCTATGGTTAAGCACAAGCTGTTCATGAATTATAAGAGATTCCACGGGGAAAGAGTTAAGTATATTGGTTAAAGTGCAAAATAAGTTTAGAAGATGTTGAAATTACTACTGACAGGCAGAAAAACAAGTATTTTGACAGGGGAATGGAGAGGAAAAAAGATGTGACTGCCCTCCCACAAATGAATTAGGATGTGTCTTCCTCCTTGAGATCTTAGAGAAGAATGTAAGGGTACGCGTGTTTGGAAAGGATGAAGCGTGAAACACATTCTGTATTGACACAACAACCCAAGCCATGAGAAACAAAGCCAGTGAAGGTGACATTGATAAAGCTAACATTAACTGAGCACGTAGTACATGCCAGGATCCATGTTAGACTCCTTACATAGCTCTACAGATTTAAAAAGAAGGGAATTCAAAAATGAATGACAGTTTTGGGATCGAAGATGTTTATATTGGATTAGAAAAAAACAATTGTTAAAAATCACTTAGACCTTTGCAACCAATAAATAAGAAATCGGTGTGGACTTATTATATCTCTATCACTTCACTCAAGATCAGGAGAAGTTTTAAAAAATACACTCTGACAACAGATGGCCACATAAGCTATGAAGGAGTTAAATCTGACAAATGAACATACAATATACTAATAGTTCAGAAAAAGAATAAATTTACATGGCTCTTAGGGTCAAAAGAGGCAGGCAGGACTTGATTTATACCTTAAGGACAACACAGGGATTAGATGAATCCTAGAAAAGGAGAGAGACCTCTACACCAAAGGTATCATGTGAGCAAAGCAGCACAGATGAAGTCCAACGTAACTTATTCTAGCCATAAGATTTGCCTGCTTGGAATTAAGGACAGGATCCTGAGACAAATGGGAAAGGGTTATTTATACCTGTGAATTGAAATGAAATTATGGCAAGCCTCAAACATTTTCATTAATTAAAATATAAGGCACTTGAACACCAGTTAATCTATGGGGACCCTGCCACTCCACTGATCACACCAAAACCCAGGTGTGTAACCACCTATCCAGACACTGTTTCTGTATCTTTCTATCTCCATTCACTCCCAGTTCCCAACAGCTTCATGCATTGTAACTGTTTACCAAACCTGACTAGGAAGTGGGACCAGTGCAGGGCAGTTCCATATCCCTTAGGTGGACAAAAAAAGGCGACGCCCTAGAAGAGGTTTCTTTTCCTAATAGCAGCATCCCTCTGCATGCTGACTTGTCCTTTCATGCCCTGCAGCAGCTTCCCTAGCCTCCCTGCCTATGTCCTAGAAGAAGACATAGGCTCTACCTGGAGAAAGCCCAGACTCCATAACTTGAATCCTGGGTTTCATCAGCCTAGGTTATGAAGTATGACCTGGTAAGTACGGTTCACCCACAAATCCAGCCTGTGGCTGTCCTGATTTTCTCAGAGTCTGCATAAATGGAGTATCTTGTACAGGCAGAGCAGTTTTCTGCCTCCTATTTAGTAGGAGGTAGAGGGCAGGTTACCCAAAGACGTAATGATGTGAAGGTGAAAGCTGGATGCCGGTATAACTTGGTACCCTTTCTGCTATCACAGCAAGCCACCTCTGTCAAATGTGCAGAGTCTCACGTCAACAGTAGTAATTATGTGGGAAAAGGTGCTCCTTGTAGCCACTGTGGGCTGTCATAGCAAAAGATACTAGAAACTTGAGCACTGTTAGATGGTGAATTTGTCACTCTAAATAGGACAATTCCTAATAGTGATAAAGAAAATGAAGCAAACACCTGACAGTATATCTCTTTTATGGTATTTTCATAGAAATTGGAGGACACCTACATAATCTCTAACCTCAGAAAGGGATGTAAACAGAAAAATATAGTCCTTAGTGATGTGGATTACATAGCTGGCTGGGATGCTCAGGATCATTGTAATAACAATTCCCTTTCCAGGGGAAGAAACTGAGAGCTAGCAAGGTTAAGAGATTTGACCCACACTCATCTAGCTTTCAGAGGCAGAGAACAACTATTTGGACAATGTCCCAAATGTCTTACAACAAAGATTTACAGCCCACAAAACAATAGGACATATATGCTTGATCTGTACTGCGACTCTGTGAGGGTAGTATTGTTATCCCTTTTCACAGATTCAAAACTTGAGACACACAAAAATATCAACTGACATCTCTGAAGAGTTCATGGAAAAGGTGGGGCTCACACCTGTGTCTTCTGCCCAAGAGGCCAAGTCAGTTCCCAGTTCCGTGCTGCCTGCATTGCAGCTAAAAGGCCACAGAAGCATCCCCCTCATTTCCCTATTGCACCTTTACAGAAGAATGTATCTGTTAAAAGGAGGCAATTGTTCATTAATCACTTCATTCAGCACATAGGTATTGAGTACCTACTGCATGCAATTATCCAGGTCACAAAGATATAGCAGCAAAAACAATAGACAAAGTCACCACTTTCATGGAGATAAACAATAAACAAAAACATAACATGCACATGCAGATGGAAAAATGAAGTATAAGAGGAAATATAAAGTAAGATCAGAGTGTATATACAGAGAGAGAGTATTAGAGATAGCAATTACTAGTCACCAGTGTCTCTGTCCCAACCTCAGCAAATCAGCATGCACGGGTCAGATCTACCATGACCTGTGAGCAATAGTGACGACCCCAAGTTCCTAGACCTTTCCCGGTCTAAATAAAGAATAAAAGCATAAGCTGAAAATTTACTAAGAGAAAACTGTGGAAACTGTTTTTTCTCTTATAGACTACATCAACTGTGTGGAAGCACAGACTACCTAGACAATTTTGAATCCTAACTCAGATAAACATGTCATAGACATGAGGACCCAAGTCACGATTTAATAAATGACATTTGTCTGTTAGGGAAAAAAATAGGAATCCTTCCAAAAGTTAGAGATGATACAAAGTAGCCCTTGGCCCTGATATGATCAGAATTCACCATGCACCCTAAGGCAAAGAGGGGATCTCTGCCCTGGTATTTCTGGGAGATAAGCTTTGTCCTTTCGGCCTCAGGGTGGATTGCTCTGAAAGAAGCCTAGCCATGTCCTTATTGTAGTTGGTGATGTTTGCCTGGGATATACCTGAATATTCAGCAAAATATATATACCATTTACCACCTTCTAGAGCCTTCCTCACTGACATGAGCATTTACTCTTCCCATTCCAGTGTTTCTCCAGGGGCAAAGTACCTCATGCTGTGCTTGCTGCACACAGCCTGTTACATCTTCTCAGGCTGCTCTCTCCATTCTCAAAAGCTTGCTCAGTGAAACAACACTGACTAAGCACCACATTAAGGGCTTTATACATGTGGTATGTTATGTTATTTACTCCTCAACATAACCTGATGAAGCAAGCACAGGTAGTTTCATTTCGCAGGTGAAGAAACTGATGTTTATGAAGATGACGTATCACGCCTGTGGTCATGCATGTAGTCTCTTTCTCCTTCCAATGTAGCATACTATGTGACCGGCTAAAGTACAAGTGAATGGTAAGATCTAGATTTTTACATAGTGTTTCACTACCTTTAAGACAGCAATAGCCCAAAGGTATTTACTCTAAGCATTGCAGAGAATTTCATTGTTTACAAATTTCTTGCACATGCAATATCAAAGTGATGAGTCAACAAGGTAAAGAAATAGTGGCCCTCACCATTCCCAAAACGAAACTTAGTTTCCTGTGTACAGTCTTTAAAATTTTATTGGGAGGGGCTTATTTTATTTATTTACGTTTTTATTGTTGTTCAAGTGCAGTTATCTCCATTTTCTCCCGACCACTCCCCCCATCCCAGCCATCCCCATTTCCCACCCTTGATCTTACCCCACTTTGGTTTTGTCCATGTGTCTTATATAGACTTGAAAATTTTTAAGTTTAAATTTTTTAACTTTGGTTAGTATGGAGAAAAATGAAGGTGTCATTTAGGATTCTTTTTTTGAGGATATTGTTATGTTTATGTTTTCCCTAAACATAGAAGCACAGGCATGTTTTTCCTTAAATAATAAAAAAAATTAAGTTTGTATTCAAAATACACAACAGGTGAGAGGCAATTAGAAGCTAGTCAGCATGATCTGGCTGCAGAAATGTTTTGATTTCTAGTATTGTCTAGAAATCTCCCTAAGCAGTTTAATAATACTCCAGCTAATGCAATTTTAGACCTCATTTAATCCTTACAACAACTACAAGATGAGAATTATGATCCTCATTTTACTTGAGCTCAGAGAAGTAAAATAAATTCCCAAGTGACAAAGTCATCATTTGAACTTGGCTGAATCTCTCCCCAAGGTTTTTGCTCTTAAACACTTCAGGGCATTTTATGTGCCTAACTCTCATAACCAAAGCCCAGGTATTACACAGGATCTAACTTTATACATCTCCAAGCAGCTCCAGGGGTATTCAAGGATAGACACAGGGCAGTTTCTGCTACAAACAAACAATAATACTGACCATTGGACAACAGACACTCTTAGAAGAGATAATAAATGCTTAGACCATCACTTTGAAAACCCAAAAACATTTTTAATGTCAAATGCTTTCTGCCAATCATAATAATGAAGGTGAATCATAGTCCTGATACTATATTAAACTTAAATATCCTTCTTTCCATGATTTGTTCTAAAATTAATGTGCTGATGATTCGCATCCTCTTGTAACAATATCACCTTTGGCTTACCATCTTTCATCACTGTATTATAACAAAAATTGTGTTTTTTGGTTAAAGAATATTCATCTGGAAGAAGTTTACTATGGTCTGAATTAGTGGCGCTCGGTTATTTTTGAAGAATTATTTCTCCATCTGTTCAAGTCTACTCTGCATGTGTTACCCTGAAACAGGTAACATTACCTACCAGAATTCCTGGCTTTAAAAAACTTATCAAACCCCCATTCTGACCCTTTATTTAATGATCTGGATCTGTTTTACTTATTTATCAAGTTTTGCCTCATCTTGTTGTAGTCACACACAAAAATTATAACCCAAGATTTTTTTCAAATATTGTACAGATTGCACGTGGGGAGGCTGGCAGTCTTTCAGACGGAGTTCATTCTCTGCAGTGCAAATTGTCACCACAACAGAAAGCTTAAAACAAAAGCCAAATGCTGCACAAGGAGTACTTTTCTCCTGAAAAAAAAAATCCCAACATTGGGGAGCATACTCTCCTCTGGATGCACACGCATAATTCCCATTATTGTTAATGGGAGCTATACATGCATAACACCCATTACTGCTAATGGGAGCTAAGTGCTCACACAAGGGTAGAATACAGTGAAATCTGTCTTAGAAAATCACCCAAGAGACTAGCAAAAATCAGTTGCCTGGTAGAGAATGGTTTTAAATTAAAAGCAGAACAGAAGTGAACTTAAAACCACAGGGGAACTATTTAAACTTCAAAGAGCAATGGGAATTGGCTTCTCTCTTTCTTGCTGTATTCCAGTATCTTATTTTCGTCATTCGTGTTCTTGATGAGAACCAATGACCTTGTGATCTCCTAAAGAGACAATCTGGAAATGAATTTCACACCTTCATAGATTCAAATGGTAGACTTGGGGATCCTTTGGCCGAGGAAAGAATACAGCTTCTGAATGATGACATGCAAAACACGAGTCACATGGTATCTTTAATGACAGTTAATGAACCAGGATGAAAACAGTAAAGCAATATTATTATGGCAATTTATATCAATCATTCATTAAACATCAAAAACATCTGTTCTATTAGAATGTTATTGTAAAAGTCAATGAAGTCAATGAAAGATAAACCAGAAAGTGATTTCCATCTACCCAAGTGGCTTCCACATTTCCTTCGGCACTTCAGGACTTTGGAAAGACAGACTACTCCTACAGTACCATAAAACCATGGGATTTTGATCTAGTTCAGTCTCTTCACTTTGTGGGTAAGAAAAATGCAGAAAAATCAAGTGCCCCACCCACAAAGGTCACAGAGTACAAAAGGCAGATTTTGGACCCACACTCTAGAATTGTCCTGACCCCAGATCTAGTAGTTTTAATGTTCAAAAGCCTAAAGACTCTCAAGGACTTTTAGCTTTTTTGCCTTTGCACTAGTCTCTGGGAACAGAGGTATAGATGGGTAGATAAAGCTACAAACTCCAAAAGGGGAACTTTTAGAGCTCTGGAGAGATGGGGCCTAAGTGTTCGGTATGTTACTCAAATGCTTGCATGTTCCAATTATTTCCAAAAATAGTTTCAAATACAAATCTCAACAAGTGCTTTATTTTAAAGAGGCATGAGCAAAATAGGCCAAGGAAATGGGAAGTTCATTATTTCATTTTTTGAAAAGAAGAATGGAAATACTGTGCTTTTCTTTTCAATCTCCCACTTCCTAGCTATTCCTGTAATTGCAGAGCACCAGCAATAAGTTCATTCTTGTCTCTTCTGTGTCACATATTTGTATACATACTTTGTGTTATGCTTCGTACAGAGATGTTCCTAATGGGTCTTGTTTTGCTCTGACTCTCACGCAAATGGGCAAAAGCAGACAGAAAACAACATCAGGACTGTTTGCAAGAGCAGTCCATTTACAAAAGCCCATATATCTTCTCTTTTGCTCTTTTCACATGGGAGGTGCTTTTCGCTGCCTTGGCTGCCCACCCTCTGCTGCTCATAGGTTTGAATATTAAGACAAAGGGAAATCAACTGCTCAGTGGAAGAACCAGAAATAACTAAAAATCCATTCCAACCCAGATATTCTACATATCCTGGTTTACTTACAATTTATAAATATACTCCTTCCTAAATACTTCTTTGAAATTGATAACCCTATTGATTCAAACCACTAAAGCAGGGGCAGTTTGATGAAGGAAGTCTTCCCTCAGCTAGCCAATGTCAATCTACTTATAAAATACCACAGAATAGAACAGAGGGAGGAGAAGAAATGAAATAGAAGGGATGGGAAGGGAAAGAATGAGAAGTAGAGGATGGACTGAGGAAGAAGAAGGGGCAGAAAGAGAAGGGATCGAGGGAAGGAGAGGAGAGGAGAAGAAAAAGAGAGCAAAGCACAAGGCCCCCTGATGTTTAGGGTGTCACAGCATGAAGATGGTGGGCTGGGGGAAGAAGAGCAAAGAGTTTGGAGCCCAAATAACTGGGTTTTACACTCACCTCGACTTTCATTCTGTATGTGATGTTGAACAAACTAAATAAGCTTGCTATCTCTCACTTCTCAATCTGACAGACGAGGATAAAACATTGCCTATGTTATTTTGTGGGGTTCTTGTATGATAAGGGGACCCATGAAGATGCTTCATAAATCATAAAAAACTGTGATATTGGACTCCTGTAATTCTGACTGCCTAACAAATCTGATGGAAAAAAGGCCACACTGAAGGGATCACTTTGTCCAAATATGGGAACACATCTTGATGGCTCCTGCACCTCAGCCGAACTCTCTATGTGCGCCTTCACTCCTACTCTAACTTTATTCTATGAGAAAAGCAACCCAGTTGAATCAAACAACTTGGTGCCCCCTCAGAAAAATCAGTCCCCCTTACTATGCCTATGCCTGGAATTTAACGGAGCTCATTCACAAGGTATATAAAAGGACAAGTCATTTCTGCTGACTCTATGGAAGACAAACCTCAACTCAAAAAGATACGATGTCAAGCAGCGAAACACCCAGAAGCTCATGGCTCAGTCCAATGGTTGACTCTCTTCTGAAGTACGTAATCATCACTGACTCTCCTCTGTCTTTGTAGAAAAAGAAGGAAGACCCTAATTCAATCCATGGAATCTGGAAATGATGTGTTTTTGTTATTTTTGTGACCTACATCATGAACTAGCTTTCACTGAACCGTTCTGTATACAGTACATAATGTATTTCATTGTCTATTTTTTTTCCAACAAATTATGATCACTTTGAGGGAAATAAGTGTGTCTTTTGTTGTTGCTGTTAATCTCAAGGGCTTAGCACAGTGCAAGGTATATAGTAGGAGCTTAGAAAATACTTATTTGATTTATTTGTATATGTATTTATTTACCTATCTTCCAATAGATTTAAAAAATCATGTAGATAGATATAAGCCATTTTATGTAGGCACTAGCCAGCACATCATTTACATATTAAATGTTTATGTAATTGATTGTTTGCATAATTAAGTAACTCATCTGAGTGTAAACAAGTACCTACAAAGCCAACTAGAAAGAATAATTTATTCTGTAACAAGCATGAGTTCCTGCCAAACCATCTAGAACACCCAGTGATTGTGTCCTTAAAACCCATCTTGTAGCTCTTAAAAAAGACAAGCAGTGGTCTGGCCTTCAGACACATATTTGGGGATGATATTTGGGGATTTCTTCTCTAAAAAAACGTTGAGATAATTTTCTTGTTTCTAAGAAACATTGCTTATTACAATCCTGTTTAATGGTTCATTTTCTTTGATTTGGAGTTGACCATTTTCCTTCCATTAATATTAACACTGCATAAACTAGGTGACTGCTATTTGTTCATCTACTCTACAGATATTAAAAATAAATGTTTCCGTTGTGTAGGAAGATGGCACTGTTGCTTCACTCTTAGTTTTATGTATATAGTGGAAGAAATACTGGTTAAAATTTAAAAGACTTGAGTTTGGGTTCTAGCTTTAATGTTTATCATCTTGTGACTTGACAGGTTGCTAATTTTGCTAATCTTGCTGACCCTCTGCTTATCTGTAAAATGCTTTTTTATTTTTTTGCAAGAATAAAATGACAGAATGGCTGATGAGAAGGTTGTCTGTACATTTCAAAGCACCATAATAAGTTTCATTGGTAATAGTCAGTAGATACCATTTGCTTGTGTATACCATTTGCTTGTGTGTGTATGTGTGTACATATATCATATATGTATAACATATGTAATATATGTACATATATATAATATATGTACACGCATACACACACAAGCAATAAGTTTCATTGGTAATAGTCAGTAGATACCATTTGCTTGTATATACCATTTGCTTATGTGTGTACATATATATATACATATATATGTACACACATATACACACACAGATACAAAGAAGTGTTTTGTCTTCTTGATGTAGTGTCTCCTTAATCACTATAAAGTGTCCATCTTTGTCTCTTGTTACCTTTGTTATCTTGAAATTTATTTTTTCAGATATAATTATGTCTACACCTGCTAGTCTGTGACTGTTATTTGATTGGAGAGTCAATCTCTACCCTTTCACACGAGTCTGTATTTGCAGCTTAGATGTGTCTCCTGAAGGCAGTGTGTGGGTAGGTTTTGGGGTTTTTTTTATCTAAACGGTTACTCTGTGACTTTTAACTGGTGAACTCAGTTCATTTGCAGTTAAGGTGATTTATTGATGTATGTGGATTTCTTATAACCGCTTTCTCTCCTGTTTTCTCTTAGCTTTGTGCCCCCACAGATTCTTTGTCTTTATCTTTCTGTCTGTTGTGTTTGGTTTGGTGGTATTCCATACTTTTTTCCTCTTTTTTTTTTAACTTATGTGCCTCAGTTTGGGGTTTTTGTGTGTGGTTACCATTAGGTTTATGAAAAAGAAAGTTTCATATATACAGCAGCCCTTCTCATTTTGAATGCATCTAATCTCCAGCCCTCTGCAAATTCAGACTTTTACTCCCTGCCCTTATATCTTTTTTTCACAAAAGGCCACAAATTATCCCTATTTACCCCATGAGTTTGTTGGTGATTTTACTTTTTTTGTGTGTGACCTTTTGTTCTTTGTTTCAAGTAGAATAACCCCCTTGAGTATTTCTTGCGATGGAGATTTTCTGGTGATAAACTCCCTCAGCTTCTGCGGTCTGGAATAGTTTATTTCTTCTACATTTCTAAAGGATAATTTTGGCTGGTAATTTCTTTTTTCATAGTTTAAATATTTCCTTCTACTCTCTTCTAGCTTGTAAAGTTTCTGCTGAGAAATCCAACGATTAACTAAATCCTTTCCTTTACAGGTTACCTTCCTCTTTTCTCTTGGCTGCTTGGAGAATTCTTTGTCATTAATTTTTTTTTAAGATTTTATTTATCTATCTTTAGAGGGGAAGGGAAGGAGAGAGGAAGAGAAACATCAATGTATGGTTGCCTTTCATGCGTCCCCTGCTGGGAAGTGGCCTGCAGGGAACCGGCCTGCAGCCCCAGTATGTGCCCTGAGTGGGAATTGAACCGCGATTGTCTGGTTCACAAACCCGAGCTCAATCCACTGAGCTACACCAGCCAGGGGTAATTTTTTACTGTTTTATTAAAATGTGCCTGGAGAAGGCCTTTTGGATTGAGGTCATTAGTGTTCTGTTTGCTTCTTTGATTCAAGAATCTAGGTCTTTCCATGGGTTTGGAAAGTTCTCACCAACTATTTGTTTGAATAGGCTCTCCATTCCCTACCTCCCTTCTCCTTCTGGTATGCCTGTCATTCTTATATTGCTCTTCTGATGCACTCAGTTCTCACAGAGATCTCTTTTTCCTTCTGCAACATATCTAGATTTCTATCTTCACTATTGTTGTAGACGATCGGCGGGTAAATACACACTCTCGGAGTCCGGAACCAAATTGATAAAAATTTTAATGGCCAAAGATTTTCCTGCACAGGGGCGAACTTCCCCAACTGTGATCCGAGTCACGTAGCTACTCAGAGCTACAAAATGGAAGTCGCGCCTGGCTTACAGACTACTGGGTATTTATATGTTCTAGCAAGCAAGCAAAGGCATACAGAAGCAGAGGTGGCGGTTAGCTATTGGCTTATTTAAAAACGGCGAGGGTCCCTGATTGGTGGGTGCTGCTGCTGGCGGGCACTTTCTGGCAGGCCCGGGTTAGTTACCTTATTTGGCTAGAATTTTAAACCCAATTGTTCCCAGATGTTTGTTCATTACCCTGTTCCAGGAACTGCAGATTTAGGGTTGGGTAATGCCCTAGCTGTAATTTTCCTAGCTGGGTATAACAACTATCACTGATTCTTTCCTTCATCTGGTCAGCTCTAGTTCTTGTGCTTGCTAGTTCATTCTTTATCTCTTTTATTCAGTTCTTTGTATCCATAAGTTTTATTTGTGTCTTTTTTTAAATTTCACTTTTTTGGTAAAGTAATTGTTTTGTTCATTGATTTTGTTTCTGAATTCAAAACTGCCTCGAGATTTGTTTTTGGTTTTTTTTGCATGTCATTGAGTGTTTTCAAAAGTGAAATCTTAAATTCTCTGTCCTTTAAATCACATATTTACATGCCTTTACGTTTATTTTCTGGATATTTTTCATTTTTTTCTAAGTTACCTCGTTCTTTCTCTTTGTCTAGGCATGTATACATACATACGAGTGGCACTTCTCTAGCAAATTGGTAGGTCGTCTTTCTATTCTTTTCCAGAAGGTGGCGCTGGATCCCAACTTTCTGAGTTCTTTGCACTTCTCTGGCTTTTGAGGTCTCTGTGCGGTGGTGGGAAATGCCCTGTGTTTCCTGGCAAGGGCGGTGTCTCCCCAGTGATCTGGTCGCCCCAGTCCCAGGGAACCAACCTAGCAGGGGAACGCAGTGGGCAATAGGGCTCCAAATCCATAAAATGCCAATGCTATACCCGGCAGCCAGACGCCACCGGCAGTGTAGCATGATGTGTTGTGGTGGGGTAAGGTAGGGGAACCCAGCTACCACCTTCATTGCTTTGCTCTCCCAGCGGAGGCAACCTTGGGCCTCAGCAGAGTCCCCCCTGTGCCTCCACTTGACCATTGGATTAGTCACAGACTGTGCCCGGCGCTCAGGGAAAAAGTGTTCCTGTACTACCAGTTCTCAGGTTTGCAAATAATCTGCTCCTCAACCCTAGAATGGGTGAGGGGAGATGAGCTCTGGGACGTTCAGGGAAGGTGGCCAAGCTCTGTGGCTTTGTAACTCTGTCTGAAATGCCATTTGCCAGACAACTGTGGCCTCGCCTCTGTGCTTCACACCTGCCCCACGCCCCTGGGTTCAACTGCAGCCTGTAGTGCTCATCCCTGCAGGAGCGCTCAGGGAATCTCTCTGCTCCTCCTGCTGAAGAGAGTGCCAGCCACAGCCTGATTCCGGCCCGCACTGCGCCAAGCCCTACAGTGAGCTGCAGGCTGCAAGGCTGTGTCCACGGTTCATCTCGGCTTTCTCCCTTTTTTACCTCCCCGGTTTCCTTCCACTTGCCCACCTTTAGAGGTTTCAATGTGTCGATTACTCAAACATGTTTCTGCATTGAGCAGAGAATCTTTTGTCCAATTATAGCTGTTCAAATTTTTGAAACTTCAAGGGGAGAGACCAAGGGGATCTCTCATGCTGCCATTCCTCTGTTGGCCCTCTGCCCAAGATATTTTAATAATGTCCCCAATCATTTGTCATTAGATGGGAAATTAGTGTGTTTTGGGGAAATAGAGTATAGAAGTTAAAGAAATTATTTAGATGGGAAAGAAGTTTCAGCCTATATAAATCTTTATTAAAATTTACATCTTCAAAAAAGACCTTTACCATGGACGAAACTGATGGCTGCTAATATTACCAATGGGACCAATGGACATAATATAGCTTCCTATATAAATACCTTGAAGGATACATTATCTGTGTCATATTAATTCATTATGAGGAAACATTCAGGCAAATCTAAATGGAAGATCATTCTACAGAATATCCAGCCTGAATTCAAAAATAGCAATGCTATATAAGACAAAAAAAAAAGGCAAAAGAAAAATTAAATACTAACAAGATATGCAACTAAATTCAGTGTATCACTTTTGATTAGACCTCAAATCAAAAAAAAGGGACATTTTCAGATACTGGCTAAATTTGAAGATGAATTATATGTTAGAAATACTATAACAATGTTAAATAGTTGAAGTGTCCTAATTATTTGTGCCTTGATTTTATTAAGTAAAAGTTCTTGTGCTTAAGAAATACACACTAAAGTGTTTAAGGGTGAACTGTCTCAAGGTTTACAACTCACTCTCAAATTATATAGTTAAATATATATACATGTGTCTATATACATACACAGAGAAGAGAAAATATGGCAATTTATTTTGTAATTGATTATTTAGATAAAGAGTATTCTCACAACTTTCCTAAAGGATTGAAATATTTCAAATTAAAAAGGTTTTGGGGAAAAATTTAAACTATCTATGTCTTGTGAAAGTGTCTAGATACTGACATGGCCAAAAGACCACAATTTAGTCAAAACAACATAAACAAATATATATACTGATCCAATTTCATGAGAGTTGTATACACACATTTGTGCACTAAACACAAACCAACAAACAACAGAAACCCTCAGGTGCAGGGTTAAATGGATCAGGTTAGAAAGTTAGTTGTCTTTATACATAAAGGTATCTTATTCTTTTGCTTTCTGATCGTAATTTATGATGTTGCTAAACAGATGTGCATGGAACTGAATCACAGCCTGTTTCAGCTTAGGGTCTTCAGGAAGCAAATTATGGGACGAGCTGTGGTGTCAGGGGTGCTCATTAGGCTGTACCGTGGGATTCACACCCATGGAGCCGAGAGAAAGGAAGTAGACTATAGATGGATGATAGCTTCAGCCAACCTTATGGGGAGCTCTGGAGCAAAAATGGCCCATAAGAGCTGTCACTTGCTGTGTCAAAATGGCAGTCTCCTGATAGCCTCACCTTGATCAGTCTTTGGATATTGGTTGTGCTGTCAAACTTGTGACCTTGGGCAGGGGCTCTCTAAATTGCAGGAGCTGACCACTGAAATCTGTCTGCAGACAGCATTCCCAGTAGCTTGGTAATAAGTCCTTCCTTGAAGGAGGAACAGATGGTGCATCTCATTTCCATCACACAATTTATCTCCTTTTATTTTAGCAGTTATGTATTGCTTCTTAAAAAATTGGTTTAGTTGAATTGGGGATTCTAATTTCAACTGCTCAGCAACAAAATCAGTAGATTTATATAAGCTCTATCCTCTTCATTCATAACCCTGTCACTGCATATGAGCTGTATGTTTGTTCTTAAAACCTAATAATCTCTCTTGGTCTGTCCAGGGCCTGCGATGGACTGAATTGTGCCCCACCCCATTCCCCAATCTGCAATTCGAGGCCCTAATTCTTAGTGTGACTGTATCTGGAGATTATGTCTTTAGGAGATAAGTAAGGTTAAATGAGGTCATACGAGTGGAGACTTAGGGGAGATACCAAGGTCCTGAAGGTGAATTTCCCAGGATGAGGCTCACCTGCGGCCTGCTGACCCCTGTGGTTTCCCCAAACGTGGTAAACTCAACTGCATAATTTGTGGTAGCGGAGGACTGTGTTCACGCTCTCCCCTGGGGAAAAAAAAAGATTGTACTCTTAATCCTACAGGGCTGGTGGGCCTTATAAGGAGAGAAGAGAGAACTCTCCCTCACTCTGGGCACTCTCAGAGAAAGACCATGTGAGCATAAAAGCAGCAGTTTGCAAGCTCGAGAAAGAGCTCTCACCAGAAACCAAATCCTACTGCAACCTTGATCTTGAATTTTCCAGCCTTTAGAACTGTAGGAAAATTAATTTTTGTTGTTTAAACCGTGTAGTCTGTAGTATTTTTTATGGCACCCCAAGCAGACTAATATAGGATCAAAATTGAAGATCAGATCCAAAACCTGCCAAATAATGAGACTATGTAATTTACAGTTCTTACACTGACATAATTTCATGCATGGCATAATTGAATTCTAATAATAAGAGTCTGTGATGTAGAGAAGACATATCCCATTCAGCATCCTCTCTCTTTCTCTGTGTCTCTAAATACTCCCATGATTTTTCTGTCTCTACCTTTGTATTTAATTATCATTGTTTAATTTTACGTTTTTTTAAAGATTTTATTTATTTATCTTTAGAGGGAAAGGGAAGGAGAGAGGGAGAGAAACATCAATGTACGGTTGCCTTTCATGCGTCCCCTGCTGGGAAGTGGCCTGCAGGGAACTGGTTTGCAACCCAGGCATGTGCCCTGACTGGGAATCAAACCGCGATTGTCTGGTTTGCAGGCCCGTGCTTAATTTTACATTTTTAATGTTTAAATAAATCATTGAAATACATGGTGGAAAAAAGTTTGTGCCTTAGCTTTGGGCTGACTTTGTTACTTTGCTTGTTTTTATGATCCTGGTGTTACCATGAAGACAATCAAGTTCCTTACGGTTTATGGCTAGACTGGTCCATTTTTCTTTTCTTACCCTGGGATTCTAAGAAACTATAGTTATCAAGAAAGGGTTCCAGTAACAGTAATATTTCCCTCTTGACAGGCTGCTTTGATTTATTTTTTCAGAAGGAAAATGATGTCCTTGAAAAAATTCCATCCAATCTCACTTTTGCTTTTTTTTTAACTGCAGTTGCGAAAGGGCTAGCTGAAGTGTGGACACGAACAAGGCATGTCTTTTATGTTTCACTCAGGGAACACCAACCATCTCTTATGGGATCAAATCCATAGTCTGGGGTTTATTATCATTGGGCCTTGAGCAAGAGAGCCAACCAACCCAAGAGAGTACATTGGGAGATGTCATTAATTGAAAGGGATAAAGCAAGAGCATGTCCAAGTGTAAGTTAATGTAGTACATCCCTAGGCAGAAATTGGTTATGTGCTTTTTCAGATGTAACATTTTAATTGGCCTACCTGATAGAAGGTTAAATAAAATGTACAACAAACCTCATTAGTACTCAATTGTCAAATACCCTCCCTGAAACATGACTAAAACTAGCAGTAAGTGGGTGCAACTCACAATTATGAGAGACCTAAAAGTTGTCTTCAGCACTACTATTTGCAACAAAGAATTTCAGCTGGTTCCATTAGACCAAACACACTTCAGCTATTTTATCCAAGAGTTTTAACTTTTAAGCTGGGCATTTGAACATTCTTTTTCCATGTAGCAGTCCATTTCAAATGTCCTCCTGGAAATTGTCTGAGAGAGCACATTTCTAATAAATCGCCACTCTTAAATGAAGCCTACCACCTGGCATGAAAACAAAATACTACATCTTAACATCATGATTGAAGGGTTTTCTAGAATAAAATGGTTACAAAACCAAGAAATAGTTTTTCCCTACCCACCCACCTCCCCCTCTCAAAAAAAAAAAAAACTGTGAAGGATCATCTTATTCATGTCTAAGACAGATGTATGACTATGAATGTCATAGAATATCAGAATCTTGAAATTCCCCAAAATTTAAAAAACTCAAATGAACACAAATTCAGGATTTTCCATGATTCCATTTGTTGATTCTCTTCCATGCTTTGCTGAATGAACTGCCCACATTTTCTCATTACTTCTGCAAGGCAAATACCAATGGTTCCAACCATCTGTACCTCTCTACACTCAGTGAGGAGAAATACCATAGCACCTCTCACTATGCCGCTGGAATTCTTTCTGTCAACAAACATTTACTGAGTTTCTATTTTGTGTCAAGTCACCTGGGGAGAGCCCAGTGAAAAAGACAACCCCTCCCCTTCGGGAACTCATTGGTTAGTGTGGGACAGCAGAGGAAACCACACAATTACAACGCAGAATGATAAGAACTAAAATGGTGAAAATGCAAAGAACAATAGAAAGACATAGAGGGATATCTAACATAGTCTTGAAAAGAGGGTCAAATAAAAAGATCATAGAGAAGGTACTAAGTTGAAACCCGAAGTGGAATGAAAAACAAGATTTAGCAAAGGTAAAAGCTACAAAAAAGGTGATAACCATAAGACCAGAACAAGCGTTTCACATTTGTGAAAATTCAGCTGATTTACAGCTGACTTTAGTTTAGGTGAGGTGGGAGGCACTGGCGAGAAATAAAGCAGGAAAGGTAAGTTTACAAGGAAATGAAGACTTGAAAACTGCCTTACAGACTTTGAGCTTTATTTTATAGGCAATATGTGTTGGGAAACGCTCTGCCTGGTTTCAGGAATTGTAACTGCCCCCCATGGCTAAGGATGAGTGAGCAACCTCCAGAATGGGAGCCACTAAGAAGACAAAGCTTGTCTCTGGTAGCAAACGCTGCCTCTGCTTCCTCCCCCTGCTCCCAAAGCATGGTCCATTAAAGATGGGTAAAACTTCTCGGAGAAGGGGCAACCTATGCCAGACACAATCACTTGGGAGGCCATCATGGAAGGACTCGGGGGCTGCAACAAAGAGGGAGTGATGGACCCTGCCCCCCTGGCAATTCTGACATAGCCCAAGTCCCCATGTCCTCTGGGAGAAGCACTTCCTGGCTGTAATCCACTTAAGCCTGAAAACTTAGGTTGGGGAGGTGGTGCAGCTCCTTGCCTTGCTAGAGCAGGATCTGGGGTAAATCAGGGATAAGAAAGAATTCCTAAAAGTCCTGTGAAGCCTGCTTTGCTAAGAGTAGTTTCATTCATATGGTAAGGGTCTGAGCCTGAAATGAGTATGTCTCCCAAAGTTTCTGCAACCCCCTTTCCTGACAGACACTGACTCAGACTAAGCCATCAGATTTCTTTGAAATGTTATCTACTGTTCGATCCTTGCCGCCTGTATTCCTGCGTATTACAACCCAATAAAAGCCATTGGGGAAGTGGCACTTGGGCTTTTTCCTCTGAGAAACTGACCACCTCTCCTCCCCAAGCAGATCCTGTCTTGGTAGTGTTTACTTTCATCCGTGGTGGCTGGGGGGACTTGTGGGCAAAGTCACCCCCACAAATATAGAGCATAATAAGATTTTTAAGTTCGGAAGTCACAGAGTCATGTTGGCTCTTGGAAAAAACACTCTGGCTCAGATAAAAAGAGCAGATTGGGCTGAGGCAAAACAGGAGGCCAAATGGCTGGTCATGAAAAGGCTATTGCAGCAGCAACCC
Organism: Artibeus jamaicensis; assembly: GCF_021234435.1. Lineage (NCBI taxonomy): Eukaryota > Metazoa > Chordata > Mammalia > Chiroptera > Phyllostomidae > Artibeus > Artibeus jamaicensis. The sequence goes on along the minus strand of NW_026522025.1, from coordinate 18,870,804 downwards.
AGTGGCTGTAGGATGAAGAAAAGGAGATGAAGCTGAGAAATAGCTGGGAGATACTTTTGACAGTTCCTAGTGATTGTCTATTATAAAAATGAGGAAGAATGAAGAGTTAAAACTCAGGAGCAAGTTTTTAGCATGAGAAATTGGATGCATTGGATAAACAAACAATGGTGAGAGGGAAAAGTTGTGAAGTCATAGGGACTAGCGATAAAATAAAATGTCCCTTTCCACATTGACGGAAAAATAAAAGAACTGGTTGAACATAGTAAGTTTGTAGGTGAAGTGGCAGAAGTTGAAAGAGTTTCAATCTAGTGATTTCTCTTTTGTTTATGAAATGAGAGGCAAAGCCATCTGCTGAGATGAAGAGAGACAAGAAGCATGAATGTTTGAAGAGAGCAGAGAAATTTTAGAAAGTAATATTCAGAATGGGAGAAAACGTGATGAGAGACCTATAGGAGGAATTTTGGGTAGTACTGATCCATTTGAGGTTGGAGATCATTAAATTAACTGGAATTAATACCACTTAAATGGCATTACTTTTCAGAGTTAAGTGATTTTTTTTAAAGTAACATTCTTCATCCTAGATAAAGAGAAGAAGCAAAAATATAAAATCAGATTAATCTAAAGTTTGGGATTTTTCCAGATGGCTGAGACATTTAAAAAAAAAAAAAGACTAGGGACTTAAGGGTAACAGCAAAAGTAAAAATTGTATGAAGTAACAGATAATAGGGTTCAGGCTGGGTAAGAAAGTGACAATGGGGGCTGGGGACAAACACACAGGATAATTAAAGAATCGAGGCATTAGAAGTCCTAAGAACCTGAGGAAAAAATCGAGTAACAGTAACAGAGGAAGAGGCTAAGGTAGGAAAAGGGAAGACAGATACAGTCAGAGAATACAATGTCTTAAATTAATATTTCAGAACTGAAGCAGTTTCAGACGATGACAGCTGGTACTGACACGCTCTAGGGAGTGAGTAAATAAAGGCCAGGGCCACGGAAAGCAAGGAAGTAAAAGCACAGGGACTGGAATGGATGTACTATCTTTGAAGCAGTCAGTAAGGTGGAGGGAAATGGGATGAAGAAAAGGACTCTAAAGCCAGTGCCAATTTTTTCAAGGAATGAGGGGGAAATAACCAGTGAGTCAAGTGATGACACCAACAACTTTGTGTGGAGGGTGGAGTGAGCCCTCATGATGAGAGATTTTGGTATGAAAGAGAGAGAGCAATGATCTGGAATGAAAGTGCAAACTACTGACACACCCCCCAACCCTGGAGGAATTTTGGAGACAAAAAGTAGCCTTTTCATCCATGAATACATCTCAATCCCCTTCTCGGCAATTCTGAAGAAGACCACCCTCCGTGGGTTTATTCTAATTTAATCACCATCATGAATGGGGCTTATTTTACTTATATTTGTGGATAGTGAAGACTTTTCTCTCTCTTTCCAAAACTAGCTGGATTTCCATGGCGTGAATATTTGGGACCTTACAGTACAGATGTTGCACATCAATCTTGCATGAACGCTTCACAAAAAAAAGTGCGTGTGCCAGCAGAAGGTACACAGGACCACCCTGGGTGTTCCCGCCCAGGAACCGTCACCCTGATGTGTAATCAATCAACGGGAAAGGTGTGCCTTTTGCAAAGAAACTTCAAGAGGTCACTTGCCTAGGTGTGAGCAATCTCCTCCATGCTGATCGTGTTACAGCGGTTACCACTCCATCCTAACAGCTACTTCCCAAGGGGGAAACAAAACTCTGTCTGTGAACGTTCAGTGTGGTGTGTCTTGTCAGGTTAAATTACTCTGTAACATAACTCACTGCAAATTCACCTCATAAGTACAAAACAGTTGGAGATTTTAAAACACCATCAAACAGCATTCTGTTTGGGGGTAGAATAATGTTGTGCAATTACACGTGAACTGTGCCAGTGACCCTCCTCATCAGCAAAAGAGTCAGAGTTTCTTTATTTCAGCACATAAGAAAGAATCTTCCATGCTATATGGCCTCAAGTTCCACTGGCCCAAGAAAGAGATATTTGTTCTTATGACCTTTAAAGAAGATTAAAAAAAAAAATAGCATTTAATGAACATCTAATACATGCTAGACTAATGCTGTACACATACCGACTCTCTTATACAAGACTCAGTATAAGCACCACCTCCTCCAGGAAGACTTCTTGATCACCTCCCAAATCAGAGTATGATGTTAAATTTATGTGTCAATTTGACTGGGCCAAGGGATGCCCAGATATTTTGTTAAACATTATTCTGTACGTGTTGTTGAGGGTGCTTCTGGATAAGATTCTTTTTGCATTAGTGGACTGAGTAAAGCAAGTTACCCTCCCCAGTGTGGGTGGGCCTCATCCAAGCTGCTAAAGGCATGAGTAGAACAAAAAAGCTCAGCTCGTGACAGCATGGATGGAACTTGAGAGCATTGTACTAAAGGAAGAAAGCCACGCAGTGAAAGACAAATACATATGATCTCACCTATAAGCGGAACTTAACAAAACAAGCAAAATATAACGAGACGTTGAAACAAAGAAGAAATTGGCAGTAACCAGACGGGAGATCGGAGGGGGATAACAGAGCAGACAACCCTAACTAATGCACAGATATACATGTGCCTCAAGGAACCTGTATAAAGGACCCAGGGAGGAAGCCAAAGTGGAGAAAGGATTGAGGGTGGGAGCTGGGGGTGGGTGGAGAGGGGAAAAGTGGTGGCAGGAAAATAGAGACAACAGTACTTCAACAATAAAAAAATAAATTAGTTTTTTTAAAAAAGCTCAGTAAGGGAGAATCACTCTCTCTGCCTGTTTTTGATCTGGGACATTGATTGGTCTCCTGCCTTCAGAACTGGACTCAGGCTGAAACTTAACTTGGCTCTCCAGATTCCCAGGCCCACAGACTCAGCCCGGCACTGATACAGAGAGATCTGATCAGAGCAGTGGGGAGGAGTAGGGAGGAACCGTAGAAGGCAGTTGCCCAAGGCAATGGTAAATAGCCCAGGACGGGATTGTCTGAGAAGCTGACCACCTCTGGTGTGCATGGAATTCTGGGCCAGAAGATTTAAACCGAAGGAAAGCAGAGAGGGCCTCTTTCTCTCTCTTCCCGTATGCCTGAATGATTGTGTCACCCGTGTTTCCCAAAGGATGGTATTTTAATGGTAGAAGGAACTCCATCCAGGTGCAGCCTGGGATCGGGCTGGCCTGGCAGAGGGTCGCAGGGTGATTCTTCTCTGGGTGATCTAGAGGGCCAGGCTCTGAGGTAGAAGCTTGACGTTCTTCCAAAACTGTTAGCTTTTGTGTCTTATGTTGTTCTGGTTTGTAAACTAACCTTATAGAAATAAGATCATTAAAAACTAACAGTGGAAATGATAGGGAAACTCGAGAGTTAAAAAGAGTTTAGCCTTAGTTAATAGGCTTAAGTGACTAATGCAGGTGGAAAGCTGTTATCCCAAAATTGTGTAGCTTTTGAACAAAGACTCCTTTCCTTTCTCACCAAACCTCTGCCCCATACTTGGACGCAGAGGTTGAGAATGGAGGCAGGCAGCAGGACCCCACCTGATGTTTGGTAACAGAACTACACCACTGACTCTCTTGGGTCTCCAGCTCAGTGATTGTGTGGCCTTAGATATCTCAGACTCCATAATTATGTGAACCAATCTCTTATAATAAATAGACAAGATATATTATATCAGTGCTATGCAGAACCCTAACTAATGCACAGGGTTAAGACCTCATTATCTGCACTCCTTACTGGCCCTGCACCAGATAGTTACTGTCCTTTTTTTTTTTTTTTTTTTTTTTTTTTTTATTTATCTTTAGAGGGGAAGGGAAGGAGAGAGGGAGAGAAACATCAATGTGTGGTTGCCTTTCGTGCGTCCCCTGCTGGGAACTGGCCTGCAGGAAACCTGCCTGCAACCCTGGCATGTGCCCTGACTGGGAATCGATACTGTCCTTTTTTATCTTGCTGCGTATGGTCTACTTTTACTTCTACACTGTGGCTATTTAAGTGAGTCTCATTCATTTCAGTATTGCCAGTGCCTAGAGCAGCATCTAGCTCATAAATGGTGCTCAATGAATGGAGCTAATTAAGTATTGAATATTCACATTATAGTCAATACTATTGTTTTTCTGAGGAAACTAAAATACAGTCATCAGAGAATTTACACAAAGCTACAGAGGCCGTGTTGGGAGAAAGCCCCAAAAGTCTACATTCAGGATCAATTCGAAAGCATTTACATAGAGCCTTATTCAAATGTCTAAGAGCTTCAGGAAGAGAAACTTACATAGATAGGCAAAGCAGCTGGTCCCAGTGGTGTTCACTGCCTCCCAGGACAGGGTCCCTTTTTTACAGGAGGTTAATAGTGAAACCATAAGGTGGGTAATCATGTAGACCACCAGAAGGAACAGTGCATTTCTACGTGAACACAGAGCGTTAGGCAGTTATCACCCTCTATATATTCATTAACGTCCTTCCTGGGGGCATGATGGAAAGACGTTATGGGAGCATAACGTCTTTCTCTTCGGGCAGCATTCCAGCTCTCCGGGTAGTCAGCCAAGCCTCAGGCTACAAAGCGTTAAGATCACCGAAGGTTCATCAGAGAGTCCAGCCTTTCCCAGATGCCTTTACTGCTGGAGCCATATTACGGCTCTGACTCCCCCTATGGCTGGTAAGTGGTGGAGATGAGATCTGAACCTGGGAACGTCTAAGTTCAAAATTCTTGCAGAGGTTGCTCTACTGCAGTGCTTTCTGCTTCCCTTTTCATAACAGAATTCCTGAACAATTTAATTTACTTTGAGAATTATTTCCAATAGAATAGCAGAAAGGCAGGGTATGGAATTAAAGAACTTTGGCAGTGGGGACAGACTGGCAGAGTATGAATTCCAGAACCTCTGCATACTTAGCAAGTTTAAGCAAACTACCTGGCCTCTCTGTGCCTCGATTTTCTTCTCCACAAAATAGAAGTAAGATACAATAGTACCTATGCATATCAGTAACTCACTGATACAATAATGCTGTCTATCAGGCCACTTTTAAGTGTAGAGGCTTAAACAAAAATCATTCTCACAGATCTGCAGATAGACTAAGATCTGGCTGATCTATACTGGATTTGGGTTGAGGGTAGGAATGCCTTTCAGATTTGGTTTGCAGCAGCTGGAAGTTCTGCTTCTTATTACTGGTCTATGGGTCAACTGGGGCAGCTCTGCATGGAGCATCCTTGCTCCTCACCCAGCAGGTTTCTCTCGTGGTGATGGCAGATTTGCAGGAGGAAGAGTAGACACACACAAGACCTCTTCCAGCCTATGCTTGGGCTGTCATGTGGGTTCACATGTACTTGAGCAAAGTAGTTCACAAGGCCAAATCAAGGGGTAGAGAGATATAATTGTCCCACAAAGAGACCATGGCAAGGATGTGAAGAATCAGACAAGGAGGAATTAATAATCAGGCCACAATTTCAGCATATGACCCTAGCTTCAAGGGCTATTGAGAAAATGTAGTAAGTTGAATGTGTCATACACAGAACAGAGCCTAGCACATGTTAAGAGCTGAATAAATATTCTGAACGTTCTGTCTATATTTTAAAATAATGTACCTTTGTCATTAACCAGCTATAAGAGTAAATTAATTCAAAGGGCTTTCCTGCGTCTTTTTTGTTTAGACCACCACTTGAGTTTAATAATAGCTGCCTCGCTTTCTTCATTAACTTGCTAAAGAGATCAAGTAACATACGGTGACTGATCATGTTTCCAAAAGAATAGAACACCCCAGGAACTCGAAGGATAATACAAGACTAATTCTAGATACCCATTTGGTTAAGGTCAGTAAATCCCTCCAGTTTCAAGTGATAGAAAGCCATAGTTCTTATTTTATAGATGAGGTAAATGCTTCAAGGAACTAAAGTACTTTTTTTTCTGGCCATAAATCCAAATACCGGCTGAGAAGGAATAGAATTAATGTTTCCTATCTTCTAGATGTTAGCTGGGTCAGAAACTGAACACGGATGCTAAGATTTAATCATCCTTCAGTATGAGGTAGTTCACATTCAAGTTTTAGAAGTTCAAGTTTTAGAAGGGTAGTAAGGAAATCTTTGACCAACTTCATAGTCTCATCCACTCACTCAGCTAATAAATCCCCTGGAACCGGGGATATAAAAGTGAAACTCTCCAGTGCTTGTCCTTGGGGACTTATAGCAAAGGAGTTGGAGACTGTGAAAGCCACCATGTATCTCCGAGAACAAAGTAATTACCACAGCATCGTGGGATTCCAGGTGCCCACAGGCCACTATCTACTGCTTCTCCCCACTGATGAAACAGAAGAGGACAAAAGATATGTATCACGGAAAATTATGTCGCTTTTCATTTATGGAAGTTCTTCTCTTCATGACCTTGTATCAGGCTTCCTGTAGGCGTTCCTTGCCCGAGTTGCCCCATTCTGTTAAATATCTCTGAAACCCATTTCCTATGGACATGTTTCAAGGGCTTTCCCGGGGGATTCCTAGAACTTGGAAATCAGACAACTTGGCTTGATTCCAAAAAGGAAATCACCTTAAATCACCCACCATTTGTCCTTTCAATAGTTACTTATTGACCACTGGCTGTGACTGGGGAGATACAAGTGAGTATAACAGACAGACATCCCAGCCTCTGCTGGCTTTCTCTCATTCCCTGTCTTGCTTCCCCACTCTCCTACAGCTATGTCTTGACATCACCCCTGAGAAACCAATTGACCTTGAATTCTTGTCTCTGGGTTGGTGACACCCAGAATCCTTGCCTTCAGTATCAGACCCCAAAATCATCAAACTGAACAAGGGGAGAAGTGTGTCCCGTCCTTGAAGACACATTTCATGCCATCTCACACATGTGGCTTGAGCTGGGCTCTAGGGCAGTGAACGCAGAATAAAACATGTTGGTTGTGCATGGATCTTATTCCTAAACATCCCCAACCATCATCAGCTCTTTGAAAACAAGTCCCTCATTTTATATAATCTTTGTAACTTTCCCCAGTCCCTATGCCTACAAAAACACCAATCATATGATAGTGATACAAAATTTGATCTGAACTAAATGAAACCAATTCTAATTTGATACCTGATATCATTTACCCACACAAAGATAAAATTCTGGAGTTTACATGACTATATTTTCTGTGCTTAGAAAGATAATTAGGCTTTTCAGCAAGATTATTGTGATCTATTCTGACCTGTATCCAAAAGTTTAAAAAAAAATTATATTTGAAGTGTGTTCATCTATGGGTATTGATTTTGAATAACTGCTGATAAAATTCATTTGTATGAACTAAATTATTTAAGTTATATACTAAGGACTTTCCTTGGGGCTAGGAACATTTAAACTTGATGCATGTGAAAGTATCTAGGCATGTAATATAACAAATAGAGACATTTATTGAAGAAGTTACAAGATACAAGAAGCACTGTACACAGGACAATCACTCCTCAGTCTTCTTCCAAGTAGGCACCTCGGGACCTCACACAGTTCTCCCAGTGTTTCTTCCACTGTTCAAAACACTCTGCAAAATCCTTTATTGGAATTACCATCAGCTGTCCCATTGTATTTTCCTGAATCTCATCAATAGTCTGAAATCTCTTCCTTTTCAAAGGTGATTTTAGTTTTGGGAAAAGCATGAAGTCACAGCAAGCCAAACCTGGGCTGTAGGGGGCTGAGTCACCTGGGTGACTCGATGTTTCACCAAAAAACTCTGTAGGAGATGTGATGCTTGAGCAGGCATGCTGCTGTGATGAAGCTGCCCATCACCAATTGCCCTTAGCTGCAGCCCTTTTTGTCCTATTGCATCTTAACCCAAAAGAACATTGAGGTAGTACTCCTTATTAATTGTTTTGGCCTAGAGGGGCATACTCATGATAGACAACACCTTCCCAATCCAAAAACACAGTTAACATTGTCTTGATCTTGCTGAATTGCCGTGCTTTCGTCAGGTGTGGAGAACCAGGTGACTTCCATCAGGATGATTGGGCTTTCATTTCCAGATTAGCCATAGAGCCATGATTCATCTCTGGTTGTGACCTTCTTGAGGAAACCTGGCTCATTGGTAGTGGTTTGAATCAAGTCATTAGCAACTGCAGCATGATGTTCTCTTCTGCTCTGGTAGCAGAAGTCGCAGAATGAATTTTGCCATGACATGTTTCATGCTAAGATCCTGCATCAAAATCTTGGACACAGTAGTTTTTGGAATCCCCATATCAGCTTCTAGTTCCCCCACTATCAGTTGCTGATCTTTGTTGATTGTGGCCTGTACACCTTCAACATTCTCAGGTGTTCTGCTTGTTGCAGGCCTTCCAGAATGTGGATCACTTTCAACAGATTCTCGACCATCTTTGAAGCATTTGTGCCACACTTTTATTTGTGCTGCACTCATTGCAACATCCCCGAAAACCTTCTGAATCATCCAAATAGTTTCTGCAGAGGAATGTTCAAGTTTAATGCAAAATGGGATGTAGATTCATTGCTCTACACATTCAGTCATTTTGAATGTGACAGCCACACAGTACAATACTCACTCAGTGGCATCTACCCCCCCCCCACTGACTGGTACAGTGAAGTTGTCGTTGTTTACACGTGTGCATTGCAGTCTCCTTGCCTGCCATGTTACATCAACATTGCACAAACTATTCTTCTTATATTGACAATGACTGGACTTTTTCCTGATAGACCTCATATACTCACATAAATGAAAATAGATAAATTAGTAAAACTCTATATTTAATGAGGAAAGTTATTTATGTTATTCCTAGATAAGAAAAAATCCAGGATTCCATCAAATTTTACTTCCCAAAAAATAGGTATATTCATAGCTACCTTCCTGGAACAAAGTTTGTAGCTAAAATGTTGAGGCAAAAACACACAAGAAATGCATTACCTTCTAGGGAAAACAAAAATATAACACTCTCATCATGTTAAATGTTGTCTGAGAGATTGTGGATAAAGGAAAAAGATTCAAAACATGTATGTCTCAACAGTGCTTTCACCATATTTCCCCCTAAGTTGGAAACTCCTGGAAGTTTCAGGTTTTAAGATGTTGCATAGATGTTCACTTCAATGAGTTATAGTGACTTCAGCTGAAGTATTATCAGTTGCTTCTCATTATGGTTTTTAACAGATATTTCATTAACAAGACATCCCCGTTACAGTCTCTGAAATCTACACATTATATTTTAATATAAGCCATCTCCTTTTGTTCCCGACGGGGTGGAAGGGCTCTTGTCTTACCCCTCCCCATTGCTGAAATGTTCTCCATGCCAACTGATGTGGAGTGTTCTTGGCAGCCTCAGGACTGGAAATGAATGACTCTGGAATACACTGTATTTTTCCAGCAGTGACATTTGGGCCTCTAGCTTACTCCCTGGCTGGGATCTGAGAGCAAGCCACACACAGGGTTGCCTTGGGCCTGAGACAGAGTCTGCATGTTGAGTTTGTACTTCTAAACATTATTTATCACTGATTCCCTTTGGATGACCAGGAATTGTTCATTTAAATTTGAAAAATTATAAAGTAAAATCATCTGTTCTATGTATTTAAGGAAAACAATAAAAACACCATCTGAGCATATTGATTTTATGTTGATTCTAAAATCTTTTTCTAGGAATAATTATTTCATTTTATATTAATATAATGCAAAAAAATGTAATATTTATATTCAGTGGAGACATGACCTGTCTCATTCAAATTACAGAAAATAATTTCTAAATCACCAACTATCAAAAATATATGCATGCACACTGAAAAGTCCTTTTTCTTTTCTCTACTGTTTCACCCAAGCAGGATTACATCCTATCCCTTTGAGACCAATTCTTTGGTACCTATTTCTATGCCATCTTTGAGAGCCAGATCTCCAGAATTCTGTTATAATGAGCCCTAAAGAGACAAACAAAGAGAGAGAGACATAAGATTTTAATGGGAGGGTAATCTTATTAGAACCAATGAAGCTAAAGCAGCCCTAGAATGATAAATTATTTTGTTTCATCATATTCAGAACAACACTGGAAGAATATGCCAATGTCTTCTTAAAAATGCTACTCTTTTTTTCTGCCTATAATCCCAAGCAGACTTCTTCAGATATTGTGAAACACATTCACATTTCATTGCCACAGCTGCCTGGGAAGCTGTATAGAAATCTATCCATGGTTGATGTTTTTGAAGCATTGACAGGCATTCTGCAGGGAAAATTAAGTAGAAAAGCTAATCCTGATTTAAAAGCTATGCAGATTATTCTTATTTGTATGGTGAGTAAAATTCAAATAAAACACATACACACATATATACACACACACACACACATCAGTTAATACCAGCAAACACACACCAGAACCCTCTGAGACTAGATCAGTACACTGGCTGAGATCAGTAGACTGGCCCTAGAGATTACACAACAGCAACACGGCACCAAGACACTTTTTTCTCTGAATGGCGAAGAGCGAGCTAAACCCTAAATCTGCGTTTCCTCATGGGATGATCGTTCATTAGAGACAATCATTTTAATCAACCTCATAATCAATGTCTATAAGTGAGATGGCTCATTAAACACTGGTCAAAGGTTAGCTACTGAAATCAGAATACATGGGCTTAAGTAAGAAAGATTAAATTTCTAGGATACTCATGGGAAAAAAACAAATACTCCTCCAATACCTCACCCCATTTCTTGGGTCGCCAACCCCAAAGAAAGTGCCTTACTTACATGGCAGGAAGGAGTGTGGACCAGTGACAACTGATTGATAAAACAAGTTCAAGTGTCAAGAGTAATGAAACAAGATCAATAAGCATGCTAAAATAATTTAATCTTGGAAAGGGGTAAATGAAAATCTTGAGGGAGAAGACCTAGGCTTTAAATGTTTAAACCTATGAACTAAATCTGAAAAAAATATATACTTAAGAAGAGCAAAATGAAATGCAAAGTTGACTTTTATTTTAAAAACAGTTGCACAAACAAAGCATAACAACTGCTATGCACAATCTCTAAAGAACTGCACCGTCTCATAACCATCTCTCCTACCCCTAATCCCCTTTTCTCCAATGCACAGAGAGACAGTGAGTGTTCGATGTATACCAAAGGTATTATTTAGAATGTTTGGTACTCAATCCAAAGGGAAAGATGCTTGAATATTAAAGCACACTTGCTTCCCACTGGTATAAATAATTTCAGTTCACAGAAACCCAAGGAAAGGCACAATAACATTTGTCACCTCTCATGATATCAAGTAGTCTATCAGTTGAGAAACTAGGTAATTGTATTCCCTGGAATCTGTCCAGATTCCTGGTGCCACTTGTTCCCTGCAGAGGAATATCCCTCCAATGATTTGGATGAACTGTATGATAAGGTTTTGTGTTCTGGTACACAGAATTGAAATACGATCTTCAATCTCACACACAGTTATTGCATATGGCAGATTAATGCCAAGGAGGCTTTGAACAAGCTAGTTTCATCATCAGAATTTTTCTCCAGGACTGAGTTATGACCTAATGTGTTTCCCTGCACTGTCCAGGAAAGAAGCCTTGAAATATTATATAGTGTTCATAAAAGAGGTGTTCTTTCCCATCATTCAAAAAAAAAACAACAAGGAAAACATTTGCTAAACTCATTTCCAGAGAGCAGTCTATTGTGTGACCATTGAAGTACACCTAAATTATTTTGAAATAGATCATTCTTTGAATTATAACTTATTGAAATGATCAGCTACACATGCTACCAAAGCCTCAAGCTACTCACTTGCTTTGGATATGGTCATCCATCACACATGGTCACCTAGGAGTTTCGTGGGTAAGAACAGATTATAAAGGAGGTTACACTTAGAGTTTTGATTTCTATATGAACCATCTAACTTGATTCTTTTATAGGACCAAAGACTATTTCTTATAGTGACAAATTTCTTCATTGGTCTCAATACGAACCATTATGGGCAGCTCAGTATACGAGCTGATCGGTGGTTCCTTCATTTGGCTGTGTCTCATAATTACTGTTACTTTTATTTTGTTTTGTTTTGTTTTGTTGTTGTTTTTCTTTAGGCTGCCTGATCTTCTGAATCCTAATTTTTGAGGCGATTATTGTACAGGCATTTATGATCACTTGGGAAATAGTGCACTAGACTAAACTAATCCTCATCTGAGGGGAAAAAAACCTTACCACCAAACATGCAGTGGGTCAATCAAGCTACCCCCAGGCCCCATGCACTGCCCAACCAAATAAGGATGCCGTCTGTTCCTAGCTGGGTAACATATCTTGTGGAAGAGTTTTTAAGATAAAAATAGATTATTGTCTAGAATTCATGAAGACCCTGCCTAACTAAGCTAAGTGGTCCTTATTGGTACCCCATCTTCAAAGTTGCTAAAATGAACTTTGATATTCTAGTAATGTGCCCAGTTCCTTATTCCAAAGTTCTTGAGAGCAAAAACAAATTTTAATTCCTCTTGGTGTCTAATGGAGAATTTTGCATGTGTTCTCAAAATACATACTTTTTTGTTGCGAAATAAACTAGAACACTGAAAGAAGACCCATGGTCACACAGTAGTTTTTATATCTCACACAAAAATCTCTTCATCTTCAGTTCCTCGTCAAGATACTGTACTAAATGTGTTCACCTGTTTTTTCCATCTTTCATCTCTCTGCTACTGTATATTTGCATATAATGAGTTGACAAAGACTGGATGAATAAGACTCTGCTTTCCAGGACATAAAAAGTTATTGACTTCTTCTTAATCAATTTTTGTTTGACGCAGCCTTGATCTACTTAGCTCAGCCACAGAGCTGAGGAATTTCCTAGGAAAATGGTGCTTTATATGCCAAGAATCTAAAATATTTGTGTCATCTCTAGAATCTAGTGGAGGCATGAATTATACATATCATTCACTTAATGTTGATCAACCATCCACTTGGTTTCACTGGGGTGCGGATTAGCAGGAGTTTTGATGTGCTCCAAAGGAGCTGAAATCTGAATATTGAAGAAAAAAGAGAGTAACTCAGAAACCTCTTTGCCAAAAACTTGTGGCTGAAATTATATCCTAATGAGTTTTTTTAAAGTCCTTCAGCATCCCATTCTGATTTTAAGCAGATGCAACCTGAAATTACTCAAATATTTATATTTATGTCAATGATGCTAATCCATTTTGTCACTTAATTGTATAAAGCTATCTTCTACAAAAATAGTAGACTGGTATTTTGAAATAAATTGATTTTTTTAAATGGACATGGATAAAAAAGCTACAGATGGGGTTTTTATATACAGTTGTTTGCTCAGTAGATGGAATATTGAATCTTTCACCCATTAAATGTATGCTCACCACAGATTTGCTGCACCTGCTATTTTACATCTCAGTATATTTCATACTGAATAATTATGGTTCTTTCAAATTAATATGGCGACACTCAATGGTCAGAAGTAGCCCAATGCTGACATCTACTGGATACATAAATGGCTGCATTTGACTAGGGAAAGAATCCCCATAGCCCACTTCCTCAAGTAAAGGTGTAAAAAACATAAAGCAAAACTCACTTGGCTTACCTAATAAACGCTACTGGTTCTGTATAAATTCCTATTCATAACTAAATGAAGGCTATAAATTAAATATAGTGATATTTCAAAATGGCTAATTTGGGGAATTTAAACACAATTGGACTCAGAAAACAAGAACATGTGGTATTCTGAATAGAGGTGAACTTGGAAATAACGCCCTTCAGCCACCACCCCATCCTCTTCAGTGAAGGTCGCTTCCCCTCCCTGTGTGTAAACAGAAAGCACAGCTCTCACTCCATCCTGCCTTGGTCTTGAGAAGTAGGGTGAGTCCTGCTCTAACTTCTTTTACACACCAACATGGTTTCTTTGACAGATTTTCCCTTGGCTTCTATGAGCCTATTATGAATTATATCTTTCTTTTGCCAAGGTATATTTAATTGCCAGATAAATTGTTGCAGTGGAAAGTCAGACAGCATTGGGTTCAGTTTCTAACTCAGCCTTTTATATAAGTATCTGAATGAAGTAGAGAAGTTATTTATTAAAATGCAAATAAATTACATTTTACTATACTATCATCAAAAGAGTTCATGGCAATATATGTAAAACATACAACATTGTCTCAAAAGTAGATGCTAACTAAATAGTGGTTATTATTATTATCATCATTGTCATCATTATCATCATCATTTTCAGCTAGAATACCCCAAACTCAAATTTTACTGCTATGTGAAGTCCTCAAAGGCAGGGGCCATTGCTTACTTATGTTTTTATCTCTTTGCACTTAATATAATACCCGACACAAGTAGACATTCAATAAATGCCTGCTAATCTGAGCTCTCTTTCTGAAATGGGTGAATATCAGGAATCTACCTTCCAATCTATAGAGATTGCACAGTGCTGAAACATATGGCTATTCTCTTGGTTAGGAAATATCACTAACAAGAAAAGAGGATGAAAAGAGGGTGACCAGCTCACTACTGTCAATTCATAGAGTTAATACCGTAATAACCCACTGTCTTCATCATATCACAGGAGGGTTTCCACTCATGGTATTCTGATGTGTTGTTAACCTGGTCAGTTTCATAGCAGGAGGGTTGGTGCAGGGAAAGAAGATTCTACTGTTCTGAAGCAAAGAAACTGACCCAGATACAGAACTGCCCCTTCTCAAAGCATATTTACAGTTCTATGATTTTTGCCCTGCATGGTTTTTTATTCAAGGTTCTCCCTGCCACTAATCACAAACTGCCTCCCATTTGAGCCCTGATAAATATTCTAGCCAATAAAGCTTCTAAATTTAAGTATAAAACTTAGCCCTACAAATAAGGCTGAGAGCCACAGAATTGGAGCAATTTTCTCAGATGAGGTACTCAGAGCGCACATATCATGACCCAGAGATACTGCATGGAATTCAGTGGAGGAGGGATCTCCAGGGAGAGGCACCCAGTCACGCGTCATGTATCACAGGCTTTCTGTTTAATTGCACTGTAAGGGCTAATGATGTAAAATATTACAAACTCAGCTGCGTGAAAAATATGGGTTCTTTATTTTCTATGACTGATCTCATCTTGCTCTCAAGTCCCCTGTTTTACTAGGCAGTGAGAAAATTTAAGCATAACAAGTCAAGTAACACAGTCATGTTTACTTGAAAGGATCAGATTAACATAATCTGAAGAAATTCAAAATTTCTCCCATCTCTCCTCCTCCAAGCCAGCATAGACTCTGGAACTCAAAAAAAAAATATCTTAATTATCCTAATCTAGAGGGAAGAAGGACCACTAAATCAGTGTTCTTTCTTGTTCTTTCTTCTGAAACCCTGTTGGCCACCTTAAAAAATGTTCCTTGACTCTCATGATTCCCTTTATCCCTCTCTATAAACTACTGAAATTCATGGCTGGTGAAACTTTGATATTTTCTTAACATAACTGGTAATGTCCATGCCCACTCTGAAGTGTTGGTCCTTCCTGGTCTCCACTCCTGTTAGAGATTATCTAAAAAATCAGCTATTTGTACCCTGTGGCCCCTGCCTTCTGGCTCTCTGCTCTTAGCTATCACCTCTTTTGATTGAACAAGGATGCTTTGTATCTTTTCTAGGATACCCAGCCTTCTCTCGACTTAAACATATCATACCATCACCCTACAGCACCGTGCAATGCAGATGTGTGTTATTCTGTTAGGTAGCATCCTCCCTCAGACCCCAATGAGTAGAACACAAACTCTTCTTATTTCAACTTCCTCCACAAATTCTGCATTTTATGCTCATGTGTTCTGTTTCCTCCTTTCAAGGATGACTGGGGAAGGCAGGTAGAGCACGTGAATAAAATTTATTAATATCTGATCTTTTTCCTCTCATCTCTCATACATCCTTCTCCTCTGACAACTGAAAGGCCTCTATTTTTGTTACAATTCCTTTCTGGCAGAGACGTCCTCTAAATCGTAGTGTCCCTTTCTATTCCCTTTCCTAAGGGTCTTAAAACTGAGAGTTTGTAGACAAAGAAGCCATTGTACCAAAGACAAAGAACACATAGGAAGAGTTTTCAAATGATACGCCCATTACCTGAAGAAAACCTTTGCTCTCCCAAGACATTGAGATAGTCTTGATTTTAGTCATTAAATGAAACTTTTGTCTACATAATCCTGAAAGGAATGGTGCAATATAAATAGGGGATAGAATTAAAACTTAATTCCTTGAAAGCCCCACCCAGCTTGAACTCCTACACAGAAAGGGCAAAGGAGTGAATCTGATAATTCTTTAGAAAAGAGATCCCTTAATAAGATTCTTTCTTCGAAAAGCCTAAATTGACCACACATATGGAGACTTCTCCTTCCCACTACTCTAAATTGAATTTGTCAGAGGCTCTAGAGTTCAATCACCTGTACCTACTCCAAGGGTCCAACACAATGATTAATTCTGGATCCTGCCTCTCAGTAAGACTATGGATGTTAATATTTATTTCCCCGTCAGAATGAGATTGGAAATTCAGTGGGGCTGACCTGCAAACGAAGGCCACGCAGGTAAATGACAGTAGGTAGAAAAGGCAGACAATTACATCCCTGTGAAACCTCTACAGTGGATGAGCCAGAGGCAAAAGAAGAGGCCTCATTCATGAGTTTTGGCCTTTTCTCATTTTCTCCTCATTCTCTAGCTCAGCACATGACCATCACATCAGGACAATACAGTCCACACTGAGCCAAGAGATGAAGGGAGACTTCATAGTCAAAGAATGGGTCAAGTTACAGTAACACTAATCCATTATTTAGCAAAAGAGACTTTCAGACCGTGAGTATTATCAAGCCATGAAATTTTTGTCTGGTGTATCTGCATATGATGCACTAAATGTTAACATTCACCCCAAACCCTTTTAAAAGACTTGAGAAATCTTTTACAGCTGACAAAGAGATAATTTTTTTAAATAAGAAATGCGTTTTATTGTCAAACTTTTTTGAAATCATCTAATTCATTTAAATTCATGACACTGAAACCATGTCTAATTAATAACCGTGGGGTTTTGCTCTTCTTTCTTCTTCTTTTTTTTAATTAATTGGATAACTTGTAGTTTGAAGTGCCTGCACTATCTGTTGGTAGAAAGTAACCAAGACTGAGAAATAAGCAAGATTCTAAGGGAGGGCTAGTTGCAGGGACCAGAAATGTCAACAGAA
This sequence comes from Artibeus jamaicensis, assembly GCF_021234435.1. Taxonomy (NCBI): domain Eukaryota; kingdom Metazoa; phylum Chordata; class Mammalia; order Chiroptera; family Phyllostomidae; genus Artibeus; species Artibeus jamaicensis. Next base: position 18,853,670 of record NW_026522025.1, on the reverse strand, counting down.
GATAATGTCCTTACTCCGGCGGCCTTTAAACAGGCATCTATGGGGTAAGATATAAACTAGCCCAAAATAAGGAATATTTTCTCAGAATATCAACCACATCCAACGCTTATTTTGCCATTAGAGTTTCATTCTTCCAAGACTGTAAAACATTTTGCAAAAATTTAAACCGCATTGTTAAAAGAGCGCGAGGAGAGAGTGATGTTTGTAAGATGGCAGTATAGGAGTTTCCAACATTTATCCCCTTACAAAAACATCAATTTGAACAACTAACCATGAATAAAAATACCTTCACAAAAGCTAAGGCTTTCCGGTGAGGGATTACAACAATTGGGGGGATAGAGAAATAAGAAAAGACCCGTTGAAGAGGGTAGGGAAGACAGTTTCACCTTACCCCTGTCACCTCTTCCTCAACCCCACGCAATCCAGTTTCATGAGAGATGCTCTTCCTGTAGGTGAAGCAGATTGAAGTGAGTACCGCACTTTACCAGAGACCCCAGTAGCAGGCCCGCCCAGGGCCAGGCCAGCCCCCACAACCCCAGTGTCTGGGCCCACCCCAGCATTTGCTGACACTTGGTCATTCCCGAAGGAGCCAGGATCAGGGCCTACCCACAAAGACCCAGGTTGCAGAGCCAACACTGCAGACCCAAGCACCAGGCCTTCCCCAGAGGACCCAGGCATCAGGCCTGCTCACCTGCTGACACAGGTACCAAACCTGCCTGCCCAAGGACTTCAGCAGCAAGTCTGCCTGTGGACAGCATGAGATGGGCCACTCAGAATCTCTGAATGGAGTGGTTTGTAAAGGGCTTTCCCTTTGTCTCCCAGAAACAAGATGATCTTCCTTAGATCTGAGAAATTGTAAGCAGCACATGGAACAGAAGAAAGGAGAAAATAGGAAGAAGTTGAGATTGGAAAGGAAGAAGAGTACCAGATCCAAAAATGGTTTTGTAGGCAATTTTAAGGACTTTAAGAAGAAAAATCATCTAATTTAGAGTGCTACAATAATGTGATTTTGACTTATGTTTTTAAAAGGTCACTCTGGCTACTCGGTTGAGAACAAATAATAGAAGAAAAGAACTAGAAGCAAGAAAAATTATTTAAAAGCTATTGAAGTAATCTAGGCAAAAAATAATCGGCGTAATAATGGTACAGTTAGTGGAAAGTGACTATATTCTGCATATACTTTAAAAGCAGAGCTTACAAGTTTTGCTCATGTGATGTATGAAACAAAGAGAGAAATGAAGGATGAATCTAAGGTTTTTTACCTATGTGACTGGATGCTCGGAATTACCACTTACAGAGATGAGTTGGATTGTAGCTGAAACTGATTTTAGTAATTGAGTAAGTAGTGATGTTTTGGGGATGTTAGAGTTAAGATGTCTACCACTGATGCGGACCCAGCCAGCAGGGTTCATGTGTTGTGGCTGCAACAAATTTACACGGACTACAGAAGTCCTGTGGAGAAAAGGGATGGCATAGCTGCTCTCTAAGTAAGAGAGGGCCCCAACCCCTGCCTGGACAGGCTGTTATTGCTTTTCTGGGTATATTATATGGAGGATGGTCCTTATTTACTATGCACAGGTTCCCTTTAGGAGGTTACCTTTTACAGAAAACAAACAAAACAACGTTGCTCATTACTTCAAAGAGAAGGATGTTGCAGATCAAGGGGAAAAGTGTTTGAACTGGTTATACTCCCTAATTGGGAGATTTAACACAGATTTTAGGAAGTTACTTTGAAGATAATGGAGTAACACTATCTTCACCATTGAGGCATTGTGCCTCAATTCAGGGTGTGGAAGTTTTAGCAAAAAGCAAGCCTCAAAGCAGCCTAGGTACAATGCAGGCCTGATTCCCTATGGGAAAACCGATCCATGGGCTCAGTTCCTGGGGCCGACTAGCTCCCCACTGGTTTTTCAAATCAGGGGCTGGGCTACATTAACCTGCCACGTGGACAGGTTCCCTATAATAAACTTATCCAGGTAAAGATATTGTCTGGGCAGTTAGACACCATTTGTCTGGATTAGCAAAAGAGAGCAGGACAGTGATGTTAACTAGAAAATCATCAGCTTGAGGCTATTTAAAGACAAAAGACCAGATGAACCATGGAGTGACTGAACACAAAGAAGAGGACCAAGAACTGAGCCCTGGAGCAATAACAACAGCCTATACATTGATTATTAGCCCCATTTTGCTGATGATGAAACAAGTTCAGACGTGGTAAATAATCTAACAGGATCATACAGTTAGTAAGCTGCAGGGTCAAATATTGAGCAAGGATTATTATACCACACTGTGTATGGTGGCAAACAGATTTGAAGTCTGGTAATGAAAGTACCAACCCCAACCACACATTCCCAAATGATTTTCTAGGTCACTGCATCCCAAATGCCTTCCACACACCAAGTGATTCCTGGAGAATGTATAAAAGTGAGTTTGAGGCCTCTTTCCCTAAGCTTCTGATTTTGTAGATCTGCGGAGGTGTCTATGATAGATTTTTTTTAGTGTTACATAAAATGATTTCATACCTAGAAATGAGGCAACTCATCTGAAAGACATCAGATAGAAAGTGTGAACCAAAGGGGAAAATAAAACCTTCACACTTTCCTGGAGCTTAGTGTAAAGACACCATCAAGTCTAGGCTGAGCAAGTAGACACAGAGGATGGAAAGGCAGGACCAGCTCTAGACACCATACCAGTCCAACAAGGGAAGGGACGTAATTTCTCAGAAAACACTTAACTTATGGCTCATTCACACAGAGGAGGATCTTTTGGCTAATGCCCCCTAAAAGTAAGTTGCCTTTTCATTGCCACAGGAGACACCAATTGAGACCATTGGTTATAGTTGGCCCCAACCTGAGTTGCACCCAGAAACAGAGTTCTTTTGTGAAATATAAGTTCCACCTAGACCTGAGGATTCAGAGCTTCAGAGATCTGGGAGTCTATCTTTTTACAAGCTCCCCAGGGGATACTTATACACCAGTTCGGTATCTATCAATCTGTGAACCCATATCAGATCATTTTGGTAGAGAATTAAGGCCCCTAGTTCTTTTTCACATTTCCTCTTGTTAAGCTAGAAATCCCTCACTTAATGGAGTGTACATACTTTAAGCTATTTTGAACATAAATGCAGATTTACCATACCAGCCAAGATGGCAGCCACTAATCATATGTAGCTACTAGGCACTTAAAATGTGACTATTTCAAATTAGTATGTGCTGTAAGTGTGAAATGCACACAGAATTTTTCTTTGTTATTGACTTTATTGGATAACACTGTTAAATAATATTATATCAGTCCAGGTGTACAATGCAATAATACATCGCCTGTACACTGTGTTGTGTGTGCACCGCTCTAGGTCAAGTCTCCTTCCATCACCAGGTGTCTCCCCTAGGCCCTCTTCTTCCTCCCCCCAACCTCCACACACAGGGTTTTAAAGACTTAGTTTAAAAAAGAAGAAAAACTATTTCATCAATAACTTTATTGTATGTTGAAATAATATTTTGGGTATTTGAATTAAATATGATGTATTAATTTTGCCTGTTTCAACTTTCTTTATTTTGAAAAAATTTTTACTTTTGCTTTGAGAGAGAAGGGAGTGGGGGGAGAGAGAGAGGAAGAGAGAGACATTGACTTGTCCCATTTATTTATGCATATATTGGTTTACTCTTGTATAGGGAGGGATGCACCAAAAAATGGAATTCACTTATAAAAAATTGTGCATTTATTCTTATATGTTTAAACTTCAGTCACCTTAAAAGTATTTTCCATTTGATGCCATCCACCTATCAAGGCATTTTTTCCACTGCTCAAAACACTATTTGAACTCGCCAATTTTGACGCCTATTAGTGTTCCTGCCGTTCTTTGTTTCACTTTTTCCACATTGGAAAAACTTTTTCCCTTTGAGGACTTTTTTCATCGGGGAAACAAGCAAAAAAATCACAAGATCAGGTGAATAAGGAGGGTAGGGTAAAGGAGTCATGCCATTTTTTGGTCAAAAACTCCTGAACACTCAGTACGGTGTGGGCGAGTGTCCTCATAAATCACCCATTATGAAATGGGCAAATGCACTGAAAGAGTCTTCAAAAACAATTCACTGAAGCCGAATGCAGTCTCTCACAGCAAGCCAGCTAGTACACTGATACAGGTGGGCTCCTAGAACATTCACCCAGCGTGGCAAGCCTGTCCTACAAGGGGCCCACCCTTCTGAAAAAAATCCTGGTTTTTGAAGGGTCCCTCTGACTGAGGATCAAACCTGCAACCTTGGCATATCAAGATGATGCTCTAACCAACTGAGCTACTCGGCCAGGTATCTACTATTTTCAATGTCCTTTCTAGAAATAATAAGATTACACATTTAAATTATTCCTCGCATTATTTACTACTGGGCAGCATCAACTACCATGTGTCACTATTGATTTTCCCAGTGTTTGTTAGCTGCGCTATATTCTAGGCTCCCACAGCCCGTTGCTCATAGCTCTATAAGAGACTTGTAACAAGATCCTCCGATTTTCTTTTTCCATGTCAGTTTCAACCATGACTGTGAGGGGCTCCAGGCCCAGGCCCCAGCCTTATTCACCTGTCTCCTCTGCACCTCGCACAGCGCATGGCATCTGACAGATGTTCATGAACAGCTAATCTCCCCCCAGTCCCTGGCCAGGGCCACACAGACTGTTCATCGCAGAGCTGTTCATCGCAGAGCCCAGAGTCTATCCCAGGTCACTGGACTTCTGCTCTGATGTGCTACCCGTGACATCCCACTGCCTTAACACCCCTTCCTGTAAAGATTAGCACGGAAGCGAATTAAAGAAAAACTCAAATCAGCCCAATTTACTACTCGTTAGCAGTTTTTATGAAGCCTGGTTATAGGAAAGATTGAAACTCAAAGCTAATGTGATATTTTGAATTATCTCAAGTTGTCACTTTTCTACACTGTGCTTCACTCTCATTAGGAGAAGTAATCAGGAGCTGGGCCTGTTATTACATGGCGGCCCTGTTATTAAAGCTCCGCACTTGGAAGCATCCAATGTTCATGGTGATGCCACACTTTTCTTATGGCACAAAGTGGAGTCTATTCGTCTTTCCCTGATTAATGTTTTAGGGGGGTTACCCTTTTCAAGACTGCTTTCTCAGCCTGCCATTTAGATGAGCATTGGTTTTCTCTGAAAGGATTTGCTTCATAACTGGATGGGTACATTCAGGTCCTTTACATGGAGACATCCTGTGATGCTTTTAGTTTCCTCTGTGAACACCACAAAATCTCTAGGTTTTGCAGGACCCTGGGAAAATACTTTATGTACACACTATAAAAAATTTGAGGCTAAAATGTATTTGAAAATTCACAAGCCCATGTGAGGTGTAGTGGGTTGTCTGAATAAAGATTTAGCACAGTGAGTAGAGAAGAAATCCTTATATATTTTATCGTCCAATCAATGCAAGTGAAGATTCTCTACAGTGTCTAGCTACTATCTCTTCCTGTTCAGGTTCAGCAACTATCTTTTTGTTCTTCATTGTAAAAAACTCTACTCCTGGGTAATTTCATGTATCTTGCTAAGAGACAAATGTAGCAATGCTGCTGTTACTCACAATGCTATGGCTCTTTGAAAACTTTCATATTGAAGCATGATAGATTTTCTCGCCTTTGTAGATCCCAGATACCATGTATTTAATGCTGGTTACATCTACATCATTATTTACATAATAATATAATCATTCATTGTACCATCATGAATACTGGTTTCTGATGAGTTTCTAAGGCTGTTGCTGGGTTTCATTCATGATGATCCTAAATGCAGGTGTTTGCCAGAGTACTGAGGAAACTGAATGACAGTTAATTTTCTGATTGTTAAATTTGCCTTTTAGAATTTTATAAAATAAACACAGGGAAATACTTCTTCCAATCATATCTTCTCTTGGACTCTGTGTTAGTACAGAGTGCTAGAACACACAGAGTGGGTGGTTTATAAATAAGAAAAGTTTATTTCTCACATTTCTGGAGGCTGGCAAGTCCAAGTTCAGAGTGCTAAGAGATCTGGTATCTGGTGAGGGATGACCTCCTGCTTCATTACTCTGTCCTCTGTCTTTTATAAGAAAGAGACCACAAAGAAATTCATGTCGTAAGAAAACTAATTTAGTTCATGAGGGCTCTGCCCCAATTACTTCCCAAAGCCCCTACTTTAAAATACCATTATAGAGGGGACTCAGTTTCAACATATAAATGGGGCAGAGACATATTCAGTCTATAGCACACTCTTTAAGCAATTCTAATTGCATTTCTAAAATGTGACCTCTTGCAATGTTGAGCACCTGACTCCATGTACAACCACCAGCTAGGAGAATACAACCTTGCACCTCCCCAGCCCTCAGTGCTGTGTGCCAAAAATGGCACCGCAACTGGGCACAGTCAACAGCTGACACATGGACCTATATATCCAGCACAAGGTCGAGCACTGGATTTGTACTGTCCATAACCAGAACCCTAAACTCATCCTGCATTCTACGTTAGTGAGGATCATCCAAAATCTCATGTGCTCATGTAAAAATATACCATGCAGGCCAGCTGGAACAATCTTCTCAGCAAGCCACCCTCCCGGCTCTGCCCCTGTCTAGAATGTCAGATGATCTCATAGCATTCCTCAAGGCATCTGGCTGGACGATTTCATTAGAACTCCTCAAGGTGTCTGGTTGACCACGTGAGGGGCATCACAGAAGTAGGTCTGGGAACACTGCAAAGGAGATAAAACAGCACCAGGTCTGATGGGTACTGATCCAGTCTTGGGGGTTCTCCTCCTTGGCCAGTCCCAACACATGTGAGAGAGAAGACTTAAAAGTTTCAGGGGAGGCACCTCAGTGTGAGGGTGTCCCTGAGGAATTGGTTGGCATTAGCTATAACATATTAAATTTAGGAGTAAAGGGCTTTGAAATTCCCTCAGAAGTGAACTAAAGAGAAAACAAAAATTCTCAAGGGAAACTATAACATGTTAGAGGGGAAAGCCAAATCCACAGGCCCTTCCTAGTAATGATGTGTTTGCACCTTGTGAATACATGTCAGGTCGTATTTCTCTTAACATTCAGGTGGCTATAATCCTGAACCTCCAACTCCCCAATCCAAAGATGTCCTAAAACACTCCCTGGGACATTTGTTCAGGGTTTGTATATCAGGTTTGGCTCTTCTTATTTTACCAGTGTAATAAATGCACGTGTGCATTTATTAGACTCTAGACTCGATTAGAGTCTAGTGCTTAAAGCCAGTTTGGGGATTTGTAATGTTTTCTCTCCAAAAAAGCACTTGGGGCTTCTATGAAAATTCGTACAGGCCTATTCCAGGGACTTCCAGAGTTCTGATAGTGGGGCTTTCCTTGTCAAATCCCAAATAAATCTTATGTTATGTCATTTTACTCTATTGTAGCACATTCAGCCTCATAAAAGGATGTAGTGTTGAGCTAGTATTAATGACAGAAAAATTGTGCCAAAGTTTGTCTGTATCACCTTTTTCTTTTTCATGACAATGTGATATACCAATAAAAATATGGATTTTGAGTCTTCTAGAACATGATTCAAATCCTACTTTTATGAGTTATTAACTGTAAAATATTAGCAAGTTAGTTTATCTCTCTGAACTTTGATTTTCTTTTCTGTAAAATTAAGATTGATAACATCTGCCTAGTAGGGTCATTATGGAATTTAAAAAGAATAATGAGTGTGAAATTCTTGAAAAATAAAAGGCAAGGATTACACACTGGTAACTTCCCTCCTGTTTTATACTCTGCCCCAAGATCCAAGCACATTGTGCTCCTGACTGCCTAGTACCCATGGATGTGGTACCTTGTCTCCAGACAAGTCCATACTCCTACTTCTGACCGAATACTCCTTTCCTCCAAAGCAATTTGCTGCATTTGATTCCCTTGGAAATTCTCCATTCATGACAATGGCAGGAATAAATGATTAATTCAGAGGTCAGCCAGATTCTAACTTCACCAGAGGTAGTCAAAAGCCTGAACTTGGGAGCCTGGGGTTTGAGGAGCACTTAGCAGCTGTCATTGCTGAAGCAGATCTATGTGGGAGAATGTGGTCAAAGAGCAGGCCAAAGAGATAGTCGGGGAACTACTTCCCATAACCAGTGGTTGTAAACAAGGAGAAAGGAGAGATTGGCCCCTCTCTCACCTCCCAGGACACTGGGCAGTGTGTGCAGATATTTTTGCTTGTTAAAATTTTGCAGGGAGTGCTATTGGCATCTGGTGAATAGAGGCCCAGAATGCTGCTAAACGTCCTACAATGCACAGGACAGCCCCCCTATGACAAATTACCCCACTTAAAATGTAAATGGTGCTGAGACCAAGAATCCCTGATATAGGACAATGATCATCAATCCTGCATGCACAGTAGAATCATCTGGAGAGTTTTAGAAATACTATGCCTGTGGCCTTACCCAGAGATTCCAGTTGGCTTTAAGGCCTAGACATCAGTAATTTCTCAAATGTAGAGAAACATGTAGAACAACTCATGTTGGGCATGATAAGCACTTATATTCACAGTCAATGAGGTGCCTAATTGCTCTCGTTCTTTCTAGAGTCCAAGTTCCATGAGGCCTGGGACCCTGAATCTTGTTCTCAGCAATATCTCGGTCTACCATGGTAACTGACACATAGTAAGTAACTACTAAGAAAGGAAAGGAAAGAGGGAAGGAGGGAGGGAAGGAAGAAAGGAAATCAAATTAAAATGTGAAATCAAAGCATCACAAACAATAGTTTAATGGTCCTCATCAGCAGCCTTATAAGAAACTTTAATCACAATTGGTCAATGGGGAAGTTATTTAGAATTTCTTACTTAAGACACAGGGTTTTGACACCCAACTCACTCCAGTTGAACTTCTGATTACCTATTTTCATCCAAAACTAAGCAATGTCATAACTCTCTACCATCTCAAATTTGTGTGTGTATTAAATAAATGTAGTCACTTGGCCATCTTAAAATGTACTTTCTTCTTAGTTCCTTTAGTTGATAGAAATGATATGAAATTTTGATACTGATGCTGGTAACCAACTAATATCTTTGAGGCAAGATTTCAAGTAAAGCTTCAACAATCATAAAAGGGTATAAAAAGTCAAAAGATCCTGAACTCTTTTGTTCAGAAAGGAAAAGAAGAGTCCACCAAGGGAAAGAATCTGCTTATTAGCCAGCTCTCTTCCTCTGTCTTCTTTTGAGTTTTTAGCATCTTTTGACCTGCCATCAGCAGCCAATATGATCATTTTAAAATAGCACTACCCTACAAAAAATCTCCAATGACTTCCCATGGATTTACAATAAAATCCAAACTTCTTAATATGCCCCTACATGTGACCTCTGCCTACTTCTCTCATATCATCTCCTACCATTCTTTCTCTTCAGCCACCCTGGAAGCCCTCTAATACAAAAATTTCAACAGGAGTGCCACAAGAAATTCTTAAGATATGCAGTACCTGACTGTTTAGTCAGGGCCACTGACCTCTTTTCCCCTAGACTGTCAGATTAAATATTCACAACATCCAACACAGTAATAGCTATCCAGCGTGAATGCCCTGTCTTGAACCATGAATATATGTCATAAAACAGAGTTGCAACTTATTGGTCATGCAGCACAATACGATTATATCTGATTAGTTAATTCTTGGCACCAAAAATTCTTATAGAGAAGTATAGGCACCTGATTTTTTAAAAAGTAACTTTGGAGCAAAAAGGGAAGGTCATTACTATTTTTTGGAAATCAATCAAAATTATACCTACTTTTTGTCTGATTGGCAAAACATGTATTTTGGTTTGCTGCAGAATTTTAGTAATTAGTCTATGTGTGCCATGAGATGGAATAGGGTGAAAATTGCTGCTAATCTAACAACACATATTTAGTCCTAGCCTTATGTCCCTTGCCCTGCCAGGAATCTTAAGTCGCAGATTGCTCACTGCTGTTCGTTATTCAGCTAGCACCTAAACATTGCCTCCTCCAAGAAGCCTTCCCTGATCACCTAAAGGAGCTCCCATCACTCCCTATCACACCACTCTACTTTAACATGGCAAATAACACTTAACCTCATGTTCTTCTTCTTTGCTTACAAAGTTTTTGTTTGTCTCACCACCCCCATCAGAACCTATGCTTCAAGGGAGTTTGGATTTTGCCTGTCTTATTCATTGTTGTCTCCCAGTTGCTGGGTGTCCCAACAATTCCTATCATATAGCCGGTACTTAGTTACATTTCTTAGACGAGTGAATAAAAACTGGTCTCTATATATAGAGGCTGTTGCTGGTTCCCAAAGTCATTTCCCAAACAACAAAGAAAAAAGCCCACTAAAAACTAAAGTGGAGCCTTGGCTGTTATAGCTCAGTGGATTGGACAGGGGCCTGCAAACCAAAGAGTTGCCAGTTCAATTCCCAATCAGGGCACATGCCTGGGTTGTGAGCCAGGTCCCCTGTAAACGGGCATTCAAGAGGCAACCACACATTGATGTTTCTCTCCCTCTCTTCCTCCCTTCCCCTCTGTCTATAAAAATAAATAAAATCTTTTTTAAAAAACCTAAAGTGGCATTTACTATCAAGTTATCAAATGTAAACACATCTTATTGGTCTTCAGGCTAATTATGGGTATCCAGTGTTTCTAAACAGGCAAGGTCAGACACACGCTAATTAGGCAATACTTTTTCTTCAATATGAGTTTAAACTGCATTGTGTCAAAGTGAAAGTAATGGTTTTTGGAGGATCTGCCATGAGCCTGAAGTATCTTTGCTCTCAGCCCCTGCTAGACTCCATCAAGAACTGCTTAACTCACACTGGCTGGTGTAGCTCAGTGGATTGAGTGCGGGCCTGCAAACCAGAGCATCACGGTTTGATTCCCAGTCAGGGCACATGCCTGGGTTGCAGGCCAGTTCCCAGCAGGGGACACATGAGAGGCAACCATACATTGATATTTCTCTCCTTCTCTCCTTCCCTTCCCCTCTTAAGATAAATAAATAAAATCTTAAAAAAAAAAAAGAAGAAGAAGAAGTGCTTAACTCCTCCAGAAAAAGGAGTTGTCAAGGCTTTTGATGATGCAAAAAAGACCCACACTCCTGCAGGCACAGAAGGCCCATGGAAGACAGTTCAGGTAAAAGGCCCTCCTGAGGACAGTGGACACCACAGGGAAGAGACACACAGTAGGAAGCATTAACTGAGGTCGAATATCAATAAACTTGATATTTTACTTGGAGACCATCCTGAATGTATCAATCATTATTTAGCTTTTTAATATACCTCCTAATATAGGCATCTCTTCATTTTTAATATATCTCTAGGAATAAAAATAGTTCTCAAATTATTATTCAGGATTTTAAATGAAAAGATTAAAATACCATAAATGTGCAAGCTGGAAAGAATACTATGCCAATTTTTGCTTGGAATTTATTTGCAAAAAGTAAATGTCAACTTCAAGATCTTAAAATGGAATATAAAATGATACTACTGTATTTAATCCATAAAGGCATTCAAAAATGCTACAATCAGAAACATTACCAAATTGCAAATGATATCAGGTGCTGTACATATAGATGGATCTCATCTAAGGTGTTTAAGTACTAAGAATCAACAGGTTACAACAAATATACTCTACATGACATTAATTCAAGTTAAAAGTTTTAAAATGAAAAGTGCTCTTCCACTAAATGGTAATGTTGTTCCCTAACAAACTACCAAATCATGCCCCTGTCAGAAGAAATAAACAGAATAACAAAAGATGTGCCCCAAGTGCCTGAGAGGCAGAGTGTAGCATATTAACTAAGTCACATCTTTCACTGCCCTGCCCCTCCCGCCCGCTGGCAGCACATGTTAACAACGCAGCTCTGCGCAGTTCCCCCGCTCACGCTCACGCTCACGCAGCTCAGCTCAGCACAGGCACGACGCTACAATAGGAGAGTCTAGAAGCCTGCACGGGCACATAAAAACAAGAGGTCACACCGCCTCCGCTCCTGTGAAGACACCAGGGAGACCTTTTAAACCTTATAAGATACAACTTGATCTAAGGGCTTGAGAAGTGATGCGATTAAAAAAGAGTGCAGTGCTGAGACTCCTTGCTGAATGTAACAAATATTTAAGACCATAGTTTCCACCCCCCATCCCCCCACCCCCAGAAAAGACCATTGTCCTTGCCTCAAACATTCCTAGGGTGCATTTGTTCCTTAGCCATCATGGAATATTTCCATTATTACTTGGCCTTTTTTCTGATTTGTGTCTTCAGACACAAAACCCATTCGTTCCCCGAACACCCAATACCTCCCCTTCAGCAGAGGAGAACCTCTCCCCCCCCCTACAGAAGGCTTACCAAACAGGTAAAGACTGTATCAGAACTGATGCTTGATCTGATTATTTACAAGTGTGTTTCCAATGAAGAAAAAAAGAAGGTGCTAATTAATATTAATATTCAGGGAGGAAGCCCAGTCTGAAACATTCTGAGTGTCATCTCCAGTCATGACAATGGCTTTAAAATGACCTTTCTTTTATCTAACAGGGATGCAAAGAGATGTTAGTGACTGGTTTTCTGGGCCGTCCCTTGAGCGCCAGGCACACTGGGACAGCCATGAGGTCAGAGGAGGGCAAAGATGGGTGGCATAGAAAAGTGTATACTGAGTTGGAAGAACTGTGTACGACCTCTGCTATAATCAATTATCTTTTTTTATTTTGCCTTAACTATTTAATATAGACAAGCCTCATTTAAGTCTCTGTAAAGCTAGAATGATAATGTCTAGCTTACAAGGGTTTATTTGTTGTTTTTTTCACTCATCAGTTGGTGTCTCTAAGTGCTAGAAATTTTTTTTAAATGAAAGGGAACTAGGCACAGTTTGAACTGCTTTAACCATAGTAATGAGAACAAACATGGAAACAGATAATTGGGGAGCGAGCTAATCTGTCACTCTGACAGATCTGACAACAGGGACCAGATGGATACCATCCCGCGTGACACCTCATCAACACCACCATGATTACTCAACCAAAACTTATAGAAAAGAGAGAGGAGATTTGATGGCAAAAACTCTGAAATGGTTAAAATTAAATCTGAAGTGACTAAATTTACTCAGAATTTATTTAGATAAATTTTTATCTAAACACAATGGACTTGAAAGGGAGAGTAAATGGCATTTTTGGTCAAGATGCTCAGAAGCAGACCCAGAGGCAAGGGGTCCTATGCATGCAAATTACCAGGGAATTATTCCTGAGAGAAAGAAGTAAGAGAAAGGGGAAAGCAGAGGATGGAGGACAAAGTGGAGGAGAAAGAAGTCGAGTAAGGGTTCAGGCAAAGTCCCCTAGAAATGGCTTTAGTCTACACCTCAGGGTGAAGGGTGCCCCTGTCCCTTGAATGGGACTCCCTTGCCATTGTTGTATCGTGAGCTGGTGTTGCAGACCCTGTCCAGCAGAGTCCGCCTGTTGTGGATGACGACGAGAATCAATGCACAGGCGACAACAATCCTGTGTGGACAAAGGGAACAGGCACGACTACTCTCTCAAGGGGAGAGTGCCTATGGTGCCTCGGCCACTCCCTCAAGAGGGGAGCGCCCCAACCCTTGCCTAGACAGGCTTTTATTGTCTTCCTTGGGTCTTGAGTCAAAGAAAGATTTATCATCTATCACACAGAGCATTATTATCTACATTCTAGGTACAATCAAGGAAATAAAAATAGCATGCAGAGGGGGATGGCAACGAGCTCATTAGCTCTGTCCTTGGGAGAGCTCACACAGACTTTGGAAGTTACCTTGAGGATAAACAATACACATTTGTTGCTTTAGACCAGGGTGAGGGGGTTTTAGCAAGAGCAAGGCGTAATAGTCTGTAAGTATTTTCTAGGCCTGATTCCCATGGGAAAACTTGGTGTGAAGGTCTGGCTCCTGCCCACCACTTCACTTCTGTAGGTTTTCCATACAGAGCTGAGTCACATTTGCCAGGCCAAGACGAACCAGTCCACTGCAGACTGGGAGCCGCCTTGGAGGGCTGTACTCCCAGGCGCCTGGAGCTCTCTGCACACGGTTCTTTGAGAAACAGCCCCAGCAGTCTGCAGTCCTCTGAAGAAGAATCACAGTGCAGGCGGGGAAAGTGAAGGGACACTGACATCAGGGGCCGAGTACACAGACATAGTAAAGGGGACCTAAGGGGCTCTGGGAGCAATACTGACGGTGCCCAATAGAACACGAGTTGCAGAAGTGCCACGTTACACATTTCACAACAAGAATGTAGACTGAAGTACTATCACAGCTATAACTGCAATACAGAAATATTATAATAGAGGATGACCATGGAAACCCCAAGGAGGCAGAGACCAATTCTGTCTGAGAAAAATGGGAATATTTTTAACAGACTGTATGATCCCTCCTTTGAGAGGCCATCAGATTTTTTAGGAGTTTCCTAAAAGCTGACCGCGTCGAGGCTTCATCCTGTGTGTGGTGGCCTTGCAGACCTGGGGACAAAGTCAGAAGTGAAGCCCTATGTACAAATTAGTAATAAGAAACAAGTCATAGACTCTAAGACAATTTTAGAAATGAAAGGTTGTGAGTTGAACAAGTACAAGAAGAATATCAGTAGCCAAGAGCCAAGTGAAAATTAGGCACAAGAATCCTGGTTTTTGATCATGGGCAGGGCAGGGTTGTCCTGGGTATCGCGGTGGTTAGAGACACTGGATGAGAGTGCCAGAGTGATACAGGCTCAGGTCTTGATGGACGTGTGGGATTTTAGATGCGGAAGGAACACATAGCGTTAGAGAAAGAGAAAAGTTGTGCAGAGGCGTGGAGGCCAGAAGTTGCTGTAACTTGAATTTCAAGGGCATGTTAGGAGAGAAAGACGAGCCTGGAGAAGTAATTTTTAGCCGCCTTGTCAAAAGCCCCGCAAGCCATTCTGAAAAAGTGTTTACTTAACCCAGTGACCAATATATCTTTTTTCCCCCATTTATAAGAAGATCATATGGAGGATAAATTAGAATAGAGAGAAAGAGAGAGAACTTTGAGAGCTGCAAACTCCAGTTAAGAGATAATGTACAATATAATTAATAGCCTCCCCAAAGAGATTCTTGTGGATCAGGGAACTAACTAAAAGAAAAAAATACCAGATAGTTCTTAAAAAATCTTTAAGTCTTTGCATTCTGTTTGCACATTGGTAACTGCGAAGGGAGAAAACAAACAAAAAAATTCATCTATTTTTTAAATTCTAAAAAAGGCTCGATCCTGAAAGTATCTTGCTCCTGCAGAACAGCATTACTGAGATGAAATAGGAACTGGACTCTTCCCTAGAAAACAGAAGACCGGCTCAAGACATAAAATCCTGGCTCAGGGCAGGGATCTTAGGAAAATAACACTAATGAAAGTGATTGAAACATCTCAAACTACAAAGAATGCTGGTATAAACTAACTGTGTAACATTGAAACTAAGTTTTAGCAAGTAAAAATCATTAACAGATGACAAGACAATAGAATATTCACACCCACCTACAGATGCTAAACTGAAGCTATGTTGGTAAGATTAGACATCGGGTACAAAAGAAGAGAGCATGTGGGGCTAGATTCAGTAGAACTTGGTGCCCAATTGTGCATTTTAAATGAGGCAGACTATACAGTCTGCGATTAGGCTGGGGCTTTGGGACTGAAGGAGAGGGAGCAATTTGGGGATAGTGAGGCAAATGGAGAATTCAATCACGTGTGTGCTCAGCATCCAAGCTGGAGGTACCTGGTGGGTGGCTATAAATATATACTCAGTTCAGGGAAAAGATGGCTCTGGAGATACAGATGTAAGATCCACTTCCATTTAGACTGCGGGTGAGCCCTAGATATTAGCAAAAAAGTGTTTAGAGGGAGAAAGCAGGCATTCCAAGTATAGAACCCTGGGAAATTCCAATATTCAAGATCTGTCCCATCTAAAGAAGATCTAGTAAAAGATGTTTTAAAAGGGTGGCCCAGAAAGAATGAGACTAAGTAGTCTTCTCTAACTTAGAAGAGGGAAGAGAGCCCAGAATGAAAATCCGAGTATGTCTGCCTGGGCCTAATTTACAGATCCACTACTCCTCACTGTGGGAAGGCAGATAACTTAAACTCTTTGTACCCCAGCTTCCTCATCTGTAAAATGAGGATAAAGTCCACTTGATAGAGTTGTGAGGACCGGTGATGGGAAAGTGCTCAAAGCAGGGCCAGGCAGACAGCAAATGCTATCTATACAAGTGCTTAAAAAAATACTGCAGAGACATCACTTTTATTAAGTTGGTTCATGCCTAAAAATGTATTAATTGGTTTTGATTATTAGAAAGTCATTGTCATTGGTGAAAGGCACTGTCTAGGAAAGCACACCTAGTTATTATTTTTAAAAATGTTTCCAACTTGCTTATTATTTAGAGTTTATGAACACAAGAGAGGAAACAATGATAATGTCTTTATAAACAACAGATAAATGAGAAATCTACTGAAGCCTAGATTAAAGGTAAATTTAGCACAGCGCACCAAAGTATGGAATTATCACCCACACAAATGAAAAAGACACGTGGAGTTTTTACTATTAGCGATATTAGATGTCTGAAATCTCACTGGAATTATTTTAGAAACACAAATGAACTGACAGATGCATGCTCTGTGAATACATGAGTGTGAATAGGAGAAGAGTAGGTAACACAACTGGTAGCTGGGAAAGTCTAGTTACCTTAACTTATGTATCTTTCTGATCATGATATTTGGTGAAAAATGGGATACAGCTCCAAAGAACACAAATCTTTATTTATGAGCACTAGTATGTGTACCATATTGTACAATTTTATGCCCAGAGATTATTGCAATCTTTTATACTTATTCAGTGTTTATTATATGCCAGACACTATTATGTTATATGTATTCATTTAAATTTCACAGCAACCTAATAGGCAGTTATTAACCTCTCCATTTCACACACAAGGAAACTGAGATACAGAGAAATCAAGCAACTTCCCTTCTCTTTTTCATATAGTGTTGGGAACCACCCTGCCCGGTTTCAGAAGCTTTAACCCCCATGGCTAAGGCTGAGTAAAGAGACTTTGGGACCATAAGCCACTAAGGAGACAAAGCTTATCTTCCCAGCAGGGAAGCTTCTCTGCTCTCTTTCTCTTCACCCTACTTGGCCCCTGGCAGAGGACTTATGAGCCAATGACAGGTAAGAAGCCTCAAGGGAGGAATGATGGGCTAAGGCAGGCAGGGTCTCAAAGGGGCCCTCAGGGAAGGGCTTGGGGGGGGGGGGGCTATAGAAAAAGGGGATGATGGACTCTTGCCTCTGACCTTTGACATAGCCTGAGTCTTCATTCTGTCTGCCAGAAGTCTCCTAATCTCTTGCCTGCCTTACTTCCACCCACCCCGGACTTAAACCTGAAACCATGATGGAGGGTGCTGCAGCCCTGGGCAGGAATGGGCGGTTCTCTGGAGCCATCAGGCCCAAGAAAGAATGCATAAAATCCCGTGAAATCTGCTTTTCTGAGAATGTCCTCAATTTTCTGATAAAGGTCCAAACATGAAATGAGTTTCCCAAACTTTTATAGCCCTTTAACTCACTGACCCTGACTCAGAAGAAGCCC
This sequence comes from Artibeus jamaicensis, assembly GCF_021234435.1. Taxonomy (NCBI): domain Eukaryota; kingdom Metazoa; phylum Chordata; class Mammalia; order Chiroptera; family Phyllostomidae; genus Artibeus; species Artibeus jamaicensis. The sequence goes on along the minus strand of NW_026522025.1, from coordinate 18,836,115 downwards.
GTATAGTTCTTCGAATGTTATCTATTGTTTGATCATTACTGCCTGACAATGATGAATAAAGACCTTCCTTGAACTAGTGCTCCCAGAAAAGCAGTCAAAGCCTGTCCAGGCAAGGGTCAGGGCACTCTCTCACTCAGAGGGTGGCCAAGCTGTCCCTTTTTCTCCACAGGACTTCTGCAGTGCCTGTGAATTTGTTCATTGCATCCACAACACCTTGGACACTGCTGGCTGGAGTCTGCATCAGTCTAGTAAATGGCACAGCAAAGACTGAATTCAAGTAGACTGGCTCCAGAACACAAGCTCTTAGCTGTTATGCTACATTATTTCTCAATGAAGAAGGAGGCAATAAAAATAAAGAAGATGGAAAGGAAAAGCCTATCCTTTCTTTCCAAGACCTGTAACATTTTGTTATAGATTGAATTGTGTTCCCTCCCAAGTTCATATGTTGATGTCCATTTAACCCCCAGTACCTCAGAATGTGACCATATTGGAGATGAAGCCTTTAAAGCAGTAATTAAGGTTTTAAATGAGGTCATATGAGTGGACCCTAACCATACAGGACAAGTGTCCTTGTAAGAAGAGGAAATTTAGACACATACAGATACCAGGGATGGGAGTGAGCACACTGAGGAGAAGCCATGCAAGGATGGAGCCGAAAGGCAGCCATCCGCACATCAAGGAAACAGCCTCTGAAGAAACCAAACCTGCCAGACACCTTGATCTTGCCGTCTAGGCTCCAGAAGTCTACAAAAATTAACTTCTGTTGTTGAAGCCGCTCAGCCTGAAGTATTTTGTTATGGCAGCCCTAGCAAGCTAACACACATTTTAACTATCACAGGCGAGTTATTAAAAAAACATTCTCAGACATTATTTCATCTAGGAAATCCTCCTTAGCTTAGCCGAATCCCCCTTTTACCCTAGCTCTTCTTACGGTGGCCTCTTTATAGAAACGTGTTCCCCATTGAGCTAGGTCCAGGCAGGAACTCTTTACCATCTGTCCGTCCCTACAGGGCACGTAGGTGCCTAGATCAACACAGACTCTTTGTTTACTTTTTCTTACTCGGTGCCTAATATTACCATCTTTACTGTGGACTTATTTCCAAGACCAATTCTTTTCTATCCCCTACTCGTACAGCTGACACTTAAAATGCTTTCGCCCAGAGATTATCTCTGATTCACAGGCATATAGTCCAAGGATTTTATCTATCTTCTCAAAATAAGCAGTAACAAGTTTTCAAAATGAAAGTTTTTCATGCAATGGTGAAGAAAGAGACTGAGGAAAAATTGACCTTCCCCTTGAAAATAGTAGAGGTCAAGCTTTTGAGATGCGAGGAATTCTGCAATAAGTTATGTGTCCTACTTAAGTTCTGGGCAAAGAGGCCACTACGGACTCATTTTAGCTGGGAGCAATTACCGAGGATTCTTAGGAGCTTCTCTTTTTTGGCAGGTAAACTCACTTCTTGCTCCCTGAAAACTCTTTCTAATCATCCCTCACGAAGCTTCAGAAACTTCTTCAAAATGAGATTTATTACCTCTTGATACCTTCTGAGGTGAGTGGGAATAATCAAGCCCTCGGCAGACCTTACTATAACAGTCTATTTGATCAGGCTTGGCCTCCAAAGAAACAAATCAAGAAGTCAGCTTTATAGTAAATACAATTCTAATGAATGAAGAAAGGAGATATAAAACAAAAGAAAGTGAAATTCATCGAAAGACAAACCACTTCAATTTATGACATTTTGGGAGGTACATTGTGAAGATAGAGATGGATAGAAGGTTATAATTCAAGGATGTCCTGCCTAAATCAAAGGAGTTTTCATAAGGGCCACTGTATTTACAGTATAACTTATGATTTGTTAGCTATCATAGGTACTACAAAGAAACATTTGTTCACCAATTTTCCTTTTGAAGAATACAGTGTATAGTTGGCTACATAGATCTTACGTACAAGAAAAGCTCGATTTTGAAACCTATTTGAATTTTTTCTATTAGTATGAAACTATATAAGACTCAGTATATTTTATGTATTCTCTGACATCAATATCTAATATATTTTTTTATATTATTTTACAGTATGTTTGACATACTCTGAAAATGCTGGAACACTGCAAAGTTGGCCAGGCAGAAAAGCAATTCAAGTATGAACTAGAGAAATATTCGCACACATGGTAGACATCTGCCAACAAAGAAGGATCCAAGGTCAGGAGCTTATTGATGGCAGACCCGGCTGGTGGCAGAGCACATCTGGTGCACAGAGCGTGGTCCACATCTCAGCCAGGCTACTGGTTCACAGAGTGACCTGCAGCAAGTCAATTAGCCTCGGCCCCCAGTTCCCTACTTGTAGAGCTAAGGTAAGAGCATTCTTAAAAATATTCTTAACTCATAGAAATGTATCAGAATTAATGGTTTATTATTATAGGAATTGGTAGAGTAAGAGACAAGCAATGAAACCCAAAGAAAAATATTGCCCGTCTTTTCTGTCTGGCTTAATTCTTCAGGAGAATTCAGTGTTTTAAGGATTCTAGTGAGTCTAGTCCATGTGTTTGCACTAGAAATTCTGATACTATAAGGCATTCAAGACCATTAGAACAACTTGTAGATTGAGAAAATAATCTTAAAATGCAGAACATCAAACCAAAAAGGATTATTCATGAGCCCTAAAATCTCGTGGAGTTCGCCTTTTAGTTTGGACTACTTGGGACTTGTCACCCCTTTCTTTTATATTTCTATTTCTTTAAATGGAAGGTCTATCTTATGCTTGTCCCATTATTATATTTTAGACACATGAGAGACCACTTGAGTTCACAGATTCACAGTTACACAGGAATTTCCCCCAGGATGAATTGTACTGGTACTGTCTATATCTGACTCAGATATTTAGGAGAGACCTTAAATTTTAGATGTTAAAATTGTGCTGGAATAAGTTAAGGCTCTAGGGGCTATTGGGATGTAATAAATGCATTTTCATGTAAGAAGGGCATAGATTTGGGGAGGAGGGGCTGGGGACAGAATGCTATATACTAAATAGTTGTATTCTTCTCAAAATTCATATGTGAAAATCTAATCCCCACTGTGGTGTTATGCGAAGGCAGGCCTTCACAGGTGATTAGCTCAGCATAGCAGAGCTTTCATGGATAGGATTAGTGCCCTTATCAACAAAACTCCAGAGTTCCGTTGGCCTTTTGACCATGAAAGACTCATAGGAAAGAGAGTCATCTATGAACCAGGAAGCAGGGCCACACCAGGCACCGAATCTACTGGCAGCTTCATCTTAGACGTCCCAGTCTCCAGAAATGTGAGAAATAAATTTCTGTGGTTTATAAAGCACCCACTGTATGGTATTGTTATAGCAGCCTGAAGAGACTAAGATGGTCATGTTAAGATGGACATTGTCCAATCTTGGCCCTGATAGTTAAGCTCCGTGGCCACGCAAGATCTTAATTGTCACAGCACAAAGTATTCTAGTTACTTAAACAGGAGTCTCTGTGAACACAACAAAAATAAACACAAATGCTGAAAAAAGAGAGATACCAAGGAAAGAAAGAAAGGAAAAAGGAGTACATGGTTTTCCAGTAACAAAGTTTATGGGTTTGAAAGCCAAACACAATTGCCTTTGTCAGAGAAGTCTTTGATTATTCCCAGGGGTGTTATAGCAAGGGTGACTATCTGATTTACATCCACACCGAAGAACATTTAAGACTGAAAAGGGATGCTAAAATAAGTTACAGGTTTTAACTTATTTACAGTTGTTATAGCCAGAATCCCAGACAAATCTTTGGCCATCCACATTACAGCCTGAATAAGCAAGCTCTAGTATAAAATTTAGAACAAACAATAAATACAATTACTGTCTATAGACTTCACTTTCAGCCCTGACACATAAAGACCTTAAAAGTCACTCCCATTCTTTTTTAAATATATTTTATTAATTATGCCATTACAGTTGTTCTATTTCCCCCTTCATTCCCCTCCACCCTGCACACCCCTCCTCCACCATTCCCCCCCATTTAGTTTATGACCACGTGTCTCAAATTCTGTAGATTCTATATTTCCCACACTATTCTTGCCCTCCCCCCTATCTATTTTCTACCTACCATCTATACTACTTATTCTCTGTACCTTCTCCCCTCTTATCCTCCTCCCACTCCCCTGTTGCTAACCCTCCATGAGATCTCATTTCTATGGTTCTGCTCCTGATCTAGCTGTCCTCTTAGTTTGCTTTTGTTTTAGGTGTGGTTCTTAATAACTGTGAGTTTGCTGTCCTTTCACTGTTCATCTTTTTTATCTTCTTTTTCTTAGGTAAGTCCCTTTAACATTTCATATAATAAGGGCTTGGTGATGATGAACTCCTTGAATTTGATCTTATCTGAGAAGCACTTTATCTGCCCTTCCATTCTAAATGAAAGCTTTGCTGGATAGATGAATCTTGGATGTAGGTCTTTGGATTTCATGACTTGGAATACTTCTTTCCAGCCCCTTCTTGCTTGTAAGGTCTCTTTTGAGAAATCCGCTGACAGTCTGATGGGAACTCCTTTGTAGGTGACTGTCCCCTTATCTCTTGCTGCTTCTAGGATTCTCTCCATTTTAATCTTGGCTAATGTAATGATGATGTGCCTTGGTGTGTTCCTTCTTGTGTCCACCTTCTTTGGGACTCTCTGAGCTTCCTGGATTTCCTAGAAGTCTGTTCCCTTTGCCAGATTGAGGAAGTTCTCCTTTATTATTTGTTCAAATAAGTTTTCCATTTGTGGCTGTTCCTCTTCCCTTTCTGGTACCCCTATAATTCGGATGTTGGAATGTTTAAAGATGTCCTGAAGGTTCCTAAGCCTCTCCTCATTTTTTTGAATTCTTGTTTCTTCATCCTTTTCTGTTTGGTCATTTTTTTCCTCCTTCTGGTCCACTCCTTTGATTTGAGTCCCAGTTTCCTTTCCATTACTATCGGTTTCCTGTATATTTCCATTCATTTCAATTAGTTTACCTTCATATGATCCTCTAATTTGTGACTAAAATCAACCAGTTCTGTGAGCATCCTGATCACCAGTGTTTTGAACTGTGCATCTGAAAGTTTAGCTATTTCTTCATCGCTTAGATTTATTGGCTCAGGTGCTCTGAGTTGTTCTTGAGCCATGTTTTGATCTGTTTGTACCTGTTACATATGAGGAGCGGAACCTTAGTTGTTCACCAGGGCGGGGCCACCAAGGGTGCTGGTTTGTGATGCTGTATGTGGGGGCGGGGTCAGAGAGGGACAATAGTGGTCCCCTAGGCTACTTCCTGCCACTGGGGCCTGTGCAGTCCATCTGACTGATTGCTCCTTCACCAGTTTATCTGCTCGGGAATGTGTGACCTCAATCAGCCCTCAGTGGGTCCACTGCCTTGCGCCCTCAGTGGGTCCCCCCCGCTTCTCCACACCTGGGATCCACCCATGGCTGCTGGTATACCTGGGTCGCACGCCCGAGTCCAGTGGATCTTTTCTGCCTAACCCAGCTCTGCTGCTGGCTCTGCCCCTCTTACCAGTTTGGCTGAAGGGGTCGTTGTTGTCAGACTTCCCTGTAGTTCAATTTTCTGTGGTTTGGCTGCGTTTTTATTGCTAAAACTTTATTGTTTTTAAACTTAGTTGTGTGAGAAGGTGCAGTGCTTCCACCTATCTCTCCATCTTGGCAGAAGTCCCTCACTCCCATTCTTAAAAGAAAAAAAGAAGCTGAACAAGTTAAAAGTCAACAACTTTTCTTGGATTTCCTTTTCACAGAATTGATAGCTATGGGCTACCTGCTACTGTAAAATCTGGAGAGACAGTAGAATAAAAGGAACCACAGTTGTGTGGGGTTTTTCCCACAACACCCAAGTCTCCAGCCCCAGCTGGGTATCCTACGATTCTACTGAATTCTGACACCATATACCATATACCAGGAGATCCCTTGAAAGTTCAATTCCTCAAGACTGCCCCACAATTCAGAGGCCAATCACAAATCTGGGCCTCCCATATTTCTGACCAGCTGGCTCATAAATTGAGGGTTCTGATGACCTCCTCCTCAGGCTGAATAATTTGCTAGAAAAAATGGCTCATACAACTCAGGCAAACACATTCACCAGCTTTATTACATTTATTATATAACAAAGGGTTGATAAAGGATACAAACAGCCAGATGAAGAGGTACGAGGGTGAGGTCTGGAAGAGTCCTGAATGTAGGAGCTTCTGTCCTCATTGGTTGAACTATGCCAGGCCCCCAAAATACAATGCATTCACCAACCCAGAAGCTCTCTGAATCCCATCAGTCAGAGTTTTTTATGGGGACTCCATCACACAGGCATGGTTGATTATTCACTCAACTTCTGGTCCCTCCTTCCACTCTGAAGGATGGGAGTTGGCTGAAAGTTCCAAACCTCTTAACTCTGTCTTGGTTTTTCTGACAACCACCCCCTACCTGAGGTTGTCTAGCAGCCCCTACCTACCAGTCACCTTATTAATATGCAAAAAGATACTCTTAGCACACTGTGGATTCCAGGGGTCTTAGAAGCTCTGCGTCTAGAACAGGGGCAGAGACCAAATATAGATTTCCTTTTATGTCACAGTCACCCTTGTCTCTGGTTCTGAACTTTGTATGGCAAAATGATCAATTATAAATGTCCAAAGATAATGGTGTATCACTAGAATTCCACTCAGTCACTGATAATTAGTCCCATAAATCATCACATTCTAAGAAAATATCTCCCAGGGCAAAGCCACTTAGGTTTTCATGTTTCTATGAAATCCTGTCAGGTTCCAAAGTTGGAACAATCCCGCAATGTAAGACTTCACCCTTTTAGACACCTGATATAATTGACAGTATCATCTCTTTCACAAGACCTCTTTTAAATTGTTAATATAATATTGGATTTGCCTAGTTAAATAACCCATTTATTCACTTTTTTACTCTCAACTACTATTCACCCCTCTCTTCATTTATACTGAAACTTTTCTACCTTTGGGAAGAACGTTAGGTTTGGCCACTGCGCTGGTTTAATTATAGGCAGCAATACTAGCCGAACAGGGGCCCCCCTTCCCCACTCACTCTATTCCCATCATATACATAAGGATACACAGGTATAAAATTAAATGGCTATTTTTATCACCAGGCAATATAGCCACTTTCACTGTCAACACCAATTTTGACAGATACCGTAAAGGCACAACTCACTCCAACAGGCCCTTAGGAATTCTGACATAAAGGTTTAATTATATAGTTATAGTTTTGGCTTGGGAATTATTCCTGCTTCCAACATTTGTAATTGTAGCCCTGGTCCTGCAACCACTGCATTGAGTAGGGAAAATAACAAAATTGAGATGGTGTGAGGGCAAAAAAATAAGTATAGTTGTTATATCAGTGTCCTTGCTACTCAAAAAGAATTTCATAGTCATACAGGTATCCTCCTTGACTTACTTTTCCCCGGATTCATCAGAAAAAATAGAGGAATCCATCTAGTGGGGACACCTCTTGAGCTCTGCTCCTCCTGAGTGGGAGCACACACTCATGAAGGTGTATAAGCCAACACTCCATGTTTATATCTCCTCCCTGTTTTAGACAACCGATGTTTTCATTGTTCGTTTCCATTTTCTATCAAACTATTATTCTGAGGAGAGTATCTCTCAGCCCACTGTTAGACACTGTAAACTGTAAAGTGTGTTCATTGACCTTAAGACATAGGACTCAGAGGTCCAAACTGGCATAATACCTTACAACTCTTATGGCATTCTGAGCATTTGCATCTACCACCTGGTAAACAAAGCCCAGTCCAGAGTTAGTGTCTATTCCTGTCAGAACCCACTCATAGCTCCCTGAGGCTACACGTATCAGTCTGAATTACCAGCTATGTTCACGGCTTTCTCCACAGAGGATTTTCCACATAGCTATCTGTAGTCTCTGTCTCTTTTGCTGGCAGACAGAACAGTTTTTATTGACATTTTGTGCCTCAGAGAGTGCAAGAGAAATATGTCAAAACTCACCACATCTCTACATTGTTGTAGCACCCCCATATCCACTCATCTCATGGACATAGGTGACTACCTTAAGCAAATGCATGGGAATGTCTGCTTGTTCATTTAATCACCTTCTGGACCTGGAAAGGCATCCTAATGGGCATCAACAGGTCCTACTTTAATGCACTTCTCAAATTCCCATAGTGATATCCACAGGGATGGGATCTGTATGGGCATCCTTATAATAGGCCAGGTTTCCATTGTGTGGCCAGTCCACTGGCCACTGCCTATGAGACAGTAAAAACCCAAACATAGGGACTTTTGCCAATACTCAATCATTCCATCACTGCTAGGAAAACAGTATGCAGTTCAGGTTGCCAAGCCAATCTGTTTTTACCCTTTTTGATGAATGCAGCAGCCTTCCAAGCAGGGTGTTTTCTGTCCACCTTGGAACTGCCATTCGCAAAGCAAGCAACTCTTTGTTGGACTGTCAGGAGCTGTTTATAAGATGCTGACCATAAGACGGTAGACTCCAATGTTCTTCACAGAGTCAGTCCTCGGGGAAAAGGGGCTCAATGCGCTCTCCTTATGTACCACAATCTTGTGTAAACTGTTTCCACTTTATTATGAAATTTTCTTGGAGCCGCAATCCACATTAGAGAGTTTCTCCAACATTACCTGTGACATCACGATATTTCCAGCTTCAAGATTATTTTATGTTCTTTAGTCATAGGGGCAGTTTTAATTAACGTCCAGTAGTGTTGGGAACTGCCGCCCTGCCTGGTTTCAGAAGCTGTAACCCCGCCAAGGCTGAGGCTGAGTGAGCCACCTTTGGACCAAAAGCCACTAAGGAGACAAAGCTTATCTCCCTGGCAGGAGCACTGCTTCTGCTCCTTTTTCTTCACCCCGCCTGGCCCCTGGTGCTTGATCAGTTAGCCAATGACAAGTAAGATTTTCCAAGGGGGAAACGACCTAAGACAGGCATGATCATGGGGAGGCCCCAGGGAAGAACTTGGGGGGCTATAGCAATAGGGGGTGTTGGGCCCTCACCCCTCTGCTTTCCACATAGCCAGAGTCCTCATTCTGTCTGCAAGAAATCTCCTAATCTCTTGGCTTCCTTACTTCCCCCACCCGACTTAAGCCTGAAACAATGACGGGAGTGGGTGTGGCCCTGTGCTGGAAAGGGCAGGTTCCCTGGGGCAATTGGGCCTAAGAAAGAAAGTATAAAATCCAATGAAACCTACTTTGCCAATACCCTCAATTTAAATGATAAGGGTCCAAGCCTGAAACAAGTTTGTTTCTCCAAAATTGTATGGCCCTTTAGCTATCTGACCCTGACTCAAAATAGGCCCTCAGAGTTCTTTGAATGTTATCTATTTGATCATTACCACCTGACCATAATTGACGGGCTTAATCTGAGAATGTGGGTCTTTGGAACTGTTGGTTGCTTACTAATTATAATAATGCTCTGTGTACTTGGACGTATTTGCAAATTATTTTCCCAGGGTCATGCGAGAGACCAGCAAGTAGCAAGCTTTGTGGGATCTATAGCAGTCCTAACTAAAAACAAGGGGGAAACAAAGGGGAAGAATGAAGACCATTCTTCGTGGTGTAGGCCCAGCTCCGACTCGGATACACACAGGACTCATGCCCACGAAGAGGTCCTCCCGTGGGGAATCAGGCCTGCACTGTACCTAGAGTGCTATGAGATTTGCTTTTGCCAAAACTCCCTCACCCTGAATTGAGGCAGAAAACATTTACTGCAAAGTAACTTCCTAAAATCCATGCCAAACCTTCCAAAGATGAGTGTAACGGGTTCAACTACTCTTCCCTTTTCATTTGCAAATATCCTTCTTCTGTGATGTGATTAGAGGCATCTGCTCCTTTGTGCATAGTAAATGAAAACCATCATGTAATGTGCAGAGAGAAAAAGAAATAAAGGCCTGTCATGGCAGAAGCCAAGGCTTTTGCTCCCCTTGAGAGGAAAGGTGTGCTCACCCTTTTCCCCCACAGGACTCAGTAGTCCATGTGAATGTTTTATATCTCGTCCACAATGTGGCAGACCCTACGAGCCAGGCTCCACATCATGATAGTAAACTAGTAATGGCTCCTCAGATGAAAATTCTCTAGTCCAAAGTTCCAGTAGTCATTGTGAGAAGCTACTCTAGGGCCTTTTCCATAAGTTCCCATCTATGATCCATATGAGAATGTCACTGAGAACTTGTCCCTATCAGCCCACCAGCTTTTATTTTACACTGTGCAGGCTCTTGCAATCTGACTGGTTTCCATTTAGCATGACCAATTGATATTGCTTGAAGATCAGATTTACATGCCTTCTATTTTATAAGGCTAAGTAGGAGAAACATTCCTCCGTAACAAACAATGTCTGTCTCCATAATACAATGAGGTAAAATAGATGCAACCACTTCACATAAAGACTGTTCAACACACCAATTCTTCTACACACTTTTACCTTCATGCCATCAACCCTTACATTCCTAACTGTAGCCTCCATTAGGAGTGCATCAACAGATTCTGGTTTTACAATACTAGGTACAGGCCATGTTCTTCAAATGTAATACCATTGTCATAAAACATTCAGGTGGAGGAGAGCTTCATTTTAATAACATTTTAAAATTAATTAAATAAAGTGGACTTTAGGCTGAGGTGGCTTTATTGCCTTATTAGTCTAAGTAAACCAAAACTTAAGTCTGTAATACCACAAGGTTAAGAAATCAAAACCCACCAACTAATCACATACAACCAACAGAGCTCCCAAAAAAGGCAACCACTTAAGCTATAGCCAAAGAGTTCCCTTGCTTTGTTTCTGCATCTTCTTTATAAACCTATTTCCCCTAGCTCCTGTTGCCAGAATGTTCATAACCATTTCTGATTTGGTGCTGCCCAATTCAAGTAGAATTTTGTTCACATAAACTCTTAAAAAACTTTAATATGCCTTTGTTTATCCTTTAGGACCATCAAGATCCACTTTATTCAACCCATTCTTAGAAACCATCTAAAGATTTCCACCCTGCTGAAATGAGTCCTGTGACTGTCTCCCCTTCTTAATCTTTATTTCACTCCTATCAATATTTGCTTTGTTTCCTTCTTCTTAATAGTGGTTAAAAAAAATTCCACCTTTCTAGGAAGAGTACATTGATTTTCCCCTCTGCCTCCCTGCATTCTTATTAGTTAATTGAATGGTTTTTTTACTACTACCTGTAAGACCCACAAGGAGAAGCTGAGACACCAAATCTATAAGGATCCTCATACTATTGCCTGATTTTGCAGCAGTAAAAATATGTGGGGTGTTCATGAAAAATGGCTGCCCTTAATCACAGCATTAACCATAATCCAACAAAGGGCATATTCAGCAGATGAATTTCCAGGTCATCGTAAGCCTGTCCCACATGACTTACATATGAAGCATATCGGTCACTTTATCTGAGATATTCCATTAGCATTTATAGGAGGAATTGGGCAGTCCCCCTTACCAGTGTAAACAGACCTGAAAGTGACTTTAATCCAGTTCACCAAGCTGTTTCCCCAGACACACCTCCTGTGTGCTGCATTATGTGTAGCCATCTGTGATTGTTTGGTAGGAAACTCTATCAACCCAAACATGTTCTTCTGCCCTGCTGCATCCAAAACCAAAGATAAAGCCACTAAATTAGTTACTGTCCCAGTTCATTTTATTAATAGGTCTTCAGAGAGCTGATGATTACAATTTGCAAAATAAAACTACTCCACACTACACTACTCGGTTTCAGTAGTTTCTTGATTTTTGCCCTCCCCTATGTGAACTGCCTTTCTGGTGACTAGGAGTCTTGGAGGTACTTTATATTCCTTCCCACTATTCCCATCAATATCATACTTGAATACACAGCTAGTGCAATAAGACAAGAAAAGGAAATAAAAGATGTACATACTGAAAATGAAGGAATAGAATTTTCTTTGTTCACAGCTGAGATAATTACGTATGTAGAAAATGACAAAAAATCAACAACAATGAGAAAAGTCTCTTGAAACTAGTAAGTGATGATCATAGCAAGACTGCAGGATACAAGGTTAATATACAAAAATCAAATGCTTTCCTACATATAGACCAAAGAACAATTGAAATTTAAAACTAAAAATACAGTACATTTACAGTAACATCCCCTAAAATGATATATTTTATTATACATGGGTTTGGATTTAAGGCAAGCCCATACCCCTGGGTCTTTCATGAGGGATACTTTCCAAAGCCAAAGCAAACTGTGGCCTTGAATCATTGTTTGGCTTCTATCTGTAAGCCACAGGCACTGAAACAGGTTGCACAGTAGGGAAAAAATTATATACTTTATCATCTATCTAACAAAATATATATAGGATATGCCAATATGGCAATAACTATAAAACTCTCATGAAAGAAATGAAAGAAGATCTACTTACTATGTTTGAATAATTTTTCTCCATTATGGAGAATAAATATAGTGCTGGAAGGAGAAAGACACTAATTAGTTGAACATCAATTATATGACAGTTACTATGTAAAGCAGTACTTAGATTATTACCTTCATAATTACAAAATACCCTATGATAGGATACAAATGTAAATATTATTGTTGTATAATGACATAAATACAAATATTGTGTCATTGAGGAAACTGAAGCAGACAATAGCTGCAAGGGATGGTAAAAAAATCTTATGATAAAATATTATGCAGCCATTAACAATCATCCTTTTGGAAAATATTTAATAACATGGCCATGTTATAAGGTTAATTTAAATAAGTTCAAAGAGCAGTATTCAAATCTCTGTATACCATATGAGACCAATTTTATTAAACATTATAAAACCCTGAAAGTAAACTTGACGATATTGCTGTATAATTCTTTGAAAAATACATCAAAACATTAATATATGGATCAACTGAAATGCCCATACACTGCTGGTGAGAGTATAACTGGTATAGCCATATTGGTAAACTTTCTGAAAGCATTTACTAAATTTGTACAATGCACATTTTAAAGCCCAGAAATTTTATTTCTAGCTGTGTAACTAACAGATATATCTTCTATTCATCAAAATTATATGCAAAAACATTGATATTCTTATTCTATTTTTAATAATCCAGTGATGGGAATAACTGAATAATTATATACAGTAGAATGTATAAATAAATTCTGGCATATTCATATAATAGAAAACTATAAAATAATAGCAGTGAATGAAGTATAACTGCATGCAACATGGATAAATCTTGCAAAGGTATTTCTGAGCTAAAGGAATTAGACATAAAGTAAATAATTTCATATATACATATATATATATATCTCAAAAACAGACAAAACTAAGCTATGGAGAGCTAAATAATGTCCTATTTGTTTAGTTCAGTCAATTATTTGAGAATATTTACTTTGTGAAAATTTGTTGAGTTTTACAACTAAGATTTTGCATTTTCTGTAGTATTTAATTCTTCAATTAAAAGTTTACTAAAAATGTAAATAGTAGTTATATTACATGATGAGAAATAAATTTTTCATTTGTTATTATGGCTGTCTATATAGCTTTTTGTATTTCCTATTTGATAAACTATGATAAATAAGTATTCCTTTTTTAAAAGCTTTATTGAAACATAACTTATATAGATAAAATTAACTCATTTTAAGAGTACAATTCAGTGAAATTTGGCAAATGTATAAAGCTGGGTAACCACCGTCATAGTGAAGATATAAAACATTTTCATATCCCTAAGAGTTTCCTAATACCATTTTGAAATAAATTCCCTTGTCCATCCAATTTTATCTCTGGTCTGCTTTCTGTTGCTATAGTTTTGGCTTTTCTAAAAATTGCATAAAAATGAGACTTTACAGCCCTGGCTGGCGTAGCTCAGTGGATTGAGCGCAAGCCTGCGAACCAGAGTATCACGGTTCAATTCCCAGTCAGGGCACATGCCTGGGTTGCAGGCCAGTTCCTGGAAGGGGACTCATGAGAGGCAACCACACATTGATGTTTCTCTCCCACTCTTTCTCCTTCCCTTCCCCTCTCTCTAAAAATAAGTAAAGAAAATATTTTTTTAAAAAATGAGACTGTACAATATGACATTTGGCTTCTCTCAGCTGGTGACATTTTAAAGATGGATCTATGTTACCGTGTGTACCAGTAGTTCTGTCTCTTCTATCGCTGGGTAGGATTCCCTCGTATGAACACAGCACAACTTGTTTATCTGCTCCCCAGCTAATAGACATTTGAGTTTTCTTTCTTGCTATTATGAATACAGTGCCTATGAACATTTAAATACATTACTCTTTGTCTTGAGTATGGAACTATGAGTGAAATTTCTCAGCTTTATGATCAGTATATATTTAATTTAATCAGAAATTGTCAAACTGTTTTCCAGAATATATGTGCCATTTTTAATTTAAATTATTTTATTGTTGTTCAATTACAGTTCTCTGTATTTTCTCCCCATGCCTCCCTCCCACCCCCTCTCAACTCACCTCCCTCCCCTACTTCCACCCTCCCCCTTGGTTTTGTCTATGTGTCCTTTATAGTAGTTCCTGAAAACCCTTCTCTTCACTGTACCCTCCCCGCTCCTCTCTGGCTATTGTTAGAGTGTTCTTAATTTCAATGACTCTGGTTATATTTTGTTTGCTTTTTTCTACCCAAAGCAATTTATAGATTCAATGCAATCCTTAATGAAGTACCCATGACCTATTTCACAAATATAGAACAAACATTTCAGAAATTTATATGGAACCATAAACAACCCTGAATAGCTGCTGCAATTTTGGGAAAGAAGAACAAAGTAGGAGAGATCACAATATCTGATATCAAACTGTATTACAAGGCCACTGTAATCAAAACAGCCTGGTACTGGCATAAAAACAGGCACGTAGACCAATGGAACGGAACAGAGAGCCCAGAAATAAATCCAAATCTCTATGGTCAATTAATATTTAACAAAGCGGGGAGATGCATAAAATGGAGCAAAAATAGCCTCTTCAACAAATGCTGTTGGGAGATCTGGACATGCAAAAAAATGGAACTCCATCACCAACTTATGCCATACACCAAAATAAATTCAGGGTGGATAAAAGACTTAGATATAAACCCTAACACCACAAAAATCCTAGAGGAAAACGTTGGCAGGAAAACCTCAGACATTCCATGCAGCAACATCTTCATGGATACGCCCCTTAAATGTGCCATTCTGTGTTGCCAGCAGTAGGTGCTCCGCCTCCTCACCAACACCTAGAGTCGCTGATCATATTCAACCTAATGCCTAGTGACACCGTTTGTATATCTTTTCTGTGAAGTATCTGATCAAAATTTTTGTCCATTTTTTTTATTATTGTTGAGATTTTAAAACTTTTTGTATGTTCTTGATGCAAGTCCTTTGTCAGATATATATGAATTCTTTTTATTTTTTTTTATTTTCCTGCTCAGTTATTTTTTTAACTTTTTTTATTGATTATGCCATTACATTTGCTCTATTCCCCCCCTCCATTCCCCTCCACCCTGCATACCCCTCCCCCACCATTTCCCCCTTTAGTTCATGAACACGTGTCTCAAATTTTTTAGATTCTGTATTTCCCCTGCTATTCTTACCCTCCCCCTATCTATTTTCTATCTACTGTCTATGCTACTTATTTTCTGTACCTTCTCCCCCCCTTCCCCTCCTCCCACTCCCCTGTTGCTAACCCTCCATGAGATCTTCATTTCTATGGTTCTGCTCCTGATCTAGCTGTCCTCTTAGTTTGCTTTTGTTTTAGGTGTGGTTCTTAATAACTGTGAGTTTGCTGTCCTTTCACAGCTCCTCTTTTTTATCTTCTTTTTCTTAGGTAAGTCCCTTTAACATTTCATATAATAAGGGCTTGGTGATGATGAACTCCTTGAATTTGATCTTATCTGAGAAGCACTTTATCTGTCCTTCCATTCTAAATGAAAACTTTGCTGGGAAGAGCAATCTTGGTTGTAGATCTTTGGTTTTCATGACTTGGAATACCTCTTTCCAGCCCCTTCTTGCCTGTAAGGTCTCTTTTGAGAAATCAGCTGACAGTCTGATGGGAAGTCCTTTGTAGGTGACTGTCCCCTTAGCTCTTGCTGCTTCTAGGATTCTCTCCTTCATTTTAATCTTGGCTAATGTAATGATGATGTGCCTTGGTGTGTCCCTTCTTGGGTCCAACTTTTTGGGACTCTCTGAGCTTCCTGGATTTCTTGGAAGTCTATTTCCTTTGCCAAATTGGGGAAATTCTCCTTTATTATTTGTTCAAATAAGTTTTCCACTGGTGGCTGTGCCTTTCCCCCTTCTGGTACCCCTATAATTCGGATGTTGGAATGTTTAAAGATGTCCTGGAGGTTCCTAAGCTTCTCTTCATTTTCCTGAATTCTTATTTCTTCATTCTTTTCTGGTTGATCATTTTTTTCTTCCTTCTGGTCCGCTCCCTTGGTTTGAGTCCCAATTTTCTTTCCATTACTATTGGTTTCCTGTGTATTTCCCTTCATTTCAATTAGTTTAGCTTCCATATGTTTCTCTAATTTGTGACTAAAATCAACCAGTTCTGTAAGGATCCTGATCACCAGTGTTTTGAACTGTGCATCTGAAAGACTGGCTATTTCTTCATCGCTTAGATCTATCGGTTCTGGGGCTCTGAGTTGTCCTAGAGCCATTTTTGGTCTATTCGTGCTGTTAAGTAAGCAGAGCGAAGCCTTAATTGTTTACCAGGAAGGGGAGACCCAGGTCGCTGGTTTGTGACGCTGTGTGTGGGGGCGTGGTCAGAGAGGGAGCAATGGCGGTCCTCTCCGCTAGCCCAGCCCGTCCAGTCACACCACACGCCTCGGGCTTGTTTATCCATTGGAATTGTGCGAGCCTGCGCAGCAGGCTTCCCTTCTCACTGGTTTCTCCGCACGCAGGTGCGCGACCGACCGACCCGCCGCGCCTCTTCCCTGTGCGCTCCCGTAGCTAGCTCGCTCTTGATCAGCGCCTTAGGCTGCTTGCGCGCTCACCGCGCACGACCCGGGAATTTTTTCTTGCTAACCTGTTCCGCTGCTGGCTTCGCTCCTCATACCAGTCCAGCTGAGTATCTAGTTGTCCTTTGGACTCCGTATTGTCGATTTTCCATGTGGCTTGGTTGTGACTGCTGTTAAAAATAGTTGTTCTTAGATTTGGTTGTGCACAGAGGCAAGATGGTTCCTCCACCTACGTCTCCATCTTGGCAGAAGTCCTCTCTTTTTATTTTTTAATGTCTTTCAAAAAGCAAAAGTTTTCATTTTGATGCAGTTTAATTATTTATTTTTATTTTTAAATATATTTTATTGATTATGCTATTACAGTTGTTTCAATTTTCCTCCTTTCCCCACCCCCTACTCAGTACACTGGTTCCCTGTAGTAATCCCTCTCCTTAGTTTCACATCCATGTTTTGTGCATATAAGTTCTTTGGCTTCCCATTTCCTATACTATTCTTAACATTCCCTGTCTGTTTTGTACCTGCCAATTATTCTTCTTAATCCCTGCACCCTTCCCCCCATTTTCTTCTTCCTCCTTCCCAGCTGATAACTTTCCAAATGATCTCCATATCTATGATTCTGTTCCTGTTCTGGTTGTTTGTTTAGTTTGTTTTTGTCTGTTTTTTTTAGAGTCATTTGTTGATAGTTGTGTTTGTTTCCATTTTAATGTTCATATTTTTTATTTTCTTCTTTTTCTTAAGTAAGTCCTTTTAACATTCCATGTAATAATGGCTTGGTGATGATGAATTCCTTTCTCTTTACCTTGTGTGGAAAGCCCTTTATCTGCCCTTCCATTCTAAATGATAACTTTGCTGGATAGAGTAGTCCAGGTTGTAAAGCTTTGCTTTTTATCACTTTGAATACTTATTGCCAGTCTGTTTTTGCCTGCAAAGTTTCTTTTGAGAAATCAGCTGACAGTCCTATGGGAACTCCTTTGTAGGTAACTGTCTTCTTTTTTCTTGTTTTTAAAATTCTCTCCTTATCTTTAACCTTTGGCATTTTAATTATGATGTGTCTTGGTGTGATCCTCTTTGGGTCCAACTTGTTTGGGACTCTCTGTGCTTCCTGCACTTGTATGTATATTTCATTTGTCTAATTAGGGAAGTTTTCTTTCACTGTTTTTTTCAAGTAAGTTTTAAATTTCTTCCTCTTCCTTTTCTCCGTCTGGCATCCCTGTGATGCCAGATGTTGGTTCATTTGGAAATATCCCAGAAGCACCTTATACTATCCTTGTGTTTTTTTTTTAACTCTTTTTTCTTCTTGCTGTTCTTGTTGAATGCTTATTTCTTCCTTATATTCCAAATCATTAATTTGAATCCTTGCTTCATTCCCTCCACTGCTGGTTTCCTGTAGATTTTTCTTTATTTCACTTAGTGTAACCTTCATTTTTTGCTGGGTCTTTTTTAGGTTGTTGCCATGCTCAATGAGTTCTTTGAGCATTCTGATCACCAGTATTTTGAACTCTGCATCCATTAAGGTTGGTTATCTCCATTTTGTTTAGTTATTTTTCTGGGATTTTGCTCTATCCTTTTTTAGGGCCATATTTCTTTGTCTCCTCAATTTGGCAGCCTCCCTGGGTTTGTTTCTGTGTAATAGGTGGAGCTGCTTTGACTTCTTGTCTTAGTAATGTGGCCTATTGTAGAAAAGGCACCTGTAAATTGTGTGGATGTGGTCAGGGTGGGGCAATTCACTTCACCACTTTGTGGCTTTTTGTGGGGGGAAGACTTGGAAATGGGACAATGCCACTGTCTGGCTTCTGGATGTTTGCCCAGCATTTGCCTTATGTAACTGCTACCCTTCCAGCTTTGGCCCTGGTGCTGAATCCCAAAGGGGGTGGGTCTGCATGTGTTTTAAATTTATTCAGGCCTTCAAGCAGAGTTTCCGAAAAATCCAGCAGTTTTTTTTTCCACCACCCCAACCCCCACTGGTTTTTTACAGCCAGAAATTATGGGGATTTATCTTCCTGACACTGGAACCCTGGGTGTGCAATCTGGCTTCCGGCTGGATCACTCACTCCCAAGGTATCCCTCCTGATTTTTATCCTCCACACTTGAATGTGGGACCACCATTCTGCTGTCACTGCTTCTCCATACCACATCACATCTCCACGCTTCTCTACCCATCTCTGCATCTCTGACTCCTCCTACACATCTGGATGAACATTGCTCCTTTAAATCTTTAGTTGCTGGACTTCCATACAGCTTGATTTTCTGACTGTTCTGGGTGTTATGTTTCAAGGTCTAGTTGTAATTCTGTCTGTGATTGCAAAACGTATTTACCTACACCTCCATCTTGACTGGAAGTCCAATTTATTTCTTTTTAATGGTCTGTGCTCTTTGTGAAATTTCCCTTTATAGAAAAAGCATGTTATAAAGAAAGCATCCAACAATGACTAAAAGATTAAGTAGATAGATTGATCAGTCTAACTTGGGCAATTGTAATTCAGAGATTTAAACCATCTATTTGCTTGGCTGAAATGGACTGTTTGCAAAAAGAGTAGTGTGAATGCAAAGAATGCTTCACAACCTTGCTCATAATGACTGAGAACGTATTTGATTTAGGGTAAAAGAAAAGAAAAAGATCAATTCTATAATAGAAGTTACCATTCTAAGACAGTTTAGTCTTAGTTTAGAGAAGTGAAGCCAAGCATGCTTATCATTGTTCAAACCCTTCTTCAAAATAAAGTCCAAAGCAAGAGGGAATCAGCTCTCATTAAATTAAGGATAGTAAAGGGAGAAAAACACTCTTTTGTAAAGAAAAACATAGGGAAACTAACAGAAAGGGGAGTTTGGAGTATGTCTTAGCTGCAATACTAAACCATATTCTAGATAGAAAAGACAGAGGGTATCTGTTTTTAAAATGAAAACACAAATTTAATTTCAGTACACAATTAAGTCTGGACTTGCTTAAGTCAGTACACAATAAGCAAAATACCTAACTACTATTAGAGGGAGACACCTGTTGAAAATGAGTTTTCCTAACGACACCTTGTATTTTTCAATACTTCATATCAGTCAATAAGCCAACATTCCATGTCCTCACCAGCATGTGTAGATAATAACTGTGCCCTTCATCACACTATTAAACTTTTTTTATCGATTGATTTTAGAGAGAGAAAGAAAGGGGAAAGAGAAAAAGAGATTGATTTGTTGTTCCACTTATTTATGCATTTATTGGTTCATTCTCATATGTGCCCTGACCAGGGACTCAAACCCACAGCTTTAGTGTGTTGGAACAGTGCTCTGACCACCTGAGCTGTCTGGGCAGGACTCCCTTCATCATGTTTAATTCATGTTGGAAAACCCAAGGAAATAGTTTTGAAACTTTAGAACATTAATAACCTTCATAGCTAATTAAAAATAAAATAAGAGTTTGATCTGTTTTCCTAGTATTCCTGGTGTTTTCAGAAACACTGTATATAATCACAAGCACAAAGTTTAAAAATAGACAAGAATTTAAATGAGCCCTCCCTTGAAATTGTAATTTCAATTAAAAACATTGAGGGTTCTTTTTCCCTCACAAAAAGGCAACTACATAAGGGTAATTTATTCATCTCTAGGAGAAAACTAAATTAATAGGCTTAATGCATATTGTAATGTTATTTGTATAGAGAGAGTAGATGGTAAAAGAAAATGTGTACAAACTCAGTGTTTGATATTTTTCAATATAATTGTGATTCAGATAGGGATGCATTTTTAATGCTGCCTTTTGAACATACTGAGATTTTTTAAAGACAGAAAATCTTTCCTAAATTAGATTCTCTTTAAATTCTTCAGGATACTAGGGAAACAAGGGAACAGCTTGCCTTTGATAAGAATTTTTCTTTCAAATGTGATAGAAAAAGATCCAATTTTTGTAGCTAACTGTATTAGAGTAATCCAAAATAATTTAGCCTCCATTTATGGTTTGAGCAAGTTCATTATGTATGAGCTCCCAGCATCTCCTCTCCTTAAACTCTTTTTGATCAATTAATGTACCCTTTTCAGCAGAAAATGTACAAAATCTCCATAGACTATTACTCCAAGTGTTTTTTAATTTTACTCATGTCTTTATGCTGACTAAGAAAGGGAACTAAAATGTGTTGAAGGCTGAAATATGCGCTCCTCAAGAGTAAGTAAGTTTCTAACTAGATATAAGTCCCCAACTAGAGCGGAGCCTGCATGATTATGAGAATTTTGTGAATTTTGTCTTGTTTACCATTATATCCCAGTTCCTAGCACAGAACCTGGGACACAGCAGGCATGTTAAACAAAAATGTATCTCTTTCTGCCTACTGTAATACCAAAATAGTATTAAGCACTGCAATACATTACTTAAGATACTAATATCCACAAAAAAGGATTAAAAAATAGGTATCCTTTTCTTAGATAAAAAAATTGACTCTCAAATAAACATGTGATTTTCCAAAAATCTTTCAACTATTAAGTAATGTTAATTTGTCCAAACCTAGGCCTTGGAGCTCCTAAGCACGGGGTTCACATTTGGGTTATATAAACCAAATGTAGCTTCAGCTGGATCTCGAGGACACAATTCATTGATCCTCCTTTCCATGCCACTTTATTTTTGGTTCCATACTCTTTGACCTCCTCTCCATAAAATAAGTTTTCTAATATCATTTTACTGAAGAACCTTCTGGGTAGAGTACAAAAAATGACCACAGATTCTTTGCAGCAACTCGTCTCTCCACTCCTTGAATCTGAGTTGGTCAAAACCTAAAAAGCTTCCTGGGTCAGATCTGACATTGGCCCTGATACATGGAAGCACTGACCTGGAATACGACTATATCCCTAAGGCCTTCATTGGATCAGGTGAGGCTTCCAATGAGGGCCTAATGGTAGTGGCAGGTGGGGCAGGTCTGAATTACTTTTCAGATCTTATAGTTTCCCACGAGCTGACCAACACAGTGTTGGGTTGCCAGTCTGTCTTTGCAGGTGGGTTTGCAACAATGTGGTCAACCCACTTTTGCTTCCAGGTTACTTTTATTAGACCCTTCATAGCAGAGTAGGATAGACTGTTGGCTTTCCAAGTTTTGAGTCTGAGGTCTTTCCTACAGCACGTACCCATTCCCAGAATTTGTTCATTTTTTCCAGATCAGCAATGGCTTGTCCAACACCATCAGTGTTTTGTTCCATGACCAGGCTCAGCTTGAACTTCGTGTTCCAGAGCAGGTTCTGAGAGAGGACTGGAGTATCCTCGCTTTCATTCCTGAAGAGAATGTGGCCCTGTCAGGGCTTTCAAATACAGGGGCATATATTCCCTGTCTCATTCCCAGCTCCCTAAGAATTGTCACCCCCTCTATAAATTCCCAGGCACCCACGTGCCAGAGGACAAATACTTCATTGGCCCAAGCCACCCTGCAGGCTAGAACAATCCAATATACAAGCACGTGCATGCCTTGAATGCCTTCCCCTCCCCTAAGTGTCACGCAGGTGCTGAGGTGTCACCCAGGGTGTGTTGTGACGTTGCTCATTTCCTCTGCCTCTTACCCAGTCAGAGAAAGCCATCACCCCTTATATCCCATAGCCACACTAACCATGCCTGGGTATCTTCCCCAGCCTTTCTCGGGAACTTGGCAGCTATATCAATAAGCACAGCAGGAATATATTCTCTTATCATGGAGTATTCCCTGAATTGAGGGCTGCCCCACTGGCTGAGGCTGCTCTTGCTCTGCTTTTGCTTTCTCTTGCATTAGTGATCAGATAGCACAGAACATTTGTCCATTCCTTTGTCAATCACCACGGTGTCCTGTTCACTCTCCTCACTTTCCTAGGGATTCCACCTCTTAGTGTACCAATCAGGTTTTGTCATGAGAACTTCAACCTTAATCCATAGCAGCTTGGGCCTTCCAGTTTTGTAAAAGGCATGGTAAGGTCTCCATTTATCTAGTCTCCTGCCTTGTCCCCAGCCCTGAAGCTAACAGAGTAATAGACATCTTTATATCATTCTCCAAATTCAGCTCTTCTTCTAACTTTCTAACTTGAGTTTCAGCCTGCAGTTGTACATCAGTGCCGAACTGCTCAGAGTAGAGATCCACCCATTGCAGCAGCCTTTTGTTTCCCATCTTTGCTGTGTAGTACGTACTGCACAGTTCTTCAAATAACTGCATTAAAGCTGCTGTCATTTTCCAAGCATCCACAAGACTCAAATGGTGGTCCACAAGCATCTAATATATGGGCCACTGCTCCCCACATAGAGGTAGACAACCACTTTGAGATCTTCCCTGCAGATGCTGCTTCTCCAGCCCATTTCTTCAGTCTCCTGGCTGGATCACCAATCATCAGTTCACAACTGTGGGAGCCTCCCAGGTGGAATTTGAAACTAGCCTCCATACAGCGTGCAAGAAGAGACCAAAGAAACAAGCAGAAGAAAGAAAAACCATGCCAGAGTGGGAGTTAGCATATTTAAAAAGTAAGAGAACTTACATACCAGGATTATCTTGATCAACCACAAAACCAGTAGATCACCTTATCAGCTGCCAGATCTTAAAACTTCATATAGAGAACTTACCTGGGTTCAGTCATATATTCAGCCCAGATGGTCTGCACAACACACTACTCTCTCAAGGCTAAAAAGAGCTCTTAGTGGGGGAACAGTGGGTGGAATGTACATTCCAAGGACAGAAGAGAGAGTCAGAAGCCTCTGATTGCTCAGTATGATCACATCCTCCTGATGACCTCCTCCAACATGACCTTTTGACTTTCTTTGTTTAATAGAATGCAGCAAGGTGACATTGTATGAGTCATGATCCTAGGCCTCAAGAAACCTTGCCTTTGCTATTACTTTGTGAAAGTAAATAAACCATGGCTTCTTTCTAAAGGATACAATATCTTGAGGGGAAAAGGGAAAACACAGCCACCCCATTGAGATCCCACAATGATGTGCATGCCCAGAAAAACACCATGTGGCAGGAGATTAGCCTTCTTAGAAGAGTCCAGGCCAAATCACCAACCACAAAATAGTGGGTTTTCGTTTAAGTCAATAAGTTTTGGTGAGGTTACTTATGCAACAATAAAAAGTGGATAGGACCTTTCTAAATTTTGTTTTCTACATGGCTATTGGAGATATGATCACTATTGTGGAAATACTATGTATTTGCCCTACAAACACAGGAGTTTTGACAAATTTTCTTTCACACAGTTCCCACCACCACAACAAACAAATAAGCCCAAACATGATTCATTTAGTATATTCCTGACAAGTGAGAATATTGATAGGAACCAAATCCTCTAATTACAGTTTTAAACGCCTAATGAGTGGAAACGTTTTCCATAGACCAGCTTCTGGCTCCATATATTTCAAATCTTGTTTTTGTTTCACTACACACATACTTTAAATGCTCAACACCTTAAGACATTTTCATAGCACTTTGGCCACACACCTGTGAGTCATAACATCAATCAGGTTGGCAGAGTGGGCAACAGGAGAATTCCTGGAAGCTATTCCTTTGTCAGAATGAGGAAGTAGTAACTTAAATATGTAGGGAGTGATGATGTGAGTCACATATATAT
Source organism: Artibeus jamaicensis (assembly GCF_021234435.1). Taxonomy (NCBI): domain Eukaryota; kingdom Metazoa; phylum Chordata; class Mammalia; order Chiroptera; family Phyllostomidae; genus Artibeus; species Artibeus jamaicensis. The sequence goes on along the minus strand of NW_026522025.1, from coordinate 18,811,660 downwards.
AGTCCACTAAATTAAAAATATATTCTCCACTCAAATTGTCTTGGCTAGAACTCAAATAATGTCTGGGGTCATTCCAAAACCATCCCAAAGAAGGAGAAATGTAATGGAAGAGAAGACAGAGCAAGGAAAGACAGAATATTTAATTGATGTAGTTAAATAAATATCTTGCATAAACTTTACAATAGTATTTGGTTGTCTGAACACACTGCTAGGGTCCCTATCAAGGCCTTGGAATAATCTCCATCATGGAAGGGAACCTAAAATATAAGCTTCATTTGCTTCAAGGTATATCCGCCTCTGATCTGCCACCTCTTCCTGGCTTTCTTTCCTCTCTCAGCCTCAGAGAGACTGAGACTTCCTTTCCTCTACTTCAGTCTCAGAAATAGCAGCAAATGGCCCCCCTATATTCAAGCCCCTTTGGAATCTTACTTTTCTAACTTAAGCACTTTTCCACTATATAGTCACATCCATATTATTTTTTCCTTCTCTTTGCTTCTAAACTCCAGAACATGAATTTCAGGTGCAAGCCACCTGAAGAGATAATTGCTTGAGTGTGATAATGGTGACTGACAATTTCATCTCCAAACTATTTATCAGTTCACTCTCCATATATTGGGAATCAAGAGAACATGACACATCTTGTCAGGAAAACAAAAGAATCTGTGACAGCATTTCAACTGAATTTTTCACCTGGCATTCACCACATTAGCACTCAGTTAAAATAACTCCATTCATTATAAAACACACACACACACACACACACACACACTTGCTCTAGACAGAGTAAATGAAATTGTATACATAAATATAAAAGCTAATACTGCACCTGATCCCAGGTTTTTACCATCTTCAAAATAACCTGCCATGGTTTACTATAACTTTTTTATTTGTTTCTGACAATAAACCAATCACAAGTCATTCTTCTATACAAGTAAATCATTCATTTCAGCAAAAAATGACTGCCTATCATGCAAAACAGTAAGCAAAACATGTCAATCTTAAAGTTCAACCTAAAGTGTCTCTCAGTTACTTCTAAACTTCTCAATAAAGGTGTGAGTCCAAAACCCTCAACTGGCCTGATTGTCATTTTCATAAATGGCCAAATCTCTTGACTATTTGCCTCCGGGCCATTTATATACACGCCAGGAGTTCTATTATATATAGGTCAGGGATTCTCCATGGAGCCCTGGTTAGTTCTGCTTCGGATTTTGGGAGAGAAGTCCCAATAACTGTTATAGTATGTCACTGTGCTCTGTAGGTCACTGTGACCTGCTCATACACTTAGGGAAGAATGGCCAAGGCAGCAAAGGATTTAGACAGTTGTGAGTCCTCCGGGTACCTGCCATCCAACTACCACATTGCCATCTACTCTTAACAGCACCCACTCCTTTATTTGGAGAACTTCTGCCTAAAAACCATAAGAAAAGTAAATGAGACTATTATATTCTGTAATGAATGTGTTCTCCCTTTGACTTTTTCAAAATATGAGCCAATAATTTGGAAGCAGAGTTGAACTTCCAGTCTCTCTAACAAGAAGAGCCCAGGAACCTGAAAGACAGACCCCATTTTATTCTCTACAATTACAAAGTGGCCGGTTAAACAGGAATTTCTACATGTTCAATTTTAGCAGGAAAAATAGCCAGGTTCTTCCAAGTAGAAGATCATACTCACTTTAATACACAAGCAAAAAAATATTGTTCATCTGTTCATTCGAGTCAGGTACACTTGGGGCAGGAGGAAGAAAAGACAAGAAAGGGAGCCCATGAGAGGCAGTGGGTCTGGGCCTCCGTCTGAGCTGGACTTCAGGGTAGTTTCTCAGCCTGCGTTTGCCTGTCTTCACAACAGCCCTTAGAATGTGAGAAAGTTAACATCTCAGTTTTTGGCCTTAATCAAAAATCTGAGACAATGGAAAAAAGTGTCACTGAACAACCTATTAAATGTGTTTACTTGCTCCAAATTCTGTAAAATGTCAGCAAAATAAAACCAGCAATTTATAAGATAAACTCTGGAAATGCCCAAATCATCAAGAAATAGCATAATCATTATGGTTTTCTTCACAATTGGAAAATTATCAAACCTCTTTGCCACAAGCAGTTCTCATTTTATTCTCAAAGCCTTGACTATTAAATGTATATATTTAGAGATGTATATCACACTCAGAGAATATGCCAGATAGATACTCCTACCCAGAAAAACAAAAATATTCACAAGTCAGTTGCTGGTTTTCCCTTTAAACCTTCTGGGCTGGCTATTTGTCATTTGGCTCTCAATGCTGTTCCCAGCCTTCTGGAATCTCCTCTGTATCACAGGATGGCTGGGAGCCTATAAACTACATCCCACAGACTTCCTTGCCAGCTGCTTTCTAGTGAGGTTCTGCCAGTGGGAAGCACTATTAGAGAATTGAAAGGCAGGAGGAAGGGAAAAAAATCTGTGTGGATTTTTTTTCCTGTTTCTGGTGGTACATAGAAGCATCAGCCAGAGGGCCAGGGAAATGTGGGCTGTGGGGTCCCTTGCAGGCCATGCTGTACCACAGCAATGGCGGAGGCGGTGCTCAGCAACACGGTGCTAATGGGCTCTGGCTCCAACCAGCAGCAGTAGTTGAAGCCGTGGTAGCAGGAGACTGTGGGCTACTGGGTTCCTGAAGCATCAGTGTGGGTATGGGCTCCTAGCTGCCTACAAAGGTTAGTGATAGTTGCTACAGCAGAAGAGCAGCAATAGAACCTCAATGGGCTCCTCAGCACAGCAGTCCTCGATCTCGGTAACCCCATTTCCCCACAGCCCCTCCACCAGACAGGTGGCAGATGGGTACCTTCACCGTCCCCCTTCACTTCTTTAGTCTTTCCAACAATCTCATGAACAATCCCTTATAGTTTTCCTAGTGTTTCTGAATTAACACTTAATAATATACCTACTTTATCTCTCTTAATACTCATGGATCAAGAAAAAGCAATAAAAATATATATTTTGTTAATTTTTACATTGGTATACATATATTCAATAAATGCTGCAAAAATCTTATGATTTAAAAATGACTAACAGAAGGCAGTATTACTCACTCTAAAGTGAAAAATATTAAAAACTTGCAGAATTCAGGTTAAACATGATGAATTAAACACATATATTCAATCCTAAAATACAACGAAAATAAGAGCAAAGGAAAGAAAAAATGTATAAAAGCACAAGAACAAAGAAAGTGGAAGAGGGGATGGGAGAGCAGAGGCAGGAGACAAGAAATGAAACCGCAATTCCGGAAGACAGAAAGGACTTGGACTAGTGCAGGGGCGTTGAACTCATTTTCCCGGGGGGCCACATCAGCCTCATGGTTGCCTTCAAAGGGCTGAAATAATTGTAGGACTGTATAAATGTAACTACTGCTTAACTGTTAAGAAATTGAAATTACATTTGACTCTTTGAAGGCAACCGTGAGGCTGATATGGTCGCCCGTGAAAATGACTTTGACACCCTGGGACTAGTGGAATCTGGTGAGCAGAGCTTAGAAAGCTAAAGTGATGACTCAGGTAGCAAATCATCAAAAAGGCTCAGGAATATTTTTTTAAATGAGACATTTAAGTAGCTTCAGACTTACAGATTATAACAACTAATCAGCAGAGATTAACAAAGCAATGCTTTCTACATTCTAATGGGAAGTTATTTCTAACCTAAAATCCTATCCTCAGCTATACTTTAATCTAATGCAGAGGTAGAAGGAGAATGTTTTCAGCGTGGAAGATCTCCAAACATTTTATCTTGTATGTAGCCTTTATAAAACTAATTGTGGAAGATGTGCTCCATCAAGACAAAGAAACAGACCAACTTAGAGGAAAATATAAAATCCAAGAAACAAGAAATTTAATGCTGGAGAAAAGAAAAAATAAATTCCTTCTCTCCTAAGAAGGGCGGGAGGGAGAGAAGGAAGGAGAGAGAAAGAAAGGAAAAGAGGAAGGGAGGAAAGAAGAAGGAAATCACATGTTCAAAGGCATAAACTTTACAGGAAGCTGTTTTACAGTTGTGTGAGAAAGTTTGGGACTAAAATAGTCACAGGGACCTATGACATAATAAAAACTTGCAAAGAGGAGGAGAGGAGAAATATAATCAAAGTATAGTACAAATTTAAACTATACATATTGATATATCAGAATAACACCATATAAACTGTAGAGGAATAATAGGAGGAAAAATAGGTGTGTCCATTGAAATTAGGGTTGAGGAGAGTAGACTAAAAGCAATCATTCTAATCTTCCATACAAGGAAGCTAATAGATAATATTAAAATAAAAAAACAAAAATGCACAGAACTAGCAATAAAGCATGATATTAGAAATTGGGGGGCAAATACCAGATTAAAGAGTTAAAAGAGATTGCATATTAATGTTTGTGTGAACAGAATGAGGACAGGAGTTTATTCCTATACATATATACATTTTTGTTTATTTTAGACTTGCATCACTGTTTGACTTTTAAATTTAAATATAAGTATTACTTTGAGAATAATAATTAAAATGTTTAAAGTAAATTAAATGAAGGATAGGGAGTTTGGGCAATTTCTAATCAATAATAAATGGAGACATGAAAGTCAAGTTATATTTTCTTTAATGACATTAAACATTAAGTGTTTAATATATTCCCTGCAATCTTTATTCACTACTAATGTACTTAGCAATTTTAATAATATACAAAGATGCACTTAAGCCCAGATCAGGTGAAACTTTTATAAAGTTTGAATTGAATATATGTCAAATTATTTTGATTACTGAGGCATCTGTTAGGTCCTGTTCTGATTATTATTACTACATACTGAATGTTCTTAAAACATGGTGACTTAAAGCAATAGTAATCATTTTATTATCTTTCTTTGTTCTGGGGTTCTTGCTCAGAATCCCTCATGTAGTCCATCCAAATGAATGGGGAAGCTGAAGTTAATCTTGTAAGCTTCCTCACACACATGTAGCAGCTGAGGCTGGCTATTGTCTGGGACCTCAAATGAGGCTGTCATGTGAATTAGCTACTCATCATCTATCCCCGTAGTCTGGCTTCCTCGCAGCACAACAGTTGGTTTTTAAGAGTGAGCACCCCAAGCGGACAGGAGGAAGCTGTATCACCCTTGATAACCTAGCCTCGAAAGTCACACAAGATTACTTCCTCCACAGTTACAGAACTCCCAAAAACCAAAGGGAGAGAAAATAGACCCCCAGTCCCCAAGTATGTAGGACAGGGGATCTATTTTGCAGCTATTGTGAGACATACAGTCTGCCATAGTTCTCTTTGCTCCAATGTTGAAAAATCTATATTCACATAAGGTTGAATAACCAGTAACTCTCTTCCAAAGGAGACATGCTTAGACCAGCAGGTTTCAACTGGGATATGTGTATGCTGGAAGCATGAATAATTTTAAACAAATAATTTCCAGGATTCTAAGCTTCACGTATACGTTTTCCAAAATTTACCTTTCTAAGAATATTCACACAAATCAGTAATTTTTAAAAAGAGACATGTGCCTTCCATCCATTTTATCATCTTACTATGACACATTGACCCTGAGTGTAAAAATCTTCAAATCTCCAAAGATTAAAATAATTCAAAACATCAGTGTTGGTGTTGAGAAAGTAAATGACTAATAACTAAGTCATGAAATCTGGAATTGGTGTTGATACTTCTCCTTTAACAAAACTGAATAAAACCTAATTAAGATGACAGCTGGTAGATCATTAAAAATAATTTTTGATGATAGATAACTATCATCAAAAATTGGAAAGAATAGAACTTGGAAGGAATTCAAATATTTGAGTGACATTGCTAAAACAAAACTCTTTTCATTCTCATATACTTATTTATTAGAATATGTTTTCTCAGATCTCACATCCATAAAAGCAAAAATAGAATAGGTTACACTGAGCTTTGTCTCGTTCTAGCAATAAATAATATGCATCCACGTATACATACACCTATTGAACAAAACTAGCCCAAACTTTGCAATAATGGATACATTTCCAATAAATGTTATCTTTATGTTTATTGTCTAAACATACAATTGTTTATGTTGTTTAGCTTAATTTTGTACTAATAAATGTAATAAAAATTTAATTCAGAAGATATTTTACAGCTGGAGTCTCAGGGTCACAAATTATTTTTTCAGTGTACATGCATATGTTAATGGCAGAAAAAAAGTGATCACTAAAAAGACTTTGAAGCATAAGGAAGATATTTAACCAGAATAAAGTTCTATTGGAAAAGTGGTTTGGAAATAGGGGTTCAGAAGAAAAAAGAAAATAAAAATTTCTGGTTGTTAAAATGAGTTTGTGCAATTTAACATGGATTATGGAAGGAATCAAATGGACACTTTTTAAAGACTGATGAAATTCTATGTCGATGTTGACAGTTTTCTGTGAACAATATATTTTATAACCACAGTTGACCTCTGATCATGATAGGTTTAAACTGTGTAAGTCCACTCACTTGTGGATTTTTGTTCAATAAGTACTGTAAATGTATTCCCTCTTTCTTATGATTTTCTTAATATTTTTAAAAATTTACCTTATTGGAAGAATGAATTATGTAACACATATAATATACAAAATAGTGTTAATTGACTGTTATCTCAGTAAGGCTTCTGGTCAACAGCAGGCTATAAGTTAAGTTTGGGGAGAGTCAAAAGTTATGTCCAGATTTTTTACTGTGAGGGGGAGCAGTGTCACTAATGCCCAAGTTACTCAAGGGTCAACTGTATTTAAGCTTATGATGAGAAAATTTAGAGATCAGCTTAAAATTTGTGAAAAGGCATATAAGCTTTGAAAATTTACTGAGGACTATTGATTTAAAATCTTCAAATGCCCTCCAAATTAACATAAAATATTAGTTAAAAGCTAGTATTTTATATGAGTTATTTCTTGTGAGTTATTTTATGTGTTACATTTGTGAGGAGTATGGGATAAACATAAATACAAATAAATACTTTTTCATTTCTTTTGCCTATTATTAATTATATTTACTGAATGTAAGACCTGCAAATCCAAGTACATATTCCTTGCTCTCAGCACCTCAGTGCCCACCAATAACAAGCTGGTCTACTCAGTCTCAAGTAACCCTAACGACATTATATGTCCCGGGGCACACACGCCATGGTGCCTGGCGTACTATAGATGCTCCATGTCTGTTTGTTGAATTATTGACTGAATGAAAGAACTGAGATTCTTCATTTAGTAAGTTAGTCAGTAAGCCTGGTACACTTTCAGAAATTTTCTATTGAAGCGCAAATTTACATTTCAGTTGTATCATCTAAACGGTGGTTCCTAAAAGCCAGCTCATTATTCTGATGATATCAGTGTCACCCAAAGTGGATGTTATCAATTTAATTTCCTGTCCTCCCACCCCATATTGCTCAATTACATACTTCAGGGGTGCAAGGTCTGGGAATCTTCATTTTTAATAGGCTCCCCTGGTGATTGTTACACACAGAATTGACAGGAAGTTGGAGAATCAATTTTGGAAACAAGAAAAGCTAGGCAGATTCATTCAGAGAATAAAAATGCGGGAACTACAGAGTCTCAGGGGAAAATAAACATCTGGTCAAGGCACCACTGCCGGTAATGAAACAATGGCAAACATCTGTCACTGTGCTCAAGATTCAGATTTGAAGAAGAGAGTGACGGCTGGTGTACCTTGGTCACGTTGGTATCCATGATTAGTAGCCCTATGGTACCATATCCAATAGAGAAGAGGGTTTTTCATAAATATATATTAGCATGCACTAGAAATCAGTAAAGTTCTCTAGACAGCCAAACTAATTACAAATATAAGGCTATGCACAATGGAATGGAGTGCTTCATAAAGAGGTATGACCTTGTCAATAGAAAACCAAACACTATACTATCGTTCAACCTGAACACTATAGAAAGAATTCCTATATCAAGAGCAACTGGATAACCTTGAAAATGTTATCTCATTTTGAGTCTGCGGCTCTATAAAACGAATCAAATTCCAAAGTCATCCAATGCAGTTTTTAAAAAATCAGTCTAACATTGTTTAGAATCCTTTAGAACACTAAATAACTGACTACATTTGTAACTTTGTTGCTGGTGAAAATTTTCAGTTATGTTTAATGACAGAATACTAGGAAATGTCTGTTGTAGGGAAGAATAGTCAGTAATCATCTGCTCAGCTCTCCACCTTTTTATCCAGCGTGACTTCCTCCACTTATCATGTGCCCACAGTTCCAAAAAGGAAAATCTCAGTCATCTTATCCACTAGCTTTGTCAAATGAGGAAATTGTTAAAGAACAGCCCATTCATTTACTCCCAAATGGCTTTTGCTCTCTTCCTACCTTAGTTTTTTGTTGTTAAAAAAATTTTGCTCTAATGTAAGGCTCTGCAAATCTAATGTCTTTTTTCTGACCTCTCCAATTTGAATTTCATATTTGCCAATCCCTGTGGCTCACAGGATCTTCACAGATTCGAGTAAGAACTCCTACTCCTCCTCATCCTGGAATCTAATTAACAACTCATTTTCTCCAACTTTGTTCACATTGGCTGGATATTCTCCAACCTCTGTCAAAGCAGAGAAGTTCAACTATGTTCATAAGTGTGTGATGTGGTTGAGCATGGAGATGCTCACTGTTTAGCGAAGAAGTAAACACTGACAAAACATGCAAATAATAAAATGGCTGCACCTCCAATCACTTTAAGGAATTTAAATGTATATGTGTTCAAGTTTTTTGATTCATGTCATTATTCTTTCAGTGATAGAATGGACACGGTATGCTGCTCTGTAAAGAACACCTCATTGCCTTTCATAGTTCTTTGAATTTCATAGTGTTGCCTAACACATCTCTTCACCAGAAGAGCTTAGAAGAACAGTACTCAAGAAAGAGTTGTCTTTTCCATGACATTGATCTTAGTCAGTACAGTACAATGATTGGGCTGTATGTACTAATAAATCAACAAACATTACATCTCTTGTCACCCACATTTTAGTCTTTCATCTGTGTACTGAGTGATTTAATGTTAAGCTAATACAAGTGTTGCCTTCTCTGTCTCTGGTTTGTTTCAGGTTATTTCCTTTAAAATATTTACCAATGACCAATCTCTTCAAAAATTCAGATAACCTGATGACCTATATGACATATTCAGGAAAATTCTTTTTCTCAAGAAAAACATTTCATATGCAGTGACTTGGTTTTTAGACTATAAAAATCAACTTTTTTGGCAATATAATCATGCTGTAGTTGACAGCTTTTATTGGTGCCAGAAAGGGATCAAATGTAAAACAGACCTATAATAAGAGTTTACTGGCTATTCACTTCAACCCTACTCACAGAAGAGGTGATACTGGTTAAAGTAAATGAAAAAAAGATAAAAGTTAAATCTTATGCCATGCTATTAACTCCTGAATACAGGCTGGTTTCAGGTACTAAATAAACCTGATAATTTTGAGAATCGTTGATTTCATCTAATACTAAAGTATATGAACTCGATGTATAGATAATCCTCACCTGGCAAATCTATAGTCTTGGTTAATAGTTGAGGAAAACAAGAAAATCTATAGCTAGATGCAAAATGTAATCAGGGCAGAAGCATTACCGAGGGTCACTGTATTAGTCAGCATTCTCAGGAGAAACTGAACCAATGGGAGAATTAGATGTATTTATTATAAGGAGTAGACTTAGGATTATGGAAGCTGAGAAGTCCCACCATCTGTAGTCTGCAACTGGAGACTCAGGAAAGTTGGTGGTATAAATTCTAGTCTGAGTCTAAAGGCCTAAGAACCAAGAGCACTGATGGTGTAAGTCCAAGTCCAAGGGCAGGGGAAGACTGCTGTCTCCGCTCTCACAGTCATGCAGAGAGAGAATTCTCTCCTCCTCCAGCATTTTGTTCCACTTAGGTCCCCAATGGGTTGGATGATGCTCTCCCAAATTAGAAGAGAACCATCTGTTTGGCTCAGTTCACCAATTCGAATGTTAATCTCTTCTGGAAACACCCTCACAGACACACCCAGAACTAATGTTTAACCTGGGCATACTGTGGCCCAGTCAGGTTGACACATAAAATTAACCATCACAGGAAGTGATCTCCACATTAGAAGACTGATTTGAAGTCTTGGCTGACTACACTGTTGTGGGAAATGAAGCGACCAAACACCGAGGGATTTTGGAGTACGAGGTTTATTTTACATGCATGGGCTCAGAGGAGTCATTTCCAAATTCTGAGCAATGAACAAAGGATTCCTGGGGTTTTTATAGATTAGGGTCTTCTTGTCTACGTGGCAAGGCGGGATACAGAAGCGGAATGCGGAAGTTAGTCCTGTCTAGGGGCAGAGCCAGGGCTCAAGGACACAGGTGTCTACGGGGCAGAAGCAGAATGCGATAATTAGTTCTATTTACGGGGCAGGGTTCAAAGGCTCCTATTATTCAGTTCCAGGGCTCCAAGGACACAGAAGCAGGGGTGTTAATCTCAGTCCTAGCTAATGCACTGTTGTTTACTTATCCTAGACAGCCCCATCATTCTCCCCAGGGCGCCTGGGGCCTGGGCAAATAAAGGTTAAACAGAGGTTTTTCAAAGTTTCTCATATCATTCCCCCCTTTTATGCTAAACAACACTGGTTGCTTGTTTAAGCATAATATATATTTTTGTAAGAATAAACAAGTCCCCCCTTTTATTAAATTTAGAGTATTAATGAGGTTTCTTTTTCCTTTTCTCTTGTTATTACTTATAATTCTAGTTCTATTATTGCAAAAGAGCAGTCAGAAACTAAGTTTTTCTTCCCTTTTTTTAACTCAAAATACTTTCATGTCTTTGTTCCGTACTTGCACCGTTTTAACTCCGGGCACTGCAAACCAGGAAAGAGCACACATCTGTGTCTCAGGCTGCTGTTACTATCAGCTGCATCAGGCAGGATCTTTTAGCCAATCTAAAGTTATGTGGCACTCTCTCACAGTCCACTGGCAAGAGGTCCTTTTTTGTACTAAGTTCTAGTCAAAGTCTTTCTTGCCTTCTAGGCTACACAGCCAAAGGGGGAACCCCAAAGCCACATGGGCCTCTTTCACCAAAGCTGCAGGGGTCGGCACTCTGCCTTAAACTATGCGGTGCCCTCTTTCACCTGGGTAGTTTATCCCCTCATGGCCTGGAGTTGATCTTTTCCAAGCTCTGACACAGGCCTCCCCCCCTTAGGGGCTCTGCTCTTAGCTACATCCTGGGTAAGTGACTTTATTTCCTTAGCTCTAAGTCTGGCTATACTATTTAATATATCTATGAAACTAGCTAAAAGCTATATGTCAAATAATTACTTTAGAGGTCAGCTGTAACCTGTTGTTATGTACAACATCTCTCACTGGCCCCGCTCTATTCGTCCCCCTCTCCCGGGGAGTGGTGAGTACACCTCAATATCTCTTGGATACCCCGAACCTTGGATCTTATTCTAAATCTTTTCTGGGGCTCCCCGTGGATGCACTCTGTATTAATATTCTTCCTTTTAGATTTATACCTACTTCATAATTATATAAAGGAAAAGGGACGGAGGTCTCATCTTCTTGTAACTTCTTCCAAGCTGGAAATGGACGCTGTCTTATTTACCCTGGGTTGGGGTGCCCTGAAGGGGGGCAGCACGGAGGGAGTCTTTCCTGTAAGGGGAAAGACCTCACAGGGTCCTGGTCAGTTGGCTGTCACCCGGACATCGCAGGCTTGGTGTCCAGAGGCTGGCATTACTGGACCGCCGTCATTCTGGTCAGGTCATATTCTGGAGGTGACAGATTAGGCAAGAAATTGGAAGCACAATTTAATTATAACTATTAATAGACAATGGTAGGCACTTTAGTAATGATTAGGAGTTCTCTCCTTTCAGGTTTCTGAGCCCTTTCTGTCCAAGTTATCAAGACAGAAAAGAGAAAATTAGTTCTAAAGTGAAGCCTACAGACCGCCCTAACTACTTAGTTCAGCCAAACTGTTGAGTCTCAGTGGGGCAATGATGGAGATGGGCTCCTTAAGTGAGGCCTATCTTGCAACTAATCTCTTATAGGCATAGGCAAGTCATAGGCATAGGCCCTATGAAAACAGAAGAACATACAGGTTAATTTACACAACTATCCCCAAACTAGTCTCTGCGCCTGTGAGACTGTCTTTTGGGAAGACATTCTATTGCAAGGTCTTTCCTACAATGATATTTAACAGTGGCAATTTGACAAGGTCCTTTGCACCTGTAAATTGTACATCTTTGGTGGCATCACAAACCTGGTTTTAATTTCAAATGAGAGTAAATTTTCAAGACAGTTAGCTGTACTATTCTGATGTCTAATGCTGAGCACTGTGATTTTCCTTGAACTACAATTTTTCTCCTTAAGATTACCCTCACTGTTATTACAGGGACTACTTTGGGTCCCGCTTTTGATTTTTGACTGTTCGTTTGCATAAACACACGAAGAGCAGCCTGGATCACTTGTGATCCTTAAGTCTGCTTTGCTGGAACTCACACACTCACCCAGGGAACTCTTAGATTGACTTTTCAATCTGCCCCTCAGGGCATAGCAGCGCCACACATCTAGCCTCGCCTGTACCAGTTGTTTCACTCAAATCCTTGAGCGTTCATTGTGCTTACAGGTTCCTTTTCAGCCATCTTTCAGGAAAGCAACCTTCATTCCTCCCCTGGAAAGACTGGCACGAACCACACAACTAACCAAAGTACCAGGCTTTTCTTGTGGGCTTTTACTAGCTTCACAGGTCAATCCTAGTTCCTCTGAGCTTTCTGGTAATGACCAGAACCCATATGCCTCCTTCAGGTGTGACATTCCAGTCAAAGTCCTGGTTAACAAAACTACTATTAATGGCTGGTCTTATTGAACTCATGCAAAGAAACCTTATAGTGTCATTATTCCTTCAGACAATGCCAAATTCTGGAGGGGTTAGGAGAAAAATACAAAGCATGATGGAAAATCTTTTTCCTTCTGATACCTATTAAGATTGTATTTCTATGCTTTATACCTTCTATTACTAACTTTATATAATTCCTTTCTAAACTTTTGCAAACTTCTACAACCTTTTATACACCCTTTTCTATCTTCATAGCTTCTCATAGCCCTTCAGCAATATTCAAAAACTTCTATATCCTTTTATATACTTTTTCATTTCTATATCTTATACTTTCTTTTGTTTACTTTTTATAGAGTATGAAGTTTCAACTTTTCCTGGAATCCTCAGTTTCTTTTTCAGAGCAGATACAGAGCAAAACCTGAAACACAGAGTTCTGAAACAATACAGGTAGAGACATTCTCTCGCACCAATGCTTCCACTGGTGCCTCACAGAGACATGCTCCTTCAGGCCCGGTCTCTTGGCAGAGACATGCTGCTTTGCCTCAGGCTGAAGCACTCATCAGCCACAATTGACCCTTCCTGGGTCCCGGGTGGCAAAGGCATTCTCCCCAACCGGCTACAGGTGACCTTTCCTAGGTCTTACAATACACAGGGTTTCTGATCAGAAGCAAAACCAATGGCAGAGACTTGCTCTCTTCCAATCCGGTCTCATGGCAGAGACATGCTCTTTGCCTCAGGCTGAAGCACTCATCAGCCACAAATGACCCTTCCTGGGTCCCAGGTGGCAAAAGCATTCTCCCCAGTAGGCATTCAGGCCTAAGGAGATCGAAGTCAGAAAGCGCTTCTCCCAGAATATACGGGGACTCAGGGCTTTGTCAAAGCTGGGGGGGGAGTCCCACCCGCTGCCGACTTCTGACCAAGCTCTGGGGGGGGCAGGGAGAGAAACCCAAGGCAGTGCCTGCCACCAGGGAGTCTTGCACTCCAGAGGTCGTCTCCCGCCCCCAGACCCTAAGGGCAGCGGTACAGAGCGGTTAGCAATATCTCTTTACTCTTGTTTATAAAATCAAATCAAAATAGGCCTGTGAAATCTGCTATTTGTTATTCTCGAATGCAATTACAAGGAACAATTTCTATATACATTATAGAGTACAAACAGGAATTAATTAAGGCATTTCTGGGTTGTTACAGCTCAAATTCTTAAATCTAGTCAGTTGAAAAATCATATAAACACATGGGATACATAAAAGTAACAGGTTTGGTTACATTTCAATTTTGGAAGAATTAGCACAGACTTTACAAAGTTACTTTCAGCATGAAGAATCTGAAAACACTCTTGCTTGTTTGCAGCATTAATTTAGTCTCTTTAAAAGTCTCTCTTAGGTGACCACTCCAGGGGCGCTGGTTGGAATTCCACACAGCTTGGAGAAATCTGGAGCTAAAGGTCATTCAGAAAGGCAAACAGCACACTCCCCTCTCCGAGCTAAGAGTTAAAATGGCCAATAAATCACTCTCGGGGGGAAGGCTCAAGACTCTTTCAAAGTATGATGAGCTCGTCTTACAATTGCCAGACCAGTTGAATTACCAGGTCCTCACTGGCAAACATTTCAGAACTTAAAATTCCTCACGCCTCAAGCTGCGGCAGCAGAAAACTCACTTCAGTGCCTGCCATCAGCCCCTCCCACTGGCTGAAACCCTACCCGTTGCTAGGAAACAGCCAGCGGGGCTGCCGCCCTAGTCAGCAGTAGCCTGGGGGGAAGGGCTCCGCCAGCCACCAAAGTCAGCAGGGACGGGGAGGGGGTTTACAGTGTAGCACTCCCAAAGAAAATCCAGGTCTCCCGCTAGCTGGGAAACCTCCTGCTCTAGGCTAGACAGTTCGACCAGCCCGTTGCACACTGGGGACTGCCTGTCCTGCCCTCAGCCGCCAGGCCCCTGGCTCCCGCCCTCCGACCCTGTCTCCGGGGCTGGGGAGGGGGAAGCGGTCGCTCGGAGGAGCTACCCAGCACCTCGGCAATCCCGTCCCGAGGAGACAGCCTCCCGCTCCCGCCCGCCACCTGGGGTGCCGATAAGGGGAAGAGAAAGGGGGTGCGAGGACGCGAGAAGTGTGCGCGCTTTTCCAATCAGCGAGCGAGGGTCCCAGCATTGCTGACTGGGAGAACTCTGGGGACGGAATACTCATCTCGTCAACACCGGCGCGGCCTCCGTGCTGCTTTGTTTCAACCAGTCAGATTCCTCGGCTCCGGCACCTGCGGACCCAGCTGGCGCGCGTTTTTTTTTTTTTTCTACAAATTAGACATAGAAACTCACAGACAATGACATAGCCGCGACAAACAAAGACTGCACAGATACAGTTTCTCCTCTCACACAGGCGAACCGCGGTTCTCACACAACTTCAGCTCTTTCACTCATACCTGCCGAGCCCCACACGACGCGGACACACAAAGGGTGGGGTAGATTCGCTCGTCCGCCTGGCCTGCTCCCTCTCGGGACGAAGTCGGTCTTGGCTAAGGTTGCCCCAGCAGAATTCGGGGTTAGCTGCCAACCGTTATACCGTATGACCTGACACAGGAACCGCAGGTTGGGACCCACTCTTGCTCCGTAGGACCAGCCCGTGGAGCCACAAACACAGTCTCGCACACTTTCACGCTCAAGCACTCCGAGTTTAAACAATACCCCCCTGAGTACGGGGGTCAAGTTGTGGAACCCGGTATGGATCCCACCTAAACTCAGGACAATACCCCCCTGAGTACGGGGTCAAGTTGTGGAACCCGGTATGGATCCCACCTAAACTCAGGACAAAACCCCCCGAGAAGGGTTCGAGTGGTCGGAATGCATCCAACCCAAGGTTCCAATGAGAGGTGATCAGCCTCTTCCAGTCTCGGGACAAGTCCCCGGGGCACTCACCAAGTTCGGCGCCTCCAATCAAGGCCTTTAATCAAGTCGTAGTCCAGAATCTCTCACTTCCCGCCTGGCCGTGCGGGTCAGCGGCCGCCGCCCCAACTGGACGGGGCCTAAGAAATCTCAGGGCACGTGCACCCCCGCTTTCCCCAGTTGGTCCTGCGGCCGCCTCCCGGCGTTTCCAGACGGTGACAAACGCCTGAATTAGTGTGAGGTCGCCTTTCCCGGTCAGGGAACCAAATGTTGTGGGAAATGAAGCGACCAAACACCGAGGGATTTTGGAGTACGAGGTTTATTTTACATGCATGGGCTCAGAGGAGTCATTTCCAAATTCTGAGCAATGAACAAAGGATTCCTGGGGTTTTTATAGATTAGGGTCTTCTTGTCTACGTGGCAAGGCGGGATACAGAAGCGGAATGCGGAAGTTAGTCCTGTCTAGGGGCAGAGCCAGGGCTCAAGGACACAGGTGTCTACGGGGCAGAAGCAGAATGCGATAATTAGTTCTATTTACGGGGCAGGGTTCAAAGGCTCCTATTATTCAGTTCCAGGGCTCCAAGGACACAGAAGCAGGGGGTGTTAATCTCAGTCCTAGCTAATGCACTGTTGTTTACTTATCCTAGACAGCCCCATCATTCTCCCCAGGGCGCCTGGGGCCTGGGCAAATAAAGGTTAAACAGAGGTTTTTCAAAGTTTCTCATATCAACACCACCTATGTCTTTGACCTATGCTTCTTCATCTAAAAAAAATGAAAATAATTATGCCTCACAGGGTGAAGGGGAAAGTAAAGGGATTAAAATAAATGTAAGTGTGCCTTATAAATTTTAACTGGCCTGGAGATATAAGGTACTATTTGTTCTGTTTCCTGTTTGTGTCCCTCTGTACTTTATCACAATAGAGTAACAGGCCTGGAAAGTGCAAATTCACAAAAAAAACTTTTGTCAGAGTGATTTCTGTTCGGAACCACCCTGCCTGGTTTCAGAAGCTTTAACCCCCATGGCTAAAACTGAGTAAAGAGACGTTGGGACGACCAAAAGCCGCTAAGGAAACAAAGCTTATCTTCCCAGCAGGGGTGCTTTCTCTGCCCTCTTTCTCTTCACCCTACTTGGCCCCTGGCAGAGGACTTATTAGCCAATGACAGGTAAGAATCCTCAAGGGAGGAATGATGGGCTAAGGCAGGCAGGGTCTCAAAGGCGCCCTTAGGGAAAGGCTTTGGGGGGCTATAGAAAGAAGGGGTGATGGACCCTCACCCCTCTGCTTTGACATAGCCTGAGTCTTCATTCTGTCTGCCAGAAGTCTCCTAATCTCTTGGCTGCCTTACTTCCCCTGTCTGATTTAAGCCTGAAACAATGACGAGGTGGAATGGGTCGTTCCAGGGGCAGGGATGGGTGGTTCCCTGGGGCCATCAGGCCTCAAAAAGAATGTGTGAAATCTGCTTTGCTGAGAATGTCCTCAATTTTCTGATAAGGGTCCAAGCACGAAATGAGTTCCCAAAGTTTTATGGCCCTTTAGCTAACTGATCCTGACTCAGAATAAGCCCTCATAGTTCTTTGAATGTTATCTATTGTTTGATCATTACTGCCTGAGGGTGATGAATGAAGATCTTCCTTCAGGTAATGCTCCCAGAAAAGCAATAAAAGCTTGTCCAGCCAAGGGTCAGGGTGCTCTCTCACTCAGAGAGGGGCCATGCCATCCCTTGTTCTTCACAGGATTTCATAGTTTGTGTGAATTTGTTCGTTGCATCCACAACACAGTGGACACCATCGGTCAGAGTTTGCATCAGATTTCATTGGAAGAAATAAGCTAAATAAGTAGTCTTATGTTTTTGGATATAAAAGGACATGAAATATTACAAAAAATATTAAACCAAAGCCTCCACTGAAAAAGCTCTGCTAAAACAGACGTAGAGCCCAAGAGATCTAGTCAATAGCAACTCATGTATGCCTTATGAGTTCCAATGCCTTAACTGTGTGTCCAAGAAAATTGTCTCAAAAATTATAATAATCAATTAGAGTTACTCTCTCAACAGCTGTATAGGTGAAAGTAGTGGAATGTTGGTCTAGGAATGTCTACATGTTTTCCATACTCCTGGGAATACCCAATTAAATGAAGGATTCATTTCAAAAATGAAAGGAGCCATTGCTTATATCAATGACAGAGAAAATATTTCTAGAGGAAAAACAATGAATTAGTAATGGAAGTGAGCATACATAGAATAGGCCCTGTGTGTGTGAGTCCAAAAGGCCAAGGGCAGGAGAAGACTGCTCAGTTCTCACAGTCCTGTGTGGACTCAGGCTTTATAGAAGTCCCAGGCTTGTCATTCTCCTAGCTGCTATCACCCCTTATACCAGAACTGTCAGCCTTGAATAATGGAAAATCTGCTGCTGCTTTCTCTGGGTGCTGAGTTAAACAAGACAGAGGCAATTTATCCTACCATAGTCCTGGTTCCTTCTTGCCTGACAGATCTTACTTCTACTGAGAATGATCTTCCATAGCAATGACGAGACAGTTGGAGAAAAAGATTGTCACAAATTCAAACTAAGGGTCTGGTGAAAGAATTAAAATTGAGTTATGTAATTTGGGTAAAAAAGCATTTCCCCAAAACCAGAATTTTCTCCCATGCCTTCTTAAATTGGTTAAGAGTCTACCATTGCCAGTCACTTAAGCTCAAACATATGCTCATTTTTAATCACCCCTGCTACTGTTATCCCCACAATTTATTAATCGACAATTATTAGTTATGAGCACACAGTACAGAAGTAATATTTCTTGTCTCTTCATTTTAGCTCCTCTGTCAATAATTCAATTTGTTTTCTCGTATTTTATTGGAATGGTTGAAATGTCATCTCCTCTGGCCGCCTTCCTCAGCTCTTTCTCTCAACCTCAACTATGCAGTCCTGCCAGTTGTGCACCATTTCCAACTCAAAATCCCTCGGTGGCTCACCAGTGCAAACAAAATTAAATTCATATTTCACAGGCTAAAACTGGAAAGTCCGAAAATACCAAATGTCATAGAGATTATGGAGCAACAAGAACCTTCATGCTCTGCTGGTAGAAGTGTATGGATGGGATTATTTTGGAAAGCTGATTTTCAGAATCTACTAAAGCTGAACAAGTGGATATCCTATAACCTCCAAATTCCACAGAAACAATGGTGACCTTGATAAACTGTGATATATTAAACCCTGGAATACTTATGAAACAATGAAAATAAATGAACTGTAGATATGTTCAACAGCATGTATAAGTCTCATCAACAATATTGACTGAAAAACGTTTGACAAAAGATAATATATACTATCTAATAACATTTATGTAGAATTCAAAACCAGGCAACACCAATCCACAGTGTTAAAATGTAGCTTCCTTCAGGGAGGAAGAAAAGTGTGGTATTTGAGAAAGGGCACGAGTAGGGCTTCAGATGTTGTTAATGTTCTATTTTACTACCCTCGTGTTGGTTTCATAGGTATGTTAACTTTGTAATAATCTAGAGCTGCACACTTACGTCTTGTGCACATTTCTTTACAACTTGTTTTCTTAATATAAGTTCTTAGCGTGGCTCTTAAGTTTGGCCAGAAGTGTCTCCCTACCTGTCTCTTCAACCTCACTCTCTCTCAAGCTGCTTCTCACTGAAGACTATGCTTCAACTATGTCTTAGTCCATTTAGGCTGCTCTACAAATAACCATAGACTGGGAGACTTAAATAGCATTTCCTTTTCAGTTATGGAGGCTGGGAAGTCCAATATTAAAGTGCCAACAGATCCAGTGTCTGGGGAAGTCTCACTTCTTGGTTTGCAGACAGCCACCTCTTTGTTGTATTTTCGCATGGTAGAGGACAGGCAGAGCAAGCTCTCCACTGTTATTTTCTTAAAAGGGCATTAATCCCATTACAAGGCCTCCAGCCACAAGACCTAATTAATTCCCAAAGTCTCTACCTCCATGTATAATCCCACTGGCAGTTAGGGTTTCAACATATAAATTTTGGGGACTAAACATATAGTCCATAACAAACTCTATTGGTGTATTTGCTCATCCCAGAATTGGTTCTAATTTTTTTAAATCTTCTTCTTTTGCTCATCCTGTTTCTCACTAGGAATTATCTTGTGCATCTTTTCACCTCAAAATCCTATGTGTTTTTCGAAGACCAAATATACCATTTTAAGAGGCCTTTCTTAATTTCAGTAGATTTTATCTCTCCATCTCTGAGTTGCAACATTAACCTCCGTCGTGAACCTCTATGATTTGAACCTCTCTTAGGAAATTGATCCTATAAATTCCTGTATTTCAGATATTTTAAATTTTCTTTTATTCTCTAACAAGTGTATAAATTACTGGAGAGCCAGGAACTTTGCCTTGGGTCTTGGAATCCATAGCATTACTTCACATACTGCCAGTACATGTTGTCAAATGGATAACTGGATGAGCGTGTGATTAAATGAGCAAGCAAATAAACCAGTGAATCGGTTCCCTATAAAATATTTGTAATCCTCCAAGAGGACCCTATGGGTCAAGTTTTATCCCAACCTAGGAGTACAGGTAAGTCTACCAGTATCCTCTTGTTTCCCAGAAACAATCCGGTAGATTAATGTTACAGCGTTTTGTAATTTACTGAACCCAAATGTGAGAGCTGAACAGACTAAAAGCCTGGAATTGGTAAATATACAACCAGCCCAAGACAAAATCGTGGGAAGGGAAGTTGTTTCTTTCCCAACTTTCTTCTGGTCCTTGTTTTTATCCGTTCTCCCAAACCCACCCTCTCTCCTTCCTTTCTTCCTTTCCTTTTTAGGGGTCAGTGCTGACACAATACCAATAGGGTGTGTGTGTGTGTGTGTGTGTGTGTGTGTGTGTGTGTGTGTGTGTGTGTTATAGAGACAAAATTTATTGTAAGGAATTGGCTCATGTAATTATATAGGCTAACAAGTCTCAATATCAGCTGTTTCAAAGTCAGAAAAAAAATCTTTTGGGGGAAAGTTAGTTTGGCCTCACCACTGGATAGCCCAGAATTTAACTGGCTTTTCAATAGTGAAATTGTTATGTAGTTACTGGGCAGTCAGGAAGCAATTCTGTGGGAGTAAAGGTGGTGACCTGACAACCACCAGCTGGTAGCAGGTAGAAACCAGGGCAGCAGGCAAAACATGCAGGGCTTTCAGGAGTAGAAAGCTGGCTTGATGGGAACCCTCTGAGATATAGGCAGGTTGCACAGGGACCTGCAAAGAAAAGTGAGGCACTGATGAAGAGAGGAAGATTTTGGAGTGCTAATTTCCATGTCAATTGTATAGCAGGAAGGTTATTGCCAGGCTGCAAAGTTGCTGAAGGACCACATTTCAGCCACATGACAGAACAGGGCACCAGATGTCAGTATACCTACTCTGTTGGCTCAGCAAGCAGCAGCTGGACAAGGCAAGAGAGCCCCTTTCTCCAGTGAAGTCCCTCCAGAGACATCCATTGAGAACGCTTAGCATAGGTTTCACTTTCAAGGGGGAACACTAAAAGAAATCATCTGTTATCATAGAGCAAAAGTTGAAGGGTGAATTGGGAGCTGAAAGGCAATAAATTGATAAGTGGCATACTGGCTGTGAGTATCAGTCGTGAAAGCCAATAAATTCCCTTCTGGTTTTAGACATTTTCTGCTAGATTTTCTGAAAATTGCAATTGAAAGATTGAAAAACCCTGCCCTCATACCAACAGGGTTTTTCATTGAGCACTGTGTACTTATCTGCCAGACTTTCTGCTACCATTTTGCATCCAAAATTTTTCTGCCTGAATCTTTTATTTAAGTAGAATCCCACTAATTGTCATTGATATTCATGTTCACAGCCTATCATTAGCATGTCTTTATTTTAATAAGAGTGTTCAAGAATGAAGGCTTTTTCATTTATTTTTTTATTGTTGTTCAATTACAGTGGTTTGCATTTCTCTCCATTACTCTCCTCTGCCCTACCCACACCCCACCTTCCATTTTCAATCCTCACCTGTTGTCTTCGTCTCTGGGTCCTTCATACAATGAAGGCTTTGAAAAAAAGGATAATAGAGTTTGGGGGTACCTTGAAACACTGATAGAAAGATATTTAAGGGACACTGGCACTTGGGGTTTCCCTCAAATAATTACACTATGTCTATAATATAACGCAGTCAGATTGTCCAGGTTCTCAAACCTGACTGGTCTTTCTTTAATTCTACAGTGGAAACAAAACATAGCCCCAAAACAAACAGTTTATTTTCAGTAAGAAAGAAAATTTAAATAAGCAGCCATAATAGTCATAGACTATTTGAGTAAAAAGACCATAGTTTTTTGTGCCTTAAAAAAAAAAAAAGAAAAATTTTAATCAATACTCTTGGTGATCAAAATAATTGCTTTGTGTTTTAGATTCCGGGGAATTTATAGAAGTCCTTAGATAACATTGCCCGGTTGAAAAGTTTGATTTTAAGATTAAAACTAATATACTTTTAAAAAAACTGTCAGTGATTTCTTCTAATCTCCTCAGTAGTCTCGTCTATATAACAGTAAAGCTGGTCATTGTCACTTGTTTATAAGTGTTTTTTAGTTCCAGGGCTTTATAACCACAAAATTTATTATTAAAAAGTTTTAGTTCACCTCAAATACTTTCTCTGCTATTTGGAAAAATATCTAGGGGAAAATTCACATAAGAGAAGTAAACCCAATTTAACAAAAAAACATGAAAATTGTTGATGAAGTGTTTTATGTGCACATGTGTTTGGCCCAAAGGAAACATCCAGCTGGCTCTGGGAGTGGGAGGCACAGTGCAAAGAGGCTGTATCGCCTCCTCTGCCTGGTTGTGTTGGATAAATGGATCATTTTATTGTCAGGTTGGTCGAGACTGTATGTCAACATTATACAGGAAGGTCCCAAAGGTATGCAACACAGAAGCTATTCCAGCTTTCTTCACTTGATGTTATTAAATGAGCTCACAGTCTGTAAGATAAAAGTTAGATAAATTGAAGGCCAATAACTACCTGGTTTTATAGCAGTAGTTTAAGTTCAAACTCATAAACACATGAGTTTATGTGTGTTTCCATGAAAAGACTACATTTGAAACGACACTCTAACAGAAAAAATTTACCAGAGAAAACAAAATTTACCTGTGAATTGCTGTACTGATTGGTGGAATGTTTTTTTTCTTTTCAATAACAACAGTACAACTTTCACCTAAGAGTGTGTGAAAACTATAAGCCCTAACCATTGATAGTATTTTTTATTTGAAAGATCAGAAACATATTAGATGTCCATTTAGAAAATTTTGGCTAGGTCGTATATAAGGAACATTAATACATTCATGCCACAAAAATTTATTACCTATCATATACCAGGACACTGGTTCCTGCCTTCATGAATCTGTCTAGCATGTGAGAAAGTTTTATTGCTGTAAACATCTATCATTATCATGTGTTAAATAGGTACCACACTTCTAAAGATACATAATAAAAATAAACATTACTTTATATAGTGATATAATTACCAAAAAGCATTCATATATAATCAATGGCAATATTCAATATTCAACATATTTATTAATTGGTAGAGAACAGGCCCCAATACACCAAAATGCAAATAGAATAAGATTAAATTTAGAAGAAATCAATGCAGTATAGAATCTCAGCAATTTTGTTCATTTATTTGTTGGTTTTTAAATTTCCATTGAGCAAGGGGCAGAATCTAAAAATGGAATCTATCTGTCACCACCCCTCATCATAAGTATATAAGATGAGGCGTAAGAAGAGGCCAATTAGAAATCAATTATTGGCAATTAGAAATCAATTATTAACACATATTTATTACATGCACTAGGTCTGTCCAGAAAGTAGATTGCATAGTACATCCAGCAATGTATTATGAAAAATAGAAACATTTATTGAAGAAGATTCCAGATACAATAAACATTGTCAATAAGACAATGACACCTCAGTCTTCTTCAAAGTTATGAGCTTCTTGAGACAATCTGGTTCATCGGTAGCAGTTTGAATCAAGTCATTAGCAACTGCAGCATAATGTTCCTTCTGCTTGGGTAGCAGAAGCCATGGAACTAATTTTGCTATGATGTGTTTCATGCCAAGATTCTGCATGAAAGTCTCAGACACAGTAGTTCTGGAATCCCCAGATCAGCTTCTAGTTCCTACACTGTTGGTCACTGATCTTTGTTGATTTCAGCCCGAATGCATTCCACTTTCTCAGGTGTTCTGCTTGTTGCAGGCTTTCCAGAACATGGATCACTTTCAATTGATTCTCAACCATCTTTGAAGCATTTGTTCCACACTTTTATTTGTACTATACTCATTGCGTCCCCCTCGAAAGCCTTCTGAATCATCCGAAAAGTTTCCACAGAGGAACACTCAAGCTTAATGCAAATTTGGATGCAGATTCATTGCTTTACTTGTTCAGTAATTTTTAATGTGATGGCCACACAGTACACATGCTCACTCAACAGCATCTGCCAACACCACTGACTAGTACAGTGAAGTTATCATTGTTCACACATGTGCATTCCAGTCCACTCTCCTTGTTTGCCCGGTTACATTGATGTTGCACAAACTGTTCTCATCATGTTAACGATGGCTGAACTTTTTCCAGACGGACCTCATACAGCATGTGTCAGGAACTGTGCTTGGAATTTGCTCAAGACAAGTTGCAGGATGCTAATGAGTAAATATAAATAAGGAAGAATAAATCAGAGGTACAGTGTTAGAATATTGGCTGTGGTAAAAACCAGACCAAGGACAATGTATATAGGATAGAAAATATTTCTTTGCATGTTTTAGGCTGGGAAGAAAGTTGTGAGAAAATGTAGATTGCAATAACAAGTAAAGTAAGAATAGTCATAATTATTTAGCAAGAACTTGCAAGAGATAGAAGATATGGGGCCATGAACACATGTGAAAGAAAAAAGGAAGAATGACTCTTTTTCTGTGGAAAGATGGGAAAAGACATGTATGGATGAGAACTGCAAATCAATGTAGAGGCATGAAAGTCAAATTAGTCTTAGGATGATGATAGGAATTATCATCCTAAGGATGATGGAAGGAAAAAAAATGCCCAAAATAAGAAAGAATAAATGAACTTTAAGGAGGGAATGTGAAGAAAGCTCTTCACAGCTGTAACAGCTGTTTCCTCTGCAAAGTAGTCAAGGTATTCAGCTGAACAAAAGTATAGCATTAAATACAAAGCTTGAAACTAGTGGTAAAAACTTACTAGTATAGGAAATGGACAAAGATATGTAAATATTTGCTAGATCATGTTGAAAGTCCAATAGCAGTCGGAAATCATAAATGTAGAAGGCCAACAAACAATATGGTATGTGATTTTCTTCAGTATTATTCCATGCCTGGCTCCAGAATCAGATCAAACAGTTAGCTAGGTTATTCTAGAATTTATTAGGATAATGAAACCAGAAGTTCATAAGAGTGTTGGAAATTAAGGGTGCTGGTGAAAAAGAGATTCAACTGAATGATCATGGATTATCAGTTTGATTGCATGAGGAAATGAAGTCAAAGTCTTATTGATCAAGAACATATAAAGCCAGCAAAGTAGAAGAATTAATGAAAGTGAAGAGCAGCCATTCCCCTGCATAAAACTCTTTAAGGGCATCTTGCAGCCCGGAAAAAATAAAGTTTAATTGACAGCTTATAATAGGGCTTTCCATAAGTTCATTTCTCACTCCTTCCCTCAAAAGTCCCCAGGCCTACAGCATGTCCTGGCACACAGAATTGTTGGGAACCACCCTGCCTGGTTTCAGAAGCTTTAACCCCCATGGCTAAGGCTGAGTAAAGAGACCTTGGGACCATAAGCCACAAAGGAGACAGGCTTATCTTCCTGTCAGGGGAGCCTTCTCTGCCCCATTTACTTCACACTCCTTAGCCACAGCAGGATGACTAGTTAGCCAACAACAGGTAAGATTCCTCAAGGGAGGGACCAGCTAAGACAGGCAGAGTCTCAAAGGGGCCTTCAGGGAAGGACTTGGAGATCTATAGAAAAAAGGGGTGATGGACCCTTGCCCTTCTGCTCCGACATAGCCTGACTCCTCATTCTGTCTGCAAGAAGTCTCTTAATCTCTTGGCTGCCTTACTTCCCCAGCCTGACTTAAGCCTGAAACAGTGACAGGGGTTGGTACAGCCCTGGGCAGGAGTGGGTGGTTCCCTGGGGCCATCAAGCCTAAGAAAGAATGTGTGAAATCCTGTGAAATCTGCTTTCCTGAGAATGTTCTCAATTTTCTGATAATGGTCCAAGCATGAAATGAATTTGTTTCCCAAAGTTTTATGGCCCTTTCTTTAGCTAACTGATCCTGACTCAGAATAAGCCCTCATAGTTCCTTGAATGTTATCTATTGTTTGATGATTACTGCCTGAGGGTGATGAATGACGACCTTCCTTCAGGTAATGCTCCCAGAAAAGCAATAAAAGCTTGTCCAGCCAAGGGTCAGGGTGCTCTCTCACTCAGAGAGGGGCCATGCCATCCCCTTTTCTCCACAGGGCTGCAGTCTGTGTGAATTTGTTCATTGCATCCATAACACTGTGGACACCGCTGGTCGGAGTCCCCATCACAGAATGACTATGCCTTCATGTCACCGCTGTCCTTCCTAAAAAGCTACTGCTCTTCTCCTAAATCCCCACTCACCTGATGAACTGTTCAGCCCTCGAGATTCATCTCCCTCATCTCTTCCTTTTTAAGCTCTCCTTCTGTAATTTGTCTGGAAAAAAGTGGCTGCCAGTTTTCAGCCCATTCCTGTAAACTCAAGTTATTACTCTGTTTAAAGCCATTGATTCTGGGAAGACAAATACAATTTTTAAAAAAATGTTTTTAAAGCCTCAAAACTAATCATGCAAACTTGACCTCTTAAAGACATCCTTAACTTATCCCCTTCCCTCAACACTTGCTCCTTCCAGGCAACTGACCACCAAGGTCTGTCAATTCAGTTTCTAAAATGTATCTTAGGGTATGCCTTCATCCATTGTCACTTCTGCTGCCCTATTATAACACCAGAGCACACTTCAGCATGCCTACTACGAATTAGTCTAAACCATCTTTCACACCATTGCCAGAGATAGCTTTTCAAAAACAAATCAAGTCATTAATGTCACCCTAATAAATTTAAAATACATAAATAAATGAATAAATAAATCAGATCACATCCCTATCTTCGCTTTCATGTTTTTTAAGCTGTCCTCTGTTTCTTACAAAAGTAATGTCAAACTCTTTACAATCGGACACTTGCTGTCTTTCTCTAAATTACTTTTCCAATCTGACTCTACATCTTTTCCCACCCATCCCTATGCGTTACACTGTCATTGTCCAAACACACTCTTCTGCCTTCTTATCTATTTCTCTCCCTTCATCCTGAGCCCCCACTTCTCTGAGAATTCCTGCTCCAGCTCAAATGTGATGTCCTCTCTGTCGTCTTCACAGAACCCCTGAGTGACACAGATTGCTCCCTCATCTGTTTTCCCACAGGACTGTACACAAACTTGTCACAGCCTTTATCACATGACAGTATAGTTATTAACTTACTTGTCCATCTTCCCAGCTATACTCTGAGCCCCTGAACAGAGGCAAGAATGGTGAAATATTTATTCTTGCATGAATAGTCCCTACCATATTTCCTGGAATATACCAGTACATGTGAAATGCTCAATAAATGTCTGTTGAGAGAACAAATGGACTGAGTGAATGAATGAGTGATCGAATTATGTAACTTGGATGGTGCTTGCTATATATTTTGTAGATATTAATTAAATCCAAATCCTCCAGTTACAAAAAAAGAAAATCCTTAAAAGTAGGTATAAATTTAAAATATATGATCTCTGAGGCAGGGGGTAGAAGAGGGTATAGTGGGGATAAATGATAGAAAGAAACTGACTTGGGCTGGTGAACACACAATGCAGTGTATATTGTATCACAGATGATGTATTATAGAATCATACACCTGAAACCTATATAATTTTGTTAACCAATGTCACCCCAATAAATTCAGTAAAAAAGAAAAAACAAAATATAAGATTTCTAAGTATCTTTTCCAACTCCAAAATTCTAGGATTATACTGTAAACTGACCTAAAGCTTTTCTCCAGGCCTGTAGGATTAGAATTCAATATGGGACAGGCAAATTCATAGAATGGGATCTAGTGTGTTGTTTAGGGTACATATCTAATTAATTTTATCCTATTAACTTTAATAAATTATATTTTATAAAGCTTATGCATTTCAATCAGGCAAAACTGAATTATGTGTAATAGTTGATCTTTAAAAATGGTAACATGGTGAAGAAAGTGCTTTTTTCTAAATCCTTGTCAGCTTGAGTGACATGTGAGTACCCAGCACTAAGCATCTGTTAGGGAAATCTTATTACTCCGTGTCTGTCACTAGAAAATTGGAACAAACGTTGCAAGACCTACACACTTAAAATGTTATGATGTGTTTTTAAAACTGCTTTCCACAGAAGGCCTTTTATTTTATTAGAAAATTATAAGCAAACAAGTCTTGTTTAACGGCTTTCAAAGTATAAGCACATTTCATGTCAAAATCGTATCACTCTTGAATGCCTACTTGCGTGAGAAATCTGTCAAGCCCTGGTGTCCAAGAAAATAGGGTACCACAGCAGAAGATTTCTTGCTGAGGGATATAAGGTATGCTCAATTAAACCAACACAGCATGTGTAATGGTCTGATTCCATCTCAGGAAGAACTGTCAGATTTCTTTTCTGGGATCAAAATTCTCCTAACGCCTAGACTTTTGGGTGAATCCCATGTAACAAGAGATGCAATCTTGAGTTTGTGTTTCAGGGAAGGCTGGGCTCTTATTTTTTTCTCCTCTTAACATTAAAAAACTTGTGGAAATGTTTCCTTCTCTTATCTTCTCTATCTCTGCACCTTTCCATACCTCCCTTAGCTTGATAAATGTTTTAACTAACAATTACAGAAAACATGTGTGAGATGCTAAAATTACAGTGACTTTTTCAGAGGAATCAACTGTTTCTTGCAGTGTTATTTTACTTGAAAGTCATTCCCAAGTGCTTTATCTCTTCAAATATCAAAAAAGTTCTACATGTGCTGAAAACAATTTAGATGTTAATAAAATATGGTGGAAAAAACTAAAGTGCCCCAATGTCCCTTTCATAATATGTGCTACTTGACAAATTTGTAACAATTCTATTTCTCTAAGCCAACAGAGATCATGCACACAACTCTTCCTCAACAGAGGTGACAATAAATACATAATACTTAAGATACATGTTTTCTTATATATATATATTTTTAAAATGACTTCTGAATATGACAAAATGATTATTGTGTGTTACTAAACTGCCATCTACTGTATTCATTCACCCAGTACACAATATCATCTCTTACAGACTTGCTTGCCTTTTTCAATGAATAAGTGAATTCCCACCCCCACCCCCAGCTGTTTCTTGACATTCTTTCTCTCCCTTGTTCTAGCCCTGTGTACTCCGAAAGACCAGGAAAAAAAAATGTTTCAACTAATTATAGTCCTATCAAAGCCTTTCACATCATTTAAGTCTTAGATTGATTATTCACAGTGCCATGAAGACGTGTCAGTTTGAAACAAGAAGAGGTTTAGAGAGGTTTGCACTTTGCAGAGTGCCACCTGTCTCCAAAGGGCACATTCATTAAAAAGCTCCAGGTGCAATTTGTAAGAGCAAAACAGCATAATGAAGTTCTTTGCCTCCTTGTGCACTTTTTGATTAATAACATCCTCCTTCAGTTCTAGCAGATTGCACACCAATGTTCGCTGCAACAAACCTAAAATACCAGCCTACTTTTCTATCCTTCTCCCAATTGAGCAAATTGCCATTTATCTGAGACACAAATCAAAAGAACATTAAAAAAAGGGATACTTCTGGCACAAGCTACTTTTATAAGAAAAGAACAGCTAATAAGCCAACTGAATGATATTTATTCAATAAAGAACATTTAATATGTGTCACTGATCAAATTCTACCTAATCCTCCCTGTCTTATATCTGCACACATAAAAATCCAATTGATATTTATACTGATAACCTGAAGGCATTATTAAATTCAAAGTTGTCTCCCGAATCATAAAAATGAGTAAGAAAAATGGCCTTTATCAAATACTTACTATTTACTAGGCATTTTCACTGGCACTATCGCATTTTATCCATATAACAGCCTACTCAGGTGGATGATGTTATCCTCATTTTCACCACTGAGTGTGATCGAGACCCAGACTTACATAATACAAACTAACATTTATTGACTGTTTACCATTTTCCTGGCATGTTGTACATTACGTTAGAGGGATTGCTTCAATTAACCCTCAAAACCACATTATGGAGTAGATACTATCATTATTCTCATCTTACTGGAGTTGGCCAAGATCTGGACCCAGGTAAACTGGTTCCAATGCCTATACTCTTAACCCCAGCATTATGCTCCTTAAGAGTGTGTCTGTGTACTTTATTGTTAAATTAGTTATATAACTTTGTTTTTGGAAATTGAGAATATATATTTGATACACATAACTTTCACTTGCTCTAACTCCCCTCTTAATAGCTATTCATACTTACTTTTCATTGTGCATTTATCATCGAGCATTTATATACATTATCTCATTTGAAATTCATACACGTATATAATATTACTCCCATTTTACTGTGATAAAGCTAAGTCTTGGAGAATAATAACAATAACCACAGCAAACACATGGCACTTTCTATTGCTAGATGTTCTACTTACAAAAAGTTTTAAATATGGTACTCATTTAATACTGACAAAACCAATACAATGTATTATTACTCTTGTGATACAGCTGAGAAAATTGAGAGGTAACACTTTAGTCAGCGTTACCCAGCTAGCAGGCAGCAGAGGAGGAATTCTAGGTCCAGAGCCATGATTTTAACCACTGCTCTAAACCGTGGAACACTTTAAAGTAGCCAGTTCCTTGTTTACTGCAGCAAATGTTAGCCACATGCCTTAACTATAATAGCATTTATCACAAACAAGTCAAAAAGCTTCGTAAGTATTTTTTTTGTGTCTCATCTAATTTTTATTTCTGAGAACACTTTTAGCAGGCTTGCTTGTTCCTGCACTCTGAGGCCCTCCTCCCAGTCCGGCCCATACCAAATCCCAGCGATATGAGTCAGAATTCTTGACTGCAAGTGACAGAAATCCAGTGCAACGTAACTTAAAAAGAGAATGTGTTGACTTGGCTGATGTAATAGGGAAGTCCAGGAAATAGACAGGGCTTCAGACGGAATAAAATTCAGGGATTTAAGTGCTATATTCGGAACTGACTTTCCCTTCCAACCCCTTATTCTGCCTCTCTCAGTATCTCACTCTAATTCTCTCCATCAATCAGCGTTCATTGTCTCTACTTAACTTCTTTTTGTGGGTGAGCCCCCCTCTGCATATTGGGTCTCATATTTGCATTTAACCAAATGCAAATATGGTCCAATGGACAAAGAACGTCTCTCTCCCAACATTCCTACATGAATCCTATGGAATATTCTCATTGGGTTTTGCTGCTTTACGTATTAATTCTCCAAACAATCCAGGCCTAGGCAAGCTAACACCCAGGATTACATGATCAAATCAGACTCACACAAATCAGAGATTTTACCTAGTATTAAGCTTTACTAAAGTTTCAAGAGTACAGGAAATCAAAAGGTAAAGCAGAGAAAGGTCTGGGACATTCTTGCCAGGTTGTTACATAGTGGTTTCAATGTCAGGTTTTGCAGGCTTTTACCTCATTGAATAAAGTGAGTAATTTATGAAACAGCTCCATTTTATACCCCAGAGAATTGTGTAGCTTATGGGACATGCTTCTGGGAGGCCCTGTCCGATAAATCAATAGATTCCAGGTTTATTTACTGCAAGTAATCCCTACCAGGTGAGACATTGTTGAGGACTGATAGATAAGGCCTCCTCCTCCTGCCTAAAATCAATCATTCCATTTACTTGGAAGCCCAGTTGACAAGGAAATCAAGCCAGATCTCCTCCTCCTCCTCTGTTCATTTCTGCCCCCCTTAGATGTGTCCCTCAGGTAAAGGGAGTGGATCTTAGGCCAGCTGCTTCCTCCCTCCTACTCTTCAGGGGACTGGAAAGGGGACTAAGAATTCTGATTGGAAAGCCTCAGAGTCCCAGACTGCTTGGGGTGAAAGGACTGACCAGGACTGACCATCCTCTTGGAAGCACCTGGAGTTTCCTGACAACAGGAAAGTAGGTATAAACTTTGACTGCCCTTATCTATTGCTCCATGTCTAGACAGGAGAGTTTTAACAGTTGTTTTGTTATAACTTTCGTGTTCCTAAACTCTGTCTACCTATCTCTAATTTCAAGCTGTAAAAGACTCTCCAGTTAATATCATATGGCTCATTTCTAGGAATACAGGCAAAAGAAGTAGTGACATCAAAGAATGGGAATAACTTGACCAGATCTTGGGGTCTATATTAATAAATCCAAAAGAATGTTTAACAAGGCCACAAAGAAACTTTAAAGTGGAAGATAATATCCCAAGTATGTGTTTTCTATCCTATTCACATGTCCTCACATCTGTTTGCACACAGAAATTCTAACATAACTACTGAATTCTTTAGCCCTAAGAAAGGGGCACAAACAGCTATCTGGCAGACCTTACAATCCAGTAGGCACCTTTTGTTTGGCCAAAGCAGGATTTAGTTTTAGGTTGAATGTGAAGGTCTTTGAACAGCTGATCACAATCTCCCTCATTATCTGGTATTTCAACAGGCCTTCTTCCCTCATTTATGCTGCTGCTTGGTGGTCCTTGTAAACATTTCAGTTTTTGAGCCATTGTTTAAGGACTTGGTTTCTGATAAACTGAACATATCTTTAAAAGGATGCATACTTTAAATTGTTTTTAATTATTTACACTGGTATGAATGAGTTTCTCAACTGTTCTTCATTGGCATGAAAACCGAAAACAAAGAAAAGAATAAAATATGAAAGAAGTCTTTAAAGAAATGTGCAAAGCTGTAGAGAGTTTCTGTAAGTTTGTTAGAGCCAAACTGAAAATATATGCCAGGGTGGAAGACCTCAAGTGCTGCCCTGACTGGAGTTACTCAGTGGTGTGGGCACCGTCCCTTAGACTAAATATCACCAGTTTGATTCCTAGTCTGGGTGGTGGACCAGGTCCCCAGATGGAGGCATGCAAGAGGTAACCCATCAATGTATCCCTCTCTTTTTCCCTCCCTTCTCCTATCTCTAAAAATGAATAAATAAAATCTGTTTTTAAAAAAGCTCAAATGCTCCAGAGAATAATGGTTTTGCAGCTTCGTTTTACATGCGAAATTAAGGAGGGAGTGTAAGGAACATTACATGGAGGTGGGGGAAAAAGCAAGGAGGGGATTGGATTACAGGACAGGTAACAAGATCATGTGCTGTCTTGAGGGAAGTTTACATCAAAGGTGTGTTAACCTAGGGGCACAGAAACAATGGACAGGGCTTGTTTAAGGCAAGGATAAACCTTATACTAAAAGTTAAATGCCCGGGGCATGACTACCCACCAAGACCTGCCTGGTTAGGAATTTATCAAATCACTCTGTGAGGTCACGCCCTTTTTTTGAGGTAGCAGGCATACAGCGGACCAGGACTCGGGTGAACCAGACATCTAGTGCACGAAATTTAAAGAGTAACTCACCCTTAAGTGAAACCTTCAGGCTCAGCTCCTGGAAGGCAGGTGAAATTTAAGGAGGTGAAATTTACCTCCTTAAATTCCATACTCCTCATGACTTAATTTCGTCATCACACTTGTCCTAGTCCTAAAGGACAAAGTTTAACCAGACTTGGTTTCTGTTGCTGGTAATGAAATAACCCTGATGCATTTCCCTTCTCCGCCATGAACTGGGACAGTTGTTCCTCCTGGAAACACCCATCATACCTTCTAATCATGCGTATACTACCCTTGTCACAGTGCTTCTTATCTCATTGCATGTCTTTATTCACCAGCACTCTGAATTCCTCCAAGAAAGAGGTTATAATACTTTCCTCTTTGTAGCTACAGTATCTAGCCCTGTCCTGTTGAACAGTGAATGAAAGAACATGCTGTTAACATCGAGCATGCTATTCCTCCCGTGTCGTGGGGCATATGTGAGTCCGCATGTCAGCGAAGTTTTTTATCTTCACCGCAAATGATGGGCGAATTTCAATCATTTTTATTATTCTAATTTTAATAGTGATTTTCCTACAAACATGCTACAAACTTGCATGCAATCTCAGTATTGTTCCTTTTTGTTGTTGTTGTTAATATATTTGCAACTCACGCCTTATGTATGTTTTGTCTTTCCGTCTCCAGCAGGGTCAGCCTTCTTGACCTAAATAGACTAGTATATACAATAATTAATTTATAAAAGACTCTGAAATACCAGCTGGCAAAATCTCCTATTAATGGTTTGCACAGAAAAAGAGAACATTTAAGTTGTAGGAGATTTGTACAGTATGTATGTATGTATACTCACGTCTTTTAATCCACTGAGTTTCCAAGAATGGCAAATCATGAAGTACAGTAAGTAAACAATGCTTAAAATTTTTGTCACTTTTTTTGGCACATTTAGTTTGAATTGTGGAAAGAAACCTGTGTGACAAAATATTCTCAGATATGTACGAGGGAGGACCCAAAAATGAAATTCATTTATAAAAAATTTTTTTTCTTACAAGTTTAAACTTTAATCACCTTCAAAGTACTCTCTACCTGATGCAATATACCTACCAAAGACATTTTTTCCACCGCTTATAACAGTTTTTGAACTTGACAATTTTGATGCCTTTTAGTGCTTCTAACGTTTTTGTTTGTTTGTTTGTTTGTTTCTTTGTTTCACCTTCTCCACATGGGCAAAATGTTTCTCTTTGAGGACATTTTTTATTTGAGAAAACAACAAAAAAAAAGTCACTCAGGGTGAGATCAAATGAATAGGGAGGGAGAGGCAGAGGGGTCTTGCCATTTTTTGGTCAAAAACTGCTGTATACTCTGCGCTGTGTGGGTGGGTATGCTAGTAAATGACCCACCATGAAATGGGCAGACACATCAAAACAGTGTTCAAAGAAATTTCACTGAAACTGAACACAGCCTCTCACAACAATGCCAGCTGGCACATTGATACAGAGGGGTTCCCAGAACACTCACCTAGCACAGGAAGCCTGTACTACAAAGGGTCTCACCCTCCAGAAGATAATTCTAGTTTGGGGGGTCCCCCCTCATATATTTGGGGTACACAAGGCTTGAATGTCATGAATACCCACACACATATCCCAAGCACTATAATAAACTATTTTGTTCTTAAAACAATGTCAAAGAGAAAAAGATGAACAGTCAGTTTAAGGATTTCTCAATGCTTTGAGAGAGTGACAACTATAATGGCCATTTCTTGGAGCATTTGCCTATTCAATAGCCATGACAGGCAGAATTTTAAGGTTTCCAAGATTTCTGCCCCATGTATTGGACCTTCCTCCACCCTCCCACCGTCACCTTTTAGTGTGGGCAGGACCTGTGAATATTATGGGATGTCACCCTTTGACTAGGTTATGTTGCACAACAAATGTGAGAGAATCATTTTTCCATGATTACGTTACTTTACATAAGACTGCTCTCATGGTGGTGGTGCTGGTGGTAAGAGAATGGTAGCAGCAGTAGCAGAAACAGATTACAAAGAGATTCTTCTACAGACTTTGGAAAAGTAAACTGCATGTGGTAAGGAGTCATGTGGTTAGAACCTGAGGGCCATCTGTAGGAAATGAGCAAGCCCTGGCTAACATCTGGCAAGAAAGTGGGGACCTCAGTTCCCCAGCTATGAGGAACTGAAGTCTATCAAAAATCTGAATGAGCTCGGGAGATGACCCTGAGCCTCAGATGAAATTGCAACCCCAGTCAATACCTT
Source organism: Artibeus jamaicensis (assembly GCF_021234435.1). NCBI lineage: Eukaryota > Metazoa > Chordata > Mammalia > Chiroptera > Phyllostomidae > Artibeus > Artibeus jamaicensis. Next base: position 18,776,103 of record NW_026522025.1, on the reverse strand, counting down.
GACTGCTCTCTGTGAAACCCTAGGCAGAAAATAAGCCGTGGTCAGACTTTCTGACCCAGAGAAGCTGAGAGATAATAAAAAGTGTTGCATTCAGCTGCTAAGCTTGTTGTCATTTGTTACATAGCACTAGAAAACTAATTCAATAACCAACTGCTTTTTCGTTTCTGTGGGTGCTACCCTATTCCCACAGCGGTGCATCCCAGCAGTCAGGGTTGCATATTACACCAGGCCCCAGGCCACCTGACGAGGCTGATTGGATCCGACCCAAGCTAGCACAGCTATTGCCTTTGTCTGGAAATGTGAACTTGGAGTTGAAGATTCCAGTTAGGAGTCTCTTGAATAGAAGATATATAACTGTGGATGCTATAGTAACACTGTTCTGTCCAGGGCTGCCTCTAGGGTATCCAAGGCCCTGGAGGAAATATTTGGGGGTGTGCAGGTCAGATGCTCTCTACAGCAACAATTTGATTGTAAAAGTAATTACAAAAATCATGGGCCCATACAAAGCGTAGTGATTTACTGATAAAGTTTTGGGGAAAGAAAAACGTACTAACATAGATGTTTATTGTCTAAGCACTGCACATGAAAAATTTTCCCGGTTTCCAGGACCTATTACGTTGTGTTATTTATTGTCAAAAATACTATCCCTGGCTAATTTCATATATCTCACTAGAAGGAAAAGGTGGCAACACTATTGTTATTCACACTGCCATGAGTGTTTGGAACATTTTTCACCTTTTTTTAAAGAAATTTTTAAATTGAAACAGTATAGATCTTGCCTCTGCAGTTCTCTAATGCCATTAATTCACTGCTGATTGCATCATTACTCATGGCAATATCTATTGTGCCACCTGTGACTGCTGGCTCCCCGCGACTCTCTAACGTTAATGGGCTTCGTTGATGATTACCACAAACGCAAGTCTTACACAGAGAATTCAGGAAAGTGGAAGCAGTTATTCCATTTTATGATCGTGTTAAGTTTACCACTTACAATTTTATAGCATTATTTGTAGAATTTAAAGCATTAACCTAGGACAACATGTTTTCCAAACATCTCTTCTCTTGAACTTACTCTTCTCTTCCTTTACTGCATTGCTACAACATGACCCTTTTAATGGTGGCTGTCTCCCTGACTTCCAAACATATGTTACCAGTGGTGATTGGAGGCGAGGAGCCCTGGGCAGAGCAAGAAGAGCAAGCCATATCCATCCCTTGTTCTCCAGGGCTTAAGACCAATCCTGGAAAGCAGGCTGTCACCACATTGAGAAAAAGACTTTGCTAGAAGGACCCACTGGATTTGCAGCGCTACAGTCTAGAAAACCCCGGAAGGGGACAAGCATGGCCCTGACCAGGACTACCTGGCATGTATTACAGTGGTGCTTGACTGTCCTGACCATCAGCAGCAGGGTGGGGCAGGGAACCTCAGAATCGAGGGCACCTGCTGCTACCTGTGCTGTCTTTCTACCATTGCTGTCTACCAAACAGCTCCTGGGTTTGAGCACAGACAGGGGCGAGCCCATATACCAAAACATAGGTGCCTCCAGCCCAAGGAGGACATTGGCTAGCCAAAGCCCTGAACTCCTCCTGTGTCTAAAGTTAGCAAAAATCACCCCCAAATCAGTGAATCAGCACCATTCAGAAGGCCATTTTGTTGTTTAAATCTGGTGTAATCCCATGAAAGAAATACTACCCTGGCCACAGGAGCTTCTGCTCTCTAGGATTCCTGGAGAGCATGGGTATGTAGCCCAAGGCCACCCACAGGCATAAGTCCCAGAGCTCCTCAGGCACCTCGTGGACCCCACGCACAGTTTGGGGATATTGCTGATAGGGCCCTGAAAGGGAGAAACAGGGACCAAAGCCATTCAAGTCCCTGTCCAGGTTTAGAGTACCCTACCCAGAAGGGCCTGCTGCCCTGGCCAGACCTCACTATGAGAAGTTTCAGGACACACACAGGACTAGGTCCCAGCTCCTGGCACTGGAGGGAACTTAGAACATTTCCAGAAAGGAAATGTGTGGACCCCCACTGAAGTACGTGGTTGGGTTAAGAGCCCCTCTTGCTCAGGTCTAAGGACAGTACTGTTTCTCTCTCTCCTATGAACTAAGCAGTAGAAAAAACTGGTTTGCAGAAAGATAATGGTGTGTAATTAGAGTTTAGCAAGAGACCGAGAAAGTGTGCTGCTTGGATGTGGGATGGCTTCTACAAGTCTCCCGAATCAGTACCCTCACCCTCCTATTCCATCACATACATTCTCTTTATAATGTTAACTTCTCCCCTTTTTGTTCTTTAAACCATATTGTTTTTATGTTACTTACAAGCAAACAGAGCTCTAATATAGCATGCAAAGCCAGATTCTTAGCTCTGCAGGTTCAGAAACTCAATTTTATCATTTTCACCAGAACCAACTAACCTCTCAGGGATAAATGTGTTAAGAGGACTTATAAGAAACTGATGTGTACCTCAGAATGCCAATTTCTCAATCTATAAAGAAACTTAAATCTAGAAATAATAACTTAAATTTTTTTATTGTTCTAGGAAGAATAACTTGTATGGGGAATTCACTCTGGGTCTTTTATCACAGTAGGTTAACTACACTCAAAAGATAAAATCTCTTCTGGGTACAGTTATTTAGCAAGTATTTAGCCAAATAGCTGAGAATATTTAGCAAGTATGTACTGAATGAAGAGATAGGTGGCATATAAGATGGGTAAATTTAAGTATTTATTTTTAAATCTGTTTTGAGAAGGAGATAAGTATTTATTTTAAAATCTCTTTTATTCATGTATTTTAGAGAAGGAGAACAAGAGAATGAGGCAAAGACACATGCACAGAGAGAGAGAGAGACAGAGAGAAATTTGGTGTTTCACTTATGGACGCATTCATTAGTATTCATTAGTTGATTAGTATGTGCCCTGACCTGACATCAAACCCTCAACCTTGGAGTTGTGGATGATGTTCTAACCAATTGGGCTACCTGGCCAGGTTTTAAACTTCTTACTGAAGTTAAAAATAATACCCAAGTTGTAAGTGTTGTGAAAAGCTGCTGTACATGGAGCTATTTTAAAGTTGAGTCAGAGCAGTCATTCCAGAGGAACTGCATTGCACATCGTACTCCTTGAATCTTTGGACTGTTTAAAGGGGGCAAAATAACCTTTGGGCTAGGCCAAAGCAGCACTGTCTTCCCAACAGCTGTTTTTCAAGCTAACAGGAAATCAGACCCCTTGATTACAAAACCTGATAATTAAAGAAATTCTTTAGAATCAGTAAATAGCCATGTATAACTGAGGAATAATTTAGCTAATTAGCACATAGAAATTTCTTCCTTTTATTAATCTAGTTATTTCCCTTCCTTTTCTCATAAAACCTCTTTGCCTTCACCCCATAATTGGAACTTTATCTGGGTTTCTGCTTGAATCAGTGCTTCCAAAATAGCTATCCTTTGATCTTAAATAAACTCTTGTTATCTCTTACTTTGGCCTTTTATTTTCAGGTTAACAGTATGCAGCTCAATGAATTTTTATAAGGTGAAGTAACTATGTAACCAGAACCCACATTATGGCAAAGAACATTATCAGGACCCCCAAATCTCCTTCATGTCCCCTTTTAGCCACTATCTCCTCCTTACTCCCTAGATTAACTATTATCGTAGATTAGTTTTAGCTGCTTTTGAACGTCATGTGAATGAAATCATAAAACATGTACTATTTGTGACTGGCTTTTCAATTGAATATTTTATTTGAGTCACAGCCATTATTCCATGTGGTTGCAATTTGTTTTTATTGCTGTATATAGTATTCATTTTACTATGTGAATATGATGATTTATTTAACAAGCTTATTTATTCATAAGCAGTTGCAAACTTCCAGTTTAGGCTAATGAATAGTGTAGCGATTAACATTATTATACACGTCTTTGGTGAATTTACGCGCATTTCTGTTGGGAGTATATTTAGGAGTGGACTTTCAGGGTCATCATGGGTTGGACGAAAGAAAGTGAAAGGATTAAGCAAAAAAGTATATATGTATACATACATATATACTTAATCACACACAACAGTGTGGTGATAGCGGAGAAAGTACAGGTAAGTGTCATGGACCCAGCAACACACGCTTCCAAGCCCAAGCAGAACACAGTCACTTCCGCCTCCGCCACTTAGCTCCGCCCATCTGGTCTACGGAAGTACAATACTTTACTTTTGGGTCCTCCCTCCGGTAGGGGGCTCTCCAAAGCTTCTAAAGCCAAGAAGGCCTCCCGCCTGGGGTGTCCCTGCCGCGCCTGTTAGTTTATTTCTAGAGAATACGCTTGCATTATAATTCTTTAGGCAAGGAAAAAGCCGCAGAGGCATCTCACTCTGGACAATAATGTTCAAACTCAGTCCCGGCGGAGTGCTTTTATTATCGAACCCTGACGCAGTGGTGGGTGGAGGTCAGGCGGCGTAAGGACAGACCCGCAGCGCTGGAAGTCCACGGTCCGCTTTCCTCCACCGAAGACGTAGCTGTGGGTGGCTGTGGTGGCGGTGTTTAAGATGTCGACCAAGAATTTCCGAGTCAGTGACGGTGACTGGATTTGCCCTGACAAGAAGTGAGTTCGAGAAGGGCCCGAATTGGAGAGGGGTTTATCGGGGGAGTCTTTTTTTAGCTTGGTTTGGCGTTTTCCTTTTTCTACGATCTCAGCCGGGTTGGGCGGCGAATCCCGGGCTCCAAGGCGGGAAGGAGGCTCCCAAGGCTCCGTAGAAGGGAGGCTTTCAAGAGCCTGTATTTTGAGTGTGTGTGCAGCGTTTGTTTTCTCGACGTTTTGTCTTCTAAAGAGCCTTTCTTCGGAAAGCGAGAAGGCCTCCCTGTACCCCCACCCCCACTCTGCGTGCGGCCAGGTTTCCGAGATAAGAAAACCTTCCTGGTCCAGCCTCGCTGGGTATTTGATCTCCCTCACGTGACTTTTCCCCGCAGAACTTTATCTTGTTGTGGGAAGGCTTCTCGCTCTTCCGCTTGCTCTTTTGCTTGTCATCGTTCATCTTGTTGGGTTTTTTTTTTCGTTAACGTAAAACTTCCGTTTGTACTGTATATATTTTCCCCCAAGCACTGTCGTCTTTCGATTTGGGAAATTCTGACTTATCTTCCTTTCGTTTCCCTGCGAGTAATTGAACCTTTTCTCCTCGGGAGAGCCGCCAGGCTTGAGGCCTGCGTCTTTGCCGCTGAGCCTCGCTCAGCCTTGCGGCAGAGAAGCACGTGCCGTGCTGGCTCTGCTTTTGACACTGTTGCTGAAGTCAGTGGGCTCCGGCAAACCGTGTTCATTGAAAGGCCCTGAAATAGGTGCATCTATTTGGAAATATGTGAAATTACTAGGAAAAGTCAGTGTCAGAAATACTGAATGCACAACTACTCGTGGTCAAATAAAACCTTTGATTTGTCGTGCCTGAGTTAGCCACAGAAACCACACGGAGTTTATACTGGGAAAGAGGAAAATTTTTGAAGCAAACACCTCGGTTTAATTCCAGCCCTATTGCTTATTAACTTTATGGAGGTTATTTAACTTTGCTTTAAAAAAGAAAAGACAAAACTGGAATTGAATGGCTTCCTTACTGTAAATACATGAAATAGCATAAATAGTGTTTGGAAAGCAAGTGATAGGAAACAAATACTCCTTGACAGGTCTTGATAGTTTTAGAAAATTAAAATATCTAATATCATTAAAGAAGATTAATTCCTTATTTTCCCCACATTTGTCTTCTGTCTACACATTAAGCAGTTTATATGGGATATTTTCTTTTACATAATACATTTTTGGTTCTCAGTTACATAAAAATTAAGATAGATGATTTCAAGGATTTCAAGTCTTTCTGACAGTATCGAACAAGAATAAGAGTGGTGTGTTATCAATAGCATTGCCTTCAGTGGTAAAGATTATTTGAAAACATTCCAAAGGTGTTCACCAACTTTTAACTTGTGGCGTTGGTCACTTGTAGAATGTGCTTGTCACGGCTTCATTAATGACAACCCACCGGAATGTTTGAAAGAGTCTCTCTAAGAGAGTGCATTTCAACTCATTTACAAATATGTTACTAGAGTGTTACTCCTACAACCTATAAGTCCAGAAAACATTTTTCAGAATATGTTTGGGTAAGAACAGTTATTTGAGCGTTGAGGAGCAACCTAAAAATTACTTAGAGTACTTTATTGGTAATTCCATACTTCACATCTTTATTGCATTCTAGTATAATAACTAAAAAAAAATGTAAACAGTTTTTTAAAATTTAGGCTTTACGTGTCCACATTTAATATTGTTACTGATATGCATATGTATTATTCAGTCCATGTTACCGAATCCAAAAATTTTTGTGTTTTTAGTCGTTTACTGAATATAAGCATAAAGTGATATTGTTACTCCATGTGTTGAGGTTTTTGGTTATGGTTATAATTTTTTTAAACTATAGTTTTCAGAAGACAACCCCAAAAAAACATTTCTTCATAATTACTGAACCTATTTATAATTTTTAGTCAGTACAGTATCTTTTTTTTCTTGAGATCCCACCACCTACTTGTAAAAGAGTATTTTATCAAGATCCATGAAGCATAGCCTCTATGATCTACTTATTTTCTCCCCATTGATCGACCCTTCGGATTTTATATTTCTTGTAATACTTAACACATTTTTGTGTATATTACCTTATTTTCTATACTGGGAGTGAGTTTAAAGTTTTTTGGAACTCCCTGGTACTTCATCAGTAATTGTTGAAGTGGAGTCAGATCTTGCTTCAGCTTTGCAAGGGGATTTCAATATAATTACAGTTATGTGCCACTTAACAACAGGGATACATTCTGAGAAGTGTGTCATGTGATTTTTGTTACTGTGCAAATATCAGAGTTCACTTACACAAACCTAGGTGGTATTGCTTACTACATACACGCCCAGGCTATAGCCTGCATAACATGTTACTACTGCATAAAACAACACAAGATTAAACCAACCAGTAACATAGTTACTTATTATCGTTGTCAAGTATTACTTAGTATATATAACTGTATATGCAGCACTGTGTGTATATGCAACAGTGCTGGTTAATTTATACCAGCATCACAACACAAGGAATGTATTACACTCAGAAGTCACTAGACCATAGGAGTTTTTCAGCTCCATTATAATCTTCGTGAACCACTGTCATATACGCTGTCTATCAATGATCAAAACATCATTATTTGGCACATGATGGTGATAGTATGTGCTAATAAGACACTGAGTCACAAAGTTCCTAAGCAGCTTACCTCGATCGCCTACCTAGAAAGCGAGATTGAGTTTCTTATCCTGAACATGTGGCTTTACATCTCACATTTACCACCTAAATTGTGAGGGCTTGGGGTTTTTTATTGTTGTTGTTGTTGTTTAAAGAATATTTATTTATTTTTAGAGATGGGGGGAGGGAAAGAGAAAGAGTGGGAGAGAAACATCAGTGTGTGGTTGCCTCTCACGTGTCCCCTACTGAGGACCTGGCCTGCAACCCAGGCATGTGCCCTGACTGAGAATCGAACCAGCGACCCTTTGCTTCTCAGGCCCTTGCTCAATCCACTGAGCTACACAAGTCAGGGCTGTTTTGGTTTTTTTGTTTTGCTTTGTTTTTTACTTAGTATTGTCATTAATGCGACTGAAATGGCTTTGGAATTTCCGGATCCGGTGTATATAGTAAGAGAGGACACATTAAAAAATTTGTATATATGGCCCCTGGCTGGTTTAGCTCAGTGGATTGAGCATGGGCCTGTGAAGCAAAGGGTCGCTGTTTCGATTCCCAGTCAGGGCACATGGCCTGTTGCAGGCCAGGTCCCCGGTAGGGGACATGTGAGAGGCAATCACACATGGATGTTTCTCTCCCACTCTTTCGCCTTCCCTTCCCCTCTCTCTAAAAATAAATAAATAAAACATTTATTATATGGGATTTTTAAAATTATATTGATTTAAAGTATCTTTATAAATATTTTTTGCTTTATTTTCAGGTGTGGAAATGTGAACTTTGCCAGAAGAACCAGCTGTAATAGATGTGGACGGGGTAAGCACTTTAAGAAGTTTCTATTATGGCTGTTTATACGTAACATTTTATTATTTCCTCAGATTCATATTGCATAATTTTTCTGTTTTCAGAGAAGACAACTGAGGCTAAGATGATGAAAGCAGGGGGAACTGAAATAGGGAAAACACTTGCAGAGAAGAGCCGAGGCCTATTTAGTGCTAATGACTGGCAGTGTAAAACGTATGTATTTCAAATTATCATCTTATTTTCCATAATAATATATTTAGCCACTACTGATTAATCTTACTGACTTATTAGGCACATTGGCAAACCAAGGTAACCTTTAAATCAAAGGTGTGTTAATTGTTATTCAGTCTCTATGTTATATAAGTATAAAGAACTATTAAGTTCCATTTTTAATGGTAATACTAGTTGTTAACTATGATGGGGTACATAACCAGTATAAACAAATGCTTAAGGTGAGCTAACTTCCCCCCGAATGGGGGGGGTATTTAAAAGCATAAAAGCCTACTTTTTTTCTATATAGTGAAAAATCTCAAAAAACTTTCAGCCTCTATTATTAATGTGAAATACACCACAAAATTTATTTTGCCCATTTACAAAGTCATTTTAGAATTATACATGCCATAATAATTACTCTTAAGTAGGTTTCTTTATATTTTTTTATTTTTAACCTCTATTGACTTTCCAGCTTCCATTTTTTTCTAGGATTTAATCAGAGGGGATTTTTGTAAATTTCTGGTATTAAAGATAATATAATTTATAATGAAGAATTTTTCATTAATGCTGGATTTGGTATGCTGTAGAATTCAGTGCTTGAACTGATTCCTCAAAGAAAATTTAACATTGCCCTGGCTGGTGTGGCTCAGTGGATTGAGTGCCGGCCTGGGAACCAAAGGATCGTGGTTTGATTCCCAGTCAGGGCACATGCCTGGGTTGCAGGCCAGTTCACAGCAGGGGACACACAAGAGGCAACCATACATTGATAATTCTCTCCCTCTCTCCTTCCCTTCCCCTCTAAAGATAAATAAATAAAATCTCTTTAAAAAAAAAAAGTAACATTATTCAGAGGATGTAACCTTACCCTTCTCTGAGGTAAATTGGGAGAATAAGAAATTAGAACCTTTGATTTAAAATGTTATATTTCCGCTAAGGCAAAAGAATCTCTATAGATACCATTTGTTGTTTATTTCTCATAAAATGACAGAGGCACTCTTCATGCTGTATTGCTTTTGCTTCTCTGTTTAAATAGTTAGAACTCATGTTCTGTCTTTAGAAAAAATGTACAACAGTACAATTTCTTTGGGATATTTTTAGTGAATATCTTTTATGGTAGTGGGTTCATCATAGCTTTTGTTTTAAAGTCTTAGAATATCTAAAGATTTACTATTTTTCCTGTGATTATCTACTAACTTGGTATTTTTTACTTTTAAAGTTGCAGTAATGTGAATTGGGCGAGAAGGTCAGAGTGTAACATGTGTAATACTCCAAAGTATGCCAAGTTGGAAGAAAGAACAGGTGAGATAAAAAGTCATTCTAACAAATAGGTTTTTATTTTTAAAATTATTTTATTGTTCAATTACAGTTTTCTCCATCTCCCCCCCGCCCCCGCCCCGCGCGCACACACACAGTCAAACCCACCTCTCTCCCTTGCTTCCACCCTGCCCCTTGGTTTTGTCCATTTGTCCTTTATTGTAGTCCCTGAAAATCCTTTCCCCCTTTATTCCCTCCATTCCCTCCCCTCTGATTACTGTCAGATTATTCTTAATTTCAAAGTTTCTGGTTATATTTTGTTTGCTTTTTTCTACAAATAGATTTTTAAAAGAACTAAAAATTGAACTGACAGCTATATCATCTTAATACCATCTTAAGAGCAGAGTGATTTGAGGATTCTGTCTATTAAGCTTTCATAGTTTGACCTTGATTTTTTTTCCCTTCACACTCAAAAAAAAATCATCTTGTTTCAGAATTTTGCAGTTCACAAAGTACAGCACTAGGAAGCTATAACCTAATGAATAGTGATATTAGGATACTTTCAGAAATGCTTTACTTACTCCCCACCACACTTACCTAGATGTTTGTTATTAGTAATAAAAGAGTCATACCACTTTCCCATTTATTCCATATGCTAGTGTGACAAGAAAAAAAGGGCACAGAGGCACCTTTAAAGTAAATCTCTTTGAGGGTGAGTCCCAAACATCTGCAGGCTGTTCAGATGGAATTTGGCCTAAATAATAGCTTACCATTGGGTCTGTGTTATCAGTGGTGAGATGAAGATACTTATCTACCAGGATATGGTTCCCCATTATCAGCAATTAGCCCAACCATGTTATCAATATACTTGAAATACGATTTTATCACTCAGCATCATATATCATACAGAGGCTTCTTCTACATACAGTCACCTAGTCAGACCTAGACTGAGTAAACAAATTCCTTGTTCTGTTCCCCCTTGACTTTAGCCTGCTTTCACTGTCTGGTCTCTGGGGATAGAGGCCCAGTAAAGAATCTTTTGGACCTGGCCCTTCCAGAAGTACAACAGAAATTCTAGTTTAATCCCTACCCCCCACCCTTTTTAAAATTTGTATTCTCACTGTAGTCTAATGTCCTAGATATTTTTTTATTTTTCGATCCTCAAATCCATCCTCATCCTTCTCATTCTCCCTCACTTCATTGAGACATACATTTTTTTTCCCTTTTTAAAAAAATCTTTTTTATTCCACACTTTGGTTGTTCATTACCCGTTTCATCCTCTTCTGCCCTCTACCTAGCCACAGAATGTTGGGTTTCTTAGAGATTCACTCCCTAAGCTCTCTTAGCTCTATTTTTTCTAGCCATCCTCTTACCTAAGTTTAAGTGGCCATTGGCATACCATGATGTGTAAATTTATGTCTTCAGCTCAGACTTACTTGACCAATATATCTAGCTGCCTACTTATCATCGCCATGTAAATGTCAGACTCATTATATCCAAACTGAAATCATGATCTCTCCCCCACCCCCCGGGAGCTGGCCTTCTTCTAGTGATATTTCTCATGATTAGTACCACCCTACCACATGCTTGTTACATAACCAGAAACCTAAATGTCCTTCTTAGTGACTCCACTTGTCCTCTACTCCAGAAAGTCTTATCTATCACTGCTCTAGGCAGAAATACCATTATATTTTGTCTTGAAAAAATAGCCATCTAGTTGGTATCTGTACATATTCCACTCCTACCCAGTTATAGCCAGTGATCTTTGTTTTTTGTTTTGTCCCAAACTAAAACTTCCATTTGTTTAAAACGAGTATGATTGCTGTTAGGATAAGGTCCACGATCTTTAAAAACCACTTTAAAAATTATAGTCCCAAAAAGCTTTTTAAAATTTATTCACATTCTCTTTGATCTATTTTGTGACTCCCCCTTTAATTATCTCACTAGAGCTATAGTCTTAACTGGTGTTCTCAAACTTTGGTACCTTCTCACTTTACTCAGTCTCTCTTTTTTTGTTAATTATTTGGTGTCTTGACCTTTTTTTACTTCATTGGCTATAAGTGTTTTTGCTGGTCAGTTTAAGGTGTGAGCTGACACTGTTCTCCAGTTTCTCTCTACTGTTTATAATAAGGAAGTCCAAAGTTTAAGAGCATTTCCTAACTTTCCAAACTAAGGGATAAGTTGTGAGTAAAAGAAAACTCTGATGCACTGCTTCTAAAATATTGCTCACTTCATTTGTATAATCCCATCAAATTGGTTATATGTGTATTTTTGCCTCATATAATGCACTTTTTTACCCATATTTTCTGGTGAAAAGGGTGCACATTACACATGGGTAATACTAATTCTATATCTACGTGTGTTTTTATTTCTTTTATTTATACTTATGTGTTAAAAGTGTAACTCTAGAAAGCAATAATGCTATATGTATATTCAAAAATAAACGCTAAAATTTCTTTATAATACAAAAATAAGTATAAATAAATAATTGAATTAAAATGAAAGGTTATTTTTCTTGAAATTTTTGTCCAAAAATCATGGGTGTGCATTAAATACAGGAGCACATTATGTACAACAAACTACAGTGATAATTTATGTCACCATTCTCTTATTTTGGGATTTGGGGATAATTTTTGGTTTTGTTGTTTTTGTTGTTTTTAATTCATTAAGGATAGCTTGCAGTAGAAACAATTTTAATTCATCGTGATTTTTCTTTTAAATTATTGCTTTAGAACAAATTCTCAGAAGTTGGATTAAATAATTCAAAATATAGAATCACAGAATTTTCAAGTTAGTATTTTAGTTCTTCTTTTGAGTTATATGTTACATTCATCCCCTTTGCTCTGTTCATTTCTATTGTCACAGCCCTACCTGAGGCCTGATTTCAATCTGTGCTTAATACTTTACTGTCCACTGCCCACCTCTTTACGTTGTACTGTGAGACAGATTTGAAAATACTTTTATTGTAACGCCTACAGAGGTTCTTGGTTGCTTCTTTCATCTAAACTATTTTAAAGCCTTCTTTACAAAACTCATAAATTATAAGCGGTACTAGAATTATGGCGTTTTCTACATTCATTCATTGAAGAAATAATTTATCGGCCATCATGCAAGATGTTGGAGATAATTGGATGAGCAAAGCAGACACATCGCGCCTAATTTTAATGAACTCTGTTTAAGAAAGCAGTGTGTGTTCAAGTATTTTGAAATTGAGATTTTTACTGTTAATTATGTCTTAAGAATCTGTTGTGTATAACACTTCACACCTTAGTCTTAGGTTGTACTGATACAATGTTAAATATATTTACAGATATTCTATGTTATAGAATTAAAACTTTCATGTTTGTAATGCATAGTTAACATTGAATCTGAAATGTTTTCTTAAGGTGAGCATAACCCAGTTGTGCTTACTTCTGTCTTTCTATGTATGATATTCCAAAAAACTACATCCAAGATTTTACGAAGGAAAAGTTGTTATTGGTATTTCACACGCTTTTTACTCATATCAGATGGACAGAAACAAAAGGAAACTCTTTTCACTTGGAGTGCATATTGTCTCTGAAACAAGGAAGAGGAAGAAAGGGATACTATGCAAGCATTTCAGAGATAAACCCTGATACACTTCACAGTTTTCACTGGTACAAAGTATAATAAGAGAAAGGATGTTACAGTAATGTGATCTTTTAAAAACAACATTAAATGTATTAGTTATTTTGTTAGAATAGTTAGAAAGGGTATTAGGGCCTTTCTAACTATTTATGGCTGTGTTATGAGATAATAGGATAATGATCTTTTTTTCTAACGTCCATGTTTGATAAATTTAAAGTCACAAATCCTAAATTAAAAATAATTTGCTTATAGTTTATTTAACATTGTGCTGGTTCATGAAATTCTATTTTTTTAAAATTTTATTTATATTTAGAGGGGAAGGGAAGGAAAGAAGGAGAGAAATATCAATGTATGGTTGCCTCTCATGAGCTCCTGCTGGGAACTGGCCTGCAACCCAGGCATGAGCCCTGACTAGGAATCGAACCGTGATCATGTGGTTCGCAGGCCGGCACTCAGTCCACTGAGCTACACCAGCCCAGGCTGGTTCATGAAATTCTTAAATTTGGGAATCACTAGCCTTATGTGCAGGTACTGCTCTGTAATATGGTATGTACGGGATCCAGCACAATAATGCCCCCTTTTTATCACAGAATTATAAGCATGTAATTCTGTAACGTAACTATCACACTCAAGCACACCATATGACATTTTAGGTGAAATGTTCAAGTTAAAACTATAAATTATTACACCCATATTATTACCCTACCAACCACACTCAAGCAGGGGTTACTTCTGCTGGACCCTGTAGATCGCAGGTGGCGAACACAAGGCCTGTGGTCTGAATCTGGCCCTCCACCTTGTTTTATCTGGCCCAACACCTTGTTTCTACCTGGCAGCCTCACCGAGCTCTCCCTTAACTGTTAAGGAGTAGTTACATTTATACAGTCCTAAAATTACATTCAACCCTTTGAGAGCAAGGCTGATGTGGCCCCTAGTGAAAATGAGTTTGACACCCCTGCTATAGATTGTTACTCTTGACCATATACTTCTCGATTATTTTTTGAATGGGAGATTTATTCAAAATTTCATCTCACTTTCTCTAAAACTAACTCATTTTCTTATTATAATCTCTGTTGATACTCTATGAAAGACTTATCAGTCTCATTGTAGATGCTAATTGTGACATCAAAAACTAATAATGGTTTGCTGATTTTCATTACTTTTTAATAGAATATTTTCAGTTTAAAAGTTAACTGGCTACTTGAATCTTTTGTGACTTTTACCTCTGTATTAAAAATAATTGCATTAAAGTCCATTTGGATTTTCATTGTCATGTTAATCGAATTTGCTTATATAATTTGGAATTTTCCAAACTCTAGCTACATTTTAGCTCATCAAAATTTCAATGCATTGAAAGATTCCAGACCATTTGCAATTGGTAAACAGTGAAATTTTATTCTTGCTTCTTTCTGAGTTCAGTTCTCCCAGAATTATGAGAAACTACAGAGGAAAATAATTCTTACCTTTTAAAATTTGTTATAGCAGGTTTAAGGAGATGTTTTTCACCCATATATTCCCATGCATTGTCTACCTGTTTAAGGACACGTTGAAACTGAGAAGAGCTAGAAATACAGCTATAGGACCTTCCAACTAAGCATCTCACATTGAGACTTTTCTCCATACTGATTTTTCTTAATATATTTTTTAAAGTCTATAATTGCTAATGCACAGGCCAGTCTCGTTGATAAGATTTTCTTTTTCCTGTTGCTTGGAGGTGATTTTGAGATTTGTTTTGTTATTTATATAAATTGTCAGGATAACAATTTGTCTTTTTTTAGGATATGGTGGTGGTTTTAATGAAAGAGAAAATGTTGAATATATAGAAAGAGAAGAATCTGATGGTGAATATGATGAGGTAAGCTATACATTAAAAGTGCAGTTGAATACAAATTCAAAAAACACGTTAAAAATATCTTAAGTGCAAAACAAAATATAAATGTCTTATGAATACACTTATAAAATGTATTATAAAAATTATGAAACTTTTTCTCTAGTTTGGACGTAAAAAGAAAAAATACAGAGGGAAGGCAGTTGGCCCAGCATCTATTTTAAAGGAAGTCGAAGATAAAGAATCTGAGGGAGAAGAAGAGGATGAGGATGAAGATCTTTCTAAATATAAATTAGATGAGGTAATTTACTTCTTTATTTCCCGTTTGTCTTATTTCAGCTATGATATAATATATTAATGTTTTTGATGTCCTTTGGCCCATGGTGAAGATATATACATTCTATTGTACGCTCATTTGTTCTCACAAAGGCCTTGAGCTTCATTCTACCAAGTTCTATGTTGGGACTGGAAAATCAGTGACAGAGAGAAATAGCCTTTTAATGGAACGTAAATAAAACGGCAAATAAAGTTTCCCTGAGTAGGAAACAAACCTGCAACATTCAAAAAATCTGTATAGCTAGTGTGGTTAGAGCAGAGGGAAGGATGTGGAGCTGTGACCACATCGAGTCTGATAATGTTTGTTCTATGGGCCTGAGTGTAAAGTTTTATAGTTGGATGTATAGATCTAGATTAAGGTCACTTTGGGGTATGACTACAAGAGGTCCTGTGTGCAACTAAAATCAATATGGAACAATTTTTAAAGTTTTTAATAATATAGATATCTGACCTGTAATTCAGAGTTCCAATGGTCAATATACGGGTGACTCTTAACGCAGGTTTGAATAGTGCAGGCCTGCTTATACAAGGGTTTGTTTTTCAATACATAATACTGTAAATCTATTTTCCTTGTGATATTCTTTTGTTTATTTACTTATTTTAGACAGAGGAAGTTAGAGAAGCATCGACTTGTTACTCCACTTACTTACACATTCATTGGTTGCTTTGTGTATGTGCCACGACCAGAGATCAAACCTGCAGCCTTGCCATATCAGGATGGTGCTCTAACCAACTGAGCTACCCAGCCAGGGCTCTTGTGATATTCTAATAACATTTTTTTCCTCTAGCTTACTTTATTCTAAAACTGGGATGTATAGAATACATATAACATATTTTGGGTTGGCCAGAAAAGCTGTTATGTTTTTCTCATATGATGGCTCTAGTAGTGCTTAGTTGTCTAACTTGATTTGAAACAATTTTGTTAGATTGTATTGTGATAGCTTGTCACATCAACGTGCACTAAAAATAACAAATTAGTTAATTTTTGTGCAGCCATTTTAATATTGAAGATGGAAATATGCCAGGTTTTCAGTGTATTATACTTGGAAAGGTAGAGATGCAGAAAAAGATTTGTGCAGTGTATGGAGAAGGTGCAGTGACTGATTGAATGTGTCAAAAGTGGTTTGTGAAGTTTCTGTACTATTACTATTTTGGCCAAATAATTCTTTGTTGTGCGGTTGTCTTATGCACTGGAAGATGTTTAGCAGCATCCCTGATTTCTACTCACTAAAAATCAATAGCAGGAGATAGCCAGCATACTCAAAATATCCAAATTAATAAAGTTTATTGGTAAAGATGAAAAATGTGCCTTTTGTGGAAAAAGAGCATAACAGATTTTTTGGCCAGCTCAATAAACTGTGTTAATCAACTGTTTATGTTTTCTGTAAGACTTTTAGTCAGCAGGCTGTTACTGCCTTAGTTTTGGGGGAGTAAAAAATAACACAGGAAGTCAGTGCCCAAAACCCTACATTGTTCAAAGGTCAACTTGAACACCGAGATATTGGGGAAGCAGAGTTAGAGAGACTTCATTATCTGAGTTAGAGAGTCCACTTAAAAGGTTGCTATAATATCAGTAGAGAAAAGAAGGAAGTACTAAGGGAGATGAATTCAAAAACTTTTATGGGAGTAAAATTGAAAAGTCTAGACAGCTTATTGGATAATACATGGTAACAGAAAAAAAAAAAGTAAGGCTTCTAGGTTTACTTCCAAATATTTGAGGTAGTTGTCAAGTCTGCTTAGCTGAGCTAAGGCATATAATAGGCAGGTTTCAGGATTAAGAATGACTCTGCTAAAATATTAGTGATATGATTTATACCTATATGGAGATGTTCAGTGCATAGAACTGTCCATCATTCCCAGTAGATAGCATTAATATCTAAATGTCAAGTAAATAATTGACTTTTTGATAGGATGAGGATGAAGATGATGCTGATCTCTCAAAATATAATCTTGATGCCAGTGAAGAAGAGGATAGTAATAAAAAGAAATCTAATAGACGAAGTCGCTCAAAGTCTCGATCTTCACATTCACGGTCTTCACGCTCATCCTCCCCCTCAAGTTCAAGGTCTAGGTCCAGGTAAACGGGTACAGGTCAAGGGTAACACCAGTCAAAATGTCAGTATCTAACTTCTTTATTTCTAAGTTTCGTTTTTCTTGACTGAATAAGCTTTTATTTTAGAGATTTCATTCAGATCACCTTTTAAAATAATTTTTTTCCTGTCTTTAAGTAATTGTCCAATATTTTCAGAAATGCACATTTTAATATGAAACTTTCTCAGTCCATTTATCACCAGACTTTAATTAAAATAGACTTTAAAATTTAATTAATTCATTACATATAGTATACTATCTAGTTTACATTTAGAAATATTTAAGTAAAGGGAAGATTTATGTGTTTGCTGGTAAAGCTAGTATAGAATTTTTTAGGCCTTTATTAAATTATTGGTTATTGCACAATGCTTTGATGATTTACTTTGATACAGGTATTCTGAATAAAGGAAGAAATTCAGTCATATAAGTTCTGTTGGCCTAATGCTGATTTTAAGACAATCAGGAATAAATTAGGATTCAGTTGCTGGTGTACTTGAATATTATTTTGTTAGTGATGTAAAATTTTAGTAAATATTTCCTGATTGTGTAGTCAACAATAAAAATAAAATTTTTGTTGTGAAAAAGAAGTACATTACATAGTGTTCCCTTGAAGAATTCTTATTCATATTAAGTTAAATAACAGGCAGTGAATTTTAATGATATTTAAGGGAAAAAAATAGCTGAGAATAATTAAAGTTAAAACCGATTTCGAAGATAGCAATTTTAAGATGAAAATGTAATAATCTTCAGTTGCAGGTTATTTATTTTAAGGGGCAAATTGAAGTTGTAAGATTAATATTAAATTATTTCTTTTGTGGGTTATTTAAACCACAATTCTTTTTGTGGTTAATTTAAATAGGCCATATCTTCTATTGTTACTATTATTTTTTTTTTACATTTACAGGGTTGTTCATGTATTTTTCCTTTAATTTTTTAACATTTGAATAGAAAAACAAGATTAAACAGGCATACCCATGTCAACATTTTTAGCTTCAGACCTAGATAGTGTCTGAGAAAATGTAATGGATTTAATAAGGGAAACTGATCAATATTTCAGAGAAGTTATATATAAAAAGCAACATTCAGAATTCCTGGATATGTTCAATTCTGGGTTACTTTTAAATATTTGTAAATGTAAAGTATTCATTGTGAATAAAGTCATAATACTGAGTGTTTTTGTTTGTACAGTCTTGAGTGATACTTAGAATAATTTTGTCAAACTTGGAAAGTAATAGTGTGTTATTTTTTTCATTCCTATTAAGTTTTTCCATAAATAGCAAAACAAAAGGTTTAATTACTCTAAAATACTGTTTTGAAAAGTATATCTAAAATAGCTATCTTTTTATATGAAAACAACTTCTAATGTATATCTTTCTGTCAGTATTTATATCACAAAGTTTAATTATGTGGTCCTGGAAAACAATCCTTCCATGTTGTTCCAGGTCCCGTTCAAGAAGTTCTTCCAGTTCCCAGTCAAGGTCTCGTTCCAGTTCCAGAGAACATTCGAGATCTCGTGGGTCGAAATCAAGGTGAATGAGGTAGCATCTCTCTGTAAAGCAGAGAGAAAATAATGCTTAAAGGCTGCAGAAGGTGTTGGCTGCTTTTTCTCCCCTCTTATTTTGCTTCTACTTTTATTATTTTAGCATTAGAAAACTAATGCACTTGCCTGGGCTTAATTTTCTCACCATGAGATGTTTCCATTGCCTGCAGTGTGCCAAGACATTCCCATGATTGAATTAAGGTGGTTATTTTGCATCATACAAGGTTTATTTTTCTGCTAAATATGATAAAGTTGGAAGATGGAGCCAAGTCTTATTACCAGAATTTCTTGTACATTAGTTATGTTTGCAGTGGTAGTTCAAATAAAATCAGAAATATGCACATTAAATAGGAAATGTTTATTCCCCTTTTTTAAAGGAAGCAAAACAGTTCTACCTATAAACAGATTTTGTTTTGTAAGGCACTTGTTTCAGTATTTATAAAAAAATTTTGTTTATATCAGGTTAAGTTTTTGGAAGGTTTTATGCGTATTTCTATTTCTCTGTAATACAAAGAATATTATAAACAGTATATGTAGAACAGACACTCCTTAAATTCCACAAACTAAATCAAGAAGTTGTAGGTTAGTCTAGGTATAGTTTGGTCTTAAGTAATATTATTGTTAACATTAGGTGCATTTAGTGATACAGAGGGAAAAGCAATTTGTAAATAAGCATATGAGACACTAGTTTTGTCTAAAAATCATCCAAACATACTGCCTTTCTAAGTTAATGTATCGATGTAGTAATAAGAAAAACCACTAAAATTCTGTGTGTAGAACTTCACACTGAAGTTAAGTGGTAGCTTCTTTGGTAAAAATAATTGCTTAATAGCTTATTAGAGTCAAGTCTGTAGCATTAGAGGGTAACTGCAATTTAACAGCATTAAAAAGAAAAGAATGAAATGCACTCTTGTATTAATCCAATACAAAATAGCAAATGAGTTGTTTGTTTTTGTTGTTGTTCTTGCAATTATGTATATTATCAATGTTTTAGTCCTTTGAGTGCTTCTTAGGTGAAGATTAAATCCTAGTTCCCTTTGGCAAGCACTATAATAAGGTTTACAGAACAGCCTTCATATTCCTTACAAACATTTTTCATTGCTTATAACTTTCCAAAGAATTCTCCTTTTGGGCTTTCTAAGTTTATTTTAAGCCCAAAGGTGAATTTTTTGGGAAGTTTGAGCTAAATTACTTCAACCAAAATATGTAAATGAAGAAAGTAATTTGCATTTAAACATTTGCACGTTTACCTCTACCTAAAACATGTGAATGTCAACACTTCATACTTCATGAATAGCGGCCCTTCATAAAAATAAATATTGCTGACATAAATCAAGTTTTAAAGTTACGCATTTTATTTTTCTTTGAATATTTAGTAATTTAATAGTTATTGTTCTTTCTCATGTTTCTTATTTCTGCTTTTTCTCTAGCAACTTATAAGTTTTACAGTTACATAAGGAATTTCTGTGCTTATTTTCCTTTATTTTTCTTAGGAGGTTGTATATGTGATAAACATTTTTTCTCCAAATGGTGGAAGGATGTTTTTCTAGACATAAAGTCATGTATTGATAAATGTACAGTTTTACCTGTTGGTTTTGTTATTTATGTATACTTTAAAATGAAGTACTTAAGTTTTATTTTTTTAATTAACTGATTTTAGAGGGAGAAAAACATCAATTTATTGTGCCATTTATTTATGCCTTCATTGATTGTTTCTTGTATGTATCCTGACCTGGGATTGGACCTGTGGCTCTCTAACCAACTGAGCTACCCAGCCAGGACTAAAGCCATAAGTTTTTAAAAAATATTTTAAAATTCTACTCATTATAAGTGATGAACACTTAGAATTTTTTAAAGAGATGAAATTGAAGTAAATGTTTTTAAGTAGTATTGTTTTCATGGTTGAACCAGAGGTCTACTGTTGAGTAAGCAGTAAGTATTTCTTCTTATAAAATTTTCAGTTATCAATCCTGTTTATTTTTGGATTTGTTAATTAAATTATCTCCCTCAGTTCGTCTTTTAATGGAATGTTTGATTTGTTTCTCAATCAATGAAGATCCAGCTCCAGATCCCACAGGGGCTCTTCTTCCCCACGAAAAAGATCTTATTCAAGTTCATCATCTTCTCCTGAGAGGAACAGAAAGAGAAGTCGTTCTAGATCTTCATCTGGTGATCGCAAAAAAAGACGAACAAGATCACGGTCACCCGAAAGGTTTGGGTTTCTGTAGAGATAAGAATGGGTGTTCTTAAGTGTGTTTATTAATAGATAGGAAATGTAACTTCCTTGTCGGGTATTACATTTGTATAATCTCCTTTAGTCTAATTTTATATTTCTCAACTTTAAACTTCAAAAAACATTAATTACTTTGTTTATCCTATGTACTTAGGTTGTTTTAAAAAGTTGTAGATCAAACCACTCTCTTCCACTATCTGTTCATTTTGTTTAAATATTTATTTTAATATGTAATTATAGCCAACTCTCGGTTATTTCTGTCCTTTAAGATTTTAATTCAGAAGCCATATGTAGAAGTAGTTTAGAATTTGATTTTCATGTATAATATGCTATATATTTTCACATTAAATATTAGAAATCACGATTCTAGAACATTAAATTAAAACTATTCTAGATCATTGGAAATCTGTCCACTTTTAAATATGTGTAAATGCATTTTCACAGTAACTTTTTTCATGCTCCTTATCAGGAAATTGTTCTTACAGCTAATACATTTTTTGTCTTGCAGTACAAATCCCATTTTTTTTTCTTTTTGAGAAAGACCTTTACTCTATGTTATCTATAGTGACATTTTTAAATTTGGAGAAAGTGTTATCTGTTAGCCTTTTTTATAGCAGGCTAATTAATTAGTTTCATTAACTTTCTCTGGATTCTTGGTAATTAATTATATAGTCAGTTTAATGGCTTCCTTTGTATTCTTGGCAAAATTTTTCTTACTGTTTCATCTTGTGAAAATAAGGATTAGGTAAAGTGATTATTGCTGGGTCCAGTGATAGGATTACCGTATGATTCCTACTTGTACAGGATGATTAGTTTTGCTTCACATTTTGAAGTTTAGACATTAGGGTTACACAGCTAGTCTTCATTTCTCTGCATTTGTTTTTTTTGTAAGAAAATAATTCCATACTTGAGTGAAGTTAATTCTGTTGCTTTCTTACCACTTCTGCAAATTTTTATCTTAGCCACATATAATCCCCCTAGTTTGTTGTCATCTAAACTTAATGAACATGTTCTCTATTCCATAAGCCAGGTGATTGGTGAAAATACTAAACAACCCTGAGCCCAGGGCCAACCCCTCGGAACACCACTACTTTACCCAGGTTGATATATTCACTTATTCATATGAGCTGCATGAATATAAACCTTTAACTAATTGTACGATCGTCTTGTGAGACCTAGATTTCCAAGTGTAATTATTTATGAATATATATTCTCATACACATTCAGAAGCCTTGTTGTATCTGTTTTACATAAAGACTTAACCACATTATCTACAATATTGTCACAGATTGTTTTAGTTACTCTTCCATTACCAAGTTTATGTGCTTGTGTTATATATTATCTGTAATTTTCCACGGGTTTGCAAGGCTCTTCTTTATTAACCTTAAATAATTGAGAGGTGGCTATATCTTGAAATGAGAGATTTTTTTTAATTATAGAGAATTTAAAATTATACTGTTATTGGGCTCACATAAAGGTCTGAATACTAGTTTATTTTATATGCATAAGTTTGTTTCTTAGATTTTAATTATTTCTATTGCCAGAATATATAATTTGGTTTAATTTTTTTATATTCTCAAAGTTTTATGAATCGATGATATCCAGGTCCAGCTTACTAGACTATCGGCTTTCTCCATTCTGTCTTACAGGCACCACAGGTCATCGTCTGGATCATCCCATTCTGGTTCCCGCTCAAGTTCAAAAAAGAAATAATGTATTAAAATTTACATCTTAAAAAAATTCAGTACAGTGCATGAAGCATAATTTTTAAGAAGTTGGTGTCTTACTTGTTCAGAAGTGCTAGTAGAGGTGCATGCCTTTCATTGCTTTTCAGAACAATACAGCTGTGTTTATTTGTGAAATTAAAAGTAAATAGTATTTTAAGCCATAATGTCCCCAAGTAGATGCTTTATTTGTCATTCTTTATTTACAGCCATTTATTTAAAACCACCTCAGCTATAACAAAGTACTTTTTTTTTTACTTTGTTTTCTAATTTGAACTATTGTTTTTCTCATTTCCAAATATGAACTGTTTATTAACTTAAGACAAGATTAGCTTAGGCTTGCTGAGCATGGAGGCAAGACTGGTGAAATAGTTGGAAACAGTTTCTTTATCTTAGTCTGAGAAAAGGAGTCACCCTGTTCATTTTAAAGTTAAACTAGTTGTAAAACATAGCACTCGACAATTAGAAATTTCATTTTGAAATTCTCTATGGTAAGGATGCCTTAGAATCATTGCCTTTTTTTATTCTGTTTTACTTTTTGCAACACATTTAATGCAGAAAAATCTTTGAATTTATAGAAGGAAAAGGGTATTTCATGTTTTCTAATACATAATTCTGAGCAAGAATATCTAACAGTTTATTTTTTTCTGATATGGATGTCTGATGAGAAAAACATCTTATTTCAAAGCATTTATCTTAATATTTTTAAGAAGCTTTTTGTTATATCCTTTAAAAACCCAATTTTCACATATGATAAAGTAGACAAAGCTAAATTATAGTTAATGAAGAACCAATTGAAAGCTTTTGAAGTATATTTTTCTTTGGGTGAAAGACCAACACAGACATTGTTAATTTAAGTAAACATGTCATGAGATGTTTAAACACACTGCATAAAGTTTTTTTCTGAGTAATGATTATTTCTGTATAACAAACAGAAATAATTTTTGACTTGAAATTACTTATGGCTTAAAATACTGTCAAGAGTTTGCTTTATTTCTCAAAATTAAAATCTGGTCACTTGAGCTTTATGTGTCTTCTGGTTTAAAAACAAAAGGGTTTCTCTTAACAGTATCTTCCGTGACAATGCAAGGTAAGTATATTAAGGAAAATCAACAATTGTGCTTGGGGACTTTTTGTCATGGGAATTAACACCCATTATTCTTGTTCTTTTTTTTTTAAACATGACTTCTGCGATTAAAAATTAAAACATTATAAGGTATTTTGTAGACAGACCAAACATAATTGTATTTGTTTTTTATTTTAAAATGAGTGATTTTTTTCTCCCACCTGATCTAAAGATGGAAACAAAGTATCTTATGTAGAAATATTTTGATAATATTTTTACAATGAACTTGCCCCTTGTTTTTTTACATCTTTTCTTTGCTAAGTTTACTGTAGTTTGCACAAGAACTTTTCTCTGTTGTAATTGTGCCTCAGACTTCTTGAAAGTCCACCTTCTAAATTGCCCAGATGATATTCTAGATTCTACATGTTACTGTTGGTTTATTCTTGTGCTTTCTGTATTAAAATTTTGGCTGTACTGAGCAAATGCAAGGTTATAAATTTAGCAAATAGTAGTTTGCAGACAATTCAGATGATTATGATTTCATTTGGTTTAACTAAGCTGTACTAGTTCATTTCATAAGGAAATGATGCTGTAGACAAATGTAAATAAAGCTTGTGGGTCAAGCATCAAGTGGTGTTTGTTAGAAATAAATTAGAATTTTTAAGCTCTGATTTAATGTTTATTTTAAAAGTTATTTGCAGTCTTGTTACTTTTTACTGTGCATTTTAAATTCTTCACATTCACTTAACCCTTTATATAATGTCAGTTTTGTACGTGAGTGTTTGATTTAAAACATTACAAAGCATGATCATTATAACCTTGGGAACTCAAAATTTGTGTGACTTTTAAAAAGAAATGTAGATTACCCAAATGAGTTTTAATACTTTCTATCAGAACATTATGTACCTATTTCATAGCACACCATAATATGCTTCCTAAATTACTCTTAAAACTGTCACTTCATAGCACTCGACAACTGTGCTTTTAACTGCTAAATTTTCTATTTGCAGTCCTTTTATCTAAATAATATAGAATGATATCTGACAATTAATGTCCAAGTTCAGAGTAAGCCCCAAATGCAAGACAGTCTCTAGGTCCATTTATGAAGGTAAAACAAATTTTGTCTGTGATGTCTTCTATCTGGCATCCACAGCCTGTCTTGTAGGTATTGGTAGGAAGGTAGGGAATTTCTCCATTCTGTCCATTTTTTACATAGATTTTTAAAAATAGAAATAACCTTGTAGCTTTCCTGAAATTGAAATTGTTTTATTTCTACAAAATTAGAATGTACTTTTATTTTAAAGATAGTTTAAGCCCTTACTAGTGTGGCTCTTTTTAATGTAATTTGGTAAGAAAGTGATAATTTCAAACATGTATGGGAAGTTAGGTAGACCGGTAAATGTACTATCTTGGTGGAATAACCTTTATTTAAAGACAAGTTGTGAAGATTATACAAATATATACTATCCACCCAGTTTGCACCATCATTAAGATGGTGGAAACTGGGTACTTTAGTCAAAATTCAAGAAATGTACAGTTCAGGATTTATCTGAGTTTCACTATTTTTTCATTACTTTGTTCCTAGATCCAGTCCATGTACCACATTGCACTTAGTTGTCATATTTCTTTAGTCCTTTTTGGTCTGACCTTTTTTCCTTACATTTGATGACCAGCAGTCTTGAGGAATAATTGTCATGTATCCTAC
Organism: Artibeus jamaicensis; assembly: GCF_021234435.1. Taxonomy (NCBI): domain Eukaryota; kingdom Metazoa; phylum Chordata; class Mammalia; order Chiroptera; family Phyllostomidae; genus Artibeus; species Artibeus jamaicensis. Next base: position 18,750,483 of record NW_026522025.1, on the reverse strand, counting down.
AGAATGTTCTTCCATTCTAAGTTTGTCTATAATTTTTCTTGTGATTAGACTGGGGTTACGGGTTTTTTGAAAGAATACCGTAGAGGAAAAGTGCCCTTCTTAATCACATACCAAGGATACATGATACCACTGGAGATGTTAACCTTCATCACTTGGTTAAGGTAGGAATTGCCCTAATACACCATTGTAGTTAGTTCCTTTTGACCTGCTCCATTCTTTTTTAACAAGTTACAAAGTATAGCCCATTTTCAGAGTAGGGGTGAGGCAGGATTAAATGCCATCTTCTGTTGGGAGGGCTCGCTATTCATATCTGGATTCATCCGTAAGAAAGCTGTGTCTACTTTCTTATATTAGTGTAAACTCATGCATATTTATTTTTTACTTCATAGATTAGTGCAGTGTTATTTTATTGCCCAAATTGTTCAGCTTCGGCCATTGGGAGTTCTTTCAGTTTGGCTCCTGTATCTTTTGACATGCCTCCATTCTCCAGTAGAACAGGAAGTAAATAATGGAGAGGAGCGAAGAATTGTTAGAGGTTCATCAGGTAGTTAAGGGACTGGGATCCAGCACTGTGATGAGGGTGATGGTGGCTTCAACCTTAAACAAGATCCTTGACAGTTAATTTAGTATCAGGAGGCCATGGGTGCATGTAGGATTATATGCAAGTTTGTGGTCCCTGAAAGGGACCAATAAACATACTACGATTTTTTCCAGCCACATTGAAGCACTTGGGTGCTTATACAGGGTACAAGGTGTTCTATACACAGAAACAAAAGATAAAACATGTAATGAATAATAGCACCTAAGTGTCTGTATTTATCAAAATAAAAGGTACCAGCATGAGAAAAACATGGATAATAACTAGGTAAATTCCTAAATACTTTAATGACATTAAAATAAATCTAGGAAGATTATTAGGAAACCTGTAGCATTATTCAAAAGAAGCAAGAAGACCTGGATTTAAAGTTGACAATGTATAAAGATGACCTCTTTCCCATTACCTCAATCTGGGGGGGGGGGAACACTTCATAAAAATTTGCATTTTAGAGAACAAAGGTCTCTGATAAAATGGGAAGAATTGGTTTTGCCTGAATGAGAAGGCAGACCTTAAGAAATTGACTTAAGTAGTCTTAAAGAACAATTTTATGGATGAGTAAAGTGAGCTAATTTGTTAAGGTTTGATCATATCTTTAGGGGACCAAAAATAACTGGCTTTGTGAAACCTTGAAAAACAGACTTCAAAATAATGCCATCTGAATTAAACTATACTACGTTCAACACTTGAAAACAGTGATGAGTTGAAGACCTTTTGTACTTACCCTTGCTATAGCCTACCAGTGGGGTCATCACAAAGCTTAGTGTCACCAACCTGAATGTAACATGAAGTCGTTTGATTTTGCAGGGGTGTCCAACCTTTTGGTGTTTTTGGGCCACACTGGAAGAAGAGTTGTCTTGGGCCACACATTAAATACACTGCAACATGTAATCACAAAGTCTCAGTGTTTTAAGTAAATTTACAGTTTTGTGTTGGGTCACATTCATAGCCATCCGGAGCAGCATGTGGCCACAGGTTAGACACCACTGCATGGGTGTAATCCAGCTGTACAGTTAGCAGAAATAATTGATTTCTGTCTTCTCCCCCTTAGAATCAAAGTGCCTGATTTGAATTTTTCACAGTAGCTGTATGACCCTGGGCATGTTTTTTATACCTTGCATATAAGTATATAGTAAATATTGGCTACTGTTACTACTACTCCCTACTCATGTCTTAAGATACTTTTCTTTAAGATTTATTTAATTTTAGAGGGGAAGGGAGGAAGAGAGGGAGAGAAACATTATTGGTTGTCTCTCACACCCCCAACTGGGGATTTGGCCCACAACCCAGGCATGTGCCCTGACTGGGAATCGCACTGTGACTTTCAGTCTGTGGGATAATGCCCAGCCCAGCAAGCCATGCTGGCCAGGGTTTAAGATAATATACTAATACTCAAATTTCTTTCACAGCATCAAACCCATTCCTCTGCCTACAGTGTATCTCCCTCTAAACAAATGTTAGTTTCACCATATGTAAGTTCCCCTAAACTATCAGTGCATCGAAATCAGTGCTAAAGTTCATATTACATAGCATTATCAGAAATTTGAAAATCCTTAGATTGCTATTTTGTTTCCTCACTACAAACCAAACCTGATTGATTTGGTTTGGTAGTTCTACCTCAAACGCACAGTTTTATTACTACTGCTGTTACAGTTTGTAGGCTAAGATATTACAGTTGACTCCTAAGTGGTCATCTCGTTTCCAGTTCCATCTGGCAAATAGGTTTTCCATAGGATTTGCCCAATTTATTTACTAAGCAATGATCCTTTAATCTCTGATACAATCATTTATGTTCTTTCAGTGTCTTACCAGCATTCTGTTTTAAACTAAAATCCTTTTACCTGTCATAAAAAATATGTTTTTGTTTTTATTGTTTTTAGAGGGGAAAGGGGGGAGAAAGGGAGAGAAGCATCAACGTGTGGTTGCCTCTCACTTTTTACGTACTGACACCTCACCGCCTCATCCTGTCTCACCACAAATGTCATGCTGTGGACACAGCTTGTACATACTCCACATGAACCATGCTCAACTACTACTTTTGATAGACTCCTACAAGTTTCCCATGACTTGCGTGCCCCACACACAATATGCTATCATCCCTTTCACCCTTGGACTTAATAACTCAGTTCAGAATAGGATACCATCATGGTACCTGAGTTGCCACAGGAGTTAGGTGAATTTCTTGATAGTCCCTGTCTTGACCCACTATTGCCAGCCTCTAGAACATTCTGTCATAGCAAGCAATTAATGTTTGACAAGGGAGTTAATATCTTTGAGATTTTGATCAGTTGTATTTTTTCCCGGTACTAATAATTAGAGGCTTGTTTTTACTGAAAAACATGATTACTGGATTTTTTATTCTGATACATATCTTTGCAAGATAGACCAACATCAGAACCAGTTATCAAACATAAGTCTCCAGGAGAACTTTTTCTTTCCCTCTTCAAGTTTAATAAGACCATTTCTTTACAAGCTGAAAAAGATTTAAAGTTAGCAGTCCAGCCATGGCTTCATTGTGTTCTAGAGCTCTAGAAGTTTCATGTAAATAAATTGTTCATTGTAATCGGTATTTAGAGTATATACCCTCTGTTGCAAACAACTAAAATAGCAGTGAGATCAACAGTCAGCCTTACAGGCGTACATTTGGAAAACTAGATTCTTTTTAATACCATCAAAGACAGAAGCACTAAAAATTATGCTGACAGTAATATTTTAGGTCAAATACTGGTTTATTTCTAACGCCTCTGTGAAGATAGTAAGCTAAGCAGGTTCACCATTGGTAAGTTGAGTTCCCTTAGAGTGTACACCTGTGATCTAAGTGCAGTGTGGTGCCTTATTTGAAAAGTAAGCAATGAATTTTTTGAAAATGGCCTTATTTGTGGTGTGGGAACATCACAAGTAATAAAGGTAATAAAGTTGAAAATGGTTCAGTGTATATTAAAATGCTTCTATAATGAAGTGTAGTTTGAAAGCTCAGGCTTAGAAGAACATAGCTTGATACCAAACTTGAAAATGTTGCTTGTCAATAAAATACTTCTCCACGTCAGAATTCTAGGCAGGGAAAATAAATCATCTGCATTTTTGTAACTTGAAAAAAATGTGGCTATGAGAACTTAAGAATTTTAATTTGGTACTAGTTACCATAATCAGAACACAGGACATATTTGTACCTTTGTAAATGGTATGATTTGAATTACAAGATTTCATTGCCCTATGTAACACTTAAAACTGTCATTGTTAATGCATTAAAATCAAGAAAGGTCAAAAGGTGTCGCTCATTCTCTACCAGAAATTAAAGAGCCTATTACTCAGGCTGTATACCCTGTGCTGCTGAGCCAACCCCATTGGATATTGGGACATGGCACTTGTAACAGTTATTTTCATAGTTCTTTCAAATTAATAATCATGGAAACGGATTTAAATCCAGGTTTCTCAAAGCATTCCATATCAAGGTCTAAGGCAAGTATCTGACATGAGAAATGTAACCTGTGAGTTTGGTAAATTTACTGGAAAGTAGCAAACCCATGTTTCCTCTATGCTTGGAAGACCTTTCCTTTATGTGTCAAAAAATAGGGGAGAAAAATATGAATTTTAAGTTAACTTGGGTATAAAAGGAAACTTTTAGGAATTAACACATTTAGACACAACACACATTTAACACATTGAATGTATCATGCACACCATTGCATTCTGTGTCATTAGTTAATGCTATCTTGATAGTACATTCTGTGTCATTAGTTAATGCTGTCTTGATAGTACAGGATGGGGACCTACTTTTGCCCCACCCTGTATTTGCTGGGCTTTTTGAATCAATACGATCTCTTCATTACTGTAAAATCCTTAATTTTTTTCATTTAGTACAGGCCTTTAAGGGTAATTTTGCATCGATATCTAGATCATAAGAAAGAATATTTGATTGTATGTCGATGGTGTTTCTACCATGTGCTAGGCAGTGAACTCACTGATTAGATGGTGAAATATATTGTTGTGAATTATACATTAAAGCAGGGGAAACAATTACAAATTTTGGTTAGTACTGGGAAGGAAGTAAAAAGTAGGAGTGGTTTATATATGGTGATAAGTAGAAGACCTAAAGGTCAGGCAAATAATCCTTGGGAGCCTAATTCTTAAAAGAGCTGTGCCAGAGTTGCAAAGTATTATTAAGATGATATAGCCAGAAAAACTGCTGTATGGCTAGATAAAAAATGCCATAAGGTGGTCGAGAGGCCCTATCATGTCAGGCTTACAGGCCAGAGAGGGAAATTTGAATTGTATTTGAAGAATACAACTATTCCAAGAATAGTTGGAAAATACTGAAAGGTTTGAAATGGTGTAGTTTTAATATAAACAAATTTGGCTGCTGTTTGGAAAACAGAAAGGATACTTGATAGGATGAGAATGGCCCGAGAAGGCTTGCTTAAGCAGTTGAAAGTTACACTTTCATATTCAAAACAAGATAGCACTTAGTAAGTCAAGGGAACATAATTTATAAGATACAATTCAATAGTGGTTACTTAAAAAAGTTCACATGAGAAAAATAAGATTTGATTATGATTTTTTCTTAAATTTAAAAAATAGATGAAGTATACCAGGCCAATTAAACCATATCAGTAAGTAAATAAAAGTGAATTGCACAGCCCACTTAAATTACAGATTATCAGGCAGGATTAAAATAAAATTCCTAAACTCCATTATATCTTTTATAAGACATTCAGAGTAAGACCAGAGGTTGAAGATAAGATGGAAAGGTACCATGACAATATTAACCAATACATGATGTAGCAAGGTGATGCATAGGAACACTTCAAAATGATAAAAGGACAAATTTAACATTAAGGTAATCAATCTTGTAGTACCTGATTATGTAATTGCAAAACATAGACCTGAAAGAACAAATAGATTCCCATAGTTCAGAAATCTATACTAAATACTCAGTAACTAATAGGAAAAATGTTAAGTATGTAAAATACCTGAACAACCAATTTCACCTATTATCAAACACTATACACAACAGCTGCATGTGGAACATTTACATGTACAGTCATACCTCAGTACTTGTAGGCTTCAGAACTCATCAAACCTGTACTCATCGGCCCTGGCTGGTATAGTGCCGTGGATTGAGGGCAGGCCTGCGAACCAGAGGATAGCGGTTTGATTCCCAGTCAGGGCACATGTCTGGGTTGCAGATCAGTTCTGGGCAGGGGACGCACGAGAGGCAACCATACATTGTAATTTCTCCCTCTCTCCTTCCCTTCCTCTCTAAAGATAAGTAAATAAAATCTTTAAAAAAAAATTGTACTCACCGCATTTTGACAAGAAAAAAACAGCACTAGGCACTTGCTAGAACTTGTGTAAGTCACAATGTCGCCCCGTGCTTTATTATTCAATACTTGGCACTCAGGAGTTTTGGAACGAATTAATGAGTACTGAGGTAACACTACTTAATTCATACAACAATTCTCAAAGGATTTATCGCAGAAGAGATTTTTCTGGCCACTATGGAATTAAACTAGAAATCAATGACAAAACTAAAAAGTAAAAGTTTGGAATTAAACATCTCTACAATGGGAGAAGAAATGACAATGGAATGCCATCTGAATGAATGATAAAAATATTTGTGAGATTCAGCTTAAAGCAGTGCTTAGAAGGGAATGCACAACTTTGAAATATATTAGGAAAAAAGTTAAACTTTATCTAATTTTCGTTTCAAGAATGGAAAATATTGGAGAAATAAGCAGAGAACTTTTGCTTCAGAACAAGATTTACCCTTTCACCTGAAACAAATGAGAAAACATCCTGGCCCAGCTGGAGAGCATCTGCAGTGACCTGGAGAGCTCTGACAGTCAGATGACGTGCCAGAAATCACTTCTGATGAGTGTGACTCCCATCACTCCTGAACTGCAGTCTGTGCCTGGTCTCCCAGAGCCCAAGGTGTGCCAAGCCCAAGTTACCATATGAACCTCTATTACCCCAGCAGAGGGGAAGACTGACTTGAAGCAAAAAGGTGTGGAAGCCAGAGTTTGAAGTGGAATGAATGCTTCTGTTCCGAGAATTCCCCCTAATCAATGAAACCCCAGAGAGGGTGGTCCCCAGCACTCCCTCATCTACAAATTACGGAGTGATACGGTAAATTAGACCACAGGGAACCTGTTTGTAGAGCAGCCATTAGAAAACATGAAAACAGCAGAGGTAGCAGCAGCTGCAAAACACAGGAAAGGAAGTGTTGGCAGTTTGAATCCAGCCAAGTTAACTGCCTAACAGAACCCCCAACTCAGTAACCTTTCAGGAGAAAACAATGGAATTCACAGTCACTACAGTATACTAACGATAACGACTAATTTTCAATTAAAAATTGGCAGTCATGTAATGAAATTGGAAGAAAACTTTGAAGAAAAGGCAGTCAATTCAAAGGGACTCAGTGTACCCAGATGTTTGATTTAACAATGACTTTAAAGCATCTCATATATTTTGTTAAAATGGGAATTGCATCGATTGATATTTGTGTGTTAAATTTACTTTGGGTTCCTGAGATAATTCTCATCTGATAATGAAAACTACATATTTTTCCAAATTTTCATAAAAACTATATAGTTTTTTAAATTGGGTTTCATTTGAGATCCTACCACCATGGCAAATCACAAAAGCCACTGAGGTTAACATTCTTGCTGCAGTGATTTTTGGATTAAAAATATCAAAGAGTTTTGCACTAAAATATAAACTCCATGCATGTATAGGCTTTTGTGTGTTTTTCTGTATTTCTAACAACTTGTACAGTGTCTGACATGGTATGCTCAATAAATATTTACTGAATGAGCGAATGACTAAAAAATATGCTGAAATTACCAGTTGATGCCATGGAGTAAGAATGGCAGCTATTTTCCATCCGTAATGAGGTAATCAAAGGCCTGATTATGTTAACCTAGTTATTTACTTTTTTTTTTTAACCCATGTCTGTGTTAAGATTTCTCAATAGGCTCTGGCTGGTGTAGTTCAGTGAATTGAATGCCTGCTTGTGAACTGAAAGGTCACCAGTTCAATTCCCCATCAGAGCACATGCTTGGGTTGCAGGCTAGGTCCCCATCTGAGGGTGTGTGAGAAGCAACTGATTTGATGTGTCTCTTGCACATTGATATTTCTCTCCTTCTCTTCCTCCCTTCTGCTCTCTCTAAAAATAAATAAATAAAATCTTTTAAAAAAGATTTCTTAATAGAAGTTTAGTAGAAAGTAAACAGAATAAATTTAATATTGTCACAAATTTTAAAATGTAAGCTATAGAAGGCATATGATTTGTAGATTAAAATCATTTCTGGGGCAAAAATTTAGCTAAAATATATAATGGGTTAATATTACATTAATTTTTGAACAGTATTTGAATACATAGTCTTTCAATTATCTGACTCTATAACTTTAATACTCTACTGGTTTATTGATTAAGCAGACATGCCAGTTTGTACACTCAAAGGAAAACAAAATGACCAGAGTTATGTATTAGTAAGTAAACCCCACCCTGGCTGGTGTGGCTCAGTGGATTGAGTGCTGGCCTTCCAACCAAAGGGTGGTGAGCTGGATTCCCAGTCAGGGCACATGCCTGGGTTGCAGGCCAGATTCCCAGAAGGGGGCACGCGAGGAGCAACCACACACTGATGTTTCTCCTTCCCTTCCCCCTCTGTAAAAAATAATCTTTAAATAAAATAAAATATAAAATAATATAAAATAAAATAAAAATAAGTTAACCTTTAGGAAAGGTATCGGAGTTTCCTTAAGCAAAGAATGTATTTGTCTCAGAAATTTTTAGTGTACAGCATGTTATTAGACTTTTGGACACAAGAGGGTGCTGGTGACCAAAATTTAGAAATTCACACTATTTTTCTAACACCAAAGTGTCAAACAATCCAAGTGTGAGTGCCCTACTTGCATGAATCCTCAGATCCCCAAAATTACTGGTTTGCAATGCTAATAGCAACAAAGCAGATCACTTAGAATGAATCAAAATGCTGAAAGAAAGGAAGTGTTACATAAAAGATCTGAAATGCAACACATTTGGTGCATCAGTGTAGAGGTGAGTAAAAGAGGCTAACAATTGGGTACTACCTGGCCTGATAGTTTGTTCCTATTCTATGAAGTCCAGTTGACTACAGCATGCACTTCAATGAAGAACGTAAAGAAAAATTGTTATGATTTCACATTTTTATTTTTTAAGAATTTACATTTTATTTTTCAATTTCAGTTTACTTTTAAAATTATTTTCTATTAATTTCAGGTGTACAGCATAGTGGTTAGACAATCATATACTGTGCAAAGTGTTTCCCCCAATATTTCTAGTACCCACCTGGCACCATACATAGTTATCACAATATTATTGACTATATTTCCTATGCTATTCTTTACATTCCCATAACTATTCTGTAACTATCAAATTGTATTTGTTAATCTCTTTGTGTCTTTCACCCAGTTCCACAACTTCCCTGTTTTCCATTTTGTTTGCTCATTGAGAAAGTAAAAGTTTAAAGAAGTCAAATATTTATAAATGAGAATAACGCAGCTTCGTTATTTTAACTATATGATATGAATCATGAAAAGATCAGATTTTTAAATAAACAGTTGTGCTAGAAATTTATTAATGAAAAATTAAATTTAATATGTTTTCTCTTTGGATAAAGTGTATATCTAAGATTACCATAAAGTATTCTACTTTTCAAATGACATTCTAAAAAAAACACCCAATCTGGGGGGGTAAGATTCATTGAAGCTAGTAAGACAAAGTTTAGGGAACATTTAAAAAGCAAACCTCTTCATTATTCCTACCTATTGTTCTAATAGAAACATGACATTTAAAAAGAAAATTGAGAAGTGAAAAAATTTTAAGTAACAGTAAAACATAAAATGAAATTAGTAATGTGACTAATGCATATTGTTAAAATGGAGTTTAAGTTACATTTTTGCTTCTCTCCAACCAACGATGTTTTTTCAAGTTCTCATACAGAATAAAATAACACAAAAATAAAGAATGCAGGAGAACATATTCTGTCACATCACCTACCATTCATTTACATCCCCAGAAAATACCAACTCAGCTGGAAAAAAAACAAAGTAACCCGACCAGCTCCAAAAGTCCATCTGAAGCCTGGGTAATGGTCTTCACAGTACTATATGATTAGGTCTAATTTCTTGACTGTGAGGAATAGTGAAGTTTGTGAATAACTTTTAAAAATCTTTTCATTTCCTGGACAACGTGAAGAGATGAAAAAAAAAAAAGCACCTTTCCAGATTCGTCAATACCTGGTCTTACTATTGATTTTCACCTGATGATGGTATGTATCTATGTGAGGAACACTGTGCCTGCAGTAAGAAGACGGAGACGGGGGATGCTTTAAGACCTTGGGCATATATCTTTTAACTTCACGGAGTCTCAGTTACCTCACCATAAAAGGGGAGTGATACTAGCAACAGGATCTTGGAGAATCTCTGATAAAATGGGAAAACACTTGTGAAAACACATAAAATATTGTCTCAGTAAAAGAGATCACTAGGCAATTGTGCCCATTTCACTGAGAGTTACAGTTTCCAGTCCTAATTGTATGAGAATGGGCAAGGGGTGGAGAATGGTTGGAGGATTTGCAAGAGCACTCGCTTCCCTGCGGCTCCCGCCCCCGCCCCTCCGCCCATTTCCCACATCTGGCAGCGGTTTACTTCACCATCTCATGCATGGAAGTGGCTGCCACCTGCCTCTAGCCACTTCTGCTCACTTTAATTTAGCTGACTTGTTTTTAAGAGGGAGGGAAGGGGGACTTTCGGTGGGAGGTGGTAGTTGGGACATCTTCATTTTCTAATTCGACCAGCAGATTTTGTTTCCCTGTACCTGTTTGCTTGAGTCTGGAGTTACTATCAGTTTTCTAAGTTTCAGTGCGCTCCAGGGAACAGGGCAGCCGGGCCCGCTCCTGATCACCACTGAATCCCGAAGTGGAAAGGGAAAAAGTTCCGGATCAGCCAGCAAAGGAGTGTGGTTTGCCTAGATTACTTGGGGACAGGTGAGTTACGCTCGCCAGGGTTACCAAAGATCTGCAGGGGCAGGATCCCGTCCCTGTGGGTGGAAAAGGAGCAGAGCAGGCGTCCTCGGTGGGTCTCGGCAACTCGCCCGGGGCTGGGAAGCCCAGCGAACATTTCGGTCCCGCCGCCCACGGACACTCCGCTGGCGGAGACCCGGGGAAACGCGGAGCGGGGAAGGGCGTCCGGTCGGCCCGAACCGGGCTTTTCCGGAGGGTCCCTCCGGGAGGTTCTCCCCGGCTCTCGCGTCCGGGGCCGGGTCGCCGCACCGCCGCCGAGACGCGCGGCGCAGCCTCTCCCCGCCCCTCCCGCCGCACCGGCGGGCGCACCCCACGGGCGCCCCGCCCCTCGGCCTATAGAAGGGGCGCAGCCGCCGCGGCGGGAGGGAGCTCCGCGCTGCCCACGGCCGACGGCGCGGCTCCTGCTGGGCGCGAGAGCCCGGCGCCGCGGCGGCCGACGCAGCCGAGTCCCCGGCGGCTGCGCCCGCACCATGGGAGGCAGCCCCGCCCCGGCACCAGCCCGGGTCGCGCCCGACCTTCGCCGCCTCCCGCGCGCCGTCTACCTGCTCCCGCTGCCGCTCCCCGGGCGCCGTCCCGTCCTCACCTCGAAGCCGACATGAAGGAGGCCCGGGGCGACGGGAGCGCCCCTTTCTGCGCCCGTCTCAACTACTCCTACCCGGGCCTGTGGGAGCCCGAGCGCTCCGCGGAGGCGCGGGGCAACCTCACGCGTGCCCGGGACACCGGAGAGGATTGCCGCTCGGTGTCCGTGGTCTTCCCGATCACCATGCTGATCACCGGCTTCGTGGGCAACGCGCTGGCCATGCTGCTGGTGTCGCGGAGCTACCGGCGCCGGGAGAGCAAGCGCAAGAAGTCGTTCCTGCTGTGCATCGGCTGGCTGGCGCTCACCGACATGGTCGGGCAGCTGCTCACCAGCCCCGTGGTCATCGTCGTGTACCTGTCCAAGCAGCGCTGGGAGCACCTCGACCCGTCGGGAAGGCTGTGCACTTTCTTCGGCCTGACCATGACAGTCTTCGGGCTCTCCTCGCTCTTCGTCGCCAGCGCCATGGCCGTCGAGCGGGCGCTGGCCATCCGGGCCCCGCACTGGTACGCGAGCCACATGAAGACGCGCGTCACCCGCTGTGTGCTGCTCGGCGTGTGGCTGGCGGTGCTCGCCTTCGCCCTGTTGCCGGTGCTGGGCGTGGGCCAGTACACCATCCAGTGGCCCGGGACGTGGTGCTTCATTAGCACCGGAGGAGGTGGCAACGGGACTAGCTCCCCCCCGAACTGGGGCAACCTTTTCTTTGCCTCTACCTTTGCCTTCCTAGGGCTCTTGGCGCTGACCGTCACCATTGCCTGCAACCTGGCCACCATTAAGGCCCTGGTGTCCCGCTGTCGGGCCAAGGCCACGGCTTCTCAGTCCAGCACCCAGTGGGGCCGGATCACGACTGAGACGGCCATCCAGCTCATGGGGATCATGTGCGTGCTGTCGGTCTGCTGGTCGCCACTGCTGGTAGGTAGTTCCTGGTGTGCAGAGGGCTGGGTGGGGCGCCTGAGGACGATAGAGACTTCTCAAAGTGACATCTCCTGCACAGATGTGTTTGCAGTCACACGGCTTGGGGAAGACTTTCTGTCTGAACAATCTTGGTTGAAGCTTCTGAGTTGAGTTCCTCACTTAACTTGCTGAGCAACTTCAAATGCCATCCATTGCCTTAGGTTCTGGTTACACACATATGGAGACCACAGGGGCACTCACACTGTAATCGGAGGGAGTTAAGAGAATACCCAGGTATGAGTTCAGTGCCGGTACAGAGATGGAGGTTTCTCCTGGGCATATTGGCAATGACAACAGTAACCTGTGGCTGCGGGTTTCCCCCTTATTTCAAACACCCCTCCCAATGCTGAGGTGACTTTCTGCAAAAATCCTTTACCTGTGACCACAGGCAGACACAGCCCTCTTGCAGGTTCTGAGCCTCTGTGCACTTTTCAGCACAGCCCACAATTACCTTCCTTGAAAGCTCACTCTAGACCAGAGGCAGGAGAGTAAAGGTGCATCTGTGGTTGGAGCCAACCTCAGCCATTGAGAATGATGTTGGACCCCCTAGGAAATGCTTGAACTGACAGTCATTGGACCCTCGAAGTTTTGTAACTCCTGATGGCCAGCCTTTATTCACCCTTGTGGAACCTATTCAGGACTGGGGGCCCGGCCAATCCTGGCATAGGAGGTAGGGATTTCGTCACTTCCCAGCTCCTCAAAGGGTGCACAGTCTAGGAGCAAGTGATGTTTCCACAAGCGCTTTGTAAAACAGCCTCTCTTACATCTCACTTCCCTCTGTCACTTTTAGTTGGAGATTTCTGTGGGTAAGTACTGTTTACTGATGCCTGATGGATGGAGACTGATTTAGGCAGACTGGCTTGATAGGAGTTATGTTGCAAAAATAGCGACTTGACAGATATGACACATTATATATTGGACCTGGAAGTTTATTAGACAGTTGTGAAAAACTTCTGAAACCCATGGACACACGTTTTCAGAACCACACACATTTAGTTTTTCCTTTTAAATTGTGGTAAAATACACGTAGCATACAATTTACTACTTTACCTATTTTAAGTGTACAGTTCAGTGATATTAAATACACTGACGTTGTGCACCACTTACAGTTTTAACTCTCTTGTATTAAAAATAGAACCATAGTCCCACCCCCCCACCCAGCCTCCCCATTCATTGGACAAAGCAGATATTTCAGAAGGCCTGCGTTTCACTGGTGCAGTATATTTGGAGCACAAGTCTTGGCTCCAAATCGTTGACGACGTGTGATGACAAGGAGAGTTCAAGACCTCCAGGGCCCACTGGCTTACTCTCAGTGCAAGCACTTCCTAGGGGGTCCAGCATCATTCCAAGTGCCTGAGGCTGGCTCCAACCACAAGCCGCTATTTGGTCACAGTTCTGCGTTCCAGGAGCTAGAACTCAGGCTGATGTCATCACCGTGGTGTATCAAAACCAGCACCAATTTTAGATATACTTACTTCTATGGTCGAAGAACGGAGTGTGTAGGTGGTCAAACTGGGGAAAAAGAGTTGTTATATAATGAACACTTTAATAAACTATGAAAATTAACATAACTTTAAAGGCAATGAAGAAAAATCTGAATTTTTCAGGACTGTCATTTGAGTCCCACGTCTCCGAGTTGGCTCTATCATATTCTTTTTTATCCTGGAAAAAATGCAGTTAACTCATATGAATAAAATGCTTACCCATACAGTTAACTGAATGTATAGATTTTTTTAAAACTAGAAGACATACTATGCACAGTATTGTGTCTTTTACTTTAAAACTTTAATACCATGAGCTTAGTGGCCTTGGAAGAATTTAGATCAGTTCTGTGAATCGTAACCTAGGATGGCCAAACTTACTCTCTTAAGACAGACTATTTGGAAATAGCCTTATTTAATTTCAATTATTACCTACATTCAAACAGATCTACTGGTTTGCAGCCTGTTTTTAGAGATCCTATTAATTCAGATCTCATGAAAACATTAAACTTAAAACATGCTTGATTATATCAAAGAGGAGAAATTAAAGATTTGCAAAATGGGTACTTTTTAAACTGAAGCAAATAATTCTATCTTCTGTTTTGTGCGCCGTTGAAATTAAATCTCTAAATATCTTCAGAAAGCTCTCCACTAAAAAGCAGGAATTATTTCAAAGGAAAGAAAGAAACTGGCCAAACCACTTTCTTAATAGGTGAGGGAATTATAAGAATGAAAACACTAGAACTTAGTGAATTGAATTTGTAGTGTATTAATGTTAAAGTGAGAGATTGTTTTCTACATCTTTTTCTTAACTATGGGTGAAATACAGATTCCCTATTGGCTTTTGTTGAGTTGGGAATCATCCAAACTCCCCCCTTAAAAGAACCCCGAGTATATTTTATCCTGGAAGTCTGTCATGATTATAACAATATTCAGTTGTTACTGCCAGAAGACTTAGCAGAGAAGAGAATAAGAAAATATTGCAACTGCTACAAGTTCCCACCACATAAATATTTAAATAGAGGTTCTCTATGTTGCCAATGAAAGGTTTTTTACCTCTTATTTTTTTCAGACACCTTACAAAATACAAGATGTGAAACCGAGTGAGAGTACAGTGGAAAATAGTGTCACCGTGTCTATGATTCTTAGTCCTATTTCTGTTCATTTGTCATTCTTTGGAATTAGTCCGTTGACTCAGCAATGCAATCTGTTTGACTTTTTATTGTTGTTATTAGTATAATTATTTTTATGCACCACAGTCACCAAATAGTTCTGTTATTTGACATGATAGCCAAGATTCCAGAAGCAGCAATAACCTTGGGTGAGTGCTGAGAAAAAGCTATGAGTACATTTTGTGCTTTTATAAACCAGACATTCCTCATACAGGTAGAATATGGCTAACACTGGAGCTATCTTAAAAATAGTAAATATAAAGTAACTATCGACCATGTAAAAAGTGAGGTATGAGGAACACAGCCACTCATTTATAACAGGAACTGGACAAAAGCAGTCTTAGAAACGTTTGACTTTGATCTTGAACCAGCACATTCCCTGCTCAGTGTCTGCAGATGTAGACATGGACGCTTGGACTCAAGAACATATTTCACAATGTAGATGTAACTTTTTTTAAAATTTAAGGCATCACTGATATATTTTGACAAATAAAATGTGCCTGAAATATACTACATGTGATAGACTTGCTTTACAGAAATAATGCTGTTTTATACTATAAAAAAGTTTTGTTCAATTACAAATTTTCCGTACCTATAAATTTCTGCCATATTAAGCTTATAGTTTCAGGGGAAATGACTAAACATGTGCATTGGCATTATAGGAAACATCTATAATTTGCTTTTATAAGAATTGAAATTATTTTCGATTCTTTACATTTTTTGAGTTTACTATCATACATTTTAGGTACTATGCAAGGGGTATTAAGTAGACTTACGAAAAACGGTCAAAGTTGTAATCTGTTCAGAAAAGCAGAATTCCCACATTTACGAGTGAAACAATTAGAGAAGAGTACAAGTTAGGATGTAATGAATGAATGCCTTTGACTCTGGGAAGAAAGTCCACCTGAGTTTGCCAGAGGAGGCTTCCTGGAAGAGCGGGATGGCACAGCTTGAACCCGGAGCTGAGAGCCAGTGGGCCCGGGAGCCCAGCGGGAGAGAGCAGAGCACGCGCTGGAGCTGTGGGAACGGCGGTGTGGGAAGCTCGGGGCCACGTGAGGTGGTTAAGGGGAACAGAGGATGAGGATGGGGTGTTTGGGTTTTGTTTTACCAGTAGGCCATACAGCCTCCATTTTTATTTTATTTTTTTAATAGGGGAGAGAATTTTGAAAAGACCGGCGGTGCAGTAGAGTGTGAATAGGTGTGGGCAGGGCGAGGGAAAGTGACATTCGTTATGGCTCGCTTCTTCAGGCCGTTAGGACTTTAGGTTAGAGACAGTGGGAAGAGATGAGTCAGAGGAGGAAAGGTGAGAGAGAACTAATGCTATCAGAAATGGTCGATTTTAGGAGTGATTGATTCGACAAACATTTCTTACCTAGCTACTACCTCCTATTCACTGTGAAAATTTACCTCATTGGACTGCGTCCTGTAGGAATGGCAGTACTTTCTGTATCATTCCAATAAAGAACTGATGCAAAGAATATTAGAATTAGAATAATTAAGGATATCTGACTCTGAGTTTATTCTCAATTTTGTTGTGTATTTGCTTGCTTAGCTTACATAGAGGTGATGAATTATAGTCTTATATGTCTTTCTGTCATATATGCAAATTATATATCTTTGTATCTATAAAGTACAGGGGTAGGACTAACAGATATTTAAGGTCTTTATTTATGTTATTCTCAGGTGTTCTTATTTGGGAGAATCATGGTTCAGTAAACCAGAATGAGAAACTTTGGAAAAAGATTGGTAGATTGTGTTTTGTAAGAATGGGAACCCTGAGTGACTAGGGCTTTTGGACACAGTATATTAAGGTGGTGGATTATCTAAATGATATATCGAGGAAGCCCAAGTAACTTGAAGATTGAGATAAATCAAATCTAAAAAACACAGATTTTTTTAAATTTGGAGTTTATCAGAGAGAGCCAAGAATTAAACAGTTCTTAAGCCATCAGATTTGAAGAAATTCAGATGGCCTAGAGTTGTAGCACAATTGTGAGTCATTGGCTTTTCTCTTTTGAAAAAGCTGCGAAGGTCAACAACTCAATTATGAAAGTTTCCACAGGTTTGGGTTTCTGGGAATAGCACTCAGGAATACACACTGCAAACATTTGTAACAGACGATGATGATTCTTCTGGGGGTGCTGAGGCGTAGGTATCCTCTTTCAGTTTTCAGATAGGCCTTGCATTACAGGGAAGCAGTGGGAGGGAAGTGCCCCCCAACACTTCTTACATTTCTGTCATATTTTTATAATCCACCAGTGTTCCATGTTTATCTCATTCATGCCTTGTGCTTCTTGAGGATTATTAGATGGCCTCTCAAGTCCCTCTTTTCCCTAGAAAATTCCAACTTTCATAGAGTAAAGAGGATAATCAAAGAAGTCTAATTTTTCTTGGAATTCCTCTTATATCTTGTCTCCTAAGTGTATGTGACATTTTATAGTAAACATTGTAATCCATTCTTATATGGAAATGATCATTGGACAGCATGGGACTTTTTTGTTTTATTGTTTATGCTACTATAGTCGTCCCAATTTTTCCACCTTTGCCCCCCTCTGCCAAGCCCCCTCTCCCATAGTCCATCCCCACACCGTTGTCCAGGTCCTTGGGTCCTTCATGTATGTTCTTTGACTAATAACACCTTCACCTTCTTTCAAAGATACCCCATTTCCCTCCACCCCTCTTACTGCTGTCAGTCTGTTCCAGGATTCTATGCCTCTGGTTCTATTTTCCTCATTTGTTTGATTTGCTCATTAGATTCCCCTTATAGGTAAGATCATAAGGTGTTTGTCTTTCACTGCCTGGCTTGTTTCAATTAACACAATGCTCTCCACTTCCATCCATGCTGTCACAAAGGGTAGGAGCTCCTTCTTTTTTTCCACTGCATAGTATTCCATTGTGTAAATGTACCATAGTTTTTTAATCCACTCATCTACTGATAGACACTTAGACTATTTCCAAATCTTGCCTATTGTAGATGGTGCTGATATGAACATAAGGGTGCATAAGTTTTTTGGAATTGGTGTTTCAGGATTCTTAGGGTATAATCCTAGCAGTGGAGACACTAGGTCAAAAGCAGTTCCATTTTTAGTTTTTTTGTGGAAATTCCATACTGCTTTCCACAATGGCTGCACAGTCTGCGAATGCCACCAACAGGCTACTGGGGTCCCTTTTCTCCACATCCTCTCCAGTACTTGCTGTTTGTTGATTTATTGATGATGGCCATTCTGACAGGTGTGAGGTGATATCTCATTGTGGTTTTAATTTGTTCCTCTCTCATGGCTAGTGATGTTGAACATTTTTTAAAAAGATTTTTTATTTATTTATCTTTAGAGGGGAAGGAGAGAGGGAGAGAAATATCAATGTGTGGTTGCCTCTTGTGTGTTCCCTGCTGGGAACTGGCCTGCAACCCAGGCATGTGCCCTGACTGGGAATCGAACCATGACCCTTTGGTTCATAGGCCCGCACCCAATCCACTGAGCTACACCAGCCAGAGCTAATGTTGAGCATTTTTTATATGTCTACAGACCATCTGTATGTACTCTTTTGAAGAAATGTCTATTCAGGTACTTCACCCACGTTTTAATTGGATTGTTTGTCTTCTTGGTGTTGAGTTGTGTGAGTTCTTTATATATTTTGGAGATTAAATCCTTGTCCAATGTATCACTGGCAAATCTGTTCTCCCATACAGTTGGATCTCATTTCATTTTCATGATGGTTTCCTTAGCTGTGCAGACGCTTTTATTTACTACAAAAACGACAACAGGAACAAAAAATAAAGTACCTAAGAATAAATTTAACCAAGGAGGTAAAAGACATGTACTCAGGAAATTATAGAACACTAAACAACAAAAAGGAAGATATGAATAAATGGAAGCATATACTATGTTCATGGATTGGAAAAATTAACACAATTAAAATGTCCATACTACCAAAGCAATCTATAGATTCAGTGCAATTTATATTAAAATACCAATGGCATATTTCACAGATCTAGAGTGAATACTCCAAAAATTTATATGGAACCAAAGAAGATCCCAAACAGCTCAGCAATCTCGAGAAAGAAGAACAAAGCAGGAGGGATCACAATACCTGATATTAAACTATACTACAAGGCCACTATAATCAAAACAGTCTGAGATAAGAACAGACACATAGATCAGTGGAACAGAATAGAGAGCCCAGAAATAAACCCATGTCTCTGTGGTCAACTAATATTTACCAAAGGGGCACAAGCATAGAATGGAGTGAAAATAGCCTCTTCAATAAATGATGTTGGGAGAACTGGAGTGGTACATGAAAACTAGACCATTGCCTTACACCATGCACTAAAATACACTCGAAACAGATAAAAGACTTAGATGTAAGTTGTGATACCATAATAATCCTAGCAGAAAACATTGGCAGTAAAATTGCAGATACCTCCCGTAGCAGTATTTTTGCTAGTATATCTCCTAGGGCAAAGGAAATAAAAGAAAAAAATGGGACTATATCAAATTTAAAAGCATGTAACTTTTTAATGAGAGAGATGCACACACCAGGGAAAGTAGCACTGTGGAGTGAAAATTCTCTGTGACTCTGCTGTCTTTACTCAGAACACTTCTCTCTCCATTTTTCCCACTTGCCGCTTTACCCCTCTGTCATTCCGTAAGAGCTGCCAAGCAGCCATCCCTCCTGGAGTGGCTAAGGTCTCAAGCGAGAAGTTGCTTTGATAGAGAAGCCTTTCCTGATCCTCTCTAGGCTTGATTGGGTACTCGGGCCCTTTGACCTCACAGCACCGACCTTGTATTTCCCCGACACCATGTGAGTAATACTTCATTGGACATACTGGTTAATTGACCTCCTGAGGGTAGGTACAGTATCAGTCTTGTGTGCTGATTTTGTTTTCCGTAGGAACCATAATTGCCTGCCATGCAGATGTACCCCATGCATGCTTGTTACCGCCCCATCTAAGCACCCAGATCAGAAGACAGGGTCTGGTTCTGTCCCAGTTACATGAGCTATTAGTTGTGTGACCTTAGATAACTCACTTGATATTTTTGTGACCTATTTTCTTCTCTTCTGTAAAATAGTAATTAAAACACCTACCTAGTCCATTTCACAAGATTGTAATGAAAACCAAGATACATGCATATGAGCATAATTGGAATATTCCTTCTGTATTAGGAATACTATTGTGATGTTTTACTGAATGATAATGTCGACTTGTGTTCAGATAGACCTTTCCCTCAGGAACCTGGAGAAAACGGACAAGTGATGTTTTACAGTGTGATTAGTTATAGTTCACTGGGGGAAAATGTGGTGGAGAATATAACTTTTCAGAAAAAAAATAATAAAATAAAAAAAAAGGTAAGTCACAGGTGCATGAATTTTTACAGGGAATTGTAATTCGTGCCTCCTCCTGTGCCCAGCCACCATCTCTGTGCTCGCCTGTGTTCTCTCAGCTCTGGAACACTTTTCCCCTCACAGCTGCCAGTTAACCCTCTAAGTCTAACAAGTGCTGGATCCCATCTTCCCTCGCTGGTGAACCTGAGCATAACCACCACCTTGTGCTCTGCACACCGCTGCCACAGGTCTGACCCAGGTCTCCTTTCTCTCCAGGGCACTTCAAATACAGGCACCTCTTCCTGTGTTTCCTGGTGTGCTCAGACATGTCCTCATGCAAAGGTTCGAGTCAAATTCATTGTATGCCTAATTATTGTCCTAGGTTAGCTCATTCCACACACTTCTTAAGGGTAGAGCCTGTGCCTCCGTTTGCCTCATTTTCACAGGTGATCCGCAATGTTGAGGCGGAACAGAATCACTCACAGCTCAGAACTGAGTTTACACAAGCCTTAAATCAAACCAAGGTGTGAGAATCGTACAGTTGTAAACTGTCTCACAGTTTGGCCAGGTCCGGACTCGGCATTAATATTGTTTTCAACCTACAGATAACACAGCCTACAAATTTACCATCAGTCGGCCCACCCAGAGTTTCTCTTGGGCAACATTCATAAGGAGGACATTTCAATGGCTGATCTCAGTGTTTATTCAAAATCATATATTCTTTTATCAGCACTGATTTTTTTAAAAGATTTTATTTATTTACATTAGAGTGAGGAGAAAGGAGAGAAAGGGGGAGAGAAACATTAGTGTGCAAGAGATACATGAGCAGTTGCTTCTTGCACACCCACAACTGGGGACCTGACCTGCAACCCAGGCATGTGCCCTGACTGGGAATCAAACTATTAACTTCTCAGTTTGTGGGCTTAAGCTCAGTCCTCTGAGCCACACCAGCCAGGACAACCAACCAGCACTGATTTTTATGGTAGGTGTTTAAGGATCATAAATCTGACCATAAAAGTTGGTGACCAAAATGGAAGACGGAGGAGGCTTGGTTTTTTTCACACCTTAATTCTGTTAAAAAGGAAAAAAGCAGTTATTAATTTAAGTAGGAGTCATGTAATAATATAAGTACAGGATAAATTCTTTAACAAACACCATTACTATTTTTAAAAATCTTGTTAATATAAAAACAAAAGGTTAAGCAAGCAATAATTGATTAAAAAATCAAGTATGATTTTAAAAACATACTTTCCACTAATCCTTGGATACTTCCTGTAGATTTGATCTTTTTGTTCCTCTTTCCGAATACCTAGGAAGTATCATTTTCTGTGGTTGAGAATGTGCTGCTGTTGGTGTGATTCATACAAATTTGGAAAAAGAAGTATGATATATTGTTAATGTTGGAAATAATTAAAGAGAGATTGTGAAAAATCAGATGCATTTTGGGCAATTCGCCAGATCGTAGAGTAGAGCCCTGCCGGCAGTCTTGAGGTGTGAAATTTCCCTGGTAATGTCCTGCTAACACCACCTTGTTTGAGTCAGGTAGATTTCCCCAAATTGATGAGTGTGTCAGCAAGTGCTAAGGTTAGCGATTAAGTGACCACCAACTTGTGGGCACTCCTGTTTCGTGTGAGGAACAAAGTAATATAACTGAAAAAGCAGGTGAGGACCAGGAAAAGATTAGAGCACCGGAAGGCAAGAGACCTGGCTGGGTTCTGGTCATGACTTTTCTGCCACATGATAGAAGTCACTTTATCTTTCTGGTTTTCTCTTTCCTTGTCTGTAAGATAAAACAATGATAAACTCTAACCTTCTCTTCAGCTCTGACTTCCTGTGGCTCTAAGTGGATAAAATCATCCCGTCAGACATACTGTATTAGATGCATGGAGGAAAACACCCAAAGACTTCTTAGGAAGAAGCATAAAAAATGTAAGCAAACAGACAAAGTAGACCTTGCATTTTTTAATACAATCATTCAATAAGTATTGCTTGAGTGTTGCTGTATGCCTGCGACTTTGCTCACCGTGGTGATACCATGGTGACCGGGGCTGAATCATATGGTTGTATGAGTTGAGCAATTACATAGCACTAGGAGGCCCTATTCACACTGTATTCTACGCAAGTGCTGTTCCTTCTAACAGTGCTATCCTTGGTAGCCCCGATGGTAAGCCAGGCAGACATGCTGTCTTCTTTTGTGAAGCTTTCAATATATTAAGATAGACAGTAAATAAACAATCATGCGAATAAACAAATATAACCAGTCTGATGGGTCATTACTGTGGTTTCCCACTGCCACACGGTTCCTCTATTTCAGATTGGCCTTGTTTGGGCAGCTGCTTGCTCACTTCTGCTGGAGCACGTCCCTGCCCAGGCTGCAGTGCATGTGTCTGCACTTGGATGCCATCATTAGAGAGAACCTGAGTGCACTCCAGCCACAAAGCTCAGCAGTAATTCCCAGAGAGCAACCAATGTGCTAGAAAGTATGGACCCAGAGGGCAGCTGGCCTCAGGCCACATTCTGTCCAGAATCAGCCCTCCCTTTCAGGTCCTTAGGCTCTGGGTTGTACTCAGATCACCTCCTGACAAGTTTCCCTTTCCTGATAAAACAATGGATTGTCTTTTAAGACTTTTCATATCTTTCCTTCTAATAAATACAGCCAAAGCCACCCTGCTCCAAGTTTCTTGTGAGAAGAGGTTAGCTCTTGGCTTTTTTTCCTTTTTTTCCAGAAGGCCCTGGGGTCCCAAAGCATAATGGTCTACCTCTTCCCAAGTGACCAGCCGTGTGTACCAGGAGCATTATGAGGATTTTCCTTTGTTATATCACATAAACTTCTGCCATGTAAATCTACCTATTCTACATTTACCAAAGTAAATAATTCTTGCTTCTTTAACACCTGCTCCAATGGGACTTGTTCTGCCCACTGGAACAGGGAAGTGGGGGGCAGCTGCTGGCGTTCCCTTCCACACATCACCACAGCAGTCAGGTGCTAGGAAGGCAAGAAGGAGAGGGTCGAACAGGACCCCTCGATGTGTTGGTAAAGAGTGAGGTGGTTATAGATGGCCTTGCTGAGAACATGTCATTTATGATGAACCTTGAAAGAGGACACTTTGAAGGAGAAAGTGGTGTGTGAAGGCATCAGTGTATATACAAGAGCTGGAGTCATTGGAGGAACTGAAGGAAGGCAAGATGGATGGATTTGCGGGAGGAAAAGAGAGTGACTTCCAGGTAAGGCTAGGGAGGTAGGCAGGGCCAAACTGCAGAACCTTGTCATTTTTGTTTGGAAGTTTGGGTTTTTATCTTAAGTATGATGGAAAGCAACTAAAAGCTTTGAGTGACAGAATGGTTTGATCTGCTTTATGTATTAAAAGATCACTCAGGTTTACCTTATGAATTAGAGAAGTAGGCATTAGAGCCCTTTGGACTGGGGTCAGATAGAGATATGGAGACTTAAAAAGGAAAAACATTTTCCTTTAAGTGTTGCTTTAAAACAAGGAAAGGACATGACAGCATAGAATTGGTGGGAGGAGGCTGTCTATGCAGAAGCACTGAATCAAAAATTGAGCCGGGTGTGCTGGGAATAGTAATCTGTGTTTGTTGAAGTCAAGAAATATTAGAGTCTAATGGGGAAGGGGAAAGGAGGGGACGTGCACTGGTAGATTGCACTGAAGACTGGGAGTAACATTTTGTATTTCATTTTGGATGAGTTGTATTGCTTTTCTATACTTATGTTTCATATTTGTATGATAAGAGGGTTCACATTATAAAATCTCTTGGTTCATAAAATCACTGAGTGAAACAACCATGTAATGTTTAGTCTCTTTCTAGCTTGGTGAAATTGTCTAAGCTTTGAACACCTTTACTTATCGGAAATTTGTTGCTTTTTAAGAGGCACAGATAATTTTCTAAAGGCTAAGCATTGTACCAGGCTTTTTCTCACAGATAATCTTCTTTATTTCTTACAACATTTTGAAGTAGGCATTATTAGCTCCAATGTATAGATAATGAAAAAACTAAAGCTGAAAGAGGTTGAATGACTTGTTCAAATTAACAGACCTAGTAAGTTTTCAAGATGAGATTCCAAGGCCAAGCTGTTTTCCCCAAGCATCAGAGTAGCCCAAATTCACCTTAAGTTGTTCTTTCTCTTAGAAAAACTTAGCGCTGGCTGGTGTGGCTCAGTGGATTAAGCACCGGCTTGTGAACCGTAGGGTCGCTGCCGGTTCAATTCCTGATCAGGGCACATGTCTGGGTTGCAGGCCAGGTCCCCTGTAGGGGGTGTACAAGAGTCAATCACACATTGATATTTCTCTCCCTCTCTTTCTCCATCCCCCTGTATATAAAAATAAATAAATAAAATATTTTTTAAAAGAAAAAATTATTTCCTTTACATTGATTGAGCTAGAATGATACTAATTCTAGTCCTTGGTTTCTATGGAATAATACTAAATTTAAATAGAGACATGTTTTATTTTTTTAATTATATGATACAATAGTTCTATATTAGTTATCAAGGAGTTACACTAACTTTACAAACAGCAAAATAACATGCAATAATCTTGACAATGTCAAGGACAGCAGCTGTGATCTAGTAAATCATTTAACCAACACTATTAAACATCACTTCTGTGCATATCACTGCGCTACAATGGTGTGGCCCTTGTCCGCAGGGAATGTGTTCTCTACAGAATGATTCCCTAGAGAAACTTGAGGTTTTGACTCAAAAAGGCAATGTCATTTTTCATTGTCAATTTTGAATATAGGCATCAAGCTGAGTATCATTCATAATTTATCTATTCATTCATACATTCAGTGATTATTTGTTGAGTACCTACTAAGTTTAAGGCACAGTTCTAGGTGCTAGAAATATAGTAGTGCAATAGACTAGTTTCCTGCTCTCAAGGAACATGAATTCTAGTCGAGGGAGAAAAGCAACCAACAAATGAGTAAACTGGGAGTTAGATTATGATAAAAACTCTTAAGAAAAGAATATAGCATGATAGGATAGAGGGAGCCTGGGAGACTTCTGTATATTGGGTTGTGGAGGAACAATATCTCTGAGAGGTAACATTTAAACTCAGTCCTGAATGAAAGGAAAGAACCAGTGAACAATCTACAGGAAGAGCGTAGGCAAAGGGAACAGCAAAGGCCCTCACCTCATGTATTCAAGGGATAGAAAGCACACCAGCATAGCCGAAGTGCAGTGAGAGAGGACGTGGAATGCTGTAAATTGAGCCCAAAGACCGTGTTGGGCCATGCAAGTCTGTACTACGGAGTTTCAACATGATTTTAAGAGAACACTGAAAGGTTTGAAGCAGGGAAATGACATGAACGGATTTACATTTTTAAAAGATCCTTCCAGAAGCTGCGTGAAGACTAGATTGTAGAAGGGCCAGAGTGGGAGTGGGGAGAGCAGGTATTGAACTTGACCAGGTGAGACGATAACAGCTGGAATTAGGGTGGAGAACTGAAAGTGTCTGGAAGACAGAGTTATACGACATTCTGAGATTTCTCTAATGCCTGCTCTGTGACTTTGAGAGGAAATCGAGCCCTCTCTTCACTGTGGGTCTGGTAGTGAGGTGGATATCTGTCCATAAATGATTTTCCATTTAGCTCCTTAGAAGGGAAGTTATTGATCCAAGCTGGCACAGCTAGTAATGAGTAAAGTCAGGATTAAGTTCTATCTAATGGGTACACTATTTTTTTTTCTGAGACATGAATCAGAACAGTCACACAGAGAAAGATAAGCAAGCAAAGTTTGCTCACAAAATAATAGGATGCCACAAGAATCATGAACCCCAGAAGAAGATTCAGACCAAGCTAAAGTAAGCTAGCTTCAGGAAAAAAGAAGAAAGAGAAAGGCAGTTGTACTGTGTTCTTTTTTTAAAGCCTTTTGTTAAAAGGTATTGTAATATTTACAGTCTGCATGTGGGTTTTAATTTTGCTTTGATAGCAATACAATGTTTCAGTGAAAACATCATCTTAAAGCATTGTTTCAACATAGGTCTTTCCTTCCTTCCTTCCTTCCTCCCTCCCTCCCTTTTCTCTATCTCTCTCGTTATTGTTCTGTGAATACAAGAAACAGACATGACATACATTCTCACAATCCCGCTTCATCTGCAAAGACTAATGTGAATTCTATTAAGCTATGATTAAAGATTTAGGCTCACACAATTGTCAGAAGTGAGTTAAGAGTATAATGTTAAGTTTACAATGAAACAGAGGTGGCTGTGTCAGGATCTGAACGCTCACACTATGTTAGGACCATAGTAAGGAGACTGGAGAAGAAAAAAGAAGTCCTTTCTTGAATTTTCCATAAAGGGCGAGTTATAATCTGGGTTTGATGTTAATCTGGCAATTTACACAGTAGGTGTGGTAACACCCAACATGCTGGGTGGCGGACTTCTAAATTTATTTAATGGTAGCAATTTTCTCCAAGAATAGACTAAGGATTTGCCTGGATTTAGAAATAAATTTCTTAATGTTAGCTTTTGTTCTATAAAAAACATCAGGGAATATTTTGAAAAAATTTCCCCTAGCATCTGTTACTAATTAAACTTTGCTGTAGATCAGTGTTAGGAAGTATGGGAATATCTTTTGACTTCAGAGCTCTAGTCTCCTTCCTAAACTTGGTTCTCGGTTGCAAACATCAGAATCCGAATTCCAAGTACAGAGGGCATATGTGGAAGGGATACTGGGGGCTCAGAGGCCATAGGAAGCTGGCGGCCCAGGTCGGGAAGAGAGGCCAGACCCAGGCTGTTCTGGATGCCGAGGGTCAGGCGCCACAACCCTGCTGCAGTTTGCTGCATGCTGCTGCCTGGATCTGACATCTAAGAGCTCCCTCTCCTTGGCATGGCTGTCTTAAGATTCAGACTCCTGGGTGCGAACCTGACTGCTCTAGCCAGTTCTTTTTCTTCCTTTGTTTGATTTGCGTTTGTTTTTATCCCCTGGCTGTATCAAGGGCTCACTGGAAGGATCAAGCCCCTGCTGCTGCTTGGTTTTTAACTGAGAGATACTAGTGGAAAGTAAGTGCTGGGAACTCTGGGATCTCTCTCCCACCTAGACGACGTAGGAAAAGTGTTTCGGGATTGGGATATTAATAATAAAAGGTGGGGGTTCATTGTTACCATATAATTAATTTTTAGAAACATTATGACAAGCGTCACTTTAAGGGGGAGTTCGAGTGTCAGTGAGGCTGGTGGAGAGGAAGCCGAGAAAACCCCACAGAACAAAAGCACACGTGTATTGAATGCCCACCCTGGGCAAGTACTTGGGAATTACCATGTGAAGCCCTTCACATATATTATCTCATTAAATCTTTACAACTACTGATTAGTTTGGTAATTTTTATCTCTGTCTTTTCAGTTGCAAATTCTAAGATTCAAACCATTAGACAACTTTCTCTAATCATAGCCCCGGAAATTGGAAAAGACTAGGCCTTTTAATGCTATCATGTTCTGTCTCATATTGGTTGTCTCTTTTTTATTAATCAAAACATTTTTAAATGACGACACTGAAAACGTGCAAAAAAGAACAGGTTGGTTGAGCGCGGCCCATAACCACAGAAGCTGGCTGGGCCCCGCAGTCGCAGGGACCGAATGCTTCCCGCACAGCCGCCGTCGATTCATGCTTGACTGGCCCTCTCTCTTAGGGGCTTGGGTTTCTGCAGAAAATATTATAAAAATCTATGTGCAGGTTGACAGGAATTTTTGGTTGTCTTACAAAAACCTGTTAGTGGATTCTGTTCACTGTGACACCTTCAATTGAGCATTTTCTGTAAAGCTGTGGGTCAGTTTCATCCACTTCTGTCTGTCTGTTCAGGCTTAGAACGTCCGCGTGTAGTGGTAAAGTTTGACTAGGCAAACATTTTTCAGCTAGTACAATTCACAAATATTATTCTTTTTAACCAAACTATTTATAAAACAAATAAAACTGTTTATTGAGCTCCCTTTGCTTAGGGAGAAAGTGTTTGACTACAGTCAAAATTAGAAAATGTGTTTTGACAGTTTTAAAACTTCCAGAAGGATACAGTGCATTCTTGCAAACCTGTTTTCATCTTTCTTTTTTAAAATTATAAAGAAGAGAAAGAGCCTTAGCAAACTGCAGTGTATTCACAGTGACTCTCTAACATGGAATTCAGGCATGTTACTCTCTAGTACCCCGTCATCCAGGTTAAAAGACTTCATATTCCTTAATTTAATCATAAAGTCTTGGATTTGTCCACATTTGCCATTCATATTCCATTTCTCCCCCAGCATCCTTACCGTTAGTCATATACATCTATTCGCAGTTCCTAGAATGATTCACAGTCTCACTGTTAGCAGTATGAACACCTGGTCTTTCAAACTCTTCAGAAGTGTCTGCAACTTTGGGGGCAGTGCTTCCCTGCTCCTGGAGGCCGATTGAAATGCCCCTCCTCTATAGTCCATAGTGCTGGTGCATACCTTTTGCACTTAATTATGTACAATTACATTTACAGCTATCATAATATTTATAATGGCAGTGAGGATTATTGTCAACAGTAGGCAAATGCTTACTTTACTATAGGCACTGAGTAAACCATTTCACAGACATAATCACATCTCATTCTATCATAGCACTATAAGGGGATGTTATCTCCTTTTACAGATGAAGAAATCGAGATGTTAAGTAACTTTTCCAAGGTCACAAAGTTAACAAAAGGCAGAGTTGACTTTCACATCCAAATTTGTCTGATTTTATAGCCTATGCAATAAACCACTAAACTAAACCTCCCCCATTTATTTGTCTAATTCACTATAAACTGCTTAAAAGTAGAGACTTTGCCATATTTGTCAATAAATCTTCCTGGAACACAGCAGTCACTCAGTAAAGGAACATGGGATGAATAAAGAAAGAAAATTGTAATAAAGTGGGAAGGACACTCGATTCAGAATCAGAAAATCGGGGTCTAAATCCTGTCCTTAAGAGTTTTCCATATATTAGATATTTTCCAAAGAACGTCTTGTATGTATGCAAACCCCACGAGCACATGCAGCAGTTTGGTGAAGGCCGGAGAGGGCACCAGTGGCTGGGTGGAGGCGGCGGGATGGGGGACGTCTGTAACAGTGTCAACCAAAAAAATTTAAAAATACTTTTATTTACATTAAATGGTTTTTAGTCTTCACATAAATCTTCAAGGAGATGATATTCTGTTTTTTTAAATTTTATTTCATTTTTTTACTTGCTAGGTAAGCAATTTGCTTTAAGGCCCACAGGCAGAGGTACTGAGAAAATTGGACCCAAGTGTTTTTGATTCCAGAAGCACAACATGCCTTGTACCTAATGACTGGTGGGTCCTATTTATACAGTAAAAGTTGTGAGAATTTTTAGAAACATATTCTTTGCTTTATTTTTTAATTTTTATTGTTTCCACATTGTTGATAGTAATAAAAATGCTTAGATTAAAAACTACCTTTCAGATAGACATGGATGAGAGACACACCATTGCTTTTGCAATGAAGAGAGAAGTTAATTAGAAGCAGTGGAAGAAACTGCTAAACAACAAACAGCCAGCCTCTCCAATGCCTGGTGTCCAAAGAAGGAAAAGACAAAAACAACGTTTGGGAAGGTGCCCTAGGCATAACAATTAAAGAGTGAGGAGTTTCAGCAACAACAGGAAACAGTACAAATAACAAATGAAGGGGAAAACAGTGCCTCAAGATATGCATGGTTTCACCATGTTTATGTTGCCTGCAGTCATTATTAGAGATGTCATAATACAGAGGCTTCAGAATAAAAAACATAAGTGCAAAGCCAGAGTTCGAGCAGCCTTCACCATTGGCTAATCCAGAAGCTCAGCATGGGTATCAAGGACCGTGGCTCGTTCCATCTTTTGCAGTCTGTGGTGTTGGCCTCATCCTCTCTGTGGCTTATTCCCTTCAGCTGGTAGGATGGTTGCTGATATGTGCTTCTAGTTCACCTCTAGCAGGAGAGAGGTGTGTTTGTCTATGGCTCTCTCCTGAAAATAAACTTTTTTCCCAGACAACCCTGAGGAATGTCCTCTTGGAGCTCATTGCCTAGTATGGGTTCCCAATATCAAATCTGGCTGGTGTAGCTCAGTGAATTGAGTGTGGGCCTGTGAACCACACGATCCTGGTTGGTTCGGTTCCCAGTCAGAGCACGTGCCTGGGTTGCAGGCCAGTTCCCAGCAGGGGACTCCCGAGAGGCAACCGTACATTGATGTTTCTCTCCTTCTCTCCTTCCCTTCCCCTCTAAAGATAAATAAATAAAATCTTTTAAAAAATTAGTTAAGTTAAAAAAAAATCTGATCTGGGCACATTCTGGTAGCTAGGGAAGGGGTCTGCCCTGAAGCACTTAGGTTCCAATGAAACTAAGTGTGCTGAGGGGAAGGGGAGATGGGAGAATGGGTGCTGGGTAGGCAACTAACTGCATTGGTAATACCTATGCAGTTTAATTGAGAGGATATATATATGGAAGGACCTCTAAAAGTATAGAGCAGTGGATCTCCACTGTCCAATATGGTAACACTAGTCGCATGTGGTTATCACACACTCGAAATGTAATTACTTCAAACTGAGATATAGTGTAAGTATAAAATACACACCAGGTTTTGGAGATTAAGTGCACAAATAATGTAAAATACTCATTAATAATTTTTATATCGATTACATGTTGAACTGCTATTTCAGATATATTAGGTAAATTAAAACATATTAAAATCAGTTTGACATGTTTTTATTTACTTTTGCAAAATAATGCGGTTACTGTAAAGCTTAAAATTATATATGCGGCTCACATTTACGGTTTGAATTACATTTCTTTTGGATACTGCTTCATTAGACCAATGACTTTCTAATTATTTTAGGCAAGGAAATTATTTCAATAAATATATATTGAAAAAATAAATATTTTTAGAGCAACAAATACAAGCAGAGCTGCTCTGATTCAATGGAGTGGGGAGCTGGGTATTTCCACCTCTCAGTCACATCTATTCACCAATTCCTGCAACTCATTCTTGAAAATACTTACATGAAATAGAGATTATAAAGTGAAATCTTCAAAAAATTATATTTCCTAAGATAATAGTAAGAATACCTTTTTAATTACTTTAAGATCTTCTCTACAAAGTTAAGTAGCAGAAATAAAACAGGCGGTGATGGGCCATATGATCTCATCTTTAACTGGAACATAATCAACAAAAGAAAAAAGCGAACAAAATATAACCAGAGACATTGAAAGTAAGAACAATCTAACAATAGCCATAGGGTAGGGGGAAGGGGACAGTGGGGAGAAAGGTTTTCAGGAACTACTATAAAGGACACATGGACAAAACCAAGGGGGAGGGTGGAAGCGAGGGAGGGAGGTGGGTTTGGAGGGGGTGGTGGAGAGTGGTGGTGGGGAAAATGCAGACAACTGTAATCGAACAACAATAAAATAATTTGAAAAAGAAGATTAAGGAATTCTTCCATGTTAAAAGAAACTTATGAGACATAAAAATTAAATGTGATATATGACCTTGGTAAGAAGGCTGAACCTGAAAAAAAAAAAAAACCCATGAGGGCCATTATTGAAACAAGTGGCAGAATTTCAATATGGACTGTGAATTAAATAATAGTATTGTATCTATGTTAAATTTCCTAACTTTGAGCATTTTACTATGAATATATAAGGAAAGCTCTTAGGAAATATAAAATGAAACTTTTTGGATAAAGACAAGAAAAAAACCCTGCCTTCCTTGAACTCACACGCTAGGAGGGCGCTAACGGATTCAGGTGTTGGGATCTCTTTATCTTCTCAGCGGAGCCTGTAATCCTGGTAGGAACAGAGCCCCGAGTCATGAGAAACACAGGCTGCTCCTTCGCATTTGCTTTCTTCTGGCTCCTGTTGCGTACTGTGTTGTTGGACCAAATGGTAAGGACCAAAATAGGTCTACAGATGAGACAAAATAAGCCTAAGGAGGGGGGGGGGGAGTAGCTTAGAAGATGAATAGGTTATAAGTTTCCATTTTCCTGCATAACTCATAATGTGAATTTAATCTTCTTCAACCTTTCCTTAAACCTGGTACAAACTGTAAGCACTCACCATAATTTAATAATTCTAATTTAATCATTAGAATTGATTTTGTAAATTCTAATTCCCTGAAAAAGAAAAGCAGGATCTTTTCAGAAGAGCATTTTGAAAACAAAGTTTATCATTTGTGATGTAACTATCTCATGGCACTTGGTTTTCACCTGCCATCTATCTATATAGTGCGTAAAAGGGAAGAGGAGCTGTGAAGGTGGATTACATAAACCTTTAATGGGTGATGGGGACCAACAGGACCTGTGTGCCTTCGGACATAGCGAGTTACCATCGCGTGGTGTCATAGTCACGTTCTTCTCGATTAGAATTCATCTATGTAGGAAGTGACCGTTCTTTCTTTGACGGTACTTAAAATCTGAGGAAGAAGAAGGAAAAGGAGGAGAAGAGGAGGAGAAAGAAAAGAGGGAGAAGAAGGAGGAGGACACTTACTACTTACGTAGTACTTGCTACCCCGTATACACGAAAGGAGAGAGAGCCACCAGAAATGTTTGGTTGCGGCTTTCTCCCATCACACAAGCAGGGAAAAGGCATTTGCAACCCAGTTTGAGTAGTTCTCTTTAGAAAGGCTGAGGCATTGGAGGCCGAACTTCCCGTCATCATCCAGAAATCACAGAACGTTTTCAGCATCAAAAGAAAAACTGATACCATTTTGTGATAACTTAAATTTCTCCAGTTGTTGGTCTGGCAGCACACAGCTACTTAGCCCCTGTGTCCAGTCAACAGAACAAGTGGCACCAAGTGTTAACTATAAATAAAGTCAATGATTTTTATGTGGGTGTGTCATGTGTTGGGGAAAAGAAATTTAATTAATGTTGACAAGTTCCTACGCTCATACTGGCTAGAAACCTAACTCTGGCAGGGAATATTGCAAGTAAGTTAAATGGTTACTGATACCTCATCTGTTAGACTCGGAGGAGTTGTGGTGTAGGACGTTGAACCGATTGGTCTGCGGCTCAGAGTAGAGGGATAGCCTGGAGCATGTAGATGGGTTTTGAAGTCACCGGAGTAGAAGAGGTCACCCAGTGAGTTTATGCAAGAAGTTACAACGTGCTGAGTTACCACTTTCTCTCCTGGGCGTTGTCATGGTTCTAAAGCCGCATGTGTATAAGCTGATGTGGTACCAACTTGCACCTTGGTGGGCTGGCCCCAGGCGGATGTGGCCCTCAGTTGTCACTGGTTGTGGCTGGTGGACAGCCACCAGTTGCTACTCTTGTCTCCAGGTCTCCCAGACATATCCCTTCTCATTCTGCTCATAGCTACTGTGGGTGAAGGCCTGCCCCACAGAGCCAGGTTTGGGGAGGCTGCAGATTGTCGGGGTCCCTTTCCTCTTCCTTGTTTTTGACCATGAGGGAGTTCAGCTGTGACCACTCTTCCCTCCCCTTGGACTAGAGGAGTGAGTGGTCTGAGGCAAGTTGTTCTCTGAGCCTTGATCTTCTCTTTTGTACATCGAGGGACTCCTCCTTCCATTTCTGTTACTCTGTGAAACGAAATAAGAAATTTCTCACTATGACTTGCTAATAAACTGATACTGGGGGGAAGAATTGGTTGTATTGTATGAAATAAGGTTTGTGGATTTTAAGTTAATGTGTGGATTCCAAATATAAAGGCTCATTTGTTCTTTAAAAAAAAAAGTGGCTACCTGAAGTAGAACTCAGAGATACTAACATTTTCAGAATGGAGAAACAGGAGACTTTAAAAGAGACTGCAAAGGAGTGTCTGAAGAGGTAGCAAGGAAATTAGTAAGAAAACCAGAACAAATGCCAACCTGAGTATTAGGGAGGAGAGTGTTGCTGTATAGGGCTACAGTCAACCAGCTCTGATGTTACAAAAAGTCAAGTAAAGGAAGTGTCCAGTGGATTCTGAAATCGGTTGGTAGCCCATCCTGACGATTTGTGGACTTGGAGGCAAGGCCACAAATCGGAGGTTTAGGGATAAATTTGGAGATAAGGGGGGTAAGAAAATCTTCTGAGAAGCCAGCAGTAACTTCTCGAGCGGTATATGGTGGGAAGTACGAAATCTGCAAAACAGTTTATTTCCTCAAGGAAGGGTAAATTTAGATATGCTAAAATGATAATGGGAAAAGCCAAAGAGTTAAAGGTAAAAGAAGAGGGAGATAGTTGAGAAGATAATACCTCTGAAGTTCACGCTGGATGGGACCCAGGGCACAGGCGGAGGGCGAGTTTCAGACAGACAGGGAGCCCCTGCCGCCCGAACAATAGGAGGGGAGGAGGGGAGGGCTGCAGGAGCCGAGCCTGGTGGTGAGTGAGAGGCCATCTGAACAAGGCGCTTCCTCTGCGAGGTGAATTAGGAGAGTGGGGAATGTGTGAAATCGTGTTCGATATTTTTGCCGCAAATTTTTTGACCACATGACTAATGGGCTGTAGGGCAATTTTGCCACAACACGTAAAATAACTGGTTGACAGTTTGGTTTTCATTGGGCAGACTCAATGCATTTATGCTAGCTGTCAGTTTGGTTTCATTTCTCTATGGATGAAGTTCTGGGAGTACTCCCACTTTAATATTGTATAAATCTTAGCCCTCATGACAGTTTACACAGGGATGAGTAAATGTGGTGATCTTAAGATAATGAGTGTTTAATGCCAGATTGCAAAGTTATGTGTAAAGCCAGATTGCTCGCTAAACTAGAAAATGCAGCATACCAGTCTGCACATTCTTCAGTGAGCACAGTCATCCCTCCCACTCTCCACAACAAGATTACCAAGCTAGGACATGTATGAAAGAGGTGGTTACTCATTGACAACAGTCTTGGAGAGCATTAATGATTGATCCTGTAGGTGCAAGTTGATGCTCTCTTAAAGAGGGAAGAAGTTGTAGCAGAAAAGTACAGCCACTATGGAAAACTGTATGGAATTTTCTCAGAAAACTAAAAATGAAACTGCCTTTTGACCCAACAATTCCACTGCTAGGATTATATCCTAAGAACCCTGAAACACCAATCCAAAAGAACTTATGCACCCCAATGTTCATAGCAGCACAATTTACAATAGCCAAGTGCTGGAAGCAACCTAGGTGCCCATCGGTAAATGAGTGGATCAAAAAACTGGTACATTTACACAAAGGAATTCTATGCAGCAGAGAGAAAGAAGGAGCTCCTACCCTTTGCAACAGCATGGATGGAACTGGAAAGCATTATGCTGAGTGAAATAGGCCAGGAGGTGAAAGACAAATACCACACGATCTCACCTTTAATAGGAAACTAAACAACAAAACAAATAAGCAGGCAAATTATAACCAAAGACACTGAAATAGAGAACAGGCAGACAGGGACCAGAGGGGAGAGGGGAGAGAATTTCAGGGAAAAAGGAGAAGGGTTTACAGAAACAAATATAAAGGACACATGGACAAAAACTAAGGGGGTGGAAATGAGAGGGAGGGGGAGGACTGGGGGGTGGGCTGGGATGGGAGTAAAAGAGAAAACTGTACTTGAACAACCATTAAAATAAATAAATTTTTTAAAAAGAAAGAAAAAATTGTGATGCCAAAGAGAGAGAGGAATTGACAAGCAAAAAAATTTAAAAATGTATAATACTATAAAGGAAAGACTTTGAAGACAATGTATTTTCATTTTTCTCATTAGCCTTTTGAATTTTGTTAATTTTTCATGTTTCATTGTGTCCTTTTTAATGTTCCTCCCTTATTTTTATTTTTTCTAGTGAAATAGTCTTACAGCCAATTAGTTATACAGTGAAAACGTTTGCAACAAAGATATTTATGATAAAAATGGCAAGAATAGAACTAAATGAAATAGCCGCTGTGGTAGAGAGAGACCTATCTTACTAGGGGATGGCACCATTAGGGACCTTGAATTCAAAGAGATCCCAATCGGCCCACATTCAGCCAGTGTCCAGGCCATGCACAAGATGCATCCATTTGAATCCCCTTCTCTGGTGAAGTCGCCCCATAACACAGATCCAAAAGAGAGAGCATCATTTTGACGTGAGACGAAGTTAAATAAGAATGTACTGCGTCAGGCAGAGCCAGTCATCAGCCTGCCCATATGCTGGCTGTGTGGCGCAGAGTGGAGTTCTGCATGTCATGGCTGTGGCTGTCCAGGAATCACGGAGGCCGGTCATTTACGGCTGCACATCCCTTTTACTATGTCACAGCTAATTTGTCGATTAAATTAAAAGTTTCGATCCATTATAGAGTGTCTGACTGTTGGTCCATTAGCTGTTAACTCATGCACACATCAATTACCTAAAAATTCAAGCTAAAATGGCCACATGATGGCTTTAGTGTGGACTGTAATACTAACGTTTTACCAATAAATTATTTAATAGGTTATTGTTTATATCTAGGCTCCCAACTACTCTAAATTCAGTGCATCTTTTCTAAATGTGAAAACAGCATGTTTATTGTGGAGAATTTGGGAAACAAAGAAATATGTAGAGAAGAAAATAGAGATCATTCTAATTCCCTCCCAGAGATAACTACTTCTAATATGTTTCTGCATATACTCACAGAATTGTTTTTAATTGGATGATACTATGTAACAAACACTTGTTTTCTCTTTTCACATCCTGAACATCTTTTCATGTTGTTAAGTACTTTTCAAGAACATGATTTTAAATAGCATCATTGGAAGACATATATAGTACACATACCACATGTTATGCAAATCAATGGATATTCCATAATTTAAACAGCACTCTATTTTGGGTCATTTAAGTTTTTCTAATTCTCTTTTATATTGAGGCAAATATTCCTGAACACATTAGTTTACACCTCTGATTCCTTTCTTAACCATTTAATTGTTCTTAATTGTCACTAACACTGTGGTTCTCTGAGTGGGTATTTTGGGTTTAAATAAAACTGTATTTTGGCAGGAAAAAAAAAAGCTGTTTTAATGATAAACATTTTCAAGGATTGCTGTTCTTTAAACCTTAACAGAAACACATTCTCTAGACTTTCTCTTGACATAAAGAGAAAAGATATATATATATCAAGACATATATCTTGATATATCTCATCTTGAGATATAAAGGTTTGACATATAATGAACAGGTCAAACCTCTCCTGACATGTATATCACAAAGCTAATCCTTCATCTATACTTCAAGGTATTGAATAATATATAGAGTAGATTTTGCCTTCCCCCTTGCAGCCAGAATTTGAATACCTACTTAGCTACTGACACATTTTGGCCATTCTAATAGGAAAGTGAGTATTTATCTAGTCATATATGTACCAAGCTATACAGAGCCAAATCACACAGAATTTATAATTCATACTAATTAAAGGAAAGAGTAATTCTTACACACTAAATAATGTGATGGCAGGGTTTTTTTTTTGAAGCAACTCTATTAGGTAGAAATCTGAGGAAAGCAGATATATGGGCAACATCCTCATTTCCTTGCACTGTCACCATCACACCCACTGCTGTGTCTCTGAATGACAGAACGTTCCGTCCTGGAATCGTTTGCAATGGTGCCATATAGCCCGGGGCCTGGGAAGAGCTGTGCTCTGGAAATCGAAGGTGTTGGTTACTCTG
The DNA here is from genome assembly GCF_021234435.1 of Artibeus jamaicensis. NCBI lineage: Eukaryota > Metazoa > Chordata > Mammalia > Chiroptera > Phyllostomidae > Artibeus > Artibeus jamaicensis. The sequence continues at coordinate 18,712,749 of NW_026522025.1, read as the reverse complement.
AACTCATTTGTACTTTTGCAACTGCACTACTAGATGGAGAAGATACTTGGTAATCATTATTAATCATATTTTAGAGAAGGGAGTAGTTCAGATATAAAATTAGATAACTGATCCCCAAACTATTGCTAGAAGCAGAATTCGGTCAGATTTATGGCAGGTCTTTGACTCCTGGCCAATGCGTTTCCCAGCCTGTTGCTTCTAAAACAGTGTCCCCTGAAGCTTTATGAATCTAGTACCTCGTCTCCTTTCACGGTCCACTTTCTAACTTTGTAATTTTTCTCTCTCCTCTCTTCACCACAACACATCCTTGAGGTTTTCCTGAAGAGGAATTTTGTCTTTCATTCCACATCATTAGCTTTTCAGTTTCTTTTATTTTTTAAAGATTTCATTTATTTATTTCTAGAGACATGGAAGAAAGGGAGAAAGACAGGGAGAGAAACATCGATGAGTGGGAGACACATGGACCAGTCACCTCTCTCATGTCCGCTCCCTGAGGCCTGGCCTGCAACCCAGCCTGCAACCCAGGAGTATGCCCGGACCGGGCTCTGTGGAACAACACTCAACCAGCTGATAGTTAAGTAGTTTCAAGGGCCCAGACTGATTGCAGTGTATTACAGTATAGGACATTTGTCAAACCGTGGAGGGAATTTCTAGTAAAGCAGGTTATTTTACCATGCCTAATAACAGAACATTATGAAAAACAAAAAAACATAGATCAAAATTTGCTATGGAGGAAAGTTCTCTTACACATTTATATTAGAAATAAACTGGAGACTTCTGGTCAAGATGGAGGCGTAGGTAGACACACTTTGTGTCCTCACACAACCAAAAGAAGGACAACAACAACAAATTTAAAAGCAAAAGAACTTACATGTACGACCCATGAACATGAACTAAGGTGGGGGAAATGCTGGTGGGAGGTGGGGTACAGGGCAGAGGGGAATAAAGGGGAGAAAGAATTGGGACAACTGTAATAGCATAATCAATAAAATATATATTTTTAAAAAAGAAATAAACTGGAAACATAAAAATGCCATACAATGGAGCCTAAGGGCAAGTAACTAATTTTATTTCTTTTTACACAAATTAATTTTTCTGTATTCATTCATTTATCATCTTCAATAGATATTTATAGCCTATAACCCATGGTACTTTTGAACCAAGGTATGAAGTACTACTGAAGATTTTTCAGTGTATAGTTATTGAATTTTGGGGGCCATAAGATGCACCTAAGTTTTAGAGGAGGAAAATAGGAAAAAAAATTTGAAGCCAAAAATGTGGTAAAATATTTAATACCATAAATAACATAATATTTCACTGATGTAAATGTAAACAGAACTCAAGAGCAGAATTAACAACCATTATTCCTCCTAAGTTTGCGGGGGGAAAAGTGCATCTTATAGTCTGAAAATATGATAAATCCTGCTGCAATAAAATAAAGTCCAAATGGAGAATATTAAAAGCAGTTTCCTTTGGTTTGTGCTTTGCACATTTAAAAGATTGTTATCACTTGGGAAGGGAAAAATCATTTCAGTTTTTTAGTTAGGATGAGGCAAGGTAATTGCCCTTGACACTAGCCAGGAATAGAGAATTTAGAAGTCACTGATAGAGTTGCGTTCCTGGTTATCACAGGTACAGGGCGTTCTCTGTTCCTGCTGAGAACCAGGGGAGAGGTGAGAGGCCTGGGTGAGTCACATGGCTCCTGGGGAAGATGCTGGCAGAAGAGCAGCAGCTCTGATCAGCCAGAATTGGTCTCAAAGCTCCTTTGACAACTAGCGGATTATGTGAGGCTGATTGGAAAGAGCAATCGTGCAGAGTATACATGCATTTGCTTTAAAAAAAAAAAAAGAGCCTCTGTGCTGTCAAGCATCCTGTTATTTGGTTGTTTGCTGTGTCTCTAAAAGGAGTAGAATTGGGCTTACAGGAATAGTTAATTGTACCAGAAATCTACATATGCATGCCAATGGTTTGATCCCTAAGTCAGACCATCTAAAAAATATTTGCAAAAATTATAATCACTTTTTAGCTCCTTAAATATAGGGATCTCAGCAGATAGATGCTAACTTGCATTTATGTTCAAACATAGATGACAAATTTGGGGTCCTACTTCCATCCCTTCTGCCATTTGGAAGTGGCAGTATCGTGCTCACTGCCTCTAATTCAAATTATCTTCTTATTGCACATCTCACAGCTTCTGGGAAAAGCTGGAGTGTCCCTCCCCACGTGCCAGTTATTGCTTACAGAGCTTGATTTTATAATGTCACAATCACATATTGTCAATAGTAAGTTACTGGAAACTATAGTCAAATTACCCAGGTAAGGTATATGAAACCTATATTAGCCTAATAAACATAGTTTAGTATTATTAACCTCATAAAAATTTTTAAATAATCAAAGGGAGCTGAGTAAAATGACTTAAATCCCATTTTAATAAGTGGTTTTGTAAGTTTTCTTGATTATAAAAAGTTGAAGAAATTTAACACTTTATTACATAAGAGAAAATGAAAATGTAATTTAAGTGAGTTTTCAGATCATTCTAGACCAGGCTCAGAACACCTTCTGGAAGATGGTTAAGTGGTCAAATATATTTCATTATTGGTTGAAAACGGGCTGTAAGAGCTAGATGAACCTTTCCAACTGTTTATAAAAAGAAGAAAAAAGAATTACTAGCTACATATTTTTAAAGACAACTATGTTGAAAATATAGTTTTTTACCTTTTAGTCAAATATGCTAAAATCTACCTGATGTCACTAAATAATGAGTTCATTTTACATGTTGCAAATTTAGAAATTGAGATAATGTGAACGTGAATAGTTTTGGGATGAAGTTTACTTTTACTTTATTTATAATAAAGTTTTCTAAGAAAGTGAACAAAATAAACAGGCTAGGATGTTTCATCCTACCAAGAGGGAATAAATCATTTTCAAGCTCATTCCGCCCCAACCCCTCTCAACATTTGTTGAGTGCTCACTCTGTGGGCGTATTCATTTTCTCCTGTAGCTTCTCTAACAAATTACTGTAAACTCGGTGGCTTAAAACAACACAAAGTTCTCTTAAAGTTGTACTGATCAGAAGCCTGACACACTGGGCTAATAATACCAAGTGTCCATGGGGCTGCATTTCTTTTCTGGAAGCTCTGAAGAAGTATGTGAGATCGGCCTTTTTTTTTTTTTTGCCTTTTTTCATTTCTAGAGGCCATACATCTGCATCCCTTAACTCATGGCTTCCTTCTTTCATTGAAAACCAGCAAGACTGCATCTCTCTGACCACTTTTTGTAGTCATGTCTTCCTCAGACCACAGCTGGAGAAGATTCTCAGATATTATGGACGCATGTTATACATTGAGTCTACCCGGACAATCCTGGACAATCTCCCCATGTCAGTCCTTAACATTAAACACATCTGCTACATCCTTTTTGCCATGTGTGATAATCTGTTCGCAGGTTCCAGGGACTGGGACCTGGGTCTCTCGGAGGGGGCCATCTGCGTGCCACAGTGGGAGGCAGTGTTCGGTTCATAGGACTCTGAACCAGCATCAACAGATACTAGTGTAGCAATATGATTTTAAATAAATCTGGTGTATAAGTTTAATAAATTCATATTTATTAAGGAAGGAAATAATAATCAACTTCCTTTAAATAAAAGGCTTCCCTAAAATGTTTGAAATGCTTCTATGTACGTAAAATTAAAAAATAATTTAATATTGTTTACTAGTAAATTATTAATAATAACTCCATTGCATTCTACAAGTTTATGTGTTTTACATAATTTAATTATAATAAACAATATAACTGTATGTACATAATACTGTTTTATAATCTGTTGTCTTCACTTAGTTCTTAAACATACTATTCCGTGAACTGAATGCTCCCTTCCACCCCTTGAACCAGGGAGAAGGACAAACGGAAAACAGGGCACGGGCAGCACAGAGGCTCTTTCTGTAGCCGGTGCACCCGTCCTGGGCTGATCGTGCCTCCTGACCAGCTTCAGAACAAGCCGGGCAGGGGAGCATTGAGACCCATGTGAAATAAAATATCTGTATTTTATTAAGCTTTAATCCTGATGTTAGAGAGTCATGTGTTTACAGTTTCTTGCTAGTATGGATGATGCTTCAGTGAACATTCAATTATTTGCTGTTTTCTGCTTTTTTTGAATAAATCCCTTGGGAAAAAAATCCTTGGAAAGAAATTATGGACTCACAATACATGGCTATCTACTGCTTGCCTACCCATTCCTCTCTTCTTATTTATTTATGGAACCGTAGTTTTGTTCAGGCAGTAGGGTGGTACCCTGGTCAAGGACCATGGGTTAAGCCCCAGGAGGTGAAATTGTCTATAAGCCAAACCTAAAAATTTCTGTCTCCTTTGCCAGTGACTGGCTTAAGAATTACCTGTGCCTCAACTCTGTCCAAGAAGACCAAGTTGAAGTTTATTCAAAATTTTATTGGGAAAAATAGTCCCAAGCCCTGCCGTCGTGAAGTCTATATTCTATGTGAGCCGGTGGTAAGGAGGGAGGGAGAGACAAAGGAAAGTAAGATACCGTGTGCCGTGTGATGCTGGTAAACCATGGTTTGGGTCTGGCTCGGCCGTTTTACATCATTAAACCTCGGTTTCTGAAGTTGCGAGAAGGAGAAGGCAATCATATCTGTCTTATATTGTTTATTAAATGCACGTGAAGAACTTGACATAGTGCCTGGCAAATTGTTAGGACTCCGAAAATGTTATTATTATTACTTTCCCCTTTCTTGCTTCTACTTTTTCTTCAGTGGTTTTTGGTTTCAGTTAAACTACTAAAGTTTAAGGTTGAATGCATTTTGGTTTTGTTGAAGTGTTGGCTCTCATTTGGGTATCAGCCTGCTGGTGTTTTCTGCAACAAGACAGATGATTTTGGCTAATTTTGAGATGTGTTATTTTGAAACTTCTTAAATCACAAGGATCAAGAGCCTGAGAACATACACTTAAAAAAAAGCTGTGTCCTGTCAAATAGCCAAAAATGTGGGAACATCCGTAGGAATGTCTTGTGTGATTCATAGCTATGTTCTATGAATATAAATGTTGCTCGATCATTTCATTGTAACCACCAATTTATTGTAAACTGACTACGTGCAAAGTACTGTGCAGAGGAGATGAATATGACCTTATTAACCTTTGGGACAATTATTGTTCTTCTTTCTTAGATAATGATGTTGAAAATGACCTTTAATCAAGCATCAGTTGAGCACTGCAAGACACAACCAGAAAAGCAGAAAGAATGCAACTTCTTCTTAATAGCTGTCCGCCTGGCTTCACTGAACCAGATCTTGGATCCCTGGGTCTATCTGCTGCTAAGAAAGATTCTTCTTCGAAAGTTTTGCCAGGTAGCAAATGCTGTCTCCTGCTGCTCTAATGATGAACAGAAAGGGCAGCCTATCTCATTATCCAATGAAATAACACAGACAGGAGCATGAAAGAAAACACTTAAATCGATTTGCATGTTCACAGCTTTCTGCAACAAATAGCCTTACAACTTACTGTGAATTTAGGCATCTGTGGCATGCCATTGTTTATGCATCAAAGTAGAATTTTTGATGTAAGGCTGAATGGTCTCAGCATAGATAATTCCCTGTGCCAAAAGTACTGAAAAACAAAAGAAAATATATGAAATAACAGTCTAGTGTTTTGGCTTCTCTGCCATTTGTAGCTGAATATGTGATTATTTATAAATGATCTTGATCTGTGCCGAGTGGGGTGGGGGAAATTAGTATTCCAGTACACTGAGCACACACAGTGGGTTTAATACGTGTATTACCAAAGACAAGGCAATTGTTTGGTTCTGTTCAGAGTCCTTGGTCTTTCGTGTTCTCTTTCACTTTCTGCTTCTCTTTCTCTCTGTGTCACTCTTTTGCCCCCTTACACTTTTCTAAAAAGTTGAACTAAGATTAAAAAATGTATCTACAATATTCATTACTATTAATGTTATTGAAGTATTGTTCAATATGTAAATTAGCTGATAAGGTTACAAAGTTTAAGCTTTGGTTGTGTTGGTAATTAGGTTTACTTACTATCTGAATAAGAGCCAATTCCCTTTACTTTTAAGTGTGTGTGGACTTGTTACTGTTCAGACTGCTGAACGTTCTTCCTTTGGAACACATCTTTAATTCCTACAAGCCTGGAGAAGATTCGTGAACCTGACCATGGGGGTCAGTGCAGTGACTTTTCAGAATGCATTTGAGGACTGATTTGAGCACTGATATAAGTATTCTGGTTAATTATCTCTGATTTTTTCCACCAAAAGTATTCCTTAGTCTTTGGGATATTTAAATACTAACTCTGACTCTAAGACCAATAAAATTTTGAGAGTTCCATAAAGACTTTTCATAGTTTGGTCTATTTATTGAATAAGGAAATAATAATATTGACCTTCCTTGCGGCATTTTCTCTGTCTTCTCCTCAGAGTAGTTTTATCTAAATACTTATCATTAAATATTTTTATTATAGTCTACATGTATATAACCTTAATAGCTAAGCTTTATATTTTTTAGGCACAAGTAGATCGCAACTTTAAATTTTGATAATTGCACTTTTAAAAAACATTTTCCCAACAAACGCAACAGTCTTTTAAGTTAAGCCTACACAAAATGTTCTTTGTATTCTTAGAAGCATTCATTTTGTAAACTAATTAACATTTCCTCATGATTCTGATCTCCAGGTTACTTTACTATTTTCTAGTTTAAAAAAAAACAACAAGATTTTTTTATGTAGTAACTCCATTTGTCTTTGAGTTTTGTAGGTGTTTGGAAAAGAATTAGCTTTAACAGTTACTGTATATCTATTAGATTTCTACGTACACTAGCCTAGGTCAGTCTGGAATGGTCATTTTAAATGACCATGTCAAACTGAGTAAGAAGGTAAGATCTGCTGGGAGTATTCACAATAGTTCTGCAAATGTAGGTTTTGGAAAAAATGGTGATAAATGACCAATGTGAAAACCCCATTTAAAAATTTCTCTGTACCTTAGTCGGATTATCCCACAGGTCACTTCCTCGAGGTATAAGACAAAACCATGTACTTCAGGAAAAAAAGTTCACTTAGATGACCTTGTCTTAAAAAGGCTTTACTTCTTGAGTGGACCTCTGACCCCATGTTATAATCAGGTAGACACATGCACAGTGGGGTTATTTTTTCCAACACCGAGCACTGCACTTGGGATACAGAAAGTGTTCAAACTTTGTTCAGTGAATGAACGAATAAATGTCTGCCCAACCAGAGTACCATCAGTAAGGCACCACCACACGGTTGAAGTGCTTTATGCCATTATAGTTTGTCAGGCTGATGAAGTGAATGATCCCTGCTTATTTAATTATAGAAATGTGAATTTATCTTCAAATGTGTAGTGTCATACTGCTGCACAACAAAGTGCTTTATTTGTATTAATAATTTAAGATACTGATAAATCCAAGAGATAATGGAGATTACTGTCAAAGAAAAATCCCTTTTTATTCAACCACAGAAATACATAAAGACAAAAGAGCCTGAGGCTTGTTCTTAACCACAAAATAAATTTATATCCCAAAGACCTGGTAGGAGTGCAAAAATGGCAGGTTTTTGAGGTGGAAAAGGAAGAAATTATGAAATGGCATTTGAGTTTTCTTATCTAGGCAGCTATTTGTTAGTCCAGGGAAAATCTGACAAGAAATAGAAGTCAAATAATTTTAGTCTTGGGATGATAGTTGAGGTTAGATTTCATAGACATTGTACAGAGTCTTTAGATGTGGTTTGGAAGTGGACACCTATAGTCATCATAGAAGAGTATGCCTATTTCCAAGTTTAAGTTCATTGGCCTTAAAATTCACTCTCATATACTTAGTTTATCTGAGCAGGGAAAAAAAACCTCATGCATAAATTGTGACAATTTCTAAACTTCATATTGTTGGTAAAATAAATAAATAGAAGTCTAGGAGACCATGTGAAAAGAAATGAGTGAGTAGAATGTGGAAATATAAGCAAAATTAGCCATCATAATTTTTACAAAGGAGTCCTGATTTTCTAATGGTAAAGTTGTACAGCTGCACTGAGTCATAGAAGAAAATCAGGACATGCTACCCAGTAGGAACAGTTTGCTTTTCAGATGAAATAGGTGTGGTGGATGTCCTGAACATATTTTAAGTTGAAAAGGGTAATGTGTTATCTCAAAATTTACCAAATTTACCCATTGCTGTATCCAAGAAATTTTAAGGAAACCTAAGTGTTTAATCATGCCAGATTTAAATGACAATGAGTTTTAAAAAGTGAATATATATTTCTACTTAACGCTTTCTTAGTATGTGAAAGATCTCAGGACCATGTCACAGAAAAGAAACCGTAGAAGCTCATGTGCAAGTTAACTGTGGAGGCCCTGTGACGGCACCAGCACACTGAGACTTTTCTACCAGTACTTTTAAATCGTGCTGGTCCCGAAACGAGGTATTCTAATATTAAATTTTTAAGTAAAATTATACTTTTTATTTATTTAATGCGTTTTATATTTTTGTTGGTTTTGACTCCAAATTAGTAATTGGCTTTTAATCCCACAATTGTGTGGAAAACCATTGTTTTTCCACAACAACAGTTATCTAATAGTTCTTTTGTATTGGGATCAAGTTGGAGACAGAAAATAGGAAACTTTTGTTCTTTGTAATTTCAGGCACATATATTGCCCGATGCTTTTTATAATTTAACCCCAAAAGTCACTCTTGAAATCTACAGGATCCTGGAAGACAAGTGGCTCAGAGAGACTGCGGAGTATTTACTACTGAAACCATATGGAATAATGAAAATTTCTATGATTTATCTCCATGAAAAGTTTAGGCCATATTCTGTGCCAAATCTTCACCACTGCTGGTTTATTGCTGGTTTTGTGCACATGTATGTCTTAAAAAAATCTCTAAAACTGATGCCTAAATAAATGTAAAGAATTGTTCAATGAATGAATTACATCATTTTCAAAGTGAAGACTTTAATACTGTGACAAAGTCCATGGGACTGTTTTCTAAGTTGCAATAAAATGTTATAAGAGGTGGCATATACCTGATGTTTCACCACCCAGGTTGTGATAGAACCAATGTAGAAATTTGAAAAGCAACCTAAGACTCACATACACACTTGTTAAGAAGCTGAAGCTCAGTATGCTATGACAACTAGTAGGTGGTGATTACATAGGAAGCATGGAACAGAAAATTCTTTTTTTTCCATAGAATTTCATTATATCAGTATCATTTTATATAGATGCTAATCTCATACAAATGTCCATATTCATTTGGATTACCCCAACCAAAAAGATTTTAATTTTATTATGAATTTGTATCTATGGTTATCAAGTAAAATCTTGCCCTCGTCTTCCTTGAATGCATCAAATCTACAATAAAGTCATTTTTTTCAAAAAACGATGAACAATTCATTTTTAAGTCAGATGTGAAGATATCTTCAAATCATCCTACTTAACAATTCCATCTCACTCTCCCCTGTGCTCTACTCTTTTCAGGTATGAAAGAAAAGGAATTTTTTATTTTATATATTCTCTATTTTATAATTCCTAAAAGAGGATTGTATTTAAAGGCTTATAATTTATGCAAGTTGAGTTGCAAACCATTACATTACCATACCATCAGCTGAGTATGATTTTCTTGACATCTGATTGAAATACAATTCAATCAAATATATACCATATTCATTTATATGTCACTTTTTATTTATTGAGAATAAAAATTTTTTTCAGCTTCATAGCATAAGCAACCCAAAGGGCTCCTGGGTTACATATTTCTTCACTAGAAACAAGACTGTTCCTCCCAGATCCCTTCCCTCCAACCTGTTTATTCATATTTATTTTCTCATAGAGAGAAAGTAACAAATATTTGCTACTGGCAAAGCAGGGATTGTTTTTAAGAGGAGAGAGGATGGCTTCATATTTCTAATATGCTAATGTCCTTATGAAATAGGTTTGAGTCTTTTTTTCTTTAAGATTTTATTTATTGTTGGAGAGGGTAAGGGAGGGAGAAAGAGAAGGAAATATGTGGTTGCCTCTCACATGTGCCCCTTACTGGGGACCTGGCCTGCAACCCAGGCATGTGCCCTGACTGGGAATCAAACCTGTGACCCTTTGGTTCGCAGGCTGGTGCTCAGTCCAGTGAGCCACACCAGCCAGGGCTGAGTCTGTTTTTTTAATAAGCCTGTGTTGATGAAACAATTTTATCATTGGAGTAAAGATAGGAAGGAAAGAAATTACCTTCAGGAACAAATCAATCTTTTCAGGCTTTTTGAGCATTTTGGAGATAATTCCACATCTGAAGTTATTTTCAAATGTGCAGGCCGTAAATTCTTTTGTCTCTTGATTTAGAATTAGAATATTTTGGCCTTTAATTAAAGTGAATCAGATATCTAGCTAAAAGCTAGCCAGTCACTAAATTCTAATCATTATTTGAAGAATTCCTTTGTATAGTTTTAGTTTCTGTAGAAATCAAAGCTGTAATGGTAAGCAGGGTAAATGCATATGACTTACTGATACATCTCCGTGTCATTTCCAAATTTACCTATTTGGAAATAGGTATACCTGATGGTATAGGTAGAGGTATAAGTATCCACATAAGGATACTTATGTGGAACAGGCACAGAGTGGGTTAGAAAACACAGAGAAAGACATGGAGGAAAACCTGTACATTTCCTACTCTGTTAACCATCTTCATCCTTTTACGCCATTCCACAGGAGCAAAGAGAGGAAGGGACTGCATGTATCTTTACAGTGGAGTGTCAGTCGGACAAAGCAAGGACAGGCCAGGGTTCTTTTTTGTAAGAGTAGATTTCCCATTCACTCAAGTCATCACTGGCAGCTAAACGCTCTTTTTCCCGACCCATGTATGTTATGTATATTATGTATGTAATATTTTCCAACCATCTATGTAATATATGTGTATTAAATACTTTACCTTCTCCTTCTTTATTGACCAAATGAGTTATACAAAGAGCAGAAAGTTGAACATCTCTTTAAGCAAACAAACTAAAACTAGGCACTAATTATCTTAATCTGGATACAACGAATGAAGTGTGTCTAAGTAAGGAATGCGATCATTGGCACTTCAATGAGAATGTCAGCTCAGTAGGGAAAGCGTGTGTCTGCCCACCACCCCCACTGAGCAGCCCGTCTCTGTGTACTTGGTGAAGTGAAAAAGTATACTTTTGTCACCTCTATGTAAAGTTTTCGGGGGAGTTATCTTAAATATATTTAAATAAATGTTTCAACATGTTTTGAAAGCTGGTCTTCAATATTGTGAAGACAAAGAATAAAAGAGACTATGAAAAGTACATCAGAATTTTGATGGCAATTCAAGTCATAGCTAGTCTGTATATATAATAAATGTATGTTATTTATGTGGTGTTTGTCAATGGAAAATAAAGTGGAATGTCCTGAAATGCTCCTGTCTTTTTTTCCTGATGTCAAATTATGTCAGGAATATTATAATTGTGTTAAATATTATCTTGAAATCCTATTTGATGTGCTTTGTCAAAATAACAGCACAACAGTATTATATTATCCAGAACAATGAAATCATTTTGTTTCATATTCTATAATCATCAACAGTACAAATTATAATTTATGTACTATAAATTTGAGAGGCACTCTTTCCCCATTTTCGACATGATAATTATTTGTGTGATAATAACAGGATTATAGTTGTTAACACAAAAGCACATTTATTGTAAACTTAGTTCTTTCTCTTTCTTATGGATTCTGGAGTAATTTACCAGCAGTCAATGTCAGAATTGTCCTTGGGTGTAGTCAGACCCTTTAGCAATCTTATCTATACCCTTTAGCATTGGCATGAGCTGATTACTAGTGGAAACAAAGGTTGGCCTGCTCCACTACCCAATTTCATGTGCTCATTCAGGCCACCCTCCTCTTCCTTCTCCAGTGAAAGGAGTTCTGTACAATGTTGAAAGAAAAGCCAAGCTTTGTAAAAGTAGCTCGTTGATCTTACTCTCCTTGTCCCCAAGAAAAGGCATTTTGGGAGGGCTTTGTCCTAGACCTTCAAAGATATTATAGTGTCTACAGTCTATGTTCTTTAGAATTTCAGGTAAACATCGTTATGGCTACCTTTCAGTAGGCCAGAAATGTCCACCACAGTGCTTATGCACCTATGTGCTGTGAAATGAGATATTATCCAGTCCCACATCCTTGGAGGACATGGGACCAGATATCCTTAGTTATCCTTGGGGGCCATTGTGCTCACCTAAAACAGTCTCGAATAAATCCAATTTGGAGAGTGGGTACTCAAAACCCTGGCCTGTCCTCCAACCCACACTTGCTTGTCTTTCCTTCACCATATATCTGTCTTGCACTTGTATGTGCTAAGCATTCTGGTAGGTGCTAAGACATAAGAATTAAAAAAAAGCTTTCAACAGATTTAATAGGGGAGTAAGAAATAATTTGATCAGAGCTGTGATTAAAGTAAGCATATGGTAGTATGTGAGCCTGTGGAGGAGGTGACGCTAAAATAGGAAATGGTTTCTTATTGGAAGTGAGATTTAATCTGCATTCTGGAGAAAAGCATAGGTGTTAACCAAGAAAGGCAGCACATTTTATGATATTTTTTCATTTTACTCTGCCCAAATCATTACAGTTTCCAAGACACTGATGCTGACTAATTTCTAGTGGCTATTGTGGGAAGTGTGGATCTGAATGGAGTGTATCTGTGGAAACTCCAGAGGGGGCAGGGGCAGCAAGGCCTGAGAGCAGGATCTCTCAACCTTGGCGTTATTGACACACTGGGCCAGATAATTCTCTGTTGTGGCAGCCGTCCTTGCTTTGCAGGCTATTGAGCAGTATCTCGGGCTTCTCCCCACTAGATGCCAGTAACACTTCCTTAGTTGACAATCAAAAATGTTGCCAGACATTGCCAAATGTACCATGGGGGACATGACTGCTCCCAGTGGAGAACTTGGTGTCTGTGGCCACCAAGAAGGGGCCGTATGTCATGACAGGCCATCTGTGAGATCCAGCCTCTCACAGGCACCGCCCTGGCGTTTCCAGAGGCAGCAGGCACCAGGATACCAGTTTGTGTCTGGCTGCACAAAAATGTGGAACTGCCACTATGACAATGCCTGGATCGCCTCAGCCCTGATCCCCTTCTGTAATCACGTAAACCTATTCACAAATGAACAGGTACAATTTCTTAGAAAATATCACCTTTCTTTTGATGCTTCCAATCCCTATTTTGTTCTTGATAAGAGGCCCTAGGGTTATGTGTCTCTCAAAGGGATATCTAAGGAGAGTGAGTCTATTTCTCCCAGGACTTTAAAAAATCTGTTATAATTCCTTCTAAGTTCACATTTCCAGACTGGTGCCTTAGTCGAAGAGAACTTATTTAATTTACCAAATCCTGTCTTCAATGCTGCTTTTGCATATTTGGTCTATATAACAGACCTGATAATATTTGGACCTGTAGCAGCTTTATTTAATCTGAAGGATTTTTTTCAAAGAGCAGTCAACTTTTAGGCAAACATCTCCCAGCCTTGGGTCTTCCTCAGCTCATGGAAGTCTGCGGTACCTCAAGCATAGAGCTATGATCATACATTTTGATGACAGAATTCAAGTCATGATCTCTATAACTGTATGGAATGGAAAGCTGAAAAACTTAGACCCCAAATCTGACCAAAAAATAAAATTAGAACAACAGTATCCATTGGTCTATTTCTGAGGCTAAGAAAGAAAGGTCTGTGGCTTCTTACACAATTGTTTTAAAAGAAGGCTTTGAATATAATACACAAAATCGTTTGAATCTCATTTTGAGAAGAACATCAGAAGAAAATAATCTGAAACCATTACCACCGACTGAGGTGCTTTATACCCAGTAGAACACTGGTTCTTAATCACTTTGGGATCAGAGATCCCTATGAGAACCTGTATGGTGCAGAGGCTGTGGTGGCCTCCTGACATCTGTCTATGGAAGTCTTGGAAGTTGATGGACACAGGTTAAGAATTCCCACTGTGAGAGTCATTATGATTCAAGGAACCTCACAAGTTTCTATGTTTGGTTAGAAGGTAAAATGTAAAACTGGAACTAAGTCGGCATAATTGCTTCCCTGGGAATGCCAAAATTCCTTGACATCTAACTATATGCCCATAGTAATAAATCAACATAATCAGGGGTGTCATTATTAAAAAGACCACTAGTCCCTTTTTAAAATTGCCATTATTTGGGGAAAGAAAACAACATAATCCCAACTAGAGGAAGAACAATATAGATTTCTCACCAAAAACAGGTCCAAAACGAAAGAACCATTAAAAAAACTTACACACTGTCCAGTAAGGCATTTGCCATAAAACAAAGAGCTTGTTTCAGTTTTGCTTTGTGCTGACACAGCAAAAAAGATTTACAATCAAGCCATTCAGAGTCAGTAAAAAAATCACCCCACCTGAAAAATGCAATCCACTATACACAAACAGGTGAAAAGGTTAGAATGTAACCTGTTATTTTCTCTTACTTTTTGTTATGTCATTTTATGTTGTTAATGTATACATGGGCACATACATATTTACAGTCCTGCATGCACCACCTTTTTGCATTGCTATTTAGACCGAAAGCAGCAAGGATGACCTTACCAATTGATCCTTTCAGTGAGAATAAAAGGCATACACTTACAGACCTTACGAATGTAAAATTAATGATGCTTTAAGCCAACACTTACAGCTATTAGTAGAATGCTCTATCGACGTTTACAGTTTTTATTTCTCTAGGGGGAAATGTCTGGAGCAGTTAATGACATATGTCTTTGAATTTTTCTTGCTGTATTGAGGAAGATGGAAGTGAGATCGTAGAGCACTGAAGTCTATTTTCTATTGCAAACAGCTCTCTGTCACCAAAGCACCCTACATTCTGAATGCATGTGCATAAATTGGGCAGCTGTACTAGTGTGAATGAAGTTGTAAGTTGATTTCCATGAAGCGGTGATTTGGAGTCTTTCTTTTGAGAAGCTCCATGAAAAGCCATCTTTAGAGGAAAAGCAATTGTACTTTATCTTCAAAGTTCCTTGACCATTAAGATTTTATTTATTTATTTATTTAGTTAGTTAGTTAATTAGTTTTGCTTAGAAGTTTCTTTTGAAAATTGCAGTGACAAAATTAATCTTTACTTAAACATTTTGGAGAAATTTTATTGCCAAAGTCTGAAGGGATGCAGCCTTAATTAGAACGCATGGCTCCTCTCCTCATCCCAGAATTGCTCCCACCACGGTCATTGTGAAAATTCCTGCCATTATTCCTTCTCCAGAATTGTCACTGACAGCTGAACGACTTGACTTCATTCATATGTCCACACTATGAACAGATTATATATTGCATTTTAAATATTTTAAAGTATTTAAAAAGCCAAGTCATTCCACTAAAATGCTAAAGTTTTGTGGGTCAGAGTAGAAGAGAATAACTTCCAACGTTGAACGAGGAGTCGAAACACGTACCCACCCATCTGATTTGCTGTTCACTGGCTACTTGCCCTTGACCATTCAGTAAACCTCATCAAATTTGAGTTTTCTCATTAGCACTGGATCACTGGGCTTAAGACAATGAAAATAAGGACACTTTTGAAAGCACTATATGAATAGTTAATGGATAATATTATTTTATTGTCCTCATTTCATTAATAGAACAACACTAAAAAGTAATTATGATTGTCTCATCTCAAACTATTGGATGGACAGTCTTGCTAATTTAGTGCTGGGCACCCACCAGAACATGCAAATGACACTGAAAGACCAATTCTGGTTTCACACAGGAAAAGATACACAGCGTCTCTGAAGGTTACTTGCCTCTTCTGTACTATCAGGGGTTGGTCTATCTGTGTGGTAGCTTCTAATTACAAAAACATAATTCTCCTTTCTCTCTAGAGTATCATAAAGCTTATCTTCTCAGCTAAATACAACTTTTTTTTTCCAGAGTCTTGAAAAAGTGCTCATAGGAAATCTGTAGGAGACTTAGATAGCAAGTTTTTTTTAAAAAAAAAACAAAACAATTTTAAGGTTCCCATTCTTCCTCTGTTATGAGATTTTTCTCTTTTCTCAACCAGACTTCAAGATCCTTGCATCTGAAGGCTATGCCTTCCATTTAAGTTTTTCTGAATCCTTTTTATTTGCTTCTCATCCAAACTACCAAGTCCTATTGCTTAAGTTGTTAATAATGGGCCTTATTTAACTTCTTTCTTTTTGGCTCCGGAAATGACATAAAATAGATTAGATGTATAGGTTTTTGTACATTTGAGCATAGTAATGTGTGCATGTATGTAATGTCTATTATATCTTAAATGTGTATTTCTTAAATAAGCTTAATTTTTAATCACATCATTACGTACATACCTTTAAAAAGTGAAACAGTGCTAAAGGCTTATTAGGAAACCCACACTCTTCATTCTAACTCTATTCGCATCACTCTGTTGTATAGGTGCCAAACTTTCAGCTTTTTTTTCAACATTTTTTCTAGAAATTATGAAATACCATCACATTTCTAAATAACATGCTTACGTTACTGTCTCTTGCTTCATCACCTTTAAACATTATTATATGCTGATTTTTTATTTTGTGGGTTTAACTCTCTTCTCACCCACTATAGCTGTAACACAATTTTTATTAGATCAGTATTCTGTGTTCGCATTTTTCTGACAGTGCTGACTCAGTAGTGCTGTGATTATGTTTGTCGCTTGGACACATTTTCTTTTTCTTCTAGAGTTAAGACATTAAATTTGTCTTTGCCTTCTTTGTGTCAGTGGCTAAATCTAGACAGTTCTCCAAGTGCCAAAAACCTGCCTAATAATTTTCACCATCTTTAAAATCCAACATCTTCCTCCACGTCTCTGTGGCTCCTTCTTTGGCCTCTCTTTCATTAGATACTGTCTCTAGATCCCATGTCTTGAATTATTTCCTGATTCATTCTCTTATTTTGACCACACCTGCTTTTAAATGGGCTTTTTAATAAGAAAAAAATAGGTAACCGAACTCCTCAAAAGGGGAAGAGCGTGGTCTTAAATAAACATGTACACAAACGACAATAGTGACAATAACGTATAGGGGCAGGTGTCATTTCATGAGCACTGATACTTTACGAATGTTATCAAATCCTCATGTAGATGCCACAGTGTAGGTATGGCTGCTATCACTACTTTGAGGGTAAGAAGACAGGCTCAGGCAAGGTGAATCACTTGGCCAAGTGAGAACTGAATCGAGGGGTTCACATCTGATTTCAGGTCAGATTTTAGTCATCGTGCAATTCCTGAGAAAAGAATTACTAATGTGGTTATTTTTTGAAGCTTCAAATTTATCTTTGAGGGCAGCTCTAAGGCCCCATGAGAGAGAAAGGCTTGGACCGTAAGACAGCGCCTAAATGTTTCCAACAGCCAGAGGCAATCTCCTGCAGCAGCCCAGAGGCAGCTTTTCCAACAGCACTGATTAGACTTGGCCCACGAGTTTCTTGGCAATTACTCGAAAGCCCCAGTGCATTCTGGGCGGGTGCACAATGCTGCCACCACGCAAACCCTTCCTTCTTAGATGCAGAACCACTTCTGCCGCGGCGAGAATATTGGCTATCTCACAGCAAATGCTGCACAGGAAGGCTGTACTTCCATTTCCTGCCCCAGCTTGTGGGTTTTCCCGAAACAGAGTTTAATCACAATTTGGGCTACTCTGTATATGTGTCTTTTAGCTCTTTGTTTTTTGTTTCTTTTTTGTTTTCCTTTCACACTTCCTCTCTTGCCTTTGTAAGATAACCTGGGAGCAGGTTTACTGAGAAACAGAAAAGTAAAAGGTACTTTTGCTTCCTAATTACGGAGAAACAACCATTCTGGATAATTTGTAAACCACAGGACAGGAAAGAGGGACAGCAGGCTCTTTTGTCAGCAGTGAAACTATTTTACTTACTGTCTTTCTCTGCTTAATTTTAAACTTTGCTCCAGCATCTTTCTGCAAAAAGCAAGCAGTTTCAGAGTGGAGCATATTTTGTTGTTTTCTTTTTAAATATATTTTATTAATTATGCCATTACAGTTGTTCTATTTCCCCCCTTCATTCCCCTCCACCCTGCACACTACCTCCCCCACCATTCCCCCCCTCTAGTTTACGACCATGTGTCTCAAGTTCTTTAGATTCTATATTTCCCATACCATTCTTGCCCTTCCCCCTATCTTCTACCTACCATCTATGCTACTTATTTTCTGTACCTTCTCCCCCCTTCTCCTTCTCCCACTCCCCTGTTGCTAACCCTCCCTGTGATCTTCATTTCTATGGTTCTGCTCCTGATTTAGCTGTCCTCTTAGTTTGCTTTTGTTTTAGGTGTGGTTCTTAATAACTGTGAGTTTGCTGTCCTTTCACTGTTCATCTTTTTTATCTTCTTTTTCTTAGGTAAGTCCCTTTAACATTTCATATAATAAGGGCTTGGTGATGATGAACTCCTTGAATTTGATCTTATCTGAGAAGCACTTTACCTGCCCTTTCATTCTAAATGAAAGCTTTGCTGAATAGATCAATCTTGGTTGTAGGTCTTTAGATTTCATGACTTGGAATACCTCTTTCCAGCCCCTTCTTGCCTGTAAGGTCTCTTTGGAGAAATCAGCTGACAGTCTGATGGGAACTCCTTTGGAGGTGACTGTCCCCTTATCTCTTGCTGCTTCTAGGATTCTCTCCTTCATTTTAATCTTGGCTAATATAATTATGATGTGCCTTGGTGTGTTTCTTCTTGGTCCAACTTCTTTGGGACTCTCTGAGCTTCCTGGATTTCCTGGAAGTCTATTTTCTTTGCCAGATTGGGGAAGTTCTCCTTTATTATTTGTTCAAATAAGTTTTACACTGGTGGCTGTTCCTCTTCCCTTTCTGGTACCCCTATAATTTGGATGTTGGAATGTTTAAAGATGTCCTGGAGGTTCCTAAGCCTCTCCTCATTTTTTTGAATTCTTGTCTCTTCTTTTCTGTTTGGTCATTTTTTCATCCTTCTGGTCCACTCCCTTGATTTGAGTCCCAGTTTCCTTTCCATTACTATTGGTTTCCTGTGCATTTCCCTTCATTTCGATTAGTTTAGCCTTCATATGTTCCTCTAATTTGTGACTAAAATCAACCAGTTCTGTGAGCATCCTGATCACCAGTGTTTTGAACTGTGCATCTGAAAGTTTGGCTATTTCTTCATTCACTTAGGTTTATTGGCTCTGGGGCTCTGAGTTGTTCTTGGGCCATGTTTTGATCTGTTTGTGCCTGTTATGTATGAGGAGCAGAGCTTTAGTTGTTCACCAGGGCGGGGCCACCCAGGTTGCTGGTTTGTGAAGCTGTATGTGGGGGTGGGTCAGAGAGGGACAATGGCAGTTCTCTCTGCCGCTTTCCGCTGCTGGGGCCTGCAAGGTTTGTCTCACCATCGCTAGCTCTTTCATCGGTTTATCTGTGCATGAATGTGTGACCACGGTCTGCCCTCAGTGGGTCCACCATCTTGTGCCCTCAGTGGGTCTGCCCGCTTCTCCACACCTGGGATCCACCCACTGCTGCTGGCGCACCTGGTTTGCGCGCCAGGGTTGGTCTGGTGGATCTTTCCTGCCCAACTCCGCTCTGCTGCTGGCTCTGCCCCTTTTACCGGTTTGGCTGAAGGGTTTGTTGTTGTCAGACTTCTGTGTAGTTCAATTTTCTGTGGTTTGGTTGTGTTTTTGTTGCTAAAACTTTGTTGTTTTTAAACTTGGTTGTGCAAGAAGGCACAGTGCTTCCACCTACGCCTCCATCGTGGCGGAAGTCCCCCTTATTTTGTCTTTAAGAGAAAAACTGTGTCCTGTTTTGATTCTTTCTTCCCTTGTTGCTCGCAGGCAAAATCTATTTGGTGTATCTGAGATTTTATTTACCAGTATTCCACCAGGTTTCTCTTCAAATGGCTGCTCTGGTTATAACTGGCTGGTCAGACCAATTAGAATACCACAGAACGGTTTGCTCAAAAGAATAAAATCTTGGTATCTCCAAAACTTGAATTCTATTTTTACCACTAAATTGAAAAGGCAACTCACACATATCTGCACAACTTAATAAATTGGTGCATCTTGGAGTTTATTTTTGGTCTTATTTTGTACTTTATCTTTTGACCATTTCAATATAATAACAAAAATAATCAACAATTCTCAGGTATCTCCGGGGTCAGTTGACGTTTATTCAGAGTGGGAGCACCTCATTCTATATAAATCTTTATTTAAAAATGTTTTTTCTAAGTTGGAGTTAGTAAAACCAAATCAAATGAGTCACCGCTAGGGAAATGTTTGAAGGCCAAAGTCCCTTCTTCTTGCCATCTTTGATGTCATTTGCCTTAGAAATAGAACTTACAGAGATCTTCGTAATGGCTTGTTAATGATAATATAATGTTAAAATAATGTAGTAATTTATGGACATTATTTCATGAGAGTAAATTTTAACAAGAGAATGCATTCAGAAAAAATTAAAATAACAATGGTCACCAATGATTACATTGCCGGAAGTTTATGGGAGACGCCACACTCATTTTCATCAGGTGAAGCGGACAGTCCGTACAAATTTAGGGGCTCTTCCCCGGTTCCCCAACACGACCATTTGGAAAGAAGAGAGGGACATCCTTGGAGAAAGGCAAGAAGCAACCAGGATGTCAACTAGATTAAGAGGATCTTTTTGGGGGGTGAGAAGCATCATGGTCAGTTTATCGTCAGGGGTATGACAGTGTGTGTTTTGGAGTCAGATCTGTTAGCAACTGTGGGATAATAGCTGTGGAACTTGTACATGATTATTTCTTAAACTCTGATATTTTTATTCTTGTATTAAGAATTGGATTTTTTCACTTAATTTTATAAGGTCGCTGAGCAGATTAAATATGCAAATATTCCAGAAGAAAGGTGGGAACAATAAATATGCAAGAGATGTGATTATGGGTTCTGTATTAGTAGATTCGTAGTGGTAATGGGAACCACAATAGCAATTTTAATGGCTCGAGGCATCCATAAGCCACATAGGTAATGTGGAAAAGACATCCTACCTCTGTTCATTCCTCGATATTATTCTGGGAAACCCAAACATATAGCGTTGTGTTTGAGAGGCTGAGAGCTAAAATTAGGGTAAATTTGGAGGCACATCCCAGTTCTGTTAATTTATTAGTAGGCCGATCTTAATTAAGCTAACAATCTTAAATCTCAGTTTCTTTAGCTATAAATTAAGATAATAATTTTATTTAAATTGATTGCAAACATTCCATGAAATAATACATGCAAATGCTTATTTAGTGCTTGGCACATAATAAAGCATTTAATAAATGATTGTTATGTTATTATAAATTAATATTAACTAACAAATTAATATATAAATTAATAATATTAAAACCAAGTTCAGAAGTTAAGTTGGCTCAGTTATTAACTGAGGCTGAATCTCTTCAGAAGCAGACACATTGTATCCAAACTTCTCAAGACTTAGGATAAGAAAATAGGATGTGGATAAACAACACGAGAAGGAGAAGAACTAACAAGTAACAGCAATATAAGAAAATTTAACTCATTCTTTTTCTGGCTGAAGTGTATTTCTTTGATATTAGAAAATGACTCCAGTAGCACAGAGGAAGTGTTTTGTTTTGTTTATTTATTCATGTATCTATTTATGTATTTATTTATTTTCATTTTTATTGAGATATAATTGACATTATATTAGTTTAAATTGTATGGCAGAACAGAATGCTTATATATATGTACACACACACATATATATATATATATGAATGATTGCCATAATAAGTCTAGTTAACATCCATCACCTGATATACTTACATTTTTTTTCTTGTGATGATAACTTTTAAATGGACTGTCTTGGCAACTTCCAGATACAGTCATGTGACATGCAACGACCTTTTGGGCAGTGATGAACCACATATACTATGGTTGTCCCATAAGAGTGTAATGGAGGTGAAAACTCCCTGTCACCTGGTGATACGGCAGCCCTGTGACATCGGAGCGTGGTGTGTTAACTCACATGTTTATGGTGCTGCTGGTGAAAACAAACCCACTGCACTGTCATTGGTGTAAAAGTACAGCACATATGATTGATTATGTGCCATTTCTAACACTTGGCATTATGTTCTATATATAATAAAGAGCTATGTCATTGGTTTATGATATACTATACTATACTTTTTCATCATTATTTTATAGAGTGTACTCTTCCCACTTTAAAAACTTCTGTTGTAAAACTATGCCGGGTTATACCAGCAGAGGCCCCATATATTTCTTGTCTCTTGATTGAAACATTTTCTCTTGTGCTTAATTTAATCCCTTGCTATTTTATAAGTTCCATGAATCCTAAGTGTTTGTAAAGCCTACAGTAGTGTACAGCGAATTCTTATGCCTTCACATGCCTCCCTGCTCACTCACCTGGAGCGACTCCCAGTCCTGCTAACTCCATTCATAGTCAGTGCCTTATACAGGTGTACCGATTTTTACTCTTTTATACTGTGCTCTTACTATACCTGTCATCTGTGCAGATATGTTTAAATACCCAGGTACTTACTGGTGTGTTATAATTGCCTACAGTACAGTAAGTGAAATGCTTGTATAGGTTTATAGCTTAAGAGCAATGGGCCATACCATCCACATAGCCTTGGCATGCAGTGGGCTCTGCCATCTAGCTTTGTGTCAGTGTGCACTCTGTGATGTTTGCACAATGACAAAATCACTTAACGATGCATTTCTCAGAAGGTATCCCTGTCACTAAGCAGGTCATGACTGTGTAAACACAGCGTCGTTAACTATGGTTGCCATGCTTTGTGTACATCACATCCCCAGAACTTATTATGGTAAATCTGTACCTTTTGGACTCTTCACACATATTTCTCTCACCCCCCACCTCTTGCAGCAACCAACAGTTTGTCTTATGTTTTATGAGTTTGTTAAATTCTACATGAAAGTGAAGTTATACAGTATTTGCTTTTCATTTTCTTATTTCACTTAGCATAAGGCTCCCAAGGTATATTCATGTTGTTGCAAATGGCAGTATTTTCTTCTCTTTTATGGTTGAATAATATTCCATTCTCTATATCTCACATTGTTTAATCCACTTATCTGTTGTTGGACACTTAGGCTGTTTCCATGTCTTGGCTATTATAAATAATGCTGCAATATACATGAGAGTGCAGCTATTTATTTGAAATAGTGATTTTTATTTCCATCAAATATATACCCAGAAGTGAAATTACTGGATCATATGGTAGTTCAACTTTTAATTTTTTGAGGAACCCAGAAGAGGTATTATGAAACAGTCCCTATAACAATTTCCTCAAATGAAACCCAGAAAAATGAATAATAAGGCATACAAGCAGAGAAGTGTATCTCAGCATGGCAGTTTTTGTCTGAGAAGCAACAAATAGGAACTGGTGAAACTGGTTAATACTTTCTCACGGTTATCTAAAACAGACTGGTGTAACATGTGCCTGCCACCTGAATTTCCTCATGGGCAAAGGACTCTAGAGATGATAACCTGTAGCTTATAGCATGGCTGTAAATAATAGAAGAGAGAATGTGTGCAACCACTTGGTATACATGCCAATTTCCATAATCATCATCATTTCATGTGCAAAATTCTCAGAGTTAGTATGGTCCGGGCAGGACAATAATTTATTTCTGGGTACATTGAGGTCATTTACATTCTCTAGCAGTCCAGTCATTAGAAAATAGGACTACCTGAGAATATTTGGACTGTGATGCATTTGGGGAAAACAAATAAAAGGAAGCATTAAATCACTTTAAATTAAAATTGAAGTGATACTTTTTCTCTTAAGACTTGGAATGAGAGCAGTAATAAGCTGGGCCTTACTGGAACTCTGACTTCTCTGGTGATGACTATTATCTCCAAGAAAAAAATGAGATCAAACTGTTTATGTTGGATATTGATAGATTTTGATCATCGATTAAGTGACTGCTTTATTTATGTAGTCATTCACAGATCTTTCAAATGAGGCCCTAACATATGGGCCTAGATTCTAGGGGACTGAGGGTCATCACTCATGGCTTCCAGGTTTAAGACTCTGATACTTCAAGGTGAGGTATCGATTTTCATTCCTTACATTTAGGACTTAAATATCTTCCCAAAGTGTCAATAACTTTGCTCTTTCTTTCCATTCTAAGTAGAATATATACCCATGAGTAAAATTCAAGCAATGCAGAACACAAAGATCAAAAAATTTCCTATATGCCACACTCAAATCTAACCATTGTAAATGTTTTGATTAAGACCTTCACGAGTACTTGTCTTTGCAAGTTTCTCCTCAGACCTGGCTGCCTCTAAGAGCTATGGTGAGACTCCCTGAGTTGCAGGAAAAAACACTACAGAAAGATTTTGACCTAATCTACAAAAAGCCAAATCCACATGGTCCAAGGTAGAGAGGCCTACCTTACAAAGTTAGGAGTCTCGTATTACCGTAAATCAACAAACACTAGGAAATCACGAGGTAGTCTTCTGTAGAAAGAGGAATACAAACCTCTTCAAAACTTCCTACTCAAGATTCTATGATTTCATGCATCAAAATAGTCATGAAATAGCTATAATATTTGAAATAGGGTGAAAAATAAATTTGTCTGAATTTAGGAATTGAGCTTAGTGCTCTGCTTCAAACCTTTGCACACAAGGTTTGCACACATAGTCTTTCTCTCCCTTCACACGTAGTTTGTAGTCTTCTTTCCCCTTCATACATGGTTTATAGTCTTCCCTCTGCAACACTTACTGAATTGCAGCTAAACTTCCTCTCAAAGCTAGCCTTTCAAAGCCTCTGTTCACCTTATCAGTTTCTGATATTTTTTTAAAACTCTCTTCAGAAAAACAGCAAAAATATTGTAAAAGAGAGCAATAGCAATTATTTTCCAGTACTTAAATCAGGTTATTTGGTGGCCATTATTACCAATAACTTCATTAACTGGAGTATTAGATTGACCTTGTTGAATATGAAAAGCTTCCAAGAATATAAATTTGGCCAAACTCAGCTAATGATCGTTTTTACTATGTATAAAACATATGTTAGAAGAATAAACTCAGCATGAATAACATTCATCAATCTGTATATATTACTGGCCCCATTTAGTGATTTTTAAAGTTTTATGACCAGAAGAAAAGAGAAATATACTTTAAAATACAGAAACAAGTGATTCGACAAGTGTTTAGGGAAGTTTTTAAAATTTGAAATAAACGTAAGGAACCAATACCCTCACATAGCTAGGAAGTTTGTTTTTTTAAATTTAGTTTTGTTTTGATTAACAGAAGAATTATTATTAAAGAAAGACAGTATTTCATTTCAGGGAGTGGAATGGAATAGATCAAGTTTTCCAGTTAAATCAAGCCTAAAGGAAATATACTACTTCTTTATTGAACAGCGTCCTTAACAGGGTTAGAAATAGTCACCTTCTTTGAAACATGGAATCAGATGATGACATCTTGATGGAAGTGTTGAAATTACTGCCATCATTAATCACTTTCTGAAGGCATCCTATCAGGGTGCCACCGCAACCTGAAAGGTTTGTGGTGTCAGTGGGTCAGTGGGAAAGTGGTGAGTCGCTCTACGGGAAGTTTGGGAGTTTAAAGACATGGAATTGAAGCCTGGTTCCTGACTTACTGGCTGTGCAACTGAGCAGTTTGTTAATCTCTTTCTGCCTTGGTTTACTCACCTACACATTAGAGATAATGAAACCTGTCCCACAGGGTAGTGGAAGGGAAGAAGATAATGTATGCATAAGGCACAGTAGGAACTCAAAAATGTATAGCCATTATTAACATTAAATAATGCTACTTGCTTTTACAAAATACATTTATGCTACCTTCAGGAGTAATATTAGTTGTAATTGTGATAACAACAAGACAATACTGAAACCAACACTTGCAAAAATCTTTTGTAATTTCTAAGGCATTTTAGCATCTGTAGTTTTATTTGATCAAACCATTTAGGTAGATAATGGAGTATTGTTATTAGTCCCACTTTATAAATAAAAAAATAAGACAAGGCGGATACAAACTTCCAGCTCTAACATAAATACGTCATGGAAATGGTAACGTACAGCATGGTGACCATAGTGAATGCTACTGTATTGTGTATTTGAAACTTGTTAAGAGAATAGATCTTAAAAGTTCTCATTACAAGAAAAAAATTTAACTGTATGTGGTGATGGACATGTTAAAAAACGAAAGTCAACTGACTAACTTTTAAAGATCTTATTGGCTTTATTTATTTGATAATTCACGAATCAGGCAACATCCCATCTAGCAAGTGGAAAGGAGTTCCAAGGGGCTTGAAATACATGTGAAATGGGGCCAAGGTAAGGAAGTTCTTACTGAAGAGTGAATAGTTTGAGGCAAGGTCACCTTCCTTTAGGGGAAGACAAGAGGTCTGTCAGGAAGATTGCCTCACTGGTGTTGAGCAGATGATTCCAGATCGACTGGTTAAAGTGACGTTGCTGAGAGAGGCTGAAACTGCCCTTGGGTTAGGAATGAAGTCTGGGGTTGCCGAGGTGGGGCTTATGGCAAATGACTCCATGGGGGGCCTGTGGTTTTCTTTCTTTCTTTCTTTCTTTCTCTTTCTTTCTTTCTTTCTTTCTTTCTTTCTTTCTTTCTTTCTTTCTTTCTTTCTTTCTTTCTCTTTCTTTCCTTCTTTCTTTCTTTCAACAGATCTTAACTAGGCTTATTATGGTAATCGTATCATGATAAATGCAAATGTTAAATTATTATGTGTTACACCTGAAACAATATTTTATGTCAATTATACTTCGAAAAAAGAAAAGACGAGGTGTGGTGTTTGGACTTTAGAGGTAAGCGTCAGCTCAGCTCTCACCTCCACGCTTGCCTTGGCGTTGAGTTCCTGACCTGTTCTGAGCTTCAGTTTTCTCATTTGGGGAGTAGAGATAATAGCAGTACTTCAAAACATTTTGATGTTTCCCCACTGCCCACTGTACAAAGTCTGCATGCATTCACTTACTCAAAGCTCTCGATAAAACGGTCCCAACATACCCTTCCAGGATTATCTGCCAACCGATCCCAGTTTTTGGGGAATCTTTTCCTGAAACACGATGTGTACTTTCATGATTCTGTTCCCATTGCTTACTTTGCTTGAATGTTCTTTTTTCTTAATTGAGAAAATTTTACTCATTCATCAAGGCTCAGCTCAAATGGCACCTGCTTAAGAATTCTTTCCTGATGCCTGGTTTGGAATTAACAACTCCTGCTCCAGAGCATCCAGAATACCTTATTTATACCTCTGCATTTACTTTTGCACTGCTTGACTTGCGTACTAATCAGCTGTGCAGGCTTCTAGATGTGCTACTAAACTGATAGAGGATCCTTGAACGAGAGACCACACCTTTTTAATCTCAGTGTCACAGACCCTCTCATTTCCTCTCTTCCCCAGACCCTCAGCCTCCAAGCCAGTGAAGACTCTGAAGTGTAGACATGTAGTTTACACAGAAATATCTTTGAGATTTATTTTAATAATCACAATATAAGCAGTATGAATCAAACATGCTACAATGTCAAAGAAGGGGTTTTAGTTTTAAAAAATTAAGGCTTACGGAATTTACCACAATGCTAGATATATAGTGCGTGTCTCAACAAATAGTGACTAATTTCAGTCACTATTAGAGAAAATAAAGATGATGGTGTCCAAACTTTTGGCATATGTGTTACTCAAAATGCTTCTTTTCCCTTTCCAGTGATGCTCCCTTGGTACCATAGCTGGCAGAATTTTAAATCAGGTGGACTACTAATCACAGTGAATGTAATACTTGTTATACTCATGTAAAGTTTGTAACATAACAAGAAGGGGAGACCTTGTCTGTGATGATTTCTGTGTCTGTGGAATGGCCTTAACTAAGGAACAGACCGGCTGAGAGCTCGCCGTCCAGGCCAGCAGAGAGGAGGGCGGCTGTGGTTGGCAGGGTGGGGTGAGGGGCAGGGCAGCCTTCTGCTGCACGGGCCAGGCAGTCTGAGCTCTGCATCCCACCCGCTGGCTCTCAGCCCTTTCAGCACATAGCCATGGAGCCTGAGGCTGATAAACAGTGAAAAGTACACTTCCTTCCCAAGAACTGAGAGCCTTTCGAGATAAACACATTCGGGCCACCTCCTTTTGACATGCAAGGAAGCTGAAATAGGAAATGTCAGCATGGCTCCAAGGCTTTGGTAGGTGGACACTTGGAGACATTTTCCTGCTCCTGTCAGGTGCTCATATCACTAGACCGCAGTTGCCCAAGTTAATCCTAGTTATCACTTACTCGGCTCATTCAGTCTTTCGTTCATTCACTCAGCCAGTTTGTATTCAGCTTCTCCTGTCTGCCTATTACTGCGCTGAGCCACACAGGGAGACAAGTTACCCTCAAGGAGGGTACGACACACCTCAGACTCCAGCATCCAAAAGCACACCTGAGCAGCCTCCCTCCATCATTCCTGACAGGCTCCTCTGGGCCTCTCAGAAGAGACTTAATAAACAGGGTCGCTGCAGCCAAGAGAAAATCTAACACGTGTCAGATGTTTTCCCCAAACTGTACAAAATGTAGATTTCTGCCTAAGACCAGTTCACTTTTCAGTCGTCAGGAATTTCTAAGACAGTGACTCCAGCGCTAGGAGCCTCTAGCTCCCTCCTAGACATAATAATATGTCCCATCGCACAGGTGAGTTCACCACAGTCCCGCATGCAGGCCGGCCCTCTGCAAAGCAAACCAAAGACAGGACAGAGGTAGGACGCCGATACTGAAAAGTCAATGAATACAAGAGGAGTATGTTGCACTGTGCAGAGGAGAAAGGATGAGGCTCTTAAAAGACTGTCGGGAAGTGGGAGGGAAGTAAATACATCCAGCTCTCATGTCCACATTCAGTGGTAGAGGCGAGAATTTAATACAGGGGCTTCGTGTGCACTGTTATTGAAGAAGAAAAATAAGTGAGGTGAATGGAATTTATTCTCAAGTATCTGTTAGAATTAACGTCAAAGAATTCTGTCTAGAGTAGTGTAGTTATTTATACTGTGGGTTTTGAACATTTTCTTATAGGACCTAAAATCTGGAATTGTCATTTTTTTAAAGAAAGTGACATGGAAGACCCCTCTGAGAAAGTGAGTGTATTACCTGAGTAAAAATAACACAGTAAAGTACAGTTATTTTCTAATATCTCAAAAACAATTATTTCCATTAGGTCTAACCACTGAGAAGGACCTTACAAGAATGAAGACATAGAACCAGTAAGCTTTAATGAGGATTTGGGGATAGGATTTTTTTTTCTTTTAAGAAAAATCAAGGAAAGGCAAGAGGGCTGAGAGAGGGGCAGTTTGGGAGATAGGGTACTGGTAGGGGAAAACAGATGCCCCGAGCAAGTGTGTCCCCCTTTACAGTTTTCTGGGCCCATATCAGAGACTGAGGCATGGAATGAATCTCTACGCAGTTCCCAGAGAGACTGGTGCCAAGGTCTCCATGTGCTCGCTCCTTGAGGACCTTCTCTTCTGCCTTCTCACTCCACAGACACCCTCAGTTTTCTCACCTTCCTGCTCAGATAATATTGAAAGTAGTGAAAAAAAAAAAAGAAGTAAAGCAAGTACATAAGGGAAGTCTGAGAGTTTGTAAAGTGGATGTTTCACAGATCAGCCTTGCTGATGGTGAGTGGCAGGTGGATGGGTTTTCAAAGAGTAAGGAGTGGGATGAATATGTAACATTTATAGGTCAGCATCCCCTCCCCTTGTTTCCTTGTACTGTTGTCTGCTCTGAATTGCGAGGCCAGTGCCAACCCCCAGGTTCACGTCCTTGTAGAGTGTCTCTCTTTTCAAGGTCATATGAAAGAGGGTAAGTTCTAAGTGTGTGTGGAGGGGGGAGGTACGGGGAGACACAGAGAGAGAAAACGAGAGAGGCAGAGTAGGAAGGGAAGTGACTTTCATTACTAAATAAGTGACAGCCCCAGCTCAGCCAGTTACAAATCAGAAGGGAGCCTGTGAAGTGCATCACAATCCAGAAGGTAGTCTAGACAATGAAGTTCAAATGATCTTCTGCCTTTGCAGCCTTTATTGTCTGTGAAATGGAATTATAACCTTTCTTTTTCTGTTCCAGGTAGACACTTCTCAGATAACCTAGTGTTTTTATTGCTATTAACCTCCCTGCTATTAATAAGATTGTGGTATGGTACACTTCAGTTAATTAAATACTTTGTTTTTGTTGGCTGGTAGTACTTCCTTGATAGCTCAGAATGTACTTCAAATTTTTAGGTCCACGTTCATTTTTATGACCTTTGATAATTGTTCAGTGCTGTAGAAATACCTTCTGCTGTGTGAAATATCTGGATATTTAGTCTTAGGGTAAAAAAATTTACTGTACACAGTTTATATTTTAATCAATAGTCTAACTGTAAATTCTTCTATAATGAGTTCATTTTTTTCAATACCTAAGTGCTTCTTATTTGCTAGTTTCAAAAGAAGTTGCAAGTTAGCCAAATACTCATTCTCAATAATATTCTCTAATCTAAATACTTACATACATGCACTTCATAAAATCTCAGACATCATAAAAACTAAATGCTTCTAGAGAATTATAGAAATGAGATGATTAGAGAAAGGAGGGTAATGTAGGCAAAAAGAGTTGTTTTTGAAAGGTAATTTGCCCCAGAAAGTTGAAATCAAAGTGCCTCTCCCAGTGAAACCTGAGTGAGTACCTAGGTGAATAGTAAGAGATTTTAGTAACAATGATAACACCTTGACAAATATTTATTTCTTTCCAGTATCTCCTAGAGGGAAATGGGGCCAATGTTTACTATCCTTGAGGAAGGTAGTGAGATTTATAAAGTTTAAGCAAGCTCGTCCAGGTTTAAAGTGAGTTAAGTTTCAAGCCCAGCTTTTATGATGTCAGTTTCTAAACTCATTTCAATGCCACCATCTGGGTTTTACGTCTCTTATGGGGAGGCAGCAAGTTTGTATTGCGCAGCGGCATAATTATATGCCACTTCTCTTTGAAAAATGCAGAAATGTTGTACAAATTTTGGGAAAATTACACACAAACAATTTGAAATGATTGTTGCATGATCTATGGTAGGCCCCCCAGACAGTGTGCTATGTCACCTCCTGAAGCCTTGAGGACTGCACATTTTAGGTAATCGATTTGTTTTGAGCCAGATATAACGAAAATGTTACTAGTTCCCTTTTATTTCTATGGCCTCTCTCTGCATTACTTTAGGTTTCCTCTTGGCAACTGCCCAGAATTTTCTCTGGCTAATGGGATGGCTTTATTAGTGGGTTAGGCTTTAGCTGGCTGCAATAAAATCCAAAATAACAATGGCAAAATGAAAGCATATTTCTGTTCTACTTATGTAAGTTCTGCATGTAGGCCATGGTTACTTCACACAGACCCAGGGAAGAGCCCTGAGACTGAAAATCTACCACCATAAGCAGAGGGCAAAGAACAACAGAAGGAAGAGCCTGGCTACTCCTGTCTGGTAATTAGTAGTTTATTAAGCGAAACTTGCACAGAGGAGTGTCTTAGGCGGTTCCAAGATGACATAAATCCTTGCACCATTTGGCAGGCACCAAAGGATTAGATAGGGTACAGGCTGGAAATAGTCATGGGTACTAGTACGTTTATGTTACAAGGTACCGGAAATTACTTTACATGCTTGACCAGCCAGGACAACAACCTATTCCAGACCTACGTGACCAGGAGACAAGGGAGGGGAACTGATTTGTGTCCGAATGAATATCAGTTATGAGCAGTCTCTAAGGAGGGTTGGCAGAAAGCAACTTCCATTCTGGCCCAGGTCCAGCTTGTGGGACAGACAGTGGTCAATACATTGTGGAACAGTGTGTCCTCCATTCTCAACCCCTTATGACCAGCTCTTACAAACTAACATGCCCCTCTTCTGTGAGGCGCCCTGAGTGGTCAGGGAGGGGCTTCAGCAGCTTAGTGGTAGCTCACCGAGTTGCCAGTTGACTGCGTTGGAAACACAGTCTGCAGCAACAGTACCGAGACACACAAGAAAAGAGACAAATTAAAAGAAGCAGCCTAAGTATTATCAAATTTTTTTCCATCATGTCCCCACCCCAGAACCAACCAGTGACTTAGTAGGTCACCTAGGCTTGAGGCTGGATTATTTAAAGCATTTAGCTGAGTTTTCATATGTGTTGACAAAGAAGAAATATTAGCAGATTTATCTGATATAAACACATGACATTTAGTTTGAATAATGGCACAGATGCCCCTCCACGTGCCCCTCTCCACTTGAAGCCTGATCTTTGGATATTAGAGTGGCCAGATTAACCTGGACAGGCTGTATAAACCACGAATGTTGGCTGGGGGAAAGTGGTGCTCTCTGGTATAGGGAGGTTAATGAGATGGGGAATATGCCAGACTAGGATGCCTATCACCTCCACTCTTCCAGCGGTGTGTGTACTAGTCCATGTAAAGCATTCCAATAAGTTGTCCCCGTCCAATAGGGCTTGGTGCCCTCATTATCATAGCTTGTTGGTCTATGGCAAATGTCAGGACTATTACTGTGTCATTTGCTTTCCACACCTTTACCATATTGGATGCCTCAGACTGAGTTACCAACCTGGCATATGAGGTCATGTATGTGAGTTGGTCACATACATGAGTTGGTCTGTGGGTTATATAGAAGCTGGAATCTCCCAATAACTACATTAATCAGATCACTATATTGTAAAGGCAGCCCTGCTTACTTAGTTATGCACCATCCTACCCGGGCACTACAGCGCCCACTCTCTCTGCAAACTTAATCTGCGGAAAGTACTGACAGGTCACTTGCTAAAGTGTGCATTTTTACCAAGGCATCTTCTTCCTGACTACCTGGAGATGTAGATGCCTTATGGGCAGGGACATGGAAGATAACGTATCTGCCTCAGGCTCTTGTGAGTGAGCCCAAATATCTTTCCATGTCCTTTGTCCCCATAAAGGTTTGTTTATAATCATCCATCCCTACTTTTCCATTGTCCGAGCCATAACATCAATCCCTTTAAAACTGCCCAGCTGGCCTTGGCTGAATGGCTTAGGTGGCTGAATCATTGTCCTGTGCACCAGAAGGTTATAGTTTTGATTCCCAGTCAAGGTACGTACCTAGGTTGCGTATGGGAGGCAGCTGATTAATGTTTCTCTCTCACATCAATGTCTCTTTCTCTCCTCCTCTCCTTTTGCCTTTTCTTTCCATTTCTTTTCCCTTCCTCTCTCTCTAAAATCAATAAACCTATCTTTGGGTGAGAAAAACAAATCTGCCCAACTGTCAGTACATAGGACCACTATTAGAACAGTGACCAAGGTTCACGTGTGATTAACAACCAGAAAGCTCTTCATTCAGCCCACCAACTGCTGTGGCTTGTTCTTGTTTCCATTCAAATGGTGTCAGTAGACAGTTGAGCATCATTGCCATCCAGGTAGTTGGATGATCTCTGCTAGAACTGTCAGAAGACCAAGCTCCAGCTGAAATTCTTCCCATTCCTTCTTTTCAGGTTGCAGCAT
The DNA here is from genome assembly GCF_021234435.1 of Artibeus jamaicensis. Taxonomy (NCBI): domain Eukaryota; kingdom Metazoa; phylum Chordata; class Mammalia; order Chiroptera; family Phyllostomidae; genus Artibeus; species Artibeus jamaicensis. The sequence goes on along the minus strand of NW_026522025.1, from coordinate 18,679,275 downwards.
CTGACACAGAGATAAGAGGCTGGAAGTCTCATATTCAACAGGGCCTAATAATGACTACAACTCTAAAAACAAAGACCTATTTGATAGAGTAGTCTTCTGCTTAGGTAGGCGTGCAATTTCGTCAGTGCAGGAGTCGGAGCACTGGCAAAGGCAGCAAAGAGGAACATGCTGTCTGTCCACCCCTTTGTGAAGGGAAGTTCTTACTGGAACTGGTTGCACTTGAGTGAGAGGCCCCACCTGCAGGAGCAGTGTATACACTGCCAATCATTGCTGTTCTATTGGAGTATATCTGATCTCTTCCCCCTTCCACAACTGCGACCAAAATCCAAGGAGCACTCTCCCTTTTGCTGTTGTTTTTTTTGGGGGGTGGGGGGCATAATGCCCAGCTTATGTCTTTAGGGGTTACCAAACCATCTAATTTGAATGGTAGCCAGATCTAGGAAATTCCAAGGGCTCCATCTCTTTGTTCAGTATTTTTGCATTCTCAAAGCCACCCTGTTGCTCAGCTCCCCAGTCCCATATGTATGCCCATTTTTAACTAGGAATCGTAATGGGCAAAGGCATTGCACTGAGTATACATGTTCACCAGTACTCTCAAATTTCCACAAAAGCCTGTACCCTTTTCACAGCTTTTGGTATGGAGTAGGCTTGACTTTGTATATGATGGCCACAGGGACAATGTGGGCCTTATCCAACCACATGACTCTTAAGAGCTTTACTGTGGTGCCTGGGCCTTGTACTTTGTGTGGATTTACTGCCCATCTTCTCTGTTGTAGAGGGTTCAGCAAGGCCTGCAAGGTTTTCTGCAACAGAGGTAAACTTTATGTCATCAGTGTATTGAGTTTCACAGAGGCTGGGAAGGAAAACAATGACAGGTCCCAAGCCACCATCTCCTGGAGCATGGTGGGGCTATGTAAATAGCCTTGAGGGAGCATTTGGAAAGGTGTACCCTGGGTGGGAAACATGTTTTCTAACAATTTCTCTGTCACTATGACAGCATCAGTCTTGCAGCAGGAAAAGGCAAGCTTCCACACATCCAGAAAATACACAAACAACCACCACCCATACTTAGTGGCAGTGTAATGAAGCCAGCCTAAATGCACTATGATTTATGAAGGAATGCAAAAACTGAAAAATAGGGTTTGCCTGGGTGCCTGGAAGAACCAGGCAGCAATCTTGGTTTTCCCACAGCCCCAACTATTTACCTAGTAAACCCCTGTTTACCCATCTTAATCTCTCTGATTCAGGATCAGGCTGTGGCCATGTTACAAGGACAGCAGGTTGGACAAAGTCTGGCCACGAGAGTTCATTTTTGTGAAAGCAGAGTGGGCTTCATCTCTATGTAGCACAATCTATAGATTTTGTTGCTGCTGTCTTTTTATGCAAGTCAGCTACTGCATTTCAAATACGGAAGGTTGGCGTTTACTATTGAGATGATTTTGTTTTTAAGTAGTCAAAGACCTGATGAAGACAACCTAAAATGCAGAAAAATTATTGAATAAAACACAGAATCTTTGCTTTCTAAATAGAAATTTATGGAATTTTATCAGGAAAAGAACCATAGTCTAAAATAATTTTGTCCTTTGAACAGAAAAAAAGATAATGCAACACTAATTTTGCATCTACTTGCTTTTGAGATTTAAATCCACTTACTCAGTAAATTCATTCTAATCATAGGTGGCTTGACCACACATTAAAATTTTCCCCAAAGATTTGTTTTCCACAAATCTTTACAGTATTTGCTAAATGTTTCCCCTAAAACCTTCTATTCTACTTAAATCTATTTAATTTATTAGTTCTTAATTGTATTTAGGTTACTAACAAAAATTTATGAGACTTTAGACAAAACCAGCCATCACTCTGAATTATTACTTTTGCTGGTACATTTTTTACCCTAGGTAAAGTTATATTTAATTTTGATAACTATCAAATATTTATTTTAATTAAAGAAACAAACTTAAAGTAACTTTGATATCAATATTTCTCATACCACATGATCCTGAAAAGCATTTCAGTTAATTTCTGTATTTCTGAAAATTTTAGAGTACCCAATTCCTAACTTATATGGCACTCAATTCCTTTAAGCTAACTAAACTTGGCTCTTTTGCAAGTTAGCAACACCATTTACACATAAATGTAATACATAAATAAGCACACATGAACATACAAAGAGATGCAAATAGAAACCTCACAGCTTCCATACCAGCAGTGGTATTGTTCGGTAGGACAGACAGCAAACCAAGGCAGGGAGGAGGAGGGAGACATGTCTCACCCATTTACCCAGGAGTCCTGAGCCCAAAGTCCCCAGAGATTTGCATTCCTGTTACTTGAGAGGTAAATGTTATAGTAGCAGCTAGGAGTGAGTAGCCAGAGGGGAAATAAAGGCGGGGCCCTCACCTTTGTTAGATTGCAATCTAACAAAGAACTTAGTACTGGAGGCTAAAAGCAAAGGAAGATCTGTCTCCCCAAGGACCCAGTAATCCTCAGCCTGATTCAGTAAGACTGCCAGGCATTCTGAACAACACCAGCAAAACTATGATAGTGTAGAAAATGACCTTGAAAGTCATCTCCACTAGCTGGGAAAGAAAACCTTGAGACTGTGTATTCATCCCAAGGCCTAGAAAGGAGAAGGAGAGGAGGTTCACAGTACCCAAAGAAAAGCCCATAAAATGACTTTGGCTAATTGCCTGTCCCCTGTCATGTATACAATATGCATAAATGGAGTCTGGAGCAAGATGAGAATTTGGGCTAACAGACCCATACCTACATTTGGGTAGTCATGTCTGCTCAGAAAAACTGGCACCACCTTTGCCCATCAATCACTGTGTTACTTCTTCACTTCCACTCCACCTACTATGTAAGTCCTCAGAACAAAGGAATTGCTCTCTTGTTTCTCTTGGCCCTTTCTTGCCACATGGGGTTCACTGGCCACCCAGATCATCCAGCCTCTGGCCACCTTGCTCTTGCCACCTTGTTTTTGCTTTCCCATTAGAACTTACAATAAATTTTGCCTGCACATGAATAAGCTTGCTGATCTGTAATTCTTTACTGCATTGGCAAGGAGAACTAAGTTTCTGGGAGTTTCTCCTATAACAAGTATCCATTCAAAAGGCCTTTTCTCCCCACCACCCCAATTCCACCCCCCGCCCTGCAACCTTTAGCATCCAGTCCTGATGCTAACAAAGTTGTAGACATTCTAATAGACTTTTTTACTTTCACTTATTTCTCTAATTTTCTAACCCTGGATTCTGCCTCTAGCTGGGTGTCTGTGGCCAGCCAAACCGCCCATAAGAGCAGCCAGCCCACAGCTGCAGCCATAAGTCTTCCTTCCTTGCCACAATGTGTAATGCATAGTTCCTCAAACGAATGCTCAGCTGACGTTTTCAGGGAATCCCCATACTCATGCAACAGTCCATATGTATCTAGCTCATGGGCCACCCCTCCCCACATGAAGGTTGATGGTCAACCAGGAACTTCCCTCGTGGATGTCTCTTTCACAAGACCCTTTTCTTTAGCATACTGGCTTGTTCACCAGTTGTTAGTGGAAAAATCCCCAAAACTGAAAATCTACCTTTGTAAATGAAACTCAGGAAACAACTTAAGGAAGAGGCTGACCACTTCAGACTAGTAATTAAATAGAGTTTATTAAAGGATACTTACATATGAGACATGTTTTGGGCAACTGCAAGATAAAAAGAATCCCCATGCTGCCTGGCAGGTGCCGAAGACTTATATAGCATAAAAAGGGGGAACAGTCGGGGGAACTAGTACATGAAGCTGCCAGGTATAGAAAATTGCTTTACGTGTTTGACCAGGTCAGGACAACAACCTCTTCCAGGAACCAGAACATAATAGAAGGCAAAAGAGGGGTGCTCATTTATGTCACTATGAACATCAATTATGATCATACGGACTAGTCTCTAAAAAAAAGAAAAGCAACCTCAATTCCAGCTTGTGGGACAATCAGTGGTCACGTTACGGAACAGTGTCTCCTCTGCAGCAGTCCAGGCTGATCTGGCCATTGCTTGATCATCAGACATTGATACCATGTCTAACCGTCACTCTTACTAGTAGTGCCTCATGGTCCAATATGAATGACTGCTTGAGCTCTAGCCATTAATCCCCCTCTTGTCAGCAGGAAGGAGAAAGGAGTTCTTAAATACATTGGCCAGAATTTAGTCACATAACCACATCTAACTGGGGAATATTGGAACTGTAGCATTTTAATTGGTACCTGGCTAATAATCAGGGTTCTGTTGGAAGGAGGGGAGAAAGAGTAGATGCTGGGAAACAACCAGCAAGCTCTGCCACAGTTAATGAACGGCTCCTTATTTCCATACACTTGAAATAACTTTTAAAATGTCTTTTCTGTGGGAAAAAATTTTATGTCAGAGAATCTATCAGGTTTCTGCCTGAGGATCATAGTCATTGCATTACCAAGAACAAGAAATGCTGAATAATAAATATTATGCTATATTATTTTGCATTTAAATTAAGCAATAGCCTTTCAAACTATTTTTATATACGATCAGGTATAACTAATGGCACTTTAGTCATTTTTCTTTGCTCTCACCACTTAGAGAAATGAGGATGCATTGGGAATTCAGATTTATCACAACCATTAAATATATACATTTATACTACATCATGACCACTATTTAATTATACATAGTTTATAACATTTTCTTTCAATGTTTGGGACAGTGTCTTACACATCATAGATATATAATCAATGAGTGCTTAATTGAATTGACCTGCACTACTCCGTTGAATTTATTTGCCTGATAGATGAAAGGCCCCTGATAGATTCTGCTGCTATCCAGTCATTAATCTCATGACTGTTACACTGACCCTGATGTAATTTGACTACACTGGACATTGGGGTTATTGCTATTCATAGAGAAGACCACAGGGGATCGGGTTACTTCCTAAATATGTTTCGCCTCTGCTGGTGACCACACCTGCATCTTTGGGGACTAGGAAATCCTCCAGAATCCTGAAGTGCACAGAGGTTAATCAAATCAGCTCTCACCTGGAGAATAAGGATTATCACAAAATTCATTACTAAATGTAATTACCATGTTTATGACAGTCTTTAATCTTACTTAATCCTTCTCAAGTATCGACTTGGTAACGTACTATGAGAGTGCATTTGATTATTTTCTTTGTATTTGAGCTCCATGTCTTGCGATTTAGCTTTTAAAATGACATAAAATTGTAATGAACGGGACCCCTTAGTGACTGTCTCTGATTACAAGTTGTGCAACAGAACAAACCTTTCACCTACCATTAGATTAAATTTGTCTTTATGTGTACTCTTAACTTCAGAATTAGGATGGCCTTGTTTTCTCATTCATCCTGGGCATGGCTCCAGCTTCTTCCTGGTCACCTTCATAAGGCACTAAACTGGAAAACAAACAGCTCATATTCACAGATTTATAAAGGGTGGGTCACCCTATTTACTGAGCACCATTGTCATCTGTTTGGCTTTTAGAGTCTCTAATTTTGCTAATGGATAGGGTGAAAATTGTACTCTACAACTTTGGCATTTAAAAAATATTTTTCCAGATTTTTCTGTACAGAACAAAACTTCCACACCAATCTACGTTCTCTGCTGGCTGGGCTAGGGCCTGGGAGGTAGGACAGTAGAGCATAGGCACTAAGACTTACAGTTGAAGGTGTTTGGTCCATCTGTTTTTTGCAGTTTGCACAAGCAGTCTTTTTGACAGGAATGTTCTTTCTTCATGGGTTTTCTCAGCTCCCCCTTCTCTTAGCCAAGATGGCATCGGTGTGAGGGAGAACTCTAACATTCCCCTCAGGATAATGGGGGAAGGTAAGGTGAGGCAGCTTGTCCACATGTAGGTCCCTGTCCTGCCTCTTGGGTCTTCCCACCCTCCCTAGAGCTGATTTTGCTCTTCCTGTTCTCTGGGTAGCGTGTGGCATCCACCACTGATTCAAGGCTGGTAAAACCTGCAAACTGTTTTTTCAGCACGTTTTGAGCTTTGTGGCGTCACTTTGCTGACCTGACCCACTGTTTTCTCACTGGCACAGTAGACCCTCAAGACTCTGCTGCTTCTTTCCTTCTGGGCACCACCTTCAGCTGTCCACTCCACAGGAAATGCTGTCATCGCCAGGGTGTCACCCTGCCCTAAACATAGCAGCTCTTCCATGAATCCCCAGGAGACCCTGGTGTGGGGGCAGGGGCTTCTCCATACAGGGAGTCTGGGAGGCACTTAGAGACAACCATGGCCCTCTCTTGGCCACTCCCTGTCTTCAGAAGTGTCCACACATTCTTCCTTCTGGGGGGTTTATATTCTTTTATGACTCTCCCACTTGTGAGGCTGGATGGTGAGGCAGTGGTGCAGAAGTACAGACGTGGTGCCCTGCTTCTCTTTCTGTAGTGTCCCCTCCTCCTAGCACTGGAAGAGCTTTGGTTTGCAGGGCTCTCCACACTGTTCTCTCCTCTTCAAGTTGCCTTTTGCTGTCCTGTTTCACTGGGGCTACAATGATGGACAGGTTGCCATGGGAGTGGGGAGAGAATTGCAGGCAATACTGTTACCAATACAAGAAAATAATTAAGAGGTATTTAAAGATTTAAAGAATATCGTTACTATTTCATTAAAAAACATTATGTTTCTGAATTGCACAACTTCATTATTTCTCATCTTTAAAAAATACATTAAAAACATTTTAATTTAGTAAGTAGGATGTGAGTTTCTAGGCTACCCTTAGTATTTTATTAGTAGGCTAACATTGAATAGTTAAAATAATTTTATTTTAATGGATTTAACTAATGTTATTTTTAAGTCAATTACCAATACAACAGGTCACTACAACAGCCATATAGTACTGTACGTCTAGTAACACATTTTCAGAACTCAGCCTAACAATTATGAGCATAAATAGGCCCCTGACCAGCTCAAGTTCTCCATGACAACAAATCTCACAGTCTAGGATCTTTATGGAACCAGGCTCTGGTTATAGTCTACTTACAGGGACAGGGCTACATCCTCCTGGTTCTAAGAACCAGGAAACTCCAGATGTGGAACAAGCCAACCAAATTTAATGAGTCAGAGACCAGCAAGGATGGTGCAGGGAAGGAAGCATTAGTCTCTAGTATACTTACTAGCTGATACCAATTAATTGTTCTTCCTTTTGCATGGTTTACCTTTACAGAGCTAGGAAACACACAAGAGATAATGCAGGATGTGAATTGGATCAGGTGTGCATGGTTATCACCAAGCCCTAAGGAAAAACTGTCCTGTTTACATATACAGTGTATTGTAAATCAGCCAGCAAATACTAATGAGTGCCACTCTGTACCAGACATGCTGGGCTTTTCACAGAATATTGACAACACAGTCCCTGATTTTCAAGAGCAACTGTCTTGTCAAAAAGATCATTCATTCATTCATTCAGCAAATGTGCATTGAGTTCATCCTTTGTGCCAGGCACTGTGATATGTGGGCATAGAACAGAAAGAAGATGAATAGGAACCCTGCTTCCATGGAGCTTATAATCAGGTGATATTGACACTCAGTAAGTGACTCTGTATCAAAATATCCCCAATTCTAGTCATATGGAGTTTTTTTTTCCTTCACTATCAAATAAAAGAATTCAAGCAGAAGTGGGATGGTACCCAGGTGTTCATGAGGAAAGTAGGACTTGAACTAGACTTGAAAGGAAATTAAACTGTACATATGCCAGAAAGAGTGAGAGCTTGTTCTGGATGAGGAAAATTGTAGGGACAGTGTATAGAGTTCATCAAAGGGCATTTACAAATGGATCAAATCTACAGATCAATTATTGAGTCCCGTGATGGAACAGAAATAAGGAAGCTGAATTCTAGACAAGACTGTGCTGCAAACTAACTTTGTGACTATAAAAAATAACCTTGCCTCATATCTGGTCCAGAAGTGAGGGAGCTGGATTGCATGATCTCAGACTCCCCTTAGCTTTCGAATGTGCAGCTTTGTTGACTCCTACAGGGGTCAGCATGCTCTTGGCGACAGCTGGCATGGTGCCTGACAAGAGCCCTCAATCTCAGGACAAGCTCTGCAAACTCTGTCAAATTAGATGATGGCAAAAGTCACCACTTATACTCTGGAGCATGATTATATGTGCTTTTCTGTCATTTTCTTATTATTTCAATAGTTTCCCGAGTCGATTACACACTCTTTCAAAGCAGGGATCAAGAAGGGCGGAATATATATTATTGTCTGGGTCAAGTAAAAATCATTTGACATCAGAAGACTGGATCTGTAATTTATCATTCTTAAATTATTCATGTTTCACCCTCTGGAGTAGGTCAAACTCTACCTCTAGTGATTTATGTTTTACTTATTACTTTAGCCAATTGATACTTTTCCATAGATCATGAAAATATAAAATTCAGCTCAGCCTCGTCAGAATGATTTGTTCATTCAAGTTGAATGAAGTTTTATTATACTTGTAAAAGAGGAGAGAGATAATCTTGCAAATATTATATATTACTAGGCAGTGCAGGTGTCTCTAGCCCCCTGTGTTATAATACCAGAGATAACAGAAAATACTTAAAGTTTCCAAGAACCTGGTTTTACTGTCATGAGGATAAAATCTGTCTATAGGGACTTGGGGAGAGGGAGACAGTGTGGAGTGTGGTTAGTGTGTACATGGAACCAGACTGCCTGCATTTGAATCCAAGCTCTGATACTTACCTGTAAATAAACCTGGACAAGTTAGTTAACCTCTCTGTGCCTCAGTTTCCTCATCTGTCCAGAGGGGATGATCACATTACCAACTTGAAAGATAAAATAAATTAGCATTTGTAAAATGGTTAGAACAGTCCCTGACAAAGGGAAAGTACTTTGTAATTTGGGTTATGATTTAGGAGGGAGTTGAAGGGAGAGGAAATAGGAGATGCAGATAATCATGTAGAGAAGCTGGTGGCAAGGAAGGTGAGGAACTGGAGCACATTTATAGGAAGGGGAAGAATCAAGCAATTGAGCACTGGTGCTTCTGTGTATTTTATTTACCAAGGAAAGGACAGTGTAGGATTATCTGAAGGTGAATGGAATGGAGCCAGTGATCAGAAAGACAGAAGAGGGAGGGGGATAGCTGTGGGGGCAGGATGATCTGTAATAAGGAGACAGGTAGAGGTTTTAGGAGGTAAGTAACTGTTGAATAGATTTCTCTGTATCCCTCAGAAGTCCAGCTAGCCTATATAATATGTTACAGATTTGGCATTGAAATTCAGAAGAGAACCATGCAGATCACCATACCCCTCAGTTGTTCAGGATCAGGCAGTGGATGGGGAGAAATTAAAAATTCACAAACATTTAATGGGCTGTTACTCTGAATCAGAGTATGAGAATCTGACAAAATAATGCAGTTGAGCAGAAGGCACTCTAATTACAGGCTAAAGAGTAGATGTGGCCTTGTGGTGCATCTGGGTCATTCTGGAAGAAACCTCACAGACAAACCAACGCAGTATTCACCAGACTGTGGCAGAGTGGCTTCAGCAACACAGGCGTCAGGCGGCTTTAGCCAAGTGACAGGCAGCCCAGCATCCACCAAACCATGGCAGTCTACCGAACAGCTGGGCTGTGTTCACGTGCCTGAAGTGTGACCACTTGTATTTCAATCTTTTTACCACCATTGCCACAAAATATAATTCAGTCTAAGAGTCAAGTTCAAATCAGAGATCTCTCTTTCTCCATCTCTGTCTCTCTCTCATAGACACACACACAGTCTTAACTGGAATGTTTAAATATATCCTGTAACATTTGCTCAGTAAGTAAAGCTGTATTAACTGAAATCTTTCATGTACAGAGAGAGGACCAACTTTGCCAGCAGATTGGGTGTCATAAATATTTGGCAATTTGGAAAAAACGCAGAAGAACTATAAGCTCAACTACAACCAGAGGAAGAGGGTTTTTTGAGCCACAAGATCTTGGGCATCATAAAGACCACCAGGGACACCATCTTCATGGCCATAAGTGCTAAGAGGTCTAAGAGAAGCCTGTTGAGCCTGTATATACTACACTCTCAGGAAAGACCCATACTTTTGTGTAGGTGAGAGTCAGTATATTAAAGGGGTAAAGTGTTAAATCAAATAAAATATAAAAGAGTTTGGCATCACTTGACATCGTGTAAGCTCTGCATAATGTTTCTACTTTTTCCCCCTTCCACCCAAGGTAATTCCCTTTTTAAGTATTGCTTCTCAGTATAGATGGCAGCATTTTGTCCCTAGCTGAATGGCCCATGATATTCAAATTCCTATAGTTGTATCAGCTTCTCAAGTTGAGTGTACAAATAATGCAATCCCAAGTGCATTTCCTTAACTAAAACAGGCCTCTAAATAAAAATAAAAGTAGAGTAATAACAAGAGAAACCTGGAGGTCTTCTAGTGCACGTAACCTGATCTAACTGGATCATTCTTTAACATGTCAATGGTCTTCTCATACAAGGGCATACAAGGGACTCTGAAACTCTCAGGGAATAAATAGGAACACCTGTTTGTTTTTCCTGCTCTGACCTCAACTCTTCCAGGACCACACTTTTTCTATAAAAAGTGCCACTAAAATGTTTCTGTTTGCTCTGGAATAGATGTTGGCTAAAGTATAATTTTTGTTGCAAAGAAGACATGCCATTTTATTGTCCTTCAAAACACACTACCTTCCTAACAGAAATTATTTATTTGCTTAATACAGTCAAGAACTGGAGAACCACAGGTCTGTCTGGACATCTTATGTAATGTTGTGCTACTTGGGACAGGGATGCTGTTTAAAATGATGTTAATTAAACTTTGGAGAAAAAACAGATTCTAGGAGTCCAATAAAAAGATTGACTAAAAAAACATTGAATTTATTTCTGTATGCTTTTTCTTATAACAATTTTTTGTAAGAATTTAACTTCAATCTGCTATTCCTTAGAATTACTGAGAAATGTACAGTATTAAAAGGAATTGTTTTTCAGGTATTTAAAAAAATATTTTCATGGCATCCAATGAGTTTAAGCCAATATTTGGAGAATCCTGTTGAGGGATTGGCTTCAGGGCCATTTATGCCATGAACACCTGTTGACCATGACTTCTGTGCCAGACACTGTGGTAACTAATGGAGACACAGCGGTAAACAAAACCAGGTGTGGTCTCTCCGCTCAGGACACTTGAGGTTTAGAGATAATGACAAACATTAAACAAATAATCACACAAATAAGTATGCATTTTCTCTTCATGAGTTCATAAAGAGAAAATATTTGATGTTACATAGTGGGGGATTAAGTCCTAGTCAACAGAATGTTGTCTGAGAAAGTGATTTTTAAAATTGAACTCTGAAAAATGAGGGAAAGTCAGCCAGGTGATGAGGGAATGGGAGAGCACTCCAGGTAGAGGAAACTTCAAGTCCAAAGCCCTCAGGTAGGAAGGACGATGACACTCCTCATGCAGGGCATAGAGGGCAAGTGTGGCCTGAGCATGCAAGAGCAAAGGACAGAAGTTTCCAAACAAAGGTGGAGTTGCAGCCAGAGGCTACATCAAACAGGACTTTGAGGTCACATTAAGAATTCTGGTCCTTATCCTAAGATCAACAGGAAGTCACTGACTGCTGGAGGATGGTGGAATTAGATTTACCTACACCAATCATTTGAAGTCAGTGAGTTTTTTATCAGTGTTTAGCAAGTGCTGTGTAACTGCTCTAGGGATTCAGAGTTCACCTTAGACATGGCCCCTCTCTCAAGTCATAGGCAGTGTGGAAGTTTGGCAAGAAATAGAGTGTGGGCTAAAGCATAGAGGCAGGAATGGGATAGTCTTGGAAAGAGAATAACCAAGGCATCTTTATTAGCCTATGGGAGCTAATGTACGAAGTTCTTTTTTTTTTGCTTTTCTGTGCAAATGTTCAAAAAACTGTCATCTGACTAAAGGAGATGTAATCAGTAATTCTGCCCACTGAAACCCTCTGTTCACAGATCAGGAACCACACAAAGAACTGTGCATCGAGCTCCATGTCTTTGCCCCACCAGTGCTCCTCGACCTTGATGTGGAGTGACCACTTGGAAAGGTGAGATTCAGAAGCTGTCAGGATTCACAGCATAGCCGACCCCATCTCCCTGTTCTGATCTGAGTTTGTACAACAGCAGAATATCTCGAAGAATAAAGTAGAGATTAAGCACACATATCTGATTAAAAAGGACTAGATTCCTTGGAAGAGCTTTTGTGTTTTTAGTAACTTCACATAAATTTCCTCCAACTATGAACTTTCTGAAATTGGGTCCAGCCTGATCTTGGGATTGATCAGTTTTCATGTCACTGATTTCCATAGTAAGAATAGTTTCAGAGAGCATTTTAAAGAGAAGCCACCCTTGTTTTAATTTGACACAGGACTCAGTGGGGTTCGCATCCTCTTGCTTGATCTTCTGGTTAGATCTATTTGTTTTTCTGATGCCATTTTCATTTTAAATTTCACTGAAAAGACAAAGTAAAATGTCAACACAACAGTTCCATAACAGTAATAAGCATTTCATGACCATATATAGTGTTATTTTCAAACATGCATATATTTTAACAGACATTGATAATAAAAGTTAAAAAAGGGCGTTAACAGTAAAAGTATTATCCAAGTGGGAACATGTATCTACACTCTTTACCCAGAAGGATATGACTTCTTCAACTCTAGTTGAAAAGGAGCTTTGATTAGCACTTTATTTCTGGTGAATATTTTGTGTATTATTTCAATCATTATTAGGGATGCTTTTAGGAATATGTGGCACTTTGGTAGGAAAAAGCTTTCTACAATGGAATACATGTATTCTTTAATAACATATACAATGAGGAAAAGGTATTGTTACCAATTATTCAGAAATATTCTACACCTATAAAGATATTAATGACTGTAATATCCTACTGATGAATGTATCCTTATTTATATATATTTTTATCTGATGTTAGATATTTAAGGAGTTGTAACTGTTTTCTTTCTTTCTTTCTTTATTTCTTTTTAATTGAGTTTATTGGAGTGACATTGGTTAATAAAATTATATAGGTTTCAAGTATACAATTTTATAATACATTATCTGTCTATTGTATTGATTAGATCTATTTTGTATAATGCATGTAATTCAATGGGTGAACACTCTAGAAAACAGTACATAATGCCAAATATGATACATGTTGATCATTTAAAATTTTGAGCACTTGACTGTCCTGCCCCCAACACATCTTTGACTATTTCTGCCATTGACTGTAGGGTCAACTGAACGAGTAGCCTTGTGAGTACTACGGCATCGTGGGATCTTTTTTGTTTTAATGAGATAGTATGAAAAGTTCCACACTTAACCTTTTGCATAAGTTGAACTCTTCATTTAATGAAAAGTCAGCACGTTCATTTCACTCATTTCCTGGGCAGGTTTGTGTACAGTAACTCCTCTCCTCAGCATGAATTGTTAGAATGGACGTGGACACACATGTAGCTCAATTCCATTGGCCATTTGTCCTCCCACGGTAGAGATAACTGAACAACAATCACTTTCGTTCTTCAGGGGAAGATCTAAATGTGGTTTTCAATAGAGATGCAGTGCACAATGGTGCCTAAAGGCTAAAAATAAGCTGGCTGATCCTGAAACACAGCTTGAAAGTCACTAGGCCAATATAATTTTTTCTCAACTCAACCTTTATAGTCCTGTACTCTTTTCCTAAATATGAACATATAACGTATGTAAGCTGGGCACTGTTTTGCTATAAACACAGATTCTCCTGAAAAACAAATGAATGGGAAAGAAGGGAGATATCCACTTCTGATCTCTTTACTGATCAGGGTACTATAATTTCAGTTTTAATTTTTTATAGTAAATCTTATCATATTTTCCTTTCATCATAAAAATAATCCAGGATGTCTATAGAAACTTTGGAAAATAAAGAATATTAGAAAGAAAGATAGCTTACTAAACTTCCCCTACTCGAGAAAACTCCACCATCATTTTAGTATGTTTTTCTCTTATTTTTCCTCTGCAATTTTCTTAATTTTGTTTTATATACTTATAAATGTATTATTGTCCCCTGATTTTGTTTCAACATAAAATAAGCATTTTTATACTGTTTATGAATTGTTTAAGAGTAATTTTAGTATTTATATATTCATCTATTAAAATGATACACTATAGTTGACTCAGTCATAATCTGTGTTCAAATTGGCACCGTGATGAACAGAACTGTATCATAACCCAAAATTCAAATGCACAGGTTTTTCTTTGATATATTTGGTGCTTTTTAAAATTTTATTTATTTATTTATTTTTATTTTTAAGATTTTATTTATGTTTAGAGGGTAAGGGAAGGAGAGAGGGAGAGAAATACCAATGTATGGTTGCCTCTCATGTGTCCCCTGCTGGGAACTGGCCTGCAACCCAGGCATGTGCCCTGACTGGGAATCAAACTGAAATCCGCGGGTTCACAGGCCCACGTTCAATCCACTGAGCTACACTGGCCAGGGCTATTGGGTGCTTTTTAAACCATAAGTTTACGTTAAAGAATAAATACTTTGTAAATTGTTAAATTCTTTAAAGCACATAGTCTGACTTCATTCCAAAAGGATTATAATTATTTAAATTTCCTCAGCAATGAGTGAGAGTTTCTGCTTTGCTTTACCCTAACCAAAATTGTGCATTTTCTTAAAAAAAAATTACACACACAATACTTTGATGGTTTGATAGGACAAAAATTATAGGTTGTGTCTATTTCAATTTGCATTCCTTCTTAATACCCTTTTAGGGTATAGTTATATGTTAATTAGGGGTTTTATGTATTTATGTGTTAGGGTTTATGTATTTATGGCAAGATTACTTGATCATTTGATGTATTTACAATTAATATATCTTCATGATTCGATTATTCTTCTGGTTTAGAAACTTGGAACCAGAAAAATTACTCAGAAAGAAAAGCATATACTTAGCATAATTAAATAATCCAGAGGCTTAAGTAATTCAAAATCCAGAGTTAAATTACTTTTATTTTCAAGACATACAAGTCATTACCTCAAACCAGAATGTTTTTAATGTCTAAGATATTTATATTTCTTACTTATATCTCATACCATACCAAAAAGTATCCCTGTTTTTGCTCATTACATCTTTCTCTCTCTATTCTAACAGATAATGAAAGAACGGAAATGGACTTTTCTTATAATTCCTGCTGCCCTGAATTTGTATATTTCTTCCCATCTGCGGAGGAGGATTTTATATTTTGATTTGGATTAGTTTTTCATTCTCATCTTTTAAAATTTTACTTATTTTTGTCAGTAATACTGAGAATAAGTTTATCATTATAACCTATGCCTCCAAGTGTTAAATTGACTCCTTTTTAAATAAATTTTTTATTGTTGTTCAATTATAGTTGTCCCCACTTTCCCCCATTGTTCTCCCCTGCCCACCCCAACCCCACCCTCCCACTTTTCCCACTTTTGGTCCTCCCCTTCCCCCCAGCTGTTGTCTTTGTCCATGAGTCCTTTATACACGTTCCTCGACCTGACCCTTTAAGTTGACTTCTGGAGCCGGATTTTGAGCATATATTTAAGAAGATGGGAGAAATAAACAGAAAACTGTATTTGAAAAATAACTAAATAGAAATTTCAAACAAACAAACAAACAAAAGAAGCTGGTCAGTATTTCACAGATAATGATTAATCAAAAAGTGAAAAAAAGAAAAACCCATCTTCTAGGAGTTTGCCCCTGACTTCAAACTTCAATCTAAATTTAAACTGATGTGGACATCTTTACATTTTGTTGTTGTTTTGATTTTATAGTATGAGTTTAAAAAATCAGTATAAGTGTGACAATGTAAAGTCAACATACTGAAAGTAGAATTTAATTGATAAGACATATATCTAATGAGATAGAAAAGTATGCTAATTGAAGGCAAGACTATACCATGACAAAAGTTATTTATACACAATGTGTGATTATTTTGGAGATGTTGTATCCTTTTGGGCTGAGCTTGGAACTCAAAGTCCCTACATCTTTATTCTGGTTATGTGTCATTTAGTAACTCAAGAACCAGTTTAATTCTTATTTCTCTCCTTGAAGACTGGAGGAAGTGATATAGCTAAGGGTTCTCTTAAAGTGTCATAAAAAACAATAATAAGGTTAAATGATTAACTATTGAGTTAAAGCAATAAAACATCCAAGCTCAGCCTTCCGATTCACCATTATCAATGTAATAGTTCTTAAAATGTCTTCCTTGGTGCCATAAAAAAGGCAAAATTATTAAGTGACATAGTTATGAATATCAAATTTTGTGGCTTTTAATGAAAGGAAATAATTTATTTTATCTCTTTTGAAATAAGAAATTCTGTAGAATTTAAAAAAATACTTTATATCATATAATATCTATCTTTCATCTAATATGATCTTAGCCTGTAAATTCACCCAGCCTTCCTTTTCCTCATATCTCTCTTCCCCTCTCTTCCTCCTTCCCTTTCCTCTTCTCTTTCATTTAACTGAACACACATTGTATTTAATGTCACTTCCTTAGGAACTGTGCTATAAGTAAGGGACATGCTGCCACCTATAAGGACATCTTGGGAAGAGATGATAATATAGTATCAGCAGCCATAGGAGCCAATACTGTGACTCCATTGTCATTTCTGCCGACTAAATTAAGACAAAATAGTTGAGTCATTCCTCTTAAATAGTTGAACCAGTTCTGAATGAGTTATAAACTATAATTCTTTTCATTTAAACCTGTATTTGAAAGGGCCTTATGTAACTAGCACAAAGCAGATGCTGTATACAATCCCTTGATTCAGGTTTAAATTCAATACATTTTATTGAGTAAATTGATTTTTCCAATCATAGGAATGTCCATGCTCCTGTTACATAAATCTGTCCATCATCCATCTTTGTGGCTATATAGCTGTCATCTAGTTATTATTTTATTTTTATAAAAACAAGTAAAGTTTACAGAGGGCTCATCCAATGTCACATGGCTAATATAAGAAACCAAATCCAAGTTCAAGTATTTTGATTCCAGGCTCTCCCCATAGCACAGTAGGATTTGAGATTTACTACAATGATATTCCATTTATAAGACAATTTAGTGTAGCAATAAAGGCATGGGTTTTGGAATCAAGCTTGGATTTAAATCTGCCTATTTTACTCTCTAGCTCTGTGACCTTGAGAAAGTTAATTAATCTCATGGAGTCTCAGTGTGTTAATCTATAGACTAAAGCTAATAATATTTGCCTGTGAGGTTATTGTGATAATGTATGTAAAGTAACACAAAATTTACTTAGTAAGTATTAACTGTGATTAATTCTTTATCCAGAATTATCTCTAACTATATGATATGAGTTCTCAATTTCAACTCTAAACTGGCTTCCTTGCTGTGTGGGTTTAAATGTCATGAGCAGAATCAACTTCAAATCCCTGGCTGTTATTCTTGTTTATAATACCTCATGATTATGTTTGTCTATGCAAAACCTACTCATCTCTCACATGCTCAAATCTGACTTTGTCCTTAAGCCTTGAACAGTTTAAGTATCTTTGGTCTCTTCTCACCTCTTCACAACTCTGAAGTCACATAGTGCTCATTTTGAAGAGTATTGTATTATTTCTTAAATATTTTTATTATGTAATTTTTCCCTTGACAAAATTTTATTTTATGGTGGTCAGCACCCTTTTCTTATATTTTATTCACAGGTCCCTTAGCACTAGTGCAGTACTTGACACCAAGAAAAATGCTATTTATTTGGCAAATTCTCAACATAGCAACAATTCATGTACAAGATCAGCCACTGAAAATTTCAGCAAATGTGATAGAAAGCTCTTTGGTTCCATGTTGTTGTTCATCTTAGGAATTTTTATATTAAACTCTCCTGATTTAAAAATGTTATATCCAGGCAGAATAATTACAGTTTACTGTAATAATGTTTATTGAGGCTCTACATGTAAAAGTAATAAAGTAATAAAATGATTGGAAACATATAAAAAAGATTGTTTGGTAAAATTTTTCTCAATTAGGAATGATCTTTGTACAATAAGTTTGAAATCTGGTATGGAAGCATTATATGTCAGTATAATATGCTTTCAATACTTTTTAATTTTCAGAAAAGTATCCATTGTATATTAAAGTCACCCAAAATAATAAGCTCTGTAACATCAAATATTCTGGATCATGATTCAGTAACACACTGATTTTTAACAAGTGTTTTTATCTTTGTTTTCTTTATTGTCCTAAATAAACATGGATCTTTATCTTGTATAATGGGGTTATATTGAATATAGAGTTAAACTTCAAAATAAATTTCTTAGAAACTCTGTAAAAAATGTTGCATTGTGGAGACATGGTATGTTTTATTATAATTATAGTAATTACTGAAAAGCTCTACAGGATCCATATGTAAAACAAATATGTGGCATTAATATGCTTTATGGGCAGTAGAGACCCAGTTCTTGACTACATAGGAGGTCAAGACCTATGCCTTTTCCATTGAAAAACGGACCCCCACCTACGCCACCTCCATCCTGTTGTAGAGCCAGTGCTTTTACTCAGTGCCACTGCAACTCAGCGTAAAACAAAACAAACAAAAAATCTCAGGTTGTGCTGCTCCCAAGAAAGGAAGTGCTCGGGTGATGCACAGAGGTGTGCCAAGCCATATCAAGATCTTAGAGCTAGAGAGAAATTAAGACAACAACAACAACAACAATAGGAAAATGTTAGAGTTAGAAGATTGAGCTTCCATCAGAAGCCATGTTTATCCAATTCTCGCTCGAGGAAGAAGAAAACTAGAGTCATTACCTTTTGTATGTAAATGTGTATATGTGCTTTATAAGTGGATTTGGTCTATGAAAAATGTAAAAATTTAGTCAGAGTTGAATTTATTTACATTTTTACTGTCTACAAGAATGACTTTTAAAAATTAAATAAATGGTAATGAAATCCAGGTTATAAGGACACCATCTAAGCTACTTAAGGCAACAAAATTTATCAACATCCTTAGTAATTGGAAGCACATTCAAATGGAATTTGTTGTTAAAATGATTGTAATGATTGAGGAACCTTAACGATCTGTGTAAAATATACCTTGGTCAATATACTTTTAATTACTATGAGTACTTAAATGTTTCTTTGATGTCTTTAAAATATTTCTGCTCACCTTTTCCATTAATCTAGGCTACTACTGAATTCTTTGTTAATTTAAAATATCTCTAGGCTCTTCCCATGGATTAAACTGTTTTATCACTCTGCCAGTGATATTTAAGACAACTAGGTATGCATGTTGTAGGTAAGGATTGAGAGTTGATTTTCTATTTACTTTTGCTCTTTAATATTGTGCCATTTTGGTTAGCATTTAAATTTGAGTTTTCTTTAGGCTTACTGAAGAAAGCAACTGTAAATATTTGTTGAATATGAGATGATTGTTCTTAGAAATAATAAAAAGATAAATGTAAGCCTGCTCCATAAAATAGCTTGTCTTTTAGTCAACTCTGTCATTTCCTACCTTGCTGTAAGACCTGAATTTCAACCCTATGTCCATGAGCAGAGTAGCAGACAAAACTGAGTGACACAACCTCGTGAGAGTGACCTTGCAAATTTCTACGTTTATCTCACTTAAGCTCCGTTCCCTTATCTGCAAAAGACAATGACACCTATCTTGTAGATTTGCTGCAAAGATTAAAGATGATATCTGTGAGACCATTGTTTTAAAACACTATAAATTCTCTGAAGTAGAAGATGGTCCAAAAATAAGTCACTTACAGGATGCCTCAATGTTGAGTAAATGGTTGGAATTTAGATGTGAGAGAGAGGAATCATGTGTGTGCAAAGCAGTACATGGGCATAGTAGAGGCCCAAGCATTTTACCACAAGCTCTTTACAAATCTCCAATCATCCTTTAAAGAGTTAACTTGAATTACTCTCAGCCAGCTGTTGAACCAATGTGATTTCCTCTGCAGGTGCAAGCAAGACCATTCCTGCCCCCAAATGAGAAGGTGACTTTGGAATAAACTTCCTAGATCATAACTCACAAGCAGGAGTTTGCTAAGTTAAAGAGGAAATAGCGTGAGGCAAGTCCCCATTGATATTCAGAGCAAGATGTGGGCTGTGAGATAAGAAGGAGTTAAAGAGAAGTGGGAGAATTGCCAAGAAAAACTGTATCATCTGAGCCTGTTTCAGGCTGGTCTCTGGACTGAAGCATGGTACCAGAGCCAGTTGGCATCAACACTGTCTCCCAGGGAACCTGTTGGTGAAATGAAGGAGTGGGGCTCTATGGTTGGCCTATGGGGTCAGCATGTCAGGCTTACAAAACTCAGTGACTGTGCTACTCTTAACTTACCACGCAACTGCCGCCACATTGGAAAACCCACCCTTTGGGAAAATGACAGACGCTAAAATGGAATTCATGAGATTAGGTGTAGTGTTTGCCAAACTTGCCCCATCATACCCAGAGTTTGTTAAAATAGAAACCCCTCGTCTCTCCCCTGAAGATCATGAATCAGAAAATGGCATGGAACCTGGGACTTTGTATTTCTAAAAAATAAGCTCCTTCCAGGTGATTTTTTTCATCAGGCAGACTTGACAACATTGAGGTAGTCCAGTGTTTCTCAAAGTGTCATCCCTGGATGGGCAACATCAGCATCACTTAGGAATAATTTTCAGTAGGCAGGGATGCAAATTTTTTTGGTCCTACTCTGGATCTTACTGAGTCAGAGACTCTAGAACTGGAGCCCAGGAATCTGTGTTTTAGACACCCTCCAGATGACTCCCACGCACACTAAAGCTTGAGGACCACAACTATCAGATGTGGCCCAGAGAGCTGGAAGTTAGGAGTGTAGCTGAGTTTGGGAAATTCATCTAGTTCATTTCTCCTAGGGCTGGTAAGTCATCACTCAACCCAGGGGCTGTTCTACCCTTGACATCACTCCCACCCTCTCTATTTTCTAAGGAGTAGCTTGATGTTGTGGATCCCATTGGATTTCCCAACTGAGCAGGGCCCACATTTTTTCCTCCTTCTTGAGAGCAAAGATACTCTATTAATTTTCCTACTTGAAATTCTCCTGTTTCCTAGATCCCACTTTAAAGACATTGGTGGAATGCCCAGCTGGCTCTAAATATGATTGAGGCTTATGAGTCTGTTAATGTGTTTTTTTTCAATATTGGCATATATCAAGTGAGCTGCTAGAATGCATTTTTTTAAAGAAAGGTGTGAACAGATGACAAATTGTCTCATTCTCCTTACTAAGTCTCATCTTTTTTTTCTGTTCAAAGGCCAAATCCAATGCTTAAAGATATTGTCCATTTTTTTTCAAATGACCATCATTTTGAAGGCTAACTCCTGGGATAACTGCTAATATGTGAATATTCCCACTTAGTGAACAAGTGTAGAGTTAAAAAGAGAATCACTAATCAGCCAATGAGACTACTTGCTGGCATGGTAATACATGAATGTTAGTGAGCTACAGCTTCCACGACAAAGTACCACAGACTGAGTAGCTTAAACAACAAAATCTTATTTTTCACACTTCTGGAGACTGGAAGCCCAAGGTCAAGATGAGTGGTTTTCATGAGCTGTGAAGGAGATAGCTACTCTCCTAGCTTCTGGTGGTTTGCTGGCAGTCTTTGGCATTCACTGGCTTGTAGACAAATCACATCGTCCCACAGAGTATTCTCTCCTGTCCAAATATCCCTTTTTTATAAAGAACACCAGTCATATTGGATTGGGGGCCCAGGCTACTCCAGGATGACCCCATCTTAATAGCATCTGCCATGACCCTGTTTTCATAGAAGATCCAAAGTGAGGTACTGGGCATTAGGACTTCAACATAGGATTTTGGTTTGGGCTGAGGGATACGAGTCAACCCTTTACAGAAGTGTTGGTTGATGTAGGGAGGAAGTCAAATCTAAACTCCAAAATCATAAGGCCTAACATAATATTGCTCCTGGAATTTCACAGGTTTAGGGACTTAATAGAAATTTAAGCAATGCATGCCATCACTGGCTCCAGTTAAGAAAGACAATTTGAAATTCGTCATATTTCTGATGCTGAAATATCTGGAAGTTTTTCCTGTAAATAAATAAACAGTACAAATCTTATAAAGCAAGTGGTGGGAAATATTATCAAATTAGACTAAAGTCAAATGGCTCTATTTATGTTGGGGAAAGTGGGAGGTTTTAGAAATTCCTACTCTTACATTATAAACTCAGATGGATTTCACTGCTTTGAACACTCACATTTTTTTTCCTGGTAGTTTTCAAATCTGAGCAATAAACTCACCTACAGGATGAAATTTGAAGGGACCCAGATACTACCAATTTAAAAGAGGATAATTAAAGATTTACAAAGTCATTTGGGTGAGGGGCGTTCACACAAGTATATGATATTATCACTAAACACAGATGGTAAAGGTGGCCCCGCTATTGCCTTCTTGAGTTGGAACTGCTTATTTGGGACTTTTATTTACAATTTCATGCCTTTATGCAGACAGATACACAAGACATCATACAAATCAGGTGTACCTCTGTTTTATTTGCTAATAAAAGTCTTATCTTGGGTCATGGGTCAATGGCCTCTCATAGTCCTTTTGATGTCCAGTCCAACTGTTAACACCAATCATGTTTGTGCTTTGGTGACTTCCAAAGGCTATTCATGATCACACAGAACTATGTTTAGTGTTTGTTTCTAATGCATATATTGCTGATCCGATCCTGACTTCTAGGTTTTGCCAGTAAAATTCCCTTGACTATTTTCTCATTTTATCACTGTATTTACAGATTCCCCTATACTTTTTTAAAAGAAAAACAATTGTCGAAAAGCCATGTACTTATGTTTCTAGGAAGTGATCCAATCATTTTTGGGAAAATAGTGAAAGTTTCAACATATTTCTGAAGTTATTTTTGTATCAACACTCTTACTGTGTTTTCACAGTCACGATGGGAGATTTTGCCAGCGGCCAGCTATTACTCATCTGCTATACAGCTGAACAAATCATTTTCTAGGAACTGCTTCCCAGTAAACCCTAATTATAGATGGTTCTAATTACTTAGGGTATCTCTCTATATACTGATCATTGTAGAAAGCAGAAGGAATGCATTGATATGATCCATTTGACAACACTCGCCATGTACTTAATCATTTTATACTTACATTCCAGACTCTGAAACTATGTAAAAAACTAACCCTTCCCCATGATGGAGATAGCTGTCCAAACCTGTAGAGGTTCTAGTACTCTCAGGGAAGAATGTAAATTGCTACTCAGCATGGTATGAACAGCCAAAGTTCAGCTGAGACCCATCCTAAACTAAGTATGAGGAAATTATTTTGTCCCTTTCATTTACATTAGATATCTGGTTACTTGTTCAAAAAGTAAATGTAGAATTCCATATAGTGATGAGACTCATGGCCCTAAAATATATTTATGTAATAACTCTGCCCATGAATAAATCATAAAATCAGCTAGGGCACAAGGTTTTTCAATCAGGAGGTCCTGCTTTGAGAATAAATGACCAATTTCTAGTGATGTTATGAGGAGTGTTGTGAAAAGTTTTTACATCTCTTGCATATGGGTGGAGCAAAAGTAGATTTGTAGTTATCCATATGGAAACTAATACAATAACTAATAAATAATGATACAGTAATAAACTCTGTGTTTTGTATACTCACAACTGTAAACTTACTTTTGCCCCACCCTGTATCTACTGGAGAAAGAAGACAAGGGCAGAAAACTCAAGTCTTTCCAATCTCTGCTGGTAGAGCAATATCAGGTCATTCAGAGAATGAAAAGTGTCTTCACTTGATTTTAGAATTGTTTTTCTTAATAGGGATTTTTCTTTCCCTTTCTTTCTTTCCTCTTTCCCTCCTTGCTTCTCTCCTTTCTTTCTTCTTTCTCTCTCTTTCTTCATATACTTGTTAAGTGAATGAAATACTCTTGATTGTGTTACTTGGGAATAGGAATCAGAGAACAGTGTGAATCTATAAAATGCAAAAGGGAAAGAGAAGTAATACTTCCAAAAATTTACAATGTATGTTTACAATATTTAAACATGCATTGCTATGTTGGAACTTCAGTCCTTTCACTTAATTCCTGTTAAAATGCAGCTCTTTTAATGAGTGATGCATGCTTTCCTGGGAGCGGTTTGTGAGAGAGAGCATCAGGGTACACTGTGGGGAAGAAAACTGTGCCTGTGACGAGAAAGAAGATTGCAGGCAGAAAGAAAAGGGAAGTGAGAGGGGATCAATGACAAAATTTAACTATTTCTGAGCTCTCTTCAGATTCAGTTCTGCCTCACGGATATATCCTTCTAGGCTTTTAGTGTACTTACTATTATCCACCACAAAACTAGCTATTTTCATTGAACATTATTTATAGTTTGGTATCCTACTAGTCACTTAACATTAAAAAATGTAAAAATAAATTGTTACAGCAAAGTCTGCTATTGTCTCTCTTTTACAGCTGAAAAAAGGCTTAGAAGGTAAGTGAGGTGCAAGAATGATTAAAAACACAGCCACTTGAATCCAAACTTCCTTGCTATCTGCCATACTTATCTCATTTGGGAATTTGCATTTTCCTTTGCATCAAGGATGTGAACACACCCGCACCAGTCAAAATGAGGTTACATAGTAGTGGGGTGGAGAGAATTATAGAGCAGTTCCTAAATACTTCTGGAACAAGCAGTGTGCCATGCCAATTGCAGAAAGTGAGGAAGTACAATCCTGCCATGTGCTGAGAAAAAGGAGAAATGGAGGCACTGCTGTGCAGCACTAATGCACACCCCAGAATCTCCACAGTAAAGGCAGAATGGAAGAAAACAACCACAGATGTTCTGAGCACAAAAAGGGCAAGGCGATTTCCAGCTCAGCTTTTGACTCCATGCCTGCTTATTTTAAACATTTTCTATGAGTTGATTTACTTGGCCAATGGGTAGATACAGGATATTTTTAGCAAAGCTAACAAAAGAGGTTGGTCATTCAAATAACCCAATTGAGATTTATGGTGAGAACAGCATATGTTTCGGAATTGTTATAGATTGCTGCATTAGTCGGTGAAAACTTTTCCATTGCTGGTGATAATGCAGCACATTTCTGGAAGAAATGCAAGAGCATGTTGACATTCCTTGCAGAAGAAATGTATCTGAGTGCTCGTAGGGTTTGGTGCCCCTTTCAGATGAAATGAAGTTAGGAATTTACAAGCTGAAAATCTGTAAGCCATCCTGGTTAATGAAGCATATTCTAATTCAAAATCATTAGACTGGCAAAAGCTTTCTGTTTTAGAACTTTTGAAACCTACATTGACTTTGAATTGATAAAGCCAGGGAGTGTGATACAGTGGAAAGGGCTCGAGGAAGGCAGGATTCATAGCTCCATTCTGGAGTCACTTACTGTAGGAGTATTAGTTTCTTTCCTAATTTTTAAGGCTGTTTCTCATATGCTATGTGGGGGGTATGAATAAGTAAATGTGGCAAGTACTACCAGAAAATAGATCTCTACCTCCAAAATAGGTTCAGTGGTTACTGTTCACTTCTCTTTATCTCTAACATTCATATTCTAATTCAGGCAAATCTCGTCTCTCAGTGACACCACCACCAACAGCCTCCTAAAGATTTTTCCACTTCTACTCTAGCCTCCACAATCCCTTCGTCACTCACTGCAGAGAGCCACCTTTCTCACCCCAGGTCCTCTGCACAAGGCACTCCACTCTTTCTATTTCCTATAGGGACTGCTCTATTTTTCCCTGCAATGGTCTTCCTTTCGTTGAGTACTTTTTCAAACATAGTCTTTCTCGCTCTTCCTATGGGAAGTAGTTTGCTACCTCAACTCATTTGTTTCCTCCATGGTGCCTGTCCTGATTTGTAATTTGTTTTTGATTTTCTGCTCATTTCTTTGTTTGTTGTCTTTTTTAAATATGAGTTACACAAGGGCAGAGAGTGGCTTGATCTTGTCCAGCCTCGTCTCTAACAAGCACGGTGTCTGGCACACTGAAGGTGCTAAGGAAATATTTGTGTGATGAGTGAAGGGCCTGCTGTGAAGATGACTGAGGTAATCAGGTGCATCTTCAGGAACTGAGTGGTGGTCAGTAAATCTTGTAATTCTTTCCTTTTCATTTACCAGTGCTGCCCAGTCCATCTCCACCCATAACCCACACGGTTCCCTGCTGAAGGGACACTGGCATGTCTCCCCATCGCATACAAACATCCTAGAAATCTAAATAAAAAGTCAAAACAGGGTAGATTGCTCTTGATTCTGGTACTTTTTTTTTGACACCTCTGTGGTCTGGTATACTATGACCCAGCACCCTAACGTGACCTTTGCTAGGCCAAATTTGGAAATTTGTAATAACCAACAAACATTTGTTTCTTACTATCTCTTCCTATAGGTTATACAGTATCTGTAAATTTTTCTTGAGCAGTGCTGTTATAAGATTATTTGAATATTTTATTACCACTTCCTCTTATTATTTAAAAATGAATGAAATACAAAAATATGTAAAACAGTGTTTAAAAAGTCAGGCAAAAAAAAAAGTCAGGCAAAAACAATATAATTAAAACAAGTGTGAAAATAATTATGCGTGTGGTAGATGGTTAACATTTAGTTTTATGGACATACTGAAATTACACTGATTAATAATGTCTTCACTTATGAAGGGAAAAATGCATATAAAAACAGCATAAAATGCTGGAATGTATCATCAGATACTATGTCTAAAGGTGACATAATCAAAAATTATATCAGTTTTAGCACTCTATGAAATAGAATTCCCCTCTAAAATATTTCTCTTGTACATTTGACTAATGTGCTTTTACCTGATTTTGTCTCAGAGTACCTGATTGCTGACAGAGTGTGATCTACCTTCCTCCTGAAAGATTAGCAACTCCCCTCCCTTAGTTTGCTTATGAGGAACTTATGACTCAAAGGGGTGAAGGAATTACTTCTACAGGCCTGCCTCAGTTCTTCCTGAGCAGTTGCCAGAAATACTTCAGAGTCTAGGTCTGCAGGCAAAGACACCGGTGCTTATTTAAAAGGAACCATTTATAGAAATGCAAATTAAAACCACAACAGAGTATCACCTCACACCCATCAGAACTCTTATCATCAATAAACCCATAAACAACAAGTGCCAGTGAGGATGTGGAGAAAGGGGAGAACATTTGCACAGTTGGTGGGAATGCAGACTGGTGCAGCTATTGTGGAAAGCAGTATGGAGATACCTCCAAAAATTAAAAATGGATCCACCTTCTGTCCCAGCCATTCCATGTCTGGGTATATATTTGAAGATACCTAGAATAATTTGAACGAATATATGCATCCCTATGTTCAATACAGCATTATTTACAATAGCCAAGCTATGGAAGTACCACAAGTGCCCATCAATAGATGAGTAGATTAAAAAAGCTGTGATACACACACACACACACACACACACACACACACACACATACTGGAATACTACTTGGCCATAAAAAGAATGAAATCTTACCATTTGCGACTACATTGATGTATCTAGAGATTATTATGCTAAGTGAAGTAAGCCAGTCAGAAAAAGACAAATACCATATGATTCACTTATATGTGGAATCTAAATAACAATACAGAAACAGACTCATAGATACAGAGAAAAAAACTGATGGTTGACAGAGGGGAGGAGGGTTGGGGAACATGAAAAAGATAAAGAGATTGAGAAGTACAGATTGGTAGTTACTAAGTAATCATGAGGGTATAAAGTACAGCATAGGAAATGTAGTCGATAATATTGTAGTAAGTATCTATGATGCTGGTGGGTTGTGGAAATATTAGGGGGAACACTTTGTAAATTATATGATTATCTAATTACTATGCTGTAGACCTAAAACTAATAATGAATGTAAAGTATAATCTAAAAATATGTAAAAATCAGAAAGGAACCCCTCAAAGTAATGGGCTAATATTCCTTTATAAATAGTTCTCATTCTGGGCTGGGAAATATTAACCAGTGGACAGTCAAGAGTTCTAGATGCACAAGGGGAAAGATACCTATGGTGTCTTCTGGTTTGTTTTCCCACAGACAGTAGGGTGTTTACTTCAGTCTGTTTCTCCTTTAAGACCAATGAAGATAAACGTATGGGGAACACCTTATAGTTCTAAAACAACTTTGCATCAGTTCCAAGAGAATTTTTCTGACTCTTCTACAAGGCTGCCCTGCTTCTCAACTCTTGCCAGACTGTGCTGGAATATGCCTCTGAACTTTGACATATTTATTTTGTAGATTTGCTGTGCTCTGTGGTAACTGGACTTCTTCTTAATATTGCTCTAGATTTGCAGAATAGATTTGGGAGTTCTGCCCACTGTTTCCTAGCATTTAATCCCTAACACATCTATCTCTGTTCTTCCTTCACTATTTACTTCTCTTAGGCCAATTAGCATCCTTTGCTGGGGTCTTATTTCAAGTTCTCAATAGCCACATGTGGCTAATGGTTACTGACAGTAGAGGAAGTTCTGTGAACAGCACTGCTCTGGCGTATCCGGATGCTCACTGTCTGTGCCACCAGTGTTTCTCTCCACAGATGACCACCTACCCAAAATACGACCAGCCTAGATTGGAATGCAGCAATGACTACACCACTCTTTAGTGAACTAAGTCTTAGTACAAACGTCCTTGACATTTTTTTCTTTTCAGTTAATGATGCATGTCATTCCTTTCCAGACTCTTTTGCCAAGCTTACCAAATCCATCATGACCTTTACCATTTATCTGATTTCAGCATTCCTCCTTACTGTGAACTGTACTTTTCTGAACTGTTGTACTCTCTTGACTCTAACTTTAAGCTTGCCATTCTTTTTGTCTGAAATATCCTTTCCTTCCCAATCGAGTGTCAAGAATTCTCTGGTGCTGTGGGACACTTTGAGAGGAGGGGCTCAATCTCTTTGGACAACTCAGAGATGTGGGGCTAACTGACTGGTGCCTGACTGTTCATTTTGTTCAACATCAGAAAGTGATCTAGGGCACAGGGAGAATGTGAGACAGTATTTTGCACATAGGAAATTATGAAATACCAAACTTAAAGGAAGAGGTATTAACCCCAGGGACTTCAACTGTTCCAAAGGTTTCGTAAGAGCACCTACCTAGAGGCATCTTTATCTGTAGGCATGCGCACACCCACTCCCTCCCCAGCGCTAAACTCTTTTTTCTCAATGGCTTTCCCCAACACATGAAGAGAGGATGGAGGAGCTCTGTGAATGAGGTATAGACTATGTTTGAATCTAATCTGATACTTAACTCAAAGAAAGTATTGTAATACTAGCAGAGCCTTTGAGAGGCATGCTCTAACTCATCCTTTTTTATTTTTTACAATATCTGTGTAGGGGTGTCCAACCTTTTGGCATCTCTGGGCCTCACTGGAAGAAGAAGAGTTGTCTTGGCCCACACATTAACTACATCGTGACACATAATCACAAAAAAAAATTCGTAGTGTTTTAAGTAAATATGTGATTTTGTGTTGGGACACATTCATAGCCATCCTGGGATGCACGCGGCCCATGGACTGCAGGTTGAACACCCCTGGTAGAGGAAACATTTGGGAAAGGGAAACATTCACTGCAAGAACTTAGGTGGGAGCAGGCTGCAAGGTCAGGAGTGGGCCGAAAGGTCAAGAGCAGCACACTCCCACCTAGGCTCTGGTCCTTACTTTAATTCACACCCGGCCCCTATTTGGTTAGTGATAGACCTAGGCAGGCCCAGGAGGAATGGAAAATCACCAGGCTAGAAAATGATACTGTGGCAAGCTGCCTGCAGACCGTACCCAGGAAAAACAGATGACCATTAGGGTCTGGGGTCGGCCTACCTGACATAACAGGATGCAGGTTTAACTGCACCCAGCAACCAGCTCTAGCCAATCAAACTCTGATACCCTTCACAGATTTTTGTGTTTAAAAACCGTGACCTAAGAACAACCGAGCGAGTCCAACCTCCCTTGGTTGGCTCCACTTTCCTTCTTGTTCCCCGCTAATAAACCCTGTTCTCCTTAGCTTGCTGTGTTTCTTGAGCGACTCTGGCCTAACAGTTAGGGGCACTTAAATACAAGGCTGAATTGTAGCAAAGAAATGCCAAAGTTGCAGCAGTCCCATGGAAGATACTTCCTAGAACTAAAATATGTTAGCACTAATATATTTAAATAAATATTACACAATGATCTTTATTCTTTTTCCCGGGTCTCCCTGTCTCTCAGTTTGTGTGTGGAGATTGAAGTCAAAGTCTCTGCAGAAAGTGTCTTGTCTGTATGACAAAAATATAAGGGCCCCTTCTGATATTTTTGCTTAAGGCTTGAGATTTGAACCTGGTGCACATGTTTCAGACTGGTAAGAAAAAGGAGAGAAAACTTAGCTTTTATTTTATTTTTTAAAGATTTTATTTATTTATCTTTAGAGAGGAAGGAGAGAAGGAGAGAAACATCAATGTATGGTTGCCTCTCATGAGTCCCCTTCCAGGAACTGGCCTGCAACCCAGGCATGTGCCCTGACTGGGAATTGAACCACAATCGTGTGGTTCACAGGCCCACACTCAATCCACTGAGCTATGCCAGCCAGGGCAAAACTTAGCTTTTATAATATACCCATAGTTGCAATATTATCCTGAAAATTCAGTCACTATAACAAAGATTTCCCAAATTTCATTCAATAGATCCTATTTTGACCAAGATCAGAATATTCACCTTAATTTTTAGGCACTTGAACCTAGAACTCACTATCTTAGTTAAACCAAGTATGTAAACTAACTGGAGGAATTATTTGCAATTCAGATTAAATACTGCTGATCACTTTTTCTCCTCAATCCATGCAAGCCCTGCTTCAATAAAACATGATTATCTGTGTCTCTATAATTTAAAAATATCTTGTACAAAGAACCAAGTACATAAAGAATAATCACACACACTTGCTCAACCAATTACACGGGGAGCTGTGCCAGTAACCAGTCTAAGTGATTAGATTGTCCCTCCACTTTCTTTAAATATCACAAAACAACTGTAAATTAGTAAGTAGCTATTTTCAGATTAATGACAACATGGAAAGTTCAAAGTTCGTGCTCAATTTTGCAGGGAGTGTTGGTTTTGGATGGCAGCAGTAACTGTAACTGCCCCTGCCCCCGCCCTGCCGCCAAATCCGCCAGCAGTGGAGTGTGACCCAGGCAGGCTCTTTCCCAGGCATTATAGGAAAACCTTATTATTCCCTTAGACTCACTATGTTCACAGCCCTGATAAAATCTGTTTGTGTTCTGTGGCATTTATGTTTTGTTTTGATTATTTGGACTTTGTTTGAATAATTCATTTCTTAGATTCCCAAGCACAGACGATCAGGAACCTTATCAAAACAAAACAAATCATAGGATTGTAAATATAAATATTTAGAACATATACATAGGTAAACAAACATGAAGTGTAATGCATTCTAAACACTAAAGTGCTGCTTATTTTAGTTGCAAGTGCTCGACAGTGATGTAAGCAATGTGTGATCCCATCAGCTTTGATGAATCCCAACAAGGCCACCTGAAGCTCAGCGCCCCCAGTCTATGCCAATGAGAACCTGTGTGTATTGTTCAATGCAAAGGTTACCTTGAGTTATTTTACCAGACTAGGAGCCCCTACTTTTAGAAAGCGAGAGAAAGAAAAATTTTTGGTCATCTCTTAGCTTAAACACATTGCTAGAAATAGCCGCATATGTTATCATGTTATTTCTAACAATGACCCTGAGAATATAAATTTTTATTTCCATTTTTACCAATGAGAAAACTAAGTCACAAAGCAGGTAACTAACTTTCCTAAGAACATATTGTGGAAGCGAAGATTCAAACCCAGGTCTTGGACCCTTGAGTCTATTTCATTTCTAATTTGCCAGGCTACTTCAGGTCACCAAAGATCTTATGTAGTTGTACCTGGAATAACATAAACCTGCCCAAGGACATGCAGGGGCAAGTCAACAAGTGAAAGTAAGGCGTAGCTAAACCTGGAACACCAGACCTGTGACCATGCACACCTGATTCCTGGGGCACAAACAGTCAGAACCCAGCCAAACAGACTGGAGGTCATTCAGGTCTGGGCCACAGTCCCAGTGGAAACAGGAATGTCAAACGGGAAAACGGATGCAGAAGGGCCACGTTGCACCCAGTGCCCATTGGAGGGACTGTTCAGGGAACTCCATGAAACTCGGGGTCTACCAGACATGCTAGCTTCCCCTCAACAGACTAATTCCAGACCCCGCAGACTGACCGTAGATATATGCCTATTATTGCAGGATGTTTTGTGTGTGTTAGCACAATCAAGCCACATACAGCCATGAGGAGGATGATAGCGGCCACAAGTTAGCCGGGCCAGTTTAGTGGTAAACAGCTTGGACTGCAGACCCAAACTGCCTGGGCCTGACTGCTGGCTCCCATTGGCTCTGTTACCCCTGGTCCCAGGAAATTTACTTTCTCTGTGACCAAGATGATTTACACACTGAGAGTGATAACAATCTTTTGGGGTTATTAAGAGTATAAAGGGGGATAAATGGCGATGGAAGGAGACTTGACTCTGGGTGGTGAACACACAAAATACAGTGTACAGATGACATGTTGTAGAATTGTGCACCTGAAACTTGTATGGTGTTGCCAACCAGTGTCCCCTCAATACATTCAATTAAAATTAAAAATAAAAGTTAAAAGAAATAAAATAAGCAAAAAAAGACTATAAAAAGTCTCAGATAATGCTGAGATCAGGTTAATTGCTAGGCAAGTATTTGGCAAATACAAGGGGAGACTGAATAACTTGCACAAATTCATTCAGGTAATAAATACATGGAGCTAGGACTCAAGTATAGCTGGTATGAGTCCAGAGCCCCTGCCTGTGGCCCAATTTAGACGTCAACCCATAGCCCAT
Source organism: Artibeus jamaicensis (assembly GCF_021234435.1). Classification (NCBI taxonomy): domain Eukaryota; kingdom Metazoa; phylum Chordata; class Mammalia; order Chiroptera; family Phyllostomidae; genus Artibeus; species Artibeus jamaicensis. The sequence goes on along the minus strand of NW_026522025.1, from coordinate 18,646,432 downwards.
GGGCTGCATGCAACCCAGGATGGCTATGAATGTGGCCCAACACAAAATGATAAATTTACTTAAAACCTTGTTTTGCTCACCAGTGTTCATTAGCGTTTGTGTGTCCAATGTGTGGCTGAAGACAACTCTTCTTCTTCCAGGGGGCCCAGAGACACCAAAAGGCTGGACACCCCATAGGTGATATGTGTGAGCTGGTACCATCAGACAGAGGTTCCTGATTCTGCAAATGAGAGACCTCAAAATCTCTGCTCATGAGAGTACTAGGGAGAGCAGATATCAACAAGACCCTAAGATTCATCTTTATCTCTGTCATCCTATATTGGCTACTATCTCAATGGAAATCATGGAGTATTTGACACGCATTTCAGAATCTCCTTTGCCTAAAACCCTTTCCAGTGTCAGCTGGATACTTAAAATCTTTAGCTTTGTATCCATTACTGAATTAATTTCCATCAAAATTCAATAATACTTAGCTCTCTCTATCTTTGGAGGAATCAACAATGGTGGACTTTTGACAGAGTTTTTAGGTCAGAATATAAAGAACCATACTGCATTCATCTGCACCAGTAAACACTTCTCCATGATAAGAAATAGGTGTTACAATTATATCATGAGATGAGATTTTCAAATGGCTACTACAGGTTTTCTTCCTGTACTTCCATAAATCAGGTATTTTAAAAGATAAATATAGCTTTTTCTGTGAAGAAGAAAGTGCTGTTTTGTGAGTTTTTTAATTAGACACAAAACAAATAAAACAATATATAGCTAGATCTGCTCAGTCTCACCATACATGAGAATGTCAACATTTTGTTAAAAAAAAAAAACATTTACCTGTACCAAATCAAGTCAAATTAGGTTGTCTGAGATATTTCGTCCCATGACTTTGAGTCCTTGGAAAACATCCCAGGTTAGTTTGTTAGTGTAACTTTCTCTGGATTTCATATGCATAGACACAGCCCAGGTGGGTAGAGACTCGATCTGAATTTGAGAGCAGGCATTTCATAGTAGAGGTCACATCCCATAGTTCCAAGCGTGAAATCTCTCATGTGTTACTTTTTACAAAACTGCAAACCTGTAAGAATGACAGTAAGTGAAGTCTCTGCAGGAGAGTATTGGGGCATTTTCTGGAATCTTCTGTGCCTTACTGTTATGAATTTCTCCAAGTTAAAAGTGGTCACATTTAGTCTGTTTTTCAGCTCAGGAAATACAAGAATTACAATGTAGAGAGATGTAATAGGTAAACACAAGGAAATTAAGTAAATACTTTGAAGTGAGCCACCCTGGGTTTGAACGTGATCTCAGCTACTAGCTAACTATGTGACTTTAGTCCAGTTTTTTAAGTTTTCTGAGCTTTGGGTTCTTCACCTTTCAATGTACCTCAACTTGTTAATGTAAAGTTTAAGTTAGATAAAGTACCAAGTATATGGTTAGTACCAAGAAATATAAGAAGTACCTGTTAATATTATTGTGCTCACTTCATAGTAGTAGGGATTTTAATTTTAATCAATATGCCATGCACAGTGATAGTTTCCATATATATAGAAAATTGCTAATTTGTATAAGAATCACAGCCAGAAACCATGATTACATAAATGTTTCTCACTACAGCGTGTTAAATGGATTAGAGAAGAGTCTAGAGACACGGAGATCCATCAAGAGGCTATTACACTGACTCATATGGGGAGTTCACATTAAGATGGTAGCAGTGGAATGGAGAAGGAAAAACTATGTAGAATTGGGCATTTAGAGGACAAGTGCTGTAACTGATTGTGTATGGTGGCAAGAAATAGCAAAGACTCTTATAAGAACTCTTTTAAAAATATTTTACTTTTAGACAGAGGGGAAGGAAGGGAAAAACAGAGGGAAGGAAACATCAATATGAAAGAAAAACAATGATCAACTGCCTCTCATGCACCCCCTACTGGGGACCTGGCCTGCAACCCAGGCATGTGCCTTGACTGGGAATTGAACCAGCAACCCTTTAATTCACAGGCCAGCACTCAATCCACCGAGTCACACCAGTCAGGGCATAAGAACGCTTTTCCTCTAATTTCTCTAACTAAAATCCACTGATGATGAGGCACTGATCTAGCAGAATATTCTAATGAAGAGGTAAGACTGTAAAAAGGCATATTTAAAAATGTGACATGCTAGGTAGCATTTGTCTTCTTCATTCAGTATCAGTAGATGTTCCTTGAGCAACTACTAGATTTTCACACGGTGCTAAGCATTTGGTACTAGGTATACATAATAAAACTTCACCAACTTCACTTCACCAACTCAAGAAAAAATATCCATGCTTATCTGAATATTTTGGTTAGAAATATTAAAAAAGCTCACCTTAAACTGGCTTTAAAAAGAGATGTTTATTGATGAAATAATTGAAGAGTTTAGGGCTTTATACACAGTTGGATCTTGATGCTCAAACGATGTATGAAGAATGTATGTGGGGTTTTTTCCTGTCTTTTGTTCTGCCTTCATGTTGGTTCAATTTCCAGGAAGGTTCTCTGTTCATAGTGGCAAGATGACCACCCGCAGCTGCCGGCTGTCATACTTACTAGTTAAGCAATCTCAGTGTAGAAAAAACTGCTTCAACTTCTCACAACCTTTCCATAGTTCCAACAAATATTGCTAACGGAGCTATCAGCCCAGTTTGGATTATTATTTCCCTTCTTGACCTAATTACTGGGGTGGGCACTAGTGAACTTATTAACTAGAATAAAGACAAGTGGCTCCAAAAAGAATGATTAAAGTGTTATTGATAAAATATGGGAGAATAAATTGAGTGATAAAAATTACAGATGACAACTATACTATCCAAGTGATTCAAGCAAGGATCCCTTTTGTTGCAAATAACAGAAATCCATTTCTAAGCCAAAGTAGAATTTGTTGTAAGGAGCTCATAGAACCCAAGAGGAGGGAGTGCAGCAGGACCTCACATGGAATTGAAATGAGGAAATGAAAATCAATTGGCATTAGAGCTGCCTTGCTACTTCTCTTTCCCTTCTTCCTCTTCCTCTTCCTCCTCCTTCCTAGGACCTGTGGACAATAACAATGGTGTAGGAATTGCCTCAGGGAGTGGGGGGTGCTGGGTGGAGGGGAACAAACAGGGGAAACTGGGTCAACTGTAATAATATAATCAATAAAATACATTAAAAACTAAAATAAATAAATATAAAAATAAATAAGTAAATATATTAGAAATCAATGTATTTTAAACATAGTTCAAAGGCGTGAGATTAGACTTCAGTGAGAGGATGCATAAGCCTCAATGTATTAATTTTTATTGCTTATAACAAATTACCACAAATTTAGGTGCTTCAAGCAATACCCATTCAATATCTCACATTTCTGTAGGTTGAAAATCTAGGATAATGTGGCTGGATTCTTTGTTCAAGGTCTTACGAGGCTGAAATCAAGATATCAGTTGACAACATTTTCATCTTGTGTTCAAGGTCCTTTCCCGGGTTCGTTCTGTTATTGGCAGGTTTCTGTTCCTTGTTATTGTAGGACTGAGGTCCTGATTCTTTACTGGCTCTTAGATGGGGCCCCTCTCAGCTCCTTAACAGAACCTGCATTCCTTCTCACTTGATTCCATCTATCTCCAAACCAGCTATAGCATGCTGAATCCTTTTTATACTTCAAATCTCTCTGATTTCTTCTGACACTAGTTAGAGAAAGTGCTCTGCTACAAAGTGTGTTATTAGAGAAGGCTGCCCATCTGGATAATCTCTCTGTCTCATGATTTACTGGGTCATATAACATAATCATGGGATCCCTATATTTGCAGGGGATGTAGGCAGGGCATCACTGAAGGGGGAACACTTTAGACATTCTGCCTAATGCATTCAGTGTCTTGAGCTAGGTGGCCAAGAGATGATTTATGTAAACTAAACTTAGCAGGCACATGAAAGAGGGTTAGAGATTGCAAATTTCTAGCCAACCGGTTTTGGGTAAAGACAGGGCGGTCTTTTATGGGGTTGCGATACAAGTTTTTTCTTCTGTTTCATAGTAGAATGTCAATTCCCAACTGATTGTCTGACATCAAAATGTATTGATACACATCTTCTTGATCAACATCCTTGAAGGTACACATTTTAGGAAGTCTCTAGCTAGCTCACTCTTGATATGACTGGTACTTCCTAATTGTAAAAAAAGATGCATATGATGAGTAATAAGCAAACAGGACACGTGAAATATTATGCTGTGACTAATAACATTTCCCAAATGCATTTTTACTAGGCCATTTCCCCACGTGAAATATCTCTTTATCTATCAAGGAAAGGTGGCCAAGAATCCTTAATTAGGAACACGAGTTGAGCAATTTTGATCTTAGAGGTATCCGTGAACCTACGGGAAAGTGTTCTGAAAACTGGTGATAATTTACAATCCAGTTCAGTGTTTACTAATGTGAAAGAAAGGGAGAGGGTTGAAGGGAAGAGAGGCTGATGCAGTTCTTGAGAGGAGTTTCAACAATGTGCAGGAGGCCTGGGAAGTATTCTTCATAGAAGTTAGTGCCAGAAAATTTCCTCTTCTGAAAAATAGGTTTGCTTTTTATTATCAAATATGGAGAGCTATGTAATCATTCATGTTTCTGTTTCGCCTTGGCTGCCAAAACCGCAGAACTACTAGGTATGCATCTCCTCCCTAGTTCCTGAGAGATTTTTTTCCTCTCTGCTCTATCCGGTTGTTTATATCTTTTATTCTTCATTTTGGCTATCAGTATAAATGGCATATAAGTTTTCATATAAATTATTTAAAAGTCTTTGTAGATGTAGGGAAGCTTGTTTTTTTAATTATAGGAAATACGGTATGCTACAGTGCATCACGAAAACTGTAAAATGAAGAATTTAATATCTTAACCACAACTGACAAACAGATATATATAAAAATACGCAGGACTTGACAAAGGTAGGGAAAACACACAGGGAAGCCCATGAATGGGATAGGGTTGGGAGAAAAGAAATGTATTTTAAGAAAAGAAAATACTGCTTAATATAGTAACCAAATAAAGCCTTTAAACTTGGGAGACTATGTTCACTTTTTTCTTTTTCTTTAATTTTAAAATGTTTTTTTTTTCATTACAGTTTGTATTCACCCCCATTTTATGTTAATCTCAGGTATACAGCATAGTGGTTAGGCAATCACATACTTTACAAAGTGTTCCCCCCAATATTTCCAATACCCACCTGGCACCATACATATTCATTACAACAGTACTGACCATGTTTCACATGCTGTACTTTATAGCCCATAGCCATTTTGTAACTACCAGAGACCGTGCACTTTAGTATTCCTCTAGGCTCTTAGCTCTCCACTGGTTTTCTGGTGGGTGACACAGGCATTCACTGACCTCTTTGAGAATATTGATGAAATTTAGGACTCTCCTCTCACACAAATTCAAAATTAATGTACATACAAGATAATTTCAAAGGATTTTCAAAGCTCCTAATGTTGAGACTTGGATTCTTGGTAAGGAACCCTAATATATAAACAACAATATCCCTCTATATCAGTATAATCTGGTTAATTAAAACACAGTTTTACAATTGGTAAAATAAAAAAAAATGTTTTCTGCACAGCATACTACTCAGAGGAAATATTCTTTGAAAATGTCATCGCTATGACGAATGGCTTCACTATCTTAATTATCTTAACTTTTATGTTAGCAGATTCACAAATACAGATGCAAGGATTGGAAAAACTTACCAAGTTTCCTGAATTAGCTTTTTATACATGACTGTATTAGATTGCATAACTATCAACAACTTAATAGCTATCTTTTATCATCTAGTTGAGACAAACTCCATACATATTAAAATGCTGTAGGTATATTTTGTCAATGAAGAGATTGGGTATAGGTTAAAATTTAGTCAGGGTGATACCTGAGGAAGGTAGGCTGCGGCCAGAATACAGGAGACAAAAAGAAAGTATAAGGAAGCCAAGGGTTCCAGGCAAGAGTTTCTGAACAAAACAGTGAATGGCATTGAAGGCTAACTGCTCTCAAATCTGGCTCTAGTTCCGTGCACACGTCCTTGGCTTACTGATGCAGAATGGAAAAAGCTATTGAAGGCAGGAGGAAAAGGGATTGTTAGTTAAATCTCAGGGTCAGTGGAAAACTTGCTGCTGCTTTGTTTTCCTCTGGTTCTAAGTAAGCTTCTTGGAAATGTCCCTGCTCCACACACTTTCTCCAAGTCCCCCTTTTACTAAGTAGCAAGTGACCCTGGGCGGGTTGCTAAATCTCATTTTTGAACAGAAAAAAAATAGAGACCCATTCAATTATTGCCAGAAATAAATCATGTAACATGAGGAAATTGCCTGAAAGATTAGGTGGAACATATTAGGACAATGATCAACAACTTTAGATTTTTATCTGCACCAAGTAGCGTGATTTTAGAAAATTGCTGGAAGGAGCAGGCCAGTGGAGAATCTTACCTAAGAAGCTTGAGAAAATGGGAGAGAGAGAGAGAGAAAAAAGAAAGGCTTCTTCTGGTTCTTTTCTGTGCCAGCATCTAAGAAGATAACAATAATGTCTGCGAAGCAGAAAAATGTGCAATGATGAATAAAAAATCTTACATAAGGAAGAGTTGTTATTTTTCTTCAAGCTTTCAATGTATACTTGGGAGTGTGTGTAAGTAAAGTGTGGCCTGTGCTTTATTCTCTGATGACCCAGTCTAGAGTGTCTAAGACATAATGTTACAAATCACACCATCTTGAAGCCACCAGCCATGAAGGACTTTGGGTATGACCATTGTACCCTTGGAAGTTCTGCTTTATTGCTTAGCAAATCTATCGTACTGACATAAAATACACATTGCATTATACTACTGACTTAAGCTGTTAGGATTACAGACACTAAATTATATTTCACACCAACTGGGAGACATTCATCAAATAGCTTATGGAGAAACATTACATGGTCTATCAAAACACTGAGTTATAAGCATCTTTATTGACAATAAAAACAAACTGCATCAGCTTATACCCATTCCCAGTCCTGAATTTCCTATTACCACAAGTGATTTACACTTGCTGCCTCTCTTCACCCCAAACTCACCATGTTTATAATCATACTATTCTTCTCTACCTTCTATTGAGACCAGCTGCAGTCTCTAATCCCAAGTTCCTTATATTTTAAAATGGCACCCGCTTTGTTCTGGGCCAAATTGCCCTATTAAATGTGCAAAACTGGGCAGGACCTTCTTACCCTTTGAGGCTATTTATATATTTTGCTGTTGCTCCCTCCCACTGGGACATTGCTTTCAGCCAGCTGTCAATTTCTTCCTTTCCTAAATTTTAACTGATACAGTGTTTATTCTCCCAGAGGATCAATGAGAGAAAAAAACAAAAGAATCATTCTACAAGCGAAAGAATTTTAAGGCTATGCTAAGTGTAAATTATATATACTTACACGGTGGAGTCCTTCCTGACACTATTCAAATAACATAGGCCTTACTACAAACAAGCATGCCTTTACAGTGAAGGACACCTAAAAACATCTAAACAACCTCTGTGCTCTTTCGTTACAATGTTTTCAGTTCCAACTTCCCCAAGTCCTGTTGTATTTATGTTACTGGCCAATTGAAGAACCTGCTAAGGCTCTTCCATTTTGCATTGCAATTTAAAATTTCTCTGTCAGATACTCAATCCAATCTTATCCGCACAGGCAACTTTTCTTCTACTTTCTGTAGTATCCAGATTTTAGATGTCTTGAATTCTGGAGTTATCTACAGAATCAAATTATTAGTGAAGGGACATCATCTAGGATTAGTATTCTATATTTCTTAAAGTTTTTTTTACTAACTAGTGAATTAATAAATTAAATCATTAGTGAATGAAATATTGCTGTGCCAGTTCACCCAACTCCACTGATCTCACTCAACCTCAGTGCCTTTGCCTATGTCATTTATTGCACCTGGAACCCATACCTTCTTCATCTACACCAGTGATTATGGCATGTACTAGAATCACCTGAAGGACTTGTCAAAACCCAGGTTGCTTGGCTTCACCCAGAGATCCTAGTGTCAGTTCCAAGAATTTGCATTTCTAACAAGTTCCCAAGTGATGTAAGTGACCCTGGCCCTGGCTGCACTCTTTCAGAACACGTATCCAGAGCTCAGGTATCTTCTGAAACATACCTCTATCTCACGTTGTGTATGTGTATGTGTGGCGGAGCCCTCCCATGTGACTTGAGTTCATATCAATCATTACTATTTATAAATTCTTTATTTTTTCTCATTATGCATCAGTCTGTTCTAAAAAAATGTGATGCTTACACATCTTAACCCCAATATGCTGCACATCTCACTTCTCCTTGAAAAGACCATGTGTCTTTGTGACTCTGCATTATTCCCTTTTCTTAGTTTGCCTTGTAGTTTTATCAACCCGGTGAACTCTAAGATCTCTTAAGTAGAATCATTTTTTAATTCTTGGTAGTTACCACTTTCCACCCCACCTCTTTGCTCCCATAGACCACTGAACTTATCAATATCATAGCTGGTATCTGAGTAGATATAATATGTACTTCCCAAAGGCTAGAAACATTATATTTATTGGTATCCTTAATTCAAGAATAATGACTCACACAAAGTATTTTTAAATGGTCCCAAGTCTTTGTAAAATATTGCATTACGTAAAATCAAACACAATAAAATTAACTGAAACACTACGAAAAAATGTGTTGTACATAGAACTTCCATATTGAGTTGTCATATACAATATTAAAAAATCAATTAGATCAACATAAATGAAACTTCCTATTAGTCAAAACTCTGGGTTCTAGTAATAATTTAGGTTAGAAGCATCCCCCAAAACAGAATGATATATTTATTGTTTCTGTTTATAAAACTGAGCAGAAAGAGGAAGCAAAAAAGGGGAATATTCTCATTTCATCTAAATTAGTTACCTAGATGAGAATTAGTGGAGGAAATATTGGAATATTTAGAATCCTTATATATTACACATGTACACAAAAAAGATCTATAACGTCACAGTGAGAAATTTTTGAAATGAGCTCTCATGACCTCTTATTAATCATTTCTGCTTTTAATTTTTTTTAAATTTATTGACTTGAGAGAGAGAGACATTGATTTGTTGTTCCACTTCTTCATGCATTCATTGGTTGATTCCTGCATGTACCCTTCAAGGCCTTGAACCAGCAACCTTAGTGCATCAGGACAATGCTCCAACCCAGCTACTCTGCCAAGGATCATTTTTGCTTTTAATATGCTTCCAAAAATTTATTTTACTTATCATCCTCAAATCCAAAGATTTGTTCCAAAGATTTGTTTAATTATTAACCTCAAATCCATTAGATATTTTCTTACACTTGACTTTGGGATCAAGGCATCTTGGTGGGCTCCCAGTGAACATAGTCTTCCCCCTCTGTCTCTAGTTTAAACTATAAACCACGTGTAACTCAATGATATTTAGTACAAGATGGTTATGTTTGGATCTGGTGATCAAAATGTATCTTAAAGAACTAAGAATAGAAGGTTTAGAACTACTAGGTTTAGAGGGAGTCAATTTGAGGAAGTAATCATTTTGACAGCTGGTGTTATGGCTTGTAATATGTTTAACAAACTGTTTCTTGTGAAAGTTTTATTGCTCCTGTTGTTATGGCAGCTTCTTTCAGGAAAGGCAGCCTGGAGAATATTTCAGAAAGCATCCTCTTCATAATTCAAATGATAAATCACCTTATATAACATTTAGATATCTTCACATTGATATAGGCAAGTTCTCTGGAAACAAATATTGCATTTATTGCCTACAGAGATATCTAATTTATTTTACAGTTGCTCCTCAAGCATTTATACAATATAGTCCCATGTTTTTAGAGCTATGCTGATGATGAGTCAGCCACTTTTGCTGACATGGGAACTAATCAGGGAGAGACTGACTGTCTCAAGCATAAAGAGAGTTAATGTGAACTATGGAGTCAGAGGATGTAGAAGATTAAAACAAGCTCAGCTTTGCCAAACTTATGTTCCTCAGCATAAGTAGCTGAATTCTTGAAGTGAAGCCAGTCGCTTTCAGATACGCATTTTATTTATGGTGCAACATCTTCACAATGAAGTATAGTACTCACGTGTATTATTCAGACACATGACTATAAAAGAAAAAAAGAAATGGAACTCAAAAACCAAATTTTGTTGGTTAACTTTGGTAAAAGCCTTGGGTGAAGTTGTTGGTTGAGATCACTTTGCCTTGGGGATAGGTTAGTGTGTGGCCTAACATGTCCCCCTTTTCAGGTCATTAAGAATTAAGTTTTCTGTGGCCCTTTTTACAGAGCACACCTGGGCCTTTCTCCGCCTCCTTACCCATTTTCCTCGCCCCTCACTTCCTCCTAATTTCCAAGGGCCCTTCTTTTGCCTCTGTAACTTGTGTCCTGAGCCCATTTCTTGTATGGCTCACTTCTTCCTCTGTGATTCTAAGTAAACTTTTGCTTGCATTTGAAAAGAATTAAGTTTTCTAAGTTTTATCTGTCCTTCTGATGAACTAGGTAATACAATTCTGTTTTTAGGTCACAGAGACATGTATGGTTCAGTTACTAGACACAATATGGCCCTGAGAGAAAGTCAAAGACTTTTATCACCCTGATTTTCAATCAGAATGAAATTACCTCCTGTGATAAGGCAGTATAGGTACATACTGTTGGGTAAATTGATGACCATTTCTGAGCCTCAGCTTTCTCCCCCGTAGAAAGAAGGTAATGATACTTGGTCTACAGGACTGTTGAGATAATTAAATGAGAACATGTACAAAGAGATTAGCACAAGGCTGACACATAAAAGTTTTCAATAAGGGGAGCCATTATTAGCGCTGGGAGAACAATGAGATCTTTGAAGATTTTATTCACGGTACTAGAGCTATCCCATTCTTCCATGTGGCTATTGATTTCAGTGCTTGAAGTATACTTCAACTTCTCAGTCAACTACCATAAAAGAGACTGCCTCACCTACTTCCAACTGCTTGTAGTGTTGGGACCATTTTAAGGGATATGGCAGCAAATCAAAAAGTTAGTGCTTCCCTAACTTCTTAATTAAAAACCTGCCATTATCTCTTCCAGAGTCATTATTTCCACAGATGCCTCAGCAGTGGAAGGAAAAGTGTACAGTGAAGCTATCTATTAAAACTGTGTGATTGTAACTATTTTCACTCCCAGTGTTTGCTCAAGGGCCAGATTGTTGCCAACAGATGAACAAAGTAAAAGATCTTAGCTTCTCAAATAGTCATTTTCTCTTTTTATGTTCTAAGCACCTGTTTATTTGGCACCCAATATGTGATGGGCCCAGGGAAATAAAACTGAATCTGAGATCATCTCTACCCTGCAGAAAACATTACATTATTTGATGATATTTATTAGAGAAAAATACTGCAAATATATACATTTATTTCAGCGCAGTATTATGTGGGGGAAGATAATAGAAGAAGGCATCATCTTTTTCTGATAGGCTAGATGGTAGGGAAGCTGCCATTAAAATCCAGGCAAGTCGGCGATAGCAACCACAAATGAGAAACAGAGAGTAACGAAAACTCCGAAAGGACCAAGCTTATTTCTATCTTGCATAAATTTGCAAGGCTTATATTAGGCAAGGCAAACTAACATGGATCTTGAAGGATGAGATTAAGTTAATTCATTCATCCCTCAATCACTTACCAAACCATTACTATGTACCATGCATGATGGTAAGTATCAGAGATACAGAGAAGGTGAAGCTCTTGTCCTTCAGGAGCTTAGGATCTAGTCAAGGAAGAGACAGACATGTTAGCAAATAACTGCAGTATTATGGGGATATAATATTAAAAGATTAATATAATATAGTATAATAAACATATAACATGACTGAGGGAGTCCCTGATTCTACCTTGGGTCTAGAATCATATGTGTGTATGTGTGTGTGCATCAGCATGTGTATATAGAAGGAGGATCTGCAAGGTCTTCCCAGGGAAGATATTTGAGCTAAATCTCCTTTGAAGAAAAGCAGGACTTCGGAAGGCTGGCTGCCTTGGAGACTGGAGGAGGCATAGGAGCATTCTAGGTGAAGAAGGAATGAAACTAAATTTCCTTAGGAAACTTCAAAGAGTGTGCCTAAAGTATAATATAAGAAGATGAGAAGTGGGATGTGGGAGTGTGAATGAACATGTGAGTTATTATTTAGACATGAAGAAGAAGAAGCTAAAACTCAGGTAAGGGCAAGATCATGACAGGTTTGTACTAAGTCACAGAAACTCACTGAGGTGGCCGAGGCTAGCCCAGGGGCTGAGCCTACCGTGGGTGAATCTGGGTCAACACAGTGTAGCCTGGTTCATCTATGCCCCAGCATCAGCCACCCCATTCCCACTCCCAGCCAGCATTCTTGTAGGTGTGGGCCCTCCATTTCAGGAGCCGTGAGGCCAATATCTATTGGTATTGCTTGAAATACACTGGAAACGGAACTCTTAACTTAGTTGAAAACTGTTAGCTTTATTTTTGGATATAAGTGCTTTAATTTAGATCTGAAAATCAAGAGACATAAAATAGTGCTCTATAGGTGGAAGCACATTTTAAAGGAATAAGAGACTTACATTTTTTGAGTAATAGTTCAGGAATGGTTTCTTCCATCTTGAGTTGCTTAGAAGAGTTTGTTTTCTTTTTTAAAAAATTACTTTGTTGTTGTCAATTACAGTTGTCTGCATTTTCTCCCCATCACTCCACCTGCCCCCTGTCTGCACCCCCCACCAAGAAGAGTTAATCTTATTTGTTCTTAGAACATTAGATTATTTGCCCATATTTTATTTATTCATTTAATTAACTAATATCCCCCATTGGTAGAAGTATTGCAAATATTTTTATTTTTCTCTTTCTGCTGGATATTTTAAAAATCAAATAAAGCACTGGAGATAAAATTACAAGTTGAAGGTATTATTTATTTCTCCCCAGGGTAATCAGTAATTTAAGGAATAGCTAAGAGCCCTTTCTTGTGAACTTTTGGGAATTTGGTAATCTATTTATTATCATCCCATCCATTCCCCAGGTCACCAGTCTGCCATACATCCTGCTTGGAGAAGCCTGGTTTGGGGTGAAAGCAATGCTATTTTGTCCAGAGTAAAGTGTGTTGCCAAGTGTTTGATTAACCAGGGCAACCAAAAACAAGGTGAACTATTTGGTCAATATTTTACTAGGCTTTTCAGTTATTACCCATTTTATTGCTAATTACTTTATTTTTCCTTGTCTTCCCATCTACACAGCTGATGTTTTACGCAAATGATAGACCAAAGTTGACATACTGTACCTAGGCTCATTCCGTTAAGGCATGTCAATTGCAGTTAAAAAGAAGGCCGTCAGAACAAGAACCACTAATTAGACTTTTTAAAAACATTGCCAAGTGCCTTTCAAAGTGCTTTTTAAAAATAAACTCATGTTAAGATGTGATAGCAGGACAATGGATGAGAACTACACACTTTTACAGTTTGGAGGTAAATGGGGAAAACGCCTCCAAGAGTGGGTTTCAGATGGAAAGTACAGAACCAGAGCACAGCTGCATCTATTAATCTTTATTGCTACTTTATTTTGTAACTTTGGATTAGTCATTAAAAATGCCAAAAGAGTCATATGTTTTCTACAGCCAAACAAAAAATCATATAAATGGCCAATTTACAAAGCTCTGCTTGGCGGCCTTCCTGAGGAATGAAAGGCTGAAAAATCTGTGGTCTGGGCTTTCTTACTTCAAAGCAACTGGCAGGTATTTTGTTTAATCCAATGTTAGACTTGGTCTCCCTAGATCCTAGTCTGTCACTACCCTAGTAAAAAAAAAAAAAAAAAAAAAACAAAAAAACGGTATCTATAAATTCTTAGAATGAAATAAAAGAAAAACAATGAAGCAATGTGAATTTCTAAATTTTTCTACTGAGTAGTGTTTTTGAATTGTAAGTAATGTTAGTCCATTCAGTTGCAGTAAGCCAAACAACAGAGAATGATGTAAAGAAAAATATAGTTTTTCCTAGTTCCAGTTCCTTCCTTTCCAAGAGCAGCCAGTATCTAGTGTATACCTACCCACATTTTTCACAATACATCCGACTATATTAGTATTCCAAGTCAGATGTTTGCCAATATAATCCATAATTTGAAATTTCTATATAATGAAGTGATTTTTGAATCATTTTATAACAGAATGTTGGGGTTGTTCTTTTTCTTTTTCTTTTTTTACAAATTTAATTTATTTTAAAAATTATGGCCCTTACAGGCTGGCCTCAAATGTCTCTTCCTCTGGGAAGTCATTTTTATGCCATAAACCAGAGCTATAATTAATTCCTGAGAGATTTGGGGGGTTAAATATTGTAAGTTCCTTGTGGCAGAGAGAGCAACTATCATTCCATTGTCAATAGTCTCTGGCCCAGCGCCATATCCTTTTGTGTGATGGATATATAATGATAATGAATTTGTTCCCTCATTACTGACAGAAAATATTTCATAACTAATTTTGGAACTATAAACTAGTCCTTAAGCACTAAAAGAACAGAACTGTAGATGCTGCCTGATAGATAAAAGTTACTTCATATTAGTGGAATGAAGAATAGTATCTCTCTAATCATCCCAAGTAGCTGCAGCATTCTTGGTACACCCTTTGAAAATCATCAGTGGACAGGTGTCCCACAAAGGTGCTAAGACATCCAGTTTACAGGTTTGAGTTTTGCAAAGCCTCTCTGTTTCAGAAACAATTTGATACCGCTTGCTTTCCCATTCTTTCCCGTTGCTCTTCTGTACCCTTGAGAGTTTCTCTTCAGCCTCCTTCACGGGGACAGCCTCTGGGAATGCAGTGTAGCCCTCTTCATGGTTCTTTTTTTTTTTCGCATGCTCTTTTTTGGAACAATCTTATCTACTTCTGTGGTCTTGGTTACTGGTGTGTTGGTGACATCTGTGTCCTTATTTCCAGAGCCCACCATTCTCCTGAGCTCCAGAAAGCATTTCTAACTATTGCTGGATAACCTCACTTTCATGTTATTTAGATGCTTTGAACTCTCAGATATAGGACACTGTCCTCTCTAACATTATACCCCATAAGTGTGCTTCTTTTACTGTGTCCTCTATCTTGGTTAATGGCATTGGCTGTTCTATCCAAAACCTAATGTTCATATTAAATGACTGTCATCTCCCTGGCATATCACCAATTCCTGTTAGTGCTACTTCTTAAACAGCCCCCAGACCCACTCTGTATAATTTGTTGCCAAAGCCACTGTGTTGGGTCAGAACCTTAAGATCTCCCACATGCATTGTCCATGCTCTACAATGTTGATTTAAAAATCTTTTTAAAACCGGAATATGGGAATTTCATTCCCCTACTAGAAAAATATCAGTAACTCCATTGCTTAATTTCATAGTTCTCAGGGACAACAACAGTAAGGTTCAGGGAAAAAATGTTGGCATTTCTAAATATATTTACTCTTTTTTATTATGCGATATTTGATATATACCAAAGTATATGGCATATATACAAGTTATAGAGTATAATAATAAAATAAGTGCTTGTGAACTCACTGACTTGCATGTTAGAAACTGTTCAGACTCCCACTCACCTTCATTATCACCTCTCCCGTCCTTCCGCTTCCACTGACCTGCCCCACCCAAATTAAAGTTTATTTTTATAATGTACTTACTTTTCATAGGTTCTTAGCATATGTATTCATTTCAATATAGTATATTATTTAGTTTGTATATTCTTGAGCTTTCAAAAGTGGTACCATACCATATTTGGTCTTTATGACTTGCTTTTCACTCAGTGTTACATTTAAAAGATTCATTCATAGTGTTTCATGAAGCTAGAGCTCATTAATTTTTACTGAGGAAGAATATTCCACTGTGAAAATGTATCAAAAGTTATTCATCCACTCTCTCGTTGATGGATATTTGGATTCTTTCCAAGTTTAGCAAATATGGACATTCTACTAGTAGTATTGAAAATTCTCTCAGTGTAAATTTTAAATTTTCAGGGATACACCTGGCAGTGGAATTGCTGTATTATAGAATAGGCAACATTTAAAACATAATATATTAGCAGCTATACAAGCACATACTTTATTTTAAAATATATTGAAGATATATCAAGGGTGAGTGCCCACAACACTATTTTTTTTCTAAATAGAAATGCATGATCAAAAATGTTTGGAGATCACTGGTTTATACAATAAAATGTTACTTCCAGACCCAGCTCCAAATTCCTTCTTTTATTTTCATTGTTCCTCAGCAAGCTTTGTGCTTCTGCTGCTACAACCTCCATTGCATAGGTATCAGTGTGATAGTGCTTATCAGGTGGAGTAGTGGTTACTTGTTTCATGCCAGTCTCCTCATCTAAATTTCATAGTCAAGAGCAGGATTGCTGCCTCATTCACTTTTGTATCTAATACCCAGCACAGTGGTAACACGTAGTAGGCAAAAAATGAAATACTTACTCAATGAATGAGCAAATGTAAAATGGCAGCGATACCATGTTCCATAGCTGAGAAGATAAATGAAGTATCACAAGAAAGTTTTGCATTCTCTGGGGGAAAAGCATTACATAAATTCAAGGTAATAGTGTTTTACAATAACACTTAATCAGTGGTGTTCTACAGACTGAATATCAAAATACATGTTTTAGTGTAGAATTAATCAAGAAAGCCAAAACTGTATTTGCTCTTTATCTTCATCTAAGATGCACTAACACCATAGCAAAACAATGGAAAATTCTCTTTAGTCTCTAACTCATGTTCTCTTTATTAGCATTCCTAGAAAGAGAAGATTGCATTAAAACAGGTTAACTGACTCGGAATCAGACAGACCAAGATTTGCCTCATGACCAAGACATGGTCACTTGTCTCATGCCCCAGACCAAGATTTGGCTGTCTTTGACTAGCCATGTGATCTTGCATAAATCACTCAATTTCCCTGATAATGTGTATAATAATTAAAAGAGCTATTGCTTATTATTATGTGTCAGGCACAGTGATATGCAGTTTACATGGACCATCTCATTTAATAATAGGTAACTGTTATCCCAACTTTAGAAAATGAGGATCAAAGAGATTATACAACTGGCTCAAGGTCCTATGGACACAAGTCATTTATCATCCTTCTCTAGAACCTGTGTTTTTAATCATTATACTGCTCCATTTGGCCCTGGTTTCTTCCTCCAAGGAGATTTGATAGGATCAAATGAGATAATAAATTCAGAGCATTCTTTACTTTTCAACACTCTACGCATTCAACAAATATTTATTTAGCATTTAACACATCCCTTGATCTGCAGTAGCCACCAAAAATGAAACAAAAATATATAATCAGTAGCTAGAAGTTCTTAAAATCTCATTTAAAACCATTTATAAATGATAATAACTCAATAATGACTACTTTTTATGCAGGATTGGGGTTAGGGTAATCCTCACAAAGGAGATGCCCTTAATGCTAATGTATAGAGATTGACTAGACCTTTTCTAGGTAGATACAGTTTTAAAGAATATATAAAGATGCAGGAACAGCCAGGTTGAAGCGGTAAACCCATGATCTGGGAAATGGTGAGTCAGCCAGGATGCGGGGCAGCATGTAGCAGATGAAGCCAGAAAGAACGGTAAATGAGAGGCAGACTATAAAGGACATTGGAGTTTGGATTATTTTAATAGGCTAATGGTTATCATAGAAACATTTTGACTGGAAAAGAACTATGATGTTGACAATAAAAATAGTAAAAATTATGATTGTTTTTATAACACTAATAATGGAGAGTTTTTACAGAATATTTCATATGCACCAAAAAAACTATAATTATACATGCCTTATTAACTTAATATCTGAAGTTACCATATGATGCAGGCACCATTTTTACACCATGCACTATGTTTTTCACCACAGTCTCACCCTGTCACAACAGTGGTGACTCCAGAATGTCAACCCAGTAGCAGGTTAAGTATAACACTCCTACTAGTAGGGGTGAGGGGCTAGGAGATCAGTTGAATTTTTGTTTTGTTTTCTGAATTTGCATTTACCTAGAAAACATTATTTCTTCTTCATTTATTTGGGATGGTTTGAGAAGATGCTGGTAGAGATAAGGAGGGTAAAACCCTCCCGTGCAAAGCTCTCTCAGCATGTCATCACTGCTCCGGAATGTGGAAGAAGCAGGTAGATTTCCAGGGCATCTTTACCAATTGTTAGCACCTGCAGCACCCAGGCAGAGCTCACGGGGGACACCAACGGCACTGAAGTGGTTGTGGGAGCATGGTCGGCCCAAACATACCTCAGGCTTCCAAGCATGGACAAGTCTACTCAGACACGTACTGGCATGTGTTGAAATCACTGCTGACTACAGCTTCCCATGACTGCAGACACAGGACAGAACTTGCCATGCATGTGTCACAGACACAGGAAGTCAGTAGATAGTTTTCAATATTTTACCCCTACCGCAAAACAAACTAAACCTTATGAGCAAAAGCAGCCCTTGGTCCAGGTAGAAAAATATTTTGCCAGCAAGAACTACTCAACACACATGCACTGCAGGTCAGCTCAGTGTGAGTTTGTTGTGCTGGAGTTTCTAATCTCACAGCTCCTTTTCTCTCTCCACAGTTGTGAATAGATGTACTGGGTCCTACATGTAATGAATGTTCTTTTTGACAGACATAGGATTATTCATCAGAGACCCAAAAACTACCCTTGGGGGTATCTTTCTTTTCCCAACTAGTTTCCTGGCTGGGGAAGAATTCAGAAATTAGAACAATAGCTTGGACTTAAAGACTAGGCAGATCCTTCACCTGAAGCCTGCACAGATATTTGTTGTTAGCAAGAAACCAGATAAAACAAGTGATGACCCAGATTTTGTGACAAAGAAACGATATTCTGGGCATTGACACACTGAGTGCAACACAGTGTGTGCACACCCACTGAGTGCACACACAGCCACACATACGTGACACTCCTCCTTTGTGCATGCAGGGCAGCGGCAAGGTTTTCTGGACATTTCCCTATCTGTTACTAATCAAGCTCTTTGAGGGCAACAGTTTTCTTTTTTTTTTCATTGATTGTACTTAGTATTTACAACATAATAATTCTTAGTAAAATTTCTTACACTCATTTTTCAAAAATATATACCGAGCATGTCATGTTTATTTACAATTTAAATGAATGATTGAATGAACTAGTGTCAGATTAAAACAGCAAGTGAAGCATTTTAAAAACATCAATCCATGTAACTTAACTTAACCAGCTTCTTAAATAGTCTTGTCTACCACCAGTTTATTTGTAAGAGTTAGTTTTGTTAGAATATGTGTAAAGCCAATCACATATACAACTCACCAGAATTCTTCGTTTCTCCTTTAGCACTTCTTGTCTTGCTGCATCTGACCACGGTTAATGGTCCATAATAAAGTGTGAACCACAAATGGCAAATTCAGGATTCCTGTTTCAAAAGGGAGGACAGGAACTAACATTTACTTTCTTTTTAGGATGTGCCATGTTCTTTCACAAGTTATTTCATTCAATTATTAAAATAACTATTTGAAGTGGTGCCATTATCCTTGTTTTATATCTATGAAGAAACTAAGTTCATATTCCTATTAAGAAAGAGAGGCAGTACTTTTTTTCGTATTCCTATATGTGTCTTCCCCTCTTGACTAGGGTTGTTGGAAAAGGCTTTCTTAATCGAAAGGCAGTCTCAATCCTTGGTCTTATATCTATATCTAAAATTCTCATATTATTCTGTGCCAGGCCAGTATTAATATTGTATGTCAACATGCAAATGTAGTATGGGAGAGTAACAAAGTAAATCATACTTAATTATTAATACAGTGGTTCAAATTGGTGTCTTTTTAGCAAGCAGGACCTCGACAAAGTAAAACCCTGCTCAAAATTATTTTGAAGCCCTGCCCAGTGGCAGTGAGACCTGGACGTGGAGTCCTGAGCAGCTAAGTCACAGGAAGAGTAGAAATCTCTTCAGTCTTCCATTTTCTCCAGCCCATTGAGAAGGCTGCCATTAAGAACATCACATAAACAAAAGCAAAGACAAAAACCACATGATCATATCAATAGACGCGGAAAAAGCTTTTGATAAGGTACAACACCCATTTATGATAAAAACACTCAGCAAAGTGGGAATAGAGGGAGCATTCCTCAATATAATAAAGGCCATATATGAGAGACCTACAGCCAACATCATACTCAATGGGCAAAAACTAAAAGCTTTTCCACTAAGATCAGGAACAAAACAAGGATGTCCACTTTCACCACTTCTATTCAATATAGTGTTGGAAGTTTTAGCCACAGTGATCAGGCAAGAAAAGGAAATAAAAGACATCTAAATAGGAAAGGAGGAAACAAAGGTGTCACTGTTTGCAGATGACATGATAGTGTACATGAAAAATCCTATAGACTCTACCCAAAAACTACTCAAACTAATTAATGAATTTGGCAAAACAGTGGGTTACAAAGTCAATATGCAGAAATCAAAGGCATTTTTGTATACCAACAATGAATTAGCAGAAGCAGAAATAAAGGAAAAAATCTCATTCAATATAGCAAAAACAAAAATAAAATATCTGGGAATAAACTTAACTAAGGAGGTTAAAGACCTGTATGCAGAAAACTACACAGCACTGAAGAAAGAAATCAGGGAAGACACAAACAAATGGAAACATATACCTTGTTCATGGATTGGAAGAATTAACATCATCAAAATGTCCATACTACCCAAAGCAATATACAGATTCAATGCAATACCTATTAAAGTACCAATGGCATATTTCACAGACATAGAACAAACACTTCAAAAATTTATATGGAACCATAAACGACTCCGAATAGCAGCTGCACTTTTGAGAAAGAAGAACAAAGTAGGAGGGATCACAATACCTGATATCAAACTGTATTACAAGGCCACTGTCATCAAAACAGCCTGGTACTGGCATAAAAACAGGCACATAGACCAATGGAACAGAACAGAGAGCCCAGAAATCAACCCAACTCTCTACAGTCAATTAATATTCGACAAAGGGGGCAGTAACATAAAAATGGAGTAAAGATAGCCTCTTTAACAAATGGTGTTGGAGAACTGAACAGCTACCTGAAAAAAAAATGAAACTTGAGCACCAACTTACACCATACACCAAAATAAATTCAAGGTGGATAAAAGACTTAAATATAAGCCGTGACACCATTAAAGTCCTAGAGGAGAACATTGGCAGGAAAATCTCAGATATTTCACACAGCAACATTTTTACTGATATGTCCCCTAGAGCAAAGAATATAAAGGAAAGAATGAACAAATGGGATCTCATCAAAATAAAAAGCTTCTGCGTGGCTAAGGAAAACAGTATTAAATTAAAAAGACAACCAACTGTATGGGAAAACATATTTGCCAATGATACCTCAGACAAAGGTTTAATCTCCAAAATATACAAAGAACTTACATGACTCCACTCTAAGAAGACAACTAACCCATTTAAAAAATGGGGAAAAGACTTGAACAGACACTTCCCCAAGGAGGACATACAGAAGATCCAAAGACACATGAAGAAATGCTCAACATCGCTAGCTATCAGAGAGATGCAAATTAAAACCATAATGAGATACCACTTTACACAGGTCAGAATGGCTATCATAAAAAAAGCAACAAACAACAAATGTTGGAGAGGTTGTGGGGAAAAGGGGTCCTTAGTTCACTGTTGGTGGGATTGCAGACTGGTACAACCATTATGGAAAACAGTATGGAATTTTCTCAGGAAAATAAAAATCAACCTGCCTTTTGACCCAGCAATTCCACTGCTAGGATTATATCCTAAGAACCCTAAAACATCAATTTCAAAGAACCTATGCACCACAATGTTCACAGCAGCACAATTTACAATAGCCAAGAGTTGGAAGCAACCTAGGTGCCCGTCAGTAAATGAATGGATCAAAAAATTGTGGTACATATACACAATGGAATTCTATGTAGCAGAGAGAAAGAAGGAGCTCCTACCCTTTGCAACAACATGGATGGAACTGGAAAGCATTATGCTGAGTGAAATAGGCCAGGTGTTGAAAGACAAATACCATATGATCTCACTTTTAATAGGAAGCTAAACAACAAAACAAACAAGCAAGCAAAATAAAAACAACGACACTGAAATAGAGAACAAGGGGACAGTAACCAGAGGGGAGAGGGGAGGGAATTTAAGGGGGAAAAAAGGGGGAGGGATTTGGAGGAACAAGTATAAAGGACACAGGGATAATAACTGGGGGGGGGGAATGGGAGGGAGGTGGGGAGCACAGGGCGGGGTGGGCTGGGATGGGAGAAATAGACAAAAAACTGTACTTGAAAAATAACTAAATAAAAAAATTAAAAACAAAACAAAACAAAAAATACACTAAATGGATCAAAAGGCAGCACAGGCATGGATGATGAGCTTAGAAGAAAATGAACGACAAATCTCTAAAGTTTCTCCAGAGGCTTGATCTCTTTCTTGAACATTCACCTCACATTTGTTTGAGAAATTTGGGGCAGTTCCTAAACAACAGAGAAATTGAGCCAATTGTCGGGATTAATCAGGTTCTCAGCCCTAGGAATTGCCACAATCGACAGCACTTCTGCAAAGCACAAGGAAGTGATGGAGCCAGCTCTGCCCCAGCAAGGCCCAGGCAGGGCTCCTTCCTCACTGGTGCAGACACATCTTATCACCTTAGGTCAGTGGAACTCAAAACTTTTGGTGAGATATTTAATAATTACTTTGTGACTGTGATAACTGGGTGCTCCGCTGAATCCTCTATAATTCTTTTTAATCAAAAAAAGTCTTAAACATTACAAACAAAACTTTTCTAGCTTCTAATTATTTTCCTCTCTACTACACAGAGTATAAAATAGTATTTCCATTAAATGCAGATTCAGAGTCTAAAACTATGTCCTATGTCCATCTTCTTTTATCCCCCAGCTACAGCAAAACTCAAAATAAAAAAAGGAAAGCTTTTTTGTTCTTCAGGAGAAGCAGATTATAAATGTCTATTTAACTGCCTGGATTTTAGTCACTGTGAATGATATGGCAGGTGAATGATTTGATGCCTGAATCAAAGTATTACCTAGCCATTTAAATCATACAAATAGACAGTCGCTTAAAATCTAAATGGTGTGCTGCCTAGGTAAATATGCTCTTTAAGATGGGTTTTTCACTCCCTGTGTTTGCTGACCAGCTGCATTTCTAAATATTTTGCCTCCTCTCAGATTACAGGAGGGAAAAGTGTTCCATGATGAGGCCTAAGCACTAGGAACAATTAAGGAAGAGACCATTTATATCATGACCCGAAAGGCTGTCACCTAAACGTACAGACCAGAAAATTTCTTTTTAAGAAATGAAAGAACAGGCAAGATTATTACTTTGTCACCACTTCAGAACTCGGGATCTGTTTGGATTGATTTAGATCTCTGCAGACTATATTCTAGGGCAGAGTTAAGGCTGTGGTTCAAATTGTTAGAGATTTATTAAATTGCTATATGCCTGGCAGGGCTGGGGGGGATGCAAAGAGTGTTGTGGAACCCGTTTTACAGATGGCCTACATGAAGCAAATGTAATGTCATTCCTAATGAGCCTAGGGAGCGGCCTAGAATTTGTGATGTTATTCTACTTACTGAAAACCACAGCCACCATCTGTACCTCTGGATAAATGTCCAAGAAACTATGCATATTTTCTAGACATGGATATTTTAGGCTTAAATGTAATAGCAACTTGCCCTAAGTCTCCACTTCAATGTGTTTGAGTATGAGTATTCTATGTATTTGGAAGGGACATCTACCTGTGTATTAGATATCATTTGCTTCAGAAACTACAGTAAGAAACGCACTACAACTTGGAAGCCTATTTATTCATGTTTAAAACTCAGCCATATAATTAGCATGCCAGTCCTGCGCTCTCAGAGGGCACAGGACTATCTATGCTAATGTTTTCTTGTTCTGGCTGAAGATACAGATGCCCAGAGTTTTGAAGAGACTTGTCCCAAATTGCTTGCCAAGTTTGAGTAAAGCCACATCAGGTTTGAGACTTCTGATCCTTAGTTCCTATGACTCAAGTCCAGAATCATCAATGCATAATCAAAGTATTTAAGATGGTTGAGAAAAAAGGTAAATTCTTGTTTGGGAACAAAGCAAGCAGCTCCCAAATTAGGTTGGCTTTGACTTTTGGCAGGAATTGGGTGAATGAACAACTGTATTTGTGGCTCTCAATAATTGCTAACACATCTGCTAACACAGAATAACTGTTAAGTTTATTCTGATTTTAGTGATTGTTACCAAGCTGGCAGAAGGTAATCAGACTCTCGGAACTGTCTAAACTGATACAGTCTGACCCCCAAATCAGTGTTCTTAACCAATACACTACACTCGTACCCTCATCTCTTTGTTCAGTTATTTTATAATAACACTCTCTTTTAAAGAATTCATGATTCTTAACCACTTAACCACTTCTTTTCCAAACTCTCCATTCATTTGTATGTTCATTAACTCATTTTTTTCAGCAAGCACATGGAAATTATCACAAACCAGAACACAAAGATGTGTAAGACAGTTCCTCTCCTTTCTAGAGTTCATAGGCTAGTGGGGAAACATAGTCTGCAACACAAAATAACAATTCAAAATCTGAGGTTGAAATTAATTTACCTGTGAGGATCATTTGCACAGTTCTGTGGTTCTTCCTTAGGAAAGCAAATTGCTTATGCTTTTATGTATATGCTTCATACACTAAGTCTGCAAGATAGACAGAATGGACAGAGGCTCCAAAGAGGCCCAAATGATGTCAATAAATATCAAGGCCATCCTGTCTTTCCCACCATGGACACTTTCTCATAGGTTCCTAACACATACTGGGAGCTCAATACATATTTTTTTGACTGAAAGGCTGAATATAGCTTGTCAATGCCAAAACTGGGCCTTCACCTCAGGGGTCCTAATCTTGAGCCCAGTGTTTATTCTATTGTATTAATTTTCAGTGAATATTACCTCTCTCTGCTCTTTAAAACAGAAGGGTCTCATATATTTGAGAAAAAGCATTCCAGTTAGTTAATGTCTATAAAACTATTACCCAATATATCGACAAATTTAAAAAGCCTCTGTTCAAGCACAATATTATTGGTTCTCTAGGTGCCGTACCTTGGCTGAGTAGTAATTTTTGTCTGAGGGTCCACCAGACGTATCAGAGCTGTGATCACAGTGTTCCCTTGCAGAATACCTGCCTTGGGAGTTCTAATAGTGAGGAGCCAGAGATGTAGCATTTTCTAATGGCAAACGCCCAATATTTTCATCATTAAGTTATGGAAATTATAAAATTAGTAGTTATGATGATATCAATGATGATAATAATGAGGTTAAGAATAACAACAAGAAAAAATGACTACTATTTATTGCAATCTGACTATGTTCTGGCATTGTGCCAAATGATCTGCCCATGTTATCTCAAGCAAACCCAAATAATTCAATGACAAGGAAATGAGAATGTTATCAACTCCAGATCACAGGTAATGGAGGTGCAGTGGCTTCCATTAACTCCAAATATTCAATAAATATAATTCATCTTTGAAGGATGTGTAAATTCTCTGTATTAGTCACAGCCATATCCATCAATCCCTTCCCCTGCAAACACATAATATTAGACAGAACACAGGTGTTTCAACAGTAACAAAGGACAAACTAGCAGTGATTAAACAAAATACTGAAGTTAATTAAACACAATATGAAGACCATAGGATGCTTCCCAACTCATTCTATAAAGCTGGCTTTACTGTGATACAAAATTCAGAAAAAAAACATATCCTACTACTATCAGCCTCCCACTAGCTTCTTGCTCTGAAATTCTCTATGTGAAGCTTTTGTCTTGTCACTTAACATAACTTTTCCAGCTCCTTTCATTATGTCCACACGATAGCCAGTGGGAAAAAGCGGAGAGAAGTGGAAGTCAAATTGTTTCTTTTACAGGCATGCACAGGACTCTCAACACTCACTTCTGCTGACATCCTCTTGAACTGAGCTACGTGACCACAACTTACAGAAGCCAGGAGATTTCATCTTTTAACTATGCTCTCAGGTACCAGCTAAAATATAGCATTGCCACCATTAAGGAATACAGACTCTAGAAATCCCTAACACACAAAATATAAACATCTACAAAATTCCTCTTAAACCAATCCAATAAATAAGATGTTGATTATGTTATAGTTTTTAAAGATGAAAGGCCAGAAACATTTTCTATTTTGTTTTTCTGTTATCAGGTGGAAGGAGCTAGGTATTACATTGAGGAAAAAAGTGTCCCCTGGATCCTGTAATCAGAGTTCAAAGCTGTGTAAATGCTCAGAAGATGGGAAAATGGCGTATGATTGTGTAGCATTTGTAATTATGTTCTCTCCAAAGAAACACCCCAAATCACTAAAACTCTGAGTTCTTTCATCTGTGGCCAGCCAGGTACACCAATATTTCTTTGAGTCTGCACAATGTGTTCAGTTTACAATTAAACATCAGAGCAATTTTCGATATTACTATAATTTATTTCCTAAGAAATGCTTCTTTTCTCTGATCATCATAGTGAAGATTTAGGATCATGAATGTATTAAAAAATGTATAGTTCTGCTACAAAAAGTAAGGAGTCTCTTTTTCTCCATGAATTTTTCTTAATGAAAGAGAGATGAAGGTAATCTGTGGGAACATGTGTTTGACGGTGGGAGAAATTTCATGAGTATGTGTGACTGAGTACGACAGAAAAGTTAGAAGATAGGTATTTTTTTTAATTTTTTTAATTAAATTTTATTTAGGTACTTTTCAAGCACATTTTTTTTAATCTATTTCTCCCATCCCACCCCACCCCCCCGCCCGGTCTCCCCCCTCCCTCCCATTCCCCCCCCCCCCAGTCTTCATCCCTGTGTCTTTCATACTTGTTCCTCAAAATCCCTCCCCCTTTTTCCCCTTAAATTCCCTTCCCTCTCCCCTCTGGTCACTGCCCACTTGTTCTCTATTTCAGTGTCTTTGTTTTTATTCTGTTAAGACGACTCCAGCGAGGCCTGGTGGGGCAGCTTAGTTAGTTAGAGTGTTGTCCCAACACCAAGGCTGCTGGTTCAATCCCTGGTCAGGGCACATGCAAGAATCAAACAATGAATGCGTAAGTGGAACAACAAATCAATGTCTCTCTCTCTTTCTCTTTCTCAAATCAATAAATTAAAAAAAACAAGTACAGTGAGTAATAAAGTCTAAGTGGTTAGATACCAGTGCCTCTAACCTAGCTGGTTTGATTGTCTCTCTATTGTTCTACCAGCCTGGTATTTTGTTCAGCTTAAGCACAGTCGGGTTGCAATTTAGAATCATTAATGTTACATCTTGGACATAATTTTTGGTGGCTTTGGTGATAGCCAGTTAGGATGCTACTGTCAATGCACTATTTATGGCTTTTTAAAAACCAAAACTTGTTTGATTTGCTTCTTCTGTTTTGTAAGTGTGGCCTGTTTATAAGCATTCTCAGCAGACAGGATGGCTGAAGTATTTTTAAAAAGATATAATTAAGTCTAATGTCTTTTAGATCCTTGTATTTCTCTGGGCAAACATGTTCTGAATCTTTAAGGTATTTTTGTTCAAAACCACAGTCAAACACTTCTAGCCATCATTCAGGATCCTGGGGGTCACTGGTGGACATGGCACATGTTGAAGATGAGCTGTCAGATCCCACAGCTGTGACACTATCAGTCAGTCATGTGGCTGTAGGCAAAGCACAAGAGTTTGGCAGTGCAAAAGGCAAAGGCGATAATTTTGAGTGTGGGGTATTCTTTAGGATAAAAACTGCAGACCCTTATTTTCCTGGAGAAATGCTTCCCTTGTACTATTTTTAGTTCCTTACAATATCAGTTAGATTGCAATCATGTTGAAGTTGTTATTTATTAGCACTTACTAATAATAATAGGTAGTAATTATTGAGTGCCTGCTAAAAAGCCAGGCAGTATATTAATTCCTTTACATGAATTATCTCAAATGATTCTCACACTAATTCTGTGAAGCTGTCCTATTTTAATATGTTTATAGATGAAGAGATTGTATTCACAGTTGATAAGTGATAAACTGGGCACTTCAGTCCTCTGATTTTTAAAAATATTCTAGCCTATTTTTAAGTTTTTAAAAATTTTCGACTGTGGTTCACATTCAATATCATTCTGTACAAGTTTCAGATGTGCAATAAAGCAGCCAGAAAAATCACACACTTTACAGAGTGGTCCCCTGGCAGCTTTAAGCACCCACCTGGCCCCACAGGTATTCATCATAACATTATTGATGATATTCACACCCCTGCGACTACTCTGTAACTGCCAATTCATGCTGCTTAATCCGTTCACATTACATTTTCACCCAGCCTCCCCAACCTCTCCCCTCTGATCACTGTCAGTCTGTTCTTTGTACCTATGTGTCTATTCCTATTGTGTTTGTTTCCTTATTTTGTTCATTGGATTCCACATGTAAGTAAAATCACATGGTCTTTTTCTTTCTCTGACTTATTTCTCTTAGCATACTGCTCTCCAGGTCCATCCCTGCTGTCAAAAAGGTAAAATTTCATTTTTTTATGGCTGAACCTTCTGATTCTTAATGGATATATTTCCTTACCAAACCTTCTGCATTAAAGAGAGAATAAAAAAATTAATACTCTTTACAGAAGCCTTCTTTAACATAAGATATTTTTTCCTTGTAATAAAGTATGTGGCACATATGACATTCAAAGCTTTTTTAAGTCTACAACTAAACATCTTTGTTGAGTAGCTATTGGTGAACCTGAATATTTTATTTCACTTGTGAATTAATGTATCTACAGACCATCTGATACTAATCTCTTTCCAGTTTCATTTCCTGTCAATTATACAATTAAACTGCGTAGTTATCCAACATCCTGTGAGTGTCCACACTTATGGACCTTCAAATACGGTCTGTCAGGAGTAATCATCTTCTCTATTTACCCATTTGTGAGCACCTTTTATGGAGCCTTCTGAAACTCTTTCAGGCAGAATGTTGTGCTCTTCCTCTGTGATCCCATGTCAGTTCATATATATATTGATTACATAATACTCTAGTATTGTGTAATCAATACTAAAGAGTATTAAAAGTGTGATATAGAGACTTCCACCAAGATGGAGGCGTAGGTGGAAGCACTGTGCCTTCTCGTACAACTAAGTTTAAAAACAACAAAGTTTTAACAACAAAAACACATCCAAAACACAGAAAATTGAACTTCATGGAAGTCTGACAACAGCAAACCCTTCAGCCAAACCGGTAAGAGGGACAGAGCCAGCAGCACAGCAGGGTCAGGCAGGAAAGATCCACTAGACCGAACCCAGGCGTGCGACCCAGGTGCGCCAGCAGCCATGGGCAGATTCCAGGTGTGGAAAAGCAGGCAGACCCACTGAGAGCGCAAGGTATTGGACCCACTGAGGGCTGATCACAGTCACACATTTGCACGCAGATAAACCGGTGAAGGAGCTAGTAGTGAGACAGACCCCACAGGCCCCAGTGGTGGGGAAGCGGCAGAGGAAACCACCATTGTCCCTCTCTGACCACACCCCCACATACAGCATCACAAACCAGTGACCTGGGTGGCCCTGCCCTGGTGAAAACTAAGGCTCCGCTCCTCATAAGTAACAGGCACAAACAGACCAAAGCATGGCTCAAGAACAACTCAGAGCCCCAGAGCCGATGAAGAAATAGCCAAACTTTCAGATGCACAGTTCAAAACACTGGTGATCAGGATGCTCACAGAACTGGTTGATTTTAGTCACAAATTAGAGGAACATATGAAGGCTAAACTAATTGAAATGAAGGGAAATACACAGGAAACCAATAGTAATGAAAAGGAAACTGGAACTCAAATCAAAGGAGTGGACCAGAAGGAGGAAAAAAATAACCGAACAGAAAAGGATGAAGTATCAAGAATTCAAAAAATGAGGAGAGGCTTAGGAATCTCCAGGACATCTTTAAACGTTCCAACACCCGAATTATAGGGGTACCAGAAGGGGGAGAGGAATAGCCATGAGTGGAAACCTTATTTAAACAAAAAATAAAGGAGAACTTCCCCAATCTGGCAAAGGAAATAGACTTCCAGGAAATCCAGGAAGCTCAGAGAGTCCCAAAGAAGTTGGACCCAAGAAGGAACACACCAAGGCACATCATAATGACATTATCCAAGATTAAAATGAAGGAGAGAATCCTAGAAGCAGCAAGAGATAAGGGGACAGTCACCTACAAAGGAGTTCCCATCAGACTGTCAGCTGATTTCTCCAAAGAGACCTTACAGGCAAGAAGGGGCTGGAAAGAAGTATTCCAAGTCATGAAATCCAAAGACCTACATCCAAGATTGATTGATCTATCCAGCAAAGCTTTCATTTAAAATGGAAGGACAGATAAAGTGCTTCTCAGATAAGATCAAATTCAAGAAGTTCATTATCACCAAGCCCTTATTATATGAAATGTTAAAGGGACTTACCTAAGAAAAAGAAGACAAAAAAGATGGACAGTGAAAGGACAACAAACTCACAGTTATTAACAACCACATCTAAAACAAAAGCAAACTAAGAGGACAGCTAAATCAGGAGCAGAACCATAGAAATGAAGATCACATGGAGGGTTAGCAACAGGGGAGTGGGAGAAAGAGAAGGGGGGAGAAGGTACAGAAAATAAGTAGCATAGATGGTAGGTAGAAAATAGATAGGGGGAGGGCAAGAATAGTATGGGAAATATAGAATCTAAAGAACTTGAGACATGTGGTCATAAACTAAAGGGGGAAAATGGTGGAGGGGTGTGCAGGGTGGAGGGGAATGAAGGGGGGAAATAGAACAACTGTAATGGCATAATTAATAAAATATATTTTTAAAAAATAAGTTAATTAATTTTTTAAAAAGTGTGATATAGCCCTGGCTGGTGTAGCTCAGTGGATTGAGTGCAGACCTGCAGACCAAAGAGTTGCTGGTTTGATTCCTAGTTAGAGCACTAATTCCTAGTTTGATTCTTGGGTTGCAGGTCAGGTCACTCATAGGTGGTGCACGACAGGCAACCACACAGTGATGTTTCTCTCCCTCTTTTTCTACTTCCCTTCCTCTCTCTCTAAAAGTAAATAAATAAATTTTTTAAAAAAGCGTAATATATACTTATGTTAAAGAATTAAAACAGTCAAAATCTGGTTTACAATGGCATACCTCTTGTGCTTCACACAGGCTCTTCCTAAAGCAATAGCTATTCCTATGAGAACTGACATGCCGAGAAACAAGTGCACATAGCTCTTCATGTTCTTGCAATTTTGGAAGCCTGTCAAACGCAGTGTTCTGCACTGTGGGGGTGCTCCACCCACAGGACCCCAGCCACCACTGATGAAAATAAGTCTACCAAGACATGATCTGCTTGGGGAGGAACTGTGGCCGATCTCTCAAAGGAGAAGAGACAAGAGCCTTTTCCTCAGTGGGCTTTTATTTGGTTCATTTTGCACAAGAATACAGGTAAAGCCCATTAATCTTTGTCAGGCAGTAAGAATCAAGCAATAGATAACATACAAAACTGTGAGGGCTTATTCTGACTCAGGGTCTGTTAGCTAAGGGGCTACAAAACTTTGGGAAGCAAACTAATTTCCTACTCAGACCCTTATCATTTAATTGAGAGCATTCTTAGCAAAGCAGATTTCACAGGATTTTATGTATTCTTTCTTAGGCCTGATTGCTGGGGGGGGAACCACCCTTTCTAGCACGAGGCTACACCACCCTCTGTCATTGTTTCAGTCTTAAGTCAGGCAGGGGAAGTAAGGCAGTCAAAAGATTAGGAGACTTCTTGCAGACAGAATGAGGACTCAGGCCTTGGAAAGCCAAGGGGTAAGAGTCCATCATCCCCTTTTCTTATAGCCCCCCAAGTCCTTCCCTGGGGCCCCTGTAATCATGCCTGTCTTAGGTTGTCCCTCCCTTGAGGAATCTTACCTGTCATTGGCTAATCAATCATGCACTGGGGGCCAGAAAGGGTGAAGTAAAAGGGGAAGAGGCAGCACCCCTGCCAAGGAGATAAGCTTTGTCTCTTTAGTGGCTTATGGTCTGAAGGTTACTCACTCAGCATTAGCCATGGAGGGTTACAGCTTCTGAAACCAGGCAGGCGATTCCCAACTCTGCACCTTGTCTGTTTGTTTTACGTAGCAATATTTTGGTCTTCTTTCTATATTAGTATAAACTTTATTATTCTTAATAGCTCTAAATATTTTAATAAGATATACCATGATTTACTTAATCATCCTCCTGTGATGGACATTTGAACTATTTCTAGCCATTACAAATGATGTGCAGTAATAATCTTGTTTATATATTTATACAGAGTAAATAAAATAATGGGCCTTGACATTGCATTTCCTGGGTTTGAACCCTGGTTTTGTACTACTAGCTCTTATAGCTTTAATCAAGTTAATTAACCTCTGTATGCTTCAGTTTCTTAATATGTAAAATGGGAATTTGATAATAATTTCATAGGGCTTTTCTGAAGGTTGAGTGAGCTTCCTGAAAAGACCTTTAATGTCTAATATATAGTAAACACTCAATGGCATTTACTACTATTATTATAAAGACCATAAGTCTTTAAGCACATGTTTGAGTTGATAAATCTTGGGTGTAATTCCTGGGGCAAAGGGTATGTGCATTTACAATTTTTACAGATATCCATCTTAATTAGGTTCCTTTAAAAGCAGATTCTGACATAAGGATTCAAATACAAATAGTTTATTTAGATGGTGAAGCAAAACTGAATAGGGGAGTGGGAGAGTCATACAGGGAAGGTAATGTAGCCTACAGTAAATGTACTATCAAGCCCATCACCACTTTGGGTACTTGAAGTTCAGTCCTGCTGAAACTGTAGGAAACTGTAGGAGCCAGTATTGACATCAGTCTCAGAGCTACTCACTAGTCAGAGGGTGAGGGGGCTGGCTATTGGTACAGACTTTTGCCTTGATGGAGGAGTCTAACAACCACTGTACAATCCTGGGAGCAGGATGATTTTGTCATCACAACGTGTTGGCAATGCTTTAAAACCTCAGTTATAAACACTTCTCCCCTCAAGATCACTCCTTAATTGTTCCCCCGTATTCCACTGCCTGGGAGGTATTAAGACCCCCACATTTCTGGCCTATTTCACAGGTGGATACAGCGGGTCTTATTGGTCAGAGGAGGAAAGAAATGCCAGTGCTGACTTTTGGAAGCCTGGCCAGCAGGCACTAATAGGCAAGGGAGAAAGGGATATGGTTAGAGTACCAACAGCATCTGTTACCTACAGTTGAACCTGCCCCATACCAACCATCTACACATATTCAGAAACATTTTAATACTCAAAGTTTTGCGCATAGTAGTGAGAATTTCTCCATCATTACTGTCTTTCATGACCCCTCTTGCATGGAGCTATGTGGCATAGCAGTCTATTTTTAGCTCATGAGATATATTGAGCCAATTCATCTTTGACCTGGGTTTTATTGTTTTCTGACAACTAGTTAAGGGAACCCTTTGTGAAGTCATACGTATGACCTGAGGGAGAGACATTTGGCTTACTGAGTTGCTAGTTTATGGAATTTAGTTACTTGTTTCCTCCAGACATGCTTATGCTTGATCACAAATGTACCATTTGTTTGATGGGTCACTGCTGTGCCCATCCCACCTAAGGATCTGAAGGATCAGCCAATAACCAGCTCACGATAAGCAGCTCCGGTGATATAGACCCTTGATGTCCTATGATCAAACTTAGTTTCTAGTAGGTCCCACAGCAAACTGGGAGCTTCTTTTTGAATGATAAACAGTTTTTTGAAACTTTCTGGCTTTCACATCAGGTTCTCAGTGATAACTGAGCCTGTCATTTTGTTTTTCTCAATATACTTATAACACTAACAGCCACTAGCCAACTTCACTCTCCTTATAATTCCCACTCTCCTATCATCTCTCATATTCTAAAGATAGTTCATGAGCCAGTGCATGCCCTTCTTCTCATATCCCAACCCATGTTAGTAGGTGTTTAGGACATTTGGAATCAGGCCATCACACACCGAAATATAGTGGCATGGAGGTACAGCCGAGATGCCAACAGCTTCTGCTACAATATTACTAACTCTTCACTTCACATTACCACAAACGATAGGTAAGACGGCTGTCTTTATGCATCTGTACTATTTCAGTGTATTATCTAATATTTGGTCTTTACTAATCTTGGCTTTTTGAAAATGGGACCTTGTTGTTTTATATGCATTTCTTTATTGTGAAGTTTCATATATATTTTTCACATGTGTGACAGCCATTGTTTCAGTATGAAAAATCTATAGGCAATCCATTTTTTACATGCTTTGTTCACTTTTCTTCCTGGTTGTTGGTTTCTTTTCTAGTGATTTATCAAAATTTTCTCTATAAGAAGAAAATCAGCCTTTTGTCAAGTGACTTGGAAATTCTGTTTCATTTTCATATTTATACATTTTTAGTTTATGATATTTTTTCTGAAAAAAATTTCTTTTATATAGCTATGTATTTTAATCTTTTATTTAATTCTTCTGTGTTTAATTACTTACTTATGACTAAACATTTAAAATAATTCTGATGTTCTCTACTTATTTTAATTGTTGTATTTTAATTATTTGTTTATATTATTATCTCTTTTTTCTAGGTTTTAACATCCTGAAAGCATAATTTCCAGGACATATACAACATTAAATTAATGACAGTATCTACCCTTCCTCATCCTCTTTTTTCCTTTCTATCTTATATATCTTTCTAACCACAGTACCTACCAAGGTACCAGGTATATAGTACATGCTCAATCAATTCTTGCTCACTGCAAGAATGAACAAATTATGTGGTCTTATATAAATTTCATCTTTTAGAACAGTTTTACATTTACAGAAATATTGTGAAGATAGTACAGAGAGTTTCCATACCTCACTCTCAGTTTCTCCTGTTACTAATAGCTTTGAATTAGTATGGCCCAGTTGTTACAATTAATGAACTGATACTGATATTTTATTGTTAAATGAAATCCATACTTTATTCAGATTTCCTTCGTTTTGACCCACAGCCCTGTTTCTGTTCCAGAATCTCACCTACAATATCACATTATATCTAGTCAACATTTCTCCTTAAGTTGCTTTAGACTGTGACTGTTTTTCAAAATGTTCCTTGTTTCTGAGAATGCTGACAGGTTTTAAGCGTATTAGTGAGGACTTTTGCAGAATTTTCCTCTGTTAGGAATTATCTGACATTTTACTCACGATTGAACTGGGAATATGGGTTTCTAGGAGAAAGACCACAGAAGTGAAATGCCATTTTCATAACACCATGTTAAGAGCACATTCTATCAACATGATTTATCACTGTTGTTGTTGACCTTGTTCAGCTTACTGAGGTAGCATTTGTAACTGTGAAGCTATTCTTTGTGATGGTTAATTTTATGCATCAGTTTGACTGGGCTAAAAGGATGTTTAGATAGCTGGTAAAACATTATTTATGTGTGTGTCTGTGAAGCTGTTTCCAGAAGAGATCAGCATTTCAATCATTAGACTGAGTAAAGACCTGCTAGCGCCAGTGTGGGTGAGCATCATCCATTCTGTTCAGAGCCCAAACAGAAGAAACAGGCAGAAGGGAAAATTCTCTCTCCCTTTTTGAGCTGGGACATGTGCCTTCTTCTGCTCTTGGACATGAGACCTTGTGGTTTTGCAGCCTTTGGACTCCAGGATTATACCAGCAGGCTCCCAGTTCTCAGGCCTTTGGAGTTACACCATTGGCCCCGCTGGTTCTCAGGCCTTCAGCCTGGGGCTGAATTATATTACCAGCTTTCCTGGTTCTCCAGTTTGCAGATGGCAGATTGTTAGACTTTACCTTTATAACAACGTGAACCAATTCCTGTAATAGACATCCTTTTATACAGTGATATAGATCTATTTCTATATGTATCTATTTTATTTAACCTTTTTCTCTGGATAACTCTAATATACATTTTTTCTCCTTTCTATACTGCACTCTGGGAGAAAGTCATTATACAAAGTCCACATTTAAGGAGTGGGGAGTTATGCGCCACTTCTTTGAGGGCGAAGGATCTATGTACTTGGAATTCTTCTCTATGGGACATTTGTCTGTTCTCCTTCATTTATTTATTTATTCAATTATTTGATTATATCAGTATAGACTTATGGATATTTGTTTTATGCTTTGGGTTACAATCTGACATTATTTATTTTGCTGCTTAAAATATTTCTTCTTTGGCCATCGGGAGCTCTTTCAGTTGGCGGCTGTGTCCCATGTGCATCTCTCACGATTGTGTTTTGTTTTGGTTTTTTAATTCTTTCTCACCTTCTGCCACTCCAAAATGTTCCAGGCTCATTTTACATATTTCCTGGCCCAGTGCTAGAATCAACATCTTCTCTGAGAAGTCCTGGTTCCTTCTATTGGGGAACAGGGTTAGAAAGGAAGATCTGGGCTCTCGCTGTGCATGCCTCTCCCTGCCAGGGTTGGACTTACTTTTTGAGCAGGTAGCCAAAACCAGTACAATACTGTTTACTTAATAAACAAATGTCTAATAAATTTACAATATGCTGCATTGTGCTTGAATTTAAGTTTAGTCTGACAGAAATAACCTCTGGCAATCAACATTTCTTGAACAGGTTCTTACAGAAACTTAGCATTCTATTTTTAGCTACGATTACAAACGAAAAGTAGGCATCCCCAAGGTTGTTACACTACATCCAATTATGGCATACAATATTTTAAGGCTTTATAAGTGTGTGCTGAAACTGTACATTTCTAGCGAAAGAAGCACCTTTCTGAGATTCAGTGGCTCTGAGTCTTTCAGACTTAGAGAATAGAGATAAAAATGTCACATCAGACACTGACATGCCTTGCAATGTAAAAAAGATTGTCTATAACTTAAATAAAAATAACCCCAGAAGCTGTGACTCTTACCCCCTCTTGTTACCAATTTTTCAACATCTCCATTATTGGTACGCAGAGTGACATTTGGTCAATACAGGTGACTAAACACTCAATGACCATAAATGTCCTTGACAAAAAAAAATGCTGTCTTGTGACTCTAATCTATTTTGACTTGCCAAGCACAGGAAACATTTAGTACTTTCCTAGGACATCAGTTAATGAGGTAACACTTGGCTTCACAGTTAATGTGAATTATTATAACCTCTGGGAGCCTATTAAGTTTATAAGATACCAGTTCTATACAATGATTGCATTTATTGGTGTCTGCATTCATAACACAAGGGCCACATCTCCATTTGGCTTCACTTCAGTTTGAGAAATGCAACTTGGAGCTAATTTTTGGCAATGCACGTCATGTGCTAAATGAAGCTCTCTCCTCCCTTTCTTTCCTTTTGGCTTTCTACTGACTTTATTAATGTAAAAGGGGTAGTGGAAGTCAAACTAACCTGAACTGATTATCCCATTTATACACACATTTAATTCAACCCTAATAAGAGCATTAAGAGGTAAGCACCTCCTTACCTATTTTAAAGCTAAGGAAACAGCTTTGAAGACATTAAGTAACTGGTGTAAGATCACACAATTTATAAAGTTATACAAAATGTATGCCCAGATAATTTGACTGTAGAACTTACCTTTTCTCCCTCCAGCAAGGACTCTCAGAACTGGCAGTATATGTCAGAGAAATTTAAGATGATTTTTTAAAATATTGATGCCCAGGCTCACTCTAAGATATTCTGGTTTAATAATTCTGGGGAACAATCTAGACCTCAGCAAGCTTTAAAATCTCCCCAGCTGATACCAATGTACTATCAGATCTCCACCAGAGCATCACTCCACTCTCATAATTATGCCCAACATTTAAGCAACATTCTTAGAGTTTTCAAAATTGTTTTTTTTTAATGCATAGTTTGCATAATCCTTAAACCAGTCAGGTATTATCATGCCCATTTTACAGAATATGAAACAGAGACTCAAGGAATTTTAAAATCTTAGTTGATATTAGAGAGTAATAGCTGAAGCCCAAGAAAATTTGAAGAGGGCCACCATACTGTTTTTGCCCTTATTTAGAATGTCCTCATCTTGGTTCCTTTTGGAATACTGCCCCTGTTTCCTCCTCTCCTGTCCTAGAGTTAGTTGGATGCCCTTTGAAGCTATCAGCTTTGTGTGTATAGACAGAAAGAGTGGCTGTGAGGACCACAATTCATTACTAAAACAATAAAGGTTAGTAGTAGAAATAGAGTTGAAGATGGAATTTTGACACCTTAAGAAAAGTGATTTTGTTTCTTTGGAGCTTAGATTCAACAGTAAAATGGGGAAAATAATAATACTACCTTACTGTTTTACCATAAAAATAAGATAAAACAATGTGTATAAAATGGATTTATAAATTGAAAGGCACTGTACTTTGTTAGCTAAAGTATTTTATTTGTAATGACAAATTTGGAAATGTTGTATTAGTTTTCCAGAGTTTCAATAACAAGTTATCACAAGCTTGGTGATTTAAAGTAACAGAAAATTATTCTCTCTGACTTCTGGAGATTAGAAATCTGAAATTAAGGTGCCAATGCACCACCGAAGGGTCTGAGACTCCTGTTCCAGCTTCTAATGGCTGTTGGCATTCCTGGTGTGTCTTGGCTTGCAGCCACAACACTCATTTATGCCTTTGTCTTCCTGTCACTTCCTCTTCTATGTCTGTTGCAGATATCCCTCCAGCTTTCTCTTATAAGGGTATTTTCACTGGGTTTAGAGCTACCCAAATAACCCAGTATAATTTTCTCATATTAAAATATTTAACTTAATGACATCTGCAAAAACCATTTTTTCCCAAATAAAGTGATACTCATAAGTTTCAGAAATTAGAATATGGACATATTTTTTGGGGGGTGCACCATTCAACATTCTGCAGATATTATAAGTATTTCTCTTTCTTTAAAATCAATATGCCACCCTCTGTTTTATAAACTGGTACTTGACAGTAAATTTAAGTGCCAAATACTTTTATATGGTTGTAGGAGACCATTCTGCATGGAATGGGCCCAGCTCCCAGTGGAAAGCAAGGTCTGATGCACAGGACCCATGCCCACGGATAGATTCTCCTGTGGGGAATCAGGTCTGCAAATGTACCTAGGCCACCTTGAGACTTGCTTTTGCCAAAACTTTCTCACCCTGAATTGAGGCAGAAAACATTTACTGCAAAGTAACTTCCTAAAATCCATGCTAAAACTTCCAAGAATGACTGTAACTGATTGAATGAGTGTAACCACTTTTCCCTTTTCATTTGCAAATATTCTTCTTCTGTGATGTGATTAGTGGCATTGGCTCTTTTGTTTTCTGTAAAAAGTAACCACATAAAGAGAACCTGTGCATAGTAAATGAGGACCATCATGTAATGTGTGGAAAAAAGAAAAGAAATAAAGACCTGTCATGGCGGAGGCCGAGGCTTTTTATCCCCTTGAGAGAAAAGCCATGCTGTCCCTTTTCTTCTACAGGACTTAGTAGTCCATGTGAATTTCTCGTGCCTCATCCACAATGTGGTGGACCCCACAAGTTGGGGTCCACATCATATGATAAATAAGGTCTCCAGTCCACATCCAGCTCTGCTTCATTCCCTAAAAAACTACACAGAACTTTCTTCCATTTCCTGAGTATTCCCCACTAACTTCTACCTCTGTTTCCTCATGTATGCCATACCTGTTGCTTACCTTCCCTCTTTTTCTGGATTTCATCACTGGTTTTCATCCTCTTCGGTGAAATATTTACTAAATATTAAAAAGAACAACCCTTGTTCTTTTCTTTCCATCCTGCTATATTTCTTGGCTTTCTACCTTTGATTCTAGTGCATACTGTAGGCTGAATTTGACCATTGCATGAGGGGGGACCCCCCAAAAACCTGGAATTTATGTATAAAAAATTGTGTATTTGTTCTTACATATCTAAACTTCAGTCACCTCCAAAGTACTCTCCGTCTGATGCAACATACCTATTGAGACTTTTTTCCAGTTCTCGAAACAGTTTTTGAACTCATCAATTTTGATAGCTTTTAGTGCTTCTATTATTTTTTGTTTTATCTCTTCTACATGGCAAAACATTTCCCTTAGAGAACTTTTTTCATCTGGGAAAACAATAACAACAAAAGAAATCACTTGAGGTGAAATCAAGTGAATATGGAGGATAGGGCCCAGGGATCATGGTGTTTTGGGTAAAAAACTTCGGAACACTCAGTGCAGTGTGGGCAGGTGCACTCATAAATCATCCATCATGAAGAGGGTAAACAAATTGAAAGAGTCTTCAAAAAATTCACTGAAGCCTAACGTAGCCTCTCACAACAACATCAGCTGGTATACTGATACAGATGGGTTCCTAGAACACTCATTTAGCAGGAGAAACCTGTACCATAAGTGGCTTTCCCTTTCAAAATTATCTGGGAGATAATTTTGATTTTGGGGATCCCCTCTCTTAGTTGAGCATTTGTTTGCTTTTCCACTAGATTGAGCTTTGTTTTGGTTATATCTTCAGGATATAGATGGTGACGTTCATTGTTGTACCACCCACTGTAGAACACATGGTGAGTTCTGGAAACAGCTTGGTGACCCGCAGGGAATGACTGAGCACTGCTTTCAGGTTCCTCCAGTCTATTGCTGTGTGGGGCAGCTAAGTAAGGACCCTGGTGACTTACTCTCCTTTCAGTGGTGCAAATTCTACCAAAACATATGTCTTAGTCTCTGCTTGGGCATGTTATTATTATTATTATTACTATTATTATTATTATTTAGAAATTTAATTTATTGGCCCCTCATTTCCCTTTTTTAATTTGGTAAATTTTTGTGGTGGTTAGTTGATATATGTTCTAGAATTTTATTCTGTGAAAGTACTTTTTCTCATGTGGTGATCATTGTATTTGATGGTGAGTCTATAGCTTTACTCTGGATGGTAACTGCCATTCCTCCCATTATCTTACCATAGTTAACACCGTGTGAGGGAATGGAGGGCGTATAGGGTTTGGGTAGATCTCCATTCTCTCCTCAGATCTCAGTTCTGTGCTTTGACTGGGTGTTACCTTTTTGGAGTTTCATATATCTGGTTTTTTTTTTCCTTTTTCTCATCCTTTTTGTGGCTAAATCCATTTTCAGTCTTGAATTCAAAATCCAACATTAGGCTTCAGAAAGTGTCAACAATAGATTGAATATTGTCCCATTTCCTGAACATTGCCAGTGTCGTGTGTGGTAGGTGCACACTTTCCTCCATGATTTTTAAAAAAAAAAATTTTCCTTTTGAAGTGAACACTTTTCTCAGACTCTCCTATATTGAATGGACATATCCACATCCTTCCTGGACCATAAATTCTTTTAGGTAGAAACTGCCTGTCATTCATCTCTGTGACGGTGCCAGCACAGTGTCTGGCACATAATAGGTAGTCAAAAAAGGGAGATAAATTAGTGAAAGCAAATATCTGTCTTGGGAGTTGGCAAAACATCAACAGACAATGGAAATCTCTGATTTCTCTTTCCAAGTGTTATGCCTACTCAGTTTTGTGATGACATTTTATTGAAATAACCTATCTTTATTTTTTTTCCAAGAAAACATCTAGAGGAGTTCAAAAAAACTCTTGGTTGAAATCGACACATTTCCAATTCCTGCTCTGGATGACACACATCCGTCCTATAGCAATAATGAAGACTGCTGTTCTCCCCTGCCTACTTGGGGATTTAAACTTCATTCAGGTCTATAGGGGTTTACATAACAAGACAGAAGGCCACCACACTCTAAAAGCAATCTTCTTCAAAAACCAACATATTCCAGTGTCCTGAGTTTCAGCTGTAGCATGTAAGCCTCTAAACTTAGAGTGTGATCTCCAGAAACATCCCAGAAAGGATTTGTAAATCTTTTCCCAGAGGGTTAAGGCATTGGTGTCATCCATAAGTCACTATTTCTCTCAAGAAGAATCCATGCAAGACTCACAAAACTATAATTCCTGGTACATACTTTTACAGTGTGTCTATATTATTTCTATTTGTTTTTTCCACTGGTCCAAAATACACTTGTGATAAATAGTCAAATATCAATACAATCAAGTCCAGATTACTACCACCTTGTCACTTGGGCTTGAAGAGGTTTATACAGGATCTATTTGGTTATGTATTCCGATCACCTCCTAGTACAAGCCTGACATTCTTCATGTAGTACAAAAATTCCCTATGGCAGGGGTCCTCTGAAGGCTATGCTTGCATTTTTCACTCCTCTTCTAGTGCCTTAAAATAGAAATGCAGAGCTGCAAGGCAATTCCTATATTAATATATGCACCAAACCACATACATTACATTTTGTGTCTCAGACAAGAGACAAACAGAATCTTAAAGAGAAATACTTACCACATTGTGTTCAGTCTCTTTCCTCCCTCAATTCATCACTTACATACAATTGCAATATAAAATTATCAACAAAACATACATAATAGCACTTTCAAGTAGTGTCTGGTTGTTCGATCTACATTTCCCATCAGACAGTTAAAGCTGTGGACAGTCATTGATTGCTGCACAGAAAAGAGGCCGACACTCAGAGCAATACAAGGCAGCCATCCTTCAAGGCCCAGCCATGTTGAACACATAGCAGAGAACACCCTCCTCCCCATCAGTGCCAGCAGCCTGCCCGCCCACAGGGAAGGAAATACTTATTGTCCGTGATAGGGCCTTGGGGTCTGGCAATGATCCAAAAGAGACATAGGGACAGAGGTCTGTCAGATAAGACATAAAATTAAAGTTAATCTGAAACAGGCTTTGTGGCTAAGGAAACATGCTAAAGAAAATTAGGGAGAAAATTGGTAGCTGCAGGTTATTTTTGCAACCCAAGGCTACACCTCCATGGGAGATGTGGCTGCCACTGAGCCATGGGGGAGGTGTCCTCAAAGTCCCTACTGCTCAAAGATCACTTCAAATGTACTTAAAACTCCCACCATTGCAGGCACTGCATCTAGAAAGTTTGTCAAAATGTGGAAGAGTGTAAAACAGAACATTGAAAGATGTAGTACAATTACACCCCCCAAAATGATTAGTGTGGACTTTATGTATTTTCTCTCCCAGGTTACTTTTTCAACTTTGTTTTTCTTCTCCAGCCTTTCATCTACATCCTTCAGTTTAGGTCCATAGCAGTTTTTCACAGGGTTATTGAAATAACCTTACAACGTGGTTTTTGTTTCTATCCCAGCTCACTGCAACTTATCCTTTACACCACTGCTAGTATAAACTCAGATTAGGCCCTGTTAGTTCCCTGACTAAAACTCTTAAATTCCCAGTTGTCTGCAGGATAATGTCCAGGCACAAGCATAAAAACCAAACCCTTTCTAATCTGGCCTGTGCTTATCTCTTCCTACCCTCCAACCCCTCAGAACTGCTTGTACTGGCTCCAAAGCAGAGTAACCCTCCAGGTATCTGTCTTCTCTCATGTGATTATCCTTTAGCCTATGAGACACTTATCCTCTTCCAAGTCTCATCAACTTCCACTTACCCTTTGAGACTCAGTATGGGTGCCATTTCCTTCAGGAAGCCTTCTCCTGCTATAACTGTTTTATATATACTGTGGCTTACCATTGCATCTGGTTTCCTCTCTTCATCACAACTAATCACATTGCATCCCAATTATGGGTATAATTCTCTGGGTTCCCCACTAGATAGCAAACAACATGAAGGCAAAGGCCGTATCCCCAGTATCCAGCACCACATGGTATGTACAGAGCAGGTGTTTAGTAAACACTCTTTCAATAAGTCCACATGCTCTTACTGGGCCTTACTCATCCTTGGGAATTTGCACTTATATTCTATCTTTTAACCTTTTCAGCAACAAACCCAACCCTGTCCTTTCATACAGGAATGGTCCAATTCTTAGAACTGTCTTTACGTATCAGGCTAAGAAAGGTGAAGATTATTATATCAGACAATTCAAGGAGAGAGAAAGTAGAGATGAGAAGTGGATGATGAAAAGAGAGACAGTTAAGAGACTGAAAGAAATGGAGATTTTAAGACATTTATAATAGTGCTATAATAAAACAGATCTCATTTCATGTCAAGTTCTATAGGGAAAAGGGAACAATAGATGGTATAATTGTCTGGTGTTAACTATATAATATATTCACTATTCTATGTGCTTTCATGCATTAACTCATTTAATCCTCAATAACACTCCAGGAGATATGTACTACTAATATCCTCATTTGACAGACAAGAAAACTGAGGCACAGAGAAATAATTGCCCAAGACACATAGCTACTAAGTGGCACAACGATATTATAAACCTAAGTAGTCATAAATCAAAAGACACTATGCTCATAACCACACCAGTATACTTGTTTTTTTATTTATGATAAAGTTAAAAGGCAGAGGGGTAAATATTTGAGTAAGTTATAGCAGTTCACAGACTCTGATGGCAGACTGCCAGTCAGAGAAGGCTTCACTCAGGAGTTAAGGAATGACCATCAAGTTTTAGAGGAGTAGGGACTGACCAAGGAGGCTTAAAGTGTAAATTTTAGGGAGAGAAAATGGTGTCTATAAAGATGACAAGGACGTGAAGAATACTCTGCCATCTTGGTCTGGAGCTGTATTTATGGCTGCACGTCAAGTTAAGGGGAGAAAGGGAGTATAGGAGGACCAACACTGGCAGCAGTGTGGGTTGCCTGAGTCTATACCTCAGTAGGGTTAGCCTAGGCTTCCCAGCAGGCTTTAATGAGACCAGAGTATCTCCCACACGAGTGAGCCTGGCCACAGCCTCAACTGGGCACTTGTAAGATCCCAGGACTGAGATGCTTAGGAGACACCATCAGGGTAAGAAATGTCCACAGACAGCATCTTACTACTACCCCCCTTTTCACATCAATGAGGGCGT
Organism: Artibeus jamaicensis; assembly: GCF_021234435.1. NCBI lineage: Eukaryota > Metazoa > Chordata > Mammalia > Chiroptera > Phyllostomidae > Artibeus > Artibeus jamaicensis. The sequence goes on along the minus strand of NW_026522025.1, from coordinate 18,601,610 downwards.
GGAGGTTCAAATAGATTCAGTGATACAACCAAGTTTGTACAGCTCCTTAGCAGCAGAGTTAGGACCAGACTAGGAGATGCAGTAGTTTCCTTAGAAGAGCTGGTGATCTCTCAGGGCGGTAAAAATCAAAGACAAAAACACACTGGCATCAAAAACAACACAGCATTTCAATAAATGAAAAACAGACAAACAGAAGCTGCACAATTTAAAACCTAAGTGCTGAAGGGCTGGCTAAAGATGGAAACCAGGAAGTCTGACAGGTTTCCTGAAGCAGGTTAGATTTTAACCAGGTTTTCTGAGGTGAGGGACTCTGCCTGGAAGCAAGGAGGGCCTGGGAGAAAAGAACTCCTGAATGAGGGACATGTCTCATGATACAACAGTGTGTATATACCAGTTTAGTGTGTTTTATGAGCAGGCAGCTTAATACAGTGGAGCTACAATTGAAATGAAGTCAAGCTGTTGCATTCGTCCGCTGTTGGGATCATAGACAAGTTCAATTTTTTGAGCTCAAGGGTTCTCATGTATGAAATGAGGTATAGTTTCTTATTATATAGAGTCATTTTGTGAAAAACTTAATACACAAGAGGAACTAATATCCCTGGGTCTCCTTTTTTTTTACTATTTATTAAATAAATGTATGAACTAATAAATGAGTGGGTGAATGCCCAGTTAGATATTTTCAAACCCATCTGAGCAATGGAAATATGGCACTTGCCAGTGAATTCAAGTACAATGTGGAAAAACATCTCTCACTGTCTCTAATCACCTCTTGTGTAGCTTGCCTAGGAGGAGGAGAAAGGAAAGCAGAAAGAGTTCCCAAGACCAATGAGGGAGGAAGGCTGTTTGATGAACCAACTAGAAAAGGAAGTAGGTGTTCCACAGACTTTTGAGAACTCATTTCTAACCTTATGAGAAACATGTACCCTTATCAGGCCCATGGTCAGAGAAGTGTTTGGTCCTTATATTCTCTATCAAGAGTGCCTGGAGTTTTTCTTCTATTCACACTTCAGGGGAAAATATTCAACAACCATGTTTAGGGTTTCCAGCCATGCAGTGAGATATTTCTCAGGTTTGGCTCTGAAACACCTAAATGTTGCTCCTTCTTATACTCTGCCATTTCAAAGAAAATTGGGAAGGCTCTGATCCTACAGACACACTGATGGTTAATCAGAAAACTTAAAAAGGGGGTTCCACGGTGTAAAATATCATGAAAACTCAGGGTTGGATGGAACTTTAAGATCATTCAGTATAATGCTTCCAGATTTGGGGATCTTAAGAACTAGTAAAATCACAGAGAGCAAACCAAAATAAAAACAAGGAATTAACTTAGGTTGTCCATGTTACTTTTCTAGAGGTGCCATTAAAAATTACCACAAACTAGAAGGCTTAAGCAATAGATATTTTCGGACTCACAATTCTAGAGGCTAGAAGTCTGAGATCAAGGTGTCAGCACATTTGTTTTTTCTGAGGTCTATGGGAGAGGTCTATACTTCTCTTAGTCTCTGGTGGTTTGCTGTCATTCTTTAGCACTCTTTGCCTTGTAGATGGTATTCTCCCAATGTCTCTACTCCATCTTCCCTTTGTTCAAATTTCCTTGTGTCCAAACTTCCTTCTTTTATAAAGAAACAATCATTGGGTAGGGCTCCCTCCAATGCATTCATCTTAACTTCATCATCTGGAAAAACTATTTCCAAATAAGGTCATAGTCACAGGAACTGGGGATTAAGACTTCAACATCTTTTGGTGGGATGAAATCCAACCCATAACACACAATTTAGTTAAGGAAGAACATTAAAAAAAAAACCCTGCAGCCTACTATTTTCATCCTTTCATTAAAAAAAGATATTTTGGCATCAGAAATTTTAGGAATGTTATCATCTCACTGCAAAGGGCTGCCTTTCCCAAAAAGAACAGCTGTACCCTTACACCAAACAACATGAGAGCAGAGACTGCATTGCTTTTACTTTCTAGACTTTCTCTGGGTTGAGCAGGATTTTGTCACAGACCAGTGGGGATCTATGGAAAATGTTTCCTTGGTACACTTGGCCGAGTACAACTGCTTGACAACTGATGAAACCCCTTCTATATGCAGACAAAACAGACTAACCAGAGGTTGCACTGTTCAGTTGACATACCTCTGATTCTGAAATTATGTGTGACCTAGTTCCTTTCCCATTTTCTTGCTCATGTGTGGTATGGGCTGTTTCTATGCAACTTGTTTTTATGAAATATCACTCCAGGAATTGAGCAGAGCATTCTAAAACATTTTTGTAGCCCCTGAAATTCAAATTTTAGCTTTCCGTTGCCCAACCTGGTTTATAAAGCGATGTTGACTTAATTGGCCTTACATTGGATTTTGTGCAAATGATTTTGAGATTGCATAGAAGAGGAGTAAACCTATTCAAAGGTAATGATTGGTCATAAGCAACCAGCTGAATTCTAGGACCACTCTTCTCTTATTTGGGGGCAGGGACAAGTTTGCTTGCACCTTCAGAATACTAACGACATGGACCTTAGATTCTTAGAGTTGGTATTCATGTCCAGCAGTTGACTTGCCTAGAAAGATGTATACACAGAGAGGGTAGATCATTTCAATTGTGAAACAATTTTGGGAAAATTCAAGAGGATGGGTAAAGATCATGGCCTACATGTTATTTGGTCATTTCTCCTGCATGTCATTTCATTTTTTCAGAATTCTATTCTCTCACTACTGGTGCTGTGAAAGTAGTCAGAGCTGAGATACCAAGAGAAAACCTTTATAAGAGAAGAATAAGGGACTATTAAGAGTCATCCTGTGGGTGAAAAGGTTGGGTGAGGTAATTCGACCTCTGTTACTTCATAGCTGCATGATCTAGAGTACAACATTTACACTTCTTGAGTCTCAGTTTTACCATTTATAGAATGGAATTTATAGCATGTGTTCCACAGGTAGTTGTAAGGATTAGCGTATCTCTGGCAGGGCTAGGGGTGGTATGAGAGGAGGACTTTCAAGAAGCAGAGTAATCTTAACGTACATTTGCCTAAGGATGGCACTTCATCCAAATGCCACAGGAATTGTGCTTTATGCTAGCACCTAACTTTTAAAAAATCTTATTTTCATCTCTGCATTGAGTAATTATGCAACACATTATTTGAAAGAAATGATGAGTTTGCCTTCGACAAGAGTAGAATATAAGCAAATAAGTGTCATGGCAGACAACCCCAGAAGAACACTGAAATGTCAAGCTGCTCAAGGTCTCATAAGAAACTGGGAATTGAATGTATGTTTCTGGCAGACTTTCAGGCTAAAATTGCCATTTGGTATTTAACAGAGTTAAACTGATGAATATCACAAAACTGTGTAAGAAATCAAATGTATCAAGCCCTTCAAAAAGTTGCTTCCATTCTGACCAGAAGCAAAATGTGCTCCTTGGCATACATAATTTTATTTTAGAATAAGGCAAAAGATGTGCATCTATTTTACTGCTAAATATAGATTAACATTTTTTATTTGAAGAATGAAATTGTTGGATTAAAGAAATATTAAATAGGATTTGAGGAATGTAGAAGATATAATAAAATTTAAGGGATGATACGAATAAATGAACTTTCCTTGTTGCTTTTATTCCCAACACAAATATACTTTTTTAAAAATAATTTATTTATTTTTAAATTTACGTTGAATTTATTGTGGTAACATTGGTTAATAAAGTTATATAGGTTTTAGGTGTATGATTCTATGATACATCATCTGTACACTATATTGTGTGCTCACCACCCAAATTCAAGTCTCCTTCCATCACCCTTTATCTCCCCATCACCCTCTTCTTCCTCCCCTCACCCCCTTTCCCTCTAGTAATCACCATACTGTTGTCTGTGTATTTTTTTTCTTTGCTTAAACACTTCACTTTTTTCACCCAAAACAAATGTACATTCTCCAAATGTACTGAAACATTTGGAGAATTTCGTTTTGGCAGGAGTTTTCAAAGAAATTTTTTCTGACTCATTTCAACATCTTGAATAACAAAACCCTATCCATTCACAGAAAAGTCTTGATATTCGGGGTAGAGTTTTTAGTAAAGGTATTTCACATTCCTGCATGAACGCTGACAAATGTACTTAAGGAGATGGATTCCAATTAAAATAATGGTTTCTCTCTATGATCTTGTCATCTAACAAGATGAGGCAGATACATGTTGGAGAAATTGATGATGAGGTGGCTCATGAGGAAATTACAATGCCATAGACAGGCTGCTACAATGCCATCAATCATGTGCTCAGCAGAGCGACCAAGACCCTAGGCTACGATTCCAGCACTTGGGCCTTGTCGAGACACCTTTCTTCACATCTCTGTTCCACAGCAGAAACAAGAGACCACGTGCCATGGAGAAGGCATCAGGCTGCTCTAGACTGACATCTCAGTGGTGCCACTTACTTCGCTGTGTGACTAGACAAGAGTATTAGTTTCTCTGAGCCCCAGCTTCCCTCTGTACAAGCAGGAAACCAGTCTCTATCTCATGTGGATTACTATGGAAATTAAGTATGATAATGTAAGGTGCCTGGCACATAATGAGTAGCTCTCCTCACACCGCATGAGAAAGACAATGATCTGGGAAAGTTTGGATTTGGAACTAATAAGCTGCATCCAATCTGAGTTGTTTTGTTTTTGTTCTTAGCTTAGCTCTAGTTTGTACTCAGTAGTGATAGAGGAAAAATGAAGCAGTGAACTTTGTGTTTGCTGTCAGGAGCCAATCATCTAACCACAAAAAGCACATAGATAAAATACTATTTAATATACATTTCAAGATCATCTGTGGGTCTGGTATTATGTTATTTGCTGGAAAGATGCAAAGGTAAACTAAAGAACGTTTTACTATTATAGAGGTTACCATTAGTGGAAGAGAAAGACAGAGAGCAGGGTCATGTTTGTGCTTAGAGGGCCTGGTATGATTTATATGAGTATATGAACACTGTAGACATACTTTCACTTCTAACAGTCTTTCTCTATGCACTTATCTGAGGTGGTTGTACTTGGGGTCTTTCTCTATGCACTTACCTGAGGTGGTTATACTTGGGGTCCACCATGTTAAATAGATGTCAGCAGGTGGTGGCCACTGCTTACTAAACCTCTACTCTGTGTCAGGCACTGTGCTGAGCACTTTGAATACATATCTTGTTTAAACCCCAGAACAAACCTGTGATGTTTACAGATGAAGAAACACAGACTTAGACAGGTTCAGGAATATGCTTCAGAGCAACAGCTAGTAAGTGACAGAATTGGGACTGAAAGGCAGGTCTGTCTGCCTCCAGTCATTTTTCCCCTGTAATCCCCTGTATGTGCTTTACTACCTCACCTCTGTGTATTTCACCCTAGAGTGCTCCCAAATACTTATTCATAGATTGATTATAAATAAATAAGTTGCTAGTGTAGAGGAAGCCCTTTTAAAAAGGGCTCAGACCTATTTTGAATTTTCCCATCCCAGATGAGTGGGATTTTACAACAAAGGTTATGTTGACTTTTTTGCATTTTCACTTTGCAGTGCAATCTCAAATGTCTTTTACTAAGACTCATGGAATATGTTTCTTTTACTTGGTCCTTCATATCATATAAAGCATTTGCCAAACATTGTTAGGACCTTGTGGGATCTCAGTTGATGATCTCACACTGGCATAATTTTGTAATCTTCCTTTCCTTGGGCTATGGGTAAGGTTGTAAAGAAGACCATGCTATTTTTATGATTATTATTTTTAGAGAAAAAGAATGCTAGGGAGTCTACAAGTTCTAAAATAAACATAATGGATCAAGAGCACAGTTCCAGCCCTGGGGGGTGTCCTATTTAAACCGTAGCAGATATGTGAATTTATTATGGAATCAACCTTGTTTCCATGCCCTCAAGCAGCTGCAGAGATCGTTAGTTGTCTTCATATTTGAAAACTGGAGGAACTTTTGCTTGTTTATTGTTTTTTCTTAATATTCACTTTTTATCAGTGAGCAAGAGAACCTCTACAAAGAGTAGCAAGGCGTGAGGGAGTGAGCAGTGTTAGAAGTGTTAAGCCTTTAAAAGTCATTGAAATGTTTCTGGCTGCTTTATTAATATCTAACAGTAAGTCCGAGGATGTCATATCCAGTTGTGGATGAATGTGTTTATATGAAATGAGAATTACAGGAAATACATTCCAAAATCAGATATAAATAAGTTTTGGATTATAGTTCCTTTATTCTTTCATTAAACAGTCACTAATTGAGTTCCTGTGTGATGAGTGATAGTTCCCTGCTTTCTAAAAGCTCATTGTCTAGTCTCATAAACAGACAAACATGGAGCAGGGTAGGTTTTATAACAATACCTTGTGAAATCGAAAGGGGTACCACTTAATCCAACCAGGTAGGGGGTGAGTCAGGGAAGCCCAACCTGGAGAAGATAAAGATGAGTAGAATTCACTGTAGCAAAGGAGCATGCTCCAGAGAGGATAGTGTGCAAAAAAAAAAAAACATACAAAGAAAGTAAGAGAGTTTATAATTAGGTAAGGAAGAATCAAAACAAGACAAAAACTTTTTTTTGGATATATAATTGGGTTCTCCTGAAGATACCTCCAGAAGTAAAACTAGAGAGAAAAACAAGAGCCTCATTCTGAAGGACTGTTTAGGCCAGGCTAAGGACATTGAGCTTTGTCCTAAGAAGAATGAGTGATTGAAAGATTATTAGTAGGACTGTGATAAAAAAACAATTTTCTCTCATAGCCCCAAGAGGAGACCAGCCTGTTAGGGCATGAAACAATAGTGCCTGTGAGGATAGGTATGTATGTGATAAAACTGGTAAAATAAATTGGCTAGGAAAAGACTAGGTGGATGGTAGTGCCATTTACCAAGATAATGTGTGCAGGAGGAAGCCTGGAAAAGGTGGTACTCAACATGGATTGTAGCATGAGTTAATGGGCAAACATTTTGTGTTCCGACTTTTTTAGGTTTATTTCTCTTATCCTCCAGTCTTTCATACAGGTTAGAAGATTGATTTGGAGGGATCATGTTAAATATAAAATCTACCACTTGCTGCATTTCTGATCTTAAAAAGACCCTATACTCTCTACAAGCCTGAGTATTCTCACTGGCAAAGTGATGATAGAATACTTGTATCACAGGGCTGTCACAAGTAAGGGTTAAAAGAGGAAATGCACCAAGTGCTTGGCACAAAGTGAGTGCTCAGTAAATGCCGGTTGTCATCACGACTGTTGCTCCTATCTGTTGAATGTGCACTGAGTGCAGGGTCCACGTTTCACTCAGCGTCGCGGGGCCCCCGAGGGCCTTTTCTGGCGGTCTGTATACCACCTGTCAGGAAGTAATTGTTGAATTGAGCCAAATTGAAATGGTAGAACAAATCAGATGAAGTTCCTGAAAATGGAGAAAGATTCATGCATATTTAATGAGCAATTTCAGGTAAATTAGTTCAGACAGTACAAGTCAAGAGAGACATTTGGGGATGAAGGACAGGAAAAAAGCAATGGTATTAATTAATTAAAGCGGAATGGAATTCCTTAGAGTAAAGAAAACAAACTCGCCCAAGGAAAGCTGCTGAAAGAGCGATGCTCCCAGGCACACAGGTCTTCCAAGCTTTCGGTCTGACGGTCTTCCTTTTTAGCTCAAGGTTTTACAAAGTCACCATCGTGACTGCTACTATAGAAATCGTACAACATATGACCACTTCAGGAAAACACATATAAGCCATAAACCTTAAAGAATTCTATGGTAGCCTAAACTAGAAACCTAATCTGAACACTGACTGAATTGTTTAATTGGCATCATGATCCTTGTTTTATTTTTTCATGGTCACTTAGTTTTTTGAATGTGAGCCATGTTCATCTTTAAGTATAAATAGAAAAGTAAAATAATTGTCTTTGCATGTTCAAACTAAACTTGTCCAACAGAGAAATAAAATAATTATATTTATTATTAACAGAGCATAATGCATAAATCGACTTGATGGAACACAACCTTAAGTGGAAATTATTTTGCTGTACTGGATTTAGATGTTTTGGAGTTAATTTACATGTTGCTGGGGTATGATTTCGTGTTTATCTAGCTCTAGTAGGTCAGTGCATGTAAATCTAAGCCAAGATGGCAAGGAAAGGGGAGAAAACACTTCTTTAACACCAGATAAATTCAGTGGCTGTCAAGCACTGAATTTTCTAACAAGCCTTCCAGGCAGTGCACTATGGCCCACTCTGTCCCAGAGAGTAGGTGACTTGTAAGCGTGCTGCTCTTAGAAGCACAAGGATGCCAGGCAGAGGAAAGGGAAGGGATCCCTGAGGAAGAAGTATCTTTTTTCATTCACACAGATATATGGGTAAATAACATTATGCTATATCCTATGCTCTGCATTGTCTTTCTACCAGGAAAAAAATCCTCAAGTACACAAATCAAGGTCTAGTTTCTTCCTGAAGACCAGCATGTATCTCTTTCCCAGCATCTTCAATAAATATAAGTCTGGTAGGTTGACTGGGAAATGAGAATCAACACAGATACACATTGGTGCTCCTGAACTTCCCGACCCCTCTCTGTGACTTTTCTCTAGAAATCTGTTATGATTTCTATAAGTGGTCCTTTCTCACAGGCTTTGGATCTGCCTGAGATCCTAAGAGCCTCTTTCCTTGATGCTCTTCTTGCCTGTGAGACGTCTCCTGCCATACAACCATGCCTGCTGCTTTTCCTACTCAGTCAGGAGGCTTGTTGGGGCTGTTCTCTGCCTCCCAGAAATGCAGCTTGGAGAAAAGCCAGGGCACTGATTGCCAGCATACACGGTACAGTTCTTCTAACTGTAACAGAGCCAACACCCACAGCTTTGCATGCTTTGATTACTTCCCTAATGAGAGATAAAGATAGTACGGTTGCTTCATTGCTTTCCAGTCAGAATAAACTGATTTGAAGATGCCTCTTTTCGCCCTTGTTTTGAGTTACTTGGAGAGTTCCAAATAAAATCTTTTGTCCAAACATAGCTGCAGAAAAAATATTTCCCTGTTCTTGTTTATATACTAGTCAATAGTTTGTGTTTAAATATGAGTTTTAGCATATTATGAAGCCTAACATAACCACCCAGTTAGAAAATTATATAAATCAGGCAACTCACATATAAAACAGATTTTAAAAATCTTTATATTTTCTAATGTTCCACAGAGACGATATCAAAAGTTTGGAAATTTAAAAACAGAGAGAATTTACATATATACTTCACTGGAAAATAAGTATCAAGAATGATAAAATCTATCATATAGAGAACCTGAAATTGAATTGAAAGGAAGCCGACCTCAGGTAGATTCTTGGATTTAGAAATAAGAGACTCACCTTCTGCCTCTCCTACCTCACCACACACACACACACACACACACACACACAGATACCGTTCAACAGGGATAATATATACACATTTGGGCTAAAAAATAATTATAATAATTATGACCAACTACGTGGAGAATGATACACACAATATCTTCGAGAACAAAGCCAACCATAAACTGAAGCATTAGCATCAAAAAACACCTCTATACCAAGTCATGTGTGAAAAGTGCCAGGAAGGAATATATTTGCTGAATTCTCTACTTGGTCCCCTTTAGGTTGCTTGTCCTGTAGAATTGTAATGGAAATGAAAAAAAGACCTGAAGTGTCACTAGCACTTATATAGATGCCCTTTCCCCATCTTGGATGCTCTGAAGCACTCTCTCACCATTAGCATGAAAGGGGCTCTTAACACCAAGCCTTCTCAAGCTTTTTCAAGACTTCCAGATTCTTCATTATCTGTCCCAACTATCTTCCCAGTTTCATCTTCAGAGCAGTCGTTCTCACATCCCCTATGCTCCTGCTTTCCCCAGGGTCAAGTCATTCTTCCTCTTCCTCCTCAGTAGTATGGAGAAGTATTTAAAAACTTTGACTCTGGATTCAGACACATTTGTATCCAAGACCCAGCTCTGCCACACACCCAGAGTATTAATCACAGCAAGGCATTTCATTCACTAATGACTGAAGAATTCAACAAAGTTTTATTGAGACTCTAGCATGTGCTGGGCTTTGTGCTGTGCATTGGGTTTAGAGTAAGAAAGTTCCTGTTCTCATTAGACCTTTATTTTAGTTAGAGAGACGGAAAATATTCGACAAGTGTCATGATGAAAAGTGAAGCAGGACAGGGACCTAGAGAGTGATGTGAGTGTGGATAGGAGAGAGGGCTGTGCTTTCCACAAGCTCATCAAAGGAAAGCTTCTCTGAGATGACATTTAAACCAGAGACCTGAAGGAATGAGGAAGTGAGGCCAGTTGATATCTGGGAGACGGAGTTCCAAGCATGGGCATTAGCAAGGGGGCATTCTTGGTGTATTTGAGAGAAGCAAAGAGAAGAAATGGCTGTAGTATGATGAATTCAGGAGACAGTGGTAGAAAATAAAGTCATGGAGGAGCTCAGAGGGAAACCATGTAGGATTTTGAAAGCTCAGTTAAGAATCTTGGGGTTTTTGTTTTGTTTTTTTAATATATTTTATTGATTATGCCATTACAGTTCTATTTCCCCCTTCATTCCCCTCCACCCTGCACATCCCCTCCCCCACCATTCCCCCCCTTTAGTGTACGACCATGTGTCTCAAGTTCTTTAGATTCTATATTTCCCATACTATTCTTGCCCTGCCCCCTATCTATCTTCTACCTACCATCTATGCTACTTATTTTCTGTACCTTCTCCCCCCTTCTCCTTCTCCCATTCCCCTGTTGCTAACCCTCCCTGTGATCTTCATTTCTATGGTTCTGCTCCTGATTTAGCTGTCCTCTTAGTTTGCTTTTGTTTTAGGTGTGGTTCTTAATAACTGTGAGTTTGCTGTCCTTTCACTGTTCATCTTTTTTGTCTTCTTTTTCTTAGGTAAGTCCCTTTAACATTTCATATAATAAGGGCTTGGTGATGATGAACTCCTTGAATTTGATCTTATCTGAGAAGCACTTTATCTGCCCTTTCATTCTAAATGAAAGCTTTGCTGGATAGATCAATCTTGGTTGTAGGGCTTTAGATTTCATGACTTGGAATACTTCTTTCCAGCCCCTTCTTGCCTGTAAGGTCTCTTTTGAGAAATCAGCTGACAGTCTGATGGGAACTCCTTTGTAGGTGACTGTCCCCTTAGCTCTTGCTGCTTCTAGGATTCTCTTCTTCATTTTAATCTTGGCTAATATAATTATGATGTGCCTTGGTGTGTTCCTTCTTGGGTCCAACTTCTTTGGGACTCTCTGAGCTTCCTGGATTTCCTGGAAGTCTATTTCCTTTGCCAGATTGGGAAAGTTCTCCTTTATTATTTGTTCAAATAAGCTTTTTCCACTGGTGGCTGTTCCTCTTCCCCTTCTGGTACCCCTATAATTTGGATGTTGGAACGTTTAAAGATGTCCTGAAGGTTCCTAAGCCTCTCCTCATTTTTTTGAATTCTTGTTTCTTCATCCTCTTCTGTTTGGTCATTTTTTTCCTCCTTCTGGTCCACTCCTTTGATTTGAGTCCCAGTTTCCTTTCCATTACTATTGGTTTCCTGTGCATTTCCATTCATTTCAATTAGTTTAGCCTTCATATGTTCCTCTAATTTGTGACTATAACCAACCAGTTCTGTGAGCATCCTGATCACCAGTGTTTTGAACTGTGCATCTGAAAGTTTGGCTATTTCTTGTTCGCATAGATTTATTGGCTCTGGGGCTCTGAGTTTTTGAGCCATGTTTTGATCTGTTTGTTCCTGTCACGTAGAAAGAGGTGTTCACCAGGGCGGGGCCACCTAGGTCGCTGGTTTGTGACGCTGTGTGTCGGGGCGGGGTCAGAGAGGGACAATGGTGGTCCCCTCTGCCACTTTCCGCCACTGGGGCCTGCACGGTCTGTCTCACCGCTTCGCTCCTTCACCGGTTTATCTGCGCTCGAGTGTGTGACTGTGGTCAGCCCTCAGTGGGTCCACCGCCTTGCGTACTCAGTGGGTCGGCCCACTACTCCACACCTGGGATCCACCTACGGCTGCTGGCGCGCCTGGGTTGCGCACCTGGGTAGGTCCGGTGGATCTTTCCTGCACGATCCCGCTCTGCTGCCGGCTCTGCCCCTCTTACCGGTTTGGCTGAAGAGTTTGTTGTTTTCAGACTTCTGTGTAGTTCAATTTTCTGTGGTTTGGCTGCGATTTTATTGCTAAAACTTTGTTGTTTTTAAACTTGGTTGTATGAGAAGGCGCAGTGCTTCCACCTATGCCTCCATCTTGGCGGAAGTCAAGAATTTTGGGTTTTATAGCAAGTGAAATGGGGAGCTGTTGAAAAGTTTGTTGAGTGCTGACTTTATCTGATTTGTGTTTTTAAAAGATTGCAAACAGACCAGCTCTATGGCAATGGCAGAAGCAGAGAGACCAGTTTAAAGCCTTATGCAAAAGTCTGAGAGTGAGAGAGATGAAAATCACTTGATTGGAGCAGTGGTAAAGATGATGAGATGTGGTAGGATAACTTTGGAGTCCTCTTCTGGAATTCCTTCCCATGGTTGTATTCCTGATCACTTGAAGTTGTCGTGAGAATTATATGGGATTTATTAGTGTAAAAGGCTTAGGGCAATTCTCAGCACATAGAAAGTGGTTAGCCAAATAGGGGTATTTTAACTATCAAGCTCAGCAAACATATCATCTCTTTGAAGGCTTCCTCACCATTTGTTTCCACCCGTCTTCATTAGCAGCACACTCCCTCTCTCCACTTGGCTTGCACTGCATATTGTATATACCATTATAGCAGCATTTATTATAGTGCGTCTTCATACTGTTGTTATGCTTTTGTTTTCTTAGCTAGAATGTGAGCTTGATGAAGTAGGTGACTATGACTTATTCTTCACTCTCAGAGCTTAACACAGTGCCTGACACATCAAAGTTTCTAAATGCATGTTTGTTGAATGAGTGAGTGGATGAATAAGCTTAAATCTTACTTGTTACATGAAGTTTTTAAATTTACCTGCATCTATACCAGTCATATAACTTAAAATGTATCACTTAGCCTATATTATTTTCTATACAAATTATTACATTTTTGCATGTTTATCTTGTTTTTAACTGGGTTATAAGGTCTTATGGATAGTTAATTGTATCTTTTATTCTTTGTATGTCTCAGAATATTATCAACACCTGGATCAGTTATTGTATTATTTTAAAAAGCTTAATAAATACATGCATGTGGGGACAACTTTGCCAGAAAGTCCCCCCCCCATCCACCACAGATGAAAGTAACACTACCAAGACATGATCTGCTTGGGGAGGAGAGGTGGCCAATCTCTCAGAGGAGAAAGGCCAAGAGCCCCTTCCTCAAGGGCTTTCATTGGGTTGTAATACACAGGAATACAGGTGGCAAGCATCAAACAGTAGATAACATTTCAAAGAAATCTGAGGGCTTAGTCTGAGTCAGTGTCTGTCAGGCAAGGGGGATGCAAAACCTTTGGGAGACATACTCACTTCCTGCTTGGACCCTTAACATATGAATGAAAGCACTCTTAGCAAAGCAGGCTTCACAGGACTTTAGGAATTCTTTCTTATGCCTGATCACCCCGGATTCCACTCTAGCTGGCAAGGGGCTGCACCGCCTCCTCCATCACAGGTTTTTGGGCTTAAGTGGATTAGAGCCAGGAAGTACTTCTCTCAGAGAACATGGGGACTCAGGCTATGTCAAAATAGCTGGGGGGAGGCGAAGGTCCATCACTCTCTCTTTGTTGCAGCTCCCCAAGTCCTTCCATGATTGCCTCCCAAGTGATCGTGTCTGGCTTAGGTTGCCCTTCCTCTGAGCGGTCGTACCTGTCATGGACTAACTGACCATGCATTGGAGGTAAGGGGATGAAGCAGAAGCAGCATTTGCTGTGAGAGACAAGCTTTGTCTCCTAAGCGGCTCTCATTCAGGAGGTCACTCACTCAATCTTAGCCATGGGGGGGTGGGCAGTTACAACTCCTGAAACCAGGCAGAGAAGTTCCCAACACATGCACAAGTGGACTTAAAATTATTTGAGAGACATCATATTACACATTTTTGATGGACTGAGTGAAAGATGATGTTAGAATACAATTACTATTGCAGGAGCAAAAGCCAGAGAAATTTTATAATGCTCTCGGGATAATGCAGGATAATCAGATCCCAGTATCATTTCAGTGCTCAAAACTTTCATAAAAACTTAGCTCATCCTTGGCTACTAAAGGGAGGAATAGGAAGAGTCTGACTATAGAATCAGACAGATTTGGGCTCTGGTGTTTTCAGAAAAAATGTCATGGGAATAGTTAGACAAAATAATGAAAGATATACAAAATTTAAGGGGATGTCTTTGTAATATCTAGATGAGTTTCTGCCCCAATACAGAAAGAATACAACAAACAAAAAGGAGCTTTCTGTTGGTAGGAAGACATTTAAGTATCTCAGCCAGCAAATGATGGAAAACTCTATTGAGGAATGTAGCAGCCTGAAGGGGTTTAAGATTTCCCATGAATGGACAGAAGCATTAGGAATGTATAACTTGGATTTGAAGAACACAGGTGAAAAGACCACCCCAGTTAGACAGTATATTACTATTTTACTGCTTTGTACCAAGTTACCATAAGTTTTGCAACTTAAAGCAAAACAAATTTATAGCCTCATCATTCCTTTGGGGGGAGTCTGCATCTGAGTTAACTGGATCCTCTGCTCAAGGTCTCATCGGACTGAAATTAAGGTGCCATCCAGGGCTGTGATCTTATCCGAAGGTTGATGGTTCTCTTTCAAAGCCAGCAGAAAGATGCTGCCATGGTTTTTGTCTTTTTCAAGGCTCATCTGACTAGGTCAGAACCACCCCAGGCATTGATTTTCATTTCACTTACTCAAATTCTTTACATCTGGAAATTCATTACATTTGGGAAATCCCTTTTGCCATACATCATAATGATTAAAGTAGGAACAGCCCATCAGGTTCATAAGTTTTACCCACACTGGAGGAGCAATGACTACACAGGTTGTGTATTCCAGGCAGCAGAAATCTTGGAGGCCACCATGGAATGCAGTCTGCTGCAGAGAACAATGAGTTAGGTAAACAGGGCTGTGTGTCTGACAGCACTGTAGATAAGTTTCCAGGCATTTCTGATTGCTAATTAACTTTTTTCCCAAGAGAAAACAGCCAAATTTAGTATATACATATATATGGGAACTGCTCATACATGAGAGTAACTCTAATCTTCAAGAAACCTCAGTAAACTCAGAAGACATCCCCCAAAATTACTTAAGAAAATGACATCAAAATTATTGGAGATGATATATTGTGTCCTTATCTTTTAATGCTGACAAAATATATAAAAATTTAAAATATAAATGGCACAGTGCCAAAATTTGTGTTCAAATATTTGTACTTATTTTGTAGTGTTTAAAAAACTTAGGCTGATTAGAATAACAGGTAATTCCAAGTTAAAATGATAACTGAGTCATTGTTTTAGACTTATAATTTCAGATTGAAATCATACTTGGAACAGTTAAGAGAACCTAAAGTTCACCATATCTGTAAATTTAATTTATTTGATTTAAAAGAGTTATCTAAATTCTTGGGAAGTTTAAGCGTCTTTACTGATGTACTTAAAAAAGAAATACAAATACATTAATAAATGTGGCTAAATAATC
This sequence comes from Artibeus jamaicensis, assembly GCF_021234435.1. Lineage (NCBI taxonomy): Eukaryota > Metazoa > Chordata > Mammalia > Chiroptera > Phyllostomidae > Artibeus > Artibeus jamaicensis. The sequence continues at coordinate 18,586,001 of NW_026522025.1, read as the reverse complement.
AAGAAATTTAATTAAGTAGTAAAATCTTCCTTAAAAGTAATTATGAATATATTGATAAAATTTATAAACTAACATACAAGCTTAAGGAGCACAAGGGTTTCAAATAAACTAAATACAAATTTTGTACCCAAATAACCTTGAATAGCTTTTTTCTGGACATAAAAATGCCCTCAAGAACATAAAAGTACTGATATACATATAAGAAATTTCAACTCTGCTATTTTATATAATCTTTGTCAAGTCATTTAACTTCTCTTAGTATCAGGTTTTCATCTGCAATATGGGGGTCATCATATCAAGTTACAGGGCTGCTCTCTAAGGAGTAAAGGATATTTTGCATAAAGTGTTCATCACATGTAGGTATATAAATAATGAGAGCTTAGAGAAAAAAATTCAGTTCTTCTCTTAAACAAAAGAGTAGAGGCCTTGTTTATAGTCCATCCATCCCATGGATCCTTTAAGTTTCATCCTCCATACATCCTCTTACATAACAATTAGTTTGTTACTTTTCTAGGCACAAACGATATTTAGAGGATTCCTATCAGTGCTCAAGACAATACCGTATACTGGCTCAAACCCCAGAAGGGGTTGACCACATCCTTCAGATCTTCAACAAAATTGACTGCAGGAAAGCAATGCAAACCAATCTCTCATTTAAAATTTGAGGCAAGGGCTTCTGATCAAGGTGGTAGTATAGGCAGACATGGCTCACTTCTTCATACAACCACATCAAAATTACAGCTAAAGCATAGAACAACCATCACTCAGAACTTTCAGAAATCGAACTGAATGGAAATCTGACAACTACAGAATTTAAGAAACCATTTTCATCCAGATTGGTAGGAGGGGCACAGAAATGGAATGGCTGGTTCCTCACCCACATGTGGTGGATAAAAATTCAGGAGACAGGTCTCAGGAGCAAGGAGCCCCAGCACCACATCAGGCCCACTACCCCAGGGTTCCAGTGCCAGGGAGATAAGTCCTATAACTTCTGGCTACAAAAACCAGCAGGGATTGAGTCGGTGGAAGAAACTTCTGGAGCCCCAAGCAGTTCCTCTTAAAGAACCCACACATGGACTCACCTACTCAGACTCACTCCCTCTGAGCTCCAGCAGTGGGGTAGCATCTTGAAAGGCATTAGTGGCACACAGGGAGAAACTGAGATATCTGGCATCAAATTGAGTAGAGGCCATTGTCCCCTTTCTAAACCCTCCCCTCACCAAACCAGCAAGGTGGTGCCATATCTGAGACTCTATCAAACTGGCTACCACTGTTTGATCAGCCATGGAGATCCCTAGTGACTGTGCCTCACCCACCCAACTTATATGCCCACCCAAGCTGCTGTTCCGTATGAATGTCTGGTCTTGGCTCATGCCTCACAACTTCCTAAATCCTCTCAAATAAGCAACAGCTGGCCTCAGTGAGTCCCAGTCCCAGCACTAGTAGCAGCCACCCTAGATTCACAGCTGGGCTTTGCCTGGGAATCTCCAAGGCTAGCACAAGTAGAAGCTATCTCAGATTGCTTTATAGTTCAGGCAGGGTAGCCCCAGGCCTTATAGTACAGGCAGGGTAGAGGTGGGGGCTCATCTTTGCCTGCACCACCCACAAAATCCCAGGGCCAGCACACCCAGTGGAGAGCTACACAGGACGTCAGAATACCACCACTCTGCGCCTGCATAGCTGATCCTCTACAGAAGACAGAGGCTGGTAGTAAGTGTTCACAGTCAATCCTTATAACTGACTGGCCTGGGTAAATACCTCTCATTGATCTTCCAACAGTAGCCAGGGCAAAACTACAAGAGGAGGGGGTACTCAGCCCACACAAAGGGTGTACCTCCAGTACATACCTAGGGTGAAAGGGGAGGCTGTGCCATTGGACTCTATAGAACCCCACAAATTACATTAGGCCACACAACAAAGACATGGAGTCAAAGCAGTGCTACTTAATACATATAAAGAAACACAGGGAGGCTGCCAAATCAAGGAGACAAAGAAACATGGCCCAAATGAAAGAATAGTTCAAAACTCCAGAAAAAGAGCTAATTGAAATGGAGAAAAGCAATTTATCAGCTGTATAGTTCAAAACATGGTTTTTAAGGATGCTCAAAGAAATTAGTGAGGACCTCAGCAGCATAAAAAAAGACCCAGTCAGAAGTGAATAATACACTAATTGAAATAAAGAACAATTACAGGAAATCAATAGGAGGGTGGATGAAGCTGAGAATCAAATCAATGATTTGGAACATAAGGAAGCAAAAACAAACAGAACAACAAGAATAAAAAAGTAAAGTAACTGAGGATAGTGTAAGCAGCCTCTGGGACAACTTCAGGAGGTCCAGCATTCACATGATGGAAGTGCCAGAAGGAAAAGACAAAGAGCAAGAAACTGCAAATCTATTTGAACAAATAATGAAAGAAAACTTTCCTAATTGGTGAAGGAAACAGACATGCAAATCCAAGAAGCAGAGAGAGTCCCAAACAAGATGGATGCAAAGAGGCCCACTCCAAGACACGTTAAAATGTCAAAGGTTAAAGATAAAGCGAGAATCTTAAAAGCAGCCAAAGAAAAAAAATTAGTTACAGCAGAGTTCCCGTAAGACTGGCAACTGATTTCCCAAAAGAAACTTTTCAGGCTAGAAGGAATTTGCAAGAAATATCCATATCCATGAAGAGCAAGGACCTACAACCAAGATTGCTTTACCCAGAAAAGCTATCATTTAGAATCAGAGGGCAGGTAAAGAGCTTCCTAGACAAGAAAAAACTAAAGGAGTTCATCATCACCAAACCATTATTATATGAAATGTCAAAGGCACTTATTTAAGAAAAAGAAGATAAAAAATATGAACAATAATAGAGCAAAAAATACATATCTATCAACAATTGAAGCCAAAAAATAAACTAAGCAAACAAGAAGAACAGAGACAGAATCATGAATACAGAGAGCATTTTGATGGTTGCCAGTTGCGTGGCAGGTGTGAGGGAATGGGTGAAGAGGTGAGGGGATTAAGAAGTCAGATAGGTAGTTACAGAATGGCCGAGGGGATGTCAAGTACAGTATAGGAAATGGAGTAGCCAAAGAACTTGTATGTGTGACCCATGGACATGAACAATGGTGGGGGGGTTGTGGGAGATGCTAGGTGGAGGGAGGCAAAGAGGGTAAAACCAGGACAACTGTAATTCCATAATCAATAAAATATAATTCTTTAAAAATTCGAGGCACAGAAGACAGAGAGTGTCAGTCTCCAAGAACTTTATGCAACCAAACAAGTGTTTTTGTGCCAAGATCTGGAGCCAAATTGCTGTAACGGGATTCAGAACATTAGGGGAAGGGACAAGTTGGCATTCCCTCTAGGTTAATAGTCTCTTGGTGAAATGTCACTGGATTTGTGTCAGAAGGGGCAGAAAAATGCAATCCTGTCTGGATACAGTGCAAATAGAGAACGGAGAAGTAGACCCATTCACTCTACATGACTTACAATGTATTGTGGTTAACAGAGACAAATCTACTTTCTTCAAGGTCCTGTATTTGGAGACTGAAAATGCTGTGTAAAGTGAATTGTTCTGAGAAATCATAAAAATCTTCAGTTGTGTTTAATTTCTTTTAAAAATGCAGGTGATTTTTTAAAATGAGAATTCTGGAAGGGAACAAACACAAATACAGAAAACTGTGTGTAAGAAAGAGACAGACAGAGAGGGGCAAAGGAGCAATAAAGGAACAGAGGGTCTCAGAGAAAGAAAACAGAAAGGGACAGATTCAGAGAGAAGCCGCAAGGTAAGACCCGTAAGACCGAGGCACAGAGAAACAAGCACGAAAGATGATACTAAAACACAAAGAGGCCCGACACTGGGAACGAATGAGACAATAATGGTAGACTCTGGGAAAATATGATTTTGAAAGAAAGGACCCAGCCAGAGGACCAGGGGAGAAAATCAGAAAAGAGATAACACCGGGCAACATGCAATTTAGTAAATACGTATTGTGTGACCTTGGGGAACATAGCAACCTAATGGAACTTAAGTGGAAGTAAATTCAATTCCCCAGTTCTGAAGGGTGGGGAAGATTAAGTCTGTGGAGCTGCCTTGGGGCTCAGGAGGTGTGAGCGTGTGCAGACGCACACTGTGCTCTGCTTCTGTCTAGCAGGTTGGCCCCCAGCGCAGTTCTCGGCCTCCTTGGATTGGCTGGCAGCTCTGTTTTCCTCGGTCCCACAGAGGAAAAAACAAGCGCAAGGAAAGATAGAGATATATCTATATATTTATCAATATATACCTTTATCAATATATCTGTCTATATCGATATCTATACCTACATATCTATGTCTTACAAGTTTTACTTAGTAGCAACACCATATTTCTCCATCAAACAAAAATCTGGAATCTAGGTAGTTAAAGAAAGAGAAATGTTAAAAAAAAATTTAAACGCTGAATTGGAGACCACTTTCATCAGGCTAACCCTCTCCCATGTCTTCATTTATATGATAGTGTGAAGTGGTTTAAAAACAAATATTACTATTTAAAAAGTCTCAGCACAGAAAACATTTCTTAGGAATATCAGAGTATGCAGACACACATCTGATCAAAATGTCTCTGACGGACCTGCAGAAAAAGAAATGTAGTTTGTTATATGACTTGGTGTCCACAAGATAAAAATACACCAGGGATTTAGAAGAACAACTGCTCCAGGCATCAGGTTCTATATAAAATAGACTTGCAAGGGAAGGATACCACCGTCTCAACTCATTACACCTCACCAGTGAACCCACACCCCTCAGACCAACCCATCTGGTAAAACTAGAAGGAGACACATGGCAGAATACTTTATGAGAACACCAGCTTTCCTTTATTCTTCCCATATTTCCCTACCTCACAGCTGGAACTTAAGCAGTTGCTGGTCTCTGGGACTTTTGTTGGCTGGAAACAGAAGATGCGTAAAGCAAAGGGTTCTTTGTGTCCTGCAAAAGTAAGAAGTTCTTGAAGAAACTAAGCTACTATTATCCTGAGGATGCGGGTAAAGGGAGTAACTTTGAGAAACTTGGAAAGAGGGAGCCATGTCTCCCAGACCAAACAGGGGATTAAAGTCAAGTTCCACGAACTGCTCAGTAGTAAAAATAACACTCCAGGGAGGTGGCACATGACAGTGGGACTCTTTGATGTAGCAGAAGAGTGGTACCCTAGGCACTGGAGTTCTAACCTCTGCCAAAGGTCCATTGCCTCAAAGTGAGATGGAGCAGGCGAGTAGCCAGGTCAGGGGGATCAGATCACACCCTCCTGAACAAGAAGAATCTCTGTTGGACCAATGACCAGCGGCTGCCTCTCAGATGACGTGGCACTACCTACAACTAACTCTAGGACCTCAGCACAACTTCATGGTGTGGTGAGTACCAACAGTGACTGTGATTGAGTTTTACACCACCCCAGCAAAAGGCTTAGACAACAATTTTATAAACTAGATATTTCTCATGTACCTGTGTTTGTGGTCCGAATGTCATGCCTGCTACTCAGACTTTGACAAGATATAGAGCTAGGGCTAGTAACCCTTGGGTACCTTACTTAATTTCTCTAAGTCTCAGTTCTCTCGTCTTAAAAATGAGATAAAAATAGAAATTAATTCATAAGTTACTCTAAGTAGTGATCATTAATTAGAGACTAAGATTCAGTGCCTGGACCATAACAAATGTTCATTAATGGTTGTTACTTTTGTTTAGTTTGAAAAAATGAGTCCACTATAAGCGAGACAAAATTTTGACAGAAAGCTTTCAGCCATTGCACGAACACAAGCCCTGCAAAGAGGGAAACGTCATCAGTTCTGCACACTGTTTACAAGATAAAAATAAATTACTAGTTCTCCAAAAGAAATACCACTGTCCCTTGCAGGAAGAACAAGATGATGTGGCCAAGAAAAACACCAACTATCTCTGACAACTTGACCAACATGGGGCCACACCCATTCAGAGCATCAAGTCTAACAAACCTCAAAATTACGGGAAGAACAACAAAAGCAATTCAAAGAGCTTAATATGGCAATAACTTTTAAAAAGTCAACTAGCAACCTTCTCCTCCCTTCCTCCAACATGACCACAGCCGAGGGTAAAGATATTTTTAATTCTCTGGGTGACCAACTGAAACAAACTTGACAAGCAGGCTGGTAAACTTGATAAAAGTATCTTAATATGACAGATATACTTCTCAAATGGAATGTGGGAAGGAGGAACATACTTTAATTTTTGATAAGCTAAAATAGCACTTTTAAATGGAGTGGCCTCACATAAAGATTTGGCAGAAGAGTCAACTTCAGGTCAGATAAGCCTCCGGCGATTTGGTAGGAAATCAGGTTTGCATTCACGTTAGAAATCTTAGTGTGACCTCAGGGTCTCCTCATTCCTCCTCTAACCTGCCCAAATCACTTGGAACTAATCACTGGTCTCAGTTCAGGTCTGTTGCCCAGTGGCCTATGGTACAAAAATCTTATTTAACATTTCAACAAACATTCCTTGAGCTTTTGACTTGAACCTTGCACAACAAACACATAGGCGGACAGTCCCTATTGTCAGCCCCATCTCAAAACCCTGTCACAGCCACCCCCCAGCTTTGCTCACTCAGTCCTGCACCACCTGAGCTGCTTCCTGTGGTGCCAATCACCCACAAGTGCGGTGGCATGCTATTTCTGCCCCTCTGAATGGCTATGGCACAGCTATGACTCAGGGTTTCTGAGCTCTTGAGGTTTAGCTTTTCTCCTGATAATGAGAACTCAAGCATGAGTTTCCTCTAAAGATTCTATTTTGTAAGATAAGGCTTCCACTTTGTCTTCCATGTGGCTTCTTATTCTAGAAGTCCTTACGGTTCTCTCCATCTGTCCTGGAAGGGGTCTGCCTTGTTTGGGGCAGCCTTGCCTCACTGGAAATAAAGTTATTCAGAGCACAGCCTTGGTGGCTGTGATTCTGCCGCCTGTAGACAGGCTTCCCTACTGACACCTCCTGGGACGTTTAAATTCCACTTGTTTCTTACTCTGTGCCCTCCTCCAGGGAACTCTGCTACAAAAAAAGGTAAACCACACAAACTCCAAGGATGGATAATTTAGCCATTGGTGTCTGTTGAATGAGTGAATAAAATGTGTAGCCATTCATTCAAAATATTTAATGAATGCTTGCTGTGTCAGACCCCGGGTGAAGTGCTGGAGTTATGGAGACAGGAAACCGTAGACTCTATCATCAGGGAGTGCATGGTCTCAAAGAGAAAACACAGACAAGTCAAACAATTATAAGTGGTATAGTGGAAATATTAGAAAACACATGGGGACATGGCAAGGGAGAGCCAAAGTTTGATTGTGAGAGTGTCACAGTATATCTAAGGTATGATATATGTTTTGCTCAGGAGTTTGACTTTTAAATTCTAGGGCCCAAATGGCAAATACAATTAAACTTGAGGGCCCACCGGCTCCTGCCTGTCACAGTATTTAGTAAAGTCTATTACAGACAAGAAAGGGAAGACCATGACATAAATGCTACTTATTTGCAGCCTAAACAGAGACAATCTTGAACCACTCAAGGGATTTGTTAATTTGCAGAATAATGTACCTAGAAGCTACTCTCTTGCCACCCAAGCTGGGAGAGCTTTTCCAGGGTTTAGCCTGGCCTTGTGGGCATATCTATGACAATGAAATGTCCTCTATCTTTCCAGCTATTTTAATTACAGGGGGAAAACCTACAGATTCTGAATTGTGATACCTACCCTTTGCGGAGAAAATATAAAACTGGTGGAAAGGAATAAGCAAATAAAAAATATAAATAGTGTAATAAATTAAAGGCACCTTCTTAAAATGCACAGAAGACAGAATAGCAACATCTGCCTGAATGGTTGGAAAATTCTCCACCAAGTGGAATGTAAGAGTCCTGCATGACAAGTGGAAGTCTGAGAGGTGGAGAAGGGCACTGCGGGACGAGCAAACAGTGTGAGCTAAAAGCATGTGATGTGTGCGAGTAGCGTCTATTTAGCACACGGCAAAAGCGTTTGGTATGGCCAAGGTATTGGAGGACCAGGACCAGTGGCAGACATACAGTTTCAAGTCAGGTTGGGCAATGCACAGGGCTTTGTACAATATGCTAAGAGGTCACTTGGGTAGAACTGTTTCTAGGTGCACCTGATGAAATAAGGAGAACATGTAAGTTAGAGAGCATGGAGGCAGAGAAAGTAGTTAGCAATCTGTAATGGCACTCACAGCAGAGCCAGAAATAAGAGGATCCACCTTGTGTCCTGCTGCCTGTGGGGAAATACAGAAGCTGGGTTTGAGTTCTGGTGCCTTTACCAAGAGCCCGGACCTTGCAACAGGCTGAGAGAACACCTGAAGTCTGTAGAGCTGCTGGTGCCCTCTAGTGGTAGCCCACTTGATGGCTAGAAGATGGGAACCATCCAATTCCTCCTTCATTTCCCAGGTACCGTCCGCGTGCTGGCTTCTGCGACAGCTGCTGGAACCCCAGATCTTTAAAACATTGATTTTTCACTCAAGAAGCTCACAACTTAGGATACGAGACACAGAGATGGACACATCAGAATAATAGTGTGTGGTCAGTGCACCTCCCCCCATAAACCGTGCATAAGAGAGAGTTCCTTTCTAAGAGGGGTGATTAAATGCTGGACCCTGGGGGTTTTGATCATGATTGATGTCTGGGCTGGCAGTATAAAAGGCTTCCTAGAACGCGAGATTGGGCTCTGAAAGACTAGAACATGGCAATTAATAGGAGATGAGCCTTCCAGGAACAGAGGTCAACTCGGGTTATTTGCAGAAGTGCAAGAAGCTGCACATTCCAGGAGCATCCAACAGGATTGGAACAAGGTAGATTTTGCAGTGGCCCTTTCTGAGGGAGTCTAAATGGTACCCAGTGTTTCCCAAAGAGTTCCATTCAGCATTTACTAAGCGTATTCTAGAGACAATGTGGTATGAAATAAAATACTGTTCTATCCCTCAAGGTGCTTACAAGTCAATTGCATTATGACAGACATTCAGACAGATGTGAAGGGATGATTTCTATACATTACAAGTTACACACAAGTAGCATTTGGCAGCAAAGGAAAAGAGGCATTTGCATTGAAAGAAGCTGGTAAGGAAACCTTCACAAAATGGGAAGCACTTGACTTGAACTCTGAAGAACAAATGTGTAGGAATAAGCCTACCTGAGGCGCTGTGGAGGGATGGGAGACAGGGAGGAAGATTCTGCCTCCATTGTTTGACACAGCACTGGCCAGTGTCATCTGGCCACTCTGTTCATGCTTTTACTTTCCTCCACTGAGTCCTCTTCTTCTTAACCATCCTGGCTGGGATCACCCCACACAAAACACTGTACTCAGCCCTCTGATATTTGCTTTGTTTCCTCTTGGTGACTTCATGCATACCCATGGCTTCCACTTGCAAGCTTCAAATGTTTTACTCAGGGGGAACTTCACATTATCGGGTACATCACTTTTTACCCAGAAAGTCGGGGTATTCCTAATTGGGTAGGGATATTCCAAATGGAACCCACCATCTTTACCCTCTGAAGGCCTCTCCTCCCCTGGATGGTGTCTCACCCACCCTTCAGTGGCCTGGTTTTTATAAGTCAAATCCCTTAAAAGGACTCCAACTTACTCCCTTTCTTTCCCCAATGTCCAGTACCTCTTGAAGTTATGTCACACTTATAAAGTCCTATTCTTTCTGTGTTTACTGCCTTAATTCAGTCCTTTATAATCTCTTGGCAGTGGCTTCCTAATCTCTCTCTGCTGCTAGCTCTCCTCCTCAGTCCATCCTGCTTTGTGACTGCTACAATGGTATTTCTTTTTTTTAATCTATTTTATTGATTATGCTATTACAGTTGTCCCATTTCCCCCCTTCATTCCCTTCTACCCTGCATACCCCTCCCATCCACATTCCCCCTTTAGTTCATGTCCGTGTGTCCGAAGTTCTTTAGCTTCTAGATTTCCCATACTATTCTTGCTCTCCCCCTATCTATTTTCTGTCTGCCATCTATGCTACTTAATCTCTGTACCTTTTCCCTCTCTCTCCTCTTCCCACTCCCCTGTTGCTAACCCTCCATGTGATCTTCATTTCTATGGTTCCGCTCCTGATCTAGCTGTCCTCTTAGTTTGCTTTTGTTTTAGGTGTGGTTGTTAATAACTGTGAGTTTGCTGTCCTTTCATTGTTCATCTTTTTTATCTTCTTTTTCTTAGGTAAGTCCCTTTAACATTTCATATAATAAGGGCTTGGTGATGACGAACTCCTTGAACTTGACCTTATCTGAGAAGCACTTTATCTGCCCTTCCATTTTAAATGAAAGCTTTGCTGGATACAGCAATCTTGGATGTAGGTCCTTGCTTTTCATGACTTGGAATACTTCTTTCCAGCCCCTTCTTGCCTGTAAGGTCTCTTTTGAGAAATCAGCTGACAGTCTGATGGGAACTCCTTTGTAGGTAACTGTCTCCTTATTTCTCACTGCTTCTAGGATTCTCTCCTTCATTTTAATCTTGGCTAATATAATGATGATGTGCCTTAGTGTGTTCCTTCTTGGGTCCAACTTCTTTGGGACTCTCTGAGCTTCCTGGACTTCCTGGAAGTCTATTGCCTTTGCCAGATTGAAGAAGTTCTCCTTCACTATTTGTTCAAATAAGTTTTCCACTTGTTGCTCTTCCTCTTCCCCTTCTGGTACCCCAATAATGCAGATGTTGGAGTGTTTAAAGATGTCCTGGAGCTTCCTAAGCCTCCCCTCATTTTTCCGAAGTCTTGTTTCTTCATTCTTTTCTGTTTGGTTGTTTCTTTTTTCCTTTTGGTCCACTTCATTGATTTGAGTCCCAGTTTCCTACCCATCACTATTATTTCCCTGTGCATTTTCCTTTATTTTACTTAGTGTAGCCTTCATTTTTTAATCTAATTTGGGACCAAATTCAACCAATTCTGTGAGCATCCTGATCGCCAGTGCTTTGAACTGTGTATCTGATATGTTGACTATCTCTTTGTTCCTTAGTTGTATTTTCTGTGGAGCTTTGATCTGTTCTTCTGTTTGGGCCATTTTTTTTTGTCTTGTCGCACCTGTTATGTATGAGGGGCAGAGCCTTAGGTGTTCGCCAGGGTGGGGCAACCCAGTTGCTGGGTTGTGACATTGCATGCAGGGAAGGTGTCTGAGAGGGAACAATGGTGCTTGCTCCACTCTCTGCCAGATTTCAGTTCCTTCTACCGCTTCCCCCAAGCAAACTGGGCCCTTCTGGTGCTGATTCCGTGTGGGTGGGCTTGTATACATTCTAGGACCCTGTGGGTCTCTCCAACAAACTCTCCTGTGAGGCTGGGAGTCTCTCTCAGCACCTCAACCCCCCATAAGTGTTTTCAATTGGTGTTTTGAGGCTTTGCTTCTTGGCACTGGGACCCCGGGATGCACAGTCTGTCTAACTCCCCAGTTTTGCCTGGTTTATCTGAGCGCAAATGTGGGACCACCTAGTCAGCTAGCTGCCTTGCATGCAGTGCCCCACTTCACAATCACCACCTCGCTGGGTCTGCCTGTTGCCACTGCGCACCCAGGGTCTGCCCGCTGCCGTCTTGTGTGCCCAGGGTGCCTTGTATGCTTGGAGCTACCGCTTTTTGTGCCTTGACCCCTCTCTGCCAGCTACCAGACTCTGCCCTGCTTACCCGTCCGGATGAATGTGTCTATCTCCTTGGTTGTCTGACTTCCATACAGTTCAATTTTCTGTCATTTCTGGTTGTTATTTTGTTTCTAAATTGTTGTTGTCCATATTTTGGTTGTGCAAGGAGGCACAGTGTATCTACCTATGCCTCCATTTTGGCCGGAGGTCTTCCAAGGTGGTATTTTTAATAAGCAGGTCTGATCTTGCATCATTTGCTAATCCACCCCTCCTGCTTAAAATGCTTCCATGTTCCCTACAACCTTCACACTCAGGTCTCGGCTCCTTATAGGTGGTACAGGAACCTCTCCTACTAATTTCTCTAGCCTCATTTGTCTCTTCTGCTTTCAGAAATTCTCTAGAAGTTCTAAACAGGTTGCAGGTCTTTCAGAATATTATGCTGTTTTATACTTTCCTGCCTTGAAATGCTGCCACCTAGAATACTCTCCCCATCACTCTTCCCACATGGGAAACTCCAATTTACCCCTCAGAGCTCAGTTCCATGTCACTTCCTCCCAGTGAGCCTTCCTTGACTCTCCCTTTTGGATAGATAACCACTTTCTTCCAAGAGCTACTCTGGACCAAGTATGTGCATCTATTATTATGCCATTTTGTGATGAACTGCCTGCCCAACTGTACCTTGCTCCAGGCTTGAATAGCAGTTTAGCCAAATAATTAAGAAAGTAGAAACAAATCCCAGCTCTGCCACTTATCAGAGTGAACTTGTGCAAGTTATTTATCTCTAGTCTTAGTTTTCTCATCTGTTAAATGGGATGATGATAGATAATAGACAGCCTTATAAAGTTGCTGTCAGGTTAATGTATACCAAACACTTTGTGCCTGGCATATAGTAAGTGTTATATAACATTAGTTATTTGATCATAAGTGCGATATATATAATAGGAAAATATTGTCATGCTTAATGTTGTCCCACAGCTCCCTTAAACTATCTTCATTCTTTTTGAGGTTTTTTTTTTTTTTATTTTGTTGCTCTGTCTGGGTTTTTTTTCTACCTCATCTTCCAACTCACTGATTTGATTGATTTTCTGCTTCATCTAGCCTGCTTTTAATTCCTTCTAGTGTATTCTTCATTTCAGATATCGTATCCTTCATTTCCTTCTGGTTCTTATTCATAGTCTCTCTGTCCTTTTTCTTGCTGACGTAATTCTCACTAAGTTCCTTGTAGGTCCCATAAGTTCCGTGTAGTTGTCACTGACTTCCTTGAGCATCCTTATAACCATTACTTTGAACTCTATGTCTGATAGGTTGCTTGCCTCAACCTCATTGAACACTCTTTCTGGGGATTCTTCCTTTCCTTTCAATTGCATTTTTTCTTTGTATCCTCATTTTAGGTGACTCTTTTTCTGATTCTACGTATTAGATTGATCTACTTTGACTGCCTGTCTTCATGGGGTGGCCTTCTGTAGTAGGAGACCTGTGGGGCTCTGAAGCAGACTCCTTGATCTCCTGAGCTGGATGCTCCCGGATACCCCTTATGTGGGCTCTGTTGTGGTAACTGGAGAAAGTTAATCTAGTCTTGAAGGTCAGGAACTTTCCTTTAGACAGGAAATTTCTCTGATATATGAAAGACTAAAAGTCTTACTTTAGATAACTAAAATAAGATGGTAGAAGCTGTGGCAGGTAGCACCCAGCAGAGAAAACAGCATACACAAAGCCCAGAGTCAGGAAGAAATTTGGCACACCTACATTTTGTTCCTTGTGTCTGATGTATTGCTGTGTATGGTACCCAATTTGTGTACAGAATGACCCTCCACAGACCTCTAGGATTGAACTTTCTAATGATGATTTCCTTCGCAGAAAACTTCCATGATTCTCTATTGCCTACTTAATGACATATTAATTCCTTAGTTGTTTTTCATGACCCAATATAATATGGGCTCTGATAATGGTTCAATTTTATCTCCCATAAATCATCTACTCAACAATAAACATTATGAACTGCTTGATATTCCCCCCACATTCCTTATTTTTTCTTATTTCCCCACCTTTACTCAAGTTGATATTGTTACCAAAATGCTTTCTTCTCCATTTGCATCCATGCTTGTTTTTCCACATAATATTCACTTGTTCTGTGTGTGATGTGCTTTGCTGTTTTATTTTGTAATCTATCTTACTTTAATCTACTTCAGTTTTTTAAAACACTCAAGTTGCAACTTACCAAAGTGATTTCACAACCCACAATAGATCTTAACCCAGAGTCCAAGATATTGTCCCAAAGGCCTTAATGATTTTTCCAAGTTATATGATTTTTGAGCGAGGTTGACTTTGGTAGATTCTAAGTTTTCTTCCAGCAGTAGAGTCCTCTAACTCAGTTACATCTCGATTATTGCACATCTATATTCTCTGGAGACATGATCAATGGAGGAACAAATCATACAGAGCCAAGGCATCCTGAGGATACTGGGCAAGGCATCTTAATTTGTAGGAGATGTCATACTTTGCTGTTTCAATCCTGACAATGTTCTGAACTAAAGTCCCTAACTGTATTGAGCTGTTCCAGAGCACATATTATACAAAGATGAATATGGTGGGGAGGGATTTTTATTCTAGCTATAACTGGTAACACAAAAACAAAAACAAAAACCTCTATTAGCAAGTAAATCCATGACAATCAGCTGTAAATGTAACTCATTTATGTAATAAATTTACCTTTGCAGCTTGATTTGCTGTATATTTCCCAAGAAAAATGCGTCAATCTTTTGTATGAGGTCTGTCTGGCAAAAAGCCCAGCCATAGTTAATATAATGAGAACAGTTTGTGCAACACTGGTATAACTTGGCAGCTGAGGAGAGTGGACTGGAATGCGCATGTGTAAACAAGGATGACTTCACTGTACTAGTCAGTGGGGGTGGTAGATGACACTGAGTGAGCATGTGTACTGTGTGGCTGTCGCATTCAAAATGACTGAATGAATAGAGCAATGAATCTGCATCAAATTTTGCCTTAAGCTTAAACATTCCTCTGCAGAAACTATTTAGATGTTTCAGAAGGTCACAGCTACGGGAAACTGGTGATTGGCAGCTTCATCGTGACTACATGGCCTCTCATGTATCACATCTCGTGCAGAGTTTTTTTGTAAAACATCAAATCACCCAGGTAACTCAGCACCTCCACAGCCCACATTTGACACCCTGTGACTTCTGGCTTTACCTAAAACTAAAATCACCTTTGAAAGGGAAGAGGTTTTAGACTGTCAATGAGATTCAGGAAAATATGACAGGCAACTGATGGTGACTGGGAGAACTGTCTGAGGTCCCAATGTGCCTACTTGGAATAGCGCTGAGGTGTCATTGTCCTACGTACAATGTTTTTTGTATCTTGTATCTTTGTCAATAAATGTCTCTATTTTTCATAGCACATGGCTAGATACATTCTGGACAGACCTTGTAATAATCACTCTTCAAAAAAGGTATTTTTTAAAGTTGTTTTTATATCTTAGGTTAACTTTTAGTGGAGAATTTCAGTATTTCTTTCATTTTAGATTTTTCAGTGTCAACACATAGGTCAACTTACCATCTTGTTAATATGCTTCAAATCTCTATCCCCAGCTCAGATTGCATTCCTGTGCTTTATTTTTTTCTGTCTCCTCCTGCCAACTGAATCTGGCTATCACAATGTTTCCCAGATGCCCAAACTCATCAGCCTAAAAGTGAATTCATTGCCATCACCCTAAATCAGCTTCCCCTGCCCCACACAATCTTACATCGATGAAAGAATGTCACACCATCTTTCCATGTAAGCCAGAAAACACTGGCATTAGGCGTGGCTCCACCTTTTTCAACTAATGTGCCACTAGTTTTTCTTGATGTTACATCTATGTTCTCAGATCTCTAATTCTTACCAACCTCCCTGCCTCCACTGATGCCCAAACCTCCAAAATGGCCCTCCTTCCATCTTTCTAAGCACATTTCACAAAGTGGCCCATCTATCATGTCATTCTCCAGGTGAAAGCTATGCTATTAACTACTATTCCCTTTAGGAGAGAGTCCAATACAGAGTAATAGAAATTGCTTACAAAGACGTCTCATCTTTCCTATTGTAACCTTTCCTGTTTCACTTTCACCCTCTCCTTGCCTTCTTTCTTCATTCCTTTCACTTTTTCTCCTTTCATATTCAACCTTCCTTTTATTGAAATATGCCCTTTATACCTCGAACATTTTTTTTCTTTCTTATGGTCTGGAAAACCCTCCTTTTTTACTGGAGAGCTCTCACCGTTCCTTCAAGTCACATCTTGAATATTTCATGGAAAACATTCCTGGGTCCATCTAAGTCCAGGGTTGCAGCTCCTCCCTCAATGCCCTGTAGCCCATTATTATGCTGTAATGAAATCACCCAGTGATTTCAGCCCGATAGTGTCAGCACAAGAATTATTTAACATCATATCTTTATTGCCTAGGACACAGTAGGTATATAATTAATATTTCCAGAATGAATAAATATTATCTGATTTGCTCTCTGCAGTGGTAATGGGACTCCCTTATGGAAGGGCCCTGCAGTGTGCAGCTTTGCTGGTGATTTGGGGAATAAGTCTTTCCAACAATGGAGTGAAGTATCAGAAAACTACTTTGACTGTAAATTTAAATCATGGTCTCCAAACAGCTCATCAGTAATGTAATTTACTTTGAAAAACAATGTCCATTTGTTTTCATTGTATTACTCTACAAACTCATGGGGGATTATTTTTGGCTTCTTAAAATATATACATTTCAAAAGGGGTCCTTAGTTCACTGTTGGTGGGATTGCAGACTGGTACAACCATTATGGAAAACAGTGTGGAATTTTCTCAGAAAAATAAAAATCGACCTGCCTTTTGACCCAGCAATTCCACTGCTAGGATTATATCCTAAGAATCCTAAAACATCAATATCAAAGAACCTATGCACCACAATGTTCATAGCAGCACAATTTACAATAGCCAAGAGTTGGAAGCAACCTAGGTGCCCATCAGTAAGTGAATGGATCAAAAAATTGTGGTACATATACACAATGGAATTCTATGCTGCAGAGAGAAAGAAGGAGCTACTACCCTTTGCAACAACATGGATGGAACTGGAAATCATTATGCTGAGTGAAATAGGCCAGGTGCTGAAAGACAAATACCATATGATCTCACCTTTAACAGGAAGCTAAATAACAAAACAAACAAGCAAGCAGAAAAAAAAAAACAAAAAACAAAGACACTGAAATAGAGAACAAGGGGACAGTAACCAGAGGGGAGTAGGAAGGGAAGTTAAGGGGAAAAAGGGGGAGGGATTTGGAGAAACAAATAGGAAGGACACAGGGACGAGAACTAAGGGGGGTGGAAATGGGAGGGAGGTGGGGAGCAAGGGTCGGGGGAGGCTAGGATGGGAGAAATAGACAAAAAACTGTACTTGAAAAATAACTAAATAAAATTAATTAAAATTAAATATATATATACATTTCAAGTAATCTCTTTTCTTAAAGAATTAAATTTTACTTCTTACCAAACTCACCCTGGCCAATATCAAGGTCCTCAAATCACTGGGGCTTTTACCAATTTCACTCACTTACTCTCTGTCACCTATTTCTCATTGATTGCACACCTACTAAGTGCCAGATACCAGAAACACTAGATGGGTGAGACGTTACTCCTCTCCTCAAGGCCCAGCTTGCTCAGGGCTGGGAAGAAGGAAGGAAGCAGATGTGTTATTAAATACCTTCCAAGCTTACACAAGCATGAATTTAATCAAAGGATTCCACAAGAGCATAAAAAATGTTAGGAAATGGGAAAGTTTTTGCTCTAGGTATGAAAAAATAAAATAAGCTTTATGAGCAATAAGTATTCTGAGAGAACCTATAGCAAACAGCAGATACCATAAGGAGATTACTTATGGAACTGTAAAGATTCTCAGTGCATTAGTTCACATTAAGCCTGTGCTATTTCTGTCAGTGCTATTTTTAAAAAAGGATTATGTTTACTTATTTTTAGAGAAAGGGAAAGGAGGGAGAAAGAGAAAGAAAGAAACATCAGTGTGTGGTTGTCTCTTATGTGCCCCTTACTAGGGACCTGGCTGGCAACCCAGGCATGTGCCTTGACTAGGAATCTAACGGGTGACACTTTGGTTCCTAGGTTGGCACTCAATCCACTGAGCCACACCAGCCAGGATGAGTTAGTGCTGTTTGAGCCAGTTATCTTTTTACTGAATTCTATTTGTTACTGAAAAGCAAATAGTCTGAAATTTCTGGAAAAGTATAGAAATTTATTTAAAGACACACAGGCAAAATAACCAAAGTAATAAGAATCTGTGGTTAGTCACAGGTGGTCAACACTTACAGCTTATAACAATTATTAAAATGTGAATGTCAGTGGTGAGCCTGCTAATGCTAATACCAGAAAAGTAGAAATGTATTCTTAAGAATTTTTGACTCAAGTAAAATTTAGAATAGGCCAACCTATTCTGAACAGAGTGATTCTGCAATTTTTACAAGCCAAAAACTCTTCAAAATATACTTCTTGGGTTCTTGCATAAATATTTAGAGACTCATTTAATAATTATCTTGCTTTTCCCTTAACATATCTGTCTTATGATACCTTATACTTTTGCTGTTCCTTGTGACTGGAATAGCCTCAAGCTTCTCAGGTGCCTGTTAAGCTCAACTATCTCTTCCTCTATGAAGTACCACGACAGGATCAATTGAATTCTCTCAGGCTGAGTTAACTCCTCAGCACCCTCAGTGCTTTTTCTGAGAAGTAATTTATGGAATTACCCAGCAAGAGGATGTATGAGAATTCAGCATTAGAATACAAGTGTCTCACCCAGTGAGCGATGTGTGGTAGGCCAGGAACAGCGAGAGGCAGCAACAAGACCTCACAGAGGTCTCGGTTCTGCTCGCACCAACTCTGGTGGTTATCCTCATCAACACCAACAGGCAGTGTAGGGAAACACCAAGACTGATCATCTGGGTATGACTGACATCTAGTAATCTATTAAAGTTTCAACCTAAGCCACTCTATTCAAATACCAAATGCAAATAAACTAATCATTTTAATACTTTAGCAAAACTTTAACAGTAATTTTATTTATTTCTATAGCATTTTTCAATAAGTAAAGGTAGCTTCATTACTGTTTTGTTCTGTTAGTAACTCTGTGAAATAACTAAAAACAGGTATTTCTCTTTTACTGTTGAAAAAGCAAAAAGTTGGCTCGGTCTATTCAGATACAGATAGGACACAGGCTCCTTCACTTCAGGACATCATGAGAAGGATATTTTATATCCCTTCTTTATCACCAGGAACATTAAACACTTTATATTTCAGTTCTAATTCTCATCACAATCTTTTTCGGATAGATTTTGTTGTCTTCAATTTTTTGATATAAAATGTGAGGTTCAAAAAAATTAAATAAACTCCCTCAAGTCACTGGTAAACATTGTCTTTCTAACCCCACAAGCCCTGGGGTTTTTAGGACCCTCACCCCTTTCGCTATGTCTCCCCCTTTCTATGCTGAGGTCCAATGTCAAATGTATGTATTAATAGTAGAAGAAATACATCTACAGAAAAGAAGCTTTAGTGTATAATTGAATTTTAGAAATTTTGTCTTAAAAAAAGTGATCATTTTCAATCTTTTAAGTTTGCATATATCTTAATTATAATTACTGGTAAATGTAAAAAATGTTTAAAAATAATGCATTTATTTCACTTTTGTTCCCTTTTTTCTATATACTTTCTGGAGTTGATACTAAAGAGCAGTGAAATGAGCAAAAACCATATTGCACAGAAAAGGGAAAGAAAAAGAAGTTATAATTTGTAGAAATCCCTCAGTAAGTCACTGCCTCTGTAACCCCATTTCACTGGTGGGGATGTGAACCAAAAAGGGGTTCAAGGAACTTTCAAGGGTTGCTGAGTTCAAAATCTGCTGAGAAAATAGACCATCTATTCTTGTACTATTCATTGTTTTAGATGGCAATCTTCAACCCCAGCATACTGTAGTAAAAATAAAAAATTGTGTTTAATACAGCAATAAAGAGAATACATCAGCTGAAGTTGTCAGCAACAAACTGGATTGAACGTGACTGTTTTCTTCTAGTATAACAGCTACTATGGTCATGGATTATTTGTGAAGGGATTTTCATGTGGATGATATAAATTACACAAATAAAACCGAGACTATGAATATGTGCATACCTTACATCATGTTAAAGTTGCAGCAAAACAATGTTTCCACTGACTTTCAGGACCAACATTCTCCCGTTAGAAGGTGATGCATTTGTTCATTAAAATTGAAAAGCTGAAGGGCATCTTTTTAGAAGACTTGCTGAATTGCCATCTAAACTAAATAATAGCAGCAATAAAACAAGTTTTGTGTTCTCTCTCTTTTTCACACATTTTTATTAATGTCAGCAGATGTAAGGAGCAATTTATAAATGCATAAACCAATCTACAAGTGGCCTCAAGAAAGCAAGCTGTACCTAGGGAAAAGAGACCTTTAGGGTTATTCCAAATCAAATAAACTCAATATATTTTCATATTTTAACAATAAACACTATTGCGTTAGTCAGTATGCTGTCACAGTGAGCAATATGACAATGCATTATAAAATGTCCCATATTCTCCTTTAACTCCACATAAACCTCAAATTCACTGATTTTTATCTCCTTTTCCTTGTGCCTCCTCCCCCAACCCCTACATGTCCTTACTCCTCTCCTTACCACTAAAATTCTCTGGTCAACCATTTTAACCAGCTCCTTGAGCATACCCTTGACTACTTTTCAATGTTTTGTTTTTTTTTCCCCACGTGCTTAGCAGAACTGGTTGCAGGTTGCACAGGTATATGTACTTGTCAAAAACATCCAATTGTCCCCTAGCTGGTGCGGCTCAGTGGATTGAGTGCCAGCCTCCCCGTAGGGGGGCTCATGAGAGGCAACCACACATTGATGTTTCTCTCACTTTTTTTCTCCCTCCCTTCCCCCATGTCTAAAAATAAATAAATATAATGATTTTAAAAAGCAAATTGTACACGTAAGAATTATGCATTTCATTGCATGTCATTGTATTCTTAAAAAACCTTAAACAATTATTGACTTCTAGCTAATAAGTTTGTTTTTTGCAATGATACTGGTTAGCAATTTTAAAATTTACTTAAACAAATGAGTAAATATGATGAAGGCAATGGAGGTAATATTCCAAAGGGGAATTATAAATACTCAGAGAAGAAACATTGATATTGGATTGAAATGTAGAGGAAAAAGACATTTGCAGATGAATGAAAATAGAATCTCTCAACAGTAGAACATAAACTAAAATAATGGCTAAGGGAAGTCTTTGAATAGAAGAAAAGATATGATTAAAGAAGGAGTTGGAGAACAATAAAAAGAAGAAAGAAAATCTGTGGGTAAATACAAAAGACTTTCCTTCTCTTGAGTGTTCTAAATTTTGTTTAATGGTTGAAAAAAAGTATGGTATTCTCTGATGTGGATGAGGAAATGTATGTAAAGGAAATGTTTAAGACAATTATGTTATAAATGAAAGAAAGTAAAGGGATTTAAAGAGATGCAAATTTTCTACATTTGATTTCAACACCAGTAGATCTTTCTGGTGAGGAAAGAATTCTCTATCTTGATTGCAGTAATTGTTACAGTAATCTACACATGTGATAAAATAATATAGATCTATACACAACACTGTACCAACTTAAATTTTGTGATGTACTATAATTAATCCAAGAGGAAGCCATTGAGAGAAAGTGGAGGAAAATTACTCAGAAAATTTTAGTTTTTCTACTTCTTATAAATCTATAATTATTTTAAAATAAGCAGTAAATAATAAGCTTTTAAAAAGTCATTGAAGGTCAAATTTAGAAACTTCTAATTATGAGAAAATATAAATACACAATAAAGGTTGGTGTAAAATTATACAATGTTTCCCCAGTGATTGTTTTTTTAATAGTGATTTGTGACCTATTTTATTTAGGAAATTCATTTCTGTTTAGATATTGATGGTATTATCACTTTCTTCTTTTTTGTGTGTCTTTAATAATAACACTGTGTAAAAGCTTATAAGTCATCTTGTTTGGGTCATGACAATAACTGATATTTTTATTATTTCCTAAAGAAAAAAATGTTTATTATATTTAACTGTCAGAGCATTGCAGCAGATACCTTGGAAGTCTGTAAGCATTTCTTTCTGTTTCAGAAGAGTGAAAAGGAACCATCATCAGAGTCTCAGAATCTATCAGTGGCACAACTAGACAGTGACATAAAACTGTGATAGCCAATTATACCCAGGCCTTATTACCTATCTGTGTCTGATTTTCTCATCTACAATAAAAAATCCTTCCTGCCCTTCCAATCTATAGTAGATATTTTCAGAATTCCTACAAAGCCTAGATTACTCCCAAGGGAACCAATTCTACCTCCCTCCTCCATGTGGCCCTGTACAATGCACAGGACTGGTGCAGGATTCTCTTTCTCGTGCTGATTTGGAACTGGGATTCACAGACTCAAATTAGGTTAAGCTCCGACGTTCCTGATTTGCATAGCCATTCTTTTCCTCAATCATGAAATATTCCAAACTCATGAAAATGCCCATCACAGCCCACCAAATGAACAAATGCTACTACTATGACACATAGCTACAGATTTCCTCTTTTCTTAAAAAAATTAAGAAAGTTTTGACATACTTACAAATTTTTTAAAAAGCACAGAATATACCAATTGTCAAAATAAAACAATTACCAAAATTTTGTCACATTCATGTAACTTATTTTTAATTTATTTTTAAGTAGTGGTAAAAACACATAACAAAATTTACCGTCTTAACCATTTTTAAGTCTGTAACTCAGTAGTGTTATCTGTAATCATAAATTTGATGCACTTTGAAGATTTTCTCCTTCCTTCAGCTCCTGAAAACTATAATTAAGCTTTCTGTTTCTATGATACATCATACACATGATTGTATCATGTATAATATCGTGTATTATAGATGCATGATATAAATGAAACCACCAGCATTTGCCCTTTTATAACTGGATTATTACATTTGCATACTGTACTCAAGGTTCATCCACATTGTAGCATGTGACAGGATGTCCTTCGTTTTTAACTCTGAGTACTTTTCTTTTTTAAAAAATATATTTTATTGATTATGCCATTACAGTTGTTCTATTTTCCCTCCTTCATTCCCCTCCACCCTGCACACCCCTCCCCCACCATCGCCCCTTTACTTTATGACCACATGTCTCAAGTTCTTTAGATTCTATATTTCCCATACTATTCTTGCCCTCCCCCTATCTATTTTCTATCTATGTTCTATGCTACTTATTTTCTGTACCTTCTCCCCCCTTCTCCTTCTCCCACTCCCCTGTTGCTAAGCCTTTGTATGATCTTTATTTCTATGGATTCGCTCCTGATCTAGCTGTCTTCTTAGTTTGCTTTTGTTTTAGGTGTGGTTGTTAATAACTATGAGTTTGCTGTCCTTTGCATTGTTCATCTTTTTTATCTTCTTTTTCTTAGGTAAGTCCCTTTAACATTTCATATAATAAGGGTTTGGTGATGATGAACTCCTTGAACTTGATCTTATCTGAGAAGCACTTGATCTGTCCTTCCATTCTAAATGAAAACTTTGCTGATTACAGCAATCTTGGATGTAGGTCTTTGGATTTCATGACTTAGAATACTTCTTTCCAGCCCCTTCTTGCCTGTAAGGTCTCTTTTGAGAAATCAGCTGACAGTCTGATGGGAACTCCTTTGTAGGTGACTGTCCCCTTATCTCTTGCTGCTTCTAGGATTCTCTCCTTCATTTTAATCTTGGCTAATATAATGATGATGTGCCTTGGTGTGTTCCTTCTTGGGTCCAACTTCTTTGGGACTCTCTGAGCTTCCTGGATTTTCTAGAAGTCTATTTCCTTTGCCAGAATGGGGAAGTTTTCCTTTATTATTTGTTCAAATAAGCTTTTTCCACTGGTGGCTGTTCCTCTTCCCCTTCTGGTACCCCTATAATTTGGATCTTGGAGCATTTAAAGATGTCCTGAAGGTTCCTAAGCTTCTCCTAATTTTTTTGAATTCTTGTTTCTTCTATTTTTCTGTTTGGTCATTTTTTCCTTCCTTCTGGTCTGCTCCCTTGATTTGAGTCCCAGATTCCTTTCCATCACTATTGGTTTCCTGTGCATTTCCCTTCATTTCAATTAGTTTCGCCTTCATATGTTCCTCTAATTTGTAGCTAAAATCAACCAGTTCTGTGAGCATCCTGATCACCAGTGTTTTGAACTGTGCCTCTGATAGGTTGGCAATTTTTTTGTTGCTTAGATTTATGGGCTCTGGGGTTCTGAGTTGTTCTTGGGCCATGTTTTGATCTGTTCATGTCTGTTAGGTATGAGGAGCAGAGCCTTAGGTGTTCACCAGGATGGGGCCACCCAGGTCACTGGTTTGTGACACTGTATGTGGGGGCAGAGTCAGAGAGGGAGCAATAGCGGTCCCCTCTGCTCCTTCCCACCACTGGGGCCTGTGCCGTCTGCCTCACTGCTCGCTCCTTCACTGGTTTATCTGCGTGCAAATGTGTGACTGCAGTCAGCCGGCTGCCTTGCGCCTTCACTGGGTCTGCCCTTCGCTACCCCACACCTGGGATTTGCCCTTGGCTGCCTGGCTCCAGGGATCTTTTCTGCCCAACCCGCTCCACCACTGGTTCCACCCCTCTTCCCGGTCTAGCTGAGTGTTTCATTGTTGTTGTCAGACTCCCATATTGTTCAATTTTCTGTGATTTAGCTGTATTTATTGTTGATAAAACTTTATTATTTTTAGAGTTGGTTGTGGGAGAAGGCAAAGTGTTTCTACCTATGCCTCCATCTTGGCAGAAATCTCCAACACTGAGTACTTTTCAAATGTATGTATTTACTACATTTTTTACACATTCATTGGCTGATGAACATCTTGGTTACTATAAATACTGCTTCAATAAATATGGTTTTACAAATATATCTCTGAGATTCTTCTTTCATTTCAAATATCTATACAAATAACTGGGATTGTTGGATTGTATGGTGGTTGTATTTTTAATTTTTTGAGGAACCTCTGTACTATTTTTATAGTGATTTTTATAGTGGCTGCCGTGTTCTACATTTGTATCAACAGTGTGCAAGTCTTCCACTATATCCACATTCTCACCAACACTTGTAATTTTCTGTTTTTATGATAGTAGCCATCTTAGTGGGTGTAAGGTAATATTACATTGTAGCTTTGATTTTGATTTCTATAAAACTGATGAAGCTGGGTATTTTTATATGCTTGTTGGCCATCTTTTTTGGGGACATGCTCGTTAAAGTTTTTCCCTTTTTACAATATTTTTTTAATTTTTAAAATATATTTTATTGATTATGCTATTATAGTTGTCCCATTTTCCCCCTTCACTCCCCTCTACCCTGCACATCCTCTCCCACCCACATTCTCATCCTTTAGTTCATGTCATACTTATAAGTTCTTCACCTTATACTATTTCCCATACTATTCTTGCCTTCCCCCTGTCTATTTTCTACCTACCATCTATGCTACTCATTCTCTCTACCTTTCCCCCTCTCTCCTTCTCCCACTGCCCTGTTGCTAACCCTCCATGTGATCTCCATTTCTATGGTTCTGTTTCTGTTCTAGTTGTTTGCTTAGTTTATTTTTGTTTTTGTTTCAGGTGTGGTTGTTCATAATTGTCAGTTTGCTGTAATTTTACTATATATGTTTTTTATCTTGTTTTTCTTAGATAAGTCTCTTTAACATTTCATATAATAAGGGCTTGGTGATGATGAACTCCTTGAACTTGACCTTATCTGAGAAGCACTTTATCTGCCCTTCCATTCTAAATGAAAGCTTTGCTAGATAGAACAATCTTGGATGTATGTTCTTGCCTTTCATGACTTGGAATACCTCTTTCCAGCCCCTTCTTGCCTGTAAGGTCTCTTTTGAGAAATCAGCTGACAGTCTGATGGGAACTCCTTTGTAGGTGACTGTCCCCTTATCTCTTGCTGCTTCTAGGATTCTCTTCTTCATTTTCATCTTGGCTAATATAATGATGATGTGCCTTGATGTGTTCCTCCTTGGGTTCATCTTCTTTGGGACTCTCTGAGCTTCCTGGACTTCCTGGAAGTCTATTTCCTTGCCAGATTTGGGAAGTTCTCCTTTATGATTTGTTCAAATAAGTTTTCCACTTGTTGCTCTTCCTCTTCCCCTTCTGATACTCCTATAATTCAAATGTTGGAATGTTTAAAGGTGTACTGGAAGTTGCTAAGCCTCTCCTCATTTTTTTTGAAGTCTTGTCTCTTCCTTCTTTTCTGTTTGGTTGTTTCTTTCTTCCTTCTTTTTCACTCCATTGATTTGAGTGCCAGTTTTCTTTTCATTCCTATTGGTTCACTGTGTATTTTCCTTTATTTCACTTAGTGTAGCCTTCATTTGTTCATCTAATTTGGGACCAAATTCTTGGTTTTGTTTGTTTCTTTGGCTTTGGTCGGGGGTGTCGGCAATATGCTTTGTGAGGGTTTGGTTCGTGTGTGGAGAGGGTCTGAGGAGAAACAGAGGTGCTTGCTTCTCTCTCTGCTGGATTTCAGTTCCTTCTGCTGCTTCCCACAAGCAAATTGGGCCCTTCTGGCACTGATTCTTGTGTGGGTGGGATTGTATATGTTCTAGGCCACTGTGGGTCTCTCTAACAAACTCTCCTGTGAGGCTGGGAGCTTCTCCTGGCACC
Source organism: Artibeus jamaicensis (assembly GCF_021234435.1). Taxonomy (NCBI): domain Eukaryota; kingdom Metazoa; phylum Chordata; class Mammalia; order Chiroptera; family Phyllostomidae; genus Artibeus; species Artibeus jamaicensis. The sequence goes on along the minus strand of NW_026522025.1, from coordinate 18,559,666 downwards.
TCATCCCCCACAGGTGTTTGCAGTCAGTGTTTTGAGGCTTTATTTCCTGGCCCTGAGACCCTGGGTTGCTCAGTCTGTCTTGCTCCCCTATTTCACCTGGTTTGTCTGTGTGTGAATGTGGAATCACCCCATTAGCCAGCCGTGCTGTGCACTGTGCACCTCCACAATCCACCACCTCGCTGGGTCTGCCAGCTGCTGCTTTGCCTGGAGTTCTCTTCATCCAACTGCCCAACTCCACTTCTACTGGTCTGGATGAATGTTTCTTCTTTAACTCATTGGTTGTCACACTTCCATACAGTTAAATTTTCTGTCAGTACTAGTCATTTTTTTGTTTCTAAATTGTTGTGGTCCTTATTTTCGTTGTGCAAGGAGGCACAGTGTGTCTACCTACATCTCCATCTTGGCTGGAAGTTATTTTTCCCATTTTTAAATCCAGTTGGTTTTTGGTTGTCATTTTTGTTATAGGAGTCCTCTATATATTTTGGTTGTAACCCCTTGTCAGATTTGTGATTTACAAATATTTTCTCACATTTGAAGGTTGCCTGTGTTGATGCACAAAAGTTTCTTGATTTCTTATAGTTTGTTCACTTTTGCTTCTTTGCTTTTGGTGTCACTTTAAGAAATCATTGCCAAATCTAATGTCATGAAGCTTCTCCCCTGTGTCCTTTTCTAGCAGTTTTATAGTTTTTGGTCTTATGTTTAGGTCTTTAATTCATTTTTTAGTTAATTTCCTGTATATGATATGCAGTAAGAGCCCAAGTTTATTCTTTTGCACGTGGATATACAGTTATCCCAATACCATTTGTTAAAAGGATTATTTCCCCCATTGTGTGGTCTCAGCACTTTTTTTGAAGATCATTTAACCATATGCACAATGGTTTATTTCTGGGATCTTAATTTTATTCCATTGGTCTATATGCCTGTTTTTATGCCAATAGAACACTGTTTTGATTATTGTATCTTTGTATAAACTTAACCTGTTTTTAAAACAACTTTTCCCTTCCTTCCTTTTTGGTATATTTTATAGCAGTTATCAGGCAGCATAATTTTATGCTTATATAATTCAGTATGGGTATCTAAAAATTATGAACATTTTCTTACAAAATCACAATGTCATTATCACTTAGAATAAAATTGGCAATATAGCTTTGGTATAACCTCATATCTAGTCAAAAATCAAGTCTATAAAATGTCTCAAAAATTTTTAACAAATATATATTTTTTATTTTAATATTTTTAAATTTTCACTTGAGGATATTTTTATTGATTTTAGAGAGGGAGGAAAGGGGATAGAGAGAAAGAGATGTTGATGTGAGAGAGAAACATCAATTAGTTGTCTCCTGTAGGTGCCTGATGCAAGGATCAAACACAAAACCCAGTTATGTGCACTGGTCCGATGGTGAACACATACCTTTTGGTGTACAGGACTTGATGCTCCAACCCACTGAGCCACCCAGCCAGGGCATCTCAAAAATATTTTTTAAAGATTTTATTTATTTATCTTTAGAGGGGAAGGGAAGGAGAGAGGGAGAGAAATATCAATGTATGGTTGCCTCTCCTGCATCCCCCACTGGGAACTGGCCTGCAACCTGGCAAGTGCCCTGATTAGGAATCGAACCACAGTTGTTTGGTTCACAGGCCTGTGCTCAATCCTCAAAAATATTTTTATTGGTTCGTTTTAATCAGGTTCTAAACAAGATCCCCATTTTAATTTAATTACGTCTCCTAAATACTTTATGATTCAGAAAAGTCTTTTCCCCCTTTCCTCCAGACATTGTCTTGTAGAAATTGGATTAGTTTCCCTATATAACATTTCACAATCTGGATTTCCCTGTTTAGCTCCTTGCTTTGTCATTTAACTTATAAATGAAGTTCACTAGTGGCTTAATTGTATGTTCATTTAACTATAAATTAAAATTAGCTCAGAACTTTAATTTATTCATGCCTGCATATAGTTTTTAAACTACATTTGCATATGGAAGACTCTGGGGACTTTTGTCAGTTTCAATGGTCATTCTCAGATATGTCTTCCCAAGCTTCCACCCAAAATACATAGGGTCCTTTTCCCTTAGAAGTGGATGTTTGCTAGTAAATTTTTTGAACCCTGGGTTTGTGGAGTATGTAGGTTGTCCCCATTAATTTTTCAGTATTCCTGCCATGCAACTTCGATCATGTTCTTGTTCTACAACTATAGGTGATTTATCATTTGTGCTCCTAATCTAAAGTTTATAGAAATGTCTTCCTTCTAATTGTATTTAGATGTGGTCAGATCAATTTCTCATTTGCTATCTTGATTGATTTGTTTGCTTTTCATGAGGACTTGGAATATTAAAAACCTACCTTGCTGCCAAGATCACATCGCTGAAGTTCCTCAACTTTCCTTTCGCAAATGGAAGAAAAATCACAAAAACACTCTACCTCCCAACTCATTTCATTTCACTTTCTCTCCTATTCCCAACCTCAAAAATAACCCCTATCCAGAAGTTGGTATGTTCTATTGTCATGCATATTTTTGTGCTTTTACTACATGTATGCATTAAATTTGTATACTATTGTTGTGTCTGAGTTTAGAGTATTAACATATATGTTTTTATATTATATGAATTATTTGCTACTTGGCTTTCTTCACTAAAAATTATGTTATTTGAGATTTATCTATATTAAAACATGAGCTCTAGATCATTAATTTTAACAACTATACAGTATTTCATGGTTTAGAGAAAGCATAATTTGTTCGTCAGGCCCCTACTGAGGGAGAATTTTTTTATTTCACTGTGATAAGCAGCACTGTGAAAAAAAGCTCCTGTGTACATGTTTATATACATCTGCATGAGTTTCTCTAAGGTAAATATCTAGGACTGATGGTGCTGGATCAAAGGGTACATGCATCTTATGCCTACACATATAAGAGTTTCCCCCATGTGTATCTATGCCAACATTTTTGCTGTGGCAAAATTTTAGCAAAGATTTTGTGAACTTAGCTTTTCTGATCATTTTGGACTTTAAATCTTGGTCACAATTATGTACAAGGTATTAAAATTCAGGTATTTCTCTGAAAAACACCAGATGGGTTTTACCATTCTCCTTACAGGATGGATTCTTTCATTAAACCGAATCATAACTCATTAGGAGTCAGAGGTTTCTAAACAGTGTGGTTCAGATGCCCAGGAAGGGGAAGCTTTCTACCCAAGGTGGTTTATGTCTTCTACCTAGAGGCAGGGTTGCTAATGACCTGTAACCACTTGAGCTCACTCTGAGGATCTTGACTTCATATGAAAGTTTCAGGTTGTACTTCTGCACTTTGCAACAGACTCTAGGCTCCATGTCTGCATCTCAGCACCATCAGGGCATTAGCTGCCAGGTAACCCTGGTTAACCCATTTGCCTGTCATTCATTGTTCACTATTCCAGTTTCAGCTCATTCTTCTCCTTGTTTCCTCCTTTTTCTTCTTTCTCCTATTTTCCTCCTTTTTCTTTTTCCATTGCCACTAGAGATTTTTCTTACTGCCACCTCAGCCATGAATACATTGAAAAGGTATGTGCGCAATACTTACGCCACAATCTAGTTGTGTTGTACTTTGGGGAGATTATACAGTCATTTTTGAAGACCTATTCAGAGTTGGGTTCATATTTCTTTTGTTTGTAATGCTATAGCGAAATTGACCAGAAGGAGGCCTAATTTTTTCCTAGGTTACTGGGTTTTCCATCTCTTTGCCACAGCAGCACAAACTTAAGGCAGGAAGTTAATTGTGTGGGCCCAGGATCCTTTCTCTCCCATGCCCTCTAAACTCTGGTTGTATTTTTTCTATTTTTTCCATGAATATGCCTACCACTGCTTTCATCTATAAACCTCCACAATCAGTCAGTGGATTCAACTTTGGTCTTGTTGCGTTACATTTTACACAGATATTTTACATATTTTATCTGAAGCAAGATAGAGCATGACTGACTAAATACGTGTTTGTGTGCAGCAAACTGTAACCTTAAATTTTTAATTATTTTTTAGCATAATTAGAGAGAATATCAAGTACAGGTAGTAAAAGAATGTATCAGAAAGCAGAAAATGTGTGTCTTCAGGGAAAAAAGAATTACAAATCTCAGACTGATCAGGAATAAAAATTCATAGCATAAATATCCACATTTCATGCAGGTGGGATTAAAGCACAAGGTTATTGTAGGTAGATCTAAACCTTTAAAATCAGAGGGGACTGCTGGCAGGGGTTTTGTTATTGGGTGTCTCAGCTGACTGCTCCCAGAATTCTCCAGCTGTTACATGCTGGAAAGAAGAAGCAGGTGTTATCACATGACTGCTCAGGAATGTGACCTAAAGGTGACACCAATTGGGACACAGAGACTGGTCATATGGCTCTCTTTGGTGCATTGTTTTAAATAGTTGTCTGCAACTCCTGATGTCTATGATCTGTACCTAGGTCACCTTCAACAATTTCTCCTCCTAATAAACAGGGAAAGTAGTTCTGGGAAACAGGCAAACGAAAGTAAACATGTGGAAGACACAGTCACTTCCAGCCCTGTTAGCCAATATGACACTACGTACTAATCCTTCGTACTAATCCTTTAGTAATCCTTCGATATTTCTGGCTTCTTGTTTACAAATTGAACCTCAAAATAATGAATATTAGTGAGATTGGATGGTATACTGAAAGAGTTCAAGATTTGAAGGGATCAGGTCTTAGCCCCATTACCTAAATAGCTTTGTAGCCTTGGTCTTATAACCTACCTAGATGTTATTCAATTTGTAAAGTGGTGATTATAACAGCAACCTCAAAAGATTAATGTATAGATGAAATAAGAGGATATAAGGTGCCAGGCAAATGGCAGATGATGAGTATTTATTGGCTCCTTTTTCATCACCCACCCAAGTTTGGGTTGGGTGTTGGAAGACATTCACATGCTCAGATTGGGAATCAATTCCCCCATCCACACTAACCATCCTTGTTATTGTTCAAACATAGCAGACACTTTCCTGCCTTAACACAGTGAATCTGGTTGTTCCCTTTCCATGAATCTTCTCCCAGTTATGCACATGAGCTGACTCTTTTACCTCCTGAAGCTCTTTGCTCAATGTCTCCTTCTCATTGCAGCTTATTCTGAAGACCTCATTTAGAATTGCAGTGTATATACATGTCCTTCCTCATTGCTTCCCCATTCCTGTACTACTGACTCTTCTCACCACAATCCTCTGCTTTTCTTTTAACACAGTTTCATCTTCTAGAACTTTATAAAATTTAATTTTAATTTTTTATTGTTTATTCTCTGCCTTTCTTCACTAGAATGTATACTCCATATAGGCTAACATCTTTATTTAATTCACTGACATACCCTGAGCACCTGTTTCTTGGTATGCCATTAGGGCACAATAAATACAAGGTGGAACAGAAGTAGGTTTACAGTTTTTTGTATGGGAAATAATACAATAATTAATAAATAATATAAAAATAAGCTCTGTTTTTTTTGGTACTTACAACTGTAAACATACTTTTGCCCCACCTTGTATTTCTGAATGAATGCATGCAGGCATTTCATACTAAATCAGACTGAAGAATTCCCCAGACATGAATTGTGCCCTGAACAACCATGCTTTTCTTTTTCACCTCCACATCCTCAGAGCCTGGAATGTAGGAAGTATAAAAAGTATAATGGAATGGATGAAAAAATGGTTAAAATAGAATGCAACTTTTCAAGAGGACTGGGGATTACCCAGACTTCGGCAAAGATCCATTATCATCTTCTTCTTTCTGAGTATTACTACAAAACATACTACTGGCTTAGGATTTTTTCTATGTTTAACTAATGTTATGCACCCAGAAGGTTAAGAAAATATGAAGAATATTAACTATAGCCTAAGAACTTTGATGAAATCACAGTGAATATTTATGCTCACTGAGTCATTTAAAGTTTAAATGTGATATTTAAAGTTTAAATATGATATTTAAATTACCACTGAAATGATGTTCATCATTTTTGTAATAAAATAACAATATAATAAAATGCAGTTGCACCTCATTACTGGACAGTCACACCTTGTTACCCATGTTATTTTGAGTTTGGCTGAGTAGGACATTGGTTGGCATTTGTTTTCGTGGAGTGATCCTATCTAACTAACCCAAGTGAAAAGACACAACCGAGTGAGCTCCTTCTGAGAATTTCTCCTTTATCCTTAGAATTTTCCGCTCTATACAATGTCAAGAAAGAATTATTTAGTACAGTCTTAAGAGAGCACAACATGATTTTAACACTCAAGAGATGATATCATACTCAGAAAATTTTTATAAAGTCAAATCCAAAATGAAGAATAGCTTCATAGTTAAGTTATTTGGAGGGACACAAACTGTGAGGTATAAGACAAAAAGGAACAAATGCGTGTTTTAAATATAGGGATGAAAGTTTACAGAAATCATAGTAAATTTTTGTCAAGGGATTTAGAATTCAGATATGCTTTCTTATCACCTGACCTCTACCCCACAATTTCTAGCAGTTAAAATGATGGCCTTTTCCCTGAGATCTCTCTATACCAAACACTTTAAGACAAGTTAATCTGATTTTACACAACATCTGTGCTCAGTTAGGTATACTCAAAGTGTCATTGATATATGCTTGGACAATGAGGCATTGTGCAAAGGCTTTATATGACACTAGCATCTGATCTTGCCTCGTAATAATGCGTATATGAACTAAGCACATCTTATTCTTGTCTTTGGGTACGAACACAGTTAAGGATGTCACAGTTTGCACTGAAGAAATATGCCCCAGAAAAGCACTGAAACTGTTTATATTCTACCTCATCATTAACATTTTCACTTATCTTAAGACACAGGGTAAAGGAAATATGCAATAATTTTCCAAACAACGTGAGGACAAACAATTAAGTCAATCATTCTAGTAAATAATTTATGTCCTCAGAAAGATTCTTTAATTTGTGCAACAGTCATAAGTGCTCAAAATACAAATGCTTCACTGTAGAGAGAGAGCTCCCAGGTGGCAGACAAAACCACCAACTTATTCATGATTCATTCTGAGTTCTTTACATCAGGCTGCAACTGGGGATGCAATGATGGAACAAGCAAGCTGATTCATGTTTTACCATTGGAGATTATTCAGCTGAAGTTGTGTTAAAAATCATCTGGAGGTTGAGAAGGAGAAATCAGAATATAAGATCACAAACTCTGCAGTATACTGTAAAGTATGGATGGCCTAAGAGGGGTGGCCCTATGCATGGGTTCTAAATCAAATGGAAGAGATGAAGAGCTGTTTGCTTCCAAAACTCTGATCACTGAAGTAACACTCATGTCCCTGTGGTTAATTGCAGGGTAGAAATCATGGTAGAATGAGAAATGTACCAAGTGGTTAGTGCTAAAAGCAACTTTTAGAAAAATTAATCCAATACCCAGAATTTTACAAAGGATGTAAACGATTTCTTAATAGAAGTCAGATAATGTGGTCTTAATCCACAGTTGGTTGATACCAGAGAATCAGAAAACGCACCAGAAAAAAACATGATGAGATACTACTTCACACCAGTCAGAATGGCCATCATTAACAAATCAATAAACAACAAGTGCTGGCAAAGTACTGGAGAAAAGGGAACCCTGGTACAGTGTTGGTGGGAATGCAGACTGGTGAAGCTGCCATAGAACACAGTACGGAATTTCTTCAGAAAACTAAAGATGAAACTGCCTTTCAATCCAGTGACCCTGCTTCTGGGATGATACCCTAAGAATCCTGAAACACCAATTCAAAAGAACCTATGCACCCCAATGTTTATAGCAGCACAATTTACAACAGCCAAGAGCTGGAAGCAACCTAGGTGCCCATCGGTAAATGAATGGATCAAAAATCTATGGTACATTTACACAAGGGAATACTATATAGCAGAAAGAAAGAAGGAGCTCCTACCTTTCCCAACAACATGGATGGAACTGGAGAGTGTTGTGCTAAGTGAAATAAGCCAGGGGGTAAAAGACAAATACTATATGATCTCACCCCTAAGGGGAACCTAATGAACAAAACAAACAAAATAAAAACAGAGACATGGAAATAAAGAGCAAAATGACAGTGACCAGAGGGGAGGAGGATTACAAAGGAAAGAAGGGGAAGAGACAACTCAAGAACATGTGTAGAGGACCCATGGACACAGACAATGGGATGGAGATTGACTACGGGAAGAGAGGTGGGCAGGGCAAGGGAGAACAATGGGGAAAAATGTGAAAATGTGGGACAACTATAAATGAACAAATAAATAAAAATGAAAGAAGAAATTAAAAAGAATATACCATCTTTGGCATTTAGTTGCGTTTCTCTTATTAGGTCCATCTAACATATTAGGACATCAAGTCATATGATACCAAATAATTGAACTGGCCATGTATTGCACTTAGTGCTTAAATTTATGAGTGCACTTTTATTTTATCTTTTCATTACCTTTGTTTGCTATTAGTTATAGTGGCCTTTTTTTTTACTTCTACTAGAATATTATTGCATTCAGGCATCTTTTCTTCTGCCTGGACACAGGTCATTTGTATAAACAGACTATCAGATGGAGTCTCCAGGGTCTATTCCTGATCAGCTACCCTGATGTCTACCCCTCAGTTAACCACAGGGATGCGAATGTATAGCGCTGAGAGGAGAGTCGACCTACAGTCCGCCATCAGGCGATTTTAGACACTGAACATTGGCACAGCTATTAAATGCACCAGCTGGAGAGGCAATTAAAAATACGAATCCAGATATGGTCAATATTTCAGATGCATGGCTCTGGTTACATGATAGAAACCCAGAAGCCATAAGGCCACTGTACAGGTGGCTGCAGCCAATCTAGTTAACAGCTCACAGACTGTTACAGCTGAGAGTTATCTAGGAGTCAGCTCTTGCCCAAGGTCACAGAAGTCATTAATGTCTGACTCAGAACATAAACCAAGGATTCCTCCCATGAGTCCAGGATTCTCTCCCTAATTCTTAATGATGAGATAATGTAGCTCTGAGAGATGTGTGTATATTTTCCTGAGCTCTATGGCATATTTAATTGACCCCACATAATTTCAAATGAATCATTTGTGAAGTTTTAAAGATCTTGGTTCATTTTGAAACTGTAAGTTACTTATAAACCTTAAAAGTACTAAACTAGACTTTGTTTATTTACAAACCTTAAAAGTACTAAACTAGACTAGAGGAAGGACAAATTGCTCCAAACCCCAAGCTGTTGATGCTGAGGTACTGGACCATTTAAATCAAGGACACAGGAAATATCAAATGCCCACAAATGCAGTCAGTGGCAAATTTTATGTGCTGGAGTGGCGTAAAGTTTTAAAAATAAATATAAGGCAAGAAAGATAGAAGATAGGAAAGAAGGAAAGCTGAGAAGATAAAAATTTCTTATAAAACTCTAAATTACCCTTTTTAATGACAGGTCTTGCTCTATTTTGTAAGCCAGGATGACTAAGTTATTTTCTCAAAAAGCTGTTTATGTGTCCAGATGCTATTTTCTACCCCACCCCAAAAGGAATCTGCAGCACTTTAGAGCACTAAGGAAGTTAATGGCCGAGCAATCCCCTTCAGAGGGCTGCTCACTTCACTTATTAAGAGATCAAACCTTGTGGTACAAAGAATTTGAATTGACCATGAATCTAGAACTAAAATAAAACTTCCTCTTTGTTCCTATCATTTTCAGTGTTTATTATACATCACAAAATGTTAGACCTTGAACTCCCCATCTGAGTCCCTGCATTATACTGTCAAATGCACAAATGGTAAACTTTTATTGTGTTAAGTCACTGGAATTTGGAGTTGTTTGTTACAGCTCCTAATGTTACTTAACGCAGAGAATCACACCTTTTTTTCAAATAGAAAGTTTTTTTTCCATGTGGTAGACATTATACATAATTTTCACCAACACTGTTTCTTGCCCACTTCTGCAAATTTAGAGGATGTAATTACTGGTTTCCTCGAAGTTGATTAAACTATTTGTGACTAACTCTGGCCAATAAATTGTGAGTGAAAGTTATGTGTGGCTGAGGCTATGGACATCTCACATTTAAGTACCCGGGCTCTCCTTTCCCACGCTGAGTGACTGCAAGAACTGATTTTCTAGGTGGTGCAGCCACAGCATAGTCAGCACCCAGTGGCCTCGGTTCCTGAGTGACTGTGAAGTTGAGCTCCAACTTACCAAGCAAAGCATGTGTAATTTGAGGAGGAAATGAGTTTTGATTAGATCAAGCCAGATTTTGAGGTTGTTCATTAGGGCAGTACAACCTACCCTATACCAATATACGACATACAGGCTAGACTATGTACAATATATATGTATATATACATATATATCACATATGTGATGTTTATATACAAACACACATATAATTGTGCCTGTGTATACACACATGTATATACATAGGCAAACACATACATATGTATTAGGCTATGTATATACGTGTACACATATATACTGATATGATTACTAAATTGTTGCATGAAGAATTTTGATGATATGGTGGAGCTTTATTTTTTGACTTTAAAAGAAAATTTTTAGTAATTTAGGTCATTCTCTAAAATTTTATTTTAATTGTTCAAGTACAGTTTTCTGCCTGTTACTCCCATTCAAGCCTAACCGCCCCCCCGCCCAGTCCTCCCCACTTTCCTCCCATTTCCACCCTCCCATTTTTTATTGTCCATGTGTCCTTTATTGTAAACCTTTCCCCTTTTCCTCTGGAATTCCCTCCCCTGTTCCCTCTGGTCACTGTCTGCCTATTCTCAATTTCAGTGTCTTTGGTTATTTTTTTGCTTGTTTGTTTGTTTTGTTGATTAGTTACCTGTTAAAGGTGAGATCATATGGTATTTGTCTTTCACTGCCTGGCTTATTTCAATTAGCATAATGCTTTCCAGTTCCATCCATGCTGTCACAAAGAGTAGGAGCTCTTTCCTTCTTTCTGCTGCATAGAATGTCATTGTGTAAATGTACCATAGTTTTGTGATTCATTTAGTGATGGGTACCTTGGATGCGTCCAGCACTTGGCTATTATGCAGCTGTGAACATTGGGGCATATAGGTTCTTTTGGATTGGTGTTTCAGGGTTCCTAGGATATAATCCTAGAGTAGACTTGCTGGGTAATTTAGGTCATATTTTAATGAAACCATGCCAAAACCCATACACCTAAGTAACCTCTGTTGGAGGTTCTGCAAGGTGCTAATTATGCCCATTGTCCTCTGCATCCTAAACAGTATGAAAGATAAAAATAAGAAATTGGTGAAACTGTGGATCTCGAGATAACTTTTAACCCCAGTAAATGGTCAAAATGGACTTTTCTACTCTATACCACCTAATGTGAACTAGCTCATTCATCTCCTTGTAGAGAGAGCAGCTGGAGGACTGTGGGCTTGCCCCTAGACATGAAAAGCCCTCCTCCAGAGACCTTAATAGTGTATGAAGCAGTTAGCAAGGAAGAAAGCAGCTACTACCTGAAGACATGTTAAAAAGGGAACAAGACACTGTTGTGTTGTACAACAACGACATCTGTCTCAAACTTACCCTTCAGAGAAGTAAATAGTGAGGTAATTGGGAAGAGAGATATATGGTGGTCTTCCAATATTGTGTATGAGAACTCTCTATACTACCTTTGCAACTCTTTGGTAAATCTAAAATTATTTCACAATTTAAAAAATAAAGGAAAAATATCTTTTCTTCTAAGCAATGGGACACAATCATTAGAAATCTAATTCTATGAGCAAGCTTATGGCAAAGTCTGCTTAAGTGATAAGTGGATTAGGTAGGGGAAGGCTGAGTGGTTATTTTGGAGTTCCTCTTAATATTCTGACTTAAACTTAATAGTAGTACTCTTCTTATAATACCCTGTAGCAAAGCTTAGACAAGATTGACATATTTAAATAAATCTTCACTGAAGGCTAGTGAATAATGAAAGAAACAAACACTTCAAAAAGCTGATCTAAATATGTAACTGAATTCTCATAATTTTGTGAATACTAAAAGATATTCTCCTTTAGTTTACTCTCAGCTTCCTTCCACTTGGAGAAGTTCTTTTTAAATATCCACTCTCCAAGAATGATACCTGCCCTTCTCAACCTCTAAATCAAGAAGGGGGATGTTAAAATTTTACCCTCACTGTTCCCTGAGGGGTGGAGAGCTTCCACAGACATACTTGCTGGATGCAACATCCACATCTCTATATTATGAATAAACTCGATGCTTACAGAGTAGACATAGGAGGGACATCTGATGTCAACAACCTCTTGAGAGTCAACAGTACAAAAGAAATGGCTAATAGCTTTGGAATCAGAAAGAACATGTTTAAACACCAGACATGCCAGGCTTCTCTTAAGCAAAATACCTATTTAATTCCCAGTTTGCTTAATCTGTAAAACTATGATGACAGAACCTATTTACAAGGTTGTTGTGAGATTTAAATGACTCATCATACAAAACAGTTACTGTGGAGCTGTGGGGAATAGATTCCACACTCTCTTAAAAAGTAGGATTTGATTTTTTAAAAAGTAGGATAAATTTGAACTACGAGCCCCAACATGGAGGGAGGAACAAGTTTCAGCATGAGAAGTGAAGGTACACAACTGTGAGGTGGCTTTGCTGAACAGTGCATACTTTCTCCACAGTTGTACACCTACCAGACTGTGGTAACAAGTACAGTTTCAGAGTATTTTTAAATCAGCATGATTCAACTCTTATGTCATGACACCATAGAAATATTCACAAGATGCCCTGTCCTGTAAGTTTCAAGATTCATTGGAAGGCATAACTCAACAGACCGCAAATAACATTTTTCTCTTAATTGCACAATCACAGAAAATTCAGTCAAAATGAGTTTGTGGGTTGTTGGTTTAGGGTTTTTGGTACTTCCACTGAAAACAAAATAAGTTTAAGACTAAGAGGGATACAAAATGGCAGTCATCCATAAATTCCAAGTAATTGGTGAACATATATGTAACCTGACAATTCAGTGACCAGAAATTATTCTAGGAGCACTGATCATAGAATGATAGCTTATAACATATACAAGAACTCTTAGGAAAATATTCAAAGGCCTTATAAAACCAACTAATGATGTAATGATATTTTGTCCTGTTTAATTACCAATCATAATGCAATATAATTAAACCCACTGGCAGAAGGATAACAGTACCATGATAAAGACAATTAAGTTAGTCACAACACATGGAAGATATATTTATGTACCACATAAATCTTCTGACAGAAAGGATCTAGATCTACCATAATTAAAACTTGCATTTTTCTGGCATCTGCATGTAATAAAAAATATTCATATTCCATATTCTAAGGAGTAGGATGAATTGTCAATAATAGTGTTTCTAAAAAATGGCATACAAATATTAATTAATCTTTAAAGAGTTGGATTTAAGAATTTAAGAATTATTTCTTCTAGTGCAGATGCTTAGAGAAGCTCTGGGTGAGGAAAAAATAATATTAAAGGGCACACATAATTATTTCTTTCAAAAATTGATTTTCATTTCTTCATATACCCTGGGAAATAATCAGATATTGGCAATCACATATTGCAACTATCTACTCCCAGATTTGCAGTTCTTCTTTTAACTTTGTACATCTTTTGGCATATTAATTTTTAAATTTTAATTTCAATATATTGTCAATTTTCTCATATGGCTTGTTTCTGTGTGATATCTAAGAATGACTTCCCTATCATGTGGCAACATATATTTTCCTATTTTTTTCTTCTAAAAGAATTTTTTTCATATTTAAGGCTTTAATCTCTCTGAAGTTCATTTTTGGGTGCAGCTTAAACTTAATTTTACTTTTTCTAAGGAACTCCACTGACCCATCATGTATTTTTAATTTGCTATGCTTTTTCCACTGTTTTATAACACAATGTCTATCTTTTTTATATATATGTAGATATATATACATAATTTACATTTAAGTTATGTAGATTAGAGGTTATATTATATTTTTAAGCCAGAATAGTATTACTTTTTTATTTCATTTAATTGTTGTTCAATTAGAGTTGTCCCAATTTTTCCCCCGATGCTATCCCCTGCCCTGCTAACCCCCTGCTCCCTCAATCAATTCCTATACTTTGGTCCATTGTCCTGAGTCTTTTATACATGTTTCTTGATTAGACACCTCCCCTTTCTTCCCCTGTTACCCCTCTCTCTCCTTCTCCCTGGTCACTGTCAGTTTGTTCCTTATTTCTATGTCTCTGGTTCTGTTTTGCCCATTTGTTCGTTTTGTTCATTAGGTTCCCCTTAGGGGTGAGAGCATATGGTATTTGTCTTTTACCCCCTGGCTTATTTCACTTAAAATAATGCTCTACAGTTCCATCCATGCTGTTGGGAATGGTAGGAGCTCCTTCTTTCTTTCTACTGCATAGTATTCCATTTTGTAAATGTACCATGGATTTGTGATCCATTCATTTACTGATGGGCACCTAAGGTTGCTTCCAGCTCTTGGCTATTGTAAATTGTGCTGCTATAAACATTGGGGTGCATAGGTTCTTTTGAATTGGTGTTTCAGGATTCTTAGGGTATAATCCCAGAAGCAGGAACTGGTTTGAAAAGCAGTTCCATCTTTAGTTTTCTGAAGAAATTCCATACTGTACTCTATGGCAGCTTTACCATTCTGCATTCCCACCAACACTATACCAGGGTTCCCTTTTCTCCAGAACCTTGCCAGCACTTGTTGTTTATTGATTTGTTAATGATGGCCATTCTGATCCATTTGAAGTGGTATCTCATTGAAGTTTTAATTTGCATCTCTCTGATGGCTAGTGATGTTAAGCATTCTTTCTTATGTCTATGTGCCCTCCGTATGTCCTACTTGGCGAAGTATCTGTTCAGGTTCTTTGCCCATTTTCTAATTGAATTGTTTGTCTTCCTGGAGTAGAGCCATGTGAGTTCTTTATATATTTTAGAAATCAAACCCTTGTCTGAGGTATCACTGGCAAATATGTTTTCCCATATGGCTGGTTCCCTTTTCATTTTGCCGATGTTTTCTTTGGTCATGCAGAAGCTTTTTAATTTGTTGTTGTCCCATTTGTTTATTATTTTCTTTATATTCTTTGCTCTAGGACTTACATCAGCAAAGATTGCTACATGGGATATCTGACATTTTACTGCCTACGTTTTCCTTTAGGACTTTCCTGGTGTCACAACTTACAGTTAAGTCTTTTATCCATCTTGAGTTTATTTTGGTGTATGGTGCAAGTTGGTGGTCTAGTTTCATCTTTTTGTGAGTACCTGTCCACATCTCCCAGCACCATTTATTGAAGAGGCTATTTTGACTCTGTTTTACACCTTTCCCCCTTTGTCAGATATTAACATGAGCTTATTTCTGAACTCATTATTCTATTCCATTGATCCATGTGTCTGTTCTTTTGCCAGTACCACACTGTTATGATCTTACATTAATACATACCTATTTTAATTTCTGTAAATTTATAATAAATCTTGATATCTGGTAGCCCAACTTATTTCCAAATAAATCTTGACTTTTATTACTTTAGTCTTCTCTATTAATTTTAGAATTAGCTTTTCTTTTTTTAATATATTTTATTGACTATGCCATTACAGTTGTTCTATTTTCCCCTTCATTCCCCTCCCCCACCACTCCTCTCCTTTAGTTAATGACCACGTGTCTCAAGTTCTTTAGATTCTATATTTCCCATACTATTCTTGCCCTCCCCCTATTTTCTACCATCTATGCTACTTATTTTCTGTACCTTCTCCCCCCTTCTCCTTCTCCCACTCCCCTGTTGCTAACCCTCTATGTGATCTTCATTTCTATGGTTCTGCTCCTGATCTAGCTGTCCTCTTACTTTGCTTTTGTTTTAGGTGTGGTTGTTAATAACTGTGAGTTTGCTGTCCTTTCACTGTTCATCTTTTTTATCTTCTTTTTCTTAGGTAAGTCCCTTTAACATTTCATACAATAAGGGCTTGGTGATGATGAACTCCTTGAACTTGACCTTATCTGAGAGGCACTTGATCTGTCCTTCCATTCTAAGTGAAAGTTTTGCTGGATAGATTAATCTTGGATGTAGGTCTTTGGCTTTCATGACTTGGAATACTTCTTTCCAGCCCCTTCTTGCCTCTAAGGTCTCTTCTCAATATTAACCAATGTCAAAGAAGTGTTTAACCAGTAGATTATAATCCCTTGTTGTTTCTTTAAATACATTTTTAAAATTATTTTCTTAATTGTTCACCTGGGCATTGAAATGAACATCTCAACTGAAAACAGTATAGTTTGGATTAATCCCAACTTAATTTCAGTAGTATGAAAAACACTGTTCCAATATATTTCCATTCCCTTCCCCTCCTCTGTGTTATTATTGCCATGCAGATCATATCTGTGTATACTATAAGCCAATGAACACCGTTCTATAATTATTGCTTTGTGCAGCTGTCTTTTAGCTACAATATTAAATTACCTTTACCGGTGCTATTTATTTTTTCATGTAGTTTCAAATTACTGTCCTTTTACTTCATCTTAAGGGTTTCCATTAGTATTTCTTATAAAACAGGCCTGCTAATAATAACTTTTTTTAGCTTCTGTTTTTTGGGGAATTTCTTAAATTCTTCATTTTCAAAGAATAGTTGGATATAGAATTCTTGACAGTTTTTTCTTTTAGTAGTTTGAATATGTCAGCCCTCTGTTCTGACTTCCATAGTTTCTGGTAGAAATCAGCTGTTACTCTTATTAGAATATCCCTTGTATGTGATGAGATACTTCTCTCTGATGCTCTCTAAATTCTCTCTTTGTCTTTGTCTTTCAACATTGATTATGATGTGTCTGGATATGAAGTGCTTCTTGGAATTTCTTGAGATTCTGGATATGTAAACAAGTTTATTTCATCAAATTTGGAAGGTTTTCAGTCATTATGTCTTCAAATACTTCTTCTGCCCCTTTCTCTCCTTTTCTTCTGGAACTCTCATTATGTGTGTGCTGTTTATGTTGATGGTGTGCCACAAGTCTTTGATGTCTGTTAATATTTCTTTTTCTTTTTTCCTGTTCCTCAGAGAGAATAATCTCAATTTAATGATCTTCAAGTTAAATGTTTTGTTTTGTTTTTCTGCCAACTTGAGTCTGTTGTTGAGCCTCTTTACAAAATTTTTCCTTTATTATTATAGTTTTCAACTTTAGAACTTTTGTTTTCACTTTATAATTTCAGTCTCTTTGTTAATATTGTCTGTTTGCTGAGATATGGTTCTGAGACTTTCCTTTAGTTCTTCAGACATGATTTCTTTAAGTTCTTTGTGCATACTTACAATATATTATTTAAAGTTTTTCAAGTAAATTCCACATCTTGGTTTACGAAGGGACACTTTATATTGTTAGCTTTTCCCCCATGTATGAACCATAATTTGTTTCTTTGCATGTCTCATAATTTTTTGTTGACAACTCAATATTTTAAATATGTAATGTAGCAACTTATGAAATCACACTAATCCTCCTTTTCACTGGTTCTCATTGTAGCTGTTATTATTGTTGTTTCTACTGAGTTTTTGTTTTCTGACTTTTCTGACTGTCCATAAAGTTTAGGTTCTTTGCATTGCATTGCTGCTCTAGTCTCTGCTTAATTTTTATTGTGCTCATCTAATAATTAGACAGATTTTCTTTAATCTGTTGAACAAGTAAGTTTCCCAGCCTTTCCTCAGGTGCTCTTTTGGTTGTTATGTTCTCTCTTCAACACTTTGGTAGTTTACAGCTCTGCCTTAGCCTTGACTTCCAGCTTTTTGAAGAGCCTCAAGATTAGCAAGAGGTAAGAATAGAACCTGGGCACTCACATAACATTGCATGTGTGTTTGGGATGGCATTCTACATCCCTAGAAATAAGTCAAAGCTTTTCAAAAACCCCTATGTGCTTTCCATTCACCAGATTTTCTTTCTAAATATTTTAGTCAATTTTTGTTTGTTCCTAGAAGTATTACCACTTATGCAGCTGTAACAATTGTTGCTGACCATTTTATATAACTGCCCTGGGGACAATGATAGCCTTACTGAGAGAGACTTGAGTCAGGTCAAAGAAGGACTAGGTTCGCAGATGGACTTTCCCAGGAAGCTACCATTCAGGTGATCTAATGATAATTCTCTGAAAGCTGTTGGGGGAGTTCCAAACTATTTGTATGTCTTCCAATGTCTGCTAGGTGACTGGTTTTCATGGGTACCACATCTCTGAGGCTGTTGATTTTCAAAGCTACTAAGAAGCTAAGAAAAGGGACATGGGAATAGGGCAAGTTGATACACTACAGAGCTCACTGTTCTTATCAAAAGTCTGTTGTTTTTAAGTTCTCTTCACATCGTTGCAAGCTTTTGGTTAATTTACAGAGTTTTTTAAAAGTTGATTTCAATATTTTTTACCACTGTTCTTATTAATTTTCTCAAAGAATAAATTTCAATGGTCTTTATGTAAATTTTTGTGTGGCTCCCAAATTTATATGCTGAAGCCTTAGCCCCTAGTGTGATGGTATTTTAAGGTTTGGGCTTTGGGAGACGATTAAATTTAGATGAGTTTGTGAGGGTAGAGACCCCATTTTAGGATTAGTAGCCTTATAAGAATTGACATCAGATAGTTGCTTCCTTTTCCTCTTTTCACCATATGAAGACACAATGAGAAGCCGGCCATCTACCAGCAAGGAAGAGGATTCTTACCAGAATCTGACCATGGTGTCATCTTGATCTTGAACTTTCCAGGCTCAAGAAGTGTGATAAATAAATGTTGTTTAAGCCACACAGTCTATGGTATTTTGTTATTGTAGCACAAGCTTATAAAACACTGCCTTTCCAGAAGTTCTCTATTTTTTCATGTATTTAATAGTTATAAATGCTTCATTTTATAAAAAAAATTGTTCTCATTCTCTTTGTCCACCCTATTAGAATATTAGATTTTCTTATTGGACTGGGATTTTTTTTATAACAAGTATATGAAACTGTGCCATATTTTTGCTGAAATTTTCCCAATTTGTTATTTGCTTTTAAATATTATACTTTTGTACATAGAGATTTTTATCAAGTACGGTATATTAATATATATCATCATATTTTATCACATTAGAAAGAGTTAAAAATTATTCATATTTTCTAGGTTTTTTTAATGATTTCATTTATATATCAAATGTTTCCATTAATCTAGAATTAATTCTGGCATATGTTATAATAGGAAAAATCATCTTGTTTTTTTATCCCCAAATATTTTCTCTAACAGAATTTATCTAATAATCTATTTCATCTCCCATTGGTTTGTAATACTTCATTTAACATATGTTAAATTTAGAAATATAATTATGTACAATAAGAAAGTTTCTGGGCCATTTCTTTTGAACTTTGATCCAATTCTTACAATTGATCAAATACTACATTTGTTGATATATTGCTGCTTTATAGTCTATTTTAATATATGGTTATTAATTAATATGTAATGTCAAGAACAAATAGTAGATGAAAAGTAGTTTTGGAGTATGTCCTTTCTGTCTTTGCTCCTCTAGTTTTTAAATTCTTATTCTAATTTCAACAGAGGTGTTGCCTCCTCTAATGAGATTTTTGTAAGTCCTTCTTTTCCTCCTCCTGGGTACAGCTAGGTGCCTTTATTTTTTGTTGCTTCTTTTTAAAGGATTTTGTTTATTCCTTTTTAGAGAGAGGGGAAGGGAAGAAGAAAGAAAGGGAGAAAACATCAGTGAGAGAGAGAGACATAAATCTATTGCTTCTCATATGCACCCCGTAACTGGGTACCAAACCTGAAACCCTGGCATATGTCCTGACCAGGAATTGAATCAGAGACCTTTCACTTTGTGGTACGATGCCCAACCAACTGAGCCACACCATTCAGAGCTTGCTGCTTCTTTATATTTTCATAATGTCTCATTCATATCTTTGTTATAGCATATACCTCAATGCATTTGGAGGGTTGAGATTTTGACTATTTATACCACTGGACCTTGGTAAACTCTTTCAGGACAGAGACTATGTTCTATATCCATGATGATTCAAGTGATTTCTGACCATATTAGAGGCTCAATAAAATTTCCTTGAACAAATGAAAAATTGTATCAATTGAACTTACCTCTGATGTGGTTAGTGGGGAAAAGAACATGTAGTTTACAATTTGGGCATTGTTGTCATTAATCTAGGACTTATGAATACAAACATCTAGATATGATTCAGTAATGTGTTGATTTTAAATTTTCTTATTCTGCTTTAATAAGAAGTTTGACTATCATCACTGGATATTTAAAAGCTGTTGTTTAAATGCAGTCCCCAGTCATTTGCTGTTAAAATGCTCCTTGCAGATTATCTCTATTGCCAATTCTATTTGCTTTTTAAATGAAACCAATTTAAATCAAGTGTCTCTAGAATATCTGCTAATCCCAGCAGGGCTTAAATGTCTCAACACTCTTTATATGCACTTGGAGAAATGACTTTCTGTTGCACGCGTCTGGCCTCAGCTGCCACAAAAGAAGTTATGGCTATTGGACAAACATTCACATCCCCGACAGACCGTGTGACTATGAGCTTCCAGTTAGAGATTTCTCAAGAAGCAAATTTGTACCCCAGTAGCTAGTCAACAAAAGAGACAGTTGGTTTCCTTGATAACAGTTATAGACTTTTGCATTTTGAATCAGACTTGCATCTCAGCATCACATGTAACCAACTTATTGAATAAGCCATATTTTTAGCAAGAATTAAACATTTTTTTAAATCAGAAGGGAATATTTACATTTTTCAAGCAAAAATATTGAAAGTTTTTAAATAGCCTTTTAACAACCCAAATGATCACAAAGTCTAGCAATTAATCTATTCAATCTATTAAACTGTGTCAAAATCATTTTGAAATAAGCCAAGATATAAATAAACTCACAAATACATACATTATAAGAAAGACAGATAATTGTAGTAAAGCAGAAACAATTGGATAAACTGTCATGAATAGGAAGTGCAAGCTGATAGCCTGGAGTGGAGCTAAATAATTACAACAGCTTAGCTGTAAACCACACAAACAAAAAATACAATCATTTAAAGGAGACTTAAATTTGCAAAGACAATTGAAGTGGAACACTTATGAATTTTTTATTAATCCAGTCAAAGACAACATGCATAATATTGACAGATGCTTCTGCATTCCATGTTAATTTAATGAGTTCATCTTGAAGAATCCACATTGGCTACTTAGAGTCCTCGAGGCTCTCTGTAACCTTTTGATACTCAGAAAAGTGGCTTTTGCATCATGTATTTATGGTCAGACATGACATTACAAGATTTGAAACCTGTCTTTCTCCAACAGGAGCAAATAAAAGTGACAGCAGGCGTCAGCTCCCAGCACTCACCAGCTACATGGGAGCTACGGAGCAGAGAGAAAAGGACATTGCAGCTAAGCAAGCAAGTGGTTCAGCAGGAGGATCTGATTGTAAGTTAAAGCTTGGGGATAAAGAAAAGAAAAAATTCTGCTTTTGTATTTAATGCAGTCAAGTCCTAAGGTTAAAATCTGTATTTCCAAGCAGGGTTTCAAAGTTTTGATTTTCAGGAAAAGGAAATATTATAAATGCTTAATTCTGTTCATGAATAAAGAATGATTATGTTCCAGCAATAGTAAATTATAAAGTTCAACATGTCATTATTGCTGACAAAATGCATGATATAATTAATTACAAATTTACCTTCAGATGAAGTGATTTTTATTGGGCATAAATAACCTCTCCAATTCCCCACAGCAAAAGAAATTCCCATTTGGAAAACCTAAATCCCCACTTATTGAGAAGTCACTCTTTATGAAATAAGCATTGGTATATCTAGGTAACACTTCAGTGTATATCAACTTATTGGTGTCTTTTTTTGCTTCGGGGAAACTGGGAAAGGGGAATTGTGAAGTTGCAGATGGCCCGGGCAGTTAGGGTTTAACTACCTGTTAACTTATAGTGATGGATACAGTGCAAAAGAAGTGGGAACCACCTGACAGAGACATTTCAATGGGATAAAAAGGAAAGACAGAGGCCCATAGCTTCTCAAACACAACCCTCGTCCCCCTCTAGGTCTTTGCACTTGCTGTTCCCATGAAACTCTCCACTCCCCTGTACAGTCCCAACCCGCTTCTCTACCTGACTAAGTCCTCTGCAAACTTTGGGCCATAGCATGAATGTCACTTCCTTTGGCAAGTCTTCTCTGGCCTCTAAGATTAGGATGTACTCATGGAACGCTGATTTTTTTTTTGACACATAGGAACTACAATTAATTCTCTAATTGTATTTTTAACACTTTTCCAACTGAATGATAAGCATCATCACAGCAGGGTTTATTTACCATTCTTTCCCGCCCCCGAACACATTAAACACACTTTTAAAAATCTGCAGCCCTAGCTGGGTAGTTCTGTTGGTTGGAGCACCATCCCATACACCAAAAGTTGTGCGTTTGAATACCAATCAAGACACATGCCTAGAGCCCTGGCTGTTGTAGCTCAGTGGATTGAGCGCGGGCCTGCGAGCCAGACAATCGCGGTTCGATTCCCAGTCAGGGCACATACCTGGGCTGCAAGCCGGGTTCCCTGCAGGCCAATTCCCAGCAGGGGATGCACAAAAGGCAACCATACATTGATGTTTCTCTCCCTCTCTCTCCTTCCCTTCCCCTCTAAATATAAATAAATAAAATCTTTAAAAAAAAAAAAGACACATGCCTAGGTTGAGGGTCCCTCCCTGTTTGGGACCCATACAGGAGACCATGAATCTCTCTCTTTTTCTCTCTCATTTCTATCTCTCTGTCTCTGCCTCTCTTTCTCTCTCTCAAATCAATAACTATATCCTCAGGTGAGGATTTAAAAAATTATTTGTAGGCTGATTGGTGCAATGTGAGGGTGGTGGATGTCTGTCTAGGTGGCAGCGGAACTCTGAGAAAGTTATGGACAGGAATGAAAGAGAAGATGAAGGGAGAAAAAGACAATCTTTTTAATTTCTCCGTTTTGCTACTTCCAATTGGCCTTGCTGCTTCTCACTGGCCCCTACTTTCCCTACTTTCTGCAGCCTTCTCAATGAGGGTTTTGGTAGGAACGACGATAAAATCAGATGTGAACTTACATAGTGCTTGTCATATGTCAGGTACTGTTCTAAACACAAGCTGACATCTTTGGGCATCACATAATCCTATGAGAGACTTTTATTATTTGTTTGTAGGTGAGGACACTGAAGCATTAAGGGATCATTTTATTAATTTCCTGGATTCACACAGATAGGATGTGGTGGACCTAGTATTAGAACTCAGCACTCTGACTTCAGAATCCATGCTTTTAAATGTTTTGCTAAGATTATATGAAAAGTGGGTTTGAAAGACATCCTTGCTTCATTAACATATTTCTTTCTTTTTCCTTGCCCCCCTCCTGTGTAGGACAGTTTGACTTTTACTGCTTCTCCCATCTACTTTGCATCCAGTGGTGGCTCTGCACGCCAGTTCTGATAAATGAGGCATAAGCAGTATCTTCTGGAGAGAAAAGGCTTCTGGGGAAGCAATTATTTTTCTAAAAACATAATGAGACAACTGCGAGTTGTGGCCAAGCTTCCCTCTGGTTACTGTTTGGGATGCAAGTATTACGCCTGGAGCTCTAGAAGCCATTTCATACCCATGAGGGAAAAGCTAAAGAACCATAGAGGAGATAGCCAAAACTTTTACAATATTGAGGCGCTGAACCAATGGCAGCATTGGACCATATCCGTTTCCCTTGTTCTGTGGTGAAACCAAAGCCAATTTGTTTACCCACTGTTGGCAATGTTTTCTTTCACTCATAGCTGAAAACAAGCCTAAATGATGTTAGTAAGCAGAGTCCTCTTGCCCTCCGCCCTCCCAGTCACATGATTACATGAACACTTTTTCCATCAGCATCTGCATTTTACAAGCACCACTTTTCTCCCCTCACACCCACTCGGCAAAACACCAGCTCTGGGTCAGTCCCTTTACCTGCTTTCTTCATCCTTACACCTGGAATGCCAAAGAATTCTAAGGAAAAAAATTATAATACCAGGAACTTTTATCACTGAGAATGTATGTTCTCCAATGTATTTTAGAACAAATTTCTTTGTCTAATTTTTCTAAGAATCTATTTTTGTTCTTTACTACACTTTTAATTTCTTTTCCTAATCTCCCTCTGTTCTATCTCAGCAGATAAACTCACCGACTTCGTGTAGAAAATTGAAACCATCAGTCATGAAAAACAAAAGGTATTTTTTTCTAAAAATTTATTTACATCCTTATCATCTTTATCTCTTTTTGTTCAAGGTCATAAGTTTCCTGTCTACATGCTTGGAAGTAATATGGCAAGTTACACAGTCAGCCCTCCAAATCCATTGGTTCAGCATCCATGTATTGAACCAAGGGTGGATGAAAAAAAAATATATATATATATTTAAATGTTATGCTGCTGCTGACATGTACTATACAAGCAGTAGGCCTACCATAATTGCATTTAAACTGAATGTGTATAGACTTCTATTTCTTTTCATTGTTGTAAACAATTCAGTCTAACAACTATTTACATAGCATTTACAATGTATTCAGTATCAGAAGTAGTTTAGAGATTATCTAAAGTATACAAGAGGATATGTATGGGTTATGTGCTATTTTATACAAGTGACTTGAGCATCTGCAGGCTTTGGTATCTGTGGGGGGCCCTGGAACTTATCCCCTGCAGATATTGAGGAACAATATACATATAAATGAAGAAACAGAGATAAATAAAAACAAAGTGACAGCAGCAGACTAATCTTGCCAATAGTAGCATCTATGGCCAAATTTTTGAAAACTATTTATTATAGTAGGCTCCTCAGAGTCCAAGATTCCCAATACACACAATTCACAACCCACCGAGGAAAACATATTTAAATGAATACATTGCAATACACTATCCAAGTATAATATTTGAAGTGGGTTCACCCACTAAATGGGAAGAAAATAAGGAGCAGTGAGCAACTTTGCCAGAATAGTAAGAGAAGGATTACAGCATTGGCAAGAAGCCTTCATGGAGACTGCTGTGGTGGAGTGGGAACTAAAAAGGTAGACTTTAAGAGATACAATTCACCTAAGAGTGAAGACATGTGCAAAGGTTGGAGACACTGAACACAGCAAATTTCCGGGAAACAGAGGACTAGTATTCTGGATCATTCCACTGGAATTGGGGTCTGGAAAGAGAGGTTTTAGGGAAGTAGACAGGGGCCAGGTTATCAAGCACAAGGCTAGGTCTCAGATTGGAGTTTTGTGGGGGAGGGTTGTTTTTTAAAAATATATTTTATTGATTATGCCATTACAGTTGTTCTATTCCCCCCCTTCATTCCCTTCAGCCCAGCACAACCCCTCCCCCACAACTCCCCCCTTTAGTTTATGACCACATGTCTCAAGTTCTCTAGATTCTATATTTCCCATACTATTCTTGCCCTCCCCCCATCTATTTTCTATCTACTGTCTATGCTACTTATTTTCTGTACCTTCTCCCCCTTCTCCTTCTCCCACTCCCCTGTTGCTAAACCTCCTTGTGATCTTCATTTCTATGGTTCTGCTCCTGATCTTGCTGTTCTCTTAGTTTGCTTTTGTTTTAGGTGTGGTTGTTAATAACTATGAGTTTGCTGTCCTTTGCATTGTTCATCTTTTTTATCTTCTTTTTCTTAGGTAAGTCCCTTTAACATTTCATATAATAAGGGCTTGGTGATGATGAACTCCTTGAACTTGATCTTATCTGCGAAGCATTTTATCTGCCCTTCCATTCTAAATGAAAGCTTTGCTGATTACAGCAATCTTGGATGTAGGTCTTTGGCTTTCATGACTTGGAATACTTCTTTCCAGCCCCTTCTTGCCTGTAAGGTCTCTTTTGAGAAATCTGCTGACAGTCTATTGGGAACTCCTTTGTTGGTGACAGTTCCCTTATCTCTTGCTGCTTCTAGGATTCTCTCCTTCATTTTAATCTTGGCTAATATAATGATGATGTGCTTTGGTGTCCTTGGGTCCAACTTCTTTGAGACTCTCTGAGCTTCCTGGATTTCCTGGAAGTCTATTTCCTTTGCCAAATTGGGAAAGTTCTCCTTTATGATTTGTTC
Source organism: Artibeus jamaicensis (assembly GCF_021234435.1). Lineage (NCBI taxonomy): Eukaryota > Metazoa > Chordata > Mammalia > Chiroptera > Phyllostomidae > Artibeus > Artibeus jamaicensis. The sequence continues at coordinate 18,533,603 of NW_026522025.1, read as the reverse complement.
AAATAAGTTTTCCACTGGTGGCTGTTCCTCTTCCCCTTCTGGTACCCCTATAATTTGGATGTTGGAACATTTAAAGATGTCCTGAAGGTTCCTAAGCCTCTCCCCCTTTTTTTGAATTCTTGTTTCTTCATCCTTTTCTGTTTGGTCATTTTTTTCCTCCTTCTGGTCCACTCCTTTGATTTGAGTTTCCTTTCCATTACTATTGGTTTCCTTTCCATTACTATTGGTTTCCTGTGCATTTCCCTTCATTTCAATTAGTTTAGCCTTCATATGTTCCTCTAATTTATGACTAAAATCAACCAGTTCTGTGAGCATCCTGATCACCAGTGTTTTGAACTGTGCATCTGAAAGTTTGGATATTTCTTCATCACTTAGATTTATTGGCTCTGGGGCTCTGAGTTGTTCTTGAGCCATGTTTTGATCTGTTTGTGCCTGTTACATATGAGGAGTGGAACCTTAGTTGTTCACCAGGGCGGGGCCACCCAGGTTGCTGGTTTGTGATGCTTATGTGGGGGCTGGGTCAGAGAGGGACAATGGTGGTCCCCTTTGCCACTTCCTGCCCCTGGGGCCTGCGGAGGTTGGTCTCACTGCTCACTTCTTCACCGGTTTATCTGCGTGCAAATGTGTGACTGTGGTCAGCCCTAAGTGGATCTACCACCTTGTGCCTTCAGTGGGTCCGCCCGCTTCTCCACACCTGGGATCCACCCATGGCTGCTGGCGTACCTGGGTCGTGGGCCCGGGTCGGTCTGGTGGATCTTTCCTGCCTGACCCTGCTCTGCTGCTGGCTCTGCCCCTCTTACCAGTATGGCTGAAGGGTTTGTTGTTGTCAGACTTCCGTATAGTTCAATTTTCTGTGGTTTGGCTGTGTTTTTGTTGCTAAAACTTTGTTGTTTTTAAACTTGGTTGTGTGAGAAGGCACAATGCCTCCATCTTGGCAGAAGTTGTGGTTCTTTTTTTTTAATCCATTTATTTATTTTAGATAGAGGGGAAGGGAGGGGGAAAGAGAGGGAAACATCAATATGTGTTTGCCTCTCTTGTTCCCCTACTGGGGACCCAGCCTGCAATCCAGGCATGCACCCTAACTGAGAATTGAACCAGCAACCCTTTGGTTCACACGCAGGCTGGCACTCAATCCACTGAGCTACACCAGCCAGGGTTTGGATTTGAGTTTTAAATCGAATGACACTGTGGTTTGGGAAAAAAAACAAAAACAAAACCCCAAAAGGTATAGAATCTTCCCAAGATGTTCTTAAGAAGTGGGAAAGGAAGATTTAATTTAGTACCATTGAAGGCAGAGATTCTGAAAAAAACCTGAAACTGCTTTATGTTTACACCTCTTCAAGTTCGGACTGTTTAAGAATCTGGTGAGAGGCTGATGTTGTCAAAGATGACATTCAGGTTTCCGGCATGAAAGAGGAAGCAGTGCTGTTACCTGATATGGAAATACAGCAGCCCAGATATGGGCATAGAGGTCTGAGAGTCCACTGCCTGAAAATGTTAGCTGAAGCATTGTTGGAGGAGGTGATGAATCAAGGAGAGTGAAGTGGAGGGGAGCCAAGGACAGTCAAAGGAAGAAAGTGAATGTAGGATACTGAAAATAGTAAACCAGACCTGTGTTTCTGAAGGAGAAAATATATAGACAAAAGGGCCAGCTGTGGCTTCTGACCCCAATTTTATTGCCATCACAATCTTGTGATTGTGATGGCAATAAACAGTCCAGACCTGCTGAGCACCTGTGCTTTTTTCAGTCTCTGCAGAGAGACACAGTATGATTTTGTTTTTCAAGTTCTGCAATGTATACTATAGGTAGGCAAAGTATGTTTATCATGGGGTGGGAGAATGGGGCTCAGAACTCCAGAAATGTCTGTTGGTCGATAAAACAGACTTCCAGGCAAGAAAATACATAATTCATTGCTCCCTCAGTGACTCCTTGGATGTTTCATGACATTTGGGTATGTTAAGACATACCAACTACAATATACTGCATCTTCATAACCTGCACATACCCTAGAATCATAATTTCACAGACCAGGAAAAAGTATAGCTAGTGAAAATAAAATGCATTTGTCAAGAGTTCTCAAGCATCTTTCTCAAGTTGAGAACTCCAGAGTATGAGCTGGTATATGCATTTGTTGTTATCTCCCAGGTTACATGCCCCCTATCTATGCCTCTCACAGGGATACTTAAATAATACATATACTGATACATTTCTTGTGATGCAGGGTCAGTTAGGACTGTAGAAGAGGAAAGCTACCAGTGGCATGCGTCTGCCAAGGAGGTATGTCATGGTGACTGCACTTGTCAGACCATTGTTTTTTTTAATTAACTTTATTGAGGTGATGTAGGTTAATAAAATTATACAAGTTTCGAGTGTACATTTCTATGACACATGACCTATGTATTGCATTTTATACCTACATGCAAAGTCAAATCATCTACCATCACCATATATTTGGCCTCCTTTACCCTTTACTAACTTCCACCCCCTTTCTTCTGGCAACTACCATACTGTTGTCTGTGTCTGTGAGTTCCAGTTTTATATCCCACATATGAGTGAGAACATACTGTTCTTAGCTTTTTCTGACTCACTTACTTCACTTAGCATGATATCCTCAAGGTCCATCCATGTTGTCACAAATGGCAATGTTTCATCTTTTCTTATGGCTGAGTAGTATTGCATTGTACATATGTGCCACACTTCTCTATTCAATTATCTATCAAGGGACCCTGTGATTGTTTCCTTGTCTTGGCCACCATGCATAATGCTCCAATAAACATAGGGGTACCTACATCTTGAAAATAACTGTTTTCTAAGTTTTAGGTTAAGTACCCAGAAGATGGATTGCTGGATCATATGGTAACTCTATTCTTAATTTTTTGAGGAACTGTCACACTGCTTTCCATAGTGGCTGCACCAGCTTACATTCCCACCATCGGTGAATGAGGCTTCTTTTTTTCTCCACAACCTCTCCAACACTTATTAACTTACATGTTGATGATAGACATTCTAACCAGTGTACGGTGGTATATCTTGTAGTTTTGATTTGCATTTCCTCAATAGCTAGCAAAGTTGAGCATCTTTTCATGTATTTGTTGGCCATTTGTATGTCTTCGTGGGAGAAGTGTCTTTTCAGGTCCTCTGCCCATTTTTAAATTGGACTGTCTGTTTATCCAGTGTTGAGTACAACTTCTTTAACTTTTTGGATATTAACCCTTTGTCAAAACTGTTGCTTGCAAATATCTTCTTTCATCTGGTTTGTTCTCTTTTTGCTTTGATGGCAGGTGTTTTATTTCTTTTTTCCAGAATATTTTTAGTTTGATGTAGCCCTATTTATTTATTTTTGCCTTTATTCCCTTGCCTTTATGCTCAAATTCATAAAATCATCTGTAAGATCAAGGCCCATAAGTTTAGTACCTGTGTTTTTCTCTATGTAATTTATTGTTTCAGATCTTATATTTAGATCTTTGATCCATTTTGAATTAATTTTTGTACCTGGGGGTAAACTATAATCTAGTTTAATTCTTTTGCATGTGACTATCCAATTTTCTCAGTACCATTTTACTGAAGAGGATTTCTTCTCTCCATTGTGTTTTAGCTCTTTTGTCAAAAATTACTGGCCAATATGCATGTGGTTTTATTTCTGGACTCTCAATTCTGTTCCAGTGATCTGTGTGTCTGTTTTTCTGTCAACATCATGCTGATTTGACTACCATTGCTCTGTAATATAATTTGAATTCAGGTAGTATGATACCTCCAAATTCATTATTTGTCCTCAGGATTGCTTTGTTCATTTGGGGTCCTCTGCAATTTTATACAAATCTGATGAGTTTTGTCCTATTTCTTTAAGAAGTGTCATTGGGATTTTGATGGGGACTGCATTAAATCTGTATATTGCCTTGGGTAATACAGACACTTTAACTATGTTGGTTCTTTCAATCCATAAACATGGAATATCTTTCTATTTCATTGTGTCTTTTTCAATCTATTTTAATATGCTTTGTAGTTTTCAGTATGTAGTTTCTTTACGTTCTTTAAATTTATTCCCAGGTACTTTGTTCTTTTTTGCTGTAATTGTAAAACAAATTGTTTTTTCATTTCTTTCTCTGAAATTTTACTGTTAGTATATAAAAAGACAGCGGATTTTGTATCCTTCAACTTTACTGTATTTGTTTATTGTTTCTGGTAGTTTGTTATTGTTGTTTTTTATGGAGGCTTCAGGGTTTCTATATAAAGAATCATGTCATCTGCCACGACTGGTGTGGCTCAGTGTATTGGGCATTGTACTGCAAATTGAAAGGTGTCCGGTTCACTTTACTCTCCTCCTCAAACTTTTCCTCCAAAATTAAAAAAGGGGCAATACTTCCTAACACATTTTATAAAGCCAAGATAACCCTGATACCAATACCTGGTAAGGATAACACAGAAAGGAAAACTACAAACCAATATCTCTGATAAACACAGAGATAAAAATCCTTTTTAAAAATCCTAGCAAATGAGCCCTGGCTGGTGTAGCTCAGTGGATTGAGCGCAGGCTTGCAAACCAAAGGATCATAGTTCAATTCCCAGTCAGGGCACATGCCTGGGTGGCAGGCCAGTTCCCAGCAGGGGACGCATGAGAGGAAACCATATATTGACATTTCTCTCCCTCTCTCCTTCCCTTTCCCTCTAAAGATAAATAAATAAAATCTTTTTTTTAATCCTAGCAAATCAAATAAAACAACACATTAAAAAATAATATATCATGATCAAGTTGGGTTAATTCCAGGAGTACAAAGATGGTTTACATAACATACACAAGTTGATCAAGGTAACACACCATATTAACAAAATAAAGGACAAAAATCATGTGATCTTATCAATAGATGCAGAAAAACATTTGATAAGATACAACACCCCTTTATGATTCCCAGACCATTTTTGTGTCAGGACATCATTGGCCCTTATGGTCTCTCTTAGTTCCTCTTAATCATAGTTCTCTAGGCTTTTTATGTTTCTGTGAGCTATGAACTCTTTTGGCATAAATTAAGCAGATCTAGTTATAGATTTTTGCAACCAGGAATCCAGACTAGTGCAACAGTGATTTGTATTAGTTTTCCTGGACTTTGGCCTCAGCGAGCTAACTTCTATATTGCATTCAGATAAAAATATGAGACTCAAAGGAGACCATCAGTGGGAAGTTTAGTAAACATTCATAGGATTTCTTGGCCCAGTATCCCCTTTCCACTTATATATACTCTCATTCTGGCATATGTCTTAAACCAGGCCAAACACATTTTACCATCATCTCCTGCCATAGTGATGGAAAGAAAGGGTAGACATGTGACCCCAATCTTGTCAATCAGACTTGAGTCTGAGATTTAAAAAATAAAACAGAAAAACAAAAACTGTTGAAAGAGGTGTGGGGATGAGCCTGGAAATGTACATTTCCCTGGAAGTAACACTTAACTAACAACTAGTAGGTACCCGATGATCAGAACAACGCTGAGGGGAAATCTACTCCATTTTCAGAGTCCCCCTGAGGGACTGAGCCAACATTTCCCTCTGTGGGGCTCTGCTTCATTCCACACCCTTCTACCTTTGCCTAGGCTCCTTCCCTTTCCTGGCCCCAGTCTCAACTCCCTTGTCAGATATCCCCAGGAATACTTCCCAAATCACTTTCAGGGTCTGCTTCTGGAGAATCTAATCTAAGACACCAGCAGAGCCAGCAGTTCTCTCCTTCCTCGTAGATGACAGTACTTGAGACATAAAGTCAACCAGCAGGAAGATAAGTCAAATGTTTCCCATCATTCCAGTCTCTCCAACAGATGAAATGATAAATTTCCACTCCTACCTAAGCTAGGTTGAGTTTGATTTCTGTCATTACGACTCATAGACAAAATTCATCAGGGCAAGATATACTGAGTTCTTTCCTTGCTCCACTTAACAATAGATCTTGTAGACAAGTGAGGAATGTCAATGATATCTTGTCTACAAGATTGGTACTTTGGGTGCCAAGCACCCTACTTATGACTTACGTATTTTCCACTAGAGTTTACTTAGTAGTTTTCAAATTTTTCCATAGAACAATCACCTGAAAAAGTTCAATCTACCTTCATACATTCCATAATATGTATATACCTGTTAAGAAAGAAAAATAGAAGAGAGTAAAATCTTTCTAAAATGTGATTCTGATGATATCAGAGCAAGTTTAGAGCTCTTCACATCTCCTCCTTCTTCTCGAGATTAGTTTTATACCATTAAAATGGTCTCAAAATGCTTTATTATGTGATGTCAGGTGTAATCTCCAATCAGATTTTTTTAACTCCACTCCTGTACACTACACATAGTGAACATTTTCAGCTCCTTGAGTGACATGTTCTTCCTTATCCTCAGACCTTTGTCCCTCCTCTTCCTCCACATGCTCATATCCCAGGGTCTGTCTTCACCTGAATTACTCCTTTTTAGGTTTCATGATTCGGCCAAGATGTTACTTTTCCCAGGAAGCCATCTTTGATGTCCCACCTTCCACCTCTCCTGAGTTTTTCCATTGTTCCCTTTAATTCCCTATAATTTTACATTTCTTGTGTGATTAAACATATTTGTTTGAAATAAGAATATATGATCCTTCAGGGGAAATTATATTAATTTGTTCAATGTTATATTGCTGGAATCTAACAAATTACCTGGCTCATAATGGATTCATACTATTTTTGGATGAATTAATTAATTAATGAAAAAGAAAAAAGAGAGATGTTGAGAAAAGATAAATGATGTCTTTGAACACCAGTATAGCTGGTACACTAAGTTCCAATGTGGAAACTTCTTAAGAGACCTATCTTAATGGAGAAAAGATGTAAATATTTTTTCTTGCCAGCATGTCAGCTCTTTATGATAGCTAAGGTTAATAAACACAAAATATGTACTCAGCAACAAGGTAACTCTTGTGATTTATAGTAGGATCAAGAGTCATTTGGCTGTGGTACCTGGCTCTCCTCCCAGACAAAATACCCAAGTTCTCTTGGAAAACGGACAACTAAGATGAGTATACCCACTGAGAGACCTGGGTCAATCACTTAACCTCTTTATTGTTATATTAATTTCAATTAATGTTCAAGAGCAGGAAGCTGCAGAGACTGCTCCCTAAAACAATTTCATTTCCAAACTTGTCTCATTTAGTCAGCAGATAGATTAAGGAATAAGGAAACACTGACTTCAAGGACAAAGTGCAAGACTGAAAGTCAGAAGTTCACAGACTATGACAGCAAAAAGAGACAGCACTAATCTAAGTAAGCTATATCTTGTCCAGTGCAGTGACAAACTTATCCTCCTTGCAGCATCATTTATTAGTTTTATTGCCAAGTTTCACTCTGATCAGTATCATTATGCTGGATAAAATATCCTCAAACAATAGACTAACCATTTTCAGAAATGAAAGATATGACATCGATACTGCCACTCTATGCAGCATCCTGGACTGGTCTCACTGACTCATCAAGGTGTTGATGAGACAGGCTCATCCTCAGAATGGTCCTCATTGTGTTCCTCCAGCCATCGCTATTGTCCAATTAATCTTGCCATGGAAGATAAAACTATTGTGTCACTCTTACTTTTCTGGTTAACCAGTATCAATCAATTACCTTTTGGGATTTCAAACAATAATCTCCCTGCCATTATTGATCTCACCGTGTCAAAAATCACAAAACTACTTACCATATGCCAAGCCACTGTTCTTAGAGAAGACAGTGTGACATCTATGGAACTAATAAAAAGAGCTCTCACCCACATTGACTTTATGCAGCATTTACTTCTTGGGGATTACTTTTTTGTCCCCTTTGCTATAACACTACAGATTATATCCATGCTCACAAGTAGCAATTAGTGCCTGAGTATGTCTGACTCATGGCCAACCTAATCCAGTCCATTTCTACAGAGAAAAGTGTTGGCAATCTACCCAGTCGAGGAGCAGTGAGGCTGCTTTGTTTACACAAAAGAATGTCAATCCTACCACATTTTTTTCATTTTCTAAAATATCTTGATCCAAGCACAGTTGACAAAGAATACTTGAAAAATAACACTTTTCTTCCTTAAACTATTTGCCTTCCATCTCATCATCATTAATCTTATCAGGAAAAAAATCTTGGTCCTTCATATTCTCTCTTTCTTATAATTTATCCCAGGGTTTTCTAAAATTTAACCATTTATATCCTACTTTTATGACCTTTGCCAAGTATACCCTTATAGATGGTAGACAGATAGATAGATGATAGATGATAGATAGATGGATAGATACATACAGGTACTGACAGATCTATACATAGCTAGATAACCTATATTGAACTAACCTACTTTTTATAATCTTTTACTTATACTAAACAATATTACTTATTGTTTAGTGTATTCATATATACAAAACTACTTATATATTTTTCTCATATACATGTAAAAACCATAATTATTAAAATTTAAAATTATCAAGCACCATCTAAATTGATCTGAATAATGAGTATAACTCTCTGAGAAACAATGATATGCCAGCAGTTCTTAATATGGGCATGCCAGAATCACCTGGGAAGACTTTTTTTTTAATCCCAATGTCTAGAGCTCACCCCAGACCAGGAAAATCTGAATAAACATATCTGAGAACAATGATATATCTAAAAGAGAAAAAATCATCATGCAGAAGCTCTTCCCACTAACCTGTGACCCATGTGAAAACCTCGAAATAGACACTTCCAGTCAAAACTGAGCTGGGAGCTGCTTTACTAATTTGATCCGCGCTTCTTCCCCTCGGTGAGCAGTTCATGAGCTGGCATTCAATTTCTACCCTAATCAATGGTTCTGAAAGAACTTTTAATTGTGAAAAGATCAGTTATTTTGGCAACAAAGTTTAATTTTTTTTTAAGTTTGTTTAAGCCAAATAAAACAGAATCTTTACAGAGAAGTGTACGGTTCTTCATGTTCCTTCACCTATACACATTTGGACTGAACTATGGATTTTTTTAAATACAGGAATTTGGTCTTTCTCACATCTATGGAACTATGTATCTAAAATTTTAAGAGGTGTCTGGTACATAATAGACCCTCTGTAAATGATAAATAAATAAATGAAGTTCTAATACTTACAAGATACAAATTATGTCAAAAATGTTTCATAATTACTTCCCTTCTCTGTTGAAGCTTATCTCTACTGTGTGTATGGTGAGGCTTTCTTACATGACTTGAACAGTAAGGACTAAAGATTTCCCAATATTTTTATCCCTTGCTAATAAATTAATAGTAAAAGATAAAATGCTACTGCAATAATGCAATAACTGTGTGTGGCTTTGGCATTTGCAATCGGAGGAACTGCCATTAACTGCAGAAGAGATGACTGTGTCTACAATTACAGCTGAACTGGCATCATTTCACTCCTACCAAAGCCACCGCCTGGTGCCCAGGCACTTCATAGTAAGTGCTCAACAAATATGTCATGGGCATTTGAACTAACGTGATTTGTAGGATATAATCAAAACATTTTTGGTGAGGGAGTTTTTCCCTACCACTAGGTGAAAGCTTTGGCTAGCCCACCACCACTTACACTTCTCCAGCCTTTCCATCCAGCCAGTTAAATGTAACCTCCAAGAGACTGATTTTCTTCCTCTGTAAGATAAGGGCTGGTACTACAAACTAATGTCTCCATTCTGTTTCTAACTCTCTCTCTCTCTCTTTTTTAAATATACAAGTTGGTGACACTAAGTACATTCATATTGTTGCTCTACTTCTAATGTTTTAATAGCATGATTTTAAATTTTTTGAATAGAGCTGGATATATCTTAACTTTGTTTTTTCATTCATAATTTAAAGAAATAGGGTGGCATTTCCATAGAGACCCCTCTATGATTATAAACGCTGATCTCACGTCTCATTTCCAGCAAAGGCAGGCTTTGTGTACACAGTGGATCTTGAGAGAGCTGAAATCATTGACTTACAGAAAATGACATAAAACCTGCCTGATGATTTTAGCATTCTCATCAGACGCTTGTCTCTTTGATTTTAAAGGGTTTAATTTCTATTTTAATGGCACATGTATTCAACATCTTTTCTTTCTATTAAGCTCAGAAAAACTCTTACCAGTAGTTGCCACCAAGTCTGCATAAAGGGTATTTTTTATACAACTGATCCATGGATATGTATTTTGGAAACTTCCCCCAGCACCATCATTAATTTTTCATGTAAACAGCTAGTGCTCACATTTTCTGAGCTTCATCCATGAGAAAGTGACTGCAAAACACTGGCAACTCATATTATGGTGATGTCTCTAACTGAGCCATAACAGTCTGCTGCAATTGCATTGTCCCTGATTGATGTTCTTATTTTCTCCAGAGTCAATTCCTGCCATATGTTGTTGACGAAGGACAAAACAATTTTAGAGCCTTATCCTTTCTGCTTCCTAGCTGAAGCCCCAGCGTTGGGTTTTCTAATCCTAAAGAGAGATGTCAGACAGAAGTCTTTTATGTTCCATATTGCTGAGCTGGTAACGCAAAATGCAAACTAAAAATTCCATTCTACTTTCTAGTACCAACCGAAAGGAAAACACAACTTTGGTGAATAACAGCCAGGAAATTGAACTGTATCCTGAGGGGACAGAAAGGATGAGCATGGCGTTGTGCTATTCTGAGCAGCACTATTATGAGATGCAGAGGTCAATGGTGCCCACAGCCCTTATGGAGTACATACTAGGCTAGAAATAGGAATGTGTGGGTGGTGAAACATCCTCCTCGTGTGAGGTCGGAATGAAATCCATTGCTCTCTGTTTCTATTTTGGGGGAAAATAGCCAAAAGATTAATGTGGAGCTAAGAGGAAGTTGGATCACTTCTTTTTTTCCATATCCATTTATGTATTCTTTCTTTTGTATCATAGATGGTTATTAAGCAGATATCTACTAACACTGTGAGAACACAAATTTAAGTGAGGCAGAATATAGGCATCAGTAACCTGAAATCAATTTGGAAAATAGTCCCCTATACAGATTATTATAATAGGAATTCTTCTGAAGATCATGATCTCCAAATTAAATTTTGCTTTGGTTGAATGTTAAACAAATATAATTGGCTAGATCATAGTACTTTATAGTCATGTAAAATTTCTTTGCCACATGTACAAATATATGCTGATCCATAGTAATTATTAAATGATGAGTATAAATTAAACTTTGAGAGGAGGTAAAGATGTTATGGAAGTAGATATGGTGCAGTGCCACAGTGAGGAACTTGCATGAGCAAAGGCTTAGAGAAACAGTTTGGTGTACTGAGCTGATGACCAGCTGTTTTGAATGGCTAGAATGCAGGAGACCACATAATTTATTGTCCAAAGTGGGTCACTTTTGAGAAAGTGAAAAGGAATGCAAAAATAATTTAAATCATGTAAGTTAAAAACATTTAGATATTGACATAAATTGTTGTTGTTATTATTATTATTATTATTTATTATTATTATTATCATCATCATTATATTAGTGGCCCTACAACATAGATATATTCAATAATGGCCATATTTTTAAAAACAAAATTCTTTCAAAATTTAAAATAAGATATATCTATGTATATTGAAGAAACACTGACAATTGATTATCTAAATGTTACAAACCATAAGAAAATAATTATTCTTGCAATGTTATATAAATAGTATAAATGTCTGCATTTAACCAGCTTCCAAGACAGTACAGGTGGTTGGCAACGTTAAATACTTCCCCTTTACCCTCTGATACACAAAAGTGTGAACTACCTTTGCCATCATTTTTGGTTTATTAACAAATATTCTGCCTCACCTCTTTGGAAGGAAGATGGTATTTTTGTTATGCTTGGAAAGGCCTAGGCAAAGAAGATGTTTATCATTGATCATCTCTCAGATTAAGCCACATATTATAGAGAGAACTCTGTTTGATGTACAAGCAACTCATCTTCTCTAGGTAAGACATGCCAAAACCTGGAAGTACCACCTTAAGTAGATCCACCCCAGTTTATTTGAATACATGGAAAATCCTGGACAAATACAAAACCCTCAAACAACATCCATAAGCCTGAAGTTTTCTAAGCAAAGTGGACATATGATCAACTGACAATTAAGGAAATGGTAAGATAGAAAACCAGAGGAGGAAGCAAAGGACAGATCCTAAAGTGTCCTCATAGACTGCATGCAGGAGCTTGAAACTAAGTAAGGGGGAACAGAGTAAGAATAGCAGACAGAATTGTTTTAGTTAGAACACTCTGTTTGATTTTGCAAGATGACTTTTAAGGAGGCAGAGCTGTTATATTGTGTATATAGAGATAGCAAACCATGAGCGGCATGCACCCCCCATGTATATTTTTATTTTGGTTTATTTGTTCTTTGCTTGCTCAGTGTTAGCATGCACAGTATCTAACAAACTGAATTCACAGTTTAAGCAATTAAAAGGCAGGAGATATCACATGAAAATTTGGATTGCTGGCTTCTGTGGAAAACCTGGAAGATCTGGAGTTATTAAGACCTGCTTCTCTGGATGATAATTGGCAGAAATTAGGGGGCAGTTGCACTCTCAAGGCTGGGATGCACTTTCCAACTTCACTGCCAGGCTTGCATTCACTAACACACTGCATGCCTAAGACTGAGGCACTTAACTGGGAGCTTCCACATACACTACCTTTTAAACAAGCAACACTTGATGGAAATGCCCAGGAGAAAACACATATTTAAACTAGTAACCAAATTATCATCAGATGTCCCAAGTTAAAGGCACAAAAGTACAGATCAGACAAATGCAAAGACAAGCTTGAGATGTGGGCAGGAGTAATGCCCATTCATGTGATCCCTCACACATTATTTTGATATTGTGATAGCATTCCACACAGTAGCTATGATGGCAAAATGACCCAAAGCTAGAGCAATCTAAGACCACTCTCCCTGGGATTACAAGCAAGAATGTGCCAAAATGAACTATCATTTAAACTACAGGTGGCAAACACAAGGCCCAGGGGGCCAAATCTGGCCCTCCATCTTGTTATATCCAGCCCGGCACCTTGTTTCTACCTGGTGGCAGTGCTCAGCTCTCACTTAACTATTAAGAAGTAGTTACAATTATACAGTCCTAAAATTACATTCGTCCCTTTGAAGACAATTGTGAGGTTGATGTGGCCCCCAGTGAAAATGAATTTGACACCCCTGATTTAAACTATAGTTCATTAGCAGAGTAAGCCTGCACTCCCCTCCTCCTTCCTTCAGTCCAGCACTTCAGTGAGGTGTGGAATGTGTAAGATTTCAAAGGAGATTCCCCAGTGAAGCCGCTGGTCACTTCCTTCCAAGCCCTGGCAGAAGAGCAATATACTCTACTGATCATTAACTCCTCTATTCCAGGGCCCATGGAATTTGTGGCTTTTACTTTGCTGGGCACTTATACAGTGATTAGGATTTTATTAATAATAAGGGGGGAGAAAGTACAGAAAATAAGTAGCATAGATGGTAGGTAGAAAATAGGTAAGGGGAGGGCAAGAATAGTAGGGAAAATATAGAATCTAAAGAACTTGAGATTCTGCCAAGATGGAGGCGTAGGTGGAAACACTTTGCGTCCTCACACAACCAAATCTAAAAACAATGAAGTTTTAACAACAATAAACGCAACCAAGCCACACAGAAAATCAACAATACGGAGTCCAAAAATAATGAACAGCTCAGTTAAACCATTGAGAGGGGGGAAGCCAGCAATGGAGCCGGTCGGGCAAAAAAGATCCCCAACCGGGGCAGTGCGCAGGCAGCTGAAGGCACAGATCCCAGGTGCGAGGTAGCTACGGGCGAAAGCAGGGAAGGCACAGCACAGCTGGCTATCTGCGGTTGGTCATGAATTTGCACACGGATAAACCAGTGAAGAGGTGAGCATTGAGACCATGCGGTGCAGGGCTACAGGCTCACACATTTGCACTCAGATAAACAGGTGGAGGTGAGCGGTGAGGTGGACTGGGAGAGCAGAGAGGACCGCCATTGCTCCCTCTCTGACCCCACCCCCACATACAGCATCACAAACCAGCAACCTGGGTAGCCTCGCCCTGGTGATCATCTAAGGCACCTCTCCTCATACATAACAGGCAAAAACAGATCAAAACATGGCTCAAGAACAACTCAGAGCCCCAGAGCCAATAAATCTAAGTGATGAAGAAATAGCCAAACTTTCAGATGCACAGTTCAAAACACTGGTGATCAGGATGCTCACAGAACTGGTTGATTTTAGTCATAAATTAGAGGAACATATGAAGGCTAAACTAATTGAAATGAATGGAAATGCACAGGAAACCAATAGTAATGGAAAGGAAACTGGGACTCAAATCAAGGGAACAGATCAAAAGGAAGAAAAAAAATTACCAAACAGAAAAGGATGAAGAATCAAGAATTCAAAAAAAGGAGGAGAGGCTTAGGAACCTCCAGGACATCTTTAAACATTCCAACATTCGAATTATAGGGGTACCAGAAGGGGAAGAGGAACAGTCACGAGTGGAAACCTTATTCGAACAAATGATAAAAGAGAACTTCCCCATTCTGGCAAAGGAAATAGACTTCCAGGAAATCCAGGAAGCTCAGAGAGTCTCAAAAAAGCTGGACCCAAGAAGGAACACACCAAGGCACATCATAATTACATTACCCAAGATTAAAATGAAGGAGAGAATCCTAAAAGCAGCAAGAGATAAGGGGACTGTCACCTACAAAGGAGTTCCCATCAGACTGTCAGCAGATTTCTCAAAAGAGACCTTACAGGCAAGAAGGGGCTGGAAAGAAGTATTCCAAGTCATGAAAACCAAAGACCTACAACCAAGATTGCTCTATCCAGCAAAGTTTTCATTTAGAATGGAAGGACAGATAAAGTGCTTCTCAGATAAAACCAAATTCAAGGAGTTCATCATCACCAAGCCCTTATTGTATGAAATGTTAAAGGGACTTACCTAAGAAAAAGAAGATAAAAATATGAACAGTGAAAGGATAGCAAACTCACAGTTATCAACAACCACACCTAGAACAAAAGCAAATTAAGAGGACAGGTAGATCAGGAGTGAACAATAGAAATGAAGATCACCTGGAGGGTTAGCAACAGGGGAGTGGGAGGAGGAGAAGAGGGGAGAAGCTACAGAAAATAAGTAGCATAGACAGTAGATAGAAAATAGACAGGGGGAGGGTAAGAATAGTATGGGAAATATAGAATCTAAAGAACTTGAGACACGTGTTCATGAACTAAAGGGGGGGAATGGTGAGGGAGGGGTGTGCAGGGTGGAGGGGAATGGAGGGGGGAAATAGAACAAATGTAATGGCATAATCAATTTTAAAAAAGGAAAAAACAATAAGAAAAGAACTTGAGACGTGGTCATAAACTAAAGGGGGAAATGGTGGGGAGAGCGTGTGCAGGGTGGAGGGGAATGAAGGCAGGGAAATAAAACAACTGTAATGGCATAATCAATTAAAAATAATATTTAAAATAATTTTAAAATAATATATTTTTAAAATATATAAAATAATATATTAAAATATAATTTTAGCCAAAGAAAAATTATGTTATTATAGAAAGTGGAAAAGTAAGATAAAAAGGTCATTTGTTTTATGCCAATTATACCATGTTAAGGGTTTAGTAAATGTTACAAGCCACAGGAAGAACTCCTAACTTTTTTTCATGTTCTATAAAAACTTTCATGATATGCTTACCTTACTATCACCTCCGCAGCTCTTTCTGCCCCAAATTCAGGCTCCCTTTGTGCTTACCTGCTCTATTTCTTCAAACACACTGTGTTCTCTCTTCCCAACCTCAGCACATGCTCTTACCTTGACCTAGAACACTTTCACCACCACCCCCATAGGCTGCATATAGTTATCTACTGCAGTATAACAAATTAGCCAAATTTAGCAGCTTAAAACAACAAATGTTTATTATCTCACAATTTCTATGAGTCAGGAAACTGGAAAGAGCTCACTTGGGAGGTTCTGGCTCAGGGTCTCTCATGAGTTTACAGTCAAGCTGTTGGCCATGGCTGCTGTCACCTGATGACTTGCCTTGGAATGGAGAATCCACTTCCAAGACAGCAGCAGTCTCTGTTCCTCACCTACTGGCAAAGACTGTTGAGAACTGCCCTGCCTGGTTTCAGAAGCTGTAATCTCCCCATGGCTAAGGCTGAGTGAGCTACCTTCCGACCATAAGCCACTAAGGAGATAAAGCTTATCTCCCCGTAGGGGCACCATCTCTGCTCCTTTTACTTCACCCTGCCTGGCCCCCAGTGCTTGGCCGGTTAGCCAGTGATGGTTAAGATTCCTCAAGGGAGGGATGACCTAAGACAGGCATGATGACAGGGGGCCCCAAGGAAGGACTAGAGGGGTGCTATGGAGAAAGGGCATGATGGACCCTCACCCCTAGGCTGTGATGAAACCTGACTCCCCTGAGTCTAAGAGAAGTCTCCGAAAATTCCTTGGCTGTCTGCCTCCTCTGCCTGACTTAAGCCTGAAACAATGACAGAGGGCTGTGTAGCCCTGTGCTGGGAATGGCGGGCTCCCTGGGTGATTAGGCCTAAGAAAGAATATGTAAAATCCTGCGAAGTCTGCTTTGCTAAGAATGCTCTTAGTTAAATGATAAAGGCCCAAGCAAGAAATGAGTTTGTTTCCCAAAGTTTTGTAGCCTTTTAGCTGATAGACCCTGACTCAGGAAAAGCCCTAATAGTTCTTTGTATGCTATCTACTATTTGATCCTTACTGCCTGAAAATGATTAATGAGCTGTACCTGTATTCCTGTGCAAATTAAACCCAATAAAAGCCTGTCTCAGCCAGGGTCAGCACACTCTCCCCTTGAGAGAGTGGCTAGGCCACTTTGAGGTACTCCCTCCTTGAGGGAGTAGCCATGCCACCCCTTTTCATCCACAGGACTCAGTAGTCCATGTGAATTTGTCTCATATCTTATCCATGGCGCTGTGGGCACTGCAGGCCAGTGCCCACATCAAAAGACCTCAGCTCCTTGTCATGTGGGCCTCTGCACATGGCTGTCTGAGTGTCCTAGCAACACACCAACTGATTTCCAGAAAGGAAGTGACTCAAGAGAGCAAAGCAGAATCCAGTTGTCCTTTATGACCTCGTCTTAGAGAGAAGCATCATCACTTCAGCCATATTCTTTTATTTAAAAATAAGTCACTAAGTGTAGCCTATGCTCAGGAGAGGAAAATTAAACCCTGTATTTTGAAGCAAATGTCAAAAATTTTGTAGACACATTTTAAACCATCCAGCCTGGTTAAAGCCAAATTTCAACCTGGTTGGTTACATTCTTGGCTAGTCTCTGACTCTCTCAAGACTGGGTTGGTATCTCTGTTTAACTCTCAGGAAGTATCTCTCCTAGTGGTACTACATTGCTGAAAGTATTCCCTGTTCGCTAAGCTGTCTTTTGCAGTAGAAAGTAAGCAAATTAAAGCAAAGACTGTGTCCTGCTCACACTATTCCCTCCAAGCCTGACACAGTGTGTGACCTTCAGTAAGCCATTCGAGGTTTGTTGAAAAATCATCCCACTCAAAGGGGTGTTTTTCCTGCCTTCCCACAGGATAAGAACGGGGAAAAACCCATTTTATTGCACATCCTTTGCTCTGCCTTGAACTTTTTATGTATTATCTTAGAGACAAGTGGAAACTTTGAGAGAAGCATACCTGTGTGGTGGAAAAGAATGAAGAATTGTATTTTTATACTCTCCTGCCACCTATAACTGAAGAGACTTAGGCACATAATTAGGCTCTTGGAACTTCAGTTTTCTCCTGAAAAGATGAAAGGATATAACAGGGCAATGTAAATGAAAGGGAGGTACAAACCATAAAACATCATGCAAATATAATATACCAATATTAGTATATCTCAAATTCCTATAGAATATGGATGATATCACCAAACATGAAGATGCTCTCATATTTGTAAATTTTTTTCTTTGTAATTGTTTATTTAAATGTTTAAAATCATTTTTATTGTTGTTCTATTATAATTGTCCCAATTTTTCCCCTTTGCCCTCCTCTGCTCATCCTACCTCCCACTCCCACAGTCAATTTCCACACTGTTGTCTATGTGCATGGGTCACTCATACATGTTCTTCGTGTAGTCCCTCCCCCTTCTTTCCACCATTATCCCTCTCCCTCCTTCTCTGTGGTTCCTTCCAGTCTATTCTCTGTTTCTATGCCTGTGGTTCTATTTTGTTCATTAGTTTACTTTGTTCATTAGGTTTGCTCACCTCTTATAAGTGAGATCATATGGAATTTGTCTTTCACTGACTGACTTCACTTAACATAATCTGTGTAAACTTAATCAAAGGTAAAACTCTTATCTCAGTGATAACTCTTAGTTTAATTAATTCATTGAATATTAATTGAACTCTTACCATCTGTATGTTCAAGGTATAGACCAGGTGTTCAGACACCTTAATATCTTCAATTAAGTCCAAAGGCTTATGTGAACTTTTCAAAATCTTTTTATACAAAGTTATTATAAATTCACTTGTAATGATTAGCACTTTTAAAATGACAGAGGAAAGTTGTCAAAACCACATACAAACAGTGGACTAGAGGCCTTAGTCATTTCTTGCATCAGAAGTCTGGTAGCACCTGCTGCTGCACAGGGTTGGGCACAAAGTGTTGGTTTAACAGAAAGAACTTGTATGAATGACCCACAGGCATAGACAATGGTGTGTTAATCGACTGTGACAGTGGGGCAGAGGATGGGCAGAAGAGGGCAAAGGAAGAAAATGAGGACAACTATAATCGAATAATAATAAAAATGATTTAATTAAAAACAATGAACTATTGTAAATGGCTCTCCCTTGCACAAGCATCATTAAATGCTATAGCTAGATGGAATGGCTGAGGTTTACCATTCAGCTGCTTCATTTTGCAGAGAAGGAAAGAGAAGCTCAGTAAGGTTAAGCACTAAGATCATACAGGCGGGTAATAACAGAGCTTAAACTTCAATAAATCTTCTGACTCCCAGTTCTACGTTTTTTCAACATAGCATGCATTGCCTTTAGGAAATACTTGGCTCTATTTTGAGAGTTTATTAAGAGAGATAAACTTGCCTCTGTCTCTGCATTTACAAAATGATGAAAAAAATAACATTGATTTACCTAATAGGCTTCCTCGGAGGACTATAAAATCATGATGTCAATGAACTACTTCCCCTATTTCATGAGTTAGTCCAATTACAGCAATTGTGGCCAAAGTTTACAGACAAGCAAAAGAGGTATGAATCTCTCAGCCTCCAGGGTAACATTTAATGCAACAATCAAAACTGGGCATGGGAGGGATCCTGCAAAAGGTTATAGCTTCCTTCTTGATACAATAATGCCCAGGGTGAACAGAGTGCAAACAGCAACCTAGAGGGAAACTAACGCACAAATTGTACTTGCATTTTGTGCCTTCCTTCATCTTTATTTTCCTGATTATTGAAGGACAATAGTATCCCCTGCCCCCCCCCCCAAAAAAATGAAGTGCTGTACATCAGATCGCTATGCTCTACAACATGTGAATTCCCTTGTGTGTCAGTTTCCCAATTTAGATTATTCAGATGTTACTGAAGGGAGAGTTTTGGGGGTTTTTTGTTTTTTGTTTTTATTTTTTTAATTGATTATGCCATTACAGTTGTTCTATTCCCCTCCTTCATTGCCCTCCACCCTACCCCCTTGTCCCCACCATTACCCCCCTTTAGTTTATGACCATGTGTCTCAAGTTCTTTAGATTTTATGTTTCCCATACTATTCTTGCCCCCCATCTATTTTCTATCTACTGTCTATGCTACTTATTTTCTGTAACTTCTCCCCCCTTCTCCTCCTCCCACTCCACTGTTGCTAACCCTCCTTGAGATTGAAGGGAGAGTTTTTGAATTCCACCTGTTTGCTTGAGGAAAAGCAGCTACTCTATATGCTGATCTTATTTTTTGAGATTACTCTCATTACTGCCCCTTCCCTTCAACTTCTGACCTTGGACTTGTGATTTTCACATATCATTGTAATATTCCTCCTGGGAGTATGATTCAGATCAAATCATCTGTGGCAATGGGTGGGCCAAGCTGGGCCTACATGAGCACTTCTTAAGGAATTTGGCCTTGAGGTGGAAAATGTCAGATGACAGAAACTTAGTTATCTGCAGAGTTACACTTGTGGACCCATCAATGGACGTGAACTGTGATTCATCTCACATAGAAAAATATTCTCTAGGTTCCAGTTTCCCAGAAGAATGTGTCTGGTCTGCTTGTCCAGGTTCCAAGGGATAAAAGCTTCAATATGCCTGACATCTGGGGAAAGGAATTATGACTTGGAGTGAAGGTAAAAGGAATTATTGTGCAGGTTCTAAAGCAAAATCAGCACACCAATTGTAAGAAATACAGTGTGGTGGTTAAAATGTAAGTTTTAACATCAGAACTTGGTTTAAAATTAAGCTTTATGTGTGAGTTTCATAAACCAGGGATGAAAGATTAAATCTTATTTATAAACAGGAGCTAATAATACCTATCTGACGGTAAAGTTGTGAGGGTAAGGAAAATGATGACTCTAGGTCATTTGTCCCGTGCCCATAGCATACTAAGTGTTGAATACACTGTCTTTCATTACTATGAATAATAAAACCAAACAAATATAACTCAAACCTCTAGTTTTCCCTACTCTTTAAGAATTCAAGCCTGTAATTTATACTTGCTTTCACCATAAATATGTGAGGGATTACTAAATTGATCTGAATTCCCTGAGCCTATTGATGTAATGAGAACATTAATTCCTGTCCCTAAGTATGGGCCTGGGTTCTATAAAGATGCAAAACTCTAAACTTCCAAGACATAAGTGGCAGTAAGCCTAAGCTGTCTCTTCTCTTTCAGAGGGGACATTCAGACACTAGAATGAAGAACTGTGCTGGTTAGTGGAGCTTTGCCAGGCGGTAGGTATGTCTTCCAAAATAGTTCCATTAACAAAACCCTGAGCTACTCCACCCCAAAATACTTCACAACAAATTATTTTCTTCAACCAGTACAGATTTCAGCGTTATGCAAAAGAAAATACCAAGAGAGCAAAAGTCCAGGGTAATCACATTCGGTGATATTTTGCTGCCTAATTTAATTTGCTTTTCTCTCTTGTGAGTAAGTAAGCCTAATGACCTAAGTATAATGCAGAATGAAAAATCACAATAGTACTTTAGTGTCATGGCAAGCAGCCAGTTCCTCCAAAGTAATGTTGCCAGATGAGGTACAGGATGCCCAGTTAAATT
Organism: Artibeus jamaicensis; assembly: GCF_021234435.1. NCBI lineage: Eukaryota > Metazoa > Chordata > Mammalia > Chiroptera > Phyllostomidae > Artibeus > Artibeus jamaicensis. Next base: position 18,512,377 of record NW_026522025.1, on the reverse strand, counting down.
TGAATTTATGATAAGCAACGGATATTTTTTTTACCCAAGAATAAACACCTTTATTACATGACCGTTTTGTTTATTTTAACATGAGCTTTAAAGAAAGGGGGAAAGAAGATTTCTTTGCCTTTCTGGGCCTCAATTTTCCTCAGCTGGAACTCCAGCTCCTTGCCTTCTAGCACACAGCCATCTGCCTGGCCCCACTTGCCTGGCTTTGAAGTGATGCCTGCAAGAAGCTTGCCCTGCTGGAACTGCTCCTCTAGAAGACTGATGATTTCGGCATTCTTTCTCCTTGCATCATATTTCTTCTGAGTTTTCTTTGTTTTTTGTTTAAAATCTCTTCCTCCTCAGAAGTCAGCCTGGCCCTCCTTCTTGCAGCCCAGGCGCAATGCCTAGTGGGATTCAAACCACCGTCAGTACAGTGTGCTGTCAACAAGCATGATCAGTTCTTCATTACGGTCTTGGTACCAACCAGTTTATTATTGGATGCATTGTGGACGGCATCAGTAATCCTTGGTTTGCACACATAACACTCTGTGCCCCAGGAGAAGTTGCCCATGTCCAGCTTCAAGGCTCAGCACCTCCTGTCACCTTGGCACACACAAACTGTGTGTATGCGGCAGGGCCAATCTCTGTGTGGGCAGCAGGGCACCCCAGCTCATGCTTTTTGTTCTTGTGGTAGGGCCTTCTCTTGTCCCTGGTCTTGGGCACTTGTGCCTGTCCCAAGAGATGCCCATGGCTTGGTGCAGGCTGGAAGAAGAGCTGAATAATTATTTTAAAGATAAGTATATTCCAGATTTATCCTGACCTCTGAAGGTGGACTTAAAAAAAATCATCGGGGCACCCCCAGTGACCAGGCTTCATGTGTATCATGTCAGATACACATTTGCTAAAACTGGCAACCTTATTACAAAGGAACTGGAGCATACTAACCTCTACAGTTAGTTACTTGTGATACAATTGTTTGATCAGCCTTTAAAAATTGTATTCTAATATATTTTAGACATTTCCAGCACTTTTTTCTTTTAAAGAAATAACAAAAGTTATAGATTAAAAATGTATTGAATGCAATCATTTTTTATAATTTGATTTTATATAATTGCTTTTTATATTACTGATAATTTCATAAAGAGGAACTTAGCATGCATAAAAACAGGGCTTAACTTTCCATAGATAATCATGAAATAAATAGGCCATTTATTTCATGAAGTGTAGGCTTCTGGGAACCAGAGAGAAAAGTTTTATGATTGGAACCAGCTGGGAGATTTTTTACCTTAAAGCCTGTGATCATTTAGACACAAAGAAACTTCTGATTTCAAATTCTGAACAGTTTTCACCAATGATATCACAGTACAGAATGGTATATTTTGGGCCATTAAGTCAGTTTCAGTCAGTTTCATGAAACTGACTTAAGTCAATTAAGTCAGTCAATTAAGTCAGTTTCATGTAATTATGGATGGAAAAGTTAAGTGTCACCATGCTGATTTTGGACATTTCCAGTTTCATGCCATCAAGGTTTTAATGCTTTTGGCCTGCCTCCTGGCTGATAAGAGAGGAATTCCAGGAAATTCATTCCAAATCTGTGAAGAGTTCCAGTGTCATTTCATAAAACATGCCTCCAGAGAGTTTTATAGAATCTTCCTTTCACAAGCAGACTGCCCTGTTCATCTGAATCTTTCCGTGTGAGAGAGATTTGCTAGGATGTAGCAATGAGCCCCAACGTGTGATGTTTATTTCTAAAGTTCCTCAGGCTTTAGCATGGATAATAATCTTGATGACCCCTGGCCCCTGAACTCGTCACTGGAGGAATCCAAATCTCTCTGCATTACCTGTACAGTCCCTGGTGGATTTTGATCCAAAATGAATAAGACCCGATTCTTGACCTCAAAAGTGCTGTGGGGTCAACAGAGCTGCTGTCTGAGTCATTACCACTTCCTCATCCATGCCTGTGTGTTCTTCTTCCACTGCCCTGTGGCCCTTAAACTGAGAAAGGACTCCACACCCACCCCTACCCTGCAGCCAGCCTTGCATGGTTCATGGCAGGAAGAGTCCATCTCTGTATGTGGCTCCTCCCAGGCAAGCTGCTCTTTTTGTTTTTCAGAGCCTTCCCACTCAAGGAAACTAGGAGAAATTCCCAGTGCTTGGCCAGAAGCTATGTCAGTGGTTCCTGCTGGGTCTCACTGTGGAGAGTTGGACCAATAAAATGGCATTGGTCTGACGAAGATAGCATAAAGTATATAAAACAAAGTGGAGTCACTCATGTCAACCAAAATGGCTGTCTGTCAACCATGACACTTTGATTCAAGAAATAAACTACCTAAGTTAGAGCGGACACATCTGGCAAGGTGACATATCTGCCCACATGGTCGGAATAGACACATGGCAAGGAGACACACCTAAGATACCTGCACATGTGATCAGAATAGACATGTCTGCAGAATGGGACCACCAATAGACAGGCTTCTTGGCAAATTCCCTACTTGCCAGCAGGAGTGCCAAGACATTTATCAAAAAAGACTTAGAATGGTGGAGCACATCACTTTCAAGGTATTTCAAGGTATAACTAAGGCAAGTTCTAGACCACTGCTAAGACAGCCAAGCTCAACACAGCAGAGTGCTGCTCTATGGCATGCTGATTTCCCTTGGCATTGGCCACCAGAGTCTCTGCCCTGCTGGACTGAGGACTTCAACTGCCCTGCTGCCCACCTGGCTCCGGAGGCCCTTCCTTGCAAGATGCTGACAACCCCCTTGCCCACCGTGCTGTCTCCTGGACCTGCAGACCGAGACTCTGGGACTCAGGTTCATTATCTCGCATTGATTGCTGTGTATATGTGTTATATTTCTCTTAGACTGTTAGAGTGTGAGTAGCATATTAATGTGTGTTGATGTTCTACTCTGAGTGAACCTGCATTCAATAAAAGCTGAGTGAATAGTACAGTTACTGTGTGAGACTCTTGTCTATTATTGGTACTGGGCTGCTCAGCAGACAGCTAGCTGAGCAGCTGCCTGGCTGACTTACGGACAAGACTATATCACAAACATACACTCATGACATTCACTCAAAAGAATCTCCTCTGTGGACTTGCCTTCGGTGCCCCAATCAGGCTTCCGTGAAGCCCAAGTATTTTCTTCACCTGAGTGAGCTTCCTGCTCATCCAGGCCACACTTAGTTACTCTTCTATTTTGTAAGACTAATTTGGAACCTTAAATCATATTGTAAATTTACATATGTTCCCTCTTTTATCCAAAATTACTAACCTACTTGCACTTGTGTAAGTAACTATCTTAGTGACCTACTAATTCTTTTATTCACGGCTTCATTTATTCAAGTAGTATTTGGCTCAGCAACGTCAAGGCAAACAATTTGGTTCCTGCCTTCGTGAATCTTGTAGCTCAGTAAGGAAGATAGGTACAGCAAAATAACTTTTTAAAAATATTATCTGATGTCCTCTCAGTTTCCTCTAAATCTTGTGGTCTTGTAACTTCTCAAACATCAAAAAGAATAACATTTATTTTCTTCAGGGAGAATTCAGTTCTTGCTTAGAACAAAGGGATCATTACTCAGGTTTGGGTTTCAAATTGGACTTCTTTCTAAGCACATTTCAAGCAGTCTTGAAATCTTTACTGAAAAAGAGGTTTCAGAATCCAAAACTTTTTTCCCTTAAGAAACAGAGAAAAACTTGGAGGACTGACTTGAGCATAAATTATAGAATAGAGAGGACTGTGTTCAGGCAAGGATGTAGACTGTGGTATCAGGAAAGCTCCCAGGGTTTTCCAGGGCTGAAAGAGAAACAAGAAGATCAAGAGAAGGAAAATCCAGGTTTAGATGCAGCCTGGACCCCTCGAGACCTAGAATGCATCACGTCCTAGGCATCAACCCAGAGTGAAAATGGGGAGCAAGATTATAGGTAGTGGAAAATATGAAAGCCTGTGGATCAAACCAAGTAAAAACAATGGGACTGTTTAAGTTCTTGTTTGTGGAAGACATTCTAACTAGTCACCAAGATTTCCCATTTATTATTACTTCTGGGCATATGACTCCCTGGAATTAGGCATGGCCACGTGACTTACTTCGAACGGTAAATACATGCAGAAGTGATATTGTTCACTGCTAGTTAGAAGTATAATACTAAACACACACACTTCTCTGTGCCCTCTTCTGCTAGGCGGCTGAGAAGGACAGATTCTGTCAGCCTCAGTGGTACTGGGTTTCTATCGGCCATTTCTTGTTTTATTTTTAAATTTATCCTGAACTCAAGAGAGAAAACAAGTAAAATGGGATAAAAATTGTGAATTTGGTATTAGCCTAAAGGCAATACCTGAAACTTAAATACCTAAAAGAAAATTTTAAAATGTTTTAAGAAAAGCATTTTCAAGATAATAGTAATATGTTTGTACAATTTTTTTATGTTTTAAAATAAATAGTTAAATTCAGTATCTCTTACAGACAGGCAAGGTTAGCTGTGAAATTTAGGAAGTAAAATGAATGTTTGTAGTGAAAATAACCCTGAAAATTATCTATAAGGTTTTATGAACAAGTTAGATCTGGTTGAGTGTAATTATGAAAATAATTTTATCTTTCTCACTATGCTCTGCTAACCTTGATTTGCGGTCCTTTCCCTCCTTACTCCTATATGAAATGTCAGGTCCCCAAATAGCTTCCGGGGTCATTTTTTAGCTAATAAGATTTCTCTCTTGTAACTTTCAGGCATTAAATATTATAGTTTGAATTAGATAATTCTGCTTTAATATTGTATCAATTTTTTCATAATCATTCAAAGGAAAGATCTGTACCTAATTGGGTAGGGCCTTCCTTTAACTGCAATGGCCTACATTGTTCTTTACCTCTTCCTTCTGCCTCTCTATCTGCTTGCTGGCTGCTGTTGCTCACCCCTTCCAGGGATGGTCCAAAAGAAAGAAACAATGAAAGAGAAGGAAAAAAAGCACAGTCAAAAGCACCCCAAACAATTGCAACCCAGCATTCGAGGCCCCTGGAAGTGACCAATGCCCAAAGCTGGACTGCTCTTTAATTGAATTCTTTTTAAAAAATATCTGATATTTTATTTTATTTTTTCTCTCTTTAAAAAAATTTATTGTTGTTCAGTTACAGATGTCTCGCCTTTTCCCCCATTGCTCACCCCTACCCTATGCTCCCACTCCCACAGTCAATATACCCCCATTGTCTGTGCCCGTGAGTGTTTTATTCATGTTCCTCTGCTTGTCCCTTCCCCTTCTTTTCCTCTCCCTCCTCCCCTCTGGTCACTGTCAGTTTGTTCGTGGGATTCTTTAGAGGTTCCCTGGAGATGTGCCCCTGAAGGTCTCTTCTCCATCCGTTTGGTACAAGCAGTGACTCCACTCTTGGTAGTCTCTTATAAGCAAGTCCGTCTCAACCCTTTGGGATCTCAGTGGTCACCTGACTGAGCTTCTTTGAAGCTCAATGGTCACCCTCCAGCTAGTCTTCTCAAAAGTTTCTTTTCCTGGAGTTCTCCTTTGGTCCCCAAGAAAGACACGGCTTTGCTCACAGTTTGCCCTGCTTGTTGAAAAGGCAGCTCTCTCTCGATGCACATCTTTCTCCTGCTGTTGGCAGGCACAGATGCAGCCATAGCCTCTCCTCTCTTTTTTTCGTCTCAGGCTTAAGAAGGACTGCAGATGAGTTGAAATAATTCTGTGGCTTTTTCCCTTTAACCTAGTGCTAAAGACATCACAATAATAAATTTCTGGTAATAATTTTTGTATATGAGAAATAAGTTCTGCTTGTTCTTTGAGTAATTATTCCTTTGGGAATCTATTTACTAGCATCTTATAATGTAGCTTTGTATTTCCACTCATAAGTATGGGTCGTTTTTGTCATTGTTTTTTGTTTTGGGTTGGTTTGGGTTTTTTGTTAAGTTTACATATCAGGGTTTTGCTAATTTTCTAAGATTACTTGAATCAGTTCCATTTTTGTATGCTCTAGCAAAGTTGCTAGAATTATAGTCAGTTTCTCCTTGACATTTCAAACACTTCCTCATACAACTGCTGTGTTAGCATGATGCAGGCCTTGTCAAAGCTTGGCCTGACCCTGGGAGAGGATGAGGGTTAGGACATGCTCTGGGTCTCCAATACAGCAGCCACCAAGACAAAGTGAGGAGGGGAGCACATGGGTCCAAGTGAATCTGGCAGGTACATCAGGTGGGTCTGGTATGTTTCTCTCACAGGCCAATTTCGTTTTCACCTCCTGGATTCACATATTTTTGCCTGCCTGGACTATTTTCCCACTCTTCTGCCTGCTTCCTAGTCAACTTCAGGTCTTGGTTTAAGTATTGCTTCCTAAAAGACATCTTTGATGCCCATATTATTTGAAATTAGATCATGAGTTATGGTTTCTCAGTATCCTAAATTTTTTTCTTTTTTAAACATTATTTGATTGTTGTTCATTTACAGTTGTCTGCATTTCCCCCCCACTGTTCTCCCCCACCCCAGCCAAACCCCCTTCCCTCCCTTGCTTGCATCCTCCCCCTTGGTTGTATCCTTTATAGTAGCTCCTGAAAACAGGAGAGTATCCTCAAATGTAATACTAGTACTTATCACAATTTGCATTTAAGTGTTTATTGATGTGGTCATTTTAATAATCTGCTTTGTCCTTTGAAACGATGACCTTTTTGAGGGGTGTGGGGACTGTGTTTTCCACTATAGCCGTGTATCCAATTTACTGTGCACCTAGTAAATTCATGGCATATAGCAAGTGCACAGTAAAAGTTTGTTAAGTTCGTACAAAAATGTATTTGGTAGAGTTATATACCCTTTTGTGATATTTAGGCGCCTTGATTTTTTTGTGTTGTGCTGCCCTCTTAGAAAGCACATCACTCTTTGAATCTCTGGAAATCCTAGAGCTTGCGTAGAAACTATTCATTAAATCCAGCCCCCACCTTTACAGACAAGGAAATTAAACAATAGAATGGGTATGTCAGGTCTCTAAAGTCCTGCTAATTTACACCAGACAGAGCCTGCACCAGAAGCCATATCTTCTTGATTTCTGTTCTCATATAATTCCAACATGCCATCAGCTCTCTTTTCCTGCCAATCTCTTTTCTTTTCACTCAGTTATCTTCCCTCCATCAGAACGTCCCCATGTGTTCCTTCCTACTTCTGAGGCTCCGTGGTGTGATAAGAGAAAAGCAGTTACTTTGGTGTGCAAAGAACTTTGAAATCAGGCAGACCAGGGTTCAAATCCTAACTCAGCAATCCAACACTTGTGTGAATTGAGGCAAATGTCTTAACTCTCGTGAGACTGTTTCCACACCCATAATATGGATGTAGGGTTGTTATAAACATTCATTGAAGCAGTATATATAAAACAGACACTCATCATAAGGCCTGGAACACGCTAATGCTTATAAACTATTGTTCCATATCATCAATTATTTGTGTTATGCCACATATGGGTATTTACTATTTGCTCTCACACTCTGCTCATAAAGTGTAGAAACATCCATAGAAAAAGCACTGAATTTGAACCCAATATAATTAACATCACACTGAGTACTAGGTTTGTCTTTGATACTCCAGTATGGAGACATCAAGACAAGTCTAATAAAAGCCCTTCCACGGGCTTTTTAAAGCTTTGCTGGTTGCTACAAAGACAAAAAAAATCAATCTGAACTCAATCTTTTAATTTCTAATCATGATTACTGTTCTGAAATGCAGAATGCAATTAAAACTAATGCTATATAGTTCACTTTCCTCCAAATGAGCATTGATCAGATTCTATGTGAAGGGTCTGTAACATCTCTCCTGTAATCATTTTAAAATATATTAACTGGGATCTGTGTATTGTAGAACAAAAGGGACTGTTTCTGCAATAAAGCGGTTCTCAGTTCTGGCATTAGCTCCTCCTTCACCAACTGTGTGACCTCAAAAAGTCACTTCTTCTGGCTGATCCTCCAGCTCATCTATAAAATGGGTATATTACTACTTCACAGTGTTATTTAAGGATCACACAGGTCATACGTGTTAAAGGTAAAAATTAGAACACACTTCTGATAAGCTATTATGATTACTACCCACATTCCTGAAAAATATGATCAACCCCAGATGCATACAACCAGAGTCAGTGGGCTTGACATAAATATGTTATAATGCTTATTGTCGTCATGATACAGAACAAATGTCACATGAATACTCAAAGGGCTAACTACCTCATAGGGAAGGTTATTTCTTTCATCTTTAAATGGCAGCCAGAGAGAGGTATGAAAATAGCTGAGACTCACTATTGAACACTAAGGATATTTATTAACTAATTATACTTCCAAATGATCCAAAATATACATATCATATCATATCTGAGATATATGATACGTACACATTTGCACTCTTTTCAGAAAGTTTACTTTGCTAATGTAGACTGTCAATCCATGCTTACTGTTGGTCATAAGTACTCTCTAGATTTTGCTTTATTTTTCTCCTTAACACCTTCTCTGATGTCTTAACTTACTATTGTCTAAGAAATGTCTCAATGCTGCAAACATTAATTTAGCCTTAGTCAAAACCTGTTAGCCATGAACTCTGACAGTGTTTTGGAACTTTAAGAATTCAGTTAAGATGAAAATAAAAAAATTCAATTGCTATGGTATAAATCTACCTTTAATAGCTCAAGTATTGGATTAGTGGTAGCTATCCATAAAGCACGTGTCATGCATAAGGGGTATATAATATTTAAAGACACATAACTATGTCAGGCTTTGTTTATATTAGCCATCATTGTGTCATGAATTTCACAGCATCATAAAATATGGCTCTTCTACCAGCTCTGATTCGGCGAAACAAAATGCTCACCCTTTATTTCAGATCATGAAACTGACAACATTTATATCTAGATTGATGCCAAAGGAGATAAAATTTTCCTGAAGGGAAAAAAAGTCATCTGCTATTTTAGTGGAAAGGCTGGGCCAGCAGCAGGCTCATAATTATCATCAGTAATTACTAGATGGAAGGGAAATGAGAAATTACCTTTTTGACAGAGGCAAGAAACATCAACAGGGTCCTGTTTTGTTGGCTCAGAAAGCCCCTACTTCTGAAGTTAACACTTTTTAGGGTTACCTAGGACAAAAAGAAAAATACAATTGAGGAGGCAAAGGATATTCTTATAAAAAAAACTCCAAGTTTTTTTTGACAAATATTTCATTATTCCCCTTCTTCCTCTAAATAGCTAAGCTAAATTTTCCTTAACATTCAACAAACATGTACTGATCAAGTAATAAACTTCTTTCATTCTTCAAGGCATGATATCCAGCCAGATAAGGCACAATCCCTGCATTCAAGGAGTGCACTGTCTGGGGGAAAGTAAAATGTGTAGCCAACCAATCAGAAAACATTAGGATGTATAGAAATGCTGTCTTCTAACTGTTAATGGTGCGTGGAAGCATGAGTAACATATGTTGCCAGACCAAGTGTTTCAGTAAAAATTTCATGTAGAGAGCAACATTTAGCTTAAGTTGTAAATGTTAAGTAAAAGACAAGGAAATGATACTCTAGGAAAAAAGGAATTGATTGTAAGACAACACAGACTTAAGACAAAACATAATACCTTGGGAAAGATAACAGGTCATTAATTACATTTGTCTAGATAATAGTTTTTATAGACAGGATTATTGATTCCCAACTCTGAGGAGAACAGCAAAATAACCTGCTTGGTCAAGCAAAAAACAAGTTTATTGCTTATTGCAATAAAGGGAAGCACTTATGACCTTGACAGAATTTTAGTAGCATCTCAGATTGGGAGAGTCAAAGTGGCATTTTGTAAAGTTTGGGGGGCAAGTTCAAGGCATGTCTTTCAGTGAGGGGTTCTGAATACATTCATAATGTAATTGTGTAAGATGAATGGATAAAGTAAGGGGAAAGCTTTGAAGAAAGTCTTGGAAAAGTAAACAATTATTTGATTAGCCCAGTGAGTGATCTATTCTAAGAGGCTATTTATCTAATGAGAATAAATAAATTGTTCAGATAAATAAATTCAGAAAGTTCTGAAATAAACAACAGTTATTTGCAACTTCATCTTCCTGGGCAAAGATTTGCTGTAACAACAAATTTAGGTTAATGCAGAGGCTGAAAAGTAAAATCATGTTACTATAAATAGGAAGCTGTATGGGTATAGATGGCTTCCGCTGTCAAAAGGCAGGTAAAGTTTGAAATAGATCTGAATTGTGACAGTCCATTTTGAGACATTTGAAATGGGAAAAGGATAGGGAATAGTCTAAACCCCACACTTAAATGCTATGCAAAAAAAAAAAAAGAAAGAAAAGAAACTCAGTTTAATTCTTATAGCAATCCTCTAAAACAGTTATTATCATCCCCATATTTCAGATGATATTGATGTTTGAGAGGTTATACTTTAAAAAAATTCTCACCCAATGTCTCTTAAGAAATTAGTGAAGCCAGATTTTAAATCCAGTTCTAGCTGACTCCAAAATCATCTTGCAATTTCCCTTACCTAATAATGTTTCCAATAAGTCTTAAAGCAGGGGTGCAAAATAAAAAGATTTTTCTTTAGATACTGACCATTCAAAGTACTTATTAAAAATGCAGAATCTCAAGCCTCACTCTAAAATCAAAATCTGCTAATAAGATCTCAGGTAATTGTTATGCAAATTAAAATTTGAGAAGTACAGTTTTAGAGAACTCAAAGTTACCACCCTCACGAGATTAGCTCGTATTGTACACACAGTGGGTTTTCTGCTCCCCTTCGATTTCCAGCCCTGTCTTATTTCCCCCTATTTTTCATCTATGATAAGAAAAAGAAAAGGCAAGAGACTTTGTGAGCATAGTATCCTATGAAAACTCTGCTTGGGAAATATAGTCAGTAGAGCAAAAGAAATACAGCCTTTCTTATAGATGTTTCTCCCTTAAGATTGAAAAACATGAGCCTAGTTGGTCAGTAAATACCTGCTATTGCCTTTCCACAGTGGCACCAGGAGCTCACCTCGGGGCAGAACTGAGACCATGGATTAGATAATGAGGGGAAGGGCACAAAAGTAGAAAAGACCAAAGGGAAGATGCAAGGTAGGAGAGAAGGGGGGGAAACGAAGATGGAGACCAGATTTCAAAGAGATTACTAGCTACTCACAAACAGTCATTGCAATAAATTTTGGGAGAAAACAAATGTTTTACATCATCTGTATTCTTTTATGTTGGCAATCATAGTGATGCTATCCCATCATAGCTAGTCTCTCCTTTCTCCTCCTCTCCTTACCTCCTTCCTCATAGCTTGGATCCTTTTAATGCTGGAAGAAAATAAAAGTGAAATAGCCATACTTAATTAAACTGTTACATTACCTTACCTTTCATTTTCATTGTCTTCTTTACGGGAATAAAATGCTTAGCATTCCTCCACTCCCCCTTTTAGAAATACCATTATTAATAACCCCTATTGTAAATTACAAGCACCATTTAGTTTTATTGGCACTAAATAGGACTGGTTGGAGACTGCAGATCTCAGAATAAATTAGGCCTTTTTTTTTTTACTTTTATTATTATCATGTACTAGCATTTATTTGTTGAGGCTGTAATCAGGAAATACTGTTTGGCATTGAGGGAGAAAATAACCACACATCTCTCTGAGCACTTAGAACTATATTGTTACCAACAATAATAAAAAAGCATTCAAGAATAAAAGATGTTTCCTCTTCAGGAAACCTTTCTTTGATATATAAGATATTGATTAGTCAATTACTGGTACTTGAGAAAAACCTCCCACTGAAATAGATATAATAATCTATAAAAACAAATCAGAGAAAGGATAAACAATAAAAGCATGAGCAGTAATGTATGAAGATATTCTAAAGAAAATCCTGAGATTATCATCATCACTCTTCTTTTTGGTACCAATGTATTATTGATGAGAACAAATACTTGACATCCTCTACAGTGGTTCCAGCTTAATTTGGAATCACAAAATTCAGACACTGAAAGTAAACTGAGTAATGCCTTAATATTGAAGTTTTATAGGAAACTCAAATATATTCAGTTTATAGCTCATACTTTGCCTCCTTAAATTATTGCCAAAAAATATAAAGCAATAACATTGATACCTAAATAAGAATCATGTGGATTCACTTTATCTATGTCCTTTTTAAGCCATCTTACTAATACAGGATAAAAAGGCATTTATCAAAGTTCCAAGAAATGTTTTAACAAATATCCTTAAATCCTAGAGATAGATGAATGGGGTACTTAACCTGAATACATTGCCTTCAAAAATTGTATTTTGTTCATACAATTGTAATAAATAGCATGACAGACAAAATTATTTATGAATAGTGGAAGAAACTATGTCTTACTTAGCTTTGCACTTATGAGCTTACTTAGATAAGATATTTAATATAGATTAGACTGAATTAAATATATACTGATATGTGGAGCTCTTTTCTTTCCAACATACGCAGGAGAGGAAAAACAAATATGAAAGGGACAAGTCTCCTCTCACAAGCACACATGTGTGCACACACCTGACCTCTCTTGATTTCTAGTCCTGCACTTGCTTTCTATGGCTAAACAAGAGCTTCTCCAGCTACTGCATAGCCTGACTCTAACCAAGTGAGCTGGAGATGCAGGCATTGCTCACACTCTGACAGGAGGTGCCCCTTTACTATTGGTTCCACCCCTTTCTCAAGCTCTATGAGTCATCCCAGGATTAAACTCACAAGCTCTCTTCTTTCTTTTCTGATTATTTCAACAATCTTTCTCATTATCTTTGATGTTTTGCCATTTTATTATGACATTCCTAAATGAATTTCTTTTTTAATTCTGCTCCACACCAAGTGAACTTTTACAATTTGATGGCTCAACAATTTCTTCTAGAAAACATGAACAACCTTGGGCTGAACAACAAACATTTATTGCTTTTACAGCTTTGGAGGCTGGAAGTGTGAGATTAAGCTGTCATCAGGGTCAGTTCCTCCTGAGAGCAGTGAGGGAAGAGCTGTCCCTTGCCTCTTTCATAGTTCCCAGTGGTGTGCTATCTTTGATGTCCCTTGATTCCTACTGTGTCACCATGGTCTCTGCCTTCGTTTTCACAAGACGTTCTCCTTGTGTATGTGTCTGTGTCAAAATTTCTCCTTGTCATAAGGCCACCAATTGTGTTGGATTAGCGACCCATCCTAATCCAGTATGACCTAATATTAATTACATTTGTAATGACCTAGTTTCCAAATAAGATATTAGGAGGTACTGGAGGTTAGAACTTAAACATATAAATTTGGGTAGGTGGGGAGAACACAGTTCAACCTAAATTCAACCTCAGATACCAACAGTGTCTTCTGCACTATCCTTCGTCTTGTGTCCATGTCTTCAGTCTCCAGCCTCTCCAGTCCTCACGATACAAAACCTCAACCACATGCCTACATCCGCAGAGTGATGAAGGCTGGCAAGGAAGTATACGCAGTTTACTTTGGGAAGGTGAGTCTCACTGTGGGAATCACAGCAGAATAGAGAAGGGTGTTAAAAAATGTGAGGATCCACAATTCACAGATGTATGTTAAAACTAGGTTTTAATTCTGGTTGCTACCTCTTGATCTTAAATTAGTTATTTAATCTCCTTGATCTTCAATTTCTTCATTTTGGCTTTTTGTGGGCTTAATGTTAAGGACTTAGCACTGTGTATGGCATTACGCAGGTGCTGGGTAAATGCTACTCCTTCTATTTCCTTTCACTTCTCTGAATCCTCAAAACACTTTATTTCTTGTACAGTGTTCATTAGATTTTGTCTGGCATTTATGGTTGCTTGTTGTATTTCTACAATTTTATGATCAGTTTCAAGAGCCAGGGGCTCGTAGACCACTGCTGTCAGTCATTTCTGATGAAAATATATGTATGTACATAATCTTCAATCTTTCTTTTTTATTGTTTTAATTTTTTAAAATTAGTTTACTTATTTAATTGTTGTTCAAGTACAGTTTTCTGTCTTTTACTCCCATCCCAGTCTTTCAAAGACTGATATTTTTTGTAAAATATAATAAAAGTAAGTTACTACAAAAATAAAACTAAAAAACAAAGACACACAACATACAAGTTCCTGTTTCATCATTATTATTATATTTAACAAATATAATATCACTGTCAAAATGTTATAAGAGTTTCCAAATGCTTATTTTCAACTTCTGTACTTAACCCACTGTAGACCAGTAACAAACAGTTCACCGACAATTCCTGGTCTATGAACCACACTTTGGTTGGCATGTCCTAGAACTTGATCTTTACTTTTCACCCAGAACCTCACAAGTGATGTTTTGGCCTTACCTATGAGCTTGGTGGATGTGCAGAATCTCAGATCTTATCGCAGGTCTACTGAATCAGAACTTGCATGTTAATATTTGAGGAACACTTGTCCTGGATTAGTCCGAGTCCCTTTCATTGCAGAGCTCCAAGTCTTCCATAAAACAGGTGTTCAACCAAAATCCATTAAAGTTGTTTGAGAGCCAATATGTGACTTAATATTTCTGGCAGGAGATTTTCATTTTATTGTGATCCTGAAAATATTTGTTGATAAAAAACTGAGCAGTTTTTGATGTATACCTCTCATATCAAAAACATGAATTTGCACAATTGATATTTTTATATTTTTAAAGCACAGTATCATTACAACTTATATTCTTAATATGTGTAACAGGGTGTATGTCTATTGATCTGTGAAGTATATAAAGAAGGAACATCAGCCCTGGCTGGTGTAGCTCAGTGGCTTGAGTGAGGGCCTGCAAACTAAAGAGCCACAGTTCCATTCCCAGTCAGGGCACATGCCTGGGTTGCAGGCCAGTTCCCAGCAGGGGATGCACGAGAGGCAACCATACATTGATATTTCTCTCCTTCTCTACTTCCCTTCCCTTCTAAAGATAAATAAATAAAATCTTTTAAAAAAAGGAGGCACATCAGTTCAGGTGTCAACAATCTACTCTCCGTGTTTCATTAAGTCAAGATGAAGATGAACAGAGGTACATTTCAAACCCTGTGTGTGTTATTGTTGAAGTGGATCAGCTTTGAAGTCAGAAAAGCCTCTGCTGGAATGCTGGGCATTTTCCCATTACTTATTACTTTTCTGTAATCAAAATCTTCTCATTTTTCAAATGGTGTAAGTGTTCTGATTTGAGATGATGGGATGTAAGGTTAAAATAGTACGTGTCGCGCACCAATATGACGCCTCTTAGGTTGTCAGTATCCAAGAAACTTTGTTTTCCTGACAACAGAGAAATAGGTTTAGACTAAGTGCTTACTTTTTAATGAGGCTATTGGAAAAACTAAAAGTGTACAATAAAATAAAGCAACCTAAATGTGGAACTTTAATCTGGCAGAGAAGTACGTAACAGTTGCTTTTTGAATACTTGCAAGTTTAAAATGTTGCTGTGTGTTACAATGCTGTCAATACACATCAGTGTTTTTCTTCATGGCAAAACCACATACATGGACTAATACAAACCTGCTATGTGCCCACAGTACCTGTTACAGTGCCTTGATTATAGAAGATGCTCCGTAAATGTTTCTCAAAGAAATTGTGAATTCTTTGCTCTCAGGGACCATATTTCATTCTCCTTATTCTGTGGTCCTCTCATATGCTTTTTTATAGCAGAGCTCCCCCTTTCCCCTCCCCAGTGTGCAGCTGTGCCCTGGTGAGCCACACAAGGTTTAAAGTGTCCAAAGACCTGGACCCCTAGTCCTGCTGGGCAGCCGTTCAGAGTCTGCGAAGCTACAGCAGACTCCTCCTGTTT
This sequence comes from Artibeus jamaicensis, assembly GCF_021234435.1. NCBI lineage: Eukaryota > Metazoa > Chordata > Mammalia > Chiroptera > Phyllostomidae > Artibeus > Artibeus jamaicensis. The sequence continues at coordinate 18,496,655 of NW_026522025.1, read as the reverse complement.
CTCTGTCTTGCAGTGTTCTCACATGAAAAAGGTTGGGTGACAGGAATCCATTCTATCTTCTTTCTTAACTAGAATCATCGATTTACATTTCTCTCCTGTAGAGAAAAATCTTTTGAAATGAGGTAATCACAAAATAGGTAATCACAAGAAATGACAGGCAATTAAGCTAATCCTTGGGCAAAGGATGAAAGAAAATCAAGTAGAGTGGAAGAAAGCAGGTAGTGCTCTGAGGAGAGGTGATTAGAAAACAGTTCTGGGCGGTCTGGCCCACTTTGAGCTCTAACAATGTAACCATAGTAACCATAACAAATATGATGGGAAGGAGGAGAGGAAGAGTGCCGGAGAATCTGTGGGACTTTCACACTGGTTGGAAAGCCAGGCTATGTGCTCTCAAGCAGGCTGCCAAAATACACAGTCTGTGACAGACGAAGCTTTGAGAAAGAGTTCGCTTGTCTCCCAATTGTCACAGGCCACATGCTTCAAATAATGAGTAGGAAAAAGTAAGGGGATTTGAACTGTCTGGGAGCGTCCAGAACAGAAAGCAGCTGGGCTCCCACAGGCTTGTTTGCACACTGGATGCCTGGTGGATCTGTCGAGGCTGGACACTGGGAACGCTGGAAAGGAATACCTAGTTGAATCTCCCAACAAGCACTGTCTGTTAAACGGCTTACGGCAGTAGTCAGATGAGGTTCTAACTGAACAAAAACCCATAGTGACAAAGGTCCCTGACCTTCCCGCAGTTTATGTGAAAGTTTTAGAACTTACAGATCTAAATCTCTACTTATGCTACTAAATAGCCATTTTTAAAGCTTAAATGATATCAACCATGAATATTACTGTACTATCAATCAGACCAACAACATCAGTTGTTGGCATCAAGTTTATTGGCCAAGGTAGTGATTCTCAAGTACGGTCTAGGGACCTCAGGAAGGCCCTACTCAGGGGATCCGTAATGTCAAAAAAACTGTCTTAACAATAATTCTAAAATGTTTTTGCTCCTTTCTCTCTCATCTCTCATGAGTGAGCAGCGTTGTTTTGCAAAGTCCATATAAAATACTATGACATAACAAATTGAATGCAGAAGCAAATACAAGCATATAACTCTCTTCTATTAATTTATCAAAGAGATTTGCAAAAATGCTGAACAACGCTACTCTCCTTACTGATTTTTTGGAATATAGTTATTTTCATTAAAATATTTATGTTGACATTGATTTACATTAACAGATGGTGGGTTTATTGTTATTTTCAAATAAAAAATTTCAAATATTAATTTTAATATGGAACACAGCAGTAGATATGTAATATACAAAAAAATAGATGTGTGATACCCATAATATATACCTTGGGTCCCCGATATTTTTTAAGAGCATGAAGAAGTCCTGATCTCAAAAAGTTGAGACCCACTAGACTAAGCTACTAAACTCCCAGTTCCAGCAGGGCTAATTTTATTTTTGGTTTGAATTTTCTGGTATTAGCTTGAGGGAAGGTTAAAACTTTATTAGCAAATTCAAATAGGTAGCAGCTGGATTAGCATTTGTGAATTTGTGTGTAACTACAGGACACTCAGAGAGAAACTCATTTTCTAATTTTCTCTTCCCATCCTGGGCTCCAGAACCTTCACTGCAACTACATTATCTTTCAGAATGTGTCTGTTAGCTATAGAACTGTAATAACACTTGTGAAGATTTATAGATCTATGATTTTTTTCTCTTTTGTCATTTTTATTTTGACACAATTTTATTTTTAAGTGTATTTTATGGATTATGCTATTACGGTTGTCCCAATTTTTCCTCTCCTGTGTCATTCTCTGCCCTGTATACTCCCCATTCCACTATCATTCCTCATCCTTAGTTCATGTCCATGGGTTGTATATATAAGTTCATTGGCTTCTCCATTCTCTATACTATTCTTAACTTCTCCCTGTCTTTTTTGTACCTACCAATTACGCTTCTTATTCCCTATACCTTTTCCCCCATTCTACCCCTCCACTTCCCCTCTGATAACCCTCCATGTGATCTCCATTTCTGTGATTCTGTTCCTGTTCTAGGCATTTGCTTTGTTCATTTTTGTTTTTTAGGTTCAGTTGTTGATAGTTGTGAGCTTATTTTCATTTTACTCTACATAGTTTTTCATGTCCTCCTTTTTCTCAGATAAGTCCCTTTAACATTTCAAATAATAAGAATTTGGTGATGATGAACTCCTTTAATTTGACCTTATCTGGGAAGCGCTTTATCTGCCCTTCCATTCTAAATGAGAGCTTTGCTGGGTAGAGTAATCTTGGATGTAGGTCCTTGCCTTTCATGTCTTTGAGTACTTCTTTCCAGCCCCTCCTTGCCTGTAAGATTTCTTTTGAGAAATCAGCCTATAGTCTTATGGGAACTCCTTTATAGTTAACTCCTTTTCTCTTGCTGCTTTTAAGATTCCCCCCTTAACTTTAATCTTGGACAATGTAATTATGATGTGCCTTGGTGTGTTTCTTCTTGGATCCAACTCCTTTGGGATTTTCTGAGTGTTCTGGACTTACATGGCTAGTTCCTTCACCAGACTGGGGAAGTTTTCTTTCATTATTTGTTCAAATAAGTTTTCAATTTTTCACTCTTCTGGTATGCCAGAAGGAGAAGATTCAGATGTTGGAACATTTAAAGTTGTCCCAGAAATTCTTCTTCTCATTTTTTTGAATTCTTGTTCCTTTATTCTGTTCTGGTTGAATGTTTAATTTTTCCTTTATTCCAAATTGTTGATTCAAGCCCTGGTTTATCCTCCCTTCACTGTTGGTTCCCTGTATATTTTCCTTTATTTCACTTTGTATAGTCTTCATTTCTTCCTTCATTTTGCAACCAAACTCAATAATTTCTGCGAGCATCCTAATTACCAGTGTTTTGAACTTTGCATCTGATAGGTTGGCTATCTCTTCATCATTTAGTTCTTTTCTGGAGTTTTGATCTATTCTTTCATTTGGGTCATAGTTCTTTGTCTCAGTGCACCTGTTATGTTGTAAGGGGCGGAGCCTTAGGTATTCACCAGGTCAGGATAATCCATTTTGCTGCATTGTCCTGTGTGTGGGGCTGGGGTCAGAGAGGGAACGATGCCATTTATATCATGCTTGGCTCATGCCCCACTTTGTCACTTCCCCCACTACCCACAAGCAAATTGGGCCCTTGTGGTGACGATTCCCAGGTGTGTGGACTTGTGTACATTCTAGGACCCCATAGACCTCTCCAGTGGACTTTCCTGAGAGACTGGGAGTTTCTCCTGCCTCCAAATCCCCCACAGGTTTGTATAGACAGAGTTTTTGAGGCTTTATTTCCCCCAATGGGACCCTGGGTAGCATGGTTTGACTCACTCCCTAGTTCCTCCTGGCTTATCCATATACAAAAATGGAACCTCTGTCTACCAGCACTGTCTTGCCATGTTGCCCTGGTTACCGGTCTCTGCCCATCCCTCCTACCAGTCTGCGTGAACCAGTTTTTTCTTGGACTTTTATGCAGTTTGATTTTTCTGGCAGTTCCGGTTGTTTTTTGATTTTTAAATTGGTTGTTATCCTTCTGTTGGCTGTGTAAGGAAGCAAAGTATTTCTACCTACTCCTCCATCTTGGCTGGAAATAAATCTGTGATTTTAAAATAATCAAAGTTTTCATTTAAAATGGCTGAAGTTGTAGCATAGTATAAAAACTGGAGACGAGTTTCCATACAATTACATGAGGTCAAATTGTGTATATCACTAATACAAAGATTATGTAACAGAGCTCTGGCGGGGACTTCAATCTCTTCTCACTAGAAACGCGGAGCACGGAGTTCCCCGCAGCGGACCTGGAGTCAGGCAGAGTGGGTGTGAACGCCGTGTCCTGTACTTTTAACAGCATGGCCTTGGGAATTTCAATTAACTTTAATTTTAATTATTTCTCTATGACTCAGTTTCCTCATCTATAGAATGAGAAATAACAGTAACAATTTCTGTTCACAAAGGAATTTCAAAATTAAGGAGGTAATGTGCAATGTGTTCGGCGCACATTTGTTCATTTAACCCTCACAGCAACTTTAAGATGTAGAAGCTTTTTTAAATTTTATTTTTCAGGCCAGAAAACGGACATTTAGAAAAGCCAAGTACTTTTCCAAAGATTATACCATTATAAGTGGCAAAGCAGGGAATCACTTTTGACTGTGACTCCACAGACAACCATATTATTGTATTTTCTTAGCAACGAAGATTAGAAATTGCCCACTTCTCTTCCTCATGTCGTCTTTAGCCCAATACTCAGCTTTGTGTAAAATACATACAATCTTAGTTTCTTGTAAAGCAGGGCAAGAAAACAGCAATGAGTTCATTATAGGGGAGGAAGGAAAGAGGTATTTTACGATTCCCCGAGATACAGACACTGACCACTCTTTTATAGAGGCTTTATAACCCCACAGCACATGTGTATTTCCCAAGTTTCCTTTGATATATTCCGGAATAGAGTTGAGCATTTGTGACAGATACATACAAATATTGGTTTATACACTGAGTGATCATTGCTAAGTGACCGTAAGAGAAAAAATGACTTCCTCATGAAAAGCTCTCACTGGAGCATTCGGATGAAAGGGCTGAAGTAGTGCAGGCTCCTCTTGCTGTAACACCAGGCCAGCAAGCTGAGGCCAGATGCCCTGGAACTCGGATAGTCTGTGCCTTAATACTGCAGCGGAGATACAGAGTAGTCGTGACTATTTCCCAGATCTCGCTATTTAAGAAGCAATTCAACTTGGAGCAACATTCCATATATTTCACCAGACAAGTTATGGAGGTGCGGGAAACCCCTCACTGTCTTTTTAAAAAAACCATTTATTATAAATTCAAAGTCATAGACTAGGTATTATATGGTTAATAACCTATGTATCTCTTTACATTATGCAGAGGTGTATAGCCAGGGACCTTCTCCACTTCCTGACTGGCAATCTAAAATTGTAACTAAATTTTTATATTTAACATCTGTGGTTACTACTTTTCTTTGAGCCAGGTAACAGGAACTGCTTACAGCTCAAATCACCTGATTTCCTGGAGGCACTGTGTCTTTCCCCTCCATCTGCACTTCAGTTGTAAATGTGACTGCTGAGTGAATTAGTGCTGAACCGGACTGGGTCATGCTTGAAGGAAGAGCTACAGTTCAGCAGTGAATCATGGCCATAACCCATGAGTCAGGCTCTTCTTTAGCTCAGTAAACCATAATTCTGATTCTACTTTTCCACTAGGATGGACATGAGAAATTACATCTGTCCAGGCAAAAGTTGGCAGTTTCATGTTCCTTTGTTATTATGGAATATATTGATATTTGATGCTATTATTGCTAGGGGGAACCTGGCAAGTGTTCCTGGGAGAGAAGAGGGGCCCCGATGTGGCATGGGAGAGCCTGTGTTCCTTAGAGATGGAAGGGTTGGGAAATGTTGGAGGCAGCAGGACTGAAACCACAGCCAGCACATGGTAGATTTCCCGACCCCTGGGTAGGGGTAAACACACTAGCGTGGCCCCTGAGACAGTAGGAGAAAGCCCGCACAGAGCATGCATGGGCTGAAGAGTTCACAGCACACATGTACTGTGGAGTTTGTCACAGTGGTCAGGGGGAAGTGTAGACCTACCAGTCTACATGGTATTGGCTAGAAAGCCCACCTGCTTCCAGAATGCATAGGATTTGGGGGCCAAGGGTTTAAATGGAGGCGGGCAGAGTCTCACCCCTTCTGGTTACCCTCACTAGCCCAGTCAGGGCCTGAGGGTTCCGGGGGCCAGTGGGCCCTGGAGACCACATGGTCTGGCAGTATTCCCGGGCCCTTCCCAGCATAAGAGGCAGCAGCAGCTCCAGTGATTGGAGCTGCACTGCGTGGTCCTGCTCAGCTGGACTCAAGGGCACACTGGAGAGCTGATGGTGAGAGGGTCGGGTGGTAGGCGGGAGGACCAGAGCAGAGGAAAAGACAGCACACAACAAGTAGGACTCCCATGAGCACACAGACTCCAAAAAAGTGCCTGAACCTACACTGCCACCTGGAACCAGCTAGGCCATCTGGATGATTGTGCTGCAGCCACCTGCATTTCCCAAAGGATGGTATTTTAAATGGGAGAAGGAATTCCAGGCACAGCCTTGAATTAATCTGGTAAAGGGTAGTGGGGTTATTTTTCTTTGAGTGTTTTATAAGGAATGGGTTCTGGGGCAGAATCCTGTCATTTTTCCCAAATTGTGCAGCCTTGGAATAAACGACCTCTGTCCTTTTTCAACAAACATCTGCCTCCAGAGTTTGCCTATTGGGCAGCAGGCAGTAGAACCCCACTTGCTATTTGGTCACATTATGTGTCTTTCTTATTCAAGTTATTTATGCTATTTAAATTTCACTGAAGTTATTCATGGATTAGAAAAGCACAGTTGCAATAAGCTCCAACTTCAGCTTTCCGCCTTGCATTCTGAGGACAACACAGCACAAGGCTATGGAAATATCGGCTGGTTCTCCGCATTTCTGTGGCATCTTTCAGCCCAGAGTACAACGCAGTTCTGCATCTCTCTATTTTCAGAGGGAAGAGAAATAATACATCATGGTTTTTCTAATGTTAGATACCAAATTATGACTTTACACTTCCTAGTTCATTCGCACGTATTTCTTACAGAGGAAAAGTAATAATTATCAAGATATTTTATTTATATGCAGGTCCATTATACTTCAAGGTTAAAACAACAACAAGAAAAGGTTCAAGAAAGTCATAAATAGAATTCACCCAGAGAAGCCGTTTGATATTCATTCCATGTGATACAACAGTAAAGCAAATTCCTGTAGAATTTCATTCAATAATCAACACCACGGCCCCCAGATTGTACATGAAAATTACAACCTAATCACTCTCTCATTCCCACAGCTTCAACTTGTCCCAATTTATTCTTCTGACATTGTCTTACTCTTGTTATCCCATAGCTTCTAACCTTCCTATTTTCATCCAAACCTAACTTTTTAAAATTAACCTTCAACACTATCTTCTTAGGTTTAAGCTTGCTGCCTCCTTAAACATGATTTTAATTTTGATTCCTCCTCTGGTGATGCTCTCCCTGCGATCTTGAATAAATCTTAGGGTGTGTTTATATATATATATTTTTTTTTTTACTTGCAACATTTTATTTTTTCAAAAAATTTTATTGCTGCCAAAAGAGTAGGTTTGACTATACTCAATAAACTATTATGTATATATATGTAGTTATATATAACTACATATATATAGTTATATATAGTTATATAGTTATATATAGTTATATATAACTACATATATATACATATATTTTTAAGTTATAAGAAATGCAGTTTATTTTGGCAGATACTGTTTAACAAAATTAAAGTGTCACGCATTAGTAACATAACTCAACATCCTTAATCTGGTGAAAGTGTATGTGACACGTTTTCTTGCTTTCCAGTGTTCTGCTAAATCAAACCTAAACTCTTTATGAAACTGAGATGCTAAAATTTGGCTTTACTGTTTTTGCTTATACTCTGGTTCCAAACAGAGTATAGATCTGTTCTATAACCTTCTTCATAGGTTAGGGTCCTATGAAGGACCTATGAAGGGTCCTTCATAACCTTCATAACCTTCATAAGCTTCTTTTCATAACCTTCTTCTGTGTCAGGGTCCATTTTATCATCAATGTCACCGACGAGAATCACCAGCCCCCAACTGATCTGTTCCAGTTTCTTCAGAATCTATGGGAAAGTCATCTCTTTCAAGTAACTTGATATTACTTGAAAGAAAGTGCTATGATGAATTAAAGTAAATTACTAATTGCTTTAAATAAAACTCCCCCTTCAAAAAGTCCCCAAAAGTTTCTTTTTGAGACCATCCTTGTGCATGGCAGTCATGCAAGTGGTTCCGGCTTTGAATCCGGCACAAGTTCTTACAAGATGGAAACTAGAAAAGAAGGGAAGTAAAGGTCAAACGTCAACTTATAAGTAAGTATGCCCTGAGACAAAATTTCTTTGGGGTTCTCAGGCAGCTGAAAGAACAAACAATCGTGGGCTTAGCTTACCAATTCAAAGATGTCAGTGTCGCCTCTGTATGGCTGTGTTAATGGAACTTCAGCTCTGCCATCACCACTGGGATTTATTTTTAACCCACGTTTTGTCAGGTACTGACTGCTTCCTGACATGTATGGAAATGTGGGGTCAGCTGGGAAATTTTCCCAGGTCCTCTCATTCAGATTTCCCACAGGATCTAAGAAGCTTACAGAAGTAACCTTGGGCTTTTACTCTGAACCTAAATAGTCTGCTGAGAACCACAGTTCTATTTACCTCGAGCGAAGGGAACTCTTTCCCAGGACCCACAGCTAGCAGCTGGTAGAGACGACGCTCTCACACACCATGTTCTGTCACTTCTTGTTAATGGAAAGATTTTAGAAATGGATAAACATGGATTTGGATTCCTTACTAAATGATATGGGAATATTTCTCCATGTGTAAAATTAGTAATAATAATATTTGCAGATATGTTATGAGATTAAAATAGGAAAAGTATGTTTGTATGCACCTATCAAAATGCTTGACATTGAGCATATTCCAAATATAAGTAATATACTCTGTCTCTAAGTGACTAAAGGAGGTACCAAGTTTACTAGCATTTTGCTCTTGGTGTCTTCTGTATCCAGCTTGTTAAACCAGTGCATTACCCTTCTATAGAAACAGAGTACGCATTCCATTTTAGAGACAACAGAGAAGTTTCAACCATGACAGAGCCCAGAACTGAAGTGTATTCATTTTCATCTGAACATTCTGAAGTGGCCAACTTAAATGGAAATGCTCGTCTTTCTTCAGCAGATATCTCAGTTCCCTTACACTTTTATTAAATTAGAGATGCGTCATTTTTATCTTCTCTGTAGCAAAAATGGAAAGTTTAGGAACCCCATCAAAATTACTTCTGGACCTGTTTTCTGTACTCATCCTTCATGGGTTTAACTGATCTGAGATCAAAAGCTCAAAACAAACTACAATGTTTTTCAAGGCTAAAAAATCCAACAAGAGCTTTTCTCTAAACACATGATAAATCTGACTGTATGCTGTCTGCCTGGAACCAATCTGACAGGAACCAAAAGAGAGAGGACTAGACTGCACAAGGGGAAGAAACACGAGCAAACCTTCAGACTTCTCCGTGTCCGTCTGCCCTTTTGAAAAGCTGCCAATAAATGAAATAAGTCAGAGTCTTAACAATATAGCTCACATTTCCATCTATAATGACTTGACTTATGTCTGACAATCTTGGATTCAATAGGCTTTGTTGGAAGAAAAGGAGCTAGTTGTGTAAGATGCCTTACTTTATTCTTCAAGTCATTTAATATAAATAGAACAGTGACAGCAAATGGAATTAGGTTTTCATGTGTTTGGTGGGGTTAGATAAACAATTCACTTCAAAAAGAAAGTCATCCACTTTCCTTTAATATCTTTAATATTTCATACCTAAATTCCACAGTCAGTGTTGCAGGCCTTTGTTAGTTCTGCTGGGAATGTTTCGGTAACATTGATATTTTCTCTTACCACCATGACTCTTATGTACTAGAACATTAAATAGAATGGAACATCACAACTGTGTATGATTTGCCTCTACTTTCTCTATCCTGATTTCTATCCTGTATAATATTTCCAGATTCTTTCTCTAAAACACAAGCTTGGCAAGCCTCTGCCATGTAACCATACTTGTAACAAGGCTTCCCATCTACAACATTCCAACCCCCACCCCCAATACTTCATTGTATAAACCCGTCAGTTCAATCTAATTGGTCTTCTCACTGTTACCCAATCATTCATGAGTATGTATCATGATTTATGCTGTGGCAAGTCCTTAGAACTAAAACAGGTTGTCCTTATTCCCTTCTTTTATAATAAAGGTTTTTGAGATTTGGAAAAAGCCGTTCAGTATTGTGTCTTTCCTTACATTTACTGATTTTTGATTAATACTCTTAAAAAATTGTGGAATAGCCAGCCCCAAGTTCTAGTACCCTTAAAATAATCAAAAGACAAGCAGAAGTCATCAAAAGTATGTTTGTCATTATTCTAGAAAACAGTGAAAGTTTTATAGCAAACCAGCAAATGCTGAACCAATAAAAAGGCAACTTTAAAGCAGTAGGAATGCTTGTGGCATTGTTGCTTGCCCTTGCTCCAACTGCTGCCTGGTTGATGGCAATCTTGAAGTGGTAGTAGTTTGTATTATCAGGATGGGACCCTGGTTTCTGATGCTGGAGGGAGTAGAGCAGACCTTACTTGCAAATTATTGTGTAGGTGTTGTCTAAGGTGTCTGAGGGCTGCCTGAAGTACTGACACAAAGCACTTATTTCAGTTTTGCTTATCTCAGAACTCAGTCTTCAAAAGCAGTGGTCATTCCTTGAAAATGCTGCAGGGAAAACTAACAATGTGCAGACACCTAGCACAAAAGAATACATTACAGATGTACAATTGTCGCCTAAAGTCCAGGAGAAAGAGCTAGGGAAAATTTATTGGGAAATTAGGATATTCAAAAGAATTGTTTAGGTCATCAGATATATGGAAAATGTTGAACTTCACTAGCTACTGGGGAAATGCGAATCAAAACTACAATGAGATACCACCTCACGCCTGTTAGAATGGCCATTACCAACAAGTAATAACAAGTGTTGGAGAGGTTGTGGAGAACAGGGAACCCTCATTCACTGCTGGTGGGAATGTAAACTGGTACAGCCACTATGGAAAACTGTATGGCTATTCCTCAAAAAACTAAAAACAGAGTTACCATATGACTCAGCAATCTCTTTTCTGGGTACCTACCTGAAAAACTCAAAACACATATTCACAATGATATATGTGCTCCTATGTGTATTGCACCATTATTCCTGGGGGCCAAGACATGGAGACAACCAGTCCTTTAACAAAGGACTGGATAAAAAAGATGTGGCACATATATACTATGGAATACTACTCAGCCATAAAAAAGATGAAATACCACCATTTGCAACTACATGGATGGACCTTGAGAATATTATACTAAACCAAATGTTAGTCAGAAAAAGCAAAGAACCATATGTTCTCACTCATATGTGGAATATAAAACTGAAACTCATAGACACAGACAGACAGCAGCATAGTGGTTACCAGAGGAAAGGGAGTGGGAAAGTAGTAAAGGGTAAAAGGGGCCAAGTACCTGGTGACGGAAGATTATTTGATGAAATGCAACGTATAGGCCATGTATCATAGAAATGTACACCTGAAACCTATATGACCCCTTTAACCAATATCACTCCAATAAATTTAATAAAATAAAAAAGAAGTATTCATGGAAAATTTTAAAAGTCGTGTACTTCCCCAGGGTAAGACATATGCTCAGAAAAGACTCCAGGCTTTCAGCGGAGTGATCCCCAGGCTCACTGAAAGCCCGCCTCAGCGTTGGAGGGCACCAGCAGACTCGGTCCGCATGAACTGGAAGAGCTGCTTTCTTGTTTTGTTTTCTATTTCTTAGCATTTAAAGAAATCTGTGTCAAAAGATTAGGACACAAACTAAAGGAATAGAAACTTACTTACCAACAGGGAGGAATACAATCTTGGCAAAAGAGTTTGAAAAAGTCACTAAACAAATGGACTGCTGCAGCTTTCAGCAACCAAAAAAAAAAAGCAAACTCTGAGAATGGGGAGAATCTGACTTCCAGGGCAACTACATTACAATATTCCAATGTCCCACTTTCACCAAAAATACAAACCATAACAGAAACAAGAAAGTATGGCCCACTCAAAGGCAAATAATTTATTAATGAAAATCATCCTCAGGAAGCCCAGATCAAATATCAACAATAGTAGGAAAGACTTTAAAATAACTGTTTTAAATATGCTCAAAGAGCTAAAGAAAAACATGGAGAAATAACAAAAATAAATTAAGAAAGTGATATATGACAATGAGAATATCATGCAGATGTAAACTGTGAAAAGGAACCAGACTGAAATCCTAGAAAAGTACAATAACTGAAAATGAAAAGTCTAGTAGAAAGGTTTAAGAGCATGTATGAACAGGCAGGAAAAAATTACAAAACTTGAATTTAGACAACTGAAATTATTATGTCTTGGGAGCAGTGAGAAAAAAAGAATATGGAAAAGTAAACAGAACTTAAAGGACCCACAGGACACCATCAAACAAACCAACATACCCATTATGCGGGTTCCAGAAGGAAAAAAGATAGAAAATGGCAGGAAAAAAATATTTGAAGAAACAATGGCTGAAAACTTCACTAATTTGAAGATATAAATTGACAAAGAAGTGAACTAGGTCTTTGGATCAGTGTTGTCAACATATTTTTGGCATAAATACAGTCGTGCATCATGTAATGACAGGAAAATGCATTATTAGGTGATTTAGCTTTTGTGCAAAACATTTTTGGAAATTCTAGATAAGCTGTGACATTATTCCAGTTCATCTTATTATTCACATTTTTATGCATATATTCTATTTACTCAACCTGATTAAAAGTCCCTAAAGAGTAACAATTGCTTTGTCTCATGGAATGACCAGACATGATTACAGAATTCATAATATAGGCTGAACCGCTGAACTGAGAGACAGATCTATTTGCAAAACCTAAGAAGACAAAACTCAACAATAAGATACCAGCAGAGGAGCAATAGTTAGCATGGGCAGGGTCATAAATTGCAAGTCAATGTCCTGGTCACGGTCAGAGTAAAGTGAAAGGAAAATGTGAAGCAAAACTCAAGTCCTCAGATTTCAGAAAAGCAGTTGATATCAAGAAAATCTAATAGCAGGGTATAAGGAACCTGTTTCGGTTTAGGGTCCCAAGACCTAAATGTTGTTTTTCATAGCTTAGGGCAATAAAAAGTGATGGGGCGGGGAGAAGTAAGATACTGATCATGTGGTTTTGGGGAAGTTACCAAGACCTAGACTGGAGCTTCAGGTCAAAATCTCAGTGCTAAAATAAGAGCAAAACAAACTTAATTAGCAGCAAGAGTATTTTGATTTTGAGCCTCAGAATCGTGAAATATAGCTCCTTAAAAAACTTTTCATTCCAATTTCCAGGGTGTTCCCTAAAAATTAATGAGAATAAGCCTATACATTTAGTGTTTTTGCTGTAGTGATAAGAGATATGAAGTTTTAAGCAACCACTAGGGTCATGATAGAAACTTCTGCTCTTTAAATTCGTCTAGGGTATTTAATTGCTGCTCACTAAATAAATATAAATGAGATAATAAAAGTGATCTGGACCCCATGTGTCTATCCCCACTTTGAAAATTTCTAATCAGAAACCTCTGCAACTTCTTAACATTACTTTTTGACACGTTTATGAGAAAACAGAATAAAGGAGACAGTTTTTTATTAATAAAACTACTTAACCTCACTCTAAAATAACATTAAAAAGTATGTTTTAATATGTGTTTAGGTTTAAGAGCTCACTAAAAATAGATTTATCTCATGTTAATAAACAGATAGCATTTTTGTAAAAAAAATAATAAACCTCAAGTAAATGCAAAACAAAGAATAATCTCTGTATAGCACAATATCTCTATAAAACTTATAGGACTTTCTGACTGGGATTTTAGCCTAGCTCAGTACATAAAAAAGCTTAAAATAATGGAAATTAAGGAAATAGACAAGATGTTAGAGGTATTGTAAAAATACATGAGACATAAACTTTCCCATCAAGGTACATAAAAATCTTAATAAGAAAATAAGGCATGAAAAACCTATGAATCCCAAGCTACAATATAAGCTGCATACTTTAGATAAGTTCATCATTTTATCTATTTCTGGCCATGTTAATGGAGCTATCTGGGCTCTCCCTGAAGTTTATTTGCATATAGAGGAACTTGATAAGAAGTGAAAATGAGAAGCACTTTAAGACTGCCAGGCACAGGATTTCTTTGTATATATCCTGGATGAAACACATCCATTTCCTCTGGCTCCCTCCCCAAAATCCATTAAAATATATAATAACTTGACTAGGCTTAAGATATAAACACACAAAATCAGGGGAAAAGGAAGACAGGCCTACAATAACAAATGTATGGATGCTGAAACCCGACCCGAAAAGAAAAACATGAGGAACCCTGCCAAACACCTGACTTACAATTCAAAATGTCCCCCAAGTCTCAGAAACTGTTGGCACAGAAAAGTGGAGAGAAAATGCCTAAAATGAGAGGATTTTTGAAAATTGGCTTGGAGAAGTTAAGTCCTCTCTCTTTCTCTCCTCAGATTAACTAAACGACTGTACCTCCTTCACTCTCACAGAAGCCTGAAGGAAGTTTGCAGGGAGGAATGATCTTTGAATTATAACAGAATATCATAACAAGAACAGAAGAAACGAGCAAATAGATGAAAACCGGATGCTGAACTTCTGGCCTCTTACACTCACTTGAGTGTTGGAAACAAGATATTTAACTTCCAAACATAAACTGGGAACTGCCTTGCCAGAGATTTACCCAGGACAGCTGAGAACTGCCCTGCTCTCCCCACCAGGCCAACACCAAAAAACAATCAACAGCAGCCTACCATGGCGGGAGGGACAAGAGAGTATGGAGAGGAACCAGGGAAAGGCTAAAACTTATGGTAAAACGAGAACATTGAGATCAAGGCCCTGAAAAACTACCCCATGATATGAACAAGGTAATGATAAAGAAATTCAAAGCTGGCGGTTCACTGCACATAGCCTTAGCAGCAATAAAACACAAACTCAACTACTGTCCTGACTATGTGGACTCAATATCCCACACAAATGGCCCCAGCAATAAAAGGAGTGCACCCATGGTCAGTCATGAGTATGAGTAACCTCCGTCTCTGCTCGTCTACACACTATGTTCAATACTCAATACAAAATTTTGAGAAACACAAAAGGCTAGAAAAAAATAATCCATTGTTAAAGACAAATTAATCAATAAAATGAGACTCAGAGATAACTTATTTAGCGTATCTATTAGAGAGGCTACTTAAAATAACTATGATTTATATGTTATCTAATGAGAGGAATGGACAACATGCATCAAGTAAGAAATTTCAGCATGAGTAGAAAGGAAATATAAAGAATAATAAAAAGTCAAATAGAAGTGCTAAGAGAAAAAAATATCACAGTTACGGAGATTAAGAATGCCTTCAATTGGCTTATCAATAGACTTAACATAACCAAGGATGGTCACTAGGTATCATTCAAACTGAAACACAAACACGCAGAGAAAGGAATAGAAAGAAAAAGCAGAACAGAGCATCTAAGAAGTTTTGGGACACTATCACAGAGTCTAATATACATATAATGGTAACTCCAGAAGACAAGACAGAGAAAGAGAGAGAGAGAGGCATTAAAGAAATACTTGAAGATAAAATGGCTGACAAATTCTTCAAAAAGATTAAAGATATCAAACCACATGACCTGGAGGGTCATAAAAATCCCAAAAAGGATTTAACAAATTAATAAAATAAAATTAGCACACCTGACAAATGATACTCAAAATGCTGAGCACGAAAGTTATTGAGGAAATATTAAAATTATTCAGAGAAAAGGCCACACTACATAGAAAAAAACAAAGATAAGAAATATACCAGCTATCTTGACAGAAACTTTGTTTGTCATGTGAAAATACAGTGACATTTTTGAAGTGCTAAAAGACAATAACTGTCAACCATGTATCTCATGACACTATCATTATAAAAAAATAAACAGGTTTTCTAACAAACAAGAGCTAAGAGAATTCATTAATGGCAGATAAACTACAAGAAATGTAAAAGGACATTTTTTAGGAAAAATAATTATGACACCAGACGGGCTTTGATCTATACAAATAAATAGGGACCACAGGAAATGGTTAAAATGAAGGTAATTTTGAAAGACATGTTTTCCATCTCTGTAAAAGTATTGACTATCTAAAGTAAAAATCATAAGCAATGTATTGTGGGCTTATGACACATATAAAGTCAAAATAGATGTGACAATAGCATAAAAGGAGGACAGGAAATATTGTGAGTATACTGTCATAAATTCTTATTCTGAGCCTAAAGAGGAATACTATTACTTGAAGGCAGACTACAATTAAAGATGCGAGGTCTATGCAGAAGGTATCCAGCCATGTAATAAGAAAAATGGAGACATATATTGAAGAAGATGCACCATAAAAGAACAGTTCTTAGGACAATGGCATCTCAGTCCTTTCAAAGTAGGCACCTTAGCACTTCACACAGTTCTCCCAATCTCCATCGGCTACCCCATTGGATTTTCCTGAATCTCATCAATGGTCTGAAATCTCTTCCCTTTTAAAGGGAATTTTAGTTTGGGGAAAAGCCAGAAGTTGCAGGGCACCAAATCTGGGCTCTAGGGTGGCTAGTCCCCTGGGTGGTTTGATATTTTGCAAAAAAAAACCTTTGTACCAGATGGATGCATGACCAGACACATTGTTGTGATGAAGCTGCCAATCACCAGTTGCCAATAGCTGTGGTCTTCTGAATTATTTGAATAGTTTCTGTGGAGGAATATTGAAACTTAATGCAAAATTTGGCAGAGATTCATTGCTCTAGTCAGCCATTTTGAATGCAACAGCCACACAGTACATATGCTCACTCAAAGACATCTACTGCCCCTGCTGACTAGTACAATGAAGTTATCATTGTTCAGGGATGTGCATTCCAGTCCACTCTCTTTAGCTCCCAGGTCGTGCAAACTGTTCTCATGATATTAACAATGGCTGGACTTTTTCTGGACCGACCTTGTACATACAGGGGTGGGCAAAGGTAGATGTATAGTTGTGAGTACATAGGACACTTTATTCTTGTATTATTATTTATTTATTACTGTATTATTTTCCTTAAAAACAACTATAAATCTGTTTTGCACACCCTTATATAAAAAAACCTTAAAGTAACCAATACAATAAATTAAAATAAGAAGGTAAATAAGCCAATACTAAAGAAAAATTTTAAATAATCTTTAAAAACACAGGATTCAAATGTAAGCCAAAACAGAAGAAAAAAACAAAAATAGATGAAAATTTAGCAGCATGGTAGATACTAATGAATGACACCACAACAATACTTGTTATACATAGGTTTTAAACACAAAAATTAAAACCAAACATTGCATGATTGTATAAAAAATAAACCTGCTCTCTATAAAGGAACCTAATGTTAAATATAAATACTTAGATTACAAGTTAAAACATATAAAATATATAGCATGCACACACAAATCAATAGAAAGGTAGAGTAACTATATTGATATCAATGTACAAACCAGAACAAAGAATATTACTAAGGATAAAGAGAAGTTTGCATAATGATAAAGTGCTTAGTTCACCAAGAAGTCATTAATTTTATATTTATGCACCCAATAACAGTTTTAAACTATGTGACTCAAATACTAATAGAATGAAAGAAGAAATAGAGAAATCAATGTTTATACCTAGAAATATCAGTAGTCTTTTTTAAATAACTGATAAAATAGGAAGATGAAAAATCAGAAAGGATATGGAACATCTGAATAATACTAAGAATTAAGTAAAGCCCTGGCTGGTGTAGCTCAGTGGATTGAGTGCGGGCCTGGGAACCAAGCAACCACGGTTCGATTCCCAGTCAGGGCACATGCCTGGGTTGCAGGCCAGTTCTCTCCCTCTCTCCTTCCTTTCCCCTCTAAAGATAAATAAATAAAAATTTAAATAAAGAAATATTTAAAAAAAAGAATTAAGTAGACCTAACTAGCCTTTATAGAATTTACCACCCAAAGGCAACAGAATACTCATTCTTTTCAAATACACATAGAATATTCACCATGGTAGACCATATTGGGGGAATAAATAAAATCTCAACAAATTTAGAAGAATGTAAATCTTACAAAATATATTTTCTGATTATAATAGTAATAAAGCAGAAATTAATGCCAGAAAGATGTCAGGAAATCTCCCAAATACTTGGAAATTGAACAACATCCATCTAAATAAGCCACACATTATGGAAGAAGTCACAAAGGAAACTAAAGAATATGTTGAAATGAACAAAAATTTTAAAAATCAATAATTATAGTTGTGAGTTTCAACTAAAGCAATTCTTGGTGGAAATGTATAGCATTATGTTCTTATACTAAAAATAAGAACCTGGACTCAATATAAGGATGGACACAATATACCCAACCTTGGAAAGACACAATTCTATCAAAATGTGAGACCTCAAGTCTAGCTGAAACAATTTACAAAGAATATATATTTCATTAACTTTATTTACCTCATTTAAAACAATAGTCAACCATCACTTGGAGAATGTGTAAATACAAATATACTTCTTAATGAACTCATATTACATTTTTAATTAAATCCTGAACAGGTAATATAATATTGTTGGCAGTGAAACACCTCCAGAATGTTACCGGTGACCGGACCTCAGTTCAGCAACCTCGGTACTTGAGTTGCAGCTAAGGAAGAATTCACAGTCAAGACCCAAACTGTAAGAAAAAGTTTATTTAGAAAGTCACAGAGAAAGAAGTGAGTCATAAAAGAAATGGGCTCAGGAAAGAAGAGATTAACAAGAAAAATGTGCCTGGGGGGACCAGGTCAGGAAAGACATTTGCATGTGTGTGGGGGGAGGGCAAGGTGGATTTTAAGGGTGGGATTTGTGTCCTTTGGAGGTCATTAGTCTCCACAGCTGTCAGCCACAGCTTCGTCTGGTTTTGCTCTCAGGTTCTGCTGCTTTTCTGGGCCTGGAGCTGAAACACAACTGAGACCTGGATGTTATCTCTAGGGCTTAATGCTTACAGGCCTTGTTGTGCAAGGGCTTGTATGGGAGTCATATGAGGCTATTCTCTGGCCCTTGTTCCTCCTCTAAAGGCAACTATCACTACAGAAGTAGCAACATGCCAGGGGAAGAGAGGTCAGGGGACTGTCCCAACCACGTGACCAGGCATATGCGAGGTCAGAGGGGTCTAAACTGCATGACCAGCAATGTGCTAGGAGATGAAAAGTCACGCTGGGGGTAAGGTCCTTGTTCTCCCAGTTTTGCCAGTTGGTTGGTACGCGGTGCTCTCTGCCCTGGTCACCTTCTGTGCCTGGCCCATCGTCCTTGCTCTGCTCACGTCCGTCTAACTGCCTGCCACAATGTTACTAGGGGATTTGATTCTATTAATGTCACTGAAGATTCATTTTCATTTTCACTGAGAGATTTTACTCCTCTCATCCATATCTCCTGGTTATAATTGAAATTGAAGAGGCCATTATCGTTATTTCATAAACTCTGCAGGCAAAACTAATTTTATATAACAATGTGTATTTCTTCAATTTAGAGAATCATAATTTTTAAAATGATTTAACTAGTCTTGGGGAAAAATACTTAGTAAAGTAAAAAGAAAATAAGTCTTGCATTTGGCAATGACAGGAGAAGTAAAAATAGTCCTGATACTAATCAGGCACCAAGATGTGACAGTCTTTTTACCATGTTTTAGCAAGGAATATCAATACTTTAAAAAAAACAGGTTCTTTTAAATTTAGAGATATCAATCCAATGAAGCAGACAAAAAGGCTTCATGTAGGTAAAATCAATGTGAAAGGTAGAAAAAGATTTGTTCAGAGAACAGAGACAATTTTAGTAGGTTTTTCCAGAGTAAAAAATACATAGAAAAAATAGTTGAACAAAGAGATAAAACTAAAAGAAGTAGCTTATAATCATTAAATGCTAACCTAAAGCTTTGAACAATATTCTGTAATAAGGAGGGTTATTGTTTGTTTATTTATTCACTTTCCTTGTGTCAGGCACTGTAATTAATCATTTCAATAATCTCATGAAATAAAGACTATTACTTTAATGTGAACAAAATCAGTCTTATAGAGGTAGTGTAATTTGCCCAAGATATAGCTAGAATTATAGTCCAAGGATTTGTGATTCTAAAGGGCATGTTTTAATCCATTTTAATATATTTCCAAATATCTCCTAATGCACCCAGTGAAACAGAATTAGAAAACTGGAAATTATAGTTACTTACTTGAAAGCCAAATTTTATGCCAATTTGAGGGCACCACAGCGCATCCACATTAAACATAATTTCTAGGTGTGTCTGTGAGGGTGTTTCTGGATGAGATCAACAACTGAGTTGGTGGACGAAGTACATTGCCCGCTCCAGAGTCGGTAGGCATCGTTCAGTCCCTTGAGAGCCTGAATACAGCAAAAAGTGGAGAAAGAAAAGAATTCATCCCTCTTTCCTTTTGCCAGCCTGCTTGAACTGAGATATCTCATATCCTTTCCTGCTCTTGGGCTGGGAGTTGCACCATCAGCTCCCTTGGTTCTCACTCCTTAAACTTAGACCAGAATTACAACACCAGCTTTCTTGGGTCTCCAGATGGCAGATGGCAAGTCATGGGATTTCTTGCCTCTATAACCATGTGAGGCAATTCTTCCTCATAATAAATTTAGTCTCTCTCCCTCATTCATTCTCTTTCTCTTTCTCCCTCCACCCTGCAACCCCCAAACATGTATTCTATTGCTTCTCTTTTTCTGAAGAACTCTGACTAATACAACCTCTTTATCCACGTGCCCCTATTTTAATGGTTGCTCTTTTAAATAAATTTGAAAAAATAGCCCCATGAAGAAAGACACTACCCTAATTCAGTTTCTTTTGACATTCACTCTTATTGACTAGGTGAAAATATTGAAATAGAAATGTACATTTTAGACCTATAAAATCTTATTAGCCAATGCCACCCCAATAAATTTAATTTTTAAAAGATTTTTAAGCTCACTGTTGTCTCTTTCGAGGATGTAGCTTAAATCTTTTAGCCTTGGCTTGGGAATATGCTAACATTAAACCAACATTTCCACTTCTGCAAAGCTCCAAAGTGAGACTTAGTCAATTTAAATTTCAGGTCACTGCTTCAGCGAATCTCTCTTAGAACAACTGTGTGTTCAGCAGCACTAGCCTGTGTGGCTCATTTGGCTGAGGGTCATTCCACAAACCAAAAATTTTCCAGTTTGATTCCTGGTCACAAGACCAGAGCATTGTCAATAGTGAGGGGTGGGCCACAGGAAACCCCTGAGGTAGCGCAGGAAGCCTCCTGGGGCATAACAACAGACTTCCTTAACCCGGGGCAGAGACTCCATTGGAGGATGCCTTGCAGGGAGTCTGCGTGAGGCTGGCTATGTGACTGATGGAGGGAAAAGCCCTCCTACTCCTTTCCAGAACATGGCAGGAGGGGAAGGTGCTACCTGCCAGTCTAACCTGGGAAAAGAATGGGATTGGATGGAGAGCTTGACTGTTCTAGAGCATATAAAATCTTGTGCCAGGAGATTTAAATGGAGGAAAGGGAGAAACGCATGCCTTCTCCTTCCCTTTGCTCGCCTTGTTGGTGGCCAGAGTGCTTACAGACCAGGCGGCCCTTGAAACTATGTGGCCAAGCAGCCATGTTTTCTTCTAGGATTTTTATGGTTTCTGGTCTAACATTTAAGTCTTTGATCCACTTTGAATTTATTCTTGTGTAAGAAGGTGTTTTTAAATGAGAGAAGGAACTCCAGATGCAGCCTTGGATTGGTCTGGCAGAGTACAGCAGGGTTTTTATCTGGGTGTTCAGAAGTGATGGGCTCTGAGGCAGCAGCCCGCTGCTCTTCCAAATTGTGCAACTTCAGAGTAAATGACCCTTTTTTTTTTTTTTTTTTTTCACTAAACCTCTGCTTCTGGAGTTTGCCCAGGGACAGTGGGGCCGCAAAACCATATTTCTGTTTGGTAACAGGGCACATGCCTGGGTTTCAGGTTCAGTCCCCATTTGGGGCATTTACAGAAGGCAACCAATCAATGTTTCTCTCTCATGTCAATATTTCTCTCCCTCACTTTCTCCCTCCCTTCTCCTTTTTCTAAAATCGGAAGGAAGGGAGGGAGGGAGGGAGGGAAAATAAGTTGTGTATGCAGTAAATAGAGTGAAAAAATGAGTCTCATAAAACTGACACATGGTCTGGTATTACATGGTGGTTAGTTGTGATTTCTAGCACAATGGCAGTAACCTGTAAGTTCAGGCTTAAAGAATACTGAGCTACAGGAATCCACCTTTTCCTTCCCTGATTTCCAAGATGGAGTTGCTTGCTAATATTCCATTTTTTCTCACCTTTCCTTCAATACCACCTGTTCCTCCAAGAAGATGAGTACTTCATTCCACCCCTGTTTGAGAACATTTGTGAAGGAAAGGAACCAACTGCCAAAAGAATTATTTCTAAGTTTGTGTTATGTGGCATTTAAATCATAATATATATCACAAGCAAGGTAGCTTAAACGCATAATGCTTGTGGGGAAAAACTCTTATCACATGAGCAGGTTAAAATAAAATGAAACACATGGTGGAAAATGCTAAAATGTTTAAGAAGGGCCTTCAATAAAATTGAATACTTACCCAAAATAAAAGTCTCAGGAATCTAGGGGAAAAATATTGTTAATCTTATAAGAAACATTTCCAAAAAAGTAGAGTTAGTGTCATACTTTACGGTAAAAGTAGCAGTTGTAAGATGAGAATGCTCTTCACACTACCACTTACTAAACTTTGAAATGGAAGCTGTAGCCACAATGGAATAAAATATATATATATAAGGTTTGGAAAGTAAAGAAACAAATCATTCCTTCTAGATAATATTATCTACAAAGAGCATATAAGAGGCTCTACAGTGAATCTGTGAAAACTAACGAGAGAGTTCAGAAAGCTATTGTAATCCAGTTTAATGTATATTAGATCCGTGAATAAATGGTGATATACTATATGCATGGGTAAAAAGAATTCACATG
Source organism: Artibeus jamaicensis (assembly GCF_021234435.1). NCBI lineage: Eukaryota > Metazoa > Chordata > Mammalia > Chiroptera > Phyllostomidae > Artibeus > Artibeus jamaicensis. The sequence goes on along the minus strand of NW_026522025.1, from coordinate 18,473,922 downwards.
GTTTAAAAAGTTAGGTCTCTATAAATCCAAAAATAGTTTTCATAAAATTATCAAGCTGATTGATAATAACATTTCTGTGATGAGGTAAAAAAGAATAGACAAGGACAGTTTGAACAACAACAATAAAAAAAGAACTGGGAAAAGGAGTGGGGAAGACTTACAATGCCAAGTTATCAAGAAATGTAACTACTGTGGCAATTAAAAAAAGTAATCTTGGTATAAGAATAGAACTATGGAATACAGGTCTCATAACAGAACCAAGGTTTTATGAAATTTGTGAGAGATTTGGTCCCCAACTCAGAGGAAGAAAAAATGCATATATGTGGGGGGAATTATATAAATGAAAAAAAGAACTTAAATCTGATATTCTGCAGCAAAATGAAAGTCAGGTGGAGTAAATAACTATATACAGAAAGGCCAACCTTTAAAACTATTACAAGGAAATTTGGGGTGGGGACGAGTTCAAAGGAAGATTGTAGGAAGATACAGCATAGTTTTTGACTTTCCAAATTCCCCTTAAAAAAAAACAGAAAAGGAGACTAGAATAAAAAAACATTCAGCCAAAATCTACATCAAAACTAAACAAAAAGTACCTCTATAAATCTTAAAACTTGGGGTATTGAGGTTAAGCTGGCTATCGCGAGCCTCCCATAGTACTGGCAACTGTGTGGGAGGAAGCACAGAGTAGACAAAGAGATTTCCGACAGCTGGGAGAACTGCAGGACTCAGTACTGAATTTCTCAAAGACCCATAATAAGAGCGTCCTTTCTGAAAGCTCAGTGGTCCATGTTTAGAACAACACCAAAACAGGTACTGGCTTCATGGGCTCTGAACTGTGGTGAGTGCTAAGTGATGGCAGAGGTTCAGACTATGCAGGTCAATTTATGCCTTAGGAAACTAGGAAATAAAACAACTGAAGCGCCCTTGTAGGACAAAGATTGGCCTCCAGGAGAATCCTCTGGCAGTAGAAGGTAAATTGAGCAGAATGGAGACAATAGGATCAAATGAAAGAAAAGATCCAGATAAAAGTAAACAAGGAGAACAGAGAAGGTAGATCACAGAGAGTAGGTCATATATTTGAATAGTTCATATTAATAAGAGATAGTTCTATAACTGCAAAGCTATAAAAACTATTGACCAACATTTATCCTCTGAGATTTTTAAAAACCCCATCTCATTTAAACATGAATAAGAACAAAAACTGTGGTTAAGTCATGTACAGAGTTATTGTAAGATAAAAGAAAATCATGCACAGAACCACACAGCAGGGTGTATCATGAATTTTTGTTTTGTTTGGTGTGTTTACTTTTTTTATATTCCACATATGAGTGAAATAATAAGATTTTTGTCCTTTTCTGTCTGAGTTATTTGACTTAGTATAATATCCTCAAGATCCATCATGTTGTCACAAATTACTATATTGCATGTTTTTTTATGAGTAGTATTTCATTACAGCTATATCACATTCTCTTTATCCATTCATCCATCTATGGGCAAACAAGCTAACATAAAACAAACAAACTAACATAAAAAAAACTCATAGATAGGCCACAGAATGATGGTTACTGGAGGAAGAGGGGGTGGTGGAGAGGTGAATTGAGTAAAGGGGGTCGACATATGGTAATGGGAGGAAACTGGACTTTTCATGGTGAGCACTCAATAAGTAAACAGATATCATTATACTGTTGCACACCTGAAATTTGTATAATGTTATTAACCAATGTTACCTCAATAAATATGTTTCTGGTCACATAGCCAGGGAGTGATGGATCTGAAAAAGAAATAACTAAATAACATTAAAAACAAAAAAAGAAAGAAAGTACATCCGGAATCCAGGTTCAGTGTTTCTCCATTTCAACATCCTGTTATTCTTTCTTTCTTCCTGCTCTATTTGTCTTTTAAAATGTTTTTCTTCCCTTTACTTTCCTTCTTCTCCCTTAGTATTATTTTTTTTTAAGTCAAGTGTTTTAAGGCCTGAGGCTTAGATGGAAGTGCATTCAGCTTCAAGGTGGTTATAAACTTGCTGTTTAAACATTTTTTAAGATTTTATTTATTTTTAGAGAAGGGGGAAGGGAGGGAGAAAGAGAGGGAGAACAACATCAGTGTGTGGTTGCCTCTCATGTGTCCCCCACTGTGGACTTGGCCTGCAACCCAGGCATGTGCCTTGACTGGAAATCAAACCCATGATCCTTTGGTTTGCAGCCTGCACTCAATCCAGCCTGCACTGAGCCACACCAGCCAGGGCCCTTACTATCATGTTTTTTTCTTGGTAGAGAGAAAGGTACTGTGAAAAATGGATGGATGGGTGAATGGGAGGGTGCATGGGTTAATGGACTTCTTCAAAAGAGGCACTGAGATTGCTGTAAAGGTATCAACTGGTAGGTCAGACATCAGAGGTCATCTGGCTTCTCTTGATCCTCATCCTATGGCTTTGCTCTTTTGATTACTGCTCTCAGCACACTGGCCTTCTTGTTATTCCTCAGACAGGACAAGCCCGCCTGTGCTCTCCATTCACTATTACTCCATCTGGAATTCTCCTCATAGCCCCTTGCTTAGGAGGAACTTTACTGAAATAGCATCACTCGCTCCTCTTCTTATCACCCTTTTCTGCTGTTTTTTCTATAGCTATTATCGCCATCTGGCACAGTATAAATTTTATTGGTTTATTTGTTCTTTGCCTTTCCCCACTAGTGTAAACTCCATTATGGCAAGGATGATAGCCAGTGTTCTTTTTAATAGCATAAGAGTAATTTTATCTGATCCCAGTGATCAGTTAGCTTCTGGTGTTGGGCCTATAAATAGTCACATTCTGGATAAAGGGAAGAAATCTATATTCGGAACATTAAAGTGAATGTTTACTTAGAAACTCCAAAAGGTGTTGGTGTAAGGAGAGGGGCGAGGAAGGGTTGTGAAATAACAAGGGTTCCTTAAGGAAGAAAGGAATGAAAAGGAAGCAGTATTTGCAATTGGAACTCATGTTCCAAGTGATGTTTTAAACCTTTTGGAATGTGCTTACTGTCTTTTTATTAGCCAAGGTCACAGGTCATTGTAACTCAGTAGATATCACACAAGCTAACACATTACCCCAAAGCAGATCGAGAAAGCACTAGCCGACAAAGAGAATCCAGCTCTCCCTGCAGCATCATCCAGTGGACCTGAGTTCTTGGCTCAACCACAAAAGTTATCTGAAAAGGTCATAGTTGTTTGGGAAAGGCAAAAAGTACCGAAATCCAAGTCAGTGTCCACTCGTTAATCAAGCCTAAATGAAAACATTGTTTCTGGGTCTAGAGGAGATATCTTCTGTATAAACTAGAATTTTTTTTTGTATGTGGAAAAAAACTTTCATTTCAGCAATTACATCAATAATTTACATTTTATAACATACCAAGGAAAAGGAGTGGGAAATAATACAGAAAAAAAACTTGCACCAAAAATAAAAAGAAAGTATACATGTAACTTGAGGATCACTGTAAATTTCTGACTCCTTATTAAACTAGCTCTTGTTTCACTAAACATGGTGAAAGTATTTTTTCTATATTTTATCAATCTTTTTCATCATTTATCTAAATAGTGTAATATTCTGTATTAGAAAATTATAACTGCACTTGATTAAAAAAATAAAAACTAAATTTTTATAACAATAGAAATAGAAACTCCCTATTTATAAGGTGGCCTCTTCCCACATAACTCAGATTTGGGTTAATGCAATTCCTGATTCAGTGTTTGACATTTGAAGAGTTTTAGCTTATTTGGGGACTTTTTTCCTCTGCTCCAAAATAATTGCTCCAAAGAACTAATACACAAGTATATCTTTTGGCAGTTCATTATCGAGTGCCCACAATGCTAAAGACAAATGTGGGCACTCTTTCCTCTCAGGTCCACTGCCCCCTGTATACACGGTGGCACATTTCGCATTGCAGTTAAGCTTCCAACCCTTGAGAGCTAAAACTTCCTAATTTCATCACTATTATGGTGCCTGGCAATATTAAGTACTTCTTTGAATAACTTTTAAGTTAATAAGTGAATAATGGATAAATTAGCCACCACTGGGAACGTGAAATTGTGTCAAGACGCAACTGATCTTACAAGTTAGCTGAATAGATAAGATATGCAAAATTAAATAACAATCCAAGAGTTGAATTTTCCCAGATGCTAAACTCTTACAGAGAAGAGTACCTGGACAATAAGTGTCGTGAAAGGAAGAAAGGCAGGACAGTGTGCTGGGTAAGAGTTTAGGCTCTGAAATCAGATGGAATTTGTTCGTTGCTTCATTCTACCATTTGGTACAATAGTCAAAAGCCAATGAGATCATCACTCATTATCTGAAATAAAAGACAAAGCTAACTGTATCACTTATTATGTCAAGAGAGGGTGATGCAGGTTGGGCTCTGCTGATCCATAAAATTGGGGGAAAGCAAGTAGTTCTTAGAGACTTCTAGAGGCATGTAGAAGCCTGATTGCTGGGAGATAAGGCTGTTGTTGATTGGTGGAAACTCAGAAAGGTGTTTATTGGAGTGACTCGTACACTGGCCCGCAGTGTCCTCATTGTTATGAATGAGAGGAGACATTCACACAGACTACCAAGTCCTGTGGAGGAAAAGGGATGGCACTGCTGCTCTCTCAAGGAGAGAGAGAGCCCTGACCCTTGCTTTGACAAGCTTTTATTGTCTTTCAACTTGCACAAAAATAGAGGTAAAGCTCATTAATCATTGTCAGGCGGTAAGTATCAAATAATAGACAGCATACGAAGAACTACTAAGGCTTATTCTGAGTCAGGGTCTGTTAGCTAAAGGGCTACAAAACTTTGGAAAACAAACTCATTTCCTGCTTGGATCCCTATCATTTAATTGAGAGCATTCTTAGCAAAGCAGGTTTTACAGGATTTGTATTCTTTCTTGGCCTGATCACCCTGGGGAACCTGCCCTTTTCCACAGGGCTGCACCGTCCTCTGTCATTGTTTCAGGCTTAAGTCAGGCAGAGGAAGTAAGGCAGCCAAGACTTTAGGAGATTTCTTGCAGACAAAATGAGGACTCAGGTTATGTCAAAGCCAAGAGGTGAAGGTCCATCACCCCATTTTGCTATAGCCCCCCAAGTCCTTCCCTGGGGGCTCCCCATGATTCTGCCTGTCTTAGGTCATTCCTCCCTTGAGGAAACTTACCTGTCATTGGCTAACTGATCATGCATTGGGGGCCAGGCAGGGTGAAGTAAAAGGAGCAGAGGCAGTGCCCCTGCCAGGGAGATAAGCTTTGTCTCCTTATTGGCTTATGGTCCGAAGGTCACCACTCAGCCTTAGCCATGGTGGGGTTACAGCTTCTGAAACCAGGCAGGGCAATTCCCAACATTGGAGGAAATCTTGAATGGCTGACTTTCAGAAGCAAAATGCTGGCCCCGATTGGTTGGCTTACAACAGTATACCCACTGGTTTAAAACCCATTCTGTTGACTATGTGTTGGCTATAGAGCAATTAATCTTTGTTTACATTTGTGAAAATTAAACTTTTTTAAAATTTGAGATTTATTACATAGAAAACTCACTGGATTTTATCAGAATTTTTTTAAATTTCAACTAGCCCTGGCTGGTGTGACTCAGCAGATCAAGTGCCTGCCTGTTAACCAAAGGGTCACTGGTTCAATCCCCAGTCAGGGCATGTGGCTGTGTTGTGGGCCAGGTCCTCAGTTGGGGGTTTGAGAGAGGCAACCACACAGTGATATTTCTCTCCCTCTCTCCCTCCCTGTCCCTCTCTCTAAAAATAAATAAATAAGATCTTTAAAAATAAAATATCAATTAACATGGTACTTTATTTACAAGGTCTAAGACAGCTTAAATAGGTTTGTATTATCTAGGATTCCACTTTTCTTCTGCTCTAGTTTACTTAACTCACCTAAAATTCTGAAGGCATGAGCTAATGCCTTCAGAGAGAATATGATCCAGAGCTCTAGGAGAATAGGTGGAGATGTGATAGGTGTGGAGATGAAATAGGTGGAGATAGGTACAAAGTAACACCAACATAGAACAATCTTTTGTCTGCCACATTGTGTATATTATAACAATATTTTCCTAGGATATGGATTCTAAGACTCCTAGGAATGAACTGTCGCACTTTCAAACATTCTATCAGTTAAGTTTCTCTGAATGAAAGCAATATGATCTGACATTGGTTAACCTAAGCAAAAAGAAAATCTATTATGGAATGCTATCTACCTAGCAGCATCAGATACTCAAGATAAAAGTTAGAGCAGCTCTGAGTGCCTTTACATGAGCTAATAGACAGTGTCATCAGGTTAATAAGCTGCAGTTATTTTTAGCCTTTTGTCTATCCCAAGAGTTTCTGAAACTAAGGCAGGTGAGATAGATTGCCTTGCACTATGTCATTTCCTTTGGCACCACCAGTTTGCAAACAATGGTGGAGAGGTAGGTTCCCCAGGAAAGAAATTGTTAATACCAGAAGGGGGAATGGGACCTGGAAGCCAGGTGACAAAGATAACAGATGTACAGTGATGTGGACCCCAGCCTACAGTGTCCATGGTGTTATGGATGAGACGAGACATTTACACAGACTACCAAGTCCTGTGGAGGAAAAGGGACAGCACGGCCACTCTCTCAAGAGGAAAGACCCTTGCCTTGACAAGCTTTTATTGGGTTCAATTAGCACAGGAATAAAGCTCATTAATCATTGTCAGGAAGACATGATTAAATAGATAACATTCAATAAAATCTGAGGGCATATTTTGAGTCAGGGTCAGATAGTTAAAGGGCCATAAAATTTGGGGGAAACAAACTCATTTCAGACTTGGACCCTCATCATTTAAATTGAGGGTATTAGCAAAGTGGGCTTCACAGGATTTTATGCATTCCTTCTTAGGCCTGATCACCCTAGGGAACTCGCCCTTTCCAGCATAGGGCTGCACCCACCACAGGCATTTTCAGGCTTAAGGCATTGTTTCAGGCTTAAATCATGCAAGGGAAGTAAGGCAGCCAAGAGATTAGGAGACGTCTTGCAGACAGAATGAGGACTCGGGCTATGTCAAAGCTGAGGGGTGAGGGTCCATCACCCCCTTTTCTGTAGCCCCCCAAGTCATTTCCTGAGGTCCCCCATCATCATGCCTGTCTTAGGTTGTCCCTCCCTTGAGGAATCTTACCCATCATTGGCTAACCAACCAAGCATTGGGGGCCAGGCAGGGTGAAGTAAAAGGAGCAGAGGCAGCGCTCCTGCCAGGGAGATAAGCTTTGTCTCCTTAGTGGCTTGTGGTCCCAAGGTCCCTCACTCAGCCTTAGCCATGGGGGGGGGGGGGGGTGGGTTACAGCTTCTGATACAGGCAGGGCAGTTCCCAACAGTACAAAGGGACAGTTCTTGTTTGGGTTCTTTCATTATAATGTATCTTGTGATGTCTTTCTCAGAGTATGGCCCAGAGTGGGCCAAATAAATATTTGTTAAACAAATACTGAACAAATGAACCTAGAATGATCTCAGTCTCATTGACAATCTCCTCTTTTCCATCTTTTATAAAATGCTGATATCAATATGTCCTATTTTCCTCTCATTTGTTTCAAAAATTCACTGGGGTGCATGACACAAATCATTCAGAAAATTTAATGTTTTACATAAACAAAAGGGAGTTTGTATTTTTTGTCTACAATAACTCACATTTCTTTGGCACATCCAATGAGCTAGCCACCATGCCAAGGCCCTTACATAATCATTTCATTTGCTCTCCAAACCCTATGCGGTGGATGTCTTTATACACTCCTACTTTGCTTCCATTTTACGGGTGCAAAACTAAGGGGTAAGGAATGGTATGTGGGTTTGTTCAAGGTGACATAGTAAATGACAGAGTACAAATTTGAATCAAAAATGTTATGATTTCAAAGACCATTTTCTTAATCATTTCACTCATCTCTCAGATTTTCTGATCCAGAAAGAACGCACAGATTTTAGAATTATTGATGGCAGCACACATTATCTTTTTTTTATTTTTTATTTTTTTATTTTTTTAATCTTTTAAATACTAGTGTGCAATATTGGGAAAGTGGCTCATATCATTTGAGCCTTCTCATTTAAATTATGAAAAAAATTATATTATGAAATCAAATGTTATACCTTTTAGGAATTGTTACCTTTTATTAAACTAATATCAAAACTCTGACTAACCTCCAGAACAGCTTGGTTATTAGGTCAGATCCATTTTCCATAAGCGCCCTGTTAATTTATGAGTGTATTGTTAATTTCTTTTATATTTTCATATCATATTTTCATATTCCAAAAATTTTACAATGACATGCAAAACAAAGATTTTTTTAAAGATTTTATTTATTTTTTACAGAAAGGAGAAAAGAGGGAGGAGAGGGAGGGAAACATTGATATGGGAAACATGTGCTCCTTGTTGGAGCTCATGCCTAGGAAAAAAACACCAGTCGCTTGCCTCTCACTTGCCTCTTGCATGCCCTCAACCCAGGGACCTGGCCTGCAACCCAGGCATGTGCCCCAACCAAGTATTGAACCAGTGATCTTTCAGTTTGGAGGCTGGTGCTCAATCCACTGAGCCACACCAACCAGGGCCAAACAAAGATCTTCCTGAAACCAAAATTTAAATTTAACAGTTTAAATTATGTTTGCTGGATTACATCTTAAATTTAGATACTCTTCTTAAAAGATTAGAATGCAATGAAGTTAAACTGTTTATATTGGGAAATTCTGAACGTTTAAAAGAAAACCTATCCAGTCACCATCGGCTCATCACTATTTAAAACAGTTCATGTGTATTTAATGGCTATGAGGTCCTCTTTCCTCACACACTCTGACGGTATTATAATAGTAACAACTTTGGAAAGAAGTATACTTTGTTCTCACTTCTGCATGTCTTCTTTATAACATTCTTAATTTATCTACATAGTCCAAGGAAAAGCAAAAATAGAATCCTTACACTGCTATTGCTAAAATAAAACTTGGACTCCTGAATTATTTTGTTGAATAATAATTTAAACTTTCACTTTGGTTCAACAAAATAGGCTTTGAGGAATTAGTAAATGTGGTTTTTGAAACTGAGGAAGCACTTTGAAGTAGTAACTATTTATCAGCTAGAATGATTCCAGCTACTATTAAAAAAACCACACAAGCCAGTAATCTCATTTCTGGGAATGTATCTGAAGAAACAGAAAACACTAATCCAGAATATATGCCTCCCTACATTTCCTGCAACAGTATTTATCATAGCCAAGATCTGGAAACAGCCCAATCATTAAATGTGTAGATAAAAAAGCTGTGGTAAATTTACACAATGGAATATTACTCAGCCACTAAAAAAAAAAAAAAAACAGAAAGAAAAGAAAATCTTACCTTTTGCAACAGTGTGGGTGGACCTGGAGAATATTATGCTAAATGAAATAAGCCAGTCAGAGAAAGACAAGTACCATATGATTCCACTCATATGTGGAATCTAATGGACAAAATAAACTAATGAACAAAATAGAAACAGACTCATAGATACAGAGAACAAACGGACAACAGCTGTCAACGGGGAGGAGGAGGGGGCTGGATGACAGAAGGAAAAGGGATTATGCAAAATATATGTCATAAGTATATTCATCTACATGTGTGTATCACGTAGACAGGGACAGTAGGGTGGGTGGTAGGTGGAGGTGGGCAAAGGTGGCGTGAATGGGGAGGGAAAGAGACTTTGTTTATGATGATAGCTGCACAACACAGTGCACAGATGTTTTTTTGTCTTCTACACCTGAAACCTTTAAAGTTTTGTGAACCAATGTCACCCCAATAAATCAATAAAAAATTAAATTAAAACACACAAGTCAGTTTCTTAAACAATAAGAAATTCTATTAACAGGGAGTTCAGGGGTAGAGAAGCTCCTGAGTTGCTGAATTTAGCAGCTCATAGGCATCAGGGATTGAGCATCACCCGTACACTGATCTTTGTCCGTGAGCACATGCCCTCTTGGTTACAAGAGGATTTCAGCAGCTCTGGGCATCGCATCCCACAGTACAAACTCCACAGGCAGAAGAAAGGAATGTCCCCGACTTCCGCCCTCTCCCTTTGTTCAAGAGTGCCTCAGAGAGACTTCCCTCTAAGTTTACTGGACAGAAGTGATTCAGCTGGTTATTCTTAAATCAATCACAGACAAGCAGAATGAAACCAATGCCTTAGGACAATTAAGATTCATTCCCTGGGCTAAGAAGAGACCCAGGCATCCTCTGAACCTATGGCCCCAAAGGGTAAAATTGGATTTAATACATACATGCCATGAGGAAAAAATTACTAATGAATAAATAATAGAATATACCATAAGTTTTTAGCTAGCTTTAGAACTTAATTTTTTCAAACTTTAGATATGTATTTTAATTCTCAAAACAATCTGGAAAGATGGTAAATAACTGATTATTCTTATTATACAAACAAGAAAAGAAAGGCCCAAAGAAGGTAAGTGGTGTGGACAAGGGCGCAAAAGTGAAAAAAAATAACAAATAAATAAAACAAACCTGGAATCTGTATCATATTCAGTTTTTGTTTTATTTTTTAAAATATTCTATTGTATTTATTCCATTGCCATTTAGTCCCCTTAGACTCCCCTTCCCCCGCAATCACCACACTGTTGTCCATGTCCGTGAGTCCTTTTTCCTTTGTGCTCAATCCCTCCATCCCCTAACTTGGCCCCAGAGTTTGGATTAGAACTCACGCTGCTTGGTTTCTGGTTCAGTTGCCTTTAAATGATAGACTTTTTGCCCCTTTTCTTTCACGTCATCATGCCTAAGTCTCAGATCAATCCAGTTCCCTCCATTCTTTATGGTAGAGGAAACTGTCTTCAGCATTCAAGTGGTTTATATAGAAAATCATGAAAAGAAGGGCAAAAACATCAAGAAAATATTCAAGAGATTAAGACAGTATGTCATTCAGTAAGCCAAAAAATTTCCTGAAAACTTGTCTTAATTTTTAATCTCCGGCAGTTGCCAGCAAGATGCACGTGTGGTTCGTTTTGAGGAAACAGGAAAATGCTAGCAAATTTAATCTGGAAAACAAATGTGCTATGTAAGAGAATTGTCCAAAATATAACCAACATGGCATGTCAGTTTTATAATACAGCCTAATTCAACAGTCGTTCATTGTGGGCTAAATATTACACACATTTATGTTCTTAAAAAGATGTCACAGTAAGCTACCATGTGCAAATAATATACATAAATATCACAGTGCTTCTGTGAAGGGCCTGCGTTTGGGGGAACACATACTTTCTTACCACATATTAGATATTCAACAAATATCTGTTGATTAGATAAATGAATATGTACTTCAGATCTGATTATACAATTGTGTGTCTGCTGGCTGTCCATTTTTGATGTACTTGAAAACATTCTTTCTTCTTTATCATCCTACAGAGCGAAACAAAAAGTAGATTTCTAATTTAATACCATCTGAATCCATGGCCAGTGTTTCCATTTTTCTACTGACATAAACACTATATATTGAGAAATGTTTCCTTAGGTAAACAAGTTGCTGTAATAATTTTCTGATAAAATTTCATAGAAGTCTCCAAAAAGAAAGGGAAATGGAGAGGCAAGGAGAGATAAAGAAAGAAAGACAAAGGAACTGAGCTACATCTGCAGAGTGATTCCTCTAGTGCCGCCTCTGAGGTCTCAGAAAACTTCCTATCTCCACACCTTGTATCTTCTAAGATCCACAGTAGTTTAGTTTCCTGGGTGGACTGCTGACTTCCGCTGTCTCTGAATATCATATTTCTGCCCATTCAAATTACCTCTACCTGGAGCTGCTTTTTCTCCACCCAACCTTGGCCCGGCAGAGTGTGCCTTCTTTGACCCATATACATGATAGAAAGCAAAAGATTGGGATTGCTCTCCTTGACCTGTCCTTTCATCTCTTCTTAGCTGAAGCATGAAACATAAAGCAGAGTACACCTTTTTTTTAACTTCTTTCAACCAAACTATCATTTTTGCAGCATCCACTACAGAACATCTATACAAAGTTCATAAAGATGAAACTTTTATTATGATTCCATAATTTAAAAAGTGGGAAATTCTAAGAAGACACTTAGCTATTGTATACAACTCTATTCCTGGAAGGCTATTGAGATTTGGAATTAAAAGACAAAAAGGAGGAAAGCTATAAATACAGCAAGACTGGAAGCTACTATTTCTGGATTTAGTTGGTTTTCAAGTGCATTAGTCAAGAACATTTATTTACCTAGCCTTGACATGTTTGTGGTTTGTACTCATTTGTCCTGTTCTGTCATCAGAAAATAATTTCAGCCACAGTCATCATTGCCACAGTCATCATTGCCACAGTGTTATTTTGGCATCATGCTGTCAGATATAAAATAATCATTTCAGTATTTTTACATATTTTATTTATGCTACCACACACTGCTCCCTTTAATCTCTTTTACATTTTACAGCTTATTTTAAGGGCTATACTATATTCTTGTTGCTTTTCTCTGTTTTTATCCCCCACACACACAATTATCTTGGATAAAAGCTTTAAGGATTTGACTATGTATTGCCAACCCCGTCTCCTGTCCTGGTTGATGACAGGAGGCTCCTCAGAATCTCCGTGGCTGCATCCGCAGCTCCCGAGGGCCCTGACTCCGACTCAGCGGCACAATTTGCAGGTTTATCTGCTTCCTTAATATTGTCCCCAAAGCAAAGTAATTTTTTTACTTGTTTTTTCATTTAAAAGATAAATATTCTTGTCTGTTACAAACACCCTAGACCAATACTTATAAGAAATCCAATCCAGGGCACCAACTATTTATTATAGGTTAATAGTTAAAAAAAAAGAAGAATACTAAGAGATAGTGTAGATCTCTTCCTCCAGTGATTTTACATCTGCGTAGAATTATGATGTCCTAAATTAAAAAAGAAAAAGCCTGGGTAGATAACTTTAATTTTTGTTCAGCTCTACGATTCTATGGTTCTGTTAAGAACAAAAGCTGAAGCTTCTCCTGTTTGGTTGGTGACATCAGCTAGCACTGGGGAAAGAGCGGACTACAAGAGTCTCTTTGAACAGAGACTCAGTTTTGACTTTTGCTCACACACACACACAAGCAGGAAAAAAATTATTAATCCTTTTTTTAAAAAAATAGAAGAAATTATAGCTAAAAAAGGAACCTGAACTTTAGTAACAGCTGCAACAATCCACAGCAATGGTAGAAGAAGATATTTAATTCAGTTGATTTGCTGTTTGTTGGCTGTTCACTATCTCACTGAGAAGCCACGGGAGGTTTGGTTCTCCAGGGAGCAACCTGAGGCAAACCGAAGATTTGAGAATCTTCACACAATCCCAAGATCCAAACGGGACGTACTCTGTCCATGTGCAATGCTCAGTCGTAAGTGGGACAAAGGCTGACAAGCAGGAAACTCAGGCACTCACCTGGAGCAGCAGGTTTGTCTCCGGAGAGGTGCCTCTGCGTTGAGGACGTGCCCTCGTGCTGACCCCACTGGTTCTACTGCCGAAAGTTACTAGAGAATCACAGCGGGACTGGCGCATTCCAAAGCCTCTTTTATTCTCGTAAGAACTTCGTGAAGCCTTCTCACTAAGAATACCTGCACCAAAATTTCCAGGAAGAAGTAGTCTCTTAACTCAGTTTCTACAAAAGGAGCAGTATATTGTACAGGACATATAAATTCTGATTGTTGATACCTGTGTACTTTAGATTTCCCAGTTGATACTTTTATACTTTTGATCAGTCAGCCAGGTCAAATCCTGGCCATTCCCATGAGGGAACTCAACCCAGCAGTGATGGACCAGATTTACATGGCAGATGGTGTTACTGCAAAGGATGTCATCATGAGAATGGAATTTGTGACCTGATACCAGGTCCTGTCTTTGAGGCCACAGTGTTTAATCCTTGTGGGAATTCAATGAATGGCATGAAATTGGATGGAACTTACTGGACTATTCACATCACTCCAGAACTAGAATTTCTTTATATTAGCTTCTAAACAAACTTCACTCAGAACTCCTACGATGGCCTGATTAGGAAAGTTGTGGAAGTTCCCAAGCCAGGAAAGCTTGTGACCACCTTGTTCGTAAACCAGAGCTCTAAGCATGGGACAGTGCTGTCTTCACCCAGGAGGCTGAAGGTTTTAAACGTCCTGATTGCTAGAGTGCTGTGTTTGTTAGGCCCGGAATTAGATAAAAGTAGCCAAGAGGAACAAGGAACCCGAGGCAGGCTCCAGACTCAGCAAGGAAGATAGAAAATACAGAAAGTACAAAGAGTGCTGAACAAGATAACCGCCTGTGCATGACCTTGTCTTTGCAGAAAAGTATCCACTGCTGCAAGCAGAAAGCATAGCCATGTGTGTTCCCTCCAGATAGCCAATCGCTAACGGCTACATCTGCTTCTGTATTTGCTTGCTTGCTCACCCCAATAAAAACCCTAGGCTGTAAGCGCCAGGGCAACTCTCATTTGCAGCCTCTGGGTACCATGTTCTCGGACACCTCGAGAGTTCGCCCCTGCGCAGGTAAAGCTTTGGCCAATAAAGTTTCATCTTAAACTCCTGAAAGTTTCCGACCATTTGTTGCTTGCGTTGGTGGATGCTACATGTTCAATGAGGACAACTTCACTTTTACCAGCTTTGCTGAGAAGTAGCAACAACAGCAGAGTTGATTAAGAAAAATTAAGAAAAAAACACAAAAAGAAAGCATGCATAGAAGACGGTAGTGACTGCTTCTTAGGTATTCACAGGGGGCTGTTCTCTCCATAAGCACCACCTGGTAGCTGGAAGAAAGCTCCAGGTGCAATGATAGGGCAACCATATTGAATTGTATGCATTATATCAAGGAGTTAGATATCTCGAATGAATGTTCTCTTCTGTGTTTAGGTTTCCTATGCCTCTCTTGCTGTGAAATTGAAATGCACATAGAAAAAAAAAACTTTTACTATATGAAACTTTATAGCACTCATGACAACAATTCCATTCGGTTTACACACTGTGTAATATTTCTCCAGGTATCACTCAAAATTCCCATAGACAGTGCTTTTGGCCGCCCTAGGTGTTGGCCTCAGCCAAACCATCTGGGACTGTTCTACTAAAATGCTGACAGGATATTATATTGCGTTACCTCCAATTTTTTTAATGTATTCTCTGCTAATGTTATTGAAACCAGTTGCTACTTCATACAGATGTTCCCTACAATAGCAATTAAAGTTTTTCTCCCATGAGTTGAGTCTCTTAAGAAAGTGGTTGTAGTTATCCATTTCATGTATTACTATTTTAACATTATTGCTTCCTGAACTTATATTCTTTTAATTGATTGTGTTCCTCACCATGGTGTCTCCCCTCCCAACCCTACCCCAATAAAGTAGTACCACTGTTACACTGTAGGTTTACAGTATACCCCAGGGGAGGAGGAAGGGTGGGCCCTGAGCTTAAATTTCTTTTAAGATCAAGGGAGTTTGGCTTCTTTTTTTATTGGCATTGGCTCTTTTGGAAGATAGTGATGAAAATCAACTTTAACTGTTGATTAGCAAGAAAGACAGATTAATATTAGAACATACTGGCAGAACTGCATGAGAACTGTATGCCATTCTGTGCTCTCCAGTAAATAAAAGTAGCTCCTCATTAAAAAAAAAAAAAAAAGAATAAAGGATGAATGAACAACTTTAAATGCTAGAGCAAAATAGATTAAATGCATTCCAGTGTTTACAAAGGAACCATGATGACTATTTGCAGTACCATTGAAGAGGAAAGAAAAAGGTATCTGCAACCCTTTCAAGAAAGGGGATGAGCCTTCTCATTCCCTGAGTGATCTACCTCACCTATTTTCTTATTTTTGCTTCCCCATGTATCCAGTATCCCTCAGCACGCTGGCAATCCCTTCTCTAAGCGATCTATATCCTGTGGCGTATTTCCCTGCCATAGCTCTTGCCTCCCTCTTCCCACCAATTCCTGAAGAGCAGAGATGTTGGAATTAATCATCACATCAATGAAGAGTTCTTCTTTTTTAGAGAAAAGACATTTGGATATGCCTGTAGACTGAGAATTGGTATGGTAATTCAGGGATCTATGAATGACTATGTTGTATGTCTGTGGTGCCTTCTTATCTTAATCTTCTCATTTTCCTCCAGTTTACATCCTATATGCATTTAAGGACATCTTGCCAAGAATCCAGCCCAGATTCTTGTGATTCTTATCATTCAGGGGAATGATATGGAGCCAGGGATGCTCTAGCACAGCAAGCCATTTAGATTGCTTCCTCAGTCAAAAACCTACTTTAAATCTCCACTATCATCAAAGAAGTGAATACTACAGGGAGGCATGGACCAGCGTAGACCCGTCTTTATTTCTGGATACCGGTACTCTATTCACAAGGTGTGTCTAGTTCAGTGGTGAAGAACATGAGCTCTGCAGTCAGACAGGCCTGAATCCTAGTTTGTCTCTGCACTTCTGGCTGTGTAAACGTGAGCAAGAATCTCAGTCCTTTTACGTTCAGTTTTTCAATATATGAAATGTTGGTCCCCATAATAAATCCCTCATCGAGTTATTTGGAAGAGTAAGTAAACCAATCTGTATAAAAATAGCTAATAGTGCCTAGCACTCGATAATGAAAAGTAAGTACAGAGTGGGGCCAAAAAATAGGTTTACAGTTGTTTGTATGGAAAATAATACAATAATTAATAAATAATAATGCAAGAATAAATTATTTTGTGTACTCACCAATGTAAAGCTACTTTTGCCACATCCTATATAATAATTCACTCATTTCTTCATTTCTTCATGTTTTAAATAAATATCAGTGCTAAAAAAAGAGTGAAGAAAAGGAATAAAAATCTTTTTTGTCATGTGTTTAGTCTAGTAATGGAGACAACAGACAAGGTTCATAAATATAATGCACGATGTGATTATGCAGTGCCAGGGAGAAAAATACAACAGTAAAAGAAAATTGAATGGGCAGAACAGCGGCAGTGGTTGTGTTTTTAAATTAGGTGGCCAGGAATGGCTTCATTCTGAAGATGATGATTACATAAAATTATTACAACTCTTCCAATTCCCTGTGCCTGAATAGGATCATATATAGAAATAAAATTTTCAGAATGTAAATATTATGAGGTCAAAAATTGCATTTATGTGATTCATTACCATATACTTAGTAATAGTTCGTAACATATAAGTATCTAATAAATATCTGATGAATGTTGGTGAATAAATATTAACACTATGAAAGGCATTATGTGGTATACATTATAAACATCTTTGCTCACAAAAAGGTATAATCATTCTGCACAAACAAGTATAAAAAACAAGTAATAGAATATAATCAATGCAAAATTGTTAGGAGTAAGAAACATTTGACTAGAATATTTTGTGGAACCTGCTCTCCAGCCCTCCCCACCACCAGTATCTCTCTTAGGGGATCTGCTTCATTTCTTGCTCCCTATGGTAAGGAGCAGACTACAAAGCAACAAAGTAACAAATGAGTGGAAAAGGACTGAAGAGAAACTGAGTCCATCAGATCCTCCCCTTGAGGAATTTGAACTGAAAGGACAAAGAAAAACATTACCTGTGATTTGGGTGCTTCGGCTGATGGCTAATCTAGAGTTTGAGCTGGAGTCATCATACCTGAGCTATGGTTAGGAGGAAAGAGACTCCAAGAGAGCTGGCTAGGAGTGGGAGGTCAGAGTAGCCGCAGAGAGGAAAGGGGGAAGCCATGCGACAGAATGACAAAGATGGGAGGGAAAGTGCTGGTCTTCAGGCTACCTCAGTTCCCACTGACTCTGCCACCTGGTTGTTTAGTTTGTCCTGGATTATTTTGAGACATCCTTGTGTCCTTAGAATAAACTCATTTTTACTTAATTAGAGGTAAAGCCTTTTTCCCTTCTAACCAAGAGAACAACCTTTAGGTCATCAACTATGTGCTACGTACTTGCAGTATATAATCTGATTTGAACATTAACACAATCCTAATACTTATTTACTACAGCAAGAAAAAATAAAAGTTCAGCTCTGGCTGGTCCGCAGCCCTGGTGCAGCACCAGCCTGCAAACCAGAAGGCTGCCAGTTCAATTCCCAGTCAGAGCAGATTCCTGGGTTATGGGCCAGGTCCACAGCATATGAGAGGCAACTGATTGATGTTTCTCTTGCACATCAATGTTTCTCACCCTCCTTTTCTCCCTCCCTTTGCCTCTCCCTAAAAATCACCATTTCATGAGAATAAAATAAAATTTCAAAAAACTTACATAATTTACCCAAAGTGGAATGGCTATCAAATAAAAGAACTGAAATTTGAGCCAAAGCCTGTCCAAGTCCAAGGCTAATGATTTTCATCCAATTCTGGAGCAATAGACTATAGGCACTATGGGGAATCATGAAAAACAGATTCGTTCTAATTAGAGTAGACTGATAAATCTCCATTAAGCAAGGAAGAACTCGAACAGATCTTGAAAGATGAGTGGAATCGAGAATGCTGTGGAGCAGTGAGGGACTCTGTTCCAGAGACAGTCACATGATCGAAATCGGGGTGACAACAGTAAAAACACTGGGCAAGACCTGAAGGCATGAAGTTCACGATGAGGAGAAGCAGCTTCATGTTGGAGGATGGCACGAACACCAGTTAGATAGTGAACCGTTACAAAATGGGAATTCTTCACCTTGCACAGTTCACACTGCTGAATAATTGCTAAATATTCTTTGAGCCTTTAGTAGAATGTGTAAGTGGTCTTATTTCTGAATTTCAAGAGTTGGAACTTTTGGAGCTTACTTTTCTAATAGCTTCTATTCCTTTGCCACCCACTCATTATTAACTCATTGCATTCTGGCTTACCTAAACTCTTCAAAAGTAAAAGTGTGTATTAGTTTGCTAGGGTTGCTGTAACAAAATACCACAAACTTAAATAACAGAATTTTTCTCACAGTTCTAGAGGTTACAAGTCCAATATCAAGGTTTCAGCAGATCTGGCTTCTTCTGAGGCCTCTCTCCCTGGCTTGCAGATGGCTGTCTCCTCCTGTCTCCTAGCATAGCTCTCATCTTTCTTTAATGTGTGCACGTCCCTGGTGTTTCCCTTTTGTGTCCAAATTTCCTCCTTCTCTAAGGACGCCAGTCACATTGAATTAGTGCCCACCTTAATGGCCTTGTTTTAACTTAATTGCCTCTTTAAAGGTCCTATCTCCAAACACAATCACATTCTAAGATACGGAGGAGGGTTAGGGTTTCAACGTATGAATTTTGAGAAGACAATTCAGCCTATAACACTGTGGCTTCCTAATGAGTAAATCCAAAGGTCTTTCTCACCTTCACCATCCTTATACTCTCTGTAGCATTTAATCCTATTCCACACTTCCTCCTCGAAGTTTTCCTCTCTTGGCTTCAGGAACACACCTCAAGCCAAGATAAATGCTGCTGTTAAGATAAATGTAAGAAAGTGCCTTGGAGACTGATGATCTCAGGCTGGATATTGAAATTGAAGTGCAAATGCACTATCACATCCCTCCAAAGTTAGCATGGAGGCAAGTGAAAGGCATCTGCCTTTAGCAGAATGGAAAGGACTATAGCTATACATTTGGAAGTCATTTGAATTGATATGGTTAACACTACTAGAAGATGACATCCTTTTGAAAGAGTGTGTGTAGAAAGAGAACGCTGTAGAACTGTTAGGGCAAAATGCATCTACATTTGCAGCATGCAAAGAGGAACAGGAGTCAAGAACGCATTTAGGAGAGAAACTGCCAAGCAGGGAGAAAGAGAATAGGTACAACACAACAGAGTCACAATTCAACTCAAATCAATGCAGTGAAATAACAAATGCATCTTTCCTCTCTTGGCTTGAGGATCTCTCACCTTCAAGTCTTCTTGTATTATTTTTTTTCTAATTAAAGCAATTCCTGTGGACTCTTTTCTTCTATTCCTACTGAATTCCATTCCATTGGGATGCCTTCCATGACCATCCTAGCCACCTGGTATGCAACCTGTAACCCTTATCATATTGACAAAAGCCAACATTTATTGAGTAGTTTCTTTGTGCTTGGTACTGTTCAAAATGCCTTACAAGTATTGACTCTTCACATCATCTGAATAGGCACTATTATTATTCTCACTTTATAGATAATGATCTTGAGGCATAGAGAGGTAAGGACATGTGGCTCTAATAATCAACAGAACATTTGTCATGTTGTATTATAATTGCAGCTGTAGTTGTTTATTTCTCCTGCTGCACTATAACCTGTAAGAAGGCAGTGAAAGAGCTGCCTTATTTATTGTGGTATTCCAGGTACTTAACATGCTGTCTTACTGGGAGCTGCCTCCCAGTAAGAGGCAGCAATAATAAACATTTGTTATTTCACTGCATTGATTTGAGTTGAATTGTGACTCTGTCGTGTTGTACCTATTCTCTTTCTCCCTGCTTGGCAATTTCTCTTCTAAATGCGTTCTTGACTCCTGTTCCTCTTTGCATGCTGCAGATGTAGATGCATTTTACCCTAACAGTTCTACAGCTTTTTCTTTCTACACACACTCTTTTAAAAGGATGCCATCTTCTGGTGGTGTTAACCATCATATCAATGCAAATGACTTCCAAATGTATAGCTACAGTCCTTTCCGTTCTGCTAAAGGCAGATGCTTTTCACTTGCCTCCGTGCTAACTTTGGAGGGATGTGATAGTGCATTTGCACTTCAATTTCAATATCCAGCCTGAGATCATCAGTCTCCAAGGCACTTTCTTGCATTTATCTTAACAGCAACAGCACTCTCTGACCCAGCTTGATACCTGAAAATTAATTTTAATTCTCAGTTGCTTCCCCTAGACAACCAGCTGCTAGTCCTGTAGATGCTTCCTCTGTAACACCCCTTCTCTTCATTCCCATTTCTGTCGTATCTGTTCAGGACCTGATGATCTCAAGTCCAGACTTTCACACTGACTTACCAACTGGACTTTCCTCCTCCAGCCCATCCTTGAAAATGCTGCCAGATTCGTCTTTCTGAGGTATCACCCTTATTTTATCACACCTTCACTTTGCCTTTAGTATCTCTCTAAAATGAATTATTGATAACTTTCTCAATCCAGCACACATCAGCATCCTTCCTCATCAAATTTCTTCCCCCTTTTCCTGCTCACTTGAACCTTTTGTATTCTCTATACTGCAGTCACATAGACCTACTCCTTGATGCCAGGGTACCCCTTACTTTCTCACTTCTGTTTCTCCTGAAATCTAGACCAACCTCCACTCCACAACTACAGCAATCAGATTCTACCATGCCTTCAGATCTCAAATGCAAACTTCTCAGTGATATCAGCTGAATGTGCTTTCTGCTTCTTTTGAAATTTTGAGGTAGAAGACCCCTGGGTTGCTGTCATGCAGAAGATATTAAATTTTGCTTAATACTTTATTAAATTTTCTTATGTATTTACCTTGTCTCCCTATTTTTGTGGGCTACTTAAGGGAAATAGCTTTATCTAGCTCAACTATCAGACTGAGCACAATGCTTCCTATATGTGAGATACTCAAAAATATTTGTTAAATTGAGTCATCATAGAACTCATATAGGAAGCAAGAATCATCAGCTTTTTCAAAAAATTCTTTTCTGCAATTATACTAATATTATTAAAAGAATCACAAACAGCCTGTGATTCTTCTGGATCCTCTACTTACAGGCCCACTTCAATATGGCTTGTACTTTATGTGTGTGAAGGGGCAGGAGAAGGGCTATAGTCACAAGTACTTTTTGAAGAAATTTTTTCCACATAAGGAGAGTTTGTATTTTAATTTTCTCCATAGAATTCAGAATTAATTCCATCCCTGATTTTTTAAATCAGAATCATTAATACTTGTACAAGGGGGTTGAAGTCTTCTCAATTCTCCAGTATAAGATAATTTCATAAGTATCAATGGTTGATATCTAGACCGCTTGGCTAACACGGGGTGAGAGCAAATGGGAGGAGAACATGCTACTCACACTTACCCCACCCTAGGAGACCCAAGGCCTAAACCATTAGGCTTGTTCTCACTCTGTGTAACTTGTCCCTCAAACATGCAGACTTCAGAAATACTTGCTCTATTCATAGCCTTAGCTACAAGCTGTTTTTTTTTAATCCAATTACCCTGTGATTTTTTTCTTCAACAATATAAATCAGGGTTGTTATCTTCAGGGCTAGTATGGTCCCACTCAAATGTTGATTGACTAATAAACTTCTCTTCCTTCATATCTAGATATCCAGAGTCTTTGGAGCACTTACTCCCTCAAAAGCAAGACCGTGGCAGGACAGAGCTGCCTCAGAGGAACCCTTCAAGCTCAGATGGCTTTTATCAGTATCCTTAAAATTTGATGACAAGTATGATGACCAAATGCCCTTGTCCTTCCTCTTGACCTTGCTTTGTCCTTCCTTCCTTTGCCTTCCTCTTGACATACCTGGTTTGATGGGCTTCCTTTTCTCTGGCTTCCTGGTAAATTCATCCAATGGAAGGAATTAACAGAGTTGGAGGACGACTACAGAGTAAAAGCTGGGGTATTTCTACCTATCTTTTTATCCTTCCTGTAAGTCTCTGAGAGCAGTCATGTCTCCTCCATATTCTGAGAGCCTTTTCCTTGATAGCCCACCCTCTAAGAGGCAACCTTCACCATTGCTCTAGTTCCAGCTAAATGACCTTCGGTTCTCCCACTGAAACTCCAAACCCAGATGTACCAGTGGCTTTTTGCTTGGCAGATCTCTGGGTTGCCTCATTATCCATTTGCCTTCTCATCCATCTGTGACCTGTACAACTCTTTCCTTAACTTCCTTTGGTTTGAAAGATATAAGGTGGTTTTCATTTTCCTAAATGGACTAACAATGTAGGAAGCATTTCAGTGGCTTATGATATGATTAAATTACTGTGGGTAATGACTTTATACTGGACTTGTATAATTCAGTACTCTCAGATCTAAGATTCTCAACCTTGAATGAACATCCAAATAACCTGAACAACTTTTAATTTTATTGAATTTATTGGGGTGACATTGGTTAACTAAATTACATAGTCTTCAGATGTACAATTCTATAATATATCAACAGTATCTCTTACTGTGTGTCCACCACTCCAAATCATCTCCTTCTATCACCATTTATCCCTCCTTTACCCTCTTCTACCTACCCTTCAACACTTTTTCCCTCTGGTAATCACCACACTGTTGCCTGTGTCCATGAGATATTTTCTGTTTGCTTAATCCCTTCAGCTTTTTCACCCAGCCCTCCACCCCACCCCGCCTCTGACAGCTGTCAGTCTGTTCTCTGTATCTAGGAGTCTGTTTCTATTTATTTCACTTGTTAGTTCAGTTTGTTCATTAGATTCCTCATATAAGTGAAATCCTATGGTTCTTGTCTTTCTCTAACTGGCTTATTTCACTTAGCATAATGTTCTATAAGTCCTTCCATGCCGTTGCAAAATGTAAAAATTCAGATTCCTGACTCTTGTTTAAGATCTCTGGAGAGGGAACCTCAGACATATATAATACTTTAAATCTTCACAGATGAATCTGAAATATGCACTGTGGTTAAAACAATTGTCTTAGAGATATGGTAACAATTTTTTTAAAAAAACTAATCTTCATCATGTTGATAGACTAGAAAAGAAAACCCAGCTACTGAAATTGTTTATCTTGGTTAACTGCGCTTGCCGTCTCCCCATCACACGTCTGTTCTCTGCTCTTCTGTGCTCTGCTCCGTGCCCAAGCACGGTGACTTCTATGAACTCGTCACTTGGGTTCTCATACCCACTGGCTTCTGGTGTGGTTCACTTGATAGAAGGAGCTAGCCAGAGATCAGAAAGTGAGAAGAGAGAAGTTGTGGTGTTTACTCACCCCGTGTACTCCCTGCCTGACCTGGATTTTGGCAACAGTTACATTCTGTGGACATAGTTCCCTTCTTTCATGACCCTATCAATTTCCCTTATCCTTTCAGGACTTGGTAAATAGCTTCCCCTAATTCCCAGGCATTTCACCATTCCTAACGGGTTCTCTTACCTCTATCTCCCTCTGTAAATAGCTTCTTTATTAACACCTCTGAGTGCATGTTCTCTGCCTGTGGATTCTGGCAGATACACCAATAATCTAAAAATCTTCATGAATATAATTTTAGAATGTTTTTAAAATTCAGAACTACTTTACAATACTATGAAGGATTTAAACAAATGCTAATATTACAGAATAGACCTTTATAACCTGTTCTAAAGTGATTTTGAAAGGAATGTCATTTGGTTCATAGTATAAAAAATCCATTAATTAATATAAAATATAATATGTGACTTCTATATTTTACCTTCTTCTGATAATGTTTTAAAAATCAAACATACACATAACTAAACTTCTTTTACAAGAGTTATTTTAATAACAGTGACAAATAGATTTGTCATCTGTCTGAGCTCATTTAGTAAAGTTCATGCTATTCTTTTCCTGCACTAATTGTACATCTTAGATCCCTCCTGATTGATTTTCAACACCCCACAGCAATATCTAATTCTTCTAAAGCCTGCACCCAACTTGTCTGATCTTTTTTCACCACTGCCTATGCAAAAGTACGTCACCTCTTTCTAGTCCACAATGAAGTAATTTTCTCTTCACTTTCATCAAAGTGCTTTACCAAGAACTGACTAGATGGAGAAAGAAATGAAAATAAGGCACAGAGGATAAAGAATGTACCTGGATAATCACGAAAAAAAGGGAGATAAGCGAGAATAGAAGACCAATGCCCTGACCTGCATCACTCCGCTGCAGTGGTTCTAGTTGCCTAGACCTTCCACAGAGTCCTTGCCGAACCACATGCCAGCTACAAGGTAAACAGTCTTCAAAACTGCTACATCGCTTTCCACGGACCCTTCACAAGCTAATGGCCATAAGCAGTTTCACTGAAGATGGTAAGAAAACAAATGGTGTAAGGAAAGAGAAAAATATGTGTAACAATGTAACTAATCGGAAAGGGGCACATACAGGTGATACTGAATTCAGAACAAATATAAAAACTGGCATGAGTTTGGACCCTTTATTTGATTACCTAATATAACTTCTTTTCCAACATTCTGTAACCACACAGAAACCTTATTTTCTTTAATCTGGCTTTTAATTTTGATTTTTCCCCTTGGCTCAAACTGACCTTACCTAGGTGTCCTGACTCACCCAACTCCCTCTCTCCTACTTAATCATTAAGCCCTCAGGACAGTGAGGTTCTGGTCAACATCCAGCAGTCTTAAAAAAAAACTCCTGAGTCTACTGACCATGAAGACAGAGTTTTCCACCAAACTAGACAACATCTTGGTCTCAGCTGTGTTTTAGCTCTGGACCCAGGAAAGCAGAAGGATCCACAGAACGAATCCTTGAGAAGCTGGGTAGAACAACTGCGTGGCTGGCATCAGGACCGGGTGCAGTGATCAGTTACACCCGACCCTGGCACCAGCCAATCTGTAGAGACCACAGCCCTAGCTCCTAGTCACCATGATTTCTCTATTTTCCCTGTATAATCATCCCCTGGAAGCCATCGGGGAGTCAGGGCTTTGAGCATTTTCTTTCTATTACTCCAGGCATGACGCCATCTCCTTAATAAACCCTTACTTTCTTGGCTGCAAACTTCTGCTCATGTCTTATTGGGTTTTGATGCCGGCAAGCAAATGGAGCCCTTCAGTCCGATGTCAGTTCCCATCAGACCCAAGTGCCACCAGTAGTTGAAGTTTACTTGATATGTTATTTAGTTTCTTTATCTAATCTGATCAATGATTTTTTATAATTTCTTACTTGCTTCACATATTTTCATGCTTGATTTTCTCCTTTGAAAGATAATAATTTCAAGCCTATGTCTAATAATTTTCTTATCTGAAGTCCTTTCCTATCTGTTTATAAGCTCATTTGTTTTTGTTGAGTTTTGTTGCCTTTGACCTTTCATGCTTATTTCTTCTTTACTTTGAACTGGTTGTGGGGATTTTTGCAGACTGGGGTAAGAGTGGATTCTTTCCAAGAGAATTTTTATTTGTGTCTGCCTAGCTGTTGATGCACAAGTTTATAATCAATTTAATTTCATTTCTGAGGTGAAGTTTTCTAGGAGTCACATAGATATTATAATTTTGTGCTACAGATACACATATGGCCAACTCATGTTTCCAAATTCTCAACAGCGTGTCTTCCCCACTCTGTGCAAGGTCTGAGATCACTGATAAGCTTTGCAGTTTCCTGGGAGGTAGATATTCCTATTTCATCATGTTATTGAGAGTGAAGACCTTTGGGGGTCTTAATGTTTTACAAATATGATGTCTAGTTAAATAAAATCCAAGTTCATCTGCTGTTGCAAGTGTTCTTAAGGTAAAAGCCAGCTCAGGATTCAGTCTACTTATCTAAGTGTTTGCCTCTGCATGGTCACCAGTTCGAGAATTCACTTACTTTCTTATGAGCACACCCATGTCCTTTAGTTGTCTTGCACCTCTTCTCATGAGTTTTAGTTATTTTCGGTGAGATCCAAATACTTAGACCATCACGGTTCCAAAAACAGGAGACTAAGAGGAACACTTTTATGACTCTGACTTCTGAGAGAACTTTTTAAATGAGTGTTTTTGAAAACAGTACATTGAATGACTAATGAATCCCTTCAGAGGCAGTTATGTCTTTAAAATAGGAGAGCCATTCTTCATATGAGTACATGATTGTTATGTTACTGCTTGGTAAAATCTAAGAACATGAAGTTTTAAGCAAAGCTTTATGAAGGAAGTTCTCTAAGGAGCCAGAGGAAACTTACATAAAATGTTTTTTTAAGGAAACAAAGTTTTGTATTCTGGTTAATTAGCCCCTCAATGTTTTATAATAAAAAAGAATTTTGATAGCTAAGTTTGAGAAACATTGCATGTGACATTATCTATACTCTAATATCTTAGAGGTTCCTTAAATACATTAACACAGGAAAGGGTCTTCCTATGTTCTGAAATAAAAAAAAATCTATTATTATAAACCTTATTTGAAGATGAAATTCTTTCCTTTTTATACAAAAGAGGTACCTCGCATGCCATTTTAAATATTTTGTGAACCTTGTCTTAATATGTTCTGGCATATTACTTGCTAAAGGTTGGAGAATTTTCATTAAAGAATGCATAATCTTCCCCTTTTACTACTTTTATTAATATTTTTAGCAGTAGATGAATGGCAGAGAAATAAGGATTAAAGTTTTCCTTTTTTAAGACTTTAAGTCTCTTCTTTACTGCCAGTCAAGATGGGAGTTTAGGTAAACACGACTCATCGCAACCACAATAAAATTACAACTAAATTTAGAACACATACTCAGAACTGGTAGAAATCAGGTTGAATGGAAGTTTGACAACTACAAAATTAAAGAAACCATACTATATCCATCCAGACTGGTAGGAGGGGCAGAGATGTAGAATGGGCTGGCCACACATACACATGTGATGGATAAAAATCCGAGAGGGTTTTCTCGGGAGTGAGGAGTCCCAGCCCCACACCAGGACCTTCAGCCCAGGGTACCAGTGCAAGGAAGATAAGTCCCCACAACTTCCATCTGCAAAAACCAGCAGGGATTGAGTTGGTGGAAGAAACTTCTGGCATCACAAACAGTTCCTTTTAAAGAGCCCACACATAAACATACATAGACTCACTCTCTCTGAGATCTAGCACCCAGGTAGCAATTTTAAAGGCACAAGTGGCATACAAGGAGGAACTGAAGTGACTGGAAAGTGTCTGCCAGACAAAAGTCAGGCAGAGCCACAGAGCTGGCAGGTGGATGATATATCTGAAACTCCCTCAAGCTAGCTAACATTGTATGCCCACCCTGGAGATCCCCTGAGGCTTTCTCCCTCCCAGAAGTTGTTAACAGTAGCTTCACCATATGAATGACTGGTCTTGGTTCAAGCTTCACAACTTTCTAAATCCTTTTAAACAAGCAACAGCTGGCCTCAGTGAGGCCCTAGTGCCTGTACCACTTGCTAAGTGGCACTAGGTTGGCACTAACAGCAGCCAGCCTAGATTTACAGCATGGCTTTGCCCGAAAATCTCAAAGCCCAGCACAAGTAGCAGCATTTTCAGATTGCTCAATATCTCAGACACAATGGCCCCGGACACAACATAGGTGAGGGCTGACCTTGGTCTGCACCACCTGGGAAAGCCCAGGGCTTGCACACCCAGTGGACAGCTACAGACACTGTAGGAGCACCACCACCCTTTCCCTGCACAGCAGATCCTCCACAGAGAGCAGAGGTTGGTGGTCAGTGGTCACAGCCAATCCTTGCAACTAACTGGCTTGGGTAAATCCCTCCCAACAGCAACCAAGGCTCAACTGTCAGAGGAGGATGTACAGCCCACACAAAAGGCACATCTCAGGTACTCGGCTTGGGGGATAGGTGAGGCTGCACCACTGTATCTTTCAGGACACCTACTACATTAGGCCATGATACCAAAACAGGGAGTTATAGTAGCTCTGCCTAACACATAGAAACAAGCACAGGGAGGCTGTCAAAATGAAGAGATAAAAAAAAATAAACCATGGCCTAAATGAAAGAACAGATCAAAACTCCAGAAAAAGAGCTAAATGAAGTGGAAATAAGCAATCTATCAGATGCAGAGTTCCAAACACTGGATGCTCAAGAAACTTAGTGAGGACCTCAATAGCATAAAAAAGATGCAGACAGAAATGAAGGATATACTAATTGAATTAAAGAACAACTTACAGGGAAACAACAGCAGAGTGAATAAAGCAAAGAACCAAACAAATGATTTGGAACATAAGGAAGCCAAAAACAACCAATCAGAACAACAAGAAAAAAGAATCCAAAAAAATGAGGATACTGTAAAGCAGTCTGTGGGACAACTTCAAGCATTTCAACATTTGCATCATAGGGGTGACATAAACAGAAGAGAAAGAGCAAGAAATTGGAAATCTATTTGAAAAAATAATGAAAGAAAACTTTCCTAATTTGGTCAAGGAAATAGACATGTAAGTCCAGGAAGGACAGAGTGTCCCAAACCAGATGGATACAAAAAGGCCCACTCCAAGACATATCATAATTAAAATAGTTAAAGAAAAAGAGAGAATCTTAAAAACAGCAAGAGAGAAGCACTTAGTTACCTACATGGGAGTCCCCATCAGACAGTCAGATGATTTCTCAAAAGAAGCTGCAGGCTAGGAGGGATTGCCAAGAAATACTCAAAGTCATGAAAAGCAGGGACCCAAAGCCATGAGTGCTCTCAACAAAGCTATCATTTAGAAATGAAGGACCAATAAAGAGCTTCCCAAACAACCAAAACTAAAGGAGTTCATCATCAACAAATCATTATTATATGAAATGGTAAAGGGATTTATTCAAGAATGAAAGATAAAAACTATGAGCAACAAAATGGTGATAAATACATACCTATCAACAACTGAATCTAAAAAACAACTAAGCAAACAAGAAGAACAGAGACAGAATCATGGACACAGAGAATGTTTTGCTGGTTGCTAGATGGGAGTGTGGGGTAAGGGAAAGGGTGAGGAGGTGAGGGGATTAATAAGTACACATAGGTAGTTACAGAATAGCCGTGGGGATGTAAAGTACAGTATAGGAAATGGAATAGCCAAAGAACTTGTATGTATGACCCATGGACATGAACAATTGTGTGGGAATTGCCTGAGGTAGTGGGGGTGATTGGTGGTGGAGGGCATGGGGATGATATAAGGACAACTGTAATTGCATAATAAATAAAACATTTAAAAATATTTTATTTATCTAATTTTAGAGAGAAGTTAGTGGAGTGAATAAAGGAAGGGAGAGAAACATCAGTCAGTTGCCTCTCATATATGCCCCAATTGGGACCCAACCCACAACTCAGACATGTACCCTGACAAGGAGTTGGACAAGCAACCTTTCATTTCACTACTGGAAAACACTCAACCTACTGAGCCACACTGGTCACAGCAAGCCTGATGTTTTCTCACTAGACTCAGAATAGTATGTATTCTGTGCTTCCTCTTTCCTCTATGAAACACCTTTTCACTTAATTCCTGGATAGAGTACTCACCATTTTTCTTCCTCATTACTAACTGATCATTCCCAGTCTCTTTTGCTAGTTACTTCTTATCTACCCAATGTCCTAATAGTCAGTCCCTTTGTAGCATCTTTAATAAGTACCATCTCTACTTACACTCATGAACATAGTGATCTCATTCATTCTTATAACTTAATTTGTATCTATGTGTTAAAATTCCTAAATTTATGTCTCCAAATGAGACTTCTCTCCGAATCCCAACTTCATATGTCAAGTGGACAGCTAGACTTGAGTGTGTCAGACTCAGAATGTTCAACAGTAAATTCCTGAGTCCCAAACCTGTTCCTTCTGCATTCTCTCCTATCTTTGTAAAGTTGTTTTTTCAAAACCTTGAAGTAATCATATTGATTCCTCTCTTTTTCTGATAATACAAATCCAACCCACTGACAAATTCTATTGATTCTGCCTTTAAAATATACCCAGAACACACCCTTTTCTCCTATTTCAGAGATTCATCCCTGGTCCAAGCCACCATCAAGTCTTACCTACATTATTACAATAGCTCTGCCCTAATTTAAAAGATTTTTATCCTTCCTTGCTCATTGTATTAGTCAGGATTCCACAGAGAAGCAGGACCAATAGATGATACAGGTATAAACAGAGATAGATAGATGATAAATAGATAAATTGATTGATTGATTGATTAATTAATACAGAGATATAGAAATAGACAGAAATAGAGCTTGATTTATTAAAAAGAACTGGTTCATGAATTATGGATGCTGACAAGTTCCAATATTTGCTTTCAGCAATCTGGAGACCCTGGAGAGCCATGGTGTAGTTCTAGTCCAGGTCCGAGGGCCTAACTACCAGGAAAGGTAATGATGTAGTTCCAGTCTAAATGTCAGAAGGCTCAAGCCCCAGAAAGAACTGACATTTTAGTTTTATTTCAAAGCAAGAAAAACACCAATGCCCCCGCTCAAAGAAAGCCAGGTACTAAAAATGCCCTCTTATTTGAAAAAGAATCAGTCTTTTGATCTATCCACGTCTTCAAATGATTAGATGAGGCCCACCCACACTACAGAGGTCAATCTGTTTCACTCAGTCTGTCAATTTAATGTTGAATTCACCCAAAAACACTTTCATAGAAACACTCAGAACAATGTTTGACCAAATATTTAGGCTGGTACTCTGTGGCCTATTCAAGTGGTCATATTAATATTAATCATTATACCCACTATGATCAGTGCTAGTTTTAACAACACAGGTCATTCTGTTCCTACAAAATCCAGATCATGTTACTCTGCAAATTCTTTATTGTCTTCCCATCCCCTTATGACAACTTATGAGACTCTTCCTAACTCATAACTCCCTACTCCTCATTTCTTCTCTGATTTCACTTCTAACCAACTCTTCCTTGGTTTTGAATT
Organism: Artibeus jamaicensis; assembly: GCF_021234435.1. NCBI lineage: Eukaryota > Metazoa > Chordata > Mammalia > Chiroptera > Phyllostomidae > Artibeus > Artibeus jamaicensis. The sequence continues at coordinate 18,442,553 of NW_026522025.1, read as the reverse complement.
TGCTGTTCCTCTTCCTGGATTGTTTTTCCCCTCAGATATTCATCAGGCTCACTAACCTCTATCAAGTCTTTGTGCTAACATTTCCTTCTCACTAAGATCTTCCCCAATCATGCTATCAAAATGTGAGCCTCTGATTCCAATACTCTGCTTCCCTCCCTGCTTGAAATTTCTCTCCATGGTGTCTGGGGAAACACCATGGTGTTTGATGGTAAGTTTGATTACCATCAAACTTAGTATTTAATTTACTAATTTATCCCATGTTCTTCTTTCTGTCACTAGAAGATAAACCATGAAGCCAGAGAATTTTGTTTGCTTTATTCATTGTAATATCCCTGGTGCTTAGAAAATTCCTCGAACACAGAAAATGTTTAATAAATATTTGTGAGTGAATGCACAGGGGGGGAACCCCAGAAACTGGAATATCTTCCGAAGGTCAGGCCCTTTGTAGTACAGGCTTCCCCACAAGTAGTGTGTCCCAGGAACCCATCTAAATCAGTGTACCAACTGGCATTGTTCTGAGAGGCTGTGTTCGGCTTCGTAAATTTTTTTAAACACTATTTCAACATATTTGCCCATTTCATGATGGGTGATTTATGAGCACCCCTGCCCACATTGTGCTGAGTATACAGCAGTTTTTGACCAAAAATTGTATGATTCCCATGCCCCACCCTCTCTAGTCATCCGACCTTACCCCCATTGACTTTTTTTTTTGTTGTTTCCCCAGAAGATAAAAATCCTCAAAAGGAAATGTTTTGCTGATATGGAAGAGGTGAAACAAAAAAACAGCAGAAATACTAAAAGACATCAGAATCAGCAAGTTAAAAACTGTTCTGAGCAGTGGACAAGAATGTCTCAGTAGGTGTATTGCATCAAATGGAGAGTATTTTGAGGGTGACTGAAATTTAAACATGTAAGAATAAATACACAATTTTGTATAAATAAATTCCAGGGGGGTTGGGTCCTCTGTCATATTCTTTCCATATTTACATATAACTTGTGAAGTTATGTTTCATTGCGAACATGTTAAAAATCTGACTTTTTTCTGACTTCTGATAACCCTCCTACCTACATACAGAAAGACTATAAAAGTATATGTGTATATATATAGACAGCTAGATAGATATACACACTTATATATATAATTACACTCACACACACATATAATTTCTCAAATAGGAGCCCCTGTTCTATTCATATTAGGTAAGTACTCAGTGGAAGCCTTGTAACTTTTTATAAGAAATGCCTATGAAATGTCTCAAATCAGCTGGAACAGAGACACTAGGTCTGGGATTTTAAAATATTTCTCACAGTGTCCAAGAGGCTATTCCCATGTTAATTTTTCTCAACCCTTTGATCAGCATTACTTTGCTAATTTACTTGAGAATTACCCTTAGGCAAGGGATATACAAAAAAGAGTGGATTCTCCATTTCAGGAGAAAAGGATCACTTTGAATCTGTCCAAAAAGTTCAAATTCAACATGGAAATATATAAGATTGGTATGGTCATTAACTAATCAATAATATTATCTCTTTAGACAGGTAAGTAAAATATTTTTTCCATCTAGTCCATTGGATAACATTTAATAATAATAACTTATGGTTGAGAATAAGTTTGCTCAGTTTTGCTTTTTTGCTTAAATTGTCCCTACCACTGAGGCTTGGCACACAAGGTAATTGTCTTAATAAGCCCAGTCATCTACAATTAAAACAATCTTTTTAGTCACTCCTAATCCAGACATTTAAGTTACCTATAACTATTAAGTCAGCTAAGTTTCAAAAGGTCCGCAAAGAAGGAAAGAAATTGATATCTATTGCTTGCCTACGTTGTATCAGTCACTAGGCAAGTGTGTGTGCGTGTGTGTGCAACTCGTTATACAAGGCCCATGAGATGGGCAATGCTATCTCCATTTCTACAGGTGAAAAAAATATTACCAAGGTGTCACAGCTAGTCAGTGAAAAAAGATGATAGTAATTTCTAATTCTGTGACCCTTTCTTGCTTTGCTGTTTTCACATAGACTTAGAAGATTATGGCAAATAAGTATAAGATTAACTGTGCTAATGTCCTAAAGCTAAATCTTTAAATCAAAAAGTTTAAAGTGGGAAAATTTATTACCAAACTTATGCATATTTAAATATGCATGACTCTGAGGGCCACGAGTACTATGCAAGTAAGTAACTGGGTTTGAGCCAAAATGAGAAGATAGAATATAAGATAAATTTCTGTAAATGTCAAGGAAATTCAATTTTTTTGAAAAATATTTCCATCGAGAACATAAATCATAGGTAGAAATTTATGGGCCTATCAGTAGTTGTTTCCAGACAGTAAAGTAATCCCTTCAGCAATTACAGAATGCATTTAGGGAATGTAGTTCAATGTGCCTGACCGTATTTGCAACAGTGCCCTGAATATCCTCCTCATCATTATTGATTCTAATGATTCACTCTGCTCAATTCTATTACCTAAATAATAGCATATTTACTTTTGTACATGCAGTTCAATGAAAAGATGCATAAATGCAATTTAAAGTCATCGACATTTATCTCATGTTGCTCTTACAAATAAAGTAACATTGAGATTATGCTGAACTAGTCAGACTTTTATACTGGGCTTGTATAGATATTTTAAGATACATAAACGTTGTTAATAATTATCAAGTAAAAGTATAGCATTCTAATGTTCTCTTAGATGAATTCTTTGGAGTGGATTGATTTTTAAAGCATTTTGTTCATTTGCATCTTTTTTGAAATTCTTAGGAAAACATGTATATTCCACAGATTTATGTAAAAAATATGATTAGAGAATTACCAAAATGATTTTTCTAAGTCTGGCACCTGGTTTTAACATTGTAATTACAGCTTAATAAGAAGAGCCACCATTGAACAAGTGCTAACATCCCACAGGGTTCTTTTTGTACTCTCTTTCTCATGCTAGTGATGATCTTGCAAGGTTAGAACTAACTGCAGCCTATTTTACAGGTGGAGAAACTGAGGCTTAAAAAAGGAATAACTTGCTGAAGGTGTCACACAGCTAAGAAATGCCAAAGCAGGCATGAGGAGCCTGGTTCTCTGGGCATATGTTCCATTTACTTCATGGTATAATATGAGCAACATGTATCTCAGTTAATAAGTATAGTCAGTCATTTCTACAGTAGTCAAACGTCATCTTGAATTTGTGCCCAATTCCCTGCTCTCCTAGAATTTTAAATAACAGTCAGTATTTGATTTCCCAGCAGGGATCCCCCTTCTCCCATTCACTTCTAAATGTCATTGGACATCATTTATATCTTAAATAAATTTATATGCTCTTTGAAAATTTTCACAACAATCTCATTATGAAGTTGACGACACTTTGCTCTGTTGCAGACATTGCCAAAGTTGCTGATTTAAAGAAATAAATATTTTATTTTAGTTTTTTTTCACTGAGAACCTCTATTTTACTCCATATCGAACTGAAAGATCAATTAAAATAAAAACATTTTCAATTAATAAAACACTTTTACACCAATCACACTGACTACTACAGAAAAAACTGAAATCCCTAAGGAATTGCCAACAATGAATAAAGCACTTAGAGTGTTCCGTGTTCAAAGGAAAATTTCCTGACACTGTTCAATTTGGGGAAGTCAATGGTCCTTTGCAAAATTCAATTTTCAAAGGGATATCCAATTGTTGCCAGTTCCCTGTCATGACAAGAAGATGCTACTTTTGATAGCACCTTACATTAAAAAAAAGGGAAACAATCAATCTTCTTTCAATCAATTTGCCTGTAGTGCTGGGAAAGCTATTATACAGAACAATAGAGGAAAATATTTGTTCTGTGGCAACAGAATTTTATGATATACTGAGTAAGTACCAGTCTATTTTAATTTGTCATTAAATTGAACCACTTTCTCCATGTGCTAATGTTGTATAAAAGGTACATAATCTTCCTACTATTTGTATGTGACAAAAAAGACGCCAATTTTTGTGAACAGGTAAGGGTAACACTTTAAAGATTCCAGTATCTAGCAAGGATAAGATTCTCTGGGAAGACCCAGGACTGAGGACTGGCTTTGAAACTCTAAATTTCTCCTCAGTAATAGAGTCAAAATACTATATTTCATTGACTCTAGAATGTACTTTTTTTTTGCACACTTTAATGTCTGAAATTCAAATTGCCTTGACCGCTAACTGTCACAAGTTAACTATTAACTCTCCCCCATCCGACTTTCTTAGTGGTATGTAAAATAATGGTATGTTTTACAACGGATGCTTCTTTATTGAATTGAATACATTGCTGTGTAGCGCAGTACACACAGTAAGCCATATAAAAATACATCTGACATTTTAAACCTTGGTAATTTTCCCAGTTTAAAAGATGCCAGCAAAAATATTTGGTGTCTTAAATTTCAACATGAGCATCACAGCCTCAGGAAGGGTCGGAAGAATGGTGATGTGGAATGAGCTCACCCTCTGGTTCTGGTTCTGTCCAGACCCTGCTGGGACAACAGGAAAGAAATTGATTTCACACTTCTGGGTCTTGTTTCTGTAAAATAGAAAGTGCAATCAGATGGCCTCTAAGTTCTTTAGCCAAAAAGGAAGGTAATTTCAAATCTTGTATTAGTGAGAGTGCGTGTCACTGTGGAAATGCCATCACATGCTGCCCCAAAGGCAAAGGAGCTTCTTGTGCAGGTTGATGGCCCAGACTCCTCTCCAGACATCCCTGTTCCCCGTCCCACATGGGTGACTACTCCAAATCCAGAGGCTGTATCTGGATCAGGTGGCAAACACAATTCATTCACAACGTCAGTAACTGATGGGTCACTCTAGAGTCCCAGCCAATTTGTAAACTTCTTTTGGAAACTGTAGCACTCTACCAACTTAAACTAAATGTCTACCATAAATTTAAAAATAACAAAAAATTACAGCAAAAATTCATATCAGTGTCTTCATGATTGACACAACTTCTACAGATCTGGCTGCTCTGAGTGCCTCTTTCCCTGCCATTGGTGTTACTGGTAGATCAAACTTTAGTAACCACCCAGAGGATATCCTGGGTCATCTGGTCAACTCTTAGGAATAGACAAAGGTCCTCTCCTTACCAAGTTCACCTTGTAGCCTTTCCTGGTGGAGCTGCATTCTTCTGGGAATGGCAGGAATTCACATATGTGATGGGTGTTGGTAGAGTCTGTCCGATTTTTCATTGACTTTAAAAGTATTCAGTGTACTTCTCAATGGTGCACATTTCTAAACTCTATGGATTTCTTCATACATATCATCACCAGTGATGCACTGTTGCAACAGCTGATTGATGTGCAACTACAATGTAATATGATAGAAGTTTGTTCATATTCTTGAGCTACAAATACCTTGCAGGCCTTGGTGTGTTCACTCTGCCGCCATTCTTGGACTTTATCCAGCATATTTTTTTAATTTTATGCATTTTTTATTCAATTATTGTTCGAGTACAGTTTTCTGTCTTTTACTCCCATCGCAGCCCACACCCCCAATGCTCCCTACCTCCTTCCCATTTCCACCCCCTTAGTTTTTGTCCATGTGTCCTTTATACTTGTTCCTGTAAATCCTTCCCCTTTTTCCCCTGAAATTCCCTCCCTCTCCCCTCTGATCCCTGTCTGCCTGTTCTGTATTTCAGTGTCTTTTTATTCAGCATATTGATATGTAGTATATATTGTGTCCTATGGAGTCTGCTGCTGTCTTCAAGGTTGCCAATTTCATAAAAAGCTTTTCTTGTTGCTTCGGGTTTACCAGGTTGCATTTGGGTAGACAACCTGCTCTGGTCATCTTCGTCTCAGCATTTCTGCTCATAGTTCTCCTTTCACAACTTTTCTTGAATTGTAAGCTCTTTTTTTTATGGACAGCATCAATGGTAGGCTCTGTCTTTTTCCATTCTAGCTTTTGCTTTTCCCTGAGTTATCCTATCTTCCTCGCCTCTTCTCTTGGATTACATGCAATCTGACTGTAATATTGTGCCACATTGTCTACTTGAGGCTTGAAGACTTCCAAGAGTCAGCTTCAGGGTATTGATCTCAAGCTGTCCACATGGTTTCTTCCTACAGAGGCTGAGCAGATCTTTGCCATATTTCTCTTCAACTGATGCCCTTTCTTTTAAAAAAAGTCTTCAAACTCTCTGCATTTCCTACAGCCATTGTTCAGATGTTGGATGCTGCTGTCCTAGCCAATGGTGCTGAGCTTGTATGGACTCCAGAAGTTCCCCTTGAACAGTGAGTGGGTCATGGCCAGCGCTTCAGCATGTGCAGAGATCAGAGCAGCAATCGCGCATGCGTGGGGAAGCCTGCCGGTCATGGCCAATTCATTTCTCCCTGCTGGCCAGGAGAAATTAATATTTTAAAGGGTTTAGTCTCTATCATTTCAGAAACCATCATTTGGGTTGTAAGCATTTTTTGATTTATTAGTTAAACAGTTTATCTTCTTGAATGTAGCTCTCTCAATCTCAGATAACAAATCGTTTTAATTTTGGCTGCCAACACAGTTATAATTTTTTATTCATGCTATGCTTGCAAATTGAAGGTATTCATAAGGAAGTTATACATATTCATAAGTAATTATTGACAAATTATTGATAAATTGTGTATATTAACATTTTAGTTTTTCAGGTTGTAACTGGTATTGTAATATACTACCTCCTATAATTTTTCAGTTTTATTTAGAAATTTCTACTCGAAGTTAAAATCCTTCAGATTAGGCTTGATGCTCCTCCTAACATCTTTAATAAAGAAAATGTTATTCATTATTTTTAAAGTTTGTGGAGTCCCTTAAGTGAGCTTTATTTTTTAGAGAGAGGGGAAGGAAGGAAGAAAGAGAGGGGGAAAGAACATGATGTGTGAGAGAGAAACACATTGATTGGTTACTTCTGGCTTGCCCCTAACCAGGGACTCCCCCACACACCCACCCCCACACCCACCCCCACCCCGACCCCACACACAAGCCGCCCAGCATGTGCCCTGACCCGGAACTGAAACTGGGAAGCTTTGGTTTGCCAGTGGGGACGCCCAGTGAGGGCCTTAAGGAAGCGAAAATGATCTCTTCTTTCACGTTACATATATATATATATATATTATATATATATATATATATATATATATATATATATATATATATGTAATCAGGGGTCATTTACCTCAGCACCACCACTCTCCGAAAAAAAGAGCTTAAAATGGAAAGGCAAAAAATGAAAAATGAAATAAAACAAAAATTCTTAGCGTATGTTACCTTTTTTTCTTTTTAAGGATTTTATTTATTTATTTTTAGAGGGGAAGGGAAGGAGAGAGGGACAGAAATATCAGTGTATGGTTGCCTCTCATGTGTCCTCTGCTGGGAACTGGCCTGCAACCCAGGCATGTGCCCTGACTGGGAATCGAACCTCCATCCTTTGGTTTGCAGGCCTGTGCTCAAGCCACTGAGCTATACCAGCCAGGGTGGAGTATGTTATCTTTTGAGAAGCCAAATCAGTGCTGGAGCCTGTGGCCCATGCTCTGCATCGCTGTCCTTCAATTATAGGAAAACCCTGCCGCTTAGAGTCCATTTAACTTGACAGTAGATAACATTGTTTTGTCTCATCCTCCCTCACTGTTCCATTTTCCTTTCTATTTGCTAACATATTCCTTTGGGATCTTTCCATTTTATCTCGACATCTGCAGTGGCTCTGCCTGAACTCAGGTCTTCTTTCTATCTCTCCCGACCATGGTAACTACCTCCACAGTATCTCCAGCTTCCATTCCCCCATCAGATATCCTTCGTCAGGGCAGTCCTAATGTAAAACTAATGGAATCATATCAGCCTCTGGAGTAAATCTTTAATGAGCTCCCAATTACCTTCATAACTGAGTAAGAGCTCTTCAGCATGGCACTTAAGGCCCTTCATCCACTGCTCCTCGCCACCTAGAGACCAAGTGAAGGAGAGCAGCCAAGGAAGCTGAGAGCTGCTCATTAGACCTGTTCACAAGTATAACCCTGTCAAAGGGGGATGCCCTCTGGCTTTGCATGAGAGTCAAATGTGATAAGCGGCCTTCAGAGACTCCTGGATGTCTCACCTTCTAGGACCTTTGAAAAAATGGAAAGTCAGCAGGATTAGGAAAAACTGTCCTTTCTTAGCCTAACATAGTTCTTGAATTGGTTGAACTCAGTTGAATGTGTTTGATCATTTTGAAATCATAAACTTTTTTCTATTAAGTATAAATTCATGAGATTTAATCAGTCTCCAAAATCTACTAACTTTAATTGAATTACTAGAAAAGATATCATAAGTATTTTTAAATGATTTTATTATATTTTTCCATTGCCATTTAGTCCCCTTACAGCCCCCCCTCTGCCACAGTCTCCACACTGTTGTCCACCACACCCATGCATCCCTTTTCCTTTTTGCTCAGTCCCTCCATCCCCTAACCTCTCCCTCTTAGCTGTTCTCCTGATCTCTATCTGAGTTTGCCTCTATTTTGCTTGTTATTGCACTATGAGTGTTTTGAAAACCATATTCCAACACTTGAAACTGATATGTTGTTGAATTTTCTTAGGATTTTACTGAGAATTTACTAGAAGGATATTTAAATATTTTATTATGCAATATTTAATATAAGTAGTTTTCAAAATAACAGCATAAAATATTTAATATCTCAGAAACAATTTGAGTAAAGGTTTAAATAAGTAAAATCAGTTGGTAATATCATTTTAACCAGATTATTTTACTTTTCTCCAAAAGAAAAGTATAATGTTATTTTCTCTTTTTTATTATTTTGTTGTTATTAGATATACAGATGCAAGGAACATAGAAATCAGAAAGTAATGTCCTTAGTATTCTTCATTATTCTAGGATATGCTCCTTATTTGGTTTTTGGTTTATTTTATCATATTTGTAAGATAGGTACCTTTTTGTTAAGTATAGACTTTTTCATGAATTGCACAGTAAAAAAAAAATAAGTTATAGGGCAGCTCCATCTTCTTGCAAGTCACTTATCAGAAAGCCTGAGGGCAAATTTGTACTTTAGGAACTGACAAAGAACTCAGAAGCAACAAATTTTGTGTAAATTCTACTTAAGAATAAAATGAAAGCCAGATGCTCCTTTTTATATGGGCAGGGGGCTAAGGGACTAAGTAGCTTCCCATCGGAGTTTTCTCTCTGATTTTTCTAGTCCTTTACTCTGGCCCAACTTGGACTTGGCACCACACTCATAAGTAGTATAACTACAATAAATACAAGACAATAACCATGATAGTCGCAGAACAGACATTACACATGAAATCACAGGGACTTGTTCCTGGCAGACAGTAGGAGCATCCAGCCTTCCACATCAGGATGCTTCAGCAATGTGATAAGGGACAGAAGAACAGACTAAAAGTGCTTCAACAATAGGGTTTTATTGTCATATAAAAGAAGTCAGGTACTGGAACATTTCAGGGAAAGTTCAACAGCTTCAAAGAAGCCATCCGGAACCCAGGCTTCTTCTCTTCCCTTTGTTTTCCACCAGTGTTGAAATATCTGCAATGCTTCCTTCCATTCCTGGTTGCAAAATTAATGTTATGCTTCTAACTATAACTATCACGTTCACACATGACAATATGCAAAGAAAAGAAAACTGTCCTCTCTCCTCATATGGCCTAAAATTAAGACAATATTATGTGCTGGCTTGACATCTGGTGAAATGTCAAGCTTAACTCCCATGGCCTAACTAAAAGTCCCCTCTGCACACATTTCCACAGATAAGATCCTTGGGCCAAACTACCCTACGTATCAGGGTGACCAGCACACTTCCTGCTTACCCTTGAATAGTGGATTTCAGTTCCCTGATAGCCAACGGAATTAGTCAAATAATCCAATCACATCTTTTCACAGGAACCAGGGTGCTCCTCCTTCCCTTGATACCCCAAAGCCTGCCCCCCAAAGCTTCTGGTTGTTTGCTCTGTTGGGACTGTAAGCCCCATGAGGCCCTGCATGGCACCATGTCCTCCTCCTCCCTGGGCTGCGAGTGTATGCATGACGAATACATTTCTGGCAATGTCATCTGTCCGGTGTCCGTGTCCCCACCCATGCCCATCCCTCTGGGTATGGGTCTTTCCCTTCTTCTCCAGAGGGATGAATTAGAGGTTAAGAGAATCAGCAAAAGAAATCTTTCCCTGAGTTTTATCAGAATATCCCTGATGTCTCATCCACCAGAAATAAATCACACAGCCACCCGAATTAACACTGCCCTGCCAAAGAGGACGTAATGGTATCAACTGGCCTAGACCAGTCAGGCACCAGCCTCTGCAGGCTGCACGGGCCCAACTATTGTCAGGACAACACTGCAGTTTCTTAGCCAAGAGGAAAAGGAGAATGGCTGTCAGAGAGGCAATCGCAGGTTCACCACGAACATTTTGTCGAAACCCTCTAACCCAGCTTCAGTCGTATGGGGATTATCTGGGCACAGGAGAGCAGCACGATCAGGCCGGCTTGAACACGTGGAACTTCTGGCACATTTTATTCTGTTTGTCACTCTAGTAGGCTTAGCAATATGTCGAAAGGCTAATGGTTGCCCAGGGGATGTCAAAAAGAGTGGGTGGTAACAATATGCTCTGCTTGCCTTTAATCCAGCTGACCTCTATGTGCAGGAGATATTATCCGCATTCTGCAGACAGAGAGTTAAAACTTTTAAGTTCAAGGACGCCACGTACTCAGTGGGACATTTGGAATTGAAATGTGGGTCTGACCACAGGGCTCAAGCTTCGTTGCCACTCTCCCATTCAGCCTGGCTGAGGCCTGACTGCCAAAGTCACAGGAAGAGGATAAAGAGGAAAGAATAAGCTGTCGACACCAAAAATCTTGCTCGGTGGGCATGAGAGCTGCATACGTGTGGGTAAATAAAGACCCACAAAAATAGAGCCAGTTTTCCTATATCGATGCATTGGATTTACAGTCTGTTTTCAGTCATCTGGGAACTAATTAAACAGCCTGAGGATCAAGTTCTGCTTCTGTTGCTAGCTCAGTCTGAACATTTTGGTCATTCTCTTAAATAGAAAGTATAATCAAACTAAATGATGTATTATATAAAATATAAGACAGACTTATCAGGGTGCTTGCTTTGTAAGGTGTATAAATGTCTAACTACTATGTTGTACACCTAAAACTAATATAATACTGCATGGCAGTATTATAATTGAAAAATAAATAAATTGAAATAAATAAATAAATAATTGAAAGAAAAAATTAAAATATTTTAAAAGAAAAAGACAAATCTGAGTGTGGTAGGCTGAATCATGGCCTCCAAATATACCTATAGCCTAATAATCTCCAGAACCTGTGAATGTTATTTTATAAAGCTAAAGAGACTTTGCAGGTATGATTTCATTTAGGATCTTGAGATTGGAGACTATTCTGGATTATTCAAGAAAGTCCTAAATGCAACCACAGGTGTCCTAAAAGGGAGGCAGAGGAAGACTTGACTGCAGATGCAGGAAAGGCAAGGCGATGACGGAAGCAGAGGGTGGAGAAAGAGGTCACAAGCCAAGAAATACAGGCAGACAGTGGAAGCTAAAAAGTCAAGGAAATGAGTTGTCTCCTCAGAGCCTCCAACAAGCTTTGCAACCAGACTTCTGCCCAATGGAACTTATTTCAGGCTTCTGACCCCCCAGAACTATCAGAGAATAAATGTGTGTTGTTCTGAGGCACCAAGTTTGTGGTAATTTGTTAAAGCATCCATAGAGACTAAAACACTGACTTTGACTATGCATTCATTTTTATATAATAATTTCTAAGCAAATAGAAAAAAATAAGCTTGAAGACAAATAAAATGATTTTGATCCCAGTCAGAGCATGTGCCTGGGTTACAGGCCAGGCCCCCAGCAGGTTATAGGCCACACGAGAGGCAACCACACATTGACGTTTCTCTTCCTCTCTTTCTCCTTTCCTTCCCTTCTCTTTCTGAAAATAAATAAATAAAATCTTTAAAAAATAAAATAAAATGACTTTGAATACCTGGTAGTCCAAGATGAATTGGAGTACCAGGTCCTCCAGTTTTAGCAATGTGATTGTGAGTAGTTCACCAGTTTAGGAGGCAAATTATTAAGCCTCTGTGAACCTGTTTACTCGTCCACAAAAGGAATAATAATTACCACCGTATTAGTTAGAGCTGTCCAGAGAAACAGAACCGATAGGATGCATGTGTGGAAAGAGAAAGAGAGAAAGAGAGCTCTCGGATGAATGTGGCAACTCGGCAAGTCCAAAATCCGCAGGTTAGGCAAGCAGGATGGTGTCCCAGGGAAGAGTTGCAGTTCAAGCCCAAAGGCAGTCTGCTGGTGGAGCTCCCCCTTGCCCTGGGCAGATCAGTCTTTTAAAATTAAGGTCTTCAACTGATTGGATAAGGCCCACCCATATTATGAACACTAATCCGCTTTACCCAAAGTTTACTGATTTAAATGCTAATATCATTTATAAAATATCTTCATAGAAACATCTAGAATAATATTTGACCAAATAGCTGAGTATTGTGATTTAGCTAACTGACAGGAAATTAACAATGACAACTATATTATGAGATTATTATGAGAGTAAATAGGAGAATCCATACAAACTATAAAGATAAAAATATATGATTTTACAAACAAAAAACATGATTCTGTTAAATATTAGTGCAATGAAGAAGTAACATGAAATACTGCAAAGAACATCAATTTGGGAATCAGACAACTCTGAATTCAACTTTTAACCTGATTGTGTTCTGCTTCTGTGACTTTATTGACCTTAACCTCTCTGAACATCCATTTCCCCATTTATAAAATGTGGTTAAGAAAACCTAGCCAATCAGGGTATGTGAAGGCGGAAGATAGTATTAATTCAGTGAAGAAAACACTGTGCTGGGTGGAAACACGTATGAATGCTCCTCCCAGCCCTCTCTCTTCCATCCTCCTCCTTCCCACCCTCCGAGTCTTCACTGCACTTTGCACCCTCGGGGCTCACAGTGGTGCTGCGGCCCATCTGAAACGACCTGAGGATGAGGTGAGCGGAGATGTGGGCAAGGTCTAACTGTTCATCACTGAGCTTTTCCTCTGAAACATAACCCTCTGGAAGAATCCTACTGTAACAAATACCATTTTAACATGAGATTCCATTTCATAAAGTGATTCCCATATCCTGGCTGATGGCCCACACTAGCATCAATTTGCTGATCTGATTTCAATAAATTTTATTAAGAAAAAAATGTAGACAGATGGATTCCCAAGGCTGTGCATGTTGAAGCCAGCCAATTTGGCAATTACATTGTAATTTTCATTCCATATTTATATTTTCTACTGTAACTAAATGTCTCCAGCAAATTTCAGTGAAGTTAAAAACCAAGTAAATTGGAAAGAACACTACCTCTGGGGTCATTCTGAGCCTGGTGTGGGTCCAAACTCAATCATTTTTATACTCTGTAGCCCTGGGTAATATTCCAGGCCTTGATTTCCTCATTTTAAATGTTTTAACAATATACTCTTGTCATTACAGAGAGTTTTCTATAGTTTAGAAAGGGCTATAAGAGATAACTTTGAATGTAAGGGCTTTCAGAAAGTCTCAGTGAGCTACAGAGTGAAGAATAAGAGCTTGAGCTCAGCAGATAACCAGCAAGTGAAAACAAAACAAGCAACATCTTTCCTGCTGAGAGACAGTCATCTAACTTACAAATAAAATTAGCAAGGCAATAATGAGGCTTTCCTAAGTTTGCTATGATCCAAAGCCCCTTATACTTAATGAAATGAAAGAAAATTTCAGTAATTTCTGGCTTTTCCATGGTGACCAGAAAAGAACTTCTTTCTTCTGAATCCACAGAATCTATGTGACGGAAGAGAAGCAGACCTGGACTGGGGTTGAAGCCTTTACTTTAAGCTCTGACAGTGACTTGCTGTGGGGTAGGGCAGACAATTTCCCAAGAAAGAGAGTAAACGCAAGACCAATTGAATGACTTGCCCAAGCATACAGGCAATGAAAGCAGTATCAACTTAAGCAAGACAGGATTCAGTCCAGGACTGCTTGCTGATTCCACAATCAAATCCCTTCTATTGTTGTGCCTTATGTATTTCATTCCTAAGATTGCTCATGGTCCAGGATATGTAGAGAGCCCACCATCATGTTCCCGTTACAAAGAGCAGAAAAGAGAGAAGGGCAGAAGTGTGAAAAGAATACACATCTCGCTGGTTCAGCAACCTCCCAGAACTTTATCGCATGACCAAATCAAACCTCAAAGAAGTGAAAATATGGAGTTTTAGACGGGCATATTGCTTTTCCAGGTAGTACTAGGATATAATTACCAAGGAAGTAAGATCGTGGTACTACAAGAAAGAGGTAAGAAACAGGCCTACAGATTTCTTTTTTCTTTTTATTCTATGCTTTAATGATGCAGTGATTTTAAAATGTGTCTAAAAATTATTTGATACTTTTCAACAAGTGGAGCCCAAATCTCCCCTCCCCTTAAGTGTGGGTGGTACTTAGTGATTCCATGAATAGAATGTGATAGAAGAGGCAGTGTTGGACTTCTTGTCTCAGTGAGATAATAAATGTTTGCTGTTTTAAGGCTCGAAGATTTGGGGTAATGATGCAACAAGAGACAACTAATACCAATGACTAAACTACCTAAAGACCAAAAAAGATCCTGTCATGTTTAGCCCATTTTTTCTAGCCATTCAATATTTTCTGAGCACCTACTATGGACCAGGTACTATTACAGATACTGGATGTACATTCTGGTAGACAATCAAGCAAATAATGTGTGCAATGCCAATAGAAAAAAATTAAATGCACACTACCTGTCAAAGTCTTATATACAGCCAATAGAATCCACTAGCTGTCTCAGCAAGAAGGAATTTAAGGGCTAATAAAAAGCTCACAAAACAACAACCCCTAGAACTATCCCACGTAGTAACCTCAGAGGAAGCTGCTCTGCTGCTCTTACAGCCGCTGACCTTTGCCCCAGCCAGGAGGGCTGCTTTTGGCCCTGCCACCCCACCCCACCCCCCGGGAGCTCCTGGTTCCTGCTGACACTCGTTGTTAACACAGTGAATGCCCATGTTCAGCCTGTGCACCTCAAAGCTGTCTTCCAAGTCACAACTTTCCACCTAATGGTTGGTATCTGCGCTTCATTATCAAAAGAAGCTGGAGAGTCTCAACTTCCTAAAATTCTACACTAGGAAAATTGGAGTCTGTACTGGACTCACAATATGAGAAATACTTAAAATGAGGAGAAGATGAGCAAAATATTGGGGGAAGTCATGAGTAATATAGAGCCACCCTGCTGAGTAAGAGTGACTAGAGAGTAATGGGTGCTACTGCAGATAAAGTGGTCAGGGAAGATTTCTCTGAGAAGGCAATCTTTGAACAGGGACCAGAAGGAAATAAAGTAGCAAGTGCGAAGGTCTTAAGCACGAAACAGCACATTTGGTATTTGAGGAACAAAGACAGTTTTTTCTATGTCATTAAACCTTTAATTACATAAGCTGCTTTCAGAAATCATGTTCAGAGTGGAGATTTTCCAGAGGTGCTGGAGTTGGCAGGTGGCACAACAGAAGCCCTGCCCTCACCTCTTTAGCAAATGCCCTCTGGCTGCTGGTGGAAATTCCTCCATACCCCTCTGCCCTACGAAATCAGAGAGCAGTCTACAGCCATACCACCCTGAATGCACCCAATCTCATCCGAAATCAGAGAGCAATGGCCTCAAGATGGTAGCAGGGCTGAGCTGGGTAGAGCCAGCTGGCAGAATGCACGAGGAATGAGGCCTAAGGATCAACCCAAGTCTGAGAATTGAGTTCCCAAGTGTTCACAGGCCTCCAACTCTTGGGCTGTTGGGTCCATGTTAAAGGGACCCCAGTGCCTCTCAGCCCCTCAAAACCTCTCACCCATACTCAGGTCTGGCAGAGAGAGCCTGATGCCAAGCAGCTCCTGTCCCTAAAGATAGACAGAAATTCAAACAGGATACCAGAGACCTATTTACAGAAGATGCAAAGAAGTGTCCAGGGGAAGAATTTACTCTAAGGAAAGAGAGTCAAGGCAAATTAGTGAGATTCAGAGAAAAGTAGGCAAGGTGAGAGGGATGATTCACATACCACCACAACACACACACAGATCTTGGTGGATCAAAGCACCCAGGACTCACCTACACCCTAAGGCAAACAACTCTAATTGTTTAAAAAGTGAAATACTCAAAGACCTGAACTGGTACAAGGTTGCAGCCCACAGGTCCCAGCAACTTACACAGTGATGAGCTAGAACAGGAATGACCACTGCAGAAAGATGAGTGTTATGAAAATAGACATTGGCAGTAACCAAAAACAGGTTCATTTTTAGCACACCATGTTAGAGCTGTCTCTTTTGGAATAATTAAAAGTGGAACACATCACGGAGACCTCGTGCAGGAAATGAAAAACTTGGCTAATGTGAGTAGCAAACAAGACCAGATTATGAGTCTGAAGAGGAATCTGTAGAAATCCAGTTCTACTTGGAAAAACTGTAAGAAATGTTAGTTTGCATTGAATGGGAAGGTGGGAAGCCAGAAAATTTAACAATAATCCTCAAATGTTAATCACGTTATATTAGAATCATTTCTAAATATTTGAAGTTAGCAATTTTTTTCTTTTTTTTAATTGTACTTTGCAGTTGTGTCCATTTTCCCACCACCACTCTCCCCCACCCACCCCCTCCTCCCACCCTCCATCCTTCCCCCCTTTGTCTTTGTCCATTGGTCCTTTATGCATGTTCTTTGACAATTCCTTTGTGATATAACAGTGTGTTTTGGGCATTTCATCAGTAGGGGCTGATGTAAAAACAGTCTGTGGATAGGGGCGAGGATTGGGACAGTGTTATTACTATATCCCTTTGGTAATCTCAGTTACTTTGCCTCTTGCACAAAGGAATGT
Organism: Artibeus jamaicensis; assembly: GCF_021234435.1. Classification (NCBI taxonomy): domain Eukaryota; kingdom Metazoa; phylum Chordata; class Mammalia; order Chiroptera; family Phyllostomidae; genus Artibeus; species Artibeus jamaicensis. The sequence continues at coordinate 18,425,681 of NW_026522025.1, read as the reverse complement.
TATTCAGTTCCCAAATCGATTGACAACAGTGTAGGAGAACAATTCCATGAATAGTTGTTCATGGTGTATATTGTAAAAGGACACCATATCCAAGAGATATGTTTCACACCAGTCCCAGCATTAAAAAATTGTGTTTTGTGCTTGGAGCTAAAACTCATTTTTCCCTATGACTAGAAATTTGGTTTGTATATGGGATAAAAAAAAGTATAAATCAAAGCCAAAAAGCCATCAGGATATCTTTACCCTGAGTAATGGCCCTCTGGGGCTCTCTTTGTTCCAACTTAAAGTGTGTATTTGGCTCCGCTTCCCTCCTTCTCATCACAGAGGCAGAGGCCTTAACACACCAAAAGGAAGACTTACTGTCAGTGATCTCTTTATTCTGTGCAGTAGGTTTCTATCAGGACAACCTCCTTTTCCAGTCATCACCACTTTTATTACTCAAAGTGCCCAGGTCCTGGGCACAGTGCATTGATGGGACAGCACTGGGAGGTAAGAAAACAGCAATTTGGTAAATCCTACAAATCATAAGGGGCAACTCCTCCCCAAATTTCTTCTGTGATTCCAAGTAAAGCATTGACCCCATAAAATATTGTACCTCAGTTAATACACTCGGGTAAAAGCCTAGACTGCTCTTTATTTAGTCCCATAATGCTGGCTGGCGCTTCGGCACTCCAGGTCAGCTGCTCTGAAACATACCATTTGAATATTAACAAAGCACGTGATACGGTGACCTGCACAGGCCTGTGAAATGTCAACTGATTGACAACTTGGCCCCCATCTTGCTCAGGTCCCTTGAATCAAAAATAGTCAACTGATTCTATTATGCCCTGTATCTGCGTCATCTTGGGCAGTAAAATAAAGTCAACATTCCAGACTCCAAAACTCTCACTCATTGTGTGCTTTCTTTTCTTTATTCTTCCTCTCAAAGTCTTCCTCTCAATCTCAATTCATCAGCAGTTTCAACCCCATGGATGACTTATCTAATAACCTAACCTCAAAGCTCTGTCTATTCCTAACCCCAGTACCCTTTATCTACAGCCCTCCTCATTTTCCTTTCTTGACTTCACTGCATGCACATTCTATAAATAGTCCCTTTTCTTAAATTCCTGCAATTACCCAGTTTGAATGGATCATCTGTATTCTACTAAAATGTTCTCATTCTGTCCACCATGTATCCTTATTTTTTTTTAATATTTTATTTATTTATCTTTAAGGGGGAAGGGAAGGAGGGGTTTGATCCTTTTTTCATTCATATTTTCTAGCTCCTTATCTTTCTGCACTGCATTATGGAAAATTTCTTCATCTGCATCACCAAGTTTCTTAATTATTTATTTAGCTATATCCAATCTCTGACTTAATTTATTTGATGATTTCAAAATAATATATATACGTCTTAATTCTGGAATTTTTCATTTTTTAAAGATGCCTGGTAACTGATAATCTATTATTGCTTATTCATCTATGTAATTATACTTTTTGTACTGCATAAGCCTGGAAGTACATAACTCAGGATCCCTTTCTGTAAATAGTTGTGTTTTGGAGTCTACCAATTGCAGGTCCTCACACAAAATTTTAAAGTTGCAACAGAAAGAGAGGGCACTCTTCACTGAAGGCGGCTGCATCTGATGCCTCCTAAAATCTGAGATTGACGGCAATTTCCTTGCTCCTCTACTGCTGTGGGTGGGATAGTTGATAGGAGTTCCCCAGAGATTGTGGAAAATTATAAAGTCTTCCCAGTGAATTCCAAAAACCCACACACTTTGGTGACTCTGGCTAAGAACATCTGTAGCAGCTTTAATAAATTATAGTTCCCCATTTCTTCCAAAAATATAATCTCCAGTTCCTTGACTTAATTTTCTAAAACTACAATACATGGAATAAACAGCTTTTGTTTTTCTTATTGAACCTTAACTTACAAACCAGGTAAAAATGGCCACTCCCATCTTTATGCTCATTCTTTAGCATATACAGACATTGATACCATTTAAAAGAGCATATTGTATTTGCTTATTGATGTAATTCTACCCCTCCCCTTAGCCCCAACCCAGCACACTATAAAAGAGCTAGTGCTCTTTTAATTTTTGTATCCACAGCATTTCTTAATTTTTGTATTACCAGAATAATGAGGCTAAAAAGAAACAGTTTATTTTTAATGTCATGAACCATAATTGTCATGGTCATGAACAAACATTATAAATCAGGTCAAAGATTTTTTTCTTCAACATGGTGGGGAAACAGAAAACGGAAAGCATGTTGTCCGCTTCCCACAAGTGATGCAATAATTTTTAAGACTTCCATATGCCTAGTAACTCCTCTTTCCAGAATGTGTCCTGCCCTATAATCAACAGCCAAAAAATAAACCCATTATACCTACACTTCCACAGTGCCTCGGACATCTATCTCCCTCTACACACACACATGCACTTTTGTTGCTCAGGTTTATAAGACACACTCATCAATCACTCGGGATGTAAACTCAGTTCACCACATAACCTATCACCACAAAATTCAATGTGTTCCTCACATAGCAGTTGTATAAAATTTCGCTACATGTTTATATAATATTTTTAAATGTTGAAAAATCAGGCTTAGGATTACTTTAGTGTATAAGCATTCTTGATCATTCAGGCTGCCGACAACAAAAATGTCAGTTGCCCTAACTTCCCCATGGTACGGCAGAGAGCTATACTCAACCCCCGTACGGCTTCTTAAATGGCATTGATCCCTCCCCAGCTTCTGAGGAAATGACCAGCCCTAATGGGAGTCATGTTGCTTGAGGAGAACAGGTTTCTTTGCAGTGTGGCCATTCATACGTTCACACTTCCTGCCTCATTGGCAGGGTGATTCAATAAATACATGTTGAATGAATGAACAAATGCATAGATGAAAATCAAGCACATAAGCAACTTCATGCAAGCATAAATCACATGGTTGAGGGGCCAATAAGCTCCCCAGTTAACAATACTGCCTATAATGTTTATCATGTTTTATCATATTTTATGTATACATGGACATTACATATATGTAATTGACCAAATATATACATATATGTAAAGCTAAAAAGCATATATTTTTTAAGTTTATCTTATAATGCCAAGAAAAACATAAAGCAAATTAACATTTTATTCATCTTTGCTGAGTAGTAGTGGTTTAGTCTACGTTACTTCATCCAATCACATAAGCTATGTATTACCCTTGTCATTTTACCAGTGAGGAAAGAGAAGTCCAAAGAAGTCATTTATACAGCTAACTAACAAAATTAGAATTTGGACCTAGATTTACCTGACTCCAAAATTCTAGCTTTTGCTGTGACAACTGGCTCATGCTATTTCTTTAATTTTTATGGTATTTTTTTCAGAATTTCTTATTAAGAATGACCTGTCAAATAAAACATGTTGTTTGTGGATTCCAGGTTGTAAAGGTAGCATGAAGTTCATGCAGGTAACTGTAGGTTATGGTAAAGTTTTTAGATTTTAGTTTAGATGTTATGGGGAGCCATTGGATAGTTAGAGCCAGAGAGTGACATGATCTGATGGTAGAAGCAGGGAGACCAGTTAGGAGGCAGGTGTTCGATCAAGAGATAGGGGTGACTTGGACTTCAAGAGTTAAGAAATGGTCAGCTTTGAGACATCATTTTCTAACTGAGTCTGGGGCATAAAAAAAAAGAGAGGAATGACAGATGATTCCAAGAATTTTGAGCAACTCAGTGAATGAAATGCCATTTATTACAATGGGGAATACCACAGAAGTAGAATTGGAGGAATATGAGAAATCAGAAATTTATTTTCTAGACAATTTAAATGTGATATGCCTGAGAGATATCCTATAAGACATTAACAGTAGTTTAGGGAACATTCTGGGCTACAGACATAATTTGGATATAATTAGCATGTAAATACTATTAAAGTCGTGAGATGAGGTCATCTAGGCTGTAAATATATGAAAGAAAATAAGAGATCTGATGACTGAATCCTGGGTTTTCTAATATTTGAAGTACACCAGGGAAGAGAAAGATAATAGAGCAAAGGATGGTGAGTGGTAGTGATCCCTGAGGGAATTCATGTGGGAAAACTCCAAAGCCAAGTTAAAAAAGGCCAGGGAGGTGGGGGAAGGGCAGGGGGTCTTGTTCAGGAAAGAGAAAGGAAAACTCTATCAGATGCTCTTGAAATAAGGACTGAATGTCGACATTGACTTCAGTAATACGGAGGTCTTTGGTAAACTTCATAAGAGTTGTTTGAAGGGAATGATGTTTGAAGTGATTAAACTAGCAATTGCAAGGCAAGAGAGATAGCCGCTATTAACAATTCATTCAGAAACTTTTCTATAAAAGGAGAAACCAAGGGATGGTACCTAGAAAGAGACCTGGTATCTTGGGAGAGTTTTTTGTTTAAGAATTGGAGATGTTATGTTTTTATATTGATGGGGAAATTTCATGATGTAGGAATGTCCTTGGATAATTATAAAAGTAAACTCCACGAACAGGCAGAGAGGACTGGGTCTAATGCCCAAGGGGATGGATTTGACTCCGGACAGGCACACTGACTGCTCCCAAAATACAACAGGAAGGAACTCAGTGGATATAAACTCAGAAGCATACAGCTTGTGGATTTGGTAGTAAAAAAAAAAAAGGAAGCTTTCTTCAGATTGCTTTTATTTTTTCAATGACATCAGAAGCAAGGTTACCTACTGAAAATGTAAAGGAAAAGGCAAAGTTTTAAAGACAGGAAAAGCCTTCTCAGGAAGTAGAAGAGAGATTAATTAGAAAAATGTGGTATAATTCACATTTTAATGTTGTATCCAAATCATTAACTATACTACACAAGACCGTGTATATTTAGAAAGCACCTGAGGATGAACTAAGATTTATCTGTTCCAATTTCTGAATAAGTTCGAATGTGAGCAACATGAGAGGAGGTACTTTTGTCCACTATGCTCTCAACTAAATCACTGTGCACAGAGCAGTGCCTGTGCATAGATGTGCACAAACATTTGGTGACCGAGTCAGTAAATGAGGAAGCACCGTATGGAGCTTTTTTGTTGTCATTCCAGATGATTTTCTCACCCGTGAATTTCTGCCTTCTCGCCTCATCCTACCTCATTTTTAGCAGCACTTCCCAATTTATTTTTTTAATATGTAGCTATTTTCAAGAAAACATTTTGAAGTTGAATTCATCTCTTTTTAATGCTCCAAAACTTATTTTGCATTATCTAATGGAGAGTTTAAAAGCTTCATGAACTAAAAGGCACATATTGCTAAAATTAAATGTACTTTTGAAAAAATGAAAAGTTTGGGTAGAGTTCAAGATTTTAAGCTCTCAAGGACAAAGAATGCAGAAAACTTAAGATTTTAGTGCCCCATATTCTCACATTCAAGGGTCCAGACTGAATTGAGGGAACAAAAAGCTTAGGACGAACTTTCAATTATGAAATGTACTGAAAGACTCTTAAGCTAAAATCCCATTAAATAGCTTTCCTACTAACCATATTTTTTTTAATTTCAATGTGTTTATCTACAGCAACAACAGTAAAAATTTGACTAAATCCCAAGCTATTTCCAATCATTTCACAGAAATGGATGGCTTTGTGTGTTTATTGAAGGGGAAGAACAGAAGGTCTGCTAACTCTTCAACCACTGAAGGACAGTAATCTTATTCTTTCCCACAGAACGGGTTATTAAACATGTGAAAAATATATAAATTTATTAGCTAATGGATAAGCACAAATAAAAGCAATAAAGCAACATTTTAACCCATTATAAAGGAAATGTAACCCTGGCTGGTGTGGCTCAGTAGATTGGGTTCTGGCCTGCGAACCAAAGGAAAATGCCTGGGCTGCAGGCCGGGTCCCCAGTAGGGGCATGTGACAGGCAACTACACATTGATGTTTCTCTCCCTCCCTTTCTCTCTTCCTTCCCCTCTCTCTAAAAATAAATAAAAAAATATTTTTTTAAAAAGGAAACATCTATATGCATATAGGTTTCCCATATTTTTTATGATTTTCTTAGGGTAAATTCTTCAGTATAGGGTTATTAGATAAAAAGCTATGAACAAATTTTGGCTTTGGAAATAAAGAGCTAAATGACTTTAGGGGAAAAGAAGGGGTGACAAATTATTATACCAAAAGTACAATTTTTATAACATTCTACTTACACTGACTTCTTGGCATTTAAAACAATTTTATTTAATATGCAGTAAAAGTCACTCTTCTTGGTGTCTGTTTGATGATTACTGCTAAATGTATGTAGTCACATAACCACACCACAATCAACATGTAAGACAGGTCCATCAGCCTCAAAAGGGCCTTCTTTGCAATCAATACTTTCTGCCTTTCACCTCCCAGAAACTACTGGTCCATTCTTTGTTCTTAAACTTTGCCTTTTTAAAAATGTCATATATGTGGGTATGTATACCATGAAGTCTTGAATCTGGTTTATTTCATTTAACACAAGGCATTTGAGTTTTTCCATTACTGTCACATGAATCAGTAGTTTGTTCTTTGTGTGCTGAATAGTGTTCTATTGTGTGGATGTCCCACAGTTTGATTATCCATGATCAGTTGAGTTGTTAGCTGTTTTGGTGATTGAGAATAAAAATCCTTTATAAACATTTCCATACAAATTTTTATGTGAATCTAAGATTTATTTCTCTTTAGTTATCTGGCTTTCATTTTTTTTGCAATTATTTATCCCATATTTATTTTGTGGTTTTTAAATCCCAGGAAATATTCATATCCCTGTTTGAATAATATAGACTTATATAAAGTCATATCCAAGATAACATACATAAAGCTCTTAGCATTTAGTTGAAGTTTGGATAGTACTAGGGATATAAAGATACTCTCATAAACAAAACTGATTGTGAAGCTTTAAAACACTCAGAGTAGTTGATTTTGTTATATGATGAGTCCAGCCTTCAAACTTACGTTGAACGCCTCTGTTGATTATGGGGAGACATGTGAGAAGACACAAAGCTCCTCACAATTAAATTTCCCTGGAAAACTTCAAATCTGAATGATCCACCTCATTTTCTAATGATCTTTTTAATTCTAAATGTACAATAATAATAATTGTCCCTGCCCACTGTGGGTAACAGATTCACTGGAGAAGGGTATCTCATATCTAGAGAGATACACAATAATCCAGGACAGATGGTTGATGGTATCAACGCAGAGCAAAAGCTAATACGCACTAATGGAGTTCGGAGTTGGGAGCTGGGAAAACGACTCGGTGGAGGCTGGTGAGTCAGGGTGAAATTTGCTGTGCCTTGAAGGAGTGATAGGACATTTCAATTGAAGTTGCAGCCTTCTTTTATAACTGGTATACCTTGGAGTGTGACTCCAATTTAGACCGGTTCTTGGCACTGATTCTTTATCCTGTCCTTGTACAGAAGAGCTGTAATGAGTCACAGCACCATCCAAGATAATTAGAAAACCCCTTTGGCACCCAAATAGAAAAAATATAGTTCTCTGTGTATCCAGAACACAGCATTAAATGTCCTCTTCTAAGTCTGTCTGATAATAGCAGTATTACAGATTACACAACACCACTATTAAATTTGGAGAACATTAACAAAGAAGGATGAAGGACTAATGAGTCAGTCCCAAGTAAAGCCATCTGATTTCATTTGTACAACAAACTAGTCAAAGTCAGAGGCAGCTAAATCTCAATTCATGTATAATTTTGCAGGCACCAAACAATTGTGTCTTTCTGTAATACCAAAAAGAATACACTTTCAGCCAGTTTCCCAGAATGTATGCACCTCACATATCATATTAAAAAATCATGAGGTTATATAAAAATCTTTTGCACAAAAAGCACATATGCCTTTCCATTTTCTCTCTTCATTTTTACAGTTTCCTTCCTTCCTACTATTTTATCTCCATCCCTCTCACCCTTCCCTTCCTCTGGACACACATGTATCACAAACACACAGTCCCTGAAGAAGCTAATTTACGATTCTGTGAGCTAATTTACTTTTTAACTTAGTATATTTGATTCCCAGACAGCAAATCACCAAAAAGTACAAAACTATTGTTAGCAATTGCTGCATTTTAACTGTGAATTAATTACATATGTATATATGTACATATATAATTAAGTCATGAATGTATTCACTTATTAGTCAATATGGCAAATACTAATTACATGTGTAGCATGCTTCACAAGCACTAAGAATACAGAGTTAAAATATACAACCCTGCTCTTATATCAGTCCAAACTGATAGATTTCTTTTAATATTAGGGACTTTTAAAATAACCATAGAAATGAAGATCACATGGAGGGTTAGCAACAGGGGATTGGGAGAAGGAGAAGAGGGGAGAAGGTACAGAAAATAAGTAGCATAAAACATAGATAGAAAATAGATAGGGGGAGGGCAAGAATAGTATGGGAAATGTAGAACCTAAAGAACTTGAGACACGTGGTCATAAACTAAAGGGGGGAATAGTGGGGGAGGGGGTATGCAGGGTGGAGGGGAATGAAGGGGGGAAATAGAAGAACTGTAATGGCATAATTAATAAAATATATTAAAATATATATATGAATTTTACTAACTATATTATGCAAAAAATTATACCCAAAAATCTTTATGATAATTTCTCTCCATGTCAGGTTTCCTGTGAAGCTTCTGTAAAATAACATCTTTATGATTCTGAAAAATCCTGCTATTTAATGAGAAGGATCTGTGAGGCAGTCCCTTTGAAGTTCTTTAGGGAGTCTTCATATAAAAGGGTCTATGAGGCACCTTTCTCATAGGAGCGACCTCAGATGCTCATTTAGAACCTTTTTACTTAAACTTCAGTTACGAACCTTGCAGTTTGCCAGCTCCCTAAAGATGCTAATGAGAAGAGCAGAAGTAAGCAAGGGTGACCCAGCTGTAGTCGGGCAAAGTGCCAGCAATGAGACATTACAGATGAAGTCAGACACCAAGGAGGATGCCAAAATACTATAAAGAAAAAGAATAAATCTACACAGCAATCTGAGCTCTTTAATTTTGTCATAAATAATGCTCTACTCCTCAGTAGCACTGAGATCATGAAAGCCTCGAGGGGCCACAGAGAATTGAGCTGGTGTTCATTCTGGCCTTGTGGCTGAGAGCTCAGCTCTGGAGCTAAGCCCTGAATTTTAATCCCAGATCCAATACTTCCCTGCTCATACAGCCTTAGGTCAGTTATCTTGTCACTGTGCCTCAGCGTCCCCACAGATAATAAGAGGACCATCTGATAGGGTTATTGTTAAGGCTATGTGACATAAAATACATAAAATGCTTAGAAAAGTACCTGGAACACAGTAAGCAGCCAATAAATATTAGCTATTGTTCTTATTATTATTTAGTTTAGTTGACTTCAGAAGATAAAATATTTAGAAAGTGTATTATTATAAATGGGTAAAATATACATTAATTAGGGCTGAAAGTAGTATGCTCCATTTATCTGAAAAAACTACTCACATGGAATTTCTCACTGGTGAAGTCGGACTAATAGTACAGCAGTGTCCCCATTTCACAGATAAGGAAGCAAATGCAGTTTGAAATGAGTGCCTGAAAGAGCCTTGTGAAGTCATACCTGAGTTCCAGAACTCTGCGCACTAGTCCAGGAAAGTATTTTACAGTTTTGTTATGTTTGACTCTCTGCAAACTTCTTTCCTGAATGGTGTCTTTGAGTCCCAGTTGTAGTCTGGTCTTTCCTTTGACGTTCTCTTACATAGTTGGGGCAAGCTACATTTCCTTAAGTTTGTGATTTCAAACTTTCTGACATTTCTTCCATTTACCAACTTTTGGGATATATTCAGATCAAAAAGCATCCTTAGAAACTAAAGATCAGAACTTCCCAAAGAATCATATGGGGTTCCTTGAACTTTGAAGGGTCATAAATATATTTACCAACATATTGAACCTATTGATTTTTTTTCTCCATAAAAAAATGCATATATACATTTGTATATAATTTCAGTACATTCATGTGGATTTTCCTTACCTAATGATATATCAGTTAGAGTATCCATAAACCATAGTTTAAGAAATTTGATTGATTTTTACTTATTTTTATTTATTTTTTATAAAATGGATCTGCGTTTCGACCCAGCCATCCCACTTCTGGCAATATATCTGAAGAAACCCAAAACACTAATTTGAAAGAACATAAGCACCCCTGTGTTCATTGCAGTGTTATTTACAGTTGCTAAGATATGGAAGCAGTTCAAGTGTCCATCAATAGATGAGTGGATAAAACAACTAGGGGACATTTACACAGTGGAATACTACTCAGCCATAAAAAAGAAGAAAAATTTTACCTTTCACAACAGAATGAATGGACTTAGAGAATATTGTACCAAGTGAAATAAGCCAGTCATAGAAAGATAAATACCATATTATTTCACTCATATGTGGAGTGTAATGAACAAAATGAATAACAAGGAAAATGAGGACAGACTCATAGATGGAGAACAGGATGACAACTAAAAGAGGGAGGTTAGTGGGTGGAGGGATCGAGCAAAAAGGAAAAAGGGCTCATGGACATGGACAACAGTGTGGTGATTGCTGAGGGGAGGGGAGTATAAGGGGACTAAAAGGTGATATAAAAAATACAATAAAAAAAACAAACATAGATAGATATTTTAAAAATTCAATGAAGATAAAAAATAAAAAAAGAACATTTGATTTAAAGATACTAGTAAGATATGACTTCCTAGGGGAGCAGAGTACATTCTTTCTAGTAGGGCTGCCTTCTTTCTAAAAAAATCATAAGCAGAAACAATTGCTAATACCACACACCCAGTTTTTGTCTCCCAGAGCTATGCCAGAGTCATTATCACAAGCACTTACTTTTTGTAATCTAAAACCTTCCTACAACTTGTGTGTCCCTATAACTATTCTTGAATTGTCAAATCATTCTGAAATTTGACCCTCATATAATTACAGAACCTGTTTCCCAGGATTATTTTCCAAATTATTTCAGTCCTGCTCTTAGCTTTTCCTTCTGCACGCTGTTTCTGGGGAATAAAATGCCCATAGCTTGAATCTGACTCTTCCTTTTTGTCTTCTTAGAAGAATCTATGGTTGTATACCAAATATCAGAACAGGAAATGCAGCATGTCTTACCAACTGGTAGACTCATTTATTCATTCAAAAGATGTCAGTTATGTATCTCCACATAAATGAAATTTATACTTCCCCATCCTTAAGTTTTCTAAATTTTTCAAAAAATATTTTCCAAGTGTTTATTCATTTAGTTAATAATAAAATTTTATTTATAAAATAATATTTTATTACTTTATTTATATATGTTTTCTCTCTAAAAATTTGAAGGATTACCTAAGAGATATAAGTGGAGAAAATATTATCTGTGGCGGGCACATCAAAGTTAGAGCTGAAGAAACAGTGGTTGTTAGACACCCTCGTTTTACAGATGAGGAAACAGTGTTCTATTAAATTTTGACACCTTACTTAAGGTAAAGAATGAGTGGAAAACTATGATGAACAGAACTGATACAAAAAGAATACAATAAAATGCTCGGTTTTGCCAGCCATGGCTTTTTTTTTTTTCCTTTGGCTTTTTCAATGATCAGTACAAAACTAAACTTTTATTGTTACAAATAGTTTGTTCCTAAATTCAAAGACCACTTAGTTATTCCACCCTTGGAAGACGGTGGAGGGAAGTATGATTAAAATTTCCCCATTCGTGCATGGCTTACTGTATTCTTTATTAGCATCTCTAAGTCTCCAAAAATACTACTAACAGCAACCTTAAACTAGGAAGAAATATGCTCATTGGGGACAAAGAGTTTTCCTGGCTGAGTTAAAACCAGGGACAGAGATGGGAGTTTTACCCTCCAGTATGACTTCTACTTTCTGCTGATTTAAACCCAAACCCTAATTTTTCCTTTGTCTATCTCTTCTTTTCAATCATCACCTGAATACTTGAAGAATTCAGTGAGATGTTTCCTTCTTCCCTAAGCCTATATCAACACTGCTCTGATAGTGAGTTAGTAATAAGAAAGACGTGGCAAAAGTTGTTTCAGTAGAAAGTTGTTTCCCTAAGACATAAAGTTGCTTTTATCCAGCACAATCAACTACTCCCGTGTCTGGAACCACCAGGCCCCTAACTCCTTCAATCACTGCAAGTGTTAGACCTGCCATCCCCTGCCTTTTAACTTTGGCCATATAGAACTATATTTGCTTATTTTTGATGGCACATGCAATATTATACATTTTTTACCAGAACCATTTTTTAGGATTAAAAGTATTCATAATGAGTATTAAATAGCTTAGACATAAATAGTACTGACACCGGCCTTTACACCACAGCGTTAGTTATTTGTTCCACAGTTTCCGTCTCAGGAAGATAGAAATGGTGCAGCTTCTGTTCTAATGTTGACGGACTCTAATGTTTTTATTGCTTTCTTCTGGAGTAACTACAATTTTACCTTTCCTACAGGACCGAGAACAAACAAATCGACTCCTCTAATGATAGCAACTTGTAAAAACTGATTTGCTGTGAACTTGATCTATTATGCAAAGGTCGCACTCCTATTACATTCTATTATCAGCCAAAACAATCCTAGCATTGGTAATAACTTTAATGCATATCATCTGTTTCCCTATGATAATTTCTAAGAACTGCTTCTAAGATACTTCTTAATTAGCACTGTGATCACCTTCTTTTTTAGGACCAGAAAAATCCATGCAATATTTGCCTCTACCCATTTATAAAAACCTTAAATAAGTCCATTTAACACCTGGCTGCTGGAGAAGGTTGAAATATATTACCCAGCATCTGGTATAACAAACATACGCACACACCTGCGCACGTTATCGGGCATGTGACTACCTGGGAATCTGTTATCAGGTCTTTGGTAAATGACAGGGAACCATCAGCTGCATAGCAACGAACTGGTGTTAGTGGTAAGGACAAGAACTGAGAAATATTGAGGCGCAGTGGTATCCTTCACCAGCTTGGAGCTGGGCCAGGTGGGAAAGCAATCCTCCAAAAACCATTTCACTTGTGAGGAGCACAAATGGCCATCAGTTAACAGCAAGAGAGGATGTTTTTGAAGGTCAGCTGCCATGGTAGCTCTGGAAACCTTGACAACACAAGGGCTACTACCAAGCTTGGTTCTCTCTGAGCCTGAAGAATGTTTTCAGCTTTTATTTCTTTATTTTAACTTTGGTGGGAAATTAGTCGTTTGGGTGTCTCCAGAAAGACAGTACCCTACCTCAGGACCAGGTAATTGAATATATTTACTGCTTTTACACCTGGTAATGTGTTTATTTTAAGGAAGAGATTTGATAGATAAAAAGTCAAAAGAATAAGGTGGGATTCAAGATAGTATTTTCACTTCGTAATTTAAAATATAATAAATAAACGGAATAAGGCAATGGTTTGTTGGAGCTCTAAATCTCAACCATTATTTGCAGAGGGTCCAGAAGACAGCTGTGAGAACCTTGGGCAATAAATAGTGTGGGATTAAGATCCATTCTAGATCCTTCTGTAGATACTGATCTTTCGTTTCTGAACCCTGTTGGCTTTTGCACTTATCTGAGCGCCTGTTGCTGCCCCCTGGTGGCCCAGGAATTCCTACAACAGAGCCCCTTTCTTTCCCCTAATAAAAACTCTTGTCTCAGTGTCCCTGGGCCTTGCCTTCTTCTATTCCTTTGAATAGAAGGAAAATTTTTTGAAGGTTTAAAAATAATTTATATCTGACACTCTTTTTCAAGTCAAAACAACAAAAACAACCTGGAAAACGTACAGAAGGTAATCATTTTAAGTTAAAAAAAACTTACATTTATGGATTATATTCACATTTTCTTCCATTTGATTTTAGGTGTTTATGTGTCTATATATACATTTTCACAAATATACACTACCGTATATATGTGTAATATAGTACAAGTTCTATCCAGAAAGTATCCAGCCATATAATATGAAATATTGAACATTTATTAGGGGTTAGATGTACCTATTGTATCATTTGATCTCAATAATTCTATGAGGTCGTTTTATAAATTAAGACACAGGCTAAAGGGCATGCTTCTGGATCTGGATCCTTAGAAACAAGGGTATAATTTCGCTTCAATTATCCTGTTGTCCGTCTGTATTGATCAAATGAACAGTACCATGCCAAATTCCCACTTGACTGGGTGCTATGTACACGTAGCCTATGGCTCTAGAGATGTAGTTTTGTTGTACCGAAGGACATTTTTTAGTGAAAGTTGCCCTGATCAGCAACACTGCAGACATGAACAGGCAATGCAAAGTCCCCACTGTGATTCCAGAGAGCTCACTCTCATCACTGCTGACTTAAGTCCTGGAAGCTGGAACTGTGATTGGATCAGGACTCAGAAGAATCCTGAGGTTCCAGGAATTATTTCAAGGACATTCAAAAAACCCTTGGAAAATACCTCTTCAGAAGTTTTTTATAAGCTTGGCTAAAAATTTCTCTCTCTTGGGAAAGAAAAAAACAGCAGTGATTGTAAAATTTATTTTAGAGCATGATTTGGTAAGCCTCTTGCAGAGATAAACAAAGACCAATCAAATGGGAACAAACAATAAATAGCTATTAATGCAGAACTTGTTATAGTAAGGGAGTCAGCCACTGTCACTTGTGTTTCACTAGAGACTCAAAGGCAGGCCGTGTTGGAAAGCTTTGTTGTGAGGAGAGACAGCTTCAGGTATGTCCCTATTGGAGCTTTGTGGGCAAGAAGAAATGTAGAGGGGTGAACTAGAAGTGAAACATTCCCTGTGATGGGTTAGAAGTGCATATTTGGCTTTCTCTGGTTTGCAGTAAGTTAGAAATTAGTTGAAAAGTGAGAGAAGTTCTCAGTGAAGTCCTAGTCATTATGGTCTGTTGTCACAGAATTTATTGTTTTGCTTCCTGGATTACTAGAGATAGGAGCCCGACTTCCTACAAATCTGGTTTATAGCAGATTAGCTTCCTAGAATCAGAAAGAGAATAAGGAAGGTGCATGGGAAGAAATATGTTCCCTAGAATCTCAAATGAGTGTTTTTAAAAGTCTCAATGATATATATTTTATTTATTTTTATTTTTGTATTTTTTTATTTAATTATTGTTCAAGTAAAATTTTCTGTCTTTTACTCCCATCCCAGCCCACCCCCCAAGGCTCCCCACCTCCCTCCCATTTCCACCCCCCTCAGTTTTTGTCCATGTGTCCTTTATACTTGTTCCTGTGACTCCTTCCCCTTTTCCCCTGAAATTCTCTCCCCTCTCCCATGATATTTATATCAGTTTTATTATTGCTAAGTTGCAGGGAAAAAATGATCCAAAATACAGTGGTTCAAACAAAATAAGAATGTCTCTATTTCATAACATTCCAGAGATTGGTAGATGATCCAAGAGAGATCATCATCTATCTTTATATTTATCCACCTAAGATGGACTTCTACTTGCAAAACCATTAATGACTCAGACGCATTTGTTGTTATTAATAATTCTACATATTATTTTATAGGTTCTTTTAAGTTGTTTCCCTCACCTGTGTGGTCATGGCTGGCTCACCACCACCCCATTTGTATTCTAACCTATGGAGCAGAAAAAGAGAAACAGAGGAAACGCAGCTTTAAGAATATGGTATGGAATTTCCACTCACACTCTCATCCCACTAGACATAACGTGGCTACATGTAGGTAAAGGAAAGCTTTAACAATGTAGTGTCTAGCTGCTCCACCAACTTGACTAAGGAGAATCCATAACCAAAAGGAAGAAGGGAAAGTTAAAACAAGAATAATTAGCACTCTCTGCCACAGAGATCATAATGGCTATAGATTTCATAACTATACTAAGGGAGTTATGGAAGCCCACAGAACACTTTCTCCTCTCTGAAGCATTGTCCTGTCAAGCCCATGAGCCTTGGTAGTGGGTTTAGTCAAAATCCACCCCTACCTTCTTCATCTTGGGGATTCCAAAATTTCTCAGGTGGTTGGTATAGAAAGCTTACCATCAGAGGGCTGAGAAGTAGTGTGAATGATACCTAATAGTTTAAAATATATTATAAGTTACTGAATAGTATAAAGAAAAATAGAAAATCTTCATTCTCTATCCTTTGGTGTTCTTAAAATTATTTCAGACCTAATAAAATGAAGAGATACATGCCAGATTTTAACTAGGTCCTAAATTATACCTTTCTTAGGTATTTTAACTTTTTTTCAATTTAATATCTATAAATAAACTACTAACCTGCCTAAGAAATTTTGGAGTACTTTGAAAATGGAAATAAAAAAGACATAAAGCACTACTCATAGTTTTGTCAAAAAATTTGGATGGTTTCAATCTGACTAATGAAGCATGGGGTTCCCACTTAGGCACCAGACCTCTGGAATCATGGCTGTCCCGGGATTAAGAATGTTATAACTATACAGTCTATACTTGCCTACTCATATAGTATAACTACCTCCCCATCTATGATTCTAGAATAGTTTTTGCCTCTCTTAGGTGACTTATTGTACATATCTCATTTTATTATGCATCTGAACGTGGGTGAAAGATCCAAATGCCAATGTGCTTAAGGAACTCTGATCCTCAGTGCTTAGGGAAAGAATTTATGGTGGTGGGGAGGGAAATATAAGAGGGCCAGTACTTTGGGCCTCAAATATATAAAAGTGCTCAAATTTAGACCTTGAAATGATCTGCAAATTAAGCCATGTATATGAATATTTTTGTACATGGGTTATGGATATGTAAATTTTTTCAATTAAAACAACATTTTCATTACTGACTTTCTTCCTTTTATAATACCCAAGGAATACAAATGTTTATGGGTAAAAGATCATAAAATTCCATAAGAGTAATGAACATTCACACCCCCGCTGCCAAGGACAAAGGGTGAAGGTTGCAGAAGCAATATAATATATCTTATCTCTTCTAAAATGTTCTCTCTAAACCACTTTTAAAAATATAGGTAGTGATCGTATTGTGTTTGGAGATAGTCAAAGGTATGAAAAGATTTAACAATGCTGTACTAGAAAAAAAAGGGTTTAATTGAAATTTTTTAAATTATTTTTAAAGGTAGGCCTTAGAGATAAGTTTAAGACATCACATTGCCTTTATCCTACATAGCTCTTGAAAATATATCGATTATTGTCTTCTTTCAAATTACATATTCTAGAAAACTGAGGGACCATAAATATTGGCATCAATGAAAATGTTTTGAGCTAAGGGCAGACAGAAATTTAAAATCTTTAAAAAGAAAAGTTGTTTACCTGGTGGAAGCCAGAGGGAGAATCCATTATCTACCACATAGAATGAGCAAACTCCAAGTACAAACATGTTTCAAGAATAGAGCATTTTCTGATTTAACTCTGTCTCCTCTATATACTCTCTTAGTGACCTGCCAGGCCTGCTTTGGGAATCACAGCCTCATTTTTGCATCTTTTTTTCTAAGGAATAGGGTATTTTCTATTCCAACACAAGATTATGGATTCCTAGGGTAGTCATTCCTACAAGAAAAATGAAGTGATAGCAGTTATAATTAATGAATTCAAAGACAAAATTAACACAAACTAGTAAACAATAAATCAAGAAAATCTGAAATCAAGACTGAAGTAAAACAGTATTATTTAAAATCCTTGTGTAGTTAACAGGACTTTTGAATACTCCGCAGGAATAATTTCAGGATAACTACATAAGAAAGGAATGAAAAGATTTTATATTGAAGATTAAAAGTTCCAGAAATCAAATATAGAGAATGACAAAAAAGATAGTATATATAGGATATACAAACATAATTTTACACAGTAAAAACAAAGAGAGAAAGAAACAGAGTGAGGGAAAGGGGTGGGAAGAAGAAAAGCAAGGACGGAGGAAGGAAGATAAATAAAGGAGCAACATCTTCAAATAATACTGAAGGCAAATACCCAGGAAAAACAGCTTTCATATTTTCAGGGCTTCACATACGAAGCCAGTAAATACAGGTAGATAATAACTTTGGCCTTGTTTTTTAAGCACCATTTTTGTTTATTCTAAAACTGATATATAATTAAAATAATAGACATCATCCAACTCTACCTGGGTTGTTACGTTAAATAATGTGATAATGTTACATTCAAGTTTAGTACAAAATACTGAGGTAAAGGTGTAATTGTTGATGATATTCATGTCATGTGTATTCCACCATCTTTTGGTTCTTCTTATACAAGGTCTCTGACCAAGGTAAAAAATTCAGTCCATATCCATGCTTGGGAAAATCTGTGTGAAGATAAAAGATCTCCATATATATATATATCTCCCTTTGGCTTCAAATATTGATATTGAACCAAAGGATTTCTTTCTAGAATGAAGTAATGGTTGATGAGGCACACTTAGAGAAATATTAAGTCAGTCAAAACGTTTCACCCCAAAGCAGCAGAATATACATTCCCTTCAAGTGTATATGGAACTTTGTCCAGGATAGATCCCTTGTTAGGACACAAAACAAGTCTCAGTAAATTTAAGATCAAAATTATATCAAGTATCTTCTCCAACTACAATGATATGAAACTAGAAATCGATTACAAAAATGAAAAACACTCAAATACATGAAGGGTAAACAACATGTTACTAAATAATGAATGGATAAAAAATGAGATCAAGACAGAAATCAATAGATACCTTAAGACAAATGAAAATAAAACACAACAACTCATAATCCATGGGGTTCCACAAAAGCAGTCTTAAGAGGGAAACTCATAATAATACAGGCCTGCCTAAAAAAACACACACACAAGAAAATCTCAAATAAACAATCTTACCTTACACCTAAATGAACTAGAAAAAGAAAAAAAAAACTGTGTAGAAGAAAGAAAATAATAAATTTCAGAGCACAAATAAACAAAATAAAGTCTAAAAAAGTGCAAAGCATCAGTAAAACCAAGAATGAGTTCCTTGAAATGATAAACAAAATTGATAAACTCTTAACCAATAAATCTCTAAAAAAAGAGATTTATTGCAGCATTATTCCCAGTGCCAAGACAAGAAGACAACCAAGGTGTCCTTCAATAGAGGATTGGATAAAAAAGATGTGATGTATTTACTATGAAATAGTGCTCAGCCATAAGAAAATATAAAATACTGCCATTTGCAACATGGATGGACCTTGACAATATTATGCTAAGCAAAATAAGTCAGTCAGAAAAAGCTAAGAATATTATAATTTCACTTACATATGGGATATAAAACTGAAATTCATAGACACAGACTACAGTATGGTGGTTACCAGAAGGCAGGGGTGGGGTAGTAAAGGGTAAATGGGACCCAATATATGGTGACAGAAAATGATTTGACTTTGGGTGGTGGGCACACAATGCTACATACAGATGACATTTCATAGAAACGTATACTTAAATCCTGTATGATATTAACCAATGTCGCCCCAATAAATTTAATAAAAAATGAATAAATAAATAAATATTATAAAAAGGTCAAGTATGGTTATAGAGTATTAGTAGGTTATACAGTATTTGCAGGATAAAGCCCAAACTCCAAAACAGTTTAAACCTAGACAAATAGCTAAAAAGTCTCCATATTATACAAAGGGTTTTTCAATGCTGAGCCCGTGGTTAGGAAATGAGATCATACAGGGCTCTTCAGCTCTCTGTACCTCTCCTCAAACGTCCTTTCCCCCATCAGTTTTCAAAGTCCATAGTTTGCCTCACCTGAGGCCCCCAAATTTTTCTTTGCCATCCTTTTATTTCCCATGCTGGGTGTCATTTTCTTCATTCTTTGTTCTTCAAATCTATCTATGGTGATGTCTGACCTGATGATAATAACAATAAAAATAATATCAACTGCCAAAAAATGAATAAGTAAATAAATAAAAACAAGTACTGTCTTGTAAAACTTGAACTATGAAAAAAATAAAAGAAAAAGAGAGAGAAGACCCAAATAAATATAATCACAAATAAAAAAGGAGTGACTACATCACAGCCATACAAAGAATTATAAGAAACTATTACAAACAACTATATACCAACAATTAGACAATCTAGAAGAAATGGATAAATTTCCAGAAATATACAATTTTTCAAAGCTGAGTCAAAAATAAACAGAACTTTTGAGCAGACCAATTATAAACAACAAAACTAAATTAGTAATCAAAAAACAAAAATTCCCAGTAAACAGAAGTCCTGGACCAGACGGCTTCACAGGTGAAATTTTCCAAAAATTCAAAGAATTAATACCTGTCCTTCTCAAACTATTTCAAAAATTTCAAGAAGAGAGAAGACTCCCAAGCTCATTTTACAAGGCCAGCATCAACCTAATTCCAAAACCACATAAAGGCACTACAAAGAAAGAAAATTGTAGGCCAACATGTTTAATGAATATACATGCAAAATCTTCAACAAAATATTAGCAAACTGAATGCAACAATATATTTAAAAGATCATACACCATAACAAGTAGGATTTATTGTTGGGATGCGAGGTTAATACAATACCCACAAATTAATTAATAAACAAAATAAAGACAAAAATTACATGATCACATCAATAGGTGCAAAAAAAAAGCATTTGACAAAATCCAGCATTCATTTATGATAAAAACTCTTAGTAAAGTGGGAATAGAGGAAACGTACCTCAACATAATAAAGGCCATAGATTACAAACCCACAATCAACATCATACTCAATGGAAAAAAACTAAAGGCATTTTTCTTAAGCTCAGGAACAAGACAAGAATGTCCACTTCCACCACTCTTATCCAACATACTACTGGAAGTTCTAGCCACAGCAATCAGACAAGAAGAAAACATAAAAGGCATCCAAATTGGAAAAAAAGGAACAAAATTCTCAGTATTTGCAGATAACATGATACTATATACAAAGAACCCTAGGGATTCCACCAAAAATTCTACTAGAATTGATAAATGAATTCAGTAATGTAGTAGGATACAAAATACATACCCAGAAATTGGTTGCATTTTTATACACTAATAATAAACTATCAGAAAGGAAAACTAAGAAAATTCTATCTACCAGTGAATAAAAAATAAAATAAAATAAAATACCTAAGAATAAATTTAACCAATGAGGGAAAAGAACTGCACTCAAAAATTTATAGACACAGAAAAAAGAAATTGAAGATACAAATAATGGAAGCATATACTGTTTTCATGGATTGAAAAAATAAACATCATTAAATTGTCCATATTACACAAAGCAACCTATAGATTCAATGCAATTCTTATCAAAATACTAATGGAATATTTTATAGAACTAAAACAAATAATCCAAAAATTTCTATGGAACTAAAAATATGCCAAATAACCATAGCAATTTTGAGAAACAAGAACAAAGTTGAAGGTATCATGTTATCTAATATCAAGTTATACTACAAGGGGACTTCCACCAAGAGGGAGGCGTAGGTGAAAACACTGTTCCTTCTCGCACAACTAAATTTAAAGACAATAAAGTTTTAGCAGCAAAAAACGCAGCCAAACCACAGAAATTTGAACAATATGGCAGTCCAACAACAACAAACCACTCAGCTAGACCGTTAAGTGGGCGGAGCCAAGAGCGGAGCAGGGTCAGGCAGGAAAGATCCACCAACCCAGCTGTGCAGGTAGCTGAGGGCCGATCCCAGGTGTGGGGTAGTGACGGGCGGACTCAGTGAAGGCACAAGACGGCTGGCTGACTGCAGTCACACATTCACACGCAGATAAACCAGTGAAGGAGCAAGCAGTGAGACAGACCTCACAGGCCCCAGTGGCAGGAAGCAGCAGAGGGAACTGCTATTGCTCCCCCTCTGACCCCGCCCCCACATACAGCATCACAAACTAGCAACCTGGGTGGCCCTGCCCTGGTGAACACCTAAGGCTCCCCTCCTCATACATAGCAGGCTTGAACAGACCAAAACATGGCTCAAGAAGAACTTAAACCCCTGGAGCCAATAACTCTAAGCCACCAAGAAACTGCCAACCTATCAGATGCACAATTCAAAACACTGGTGATCAGGATGCTCACAGAACTGGTTGATTTTAGTCACAAATTAGAGGAACAAATGAAGGCTAAACTAATTGAAATGAAGGGAAATGCACAGGAAACCAATAGTGATGGAGAGGAAACTGGGACTCAAATCAAGAGAGTAGATGGGGGGGTGGGGGAAAAAAAAAAGAGAGTGGACCAGAAGGAAGAAAAAAATGACCAAACAGAAAAGAATAAAGAAACAAGAATTCAAAAAAATGAGGAGAGGCTTAGGAACCTCCAAGACATCTTTAAATGCTCCAACATCTGAATTATAGGGGTATCAGAGGGGAAGAGGAACAGCTACAAGTGGAAAACTTATTTGAACAAATAATAAAGGAGAACTTTCCCAATCTGGCAAAGGAAATAGACTTCCAGGAAATCCAGGAAGCTCAGAGAGTCTTAGTTTGCTTTTGTTTTAGGTGTGGTTCTTAATAACTGTAAGTTATTAAGACCCAAGCAGGGTCAGGCAGGAAAGTTGGATCCAAGAAGGAACACACCAAGGCACATCATAATTACATTAGCCAAGATTAAAATGAAGGAGAGAATCCTAGAAGCAGCAAGAGATAAGGGGACAGTCACCTACAAAGGAGTTCCCATCAGACTGTCAGCTGATTTCTCAGAAGAGACCTTACAGGCAAGAAGGGGCTAGAAAGAAGTATTCCAAGTCATGAAATCCAAAAACCTCCATCCAAGATTGATCTATCCAGTGAAGCTTTCATTTAGAATGGAAGGACAGATAAAGTGCTTCTCATATAAGGTCACATTCAAGGAGTTCATCATCACCACACCTTATTATATGAAATGTTAAAAGGACTTATCTAAGAAAAAGAAGATGAAAAATATGAACAGTGAAAGGACAGCAAATTCACAGTTATTAAGAACCACACCTAAAACAAAAGCAAACTAAGAGGACAGCTAGATCAGAAGCAGAACCAGAGAAATGAAGGGTTTAATCCACATGGAGGGTTAGCAACAGGAGAGAAGGAGGGAGAAGGTACAGAAAACAAGTAGCATAGATGGTAGGTAGAAAATACATAGGGGGTAGGGCAAGAATAGTAGGAGAAATATAGAATCTAAAGAACTTGAGACATGTGGTCATAAACTAAAGGGGGGAATAGTGGGGGAGGGGTGTGCAGGGTGGAGGGGAATGAAGGGGGGAAAATAGAACAACTATAATGGCATAATCAATAAAATATTTTTTAAAAGTTATACTACAAGGTTATAGTAATCAAAATAGCTTGATACTGGCATAAAACAAACATAGATCAATGAAACACAACAGAGAGCCCAGAAATAAATTCATACTTATATTGAATTAATGTCTGACGAAAGAAACAAGAACATACAATGAGGTAAAAACAGTCCATTCAATAAATAGTGTTGGGAAAATTGGATAGATATAAGCAAAAGAAAGAAAAAGAAAAAGAAAGGAAGGAAGGAAGGAAGGAAGGAAGGAAGGAAGGAAGGAAGGAAGGAAGGAAGGAAGGAAGGAAGGAAGGAAGGAAGGAAGGAAGGAAGAAAAAAGACCAGACCACCGCCTTACACAATATACTACAATAAACTCAAAATGGATTAAACACTTAAATGTAAGACTCTTGAAACCACAAACTACTAAAAGAAAACATAGGCAGTAAAATCTCTGACATATGTGTTAGCAATATTTTTTTCTGGTACATCTTTTCAGGCAAGAGAAACAAAAGAAAAAATAAATAAATGGGACTACATCAAACTAAAAAGTTTTTGCACAACAAAGAAAACCATCAACAAAATGAAAAAAAAAGAACCTCCTGAATGAGAGAAGATATGCAGCAATAATAATCCAATAAGGGTTTAATATCCCAAATTTATAAAGAACTCATACAACCAAACACCAAAAAACAAACAGTTCTATTAAAAAAAATGGACCAAGGATTTGAATAAACATTTCTCCAAAGAGAACATACAGATGGTCTTTAGACATTTGAAAGTATGCTTAATGTCACTAATTATCAGAGAAATTCAAACTTAAATCATAATGAGATAACATCTCATGCTCGTCAGAATGTCTATCACTAGTAAGTCCACAAAAAACAAGTGTTAGCAAGGATATGGAGAAAGGGGAACCCTTGTGCACTTGGTACAGCCACTGTGGAAAACAGTATGAATATTCCTCAAAAAATTAAAAATAGAACTATTTTATGAACCAGCAATTCCACTTTTGGTTATATATTGGAAGGAACCCAAAACACTAATTCAAAAGAATACATGCCCCCCTATATTCATTGCAGCACTATTTACAATTGCCAAGCTATGGAAGCAACCAAGTGCCCGGTGGTAAATGAGTGGATTAAAAAGTGGTGGTACATATACAAAATAGACTAATAGTCATGAAAAATTAAATCTTGCCATTTACAACAACATGAATGGACATAGAAAGTGTTATGCTAAATGAAATAAGTCAGCAGAGAAAGGCAATTAATATAATTTCATTTATACAAAATCTAAAGAACAAAATAAACCAACAGAAAAACAGAAACAGGCTAAGAAAAAAATAGATGCAAAGAAAAAAACTAGTCGCCAGATGGGATGGTGGTTAGGGGACCCAGTGAAAAAGATGAAGCGATTAAGAAGTACAAATTGATAGCTACAAAATAGTGACAGATGGCAAAATACAGTGTACTTTATGTAGTCAATAATATTGTAAGAACTATGTATGGTGCCAGATGGGTACTAGAAGTATTAGGGGGGAACACTTTGTAAAGTATATTATTGTCTAACTACTCTGCTGTATATCTGAAACTAATAAAATAATATTGAATTTCAAATGTAATTGAAAAATAAAATTAAATTGAAAAAGCATCTCAGCCGTGACTGGCATGGCTCTGTTGGTTGAGCCATGCCAACCAAATGAACTTTTGTCCCACAAAGCAAAAAGTCACCTGTTCAATTTCTGGTCCGGGCATATTCCCAGGTTGTGGGCCCAGTCCCTGGCTGGGGTGTGTGGGAGATGCAAATGAGCCATGTTTCTCCCACACATCAGTGTTTCTCTCCCTCTCTTTCCCCTCCCTTCCCTTCTTTCTGAAAATAAATAAATAAAAACCTTTTTTGTTTTAAGGTTTTTTTTTAAGAATCTCTCAGGGAGCTTTTAAAATATGCTAATTAATGCCCAGGCTCTATCCCAAACCAATTTAATGAAATCTCTGCGTCTGAGCTCAGCTCTCTATTGTTCTATTAAACGCCCAGGTTATTCAAATAAGCTGGCAACAATAAGAAATATTGAAGACCACTAAATTAAACCAACCCAATAGCATAAGGAAGTCAGCACTTGATCATAAATATGATCTAAATTTTAGTCCCAGCTCTGCTTTGAATTTGACTTGTGGCTTTTAAAAATTATGTAGTCTCTTGGACTCTAGTTTTCTCAAAGTTCAAGTGAGATCATTGAATTAGATCATTTTTAAAGTTAAAGTGAGATAATTGATGAGGTCATTCAACATTTTCTTTCTGAATGTACATGAGATAGACATCTTACCACGCCTAATAAGATTTTTCTATCCTCTTCGCTGTTTGGAGGCCAGTCTGCAAGTCTCTGCTTCCTCTGTTTCACTACCCCTAGTTACACTGTTTAGCTCCTTGACGGCCTGTAAGTGCTCTTTGCTTCCCGGTCTTCATATGTCATATCCTCTCATTAGAAAACACTCTGGAACATCTCCCTCCTCACTCAACTAAGTCAATATTATCTAAACATAATTACTTTGCATTGACTCTGTTATTTAACTCATAAGTGATTTCCAGAATGAAAGGCAATCACAGATGAGTAAGCACTTTAAAAGATTTTTTAAAATATAAACCTAAAATATCATTAATACATACTGAAGGAGATGAGATACAATGCAGATTTTTCTCAACAATGCTTCGCAAGGAATTCTGGACGCCATGGCTTTTCCTAGGAAGATAAACCTATCATTAAGAAGTCTTTTGAGGGATGACTGTGAGGTCAATTTTGTGGCAGAATATGGTAAAAGTTTGAGTTGCCCATATTATTCCCCACTCCCAATAATTACTGCTTCTAAAAGGTCATTTTTGGAAAGGTCGGGAAACGAAAAGACATGAATCAGAAGAGACTGAAAACAGAGGCTCCTCTTTCCCATAAACTCTACAAATGAGTACTTCAAGGTCCCAGTGAGAAAAGACCTTTAAACTCTCCCTGCATTCTACAGCAGGATAATAACTGTGGGAAGGAGTGGAAGGGCTGATTATATTTTAAAGGCACAATGGGAGCTGTAGGGCAAGGAGAAGAATCTTGTTATACTTTCCCACAGATGCCCGACAATTTTACTAGGAAAGCATGTTATGCAATCATAATACAGATGCAGGGCCAAGTCTCAGAACGTTTAAGAAGTACAAGTGGATTCCAACCCCCACTCCATTCTTTACTCTGCACCCCTATACGGAGCCTCCCAAGGCACAGAATGACACTGGGCTGCACCTGGCTGCTGGTGACAGGCTGTTATTGTGCCCCGCGGAGCACCACTCATGCTTCCTCTACTTACTCAGTCCTCTTGCTGTTTTACCCAGAAAGACACAAAGCATAAAGAATGAAAATTTTAAAATTCCAGCTAGAATATTAGGATCTGTCTGTGACTACAAAGCAGAGAAATGAAGAGCAAGCACGGGAAATTCACTAGAAATATGTCCGTGGCAAGTAGGTGGTTTGGCTTTAGGTAACACTGGGAGCAATCCACAGTCATGGGAGGAAAAAAAAGAGCACATGGGTAAAAAGGAAAGTGCAGTGAAATTTGCTGGACAGATAATTTAGTTGTTTCATGGTGGTTCTTATTTCCTTGGGATATTGGAGGCTAATGGAGTGAGAAAGTGTGAAAACACCTCCGAATTGGAAAGGATATTGATTAGGAAACTAAGATGGCTGGATAGTTAAAGAGGCAACAAGGGATTGTAGGGCCAAGACCTTAACTTGAGACTTGTAGTCATGAATGCAAAATGAGACCAATTTGCAAAGGCGTGTCACCGGAACTGCAACCACATTCCGTGTGGAATAGACAGATAACTAGTTTTGCCAGTTAAGTGAGATGGGAAAAAAGAAGGTCACGTGGGAGTTGAGGTCGATTGCAATGAATGTGATAGATCATGGAGTCTAACCTGGACAAGGAGAAAAGTGAGAAGTAGGAAACACTGGTGTTTCCTAGGAAACAGTAAGATGCATTGGAGTAAGATGTATTGGAGTCAATGAGTTTCAGTTCTATGGGGTAATACATTCAGGTAGACTTGTTACCATAAAGGAGTTAGGAAGAAAGCTGTTTAAAATTGAGATTCCAGAGGGGCTGCCATTACTAATAATGGTGATATCTATAGTATTATTGCACAAACTTTTTAGACCACACTTTTCAGAAAGAAAGGAATGTATCAGCCCTGGCTGGTGTGACTAACTGGACTGAATGCCAGCCTGCTAACCAAAAGGGTTGTTGGTTGACTCCCAGTCAGGGCATATGCCTGGGGGGTGGGCCAGGTCCCATGATCAGGGCACGTGAGAGGCAACCATGCATTGATGTTTCTTTCCCTCTCTCTCTCTCTCTCTCTCTCTCTCCCTTCCTCTCTCTCTAAAAAAAGAAGAAAAGAAAAATAAAGCAATGTTCCATAGATATTTAGTACCCATGTACATATTTTCACAAAACAATACTTATCCTTAAATACATTCTGATAGTTTAAATGCTATTCCATTCCCATCTTAAAGTTTTAGCTACTAAATATAGTTCAAGCACCACTTACACGTCACAATCTGAAGTCTGGAAAAAACTGGTCTAGGATAGCTGCAAGTGAGATATTTTTGTTGGTATTGAAATTGCCAAGAATAATGATAGAAGTGTGATGGTAGAAATGGAAATGCTTAGCCAGATGTGAAAACTTTATATTAATTAATCTTTCCAATAAAAATAAAATTATAATAAATTAATAGATAATTCCACTAGTTCTTTATAAAACAAAGTATAAAATTTTTAACAAAATAAACCAAATAAACACAATTTTTCCCTACTTTTGGTTCTGCAACATGTAGGTAAGACTTAATGTACACTTTAATCTTTGCTTGTTTTTCCAAACACATGGCAATCTAAAATTGTATTTGTTGACAAATCATGCCTTTTGGGACTAGGATGTGTCACACATAAATGGGGAACAATTAACAATTTTTAAATTTTATTTTTATGTTAACTGACACATAACATTAAATTAGTTTCAGGTGTAAATCATGATTTGATATTTGTTTATATTGCAAATGATCACCACAATAAGATAGAGTGGCTATGTATTTATTATGTATGAAAAATACTTGGTTTTTGTCTTCATATAGTTTGTAATCTAGTTCAAAATAATGGTGTTAAATAAGTCATCAAAAAATAAACATAGAGGTACAACTGCTCTGATACAAGCAGTAATGTGCTATGTGAGCGAGAACATGGACTAGGGAAGTGGTATTTAAGGAGTCCTCTTTCAAAAAATGATATTTCAACTGAATCCTAAAAGATGAGTAAGAGATGGCCATATGGCAAATCACTTATTCCGTACCTTACTTTGTCTTTGAAAAAAGAGAGCCAAAATAATAGAATCTCATGGTGAGATGGAACTTTAAAGTCCTTGTGGTCTGACAGCTCTTCTAATTCTTGAATCCTTTCCAACAAATCTCTGCCAAAATGTCAGTATCGTGGCAAACTTGCTTGTTTTCAAAGGCAGTTAGCAAAAATTTTCCTAATTACTATTTTAGAAGTTTTCTCACACATTAATTCATTTAATCCTCACAACTACCCTTGAGAAGTAATGTTCTCTCATGTGCGGAAGACAAAATAAATGGAGTTGGCTTTGATATGCAATAGTGCTAGTCACCACCGTTCCCATTCTCTGAGCTGTTAATAATGGCGGGATTTTTCTCTGTTGCACCAATGCATGCAAACCAGCTGCCTAGGTTTAAGGGGAGGTTACAGGGTCATGAGACAATATTTTTAGTAACTATCTGGCTCTTGTCCAGTATAAACTCACATCCATGACCTCATTTGTATCATGCTCTAGCTAAACTTAGCCAAATGGTAGATGTTTCATTCCCTATTCACACTCATCTAATTAATCAACTCCTACTGAGTGTTACTAGCCACTAAATCTGGAAATAAAGCATGATGTTAGCAGAATACAAATAAATTTGAATGGAAAGGGCAATTGAAAAAGAACTAAATTCCTTGGCTTAAGTCAGGATCCTCCTCACCCAAAACTCCAACATAATTTTTCAGGTTTATTGCACTGCTGTAAGGATACAGAATGGGCCATGCACAAAAAAAGGCATGGGCCTGGTGTGAAGAGAGATCTCCTAAGGAAAAAAGCAATATGGTTTACAGGCTATCATGTCCGCACTACTGCCAGTACATCCTTCATCACCCCCTGTAGTTGGTCCACTATATTGTGGGTGTGTTTCCAGAATCAGAGAGGAAAGGACTCTGGTTGATAGACGTGTTTGGGCTAAATTTTGCTCATTCAACTTTACTCATTTTAATACTGTATTGGCATCAGCTTCCCTTGGAATAATCTCTTAAAAGTTACTGTGCTTTGGGTTTTTAGAGTGGTGCTAAAAAACACAATAGCCTGTGAACATAAAGTTGTGCTAAGAAAGAACTTAATCTGAGAGTTTCCATTTTTTTAGGTCTATCAGACACCTGAGGAAGCAGTATGTTATCATAGATAAGAAAAAAGAAAAATTGATGAAGGGAGGGAGGAAGGGAAGAAGGGAGAGAAGGAGGGAGAGAGGGAGGGAGGGAGGGAGGGAGGGAAGGAAGGAAGGAAGGAAGGAAGGAAGGAAGGAAGGAAGGAAGGAAGGAAGGAAGGAAGGAAGGAAGGAAGGAAGGAAGATGAAATGCACATCAGGATATCTGCATTTCAGGCTTGAACCTACAATTATCTCAGTCACCTAAAGTCCTTTACTCTTCTCAGCTTCAATTTTCTCATGCATAAAATTATGTGATTAGACCAGATGATCAGTATGTTTTCTTCCAGTTTATTTTAACTTACTTTGGAAAGGAATTTATTGAGTTACAATTAAGACAGTATGATACACAGAGCTCAATAACTCTTTGTTCTTTTTGTTCTGATGTATTTTGTTTTATTGCAATTTATTAATTACATATTTTTGAAAAAACACAAACTGCTTGTGAAATCCTGAGGTAAAGGTACACAACCATCCACTGGTAAGAAACAGTAAATTGGTGCATCCCTAATGGTCAGCAAAGGAGTTAACTGGGGCCACGAATGTTTCTTTGTTCTGGTGGGAAGGTTATTGCAGTTGCTGTTGCATAAGCAGCTAACATTCAGACTCAGTGTAGCTCTTTCACGATTCTGGTAGGCTTTTTAGGTGCAGGCAGGAAAAAAACCCAGACACCTTGCACCAAAATAAGGTCCAGCTACTCCAAGGGCACAGCAAGTTCCTTGAAAATTAAAAAATATAACTCTTTTCTCAACATGGATTTTTCTGAAACGATCCTGGCAATTTTCATTTACCACCCTTGAAAGACACATTTGCTTTAATGGGTTGTCTGATTAAAGAGCCCAGCAGGTCTTCAAACAAAGTCTTTGCTGGTGAGAATATTGAAAGTGTGCTCAATATTGGAGCACCAAGCCCACTCTTCCCTATAAGACTAGAGAACCCACTTCTTCCCACCATCTACCACTCATGGGAAGTTTAGAAACAAAAAGCATCACACTGAAGCTTCAGATTCTTCTTCAATACTGTGTCACATACCTGGGTGGTGATGGGCACAGCTTTCCTATTGGAGGAGAGTAATTTCCTCAAGAGAAAGGGCGGAGTTTCAGATATACTTAAAGTAGCTATCTTCTTTTCACCTCACCAGACCAGAGAGAAAGTCCAAATTAAAAGTAAAGGACTATTGATACACATCTCTTTTTGAAAGGCCTAAATTTTTAGATATTTTAAAAGACTTTTATTTGGAATAAACCAAATTATCTAGGAATTTAATAATTTTGCTCCTACATTTTAATTCCCACTTGAAATTGCACTAACCCTTCAGTAGAGCAATAAATATATATTCACACAATTAAATGTACTACTCTTGGAAACGCTAAAAGAGTAATTTTAGCGTTTTCCATCTGCCCTTGATTTTTCATAAAGGTAATGTAAACATATCACTTCATAAAGGTAATGTGAACATATCACAAGTGCAAGTCAGTAATTGGTGGTGCAAGAGGGAAGCCCACACAGCAAAATCGGGAATTGTGAGGCAGGTACATGTGCTAGAAAAGCATTCCAGAGAGGGCATGGGGAAAAAAAGACTAAGCATTATACTTATTGTAGATTAAAGAACATTAATTACCCTCTGAAAGGGAAAAGGAGAGAAAATGGGAAAGTATATATATGCACATTGTTATTGTTATCATTATTATTAAAATTATGTGCTCTTGGCTCAATGGCTTAGCACATAACTGAAACATACATAGTCTGATTATCCAGTGATACCTTAACCTTATTCCATTTCTCTCCTCCTTTACCTCTTTTTTATCATCACACTTTTTCCCTTGACTCTCTGATATCTTCAGACATATGAAGCTCAGTGTATTGGTTGCATTATAATATCTAGACAGTTCGTATTCAAATTAAGAGCTTGTTCAGGATTTATTGTCTTATTTGCATATATAATTGTTTTTTATAATTGTTGGGAATTTTAAAATATTTTATCTTTTTATTTTAAGTAGTTCACTTAAATTTATAATCAGAAATTGTCATAATAAAGGGAAAATTTAAAACTTGCCCATGTTTCACATAACAAATCTTAAATGCTTTTTTTCCTCCAAGTTAGCTCTTCAGAGACACATCTAACATCTCAAAACATCTCCAAGTCTAGTCTTAGAGGGCATAAAGAAGGACCCTCTGGGGAAGTCTGATGGCTTCATACTTAAAATCTATTCTCTTGGCAACTCTGGAAATTCAGATATGTTCCAGGCAAAATTTCTCCCTTAAGAAGCCATAAATCTGGATAATGGGGGAAAGAAGGGGAAGGGACTAGTCAAAGAACATGTATGAATGACCCATGGACATGGACAACAGGGTGGGGATGGACTGTGGGGGTGGCGAGTGGGCTGGGTGGAGGAGGGCAAAGGGGAAAAATTGGGACAACTATAATAGAATAACAATAAAAAAATTTTTACCTGGCTGGTGTAGCTCAGTGGATTGAGCGCGGGCCTGCGAACCACACGATCACAGTTTGATTCCCAGTTAGGGCACATGCCTGGGTTGCAGGCCAGTTCCCAGCAGGGGACTCATGAGAAGGCAACCATACTTTGATGTTTCTCTCCCTCTCTCCTTCCCTTCCCATCTAAATATAAATAAATAAGTATTTTTTTTTAAATTTTTAAAGAGAAGCCATAAATCCAATCTCAAGTTCTCAGAATTTCTAAAGCAGAATAATTTTATCTAAATCTCCTTTCTGCTGACTCTCTTTTGTTGGCTTCTATAGCCTTTCTCCTATCAAACAAATTTGGCTAGGGAGTTCTTAATTCTAAAAGAAACCTTCTCAATACATCTTGTTCAGGATAAACTCGGCTATGCTAGAGCAACAAATAACCCCATAACCTCATTTTCATAACACACTGAAAGTTCATTTTTTGCTCACATTCATGCGGGTTGATTAACTCTCTTCCAAAAGATGATCCAGGAAGTCCCGCTGCTTACGCAGGCCATTAGGAACACTGTGAACCCTGTGGTTGCCATGAAGAGGAAGCTGGAATAAATAGCCTTCCTTAAAGATCACAGTGAAGAAGTAGTTTAAATCACTACTGCCCATATTCCATGGCCCCAAACTAACTTCATGGGAGACTCAAAAATACAGTTTTGAAGTGTGTTCAGGAAAAAAAATTACATGCTATTTTCACTGCTACATGCTACAGTCTTTAATCCCAAGAAGCAACATGGAATTTCAGAGCCACAGATACTGTGAAATACATAATTAAATTTTTCTAATTCTGAAAAGTTTTGGAGATTTTCTCAGACTCTAGCAAGAAAAAAATAAACATATTGATACATACATATACGCATGCTTTTATTCCCCCACACATCCATTCAGTCAATAGTATTTTTAATGTAAGCAAAAATATGTGTTTTGCAGTCTGCTCTTTTTCACGTAATAAGCTGTCTTAAATATTGTCCTATATCACTATATGTATTAGCACACTGTATGGAATATATTACATCATTTCTATTGTTACAGAACTCACAGTGCTCCCCTATTGAAAGACAGGTTGATTCCAGAGAATTCATTTAAATAAGTGTGTCTTTCAGCCCTAGCCAGTGTGGATCAGTTGGTTGTAGCATTATCCTGTGGACCAAAATGTTGCAGGTTTAATTCCCAGTCCAGGCACATGCCAAGGCAGTTGTTAGGTCCCCAACCAGGGGCATACGAGAGGCAACTAATCAATGTTTCTTCCTCGCATCCATATTCCTCTCCCTCTCTCTCCCTCCCTTTTCTCTCTCTCCCTTTCTCTCTCTCTCTCTCTCACACACACACAAAAGTATATATTTGAATAAATATGTAATTAACTTTCAGATCAATTCCCAGAGGTAAACAATTGTCAGACTCAAAAACTAAAAATTAATGTTAGTTCCTCCTTGTGATAATTAACTCAGCCAAGATGATTGGTATATATTTTCTAATTGGTTTTGTTCTTCCTTCTTTGCTTACCTTTAATTGTCTCTTTGTACAGGTGTTTTATTTTAGGAATATATTATGTAGCTTAATTATGAGAGTCTCACTCATAGCAGTTGCTGAGTCTAGAAGTAGAAATAAAAGCCAAGGCTATAGGAAAAGAATGAGAGAAAGGAGAAAAAATAAGTTAAAAAAGTGAAAGAGAAGAAGAAGGGAAGGATGAAAGAAAAGGAGGAAAAGAAGAGGAAAATATAGGTAAACAAGCAGATATTCAGAGAGGGAGGCAGGAAGAACCCCTTGGAAAATAAATAGAATGATGTTCTCAAATTTTTTAAGCCAGATTAATATTAACACCAAAACCCAAGAAAAAGAGTACAAAAATAAAAAAACTACAGACTAATCTCCTCTGGGTAATTACCTCAAAAATTCTAAATGAAACATTGTCAAGTAAAACCCAGCAATATATTAAAGAATAATTTTCCACAACCAAGTGAGATTTGTGTCTCAATAAATTTATTTCTAGACTTCCTAACACTGCAGTATCTCCAGTACCTAGAACAGTGGTTTGCACTTTAAATAAATATGTACAAAGTTGATGAATAAATGCATGAAGATAAAAAAATCTTTAAATATAACTCAATGTGTTAATAGACCCAAGGAGAAAATTTATGTGGTCATCTCTAGAAATGTAAAAAAGGCATTGATAAAATTCAGCATATACAAGGTATTCCCAATTTTAAAATATAAGAAATACAAAATTCTTGATAAGAGGAGATACTTTTTTAACATTATTTTAGATAAATTGAGAATCAATTAAAAATCCATTAGAAGCCCTGGCTGGTATAGCTCAGTGGATTGAGCGCAGGCTGTGAACCAAAGGGTTGCCGGTTTTGTTCTGCCTGCACAAGCCTAGGTTGTGGGCCAGGTCCCCAGGGAGGGGCATGCAAGAGGCAACCACACACTGATGTTTCACTCTCTTTCTCCTTCCCTTCCTCTCTGTCTAAAAATAAAATAAAAAGAATATTTTTTAAAAATTAAATTGAATTAAATTAAAGAAGAAAATCCATTAGAAGCAATGACAAAAAGCATTAAGCTAGATCCTGCCACATTTTGTAAAAATTAATGGTTTTAAAATATATAAATAAATAATTAGAAATAAATGGAAGAATATATATATAACTGAAAATAATAATAAAAAGATACTGAAACAGACTAGTAGCTGTCAGAGGGAAGGGGGTAGAGGGAACTGGCTGAAAGAAGGCGAAGTGATAGCCAGACATACCAAGATGTGCCTATGTTCTTTGTGGTGATGGCAGGGGCGGGGGGGGGGGGGGGCTGGGTGGAGGGGGCAAAGGGGAGGGGAAAATGGTGTCATCTGTAATAGTGTCAACAATAAAAAATAAAGTTCAAAAAGAGATAAAACACTTAAGAATACCCTTAACGAATAATATGTAAGATTTAGATCATTGAAAATGTTTAATTTTACTATGGGACACTTTTAAAATTTTATGAAAAGAAATATATGTGTCCTGTTTTTGAACAGAAAAGCTTCCAATATTATAGTATTTTATCATTTTTAAGCCAACCTAAGAAAATTACATATAATATTTGTATATGTATATTAGTGGTAATGATAGTTAAAAAACATGGGGCTTCAGGAGGACTACAATGTTTCTGAAATGTATGTGACAAGACAGCAAGACTAATCAGAAACTTTCTGAAAAACAATAATGATTAAGGTCTTGCTTTAACAGATATTAAAACATACTATGCAAATCCTACTGCAGCATAACAAACTACTTCAACACTTAGCTGTGTAAAATAGTCATTTCATCACATTCATGAAATCTGTGGGTCGGGGATACAGGTTTGTTGATTCTGGAAAGAGCAGAATACCGGGGGTTGAGTTGGCAGTCGGGGGCCAAGATCTGAAGCAGCTTCACTCACAGGTCTGCTGCCCGGGCTAAAGCAACTTGTAGATACAGCGCCACTGGAGTACTTGTTCTCTCCACTAGCCCAGACCAGACATTCTAGTAGAGACACACAAAATATGTTAGATGAGTTGCATCTGGGAGGAGCAAGTTGGCGGTAGAGGTGGGAAGAGTAGGCTAAAAGGAGGTGATGAAGAACGAGTCAGGAATAGAAAGGAGACTCAGCATGTTTATGTATTAACATTTGTTTTTTAATAGTTAATATAAAAAATGAACCTAAATTTTGTATTCATTTATGATATACTTGATAAATTAACAAGTACTACGAATTTCTTTGTATTCTGCTGAAGTTTTTTCAGAATGGTATTATAAAATAACAAATATTTGTTCATTGAAACTAATTGGAATATGATGATAAACTTAGTTTCCTCAAGGACTAGTCTAATAAATCTATGATAAATGTAGTCTAATTTGCTATTGCCAAAAATTTTGCTGAGCACTTTATATTTACTATCACATATTATTCTTAAAAAAACACGTAAATTCACTCTAGGGGGAGAGGCTACTAAATTCTTACCTTATGGTCACTATTATTTTCCTAAACAAGATTATGTAAGAAAAATACACTTTAAAAAATTAATATCAAATCACTCTAATATACTTTTCCTCATCGTTAACAATCAAGGGCTAAATAGCTACCTTCTGGCTTATCAGCTCCTTTAGCTTCTTTGAATAAGAAAGTCACAAAAAGAGATTTCTGCGTCAGTCCCCAGAGAGAATGCTAATAAAGTCCAGGGAGGACCATGGTCAAAGAAATACCCTGAGGTCTCACTGAAAGACAACTTCCGGCAGTTAGATCCAGTCTTCCTCTAAGTTGCAGTTTTACTCATGCATTGTTTCCAGGTACAAAGAAAGGTGATCAAGGACAAGAAAAAGGCCAGCTATAGTGAGGCCAGGGTGGGGCCAGTGCTGGCTGAGGGTGGGCGAAGGGAAATGGAGGTTATCTGTAATCGTGTCAACAATAAAAAGGAAAGAAATGAGAAGGTGGAAATTGATGCTTGACAAAGTCATCCTTCATTTGATTTAGTCTGTAACACCAATTATCACCCAGCAAAAGATCATTTTGATGACCTTAGTTCATTCCAAGTGACAATATAGCCACTTACACAGGTCTTTTTTCTAACATTTACTAGTGTTCCTGTAAAAGGTCTTTAGAAAGGAAGTACTACTTGTTTCATTATGTATTAATAAAGGTTAATGCATGACCCAACTTTTTTCTAATAAAATATGCCCAAAGGTGAACTTAAGTAGGATATAAAATTAAATCATCCACTGCCTTCAAGGAACAAAAATATCAATTTTCTGGCCTCTCATATTTACCCCTGAAACTATAATGAATTGTGGAATATTAGCTCTCTCAGGTTTTCCTACAATGCAGTGCTGAAGCCCTGAATCATTCCATTTGCTTCTTCCCCTGCCAAATCCAGTTCTCAGAGTTTCTGGCAGGACTGAAAGGATGTACCAAGATGGTTACTAATGTGCTAGATTATTAAAAATTAAGTCCCCCAGAGTTCTCTTTTACATTTGTTTTCTAGGAGAATTATTCAGGATACCTGAATTAAAAGCTACTCCTTAACCTTGAATTGCCTCATTCTGCAGGCTGAAGGACTACCTCATATTCTGGGCATTTTTATGGTGAAATAAATTACCAGTTCTAAAGAAATAACCAACTGTACAAGGGACAGCCAACAAAATCCTGGAATAAATTAGGCTCAATGTTAATCAGATAGTAGACAACCAATATGACTCAGAATTCATGACGAAGATTTCCATCATGGTAATTGGCCTAGGCTGTAAGAACAGATTGTAAAACAGATGGATAAAAACCATAACAAAAATAACAACAAATTACACAGCTGTCCCAAATATAAATGTCTGAAATTTAGCCTTTATGTTATGCCCTAGGAAAGGCAGAAGATCCCAGGATACTTATACAAAGATATTTAGTATTTTCCTATATTCAGAGCAAGAACTGTTGATCCAATGGAGTACTAGTACAAATCATCAAAATAGCTTCTAATTCATGTTCTGACATTAACTGGGCAACCTTGTGAAAAATTACTTAAACTTGCTGGCATTGGTTTATTTGGTTGTAAAATTGGTGGATTTTACTATATCTCTACATCCCCTTAAAGGTATAAAACTCCAAATTCTATGTAGTTTATTATGAAGCATGAAATAAAGGAGATTTGTTTCCTGTTCCGGTGCTGAATTTGAGCACTGAAAGTTGTGCCAATCACATAGTGAAGTCTGTGTAACTACTTCTTAAATGAATATAGTCATAATGAAGTATTTATTGAATAAATGCATATATAAAGCATGCATCCTTTCAGCTTCTTAGTAGTACATTACATTTACTTACAGGGGATATGTTGGAAAGAATTTTTTGAAAACCCCCAAACTACCATGAGCTAAAGTCCATGATATAAAAAAGAGTTTAAAAATTAGGACAGTATTGTCTAAATTTTTTTAATTCATAAAATACGTAAAGACTGGCATATGAGCAAACACACTCAGTGCAACAGATCAAGATCAAAGAGTGTTGATCTTGAAAAGTAAAAAGTGTACAGGCTTTTAAAAAATATTTCAACCTTTTAGACAAATGATTTCCAGACTTTTGAGTTATAATACATGAAATTAACAAATTTTCCTTTATTTAATTGGTCTAATTTAAACCACCTAGCTAAACAATGACTCATCTCAATTCCTTTTCTTTCTTCAAGTATTCTGCACTGCCCTAGGCTTTGAAGAAGACAGGGAAAATAAAAGTCTCAGACGGAGAATTTGCTTGCGAACATTTAAAAGTTGTTTTAACACATCTAGCAATCTTATTTAAGGCTTTACTTTGTCATTCACTGAACCAATATTTCTTGAGATCGTATTTATGTACCATGAATGTTTTGGGCAAAGGAGAGTAAATTAGTGAACAAAATATATTAAAATCTCTGCCTCCACAGAGTTACATTCTATTAGGTGAAGGAGATATTAGAAAAGAGATAGACAGTAAACAATAGTCAATATATAGTGTGTTAGATGATGATAAAAAGGGATGGCCATGGGTGGGAGGTGAGGAGTGGGACAGACTCTGACTACAAACAGAACGGTCAGCAAGGCCCCATTGAGAAGCTGACATTTCAAAAAAGATTAAAAGGAGAGAGGGAGTCTACATATTTGGGCAGGAAGAGCATTTCAAGCAGATGGAAGAGCAAGTGCAAATGCCCTGAGGGAGGAGCACGCCTCACTTCTTTGGGAAACAGCAAGAAACCCAATGTGGTTAGAGGAGAGGGACTCAGGTGAGGGTCATGGGACATAAAGTCAAAGAGGTAACAATGGCTAGACTGCGCAGTGCCTGTAGCTTCAGGAGTTTGGCTTTTCCACTGAGTGAGATGGGCAGCCATAAAGGGTAAACCAAAGACGGGCAAGATATGACTTCTTTTTATGGGTAACAGGATCACTCTGGGTGCTTATTTAAAATTGGTTACAGAGGCACAAAGACAGAGATGTAAAGGCCAGTTAGAAAGCTGTTAAAAGATGCTCAATGTCATGTACCATTAGAGAGATGCAAATTGAAAATGCAGACAACTACAACTGAACAACAATAAAATAATTTTAAAATATAAAATATAAAAACACAATGAGATACCATCTCACTCTTGTCAGAATGACTACCATCAATAATTTAACAAACAAAAATTGCTGGCAAGGATGAGGAGAAAGGGAAATGCAGATTGGAGCAGCCACTATGAAAAGCAGTATGGAGTTACCTCAAAAAATTAAAAATGAAACTGCCTTATGACCTAGAGATTTCACTTCTGGGAATTTATCCAAAGAAACCCAAAACACTAATTAGAAAGAATATATGTACCCTTACATCTATTGCAGCATTACTTACAATAGCCAAGATTTAGAAGCTGCCCAGGTGTCCATCAGTAGATGAGCAGATAAAACAACTATGGAACATTTATACAATGGAATACTGCTCATTTGTAAAGAAGAGGAAGAAGGAGAAGGAGAAGAAAATTTTATTCTTTGCAACAGTATGGATGGACCTGGAGAGTATTATGCTAATTGAAATAAGCCAGTGAGAGAAAGACAACTACCATGTGATTTCACTCATTTGTGGAATCTAATGAACAAACTGAACTAACAAGGAAAATAGGGGCAGACTCATAGATGGAGAGCAAGCTGAGAGCTCTGGGGGGAACTGGAGGAGTGGAGGGATCAAGCAAAACAGAAAAATAAAAGAGGAAAAACTCATGGACAGAGACAACAGTAGGTGATGGGGGTGGAGGTGGAAAAGGGTATAGCGAGGATAAATAGTAATAGAAAAATACAACAAAATATTTTTTAAAAGAAGCTATTGAAAATACACAAACATACACATTCCAATTTACTTATAAGAGTTTCATTCATTCATTTTCTCATTGATAATCCACTATGTGCAAAGAAGTATTAGTGATATTATACAAAACCTCAAGCCTACTGCCTACCCCTAACTAAGGACCTGAAAAGAGATTGCTATAGACTAAATGTCTGTGTGCTCCCCCACCAAAAAAAAATTCATATATTGGAATCTAATTGGCAGTGTGATGGTATTTGGTTGTGGCACCTTAGAAAGACAATTGGGTCATGAGGACAGAAGCCTCATGAATAAGATTTGTGCCCTTATGAAAGGGGCCCTACTGAGGTCTCTCACCCCTTCCACCATGTGAGGACATAGCAAAAATACCACTGGCTGTCTGTGAACCAGGAGACAGGCTCTCACCAGACATCGAATGTGCCAGAACTTTGATCTTGGACTTCTCAGCCTCTCCAGAATTGTGAGAAATAAATTGCTGTTGTTTATAAGCCACCCATTCTGTGGTATTCTACTATGGTAGCCCAAAGGCACCAAAACTGGGACTCTGCAAGTGTTGTACAAGCATTTCACCTTCCAGGAACATCTGACAAAGTCTTGAAAGAATTTTCGCATCTTCAATGCTTACCAAATTAAAAACTTGCAACAAAAGAAACTAAGGTTATGTGTTGCCACACCATCAGCTTACTGCATTTGATATTGTTTCCAGAATGACTGTTCTAAAGGAAAACTGTAGTGGTCATAGAAATATGACCATGGCCTTTAAAAAAGACACAGATATATCAGCAATTATTTTTATTGAAAAAAGACAGTTCCATGTAATTCAAGAAAAAACTGTGGCCATTTTTGTTATTATAAAATATACACAAACATTATTCAAAATGTCTACATCCTAGATTCCAGGGGAAAAAGCTTTGCTTTTAAATACCACTGAGATGATCTGAAGGCCCAAAGCTTCACCGTAATCCTGCCGCTGCCCAGGATTGAGGTCACATAACAGAAAGTAAGCAGACCTGAGAAGCATGGGGGCAGAGTCACTGGACTTCCTAGCTTTAGCAGATTTCTCATATCATCCTAGAAAAGCTTTGACCTTAGAAATTATATATATGCTCATGGCTCCTGAAATCCTAAGAAAATAAAACAGATAATCATTTCTATCATGGTGTCTTGAAGTAAGAGGTTGTGGGAAGGGAAGAAATAAGCAAGGTTAAGGGATGAAGCGTGATGCTGAAGGTTGAATACCATCTATTTCTCGCCTCGATGCCTTGTTAATGCAGTTTTCCTTTCCATCTCTCTTCAACTGACTCACCCTTATTCATCCCTCAACACTGGTCTTGGGCACAGCTGCCCTGGACATCTTCTATGAATAGAACACTGAACTCCCCTGAACCTCTCTAGCATCTCCCTAGCATCATTATCACCTATCATGAATTGTGTTTGTCTTGCCCAGGAGTATAAAAAGTCCCTTGATGAGAAGGATCCTGTTTTACTCATCTCTGTGCTCATACAGCTCTGCTTGGTATTTAAGAAAAAGTGTGTTCAATAAATGTTGATTACTCAAAATAAATTAAAGATTTAAATAAGAGCTGACACCATAATATTCCTAAAATTAAAAGTAGGGAAGTAGTTCTTTGACATTGGTCTTGGCAATGATTTCTGTGCATATGACACAAAAATAACAAGCAACAAAAGCAAAAATCAACAAGTGGAACTATGTCAAACTAAAAGTTCCTACACAGCAAAAGAAACAAATCAGCAGAATGAAAAGGCAACTTAGAGAGTGGGAGAAAATATTTGCAGGTAAGTGTCAATATCTAAAATACATAAAGAAATCATATGCCTCAATAAGAAAAAGCAAACAATTTAATTTAAAAGTGGGAAGAGAAAGCAAGTAGACATTTTTCTAAGAAACATCCAATAGCCAACGTGCACCTGAAAAAATTCTCAATATTACTAATTATCAAGGAAATGGAAATGAAAACCACAATGAGGTATCACCTCATACTTGTTAGCATGGCTATCATTAAGAGATAAGAGATAAGTGTAGGAGAGGCTGTGGAGAAAAGGAAGCACCATGGGTATTGCTGGTGGGAATTTAAATTAGTATGGACACTATGAAAAACTGTCCCTCAAAAATTAAAAATGAAAGTACCATTATCTAGTCATTCCACTCTTAGGTACATATCCAGAGGAATAAAAACAGGATATTGAAGATGTATGTGCTCTCTCGTGTTAATTGCAGCATTATTTATGTTAGCCACAATATGGAAACAACCTAAATGTCAACCTAAGGGCAAATATACAAAGATGTGGTACATATATAAAATAGAATATTACTCAGCCATGAGAAAGAGGAAAATTTTGTCATTTGCGGCAACATGGATGAATCATAAAGGCATTGTGCTGAGATAAACCAGACGTTACAAATACTGCATGACATTAGGTGTGTAAGGAATACAAAAAAGCCCAATTTATAAGAACAGAGAATAGAATGGTGGCTACCAGGGCTGAGGGTTGAGGGAACTGGGGAGATGTTGTTAAGGGTATAAACATGCAACCAGTAGACACATAGATATGTCTGTCCTGGAGATCTAATGTACAACAAAGTGATTATAGACAATGTACTATACCATAAATTTCAAGGTTGTTGAGAGGCTAGATCTCAATTATTCCTGCCACACAAAAAAAAGAGATGATAATCATGAGATGTGACAAAAGTGTTAGCCAATTCTAAGGTGGTGATCATATTGTAATATGTCAGTGTATCAAGTCAGCTTGTTGTTTACCTTGGCCTTACACAATGATATATGTCAATCATAGCTCAATTAAACTTAAATAAATATTGATTAAATAAATCAAATTGATATGATGTTAGCATCCCCTAAACAATACCCAGAAATGCTCTAGTATATCCTAATATGGATCCTAAAGATAGTTATATTTGTTCTTTCCACTTATCCTTTAATTTGTCTTAGCAACAAAGTGTTTACCTCAATTTATCTTCCAAGCTAGCCGAATTTCACTGGTTGCATTGTGATTTTCATTGACTTTATTTTCTTTTACCAACTCAGTTGCAGAAAAGCAACAGAAACTAAAAATTCTGTCACTGTCAGCAAAAACAAAAACATTCAAACTGTTTCTATTAGTCTCCACTTTTGTTTTAACATATGGTCTTTAAAGCAAAACTTTTAAAGCAGAGAGAAGAGAAAGCCACCATTATATTCAGCGTTATTTTATTTTACTGTCACTTGTCAAATGCCACATTTTATAATAATACTATTCTTTTTTCCTTAAACCCTCCTCAAGATTTCCAGTTGATACATTTTTTAGTCTCCCAAATTCCAAATCTAGAAGCTGACATTGACTTCTCCTTTCCCTTTACCCAACCCACAGAATATTTGATTAGTTCTCCTATCCTCCTGTTATTCCTTCACAGACTCGCTTATGTTTATCTTTTCATTCTTTTATTATTAATTTTGACTTTGAGCTCAGTTATTTCAGCAGCCTCCTAAAATAATTCTTGATTTGGACTTCTTTCACCTCTGTGTACAACAAGATTAGTCTTCCTAAATCATCATCGAGATTTTGTCATATCCATCCACAAAAGACTTGTGTAATTCCTTCATCTGGTATCCAAAGCCATACATGATCTGTGCTGGTTCACAAACTAGGAAGTTTCCTGAATGAAATCTCAACCTGACTTCCACACATAAAGGGCAAGAGAGACTGAGGAAAGAGGCAGGACATTCTGGATTGGTAGTGGCAGGTTTAATAAGCAAAGGAACTTACATTTGAGGTTGCCAGAAACTTAAAAGTTTATATAGAGGCCTCAACTGGGTTCAGTCACACGCACACAGTCCAGATGGTCTCACCAACACACTGTTCTTCGAGATGGCAGCCTCAAAAGCATCTTCTGCTGTGGAAATGGTGGTCAAAAGGTATGACACTTATAATGCCTCTACTTCCTTTATGGACCCCTGACTGCTATGATCATTGGCACTAAGTGTGGTTTCAGGGAAATAAAACCTTAAGAATGGGAATCTATCATTTATTTTTAAATTAAAATTTCTATTTTGAGATAAAGGTACATTCATACACAGTTGTAAGAAATAATGCAGAGATAACTTGTACCCTTTACCTAGTTTCCTCCTGTTGTGATATCCTGTAAAACTATAATTTAGTATCACAACCAAGATATGGGTGTTGATGCAGCCCATACAGAAAACATTTTTATCACCAGAAGGATCCATCATGATGCCCTTTTACAGCCACAACCTTTGTCAAAAATTACTTGGGTATATTTGTATGTTTAATTCTGCATTCTGTTCTGTTGCATTGACCTAGTTCTGAATCTGATGTTTCATTCAATTGTCTATTTGATGTATATACTTTGTTCTTTGGACACTTATGTGCTTTCTGGCACAGATATTTCAGGCACAGTTTGGTTTCTTTA
The DNA here is from genome assembly GCF_021234435.1 of Artibeus jamaicensis. Taxonomy (NCBI): domain Eukaryota; kingdom Metazoa; phylum Chordata; class Mammalia; order Chiroptera; family Phyllostomidae; genus Artibeus; species Artibeus jamaicensis. The sequence continues at coordinate 18,381,242 of NW_026522025.1, read as the reverse complement.
CTTCCCAAACCTAGAATGATCCATTTCCTCAAAGAGCCCTGTTTCCTTTCTGTGAAGGATAGCACAATATTTAGAAGACAAGATCTGAGCACTTCTCATTCTATTACCTCTAAAATTATCTCCCATGAAAGCCATCCATTATAAACTGAATGTTGGCATTTCTCTAAAATTTATATGTTGAAGCTGTGACCCCAGTAGGAAGGTATTTGGAGGTGGAGGCTTTTGAGAGGTAATGATGTTGAGATGAGGTCATGAGGGTGAGGCCCCATGATGGAATTAGTGATCTTGTATAGAGAGGAAGAGAAACCAGAGCTCTAAATCTCTCGAGTGTAAGAACAGGGCAAGAAGATGGCCATCTGCAAGCTAGGAAGCAGGTTTTCAGTTTTTACCAGGAATAGAATCTTCCAGTGTCTTGATCTTGGACTTCCCGGCCTCCATAACTGTGAGAAATAAATGTCTGTTGTTCAAAACATCTAGTTTATAGTGTTTTGTTAGAGTATTCCAAGTTCACCAATACAGAAACTTGGTGCTGAGTGGGGGTGCTGTTCTAATAAATACCTAAATGAGTAGAAGAAGCTTCAGAACTGGGTAATGGGTAGACACTAGAGAATTTTTGATATGCATACTACAAAAAGCCAAGATTTCTATGAAGGGATTATTAAAGGTGATTCTGACAAGAACTCAAGAAAAATAGAGAAGAGCTGTTATAGGGTAAGTGGAGGCAGTCTGAGTTATTAAAGGAAGCAGTGTTTGCATAACCTTGAATGGGCCTGATAAGTGGTATTCTCATAGCCTTGAGACTGAGTCTGATAAATAGTTCCCATAGCCTTTAGTGGGCTGGCATGCATAGTACGAAGCTCTGTTGCATAAGATCTGTTGGCAACCTTCCGGCTTTGTCTGTATTCTAGTACTTAAGCAGCTAGGGACTCCCTGCTGGGTGCCACGAAAGGCGACAGGTGACATGCAGTGTGCCATACAGAGACATGCAGGGAGATGTGTAGTTTGCAGTGTGCGTGGCTCACCCACCCATGAATAAAGGCATGTCAGACATGCCAACAGCTCCGTGAATATTCTTCTGTCTGCCCAAATACCGTGGCCCTGTCAGGCCTGACAGCAACACAGCTGTCGAAAAAGCTTTTTTATTTTAGAGAATACATAAATAATTATCATCAGGATGTTGGTAAAAATATGGATGGTAGAGGTCATTCTGGTGAGGTCTGGAAATGAAGAACATGTTATTGGAAACTATAGAAAAGGTGATACTTGTTGTAAAGTGGCAAAGAATTGTGTTGAATTGTGTTGCAAGTGATGAAATTGAATATTTAGCTGAGGAAATACCTAAACAAAGTATTAAAGGAGTGGCTTGGTTCTTCCTGATTGCTTACAGCAAAGTGTGAGAAGAGGTAAATGAATTTGATAAAGAGAGATCTGATCAGATCACTGGGGAAGACGAGGAACAGGCCATTGGAGGAGGTTGCCCAAGGCAGTGTAAACAGTTCAGGACAGGAATGGCTGAGAAGCTGACTGCCTCCATAGTCCCTGGAATTACAGGCCAGAAGATTTAAAATAAAAGGACAGAGACTGGCTCTCAGGCTCTCTGGCTCTCTTCCTCCAGGATGCTTGGATGATTGTGCTGCAGCTGCCTGCATTTCCCCATGGACAGTATTTTGGATGGGAAGGAATTCTGGGTTCAGCCCAGGATCGGGCTGGCCTGGCAGAGGGTGGCAATGTTATTTTTCTTTGGCTGTTCTAGAGGGGACGAGCTCTGAGACAGGAACCTGCCATTCTGCGAAAAATTGTGCAGCTTTTGTATCTTATGTTGTTTTGGTTTGTAAACTAATCATATAGAAATGAGATCATTTAAAACTAACAGGGGGGAATGATAGAACTCGGGTGTTATAAAGTTTAGCCTTAATTGATAGACTTAAGTGAGTAAAGCTATAAAGAGTTAGAGTTTCACCTTAATTGATAGGCTTAACTGACTAATGCATGTGGAAAGCTGTTACTCAAAAACTGTGTAGCATTTAAATAAATACTCCTTTCCTTTATCATCAAAACTTTGCCTCTGGAATTTGCCTAGAGAGTGATGGTGGGCAGCAAGACTCCAATTGCTGTTCGGTGACAAATTGAAAAATAAATTATTAGGTAAAAAGGAAGCAGAACCTAAAAATTTGGAGAATTCTCAGCTTGCCCATATTGCATAAAAAATGAGAAAATGTGTTCAGAAGAGGACACTAAGGGTGCGGACAGTCATTTAATAAAGAGATTATTAGCATGGCTATCAGCCCCTGCCCTGAGCAGAAACACTGCCAGTTTGAACTGAAGAGGACAGAGAGAGGATGAACTGAAGGAAAACTATTAGACTTCTTGGATCCTACAGGAAAATATCATAGAGCTATTCAGCTGCTAATGTGGGTATTCTTCACAATCACAGGGAAGAACACCCTGAAAGGTGATTCAGAAAAAAATCAGGGCTGCCTCCTCCATTTCTAAGGAGCAGGGAGGACATTGCCTCCGTTTCAAGAGTCCATACAGCAACCTTCCAGAGCCATGAAAGCGAGGTGCTTGGAGTCGTAGAGGTGGGGTACCCAGAGCCTTGATGGCACCTTCCCCACCTGACAGAGTCCCAGAGTGAGGGTGGTATCTATGCCCCCGCCCTGAAAAAAAGGAAAAAAGAAAACAGGAAAAAAAATCTGTGCATCTGTAACAGTTCAGACCCACCATCTTCCATCCTCATTCTCCTAATTCAAAATTAATCATTTAAGATTCATCATTTAAAGTTCACTCCTGAAAGATTTTGCCATAATATCTGATAAAGGGTTAATTTCCAAAAGGTATAAAGAACTCATACAACTAAACAATAAATAATCTGTTAAAAAATGGGCAGACCAAAATAATCACTTTTCTAAAGAGACATACAGCTGGCCCATAGACATATGAAAAGATGCTCACCATCACTAAGCATCAGGGAAATGCAAATTAAATCACTTCACACCTATCAGAATGCCTATTGTCATCAATAAATCAATAAAAAACAAGTATTGGAAAGGATATTGAGAAAAGGGAACCATTGTGGACTGTTGGTGGGAAATGTAACCGCCACTATGGAAAGCAGCATGAAGGTTCCCCCCAAAATTAAAAGTAGAACTACATTGTGACCCAGCAGTTCCACTTCTGAACATGTACTGGAAAAAAAAACAGGTACTTCCAGTCACAATGGCGGCATAGGCAGACATGGCTTGCCTCTTTGTACAACTACATCAAAATTACAATTAAAATATAGAACAATCATCACTTAGAACCATCAGAAATTGAGTTGAGTGGAAGTCTGACAGGTTCAAAATTGAAAGGTGAAATATGTATACGATCTGAAGAGACACCAGAGCATGACAACTTCAAAATTAAAGAAACCACATCCACCACCCAGGCTGGTAGGAGGGGTGTAGGCATAAAACGGGCCGGTCCCACATCCAAGTGTGGTAGATAAAAATTCGGGACAGATATCTTGGGAGCAAGGAGTCCCAGATTCATACCATGCATCCCAGCCCAGGGTTTCCGTGCTAGGAAGATAAGTCCATAAAACTTCCAGCTGCAAAATCCAGCAGAGATTGAGTCAGTGGAAGAAACCTCTAGAGCCCCAAACAGTTCCTCTTAAAGAACCCACATACCCACTCGCCTATTCAGACTCACTCCCTCTGAACTCCAGCACTGGGATAGAACCTTGAAAGGCACCAGTGGCATTCTGGGAAAAACTGAATTGTCTGGCATCAAGGCAAGCAGAGGCCATTGTCCCTTTTCTAAACCTCCCGGCCCCACAGAGCCACAGAACCAGCAAGCAGGTGCCATATCTGAGACTCCATCGACTTGGCTAACACTGTTTGATACTCCTTGAAGATCCCCAGAGACATTGCTCCAACTTACTGGCTCACCCAAGCTTTTCCATATGAATGGCTGGTCTTGACTTAGGATGCACAACTTTCTAAATGCTATTAAACAAGCAACAATTGGCCTCAGTGAGCCCCAGGACTGGCACTAGCAGCAGCCAGGCTAGATTCACAGCTTAGCTTTGCCTGCAAATCTCCAACCCTAGCACAAGTAACAGCCATCTCAGATTGCTTTATAACTCAGGCAGGGTGACCCTGGGAAAAACTCAGATGGGAACAGACCTTGGCTGACACCATCCAGGAAAGCATAAGGCACCCAGTGGACTGCTACAGACCACATCAGAGAACCATCACCCTACCTCTGAACAGCTGATCCTCCACGGAGGGCAGAGTTTGTTAGTCAGTGGTCACAGCCAGTCCTTGCAGGTGATTGGCCTGGGTAAATCCCTCCCATTGATCTGCCAACAGCAACCAAGGCTCAACTACAAGAGGAGGATGTACTTAACCGACATGAAGAATGCACCTCGAGTACCCACCTTGGGTGATGAGAAAGGCTGTACCACTGGACCCTATGCAATAACTACTACATTAGGCCCCACTTCCAAGACACAGTCAAAGCATGTTTACCTAATACATACAAACAAATACCAGAAGGCTACTAAAATGAAGAGATAAAGAAATATGGCCCAAATGAAAGAAGAGATCAAAACTCCAGAAAAAGAGCTAAAGGAAACAGAGATTATCTATCAGATGCAGAGTTCAAAACATGGTTTATAGAAATGCTGAAGGAACTTAGTGATGACCTCACCAGCACAAAAAGACCCAGTCAGAAATGAAGGATACACTAATTGAAATAAAGAACAATTTACAGGAAAACAACAATAGAGTGGATGAAGCTGAGAATCAGATCAGTGATTTGGAACACATGTAAGAAAAACACAACCAATCAGAACAACAAGAAGGAAAAAGCAAGCAAAAAATGAGGGTAGTATACAGCCTCTGGGACAACTTCAAGAGGTCCAACATCTGCATCATATGCGGTGACATAAAGAGAAGAGAAAGAGCAAGAAATTGGAAATCTATTTGAAAAAATAATGAAAGAAAACTTCCCTAATTGGTGAAGGAAATGGAAGTCTAGGAAGCACAGAGAGTTCCAAACAAGTTGGATGCAAAGAGACCCACTTCAAGACACATCACAATTAAAATGCCAGAGATTACAGAACAAGGGAGAATCTTAAAAGCAGCAAGAGAACAGAAGTTAGTTACCTATAGGGGAGTCCCCATCTGATTGTTAGCTTATTTCTCAAAAGAAACTTTGCAGGTTAGAAGAGATTGGCAAGACATACTCAAAGTCATGAAAAGCAGGGACCTACAACCAAGATTGCTTTTTCCAGCAAAGCTATTATTTAGAATTGAAGAGCAGATAAAGAGCCTCCCAGACAAGAAAAAACTAAAGGAGTTCACCATCAGTTCATCATCATAAGGAACTTATTTAAGAAAAAGAAAATGCAAACTATGAACAATAAAATGGTAATAAATACATATCTACCAACAACTGAATCTAAAAAACAAAGCAAGCAAGAACAGTGACAGAATCATGGATACAGAGAGCATCTTGATGGTTGCCTGATGGGAGGGAAGGGTAGGAGGATGGGGGAAGAGGTGAAGGGATTAAGAAGTACAAATAGGTAGTTACAGAATAGCCATGGGGATGCAAAGTACAATATAGGAAATGGAGTAGCAAAAGAACTTATATGCATGACCCATGGACACAAACAATGGTAGGAGGATTGCTTGAGTCAGTGGGGGTGTTGGGTGGAGGGGGAAAGAAAGGGAAATATCAGAACAACTGTAATAGCATAATCAATAAAATATGGTTCAAATTTTTTTAATAAAAAAGAAAAAGCACAATACATTAATTTGAAAGCACATATATACACCTATGTTCATTAAAGCATTATTTACAATAGCCAAGATGTAGAAGCAACCCATGTGCCCATCAATATGACCAACAGATAAAAGAGGTAGTACATACATAAAATAGAATATTACTTGGCCATAAAAAAGAATAACATCTTACTCTTTGCAAAAGCATGGATGGAACTAGTGAGTATTATACTAAGTAAAATAAGTCAGACAGAGAAAGACAAATACCATATGATTTCACTTATATGTGGAATCTAAATAACAAAATAAACCAACGAAGAAAACAGAAACACACTCATAGATGCAGAGAATGAACTGATTGCCAGATGAAAGGGAATTTGGAGAGATGGGTGAAAAAGATGAAGAGATTAAGAAGTACAAATTGATACAAAATAGTTATGGAAATGTAAAGCACAACATTGGAAATGTAGTCAATAATACTTTAATAATTATGTAGTGTGCCAACTGAGTACTTGAATTATAGAGTAGATCACTTCATAACTTACGTAATTGTTTAACCACTATGCTATACACCTGAAACTAGTATAAAATAGTAGTGAACATCAATTATAATTGAAAAATAAATTTTAAAATGAATTTTAAATAAATAAATAAGGCTCTGCCCAGTGTAGCTCAGTTGGTTAGAATGGCATCCCATAACTGAAAGGTTGCAGGTTTGATTCCCAGTCAGAGCACATACCTAGGTAGGGTGTCAGATTCCCAGTCTTGGTGTGTATGGAAGACAACAAATGGATACTTCTCTCTCACTTCCATGTCTCTCTCTCCTTTCCTCTCTGCTTTCTTCTCTTTTTAAAAGCAATGAAAAAAATGTCCTCAGTTGAGGATAAAAAAAAAACATTTTTAATAATAAATAAATAAGTTCACTCCTGCATGACCTCTAAGAAATATTCTCTGACAACTAACTCCACCCCAACTAAACTGAACTAGGTGTCCCTCCTTCATGCTTCTAGAACATTTGATACATATTTTCTTTGATAAATTTATCATCCTTATTTTTAATAATATATGTGTATATCTATTTTCTCCCCTAGACTACCAACATCTTGAAAACAGAGACCATGTTTCATTCATTTTTATAAGCTTAGGGTCTAAAAATATTATGAACAATTCCAAACACATTAAAATATCATTGATGATTATTTGGAGCATATGTAACAATAAGTGATAGTTACTCTATATGTTAATGAACTTTGAGGTGTTTTGTAATGGTTATTTAGTAACTATTAATTTTTTTAAAATATCTAACAGCTTGAATTTGTCATATTTTCTTCATTGAATATTGTACCGGCTATAATAGAAAAACAAATTTAACCATCACAAGCCCCTGTCTAAGTGAAAATGGAATAGCTTACCAATAGTTTTACTTTGGGTTATTTTTATGAAAGAAAAAAGAAACAATTGAGATTTTCAATACTTTCAGCTTAACTTCTTTCCCTTGATACTCTTTTCTCTCTTCTCCAATGAGGGAAACTTTTTCACCTTAAAAAAAAAATGGCACAGCCATAAACAGGCCTCCAAGCTCTACAGACAGAGAATGTTCAATAAAGCCTCCTAATAAAAACGCTATTGAGCAGATACTGCCAGGAGACCAGTCAGAAAGGGTCAGGGCTTCACTGAAGCAGCCTCAAAGGCGTAGCAAAAGCCTTGCCAAGGGGGATGCTTCTAGCTTTGTTGGTGTCCCCCAAAGACCTCACAGAGCAATCTGAACAATAGCATTCAATTAGAAAAGCTGGATATTGAAAAAATTAAAGTAAATCAAATTTAAAAGCTTGTGTGTCATAAAAATGGGTGACAAAGGTATTATTACTCTTTTATTTTATTATTCCACTACTTTATTTCCTAGAAACATTTGGAAAACTGATTTGGGCCATCTTTTATAGAGTAAGAAGAGAGTTCTCAAAGCATCTTTGTCAACATACTCTCTTTACCAATAAAGTAAGTGAGACCCATGGAATTCAGGTAGACTGCTCAACTAACTTAACCTGGAGCTTAAGTGAGAACCCATGTCCCTAGTCTGATGTCAAAGGTTCTTTCCGTTTATTCAGATGCTTTGCAAACTTCTCTGCACCGTTATATCTTTATAAGTAAATCCATAAATGTACCTGTGGTAGGGCTGCTCCTAAAATGGTTCCCAGGCATCTCCGGCCTTCTGGGCTTCCCTCTCTGTATAATCCTTTGCCCGTGTGTGTGAGCTACAATTTAGAGACTTGCTTCTAATAAATAGAATACAGTAAAAATAATGATACATCTCTTCCAAGATTAAGTCATCAAAGACTGAGACTCTGTCTTTCTGCCCCTCTCTTGCTGGTGCTCTTTTGCTCTCTGATGAACCAAGCAGCCATGTGGGGTCAGCCTCAGCTCAAAAGCCTGTGAGAAACTAAATCCTACCAATAACCATTTGTGTGACTTGGAAACAGAGCCTTCCCCAGTTAAGCTTCAGAAAAGACTGCCAACTCAGCTGACACCTTTATTGCAATCTTGTCCCTGAGTTAACCTGTGCCCAGATTGCTGACCTACAAACACTGTAAAATAATAAATGTTGTTATTTTAAGCTACTAAGTTTTGGGGTTATTCATATTTCCTAAACTGAAGATTCCTTTTCTATAACACAACCCACTCTTTTTACAGGTGTCATCTGCCAATCGCTGGTGGGAATTGGGGCTCTGGAAATGACATAAATATGTTGATTGTTATCCTGGCTCATACTGTATCTATGAGTAATAAATTAACCTTTGTCTCTGACTCAGGAGTCTTGTGTATTCTATCATCATTCATGAGACTGCAGCAGGCTGACTTGTTAGTTCTGAGTAAGACTCTTCCCAGTTCTCAAAAATGAGATGTTCAACAACAAAAATAAATATTTTTCTACATTTTCACAAATAGTCCTAATAACACAACTGTGATTATATGTATTTTGATATATTAACTCCATTTCCCTGTGATTCTTCCTGAGACAAACGAGTAAAATGATGCAGGGTCTTGGGGACAGTGACGAATAGGTAGAAAAGGCAGAGACATGGCTTTTGAGTTTCAAAACCCAAGACATTTCATGTTCAAGGGTTTGAGTTTCTGATATTCCAAGATCTGAGCTTTTAAAAACATCAAAATGTATGCTATAAATAATAGATTGAAAAGAAAAAACAAAGTCACTCACATCGCCTCCAGGCTAGACAAAGACTTCCTTTGACAGTGGAGGTGTGAGCAGTGGGAGGAAGAAGGAAGACAATGAAGGCAAAAAGTCTACGTGCACTGGGTTCTCTAGAAAGAGCACTTAGAGGCTGAAGACTGAGAGGCATAGAAACCCAGGACTCTGAGAGGAGAGAGGGTCTGTGTTCTCTGTTTTCATATAAAGCAGAGGCAGCTGCGTTACCTTTCTGCAATACGGTAGGAGAAGAGCAGATAAGATGCCTGTGAGGCTCATTGAGATGGAGGGATTCCCCCTGTATCATTGTGGTCCAGGAGCATAGCCAAGGGGGTTTGGTATACAAAGTGAGGTACAGAGGCCAAGTGATTCAAACAGTGGTATAGAGTAGTAACATATACAAACCAATTACTAAAAGTAGAAAAAAATAATGTACATCTCAATTAATGTCATAGTGGGTAAATGACAGTAACCAAGGATGAGATGAAATCCTCCTCAAGTCCCCATAAGCTCTTTGGAACTTAGATGCAATATGGAAAAAATGTGTAGCAGGGCAGGTATGCCTGAAATGATTGCATTAACCAAGGGTTAGCCTTTGCCAGCAGGCAAAAGAGGGGTTCAAAATAAAAACTTATGAAATAATAAGCCCTCGCTGGTGTGGCTTAGTGGATTGAGCCCCAGCATGCAAACCAAAGGGTTGCTAGTTCAATTCCCAGTCAGGACACATGAATGGATTGCAAGCCAGGTCAGGTCCCCAGTAGGGAGTGTGCAAGAGGCAAACACACACTGATATTTTTCTCCCTTTCTTTCTCCCTCCCTTCCCCTATGTCTAAAATAAATAAATAAAATTTATTTTAAAAAAAGATGTGCCTATGTATTTGTTTTTGTATATAGTTTGTGTCTTGAAATCTATCCTAGCTAGACTTGCAATCCTAAAACAATTGAATTTAAAAATACATGTACTATGATTCATCATTTAAAAAAAGACAAAGAAAACCAGGGCTCCTTTTATATTCTTGGCCAGTTTCCTAAATTTTCCTGCTCTCATTATTTATGGGCTCCCAGAACTGCAGATTGAAACCATGAGGCACCACCTGACACTATTTCTACAACGAAGGGATTTGTAAAACTACTTGTAGCTAAACAACTGGGAGTCATATAAATAATGCAAACTATTCCCTACCTCAGCCTCTTCTGACTATGACTAACTCTTCTGACTATTACTATTTTGCAAAACAGGAAATTGTCCATTTCAACTTGATATGAATTTGCTCTGTATAAGTAAGAAGATAAAATAAATTTTATTTACAAGGTCTCAATTTTGCATGTAAATATGTACATTCTATTACTCAGAGCCTGGAGAACTTTAACGTCATGTGTGTTTTCAGAATCTCTCTACATTCTTTCAAAATTGTACCCTAAGGGTCCATTTTTATTTTATATATTTTGAAAACAGAAAAGTTAAATGATATTAGAAAACTAGATGCATTTTCAATCTTCTGTAAAGCTTTTTCTTCCAGGACATTTAATTAATTTTTATAACAGTCAAGCAGCACTTCCAAAGGTTAAATTATTTTTAAAGTATCTACCAAGCCAAGATATCTTAAAAAGATTACTTATTTAGCTGTCTATAAAGGAATGCAAGATGACAAGAGCAAAAAAGAGAAAAGGTATATGATGCAACAAGGGCAGTGGTACAAAGTAGTCACCAGTCCTGGGAAAAGGTTATGTCTGAGAGACAGAGAAAGGAAGAGATTAAAGTCGTATTTCCCAAACACAAATCTTCCACAGACCTGCCTTGCACATGAACGTCTTGCCCAAATATCTATGACATTGCTGCATCATACCAATGTTCTAACTCTCTATTCAAAGCTCCCTGGTAAGCCACCAACTCTGGCCACTTTTATGCATATAGTATGCATATATGCATATAGTATATGCAAACACTTTTATGCATATACTATATCTTAAAGCCTAATGAAATCACACACACACACAACAAGGCCTCTGTCTGGCCCTGTTTGATTTATCCCCACTGATTAACCCACAAGATCTATGTAGTGCTCACTGCCAGGTAAGTCTACCTTTCTGATCCTAAGATCTTTTACTTTGTCTGACCTACCCAATAAACCCTGATATCATTTGAGAGTTGGGAATGTGACTACTATAATTTTCTTATTCACAAAAGAGCCCAGGCCCTTGTTGGTACTCAATAAACCACTTGCTGAATTGAAGCAACTCTAAAAAAACTTTCAGACTATAAAAATTAAATTTCTTTTTAAATTTATTTTTATTGTATATGCTTCCATTACCATTTATTCCCTCAACTCCCCTCCCCCTGGCAAACACCATACTATTGTCCATGTCCATGAGTCTTTTCTTTCCTTTTCACTTGATCTCTCCACCCCCAAAATTAACATTTTTTTTCCATGGGGCCCCACAGTTGGTGCTTTTATTTTATTTTATATATTTCATTTTACATTAATTCTATTTTTTTAGTTTATTTAATTGTTGTTCAAGTACAGTATTCTGTCTTTTACTCCCATCCCAGCCCCTCCCCAGTGCTCCCCACCTCCCTCCCATTTCCACCCCCCTTAGTTTTTGTCCATGTGTCCTTTATACTTGTTCCTATGAATCCTTCCCCTTTCCCCCTAGAAGTCCGTCCCCTCTCTCCTCTGGCCCCCGTCAGTCTGTTCTCTATTTCAGTGTCTTTGGTTATATTGATTAGGCTACTACAGTTGTCCCAATTTTTCCCCTTTTGCTCTCCTCCACCCAGCACCACCCACTCCCTCGGGTGCCCCCCAACACACACCATTGTTCATGTCTATAGGTCATGTCTATAAATTCTTTGCCTACTCTACTTCCTAGACTTTACAGCCCCATGGCTGTTCTGTAACTATCTATTTGTACCTCTTAATCCCCTTACCTCTTCACCCATTCCCACACACCTCCCTCCAACCTGGCAACCTTCAAAAACGCTCTCTGTTCTTCTTGTTTGCGTAATTTGTTTTTTAAATTCAATTGTTGGTAGACGTGTATTTAAATAAGTTCCTTTAACATTTCATATAATAATGGTTTGGTGATAATGAAGTCCTTTAGTTTTTTGTTTTGTTGTTTGTTTTTTTTTATGGTGTTGTTTTTTGTTTTGTTTTATTTGGGGGGGTGGTCTGGGAAGCTCTTTACGTGCCCTTGTATTCAAAATGATAGCTTTGCTGGATAGAGTAATCCTGGCTGTAGGTCCTGCTTTTCATGACTTTGAATATTTCTTGCCAATCCCTTCTAGCCAGCAAGTTTCTCTTGAGAAAAAAGAGAGAGTGGTGCAGATCAAGATCAGCCCCCACCTATGTTTTGCCCAGGCGAGCCTGCCTGAGCTGTAAAGCAATCTGAGATGGCTGCTAGTTGTGCTGGGCTTGGAAATTTCCAGGTGAAGCCAAGCTGTGAACCTAAACTGGCTGCTGCTAGTGCTGGGCCTGGGGCCATTTAGCAAGAGGTCCAGAAGACTAGGGTCTCAGGAGGCTGACTGTTGCTCGTTTGAGAGGATTTAGGAAGTTGCGAAGCATGAGCCAAGACCAGGCATTCATGTGAAAAAGCCACTGTGAACAGCTTGGGTGAGCCCATAAGCTGGGTTGGAAGAGTGTCAGGAGATCTCCAGGGTGGGGCAAACAGTTTTAGCCAGATTGATGGAGTCTCAGATACAGCACCTGCCTGCCAACTCTGCGGCTCTGTAGGAGGAGGGTTCAGTAAAGGAACAAGGCCTCTACCTGCCTTTCCATTAGGAAGAAAGCTGCCCCCAGCTCTCACCTTGATGCCAGATACTTCTGTTCCTCTCTGAATGCCACTGGTGCCTTTCGAGCTACTATCCCAGTCCAGGAGCTCAGAGGGAATGAGTCTGAGTAAGACCGTGTGTGGATTCTTTAAGAAGAACTTCATGAGGATCCATCAGTTTCTTCCACCGACTCAGTCTCAGCTAGTTTTTGCAGCCAAAAGTTATGGGGACTTATCTTCCTGGCACCACGGAGCCCTGGCAGGGGAGCCTGGTGTTAGCCTGGGACTCCTCAGTCCTGAGATATCCCTCTCAAATTTTTATCCACCACACATGGGTATAGAACAAGCCATTCCACATCTTCACCTGCCCTACCAGTCTGAATGGATGTGGTTTCTTTAATTCTGCAGTTCCATTCAACTCAATTTCTGATGGTTCTGAATGATGGTTGTTTTATAGTTTTAATTTTGTTGTAATTTTGATGCAGTTGTATGAGGAAGTGAGCCATGTTTATCTATGCCACCATTTTAACCAAAAGTTCCAAAATTAAATTTCTTGATTCTGCAAAAATTTATCTTACAATCTTCCACAAAGAATTTATCAGAAGAGTGACCCCAGTCTAAGTTGTTGACTCTGGGTATCAACTTTATATATTAGCTAACTTAAAGAGGCACCGACAAATAGCAATTACAACTTCTTATTTAGGGCTTTTGGACTCTGATTTCCAGCATTTTTTATTACAAGAGGCAAGGAAAAACTAAATTTAGGTGTTCCTGAACCCTCTATTTCAGAGATTTTGTTGCAAATAAAAAAGTAAGTTGTTAAGTAAAGTAGAAATGAACCAGAATCAGATGAATAATGTTTTCTTCAAATCAGATATGACTGTAAAAGTATAAGACAAAGGTGATTAGCAATAAAGTATGTTCCTGAGTACAAGACTTTCCAGAAACTTTTACAATATATCTTGATAGTACAAAATCATTCAGATTCATAAACCCTGATGAAAAGTAGATAAATATAGCCTGTACCATCTTTCTTTTTTATTAGCCTTCAAGATATCTTTCTCCTTAATTACATGCACATGCTTCCCTTTTAATCTAATCTCTCCAATTTTTTACCAATTGCATATTTCTTGTGCTTAGCATCATGACATTTTGGTAACCAGTTTTACAGAGCAGGGAAGTAACAGTTTTCAAAAGCCAGAGATTTAATTTTCTTACCTCATAATCTAATTCCAAATGGAATTCTGCATTTTAAAAAACTATGTATGGAGATCAAGTCAATATACCTGGTGTAAGCTACCCATTCTAGAGTATTTTGTTATAGCAGCTCAAAGGGACAAAGCTTCTTTAAGATAATTATTTTGAATTCTTTGTCAGGCTATTCGTTTAGGGTCAGTTACTAGAGATTTCTTTTATTCCTTTGATAGTGTCATCTTTTCCTGATTCTTCATATTCCTGTAGGATTACTTTGATATTTGCACGTTTGGAGAGATCAAGACCTCTCTCAAGACTCAGTGGACTGGGCGAAAGACCTTCACCTGTCAACATGGCTAAATTCTGGCCCTTTGTACCTAGCTGCCCTGGAATCTATAATCTCTTTTTTTTATTTTCAAGAGTTTATAATCTCTTGCTTCCTCTGGTGTCCACTCCTTTCCTCCTCTCCTGGGAAAAAAAGCTTTATTTTCTGTTCCTTTCCTCAATCTCACAGAGCCAGGCCAGGTGCAGGAAGCCACTTGCCCCGGCTACTTTGTTCTTAGCTGCACCAAGAGTCACAGGCCAGTTCATACAGCTCTCCGTGTGGAGCAAGACAGAAAAGCCCTTCAGGGAGTGTACTGAGAGACATCCTCTACTCCTCCCTCACTGGGGGAGAAGGTTCAATTCTGTGTCTTTTCCCAATCTTGCAAATCTGTGTTGGCTTCAGGGAGTCTCCCTCCCCTTTTCCTTTGCTCCTATTTGTTCAAGACACCTGAACAGTGTGGATTTCTTCAGCCCTCAGCATGAGGCAAGACAAAGCAGCTCCCTGGGGCCCACAGTGAACGGCAGGAAGAACAGGTCCATGGTCCACTGTTCCCCTACCCCACCCAACCCCCCACACGCCCAACTGTAGAAGTCACAGGCTCAGGCTGAATCCATCTCTCACAGCTCTGAGCAGTGCCACTTCAGGAGAAGGGATGATGCAAATAAATTAGAATTGCTCTTGTTATCCATTTCAATGCAGCTGTTTCCAGTTCTCTGTTTGTCTGGGATGCTGCAGTTTCTTAGCTGGATTCTGGACTTCTCATAAATGTAGGACGGGTCTGCCTATCCCACCATTTTTCTAACATCACTGAAAACACTTCAGTGAAATTCATTTTAATAATACATTTTCTTTAACTCCATATACCCAAACTCTTACTTCAACTTATACTCACTGTGGGAAAAGTATTGAATATATATTTTACACTCTTTTTTTTACATATTAAGTCTTTGGGCTCAGTACAAGTGTACATTTTACATTTACACCACATCTCACCGCGGAATCTCATTTCAAGTGTTCAACAGCCGCATGTAGTTAATGACTATAGTTGCTTCGGACAGTGCAGCTCTAGGCCTTCTCCCTATCCATGGCCCACTACAGATCTTACTTCTGCTCCTACAAGGATTCTCTTTGTTTATTACCCTCTAGGGCAGTAAGTGAGACATCATGGAGAATGTCTTACCCAGAGCCGAGTGGTTTTCATAGCCCTCCTGAACTCCATGTATGTTCAAAGAGTTTACTGACAATCTTGTGGGTTAAATAATCACAGACCGTTGCTTGCTAAGTTTGTGTATCTTCAGAACAGCATTCCCTCAGAAAAATATGTATTGCTGTGCTTCAATCCTTTGTAGAAAAATCCCAAATAAAGATCTTGTGTAGACATTATCTTGAGATATCGTAGGAGAGACCTAAATTTAGCAGACACCTTGGATCTTTGTATGACCTCTCGCCAAGAGTGCAACTTTGCCTGCATTGGCTTTGGTGACGGTTAAAGAAGTAGTTGGCATTTCTTTTCTTGAAAATCTCTCGGTCAATGCAGACTGCAAGTTGAGGTAAAGAATGTCTCCCTTTCTAAAAATGTACGTCCTTCTACCTTTGCTTACAGTAAAGTACCCAATTCTCTGGTTTGCCCAGGATGTAGAATTTTTCATTTCAAGACTGAAACATTTCCAGGTTAACAGGAATAAGCTTGCCACACTAGTCTGCAGATAGGTCAGATTTAGACTTAGATTTTTTTATTTTCCTCTGAGGAGTTTGTTTTACAAAATTTTACTCCTACTGCTAGTCAGGATCTGTCATTGTGGCCACCACTTCCAGGTTCTAGGTGCTTGGTGAGTTATGGGTTGCATTTCAATGCATATATCAGAAATCTGATTATAGAAGTGTACCTAAATAGAGAAAATTTTTTTCAATAACTAGAAGTACAAAAGTAGACAGCCTAGAAGTAGCCATGGTAACTTTATAAATGCATAAAGGACTCTGGTTACATCTAACTTTCTTCTACTCAACTTGAGCACTTCACTTTTGTCCTTATGGTCATGAAGTGGCTACTCCATCTTCAGAAACTGCATAAATATTTTAGGCAGGGAGAAGGTTTAGGGTAAAATACCAAAAAAATGTATTGGCTGGGTAGCTCAGTTGTTTGGAGCATCGTCCCATACACCAAAAGGTTGAGGTTCAATTCCCAATCAGAATACACACCTGGGTTGCAGGTTTGATCTCTGATCACGGTGTGTACAGGAGGCAACCAGTCAATGTTTTGCTCTCACATGAATATTTCACTCTTTCTCCCCTTTTCTCTCTCAAAAATCAATGAACATATCCTCTGGTGATGATTTTTTTAAAAAGGAGTATGCCAACTGAAGTTGTAGTTAATAATAACCAATAAAAGACAGCTTTCTCAGGTGCCCCATCCAGTAGAACTGCACTGACATCTCACTGTCTAAGTCATATAGCTACTCCCAGTGGCAAGGGAAGATGAGTATTTTTCATGGTTTTATTGATACTTCAAAAGAATAGGTCTTCTGTTAGTAAAGAGAAGAAAGGGAGGTATATTGATAAGTAACTACTGATTTATAACTGAATGTTATAAAATATACGTAAAATTTATTTTATTAAATTTGAAAAAGAAGAATATATAAATATTTTAAACATAAAGTAATAATAGAAGGGCCCACTTTTACACATTAATTCTTCACAAATTAAGTTGCTCAATGATCCCATTAAATTCATGATTTTTATTCCAAAAATGTGGGTGACCCTAAAGGATTAGACTGAATCAAAGAGAATTTGGGAACCCTAGTCCTTGTTCCTTTTTGTTAATTCTTCAGTGTCTGTGACTATTTAATTTTGCTTTAAAGCTAAAGTCATAAACTGTGTCACCAGAAACATAACATAAATTAGTGAAAATATTGATGTAAGACACATATTTTGATTGCTGAGTATTTTTTCACATTTATAGTGAAATGTGATTTCTCCCACTTTTCTTTATATGCATTGACCTTTGGGTCTATTTTTATTTTCCCACTTTTAAGACATGGTGTAGACAAATAGTTTTAAACTATGGGAACACTAGGAATGCAAGCACAATGATAAATAGCAACTGGCATTTGGCTGAGAACTGGAAAGCCAATTGCGAGTGCTTGCGTCTGTGGCAAATAGGAAAGAACCCACTTTCTGTAAGGGGGCACCTACTACCCAGAGCTCTGCAGAAGTTCAGATCCAGTGTTTCCAGATTATGTTTAGAATCCAGTTACTTTATATAAAATTTGCTGACTTCTAACTATTAGCTCCAAAAAAGGGGGACTTAAAAACAACATAAAAAGAAGACATGACCAGGTTTGTAAGTCAGATTTGGATTATGGACCACTAGTTGGGTGAATGAACCAAAGTCCAATCTTTTAATGTTGATAATTCTCCTGATAGACAAAAGTTGAAATGTTCGAAAGAGCACTTAAATTTTGAACCATTAATTTAAACAATGAATTACTCATGTCAGTTTTGAATGAAATAAGCAAAGACATGTCTTATGGTTCTTTTTCCCTCACCACAATGAGCATGTATTAGATGTTTAATAAACATCTACTAAACTTCTCATTCTCTTCCTTTCCTTTGACAATGACTAGCAAATTTTATACTAGTAATTGCTAGCAATGACTAGAAATTTTACACTAATGTAATCTGAAGGGTACATAGCTTGTTCTTGAAAATAAAATGGAAGTCTAACAAATTCATGAGACTGGAAATATACAAATCATGAAAGCAGTTTTAATTCTAACAAAAGAAACGGGGTACAAGTTTTGAGTTGAGAAAGAATAAAATATTCTTATTATAGATTAATACTAACTTTTCCTCAACTGTGAGGCATGTCGAAGAGAGAAAATAATGAACCCTTCTGCTTTAAAGTCCAAATGATCAAGTTAAATAAGGGTTCCAGGTAATTCTCTGACAGCAAAATTTATTTGGTTACAGCAATCAACGGTGAACTATTTTGAACAATTTGAACTAGGGAAATAAGGTTTCATAGAGGAGAAAATGACAATAATTCCAGTTATATAAATGTAACTATTTCAATATTCATTTTTCTCCTAGAATTTATTAGCATATCAACTAGATTAAATAAATCTATAACACAAACAACTCCTGTTAGTACCTAACAACAAAATAGATGGCACCATTCTAGATAATGTAAAGGGCTTGGCCCCTTACAAAGAACAGGTGTAGGTACAAAATATTAAGGCATAACAAAACAAAACCTAAACCCTGAAATTTTAGAAAAAGCATTTTTTTATTTACTAAGTACATCCCACCAATTCTTGTAGGTATGTCTGAAGCATTCTAAATATGCTTAAATGCACACTAGGTAAAAATTTTATTTCTGCCACATGCACTTTCTACTTCACTTTTTAATATATAACTATTTTTGCCTTAAATTTTTATATCTAAATTTATATTTAATTTTTTCTTAAATATTTTGCTTTGAGTTTGTAGTGGGACTAGCACACTTGAGAAAATTCATTAGAAAATTTATTTGCTTCATAAACCATGTAGAATCCAAAGGGAAAAATATTTTATTTCTCAGAATGTAAATTCACAATAGAAAGTAAAGAAAGGAAGACATTTGTATGATTAGATGACATGATAACATAGGCCAAAAATTCATTAAAAATTCTGAAGTCCTTCTGTTCGATTGTGCATCTCTCCCTTCCTTGTCTGCATGACAAAGCAATCAGGAGAAAATAGTTCATACATACAAAATTTTATAAGTATGGCCTAGATCTTAATTTTAAAAAACAGCTTTTACTTTTGTTGATCTTCCTCTTCTTATTTTGTTCATTTCTCTTCTTACCTTTTCTATTTCCTTTCATTTTCTTTAGCTTTCTAAGATGATTCTTAAATAATTTGAATTATTTTCAAATTAAACAATCAATGAACCTCTATGTACTTTTTAAAGCAACTTGATGAATAGAACTTTCATTGTCATGCAATTCTAAATAGATACTAATATTCATTTTTTTAATTTTATTGTATTTTCTGTTACCATTTCACCCCCTTAGACGCTTCCCCTGCAATCATGACACTGCTGTCCATGAGTTCTTTTTCTCTCTGCTCGACCCCTCCAGCCCCCAAACCTCCCCCATCAGCTCTTATCCCTTTATCTACAAGTCTGTCTCTATTTTTGCTTGTTAGTTCAGGTTGTTCATTAGATTCCACATATGAGTGAAATCATATGGTATTTTTCTTTCTCTGACTGGCTTACTTCACTTAGCATAATGTTCTCCAGGTCCATCCATGCTGTTGCAAAGGGTAAAATTTTCTTCTTTTGTACAACTGAGCAGTATTGCATTGTGTAAATATCCCATAGTTGTTTTATCCACTCATCTACTGATGGACATGTGGACTGCTTCTATATTTTGGCAATTGTAAATAATGCTGCAATGAATATAGGGATGCTTATGGTCTTTTGAATCAGTAATTTGGGTTCCTTTGAATATATTCCCAGAAGTAGAATCACTGGGTCAAAAGGCAGATCCTTTTTTGAGGTCTCTTCATACTGCTTTCCACAGTGGCTGCACCAGTCTGTATCCTACCAATACTGCAAAAGTGTTCCCCTCTCTCCACATCCTTGCCAATACTTATAATCTATGATTATGTCTTTTAACAGCAAATATTAAGCAATACACATTTATTGATTCTTTATACGTACTATCATACAGGTCCTATTCCTACCATTTTCTTTTTTGTCCTTTGCTACGTTCTATTGGATTGGTAGTTTATATAATAATAATAATACCTAAAGTTGGGCATTTAATGTAGATGAGATATTATAAGATTTTACATGTATGAATTCATTTAGCCTTCACAATTCTGTAAGGAAAGGACTATTAATATCTCCATCTTACATTTAAAATAATTGAGGCACTGAGAAGCTAAGTAATTTATTCCAGTTAGCACAGCCAGTAAGAGGTCAAGGGGGATTTGAGCTTAACATCCTAGTCCCAGAAATTCCACTCTTAACCATGAGATTGGACTTTTTAAAAAGAACTTTTTACAATAATTTTTAAATGATATTTTTGGTTTCCAAAAATATCTACACTTACATCTACAGGAATTTTTAAACTATATTTTAGATTCTAACATTAACAGTGAAAAATAAGCAAGAACTTTCTGAAAAAAAATGATTAAATGATTTTGGGGTGAGAGGGGAGCCAACACATGGCTTTAAGATTCTTTTAAGTTGCATTTTCAAAGTCCAAATCATTTATAAACTAAGTTCATTCAAAGGAGAACTACTTTGACCTATAAAATACAGATCAAATGATGATTTAGGATTTCTTAGCATAGGTTTTAAGGTCTGACAGCTTCTGCTTTATGCTCTTAGGACCCTAAGTGGCATCTAAGAAGGTTGAGTAACTAGAAACAGAGGCCCCGTGGAGTGTCCCCAAAGGAGAGAACAAAGACCACATGAAAAAGGACCATGTCCAGAGATATCAGTAAAGAAGCCACCCTCAGTATACCAATCCCTAACCATTCTATTTACTTTTGCTTTAAAGCCAAAAGTAAAGGCATCCTAGCTGAGGCTCCTGACGTCATGGAGCTGAGACAAATCATCATTATTCTGCCCTGCCCAAACTTTTGATAGAATCATGAGAAATATTTGAATGGTTCTTGTCTTAAACCATACTTTCCTCCTCTCTCATTTCCACATCAAACTCTCACACTGGTATTTACATTCACTGAAGCTTGTGTTACATGTTTGTGGTAGCTGCAAGGATGTCCACTAATTTGCATTCTGACTCCTCCATTACAGGGCGGTATGCCACATGGAAATTTGTCTAATATATAAAAAGATAATAGCATCCATGAATAAGACAGATGAGCTGTGCACATAATTAATAAATGTGAGCAATTAGCTATGGATTGTGCAATAAATTAAATGCTCCTTGAAAGCAGGGACCTTATCTGCTGAGTTCACATAGAAATGAGTCTAGCAAAGGGAGAATAGATACCATTCATTAAATAAGTGGCAAAATTATAAAATGCTGGTCACAATTTACATATCCCTCATTCCCACTAATATTACTATCTTTCAGTTCAAAAGTTTCTACACATTTTTCTTTTTGACAAATATTGTATGGTGGGGATAGGGAAAGTAGTAACAGCTTCTGAGGACTGTTGATAAAATTGCTCAAGTGAAAATGAACATAAAATATTACCCAGTTGTTACTGAATTTCAAAAACAAAGAAATAATACTTCAGTCCCCAAAAGGAGAACACGCATGTGATGAGTACTTTTGTGTCAACCTAACTGGACCATGGGGTGCCCAAACATGTGGTCCAATGTCACTATGGGTGTCTGGGGGGGGGGGTTGTTTCTGGATAAGATTAACACTCAAATCAGTAGATGAGTGATGCAGGTTGCCCAATCTAATGTAAATGGCCTTCATCCAATCAACTGAAGACCTGATTAGAACAAAAAGACCAAGAGGGAACTTCCCCAGGGAACTAATTGAGCTGGAACATCAATTTTATTCTGTCTTTGGATGAGAACTTGCATCAGTTGACGCATCTGATTCTCAGGCCTTTGGATTTGGACTGAAATTATACCATCAGCTCCCTTAGGTTTCCAGATTGCTGACTGCAAATCTTGGGACCTCTCAACCTCCATCATTCTGTCAGTCAGTCTCTTATCTCTTAATATACATACTACCTTCTATTTGTTTGGTTTCCCTGGAGATTTCTGTCTAATACCACAAGCCACCTATAAGGAAAAAAATCAAGCTAGCCTCAGATAGCTCAATGATATTCAGTTTTGAAAAACAATGGAAACTGTTTTAAAGCTAAAACACAGAACTAAAGAAGAAAAACAATAAAAAACAGTGGAGTAAGTTTTGAAGGAAAAAAACCCTATGTCTACAGAGTCTTGAATGTAAACT
This sequence comes from Artibeus jamaicensis, assembly GCF_021234435.1. Lineage (NCBI taxonomy): Eukaryota > Metazoa > Chordata > Mammalia > Chiroptera > Phyllostomidae > Artibeus > Artibeus jamaicensis. The sequence goes on along the minus strand of NW_026522025.1, from coordinate 18,359,051 downwards.
AAGAAGTTAATACACTGCCAAATTGTACTTCAAAGATAAAAGTAATAGATGTCTTCACATATGCAAAAGATTAGGAACACAGTATTTTTGGAAAGAAAATTTATTAGGTTGTGAAATCCAACCAAGAGATAAATCAAAATTAAAATATTCTTACATAGAGAAGTTGTGCTGAAACAACTGGTGGCAAGACTGGTCCCAGAACAGCACTGAGTGTTGTAAGTTTGAAAACATAAAAATGACAACTTAACTAAAAAATTAGCAGGAGGAGCCCTGGCTGGTGTAGCTCAGTGGATTGAGCGCGGGCCAGCGAACCACACATTCGCGGTTCGATTCCCAGTCAGGGCACATGCCTAGGTTGCAGGCCAGTTCCCAGCAGGGGACTCATGAGAGGCAACCACACATTGATATTTCTCTCCTCTCCTTCCCTTCCTCTCTAAAGATAAATAAATAAAATATTTATTAAAATTAGCAGGAGGAAAGAAGAGCTAAGGGGTGAATATAAAAGAACAAATATACACATTTATCACAATAGTTAAATAATAAAAACCATTTTTTTAAATCTGTGAGAAAAAAATTAATCCAAAGACTTTTTTCATAACCTTATATTGTTAATCTTAAAAGCATTTTTTACAAAGTAATATCTATTTTTTGATAAATGTGTACATGTTCAATTTAGCAATTCCTTTTGTTTCATCCACTTCTTTTTCTTCCTTTAAAATTGTATGAACTTAAATTTTTAATATAAAAAGTAGTGGATGGTAGGTAGATATACTTTGCCTCCTTGCACAACCCAAAGAAGGACAACAACCAATTGAAAAACAAAACGTAACCAGAACTGCTAGAAAATCGAATTGTATGGAAGTCCAACAACCAAGGAGTTAAAGAAGAAACACTCATTCAGACTGGTAGGAGGGACGAAGACAGGCAGCTGGGGTGGAAAGGGCACACAGCGAGGTGATGGCTGGAAGACTGGGTGAGGCAGCAGCTGGAGGACTAGGTGGTCCCACATTTGCACGCAGATAAACCAGGAGGAACAACTGGGGAACAAGACTGACTGCTCAACTCAGGATTCCAGCAGAGAAAAAGAAAGCCTCAAAACCTCTGGCTATAAAAATTGGTGGGAGTTGCAGCAGCACGAGAAACTCCCAGACTCACAAGAGAGTTTACTGGAGAAACTCATAGGATCCTAGAATATACACAAACCCACCCACCCAGGAATAAGCACCAGAAGGGCCCAATTTGCTTGTCGGTATCAAAGGAAGTAACTGAAAGCTGCTGAGAGCAGAGCAAGTGGTATTGTTTCCTCTTGGACCATCCCCCACATACAGCACCACAACACAGCAAAGTGAGTTGCCATGTCCTGGTGAAAACCTAAGGCTCCTCTCCTTACAATGTAACAGGTGCACTTAGAGGAATAAAATATAGCCCAAATGAAAGAACAGATCAAACCTCAAAAATAGAACTAAGTGATAAAGAGCTAGCCAACCTATCACATGCAGAGTTCAAAACACTGGTAAGCAGAATGCTCATAGAAATGGTTGAGTTGGTTGCAAAACAGAGGAAAAAATGAAGGGTATGCAAAGTGAAATAAAGAAAAACAACAGTTGAGGGAAGGGACCCAGGACTCATATCAGCAATTTGGAGCAGAAGGAAGAAATAAATATTGAACCAGAACAGAATGAAGAAACAAGAATTCAAAAAAATGAGGAGAGGCTTAGGAACCTCCAGGACAACTTTAAACATTACAACATCTGAATTATAGGGGTGCCAGAAGGGGAAGAGGAAATGCAAGAAATTGAAAATTTATTTTAAAAATAATGGAGAACTTTCCCAATCTGGCAAAGGAAATAGACTTCCCAGAAGTCCAAGAAGCTCAGAGAATCCCAAAGAAGTTGGACACAAGGAAGCACACACCAAGGTACATCATAATTACATTACCCAAGATAAAAGATAAGGAGAGAATCTTAAAAGCAGCAAGAGAAAAGGAGGTAGTTACCTTCAAAAGACTCTCAGGTGATTTCTCAAAAGAAACCTTACAGGCAAGAAGGGGCTGGAAAGAAGCATTCCAAGTCATGAAAGGTAAGGACCTACATCCAAGATTACTCTATCCAGCAGAGCATTCATTTAGAATGGAAGAGCAGATAAAGTGCTTCCCAGATAAGGTCAAGTTAAAAGAGTTCATCATCACCAACCCTTATTATATGAAATTTTAAAGGGATTTATCTAAGAAAAAGATAATAAAAATATGAACAGTAAAATGACAACAAAGTCATAACTATCAACAACTGAACCTGAAAACAAAAGCAAAAATAAAAACAAACTAAGTAAACAACTAGAATAGGAACAGAATCCCAGAAATGGAGATCACATGGAAGGTTATCAGAGAGGAGGAGGAAGGGGGAGAATGGGGGAAAGAGTACAAGGAATATGAGATGTAATTGGTAGATACAAAATAGGTAAGAGGAGGTTAAGAATAGTATAGGAAATGGAGAAGCCAAAGAACTTATATGTATGACCTATGGACATGAACTAAGCAGGGGGAGAGAATGTTGGAGGGTGAGCGGTGCAGGGCTGAAGGGAATAAAGGGGGAAAATGGAACAAATGCAATAGCATAGTCAATAAAAATATACTTCTCCAAAGAGGACATACAAAGGGTCCCGAGACATATGAAAAGATGCTCAGCATTGCTAGCCATCAGAGAGATGCGAATTAAAACCATAATGAGATATCACTTCACACCAGTGAGAATGGCCATCATAAACAAATCAACAAACAACCAGTGTTGGAGAGGATGTGTAGAAAAGGGAATCCTGCTGCATTGTTGGTAGGAATGCAGACTGGTGCAGCCACTATGGAAAACAGTGTGGAATTTCCTCAGAAAACTAAAAATGGAACTGCCTTTTGGCCCAGCAATTCCATTGCTGGGATTATATCCTAAGAACCCTGAAACACCAATCCAAAAGAACCTATGCACCCCAGTGTTCAGAGCAGCACAATTTACAACAGCCAAGTCCTGGAAGCAACCTAGGTGCTCATCAGTAAATGAGTGGATCAAAAATCTATGGTACATTTACACAATGAAATACTACACAGCAGAAGGAAAGGAGCTCCTACCCTTCTTTCCTTCTGGACAGCAAGGATAGAACTGGAGAGCATTCTGCTAAGTGAAATAAGCCAGGTGGTAAAAGACAGACACCACATGATCTCACCTTTAAGTGAAACCTAATCAACAAAACAAACAAGCAAGAAAAACATAACCAAGAGATACTGAAAGAACAGACAGTAACCAGAGGAGAGGTGGGAGGGGATAATGGGGGGGAAAGGGTGAAGGGTTTTCAGGAACAACCATAAAGAGCACATGGACAAAACCAAGGGGAGGTGGAATCAGGGGAGGAAGGTGGAGGTGGCTGGGGTAAGGGGAGTGGAGTGGGGTGAAAGGCAAACAACTGTACTTGAACAACAATAAAATATGAAATAAAATAAAATACTAAAATAAATTAAATAAAATAAAAAATAAAAAGTAATGGATGTGTTACCAGAAACACAGTTCTTCTCGCCAACACAGTAAAGAATTACAGATCAGAGAGCCTACAGGAATGCATGCAAAGTTTATTAATGCTAAGTTCTAGTGAGGAAGCAAAAGCAGGTATGGCAAAAAGCAGGGTGGCCAGAGGCCGGGTACCCAGGCCGCACCCACCATGTGTCAAAAACAGCCAAGAGAGTGACTCCTTTGTTCTGGGGACTTATAAGTTTGGCAGGGTGAGGGTGAAGAAGTTACATATTAATTGATGTAAAGGTGGTGCCAGCTATCCCTAGGGAGACATGACTACCCAAATGTAGGTATAAAAAATCTGTTAGCCTGAATCCTTATCTTGCCCCAGACTCTATTTGTTCATTTTGTATATGAGACAGGAGGCAGGCAATTAATCAAAGTTGTTTTATGGGCTTTTCTTCAGGCACTGTAGACCCCTCCTTTTTCCCCCTTCCAGGCTTTGGGATAAATACACAATCTCAAGGTTTTCCTTTTCCCAGCTAGTGGAGACGATAGACACAGACTTCAAAGGCTTTCCCCACACACTATCATACTTTTGCTTATGTTGTTCAGACTACCTGGCAGCCTTGTCAAACCAGGCTCAGGATGACCAAGTCAACAGGTGCCTTTGCTTTTAGCCTCCTGTTTTAAGTTCTTTATTAGATTGCAATGGTGCAGGCCCTGCCTTTATTTTCCCTCTGGCCACTCACTCATTGTACCATAACGGATATAATCTTACTAAAAAATATTTCTCTCTAACTTCTATATCCAAGTGTACATAGGAAAAATGTTAGAAACCTTTTTTCATATTTCTTTCTGAAAGAAAAAAGTGTCCTCTAAGGACATTATATTCCACCAAAATGTTTTCCACATTAAAGAAGCAATAAACATTCTCAATCATAAAAGAACCCACAGAGCTCTGGCTGGTGTGACTTGGTGGATTGAGTGCTGGCCTGTGAACCAAAAGGTTGCTGGTTCAATTCCCAGTCAGGGCACATGCCTGGGTTGTGGTCCAGGTCACCAGCTGGAGGCATGCATGCAAGAGGCAACCAGTCAATGTTTCTCTCCTTCTCTCCCCTCTCTCTAAAAATAAATAAATAAATTTTTTTAAAAAAAGAACCCAGGGAATATAGCAAACTTGAAACTTTTCTTGGAGGAGGGGAAGAATGTACATTTTTATTAATGCCAGTAAAATTAACCCCAAAAAATTAAAATATGTACAATTAAAATTATTTTTATTTTTTAAATAATCAGAGCCAAAATTATTTTCACCCACACATCTGACTGTCTACCTCTACATGACTTTATTATTCCTAACTTGACTGTTCCAGAAACTCTTGCCCAGGAAGACATAATTTACAAATAACTCTTTTGCTCATTCCAAACATTTTACAAAAGATTCATAAACTCAAATCAAAACACAAATGAGAGTTTACATCCCCAGACTCCGAATTTACTTCCTCAAAATCCACTGATGTAAAACTATTACACCACAACTCTTGCCCATTTAAATCAAGCTTTTGTATTGGAAGTCCAGGATTTAACTGGACTTCAAAACTCTCGTAAATCTTCCAACTTTGTCTTCCTCCCTCTGAGACTCGGGGAGATGCTGACACGGTGCCGCTTCTCACCGTGGTGAGAATAAACTCAGCCTTGTCTTCTCAGTGAGTTGTTTGGGTAATATTTTGGAAGAGCCAGCATTCAGCAAAAATTGTGACTAAAAAAGGAAAAACAGCATCAATCAAGGCAAGAAAGTAGTTGCAGGAATATCCAAGCATACCTCATAAGGTCAGCGTGAGGATAAGAAGTAACAGGGTGCACTGAAGCTGAAGACGAGGAAGACTACAAAGACCAAACTTTCTTTAAAAGGTCTAAGGTGGGAAGCCCTGGCTTAGTAGTGGAGAGAGGGGGGATGAAAGGATAATTGATGTCTCTAAAGTAATAAATGGTGGTTTAAACTTCCTTAAAAATAGGATCCTAAAGGTGGCTGTTGCTTTCCATCTTGGAAAGTTCAGGAGCAAATACCAATATAACACCTTTGGTTTCTGTTTTGATCAGTTCTTATCAAAAATATAGATGATGCTGAGGCTGCCTACCTCGGAATCATCTGGCATTCTTGACAGAAATGCATTTTCCTAGCCCCTAACAGAATCTCTGGAAAGAGGCCTTGAAACTGGCAACTGGCATATTTAATAAGCTTTGCAATTCAATAAGTTCTCATACCAAATTAGAGAATCGCTAAAGAATACAACCATCATATTCAAGTTAACCTTTCCTACATTACCTTCTGTTATGGGAAATTTGACTCTTTAGTTAAAACAGCTGAGAAATTTGGGAAGGAATTGATTGTGGTGTAGGAACCTTCAGCAACCCACATGGTAAAACTCTTTCTCCCTCCATCCAAGCTCCCTTCCCAACCCCATGGACTGCACTCTCTCCCCCCACCTGGCTAAGAGTTCACTGATTGGATAGGAGTAACTTACTTACCAGTATCCCTATAATGTAACTTTTCCTTTGGAACAATATCACAACTGCCATTCCTTTTGTTTTTCAATTATTTGTTTAAAGTTTATTTGCCAGGTAGTAATCTCTGTAAAAATAAAGTCTGTGTTATCCCTAGACATTTTTAAGAACAAAAATCATTCATGACATTTGGTAAAATTTGTTCAGGAGAACTCTCATGATAGGGTAGGGACCACCACAGTGGGGTTTACAGTGAAAAAGAGAGCTTGAACTCAACTCTGAATACAACATAGAAAAGTGGGAATTTATAGCAAAAGAGTAGGGTATGTGGGAGTGGGGCAATCACTAAGCAGAAAATTACTAAAAAGAAACAATCAGTGGTATGAGGAGTTCTGGCTAACCTGACCTAACAGAATTCTTGCTGAAGGCAGACCAGAGCAATCAGACATCAGTGGAGGATGGTGGGGGATGAGGGACCCAATCAGGTGCTGAGGGTAATCAGATACCGAGGAGAGGGGACTCTGGTTAAACTGATTCAGCAGTGGTCTTGCTAAACCTGGGATGATGCAAAGACAGACCCAGAAGTCCAAAAGTCGAGGCCTAGCTGACAAAGAGCTCTAAAGAGCCTGATTAAAATTTGCTCAAGGAAAGAATCTTTGTCATTATAGCTCTAAATTCTCTAAACACAGTGCTTCGTACCTGGTAGGTCTTCAATGAATATTTGTTCAATTAACCGGTACAATACTGGAAAGTACTGGTCAAATACAATGATTTCCGTTTTAGTGCCATCACAGTCTAATAGTCATTGGCCAAAGGGTTATATTGTTACTGTGGACAAAAAAAGCGGGGGGGGGATTCTGTGGAAAGTAACTCCACAGGGCGATCTGATCATAAATTCTTAACTGGGCGGTCAGGGTGAGTAGTGAAGCATTAGGCATATACTTTTTTATTCGGAAGTTAATCTTTGCCTTAAGCAGGCCCTGTTCATTATTTCTGTGCATCTAGGTTAACATACCTTTGAAATAAACTGTAAGCACCCTCAAGAGAGCACATCACCTTGTTAATTATCCTGTAATCTAATTCCCACTTTGCCTTCGCCCACCTCCATGCAATCTTTTTTCATGTTCCCTCCTTAATTTCAACTGCAAAAAAAAAACAACTGCAAAACTGTTATTCTCTGGAGCATTTGAGAACTTGCTCCCTGGAAGACTTCATCGGTTTCATTCAAATAAACTCATAAAATTTCTCCACGCTTGGAAGTAGTCAGCAGGATCCCAAAAAATCCCACCCAGGACCTGCAGAGTTGGACCCGGTGCCGGGTACAAGCAGGGGTCCATTGTGCCCCACTGGGTCCCTGCTTTGCATCAGGTGTAAGTTTCTTTCAGATTTGTGGGCTTTCTTGCTTTAAGTAGCAGGCCATAATTTATTTGAGCTGTTCTTAGGGAATCTTCAAGACTGAGAATAAGGAATGGTTTTATCATTTTCAAATACTTGGAAAAAAAGGAAGGTAGGAAAGGAGAACCAGAGGAGGAGAAAAATGACAAAAAAAATGACAACAATCATGGGGAGGAAAAGAGACTATATGTGGCGTAAATACGTGGCCATTTACAAAAACAATGTGTTAAACCCTGTGCAGTATGGTTAAATTTATAGGTCAATTTGACTGGGCCAAGGAGTGCCCAGGTTAAACAGTGTTTAAGGATGTGTCTCCGAAGATGGTTCTGGGTAAGATTAGCATTTGAATCAGTGAACTCAATAGAGATGGCCTTCCCGAATGTGAGTGGACTTCATCCAATCAATTGACAGCTTTCAAATAAAATAAAATAAAACAAAACAAAAAGGCAGAGGAAAAATTTGCTCTTTTTCACTTTCTGAGTACCAGCTTGCTTGGGCTGAGACATGGTTCTCTTCTGCCATTGGACCAGAACTTACACCATCAGCTCCCTCTGGTTCACAGGCCTTCAGATTTGGACTAGAATTATACTGGCCTGCTTTCCTGGGTCTGCAGCTTGCAAATGGCTGATCGTGTGACTTCTCAGCCTCCATAATTATGTGCCTCTTCCTATGTTGTGTATAGACATATCTCAGAGATAATGAGGGTTTGGTTTCAGACCACCACAATAAAGCAAATATTGCAATAAAGCTAGTCACATGAATTTCCTGGTTTCCTAGTACATATAAATGTTATGCTTAATCTATTAAGTGGGTAACAGCATTATGTCTAAAAAATGTACATATCTGAATTTAAAAATACTTTATTGCTCAAAAACCACTAACCATTATCTGAGTCTTCAGGGAGTCATACTCTTTTTGTTGGTCTTCTCCCAATGTCTCTGTACCAGAGAAGACTGGTCCTCTCCCAGTCTCTGTAGTGTGCGATGCTGTTGGATAGCATGCGACCCACAATAGAAATCCTTTCAGAATTTGAGTCAACCCTCTCAACCCCTGCCACCATTTTATCAACTAAGTTGATGGCATATTCTAAATCCTTTGTTGTCATTTCAACAGTCTTCACAGCATCTTCATCAGGAGTAGATTCCATCTCAAGAAACCAGTCTCTTTGCTCATCCATAACATGCAACTTCTTACCCAATAAATTTTTACTATGAGGCTGCAATAATTCAGTCCTACTTCCAGGCTCCACTTCTAATTCCACTTCTCTTGCTATTTCCACTGCATCTTTACTTACTTCCTCCACTGAAGTCTTGAAACCTTCAAAGTCATCCATAAGGTTTGAGTTAATTTCTGTTAATGTTGACATTCTGACTTCCTCCCATAAATCATGAATGTTCTTAATGGCATCCAAAATGGTGAATCCTTAAGTCTTTTCAGAACTTTTTCAATATACTTTGCCCAGATGCATCAGAGGGATCACTATCTATAGCCTCACAAAATGTATTTTTAAGTAATAAGACTTAAAATTCGAATACCCTTTGATTCGTGGGCTACAAAATAAATGTTGTGTTAGCAGGCCTGAAAAACAGTATTCCTCTTGATGTGTACCTCCATCAGAGCTCTTGGGCACCCAGGTGCATTATCAATGAGCAGAAATACTTGGAAAGGAATCTTTTTTCCTAAGCAGGAAGTCTCAGCAGTAGACTTAAAATATTCAATAAACCATGTCGTAAACAAATGTGCTGTCATCCTGGCTTTGTTATTCCATTTATAGAGAATAGGCAGAGTGGATTTAGCATAATTCTTAAGGGCCCTAGGATTTGGGGAATGATAAATGAGCATTGGTTTCAGCCCAAAGTCACCAGCTGCAAAGCCCCTAACAAAAGAGTCAGCCTGTCCTTTGAAACTTTGAAGCCAGACATTGCCTTTTCCTCTCCAGCTATGAAAGTCCTAGATGGCATTTTCTCCCAATATAAGACTTTATTGTCTACATCGAAAAGCTGGTGTTTAGTATAGCACCTTTATTATCTTAACTAGATCTCCCAAAGAACTTGCTACAAGTTCTACACCAGCACTTGCTGCTTCACCTTGCATTTTTATGTTATGGAAATGACTTCTTTCTTTGTCTTTCTTTCTCTCCTTCTCTCTCTCTCTCTCTCTCTCTCTCTCTCTCTCACTTTCATTCTCTTAGAGACATAGAGGGGAAGGGAGGGAGAAGGAAAGGGAGAGAAACATCAATATGAAAGAGAAGCAATGATCAGCTGCCTCCCGCACACTCTCCAACAGGGGAGTGTGCCTGCAGCCCAGACATGTGCCCGACCAGGAATCTAACCAGTGACCTTTGACTTTGCAGGACAATGCTCAAGCAATGAGCCACACCAGTCAGGGTAGAAATGGCTTCTTTCCTTAAATCTCACAAACCAACCTCTTCTAGCTTCAAACTTTTCTCCTGCAGCTTCCTTGCCTCTCTTAGCCTTTTATAGAATTGAAGACAGGAGGGCCTCACTTTGGATTAGGGTTTGGTGTAAGGAAGTGTTGTGGTTGGTTTCATCGTCTGTCCAAACCACTAAATCTCTCTCCACGTCAGCAGACTGTGTTGCTTTCTTATTATTTGTGTGTTTGTTACCAAACAAGAGGTCCAAGGGGGGGGCAATATTTGGCCCACCTAGGGATGCCAAAAACTGCTACATAACAAGAGGGCCCCTCCCAAGAACAGAATATTAATATCTACTGGGCTCTTCTGTCCACCGCCAATTGGAAAGACATCTCTCAATGCCAGAGATTTGTGAAAAGGAAACAAAATGTTTATTTAATGCTATTTAGGCTTAATGCCTCCACTAAAATATTGAAGTCCTTTAGGGTATACTCCTACACCCACACAGCGCTCCCTTCTCCCACTGTCCCAACTCCGGGTACCGTAAATCAGGAAAAGAGCACACGTCTGTGTTTCAGGCCGCTGGCACCGTCAGGTGTGTCAGGCAGGATCTCGAGTTAATCCAAAGTACTGTGGTACCCTCTCATGGTCCACTGGCAAGAGTCCTTTGTACCCAGTTCCAGTCAAAGTCTCTCCTGCTTTCCAGGCCACGCGGCCAAAGGGGGCACCCCAAAGCCGCGTGGGCCTCTTCTACCAAAGCTGCAGGGGTTCGCACTCCACCAAAAGCATGTGGCTTTCTTCTTCACCTGGCTGCAGGGATCTCCATTCTGGCAAAGCTGCGTGGTTCTTCCCTTCCACCTGGGAAAGAGGGGGTCTGCACTCTGCCAAAACCACGTGGCTCCCTCTTTCACCTCACCAAGAGGGGGTCCTTTACTTTCCTGAAACTGCGTGGCTCTCCCCTACATGACTGCAGGGGTCCTCACTCTGCCCTAAACCACATGGCCCTCTCCTCATCTGGGCAGTTATCCCCTCATGTCCTGGAGCCCATCTTTTCCAAATCGCTCACACAGGCACTATCCATCTCAGGAGGGCAGCCCCTCTAGTTACATCCTGGGTACAAGCCACTCCCTTCTCCCTGGCTCAAAACTCAGCCACAGCTATTTAACATATCTATGAAACCAGTTAAAGGTTATAGATATGTTAAATAACCATTACAGAGGGTAGCTGCAAAATTGTTGCTATGCAAAACAGCTCTCAATGGCCCTGGCTCCATTCATCCCTTCCCCCAGGGGGGAAGGGGTGAGGACATCTTATAGGTCTCTCCAATATTTCTATACACTTTGAATTCTGAACACCATTCCAAATCTTTTTTTTGGGGGCCCCCCCTTGGCTGCACCCTGTATCATGTTCACACACAAATAGCACTTTCATATTTCTTTCAAGAATTTTTCCTTTTCATTCACAACTTGGCTGCCTGGCACAAGAGGCTTAGCTTTCCCGTGAGGGCTGTAGACATGCCTTCCTTATTAAGTCTCATTATTTCTAGCTTCTGATTTGAAGTGAAAGCAATGTGACTTACCCTCTCACTTGCACATTAAAAACCATTGTAGGGTTGTTTTTGTTTAGCGTTGTGTCTCAGGGAATAGGAGAGGAAGAGAGATGGGGGAATGGGCAGTTGGTGGAGCAGTCAGAATATACAACAGTTATCAGTTGAGTGCACCGTCTTATATGGGCACAGTTTGTGGCACCCCAAAACAGTTATAGTAGTAACATGGAATATCACTGATCACAGACACCATAACAAATATAATAATGAAAAAAGTATAAAATATTGGGAAAATTGCCATGGCTGGTGTGGTTCAGTGGATTGAGCACCAGCCTGCAAACCAAAGGGTTGCAGGTTCAATTCCCAATCAGGGCACATGCCTGAGTTGCAGGCCAGGTTCCCAGTAGGGGGTGTGTGAGAGGCAACCACACACTGATGTTTCTTTCCCTGTCCTCCTCCTTCCCTTCCCCTCTCTAAAAATAAATAAATAAAATCTTTTTAAAAAATAAAATAAAATAACATACCAAAGTGTGATACAAAGATACAAAGTGAGCAAATGCTGGGGGAAAAAAGGGTGTTGACAGAAGTGCTTGTTGCAGGATTGCCATAAGCCTTCAAGTCATAAAAGCACACACACACACACACACACACACACACCAGTATCTGTGAAGTGCAACCAAGGGAAACACAGTGAGACAAGGAGTGCCTGTATATGCTCCTGGCGCTCTTTCTCAGAAGAACCCTGACTGACACATCCTGACAATGGTAAAATGCCAGGCAGGTGATATAGGTAGTCAAGGCAGGGGAGTGAAGGCGTCAACTCAAAGCAAACTGTTTTTTAATAACAATTTTATTAACTAGTATAGAGGAACAAAGCATTCACTAGGTTAATAATTACCAAGTGCCAAAAAATGTGTTGCTTTTTTTCCAGCCACAAAATCTCATATGGAAAATCAGTGGCAATTAAAGTCACTACCAGACTAAGTTCAAAATAATTCACTCTTATTCTCCAAGATCTGCCTGCCTTCTCAACAGGCCAAACAGGTGAACTGAACAGAGTTGTGGTAGAAATCCTCATTCCTATATATTCTAAATCTTTGAAGAAACTAATTTCTGTGATCAAGTGAATGCTGTGATGGAACACTTTAGTGAATACAATCTCCTTCTGGTTTGCCCGGGTCTTCCCAGTTTTTGTGTTCCAGGAGACCCCTCAGTGCTGGGCAAAACAGGATTGTTGCTTAACCTAAGAAGAAGTATATTGGAGTGATTTGATGGGTACTAAGTGACCTGGAGAACTTGGTAGAAGAAAATTATGAGTTCAGACTTTTACTTCCCCACTCGCGGTCTGGGTTAGGACCGGAAACCTTCCATCACTGCCTATTAGAAACCTCCACCTTGCATAGAGTTTGAATTATAGGTGTCTACAGATGATTATTTAAGTAACTGTTTTGCTACCACGTGCCATGAAAAACAAGTGTCCTTTTTACCAACGGAAACAAGGTTGTTACTGCCTTTAAATGTAATCACATCCAAGAACCAATTCCAGATAATCCAGAACCAATTAAGAATACCAATCCTTAAGGTTCTCTTCCTCTGGACCCACCATGTCCAACACCAATTTCTGTAACAGTTCAGTTAGAGAAACAGCACTGCCAGGAGCCAAACAAAACAAGGGGTTTATTAAGGGATTAGACCTTCTAGTATTCTGGGAGTTGGTGTGCTGCATGCTAAATGTGAAAGCAGAAAACAGAATTTTATTACTTTAACAGTAAATTCAGTCTTTCCATGTTGAACTTAACTAATTTACAAATTGTGATTTTCTGCTTTTCCTAAGGAGCAGTGGTGGCCAGTGGGAGGTTGGTTGTGAAGGGAAGGCAGCTTACTCTCCTCCTCCAATCCTGGGCCCGGTGCTCTGCTGCCCCCTAGTGACTTCCAGTCTCGGTGCTCAGCAGACATCCTTGGTCCGCACACTCACTGAGGCAGCCGCATGGCCCGCCTGGTCTCTCCTCTTCTGGACGTAACTGTTGCCTCTGTGGTGTCCCTCATCAAGAACCTAAGACTTTCTCAGGTCTACTAAGTCTCAATCTCTCTCTCTTTCTCTCTCAATAGATAATAGATAGATAGATAGATAGATAGATAGATAGATAGATAGATAGATCTCTATATAGTCGTGTGTGTGTGTGTGTGTGTGTGTGTGTGTGTGTGTACTTTTTTTTTCTAAGTGAAAGAAGCCAGTCAGGGAACGGCAAACCCCATACGACCTCACTTACATGTAGAATTTAATCAACAAAGTAATTTAACAAACAAACTGGAAACAGAGCATAGATACACAGAACAGACTGACAGCTGTTGGGGCGGAGGTGGAAAAAGGTGAAGAGATTAAGAATAAACACAAATTAAATAAATTAATTCCATATTAAGAACCTCAGATTCTTAATCTATAATAGCATTTCCATACTATATGCAGAGAATTATATTATAAATCTGATATGCATGCTTTATTTTTCTGAAGAAAAAATTTAAAGAAGTTGTGAGAAAAAAACAATTCTAACTTGCATGTTGTAAAGAAAAAAATCTCACAGTATAATGAAAATTAAAGGTCCCTTTTATACACTAAGTCACATCTCATAGTGGGAATCTAATATTCAAACAATGTCAAAAATCAGATTAAAATGAAAAAATTGGATTGTCAAATTTTGTTAAAGAAATAAGCATTAAGGACAAACCTGAACTATTTGACTCAGCTAAGGTAGAAAGTTCTCTGCTTTATTTTACTTATAATATATATCATATATTAAACTTTATTGGGGAATCTCTAGTTAAGCAAACATAAAGCTTGTGATATGGGAAACTTTGAAAAACCTCTGTTTAACCTTTATTTGCCCAGGCCCCAGGCGCCCTAGGGAGAATGATGGGGCCATCTGGGAGGGCGGGTGGCCAGATAGTGAGGACTGGAACTAGCACCCCTGCTGATAGAACAATTATCACATTCTGCTTCTGTATCCCACGTTTGTCACTGTAGACAGGAAGACCCCTAAGCTATATAACCCCCCAAGAATCCTTTGTTCGGGGCTCAGAATTTGGAGACTGACTCCTCTGGGCCCATGCACGTTAAGAAATAAACCTCGTACTCCAGAATCCCTCAGTGTCTGGTCGCTTCATTTTCCTATAACACTTGTAACACAAACACATAAGAACTTTCATGAAGCGATTCCGGCAGAAACAGACAGGCATCGGTGCTATTACTTAACCACAAGGAAGAGGAAGTTGCAAGGTTTAGAGCCAAATAATGTTTGAAGCTAAATTCAACTATTTCTTCTTTGTCCACCAGAGTTAACCATTCACTTCACTCCCAAAGACACAGGTGAGTCAGTCAACACAGACCTCAGCACCATCTTTCAGAGAAATAAAGGAGTAAAAGACAGCAAATACTAAACTTATACCACTATTTTCAAAGGAAAATATTTGAAGCTTCTTCAACTGGTTTTCTGCTGTTGTTTGGTTTGGTTTCAGGGAGTGAAAAACACAATCTCCCCTTTGGGATCAAGGTTTCTTCAATGTGTTCTGGATTTTCAAAGTCTTGGTGGAAACATTAAAAATCTTAAACATGGAAATTCATTTGGAATACCTACTGCTTTGTAGCCCCTTATATTTTTGTTATTTCCATATTGTATAATCATAAAAAATAAAGTTCATCATGTTACCGAACAAGAGGAGGTGGTCCGAGGGAGGGGCAATACAATATTTGGCCCACCTAGGGATGCCCAAAACTGCTGTACAACAGGGGCCCCTCCCAAAAACCAAAATACTAAAATCTACTGGGCCCTTCTGTCCGCCGCCAATTGGAAACACATCTCTTAATGCCAGAGATTTGTGAAAAGGAAACAAAATGTTTATTTAATGTTATTCAGGCCTAATGCCACCACTAAAATATCAAAGTCCTTTAGGGTATACACCTACACCCACACAGCACTCCCTTCTCCCACTGTCCCAACTCCAGGTACCGTAAATCAGGAAAAGAGCACACGTCTGTGTTGCAGGCCGCTGGCACCGTCAGCTGTGTCACTGTGCAGGCAGGATCTCGAGTTAATCCAAAGTACTGGGGTACCCTCTCATGGTCCACTGGCAAGAGTCCTTTGTACCCAGTTCCAGTCAAAGTCTCTGTTGCTTTTCAGGCCCTGCAGCCAAAGGGGGCACCCCAAAGCCGCGTGGGCCTCTTCTACCAAAGCTGCAGGAGTCCGCACTCCACCAAAAGCATGTGGCTTTCTTCTTCACCTGGCTGCAGGGATCTCCATTCTGGCAAAGCTGCGTGGTTCTTCCCTTTCACCTGGGAAAGAGGGGGTTCACACCCTGCCAAAACCACGTGGCTCCCTCTTTCACCTCACCAACAGGGGGGTCCTCACTCTGCTGAAACCGCGTGGCTCTCTCTCCATCTGGCCAAGCGGGGACCCTTCATGTCTCGGAGCCAGTCTTTTCCAAGCTCCCACACAGGCCTTCTCACTCCGGAGCGCAGCCCCTAGTTACATCCTGAGTCCAAGCCCTTCTCACTACGGAGAGCAGCCCCTAGTTTTCATCCTGAGTCCCCCAAGTTCCATCCTCAGTCCCTGCTAGTTCCATCTTGAGTCCCCTCAGTTCCATCCCTCTGGCCCCAAGCTGCTTTCTTCTTCCCCCTGGCTCCAAACTTGGCCACTGCTATTTAACATATCTATGAAACCAGTTAAAGGTTATAGATATGTTAAATAACCATTCCTCCAGAGGTTAGCTCCAAAACTGTTGCTATGCAAAATAGCTCTCAATGGCCTGGCTCCATTCATCCCTTCCCCCTGGGGGGGGGGGGCGATGAGGACATCTTATATGTCTCTCCAATATTCCTATACACTTTGAATTCTGGACACCTTTCTAAATCTTTTTTTGGGGGGCCCTCCTGGCTGCACCCTGTATCAATCATTCTATAAAACTTATTAAAGGTAATAAGCCACAGAAGAAAAAGTTAACTCCTTCCCTGAAGTGGGCTCATTAATTTTTATTTCAATTACTCAGATGGGGATGCTGAAGTATCTACAACAGTTGAGAGGGCTCAGACCAAGCTGCAACAACAATTCAGGACCCAAGAACGCAGAAGTAGTTCTCAAACTCGAAATGAGTGAGTGAGCAAAACGTTTCAGTTATGCCGCTCAGGAAACTCTGCTCTTCTGGTCCTCCAGGCTTCCCACACTTGGAATTTAACTCATCAAAGTTCACAAGCATAAGAACCTGAAAAATATAATGGTATGCTTTTGTATATAGTGAATAAATACTTGTATCTTCATTTTGAGATTTTTGTAACCAAATAAGGATCTTTGTTTTGCAACAGTTCTGTTTGCACTGGCCCTTTCTTTCTTCAAGAACATAATACCACAGTTTGCTTTTCTTTAAAAAAATAATAATAAATAAATAAATAAATAAATAAATAAGCAATATCACAGAGTAAAACCACCAAAAAGAAATACTTTTGGAGACTTCCACCAAGATGGAAGCATAGGTGAAGACATCGTGCTTTCTCACACAACCAAGTTTAGAGACAACAAAATATTAGCAACAGAAAATACAGCCAGAACACAGAAAATTGAACTTTTCGGAAGTCTGATAACAACGAATTCTTCAGCCTGACCGGTAAGAGGGGCAAAGCCAGTAGCTGGTGGAGCGGGGTTGCACAGGAAAACTCGGTCAGACAGACTCAGGCTTGCGCAGATCCCAGGTGTGAGGTTGCAAAGGGCGGACCCAGTGAGCGACCCAGTAAGCCACCGGCAGTGTGGCAGGTTGACTGTGGTGGTGCATTCCTGCGCAGATAGACCTGCAAGAGAGTGGGCAGTGAGACGGGATCGAGCAGGCACCAGCGTCGGGAGGCAGCAGAGAGGACCGCCATTTCCCCGCTCTGACCCTGTCCCCACATACTGCGTCACAACCCAGCGACCTGAGCGACCCTGCCCAGGTAACCCTGGTAGCCCCGCCCCGCCCCTAAGGCTCCGCTCCGCAAACTTAACAGGCACGAACAGACCAAAAATGGCTCAAGAAGATCTCAAAGCCCCAGAGCCCATAACTCTAGGAGACCAAGAAATAGCAAAACTTTCAGATGCACAGTTCAAAACACTGGTGATCAGGATGCTCACAGAACTGGTTGATTTTAGTCACAAATTAGAGGAACATATGAAGGCTAAACTAATTGAAATGAAGGGAAATGCACAGGAAACCAATAGTGATGAAAAGGAAACTGGGACTCAAATCAAGGGAGTGAACCAGAAGGAAGGAAAAAATGACCAAACAGAAAAATATGAAGAAACAGGAATTCCAAAAAATGAGGAGAGACTTAGGAACTTCCAGGACATCTTTAAATGTGCCAACATCCGAATTATAGGGGTACCAGAAGGGGAAGAGGAACAGCCATGAGTGGAAAACTTATTTAAACAAATAATAAAGGAGAATTTCCCTAATCTGGCAAAGGAAATAGAGTTCCAGGAAATCCAGGAAGCTCAGAGAGTCCCTAAGAAGTTGGACCCAAGAAGGAACACACCAAGGCACATCATAATTACATTACCCAAGATTAAAAATGAAGGAGAGAATCCTAGAAGCAACAAGAGATAAGGGGACCGTCACCTACAAAGGAGTTCCCATCAGACTGTCAGTGGATTTCTCAAAAGAGACCTTACAGGCAAGAAGGGGCTGGAAAGAGGTATTCCAAGTCATGAAATCCAAAGACCTACAACCAAGATTGATCTATCCAGCAAAGCTTTCATTTAGAATGGAAGGACAGATCAAGTGCTTCTCAGATAAGATCAAGTTCAAGGGGTTCATCACCACCAAGCCATTATTATATGAAATGTTAAAGGGACTTACCTAAGAAAAAGAAGATAGAAAAGATGAACAGTGAAAGGACAGCAAACTCACAGTTATTAAGAACCACACCTAAAACAAAAAGCAAATTAAGAGGACAGCTGGATCAGGAGTGAATCATAGAAATGAAGATCACGTGGAGGATTAGCAACAGGGGAGTGGGAGAAGGAGAAGGGGGGAGAAGGTACAGAAAATAAGTAGCATAGATTGTAGGTAGAAAATGGATGTGGGGAGGGTAAGAATAGTAGGGGAAATATAGAATCTAAAGAACTTGAGAAGCCCTGGCTGGCATAGCTCAGTGGATTGAGCACGGGCCTGTGAACCAGAGTATCGCGGTTCGATTCCCAGTCAGGGCACATGCCTGGGTTGCAGGCCAGTTCCCAGCAGGGGACTCATGAGAGGCAACCATACATTGATATTTCTCTCCCACTCTTTCTCCTTCCCTTCCCCTCTTTCGAAAAATAAATAAATAAAAATAAATAAATAAAAAAATAAAGAACTTGAGACACGTGGTCATAAACTAAAGGAGGGGATGGTGGGGAAGGGGTATGCAGTGTGGAGGGGAATGAAGGGGGGAATAGAACAACTGTAATGGCATAATCAATAAAATAAAAATTTTTAAAAAAGAACTATCCCAACCATATGCAGGAAGATTTCTACTACAATGTGCCCATCAGGTTTCATTTTGTCCAGTGTGTACAAAGACTGAGAGACAGTTATTGCCTTAATATGCTTAATATCCAAAAAAAAGCTTTTAAATAATGGCTATAAAAAAAAAGAAATAGGTCTGGAAGATAGTATAACAGATGAGAATGCTCTTTACTATTTTTCTTTTCTTATTCACTGGAAAAGATCTTCAATCTCCCAAGAATCCATTTTTGTTTATCAAGCAGATAAACAAAAGAATCCTCAATGTATAACATAAAAATGTCAATAAATTAATATGCCATCATGAATATTCCCAGTGGCATTTTTTTTAATCTAACAGCTGGCTCTTCTGTCTCTGCTAATTCTCAAAAACAAAACTAAATGTAGATATTCCTCTTATAAATTATGATATATTTCTGGGAACACGGGAAAATCCTCAGCTACATTGCTATTGGTGTCATGTTATACAATGAAGAAATTATTGTATTTTTGTTAACTTCTTGGTAACTTTTTAAAAAGATCTTATGTATTTATTGTTAGACAGAGGGGGAGGGAGAGAGAAAGAGAGGGAGAGAAACATCAGTGTGTGGTTGCCTCTAGCACACCCTACAACTGGGAACCCAGCCAGCAACCCGGATGCGTGCCCTGACTAGGAATTGAACTGGCAACCTTTTGACTTGCAGGCTGGTACTCAATCCACTGAGCCACACCAGCCCGGGCTAACTCTTGACATTAAGTCATGCTTCTATGAAAATCACCTAAATATCTAACTGAGGAACTGATCATAAATTATTTTTTTCTAGTTTTCTAATTTTTTAAAGTATTAATACCATGTTGCTAGGCAGAACTAAGACATTTTTAGTGCTTAGGAAAGTAGAAATTCAAAAATTTTTAAATGAATGATGAAAAAGATACTCCTGACTTTTCTGTTATCTATCTCCATGTCAGCAAAAGTTGTTTTTCTCTGTTATCATGATATAATACCTGAACTGTAAAATATTCTATCTATTTGAGTCACTGGTTCTACCTTAAAATAATCTGAATCTTAACTTTAACCAATGCAATTTACCATCACCCCCTGCATATTTATCGAACACTGACAGTGCAGAAAAATATTACAGGGACAAAAATCATTCCCTGCTCCCAAAGAAGTTACAAAATAGTAGGAACAACAAATGCATTAATACTTATAAGCCGAGGGGAAATAAAAGCATCAAAAGACAAGGGAATATGCAAGTGTTAACCAGGGAGCTCAGTGAGGCATGGAAAATGTGACATTTGAGTTAAACTATGAAAATATGGTTACAAGTCTTCGACAGTTGAAATTAGAGAAAGAGGATGTTCCAAGCAAGAAGACACAATGTACTGTTTTAGGTCTATTCAGGGAATTAGGCCTAAACCAGTTTAACTGGAGCAAAGAATCGATGTAGGGATGAATTAAGAGTAGCCTCAATGTTGATGTTCAGCTCGGGGCTGGGAAGTCTGTACTTATTTTAGTAGGTAATGAAAAGGCATTTTAAGATTTGTACCAATCTGGGTCTGAAGCAAATACCATGTGTAAATGGAATCAATGTGTAGAATTTGATGAGTAGGGGACACCAGCAAGAGATGGTAAATAACACCCTGCCAACAACAGTGGGGGGATTTACCACCATTACTGGTCCTGAAGGGAGAAGTGGAAGAAGACGTTAATGGAACCTACAGAGAGTAGCCATAAGTATCCCTTGACACGAGGCAAGGCCTTCTGTGGAGGAAGACAGGCAACCTATGGGGGAGCAAGAAGAGAGCCAGGGGAATACATACTCACCTTGTGGTTTGCCCCTCCAATCTCTTGCTAGTGCCCCCTACTGGCTAAACCCAACTGGAAGCCGGAAGCCAGGAAGCTCACTGATGCAGCCCATACAGGTTGATCTTCCAGGACACAGACTAGTCAGAGAAAGGAAGGGAGTGGATGTGGAGGGGCAAAAGGGAAACAGCCAGCATGAGCCTGCTAAGCAAAAGAGAGATGTACCTCTACTTAGGAAAATAAGTGAACAAGTACATACAAAATCTACAGATGTATAGATGAGGAAACTAAAAATAAAAGAGAAGATGTGAAAAGAATGTCAGAAACAGAAGCATGGTAGTATAAAAGAAGTGAAATTTGTCTGTGAGAACATTACAGTGATAAATTTGGGGGTTTCTAAAGTGTTAAGTGTAGGGGAACGGAAAGGTAGGAGTCCCAAATTTTGAATCTTGGTTCCTGGGAGAACATGGCCATTATTAGAAACATGAAAATTTGGTGCTAGGTTTTATGGTAAAATACATAGTGTGCCAAGTTTCTGTTCAAAGGAACGGAGTGGCCCTGGGGAATGTGTGGTAACGGTTGTGTTCTGAAAGTCAGATAGTGCAAGACAGGTTTTTACCTAAGGTCACTGCAAAACACACAGCAAGGGGAAAAGCACAGATCAGCTTTGGGGCCCATATCACCATACCCTTCTTGAAAATTTTATTGTAAAAAATAACACTGCTGAACCATCTCCCCCCCAAAAATCATCCAAAATAACAGGTAAATGGGTAAGTCACAGGGGAGGACAAATGGGAAGTGTCTAACATAGAATGCAAAGCAAACAACTGTAGCAATTGTGGTTACAAAACAAAATGCATACTTGTAATTCTTGAAAGAAAGGCAGCATAAAGTAAAAAAGGAGTGTCACTGGACTAAACAGATGATAGATGTAGAGAAAAAGAAATGATGTATATGGAACAGGTATTTCCACATGTAGGAATTGGTACGTGATCAAAAGTGTGTTTAAAAATAGGGAAAGTGATTGCTTTAGCTGCACAGAAGCTTTTTACTTTGATGTAGTCCCATTTGTTTATTTTCTGCTTTGTTTCCAGTGTCTTAGGAGATTTCTCGTCAAAAACATTTCTATGTTACATATCTGAGATTTTACTCCCTATGTTTTCTTCTAGGATTCTTATGGTTTCACAACTTACATTTGAGCCTTTTATCCGTTTTGAGTTTATTTTTGTGTATAGTATAAATTGGTGGTCTAGTTTCATTTACTGCATGTACCAGTCCAGTTTTCCCAACACCATTTATTGAACAGACTGTCTTCATTCCATTGTATGCTCTTGCCTCCTTTGTCAGAGATCAGTTGCTCATACAGGTGTGGATTTACTACTGTGCTCTCTATTCTGTTCCATCGATCTGTTTGTCTGTTCTTGTGGCAGTACTGGGCTGTTCTTATTACAGTGGCCTTATAGCATAGCTTCTGTACAACTAAAGAAACCAACAGCAAGACGAATAGAGAATCCACTGTATGGGAGAACATTTTTGCTGTACAACAATATACGTGACAAGGGTTCACTCTCCAAAATATACAAAGAACTAATACAATTCAATGCAAGGAAGTCAAACAACCCGATTAAAAATGGCAAAACACATGAATAAACATTTTTCCAAAGAGTACCTACAGAGCACCCATAGACATAGGAAAAAATGCTCAACAGAGATGATCCTCAGAGAAATGCAAAATAATCATCAGAGAAATGCAAATTAAAACCTCCATGAGATATTGCTTCACACCTGTCAGAATGGCCATCATCAATACATCAACAAACAACAAGTGTTGGAGAGGATGTGGAGAAAAGGGAACCCTAGTACACTCTTGATAGGAAAGCAGATTGGTGCAGCCACTGTGAAAAACAGTATGGAGTTTCCTCAAAAACTTAAAATGGAACTGCCTTTCGACCCAGTGATTCCACTTCTGGTAATACACACCAAGGGTCCCAGAACACCAATACAAAAGAATATATATGCACTCCTATATTTATAGCAGTGCTATTTACAATAACCATGATTTGGAAACAGCCTAAGTGCCCATCAGTACAGGAGTGGACAAAAAAACTTCCATATATGTACACAATGAAATAATACTATATAGCAGTAAAAAAAGAAAAAACTCTTACATTTTGCAACAGCATGGATGGACCTGGAGAAAATTATGCGAAGTGAATTAAGCCAGTCATTGAAAGACAAATACCACATGATGTCACTTACACGCGGAATCTAATGAACACAACAAACCAATGAACAAAATAGCAACAGAAGCATAGAGACGTAAAACAGACTGACAACCGCCAGAAAGGAGTGGGGGGTGATGGGATGAGAGATGGTGAAGAGATAACCAAAGAACGTTTGTGCCCAACCCTTGGACTCAGACAACAGTGTGGGGATTGGCTTAGGGAGGGGCTGGGCCGAGGTGGGGGAAGGGAGAAAAAGTGGGAACAACTGTACAGCATAAACAATAAACGTTAAAATTAAAAAATAAAATAGGGAAAGGGAATATGGATTACTCAATAAACTTTTTGGACACAACTAATCTTTGGGGAAATATTAACATAGATTTAGTATCGTTTAGGAATGACTTCATCTGCAGGCAGCAGAAACCCCAACTAACAGTTACTTAAATAACCTGGGGGTTTATGTGGCTGGCCAACAAGAACTCTGGGGGTCAGCAGTTCAGAACTGACAAGGGCTCAACAGTGTCACCCAAGTGCCAGGTAGTTTCTCTCTGCACTTCACTATTCTGACTCTGCAGACCTTGGGTGCCCGCGGCACCTCGTGACCTCAGGCCTGTGTTCTAGGCAAGAAAAAAGGAGGAAAGCAAAAGGTAAACGGGTACCCCAAGCACACATTTCCCCTAATCTTAACAGCAGTGGTGTCTATAAATGGAATATTTTCATCTTCAGTTTTTCATGTAATCTGAAGTGCTCCAATGATTGTGCATTGAATCTTGTCAAAAATGAATTGTGAACCTATTTTCATTTTTCAGAAAGATCAATTAACCAAGGCAATCATATAAATCTCTTCCTAAATCAGTAAGCAAGCATTGCTCTGTGATTCTCAGTATTTTGAATCATCTTAAGTTTTATTTTTAACACAGACTCCTTAGTAGATTTCTTCTTGTGGAAAATGAGCTGTACAGAAAATTTACTGTTATGTTCTGAATCTCTGGGAGCACAAAAATTATAGGTTGGCTTAAAAATAGTGCGGAGTTTCAGAGAACTTTATTTAATGCATTCAGGTAAGCTGTGTATTTCCAAGCACCCAGTTGCAAATGTTAAAAATCATTCCCAGCATAATCTTTCCAGAAGGAGATGTGGATGTCAGGAGAGAAAAGTCAAACTATAATAAACTCTTCAATGTTTATCTCTATTTTCAGATTTTGATTATGTATTCTGTTCTACCTTAGAATATTTCCATTTTTACCATACAGATAAATATAATTTTTAAGAATTCATTACCATTATAGAGTAGCAAAAAGGTTGCTGGATTTTGAAGGAACTGAAAAGTCTGTGCTTGAGTTGGAAATAAATCTTCACTGTTTCCTAAACTAAAATGGTTCCTATGATTACCTTATATGATGTACTGAGGATTTTAATCAGGTTAATTATTTCATAATGGGTAGGCTAGTTATACTAACCTGGTGGTAGAAAAGCACTTAAAGTGCAAAAGAAGAAAACGGTGTTTAATTTGGGGTGACAGATTTTTCTGCATTCCTGATCTTTGCAGAACCCAGGAAAGCATTTTCCACGTGCCGTCACCTGATGAGTGAGTACGCAGCCCTTTGGTTCTCACTGGTAATCACTCTGACATCCTCTCAGTTCCTATGAACTAGGAAGGGCATGGGCATCCAACCAGGCTGCACCCCAGCCCCTAGCATGCCACTCAAAGTCATTCCTCAGAAAGAGAAAGAGCTCGCAAACTGCTGGGGTTTCCCCCTTCACTGTCTTCTCCACCTACGGGGCTGTGTCTGTTTCATGAAAAAAGAGCAATTTGCTACAGTAACCAAAGGCAGTTCTCTTATCACTCTATAATAAGTGCTCTTTAATAAGTCACTTAACATCTTTGGCGCTCAGTTTCTCTACTAGTAAAATAGGTGCCATTGTGAAAATTAAGAAGGATCATGCTCTATTAACCAAATCATGCCTTTCACGCAATTAGCATTTAATATAGTTTAGCTGTAATATCTATTATACAGATTATCCATTTTGTTATATTACTATTCTATTCCATCATTAAAAATCAGATCCACTTTCTTTTTTAATATTTTATTTATTTATTTTTAGAGAGGGGAAGGGAGAGAGAAAGAGGGAGAGAAACATCAATGTGTGGTTGCCTCTCACGTGCCCCCTACAGAGAACCTGGCCCAAAACCCAGGCATATGCCCTAGACTGGCAATCGAACTGGTGACCCTTTGATTTGCAGGCCAGTGCTCACTCAATCCACTGAGTCACAGCAGCCAGAGGGCTGATCCACTTTATAAGACTCCTACATTCCTGTCTGGCTTTCTCAAAGAAACTGTTGTCCCTATAAGGTGGTCTCAGCAACTTACCCTTGCTGATTTCCATAAGAGATGTTATCTGCATTTGTTATTTGAGAATTTCATTATATACTGCCTTATAAATCACTCAAGAGCTTTCCCATGTTCTCCCAGAAGGTGACCTCACTCCTGCAGGGTCTAATGACTTGCCTTAATCCTGAGCAAAGCATGAGAAATATATGCTGCAATCCAATGGTCCTTGCAGTCAGAAATAATTCTGAACCCTGTTCTTTGTATAAATGGATGAGCTCCATCCAAAGTACTTATCCACTAAGCAGATCTCCCTTCTGGCTCAGTTTCCTTGCATATAAACCCAGGTATCCAGAGCCTAACTAACATCTTTCCCTGATCCCAGCCTCCTGGGTCTGCACCTGTCTCCATCTCCTGCCAGTCTTCTCCCCTGAAAGGGATGAGATGATATTCCTGCTCAGATGTCCCATTCACAGGTAAGGATTATATTAAAAATGTACTGATCACCTGAAGTCAGAGTGTATACCTGAGCAATGCTTATTAAAACTTTCCTCCATGTCTAAATTTTTTGGCACAGCCCATCCTGCAGATTAGGCCTCTCTTGATATACAGGCCTTGCCATTCCAATGTCATAATCTTTGGCCCAAGGCCAGCCCTCCAGCCTGACAAGAGACCAGGACAAAAGGATTGATATTACACAGACCTTTCAGGAAAAGTAACACAGTTTATACTTTATCATAATGAGAAGTCCTTGAGGTTTCAAAAAGGAAAGTGAAGTAGGACTTGCCTTTTTGGAAGATTGCTCTGAGTGCAGTGTGAAGACATCTGGATACTATCTTTTCATCACAACCAGCAAGCCAGTTATGAGAGGAAGGAAATTCTTAGGGCAGGAAGTCCCAAAGAGGCTCTGAGAGAAAAAGGGCTGTGTAGGAAAGTGATGAGCAAGCGGAGAGAAACACAAGAAAAATGTCACAGAGGTAGAATGAGTAGAATTTGAAGATTACGTGAATGCGTCTGTGGTAATAGAAACAAAGAAAGCTAAATGACTTACGGTCAAACATCACATGCCTATTTCTTGCCCCATCAACTTGAGTGTGCAGTTTTTGATGGGAGGAACTATCTCAAAGGTTTTCATGCACAGTTTGCTACCCAATAGATATGAGTTTAATTAAACAAAAGAGTCAGTAAGTCGGCCATGTCATCTGCCACCAGCCTTGTCTAGAAGGAATTCTCACCTAACTCTAGAACCTAAGAACCCATAGACACAGATAACAGTGCAGTGATTGCCAGGGGGAGTGGGAGAGGGCAGGGGGACACATAGAGGTGAAAGAAGGTACAGGGGGATAAATGGTGATGGAAACAAAGAAATCAATCTAGATCTTAAGCTGTGAGGCAGTTTCAGGATCATTCCCATTTTGCATATAAACCAACACCTGACAAAAGTACGCAGATGACGGAAACTGAAAAATCAATTGACTCATGGTTTTATGAGATGATGTGCTGATCTTTTTTGTTATTTTTAAAAAAATTTTTTTATTTATTTTTAGAGAGAGGAGATGGGAAGGGGAAAGAGAGGGAGAGAAACATCAGTGTGTGGTTGCCTCTCACATACCCCCCCAATGGGGGACCGGCCCAAAACCCAGGCATGTGCCCTGACTGGGAATCAAACCAGGAACACTTTGGTTCACAGCCAGTGCTCAATCCACTGAGCTACACCAGCCAGGGCTCTTTGTGTTATTATTAATCATTAGAGTTAATTTGGTTGGTTCTCAAACTTCAGTGGATATAAAATCACCAAGAAGATTTTTGAAAATACAGATTGCTAGCCCCAGAGTTTCTGATTCAGCTGGTCAGAAAAAGAGTCCAGAAATCACTTTGAGAATCACTGTCTTAGGAGGGTGTTTCCAAAGCATTGATTATAAAAATTACCTACAATACTTATTAAAAATATAGCATGCCAGGCCCTGCCTCCAATCTACCGAATCAGAGATTTCAAGGGAGGGGTGCAGGAATATGTATTTTTTTTTCAAGTGTTTCATGTGATTCTTATAATCAGCCAAGTTTGGGAAACACACTGCCTCAAAGCATCCTTATGAGGGTACTATTGTTCTTATGTTACAAAGAGGAGAAGAGGTTTAGCAAGCTTTCACGCTAATACATGGCAAGTGCTGAACCCTTCCACTAGAGGGGGCTTATGCCACTGTGCTGGCTCCTGTAAAACGTCTCTGGTAGGAAGTACTGAGAGCGTCTTGGCAACCGGAGCTCTACCTTATATATCATCTCAGTGTCTCTAAAATCTGGTACGATGCACCCTGACCGGATAGTTAGAACACACCTTGTAAAATAATGCTATACCTACATAGAATTTTAAAAACAAAGCAGCTAACAAACAGATTTAAAATTTAAAAAAATGTCAAGCAACCACAAAATGGAGGAAGGAAAGGTCAAATCATCATTTAAATGAATTGACTAGAAAATTAAAGAAAAATTCAAAACTCAGTAACTCCTGGTAAGCAATGAAAATTATAGATATTGACTTTGATACTGGAAAGGTATTTTACTATGCATTTTATAAGTGGTTTTATATTTACCATAAAAAGATATTATTTACTTATTAAAGCCTTAAAAGTGCCTTACAAATTATCACTAGATATTCCAAGATTTTCAGAAAACGAAATATCACTGTTTGCAGCAGGGTTATTAATCACACAACTGTCCTTAAAATGTTTTCCTTTGAAATGTTCTACAATTAGTTTGAATGGCTTTTTAAATATGCAGTATTTTAAACTATTTGATCACAAACATATGTAAATAATCAGGGCTGACACTGATCACTCCATAGCATTAACACCAAGCCAGATGGGTCTGCAATGCACAAGCCTCACCACAAGGGCAGGCTGTCTTCTGTGTCTGGGTAAGAAACTGATATCCTCATGTAGCTTACTTGAGTTTTGCACCTCCGGTTGTTATTAGTTGCAGTACTAGAGGCAGATTCTAGATGGACGGGAGACAATAGGAAGAATAATTAATACAAGAATGATCTCTCAGACAAAGAAGTGCTTAATTTCAACCATGCCTAAGCAAACAAAGAAGGAACATGTGGCCACGACAGCTGTAAGGACAGAAAACTGACTGCCACTTATTTTTCAAAGAGCCGTTTCACAGGGACAAGCAAATTCTGCCAAACCATTTTGAAATTTTTCTTAACACAAGGCTTGCTACCATGTGCTCCTGAGGATCTAGTCAAAGGCCAGTGCTCCGGGCAGTTGGATGAATACTGATTTTTGGTGGTCAGCCCCACGTTCACCCTCGGGTTACAGAATTTCAGCGTGACTTTGAGTCACTGCCTCTCAGTGGAGCAGAAAATCTGAATAGACTCAGATGAACCTAAGAAAAAATTAGATGCCCAAACCCACTGTGCTTTTTTTAAAATATATTTTATTAATTATGCCATTACAGTTGTTCTATTTCCCCCTTCATTCCCCTCCACCCTGCAACACCCCTTCCCCCACCATTCCCCCCCTTTAGTTTATGACCACGTGTCTCAAATTCTTTAGATTCTATATTTCCCATACTATTCTTGCCCTCCCCCCTATTTTCTACCTACCGTTTATGCTACTTATTTTCTGTACCTTCTCCCCCCTTCTCCTTCTCCCACTCCCCTGTTGCTAACCCTCCACGTGATCTTCATTTCTATGGTTCTGCTCCTGATCTTGCTGCCCTCTTAGTTTGCTTTTGTTTTAGGTGTGGTTCTTAATAACTGTGAGTTTGCTGTCCTTTCACTGCTCATATTTTTTATCTTCTTTTTCTTAGGTAAGTCCCTTTAACATTTCATATAATAAGGGTGTGGTGATGATGAACTCATTCAACTTGACCTTATCTGAGAAGCACTTTATCTGCCCTTCCATTCTAAATGAAAGCTTTGCTGGATAGAGCAGTCTTGGATGTGGGTCCTTGGATTTCATGACTTGGAATACTTCTTTCCAGCCCATTCTTGCCTGTAAGGTCTCTTCTGAGAAATCAGCTGACAGTCTGATGGGAAGTCTTTTGTAGGTAACTGTCCCCTTATCTCTTGCTGTTTCCAGGATTCTCTCCTTCATTTTAATCTTGGGTAATGTAATTATGATGTACCTTGGTGCGTTCCTTCTTGGATCCAACTTCTTAGGGACTCTTCTGAGCTTCCTGGATTTCCTGGAAGTCTATTTCCTTTGCCAGATTAGGGAAATTCTCCTTTATTGTTTGTTCAGATAAGTTTTCCACTCGTGGCTGTTCCTCTTCCCCTTCTGGTGCCCCTATAATTCGGATGTTGGAACGTTTAAAGATGTCCTGGAGGTTCCTAAGCCTCTCCTCATTTTTTTTTTTGAATTCTTGTTTCTTCACTCTTTTCTGTTTGGTCATTTTTTCCTCCTTCTGGTCCACTCCTTTGATTTGATTCCCAGTTTCCTTTCCATTACTATTGGTTTCCTGTGTATTTTCCATTCATTTCAATTAGCTTAGCCTTCATATGTTCCTCTAATTTGTGACTAAATTCAGCCAGTTCTGTGAGCATCCTGATCACCAGTGTTTTGAACTGTGCATCTGAAAGTTTGGCTATCTCTTCATCGCTTAGATTTATCAGCTCTGGGGCTCTGAGTTGTTCTTGAGCCATGTTTTGATCTGTTCGTGCCTGTTAGGTATGAGGAGCAGAGCCTTAGTTGTTTACCAGGGCAGGGCCACCCAGGTCACTGGTTTGTGATGCTGTATGTGAGGGCGGGGTCAGGGAGCAGTCCCCTCTGCTGCTTCTCTGGGGCCTGCACGGTCCTTCTCACTGCTCGTTCCTCCACCGATTTATCTGCGCGCGAATGTGTGACCCCAATCAGCCCTCAGTGGGTCCACCGCCTTGCGCCCTCAGTGGGTCCGCCTGCTTCTCCACACCTGGGATCCACCCATGGCTGCTGGTGCACCTGGGTTGGTCCAATGGATCTTTCCTGCCCGATCTCACTCTGCTGCTGGCTCTGCCCCTCTTACCAGTTTGGCTGAAGCATTCATTGTTCTCAGACTTCCATATAGTTCAACTTTTTGTGGTTTGGCTGCGTTTTTGTTGCTAAAACTTTGTTGTTTTTAAACTTGGTTGTGCGAGAAGGCGCAGTGCTTCCACCTACACCTCTATCTTAGCGGAAGTCTCCCCACTGTGCTTCTCTTGCCAGTTCAAGCAAACCATCCTCCCATCTGCCTTCTCCTGACTAAAGACCCTGAAGTGACCCTTACCAAGAGGGTGACAGTTCTCTTCAGTTTCTGTTTTCCTGGCTGAAAATATACTCACGTGGGTAGAGTGACATTTTAATAATAATAATAACAACAAATTTTGTTAGTTTTACAATGCTGGGTACGAAACAGTCACAATAAATATTTGTTGAATGGATAAACATGGACTAGACTCTGGCAGGGCATATTATAGCAAGAATCTAATAGACCCCAATACTATCTTTATAACTTTGTTTTTCTATGACTGATCTGATTGAAGACAAGATAATTGTGCTACACTTATAAATGTTGTATCTTCTCTGTTCGGAACGACAAACTCTTCCCTTTCAATTAATTAAAATAAGAATGAAGACAGATTTTTCTAATACAAGAAAAACCCTAAAGTGAAATTAATTCTACCTACAGCTTGCTTTACATTTTCTAAGGTAATCTTTGTCAAAGTAGTATGTGAATATAGCTTAAAAATAAAACAGGATCAAAAGTCTCATAAAGAAAAGCAACTGTATATTATATTTTATCTCTCCACACCTGTTCATCTTACTCTCTAAGAGGAAACATTTAAGTCCCTTCACTTTTATTTTAGTACTTCACATCAAATCTCAAAATATTTTTAGTCTGCTATTTTTTTATTTAGCTAGTTTACCTTTTATTTATAGACTACTATAGTGTATGGGCATTTCAATCTCTTCTCCCACCATCCACCTATTCTCCATCTTTCTCCCAACACAGTCATATAAAGTTATTGTTAAAATTGTTAACCTCTGTTTACGCTGTCAGGAATTTGTAAAGCCAAGAACTTTACAGTGATTACATTTTCTTTCCTGTACAGATTTCCTAGCATTCTCTCACTGTTTTTTTTCCTTTAAAATTTTAATTTTTATAGTAACCTATTTTTTTAAGTTCAGCAGAGCAGATCCCCTATGAAATCCCTATTTTTCCCAGAGACCTTTGCCTCAGCGACTTCATCTTCCTGCTGCAAAACAGGCTGTGTCAGAACTCTCCCACGACCGTCCTTCTGTGGGTTTTCTCAGACTGGGCTTCTGGGTCCATTCCTCCTCCCGTCCACTTGTATCCTCATTGTACTAAAATATGTTCTCATCAAACTTCATTGAGAAATAAAAATCATACAGGGGAGATACACTTTTGCATGCCTAACAGTATGTACCCCTTCACTGGAATTATAATTTGACTACTATAGAATACTTGGTCGAAAGTCATTTTTCTTTCTTTCTTTTTTCTTTTTTTTTTGAAACTCATTTTTCTTCAAACCTCTGAAGACTGTATCACTGCTATATCACTACCATATCCTAGGACAGTTCCTGGCACATGTTTGGCACTCAGTAAATATTTGTTTATGTATGAATGAATGCATGAGATACTTTTTCAAAATTATTTTTAAGTATCTTATGTTTCTCTCCATATTTCTGTCTGTTTCTCTTTCATTGTTGAAACTGCGCCATCACCACAAAAAGAAAAAAAACGAGTAATATTGAGTTTTCGCCTGTTCATATTTCTAAAAGAGGCCTTGAAAAGGCTGATTTGAAGAGACTGTGTATATCAGTGCTTCTCAAAACACGGTCCTCCGCATCACCTGGGAACATGCTAAAAGAGCAAATTCTCTGGCTTTACACCATCCTTAGTGAATCAGAAACTCTGAAGATAGGATGGGGCCAAGAAATATTTTTACAAACCCTCCAGGTGATCCTAATGCACACAAAAGTTTGCCAAAGCACAGAGGCGAGACAAAGACTGGCATCTGTCGCTTTGGGGTGACTGGGCAGGGAGTGAGCATTCACACAGACCGATCTTTTCTAGGGCACTGCTCAGTTTCTTCAGCAGGAAATCTTGGATCTCTTGCCCAGAGAAGAGGTATCTAACTGCTATTGTGCTCCTGGTGGCTGAGAACGGGACAGTGACCCCTGCCTCTGACATGATAACAAGAGGAACAAAGTGACTCTCAGATCTCTAGAATGGCTGAAGTTTTCGGACAAGGAGCCATTGTTCCGTTTCTCTAAGAGAACTGACTGTTTGGGTCAGGAATTCAGTTTCCTGTATCTCCTTTCTCAGATATATATCGTTTCCGTAAACTCTCATCACCTGAGGTCACCTGACGGTTTCTCTTTTCTTGCCACCTTCAAGTTTAAAACTGTAAATATTTTGTCATATATAGACTGTTTGGATTGCTTGCGACTCAAAAAACCAAGCAGGTAGGGCATAAACTCAGAAAACAAAATTCCAGTTCATTTTAGAAAGTACATTTGTACATTTCTTTCAAGAACCACTAGATGGCACTTTCTGCCCTACTTTTAATCACTACTCACTACTTCCCTTTGGGATAAATCTTTAATGGAGTTAATTCCCTGAGCCCCTTGCAGCATGCGCATCTTCAAGATCTGGTGAGAAAGTGTTTGCACCTTGGTGACTCAGTTAGTCTTTGGTGATTCATCCAACCAGTTTCGCTGTCTGAGTAGAGATGAAGAGTATCTTGTAGTTGTTCACCATCTGTCACAAGTTCCATCCATTTTAACTTTGCCCAGCAAGCCATCTAAACACTAAATTCCAAATTCAACAAAATACAACATAAGTTTCTTAATCTAGTATTTCAGTAAAAAGTTTCTAACCTTACCATTCTGAGGATATTTTCCTCCTTGCAATATGGTCCAATAAAATGAAGTTCAAAAAATAAAGATATTTCCTACAAAAAATCCTTCCAATCCCATGTAGAGTAGTAACAAGGATCCTTTGGGTTATGTAGAAAAACTTATGTGTTCCTATAAGTTTAAATAACATTTAGATCAATATTTAATTGATCATTAGCACATTTATTTTTTCCCTATATTCTTATATATCTAAATTTTACTGATCCTTTAAGAATCGGCTCAAAAATAATAATGAAGTTCATGCTCCATCACCTCTGACAAATCTTTACCAAAACATCCCTGTAGCCTAAGCTGAGTCAGGGTCCCTCCTCAGGGCTCGGCATACTTCTCACATGACACAAACCACACTGTCTCAGAATTATCTTTTTTTGCCCTGGCTGGTGTGGCTTAGTGGATTTAGTGCCAGCCTGTGAACCAACAGGTTGCTGGTTTGATTCCAGCTCAAGGTACTTGCCTGGGTTGCCAGCCCTGTCCCTGGTTGGGGTACATGCAGGAGGCAACCAATTGAAGCTTCTCTCACAGGTAGATGCTTTCCTTACTTTCTCCCTCCCTGACCCCGCTCTCTATAAATAAATAAATACATAAATAAATAAATAAATAAATGATTTTAAAGATTTATCTTTTGTGAGATAAGGCCTTCTTAAAGAACAAAGTTCTGTTGTAGTGATTTCTGTATCCAGTATCCGGAGCACACAGTGGGGCGTCTGGTTCCATTTTCATTGCTAAGCAATACAGGTCCTTCACTGTTTGATCAGAAAAACTATTTGATCCTTTCATGTCTATTTTTTAAGTAGTTAGCAATCCAGTTAACTCATGAAGTATATTGCAAAGCAACATTTCTTAAAATAGGGAGCTGGTAGGAAAGAAAAAACTGGAATGGTGGAGATGGCCAGAAACAGAGCTGGATCTTGCGTGAGTGACAGGCCATTTGGTTGCTTCCTGTCCTCTACAATGTCATGGAGTCTCTCAAAATATGTGAGTTAGGTCATTTCGGATTTTTACTTAAAACCCTCACTAATTTATATCTTACTTAAATGACATATATTTTCAAAACATGGAGCAGTAGAAAACACCCACACAGTTGCTACGGTTTTCCAAAAATTCAACTGTGTGAAAAGGCCAGACATACAAATTATAGTCACTAACATACAAATTATCACCCAATTGTAACTTCACGTGGTGAAATAAGTGTGTTTCTTTTATATTTAAATGTCAGCAAGTTATCTATTATTGGATTTGGGGATTTGAGCTATGTTTAGAGAAATGAATAAAGACATTCTAAGCAGAGGTGGTAAAACCTGATCGCATTAGAAAAAAAAAGAAACTTTGCCTTCACTTTTCTTAGCATCTCAGAGGATTAACTTTGACAAAAGTGACCAGATGACTAAATACAAAGAGAACATATTAATGACCCCAACTATGTCTTTTCCGGTGGAAAACGATGAGCCTGTCTGAAGACAAGACATTAACCAGTCTTCTTGTTCTGTCAGAAAGATTCTTGTTTTCAGTGTATAAAAGTGTGTGAAAGTGACCCAGAAAAGACCCTCTCACTGGAACGTAGCCCGGCTTCCCGCCCCTCGCTCTGGCTCCGCAGCAGCCTGACAGCAACGCTAGGCAAGAACCAGAACTGGACTGGAAAGAAAAGAAAATGAAGAGTGTGACTGATCAGGACTTCTGTTTATATGAAACCTGCCTTCTCAACTGTTTGTCCAGCATGAACCTGCAAAGAGTAAAACTATAAAATTAAATAAACTCGTTTGTTTTCAATCATGTCTTCCCTAAAAGACTTAAATAGGCAGAATTAAATACTACTTTATTTCATTCCCCTGCATTATGTTGTTTGGAGGGGAAGCAGCGGGTGGTCTAATCCCCATTTTGGGATGGATCTCAGCCTCCTGAATGTCAACTCGTTATGAGAATCAGAAAGCCATGAGGTTCAAGTTCTACTGCTGACATGACTTTGACATTTGGGCAAGTCATTCTATGAACTCTCTTATCTCCTGAAATAGTAATGATAGGAATAATTACAGTACTGCCGCACGTATTAGAAAGGTAATATTAATAATAGCCAAAATTTATAACCTTGGAATAGATAACCAGAGAGTAATTATTCATTGAGAGTTGGAACCATAATCTACTCTAACTAGTTTAGTCCAGAGAACTCTTTGACAACAACCTTTCTTTTTGGAGAACAGAAAGAAAAGAAAAAAGAGAGAAGAAAAGGCCTAATTGGATTCAGTCATAAATCTTACTAATGTACCCAAAAAAAGGTAGTCATAGTTCAGCAACTAAAGCCAGAAAGAGCCAGTGTTTTCTCAGGGACGAACAGAATTAACAGAAGATCTGGGCTTTCTATTCAAAATATGTGCCATTGAGTGAGGATTCCTGAAACCTGGCTTATAAGTTTTCTTCAAAAAGTCTTATGCCTCATCCTCAGTCCCTCTACCACCCATGGATGTTACCATGTTGATAATTCTTACCTACGTTTATTGATATTTAATGACAAGGTGAAAATCTATGTAACTGTTTTAACAACAAATTTTTGTACAATTTCCCAGAAATTTAATCTGATTTTAAATCTTGTGATAAACAAAACTTATATATTTGTTAAAGATAACTTCATTTAATTTATAATAAATGTTTGTAACAGAAAATTGAATTATCTTAATAACTAAACTCAGTTTTGTGTTGATTAAGCCACCATTTTATACCCATTCTATAAGTTTCCTTGAAGATAGAAAATATATAACTGCATATTCTATAGGTCACTGCATTTCTCCCAGTAACCTACTTGAAATTAAAGAATACCACTACCGAGTACTAATGCAAGACTCCAAGATGGTTGCAGAGTTAAATGGAAACTATACTCACTACCTCTTAACACCAAACCGGACCTATAGCTAAATTATAGAGCAATGAACCCGAATATCCAACTAAATGCTAGCTGAACAGAAGAATTATAACCAAGGATTTATAGAAGAAGCCACATAGAGACTGGTAAGAAGGGCAAAGACACAGAAAGGACTGGCCCCCACACCCATGTGTGCTGGCTGAGAATCCGGAAGGATGTTTTGGCTGCAAAAGTCCCCCTTGAGAGAAGTGCAGTCTACTTCCCACACCTGGATCCCCAACCCAGAGCACCAGAGTCAGAAAGAGGAGCCTGCATAGAATCTGGTAGTGAAAATCAGTGGGGATTCAGTGCTCTTGAGACACAAGGGAATCTACTGGAAACGCAGTCACCACCTTCCCAGGATCAAGCATTCCTATTCTTACAGCACAAGCCTATGGAACACACTGGCCCATCCTCCAACCACTGATGATACCACTCTGCAGAGCTCAAGTCCTGCAGGAAGGTTTGCTGGCTGCATCCAACAGGGTCCTTCTGTGCACTCTTTTTCTGGAGATGACCTTGGCAAAGACTCAGAAAATAATTGAGCTATATAGCTTTGGAACAGGACCATTCTTTCCCCCTTCACACATACAGCCACCCCCACACTTGCCTGAGGATTCACTTGGGCTATCCTTTGACTCCTGTTGGTCCTTTCCTGCTGAGCTCAGTCCCACAGTGAGATCAGAGTGCTGAGCAGAGCTGGGACCAGGGAGAGTGCATCTCCCTGGGAGGCTCTAGTCCAGGATCAGATGGGCATTGAGCTGTTTGGCTCCAGTGCAGGGGGCCATTCTTAGCTGCCCTTTGAGCTCACTGCATGCCGCTACACCTACAGGAGACTCATTTGACCTATCCTACCAAACCCTGGAGGCCCAGTCCTGCTGAACTTGCTTCTGCAGAGGGGCCAGCCATCTGCAGCCAACCTGAACCTGCAGTGCACTCCTTCTGAGGGAGCTAAAGTTGGAAACTAAGGCAGAGGCTGACAAGTATGGCTCTAGAGAAGGGGTCCCTTTCCCCCACTGAGTGCCTGACTGTGCTGCCCCCAAGCAGGAGGCCCACTAGTGTCATCCTCCTAATGCTGTTCACTCCACACTTTCAAGCTTGCACCTCATGGAAGCGTCTGTGAATTGCAACCAAACGGGGCCCACTGTATAGTCTTCCTACAGAAAGGTCTTGAGGAAGACCAGGCAGGCTCAGAGGCGGGAAAATTGGCTAACAAGTGGAGGCAGACCTCAGGGTGTCATGGACCTTGTACTGATCTGCCCCCTGCTCAAAGCTGGAAGAAGCCAACCTATGTTCACAGGTTGGCCCTTCACACACACACACAAGCACACACACATGGCAGCAGCAACCACAAACAGCAAATTGCATTGTAACTCCAGACAGGTAGCCCAATGTGTCTGACATCAATCTGCACCAGAACCCTGCCCAACTGGACCCAGAACCACACAACCAGTGGTGAGCTTCAGACCACACCAGAGCTCTACCCAACTAACCACAAAAACAGCATACCCAAAAGGAGATCCCAGCAGGCAACAGAACCTGCTGGAAATTACTCCACCTCCCGGTGCAGCCCCTACACAGCAATTCATATACTGTGATCAAGGTCTGTTCTTATAGTCAGCCACTCGAGGGTTAACCCCATGCATGAACAAGTCAACAGCATTCAAGACTCAACTACAACAGGAGTGCACAAACCCATACGACAGACATTCCTGGAGCACCTGGCTCAGGTAATCGGGAAGATTGCACCGCTAAGCCCATCAAGACACCTCAAACATAAAACCTCCATACATGTTTGGGAGTCATAGCAAATCTGCCTGATACATAGAAACAAACACACAAAAGGCAGACAAAATGGAGAGACAAAGAAAGATGGCCCAAATTAAAGAACAAAAGAAATCCCCAGAAAAAAATTAAATTAAATATACCAGATGTAAAGTTCAAAACAATGGTTATAAGGATGCTCAAGGACCTTACGGGAAGAATGGATGATCTCAGCGAAAACTTAAAGAGACAGCAAACATTAAAAAAGACATAGAAGTCATTTTAAAAACGTAGTCAGAAATGAAGAACACAATATCTGAAATGAAGAGTAAACTAGAAGGAAACAACAGCAAGTTAAATGAAGCAGAGGATTGAATCGGCAATTTAGAAGACAACAGAAAACACCCAAGCAGAGCAGCAAAGGGAAAAAAAGAATTTAAAAAATGAAGAAAGTCTAAGGGGCCTCTGGGACAACACCAAGAATAACAACAT
Source organism: Artibeus jamaicensis (assembly GCF_021234435.1). NCBI lineage: Eukaryota > Metazoa > Chordata > Mammalia > Chiroptera > Phyllostomidae > Artibeus > Artibeus jamaicensis. The sequence goes on along the minus strand of NW_026522025.1, from coordinate 18,320,831 downwards.
TCGTATCCTAGGGATACCAGAAGGAGAACAGAGAAAGCAGGAGATTGAGAACCTATTTGAAGAAACAATTGCTAAAAACTTTCCAACTTGGTGAAGGAAAAATACACACAAGTCCAGAAAGCACAGAAAGTCCAAAACAAGATGAACCACATGGAGATTCAGCATAATTAAAATGGCAAAAATTAAAGACAGAGAGAATCTTAAAAGGCACAAGAGAAAGATAGTTAGTTACCTACAAGGGAGCTCCCATAAGACTGTAAGCTGATTTCTCAACAGAAAATTTCAGGCCAGAAGGCACTGGCATGAAACACTCAAAATAATGAAAAGCAAGAATGTACAACTGAGACTACTTTACCCAGCAAAACTATCATTTAAAATGGAAAGAGAAATAAAGAGCTTTCCAGACAAGGAAAAGCTAAAGGAGTTTGTTACCACCAAACTAGCATTACAAAATATGTTAAAGTGTTGGGGACCACTCTGTGTGGTATCGGAAACTGTAGCCCCTCTAGAGCAAGGCCATGCCTGTAAGTCTCCACCGGAACATTGGGTATACGGGTGACAGGCACTACCTGATACTAGCACTGAAGGTTCCTGTGGGAAATCAGGTCTGAAGAATATATTGTATCTTTTTAAGCTTGCTTTGCTTTGTATAACCCTGTTGGTGTAAACCAGATATTTAAATTCAAAGCCTAAGGGAGTGAACTCCTAGATCTCATGAACCCCGCCTTAACAACCTTCTGGCATCAGCATATCTAACACACCCTAACCTGAGGCAGATTTCTGTGTTTCCTCAGTGGTTACCTATAGATAATATCTGTTTTTTCTAAGTATAGCCTTTGGACATCAATTGATGAGCTATGCATGCTTGCTGTATACCCCTACACATGACGAACCAAATAAAAGCTCTTTCAGAGAAGGGCTCAGGGCATTCTCCACTAGAGGGAATCACCACCCCCTTTTCTGCCAGGACAGATTGTGTCTGGTATGACTCATTTCATCCTAGACCAGGAGAACTCTGTGGAATGGGGCTTCCCACATTAAAGGGCCTGCTTTAAGAAGGAGGAGGAGAGGTAGAAGGAGGAGGAGGAGGAGGAGGAGGAGGAGGAGGAAGAAGAAGAAGAAGAAGAAGAAGAAGAAGAAGAAGAAGAAGAAGAAGAAGAAGAAGAAGAAAAGAAGAAGAAGGAAGAAAAAGAAGAAGGAGGAGGAGGAAGAAGAGGAAGAAGAAAGAAGGAGGAGGAGGAGGAGGGGAGAACGAAAGGTGAAGGGAGGGGGAAGAAGGAGGAGGAAGAAGAACAAGAAGAGGAAGAAGGAGAAACATAATTTAAAGAATAAAACGTTAGCCTTGGCTGATTTGGATCAGTGGATCGCACATTGGACTGTGAAGGAAAGGGTCACTGGTTTGATTCCCAGTCAGGGCACATGCCTGGGTTGCAGGCCAAGTCCCCAGTAGGGTGCATGCAAGAGGCAACCACACACTGATGTTTCTCTTCCTCTCTTTCTCCTTCCCTTCTCCTCTCTCTAAAAATAAATAAATAAAATGCTTTAAAATTTTATTTAAAAGAATTGCTTCATTTAACCGTGATTTGTTTTCTAAATTTCTCCTCTATTACATAGCACCTGGCACAAGAAAGTGTCCAATTACTGTCTGCTGAAGTACAAAACTTTTAGGAAATTCCACTTTGAGGAGACAGTTTTTTAGACCTCTTCTCTTCCTTACAAATTTTCTGAACTGTCCAAAGCTCAATTCAATAGTACCTTCTCTACAAAGACCTCCCTAACTCTTCCAAACACAAGAAATCACTTCCTCTAAAGAACTCTCCTAATACATCATTTACACCTCTAGTATGTATCTAAATATTATATACATTGTAATTACTCATTTATCAATAGCTGTCTGTGTTCCCAAATTTAGACATTCCATTGAAACAATAATTATGCCTTGTTTATCACAGTAGCCTCAACTCTCGGGGAGCCTGGTTATTAGAGGGATTATTTAAGTATTTGAGGAAAAGGAGGAAGGGAGGGCGGACACAAACAAAAAGCTGGGGTTCAGTGATGTTCGCTGTCATCGGGAGTCTGCAGGAGCATTCTCAGACCCCACACACTCCCACTGCACTCCTACGCACGCCTATATGGGTGGTGATTGTTATCGTACTTATCCTTTTATCTCTAACCCTTGTGATAGTTAAGAGTTTGATAAATATTTATTAAATAAATGAAGAAAAGGCATTGGCTCTCCACAAAAGATTGATGAATTAAATGTGCATTTACACCTTAAAATGTTTACTAAATGAACATTTTGAAATGATTACCTGCTTTCAAAAACTTTCTTGCTAAATCAAATATTTATACACGTATCTGTCTTTTGTGTTCAAAGCACTGTGTATTCCTCTCAGAAGTACATACTGTTCGTTGCCTTAAAGGCATGCCTAACTACTACGCAATGGCCTCTTATTTCAGTGTGAAAGCCACTAGTGTAATCAAGGCCCTTGGTTAGCAGACTCAAAGGCATGGGGTGTTTGGGGTGTACTGATCTTTATGCAGTGAATCAACAAATGGAATTCTTGCTCCTGCCTTTAGGGTAACTGGATCCATTGCCCAGATCTGGCAGGGAGAGCAAGCAGCAGGTGGACAGATCTGGATAATTGGCTCAGGAGCTCAATTTGATTTACTTTGACCTGGAGACATTATTTGTATATTTGTTTGGTTGCCAAAGAGCTTTGGGCAATGAAGTCTGTCAGTTACGAAGTATGAGATAATGGCAGAAAAGCAAAACTATTTTATCTATTTAATCTTCAATTATAGCATCATAGAAGATAAAATTATAAAATGTTTATATCCCTCTAAAATATTTTATGTCCCTGTAAAAATATTTGACAATAGATACAATACTGAATAATTCTGTCATTTTATAGCATAAAAAGAAATCATTGTGAAATATAATTTATCCATTTTACCAGGGTTAAAAATTTATAATAAAAATATAAATCACCCATATGCTGAAATTCACGTCTTGGCCCTTTCATCTTAAAAATAAATCACCTGACTCTATAAATCTATATTTATTGTTGCTGTTTGGTGTGAATGCAGAAAGATAAAGCCATTAATTGGACAGAAAATTTTGGCCAAGGTGTTTCTCACCTAACAGGAAAATAGGAAAGAAAGCTAGTATAAAGGGAGAAGTAAATGATTCTTAAACATTTGGGAACATCTTCACTATATGAATATTAAAACTATAATGAGATAGCATTTTTCATCTATCAAATGATAAAAAATTTAATAAGTCCTGTGTTGGCACATGTTAGGGAAAGAGGCACTTCCATTGTTTGCCAGTGTGAGTACATATTAATACACAACATCCACAGAAGATGGTTGGGCAATATCTCTCAAAATTAAAGAGCACACAGCCTTTAGCCTAGGTAATATAGCCTGGTCAGTATTGTAGTTCAACATGATGTTTACTGGGAGCAAATGCCAGTCACAGGAAAGTCCCTTTTCTTAACAGAGTATCTTTCATCAATGTAATTATATGAATATGACAGCCCATCAAATATAAAATTTAAACTATGATAAATATTGTTGAAATCAAAGTTTCCAAATCATATCTTTTCTCATTTGGTCTATAAATTGTCATCAGATGTGTCCATGTTTTTTTTCCTTAAGTGATCTAGCAACCACACTTGAAAAAAAGAGACAATACTTACCTATAACTACACAATACTGAACCCAAAATGTTTTATTTATCTTTATTCCTTTCATGCCTAGTACAGACATAACACATCTGAGGATTTCATTACATGTTTGATAAATTAATCTAAAGACTGAATAGATTTAAGGAAAACTATGGAACTATTGGTGGCAAGACTTTTTAATCTCATGACATCAGTGACTTTACACAGGAGCAGCAGGGACAATTTTTGACTCAGAATCTAAGCAGAATTCACCAAAGCAAATTTAAAATAAATCCCCCATAAATACAGCATGTGGAATAGGAACTCGTAACATCAGAAAATCACTTTTATACATTAATGTAAATTAAAGGCAGCCAGAGGTGTGCTGAAAATATTAGAAGAAGGCATATCCGTGCGTAAAAGACTGTTCATACAGCCCTGACACTTGAAGACTGCACTTTGAGTAAGTGCGTAACCAGACTGGCTTGGTCACAGGAGCCCTACAGCAGGAAACTGAGAGATTATGTTATGTGAGACAAGACCCACGTGGGACATACAGAACAGAATAAAGATAGGGAAAGAATGGAAACTATTTCTCTGCTACAATAGATAATGGACATCACTAGATCCTTAGTGAAGGGGGTTGGATTATTTCTGCAATCACTGGGAATCCTTTAAAGTCTGTTATATGTAAGTACATGGGGTAAACACTTTTTGTTACAAAATTGTGAATTTCTTTATTCCCAGCAAGTCATTTTTTTATTTGTATAAGTCCCCAGATGGAGATAACAAAATAGTACAGGATTCCTGGCTATGTGGTTTCAATCAGATAAGAGCCTGCCTTGCATAATTCTCTTGTATTTAAAGCCTATTTCAATTTCAAAAAGTAATATGTGATAATAATTTAGATTATTCGGAAGTGTTTTCCTTAAAAAATTAGACATGATTGATGCTCCTTGGCATTGGAGTGAAGAAGGGTCAAAGGGGAAGATGGAGTGCGACTCCCATGGTTCAACACATGCTAACTATGGACTTACTTCTCTTGGAAACTGACAAAGCATCTCTGCTTATCAAAAACAAAGATTTTCTGCAGGAGGAGCGAAGCCTCTTTAACTTCAATATAGTATGTTTCAAATTTGCTGGATCAAGGAGAGCATTTTCCACATAACATTAAATAACACCAAAGGATCTAATATTTCACAGAAGCTTTGGAGGAGTGCACTACTTTATGGTAATCTGAGATAAGGAGCAAGGTTATTAGAATATAATCAGATCCCAATAAACAGGAACTATTTTTTCCTATCCCAAATGACAAGCCTAGTAAAGACAGAGACAGTTAAATAACTACTATGCAGGAACGGGAACATAATTTGAAACTATGGACTAGGAGGACTTCTTGAAAAGTCTATCTTCAAGAGTTTGGTCAAGGAGAAACCCTGCTTTGTAGTGCTAAACGAATCAGGGGAGTAGGGAAAAATGGAATGGCTCATAGAAGGGAACAAGACATGAGTCATATGGTTTCAGAAGGCACAGTCTCAGCAAAAAGGCTTTAAAGCCAGAGAAGTTGTTCAAGCCCCAGTAGGAAGTTTCCTGAGATAAGAAAATGTATAAAGTTAAGAATTGTGATGTCGAAGAACAATTGTTTTATGACATGACTGTGACCGTGACCGCTGCCAGACCCTCCTGTTGGATCCCGTTAGATCTGGGCCAGCAAAGAGATGGCTTCCTGTTAATGTCCTCAGAAACTGTCCTGCACCTCCCCGGCGCCCCGGATGCCTGCCACCTGGCTCGGAGGATATCCACAGTGTCTTGCAGCCTCCCAAGAAGCACCTCATATGTAAGCCTCTTTCTTTGGTCTCTTGGCCCCAGAAAGTGTTACCTAACTCATGTGTAGGAGAGATCATTGCAGAAATTAATTCCATTTTACAAATATATATTAATAAATTGAACTTATGTCCCAGTTTGCACCGAATGCTTGGCACAACAGACCAATTTTGTGGAAGACCTGGGGTGGGAGGTGGGGGTCAGGGGTAGACAGGAGGCGGAGATCAGGTGAACTTTGCTTGCCGGCCAGTTTACTAGGCTGTTTACTGGTACCGGCCAAGACCCGGGGTTTGAGGTCCCTTGTATTAGATGATCACATACTGCTTCCACATGAAATGTACCCCAAGTGTAAACCAGGACTCCCCATAGTCTCTTACGGAGCACAAGCCTACATAATTTAGGATTTTATTTATTTCCCCCAAACCTCTTAACTTTCAGAAGAGAGCATGTTTCCGACACTCACAAACCAAACTGTAGAACTGTTTTGCTCCCAGAACCCTTTCCCTATCTAGGGGAGCCTCTGGCTCTTGGTGTCTGCTTCATTTTTTAGCATTTCAGCAGTCACTTGCGTAACAGCAGCATCCTAAATTCAGCTTGCTCCCAAGGCTCTTATGGGTTTAACTATGGCAAGTTTCTTAAAAAGTAATTCATTTTAACAAGTCTTAGTTCTGAGGGAAGCTACGGAAAAGCAGTTATGTGCTCCTAAAAGCAGACTTTGTTTAATGTTCGGTGAAATGTGGTGACCCAGGAGAGCACAGCATAGAACTCCACGGTCCAATTCCACAGGAAAGACACGATCCTACATGAACATCCCCTCTGAGCAGTAGCCCTATGGAAGGAAGGAGGCCTTTCAGGTGAGTGCTTCAAAATGCCTGTCATCAACTTCACGCAGCCACTTTAAAGCCCTTCCCCGTCTGGAGTAATTATCTCCAGTTTGCAGACTAGCACACACAGATCTCACGGCCCCCTCCAGCCATCTAGACATGCACACTGGACAGCACTTCATTTCTACTCCCAGAAACAGTTCCTGGTTCAGTCTGTGAGGGGAAAGGGGGAATATGTCAATTAAACTGCTTCATAAAGAGCTGTCCTTGGTGTTGGCATGCCATTTACTCAATAGTGACCCAATAGCAATTGTACAACTTGCAATTGAAAGACAGTGCTAAGATTGAATAAGCAACTAATAAAATGAGCAAAATAGTAACTTGTGCAGCCTTCAACACTACTATTGTGTAACTACTTGGTTCTTCATATAATACTGTATTTTGCTGTGTATAATAAATACACTCCCGTGCATAATGTGCACTCATGTTTTTGGCCCAAACTTTCAGAAAAAAATCTTTTGTTTTAATTTTTAATTGAATTATTTATTTATTTTTATTTAGAAACAAAATCAATTATCATTTTCCAAGGTATTATTTTGCATATGGATATCATTATTGCTTCCTAGAGTTACACTTTCAATGCATGGGCATAAATAAAAAATTGAAAACATTTATATAGCTATAGAAGTAGTACTACCCATGTGTAATATACATCCTTATTTTTCTCTCAAAATTTTGGACAAAAAGTGAGCATTATATATGACAAAATATGGTAACTCCTGGTTATAAAACAAAATATAATATACACTATTTTATTTAATGCAATAGACTTAAAATACATTATTTTAATGTGAAGTATTCTTAAAGAACAAATGATAAAATCTGAAAGGATTTCTAGGATCTAGGAATCTTAGGATTCTAGGATCTGGGAATTATTCCTAGAATTCTAAGAATAATTGTTAAATTTCTACCACCATTTCTTTTAAGTGGAACGAATTTGAAATCAGCAGGAATTAACTATACACAGACATTTTCCCCAATGTGGGGGTGACTTCTTCGAGAGTCCCCCGGGTGCCACGGACACGCGTGAATGAATAATGACCAAGACATGACGTGATCTGCTTGGGGAGAAGAAGTGGGCTGTGGCCAGTTTCTCAGGGGAGACAAAGGCCAGCAGCGGCCAGTTTCTCCGAGGAGAAAAAGGCCCAGAGCCCCCTGCTCCAGGGCTTTTATTAGGTTGTAATATACAGGAATACAGGGAGGCAAGGATCAAACAGTAGATAACATTTCAAAGATATCTGAGGGCTTCAGAGTCTGAGTCAGTGTCTGTCAGGAAGAGAGTTGCAGAAACTTTGGGAGACATATTCATTTCCTCTTGGACCCTTATCATATGACTGAAAGCACTCTTAGCAGAGCAGATTTCACAGGTTTATCAGCAGGTCTTTGTGATGCCAGATTTTTCCCCAGGGCATGCTCTAGCAAGGTAAGGAGCTGCACCTCTCCCCAATAGGTATTCAGGCTTAAGGGTATTAGAGCCAGGAAGAGCTTCTCCCAGAGAACATGGGGACTTGGGCTATGTCAAAGCAGGGGGGGTGAGAGTCCATTGCTCTTTGTTGCAGCCCTCCGAGTCCTTCCATGAAGTCCTCCCAAGTGATCAAGTCTGGCTTAGGTTGCCCCCCACTGTGAGGGGTCTTACCCGTCATTGACTTCCGACCAAGCTTTGGGGGCAGGGAGAGGAACTGAGGCAGCATTTGCTACCAGAGACAAGCTTTGTCTCCTGCAGCTGGTATTCCAAAGGTCATCTCTCACCCTTAGCCACAAGGGATCAAGATACAATTCCTAAAACCATGGCAGAGTGGTCTACAACACCCCAATAGATTGTTTTAATTCATTCTAATCTAGCCTGCCACTTTTCTTGTCCTGTTTGCAGTTTTAAGTTTCTTTATAGTTAATTTTTTTTCTATGTTTGGCTCCTTCCCTTTACTTCTTCAATGTTCTTATCAGGTTTTCCTGGGAGCTTTCAAAACTTTAAACAGCATGTATGTCTCACTGTCTCTTACCTCATATCTTTAAAGGTTACTAACACTCTAATATGGTAAATGATTTTACTCACTTTCTGTGCCTTCTACTTCTGCCAATTATTATGTTCTTATTCTCTCTATCTCTCTCTCATTTAAACCCAAATTCAGAAGTTTCATTGTTACAATTATTCACCACTGCTGAGTCACTGTAAGTATTATGATTACATTTACTCCCTTTATAAATTTGTTTCCAGAAGTTGGTGATAGCCTCATATTTTTGTTTTATTTTCAACACACTCCAGCAGCTCTATAAAATGCCTTGCAATAAAATTTTTAATTCAATCAATACTGCCAGATAACTTCTCAGTTCCATATGTTTTGCCGTAGATGGCCCCACTGCTAACCCATGACATCCTGCTCCAATGCAGGCTATTACTCCAGTCATCCATTATCTGAGGGTCCCTTTCACTGGCATCTTAAAAATTTCCTTTACCTCTTTTGGTTTGGATCTGCTGGTTCCTAAATCCAAAATCTTATATATTTTTTGCCTTGGTTGACTCCCTTATTTTGTTGAAGATATATTTTTCAGTATCTTCTTTAGGAAGAAGATACAGGAGATGAAGGTTTGGGATTTTACATATCAGACAATGGTTTTGTCACACTATAAAACCTAATTAATAATCTGTTATATATAAAATATATCTTTTAACTTTCAAATTCCTGTTGAGATGTCTGATATTATGCTATTTTTGGATACCATCCTTTGAAAGTAAGCTATTTTCTCTGTAGAAAATTTGAGCTCTTTTTGTTTGTTTGTTTGTTTTCTGGTATTGAAATGCCATGATGATTAGCCATTGAAAAAGTCTGTCATTATTTTTTGTGCTAGAAATTTGGTGGACTTTTTCAATCTGGAGTCACAGGTTTTTGACTCTAGAGAATTTCCCAGTAATATCTAATTGATAATTCCTTTCTATTTATTCTAGAATTCATGGTAATAGGATGTTAAACCTCAAGAAATAAAGTTATTTTATTCGATATAATTTTGTTATTATGAATGACATAGTTTTATTATCTATCTAAAGATAATGTCTGTAATTTTTTGGTGTCTTTGCTGTTCTCTGCATTACCTCTGCTTCCTCCATGATTTTCTTGTTTTCTGTTGTTTTGTCTTGACATCTCATGTTGAAAGCTTTACTCACATATCTAGTGCTCCTTAGCCACCAATTTCAGGATCAGCAAATGTTGATCCAACAAATCTAGTCGACATTCTGTTTCTATAAAACCCTTGGCTTTTCACTTTCTCCAGAGACGAAATCTCCAGGGTCCTGCAGGAATGAAGAGGTATAAGGACCTAATGAGCCCGCATGGGTGAAGAGGCCAGGTTAATCTAACTGCGCCTTTCACAGACAGGTAAATAACGCCCACTTTGAGCCCCTATACATACCACTCCATGAAAATTCTCAATTATCTGATATCTATAATTCTTAAAGCTTTTTCAGGTTTCTGCAAGGAAAATTAACTTGTTTGTCCAAAGGGAAATGGCTATCCGCTCTGGAGGTGAAAAATTCACCCAAATACTTACTATTTTGGCCCTTGGAGAGCCTGAGGAAATGTCAGCTATATAACCAAGAGCTGGCTTATGTGCTAAAGTTACTGTCTTAAGGAACCCAACTTAGGATCAATACACTCTGCAATTCAAATTTCCTAGAGGCATCTTTGCTGACTAAAGACAGACCCCAAAAAGGTGAGTAAAGGTAGAGAAATAAAAATTCTAAAGATAACCTGAATGAAAACATTTGGTAGTGATGTTGCCAACTATAATCAAGAGTGTAATTATACGTCTGCTTGTTGACTGTTAAGAACTCCAGGTAATGTTTTTGTCTGCCACTGTAGTGAAGATGTCACTGACCTAGGCTGGCTGTTGTGGCTCATTGGGTTGAAGTGTGGTCCTGTAATCAAAGGGTTGTGGCTCGATTCCTGGTCAGGGCAGGTACCCAGGTTTCACATCCAACACCCTTTGCGGGTGCATGTGGGAGGCAGCCGTCCGATGCTTCTCTCTCACACTGATGTTTCTCTCCCCCTCTTCTACTCTCCCTTCCTCGCTCTCTAAAAGCGATGAAAAGAAAGTGTCTTGGGTGAGGATAAAAAATAAAAGATGTCACTAAGCACATTGCAAGTAGCCCAGAGTATGTCTGGAGGTATAGTTTTCTACTTCAGCAGAAATCTCCTGTGCTTTCAACCTGACTCAGACTGATATTAGAGAGGCCATGATAATTGAAATATTTGAAAATAGATAGTATACCTAACCTGATTCCGCAAAGACTGATTTATGCTTGACGAATCTCACATTCTACTCTAAAAAATACTCCGAGCTCAGGAAAACTGGCTTTGTATCATGTAAGCATTTGGCCCTAATTTTAGTTCCAGCTGGCCCTGGGACAGAGGAAAGTGAGGAAGAGAAAGGAAAAACAGATGGAGAGAAACAGAGAGAAATGAAGAGATAGAGAGAGAGAATTAAATTAATAAAAGATACCTCTCATGAAACAGAGTAATCACAGATCTTCATTTAAAGACAATTATTTTTTAATTTCTAAATACCTTAATAGGTATTTAGAAAAAGACAAGGCCCTTGCCCACCTAAGGCCTACAGTTAGAATGACACTATGAAATGTATGTAATCCAAGTAATATGGGATCGCAGAGGAGAAAAATTATTTCCAGCTAAAAAGACTGGAGATGTCTTAGAGGGGAATGGCTTGAGCAGGCTTGTAAAGGATGGATTAGTTCACAGATAACAATAAAGACAAGGAACAAAAATTCTGATTCAAAGAAAAGCAGTGCTTCTTGCAGATGAAGCGATATTTCAGTTGTGAGGCTCTTAGTGTATTAAAAAGTAAAGAAGTGCAAAAGTATAAGGTTATAAAAACATGGCTTATTTTAAATATTCAGTTCTGTGTAGATGTCACTGTTACATTTTGAAACAGCATTGAAAGTTTAAATTCCAAACCCTTTTTGAATAAAACCTCCCCAGGACAAATGGTCATTTTAGCTTCCCACCATCACTCACTCTCCAAATAGATTCTGGGATACAAAACAAAAGAAGACCAAATGATAATGCATGTCCAGAGGATATAAATGTGATCTTAATTACAGAAATATACAAGACAGGTTAGGTGGGTCTTTTCCTTCCTACACCTTCAAGAAATGTTTAAGGGAGTTCTTTTGGGATAAAGAAAGCACACAAAATGTGATTTTTACAAAAATAGTTCAAAAGCATTTCTCTCTTCTTCATGAGTCACTACCCTTATCAACGGCAGTAATAATGTATCTCCTCAGTAAACTGTCAAATAGATTTTCTCCCACATCAATTGTGATTCTCCAGCAAAAAGCAAAAATCCTCGGCAAAAGCAAAAATTACTAAGGCACAATGTGACTTCCCTTTGAGTGGCAGCAGCAACACCAGATGCTCTTTTTACCGCGGGTCCGATCAGGAGAGGAAACTGTGCTCCGAGGGAAGAAGCTCATCCTCAACACCAAAAACGTTCATTAAAATCAGTGTAGAAGCCAAAACTGACTACTCATAAAAAAATCACTATTTTGTGTTTTATAAACCCATTTCTTATTCACTACATTACACCCAAAATTCACTATTCACTCGCCCCTAGCTTTTCCACTATGAATATGTTCTCAGAAGCAATCATAGTGTTTTAGATGATGTTCACAAAACAATCAGAGTTTGTCAGGCAAAGAAATTAGTAAATATATATTTATTTCTTTAGGTCTTAGAAGAGAATTAGTTGAAAAACACCAGGCAAGAAACTGTCAAAGGAATTGGAAGTGGGAGAGGACCAGGAAAGTCACAACAACAAATCTCTGAAATAAATAGGGTGAAGCTTTTTCAGGATAAAAACAAATAAAAATGGAGGGCCCCGAATTCTATCTGAATGATGCCTTATTTCATGTTCTATATATAGGCATCATTTCAAAGTACAGGAGATGAAGTCACAAGTAGAGTACATTTTGTTAGCTTAAATATTTAATTAATACTTTTTTAAGTAATACAGAATGAATTTGGTGTTTGTTGGTTTATAGAGAATTTATAATTAGTGGTCATTTTTCACAATGCTGGTTTTCTCCATTGATGGAGTGGTTGTAGAAAGACTGGTACCAGTGTCAAGACACTCGTAATACAAGTAAGTTTTTCCTAAAAAATAGAATCTGAATTATAAATACATGCCATCAACTGATGGTCACTGGCACCAATCCAAATACCAACAGGAATTCAACCCCCATTTTGGGGTGTGGTGAAAAAGGAAACTTTACTTAGTGCAAAGAGCTCAACAGTAATACAGCATGGTTATGAACACGGTACTTCTATGCAACAGCTCCACGCTACTATACAGCACAGCTGTCAGAACAGCAGGCCACAGAACAGTTCAGTTTTAAAGTGGCGAGGCTGTGAAAACAGCACAGCAGTGAGGCTTCTACAGCGGCCAGTGAGGACCAGGCAGCCCTGTGGTCTTTGGTGTTCCCCCTCCAACTCAGGAAACAGTCTTTGGTGGAAAGTGTGCCCCTCGTACGCTAAGGGAGCTGTCTTATATAGACAGCAGTTCCCACCCCTGGTGTCTGATTGGTCATAATAGAGACACTCTGATTGGTCAGAACTGCACAACTTCAGTTGGCAGTGGAAAGCCTCAGTCCTATGGGTTGAAAGCATGGTCCAGGAACTCCTTCGAAGGGGTGGCTCAGGTGGCAGGAAAGTGCAGGCAGGCAGCTCAGTGCAGAGGCAGGCAGCCTAGCACAGAGATGCCCCCAGAAGTAGTTTGTGTGAGACGCCCCTGTGCAGAAGTAGTTGCTAGGCTCTGTTTTTAAAAACTGGTGCCCAGTTGTCCACCAGGAGACTTTCTTAGTAGGTGTCTTTTGTTCCTTAAGGCTCACAGTACCATATGTTAGTCTCCTTTTGGGAACTTACCTGTTAGGCCTGTCTGTGTTGGAAAGATTTATTTACTATCCCTCCTCATTATATCTTAATAAGCTCTACCCTGACCGGTGATGGTGCCTAATACATTCCAGAGAAAACTATCTATTGCTCAGAGGACACTCTAGCAATAACGCCCTCGATGATTGTAACATATTAATTGCCAAAGGCCCCCAATCATTTACCCATTCCCTGTATCCGTACCCCTTGTAATGTGACTTTTAGCTCATCCCATGAAAAGGGTGGAGTCTTATTTCTCCACTCCTTCACTCCTTGAATGTGGGCTACCCTTGTAATTTGCTTTGGTCACTAGGATGCATTGAAAGTGATGCTATGTCAATTCTGGGCCAAGCTCTGAAGAGGCATTTTGTGCTTCTATTTAGAACCCTGCCACTGCTCAGTTAGCAAGTCTGGGCTAGCCTCATGAATGATGAGACATGTGTGAAAGGTAGAACTAACGCTGGGTAAACAAATTAAACAAAAATATCCAAGGTATTGATAAAACTTGGGTTTGAGGGAATAAAAGTGAGAATTAAGAAAAGTAAAGGGAATATGACATTGGTATATTACCTTGCATTTACAGATCACTGTCATAGACATTTTTTGAGGGAATGGGTACAAAGGGGATTAATATTTGTTATAATTACTTTGTATAAATCAATTTGGTAGACTTGTGAATATTAGTTATTTGACTTTCCCTTTTATATATCAAATATGATCTCTTAAATCAATTATCTGGGAGAAATGATTAAAACAAGGAAAAAGAAAAAAGAGATTTCTAAAGTAATCTCTCCTGGCAACTGAGGAGTATATGTTTATCTAGACACAAACTCACGGACTCTATAATCTTGTTGCATATGACTGCTGAGAACTTCAGTGAAAAATGTCTCATCGGTGAGTTGTTTTCTCTGAAGTTAGGGACATTTTTGTTAAGAATGATGAACAAAGGATTACCAAGGATTATTGTTTACCATTTCTGCTCTGAGCCAACTTCCTGTTTCTGATACTGTGTTAATGAAACTCTGGGCATTAGACTAGAAGTACTTGAAGGTTTACCAAGGATTATTGATACACCTTTTAAAAAAAAACAAATAATCAAGAAAACAGATTATCACAATTTCCAGCAACTTCAGAAACATTTGAAGTTTTTGAAGTGAAAAGTTTGAAAAAGTGAAAAGTCAGAAGAGAAATGGGTTTTGAAGTATTTTTTGCAATAGCAAAGCAAAAAGGTAGTCAAATTTGGCTATAACTGATTTGGGGCATGTTAAGACAAGATGCACACTTCTCTCCTACAGATTTTCCCTAAAACTGGGAGAGAAAAGAATCTATGTCACTGCTTACGCAGCCTCAGTGGAGACTCGGAAACAAGAACAGAGTTCTAGACAGAGCAGGAGATGGGCTCTGGTCTTGGATCCACCATAAGTGGCTATGTGACCACTTTCAAGTCCCTTCTCAAAACAATGGGCTCTTTCAATCATGAGCTGTTCTGTCAATTTTTTTGAAGCAACAATATAATTGTTGCTAGTACTAACTGTCACTATTTAGGGACTGTCTTGGTTGCATGTCAGACATAGTGCCAAGCACTTTACCACTAAGTATTGTATCAGTTATTTTTCAAAATAATCCTGGGAAGTAGGCGCCATTATTATCCCTGTTTTAGCGATGAAGAAATAGAGCCTAAGCAATTTGCCTAAAGTTGCTTGTGGAAAATATACCAGGATTCAAAATTCAAGTCATGTGGTTCCAACAACATCCATACTCATAACCCTATTCTGTATTTGAAAAAAAGTTTAATGTACTCTAGAGATAGTATGTTAAAAATAATCCACAGCTTTACAAAATATGTGATCTTGCAAGTTAATATAATTATAGTTCGTAAACAGTCATGTGCACATGATGATGGACCACGTATACAGCAGTGGTCCCTGAGATGATAGTGGAGCTGAAAACTCAGTGATGCTGTAACATCCAGGTGCAGGCATTACTCATGTGTCTGTGGTCAGGAGGGTGTAAACAAAACGATGGCACTGCTGGTCGTAAAGCACAGCACATACAACTGGACGCAGTACATAATACTTGATAATGACAATAAGTGACTATGTTACCAGTTTATGTATTTAATATAATATACTTTTATTGTTATTTTATAGCGTACTCTTTCCACTTACAGAAAAATTGTGCTGTAAAACAGTATACCACGTTACACCAGCAGCAACCCCACACATATCATGTTTCCAATATCTCTTGATGGCATCATTTTCTCTTGTGCTCGATTTCATCTCTTGCTGTTTTGTACAGCGACATGCTGTACAGGTTTGTAACCTAGGAGCAGTAGGCTGTACCAGATAGCCTAGGTGTGTAGTAGACTACCATCTAGGTGTGTGTAAATATAGTCTATGATGTCTGCATGATGAAATCGCCTAATGATGCATTTCTTAGAATGTATCTTCATCATTAAGCAGCACATGGTTGTCATTATATTAAAACTGTGATTAGAACTATTTTTCTCCCCTTTTATATTGCTAATAACACATTCTTCCAGCAGACTGTGAATGGAGGACTATCCAAATCTGAAGGTTCTAATTTTTCCTCTCCATATGTAGCTATTTGTTCCATGAATTTAGAAAATCTGGCCTCTGGCATCCAAATTAAAAGAGCAAGCTTATTGTTTCAGACTCGCTATTTTAAAATTTGTGTCTAAACACAGGAAACCAAGGTGCTGCCTCTACAAATTTCCTGCCTTGTTTTTGTTTATTATGAATTTCCATAAAATAAGAAAATGGTAAAATGGGAAGTTTATGGGAGGCAGAATAATGCTGCCCCTCTATCAAAGATGTTCTTGTCCTAATCTTCAGAACCCGTGATGATGTAACTTTACACCTTAAAAGGAACTTTGCAGACATGATTAAGGTCAAGGGCCTTCAGATAGGAGATCATTTGGGATTATTCAAGTTCAACCTAATCATATGATCTCTTAAAAGTAAAGAATCTTTTTTAACTAAATCAGAGAGATATGGTAAAAAAAAATAATAATAAATAGAAGAGGAGAAATCTAAAGCAAGAGAGGGACTCACACTGTTCTGGACAGGAAGGAAATAGATTCTCCCCTAGATCCTTCAGAGAGAACATAGCCTGACTGATCATTTCTTGATTTTAGTCCAGTGAGACTCTCTCTCACACACATACACACACACACACACACACACACACACACACACACACCCTATTTGTTTTGTTACTCTGGAGAACCTTAACACAATATTAAGCCTGTATGGTAATATTTTTTATGTATAACTTGTAAAAACAAAAATGTAAAGATAAGTAAAATTTCATTACTCACTATAAGTAAATTTTTTCTTTAATATCAGATGGGACACTTTAAGCTAATAAGAGTAGCAGTAACAAGACAACAAAAGAAAAACTGGTTTAACTAAAAAAAAAAAAAAGAGGTGGAGGAGGCAGTAGGAGAAAGAGAAGAAATGTACTGGCTTGTGTAACTGATGTGTGCTCTCATAGATCTGGCCTCCAAGATAACTAGACCCACATCCTAAAGACATCACCAGGGCCCCCTTTCTGTCCTTGTCTCAGAGATGTTTCTCCATAGTTTTACGTTCACAGGCAGGTGTTGCCCTTGTGGTGCAGAGGTGGCTGCAGCAGCTCCACCTTACATACTTCCAGACTCAAATAAAAGGGAATGAAAATGCGTTTTCTGGTTATTCTCATTACAGTTCTTGGATTCACTGAAACTGGTCTGGCTTAGACCAGGTGTTTGCCTAGAACCATCACCGTGGCAAGGAGACAGGTGGGTTGATTAGTTTAGGTTTAATCTGAGCTCCCCACTAGAGCTCCCCGCAAGACCAGTGATGGATAATAGAGGTGGGGAAGCTTCCCACAGGGTATACGCTGCCTGAAGGTCAAACGGGTGCCAGGTGGCCAAAACAAGAGGCGGTCTCTCAGATTGCTTCACCAAATCACTCATTGCAACTTGGTTATTTTGCCTTTTAAAAAAGCTATTGAATTTTCAAGAATCAAAAAGGCAAGAGGATTCCTGTATTTTAATATTTTTCCCATGCTAAAAGCTCGTCCATAATGAAGAATTTATAACAGTTAATTTCCCTCTTTGGTTCCTTTAAAACAAGAACCGTTTCACACTTTTCTACCATATTACAATTATCATTACTGCTTTTTGGTGGTGATGAAACTTTCAAACTTGCTTTATATCTTCAAAATACCCTGAGATCATTGTATTAGCCACCATGTATGGGCCAGCCAGATCCTCTGGCATTCTTTCTCATACTCAACTAAAAAAAAATCCTCACACCAGTTGGTTGAAGCAGCTTGTGGTGAGCTAAAATGAAAACCACATCCCATTTTCCTTCAAGCAGGATAACCAGAGTTCTACCAAGTGACAACAGCAGAGTGCTCTAAATTAAAACACAACAGAAGTTGGATGGGTAGTTTTTACTTGTCCTGATTCCAATATTCAAAACACTGTATGTATAATTAAGAGAAAGAAGTTGAAGGCATAGACAGAAATTTCCCAATGTGTATTACTGAGCCACAGGGACAGCTAACAATGACCGGGTACCTGCTGCATGAGTTCTTTGGATGCACTGCATGTCACTAATTCTCTTAACAACTCGAAGACACAAACATTGTTATCTCATTTTACTTAACATGAAAGATATCGAAGCTTGCAGCATTTAAATAATGTTGCTCAAAACATAGCTGGAGCACCTGTGCTGGGTTCTGAACTAAGAAAATTTCGTTTCCATTTTTCTGTAATGGAAGCCCTTTTTTTTTTTTTTAAATCTCTCTGCAAATTCCTAATTCTCTAGAGCAAAATCACTTTTGCAAAAAGAAAACAATGTGAAGGAAGGAAGAAAGGAAGGAAAGAAAGGAGGGAGGTAGGAAGGAATTTCATCATAGTCTAATAATTACACTGTAACCATGTTTAATTTTTTGGATTAGCTTGGCGGTTGTTAGCTGTAAATGGACGAGGCACAGACTGTTACTTGCAGCGAATGCTGTAGCACACAGCAGATGCTACGTTGGCACCGGGTCCCCTTTACCAGGTCAGGGCACTCATCCACGCTTCTCCAGAAAAATTGCCATCAGCTAGCTAGATCGAGTTCACCAGGTGGGGGTCCCCAGATTCCCTCCAACCACCCCCACCTTCCCTGCCCCAGCCCATGGCCAGTGACTGAACAATACAGAACTGTGAAAGGCCCTCCTCCTTGCCTCTATTCTAGGATATTTATGTGAGAGGCCAACCCTTGAGGAACAGACCAAGACTGGACTTTGCGGGATTATCCTTCAAAATAAAATAAGCCATTTAAATAAAACATATCTTCATCTTATACAGTCGCTATCTCATTCCCTTTCCAAACTAGAAAATAGGGTTTTCATTATGATGGCCTTGATCACATAATAACTCACACAATTTTAAGAAAGCAGCTTTCTAATCTGCTTAAAAATTCTCTGTTCCAGACTAAGAACGGTGCACTGGAACAATGAAATGAGAGAGCAGAAGGCTCAAGTTCTACGCCTGGGTTTGCCAGGCATTTTTATTAGCTGTGTGATGTGGTGAAATCACATGACCACTCAGAATCTTCCTTTCCTTCTCTGTAGAGGATGGATTATATTTGAACCTTCCTATTCAACAGGTTGGTATGAGAACATTGAGCCAATTAAAAAGAAATTCGGTCTAGACCTTTTTCTAATTGAAGAAACAAGATAGAAAGTGTAGTAAAACTAGTAATGAACTCAGAAGTCTCTAATCCCCAGTGTTAGGCTGCATGTCCTCTGTGGGAGGCACATTCCTGGAAAGACCAAGAGCTTTTGCAGCATCTGATAGTTCTCAAGGGAACAAATTTGAATTGATCTTGGTAGCTGCAAGTCAATATTGAATCAAAAGTGAATATTAAAAATAAACAAATAACAATCTTTTCTTTAATTTTCTATTTCTATCCTAAAAGTTATTATATTTTTACTGTGTTTTTTCCTTAGTTTGTAGTTATATTATGAAGCAAACAGAGTCCATGATAGAAAAAGTTTTTTTTATTCCTTACTTGCCTTTGGATCATTTCTAAGACAAGGTTTCTCATTTTGAATAATAATACTTTTGTTATCTCTTGATGGCTTTTAATTTAATCATGTTTACCACCTTTTAAATTTTTCTTGATGTTGACCTAAGAGAGATTTTTTGTGAAACATTTTTGCTCTCTTTTATTTCTGAAGTGCATTTTATAAGCTTTATTTCCTTTTCCCTGAAATTGTCCTCAGGTCCACCTGAATAATAAAGTAGTCATATTACTTTCATGTCATAAAAATATAGGGCATTCATTTCCATCTTTGTGTAAAATAAATTTGTAGTTCCCAACTGTTCCCTTGGTTCTCTGTGGAATTCAGGTCATTTAACCTACTCTGTTGTTAAAAATTTTTTAAAGATGTTTTAATATCAACAAAATAATATTCTAAATTTTATTGTTACATTTGTATTTTGCCCCTTACATCTCAGAGTTAGTAGTTTTGGCACAAAATTCCAAAATAATGGAACATCTTTTCCACTTTGCTTATAATAGTAGTCACTAAAAAACTAACAAAAAAGTACAAGGAAGAGTACAGCCCCACTTAACTTGGAAAGTGGCTAGAAGTCAGCTATAAATTAATTACCTCAGGTATAAAAAAATACATGCACAAATTGAGTCACCAGAAAAATGAGCCTGTTGTACTTTCCTGGCTCCATAAGGTTTTCTCTTAATGTCACCTCTCTGTATAAAAAAAACATGATGCTGTGTGTTACTTAAAATAATAAACGCTGACTTTGGTGTAAGATATTAATTTCACTCAGAATTTCAACAGTACCCAGAGTAAAATGCAAAGGTAGAATGAAATTTTGAAAAAGAGCCATAAAAAGCAACTCCATTAAAATAGCATCCTGCCCTGGCTGGTGTAGCTCAGTGGATTGAGCACGGGCCTGCGAACCAGACAATCGAGGTTCGATTCCCAGTCAGGGCATATGCCTGGGTTGCAGACCAGTTCCCTGCAGGCCAGCTCCCAGCAGGGGACGCACAAAAGGCAACCATACATTGATGTTTCTCTCCCTCTCTCCTTCCCTTCCCCTCTAAAAGGTAAATAAATAAAATATTAAAAAAAAAAAATAGCATCCTGTAACTTCATATAACCTGCCTAGAACATGGCAGTCCAGTTATGTTCCCTCCACAAAGGCAGATGCACTGTAAGTGGGTGGTGCCATGCTTAAAAGCCTCATCATCACCTTTGTGTGAACTATGCTAACGGAGAGAGACATACTTGAAGATAACCAAAAGCTGTGGATAAATTTCATAAATCCTAATAAACATAATGGTGCCTTCTCAGGCAGTAAGGAGCAGTGCCAAGAACATGGTTGTGATGGTTAACTTTTTATGTCATCACCTTAGCTAGGCGATGGTATCCTAGCTATTTGTTCAAGCACCAGTCTAGATGTTGCTATGAAGGCATCACTTGGATATGATTAACACTTAAATCAGTAGACTTTGAGTAAAGGAGACAAGTCTGTATAGTGTGTTTGGGCCTCATCTAATCAATTGAAGGCCTTAAAAGCTTAACGCTTCTCAAAGCAATTCTGCCTTAGACTACAACAACTCTTACATGAATTTTCAGCCTTCCCCATAGATTTCAGCTTACCAGCCCTTAGTCACAGGCCAATTCCTTAAAATCAATCTCTCTCTCTATATATATATGTGTGTACATATATACACACATATATATACATGTGTTGTATGTATTGAATATACATACATCTACACATATATCCTACTGGTTCTGTTTCTCTGGAGAACACTAACAGAGTAGTAGCTACTTAGTGCTCACCAGAACCTCTGAGACTGGATATGCAAATGGACAATGGATAGACCATGAATAAAACCAGAACTTTGACCCACAGTCTAAAGCAACCTACTCAGAAAACCAACACCTTCATCTACAATAAACAACCCAGGAAGCCAGCCTTTTAGAGATCAGGCTTACTAGAAACCTATTGCTATCTCTAGTGACAATCTAGGAAGCTAAATCACTTTCATAACAATCAGCCCCGAAGGGCCAGGACTTGATTAATAATTGACAGCTTTCCTAAGTTTTGTTCTTGCTTTTGAACAAGGATCAGCCATCAATGCTAAAAAGCCAAATATGCATTCGTAACCAATCACACAGGATGCCCCTCCTCAGATTAGCCTGCCTACAACTTCCCGAATGCCAGCAGAAGTCCGATTGGGGTGTATCTGAAGCCTTCCATTTTTTACACAATAGCTTTTCCACTCCTCTGTCTGCCTTTCGGGTTTAGTGGTTTGTTTTTGGGGTTTTTTTTTTTTTAGCGTTTCTAACAGTGATTTAATGTTACCCATTTGAGAGCCATCTGATAGTTTTAAACAGGGAAGTTTTAGTTTCTCATCCATATCAACAGATATTACCATTTCTGTAATTCCTTATATTCTGCTTGCCTTTGAGTCGCTGCCAAAACACAAGTAAAAGTAGCTGCTTCCTTACAAGCTCAGAATAAATGCCTCTACTCCTCTCATTTGGCTGGTCTTTGTTTATTTCCACAGCCCTAAGGTCCATAGATGGCAAGGAATCAGGCCCACCAGAAACCACTGTGAGATTATGATCTGCTTCAAATGCTGCTACCTATAGACAGAACTTCTACACTCTCCAGATACAATTCAGAGTGTGGGCAATGCACATAATTCAGAATGTGCATTAGTATGAATTCCCCTCTTATGCAGCACTATTACTAATCAAGTTCAATATGGTCTTTTAAAAACTGAAACAAATAGTAATAGCAAACAAATCACTGAAAGCTTTTAGTATAAAACAACTTTAAAAATGGAATTATTTGACCTATGAGTTATTGACAATAATTTGCTATGCACTTAAACTATAAGATTCTGTATTAAGAATTTCTTCCTTTAGCCTTACATCTGTTTCAGAAAAAAACCTAAAAGGCATGATTTCTCTCTACAAAAGTGGGTTTTGACCTACTATTTACAGCTATATTTGCAAACACTGTTTGAGTATAATAGTTATACAATTGAATTTATAAAAATTAACTTACATGGGGGAGGCTGAGACCTCTAAGAACTGAGAATTAAAAGGGCCCTGGTCCTGACTTATGAATCAGTGGGTTGGCCGTCACCCCACAAACTGAAAGGTAGCCAGTTCAAATCCCAGCTGAGGCACATGACTGGGTTACAGACCAGGTCCCCTGCTTTAGGTGTGCAAGAAAGAACCAATAGTCTGGTGTTTCCCTCCAGTTTCCCTTCCCCTATGTCTAAAAATAAATAAAAATCTTTAAAATGGCCCAAGAATACAAATTAATTTCCATGATGTAGAAATATCCCAATAGAATGCATTTAATAATTAGAATTATCTTTTTGAATAGTGCAACACAACCTTAAATCGGTAGAATTTCATGATAGACTTTACAAGCATTTGATTTTTGGCTTATCACAATTAGGAGCAAACCACTGCTTGAAGAGCCATCTTCAACACTATGAAAAACCACACTTGATTTAAAAACATTCATTTAATAATTTAAATTCTTGAGAAAACACCAAAAGTGAATTATCACCATTCTGTAAACATGATCAATATAAATCACCAAAAGTTAACAGTATCACCATACTGTAAACATGATCAATATAAATCTTAAGCTATGAGAAAAAAAGAGCACAATCCCCAAAAGCAACCCAAATTTTACCTCTTTAAGAGGCAAATGGATACCAAAATTAACAAAAAAATACTAACAGAATTCACCTGTCAATGACAGTAAGGGAAAGAGGAAACTGTTTTCAACAAGGATGATCCCTGGAGGATTATAGCTGTGAAAGGTAATGAGGTGCCTTAAATTTTTTACTTGAAAATTCTGCAAAAGTTCATTCATGGTCCCTTCAATTATTCTGATTTGATGATCCCTCAGGAAGCAACTTCTCACGGTAGTTCAACGTGCTAGGCTCAATGTGCATTGGGAGGATGCTGTAATAACAGTGCACAAGAAAAGTAGGTTGTTAAACATGCTGGCAATAACTTCACCTCCTCTCTAAGGACTTTCCTGAATACTATCACCTTTTAAATCTGGACTTTGACTGAGTTCCCTGCATACATATACAGTGTTTATTGTAGGAAGAGAACACCTTTAAGCATTCATTATGAACCCTCTCTTTATAAATATAGTGACCCCCGCCCCCAAGTTTAAGCACACACCCTCATACACACATACACATCCACTCATTAAAGTACTAAAACTTACTGCTGCCTTCAAAGCTTGTTCTATATCTTCCAATAGGTCTTCTTTATCCTCCAAGCCCACAGAGAGTCGAATCAGCGTGTCACTAATCCCAAGTATATCTCTTTGGCTCTTAGGCACTGATGCATGGGTCATAATTGCCCTGGAAAGAAAAGTGAGCAAATTTTCGATCACTATATTATATCAGTGGAGGCATATTTCTGTCTCCTAAGTTGCATTATCTTAAAATTGTTTCTACTTTAAGTATCAAATTTTTCATGTACCTATAATTTTCCACAAAAAATAAAGAAATTGTTACTATTGTTTTTTCTAGTCATTATTTTAACTGAAATCCAAAATCTTTTATCGTTTTTACACCATCAGTAAGGTACACTTCAGTCCACTGACGGTGCCAGCCAGGTACCCCATGCAGGAGGGAAAGACAGCCCGTTGGGTGTGCATGTTAACACGTTGCCTGAATGAGGCCTTGGTCAGAAATCGTATACCCCATGACCAACTAGCTGGACTTACCAGGGGCCTCTTAGGCCAAAAGCTGGCCAGAATTAATTTCCTCTGAATCAATGAATCAATCCAGAATTGGGCCTTCTGAGGCAGATCTGGAAAAGGCAACCCAAGGTCACTAGGAACAGCCAGTGTGCATTAGGAATTCCGGCACATGACCCAGGTGTAAAAGTAGAGACCCTACCATGGGTCAGGCACAATGGAATTGGGAAACTAAGAAGAATGAGACATTTTCTTTACCTTAGACGACAAAACAAGAGCTAAAGACTATAATAATTCACAAAACGGAATAGTTAACAGCAAATGCCAAATCCGTATAATAACAAGGACTGTCAGAGTTCAGAGGAGGGAGAAATCTCTGTGGGCTGAGGTGTCACAGGGGAGCTCACAGTCTTTCCGAGCCCTGACACATGCATTGCCACCAACACTCAGCCCGTCCCTGCACGCGACCAGCAAAATCAACACCGAAGCTGCTTTCTCCCATCTCACTTCAGACCCATGGAAAGAAAATCTCAGTCACGGTCAAAATAAATGGATTTATTTGATCACTCTAATAAAGTTTTACACACAAACATCCTCCTTGAAAGGTTCGGCCTTTTCAGGCTCTTAATCCCTTTAAAAAGCTTGCACAGGTAGAGACAACTTAGGCCCCTGAGACCACATGACTTGGATACGAACCTCAGCCCCTCCACATACTGGCTGTGTGGACTTGTGAAAGTTACCCATCCTCACAGTAAACTTCCTTCTCCGGCATAACAGCAGCCATCACTTGTTGGGTGTTTAATGTGAGAGAGGTACTCTAGGCCATTTATGTGCATTAATTCACTTTTAAAGGATGAAAATTGTATATAACATCCATCTCAAAAGTTTGTCACATTAATAAAAGGAACATATAACAAGCACTTGCAAGTACATGGAATGTACTTGGAATGTAGTAATGTAGGAAGTGGCTAAAAAAATAACCCATGTAGTCAACATTTTATTGGGCACTTAATATGAATCAAGACATTAGCTTAGGAATTATTTTTCCTCATGTTCTCACAACAACCCTAAGAGCTGGGCCCAGTATTATCCAGATTTTACAATTGAGAAAACTGAGGTTGAGAAGAGGGTAGGTAGATTTTCTAAGGTCACAAAATTAATACATGTTTTCAGGCTGGGAGACCAGCTTCCTCCCTCCCTTATTGCAATGCTGCACTAGTTGCAGCCAAGTTGGGAGACAAAGAAGGAGGGTGATAGAACAGACAAGCTCTGACCTAAATTCATTTGTCTACCGGCATCGGGGTTATGGCCTCGCTGGAGCTCCTGAGGACCAAGTAACTTTAACCCAAATCCCTAAACAAATCAGGAGAGGTTTATTTTAAAAACTGGCCTTAAAGTAACACACAGTTCATTACTATGAAAAATAATGCAATTTCCTATACTGAGTGTGCCCTCTTGTGCATCCAGACTTGCTAGCAGGCATTTCCTTGAAAGACTAACATAAACCTATTGAAGTTATCTTAGTTATTTGAATCATTATTTGGGTATCATATTGTTGTTAACTTTGTGAAGTTTCCCAACTCCCCCCAGAAATGGTAAACTACTGTGAGATGGCAGAAAATGTGCCCAAATTTCCATAATCTCTCCACACAATGCTTCCAGAACATAGTTATTCCAGAAAATGTTTATAGAAATGAAAACACAAAAACATAGCATGTGCATTTAGTACAGTTAGAGATTATTAGGTGGCCTGACTGGTGTGGCTCAGGGCAGGTGAGTACTGGTGCACAAACTGAAAAGTCACTGGTTCAATCCCCACACATGCTCGGGTTGCAGGCCAGGTCCCTAGTGGGGGCATGTGAGAGGCAACCAGTTGATATTTCTCTCACACATGGATGTTTCCCTTCCTCTCTTTCTCCCTCTCTTCCCCTCTCTCTAAAAATAAATAAACAAAATCTTTAAAAAAATTATTAGGTAATGCTGTTGATTTACCCCCTGCAATAATTATAATGTATGGTCACAGTAACATATAATGAAGCCGGGACATAATTCAGGAGTGCTTGATGGGACAAGTACTCAATACATAATAATCATTAGTTTAATTAAGTGCATTTTACAGATTAAAAAAAAACTGAGGCTCGAAGTTTAAGTAGTTGATAGAACAGACCTCAAATCCAGATCCAGGCTGCTTTTAACTCCCCTCACTGCAAAGCCTCAAGAGTGAAGCTGTTAACATGCACCCATGTGACACTTGAGTAATCGTCGGCAAAACTTTCTGAATATATTTGCCTGTCTGTAAAATAACGCGCTGTACTGTCTAGTCTTAGGCGGCTTCATATTCCCATATCCTCTGGTGCTTTAATAAAACTAAATTAACAGATTGGGTCAGATGGTGAAGGTCCAGGAGTAAGTGGATTTGGGGTTTACCTTGCTACATGGAGCCATTCAAGGTTGAACAGAAAGGAAACATATGTGAGGATATCTGGTTGTGCTCTCCTCTGACAATCAAGGCATGGAGGGGTTTCATCAGAGGCACATTCCCGTTTGCCAGGGAGCCTTGAACTCAGCCCTTCCAGCACAGTCTCCAACCTCCCTGCTAGGGCGGAATGGGACAAAACAAGTAGCCCTGGGCCAAAGACCAGAAAGCCTACCATTCAACTACTGCTGGAATCTCCTTCAGACAGAACAGGGACAGAAGCAAAATTTGGGAGGACACAGATCAGCAGCCTCCTTCAGTTTTCATCTGTATCTCCATTCTGTGGAGTTAGAATCTGTTCTGATCAGATAGTACCATACTGTCCTGATCATTAGGTATCTCGAACTACTCCTGGTATTATCATACTCCTTTTCCAAATGATCATTAAAGCTAACATCAAAGTTAAAATAGGAAGAGAAAGAAAAATACACTTACGGAAGCTCAGCAAGACTCTCATATCCACCCAAGCTCTCAGCCAGAGTAAATAACTATGGAAAAGAAAATATTAATTTAGATTTTCCACTACAATAAAAAATATAAAAATAAATGTTTTTCACAAAATGGCCCTGGAACAGAGGATGGAACATAGCGATTATGAAGAAACTGTAAATTGGGCAAGAAAGAGAAAAAATGAGAATAAAATCCGTAACAATGATTTCATTAATTAGACATATCATGTGTAAACTTTTAAAACATTAAAAAATCATAAAGGCAAATCTCCTATACCTTCCTCATTTTGCCCTGTCATTAAGTGATCCTGAACATGAGTTCTAAAACTTCAGAATTGCTACATTTGAGACCTACCTCTGTGGTTACCCTTTAAGTAGAAATATCTGAGTGTCTAAACACTTACTCATTGGTATGTATCACTTATTAAGTTAATATATCCATTTAACTCCCCCCAGAATAGAAGAAAAAAAGAACTCAGTTTTTGTATTTAGTGTTAAGAGTATCATAGAATTTTACCATTATTTCAACATTTCTCTCACAGCCATATTCAATAAATATACACTACTATCTTTCTGATTTTAGAAGCAAACAAATTTTAGACACCGGCGGGGCTTTGACTCACCTGATAGCATCCTATTCTTTAGACCCAGAGTACTTAACACTCAGAGTTCACTGCATGAGGTCAGTGCAACCTCACTGCACGGTTACACAGACCTCTCTCTCTCCCAGGGCGCCTGAGAACTTCCTGCCACTGTGAAATTTAGACCACACCTCCCTTCCCTCACCCCAGGCAGATGTGGCTAGGGAGACACAGGGTGTGGAAAGCCATTCTTAGGCTAGATTTCAGCATAGACAAGTGCATTACACTAAAAACACACTACTTTGAGGTCTCATATAATATTCTCCTTTGGAAAGGAGGTTTACTTTTGAATAAATTTGAAACCAATGCACTAGAACATTCTATCTCTCTCAAACTGAGAGCAGTATCTGGAGAGTTAAATAAGTTAACAGAGTCAGGTATCTGCTATCATACCAAAGTCATTTTCTAACCCAATTCACATCATGATGGAGAGATTGGTGGGTGTGACCTGCAGGTTCCAAACCATTAATTTAGAGATAATGAACTGCTATGTCTTTCCTCAACAATTTAAAAACCAATTGGTTGCTACAGAAGAGTCATGGAAATCTGAAGTACGGCACAGGGAATATAGTCAATAATATTCTAATTACTATGTATGGTGTCAGATGGGTGAGAGGTTAATTGGTTTGACCACTTTGTAGGTTATGTAATATCTAATCACTGGGGTGTACACCAGAAACTAATATAATAATGCATGCCAACTGTAACTGGTAAGTAAAAACGACTTTAAATGGAAAAAGAAGACAGTTTACCTTCAGGTTTTTGAGGAAAGTCTCGGCGTGCTGAAGAGTGCCCTTAATGTAAAAGGTGATCATCCCGGGGCACCCAGTGCACTGGCGCAGGGCCAGCTCGTACTGGGGGTGAGAGGGCAGCCCTGTGAGAAAGCCTCAGTTTAGAATCAAACATGTAATTTCAAAACAAGGAAAAAATCACTGCTTGTTTAAGTAAGCTACAAATAAGCCTAATGATGAGCTTTGCATGATGGTCACAGCCAGCTGCCAGTTCTGGCTCCTGTCTCAGTTCTAGCTTCCTTAGGACCTGTCTTTCCTACCTCTGCACACTCTGGCCACACCGGCTTCCTTTTCGCCAGCCGTACCAAACGCTGTTTTCATCTCAGGACCTTTTCTCCTGCTGTTCTATAACCCAGGACATTCTCCACACTGACTGCCCTACCTCTTGTCAATGATATCCTTCTGCTTGTCTTAATATCTGTCATATTCACCAGCCTAGTTCCATGAGAAATCAATGGTTTGTTGATCATTGGATTCCAGTTCCTAGTACAAAACTTGATCCACAGCTGGCAATTAGTATTTAATAAATGAATCTGAAGTGCCTTGTCCAAGCCTTGTTAACAAGTGTTACCTATTCTTCAGGTCACAGCCCAAACGTTCTTCCTTTCCTTCATTCAAAATATACACCTCTTTACCTATGGTACATATAGGGTATTTAATCTCCTATGTACAGGGGGAGGCAAAAGAAGGTTTACAGTTGTTCATATGGAAAGTAGTACAATAATTATGAAATGATAAGAATAAACTGTTTCGGGACTTCCGCCAAGATGGAGACGTAGATGGAGGATCCACCTCGCCTCTGTGCACAACCAAATCTAAGAACAACTATTTTTAACAGCAGTCACAACCAAGCCACACGGAAAATCGACAATACGGAGTCCAAAGGACAACTAGATACTCGGCTGGACCGGTACGAGGAGCGAGGCCAGCAGCGGAGCAGGTTAGCAAGAAAAAATTCCCGGGGCGGTGTGCGGTGCGCGCAGGCAACCGAGGGCGCTGATCGCCAGCCAGCTGGCTGCCGGAGCGCACAGGGAAAAGGCGCGGCGATTGGTTGGTCGGTCGCGCGCATTTACGTGGGGAGAAGCCAGTGAGAAGGGAAGCCGGCGCGGGGCAGCAGGCTCGCGCAATTCCGATCGGATAAACCCCAGGCGTGCGGAGTGACTGGAAACGCTGCGCTAACGGAGAGGAACGCCATTACTCCCTCTCTGACCCCGCCCCCACACACAGCGTCACAAACCAGCGACCTGGGTCGCCCCGTCCTGGTAAACAACTAAGGCTTTGCTCCGCTCACTTAACAGCGCGAACAGACCAAAAATGGCTCTAGGACAACTCAGAGCCCCAGAACCGATAGACCTAAGTGATGAAGAAATAGCCAGTCTTTCAGATGCACAGTTCAAAACACTGGTTATAAGGATCCTTACAGAACTGGTTGACTTTAGCCACAAATTAGAGAAACATATGGAAGCTAAATTAATTGAAATGAATGGGGATACAAAAGATTCCAATAGTAATGGAAAGAAAATTGGGACTCAAATCAAGGGAGAGAACCAGAAGGAAGAAAAAAATGATCAAGCAGAAAGGAATGAAGAAATAAGAATTCAGAAAAATGAGGAGAAGATTAGGAACCTCCAGGACATCTTTAAACGTTCCAACATCCGAATTATAGGGGTACCAGAAGGGGGGAAAGGCACAACCACCAGTTGAAAAATTATTTGAACAAGTAATAAAGGAGAATTTCCCCAAGATGGCAAAGGAAATAGACTTCCGAGAAATCCAGGAAGCTCAGAGAGTCCCAAAGAAGTTGGACTCAAGAAGGAACACACCAAGGCACATAATAATTACATTAGCCAAGATTAAAATGAAGGAGAGAATCTTAGAAGCAGCAAGAGCTAAGGGGACAGTCACCTACAAAGGAGTTCCCATCAGACTGTCAGCTGATTTCTTAAAAGAGACCTTACAGGCAAGAAGGGGCTGGAAAGAGGTATTCCAAGTCATGAAAACCAAAGATCTACAACCAAGATTGCTCTACCCAGCAAAACTTTCATTTAGAATGGAAGGACAGATAAAGTGCTTCTCAGATAAGACCAAATTCAAGGAGTTCATCATCACCAAGCCCTTATTATATGAAATGTTAAAGGGACTTACCTAAGAAAAAGAAGATAAAAAAGATGAACAGTGAAAGGACAGCAAACTCACAGTTATTAAGAACCACACCTAAAACAAAAGCAAACTAAGAGGATAGCTAGATCAGGAGCAGAACCATAGAAATGAAGATCTCAGGGAGGGTTAGCAATAGGGGAGTGGGAGGAGGGGAAGGGGGGAGAAGGTACAGAAAATAAGTAGCATAGACAGTAGATAGAAAATACATAGGGGGAGGGTAAGAATAGTAGGGGAAATACAGAATCTAAAGAAATTGAGACACATGTTCATGAACTAAAGGGGGAAATGGTGGGGGAGGGGTATGCAGGGTGGAGGGGAAGGGAGGGGGGAATAGAGCAAATGTAATGGCATAATCAATAAAAAAAGAAAAGAAGGAAAAAAAAACTAATAATACATCAAAAAAAAAAAAGAATAAACTGTTTCATGTAAAACTACATGAAACTCACTGCTGTAAAACTACTTTTGCCCTGTCCTGTATTTCTGTCTTGGCTTATTTATTCAAATTATTTGAAGGTAGGGATCAGGCTTATTTCTCCTGTATACCCAAGATCATGTGGCTACATACCTAAAAGATATTAAAGTAACTATTTACTTTAGACCACCACAGTTTAAAAGACTGGTAAAATAAATTCAAACAGTAACATGTAAGTCTGGTAATTCCACATGAGCGTTTCTACAGGTTGTGATATGTGAAGGAATTTGAAAAGGAAGTAAGAGAGCTTTGGGGGAATTTTGGTACTAAGTGTCAAGTCACAAATTGAGATGTATCATGTTCCAACCTAAATCAAATAAAATAAAAGAGCTAATGCAGAATAGCAGACTAGCAAGGTTACATGCAAATCAACTGAAAACTACAATGTTGCAATCCTGAAATAGGTACAACAAACCGGCAAGCTAAAGACCAACACAGGAACATCTGATGTAACGATTTCCAACCAGTGTTGTTCCAAGAATTTTTTAAACATGCTTTACCTGTACCTGATTATTTAGTCAGAGGCACTGACCTCTTTTTCCCTTAGACTGTCAAATAAAAAATGACAACAGCCAATACAACAATAGCCATCCAATGTGAATGAATCAAAATTGTACCTATTTTTTGTCAGATTGGCAAAAGATGTATTTTTTGGTGTGCTGCAGAATTTTAGTAATTAGTTTATCTGTGCCATGAGATGAAATAGGTTGAAAATTGCTAACCTAATGCATAAGACCAATTTCTTAACATCCAAGCATCCACTATGCTACAGGCAGCACAAGGCCAGAGACCAGGTGTACCTTCTTCACCACCAGGCCCATCACAGAGCCTGGCCCACGGCAGTGTTCCACTGTTAGTGAACAGCATAAAAATATATGAGGCCCCTAACTCGAAAATAAATGTTACAGAGACGGGATGCTTAGGATAATCCTTACAATCCCAAGAATATGTGCTTAGAAATCAGATTAACATACCAGGATAAATGACCTTTTCTACCAGAGGATTTGATTCCAGAAACTGGGCAACCGCCATTCCATTTTCAAAATGTTTCTGCATTCGAATTTGTAGAGTCTTCAGGCCTCGACTGCAGAGGTAACAGTCAAAAGGAGAGGGGACTGCTCCAAGAGCTGAAAAATAAACATATGCTGGGCTAGCGTGAAGGTAAGAACCCACAAAATCCTCCGACCCCTCTTTTTCATTATAGTGTCTCTGGGAAGCCAGCTACAAAACCCAATGCTTGAGCTTTCCTTTTTTTTTTGGGGGGGGGGGGGGGAGAGGAGAGGGATTAATATAGTAAATCAGAAGCATGGCAATGAAGCATAAATTATGCTTAGAGAAATGGGCTTTAAAATGAGAGGGAAAATGAATATCTTAAACCTATGTATAAATACAGTAACTTTTCAGAGGTGAACATAAATAGTCCTTTCTATGAAATAAGATGACATACTGCACATAGCTGAAAATTGTATTTCTTTGAAAAAGTATTACGATATAGAGGGAAAAAAGCCGCTCAGCTCCTTTAATTACTGAAATTCTACTGACATTGCATTTAGCTTCTGTCTAAAGCAGCCTGTGACTTTACAGGCTGCCAGGATATGGAGCACACGCCTACTTTTTTGTAATACATGAAACCTACCAAGCAAAAAGTTTGGTTTTCCCTCCGTTTGTTATTCTAATACTGATTCCTAGAAGGGCATTTGTATCCCTAATTATGTATCTTATGTGTCTGTCAAACTGGAATAATTAATCAAAGTCTCTCTAAATAACTCCTATCTATACTGAAATAACTAAAAAATCTAAACAGGAAGTGATGCACAGACATCTGTTGAAAAGCACAAGTTTATATCTCAAGGGCTATTTAAAATTCAATACAATTCCAGATATAAAAATATAGTATAACAAAACCATTGTGCCAAATGTTTGTTTTTTTAAGAAAATATCCACATTAAGTCTTGAAACTAAAAATTCACTTGGTCTGTACATTATAATAAAAATTAACATGGATTTGAAAAATAACAAAACTCATCCTGTGTGTCATGTTGTAAAGTAAAGCCCCGTTACGATTTAGCCATATCCTTATAACCCAATTTTCCCACTAATTTTTTACCTCTATTTGTCATTTCTTTCCAAATTACTAGAATGCTATCATTTCACAATATTTAGTGGAAACACAAATATTAAATATAGCCCCTCAGAGAACATAAAATAATCCAGACCTTTTAATACTTACAATTTTGTAAGAATCGAAGCCTATCATGGAGGCTTTCAGAATTAACAGACACTAAGCCCATTACAACATCACTGTGGCCTAAAACAAAACAAAACCTGTTAAAAACAATGTAAGGTTTTTTTTTTTTCCAATTTATAATTCCTAAAATATGACTTTCACTTGAAAAGAGTCTGGAAAAAAAAACCCTATAGAATAAGTTTAAATAAATTTTATACAATCAGACAATAGCAAAAGTTATACTTAAAATAATCAACTAAAAATCATATAAAAAGTAAATATTTCTTTTTAAGCTGTAAGCAGGATAAAAGTATAATCTCTTATAGTAAATTTTAATTTCTGCTTATAAATCATGAGCACAGTTTTGTTTGCCATAAATAAAATCTTTTATTTAATCAAAGTATAATTTTTTACTTCTATAAGCATCACAGAAAACATGAATAATAATAGAAGAAAAAGATCAAAATGTCAAGCCCTCTGCTGCTTTCATTGAGCCCTGGAAGAAGAGAACATTCAAAGTACAGATTCTGCATATCTTACCATTCATGTATTTTGTTGCTGAATACATACAAATATCAGCTCCCAGAGCCAAAGGTCGCTGAAAAGAACAAATATTTATATTTTAAATAAGAAGTCGCTTGAAAATATGCTTCATTACTTGCCTATTTACCATTATAACTACGATTCTTATTCTAATTTTTAAAAAATATGACACCTTAAAATTTTCCAGGATCTCTGATATAATCATTCCCTTTCCACCACCCCCGCCCCCCAAATAAAAATATAAAGTACTGGACCCAACAGTCAATCCAATGGCACAAATTTTTTAGGAACAGCAGATAAACTAAGGTCAGCAGGTCTTCTGAAACTGTTTCTTTAGAGAGTTGCTGACTGCCCTTAAATTTATTACCTGCAGCAGAAATGTTGGCATTCTTATGATTCAGTAATCATATAAAATAAACATTCACCAACTGTTATGTCAAGTAAGATAATACTAATCTCTTAGATTTCTAATCATTAAAACTTGACAATATATGTTGTGCTTATGCACTTGGTTTGCCATGACCTTGACTCTTAATTACTCTTTTATTATACTAGTTTTGCCAAGTCTATTCACTTATAAAGAAATTTAATTGGATGGTTTTTCCTTACTCGATAGTCCTACAGATTAATCCTTTGGTCTTAATATGTCTTTGCTGCAATCACCTCATCACTAAACAATATACTATCAACATCTTTCCATTTATATTTTCTTTAAAATAAGTGATGGAGTCAAACTAGATGATGTCTAAGGTCTCTTCCAGGACAAATATTCTGTAAACTCTATGGTCGAAAGAATTAACCTCTGCTGATCTCATTATGTGCCAAGAACATGTGAAATATTTCACATAAGCCACCGAAGCACTGCGCAAAATGCAGGGTCCAGCAGAAGTAACGGTTGCCTGAGTGTGGTTGGTAGGGCACATGAATGTCTCACACGAGATGGACAGTAATTTGAATATTTCACCTAAAACGTCATATGGTGTGTTTGAGTGTGATATTGCTATGTTACAGAATTACATGCTTATGATTTTGTAATAAAAGATTTTATATCCCTGGCTGGTGTGGCTCAGTGGATTGAGTGCCAGCCTGGGAATCGAAAAGTTGCCTGTTCGATTCCCAGTGGATGCCTGGACTGCAGGCCAGGCCCCCAGTTTGGGGCACATGAGAGGCAACCGATAGATGTATCTCTCTCATATCATTGTCTCTCTCCCTTTCTTTCTCCCTCCCTTCCCCTATTTCTCTAAATAAATAAGTAAATAAGTAAATAAATAAATAAGTAAATAAACTTTAAAGGTTTTGTAATAAAAAAGAAGCATTATTTGTACCAGATACTATATCTCATGTAACTCAATAAAGTCAGTACTTTTATGACTCTAATTGTACAGATGAGGAAAAGGAACAAAGAAAAATAAAACAGATTACTCAGATCTTTAAAAAACTGGTAGAGCCAGGACTCACGCCACAATTACCTGAATCCAGAGGCTCTACTCTGAAACTTTATGCTCGTGACTCTGCCCATTTTGCCTTTTGTGACACAGAAGATCCAGAAGACAAAAGTCAGGCAGGAAAGAGAATATATCCAGTTTTAATGAAGATAAAACAGTGAGAGGACCATTTCAAAAGATGTACTTTGTGGAATCTTTTGCCTAGAAACCATGTGACTCTGATTAATTCAACTGGAATAAATCCAGATTGAAATAAAGCAAATTGTCATCCCTGTCATGAGCAATGTGATGTGGGCTTCAGAAAGGTAGAGAAACTGGACCTATTTAATAATGGTAATAGGAGAAAAAGGGCCAAGCCTGATGAGTAACAAGCTATAACAATTCATGCCATCTCTTACAAGACTCACTGTATCTCAGCCTGTTCAATCCTATGCTCTATCAACTGGCCTACAGTCAGTGGTACATGGGCTAAGAAACTGAGACAAAGAATCTAAGAATGAAAATCACCTGTGACAAACAGATAATGCTAGGAGAGTTTCATTCAGAAACAGGCTACCTTGTTAGGTTTTCTGTTACAAGATGATACAAGAAGCAGCTCAAGATACAGTCAACACTATTGCAGCGGTCCACACCCACAGATTCAACCAACCACGGATGGAAAATGTTTTGGAAAAAAAGTTACACTGTTGCTGACAGGTACTATGTAGTTAGGCCTAAATTGGTTGCATCTGTACTGAACATGTACAGACTTTTTTTTCTTGCCATTATTCCCTAAACAATACAGTATAACAACTACTTACATGATGTTTTCATTGTATTAGGTATTTTAAATGATCTAGAGATGAATTAAAGTATACAAGAGGAAGTACATGAGTTATATACAAATATTACGCCATTAATATAAAGTACTTGAGCATCTGTGGATTTTGGTACCCATAGGGGTTCTTGAAACCAATCCCCCTGGATACCAAGGGACAACCACATATATCATGAAGATAAGTGGCCCATGAAGCTATCTGGATGCAATTTAGCCAGGAAGAGTATTTTAGGGAAGGAGAACAAAACATTGTAATGCCTTCTGAATAAAATGAAGGAAGGTGAAGAACAAGCTTAAAAATTGCCAGAAAGTCAGCAGCCAGTAACCCAGAGGCAGACGCCTGAGTGGACTTCACACACCAGGAAACATCAGGAGGGAAATGTAAACAACTGAGCTTGTAAACACGGGCCTAACTGAAGAGCTGAACAAAATGAACGCAGGTTTCAGGAACTCTGTAATGAAGGTGAACTACAGGAAGTTTAATAAGAAGGAGCACAACGTACATACAGGCAGGAAGGAAAGAGCAGGGAGAAGGTGACTCCTAAGGAGGAAAGGAAGCAAAGTTAGGCAGCTCAGAGGACAGAGAAGGAACGGAGGAGGGGGTGGGGCAGACAACAATTCGGTTACAGAGATCCCAAGACTATCTACAAAAAGCAGCAAAATAGAACAGAGGAAGAAGAATCTGGAAAAAAGGAGAGAAATGAAAATAAATGGGAAGCTTTGGGGGTGGGGAGAGATGTATGTAGAGGCATAGTTGGGGGAAAAAAGATAGTTTAAAAGGAGCACTCTAAATACCTATAGCTACAATGTGAAACACACAGTAGAAATTTGTAATACAAATAAGGCAAAGGGCTATGCAGAAAGGGTCATGCATAATATATAGGTGCTGAGGGAAGAGAAACTTAGAAAGAAGGGAGAGAAATGAAGAAGTACTATGTGTGACATACACTGTGATGTCACACAGACTTTCTTTTCCCTTCATTTGGAAGGCTGGTCAGATAAAATCAGATTAGGGATGACTGAAAAAAATAATATTACCAACTTGTAACCAGCACATAAACAATCAAGTCTCTATATGTGCAAGGCACTGACAGATACAATCACACAATAAGGCCACATCTTTGCAGAGTTTACACATTGTAAGAAAGCCTAAAAGCTTTAATGAAGACAACATTTAAAACAAAGTCCCATACAAGATATTAACCTAAGAAAAAGAAGGACCTGTTCACATTAAAATCAATTTCACACTCATAAAATCTAACCATAGTTATTGATGAGACATTAGAATTATAATTGGGTCTTTTCTACCATTGGTCAGTATCTTTTCAACCTGATTACAGCTGTCTGTGTAGTCTACCAATCATCCAACAATTTTATTTGCATTTACCTGGAAATATGCCGACATAAAAGTGTTGTCCACAACCAAAATAATGTCTCCGTGCTTATGGACAATA
Organism: Artibeus jamaicensis; assembly: GCF_021234435.1. NCBI lineage: Eukaryota > Metazoa > Chordata > Mammalia > Chiroptera > Phyllostomidae > Artibeus > Artibeus jamaicensis. The sequence continues at coordinate 18,283,253 of NW_026522025.1, read as the reverse complement.
TGTGCACAGGCTTCAATGTCAATCATCTTCAAGCAAGGGTTTGTGGGGGTTTCAACCCAAACAAGCTAAAATAATTCAGTAAATGACAAGAGGTTATGAAAAACACCATACAAACATACATCCCATACCTTGTAACTGTCTGAGAGGACATATCAAGAGAGCCTGGATGGCCCTGGCTGGTGTAGCTCAGTGGATTGGGCAAGGGCCTGTGAAGCAAAGGGCTGCTGGTTCGATTCCTAGTCAGGGCACATGCCTGGGTTGCAGGCTAGGTCCCGACTAGGGGACACATGAGAGGCAACCACACATTGATGTTTCTCTCCCACTCTTTCTCCTTTCCTTCCCCTCTCTCCAAAAACAAATAAATATTTTTAAAAAAAAGAGAGAGAGCCTGGATGATGAAGTTGAAAGGTTCCAAGCTGAATCTGAGCCCCATAAATTTCTGAGAGGTCACAGCTAAGTAACTTGCCCTCTTTAGTCCTCAAACTCTTGGTCTATACAATGGGGTTGGTCATATTTACCTGAGAGAGATGTTGTAAGGATCAAATGAGATAATATGCATAAAAGTATAAGACTATGCAAATTAATTATTGTAATTATTTTACATAACAAAAGAGGGTGTCTTCAAAAGACATAATTCAGTGTGTGCAAATTCTATTGTCAAAGAAAACATTTATTGTCTAAGGTATTTTTATTACCTAGAATTTTTAAAAAGAGAACTATCTCTATGATGCCAAAAATATCCTTAATACTAACTTAAATAATGCCAGATGCACTAGAAATTATAAAATGAGTGCCCAGGACTTGAAGAACTTGGGTTTTAGAGTAAAGAAGAGAAGCAACACATACACAACACAAAATCTGGCTACAGCTCACTTAAGAAAAAGAGAGTATCACATATCTCTATACTGCAAACTCCAGCTCAATTCAGGCACACAGTGGATGCTGGATCGCTATTGAAAAAGAAAAAAAGAATTCTATGTGTTAAACAAGGTGGCACTGTATTGAATGAATGACATTATCTATTGATTTCTTCCTATGAGTTAATATTTCTTTTTTTATTACATATATATGGGCAAAAACTCTAGGATTTACTGTGGGAAAAAATAAGGTAGTTAAAGTAATATATATTGTAAAAAATTTAATTATTTAAAGAATCTATAAAAATTATTTCTGGGTCAATATTTATTATTCCCACTCATTATTAAACATAATAATAATAATAATTAGCCCTGATTGGCGTGGCTCAGTGGGTTGGGTGTCAGCCTGAAAACCAAAAGGTCACCAGTTCAATTCCTGGTCGGGGCACATGCCTGGGTTTCAGGCCAAGTACCTGGTTGGGGGTGGTGAGAGACAAACCACTGATGTTTCTTTCACATATCAATGTTTCTCTCCCCCTCTTTCCCCCACCCTTCCCCTCTCTATTATTACTGTTAAAAGTAATAATAACAATTAAAATAAAAACAAGTAAATAAATACAAAGTAGATTCACACGCAAAAAATCTACTTTTTCAAGTGGAAAAATATTTCAAGTCGCTAAAGCGACATTACATAAAGTTCTGTTGACAAGAATTAATATGCTCACTATTTGCTTTCCTTCCTTAGAAAGACATACCAACTATTTTAACAAGTATCTTTTCTCCCAAGAAAGATTTTAAAAAAAAAAGTCTCTTTGAAAATAAACCTTATTCATTCAAACTTCACCTTGGTGTTAATCTTCAACATATTTGTGTGAAAAGAATTTTCACTTTTTAGCAGTCGCTGCAATATGATCTTGAGTACAAATGAAAGCTTTTAATCATTAGCAAAAAGTTGGAAAGGGCTGACTTACAAAAGAACTGGTCCTTCTCTCACCCATGCAGAATTTAAATGAGGTCCCAAGAAAGAATATCACACATGCCATTCACTGAGGCACAAAACACCTTCCGGTGGCATACAAGCTTCTCAGGATGGAGGCTAAAGATTGCTAGTGGTCCATTCTTTACTTCTATTATTTCGCTGAAGTATCCCATAGAACCCTTAAAAAGCCACTATACTTAGGGTTCAGGGGGCTTGGCAAGCTTCCTTTTCTGTAACCCAATTTCTGTGATGACTTCTTTTACCAATACTAGCTTGGGAATGCAGTTAAGAATTGTGTGCTTCTGCTAACAAAATTTTTTAACAGTTACTATGTACTGGGAACTATACTAAGCATTTCATATGCTTTATCTCATTTAATTCACACAACCACCTTTCTGTAAAGCAGGTACAGTTATCCCCATTTTGTAAATGAAGAAACTGAGACTTTGTTTAAATTCTTTGCCAGTAATCACACACCAACTACAATGCAGAATTAGACTTCGAAACCCACTCTGAAATTTATGTGCCTGATCATTATGCTGTAATAAGGAGACACCAGACCTATTTTATTCCTGTTGATGGTTCCCAATGGCTTCTAATAAAATTTGTTATTCAAAAAATTATGTCCCCTGTGAAACAGAAATAATGAAAACAAAGCATCACAGGGAAAAAGACAAAACTGAAAACTGAGTACCTTGGTTTTTGGTGTAATAGCTTCCTCTAGTAGTTTGGTTTCAGAACAATCCACAAAAGAAATCTTTAATCCAAATTCAGATGCCACCTTATTGAAGTACCTGTTTGTACCTGAGGCAGAAGAGAATCAGATGAAATGTAAAGGACACTGTGTTAAGAATATTCATTCCTTATAATCATTAAGAATGTTAGTGAGCCCTGGCTGGTTGTGGCTCAGTGGACTGAGTGCCAGCCTACAAACTGAAAGGTCGCTGGTTTGATTCCCAGTCAGGGCACATGCCTGAGTTGTAGGCCAGATCCCCAGTTAGGCATACACAAGAGACAATGGATCCACGTTTCCCTCACGTATCATTGACATTTCTCTGCTCTTTCTCCCTCCTTTCCCCTCTCTCTAAAAATAAACAAATAAAATATTTTTAAAAAATAACTGTAATGATTATACCTTATAGATAAAATCACCTTAAAAATATAAGGAAGTGTCAATGGCAAAGACAAATACAATTAAGAGCAATTCTACTTTGGTTAAATAGTTTGGCTATTATATATTATAAAGAATATAAGGCTCGGCTTTTTAAAAAAAAAGTTCAAGAGCCAAATAACACAGCCCTGGCTGGTGTAACTCAGTGGATTGAGTGCAGGCCTGCAAACAAAAGGATCGTGGTTCAATTCCCAGTCATAGCACATGCCTGGGTTGCAGGCCAGTTCCCAGCAGGGGACGCACGAGAGGCAACCATACATTGATATTTCTCTCCCTCTCTCCTTCCCTTCCCTCTAAAAGACAAATAAATAAAATTCTTAAAAAAAAAAAAACAATGTCTTCCTATTACTCAAATCTAAAATAAATGGACCAAGGTCAATGAATTGTTCAAAATGAATCTTAATCTGATTATACTTGGGTAATAGAAAAAAAAATAGTCATTATTCTTTGTACTTTCTCAATATTTTTGTTACAGGGTTCTGAAAGCTTTCATAGAAAAATGATATAAATCAAACTACAGTTTATAGTGAAAGAAGATAAATCATTCATCTTAGTATAATTTCTTTTATGGAGTTTGATTTTTATGTGTGCAAAATTTAAAGGGAAAACTGCTATTATTAATAGTTAAGCAAGAACAAACACTCTGAACTTCTACACTGAATTTCTAATGTTATATAGAGACTGAAGTTAAATAGCACAAGATTGAAAACTAGTATAAACAATTGTTACAAATCAACAGCAAGTTTCAAGATTTTGTGCTGTTTTCGCCACGAGGTTTTTATAATGCATTATAAAAGTAACAAAAGGTTTGAGATTTTACCATTTTAATTCAACAAACTATAATAGAGACCTAAGATAAAACATACAGCCCTTCGTAATTTCTGATCTGTGAGTCCCTGACAGATTTAAGTCTTTATTCAAATAGGGTAATAATATTCTACAAATCACATTTTAATTATTTGGAAGCATTAGGAATATACACGTACATTTGCAAAAAAAAAATATTATTATTGTTTTAAACACAAAAATGAGTCTTGCTTAAAGGTAGGGCAATCTGTCTTCTTTACCTACCCACTCGCCACTTTAACTAGCATTTAAACTCCTTAGAATGAAAGTTCTTAAATTTGGATCAAGTGACCTGCTTCAAGGGGTTGGCCCCCTTGACCCTAAAATTAAAATGATAAACGTTGGATGTCATCTTAAATAAACTTTTTGGAGGAAGGGGTACATAACTTTCAAAAGATTTTCAAAACATTCCCTAAAACCAAAAGGGGGAAAGGGTAAAAGGATGGGTAGAGTTAAGCTATTTTGAGAGTGACCTGGGTTGCAACGGTTAATCTTCAATGCTGGTAACCAAATTTAAATTATACTAGAACATTCTCCCTTTAAACACTGTCTTCCCTAGAGCAGAATATGTCTAAAAGTTGATCAAGCCCTACATCCTCATTCCAACAGCTTAACTAAAAGTATTATTATTCAGTCTCTTCTATACGCTGTTCCAGAGCATGGTCCTAAGCATTGACGCTCCTTTTTGACCCAGTCTGAGACAACTTGGAGGTATCTATTATATAGTTTCAAAAGATAATAAATAATCAATAATCTTGGCAACATGGTTAATATCATTAAGGACCCACTTTATTATCTTTAAATACCAGTTAACACAACACAAATTCGAGAGGTCACCTACCTCCATATACATCATCTACACAAATGATTTCGTCTCCTGCTTTTAAGAGATGGGCAATAGTCACAGTGGCTGCTAAACCTGAAGCAAAGGCCAAACCTAAAATAAAAACCAAGTTAGAGTACACCAAAAGGTCAGGCCAATAGGTAAAAAAACACCTACAGTATTCACTTGCATTACTTTATGTCCCTCTCTCTACTAATAGGACAGTCATCACTGAGGAGTCACCAGAAGTCACCTGATGAATACCATTACAGAGCCCTTTTTCCACTTCAAAGACAAAATATCTATATAATAAAATTTAGATATATATAAAATCTTGCTTTGGTTGAAACATTTCTCTGAAACACTTTAAGTAATTTTTTTTTTAAGATTTTATTTATTTATCCTTAGAGGGGAAGGGAAGGAGAGAGGGAGAGAAACGTCAATGTATGGTTGCCTTTCATGCATCCCCTGCTGGGAACTGGCCTGCAGGGAACTGGGCTGCAACCCAGGCATGTGCCCTGGCTGGGAATCTAACTGCGATTGTCTTGTTCGCAGGCCCGTGCTCAATCCACTGAGCTACACCAGCCAGGGCCTAAGTAAGTAATTTTTTTAATGAAATTCAAAGATAAGCCCTGGCCAGTATAGCTCAGTGGATTGAGCACGGGCCTGTGAAGCAAAGGGTCACTGGTTCGATTCCCAGTCAGGGCACATGCCTGGGTTGCAGGCCACGTCCCCAGCAGGGGACACATGAGAGGCAACCACACACTGATGTTTCTCTCCCACTCTTTCTCCTTCCCTTCCCCTCTCTCTAAAAATAAATTAAAAATTCTGAGATAAAAGACCAACTGCCATTTAAATTACAGTCTAAACATATCAGGCTCTAAAGAAATTTCAAACTTGAGGAATAGAGCTAAGATATGGTTCAACTATATAGATATAAAATTGAGCAAATCATTTAACAGAACTCAAAATCAGACCTGAGGTATATCTGATAAATTTAATAAATTTTATTTTTAATTTTTAATGTGGAATCTTTTAACTTTTTAATATTTTTTAAAAGATTTTATTCATTTATCTTTAGAGGGGAAGGGAAGGAGAGAGGGAGAGAAATATCAATGTATGGTTGGCTCTCATGCATACCCTCCTGGGAACCGGCCTGCAACCCAGGCATGTGCCCTGACTGGGAATCAAACTGTGATCCCTTACAGGGTTCACAAGCTCACCCTCAATCCACTGAGCTACACCAGCCAAGGCAAATGTGGAATCCTTTTAAACAAAAGTGATCTCATGTTGAACAAACATAATAAAAATAACTGGCATTGTGCACATTGAACACAGTAAAAAATATTGATAGAACACCTTGATATTAAAAAAATCACCTGTGATGGACCTGGCTGGTGTGGCTCAGTGGATTGAGCACCAGCCTATGAACCAAAGGGTTGCTGGTTCTTTTCCCAGTCAGGGCACATGCCTGGGTTGCAGGCCAGGTCCCCACTAGGGGGTGCACAAGATGCAACCACATATTGATATTTCTCTCCCTCTCTCCCACCCCTCCCCTCTGTCTAAAAATAAATAAACAAAATCTTGAAGAAACAAACAAAAATCACCTGTGACTGGCAGATGGGATAATTTAATTAACTTGAAAAATAAAATTATTGTGAAATCTCAGAAAATTGTAGGTTAGAATTGCGGTTTTGTACTATGCAGATCTGTCGTCCAATAAATCATTCACATAAAAGGCTAGACTTCAAAACCCAGTTGAAAATAACCATGTTTTCTAGATCTCACTCAAAAAAAGTGTCTGACATGTGAACACTTAGTCTACATACCCACTGCACAAGGCAGTGTTCCCCACACAGCACTGAATTTCAGCAGTTTTGTGTTTAATCTCATCCAAAGGAAAACTAACCCCCTTCCCCAAATCCCAAACCCAGTAACTCACACTATTAACACTTCTAATTCCTACACTCCTGCTGTGAGGAAATTCCTAAGACTCTTATTTTCTATTCACTATTTTGGCTCATTTAGTATTACTTATATAAAACATACAAAATGATTTAGTAGCAATCCACTCCCTTACAAAAAAAATACAACATTCAAGGATTAACCCCTAACCTCTCAAAGCACACTATCAATGCCACCTGCCTAGTGCAAATGTATCTTGCTGCTATTCTTAGGCACAAATAATCAGGTAAATGAACCAGAATATAAGAAAGCTTATATTCTCATAAATAGTGTTGTAAAACTTAGTTAATTTTTATCTGTTTATACTGACAGGTTCAGAGGAGAATATCTACATGAATACCAAATGGAAAATTCTGCCTTTTTGCCTCTATTCATATTTATTTTTACCTAATAATTATACACATGCATAGTTTACCAGTTGTGGGACCTTGGGCAAATAATTCAGCGTTTTAATAAAATAATACTTCTGAACTATCTCATCCTTTTTTCATTCCAGTACTACACTCGGTGCTTCTGGGGTTTTATCCATACATATAAGAATAGATTCCAGACTTCACAAACTTTGAATTGGAAATCACTTACTGTACTTAGCCCCATCCAGTGCTGCCACAGCTTTTTCCAAGCAATTCCTCGTGGGGTTTCCAGAACGGCTATATTCAAAACCCTGAAGAAAAGAAGTCAGAGTTCATTCTAAGAAATTTACATTTATTATCAAGGTCATAACAGAGACTACTGCACAACTATGGGTTCATTCTACTACAGTGAATTTTTATTATTTATTTATGACATGTCTTGCCATTAAAAGCATAACAGTGCAGTGGTATGGAGAGGCTCTGAAGTCAGCCAAACCGAATTAGAATTTTTTTTTTTTTAAGATTTTAAATATTTATCTTTAGAGGGGAAGGGAAGGAGAGAGGGAGAGAAATATCAATGTATGGTTGCCTCTTGTGCGTCCCCTGCTGGGAACTGGCCTGCAACCCAGGCATGTGCCCTGAATGGGAATTGAACCATGATTCTTTGGTTTGCAGGCCCACGCCCAAACCACTGAGCTACACCAGCCAGGGCTGAATTAGAATTATCTGTCACTTAGGAACTACATGCCAAAAGGTAAGTTACTTAACATCTCCCAGAGTCAATCTCAATATCTGCAAATGGGTATAAAATACCTTACTACTAGCATTATTATTATGTTAGACTTACCTTCTTACCCACTAACCTGGGGACATCAAGAAAAGGGACTCATCTGAGACAAGAGCTAAGCTAATTCTAACCTGTATTTCATTTCCTAAGAAGTGATGCAAGTTCCATTTAGTTTCTAACAGAAACTATGAATGGATTCTACAAATGCTCAAGGATCAGATTGTTCTCTACAGAAGTGACTCAAAAAAGAGTCATCCTTGGCAAAGCAGCTCCACACATTACTTTTTAAAATTTTGCATTGTGATGTTTACTTGTGTGGCACCATGCTGACTGTGTTCATCCAGTCATTTATTTAATCCTCGTGGTCTGTTTTGAGGAAAGTAAAGCCAGATCTTATAGGGAGAGTCACAGCCAGAACTCAAACCCAGAATTTATACATTGAGGAAAAATCCTATCATTTTCTGCCCTCCAGTCCCTCACCTCCAGCCTCCCCCCACAATTGCCCCGCCTACTACAGCACATAACAAAACACAACCATGCTTTACACCTTCATTTCCTAATCAGGAGCTCCCAGAATATATTTTGTTTTGTTGTTTAGTGTGTGTGTTTGTTTGTTTTTGACAAACTGAGTAGATGTATTTTATAGGGCTCCAGATAGTCTCATCTCTCCACACCATCATCTACCTGATGTGACCTGCAGTTGTACTCACCAGATAGGAAAAAAAAAAAACTGTTTGAATTCATGTGGCTACTGACACAGAAAGATACCCCATGCTTCTGCAAATATTCACTGTAGAGATGAAATTTTGTTGCGGCGGGGGGGGGGGGGGGGAAGAGCGCGGCAGGGGGGCTGGGGGAGAAGTATATTTTAGAGGCATATTCCTAACCTCTGGCCCCTTCAATAACTTTCCAAATGGAACTGGAGAATTAGATGCTTTTCATTCAGCTCCTCAAATTCTCTTTAGTGCTCTTATTTTGTAAGGGTATTAAGAGGAGTTTATGGATTTTAGCATCCCTGCTGGCTCTCTGAAAACATTGATTCATACCATAGCTACATGGTTAAATTTGGTGACGAAGCTCCAGCAGCCACACATTCACAGAACCCTGCACTAGGAACAAGCCGCATGCTTGGAAGACAGTATGTGTGTGTATACCAACTTCAAAATACAGTAGCTAGAAGTAGCCTAAAACAATTGTAGAAATGCCCTTAGAACTCTACCTGACAAAACAAAGGGTTAAGTCTAAAAGAATTTTCTTCAGCTTAATATAACATACATTCAAAAGAGGTTTTTAAAGTTTAATCAAGGTTTAGGACCTACAAATTTCATTTACCTAACTTTTTTCTGAACCTCAGAAACTTTCAATACTCCAAGATCTATCAAGCATGCTATACAAATGGGAAAAGGTATGTGATTAACAAAGAGGGCTCTCTCATATGCCTTATGGATCATTTATCTATGACTCTGGGTCGGTTCCTTTTCTATAAAAAGTGTGTAATCCCTGTCCTACCTCTAACCGGGTTGTTTTGAGGATCAAATGAAAAAATTGTAAATGTGAGCACTATGCAGTACCAAACTACTGAGCACTTATAATGCACCATGCAGTTTCACATACATTTCAACAACTTATGTGGTAGGTACTATTATTAACCCCATTTACACAGAATCAACCCTAGGCTTGAATAGGTTAAGCAACTTTGCTCAAGGTCACCCAGCTCAGAAGAGGTCGTGTCAGAATTCACATCTAGTGAAGGCTTGACCATATGATCAGTGCTTTTTAATCACTGAGCCACACTGCTTAAATGATGCGATGATTTAGATTATTGTTAGCATTACTGAAGTAAAGCACAAAGTAGAAAGCAGGGTTCCAGAACAGGGCTGGAATTCCAGTTTCACCACTTATTAGACCTGTGGCCTTGGGCTACTTGTATTTAAATCTCAGTGTTTTCATAAGAACAATGAGAACCTAGTTCAAACTAGGGCTGTGGTCAGGATTATCTGTGACAACACATGTAATACACTTGATATAGCACAGGTAAGTATGTACTTAGCACATAGCAAGTATTAATAATTGGATACAGCTTTGGGAATTATTTTGATTCTGAGTTATGAAACCCTTAATTTTTATCTGACTCCCTGTATTTTTATCATTGTTATTACTAAAAGTAATCAAGGAAGTTATGGCCCTCAGTTATGAACTGCAGATTTGCCAGAATCACATAAATTTCAGTCCAGATCTAGATGGCAAGTTGGACAGACTGTTCCTTCTAGTCCTGCTCATCAAAAGAAATATGACCATTGGACCATCCAATAAAAAGCTTTATTGCAAGGTGAAGCAAACATCCTTCCGGCTGCCTTCCTGATGTGTTTGCCACTTTACAAATTACTTGGGTGCCTTTTCAATTTGTAAACCATCTCTTTTCCCGCCCAACCCTGGACCGCCCCAGAGAGTCCCAGCTCACCGAGTGCTTGCCGGGAGCCCCTTGTTTGAACGTGGTGGACAAGGTGATGGGGGTCACTACAGCTCGGAAGTTCCATTGCTCTGGTTCCTGGCCCGCATGGATGGCTTGCGTGGCGAAATGTTGGAAGCTAGGCAGGAAACCGTGAGGGGAGAGGTCTTTTTTCTGCATGCTAAGCTGCGAAGAAGGAGAGAGAAAGAGAACGAGAATAATAAAACTAGGAAACCTGGTGCGTGAGGGCTTGAAAGAGACTCAGAAGAAACAGGCGGAAGGCAGCTAAAGGAACGCGGGCTGCGGGAAGCCAGCGGACGACAGCCGGACGCTGAGACTCGGGCTGAGACTGGAGCGGCCGCGAAGACCGGGATCCTTTCGGGGCGGAGCCAGCACGACCCAATGAGTGAAAAGCCTGACGCGGTGCCCGCTTCTCATAGGCTGAAATTGGAGGCGTCGCTTGGAGCGTCGCCGGCCCGCCCTTCCCGGTGTAGCTTGTACCTCGTTGCGACAGACTACGTTCCCAAGTTATTTGTCCCTGCAAACAAAATTCCGTAGTCCCACACCTGAGGAAGCGGCCTTGTTTGTTTTAGTGAACCCGTCTGGCGTTTGTTTGACGTCAGACCAGAGGTTCGCGGGAAACGTAGAGAAAAGCTGGCTTAATGTTGAAATCCAGTAATCTGCATATAGGCCACACAAATAGCCTCCTCTCACTGCAGCCTTTGCCCTTGAACTCCCCACCACCCAACCCCCTAGCCCCTGCACCCTCTGTCCTGAGGGTGACGCTGGTGGACGCCAGCGTTGTAGTTGGAATTGCTTACAGAAACCGTGGCCAAATCTGTCGAGTTTGTAGCTTGGATTTTCTTTAGCCAAAGGCTAAACCGAGCCTTTCAAGGTACACTGTAAATTCCGTAATGACCCAGTACTTGCCATGAGTGAAACAAAAGAAAGGGTCTCCAAGCATATTTCTGACAGCCTCCTAACAGCTATTCAAATTTGACCCCCTTTTCCAGCATTGTTATCTTCTTTTGAAGTACCCAGAAAAACTCCCTGGCGAAATAGTCTGGCTTCGCAAAACTTACTGGAGCCTCAAATCCTTATCAAAAATCGCTTTCAAAGACACACAATTGACAGCAACATTCTTGTAGGAAAAAGGAAACAGTCCTTTGTCACTATGTTCACCACTCACCTGCAGCCAAAGCCTGCTCTCACAGGATTGCTCTTTTAAAACAACAAAAATCTCCTTGTTCCCTAGACAATACAGACTTGACCTATTTACTGTTGTGAATATTTTCTAGGACTAGGGAATTCAGGAATATTTCTCTTGCTGCAAAGCCTTGGCTAAAGGTCCGAAATCTTGTTAAACTAGTTAAGAAAAAAGAGAAGAAAAAATAAATAGTTCTTAAAATTTTACAGGAAGGACTGAGGTAATTAACTTTTCAAACTAGCTTCAAGGGCAAATTGTCAGCAAGCTCTTAGAGGCAAGGCAAAATGTTTTCACCTAGGGGAAAAAAGGATGGATTCCAAAACACTAGTATACATTAATATACATTAAACCGATACTCTTCTGTTAAAAATCTTACATGCTGTCAACCACAACTTATCTCAAGAGTGATATATAACTGTACATGGGTATGTTTATATGATATGATGCTTAGGCACCAAAAGGGTCTAAAACAGTCCTAATGAGTTTACCTTGTAATATTTGTGGACAAACTCTGAGTTGCATAAATATGGACATTTTATTTAGTGTTATCGTAATAAAGGATCCTTTAAAAGATGGCACCAATATAAATGCTCTTTTTTACTCTCATAAATTTCATAAACTTTATTAGATGGTAGCATAGTCATATATTAAGGATTCTTAGGACTCAGCAATTTTACTTGTAGAACTTTCTCCTTCAGATGTATTTCTACGTGTATGTGAAGGTGAGCAAGGATGTTCTTTATACCTATTTTTGCCATTTTTAATAGCAAAGTAACGGAAAACAGCTTAATTATCCATTCATGAGACTGGTCGGTCAAGTCTGCAGAATGACCAAGAAGCAGAAGGCTTATATGAGCTGGTGTGTTGTGATCTCTAATTTCTGAGAACTTCAAAGCAATGTGGAAGCAATGCTTATGTCAACACTAATAATAACAAAAATTTTAAGAACATAAAAATTTTATGAACATCAATGTTCATATGTCATTAATATCAAGCATAAACATAGGCAATGATTTTGTTTTACCTCAAAAAAAAAAGCTTTGCTTTTCATCAGACTTTTGCCAATGAAATTAGGAGAAGGGAATTTGGGGCACAGAAGAAGACTTTACAGCACAAGTCCCTGATCTGTGGGTTTTGTAGATCACTACATTGGGCCAAAGCCCTTCAGATATCAGTTATGACACCTGCTTTCACTTGCCCATGAAAACGACTTTTAAAAATAACAAGAAGAAACTGAATCTGGTTTGATATGACATAATTGGAAATGCCAGCCATAAAAAAGTCAACTAAGTATTCTGTCACCATAAAGATTTGCACAAGAAAAACAAAGAATTGCAATCCTGTGCTCAGGCAGCTATGGTGAGCCACGTGTAGTTTGTCTGCGCAAAGATGAAGGAAGTTCTTAATGGAGGAAAAGAGGAAGTTAAGGAGGTGGCTGTTCTAACCATAGGGCTATGTTATAAAATAGAGTTCTGACTGTAGGTCCCTGGTGACAGCTTAGTGTTTGAGAGCTTCTCCCACGGGACCTCTCAACCAATTCCTTTATAGGCTAAGGTTTCTGTGAGAGGTTTCAACAAAAGTGGTATATTTTGAGAATAAAAGTCTAAGTACCATTGAGAGAATTATTAAATTTAATATCAAGAGAGACATTGAGGAGTGAGCTTCTAGCACAATTGCTTTGTTTTGAAGATAAGGTGCAAAAAAGACAAGTGACACGCTCATGCTAACATATACAGTGGGTATCTTATCTGAGAACAGAGCAGAGCTTCAGACATTCAAGAGGAGAAAGGAACCCAGAAATCATGAAGCTGCATTCCACAGTGATACAAAAGGATCCACAAATGACTGAAAAACGTAACAAAGTAGTGACTCGGGCATTTCCGAATAATGGTTAAGCACCCGAGTTTTGGAGCCAGAATGCTTGAATCTGAAACTCAACCTGCTACCTTTGTGACCTTGAGGACTAGATTTTCTGAACGTCCGTAAATCTCACTTCCATCCTCTGTAAAGTGAGGAGAACAGAAATACTTGACAGTTCTCAAAAATAGGTCTTTAGAAGCTCATGGCAGGCCAGAGAAAGGGTATGGGGCAATTAGACTGAGTGGGTAGCACTTTGGTTCGCAAGCTACTTTTGGATAGTCACTATATTTGCAGAGGTATACTACACATAGATTATGTAGCCCAGTGGAGAAAGTGGGTGATATATTTTTACCCACAGCTCATAAATCACTACAGAGATTAGGTATAAGAGTTATAGGTAATTTGAACTATCAAGACATTGTTCAATACTCTTGTTTAACTGGTAATACAGCAATTGAAAATCTCTTGACTTTCTTGCTGACAGTTTTATTTTTATTTATTTATTTTTCTTTTATTGATTCTATAGAGAGAGGAAGGGAGGGAGAAAGAGATGGAGAGAAACATCAATGTGAGAGAGAAGCATCAATCAGTTTGTTGCCTCTTGCACATGCCCTGACTGACGATGGATCCTGCAACATAGGCGTGTGGAATGGCTGGAAATTGAAATGGCAATCTTTCAGTTTTCAGGATGACAACCAGCCAACTGAGCCATACCAGCCAGTGTTTGCTGACAATTTTATATCATAGAGAATATATTTTAAGAGGAGTAATTCTCCATGTTTCAGTACTCTCTGTCTCAGCGAATCATGAAATAGTAGAGAGTCTTTATTTATCTGGAGAGTCTTTAACTTATCATAGGTGCAAATGATAGTAGATGAAGGAGAAAAAGATATTATTAGTTTAAGAAAATATTATAGTGGTATGTGTGAAGGCTTCATTGGTTGGCAGGCATGTTTGCCAACCAAAAGACTCAGACTATTCCATTTCTAGTATTGGGAACTTTCCATTCCTAATCAGTGTTACTAGTGTAATACTATAGGTCTTCCTTCTAGTATATAAATGTTATACTAGATGCAGAAAAACAAAACCCGCAACAAGAAAACTCAGATTATGGTAATGGGGGAACTAGAGAGTTAAAGATTTTAGTCTTATCTATAGCTGATAGGCCTAAATGATTAATGCCCGTGGAAAGCCGTTATTCTAGGAACTGGAATGGATGACCTACTTGACTCTAGAAGGTCAACAAGCAATTCAATCTTTGTGCCCCAAGGGGTCTGCAATCAATAGAGATGGTATCCAAGCCATTGTGTGTCAGGGAGGGAACCAGATAAAGAATTGTTGATGAGCAGAAAAAGAAATACTAGGAAAATTGCTGGCTGGATTGCAACTCTTATCCCACTAACTTTTTCCCTAAATTTCTTGTCTACCCATTCTTCTCCTTATAAAAAAGGTTGGCTTGAGATGAAAAGTTAAGACAGTTTTTGAAGGTACATAACCTAGCATAATCTCATATCTCCAGCATCTGAAATAAAGCATCTTAATCAAGGTTAAATCCTTGTCTCTATTTACTGGTTCCGGTAATGACAGGAAGCACAAATGCCAACTTTCTGTTTCAAGGAGTTCTCAAAAACACAGAGAGAATCATGGATAAGTAGAGTATTTTGATGGTTAACAGATGGAGGGGTGTGGGGGGGAATGGGTGATGAGATGAGGGGATTATAAATACAGATAGTTACAGAATAGCCATGGGGAAGTAAAGTACAGTAGGAAATGTAGTATGCAAGAAACATATGCATGACCCTTGGACATGAAAGATGATGAGGTTATTGCCTTAAGGAGTAGGGAGTGCTGGGTGGAGGCAGCAAAGGGAGAAAAATTGAGACAAGTGTAATAGCATAATCAATAAGATGTTTTTAAAAAATAAAGAAAAGGGGAAACAAATATTTTAAAAAGGGAAAACCTAAAAAGCAAATATTAAAAATACATACTTACTACAAACACGCATAGGACAGAATTCCTTATGTATCTCTGTGTGTCTTATATGCCATCGAGTCAGCACTCAGTCCTAGGGACCCTATAAAAGAGTGATGTCCTGTCCTCAACAACCCTACCCAGACCCTGTAGACTCATCTATGGCATCTTCTGTGCAGTCAATCCATCTCCTATTAAGTCTTCCTCTTTTCCTGGGGCCTGTTTTTTCCGGCATCGTTGTCATTTCCAAAGAACCCTGACATTCTCATGACGTGCCTGCAGTAGGGCAACTCCAGTTTTGTCCTTTTTGCTTCCAGCAGTGTTCCAGGCATAATTTACTCTAGAACACTCTATGCTTCTGGTGGTCCAGGGTATCCATAGCACTCTCCTCCAATAACCATTTTTCATTCTCTTTTTCTTTTCAATTTTATTTTGTATTGGTTTCAGGTGTACAGCTTAGTGGTTAGGAAATCATGTACTTTACCTGATGTTTCCCTATTTCCAGTACCCCAGCCAGCACCAACATAGTTATCACACAATTAATTACTATTTTCCATATGCTTTTCTTACATCTCTGTGACTATTTTGTAACTATTCATTTGTACTCCTTAATTCCTTCATCTCTTTCACCAAACCCCCTCCCCTCTGACAACCACCAGTTCACTCTCCGTCTATGTAGATCATAACATTTTTAGACCTAAAACAAATCTTGCAAATCTGATCCTGTATTTAACAACAACAAACATATGAGTGAATTTGGCTCAGAAGAAATAAAAAATATTTCCTAAAGTCATATAGATAGTGTCAGATTTATAGCTATAGCACAGGTGTATGTTAAAAGGGTCAGTGCTTTCTCCAGTGAGTTATAATACTCATATTGGCAGTTCACTCCAGAGCCCAGTGAGGGAAGTATCTCGGTGGGACTTTGAGGAAAACCTACCACCAGGTAGACATTGCCTGTCACCATGACTAAAGGAGACCCCAACAAGCCAAGAGGCAAGCTGTCCTTGCATGCCTTCCTCATGCAAACCATCCAGGAAGAGCACAACAAAAATCACCTAGAATTTTCTGTCAACTTTTTCGAATTCTCTAAGAAATGTTTTGAGACGTGGAAGACCATGTCTGCAAAGGAAAAGTCAAAGTTTGAAGATATAATCAAAGAGTGACCAAGTTTGCTACTACGGGCAAATGAAAAACTATGTTCCTCCCAGAGGTGATAAGAAAGGAAAGAATAAAAGATCCCAATGCTCCTAAAAGCCCTTTCTCTGTCTTCCGGTTTTGTTCTGAACATTGCCCAAAGATTAAAAGTGAACACCCTGGTTCATTTACTGGGGATACTGAAAAAAAAAAAAAAAAGGGGTGTGAAATATCATCTGAACAGTTAGCCAAAGATAAGCACCATATGAAAGAAAAGTTGTATAAAATATAAATTTTTATATTCAATAAATTAGAAATATGAAAAGGATATTGCTCTACACCATGCCAACGACAAAACCGAAGTGGGAGAAAGCCAGCCCAGGCAGAACAACAAGCTCAAAGAAGAAGAAAGAACCAGAAGAGGAGGAGGAGAAAGAAGAGGAAGATGATATGAGAGAGGAAAAATATGAAGATGAAGAATAAAAGGCCATCCTGTAATGATGCATGTGGAGCATGTGAGTCATCAGGCAACTGTTATGCTAAGAATGTGAATTCAAGTGCAACTCAATATTGGCTTCAGTATAAAAACTGTACAGATTATTATATAGCTGATAAGATTGTAGAGGGATTTTTTTTTTCCAAAATGGAGGTTGTAGATTTTTGAGGAGCTACTACATGCAGTTAGATTTTAAGGTTTCAGGTATTAAATGTTTCTAAATATTTAATGTTTGTTTTAATTTCTTGATTTGTGTATTACCATACGCACACACACACACACACACACAAACCCTCATAGAACTTAATATCAGTAGTAAATTTGGGGTTTTTTGAATGCTGCATTTTGTTTTTTAAAAAAAATTTGTAATGAAGATACAAAAGTCATGGGAAAGGGAAATCAAAACAAAGTGCATAGTCCTGTTTCTTCTCACCCATCTATTGCAACTTCCCTAAATTTTAATCTTCGTGAAATTTTATCCATCATTATATGTAACATGTTTATTTTTTTATTCTTTTATTAGCATGGGAACTCTTTCTTTCACATGTCCTACAAATGAGTGGTAAATACATGTTTTTTTTTAATTTAAAATTTTTATTTATTTATCTTTAGAAGGGAAGGGAAGGAGAGAGGGAGAGAAATATCAATGTATGGTTGCTTCTGGTGCATCCCCTGCTGGGAACTGGTCCCTGTTGGGAACTGGTCTGCAACCCAGGCATGTGCCCTGACAGGGAATCGAACCGCGATCTTTTGGTTTGCAGGCCCATGCTCAATCCACTGAGCTACACCAACCAGGCATGTTTGATAAATATTAAATAAATGGCAATTGTTTATCAAAAACATTAAAAAATTATAATGAAATTATGCATGTTAAAAAATATTCTTATTGTATTGAGTTAGGTTTCTATTGGGAAACCAAAGATTAAACAGACAACTGATTGTCTAAAACATTGTTTTAAAATGCTATTGGATAAATTTAATTTTACTAATAGCATTGGCAGGTATGGCTCAGTGAATTAAGTGCCAGTGTGAGAATCAAAGGGTCACTGCTTTTATTCCCAGTCAGGACACATGCCTGGTTTGCAGGCCAGGTCCCCACTGAGGGGCCTGCAAGAGGCCACGCATTGATGTTTCCCTCTGTTTCTCCTTTCCCCGCTGTCTAAAAATGAATAAATAAAGATCTTTAAAAATGCTACAAATATACCATACACAAAAATAAACTCAAGATTGATGAAAGACTTAAATATAACTCATAATACCATAAAAGTCCTAGAGGAAAATATAGGTAGGAAAATCTCAGATATTCCGCACAACAATATTTTCACTGATATGCCTCCTAGAGTAAGGGACATAAAGGAAAGAATAAGCAAATGAGACTTCCTCAACATAAAAAGCCCCTGCATGCTAAAGAGAACATCAGCAACATGAAAAGGGAATAATCCACATGGGAAAATATATTTGCAAATGATAATTTGGAAAAGGGTTTGATCTCCAAAGTGTATAAAGAACTCACAGGACTCCACTCCAGGAAGACGAACAACCCAACTAAAAAATGGGCAAAGGACCTGAATAGACACCTCTCCAAGGAGGACATACGGAGGGCCCAGAGACAAATGAAAGGATGCTCAACATCACTAGCCGTCAAAGAGTTAAAAATAAAGCCACAGTGAGATACCACTTCACAACAGTCAGAATGGCTATCATAAACAAATCAACAAACAATAGGTGCTGGTGAGGTTGTGGAGAAAAGGACACCTTAGTACATTGTTGGTGGGTAGACTGGTACAACAATGTACTAGGCAGACGGCTACAGTCACTGTGGAAAACTATGGAATTTCCTCAGAAAGCTAAAAATGGAACTGCCTTTTGACCTACCAGTTCCACTGCTGGGATTATACCCCAAAAATCCTGAAACATTAATTCAAAAGAACTTATTCACCCCAATGTTCATAGCAGCACAATTTACAATAGCCAAGTGCTGGAAGCAATCTAGGTGCTCATTAGTAAATGAGTGCATCAAAAAACTATGGTACATTTACACAATGGAATTCTATACAGCAGAAGGAAAGAAGGAGCTACTACCCCTCACAACAGCATGGATGGAACTGGAGAGCATTATGCTGAGTGAAGTAAGCCAGATGGTGAAAGACAGATACCATATTATCTCACCTATTAATGGAAGTTAATCAACAAAATAAACAAGCAAGCAAAATAGAACCAGAGACTTGGAAATAAAGAACAAACTAACAGGAACCAGAGGGGAGGGGACAGGGTAAAGACAGGGGCAGAAAGGAAAAGGGCTGTTGAGGATCATGTATAAAGGACACATGGACAAAGCCAAAGAGGGAAAGGATTGAGGGTGGGAAGTGAGGGTGAATTGTGGGGGAAAGTGGTGGTGGGAAAATGGAGACGACTATACATGAACAATAAAAAAAGAGGAAATAATAAAAAATATTAAAATAGTAGACTCCCATTGAAGAAACTTGAAAAAGATAGAAAAATAATTACATTGAAAATCGTGTGAGTTGTCTTCTTTAGGTTTAATTTTTTAACTTAATTTATTGGGGTGACATTGGTTAATAAAATTATATAGGTTTCAGGTGTATAATTCCATGCTACATCATCTGTGTATTGTATTGCAGTGATATTTACAATAGCCAAGATTTGGAAGTGGCCCAGGTAAGTGTCCATCAGTAGATTAGTGGATAAAAAAGTTGTGGTAGTAAAAAGAAGGAAATCTTACCTTTACCAACAACATGGATGGACCTGGAGAATATTAAGCTAATATTCTCCAGTCAGAGAAAGATAAATGCCATATGGTTTCACTTATATGTGCAACCTAATGAACAAAATAAACAAACAAAATAGAAACAGACTTATAGATACAGAGAACAGACTGAGAGCTCCTAAAAGGGAGGATGTTGCTGGATGTGGTGAAAAGGGTTAAGGGACAAAGGACACACAAAACTCATAGGCCCAGACAACAGCATAATGATGACCAGAGAAAAAGAGGGGTGGGAGGAGGCAGAAGGCGACAAAGAGGGGATAAATAGTAGTGGAAGGAGACTTGACCTGGGATGGTGAACATCCCAACACCATTCTTCAAATGAATCCATTTTTTTCCCTATCAGCCTCTTCACTAACTTTTCACATCTGTACTCACTAAAGAGGAATATGAGGGCGGGGATAATCTTAGCCTTGGTCTCTAATGACACATCTTTGATCTTTATGACATTTTCTAATTTTTCCATATTTCTGAGTTTCTCTTGATTTCTTGGCCACAGTCTCATTTGAATTGATGACCTAACCAAGATAAGTAAAATCTTTAACAATTTCAGTGTCTTCATTGTCTAAGTTAAAGTTCTGATTTTTTTTCTGTAGTCATAATTTTTGTCTTCTTGATGTTCTTTGATCTTCTTTTTTTTTTTTTTAAGATTTTATTTATTTATTTTTAGAGGGGAAGGGGAGAGGGAGATAAACATCAATGTATGGTTGCTTCTAGTGCGTCTCCTGCTGGGAACTGGCCTGCAGAGAACTGGCCTGCAACCCAGGCATGTGCCCTGACTGGGAATCAAAGCGAGATCCACTGAGCTACACCAGCCAGGGCTTGATCTTCTTGATGTATGCCTAACTAACAATATGTTTCTTCTTTATATTCCATAGAAACCATTATCCTGAATTTGGCATTACTATTCTTAAACATTTGGTTTTGTACTTTAACTATATACGTTAACTTTAAATAACACAAATGGTCAAAGTGTTAATAATATTGCTAGATGAAATACGAAATGACCAATTAAATTGGAATTTCAGATTAAAAACCAATATTTTTTAGTATAAGTATGCCCCAAATATTGAGTGGGTATTTGCAATACTTGCTATGTTGTCTCATATAATATTTGGGACATACTTATATTAAAAGTTGTTTAATCTGCTTAGGGCTGCCAAATAGTAGACGGGTGGCTAGGGACTGGGTGAAAAAAGTGAAAGGATTAGGAAGTACAAACTGGTAGTTACAAAATAGATATCAGGCTGTAAAGTACAGCACAGAAAGTATTGTCAATAATGTTGTAGTAACCATACGTGGTGCCGGGTGGGTAGTTGAAATATTGGGGGATCCTTTTGTAAAGTATGTAATTGTCTAACCACTATGCTGCATATCTGAGACTAGTAAAATATTGGATGTCAACTGTCATGGGAAAATAAAATGAAAAGTTGTTTAACTTGAAATTCAAATTTAACTAAGTGTTTTATCATTGTATTTGATAAATCTGGCAATTCAAGGGGTGAGTGGATGTGGTTGCTCTGCATAGACATGCATTAATGGAAATTTGTAGATAGAAACACAATAGTTTAGAGGCAGTTTCAAGCGATAATAGCCTGAACTCAAGTATGGCCAGTGCAAAATCGAGAGATCAATTTTAGAGGTATATCAGAGTTATAAAGGTCAAATTTTGGGTACTGGATTAATGTGGGGCTAAGGGGGAGCAAGGAGCTAAAAATAATGAAAGTGATATACAGATTTTGCCTCCGAGGTTGCTGATGGAGACAAGTTCCCTCTTGCACATGTTGAGTAGCAACCTTTATCCATCTATTCCATTTTATCTCTTACGTATCTTCCTATTGTGTTTTAACCCCTTCTTTCATTGAAAAACCCATTCACATATGTGTTCCATCTTTTGTTCCAAGCCTTTGTTGGAGATCTCAAAATCATTTCATTTGTAAATGTTGTGTTTTGTCTTTTCCCTTTCTTCTCATAACTTGTACTTATTATGCTCCTGGCATCTTCCCTTCCTCCTGCTTCCCTACCCTCCATAAGTCTGTGTGTTATCTGTCTCAGAGGAATCGCTTGCTGGTGGAGCTTCCATAGCCCTTCTGGTTCTGGGTTTCCTTGGCAACCCGTCTCTCTGATTTTCTCTGCTTACTTAATAGAAATCTGACTAACTCGCTAATAATCACTGATAAAAAAAAATAGTAAAAGGACAGGAAAGTGACCAGCATTGCCTCTGAGAAAGGAAGTGTGCAGCTTTAGAGAAAACAGGAAAACATTGAGAGCTGGGGAGATGGATGTGAAATGTGTGGAGAAGGTATTGATTTATGTGGTTTGTAATTTTCGCCTGGCCGTGCACTGGCAGCAGTGTTGTCAAGGGATGTTCCACAGGATGATTTCATTAGCTGGACAGGCTGTATCAACTCTCCACCTAAAATTCTCCTAGGCCTAGCTCAAACAGTATGGAGTATAGGACACCCTAGTCTAGATTATTGTGAAAATATGAAATACATAAAGGACCCATGGACAACAACCAAGGAGGGTGGAAATGGGAGGGAGGTGGGAAGCACTGGGGGGGGGCTGGGATGGGAGTAAAAGACAGAAAACTGTACTTGAACAATAATTAAATTTAAAAAAAGATTAAAAAATATGAAATACAAACCTTCAGAAGAAAAGAAAAAAAGGTGGAGATTAAATCTGCCCTAATGTTTATATTAAAAATATATCAGTACACAGCTCTGGATGGTGTGGCTCAGTGGATTAAGCTCTGGCTTGGGAACCAAAGTGTTGCTGGTTTGATTCCCAGTCAGGACACATGTGTGGTTTGCAGGCCAGGTCCCCAGTTGGGAGCATGGGAGAGACAGATGGATGTTTCTCTCCTTTTCTTTCTCCTTTCCTTCCCCTCTTGCTAAAAAATAAATAAATAAAAAATTTAAAAACAATAAAAATCTTTAAAAAGAAATATATTAGTGGACAATGTAAGAAGGATTGAGTAAGATTATCAGCTGCCTATCTTAATTTTAAGGTTGTTGACACATTTATAAAGTATAACCAGTGAGATTTTATTATTTTGTGCAGTACACTCTATATTTCATACTGTGATACTATCATTTTTATTAAATGAAGACACAAGGATAGGGATTAGGTGCTTTGTCTAAAGTTAATACAAATACATATATTTCTGCAGAAATATTCATTCTTAGAACCAGGCTTAATCCTCTATTGTTGTTGGGTATTAGTGAATAATAAGACAAAATCCTCATTAGAAAAAATTGAAAGACATACTTATCATACTTCTTTCAGCTATTCAAAGCAAACAGATCATTATCTGGTTTCTTTGTCACACCAGGAGGGAAATTAATAAGTGAAGCCTATAAGATCAGCATGTTTCCTAGTAAATTCAGCAATCGAGGTATATAGTTGAGTTGTTTTATTTTAGTTTTAAATGTCTGGGTGCAGTACCTTTCCTGACCTCTCATGTCTTTGTTTCTCCATTGTTCTCACCTCATTCTCATTATGAAATAGTTCTGTACTTTTTAGGGCGTGGCCCCACACCCCACAGGCTCAGAAATGAGTGTTCCTTGGGCAAAGCTGATCAGGGTAACCTCTGCCTCAGGGATCTATTTCAAGCATCTCAGGAGCGAGCCAATCCCATGCTCCTGCACAAGGTTTGGATAGGGTCCTCTCATGGATGCCTAGCACCGAACTTGTGGTCTTGGGTCTTCCTTCTGGATCAGGAGGGAGACACAGAGTCCCTCTTGCTGCTGGCTGCCGTCTTGTGTGCTTGAGTGAGGCTGGCCTTCAGAGGATGCTCCAAACGGAGAGGCTCGCTGAGAGTTGCTGAGAAACTCACATGTGGTTTGGAGGGGGTCACCTTTGAAAACATATCCCCTCACCTTCCCCTTATGTAAGTCAATAAATACCCTTAATTTAGGCCAGGGTCAATTGAATTAGGGTATTTGTAAATGAAAAAAATTCAAGTGATATAGTTCCTCTTGGGCCTCACATAAGCATCCAAGAAGAGTAGTAGTAAACTTCAGTGTAGTCAGATTGGGACTATTTAAATTCATTTAGCATCTTGTCACTTAGTTCATAGTTGTCTTGGTACATTGTAGATACTTTAGGGTTTTATGTTCTAATGTTTGATTAATTATACAACTGTTTATTATTGATATTAAGTACTCACTACTTCACTATCTGTAAGGCACTGTGCATATGGTAGTGATACACATAGTTCCGGTTCTCAACTAGGTCAAAGGACTAGTTAAGGAGGCAGACAAGAATATCAAAGAGGGATGCAAAACTTAAGATGGAAAATTGGAAAGAGGGCCAAGGAGGCACGCCTTACTCAGAATGATAGATGTTTGATAGGAGAGAAGGGTGGGAAGGGAAGGTACCATTAAAGACTCCTAAGAAGGAGATAGTAACGTTGTTTGGAGCTCTTTGGCAGTATGGTGAAGCCTAGGGCCCTGATTTCAGAACAGTGCTCTTAAAGGCATACAATACTTTGGATTCGATGAAACTATGGTGTATTAAAAAACTATTGAAATATTTTAAAATAAATTTGAGATATAGTGAAATATGTGCTTCTTTATTAACTTCTTAAAGAACAAGACCTAATGATTGGTATAGTTATTGAGGTAACTCATAATTTTGAGGTAGTGATGAATGTAAATCACATTTTGAGTTATCTGCAGCAATTGTAATGTGATACAAAAATATCTGTGGTTTCTTTTGGTGGCAAAGTCATAACTATTGCTAGTACTATGTGGTTTATGGCCTATAGTCAAAATAGGATGTGCTGACTTTTATGTAGTAGTTTAGCTTTGAAACTGGAAAAGTTGGCATTCATGCTTCCTGTCACTACCAGAACCAATAAAAAGAGAAAAAGGTTGAATACACAATTTATTCAGATGCCAGAAATCTGAGGAGGCCAGTTACATGTCCTCCAAAACTGGCCTAATATCTTAAGCCAACCTTTCCATAAGGAGAAGCAAGGGTAGATAAGGGGTTTGGAAAAAAATTAATCAGAAAGGAATTGCAGCTCCTCAGGGGTGATTTTCCATCTAGGTTCCCTCCTTGGAACACAATAGCTCAGATACCCTGGGGCATAATGATTTACCTCCTGGAGTCACGTGGTCTGCATTCCAGTTCCTGGAATAACAGCTTTCCCTGGGCATTGATCACTTAAGTCTATTAACTATAATTAAGGCTAAAATCTTTAACTCTTGATTCCCTATCAGTTTGATGTAATTTCTTAGTTCCTTGAATTTTATATCAAGTTCAAAAATAAAAAAACAAACTCCAATGCTAAGAAGAGATAAAATCTGAACAAATTTGAGACAGACTGAAGGAGGTATCGAGGTGAATGAAATAGAAATCAGTATGGGACACATGAAACAGCATGTGCAAAGGTACAGAGAGACGTGCGAGAGAAGGGACTGTCAGCAGATTGCTTTGTTTAGAGTGAAGAATGAATTTGACATTGTGGTAGGAAGTGAAGCTGAAATGACTGGCAAAATCTCATATCTTTGGGACATGGGTTGACTATACATTATGGTGATTAAGTGTGATCTGTTTTTAAAAAGTGTTTTAAAAATATATTTATTGATTTTCTTTTGAGAGAGAGAGAGAGAAACATTGGTGTGAGAGAGAAACGTCACTTGGTGGCCTCCCATACGTGCCCTGATCAGGGACCGAACTTGCAACCTAGGTATGTGCTCTGACCAGGAACAAACCCTTAAACTTTTGGTGCACAGGTAAAATTCTCTGCAAACTCTCCATTGCGTAGTGTGGGGTCCAGCAGCAGCCATCTCAAGACATGGCTCTGTGGCATGCAGATTGTTTTGAGCTAAAGGCAACTGTAACCTCAGACTCAAGAGGAACTTCTGCCTGCCCTCCTTAACTATCTAGAAGAATTTGAATTGGAGTTCTTGCTCATAAGAGATTATTAGAGATAACATCTTTTAAGCTATCTATAGGGCAAGGGAAATTTCTATTTATTAAAAGTTTGCGTTTCTTATCATCTTACAATGACCTTTTGAAGTCCCTAAGGGACCCTACGTTATCCCTAGCTCTGGATGTCATGTATACCTCAATAACCCTTTCTATCTCTGAACCCCTCATGCCTGTGGCATCTCTGACTCGTATGTGCAGGCATTAAATATGGTTATTTTCTCTTGCTAACCTATCTCATGTCTATGTGATTTATTAAACCAGCCAGAAGAACCTTGAGGGAAGAGGAAAGTTTGTTCCTCCCTCATATTAGCATATATAGTCCAAGTTCATACAGTTGTTTTTTGTAGTCTAGCTCAGCTTTTTGTCTTTTCTTGCTAGTCTCATTTACCATCACTTTCCCTGTCATGTACTATGCTCTAATGATTCTCAATGTCATGCTGTATTTATATATACTTTTCTCTTTACCCATCAGCTGAATGATCACTTACTGTGCCTCAGCTGCCTCATCTGTAAAATAGGGACAGTAAGTACCTCATAGACTTGTTGTGGGGAGTAAATCAAATTGTTATTGAAACTTGCCTGGCACCCTGCCTGACACATGGGAAGCTCTCAGCGAATGATATGCTACTTCCTATAACATCCCTGTCCCTTGCCCAGTTGGCCAACTCTGATACATTCTTTAAAACCTCACCTGGACACTATTTTCTCCGGAGAGATTTCCTGAACATCTGACTTTCACTTCCTCCAGATATAATTAATAATTTTCTCTCCCATATTATATCAGGATCTCATGTAATTTCAATTCTCGTATTTTTCACGATGTTTTTTTAATCTTATATTTCCATACCATTTTCCCTAGAGAATGTGGAGCTCTTAAAAGTAAAGGCTGAATACTATTTTTGATGTTTGTCGCATTTGATTTTATTAGAAAGACACTTAAAGGAGTTTCCACACTTCTCCACAAGTGGCAACCACTAAAAAAGTACTTGTAAATTCTGGATCCAGTGAGACTTTACAGATATAATGGTAGACTCATTTGGTTCATGATCTCATAATCTCTCGTTACCTCAATTACTGCACAGTTCATTAAAAATCAATATATTATTTTTCTGCTTAATAAATTGTAATTCTCTTTGTAAAAAGACATTTAAGCAATGCAGGGAGTATGTGATTAACAATTCCATCTTTCAGAGATAACCACTGTTAACACTGTGTGATACATATATTGTCTGGATTTTTACAATCAAATATTAACATATTGTTACTTTTGATTTATGCATTATTCTCTCACTTTCCCTGTCTCTAGAGTAGCCCCCTTGTAATCTATTCTCAATACACACTTTACAAAAGTATAAGTGAGTGACTTCTCTAAAAGGCACATTCATCATGCTATTCCTGTTTACCATCCCTAAAAGTCTATCCATTTCTTTTTGGATAAGTCTAAACTCTTAAGATCACATACAAAATCCTGCATGATCTGACCCCTTCTTATTCCTGTAGCCCTGAAATCATACTTGACTGCGTTGAATTCCAGTTTTGAGGCATTGGACAAGTTTTTTCAACTGTCAAATGAAGATTAAAAATTACACTTATCACAAGGAGATAATATAAAAGCATACTGCCTGGTTTAGAGTTAACAATAAATATTGGCTATTGTGGAAGGACAAAATGTTCTTGTATATATCTATTAGATATGTATAAGTGTTCAGTCTCATGTTTTCTGAGTAGGATCCTTTGAGGTGCTGACTGGGTAATGCCTGAACATAACTGGAACGACCCCCGCCCTGCACCGAAAAAGAAAGACAAGGAAGAAAGGAAGATTGATTTAAATAGGTTTGAAAGAAGGTGGGAGGTGAAAACCTGAATGGTAGGAGAGGATGAAAAGAGTCCAGTTCTTTTGCGGAGTGGGTAGGATGGGGCAGGGATGTCGGTGGTAATCAAACTTAAGGTACAATCAATTTGAGAGAAGCAGATGTCAGAATAAATGGGACGTTGGAGAGATAAATGGGTAAGATATTCAGGACATTTTACTTCCCTCCACTCCAGCTCCCCACAACTTTATTTTGTCAAGGCATTATGGATGTCAAATTTATGTTCCTTCAGTACGTTACGCTGAGTCAAGATTGGCCATGAACTAGTTCAATGGTATTCCAATTACACAATTGTATTTGCCATCCTTCAGTGCCCACTCCACATTCTTAAGCTCTGATGCCTGCCGGAAACTGATTCATCAACAAATATTTGAGTGACCTCCTCTCTTCCCTTCTGCTGAATAGTCTTTTTTTCCAAGTTCAGCCCCAAAAGTCTTTTATGGTTACTTTCCTGACATTCCAACATTAAAGTTTGCCTTTTTTTTTTTTTTTTTTTTTTTTTTGTGCAAGCTATTGCAAGCTAGCTCCCCGCATCCACTTCATTTCTCGGTAGTTAAATGTAGAACCCAATTGTTTGACTATCTCTTTTTACTGAGCTCCTTCGAGCCAGGGGTAGCGTTTTATAAATCTACTAGCTCAGTGTATGGCACGAAGTAGATGTTTAGTAAATGTTTATTGAATGAATATCTTGTGCGTCTCAGTGACATCACATCCTGTGTACAAGGACGTCAATTTGCACTCATTTGTTGGAAACCTAGAGGTCGGAAGGTTTAAGTCATTGTTTATAAGATGCATCAAATATTCAAACGCAGGCTAAGGTTTTTGAACGTCCACTTCCGCAGCGCGACCACAGGGAGTGACGGGTCCCGGTGTTCTCGCTCAGGAATTCCAGCTGGAGGCGGAAACACGATACTTCCAAGTTGCCGGCACTCCTCCACTCTTTGGGAATAGGAAGTGCGGGGGAGGAGCCTGCTGCTCACCTATCGCGGTGTTTTCTCCCCCCCCCCCCGCCCTCACTCCCGGGGGAGCTCTCGCGAGAGAAGGCAGAGGAAGATGGCTGTGCCCTGTTTTTCGGGGTGAGGCGGTCGTGGCTACTGGAGCGGCGGGGGCCGGGATCGTGGTGTCGTGGGTACCTTAGCACTAGCTCCCCCCAGCGAGCGCGCGTTTCTTCGTACCTAGGTGAGAGCCGCCTCTTTTTCCTCCGGGAGATGCGTTTGTCCCGGGCTCTGGGGCTCTGTGGGAGTTCATGCTGCGCTGGAGGCTCCTGGCCACCGCTCTAATCGCCCTGTGCCGCCGCAGCGCCTACTCCGTCGCCGGCGGTGAGCCCCCCGGACCCCCTTTCTGCCCCTGGCGGCGATGACTGGAGAGAAGATCCGCTCACTGCGGAGGGACCACAAGCCCAGCAAAGAAGAGGGGGACTTGCTGGAGACTGGGGATGAGGAAGCGGCGGCTGCTCTCGGCGGCACCTTTACCGGAGGCAGGATCGGCACGAGCGGCAGCGGCAAGGGCGGCAAAGCCTGTCATAAGATCTTCAGTAACCATCATCACCGGCTCCAACTGAAGACAGCTCCGTCCTCCTCCAATCCACCCGGCGCGCCGGCCCTGCAGCTGCATAATTCCTCTGTAACTACCACCTCCCAGTCCCAGACTCTCCTAGCGGGCACCAACCCCATTGCCGTCGCCGCAGATGGAGGCATTTGCCCCGCACACTACCCAGTGCACGAGTGCGTCTTCAAGGGGGATGTAAGGAGACTGTCCTCTCTCATCCGCACGCACAATATCGGGCAGAAAGATAATCACGGTGAGGAGTGCTCGCCCCTCTCCACCTTTCCTTCCCCGAGCCGAGGGTGCGCCTCTGGAATTATAGGCTCTTCTCAAACAAACCTTTCTTTCCTTTGCTTATCATCCGGGCTAAATGCCCATAAATCACGATGGATTCACTAATAGCATGCCATTGGTCAGGGGATTGGTTGTGGGTGCAAAGGAATGTTTCCTCCTTGCCCACATCAAAGTTTCTAGTGAGAAGCTGTTTTGTTTGTGTTTGAGACAGGCCTTCAATGTGTGTTGATTCTTGATTATGAGAAATATTAGGTTGCTTCTTATCCTTCCTGGTTCTCTTCCTTTGTTTATGGAACTACATTTCTTTCTCTCCCCATCTCTCACGTTGGGATCTTGAATTTGGACTCACATATTGACTACCTGCCTTCATTAGTTATTCCAACTTGACTGCAACTGGTTGTGATTCCTGCTTGCCAGGTTGTCTGTTTCGAAGTAGTAGTTGTTTATTTAACGCTTTAAGGAAACTTAGTTTGATATAAAGTGTCCACACTTTGCATTTAAGGTGGCATATAGAATGTTTTGATTTCTGAAAGCCACACAGTTTAAATTTGTTGGTATTTAGAGCAAATAAAGTGACTTCTGGGTAGCTAAAATCTTGTGGGAGTAGAGTTTTGAGCTTTTTGCTTGTTTTACATAGGCAATCGCTAATAGTATGTTTCATTTTAATGACTGCAACTAAAAATAGTACTGTGGTTTTTCATAGTAACTTCCTCATAGACTGTATGACGAATATAGTATCATTTGTTATTCGAGGACTATATATTTCTACTTTTTGACTTACCTTAATTCATCAACCGATATTTTTTTCTGCTTTTTTTTTTAGTTCTAAAAACACTGCGATTAGGTTAACTTTTAAAAAAAACAGTCAATTTTCTATGAAAGCAGATGGAAACGCTGATATTTTCAACATTTCATTGATAGGCCATTTAAACTGTGTAGTTGGCAAATAATGTCACTAGCTCTGCTTTTAACTGAACATGACCTTTTCATATTCAGTTGGAACACTCGGAACTCTTTGCTGAAAATAACATAACAAATTAATGAAACACTTGTGGAATAAGCTTTATTAATTCCATCAGACTCTAGGCTTTTTGTTTAAAATAAGGGCAAAAAGTGAGGTAAGGTAGGAATTCTGTTGGTTGTATAATTTTCTAACAACTGTGATTGTATTCTGAATTTAATGGTATTGTAATAATATCACTAGCTGTCATTTATCATAAATCAAATCCCCCCCAATTTTCCTGAAAACTGCACCCAGTTTTTATTCCTACCTTTAATTTATAGAATTATTTTACTACTGTTCTAACAAGCATATTATTATTTGTTGGTAGTAATTATATTTTAACTGTTTGGAGGAGAGCTTTTAGTGGGAAATATAGCGTGGCTTCAGGTTATTAAATTATTAAGAACTTTTTCACATTTGGACTTCATAATAACTATGTTTTATTTTAATGGCCATTGCCTTTGAAAGAAATGTCCCTGATTTTTTTTGAGGGATAGTTTTTTTTCCCAAATAAGAGACAGACAAATATGACCAAGTATGATAGTGTGGTATATTAGAACTGATTTTCTTGAGTGATAATAAATAATACTGAGTGGCAGTATTATGGGGCTTCAGTATTCTGTAACACAACATTTAGGAGTTGGTTTGTTAAAATACAAATTATGTTCAAAGTAATTGGAATCCTAAGTATCCCTAAACTCTTTTCCTTAGTCCACTGAAATTCACTTCTTAAATTGCCTCGATTTACCAAATTTTGCATTGTACTTAGCTACCCTTATATTGTTGATTATTTTTGATGAATGTAACCAAGGTTCACATACATGTGGAAAGGGTAATTGTTTTTTCCCCTGCAATGTACATTCTCGTTTCCTGCTGTAAGGTCTGCTAGGAAGAGCAGCTTGTATTTAATGTGCTACTTCTTTAAACCCTTTCCCAGTAGCTGCATAATTTCCCCATTATATTGTTACTTTTAGTCATGATCTTTAGTAACCTGGATACTTTATATTTTTAGAATACTTTTTCTTTCAAATTACAAAAGAGTACTCATCCTGGTGCATAGCAGAGCCGTAGAGTCATGCCACATCGTATCGTAGTTTTATATTCACTGTAGAGATTCCTTCCACACATTTAAATTGTATCTAAATTGTAGGTACAATTTATTGAGTGTGTTAGCACTATGGTATTTACATACATTATCACATTTAATTCTTACAATAACCCTGCAAAGCAGTTAGTTTTATCCTATTATAAGGAAACTTTTCTAAAGTTACATATTTAGGATAGGTTGTAAAGATGGGAAATAAACTAATAGCTATGACTCTAAAGCCCATGATCAACATCTTTGTAAACATTTCTATTGATCAGAACCCATTATATTGCAAAGAAGTCAATTCTAATGTGTCTGTGATAGTTTACAGCAAAGTTCTTTAATACATATTTTCCCATTTAGTTTTGTAGAGAGATTCTGCCATTGGAGAGCTCTCAGAGTTTTTCCGCAGAGCCCATGTCTCTCTCTTGTTTATTCTGTGTCTTTTTTATTTAATGGCAAGATAAATGGGCTCTCTCGCTCACGTGATAGCTGGTTAGATATTTGACAAGAGCTATCATGTTCTCCTTGTCTTCAGATAAACATTTCTAACTTCTGTATCCATTCTTCGTATAACATTTTTATAAAGTGCTTAGAATGGTCCCAGAATACAGTGCATACAATATTGGGCTGTGTATAGTGCACACCCACATTTCCGTGGGCATTATGCACAGGGTTATTATACCCATTATTATACCCATGGTGTGTAATCATTATACCCATGTATAATGTGCATCCTTATTTTTCCCTCAAAAACTTGGGCAAAAAAAGTGTACATTATACATGGCAAAGTACAGTACTATGTGTGTGTTGAATAAGTCAATGAAAATCTTAATCATCTTCTTAGAGTGAAAATCCAGTTTTTTCTTTTTATTGTCAAGTTGAATAGGAACAAGGACAAAGCTTTTTGTTTTGTGGTAAAATGTTGGTTGAGTATGAATTACTTTTCTGAACCATCAATTATTTTGAAGAATACTGAATTTGGATCCAAACACATCTTTTGAAATATAAGTTAAATATAGTAACACCCGTAACATCTTGTATACTGTGTTCATATTTGTTAGATGATTGTGATTTATATTTAGTAACAGCTTTTTTGGAGTGGGTAAAAAGATCCATTACAGTAAATGTACACAAACTTATTAAACTTTGTATCTTTGGTATGTCCTTAGTTATATAGCACCTTTTTCTCTTGCATAGAATTAAGGTTTAAGTCTAAGCCTTTTTTCACATTGACGACTAAGATTTTTTTTGGGTCACTTTTAGCCACTGTAGTTAAACAAAGCATCATGATTTTTACTTCCTCAGTTTTAGAATTGAGAATGTTTGTGAAGCATATGGAAGATTTTCTTGATTTTGACAGCACTTTCAATTTGTTAAACATGTAATTTTGTTTTTTCTCTTGTGTTAAATATTCTTAGAAGTGAAGCAGCTTCTTTTGGCCATTAGTCAGAAGCTTTTAGTTGCCACAGTGATGAAAGTTGTTGATATATAAATTGCTCAAACCAGTCTTTTCTAGATTTTGAACAATTTCCGATCTATTCTGAGAGATGTGGCAATTTCTACTGAATTTAATTACATTACCTGGCACGGGACAATCCATCTTCTCTATACACAGTTAATGTTTATTTTTACTGAGTTGTGTAATCTTCTTGAAGCCATTTCACACTGTGATTATAAACTTCAAATTTAAGTTAAAATTCAATTCAGAGTATTCCTGCTAATGCAGGTAACTCATTGAAGTGATAAGGAAATGATTTCATGTGTAATCTCTCTCTGCCTGGTATATGGCAGATTTCTTCAAGCGGGGATTTTAAAACATCTTAATTTTGAAAGATTAAAAAATGTATGTTTGAAAATTGAGGCATTAGGATAATCTGGTATTCATATGGTATATTCTACTCTCTATATGCTAAAATTCTTTTTGATTTTAACTGTTTTTGTCAGTAAAATCTTCATGATAGGTGATGCAGGGGAATAATATATAATATGTCTGTTTGAAGAGTGACTATAAAGCTAAACTTTGCACAGCAAAAAAAGTCTTGAACTAAGCCTTTGGTGAACAATTATAGCCATGAGGGTTATAATGACGGCACATCTTTAAAAGAACATTAGTTCCTATATATCTGTTCCTGTATTTTGTAGTCTTTTCTGAACTTTGGTTTTGAAAGGCAGGCCTTACTTTTTCCCTTAGAAAAAAAGTGGTTTCTGGAGACCCAAGATAATCCATTACACACCTTCACTGGATACGTGGGTGATGTGGTGAAGCCTGTTACTCTGCTGACCTGTTGGGTTGATTCAGTTGATTTTGATGACCATATGATATGACCTTCCACCTCTTCCTCCATGTGCATCTCCAACAGAGTAGGATGGTCAGTGGATTAAGGGGTTCTGTTTCCTGATGGCGTCATCATTAGCACCACAGAATGTGACCTACCGATTAGAATTGTAATATGAACACATCTACAGAGCTACCTCATAAGAGGGAGGGGGAAATCTGTAATTTCCTGAACTGAGCTACCATACGAGTAGGAATTCTGACCTTCCACGTTGGGCAAAAAGGAAGCAGAAATGAGCAGTTAATGGCAGTGATATGTCCTGGGCATCCTCAGTGAGGCAGGAGAAATCTGGAGGGCTTACTGGAGAATTGAGCATTGCTTGCCCCAAGGTACTATCACTGTCAAGTCACAGAAATCTAATGCAGAATACAGTGTAGTTGTAAGGACGCTTCGGATTCTAGAAAATAAGTAGTTTCTCAAAAATTGGTTGGGGGCTAGGCTGATAGACACTATGTTGTTGTTCATATACCATTTATTTCATTGGAAGTGAAATGGAAGATCAGTTTTAGAGCAAGACTGAAGCATATAAAAATTGCGTTAGGAAAAAGAGACAAGGTTTTTTTTCTAATTGAACATTATGAATGATGCTGTCAGGATATGCAGAGTTTAATTTTGTGGTTTAGTTGAATTTCAGCTCTTAAGCCTGTCACTCTTACTGAAATTGTGAAGATTATTTGCACAACTAGCAGGTCATCTCTATATTTGGAATCAGATTTGAGTTTGAGACCATGCTTCTGTAAAAACTGTTTTTTATGAAATTATAGTATTTACTAAACTGCTGAAGTAAGTAGATATTGGAACATACTATTGGAACATTATTGTAGATATTGGAACAATACATTGAAATATTATATTGGAACAATATATAAGATACTGGGACAATGTATTGGAACATTATAATATTCAATGGGAGACTGCATTGGAAATATTTTACTCAGAGGGCTCATATAATAATATGAGGCCCTCAGATAATAATAGTTATTTTTTATGGTGATATTTTTTTAAATTTAGTTATTTTTCAAGTATAGTTTTCTGTCTGTTTCTCCCATCCCATCCTAGCCCGCCCCGTGCTCCCCACCTCCCTCCCATTTCCATCCCCCTTAGTTATTGTCCCTGTGTCCTTTATACTTGTTCCTCCAAATCCCTCCCCTTTTTTCCCCCCTCAAATTCCCTCCCCTCTCCCCTCTGGTTGCTGTCCTGTCCCCTTGTTCTCTATTTCAGTGTCTTTGTTTTTATTTTGTTGCTTGTTTGTTTTGTTGTTTAGCTTCCTGTTAAAGGTGAGATCATATGGTATTTGTCTTTCAACACCTGGCTTATTTCACTCAGCATAATGCTTTTCAGTTCCATCCATGTTGAGATAATAATAATAGCTATTAATAGCAGCATCTTGCTGCCATTTTTGATGTTAAGTATCTTCCGACAAAAGACATTTTTTTTTTTGTTTTTGAGGTTTAGATAGGACTTCACTTGAGATTCATCTTATACTTGAATTTATACTGTCAGTCTGCTACAGGAGTAGGTTTATTCGACTCTCCTATAAGTTTTCTGTAGTTTGTTACTAGTGTAACTGAGTTCAGTGCATTTGGATTCTTAGTGGTAGATTTCTATCAGGTATGTTAATGCATGCTCTCTCTTACTGCACTGAATTCTATAAAAGCATGTGTGCAGTCTTGCATGTCATCTTATGCATATCTATCCTCTGGTAGCTTTCATAGAGAATCTTGTGTAGACCTGCTTTGTCCTGGGGTGGAATTGTTTTTGCAAAGTAAAAACAGATTTTAACACTATTCTGGCGGTTCTTTATCTTATTTTTAAATTTTCTTTGTTCATTTATTCTTTCATATAACAGATATATACTGAGCTCCCAAGACGTGCTAAACAGTGTTTTAGGTACTGGCTGTACAGCAGTAAATGAAACAAAGTTCCTGCTCTCATGCAGCGTACATTTTAATAGGGGGAAGATAAATAATAAACAAAGCTGTACATATATGGTAATGATAAATACAGAGTAAAATAAAGCAGGATGAGAACAGAGAGGAGAGGGGAGGTAGTAATTATTTCATTGAGGTCAGGTTCAGAGAAGACATCAGTGATAAAATAAATTTAAGCAATTATCCAAAGAAAGTTAGGGAGCAGAGGTATCTGCCAGAACAGAGTTTCAGGCAAAGTTACCATGTTCAAGGAATGCAAATGCAAAGTTACCACGTTGAAGGAATAGGAAGAAGGCTAACGTGGCTGGAACAAGGGGTAGATCAGTAGGAGATAGGAGATTTGAGAGGTAAAACTTTCGCAGACCATTATTAAGGATTTTGGCTTTTATCTGAGCAACATAGGACACATTTTGAGCAGAGGAATA
Organism: Artibeus jamaicensis; assembly: GCF_021234435.1. Taxonomy (NCBI): domain Eukaryota; kingdom Metazoa; phylum Chordata; class Mammalia; order Chiroptera; family Phyllostomidae; genus Artibeus; species Artibeus jamaicensis. The sequence continues at coordinate 18,247,129 of NW_026522025.1, read as the reverse complement.
GTACTGATTTTAAAAGGTTCACTCTGGCTGCTTTGTGATGCAGAAACTTGGCCAGGGTGAGTTTAACATGCTATTTGAACAAGTGAGGGTAGCTATGGGAATAGTGAGAAGGTAGAGTTGGTTTGGAATTGAAGATGGATTGGATGTAATATGTGCTGGTATGAGTTTTAGTGTCTAGGACAGTACGATTTATGAGAGATAATCCAAAAGTTCTCTCATTGCTTAATTGGATGGGACTTGAAGGTATCTGTAGAAGCTGGAGCTATGTTGATTCTAGTACTTGTAATTTCCTGCTTTGCTCCCTAGTTAGGGTCAAAACTATTTTAGTAATAATACAGAGTCATTGCTTGCCTTTCTCGCTGTGTTGACATTTTTGCTCGTGGCACAAAAGCAGTAGCAGATAAAATCGTTGGAACCTTAGCATGATTTAAGGAACCAAACTGCTAGTAGACATTGTATTATTCACAGTCATGTACTTGCAGTTTTTAAAAAGGCCATTTTTCACCCTGACCACGTAGCTTAGTTGGTTAAAGCATCATCCCCATATGCCAAGGTTGCAGGTTCAATCCCTGGTCAGGGCACATACAAGAATCAACTAATGAATGCATAAATAAGTGAAACAACAAATCGATTTCTCCATCTCTCTCTCCCCCCCTTCCATCCCCCTGTCTCCCTCTTCCTGTCTCTCTCTAAAATCAATCAATAAAAAAATAAAGCCATTTTTCTTAATGTTATCGATGGAGTTCTAGAAATCATTAATTTTACTGTCTTAGTCTCAAGTACATATCTTTTTTATGTTCTTTGGCATGATATGGATTATGCATGATGTTATTCTGCATACTGAAGAGAGAATAAAGGAAAATAGTTGTTGAGTTGTTTGAGTTACAAGCCAAACTGGCTGCTTTTGTCACGGAACCCCATCTTTACCTGAAAAAAAAAAAAAACAGTTTACAGACAAACTATGCTTATTTCAATTTATATATTTTGCAGACATTTTCTGGAAAATGAATGAAGTGAGGCTGTGCCGTCAGGGAATATAATTGATTGTATTTATTGCCAGTGAAAAAAATTAAACTCTGAAATGAAAATTGGCATTTGGGAAAGGTCTCTGTCACTCTAAGCTTGACAGTTTCCCAGTATTTAGACTGTTCTGTCCAGATTGGTGGTATTACCAAACGTGATTTTTTATACTTCATTCTCTATGTAGTAACAAGTGTGATCTTAAAATGTATGGGTGTCATATTATGTCATATCCCTGCTCAAGATCCTGTAGTGCCATATCTGCTTTAAAAGTAAATTCATATTTCTGTAGTTGTAACTACAGTAAGAGTTACAATCTTACTCTTTCGTAATCTTTCATGATCTTAATCTTTCATGATTTGGCCCTTTTACTTCTCTGATATAATTTTGTACAAACCTCTCCTTTTTTCTGCGTCTGGCCTTGTTTTCTTTCACTTCTGTGAATATATGTCCAAGTTATTTCTGGCCTTTGTCTGGAATGTGTTCTTTTCTCTTTATTTCTTAGTTCCTATTTTTAGATCTTATTTTAAACATCTTTTTGGAGAGATTTTTCTAACTGAAGTATCAAAGAGTATGTCTGCCTTTATTATTTCCAATCTTAGCTTTTTGTTATTTTACTTAGCACCTATCATAATCTATTTTGTTTTATGTTATAATTATTGTCTTTTATAGAGATAAAAAAAAGATTTGATTGCTTTATTGAAGATATTTGTATAATATATGATTTACCCCAATCTTGTAGCTGGACAAAACCTTCAAAGATGCTTTGTACACACATACCTCTTTTCCTCAATAAAGTCAGAAGAGAATGAAAATTGTTGCCAAAAACAGCAGGATAGTATTTTATGTAAAATTTACGAGGCACAAAGAAATTCACTAAATTTAGATTGTATCTATAAGTAATTTTATCAAAAACCAAATGATTACAGTAAAAATCTATCTCTTAACTGTTAGGAACAAGAAACTGGCAGACTTTGGGATATAATTCACATTATGGCTTCAGAAATAAAATTTTGAAGTACAAAGTTTTCATTAGTGCCTGGCAATATACTGTATTTTGCCATGTATAGTGTGCTCCTGTGCATAATACCCACGCTTTAACATTATACATGTATAATGTGCATCCTTATTTTTTCCTCAAAAACTTGGGCAAAAAGTGCACATTTTACAAAGCAATAGACAGTACTCCTCAGTTTTCACACCTTAGAACTTACATAGTTGAAATATGGAACCACTATGATACATTTTTTTTAGGTGGTAAGCTTTTTAATATGTTTTATTTTTTCTATTTTTTAAAATTATATTTTGTTGGTTATACTGTTACAGTTGTCCTGATTCCCCACCCCGGCTGCCCCCCACTCCACCCAGCATTCCCCCACTCCCTCCCACCATTGTTAGTGTACATGGATCATACATATATGTTCTTTGGCAACTCCATTTCCTGTAATGTACTTTACATCCCCATGACTATTCTGTAACTACCTATGTGTACTTCTTAATCACCTCACCTCTTTACCCATCCCCTCACACACCCATTCCATCTGGCAACCATCAGAACGCTCTCTGTATTCATGATTCTGCCTCTGTTATTGTTTGCTTAGTTTGTTTTCTAGATTCAGTTGTTGATGTGTATTTATTGCCATTTTACTCATTTTTTTTCTTAAATAAATCCCTTTAACATTTCATATCATAATGATTTGGTGATGATGAACTCCTTTAGTTTTTTCTTGTCTGGGAAGCTCTTTATTTGCCCTTCAATTCTAAGTGATAGCTTTGCTGAGTAGAGCAATCTTGGCTGTAGGTCCCTGTTTTTCATGACTTTGAATATTTCTTGCCAATCTCTTCTAGCCAGCAAAGTTTCTTTTGAGAAATCACTACAGTCTTATGGGAACTCCCCTGTAGATAACTAACTTCTTTACTCCTGTTACTTTTAAGATTCCTACTTTATCTTTAGCCTTTGGTATGTTAATTATGATGTGTCTTGGAGTGGGCCTCTTCACATCCATCTTGTTTGGGATTCATCTTGTGAGCCCTTCAGATGGGCTGAGTACACCCTCCTTTTGTAGTTGAGCCTTGGATGCTGTTGGCAGATCAATGGGAGGGGTTTACCCAGGCCAGACAGATGCAAGGATTGACTGTGACCACTTACTCCCAACTTCCACTCTCTGTGGAGGATCAGCTGTGTAAGGGCAGGGTGGTGGTGCTCTGATGTGATCTGGAGCTGGGTACCCTAGTCCTGTGTTTTCCTGGGTAGTGCATGCCAAGGTCAGCTCCCCGGGCTACTGTGCCTGAGTTGTAAAGCAATGTGAGATGTCTCCTACTTATGTTTGGCTTGGAGATTTCCATGCAAAGCCAAACTGTGAATGTAGGATTGCTGCTGCTAGTGAAGGGCCTGGAGCTCACTAAGGAGCTTGTTTGATAGAATTTAGAAAGTAGTGCATTCTGGGCCAAGACCAACCATTCATATGGAAAAGCAGCTTGGGTGGCCCTGTAAGTTGGGTGGGGCGGTGTCTGTGGGGATCTCCAAGGTGGGTCAAGAAGTGTTGTTAGCCAGGTTGATGGAGTCTCAGATATGGCACCAACTTGTGGCTGAGTCTGGATGGATGTAGTTTCTTTGATACTGTAGTTGTCACACTTCCATTAAACTAGATTTCCGACTGTTCTGAGTGATGGTAGTTCTACATTTTAGTTGTAATTTTGATGTGGTTGTGTGAAGAGGTGAGCCATGTCTGCTTATGCCACCACCTTGGCCAGAAGTCCTGATATAATTTCATAGGTGTCCAAGCCTTTTCGTCTCTGGGCCACAGTTGGAGAAGAAGAGGTGTCTTGGGCCACACATTAAATGCATTGCAACATGTAATAACAAAAAAATCTCACAGTGTTTTAAGTAAATACATGTTTCTGTGTTGGGCCACATTTATAGGTATCCTGAGCTGCGTGCAACCTGTGGACTGCAGGTTGGACACCTCAGCTTTAATGATTAAAGTATGTCCCAGAAAAGACATTGTTACCAAAAGTTACTGGTATAAGCTATTTTCCAAAAAGACAAGCTTCAATTCTCCCCCCCCCCCCAAATTTCACGTCCTTTAGAATTGAGTTAGTTATTTTATAAAAATACTATATCATAATGTTAGAAAATTTACATGGGTAAGAATGAAAATGATAAGACCAATAAAAAACTGTTCTGGTTTTAGAATGGCGTTGTTGATATATATAATTCAAATGGAATATGTAATGAAGAAAACATTTTTCACTGCAAGTATTTTTATATATGAAGTCATTAAAACTGATTTCTCTGTCTCACCATGTTTAAATCACATATGTATCTTACAAAACACTAAACAAAAGCTTTAAAAAAAACAACAGAACTAGGTCAGTGAATTTTCTATTTTCCCCCAACTCCCCCCAAAAAACCAAACAGAAACATACCAAAATCCTGTAAGGTTAAGTAATTTCAATAGATTTTTCTTCAGATTTTTCTACTGTTGACTAACATCATGTTCAATTCAAACACTAAATGAAAATGCTTAAGAACAACTTTAAACATAATCATCCACTAATACCCATTTAGGGACCATCTGTGAGTCAGCTTAGTAAACTATTCAGTGCCTTCAAAGTCTTCAGCATAAAACAAGGGAAAGGAAATCACATGTAAAAGACCCTGAATACCCAAAGCAATCCTGAGAAAGAACAAAATTGGAGATGGCATGCTTTCTAATTTCAAAATATATTACAATGTTATAGTAGTCAACACACTATGATATGGACACAAAAACACACACATAGTTCACACATAGTTCAATGGAACACAATAGAGAGCCCAGAAATAAGCACATTCGTTTATAGTCAATCACTGTATGGCAAAGGAACCAAGAATATACAATGGGGAAAGGACAGTCTCTTAAAAAAAATGATGGTAGGAAAATGGACAGCCACATGCAAGGGAATGACTAAATCACTATCTTACACAGTACACAAAAACTAAATCAAAATGGATTAGAGACTTGAATATGAGACTTGACCCTCTAAAAGTCATAGAATAAAACATCAGCAGTAAGCTCCTTGACATCAATTTTGGTGATAATTTTTAGAATTTGAAACTAAAAGCATTATGGCAACAAAACAAAAATAAATGAGTGTAACTATATCAAACTAAAAAGCTCCTGCACAGTAAGGGAAACCATCAACAAAATGAAAAGGCAGCCTATGGAGTGGGAGAAAATATTTTCAAGTCATATCTGATAAAGGGTTAATATCCAAAATGTCTGAAGAACTCATATAATTCAATAGTAAAAGAAAAACTGATTAAAATGGACACTGGTCTTGACCAGCATGGCTCGGTTGGCCATGGTCCCACAAAATGAAAGGTTGCCAGTTAAGTTCCTGGTCAGGGCACATGCCTGGGTTGTGGGGGCAGTCCCTGGACCAGGCATGTACAGGAGGCAACTGATCAGTGTTTCTCTCCCTGCGTTCCCTTCTGTCTAAAAATGAATAAAATCCGAAAAAATGGATAGAGAATCTGAACAGGCATTTTTCCATAGAAGATACACAGATGGCCAACAGGTAACTGAAACGATTGATGCTCAACATAACTAATTGTAAGGGAAATTAAAGTCAGAATCACATGGAGATACCACTTCACATCTGTTAGAATGGCTGTGATCAAAAAGATACAAATAACAAACGCTGGTGAGAATGCAGAGAAAAGGAAACCCCTGTGTACTGTTGATGAGAATATAAATTGGTATAGCCACTGTGGAACATATAGTGTAGATGTTTCTCAAAAAATTGAGAATAGAACTACCATCTAGTCCAGCAGTTCCATTTCTGGGTATTTATCCAAAGAAAACAAAAACAGTAACTTGAAAAGATACACCCCCATACTCATTGCAGCATTATTTAAAATAGCCAAAGTGTGGAGACAATTTCAGTGTCTATTGACAGATGCATGGATAAAGAAAATGTGGTATATGTTAGAATATTATATAGAATGGACTATCATTAACCCATGAAAAAAGAAAATCTTGACATGTGGCAAAGTGTATGGACCATAGAGCATTATGCTAAACAAGTCAGACAGTAAGACAAATACTGTATCATCTCACTTAATATAAAGCCTAAACAAACAAACCCAAGCTCATAGATACAGGGAAGAGATTGATGGTTGCCAGAAGTAGGGACTGGGGCGGGGGTGGGTAGCAAAATGGGAGACGGGAGTCAGAGGTACAAACTTCCAATCACAAAATAAATAAGCCACGGAGACATAATGTACAGCAGTCTGTTCTATTGCATATTTGAAAGTTGCTAACATATTAAAAGTTCTCAACACAAGAAAATTTTGTAATTATGGATGGTGATGTTATCTAGATTTATTATAGTGCATTTAGCAATATATACACATTGAATCATTGTAGACTTGAAACTAATATAAAGTTATAGGTAAAATATAACTCAAGTAAGAAAAAGGCTAGTTACAAAGGAAAAGTTTTTTCTGTCTCAAAATGCTAACTCCTGTGTGAATCTGTTGATAGTACGTGTTTTCTCTGTTGCACTTAAAACAGCAACATGTTATTCTAAACTATTTGTTTTTGATCAGTGCCAAAAAAGAAAAACAAGCAAGAAAGAAATCCACATGTATAAGTATCAATTTCAAATCTGACTGGTGTAGAATAAGATCATCTTCTTTCTTTTTTAAATAGGGAACTAAATTTCATAACTTTGCATTCACATTCTTTGGCTATCAAGACCAGAAATTAGTCAGAAAAAGTAAACAGCCTTGTTGACATATTAGTGCCAAAAACAAGCTCAGCATCAATGCTGCCAAAACCAAAACCTTTACTGACTTACTCTTAATTCCTGTTGCCTCTTCTCCAGTTTCAGCTTTCACTTAGCTCAATACCTATTGCAAAAACCTTCTAACAGTCTCTCTGTCTTCAGTCTTGCCCCATTTCAATCTCTTCTCAATACTTAGATAGTAATTTTAAAACAAAAACTTGACCATGTTACACTTCCACTCAAAAGACTGGAAGCACTCCGTATTGTATCTTTAACATGGTTTAAAACGTTCTAGATAGGTCATTACCTTTCTTATGTTTTCTTCCTTATTCTATTTTCTATCAGAACTGCATACCATATTCTCCATTAAGCTATATTCTTGTGCTTTTACACACATTTTGTTAATCCTTCATCAATATTCCTTCCCCATCTGTCTGGCATATTAATACCTTTCAAAACAAAACATCACTTTAGTGAAGCCTTCTTTGATCTGTCCTAGGCAATCGGACTCTCCCCCAAAGCCCTCTGTACCTATCTAATGCAGCACTTTTCACACAAAACTACTTTTAATTTTGTGTAAACATTTGTCATCTTCATTAGATGTCACCCTCAGGATGACTACATACTTATTTGGTTAATTTTTGTATAACAAGTGCATTGCATACACAACATTCATAAGAGTCAATAAGCATTTGTGAATAAAGTCATGAGAAAAAGCTCTCAGTGTAGCAACCAGCCTTAAAAATATCAGTAGTAATAGAGACCTAATAATTAAAATACAACAGGCATTACTGTAGGCAAGGGTTGCAAACTCAAATGTTTCCATGTTTATGTAATGTAACTGGAAAAGTTTGGGTGCTTTTTCCTAAACGGTTAGAAGAATACACTTGTAAAACCAGATAGCCCTGGAGGTTCCTTTGAGTGAACACTTTTATTATCAGTTCACTGTCTTTAAAGGCAAGAGTACTTAAGTTTTCTAATTTGTGTTCATTCAGACAAATTTTTCCAGGATTCTGTCCATGTCATTTAAGTTACTCATTGGCATATGTTCTGTTCACAATATCCTCTTACATTAATAACATTGGAATTTATATAGATGCTCCTCTTATTCATGCTTGTTGTGTTTTCTTTTTTCTTTTGATCAGTCTGAGGTTTATTTTATGCATTTTTTCAAAAACAAAGTTTTAGTATGTTGCTACTTAATGTTTCTCTAATAATTCCTGCTTTTATTTTTTTCCGTTGTATTTTGGTAAAATAAACTCAAATTGAAAAATTAAGCAATTTAAGTTGTTCTTTTTCCAATTTCTTGAAATGGCTTCTTAGATTATTGGTTTTTCAGCTTTTTTCCTAATGTATCTTTTATTTTTTTATTAATAATTTCTAGCTTAATTGCTCCATGACCAGGGAACAGACAATATAATTTCAGTCCTTTAAACATGTTGAGATTTATTTGTTACATGGTGAAATCTGGTCAGTTTTTGTAAATGCTTTCTCTATATTGAAAAGAACATGTTTTATATGATTACTGCAGTTTCTGTGTGATGTGTTTGCAAGCTCTATTATTATTTTTTAAGACTTTTACTTACTTTCAGAGAGAGGGGAATGGAAGGAGGAATAGATGGAGGGAAACATCAGTGTGTGGCTGCCTCTGGTGCACCTCATTCTGGGGTCTGGCCCGCAACCCAGGCATGTGCCCTGACTGGAAATCGAACTGGCGACCCTTTGATTTGCAGGCCGGCACTCAATCCACTGAGTCACACCAGCCAGGGCTCAAGCTATGCTATTAAGTACAAATCAGATCTTTATATTTTCTTGGTTCATTAAGCAATTTTTTATTAATAAGTATATCTACCTCAGATAATGTGTTCTGCTTTGAAACCTATTGTTATGTTATAACTATATTAAGATAACTTATTATGTTAAAACTATAATAATTTTTTGATATATGTTTGAATAAAATATATATTTTAATCCTGCTACAATCAGCTATTATTACATATCATTATATTTCAAAGTTTTTCCAACTACATGTAGAGAAGTGTTTTTTTCATATATTTTTTTATATCAAAAGATAAAAATATTTACCTTTTAGCTGGAGCACTTACTCTAGTTTCATATAGTATACTTGCGGATATACTGGCATTTAAATCTACCCCGTTTTATGTTTTCTCTTTGTTCTTCTGGTCTCGGTTCCTTTTTTCTTTCTTTCTTACTCTCTTCTAGATTGACTATTTTCTTACATTCTTTTAGATTGATGATTTCATTATTCTTTGTAGGTTTTTTCATCTGTGAAATGAAAAAAAAATATTTTTACTTTACCATTCTTTTCATAGTTATCCTAGAGATGCACTGTCTCATACAGTAGTCATATGTGATTGTTAAGCATTTGAAATGTGACTAGTCTAAATTGACTGTGCCGTAGTGATATTTTGAAAACTTTGTATGAAAACCAAGAATATAAAATATTTCAATAATATTTTACATTGATCAGCATGCTGAAATGTTTTGGGTATACTGGGTTAACTCTTATTAACATTAGCTTTATTGATTTCTTTTTATTTTCTTCATGTGGCTTTTATAAAATTTACAGTTAAATATGTGGCTTGCATTGTATTTCCATTAGCACAGCTCTAGAGTTTACAATACACAACCTTGATTTATCACAAACTAATGTTAAATATTAGGTAGTACATTACTCCTCTTCAGAGTTATGCAATTAACTCAGAACACTGACTTCATTCCCTTTATCTAGATATCAATGTTACCTAGTCCCATAAGTTTTTATTTTACCTTATAGAATCAATATTTGTTTGAGTGTACTTACCATTTTTGTTGCTCTTCATTCCTTTCTACATCTCTAACCTTTCAGCAGAATCATGTTTCTTCTATTGAAACACATCTTTCAGTATTTCTTTTAATGATACATCTGATAAATGAATTCTCAGTTTTTGTTTGGGAATGTCTATTCAACTAGGTGTAAAGTTCTTGATTGGCTGTTATTCAGCATTCTATTTGGTCTTATGGATTCCTCTTTTGTTAGGAGGTTAGCTATAGGACTTCGTACTACTCTTTGAAAGTAATGTGACTGCTCTTTTCTGGCTGCACTGAAGAGTTTTGTTTTTAATGTTCAGTCATTTCACTCCAAAGTGGATTCCTTTTTTTTTTTTTAAGTCTGCTTGGGTTAGAATTCTAAAATCTCTAAATTTGTGTCTTTCATCAATTTTAGAAAATACTCAGCTGTTACCTTTACAAATATAGCTTTAGCCCCATCTCTTCTCTCCTGAGGGTCAATTAACCCCTTTTTAAAAAATTTCTCTTTCTGTCTTCATGATCTAAACTGTGATTTTAGTTCTATTTTTCTATTACAGATTTTCTATTTGTTTTTTTAAATATGTGATTTAAATTTTTAGTTTCCAGTTCTCTGATAAAACATTCAAATTTGTCTTTCTCCAAGAACATAAATATTTTTACTTAAAATTTCTGTCTAATAATAACAATAAATGAGGCTCCGGTGGGTCTGTTTCTCTTATTGTTTCTCCCTTGTTATCACTCATGTTGTTCAGTTTTGTTATAATACTGATCATCTTTAAGTCTGTTAAGAAATAATGAAGTATTTGGTGGTAAACTGTCATTATGTCTACATCTAATTTTCAAATGGTACAGCAACAATGATATATGTAGCATGTTAAGATATTATTTACAGATAATATAAATATGGATAAGCAAAATTAGGTGCTCTGCCCCATGTTCCATTATCATGCTACACTCCCTTCTATTCTAATAAATAATACAATAATGATTTATGTTCATATCAGTCTCTCACAGAAGACTCTTGACAACTCGAGGATGGGATAGGGTCTTACTGATACTTATCCCCAAGACTGAGTATTTTAAAATCTTCATCCCAGGACATTTTTTCATTGTTTTGAGAGAGGGAGAGAAAGTGAGATAGATAGACAGACAGACATCTATGTGAGAGAGAAACATTGATTGGTTGCCCTCTTGTATGCTCCCTGCCCAGGGATCAGATCTGTCACCTGGGTATGTTCTCCCTGACTGGAATCGAACCCGTGACTTTTTGGTTTGTGGGAGGACGCTCCAACCAACTGAGCCATACCGGCCAGGGCAAGAATGAGTTTATAGTAGGTATTTAAATTGTTTGCTGAATGGACAAGGAACAATATGATAGAGAAATTAGCAGCAAAGGAAACTTGAAATCTGGAAAAGAAATCCCCAAAGCATAATGGGTATTTTTGGGGGGATGGGTGGGCCTGGGTTGGCAGAGGGAAGAAGAGTTGGATGCATTATGTTCAGAAACTATGGCATCCTCTGACTTTGAATTTGCCATATCAGCAGGATCATTTTCCAGTCACACTTTACTTAAAATCTGTAGGTGAAATTTATGAAGGAGCTGAATCCACTTTTAAATACATGCTTTCCTATGTTTTTACGCTAATTTAATTTCTTTTTAATTTTAGGAAACACTCCTTTACATCTTGCTGTGATGTTAGGAAATAAAGGTTAGTAAATATTTTCTTCTTTTTAATGTTCAGTGGCACTTGTGTATAGTCAGTTTTAAATTTTTTACGTGAATTTTGTCTTTTGAGTTTTATAAAATTAACCTGATTATTTTACTTGCTAATTGAACTTAGGATTCAGTATATTAAAAATAAACAGTATTCCTTCATTTTCTACAGTAAATTTTTTCTAGTTAGTTGAAATCTTGTGTTAACCTTTTTGCCATTTGAAACTATTTTTTTCTTGGTTATTTTATCAAGCAATATTTTGTAATTTCAAGAGATTTATTTTCATATATTAAGGTTTATTAATTATTATAATACTTCAATATTTAGAGTTTTTAAAGGATCTTTAACATGGATTGTTTTGTATATCAAAACTCTTAAGTCTAGCCTTTGGTATGGTAGATGATTATAAAGAACTAATACTTTAATTGTTTATTCTTTAATTAAACAAAAGCAACTCATAGATGGGTGATTTAAAAGGTATACTTGATAAGGCTATTCCAAGATGCCATAAAATTTTAGTTATCTGGATTCTCAGTAATTCTGAAAGGGGAGGATTCCAGGTAGCTGATGGGCAACCTTTTAGATGTATTTGCTAAATTTTTAAAATATCATACACTCTTGATTTTTTTAAACAGGCTTATTAACATTTAATTCTTTTTTTGATGATCTAAATCTATTATTATGAACATTTATTATTGTTATATAGTGTCATGTAGTTGTTGGTATAAACATTTGATCCCATAATATATGCTAATTCCAAAGATATTACCAGAATTTGTTGAGAAAAATAATTCTGCTAGTTCAGTTTTTAAGTTCATATGTTCAAGTGAAGCATATGGTTTGCAGGACAATTTAATTTTGATTTTAATTATGTATAAATTATTGACTCAAATTTTTATTATTTTTATTTAGTTATGATGGGTTTTTTTCCTTCCTGCAAGGAACAGATTAACTTGGGTAACTGAAAAGTAAAGAGATTCATGAAGAGGCTACCTATTTTAGAAATTCAAGATATGGTGACTAGCTTCATCTCAGGAAAAGCATAACCAAGACAATTTGAGGGAATCAACCTTCCTCCCTCCCTCCCTCCCTCCCTCCCTCCCTTCTTTCCTTTCTTCCTTCTTTTATCCATCTGTCGTTGATCTGTCTCTTATGGTGTATAATGTATTTTTTGTATATGTATGTAATGTTCTCTTTTTTCTTGATTTATTATTCAGTGAAAACGGAAATTGAACTTAACCCAAAATAACTGTTCTAGAATCCTAAACCTTCATGACTTTCTGGTTTCAGTGTTCACCATCAGCTAGTTTAGTTTCTTAGGTTCCTGAATTTGTGAGCAAAATGTTTGATTAATTTAGTTTATCTCAATCCAAGCCACGGGGTGAATGACTGGCAAACTCATGAATTATTTGGGGCATATACTTCTGTGAAATTAGCTCTAGCTAGGCTGGCCTAGGGTGAGAGTCGGAGCTAGGAGAGGGAATCAGAAATAGAGGAAGACTGTTTAGTTTAACAGTTGTGTGGGTAGGGCAGGCCATGATGGTCATCTCTAGTATGGTTACACTGATGAACATGTATCAGATATAGTTGACTAAAATTGTCCAATAAAAATTTAGGCTTTTTCCAAAGGACATTGCAGCAGAACTTTAGAAAATAACTGAACTGTAGCCATCATTTACAATATGCTAGGTGGGTTTTTTTAGTTCTTGCACTTATATACTCATTAACATCACAACCATTAACCCAGTTTTATAGATGAAAAGCACTTAGCTCTGAGAAGTTAAGCGCCTTTTCCAGAGTAAAGTAGCAGAATTTTGACTTGAACTTGGATATCTTACTCTAGAGCTTAGATTCCTATCATGCTGAACTGTCTTGTTCTCTTTTCACTGAGAACCATTAAAAAAAAATATGATGTATATCTAAGTTAGCTGACATCATGCTTTCCTCCAGTTTTCATGGCAGACATAATTAATTAGACACCAAGACTGATTACTGTCTTACATTTTGCACTTTAATAGTAAGTATGGATTTCCAGGATTTGAATGTGAAATGAAGCATATCTTCCATCCCATGTCTAAGTGTTCTAACATTAGATGGAGAAATTGTTATGCTTCATCATATATCAGCCTATAGAAAATGTGTTTCATAGAACATTAGTTTCATGGGATATTGATATTTCCAGTGAAAGTGTCTCCAGATCTTACCAATTTGGAAAATAGTGAGTTAATAAATATTAAGCAGTTTTCTTTATTATGGGCCTTCTTATAACTTTGATATGTTAATCTGCATCATGACCCTCTGAGTTGTTGGCACAGGTGTTGGATAGAGTCGCTGTTCCCCACAGTTATTTGATGTTTGCTCTTTTTCACAAGTCTCTTGACACACTAGGATTCTGCAGAATGTATTTTGGGAAACAGATGATTCATGATCTACAAATAATGTTGGTATTTGCTCTTTCTGAGTCCTTCTCATAATAGACTATGTTCAGCAATTAATATCCACTTACATTTATCCATTTGTATTTTTTCACTTGTACACTTTTTTGCTTTTGTTGTTATCACCTTTTAATATTTTTTGGCATTTGGTTGCACAAGAGTGAAATGGAAATGCGTATTAGAAGGTTAAACATCTATATTAATCTGTAAATTAATTTTGCATCATACTGTTCTTCAGTCTGTGCACTTTTATTTTCTCCTTTAGAGACACATTATACCTTTTGTAATTTCATTGTCGAGGGGTCATTCTCTGTTTTTATATTTGTTTGTAGCACAGAATAAATTCCTAGGGCAGTCAAATAGTATTTATTGATTGAGTTTAAGAGAGGACTGTCATAGGACTTTCACACTTTTATTTACTTCTCTCACTCATCCTACAGAATAATTTATTTTTTTACCTTCAAAGTCTGATTTTTCTGAACTTCTGGGTCCATTGATCATGTTGGCTGTGCTGGCAGGGAAGTTTTTGAAGTATGGATTTTAGTTAAAATGGATTATACTTACGGAAGTTTTCAGGCATCTTTAGAGATGAAATAGAAAACTAATCTTTAGTTCTTATATTTTTGGTTAGACATCAGAGATACATTCTGCAGACCAGGTGCTGCAACTTTTAACTCATTCTCAGTCTTTTTTGAATGTGCAATTAAAATTTTTTTTTCTCAGATAAGTCTAGGGTTATTCTAACTCTCATAAGGGTCTCTCTGGATGTTGTGTTTTGTTTCCAGTTATTCTGTTTATGCCATCCACTCTCTTTATATTTTATCACCTTTATAACTTTTACTTAATTTATATGTGACTTCTGTTCCTCATGATTTCATTTTGTCCATATTACTCAAGTTTTAACTTCTTTGTGCAACATTCATGCATTCTTTAATCCTTAGTGCCTGGTTATTAACTAACTTGCTTTTTTATTCATTTTTTTAAATTATAGAGAGAAGGCATTTGATTGATCCAGTTTTCTATTTAGTGTATGAAAGTATGTTATAGGTCATTGGCATATCTGTGATTATCTGACTGCTCCTTCGTTGCTCATTTCTGTGTCAATTGAACTGTGACTGGTGAAGGGCACCAGTTCAGCAGGATCTGTGATGTATCAGAAAACATAGTTGACATGTCTAGCATATATATAAACCATACAAATTCTATACCTTAATTTACATTGTTGAGATACAGCTTTAGATACTTGTTGTGCATGTGGCTTATTCATATTTTTTTGTTGTTTGATTTAATTTTTTTGCTTTTTTAAAAAAAATTATTGTTGTTCAATTACAGTTGTCCCCATCTCCCCCCAGATTTATTTATTTATTTATTTTTAGAGAGAAGGGAAGGGAGGGAGAGACACATCGGTGTGTGAGAGAAATCGATTGGTTGCCTTTTGCATATTCCCAATCAGGGGACCTGACCAACAACCCAGGCATATGCTCTGACTGGGGATCAAATCTTTTGGTTCACAAGTTGGTACCAGCCAGGATTTACTTACTAATATTATTAAATTAAAATCTTTCTTTAATGATTTTTAAGTTATTAATAAATGCTCATTGAAACAATTGAACTAGCACAGAACAAAGGTGTACAGGGTGGGCAAAAGTTGGCTTACAGTTGTGAGTATACCTAACACAGAGTTAGTTAATAAAGCTATTGTAATTATCATAACCTACATGTCTTTTTCTATACAAACAGCTATAAACCTTCTGCCTACCCCTTGTATAAAAGCATATTTTCTACTTGTTTTTACTGATTGTAATTAACATTAATAGCCTAATGAGTTTCCTTGCACACCCTCCTTCATATAACATATGTATAGAGGCTTAGTTTGTTTTTTACTGAAGTTAAATCACTACATACAGTATTTTGCCATGTTTTTCTTTTCACTGGAATGTTTATCATAACATACTTTTATAAGTTTGTAGATATCTATTCATGTTTGTGCTTCCCTAACTTCTTTATATGTGCACACATACACACATATGTATATAAAACTCCATGGCAGGTTTCTTAGGGGAAGGTCCATTTTATTTATTTGTTCATAAAAATTCTTTATCATTTTCTCTCCTTATTAACCCTTGTCTTCCAATAAACATGGTAACCCCATGTTAACCTGTTGGATATTATTCTGTACTTTTCTCCATGCTTATGAACTATTATATACAAATATGTGTGTTATTTAAACATACACTCATATATGTACAGTATTTTGCTGTGCGTAATGCGCTTCCATGTATAATGCACACCCACACTTTTTGCCCAAACTTTCAGGAAAAAAATCTTTCATTTAAATTTTTTAAGAAGATTTTATTTATTTATTCTTAGAGAGAGGGGAATAGAGGGAGAAAGAGAGGGAGAGAAACATCAACATGCAAGAGATGATACATCAAGCAGTTGCCTCTCGCACACCCTCACCTGGGGACCTAGCCCACACCCAGGCATGTGTCCTGACTGGGAATCAAACTATTCGGTTTGCAGACTGGCACTCAATACACTGAGCCACACCAGCTGGGGACCATTTTAATTGTTTAATTCAATTTTTATTTATATATAAAAGCAATTATTGTATTCCAGTGTATTATTTTGTATACAGATATTGTTAATGCTTTCTAGAGTTACACTTTCCATGCATAAGCCTAAATAAAAGAATTAAAAACATTTATATAGATATGGAATTAGTACTACCCATGTGTATTGTATGTTTCCCTCAAAAATTTGGAAAAAAAGTGCACATTATACACAGCAAAATATGGTAGTTTTTGTTTTCCTTTTAAAAACTGAGGTTGTGTGCCTGGCTGGTGTAGCTCAGTGGATTGAGCGCGGGCCTGTGAACCACACGATCGCGGTTCAGATTCCCAGTCAGGGCACATGTCTGGGTTGCAGGCCGGTTCCCTGCAGGCCAGTTCCCAGCAGAGGATGCACGAAAGGCAACCATACATTGATGTTTCTCTCCCTCTCTCCTTCCCTTCCCCTATAAAAATAAATAAATAAAATCTTTAAAAAAAAAAGTTTGCTGTGATTTAAAAAAAATAAAAATAAAAACTGAGATTGTCATACACTTTTGTGTTATCATTTAGCAATACAATGTGGACATTCCTTTAAGTCTGTTGGGATAGCTTAAATTCATTCCTTTAAAAAATTTTTATATTCCTTTTTTCTTTTAACACTTTATTATGAAAAATTTCAAATGTACAGAAAAACTTAAAGATTGTTACAATGAATATTAAAATACTCTCCACCTAGCTTCAGTAATTGTTTACATTTTATCATATTTACCTTATCTTTCTCTTTACTCTTAGCATGTTACATATATTATCGTTATATAATGACAATTTACCACCAAATAGTTCAGCATGCGTCCTCTAGGGATATTCTTCGTAACTGCGACATCATCATCACACCTAAGAAAATTAATAATATTGTTACAGTACCTGATATCTAATTAGGATTTGATTTTTTCAGTTTCCAAAGTGTCTGTAAATGTGTTTTATATTGAACCAAAACACGATTAGGGGTTACTAATTGCATTTATTTGATATGTTTCTTTATTTTAATCTAGAAAAGTTTGCCTAGCTTTTTTCTTCCTCCTTTGTACCTATCTGAAGAGTCTTTGACCAGTTAATTTGTAGAATGTCCCTCATCTTGGATTTATGTGATTATTTTCTCATGATATTTTTTTAACTTTTAAAAAATTTTCTGTCTTTTTTGTAAATTGAAAATTAGCTATGGAGGCTTAATTAAATTCAGGTTAAACATTTTTGGAAAGCGTAGGTGATGTTATAAATTTTATTACATTGCATCACATTAGGAAACATGTAATATCCAGTATCTCAACTATCAATGCCACTAAGTTTGTTCACTTGTTTAAGAGATGATCTCTAATAGCTCCACTTTAAAGCAACATTTTTTCTCTTTATAATTTGTGAATCTTGGGGTGACATGTTGGTATCATGCGACTAGCCTGTTTTCTAGCATGTAGCTTTTTACCCAGTGGCTTTAGCATTCATTTGAGGACCTTCTCCTAAATCAGTTATTACATTGGGGGTTAGTTTTTTTTAGCTTTCTGATTTTTTAAATGTATTTTTAAATTATAGTTCACATACAATATTATATTAGTTTCAAGCATACAGTGTAGTAATTAGACATTAATATACAAAGTGCTCACCCCAATAAGTCTAGTACTTAGTACTTATCTGGCACCATACATAGTTATTACAATATTATTGTCTATACTCCCTATACTGTAGTTTACATCCCTATGACTATTTTTATAACTGATAATTTATATTTCTTAATCCTTTTTTCTCATTCCCCTGAACCCCATCTCATCTGGTGACTGTCAATTTGTTCCTTATATTTATGAGTTTGTTTCTGTTTTATTTGTCCATTATTTTGTGTTTTTAAATGCAATCATATGATATTTATCTTTCTCTGTCTGACTTATTTCACTTAGCATACTACCCTCTAGGCCCATTCATATTTTTTTAAATGGTAAAATTTCATTCTTTTTCACGGCTCATTAATATTCCATTGTGTATATGTACCACATCTTTATTGATTTGCCTGTCAGTGGGCACGTAGTGTGGTTCCATATCTTAGCTATTCTGAGTAACACGGAAGTGAACATAGGGGTACATAGATCTTTTTGAAGTAGTGTTTTGGATTTCTTTGGATAAATACCCAGAAGTGGGATTGCTGAGTCATATGATGGTCATTTGCCCTCTCTTATATTTTGCTGTCACTTGGGCATATCAGTTATTTTTTGTTTAATGTGTTATGCATATCCATTCTTTTTTTCCTTAATTTGGTCAGTGGCTAACTATTTAAGCTGGCTTCTTTGTCCTTTTGATATGACTGTTCTTTAAAAATGGCTGCATATTACTTTAATAATGTAGATGCATTATGCTTTAGTCAGTCATTATCCTGTGGTGGATATTCACTTAGTTTCTAGTATATTTGTCATAATAAACAATGCTAAAATAAACATTCTTGCCCTGGCTGGTGTAGCCCGGTAGATTGAGTGAGAACCTGTGAACCAAAGGGTGGCTGGTTTGATTCCAAATCAGGGCACATGCCTAGGTTGCAGGCCAGGTCCCCAGTACAGACAGGGTGTGTGAGAAGCAACCACACATTAATGTTTCTCACCCTCTCTTTCTCCTTTCCTTCCCCTCTCTCCAAAAATAAATAAAATCTTACAAAAAACAAATTCTTGTACATACATTTTATATAATACTAGTAGACTTTCCAAACATCCATGTGAAATTTCTGTTTTTTACTTTATTCTAATAAAATTTTCTGCCATTATAGGAATTCCTTTTATTACTAATTACACTGCTGTTCTCCCTACCAGTTCCCCCTCATTACAATGTCTAGCATCCTTATTTGCTTCAGAGAACTTACCTGATTTTTTTTTTTTAAATTTACTAGTTTACTTACTGGCTTCTAACATAGGATAGAAGCTCTTTGGTAGCAAGACCTTCTCTTTCTATTGCTTATAACCGGGACCTGGTACTTAGAAATAGCGTTTAATAGGTACTTGTTAAATATTTGCTGAATGGCCAATTGAATAAATAAGTCATTCATTTAGGACATTTAGGTTTTATAACCATCCTAAATTTCCCTTAGTCTCAGTTTTGAATGTTTTTGCCTGTTAATATACTTCTCATTTTTAATTTTTACAGAAGTTTTCTCAACCTATAGAAGGGTTTATATCTTAGACTTCTTTTGATTACTAGAAACACTGTCTAGGTTTATCCTTGTAATCATAAACAGATTATTGCCCTTTTTTTCTAAACTAAAAGAATTGTAAATTTTTTTGAATAAAGGTTTATAGAAATATTCTGTTTGAAAACACATTTTTCTGAGATACATGAAATTTTCATTTGACATTACACACAATCAAGTTTCTTTTGTTTATGTAAATTACTCTTGAGGTTTTTGGGTTATCTTTTAGAGTAGAAAACATTCTTAAAAAGACTCTTGAGAACAATTATTAGGGGATATAATCCTTTCTTTGAAGAGAGATCCAATTTATTTTTAGAATGGATATTCTTGAATCATAGGATATGAAATAACCTGGTTTTACATATCTAGGAATTTTAAAAGTTACTTAGTTCTCCATAGTACAGTATTATTTTATAGGTCATTTATATTTGGTTTCTTGAATTTTTATGTAACCTTCATATTGAGATTCTAAAAATTGCATGATGTTTGATATTACTACCCCTTTGTGTTTCAGAATGTGCTCATTTACTTTTGGCTCACAATGCTCCGGTCAAGGTGAAAAATGCTCAGGGATGGAGCCCGCTGGCAGAAGCCATCAGCTATGGAGATAGACAGATGAGTAAGCAAAATAAATACCGTTGCTCGCTAGTCTAAGCATACAGAGTCATGCATTTGGAATACTTTTCATTTACTGTAACTTCTCGCAGTATGCAAAGTTTTCAGTTATTTATAAACTTATGTATGCATTATTAGTAACTCGATCACTGGGTAATACACAAAAATAATTGAGGAATTATATTTAAAAGTACGTTTATTATTTTCTCTCTTTTTATAGGATTCAGCCCTACTGGTACTCTTCAATTTTGTAAAAATTCATTTAGAATGAAGGACTTTTTAAATAAAAACACATTGAGACCTGACGGTTCTTTCTGGCAACTGCTTAATTTTTTTGGAAGAGTAATTTGAACTGAAAATAATTAGTGTTTTAATAACAATTGTCTATCTGCTTTAATTACTGAAAGTGAGGAACAAGTCAGCCTTCATTTTAGTCTTGAGAGAATTTCCAAAAAATGTTACATGACATTTTTCACAATATATAGAGTGCTCAATTATTCCACTTTCTTTCCTCCAGTGCCTATTTTTTTTTCCCCTGACTTCATATACAGGTCTTATATGAAGTTAGGGGGAAAACACAGGTCAAACACTTCTCAATAATTGAAAATTTTGTAAAATTTGAATCTGGATGAATGAGAATATTATCTTTCTGGTAATACTGTCTTTTCATAATTTGAGGCAGAAAACGACTACTTTAGCTTTGTAGAAGGAACTATAAAAATTTTTGGTAGTTTTAATAAAGAAAAGCATAACATTAGACATTCCTGGGATGTTACATGGATTTAATTTTATTTTTGATGCTAAGTTTTGGGCTCTTATGGGCTTTTTCTTATGTTTTAGCTTTATGTGTAATCCACATATTACATCTTTGTGGAGTTTCTGAACACTTTGGGCAACTTTTAATGGTGAAGTTAAATTTGTTTGGGCTTAAGATTTAATGTGAGAAAAAAATTGGGATATTTTAACAACTAAAGGAGTGTATGTATATTGTTGTTCATTGAGAGTTGTGTTTCTGGACAAACATTAAGAGACCCTATGAGAGCAAGAAACTATACTAACTCTGGAATTATTTCAGGGAAATGATAAAATATATACAGCTCTGAGAAACTGAGAGTGAGTTCAGAGTTGCAGCAGTTGGTCTGAAGAGACTTGCTTTAATATGTGTAAACAGCAGAGTGGAGAGGAAACCAGATGGGTTCCTGGATATCTGACCCACCTTGAGATGAGACTTTTGTGACTTTCAGGGAAATTCTCAGCATTAGTGAATATTTACTTTGTCCTTACTGTAAAGCATGTGCATATAATAAGATGAGAGAATGAAGACATGTTTCTACTCTTGAGTAATTCATAATCTGTGGGAAGGCCAGTAAGCAGGAGTTTTCTAGGAAAATCAGTTACTGGATATTTAATAAAAATTCTAATGTGAAAATTGAGGCATGTAGTATAATAGTTAAGGCCTGTTTTTAAAGTGATTTCTATAGAGTGATATCTTAGATACGCATTTTAAATAGTATTCCATTGCCAATCATTTATATAATTGTGTGTCCATAATTATTTAGGCTTATATTTCTAGTATCATCACATGAAAGGGAAATATTACTAACTTAAAGGACTATTAATTCAATAATCCTTATGATAAATATTTAGAAATACTAATGTGGATGTATTTATACTGGTGTTAAACATGTCTGTACTTTGAAATTTTTTAAATTACTATGATTTAAGCTTTTGATTATTTAGCTTATGTTACATAAAAATTTTGTGGGCATAGTATATAAATTATTAGTGAAAATTCTGTGACCTGTTTGTCTTTTTGGTCTGATATCTGCTAATAGTTTTATGCTACAGAATAATGAGCTAATGCTAAATTTCTTGTCAGAGAATGTTTAAAATTATTTCTTTTAAAATTAATAACATTTCAAGATTATGTTGCTTTTCTGCCTTATAACGTTTACCTGATGAACACCAATCAGCCCAGGCCATTATCAGGGAGAGATAGAGATACAATATAAAAGTCTCTTTATAACTTACGGCTCTCTTCAGCTTTCCTCTGACCTGGACTGCTGGTTTCTTATCTGCACTGAGACCTAGGTGTCTTTCCAGGAGTTGCATAGTTTGTACAGAATTACATTATGATATGTATATTATGGTAGTTTTAGGAATTATATCAGCCTCTGTCTTTTTTTTTTAAATTTTTTTTTAAAGATTTTATTTATTTATCCTTAGAGGGGAAGGGAAGGAGAGAGGGAGAGAAATATCAATGTATGGTTGCCTCTCATGCGTCCCCTGCTGGGAACTGGCTTGTAACCCAAGCATGTGCCCTGGCTGGGAATCGAACCACAGTTGTTTGGTTCGCAGGCCCGTGCTCAATCCACTGATCTACACCAGGCAAGGCTTAGCCTCTGTCTTATTTTTGTAGTACATGAAAGGTTAGTTTAGAGGCCAAGAGACAGCAGTGCATATTGGCTTGCAGTCTTGTCCAGAACTGGCACTGTTTTTGATTTGGGTTTCAACTTTGTATTTCTTCCTGGAAGAAGTCTTTCCTCAACTTCTGGAGTGGATTAACCTCTCCTTTTCATATATTTTGAAACGGGTCATGCTTTTCCTTTGCAGTCCTCAGCAGACTTCTAATTAGTTATTTAACAATGTGTGTTCCCTACTCTGCATCCTGATGATACAAGCTTTGTAAACACTCAAGTCCTATAGAGGCTATTCATCCTTTTATATCTGGATTCCAGACAGAATCTGGCACATATATTTGTTTAGTGAATTAATGAGGAAATGAACAAGAACAGCAAACAAAATTTGACACTATTTAACAGGAATGAAAATATTTTTGTAAATTAATTAGGATTTTTGTTTACCATAACTCTTCTGAGTTGTTGAAAACTTTATTTTTTCTTATAAGAAAGTAATGATATTAATTATAGAAAATTACAAAATTATAGAGAAAGAATTTTACCCAGAGATAACCACTATTAATATTTTATTATAAGTATTCTTTAGTTTCTTTTTCTGGTCATATTACTCTTTGATATTAAATAAAATAAAATAACCCTTTAAACATTTCTCTACTTAGAATGAAGATCAAAATCTCTAACTTCGTTTATAAGATCCAGAATGATAATGTCGCTTTTTCATCTTCTTTATCTTGTTCTTTCTGCATGGCTTTCCCTGTGTCAGCATTGCTAGCCTTTGAGTTTGTCATAGTCACACATCCTTTGCCTTCTACCCCAACTTAGAATTTTTCACATCTCAACTCCAGTAGAAGGGAGCCTTCTCTGCTCATACAGTATTTCAGAACTCTACCATCACCCCCATTACTTCTAATGAAGTAAGCTTCATTAGAACAGAGTTGTGTTTTCCAAGTATCTACCAGATATATCTGAAACATAGTGGGATGCACCATTAGCTTTGACACTGAGGAACTCATTGTAGTTTGGGGAGAGAGAACAATAAATATTCGGTAGCATTCCAAACCATATATAAAGTGATAGGGCGAAACAGTGGAGGGAGAAAGTAATTCTGGTTTTTTGCAAGGTGTGGGTTGAGTGGACTCTCAACAGATTATAGGATTTAATAATGTGGGTAAAGACTTTCTATCTAGCCCACAGGAGCAGAATATATAGAAAGCCTGGAAATGTGAAAAATAACAAAACTTATTTTAGAGAACTGTACTTCAGTGTGGCTTGCTAAACTACAAGGCAAACATGGGTCAAGGGATGAAGAGTAGTTTTGGGAGATGAAATTGTAGTGATAAAGCGGATACACTGAGATCTCCTTTATATGGTATTCAAGGTTTTGATCTCCATCTCTAGTCACTGCAAAATTCCAGAAGACTTCAAAGCAGTGATTGAGATTATTGGATAAAACCCAAGACTTTTTTTTTCCAGTGAGCATTAAAAGAAGAAAAATATTTTTATTTTATTTAAAAAATATTTTCTCATTACATTTAAGCCCCCTTATACCCTCCTCCCCCTTGCAGTCACCACAGTGTTGTCCATATCCATGATTCCTTTTTCCTTTTTTCTCAATCCCTCCACCCCCTCCCTAAAAAACCTCAAGACTTTTTCATTGTGCAGGAGGCAATAGGTTTTTAGGAAAAAAAATCTTTAGATCAAGTGTGGTAATCTTGATTTAAAGAAGAGATACTATATTGAGAGAAGAGAAAGATTAGAAAAATAATCACCCATTGCCAGTTCTTTTTCTTAGTTTAAGTCCTGGTAGTACTAGAAAGATTAAATTCCAAGATCTTAAATATGGATTAGTGGTGATCTCATTAATTGATGTATGGAATATAGCAGGAATAACATTCTGGGATTGAATTAATTAGATGTTAAGCTTGGTGAGTTTGAGTGATATGTGATACATCTAGAAAAAACTGTCCAAGTAAGAAGTGGGAAATAATTAGACTGGAGTATAGAAGGAAGTGGAGGATGGAAGACACAGGTTTAAGTAATGCTTGGAGCAGTAGGGAGTAGTTTCAGAAGCTTTAGGAATAATAAACTGAAAACTTTAAAAATACTTTATATGGGAGAAGGAAAGAAAATGTTAAATTAATTGTGGTTTAGTGGAGTTTTTCATTTGAGTTTTTGTATGAATTCTATTTAATACCATCCAAATTCCCTAAAGCTAATTTTATCTTCATTATCAATGTTAGGATTCTCACAATATGGAAATACAAATAGTGAGACCACAAAAACATACTGGTGATTTTGAATAATTCATTCTGAATGTTTATTTCTGCTTCCATAAGAAAGTTTGAGTTGAAATAATTTTTTAAATGTCAAGTCTCAAAGAATAAGAATCTCTTTTGCATATATTACTGTGCCATATATTGTTGTTCTTGCTACCTTTTTAATAATGCTTGATAATTTTTATGTCATTTTGTGTTATTTACAAAGTGCCTTCAGTCAGTTACAAAACAATAGATTTAGTTGATAAAAAGTTATGGCTCCTGCTGTACATTAAGATACTGTTTCAATCTAGGGATTGAATTTTTTTCATTTATACATTCAGTCTAAGGATTGAATTCTTTTCATTTTTTGCATTCAGGCAGAGGTCCATTTCAACACAAAGGCAAGAGAGATTGAATAAATATTTATTGAAGTATTTGAGCTTATAGTGAGGAAGAAAAGCTACTGTATTTGGGTAATAGATCCCTGATATTAGAGTTAAATTATAACAAACATGAAGGTTAACCAGATTCATATAAATTTGAATCTGTAAAGAATTTTAATGATTATCTAGGTCAGTGATTCTCAGACTATTTGCATTTCACAGACCAGAAAAAAAAATTATTTGAGGATTAACGCAGAATAGCTAATAACATTTTTTATTTTAGCATATAAGAACTTAAAAATAGACTTCTGGCGAAGATGGAGGCGTAGGTGGAAACATTGTGCCTTCTTGCACAACCAAGTTTAAAGGTTGGTTTAAACCAAGTTTAAAGACAACAAAATTTTAGTAAGAAAAACACAGCCAAAACACAGAAAATTGAACTGCACAGAAGTCTGACAACAGCGAACTGTTCATCCAGACCAGTAAGAGGGGCAGAGTCAGCAGTGGAGCGGTGGAGCGGGATTGGGCAGGAAAGATCAACTGGACCGACACAGGAACTCAGAAGTGCAGGAGCACAGGCGTGGGGTGGCAACGGGCAGACCCAGTGAGGGCACAAGGCGGCTGGCTGACCACAGTCACACATTCATGCGCAGATAAACCAAGCGAAAGGACCAAGAAGTGAGACAGACCGCTCAGGCCAGGGCCCCAGTGATGAGAATTAGAGCCTGAAAGCACCAATTGGAAAGACTTTTGGGGTCAAGATGCTGGGAGAAGCTCCCAGGCTCACAGAGGGTTTGTTGGAGAGACCTACAGGGTCCTGGAGGGTGCACAAACCCACACACCTGGGAACCAGCACCAGAAGGGCCCAATTTGCTTGTAGGAAGCGGCAGAGGGGACAAAAATCTGAGAGAGAGCAAAACAAACACCATTGCCCCTCTCGGACCCCGCTCTCACATACAGCGTGACAAACCCACAACCTGGGTGGCCCTGCCCTGATGAACACAAGGCTCCGCCCCTCATACATAACCGGTGCGAACAGACCAAAACATTATGGCTCAAGAACAGCTCAAAGCCCCAGAGCCAAATAACTCTAAGCGACCAAGAGATAGCCAACCTATCAGATGCACAGTTCAAAACACTGGTGATCAGGACGCTCACAGGATTGGTTAATTTTAGTCACAAATTAGAGGAACAAATGAAGGCTAAACTAAGTGAAATGAAGGGAAATGCACAGGAAACCAATAGTAATGGAAAGGAAATTGGGGCTCAAATCGAGAGAGTGGACCAAAAGGAAAAAAAAAATGACCAAACAGAAAAGAATGAAGAAACAAGAATTCAAAAAAACGAGGAGAGGCTTAGGAACCTCCAGGACATCTTTAAACATTCCAACATCCAAATTATATGGGTACCAGAAGGGGAAGAGGAACAGCCACGAATGGAAAATTTATTTGAACAAATGATAAAGGAGAAGTTCCGCCCTGGCTGGTGTAGCTCAGTGGATTGAGCGCGGGCCTGTGAACCAGACAATCGCGGTTCGATTCCCAGTCAGGGCACATACCAAGGTTGCAGGCCGGTTCCCTGCAGGCCAGTTCCAGCAGGGGATGCACGAAAGGCAACCATACATTGATGTTTCTTTCTCTCCCTCTCTCCTTCCCTTCCTCTCTAAAGATAAATAAATAAAATTTAAAAAAAAAAAAAAAAAAGGAGAAGTTCCCCAATCTGGCAAAGGAAATAGACTTCCAGGAAATCCAGGAAGCTCAGAGAGTCCCAAAGAAGTTGGACCCAAGAAGGAACACACCAAGGCACATCATCATTACAGTACCCAAGATTAAAATGAAGGAGAGAATCCTAGAAGCAGCAAGAGATAAGGAGATAGTCACCTATAAAGGAGTTCCCATCAGACTGTCAGCTGATTTCTCAAAAGAGACCTTACAGGCAAGAATGGGCTGGAAAGAGGTATTCCAAGTCATGAAACCCAAAGACCCACATCCAAGATTGCTTTATCCAGCAAAGCTTTTCATTTAGAATGAATGGAAGGACAGATAAAGTGCTTCTTCAGATAAGGTCAAGTTGAAGGAGTTCATCATCACCAAGCCCTTATTATATGAAATGTTAAAGGGACTTACCTAAGAAAAAGATTAAAATATGAACAGTGAAAGGACAGCAAACTCACAGTTATTAAGAACCACACCTAAAACAAAAGCAAACTAAGAGGACAGCTAGATCAGGAGCAGAACCATAGAAATGGAGATCACGTGGAGGGTTAGCAACAGGGTAGTGGGAGAAGGAAAAGGGGGGAGAAGGTACAGATAAGTAGCATAGACGGTAGGTAGAAAATAGATAGGGGGTAGGGCAAGAATAGTATGGGAAATATAGAATCTAAAGAACTTGTTGACACATGGATATAAACTAAAGGGGGGAATGGTGGGAGATGGGTGTGCAGGGTGGAGGGGAATGAAGGGGGGGAATAGGACAACTGTAATGGCATAATCAATAAAATATATTTTTAAAAAAGAACTTAAAAATAAAACTTTTCTTCTGTGATGTTATTTAAAAAAAAAGACATTTTGAACCAAAAATAGTAGAAAGAATAGTTCTTGAATTGAAATAATATGTAATTTATAAAGAAAAAAAAACCCATCCTTGTTCTCAGTTTTTTTTTGTTTTTGCTGCATATCACTGGAAACTCGAACAATTGGGCACTGAAATGTAGACTTATATTTGGGATCTACTGACCTAGTTCACAGAGCTAGTTTATAAATGAGACTAGGCCTCATGTTCTCTGACTTCTAGGTCCCTGCCTCTTCTGTTCTGAAAGACCTTCAGTAATTTAAGCATTGTTCTATGGTTTTTGGCTTTTTAAACTATATTGGAGTTATTTATTGTTAGACCTGTGGTTAAAAGTAAGAATAAATTTTACTGTTCTTCAGAATTCTTCTTTGACCTTTTACTAATTTGGCCTATGCAGAAAAAACAAATCTTGTCCAAGCTTTCACTACTGTTTTCTTTCTATTTGTTTGTTTCTCTCTTTCTTTCCTTCTTCCTCTTCCTTTTCTTTCTTTCCCTTCCTTTCCTTTGTTTCCTTCCTTCCTCCATTCCTTCCTGCTTTCCTTTCTTCCTCATTTTTTCCATTCTGCTTCTGTCTGTATTCTACATAGGCTTGAAATACTCTATAAGAATGCATACTGTAAAAGAGAAAAAATGGTATTTCTTTATATATGTATATGAAAAAATATGTCAGAACAAGGAGGAAATCTGCATGTGTTGATATACGAGCATACATTTTTTTACACCTCATTGCATATTTTTCTATTTTCTTATTTTTTCTAGTCTTAATTCATTAGAGATTCTGTGTAATATTACACAGAATATGTAAAATCAGTGTAATATTACACTGATTCATCAGTGTAATATTTTCACTTATTTTAATAAATGTTAGGGATTGGCTGATTTTTGCTAGTTAATTTTAGATCTTTATTCTAATAGGTAAAAATTATATTTACTTAATTGTAGGTATACTAGTAAGGAATTTATATTGAGGTTGACAGTGGCTCTGCATAGTAGATTTGACTTTGTTCTTATTTGACAAATTAAAAAAAAGACACTTAAGTTTGGAGAAATATAGTAAGTTGTTCAAGTTAACACACAACTAATAAGTAGTAAAGCTGGGGTTTATGTTTAACATGTTTAATACATCTCAATCTCTGTGGAAATCTCAATCTCAACTGTCGAGAAAACATTAAGGAGGTCTTCAGGTTTCATTAGATTCAGAAGTCATTTTCATAGATAGAATAGGATTTATTTTTATACATTTTTTTTATATTAGTAATAGGTGAGAATACAACCTCTAGTGAAAAAAGAACAGGTATACCTAGTAACAATTGTAGATAATTATGTTTTCAGAAAAGTGGTATTCAGTGGGATTTTTGAGATCTGCTGTGTTTGAGATATTTTAGATTGGTATTACTACAGGATATTGTGGCATCTGATTGAGGTCGGTAAATCTTGGCTCAGTCAGTACATAACCTAAATTCGTACTGAAAATAAAAACTAAAAATTAGGAAAATAGAGTGATTGAATATAAATTGATGTTGAGGTATTTTGTCTCAATTTTCCTTTGGAACCATAACAGTTTTATTAAACTTACTTGCTAACATATTCACAATGTCTACATCTTTCAGTATATCTGTATAAAAGCCAGTGGTATTTTCTAGCAGTGTGAAATCTATTTTAAATTAATATTTTAAAATTTAAATCTTAGTTACAGCTCTTTTAAGGAAGCTTAAGCAGCAATCCAGGGAAAGTGTTGAAGAAAAACGACCTCGATTATTAAAAGCTCTGAAAGAGGTAAGCTATATTTCTTTGTTGATTTTGCACCCCCAAAATAATTATAAGTGTAGTTTTAAAGCATTTTTAAAAATACGGTTGAATTTCTCACTAATTAGTAAGGGTTAAAGCATGGTAAAAAAATCCTGCTTAAAATAAATAATAACATAACCAATACTCTGATTATACTCTTATGGGAAGCACCATTTACTTTGACCTAGGAAAGTAGATAAAGAAGAACTGCTTGCAATACATTAGATGAGAGCCCTAAAAACAACAACAATAAAAAAAGGAGGTGGGACATAACTAATGGCCATAAAATTTCTTTCTTCTTTGGTTTAGAAAATCTCTAAGAGCCAAAGCTGCTACTCCTAGCAGAAGCAGTTTGCAGCTTCCTTAGATGACAAAACTTTTTTGTGTTCTACCTCATGATAGTAAGAGTTGAGGGTGCTTGCACAGAAAGATTGATTTTCTGCTATTCTGTATTTTTAAAAAACATTTTATTATTTGTTTTAGAGAAAGGATGGGAGGGGAAAAAAAGAGGGAGAGAAACATCAATGTGCAGTTGTCTCTCATGTGCCCCTTGTTGGAGACCTGGCCTGCAACCCAGGCATGTCCCCTGACTGGGAATTTCAGTCAGTGACCCTTTGGTTCATGGGCTGGTGCTCCATTCACTGAGCTACACCAGCCAGGGCTGGGTCATTTGTTTTAGACCATTATGAGGCTACACAAATAATCATTTTGGAAATCATTTTTATAACCCTCTAAAGTTATTAACTACTTTCACAATAATACTAATTGATATTTCAGTTAGGCTGAGAAATGGCATATTTACTGATGCAAATTTAAATGTCTGTCAGTTTCAGGTATGTTTCTATGCAATTAAAATGTTGTTATAAAACTCACAGTGGTACATATTTTCCTGTGTAGATAAAAGTTGTAATGTGTGCTATTCTGATATTTTATTTTAAGTAATAAACATCTTTTTCTTTAACTCTAAACATTGAAAATTTTCTGTTCTTGTTTATAGACCTTTAATGATAACAAATTTTTTCATAAAGCAAAATGTTAAGTAGAGATAACAGCTGTTAACTAGAGGTACATTCAGTAATTATTCATATTTCATTTCTCAGCTAGGTGACTTTTATCTAGAACTTCACTGGGATTTTCAAAGCTGGGGTAAGAGTATGCTATGTTTTATTAAAATCTGTAGATGTGCAGAATTATGAGTGTAAAAATAACTACTATATAGAAATATTGAAAAAATTGATACTTGCCCTAAGGAAAATTAGTGTTTTTTATCACATTGAATGTAATGGTAGTAAAGCACTGGTATTTAATGACCTCAGCCTTATTAGTAACTTTTATAATTCTTATTTTTAAGATTAAAAAGTCTCAGTTTTTAAGAAATAAAGTACAGGTTTAAGTATTATACTAATTTAATATAAGGAATTTTCAGAGGGAAGGGAAGTGTAATTATGAGATTATTAGATTAATGAATTTAAGGAAGTTTGAAATATAATAGTTGGTTCCCTGAATGTGCAAAATTTTGTGAACATTTGATTTTGCAAAAATAACTGAATCATTTTTGCCACTTTTACTGTATCCTTATATCCTCTGTTTTAATATACTGTTTGGTTGCACCCTGTTTCTGTTATTCTGAAAGACTTTAATTTCTAGCTATTTTACAGTCATTGATTTTACCTTGGTAGGTTTCTTTTTCCCCATTGTCTAAATAAGAAGTTTTATCTTGTGACCTTTACTTGCTAAACAATTATCAAAACAACTAAATTTTGTTACAAAAAATTTTACTTAATGTAATCTATATATAGGTTGGGATATAATGAGCTTCCATGCATTTTTTAAGCATCTGAATTAATTTTTATGATAGAACTATATAAGGATTTGAATGCTCAGTAATATTTATGCCTAAAATAATTGTAAAAATAAATCATAAAGTAATTATAAAAGTAAATCAGATATTGACAACTGTAGAAACCACTGTTAACATTTCATGCTAATACTTTCAAACCATTTGCAGTGTTTACAAATGTGTGTGTGTATAAATATATATATGTATGTACTAAGTATTAGTTTTTTTTGGACTCATACTGTGTCATTATGCAATTTGTCATTTTTACTAATATATCACAGGCATCTTACATATTAGTTGATAAGGAAGTACTTTATTTTAACAGCAACGTGGATGAGTAACGTTTTTCAAGTTTGTTTAATCTCTAAATACAGAGTTTTAATCCTTAAATAAAATTAGTTCTCTCCAAAATTGTTACAACTTTAGCACGTCAGGCTAGTTTTGGCTCCATCAAAATTATGCGTAATTTTATTATTCTTATAGGCCTGTCTTGCCTTTATGCTTTATATGTCATTCAGAAATCCTGGTGTACCATACCACTGAGAAAAAAAGAGATTTGGAGTAGCTTTGTTTAATAAAAGAGCTTCAAGTCAAATTGGATTCTTATTTGGATTCTGAAGCCTGAATGCATTTTTTTCACCCTATTTTTTATCCTCTGCGTAGACCCCCATCTTCTTTTGTGATTTTAAAGTAAGGTGGTTCCTTGAGTATATTGGTTCTTTAACTGATTTTCTTAAATATTGGTGGTTTAAATTCGGAAAGAGTCAATTTATCTTGCTGAGTGAAATGTTTTAAAATATTTTAAAAGTAACATTTCAGTTGTATGAAGAATTAGAAATGAACAATCATTTCTGAGATTGTACATATATCTGTAGTTATAAACATATTATAAATGTATAATCAAATTCATGTTGCAGCCACTGAGGTACTTACTGAAAGTATTGATTCTTTGAGAACTTGACTTTGACACAAAAAAGTCAGCATATTTGTTTAATTGCTGATAAAGATTTTTCTGATTTCATGTCAAAACTAGCACCTGGCGGCTAGATTTAGTTTAGACACTTTAGATTAAAAAACTGGATAATTTCTATTATTGGATTTGATTATCAAGCTTTATTCTAGAGTTTAGGCATGTTTCTTCTTATTGTCAAAACCAGTAAAAAAAAAAAGGGCCACCCAGAAGTAAGGGAATCTAAGAAATACTGAGACCCCAGGGATAAGTTTAATTTAGAGGTAGTGGAGTACACACACTCTCCTCCTCATCTTGTGTTATATTCAGTGTTTGGCTGAAAATAGCCTTGGACTTGGTTAAAGGAGGGAGAATGATTGCCTCATCTGTTGTATATTTTTGTTTTGGTGAGTATGAAATGCAATCATGTTTTTGAAGGAAGCCCTATATATATTGTAAAATGTTAAGTAATTATAGTATCATAATAATTACTTCAAATTTAGAATTACGCATACAACACTTTTCAACAGAAAAACTGATAGTTTAAAAAATTTATCTTTTAATCTGTAGAATACCCATACCACCGTATATATTTGGAATTGTTATTTACATAGTGTGGATAGAAAACATTAGTTTTACAAATATTAATTAAAATCAGGGAGTAAGTGATAGCAAAACCAAAATTTAAATTTAGAGACTATTTTTCAGCTCAGTGATTTATGCTACCTTTGAAATACAGTGTCAGACTCTCAGATTATATAGAGATAACTTAAAATATAGACAGCTTAATTGTTCAATTTTCACACAAAAAAACAATCATCCATAGAATGACTCTTACCTGTCTCCCTCAACATAGTAGATAATAAGTAATAAAAGGCTATCAAAAGATAGCTGTGATAGGAATGTGAGCAACACTGGAATGTAGACATCTATAGGTAAAGAGTATGATTCCATTGTATAAATTTTGAAACTGAGGTACAGAATGCTTAAGTAATATTTAAGATTCAAACTCAAATTCAGTTATTTAGCTTTAAAAATGTCTCTTTCTCTTGTACACTTTCTATTAATCGCATTATGTTTAAAGGATCAGCTAGGATTCAGGTACATCTAGTTACCCTTCAGGTGGGGTTAGTTAGCATAGGGCATTGTTTTTCTCATCTATAATATCCTGGAATATGTGCCATATTTTGCCGTGTATAATGCATATGTTTTTGCCCAAATTTTTGAGGGAAAAATGAGAATGTGCATTATACATGGGTAGTACCTGAAATACCTTGTACCTGTACTTGTGTTTTGTAATTAATTGTTACATAAAATTTCTTGTACCATAATATGTTCCAAACTAAATGCTAAAATTCCTCTTTAATACAAAAAATAAGTATCTAAATATAAATAAAACGAATTAAGAGTTAGAACTGGAGATTTTTTTCCTGAAAGTTTAGACCAAAATTGTGAGTGCACATTATATACAGGAGTGTATTATAGATGGCAAAATTCGGTACCCACAAGTAGCATTATATCAACTCTGCTAACTGTGTGGGTGGGTGGGCAAGGAAGGTGGTGGGGAATGTGGTGAACTATGTAGCAAACACAATTAAATGATAGATACTTGAAGTTGCTCAAACTTGCTTTATATATTAAGTGGTAAAATACTATTTTAAAGAAAATTATTATAATTTTGGTAAGTTTCTAAAATGTTTGCATTACTCTTCTAATGAAAAAATTTGTAATGTTTCAGAACTTTAGATGGTTAATTTTATCTTTTATTTTTTAAAAACACAGTGCCTTTACTTTCCCGAATTCTGCCTTCTGATGCTTGTAAAATATACAAACAAGGTATCAATATCAGGTAAGGTGACTTAATTTTTTTTCTGAGTAACAGAAAAATTGAGATTTAGAGGAAGCTTTTCTGTAGTAATAGCTTACATTTGGATGTAGCATTTTATAACTTAAACATGCTATAAATACATTCATAATATTTTATCTCATTTGAGACATACTACAGATAACTAAAGGCATAAAATCTTGACTGAAACAAAGGTATTGTTCTTATTCAACTACAGAGTATCTAGAAGGCAAACAGTGGAGATCATGATGTAATACTAAAAAGATTTAAGATGGTCATCTCTATGATCCTGGCTTTTTAAGGAATAAGGGACACATAGGAACACCTTAACTCTTGTCCTTTTTTCTCCATCCCTCTCATACATACCCTTCTCTTCCTGTCAACCCATCCATGAGAATTTTCATTCATCTATTTAAGCATTTATATCTATTCTAGTTAACTCTTTAAGGCTAATTTTAATTTTCTTCTGTTTCCTTTTAAAATAAGATTGATGGTTAGTTAGATCTTATGGGAAATCTATTTATTTTATTCATTTTAGCATTTTACTTATATCATTCCCTATATCTTTAGCCTTATGTTAATATAGATATATTTACAAATTAAGTATATGGAAGCTATATATAATGCTAGTGAATGTGCTAACTTATATGTACATGTATATGTCTATTGGTATATCTACAAGTTATATATATAACATATATATCTATGTGTTTATATATTTTCAGAATATCAATTTGAACATATGAGGGTCTAGAACTGGAAATGTTGTGAAATATTATTTCATGTAAACTGTTTTATAGATGAGAAAGTTCAGAGAACTGAAGTGATTTTTAAAAGACCGTATTGCCAATTAATAGCTGAGCCAGGATCTGACTTCTTGTCCTTTCTCACCATGTCACAGGCAGAAATTTTTTAAAATCAATTTTTTATAAAATTTATTATGTAATATGTTGATTTCTAGTGAAGAGATAACCTTTAGTTTGAAACAAGTTCTCAGGTAATTATTCTCAAGCAGTAGAATTTGGCTAAATAAGATGTTTCTGTGGTTTTGGGCTTTAAAAATAACCTCAGATGTTTCTAATTATGAAAGTCCTTGTGGACATTTAATTTATGGTAATTATAGAAGCCTGGGAAAATACAGAAAAACGTAGAAGAGAAACTGGGAAAGGATTTGATACTGATGTAGATTTAATTCAGCAGCCAGTTGTTAGCAGTATATTATAGATTTATCAAAAAATTATTTGTCAATTTAAAAATGTTTAATATAGGCGCTGGCCAAAGGTAGTAGATAATTTGGAAGAATAATATTTTCTTTCGTGTGCTACTTTAAAAGGTTAGTTTTAGTTTTGTTTTATTTTTAGAAATAGGAAAAAAGGTACAACTTTCTTTAAAAAATTCTTTCACATTCATATTTGACTTTTGGAAGTAAATTTTATGATGAATACTACATAATAAGGATAGATAATAAACAAAACGACAAATGGTTAATAAGAGCCTGAGCGGAAGCTACTGTAATGTAACAAGTCACTCACACCTAGGGCTTACTAGCAGCTGATGCTAAAGCTCTCACTACCAAAGTATACCACGCTCATGGAGAGGCTGGATTTTAGGATGTTTGGTAAAGGTTTTTTGCATAAGTGACAAGAGCTGACTTAATGAAATCTGTTAGCGTTGAATAAAAACTTTCAAATTTAAGTGTCATGGGATGGTTTTTTTTTTAACATCACTTCAAATCTGAATTTTAAACTGTGTTCAAAGGAATTTTTTCAGTTTACTAGATCTCATGGTGGCCATCTGCTCATGTAATATACCTTCTCTGGTGTCAAGAAGAGAGTAATACTTTAGTAAAAATAGGAAAGTGTGAGCAGCCGTATTGTTGGGAATACTAAATAAACATTTTTACTATTAATATTAATAATTTTAGGTGATCTGTACCCACTGACTGAAATGGTGATTGCAGACTTTGCCTTTCCAGGCTTTTCCTGTTTCAAGAGAAGGCTGTATTTCCTTGTGCAGTGTTATTTCACATTTTCCAAGTTTTTATGTTTTTATCTCAGGAAATATTTTGTATTTCAGTCTTTTCATTTGTAGAAATAATTTTTTTATAGCTGTTACTTGGCAAAAATTAAAAATATTTAGGTTCCTAGGCTTAAAGCCAAGGACAAGTTAAGTCATTAAAATACCATCCTGAGAAATTTTATCATTGTGAACCATGTGTGATATGTAACAGGCAATCTAATATGTCAGGGATATTGAAGATTATGTATTAGATACTCTAATTTCAATTCAAGTTACAGAAACACAGATGAAACAAAAATGGACTGGATCGATCTTAGGTATGACTACGTACAGTAGCTTAAACGTCAGTCTGCCGTTGCCCCTTTTCTCACCGTTTCCACCCTTGACCCTTACAGTTCACTACCACCCTCATCCAGGGTGGGCAAGAATGGAATGGAGGCAGAAGACTCTTCTGGCCCCTTTTAAAACATTTATTTTTGTTTATTTTTTTTAATGTGGGGTGTATATTTCCCTGGTAGTTGAAGTTTGGAGTCCAAATAGGGCATATACATAAAATGATGGGTTTTTTTGATACTGCCAGTAGTCCATGCCTTATGAAGGTTGAGCGTAAGCCCCTTTCACTGGCATTATTCTCTCTCATGACCCATGTATAAGCAATGACAGGACAGTTTAGTAGTGAAGGCACTAGGAGTACAAAGCAGACCACCAGAAGCAGACCAGGAGCTGGAATACAGCCACAAAGCAGCAAACAGGGTTCACCCCTGCCAGAGTTGGTGACTTGATTTTTTCAGTGCTTTCTGATTTCATTCTGAGGGATATATATACACATATAATATGGCTGAGAAAAGAGCCTGTTACACATAGGGTTATCAAATTTCCCTATTTGCTCTGGTTCATCCCTGTTGTCCTGGTAAAATTATTAATAATATCACTTTCACTTTCAAAATTTATGGTTTTACTGATATAATTCTAGTGTTTCTTTTGATGCAGCATGTGAAATTATGTTCTATTTCTCAGCTTTTTCAGCGGAAATCAAGAATGCCCATTCACTTTGCCTCTTTACCTAGGTGAAAACTAATAAATCTACAAAGTAAAAAATTCTTATAATTGAATTAGAAACTCAGTAGCCAGGGTGGATCTCTCACAAAGACTTAAATGTGTTTACTTGGATATGATCAGAATCTTGTAATACATGTGTCAACCCATTTCTTAGACTAAGGACCATGTTTTGAGCAGCTAGTGAGAGGGGTCCTGATGTGATCTTCTACAAAGCCACCACAGATTGAAGGACTTCAGGGAACTCGGGAACTTTTCCATTCCAGTATTCTCCCTAATTTCAATAACTACTGATGTGTGGAATTTATTTGGGACTAACTCATTGGGGTAGACCATGCCAGGTTTTGGTTACCAAAGAGCACAGTACACACAGGAGTGTGAATCTATGAGGTTTTGACACAGGAATGGCCCATAACATTTTCAGGCTGTGGAGGTGTTGGAAAAGAGGATGCTAATTGAATCTGGGAAGTCAAGAATTTGAAGTTAAATGGGTTATCAAGTGGAAGGATGAAGCAGGTTTTCATAGCTGATGGTTAGGTATAAGGCATAGGTGTAGAAGACTGGACACACATTCCTTAGTCCAAGAATGTGGTACATCCATTGCTTTACCTCTTTTACATGCCCTGCTGAACCAGTAACATGGTCTTAAAGGGACCAAAGAATATTAGGTCTTTTTCTCCCCTTTCCAGTTGTAACTTTTGTGGAAATGGTAAGGAACAAGGGTACCTTTAGGGAAATACTTCAACACTGGGGAAACAGTCTTCTTGATGGGTTAATGAACTATGTATTCAGAAAAATGAAATATAGATAAAATGGAATATATTTAAATATTCTTTTGGCGTTTTTTCTTAAAAATAAGATATTTTAAATTTAGCTTTTATCTCTAAATTTGACGTGGAAATAGTGTATTAGCATCTTGGTTTGATTTTAGAAGGAACAAAACTTGTTTAACTGTCATGTAGTTTTATTGAAATTTATTTGTCAGAATTTCTCATCTAACCATCTTTCACAGGCTTGACACTACTCTCATAGACTTTACTGACATGAAGTGCCAACGAGGGGATTTAAGCTTCATTTTTAATGGGGATGCAGCACCCTCTGAATCTTTTGTAGTATTAGACAATGAACAAAAAGTTTATCAGCGAATACACCATGAGGTGAGCATGTTTTTGTAAAAATATTCCTCTACCTGGTTTTTTAAAAATGTCTTTGTATGCAACCATGCTTCAGTGTAGTTGTTGTAAAAGGCATAAGGCATAATTGGAATGGTTCAACGCTAGCGCTTTCATTTTCATACTAGTAAAAATTGAAAAAAAGAGTTATCATCTGGTTGTCATCTTGACCAGTCAGTTGAGTCTGATGCTCATAATTCAGTGATGACCTGTTAGTTAAATGAACTTCATTTTCCCTTAGTTCTCATATGTTGAACCTTTGCTGACCCTTTTACCATTTATTATCTTGCTACCTTAGCTTCTTTTAAAGTGTTGCTGACCATCTCTGTCTCCTTAATAGGAATACCTCTTTTGATTTTCTGTCTGTACTCTTACTTTTTCTGACTCTTTGGCTACCTTTCTTTTATCTTTTCCTTCTTAGAGTACAAAATTACCTTCCTTCTGTCAGATCATAAATCCATGTTGGTATTGCCTCCACAACCATCAGTGAAAACCACATGCACCATTATCCTTATCCTTTGTTCCCTGAATGCTCCTTTTCCTGCTTTTAGAGATACTGGAAAGAGAAAGCTTTCCTGGTATCTCTTTATCATTGATAGTTCTACATTTTTTTTTTTAGTCAACATTTATTTCGACACTGTTGCTTTTTTAACTTTGTATTTATTTTTCTCCACTTTAATTCCCCATATTGTCATTCACCGCATCTTATGGTTCCTTCCTCAACATCTCTTAGATTAGACCTTCCTACTACCATATCTATTGATGAGACCTTAGTTACCTTGTACGTGTACTATTGAAAAGTAGTTTCCTAACTGGCACTGAACAATGAAGATTTAGATGGGAAGAGGAGAAAGTATTCCTTGTGGAGCACACAGGGTGAGTAAAGTCAGGGAAGTGGGAGTAAGAATGGTCTTTTGGGGAAACAGAGAAGAGATCTATCTGACTGTAGTGAAGGTTTCACTTATTGAGTATGGGAACATGGCTATGGAAGGCCTTAAAAGCCAGATAAGATAAGATAACAGAATCTGATGTAGTTGGTAACAGAGTCATAGATTTCTTAAACAAGGTATTGATATAATCCAAAAGTAATATAAGTGAATTAATCACATGTATTTCTTTCACTTTCCCTCCTCCCCTCTCTTCCTTTCTTAAACATTTATCAAGGACCTAATGAATACTAGACACTGTTAGGGGCTATGGATAGTGGTACTGTATTGATAGTTTATCAATTACTATCCTATATTTGTATTACTTTAAGCATTAATTGACAGCATATTGGAACTATTATTTAAGTACATTAATTAAAAAATACTTCTCATTAAATTCTTAAAATAACCCATCAAAGCAAATACTTTTATTATCTTCATTTTACACATGAGAAAATTGAAGCTTATAGATGGATGTTAAATGCCATTTGTGAGATCGCACAGCTAGTATGCAGGATAAATTGGGATAAAGTAAGGACTGGAGGCTGGGAAATTATGTGAGAAGTTGTTATGGTTATACAGTTGAGAGGTGATAGGATCTTGACTTGGAAGGGGTAGTGAATAATTAAAAACGAGAAATTATGGCTTGCATGTCCAAGAATGAAGTAATTGGACTTGCTAAAAGATTGAGTGAGTTAGGAATTGGAAGGATTTAAGGGTGAGTGTAGTGATTCTATCCTGAAGAATGGAATGATGGTGTTTCCACTGATAGAATTAGGGGACAGGAAATAGATTTGGGGTTTTGGATGATGCTCATTTTGAGTCCATTGCTGCATCTGTGCACTTGTTTCAATCCTTTCTTTATTAGACTTCTCTGAAGTGTTTGCTTTTATTGATAACTCAATTCCTAAAATTTTGTTTTCCTTGTGATTTGACTTTTCCTTGTGATTT
This sequence comes from Artibeus jamaicensis, assembly GCF_021234435.1. Taxonomy (NCBI): domain Eukaryota; kingdom Metazoa; phylum Chordata; class Mammalia; order Chiroptera; family Phyllostomidae; genus Artibeus; species Artibeus jamaicensis. The sequence goes on along the minus strand of NW_026522025.1, from coordinate 18,206,810 downwards.
GGTCAGTTGTTCTCCACCCCCTCTATGTTATTCTCCTTTGCCTCTTCTTTTTTTTTGTACTCAGCCCTAGAATTTTCATTTGTGTCTGGTGTAGTTTTCATTTTTACAAACTGGCAGAATACTCTCTTCTGTTCCCATACAAAGTATGTATTTGTATCCCAGATAGATCTGCTGGGTGGAGACCTATGTATTGAAATGTCTAGTGGGATATCATGAATTTCTCCCAGGTAACTTCATAATTTAGCTCATCTAAAACTAAATTCATTATTTTCCCGTCTGCCTGCCCTTTCTTCCATTTTCCTTCTTTTGGTGAATGACATCATTCTCTCTTCAACCAGAAAACTGGGAGTTACTTTTGACATTTTTTTCATATACTCTGTGTTTCTTAACTAGAGAACATGTGTGGTTATTTCTGTTTTCCTATGTTTTATAAGCATCCTTTTTGAATTCATACTACCAATGCCTTAAATAATTAATTAAAAATTTTTTGGTTTTATTTGTTTTTAGAGAGAGAGGAAGGGGGGGAGAGGGAGGGAGAGAAATATTAATGAGAGAAACATTCATTGTCTGCCTCTCTCATGCAGCCCATCTGGGGACTGAATCCGCAACCCAGGCATGTACCCTGACTGGGCATCAAAACTGCAGCCTTTCCCTTTGTGGGACGCCCAACCCACTGAGCCACACTGGTCAGGGCAGTACCTTAATTTAGGTATAATCTTTCAACCAACTATCATGAATCTCCTACATGACTTTCCTGGCCCCCTTCTTGTCTGCATCTGAATTATCTGATATGCTGGAGACAGATCGAACATTGAAAACAAATTTATGAAACCCTGCCTTCTTTAAGGACATTTTAAAAGTTTCTTATACCTAAAGAGTGAAATCCAAATTTCTTAGCATGATATGGTTCCTTCTGTGATCTGGTGTTTGCTCATTTTTGGAACCTTTTTTTTTTACTTTGCTGTTTTAGATACCTTAGTACCAAACTCTGAAAGTTTTTCAGATGTACCAGGCTATTTATTTAGCACTTCATTTCTTTGTTCACATTGCTTTACTTCCTGGCATGCCTCTTTTCTTGCACCCTTACAGCTGTGGGGCTCCAGCTAGGTGTCACTTCCTCCCCTGAGCATTGTTTTCTTTCTGTTCCCACTGAGTCTGGTGCCATAGAGCTGATTCTGTTATATTTGTTTAGGTGGCTTTCTTCCTCTATTGGGTTAAGCTCCTCAAGGTTATGGGGTTCCTTTAGTATTTTCTGGTTCCAAATACAGCATCAATACATTCTATACCAGAGTTTGGCAAACTCTTTCTGTAAGATAGAGATAATAAATATTTTAGATATTTAGATATATTTGCACATCGCAACTATTCAACTCTGCTGTAATTAGCATAAAAGCAGTCGTTGTCAATATGTACCTGAATAATTATAGCTATATTCCAAGAAAACTTTGTGAAAACATGTAGTGGACTAGATTTGCCCTGCCGGCCATAGTTTGCTGACGTTTATTCTAGACTCATATTTATTAAATAATTTGACATTGCATATTAAATGAGAACAGCATAGCTAACTAGGCATAGGTAGGTTGGACATATGGTACTGAAAGAGAAGCCAGAGATTAAGGCTAGTAGAGTTAATATTAGCTGATGTTATACTATTGACGAGATCACCAAAGGACCAGTATTTATGGTATGTATATGTGGGGGCAACTTCCTCGAAAGTCCCCCCCAAATGCCATGGATGAAGAGTAATCATGACCGAGACATGATGTGATCTGCTTGGGGAGGAGAAGTGAGCAGTGGCCAGTTTCACAGGGGGAAAAGGCCAGCAGCAGCCAGTTTCTCCGAGGAGAAAAAGGCCTCGAGCCCCTTCTTCCAGGGTCTTTTATTGGGTTGTAATACACAGGAATACAGGGTGGCAAGGAGCAAACAGTAGATAACATTTCAAAGAAATCTGAGGGCTTAGTCTGAGTCAGAGTCTGCCAGGAACAGAGTTTTAGGGTTTCCTGCTCGAACCCTTATATGAATGAAAACACTCTTAGTAGAGCAGATTTCACAGGTTTATCAGGAAATCTTTGTGATGCCAGATTTTCCCCAGGACACACTCTAGCAAGGCAAGGAGCTGCACCTCTCCCCAACAGGTATTCAGGCTTAAGGGGATTAGAGCCAGGAAGCACTTCTCCCAGAGAACCTGGGGACTTGAGCTTTGTCAAAGTGGGGTGGGGAAGTGAGAGTCCATTGCTCCCTGTTGCAGGCCCTCCCTTCCCCCCAGTCCTTCCATGAAGGCCTCCCAAGTGATCAAGTCTGGCTTAGTTGCCCCCCGCTGTGAGGGGTCTTACCCATCATTGATTCCCAACCAAGCTTTGGGGGCAGGGAGAGGAACTGAGGCAGTGTTTGCTACCAGAGACAGGCTTTGTCTCCTGTGGCTGGCATTCCAAAGGTCGTCTCTCGCCCTTAGCCACAAGGGGTAGAGATACAATTCCTAAAATCAGGCAGAGTGGTCTATAACATGTATATGTGTGTATTTTATCCTAAAAATTACAGAAAAGCTGGATTTTGAGCAATAATCTTTAAGGCAGGAAATACTTGTTCTAATGTGCACATATGAGTAATAACTGTTCAATAAATGTTTGTTGAATGAATGTAATGAACAGCAGGTCTTTTTTCAATGATGTGGTTAGGTAATGATCAGTTTATGATTTATAGAAGTTCTATTTTAAAAATTCATTTAAAAATAAGGTGTTTGAAACTGAAGGCAAATTTCTTTAACAGTGTTGTATGTAGTGTTGTTCCCAAGCTAATAAATAAAATCCTATTTGATTCATAATATATTTGAAGGATGTCCGACAGTTCTGTACAGCCTATACCAGCCCAGATTTTCCTTTAGAAAGTTGTTTGCAGAATTAGGTTGGGTTACCAGCAATACATTTTTACCTTAGCATTAATGTCAAGGGTTTCCCACTTCTCACTTGTAAGTAAGGGTGAAGGAAATGTTACTATCTCAGTCCCAAGGTATTGCTGTTTTTTTCTGCCCTTGCTGATTGCTCAGTTGGTTGGAGTATTGTCCAATATAACAGAAGTTTGAGGGTCTGATTTCTGGTCAGGGCACACACGTGGGTTGTGGGTTCAAACCCTGGTCTGGGCATAAATGAGAGGCAACTGATTGATGTTTCTGTCTCAGTTGATGTCTTTCTCTCTCTTTCTTCTTCTCTTTAAAACAAACAAACAAAAACTTAATATTCTTAGATGAGGATTAAAAAAATAAAAGAAGTGAACTATATCTGGGTGAAAATTTGGTAGTGAAGCCTAGAAAATGGGTCTCTTGGTAATATAGAAATCAGAAAGCATAAGAAATAGAACCTCTAGCCTTGTAAACCCATTCTCTACTCAACTGTCTAGATTCTGACTTTTTCTTCTTCTTTTTTTTCTCTCCTTAAGACTCCTTGGTCCTTCCTTGGCTGGTGTAGCTCAGTGGGTTGAGCCTGCAAACCAAAAGGTTACTGGTTCAATGCCCAGTCAGGGCACATTCCTGGGTTGCAGGTCAGGTCTTCAGTTGTGGGCATGCAAAAGGCAACCAATTGATGTATCTCTTGCACATTGATATTTTTCTCTCTCTTTTTTTCCCTCCATTCTTCTCTCTCTAAAGAAGTAAATAAATCTTAAAAAAAATAAATGTAGGTGTGTCTTACAAAAGAGCAACTTCTTTGTTTCAAAACAAAACAAAACTCTTTGGTCCTAAGTATCAGAGACTCTTGGCCTATTGAAGAATAGAACCTCATCTTACACCTGCTCAGTTACCCTACTGTACCTGACCGTTGGTCTTATGTCTCTGAAGCAAGCACAAGCTTTCTTTTTTTCCTCATTTAAAAAGTATTTTTGATCACTTACTGTGTGTCAGCACTGGAGAATATGCAGAAATAAAGCTACTTAAGTTTAGAAATCATAGGTTGATATTTATGGATTTCTTCTTTATTTTTTCCTACAAGAAATAGAGAGAAGATTCCTTCTGGACTGCTTTCTCTCCCTCCCTCTCTTTCATTCCTTCTGTCTCTCCCCCCCTTTTTTCCCCTTTCACTTAGAACTGTTGGGAAAGAAAGGCTCAAATGATAGTAGTGGGTGTTTGGATAGAAAATAACTAAAGTAAGATTCATCTGTGTTGAAACAAAATGAAACCTTCATATGAGCATTTTGCCTTAGACTTATCAACTTAATTCTTTAATTAATCTTTTAAATCGCTATATATACTCTATATTTCTGTAATGGGTTATCTAGTATTGTTTCCATTACATGTTTGTAATAATATACATAACAGTACCATATTTCATGTGTCCTGTATTTATAGATTCATAGTTAGTCATAATTCTAATTTAGTTGGATATATATAGTTTAAAAATCTGTAACTGTTTTTAGAATATTTTGTTATTTTCATGTCATGCTTAATAACCTTTGAAAACGTAGATTTTTATATTTAACTTTTACCCCCACCTCAGGAATCAGAGATGGAAACAGAAGAAGAGGTTGACATTTTAATGAGTAGCGATATTTACTCTGCAACCCTATCAACCAAGTCAATTTCTTTCACACGTGCCCAAACAGGATGGCTTTTTCGGGAGGATAAAACAGTATGTACAAATCTAGATTTTGAAACTTTAAAAATTGTTTAGTATTTAATGCTGCCAAAATAATGTGTGATGGAAATACAGGAAGAATTAATTGTCTTCAAGTAGTTTATTGTCTCCTTTTTGAATCCACATAGGGAATTATAATGGTTGGTTACTTATAATTGTCATGGTTAGAAAGTATTCTTATAGAAGCCAGGAGAGAAAGTTTAGTTCATTTGAATTCTTTTTTTTTCTTTTTTTCATTTTCTTTTTAATTATATATTTTTCCATTACCATTTAGTCCCCTTTTACTCTTCTTCACCCCTAACTCATTTGAATTCTATGTTGGCAAAGATTCTTGTTAGCTGCCTTGTTATGGTTTCGTTATATTTCTAGTGATTTATTCCTCAGGAAGACCACAAAGAGGGTTCCCCTTTCGAATTCATTTCCCTTGACCTTTTTTTCTTTCTACTTTTAGACTTCTAAACTACTTATTTATCCAGTATCTGATTTTCAGTATTCTATATATATGACTAAAATTAAATATGCTTACATTTCTACAGCAGCCTCATTAAATTAAATCTTAGTGGTGGTTTCCCCTTTGTAAATTATAAAGGTTTTCCATAATTACCATTTTACCTGTCAGCAAGAAGTTACATCAGAATGCTCAAAATATATTCAAAAAATTTTAAAATTAGACACATGGAGAAGCATTTTATAAAATTTTAAAGTCAAGAATAAGTAACCAGATCAGATAAGGGCCAGGACTTACTGCTTTTAAATATTATTTTATCTTATACACAGGAGAAACAAATATAATGTTATTAGAAAAACAAAAACAGCCTGTACTAGTGTCAGGGTTCTCTGAGAAACAAAACAATAGGAGATCTCTCTCTCTCTCTAAATATCTACCTATATAGACATAGGTATAGAGATATAGGGATCTCCTATATAGAAATATAGATATATAGGTAGATATTTAAAGAGAAGGAGAGAGGGGTAGGGAGAGATTGGTTGATTTTAAGGAATTGGTTCATGTGAATGAAGGACAAGTCTGAGATCTGTAGAGCAGTCTAGCAGGCTGGAATCCCGGGAAGAGTTGATGTAATCTGGAGTCCGAAATCTTCAGGCTGGAATCTCAGGCATGGTTTTTATTTTGTTGTCTTGAGGCAGGATTGCCTTTCCTTTGGGAAACAGGGTTTACGTTTAAGGTGTGCAGTTGATTAGATGAGGCCTATCCACATTATGAAAGGTAACCTGCTGTATTCCCAGTCTACTGACTTATGTGATAATTACATCTAAAAAATAACTTCACTGAAGCAGCTAGACTGGTGTTTGAGCAAACGATTGGGCACCATAGTTTTGCCAAGTTGACATAAAATTAACCATTACACAACCTGCACATAAAGCTTGACCACTACTCACAAACCCTTCTCTGCAAGGTTATCCATTTGTATGTCCTTCAGACCTTTTTTTAATGCTTTCCATAAATACACATCCATAGTAATATATAGCCTTAGTTGTTATTTATTTTTTCATAAAGTATCATATCTATTTTTTGCGAAACCATCCTTCCCCACTCTTTTGTATGTCTTAGGAGCTTTTTCTTATTAGTATTACTACTTCATTCTCTTTAACAACCGCATAGTAGTCCATAGTTTGGGTATATTGTAATTTATCTATCCAGTCTCTTATTTTTGGACATTTAGATGAATGGACACACATTCGTGTCCAGTTTTCTGCCACTATGAATGATGTTGTATTTACCATTCTTGTATATTCCATGGCAGTGTCTGTTACAGGTACCAAGCAATAAAATGGCTGAATTATGGGAACTACACACTTAAAATTTTTATTGTTATGGTATACTTTTAAATAAATGCTTTTTCTTTATAAGATTTCAAAAATAACTACTTATCATCTGAGCATTTCATAGCCACAGAAAAATCCTCACTCTGAGGTCTAGATTCTTCAACTTGCCTCTCTAAGTCTATTTGGCAACAAATAGCATGATAGGGTTTCCAGTTGTGAGAGCCTACACTGCAATCCATTTTTTGGTTTAAAGTCTTGTTTGTACTCTGTTCTTCTGGGCAGCGTTAGATGGATCACTTCAAGAGAAGATGAAAATTGAAGCTGCTATTATTCTTCTAGTGCTACTGCAAGTAGCTCAAAGCTCTTGAACAGCATCTAGGTGATCTTCTTAAATCTTTGATAGGTTAGGAGGGAGTCAGTAATGTTTATGGTTCCCATTTTGTAAGTAGAAACAAGTGCAGAATGCTTTGCTTTCTGGTGGCTGGGAAAGAGGCCACCAAAAGCAAGGTGGACATGGAAGCAACTGTAAACACATAGTTTTGGAATGCTAGGAAACAGTAGTAAGAGGGAGACCAAGTGATTTGCATGCAGGTAGAAATGGGAAGCTTATTTTCCATCATGTTGTTTAGAACTAAGGCATTTCAAACTCTGACCACGTGTTGGGTCTGTTAAAAGAGTAAAGGTTGATGTTGAAGAAGGACCTCTTTGAAAGGAAGTAACAGGTCTCTTCTTGATGTCCCTTATACCTCTTGAGTTTCCCTGTCCCCAGTTCTGAATGTAGACAGTTGTACTGTATTGGTAAGCTAGACTGCTCTGTTCTCTCTTTGTTGAAAGCAGCAAGCAACTGTAACTTAAGGTTTTATCCTGTTAGAGAATAGAGTATTGGAGCAGGCGAATAATTCTAGCTGTACTAGAGACTTCTATGTGACTTAGACTGTTTCTTTGTAGTCCACTTTCTTTTCTATATAAAATGGGAACAGTAATTATCCTGACTCCTCCTTGTTATCATAATGTTTGACCATCAGCTGAAGTTTTCAGATGCTTTGTGCTACTTGGGAGTAGATCTAAAGGAATACTATGTGGTATTTTTATTTAGACTAACTGCTATATATCAGTGTGTTTTAAATTTTCTTTGCCAATTTAAAACATGTAATTTTATATATTAATCCAAGAGATTACATAGGATATTGAGATAATTTCAGGTGCTAAAGGAATATGTATTTATACCTTAATGTTACATGTTATGGCAAAATAGGTATATAGGTATGTGTATTACTTTGAAACTTTAAAAATGTAAGACATTTTAAAATGTAAGGCAAAATTTTTTATTATTTTGAATATTTGATTATGTTTTAGGAAAGAGTAGGAAACTTTCTGGCCGACTTTTATCTGGTAAATGGACTTGTTTTAGAATCAAGAAAAAGAAGAGAACATCTCAGTGAAGAAGATATTCTTCGAAATAAGGCCATTATGGAGAGCTTGAGTAAAGGTGGAAACATAATGGAACAGAATTTTGAGGTATAATTTCTAATTTATAATGTTCTAAGGAGAGAGGGGGCAGACTTCATTCCTGGCATTTAGTGGGTTTATGTAAGTACACTTGTAGGTTTTGTTGGCTATATACACCTTTTATTTATTTATTTTGATATGGCCTTGAGGGATTTATTTTTGTGAATCTGAGCTTGGTCTTTGAAGCTTCACTAACAAATAGATTATATCATTTTATAAGCGTGAAACCCAGTGTTAATTTTTAATCTATGTCCCTTTGTATATATATATATATTCTTTTTCTACTTCCTCAAGTGAAATACTCGACAGCTTTGAAGGCCTAAGTAAAGGCCCACTAACTTTTGAATCATTTCTAGCCTGTAACTTCCCATAACATCTTACTCGGCGTGTGTTTGAAAGCATGCTGTGTACAGATACTTGTGTGACAGTAGAGAAAGGGAAGGGGAACTCGGGAAACACGAAGGTGTGTGAGATGTGTTCACTGCCTCCACAGTCTTATTCCCTAATACGATGAAAGAGGGGGGTGGCTTCTTTTTAAAACACTTTTTAAATTTATTGATTTGAGAGAGAGAGAGAGAATTAAGAGAGAGAAACTTCGGTCTGTTGTTCCATTATTTATGCATTCATAGGTTGATTCTTATATGTGCCTGACTGGAGATCGAACCTGCAATGTGGTGTATGAGGGTGATGCTCTAACCAACTGAGCCACCCAGTCAAGGCCTGGGTTCTTAAATTTATTTTTTATTTTGACAATTTTAGATTTACAGGAAGTCCTCAAATAGTTCAAACAATTTTTGGATATCCTTCACTAAGATTCCTCAAATGTTAACATTTTACTAAATTTTAGGGAAGTGTTTCTCAAAGTGCAGGACAGAGACCTCCTAGTAGATGATGAAATCAATTTTAGTGGTTTGTGACTACACTTTTTAAATTCAAATCTAAATATAGTAGAGAAAAACCAAAGCATATCACATGCAGTAGGGGTCATTATTACTTTATGCAACAAGTGTCAAGGAGTATGTATTTTATAAATATGTATATGTATAAGTTCTGGTTTGTGGTATAAAATATAAATCATGATGTAAAAAGATTAAAAGGTACTATGAGGAGGCTTGAATTTCTTGAATGCTTAGTCTCCCCCTATGGTATTGTGCCAGATTAATGTTTTAGGGATAGGCAGACTTTTCAGAATAATATGCCAGGTTCCAATTAATTCATGGTAACACTGTGTGTGTATGCCAGGAAAATGTTTTAATGTTTAGAAAGTTCGTGTATTGAGTGAATCAGCCATGGTTCAATGTAATAAGCACAAGATGTAAAGTGTTTGAGAATCCCCATTAAATGTTTAAGTTAAATTTGTGATCATGCTAGTTTAGCGTGATCCTGTACCCTTCCTGCCAGATCCTCTTTGTGCTCCTCATTTTTTTTTAGGCTTTAGGATTGAGTAGAGCTTCACCAGACTTAATTTTTCAGAAGCCACCTGGTATTTAATGATATCTTGATCACTACGAGATAAAGGATATGGCATGTTCAAAAATAGAAATGAATTGGGAGAGGAAATGCTGAACTCAGTTTTTGACAAAGCTGCCTCCCTTACACGTTGTTGACCAGACAAAAGGCTATTTCTGCCCTGGTTGGTGTAGCTCAGTGGATTGAGTGTGGGCCTGTGGAACCAAAGGGTTGAGGTTTGATTCCCAGTCAGGGTACATGCCTGGGTTGTGGGCCAGTTCCCAGCAGGGGACACACAAGGGGCAACCATACATTGATATTTCTCTCCCTCCCTTCCCCTCTAAGGATGAATAAATAAAAATCTTAAAAAAATTTTAAAAAGTCTGTTTCTTCAAACTTATACTGTTATTTAACTTTTATTAAAATTTATTTTTTAAAAATGATTTTGATGTGCTAGTTATTGCTGCCTTTGCTTAATTTTGTCAGCAAACCATTTGGGGATGAGTACATGGAACAAAAACCTTATAGAATACCATTTCATGGACCATCTGCTGATTGTCTCTGATTTTCTGATTTATCTATATTTAAATTTACAGTATATTACTTAATTTTCTTTAGGGCAGAGATTGTGACTTGGTGCACTTGAATCGTTAAAGTGGTCTTTAAATGGTATTTTAATAAACTATAGTTTTGCACATTGAAATTAAGACATAGTTTAATTTTGGATAGCTATATAATACAACAAAGTGATACGAATTAAATAAAATAATTAAGATTTTTGACTTCTGGTAAGAAAGCAAATAAAACAGTTCCCATGTGAATCATAGCCCCTTGAACTTTATGGCTTTTTTAAATCTACACCTGAGGATATGTTTTTATTAATTTTAGAGAGAGAAAGGGGAGAGGAAGAGAGAGAGGGAAGGAATAAAGGAAAGGAGGAAGGGAGAGAGAAAGAGAAGAGAAACATTGATTGGTTGCCTTCTGCACACACTTTGATTTGGGATCGAACCCGCAACCTTTTGGTCCACCGGACAATGTTCTAACCACTTGAACTACCAGGCCAAGGGCAAACTTTACAATTTTTTATGAATATTTTAATTAACTTGTCAATTCTACAAAAAATAGAACACTTGGTAGGATTATGATTAGTATGGTATTAAATCTATGCATCAATCAGTTTCTACATAAAAGCCTGCTTGGTTTTTGTTTACTCAACTTTTTATTTTGAGGTAATTGTAGGTTCATATATGTAGAATGCATAATGAGGTTGAATGATCATCTTTTCATGTGCTTATTTGCCATCTGTATGAGGTCTGTCCAGAAAAGGCCCAGCCATTGTTAATAGAAGGGGGAATGGTTTGTATGACACTGATATAAACTGGTAGCCAAGGAGAGTGGACTGGAATGCACATGCTTGAATAATGACGACCTCACTGTACTAGTCAGTGGGGGCTGTAGACATGGTTGAGTGAACATGTGTACTGTGTGGCCATCACATTCAAAATGACTGAGCAAGTAGAGCAATGAATCTGCATTAAATTTGCAATAAGCTTGAACATTCCTCCCTGGAAACTATTTGGATGATTCAGAAGGCCTCAGTGATTGAGGGCAACTGGTGATTGGCAGCTTCATCAGTGCCCTCTCATGCATCATTTCTTGTGCAGAGTGTTTTGGGGAAACATTAATCACCCAGGTGACTCAGCCTCCTTACAGCTCAGATTTGGTGCCCTGCAACTCCTGACTTTTCCCAAAAGTAAAAATCACCTTTGAAACGGAAGAGATTTCAGACTGTTGGTGAGATTCAGGAAAATATGACAGGGCAACTGATGGCAGTTGGGAGAACTGTGTGAGGTCCCAAGGTGCCTACTTGGAAGGGGACTGAGGCATCATTGTCCTATGTACAGTGTTTCTTGTATCTTGTATCTTCAATAAATGTCTCTATTTTTCATATTAGATGGCTGGATACCTTCTGTATAGACCTGATATATCTCATATATTGTTTGGACATTTGATAGGGAAGAACTGATGAATTATAATCAACTTGTTTTAGAGTTCAATTTATAAATAGAGTAAATTTAAAGAAAATACTAATTCTATCAGATGTTCATCTATACATATAATTTTATTTTGTTGAGTGTGGCCAGGTGCAGTATGAAAGAACATCACAACAGAACTGATAAGTCTGATTAGAAAAAAAGATACAAATAGCTGTTTTTTTTCTCTCCTAGACATGGAATTTATAAACATAGGGAAAGCAGCATGTACCTGATACCAGTTTAATTATATTTGACAGTGGGCATTAAGGAAGAAAAGATACATTTCTATGCATTTTATAGATAATTTTTGAAATACAGTTCTTTTAAACTTAAATAATAAGCATTTTAGGAAAGATACACATAAATGAACATGCATAGTTAAAAAATAGGTGGTCAAAAGCCCTGGCTGGTGTAGCTCAGTGGATTGAGCACAGGCCTGTGAACCAGAGAATTGAGGTTCGATTCCCAGTCAGGGCATATTCCTGGGTTGCAGGCCAGTTCCCTGCAGGTCAGTTCCCAGCAGGGGATGCACGAAAGGCAACCATACATTGATGTTTCTCTCCCTCTCTCCTTCCCTTCCCCTCTAAAGATAAAATAAATAAAAATCTTTAAAAAAAAATAGGTGGTCAAAAAAGTAAAGGGAGGGCTCTATCAAATTCAGGAGACAATCCCATTTTAATAGTGAGCTGTATTTAAAATCTTAAAGTTTAAAAAATATATACTAATATTAAAAATTAATGGCTGCTTGGTCACAGTTGGTAATATAAAAATAAATTGGGTGTGAAAATTGATACTGCTTGACTTGCTATGGACTTGCAAGTCACATAAACATTGGTTATTTACTCAAGTGCATGTATTTTAATTGGTGATGATTATAACAAAACATTATATTGGAGAGTTGCAAGTAATCCTCCAGCGCCTAATCCAAATATAGTGGTATAAACTCTAATGCAGCTTCTGTAGGTTAAACACTGATTTTATGTGCACCCTCAACAAGTTTTTGTTTTACTTATGTTGATTTAAAACATTGGTGTGGTAAGCACGGGCGTTGTGTTAAGTATTTTCCATTTATCATCTCAAATAATTATTACAGTGATCTAATGAGTGTCATTGGTCCATTGTACAGAAAGGAAAATGAGATTTAAAGACATTCATCTCTCAAGTCAAAAAGCTAGAAATAGCAAAGATGGGTTTTGATTCTGTGAGGCTTAACCCAAGCTGTTCTTGCTCTTGAGAGTGATCTAAATTCATATTCAGCAAAGACAAGGTGTAAGTTTTGAAATCTGACATGACCTTTTATCAGAGTTGTTGATCAAACAGTCTACCTGTGTTTTGCTTTCATGTAAATATGAGCCCAGTCCCCTAGTCTGAATTCATTATCCATAGAAGATTGCTCTCTTTTCTAAACTCCTGCACTATTTTTTATGTAAGTTCATTTGGCCTTTGATCATATCATATTTTGTATTTTTGATGAACTCTTTATGTCTTTTTTTTTTTTCTTTGAATTGTAAGCCCGTTCAAGTCAAGGTTAGTTTTTACTTTCTCTGTAGTTACCATGTTCATTATTGGAGTCTAATGCCAGGAACATTTTAGAAGATTAAAACATTGAATGAATGGGTTTTATTACTCGATAATTTATTTTCATGTTTGAAATTTTAAAAGCTGATAATAAGCATTACTGATAGAGCTTAAATCATAATGGAACTATCTTGGAAGTAAATTCTCGAAGCATTATATAAATAGATGAAACAGTTTAGTAGTTTAAACAGTTTATTGTATGTTTTTATATTTTTTAAACTGTCATTTCTTTTCCTCCCTCCTTGTCTGTCTCCCTCTCTCTGTGTCTCTCACTGTGTGTCTCTGTTTCCCTCCCTCTCACTCTTTCTTTTTTTCTTTTTGACAGCCGGTTCGAAGACAGTCCCTTACCCCTCCTCCTCAGAACACCATTACATGGGAAGAATATATATCTGCTGAAAATGGAAAGTAAGTGGCTGTTTCATTTTATTTTGTTTATTTTGTATTCTTTGGTTTTTAAAAAGAATAATTTGTAAAAACATGAATATTTAGGTAAAAAAATTGTTTGAGAGTGAATTATTAGCCCTTTTGTCTGGAGCAAGTATTTTACCTTTAAAAATATAGATGCTCTGACCAGGTGGTGTTGGTTAGCGCATCATCCCACACACCAAAAGGTTGCTGCTTCTGACCAAGGCACACACCTAGGTTGTGGTTCAGTCCCTGGTTGGGGCGCTTAGGGGTGTCAACCGATTATTGTTTCTCACATTGATGTTTCTCTGTCTCTGTCATGCTTCCTGTCTCTCTGAAATAAAACATATCCTTGAGTAAGGATGAAAAAGAAGTTATGGCCCTGGCAGGTATGGCTCAGTGGATGAGCGCTGCCCTGCAAACCAAAGGGTCTCTGGTTCGATTCCCACTCGGGGCTGGGTTGTGGGCCTGGTCCCAGGTTGGGACATTGATGTCTCTCGTCCTCTTTTTCTTCCTCCCTTCCCTTAACAAAAAAAAAGGAAAATTATGGATTAGTCATGATAAGCGTAAAGTATCCTCAATTATGTGCACTCTTTGACTAAGTTATAGTTTTCTTTTTACATCCCTGCTACCAATTTACCTGCTCTAGAAAGCCTATAGGACACGTTCTGAGGAAATATGAGGAATTGCCCAGTAACGCTCCTTATTGGAGTTCACTTTACAGTGATTTTTTATATTCTGTTATTATCTTGGATCTTTAGTGTGGTATGTAAAGACATTCACTATTCATCTACTTTTTGTTTTTCCAAACTCATCTCCTGTCGTTACCCCTCTGTTTTAGCTTATGCCAGACTGCTGCTTACCATTCGTAAATAACACATTTGCTAATGTTATTACTAGCACATAGTTTGTATTCCACATATACTTGTTGAATAAAAGAATGATGAATGATAAATATTTTGAATGAATCAATAAATAAAAAGGTTTTTTTTCCTGGCCAACTGTGTAAAGTACAATCCTTTATAAAAAAATATTATTTTCTTTTGGAAGACAATAAAATACTACCTATCCCTATGCTTAGGAAGAAGTTGTAATGATTACTATTATTTTTTATGTTGAAAGGTTTATTATACTTTTCTAACTTCTCCAAAATGTTTTCAGTGTACGGTATTCTATAATTAATATAGAATTTTTATTCTTCACATCATTTCTGCGAAGTGTGCTGAGAACTGTGGACAATAAGAGAGATTGAATTGTGATTCCAGAGACACAATGATATTCTAAAATTATTTTGTGATTTGCTTCGTTCCTAAAAGTGACTAACAGCATCATATCCAATGTAAAATTTATTGAGTTATGGTCATTTTTTTGAACTGTCACACTTTGTTACCCTTATTTCTCACACATTTCTCATTTCTCTTTAGTATAATGTTACTGTGTTTTACTGTGTATAATTGCTCTCATGTATAATGCTTATCCATGTTTTTGGCCCAGACTTTCAGGGGAAAAAATCTTCCATTTAAATTTTTTAATTCAATTTTTATTTATTTATATTTAGAAACAAAATCAATTATTGTATTCCAGGGTATTATTTTGCATGTGGATATCATTACTGCTTTCTAAAGTTATACTTTAAATGCATAAGCATAAATAAAAGAATTAAAAACATTTAATAGAGATATGGAATCAGCACTACCCATGTATAATGTGCATCCTTATTTTTCACTCAAAAATTTGGGCAAAAAGGTGTGTATTATACAAGGCAAAATATGGTAATTTATCGCTATGCTTAGAGTAAGCAAATTAAGTGTCACTGTAAGAGGACAGATTCTTCTTAGGAAGATGATAGCACATGGAAAATCTTCACTAATATGTATATTTTTCCCTTTTAGAGCTCCTCATCTTGGTAGAGAACTGGTATGCAAAGAAAGTAAGAAAACATTTAAAGCCACGATAGCCATGAGCCAGGAATTTCCCCTGGGAATTCAATCGTAAGTTTGTTTTTAATCATACAAGTTTATGAAAGAAGTTATTAAATCCTAAAGGCTGTAATAATATTTGCATCTAAGTTCATTTAAGGCCTTTGAAATGCAAAAGCAAAGAGCCATTGTTTTGATAGTGTGTGCGCCCTTCTAGAAATTTTCTAGTTCACCAAATATTAACATTGTTATTGTTTTAACCAGATAAGTGTTTGAATAATTTTTAATTATAAAATTAATACTTTAGACTTCTGCCAAGATGGGGGCGTAGGTAGAAACACTTTACCTCCTCGCACAACCAAATCTAAAAACAACAAAGTTTTAGCAACAATAAATGCAGCCAAACCACAGAAAATTGAACTATACAGAAGTCCAACAACAACGAACCGGTAAGAGGGATGGAGCCAGCAGTGGAGCAAAAAAGTTCCCCGGACCCAGGCAGCCAAGGGCGAATCCCAGGTGTGGGGTAGCGAAGGGCGGACCCAGTGAAGGTGAAAGGCGGCCGGCTGACTGTGGTCACACATTTGTGCGCAGATAAACTAGCAAAGGAGTGAGCATTGACATGGATCAGGCAGGCCCCAGGGTGGGAAGGAGCAGAGAGGACCGCTATTGCTCCCTCTCTGACCCCGTCCCCACATACAGCATCACAAACCAGCAACCTGGGTGGCCCTGCCCTGGTGAACAACTAAGGCTCCTCTCCTCCTACCTAACAGGTGCAAACAGATCAAAACATGGCTTGAAGAACTCAGAGCCCCAGAGCCCATAAATCTAAGTGACAAAGAAATTGCCAACCTATCAGAGGCACAGTTCAAAACACTGGTGATCAGGATGCTCACAGAACTGGTTGATTTTAGCCACAAATTAGAGGAATATATGAAGGCTAAACTAATTGAAACGAAGGGAAATGCACAGGAAACCAATAGTGATGAAAAGGAAACTGGGAATCAAATCAAGGGAGTGGACCAGAAGGAAGAAAAAAATGACCAAACAGAAAAGAATGAAGAAACAAGAATTCAAAAAAATGAGGAGAGGCTAAGGAACCTCCAGGACATCTTTAAACACCCCAACATCCAATTTATAGGGGTACCAGAAGGGGAAGAGGAACAGCCACGAGTGGAAACCTTATTTGACCAAATAATAAAAGAGAACTTCCCAATTCTGGCAAAGGAAATAGACTTCCAGGAAGTCCAGGAAGCTCAGACAGTCCCAAAGAAGTTAGACCCAAGAAGGAACACACCAAGGCACATCATCATTATATTAGCCAAGATTAAAATGAAGGAGAGAATCCTAAAAGCAGCAAGAGATAAGGGGACAGTCACCTACAAAGGAGTTCCCATCAGACTGTCAGCTGATTTCTCAAAAGAGACCTTATAGGCAAGAAGGGGCTGGAAAGAAGTATTCCAAGTCATGAAAACCAAAGACCTACAACCAAGATTCATCTATCCAACAAAGCTTTCATTTAGAATGGAAGGGCAGATAAAGTGCTTCTTCAGATAAGGTCAAGTTGAAGGAGTTCATCATCATCAAGCCCTTATTATATGAAATGTTAAAGGGACTTATCTAAGAAAAGGAAGTTAAAAAAACATGAACAGTGAAAGGACAACAAACTCACATTTATTAAGAACCACACCTAAAACAAAAGCAAACTATGAGGACAGCTAGATCAGGAGCGAACCATAGAAATGAAGATGACATAAAGGGTTAGCAACAGGGGAGTGGGAGAAGGGGGGAGAAGGTACAGAAAATAAGTAACATAGACAGTAGGCAGAAAATAGATAGGGGGAGGGTAAGAATAGTATGGGAAATCTAAAGAACTTGAGAATCTAAAGAACTTGAGACATGTGGTCATAAACTAAAGGGGGGGAATGGTAGGGGAGGGGTGTGCAGGGTGGAGGGGAATGAAGGGGGGAAATAGAACAACTGCAATGGCATAATCAATCAAATATACGAAAAATACTTAAGTACTTAGTTTTTTTAAAAAACTAACAGCAGTGTAGAAGAGAAATTATAGTTTCACCTTACTAAGAGTTAATAGGTGAATTGTTTATTTTTATCTAGCCTTTTTCTGTGTATTTTTGCATTTTTATAAAATTGGCATAGTCTACATTTTGTTCTGTGATTTTTTTTCTTTTAAAAGTGAGTGTATCTTGTACTTCCTATAGTTACTTTTCAGTGTATCTTTTTCTTAGTATTTTGCAGTATTGGTGTATTGTCATTTATTTTATCAACCCCACCACTGATAAACATTTTGATTGTAGTTTGTCATTGTTATAAACAATATTTCAGTGGATATCTCTCAAAGTTGTACTCATCAGATGCTCATTAAAAAAATTCATTTTGGAGCACCTTTTAAAGTAAAGTACTAGATGGGGTGCTACCTGATCCATGAATCACTTAATTAAAACACATTAGATCTTTAAACAAAATTCAATTTTGGAAAAAGTGGGTGGAATGGGAGAAAGGTAGCTATAGTTTACTCTGATAGAACGGAAACTTCAGGCTCCTCACTAAAGTAGGGAATGAATTAAAGCCCCGGGCTATTCTCTTTTCATAGTTGCTTCTCTACCAGTCTGGCCTAATACATTAAAACAAATTATCATAGAAAAGAGTGGGACCTACTTTTATCTACAAAGTCTATATATTTCTTATAGTCTCCAATAGCCAAACCAGAGAAAAGTAAATAAATGGAGCTCACTCTGCAGTGCTCAGGCCACAGATCAGAGGTGGAGCCAGACAGTTCCTGGGAGACGTAGAAGGGGGTGAGCCACACAAATCTGCATTATTGCCGTATTTTGGGCCCAGTTAACTAAAACAGGTACCAGATCTACATTCCAATACAGAAGAAATGTGGTCAATAATAGGATGCTATCAATTTTAGGAATTATCCCAATTTCAGAGATGCTAACATGTGGGAAAAAATGGATGTATTAGTACCTATAAATGCATCATTTATAATGATTTCCCCTGAGAAAAGTAAAGTAAGGAAAATAGCATGTAAAAGCCAGACCAAAAAAATCTTTCTAGAATAAAACATAGGTGAAAGAAAGAAGAAAATTCTTTGTAAGTGCTATCGAAAAGCATTAAAAGAATGAAATGAATAAAGTGGACCACTCTAAATGAGATAATAAAATGAAATAAAAAAGTGATTGTAAAGCTAAGGGAATAAATTAAGCATAAATAGGACTATTGCAAAGCAGATCCTTAGTAACAACAGTAAATAGAATAGTTGTAGCAAAAAAAATAAATTTTGATATTCATAGTGAGTGCAGTGAAAGAAGAGGTCAGAGTAATTAGAGGAATACTATTTATTTATGGGGGACAAAGACAGTTCAACATAAGGATCCTTGGTGTTCCACTTACCTAGAAAGCCTCCAAAATGCAACCAAAATAGCATTCTAAATATGAAAAACGAAAATTTCTCTGTAAGGAAAATGGAATCTGTAGCATAATGTTAGGCTTTAAGAAAAATTGATGAGAACGATAAGTAACAGTAATTATCCAATGAAACTATGTGACTTTAATTTTCATGAAGAAGTTTAATGTCATTCAGGCATTAACATTTCTAAGACAAAGAAAGTGTGATCTGATAGCATACCTAGCTAAGATATTATTTACATATCAAGGCAATTAAAAAAGAATTCAAGAAATTTAGCAGCCATGTGCCTGTTTTGAAAGAAAGTAATATTATTTGAAAATGAAATCCATTAAACCAAAAGATGAAAGGAGAAGCTACAGTATAATGCAGTACTGAATGTTAGGAGATATTATGAAATAGTTCAGAGGGAAAGAAGTATAAACTGAAATTTTACACCAGCCAAATTTCTTTTTCAGAATGCAGAAAAGATACTCGCTTATTAAATCTGCAAGAAATCAAGGAATACTAAGCACATAAAATCTCTTCACACACAAAAAATCGACAGTGAAATTTAGATACCCCAGTAGTGGAGCAAATTAAAGAACATGGGAATGTATAAACTTTAGGAAGAAGATGGGTGTAATAAGCCTTGAATTTATTTAAATATAGACCTAAAGTCAAGCAACTGTGGAAATTATGGCTGCACAATAAAATGTAGAAGTTATAACTTTGACATGGTAGAAAGAATAATAAAAACAAAAATTTCAAGAGAAAGAAGGAGGTATCATTTGGTCATCCTTATTATGTTGAAGTTAGTGATAATGTCTAAGTTTGAAGCTTGTGGTTATAAAACAACGGAAGGACGTAAAGAAATCCACTTGAAAACATTTTTTCTTCTTCCATTTTTCAGAATATTGAATGTTTTGGAAGTAATAGCTCCCTTCAAGCACTTTAACAAGCTTAGAGAATTTGTTCAGATGAAGCTTCCTCCAGGCTTTCCTGTAAAACTAGGTAAGAGAAAAATTGCTTATAATTTTCATATTTATTAGAAATATGGAATTGTTTACTAACATTTATAATAAGATATATGTGCCTGGCTGGCATACCTCAGTGGATTGAGTGCAGGCTGTGAACCAAATGATCCCTGGTTTGATTCCCAGTCAGGGCACATGCCTGGGTTGGGCCAGGTCCCCAGTGGGGGCCCACATAAGAAGCAACCAGACGTTGATGTTTCTCTCCCTTTAAGGAAAAAAGAAAAGATATATGCTTTGAAAGAGAATGGATTTCCTAGTTAACAATTTTTTAAATTTTGGTAATTACATGTTTTGATAATCATCTTCTGTCAAAATATATAAAGTGCCTAATGAGGGTTCTAATTCTACTTTATTTATTTATAAAGATTTTATTTATTTATCTTTAGAGGGGGAAGGGAAGGAGAGAGGAAGAGAAATATCAATGTATGGTTGCCTCTGGTGCATCCCCTGCTGGGAACTGGCCTGCAACCCAGGCATGTGCCCTGACTGGGAATTGAACCGTTATCCTTTGGTTTAAAAGCCCACGCTCAATCCACTGAGTTACACCAGCCAGGGAAAATTCTACTTGATTTAAATTAAATGTATGGTGTATCAGATACTTCATACAAGAGGGTGTGGGTAAACTTAATGATGCACTGTGATAATGTCTTTAATGTGAACTATGGAGACTAGATTTTAGGAGACTCTGAATTTCTGAATAGTGAAAGTGTTTCCAGAGTCAACATAACAGTCACTATTTATACATAAAATGATACTCATTCACTCTGTTTTCAAATATTTAAACTTAATTTTATCTTAAGCAGTGATCTTTAGAAATAGTATCTCTCTTTTTGTACATATTTATCTTCTTAACTGTCAGAAAACTGGCAACAAGAGATTGTTTAAAAGGTTCTTTTGGAGTTTAGGCTTATATTTAACATTCCTTTAAACTTTAGAGAGTATTCAGTATCACCCGTCAGTCCAGCTGTCAGACATTCAATGGGCGCTTGTGTGACAGGTGCTTTCTTAGGGATGTGAGACTAAAAATCCCTGCCTCCTGGTGTTTACATTCTACTGGGGGATAAAAATAAGCATATAGTAAATGTAAGCTTTATATAATCCCTCAGATATGTTTTATCTTGCTTCATTCAATATTAACTGCATCTCAGAATAATTAGGCCAAAATGCTTTATTCTCAGAAATAATGCTTTCATTGCTAAAAGTTAAATGACCTACTCTTACCAAAGTTGCAAAGCATTTTGTGGACTAAAATGGATTTGAAAGCATGTTTTCAAAATGTCACTAGATTCCCTTAAAAAAGCACTGGGATGTCTGCTTGACACCTTAATGTCTACTTGAAGAAATGGTTAGAAAACTAAAGCAATAAAGAGCTGTGTGTTTGACGTATGGATAGCAACTGTTATGTGAGCATTTCTGCAGAAGCATAAAATCCCACTGTAATTTTCTGTAGCTTGAAAATGGTTCAAATGTTGGACTCCTCCTTTCTAGGTACTTTAAGAGGCACAGTGACAAACTATAATAGAGAGCAGTAAAGGAATATATGAGATTCTCATACTTTTCAGACCCCATGTTCAATATATATATATAATAAATATTTTGATTATATGGAAAGGGAAGAAGCCTACAGTACTTCTTTGAAGGAATTTCTCTGATACAGCCCGTTCTTTTTTTTTTTTTTTTTTTAAGATTTTATTTTACTATTTAGAGAGAGGGGAAAGGAGAGAGACCAATGAGTGAAAGATACATTGATCTGCCCCTCTCACATGCCCACAACTGGGACCTGGCTTGCAACCCAGGCATGTGCCCTACTGGGAATCAAACAGGTGACCTTCTGGTCCACAGGCTGGTGTTCAGTCCATTGAGGAACATCAGCCAGAGCTGTAGCCCAACATTTTTTAAAAATATATTTTATAGATTATGCTATTGTCCCACTTTCCCCCCTTTATTCCCCTCTGCACTGCATATCCCCTCCCACCCACATCCTCCCCTTAGTTTATGTCTATGGGTCATATGTACAAGTTCTTTGGCTGCTATATTTCCTGTACTATTAACCTGCCCCTGTCTATTTTATACCTACCATTTATGCTACTTATTCCCTGTGCCTTTCCCCCCCACGCCCCCTCCATTCCCTGCAGATAACCCTCCATGTGATCTCCATTTTTGTGATTCTGTTCTTGTTCTAGTTGTATGCTTAGTTCATTTTTGTTTTTGTTGTTTTTAGGTTCCGTTTTTGATAGTTTGTTGTCATTTTGCTATTCCTATTTTGATCTTCTTCTTTTTCTTAGATAACTCCCTTTAACATTTTATATAGTAAGGGCTTGGGAATGATGAACTCCTTTAACTTAACCTTATCTGGGAAGCACTTTATCTGCCCTTCTAGTCTAAATGAAAGCTTTGCTGGATAGAGTAATCTTGGATGTAGATCCTTGCCTTTCATGACTTCACTTACTTCTTTCCAGCCCCTTCTTGCCTGTAAGGTTTCTTTTGAGAAATGAGCTGAGAGTCTTACGGGAACTCCTTTGTAGGTAACTCTCTCCTTTTCTCTTACTGCTTTTAAGATTCTCTCCTTATCTTTAATCTTGGGTGATATAATTATGATGTGCCTTGGTGTGTGGGTCCTTGGGTCCAAGTTCTTTGGGACCCTATGAGCTTCCTGGCCTTTCTGAAAGTCTATTTCCTTTGCCAGATTAGGGAAGTTCTCTATTATGTTTTCAAATAAGTTTTCAATTTCTTATTCCGTCTTTCTTCCTTCTGGAACCCCTATGATTTGGATGTTGGAATGGAACATTTAAAGTTGTCCTGGAGTTTCCTAAGCCTCTCATTTTCTACAAGTAACCTACAGAAAGGCAAGAAAGTGAAAAAAGAAAAAGGAAAGAAAATAAAAATGGCAGGCTTAAATCTTAATATGTAGATATTTTCATTAAATGTAAATAGTTAAAGAGACTTTAAAAGATAGAAATTGACAAAATGGATTTAAAAATAAGATTGAATTATATGCTGTCTTTAAGAAACGCTGCAAATATAATGATATAGGCAAATAGAATGTGAAAGAGAAATGGAAAGGAAGTATGAAAGGGTAACAGGACTAGCTGTATTATTACATAGAGTAGATTTCAGAGCAAAGAAAATTACCAGAGACAGAGAGGGGTATTATTTAATGATAAAATGGTCTATGCACAAAGAAGAAAAGCAATTCTAAATTTATATACACCAAACAGAAGATCTGTAGGATAGATGAAAAAAAAAAATAAAAGGAAAATTTAAAGACTTATAAATGACTTCAGCACCCTTTTTTTTTAATAGTTGATATAACTAGACAGAAAATTACCAAGGATGTAGAATAACCATACAACAACATACACCAAAAGCATTTATAGAACAGTCTACCCAACATCAGCAGAATACACGTTCTTTTTTTTCTTTTAATTAATTTATTCTTTTACTTTATTTATTTTTACTTTTAGTCCACTGCAGTTGTCCTTATTTCTCCCACCACTCTTCCCCGCCCCACCCCCACCCCCCACATTCATCCCATCCCCAACCCCGTTGGCTTTGTCCATGGCTCCCTTATACATGGGAGTGCACACTCTTCAAGTGTCCATGGAAACATATGCCTACATGGGCTCTATCCTGGGGCCGTAAGACAAACTTCAATCATTGTAGAAGAACTGACAGTCTTTCACAGTAGAATCAAATTAGATATTAGTGATAGAAAAATAACATGAGCATCTCCAAACACTTGGAAACTAAAGAACATTCTCCTAAGTAGTTTGTAAATCAGAAATGAAGCCTAAAGTAAAATAAAGGAATCTGTTGAACTAAGTGAAAATAATAAAATTGGAACATATCAAAATTTGTGGGATATAGCTAAAGCAGTGCTGAGAGGGAAATTTATAGTACCTGATGGATATACATTAGGAAAAGGGGAAAAAATGGGCCCTGGGGTATGTGGCTCAGTTGGTTGGAGCATTTTTCTGTTCACAGAAAGGTCCAGGTTCAATTCCTGGTTAGGGCAGATACCGGGGTTTCTGGTTTGGTCCCAGTCGGGGTGCATACAGGAGATGACTGGTGGATGTTTCTCTCTCACATCAGTGTTTTTTTCCCCTCTCTCTAAAATCAATAAAAAAAATATGTCCTTGGACAAGGATTTAAAAAAATAAAGTGTAAAAAATTTAAGGTCCTACCTCAAGAACTTAGAAAAAGAAGACCAAAATAAACCCAAAGCAACCAGAAGGAAGGAAATAATGGAGCATAGAAATAACTGAAAGAGAAAACTGAAAACATATTGACTAAGCCTGTGAAGCAAAGAGCAGGTTCTTTGAAAAGACCAATAAAAATCAACAGATTATTAGCAAAATGATAAAAGAGAAAAAACACAAAATACCAATACAAGGAATGAAACAGGATATCACCGCAGGCTTACAGAAACCAAAAGTATAGCAATTGCAGGAAGGAATAAAGGGGAAAACAGGTATTCAGAGCAGGAAGGAAGGAAGAAAGAAAGCTTTCTGCCTTTGCAAATGACATAATTCAATAAGTGGAAATCCCAAGATTCTACCAAAAAAATTAATAAGTGAGTTTAACAAAATGGCAGGGTACAAACAATAATCAGTCGTATTTTTCTTTGTTAACATGAACACATAGACACCAGAATTAAAAATTAATGATATTTATAATTGGTCAGGAAAAAAAAGGAAATATTTAGGTGTAAATCTAGGAAAAATGTGCAGTATTTGTATGCTGAAAATGATACAAACTGGTGGAAGTAATGGAAGATTTAAACAAGTGGAGAGGCATACCACACTCATGGACTTTCTGGTTATGCTACATTTTTTTATCTGCTAAAACTTAAGCCATAATATGTTACTACTCTGCTCACATCATCCATTGGCTTCCCATTTCATCCAGAGAGAAAGCCAAATACTTTTCCTGGACCCGGTGCTTTTTTTTCCTTCTGATTTCATCTGCTGCTAATCTTCCACGGACTCACGTGGCTGAAGCCACATGGGTCTCCTAGCTGTTCCCAGAATAAACCACTTTCTTTTTAGGGCTTTTGTACTTATTCTAGGAATTTTCTTCTTGTAAAATTTTTTCCTGGAAGGAATTTTCTTCCTTCCGGCAACTGTGGGATATTCTTATGTTTGGTCTTTGCTGAAAGGCCGCTTTATTAAGTTTTTCTTTGAGCACCCTCTTTAAGAACTCTTACCCTCAAACACTGGGACTCCCTATCTCCCTGCCATGCTTTAGTTTTTCTAGATATGTGGTGGGCACAATTACTTTTTTGCTTATTTGTTATCTCTGTCTCCCAACCAAAATGTAATCTTCATAAATACATGATGTTTTTCTTTTATTTACAGTTGTATAGTCAATGACTAAAACCTTTTCTGAAATATAGTATATATTTAGGCTTTGTGGGCCATTTGGTTTCTGTCACAACCACTGAACTCTTGGAGAAGATTGGGAAGCAGTTGGACCTTGAAATTTTGACGTAATTCTTGATGCTTTGTGTTTTTTTTTCCTCCTCACCAAATAGCCAAATCCTTCCCCCAGACACACACACTCAGTAATAAACATGTTAGAATTGGTCTGGTGCTTGGATAATTTTTTTTTATATTAAAGGAGTATAGATATCTCTAATAGTATTCTGTAGTGCTTAAGTAGATTAACATTTCATTTTACCATGTTATCATTGATTGTCCTCTAGATATACCTGTGTTTCCTACGATCACAGCCACTGTGACTTTTCAGGAGTTTCGATATGACGAATTTGATGGCTCCATCTTTACTATACCTGATGACTACAAGGAAGACCCGAGCCGTTTTCCTGATCTTTAACTGACGTGGAAAATGATGCCACCTAACCAAGGAAGGCAAGAGAGTGCAGAGACCTCACAAGCGAAGCAGAGTGGAAGGGACACGTACTTTCAGTGAAGAAAAGGGAATTACAGGAATTGACACATCAGTAATACGATATGAAATGGGCCTCTAAGAAGAATCTCAGCTAGTTTCCTGATGTGCCATTTTCAGTCTTTTTAAAAATATACATATTATAGTGTAATAGTTTGACACCTTAATGACCCTAAGTACTTCTTATGTAAAACAGCTATGAGTGCTGTGATTTGTTTTTAAAATTTTTACACTTCTTGTTGAAATATATATGCATATAAATATATCTATAGTTATATTTAAAACACTCCTGGACCATTAACATAAATTAAATGTCTTAAGAGATATGGAGTCCTTTTACACTTGTCATCTTATATTCAAGGTGACATTTATAAATATTCCTTCAAACTTTGTTTTCATAAAATGTAAACTATGTAACTTTATGTATAGTTCAGTAATTTGAATGTTTGTTCAATATAATGAACTAGAAAGGAATGCAATTTTCTGTAGATGAATGAACCAAATGGTACCCATTAAACAATTGCATATATATGTTGCAATACATTTCAGAAGGAGCGTTCACTCTGCAGGGAATAAGGTACCTCCTTTAGCACCTTAGTGCAATTCATTGTGGTGCTATTTGTTTTTACCTGAATTCTTTCTTCAATGGAAAATGTTTGTTACTAATCTTCCTTTCATAGAACTTCTATTTTTTTCTCTAAACTTGAGTTTTAAAGTCTTTTTTTGTGTTCATAATAGGGTATGGTCAGCATGCTTAAAGATAGTCCTTTTCCAAATCTCAGCACTTTAAAAGAATTCCAAAATTTTAAACTTGTTCCTAATAAGTACATATCATTCTGATTGTTTTGTTTTTAGTGGAATAAGGATGCGTGTCAGTTTTAAGCAACAACCCACATTTTGGACATCCCTACATATTTAATGCTTTCAAAGTTAGGTAAAAACATTTTTATATGCTAACAGAATTATATTTGTTATAAGTTGAATTCCAGAAATGTACACAAGATCGATAATTCCTACTGTTTATTTTTTTAAATCACAAAATATTTATTGGTTTTAATTTTCTTCAAAGTGTTAAAATCATGCATTACTCATTTTTGCACTTAAAATTTTTTCATGTTTGTTCCAAGATGGTTTAGTGGTCCAAGAATGAAAATAAATTAGGGAGAGTAATGTATAACAGTCATAATATGTTATGTTGTATTAAAGAAGTTAGCCTAAGAGATGATTTTAAAATGTATCCTGATTTTGTGTCAGAATGCATTTGTCAGGTTTTTTAGAGTGACCAGTAGTTTAAACTTTTTCCAGGATTTTAAATAATTTGAAAGAATTTAGAAACCTTTATTGAAAAGATTATTTACAAATCCAAAGCATCAATCATAAGATTTTTATAATAAACATCTTTAAAGCTGCATCTTACATGCTGATAACATATTACATTGCATATTTTGACATTGTATTAAATATATTTTATAATGAAGAAAAATAATCATAGTTAAAAATTCAAAGACCAATTACTTACTACCTGATGTGGGTCTGTTGAGTTTTGTGGAAAGAATTGGTAAACCCAGACTAGGTTTATTGAATACAAGTTGATCCCAATTATTTTGGGAATGCTTATAAATCAAGTGACTTAGAGATTGAATTACCCTGTCAGTGATTATGTGAGGTTTGAGACACTGATCGGCAGTCATCACTGTCATCACTGTCACTTTTAGGCTCTCTTACTTTGTGAGAATGATACACTTTCAGGAATAAACTATAGATTTTTAAAAATTAGTGCAGGCAACTTAGTGGGAGGAAAAAAACATGGTAAATTGCAACTTGGAATTTGTCAATGTCCTGAAAGCTGTGAATATTTTGCTGGGGTACACTGGAGATAGGAAAACTACTGAAAACTTTTGCACTTCGATTTTGTTTTTAACTCTTATCTTTTTCTTTCATAAAGAATAGTATAAAGAGATGATCCATTCCAAATGTCTTTTATTTGATCATAAAGGACAAACAAATGTCAGTATCTCTTATGATGGTAAAAACAAGGAAGTTATTAATGCAAATAAACTTTTCACATTAGACTTTTCAAAATGTGCCTTTTAATCCAGTTAATCAGTGAAGCTGTGTTTCAAGGAAGGAAAACACCATATATTTTAATAATTCCACATGAAGCGCTAAATTTTGTGATGTAGGTCCTTAAAATTGTATATGCCTTCTGACTGAAGAAAGGTTTAATCTTGGGGGACTATGAAATTGATCACCTTAAATGGCTATTTTGAAATGCTCGACATTCCTGCCACCAGTATCCAAAGGAGATGTGATTCTTGTCTTAAATAATTCCCTACAGACAATCTGCTTCAGTCTGTAGATACTCATAGGGAATTGTCAGAATTCATAAAAAGGAGGCATAAAGTAGGTGCTCTGATTATTGTGAATCCAGGAACATATGGTGGTCTGGAAATGAACACATTTTAGAGAAGAGCAGACAGAAGCTGAAAAACAATTTGGTTTGTTTCTTCTTAGCACTGGTATTGAGCCCCACTCATACTAATAGAAATGGGTGTTTATGTTGTTCGTGCAGTTTATAACTCCCACCTTGAGATCGGGGAGTGAGTAATGATCACTTAGCAACCCCTTCACCCTAGTTTTCACTAACTCGACAGCAGTGATCCTATCCTGTTTCAAGGGCACGGAAAAGGGCTGCAGTAAATATTTTCCGATTGAATTAAGGGTGCTTCCTTTTGCTCATTTATGTTACTGTTATTTGCAGTCAGCATGATTGAGAAAGTTGCAGTTAGGAAATCAGGTGAATTTGAAGCCCTGCCTTTAAAATTGAGAGAAGTATTGCTTAGTATGGAACACAGTATACCTCTGCTGTTAACTTGAGCAAAAGGTATCTTAACCATGTTTTCTCAAATGAACAAAATGCAGCCTTACCAAAGTTGCTCTATATGGAAACTGGAAACTGATGGTGAAACCTGCCCCAGTACACCACTTGTAAAGATAGCAAAATTAATCTTGCTAAAAGTTGACCATTTGCATACTGTGAATGAACAAACTACTTTTGCAAAGCCTTTTGTCAGAAATCTGGGGCAATAGTAAGATCTTAGATTGCCATCTAAAAATGTCATCTGAAGCATTAAATTGCATTTTCAGGTCACGTGATCCTTTTTACAGTGCTACCTAGTAATGAACTAAAATTATAAGCTCATTTTAGAATAGTACTTATGGTCATAATGGCACCTGTGGTACAGCTACGATTTCACTTGTGCAACAGCACCTGCCAATACATAAGCAAAATCTCCTAAGGGTTTTAAAGAAGGGTACTTGGCAGGCATTCCTGAATTTGATCATGTTTTGCAGGTGAAAATGACTAAAACAACAAAAAAATAAAACCCACCACTTATCTATACATTTCATAGTATTCTTGGTCCCTAAAGGTGGCTAACAGTGACTGACTGGGGTGCTTGAATGGAAATGAGTTGGTGGAGTTTTAGAGAGGTGAAGCCGAAATTTTGTAACTTACACACGTTGTGGCTTATCTGCTGGCCCCTTTGGGAAGAGGTGGAACCCAGGTCTGCAGTTACTCAGCACTTCATCTCCTCCTTCAGCCTCTGACTTATGGGCTAGGTATGTGTGCTTAGTTTCGTGACGAAGGGTCCTGGCTTCGAAGGGTCCTGGCTTCTGCTTTGTCACCCAGGTCAGAAACAATGAGACCAGACCTGAGATTCAGCCCATCCTTGGTTCCAGCTTGTGCATGTGGTTCCAACTTACCTCTCCATCTTCCCTTCCCAAATGCCTGTTGGCTTCAATCTCCAGTATCATGCAAAGACTATAAACAGCTTTGAGACCACTTAACCAGCTCCCATATTTAAGGTCAAATGACCTGTACCAAACCTTTTTGTTGTTTCTTTGATTGAATGCTGACTGGTCAGAAGTGCTTTTAATCTACAGGCTTGTGTTCCCAAACTTGATTTTTAAAGCAAGAGAATTGTAACATTCCATTTTTTGTGACTCTAGGCCTTTGATTTTTTATGCATAAATCATACTTTATTTAGCTAACTAGCTTTTAAGAAAAAGACATCATAACTAATTTGTGCCACTGGTTTAGTGATGGTGCACTGGGGAAATAACCTAAGTGACATTTTGAAAAGAACGTGAACATGTCACTTCCTAAATTATTTTTGAGGAACATCAGTTGAAAATGATGTCCTTATTCTGTGAATTCTTAGATTGCTGGTAATTAGTATATTCTTTTTGCCAAGAATTCCTAAATGAATTCATACAGTGAAAATGGTAGCAAACAGTAAAAGACTCAAAAATCTACAACTCTAGAATTAATCTCATTTAGAAACTACTTTTACTAATAAAGCTTTAGGAAGAGACATTCTGGGTGTTTCTTAGAAGTACCAATAGCATTTCCATTACATCCATTCTTCACCAAAGTAAACGCAACTGTATGTACTTGATTAGATAAGTATTATCGCTATCACAGGAATGAAATGCATCAGCTAAATTTGAGACAAAAAGGAACAAATCTCAAGTTGTTTAAAAGATGTCTGTCAATCTTGAAGCAGCATTGATCCTAAGCCTGTTAATCTTGAGCCCAAATGAGGATGGTGGTACTGTCTGCCAGAGGAAAAGTTGGCTTGTGAAGTCCCTATAGTAGCCATACCTGAATTTAACTGTTAAGCTGCAACTTCTGGTAAAATTAGTTTGTACTGTTCCAGTAGAAGCCTTGTTTGTAAGTACCCAACATCAACCTATCTTCCACACAAATATACTGTAATCACTGCCTAGAAACTTACTGAAACTCATCTTTACAAAAATGAAAAGGGGTAACATGGCCTTTTTAGTCTTAGCTGTGTAACATTTATCGTATTGCTTTGGCTAAAATCATTACCTCCAATTACCCTCCAATTACTCTTATTTTGAAAAGCTCCATAGCAGGTACCATTTTTATTGACCCAGGCAACACAGGCCCCCACATTTTAATTCCTAACTACCAACTACATTGCAAGGTAGGTACCAATCCTGTTTTATAATTAGGAAAATGAACATAATGCAGGTCTCCCCGCCTGTAAATAAAACTGAATCTCATGACCAGACTCTTACACAGTCACTACCTTTTATTCACTCCTGAAGGAATTAAGCAAATAGGACAAACACTTTTTCTAACAAAACCACCTTTATTTTTTAATCGGTTACTACTAAATACAGAGCAAAACTCAAGTGTAGAGGCAGTGTTCACTTGACCTCAGCTGATTATCTTGTGAAGGCCTGTGCCTGTCCAACTCTAGTCTTGTGCATAAAATGTTCACAGAAAAAGAACCTTAAGTATGGATTCCCTTCACTATGGTATCTTGGATCAGTGGCACTATTTTATAGCCAAAAATTTCTTAATCCCTTTTGAAAAGTATATTTGTATTCATTGATCAAAAGTGAGGAAAGACTGAGTAATATTAGGTTTTACTTGTTTTTGCTTTATAAAAATGGCAACATCATTATGGTTCAACCTTTATTTACTAAAAAAGATTCCTAAGTTTAAGTAAATGTCATTTGCTATCAACTGTTTTAAAATGATTATTAGGATCATTACTAGAACTTTTTAGACAAAATTCCTTTTGATAAAATCTTTAAAAAGTTACTACAAACTGTAAAAACAACACTGCTTTTCTATATGGCATTTCAATTTTAAAAGTTAAAAAATTACCAAACTTGGATAAAAACTATACTTCCAAGTTTCATTTTCCCCCAAACCCCAGCTACTCTAGTCCTACTCGTGTCATAGATGAATATACTATTCAGTACTGTACAGTCAGTACACACCATTGACAGTTGCTACACTGTTTTAATAAAGGCAGATTATCTCACTGAAAATATAAATTTACTAGATACAGGTGGGATCATTCATTTATCCTGAAGTTCTTTGCTTTACTGAATCCTTACACCCAAAATATGAGGACTGTACACTAAGAGACTGTTTTAGATAGATACTAAATCAACTTTGACAATTTTGATGGCAACTAATCACTACAGTAATAGCTTTTTATCATATGTAAGTATGTAGATTGAAAGGGGAATTTGTAAAATGAAATGAGGTAAATGTCATACATTCAATAACTTGTAAATAAATACAAATACAGTTTTACAGGAAAATGAACATAAATTTAAGGGTTTTATTATCAAAGTCTTGTAAAACAATTTCAGAAACTGTACATCAACGTGGCACAGACTGTAGCCTACTCTTGTTTTTACTGCACAAAAGTGAAGCTTGAAACTCCTGTAACTAAGAGAACAGTTGCCATACTACTATGCATTTAACATGGAATCACTGTGGGCATAGGATTACTACTGCAGTAACACTAACACAAATTTACTGGTTTTATACAACTTGAGCTCAAATAAAAAGTACATTATCAAGTACATTTTAAAAGCATATGAAGGTCAATTTAAAATGCACTACCCCTTTTTTCCAACACATATTAAAACAAATTAATAAAAGTGGAAAATTGAAAATCAGGACGAGAGATAATTTTCCTTTATAGATGGACTCTGGACAGCTTTCACTGATATAGGTGTAAAATAAATTATTTCAGGAAAAAAATTCCGAAACACCGTATGAAAAAGTATACAACTCTACTTCAAAATATGCTATTTACTCACTGCCAAAGACAGTTTCTTTTGAAATCTTGTTTCTGTAATGAAAGCCGAAGCAGCCATCAAAAAAGGTTAGTGCATAATATAACCTTTCGAAGTTAAACAAAAGCCACAAAAATTCAGCCACAAGGCTTAAAGGATTATCTATTCAAATACTTATTTCCAGATGTAACTATAAGGATGTTAATTTGTCATGCCAACAAACAAGACCATAAGTAGATCCATCATGTTGGAGAAGTTTTAATGACATTAGGATATTCCTGCCACATTAACATGCAATCAGTGCATTCCCTACATGGCTCTATTACGGCAATGAATCAAATTCTAGAAATACTATAAGTGAACTTACTTAAAGGAGATCATACAACTAAAACAATCCATGCCTGCTGTAGATGCATGCAGCTTTTCATCTTTGTTACAAAGCGGCACCAGAATAGTACAACTGTGTGGTTACTCAATCAGATTTCACCATGTCAAGGACTGGTTACCCATGTCTCATTTTCTAAAAGCTTTTGGATGTAAATAGTATGAACATCAGGAGCTTTATAACCATTTGTAGTTCAGAGCTGTATACATCTAAGGTTTGAGATGAACAAATACAGCATTAAGAAATCACAAAGGAATGACACTGACGCATGTGTACAGCTGGACTCCCAAGGAAGCTACCTTCAGTCACTCATATCCATGTCTTCCTCATGATGATCATCCCCGTTCACTTTGGATTCTCTTAGTGCGTCACCAGTTCCCTTTTCCACAGAACATTCTTTTGTTTTAGGGGAACCTGTTTCTGTTGGTTTTTTCTCCTCTTTCTTCTCTTTCTCGCTGTCATACCCTTGTTCCTCTTCATCGTAATCCCGTGTAACCTGCTTTGCCAAGGAGAATAATAAAAGTAAACGTCTTCACAGAAAAATCACTTCTTAAAGTATTAGCACCACCCAAAACACCAAAATAAATTAGTTTGTAGACATACTTTTACATCTTTGTCACTCTCGGATTTTCTTTCCCGATCCTTTTCCTTTTCTTTACTTTTCTTCTTTTTGCTTGTTGATCGTTCTCTTTCATCTCTGCCTCTTTCTTTGTCTTTATCTTTCTTCTTCTCTTTTTTATGCCTAGAATAACAGTAAAATGTTCTCAAAAAAAAAAAAAAGACGCTTTAAAGGATACACTTGGAAGTTTTGCCTGCAAGCATAGCATTAAGTTTAAACTTGTTTAGATGCTGAGCTTGACCCAGTTCACATGGTGTAAAGAAGATATCAGAGCCCTAGCCGGGTAGCTCAGATGTTCAGAGCACTGTCCCAATATGCCAAGGTTGAGGGTTTGATCCCGGATAAGGGCACATACAAGAATTAACCAATAAATGCACAATTAAGTGGAACAACAACAGAAATCAAGGTTTCTCCCTGTTCCTATTCTTAAAATCAATCAGTTAAAAATTAAGAGGATGGCACACATACATTTTAAAAACACGGGATACATGCTATGAACAGCAAGATTAATTTGGTAACAGGTCTAAAATGCCCAATCCTCAGCAGTGTTTATTATAATTCAGTCTCAAGTCATAAAAGGAAAATAAAAGCACATTCATAAGTATTTTTCTCAAAAGTAAATATCTGAAAAATAGAAAGAATAGATCTAAACCATTAACATTCTTACCTCCTAGGGGAGGGTGAGCGAGACAGTTTTCTTTTCGGAGACCTAGGCTTTTTAGGAGACCTTGTGCCACTGCGACTTCTTCGTCGTCGTCTCTCTCTACAACCACAAATGTACAAGCTAGACTTTAAAATGCAGACACATCACAACAGATGGGTCTATGATAGAGCTCCATTAGAATCTCTGACAACAGGGTTGTGATAATGAAACGCCCGTTTTCAAGTACTATTTTGAGCCAAAGATTCAAATTAATAATAATAAAGCACAATTTTTAATCACACTCTGTGCCTTTCCTTTAATGCCCTCAAGACCCCTAATTTCCAGCAGTTCTTCTTAAAGACATTATATTATCAACATCAAGATTACAACTACAATACAGAACTCTCACTCAAAACTGTCAGATATCAAGTTGAATGGCAGCCTGACGATTATGAAACAAAAGAAACTACATCCACCCAGACTGGTAGGAGGAGTGGGGATGTGGAACAGGCTGGTTCCACACCCACATATGGTAAATAAAAATTTGGAGGGATGTCTGAGGAGTGAGGAGTCCCAGCTCATACCAGGCTCCACAGCCCAGGGTTCTTCCAATGCCAGGAAGGTAAGTCCCTATAACTTCTGGCTGCAAAAACCAGCAGGGATTGAGTCAGTGGAAGAAACTTCTGGAGTCCCGGGCAGTTCCTCTTAAAGAATCCATATACAGCCTTACTCTGTCCAGGAAGCACAGAGTCCCAAACAAGATGGGTGCAATGAGGCCCACTACTTCCTCATTCCCTCTAAGCTCTAGCGCCAGGGTAGCAACTTGAAAGGCACCAGTGGTACACAAGGAGGAACTAAAGTGTCTGGCATCAAGGTGATAGCTGAGGACAGTGTTTTCTCAGGCAGAAATGTAGACAGAGGCCATGGTCCCTTTTCTGAGCCCTCTCCCCACAAAGCCAGCAGGCAGGCGCCATATTTGAGACTATCAACCTGGTCAAAATAAAAGTAAAACCCCATACTTTCATTTGTCTAGTTTCTATAGGAGCCCCCTCCCTTTAAAACTTCACAGCACTGTGTGAAAACCCACCCTGCCATAATCCCCACCCCAGGTCCTGGAAACATTACACACAACTTCATCTATCAAACATTTATTGTGTTTGTCAGGGCTGTATACCTCATACTTTTTGTAACTTTTTTGTGTAATGAACAGATACCCTGAATTTCCTAGATGGAAGAGATGTTTTATATTTGTATGTCCCTTGACAGAGAAGCACAACTGCAAACACATAGTAAGGTATTCAATAAGATCTCACAGAATATGCCACAATTTTAGATGATCCAATAATTATGCAGGGGAAGGTGCTTATGAACAATAAGTACATTAAATGATGCGATAGGAAAAAAAGAGAAAGCATTCAGTTTTTAAGCTAAGAAACATGCACATAGCTCAGCAAGCACATCCAATCTTTCACAGCCTTCTGTCACCTGCCGTTTACACTTAGCTTGGCATTTTCTTGAGCATCTTATCAGGTTTCGTTTTCTTTTTTAAATAGTTAGTCCTCCACATCTGCACATTTCACACTCAAAGATGCAGAGGGCTAACTATATGCATTATTTGATACCATTTACTATAAGGATATTGAGCTTTCTAAGATTTTGGTATCCATAGGGGATCCCAGAACCTACCTGGGGGACAGCTGTATTTACCTTTTAGGAAAATATTCCTCACCATGAAAAGGAAGCCCATACACTTTGGCTATCACATCCCAACCATTAATCTACTTTCTGTCTTTATAAACTTACATATTCTGGACATTTTGTATAAATGGAATCATA
Source organism: Artibeus jamaicensis (assembly GCF_021234435.1). Lineage (NCBI taxonomy): Eukaryota > Metazoa > Chordata > Mammalia > Chiroptera > Phyllostomidae > Artibeus > Artibeus jamaicensis. The sequence goes on along the minus strand of NW_026522025.1, from coordinate 18,171,035 downwards.
TAATTTATGGTTCTCTGTGACTGACTTTTGTCATCTGGCCAGTTCTCAAGGTTCATCCCTATTTAACATCCATTAGTACTTTCTTCTTTCCTATTGCTTGATACTTCATTGTATAGATATAACACTTTGTTTACCCATGTTAACGAACATTTGGGTTGACTTTTTGGTTATTAGGAATAATACTGCTATGAAAATTTGATGTACAGGGTTTTGTGTGCAATGTTTTCTTTTCTCTTGGGTATATCCCTAGAAGTGAAACTGCTGTGTCAAACAACTGTATTTAACTTTTTAGGGAGTGCCAACTGTTTTCCAAAGTAGTTGCACCATTTTACATTCACATCAGCAACATACAGTCTCAGGCTCTCCATATCCTCACCAACACAAGTTATCATCTGCTTTTTTTATTATAACCATCCTACTGGGTATGAAGAGGAAAAGGGAGGGAGAAAGAAGAAAAGAAACATCAATGTGTGGCTGCCTCCTGAATGCTCCTGACTAGGAAAAGAATTGGTAATCCTTTGGTTCACTGGTCAGCACTCAATCCACTGAGCCACTCCAGTCAGGGCAAGAAGTGGTTTTGACTTGCCTTTCCCTGATGACTAATGTATACCTTTTCATGTTTATTGGACACTTGCATATTGGACGGTTCCCTGGAGAACTGTCAATTTTTAAAACTGGGTTGTATTTCTATGATTGAGTTATAAATAATGATACTTTACATTTTCTAGATATGAGTCCCTTTTTCAGATATATAATTTACTATTTTCTAGCAATCTGGGTTGTCTTTATTTTCTTTTTTTTTTTTTTAAGATTTTATTTATTTATCTTTAGAGGGGAAGGGAAGGAGAGAGGGAGAGAAACATCAATGTATGGTTGCCTTTCGTGCGTCCCCTGCTGGGAACTGGCCTGCAGGGAACCTGCCTGCAACCCTGGCATGTGCCCTGACTGGGAATCGAACCGCGATTGTCTGGTTCGCAGGCCCATGCTCAATCCACTGAGCTACACCAGCCAGGGCTATTTTCTTGATAGTATTCTTAAAAACACAAAAGTTTTTCATTTTGATGACCTCCACAATTTTTACCTTTTGTTGCTTATACCTTCAAAGCCATATGTAGAAAAATCACTGCCAAATCAGGTCATCAAGATTTACTTCAGTGTTTTCTTCTCAGTTTCAGTTTCGGGTTTTACATTTAGGTTATTCAACATTCTGAATTAATTTTTGTACTAGAATGAATCTCTTAGCATTTAATAAACAAGGTGAGAAAACAAACACTGCAGCAAAATGTGTAGTTTGGAAGACAATGAAATTAAGTATGGCCAGCCTTCACTAATTTCATATAAATTCCAATGTTCAGTGTGAAAAACATATTCCTGTGGAGTAAAGTGTGCAACATTAAATCTTCACACTATGGCAGGTAAAAGACAGAAATACAACTCTAAAAATGATACAAATGATAACTGTTTCCCATTGTTTTATCAATAAACCACTACATATGGGGGGAAGTTCTTGAGTAGTAACATGTTGATGTTTTAAGTATGACATACTCAATAAATTTAACGTAATGATTCAAATCAGGATGTGAAATGAATATAGCAAACATAAAAACTGACCTCTGTTGAATTCTATGTTATTTCAAATATACTCTACACATCATAAATATTAATAACAAGATGAACTTTAGGTTATTCTTCACAAACTGTCTCTAAAAATTGTTAATAATAAAGCATGTACAGGGATGGGCAAAAGTAAGTTTACAGTTGTTCATACAGAAAATAACAATTAGGAAATAATACAAGAATAAACTGTGTTTTGCTCACTCACAGGTGTAAACCAACTTTTTCCCACTCCTGAAGATACTGCAAAACATTTAATGTTCATAGTATATTGTATATTGCAGTATATCCTTGCAAACAAAGTTTTTAAAAAAATGGCAAGAATTCACAATGTCTTACCTGCTTGCACTTCTGGACCGTCTGGCTGTGCTATAACTTTTTGGTGGTGTTTTGGAACGTTTCTTTTCTTTGTCTTCTTTCTTTTTGTCTCTAATGAATGAACAAAATTTATGAATGCATTAGAAATTTCAATTAATATCAATTTATACAGTGCTACAAATAAAAACAAAAATACTGTGAGACCTAATTCCATTTTTAAAGTATGAATGTTATTCTAATAAATACTATATAGAAATGTAATCCGAGGGGCATTATTTGAGGTAAAAAATTATTTTTGAAAAATCCTATTTTCTACATAAAACTTTTCTCCAATAGAACAAAGTAGACCGATGAGATAATGATAAAGGGTATTGAAGAATTTCTTGGTTGTCTGGCATAAACACCCACAGTTTTAATAATTATCTCTAGGTTCTTCCTTCAACCATCCTTTCTCTCAACTGATTTGTTTCCTAACCTACCATTGCTCTATGTCCTCTGGATCAGGCCCAAATGCCTAGGTGTGGACAATAAATCTTCCTGTTCATTTGTCTTCTTTTTTTTTAACCTCATTTCCTGGTCTTCTTACACCAAAACACTTGTTATTTCAATAATTCATGCTAAGTCTAACAACATTCTCTACCTGAAACCATGCCTCACTCACTGGATCCAATCAAATCTATCTCAAATTAATACTAATAAGTCACTTCTCAAATGAGCCTTTCAACATCACTAACAATCACTTCTTATGTACATTCATCCTTTTACTGGTATAAAGCTAGGTGAGGAAAATAATGACTAATTCCTCTTTATATGATAGATGCTTTATTAAGGAAGCTTATTTGTTTGACTGAATTAAGAGATGACCCACTCTGTAAAACATGACTAAAAACCCTGTTACACAATGAACATTCAGCAAAGCTATCCTGGAATTTATGGTTCTAGCTGAATAATGTTTACCAAGAATAAATTTTGTTGGCCCCTGTTGTCCTTTATTACATAATTAAATACATAAATTGGTGAAGTAGTATAAAAAACTGCTTCTAGAAAAAAAAGGCAAAAATTTTAGGAAGAGGTATAGGACTGTTGTGAAACTATGTGTGACAACTATATAGAGGAAAAAAGCAACTAGGCATTTTTCCAGTGACAGAGCTCTCTTGCCACTATAAAGCGGTTTCAAAGACTGGTTTGGTATTTGTTACTCAAGGCTACACATACCAATTTAAAAGGTTTCAAAGACTGGTTTGGTATTTGTTACTCAAGGCTACACATACCAATTTAAAAGGTTTTTGCCTTAAAAAAAAAACACCTGATTTTTGAATTCATGTTAAAAGTTAAAATGTTAGGGTGGAGATATTTGTTTTTTAAATAAATCCTCACTTTAACTCTCTACTGGTCCCAAATCATGGGATAAAAGTCTAACTATGATTTAGTTTCTGGCATATAATGAATTTTAATAAATATTTTTAAAAGTACTTATGATGACATGTATAAAGATAATTAAAGCATGGTTGACTATGATAAACTCTTTGGCATCCCATGAGGAATGGCTGGTAGCACTAAACCGATCCTTAGTGGTGGCTGAGTGCAAAGAGGAAATGAAGGTAGCAGGAATTCTTAGCTGTCTTACTACAAAGAAATCTTACCTAGGTTTTCAGCTATAAGTAGAAACCTCAGGTTTACAAAGGAAACTAGAATACAAATGTGACTTACTATAACAATATAAATTTAATGTAATAATACAAATAGGGATCCCAAATGCATCCTGTTAGCCTCATCAAACTTTATGAAGTTTCTTTCCCATTAACACCTCTTGTCATTAAGTAGCATAGTATTTGGGGTCTTGGGAACTCTAAAATGTCTCACCCAGTATTTATTAACTGTCTGTGTACCTGGTTTTTGATGTGCTCCTTGACCTTCTACCTCTCTCTCTGGAATGAGATCTTCTCCGTCTTGGACTTTTGGATCGTCGCCTACTTCTTGACTTAGAATGTGATCTCCTTCTCGATCTGCTTCTTGACCGCCTAATGAAAGAAAGCCAATATATATAGGTAAATGTAAAAAGACTAGTCCTGTTTGTGACTATTTCATATAGCATCAGGTAAGACTCATCAGATATATGAACTAACCATCAAGAAATGAGGATCATTTCCTTCCAGGTGCTGCCACTCTTTATTCCATGCAATGAACATTTTTGCTACCCTAGATTTATGTAATACCTTTTGTTCAACCTGTCAAACTATTCTTATACCCAATGAAACTACAATACTGAACTTAAAAAAAAAATACTGCTAGAGGAAAAAACAAAACAAAAAAAGATACACCTTTCACATTATGTAGCATTTCAGAATGTTCTTATTTGATTCCTTACTATTGCAGGTTAAATCTATCACTTACCAAACATTTAATATATATATGCCAAAAGGTTGTGGGTTTGATCCTTAGTTGGGGTGGACACAAGAAGCAACTGATTGATGTCAGTCTCCCTCTCTCCTCAAAACCAATATATATCCTCAAGTGAGGAATTAAAAAAAAAAAAACAAAAATAAGAAAAAGCACTAGTAAAGAACCAAAAAAAAAAAAAAAAGCTATGAGAACAATGACCTAGAAGACTAGAATTCTTAGTAGTATCAACACTTCACAAAAGTCAGTATTTTGAACAAAGAAAAAGGACTTCCTCAGGTGGATATGAGAAAGTATTAGGTAAAGATATGAAAAAGTGTGCAAAAACTTGAAAGCATAAAGAAGAGGTTATGTTCAGGCAAGCAGTACTGTAGTTAACTGTTTTGGGGTGGTAAATAACAGGTGTGAAAAGAAAAGTTAGACTGATTAAGTAAAAAACCCTGAATTCCTTACTGGTTTTATTTAACACCTTGAGACCAACAGGGAACTTCTCGAGGTTTAAGAGTTGTAACATGATCCTGTCTTGGGTTTATAAAAGACACCTTTAAGAATAAGATAAGCTGAAGGAAGGTGGTAACACAAAATAAGATAGATAAGCCCGATAGGCCAATCACTGTTAGTATTTTGCTATGGAATGAATGTCCCTCCTAAAATTTGTATACAACACCCAATCCCCAAAGTGATAATTTAAGGTGAGATCTTTTGGAGGTGACTAGGTAAAGAGGGTGTAGCTTTCCATGAGTAGAAGTAATGTCCTTTTGAAAGAGAGCTTAGAGACCCTTTGCTCATTACCATTTGAGGACACAGCAAAAAGATGGCCCACTATAAATAAGTAGGTCCTCACAAGACACCAAATTTGCCAATACTTTGATCTTGGACTTCTCAGCCTCCAGAACTGTGTATAAGCCACCCAGTCTACAGAATTTCTACTATAGCAGCTGCCTAGACAAAGATACTGGCCAAGAACTGACCTGATAATGTTACGGGGTCCATGAAGTCAAAATTATTTTCAAAATAACAGAAATATTTGCCTTTTTTTCACTGTGTTGACATTTGCGTTAATGGTACAATAGCAATGGTGGTGTGAAAGTACTGGCAATTCCTTATCACAAACTAAGTTAATGGCAACTGAACTGCCTTAGCAGACACTGCATTCTTCACTGCCACTTGTAGTAAGCACTTGAGGTAAAAGAAAAAACAAAAACATTTCCACAAGGGATGTCTTTGATAAAGCATTAACACGTATTATGTAACTTGTCACAAGTCCTACTAAAGCAGTTTTATTATTTATTGTTGAGTAGTTAATATTAAATCTAGTCCCTTGAGCAATATCCTGTACAAGTAAAATGGCAAGTATAGATGGATCACTCCTGATACTAAACTTTAATGGCTCTAACAAAGGAGGCAATTTTGGACCAAATTTTGAGCTTAATCTGTCTTGTCCATGAAACATCACCTTTACTTAAAAGAACTGGTAAACTATGGTTGTTCAGACTTGGGTATTTGGCAGCCACTTTCTTGAAAAATGAATGAATACTATCATTTCCAGGGAAAAACCTCAATTTGTTGCCAATAATAAAAATCTGAGTTTTCAAAGAGAAAATTTTGGAAAACTTGAACCCACTATTGTGAATGGACCTCATTTTCTGATGAGTTTGGTGGTGGTAGCACTAAATGTCAATTTTTTTTTGTTATAGCAAAAATGTGTCAACATTTGAAAACTTGCATAAAGCAATGAGTTACTATCTTGCAAACCACCAATGCACAATTTTGCAAAAGTATGTTGGGAAGAAAGATCCATTCAAAGTGTTAAGGAAGATCAATAGATCTTCATGTAACACTGTATGAGAGGTTCCTTTATGGTTTCAAATTCCCCATTGCAACTGTCTTTTAAGAAACTATCACTTGTCAAATTTTATTGCTAACCAAAGAGCAGTGATTACAATTTACCTGAAGACTATAAAATAACTTGTCTTTTCTAGCTATGTTCACGTGAAGCCATTTTCTCTACGTAATAACCAAAATATACTGTAGTAAGTTGAGTGTAAAATCCTGTCCATATGGTAAACATCAAAGACATTTGCAAAAAAGTAAAACAAAGCCACTCTTCTAATTTTCTTTAAAAGTTTAGTTTCAAAGCTGTGTGAATATGAGTGAGTTTACTGTCATTTTTAAGTGGTAGCTTTAAATTTTAATTATGGCTTACATAAATACCTATAACCAATGTAAACACTATTTAGGGTTCTCAAACTTTCTATTAAGTATAAAGGTCCTAATACCAGCAAGGCTGAGAGCCACTAGTCTAAAGAACCTTATAAATTTATACAAAATATCACGTGGAAAAGAGAATAAACTTAGTCTTACTCTTGGCAGGATAACATTATACTATCAGTACACCTAATATAAAAACAAAAACCCCTCAAAATAACAGTACACAAATCACTTGTGTGATTTGCAAATAAATATTCATGTATTAGAGGGATAATGTGCAGGCTACATGATGACCTTCCAACTTAAATCTTAGGAGAGGCCAGTGAAAAGCCAAAACTAGAATTCAAAAGTTTGAAGTGCAGTTTTTCTCACAGCACTAATTCAGGTTAGTGCCTAAGCCCCAGCACCTTCCTCCTACACCTGAATATTCTGGGGTTTAAAGTATCAATCTTCTATATTAGCCCATACCCTTTTTCCATTTTATATATGTGAGAACACTTATTCAAACACTTTGCTAACAAACAGTTTAACCAGGAGCTGCTAGACAAACTGAGGCAGCAAATTAAGAAGGATGTGACATGTAGATATGACCTTTGTCTAAGGCACAACTGAATACCAAAAGCAATCAATCTAACCTGTGCCTAGAAGATGAGGGAGTCCTCCTTCTCCTAGAGCGTGATCTCGATCTTGAGTGCCTTCGTTTTTCTTCTTTTTTGTCTGGATTTAAAAGAAAATAAAATCCCAGATTTTAAAATCACCAAATAGATTACTTCCACTCAGGAATTTATCTAACAATTTCTTTATCTTAATTTTCAGTGTTACATATAATACTCGAACATTTCAAGTGATCATTTTACAATCAAAATGTTGAAATTTACTGAAAACTTACACTGGGTTTTGGAAGATCCAAATTAGACTTCTGATTTTCAGCTAGTCAAATTGCAGATTTCATGTTTAGACTTAGGAAGCTACCAAGTGTTGTCCATAAAATAATATATGAAAAACGTTATCTTGCTGGCCCTATGGCTCCATCTTGGAGGCTACACTTTGCCTCCTTGCACAACCAAAAGGACAACAGATTTTTAAAACAACAACAAAATAACCGGAACTGTGAGAAAATTAAACTGTATGGATATCTGACAACCAAGGAGTTTAAAGAAGAAACATTCACATCCAGATGGGTAGGAGGGGGGGAGATGGGCACCTGGAATGGAGAGGACATGTGGGGCAAGGTGGCAGCTGGAGGACTGGGGCAGGTTGAGGCAGCAAATGGTAGTCCCACACTTGTGTGCAGATAAACCAAGAAGAACTGGAGCGAGAGACCGACTGCGCAACCCAGGGTTCCAGTACAGAGAAATAAAGCCTCAAAGTCAACGACTGAAAACACTTGTGGGGATTGAGGCAGCAGCCTCACAGGATAGTTTGTTGGAGAGACTCACAGAGTCCTAGAATGTACACAAACCTGCCCACCTGGGAATTAGTACAAGAGCCCAATTTGTTTGCTTGTGGGTAGCGGTGGAAGTGACTGAAAGCCAGCTAAGAGCTGAGCAAGAAGCACTGTTCCCTCTTGGGTCCCTCCCCCACATACAGCACCACAATGCAGCTACTACACAGGTTGCCCCACCCTGGCAAATACCTAAGGCTCCTCCCCTTACTATATAACAAGTGAGCCAAGACAAAAAAATAAGGCCCAAATGAAAGAACAGATGAAAGCTCCAGAAAAAATACAAGTGACAAAAAGATAGTCAATCTATTAGACGCATGGTTCAAAACACTCGTAATCAGGATGCTCAAAGAACTAATTGAGCTTGGTTGCAAAATGAAGGAACAAATGAAGGCTACCCAAAGTGAAATAAAGGAAAATGTACAAGGAACCAATAGTGAAGGGAAGGAAACCAGGACTCAAATCAACAATCTGGAGCAGAAGGAAGGCACAAACATTCAACCATAACAAAATGTGGGGAGGCCTAGGAACCTCTGGGACAACTTTAAATGTTCCAACACCCAAATCATAGGGGTGCCAGAGGAGAAAAGAAGGACCAAGAAACTGAAAACTTATTTGAAAACATAATGACGGAGAACTTCCCTAATCTGTCAAAGGGAAATAAACTTTCAGGAAGTTCAGGAAGCTCAGAGAGCCCCAAAGAACTTGGACCCAAGGAAGTACACACCAAAGCACATCAGAATTATATCACCCAAGATTAAAGATAAGAAGAGACTCTTAAAAGCAGTATGAGACAAGGAGATAGTTGCCTACAAATGAGTTCCCTTAAGACTCTCAGCTGATTTTCTCAAAACAACAAACAAACAAAAACATTACAAGCAAGAAGGAGCTGGAAAGTAGTATGTGAAGTTGTGAAAGGCAAGGACATACATCCAAGATTGCTCTAGCCAGCAAAGCTTTCATTTAGAATGGAAGGGCAGATAAAAGTGCTTCCCAGATAAGATCAAGTTAAAGGAGTTCGTCATCCCTAAGCCCTTACTACCTGAAATGTTAAAGGGACTTATCTAAGAAAAAGAAGATAAAAAATATAAATAGCAAAATGACAACTCACAGCTATCAACAATGGAACCTAAAATAACAAAAATAAAAATGAACGAAGCAAACAACTAGAACAGGAACAGGATCACAGACATGGAGGGTTATCTGAGGGTAAGAGGGTAACGGGGAAAAGGCACAGGAAATAAGAAGCATAAATAGTACGAAGAAAATAGACAGGGGCAGGTTAAGAATAGTATGGGAAATGGAGAAGCCAAAGAACTTGTATGTACGACCCACAGACATGAACTAAGGTGGGGGAATGATGGTGGGAAGGGTGGGTAGAGGGAGGAGGGGAATATAGGGGAGAAAAAACCAAGGCATTATAATAGCATAATCAATAAAATATATTAAAAATAAAGCAAATAAAGAAATATATATAGATATAAAAAAAGAAAGAAAAAGATTAAATTTCTCACCCTTTATTCTTCAGGTTTAGAAATAAGGAATCCCTTTTCCACCACTAGGTTTACTTTCCCAATATAACATTTCCCCAACATTCAAATTTTAATTTTTCATGTTTATGTATTAATAACAGCTCCCCAACCAACACTCAACTACAAAACAAATGTTTAATAATAAATACACATTTTAAACTCTAGGTTTACCAAAAATGTTCCTTCTTTCTTCACCACTTAATGAGTCTTTGCTAAATAAATAAATTCATGTGTATTTGTATCAAAGTGGTTGATAAACAGGCTCAATATTTGGGCCTAGCATTTGGAAAGTCATTCATTCACTATACTTCTCACTATACTTCTGTGAAGAAACTGGATTTCAGGAAGCTCACTCTCTTCTTCCTCACCAATTTCCAACTGTGTAAGTGTAAGAGATATATCTAGAAATTAACTTAGGATGTAACAAGCGAAATAAAAACATTGCCTTTATGGACAATCATCAAAGTGAGAATCAGTTCCTCCTTTACTTTCAGACCATTTTTCCATTAACAGAATCCATGTTATTATTTTTTTAAAAAATATTTTATTTATTTATTTTTAGAGAGATGGGACGGGAAGGGAAGGAGAGAGGGAGAGAAACATTAACATATGGTTGCCTCTCATGTGTCCCCTGCTGGGGACTTGGCCTGCAACCCAGGCATGTGCCCTGACTGGAAATTGAACCTGTGACCCTCTGCTTCACAGGCCCGTGCTCAATCCACTGAGCTATACCAGCCAGGGCCCATGTTATTCTTAATGCTGTTATTAATAATTAATAGAAAGTCCTGGGGGAAAAAAATCATAAGAAAAACCACTTTAGGTCATTCCAGTTGTAAGTTTTCACTGAAAACAGCTGCAGCACGGTGTTCTAGCTTTGGAGCCAGAGATCCAGTGGTGTATCTAAAAGCTCCTAGTGTTTGACATGTGACTTTCAGGTAATTAGTATTTTATTAATTAAATGGCATAATTCACATAAAGCACCTGTATTAATTTGTCCAATATTCAACTGGCTGCCTTCTGTACAGGCCATGATTGGGGGCCGGGTGCTCTGATGGGGAATTGAACCTGCCACCTTTTTGGTGCATAAGACAACACCCCAACCCACTGAGCTACCTGGGCTGGGTGCAATAATCATTTCTGCCCACAATCATATAATTTAAGAATCCTATATGAGTGCATCAACATATTTTACCTGGTTCTATGGCAGCAGAAATTAGGGACTGTGCTTCTCGAACTCTCTTCATGGCTTCCTCTATTTCTTTACTAGAGGTATCTGATTTCAGACTTGGTGAAACAAGACCAGCAGCTACATGATTCAACCTGAAACAGAACCAAGAACTGAGACCAGGAATATTTTAAAATGCACAACAGCATTTCAAATAAATATGTAAGTGCTTCATATAACATTTTAGTAAGATATTCCTTGCAAAAAGAAGGGGAGGATCCATTTTTTTTTGGTGAAACACACCATACAGTACCCCTTTGAACATTTAATGGCTCCTACATTTTAAAGACTCACGATATCCAAAATGGGCAGTGGCCAAAGTACATAAAATTCCTGATCGAAGAAGCTAAGATGCACCTTTAAGGGTTTATATTTATATTGTACATTTGAGAAAAAAATTAGACACCAAATTTAAGTTAATAGTTATTTGTGGAGAAAGGGGGAAGTGTAAATAAAAATGGGTACACGGGGAATTTCAACTTTATCAATGATATTTTATAAACCGGGTGACAGGCATATAATTGGATTTTATCTAATAACTTTGAAGAAAAGAATCCACTAACTACTACAGTAAAATGATTCTGTCCTTCCTATACTCTCCCACTTATTGATAGTGACTTTCACCAAGAAGAACAAGCACTCAGTTCAAATTTAAAATACTAAGAAATTATCAATTAAAATGACTATGACTTTCTTATATGTCCACTAAGTAGGAAATGTAACAGTTACAGCATGTAGAGAACTTTTCAAAGCACCTAAAGATGCTGGTCATTATGCCCTATGTCACTCCTTGGCTCTAGGCTATTTCCCTCTCTCCTGTCTCGTAACTCCTAATCATGTGCTAGGAATTAGCTTCTCTGATCTTCAAACTAAGTTCCTGTCCTTGTAATGTTTCCACAGCACCTTTGTACTTCCTCTAGTTGGATCCACATGCTTCACTATACTAAATAATATAGTGACTAGAGTATAAATACTATAAGATTACAAGCTTATAGTAGGGATTCAATACATATAATATTTCTAATGAATCAACTAAAGATAATTTTTAAGCTATTTTCCCGTTATTTCAATATATTTATAATTATTTTGAAAGACTCAAATTACAATAAATCCCTTTACAGATGGACTTACCATCTTAGAAACAAGGGTTTTTCTCCTTGTTCCTAGAGAAATGAATTACGTATAGTGCATCTTGACATAATTATCTTTATAGCTATCAAAAAGTAACTATTCTCCAGACACACACTATATCCACATCATCACTGGAAACAAAGGAAAAAACCCTTACTTGGGATCCACGGTACTCATAAGCTTCAGCAACTGATCTGCTGCAAGAGACTGCAAAAACAAAAATGGAACAACAGTGAGAATACTAAAGTAACAATGATTGCTATTTTATTTTTTTAGGATGCTGAAACTCCTGAGACAACTTGGCAGACCTACAAAAAGTAACATTTGAGGCAAATCAATGACAATGGAAATACAATGCCAACCAAGTGTCATACTAAGTTTTCTAGTAGCCACATAAACGTTACTGGCTATAGTACTGATACTTTAGCAAGTTAAATATGAAGATCATAAGAACAAATACTCTCGATTTTACAGGACAATTACCTGATGATTATTTAAGACTTTCTGAGGGAAAGTAATGCCACTTTAAAAAACCCCAAAACCAAATTCAAAGTGCTTAGACAATAAATGAAAATTTTTCACAATGTAGGGATTCCTTAAAAAAGTTGGTCACATTACAATGGAAACAAAATTTCCAAGCAAATAAATAACAAAAACAAAGACTTCATAACATTAAGTCTCTTAACAAGAGTATGTGAGAAAAAATTAATACTACCCCACAATCATTTCTATCCTGCTCTTGAAATGAACAGTAAGTTAATAAAATTAAATTTTTAATTATAAGAATGAGCTCAGACTTCCAGCCAAGATGGAGGTGTAGGTGGAAATACTGTACCTCCTCACACAACCAAGTTTAAAGACAACAAAGTTTTGGTAACAAAAACGCAACCAAAACACAGAAAACTGAACTGTACGGAAGTCCGACAACAATGAACCATTCATCCAGACCGGTAAGAGGGGCGGAGTCAGCGACTGGAGGAGCAGGGTCCTGCAGGAAAAAGTGGCCAGACTGACCCAGGTGCATAGGCGGTTGGCAGATCCCAGGTGTGGGGTGACAACAGGTGGACCCAGTGGGGGCGCAAGGCGGCTGGCTGACCATGGTCACACATGCACACTCAGATAAACCAGGTGAAGGAGCAAGCAGTGAGAAAGACCATGCAGGCTAGGGCCCCAGCGATGGGAATTAAAGCCTAAAAGCACCAATTGCAAAAACTTTTCGGGGTCAAGGTGCCAGGAAAAGCTCCCAGACTCACAGAGAGTTTGTTGGAGAGACTCACGGGGTCCTGGAGGGTACACAGGCCCACACACCTGGGAGCCAGCACCAGGGGGACCCGGTTTGCTTGCGGGAAGTAGCAGAGGGAACCAAAATCTGACAGAGAACAGAAAAAACACCACTGCCCCTCTCTGACCCCACCCGCACATACAGTGCCACAACCCAGCAACAGGGTTGCCCCGCTCTGGTGAACACCTAAGGCTCTGCCCCTCATACATAACAGGCGGGAAGAGACCAAAACATAATAATGGCTCAAGAAAAACAGTTCAAAGCCCCAGAGTGACCAAGAGATAGCCAACCGATCAGATGCACAGTTCAAAACACTGCTGATCAGGATGCTCACAGAACTGGTTAATTTTAGTCACGAATTAGAGGAACATATGAAGGCTAAACTAATTGAAATGAAGGGAAATGCAAAGGAAACCAATAGTGATGGAAAGGAAACTGGGACTCAAATCAAGGGAGTGGACCAGAAGTAAGAAAAAAGTGACCAAACAGAAAAGAATGAAGAAACAAGAATTCAAAACAATGAGGAGAGGGGCTTAGTAACCTCCAAGACATCTTTAAACATTCCAACATCCGAATTATATGGGTACCAGAAGGGGAAGAGGAAAAGAAACAAGTGGAAAACTTATTGGAACAAATAATGAAGGAGAACTTCCCCAATATGCCGAGGGAAATAGACTTCCAGCAAGTCCCAAAGAAGTTACTTCCAAAGAGGAACAACACCAAGGCCCAACATAATTACATTTACCAAGATTATAAAGATAAGGAGAGAGTCCTAGAAGTAGTAAGACAAAAGGAGAGAGCTACCTACAAAGGAGTTCCCATCAGACTGTCAGCTGATTTCTCAAAAGAGACCTTATAGGCAAGAAGGGGCTGGAAAGAAGTATTCCAAGTCATGAAAACCAAAGACCTATAACCAAGATCGATCTATCCAGCAATGCTTTCATTTAGAATGGAAGGGCAGATAAAGTGCTTCTTCAGATAAGGTCAAGTTGAAGGAGTTCATCATCACCAAGCCCTTATTATATGAAATGTTAAAGGGACTTACCTAAGAAATATAAGATGAAAAAAAATATGAACAGTGACAGGACAGCAAACTCACAGTTATTAAGAACCACACCTAAAACAAAAGCAAACTAAGAGGACAGCTAGATCAGGAGTGGAACCACAGAAATGGAGATCACATGGAGGGTTAGCAACAGGGGAGTGGGAGGAGGAGAGGGGGGAGAAGGTACAGAAAATAAGTAGCATAGACAGTAGGTAGAAAATAGGGAGAAGGGCAAGAATAGTATGGGAAATATAGAATCTAAAGAACTTGAGACACGTGGACATAAACTAAAAGGGGAGGAATGGTGAGGATGGAGGTCTGCAGGGTGGAGGGGAATGAAGGGAGGGAAATGGTTCAACTGTAATGGCATATTCAATAAAATATATTAAGAAAGAAAAAAAAGAATTAGCTCAAATGGTGAAGGGTATTAAATTATACCTGTGAATTCAAATTTGCTCCAGGAAGCCCAAGTGCAGCAAGGGCAGGATCAAGAGTAGGAGCTCCCAAGGCAGCCAATGGAACAGCGCCAATCTGTGAAATGACAAATTTTATTTATTTAAAATTTCATTTTTCTTTGCATTTTGTGTGTGTGTGTGTGTGGGGAGGTTGTCAACTTATTCTTCCTTCTAAAGGGCAAATAATTAGTTCAAGTTTGTAGGCTATGTGACTGCTATTACACCTACTTGGTTATACCACTGTAGGTTGAAAATAGGAACACATAAAAAACCCCAGAATTTATTTATAAAAAATTGTGTATTTATTCTCATGTTTAAACTTTAGTCACTTTCAAAGTACTCTCCACTTGATGCAATATACCTATAGAGATTTGTCCACCGCTCAAAGGAGTTTTTGAACTCATCAATTTTGATATCTTTTAGTGCTTCTGCTGTTTTTTGTTTCACCTTATGAGCACTAGCAAAATGTTTCCCTTTAAGGACTTTGTCCAGGTAAACAAAAAAAGTCATCGCCTGGGGAGCCTTCAGTGGAATAGGGAGAGTGGGTGGGACCTGGGGGTCATGTCCCTTTTGGTCGAACGCATGCTTGAGTTGCAGGCCAGGTCCCCAGTTGGGGGTACCTGAGGCAGCCAACTGTTTTTCTTGCACACTGGTGTTTCTCTCCCTCTCTAAAAATAAACTAAATCTTAAAAAAAATAGTAATAATTTAAGACACAAACCATGCAAAATCTTACAGCCCCGAGGGCAGTCTGACCTTCTCTATAAGCACTATACTGAAAGTGTTTCAATTTCAATTGAAATTTTTAGTTTCAATTTTTAATAAATATAAGGTTCTAAATTTCTGTAGTTAGCTATATACTCAGTTCTGTATTAATACCATTATATAAGGTATTTCAGTTATTACATAATTTTGTACATCAGAGATATCTACAAACTTCCCAGATCTGCATTTCATAAGTGACAAACAACCAAAGTCATACTAAAAAAGCTGGGAATTCATGATCTCAGTCTTTCTATACCATGCAGTTCATTTAATAGTTAACTAAACCACTTAGGCAAAATGATTTAATGAAGGAATATCATGAAGTTTTCTAGTCGAGGCTCCATCATTTGCTTTACCTCTGAATACCCTGACCAGCTACAATCTTTCTTAACGGCTGTAATACATGGTATTTAAAGAAACTTTTGGCTCTAAAATCAACTTTTTATAGCATTATCAGGGTAGAAACATTAGCCAGTAAAATTTTCTTCAACTTGAATATTTTATCTTCCCCATATGAAACATATCCACGAATTCATTTTTATTTCATGCCACCTACTTAATTAAAACCTTAAAGTAAGAACAAAGAACAAAATGCACTGGAAAAGGAAAAAATTGAATTTCACCTTTATTTTTTTTCCTGGTCCAAGCCTTTTAAAGAGCATGTTCAACAGAAGTCTTATGCTACATGAGATTTTTTCATATTATTGGGTCACTTTGAGAGTTGGTGGCAAAACCAATACAACAGATATTTGTGATTTTCACAATGTTCTTTCTTAAAATGAAAATCTCTAAGAACTATTTAGTATTTATGATTGCAACATAGCCTTTTACAACATTCTACATGTGACACATCATGCTACAGACTACAATTGCAACAATGCCTTAAAAACTCATATATGTTCAGGTTTACCCACAATTCTGTGCTCTTTTCTATCCTTTAAGCTATCAACAGAGCTAGTACCTGGGTAAGTGGGTTAGGAGTAGGCAGGAGTCCACCACCTGGCAGAAGACCTGCCACTGCATTAGCTGGTGCCAACAGAGACAAAGCCTTAGTCTCATCAGGAATAACTCCTGCAGAGAAACAACCTTGCATTAGAACACACACGTTTGCAAGACAGAAAACACACAAAAACACCCAGAAAATGTCTCCCTGATACACCACCTGAGTTTGTTGAAAGTACTTATGTTCGCTAAAACATAAAGCTTGATTTCTATGATTATTTATCATTAATTTTATGTCAGAAAGAAACTTCAATGTGTGAAAATTTGTTTCCTTTTTTCTCTACAAATGGTTAAGTTTCTAGAGTAAAAAAAAATAGCACAATACACACTACTTTTTTGTTAACACTGCCAAGATTTCATCACCTGTACTCGATTTTTAAGTCATGAACCAAACGTAAGCAAGCACAGTCGGTTCTCCAGGGGTGTGCTCTCAACTTTCAAAAGCTGTTTTATGAACAACGACTCGTGTCGGCTGCTTCACTATAAAGCACACAGAAAAATCAAGATACACAAGACAAAAAAAGTTTGATTTAGGGGTTAATAATATGGTACAGTTACTATGATTTTCTTTTACACCTACTATACAAATTTTGTAAAAATTAAGAGAAGAAAGTATGTAAAAGGAAATATTCTGTTGGAATCAAGTGTAGGGCTTTTGCTGACTCATGAAAATGAATGTTTCTGAAGGTCTCTGAATACACACTGGATGTGTGTGAGTAGTGAGAGATAGAGAGAGAGAGAGAGAATAGGTAAAACAACATGGCACATTCCTTACCTGTATAGTAAAATGCTTTATGTTCCAACATGTGCCATGCTAACCATACCAAAAAATGCTACTATACGGTGTGAGTTCAAAAGCTAACTTAGCCGAACTCCTAAAGCCAAAAACAACATGTATGTCTGTTTTTAAAGCCTAATCTGTGTATTCAGATAAAAATCTAAGGGTCCTAAGACAAATATTTATGTAGACAATTTAAATTCTATCCAACAGCAAAAGCCCTATACAAATGGATTAATCTGTTAATGTGCCCAAGCCCCCAAAATGAGAGTTCAATAATACAATTAAACTACATATTTGCAAATACCAGTAGTATTTCTGTAATACATATTAAGAAACTGCATCTCATCATAAAACATACAATATGTACAGGGCACTTAAGAGAAACTGGATAAGCTGCAGAAGAAAACTGTTGGGTGGTATTTTCAGCAGGGCCTGGTATATAGTTCAGGCTGAACCAGGGAAAAGAACTGTAAAACACAACAACAAAAAAGAAAAACCACTGTTAAATAAAGGTAATGGTTCCTTCCACCTATACTGAGAAGTGCCGATAATATCAACAAATGTACACTACACAGCACTGTTATCTTGCTTGTGTCAGAGCTGTCATCAATTTAGATACCAAGAGTTATGGAGGGAGGGGGAGGGAGAAGATCATTTAGATATAGGGCATTAATGCATCAATATTAACAAACCTACAAAGATTATGGGATAATCTTGCATGCAAAATTATGTCTCAAGAGGATAATATTAAATATCAACATCTTACTCAAATTAGTGCATATGCAACATTTCTGGCAAACTAAAATCCTCTTGAGTTTATTGTGAGACACCTGATAGAAGATCTGCATCCATTACAAAAAAAAGTCATGCATCTGATCCTCTGATTAAAAAAAGACTATTTAAAAATAAAACTACAATTTAAAAATAGCAATGAGGCCCCTCACCAGTTAATTTTCATGCGTCAAGAGTATTTTTTTTACTGCTGCTTTGATAGAACCATGAAATACTGCATGAATGTGTAGAAATGAAAGAAAAAGAAACAGACAAAAGAAACAAACATTAACCAAGGAACCTAAATACCCCCCAAATCCATTACTATTAAAGAGTTCCTTCCAAATCCAGCTATCTCAGTTTTACCAATCAAGACTATTTATTCCTTACCGTAGACTGTGTCTATTGTTCTAAAACATGACGGAGAACCAACACCAAAGTGTAAGAGCTAAAACTAGGGTGAATGGTGACAAATGGATTAAGTACATCAGTTATTTAGTGGAGATAACATTAATACAGCATACCATACCATTAATTAAATACACCAAAAAATAAATTTCAGAACTAAATATTTTGGCAATTCTATATACACTTCTAAATATTTCACTTTCAAAACAGATCCAGAAAAATTACCACGGTCTAAAAATATTGATGAATGCCAATTATATGATATACTGTATTATGTTCAGGGCTTGGGTACTATGATATAATACTTTGCCAATAAGAATTCTTTACATTTAAAGGCTAATGTTTAGCATATTACTCACATGATTTGACCCTTGTTCCAAAAACTATCTGTATTTACTTATCCTAAATTTGAATTCTGTAAATTTTCTCTTGGTGATAAGTCTTATCCTACAATAGCACACTGATATAAAAGGAACTGCTTAATCAAAACACACTAAATCAAATGTTTATCAGCATATATATATATATTTTTAAAACCTTAAAATTGAGTTCACACACTTTAATATCAGAGATAGATGTACTATATTATACAGCATGCCTTCAACCCACCTATAACACAACTTAATTTCTTTAGACAACCGCAAAGGCAATTTTTCTAAGTCTTAAGGATTAGACATTTCACAACTTGTACAAGGTATGGTGTAAATGTTCACACTGGTACTCAAAGATCTGAGATAACATCTAAAATTCACAGCATCAAGATTCTGCTTCCACTGACCAATACATTAAGGAAAGGGAAAGCATTTAAAACTTCATCAGCATTAACTTAATGCTGTAAATTAACTTAAAGACTAGTAATTATTAACTTAATTAAAATCCAGTAATTTCCCATTTCACTTATTTCTTTGTCAAAATTTAGTTACCAAAAAGAAAATAAAGTAGCAATACATTGGGAACAAAGAAATTATAAAATATGGCTTAGAAAATTTTACAAAATGGAATTAAATAGTGCTGTCTTGTCACAGTGGCTTTTTTAGATCCAAAAACCCTGCTCATTATTTCTGTCAAATTACTTTAACAGCCTAAAATGTAAAAAGAGAGAAAATGTAGTTAACAAATGGTTACACCAGGAAAACACTTGGGGGACTTGAGTGCTTGCTGGCCTTTAGTTAATGTCTAGAATCCCCTGTAGCTGCAGAGGACCCACTGTTTTTCAGTCATCTGGAAGAGTTTTGCATTTGCCTTCTCCACTACAAAAATCACACACACAAATAACAGAGAGAAGAATTTATTATTTAGAGATATTCTAGAAAATATAGCAAGAATGAACAAGAAAATCTGGCAATAAAAACAAAACACCCAGTGCCCATCTGGCACCTAAACTATAGGAAATCTTGAACTTTCATACAAACCAAAATCATTGCAACCCTTGGTATACTGGAATTCAATGTAGGATATATACATATATATAAAATATATTAAAGTTATCAATGAGAAAAAGAACTAAGAAAATGAAACCTAGTCATTTATTCAAAAACAGAAATAACATTTTACATTGATTTGAAGGTTCCTGTGTCCATTCACCTTCAGTACTTCTTAATAAAACTCAACATTTACTAAATAGATGTATCTTAAGGAATTACAATTAGGTTATGGTTTTAAAGAACTTAAAAATGTTTTAAAAGAATGGAAAGGTTAACTATCTTATAAAAACATCTGATTTCTGATTTTTAGAATTAAAAAATCTTGCAGCAACTTAAAATATGGACCACAGTATAGCAAGGGTTTCAAAATGTTAATTGCTTATATTTTTAACATGCTACTAGCGCTCACTCTAAAACTATACTGAGGTAGATGGTCATCATAGGATGCCCACACAGATAGTTAAACAAAGCACAAACCTTCTGCATATGGTACGACTATCAATGCTCTGTCAACGAATACAGTGTTTGTCAGATGCTGTGCCACAACTGCTGAGTCCGGATCATGGAATTTAACAAAGCACACACGGGATGAGACTGGCAAAGGTGAATCACTGAAAAATAAATATATAACATAAAAATAGAGAAAGAGAGTATCAGGCTGAAACACATACATATGATTCATAAACCCACACCTACATTTTGAAAACAAAACAGGCAGCTCAAGTACTTATTAATTAGTTTAAAAAATCCATTAAAACCATGTAGCAAAGCATATATACAACCACTGGTGATTTTACAGTTTACCAAGTTACAAAGTCTAAAACTAAAATTTCAGAGTTTAAACAGACTACACAAGTGTCAACATTTTGAAACTAATACCAATACTAGTTATGTTCAGATACAGGTAACAAGTAAGTAGTCTTGGCTTAGAAAACTCTTCAGAGTAAAAAACCAGAATTTTCCAATTCAGGAACAAAAGAATATTGTGGTAAAGTACATCTAGTTGACAACTGAGTTTTCCTGACCCACATACTAAATAAATACCCTATCCTATACCTACAGCAGAGAAACAAAAAATTTAAGCATTCATGGGGACAGTACTCTACACCCCTAGTATTACCATTGTGCAAAATCTCAATAAGCAAAGGAGTCACTTCCCTCAGCAAATTGCTCTTAGATAAAATAAGTGATGATGTACTGGTGGTAGCTGGTAAGATAAATTTAAAAAGGCGCACATTTTTAGTTTTTTTTTTTTTTTTTTACAACATAAGGTAGTTCAAATTTCTACCACAAAAAATTCCATGAAATGCAAAGAGCAAGTAAAGGCAGGGGCTGATTCCTAATCCCAAACCAAAAGTCATTTTAAAACCAATGCATTACCAACGGTAGTAATCACACCATCCCCAATTACACATTAGAATCACCCCTGGAGGGAAAAACAACAACAACAACAAAAAACCTGGGCTCTCTACTCCACCAGGGGTATCAAACCCATGGCCCATGGACCCCATGCAGTCCAGGATAGCTATGAATGAGGCCCAACACAAAATCGTAAACTTACTTAAAATTAAAACCCTTTTTCCTTTATTTTAATTCTCTCTGGCAATTTTAAATATATGCACCCAGGGTAAAGAATCCTGCTTTACTTATAAGCCAATTATATCCTAAGACACAATAATGAAAAGGAAAATCCTATAGTATCTTTGAAAGTTATTAAATGAGGCTTATTGTGAATCTTTCTAATAAACTGGACTTCAAGCGAACATAAAAATGTATTTACATCAGACTTGGTCACCCTGGATATTTTCAGAGAGAAGTACTTGCTGCAAAAACGATGCTCCCCCCACTAATTTGTGCACTGACATGAAAATAAAAACTTATTACTTATAATGAAGACTAACACAAAGCTATTAACCTCAGATCTTAAACCTGTTAGTATTTACAAGTTTACCTAAAGGCATTTAGGTAAATGCCTCTTAGATACTAAGCACACATCCCAAGTTAGGTTCAAAGCAAAGTTGGCAATATACAGACAGGCTATTTAAAACATCTTATTCTAAAGGTTTACTGCTAATGTTTTTGAAAGGAAACTATTTTTTAAAGTAGATATAACAATGATTTTTAATGCAAAAAACTACTGGTGAAAAATTTAACAATATGACATCCAGAGCAGTGGAAAGAATGCAATTCCAGCAGTTTTAGTACTAAAACTATTATAGCACTTTGTATTCCTTTCTGACATCCACATTCTTAGCACTAAATTAAAAAGCACTTTAAATGCTATCATTTGATAGTCTTAACACTAACATAATGCCTTGGAACGTAGTATGCACTTAAATTTCTTAAATAAAAAAAAAAAAAAAAAAGAAAAGACCTTTACCATCTCTTCAACACTGTCATTGACTAAAGGAAAAAAATGACACTCAAGTTGTCATTTCATAATCCTTATGAAGAACATAAGGATAATGAACAGTTCTTTAAAAAGAAATTAGAAAGTACTGCCTACATGCTTACAATATATTTCCACTTACTTGGCAATACTTAAATGATTAATATTTTTTCTACCCACTGATCATAGGAAAGCTACCATTATTACCTGGGCTATACCAAACCTGCAAGTGGTGGTGAGGTAAAATATGAATAATTTAAATACCATGGAAAAGACAGTCACAGTAAGAAAACTGAAAAAGGCAAATAATCCATCTCTTCCCACTTTATATGGTCATCTTTTTTTTTTTTTAAAGATTTTATTTGTTTATCTTTAGAGGGGAAGGGAAGGAGCGAGGGAGAGAAACATCAATGTATGGTTGTCTTTCGTGCGTCCCCTGCTGGGAACTGGCCTGCAGGGAACCGGTCTGCAACCTGGGTATGTGCCCTGATTGGGAATCGAACCGTGCTTGTCTGGTTCGCAGGCCCGCGCTCAATCCACTGAGCTACACCAGCCAGGGCTATATGGTCATCTTAAAACCATTGGTATGTGACCCCACAATTATATTCTTACAATTTCTCAATTAAAATTAATTAATAAGAGACACATATTAAGATAGAAAATGGATGCTTGAAT
Source organism: Artibeus jamaicensis (assembly GCF_021234435.1). Taxonomy (NCBI): domain Eukaryota; kingdom Metazoa; phylum Chordata; class Mammalia; order Chiroptera; family Phyllostomidae; genus Artibeus; species Artibeus jamaicensis. Next base: position 18,148,165 of record NW_026522025.1, on the reverse strand, counting down.
TTAACATTCATACTGTATTCTGTGCAAGTAGCCCTTCTAATGTAGGGCTACTACATCTAAAAATGTAGTTGTCTTTACTCCTTATCTTTAAGAATATAAATGAGGCAAGACAGTGAAAAGAACTAAGGAAAAAGATGAAGCGAGCTCTGTGTGATGCTCTGCCCTTTACCTAGAGTGGTAGAACTGTGTCTAATGGTTTCTTCAAGTGTCCTCCTAAGGGTTGACAATCTTCTAGGATGCATACAGAAAATTTAGATGTTTCCCATCAAGGCCACTGAATCTTAGAATCCCTTTTATATAGACTCTGATTCTTTTACAAGATGTGTAGTTAATATTTTTATCCACTGAGAACTTCTAATTCAGGCCACTGACACCACTCTTTCAACTCCCACCTTAATGCTGTGCTAAACCATTTGAGTAGAGAACTTTGAGCTTATAAACAAAATCATCTCCTAAGATACCCCAAATAGCAGGTATGTGAGAATGGTAACATCTGCCTGAAAACTTGACCCCGTTGACCTTATATGCCCTCTTCCTCATTGTGTTGTCGGTTTTGAAGAAATACAGAAAAATGCTGCATTTAAATTTTTTCCTTCAAGGCAAACTAAGTTCTCTTCCTTACCTAACAATACTAAGTTAATCATTTGATGATTAAAGTATTTTTAATCACTAAAATAATTTAAATAATTTATTTAAATAATAAATTTAAGTATACTTGCAATGTTACAGTAGCCTTTACTGTATAACTTTGGGATACATTTTCCTGGGATTATTATCCTATCAACACTTCAGTTATATTTCCCATCATGAAATCCCACTAAAACCAAACACTTGAAGAACACCCACTAACTGTAAAAAAGTTAATTCCACTCACAATTGCTGGGTTAAATAAAAAAGGAAAAAAATCATGACTGCCCTGGCTGCTGTGGATCAGTGGATTGAGTGCTAGCCTGCCAGCCTGCAAACTGAAAGGTCACCAGTTCTATTCCCCAGTCAGGGCACACACACCTGGGTTGCGGACTACACTCCAGTTCAAAGGCAACCAATGACCAATGGATGTTTCCCTCTTCTCCTTCTCCCTCCTTCCCTGCCCCCGCTATAAATAAACAAACAAATAAATAATCCAATTATATCCAACTTGATGTGTCACACTATCAGTCATGTGACTTTTAACTTCCTCTTAAGAAAATCATGATCAAGCAATACTGAACAATAAAATTGAAGTTCCAAATAATAGATCTGACACTGGTAGAGTACTTTGGGCATACAAAACCACCTACATGAAATTCTAAATTCTATCTTACTCCATTTGTAAAATGGGGTAAGATACTTTCTCCATCTGGGTTTGTGAGGGCTGAATAAGATAAAATAGGAAAGCATCTAGCATATAATAGACATACAAACAATGCTGAATTTCCAACAAGCATTTTAGGAACTAGAATTAAAGTAAATATTTTTCTTTTAAAAAGACAACAACTGGAGGAAACGGTGATGGATACTTTCAATGGCTGCAGGGCTATCACACTGAAGAGAGGATTAGAATATTATTTGTTGTGAAGACAGTTTGATAACTGGGTAAAACTATAGGACAGCATCTTCTGGTTTAAAAGAACCAAGAAATACATGGATTCAGTAATGAAACAAAGAGCAACCTTCTTGAGGACACTGTTACTAAAATGTTTGCCAATATACAGATCTCAAGATTCTCACCTCCCCACCCCTCTGGGCATGGGCTCAGTCATGTATGTACATTAAAATGCCACATTCTTAATACTGAAGACCCCAAGGGCCTTACATTCTGGACGAGGAAGAGTTAAACTTAACTTGCTGATTGGTGCTATAGAGAAAAACAGTGTAGTTGAGTTGAACAGAGAATACAGGAGCAGGGAAGATATATTTTTATATAGGGTAATCAGCAAACAATTCTCTGATTAGGTGGCATTTCTGCAGTAAAATGAAATAAGTGTGTCATGGCCACATCTAGAACAAAAGAGTTCCAGGTGCAAATGAATGCCTTCAGGGGTGGAAAAAAAATACTCTAAAAAAAATATCATGGCCAAATGTGTTTATAAGTCACAATTTTATGTAAATCCAGCCATTTAATCTTTAAGAGCCAAGTTTTGAAATGATGAACCCTCTTGGACTACTAGGACTCCACAGCACATTATCACCAGCAAGATATCGAAGAAAACTGTAACAAGCTTAAAGTGTCAATAAAGTGTTTCCAAATTGTGCTGTCAGATTAGCTACTGAGATTTAAATTTAGCAAAAGCAGATTAGCTACTGAGATTTAAATTTAGCAAAAGCAGATATCTAAACAAGTACTCTTCAATTCAGGAAGACTACTAAGGTAATAATATAGTATCTACCATATTGTAACTGCGTACATTTTCAGAAGAGAAAATAAAATAGTCTGTATATATGGGAACATATATGAAGGACTCAAAGAGCAAAAACGTGTCAATACATAACTCCTTCCAATAAAGTCTTCTTAATGTACAGTATCCCCAAACCATGCTATCTGGTACATATCAACTATCCTGGTTACATGATGAAACTACTCCTTTAATTATAAAACATAAAAGCCATGATAGGAAAAGATGAACCAGAAAGCTGTCTGTACCTCTGTCATCTTTTTAAACAATGAATTACAAAAAGAGCAATCTTCAAAATAAAGTCCTTCGAGATCAGCAACTGTAACTAAATTCTTAACAACTTCTGGGACTAGAAAGAATTATTTTGTAAATAATTCCAGTATCTCAAATACTTTGAACCACAACATGATTACTATAATCAAATGTGTCACCCATTTCCTGCCATTTACTGTTTATTGATTTTATTAACAGTATAATAAGGGATATGGTGTGAGAAAAAGTAACAGCAAAACAACTAGTTCTGTATGTTCATATTATGAAAGCTATTTGTCCTTCATTACCAAAACAAATCAAGTTTCTATTCAAAATAACTAATATAAATACATGTTTCCAGAACTGTACACTTCATGCAAATAATTAAAAGTCTTACCCCATGTACATTCCCCTAAAAATTAAAGATACAATTTGAAACCACTAAGAATCATTTAAAAATATTTTAAAGAGTGATGAAATCATCAACTTCTATTAATTATATTGGTGTACCAATGTAGTGCATATAGTAATGATTTATTACACCCACCCAAACAGCAGATCGCTATTTCCTGTTTAGTACTTAAGTGACAACATTAAACTATGGGGGGTGGGAGAATATACCGGCAGTAACATTTGAATTTTCACTCTTCTGAAAGAATGCATGATTGTTTCATTTCTAATGTTTGTTTTACTCTTTATCATCTTATCTAACTTCATAGCTTCTTTAAATTACTTCTTTATAATTCAGTCATTTAACATTTATGAGATTAAAAAATAAAAAAATGTGGGACAAGATAAAAACAAAAAGCCATATTCTAAGTTAAAAATTTTTAATGGTAAAATATCATAAATATATACATTATTTAAACAAAAGTTAACTTTAGCTTTCAGCTATTAGTCGTTTTTGTCATTAAAATTAAGTACTCTGGTTCACTGAATTTACTGTTTGCCAAACAGCATTAACTCTGTATTCACTAGGCCAATATCACGGAACAATACTTAGCGATAAGTGAACCACCGACTAGAAAGTTAAATAATAAATTTACACTGAAATGAACAATTTTGTTTCTTCCCAAAGAGCTCCCAAATCAGAAACATTTGATTAACCAGAACACATAAAATGCAGGTACGTTACTTTAATGGCCCGAGGAACGACCACGTTGGCACAATTTAAGTTGGAAAAAAAGTCTGAGATTAAGAGCGTCTCTACATCCTAAAAACCCTGGCCCTGCCTCTGTATCAGTAGGCACAATATGCAGACTCTTTCCGAAGTAATGCAACAGCCAGCCTCACTACAGCTGCACGGGCCTAGGAAATGTTGTGGTTAGGCCCCGGGCTGGGGCGGAGTTAGCAAAAATGATGGTGGACGATACTCACTCCGGCGGGAAGAGGCGCAGTTCGTCGATCTTGCCTAGGAAACCGAAGAGGGTCCGCATCTGCTCAGAGCTAGCGCTCGGGGAGACATTAGTCACCTGGATTACCTCCGTGCCGCCACCTCCGACGCCGCCGCCGCCTCCGCCACCCGGCCCGCCGCTGGGGCCTGGGCCCGCAGTGCTGGGGACAACGGTAGTATTGCTCATGGCGCAGCTCGCGATCTCGCTCCTGCTTTAACACATCAAACACACAACAGACAGTGAGAGGGAAGGGAAAGAGAACCGGTTCGTGGAAGAGGAGACAAGACGGTGTCCTTTAAAGCTGCTGCTGCCTCCGCCGCCGTTTCTCTACCCCTCCGCTGGCTGAGGGTGAAGGAGAGAGCGCGCGGTAGAGTTGGAGACCAAGAGAAAATAAACGGCCACCCACACCCCGCCTCCAACACGTCACTGGGGGCTGAGCTACCCACAAGGCCTTGCGGTGACTGGCGCGTAGGCACTGGCTCCGCCCCACACAGACCTAGCTAAACTCGCCAGCAGCCAGGACCGCCAGACACTCCACAGTCTAGGAAAATAACGTCATCCCTTTTCACTACCGCGCTTTTGTTTCTGGTTTGTTTGTTTGTTTTTTTAAAGACAAATGGAAGGCATCACTTTTTTAAAAAGGCAATATTTACAACCCTGCAAAAAAAAAGTTCATTTTGGTAACCATTCTTATTAAAAATGCCCAAGATATTTTTTATACAAAGAATCACTACAGATTTGTGTAGTTACTAATGAAATTTCCACCCTACCTACCAAGATTTTCCTCTTCACTATCATAGAATTTTCTCAATCTTTACATACACTCTGGTAACAATAAATTTTATAATTTGCTTTGTCAGTAAACCTTCAAAAATATCTTTTTTAATGTTACACTTCCTAGTGCTTTGTAAGCTACTTTCAAAGCACATTGTACAGTATCTAAATACATTCAAATACAAGATATGAACACTGCAGAAAATTTTGCTTTACACACACATTATTCCTTAAAACTTTTTGAAGCTTTTGACTATACAAATGTACTTGCTTAATTTTTCAACCTCATCTAAATTTTACTTTCATCCAGTTATTCAATGACTTGCAGTTCCCCAAACCTGACAAAATCTTTCATGTCACTGTTACTAACGACTTCCCTCTTACCTAACTGCCATTTTGGGTAGGGCCTTTCTTCCATTACTGTCACAACTTGTGCAAGCAGTTGCTTAACTAGGGATAGTGAATTAATAAGGAAAGTGTTGTTAATATTGGGAGGGTTTCATTTGGAAGGGAGTGGATGGATGTGTGAATATGAGCTTTTAAAGGAGAGGGGTGCCCCCTTTGATCGGAAACAAATCTTTTTAGTTGAACATCTTCTCGATTTGGAGGATGGATGCTTGTGGTGTTTTGGTGAAACATTGAATCGCTCAGGAGATTCAGTTCCACTACAGCCCAGCTTTTCCACCCTGTGACTTCTGGCTTTTCTCAAACATAAAGGCACCTCTGAAAGGGAGGGGATTTCAGACTTTCGATGAGATTCAGGAAAATACAATGGAATTGCTGATGACAACTGAGAGAACTGTGTGCAGTCCTAAGGTGTCTACTTTGAAGGGGACTGAGGTATCATTGTCCTATGTACCATGTTGTATCTTCAGTGAATATCTCTATTCATATTACATGGCTGGATACCTCTGGACAGACCTTGTAATTGACATGCATCCCTCCTTACCCACAAACCCATGAATTTTCTGGGTCATTTTAGGACCTAGTACAATGTCTGTCACATAATTAATGACCAATAAATGTGTTGAACACACACATAAATATGCCTTAATACACAGCCACTTATTCCATGAGAATTGGTAAATAATTTATCTGATCCTGAATATTTTTGGAGGTCAAAACCTGAGGCCTTATGAAATATTTCCATTAGAAAATTCTGTTATGGAATAATGCAGTCAAGAGTATAATTTGTGAGAGATCAGAACACTAAATTACATAGATCTGATGTAGAGCCAACTGGCTAGTTTACTTATCAGCTAAGTCACTCCTGCTAGCTCTTATACAAAAGAAGGATGAGTTGGTGAATGTAAGCCTTAGGAAAATTATAAATTACAACTAATTGTGTATTAGTCGTAAATGTATATCTGTGAATATAAAAATGTCTAATTTATTCTCTCATTTTGAGAATGATATACATAAATGTCAATTACAGATTCTTAACAATTTGATCAAATTAATTGTGTATGGGGTCCTACAGAATGGAAGTTGCCCCAGGGGCCCGGCCACATCAGAAATCTAAGTCAGTCAGCCTACATTTCCGAAGAAACACCTGTTAAGGAAATTACCAATCAAAATCCTCCAAATAAACTCTAGGGGGCTTACCTTAACCTAGAACAGAGAATTTCAATCTTTTTCATCTCATGGCACATATAAACTAATCACTAAAATTCTATGGCACATTAGAAAATGATGATTAGGCAAAAAGAAGTGTAAATGTGATTCACTCACACCAGATGGCTATTGTACTGGCTGTTGTAATTTCTTTATTTGACAATCTAAGTTAAAAGAGGTCAGTGCCCTTAAGTATTCAGGTAATATATATTTTAAAGTTTTTTGAGGCATACAGTTTGAAAATTGCTGTCCTAGTAAATAAGACCTGCTAAAGCCTAAGAAGAAAATTGCCTATCTCCTGGCCAGTCACACCATTTCCACATTGCCTTTCCTAATAGTCTAAAACTCGCTCTTGTCCAAAACCCTTTGGGAAGAATGCCCTACTGCTTGTGAGGCAGTATACTCATCATTCCATGCGCTGTTCCCCTTGAATGAAGGTTGTTACTAAATTGTTCTAGTTTTGCCATATGACAGACAAGTTCAATTCTTAGTAGGAGTGCCTACTATGTGCCAACATGCATGCCACAATGTTGTGTGATAAAAGGAAAAATATCTCAAGGGCAAGATTCATGCACAATGCATGAATCTTTTTATTCTCTGTGGTAGAGATACAAAAATCTTTTACATTACTCTACACGTTTTTGTATGTTTGACATTTTCATAATTACACATTGAAACCAAAAAAATAGTCCTGTGATAAAACCTTTTAAATAATCATAAGTCAGTTTTGTATATAATAACTTATTGAACATACAGATAGATGATGCTTCTACAGGAAGAAACAAAGCAGAAAAATTTTATTCTAATATAGATTATTTTTTAATATTTTATTTCAAATCACCAAGCAGCTAGAAAAAAATATTGGACTTAGAGCCAGAAGGTTGGCTTAAAATACTACCCTGTCATTTACTAAGCATGATTTGAGGAAATTTCGCTTCACTGCTAAGAAACTACTTCAGTTAGGAGCTGACTGAGGAGGTGAATCATATTCTTAAGATCCTTCTAGGATTTAATAAGTAGATTAAGTAATTAAATGTTTTGCATACTATTGTCTGTTTTCCATAGAAATGAAATGGCTGAAAGCAAGTAGCAAATATTTCAAAGCTAATAACAAATTTATCCAATCTATACTAGTTTTAAATCACTTCAGATTTCTTCAGGATTCCAATTAACCAAGACTCTAAGAAGTACAGAATTTAGAGACAGGTATCATGTCTGTCTTATTCACTTTAACTCCAGGATCATAAGACACTGCTTAAAAACTTGGAAATTCTTTCAAATACTATGCACCTGCTATTATAGTCTAGGATTTTTCCTAGTCATTTGGTAATATGCAGAGAAAGCACAGGCATTGTCCCTGATCTCATAAAATATCAGGCCTAGTATGGGAAACTTCTCGGAACTCTCTCTAAAAATAAATAAATAAAATGTAAAAAAAAAGGGGGGACAGAGAGAAAGGCCCAGAGGGTATGATCAGGTTTGAAGAAAAGTAGGAGAACCATTCCTTTTGAATGAATGCTTTCCAGTTTATTTTTTACAGAGACTTAATGACGATCCTACCTGTCAGTATCATGTGAAAAATGTAAGTATAGGGAAGGGTCATAGCTCATTTTTGGGAATGGGTTAGGGCAAGCTTCCGGTTACAGCTAAATGATAAATATTACCAGGGTTAATGTTATTTGTAATCCAAAGCAAAAAGTATTGTCCTTTTGGCCTATATAGTTATATTTGGCTTGTATATACATTTTATACTACATAATTGCTGATATGCTTTTAAAATACAGAAAATAATTCACAGGATCCCCATAATGGGACCCTAAAGCTCACTGGTGGGGAACCACCACCAGCACACTAAGAAAATTTAAACTGATGCTTAATACTGGCAAGAAGTCTGTCAAAGAGTATTAGAAAATCATGCTTTAAGCAAAACCTCAAAAACAATAGCAACCCTCTGTCATAACAAATTTAGATCTTTCTAGTCTCAAACTGCTAAAAGATCTCATGTATAAAAGAATGAAATTAGATTGCTATATTACACCATAAGGATTCAATCCTTGACTCTACTTACTGGTTTGGTAGTAATAAACAGCACAAACGCTGACTTTTCTGGTTTCAAAAACACAAACAATAAAATTAAAAATAAACAAGTGGGGCTCTGGCTGGTGTGGTTCAGTGGATTGAGTGTCAGCCTGCAAACCAAAGGATCGCTGGTTTGATTCCCATTTATGGCACGTGCCTGGGTTTTGGGACATGTCCCAGGTGGGGGGGAGGGGGTACATGAGAGGCAACCACACACTGGTGTTTCTCTCCCTCTCTTCTCCTTCCCTTCCCCTCTCTCTAAAAACAAATAAAATCTTTTACAAATAATTTAAAAAATTAACAAGTGGGACTACATAAATTAAAAAGCTTCTGCACAGCAAAGGAAACCATCAAAAAATGCAAAGACAACCTATGGAATGGAAAAAGATATTTACAAACTATATATCTGAAAAGGGGTTAATATCTAATATGAATAGGGAAGTCATATAACTCAACAGGAAAAAGCAAATAATCCAATTAAAAAATGGGCAAAGGACCTGAATAGACATTTGTTTAAAACAGATATATGAATGGCTAACAGTTACAGAAAAAGATGTTCTGCATCCCTAATCTTTAGAAAAATGCAAATTCAAACCACAATGCTATCACCTCATGCCTGTTAGAGTGGCTTGCATAAAAAAGACAATAGGTAACAAACGCTGGGGAGGATGTGGATAAAGAGGAATCCTTGTGCACTACTGGTGGGATTGTAAATTGGTACAGGCACAATGGAAAACAATATGCAGGCTCCTCAAAAAATTAACAATCAAATCACTACAAGATCCAACAATCCTATTTCTGGGAATATATCTGAAGGAAATGAAAAAACTATGGTGATGTGATTTTGCTTCAGTCATAGTTGGTAGGCTTAAGTGATTAATGCATGTGAAAAGCTATTATTCCAAACTGGAACACATGACCTATGTGACTCCAGGAGGCTGACAAGTAATTCAACAACCTTTGTGCCCTGCGGTAGGGGGTTGGTCTGCAAGCAATAAATATGGTATCTGAGCCATTGTGTGTCAAGGAGGGAACTTCCATGATGCAGATAAAGATGTAGGAAATCTCTGCCAGACTGATACTCTTATCTGATTAACCCTTTTTCCCAAACCCCTTACCAATTGTTTCCTCTCCTTATAAAGATGGTTGGCTTGAGGTAAGATGTTAAGACAGTTTATACGAGTAAATAACCTGCAATTTTCTCAGATCGCTGACATCTGAATAAAGCACCCATTAAAATTCAATTCTCATCTCTAACTTATTGGTTCTGGTAGTAACAGGAAGCACGAACTCCAACTTTTCTGGTTTCATTAGTTAAGACACAGAAGCAACCTGCAGCTCTATGTCCATGGATGAATGGATTAAGAAGTTGTGATGTATAAATATATATATCATATATATATGTAATATATAATAGAATAGTATTCGATAAAAACAAGTTAATCCTGTCTTCTGCAAAAATATGAAAATGGAAAGAGCTTCAGGGCATTATGCTAAGTGAAATAAACCAGACAAAGAAAGACAAGTACTATATGACCTCACTATGGAATCTAAAAAAACCCAAACACATTCATAGGAGAAAAAAAAAGATCAGATGTGTAGTTACCAGAGGAAGAGGGGAAGAGAGAAGGAATTGGAAGAAGGTGATCAACAGGTACAAACTTCTAGGTATAAGATAAATGACTACTGGGAATGTAGTGTACAACGTTATGACTATACTTAACATTATGAAAGTTATTAAAAGAGTAAATCCTAACTGTCCTCATCACAAGGAAAAAATGTTTTAAAAAAATTTTTGTTTCTGTATGAGATGATGGTAACTAAACTTACGGCAATCATTTCACAATATTTGTAAGTCAAATCACTATGTTGTACATCTGAAACTTATATAGTGTTATATGCCAATTATATCTCAATAAAACAACAACAACAAAAAAACACTTGCAGGGAAGACATTTCTAAGGAAAAAAACCTTCATGTACTTAGATAGAAGTTACCCAATTGAAAGACAGTATAGGCACAGACATACTCTATCACTCTACGTGGTGGACACCAAGTTCCTAGTTGGCTAAGTCAAGTCACTTCTGTTATTGTTAAACACCTTCTTACCCACTAATGGAAAAGATGGTGGAGTCTTTCAAATCGACACTACCTTGCATATCTGTAAAAGCAACAAGCCTGTTATCAAATTAGTTGTTAAGCAGATCCTTCCCTCTAGCAAACACACTTTTTGAAGACAGGAAAGGCAATGTACTAATCTTTGTGTTTCCAATGCCCAACAATACTACATTGGAAGTAACTCAGCATTTGACCAAAACTTGAGTATCATCTATGTGCTAGAAATTTTACCAATGTCTCACATAATCTGTTCAACAAAGGCTGGATGAATGAGGAGAGGAATACACTTGTTTGATTTACAGGAAAATTTAATTGAGAGAAACTTTTAAAGTATTTGGCTATAGAAAGCAATAAGAAACACCTAGGAAATAAATTACTGCTTACAAATCTGTAACTTAAAAAAACCTATCTCCAGCCCTGGTTGGTGTGGCTCAGTGGTTGAGTGCCAGCTTGTGAACTACAGGGTACCCGGTTCGATTCCCAGTCAGGACACATGCCTGCGTTGCAGACCAGGTTCCAGTAGGGGGCACACAAGAGGTAATCACACATTGATGCTTCTCTCCCTCTGTCTCTCCTTCCCTTCCCCTCTCTCTAAAAATAAAAATCTTAAAAGAAAATTTATCTGCAGATCTATCTTAATTTGTATCTATAAATCCACAAGTTAGATAATTGTATTTCTATTCTACTCCTAGTTTGATAAATTTGATAATTCTACAAATACGAATATCTTTTAAAATCAGAATTGTAAATCCAATGCCACCCTTTCTTCTGCTCCATCTCTAAAAAAAAGGGGAGACTAAAGAATGAGTTAGCATTAGGGAATGGATGAACGGAGGGATGAATGGACACACACTTGAGACAGAATAAAAGCTACTTTCAAATGATTATTTTCAAATGTTTGCTTCATATTGTTCAACTTATACTGGCTATTATTAGCAGGGATTTTAGACCTACATTTTAAAATTGGCAGCACAGCATATGTGAGTACCTTGAAGTTGTAGGCAAAAATCTGTACGTGCTCATTTTCAAAAGCCTTATTTTTATGATTAATATAGAGAAAAAAGTAGTAGTTTGAGCATTAAGATACTATTGCCTATATCCATATGCACAGTATTTTCTGCTATAATGCATATGCTTGGAAAATCGGTCAAGTTATTTGTACAGATGTTTGGCTTTTTTTGATTGAATGGGGTCAACAGAAATATATGGATGAAGAAGCTCCAAATACTGACCACTCAGTATTATTCCTTATGCTATGTAAGATTTTTTTGGAGTCTCAACTGAGACAAGGCTTCACCAATTTTTTAAAAATCTTAAAAAATCAGCTGAACAAAATCCAGTAGCATGATATGTATCTTTACGTCGACAGCTTCAAGCATTTTAACATTAATTTTTTCTAATCAAGGAGTTAAACATTTGTACTGTTTGAATTCCCTTCCCACCTCTGCTATAAAATTAATTCTAAAGAGTCATAAAACTGGTAAAAACCCAAAAGTATACTCAACTCAGTAACAAGAGAATCTACATTAATTGAATGCTTTTAAAATGCTTTTTATAATCCTCACAACAACTAAAGGCACCTCAACTCATAAAGAATGGAGGTCTATACATTAAAAAGAACAAAATCATACCATTTGTGAAAAGCATGAATAGACCTACAGGGCATTATGCTAAGGGAAGTCAGAGAAAAATACTACACGATTTCACTTATACATGAAATCTAAAGAACAATATAAATAAACAAAAAAGAAACAGATGCACAGATACTTAGACAGTTGCCAGACTAGGCAAAAAGGGTAACGGGACTAAAAGTACAAGTTGGTAGTTACAAAATAGTCACAGGGATATAAGGTAAAGCATGGAAAATACAGTCAAAAAATATTTTAATAACTATGCATGATGCCAGTTGTGTACTGGAAATACTAGGGAGATATGATTGCCTAACCAATATGTTGTACACCAGAAACTAACACAAAATGATATTGAATGTAAACTGCAACTTAAAAAAATTAAATAAAAATTATAAAAGAAAAAAGAAAAAGAATGTAGGTCTAGAATCAAACTGAGGGAATTTATCACCAATTAGAATAATCGTGACATTTAGTTCATTACTTTGTGGTTTAATTTCCTCCTATGAAAAATGAAACTATAATGCTTACCTCACTGAGTTGTTATGAGGTTGAAGTAAGAATACTAATGCAAATGATTAGTAAAGATAAACATTAACTACCCACAAATGAATGGTTACCTCAACTGGGTTCCATTTTATAACATTACTGTAGGCTAGTACCTTGGACTAATTCACATGTAAGGCTAGTACCTTCATCATTCACGTGAAAAATATAAATCAGAAGAGTAAATATATAAATAGATTCCTTATTTAAGACCCCATATTTTAACACAGGTTTTTTGTGGCATAGTAAAAATTTATTATAAATAAATGCAAAAGGTTAAACGAGTATATAGTTATATGAGTGTACCAGAGTAGAAGTCTCCCATTCCACTCTCCTATGCATGTTGTCAGCTAAGTAAGTGCTGCCTATAATTAGCCATGTGAGCCCCAATCTGCTTATATGGAAAATGAGAATAATGATTCCATTTAATGGTTACAAGGTTTTAAATATTACGGATAGGAAGCACCTAGCACAGGGCCTGGCATACAGGCACTCAACAAATGGTATACACCATTACCACAAAGTCTGTTTGCAACTTCATCTTTTCAATGGATGAAAATTAACAACACTTTCATCTTACCTTGGAGAATTATTGTCAAATGCAAAAAAAAAAACAAAAAAACCTTTGTAAACTGTTAAGTGGTAGTAAACGTGTGAAATATACTATTATTAGATGCCCGTTCTCCTTTAAGTCTGTTGCAATGGAAACATGACACAGATTTCAAATTTTCACATTCATTTTGGTCCTAATGTAGTACTTTACCAATAGCATACACAGATGGACGGCTAAACAAAACATTCTTTTTCTGACAAAATACAAATGTTACATGGCAAACTCTTTCTAGAAAGGCTTCAATTTTCTACATCTTCAAAGCAAGAGTATTATTCTTACTTTCAAAGGAAAGCAAGTACACATATATTTGATTAATCTTAACGAAAAGTACTGTGACACAGGTCTCAGCAAGACTAGAAAATGACCAAAGAGCACAGATTAGAAAAACAAGGAAAATATTCCTAAGTATATGAACAATATGAATTCCTGACACACACTAAAGCTAAAGGCCATAATGTTTCTTTTTCCTAATTTGCCACCCCAGTCACTTGAAACTATGAACTAAGGTTAGTTTCAAGCCACAATTAGCTCACACTGAAGTCTAAAGCATGGAGGCATTGATCAAATAACAATTTTGAAGGAGGGAAGAGATAGTGCAAAGGCAACTTTCTAGGCATAAGGAGTTAAAAGAAAAGCAAAAAGGTCAGCACCTCTAAAATGAAAAAATATCAAAGCTATATTAACTGTAGATAAATTTAGTGATGAGTGCAAAACATGAATCTTTGGAACTATGAAGAGTGCACCTGGGTTCACAGATTTGCATTGTAGAGACCAAGTATTTAAATATTCATGAGTATTTTAACACCCCAATGACAGTGTCTTTCTAATTATATAATTGTGATATTTTAAAGGATTAAAAAAAACTGATGTAGAAAAGTTAAACTGGCATTTATATTAATTGTAATTGTGAGTATAAATATTCCAATTTGAAATTTGAGTATCAAAATTGTTAAATTAAAAATCGTATTGTGATTGTCAATAAACTACCAAATTATCCTCATTTTCCTCCCTTATCAATATAAGCTGACACTAAAAATAAAGTCTCTGGGACCATATTTTGTCTTTATTAAAACTGCTGAGGAGCTTTCCTCATCTAGAACAGTTTTTGCCATGTATCAATATAATCATTTATGTCGTGCTTTCTTCGGAGTACTGAGCAAATGAAGTTGCGAGCTTAATCCAATACAACAGAGCTGTTGGCAGAGGGTTACATAAAGTCACATTTTTAATTAAACTAATTTTTAAACAGATTTATTTGGCAGTGGTTTAACAAAGAATGCTACTATGAAGCACACCCTCCTAGGGTTTGGCAACCCTAATTTTCTCTCTGTATTACTTTACCATTTCAAAGCAAACAAATTCATAAATCCTATACAATTAATATTCAAATTAAGACTTTAGGTCACAGAGCATAGTAATTTTGAAAAACGAGGAAGAAAACAGCCATTAAAGGTTAGGAGTAAGAATCCTTGGGAATAATGGGAAATATTTTAAGCCGATTGGAGAAAAACCAATAAATGACACAATAGTTTTAATTTAATGACATAAATAGGAGTGCTTTGTTCACCCGAATTTCAGCTTCTTTTTTCAATAAAAAGAAAATTAACCACAAAAGAAAACTAAAAGTAATTAGAATGTAAAGAAAACTAGTATTTAAGTAGTTGTTCCACCTTTCTTCCCATGAAAAACACTAGTACATAAAAGTCTTTTTATAAGAGGAAATGAAAATATTTTCCTAAAGCTGGTAGACAAAAATTCTTTAGTACTGAAAGTAGAGATAATTATATCACCCAACATTTGAATCAAATACTAAATCTCCTACACTGGTTAGTGTGGCTCAATGGATTGAGTGCTGGCCTGTGAACCAGAGAGTTGCAGGTTTGATTCCCAGGCAGGGCACATGCCTGGGGTGGGGGTCAGGTCTCTGGTGGGTGGCAGGGGGCAAGAGGCAACCACACCTTGATATTTTTCTCTTTCTTTTTCCCTCCCTCCTCCTTTCTAAAAATAAATGAATAAAATCTTAAAAATAAAATCTCCTAGAGCAAGTTCATTACTTTATAATTGAAAAATAAGAAAGAGAAGAACTGGGAACAAAAAATATACAAACAAATAATTTAAAATAAAATGCACTGTCTCCATCAAAAAAAGCCACAAACAACTCCAATAACAAATTACAATTCAAAGCCACATTTGAAACTATGACTAAAAATGCAACATATGTACTGCCTTCAAAGAAATAACATAGAATCTTTTTTTTATTACTTTTAAATGTTGGCAGTTATAGACCTGAATGGAAAGCAAATGTGAAATTGCAAACTGAATTTTTAAAAAGAATTTAAAAGACATATAACAAACACCTTTAAACATGGTGTTTAAAACATGAAGAGCCAGTGTCTAACATAATTTTGATAATTTAAAGAAACCTATTGATAGTGTAAGAGACAAACAGAAAGAAAACTTTGAGTAATAGGTATACGAGGATATAAAAATTTCAACTCAAAACATTTAACAAGCAACATATGAATAATCAACCATGGCAGCATTAAAAAGTAAAATGTTCCCTCAATAAACAACTTTATCATAAAATAGTTCTCACAGATAAGGCAATATTCTGAAAGATAAATAGCAATTCAAAGCTAAAACTAAATCTGTTACTTTACACAAAAAGAAAGTCCCCAGAGATATCTGCAAATTCGCTTTGCTTATTTGATGTTTTTTAAACAAACATCTTGGAAAATGTTACACAAATTAATGCCATTTTCATTTAACAGAATTTCCCTGTTTGTCTCAATAAATCCATCTTATGAATTATGCCTTTTAGCTTTAATCAAAACAAACAAAAAATCTAACATATAACAACGTTTGTAACACAGCCATGTTTGAAATGTCATTAATTTTTTAAATCAAATTTACTGGGATGACATTGTTTAATAAGATTATATAGGTTTCAAGTGTAGATTTCTGTGATACATGATCTGTATATTCCAGTTTGAAGATGTTATTAAATTTTAATGGTGAAGATAAGCTACACTTACTTTGATAATAGTCTTATTTTCTCTTATGAAACAAAACAGCATTTTTTTGGCTGATGTAATTCTTAGGCTCAATGTATTCTGGTCTTTTACTTTCAGTTTTAATTTAGCAAGGCAGCTAGACGAGTGAAATCTTCCATTACTTTAATAAAATGAATAAAATGTAGCTAGAAAAATTCTGTCGCCAAAAAGTAGCTATGCAGTAGTCTCCATTTCCTGTTGAGGAAACATCCATTTCAAATTATTTTAATCCAGTTTTTAAAAAATAAGCAAATACTTTTGCTTAAGTGCTCATGTTGAAAAAGGGTTGAGTTTTTTAAAAATTTGTAATGCATTCTTCCTAAACTAATGTAATTGCTGTAAAAAGCTAATCCCCACAAATATAATTATATAGAAATATACTCTCGCCCTGGCTGGTGTAGCTCAGTGGATTGAGCGAGGGCCTGAGAACCACAGGAGTGCGGTTGGATTCCCAGTCAAGGCACATGCCTGGGTTGCAGGCCGGTTCCCTGCAGGCCGGTTCCCTGCAGGCCAGTTCCCAGCAGGGGATGCACGAAAGGCAACCACACATTGAAAAAGAAAAAAAGAAATATACTCTCTCATAAAGAAGCTCAATTCAAGTTAAGCTTTCAGTTTCAATCAATTTGAAATAAACAGGTAATTTTCCAAATTGCATGAAGAAATAATTTTCACCTTCATGTGCATTTGCTACACGGGTACAACACACAGTGTATTTATTATGGGTACAGACTAGGAGAAATCTTTACTATAATTAAATATTATTATGAAATATTTAACAAGTCGAGGCACTATAAATTAACAAATTCATCCTCCAAAGGTAAGCTGTTAAATCCTACAAAAGAGAGACAGGGTTTTCTCTAATAAATAAAGCTCTTAAAACATAATTCTAGGTCCCTTCAAATAGATCCAGGATAAAAAGCAAGTTGAATGTGATGGAATAAAAGCCACTAGGCAAATCATGATTAATAAGAAAGGTTTTGGAGAAAGATCTACGTTCAAATTTATCGTCATAATTTATTGAAACTTGTGACCTCAGGCAAGTTTGTTAATCCCTTTTAGCCTCAATTTCTTCATCTGCAAAATTGGTCACTGTGCTAAATAAGAGAAAACAAAAGAGGTTATTAGCAATGACCCTGGCACTCAGTAAGGGCTATGGAAGGGCAATAATCAGTATTGTCAAGGCAAACTGGGAGGAGGAGGAGGACCCCATTAGTGACCTTGCAAAAACAGACATGGTCCTTGCTTTAAAACCTACTCTTTTTTTGCTTGTTAGTATAACTACTGGTACTTTTCTGATGTTCATTTTTAGTGTACAAAACTAAAACCGAAAAAAAAAAAAAGCGAGAGGGGGTTAAAAATCTAATTTTACAGGTAGCAAGAACCAGGACTCAGACAAAAGTGTGTGTGTTGCAGAATCTGTCATCGTACCTTTCAAATATCCTACCGATCCCCAGCTGAGTTGATGAGGGCTTAGGAGGCTATTTCCCAGTAGATGCTCTTTAAAACAAAATCACTCCAGGCAAAAGAAAAGCCTAGCACCCGGGACACTACTAGAGATGGTGATTCTTAATTATTTGTTTAATGAATCAATAAAGCTGTACATTTCACACAGAAACTAACTTTCCAGGAAAACCGACTTAAAATTTTCATTTCCTATTTTGAACCGGAATCCCTTTCTTTACCAAACGCTCCAGATTTAGAACTTAAGTTTCTCTTACTTTATTTTTTTTCAAGATTTTATTTATCTTTAAAGAGAGGGGACGGGGAAACATCAATTCGCGAGAGAAACATCATTGTCGTCCCTCCCACGCGGGACCCAACCACAACCTAGGCTTGTGCCTTGACCCGGAAGGCAACAAGCCACCTTTCCCTTTGCAGAGCGACCAACACGCCTGACCTGAGCCAAACAGGCCAGGACTCGCTTATTTATTTTAAAAACCAAATGAGGTACAATTTATCCCTAAATTAATTAACAAAAAATAAAGGGAGTGAGCTTTAAAAGGGGTACGTCGCCTAAAGTTACATAGTGTGTAGGATACCGAAGCAGCTGGGATTCGAACTGCTATCTCTGGGGCTCCAAAGTCCAAGCTATTTTCACTATAGTAAAGTTCACGTCTCTACTCGTCTCCCTAAACCGTCCGGTGGACGTTCATTAAGCATTTTTTCCCTTCGCTTCCTGTTGCCAACCCTTGCATCTCACACCACCTTCCATGCTGGGCTATAAACTCAATACAACAAGCCAGATAAACTAATCCGAGGAATCGGAGTCTAGTCCAGAAGAACAGAAGTCCGTTTTATTTTCTATGCCGGGCGAACGCCTGGCCCCACCAAGACCAGCGACATACACGGGCTGGGTTCCAGATCGGCTGCAGACCGCGCCCAGGTCTCAAGTTTTAGTCAAGGCCCCTGTTCAGTCCGGGCCGGGAGAAGGAAGAGGTTATTCTTCCTCGACACCCTGGCCCCGGCGACAGCACGGAGGAGAAAGACGGAGTCGCAGTAACACTGCACACACGTCATGTGCCACACCCGCCAGGCCTTCGTTGGCCGGTTAAACACACTTACTTGAGCTAAGTACTTCCAAGACACAAGGCCAGCACCGGCAACGGGAAGGGCTTCTCCGTCCTCCAGCTCCAGTCACGGACAGTGACGACATCTGAGCCGCGCCTCCGAGAAAGAAAGCCCCGCGCCAGGCCGCGAGCCCAGCACACACTGCGCGCGCCCCCGGCAGGGGCGGGGCCGCACGGCGGCGCGGCCTTTCGACGTCACGGGCGGGGATCCGCCGCGGGCCTGGAGCGTTTAAAAATGTCGCGTCTGCGGCGCGGCGCGGAGCAAGACACCCGAATAGGTTTCAGAAGTGAAAGGAGAGACTGCTCTGCCTCAGTACCCCAGGGCCTGTTAAAGGCGGCAAGGAAGAGCGGCCAGCTAAACCTGTCGGGTCGGAACCTCAGCGAAGGTAAGATCCGGGGTACGACCCGATTTGCATCCTGTCAGGAAGCACTCGTTCCGGGACCCTCCCGTTCCTCTGGCCTGGCTTTGGCTACCTTTGCCTCAGGCTTCTGGCCGGGATCCCCTTGCTTTCGTTGGGGCTCCGTCTCATCACATTCCCATCGGCTCGGTCCGCCCGCTTCGGTGGCTACTTTCGCTCCTGGAGTGTCTGGTGAAGGGACCTTGGTGGGAATGTGGCCAAAATTTAGAGGGTCGACTTCAGGGCTTTCCACAGTCTGTGGGATGAACAACATAATGTGGTTTGAATTAGCTTATCAAAGTAGCATATATTTTGTTTCTTTGGCCCTCATTTTCCGCCTCTTAATTTGATCTAACATTCTGTATTCTATCACCTTGTTTGTGAACTCAGTGAATGCTCACAAGACACTTCTTTGTGCAACTGGGCCGAGTCTTAGATAAAACTAATAATGAACATATTTCCTAAATGTGGATCCAGATGGGTGCCATACAGTGTGAATTTGAGTCCACCCTGATAAACCTAATAAAGATGAACAAGCACAGATATGGATACCATGAATTAATAATAGCCAGATGCTCTTCTATCGGTTGTATAAGGAAGGGAGTGGGAAGTGGGGAAAGAAAGAATACAGCATTCCTTCTGTAATCTTTTCCTCAATATGTAGTCAGGTTTTAGGCTATCTTGGATTAAAAACTTCAATTTTCCTTCTAATGGTTGCTTTTTTATTGTGCCATGTATGGAGTAGATCAAGCAAATGCTTGCTGAGTGAATGAAAGGATATATGACATAAAATCTCTGCTTTACACGATAAATCTTTTAATCAGTGGGAACATAAGTATTATAAAACTACAGGTATGTATTGCACTTGGTTTTCAACATTTTCCTCTGTATATCCTTTGCTTCCTGTAAGGCTGCACAGAGGTCACACATCAGAGAGGCCCTTCCTAACTACCTTATCTGTAAATACCATTTCTAACACTCTGTCCTCTTACCTGTTTAATTTTTAAACGGCTTTAAAATTCACTCTCAGAATCTATAATATTTGTTTGTTTGTTTGTTTGTTGACTTCCTTGCCCTCTCACTAGTTAATTTTGTGAGGTCAAGGAGCTTAGTATTTTTTATTGTATTCCTAGCACCCAAAATTATACTTGGTACCTAGTACATTATTGTTAAACATTTGTGCAAGGAGTAGGCAAGTGAATAAATATTTCCAAATAACAAATTGGTGTGTTGGAATGTCCTTATTGATCAGATCCAGATTTAGTCTGTTAAAGTTTTAGGGTGCAAATGAATTTTGGTTCTTAGTTCCGTAATGACATGGATCAGTGTGCTTTAGGTTATTATTGTATAAACAGAACCTAACACGATATGTGACACATACTAGGTACTTAATATATGATGTCAAAGAAGTGAATGTACAATATTTCATAGGAAATAAAAGATATAAATGAGAGAGGCACATGGTACTTGTAGTTTATATGTCGAAAAGGAATTTTTGTTGTCATAATATAGGAGGTGTTTATCTAGCTTTAGCCTTCAATTTCCTCTGGTCAGTAAAGCTTAAATACCCAAACTACTAATTCTGAACTATTTATAGTCCCTTATGTGGGGCCATGCTCCTTATCTCCTTGTCTTTCGTAATGTAACTTTGAGATGTTTAATCTTGCTGTGCCTTATTTTCTCGTTAATAATGTGGTAATAATAATAATTGGACCTACTAAGGTTTAAATGAGATAACACAAGTAAAGTGACTGGTACATAAAGAGTGCACAGTAAAAAATTGCCTATTGCTGTTATAATGTCTATAGCCTCCTAAGGGGTTTCCTGGATTTCTAGTTTTAAGTCTCACACTCTAATCAGTGTCATTACCAAGAGTTATCTTTCCAAAATACAGATCATCTTATGTCACTCAAAACATTTAATGACTCCTCGTAATGCTCAAGATTCAGCATAAACTTCTTAGGACAGCATAAAAAAAAAACTTTTGAAATCTTACTCAAAGTATGCAATGTCTAGATAACACCTCCCATCTCTTCAGAATCCTGTATTTGAAGAATGACAAAAACAAAAATTTTTCCCCCATAGTTTGTATTACTGTTCACTTAGTGTTGTACTGCTCTGAGTTTTGATAAATGCATAATGCCTTGTATCCACCATTACAGTATCATTTGGAATAGTTTCATTCCCTAAAAATACCCTGAGCTCTACCTATTCATCTCTTACTCTGCTTCCCCTTGGAGCTGTGGCAGCCATCAGGCTTTCTACTCCTTCTGTGGTTTTGTCTTTTCCAAAATGTCATATAATTGGAATCAGAGTATGTAGCTTTTACAGACTGGCTTTTTTCACTAAGCAATATGAATTTTAGTTTCGTCCATTTCTTTTTGTGAATTGTTAGCTCATTTCTTTTTATCACTGAATAATATTGTATGGTATGTATGTACAATTTTATTTATTCATTTCGCCTTTTGAAGGACACCATGGTGGTTTTTCAGTTTTTAATGGTTATGAATGAAGCCATTATTTGTATGCAGGTTTTTGTGTGGACATGTTTTCAATTCATTTGGGTATAAACCTAAGAGAACTGTTGCTGGATCACATGGTAAGACTATGCTTATTTTTGTAGAAAATTGTCTGACGGTCTTCCTACCAGCAATGAATGAAAGTCCATGTTGCTGTACATCTTTGCAATCATTTGGTATCTTCTGGTTTTTGGTGTTTATTCTAACTGGTGTTTATCAGTATCTCATTGTTGTTTTAATTGGTTGTTCCTTAATAACATGTGTGTCATGTTTTCTTATGTTCATTTGCCATCTTTATATCTTCTTTGGTCAGGTGCCTATTTAGATGTTTTGTTCATTTTTATTTTTTAAATTTTTCTTAAAAAAATAAAATTTAATGAATTTATTTTTAAAGAGAGGGGAAGGGAGGGAGAAAGGGAAACATCAATGTGTGGTTGCCTCTCGTGCACCCCCTCCTGGGGACCTGGTCCACAACCCAGGCATGTGCCCTGACTGGGAATGGAATAGGTGACCTCTTGATTTGCAGGCTGGGGCTCAATCTGCTGAGTCACGCCAGCCAAGACTTTTGTTCATTTTTAAATTGGATTGTTTGTTTTCTTATTGTTCAGCATCTTTGTCCTTTATTATCTTTTTACATGTCTCTGTTTAATAACTGATGGTCCAATAATAAATGACACACAGAAATGGTACAGTGGCCTGTTGGTTATGATTCTTAAAATCTAAGCTATAGGAAATGTAGATAAAAATCTACAGAAGCATTTTTGACATAATCAACATAATTGCAGAAAATTATTATTACTCTCTTTTCTAATAAACTTTTACTAAATTGTTGCTTGTACTGGCCTACACATGGTTGTGTTTTTTAAAATATACTAATTTTTTAAAAAGTCCCCTCATTACTCCTAAATATTATCACCTAAAATTATGAATTATGTTCAGAAGAGATTATCAAACATAGCTTCTTTCAGATTTCCATCAATATGTATGAGACACCATGAGAAGTATTTTATGTGAAGTATATGAAATAATAAATGTGAAAGCATTTGTGTGCTATGGGGAGTGCCACATACTCATTTAAAGAGCATTTCTTGTATACGTACTCTCTGTGTTTCTCCCAGGTATTGTACTAGGTACCATGACACTTCAAACAATTTATAGTCATATAAGCATTTAACATGAGCTTTATTCAAATTTATTTTTTAAGAATTGCACTTGTTAAATAATTTATGTTTTATTTCAAGACTTTCTCTTCTTTTTCATGTATACATATATGTGGATATTTACTTATGTAGCGGTTTTTCTGTACATACATATGTAAGATTACTTTCGTATATTACATTATCTGTATTTTAAAAATTGGCATCTTTTTTTACGAGAGTTAACCTTATTGGGGTATAATTTACAACAGTATATGCATCCATTTTAAGTGCACAGTTCAATGAGTTTTGGCAAATATACACAATTGTGTAACCACAATCAAATTACAGAACTTTCTAAAACTTGAGATGTTCTCTTATGCCCCTTTGCTGTCATTCTAACCCCAATGTTTCACACAACTAGTGATTGACTTGTTTTTTGTCAATATAGATTAGCCTCTTCCAGAATTTCATTTAAATGGAATTATACACTTGTGATGATTTGTTTGTTTGTTTGCTTTAGGCTTCTTTTGCTTATTTTAGTTTTATTTCCATGCTCATCCTTTTTATTGTCAAATAGTTCATTCATCTATTGATAGACATTTGAGTTTTTTCTAACTTTGGACTATCATGAATAAAATTCTCAGGAGCTTTCAGATACAGTCTTTGTGTGGCCATATGTTATCATTTCTGATGAGTATATCGGGTGAAGTAGAGAACAGCTACCAGAGTCAGATAGGCCTTCCAAATATTCAATGAGAGACAAGCCAATATAGCTTTATCAGGGTTTGAATCCCATCTCTACTATTTATTAGCTGTATAATACTGGATAAATTATAATTCTCTCTGTGTCCTATTTTTGTCATCTGTGAAATGAAAATAGTTATAGCACCTACCTCACAGAGTTGTTATAAAGTTTAAATGAATATGTTAGAAATTTACCTGGTAATTGTAAATATTATTAATATTATTAGGTACTATTATTATCAGTGCTTTCTGACACTCGGCATATACTTCTGTTATAAAATTTATAACATTACCTTATAAATGTTGACTTTCATGCCTCTGTTATTCTGCTGGCATAATGGTAGAACCCCTTCTTTGTCTGGTATATATGTACCATTCGGTGTTGTGCAGAGTACATATATAGTAAATAAAATTGAATGAAAATAAAAGTGAGATCGTTATGTAAAATACACATCACATGTCGTTTTTTAATAAAATAAACTTTTTCTCCAATCTAGTTAGAATTCATTGCTATTTGAATTATTTGAAGTTTTTTATTGTTTAGCAGTTGCTTTTCAGTAGGTAAACTGATTAGCTATTATAAAAATTTGTCACTTAGAATCTAACTGCTTGTTATCTGTCCCTTTTATGTTTTGGTCTGGTTGTGGTGGCAATAGTGCCTCAGTGTGTCTGGAGAATAAACGTGGATATTCCTGAGGAAGCTAATCAGAATCTTTCATTCAGTGCTACTGAGCGATGGTGGGAGCAGACAGATTTGACCAAATTAATCATATCCAACAATAAACTTCAGTCACTTACAGACGACCTCCGCCTCCTGCCTGCACTCACTGTTCTTGATGTAAGTTGACTGTTTATAAACATGGGTCATTAGTTGAAGAGATTCTAAAGCTAAATTTAGGCTTTAATAAGCAGAAAACCCATTTCAATTGGTAAAATACAAGAAAGATAACATTATTTTTAGGCATAACATAGTGTTTAGGAGTGTAGAGTCAGAACATCAGCCTTCAAATTTTGACTGTCACTTGACAGCTGTGTAAACTTGGGAAATTACCTCTTTCTTCCTCAAGTTGCCACATCTATAAACCAGGACTGGCACTACTACCTATTTATAAACATTGTTCTTAGAATTAAATGAGTTAATGCCTACAAATAGAATGGATTTTTAACAAGGGTTCCTGATACTCATATTTTTCTATTGCTATTATTTTAATATCATTATTATTCTAAATGTTAAAGCAACTGTAGTTGTTTCTTGAACAGTGCAGGGGGTAGGGCCAGTAACCCCCTGCACATTTGAAAAATTCATGTATGACTTTTGACTCCCCAAAAGTTTAATTACTAATAGCCTACTTTTGACCAGAAGCCTTACCCATAACATAAATAGCAGGTTAACATATATTGTGCATATTATATGTATTACATATTGTATTCTTACAATAAATTAAGCTAGAGAAAAGAAAATGTTATTTAGAAAATCATAAGAGAAAATACATTTACAGTACTTACTGGAAAAAAAAAATCCTTGAATAAGAAGAACTGTGAAGTTCAAACCCATGTTGTTCAAGGGTCAACTGTACTTACAATTAATTTAACTTTCCTTTAACATTGACTTCAATTATTAAACTTAAATTTTTTGTATGTATTCAGGGACTGTGTTTTAGTCTGTAGTTGCCATGTCGTATGATAAAGTGTGCATAGTTTATTTCACAATCTACACACTTCTGACGTTCTTTACTTAGGAACATCAAATATCTTCCAATTCCTGTCTAAAAAGTTAGATCTAGTCAAATTTCTAGAGAAGTTTTTATTTTCTTCATTTTCAAAGTGAATGGATTGGCTTAGGTGTTCTGTAAGATCTCTGGTACTGTGAAAACAATGTGATTCTTTGAGAACATGAGAGAAGTCTCTTACTCCCTTCTCATTAGTTTTTGTATATGTTGACATAAATCATGCCATCGAAGGCTGTTGTTAGTTTCTAACTCTCCCATGTCTTATTTGAGATTGAAATTCCACTCAGTGAAGTGAAGGTTTTTAATTATAATATTTAATAGTGATGACATACCTTCATGATATCTGAACAGCAATTTGATTCATTTCAAACTCCTTTTCCTCTTCTATACACAGAGCAAATTACCAATACCCAATTTGATGCTATTCAATTAGAAGAATGGGATTATTGTTGAAGAATTGTATACAATGAAAAAGCTAATATATAGTTAACTAAAAGACTAAGATATTGACTCTTTTAATAACTTTTAGATACATGACAATCAGCTGACATCCCTTCCTTCTGCTATAAGAGAATTAGAAAATCTTCAGAAACTTAATGTCAGGTAAAATTTAAACTTACTTATTTCTAATATTCTTTAAAAATTATTTCTAACACTAGAAAGTATTTTTGTATTAAATCAGAAAGTGGTTAAAGTAGAATAAGACTGGTAATTTTAATTCTCAGTTTTGTTTTCTTTTTAAGAATTGCCTACGTGTTTTTTGGTTTTACAAGTTTAAGACCAGTTGATTTTTTAAAAATACTTTTTGTTTTTTAATCCTCACCCAAGGAGATTTTTTTCCATTGTATTTTAGTGAGGGGGTGAGGGGGAGAGA
Source organism: Artibeus jamaicensis (assembly GCF_021234435.1). Lineage (NCBI taxonomy): Eukaryota > Metazoa > Chordata > Mammalia > Chiroptera > Phyllostomidae > Artibeus > Artibeus jamaicensis. Next base: position 18,121,748 of record NW_026522025.1, on the reverse strand, counting down.
GATGTGAGAGAGAACATCGATATGAGAAACATCAATTGGTTTCCTTCCTACACATGCCCCAGCAGGGGATTGGACCCACAGCCTGGGTATGTGCACTGACTGGGAATTGAACCCGTGACCTTTTGGTCCATGGTTGATGTTCCAACCAACTGAGACACTTGAGCCAGAGCTAAAAAAGTATTTTTGTTTTATTTTTATGAAAGAATTTGACAAAGTTATTTTAGAAACCTCTGTGTTGATGTCTCAAATTTTAAGTTATGTCGCTATTCTAAAGAATAGGTATTAAGAAAGAGGAAGAAATTGAATAGTTTTTCTTTTGTTAATGATGAAACATTTTATAGTTTTGGTATTAATGGTATTTAATGTTTTCTGAGGATTCCTAGGGTTCTAATGATAGGCTTCTGCTACTCATTGATAGGTATATGGGAAGCTCGGTGGCTCTTCATTACACATCCAGACTTTCAAGAAAGAATAACTTCCTTATATACACACAGACTAGAGGGAAATGAGTTAGGAATGATTTTATTTAGGAGAATAAACAAAGGTTTAAGTATTCAAAACATTTGAAAACTATGGTTTGTAAAACAGAATTATGGATCTATTTAACATAGCACAGCCAAGACTCTGTTTTATGAAGGTATATTACTGGTTTGAGGAAAACCAGAATCTCAAATAATAGTCCTCATCTGGTAAAAAACTAAAAATCACCATAGATCAAGAAAAATATCTCTACACAGAAAAGGTGCTAATTGTTTAGAACTGCATTAGAACTTCCCCTTATAAGTCAAAGGCATTGATGTGGCCTGTAAAAGCAACATAGGGAGAGTTGAGAGGAAGAGGTAAGGGAGAAAGGAGTGTGTGTTACTTTAGCTTTGGCTTCCAATGGGCATGAACATTAGAATGGAGGAAAAAAGAGCTGAAATGGAGGAAGTATACAAGGTCTGTCCGGGAAAAGTCCAGCCATTGTTAATATAACGAGAATGGTTTGCCTGGCATCAGTGTTACCTGGCAGCCAAGAAGAATAGACTGGAATGTGCATGTGTGAACAACGATGACTTCACTGTACTAGTCAATGGGGGTGGTAGACACCATTGAGTGAGTTTTGTGTGGCTGTCGCATTCAAAATGACTGAGGGTCTGCATCAAATTTTACATTGAACTTGAACATTCCTCTGTGGAAACTATTTGGATGATTCAGAAGACCACTGCTGTGGGCAACTGGTGATTGACAGCTTCATCACGACAATATATCTGCTCATGCATCATGGTCTGGTGCAGAATTTTTTTGTGAAACATCAAATCACCCAAGTGACAGCTCCAATGTAGGATGCCCTGTGACTTATGACTTTTCCCAAAACTAAAATCACCTTTGAAAGGGAAGAGATTTCAGACTGTCGGTGAGATTCAGGAAAATACAATGGGGCAGCTGATGGCAATTGGGAGAACTGTATGAGGTCCCAAGGTGCCCACTTAAAGGGGACAGAGGCATCATTGTCTTAAGTACAATATTTCCTGTATCTTATATCTTCAATAAATGTCTTTCATAGTGCATGGCTGGATACTTTCTGGACAGGACTTGTATAGCTAGAATTTCAACTCTGCCCAACTAGATCACTATCAAATATATAGAGATTTAAATTAAATAAAACAATAGTAACCAGCTTTTGACAATTGTTAGTTCTTATTTATAACACATGTTTGGCGTTTTTGTTCCAACTTTTTTTTTTTAATGTAACTTAAGGGTCATTGTTAGTTACCCCCTTTACATTTACATTTCTCCATTATTTGTTAAATAATTATATATGGCATGAAAATAGAGTGGCATTCCTAAATGAATAGTTGAGATAAATCTGGGAACAAGTTAAATCAACTCCTAAATTATCAGGGTGTGTATCATCCTCAGTGACTTGGGACTTTTTGTAAACCAGTAAATTGAATATCTCTGTAGAAGGACTAAGCTGAAAAGTCAAAACTAAGTACAAAGACGAGTGGAGTTTCATATTACATTCAAATGGACACCACAGGCCTTCGGACAGAAATAGCTATTTTAGTCTGGAGTGCAAAGTTTAAAACATAACCCCCATGTGAGATTCCATTGCAGTGTATGTGTGCACATCCTTGTCGGAATTCTAAAACTCAGATACCATATAAAATACTGAGTCCAGTGTATCCCTTTTACATTAAATGTAAGATTAAGTGTTGATTATAAAAATTTACAAATATTTATTTGGTTAAAAACCTTTATTTCTTTGTTGCTTTCCTTTGAAACCCTCAATATGATTGCTTTAGATTGTTCTTTTAATGAGTATGAAGTTTAAAATGGAGTTTGATAACTTTAAAATTAGTAACCATATTGTATATTTTTACGGATTTCAGGTAGTTGGTTAGAATAAAAAATCTTTATAAATATTTAATATGTTGTCAACAAATTATTCAGTATTTATTTTATTAATTAATAGCCATAACAAACTGAAACAACTCCCTGAAGAAATTACAAATCTAAGAAACCTGAAGGGCCTGTATCTCCAGCATAATGAACTAACTTGCCTACCTGAGGGATTTGAACAACTTTTCAATTTAGAAGATTTGGTGAGTTGTGATTTTCCAATTTTTATATAATTTGTGGCTGATAGGATTTTTCATTAGGCTGATAATTTGAAAATATGATTGAAATCTTGAGAAAATGGGCAGCCGATTATTTGAATAGGTTACAAGAAACTGAGTTTTAATTAGATCATTAAATTAGTCATTGTAAATTTATTTTTTCTGTGTTTCTTATGAAATCACCTAGTATTTTAATTTAGGAATAGAGTTTGGGAAAGAGGTGATGAGGAACATTTTGTTATTCAGATGCTTTTATGGTTTAGCAAATTCAAGGAAAAGTGTCTTTAGCCTGTACCAGTTCCCCTTTCTATAGCCATTCCACCATCTCCTTGATGGGCTCTGTAGCCCTCCTGTCCTCTGAGTGCCCCCACTGAACACCCCCCAGCTAATCATTCTCTTTAAGGCCTGGGATTTCTTCTCTTTTTCAGAATGGCTACATCTCTGTCACATCTTAGAGATAATTGTAAAGCAATATAAATATTATTTTAATCATATTATAAAAATAGTAGGCACTTTGTTGTAAACTTTACATATGGCAAGATAGGTAGTTTTATCCCCTAATACAGATAAGAAACTAGGCTTTTGAAAAAGAAGTAACTTATTGGTGGTCATTCAACCAGTAAATAAGGAATTTGGGCTTTCAACATTAGCCAGTTTGATTCCAAAGTGTGTCTTTTTTCCCCTCTTGACCACTGAAGGAGTAACATTCCACTGTAAGATATCCTCTCTGAAAGACTTTAGCTGTATGAGATCAGATATTCTAAAAACCTTCACTCCACATAGTTATTTAATATTATATTCTTGTTCTTTTTCTTGTTACGTGTTTGAAAAACTCACATCATTTTAGCCTGAAAGTTTATTTTTCATTAAAGGAAAAATACTTCTTTTACTTATTTTTTTCTGTAAATATATCCTTCTTCATATTTCCCTTTATTTGCTCTAGTTTTTGAAATCAGAATACGTGCTTTCCTAAACCCTTTCTTCAGTGTATCTGTCCATCGGATTAGATTGGAGATAAGGCTTGGAAAGTAAAAAGGCATAGGTAGATAAAATGAATGGCAAAGGAGGGACCATCAGATTTTCTTATACAATTTAATGGTAAATATAGTAATTGAATTATTTGTTAAAACAAAGATTCTGTAGTAGAAAGGAAACCTTCGGATTAGCTAGAGCAGTTCCCAGTTGTTTCTCTTTATGGGTTCCTAGATTATAGTAGTATAATGAAAGAATATTTCAGTTTAGAGTTACGATCTTAAGGACTCAGTATCAAATAGATCATAATGTGAGCAATAGTATATTAAAACGTTAAAAGTATAAGCATCTGGTCCTGGCAGAGTGGCTTAGTTCATTGGCGAGTCATCCAAAGCACCAAAAGGTTGCAGGTTGGTTGGGTCCAGGTCAGGACACATACCTGGGTTGTGGTTCTATACCTGGCTGTGGGGAGGGCAACCAATCAACCGGTGGTTTTCTCCCACATTGATGCTTCTCCCTCTCTCTCCCCCGACTCCCCACCTACCTCTCCTCCCTCCCCTTCTGTCTCCCCCTCCATTCCTCTTTAAAAATCGGTGAACATATCCCTGGGTGAGGATTTTAAAAATAAATAAATGAATAAAAAATATATGCATCTGTAATACTAGTAATATTTCTTAGTTATTTAAAACTATTTTGCATAATGGTACTAAATAAATATTTATTGAAGAATTGGCAGCATAAATACTGATTATATATAATCTGCTTATAGTTTATATCTAATTTAATTATTAACTACAATAATTTGTTAGTAATTTGTTGATTTGGATTATGTAAAATGAATTTGTGAGTTAGTATCTTTTCTCTAGTAGAAACTTTTATTACAAGCTTTTTATTTTGGGATAACTTATGATTTATGGAAATGTAAAGATAGTACAGAGTTTCCATACTCCCTGCACCCAGGTTTTCTCAGTCTTAACATTTTACATAACTATGGGACATTTGTAAAAAGTAAGAAATTAATATACTAACTAAAGTGCAGATTTTATGAAGATTTTCCCACTAATGTCCTTTTTTTTTATTCTAGGACCCAATCCAGAATACTACATTGCATTTAGTGTCAGTAACTTTTAATATTATACAATATTTATTTATTATTAATTTGTTGATTCTTAGAATTTAGAGTATTGGAATTATAGGTTATTACGTTGTGTGTTGTAGATTATGATAATGTTATTTACAATATAACAGTGTGTTTTCAAAATGCTGATGTAGAATTTTTACCTTTTTGTATCGTAATTTATTTAGAATTATAGAGTGTAGTAGTTTAATATAAGAGCAGTTCCTTTTTTTTCTATTCATTGTTACTACTGGCCCTACTTAACAGTTTGCTGATAGCTGGTGAAGCACTTACACTGAAATCAAATATTATGAGAAGAATTATCTGGTTTATAACATTTTCTTTTAAAGGGAGTGTTTTGAAAAAAGTCCTCATAACTGTTTAAAGAAAAAACAAAACAATGACTTAAATATTGACGTATAAAGGTTAATTAGGCAACTTGGAATGAATAGTAGTGTCGTGGACTTCTGGACTTAGTCAGAGAAGGCTTGCTGAGGTCAGCAGAAAATCATGAGTGACTATTTTTCCCTCAAAAATTAAAATGGCCATATTTTCAGGGTTTTTTTTCTTTTAAGAATTTTTCTGTCTTACACAGTTATTTTTTGTTTCATATTACTATTTGCTCATACAGTTTGCCCTATTTATCAAAAGGTATTCAAGAAATATTGGATAAACAAATCAGTTTTTTAGAAATTGAAAGCAGGATACATAATATAGTATGACTTAGTAGTAATAGTACCCTTGTATAAACTTCTGAAGTCAGAATTCATTCTTTGCTACACTATTAAGCATATAGTGGGCCCACAGAATATTGAGATAGTGAATGGTTTGTGAAATTGTCAGTGAATGAGGGTTATAAAACATATCACTTCTGAAATAGGTTTTTTTTTGCTTATGTTTTAATTCTTGCAAAGATTTGAAATACCCTTTAGGGACTGTTTATTTATTTATTTACATGTTCATTTATTCATTCTGTTTTTCTGTTTTTAAAGGATCTTTCGAATAATCATCTCACAACTGTTCCTGTTAGTTTTTCTTCTCTCTTCAGTCTGGTACGACTCAATCTTTCCAGTAATCAACTGAAGAATTTGCCAGCAGAAATAAGTGGAATGAAAAGTAAATCTCTATTTTCAAAAATACGTAAATTTGAAGTTGGTGCAACTTGCATTTAGAAAAATAAACTTTAATACAGTTAGTTGCAGAGAAGTAAGATAATAGGTTTTATGGTGATAAATGCAAACAGTAACAACTAGTCAGGTTTCCTCTACACCATTACTATCTAGCAAATTCCTAAATAACTAACACCAAAAAGATACTTTCTCATATGAAAAAGAAGAAAAGAAAATATTATAAATTGTGATAAAATATTATACCTGAGAAATTAAGGTTTTGAGCTATGCTGTATTTTTATTCATTCATTTAGCATTCACTAAGAGGTTATTCCCTTTTCATAGATGTTCTACCTATGCCATATAGTTATGCCATAGCTGTAGCCTCCTCCTGCTTCATAATTAATAATGACAGGAGAGTCTAGTTTGGCCTAAACTAGGAGTCCCTTTTTTTAAAAAGCATTAAAATTTAGTGCTTCTATTATAGCTTTCCATTGAACCATCATATTTAAAGTACTGTAGAACTAATATTAAGAGGTAAAAATATTTCAGGTACATTTTAGTACCTTTTAAATAAGCATACTTAATAATCTTACAGTTTTTGATTTGGAGTCCAAAATCATTAAACTGATTTTTTTCTCTTTGTTTAAAGGTAAACTATTATTATTTTTTGGTTGATACCGCAAAGTGTGTTATCTCTAGATTTTACCTTACCTAGTTTTATTTTCCTAATCATCCATAAATCTTTTTTTAAGTGTCCCTTTTGTAAATGAAGTTACAGAAGTGATGTTGTACAGTTGGTTATGGATCATTTTGAGGTGAATTTGTAAAATTGTATATTTTACTTTAGATTAATAGTTATTTGTCATTTTAAATAGTAATTCATAAGTTAAATCCACATAAATCAAATTGACATTTTGGGGAAGGCTTTACTTGTGATTGCAATAGTTAAGTTTGCTTCCCTTTGCCATTTTTCAGTAAAGGTACAGTGGGACCTTGGTTCTTGAACTTAATTCATTCCAGAAGGCTGTTTGAGAAGTGATTTGTTTGAAAACCAAATCATTTTTTCCCATTAGAAGTAACATAAATTGAAGTAATACATTCCAGACCCCCAAATAGTTACCTTTTTAACCTTTCTTATATAGAGTATATGTCTAATGTACTGTTTAATCTATATATACTTTAAAAAGAAAAAGAACATGAAATATAAATGAAAATCTAACAAAAAGGAAGTGAAATGTATAGTAAAAAATGAAAATTTACATGCATACTTGAACTTACCTGTAATGTTGAGAACTACTGATACCTAAATTTGCAGAGGAGGGTGGAGGGGTATTACTGTTTTGAAGGGGAGTCCTCGTCCATGAAAACACATGAGGTAGCTGTTGTTCTGGGCATCTTTCTCTCTTGTCTCTCCGTACCACTAGAACTTGCTTCAGGCTCCCTGGACCTCTGTCTCACTAAAAACCTGTCCAGTGATGTTTGTTTTTGCCTGCATTTTAACACTTGCCTGAAGTGAAACATTGCATTGTCATTCAATAACTTTATTGCATCCTTTGCTGCTGTTTTGTCAGGGTGCTATTTCTCAATAAAACTTTGCATTTCTCCTCATCTCCCAAGCATTTCCTTAATTAATGAAGCAGGAATATCCTCCCTTCCCTCCACCTCAGTGTTGCTGCTCCCTCTGAAGCTCTGGGAGTTCCTCAGTGGTCAGCTCAGTATTTTGATCCTCCACCAATTTCTCCACATTGTCATCATCCACATTCAAGCCCATGGACTTGCCCAGAGACAGTATCCTTTATAATAGACACAGCTCCATCTGCAAAGCCCTCAAAGTTTCTTTTAGCAACAGACTCAGGTCACAATTTCTTCTAGGTTGATTGCATTGTTTAAACAACATCAATAAATAAACATACATCAATTTGTTGTTTATTTATGCATACATTGCTTGATTCTTGTATATGCTCTGACTGGGCATCAAACCCATAACCTTGGTGTATCAGGACAAGGCTCTGACCAACTGAGCTACCTGGCCAGGGCCAAAGTATTTTGTTTTTTTAAATGTTACAAAAATGATGTGGACCATTATTAAGCATTGATTTTAGTATCAGTTCTCTTTAATTTTAATTAAATGAAAAAAATTTAGTTTATATTTATTTAATTCAGTGGTATTCTAGGGTTCTTGATTATTATAGCAGTATATAACAGCACAGGTACAGAAGTTCGCATGATTACATACATTTTTTGAATGTACATATAATTACAAATATTTTTTCTATTAAAATAATTTTATTTTTTATTAAATGTGTATTACAGGATTAAAGCACTTGGATTGTAATTCAAATCTTTTGGAAACTATACCTCCTGAATTGGCTGGCATGGAATCACTAGAATTGCTTTATTTGCAGAGGAATAAATTACGTTTTTTACCAGCATTTCCTTCTTGTAAATTATTAAAGGTACTATTTAGTTGATTATTAAATAGCTACATATTTTCCCAAAGGTTAATAATGAAAATGAAGTTTTTAATCTTGTTTTACATTGAAAATATGTATTAGTTACATATGCTATGTTTTTCCTCTATCAATAGTTTTCCAAATTTTAGTATGACTTAATATATTAATGGTATTATCAGTAATGAATTCTTTAAAAAAAAGAAATAATCAACTTCAAAAATAGAAACTTGCCCATTTTATCTGGTGTGTAGTTTACAACTGGAGAAGCACTAGATGATGAGGCTGAAGTGGTAAGTTGGGGCAGTGTTGTGGGAGACCTGGAATACCAGAATACCAGGAAGAAATATGTACCTATTGTATAATAAGTTAACACTTCTCATGTTTACCTCATTGTAATCAGGTCTGTTTGAAATTACTTACTTTCTTTTGGTTTTAATTATTTAGCATTAGCATTGTCTTTTCAATTTGCCATACTTTGCTTTCCTTTATTTATACTTCTATGCATTAGTGTTAAAAAAAGTTTCCTTTATGTAGGATGCTGGCCGTGTTAAAAAGGACTGAAAGTTATAATTTATAAGATTAATTTTCCTCTGATAATTATAGATTCTGTTAATGGGAAATCAATATGTATAATAATCACTAATGAAAATGTTGAATAACAAACTGATTGTAATGTGACTTTTTTAACTTACCCTGATTTATTTTAAAATTTTGATCTTCCATCAGTATAATTCAGTTCTCTAAGTGTAACCACTAAATCATATCTCTTCTTTGATTTTATAAACATTTAACTTTGTATCAGCTTAAACCTTTAATTATTTTTAAATTACAAGAAAATTTTTATTGCCATTTTTCTTTAGCTATAAGATGGCTGAGTAATTGAAAATTTAAGCACCTTTGTGATTAGAAAGTTATGTATTACCATGTGTTTTTCAGTGATTTGAAATTAAGATTTCAATTTTATTTTCATTATGTAGCATAACATTGAACACAGAAATATACATGATTAACCTTTGGTTTTATAGGAATTACATGTAGGTGAAAACCAAATTGAGATGTTAGGGGCAGAGCATCTTAAGCATCTGAATGCTATCCTTGTGCTAGACCTGCGGGATAACAAGCTAAAATCTGTCCCAGATGAAATTACACTGCTGCAATCATTGGAAAGGCTTGACCTGAGCAACAACGATATTAGTAGGTAAGTTTTAAAACCAAATGCATAAGAAATTATGTTTATATTTGGTTATAATTCATTAGTTTAAGTATTTGTGAAAAAGCATGTAGAGATTTTTTTCTGAATTAAATTCAATAAATACTTATTAAGGAAGTATTATGTACAGACTCACAAAGAGTAGTAAGATTTTGTCCTTGACAGCATACTTAATATGCTAATAGAATGAGACCCTTTCACAAGTTACTCTGACCTATTATTAGAATGTAAACTATCAAAAGGCTGCATTTTTATCTGTTTTTTTCACTACTCTAACTTATAGATCAGTGCTTGGATACACATAAAGTGCCTGATAAATACTAATATTCATCAAATTTGTTAATGGAAAGCCATGGGAGAGATGCAAAATACTTTGGGGCCTGGAAGGAGATATAGGAAATACAACTTACCTGAGAGGTATCAGGGTAGACTTTGTGAGAGAATTAATATGTTTAGATGATCTTTAGAACTAGGACTAGGGTGAGGCCAGTTAATTGCCTAGAGCACAAACGGTACAAATATACTCACTTTCATGGTCATGCTTCATTGTAGTGCCACCATGTGATTCTTAAAGGATGACCGTGATTTTCAGGTGCGCAGGTAACCAGGTCAGAATGAAACACTTGGCAGGAGGAAACTGTACAAAGCTTTGAAAATTCCGAAAATTGTAGAGATGTATCAGAGAACAAACAGCAAGGAATTAAACTGAACTGGTGAATAGGGTGCAAGTAGGGAGACTGTAAGAATTTAGGACTTGAAAGAGAAGTTGGGCCACGTGGAAGAAAGAGGTCCTTGAAATACCTGTGAAGAGCCATTTTCTTTAGTTAAGAGGTGGGAAGCTATTGAAAGGTTAATGACAGAACCAACTTGATTGTAATCTCATTAAAAAATAAATTGGTGGTAATGGGGAAGGTACATTGGATACAAGTGGTTTTGTAAGTTGGAAATCTAAATAATTAGATTAATGTACTAAGTTTAACATTAAGGAACACTTCATATATCCAGTTCACTGTATTGACAACTTTGTAGACTTCTGTAATAAGGACCTGCACTGTACTTGACAGTGGGAATGGAAAGAAGAGGAAAGATGTGAGAGGTGTGATGTGTTAGAATAAGTAGTATTTACCAATTTATTGCCTGTGTTGGAGATGGGAAGAGGAGAGTACGGAAGAATCATAAAATGTTATAGAACCATAATATAGGATGGGGCAAAGTAGGTTTACAGTTAATTGTGAGTAAGCAAAACAGAGTTTATTCTTGTATTATCATTGAATAATGTATTATTTTCCATACAGACAACTGTAAATCTGCTTTTGCCACATCCTGTATTTAGAGATGGAAAAATGTTTACAGATACTAAAAATATGACTTCCATTTAGGATTATGTACCAGTTAGATGTCTGAGGTTTTGTGTTTGGATGTCAGAAACATGGTTTGTTATTCATAGAAAGTGGATGGTTGGGCAGGGCAGACTTTCTTCTGGGTATATTTTAATAACTTGGATCTCAGCTCCTGGGGTCCGTGGCATTATGGATGAGACCACACAAATTCACATGGACTGTGGAGTCCCGTAGAGGAAAAGGGATGATGCAGCCACTCTCTCAAGGGGAGAGCCCTGGACCCTTGCCTGGACAGACTTTTATTGGATTTGATTTGCACAGGAGTACTGGGTGTGTACTTAAAGCTCATCAGTCATTGTCAGGCAGAAATGATTAAACAATAGATAACATTCAAAGAACTCTGAGGTCTTATTCTGAGTCAGGGTCAGATAGGTAAAGAGCCATAAAACTTTGGGGAAACAAACTCATTTCAGGCTTGGATCCTTATCATTTAAATTGAGAGTATTAGCAAAGTAGGTTTCATGGGATTTTATGCATTCTTTCTTAGGACGATCTGCCCTAGGGAACCCGCCCTTTCCAGCACAGGGCTGCACCCACCTTCAGTATTGTTTCAGGCTTAAGTCAGGCTGGGAGGTAAGGCAGCCAAGAGATTAGGAGACTTCTTTCAGACAGAATGAGGACTCAGGCTCTGTCAAAGCCAGGGGGCGAGGGTCCACCCCCTCTTTCTATAGCCTTCCAAGTCCTTCCCTGAGTGCCCCTTCAAGACCATGCCTGTCTTAAGTCATCCCTCTTTTGAGGAATCTTACCCATCATTGGCTAACCAGTCATCCTCCCGGGAGCCAAGCAGGGTGAAGAGAAAGGGGGCAGAGGTGGTGCCTGTACAAGGAAGATAAGCTTTGTCTCCTAAGTGGCTTATGGTTCCCAAGGTCCTTTACTCAGCCTTAGCCAAAGGGGGATTACAGCTTCTGAAACTGGGCAGGGAGGTTCCCAACAAATAAGTATTTTTAATAATCAGAATTGTTTTCACAATGTACATATTGCATATGGTATGTCATGGCCATAGATTTGAATACTTGGAGAGTGACACTTTTTACTTACATTTTTGACAGTAAGTGACCTGAATGTCCCTAAAAGTGCTTTATTTTATGACTAGTGAATGAAAAAATATCTTGCCTCTTATAAATGTTGATATATAAATTTTCCCACATGGAAGTTCTTTATTTTGGCCACTGCATAAAAGCAGTGGAAAGCAAATATTTAAAACAAAAATTTTAATAAATAATATTAAATAAAGCAATTGGTAGAAATATTTCTGGTATATATGTTCTTGTTTTTAGAGCTTTGGATGTAAAGAGTGTGTGTGCATATAAAATCACAGGGCCTACGACATAATGGCACTTAAAAATATTAGTTTCCTTCCTTACCTCTAACCCCATACTTTCTGCTTAGACAATCCATTCATTTTGTACCTCTCCAGAATGTCTTCTTACCAAAATACTGATCCTTTACATAGCTACCAGAGTGTGTTTTCTAAAATACAAATTAACAGGGCATCCTTCTACTAAAAAGCTTTGACGGTTCTACATCATTAAGAGCACTGGTTACCAAATATGGCTATGCATCAAAAGCACTCAGAAGCTCTAAGAGTTAAAAAAAAAACCAAAATGCTAGTAGTTCTCCCCTTATCTTCCCAGATCCCCAGTGGATGCCTGAAACAAGGGATAGTGCCTAATTCTTTTTATAGGGTTTTTTTCTTATACATACATACATACATATGATGAAGTATAAATTAAGTACATTAAAAGGTTAACAACATAAAATAAAAATAGAGCAGTTATAACAATATCCTCTAATAAAGTTATGTGAATGCCCTTGGGGCCATTATTAAGTAAAATAAGGTTACTTGAACACAGGCGTGCTGAAACCACGAGAGTTGATCTGATCACCCAGGTGGCTACCAAGTGATTAGTGAGCAGGTGGCATATTCAACATGGATCCACTGGGCAAAGCGATGATGATTCTCCTCCAGGAGGGAATGAGTTAGACTGTCTGAGATTTCATCATGCTACTCAGTACAGCACACAGTTTAAACTTATGAATTGTTTATTTCTGGTAATTTCCATTTAATATTTTTACCCAGTTGATTATGGATAACTAAAATGGTGGAAAGTGAAACTGAGGATAATGGGGGGCTGCTGTAGAGAATCCGAGGCACTAATGAATCAGAATCTGGAATGATGGGATTGTAGAATTGTTTTGGTTTTTGTTTTAAACAATTCCTAGGAGATTTGTATGCCTCTGGATTTCCAGCAATTGGGCATCACTGTCTTGAAAAATAAAATCCAGTCTTTTTAGCATAAAATATAGGGGCATCTCACAGTCAGGCTTTATTCTCTCTATATACCATCTTTCTCTCCTACAAGTATGCTGTTCCCAGACTACACTGATCTGTAAATGTACTGGTGGTTTTCTTTCTTTACCTGAGAATGCCCTTTTCCTGCCTGACTGATGGAATCCCATTTTACTTTTTTGGCTTTGCTACTTCCTTCTACCCCCTTGCTACCCTTGCTAATTTTTTTCTTTTTCTTTTTTTAAATATTTTTTCCTTTTTATTGAATTTATTGGGGTGACTTTAATAAGATTATATAGGTTTCAGGTGTAAAATTCTATAATACGTCAACTGTAAATTGTATTGTGTGTTTACCATCCTCAATACTAATTTCTGCATCTTTTGTAGCAACTAGTTTAGCATTTGTCTTATACACGTATATATATATATATATATATATATATATATTGATATATAATTTAGTACAATAAAATTCACTAATTTAAGCATACAATTTGATGAGTTTTGACGACTGTATGTTTGTATAAACGTCGTTAGTCATATAGATAGAACTTCTTTATCTCCCTAAAGTTCCCTCATACCCTTTGCAATCCTCTTTTAATACCCCAACCTCTAGCAATTACTGTTGTGCTTTTCACGGTAGTTTTGCCTTTTTTTATCACACAGTATATAGTTTTGTGTTTGTCTTCTTTCATGTAGCATAAGGCTTTTGCAATTCATTCACGTAATTATGTGTATCAGCAGCTCATTTTTATTACTGAATGTTAATCCACTATATAGCTATACTACAATTTATTCATCTCTTCACTGGTTAGTTGATGGACATTTGAATTATTTTCAGTTTATTGGCTATTGTGGATGTTCATGTAAAAGTCTTTGTTTAGACATTATTTTCATTTCTCCTAGGTAAATCTGTAGGGGTGGGATTGCTTAGTTGTTTGGCAAGTGTATGTTTAACTTTATAAGACTCTGCTTTCCAGAGTGGCTGTGCTATTATGCTCACCAGCAACATAAGATAATTCCTCCTTACTATATTTTAATTAGCTGTGTATGTGTCTTTTTTTTTTGTTGAACTGAGAACTCTTTAAGGGCAACAATCTTGATATCCTTACACCAGCGATTTCAACCTTTTTTACCTCATGGCACATATAAACTAATTACTCAAATTTTGTGGCACATCAAAAATATTTTTTGCTGATCTGACAAAAAAAGTGGAATAATTTTGATTCATTTACACCCATGGTTATTGTTGTAATGGCTCTTGTCATTTTTTAATCTGTATTGACTGTTGGTATTTTTTTTATTTGACAGTATAAGGGAAAAGAGGTCAGTGCCCCTGAATGGTTGGGTATTGCATGTTTTAAAAACCCTTGCAGCATACCGATTGAAATTGCTGCCTTACACCAAGCAGTGCCTAGTATATTGTAGATGCTTAATTGTGAGATTGGATACCCAGTCTCAACAGGGTATCTTTTTGTGTGACAAAGATAAAAATGCCTTTTCTTATTAAATGAAAATATGAATTGCGTGATTAAAATTTAGTTTTATATTTTTGTCTGTTATTTTTTATTTAGGAAGAATTTTATTTATTTGCTTAAAGGGAAAATCAAACCATTTAGTATCAATGAGGATGGCTGTTTTGAATCACTGATTCATTCAAATTTATATATTGAACATTTACTACTTTTTAGCACTGGATACAATTTAGCAAATGTTTTATTGCTCATATTCTGTTTTAACGATAATAATGTGACAACGGCAAACAAATCTGGTTTCCCTTTTACATATTAAGCATTTACCTCAAAGAAAAATATTGTAGGCCTACATTACTTGGGTATTTTTTGATGTCAAAGAATACCCAAGTAATGTAGGCCTACAATGTTAGTGTTATAATGTTATTACTGATATAATCAACTACTTGGTTGAACTGTATATACCCTTAATATTTTCCCTGAAATCAATTTAATCTTTTGTAGTCTGCCCTACTCATTGGGAAAACTTCATTTGAAATTGCTGGCACTAGAAGGAAATCCTATGAGAACCATTCGAAGAGAAATAATAAATGTAAGCATATTTAGAAACCAGATTCAGTTTTTAAGTTTCAAGTTCATACATTCGTATTGATGTGTAAAGCATCAAGGTATGTGTTAGTGAATATGTCTTTCTACCTTTTCAGAAAGGAACCCAAGAAGTCTTAAAATATCTACGAAGCAAGATTAAAGGTACTTTTTCATTTTCTTCTGTATTTTTAAGGATAATATGAAAGGTAATAAAGTGTTAATAGTGCATAGGTTTACATATATTTTGGGTATAAATAATTATAGAAAATGGTTACTGGTAGGTGTGGCTCTAATTCTGAATCCATATAAGGCCATAAGTATTTTGAAATTCTAAGAACATTCTTGAATTAATAATAATAATGTCTTTAATATGTTGATTTCTGTGTTATAGTGTACCATTTAGAAAATATGGCAAAGATTCAATAAGCACAAGTGCTTTAACTTTGAAAAAAGGAAAATTAGACTTTTATGGTATAATATATGGGTTTTATATATATGCACATGGATATACATATATACTTGCATATGTGGTATAATATAGCTTTATGTGTGGTATAATATATTATTACATGTAATAATACAACTGGGTATATATAATATAACTGGGGAGTATATTAACTTGTATTTGAATATATACTGCATTTGATAAGTTCTGACAAAAAATGAAGACAAAACAAAATTTTCAGGATGTTTATTTAGCATGAACATTTACCAAAATAGAAAATGATACTATAAATTTAATTTTTAATGCTGCATTAAAATTGCGATACCAGTTTTTATTTAATGTCTGTCATTGTAGTGTACACTAGAGCATCAAGATCAGAGCAAGAACATTAGTTAGTTTTATGAGTATGTTTCCGCAAACACCACCAAGCCACTCTAGGATGTTTTGGCTAAGTATAGCAGCTGTTAATTATGCTCAGAACTCTGTTGCTTTCACAGTCTAGCTTAGCACATATGGCCAGTCAGTATATGTTAAATAAATAATTATATACTTTAGTAATTGCCATTTTTTGCCTTACTGTTTAAGTTATTAAAATAGTTTTCTAACTATTTTAATAACTTACTTATTTCCTGCCAAAAAGTTTTCTTTCTTCCCCAGGTATGTTTTCTCCTCCAGGAAAATTTATTTATTCTGATATGTTAAGACTTAATTTTTAAAAAAATTCTCACCTAAAGATATGTTTACTGATGAGAGAGACCTAGACCAGGATCAACTGATACGATAGACAAACATTTCATTGGTTGCCTTCAGTACACTCCATGATTGGGATTGAACCTGCAACCTAAGTGTTTACCCTGACTGGGGATCAAACCTACGACCTTTTGGTGTATGGATGGTACTTCAACCAACTGAGCCACCCAGCCAGGGCAAGCCTTGTTTTTTTTAAGAGTATTTTAAGGTTTACAACAAATTGAGAGAAAGGTACAGAGATTTCCCATATAGCCTCTCCCATTGTCAGTATCATTAACCAGAATGGTCCTTTTTTAAATTTTTAAACCAAAATGAATATGTCATAATCACCCCTCTCCTGCCCAGGAGATTCAGAGAAATCTGTTTTAGGAAGAGAGCCCAGCTTAATCACCTTAAGCATCTTCACCCTAGGATTAGTTAGGGTGACTCCAGTGGGATACACTTTGTGTACCTCATTGTTTTTGAGTTGCCTAGCAAAGATTTTCCTTCCATATATGTTCTGCTCTCCCTCAACTACCTGTAAGTTGCCCATTCTCACTTCCGAAATCTAACACCCGTTGTTGCCTGCTTTTCTCGTTTGTCCAAAATGTCTTATATACCCAGTGTTGCCTGTCTTTGGCATTTCCATGCCTATATGAATTTGCCATGTACGTGTATTAATACTATTATTTTCTTCTATTAATCTGTCTCTAGTAATTTGATAATTGACCCAGCTAGAAAAACTTAGAAGGTGGGGAGAAAATACTCATATTTTTAGCACCATACAAGTATTTTGTTGATGATTTACAAGTATGTTTATGAGAGATATAGCTTTCTGGTTTTCTTATATCCTTTTTAGGGATAATTATGGCCTCTTAAAATGAATTAGAAAGTATTACCTCTGCTTCTATCTTTTAAAATTAGTATAATTTTATTCTTCAAATGTTTGGAGAATTTACCACTGAAACTACCTAGACCTGGTGCTTTCTGTTTTGGAAGGTTATTGAATTTGATTCAATTTTGTTAATAAGGCCTTTGGAGTTTTCTGTGTCTTCTTGTATAAGTTCAGCAGATTGTGTCTTTCAAAGTATTGGTCTGTTTCATCTAAATTATCAAATTTGTGGGCATAGAGTTTTTACTATTTTTTTATTTTTTTCATGTCTTGAGATCTGTAGTGGTATCCCCTCTTTCACTTCTGATATTAGTGATTAATGTACTGTCTCTTTCTTAGCCTGGCTTAGAGGCATATCAATTTATCAGTCTTTTTCACAAAGAACCAACATTTTCTCTATGGATTTTGTGTTTTCAATTTTATCAATTTCTGCTTGAATTCTTATTTTCTCTTCTTTTTTACTTTGGATTTGATTTGCTCCTCTTTTTCTGATTTCCTAAGGTGGAAATTTAGATTGTTGATTTTTAGATCTCCTGTTTTTGGACTATAAAACATACTTTCCCCCCAAATTTGGGGGGAAAGGGGGAGTGCGTCTTATAGTCCCAGTGTAGCTTACCTGGCTCCCTGTGGGGGTGGGGGCGGTGGAATGGGGTCACAGGTTATTATATATTTTGCCACATTTAAAAAAATATATATTTTATTGATTATGCTATTACAGTTGTCCCATTTTCCCTCTTCACTCCCCTCCACTCTGCACACCCCTTCCCACCTACATTCCCCTCCTTTAGTTCATGTCCATGTGTCATACTTATAAGTTCTTTGGCTTCTACATTTCCCATACTGTTCTTGCCTTCCCCCTGTCTATTTTCTACCTACCGTCTATGCTACTTATTTTCTGTACTTTTTTCCCTCTCTGTCCCCCTCCCTCTCCACTGTCGATAACCCTCCATGCGATCTCCATTTCTGTGGTTGTGTTCCTGTTCTAGTTGTTTGCTTAGTTTTTTTGTTTTTGTTTTAGGTGTGGTTGTTGATGATTGTGAGTTTGCTATCATTTTACTGTACATGTTTTTTATCTTCTTTTTCTTAGATAAGTCTCTTTAACATTTTATATAATAAGGGCTTGGTGATGATGAACTCCTTGGACTTGACCTTATCTGAGAAGCACTTTATCTGCCCTTCCATTCTAAATGAAAGTTTTGCTGGATAGAGCAATCTTGGATGTAGGTCCCTGCCTTTCATGACTTGGAATACTTCTTTCCAGCCCCTTCTTGCCTGTAAGGTCTCTTTTGAGAAATCAGCTGACAGTCTGATGGGAACTCCTTTGTAGGTGACTGTTCCCTTAGCTCTTGCTGCTTCTAGAATGCTCTCCTTCATTTTAATCTTGACTAATGGAATGATGATGTGCCTTGGTGTGTTCCTCTTTGGGTCCAAGTTCTTTGGGAGTCCCTGGACTTCCTGGAAGTCTATTCCCTTTGCCAGATTGGGGAGGTTCTTCATTATTTGTTCAAATAAGTTTTCCACTTGTTGCTCTTCCCCTTCTCCTTCTGGTACCCCTATAATTCGATGTTGGAACATTTAAAGATGTCTTGAAGGTTCCTAAGCCTCTCCTTGTTTCTTTGAATTCTTGTTTCTTCATTCTTTTCTGATTTAATGTTTCTTTCTTCCTTCTGGTCCACTCCATTGATTTGAGTCCCAGTTTCCTTCCCATCACTATTGGTTCCCTGTACATTTTCCTTTATTTCACTTAGTGTAGCCTTCATTTTTTCATCTAATTTGCGACCAAATTCAATCAGTTCTGTTAGCATCCTGATCAGCAGTGTTTTGAACTGTGCATCTGATAGGTTGGCTGTCTCTTCATTGCTTAGTTATATTTTTTCTGGAGCTTTGATCTGTTCTTTTGTTTGGGCCATCTTTTTTGTCTTGACATGCCTGTTACATAGTGAGGGAGGGGCCTTGGGTGTTCACCAGGGTAGGGCAACCCATGTTACTGCATTGTGATGCCATATATGGGGGAGGGGTCCGAGAGGGAACAGTGGTGCTTACTCTGCTCTCTGCTGGATGTCAGTCACTTCCCCCACTTCCTACAAGCAAATTGGATTCTTCTGATGCTGGCTCCTGGGTGGGTGGGCTTGTGTATGTTCTAGGACCCTATGGGTCTCTCCAGTGAACTCTCCTGTGAGGCTGGAAGTCTCTCCTGGCACCTCAACCAATAGGTGTTTTCAGTTGGTGTTTTGAGGCTTTATTTCCCCAGTGCTGGGACCCTGGGTTGCACAGTCTGTCTCATTTCCCGGTTTTGCCTGGTTTATCTGTGTACAAATGTGGGACCTCCTGGTCTGCCAGCCGCCTTGCGTGCCATGCCCTGTTCCACAATCTACCGCCTCACTGGGTCCGCCAACCGCTGCTTTGCTGCGAGGCCTCTCTGCCTTGGATGCCCATCTCCACCCCATCCTACCGGTCTGGATGAATGTTTCTTCTTTAACTCCTTGGTTGTCGGACTTCCATGCAGTTCAATTTTCAGTCAGTTCAATTTTCTGGTTGGTTTTTTTTTAATTGTTGTTGTCCTTCTTTTGATTGTGCGAGGAGGCGCAGTGTGTCTACCTGTGCCTCTATCTTGGCAGGAAGTCCTATTTTACCACATCTTTTGCTTCAAAAATTTTCATTTTCCTCCTGTAAAACCTAGGTGCTTCTTATGGTCCGGTGTTTCTTATAGTCCTAAAAATGTGGTATCTTCTTTTCTAGTATATGCATTCAGTCCTATAAATTTCTGCCTAAACACTACTTTCACTTCATCCAACAAATTTCATTAAGTTGTGTGTTAATTTTCATACAGTTGAGAATATTTAAATTTTCTCTTTAGATTTCCTCTTTGAGCCATGAAATTTGTTGCCATGGCCGGGTGGCTCAGTTGATTGGAGCATCATCCCATACACCAAAATGTTGCAGGTTTGATCCCCAGTCAGGGCACATATCTAGGTTGTGGGCTCATTCTCTGGTTGGGGCACATATGGGAGGCAAATGATCAATGTTTCTCCCTCTCTCTCTGTCTTCCTCTAAAAATCTATAAACATATCTTCAGGTGAAGATTAACAAAAAGAGAGGTGTCGTTTAATCTTTTTGTATTTTAGAATTTTCCAGTTGTTTTATTACCAATATTGTTTAATTATATTGTTACCTGAAAGCAGACATTGTATGATTTCTGTTAAATTTGTGTATTTGTTGGTGTATGTAGCTAGATAATTAATAAAAGAGAAGGGGGCAAAGCTGGTTGGTTAACTAGGTTATAAGATATGGCAACCCCACTGTTCTGCCCAGGGGATCCTCTCCCCATATACTGAGAACGACCAGCTTTCCAACCACCTCGAGTAGGTGGCTGTTAGCCTGGATTAACGAAGGAGAAATAAAAACAAAAGGAGAAATTACTCTGCTGGGTTCTTGACCAACAGAAGACAAGTGGTGCAGGGCTGGTGAGCACAGGCACAGTACAAGGCAGATGATCCCAGCAAAACTTTGAGACGCGCATAGTAGGAGCCAAGATGGCGACCGAAAAGGGGTGATGTCTAATCTGGAAAAAGACCAGATTGGTTGGGGGAAGTCTCAGCACTAGCCAGCAAAGATCTGGGAAATGGATTGGTTGGGGGAGGACCCAACATAAGCCCTTGAAGGATTGGGAAAGATTAGTCATTCTGAAAGTCTGAGGTAATCAAAGCTTAACAAAGGCTTCTGTTGGTAATACAGGTTTGTCGCTTCCTTTGTGCACTTAATGTGCTTGCACCTGCTCTTTCCATAGCAGCCTTGTGGGCCTAGCAGCTCTGGGGGCCCAAACCTGGGCTCCAAGCAGGGCTCCTAAATGTGTGTCCGAGAGCTACGTGGACCTTGCATCCCTGTCAGCCCAAACAGGGATCTGGGTTCAACAGCACAGCTGCAGCCAGGAACAGAAACTAAACTAGCTGGATGGGAACAGAGACTGAACTGCACTGAGCTTCGGCATGGACTGAACCAATGGCACAATTTCTGGATCCTGGTCTTTATTTGGGGCTTGATAAAGACAAAGCTAGATTTCTTCCATAGTGGATGTAGCCGAACCACCTAACTGTGAATGAGATACAGACTCTGGGCACCTGGGCAGTCATTTCTTTCTACCCCAGTAAATCTTAACCACTACACCTCATCCTCCCATTCGTGGTCACTGAAAAGCTTTTCTTGCCACACAACAAGAACCCCATTTCCACTGGCAGCATATTTACAAATTTCAGTGTGAACATATATATTTTCATCTCTTGCATTTATATCTTGGCGTAAAATTGCAGAGTCATACAGTAACTTTATTTGAAGACCCACCAGACTGTTTTACAAAACAGCTGCATAACTTTTTATTTTCATCAGCTTTGTGTGAGGTTTTTGTAATTGGTTGTAGTGATACAGGAAGAGAGAGACAGACCCATTGATTTGTTTCTCCATTTAATTTATACATTCATTGGTTGCTTATTATATGTCCCCTTGGTGTATCAAGATGAAGTTCCAATCAACCGAGCTACCTTTTGAGGGTTTTATGAAGGTTTTGATTCTGACTTTCAAATTCTAGACATCCTATTGAGTGTGAAGTATCTCATTGTAGATTTGTTTAGCATTTTCCTGATTACTAACGATATTAAACATCATTTCATGTGCTTATCGGCCATTTGTACATCTTTGAGAAATGTCTGTTCGTCTCCTTTGCTTGATTTTTAATTAGATTATTTATCTTTTTATTATTGAATTGTAATGGTTGTTTATATAGTCTAGATATAAATCTCTTGTCAGATATATGATTTGCAAATATTTTCTAGCCCTCTGGGTTGTCTTCATTTTCTTGATAGTGTCCTTTGGAACACTGCAAAGTCGTTTTGAATTTTGATGAAGTCAGTTTATCTGTTTTTTTCTTTATTTGTTTATGTTTTTGTTTCATATCTAAAAATTCTTCACAGAATCTTATTTTATTAAGATTTGCCCCTATATATTTTTCTTAGTTTTATAGTTCGGCTCTTACATTTATGTCTTTGATCTATTTTAATTTTTGTATGTGGTGTGAGATACGAGTTGTTTAATTCTTTTCACACTGCTACCCAGTTTTCCTGCACAATTTGTTGAAACGACTATCCTTTTCTCATTAAATGGTCTTGCCATCCTTGTTGAAAATCAGCTGACCATAAATATTGGGTGCATTCTGGACTCTTCATTTTATTCCATTGATCTCTGTGTCTGTTCTGTGCCAATACCACACTATCTTGATTACTGTTGCTTTGTAGTAAAGTTTTGCAGTCAGGAGGTGTAATTCCTCCTACTCTGTTCTTTTTCTTAGGCTTAATTTGGCTGTCCTGGATTTCTTGCAAGCCCATACTAATGTGAGAATCAACTTAATTTCTACAAAGAAGTCAGCTGGGATTCTGCTAGGGACTTGCAGTCTCTGGAGATTAGTGAGAGGCTGATTGTGTGTGGATGTGGGAGTAAGCACACATGTTAGAATGTGTCTGTTGAAAATAAAGTCTTGCATTTGCTAAAAAAAAAATCCTAATTTGTATAAAAATTAAAAACTTTCTGGACTATGCAAATTGCCAGACTTTAAATGATTGGGGATAATCAGCTTCACTGTGTCCTAAAGTGAAAAGATAGGCATATATGTATCTGTTAGACATTTGTGGGAAGTAATTCTTTCGTTTTTGTTGTTGTTAACATATTTCTTCTAATGGACAATATTACTTATATTTTGCTTAGAGGAAAGAGGAATGATTTCTTGTTGTTTCTTCTGAGACATTTTAGTTATTTTTGGGGGGGCTCCACCTTCAGAACTCCCCTGGCCACCGTGGATGAGAATAAGTCTAACAAGATATGATCTGCTTGGGGAGGAAAGGCTGACCAGTCTTTTGGAGGAGAAAGGTCTTTAGCTTCTCTCTCAATGGGCTTTTATTAAGTTTAGCTTGCATAGGAATGCATATCAAAGAAAGGAGGTATGGTTTACAGATAATATTTCTGGGATCACGGGGGTCCTTTTGAGTCAGATTCCAGTAGACAGGGTGACACCAACTGGCTGTAAAACCTTGGGGAACAAATGTATTTTGTGCTTGGACCCTTAACATTTAAATTGAGGACATTCTTAGCAAAGCAGGTTTCACTGAACTTTATGCATTCTTTCTTAGGCCTGATTGCCCCCACTCTGGGAACCACTTGTTCTTGCACAGGGCTGTACTTCCCTTCAGCATTGTTTCAGGCTTGAATCAGGTTGGGGAAGTAAGGCAGCCAAGAGATTAGGAGATGTTTTACAGATAGAATGAGAACTCAGGCTATGATAAAGCTGAGGGGTGAGTCTTTTGTCTCTCTTCCACAGTCCCCCAAGTCCTCTTTACTTTCTGGCCCCTTATCAACTGTGCCTGTCTTAGGTTGTTTCTTCCTTGAGAAATTTTACCTGTCATTGACTATGCAGCCATCCTCCAGGGACCAAGCAGGGTGAAGTAAAGGGGGCAGAGGCTGTGCACCCCCTGGGAGGATAAGTTTGGTCTCCTTAATGGCTTATGGTCCCAAGGTCCCCTAGCCGTGAGGCCTTTTCACCTGTCTGCAGAATTTCAGCTTCTGAAACCAGGCAGACAGTTCCGAAGTTATTCTTTGAAGGTTCTTTCCTACTTCAGTTTTCTTATGAAATGATTATTAATAGACTTTGAAGCCATATTGTAGTAACTTTATCTGTTTTTTATTAATTAAATATTAAATTCAAACTTAGATGTGAGTTATTGGAAATAAAACATACAACTGAAGACATTCTCACCAATAATATATCAGTAAATCACATATACTATTTCCAGTGTATTTTCGTGCTTTTAAAAATTACTTCATACTATACATACTGGCTTCATATAACTTTTTTTTCCTCAGATGATGGGCCTAGCCAAAGTGACTCTGTTATTGAGACTGCCATGACACTGCCAAGTGAGTCCAGGGTCAATGTGCATGCCATCATCACATTAAAAATATTAGACTACAGGTATGGAACTCATTTTTTAAACATAACATGTTGAAAACTTTTAAAAATAATCCTTCTGAAAAAGGACAGTTGGTGAGGAAGAATTCAGTTCATCAGAGTGCATTAGTATACTTGATTTAGAATAATAGCACTTGTAAAAACAATGATGAGATAGAAGTATATGAAAAATACATTGAACTTAAGTGTCCATTCCTTAGGTGTTTTGTGTTTGTTGTTCTTGACATAAATTGATAATTATTAATAGTAAAATTTTTATGATAAACAACATTTTGCTGTTGTAAAAAAATAAGAGAGTGACAGTATTGGTTGGTAATAAAATTTTCTGACTTCATCATCCAGAGAGGATTTTATATTGGTGATAGTGGGGTCCATATTGGTAAATAAGAAATAAATATAATTTAGTTAATAAACACCCCAAGCAGGCAAAGCTTAAGAGTCTGTATCCTGTTACTATATCTGAATGCAAGTGTAATAATGTGTACATATATTAAATCTGAAATGATGACAATGTTGGTATGTAAAATGAGACAGAAGCCTAAAAATTATTTTTGTATATTTTGGAAGTATATTCGATTGGGGAAGGAAGATACCTACGCAGAGATTGGGAGTGGTTTTCAAGTGTTCTTTCACTACGAAGGCAACAATGATACAAATAACCAATACTGTCAGACTTATTGCAGTGATTGGTTTGGCATTATAATGAAAATACAAGCGAATATAGACTCAAATCATATAAGTGACCAGATGTGTTCCATTATCCACACAGCTAGCTTCAGTATTCTGGCCTCTTTTCCTTATGTGTCACTAGGAACCACCTGGTCAGCAGTTAGTATACACTCTCCTTTTCAGATTTGTTGTGTTTCATTTACATTGCTCTCACCTCTTGTCTGCCACTCATAGAGGTAAATAGAAATCACTACTCTAAGCCAGCTTCCATGTTTGACATTGTAACACTTAATATTTGTGCTTCTCTTCTCTCATAGCATAGTATGGCAACTTTGCATGTTTAATCTTCCACATAATATACTCATTTATTTAGTAGATGTTTTTGGAGCCTACTAGATATCAAATTCTGTGTTAGATATCATAGGACACTGAATGAGGAGACAGACCGTCTCTCTGCCCTGAATGGGCACCATTCAATCTCTGTTCTGTGCTAGACTCTGTGCTAAGTACTTGACATATGCTATTGCTTTTTTTAAATAAAAAATTTTTTTTTAATTTTATTGATTTATCTTTAGAAGGAAAGGGAAGGAGTAAGGGAGAGAAATATCAATGTATGGTTGCTTCTCGTGCATCCCCTGCTGGGAACTGGCCTGCAACCCAGGCATGTGTCCTGATGGGGAATTGAACCGCGATCTTTTGGTTCACAGGCCTGTGCTCAGTCCACTGAGCTACGCCAGCCAGGGTTGCTATTGCTTTTAATCCTCCAAACAATCTATAAAGTAGTAGCGATACAATTTTATTTGGGATAACTATTCCCACTTTTTAAAGGTACAGATATCACTAAAGCATAATAAATATAGCAATTAATGATGATATGTCTTAGATTATTTAGTTTTTAAGTTTATTGTAATTTGCTTTCCTAAGAGACTGTAATTGGAAAGGAGTATACTATTTAAGATACAATTTAATTCTCAATTTTAAGGCATAAATGCCTTCAACTAAATTTTAAAAAATAGCATGAATCTTCAAAGTTTGATTAGAATAAATCAGTTTTCCATGACTTGAGCATTGCTGATTGAAAAGATAAAAATGCTGCATTTGCACAGCAGAAAATGAGGCCCAAAAGCAGAAAAAGTAATAGGCATAATGTGTGTGAAATTTAAGGTCTCTTTTATTCTATCTGTATTACAATGATTTTCTTAAGCAGTTCTCCCATATTACACATGTGATATTGTTTCCTTGTACATACAGTCATTCAGTGGACATTCCATCAAGGATGTTTTTAAGTGGATGATGTATTAGGCATTAAAAATTATTAAGAAAGAACATAAGGATAATGGCTAATTATAACCAACAAATCATTAAAGCAAATGTCAGAGTTCTATACTTTCATTTAAGGTTAAATTTATATTTTATTAAAAATCTTAATGAAAATGTTAGTCTTACTGAAAAGGAAATTTCCATTTACAAGAGATCTGGCATAAATAACAATGAATAACTCTTTAGATGATAATTTCCCAGAACTGAGGTTCGGGAAAGATAAATGACAGAGCTCATTAGTGGCAGAACCAAGGCCGCTGCTGTCTACTTTGTCATACTCTAAAGGAAAGAGAAATTGTGTGAGATTATGAGAACCTAGTTTAGTATATGTTGGACTTTTAAAAATAATTCTTTTCTTGCAGTTAACTATTTACCTAAAGAAAGTTCACAGATAACCCCTATTAGAGAGATTTTTAACAAAAGGGGCAAAACAGATTTTAAAATTACAGATTTAATTCTACTCTGAGATAGAGGAATCCATTTAGTATATTACAGTCCACTTACTATATGACTTCTAGACATCTTAGACTCTGAAAATGTATCTCATTTTCATTCACACTGAATATGCAAATGCTCGGGAGGTGCAGTGTGTAGTGACGCAGTATGTGTCTGAATGCCTGACAGCTAACATTTGTGGGTGGGCAGGTTTTTATGGCATTCTTTATAGAACTAAATAAACTACCTTCAAAATTTTTATGATTTCTATAAATCTTTATAATTATTTAAAAGTGGGAAGTAATAGTATTTTTCTGGACCACTAAGAATGATGCAGATTTGAAATATTTTTTTAGTGATAAACAAACAACTTTGATTCCTGATGAAGTGTTCGATGCAGTAAAAAGCAACATTATAACTTCTATTAACTTCAGTAAGAATCAGCTAAGTGAAATTCCAAAACGGTAAGAACTATTCATGATGCCATTTCTCTTAAGTAGTGCTTCGTTGTAAGTTTTGTTTGCATCTTACTTAAAAAATTATTTTTCATAGTTCTTAAATTTGAAATTATATGTAAAATTCCTTGTATGAATAATACTTATGTTACAGAATATATTTTCAAATAATTTATTTTACGGATTCAAACCATTAACAAAGTACAGTATAGAATTGCATAGATTTGATCTTTGTTCATAATTGGTTTAAATATAAAATAAATGGATTCTTAAACTTCAACATACATTTAAGGCAAAGTAAAATTCTGGGACAGATAATATTAAGGCTGTTTTTAGAAATCATTTTGATCAGTTACACATCCAAACTGATTGAAATTTTTGTGAGAAATGTAAAAGTTACAGAAAATATAATTAGCAAATATAATGTAATGTAGGGTTCTTTCTACCTTCTATGGTCTGCTTATAGTTTTGAGGTTCTGAATTCAAGTGCTAACATTTTAGAATTATTTTTGTTTCAGGATTTTGGAACTGAAGGACATGGCTTCTGATGTCAATCTCAGTTTTAATAAGCTTTCCTTTATATCCTTGGAATTATGTATGTTTCAAAAATTGACTTTTTTAGATCTCAGGTATGTATTGATGAGATTCATGCTTCACTTTTTTTTATTATAACTTGTCTTTGAGTTTACCTAACTTTTGCTCTTCCCCTCATATTTTTCTAAGTAAGTATGGAAATTGGTGTTTCGTTTAGTAAAAATATTTTAGGATAACTTCAAAATTAAGCATTTAGGAAGTATTTTAATCAAATCTATCATTTATAGACAATTTACAGGTGATATGACAAAATTATTTAAAGTACTAGAAAATATTAACACATTCTTTGATAGATTCATGCTCGTGTAGAATTGCAAATAACACAAGGAAAGTGTTTGCTTCACATTGTTCTTTTTCTGGAAGCAAATAGCATAAAACTGTCAACTCTATGCTGACGTAGCATGGCTTCTCTTAAAAAGAAACTATTTGGTTCCAAAATATTACATTAAAAATGCAGGGCCAGAAATAAGAGGAACACTATGAGTGGTAACAAAAACAAAAGAAACTACTTAACGTTCTGCAGAGGTAATAGGAAGTTGAAAAATGTTCGAAGTTGATGTGACAGGATCAGAAGCATCACATATCTCATAGTTTTACATGTCTCAGGGCTAGACAGTCATTTATTGCATGGGCTTTAAAACTTTATCCTAAATTATGTGTCTACTGCCTAGGCTTCCTACTGCTCATGTATTGATGCTTGGTGTGTTTTTTAGTTTATTTGTAGTTCCTCTTGTTCTGCTCAAACAGTAGTCAAATAACAATGTGCTAAGTTATGTCTGTTTTATTTTTCCTGTAGAAACAAACTTTTTTTTTATGGGATTAAAGCAAATCTACTTTACTTTGCTCCTACTAAATGTAGACTTGCTTCTATTTGGGGGGGGGTGGCAGTTACACTGGCAAAACAGTATTAAACCACATTTTAGTTCAGTATTAACAGCAAAGAGATGAGTTCATGTCCCTGTTGCTGATGTCTTTATTTCTTTTTGTCCCATTCTTCAGTGGACTGTGTGCATGTGTGTATGCCTTCATCTGCAACCATATCTGGAAATTTCTAGTTAAGTGACTAAAATATGCTTTTATGTCTGATACCAGTATTTATAAGCATTTCTTGAAAAATATAGAAACCAGCAATAGGTTATTCCATACAACTTAATAAAGGCAATGACTGGAGAAGAAGTACAGAGAAAACAAAACATAGGTTGAGGTGTAGAAAATACAACTCTTAAATACTAGACTTGACTTCTGAATGTAAAGAAATAATAAGTTAGAGAAAATTATTCAATTATAATATGTAGCCATCTAGTTGGATATAATTTTCTCATAGATACTTTCTACTATAGGTAGGTATACAGCTTCTGGAATCCCACCTTTTTGTTAACCTTTCTTGTAACATCGTTTCCTGATCCTTCCACCAGTAAATGAGATTCTGTTTACTACCATGGTTTGTTCACATACAATCTAAAAAAAAAGTCACTGCAAATTGTACTTCTAAGCTTAGGGTAGAGATGGACTTGCGTAATACCTATGTAGTAGAAAGTTACACATTTTTAAACATATAGTATCTTTTTTCTGTCCTGTTTTATTTTTTCATATAATATTTCAATTTTTTGGAGTAGAATTTCAATTCTGCATACAAGATATGTATGTATTAACACCAGTGAAATATCTGTGGTATCAAATAATGTACTATTTATAGGCATGATCTAAAGGGTCCTGACCATGAGAAGTATTGCTGAGTTTAATTTGAAAGACATAAGGGAATAATTTACAGTGTTTATTCTACTGTTAAAGAGGTCATTGTATTATTGATTGGTTGGGTATTGGTATTAGGATTTGGTACACTAACCAAATTCTTGAGGCAGCTGACTGATTTAGCATTCTCAGGACTCAGCTTTAATGAGATCAGATCAAAGATTGACAGAGCTACAGAATTTTTTGTTTGATCAACACTTAAATTATATATTAAAGCTGAACAAAACTTTTTTGTAAATCATCTTTTTCTTTCCAATTTAGAAACAATTTTTTAAATTCTTTGCCTGAAGAAATGCAATCATTGATAAGACTACAAACAATCAATCTTTCCTTTAATAGGTAAGAGAACAGGCAAATCTGTGACTATTATTTCTTTAAAATTTGTGGGTCTAACTAGAGAAAACAACTAAAAGAGCCAGACAAAAAGCCCTATATTTTTACTTTCTTTAAATATCTTGGTTCATTTTCACTCATTTCTGCTTAGAATTGAAAGTGATGTTGCTTGCTTTGAGTTTTCACAATTGACATTAGCTTTTTGTTCCTTTTAATTGTTTAAGTAATTATAGTTGCTACAATTGAAGCATAATGCAGAAAGGTGTCCCTGAAATCACTGGAAGGTAAAGGAGATAGCATTATAACCAAGATAGAGGAAAAATAGGCAGATATTTGCCAGACCACAGGGACAAGTCATCCCAGGTAGAGCAAATAGTGTGTACTAAGGCACAACCATGTGAGAACATGCTGTGTTTGGAACATTCCAAGGAGTTGAATATGGCCTTACAAGAGTATAAGTTTCGTGCTGTTACTATAATACCTCATTGACGAATGAAGAAGCTAAGGCATAGTGATATTAAAATGCTGCCTATTTAAATTTTTGTCCTGTCCCATTATCTTTTGCTTCTTGTGTGTAGGTTATATTGTTCTCATGATTTAAAAATATATGCACTTCTCAGATCTTTCCTAATTTTTACTTGTGAGTTGAACTGCCATTTCTCTGTTGAACTGTCATTTCTCTATTGAATTATCTGTTGAGTTGTCAATTGCATTGTCAGGTAATGTGTTTGGGGAAGTGGCGAAAGTTAACCTTAACTTCTATATTAACAGTTGAGCCACATCTTTTTAAAGTAACTTGTTTGTGGGTTGGTGAGAAAGAAGAGAAGGGACTAACTGGAGGCAGTTTGGTCCAGCTGTACTCCTGGTTATTGATGCCCCTGTCCCTCTGGAACTACAGAGCTGCCTTCAGCTTAGCCTTTGCTGTTGCACCAAGAGGTCCTTGGGGATTTGTGTTAATGGCTCTGAGAGCCATTGGCTTTCTTATCTCCCTTGGGACGTCTTCAGGGTTGCTTTGGATGTGGTAGCTGATAGCCTATGCTAGTTTATCATCCTTTTCAGGAACCGAAAATGCACTTGTTTTTGAAACTTCATTCAAAACAAATAGGTATCTTGAATTTTTACTTAAGTTTGGCAGTGATTCTCTTTCATAAGAAATACAAGTGAACTCTCAAAGAATACCTACATGGAGACATTCTATACAGGATCTCAGGAAGATTTGCTTGTCTCTTAAATGTGGAAAGGAAAGTATTGGAGAATTTACTCTCAACTTTTGATTTTATACAATAAATAGGAATTGTCGTAAATCTGTCCACCTAACATATATTTCAAGGTTTCCAAAAATACATATTCCTTATTTTCTGGCAAATTTGAATATAAGACTTAAACCAAATCTAAAGTAACTTACACTAAAGAAAGCTTTATCTCAGAATATCAAACTTAAGATCATCTATTGGAATGAATGATTTTGCCTCTGATTACAATATATTTATGTAGGTTCAAAATACTACCTGAAGTTTTGTATCACATTTCTACACTTGAAACAATTTTGATTAGTAATAATCAGGTTGGATCTGTGGACCCTGAAAAATTGAAGACAATGGAAAATCTGATTACACTGGACCTTCAAAATAATGACCTTCTACAAATTCCACCAGAGCTTGGTAATTGTGTGAACTTAAGGTAACTACCCCATTGTACTAAGTTTTTTCATTTATTTGACTGATTTTTTGAAGTGCCATTTGGTTGTTTTGTTTTTCTGTTGAGATACTCTAGCAGGAGTATCTTCAGCCCAAACTGAAGGCCTATCACAGCCTTCTTGTTTAAGAAAACTAGAGAGCACTTGAGCACTACACTTGCAGGCCATTTCAAACAGTGAAATTACCAAAAGTACAAATATGCAAAAATGTCACACTAAGAAGACCAGGGACAGGACCCTTGTTTACAGTGTGTGGGAGCTGAATAAAATAAGAAGGCAGCGTCACCTGTTCGATCGACCTCAGTGGAGAATGTGCCTATCCAGTCACTCAGGGTTTTTGCTGCTCTATGTGTGTTAAAGAATGACCTTGAAAGTGCCAGCTGTCTTGATTTTGGGGTACAAACAAGTTTTAGTGAGTAGGCAAATCTGCAGATGTAGAGTCTGAATAATGAGGATTGACTGTAATTAACTTCTATAAATTAAGAAAAATCAATCTTTTAAAAAATTCCCAAGGCTCATGAAAGTATTTGAAGATATAATTTAGGTATGATATGTATGGTGTGAATCCTTTGACTTTTGTTTACATAAACACTTAAGTTATTAAAATTAATATAAAAATTTATCTTATAATTTAAGACATTTCTTAATTATTAAAGAAACAAATTAACAGGCCCTTAAATTTTAAATTGAACTTCATTTCAGAACAAGTAAATAGATTTGTATATGTGTATCTGGTCAAAGGTAGGAGAGGGCAGACCTGTCAGTATTTCCCAAGGAGGAGGGGGACATACTGATCACATTTTAGCCCCTGGGATAGTGCTTGTCAGCATGCGCATTCCACACTTGTGTAAATACAGGGTGGGGCAGAGCAGGCTTGCAGATGTTCATAGGGAAAATAATACAATAATAAATAATAATAATAAATAAACTGTTTTGGGCACTCACAACTGTAAACCTATTTTTGCCCCAACTTGTATAAATCAGGCATTTAGTATATGGTTATGCGACAGAGAAAAAGATGGGTTAAATTACAGTTCAGATCACAGCTCCTCCCTTTAATAGCAGCTGTGTGACCTTGGACAAGTCTTTCTTACCTCCCTGAACTTGTATTTTCTTATCTCTAAAATAGGAATATTAATGGTACCTACATTATAGGGTTAAGATAACTGAGAGTCAGTGAACTTAAATTACTTAGCACAGAACCTTTCACATGGTAGGTTATTATTGCTGTTCTAATTCTAACCATTCAAGTGC
Source organism: Artibeus jamaicensis (assembly GCF_021234435.1). Taxonomy (NCBI): domain Eukaryota; kingdom Metazoa; phylum Chordata; class Mammalia; order Chiroptera; family Phyllostomidae; genus Artibeus; species Artibeus jamaicensis. The sequence continues at coordinate 18,088,948 of NW_026522025.1, read as the reverse complement.
CTAGATTTGAAATGGACAAATGGAAAATAACACACACACATCTTATTCATAAGATTATAAGTGAAATTAGAAGAAAAGCCTCCTTAATGGAAAATGTTAAAATCCTTAATTTCTCTCTTTTGTTTAGAACGTTACTACTAGATGGAAATCCATTCCGCGTTCCTCGGGCAGCCATATTAATGAGAGGCACAGCTGCTGTTCTGGAATATTTGAGAGACCGAATTCCTACTTAAATTGGAGTTGTTTTATAATTCTGATCATGTGAATTCTTAGAATTCTTACATTGATAATTAACATTTTCTAAGGTGTTGTGTACATTTGTAGTGGTGATAACATGTGCAGTGTACATACATATGGTCTGAATGTTTTGCACAAGATTTATCCTACTCATTTTCATTCCCTTATAACATAGAAGACGGTTTGTTTAAAACTGAATTTTTATTTAATGTAGTTTAATGCTTTTATGACAAAGCATGTTTGTAGAAGTGGTCCCCCCATTTGTTTGTGTTACATATAATGTGACCACTGACTTGAGTATGACCATCCAATTTTGATCTTTTTATTTGATGTAAAATTGACTTGAATTTGTTCTTTTGCCTTTTAAAAAAAATCAAACTTTTCAATTACTGATGATAGGATTTTTGTGATGTAGTTGGGTTCAGCATAAGGTTAAAATTAACATCACAGTATTGTTTTTGTTTTAATCTAGTTGAAATATTTCTAGCCTTTACCCCATGTTTTATGAAATCATTTTGTCATGGTTTCTAAGGTCACAGAAATGCTACACAAGACAGTTGTTGGTGGAGAAAATAATAAAAGTGTTGTTATAATTACTCTCACGATTTTGAATTTAAAACTTGACAAGGTTTTTTAAATGATGTCTTTGTATTACGTTTACATACAATAATTTGGTTTTTCTAGATTCAAGAAGTTTAAAGAGACTGGATGTGCATATTTTTCCCTCAGTCTTACCAGTGTAAAAATACTTCTTGTTCTTTTTATAAAAAAGTACTGAAGACCTGATTTTGTTAATTCTATAGATGTTAGCAACAGAGCATAACTAATAATGTGTACTGCATAGAAATCTCGAAATGTACTTTGTTTAAATACTTACTAAGCAGATATTTGTATATATAATCTCATCTGTGGTGTATTGTAATCCACCCTTGTGCATTTTTTTAAAATTCCAGGGCCTTAATTTTTAAATTTGCTTGTAATGTTCATAAGACTAAACTTGTCATGTGGTAATTTTATAAAAGGGAAGTTGTTACAGGTGAACTTCATTTAATAAATATCAAATATAAACATTTTTATTTACACCAGAAACATGTGGAGTAGGCTAGGCTGATCAGTCATTATAAAAGTTACCATGTGATTCAATTAAGTAACCAATCAATAGGATGTATATTAACTCACATAGATAGATGGGATGGATAGATAGATAGATAGATACCTTTTGGATGATTGAGGCATGCTCATATTATGGAAAAAATCATTGCTAATAAAGATAAATAGTACATGTTTGTAGTAAAAGTTACATTTGCAAATATTAATTCAGTGCCTGTGTTTTTCTTTAAAACAAACATGCTTTTTTCATACTACAATTCTGGTTGACTAAGAAAAATCTTGCTTTGACATTAAACAAAAGACACTGTACAATAAGGTGACATTTTATTATTTATACAATAAAGAGACTTATGTTATTCAAAACACTTGTTTTAAATACTGAAAAAGTTGAGTACACCAAAGCCGAAAAATGGCTCTGCTATACACTGCACAGCATTATTTTAGTCCCTGTGTTTTGTATCTGTACAGAAAGCATCTTCAAAATGCATTCTAATCACATTGTACACCTTTATAGATTAGTGTCAATACATAAAACTGGAGGATACAGCTAGCATTTGCAAATTAACTATTTCACTGATTCAGTAAGTTTAAAATAGAGATTCAGAGGACTTCTTTGCACATAAAATGAAGCAGCTTTCAAGGTCATATGGTCTCATACTGCAAAAAATCCATTCAGTACATTCACAATCTATGTTAATAAAGTAGTAAATATGTCTCTATTCAGTTTTATATACATCAATATGTACTTCAACTAAAAAGTACTGTTAATTGTGATACAGTAATTTTAACACAAAAATGACAATTTTTATATATAATTTAAGCCCCAAGTCACAATTATCTCAAAATATTAATTACAATACAGCCATTTCAATTAAACATCTTGCGATTTAATTTTTATATAAAATGGTAAAATTTTTTTATTAAAGTAAGCAATTAGTTTTGAATTGGCAAGAGTTCACCCACATAGAAAACCTTAAATATTAAGAGGTGTTTCCTGCCCCCTCCCACTCGAATTTGTATGCGGCCACCTAGGCTAGCAAAGAGACAGAAAAGGCCCCAATTTATAAAGATTAAGCCTCTTTTGCTATACTGCTGTGGCTTGTTGTTTCTTCTATAAAAGCTTTACAAGGGGAGTGTCAGTAAAGTATGCAGTGAAATACATGCATTAGTGTACAATACGTCTATGTCAAATGTCAGCATTTACTAGTGCACATTAAAATGTCCACAAAGACTGGAAAAGAAAATTAAGAAGCACTTATAAAGATCTGTCAGTTGCAAATTGTAAACTTGAAAACTACTTGATAATATCATGGAATTTCTGTAAAATCCCAATTCAAGTTCTTTCTCTGGCTAAAGGAGCTGTGGTCACTTGGCCTTAAGATGTCACTGTTGTGCTGCACATACGGCAGTGAAGTCCGCGGTCTAAAAGGGGTGTGTGTAGAGAGATTCCTCATTTTGCTAAAATATTGGCTTAATGTCATCACATCACTGTGTAGGACTTCTGCTTTAACTTACAGAAGAGAAATATTTCACTACCCAAATTATATGACCTCAAATGAAAATGTGTATGTACATGTTCTTAGCATTTAGAAAAATATTAAAGAAATATGTGGAGTTAGAACTTATTTATATTAGTAATAAAAGGATTATGCCCCCAAATAACTGAGGTCAAAAGTAATTGTCAAATAGTATGGGAAAGAGAGAGTATTTTGTGTGGCTACTAAAACCATAAAACCCTTTTACTTATTCTTTACAAACCAATTAAAAGTCAATCTCTGTTTAGAACTGCTGCTGTTAATTTAACATTTTGTCTCTGAACAGAAAGAGACCATAGCTCACCTTATGGTTTACTTACCTACGTTTGTGTGCTGGGGGTGCCCTTGGGTGGCTATAAAATGGGGAAAATGAAACTACAGTACTTGCAAATCTCACTTCTGCAAGGTTTTTTGAGATGGCCTTTGACGTTTACAGGTAGAATTAAATAGATTTACCTCTGATAACTAGGAAAGAAATTCTACTTCCATATGAAGACAGTGTCATTGTAAGCTTCCTTTAGGTCCTCTATACATTGAATACAAGGAGAAACTTGGTTGGCTCTTGGGACAAAGATATCAGGTTTATCTATCAGTTACCTTTCTCTTCATTCCAAACAAAATAGTAAGGCTTGCATTTTCAAGGAGGAAAATGTAGTTGAGGATGTTGAAGGGAAATGCCTAAACATCATACAGCAGTATTAAAACATCTCTTACATTCCATTGACAACGTTCCTCATCAAAGCTAAAATTAGAAATCCTGGAGTAAAATTTAGCATACGACATTCCTTACTGCCCTGAACAGATGCCTTTTATACATTCCAGGCCAATAAGGCTTCTCTGAGTGGAAAGACTCAAAATATTAAAAATAAATCTATTTCAGCACCACACTGTGAAAATAAATGATCATTCTAACAAATAGGAGAACAGCTTTATGTTCTATCTGCCTGAGAGTTTCATCTTGGTTTTCCTAAAGACTTTCTGAAAAATATTACTTAAGTTTTCCTGACTAAATAGATGTTCTTCAGCAGAGTGCTGAGGAAGGAGAAGAGGGATGGAAAGATGCAAAAAAATATAATGTGATTTCTTTTGTCCATCAAATGCTCTTCTTCAGCTCTTATAAAGATCAGCTGACCTGCATACCTGGGCATTATTTAACCTCATCACCTGTGCAAAATAAGTGCACAAAGGGAAACAGCTGTGTACGCACGTCTCTACAGAGACAAAACCTGAGTCACAATAAAGTTTTTCATATAAGAAAAAATTTCTTAATGTAGGAAAATAACCTTTAAAGGGCCAAAAAATATCTTTGTACAATATAATTAGCTAATTAAAACTTCAGTGTGCTTAAGTATCACATACTTTATAAGACCCAACAAAAAGGAATAATTTACCTTTGATCATTTTCTTAACTATAACTGAGATACCCACATTTTATGTCTAACAACTATTTTCATTCCCCCGAATTCATTAACCTTTGCAGAAAATAAAAGCGCATTTGAATATGAGGACTGTTTACTTTCTGATGAACGGTTCCTACTTTTTCTGAGTATTGAGGTTGTAGGAGACTTGGGGTTGTTAGGCATATAACTTAATGCCAGGCCACAAAACCCTTAAGGAAATCATTACTGGGAAAAACGTGTTAGAGAGTCGGGCCAAAGTCTGCGTGAAGCTGTCCTTTCATTTGCAGGCTCCCTTTCTTCAAACAGTTCTCTCAAAAACTCCTCTTTCTCTGTGCAGTTTCCTCAGCTTTCAGTGGGCTTCTTACCTTTTCCATAGTTGGATCCTGAATTCTCCCAAATGGGTGAATCTTCCTTGCTCCCACCCAACCACCAGCTGCAATGTCCTCTTCTCTACATTGTTTGAATAAGTTTTCCTCATCTTCAGGAGCTCGGTTCTCTGTGATGACTCTTTGGCTTTGCCTCCTGTGCCACTTAACTATTGATTGGGAGAAGATGTGTTCAAATGTCTCCACTGTCTTTAAGGCTCAATTCAGGGCATGAATACGCCCTAGACTGTATTACATCTAAGATACAATCGGGGGCTATTTTATAGAGAAATGAGTGTAAATTGCTGCTCTAGGCTGCCCCCAACTGGCCATTGTCAGCTGGGGCATTGCACTGAATATGCGTTCATGTCAGTGAAATCACTGACACCTAGAAGAGGAATTCTAAACCAAAACATTCAGTCCTTCCATCTGTAGGTGGATAGGAAGTTCGTTTGAAAGGTTTTATCAATAGGTGAAGGGATTCTGGACAGTATCCTTGAAAGCCGTCTTTTGGGTTAGCGCGGCTAGTTTGGGGATGGGGGTAAATGCAGTGGTAGGGAAAGAGATGAAAGACATTAGCTAACAAATTAGTCTCTTCCTGCCCTTTTATAATGATACTTGAGGATCACTAGAAGGGTTTCGTAATGTGCCGAAGGCTAAAAGCAGAGTCACACTTGCTCTGCCAACAGACTTGTTACCATGGGAACCAATGCAGAAAAATGAAAATATGACAAGAAGCTGAGGATTAAATGTGGAGAAAATTGATAGGGAGTTGGTTCTACATAATAATTTGAACATTGGGGATTTAAAGAAACAGGATGTTCCTCATGTGGCCAGACCAATGAAAATTGGTAAAACGACTTGCCAGTAACCGGTCCTGGAGGCTGAGATTTGGGGAATACGGAGAGAAAGCGGTAAGCGTGCTTTAGTTTGGACGAGGGGAACCCTGTGAAATCCAGTTCCACTCCTGCTGAGGTTGAACTCCAGCTCAAACAGTAAATTAACCATCTGGTCAGAAGGGGCCGGTTGAGAGGCACATCTGTCTCGGCTTGATAACTAAAGGCAGTCTGCTGTAACCATCCTTACCCCGGCCAACGCCAGCACGCACTACCTGACCAAAGTATTGCACACCTAATATATTATTGCTTGAAACATCTTCCCAAGTATTAAAAATAAAAATAAAAATACCTACTACAACTCCCTCAGCAAGGCAGCAGTTGTAAGTAACCTGGAATTTAGTTTTTCATTAAAGAAATAACCCAGTTCAGCTGATGCAAGTCCTCCCTGCGTATCTGCCTCTATCATGCTAGAGTTGATAAACTGATCAAACCAGACTCTAGGATTCCAGGACAATCTGTAACAAGGACTTGAGATTTCAGCCATGAGAAAGACAGACTACACATTTTACATTCAGAGGCTCCAGGGAGGTCACCCCTGTCCTGTCCCCTAAGCTTCCCCCAAAACTAAGAATTTTCTGAGATTCTATGATCTGAGATCTATAGGATCTGAGATCCTATGATCGATGCCTCATTTCTGTGACTTCAGCCTTTGGTCCACATTGAAATGCAGTTGCCCTGAGGAGATGAGGGCAGGTCACACGATAGGTGACCTGATTTGACCCCTCCTAGAGAGCCAGTTTTCAAGTATCAGTGACCACCCCCTCTCCACACACACACACGCGCACACACAACACAAGGTAGATATCTGAGGAGATGAGATGGTAGCAATCCTTTTACTATGCATATCTATACCTTAAGTATATACAATTATTATTAAAAACAAAAATAAAAAATAAAAACTAAGAGCTACCTGCCCCCAAAGAAAAACAAACGCAAACCAATGTTATTTTGGGATTAAGATGAGGTGTTAAATAAACCAACAGTTCAACTTTATAGTGAAAAAATGGTGTTTTTTTATGTTGGGCACTGAATATGCACAGACAGTCCCAGCTTATCTTCCACTGCATTCCCAAAGTAGACTTGGAGGTTAGGAGCCCTGTGACTAAGTATTTAAGAAGCACAATTTCAACTCCAAATGTCAGCATGCTCCGCCATCCATAAAAGTCATTTTAATAAGCTCACATTTGCTAAGTTGATGCACAAAGTCACTAAATTGCTCCAAGGTAAAATCCACCTTCATCACCAATGGCGGCTGATTTTCCAGTCTCTGGTTAAACTCATAATTTCGAACCCACTGTTTTTATATAGCTGTTGTCCCACCTTTAGGCTAATCCTAACTTGAGTAAAAAACAAAAAACCAAAAACCCGTAATTTTAACCTTAAAGAGCAAACAAAAATTCGAGGACCGTGCTGGCTCTAAAACCGTATCTGCCATTTCTTTGGCCAGTGTAATCCCCGAAGAGATTCTTCCCTCAGAATGACTTGTGGGCCTTGAGATGGCTGGCTCTTTTCTGCGCTGAGAGGTGTTGCCAGGGCAGCTCAAACTGTCGACTCTGGAGGACCCTTGGAGGAGGGCCTGGGGAGACATCGCAGGGCTCTTTCAGCTCTTCATCTAAATGGCACGACTGCACCTGCGCAGTCCAGGCACTCTTCAGTTTTGAACTTCCTAGAAAATCTCGTCATAGGTGTTGTTCACGTTGCATTTCTCACTGAGTTCTAATGGGTCCTTTTCTGTTCTTAAACACAAAGCACCCCCTACTCGGGGGTGGGGGGTGGGGAGGGTTTGTTAACAGGAAAGAGTGCTGTTTTTCCTTGTGTATATGTGCATAAGTATTTAGAATATGCAAGTCCACCAGAACTATGTACACTTTTCTTAGGTGTTTAAAACAAGCATGAATTATTGTGAAGCAAAGATTTCAATAGAAACGAAAGGGTAAACTGTTCTACTGTCTTTTTCAGATCTCTTGTAGCAGAAGAGTAGCTCAATGCCCTGCCCTGGATTCCCGCAGCCCCCTCTGACTTTGACCTCTAAGGGGCAACCTCTTGGAAGGACAAAGTCAAAGGAAATTGGAAAGTGAGAACTTAGCGAACTTAGTGACTATCCTTCTCTGATATGGTTCATTCTAGATGACACTGCAGGTATTTACATTATCACTGTCACCTGAGACTGTGCTCTTTTTGGAAAAGAACATACATGAGGAATAGGAGGAGCCTGCTTTCCTAAGGGAATAGAAAAAAAGTCTTTATTCACATTATAAACAATAAAGCTGAAAGGAAGCAGTTGCTGTCGTATTAGACTGGGAGAGAGTGATGACACTGTTCTCTGCACGTCCTTCGCATTTTGTTCCCACACAGTAGCATTTATTAGACTTTGTATGTGTCTCTCCCTAGTAGACTGTGAATCTTGAGGGGAGGGACCCTGGGTTTTTATATTTATATCTCCTACTGTCCCCAAAATCCCTTGGTTGTTAACATTTGTTGATTCAATTATATGTACAATGAGAAAAAAGGGAATTTTTCTAATTACTGATAATTTTTTAAAAGAATAAACACATAGGTTGGCTAGAAAACAGATCTGAGGACAGTCCGGAGGAAAACTTGGGGGAGAATTAAATATCTCTTTTAAGCTAGATCTATGCAAACCCACATACAGGCCTGTGTGAATACTCTCACTAGGTATAGTTGTGGGGGGTGTGGATAAGCGTGTTGGAGATTTTATGGAACATTTTAAAAAGAAAAGAAGACCTGTTCTCTAACCTTTTAGTACTTTATGATTATCTATGCCCCTAGTTCACTGGGATAGTAATTATCATTTTTGGTAAATATGTGCAAATGTGTTTCTGATTGTGTGTGTATGAGAGAGAGAGAGAGAGAGGAGTTGGAACTCATCCAACTCATCCAGAGAATGCGCACATAGATCTGTAGTATTTAGTAGCAACATTCATGGTTTTATAAAGAATACATCAGAACGATCTCCTGCTAGAGAATCTGTCTGATCCTAACGAGACTGTGATTCTAACAAGTACGAAACACTGGTTGCTAAGTTGGGCGCCACAAGTATGACTGGAGAATTATGGATGAAGACTGGCTACCAAAGATGGATAATTTAAAACAAACAGAAGGAAGACAAGCATTAAAAGTTGGGAACAGTTTGTCTAATGATAACATCAAGGAAAAAATCAAATGTGGAGATCATTCTTACCCACTAGCTACAACTTCTTTTACAGGTGAATTCTCTGGTTAGTAAACACCAGAAGAAGTTAAGTGGAGTCTTGAGGACGGCAGTCACTCCTTATTTTTGCAGGGAGTGACACAGTGGGCAACCAGCATCCAGGTGGGTAGGGAAGAGAGCTGAGAGTGTTTCAAAGAGCTCCAGGCATTGCAGGTAACCGTTTCTCACCGCTGAGCGCCCCACTCGCCAACCCAGCATTGGTGACCTTCCCATTTGTGGTACCTAAAAGCAGAGCTTCCCACCCTCTTTGCATAATGGCACAGGTAGAAAAAAAGTCACATTTGTTCTGCATAATGAGGTACAGGTGGGTACAACAGATAAGGCCTCTTCAGGCTCCAAGTGAGAGTGAGAAGCCACCAGCCCCATGCTGAAGTCTACGGGGCTTCAAACATGAATTGTTTCAATGAACCTCAGCCCTAGGGGGCACTGTCCTGGCTGCCAGGTGGGAAGCACTGACTTGCAGGTTGCTCCCAGGAACACAAAATGAAATTATATATGACAAGAGAAGAAAAAAGGAAAAAAAGGTAATAGTCGATAGCAAAAATCTAGAGGTGCCGCCAGCAGTAACAAAGCAAAAACACTATTGGAGTATATGAATAACTTTCAAAAAGTAAGTTTTTTCATCATTCTCGGTACAGATTCTTCCTAATTTCCATTCTAATACTTAGTTCCCGATGCTACAACTAACACCATCATGAAAGGCTTGTTGAAGCCTTGAAAAGGGTTGAAAAACAATTTTGAAATAGGAAGCAGGCAAATAAAAAAGCCAAGAGCTGTGCTCACAAGAATGAAGTGGTGGTGAGCCCTGCTGCCTCTGTTCCGAGACATGCGGCCACGCTGTACAACTGAGGTGTGTTCAGGAGACATTTACCTTCACTGAGAAGAGAGGAAGCAGCCTTGGTAGGAATACCCAAGACTGCACACTAAAGCCATCAGTCTGAGGCCACAAAGCAGTTATAAAACAACCGCCAAAGAAGATTGAACGGATTTAGCTAAGAAAGCCCACACTGTATTAGTAGCTGGGGATCAGGCGGCCTGAAGGGAACTTTCCTTTGAAGGAAAGCACCAGAGGATTTAAATAGTTTTGCAAAGACTCTGGGAAAGAACACCTTGTTCTCTCTACTTTTGCTTGGGGCTGGGAGAAAAAAAGATTAAAGGGTTGGCAGAGAATCACCAGAAACCCTCAAATAAGTAGGGCTTTGGTGGAATTTGCAAAGGAGAGGCCCAAACAAGGGGTGCTGGCTAAATTAAGCTGTAAGGGCAAGAATGTATTTAGTTTTGAAGCTGTAAACAGAAACTTTTGGCTTTTTAATGAGTGATCCATCTATTGGTGGTCAGGAAGTTCCAAATATGTAAGAACCCAAATAGCTTCAGGACACAAATCACAGAAGCTGCCAGGGACTCTGCACCTTCCATGCCCAGACACCTACTGGAAGGAGGGGAGGTGGGGGGAACTGCTAACTACCCTCCGAATCTGCTGATGACGTTATGGCATATATTTTGAAATATGTTCCTATTTACTTTATAATAAGGGAAAATCTAATTATAGTATTATGCTAATTTCTTGTACACATAGATAAAATGAAAAATTAGGAGTTTATGCCAGATGCCTAGTCACAGCCAAAATTAAAGTTATACACACAGGTTCAGATTGGACTGGTTTTAGAATTGCGTAAGGAAGGCTTTGCAAGGCCGGCTTAGTCCCCAGTGTGTACATTTTGGAGAGCTCACTTAAAAATATATTTTAAATAATTTGTAGACACTATCTCCCCACATATTGGGAATGAGCATATTGGAAAGAAGGCGATTTAAAACAATGACCAACTGGCACAAAATATGTGGAAAGCACAAGAAAGTTAGAGAACTATTCAATTGGCAGATGTAATCATTAAATTGAACAATTAGGACCATCGGACGTTACAGCACAGGTTCACCCAAGGCTCAGAGAGAGGGCAGATTCTCTCTTTGTCTCTATGATTGGGTCCTGGAAGTGGTTGATAAAACCTGAAAGGTTTTGTAAAAAAAATACAGACATGCTTAAAATAAGCTAAAAGCTCTTAAATATTCTTTTCTTATATTGTTTAAATTTAGAGCATTGTTTCAAATTAGTTCTCTCAAGAGTATGGAGGGGGTGTTAATATATTTATTACTAGTTTTATTAAGAATGATGGGGGACTCAAGAGTTGGAAAATTTTAGTTTCAGGTAATAGTCAATAAGTGTAGTAACTAATGCATGTAAAAGCTATTGTTTCAGGAACTGAAGGTGTGACCCGGCCTGACTCGAGGAGACCACAAGCAGCTCCACCTTTGTGCCCCCGGGGGCTGTAAGCATGCTATCTGAGATACTATTGTGCTCTACTTCCCCAAGGACACAGATAAAGAATCACCAGTCAACAAATGAAAGAATGCTGCAGTTTTTTAATCTGATTGACCTTTTCCCTGAATTCCAAACCCCTTACCTACACTTCTCTTCTCCTTATAAAAAGGGTTGGTTTGAAATGGAATGTAAGACAGTCTGTTAGGTACAAATCCACTGTCTTCTCAGATCGCCAGCCATCTGAATAAAGTGTCAATAAATATTCAATCACTGTCTCTGCTTTTCAGTTCTGGTAGTGACAGGCAGCATGAATGCCAGCTATTTTCGGTTCCAGTAGAACAGGTATGAAAATAGATTGTCCAGAGTGTGGTCATCCAGCTAGAGTATTGTTATGACTTAGATATAAAATATGTGTACACAGGCGCCATCTAGTGGCACTTATTCCTAACTGTAGACATGTTCCTAAAAAGTATGGGAATCTGTGCAACTTTATATGAAGATGGTATGTGGTTGGCCAGAAATTTGTGAGTTTTTTTTCCGTAAAATAAAAGACACATTTTCACTTTTACCAATAACTTTATTGATTTGGATATTTTGAGTATGTCAGCTATTTCCCACATGGTATAACATTAATTATTCTCAGTTAATGTCTGGATTTGATATCAACTTCAACTGGTCTACCTGATGGTGGAGCATCATCCCGTGTGAAATCTTCAGCACAAAACCTCGCAAACCACCTTTGACACGTTTGATCAGTCACAGCACCATCTCCATACTCTGTGCAAATCTATTTTTTCTTTTGAACTTCAGGTGCATTTTTACCTTTCTTGAAATAATAAAGAATATGATGAAAATATCGCTTATTTTCCTCCATCTTCAATATTAAAATGGCTATACAAAAGCTCACCAATTTTGATAATTTTTAAAAAATGCATGCTGATATGACAGCTGTCACAATGCAGTTTAGCGAAAATGGTTTTAAATGAAGTTAGAGACAGCTAAGTGCCACTAGAGCCATCTTACGGAAAAAAAATAAAATTTTTGGCCAGCAATTTAAAAGGAGGATCTTATTGGGATACAATATATGATTTGTTGCTTTATAAGGGTGACTTAGTGAAGGAAGTTATAACTTTACTCTGGAGGAATTTAAAAACTAGCATTAATTCTCCCCTGAAGGTAGAAAGATTCCCTCAGGGTCATTTTCTTTCTTATAATAGAACAATAATATTTCTCATTTCCCCACAGAATTTTTACCCATGGCTATACAGTCTGGTATTGTCTTTTATTTCAGAAAATTTCTCTGGTAATCTTTTCTATAACATTTAGTGATTTTCTTTTAGGAATTGCATGACTAAAAAGCGCCCATTTCAAAAATAGTTTCTAGAAATAAATAGCAATGGAATAAAATGAGTTTGTAATATATACCTTATTTTCACTTTAAATTCTTTCCACTTTTGGAGAGAGTAGGAAAGAGGCCAGAAACTAAGAATTGCTGAAAGGTCATCACTCTAGTGACCAGGAAGGGGTGGGGAGGGGGAGGAGGAAGAGAATTCTGGAGCATCTGAAGGAGGGGCAAGACCACCGACAGACTAAACAATGTGTCAGAATTGGACTCTGGTTTTCCTCTGTTCCTCTTTATCAGTCCTTCATCTCCCTTCTTATTGCTCTCTCATTCTTACTCTATTAATAGCTTATTCTCTTCTCTCCTTCAACCAGTCTACTCTTAATATGACATGTGATTCTAAAATACTCTTACCCACTTAGTACTCTAAAATAATGTCAGCCTTTTAATTACTATTTTCATTTTCACTTCATTTCTGTTCAGACATTGGCACTCTTTTCCTCATACGACTATGTAGACACTGGGCTGAAGTGTAACCTTTGGAGAGCTCTCGGTGCCAGAACTATGGAAGAGAATGATAATGGAAGTTTCCTTCCAGGAAACTTTCTTTCATGCAAAGAAGCCACCATTGCAAGTTCTTCTCAAAGAAATTAAAAGGCAGAAGCAGATGGAGTAACTTGTATTATCAGTATAAGTAAAATAGTATATGACAAATAGATTTGTCTGGGATTACTTCACTTCTGTAGTCAATTTGCTACAAAACTGCAATAGAAAAATATGGTTAATATTTTTGAAAGAAAGCTAAGAAAGAAGTGCTTTTCTTGCACTTTCTTAGCAAGAAAAGCAAGATCCTATGAGGTAATAAAAGAACTGAGATTTGGAGGTTACCAACCAAGGGCTCTCTCCACTCAGATGCTGTTTTTCAAGGTCTGGATTCCATTTTTTGCCCTGACAAGGGAGGTATCTGATGAAATAAATGCTAATAGTCATATACATACATAGTGTTCCTTCAACTTTGAAATCAACAGGGCAGATACTGACCTCTATAAAAGTTTGGGAGGGACAGGTGGCTTTGATCAAGATAACCCAGGTTTTCCGTGATTTATCTAAATAGTTAACCATGTTAATTGTATACTTTTGGCTGGAGTAGGTGGCATTCTCACTTTAGGGCTGCCGGTGGTCCCGTCTGTCCATGGGAGGATGCTGCTGAAATGCCGTGTGCACACATCGTCATGCTGAACTGTGGCCAAAGTACTCTGCACACAGGTTTTTCGTTTTTTCTAGAACAGGCAGCATAAGGCAGCAGTTTTATTAACTTGAGAGCTAAAATAGGGTTGGGACTTTCTCTTCCCAACTACCTTTCCCAGCGCCCTCTGATCACAACCGCCTTTACTATTCCACACATCTCCAAATTAAAAAAAAATAGCTTTGGTGAAGGACTCTACCAAGTCTCAAGGTACAGGAAGAAGAACCTTAAAAAGTGGTCCACATTTGTTGTCTCCTACTTTCCCCTCACATCTCCAACCTTTGGGCCTTTGGTAAAACAGGGGAGCTGGGCCGATGAGCTCTAGGATGCCTGGAAGACCAGACCGCGGCCCTGCAAGGTCAGCCGCAGACATTGACTTCTCGGAGACGTTTCTGACATCTACACGCATGACTTCTTCCCAGAAGAGAAGCAAAACCCAAACAAATCATAAGCATAGATATGACCTACTTCGATTAAATAAACAAAAGACACTTCTCAAACTTTTTGGATGGTATTAAGGTCCTTAGAACACACAAAAAGGAAATTAAACACAACAGCCTAAAACAGCACTAAGAGCCTAAAAGGTCTTAGAAAAAAAAAATGCTGGGAAGGGAGGGGGATTGGGTTAAAAGGGAGAATTTAAAACAAACTCGGAATGGTAAACACATGGTGAAACTGAAAGGTTTTTTGGCTTATGGTTAAATTGAACATTGACTTCCTGTTTAATGCAACATTTATTAAGTGCATTTCATCCATTTAATCATTCTACAAATACTTCCTGAATACCTATTATGCTTTGGACACTCTGACACTGAGGACACACAGTAAGCAACACCAGATATGACCCCTGGAAGCTCTTCTATTGGGATTGGCTCTTTTGAGTATTGTCAATCCTTGCTTTCAAGCTCTCAAGGAGCTTGCATTTGAAAGGAGAGGAAGAACAAATTACAAATAACTATGACCTCAGGTGGAATGTGATAAGTGCTATTAAATATGGAAAAAATAATATAATGGTACTCAGGAAGAGAACTTTCTTCCAGTTAAGATTAGGGACAGGTTTTTAAAAAGATTTTATTTGTTTTTAGACAGAAGGGAAGGGAGGGAGAAAGACAGAAACATCAATGTGTGGTTGCCTCTCACACGCCCCCTACTGGGGACCTGGTCCACAACCCAGGCATGTGCCCTGACTGGGAATCGACCCTTTGCTTCCCAGGCCTGCGCTCAATCCACTGAGCTATACCAGAGAGGACAAGATTAGGGACAGTTCTATGGTGATGGTGATGTTAGAGCTGGACCTTGAAATTTGCATATAATTTTGATAAAGAGGGAAGGGGGAGAGGAAGACCTTCCAGTAGGGAACCTCTGTGGGCAAAGGCTGAGGTTGAAAAGCTCAGGGAAAATAAGGATTTCCAGGTGTCTAAAACATGGAGTAGGTATAGAGTGAAGAAAAACACCAAGCAGTTCCTAGGTTCAGAGGATCAGAATTTCCTTGGAAGAAGAAAGAAATGTCTGTGGTATGTGGCTATGTGTGACCAAATGCACGCAAACAAGTGTTTTCATGAGCTGGGCTGAACAGCATGCAGCGAAAATGTTCTTCACCCCCACTGAAGGAAGTGAAGTGCATTAACATAAAATGCAACCACCTGAACGACTATTCACCTCACGGCATTTCCGAGTGGGTCATTTTAATATTGGATCTTAGGGACTTCCGTGTTTCCTGATAGTCTACAAGAGGCAGTGGTCACAGGAGGCACTTCATGGGGACACTCAACATAGAAGAATCGCTGCAGGCACACACCCATGTCTTTTAAAGGGTTGACTACCTCTCTTTTTCCCATCATGTCAGGGCCATAAAGACACAGTACTGGGCCAGGTCGAGGGACATAATTTTTCATGATATTCTCTTTTTTCTTTAGAACAAACTGGCAAAATTCTGTCTTAGAGACTCAAGAGACACTGGTTGCTACTTATCTTGTGCAGTGAGGTATCTACTAGCCTATCAAATATTGCCCCAAATCCCAGCAAACATTCCTAGTGGACTCCCAAAGGCCACGGGACCTGGTAGGGAGACCTACCTGTACCTCCAAATGGATCGACCATGCTCTACCCCAAAACAGATTTGATGAAAGATGCTGCTTCCTTTCGCAGTGCATGAGTGGAAGGCCAGGACAGAGGAACTCACCACATCGTCTTGGATTGTCTTTGATCTGGAAGTTCTCCCATCTTCCCACTTGCTTGTGAGATTCTGTGCAGAGGAGACCATGTGATATCCCTTGAAGTGCCTGGTACATAGTTGATGCTCAAGAAATATTTATAAACTTTGCATTTAATGTTTTTGTTATATTCTTCAATGAAATGCCCCAGGTGTTTCGAATTTATGAATGGCATACCTTAGGCATCTGAGATTCAGCTACATTGATTATTTTCCTGTGGAGGAAACACGCAGTTGGCTGATGAAAAGTCTCTACTAAGGTATATTACTCTAGGTATAGAGATGCTTGACTATTCGTAGCTGCTTGCTCATCATGGTATTTTAAAGAAGAAAAACACTGGCACAAACAATATAATTCTGCAACAGTGATAGTTTTAACTATCATTAAAAAAAACAGGTACTTTCAAAATTAGAGAAAGATTTGTGGACCCATTTAATTTTTACCTGAACATCCATTTGTACATGCATCGAAAATTATGCTGGCTTAAAGAATGAAAAAAAGAAGAGCTTTTGGGGTTTGTTTTGGGGGGGATTATGCTACATTGGAAAGTCACACCTGTGGAAATTTGATCCATGGCTTTCTTTTCTTTGGGACAGACCTGCACTACCCTCAACCCCAGACTGAGGATGGCCACAGGGTCTCAGTGCTTTGTACATAAACACTGCAAGGATTTTACAACCTCCCACTGTCTGAGGTGCTTCCATGAACAAAATGAGGCCCCCCAAAAGTGTCTTGCAGCCCAGCATAATTTGGGGAAGTACTGGGGTAGCTGCAGTGAGATCCTCCTCATCTGTGGCTGCCGTACTGCCAGGCTAGTGCCCAAGAGGTTGTCACAGAGCATGAGCTGACGGTCCTGCAGCAGAACCCACCTGGGGAAACCACCAGGTGATGGGACGCCTCTAAATTTGGGACCAGTGAATTATTTCTCCTCCCTCACTTTTTTTCTCTCTTACTTCCCATAGAACTGCTTTCAGGGAAGATTATGATAGTCACATAGTTAAAAACCCAGGTGATTCAATATTGTTAGATTTTCATTTATTCTTTTAAGCCAAATCTTAGAGTGGACTTTTCACTTCATTTATCGGAAATCTCCAAATTCTCTAAAGTAGAAGTTTGCGATGTATACCTCCATGATAGAGTTTTTCCAAACCTTCTGTTGCAGACAGTGTCAAGGTGGAAGAAGTTTGGAATCTGTCCCAATAACAGCTAAGAGGAGGCTCAGAGAAGGTCCTCAGTTAAAATCCAACATTTAAAAATCAGAAGTGGAATTGAAGTTCTACCTAAGGCATTGCCACCCTTGCCCTTGTGCACAGGCTTGTCTGCTGTTGGCAGAGACATGATGGGTGCTCTGCTTGGTTAGAGCTATGATTCCAGGCTCCTTGAGCACCCAGGACAGTTTCTCCCAAACTGGAAGCTGGGACTGTCAGTCACTCAAGGGTCTCCAACAGCTAGAACTCTACAGGGGCCTCTTATCCTTGTGTCAGCAGGATAGAAACAGCCACCCCACTGTCTTTGGAATACCAGGGGGAGTTGGAGCTGTAGCAGCAACAGCAGCAATGAAGAGAGGCCAGTTTCATACACAAGAAACACAAAAACCCAGAAGGTTAAGCATATAACCAGAAAACATGGTCGCTTCTGCCTTGCTTTTATATAGTGGGATGTTGTGGCAAATACAGGGTCCAGCAGAAGTAAGGCCTGCTTGAGTGTGGTTGGTAGGGTAATAACAAGGGGAGAATAATTTATAGTTTTAATTTGAACATTTCACCTAAAATGCCATATGGTGGGCTTGAGTGTGATATTGTGAGGTTACAGAATTACATGCTTATGATTTTGTAATACAAAATTTTGTAATAAAAATCGGGGGCGTTATTTGTGCCAGACCCTGTATATTCTCTGAATAGTTTGGATTAAATGGAGCTCAAAGGGTGCGTAGGAGAGTCAACACCCAATATCCCCTGTAACATTAACCCACATGTTTTCTAGAGTGCTCACCCATTTTTCCACAGTTCACATTCTCTCTTCTTGGTACGATGTATGAGTATACTTAGGGGTGGTCTTGCTGAAATGGGAAAATATTCTGGGCCAAGGCAGGATTCTCTTTTTTTTTTTTAAATAAAAGTCAGTTGTATTGCTAAAGAGAAAAGTTCATGCAAGTGAGCTCAAATCCGAAGATTTCCTTCTAACTCCTAGATGACATGGTAACTGCAACGGCAAAGAGGGCACATCACCAACCCGGTGTTGGAACATTTTATTAAGCCTCAGAGAGATCTAGCATTTCTGTGAGAGAAACTTTACTGGAACTTCAACCCTGCTCTTCTTGTACCAGATGAAGGACCCATCTTCTTCACTTACTGGATTTAATTATTGGCATCTCTTTTTACTGACCCAGAGTTTCAATAAATCTGCTGTTAGGTTGGCATATCAAGAGTCAGTCAAACATGTCTGATTAAAATTACCAAAGGCCGTTAAAGCGGGTGGTCCTATCCCAGTGTGGATTTTCATCTGGTGACGCTGTACTGCTGCCTCAGGATAAGAGGGTGTTCATCAGAACAGACGTTCTTCATCTGTGTGCCAGCAAGGGGCAGACCCTGGTTGTGGACAGTGTGAACAGCCGGCGGAAAGACAAGTTAGCAAACACACACTTCTTTTCAAAGCTTTAAATCATGGTGGAGATGCTAAATAGATTTTATGATTCAAGGTAAAATGCGTTTCTGGCTTCCTTCATCCAATCATTTTGGTAAATCCAGATACTTTTCACTTAATATTTGAATCTATAAATCCAATTTCTTCAGTGTTTTCCTCCCTCTGAATATTCTCTTTTTAGCTCTTCGGGTAAAATATATTTCAGTCCTAGCTTAAATAAGCAATTATATTAGTGATATGTGTGTAATCATCTTCAAGACAAAAAATTGTTTTTAATAAAAACAAGATTTGTCATCCCCTATTTAAAACTGCTTTCCAAGGTGGTGGTCCAAGGTAAGGCCCAGAGACAACCAGAATTGTTTAATTCCATATAATTACAATTCTAATGAACTGGGACACACATACATTTTATAGGTTTCCATGAGCAATAAAATAGCATGATGTAAATATTTGGAGTCATGCTGTGATTAATCTTTGTCAAAAGTATATTGATATTTTGAAATTATTATGTTTCTTTAGGTGATATGGAATTATGGTAAGAGAGCTTTTGTGACAACATATTATAAGCCATGTAAATAGTTTTAAAAATTGTCCATTAATACCTAGTTGGCCGGCAAAATCTGCAGCAATTCTACTAATGATTTTCAGTGCTGGTTCTTCCCACCTCTGACTTTTCTCCTCCCCCCTCGTCGTCTTACTGATCCATCCTGTTGGCTCCCTCGGCAGCAGGATTCTGATACAAACCCAAGACAAAGAGGTAGGTTCTCTGGGAGCCATTATAAACTTCACTCCTTGTTGACTTTTTTTTAAAGGAACACCCTTAATCTTTTTTGGGTTTTTGTTTTCATTAACATAAACCAGATTTTTATTTCAGCTGGTAACCCCAGTTATGCCAAAAGAAAAGTCAGTACTCAAAAATCAATGTGTTATTGGTTTTGGTCACCTGTGGAATCAATTAGATCCCCTCCCCCCTTAAATGCATAGCGTTTTTTTTTAATTCAGTCAACCTAAAAAAAAAATGTCTCTTTTTTGTTATTACCTGCCTTTTCTCAGTATGCAGCTTGGCAGTGCAATTGACAAGGGGGGCTTTGGTAATCAAATTTCTCTTCTGGTTGGTTATGGGTTCCTTTGCTCTTTTCCTCATCTCTGAATGGCAGAACAGGAAGGATTAAAGCATTGGCTAAGACAATGCTGTCACATCAGCAGTGGCAGAGATGGTTTAAGGTCACAGTCCTCTCAGCTTTGTGCCTCAGAAGCATCTCCTGAATCCCTGGGGTTGATGTGCAAACCTGGTGTAAGAAAAAAGGCTTGGGAGGCCCTGTATCTACACTGAAAGATTAAACAAAACTGATGCGATGACTTGATTGCTTCACTGCCACCAAACTACACCCTTCAGTTTGTTTTTTCTTTGAGTCATCTTGTGAGGCCAGAGAGATCTCGTATCTTGATTAATGATGATCATCCTAAAATCGCAGCTGGATATGGTGGTTTGGCACAAGTTTTTGACAAAGAAAATTAGGCTCTTGAAAAACATTTCTCATCAGAAACTGTAAATATATTAAAATGCATTTAAAAGTTACTTCTGGGAAACATTAAATAGGCCAATCATTTAATCATTTGTTAAATGTCAAACTCTATAAAATCATGGTATAATGTCACCCTGACATAAAGCAACATCAAAATTAGTGCATCATCTATAAAGTGAAGTATCATTTGCCTTCAAGTGACAAATTCTACTGCCAAAAAAATACCACTATACTTCTAATAAGTGACATTCATTTTAATAGACCCTACAAAAATACAATATTTTCAATGTCCCCATAAAACATTTAACTTACAAATATTATTCTCAGAGCTTCAGTGACATTAGTATGGGATACGACTGTGAAAATCCTACTAGAGTACTTGAGATACTAGTATGTAAATTTATTATATATACTTAAAAAAAGTTATATGAGAGAGAATTCCTACGACCAACTCCAGAATATTATTCTGAAATTCCAAATTAGTATTTTAATCAAACTAATGACTGACACATAAAATAAAGTGTGTTTAAAGGATTATAAAACGAAAAGATCACTTATTGAGGGAAACAGTTCTAATGTAAAAATAACAAAAGCTATGCTTGTCATTCTCTCCATTGAGACAAAGTCCAGGATTTTATATACTTTGAAACTTTTTTGACGCAAAAGTACTTTCTCTATTTCCTTCCACAAAAAACAGGCACTGAAATGAATAATACAGGTAGGCTATAGCTCTGAGAAATTATATTTGAAGTTTCATATTTAAATACCAAAGTTTTAAAATTTCCCACCATAACTTTCTAACAGCAGTCTTTCTCAATAATAAATTTTATCAGTCCCCAAAACTCGTTTAAAATTATTTAAAAGTAGCAAATTAGATAGAGCAACACACAAATAAATTCCACATTTACAAGTAAAGAAATCACAGGGCTACAGTTTATAATCAATATAAACTTGAAAGAAACAAAGCAATACCTCTCCTGCCACCCATCACTCACTGCTTCAGTTTGTGGTGAAAAGGTTTCTCTGTAATGACCTTTAGTCTGTCGTTTGACGCTGCGTGTACTGCCATTAGCTAAAGGCATTGAATAGTTTGTTCTATTTTTATTCAGGTCCCAGAGATAAATGGCTAATTTATGAAGTATTTCACTCTGTTATGAGAATTTAGCAAATGAATATGGAACCAAATATAAACACTTTATACCATATGTACAGTAACTTTCATAAGGCATTATCATGTAATTTTATGGAAAAAGATTCAATATAGTAAAGTCTTATTTTAAGATATATTTTCTTTCTCAATCCCAGATGTTTAGTTTATGAAAATATTGTTTTGCTCTGTATTCTTTTTGTGTATATGCCAACATATATCTTGTGCTAGAAATATTTTATGGGAATTACAATTTTTAATATTTTTGTCTCTTCTATATAAAGGCATATACAACGTTGAGGCAGTGCTTCTGATGGAGAGCAGAATTTGTAAAGAGCGTGTGTGTGCTTCCGTGCTTCTGAAATCATACGAAATCCACTTGGAGAAGAAACTTATGTGGTTAAAAAAAAAACAAAAACAAAAACAAAACTGCACCAATGCACAGCCAGAGGCTGACAATTAAAACTAATACATAACCACATGAACATCATATTTATATAGTTAACAATTTTAAGGATGATCAGTGCTAACATATAGTATAATACATTTGGCACTAATATTTGCCATTGGTCCAGCAATTGGCAAAATTTGTTTCTATGTATAAATTTATTTTTGAACATTAGGTCTGGCTAGACGTATCTTCACTATTTATAAAAAATATTTAGACAGTAAGCTCACGTTGAATAACTAGGTCTACTGTGTTCTGGAAACTCTTCAGTAGTAATACAGCTTTTTCATGTTCCATATGTACAAAACTATGTCCATTTGCCTGTAAACATGCAAATAAAACAGGACAATCAATGCAAGATACTTGTTTATCACTTCATCATAGTTTCTAATCATACAATTCAAGGGAATTTTGAGCAACCAAAAGTTATCAGTTTAAAAATTCACAGTAGAATTGCAACTATGGAAATAATGAATTAGTTTCATCCAGCTTCAACTCAGTTTATTAATTCAACCAATAGTTATCAAATACCTAGTATGTCCTACCTAGGACTGCCCTAGTGTGTCCTTAGTCACTGTGCTAATTATAGAGATACACTGGTGAAAAACAGATGCACTTGAGAAATACAGCAGTTCAGTTTTGTTGTTCTGATTTGTTTTGTTTTTGCAGGAACTTAGTTGAGACGGTTCTGAAGTGTCCAAAAGACCACTGTCTTGTTGCTACAAATTACTTGTATCAACAAGACCACTATCTTGTTGATACAAACTCACCAGCATGGTTAAATATTTAAGTCACCCAAAACATGGCTGGGCATTGATAGGATAGTTATATCTTATTCTGTCTCATTTGAAAGGTCTTAGTCTGTATATTTTTATGTCAAAGACATCATTTTTTATTTCCCACATTGCTAAATGCAAGCATATTCATAATCTACAACCAGTGGTTCTCAATCCCACCCAATGCAGCTAAGCGATCCATCCCTCAGGGATAGAGCACACTGACATTAGGAACAGTGGACATGCCTGCTACCTTTAGGCAAGGTCCTCAAATGATGCAAATGAAGGCCGAGGTAAAACACAGCCTTCCTTGTGGCCTGAGCCTCAGCTGATTTGGAAGAGTCAGCCCAATTGGCTGCTTGGCAAAGTACAGGTAATAAAGCCAGTTAATTGGTTGGGCTTTTCAATTTTCAGTTGAAAGATACTAATTTGGGGCACTCATTTCCCTTGAGATTTTACTTTTTTTATGCTTCTGAAAATATAATTAATATTTCAAATAACCACTCAAGCTACTTCACTCCATTGGCTTTTTTGAAGTTAGAACAGCAGCACACCTCTAGCAACACTGAATAATCTTTGGAACTTAGGCAAACATTGTCTGCTTATTTATATTTTATCACTAGTTCTTCAAAGTTGGTTGGCTAATGATGTGATAAACATCGCCCTAAAGTACTGATTTTTAAAAAGTATACCACATCTACGAATAAGGAAAATACTAGGAAACAAAAATGTAAATGCATGGAAATCTGTATACAAATTTATTTTAAGTGAAAGAATCTTCTTCTCTCTATATATGTTCTTTAATAAGAATTACTTAATGAACATGCCCATTAAAGTTGCCACTGGCTGTTTCAGTGGCAGGACATAGTAGCTGAGTAAAACTCTGGGAGTTTTAACCACACAACTGGGTTTCATTTGATGTTACTTTGATCAGATGGTGATGTGAAAAACAGAGTATCATATGGTACATGCGGCTTTTTTACTCTTATCCTGTTTCTGACATCAGGAAAGTAGCAAACTTGGGTGAAATATACAGGGTGGAGCAAAAGTAGGTTTACAGTTGTTGGTATGGAAAATAATACAATAAGAAATAAATAATCACACTCATAACCGTAAACCTTCTTTTTCCTAATCCTGTATGTTTATCCCACATTACTTTTAAAGGTTATACAAACTACCTGAATGCCTTAAATTTGACCTAGAGGTATGCCTTAATTTTGAAATTAAAATTTAACTTTAATAATGGAATTCTTGAATATCAGATCTTAAAAAAACTTTGGGAGTACTCTGACTTATCTATCTGTAAACTCAACACCTAGAATTCCAATGAACTCAACACTCTGTCATGGGAACAGGTGGATATTTCAAGTATATTCTGCAACCGTCCATGCAGCAAAAAGAGTTTTAAGGTGATGTATATCATCACTTCTGTGAGAATTAAAAATAATAATACCTGTGAGTTTAGACCCTAGACTTTAGCACAAGAAGCAACCGTAACAATAAGCTAATGTGGAGGATAAGTTAACTCACAGGTCCTTTTCTTCAAAAGGAAGAGAGAAAGCTCAATGCAGAAAACATTTAGGCAGAGCTCTTGTAGGGAGACAGAGTGAAAGGACGAGAGAGCCAGGGTCCAAGGTGAGGGGTGGAGTGGGGATTCCACCCAGAGACTGGTTTGCTTGCCAACACCTTCCGACCACGGTTTTTATTATTGTTTCTCTCGAGACACCACTGAAATAATAAGACTACAATTGCTTCAGTGATTTGAACTGACATTTCCTTGATCATGATAAAAGAATGAACACTAACATCATTAAAATTGTTACTATATCACCTCCTAACATAATCCTGTTCTTTAAGTGGTTGCAAAGCTGTATTTCAGATTCCTACCACAATTAATTTATTTCAAAAATACTAGTAGAAATAATATTTAGTGCTAAATTAGAAGAGCTGATTTACAGAAGAGCTGAATCTCTCACTCTCGTAGTTTTAACTCTAGCTTGAGTTGTACCCATTTGTGAGCCTTCTCTCTCAAAAGGAGAATATCTGCTTGGGCAGTGCCAGGAAACTTGAGAGGAAATTGATTCAAAAGGAGGAAACTTTTAGGGTAGAATCTGTAAATTTGGCACTTGATTAAACAAAGGAATAAGAAACAAACAAAAGTCAAATTGCGATGCCCTGAGCAGAAAATGAAAACCCTGGCAGAACAGGAAAGATTGGTTGTGAAGAAGATGGAGGTTGTGGTACTGGCGACGCATGCCACCAAAATGTTGATTACAGATTCAGAGGTAAGAGGTTGGAGCTCAGCAAGGAGGTCAGACTGGCAGAATTAGCCACAGAAGTAAGATTGCATTGCAGCTTGGTATTAACCACATGAAATGCCGAGAGATTTATCAGAAAATAAATTTAAAGGGAGCATGTGAAAGAAGGGAAATCTGACTAGTGGAGCAGGGATGGGTCCAGGCAGTGTTGGACACATAGAGCAGAATGAAAAGGTGGTGTTTGCTATTGACCTGGGCACCCAGGAAAATTGATCTGAAGTGAGGGAGGAGAGGTGAAACAGGTCCTAATAGCTTCCCAAGGATGGCAGAAATTTGGCTGATGGCCTAGCTTAAAGGACAGGGAGACTTATGGGGACCAATGCATTGAAGGGAGGGAATGGGAAACCTGAGTTCCTAAAAAATCCAGGCAGGTGGAGAGTCAGAAAGAGTCATTCTGAAGGGGATCAGGTACAGTGCTCATAAAGCAGGAAATCCTAGAGAACCAAGTACTTTCTAGTGGCCCCAGTTTAACCTAACTTTCTGTACCACTGAGGAAAGAGGGGGGAAAAGGCATATCCAGGTTAATTCTGGCCTTGAAACCTGGTCTGTTTCCAATGAACCAGGCTTCAAGATGTCCAGAACCACAGTTGAGGTTTCAATTCAAGGTGAGGGAGACCCTTTGTATAAGTTAGCTTTTATTATAACTTTAAAGCCTCAGCTTTTAGTTTTAATGCTTTTTAAGTAGACATGAAGGTTGGAAACACAAACATAGAGCTGATTTCCCAGAAGGAAATATGCAGATTGGTAAATTAGATTACTGAGCCAGATAAACACGGGGACTCTATCTGTAATTCCAGTCCTCCTAAAATGTTCTGGCTCTGAGCCAGCATGTTGGTGAACCTCTGGAGGCCTGTTTAAAAGACCACTACTACAGACTGCCTGGGAATGGTTTCAAAACAATAGGACTCTGAAAGATCAGAAAGCCTATCACTTTAGAAAGGTATGACATGTGACATAAATGGATATATGTCACATGGGTAGGACAGGGCCTGGCACACTACCCAATCAACCAATACTTAGCTCCCACTATTAATATTATCTCACTATTGCTGTCTTGAGTTAAGAAATATGATTTTCATTAAGCCCTGAGAGTAGTAGAACAAAATGTCAGAGGGAGGGACCTTTGTTTCTTGTTTAGTAAAGCCTAACTTTTTTTAAAAGATGAAAATGTAAAGATCAGGACTTCTGGCCAAGATGGAGGCGTAGATGGAAACACTGTCCCTCCTCGCACAACCAAGTTTAAAGACAACAAAGATTTAGTAACAAAAATGCAACCAAAACAGACAGAAAATTGAACTGTATGGAAGTCCAACAACAATGAACCATTCAGCCAGATGGGTAAGAGGGGCAGAGTCAGCGGCTGGCGGGAGGGGTCGTGCAGGAAAAAGTGGCCAGACTGACTCGGGCGTGCAGGTGGTGGTTGGTAGATCCCAGGTGTGGGGTGGCAACAGGCAGACCCAGTGAGGGCACAAGGCAGCTGGCTGACCAGGGCCACACATTCGCTTGCAGATAAGCCAGGCAAAGGAGCGAGCAATGAGACAGACCGCAAAAACCAGGGCCCTAGCACCGGGAAATAAAGCCAAAAAGCACCAATTGGAAAAACTTTGGGGGGTCGAGGTGCCAGGAGAAGCTCCCAAGCTCACAGAGAGTTCTTTGGAAAGACCCACAGGGTCCCAGAGGGTGCACAACCCACCCACATGGGAACCAGCACCAGTTTGCTTGCGGGAAGCAGCAGAGGGGACAGAGATTTGAGAGAGAGCATGGAACAAGTGCCATTGCCCCTCTCTGACCCCGCCCCCACATACAGCGTCACCACCCAGCAACTGGGTCACCCCACCCTGATGAGCACCTAAGGCTCTGCCCCTCATATGTAACAAGCGCAAACAGACCAAAGCATTATGGCTCAAGAAGTAGAACAGCTCAAAGCCTCAGAGCCAATACTTCTAAGTGACAAAGAGATAGTCAACCTATTGGATGCACAGTTCAAAACACTGGTGATCACGATGCTCACAGAACTGGTTGATTTTAGTCACAAATTAGATGAACAAATGAAGGCTACACTAAGTGAAATGAAGGGAAATGCACAGAAAACCAATAGTGATGGGAAGGAAACTGGGACTCAAATCAATGGAGTGGATGAGAAGGAAGAAAGAAATGACCAAACAGAAAAATATGAAGAAACAAGAATTCAGAAAAATTAGGAGAGGCTTAGGAACCTCCAGGACATCTTTAAACGCTTCAACATTCGAATTATAGGGGTACGAGAAGGGGAAGAGGAACAGCCATGAGTGGAAACCTTATTTGAACAAATAATAAAGAAGAACTTCCCCAGTCTGGCAAAGGAAATAGACTTCCAGGAAATCCAGGAAGCTCAGAGAGTCCCAAAGAAGTTGGACCCAAGGAGGAACACACCAAGGCACATCATCATTATATTAGCCAAGATTAAAATGAAGAAGAGAATCCTATAAGCAGCAAGAGCTAAGGGAACAGTCACCTACAAAGGAGTTCCCATCAGACTGTCAGCTGATTTCTCAAAAGAGACCTTCCAGGCAAGAAGGGGCTGGAAAGAAATATTCCAAGTCATGAAAGGCAAGGACCCACATCCAAGATTGCTCTATCCAGCAAAGCTTTAATTTAGAGTGGAAGGGCAGATAAAGTGCTTCTCAGATAAGGTCAAATTCAAGGAGTTCATCATTACCAAGCCCTTGTTATATGAAATGTTAAAGGGACTTATCTAAGGAAAAGAAGATAAAAATATGAACAGTGAAAGGACAGCAAACTCACAGTTATCAACAACCACACCTAAAACAAAAGCAAACTAAGCAGACAGCTAGATTAGGAGCAGAACCATAGAAACCGAGATCACATGGAGGGTTAGCAACAGGGGAGTGGGAGAAGGAGAAGGGGGGAGAAGGTACAGAGAATAAGTAGCATAGACAGTGGGGAGAAAATAGACAGGGGGAGGGCAAGAGTAGTGTGGGAAATGTAGAAGCTAAAGAACTTATGACACATGGACATGAACTAAAGGGGAGGATGTGGAGGAAAGGGGGTGTGCAGAGTGGAGGGGAATGAAGGAGGGAATAGGACAACTGTAATGGCATAATCAAAATATATTAAAAAAATAAAAATTAAAAAATGTTTTAAGCCTATTAAATGAATTTACTGTTTAATATTAATTCAGGTATTTATTTTTTTCCTTTTTGTAAAAGGGATCTGTTTTTTTTTTTTTTAAAGATTTAATTAATTTATTTTTGGAGAGAGGGGAAGGGAAGGAGAAAGAGAGGGAAACATCAGTGTGCGGTTGCCTCTCACATGCCCCCTACTGGGGACCTGGTCCACAACCCAGGCATGTGCCCTGACTGGGAATTGAACTGGTAACCCTTCAGTTCGCAGGCCCGCACTCAGTCCACTGAGTTACACCAGCAGGGGCCAAACTCAGCTATTTCTTGATATGGAATATTATGTTGGATTTGATTCCAGGATAGACAATGACAGAGGGCGTTCAAAGAGGGGTTTGAATAGAAGAATCCTAGTTCTAGAGAACTTTCTTCTTCCGTTCTTAAGACAGAAGAGTGAAGTGAATCTATATTGTTTGTTGAAATGAAAATGGGTGTCTGGCTTTCATCTTGAGCAGTTCCGACAGGGAATCAGAATTGTGTTACTGCGTATGTGTAGGGCTTTTCCAATTACTGTGAAGACCAGAAAAATCACAACACTGCAGCCAGTAAAGGTTTGTGGTTGTTTCACATGTGTGGATAGAAGAGCTGAGGAAATAAAGGCTCATACTAGGCAGTATTAACTGCAGAGTGTAAGTCCATGATTATTGAAAAAAATAAATGCATATACTTTACATTTATGCATTTGACACTTTGAATATATGTATATTACAATGCAAAAGATAAGTTGAAGAATACATGCTAAATTAATAAAAATTTAAAATATATTGTCACATTTGACTACATACATGTTTTGTATAAACACAGTCTATCATGGATTGTAATACAATGTGTGTGATTTTGAGGAAATTGCGAGTAATAAAAAATAAGAAATAAATGAATGGCTTATTAAATTGAAGTAAAGTTAATAAGAAAACAATCCAGGAAAGAACAGATATTCTGAAAATTGTATCTTTTAAGAACATGTAATTAGTAGGTTTCTGGCTTCAGCTGATTTGAAATGTAAAGGAACACACTTTACTACAACAGTAACACTTTTTTATTTCTAGAAGACATCCTTCTTTATTTTGATTCCCCTTGTCATCTTTGCTAAAAATGTGTTTTAGTTGCCCTTTTCCATGATTTAGACATGAAAAGATGGAGGGGTAATGAAAATAATATTTGTAATTCCAACAAAAAGCAGAGCTTTGCGATTACAGTTCATCAGTTTTCTGTAAAACACTCTGAGTTTGTGGATTTCATCCTCTTGATTCTTCCTGGATTTATCTTTGATTTCCTTCTGGTCAATGTTTTATTAAGTGAATAAATTATGGATGTTTATATTGCACATATTCTCTAGATGATGCTGTAATTCTCTTAGGAATCTGTTCTATTCTTATTATTCAGACCTATAAACTTAAAAAGAGTCTCTGAGAAAGCTTGGCCACAGCACTGGTGACATTATGCAAATAAGGATAGAATGACTCTTTTTAGAATCCAAAAAAGATATGGTGTTAGAGACATGGACATGTATTTTTTGTTTGGTTTAAACTCACAATCAAGGGGAAAACTATTTAAAGCGTCAGTGCACATGTATTTTATACATTAGATATACATTAATGCATTAATAGCTTATACTCCAAATGCCTATCGCTCTTGAGATGAGGAACAACTAAAAACACAGCCACCACATTGGACCTATAAGGGCAGACTTTCATGTTGTCTAATTCTGACAGCGAGGCATTATCAGAAACAGTGGGAGTCTTAGATAATTACAGTTATGTTTCATGTTAACTAGCTG
This sequence comes from Artibeus jamaicensis, assembly GCF_021234435.1. Classification (NCBI taxonomy): domain Eukaryota; kingdom Metazoa; phylum Chordata; class Mammalia; order Chiroptera; family Phyllostomidae; genus Artibeus; species Artibeus jamaicensis. The sequence goes on along the minus strand of NW_026522025.1, from coordinate 18,059,238 downwards.
GAATTAATTCTCATTTAGGAATTTTAACCTGGTGGAATATTCTCATTAAATATTGGGATAAATTTAGGACTCAGCAGGCTGCATTATCAGTACTATGTTGATTTGGCAACATTTAAAATTTTTCCCTTTCTATCAAAAATCTGAACTATAGGCCTTAAAGTCTTAGAAAACTCACATGAAAAATTTACATTGCACTTTTTAAATGTTTGAAAGTTTTCAGTTTTAGTGCATTTGCTGTAGCATTAAAAAATCTTCATAGATAAAACACGGCTAAGAATTTCTGTCTTAAGTGCACACAAGTAGAGCTTGAATGTTTTATGAATTCAGGCTGGAAAAAGACACAGCAAGATAGCATAAACTCAATTGAAGACTTTGAATCATTTGTATAGAAATTCATCTGTAGAACTGATAATAAAGATATGTACTTGTTTATTTGCGCTGATTTTAGAATGGCTGTTTTCTTCTTATCAAACACATTGAATGAACATCTCTAACAAATGAATTCTCTACCTTTGTTTGCAAAGGAGACCCCAAGGAGCTACATTTTATTCTTTTTACTTTTGCCAGGAAAAGAATAACTGCAAATTCAGCCTCTCATTTTCAGAGGGCTCTTTGTTTTGGTGCCTGTTTTGGAGAAGAACTTGGTCTTAAAAGAAGACAGACTAGGAGTTCGTTTTTTATTAACTGTTTGATAGCTCTTCCCTGCCACTCTTCCTCCTTCACTTTCTTCTCTTTGTGATTTTGGACGAGGGTCTGCAAAGGCAGGAACTTTGTTATACTCCCCTTTGCATTGTTCACGTTGCTTGATATGATACTTTGCATGTAGTGGGCACTTAATGTGTATTTTCCAAATATATAAATGAAAAATATGATGACTATGATGCTATCAGTAACATTTACTACAGTAGCATCTGCATTGTATAATAGAAGAAACTCTAAGAAGTTATTTAATCTCTGCCAACAGTGGATATCTTGCAGGTTTGTTGCATGACATATTGAGAGAGCATAGATGATTTATTATTATTATTTTTATTTTTATCCTCAGCTGAGGTTATTTTTTCATTGTTTATAGAGAGATAGGAAGGGAGAGAGAGGAATACTGATGTGAGGAAGAGCATCAGTTGGTTGCTTCCTATATGTTCCCAGACTGGGGCTTGAACCTGCAACCTTTCTGTCATGGGATGAAGCTCCAAACAACTGAGCCATATCAGCCAGGGCATTAATATTTTAATTTCAGCCACATTATGGAGTGAGAGACAGCCCAATGAACTTGTCTTTACTGGTTTTCATGTTTTACTTAATAATTACCACATTATATTTTGATTTGCAAAAAGTATAATATTTCTCAACTTTTTTTAGTAATCTGTGCTGAATTTATAGATTATGAATAAAATTAAATGCATAAAGATATGAAGTGAAACTTTGGCGTATAAAACCATATATATTACTTAAACTTAGTTTTTTGGTTATCTTCTAATCAAACTGTATTTAAAAAAAAATCCTATTCCTCAAATGTATTATATTATTATAGGCGATAATTTACCTGAACATTAAGAGTCCCATGACTATGGCACCCCCTCTTTCTGAGCCACTCCCCCAACCTTCCTGTTATTTTTTATTTTCAACCACCAAATAAGATCAAATATAGAAAAGTACTAACTTACTGGGCCTGTTCAAAAATTGGGAAATTCTTTAGTGACATTTCCAGATACCTTAAGTATATTCTTTAAAAGTCCCATACTTCATTTTTACCATAACAGAAAATTCTTACTCTTTACTTTTTATAGCTTTTGGGGAGAGAATTTTTTTTAATTAAAAGAAATGAATGCATTTTAACTCATTCTTGTCTCATAATGGTATTTAGGAGCTACAACACTCTGGAATAGAGCCGTGGGCCCAGTCAGTTGCTTCTGCAAGAAACATTTCCCAAAGTGTGTTTGTGGACGTGGTTATTTGAGGTTGTTAGTGAGGAGGCTGCATGGTTAAATATGTTGGGGGAATATACGTTTGTAAGATTTCTCAGGTTCCTAATAAGTTTATCACATTGTGAAATCCTTAAATGAGGCATAGAAATTTATTTGACTAAGGAAGTATTTTTTTTTAAGATATCTTAAGAGATGCCACTGTGAAACACTGTTCTGTCTGAGCCGCTCCGGTCTGCTGTGCTATTTGACTTTGGTTTTTGTTTATAATAAGAAGGTTCTCCCTCTTCCTGGCCAGTGAAGTTGTCAGCTATGATGTCTTCCTCCTGGTAATGTGCCTGAACTCAGAGGCTTTCTCCTTGGTTGTCTGGAGAACTGATTGTGAAATAAAGTGAGCAAAAGGCCTGAGATTTAGTGCATGGACTTTGTGGCATTAATTATGGCTTCTCAGAAATATTTTGTTTGTTGTCTGGTTTATGTTTTTGGTTCCTGTTAGCTGAGGTGGGTGAGTAAATAAGCTTTAGCTAAATAAGGTAATATAATTAGCAGCCAACCACACCTACTGGTCGTTAAAAGAGGCATCAAACTTCCCTTCATAGAAGGAAGGTCTGATTCAGTGGTTGTACACGGACACAGCATCGTGGATCTGCACACAGCAGGTCCCACCATCCACGGACATTTCATTTAGACCTCCTGGGGCGGGGTCTACACTTCTCACATTCTTAGCCTTGAAAGCTAAGACTATCTCCCTCCCAACCCTATCCCCACTCCAGTCCATTTCCATGTTTGAAGTCTCCAATGCCATGAGAAACTTGAAAACCCCAGGGGTTTCTTCCTTCATGCCTGGGATCTCCCTCCCCAGTATTCTCTCCTTTGAATTTCATACTCATCAGTTCTGGCATAAGCCTCCTACCTCTGCCCCTCAAGACTGATGCCATCTAGCCCACAGGTATTCCTCCTTTTACTCGTTCTGCTTCTTCCCTCTTTGGTAAGCCTGGAGCAAATCCTGCTCCATCAAGAGGGACCTCTGTTCTCTATTCCCACCATACTCAGAGACTGAGTAATTCCCAGTGTTCCTTGGCACACAGGCCTTTCTCTCCCACTCACGCCCTAGTCACTGGAGGAGATGAGAGAAGGAGGGGGCAGCATCTTGGATTTGTGCTTATGAGAGTGACCCCCTCTCAGTGGCATTACAAGACACACCCTCTTACAATAATCAGTTCATTGTTTAAACACTGCTCCGACACCTGTGAGTGACATCACAAAATCAAGTACTTGATCCATTTTCTGATAGGACTGCATGCATTAATCTTGTCTTCCTGATGTGAGCTCGCCGAGGGCACATGACTTCCCTTTATGAGACACTAATTAGGATGTGGAGTGGATTTGTCAGTAGTTGTGGAATGGAGCAGTAGTAATAGGCCTGGTAGCCATCAAACCCCATGATTTTGGCCTCGTTATGATGTTCTGAGCCCAACAACCTACCAAGAACTGACTGAAAACTTGGTAGACTTGTTTGTTGCGAATAGTATCTTGAATTGTCTATGTGAATTGTAGGGCTGAGGTTTTTTAAGACTAGGAAAAAAGGGAAATATCTGGTTTGTTTGAGTTATCATCTCTTAGATTATCCTATTTTAATATTTTACAAGTATAGCAATAGACCAGGAAGACATTTGGGATTACAATTTCAAAACTCTTAAAAAATTATGGTAAGGTAGAAGAGACTACAAAAATTTTGTAGCGTATTTATATACCTTATATTTGAAAAATCTGTTTTGATGACTGGTAATATCTAGATGACATTAATTATCTGGAAATCATTTGATTTCTCTTCTGCCATAGTCGAGTCTTATTTGGGGAAAGGGGAGTAGGTACATGAAGAGGCTAGGGGTTGCCTACTGTGGTACAATAGAATATGATGTATTTGCAAGTGGGCTTTAGGCTATGATTGTGAATTAGGTCAACTATCAAGTACAATATATATTTTAAGTCTATTAATCTCTTCAACAGAGTAACTTTAATTAATAGATTTTCTATAGTTAAATATATTTTGAATTGTAAAATGTATAATAAATTACACTGAACTTTTTAGCATGAGAAAGAACATTAGAAAAAAGAAACTACAATGTTAAGCCAACATAATTGCCACTTCAAAAATGGTCAAGTATTAGCAAATTCACATGGTTCAGTCTAATAACATTTTTTTTGTGATCCATGTGCTTTCACTTGTTCTGTCTGACCCATAGATTGTAGTTCAACTTCACAGAAAGTGAGGCTGTGAGGAGTCAATTCTCCAAGGATGGTGCTCTTTCCTTTTACCATGCTGTCTTAAAGCAAAAGGCTTACTCAACACAGGAAGTCACTTGAATATGCTCATTACTTATAGAGTATTTATTCTGGGAAGATGAATAGTAAAATGACAGAAAAAGCATATGAATATGTTTTATTAACTCAAAATGTTTTAATCAGCATTATGCTTTAATGCACACATTTTCATGTAATTCAAATAACATGTTTGTAATCTCATAGTAACAGAAGAAGAATATAGTGGGTAAAAAAGAGTCACAGTAAAAGAGATGACTTATCTAATAAATTCTGAGTTTAGGGGAGAATTGGGAAAGGTATATTTCTTTTGCTATTTATTATTTCTTTTGTTATTTGCTATTGTGTTAGATAAAATCCAGTAGACATCACTTGAGGGGCTCATTCATTGATTTTTTTTGCCTTTTACTCTGACTATCCAGGTTGTATATTGTCATTAAGGCTTGTAAATAAATTTGCTTCAGTGAGGACATGTTTTAGTGATCTTGTAAATGACAGATATAACTCAGTGATATAAATCCACTCTTTCCCAGTGTTCTTTAAACTAAGAACCAGTAGTATTATAAATAGACAAAAATATAATTTCCCCTCTTAGCAGCTGATTTTGGCAATTATTTCAGGTTAGAATTAGTCATTCTTATTTCTCCAGAAAGTATAATTGGCCACTTGTGCTTTTTAACTAGAAAGAATGAAACTGTAAATATAGTAATTTATCTGATTAAGGTCTATGTGCATTTTTCTTTTACTGAAAATGGACTTTGATTGTATTGCACTAGATCCAAATGAGTTCTGCAGTAAAAATAAAAATCTCCATTTTCAGTAGTCACTTGTGAAGAGACATCCCAATGCAGCTCTTCTGCAGTGTTTTTGGCTTTCAACTGATCAGGCTTTTGATTCCTTCCCACCTCTTGCGTCAGGACTTTATTCCTCTGAGCACTTTGCTGTTCTTATATACCTCTCAGGGACTATGAACACTTAAGCCCCATGTCCCCACATATAACTCTCCTAGTGTCCATAGCCAGAAAAAAGAATTCTCACCTTATAGCTCGTTCAATTCTCCTTTCCCCTACATAGGATATCTCTACCCTTATCTCGGTCTCTTTATATTTTTAGGTAAATATAACATTTTATATCCACTTGTATGTATTTCTTTTCTGAGTCTGGAAAGAAAATTCTCTCTTTAGCCCCCTCTGTCTTGAATTAAGGCAATGCCCCAAACTTGTCTCAAGCTATTGAAAGCTACTGTACCCAGCCTGGCATTCTAATAGGTCAGAAATCTGAGATTAACACACTGCCATTTTTTTTTTTAGCCTCTGAGATGCAAAATAATTTTTCTGAAATTCAGTAGAGAAGAAAACTACCCATTTCCTTTGCTAAACAGCAGCATTTACCAAGTGTTAGGGAGCTTTGCTGTTCACAGGTCTAGTTAAGAGATTCAAAAATAAAGAACTTTCATAATAAAGCATTAAAGAAAATTTCTAGAATATTTTATGTGTCTTTTTGGTTTCCATGTTTTAACTCAAAAGACCAGTCGCTGGTTTTGCAGGACTTCCGCCTGGTGGAATGGGCTCAGACCTGCCAAACGGCATTTCTGCTGAGAGACCACTCTGGGATGGGGCAGCCCTGGGTCTTTTCAGAGAATTGTCACTTCTGAAACTTGAGTTTTCATGATCTTGATACTTAAAAATATTTCTGGGAATAAAATGTTCAGACAAATATACACGCATACATGTTGGGCTATATAGAGACTTTCTAGGACTTTCTGAGGTCAGAGTTCAGTAAGCAGGAGATAGATCTCAGAGCTGACTTGAGTGGGGCTTCTGCATTTTTGTAACTGTGTTTGCATAGCCTGTGTGACTAGAAGGTTCCTTTCCCACCCACCCTCCTTTACAGTGTCCCTGAGTCTTCAGTAAATTATGTTGAACCATTTCTTAATTGTTCCAAATGATCAAATATCTGCAGTGTCAGATAGATCCACATAGCCATATACCAGGAAATTCCTGGGATCATAAGTCAAAATACTGAATCTTAAAGAGATGATACTTAAGAGCCTTTCCTTGTGATATAGGAAATGATTAAGCACCTTGTATATGGGAAGTGAATTAGTAGAGAAGAAGGGCAAAGAAAGCAAAATGAGTGAGGTTGTGCCAAGTAATTACTTTACTGTTTACTAGAGTGATCCTTTTCTGATATGCCCAGCTTGAAGTGAGCTTACTGTTGAGAAATTAAATATGGACCTCCCCCCTCTCTGAAGTCACACACATAACCTATTTAGGTACTTCATTTCTCTTGCATATACTTGATATTTGTACATAGATTCTTTATGTGTATTAGGTTTTCTTTCATTACCAAATAAAATCATTCATTTAAACAAAAAAGTGCAGAATGGATACCATGTGTTGGGTACTGGGGATGTAGGATTCTAACAGACTGAACTAGCTTCTAACCTGTTTCTTAACCTCAGAACAGTAAAGGTAAATAAGGAATTTAAGAAGGCAGGGATAGGTGGGGTGGGGTGGTGGGGTGGTGAAAATGGAGACAATTGTACTTGAACAACAATTAAAAAAATTTAAGGACTTATATAACTCAATGACTTGAATCACTTAATTCAAGTCATTCAACTTAATAGCACAGTTACATATTTGTTTCTTGTTAGCATTTGAATACGTTGCTTTTTGTCTGTCTTACCTGAAGGATCTTATCGCCGGGCTGCAGCAGGTTGGATGCTGGTCCATCAGGTTGAACCCTAGTAACAAAGATACCCTATAGGTCAGAAGTAACAGAGGTTAGGATGCTATTATCAAGAATTAGGCCTACTTACAAACTTTTCATTCATACAGAATACAGTAAAAACAATGAAAAACAATTTATACATGTAAACTTCACTTTTATTATAGTACCTTGAGCAAGGCCCCAACTCTCAAGTCAATTTTAAGAAAAACAACATCTTGCATAAAAAATTGCATCTTGCTTTTAAAGTATACTTATGGTTTATAAATTAATTTCATTGCGCATTCCTAATTTCCTTTTTTAGTCATTTGAAATATTGCATTAACATACATTTGTTATGGTTAATATGATATTAACCAAACTGTCAAGTTACCCTGCACTGAAAATGTCTCCTATTTGATATATTGTAAATTCAATGTGCACTTTAAAAGCTTTACTAGAATTACATATGAATACTGATTTATTTTAATGAATGTTACTTTGTATGTTATTGAGAATTTTAATATATAATGCATATAAACAAATTAAACCTAAGAAAGCTTCAACATGAGCTTTAAATATAAAGTGTATATCCAAATAGTTATAAAACCCCAGATTGATTAATTTGGTTTATAAAAGAGTCAAGTAAATTTCTTTGATCATATATATAAAAGAAAACACATTTATTGAATGTCTATCACACATTAGGCCTTGATTGATGGCTAATGTAATAGAGATATACAAAACATAGCTTCTGGCTTCAGTGAGCTCACAATATAATGGACAAAAAGTCAAGAAAACCACCAATTACAAAACAGCATGACAAGTGTTATGACAGAATTATAATAAATTATCAAAAAATTGCACCCAGCTTATCCTTCGTTTGATGGGGCTTCTGAAAGGAGGAGATACTTGGCAGCTGAATCATGAAGGACAAATAGAAGGCATCCACAAGAATAAAGGGAAGGGTGTTCCCTACAGCAGGGTGACACATACAAGAGTGGAAGTGCCTGCTGCACCTAGGAAACTGCAAATAGTTCTACTGTGACTGGCATGGTGGTAGAAGGAAGGGTGTCAATGCATGGAGTTGGGAGCAGGGGAAGATCAAGCTAAAAAGCACATTGGGGCCAGATTAAGATGGGTCTTTAACAGCCGTGCTTATCAGTTTGGAGGAGCTACTGAAGTATTTTAAGCATGATGGCGACTAGATCAGAAGAATGAACTGATGAATAAATAAAAAATGTGTACATCTATTCAATGAAATATTATTTGGCAGTAGAAAGAAATGACATTCTGATAATATGGATGAACCCTGGAAACATTATGCTAAGTGAAAGAAGCCATTCACAAAGGCTGTTGGGAACTGCCCTGCCTGGTTTCAGGAGCTGTAACCCCCCATGGCTAAGGCTGAGTGGTGACCTTCGGACCATGAGCCACTAAGGAGACAAAACTTATCTCCCTGGCAGGAGCACCGCTTCTGCTCCTTTTACTTCATCTATAACTGGCCTCCAGTGCTTGATCAGTTAACCAATGACGGGTAAGATTCCCCAAGGGGGGAATGACTTAAGACAGTCATGATCTCATGGAGGCCCCAGGGAAGGACTTGGGGGGCTATGGAGAAAGGGGGTGATGGACCCTTGTCCCTCGGCTTTGATGAAGCCTGAGTCCTTGGTCTGTCTGTGAGAAGTCTCCGAGAATTCCTTGGCTATTTGCCTCCTCTGCCTGACTTAAGCCTGAAACAATGACAGAGGGTGGTACAGCCCTGTGCTGGGAATGGCGGGCTCCTGGGGTGATCAGGCCTGAGAAGGGATATGTAAAATCCTGTGAAGCCTGCTTTGCTAAGAATGCTCTTAGTTAAATGATAAAGGCTCAAGCAGGAAATGAGTTTGTTTCCCAAAGTTTTGTAGCTTTTTAGCTGATAGACCTTGGCTCAGAAGAAGCCCTAATAGTTCTTTGTATGCCATCTACTGTCTGATCCTTACTGCCTGACAATAATTAATGAGCTGTACCTATATTCCTGTGCAAATTAAACCCAATAAAAGCCTGTCGAGGGAAGGGTCAGCACGCTCTCCCCCTGAGAGAGTTGCTAGGCCACTCTGAGCAGCTCCCCGTTTGAGGGAGTAGCCGTGCACCCCTTTTCCTCCACAGGACTTGGTAGTCCATGTGAATTTGTCTCATATCTCATCCATGATGCTGCGGGCACTGCAAGCCAGTGCCTGCGTCAAAAGGACATATATTATATGATTCCATTTATATAAAATGTCAAGAATAGGCAAATGCATAGAAAAGGAAAGCAGATTTGTATTTGCTAAAGGCCAGGGAACAGGGAACTTGGGAGTGACAATGTGCACAGAACTTCAGTTGAGGTAATAAAAATGTTCTGGAATCAGAGAGTGGTAATGGTTGCACAATTCCGCAAAAACCACTTAATTGTACACTTTAAAAGGATGTACAATTTTATGGTATATGAATTAGATCTCAATATAGCTTCTATTTATTTAATTCTTAGGAACTATTAATAAAATAGAAGACACTATTTTAATATCCTTGTCTATTATTTAAAAAATCATCTCATTTGCTGATCCGTAAACTTAGTGCTTCTCATCTAAACCTGTAACTTTGTGTGTGTGCGCACCTGTGTAACAGATTAACAAAGACCATAAGTGAAATATTTCTGTTTATTTTCACTTAACATTTCAGATCTTTACAAAATTTATTCATTTAAGGCTTTTGAATGATTTTTGTCTTTCTGATTTTAATCTCTTTTTCTTTGCAAAGGCCAGTGTCCTGATTTTTCGCTGTACATGAACACTGTGCAATGAAAGAGACTAATAATTCTGCACCCATTTTGTGATCTCCATTATAATGAATACTGATGAGAAATATGAAAACTTTGACACTGCTTTGAAAAGGGCTCATTGTAGCAAATGTAACATTGTAACGCCCTTTTAACAAATTCATTTTATTCTGAGTCTTCCAAGAATACTTTGCAGTGATGACAGAATTTGATGAAGAATCATCGGACTCTTCATATTCTGAAAATTAGAACAGTAACTTCCTACTGTTTAGGAAAAAAACTATCTCTTAACTTCCATAAAGCGGTAAGCCATATTGTACATATCAAAGACCCAAATCACGGAATCTGATCAATCTTGTAACCACACAGGCAAAAACAAAAACATGTTCAGTTTCTGGTAACATGTGTTAGAATGCTAAATGTGGGACAAACTACCATGCAGTACATCCAAAACCAGTGAAACAATCTACATACCTTAAGATTATAGTGAAACCATACTCTATCAATGAGGTGGTGTATATTTGTTTTTCTTTTTTTTAATGCTGTTGTAAGTAATTACCACAAATTTAGTGGCTTAAAACATCATAAATTTATTATCTAATGAGTTTTGTAGGTTAGAAACCCAATACAGGTGTCACTGGGCTAAAACAAATGTTCGGGCAGGGTAACTACAATATTTTCTGGAGAAGGAACTATCCAGAGAAGAATCTGTTTCTTGTCTTTTCCAGCTTTGAGGAAGTGTCCGCATTTCATGTGATTAGATTGAGGCCACCTGGGTAATCATCCTCATCTGAGAGTCTTTAATTATCTCTCTGCAAAGTTCCCTTTGTCATGTAATGGAACATATTCACAGGCTGATAGCCAATTTTGATTGGCTGTCTTTCAGTGGGTGCATTTTTTCTAGCACATGATATAAGAAGTAGATAAGAGCGTAACTCTGCCGTTATACTGTCTGTGTTCATTGTTTATAAACAGGTGACCTTAGGCAAACGAATTCAATTTCATGTACTGTACTTCTCTCATCAGTAAAATGGATAAAATAATGATATATGTCTCACCCATTATATTAAGTGAGTGACTATACACAAAATATCTAGAACGGTGGATGGCACTTAAGCAGTGTCAATAAATGTTATAATTATTGGCAATCTGGAGTTTGGCCTATAATCCACAGGCTGTTTATCCAGCAAAGCCCACACTGAGAGCTGGGTCTCCAACTGTACCAGATTTATCGTCAGGAAATCCTTCTTTGCTCTTAAGCTGGAGTATATCGACAGGCCAACATTTGTTATTGTTTCCTTGAATTTCCAGCCGGTAAGAGTACTTGTATCTCTTGTTTAGGGAAAGGATGTGAAGAGGGTTGTAACGTCTCTCCTATCTCATCTGTGGCTTTCCGAGGGGTGGCTCTCAGTGGTAATGACTCCAACCACTGTTCACTCTCAGTAGTGGACATGGGTCCCAACTAGATGGCCTTCTGCAGGTTCCTGATCATTTCCAGGGGCGACTTCCTTTGTGGTAGCTCCAAGTCTGGAGCACCAGCTCTTTATAGTTGTGGCTGCTGGAATCTAGTAATGGTTTAAGGGCATCACTGAGTGTGTTTTGTAATGTCTGATACCTCAGGACCAGCTCTCAGCTTCTTCAGTGGCTTGACAGCATGTGGTTTTTCCTTAACACCACCTCCAGAGGGCGTCTCACAACAGAGCAACAAGGTAAGTGCTGCGGGCTCTATCTAAGGCATAGGAGCCTTCGCTCTCAAACACCAACATCTGGGTGTGCTGGAGACAGACAAGACCCCACGGCTCACATATCACAGCGGGACCCCCATTAACCAAAGTTAATCTAGAGAGGGGCGGCTGAATGCTACTAAGAGGTGTGACCTATTGTCATTTCATATTTCTTCCCCATTTTTAAACTAGTCTTTATACAAGTCATAAATGTTTTTCCAAAGGCACTGATAATGAAGCTTTAAAAAGTTTTACTTGTCACAAGTAGTTTTGAAAAAGGGAGGTTTCTTATGCTGTTGAGATCTGACCTTGTCTTGCTGGCTACTTAGCATATACAACCGCTGGACATAAACTTTAAAGGGCTTGGAAAGTTCGTCTACAAGGCCAACATTTAACATTCTAACTTTAGAGGAGAAAGAAACTCTCTATCTATGACTTCTTAATGAGGAAGGTGAGTGACTGTGACAGTCTCAGCTACGGTAAATGGAGACGCCAAAATAGAACTCGTCTTAAGGGGACTGCACTTCAATTTATGAAATCTGTTTTTCTTTAAAATTCTGAAAAGTCTTGACTTTCACCGATGTTAAAGGACTGGTTATTAGGAAGGCCAGATCTCAAATAAAAATAGCATACTATTAAATTACAATTCAAAACACATTGGTTAAATATTAAATATAGTATTTCATGCTTTCATACAATTATGAAAGTTCAAAGAGTATATCTGGAAGAAAAACTGACTCAGAAATAACAACAGCCACAGATTCAATAGTTTCTGAAGAGAAACTTTTTTTTTTTTGCTGAAAATGTGGCAAATAATATTTTTATGAGTTGAGCAAGCTTAACATGAAACTGTGTTGCAGCTTCTACAAGTGCTACTGCACATACACAGTAGACGTTTTACTTAGTCCTTGTGATTATTACAAGAGTTGACGCATCAAGGATAAAGGTATGATCAGTAGTTTTTCTCTCTATGGATCAAAAGTGTGATGCCGAAATAATTCAAGATTAATTGCTAAGTGTCAAACCTTGGGCTTTGAACAATTTTCCACTGTAAAAAGTGAGGAATTTATATGCAACAAGAGAAGGGATTTGTCCCAGGGCCAAAGAGTTGAGGGGTGAGGGAGAGAGAGGGAAGGAAGAAAGGAGAAAGAAAAAGGGGCATTGGCAGCTGAGTATGATGCTTTGATGTAAACTCCGTAACAGATGAACGCAAAGGGGAATTGCTTTAGAAACCTACCAGATCTGAGCCTCAAAAGAAAGAAATTTAGAAATAAAATTCTCAGGCTGACCAAAGTGCTTTTAACATTTCAAAAAAATCTTATGAACCTATGTTTAAAGGAATTTCTCACTACCACAGATTTTTAAATAAATAGTATAATAGGAATTACTTGGTTACATTTGTAAAATATTTAGTACAACAAGGAGACTAATGAAACCCATAAATAGTACTGTGTGCTCACAAATATCTGAGTGGCAATATAATGCCGGTAGATGATCCTAACAGCAGAAATGCACATTGCTTGCCCCTTAGACTTGCATTGTGCTTTTAGGTCATTGTAAAGGTATATTCAGGAGGGAGAAGGAAGCATCTTTTCAAAGATACTATTTTTTTGATTTGCTAAAAGCATTTTGAAAACAAGCAGTTTATTCCCTTTCATATGAGATTTCTGTTAAAATAACAAGTTGCCTAATAGATGATTTTTTACAGTTTGAGGCTGGTCATCCTGGGTTGTTATCTTTAGGGGAATTTGAATGTAAAAGTTAAAATTGTGTTTGGTTTTGGTTACATGATAATTTTTCTTTGATTAGTAGTTCCAGTATTGCAATTATGATCTAAAAATTAACCATCGCTGCTATGTCTGTCTATTGTGGGTGAAAGTAAAATGGCTTCCTGTGTATTTCTTGGTGAAATTCTTGAATTTAAAAAAGGTTTCTCTTATAAAATTTTTATATTTTCTTTTAAAAGTAAATCTAAAAGTAAATCAGACTCCTTTATCCACTGTATTTCCAGATTTCTTATCTCTTTGGGAAACAATTAAAGAAATATTCTTTAACGCTTATATTTAATATGAGACCTCAACTGGTTGCTGAATTTTACACAGTTTGCCGATTCTGCCAGAATCCTTACATAGCCTTCCTGCTCAGCTTCGTACAGCCTAAAATAGTGGAGACTACTGAAAACAGGAGTGGGGAACTGTAGGTGGTTGTGGATTCTTCTTCCTGGCTGTTCTTAAAATAGTATCAGTAATCAGCTTGATGAGTATCATTCTTCAGGTTTCTTCAAAGCCCTTTCGATGGTATAATTTTTTGACATTATCTGCACCATTTAGAAATGATGAATTAAAAAATCCAAGTCAAAACTTTACTGTCATTTGTGCTAAAATAATGTTTTGAAATGAAAAAATTGTTTTGTTGTAAGCTATGTTTAGTCAAATGATGAATATTTTAACTTTAACCTGTCTTTATTTAATGGTTAGCACATTGTATCTTATACAGTAATCCTAAACTGTTAAAATACACAGACTGGTTAATCTAACTCTAGACTTATCTTTATATATATATATATATATAATCTGGTTATCTAGCCTATATACCACTAAAACATAATCCTTATCTTTATATATACATTGTGTGTCTGTGTGCTTTTTAAAAAAACAATAACTGACTCTAAATTCTAATTAACTAGAGTAACTTTCCAGAACAGTTATAGGACCTTCAGATAAACTCGCTGTTCCAGTCTTTCCTAGAAATCTATTTTCATCTGTTTGTGCCTCTTGCTTAACTTATTCAAATGATAATAGGGAAGGTTGAAGTTTGAATTCACAGAACTTAAGAGTTCTCATGATTTCTTCACACACCCAAAAGAGATCAATGTCTCAAGATAAGTATTTTGTGGTTACTCTGGTTTCCTTTTTATGTCTTAGATTCTTCCTATCTGTTTTGACATGGCTTTTTCTTCATTGATGGGTGTCCACATCAAACTCCCTTGCTCTTTTGACTGATATCTAGTTTTTTAAACCACTTTTAGCTACAACAGAACAAGGATTTGGTTCATTAGTGACTACTATCTCTTTGAGAGACTAGGACTCTGTAGAGCATAGCTGCCTTTTTTTTAAAACAAGAAAAAAATAATCAGGAAAATTACAAGGATTTAAAAGCAGATTTAAATGGGTCTCACTGCACCCCCCCTCCAAATTGATGTAGTCTACACTGAAGTACCAGTTGCTTTAGCAACCCCTCTCGTTTTGATGCTGTAGTTGAAAGCACTCAGGCTCAAGGATAGTAGCTCTCACAGATGGAAGCAAGTCAGAATCTCTGGTACTAAAGTACTTTTTGTTTAAAAGATGAAAAAAACTATTGTTTTTATGATATCGTTGTGGACACATTCACTGACCTGCCCAGATTCTCTTCATCACACTGGTGCTCTCATCCTGCAGGTGCTGTCCAAGCTCACATCTGACACTTCTCTGGAAAATTATCCACAGTCTGGAGGCTCCTTATTGGGAAATACTTGGAAGGCTATACCCTTCTGCCTCGGAGAGGTTTACAGCCAATGACTGACTGATACCCAGGTAAAAACAGGTGCTTCCCTCCTCAAGGCGAGACAATTCTGTAGTACCATCGTGCTCCAGAGCATCCTGTATCATCAGGCTTCCATTAGACCCACATCTTTGCTTAGTTTCTTCCTCTGCCCTGTCCTACTTGCCTCAGCCCCTTAGAGACAGATGTCACCTGAGAGCCATTTTAATTGCCCACTTGCATGAAAATCCCCCTGTTGCAGTCTCTGCATCGAGGAAAGCTGCTGTCACAGGCTCTGCATCGACGAAAGCCTTTAGACAAATACAAACTATAAAAATGGAAGCTCTGCTGCATCTTCTTGCTTGGTAGGAAGGTGTAGATTCTATACTTTGCCTACAGGTGATTCTTTGGAAGTCAGAGTCAGGAGATAAAATGCACTTGCTTCTCTCCTCACATAGAACAACTTTGGGGGCAGATGGGAAAAAAGTGGCTACATCCTAAATGTTATATGGGTAAATAAAAAATAGTTGACCATTATTGCCGCAGGCAGAAACCGAGCAGCCATTTCTTTATATTTATTCATTTTTATTGTTTTTGTTCTATTAATGTGGGTTTTCTCAAGAATTCTAGTTGGTTATAACCTTTTTAAGAAAGAAGTTAGACATACTATGAGGTCCCTGGCATACCACTTAAAACATGTGGTAGCGACTTTGTAAGTGGAATATGAAAGATTTTACACACTTCCCAAAGATCTTCTTGATTCTCAGCAATAACCTTCTCTCACTGGTGGACCTGCCAATTCTTGTTAATTATTACATAAGGTACTATATATGAACTAACTTTAAGTGCTTTCATATTTTGATCGAGAAATACATGACATTTTCCCAATGGATAGCAACAAACTTTAGAAGTCTGTCAGTCCTTTCCCACACCATTTTCTTTCTGCTTGTTCTGCTTATTTTGTTCTTTCATAAAAGGCTAAGATGATGCAGCAAATAGAACATAAATAATATATAACTGCAGCAACTACTGCAGCTGGCTATGCACTTGGGCTTTAACATTATTAAAAATACTTTGATAAGGATTACAAATTGTCACAAAGTGATAGCAATCTCAATTTGAGTGATTTTCTAAAATTTTTCTGAATTAAACTGTCTCAGTCAATGGTACTTAAAATGATACTTTTTAATCATCTTAATTTTTTACTTGAATAACCCAGTGATAGTATCCTAAAGGACCAAGCTTGTGTTGTTATATTTTATTACATTCTTTCATAAACTGAAATCCATGTCTTCTTTATACTATAATGTCTAGGTACCAGTATTATCCAATTGGCTAAAGCACATTGCCATGATGTTTTAAAAAGATTTGTATAAGTTGTAGTACCTGTAGGAATCTTACTAATAGGAGATTGTGAAGACTACATTCTAATCAATGTTTCTGCATAGACTTGGGGTGTATTTTCCTCAACATACAAGACAAAGACAGAATGGGCAAAAATATTTTGTTATTTTAAAAAATGTCACTTTTACTGTCCTTAAAAACCAAATGGCATTCTGAACTTCAAATCGCAAGGTGGTTAAGATGCAACTGGAATAAACAATTGGATTGTAAAATAATCTATTGTGTTGTAAAAAATTTATGCTTATTATTTATTTTTAAAAATTAGTTTTATATATCAAAAAATATCTGTTTCAATCCCTCTCTAAATTTAGTCCAAACAGTGCATAAAGAGTATTACATTTATCCCTCAATTCAGTGTTGTTTTCACATAATTCATAGACTCTCCAAATGACTTTGCATTACATCATCACTTGAAGTAGAATTAAGGATAGCAGAGAAATATAAATTATATTATAAAGTGATTTTAGAAATATATAAAATAAATTATATTGATCTAGTAGTAGTTAAGATGAAGGAAATGTGTTTTATGTTATTTAATATTTATATAGTAAATGTAAATTACAGGCTGTGTAGAGTTCTAGATGAATGTGTGCTATTCTTGATTTTTATATTCATGGAGAATCCATGGCAGGAAATAGACATATGGCATGTCCCTTTTTCATAAGTCAAGAGCATATCTTTTGCAACCAACCTTTTCTTTATGATTCACCCAATGTCATGAGGCTGAGCAAACCTGGAACATTATTCTCATGGGTTTTCGAATGTGCCCTACCCAGCATGGCTCTGGGCATTGTTACCTGTGGAAGAGGTGTCAAGTAAAGGCTTTGATTATGCACATCTTACCCTTTTCCTCTTCTTAATGTTAAGTGTAAAAATATTTTTATTTGATGCCATATGCATCTTCACACAGAAAAAAAATCCCCCCTTTTTTAGGGGTGAAAGGTGGGGTATAAAGAATAAGCTTCAGTCCTTTGCAGGCCATTTTGGCATCTGGAGTGAATATTTTAGAAGTTATGTAGAAGAAAATACAGTAATTTACTGTGAAATTACAAAATATTTATTTAGAGTTTATTGGAGATTATATTTTGTGTTTGACATGCCTCCAATATTCTTCCTTGGCTTGGAATTTTACCTGTGCCATAGACATTGTAAGCCACCTAAAAAAAGAACATCGATTTACTTCTTCTATTATTTCTTTTTTTAAAAGATGTTATTTATTTATTTATTTAGAAAGAGGGGATGGAAGGGTGAAAGAGAGGGAGAGAAACATTGATGTCTGGGAGATACATTGATTGGTTGCCTCTGGCACACCTCCAACTGGGAACCTGGCCTACAACCCAGGCACGTGGTCTGGCTGGGAATTGAACCAGCGACCCTTTGGTTTGCAGACCGGCACTCAATCTACTGAGCCACACCAGCCAGGGCTGTTTCTTCTTTTGTTTCTCTATCTACATGTAGATTGCTCAAACCAGTGGAAACACAAGTTGGCTCTCTGGCATTTGCTGAGTATGAGTGTTTATAATAAAACTATGGAGAATATGTGATTCTTTGATCCCAATAGCCAAGTATGTATACTTCCTGCTGTCAAGTGTTTTGAGAATATCCATGATGTAGCTTTCATTGTGATCCTATGACTAGATAATTGTTCATGGGACTGTTCAGTGCTATACATTTAGAACACATAGAGAAAGGGGCTATGAGTTTTCATTAATATATTTAAACTCTAGGAGCTTAGTCCTATCTCTGCAAATGAGACAAGGAGGGATATATTAGCTCCTGAATGAAGAACTATATAAATGCATTAGTAAAAATTCATTAATTTTCAGGGTCTCGTGCTACTTTATGAAGTCACTATTTTACTCATCCATTAATCCAAGTTCTTCTTTCTAACAACATCCAATTCACCAATACAACATGAAAATTGTTTTGGTAAATTACTGGCTCTTTGCAGTCATGAAATATTACTTTATGAACATTTACATACAGACAAAGGTTATTGTGATTTGTTCCATTGGCAGAAACACACTGTAATGATACCTCAGTCCAAAGGTTTTCTAATTGCTTAGTAATCCACTGTGTACAGTATGCTTGTAATTATCTAGGTTCAATAGAGAATACATGCTGACTTCCAAGGACTTGTTGAAGCAAATATCTAGACCAAGACTAATTAGAGAGCTTTGTAATACTTTCAATATTAGAATATCGTATTAATTTCAACTCTACAGGGTATAAATTTGTCATGTGGCTCTTCTGCTGAGTGGCATTTGCAGATGGGGTGTGTATCATAGAGCTTATTAAGAGAAAAGGATCTGGAGTCAGATCAATTTGGGTTCAAATCTTGTCTGCCACAGATCAGCTAAATGACCTTGTGCAACTTAATTAACCCCACTGAGCCTCAGAAAAGTGGGGAATAATAATATTCAACTAACACCAGTTGTTATGAGGATCAGATAACTTCATGTATATGAAGAATCTAATACAATAAGCAGCACATTGTAGATATTTAATAAAAGGCTATTATTTTTATTACTTCAATTATTATCATCATATTTGTTGGATCGAAATCTTTCACCTCTCCTTAGCACCTTGCCATTTTGACAACAATATTTCTCTGTCATAATAAACTCAACCATGGCTTCCATCTACTTCTGTGAGAGGGCAGAGGCGAGCATTAGGCAGGGCCAGTTTTGCCCAGTTTTCTACAGCTTTCTTTTCTCACATATGTAAAAGCAGTTTTCACCTGGCGGTGAACCCAATGTAGTGAACTGCATGATGAGTGAACTGGGTTGCTCAACTACTAACCATTGTTCAGACAATGATATAGGACACAGGAAAACTGCACTTCATCTGTTTAATTAGAGGAGACAACAGTTGATTAGGACTACTTTGGGGCCTTCCAGAAGAGTTAAGTTTGCAAGATCAGATGCTAGTGTAAACACTCAATGTCTGGCACCAACCAGTGCCCATATTGGCTTCTTAATCCTGAGTTCTCCCTGAAGTCTCAGTTAACTTCTGGGCTGTCCCCAAGAGTTTTCTGCAAGAACCTTATGCTACCCCAGAATATGAATTGAACTTCTGTCAGGCTGAACAACACAGCTTGCTTTTGCCACAGTCCTACACTCCCAGCCTTTTGAAATGAAAAATTCATGCTTTCCTTATTTGGATGTATGTCAGGTAGTCAATTGGATGCTTTCTCATGATGATCCTTGGAATTTGGCTAGAACAGTGATTGCCATCAATCATAATGCAGAGAATGGAATAAATCCATTGGCCATGTTAGTACAGAAAGTCCTTATTGCCTCTAAGACATTCAGATATCATGGATACTTAGAATTTTGAGTAGCAGTATAAAACATTCAAACATTCATGAACAGTAAGTAAAATAATACAGTGTGCTGCTGAGGATATTTCCAATCCATCACTTGTTTATTGGAAGGGAGAATGTATCATATTAAATTTAAGCTTTTGCATGGCTAGGGCTTCTTACAAAGTATCCACCTCCCACTCAGTATCTGCTGAATTTAAACATCTGTTTAATTTGCTTTTCTCACCCTCAGCTGTAAATTAGCCAACTCATGAAAAAACAATGCTTCTCAACACTGAAAAGAAGTATTTTTAAAGCTCATTTTTTAATCGTTTGATATTTTGGGGTTGGTATAGGCACCAGGTTCTGCTCTAAATTTTATGCATCCATGACAAGAATGGGGCACTGGGGTTAGAGAAATGTAATTGAATTCTGAGAGATTAATCCCTTTCCTTGGAAGTGGATGAAATTCTGATGTTTGGCATGACACCAAAAGTGGTCAATAAATTAAGAGCAGTTTTGAGAGTCTTCTATAGATTTGGAACTTTTAATTACTTCAATCAATTTTGCAATAATAGAGGTTCACTTTTCACATTGCGAAGTGTTTTAGAGAGTAATCAGTCAAAGAAAAGTGCTTTTGAGGGCAAATCTTTCAATGGGCACATTATTGTATGATTCAAACTCTATATCTGTTTCATTTAGCCAAAAGAACAAATTATAAAATCACAGAAATAGTTCAGTCTAACTAGAGTTATCAAAATGTTACAAATGAGAAATTAAAGTAATAGTTATAAAGTGTTCCTATTCATTATAGTGGAAGAATTACAGGCAATTATTTGCAGGCCTCACATTTACCTTCTCCTTCAGTTGGAAATGACAGTAGAAAAGCAATAGCATTTAGACACTTGACAATTTAGCAATTTGTTCATCCTTGATTTAAAACTGTTACCCCATGACTTCCAACAATATAATAAAAAAATGTATATGCTCGTGAGAAAGGAGAGAAAAACATGTCTTTTGAATTTCAACTGTCTTAACGATGATAAGGTCACTAACTTGTCATTGAAAGAACTTACAGAGGAGATGTAAAACCAGAGACAAAAAGGGTCAAGATGAATAAGATATAATGATTTCAGTTTTTAAAAAATACCATCATATGTTTCTAATAAATTTGAACTTCCCTACTTTTATCTTAAGATAATTACTTATTCAAATTCAGTAAATACTTAGTCTTACCAAACATGAATATTTTAAATCTACCAAGTGGATGGTTAGTGCACAGACTTTTCTGCCTTGCACACATTCCTTATTTATAAATAGTTGCTCAGATTGGTTGACCAAAGGGGCTTCCATCTATGGCTGAGGATTTCTTTTTACTTCCTTCCACCTTAATGTGTATAGTGTGAATAATCCCTACTTTTAGTCCAACTTCTTCCTCCCTTCTTTTTTTTTTCTCTTACATTTTTATTGTATTTTTCCCATTGTTATTTAGTCCCCCAGATGATCCTCCCTCCCCACCACAGTCACCCCACTGTTGTCCATTCCCATCAGTTCTTTTTCCTTTTTGCTAGGTCCTCCCTTCCTTTTCTCCAGAAAGGAAAGGAAGCAGAGCATGGAATGGAAACTGTAGGGAACAAAATTGGGAAGAGGTGGAAGAAGATCAGGGATATGGTGTCTGTTCCAGGTTATAGAAATTTCCAGAGTAAAGGTACTAAAGTTTTTTCAGGCAGGTTTTAAGATCAGAAGTTGATGTGTGGGTTATCGTTTCAATGGTGAATAGGAAGGATCTGTACCCGGTTGTGATGTATAAAGAGTGTGATGTATAAAGAGATAGCCTGTAGAGGTGGTTTTCATATCTAATTTCTGTCTTTCTTCATCATCCTAAAGTTTCTGATGTCACTTAATGCAATTACATTTGATTACGTCCAAAGCAGATAGTTTCAATTATTATCACATTGTAATTACTAGTTGGTTCAAAATTGAGCATATTAAACAGTGGTGGTAGCAGGGACGGTTATGTGGCTCAGGGTAAATTTTCTTTTTTAAAAATAAAAAGTCAGGTGGCCCACAATGGGACCAGGCAGTCCAGAGATGAGCACGGCGGCATGTTGAATGCTCAGGCCAAGGCTGAGGTCAGAGTTGGAGGTGGCGGGCAAAACCTCCCCCGTGGTTTGACAGCTGGGCGGGCCCGAGGGAAGGACCCGATTCCTCCGCCACCGCTACCTCTGACTTTCTCATGCAAGACTTATTTTCTGTGGTTTACAGTTCTACAGTTCTATTGGTGAAATACTTTACAAACATGATGAATTGAAGTGATGTCAGTCAGCTGGCCCTGGCACTGAATCATAATTTAATCATTCCATTCCTATGAGGAAGTATTTTCCTCCCAAAGAAGTGTTCTTTAAGTAAAGGTTTGAAAACAGCTTATCAGAAATTACATGAATAGCTTTCTTTACAAATACATATGGTTGTGAACAAAACAAATGGTCAAAAACAATTTTCTTTTCAAAGAGAATGCTTAAATTTATTTTTATGTTCTTAGGATCTGTCAAGCATTGCAGTGAATTCTTTTTCCCAGTGCTGAGAAAGTTTCTAATTGACTTCATAGATAGCTGGCTTATTAAAGCACAGTAAAAACACTTAAATTTTTTCAACAATTTTTATTCTGCAGTAAAAGACTGTTTTTCTAATTAAAATGGTCAATAAGATATTTACTTCTTACCTTGTCAGAAGGTTTAAATGGGTTTCCTTGTCCGCTAATTCCACCACTGATACTAAATCCAAGGCCAGGATTTTTTTCTATTCTCACACAAAACTATGTAAAAAAGACATAAAGAGGTAATCAAATACACATCAAAACTAAAACATCTTTGTACTTGAACAATAATTAAATAAATTTAAAAAACCCTAAACATCTTCGAATACTGCATCCCAGGAAACAATGAACACTTCACTTACATTTTTGGGGTTAGTCTGTGTTGACTTGGTACACAAAACGCAGTATAAACTCTGACAACATATGAAGTGTTTCTATACGCATCAGTTATGATTGAATCTAGCTTGAAATTACCTGGCAAGCAGACATTAGTATTTATTTTTTTTTTTTTTTTTTTTTTTGGAGGGGGAGATGTTTCTTGGGGCGGGGGAAGCCACAAACTGGCCGTCGTGAAACCTTGGTCCCGGCCCGCTCATCCACTCACAGCCGGGCCTAGTATTATCATTACTGTGTGCAGAACTAAATTTTGATAAGCAGTTTTTATAAGTTAAAAGCCTTATATTAAAAAGATTGTAAATGATTTAAATTCTCTACTTTAAATGTACCTATATTCTGACTAATTTGAAATAAATTTATAAATAAGTAAAAGAAAGTTTGAAAATGCAGAGTGAAGAAAAATATGGCTATTTAAATAAGTTGCTACTGCATCCCGGGTGAGTAGTACAATTCATCTCCTTGGTAGATAATTCTATTGTTTAGATATAGTGCAGTTTCACTTTGAGAAAGGGGAGAACTTTTGGCCATAAGTTGAGTGAGGGTGAAACAAAGGACCAATGAAATACTCAGTAAAATGTATTTTGGATTTAGCAGCAGCTTCTGGAGAGTCAGTTAGAAGTCTTGGAAGAAAGAGAACACTGAAAAAAAAAAGAAGTCAAGAATAACAGGGAATAGTAAAAAATATTTAGGACTGGAGGGCTAATAGTCTAATACCCCATGCTATATTACCTCCCCAGGCCCCGGATCTTCAGTGAAAGTCTGGTAAACACAGGGTCCTTGTGCTTTGTAGTACTTGGGAAAGTGATGTCCACCTTGAGGTAAGACCATAGTAAAGTAGACCATGTCTACTATGCTAGACATGATAAGAGTGGACACAAAGAATGTAGGTCAAGAATTTCATGGAAGGGAAATCAGTGTCAGGAATGACCAAGGAAAACTTAGGAATTCTTGATGATCATGTGTGTGGGGGAAAATGCCAGATTTCTATGTATAATGAGATGGGGGTGACCCCAGATGACTGAAGGACTTAAAACAGAGGTAGTATATACTTTGGTTATGTAAATAAAGAAAACACTTTCATAACTTTGAAGTATGGAGCAAGTACTGAGACTAGGTGAACCATGTGTTACTAGAGATTAGCAGGAAAAAGACTAATATAGACTTAAGAAAAAATATCTAAAGAAATATATTTGTATTCATATAAACATATACTGGAAAATATCTTAAAGATGATTGGAAATATTTGCTTTTTTAAGTAACTTAATATTTTCCTCAATAATCTTGCCTCGCCTATTAATTTGCTTGTTGGCAAATGCACGTGCCCAAAATGCTGTCTATATTTTTATTTTCATGATCATAGTTATCTCCCCTGACGGACAGTATCTATGTTTTTATTTTCAAGTACCTTTACTCCCTACTTCTTAGATAATTCAGGGCAAATTTGAGTTCTATTCCTGATTTAATCGGCATCTATTGTGAGTCTTTGGGCATGGGGTAAATTAGGTTTGGCCATTTAAAGGAACTATTCTTAATTCACTGTCGTATTTCATAATAGTGAACAGAATATTTAAATATTACATAGTTCACTTGCAACACAAAGGCAAAAATTATCCACTAATGTAATTTTTGTAGTAGAGTCAGTAATGAATAGTTCTAAATTATGGGAAACTACAGTTGCCATAAGTACTCTCCCATATTTTTATTTAAAAGATATGTTTAATTACAACTTTTCTTTTAATTAAGTTAGATTTGTTAAAGCTGGTTATTGTAGGGTGATAGAAAGGACAGCTTATAATACTTTTGTATTTATAAAGTTCACAATCTGTGGATATGAATTTATAATAACTTGATGTAGCTTTGAGGAATATTTTAGCTTTATTCAATACACCATTTTACTTTGTAGTCCTTTTGTTTTGTTTTGTTTTTACTGGTTAATTGGAAAATGGGAGAAGAGAAGAGAAATGGAAGAGAAACTTACATTATTTAAACATTTTACCTTTGTGTTTTCCCATATATCTGTGCATTTCTAATTAAATACTTAAGATATACATTATTTCTTTCTAATGTAAACTTTTATATTGCATAATATAATATATAGAAGGTATATGTGCCCTGGCTTTCCCCAGACCATTATGAAACCTGAAAGATAACACATGTAACAGATTTTATTTACAAGGTAAATTGTTGAGAATACTTTCTAGTCCTCTTGTAAGGTACTGACTATGTCTATTTTATATTATTGTCAATCTGGAAGGCACTATAAATCTAAGGGAAATAAATTTCATATGTGCCACGTACATTAAGAACTGCCTCTGTCCCTCTTCCCCCCATATATACACACACATAAATGTACATACATACATACATATACATATTTATTTAATCAGTTACTAATTTATGTGGTTAAACATAATGTCTAAATCTTCACAAAGATATATCAGATTAGTAACAATTATAGGAGAGGAATTCTATAATTTCTTTTAATGAGAGTATCTAAATGCTAGCTAAGTTTATATGATATTATCCCCTTCTCAAGTTCATTCTAGAACTTCAAGTACCTCCTTCTTCCTGTTACTTTCAGAGTGCCTAAAAAAAGATAGATTGGGAATATAAGTGATAAAAAGAAAGATTTGCTATATAGTTATATGTAGTTGATATAATTAATTTCCTCATGATTAATGTACCTTCACATATTTATTCTTTAAAAGACAATAAATCTATTAAGCCATGAGTATTCATCACTAGAGTCATATTCACAAGAGTTTCAAATATGTCTTTGAGCAGTGAGCTTTTAAACCATCAAGTGATTATTTGTTCATCTCTACAAATATGTGCCTGCTACGGGTACAGGAAGCACTGGTCTAAAGTCTGGTCTGAGATGTTCAGCAATTGGAGAAGGGTAAATGAACGCTAATTAACAACTAGACCCAGGAATAGCAACTGTGGTCCCAGTTCCTCCCTCACATATAAAGCCAACTTCTTTCAGCTGCAAGTTTCTTGGCAAAACTGTTGTAGCTGCCAAAAGTTTCCAGGAGATCCTCTGGGGTTATGTGTTGAGAATGCAGAAACTGCTATCATCATATCTTCCCCACTTACAAAGAATTTTAATAATAAAAAAGAAGAAGACTGCTGATTTCTCTAGGGGTTCCAAATCATGTCAATTTTCTTGACAAGGTCCTCATGACTATTTTCTTTCCTTTTCTGTTGTTGTTCAAGTACAGTTGCTCCATTTCCACCCCACCACACCCCTGCCCCCCCCCATCCTTGAGCCTACCCCCTTTGGCTTTGTCCATGGGTCCTTTATACATGTTCTTTGATGACCCTTCCCCTATCATCCCTCACCCTCCTCCTCTCTAGTTACTGTCAGTTTGTTCTTTATTTCAATGTCTCTGCTTCTATTTTGCTTGCCTGTTTGTTTTGTTGATTAGGTTCCACTTATAGGTGAGATCATATGGTATTTGTCTTTCACCACCTGGCTTATTTCACTTAGCACAATGTTTTCCACTTCCATCCATGTTGTTGTGAAGGGCAGGAGCTCCTTCTTTCTTTCTGCTGCATAGAATTCCATTGTGTAAATGTACCACAGTGTTTTGATCCACTCATTTACTGATAGGCACGTAGGTTGGTTACTCTATTATCTCACCATCTAACCTCGCACAAGTCCTCTGTGTTCCGGATTCAGCTCACATTCCTTCTCCCCTCTAATAAGAATCTCATGACTATTTTCAATGCAAAGCAAATAGAGATTTCTTACATGTCTTCAGTGCCCTTTGCTACATGTCAACTGAATTTTAAATCTGTGTTTGGTACTTTTCTTTAAAAAAAGGTTTTTTATTGATTGATTTTAGAGAGAGAGAGGAATGGAGGAGAGAGAGAAGAAGGGGGGAGAGAGAGAGAGGGAGAGAACAATTTGTTGTCCCACTTATTTATGGGTTCGTGGATTGATCTTTCTATGTGCCCTGACTGGGGATGGAACCCACAACCTTGGCATATGTGGATGACACTCTCACCAAGTGAGCTACCTGGCCAACTACTTTTGAATAATATACTTATTCAGGGTGCTCCATGAAACATTATGCTAAGTGAAATAACTACCATATTACGTGTAGTTATCACTGCAAAGTACAAAAAAGGTCCTGGTTGCAATGTGCCACTGTCAAAGTCAACATGGAATCACCTAGTTTCAGAGAACTAGGTGAACTAACCTATGTTTTCTTCTCCTTCCTTCCTTTAAAAAATTTTTTAATTTATTTATCTGTAGAGGGGAAGGGAAGGAGAGAGGGAGAGAAACATCAATGTATGGTTGCCTCTCCTGTGTCCCCTGCTGGGAACTGGCCTGAAACCCAGGTATGTGCCCTGACTGGGAATCGAACCACGGTTGTTTGGTTTGCAGGCCCATGCTCTATCCACTGAGCTACATCAGCCAGGGCACTCCTTCTTTCTTTTCTTGTCATGCTGAGCTTCTTCATTGTATGTTACTTACATTTTAGCAATGTTTTATTGTTACCTTTTGTATCCACATGTTCAACTTTTCTTCAAATATAACACTGGTCCCAGGAGTGTCTTCTTACTCTCCAGAAAAGGCATAGCTCTCCACTTACAGAATGGACCTCTTGGTGTCCATTCCCAAAGACTTGCATCTATTTTTACATTTTAAGGAAAAGTCTGACCCAACAATTCCTGACAATTCCATCAGAACCAACTGCTCTGCCAGCACCCCCAGCACAGGTTTCCTCTCAGCTCTCCTTGCCCCCTCTGCCTCCTCTCCCCCAACTCTGCTCCTTCGCTGCTGCCACAATCCAGCTCTTCCTTGTGGCCTTTCAATATATGTTTCAATATTAGAAATAGTAAAGATGACACTGTGGTTTTGTAAATGTGACAAACAACCATAACTTCTTATCTGAAGCTATGGTATGGCTAATAGGTTGTGTTGTGACTGTTGTGTACCATAAAGCATGTTGGAGAAAGTATTCATCTCACACATAAGGAGTTCCACCTGCCTGGTAAAGCCCAAAGGAGCCATGACACATAAGAGGAGAGAATAGCTCACAGTCAAGAAACAGTCTGTAACAAAGAGGAGCTGCGTTTTAGCAAAAAGTTATGTATAGAAGGCTAATAGCTTATTTAATGAGAATCAGCATTTCAATTTTCTATTAAGATATTGAAAACAATTTGTGAAATATCCGGCTGAGGATATAAGCAACATTCTGGCAGTCAGTGGTGCCTTTGCATCTTTCAGAGTCTGCTTTCATCATTTGACTTCACTTAATATCTGGCTTGTGCTAATCTTGCTCTGACAAAACACTGGGTTTATCTTAGAGAAGTTGATGACAAAACAGGTTGTTATGCAGCAGTGAGGCCCTGCGAGATCATCGTCTACAGTCTCTCTGGCATGTAGTGATCTAACTGGGTCTTGCTCTGCTCTAAAACCCAGGAGCAAGAACAAAGGGAACAGTAGCATTCTATGTATGTGTGTGCACACAAGCACTGTGTGTGCACACAAACATTGGGTGAGCGTGCATGTGTGTGTGTGTTGGGAGGTGTAATTCACCTGTGCATTGCATAGACACACAAAATCCATATAAAAATTCTCTGCATTTCCAAAATTTCTAATGAGCTTGTATAACGGACTCAAAAATGTAATAATTATAAAAAATATAAATGATAATGATCAAGAATAACATTTTTGATCCTTCTGTTTCCATACCTTTTTTCTTGTGAATTAAAGATTCCAGTCCTACTCAAAATCTAATTAAATCTTCTGAAAAGACATACTAATATAAAAGTTGATAAGTAAAATTTTCTGATGTAACATTTTCTAGATTTTTCAAAAAAATTAGCTGACTGTATCTAGGAAATAAAAACTCAAATGCTTTTTTAGTCTGTAAATAAAGTCTAAAGATTATTCACTTAATTTCCTGTTGTTTTCCATGTAAGGAAACAACAAGAGCATGTGTATATTTAGTGGAATCCTGGAAGAGGCCTTTTGATTCCAACGGCAATGTTATAGAATTCAACTGCACAGGATTTATAAAGTCACTTTGTACAATTTGTGGTATCGAATTACACATTATTTGTGTCAAGCTATGAATTGTAATTTCAGAGTTGCATCATTACTTTGGTGACTGAGCAGTAAAATTTTATGGGAAAATATTTATAAATAGCCATACTTTATGTGGAGCAGGATAAGGCATTGGGTTGTTCCTAAAATCAGTGAGTAAATTACATACATTAGTCATTTTAATATCTATTTTTAATCATCTTTATTAAATTATGGCCTGTTAATTAAAAATTATAATTTAAATAAAACAAATCTTTTAAAGTTTTTCTTCATACATCAAACCCTCAGAATAATGTAGTTTTCTTCACTTGTCCTCGGTAGATGAAAGCCTGACCTGGAGCCCTTGTGAGCCCTTCAGGCAGCTGACCAGAGCATCTGATCTAAAGAAATGTCTGAAATTATGTCTCTTAGCCAACTGCTGCATCTACTTCACATATGACTTTTTATTTCTTTAAAATTTTTTAATTTAATTTATTGAGGTAACATTGGTTAATAAAAGTAAATAAGTTCCAAATGTATAGTTCTATAATGCATCATCTATATATTGCATTGTGCATTTACCACCAAAGTCAAATCTTTCATCACCATTTATCCTTCCTTTACCTCTTCTACCTCCTCCTGGCCCCCTCTCCCTCACATTGTTAAGTATTAAAGTTATTTCTCCTGGAGTGGACTAAAGTATTCCCCCCCAGGAAGGTTAAGGAGCTTTAGTCCCCCCCTCCCTTGAATATGATAGATGCAGATCACTTTGTATAGTACACAGAGGCTGATTTAATGTAAATTTAATGTAAGCTTATAAATTCTCCTTCAGGTACAAACTTTAGTTTGAATGCATAGTCACAGAACTGGCAGGAGACAGCTATGGAGCTCTGGCCATCCTGATATGTTAGGCAAGTTAGTTGGTATGAACTCTTGTCTAGGGCAGACATGGACTCGTGGGTACATTTTTCCATTGTTTTACTCTTCCAACATGGGCTTACTCTTGACCTCTGTGTTTGGCTGTATAGAATGATGTCATAGAGTTGTGGACTGATGAAACTGGGTTCTAATTCCAGCTCAACTTCTAGATTGTTAACTTCTCTGAATCTTGGATTTTTAGTCAATAAAGCAGAAGCTGTTATGCCTATCAGCATTATTGATTAGATGAAGTCAGTTAATACGTAAAAGGGTTTTGAGCCATTTGAGCCATTTGAACCATCATGCTGATGTTTTACTTTCCTATTACTGCACTAGTATCCATGTGTATATAAATGTACTTTGCCTTGGATTATACATTTGCAAAAGAGAAAAGCCAAGTTAATGTTAGATTCTTTTAAGAATATTAAAAGCTGTGGGCAAATTATGTATACTTTAAATAGTAATGATGATAATATATTACTCAGCTGGTAAATTGTTGAGCTATAGAATATCCTTAATATTGTTTTTTGCTTAGGCTACACAGTAAAATCACCTGAAGAGTTTAAAAAATTCCCATTACCAAGGTAATGGGAATGCAGACTAATAAAATCAGTTTCTTTAGGGATGAGGTCAAGGCATCAGTATGTTTTAAATCTCTTGAATGGATTGTAAATCTCTTGAACTGGTTGAGAAAAACTGATATAAAATATTATTATAATGTAAAATGGATAATAAGGTGAATAAAATTTTTAAGTTTCTTCATTTGGACTGAGAATCAAAGACAGTGATGATACCATGAATATGATGGCTAAGAGGTGTTTTTTTAGCTTTTAAATTTATTTTGTTTTTTAATATATAATTTTTATTATATTTTTCCATTACCAGTTAGTCCCTTTTTACACCTCCACCCCAGAAATCACTCTGTTGTCCATGTCCATGAGTCCTTTTTCTTCTTTGCTCAACCCACCCCCCTCTAACCTTCCCCCCTCCCACTAGCTGTCATCTGTTCTCCATGTATGAGTCTGTTTTGCTTGCTAGTTCAGTTTGTTCTTAGAGTCCACACAGTGAAATCATATGGTGTTTGTCTTTTTCTGACTGGCTTATTTCAGATGGCTAAGAGTTTTTTTTATGTAGAATGGGAATCAAACCTTTACTTTCTGGCTTTCTTTAGTTTATTACCTAACACAACTTTGATTTTTATCTTCTATAATGTTCACTAAAGATCAAAATGGTTTATGCATTAAAATACCTCTTCTAAGTAAAATCCCATTATAATGAACTTCAAATGACATGCACATAGTTATGTGTAATAGATAATTTGTTAAAAAGAACATCCAATATTAGAAATCTAGTCTATAAAAATTAATACCTTAAATCTGGGTAATACTTTATAGTTTAAAAATCACTTCTACATATTTTATTTATAGTTAAAACATTTTAAAATTTAAGTATAATTGTTATAATATTATGGTAATGTTAGGTGTACAATTTGATTCAACATTTATACACCTCAGAAATGATCACTACACTGTGTTTTAATCATCTGTCACCATGCAAACTTATAACAATATCATTAACCATATTCTCGTCACCTTTTTCATCTATTTCCTGTTCCTCCTAAAACCATCCGTTTATCTCTGTTTCTGTGATGTTCTGTTTTTGTTTTGTTTTATTTGTCCATTTGTTTTGTTTTTTTAGGTTCCACATATAAGTGAAACCATATGGTATGTGTGTCATTCTCTGACTTATTTCATTTATCATAAAACCTGTAGTCTATATATTTTATTTCATAACAGACTTCATACTGAATGTCTGTGAAAAAATAAATGTGTAAAGATAAATGCATTAAATTAGAATTCTTGGTTATTTTGTCATTTTAGTGTGATGGGTAGTTTGAAAATTGACTTGGTTTCATCATTGAAAGGAACAACAAAATTTACTATATATTTCTTTTTTTAATGATATTTTATTGATTATGCTATTATAGTTGTCCTAATTTTTTCCCCTTTACCCACCTCCATCCAGCACCCTGTACACCTCAGGCAATCTCCCCACCAGTGTTCATGTCCATGGTTCATGCATATAAGTTCTTTGGCTACTCCATTTCCTATACTATACTCTACATCCCCATGGCTATTCTGTAACTACCTATTTGTACTTCTTAAGTCGTTCACCTCTTCACCCATTTCTCCACAACACCTCTCATCTGGCAACCATCAAAATGCTCTCTGTATCCATGATTCTGTCTCTGTTTTTCTTGTTTGCTTAGTTTGTTTTTTAGATCAATTGTTAATAGATCTGTATTTTTTTGCCATTTTATTGTTCATAGTTTGGATCTTCTTTTTCTGAAATAAGTTCCTTTAATATTTCATATAATAATGCTTTGATGATGATGAATTCTTTTAGTTTTTTTCTTGTCTGGGAAGCTCTTTACCTGTCCTTCAATTCTAAATGATAGCTTTGCTGGGTAGAACCGTCTTGGCTATAGGTCCCTGCTTTTCATGACTTTGAATATGTCTTACCAATCCCTTCTAGCTTTCAAAGTTTCTTTTGAGAACTGCTGGAAGCTTTATGGGAACTCTTCTGTAAGTAACTAACTTCTTTTCGCTTGCTGCTTTTAAGATTCTCTTTATCTTTAACCTTTGGCATTTAAATTATGATGTTTCTTGGATTGGGCCTCTTTGCATCCATCTTGTTGGGGTCTCTCTGTGCTTCCTGGACTTGCATGTCTATTTCTTTCACTGAATTAGGGAAGTTTTCTTTCATTATTTTTTCAAACAGATTTACAATTTCTTGTTCCTTCTCTTCTCCTTCTGACACCCCTATTCCAAATGTTGGAACACTTGAAGTTGTCTCAGAGGTTGCTTACTCTCTCCTCACTATTTTGTATTATTTTTTCTTCTTATGGTTCTGATTGGTTCTTTTGTGCTTCCTTAGGTTCGAAGTCATTGATTTGTTTCTCGGCTTTATTCACTCTACAGTTTATTCTCTGTAAATTTTTCTTTATTTCAATTAGTGTGTCCTTCATTTCTGACTGGGTCTTTCTTATGCTGTTGAAGTCCTCACTAATTTTCTTGAGCATCCTTGTACCCAGTGTTTTGATCTCTGTGTCTGAGAGATTTCCATTTCATTTAGCTCTTTTTCTGGAGTTTTGTTTTGTTGTTTCATTTTGGGCCATGTTTCTTTGTCTACTTATTTTGGAAGCATCCATGTGTTTGTTTCTATGTATTAGGTAGAACTGCTTTGACTCCGTGTCTTGGTAGCATGTTCTAATGTAGTAGATGTCCTGTAGGGTCCAGTGGCACAGCCCCATTATCACCCTAACTGGGTACTTGAGGTGTACGCTTTGTGTGGGATGAGTACACCCTCCCCTTCTAGTTGAGACTTGGTTGCTGTTGGCAGATCAATGGGAAGAATTTACCCAGGTCAGTCAGCTGCAAGGACTGGCTATGACCACTTAGCACCAATCTCTGCCCTCTGTGGTGTATCACTGTGCAGGGGCAAAATGGTGGTGGTGCTCTGATGCGGTCTGTATGTGTCCACTGGGTGTGCTGGCCCTGGGGTTTCCTGGGTGGTACAGGTCAAGGTCAGCCCCCACCGGTGTTTGCCTGGGGCCACCCTGCCTGAGTTATAAAGCAATATGAGATGGTTGCTACTTGTGCTGGGCTTGGAGATTCCCAGGTGAAGCCAAGCTATGAATCTGTTCTGGCTGTTGTTAGTGCTAGTCCTGGGGCTCACAGAGGTCTGCTATTGTTTGTTTGCAAGGATGTAGGAAGTTATGAAGCATGAGCTGGGACCAGCCATTCATGTGGAAAAGCATCTTGAGTTGGGGGGAGTCTGTGGGGAATCCAAGCCAGGTCAAAAAGTGTTGGCCAGGTTGTTGTAGCCTTTATATGGTACCAGCTTGCTGGCCTTGTGGGGGGAGGATTTAGAAAAGGAACAGTCGCCTCTTCTTGCCTCAGTGCTAGACACTTCAGTTCCTCCCTGTATTCCCCTGGTGCCTTTGTAGCTGCTACCCTGATACTGGAGCTCAGAGGAAGTGAGGCTGAGTAGGTGAGTCTGTGTGTGGGTTCTTTAAGAAGAATTGCTTGTGGCTGTTGCAATTTCTTCCACTGACTCAAGCCCTGCTGTTTTTCTGCAGCCAGAAGTTGTGAGCTTATCTTCTTGGTACTGCAACCCTGGTCTGGGGGTCCTGGTGTGGGACTGGGACTCCTCACTCCTGAGATATTCTTCCCAAATTTATATCCACACATGTTGGTGAGGCACCCACATCTGTGCCCCTCATAGTAGTCTGGATGAATGTAGTATCTTTAATTCTACGATCGTCAGATTTCCATTTAACTCAATTTTTAATGGTTCTGAGTGATGGTCATTCTATATTAGAGTTGTAATTTTAATGTGGTTGTTCGAAGAGGTGAGCCATGTCTGCCTATGCTGCCCTCTTGACCTAAGGTTCTCATGACATATTTCTTAAGAGCTAAACAAAGTTAAGTCTTCTGGCTAGGTAAAAAAATTGCATTCATTTTAATTCATTCAATATCATTAGTGATAGCAATTAAAAAATTAAATTACATTCATTGGGATGACAGTGGTTAATACAATTATAGAGGGTCCAAATGTATATATTTTTATTGCTAAGCAGAATGTATTTTAATTTGATTAGAAATACATTAGTTCTCTAGGTCACATTAAAGGATAAAGAAGTATGCTTTTGTTAATAAAACTTTCCATTTGTTCAGTACTTTTTGCTTTTCAAAGCATTAGAAGTACTCATGTGAGTTCAAGTCAGCACTCTGTCTTACAGCAGTTCTATACTTATGAATTGTAGCTGAAGCATGTTTAATTAATATGATTTAACAGAATAGAATACCGAGGCCATAGCAGGTAAGCATCTGAGATTATGTGTTAATTTAATAGTTAGACTGGTACACAGAACTCGGCTTGTGGGTCAGATAAACCTAGGTTAAAATTACAGCTTGACCAATCTTTCACAAGTTACTTATTTTCTCTGTACCTGGATTATTCATTTATAGAAAGGAAATAAGATTCTTGTGATGATTCAATGAAATAGTATGTATAAGCAAGACCAGTTATATAACTAGTTAAGCCTGGTACAAAATGAAAATGTGAGGCTCCTAGTTCAACAGTTTTTAAGAATTAAAAGCTGATGCTCATGGCTGGTGTGGTTCAGTGGGTTGGGTGTTGTCCACAAACCAATATGTTGCCAGTTCAACTCCTGGTCAGGCTTCATGCCTGGTTTGTGGGGCCAGGACCCTGGAGGTGGGGAGTGTGAGAGGCAACCAATCAATGTTTCTCTCTGTCATTGATGTTTCACTCCCTTTCTTTCTCCCTGATTTCCCCTCTCTTTAAAAATAAAATAAATAACATCTTTCAAAAAAGAAAAATTGGCGACAGTAGAGCATTAAACTGAGTGTAGTACTCTTCTCTGCATAGGGCTTTTTCATACTTCAGTCTCTTCCTTCACATGACTATTAAGTGTTTAAGTTTTTACTTCTCACTGGAAGGCATCTGATATTTTTATTTTATTTTTAGTTTTTCATTTATGTTGTTATACTTTTCCCACTTGTTTTTCCTTTTCTCCACTTCCACTCGGCCAGTCATTTCCCCACCTCAAGCCTAACACATATTGTTGTCCATGTCCATGGGTTGTGCACAAGTGTTCTTTGGTCACTTATGCCATCTTTTATCCCATGCCCGCCTCCCCCACCCTCCTCTTTCTGGTAACTGTCAGTCTGTTTCATGTATCTAAGCTTCTGTTACTCTTTTGTCCATTGGTTTATTGTGTTCATTAGATTCCTTTTGTAGGTGAGATTATATGGTATTTGTCTTTCACTGAGTAGCTTGTTTCATTTAGCACAATGCTCTCCAGTCCCACCCATGCTGGCACGAAGGGTAGGAGTTCCTTTTTTTTTTGCTGCATAGTAGTCCATTGTGTAAATGTACCACAGTTTTTGATCCACTCATTTATTGGTGGACACTTAGGCTGTTTCCAGCACTTGGCTATTATAAATAGCACCACTATGAACATTGGGGAGCATTGGCTCTTTTGAATTGGTGTTTCAGGATTCTTAGGTATATTCCCAGCAGTGAAATCATGCAGTCAAAAGGCAGTTCAATTTTTAGTTTTTTAAGGAAGTTCCATACTATTTTCCACATTGGCTGTACCAATCTGCATTCCCACCAACAGTGTATTAAGGTTTGCTTTTTCCCTCATCCTTGCTAGCGCTTGTTTGTTGATTTATTAATTATGAACATTCTGACAGGTGAGAAGTGATATCTCATTGCAGTTTTAATTTGCACTTCTTTGATGATTAGTAATGTTGAACACTTTTTCATATGTCTATGGACATTCTGCATGTTCTCCTTGGAGAAGTATCTATTCAGGGTTTTTGCCCATTTCTTAATTGGCTTGTTTGTCTGATATTATATATAGAAAACCCTAAAGACTCCACCAAAAACTACTACACCTAATAAATAAATTTGTCAAAGTAGCAGGATACAAAATTAATACCAGAAATGAATGGCATTTTTATACATCAGTAATGGGCTATCAGAAAGGGAAATGAAGAAAACAGTCCCATTTTCTACTGCAACAAAAAACAAGACACCTAAGGATAAATTTAACCAAGGAAGTAAAAGATTTGTACTCTGAAAACTATAGGCCACTGAAGAAAGAAATTGAGGAAGAAACAAGTAAGTGGAGGCATGCACTGTGATCATGGACTGGAATAATTAACATCATTAAAATGGCTATTCTGCCCAAAGAAATTTATACATTCAACACAATTCCTATTAAAATACCGATGGCATACTTCACAGAACTAGAACAAATACTCCAAAAATTTATATGGAACCAAAAGATCCCAAATAATCTCAGAAATCTTATAAAAGAAGAACAAAGCTGGAGGTATCACAACTCCTGTATCAAACTATACTATGAGGCCACGTAATAAAAGCAGCCTGCTACTGACACAAGAACAGACACATAGATCAATGGGACAGAACAGAGAGCCCAGGAATAAACCCACACCTGTGTGAACAATTGCTATTTGACAACCGTGGCAAGAGTCTGCAGTAGAGCAAAAACAGTATCTTCATAAATGGTGTTGGGGAAAGTGAACTGGTATATGAAAAAAAAATGAAACTAGATCACCAACTTACCATACAAAAAAATAAACTCAAAATGGATAAAGACTTAAATGTAAGTTGTGAAGCCGTAAAAATCCTAGAATAAAATACAGGGAGTAAAATCTCAGATATTAAATGTACAATGTTTTTGCTGCTATATCTCCTTAGTCCCTGGAAACAAAGCAGAAAATAGACAAAAGGGACTGCATCAAACAGAAAGCTTCTGTGCAGCTCAGGAAACCATCAGCAAAATACATAAGGAACCCATAGTTTGGGAAAACATTTTACCAATGATATATCTGACAAGGATTTAATCTCTAAAATATACAAAGAACTAATACAACTCAATAGCACCTTATGTTTTTAGAATGAGGAGTCAAAACACTGGCAAGTAACTCTAAGTACAGTTTCTGAAACATGTTTTAAATTTAATAAGCATGTAAAAAGTAAAATTTAGTAATCCACTCATTAGTAAAACTATACAATTTATGTGTTATTAGAGAGAATGTAAAACAGACTTTAAATTTAGAGTGTTCAGGATAAGTGCATGCTAATAACTAAATATACTATTCATAGTAGGTAAAAATAGAGGGCATTGATCTCAGTGAATTTTTAAATGCATTGATTTTCAGAGAAAAAACACGTAGTTGCTATTAGAAATAACTAAGTCGGAGAACTGAATTGAGGTTACAATATTTGCAAGGGAGGATATATGAACAATTTTAACCTTCTAGATGCCTTTAGTAAAGCATAATTTAAAACTTCATTAACTTTTTAGAATCTCTGGAAAATTAAAAACCTCACATCATTACCTCATTAAAGGCACCTGTCTGATTTATTTTACTGTAAATCTAACACTTGGCCTAGATAAAGGCAGGACAGAAAAAGTTATCTTTAAAATATCTATGATTCTTAGAATAATTCATACATAATCTCAGCTTCAAGAAGGGTATTAAGAAATAGAGGCAATGTCCAGATCAGGGATCCAAATAATAAGTGGCTCATAGCAATAGAAAGGAAAACAACTTGAACATGAAGATAATCTTGTCTGATTTGTTCAGAAAATAAGGTGGAAATATGTGAAGCTTTGATTTAGTAATAAAGTGAAACCTTTATACACCATATTAAGGATTTAGTGAAGTCAGTGGGCAAAGTCAGCTTTGCCTAATTGCCTGAAGAATGAAAGAAAAATTAATTTTATAAGTATTAAGATCTTAATGTCTTACTTTCTGAGCACAATATCACTCAATAGCTGAGATCTTATTCAGTAGTTCTATTCTGTTCTGTTCTTTTCTTCTGTCAGTTCTGTTCTGAAGGAAGACTGGTCCTTCTAAGGGAAAAGCAAACTCTAATTTTAGTGGGGTCAGCGGAGCAGCCATTGCTCATGCTCCATGGCATTTATCAGCAGCTTTCAGAGCATTTCAGAAAAGTTTCCCTTCTAACTGTTGTTTATCATTTTCTTCACGGAAAGCTTTTTATCTCTGTAGTATTCAACCATCAGAAGACAGGACCTTCACAAAATCTTCTCACAAACGGAGAGGAACACACAGTTTACTTCTCACACTGCCCGGTTCCCCGGAGGCCTTGGTGACCACACCTCGTCTACTTGAAGCCTTTGTCCCAGGCTGAAGCCCTGCCATGGGGCTGAACCGGAGTGGGGAGTGGTAAGGAGAGAGTGCACGATAAACCCAAAAACCTTTTCAGATCCATCAGTTTCTCCTTGTGTAAAATGGGCATTTTACCAATGGTCAATTCCTACACATTGTTGTGCTTAACCCCTTAAAATAATCATAAAATCCCCACAAAAGAACCTGTATTCAACACGGCGATAGCATTAATGTGTCCCAGACTATTTTAATAAGGGAAGACAAACCGTGGATTCGTTGGACTTCCCCGAACATTTCCTGAAAACTCCTCGATTGTGAAAACTCCTCTCACCTGCTCTGGATATCCGTCCATACTCCTTTGCCCTTTAGTTTGAATTAAGCACCGTCCAGGCTGAGGTCCCCGGGTGGCCTGTGTAGAGGGGATCTGAATAGGCAATGGTGACTGAAACTGCTGGATGGTCACTTTGTTTATATTTCCCTCGTATGGCTGCTGCTCACGGCTCCGATGCTGAAGGCTTTGGGACCCCATCAAGGTCTGGATATGGCTGCCTGCCTGTGGAGAAGATAACCTGTCAGATGAAGATTCGTGGTGTTGACAGGATGTGATTAAAGGAGCAAATATGTATAGAATTTCTCTCTGGTCAAGTGGCATCAATTTGGGCTTGCAGCCACGGCTGGAAAAGATAATGAAAAACAGCAAGGTTCTGCCTACTCTGCCTTGTGAAAATCTTAATGTTGGAGCAAGGTTGCATTAAATACATTTATAGCTGTCTGGTGGTTTGCCAAAATTTATTTTAACTTCCGTTCTAAAAGAACAAAATTGTCTAAGAAATTTTAAGAGGAAAAAGAAGTCACAACTTAAAAATCAAATGAAGTTCTATATGGCATTTCATTTTGAAAAATACCAGGGAGAGAGATGTTAACATAGGAAACTTCAAGAGGAAATGGTACAACCTGATTGTTAATTCTGAAACAGAAGAATTAAATTACATACTTTCTTTTATGCCACAAGTGCTTAGTGAGATTGCTCACATGAATATAATCAGTGTTTATAAATTTTCTGCGTTTGCAAATCAAGAGCATCATTTGGGAATCTTTAAGTTAGTTACATTGAAAATTAATCACGTAGTAGATTCCTGTGAATATCAATAGCCTGGGGAAGCACTAGATCGGGGAAGGTCTTCAAAGCGAGTTCCATATGCAGGTCGTCTCAAGATGGGCTTTCAGGGATTCCTTGGCACCTCTACAATTACAACAATCGTTTCTTAATTCTTAAAGGCAGTTATGGAGGAGAGAAGGCAAGCTCACTGTGGCC
Organism: Artibeus jamaicensis; assembly: GCF_021234435.1. Classification (NCBI taxonomy): domain Eukaryota; kingdom Metazoa; phylum Chordata; class Mammalia; order Chiroptera; family Phyllostomidae; genus Artibeus; species Artibeus jamaicensis. The sequence goes on along the minus strand of NW_026522025.1, from coordinate 18,019,516 downwards.
TCCCACCCTCAAACGAGGTAGTGCAACCCCCTCACCCCCACACCTTGCTCCTTTGTTCACTCCTATTTTCTCACCTTTCTGGCTCCTTCACTCATTCTACCTGACATCTTTTCTACCAAGCAAGCAGTTCTGTTTGTGAGCTGGTAATATAAAATACGTCTTTTAAAATTAAGTGTAGCTTAACAGAAAATCTAACACAGGAAGTCAATGCTCATCATTAGTAGTGCTGTGCTTGGTACTTCACCCACTACTACAGGAGGTCCTGAGAGTTTACTTCCTGAATTCACTTTCCTTTTTGTTGATCTTTTAAAGGTAAGTTAATTTAAAATTCAAAAATGAACTTCACATTAGAATTCATTAGCTAAGAAAGCCTGTGAATTTTCCTGACTAATCAAGATTTTGATTACTATGAAAAATCAGGTTAGAGAAATAAAGGAATAATTATTAAATAAATATTCAACGAAGAGATTAATTTTGATTTTTAAAGAGTTTTTAAGAGGAACAAATCAGAGACATCAGGAAATGACAGTGATCATGGGAAAAAATTGAAGATGAAAGGCATATTGCTTGATTCCAAATAAGAGGTAATTTCAGTAAAGAAAATACTCAAAATTATTATTCGGCCATGTGTAGGGCAAAGTAAATAACCATTTGATTAAATTTTTTAGGTGTCTAACTTTTTGTCTTAGGATCATGTGCAGTTTTTACATTCAAAAACAGCAAAAATACTTTAGTCATGAGAAACTGAGGAAAACATGCAAAAAAGCATGTCAGTTAACAATCCAGCAGTGTCCAACACAATTAACCAGATCACAAAGATATAACATCATAACCCCAACTGAGATAACCATGTAAAGGGCAAATGTCTATTTCTCTATTTTATCTATTTCCTTATCAGCAATTCTAGAAAATTGAACACCCTTCTGGTCAAGTTTTTCCTTACTGCAAATTGAATTCTCTCCTATCTCTATGAAACTTCACGTTCTCTTGTTTGGGAGGAGAGAAAGTCCATGATAAGCACAGTATCACATTTTGAACTGTTATGCTCGGGACGAATTCATTGGCATGATGGGTTGTTAGAGAAAATGATTCCTGCAGTTTGATGGCTGGGGCTATAGAGGCTGACTAAGGCTGGCTTTCTGGCTACTGAAGAGTCCATTGATTTCACATTTATACCTGCTTCTCACCTCTACTGGCATAATATTCCCAGCTCTTCAGTCAGTGCTTGAGTCAGTGGGGAAGCGAAAGACGGGCAGTTTAATGGAAAGTGATCACATAGACGAGCAAGGGATTCTAATACCCAGAAAAGCTTAGAAGGATACAGAACAAAACCAGAGTTCTATAAAGAGTAATCTGCATGAGAAAATCAATAATGACTACTTAACAATCACTTCATCGGTTAGAATATTCTATTAATGGTCTATCCAAGGGTCTAAAGCTAATTCTATATATTGCAGAATGGTAAAGGCCTTTAGATTTATTTTTCTGCTTTAGTTTTTTCTTCTCATGGGACAGTTTGAGCTCAGAATTATGCTACAATATGGAACTAAATGGCAAGAACCCTAGCTTACTTGCCATCTTTCATGACTGGTATAGTAACTGGCATTTAATATATACCAGCTGCCTTCCAAACAGTAGGTACCAAACAAAGCACTAAAATTTACATGTATTGTGTTCTTTAACCACTATAACAGCATTAGAGATAATTATTATTCTCTGGTTTTACTGAGGAGGAAACTAAAGCTTGTAGAGATTAAATAATTCTCCCAAGTCATTTGCTAACTGGTAAACTGGCAGGACTGGGGTTTGAACCAAGGCTGTCTGACTATGACTATCATAGTGCATTGAAAAGGAGTCATGGCAAGGAATGAAAGGATCAGGTTGTTGAGGTAGAACGTACTAAATATCTTCATCAGCTCTTCAGTTTGCCAAAGAGCCATTCCTACTCATTGAATTAGGTCTATCATCTATTTTAGATACTATGCATGTGGCTTAGGGCTTTCTACTGAAGCAAACAGGCTGATGCTTTGTGTATTTAGTAATCTTCCCATGATTATGAAGTTCATGTTCTGTATGGCTTGGCCAAACATATAGGAGCTTAGAAGTAATATGCTGTTAAAAGAATTCTGTTCGCATCAGCAGCAGTCCTTTCACTGGGCTACAGGCTGCAGTGGATGGGTAATGACAGCTGGAGAAAGCAAGGAATTAACACCAGATTTTGTGTGAAGTTAAGCAAACATAAAGGACACACGATATCTAAAAGAACAATTATGGTGTGGGGGACTGCAATGAGGAAGATTTTTGATGGGCACAAAGGGTCAAGCAAGGTAATAAGGATGCTCATGGTGAAGTACAAAAGACTGATGAAAATGTAGAAAATGTCAGAGTCTGGATTTATTCAAACAGAGGGTTAGCTAGAGAATACTGACTCATACAGGAGGGGAATTTGAACAAGAAGGTTTCTCTGTAAAGTCTGAGCTACATGTCTTGAATGATAAAGAGAAATAGAGAAGATTTGACATTTGTTTTGAACTTTCAAGGGGAGGTTGGACAAAATAACATATATTTGAGGAGAATAGTGATGGAATAGTGTTTTCAAGTTGACCCAAAAACAGATTGTCAAACTTTACAGGGAAAAACTCTAATATCTGTAGGACCCAAGGAAACATTAATGTCAACACCACAGAAAAGGAATGTTGATTTGCTACTCTTCTGCAAAATTCATCCTACAGTGAGCAAAGTTTATTATGAAAATTTAAAGTGTTTGGGAGATTTTGTAAGATATAAAAGAAATGTCTTTCTCATTACAACAATACTTTGGTTCATATAATTCTCCCAGAAAAGAGTGTGAGACTGAGAAGTGTATTACCCTGTTTGGTCAACTGTTTTACTACTACCTGTCTCGACTTTTTAACTATTTGGGGTTGCTTCAAAAAAAGCAAACATGACTTCCAAGGATGACAATTTATACCACCGAGAATATGAAAATGGACACAATCTTTTTGTAAAATTTATTCCAAATGAGTTCTAAAAATGTTTGGGAGCAATTGTAACAACACAGAATCACCATAAAGGATAATTCAGTAATCAGTTTCAAGATATCAGCAGCACTTATTGAAGTGAGTCAGTTTCAGTAATTTTATGTTAAACAACAAAAAGATCTATCACTTTCTATCTACACCATGTATTCTGCATATTCTTTTTAACATTCAGGTTACACTTTAAAAATTGTGACAGTAGGAGTTCCACTTCTGAGCAGATTGAGTAGACACAGTTTCTCTTATTCTCTCCATTAAGAAAAATACCCCCCCCTGGATATTATATGTAAATAAATATAAGAAAACTCTGAAGAGTAGACAGAAGAAAGCAGATCAGCTAGGGACCTGGAGACCAAGTAAAAACATGGTGGAATTCATTGAGTTTAATTTTTGTGTCATGTATGCCAGACTTGGAACTGAAGAAGCAAGTCACCCAAATAATGCACACGCCACACACACACATACACACACCAGAGTGGAGAGAGAGAGAAGAAACAAAATGCAAAAATTAAATTAAAACAAACCTTGATGTGTAAATTCTGAAATGCAAAGAGATTAAATACACAAATTAAAAGAGATTGTGACAGAGTGGATTAAGGAATGTCACTGAACTATATGCAGACTACAAGAAATAACTCAAATATAACTATACAGGTAGAAATGAAAAGGGTCAACAATATATATCATGCAAAAAATTAATGTAAGGAAAAGAGAAGTGACTATATTAACACTAGACAAAGTAGATTTTAGAGCAAAGAAAATATGCTAGAGATAAGGGATTTTATATAATAAAAATGGGTCAATCCACCAAGAAGTTATAGCAATCCTAAATATGTACACAACAAACAAGAGAGATGCAAATATATAGATGTAAAGCACAATTGAGAAAACTGAAAGATAAATGGATAAATCCACAGTTATAATTAGAGATTTCAACACTCCTTTCTCAACATTGATAGAAGCACTAGACTACAAATTAGCCACAATGTAAAAAAAAGTCAACAATGCTATCAACCAATAGATCACCTAGAGAGCATTCTACCTGACAGCAGTATAATACACATTTTCTTCAAGTTCCTACAGAATATTTACATATTTTATTTTAATTTAATCTTTATTAAATTTTTTCCATTATCATTTAGTCCTTTGACACCTGCTTTCCCCCAGCAATCACCACACTGTTCTTCATGTCCATGAGTCCTTTTTCCTTTTTGCTCAATCCTTCTACCCCCTAACCCTCCACTCCCACTAGCTGTCATCTGCTCTCCATCTATGAGTCTTACTAAATATTTCCTTAGACAGACCATATCCTGAACTGGAAAACAAATCTAAACAAATTTAAACAATTGAAATCACACATAAAATGTTCTTCGACCATAATGGAATCAAACTAGAAATAAATGACAGAAGGATAAAAGAAAAATATGCAAACACTTGGTAACTAAGCAACAGTTTTAAATAACCCATGGGTCAAAGAAGAAAGTCTTGAGGGAAATAACACAATACATTGAACTTAATGTAAATGAAAATACAACATCAAAATTTGTGTAACATAGCTAAAGCAATGTTGAGACGGAAATTAATAGCACTAAATGCATATACTAAAAGAAGAGAAACCTTGAATCAATAATTAAAATCTTATCTCAGGAGCTTACAGAATGAGAAGCCAAATAAAACCTGAGCAAGCACAGAGAAGGAAATAATAAGAGCAAAAATCAAAGAAATTGAAAATAAATAACAGAAAAGATAAAAGAAACCAAGAGCTGTTTTTTAAAAAAGGATCATAAGAGCAACACAGTTCAATCAAGACTGAATAAGAAAACACACACACACACAAATTACCAAAATTATGAATAAAGATGGGATATTGCTACATATCCTGCAGACATCATAAAGATAAAAAGGTAATAGTAAAATAACTCTACACACAAATTTGACAACCTATATGAAATGAGCCACTTCCTTGAAAAGCACAAACCACCATAACTCACCCAATATGAAATAGATCATTTGAAAAACAGTGCAACTGTCAAAGTTGGAATCTGTAATAAAAAATCTCCCAGAAAAGATATCCCCAGGACCAGAACTCTACCAACCATTTAAATAAGAATTAACACCAATTTTACATACTCTCTCCAAATAATAGAAGAGGAGGGGGCACATCACAGTGTGTTTTATGAAACCAGTGGTATCATCCCAATAATACCAGATAAGGACTGAAAAAAAAAAAAGAAAGTAAAAGAAAACTATAGAGCAATACCATTAATGAATATAAATATAGAAATCTTTAACAAAATATTGGCAAATAGAATTCAGCAATATATAAAAAGAATTATATACCATGACCAAGTGGCATTTATTTCAGTAATACAAAGCATGTTCAATACTTGAAAATCAACAAATGTACTGAACCATATTAATGGGCTGCAGAAAAAAAATCATGTGATCATATCAATGAAAGCAGAGTATATTTAAAAAAATCACCATCTGTTTGTGATAAAAACTCAGAAATATAGAAATGAAGAGCTTCCTTAACTTAATAAAATATTTACAAAAAACTTAGAGCTAACTTGTAACTTATTGGAAAAAAGGAATGCTTCTTCCTTCCCTAAGATCAAGAACAAGGAACGGACGTCCATACTCACCACTCTTACTGAGCATAATGCTGGAAGTTCTACTCAGTAGAATAAGGCAAGAGAAGGAAATAAAAGCATACAGATGGAGAGGAAGAAATCAAATGTCCTTATCTACAGATTACATAATTGTCTACACAGAACACCCTAAAGATTCAGCAAAAATTTTCCTAGAAAAAGTGAATTCAGCAAGGTCACAAGATACAAGAACAAGAGTATTTATGTATGTTAGCAGTGAACGTGTAGACACTGAAATTTAAATGCAATACCATGCACAGGCACTCAGGACAAGTAAAATACTTAGGCATAAATCAAACAAAGCTTGTACAAGATTTATATGCTGAAAACTACACAATGCTGAAGAAAGATATCAAAGATTTAAATAAATGAAGAGACATATTTATGGATTGGAAGACTTAACACAGTAAAAATGTAAATTTTTTCAAATTGATACACAAATTTAATAAATTCCAATAAAAACCCCACAAAGCTGTTTTATGTTTATAAATAATATTCTAAACTTTATATTGAATGACAATGAAGCTAGAATAGCTAACACAATTTTGAAAAAGGAGAATAAGGTGAGAAGAATCAGCCTGATTTCAAGATTATTATGTATAGTATTGGCAAAAGGACAGACAGACCGATAAATGGAATGGACCAGGGAACCCATAAATAGGCCCACAGGGAAAAAGGCCAAATGACTTTTTGGTAAAGGTGCAGAAGCAATTCAGCGGATGAGAGACAATTTTTTCCACAAATGATGCTGGCACAACCATTTGCAATCTGTGGGCAAAATAAATGAACCTTGACCTATGTCATATCTTATATGAAAATTAACTCAAAATAGGCCATAGATTTAAAATGTTAGGAGGATAAAAATAAGCTACAGAGTTTGAAGAAATATTAGCAAAATACACATTTGACAAAGGATATTATCTAGAATATATGTAAACCCCCTCAAAACTTAACAGTAAGAAATTAAACAATTCATTTAGAATAATGGTCAAAGGACATGAAGAGATATTTCACCCAAGGGGATACACAAATGGCAGCAAATAAGCACACGAAAAGATTTTCAACATTGTTAGCTATTCAAGAAACACAAAATAAAATCCAAGTGAGATATTACTATACACCAGAATGACTAAAATAAAGCATTGGAACGACAAACGCCGACAATGAATGACTAGAAATTGGATCACTCATAGTCAGCTGAAGGAAATGAAAAATGGTATAATGACTCTGAAAACATATTTGGCAGTTCCTTAAAAATTAATAAACATACAAGTACCATATGATCCAGCAATTACATTACTGGGCATTTATCCTGCCCATGAATTTTTAGAGCAAATTTTTTTATAACAGCCCCAAACTTGAATTCTAGGATTCTTTCAATGGGTGAGTGGTTAAAAAAATTGTGATACATCCATACTTTAGAATACTAGTAAACAAGAAAAAAGAAGAAACTACTAATACACAACAACCTGGATGACTCCCCAGAGAAGTGTGCTGAGTAAAAAAAAAAAAAAAAGCCAGTGGCAAAAGGTTACTGGATGACATTGTATAATTCTATTTGTATGACATTCTTGAAGTCACAAAATTATAGAAGTGAAGGGTTATAGAAATGCCAGGAGTTAATTTAAAAATTTAATAGAGGCAGTACAGATAACAGTCTTTGGTGTCAAATGAATCTGGGTTTTATTCTTTGTTCTGTCACTTTTTAGTTATGCAATCTATGCAAGCTAAAAAAGCCCTTTGCTTATCACATGAAAACTGTAGATAATAATAAGTGATTCACAGAATATTATGAGGATTAAAACAGATAATGTAATATGTTGCACATATTACTGGTCCACAGTAAGTGCTGTAAAATGGCAATGAAAACAAAAAGTTCTTATGTGTTGAGTAAAGGTCTGACTGTCCTTTGGCCATAGCAATAAATAACCACCCATTAGAACTTGTTTTAAACTTGTAATTAATCAATGACAGGTTGCTTTAGAAAGGCACCTGAAAGTTAGGCATTCAGCAACAGTCTCACTCAAATAACCATGTTTCCCTAGTTCAAGGTCAATGAACTCCTAAATATTCCAACTTCTGAAAATATCAATACATGAACTCCGTGCTTCCCTAAATTCTATCTTACTCAGAGACACTGTGCCTTACAAGTTAGTTGCTGGCATGCAGTAAATCATGGATTTGTTTCTGATTTTGTGAAGTGGCTTTTTTTTTTTTTTAGAGAGAGACAGAGAGAGAAAAAGAGAGAGATGGCAACTCATACACAGATTTTTTAAGAAATGAATTCTGCCATAAGTAGAGCTGAGACTACTCACTCCTCATTAATATGGCTAACATTTTAGGTTGCTGTGATTCACCTTCATTTTCTCCCCTAGGTACCTCTATCCCCATCATTGCATATGTTTTCAAGACAACTGTCCAGGTGAAGAGTATAGTCTGTGTTTGCGTTAAAGTCACTCAAAAGAGATGCTGATGTATGACCTTGGTCTCATTAACAATGTGTTATTAGGAACAAAGCTAAATAAAGTTTTTTGTTTGTCAATAACTTCTACATTTTTACCTAAAATAATAAATACTCTAGTAGGTACCATTATTTAAACAGCTATGTGATAGGTGCTGTGATAAATGTTCAGCGCCTCTCTACGAGCCTGTGCTTCACTGTCCCAGAGGAGAAACTGAACAGCAGAGTTTAATATACTGAACAGCCATTCAATGAAAAGTGAAGGTTCACAGTTTCTCCTGTACTCCTGTTGAAAAGAAAAAAAAAAGTAGGATCTTAAGAAATAAAAAAAAAACATTGAGATGATATTTTTTTCTGTAGCTTAGGACATAGTTTAGTTTTTCTGTATTAGCGTCATTATTTTGCAGGGCCTGCTTCAATATTCAGTGTAGTTTTATCACTTTTACTAGAGGTTTTGGTGACAGGACTTAGGTTATTTTGTGGAAAATGGAGACCACCAAACGGGAGAGATCAGTAGAGACTTTAGAGGATATAACCAGGAAGTCTGATGCCCTGATTTCTTGAGGAATAAAATTAATAAAAGGAACTGAATTCAGTGTGGTAGAATAATCTGTACCATTCCTTCTCAGATTTGTAAAGGTAAATAAAGAACCTGTCAACATTTCAGATTAAAGAAAACAGACTTGGAAAACAAGCCCTTTTAGAAATATGTAAAATGTTTGACTTTTGTAGGTCCCAGAAAATCAGCTGAAGAGGACTCAAAAATTCTTTTAATATGTATGATGGGTGCCAGGGCTCCCCTCTGCCTTTTGAGCCATGAAACACGAGAAACAATACCAAGCTGTGCCAAAAGGTACTAGCTACATATACAAGCGAATATATTTCTGATATTGAGGATCATTTCCTGTTGCAACAGGGCTATGCTATAATGTTTTCTGATTTTTTTTTTGGTTGTGTGGGGTGGGAGGGATATAATATGTTCATAGGACAATGCAGTGGTCAGAACAGGCTGTGGAACCAGACGCACTGGGCTTCAACCTTGTGTTCCTCAATCTCACGTTCTTGTGAAGATGATGGGAGGGTATGTATATTAAGCATCTTTACAGTGCCAAATATGAATTGTATATGTTGTTTTATGACTCTAACAGCCAAATGATTAAGCTTGGTTTTTTTCTTCTTGTTTTATTTGTATTTAGTTAGGCCAGTTTTGATGCCAAAAATCTCTTTCTCCCATTTAGGTTTAGAGGACAAACTTGAGCAGAACATGGAAGGGAGCTCTGAAGTTTGAAAGAGAGGAGCAGAAGTTGTTCTCATCTGCCCTGGGGATTCGGTGACCCTTTATCTGCTGGCACAGTGCAGTATTTGGGAAGGGGGCATTTAAAATATTTGCTGATCTTAAATCTTCAAAAGTCAAATACTGGTGATATACTTCAGTGCCTCAAATGACAGATAAGAAAAGGGAGGCAATAAGGTTTTCCCCTCCGCACATATGCCTCAGGATGGCAGCTGGCTGGCATGTGGACAGTTACTTCTGGTTTATTGAATCTCTATGAGGTCATTTGTCTATGATTAAATGTCAACTTCTTTTTTTTTTAAAGATTTTATTTATTTATCTTTAGAGGAGAAGGGAAGGAGAGAGGGAGAGAAATAGCAATGTATGGTTGCCTCTCATGTGTCCTCTGCTGGGAACTGGCTTGCAACCCAGGCATGTGCCCTGACTAAGAATCAAACTGCAATCTTTTGGTTTGCAGGCTCGCACTCAATCCACCGAGCTACACCAGCCAGGGATAAATGTCAACTTCTAAAGCATAGATATGGAACTAGAAATTATTAGCCAGAAGGAAAAAAGTGGAGGATCCAAATCAAAATGGTGAAATTAGATATATAGTTTACATTTTTCTCCCTATAATTTGTTTTGTGCTGATGCTGACTTAAACTTTCTTAAAATAAAATAAAAAGGAAGATATTAACAATAACAATATTATCTATAACAACCATAGATAATAGAGTAAGTCAGATACAAATCAAGTGGCAGGAAACAGAATCTTATCATTTTGACATCCTGTATGTGGCAACTGTTTGGCAACAATCCTCAATTATATGCCAGTTGTCACGATGTTGAAGTCTTCATATTACACATCAGTCACAGATACTTTTATTGTATTGGACCAGTTCTGCAGTTGCTTTGGCTTTTAGATTTCTTCCAAAGTGAAGATAATATAAGTGTGATTGAGTTATCTCAATTTTCTGAAGTACAATAGTTTTAAGGAATACCTATGTCAAGAATTGATGAAATAAATCGTTTTAATCTGACACTCTTTCTATTGCTTTAGCTTGTGGCATGTTTTTATTCTATCTCTGACTCAATAGCCTTTTGATAGACACTGTTGAGGTTTGCACTTTTATTAAGGAAATAATTTAGAGCCAGTATGGATTAGAACAGTTTCCTGACTTGTGACAGTGAAGTCCTTCGCTACTGGAGATAGCTGTATTGTTGCACTGTTAGTAGCCAATAAAGGGATGTACTTTGTTAGTTAAATAATTAACGTTGTATTAGGTAGAGAATTCAATTAAAAAGTGACTGTAAAACTAACCGATATTTTGTTCAGCTGTCACAAACAGCTTTATGTTGGAGAAGAAATTTTCCATTTACATTTCCACAACCTCTTATCTCCATTATTTAAAAAAAATTAAAAAAAATTTTTTTAAAGTTTATTTATCTTTAGAGGAGAAGGGAAGGAGAGAGGGAGAGAAACATCAATGTATGGTTGCCCTTTGTGCATCCCCTGCTGGGAACTGGCCTGCAGGGAACTGGCCTGCAACCCAGGCATGTACCCTGACTGGGAATCGAACTGCAATTGTCTGGTTCGCAGGCCTGCACTCAATCCACTGAGCTTCACCAGCCAGGGCTTCCATTATTTTTTTTTTTGAAAAATATAAAGGCACTTTTATTTTAATATTTTGCAAAGGAAATTTTAATGTATATATTGATTCATTCATATTTCTTTATTTTTAATTTTTTATTTAATTATTTTTCAACTACAGTATTCTGTCTTTTACTCCCATTCCAGCCCACCCCCATCTCCATTATTTTTGAGAACAAATTTAATTGTATAATAAAATAGAGTAAGTTAAAAAATTATCTATAAGTTCAATAATACTAAAATGAATGGATTAAAAATGCATCATTCCAGATGTTCAGATTAATGAAGTAAATATTTGAAATGGATCATTAAATAGGGGAAATTATTTCATTAATTTCTTCAGACCCCTCTTCCTGATATAACTACTCTTACTAAGTACTTGAAACTAACTCTCAAGGGTCCCATTTTCATGAAATTTTTGAATTCCTATAGGCCATGTCCTCTTGCTTTGGCAATTATTTTTTGTTTAACAAGAGCCTGATTACATTTAGCTTTCTTTCTTTTACATCAATAATTTGCAATTATGGGAGGCATTAAATCTAATCGATGCATACATTCTTATTTCTCTAGCATAGCAAATGACATGGCTGCATCGACTTATTGGAAAAGGTAACATGATAAAAAAAACAATAACTTATGTTTTAAAAAGAGTACAATTAATTAATGTGAATTACAGTTCTGATACTGGGAACATAAAAGGGATATAACTTGAAATTCTAAGGACTATATCTGAGCCCTTAATTTATAATTTCTATAGTTGTCCTTTGGATTGTTCTATACATTTTAACTTGTATAACCACAGATAGTGCATTTTTATTTCATTTTGAAACAATAACTGTTATTTATTCTAAAAACACCATGTTGAAGCTAGTCTAGTATAGACAGAGGCATATATTTGTTAGGCAGGGAAAATTAGTGGGTATCTTAATATAGTCACTAAATATAAGCATGAGAAATTTCAAAGAGCCTCTAAAATGTGTTTGGCAGATGACTGACAATGTCAACAATAATTGATTCGTAGCACAAAAGTCACATAAGGTATAACTTTCACCTACCTCCCTCTCCTGCTCCTAAACCTTCCTAACATGAAGGGATATTTGTGATGATGGATATGTTCACCTCCCATGCAACTGATGTCACTGAAACTGTTGCTTAAAAGTCCTTTTCTCAACCTAATGGGAAAATTAAGGAGTGGGTACTTAACAATTTGCACAGATGATCAGTTTCGGATTGTTTCTGGATACCTCCAAGGAAAGTAGAGTTGCATTAATATAGATCAAGAGAGTAATTTTCGAAGTCCTGCTGGGGAGACAGGTTTTTTTTTAATTGAGCACATCTGCTGTCTTCCCACTGTTCCACCCCCTTTTAAAACTTATGTCCCCTGAAAAAAGTGGCTTTTGTTTAAGAGAAAAAACTTTACAGATATTTGTGTAAGAAATATCCCTCTGGGGACAACAAATTATGCTAAAAGATTTTTTGTTTACCTGTGGTGGCACAGGTAAACATGGCTTGTATTTTTGCACAACCACATCAAAACTACACCTAAAATATAAAGCAACCATCACTCAGAACCATTAAAATCAAGCTGAATGGAAGTCTGACAATTATGGAATTAAAGAAACCACATCCATCCAGACTGAAAGAGAGGAAGGGAGTAATACAAACACGGACATAAAAGAGAAGCATCAGTTGTGCTGGGACTGGAGGTGAATGAAACCCACAACTTAGAATCATCAGAAAAATCGAGCTGTATGGAAGTCTGACAACCAAGGAATTGAAAAAGTCATATTCATCGAGACGAGTAGGAGGGTGGAGAAATGGAGACACAGAAACATGGATGGTTCCATGCTAACCTGTGGTGGCTGAAAATTGGAAGGGATAACTCAGGAGTGAGGAATCTCAGTGCCTCATCATACCACCCAGCCCAGGGTTCCAATTTCAGGAAGGTTAAGTCCCCATAACTTCTGGCTGTGAAAACCAGTGGAAGTTGGGGTGGCAGAAGAAACTGCAGGATTCTCAGGCATCTCCTCCAAAAGGGCTTGTCAGCTGATTTCTCAAAAGAAATGTCACAGGCAAGAAGAGACTGGCAAGAAATATTCAAACTGATAAAAGCAAGGGCCTGCAACCTAGATTACGCTACTCTGCAAAACTATCATTTAGAATGGAAGGGCAGATAAAGTGCTTCCAAGACAAAGTAAAGCTAAGGGAGTTCATCATCACCAAGCCAATATTATATGAAATGTTAAAGGAACTTATTTAAGAAAAAGATCAAAACTATCAACATTAAAATAGCAATAAATGCACAATGATTGACAATTGAATCTAAAAAAAGCCAACTAAGCAAACAAGCAGAACAGAAACAAAATCGCAAATATGGAAATCATTTGGAGGGTTATCAGCTGGGAGGGGTCAGGGGGAGAATGGGAGAAAAGGTACAGGGATTAAGAAGTACAAATTGCTAGGTTCAGAATAAACAGGGGGATTTTAAGAACAGTATAGAAAATGGAATAGCCAAACAACTTACATGCATGACCCATGGACATGAACTAAGGGAGTGACTGCTGGAGGGAATGGGGGTACCAGGTGGAGGGGGGGAAAGGGGGAAAGCTGGGGTAAGTATAATAGCATAATCAATAAAATATCTAAATAAACAATAAAAATCTATAATTGTATGACTTCATCAAATATTCCTGTTCAATGATTCATTTCTTGTTTAGGGGCAAAAACCACTAACAATGAATACATTTGTCTGCTACTTCTTCCTGAAGCTCAGAATCTTCTGGAGACTATGTCAGTACCATGGATATTAGGGAGTCTCTATGTTGCTCAGTACAAAGTGCTGTAAGTGACACCAACATGAGTGGGGGTGATGTGAAGAGGATGGGGGAAGCAAGGAGAGTCTCCACCTGTCCACTGACTAAGAAAGATCTCTCTCCTAAGGTTCAGAAAAATGTTTGCATTCAAAATTACTCAGTATAAAGGATTCCAATCTGCTTTTGAAGTTCAGTGATGGCCCAGTCTAGCAGAAGAAAAATTTACTCTAACCAGAGTAAAATTTGCTCTTATCAGTGGAGAAAAATGAGGTGTAGGCAAGAGAATCAGAGAAGAGGGAGCCAGGATTGTGCTTGGCATCACTCACAGTGATAGAGAAGATTGTTCTCATTTGCTTATGGACTAAAAATTGAGGCATTACTCCTCGGGGTTCTTCCCTGGTAATAGTGTATATTGCTTTGGGAGGAAAAAAATACAAAGCCTGAGGCAAAAGTTAACTACCTGACACATTTCCTTCTGCACAAAAGGAGAGTTTAGCTATGGCACTGACAACCAAAATCATTTTTTACTTTATTTTTTTATTTTTATTTTATTTATTTTTTATTTTATTTTTTATTTCATTTTTTACTTTAAATGACAACAGATATTCTTGACTTTGATGCTGTTGATGGAAATAAGAAGCATTTTTATTTTGCTCTTATCTCTTGTATGTAAGGTTTACCCAGTGAATTTTCATATCTGCTTCTTCTACATCTTGACTTGCTCAATACGGCCTTGATATTTACTCTACTTTCTACCATCCTAACACTTTTCAACATTTACATGTTCACCTCTCTTTTTTATTTATTCCAGACTTTCCTCTATTCCTCTGTGAGTGAGCTGCATCCACTCTCCCCTCCACCTCTTGGTGTAAGAGATTCCAAAAGCATAGTCCCAGTTAAATTGCAAAAGCCAAGAAATGTAGCAATTTTTTAAAAATTAAAAATATATTTATTAATATTAGAGAAAGAGGAAGGGGGAGAGAGAGAGAGAGGAAGGGAGAGATGTTAGTGTGAGGGAGAAACATTGACTGGTTGCTGTCTATATGATCCCCAACCAGGAATCGCACCTACAGCCTAGGTGTGTGCTCTGACTGGGAACTGAACCCCAATGCTTTGTGTACGAGATGGCTCTCCAACCACTTGAGCCATGCAGGCCAGGGCTGTAGCTATTTTTATTTCAGTTCCACGTATATTACTGATAGCAACATTTGTTTTTAATGACAAGAGGTTTTGAGAAAACTTATTTCTATAACTAAACCTTGATTATATTTTCAGAAAAAGGTTTACAACATAACAATAAAATAATTTAAAAAAATTATTAAATATATAGGTTAGGCTGATTTTTAAATATAGTACCTTCATACATTTACTTCTCATTTAAAAATTGTTTCAGTTTATTTTTACTCCCTAAAAAGTTCTATAATAGACTGGCTTCTGTTTCCAAGTGAAAAATCAATTCCAGAAGTAATTTGATTCAGCTATTTTAAAACAGAAACAATGATGTGGTCATATAGTCAAAAGCAAAGCAAATTAAGATTTTTCAAAAGATATTTTAGGCCTTATCCTCCTAAATATGTACAAAAACAAACAGTAAAATGCATGATACTAAGAAATATGATAAATGCCAAAATAAGGAATAAGAGATAATGCAGAAACTTAAAAATTAAAAAAAAATTTTAATGTGGTTTAAAAAAGCAAAACTACCAATTTGGGGGCCTGTGAAAGTAAGAATAAAAAAAACATGAAAATGACCAAAAAACACACATAATTTCTTTTTGTTTCCCCTAATGAGTTCCTAAGCATACCTCAGAGATGACAAGCCACGGCAATCCCCGAGCACTGAATGGCTCAGCTGGCATTGTTGATGGGAAAAAACCATGGGCAAATTCAGACTAAGGGGCAAGTTGGTGGGCCAGGACTAAATGAGTTGCATTTTTAATACTTTCCCTTCAACTGTGTCCCTCCTGATGCTGACCCTCGATACCCATCTTTACTACCCTCACTGCTCTTACACTGGAAGAGCAGACATTTGGGGAGAGAAGAGTCCTGCTGAAGAGCTGAAGCTAAAAGAGACCTTCTCATGTCCAGTCTCTACATTTAAAGAATTTTCAGATTTACTTTTTGGTAATATTTGGTTTCATTTTTTTTACTGCGTCACTCACTTTAACTTTTTTGCTGTAGTGGTTTTCTGCTCCAACACTTTATCATATCCTTAAAACACTGGCCTTCGATTTTAAATCTCAGAGATACGTAACCTATTTAAAACTCTCAATACTTTTAAAAGATATTGTCGGTTCAGAATAAGGGAAAAGCAGCCTTGTCATTTCTATGGAGGATTATATCAAATTATATAATTTCTGACTTTCATTTTTATTCTATACTATAACCTTTATACACTTTTCTGTTACATATGGGAGAATAATCTAAAATATTTAGTCACCTGTGTGATCTTGGCAAATAATTTAACCTAAACTTGAAGTCTCTGAGAAAACCTAAACACAGTCTTTTCTTTTATAAGATGAATAATAACAGCACGCCTTACCTAATATGGTGGTTGTAAGGTCTGGAAGAAGAACGCATTAACATAATGCCTGGCAGAAAGTGATGTTTAATACATGGTACATAATAGCTCTTACCATGGCGACTGCAACATTATCCAATAGATTGCAGCAGCGAAGGCAGGGGTGTGATAGGACCCTAAAATACACATACTCCCTCTGAAAGCACTAGTTTTCTGCCATTGCAAGGATGTAATAGCAGTTCTTAAAGTGCTCCAGTACTGCCTGGAATTCGGGGTGAGATTTACATAGCTGTGACATGTTCTTCTAGCAGTGATTCCCAGACTTTTTCAATAAATGGAAATCAGAATTTGAAATTTGGGAAACTGACACAATGAGAGAAAGTTTTAAAAAAACTACCATATTCTATTAAACTTTAAAAAAAGAAAAGTCATGATTTAACATGCTCAACATTTTGCCAGTGGATTAACCCCCTTTTTACACAGGCCTATGACAGATACAGTAGCAAAATTCTTTCTGATAAATGCTTTACCTCTAATGTCTTAATTTCTGGATCCACAGCTTGAAGGGTGCCTACATTTGTTCTACTGTGGTACTTGAAGTACACTAGTTATAGCCATGAGTATTACTGATATTAGTTAAATCAAAGAGCTGTGAGAGCCAGAACAGAGAGCCACAAGTTCAATCAAAGCCTCTCTACAAAGGATTTCTCACTGCATCTCTGCAGTGTCACAGTAGTTTCTGATCATAGCAGTATCACGGTCCTAGTGCTCCGTAGTAGATATATCACAGGAGTAGCATAGTAGTATCTCTAGGGACAGAGATAACGATTAAGAAAATCTGCAGAGACTTTGAGAAGAGACTGAAATGAGGTGCTAGCTAAGACTTCTTCACCACTCATTCTCCTTTGAGTCTCCCTTCCATTCATAGCTCAAGTTCTAATTTTTTACTCTTATCATGTCTAGCCCAATGGCTACACACTTCATGACAACTACAAAAGTAAGGTTGATTAAAAAAATTTATTATAGAATATAATATAAACCCAATTAATAACAGTATAATTTTCACACCTATTTTGGTAAATCCTGGAGCCCAGGAGAATAATTCCATTGCCATTTTCATTTCCTTAGGTTAATTCTCACTGAATATTAAGTTGATATATTTAATAAATATATAATAAAAACTAAATTTGAATATTTAACACATTCTTTTTTCTCTCTGCTCTCTGTGGTAGACATATATTTTACTAGGTTCTAAAATCTCAGAACTATAACATGGGGTAGTCAAAAATGCTTATTATGATAGTAGGAAGAATTTACAAATGAGTTTACACAATCAAGACGTGATAAAATTTTAAAGACATATTATTTCACATTTGACAAGAAGTATAGGAAGTTAATAAAATTTTCATAAAGATCAATTATTCTAAACTTTAAGAAGATTCACTAGCCCACAAATATTTAATCAGTGTAGGTTTGCATGGGGTTCTTTTTGAAAGCACATAAAGAAGCAAAAAAGTGATCATCATGATTTGTATTGATAAAATAATTAAATGTAATATTATGGACTGTGAAAGTAGATTTCACGTAAAATGGATGTATGGATGCACAATGTCAACACCTCTTAGTTCCATCTTGAGTGTTGATGATAAATGAATAAAGCTTTTCCTTGTATGGGAGAATTACAATTGTCCTTTGCAGCTGTGTATGTGCACCTGCATGGTTTCCTCCTGTGATCAGGCAATCTGCCCTGAGCACTGAGTGGTACCCCTTTAATTTCCAGTCATCAGTTTCATCCTCTCCTCTGTCCTCATAAAAAAGCAGATTTCCCTCCTTTCCTGTCTGAGATTTTCAATCTCCTCTTCACCAAAGGCTTCTTCAACCTTTAAATACGATCAAGTGTCTGCCATCTTAAAAATCCCCTTCCAGGTTCCACTGTAATCCTCTCTTTTTGTTCAAAAGGATACTGCTTTCTTGAGTTTTCTATTTACTCTGTACTGAGGGGAACTAATTTTAGGATAAAGCCAATAGTATAAGTGGAAGATGAGAAGGGAAAAATACTAAGTTTAAAATTATATAACTAAAAATGAAATGTGAGCCTTACCCTACATTTTTACTGCTTCTTATATTAGCTAACTATTTCCTTAATATTCAAGGCTGTTTCCCTTGAATTTTTTATAACTTGCAATGGAAAGAACCCTACTGAAAAAATCTTCAGTTATTCCTTCTCTCTTCTCCCTAAGGACATCTCTTACATATTGGTGCTCTGTGGAGTTCAGTGTCATCCATCTGTCTTACTCATGGCTCAGTGTGATGATTGCTAAGTTTATATTTCCAGTTAAGAGTTCTCTCCTGAACTTCAGGTAAATGAATACAAATATCCACTAAGCATTTCCACATAATACCCCAACAATACAACAGATCAGAACATTAAAACTTAAGTTCCCTTCCTCCTCCACTTCCACATATTACTCTTTCTATTTCCTACCTGGGTGCATATCATCATTCACTTGCCCCAATTAGAAACCTGGTTATCAGCCTTGGAGCTATCATTTATCTCTTATGTCCTACACACAGTCTAAGAATATATTGAATCTATGCATTTCTCTCTACCACCCATTGCTTCCATGTATTCTCCCCCAGATTACGATAGAAGTTTCTTAACCGGTTCAGTTGCCTCTAGTCTCTCTCCTCTCTAATTTATTCTCTGAAAAGCTATCAGTGCTTTTCAAAGGGAAATTTAATCATGTCTTTGCCCTATTTAAAATAGTTTAATGTTTCCCTTCTCATTTCCTTCACAATGCAGCTCAGCGTGATTTGGCTTATGCTTATCCTTCCAGCTTTATTTTACACCACTCTTCTTTCCTAACTTCTTTTAGCTGCTTTATTAAACAGGTGCCCTCACAGCACAGTATCCACCATCACAGCACCAATTGCACTATATTACAGTTCTCTGCAGTGCTGAGTATTGCTCAATAGGCAGAGTAGTGACATGTGTAACACCTAAATATCAAGGTGTTAGCAATTATTTGGGGTAAATGATTATATATATGTATATATATGTGTGTGTATATATACGTGTGTGTGTAATATATATGGCACTGAAAACATCATCAAGAATAAAACCACCTGGGTTACAAAGAAAGTATGTGGTTAGGTAGTGTGTATGTAAGTTTTGAAGCACAATTATAAAATGAACACTCATGAACTTAAGAACCAGAGTGTAAAAAGCACAATTCAACCTAAGAAATAGAATAGTACCCATAATACCAGCTTCCTCCCTCATCCTGCCCCCAGCTTCCCTTTTAGACAGTACTCCTATTTTTTATTAACCATTTCCTTGTAAAAGTAGTTTTCCCGCTACTGTACTTTATGTTTGAACAATACATTTTAATTATGCTTATTTTTGAGATTTATAAATATGGTATTTTTGATATGTACCATCTTCTGAAATTCATTTTTTACTTAAATCACATTTTAAAAATTTATACAAATTATCATAAATATATTTAACTAATTTCCATGGCTGTAAAATATTCCTTTGTGTAACAGAATTTATGTACACGATTTCATGTGTACAAAAATTTTCATGTGGTAGACATTGGGTTTAATATTCTAAATATTACAAGTATCCTAAATGACATGTACAGGAGTTTTTCTAGAATAATATCGTATGAAGGAAATTGGAGTGTAGGGTATGTGCATGTTTAGCTTTATAAGATAATTTGTTACCAAAGTGATTGTGCTTTTTATTCCCATAAGACAGTATAAAAAAGTTTCATTTGCTCTTATATTTGCAAACAACTTCAATTTTTCAGACTTAATTTTTCCAAGTCTAGCAAATATAAAATAGCATCTTTTTTTTGCATTTTCTTGATAAAAAGATTCAATTTTTTAAGAGAATAAAAAAATAATTTTTCAATCTTTAAAAATTAAAAATTGAAATAATTTTTAATTATTTGAAAATAAATTGAATTGAATAATTATTTTCAAATTTTAATAATTTTATAAAAATTATTTTATTGTTGTTCAGGTAGAGTTGTCTGCATTTACCCCCTCCACTCCCCCCAACCCCAGCCATCCTCACTTCCCTCCACTGATTCTCTCCTCCCCTCACTTGGTTTTGTCCATGTGTCCTTTACGGCTGTTCCTGAAAACCCTTCCCCTCTTTCCCCTTATTATCCCCTTCCACCTTCCCTCTGGTTACAATTTTTAAGAATATTTATTGTATTGTATATCTTTTCTTATTGATTTGTAGGAGTTTAAAAATAGACTCTGGAAAAGTAATGCCTTGTCCCTCATATGTCTTGCAATTATCTTCTCTCAGAGTATTTTTTATGCTCTTTATGACAACTTAACTTGTAGTCTCCTAATTACCTAAATACCACCCAGCCTACCTCATTCGATGAAAATATCCTAGAGGTACAACACTATGTCTTACTAAGTTTTGTTCCCCAGCATCCAGCAACTGCTCAAAACATAGTGTTACTGGGCTCACTAAGTGTTTATTAAATGAATGACTACTGGATCAATGAATGGCTACAACTTTAAAATGCAAATCTCTTTTTTTGTAGTCAAATTTTATTTTATGCAAATTGGCCACTATACCATAATACCAAAGCCAAGATGGTCAGAAGTATATGTTACACACCTTCCTGTACTTGTACTTGCAATTCGAAAATGGGTGTCAGGCCCTAGTAACAGGTGCTAGTTCTGCAGAGAGGTAGCAGAATGTTGTTTGTAAATATTTATCACCAGCTCTGAGCATTTGGCAATGTTCATTTTTCATCCTTTTCAATGCACTTACCATTAACCAGTCTCCTCATAATGAGAGAATATTTAGCCTAAATTTATCACAAAATTAGAAATGCTGTTAAGATGTATATTTTGGATTACATATTATAATGGATATGCAAGGTCATGGTTTGTCATTAACTTAAAATTGGTTACCTTTTTAGTAATGGTGTCTGGAGGTACATCCCGCCTTCCAAGAGGATAAGGATTCCATTGGCCGCTCGGAGATACTTCTTCTTGTCCATTGTCTAAAATGTTGCTTTGCTGGGACGGGGTCTATTGCAAAAATGGGATGGCATTCTTTAGTGATGTAATAAAATTTATCATAGTTTTCTGAAGAGTCCCTAATGATTATGGTGAAAATAATTTTGTTTAATTACAGAAAAACATATATGCTGAACTGAAAGTATTATTATATACTTTTTACTCGGTAAAAAATTCTAAATTGACAGCTTTTTGGAAGCAGTGAGAAATCAACTAAAATAACAATCTTAGAATTACGTATTGAATTTTAAAGAAAAGTTTAGATTATTTACAGTACCTGAATAAAAGAAGTCATAATAAAATTAATGAAGTGATAAAGACCACAACATTTAAAACTTGCTCAATATTTTAGTGTCATATTTTCATTTAGAATATAAGTAAAAACCATATAAACACAGTATGTAACTTCCAATATTCTAAGCCATAGCCTGAAGTAAATCCTGTAAGGCTGTACATATTCTGGGAGCATATGTCTTGCCCCAATTCAAAATATTACTATGTTAACACTCACATAACATAAGATTCATGGTTATATGACATTATCTACAGACAGATTTGAGGAAAAAATAAAAACAACATTAAACATATTCTACTATTAGAATCACAGTATAAGTAAATCATGACTTTAATTCTAAATTTATTTATATAGGTCACTAATGCATTGAAGTTTAAAATCTTTATATATATAATATTTTCACTGATTTACTACTTATTATGTTTAACAGATAATAATTCCCCTGCCTTTATTATTATTAATATTAGATATTTGGGAGGCCCTTCATAGTCTGAGCTGAGTAATAGCAAGTAATCACACACCATGGAGGGATATAGTAGTGGGATATTTTTCTTGTGTAAACTCATTAAGTTTTCACAAATGCTATCTCTTTCCTTAACCTACAGGATACACAGGTACTAACTACTTGATTTCCTGGAGAATTCTTATGAGTAAGATATTATGTTTAGTGCTTCTTACCCATTTTATGCAGCTGTTTTGGAGGATCACTGCAGATAAATAAAGCCAGGTTAGAGCATGTATGCGCAGCTCTACTCTGTGTGAGATGCTGTCCTCTAAACCGAGAATGGGAGAATTAGACTACTACTCTCTCGTAACATGGTAGACATGAAAATCTTGCCAGGCTTTATCTGATGATATGGAATAGTATTCGTTCTTCTCCTTCAGAAGACATGTAATCATCCTATCTATGTTCTGACTACATGCATTTTTAAAAAAAAGTATTGTTTGGAACTGTTTGAAAATAAGATTTAGCATGATATTAGATGACGTTTTCCTGTGGTCTAATGGATATAGTAAAAAGTAAGAAGATAACTCAGTTTTCTTCTTATACTTTGGCCATGTGAATATCTTTTTCATGAGCCTATCAGAAAGTGTGAAAAAAAAGAGAACGAAGGTATTGAATTAAGCTCTTGGGTTAACTAGGAATAAATTTTCTTGTGTTTCTTTGAAAATCAAATGTAGATAACACATTTAAAGTACATGTTACTTGAAAGTAAACAAATAACTATGCAAAGTCTATCTGCCTGTCTTGATGCATTAATTTTCTAGTCTTTACCTCTTCCCGATTATTATGCTTGCATATGCCCACACACAATTTTTCTAGATATTAAAATATAACAATTGAAATTATTAAGACTAAGCAGTTAAAATATTATTCAGGGTAGGCATTACTGGTCCATGTTTTTTTTTCTGGCTTGGTTTCTTTGCCATTCAAGTGGGATGGATAATAAATGAGCCCATCCAGCTAGGTTAGTGCAACACAGAATTTTGAGAAGTGGCCAGACTTCAACATAGGTATCTTTTTCTCTCCATATCACTCTCATCTCTGTTTTCTGCACTAAACTTGGTTTAGTTGGCCAGACATGACTCCTAGTCCCACAGAGCAACTGAGAATTGCAAAATTATTTCCAGTGGAAGAAAAAAGGCTAACACTCTTCAGTTGAATTCCTAATATCATGTTATAGGACCTTCATTAGTTTGGGGATTATTCTCTTTCTTTTTACAGTTAGGATCAGCAGCTGTACCAATCTGTTTATATTATGGCCAACAGAAACATAAATATGCAGATACAAAAACAATACTTTCACTAGACAGCAAAATTAAAGAAGTTGCCTGAAAACTGTTTTCTTTATTCATTTCAAGACTGTTTTGGTCTTTTTGTTTTTAAGTAAGATGACTTAAGTTTGTAGAAATAGACCTCAGAAACAATTTATTAATATTTGGGAGGGGAAACCAAAAACCAAAAGAGAATTGCATGGTAGGTTCACATTCTTTCCCTAAAGAAGCACAGCTATTAAAAAATCGTGCTTTTGATAAAGTGCGACTGAACTGTGTCTAAATGGAGTGCTCAGTTGTTAAAATTTTATAAATGGTTAAAAGGTGCAAGTAAAAA
Organism: Artibeus jamaicensis; assembly: GCF_021234435.1. NCBI lineage: Eukaryota > Metazoa > Chordata > Mammalia > Chiroptera > Phyllostomidae > Artibeus > Artibeus jamaicensis. Next base: position 17,995,645 of record NW_026522025.1, on the reverse strand, counting down.
ATGTAAAAAACAGTAACGAAATTGTCGCTGTTGAAATTTATTATTTCAGAGAAAATAACCAAATTGAGTTTAAATAATTCACTTAATTATTTTTAGTACCACATTCTAGATGTTTTATTTAGAGACTTTAAAGATTAAAAATAAATCTTTATATCCCCACCACACACAACCAATTATATATAAAAGACATGGAAAATCATCACCTGCCCCCTTCTCTCTCTTATAATTTTGTAATATTTCAAAACAATAGAGAAAATGGTCAATGTAATTTAGTGTAAAATAACAAATATTATTTAAGAAATTCAGTAATGCTAGTAAAAGTTTTGTTGAGTAGATGCGGGTCCCATAGACTGCTATGGACATTTGTAGATTTAACATTTGTGATTCTGATGGCTGTGAGTGATCACATGTATCTAATGGAAGAAGTAATCTCCAATTTTGATGAGGCACAAAGGTTCATGAATATGCGTGTTTATGTGCTTCTCTAAATATTTCTGTGTGTGTACAAGCCTATATATGAGTATGTGCATGCATGTGTGTGTATGTATATCCATACGTGAACACAGATTCACAACTAAGAGTAAATGAACTTAGCTGATCCACTGGTTTGTTCTTGCCTGCTAATTGATGGGTGTGATCCAAGCTTGGGAAATTCACTACTACTTTTTGTCAGGGAATTATGTAAGTGCGGAGTAGAGTTTGGCACTTTGCAAAGTTTTGGGGATGTATCCCTTAAAAACTTGAGGGTCGATTTTGTTTAGTAATCATATAGTTCATGAAAAGCATTACCTTACATTAAAAATGCATTAAAATAATTTTCCCCAAAGTATGTCCAGTGAAATTATTGCTATATTATTCTTTTCCTGCGTATTTTTCAAAAAAGTTTGGCAAATATATGCCAACCTTGAATCTAAATTATTATATCACAAAGTTCAGTCTGAAGATGGTGAGGTGATGTTGATGATTTTTAAATCAGCATTTTATTATAATGATGAAGTAGCATGTGTTTGAATACTAACATTATTTTGGTAATTTTTACTATTGTCTATGAAAATATATATAGTTTAGAAGATAAAAACATTTTGCATTATTAGAAAGTTAAGAGAATCCTTCTTGAGGATAGGTAGCCAATAGTAAATGCAGCAAGGTCAATAAAAGCTATAGGCATAGACTGCCCTGAAAGTGCTAAAGAAATCTTGCTTTGCTTTCAGAAAAAAAAAAATTGCATCAAGTATGTGATCCTAGGAACTAGAGAAAATAAATGCAGATAAAATATTGGCACTGTTTGCATAGATCCACTAAGAAAAGACATTTATTAAACTCAGCTAAGAAAGCATCTACCTGTAGCAAATGGAAAGTGATTTGGGTCCTATGATATCTACTTATCTGGATTGTTATGAAGTAGATGTGAGATAACAGGGTATATACAAGAGTTTTATCAACTGTTATGAGTTATGGTCTAAGGAACTGTCAGGTTTTACAAATATTTGAGAAGGCATCATCATATAGCAGAAACAGTAGGTGCCAAACAGAGTCAGATTCAAATTCAGCTGCCACTATGCTGGGTGCAGAGGTTACAATAGTAAAATGGTAAAAATTCAGGTGACTTCTTTTCTGTGACACATGAGCCTCAGATTTCTCATCTATACAATAAAGATAAATACTTCCTGTGAGGCTTTTTATGAGGGTTATGTGACAAAACATATTTAAAGTATGTCATGGTACCGGGTACATAGTAGATTCTCAATAAATCCTATTCTTCATTCTACTTCTATCAGAATATTTATTTATTCTACCATTAATCTGGATAATAAAAATGGAAGTTGGAACTGACATTCTGCAATACAGTTGACCCTTGAACAACATGGAATTAGGTCTGCCAACCACATATAACCTTTAACCCCCCCAAACTTAATTACTAATGGCTTGCAGTTGATTTACTAATAACACAAGCAGTTGATTAACACGTATTTTATATGTTATATGTATTATATATTATATTTGTATAATCAAGTAAACTGGGGTAAATAAAATGTTAGTGAGAAAATCATAAGGAAGAGCAAATACATTTATAGTAATTTATTGAAAAACATCCACAGTAAGTGGATCTGTTCTTGTCACACCTGTGTTGTTCAAGGGTCGCCTGTGTTATATTTCTCTCTGATCACATAAAATTTCAAGACAAGAGCTAAGTTCAGTTATAACAGAACACATCCGAAGAAGCACATGGAGCCATTAATAACATCATAGAAAGTTGCCTTAAATGCTTTTTGGAGAGGCAGTGAATAAATGATAAATGAGTAAATGAATGAATGGATAGAAAATATGAAAGTTTTATAATTTAATACTTGATTTATGTCTTAAATATTCCAAATGTAAGTACCATTAATTTTTTAGAAAATTGGGAAAATCATCAATAAATATTGTAAAAACATTAAAGAAAATTAAATTTATTAAACAATTTTTCATTGATTTATTCACTTTAAAAAATATCTTAAGTAGTTTTATAAAATTACATTAGAAAGTGTAATTTTCTAATTAGAAAATGTAATTTACTATTTATAGAATAGAAAGGCCTATATTTAGCTTGTAATCCATGAAAAGTGTATAATACTCAACCTGGAATGTAATAAATATGAAAACATTAGAAATATTCAAAACACATAGTAAAATCTGGGAAAATCTTCCCTTTCAGTTCAAGTAAATGCTGTGTAAATACTTTATCAAGTACAATGTTTTTCAATCTTCATTCACAAGTAATTATATCTCTTGAGTAGTTTAGTACAAATTTGTTTTAAAAAAGTTGACAAAAAATAACTAGGTATGTTTTGGTAAACTAAAAAAAAATGCAAATCAAAAGAAATAATGTGCTGAGTCAGGATCTCAACTCACACAAATAGTGCCTTTCTGTTAATTACCAAAATGGAGGGGTTGGGGAATGCAGGAATCACAGAAGTCCCCCTCCCTGGATGTATAACTTCCAAAAAGTCTCAGGGTGACAGAGGAAATACAAAAACTGCTTCTTCTACTTGTAAAAGGTGAGGCTTGGCAAGCAGAGAGTGTGGAAAAAGAGTCTAGATTTCAGCCCCTGAACGATCCTTCCAAAGGGCACCACTGCATAAAAGCATGCTACAAATTCATTTCCCTTGCTTAAGATGAAAACGTTACTTTGGATTCCTTAGGAGGCTTCATTCATTCTTCATTCATTCATTCATTCTTTCCAGGGTGCCCCAGAGTCATTTGCCATAGCAATTCACTAAAGATGGCCAGTATTATCATTCAGGAATTTTATGAATAAAAAGACAGCTCCAGATTTCCATGGGAGAATGAACAGCTTTTTCAGTTTTATGTGCTGAAAATGTGTATTTATAAATTGTTCTTATTTTGCATTTCGGTGGAAATTTCGTGGCTAACAAACATTTAGGGGCTGCAAAGAAATTGTAAATATATGATATTAATTTTTATTGTCTTAATTAGCAAGACAAAAGTGTTGTAATGGATTTTTATGCCTTTGTAAGTCAATTTTGTCTATCTCCTTTCCTGTAGGGAAGAAGAGTTCAGGGAAACAGCCTCAAGCCTGGGACCGGTCAGCAGCAACACTCAGCGGGTCAGAGTCCTCCCCACTCAGGAGGAGGACTCTGAGAGGCTGCCTCTGAGGACAGGGTGACAGGAAGCCTCGCAGAAAAACCAGACAAATTTTCTAATTAAAGAAGCACTGCAGAACAGACCTAGCTGCACGCAAGGTGAAGGGGAGGAGAATTAGACTGGAATTCATGGGAGGAAGCAGAGGCTGAACTAGTCTCAAAATTGAGTAAGCACCAACCACTACCCAGGTTGCCCCAGGTGCCTAAAGGCCTAAAGTTTAGAGGATTTACACTGATAATTTTGGGTCATAACGTATTTTGGTGGTGACAGAATAGTTGCCCTGACTGTTCATTTTCTATCCCCTACCTTCTCCGTTTCTTTCTTTTTCTTTTTGTGTGGCTAATACAGTATTGATGATAATTCATTTTCAGATGGAGTCTTTCAATAGATGAATTATTCTTGGTTTGCAGTTTACGGTGACTTCCAAAGACAATTTGTTTAGGTCATCCCTGTGTCCAGTTGAAGAAGGCTGAAGAGTCTTTACATGTCATAACTCTGAAATATTTCTATCAGAAATCATCTTAAAGCTACAGTAATTATTCGTGAATCCATTGTCTAGGGTACCCCCAAACAACATCAGAAAATTAATATAGCAATACAGAGATGCCTAAATTATACCTGGAGATAGTTAGATATTCAGAAAGAGTGCTTCAAAGTATATTACCATTTTCAGACTTTGAATATATCTGTATAATTCTATTGATTGATCTAAGAGTAAATAGGGCTAAAAATTAGCAAAATGAGGTATAATTTCAAGGAATTCAAGGAATAGCTTCCTTCACACCAAGACCTCTCTAATCTCACTGAATTTTGAAATTCCATCTTTTTAGTTAAATGATTTGATTTCTACTAATTGTCTATTAATTAATAGGCACCTCCAGGAAAGCTGCCTATTAAAATTGTGATATCTCATCTATTACTTTGTGCTAATAAGTTTCAAGGCCTTTTTGAAAATAGGCTTTGTCAGGGCAGAGGATGAGGGCCCTGGGCACCTAACAGAACATGAAAAACAGGTTCCCTTAAAGTTGGGGCTCTGGCAAAAAGGGTCTTGCTGATAGTAGTGTATTGAAACTAACACGCATTAACTCACAAGAACCATCTATATTTAAGTCCCTGTCTGCTTTCTGTGATGTTAAATTAGTGCTTTGAAACTGGCTGTAGCGAGTTTATTTCACTGACATTGGCAAACATCACAAAGTGTGGCCTTGTTTTTCTCCCTGGAGAGAAAGTTACCCACACACCCCTGGTCCTCCAACAGAAGACTGAGGACAGGAGAAAACAACATTCAAATGTTCTTCACTTAGTTACATTTTTTCAAAGTAATGATAAAGCTGTGAATAGAAATGTGTGTTTGACTTCATTTCTCTAGTCACAGTGGGAAACAAACAATCCAGAGTTAGGGATTGTAATTAAGACTAATTTGACAATAAAACATGAATTTGAGGTCTTTTGACCCTCATTTTTCTGGGATGGGGGTTTGTTGAGTTTGTTCCATATAGTCATTAATTTTACTAAGAGAGAGAAGTGTTTGGAGGCTACTTTCATTCTGTTTTCCCCACTTTGCATTGCTTTTTTTCATAAAAAATTGCTAGGCTAATGACTATATTAATAATAAAGTCATAATGACACATTGTGTAAAAATGACTCATTAGTTTCCATCAAAATGTAACCAAGACAGAAGGCATTAATCAATTTAAACAGGTAAAATAAATGTGCATTCTAAGTTTTGACTGAATAAAACAAGCAGAAATGTTCCTTTCACAATGGAAATGTTTCTAATTACAGTGTATTATCTTTCAAATGAGCCTACATTGTCTCTCAAAATTACGTGAACTTGCTACTTTCAAATTAGCCTAGGATGAGTAACAATTTGCTTGTGAAGTCACAAAGTTGTTTCTCATGTTTTACTTCTGTGTAATATTTCCTGTGAAGAAAATGGGCTGAAAAAGCATTTTGAAGTGTTGACCACTTAATTTCCATTCTAATTTAGGACTCTCTCTTTCCCAAAGAAATCAGTAGGAACCGAATGATAATTTCTAGCTCTATTTTAGAATGCACCAGCAAGAGAAGATAGGGATGTCTCAAAAATAAACGTGAAAAAAATAAGAAAAAGAAAATGAATAATATGAAAAATGAGCCTTAAAGCAACACAAAAAGCCATGTACCTGCTCAATCCAAAAAGCAAAGCTGTAAAGCAGGAACCTGATAATCCATCTGGCTACAAATACTCATTTAGCAGCTAAGAGGAGTTCAGGCTCTACATTATTGGCCCTTGTGCTTTATGGACTCCTGAGAGTCCCTCAGCAGGGCTGAATGTACAGCCTAAACACATTAAGTGAGCAAACAACATTAATTGGCTTTGGTATGCTGACACATGTAGGGCAATCCATACTTACTTTCTGAAGAGGTAGTTCTTGTAGATCAAATTTAGACTTAGTCTGCAAGTTTAAAGTCATGCTTCTGCCTGCATGCATTGCTGAAATACCTCCATAGGGCAGCATGCCAAGGTTAACTGTGTTGTGTTTGTAAGCAGCGTTCTGAGTAGAGGAAATAATCATGTGACAGGGTGTGAACACATGCTCAACAAACTGATCGTTACATGAACATGTTTAAATTTATAACATTTAACTTTAAGCGAGCAAACAGTAACTTTCTTTTTTAAAACATGCACTCGGTCAGACAGAAGCATACAGTAAACAGTGTTAGTTATGCACATAATGAGTACCATCCAAAACTACAGAAAAGACGAAAAAGCAAAGATACATTCTGTTTTACATCTGCTGCTCACACAAAGGCATAAAGTCTCTCTCTTATATGTCATGGTAGGAGTGAGTTGGGACAAATGTTTTTTTTATCTGTGGTAGTTTATTGATTAAAAAAAGCTTAAACAGTGAAGTCTGTCAGATTTTGTCAGCTGCAAACCTCATGGACTCTTTCACATTATGAGGTCATCTCATACAAAAGAGAAATACTAGCTTCTAATTCTGCCTTAAAACTAATGCACTGTGATGTTAAAGCCAAAATCGGTTTCCTTATTTCTGTCTATAGGCTTCATCACAGCAACTCAGAAAAAAAGCTGGCCAAAACCTCATTCAATCTGACCACTGGCTGATTGAATTTACCGATTAATTTAGTTAAACCAGTCAAATATGTTATATGAGGACCCAAACATTTTAACCTATTTTTTTTGTTTCTTAAAAGTACATTTAAATTAGAGAAATTTCAGAATGAAACTAAAGGAATTATGATTTGAACTATTAATGCTGTGTATAAAATGTACCTAAATAGCTACAGGAAACTGGTGATATTTTAATTGTGGCTAACCTTCTAAAGTTATTCCAAGTGTCTGAGAGTTAAAATTTTCTATAGAACTTCATTTAAAAATTAAGACACTTTGAATCCTGGTCATCAAATAGATTTTATCAGTACAATCTCCACTTTTCATGTATCATAGAAATGTAATAATTTAGCATTTGGTCCTTTAAGTAATCCTCTTTGAAAAAAATTCTACAAAAATTAACTTAGTATACTTAAAAAAACTGAATATTACTGAACATTAATAGTATATACCTATTCTGCTCTAGGGCATTATTTGCAAAGTAATGATTTTTAGCATCAAAGTTTCACTTAACTCAACTGGAAGACTATTTATTAGTCTCCTGATGGAGTGCTTTATCTACCAAAACTGAAAAGAACACTGATCAGTTCAATTTAGCACTTGAATGATTTCTTGAGGTTGAAAATCACTCCAGTCTAGTGCTTTATCTGCTCCTATAGATGAGTAGCAGTCTCGGACTCATGGAGTCATGTTTCAAGTTCTCTCAGTCACAGTGGGGCTCTGTGGGGGGAAGCTTGAGCCTTGAGGTTAAACTAGAGGAGAAAATAAGCATCTTTAATCAAGGGTAGTACTTGGAGCTGCCTCTTCAACCACCGAACAAGACCTTGAACCCACTCTGCTGGGTTGTTAAGCTTATCTGGTGTCCAGGTCCCTTTTATGAGGAATGGACAAATACGTCCTAGTTTCCAGTGCAACAGTTTGATTTCCTGGGTTCAAATTGCTCAACTAAATTTTACCAGGAGGAAAGCACACCTGGTAAAGTCTGATGTAGTCTGACTTTGGACAAAATGTTCAGTTATGCAGTTATGTCAAAACTAGTTTTACATAATAAGTCTGTGCTTCAGTACCATGAATTCATCCTGTTGAGTAGCTGGGAATTTTTAAGTAAGATATAGCCTGAATAGCTCAGTAACTCTATTGAGAAGGGGAAGGAAATGTGACTTGGGGAAAACAAGAGGAAGAACTTCCAGGATCCAATGGCCTGAAGCAATACTCTAAGGTAATTTAATGTCTTAGAATTAAATGAGACACTATTGAACATACATGAAATTGCTCTGAGAAATGAAAGAGTAAGAAAATTATAACCAAATAAGGGATACATGGAGGCTAATTAAAAAGGGAGGTGCTGTTACAGCAATGGAAAATACATGTGTTTACTTTCATTGATCTGGACCTGGGACAGGCTGGGTCTCCAGACTTTTGGAGCTCAAACTGCCATCCCACAGGCTTATCTTCCTCCCTCCAATTTCCTGCTCCAATCAGAGGAGTCACTTACTTTTCAGTAGCTTTGATCAGAGGAGAGAAACTCTCTAGGAAACCAGTATATAAATGATGGCACCAAGGATTCGGAATCTGTCTTTTCTTTTGTATACTTTGTTTCCACTCACTCCTTTGTTGCCTCAAATTACTAGTCATTGTACCTGTGCTTCAAAAAGCTTCTGATGACCTTTCTTGACTAGTTCATCTTACCCTGTTACGTGTGGTCGTGTCTACATGAGGCCAGAACTCTCAAACTGTACTGTATTATTTGGGCCCAAATAGTTTTGGCCACCAATTTATCTGTCTACATAAAGGGTATAACTTGAGGTAAGGCATGGTGACAACCGACCAGGTGTCTCCCACTGACAGCCAGTCATGAGGCTTTGATGAGTCTCCCTTCAATGGAACTGAGCACACCTATTTGAAGCAGACATTCCAATGAAATATTTGGCAAGGCAGAACCAATTTTCACATTGAGAAGGTAACACCCACACCCACTTTTATTAGTTCACTGTGTCCCTAAAAATAATTGTTTCCTTGTCATGTAGACACGACCTACAAACAATATAATTATTTAGAGAGAGTATACCTGAAAACACAAAATTCAATATTAAAGAAATATATAATAAATGTAGTGATGTGCGCTTTTAGCAGGACACCAAATAAAATAATAAAACTATTGAGTGAAACATTCTAATGACTTATTATTAATCAGATTCCCAATTGACACTGAGCTTTAAAATCTACAAAATAAGAAAAGGCCCTATTTTCAGAAGAAGGAGCTTTAAGACTCTAAGGTCAATGAGGAGCACACATAGCTCTCTACAAGGACACACGGTAATGATGGTCACTGATCATCATTTGAGGAAATGAAAGAATAGACTTCTCTTAGAGAGAAATTAATAAGCAAGAAAAATAATTCTAGGCTTGTACATTTTATACTCCTCAATAAATATGCATTCCATGCTTTATTGTGACTCAGTTTTTATCTGAATTGGTATTAATTTCCTTTTTCTTTTGCTGCAATACACGCACTAATTTATATATTTGCAGTCTTCATAAAGACATTATCTATTAGTGTTGTCTGTAGTATGATTTTAATTTAAACATTTCTTTCTATATAAAGACTGGAATTCTAAATGGCAGGATTTTATAGAATAAAACAATGTGTAGGAGAGCATTCAATCTCTGCTTATTTTATTTTTCTGTTTCTTGCTGGGAAGATTATTGCTCATTTGAAGTAATAACTTTAGCAGTCCCATAGTGGTAACTATATGCAAATTTTATAAACAAATTAGACCTGACTTTAATAAAAGTGGGTCTGTGCAGAAAGGGGCAAAATATTCACTTTTTATCGATTCAGTAAAAACCATACTGTTTAGGTCACTAGAGAACAGTTTTGTGCCCTAAGAGAGGCATTTTGCCTTAATGGCTAGAAAGCAATTGAAGCACCATTCCATATAGTAAAGTGAAATTCTTTCTTACTAATAATATTTAGGCTGGATTTGATAAGTAACTCACCTACAGGTTATGGACTCTCAAAGAGCATTAAACAATATCCATGAAACGGTATTATGATCAATTCCCCACAATATAAAGATAAATAAAATGCTGATCATCTACTCATTCATGTAGTTCATGCTTCACTCCATGTACTTAGAAATGCCAATAAAGCAAAACTAAAGGCACGAGGGATATTCTTACAGAGAAATGCCAAACATACCCTGTCTAACCTTCTAGCTTCTATATGTCTAAGCAGCTGTTGTCTCCAGTCTGCAGGCATTTTACCACAGCTCTCCTCTCCCTTCACAGGAGTAGGCCTCGTCTTTATATCACTGTTATCTGATGGCTTGTCACCATAGTTACCCAAGTTATAGTCAGATGGTATTTTTTCCAAAAGAGCTGCCATAGTAGGCCTAGCTGAAACTGGCCTGGTTTGGGAGGCACCGTAACTCTCTGTACTGTAGCTTCTTGCAGACAGTGGCCTCCTCTGTGTAAGGTTTTTAACTGGAAAACTTCCAGCCTGAGCTTTCACTTCTTGATATGAAGGGTGTTCATCTTCATACCTGCCATTCCTTTTCAGGAACTGGGACTCAGTCACTGAAACGCTGCTTTGGCGATCCAGACCTCCCCTATATGGAGGTCTGCCGTACCTATCACTTGGAGGCAGCTCATGAGGTTCACTGACCCTCCTAAACATGGCCATTTCTGTGGAGCTCACCAGGGAGTCAGCTCTTCTCAAGAAGCCTGCCCTGCCCGCTTGGCTTGCGTACTGGGCATTCACCACAGCATCCTCATTAACGGACGGCTGAGAAAATGAAAACATTTGCTCCATTGGTGGGTATCCTCTGTAAGCTCTAGGACTGACCAAATCCTTGGCGATGGTTTTGCCAGGCTGTTGCATGTATTCAGAATTGTGTTGAAAAGGGGGAGGTATCCTCTTTTCGGCTTTAACTTCTACGGCTCCTTGGGGATTGAAGCTTTGGTCAAACTGATAGACTTTTTTTGTCATGGAAGCTTTTTGTTGTTGTGGCCCTTTACTACCTCCGTAAGTGAGCATCTCGTCATCCAGCATTGGGACTGACTGGCTTCGGGACATGCTGGACATCCCGTGTTCTGGTGCCAGCATTTTATCTGGCCGTTCATGGCTTCCTAGGTGATCGCTTCCAGAAGCATAGTTTTCTAACGGAATATTATAAACCTTGTATGTGCCAATGTCAATTTCATCGATACTCTGTGACTTTTTGAATTTGTTGGACTTGATATCTTTCATTAGTGGGGAAAGCCTCTCTGTGCTTTTGCTCATGGAAATGCCTTTAGAAGATTCTGGGCGGCAGTGGATTTGAGAAAAGACGTTACTGAGACTCCTGTTGGGGTTGGAATCGTGATAGTCCCACGGCACTCCTGGAGAAAAAGGACTAGGTATTTCAACAGATTCTTTTATATGTTCTTTCCTTTCAGGCAAGGGACTGGTGGTAGGGGTTGTCTCTAATTTGGAAGGGAAAGCGGTCCTGTCTTCGAAAGGACTAGGGGTCCTGGTCCAGTTCTGCCAAGGATTGGAAGGAGGCACTTCTGTTTCTGGCGTGTGTCTGTTTGTGGACTGCTCGAGTTCTAGGGGAACGCCGACAATCCTGTCCTGCCTAATCAAAGGCCTGCGTCCGTGAGAAGGTGGGTTTCTAGACTTTGAACTTAAGAGAGCATTACTGTTGGCATTCTCGCCTGTGGCTTCCTCTGCCACAAACCCCGTGTTATCGTAATGGGAGCCATCAGTCCAGTTGTCAGTGAAAGTGTCACTTATTGGCAGCCGGTCAGGACGCTGTGGTAGATTCCCTGGGGGAACAGCCTCCCGCTGGCTGAGTAATGGCTTTGCATCAAGAGGTTGAGGGAAAGATTGTGCAATTCTGTGAAAACAATGGGGAGACAAAATATGAAAATGGGTTTTTGCCAGAAAGAGAGGAAACAGCCAAGAAGGCTACTGTCCTAACTGATCATTCACCCATACCTCACTTACGATTAAGGCAGCGTTGCTATTTCAGGTCCCAAAATTCCACCCTTTACCTAGCTCCAATTTCTTCTACTAATCATTAACTTATAGCAAATTATCTATATTTACCTATTATGTTATTCATTGTGTATTATCTTGTGTCCTCTGCTAAAATATAAACTCATAAGGGGGGAGATTTTTTTGCCTTCAGGCCCAGTGGCTGGCATAGAGTAGGTATTAAAAATATATTTGTTGAATGAATGAATGACTGAATGAATGAACTATATAGATCTTCAGTAATGGTCTTGTAGATCTATATAATAATTAGATCTATATATAATATTATATTAGATCTATATAATAATTGGGTCCTGTCTAATGATGAGAATCACTTGACTCTTGGTCCCTATCCCTGAAATTTCTGATTTAGCACATTTCCAGATTACTGGTTAAGAGTCTTTCTTATAAATGCTTGGTGTGTATATATATATATATATATATATATATATATATATATTTGAAGGCCAAGTATTGAAAACAATAAACCCATTGCACAGGGAATATACTCATGAATCTTTTTCTAGAATGTAAATTGTATTATGTTATGTTATATTCATATCATATCATATCATAATGACTTTTGGTAATTGATGTGTTCACACAGAACCACAGTATGTCTAGAAGATGCTCATTTTTCTAAATTTATTCTAAACAATTTGTACAATAATAAGACTTTTAAGTGCTTTTGCTAATTAAAAAAAGTAGCTAAATTAACCTTAGCTTGTATCACAAATAATTAATTTATAAATTAGTTGCATTAATATTATATTGGGCATCAATGACTAAAGTTATTTACAAGAGAGTTTATTTCCAACAGTGGTGATATTATCAGTAAAATATGGATAAAAGTAATTGACTACCTGTATGACCTGATGACTTTTATTTGCTATTTGTAGTGTAAAACATAGCAACAAGTTACAAAACAAGGGAATCGAAACTAAGCAAATACTACTTCACTGAGTCACTTTACTGTGGTCTGTGGCTTTTGTTTTTTCACCTGTAAAATGAAAATATTATAGAGTAGGATCCACTTCGGAAAGATTAAATACTTTTAGTTATATTCTAACTTTTCCAGGTGCTAATAAAATGATGATAATGATACTGATAAAAAGTTTACTGAATATTTACTTTGTACTAGGAATTTGAGGGCTTTACGTGCATTTTACTTTAATCCGTAACATCATTTTGAAAGGTGAAAAGCCTACATGCATATGTAAGTATTGGGAAAACAATTTTGGATTTAAAAATTTTTCTTGTCCAGGGGCTAGAAAGAAGTATTAAAGTCATGAAAAACAAGGACCTATATCCAAGATGACTCTATCCAGCAAAGCTTTAATTTATAATAGAAGGGCAGATATAGTATTTCCCAGATAAGATCAAGTTAAAGGAGTTCATCATCACCAGCCCTTATTATATGAAATGTTAAAGGAACTTATCTAAGAAAAAGAAGATAAAAAATATGAATATACAATGACAACAAACTCACACCTATTAACAGCGAAACCTAAAAAAACCAACCAAAACCAAACTAAGCAAACAACTAGAACAGAAATGGAACCACAGAAAAGGAGATCACATGGAGGGTTATCAGTGGGGGAGTGGGATGGGAAGAGAGGGGGAAAGGGTGCAGAGAATAAGCAGCATAAGTGGTAGGTAGAAAACAGATAGGGGGAGGTTAAGAATAGTACAGGAAATGTAGAAGCCAAAGAACTTATATGTATGACCCATGGACATGAACCAAAAGAGGGGGATGCAAATGGGAGGGGGTGTGCAGGGTAGAGAAGAATAAGGGGGGGGGGGGAATGGGACAACTGTAATGGCATAATCAATAAAATATATTTAAAAATAAATAAAAATTTTCTTGTCCTACAATCTCAACCTGTTAATTTCCTACCATCGCTCCCTTAAACAATGGTTTTGTTTTATAAAATTGGATTCAAGTGCTCTTGGAAACCCCAGGGAACTACATTGGCTTACCTGCCCCTTCTGTCTTCTATGTCACTCATATGCTGATACAATTCCAAAGTTAAGACAAACTCACTTTTAAAGGTTGCCGAAAATAAGCATTTGGGAACAGAAAAGAGGGAATTCTAAACATACCTGTTACCCCACAAAGAATTGTGTACTGCATCTTTAGCTGTTGTCTGCAAGGACCCCACTTTAACCCGGGTGTTAGAGGATCCTGAGGAAGCCTGGGAAGGCGAGTAGTCTGAGTAAGTGCCTGAGGAAACACTGTTATTCAGACAGTGAGTTTTGTCAACTTCAGACTCATCAGTTGATTCTGAAATGTAAAGGGGAAAATATTATAATGCTCTGAACACTAACAATTATAGACACCGAAAAGTAAGTATGAAAAATATAGCATATTGGTTGATGTTAGAAATACATAATTGTAAAACATTTGCATAGACTATAGTCTATCGTAATTGACAACTGGTGATTCATCATGCACATGCATTTGGGGCACATTTTCCACGTCAGGTTTACAATGTTACCTTTTTTGTCCTTCCCTAGCAGAACAAGTTTGGGTGGGTACAGAGGGGTCTCAGCTAATGAAGGGTGAAGCTCCCCAATCCTCATTTCATTAGCTGGATGAACAAAAGAATCCTGAGAGATATAATAATATAGAACAAGGAAAGTAAACATTTAAACAATGGTTAACCAAGATGGGAATATCTTTATTTGGTTCAGATTTAAAGATGGGGCTCTAAAATTTTAACCACTGGACATTGGGAGAAGTGAATCATATATGTCTCTGAGGTAAGCCCTAATTTTTTTCTAATTTAAATGATTACCTTTGTTCATCAGACACTTGTTGAATGCTGTTTAAATGCCTGACCCTGTGCAAAGAACTGTAGAGTTTGCAAAGGCAGACAAAATAATCACCCATGCCTCTGGGAATTTACACTCTAGTTGGAGAGATGAGATATAAATCATAATAACACAAGACTGAATTATGATAAGGCATATATCAGTAATATGATACATCCATATATATAATATAAGCACATGCAGAAGTTCTAAGTGGGGAGCTCTCTTGAGAGTTCTATAAAGAAAGTATATCACTGATTAATTGGATTTTTAAAATCCTTAGCCATATTAATGCAAAACTGGGTTCTATAAGTCCTGCTTTGACCACCAATCTCCCTTTTAATTACTGCTGTTTCCCAAGTGACTCCATTTCTTTCATTGTATTATGCTTTCTTCGTAACATTTTTAGTGTTCTTGTGATTGGTCTAGCCTGCTAAGTCTTTATTCTAAATTCATTGAATGAATTGAGCTACAGCATAAGAATAGAACTTGATCATGACAAATTAACATGTAAAAAACCCATACATTTTAAACTTTTATAATTTAAAGTATTATTTCCAGGTAGCCAGTAGTGGTAGAGCATTAGGGAAGGCAAAAATATAACTTTTGTTTTCTAGATATAAAATTCTCACTTTTTTCTAGATATAAAAATGGCTTGTCTATGTATGTACTGATGGAGATTCATGTGCAGCGGTTATCTTTTATCTTTACGTATTTTGTCCCTTAATCTTTAGATTAATTTGAATTCAAAAAAGAATTTTCAGTATTTTTAAATTTATTAGTACTTGTTAGTTTAGAACATTAATGTAACACATTTTGACATATTTTACTAAATCAGAGAAAGAAAATACTTGAGGACAAAAATATGAAAAATGAAATAGGTCCTGCCTGATAACTAATCTATTAATTATGATCAGATAGAAGCTGTTGCTATAAATGGGGGACTGAGGTCCCCATAGTGATAGGCTTAGGTAGGTCTTTGGGTATTGCTGAGAAACATCCATTTTTTTAACTCTTGGCTTAAGTTCAATTTTTTGGGTTGTTTTTGGTTAGGTTTATATAGGAATGTTTGCCTATGAAAAACCTGGGTATATCTCATACTTTTTTTGTTTTTAAAGAATATTTCAGTAGTAGAAGACTAAATGACCATCTAGTCCAACCATTTCATTTCCTAGCAGTGGATCCTGAGACTCAGAAAGGCCTGGGTTCGCACAGACAGACAGAGGTCCAGTATGGAGGCATCGCTCTACTGGGCTCCAGTCCAAGGAGCTCCCCTTACATTGTGTGTTTCCTGGTGAACTCAGCTGTGAGAAGGTGAGAAACTTAAAATGCAGTGTCTGATTTGAAGAGAGATAAGAAATCGAGTGGGATTGATGGAGATAAGAGAAAAGTCTGTGTTTCTGTAGATTTTGAAAAATTATTTAAAAGGTTTAGCATAAGAAGCTTATGATAAAGTTTTAAGTCAGCAGAACAGAGAATAAAAGTTTACAGATCTTTGGAGAAATATGTAAGTAGAAGCAGATGCAAGTTTTTGCTAAATGGTACCATGAAAGGTATAAAATATGTTGACTTTCGAAAAAATTTCAGTTACAAGGTGGCATATTTCTATTTCATTCCTGTTTTACTATTTATTATTCAGGTTACCTTGGGCAAGTCAACGTACCTCTCGATACCGTATTCAGCTTATCAATAAAATAAAGATAATTGATAATAAGAAATTGTGCAAATTTCTGTCTAGTACAATATTCTACAGATATGAATAGAACTTATTTTTTGAAAAAATATTAAAATATTCTTATGACACTTAGTATTGAAGTATAGGCACTTTGTTTTAATCAAAATAACAAACCAAATAGTTGTATAACACAGGGATGTAAATATAATTAAGGGTTTCACTAATCTTTCTCCTTATGCCTTAGACATTCAATAATCTAGTTATCTGGTATGTTTGGATCAAACTTTCACACTTGTACCCCAAAATTGTGACTGGAGCTCTGCATGGCCCATCACCTACGAGAATAACACTATCGAAACAAGAATAATGGATTTTACTGATCCAGTTAGACTCTCTCAAGTTTATGTACAAATGATGATGATGACAATGATTATAATGATAATGATGATGATGGGCATCAGTTATAGAGAAACTATTACATGTCTGCTACTGTGCTACTATGCTAAACATTTTATATTATCCCTGTTAATCATTTAAATAACATTGTTTTTATTATTTAAAATTTTAAAGTTATTTATTATTATCACCTTTGTTTTATAGATAAGAAAATGATGGCTCAAGGATGTAAAATCGTAAATTCAAGTCACAACCCTCAAAAGTGGTAGAGCCAGGAACTGAACTGGGATCCGTCTTACTTGAAGGACGATCTTCTGTGTGCTGCTGTGTATGAGATGTTGTATACCCTAAGAAAGGCTCATTTCTCAAGCGCACCTCACAAAACAAAGTTAACTGTCCATCAGAAAAACATAAATTATTAACTTTTTCTCTATAAATTCCAGAGAGGCTAGAGGAATTAAGTTCATGTTGGAAATGTGGGTGAAGTTCTTGGTAGGAAATAGAATTTAATGGGTTAATGGGGGTCCCATTATTTCCTCCTGGTGAGGAAACAGAAGTGGAGGGGAACAAAAAGGTACAATTATTTTTTTGAATGGAAGGTACCATTCAAACTAATCCTTGGCTGCTATTGCTGTGT
This sequence comes from Artibeus jamaicensis, assembly GCF_021234435.1. NCBI lineage: Eukaryota > Metazoa > Chordata > Mammalia > Chiroptera > Phyllostomidae > Artibeus > Artibeus jamaicensis. The sequence goes on along the minus strand of NW_026522025.1, from coordinate 17,978,340 downwards.
GAAAGGGAGCTGAAGGAAGAAGCCCAAGGGGAAAAAAAACTTTTGTGTGTGAACTTTTGAGAGAATAGGCCTGGTATTAATAAAAGTTTCTAAGGACATTTCAAGGGTAATTGGCTATTTTCTGTTAACAGGAGAAAGATATGGTTCCTCTACAGGAAAAAAAAAAAAAACAACTAGACTGAGTTTCCTAACAGAGGAAAAGTACAGAATCTTTGGGAATGTGACATGGCAAACAGGTATCCAGTGAGTTTTCTGTAATGCAAGGCAGTGACTCACAGCAGGATGGAAAGAGGGTGGAGCAAGATTAATATGTCATTTTCTCATGGAGAAGGAGATCATCACTTACTATATCTTTCCTCTGTGTCAAAAAAGATTGTTATGTATGTATGTAAATACTTGTTTTCATTTCTACAAAACTTTGAGTGTTATTGTTATCTCTATTTTTTTTAAGTTTCAAGTTCAAGAGTTGTACTCTCTCCAAATACAAAAAAGCAGTTATAATTCAACTCAACACAGATGCTTGTGTGCAAAGTTATGAAAAATCGAGAAATCATACAATATTATCTGTATTATTAAGATAAAGAAATCAAGGCTGAGAAAGGTTTCAGTGACTTGTCAAGGTCACACAGTTGAAAACAAGGTAAAGTCAATATTTGATTTAGTGTCTGCTAGACTTCAAAGAACCCCTTGTTCTCAAACTGTGCTCTGAGACACCTATGGTGCTCTTGTTAATTCACAGGGATACATAGGTCGTTTTGAATATTTGAGGAAGCAAAACAATACTGACATAACTCAGATACTGTGTGAACTGCTACCTCCATCCAGGTAGCTCTCAGTTTCAACATGAGATTGCACATTCCTTTTGATGATAATGTTTGTGAAGCTGAGTTTTTGGTGGTTGCTGTGATCAAACAAGTGCCCCCTGAAAATAAATGTAAAACAGAAATTAGAGTGGCAGTATCTATTTGATTCTAAGATTTGGGAAGGTAGGTGGTATTCAGCAGGTGCACACATTCCTTTAATATGTAGTTTTGATTATTTAAAAATGAAATAAAAATACTGTTTGCTTTTAATTTATATGCATTATTTTCCAATGACCACTAAGTAGGGCATAGATACATACTATGTTGTTTGAACCTAATTACTTAAAAAATGGAACTGTCAGGTATTTCTTTTGGTCTAGGGTCCTTAATCAAAATTATTAAATCACTAAAGGCATCTGCATACCAAGAAGCCAGGAACCTCTAGCCTATACTTAGGTCACGGCTTTATTCACTGTACCATTCACCTTTCTTCTTTACCTCCTCCTCCCCTGCCTTTCTTACTCCACAATACTCTCCATCGTAATATTTTTACCTTTACTCATAACCCTATATCAATGTATTAATTACATAATATGATGTATTATATCATCAGAGTTAAGAAGATTTTATTTTATTGGCCAAATAGTAGATTGTTGTTAAAATACAACAATAAAATATAACTTTTTGTTCTATTCAACAAAAAGGTGATACAATTTGGACAGTTATGGTAGCCAACACCCAATCACTGACTCAAAAAAAAGTCAGAAAAATTGCCTTTGCCCTCAATAAATTTCCTATGGGTGAAAAGACAGACATGTTACCAGAGCTACAACACTAGGCAATATCAGTCATTCGCTTATTCAACAGATATTTATTGTGCCCTTACTCTATAGTAGGCACTGTGCTAGATTAGACCTTGGGCAGGCAATGGACAAGATAGACATGGTGCCTGCCTTCATGTCTGAAGCTAATAAATAAAATAATCCTAAATGTTTTAATTATATTTAATGCAAATAAGCAGGGTGCTCAAAGGTTCCTACAGATCAAGGAAGGCATTTCTGTTGAGGTAATAATTGTTGAGCTAAAAATGAAAAGATGAGGACGTTCTAGCCATGAAAAGAGCTGGTGCTACAGATTGAGTTTGTGTATCCCCTCAAAATTCATTTGAAAATATATGTGATGGTATTTGGAAGTGAGGTCTTTAGTAGGTGATTAGTAAAGGTAGAGCCTTCATGAATGAGATCAGCACTCTTATAAATGAGACCATAGCAGGCTCCCTGGCTCCTTCCCTCATGTGAAGTCACAGAGAGAAGATGGCCATCTTCGAACCAGAAAGCAAGCCCTCACCAGACATTACACCTGCTGGTGTCTTGGTCTTGGACTTATCAGCCTCAGTACTGTGAGAAATAAATGTGCTTTGCTTATAAGCCACCCAGCCTGTGGTTTCTGTTATAGCATTTTGAATGCAGTCAGACAGTGAAGAAAAAGCAAACATAAACCCCACAAAGCATGCATAAAGAACAATGAGAGCAGAAGATAACGTTCATATCTTCTTGTCCTCCTTATTCATGTGGCTTTACCGGCTGTATTCTCTGTTTAGCATAGCTAAAACTCTAGGCATAGCATTTGTAAATAGAAAGTGATCAATAAATGTTGACCTTTCCTTTTCCCTATTTCCTGCTGCATTTCCCTTTTTCCTGCTGTATATTTGTAATCTACTTTTTTTCTGTTTTCTGCCTCTGGTTCTGCCTACCTCAGTTTGTTTTTTTCCCCCTTGGATTTCCATATTTAACCACATAGATAAATATGCCATGTATGTGTGATACCCTCCTCCAAATTCTTGACAGTATGAACTAAATAATCACTCAAAAATGGTATACAAGGGAGAAACAAATAATGAAAATGCTTAATATACACTGATTAGTTAGATGCCTGATTATCTTTTTTGTTATCTGGAAGCTGAAAAGATGGAGTATAGCACCATAATTTGGGTACGATGATTTCAAAAGAAAAGATGATACTGTGAGCTATAGTCTCTCCTTGTTCTTAGATTGCTAAAAGTTGGGAAAAGATCTAGACAGGGTCTCCAACCTTTTGGTGTCTCTAGGCCACACTGGAAGAAGAAGGTTGTCTTGGGCCACACATTAAACACATTGCAACAGGTAATCACACAAAAAACAGTATTTTAAGTAAATTTATGATTTTGTATTGGGCTGCATTCATAGCCACCCTGGGCCACATGCAGCCCACAAGCCATAGGTTGGACATTACTGATCTAGAAACTCGACTTGAGAAAAGGTATTGAAGTGGGGGTTTGAAGATGGTGGTCAAATAGTGGAAGCTCAGCCACTTGCTTTTGCCCTAACTAGGATTCTCCGCTGATTTTCTGACAAATAACATGAACAATCAATGAAATCTTGGCTGATATGAAGTTTTGAGACGAGGAGTACAGAAGACACTTCACAATGAGTGGTAAAGAAACTTTAGAAGTCCAAGGGGAAATACCTTGTGTGTGGTGCCTGTAGCAGCAGAGATTGGTTAGAAATTGCAGCTTCGTGGCTCCCTCCCCTCCTAGGGCAGGGACCCCAGTCCCGAGCAGGGAGTCCATAAACTCTTTCCAAGAGTGATGCGGAAGGATGTGGGAGGTCAGGGAGATCCAGGATACACACACATAGCAAGTAGCATGTCCATAGCTGCAGTGCCAAATGCCAACTTGGAGAGTGCCAGAGAGAGAGAGAGGGACTCTAATCTGTACCTGAGTTGGGTGGAGGCAGGATGCGGTCAGCCATACCCCTGAGAGACTTCTGGCTTTTTGGAGAGGGAAAGCTTGGAAAGCCAGACAGTGACTTGGTGCTGCAGTGGGTGTGCCACAGAGAGACTTTTCAAAAGGGGAACTGAAGTGTGCAGGGCAGGGACTCTGTGTGCAGCTGCCCTGCCAACAAAGGAACAAGACTGAATGTGTGGTTTGCCCCCACTGAATACAGCTGGGCAGGGAGAGCAGAAAATTGCACAGTAAAGGGATTCCTGGCCCTACCCCAGTGCAGCTAGCAAGCCAGGGGTTATGCAAAACAGAGAGTTTGGGACTGCGTCTACTGTGAGAGCAGTGGGCTGGGAATTAGATGGGCAATAATTGAGTGCTTCAGATTATTTACAGCCAGGCCACCCCCCCCCCTTCCCCAACAGAATTCAAACCTCTGGGAAGGGAAGGTTGTATCCAGCCCTGACCTCCTGCAGAATTGCAGGTACCATATTCAATGGGGAAGCTTGGCAGGACAGGCTCAAGAATCCCCTGCAGGGTGCATATCTGCAGGAGGAAGGCAATAGAAACTCCAAATAGACTCATTTTGAACTTCTCTCAGAAAAACAAAATGCACTAGTTTCTAGGGTCCTATTCCACTGAGGCCCACAAGATAGGGAGATCACAAATTGGGGCAGCAAAGGGAAATCAGAGCTCTGCTTAGCCTTGTCTCTCACACAGAGCTGCCAACAGCACCAAACAGGAAAGAACTGATCTTCTTAGACAGATTAGCCCCTTCCTTGAAACAGACAGCTAGTTAATCAGAAACTATACATTATTGGAAACAAGCTAGGATGGACCAAGATAGGTGGCACAGGGGCGGGGGAACACACAACTACAGTTTTCCCAGAAGATTGAACAGCACCTCCCGGGGGAGAACCAGGGGGCTTGTCATCCTGATTGCAATAGAAGGCCCCTCTAGAGGCAGGTGAAAATGGTACATGCGGTGCTGCCAGAAGTTAGATGATCCACCCCTGGACCTTCAGCTGATACAAAGCCAGAGGTGGATCCCCAAAGAGAAGACAGAAGGCAAATGTGAAACTGCTGAGATAAATTCCACCTCATTCTTTTCCAGAATTTGCATTATTTTTACTCTCCTGTGGTCCTTTAACATTTCTTCATTTTCTTTAAATGTATTCCAACTAACTCACTATTTTTATCTTTTATTTTTTATTCTTTTTATTTAGATTTTTACATATTTTTAATCTTATTTTTATTTCAAATGTCACTTTGTATGCTTCCTTTGTCTTACTCCATCTTGTCTCCTTCCTGACCTTTCTTATTTTCATTGTAAATTTTATTTACTTCCTCTCTACACCTTGTTCCTATTCCCTACTCTTACTATTTCTCCTCCCTCTACCCTCTCAAAATCATTCTTCCTTCCTTTAGTCAGCTCTCATTCTTTTTCTCTTTTTTATAATATTCTTATTTTTTTACACCTTTATAAATTATGGCTTGTTTGGCATGGATATTGTGGTTATTGCTCTTTTCCCTTCAATTTGTTCACTATTTTTTTTTATTCCAAATGTCATAGGTTACTCTCTCCCTGTCTTACTCCATTTTGCCTTCCTCCTTCACTTCCTTATTTGAGTTTGGATTTTATTTTTTCCTTACTCTTAGCCTGGATTCTATTCCTTAATCTTATTATTTCTTTCCCCTCTATCCTCCCAAATAACATTACTGTAGACATCTCATGTTCTCTTTTCTCTTCATTGTAATATTCTTATTCTTTTTCTACCTCTATTAATCTTTGCTCATAGTTCATTATCGACCTCATTGTAGTTTTTCTGTAATTTTTTCCTATTGGTTTACAATATTTGTAATTTTATTTCAAACCTCATTTATACTCTTCCCTTTTCTTCATTTTGCCATCATCCTTCCTTCTTTTACTTATGATTTAAATTTTATTGTCTCCCTTTCTTCACCTTGTTTCTATCCCCCACTCTTATTATTTCTGCTCCCTCTTCTCTCTCAAAATCATTTTTTCTCCTTTAGTCATTTCATATTCTTTTTTCTATCTTATGATATTCTTAATCTCTTTCAACCTTTATTAATCTTTGCTTATTTGCAGTTGATATTGCTTGTGTGGTTTTGGCTTTCTAGGTGGTATTACTTTATTAACCAGCACCTGCACAACAGCATACAAGATGTGGTAGGGGTTGTGACTCCTACTCAGACAGCCAAAGGGGAGGACCCACCAATCAATGAGCCATCAATATCAAAGCCCAAATACAAGAAGAGAATCCACATGAACTGAATAAAGGGCATCTTTAAGCATAAAGGTCAGGAGATTAAAGAGACTGCACTACTGAGTCCAATAGAAGCCCGTTGCATGAAGACAGGCAGTCAAAGCAGAGCTACCTAAAACACAGAAACAAAAAATGTTACCTAAAATAGGGAGACAAAGAAATAACCCACAACTGAAAGGAAAGGAGAAATCCCTAGAAAAAGAGCTAAATGAAATTGAGGCAAGCAGTCTATCAGATATAGAGTTCAAAATGATGGTTCTAAGGATGTTCAAGGAACTCAATGAGAATTACAATGAAGTTCATGAAAGCTATAAAGAACTTAGTGAGAACTACAGTAGCATGAAAAAGAACACAGAAACTGTGACTAAGAACCAGGAATAAATGAAGAATGCAATATCTGAAATGAAGAATACACTAGAAAGAATTAAAATCAGGCTAGATTAAGCAGAAGACCAAATCAGTGATCTGTAAGAAAAAGTAGGAAAAAATACCAAGTCAGAGTAATAAAACAAAACAAAATATAAGACTCAAAAGAAATGAGGATAGTTTAAGGGATCTTCAGGACAACATGAAACATAACAATATTTGTATCATGTGAATACCAGAAGGAGAAGAAAAGAAGTCAGCAGTAGAAAACGTGTTTGAAAAAATAGTGACAGAAAAATTCCCTAACTTGGTGATGGAAAAAGTCACACAAGTTCAGGAAGCACAGAGGGTCCCAATCAAGATGAATTAGAAGGGGCCCACTCCATAACACACACTAACTAAAATGGCAAAATTTAAAGACAAAAAGAGCATTTTAAAGAAAGCAAGCGAGACACAGCCAGTAACATACTAGGGAGCTCCAATAAGGCTGATGGCTGATTTCTCAAGAGAAACACTATAAGCTAGAATAAATTGACATGAAATATTCCAAGTAATGAAAAGCATGGGCCTGCACCAAGACTACTGGTTCCAGCAAGGTTCCCATTTAAACAGAAGGTGAAATAAAGAGTTTCCTAGGCCAAAAGAAAGCTAAAAGAGTATATCTCAACCAACACAGCATTGCAAGAGATGCTAGTGGAACTGCTAGAAGGAAGAAAAGAAGAAGGAAAAGAAGAAGGAGGAAGAGAAGGAGAAGAAGAAGAAAAAGAAAGAGAGAGAGAGAGAAAATAGGTTACACAGGTATAGAAAAAATGGCGATGAATAATCATCTATCAATAATAACCTTAAAAGCAAATGGATTAAATGCTATAATCAGAAGACATATGGTAGCTGAATGGATAAGAAAACATGACTCACATATATGCTGTCTATAAGAGACCCACCTCAGAACAGAAGATATACACAGGCTGAAAGTTAAGGGATGGAAAAAAATATTCCAACCAAATGGACAGGAAAAAAAAGTTCAGGTAGCAATACTTATATTAGACAAAATGGACTTCAAAACAAAGGACATAAAAGAGAAAAAGAAGGTGACCACATAATACTAAAAGGATTAGTTCAACAAGAGAATATAACCCTTATAAACACATATGCACCCAACATAGGAGCACCTAAACATATAAGGAAAATCTCGGAGGACTTCAAGAAAGATATCAAAAGATACACTTCTAGTCAAGATAGCAGTGTAGGCAGACTTGGCTCGCTTCCTCCCACAAACACATCAAAATTACAACTAAAATATAGAACAACCATAGCTCAGAACCATCATAAGTTGAATGGGAATCTGACAGCTACAGAATTAAAAAAGAAAGATATCAACAGCAACACAGTCATTGTTGGGGATTTTAACACCTCATTGCCAACAACAGATGGGTCTTCCAAACAAAGAATCAACAAGGATATTGTGGCACTGCACAACACTCTAGATTGAATGGACTTCACTGATATATATAGAACCTTTCATCTCAAAGAAGCAAAATATTCATTTTTTTTCAAATGCACATGGAACATTTTCAAAGACAAACCATGTAGCACACAAAACAAGCTTCAACAAATTCAAGAAAATTGAAATCATATTAAGCATGTGCTCAAACCACTGTGGATTGAAACTGGAAATTAACCTCAAGGAAAAAACCTAAACACATTTAAATACATGGAGACTGAATACCATGTTATTAAATAATAAATGGATTAACAATGACATCAAGGAATAAATAAAAAAGTTTCAGGAAACAAATGAAAATGAACATATAACAACCCAAAACCTATGGGACATAGTGAAGGCAGTCCTGAGAGGGAAGTTCATAGCAATAGAGTTCTGCTTAAAGAAGATAGAAAAATTTCAAATAAACAACTGAACTCTGTCTACAAGAGCTAAAAAACGACAACAAACAAAGCCCAGAGCAAGTAGAAGGAAGAAAATCATCAAGGTCAGAGAAGAATTAAATGTCATAGAGACTAAAAAAAGCTATTCAAAGGATCAATAAATCCAGGAGCTGGTACTTTGAAAAGATAAATTGACAGTCCTTTAACCAGATTCATCAAGAAAATAAGACAGAGGAACCAAACAAGTAAAATCAGAAATGAAAGAGAAGTTATAAATGATACTGCAGAAATACAAAGGATTGTAAGAAATTACTATGAACAACTATATGCCAAGAAATTGGACAACCTAAGCAAAATGGAAAAATTTCCAGAAACATACAATCTTCTAAAACTGAATCAAGAAGAAGCAGAAAGCCTGACTAGACTGGTAACAACTAGTGAAATTGAAGCGGTAATCAAAAAATGCCCTGCTCACAAAAGCCCTGGACTGGATGGCTTCACAGGTGAGTTTTACCAAACATTTCAAAAAGAACTAACTCCTACCTTTCTCAAACTATCCTCAAAAACTTAAGAGGGAAGATTTCCAAACTTTTTATGAGGACAGTATCATCCTAATTCCAAAACTGTAAAGACACAACGAAAAAAGAAAACCACAGGCTAATGTCTCTGGTGAACACAGATCCTTAAATCTTCAACAAAATATTGGCAATGCAGGTTCAGCAATATATTAAAAAGGCCATACACTATAATAAAGTGGGATTCATCCCAGGGATGCAAGGATGATGCAATATTTGCAAATAAATAAATGTAATACACCACATAAACAAAATGAAAGACAAAAATCACATGATCCTATCAATAGATGCGGAATAAGTATTTAATAAAACCCAGCACTCGTTTATGATAAAAACACCCAGAAAGGTGGGAATAGAGAGAGCATTCCTCAACATAATAAGGGCAATGTGCCTGGAACCTACAGCCAACATTATACTCAATGGGCAAAAACTGAAAACTTTCCCCCTAAGTTTAGAACAAGATAAGTTTGTCTACTTTCACCACTCTTATTCAACATAGTACTGGAAGTTCTAGCCACAGTGATCAGACAAGAAATAGAAATGAAAGGCATGCAGATTGGAAAGGAGGAAGTAAAACTGTCATTATTTGCTGGCAACATGATAGTGAACGTAGAAAACCTTATAGTCTCCACCAAAAAACTACTCGACCTAATAATGAATTGGAAAAATAGTGAGATACAGTCAATACTTAGAAAATTGAAGGCATCTTTTTATACCAACAATAAAATATCAGAAACAGGAACTAGGAAAAATATCCCATTTGCTACAGCAGCAGATAAATAAAGTACCTAGGATTAAAATTAACCAAGGAGGTAAAAGACCTATACTCAGGAAACTTATAGAATACTGAAGAAAGGAAATGAGGAAGATGCTAATGAATGAAAGCATGTACCGTGCTCATGTATTGAAAGAATTAACATAATTAAAATGTCTCTACTACCCAAAGCAATCTATAAATTCAACAAAATTCCTATTAAAATACCAATGGCATATTTCACAGATCTAGAACAAATATTTCAAAAACTTATATGAAACCAAAAGAGACCCTAAATAGCCTCAGCAATCTTCAGAAAGAAGAACAAAGTAAAAGGGATCACAATACCGGATATCAAACTATATTACAAGGCCAGTGCCATCAAAACAATCTGCTACTGGCTTAAGAACAGACACATAGATCAATGGAACAAAATAGACGTCCTAGAAATAAAACAATGTTTCCATGGTCAATTAATATTTGACAAAGGGGGCATGAGCATACAATGATGTAAAAATAGCCTCTTCAATAAATGATGTCTGGAGAACTAGACTAGCACATGCAAAAAAATGAAACCAGACCACCAACTTATACCATACACCAGAATAAACTAAAATTGGATAAAAGATTTAAATATGTCATGATACCATAGAAGTCCTAGAGAAATACATAGGCAGTAAAATTTCAGATATCCCATGTGACAATATTTTTGCCAATATGTCTCCTAGGGCAAGGGAAATAAAGGAAAAAAATAAACAAATGGGACTACATCAAAATAAAAGATTCTGCACAGTTAAAGAAACCATCAAAATGAAAAGTGAGTGGACCACATGGGAGAACGCATTTGTCCATGATACACTGGATAAGAATTTGATATCCAAAATATGTAAACACTAGGAAGACAAATAATCCAATTAAAAGATGGGCCAAAGACCTGAATAGACACTTCTCCAAGGAGAAGACATATTAAAAGATGCTCGACATCACTAGCTGTCAGAGAGAAGCAAATTAAAACCACAATGAGGTATCACCTCACACTGGTCAGAATGACCATCATTAAAAAATCAACAAACAATAAGTGCTGATGAGGCTGTGGATAAAAGAGAACCCTGGTGCACTGTTGGTGGGAATGCAGACTGGTGCAGACATTGTGGAAAACAGTATGGAATTTCCTCAAAAAACTAGAAATGAAACTGCCTTTTGGCCCAGTGATTTCTCTGCTGGGAATATACCATAAGAATCCTGAATCACCAGTTCAAAAGCACTTACACACCCCTATGTTCATAGCAGCTCTATTTACAATACCCAAGTGCTGGAAACAGCCTAATTGCCCATCAGTAAATGAGTGCATCAAAGAATTGTGGTCTATTTAAACAAAGGAATACTACACAGCAGAAAGAAAGAAGGAGCTTTACCTTTTGTGACACCATGGATGAAACTGGGAAATATTATGTTATGTGAAACAAGCCAGTCAGTGAAAGGTAAATACCATATGATCTCACCTATAAGAGGAATCTAATAAACAAAATAAACTAATGAACAAAATATAACCAGGGGCATGGAAAAATAGAACAGACTGACAGTGACCAGAGGGGTGGGGGGAGGGGATAATGGTGGGAAGAAGGGGAAGGGACTAGTCAAAGGACATGTATGAATGACCTATGGACATGGACAATAGGGTGGGAATTAACGGTGGGAGCAGGGCATGGGATGGGTGGAGGAGGGCAAAGGGGAAAAATTGGAGTAACTGTAATATAATAACAATAAAAAACAAGAAAAGTATTGAAGTTACTAGTGAAAAAAAGGAGTGGATCAGAAATAAATATAAAGCTGAACGTTGAACTTCAATATTCTCTCTGCAGAGCTTTGCTAGTGCAGCTAATTAAGACACTTAGGCAATAAGAAGCCATCCTAGATTTTTTAAAAGGGCCAAATATATGGTGATGGAAGATGATTTAACTTTGGGTGGTGGGTATACAATGTAATATACAGATGAAATGTACACTTGAAACCTATATGATCTTACTAACCAATGTCATCTCAATGAATGTAACTAAAAATTAACAAATAAATAAAGAACTTTAGACAGGACAGCAAAATTAGATTTGTGCTAGAAAGATTATTGGTAAGGCCAGGAGGGAGCTGAGGACAAGGTGAGCCAAGTAGACAGTTTTTACACTAATGCAAGACAGAGTTGAGGACCTCAAAAGATCCAGGAAAAACAGCTGCAAATGTATAGGCTTTGGTGATTGTTTGGAAGGGGAAGGAGTGGGTAAAAGTGGGGAAAAGGAATCAGAATACCACCCAAATTTCTAGCTTCAGTAAAGAAGTAGATAATAATGGTGCCAGTTGAGATCAGGAATACAGGTGCAGAAGCAAGTGAGGGAAGAACCATTCAGTTTATTTATGGATTTGTTAAGCTTGGAGTACTTGTGAGACAATTTTAAGATCCATTTCCTCCACTAAGATGATTATTAAATTCTTGACCAAAGCGATCTTTTTCTTACCTTACCTATTGCATCCTTGTATTAAGCAATACAAGGATGTATTTTAGAATCTCTTTTAGTAAAATTACTCAGTTTATGAATTATCATGATCTCACAGTTATTTTGATGTTAAACTGATTACATGGGATTTAAATACAAAGTATGTTTTTACTATGCACCTGTCAGTTGTTTTTCTGCCTTTTTTGTACTATTGCAATATCTCAGACATTAAAGAAACGTATGTTGCTCTACTATAGCATAGCTGTAATGTTTTGGAAAGGAAAAGTAAATAATACTTATTTTATAAGCAAAGAGAAAAGGGCAACAAAAATGCATGTTTACTTAAATTTTCTTCCCTACATACCTGTATGCATGCCTTTCCTCTGGGCTGGCTGGAATGGAATCTGCACTGACAGGCCTGCACACTGTGCTTAATTTTGCTCAAGCTTTTCCCTTGGCCTGGAATACCATCCTCTTTTTTTGACTTTAAAATAACCACCCAATCATTAATATATAATTCAACATTAAACTGCCTCAAGTAACTTTTTAACCAATAGGCAATGATTGCTTATCTCTCTAGTTTCTTAGAGTATTATATTCCCCATTACACAACCAACCTTGTAATCGTATTTCATATATTTCCCAATTACTTCAAATGTGTTAAGTTGACCTGGCTAGGTCCTAAATGAGTGCGGAAACTATGCACACATCTTGTATTTCTTCTCTCTCTCCAACAGGGTTTAGCACAGTGCTAAATATACAGTTGGTGTTTAATCAGTGCAACAAATTGATGCTCTGAAATGCAGATTTGTAAAAGAGTTTTGCCAATATAAATTTTAGAGAAGCAGTTATAGCAACTTCTAGATATTTTCATACCAATTATGTTTCTCACGAAGACAAAAGGTGATAAGCAAATAATTGGAAGAGTTGATGAGATAGTGCGGAGGTGGCATACATGTAGTTGAATTCTTTTCAGACCAAAAAAAATTGGTAGGGATGAATATATAACTCATTCTCAAACATACAAATGAAGCTCACATTATTAAATTGAAAAACGCTGAATTTCTAATTCATCTCCTCTTATTTTGTTGTTAATAGTAGTGTTTCCTTAGAAAGAGTGCAACCAAAACACAAAAACATTAAAAAAATTTTGCCTCTGAATCTGAATTTTACTGAGATTTACAGAATAAAAATATATTCAGTTAGCCACTTCTAATGACTCATACAATAAAAGTTTGGTGTTGCCAAAAGGATATCATGAAAATGATATAATGAATGTACTGGCTGGGGCTAGCTGGGTGAGCAAATTATTTTTTCTGTGTGTATTGGAACTTTTGGAGCTGTAGTAATGATTTTAGGCCATGAAGGTATCATCCATCTCTCTGTGATTCATTAAATGCAGCCCTCATAGTTTGAAATAGTAGAGAGACTGCATTTATACTTTGGGAAATAAACTGTACTTTTTAAGTAAAATTATTCAGTTTAAAAATATAACATATCATTTAGTTATTAAAAAAAATCCAAACCACACTGGCAATTACCAATAACCTTGAAATACCTCCATTGTAATCTCCTTTGGGGCTACAGGCCACTTGTGTTCATATTTCTCTTTCACAGTTTGCTCCGTGTTAGCAGTTGGATTTGAATTCTCAACACGCACTCCATGGCTTGGCTTACCCACCAGATTTTGAACAGATTTTACCATATTCTTTAAATCCTCTGGGTAAGGAGTTGGATATCGTTTTAGGTTTATTTCAACCTAGAAGTTTATAAAAAGAAATTTAACATAGAAATACCTTCAGCAAGCATGTTCACAAAACTACTCCATTTTTCATGTGGTATCATAAGCAAATGCAGTATAGTGAGTGTGGTGCTGGCTGAGAAATTGCTCCATAGAATAGAAGAGTTAGTGTTTGTCTCCCACTGTGCATGTGGGACTTCCCATCCCTACCTACCCTTGCAGATTAAGCCCGATTTTGGGATTATATCCTATCTTTAGACCTACCCTATAATGGTTGAAATAGCAGTACATCCAACACTTAAGTGACTGGTAATCTCTGAAAAATTTCATTGTAGTTATTAGCTGCTTTTATGTTTCAGAGGCTCTTTCTTTCCTTGACTTAATTATTTATATCATTATTTTGATGTTAAAATATATTTGAAATATTAGTGCAGGTGATGGAAGAGACCCCAAAAGATTTACAAGTGGAATGAATTATCCTTAAAAAAATCAGGAGGTGACAATATCTGCTACCAAAATATCAGCTCTATGTTAACTAGCATGTTACATCAAAAGGTAGGGTAGCTAACTCTCATTAATATTTAAGAGAATATATTTCAGGGTGGCTTTAAATTTAATCTTTAACCTAATAAAGTAATGTGCTTTTTATGTAATATGTTACAATAAAGAGAAATTAAATAATTGTGAACATTTTCTAAGATATTCTAGGTAAATATATACATTTTGGCTTATGTCTATCCAGATAGTTATTTCCATTCTTGAACTGCTTTCTGGTGTGTCATGTGTATGTTAATGATTGTTAATGATTATTTTTCCCATTTAATTTAGACAGAAAATATGAGATATTCCATATGGAATATTCAAACATCACAGTACTTATAATATTACTTAAATAGAATAGATACAAATTGTTATTGCTGATTCAAAAGGAATGGGAGGAAACTAAGGGTCAGATTTACTTGGCCAGACTTGTTAAAAAATCGTGACTTTTTGCATCTGAGTAGAACCAACTTTACAAAATGGAATGGCTTATGTCATTGTGGAAAGTATGTGTCTTCGGAAAGTGTTTGTGGGGAAGAGGTTGAGGAGGAGCAGGTGGAAGACAAGCTTAAGAAGTGTGGGAATGAGGAAGAGAGAAAGAAAGAGGGAAGGGCACACACATCCCCCTCCCCACACACCCATGTAATTCATGGGATGTAAGAGACTGTGGTGGTGGTATAGATTGGAGGATTATGAATATGAACTCAAACACTTTTGCTCATCTGCAGTTTTAGCAAATCCACCAACTTTGTCATTCTAGTGTTTCATCTTTCTTGTGGCTCATTTTCTGCCTCAAATACTGCTATTGGATTTCCCTAGATGATTTCTAATATTCCTTTCCATACCAAAAATATAAAATTCTTTTCCCATAAATTTTTGGAAAGCTAATGAAAAACCAGATACTTTTGCTAGTGTAAATAATGTTTAAATATAATTTAATCTTTCATACTCCCAAATAAATAAGGATGAAATTAATAGCATATAGAAATAATGTTACAAAAATATAACCCAAGAAAAATTTGGACTTTACAGAAAAAGTGTAAGTTGTTAAAGTATAATATAAATATATGTAAGGGTACTTAATTTACAATGCATTCTTCAATAAACGTGAAAAGAATGATTCCATATTAGACAAGGTCCATTTGAATGCATGCATATTGGATACGCTGTTTGAATTGTGGTAGAAATGTTAATCACAAATTAAATCTATGCTTTAAATTATATTGTTGAACTTGTTTCAAAGTACTTGATATTAAAGGACTAAAAGTCAAACTCTACATTTAAAAATGTAAATTACAGAATGGTATGACTGTTATGCCAATTAAAAACATGTTTTAATTTTTAATTACCAGTGGAATATGAATGGAAACTATTTTCAAGTAGGTCATTAAATTAAAATTCTATGTACCTTAAAGTATCCTCAATGCTAACATTGTGCTTCTAATTAAATCAAAGGCAAGAATGTGAAGTGTTCTTTAATTGAATTAAGTACTTCACTGAATAATCTCTTTTTTTATAGATCCTGTGTCCCATCTGACACAATTACAGGACTATTTGCTAATGGCTATAGTACCAATATTTTCTGTTTAGTTTATAAGCAAATCAGTGTGATACTGTGGTCACATCACCAGAATAGGTTTGGATATTTTATCTCTGTAAAAAATTTTAAATCTACAGCAAATGAAGCTCAAGCTTTGGGGCTTGTCACTTGCATGTGTTCTTTCTAAAGCCTTGTGAGAAGCCCTATTTATGTGTTTGCGTGGTTATTTTATATTTTTGTCTTAAAGAGGCCCCTCTTAAAACTGGAAACTTCAGGTCTCATAAAACTTGGATTTGTTCCACCCAGACAATTTGCTCCTTTCTTCCCGTTTACTAGTCTCTCAGTGGAACTTACTGGACTTGGAGTCCGAAGACCTAAATAGAAGCCAGGGTTACCTAGACTAGCTATCAGTTTTCCACTGACATCACATGGGAGTGATGATCTCTCTCCCACCCACTTGTGTTAATGGAGAGCTAAAATGAAATAATATATGTGATAGTCCTTTGAAAATTTATGGATTTTATGCAGAATTAGATACTATTTCTAATATCGTATTCTACTTATATAATTTAAAATCTGGATTCCTTTAGCACTCTAGATTCTACTATACATGTCTAACCACAATACCTGTAACTAAATTGTTCTTCAGATTGTATGCAGCCACAACTATGATTTCTTCAGCATTTGCCATGTATCAGGTACCATGCAAAATGTTCTATAGAGGCATTTATTTTAGTATTAGTTATTGATATAGTAATACTTATTCATTATTTACCACACACCTTTAAATAATTAACAATTAATAATAATTAATACTTTATGATTATAACTAAATCTTATGACCCATTCAAGCATATTGCCATTTTATGGGGGAAAAATAACTCAGGGACTCAGACAGTATAGGTTACTTGCCCCAGGTCACACAGCTAATAGTGTGGCAATGCCCAAATTCAAACTCAGCTCTTTGACTCCTAAGTCTATGCTACATAAGTGTTACTCGGCTCAGAGCTATTCTCTGTTATAGGTACAGGACATATTTGTGCCATCTTGTGAAAGAAATACCATAAGTGTAAAAGGTAAATTTTATTGAGTTAAATTAGATGATTTCAATTTTTATAACAATTAAATTGTATTAATAACTCACTAATGCCCAAATACAAAAGTAATTTCTACATATTTATATATATATAGGCTAAAAATATTCTCTTATTCTAACATGGGATGAAAATATATATAAATTTATTTATTATACATGTAGTTGGAAAAAATCTGTCAATTATGTTCTTACCAAATGTTGTGTATATCACTCACCATAAAGTATTTGCTCATTTCACATAAACATTTTATTAAAATGCAAGATATTTACTGAAATGCTATTTATTTTACTTTTTGGAAATAGAAATGTTTCACAATATTCTCTACATCTCAGATCTAAACCAGTGCAGTAAATGCAAATAGCAGCTGCAAGATGTTGGAGACTCCCCAAAATTCAGCAATGAAAAAAGAATTAGTGCTCATAATTAGGGTATTTAGAAGTGATATTTTGACTTTATACAGAGCTGTGGTTTTCTTATGTAATGATTACATTTTAATTTAATTTGATTGTAAATTCCAGTAAGAGAAATAATAGTTAATGCTTTGATTATTGATTGTTAAGTACTTATATTAGAAGTTAAATGGAACATTTTACACACAAAGGAAATGTATAGCAGTTTTCATTAGGAAAATGCACTTTCAGCTTGCCTTATATTGTAGAAAGAATATAAGACAGAATAAGAATCTGGTCCATTACATGTGGATGACAAAGTTTACCAAAAAAATGCCGTGTTTTTTTCACATCCCATTAAGACTTGTTTTTCCCCCTTAAACTCTTACAAACCCAACCCTCAAAGGTAAAAGAAACCCTACTTGCCACAACTCACAAACCAATCTTCTCTTACAGGAATTCTCATCTGTGCCTTAAAGGGAAATTGGTACTTTTTGATAGATGCCATCTTTGTGCTTAAAGTTTACTCTCAGCAAATCTCAATTCAAATCCCATGCTATTTTGAGAATTAAGTTTAGATATTTAATCTTTCCCAGAATTAATATTTTTAAAAAATGTGTGTATGTGTCAGGTAATTTAGAATTTATCAACAGTGTCATCAACATTCTGCTTGACTATTGGTATTCCCACACTTTAAATTAAAAAATATTAAAAAAACATAATAAAAATGAAGCACCCGATTTAAAAACCATGCCAGATATCCCACTATTAGGCACTTCGTTATGAGGTTCCCTCCCCTCTGACTCAAGTGTTCCCACCCCATTGCCAATGTCAATGAACAAAAATTAAATTGGGATCAAACACTGGCAATCGGTAAGTTTCTGTAATCAACATTTCTTATCCCAAATCATGCAGGACATACCCCATAAACCACTGTTCCAAGGGTGCCTCTATAGGGGAGATTCTCCTACCCCAACACCTAGGCCTACCTGTCTGCCACTTAGAGAGGGAAGAGTGGTGGATTGTGCTGCAACTGGCAATGGAGTGCACATGCTCCTTTCCTGCTGGAGGCCACTTATACAACCCCATGCCAGCTGTGGGTCATTCTGGGGGACGGGCATATCTTGGATCTGCTGATCACACCTGGCCCATGGTGTGCAGCAATCGCCAGACAGTCTGGCAGGTTGCAGAGTAATCCCACGCTGGCCCCTTTCCCAGGGGGCTTGGCAGGAGTGATCCTGTGGGAGAAGGAATCTCCATTTTCTGGGAGAAAGAGGAGCGCTGTAGCAACACTTTCACTTTATCATTTTTCTACTCTTGATTTTTTTCCACTCTTGGTAATGCATTTAAAACAACCATCAGAAAATTAGTTTTAACTCTACATAATAAAACCATACCAATATCATATGAAGCTAAAATGTCACAATTTCTTCACACAATGCAGCATTTATACTGCTCTACACACACTATAAGTAGGGCATTACACTGTAGTCTATTTGGAAGTTGATGGCATATATCACTGGTTCTTTTTTAAGTTTTGTGAAAATTAAACTAAAATTGTGCTATATTTAAAGTATGTGTAATGAACCAGAAAAGTGTGATTAATTCAGTTTCAGATTTCAGTATATTCCACTCATCATATTTTCATGATGATTTATTTAGAAGTTTGTTTGTATTTTAATTTTTCCGATAGCCTATGGCTTTGGAATATTCAAATGAGCTGAAGCCAAGTAGTTTGAGATTTGGGAAACACATATGGCTTAACCACAATATAAATCAACCAAATATAAGTAAACATAGAGAAAAATTTACTCTGAAGTATAATGCACCTATAGTGATTATAAACAAATCTGATCACATAACATACAAACAGGGCTTCTAAATAGTTGTTCGCATTTATCACATTTTATGTTTTTATTGACACATATACAAGTATATTAAATACATTCTTTTCCATTGGGTTTTTGACTATAGATTTTTAGGAAGAAGTATGTAGTTTTTTACATTTAATGAAGCAAAAGAATGAATCAAAGGCCCAGCACACAATGCACCATTCATTAGTTCTGGATTTAACATATGAAATCCTTAAAAAATGTTCTAAAGGTTGTTTTAGTTTAGCATTGTTTTTTTTCTAGGAATTCACAATAAAAATGTCTCTCATTGTCCGATAGCACTAATCAGCTATCCAGAAACACTTTTAATCCAATTTTTAAAGCAAAATTATCATCTTGACTTGGGAATCCCTTTTGGGTTCTCTACAGTGATATAGATATGCATTATCAATTACTTACTGTCTAATTCTAGTAAGGTTCTAAAGTATGTTGGCTTATGAAAGAAGTTCAGAAAATGCGGGACAGAGAGAAGAGAAAAGAACACATCATACAATCTAGGTTTATTAAAAGAATGCGCATACAATTACTTAGGAGATTAATTACTAAGAGTGAGAGCTATTAGTACCCAGGATAAAAAACATACACAAATAATACCATCAAAATTAATAAGAGATTCAAGACGTTGCTATAATAATAACACAAAGATCCGATATTGATAAAATCTATAGGAATCCTAGTATTTCATATTTTAATTAATAAAAATATAGGTTTTAAAATTCAGCCTTGTTACTTGTTATTAGTTCCAATAAAAGATTTTTTAAAAGAATGCTTTAGAGTTAAACAATTAAAATTATTTTCTCTAAGGAACATCACCTGCTATTAGCCCTTACCTCCTTTAAAACTTGTCCTCACATTTAAGAAAACTCATAAATTCTTTTCAAATATCCCAGGAACATAGAATCTTTCAGAGACTTTAATGCCAATGTAATAAATGACGCCATTGGTTCTTCAATAAAATGTATAATTTTGGCCTCATAAAGTCCGCATGCTGCTTTGCTCAGTGGTGAAAAGAAAAGCCTTTCAGTGTTTCAAAAGATACATAAAATGCTTAGGTAAAGCCCATCACTCAGATTTGTTTGCTTTTTTCCCTGGCTTTTTCTCACCTTGAATCTCTTTCATGTTATTCTGTAAGATGGGGTGGCCTATCGAAAGTGCTCAGTCAGAACTGGGGCATCAGTCTCATTCTCAAGCACAGCAATACTTCCACAATTACCATCTTGCTACACATGAAAGGTGGTACCACCATGACACTTAAAGACGTATCTGACCTTCTAGCAGAGATCACTCAGTTTGTCCCAGAGTCTATTCAAATAATGACACCGAACAAGCAAAAATAATGAGAAGAAAGAAGAAAACAAAAATTAAAAGATCACCTTAACTTTCCCATCATTATCGTCATCTTCCTTTTTGTCTTCAAATTCAAAGGCAACAGTCATGCGTTGTTGTCTCTGTTCTTCCCACAGTGTAGGGTTAAAGCTGTCACTGTCTGACTGGAAATCTGTAGTTAGATTCCAAAACATTATTGCTTTATTTTTTTTTACATATAGTGTTAACAGTGGTTAGTACACTTGGCAAACAGTGGTGGTAAATACTACAAACAAATATAAACATTTATAAAAAGGGAAACATAAAGAAAAAAAAGAAAATAAAGAGAGAAAGGAAGAAAGAATGAAGAAAAGGAAGAAAGAGGGAATGAAATTCCCCTGATATTTGTTACATGGTCTTTTAACAACTTGACACAAATTCAGCTTTTCTAAGTATACATTAATTATATATTGAGATTGGGATGTTTTCCAGTGCAAAGAGTGAGCTCTTCATAGGCCAGAAATAATACAGAGCTGTATTAAACATTTAAAAAAATATTGTCTCTTTTAATCTTCATAATAGCACAATGGTAGTACTAACATCACCATCAATTTACTAACGAGGAGACTATGGCTGAGTTTTAAGACTTGCTCAAAGTCATGCAGCTTCTCTGCAGCCATTCACATCTGCATAATTACCAGCCCATATCTGTAACTACCAACCTCTGCAGTATTTTATAGAAGCTACTATATGACAATGGTTTTGCAAATTGTCTAAGATCACACCCTTTTGTGTGTGTGCACCCACATGTGTGTTGGGGGCAGAAATAATAGAAGACAGTTCATTTTTAGGGTTAACAGATATGTGGATAATTTAATCTTCAACATGAAGGTCTCAGTCTAAATATGTCTCAAATTAACAGTGAAAATAAATGGCTTATGAATCTTTGCATCAAAATGTTGGCTATTGATAATATTTCCTTATTTGTTGGAAGGGATTCTGAAAATTCATTTAATACACATCTGCCTTAAAAACCAGAGGGTTGAGGTGACTAAAGGTCAAGAAATTTTTTAATACCAACTCTTCTTTGCAAAGGAAACCAAACCAAAACAAAGCTAATTCCTTAACATCACTTTACCTAACCATATTTACCTCACTCCCTAGGAACAAGTTAGAGATTTAATCTGTGAAACTGGGCTTCAGAAATAACCAATAAATATAAAACATTTTTATTTTTCTCTATACCTTTTTTAAAAGAAATATTTTGATAATCTGGGGATATTAAAATATAAATATAAGTAAAGATAGATGAATAAAAAGTTCTTACATGGGAGCTGGCTTGTACCTTATGTATATACATACTTATCATAGATTCAAAATATTAATTTTATTGAAGTCTGAAAAATGCATATAAAAACAACTCTTCCTTTTTCTTATTCTGTAAGTCCAATTTCAATAAAAATACTCAAAACATCCCCAAATGATTCATTTACATTTATAAATCAAAGACTAAAGATCTTTATTATAGTTATCCATGAAAATAAAAAAATACATATGGAAGTAATTTTCTTTAAAAGTCGGAGTCATTCAAGTGGATGGGGTGGATTTAATTCATGGGTGGATTAAAGTGAGTTTACTCTTCTAAAGATTACTGTGACTGTAAGACTAGAAAATGTGCATGAAAGCTTCTGCTGGGTTCCAAATAGCAAAGGACAAACTTTTAAAAACATTTGATGAGTAATGTGATCATATGATAGAAGATTTAATTATAGAAAAAGGTTTAGTTTTTTCAAAAACTATTGTTATAGTTGCTAATGCTGTTTAGGGGAAACTCAACTTGAAAAAGAAAGTTGAGTCATTATTTGCAAGTCATTTTATTATGGTTGACTCTTAACATGAAATAATTTGAGGTCTGGGATCACTGGACTAAATGTCTAAATTTCATTCATGAAATTAGTGAACACTTTGAATGTTCTTTTATATCTAACTCTTTTTAGCTCATTTGAATGAGCTGAGGACCACTTTTGGTTATATTGACCTGTGCCTTGTGATCCTTCAGGAGAAGAAGTTGATCCTAAAAGTCAATGTTCCTAACATAATGAGGAAGAATTACGTTTTTGGACTTTTACTTAGAATACTGTAGTGTGAAGATCAGATTCATACTTATAGTTAACCTCTAAATGATTCATGTCTGTCTGGTAATTATCTTTATAGGCTTGCCCATGTGTCATTATCCCTGGTCAGAGATCAGCACAAAATGAATCTCTTTGTCCATAATTATAGATGTATAGGAGAAATTTCTACCAACAACTTACCTTCGTCACCACGAGGTTGCTGGGGAAACATGTAGTTTGTCAACACTCTTTGCTTTGTTTCTGGATGCGCTTCAGTTTGTAAAGGGATAAGGGCTTTGGACTGGAAGCAAAACAAAACAAAACAAAACCCCCAAACCATAAATTAGATCAGTAAGCTAGAAAATATGAAGAATATTTGTTTTATGCATGATAACAGTCAATAGTCTGAACTCACCAAGCTGAATGAAAATTTAAAAGAAGAGCAATGGGAAAAAGTAATGAAATTAGGAAGTATAACATGAAATAAGATTATTGCTATAGAATATTCTCAAATTGTAAGGTCTTTATAATGAAATTTTCTTTTTCTCTAGCATACTCTTTCACAAAATTATTTATCATCACTGAACAATATCAGTTTTAACCCTAAAGAGACCTTTAAAAATGTGTTAAATGATTTCAACTAAGTAAAGTTTCGGTATGGTTCTATATGCCCATTCATTTCCACAAGGTGTTACCCAAATATAAGAAACGGAATTTGCTATCAACTTTATGCTATGCAAAAAGTGAAATAAGTCAGGTGGTACAAGACAAAAACCGTTATGATGTCACCTGTAAGGGGAAACTAATGAACAAAACATACGAATGAGCAAAATAGAATAAGAGGTGTGGAAACAAGGGACAGACTGACAAAAACCAGTGGGGAGTAAGGAGGGGGATAAGGGTGGAAAGAAGGGGCTAATCAAGGTACAGGCATGAATGACCCATGGACATGGACAACAGGGTAGGGACTGGCTGTGGGAGCAGGACTGGGAGGGGCAGTGGGGAGCAACCTGGAGAAAATGGGACAACTGTAATAGAACCACAATAAAAGGTTTATTCAATAAAAGGTAAAAAAAGATAATCTATGCATTTAATTAGGTTAAAGCACAAGCATTTATATTTAAGGGCTATTTTTGTAATCAAAGACAGGGTCCACATACAGATAAGCAACTATACTTGTATCTGTGATATCACAATGTATTTACCCCTGGATGGTAATATTTCATTCTCTATTAATTAATTTGATTTCAAAAATACTATTGTGAAAGGGTTCCTAGAACTCTGATATTATATACTATATATGGAGATATATTTGAGATAATTATTTTCTGTAATGTTTTAAAAATTGGCTTATTTTATGACATTTATTAATAGGAATGAAACACAAAGGGATTTGGGATACCGATTTGCCTCATAAAACTGAGTCAGAAACACATTAAATCACTGTTCTAAATAAAACTTAAGTGATTTAGTCACTGTTCTATTTATTCTTCCACAAGAATAATAAATTGATATTAGGGAATTTTTTTTCCAAAGGCAAGACTAAATAGACTGTTGCATTAGCATAATTCACATTAATTCCAGAAATGCTTTATTTATAATGATATACTTATGCCTTGCAAAATCTATCATTCATTGATAAGATATGAATTTGAGTGACAATCTAATTTACTCAGGTAGAAGCAAGTGCTATAGTAACTGTAGAAATACAAGCATTATTCTTATACTTACATTTTACATTTCACAGAGGTTTATTTTAATTTTTTACAATAGTAGCCCGTTATCTAGAAATCTGAACAATGCCACTTGCTTGCTAAGGAAATGGTGAAAAACCAAATTCAACATGGTTTGTTTTCATTTGGCTATTTATATTTTGGGATATGTGTTTAAAAATTTCAGGATTATAAGCAAAGGGTGAGAGAGAACTAACAATTACAAAAAATGTCTATTATCAGTTCTTCTGGTGGCAAATCAGATGTCTTCAACTGTTTCTCGTTACTTTCCAGTTAATAATATGAATTATTAACACTCAATTACTGATTCAATTATAATCTAATTTCATCAGAAAAGAAATAATATCAGAACATTTCTACAGGATATAGTCATGATAGTTACAAAAGATAACTTCAAACTTGCAAATTTATTTAATAAAGTTTAAGAATTAAGTTAATTATAATTAAAACTATGAGAAAAAAGGAACATGAAGGATAATAATTCCCTCTTGTGGGGATTGTGGTGATAACTTTTTATTCTTTACCTTCAGAAGTATAATTAAAGTGTGTCCTCTAAGGACACATATGTACCACGTAGAGCTAAAAATTCACAAAAATGATCATTTTGTCTATTAGATATCTGAGAATGAAGTAGATGCTAAATTGAAGTATTTAAAGAGGTTGAGAATCATAGTTCTGTTTTGTCTGAAACAATAAAATACATATTTAAATCACTAGCTTTATAAAAATCTCTCCTCCATGGGATAAAAAACCTATATTATACACCAATGATCAGGTATCTTTGGTTTAAAAAGTTAGTAATTCAAAGTTTTGATTATAGTTCATCTTAATAAACAAAATAAATCAGGTAATAAAAGTTGTTACCTGATTGTCAGAAAGCCACAAAGCTGCAAGCTCCTTAAGTTTGGTAAATGAGAATGGTAAATTCTTCAATCTGCAAAAACAAGAAGATTCTAAAAATAGCATGGGTAAAGATGGAGAGATTTCTATGGAAACCCTCCATAGAAATCAGAGTTCCCATGAAACCCTCCCTCCAGGTGAAAATTATGGTTCCATCGGGGGGCTGTAATTGAATCCTGTGGGACTTGATCTTCCTATGATAGCTCCATGACCTATTTCTAATCTTACCCACAAGAGTATAGTTAGAAAATTTTGAAAAATGTCTTGCTGAATATTGGGCACCATATTCAATGAATTTTCCTTATTTTCCTGTCTAGAAACCCAGTCGAAACAGGAAACAAGGTTGATTTGACATGACTTACTCTTGTTGCACCAAGCTATGAAGCTTCTTTTCAATCCTGACAAAAATAAAATTGCAATCCTTTTCATAAAAAGTTTTATTCTCTTACATGGGAATACTACTGAGCTACTAAGTGAATGGTTTTTGAAATTAACATTATTTTTTTCTTAAACCAACATACAAATGAGAACCCCCACATTTAACTTTCAGAATTTGAATATTCTTCATGATTCCATAAAAACTAATCTTGGCAGTTTTGTTGCAAAGTGTCTTACTTTATCATATCATCATCAATCTGACTGAAACTCATTAAAAATAAATAGTTCAAGCATTCTATTCCATACTCACTTATCTTCTTAGTTACCTTCAGTCAATATTTTTTTTATCCTTTCCTATTTTTGGAAAATTGTGGTAAAAACAAAGATGAATTGCAATTTTAAATTTTCTTTTTACCATCTACCTGTATAACACTTTTGTCATGTCCTTTCTTTCTTTTATTTTTTATTTTTGTCCAGCTCTGAACATGACTGAATGACCATTTAGTTATCTTTATCATACTTTACAAACCTTAGTACTATTTAGGATTAACTTCTTGGCAATATTTTCACCAGCACTCTGGTGTTGACCATATACACATTGCCCAAGTAATTTACTGGAGGCATAAAAGTATACATGAAAACACATGTGTCTGCATGGATACATATCTATGCACATATTTCATTAATAAATTTTGTAGGTTTTTATTTCAACTATTTTTCATGTCTTCATACTATTATGCTTTCAGTGCATGGGAGGATGTATAAATTCTGGCATATACATTTTACATAATTTAAATATGTAATACATATTTTTAATATAAATAAATATTAAAATTTTGAAGAATCTCTTTTTAAAGTATCTCTTTAAAAATAATGTAGCTGCTGCATATTCTAAAGAAATATTTGCATAGTTACATGATATTTGCATTCCATATACTTCACACACACACACACACACACACACACACACAGAATTTGTTTTCAAAATGATTTTTAAAAGTAATTTGCTCTTAGTAACTAATTAATATGTGATTGTGATATATTGCAGAAATACCTGTTGTCACTCAAATTTAAGACTCTTAGTTTCTGCATCTGTCCAATCTCTTCAGGGAGAAATTCCAGTTTATTGGAGCGTAGAGACATAACTGTTACATTCTTACAGCTTCCGATCTACAGGTAACAACATCAACAAAACAAATGTAAAGAATCACAGTGAAAACTATATTTTTATATTAATTTTTATAATTTATAAAACAATTGAATTAAAGATTTCCTATCACTTTTACCATTCTCTTATGTGTATTATTTTACTTTTTGTAATCTACCTTTTTGAAATATGGGTATTATTTTATGTATATTTCTTTAGCTATTGAGAAAACATACATCTCATTTTTTTTATGTATTAGGAAGGAAGAATTTTCTTTATAATTTTTTACTAGAATATGTAACTTCATTGTTTTTCCTATCATGTTGTTTTTGTCCACCCAAATCAATACTAATACATTTATGTTTACAACAGATTAAACATATTAAAAATGAAGTATTATTGATATTTCTTTGGCAAAATTAGTTTTATTTCATATTACAATGGTATTTGTGATTTTTGCTCAGAATTTTTGGTTCTAAAATAATGATATATGAATTATTGTTCCCTTATTATGGAAATGTTTTATAGGAAATGTTAAATTGAAAGTGTATGTCACAGTTTTTCCTTGACATTTATAAATAAAAATTCTATCTAGAGATGAAAGCTGACAGAACCTCTTGGTGTATCCTGAAGCTAAGATAATATTTTTATGTGACATGATACTTTAAAAAACTTACATTAAAAATCTGTCACTTTAGGAATGAAAATATAATTGTTTCAAAAGGATATCTATTAGTCTTCTTAAAAGAAAACTATATACATTAAATTCTTAAAATCATTTCTCAGCATTAACTCATTTACAATATTTTATTACTTTTCTTTGCAAACCATGTTTAAGTCCAATGTACTTTGTGGGTTGAATATAAAAACTTTTTACTTGTCATTTCGGAAAGACTGATTAGCAAATATATACATAGATGGTATATATATATATATATATATACATATATATGGAGAGAGAGAGAGAGGGAGAGAGAGAGATATTCAAAGCTCATGATACTACACTGCCTTTGCATCTGTCAAGATTTAATCCTAAAACAGAATCATTAAAGATTAATGAATAGAAACAAATTCATTCCTCACTTCTCTGGGTAATTCTGGAAGAAAATTCTCATCCACTGCTAATGTTCGAAGACTATGAAGGTAGCCAATAGTAGAAGGTAGAGACTCCAGTTCATTACAGCTACAGTCGAATTCTTCTAATAAAGATAAACTGGAAAGATAAATACATTAGTTAGACACTAAAATGTCAGATGGCAAAAAAGTTTTGAAAAAGTCACATATCCAGATTCAGCAAGAGGTATTTATCAAACAACTTCATAATTTATATAAATTTATTTTGCCAATTTAGCCAAGTGATTCAATACCATTTAATAAATGGTTCCATTTGGTAAAATATAGTTTCTTTTTCTCACTTTCAAAAGTTTTGTTTGTTTTAACCCAACACAGGTGTCATTTATAGTCAGATGTTCATAATGTGTGACCTTGGAATGAACACATTTAGCTGGAATGAGTAGGTGCGAAGGCATAGTGAGTGGGTCCAAGAAAGGGAGAGTAAAAGGGGCCGACAGCAAGAACAAAATATGGATTAAATGCTAGGTGCTTTACTAAGCATTTTGGGAATATAAATAACTTATTCTATATCTATTACTTTAAAATAATTCTATACCTATTATTTTAAAATTCATTTTACATATAAGGAAATGGCAGCTTAAAGAGGTGAAGTAACTTGTCCAAGGCCTCACACAGTAAGGAAGCTGAACCTAAATGTAGACTATGCTTTTCCACTTTGCCTCGGTTTGCCTCGGTTTGCCTCTGGAGCCAAGTCTACCAACAGGGCTCAGGGCTCATAGCAACCTGCTGATGTGCTTCATTTGACTTACATAGCTCCTTAAAAAGTGGTAAACTCCACAGAATGATCCAGACTTTTGGTACCTCTTAAAAAAGAGAAAAATCCAGCAACACCAGGCCACTCTCCCATGACAAGTAATGGAAATACAAATAATGGCTGCTGCCTTTGGTTACAGTTCTCCAGTTTGACACTATTGCTCCATACTTAGCCAGCTTGACCACAGGTCCACAGGAAGGAATTGTATGAATGCACATTCAAGTTATCACGAGAGAACAAAGACATTTGGATGGCTGGTTTGAGATAACTGGAAAAGAAATAGGGGCTGGCCCAGAGTTAGCACCAGCTGTATCTAAGTTGTCATCGATGTTGTTAATGGTATTACACTGTCACTACAGTAAGAGGAAGGAACCCCAAAGGGGAAATTTCACCCTGATAAAGAGAAGAATGAATTAGAGTTAGCTGGGCTAGACTGTAAAATCAGCTTCTTTTTTTATATCTTGAAACTAGCTAGTTTGACAGCCATTGACTCCCATCATTTAGTTACACAGAAATGAAGCCTATGGGTTTTCAGTTGCTCAGAATGGATTTGTGCTCAAACTGTTAGTTACTAGATATATTATCTTGTGTATCAAAAAATAAAATAAAAACCACAGCTCAATAATCAAAGCTGATTTAATTTACCTGCTAGGTAAGGGAACATACTAGGGAAGAAATTCTCTGAGTAGAGCTCTGAGGGGTCATGGAATTCAGCGCCAAAATGGGGTGCTAATAGTGGGTTATGCTAATTAGGGATTACTAGCATAATTTGCATCATGTAGAGGGTAAAATGAGTTCACAAGTCTAGGTAGAGTTAAGTAAATCAAGCCCCATTATCCTTGGGTCAAAAAAGAATTAATTCAGTTAGGTCCAGCCTGATCCTGATCAAGGTAACTCACTGTTTGACCCTTAACAACCTCAAATGGTTAGAACAAGATGTGGTGAACACAATATTCAACTTTGAATATCATCTTTTTGGTAAGTATTGCTTAAGTGAAAATTTTTTTCTTTTACATAGACCAGTTAGTTATCTAACTTTTCTGTAAGCTTTAGTTTCTTCACATTTGCAATGAGGATTCTAAGAATTCTTGCCTTATGTAGTTGTTCTGAGTATTTCACAAACCATTGTAACTAAAAAATTTAGCACAGTACCTGCCATAAAATACATTCTCAGGATATGTATTTTCTTAGTTATTAGTGAACCCGGGTAAATATGTCTGTAAATCCTTTGAAGTCCCCATGTGCAGGGCTGGTCATGTCACTTGGTGCCAGGTGTGGATGGCTGTGTGACTGTGTGTGTGTGTGTGTGTATATGTGTTGGTGGATACAAGAATCAATGTATTGGGGAAAACTATAATGGTTTTGTTTCTAAAAAAAGGTCTAGCACAGTATTTTACACATAATCCACTTAATATATGCAGTAGAATTGATTAAAATATGTTTCTATCAGTAGTTCGGAGTTATGTACTCAGTGAGTGGTCATAAAAGTACCAGGGATTTTTTAAAAATAAATTTTTTAGATGTATCCTCCACACATGTCAAATTAAACAATTAAAAATATAATTTAAGTATCTTATTTTTTTCTTTCATAAAAACATGTCTTAGTCTTGAATCACAGTAAGACAGTCCTTACTTTGTGTAGTTCTGATATGCACAGATTTCAGTTATTATGCTTTCATTAAATAATGTCCTCATGGCTCAAATTTCAGTTTCCTCAGTATACTAACTTTGAGTAACTTGATAAAATATAAACTTCACTGTTAACTCTTCAGTTCACAAATCACAATGTAAATGAGAGATGAGGGTCATGATCGGTGATTACTCTGAATCTTTTTGTTTCAAAGTCTGTCAGTGATCTGTCTCAGCACATCCACTACTCAGTTCACACACACACAGTAATCACACAGTTATGTTGCTTCCTTGTCAATCAGCAGCAGAGGGAGACTACAGACAGGCACAATAATTTAATATTTAAAGCACTGCTACTGTTGGATAATATTCTTGGTCATCCTAATTCTTTGGGGGATTTAAATAAAAATGAAAATTTGCTTTTTATCACCAGGAACAACTTTATTAATCCAACTAATGGACCAAGGAGTTATTTTAACTTTGAAAGCCTATTATCTTACAAAAATTTTTGAATAAGCTATCAGTGCTACAACTGGGAAACATGCATTAACTTTAGTTATGTCCTGAAAGAAACATGACATAAAGCATACAACTGCAAAACATTAAGCATTGTGGCAGGAAGGAACAGCAAGTAACATAGGTGCAGCATAGCAGAGACTTTTAGCGCACTGTGCAATATAACTGCAGGATGTGAACCAAACATAAGTAGAATTATGGAAGAAATAGCTGACTATTGAAATTTGCCTGCCACTATCAGAGAGACTGTAGCTATGCTGCCAGCAGAGGTTAGTGAAGGCAAACCAGCTGACAGAAATGAGGAATTGGTTGTGATGAAAATGATGATGTTCCAGAGGAAGGGATGCTGGCAATCCCCTTCACATTACAGACCCTCGCAGAGATGTTTCATGACATTGAAAGCACGAGTTTGGTGCTGATCCAAGCTGAAAAAGGAGTCCGGCAGTCCACTGACACATAGAAAAGAGTGTTCACTCTAGTTATGACTCACACGATGCAAAGAAGATAAACACTGTTCGATCTAGACAAGCTTCACTTTTTACAAAGTAAACACCGTAGTTCTTGATGTTACTAATGTTTACACTGACAGTATACTAAATAAATATTGGTTTTACTATTTTTCCATTTTCCTATACATTTATAACCAACAGTAAAAGTATTTAATGGTTTGAAAAAGGTTTTTAAAGACCTTTGTCAGAATAATCATAATTTTCCTCATTGGTTATGTCTGCTTTGCAGTTTCAACTTGAAGCATGGTTGTTTTTCAGTTTCCCACTACTGTGCAAAATGAGAGCTTCCTGCATGAATAAGACAACATTTTTACTGTACTATGGATATACTGAATTCATAACTTATAGCCTGAAAGTATTTTATATCTCTGGGATAGATAAAAGCTATTAGATACAAAACACATATTCTTTAATGATTTCTGAATTTCCAAAGATTCAAATTCATAATTTAACATTTCGACTGACTTTAGTGAAGGTATCTTGTTAAAATCACCCAACATGTTTTAATACCAGATCTATATGAGTACAAGTTGTATTACATTTACTCAGATTATCACTGGCACAGACCAAGTAAGTGAAAAAACTCAGACAGAGAGAGACGATACTGTAATGTCACTTATCTGTGGAATCTAAAAACAAACCAACCAATCTGAGCAGAGAACAGACTAATGGCTCCCAGAGATGGAGGCTGGGAGGTGGGCAAAATGCATGAAGGTGGTCTAAAGGTACAAATTTCCACTTATACAATCATTAAGTCTTGTGGATGCAATGTATAACATAACAACTACTATGTTGTATATCTGAAGGTCCAATCACAAGAAAAAATTCTAATTATGTACAGTGATGGATGTTAACTGGATTTATTGCAGTGATCACTGTGTGATATATACAAATATTCAATCATTATTTTTATACACCTGAAACTAATATGTTTCATGTCAATTATATCTTAATAAATAAAAATGAGTTCATCATACTTTGTGCAAAAAAAAGACCAAAATTACCTTTTTTTTTCTTTGCAGGTCTATCTGTAGTCTATAATCGTACAGTTCAAAGAGAATAAAAGCTGCCAAGGAAGTGTAAGGTACTTTAAAGTGATGCTTCCCAAACTTTAGTGTACATAGGAATCACCAGAAGAACTTTCTAAAATGCAGATTCATATTCAGTTATTTGGGGGGGTGCCCAGATCCAGCATGTGTAATAAGATTAAATCAGCGATTTTCAACTCTTTCATTTCATGGCACCCATAAACTAATTCCTAAAATTCTGTGGCACACAAAAAAATTTTTTTCCTGATCTGACAAAAAAAAAAGAGGTATAGTTTCGATTCATCCACACCAGATTGCTATTGTTTTTTGGCTGCTATGGGAAAAGAGGTCCGTGCCCCTGACTGAACAGTCAGGTTGTAAGAATTCTTCCAGCATCTTGGTTGAAAATCGTTGTTCTCGGTGATGTGGATGCTTCCATTCCTGGGACCACATGCTGAGTCACAAGGCTTTAAATAAAGCCCTTTCAAATATTTTAAGCGTAACATTTAAATACACACATAGTCACATGACATGTCAGTAACAGCTAAAATCCATCTAATTATCGTAAGAGTTGTGAACACATTCAGTAAGGCTTCGTGTTACTTCACATATTGGTACAAGTCACAGAACTGGAGGTAGTAATGTTTGAAATTAAACAATAGATTTAATTTTCTAAAAATATTCTCTACATTTTTCTCTACTTTAATTTAGTCTTCATGAATTATTAGTCTTGGTTGGGAAAATCTTACTGTCTCATTAACCCTCAGTTACATAGCTAATAGGGGAGAGAAAATGTGAATATATTACACAGATAATCTATAATTTCACTTTAACATCATTTATGAACATTAAAAAAACCATTATATGTTCTATTAATGTAGATGCTAATACACATAAAAATAAATGACTTTGAGCTTCGATTTTTTAGTTTACTTTTAACTCTTAATAGTAGTAATGTGATTACATTATTGGAAAATATTCAGACAGGCTTGGGTTCCAATGTTAGTGTGGCCACTTAATAAATGAGTGAAGTTGACAATTGATCTATGTTTCTCATGTATAAAATTGATTGGTAATGCCTAACATGTAGTTTCGTGAGGATTCAATATATGCTAAGCTGCTGGTGTAGACATGGCACTCCATTAAGATGACCTATTATGAGATAGAAAGACCCTCAAGTTTTTTGGAACAATCTGTTTCTGAAACATTTAGAGGTTATACTGTGATATCTGCTTTTTAAAATGGGTTGTTTCATGTAAGTAAAACTTTCCAGTAGATGAAATATAAAATTACTAGCATTTATTAGTAAGACATAACTAGACATATTTCTGATGGTTATGAAAAACTAATTGTATTAGCAAAGATTTAGTTGAAAGGCATATAATAATTAAAGAGAGAGATATAGCCCTGGCTGGTGTAGCTCAGTGGATTGAGCACAGGCCTGTGAAGCACAGGGTCTCCAGTTCAATTCCCAGTCAGGGCACATGCCTGGGTTGCAGGCCAGGTTCCCAGTAGGGGACACGTGAGAGGTAACCACACATTGATGTTTCTCTCTCACTCTTTCTCCTTCCCTTCCCCTCTCTCTAAAAATAAATAAAATATTTTTTTAAGAGAGAGAGAGATATAAAACATGTTTGGAAATTACAAGCTACTGCTTAAATGTGCCTGCTTATAAAACCTAGGGGTTAATAGGCTAAATGCAGCTAGCCAGCTGGGGTGAAGTCTGGATTCTAGCCATTGCTAGTGGCAATGTCCTCACCAGTTGCTTAATTTCTCTGTGCCTCAGTTTCTTCACTGGGAAAAAGGGGGTGATGTCGGTACTTAACTATGTGTGGTAAGGACTAAATACATGCAAAGGAGTTAATATATGTAAAACACTTAAATGAGCACATAGAAAATATTAAGTAGCTTTGCCATTATTCTTATTTTCAGACATTATAGAATCAATTATATTTAATTTAGGCTAGGAATCAAGTTTAAGATTCCATCCCTAATTTTCTCATTAATATCAGATGAATTATTTGGGCTGCTTCTAAACAGTGCAAACAAACAAAATTTAGACTAATTTTCTTTATAGTGTTTACTAAATAAAAGTCACTCAGTCGTTATACTAAATTTTAGTCTATGCCAAATTCAGTCAAATTGTGGTGGAAATAGTATCTGTTAGGAATAGTTAATCATTTAGAGAGTTTGTCTGTGAAATATCTGATTATAATGAGCAGATTTATCATTACTGTATAGTTGTAGGAGACAGTTTTGTGTGGCGTGTGCCCAGCTCCCACTGAGAGATGCAAAGGGCCCACGCCCATTGATCTCCTGTGGGGGATCAGGCCTGCTATGTACCTAGGCCACTTTGAGTCTTGCTTTTTGCTAAAAACTCCCTCACCCGGATTTGTGGCAAACATTTACTGCAAAGTAACTTCCTAAAAACCGTGCTAAACCTTCCTAGGATCAGTGTAACTGGTTCAACCACTCTTGCCTTTTCATTCGCAAATATCCCTCTTCTGTGATGTGATTAGCAGCATCCTCCCCTTTGTTTTCTGTAAAAGGTAATCACCTAAAGTGAACCTGTGCATAGTAAATGAGGACTATCACGTAATGTGCTGAGAACCTGGATAAAGGCTGGTCACAGCAAGGGTCAGGGGTTTTTGCTCCCCTTGAGAGAAAAGTCATTCCCGCCCTTTTTCCCCACTGGACTCGGTGGTCCGGATGAAAGTCTCATTTTATCCTTAATGATGTGGACACTGCGGGCTGGTTGTTATACTTTTCATTTGACCCAATGTTTTCTTCTTTCCAAAGCAATTATTATTAACCTTTGCCTGTCTTTGGACTGTTTGGAAAATTAAATAGATTTTTAAAAAGAAAATCTGTAAAATTTTTTATTATAGGACAAAAGTATATCCTAATGCAAAATACTGTTTAAAAGTATTTAATGAACATATCTATAACCGATGAGTAGAAAATAGTTTCACTCATTGCAAAAGACCTTTTAAGAAAGATTCCATGTGCTTCAAGTTAGGGTACTGAAAGGTTTCCTAACTTTCTGTTTCTTAACTTTGTTAGTCTGAGCAGACTAAGAGAATGTATTATTATTGTATTTGTAAAAAAGTACTAAGCATTTTTAAGAACTGGGTGTTTCATTCATGTTATACTACTATCCTCATACAGATGAAAATAAATAAAAAATTTAATCCTCACGATATTCTCCTGAGGTACGCATTATTATTAGTTTTCATTTTACTGGGGAGAGATCTAGAGCTCTACGCTACCTAAAACCACACCAAAAAGCCCGGTTTTGAACCCAGAAGGTCTGGCACCAGAGCCAAAATAACAAACTGCTTGGTTAACTTCTCTAAAGCAGCTTCATTTTATTTATTTTTATTTTTATTTTTTTCCTTGCAATTTTTTTATTTTTGTTTTATTTTATTTTTTAAATTTTTTATTGATTATGCTGTTACAGTTGTTCTATTCCCCCCCTTCATTCCCCTCCACCCTGCCCCCCCATCCCCACCATTACCCCCCCTTTAGTTTATGTCCATGTGTCTCAAGTTCTTTAGATTCTATATTTCCCATGCTATTCTTGCCCCCCATCTATTTTCTATCTACTGTCTATGCTATTTATTTTCTGTACCTTCTCCCCGCTTCTCCTCCCTTCTCCTCCTCCCACTCCCCTGTTGCTAACCCTCCTTGAGATCTTCATTTGTATGTTTCCACTCCTGATCTAGCTGTCCTTTTAGTTATTATATGAAATGTTAAAGGGACTTATCGAAGAAAAAGAAGTTAAAGAAACATGAACAGTGAAAGGACAACAAACTCACAGTTATTAACAACCACACCTAAAACTAAAGCAGCTTCATTTTAGAACCACATCTCGGGCAACTCTAATGCAGATACAGTGGAGTAGGGTTTGAGGGAATACTTAGCTGACAACTATAAAAGTAAGCTGAGTCGAGATAGTGGTTCTCAGACTTTATTGTGCTGGCCCAATATCCAGAGTTTCTGATTCAGTGAATGGATCTGCGTTATCTCTAAGAATTTGCATTTGTAACAAGTTCCCAGTTAAAGATGATACTGCTGATCGGGGAATACAGATGAGAACCACCAGTAGAATATTGAAAAGCTGAATTTTAGTGCAAAGTAATTTGGGTTTTATCCAATGAAGAATTTGTGTGTGTGACTTGTCTTTAATTTTTTTTATTAAAATAATACTACATGGAACAAGATTTAAAAAGTACACAGCGTGTATTATAAAAGGAGTCTTCCTATTAACTCTATGTCCTGGCCCCCAAATTCTTTTCTCCAAAGCCATGTACATTTCCAGTTTCTTGCATATTCTTCCAGTCTTAGGGAAAAGAGAGAAGCACAGCTCTTAGCATTCAGGTACCTACAAGAACGTCTATTTATTTTCTTGTTATCACAGCAGTCTTGCACGTAGACTACTGGAATTTTCCATTTAGGGTGTTGACATGATATAGACTAAACATCTGGATTAAAGAATTAGAAAATTTTAGGTCTAGGTGGAAGAATAAATGAGGAGATTAAGTAACTTGTTCAAGTTCACACAGCAGGTGGTGAGCCAAGATTCACACCCATGTTGTTTGACTCCCAAGCCAGTGCTCCTTGCAGGTTCCCTCGGGGCTCATGCACCAAAGAGAAGGGACTTATTTAGCTTTGCATAACTACTTAGATGTTCTCATTCCCAGGCCAGTTGTCTTTCTGTTTGACCACTATGAGGAAATGACTTTTAAAATATCCAGAGTTTTGAGGTTTTATTGCTTTTTGTTCACGACAATGAAATTATGAGAAAGAAGGTTCAGGGTGCAGTTTCTTTTCCTATGAAACATCTTTTGCCTCTAGAGCAATGCGGCCCATTAAATTTCCAAATATTACAAAGTATGTGACTCAACTATCACATATATCAAGAGGCATCATATACAGTTCAACTGACAGCATAGCTTTGAAACCTGGTAACTTCTCTTAGCCTAAGTTTCTGTATTTGTTGATGGGGAGATAACAAATACGCACTGAATAGTACTAATGGGCCTTTAACTGCATAAGAAGACTTACGAAGCACCAAACATAGTGTCTGGTCCAATGTGAACACACACAAAAAGTTGTTTATTATTATTTTCAGTGCACATGTAATTGTTAGAGCACCTGGTACGCACAAGCACAAATTAAGATTCAACTACAAATGTAAATAATTTTAGAAGTCATTGGCACAAAAGTCATAGGATCTATGTCACCTGTCAAAAATGTTGAAAAATGAATTCTTCCAGTAGTTTTTAATATATGGACTATTAAAAATTACCAAAGACAGCCTTGGCTAATGTGGCTCAGTGGATTGAGTGTGGCTTTGCAAATGAAAGGGTCACCGGTTCGATTCCCAGTCAGGACACATGTTTAAGTTGTGGGCTAAGAAGCAACCATCGATGTTTCTCTCACACGTTGATGTTTCTCTACCTCTCTTTCTTTCTCCCTTCCACTCTCTCTAAAAATAAATAAATAGCATCTTTAAAAAATGCCAAAGACAAATGTAACGTATGGAAACAGTCTACGTGCAGAATGAGAGTACTTCTGGTCACTGCAGCTGGTTGTAACACTGTTAGGATTGTGGCACTCAGAGTCTTAGGTAGTGTCGCACAATGAAATGCAGAGCATTTGATGATTTACCAAACACTCTCTGCAACTGATCTGAGTTGCAATTTAATAGAGTCAAAAAAATTGTCAACTCTAGCCCTCAAACTAAACCTCTGATCTATCAATTCTGAATTTTCTAAGTAAAACAAAGCCATAATTATAATAATAATATTAATAACTATTATCTTTGCTCAGGCAGATTACTTTTAAGATGTACCACAAAATTTTAGAAATTTAGTCTATTTTTGTCATATGTGCAAATACAAAACATTTCTATACAAGTGCTATGTTTAAATGGGAACATAAATGAGATAATAGTTGTTATAATTTTATTATCTAATCCATGTTGTGATATAGAAAAGAAATCTTCAGATTTTTTTTGGCCTTAAGACCCCCTTATATTTAAAAAAATTACTGGTAACTCAAGAATTTTTGTTTATATGGTTTATATCTATTGGTATCTACCACATTATAAATTAAAATAATAATTTTTAAAATAATTATTTATTTTTTGTGTTTAAATAACAATAAAAACAATGACATGTTAATATAAATAACATATTTTTATAAAAGTAGCTATATTTTCCCAAAACAGTGAGAACAATGACATTATTTTTATTTTTGCAAATCTCTTCAATGTTTCACTCAATAGAAAGCAACAGAATTCTCTTTTTTTCTAATTCCTTATTTTTTAAATATATTTTATTGACTATGTTATTACAGTTATCCCATTTTTTTCCCCTTTATTCCCCTCTGCCCTGTACCCCCCACCCACCATCATTCTCTCACCTTAGCTCATGTCCATGGGTCATACATATAAGTTCTTTGGCTTCTCCATTTCCTGTACTATTCTTAACCTCCCCCTGTCTACTTTGTACCTACCATTTGTGCTTATCCCTCTACCTTTTTCCCCCGTTTTTCTGCACCCCTCCCTGCTGATAACCCTCCATGTGATCTCTATTTCTGTGAATCTGTTCCTATTCTAGTTGTTTGCTTAGTTCATTTTTGTTTTTGTTGTTTTAGGTTCCATTGTTGATAGTTGTGAGTTTGTTGTCATTTTACTGTTTGTACTGCTGATCTTTTTCTTAGATAAGTCCTGCTAACATTTCATATAATAAGGGCTTGGTGATGATGAACTCCTTTAACTTGACCTCCTCTGGGAAGTACTATATCTTAAATGATATAGTAATTCTAAATGATAGCTTTTCTTTTCATGACTTGGGATACTTCTTTCCAGCCCCTTCTTGCCTGCAAGTTTTCTTTTGAAAAATCAGTTTATAGTCTTATGGGAACTCCTTGGTAGGTAACTGTCTCCTTTTCTTTTGCTGCTTTTAAGATTCTCTCCTTATCTTTAATCTTGGGTAATACAGTCATGATGTGCCTTGGTGTGTGCTCCCTTGGGCTCAACTTCTTTGGGACTCTCTGAGCTTCCTATTCTTCCTAGAATTCTATCTCCTTTGCCAGATTAGGGAAGTTCTCCTTCATTATGTTTTCAAATAAGTCTTCAATTTCTTGCTCTTCTCCTTCTGGCACTTCTATGATTTGGATATTGGGACATCTGTCCTGGAGGTTCCTAAGCCTCTCCTCAGTTTTTTTGACTCTTGTTTTTTTTTCATTTTGTTCTGGTTGAATGTTTATTTCTTCCTTCTGCTCCAAATTGTTGATTTAAGTCCCAGTTTCCTTCCCTTCACTGTTGGTTCCCTGTACATTCTCCTTTATTTCACCTTTTCCTCTATTTTATCAGCATACTTAACCATTTCTGTGGGCATCTTGATTACTAGTGTTTTGAACTCTGCATGTGATAGGTTGGCTATCTCATTACTTAGTTGGGTTTTTTTCTGGTGCTTTGATCTATTCTTTCATTTGAACCCTATTTTTTTTTTGTCTCAATGTTTCTGTTACATCATAAGGGGTGGTGCCCCCTCGCCAGGTATGTGCTTGCCAGGTATTTGCCAGGCAGGACAACCTACTTTGCTATGTTGTGGTGTTGTCTGTGGGGGTGAGGTCTGAGAGGGAACAATGCCACTTGCTTAGCTCTCTGCTGGCTTCCAGTCACTTCCCCTGCTACACACAAGCAAATTGGGCCTTTCCGGTGCTGATTCCTGAGTGTGTGGGTTTGTGTACATTCTAGGACCCTGTGGGTCTCTCCAACAAACTCTCCTGTGAGGCTTGGAGTTTCTCCTGCCACCTCAACCCCCACAGGTTTTTTCAGTAAGAGGTTCTGAGGCTTTATTTCCCTGAGCTGGAACCCTGGGTTGTGCAGTCTGTCTTGCTCCCCAGTTGTTCTTCCTGGTTTATACACACACAAATGTGGGATTGCCTGCTCCTCCAGCCACTGTCTCTCCCAGTTGGCAGTCCACTGTCTTGCCATGTCCTCTCTGCCCTGGCTGCCTGTCTCTGCCCCTCCTGCTAGTTTGGA
Source organism: Artibeus jamaicensis (assembly GCF_021234435.1). NCBI lineage: Eukaryota > Metazoa > Chordata > Mammalia > Chiroptera > Phyllostomidae > Artibeus > Artibeus jamaicensis. The sequence continues at coordinate 17,938,021 of NW_026522025.1, read as the reverse complement.
TGAAGGTTTCTTCTTTAGCTCCTTGGTTGTCAGACTTCCATACAGCTAGATTTTCTGGCAGTTCCAGTTATTTTTTTGTTTTTAAATTTGTTGTTGTCCTTTGAGTTGTGTGGGGAGACAAAATGTATCTACCTACGCCTCCATCTTGGCCAGAAGTCTGCAACAGGATTCTCTTATCTGCTTATGTATTCAATCTGCTGGACCGAATACAGTTTTTATTGAATTGCGTAAAAAAACAAAATTGAGCCTCACACAGAAATCCAGTTAGAAAAGGGGGACAAACTTAAAAGCTTTTTAAGAATATTGTGATTATTTTTTGCTTTTATACCAAAACTCAACAAGTGGCAGTTTCTTATAGGATAATTGCCATTTGTAATCTGAAGGTATACTAATGAATTTTTCTTACTTTATTTACCAATACATTAAAATCTTTGGTCTATACATTAAAGAACTGATCTATTTTGAACTTTCAATGGGTCGATCACTCATGTCTAATTTTATAACTCATGCATTGGTTGTTTGGAAAATGTTGCTTCACTGAATTATACAGATTTTCCAAATGTTGACACATTTTATAATATAGTATTAACAAACAACATTCATTAATATCACATCAGTCTTATCAAAAAAGCCTGTAAGAATTGGGAAGCTGCCAAGTTGAGAGTGACAGAATTTTCTAAAACTCTAACTTTTGCTTAATAGCTCTAATTTTGTTGCTGGCAACAAGTATTGTCAGTTGTTTTCTTGAACTGTCAAGCTCACTTTGATCATTTTTTGCCCAAATGGATGCCAAATACCCAAGTCTAAATAATTATAGTTTGCCAGTTCTTTTTCTTTTTTTTTTAGAGCTGTTTGGTTCACAGAACAACTGAGCAGAAAAGAAAAAGATTTCCCATATACTTCCTGCTGCTTTGTAAAAATGTCCTACTTCTGTGATTAGGCCTTTCCTCGAACACTTCCCTTTTCTTTTCTTTTCTTTTCTTTTTTCCCCCCTTTTTTTTTTAAAGATTTTATTCATTTATCTTTAGAGGGGAAGGGAAGGAGAGAGGGAGAGAAACATCAATGTATGGTTGCCTTTGGTGCATCCCCTGCTGGGAAATGGCCTGCAGGGAACCTGCCTGCAACTCTGGCATGTGCCCTGACTGGGAATCGAACTGTGATTGTCTGGTTTGCAGACCCGCGCTCAATCCACTGAGCTACACCAGCCAGGGCTCCCTTTTATTTTTCTTGAAATAATAATCAGAGGATGATTATGGCACTGCAAATGTAAAAAATGAGATTTTATAAGAGTATTCATCTTTATCCCTCTAAACCAGTAATCAACTTTTAAATTGGGCTCAGGCCCATTTTTTTAATATTTTAAGGGAAAATTTATCAATTTTTAAAAATTAAAATGAAAAGAAAACTAAGTATGTAAATAACCTACCATACAATTTACTTGTATACTAAAAAAGTCAATTTTCTTTGCTTTTAGATTATCAAACTTCTTTAACTTGTTTTCATAGAGTTATTAATATATATAAATTATATAAGAATTTCAGTATTGATCTAAAAAGCTAAGATTAGTCTTTAAGAATATAATTAAATAGGAAGAAAATTTTATTTTTTATTTATTATTATTTTTTTATTAAAACATTTTTATTTATTTATCTTTAGAGGGGAAGGGAAGGAGAGAGGAAGAGAAATATCAATGTATGGTTGCCTCTCATGCGTCCCCTGATGGGGACTGGCCTGCAACCCAGGCATGTGCCCTGACTGGGAATTGAACTGAGATCCTTTGGTTTGCAGGCCCACACTCAATCCACTGAGCTACACCAGCCAGGGTAGGAAGAATTTTTTAAAGCATCAAACTGATACAGATATTTTCTTTTGTGTATCTCTAAAGAAGGTTAATTTGTCTCTATATTAAATAAAATGGAAGTAACTGTGAGAATGAAACATGTAGTATGGCGAGGACATTAAAATATTGAAAAGTGATTGAGACTTTTACTACTCTCCAAAGTGTGAACATTAGAATGTAAATTTAGCCCACTTATTCCACTCCTGGAAAGTGAAGTTTTTTATATCAATGGTTACTTGCCAACTTGGAGTAAAGAAGCAGGAGAGGAAAAGGCAGCAGAAAATCTTTAGGATTGAAGGGTATTTTTCCTGTCTTGACTGTGGCGATGGTTTCATTGCTTTGTCTCTATGTCAAAACTTATCAAATTGTAGACTTTAAATATGTGCAGTTTGTTGCATGTCAATTATACCCAATAAATCTGTTTTTAAGTAAAAGCTCCCCACCCCAAATATACCCAAGTCTGTTCATTACACATGTATGTAATTCTTCACACTGAGATGCACAGCAAAATCCCTATCTAATGGTCTTACACAATTTCAGAATGAAGACACCTTACTGATGTCTCACTTTACATCAACTGTAAATAAACATTTCAGTGAAATACTGAATTGAGAACCAAAGATTACAGTCAACATAAAATTATATATAAATTGCTCTCAAATAAATAAAATATATTTTATCCTTAAAAGGCAATAACGACCTTCCATCCTGGAGCTTTTAAAAATGCAAGCTAAAACAGATGGTTATCTCTTTAGCTTCTAAAAATATACTAAACTTCTATAAATATAAATTATTACTAATTATGTAATGGCAGTGTATACACAATGCAGATTAAATTGATTTTATTTTGTAGGACACATTCAAGTGACTTTAGAGCTCCTACTCAGTCAAAACATCAAATTAATAAAGCGGAAAATTACAGGCAAGAGTATAATTGAAGGCCTAGGTTATCACTTTGCTTGTGGAAGAGTCATGGTCAAATGCTTTTCATGATTTTACATAGTTGAGTATCAACATGATATTAAGGTATAAAACTAAATTAAGATATATTCAAATATATAACTAAATAAAATATGATCTACAGTAAGTTTACATATGAACAAGATGATTAGTATCTCTAGTGGAAAATGTTTTGAAATCAAACTTAACCAATCCTTTTGTTTCTGGATTTAGAGAAGCTTGTTGGTATGAAACATTGGCACTTACTTTCCAATTGTGTTCGGTAGCAATGTAAGTTGATTATCATCTACTTTCAGAGTAGTTAGTTTTTTCAACAGTCCTGAAACAGAGAAGTTTTATTAATACATAGAAACAGATTTTTGGTGGGAAATGCACTATAAAAGAAATTTAAAAATCACATGTGATAAATTTTTGTTACACTGGCTGTGCTCTGTTTACACTATATATAGCCCTCTGTTACACTACAAACTGATATTTGTGTGTAGTCTAGTTTTGACTTTACAGTTGCAAAAAATTTACTTATGTGAATGGGAGTTCAAGTGCATCAGTGCAGACAAGTAAGCAAAACATAGGGCTCCATAGAAATGTGAGATGACAGTAACACTGCCACATTCCATTTTCTATTATGCAGAAAATTGACCAGATGAAATCTTTCAAGCCAGCTGTGATTTAATATTTAATTAACTTGTAAGCACTAATAACTAACATTCCTGTTGTGATACAAATTGAAAACAAATCTGAATTAAGCCTAATAATTAACAAATGGGTACTGAGGAATTACAACACAGGGGTTATAATTATGGACTTGGAATATTATAACATATGATGTCGTACTTTTTTTGTTACCATAAATCCTTGACTTGGATCAGTGGTAAGCACAAAAACTTACAATTGTTAATATACTATGCAGAACTTGCCAAGAACCGAAGGTCCAACTATTTATCTTTACTGTCTGATTTATGCCCTCCACGCCCTCACCTCTTACTGTACTCCCAGGGTTCTAATAAACATTGGCCGCATAGTAATTGAAGAGCCTCCTCTAACCTTCCATAGCATAACCTATACTATCAATATGGCTTAAGCAGCCAAAATCCAAGGGCAAAGCATTAATAGTTGGCTAATTTTTGTTTTACATTGGAAATATGCATATACATATATCACAGACTACTTGTTTTGCAGGAAGCTTGTTCTGATGGATATAGTAGGTTTCATGGTCAATGTGAGAAATTCCAAATAAAACAAAATTAAATAGATTTTTAATGAAGTTTTTCTAGGAGCTTTTAATATACTAATCTAGCAATGTAACTGTGTAAAGTCATCATGGCATTCTTGAGTGTGCCTGCAAAATATCTTGTACACGCAGTGTGTTGTGACTGTGCTTTGAGAAGCAGTGCTATAGATGATGCCCACCCACCTCATGTATTTTAAGGATTCCTTAAAGGCACAGAGTAAGTCACAAAGATTCTGAGATAAAGCTGTTGTTGGACTTTAAATTTGGGGATCCTCAGTTACATATCCTTCAGAAGCACTCACAATACCTTCTCTGAGGGAGAGAAATGTTACTACTGTCACACTGCTGTGAGAAAATACCCTCAAATTTTAGAGTTTAACTACATCAGCTTGTGACCCCAGGACACACTGCTGAGAACAGTAGCATCTGCCAGAGGTCATGTATCTAAAGTCTGAACACCCACAGCCATGCATTCATCTATGTTAGGGGACTGAGTCACCCTAACTTCTCTGGCTTGTATGTTAAATATCAGCCTTGGAAGTGTAAAAGAACTCCTGAGCTTGTTCATCAGTTATGAAAGGAAAACAGGGGACCATGAATTATAGGTAAATTTGGTGTGATTTGGTAGCTCTGATCAAACTACTGCCCCTGTGTACCAGTGGAGTTACGGGAGGGTTGACAGTCTCACTATCACTTGACTAGGTCACAAGAAGTTTTGAGCTGTTGGAAGAGAGCTGAGCAAACTCCATGATGAAGCCAGCGAGGCCCCAGAGCATTCTTTTAAGAAAATCACAGTCCCCAGGTCTGATGCCCTCGTGAGGAAATCATGATGCAGGTTAGGAACTATGGCCAAAAGGTTGATTAACATATTTTTCTGAAGAATTAGGGCAGTGGCTCAACAATTGACAAAAGTTTCTACATGTTTAAAAATTGAAGCAAGTTAGTCTCCCTGCTCAGTTCTGTGTCTGTGAATTTAAAGGAATCTCACTCATTTGTGATGTGGCTACTTTATTACTCATGTATTCCATCCTAGGGGTGCTCTTTGGACAGATTATGGAGCTTCTGTAGGAATGAGAATGACCTTGGATTGTAATGAGGTCAGTGGCCCCATTGTCATTGTTGCTCATTATTTTCCTCTGGTAGATATTTCCTTCCCTGAATTTCCATATCATATCTGCATGGACTCTCCTTATCTACTTCTGGGAATCAAAAGTATTTCACATTCCTTCCTTATACTTGCACCCTTCTTCAGTCCCCAATCTCTTTCTCCTATATTCCAAATTTGGAAGTACTGAAGAGAAAGAAAAAGGAGGCTTTTTACTATGATTTTAGCTATAAATATATATTTAGCAGCAAGTGTATTCAATATTAATGTAATTTATTAAATAAGCTAATATTTACATGAAAGGTACATATATGTAATAGAATTTTGCAAGCCAAATAGCTGTACCTTCATTAAATCTAAGATTATGATAATCATTATAATAACTAATATTGATTTAGTACCTATTATGTTTCAGGTACCATTCCACACAATTTTACAGAGATTAATTCATTTAATCCTCAAAATGAACTAGTCTAAAGTCACATAGCCAGTAAGGCAGAAACACAAGAACCTGAACTCAGGTAACTGGACTACGAAGCTGACCTCCCCAGACCAGCAGGCTAATACCTTAGCCTGCTTTCTTAAAGGAAGATGCTTTAAATGAACACTATATCATACTTTGTTTCACTATGTGACATTTTTATTTCCATGACTTCTAATTGGTTATTCTTTAAAATAATTCTTGTTCTTAGTCATAGCTCCTGCTTTTGTTTTAGAAATTATTAATTTTACAAATATTATTCTTCCTTTTATCTATTTGAACATCTACACATACTTAAAAACTTTTTTTACATTGCTTGATAATTTTGGTTTGAGCAAATATTCCTGCTTATTTGAATATTTGATTGCCATAACGATATTAGCTTTAACTTTGTTTGTTTGTTTATATGCTCATCTGAGAGGCTGAATGTAGTCTCATTATCTTTGCTCACTCCTGTCTGGCACTTTTATGATTCCTTCTACCTGGTCCTCACCTTTCTGGATTCAGAACCAGGTCCTATATTAGAAACATGGTGCTCTCATCCCACTGGATATTGCAAGCCTAGTCCAAACCAGCCTGTGACTTTGCTACATTTTTCACCAGTGAATCTGTATATATTCTTGCCTTCCATCCTAGCTCCACATACTAGTTATAGGTTTGTGCAGCTTCTCTTCACAGAAAAGAGGTCTCCTTCTCAATCTCCTATAAATTCCAGTTCCCTTGTTATGCTGAAGGTCTTTTTTTTCTTCCCCTTCCCTGCAAGGAAAGAAACTGAAAGCTGCCACTGTTTGCTGCCTGGGGTCCATCAGGCCTGGGGTCACTGGTGTGCTTTTATTGTATCTCAGGTTCAGGTAGGTGTTCATTCTTCTTGTGTATGGCTAACTCACTTTATTTACTAAATATTCAAGGGGCACTTACCATAGACTAGTATAGTTCTTGGTATTGATAAGCAGTAATGACCGTAAGTAAACTGTGTACTCTCACTATGCATTTGAAGAGGTATGGAGTGGTGTTTGGGCAGGAGTGACCAGTTGGTCATCTTGACCGCAGGATGCTCCTTTCAGCTTTATACTTTCTCACCTTCTCTTGCACGAGACAGTGTTTCCTAAACTTACTTGATAATAAATTTAATCCAGGATGTTTAAGTAACAGATTAGAGAGTTTATCACAAACTTTACTGAATCAGAATTTTCTAAGAAAGAGGTCAGAAATGTGGAAATGTTTAGTAAAGCTCTCAGATTAGTTTTATGGCAGAGAAAATTAGAGAAATACGGTTATAAAATGTGATTATATAAATCAAAAAAGTCATCAAATTTATAAAGAAAAGCTAGCTTGTTTTGTTAAAATTACGTTCTTTGTTAGCCTGGAAATGGAAGTAATAGAATATTGAAGAATAATTTAGGATACTGACTTGTCTTCTATCTTCCCTTCATTTAGGCTTCCTAGGTAGTGACTTGATTTTCCAACATATTAACAAGTTCCAGGACATATGACACATTAAATTCAGAGTATAAAAAACTTTATTCTAAAGTTAAGTAACCTAATGATTACCCTACCTGATGAGTACACTCATAAATAATAATAGCAAGATAGCTACACAAAAAGGTTTGGTCATTTTTTAAGTTAGATTCTTTTATCATTTTATTCATATAAAATTTATAATAAAAATGGATTGAGTGTTTAATATATACTAAAAGACAAACTATCTTCCCTCATGAATCTCAGCATGTAAAGGAAAATGTATCTTTTTAAAAGAACTGTGAGATATTTTATATTATTTTACATTTTTATGTTGTTTGTAGGTCATAGCAATGTTATAAGAATATTAAAGATAGAATACAGCAACACTATGTGAAGCTACTGTAATTCTATACTAATAAAAGGAGACATGTGTGGTTATCAAATTACTCTAAAGCTAAGATGTATACTCCTTACAATAACTGTTTACAACTTAGGAGATACGAAAACAATTTAGGTATATCGGTTTAGTAAGATCATTGTAATAGGAGAGCCTTCTTAAATTTGACAACTAGAGTTACCATTTAATTTCAAGATATTGGTAAAATACTGTTTTATCATCTTGAATAATGCTAATTATTAATATCATACTAATAACTTGCTAATTTATTAATGTTAAGCTAACGGCATATTGCCTACATCTAAAACAAACTATCCTGCCAAGAAAGAAAACAGAATATTTGGCAAACATTATGACAAAATATATTCTCACCTATAGAGTCTGGCAACTGTTGCAACATATTGGACGACAGTAAGAGGTCCTCCAGGGCTTCGCATCCGGAAATGTCCATGTCAACCGTTTCTATTCTGTTTTTGGACATATCCAGGTACACCAACATCTTTAACTTCCCTATAGACTTGATGACATTGCATAAACTCAGGGTTAGTTGACAAACTTTCAAAAGACATTTTAAAAGCTGTAAAAGCCACAGCACTATTAAATTAACTTTAAAAGAAATGACAACAATAATAAGCGCTGCCAAGAGTGTGGAGAAACCGTAATTCTCCTCCATTGCCAGCTGGAATGTCAAACGGTGCAGCCACTTTGGAAAACAGTTTGATAGTTCTTCAAAATGTTAAAGTAGAGTTTGCCTATGACCCAGGAATCCCTAAGTAAATATTCAAGAATGTCTACACAAACACACAAATGTTCAAAGCACTACTTTTCACAATAGCCAAAAAGTGGACACAATGCCAGTATCCATTAATTGATGAATGGATAAATAAAATGCAGTATATCTGCATGTTGGAATACAGTTTATCAATAAAAAAAAGTACCAGCACATGCTACAAAATGTATAAACCTTGATAACTTATGCAGTGAAAAATGCCAGTCACGAAAGACCACCTACTGTGTGATTCCATTCATGTGACATGCCCAGAATAGACAAATTTATAGAAAGTAGATTGGGATTGCTGGAGGCTGAGGGGGAGGGTGGGGCGAGGATGTGACTGCTACTGGATTCTCGGTTTCTTTTAGAGGTAATGGAAATATTCTAAAACTAAATTTTGGTGATGGCCGCACAGCTATGTGAGTGTTCTACAAACCACTGAATTGAATACTTTAAATGGGTGAATTTTATGGTCTGCAAATTATATCTCAATACAGCAGTTAAAAATAAATACAGCAAGAATCTCGAAGTTGCCACTGAATTAAATAAATAAGTGTAAAGTTGCTACCAAAGCAGCATCTGTTGACATGTTGATTCTTAAAATTTCAAATGCATAAGAAAGGTTTTCCATTGTGATTTGGACTGAGCAGTTTCCATATTTTGTTTATTCCACAGTTTTTTTCAGCATCTACTGTGTCTCAGGGCTTTTGTCACATGCTGGAGAACAATCATAAGTCAGCTAAGTACGGGGAGAGACTTGTCATGATACAGTCTTTATCCTGAAGCAGCTCATGGTAGTGAAGGAAAATGTCAAATAAACAAATTATTATAATACCCTACAATATGTACAATAAAAACAAGCATGCAGGGAATGCCATAGAAATACAGGGCGCACGTTGCCTAGAAGCCGCTGCCTGTCAGGAAAAGGAGAGCCCGTACCTGGGAGAGGGAATAGCACACAAGCACACACACTCCCCAGGAGTGTGAAGAAGCATGGAGTGTTTGGAGAGGGGGAGGAGATTCAAAGTGACAGAACATAGTGATGAAGTTAGGACTGTAGGAAGCCAGCTGTTAAAAGGCCTCACATGGTACTGGGGAGATAGGAACTCCATAAAATAGGCAAGGAAAGCCGTTCAAGACTCTGCAGATGGAAAAATGACACGACCAGATTTGTGCTTTGAAATAATAACTTCAGGGTATTGTAAAAAGGAGATTTGTGATTGGAGTCAGGGTGACCTATTAGAAAGATTTGGAAGCAGCTGAGCTGAGGAGATGAGAGGAACCTGCATTAATGCAGCAGAAGTGAGGATGAAGAAGGGGTGGGCACAAGAAAAATTCAGCTATAGAAAGACTGAATTAGTAACTGATTGCTGAGGATGGGGGAGGAATCAAGTCACACCTTGGGTAAGGAGTGAACAGTAATCACTTAGTTGAGACAATGGACTGTAGGACTTAGAACAAGATGAAAGTCTTAATTTTCCTTTTCTTTAAGGGCACGTCTTGCAAATAAATGTCCCACACATACCAGTGTTCAGTGGTTCATCTGTTTCTCTGGTCTCTACTAGTGTACACTTTACTATATTGTCTCTACTATTTGACAAAGTAGAACTAACCAAATAATAAACAAATAAATTTATTACACACACAAGCACACAGTTGGCACTGTGCTAATTATATTTATTATTTGATCTAATACTTTATATTCTTGCTCCTCAAAATGCATTTGGCAGGCCAGCAGCACCTGGGAGCTTGTCAGTAATTTGGACTCTCAGACCCACTCCAGACATGAATTAGAATCTGCACTTTCACACACATCAAAGCTTAGCAGTTATATAATGTCACCCATTGGGTTCCCTGGAAAGCAGAGGCAAATAATTTATGAGAGAGAGTTCTTAGGGTCAGTACCAGTGGAAAGAGGTAAGGAAGAAAGTAGCATTGGGCAGATGAAAAAATTGGTCTGTGATCACGTGTTGAGGAACTTTTCAGCTGACCCTTTAAGAAGCACTGAAGTTGGGGTTGCCTTAGAGTTGTCTAGAGTGGGGGTGAAGGGCCAGGCTTTTATACGCCCACATTGACTGGTCATTGGATGGAGGCCTCCCAGAAATGGGTTGTGACTCGGGTGAGGAGGTCCTCTCCAGCTGAGGCAATTCCTGAAGAGGGTGGAAAGCTGCGTGCAGCCTTCCTAGAAGCTGGGGGAATAGAGTAAGTTCTTCATTCTAGGAGGCTGATGCATGACAGCAGCTACTACAAGTAATATCCCAAGGTTACCTCATTAATATGGAGTAGAGCTAAACTTTAAACTAACTTTTATTGGATTACACACTACAAAGCCTATTGAATATATTGATAGTTCTGCCTTCTAACTCCTTGATCCACCCGTCACACAGCTCTAGCCCTGCTCCCCATATGGGCAAACAGCATGATCTAAGTCTTGGAGGAAAGTTAATAGTTGCCAGGCCAGGAACTGAGTACTTTGGGTGAGTCAAGCCAGAGGGCTGAGTTTCTCTCCATGCCTAGCAATATGTCACTTGGAAAAACACTGTCACTTTACCTATAGCTTTCCCCTGCAAGGAACCATTATGTTGCCTTATCTCATTCTTCTTTTCTGGTGAGCAAGAAAAAATGATATATGTGTTTATGTGTGTGCGTATCTCTTTTCTTGTCCCTTTATCATGATGGACTTTCTTCTCTGAAGCTTCCTTCATTGCTATCTCCAGTACAACTCAATATTTTGGTTTGAAGTTTCTAAACATCTTTTTTTTGGAAATAAAATAAGTCTTCGGTGTTTATGTTTAGTTTTTCTAAACCTTCACTCTCAAGGACCTTATAAAGCAATAGTATCCTAGAGTGATAAAGGTCTTTAAGTCCCAATAACTCAGAGTCCGTGAAGATATTGAATGTCCCTCCAGCATCCCTCAGAACCTGGGGGTTCTTTCTATAGGTGAACAGTGGAGAGCAAATGAGAGGAGCAAAAGCCGTCACAAGCAAAAGAAGATACTGAAGTTCTTTAAAAATGAATGTGGATTCAATGTATTGTTTAGTGATATTTTGGTTGATTGATCTTAGAGGGATTGTCACTAAACAGAGTTATGTAGAAGACTAATATTTGATCATTATCTATTTTTGTCTCTGATATAAAAAATAGAGTGGAAAATAGCCCAGGCTTCCAAAGTTTTTAAGAAAGTATATTAACTTTATGTATTATGATGCATCAACTAATAATAAAATAAACTTGCTTTTATTCCTGTCTTATGACACTAAATATTTAAGATTAGTCATTCTGTGAAACTGATAGATACAGGCTGAAGACCACATTCAAGATTAGTGTTTCAAAGTCATGTGTTTCTAGCTAATTGTATAACAACTATTGTGAGCACTGACATTCAGAAGCCATGCCTGGTTATGATGGGGAGTTGCGGGGTATTCCCATGAGGTACACAGCAAAATCTGAAATTCAAGTATATTCAGTAAAGTAAGAAATCTGTTTAAAGTTCTCAATATGTGAGGAAAATCTACTATTGAAACAGACAAACTAGGCAGCGGTATTTGTTTTACAGATTTCATACCACCTTGCCATTTCAAAAATAAGATTACTAAGGAACTTGAGGTCTGAGTCGATGTGAGAGATTGGATTTGGGGAATGTAATGATCGTGAAAAGTAGGATAAACCTAACTTTCATTTGTACCTCCTACAGATTCTATAATGACAACATTTTGGAGCATAACATTGAACATAATTGTGAACAACAGCCTCTGCTGTGAGATTGAATTACAGTTCCACCATTTACTGGTTGTGTGACCTGGGGCCATTTACTCAGTTACTTGCTCTTTCTGTCTCAGTTTCCTCATCTCTAACATGGGGATGATAAAAATGCAATTTCATAGTTATTATGAGGATTCAATGAGTCAATATTGATAAAACGCTTAAATGCCTAGCCTGTGATAAATGCTGTGTGGTTTTGAATAAAAAATATATTGAAGTAGTAGGTATTAACTTTTCCGACCACACATTCTGATTCCTCAATCTTGCACAGGGCATTGATGAGGGTCCCACCTGTGTTGCCCAGGATTTGTGCATAACGTCAATATGGCACAAATCAGGCTCCACTATGTGTAGTGGAGTCTAGATCTCTCTCCTATTATGTGTGAGCTCCTCAAACAAATATATTCAAGATCACTGAATACACTGTCTTTGTAGCCCTGATAGTAGCACAGTTTCTGGTTCATACAGGTATATTTCTAAATGTTTTTTGAATAAATCAATAAATAGTAGATGTGTATGCTTTTCTGGTTTGTGTCTGCAATGATGGCAGAAATCTATTTTTTATAAGAAAATAATTTTTCGTTAATCTTTTGACAGCTTTCTTTTTTTATGTGGCCTCCCACTTGTTCTAATGAGAATAAGCTTCTTGCTCCTGTTGCTTTTGTAACCATTTAAAGAAAATTTTAATGTCAGTTCAAGAGAGGAATAAAACTGGCCTTGGGAACACACACTGAAATCTCAGCAGCAGAAGAAGTATTACAAATTCAGCCGTCCTGGCTGCAGCCTAATGCAAGAAGTTTGGCATTGGCTGTTACCAGTGGGAGCCTTGTGGCTGCTGTGTGTGTGTGTGTGTTGCATACACATGCATATGGGAATGCATGTTTTATGAGTAGCAAGAGGCAGCGTTTTATGAAAAGTCCTCTCACTGGGTGGAAAAAGCAGGCATAGTCACACTAAATGGGTTGGCTGGTAAACCTACTGCTCAGGAGATACCGAACAGCCCCTTAATTGAAGAAATATTTTCACTCTAATTTTACTTTCTGTTTTTAATATCTTATGATCTTTGCCATTTTCATAAATTCAAATAGTTTTTACTAAATATTGTCTGAACTAAGAGAGATTTTATTATATAAAAGGGATTTCACAATATGCTCAGAAACCATTGTCTAATTACCTATAAGAATAAGGTTGGTTTTGTAAAAGAAAGACTAGGTATTATATATAGCATTTCTTTTTTTCACAATATAAAATTTTCAGCCTTTAAAATAATAGTAAAAGTAGAAAGAGATGACAAATATACTCCTAAGAGAACAAGAAAAATCTCTCATATATTTTATGTATCTGTAAGAGCCACAAAAGGTGTATAAAATACTCAAAAAGAAATAGTGAAAAACACTTGGTAACTGAACACTCCTAATAAATCTGTTACTGTGAAATGCAAACACTGAGATTTAAGATGATCATCATTACAATTAACATATAACACAGATGCTAGACAACATGGCATAATAAAAAACTTACATACCCCAGGTAGCACTTGCAATGCATTATTATCCATCCACAACTCCCTTAAATTTTGTATTTGATCCAGAACTTCAGGCTGGAAGAGAGGTGAAGAAAAAGGAGAGAAGAAAATAAAATTAGTCTTTTCTAATCACAATATAAGGCATAATTTCTTGGCTCTGAAACTTATATTTGGGGATTGAGTGTCAGTCCTCTAAGAAATTCCAAATTTAACAAACCTGCAGCAAAACTGGTGCTCCCTTAGGTAGTCAACCTAGAATTGATCTGGAAATGATCAGAACAAAAGCAAAAAATCAAAATGCACTCCCTATTTTATACTGGTCCAACTTCTTTACGGGAGTATAAGCTTCCAAAGGGCAGAATAATGTATGCTTTAAAAGCACTGCATCTTCACAGCCCCACTGTTTGCCATAGTATGTGGCACACAGTAGGTTTTTATCATGTGTGTGTATTAGTGCCTTACACAAACCCCACCAGGAATTACATACCATGATGTGATAATAGTGTGAATAAGACCAACTCATTTCTTATCCCTTCATTTTTTTTACTCAATAAATAATCATTTGTTGAATAGTGAGGATGCCTACTATGGAAAGGCACAGTGCAGGATCCACAGTTATTCAAACTTTGGTCTTGCCTTGAAACAGCAGATGGGAGAAAAGAATACTGTAGAGGAGTTTGGAGAAAAGAGAGAGAATATGATTGAGGTTAACACAGAACACATAAGGAAACTTGTTAATTATGTAACTAAATTCTGTCTTCTGAGCAGCAGACTCTAGAGAGAGCATAGAGGCTGCTATTGTTGCCAGCATCATTTCTGGATCTGTGATGACATTATACTAATTTCTCTGCAGAAATAATCTCTTCCCCAGCTCTAAGGCTACTTGCTGCCCTTGAAGTTGATTCCTATTTACTGCTTCAGAGGAGTGGCTAAAACCTAAACTAATTAGTGCCTTGTATTCACCTGGTCATGGCTCAAGGATGGAACAGGATCCATCCAGAGCAGAGAATTCTTTGAATGGGAAAAGATACTTGGTGTTCCCTGCTGGATTCAAAACAGGAAGGGTACAGCCCTGGGATCTTCAGGCATGCAGTAAATGAGGCAGCCTGTTTGAATTAAAAGATGGATTCATATGTTGTCATATTAGCCTGAAATGAAAATATATCTGAAGTGAGATATTTTTGTCTCTTCCAAGTAGAAGAATCATCACTGAAATAAGACAGGACTGCAGTTTAATAATATTTGAGACCTAATTAAGAAAGCCAATGTATTTTATATTATACTAACAGAAAAGAGTAGAATTGTACCATGTTATGATTAAATATTGGTACTTGTGGATCAGCAGGAGTTATACACACATCTGCAATGCATTAGGAGGGCTTCAGAGACTTCCAGGACAACTGTGGAGACATTCCTAGATGTTGTTAGCCTGCAACTCCAGTGGAACACGGGACTATTTCTGGGAGAAATTTCCTTTATAACAAGGATCAAAATGTAAAGCTGAGCATGGCATTCCACTGTGGAATAAGAGGCACGAGTAAATCTGGGGATTTCTTTGTGTAGGGAAATATTCCCACTGTCACTATGATCATAGAGAACAGGCAGTGACCCACTCCACCTGTAAGTTAAACTGGGCAAAGATAGAATACATAAATCAAGTGTAGGAAACACATTCTGACAGCGGAGGCTTTGAGGCAGAGGGCTGCCTAGCAACTATCAGGACAATGGGAAGACATCAGTCCCAGGCTGCAGCTTCTCCTAGGCTTAGGCATCATGCAGACTTTAGGAGAAGAAACAGAGTTGCATACTGGGTAAGTTTAACACAACTAATTATAACAAGATGGAGATAGTCTACAAGCTTGGAACAATGAGCATGATCCAGGATAGACTCTATTATGCTGTGGTAATGCATTAGCCTTGAAATCTAAAGGATTTAACACAACCAGTTTGCTTCCCACTCCCACTACAAATCCAGTGTGGGTTTTTGATCCATGATCTTGTGTTACCACCATCTCAGGACTTATTGTGGGGTGAGGGGGATTGGTAGGGGAAAAAATGGAGATAATCATACATGAACAACAATACAAAAAGAGACTTATTGTTCAGGCAAAGCAGAGAAGACAGTGTGTGGAAAACTATCTTCTGCTCTTAGAGACCTCAGGCTAAACGCGACACATATCATGTTTGCATATACCTCATTGTCTAGAAAGAACAATTGATATGACCTTGACCTAAGTTCAAAACAGACCAGGAAATGTAGGAGGAGTTCATGGAATACTTGGTGAGTGCTACTGTCCCTGTCATACAGTGTCACCATATTTAAAAAATGTTGAAAATACATATGCAGCACTTATGTAACTTATTCTTTTATTCATTAAGTATTGTACTTATGAAATATTTTCTTATTTTCAGACTGGAATTATAATGCACAGTGTAGTCTTTGCCCTCAAGAAGCTCATGGTTTATTTTTGGAGCAAACATACAAAGAGCATAAACCTGATGTTAGAGGACTACAAAGAAGGGGGACCTGTGTGCCCTAGTAATGAGGGAAGCTTGACAAGGACTCATGGAGCTAAAATGAGAAGGAATTGGTCAGAAGAGAAGAGAGGAGAGGAGAGGAAGCCCATTTTAGCCAGAAGCAGGATGGTGAGAAATAACATGATGTAGTAATGGCAACAGGCCATTTGCTTTACTGGAGTATTAAGTCTGAAACAAAATTGGTAGTTGTTTTGGACTGCTATGCCTGGTTTCAGGAATTGTAATCCTAACTGCCCTCCCCCCCCCCCAGTGGCTAAGACTGTGAGTGACCTCCGGAATGGGAGCTACAAGAGACAAAACTTGTCTCTGGTAGCAAATGCTGCCTCAATTTCCAATCCCTGCTTCCAAAGCTTGGTTGGAATTCCATGACAGGTAAGTATTCTCACAGCGGGAGCAACCTCAGCCAGATTCACCACTTGGGAGGCCTTCATGGAAGGACTTGGGGCGGGGGGCGGGGCTGCAACAAAGAGGGAACAATAGACTCTTGCCCTCCAGCAATGTGACATAGCCCGAGTCCCCATGTCCTCTGGGATAAGTGCTTCCTGACTCTAATCCCCTTAAGCCTAAATATCTGATGAAGAGGGGTGCAGCTCCTTGTCTTGCTAGAGCATGTCCCAGGGAAAAATCTGGCATTACAAAGAATTCCTGAAAAACCTGTGAAATCTGCTCTGCTAAGAGTGCTTTCATTCACTCAGATAAGGGTCTGAGCAGGAAATGAGTATATCTTCCAAAATTTCTACAAAACTCCCTTTCTGACAAACACTGACCCAGACTAAGCCCTCAGATTTCTTTGAAATGTTATCTACTGTTTGATCCTTGCTGCCCTGTATTCCTGTGTATTGCAACCCAATAAAAGCCCCTGAAGGAGGGGACTCAGGCCTTCCCCCCATCCCCCTGGAGGAACTGGCCACTGCTCACGGCTCTTCCCTCTTGAAGGATCGGCCACCTCTCTTCCCCAAGCAGATCATGTCATGTCTTGTTTACTTTCATCCGTGGCAGACTCGGGAACTTGTGAGAAAAGTTGCCCCCACAGGTAGTAGAAAATGAGGCTACAGATGGGGTCTATGAAAGCCTTGTGTTTTGGGAGGGAGATAAGATTCTGTTGTGTGGGTGAAGGAATACCACTAAAGGATTTTTAATAGGAAGTGATTTGGCAGATTGCTATTTTATATGTCACTTTATGCTGGTGGAAAAAGAAAAAAAGGAAGACGTATTGGGGCTAGTAATAAAAAAGATGACCAAAGAGAGGAAGTTGGATTTAGGAAATATTTAAATGATGAAAATGGTTAGACTTGGCAACTGGATGTGGGAGTGAGAGAGTGGGTCATGCATGTCTCCCAGTTTCAGGCATGTGCACCAAGGAAGATGTAGAATGTCATGGTAGAAGCAGATATATGGGAGAGACTGAATTCAGTTTACATCATGATTAGCTTTAGGTTCCTGTGAGACATGGTTAGAGATGTCAAGGAATCAGTTGGCTATTAAAATCTGAAGCTTGGAGGATAGATCCGAGCTCAGGATATGACATGAATTTTGTGAAAGGAGAAACCCATGTGGATAAGTTCCCTGTGGGGAATGCAAAAGAAATCAAAAGTGCAGGTGAACACTAACACTTGAGAGCTAAAAACAGGAGAAGCACCTACAGAAGGCGAGAAGATATGGAGTCCTGGAGAGAAAGGGGTTACTAGAATCCAACAAAGAGAGTTGTGTTAAAAATAAGAAAGTGAACCAGAGTGTCATACACAGGAGAGGTGTCCAGTGAAATAACAGACTGAAGATACTCAATTCTGGAAATAGTAGGAGACTAATAACCTTAGTAATAACAATTTTATGTGATAACTATATTATATTGGGTTGAAGATAAACAAGGGGCAAGTAAATGGGGACAATGCAGATAGAACATTCTTTGTCAAGTTTGAATGAGAGGAAAGAAGTTGAGGGCTAGGAAGAAATGAAGTCAAGGGAAAAGAAGGCTCATAGAAAAATGCTCTCAAAGAGTGACAGGCTAAAGACACAGAAAATATTAGAAAATTAATGGAGTAAATTCCAAAAATTAACAAAAAAACATGGAACTGATATGGGAGAAGGGACTGGCCTTGAATGGAAGTGAGACACCTCATTCACTGAGACTCAAGGGAAGCTGTTAAGGACGGTGTGGGGGTAGAAGGGCACTACGTGTGTGTGGAGAGGGGGCTGGAAATTGAGAGCATGTCTGGCGATCTCAAATTTTCTTGATGAAGTAGGGAGTAATCTGTTGCGCAGAAAGGGACAAACATTTTGTATACATACAACACTTGCAGACTATGGTATATTCTTTAATTCCTTTAATAGGAATTAAAGAAAAAGCCAAGAGTAATCAAAAGAGCTCCATCAATGATAATTATTTTAACTTTCTGGGAAGCCTGTTGGGAACTGACAGTCTAGGAAAAAAACAGAAGAAACAAGAGAGTTCCGGTTTCCATGAGGTCAGAGGGGGCTGCACTAAGGGCAAGGGCTTGAAAGAACCAGATGAATTGAAAAATTAGAATGAGAGAGCAGAGGCTGGGTGTTGAAGATTTCTGAAGGGATTCTAGGCAATGACAAAATTCAGGTTGTAACCTCATGTAGTATGAAGTCTTTGTGTATAGATGCTATGGAACATAAGGCCTTGAATGATCTCTCATGGTTTGGGTAGACTTTGATGTAGTGTATATCTTGCTCCCTTCACTGTGTCAGACAAAGTGGCAGGTACAGCTGAACGTTTGCACATCTAAAATATCTCTAACACTGGGTTCTGCTGGGGACCCACAATATCCATCACTATTTGGAAAGTGATAACTAACCCTCCTTTATTTCAAAATA
Source organism: Artibeus jamaicensis (assembly GCF_021234435.1). Classification (NCBI taxonomy): domain Eukaryota; kingdom Metazoa; phylum Chordata; class Mammalia; order Chiroptera; family Phyllostomidae; genus Artibeus; species Artibeus jamaicensis. The sequence continues at coordinate 17,919,107 of NW_026522025.1, read as the reverse complement.
TCTCATTTTGACTTATTTAATACCATAATAAGGTAATAATAGTCTACTTTATTGATATAGTAGAATATTGACAAATATTCTACTTTATGAATGAAGAATCTGATAATCATTTCCTGAGGAAAAATGAGAATGATTTGATAAAGTTTTAATAACTGCAGCTAGGATTCTTTCTCAGTTCTTCTGGTTCCAAATGTAACATTCCATCATGTTACAGATTAAAATTAAAATTCTGCAATAATGAAGAATGCTGGTGACCACAAATGCCCCATAAAGAAAATAAACCATATGCTGGCTTTCTAAAAAAAAAAAAGACAGTATTTTTATTACTGGACATTATAATAAAATATAAGAAAAAAAGAAGAAATTTCAGCAACTTCCTAATAATAGCAGAGACAAAATACATTTAGCAGATCAATACATAACCTTTCTGAAAGAAAAACCACAACATAAAGATGATGAAATGGCATGTCATGATTAATAGACAATATTAAACTGGATCTTGGAATTCAACTAGATGGCTTACATCCAACCTAACACATAAATAGCATTTATTCATGCTACCTAATTTTATCTCAAAGTCAATTATTTCCATTAAAAATGAATGAATTAACTCAAGAATGGCTTGATGCATTTAATGCTTATGAAGGTTCTTTGAGCTAAGCATGCACATTAACTACTTTGGGGAATATAAGTAAGTGTTGTCTTTTATAAAAACATTTTCAAATATGTATCTCATATCTTGAAAAATGTTTGAATCTACTTTTAGACAACTATTCTACTATAATGACCTAAAATATAGAAAAATTTTACTGTAGAATATTTCATTGTAGAATAATAACATTAAAAGTTGGTTATGATCTAAATAAGAGTATAAAGAATAGATCACCAAATAATAATAAAAGCATATGTTAGTATAGTATACAATAATAAAAATGAGTTATCTATATTTTTATGAAGATGGATAGATCTTTCAAATAATATTGATTGAAAAAATAGTTATAGGCAATTCTTATAGCACAAATTTGAAAAAACACATATATTTATAAATACATATACATGCAGTAAAAATAATGAAATATAGAATAGATACATGCCAAATTGAAAGTAGTAATTGTCCTGGGAGATACCTCAAAAAATTAAAAATGGATCTGCCTTTTGATCTTGCAATCCTGCTTTTGGTAATGTATCCAAAGGAACCCAAAACACTAATTCAAAAGAACACAAACAACCGTATGTTCATGGCAGTGTTATTTACAATCACCAAGATATGGAAGCAGCCCAAGTGCCCATTAGTAGTTGAGTGGATAAAACAAATATGGAACATTTACATAATAGAATAATACTTGGCCATAAAAAGAAAATTTTACCCTACAACAGCATGGATGAACCTGAAGAACATTATGCTTAGTGAAATAAGCCAGTCAGAGAAAAGACAAACAACATATGATTTCACTCACATGTGGAATGTAATGAACAACCTTAATTAATAAGCAAAATAGAGAGACTCAAAGATAGAGAACAGGATGATGGCTAAGGGCTGGGGGGTAAGGGGGAGAAGGTAGAATGAGCAAAAAGGAAAAAGGACTCATGGACATGGATAACAGTGTGGTGATTTGCAGAAGGTAGGGGTGAAAAGGGGGTTAAATAGTAATGGACAAAATATCATAAAACATTTTTTAAACTTTCCAATTTTTCTTTAAATCTTTCATTTCTTAATACACTTGACTTATTATTAGCCCTTTAGCTCTCATACCTGAAAAATCTTTTATTCATTGATTTCATAGTACACAATTGAAATTAGTTGTGAGAGTTCAGTTCTTGAGACAAGTCTACCTGCTTATTCTCTTAATTTTTTTGTTGTACATGCCTTGAGACTGTTTAACTTCCTCAGTCGATTTCTTTGATGATAAAAAGGTTAGCTCCATGGGGTCTGTGCCTATTTCCAGTTTACAGTAATTTTACATAGTTCAATTTTATTTCAGATGCCACTGAAATATTCATAAAATTCTAAGTCTGTTTTAAATTTAATTATTCCACTTGGGTAATATTGAAAAATTTTATATTTTAGAAATTATTGAATAAAAATAAATAAGTATTCTTAGTGACAGTTATTAAAATGCACTGCTGAGTAAATGTGATTAATTTATAATTAGTTAAAACACTCTCAGCATAAGCTCTTATGAATATTTTAATATGAATGTGAGTATAAGATATTCCATTTAAATACTCAGATGAGTATATGAGGGCACAAAGGAAAAAATCTGTAGGTTACTGATGTCTTAAGGGAGAGGCAATACATGAAATGTTTGAATTAGTATTTAAAATGACCTGAAAATGTTCAAAGACTTGATAGTTTTAACAACATAAAGTTTAATAGGGACAAATGTAAAATCCTGCCCTATCTCCCCCAAGGCATACAAGCATAAATCAGAAGCAGAAGTAGATGTGAAAAAAAATTGGGGATTTAATTCAAGAGTAAGCCCAGTATTCATTCATTCATTCATTTATAAACACATTCACTTAATAAAGAAATACTACATACCCATGCAAAGAAGGCATTATAATGATCTCCGGGAATTTAAATCAGGCTATGACAAAGCTGTCTCAAAATGTTTTTGTCAATTTCTTGATCTATCTGCAGCCATTAGCCCACATATGGACTACAGTATTTCAGGTGCCCAAGTATAAAGCTGTCTTTAACAAGCCAGAGATTATTTGGAGTATCTGAAAACCATGCCATAGGAGAAATGGCTAAAATAACTCAAACTATTTAGGCTGGAGAATGGAAGATATAGGTGTTGAAAACACCCATCTTTGGATATCTGAGGGTTGTTGTAAGGAAGAAAGAATGGATTTTTCTTATCTTTGTCCCTAATTCAGAATCAATGAGGTAAGTTGTAGGATGGTAGGTATAAGTAAGCATCATACAAGAAGTGGCTTTTTCCATGTTAGATCTGTCTAAAATAAAATAATCTAATTTCCTGTAGGAGATAGTAACTATTCTGGCAAATCAACATATAACTCCCTAAGAATATATAAATAATAAAAAATAAAACAAAATAACAACATAGGCCTTGGCTGGTGTGGCTCAGTGGATTGAGTGCTGGACTGCAAATGAAAAAGTCAAGGTTTGATTCCCAGTTAGGACACATGCCTGGGTTGTGTGCCAGGTCCCCAGTAGGGGGTGTGAGAGAGGCAACCGCACACTGATGCACTCTCACTTTCTTCCTCCCTTCTCCTCTCTAAAAATAAATAAATGAAATCTTTTTTTTAAAGGGCAGAGTTGTTTGTTTAAAAAAAAAAACACAGGACATAAGCTAAGTCCTTTGAGCATTTACTACAATAAGGGACTTTGAAAGTGCTTTTACATAAATTATTCTAGAATCTTCACAATTATCAATGAGGCATGTACTAGTGTTGGACAGACAGTAAGCGGAGTAGAGTGGTTAAGAGCATGGTTTCAGACTGAGTTCAGATTTGAGCTTTGTTTAATAGTTGTAAGACCTTGGTTTGGGCTCCTCATTAATAATAAGTGGACAACAATAGTATTGCCTATATAGGGGAATAATGTTAACACATTTAAGGTGCTTAAAACACTGCCTGGTTCTAAGTGCCAGTGTTCACTGCTTAATGAAGGTTAGCTATTAGCTCCACCTTACAGACAAGGACATTCAGGCACAATGAAGCAAAATACTGGGCCTCAAATTATATGGCTGATATACAGTGGATAGTGAAAGCCCGATGTTCAAGTTTTATAAGATATAATGAGTAACGTTCAAAAGGAGAGGAGTATTTCGGAGAAAAGGGATAAGTGGTTCCCACTTAGCACAATGCTCCCTTAGAATGACAATGACAATAACAGAGATCAGATGTTAAAGGTAGACTTTAATTCCTTCAGCAATTTCATTAATTAGTACTTATTAAGAGTTTATTAAGCACCAGGTACTGGAAAAAGACTGTGAACAAAACAAACGAGTCCTTATGGAGATTACATTCTGGTGTTTTATGTTTCCTAGGCTGGATCCTACAAAATGTTAACAATTGGACAAAGAAAGAAACTCTGCTTCATGATTTCAACTTTAATGTACTACTGTCCACCTAGATTGCAAACTTTGATGACTGTCTAAATCCAAATTGAAGGGTGAAAACTGTATAACACATATACTGTCATCTCATAATTCAAATTGGCCCTCTTGCCTTCTTTCATCAAAAATATGCAGTCACTTCCTTTCTCCATTCTCTGTCTACACATTTCATCATGTCCACTCCTGCCTGAAAACATTCTTTCTATTATCTAAAGATTATAAAGCCATGATGCCTCTACTGTACAATAAAAAACTCTTATCTCACCCTGCTTACTTTTTTAGTCTCTTCTTTGACTATCCCTCCTTTCAAACTGGAGCCAAACGGACAACCCAACTCTTTGCTGATCTTAAAGGCATCAAACTTTAGCCTGCAATTTGGCTTTTGTAAATGTGCTAAACCTGTTCTCCTGGTCCTTAGTTGGGTGAGGAATCCTTTCTTCTGCGTTGCTATTCCTACCAATAGCGTTTGACATATTATATACTATGAGTTCCTGGAAGCAGGAAACTGAATCTTGTTTACCCTGTATCACCAACTTCTTCCTTGCTATCTTGTACATGCTAGTGCTTCACAAATTCCATCTGAGTTGAACAAAAATATGCAATCCACATCCATAATCATTGCCGTCCTCTGGCAATCTCAGTAGTTAACTCTCAAGATCCCAATTAAGCTTTGCCTTTACAAATACCAGTATCACTGCTGAAATCTCAATTGCAAATATCCCAATGACTGTCACTTCCTATACCTCCAGTTCATGTATTCTAGTTCCTGCAACAGTTCTTAATATACAGTCAGGGATATGCTCCATTTATCTTTTTTCATCTATCTTTCTTGCCTTACTGGGATTAATGCTAAACACTCTATCATCATAGACAGTTCCTTACAAGCATCACTCAGAATATTTGCCCTCTTTCCTTGTGTCGCATTGCCTATGTGAACTTAACCTGGGTTGAATCAATCCTTCTGCCTTTTCTTCTACTGCACAAAGATTTGTTGAAAAAAATCAGTTTGGCTGACTGCTCTCATTTTAAATTTAGGACAGATACTTGAGATGGGGATTGAATTCTGCTAGTCAAGCTGTTTTTCAAACTTCTGAGACTATTTCATAGTACTTCTTCCATGTCAAGAGTATTCTCCTCTTACCCCAACTCATAACTTACCCTAAACAAACAAGCAGAGATTGATTTAATCTAAAGGTATTAAGTTTAAGCTTCAGGCATCTCCCATGCATGGTCAGAAATATTTGCAAAGGAATATATTTTAAGTAGAATTGGTTAAGATTGCTGTTTGCTGCATAAACTTTCCCTCAATCATGCTTCCTTGAGTATAATGTGATACATCTGGGATCTTGCTCAGTTGAAGTTGAGTGGGGGATACATTAAATTTTGATTTAGTGCAATATGTTTATATGTTTTGTAGTCACTTTTGTGGTTCTCTTTAGTTAACTACCACTGGCTCTCCCAAATTCGTGTTCCCTTACTGCTCATTTGAGCTCCAGATCACATCTCTTCCATCTCTGCTTGTCTTTGCTGGGATCCAGGCCTGGAGTTATCCCCTTTCCACACACATCAGTCTCTTCCAGGTCACCTCCAGCAGCAAGCAAACAAGTCCTAGTTTCTCTCATCTTTAAAAAAAGTACCATTTTATTGCCTCTTCTAGTTATTCTTCCATTTGTTTGCTCTTTTTCACAGAGACACTTTAGAAAGTTTGCCCATTATTGATTTTTGCTTTCTTGTCTTTAACTCACCCTGCAAGCCATTCTGATGTGTCACTGAAAACTGTCCTTGTGAGAGTCACTGTCACCTCCCTTTGAAGCGGGGGTCCCTAAAACATGGCTACAGGAGTTATACTTAGCTGCTATTGTTACACAATAAAGCAAATCAGGGAAGAAAAACAATATTAAATGTGGAAATGAAAAACTTACATTAAAGTTGATTAAAGGAAATTTTATGGTTGTAGGTATTTTCAAGACAGTCAAAAATTGTTCAGTTACCAATGCAATTTTAAATTCTGGAATCTTTGGTTGATGTATGGGTGTTCATTAGTGCAAATTATAATTATCATTACCTATATATTTTCAATGCTATACTAATTCTCTTTTATTAAATTTTACAATGTTGAAAACACATTCATATACTTTTAGGTACATCATATTCTACAATGTGCACATTTCTATGAGCTAATCTCTGAAAATATCTAAAACTATTCTTTTTCTTCTGTATCAGATATTTTTCAATATAGATATTTCATTTAAAAAACCAAATCTGAGTCATTTTTTAAAGAAAAATTTAAAAAAGATTTTATTTATTTATTTTTAGAGAGATGGGAAGGGAGGGAAACAGAACATCAATGTGTGAGAGATAAATTGACCAGTTACCTCTTACATGCCCTCAACTGGGGACCTGGCCCACAATCCAGGCATGCACCCCGACTAGAAATTGAACCAGGGACCCTTTGGTTCACAGGATGGTATCCAATCCACTGAGCCACACCAGCCAAGGCTGAATCACAATGTTTTATTTACCACTGTTAGTCAAACCCTAAGGTGGATTAGTGAGAAATGTTTTTAATAAAACTACTAAGATATACATAAGAACTTCTGTGCAATATTAGTTTTATTTTCTACAAATACTAGGAAAATTCTCATTGTATTACTACTTGATTATTACATTAGTGGATTGTATTTGTTTAATGCAGTGAAAATTAATTTATCTGGCAATGGGAGCAGAGCTTGCATTTCTGAATCCCCAGTGCTTAGCTGTTGCAAAAATACCATAGTGACTAGTGAGAGAATAAATTAATCAATTACTTCTTTGGTCAGATTTTGACATTTCATTGTTTTCATATTTCCTTTGAAGGTCTTTAAAAGTCTCAGGTTTATTTTTCACTGCACAAATTCTATCACATTGAACTACATCAATAAATTATATATTTTCTATTAGTTTTATACAGCAGTTGAATGAACAGTTTGTTAGGGTATATTAATCTGTCAATATAGTTCTACATCAGTACACTCAAATTATCCTTATGATACTGTGTTGATTCTTTTATTAACCTCTATATGAGGACTAATTACTACTGTGTAATTTAGTAAAATTATATTTATTGGTGCAATCTACAAAGATCAGGGTTATGTCATTTGAAATTACATGCTCAATTGTTTTTTCTTTTCACTGTAAAAATTTCTTGTTTCATCAGACACATTTTCTTTTATATTACAAGTAAGCAATGAGTTTTGAGGTGATAACTCAAACCAATTTGTATGGTAGCAACTTTAAATGGGATATTTCTTTACCTATATAACTTTGTTTAATAATTGTAATTCTAGAGCTCCCTAAGATTGTCTTTACATACTTTCACATTAACTACTTAAATTCCACCCACATTTTTGCAACTCCCTCTCAATCTATGTTATAGTCCCTGTGTGCTCATCATACTCCTTTCTGCCCCCCTTCTGCCTACAGTGCCCTTCTTCCTTCTCTTAGCCTGGTTAGCTTCCACTCATCTTTTACATTTCAATTCAAAATCTTTAGGTTTCTCCTTTAGGAAAGCATTGGGCTGAACTTCTTTAAAATCTCTTCAACACTTGTCATGGCTGGAATTTTACATTTCTGACTGTACTTGACTATTATTTGATTTCCTCGCTAGACTATAAATTCCATGAGGGGAGGGACTATCTCTAGTTTTCGTTTTACTTTTGTATGTGAGAGGCTGACAGAGCAATCAATAAATGTGTTCATCTAATAATATTATGGACCACTGAACATATATCAAACACAGTGGTTAGTATGGAGGATATAATAGAGAATAAAACAAAGCCACACAGCCACATTCAGTCATTCATCCAGGAGTTGTTGAATAAATGAATGAATAAATGGTAACTTGTTTAAATTAAACATTCCATATCAGCCTCTCTTCCAGGTAAGAATAAATCTTTCAATCTGTGACATGTATATGGTGGTTTACCATTACATTTTGTGTAAAGTGCTTTGCGATCTATTAGTAAATTTCTAATAACTATGCCAGATGATGAGTGAAATAATGTCCCAGGTGGATAAATTACAGATGTATAGGTCGATGCTGGCTATACCATGAGACCAAAGGAGTACATTTTATCTGCAAATATTATCCTTTTGGTAACAAGTTAATATGTCCTTCATGCACAGAACTTGCTTTATCATTACTATGGTTATTTAATATTCAAATTCACATTAGTGAGTCGGTAAAGAATTTTGCTAAAAATGTGAATCACTACCAACATGATATGAAAAAAAGTTGCCAAGACTTCAATGTGTAACATATGCTTTGGTCTATTTTTTTCTTTGTCATATGGAGTTGTGAGCAGATGCTTGGGCAGGTTAATTCTGTACTAAATTTTGTTCTTCTACACATGTCGTGAAGGTGGACACTCGCCAAGTCAGCACTGTAGCTCCCTCGTTGGTAATTAATCACATCAAAACCACTTATTTTTGTTTTTATTAAATTAAAATGAAAATGAGAGTTCCGCTCAAAAAGGTTTGTTTTATACAGTGGGGAGGCAGCCTCATTTCTCATTCCTCTGCCCTGAGAATCTTTCCTTTTGTTAAACTAATCTAATCATCAACCCTCTCCCTACTTGTGTTTCCCCATCTGCACTCATTCCTATGAGGATCCTGGCCAGGACGCTCTCTCTATTCCACACCTATTCAAATCAAACTCATTCTTCAAGGCCCAGTAAATTCTGTGCCCTCAGGAGAGCTTTTTAAAATTACACCAGTCATTAGTCATCCCATTAACATACATCAGTTCCACAGTGGTTGAAAATCTACTATATTCAAATAGCTAGGCCATATACTTAATATAGGTAGTCACATGTCTTTTTCTAATAATGCAATAGTTCGAGAGAGACTAAAAGCCAGCATTCATTCACACATATTTATTAACTGGTGACCATTTTCAAATTATTGTGGTTAAGAATCATCTGGGGAGCCCTGGCTGGTGTAGATCAGTGGATTGAGCACGGGCCTGTGAAGCAAAGTGTTGCTGGTTTGATTCCCAGTCAGGGCACATGCCTGGGTTGCAGGCCAGATCCCCAGTAGGGGACACATGAGAGGCAACCACACATTGATGTTTCTATTCCACTCTTTCTCCTTCCCTTCCCCTCTCTCTAAAAATAAATAAATAAAATATTAAAAAAAAAGAGTCATCTGGGAACTTAAAAAAATATAGGTTCCTTGGCTTCATTTGAAACTCACTGAATCGGATTTTCTGAGTATGACCCAGAAACCTAAATTTTTAGCAAGTGTTGATGGTAATTTTAGAAATCTTCCTTAATGTACACAGCTTGGACAGAGGGGTGACTAAGATGAATGCACTGATTATTTGCCTCGAGGAGCTCACATCCTAGTTAGGGTAGGTGATTACTCACAACATACATCAAATATTATGTAATTATTACTTTAAAAACCAGAAAGGCTTGTGAGATGGTTTCCTGGACCACAGAGGATGGAAAGAGTCAATAGTACTAGATGCGCTGAAACCACAAGTTAGCTTTACTGGCTCCTAGAGATTCAAATCCCTTTATGGACAATATTCACCAAGCAGTAGGGGAGGGAGAAGGGACTCTTGTGTGTTGTGATTATGCACCTACATGGATAGGGACAACTGTGACACAGTAAAGTTATGTGTGAAATGGAGATCTGTTCATAGAAATATTTGTATGAAGGGAAGGCCATTTCTAATGGTACCATCAGGGAATGTTTGAGAAATCACTGCATTTGAGCTGGGTCTTGGGAATGTATAAGACATACAAACTAATAGAGTACAGAGATGAGGATGGGGGAAATCAAAGCTCTTTCAGAAGGAAGCATAAGTACAAACAAGGATATAAAGCAGGAACACAAGCTCCAAGTATGGAGAAGAGCAAGCAGCAAAATTTGGCCTAGTGAAGGATATGAGAAGGATGATTTTCCTTTTATTACAGTTGTGGATTTAGGTAGACATTTTTGACAGGTAAACTGGGACAGAATGTAAGAGACCTTGACAATTGACCTCAGAGTAGCACTTATTCCTTGGACACTGCATTTGACACTTTATACTACTTTTTATACCCTATTCCCTCCAACCAGTTTATTCTTGTTTTAAAGGTACTGGCCCATTTCATACCTTTATAAGTTCCCCAGAATGTAGTGCAATGCCTGGCACACAGCAGGAGTTCAAAACAATTTCTGTTGACTGATTAAGAGAGATTATTTTTGTTCTCAAAAGGAGGGCTTCCAAGGCATACAGGAGGACCGTGCACCACTGGGCTCTTCTCCACTCTGCTGGCCCCATGTTACCTGTGAGAAGACTGTCACCATTGACAATGACAGCGGTCACGCTGTGAGTATATTGGAGGAGCCGAGAAATAAAAAATGCAGTTCTAGCCCATTGGGAACTTTACTACAGATGCAGATTTCTTTTTTATTTTCTCTACATTAACTATAAGTATTTTCTGAAACTTATATTACTGTCTTATTAACATAATATAAAATGTGCATCTGGAATGGAAAATAATAGTATTCTGTAAAATCCACTGTTTTAAAATTTAAAATGTAATGACCATTGTGATTTTATTTGAACAACAAATTTAAGGAAGAAACCTTTTTTTTTTTTAGAATTAAAGGACTGGCACACACATCTCTCTCCGAGCTCCACTGATTATTGAAGATGGTTGTGAGAGATTTCATCAGGAAACACCATAACCCTCATGCACCCCTGTAACAAATACATATGTCTAGGATAAATAATAAATATTCAGGCAAGGCATGAATATTTACTGAAAACCTAGTGGATGTTTAAAAATATTCTAGGTTCTGGAATACAATGCTGAACAATAGGGACAACTTGTTTATTTTTTTATTTTGTGAAACTTAAATTCGAATCAAATCTAGTACTTTTGTTCATTTGTTCTGATAACAACAATATCAAGTTTGTAAAACTTTTCCCTATTGGGCGTGATTTGCCACAATTTCCTTTCTGATTCTGTACATTTGCCTCTAGTACTGCGTTGTCCCTTTCCGTGCCAGTGGTTCTCACACCCCTGTCTCAGCCCAGTCACACGTACGAGCATCCAGATCTGTATTTCTACCTTTTAGGCATTTCTGCCATCTGTTCCACAGACAATGGAAACCCAATGTGTTCAGAGCATCTACCTTTTCCCACTCAACTCTCTCCTCTTCCTATATTCCTCAAACTTCAATTCATAACAACGTTACCCATGAAATCATCCTAATTACAACTAAAACCGACATACCTGATTCTTTCTCCCTTTTACATTTCCCTTACCATTTCATGTTCTTTATTTCTGAAATCACCCTTTTTTCCCCCTTCATTTCTTCTGTCATCATTTCTTAGTTCTGGCTTTTTTAATGTTTCTGGATCTATTATAATAACTTTCACTTCTAACTTTTTAATCTATTTCTATTGAACTTCTAGCTCCTGACACATAATATGTTAGCAATAAACATTTTTGATTGAGTGGTGAATTTATCCTTCATATCAGAAGTAATGTTTAAAATGTAGTTTTGAATATATTATTCTCCTGCTTAAAATTCTACAGGCTCTGTTATTCATGAGATAAATAGAAATGTTTTAACATGACATTCAAATGACAGTAACCAGAGGGGAGGTGGGAGGGGATATTGCGGGGAGGGGAGAAGGGTTTTCAGGAACAACTATAAAGGACACATGGACAAAACTAAGAGCAGGGTTTGGAAGAAAGAGAGGGAGGTGGGGATGTTTGGGGTGGAGGGAGGAGTGGTGGGGGGTAAATGCAGACAACTGTAATTGAAAAACAATAAAATAAAAACAGACTAATGCTCTTGCTATAGTATATTTTTCCAACCTTGTCTCCCTTTACCTTATAAAAGAATTGCACCCAGCCATATCTAATTATTCCAAGCTCTCCAAGCCTACTCTTTTACATCATCCCTCTATAGCTACCAGCTCTTCTTTCTCCCCTACTTATCTTTCAAGCCATTCCTCACTGTAAACTTCTCTACCTTTCCCTCTAAAGTTACTCTTCAGGTCTCTTATTATGTATCTCTCCATCTGTTAATTGTGGTGTTTTCATTTGCATAACTATTGTTAGGCTTCAATTTATGACAGGTACAATTTATGTCTCATTCATCTTTGTGTCTTCAGTCCTTGCAGAGCACCTATGGCAACACAGCATGAACATATAGTGTTGGACGGCAAGCTGATTCAGAAGTCAGAATGGGTCTATCTTGCACCTCTCTCCAAGTTCCATTGAAATGACAAAACAAGAACAAACTGAAAACAAATGAAAGGGGAAAATGCTGCTGCTAATAAACAGGAAAAGGTAAAACTAAGAAGACTCAGAAAGAGAGACTTAGAGGATTTTATAGAAGGAAGATACAAAATAGATTCAATTATATTTGTAAAAAAAATCAATGCCAATAACCTGTGACTTAATACAAACAGAAATGTGTCCCTCTGGGAAGTGAGAATTGCTTGGTTTCTGGAATGAGTTCCAAAAGTTTTATAAAATAATACTGCTTTTGAGAAAATAATTTGTAGTATCTATTAAAATAAAATATGCACATTCAATGATCCAGAAATTCTACTTCTGAGAAGCCATTCTTTACAAATATTTGCATGGATGTATGTGTCAAACATTAGTCATTGCATCATTCAGATAGCAAAACATTGGAAAAAACATAAATGTCTGTCAGTACATTCTAGATTAAATAAATAATACAAAGTCTACAGTAGGAGACCATTTATAACTTTTAAAAGTAAACAAGGATGTCCAAGATCTAGCCTTAAGGAAAACAGATACATAAACAGATGTATGTTTGCAAATGAATAGAAAAAGAAATGGCAGACCTACATTACACTGTGTTTTCTTATGAAGAATGGGACTGGGAGGTGGCTAAAGAAGACTTTTCTCTCTTTTTCTTTTTACATTTCTGTATTAGAACTAAAGAGCAGTATAAACAGTTTAACAATTTAAAGAAAATTTCCAGACTTGAAAGCAGGGACTGGGAGCAAAACAGGCCCTAGTTAGTCCATAAGGAACAATTAGAGTACTTCTAGATAGCCAGGAATTAGCACTTAGAGTTAGCTCACTAACTGCAACTGCTCAATAAAGAGCTGCTTCTAATTGGCCTCTATCATGAGTGGTAGGGTCAGATAGAACAGAAGGCAGTGTTCCAGCTAACTTCAGTTTGGCACAACCAAAACAGCAGTGAAATTCTATAATATATTTATCATCATTGGTAATTCTTCCTCTACATCTTGTTGGTAAGTATAGCTTTAGCCCCTAAAAATGCCCTGAGTATGGCTAGATGAGACAACATGTTGAGAGGCACTCTTCAGACTCAGGAACTTAGCCAGAGTGCCTCACTGCAGGTAGCGAACCACATCATTGATTATCCAGGCATGGACAGCAGACTGTGAAATGGAGGTTTATCACCCAGAGAAGGGCCCTCTGCTGTCATGCACCTTTTCTGAAGGCCCCAAATGATACTTGCTTATTCCCCTACCTACTTGCTCACTCACCATAGCCAATATGCAGTGTCCTGTTTGGGGCCTCGGGGAGAGTGAAGTAAGGGAAGGGAAACAGAACTGTATGCAGAGACTGAGTTTACAGTTGTAATGTAAACTTCTAAACTTCTCTCTGGGAAATTCTATAAGTCTGGCACTGACTGTTGGTCAAGATAAGGGCAGTGGCCAATTAAGGATTTATAAAGTAGTATTTAAAATTTGAAACTGTCCTGGTGGCACTTAGGGCTTTTTGGGTTGGGGTGGGCTGGAGTAATACTGTCACCACTAGTTAGATAGCCTGGCTTGGCCATGTGCACAAAGGGCATGAAAGACTCTTCTGGGAACTGTTAGGGAGTGCTCTGAAACTAGGATTCATCATACAAATCTCGGTGGTTTTATGCAGAGATGAAGCCCATCCTTGCGTGAATAAGAAGGACCTTAGAAAGTTGTACTTGGAAGGCTCTCAGGCCCTGGTGTTTGCTTGCATTCTCTTTTTACTGCTCTACTGTATCACTTAGTTCTACTGAAAGCCTTAAATGAATGTGTTCTTGGGAGTCTTGCCAATCCTTTCAATTATCCAATGTGTTCTAATCTTTGCAAAACAGGAAAATATAGCTGTATTAGTTTTCTAACGCTGCATAACAAATAACTGAGAACTTAGTACCTTAAACTAACACTCAGAGTTCTATACGTCAGATGTCAGGTGTGATTATGTTCTCTGTTTTGGGTTTCAAAGGTCAAAATTGTGGTGTTGGCTAGATGGCATTATCACCTAGAGTCTGTAGTCCCCCTGCAAGCCCTTGTGGATGTGGCAGGATTCAGCTCCTTAGGGTCGGAGGGTCTCTGTTTCCTCCCTGGCTGTCAGGTGCTTCCTTGCTGGGTCACTTTCAGGTCCTAGAAGTCCTACGTTCCTTGAAATAGAGCTCCTTCCATGAACCCTCTCACACTTCCAGTCTCTTTAATTAAGGAGAGTCCATTGTCTTTTAACAGATAACCTAATTAGATCAGTTCACCCAGGGTAATCTCTCTATTTAAGGCCAGCTGACTTGGGACTGTAATTACACCTGCAAAGTCACTTTGCAGTAGCACTTTGTGTTTGACTGAATACCTGGGAAGAGACACCTGTATTCCAGGGGATACAGATCTTGGGGGTAATCTTGGAATTCTGCCTTCTACAATATCACCCGGTTGTTGAGTGTGTTAGTACAGACTGTAGAATAGTGTTTTGTGAAGTCACAGGAAGTAGAAGGAGGATATTGGGCACCAAGCATCTTCCTTATTTCACCAGACCTATTCTACTTGTATTTATTGGAAACAATTATAGTTTATATAAATTGTTGCTATTATGTTTTGTTTATACTCTTTCCTTTGGTAATCACGTCTAGTCACATGGTTTTAAATTTTTTGCATATCTGTACTTATATTTATTAAATGTATTTATCTGTACTTCTGCCCTGACTCATCATTAACAGCCTTCTTGACATTTCCACTTGGATATGTAATGCACATGTCAAGCTTCAGATTCCCAGAGTAGGACTCCTGGTCTTTCTCTTTAAAACTACATCTCTTATCCCCAGAATCTCTAGCTGGATTGGTAAAGGTCTTCCACTGTACAGAGTGAATTTGTAAAAAATAGAAAAGGTAGGTATCTTTCAATTGTATGCCAAGCTATGGAAGCAACCCAAATACCCATCAGTAGATGAATGGCTAAAAATGTTGTGCTTCATTTACACAATGGTGTACTATGTGGCTATATTTAAAAAAAGGGAAGGAAATCTTACCCTTTGTGAGAAGATGGATGGATGGACTTAGATTTTCATGCTAAATGAAATGAGTCCGTCAGAGAAAGACAAGGACCATATGATTTCACTTATATGTGGAATTCAATGAACAAAACAAACTAACAAACAAAACAGAAACAGACTCATAGATAAAGAACAGACTGCCAGCTATCACGGGGGGGGGGTAGGTTGGGGGCTGGGTGAAAAAGGTGATGGGATTAAACAAAAACCAAAGAAAACCTTATAGACACAAACAACAGCCTGGTGATTACCAGAGAGAGAGGAAAGCGGGAGAGGTGGAAGAAGATATACAGGGCATAAATGGCAATTCACAGAGACTTGACTTGAGGTGGTGAACACACAATACAATATATAGATGATGTATTATAGAACTGTACACCTGACACCTATATAATTTTATTAACCAGTGTCACCTAAATAAATTCAATTTAAAAAATCAATAAAATGCAAAGGAAAACAGCCAGAGGAAAAAGATAAAAGGGCTACAAAGCAAACAGAAAACATTTAATAAAATGGTAAGTTATTCAAGATCAATAACTACTTTAAATGAAAATGGATTAAACTTCCCAATTAAAAGACATAGATTCTTGTCTGTTGTGTTTTTCTTCTTCTTCTCCCTTTTTTTGACTGAATGGTTAAAAAATACAACCCAACTGTATGCTGTTTACAGAGACTCAATTTAGATTTAACTACGCAGATAGCTGAGAGTGAAAGGAGAGGAAAAGATATTTCATGAAAATGATAACCAGAAGAGAATAGGGACAGCCATACATATATCAGACCAAATACACTTTAAATGTTACCCAAGGACAAGAAAATGACTCAATGATAAAATGGTCAATTAATCAAGAAACTATTGCCCTGGCTGGCGTAGCTCAGTGGATTGAGCACAGGTCTGTGAACCAGAGGATCACGGTTCAATTCCCAGTCAGGGCACATGCCTGGGTTGCAAGCCAGTTCCCTGCAGGCCAGTTCCCAGCAGGGGATGCACTAGAGGCAACCATACATTGATGTTTCTCTTCCCCTCTCCTTCCCCTCTAAACATAAATAAATAAATTAATATTAAAAAAGAAGCTATAATAATTATAAATATTGTATAGTATTACAAAATCCAAATATACAATATAAAGCAAACATTAAAAGACTTGGAGGGAGAATTAGATGATAATAAGAAATAGTAAGTGATTTTAAAACCCCACTTCCATAATACATAGAACATTCGGAAAGAAGAGATTTTCAAGTCCAGTTTCCAAGGTGTGGCCTGGTTTCTATGAAGAAAAAAGTTAAATTGAGAGAACTGTTGAGCAAAAAGTACTAGGACTTGATTTGAGGAATATTCATCCTTTCCAGAGTATAACAGATTATAAAATTAGGAGAATTGCTGCCAGGAAAGCAAATGAAGGGTATGCCTGAATAACCTTTTCTTAGTGACTGTTAATGACTAAAAGGTCAGATCATTCATTCATTTATACAAAGCTCTGGAGAGGTTAGGTATGTGTTTCAAGAGACTTGTCAGACATCTTAAAAGAAGCCAGGAGTAGAGATGGAATTAACCAGGAAAGCTCTGTGGAGGAACCTCTTGTGCAGCAGAGAAATCCTCAAGATGTACATGGGATGTCCACAAGGCTCTTAAGACAGTTGTAGCAACTGAGACACCACCAGCATAGACTGAAAGGGACAGGGAGTGGACAAAATAAGACTGCCAGACTTCTGAAGTTCTTTTGGTAGGAAACAGGTTGATAGATACACTCAGCTGGCAAAAATTAGTTTCCTCCTTGAATTGCTCTCCTCTGTGGAAAAGGATGGATGACTCAGAAGCCACAGGCGCAGAGCAATAATATCTTCGTCTTGAGCCACAGGTGTTATTCCAAGGCCTGAAACTTAATGGAGTTCGCATGGCTGGATTTTGAAATTGGTCCTGGCTATAAACTGCTTTGGTCCACCCATTGCTTTTCTCTTTTGTCTGGGAAAGCCCATAACTATTCTATGCCTATTGCACAATTGTGTTTTGGAAGCAGATGAACTGTTTCCTACTTTCACAGGTCTATGGATGAGAGGGATTTTGTCCTAGGATGGATTATACTCACAACTTTACCTATAAATAATTTAGATGCTTTAGATGATGAAATTTGGGACTTTCAGCTGATGAAATTTAGATTAGATTTTTGTACTTGAATTGCTGTTTTAATGGATGAGACTTTTGGGGAATTGGAGTTGGGAGGAGCACATTTTCATGTGGATCAGACATGAATCTTTGGGGGCAGAGGCCAGACTATGGCAGGCTGAGTAATGAACTTCCAAAGCTGTCAGTCTCCCGATCCCCAGAACCTGTCAATATGTTACCTTACATGACAAAAGAAAATTTGTTTATAAGTTAAGGATCTTGTCCAGAGAGATTATCCCGCATTATCTGGGGGAGTGTCCCCAATACAATCATAAAGGTTCTTCTAAGAGGGAAGCAGGAGGGTAAAAAAGGCAGAGATGTGATGAGGGAAGTTGAGTCAGAGCAAGAGATGTAATGACAGAGACAGGTGCTGTGACAGAGAGGCCAGCCGCCAAGGATGGCAGGTCACCTCTTGCAGCTGGAAACAGTAGGGAACAGATTCTCCCATAAAACCGACATACGGAACAAAGCCACTGTGACAGCCTGATTTTAGAGCTTCTGCCATCCAGAACTGTAGATAACAAATTTGTATTGTTTTAAGCCACTAAATTTGTGGTCATTTTTTATAGTTCAGCAATAGGAGTACAGGTATAGGTCTAGGCCTGCGATGCTGAGTGAAAGTAAAATATTTTAACTATAGTTTCTATGCTGAGTTCCTCTCTATTGTAACTTCCCTCAGTTCACAGGCATTTTGGTGTCCTGGCTATAAGGAGGTTGCATGGAATGCCTTTGTTGTAGTTTAGGGGTATACATTTATATAGTCTGCCGTCATGTCTGCATACAGTTAACTTGTTGCTAGCCATCTAGTATAGAAATGGCATCCAGAAACACGCTCTTTGCTCATCAGGCCAACTGCCCCGGCCATCAGGACATGAAGGAACAGGGCCAGGGGACATCCTGAGACATGAACAGGTCCACTGGTTCCCAGCACTAGAGGTATTATGTGGAGGAGGAGAAACAAGCTTAAAAATGTATTGAACCATTGGTTTTCCCAAATTTGGCAACATCCTAAAATTTTATAAGGTGTAATAATGAAAAATTGTAAAGCTCAAATGAATGTTTCTGAACTATCAGTAATAAAATCCATGGCAGAGAAAAGATTGGATTATTTTCTACTATCTCCATTGAAAATATTACAAAGTGTTTATCATGTGAAAAGACTGTCAAAGGGCATGAAGCCAAAATGAAGACAAACACGTGTTACGTGATTTTCCTGGATTTAATGATGTTAATAGCATTTATCAGATTTCCAAAACTGCATTTTATTACTTTTAATTTGTAATTTGAAATTCATAGTTTTCTCATCTTTAGTAAACATTCACTTTTGTACTTAATTCTGTATTCCTAACTTTGTATTATTATTTGAAAGAGGGTATCCCCTAACTGACAAGTTCAGATCCTACTTCTGGCCTGTATCTTTAAAGTTTACCCAGAAATCAACTCCTTACCACGTCAGTTACTACCCCAAACCAGGAC
This sequence comes from Artibeus jamaicensis, assembly GCF_021234435.1. NCBI lineage: Eukaryota > Metazoa > Chordata > Mammalia > Chiroptera > Phyllostomidae > Artibeus > Artibeus jamaicensis. The sequence continues at coordinate 17,900,054 of NW_026522025.1, read as the reverse complement.
ACTATCATGTCCTGTCTGTATTATTGCAATAACATCCTAATTGGTCTCTTTAACTCACCCTGCCCCACTTTCCAGCTACTCTCAACACAGCAGTCAAAGTGATTCTGGCAATCTAGCATCATGTAGTGTAACATACTGCAACACAGTGCACCGTAATGTAACAATGTCAGTCAGACCATGGGCTCTGAAGCTTGCTCAAAAGCTTCCGATGGGCTTCATTTTATTTAGGAGAAAAGCCCAAATCTTTAACATGTCTTACAGGCTCCTATCTCTACTCCCCACCCGACCCCAGACTCCTCTCAAATACTTACCACCTACTCTCCTCAAGCTATTGCATCTATTCTGGTCTCGATGTCCACATGTTATGCTTGCTCTCATCTTCAGTGTTTGTGTTTTTCCTGTTTCCTCTGTCTAGAACAATCTTTTGCCCAGATATTTGCATGGTTCCCTCCCTCGTTTTCTTTAGGTTTTTATTAGAATTTCACCATCTGAATGAAGCTTCTCTGGCCACTCTAATTTAATTACACACACACACACACACACACACACACACACACACACACACACACACTTTATCCCCTTTTCTATTTCTCTTTAGCATTTTCATTCTTTCAGTTTTGGTTCGTTGTGAAACCTGAACTCAAGTAACTTTTTTTACTTCTAGTAATTCAATAATGTATCCAGATATTACCAATTCAATGTATAAGTCAGGAAGAGAAGATTTAGGTTTGAATTTGACTATTAAGTATAATTTTTGTTAGTTTTTTGGGGTGATTCACAATCCCTGTTCACAACTGAAGAATATTCTCTTCGGTTTTACTCCATGATTGAATATTCTCCTATTTTCTTGGTGAAGTCTTAATTTTTAAACTTGTACTCTAATGTAGTTTAGCCTGCTTCAATTAGGAAGCATTTCTTCTTTTCTTTAATTTCTCTGGTAGCAACTGTTGACAGACTCACCAAAGTATGGTACTTGACACTGAGGTGTATGCCATTCTTGGAAAAATTTATTTATCGGAAGGCAAACAGAGCTAATTAATTTTACGTGCAGTGCCCAGTTATGATACTGAAGCAATAAGAAATAGCAGTGAGGGAACAGCTGCTTCCTTTGAAAACAAAGACAAAGATGACTCCTTTTATTGCTGTGAAAGGGAGAGTTCAAGAGCAAGAAATGAGTTTCTTTATTTATGTGTGACATTGGAGATCGCTTATTAAAACCCTAAGTCAACAGAAGTTGCACTTATAAAAGGGGATACCACAACTTGATCTTCCTGTGGGGGAAAAAAGCCTCCAAATTATTTTCAGTCAGAGAATACATTCTGTTGAATGACTCATCAAGGATTCCTTTGATATTACAGAGTTAGTAGAAATACAGTCATATTTACTTATTGGTCACAGGTACAACTTTTGTACTTTTAAGTGTCAGGGAGAAACTTGTTCGCAAATATGTCTCAGAGTGAATAAAAATTAGTTTATCAAAAGAGGTGATTATAGAGTGATTGCTTTTCAGGCATAATTCTGATGCTGAGAATTTGTTGAACTGTTCACTTTTAAAGCCCAATCATTCTCCATCAGTCACTCAAAAAAAATTATCAAGTGTTAATTGGGAACCTGGTACTCTGCAAGATACAGGAAAAGCTTTCTGGAAAAACTGATACTGAAAGTTGAGTTGGCAAAAATAAACTTAAAAAAATTTTTAAAAATGTTTAAGCTATTGCCTTTCAGCTGTGGGCCCACTCTTCTTTATTTGGTGTGATAATTCTGAGGTTAAGATTCCTTTTCTTGATCGGTCGCTGTGTGAGCCACTGACAATTGGGTGTGTGGGAGAGACAGGGGGCCAGAGGGAAAGATGGTACTTACTCCTTCTTTTACTTCCTTGTCCTGGTAGCATCGCAACGGTAATGCTAAGGGCAACAGTCCTCCCTGCAGTGACGCCACACTGCAGCTAAACGGTTGTGGGTAGTCTGCAGTTTTCCCACACAACTAGAACCAGCCTTCTCAGGCCCCCTAAGAGACACCACCACGGCAGGCTGGGGCCCTCTTTAGAGGTCCGAGACGCAGTTTAGGATTCCCTAATTCCTTGCAATACCTTCTTCCCTTTCCGCTCCCTGCCCTAGAGGTTTTTGCTACTTCCTGGAGTTGTTACCTCTGTAATCCTTCAGTGCCTCCTTTTTGCCCTTTTAGTTCTCTAATAGACAATTAACTGTTCTTTATACTAAAATTTTCTTTGTGAAATAATTGATATAGTTTCCACCTCCTGACTGGACCTACTGATACAGAAATTAATGTGCCTGTAATAATTTTAAAAGTAAGTTTTATTTCTCAAGTATTTCTTGGTACATTAATAACACTTGCCAACAGCTGTGATATCCACCCACAATATACATCCTTAGTAGTTTTCCAAATGCAATAAGTGGAGGAGTTAATAATTATGATGTTTCAAATATATTTCTTAAATTGGGGTGGCCAGTTAAGATGAAAAACTGTATTTTATTACTGTATTCTTTTTATAAGCTTTACTTAAAGAATAATTGACAAAGTTTGCGTAATAAAGTGTGGGAAACCTATGCTGTAATTACTTATGAGGAAAATTACTGTGTATGTAAATAAAGGGCTTTGCCTCAGGTATATATGCATCCTAGGTATTCTAGTTGAAAATGAGTGCGCCTTGGGCAAACTAGCGAGCTGAAACCACTGGGGGCTATGCTTTTAGTAGAGTGCATTTAAATCTTAAATTAAACCCTTTAATTACATTTAAATTAATTTTAATTACAAGTTAAAACATTAGCATAAGTATTCAATAGTTCTAAATTCCTATAAAATCACAGTTGTGTTATTTGCATAACCCAAGCATATATTCTGTACAACTGTTGGTATTTCTTTACAGAATTTCTCCATTCTTTATCTGTTTGAATTTTTTTTGTTTACTCTATAAAATAAAGTGAAAAATGTCAACACAAATTAATTTATGTTGAATATTGAGATTAGAAGTTCTTATTGTGATGTGTGATCTTACTAAACTTAAATGGTGAGGTGTAAAGAATTTAGGCTTTTCTATAAAGGAGTTTTATAAAATATATATCCTTTTATATAGTCCACAGATGGCTGAATTTACAAAATGTTTTAGAAAGTCTATTTGACATACTATCTCAAAAATGAGCCAGTTAAAATGATACTACTCATTTCCTGAAGAATTCTCTGAACTTTAAAATTCAATCCATTTTTGCATTGTGTTTTAAAAGATTAAATGTTTTTTAATACATGAAATAACTTTTTTACTATTTTAATGTTTTTGTTGCTATCATTCAGGTATTTGTTTACTAAAATTTATGTTTTGTTCTTCAATGTAGAATTTGAGTGGCCTATAATTTAGAAATATCTGTTCATAATTGGTATATTAGACAGTTCAAAGAGTTGAAAATACCTTAAAATAATGCCACCCTTATGCTTCAAATTCTGAAGAACAAATATTTCAGGTAGAGTCCAAAATATGTTTTTTAAGGATACAAAATAAATATTAAAAAATTGCCCCTTATCTAATTACTTTTTCAGAAAAAACAAAATAATTAATAAAGTAGCATTTTCAAATCATTGATGACATCATACTTATGCTCATATTTAATCCACATTACAGTAGGAAGGCGGAACATACAGGTAAAAGGAGACATTTAAAAAGATAAGAACTGATAACTTTCCATAACTGATGAGAAACATAAATTTACAGATAAACTGCACAGGGATAATGTATACAAATCTCACATATGAGTGAGGATTTTAAAAAATCCCAGACAGGATTGAACTGAATACAGTTTATATAGAAGGTTATGATCATCGTCATAACGTGATCATGTTGGATCTATTTCAGGGATTCACAGGGGGTTTCACATGAGAAACTGTCTCTATGTATTCACAGCCTTGATTGATTGAAGGGGGAAAATGTCACTTCCTCAATAAAGCAAGAAAAAGCTTTTTATAGAGTTTGGCATTTCCTGACGATAAATTGTCTTAGTAATTTAGAAATAGGAAGGTATATTCAGAACCTAATAAAGGGTATCTATTCAAACTAGTAGTAAAAAATAATCTTAATAACAAAACATGAATGCATTTCCATTAAAATCAGAAATCAGACAATAACATTGCTTCTATTCAATTATTCACAGACAATTTGATTCACTACATGGAAAACTAAGAATTTGTGGGCAATTATTCATATTACTAAGAGACTTGAGTAGGTTGTAAGTAAAAAAAAAAATCAAGTAGATTACTGTGTACCTGCAACAAAACAGTTGGAGACTGACTTTTGAAAAAGTACGTTGATAATGCAACAAAAATATAGGTGCTTAGAGATAGTAACTAAAAATAAGTAAAACTTTTTTGAAGAAAATTGTAAAACTTAGCTGAAAGGTATTAAATATATGTCATATAAATGCCCAGTGAAAATCAGTATCTTAAAAATGTTTTTTCATTTTCAATCCAATCCAAATGGATTTATATGATCTTATAATATCAATGCATTTCTAATCAAATTACAAGAACATTTTTTATTTTTGAAGAACTTACTAAACTAATTCTAAAATACATATAAAAAAATAAATGGCCAGGTGTCTAAGTTGGAGAGACTTATCCTGTCAGATATCAAAAATGAATTGTTTTTGATAATTAAGACTGTAGTTTTGGTACCTAGATAGTAAACTGGCCAGTGAAGAAAGTAACCTCTGACTATGTGAAAATCCTATGTTAAGAGGCGACACTTATATTTTCACTTTTCAGGTGAAAAGGAAGGACTGCTTAATGAGTGTTGCTTGTAACACTGAGAATATGTTAAGGAAAATAGAATGCATACACTGTAAAATAATTAAATCCAGATGGATATAAAGTTGACAGTAATAATGAAAACTTCAAACATCTAGAAGAAGATATATGAAAAGATCTGTTTGACTTTGGGGAGGCAAAAACTTCTCTCTTTTAATTGCTGTTCAAGTATAATGGTCTCCATTGTCACCCCCCTCCCCCACCACCCTACCCATGCCTACCTTCCACTCTGGAACCCACCCCCTTTGGCTTTGTCCATGTGGGCTTCATACATGTTCCTTGTGGCCCTTCCCCTATTATCCCCTGCTATCCCTCTCCCTACTACTCTTTGGTTACTGTCAGTTTGTTCTTTATTTCAATGTCTCTGGTTGTATTTTGCTTGCTTGTTGAGCAAGCCCAAAAATATGCTAGATATTTTTAAAGTACATATTTTATTATATTTCAATTAAGAACTTCTAGTTGTCAAAATACAACATGAAAAAAGTACAAAGAGTATAGAGACTGGGAAAAAAACATTTGTAATACATATAGCCAACAAAAGATTAGTGTCTAGACTATATAAAAGACCCCCATAAATCTGTGGGAAAAATAAACCAATAGAAAAATGTGCAAAAATACATAAACAGGTATTTCACAGGAAAGGAAATTCAACTTGCCCCAAAGAGGGAAAATCATCAACTGCATTAGAAATCAGAGATAGGCACATTAAGTTCACAATAGGTACAGTCATGATATGGGCACAGACGAGAAGTCCGACAGTGTCAAGTGTGGGTGAGTGTGGGTGAGGATGTGAAGCACGAGAAAGCTCACACATTGCTGGCAAATGAGTGCAGCTACGTTTTGGGGTGGGGTGGGGTTGGGGGAAAAGCATTATTTTTGAAGTTGCATATGTACACAATTTATGACCAGAAAATTCTACTTCTAAATACACGCCTTAGATAAACTTGCAAATGTGCCCTTATAGGAATATTCATAGCAGCAACGTAATAAAAATAACTGGGCAAAAATTATTATCCATGAAGAAAATAAAAGGTAAATAAGTGGTAGTATAGTCATATTGTACAAAGCTTATGGACAAGCAGAGTGAAATAATATACTATTTAGAGATGCATGTAAATATAGGGAAAGTTAAACAAAATTCAGGACTGTGGTCACCTCTGGGAGTGGGGCAAAATTAAGTCAGAGTGTACAGGTAGCTGTAAGGATGGATGGTATTCATAGGGATACATTTTATTGCTTTGTCACTTAATTATGCAATAAGTATATTATTTTAAATGTATCAAATTTTATATAATACAATTTCAAGCCTCTTTGATTTTATTATTTTCTCATAAATTTGAGTTTTAATTCACTATTTATTTTTTGGTGATTATTTGATAGTCTTTCTAATTCAGCTGTGGAGAAAGCTTATAATTAATAATGCTTATAAAGACTCTAATTATTTGATTTTGATAATCATGTATTAATATAAAATAGATTTCATACTCTAATTTAAATTTGGTAAATAGAAACATCTCTATAAAAACATACAACCAGTATGTATTATGCCAGAGCTACAGTGAAATTTCAAATCTCATTTCTCTGACTTCCCTCGCAGGAGATCAAGAAGTCTGGCCTGTCCTGGGAACTTCTTCTGCAGCAATTTCTCCCTTTGTGGTGGGGAGGGAGGCGGAGGAGACAAGAGAACTTCCCACAGAACATAATGAGGAGATGGTCCTCCGCTGACCACTGTCCTCTCTGTCTCCCTCTCCCACTGTCTATTGCCACTCTGTTGTCAGCACGTTGTCGCCCCCTCTCGTACATGGCTGTACTCTAAACTGTACACAGACCACATTGCAATCTGCTACTCATTGCCCTGGACTCAGATCTTCTCTTTTTCTAGCTTGCAGAAAACTTTCTTATTCTGCTTCTCCTGACTGACTCTTTTGATGAAGGGTCCCACAGCACTGTTGCAGGACACTTTCCTGCATGCCAAGGTCCTCTCTTTTCTAGTGCAGAGAGGGGAGGAAAAATGCTGGGAGCTGTTTCTGGGTCCACCTATTGATCCCCTTATTCTCCAAACTCTGTTGCTCAATCAGCTCCATTGTAGCACCCTGGTTTTTCTTCCACTGTTCAGGACCCATAGGGATTCTTAGTGCACTGGGTAGATATTGATCTAGCAGAAATAAACACCTCCCATAGGGCTCTGGGCCCCGGGACAATGACTGAATCTGTTTCAGCAGCCCTGACCTTTCTGTGACTTTGGGAAGTTCCAGGTCATTAGGTGACAGTTAGAAGGCTGTTCTACCCTGAGTACACAGATGATGTTTAATGATAGATGGTATTTAACTGCACAAATCAATCTAATAGTGTAGCATCTCTGACCTGGCTCCAAATAATACACATTTGATCTCATAAAAAGAAAATGGGGAGGGGGAAGGGCAAGAAGAATATACCAGAAAATAACAATGATGACATAAGGCGATAAAATTGTGGATGACTTTTACTATTATTTTATACTTCTTTTAACTTTCTAAAATTTGAAAAATAAACATTTTAAATTTTATATTAATAAAAGTAGGAAGTGAAAGAAGCAATTAAAAAAGACTTTAAGAATCTACTGTGTTCTCAGAACTTTTCCCAGTATTTTCTGGTGGTTACTCCTGTTAGAAAGATAAGATAATGCCTTCTGTTTAGAATTTTTCATTATAATGAAGGCATTTTAAAATAGATATTTCAACTTTAAATCTCATTTGGGATATTTATATTGATTCTTAAGCAACACATTTTTGTTCTTTTTATTAGGTTTTCATATTCTAAGATTTAAAAAAATTAACTTATTGTCATCTTCTCTCCACATCTGTCTCTTTACCATGTTACACAAAATGAATCATCTAACAGTAATCTCCTAGGCATCAATATCTAGTTGCAGAATAGAATCTAATTCTATTTCTTCCATATGACATTATTTCTAGAAGTCTCTTACCAGAGCACATTCTCTTATTTTCTCATTAAAGGTTGTATTGTCAGAGAAACAATAGCTAGTGCCATACATATGACTAATATAAGCTAGACATTTGATTAAAAGTGAGTAACATTAGAAATATAAAGTCCCATAATTGTGCTCCCCCCAGCACTCCAAATAACTGTGAAGTATCAAATTAAGTGTCCTAAGGTAAATGAAAAAAATTAAAAAGAGACTATTTTGTGACTAGTATGGACTATTGAGAGTTCAAAAATTAAAAAAAAAGTTTCTGCTCAGATGATTTCTTAGATACCATATAGGATAAGTTAAAATATATGCATTTTAATTTTATTTCTAGTAAGTCTATTTTCAAAAGCTAAATATACCCCATTCATTTTTGTTGATCCAAATATTTATAGTACAATAATGATTCACAAACTATCCAAATAAAAAGTTTGCAAAATGATATATATACCTACAGAACCAAAATTAATTTAAACATACAGGGCCCAGCAGAAATAATACCTGATAAGTGTGGTTGGTAGGGTAATAACATGGGTGTGATAATTTATAGATTTAATTTGAATATTTCAGCTGAAATGTCATGTGATGTGCTTGAATGTGGTATTGTTATGTTACAGAATTACTTGCTTATGATTTTGTAATAAAAGGTTTTGTAATAAAAAGGTGTGTTATTTGGGCTGGATCTTGTGTATTAAATGCTTATTATTGAGTCTGTTGCATAAAATCCCCTCCAAAAGCCTATGGAGTTGGTCACATTGATACCCTTATTTTACTAAAGAAGATGCTGAGGATAGAGAGTGAGCTACAAACGCAAAGGTACCCAGCTAGCCAGAGATGGAATCAAGTTCCAGGTGTTTTAATCCACTGTCTATGTTTTTTCAGCTACATCTCTTCAGAGAAGCATCAACAGCTTAACAACTAATTTTAAAACTATCAGCATTAACCAGTTTTGCCGCCATCTGTTATTTACCATTCTTACTAATCTCTCGGTGCATTAATATTTATCTACTGTTAAAAAAGCCAGATGTGCATTAGATTATGTACTGGGTGCTCTCCTTATAATTTCCAGTTGAGGCCACCTTGCTGGCTGCCCTATCACAGCGCTGGGTGCATACAAAGCGGGGCAAACTTGGTAGTATGATGCAGAGTCAGAGGCAGGCTCTGAACATTGTACTTGGCTTCTCTCATTTTGCACATCTTGTAGACACTAACAGCCTATGTGTACTGGTCATAGTGCCACCATAGGGGTTATGGTTGGTGAAGAACCTTTGCAACAGAAACCAAGGAATGGACTGCCAAACCTGGTGCTGGAAGGAGGCCAGGGCAGAGACTCATGTATCTACAACCAGTGAGAGCTGAGTGGTGGCAATGCCAGCAAGAGGGAGATGGCCAGTGCTCCCAGGGAATATTGCCTGAGCCCCCAAACTGCAGAACTGCAGATTTAACACAGGAGGCTGGACCAGTTGCAGACAGCAGCCCAGAGACCAGCAGGTGCTGCCAGTGAGCTCCTGAAAAGTAGCCTGGCCAGGGAGTCCCTTGTTCTCACGCCAGAAAGACTCACAGCTTCCTTTGCTTTTTCACAAATTACATTGTAAGGAGAGAAGCAGGGGAGGCGAGAGGACCCACGAGAGACAGAACCTTTATGCAAGGAAGATGAGTACAACCTAAAGGGACCGTGTTAGTTTTTGAAGCAGATTAAACTTTTAATCACAGAGAAATAAAAGTCAGTTTTTACCTTCAGTAAAAAGCTAGCAAATGGTGGGATAACAACCAGATTAGTTATGATCAAAGTAGAAGAAGTTAATTTCTTTGAATACTCAAGATGCAGTGTAAATTACACCATCACCCTGTGCATGGGCATTTAATGGGAATTACTTTTTCCAGGGCTATACCTACATTATCTCATTTATTCTTTCACAAGCCCTGTAAGAGAGGAACTGTTCTAACCTCCCTTTTACATAAGAGGAAAAGGAGGCGTAGAGAGGTTGTTCAGTTTACACACAGTCACATCGCTAGCAACATAGCTAAAACAGAAAAGCTGATTACTTAAATGCTTTAATTAAAAAAAAGAGATAAAATGCATTTTAGATGAATTTGGTTTTTGAAATTTGAAGATGTTCAAGTGGAAGACTTCTAAATAAAGAAAGCTGGATATACTTGTAAAGGGGTATGTGCTTTCTAATTTGCATTTGAGATTTTTGTCTTCAGGCAAATTTGAAAGAAAAGCCTGAAGGGAGCAGGCGGAATTCAGTCAATTTTGATGGCAGTGAGGTGGTAATATGTGTTCCCAGGAAAGACATTTTCAGTACAATTAGCAATTGAAGATGATTAACTTCTTTTCTCTACTAAGAAACCTCCAAGGCGGAAAGTCTTCAAGGTACATACTCTGAGCTAAGTCTTGGATTAATTCCTGTTCAATCACAGTAAAGCATTTAAGTTGGTGACCACTCTGAGATCATTTCCATAAAGTTAACACAGCAACATGTCAAAGCAGAATGAAATGAGATAACATTTGTAACACACCGAACATGGTGTCTGCCACATAGTTGACAGTCAAAACTGTCAATCTGCATCTGCTTATGCCCCTGTACTTGGTGAATCCTAGTATTATCCAGTTCTCTGGGGCTTACTATTGAGTCAAACAATTACTTTATTCACCAGATTTTATTTTGTTTTTCTATTTAGAAAATGAATGGCAAATGTGTTGATTAAATACCTGGGGCTACAACGACAGAGCAAAAAATATCTCCTGGGGTGTATTTATCAGGTTGAGAAAATACATTTGCTTACCAGCTCACTGAACTCATTATTGCCTAGGTCAAGTCTTTCCAACTGGGCCAGTTTGTGCATTGACCTATAATAGATGGAAAAAAATACTATTGTAAGGCAATGAATGACACATTATTCCAGAAGACATTTCACCCTCCATTAGATTTACCTGGTTGTATAGTGTATAAAAACGGGGGCATTTTTCAGCAAGAATAAAGCTGCAAATAACAGTAATGTATGCAAAATGTCACCTGAAGACCTTTAGTAGTTTACCACGTTCCCAAATGCCAGTCTAGTTGGAATACAGGGTTGCCTGTTTGATCAAAACTTGGGAAGCTTGTTAAACATATACACCAGTAGGAGGTATAGTTGAAGCCCCAACAACTATGTTTTTAAGAGTCATCACAGGTTTGGGAATCAATGGATAACCCAATTTCTAGCAAGGCATTCTAAACCTCCACAGGAAGCCCTGATGGGTGAGGCTCAGTTGGCTGGGTGTTGCCCTGCAAAGCAAAAGGTCATGCCTGGGTTGCAGGCCGGTCCTCGGTTAGGGCTCAGGGGAGAGGCAACCAATCGATGTTTCTCCTTCCTCTCTTCCTCCCTTCCTTCCCCTCTCTTTAAAAATAAACACATAAAATCTTTAAAAAATCTCCACACTATAAACACAATAGCATCACCAGTCTTGTCATGTTCTACATTCTTACATGAACTTCTGTTATGAACAAACAGTTGTACTGTGCTCACTGTCACCTAAATATTTTGGCTTGTATGCTTTGAACAATTGCAAAACCTTGGGCAATAGTTGCTGCCAAAGTTTAGAGGCACCTTAGCCAGTAACACAGCCTTTGCTTGTTTTGTTTATGTGCTAGTTGCTAATCTATAATCACTCTGTCAAATTGTCGAAAAAATGTTCCTTTTACGAACGTTTGTAATAGTTTTTAATTTTATCAGGACACGAGTTGGTAAAGCTTTGTCAGAAGAATAAAATAGAACTCACAGCATTTTTATGACAGTAGTGCCCTTTTTGAGCATTCATTCACTCACTCAGTTTGTGTTTTCTTCAGTTACCATGGGGACACTGCCTTCCAAAGATTTCTGGGACTCAGGGCTCCCCAACCTTGGAACTATTGACACTCTGACTGGTTACTTCTTTGATGTAGGGGATTGTTGTGAGCTTTGTAGAATGCTGACCACATCCCCCATACTCTGTACTCTGAAAAAGTGATTTTCTATGTGGGAAAGACCTTTAAATGAATAAATACTTCACAGGGTGATAAGTGCTGGGATAAAGGTATGCATAGATTGCCGTAGGAGCTCAAAAAAAGGAACACATAGCAGTCCAGTGATTAGGAAAAAGTTCAAGAAGAGGTGACATTTCAGCTGGGTTTTGCAGAATCTTGCTCTATGAATCAGATGTTTACACATATAAAAAGAAACAATAAAAATGATAAAAAAAAGTAGTGTTAACATGTATTCTCAAAGGAAGTAAAAGATTTTGGTCCACAGTAACTCTAAAAATTCCCATTAGAATTTGTTGCAAGACACGCCACTGTCTTATCCTCATGCTGGATGAGGGGCCCTCCGGGACATGGTGATCTTGCCCATTGAAGGTAGTTAGTGGCATTAAGGCCTCTACCCACCAGGGGTCAGCAGCACCCTCCCCACTTTTTACAACTGAAATGTTTCCAGACATTTTCGGATGTGCCCTGAGATGGGGTGATTACTGAGAAAGGAGGGTGAATTTCTTACCTCCATTTGTTTACTTCCTTTCTATACTAGGTGGGTCCCCACGTGGCCTCTCCTTATGTAATTCAGGCCAGTGTGCTGGAGAGAGGTACTCTTTTGACTTTGTACCTTCTTCCTTACAATAAGTACGTGTGAGCCTGGGTCCTGTGTTTCTGTGGAGCCAACTGATGTGATTTCCCCTTTGCCAATGACCAGCCTTGAAGACACATTCACCTCATAGGTCAGTGAGCAAATATTAAGACTTGGTCACAAGCTTGGGCCACATTCTCAGTCAGTAATGCTGAAAATTTGATTCCTATCTAGCTGAACCCAGTATCTTGCTGAGTTGTAAGTTTACCCACTTATCTAATGGAAATTCTAATCAAATTTGTCATATTAAATGAAGTTCACCAATCCATCATCATATTATATGTAAAGTTGTAGAAATTTATTGAATTTCTGTGATTGCTACTGTTACTGGTGCTGTCTCTCCTGCCTCTCATGCTCTCATATGAGTTTCAGAGCTGGTACCTTCTCATCCCTGCTCCTGTCTCCTCCTCAGATTGTCCGTCCTCACTACCCAAAGGAAAGCCCCTTTCTGCCTCCACTTTATATATTTTTAACCCTGTTTCATTTTCTTCTTAACATGTTCTATGGGTATAGTCATATGTTTTTTTGTTAACTAATCATTTCCCCTGCTTTATCTAAGCACCATGAGAGCCAGTAATTTGCCAGTCTGACTCGCAAAATCAGTAGCTTCTCAATTTGTGTTTAATGAAGACATTCATACAGACACGGATGATTCTTTACCAGTGAGAGGCTTGAATTCTAGAATATTTACAAAGATGCACCACTTAATTTCTATCAGCCATCTATAATTCATTAAAAGTTGCCAAGGAGGTATCCTGATAGGCCTGTTTTAAGGAACCCTGTGATGAATATACATTCGCTCAAGTATTGTGGATTATGCATGGCAGGTAATGGCAGATCGCTTGAGGTTCACCAGTTTCTGGATACTTAAATCTTACATTAAGTTGACTTTCTGATATTTCCAACAACATGCCTTTAAAAAATTCAAATAATAAAAGAAATATTCAGTGAAATGTTTAGGGATTTTTTTTTGGTCTGGATGTCTGAAATATAGCAAGAAAACTATGGATGCGGAGTGGTGAAGGATCCAGACTATCTGTGTCTAAATCCTTATTCTACCGTCCACTAGCTGTTGACCTGGAACAAATTAAAGGACACCTTTTCACCTTAGTTTTCTTGTATGGAAAACGGGGATGCTATTAAGAGCCCCCACATTGGAGGACAATTGGGATACAGCAGTACAGGTAAAGCACTTGTGCTGCCCTGCACAAGGAAGTGCTGTCAGAGTTAGCTATTGCAATACTTAGGGAAGGCTTTCAGAGTTGAAAAGAACTTAAGAAATGGTCTAAGGCAGAGTTTCCTAAGTTCTTCTAAGGACTTAGAGATGTTGTTTTATTTTAAAAGAAATTCATGTGGCCAGTACATTTTGGCAAGGCTTGCTGAAAAGATGTTAGATTTCTTATTGGCATGACTTCTCAGATCAAATATAGAAACATTCATTGTGATGCTCTAACATGAAATAACTCAGACAGCATCTTGTTTATAGGACCAAGAATATTTTTCTTATCTCTCCTATAGTACATTTCTTAGACTAGGACCACACTTTGAAAAAAATATTTTTGAAGATGATGAAATATTAAGTTCTTATTTGTTCCAGTCTGTGAAATCGCCTACATACTTAAGTCATGAAAACACAGGCCTAAGTATATTTCAATATCTTATTAAGAATATTTTTGAGGAACAAGTATGAAAGACACAGAGATGAGGACTGGGGTGGGGGAATGGGAGGGAGGGGGGAGACCGGGCGGGGGGGGGGAAGAGAAAAAAAAATGTACTTGAAAAGTAACTAAATAAAATTTAATATTAAAAAAAACCACACAAAAAAAGAATATTTAAATGTCATCAAATCACACTCATTTGTCTGCTTGAAGTTCTGACCTGTGAGAATTTCAGGTCACCTCAGCTCCCAATATCCACTTCAGGCTCTCCTTGTGTTTTTGACTGCTTTGGACGTGACACCGTGGCCTGACTTTTACATTCCCCTTAAAGGCTATGTTGGTTTTTGCTCTTTGGCATTTCTTCACTACAGCCTCAGTAAAGGAACACGGTCATTTCCTAGGGAGAAGAGAATTGGCGACTTGCTCCAGGTCACACACAGAAAGTTAGTGACAGAGCTGACATAGAATCGTCTCCATCTAAGTCTGGCCTGATTTGTTTGCCTTAATCATTGACTAAATCGGAATGTTTTTCTGGAAAGTATGTGCTCTACCACTCACTCTGGTCTATAAGGGGACTCAGCACACTTTTACTGTAAATAGCCAGGTAGAAAGTGTCTCAGGTTCTGCTGTCCAGGTGATCTCTGTCTCAGTTACTCAGTTCTGCCATCGTAGGACAAAAGGAGGCACAGACACTACTGTAGCTAAAAATAGGCTAACAAACAATCATGGCTATGACCCAATAAAGCTTTCCTTACAAAAAAAGATATGCCAGGTTTGCCCCACAAGTCATAGTTTCCCAACCTCTGGGTCATATGAGGCCTTAAAATCTTACATGCAGATAGATGATTTTATGGGTTTAAGATATAAGATTGGCCCATAAGAATCTTTGCATTTTCAAACCCTTAAATATATACATGACAGATAAATTAAGAACAGATAAATTGAGGATACTTATTAGGGAATTGCTACGAGATAACTATTTATATACTATTGGAAACTCTCATTTTTAGGGCACAGGCTATTGGAATCCAGGGACATTTTAAAAATACTGTCATTTGAGTGCATTTATGAATATTAAGTCCTTAAGAGCATGCTATTACTTTGTAACATTTATCCAATTACAAATCTGAAAAAAGATTCGAGTTGGAACAAAGATGGAAAATAATGCTATATCTAGGTTCATCTGTTACTTTGATAAAATTATATAATCTGTGATTGTCCTTTTATGAGAGTAGGAGGTTTTATGTATTTAAATACACAATTACCTCTGAAGACACACAGACTTGGCAGGAGTGTTGTTCGCTCATAAATTCCCTGTGCAGTGACTTGGGTTTGCTGACTCTCACAGGATTCTGCAAATGTTGGGCATGAGCTTATGCATTATGGGCTCATGCATTCCAACTTTTAACTTGTCTTTTAAATGTGCTCAAACACTCTCTCTAATTAGTGACTACATGGCACAAGGATCGGAAAACTCCTTTCTGCTGTTTTTGTCTGATGCCTTTCTCTTAGTGAAAGTTAGAGTACACTCACTATGTTTCCACTTTGCTTAACCTGTGCCCTATGTTTAATGAACATTTACATTTTATAATTTAGACCTGTCAATTTTACCACATTTTCATGTTCTTTCCTTGTTAACAATCTCTTATTAAGCAAATCTCATATTAGAAGTTTTTTGAAACACATTATTCTTTTTTAAAGATTTTAATTTATTTTTAGAGGGATGGGGGGGAAGGACAGGCAGAGAAACATCGATGTGCAAGAGATACGTTGACTGGTTCCTGTTTCACGCCCCCAACCAGGGAGCCAGCTTAGAACCCGGGTATGTCCCCCGACCAGGAAGTGAATCAGCAATCTTTCAGTCCACAGGCCAGCACTCAATCCACTGAGCCACACCAGCCAGGGTGAAACAAATTGCTCTTAATAGCACAGATACTAAACATTAGAATGCCTAGGAATTCTTTAAAGATGCAGCTGCTGGCATACCTCATGTTGAAGAAGCATAAACTTATCATCTTTACACACCAGGAAAAATAAAAAAATCCAGTGCCCAATGGCAGATACAACAATTTCTATGACAAAATGTTTTATATAAAAATTTCACTTATTACTGTACCTTAAATCAATGTCATAGCTATGATTTTTATGTGCTCCATTTCACTTCAATTTCTTTCTCAGAATAACAACAAAAAGCTGAACTGGCTTCCTGGAATCTTCCATAAGGATACACAACCAACATAAACAGCTAGTACTTTGTCAACAAATATTAGAAAGACAATTTTTAGACAAGTATGTTAATGTTTCCCAAAATGTTACTTTTTACAGTATTTAAATTATCATGATAAACATTTAAATATATATTTTGTCACATATTTTGAGTTTTGCTTTGGGGATGCTCTTCTCTTTAAAAAATTTAACATTTTAAAGGTTTAAACTGATCTTGTTATGTCTTATGGAAAAAAAAGACCCCTAATTACTTATCTCTAATTTAATGCACAGCATGAAAAAAGTGATTCTGTATGAAGAAATAACCTCACAAGTACTCTCTCAAGAATACTTCTAGTTTATATAGTAAGGCATACTTGTTCAGTGGCACAGATTGAAGTGAAAAACAGAATCTCAAGAATAGCAATGGGATCTAAGACAAATTCTGCACTACTTCCTTCTAATGTAAGGTCTAATTAGATTGAAGAGGAGCCTGAATTTCATGTTTCTCTCTCTAGAATTCTTGGGTTTATAACCAGAAGCAATCATTCATTTATTCTGTACATAAATTTTCCCACTGGCCAAAAATTATTGTGCTTTCTTATCTCAAGACAACATACCCAGATACATTTGTAATGTTTTCTGGGCTCTTTGTGGGGGGAAAGGCACAATGCAACTGGGAACTATGCCCATTATCTCTGTAATGCTGTATTGCTCAGGATGAGGCTCAGAGCTCACTCTGCAGTAGTGTAATCAAAAGGTTATGAGGGACATAACCAGCTATGAAGATGCTCATTTTCACTAGACTATGTTGCAACATACGCTACACACTCATACAGTCATTTTGAATAGTACTGAAAAAATACTTAGAGTTAAGCTATTTTAAAACTTTTACAAGACTTCCAGTCAAAATAATGGAGTAGGCAGACATATCTCACCTCTTCACACAACCACATCAAAATTACAACTAAAATATAGACTTCTGGCTAAGATGGAGGGGTAGGTGGAAATACTGTGTCTCCTCCCACAACCAAAATTAAGGACAACAAAGATTTAGGAACAAAAACAAAACCAGAAAAGATAGAAAATTGAACTGTGTGGAAGCCCAACAACCATTCAACTAGACTGGTTAGAGAGGTGGAGTCGGTGGCCAGTGGAGAGGGGTCCTGGCAGTCACAACTCAGCAACTGGGTTGCCCCACCCTGGTGAACACCTGAGGCTCCACCACTTATATGTAACAGGTGCAACCTGACCAGAAATGACTCAATCAGAAGAACAAGTCAAAGCCCCAGAGCCAATACTTCTAAGCGACAAAGAGATAGCCAACATATCAGATACACAGTTCAAAACACTGATGATCAGGATGCTCACAGAACTGGTTGATTTTGGTCACAAATTAGATGAAAAAAATAAAGGCTACACTAAATGAAATGAAGGAAAATGCACAGGGAACCAATATGGATGGAAAGAAAACTGGGGCTCAAGTCAAGGGAGTGGACCAGAAAGAAGGAAGAAACAATCAAACAGAAAAAAACAAAGAAACAAGAATTAAAAAAAAATGAGGAGAGGCTTAGGAACCTTCAGGACATCTTTAAACGTTCCAACATGAGAATTATAGGGGTACCAGAAGAAGAAGAGGAAGAGTAACAAGTGGAAAACTTATTTGAACAAAGAATGAAGGAGAACTTCCCCAATCTGGCAAAGGCAATAGAATTCTAGGAAGTCCAGGAAACTCAGATAATCCCAAAGAAGGTGGACCCAAGGAAGAACACACCAAGGCACATCATCATTATATTAGCCAAGATTAAAATGAAGGAGAGAATCCTAGAAGCAGCAAGAGATAAGGATACAGTTACCTACAAAGGAGTTCCCATCAGACTGTCAGCTGATTTCTCAAAAGAGACCTTCCAGGCAAGAAGGGGCTGGAAAGAAGTATTCCAAGTCATGAAAGGCAAGGACCCACATCCAAGATTGCTCTATCCAGCAAAGCTATCATTTAGAATGGAAGGGCAGATAAAGTGCTTCTGAGATAAGGTCAAGTTGAAGGAGTTCATCATCACCAAGCCCTTACTATATGAAATGTTAAAGGGACTTATCTAAGGACAAGAAGATAAAAATATGAACAGTGAAAGGATAGCAAACTCACAGTTATTAACAACCACACCTAAAACAAAAGCAAACTAAGTGGGCACCTAACACAGGATTGGAGCCACAGAAATGGAGATCACATGGAGAGTAAGCAACAGGGGAGTGGGAGAAGGAGAAAAGGAGAGAGGGTACAGAGAATAAGTACCATAGACAGTGGAGAGAAAAAAAGGGAACAGGCAAGAGTAGTGTGGGAAATGTAGAAGCTAAAGAACTTATGACACATGGACATGAACTAAAGGGGGGGATGTGGGTGGGAGGGGTGTGCAGGGTGGAGGGGAATGAAGTGGGGGAATGAGACAACTGTAATGGCATAATCAATAAAATATATTAAAAAAATATAGAACAACCATCATTCAGGAATGTCATAAATCAAATGGAATGGAAGCTGGATAACTGAAATTAAAGAAACTGTAGGGATATCTTAGGATTGAGGAGTGCCAGCCCCACACTAGGCCCCACAGCCCAGGTTTCCAGTGCCAGGAAGATAAGTACCTTCAACTTCTGGCTGCAAAAGTCTGGGAGGATTGAGTCAGTGGAAGGAAATTCTGGAGTCCCAAGCAGTTCCTTTTTAAAGAATCCACACATGGATTCATCTAATCAGACTCATTTCCTCTGAGCTTCAGCACCGGGGTAGGAACATGAAAGGTACCAAGGTGTACAGGGAGAAGCTGAAGTGTCTGGCATCAAGGTGAGCAGAGGCCATTGTACCTTTTCTAAACACTCCCCACAGAGAGCTGGTATGCTGGTGCCATATCTGAGTCTCCATCACCCTTGCTAACACTGTGTGACTGGTGTTGGAGATCCCCAGATCTGCCTCACTCAATTTACGGGACCACCCAAGCTTCTTTTCCATAAGAATGGGTGGTCTTGGCTCCTAAATACTATCAAATAAGCAACAGCTGCCTTCAGTGAGTCCTAGTAGCAGCCATATTAGAACCACAGCTTGGTTTCACCTGAAAATCTCCAAGCCCAGCACAAGTAACAATCATCTCAGATTGTTTTACAGCTCAGGCAGGGTGCCCTGGGCAAAACGCAGGTGGAAGCTGACTTTGACCTGTACTACCCGGGAAGCCCCAGGGCCAGGGCACCCAGTGGACAGGTACAGAACATGTCAGAGCACCACTACCCTGCCCCTGCATAGCTGATCCTCCATGGAGGGCAGAGATTGGTGGTCGGTCGTCACAGCCAGTCCTTGCAGCTGACTGGCCTGGCTAAATCCTTCCCCTTGATCTGCCAACAACAGTCGAGGCTCAACTATAAGAGGAGGGTGTACTCAGACCACACAAAGGGCATATCTCGAGCACCCAGCTTGGGTGATAGGGGGGGATGTGCCAGACCCTACAGGACACCTACTACATTAGGCCACAATACCAAGATATGGAGTCAAAGCACCTCTAATATGTAGAAACAAACACAGGGAGGCTGCCAAAATGAGACAAAGACACATGGCTCAAATGAAAGAACAAATAAAAACTTCAAAAAAAGAGCTAAACGAAATGGAGGTAAGCAATCTATCAGATGCAGAGTTCAAAACACTCGGTTATAAGGATGCTCAAGGAACTTAGTGAGGATTTCAACAACTTAAGAGGTCCAACATTTGCTTCGTAGGTGTGCCAGAAGGAGAAGAGAAAGAGCAAGAAATTGAAAATCTATCTAAAAAAATAGTGAAAGAAAACTTCCTTAATTTGGTGAAGGAAATAGACATGCAAGTTCAGGGAGCACAGAGAGTCCCAGTTACGATGGATGCAAATCCAGACACATCATAATTAAAAGGCCAAAAGCTAAAGATAAAGAGAAACTCTTAAAAGCAACATGAGAAAAGAAGTTAGTAACCAATGGTTGCCAGATGGGAGTGGGAAGGAGAAGAACGGGTGAAGAGGTGAAGGGATTAAGAAGTACAAATAGGTAGTTACAGAGTAGCCATGGGGATGTAAAGTGCAGTACAGGAAATGCAGTAGCCAAACTTACACGCATGACCCATGGACATGTCAATGGTGGGGGACTGCCTGAGGGAGTAGGGGATGCTGGGTGGAGGGGGCAGAAGGGGAAAATCAGGACAACTGTAATAACATAATCAATAAAATAGGATTTAAAAACTTTTTAGATAACCGAGCAGAGAACAACAGACGAGAACTTTTTTTCTAAGAGCCTCTAACATACAGGCATGTGCACGAGGTATTTCAAGCACATTGTTTCCTCTCATACACCCTATAAAAACATATTACCTGCCACATTGAGCTTTCCGAATATCAAATCATACACTTCTATGTAGATTTAGCCTTATATTGTTAATACTTTAACTAATGTATAATGCTTCGACAACTCTGTGACTAACATGTCATTGAATTTGAACATTAGAGGATAAAGGCCTCTGAAAAGTAGCCTGGCTGGCTTCCCAGGCAACTGTAACTGTCATTTTCCTCCCCTTCCTTCCTTGGCAGCAGTGCCTGCCCTGCATCAGAAACTGAAAATGCCAGATAATCACTAGGCAAACCTTTTTTTTTTTTTACAGCTGGGACATGAACATATGATTCAGTTCTGGCCACTGGAATAGAAAGAGGAATCTACTGGGGGAGATTCAGAGAAAAAAACTTCTTCCTTGATTTAAAAGAGGGAGGAGACATATTTTTTGGTTTTTGTTTCCATGGATGGATGGGAACGTGATGTCTGGAGTTGCAGTGGACACTATGCAACCATGAGGTAACAGGTCCAAGGATGAAAGCCAACATACTGTGGATAGCAGTGTAGAAAAACAGGAGAAGCCCAGGCTTTTGATAAAATTGTTAGGCTACCCAAACAAACTCTGGAACAATTACATTGGAGATTGTTATAGGCAACAATGTATCTATTATTTAAAAAGTCACTTTTACTGAAAAATCTGCTTCTCATAGCCAAAAGCATCCTTCCAAACACACTCATTCTACTACACTATGAGGTACCTATGAGAGTGTGTCACACAGTTTGTTGGTGGCAGGCTAAAGCAGAACTGGGGGTCTTTTAAGTCCCAAAAGAGGCTAATACCTCACGCATTTTTTAAATAAAAAAATCCTGACTTGATAATTTGAGTTTTAGTAAATTTTAAGCAAAAAATATAAAATAAATAAAAGAAGTAATTCTAACACTTTTGATCTTGGCTAGTCAACACTACTAAGTTAACAAAGAAATTAATATCTTACTATTTAAATTAAGTGCAAAGGTATTTTAAATAATTTTTAAAGAAATGGAAAATACATAAAAAATTTTTGCATAGTTTTTTATGTTAATTATAATTAAAAAACCTTTCTATAATTCTCTTAGATTTCAGAGTGGCTCATGTTTTTTCTTTCTTACATGTAACTTCTTTAAAAGTTCATTTGCAAAAATCATTGATTGTGTACATTTTGGTATGATTTCTGATCTCTGCTTTGCAGAAACCATGACTGTGATCCTATATACATTTGGTTTCTTTTACTTCTATTACTTTAGAGTTTCGGAAACAAATCTTTTTTTTTCCCTAAATTCAGTTTCTCCTCACAATAATATCTGCTTCAGACTCAACTATATATTTTTTATATAGAGTTATTGCTACAGATTCTTCTCTTACCATTTGAAATGTTACTGATATATTTTACTGATAGTTCTGATAGTTACTGATAATACATTACTGATATATTTTTGATAGTTCTATCATTACATAGAAATATAATTAGGTTTTATTTAAAAGTTGGAGTGGTGTGTACTTTTGGCTCCATATGTTCATTTGAAATAGCAATTTAAGAACAAATTTGACTTAAGATATCTTTCTGGTTGGCTTTAACTAAAACTAATTTTTTTCTATGGCTATAATTTGGTATGAAGATTATCATGGTAAAATATGATTATAACAATCAGCACTTCAAAGTTGTGAAATCAAATCTAGTAAGATAACTATCAGAAATAACGGACTATACAACAGACATAACAATGAATAAGAAATCTACTTTAAATGAGACCATTGTGAAATGTGCCTTATCATGAAAACTCATTTTAAAGAACTATAAAAGACACTGAAGTCTAATTGCATTATTTCTCATGATAATTATACTTACATAAAGTAAATCTTGTTTTAAAATAGTCATACATTCAATGATTGCTTCTCAATATAATCTCAAGAAAAAGTATATTTCTGAACCTGATTTTTATTGAGAAAAGATGAACTTTTTGTCAAAGTGACAAAAAAGCTAATTGTCCAAAGAGAAGGAAAAGTCTTTAAATTATTTTTATCACTGTGGACAAAATAGCAAGTTAATGATCTAAATTCTTTGACTTTTGTACTACACTGATAGTTCATTTTACAAATTCTCTGTAAATTAAGTCTTCTAATTAATGAATCAAATAATTCATTCATTAATGTAACTAATACATATTGAGCACAACTTAGATGCTGGGCTGAGGGCTGGGATTAAGTTGTGGTTGCTGCCTCAAGGTGCCTCACCACCGCGAGGAGCTGTCAAAGGCTTACAATTAACAGTAACAATGGATGCACTATGAGGTTTTTATTATGTGTGTGACAGCAATTCAAGGATTGACAAAACAGTCATTGTCCCTGCTCCAGTGGAGCTTACAATATCAGAAAAATTAGTAATTCAATCATTATGAAATGAATGTATTCATTCATGATGATTGGGCTTCATGCTGCCCAGAAGATGGCAGACTGCTTTGGGAACCATTTACTCAAGGCTTGACCAGGAGATGGTTTCATATCAGATAACACTGGAATTAAACTTTAGGGAAAAGAAAGAGTTCACTAGATAAAGAAGGCAGAAAAGGAATTCCAAGAAAAGAAAATGCATGAGCATCCACCCAGTATTTGACATGTTCTGGAAATAACAGAGTATTTTCTCAAAATTTTTTTGACAGCATGATGAGGATCAGAGGAGTTCTTTGCTTTCTTAACATTAATGTCCAAGGGAAAGAGAGGAAGTTCTTTTTCAAGAGCAATTCACTGATGGAGAACACTGGTTCAGAGAATAATTAATTATTCACCTGTCAGGCTATAATGTTCCACCCATCAAACTGTGCTGAACCTTCACACTATAAATAAGCACCAAGTCATTCACCTCCACCAATGGAGGAGCCAGCATTGCCATAATAAGAAGATGGAGCCCACTTTTTCTAGAAGGAAAGGAAGGATTGAATGTCCTACTAAAGCAATAGTACAAAGAACTTGCCTCTTACTTCTCTATTCCCTGTGTCGATGAATGTTAGTGCGCTTCTCCCTATAGCATAAAATAGAAACTTGGAAGCCGTTCTAAATCTTTATTTTGATCACCGTCCATATTTGTTAATTGTAAGTACCTGTTTATTCTACCTCTGTTGTATGTTTTGAATATATATAGTTTTCTTTTCATTCTCTCCTCCTGACCCAAATTTTAGAGATGGCTTCCCATCAGATAATATTACAACTAGGGATCTAGAGGTAAAGAGTCTCTTAGCCCCTCTCATTCTTAGTTTACTTACTTCTTAGGTTAACCCTTCTTACTTCTTGGACTATGGTAATCCAAGCCTCTGTAACAGCGCCCCCAATAGTCTGCCTGCCTGTACTTTCACCTCTTTCCAATCTATACTTACCATGGTCCCTAGAGTAAACCCCCAAATTATGTCATTTCTCAGCTCAGATCAAATTATTTCAGAAAAAGCTCCAAATTCTTTAACATTGTATTCAATAAATTTTATAATTTGACACTATATTACCTTTCTGGTTTTATTTCCTGAAAAACATCTCTATATATTATAATTTAGTCATATGAGTTATTTATAGGATCTTAAATAAATAAGGTTCTCTAGTAGGGGTCATTCTCTGGTGGATGTAGCTTCAGAGGTCATGGAACTAAACTTGGCTTTTTGAAATATATATCAGAGGACTCCTCAGAGCTGAAAGAAATTACAATAGAGAATAATTGTACTTTTACGAGAAATAGTTTCATGAGAAATATTTGTTACGATTTCACCTCTTGAAAAAATTGCTAGGTTATCAAAAATTGTCAATTTTTATAGGTCAACAAAACACCAAACCTATTGGATTGTATGTAATAAATGTTATCTGAAGCTGACTAGTGGAAAATACTCTTTAAAAATCTATTAAAGGGACATAATGTATAACATGATGACTACAGTTGGCACCGCTGTATGATATATATGAAAGTTGTTAAGAGAGTCAATTCTATGAGTTCTCATCACAAGGGAATCCTTTTGTTTTTTGTTTTTCTTTCCATTTCATTTATATGAGCTGATGATGCTTACTAAACTTATTGAAGTAATTATTTCATGATATATGTAAGTCAAACTATTAGGCTGCATACCTTAAACTTAGAGTGGTGAATGTCAATTATATGTCAGTGAAAATGGCAAAATACTGAAGGAAAAAGCTTTGAAGAAAAACTCTTAACCATATTTGTGTAAAGCACCATGTCCCAGAACTCAATGAAATAGTAGGTAGGGCCTGTCACTGTTTTCCAATATAAGAGCTATTAAGTTACATGTAGATTCTCTGAGTTTTACAATAACGACCTAGAGATAGTGCTCTATTGTGGTGACTTCTCTTCTAAATCCACACTATGTGTTATTCTGCACCCATTTACACCACTGGTGCTTATCTGTACACATCAGTTCACAGGCAATAGAACCATCAATAATATTTCTTCTTGTACAAATCTTCTTATAGTCACAGGGATGTAAAATATAACATAGAGAATATAGTCAATAATTTTGTAATAACTATGTATTGTACCACATGGGTACTTAAAATCAGGGAGGCACATTGTTTAATCATTATGCTGTATATCTGAAATTAATACAAAGTAATATTGAATGTAAAGTGTAACTGAAAGATAAAAATTAAATTAAGAAATACTGCTTCTTAATTATACCAGGGGTTTTCAAACTTATGCCCTATGGGCCAAATCTGGTCCATGGACTTTTTTTTTAATATAATCTATACATTAGGAATGGCTTTTCTATCTTTAAATAGTTGAAAAAACAAAAAAGAATGTTTTATAACATAAAAATGGTATTAAATTCAAATTTCAGCATCCATTAATAAAGTTTTATCAAAACAATCATGCTCAGTTGTTTATATGTTGTCTTTGGTGGCTTCTGTCCTACAATGGCAGAGTAGCTGTGATACAGGCCCTAAGGCTTTGAAAGCCTGTAATAGTTACTATTTGACCAGCAGCCGTGGTCAGTACCCAGTGTTTGCAGGATGTCGGTTTGAACTGTAACATCCAGTGTTCAGGGGTGGCAACAATGGTATTATACCATGCTGTTCTTTTTAACAAAATTGTTTTCATAGTTTTACTTTTTGTCTTAATTATCAATTCTTTCATTTGTTCAATGTCCTCTCATTAATGTCTTTTTTTAGCTTAAATCATAGTGTTGGTTATTGAGTAATTAGCTAAGAGCCTGTTGATACTGGAACAATATTCTATATAATCTCTCCATGCAACTTCATGCACTTGGTGCTGAAATCCAACTCCACAGTTTCAGATTCCCTTCTAAGTGTCAGGTCTAACTTTTTTTGTTGTTTGCTTACCGAAGAGCTTGTTTGACTATCCCTCCCAACCTTCCAATTTATCATGTTGAAAACAAAGTTAGTCCTCTTCCCAAGCCTCCTCTATTTCTTCTGTTAGTATTTGATACTACCTAAATCAGAAACTTCTGACCAGTCATCTACAAGCCCTATGGAGCAAGGAATGAGCTGATTTTGCTGATAGTTGGAATAAGTTAAATTGAGTAGTGAAAGTAAAAGTGGAAGGGTAGATTGAGGAGTTTGGAAATAGCTGTGAGCTATTAAAAATTCTTTACTATGTGAGTAACAAGGAGGAGTTGGTATTTAAGGCAGGAATTAAAAATTCAAATAAGAGAAAATAAATGTTAGAGCAAGATCTCATAAATAAAGCAAGTGATGTGTTCAAATGCAACATAAAACATATTTTTAAATCTTTTTTTAGAAGCTGGTACTTGGATGGATCCGAAGACACACGAATTCATAGGCATTACACCTTGATCTTTGTCTTCCCCTTTAATAAAACAATCATTAAACAAGACTGACTTAGCCTGTATGTGATTTCACATTTCCTGATGATGAAGGGAAACTAATATTAATTTAGTGGACATGCATCTCTTTACCCACAACACTATTTCATTAAGCCTGGCAACAGCTGTGCAAGGTATTTGCTGTCATGTTTTCACCAATGAGGAAATGGAGTCTCAGAAAAACTGGGCAATTTCACAGATTACTCTGACAGAAAATGGTAGGACCTGGATTCAAACTCATTCTTCTCTCTAGTGTTCCATAATGTACTGACTTCACTGCTTTGCCTATGGATTAAAGTCTTTTAAGTTTAGCAACTTCATATTATGCTAATGGTGCTCATTGATTGGTTTACCTCCAAAGCACTTGGTTAGGCATAAAATTTTATGAATATCTTTTATAGATTATAGATATTTGTTACATATGACAATAATTGACTGTTTTTGAAGTGCCTTTCATTTAAAAATATTTCAAGTTATATATGGAATTCTGGAATTGTAGATCAAGCTTTCAGTCCACATGATGATAAATTGAGATAACCGATGAATTTCAGAAGGCTATGAAAATGTCAGTTTATTTGTAATAATGTAAGACATTCATTGCTGCCTTTAGTTTATGTTTCAATGTCTTCATCTCTTCTATTTGTCCAATGCTTTAAAATGAAAGTGTTTTTTTCATTTGCTAGCATGCATTAAATTTTCAAGGCTCATCATAAAGTGCTTTCAACAGTATTTTTAAAATCTGCATATTAACCTGGGAAGGAATGCATAAAAGATATTTCTCGTTCAGCTAATAAGAACTTTAATGCTATTTGCTACAATATAAATAGTACCTTTAGTGCTACAGGCAATGCACTGATTTTTGTGTCAGCTTATGCTACTTATTTATATTACATTTCTTCTTGAGGACAAATGTTTAGAATTGTAATTTTCATTATAAGTTGATGTTTTGCAGAAGGGTTTCACACAAACTGGTAAAACTTTGAAATATAAATCACTTTATATAGCCATTACCATGGTGTTCAGGGTGTTTCTATACAATAATAACTGAACAATGTACTTTCAGTATTTCTTGATACAGCAAATACACATACTAGCTAGCTTCTAATATAAAAGCATTTATGTTGAGAGATTTCTAAATTTATATTTTTAGTACAAAATTTATCAGAGTTGAAAATCAAGCCTTTTTATGTGATGTACACAATTAACATACATTTTGTTCTGTAGGGAAAAATATAAAGAAATTGGAGAAATGTTTAGGAAAAAGCAAAGAATATCATTCTTGTTATTGTTGTCTTCATCAACAGATTTATATGGGTACTTATAATTGTAAAGGAAGACAGAAACAAAGAGAATTAAAAGGGAGAAGTAACTATAGATGTATTGAGATGAAGATCTATAAAAAGTCATCCTAGTTTTAGTAATTCTAGCAGAAAGAGAAAACAGTATATCCAGTTAACACTGGGCCTAGGGGTCAGGACAAGAAATAAATGTAGATAACATTAGTGGCAGAAAACTTAATAAGAGAATAAAAATTTGAATCAAGGAAAATTTGCCCAACTTAAAAAAAAAACTTACAATGTGTTTAGCACTGTATGATGTGGTGAATATTTTAAAGATATAATTGATCCTTTCAATGATTTTTTTGTGTGTAGAAGAGATATTCTAAGTCAAAAAGTCACATGTGAAAGCAGAGAGATGTGAGAGACTGATGAATTATGTAAAGGACTAGGAGATTAACTTGTGCTGGATGTAATATTGGCTTGTGCATGTCAAGAGATGAGGTTTGAAAAGCAGAATAGAACTTATTCCAGCAAAGTTTTGTATCCCAGGATAATGGTTGGATCAATAAAGAAAAATAAACCTAACTAAATCAGTTTTCCAAGAAATACTGCCTATTTGATTTTAGCTAATATGGGCACCAGTATCTTAACTCTAATAGGTAATGTAATTGCTAATATTTACTGAGCTCTAAATTCTTTACATATAATAGCTCATATAGCCCTCACATTATTTGAAGTAGGTAATATTATTTTCTTAACTTTACAAAGAAGAAAATTGAAACATAAAAGAATAACTTGTCCAAAGTCACAAAACTAGTAAGATAAGGAGGATGAATTTGAACCGCAGCAGCATGACTCAGGAGCCTTGTTCTTGATTACTGGCGGCATAACTGAGCAGAATCCACCCAAACTTAACTGACGTTTGGGGATATGTGATGGTATTTTGTATAGGTTTGAATACACGTTGAATTAAGGAAATTTTTGCTAATATTTATAAGGTAAATACTCAAACCTCCATTTTTTGGAAAACAGCTTTATTGGAGTATAACTGACATCTAATAGACTTCATATGAAGTGTATAATTTGATAAGTTTTGACTTACACACCAATAAAAGCATCATTATGATCAAGATAATGACTATATCCATTGCCTGAAATCATTTTCTCCTGGCACTGCTAACCCAGTCCCCAGCCAGACAACTATTTCTCTGCTTTCTGTCACTATAGATTAGTTCAAATTTTCCAGAATTATTATATTGTATATTTTATAATCTAGTTAGCAGTTTCTAGTTAGCAGTTTCTTCTGAGTCTAGCTTCTTTCACTTAGCAACCTAAATGTTTATTTTCATTGAGTATATTTTCTTTTTTTGTCTGGTTTCTTTCACTTCTTGATGGATATTTGAATTGTTGTCTTCCAGTTTCTGGCTGTTACATGTAGGTTGCTAAGTGAAAGAAGCCAGACACAAAAGACTGTAAAATATAAGATCCCATTTATGTAAAATGTTCAGAAAAGGCACATTTATAGTAGAGAAAACAGGCTACTGGTTGTCTGGGGTTGGGGTGGGGCTGAGGATTTATTGTGAATGAGCACAAGGGATTTTAGCTGGGGGTGACAGAAGTGTTCAAAACTGCATTGTAGCGATGATTGCGAAACTCCATAAATTTGCCAAAAATTATTGAATTATACACTTAACATGGGTGAATTTTATGTTATTTAGTATACACTTCAATAATGCTGTTAAAAAGCCTAAGTGGCTTTTGTTCTTTTCTTCCTTAGAGGGCAGGGTGGCTTTGAATCCTTACTTAAATTTTATCCCATCACTCACAGGTCTAACTTACCATTTCTCTGTTTACCATCCTTTCATTAAAACCTCAGCCTTGCTCACAAAATGAACCCCAACCATGGCACCTAAGGCCCTTCGTGATGTCCCTCTACCTCACAGTGACTCCTTCCTCATGCATCTGTGTAATGCATTTAATATCTGTGACATTTCCACCTTAAGCAAGACTTCTGCCCACTTGTTCAATCCAGTTTTTTGTTCAAAAGACCACCTCAGGCTTCACTTCCTTTGCAAATTTTTACAAGTACTTTGCCAACAGGATTAACTACTTCTCTCTATTATTCACTCAATCCCACGTAACATGCTGCATTGCATGTAATGCTTTGCATGTGTCTGTCTTCTTCACCACACTGCCATCTGCCTAATGGCTGGGGCTCTGTTGTCCTGGAGTCTGTGAGGTTAATCACGATGCTTGACCATCAGTAGGCCCTCAACAAATAGTTAATGAACTGAAATGAATTAAATATTGGTATTCTCTCCAAAATTTGCCCAAGCAGAAGAGGTGACTAAGAGTTCGGATTTCAATGATATATCTGTATGTGCCATACAGCTGAAATCAAAGCAAGGTGGGTGTGGGGGAGGACCGTGGCAATTGCTGGTTTGACAGAAGATTCTTATTTCAGTGAGATTTGGAGTAAATGTGTAGTTTCCACATTCTAACCCCATTGTTCTGAAAACTTATTTTATTGTAATGACATCCAGTGTTATAACACTGCCATACTAATACTGTTTGCTTTTATGCCAATAAATATAGACTACTGGTTTTTATCAACTTTGTATTGATTGCTAATGGCAGGAGCAAACAATATAAAACAACACCTAACATGAATTCTTTCAATTTTGTTTTTGACTAAAAATTGATAGAATAATTATATATTTTTTGGTGATGAAATTTAGATCTGCCAGTTTTGCTTCAGGAAATGTTCACTTGATTTAAAAAAAATACAAAACAACTAAAACCCTAATTGGTAAAATTTAATATGAACAAAAAATAGGATGTGAGAGTGTATGAGATTCTTAATAAACCTGCAGGAACCTGTAACTTCTGAGAAACACAAGGAGGATGTACCCTATTTTCTGAGGTACTCCTTACAGGCCATTAAAACTGACTTAATGAGGTCTCAATAAGACGTTGAAGAGCAGCTCAGTACATTATTCTCATGGTGGCCCTGGTTGGTTCCTAGGAGTTGACACTTTATGGGGGACGGAAGAGCCCCATCGTACTGGGCGTCCTGGAGAACGGGGAAGTGTATGTTGTGCTGCCTTCTTAAGGGTGTTTCCATTGTTCTCTTTATCATTGATTATATTTAGTCAAATTCTTTTTTATACTCATAAATGTATAATAAATAGAGTATATTTCTAAAAGTCTGCTCCATAGGATATTATTATTATTTCAATAACCACAAATGCATATAAACACATTTTTCCTTTCACTGATTTATCGAGTTTAAAATATATATATAAAGGTTAACAAATATGTAACTCTAAAATGAACACTTCACATTTTTGTTAAATGGTGTGAGTGACTCCTCTTAAAAAAAGGCAAGCTTTAGAGTGGCATAAGCATTGTGAATGCATTTACACTCATTTACACTAGAACACTAAAAGTGGCACATAGCATTGACAATGAACAAAAATGAATCAAGTATTATATTCAGTTGTATTTAAGTTGTTACTTCTGTAATCACTCCTGCTGTTGCAGTTTAAACCACTCCGGCTTTGATAAGTCACTTGTTAAATTGTTGTCTTGAGAAAAATTCCTTCATCCTACATATACAAGCTTTCAACAACAATATATTATCATAACGCCACAAATGCAACATGGCTACTGCAGTAAGGTCGTGCCAACAAGACGATTATACAACAGAAGGACTGCATGTTACTTCAGAGTGTACTTGCAGCTCTATGAGACTCTAAAAGCTTAACAATGAAAAGTCCAGTTTCTTAACTGGAACTTTATAAAGGCAAAACAGCAGTATATCTTTAATCATTAAAGCTACTTTCATGCAGGATGTTTTCAATAATCTCTAAAATAGTTTTTGAAAGACCTGGTTAAAACACATAAAACTACATTAAAATAGCACAATTTATTTTAAAGATGAATTAGAGATTTACTTTTGTCTTCCTATATATCAATATGCATTTGTCATAGTTTCTAGGGATATATGCAATGTATGTGAAAATGATAGAAGACAGCATATGGCATGCACAACTAAAAACAATGTTGTACATGCTCAGTTAAGTAGATTTATGAACTTTTACAGAGATCTGCATAAGTACTTGTGGAAAAATCAGCATTTACACAACTAGAACTCAAAAAACACCCCAACATCCACTTTCAGATGTATGTGTGCTTTTTACAAATGGCTCAGCATTTTAGAATATAGTTTCATTATTTTATATATTCTACATAATTACAATGCGTTAAAATAAAGTAGAAATATTTTTAAAAGTACATTTCATCTTCATAGTGTAGATATTATTTAAAAAGTCGTAACAGCTTATAATTTCCTAAATAACAAAAGGAAACAGAAAAAAAAACCCCAAAGGAAGGAAAGCTGTTAAGTTTAACATAGCCTGCTCATATTTGGTTTATAAAAAGAACCTTCAAATTATATTGAATAAAGCAATAGTTCTGATAAAACTAGTGTGAATTCTTTGTATCTTGGCATGTTCTTAATGGGAATTAAGATGGGGTGACCGATGGGCTTGCTGTACTGCATCAACATGAAGATCTGTATGTGCTGAATTTCGAACTCGTGTAAATTTTGAGATGAAACATATCCTATTTCTAAGCAATACACATAAAGTTTTAGAAGTAAAGTTACCCATTATGTTGACTGTTATTTATTTTGCAAAAACATCATTACAGACACTCATTTCACATGCAAATTGAAATGCTGTAAGTCACTGAACTGTACAGATAAAGCCAAGGCAGTTAATTGGCAAATGTGTCTGATAGCTACAAAATAATTGTTTCACATTAAATACATAAAATAAAAGGGTACAAAATATCAATCAGTCACTGGATTTTCATATTTTGACTTGAGGACATGTGGGAATAATCTTTCACTTTGCAAAATAAGTTCACAACAAAATATCATTAGTGAGTACCATAGAAGTCTGGGCTACCGTGTTCAGTCTCTGAAGAAAACTAACTAAAGAAATTCTCTCGCTTACTGTATTTAGGATGACCTTTAACATGATGGATTATTTGCATATATTAAAAATATTTACACAAAAATATATATGACAGCAGCTTTATGTAATCGGGAAATATACTTGTCAAAATATGGATGTAAATGTTTTTTCTGAGACTGATAAAAATTCATATTCACTGAAACTTTAGGCAACTGAACACATTTGGAAAAAAAATCACGTTTCTCTATATTAGTTAGAAACGTCATTGTTAAACTTTAACAAAGACCAAACATTTTGCATAGCACTAGGCAGTAAGAAGGCAGCCCCCATCAGCAGGCAGCAGGCCAAAAATGTTTGGTTTCATAAGATGGTTTGGGAGAACTACCTCTACAAAGTCTATTCGTGCTGATGCTCCTGATGCTGCTGCCATTTCTGGTGACCGAAAAGCTGCTGCCTCCACATCCTCTGTTGTAGGTGTCACTGTATAGTCTCAGGCGATTGGGCAAGGGGCACACTCTGGATCTTCAGATGCTAAGATGAGAAAAATCAATTTCAATGCCCAAAAGATGGAACTCCTCATGTAGAAGGTGACTAAAATAATTACCAACGGGTGTGCGGAACAGGGAGGTGGGATATTTGCTTGTTTTAACACTATTCCATAGAAATAGGTTTTAAGCAGGATTTTTGTAAAGAGGTACATGGATCTAGGATTAGGAAAAATATTAGATATCATAGAAATCAAAAGTTAAACTGAGTGGAATTGGACCAGATGACTAAAAACATGCACACTTCCTGAAAGGAGGAAGCAAAATATTCATATAAAGATTACTGAATGACAAACCATTTTTCAAAAAAAGAATAACTTGCTTAAACTTCCATTTCCAAGGTTATTTCTGCTCATTTAAATTAATTCTCTACAATAACAAGCATTACCAATGCATGCTGTTTAAGGCAGAATATAAATGAATCCATTGGTATTTTACTCTGAATTTCAGTGTTCCTTTTTCTTTCTGAAAATAACAGAATTTGGTTTATGAATTTTATTATTCTGTTAAATAATTTTTTCTCAAGTATATCAGTTCCCATCATATGTAGAACAATGAAGCTTAATCTGCATCAAGTTTGAAAAAAGCTCTTATTTGTGAAGACATCACTGAGAGAAACCAGCGAGAGACATAAATGTGAGTGGACATTTAGAGGAGTACATTTTATTACATGAAAATAATTTTGACTGGAAGAATGTTTTGGATTGGAAAAAATCATTCTTCCCATTTATTCTTAATAAAATATTTAAACAGAAATTTTTGCCCAGTATCTTCATATTTTAATTAAATATGTATAATTTGTGCTTTGAAACATTTACAAAATCATTGACTTGGATGAAAAATGCTAATGTATATATTAGACCAAAATCATTTACAATATAGTCACTGTATCTGGAAACACAGCAGTAGCTCAAATTAATACACCATGGCTATTTTGAATTAAATCAGTTAAGTAACCATATTTTTATTCACAACATTGGCATTTTTATGACAGTCATTTATACAGCTGTGCACATGAATTCCTTATATTGGGTAGACTGTAAAGTGATGTACAATCACAAATTATAATGACAGATTCTCACTGAACATAATTTTTCAGCAGAAACTATATGGAATCAATTAATCATGATATTATTATTACTCGTCTTTAATTTTGCTCTCCATTTTTTCCAGAGAAGACACCAATGATATATATATATATATTATTTACAACTTTTGATATGCTACACTTTTAAAATTATATTTTATTGTTTATGCTATTACACTTGTCCCTGATGTACTACATTATACTCAAATTAATTAAATGCTATAATTTCACTAACATACAATGATTAAAAAATTTGATATGCTTAAATAGCAAAACAGCAAATTATGGTATCTGAGATAAATGCAATTATGTTATATATAATATTAAATGATGATTCAATACCTTAGCTGCATTAGAATTTTCTCTTTCCCCCATCAACAAGACTTCAATATTTTCAATTAAAAATAAAAAAATATAATTTTACATTAGAATATCTGCATACAGCGGAAATTAGTGCATGTTAATTTTACATATTTTCACAGTAGAAGGCAAAAAGTAGACTCCTCAAACCCATTCTAATGTGATTATTAATTACATTAGAAAAACTTGGTAAGTACTCTAAAAGTAGGTATTTGAACATAGATTATTTGAACAAAAACTACCTATATGCATGTTTAATTGACAGGCAATACATATATAAATTCTTTGTGACAATATTTTGTTTCATATTTTGCTAGAATTTTAGTTTTATTTATTTTTTGTTCCATTATTAAGTAGTCCTTTAAAAAAGGTATTTATTTACAAATCAATATGGCTATTTCACAACATTATCATAAGTCTCCCAGTACATATTTATTATATCCACATTATTATTTTAGCAATGTAAGAGAAATAACCACATGCACATATATTACAAAGGATATTATATGTTGTACATCCTACCACATTGCATAAATTAGATACAGATAATGCTACCTAGTTCAAGTTCAGGTTCCAGTTGAATACAATGTGCACTTTGTATTTTTCTTGAAGAATTTGAAATAAACAACTGGCTAGCTGGTGAATTCAAAACAATGAAACCTTAGTGTTCTGTCTCAGATCTCTCTGCCTTACCATTTTACCTTCTCA
Source organism: Artibeus jamaicensis (assembly GCF_021234435.1). Classification (NCBI taxonomy): domain Eukaryota; kingdom Metazoa; phylum Chordata; class Mammalia; order Chiroptera; family Phyllostomidae; genus Artibeus; species Artibeus jamaicensis. The sequence continues at coordinate 17,864,605 of NW_026522025.1, read as the reverse complement.
TAGAGCATACATATTATTCAAGAAAGGATTTTTCTAACAAAATAGAGGAGAGCAGTCGCTATTCTCATTGCACTACCGAACCAGCCAAAAGTCAACACCACCTGAAAGCTGAAAGTATTGCAACGTGGAATTTGGCTTTGAAGATAGGGCTCAAGTACAAATAGTTTTATTTCAATACCAAGGTCATCAATAGATAAATCTTTATACTGACAAGTAATATTTTGTCCTTTAAATACATTGTGTAAGTTTTTCCAATCTGTGTCATTTTCAGTATGAGGTTATTAAAACTCAGTTAAGAATGTGCTTTTATTATTAAAGCGCAGTCATCTGACAGAATCGTTTTAGCTGACTAGTAAATTTTAATTATACGTATTATTTTGTATATAAAAGGCTGAATTAAATAATTGCAAAAGTGTTTAAGCTAAGTCAACATGGAAATTCATTTGCTCTAAAAACACCTTATAACTTTCAAAATATTTTGTTGATATGCCAGGGCATTTCAAAGAGCTTAGAAAATAAGTGGAAGGGTGTAGCCTCCAAGTCACTACACAGGGATTGGGTTAAAAGATGTAACAAGGAGGGAGCGACAGATTCTGTTCAGAGAATTCAAAAAATTCTGAGCTAATCTGTGATCTGAGTCTTTATTTTCAATAACAGATTACCTGACAGCAAATGAATGAGGGAGTGGTAGGCATAGGAAATTGTATATTTAAAATTTTAAAACAAATAACAAATGGGGAATAGTGAAATATTCTTTGATAAAGGAATTCTTTGATATTCTTCGTATTCTTTAATACGAAGGGGATTGATGGGAGATGAAGTAACTTGCCACACGTGCTGACACATTTATTTCTATACCTCACTCTTTGTTCAACCTTAAATAAGGTATTTATTCGCCTAATCAGGTCAAATTCTTGTGCACTTGATCCCAGGCCTCATCAACCTTTTCCAGGAAGGATCTAGCTTCTTAAGTTTTCCTCCCTTCCTTCTTCAGTGTTCTTCACTGGTTTCTTCCTTGTGGGTTGTGTACAATCTACACCTCTTCTACACCTCCTTCCACCCCTAAATACATATACCTTATTATGCATAGCTCAAATGAACACTTATTTCTTATTCACTGAACTAAAATTCACTGAGCATGCATTGTGTGCCAGGCAATGCATGAGAAAATGAAGAGCAAGGTGAGTTGCTCTCTGCTCTTCTTGCTTTCCCTTAGGAAAAAGCAGTCTATCATTCTCACCAAGCATTCACTCATCAACCTGATGCTCTCTGGATCTCTAGCTGCTCCAACTTAATGAAATGGTTTTGCTCTTAGGGTAGTATTACTAGTGGTTAATCATGCTAGTTTTTGGTGACACAGAAAGAAATCTAGAACTGACTTCCACCTCTGTGGCAGTCTTTTGACCTTAAGGCAGTAATTTGACTTTCCTTAACCATTATTTTTTTAATTGGTAAAACAGACACAATGACACTTCCCCTCAGTCTGTTGAGTGAAGCTCGAAATGAAATATAATGCTTGCTTTACAGTGGTTTAATCCATACCCTCACACGTAAAAGTTCAAGGAATTGTTAAGTATCGATATACAGTTTTTCTCACTCCAAATCCAACTAACATTTCTTAGTCTTTATCTTTGGGGTGTCTTAGCTGGCTTTGACTGTTAATTATTCCCTTCATCAAAGCTCAGCTGAAGGGAATAATTACTTGCTCAGATTTTATGATAAGATACTCTTCTGCTTTCCCTTGCAGTTTATTATTTCCTTCATGGGCTTATTCTCTGCCTGTTCTGTAAACACTGGTTTTTCTTTCCAGGTGCATCGTCCCCATCACTCAATACACAAGAATCTGTCCCCATAGTTTCAAATAATGTACTACCAATGTCCATATCTAGAGTTCCAGCTCAGTCAGGTATCTCAGAGCTTCAGATTCCTATATCTAACTGTATTCTAGGCACTGAATAGAATCTCCTAAAATCAAACTCATTGTTGTCCCATTAACCTAGCTCCTGTCTCTGGATGTTTTTTTACATTTATTTTAAATCCATTGATTTAGTTACAGTTTTACAGAACATTGTGATTATTTTGTCTAGGCTATTACAATAGACTATCAATTCATCTTTTCTCCTTCGAATTCATATTCAACATGGTTACCAAAGGAAATATAACCACATTACAGTCTGGTATGGGCTGAATTAGGTCTCCCCCCCCCACCACCACAAAAAATTACATGTTGAAGTCTTAAACCCCAGTTAATCCTGATGTGATTGTATTGGGAAATATGGTCTCTAAAGGGATGCGTAAGTTAAAATGAGGTCATTAGAGTGAACCTTAATCTAATAGTGCTGGTATTTTTATGAGGAGAGGTGATTAGGGCAAAGATCCCCAGAGGGAAGTCTTGCGAAGACACAGGGAGAAGACAGCTATCCACAAGTCCAGGGGAGAGACCTTAGAAGAAACCAACCCTGGTGAAACACTGACCTTGGACTTCAAGCTTCCAGAGTTGTGAGGAAATAAATGTCGGTTGTTTAAGTCACCAGTCTGTCATACTTTGTTATGGTGGCCCTAGCTAATGAACATATTACCTTGTGTATATTTCTTTAACATTTGCTCAGAATACATGGAATAGAGTCTCAACAGAATAAGTGGCCACAGAGCTACCATGCCTTTCTATCTGGTTCCTTCGAACACTCTGGGTCATCATGCTATGTTTCAACAACCCTCAACTGCATAGACTTCCCTGTACACACTGCATTCCTCATCTTCGTACCTTTGCTACTACTATTCTCTTTACCTGGCTGATCTCTAACCAGTCCTTTAGATTCTGCTTAATAATTATCTTTCTAGGAAGCTATTCTTTACCCTAAATTGATTTTTAAGTAATACACAAATAAAAGTTGTGAAATATAGATACATGGAAGCAGGGGATCACTATAAACTTTAACCCCAATATAACCATGGTATTAAATAATTTTTTAGTGCTTTTCCTTCTAGTCTTTTAAGACTGATTTTTCCACAAGTGAGATTTTACTGTACAAGCTATTTTACATTCTGTGTTTATTTGACTTGACATTATTCTTTGAACATTTTCAACATTACAAATATAATATTAATGACTTCAAAATATATTTGCCATGGTATGACCTCAATGAACATAATTATTCTTTTACGACTAGAAATTCAGAAGCTCTAGTAGACTGCCCTGGGCTTAAGTGCATGTTGTGATTCCCAAACTTCTAATTCTAGACTTCTTTTGTGGTCTTTTGTCAGTTGACTTGTCATGATTTGTTTATCAGTTGGGCCTCACTACAATAGTATTTTATGAAAATTTTATTGGTTCAAAACTAAATTCAGTATTTTCACTTAGTACCTGTCCCACCCTTCCCAAATCTCCTAAACCTTCTTCTGTATCCGTCTATAGCAATTCAAAAATTCTCCCAAATTTGCAATTAGAACCCAAATTGGAATTCTCCCAAATTTTCCCAGCAACAAGTGGGTCATCCTGACTTTTATTTTTCTTCAACTGTTCCTAATTCAAATGTGATCCTTTACTGAAGTGTTTGACTTTTATCTTCTAAGGACATTTTGTGTCTTTCCTCTTCACTGAACTTCACTGTTGTTAACTTGAACTGGCTCACATGATCTATGGGTACTGAAGAGGTCTCTAAATCCATCTCTGGACTTCTCAGTCACATCTTCCTCAAATATGCTTCATAACTGTCACTGTAATTGTTAAAGATGCAAATTTGTTCATATCACTCCTCAGCTTAATGTTTTTCCAAACCATGGTTCAACCTTTTCTCATGTCATTGTAATGGGTGATATAAATATAATTTTATTCAATCCTTCTTGCAACCCTTTGAGGAAGTCAGAAGGATTTTTCCATTTTATACTAGTGCGTCATGAAGAACTATCCTGTGACTGTTTACTTACGTGTTTATGAGGCTTAATGCATCTCCAGATGAGCATGCACTCAGCCACATAAACACGTAAGAGCAAACAATAAAAAGTATAAATTGCTAGTGGGTCTAAATATCTATGTTAGCAAAATGTTCAATCTAGGTTTCAGTAGGCAGACTATTAAAAGAGAAAGAGGAACTAATAAAATAAATAACATAATACATTCATAATATAAACTGCAATAAAGTTTATTTTTACACTTCTGAATTCCTTTGGCATGGAAACGTATGATAACTTTGTAAACTTCTTTATAATAGAGCCTTTACTCGTTTATTTATACCAGAGTCCCAGCAGGTCTGACAAATGTGGCTCAGCTCTCCTACTGTGAGTTTAAATATATATAAATGTTTCAAGGGTTAGTTGAAAAACAATAAACATATTGCTAAAAACATTATTATTCTAAGAATAACTCATTAAATCACAAGCAGTAATCAGTAAAGGTACATATTCATCACTTCAAACATGGGAACTAATGGAGCCTTGATGGTAAGCAATAATTACCAAAGGAGCACTAATGCAGAATTGATATTTAGTGCTATGGAATTAATTTGGGAGCTAATTGAAAACAAACTTTGCTTTGCAAAACACCAGTATCAGGAATGGTTATTATTATAATTTTTTCTTTTTTTTCAGTTTTTATTTTTATTATTATAATTTTTAAGAATGTTTTAATGTATTTGTTATATGGAACAGCTGGTAACATATACATTCTTCAGACAAAATTATAGTAAGAAGTATAATAGAAAATGAACACCCTTGAAATCAGAAGCTCCAAGCCTGACAAGTCTGGATGCCCTTTCATCCTAATTTCTGAAAGTTCTTTGAGTTTACTTTGGGAGAATGAGAAGACGCACCTCCCTAACCTCCAGCCTGCTGCGGTGGGTCTCACATTGCTGGGTCCTACATTGCTGGTTCTCCGCACTCCAGTTTTTCCCCCATTTTCAGATCTTACAGAAACAGTAATAGACCTAAGGAAAGCTTCCTGTTGAGTTTATTTAGAGGGGTTTTTTTCTTTTTCTTTTTTTGCCATTTGAGAACCTGCCATTTTGACAGCTGCAAATCCACTCACGAGTAAGAGTTAGATGAGGTTCATTTAGGCTCAATTGCTCCTTTGCAAACATTCCATCCACACTAACTGTTCTTTTCCACCTGGCAGTAGAACCTAGGAGCTATGTTTTCACTCATTACTGCTGAACCTAAGGTTACTGTGCTTGCAGGCTGATTTTCAGGCCACTTTTAAAGTGAGTGGTACTGCGTTCTGTAGCTCTCTCTCTCTGTCGTCTATACAAAAGGAACTATCTTCAGTTGCTCACTTATTTTGATGCTCTGGAGGACCTTAATTCCTTGGCTATCAGAAGCTATCAGAGCTAGTATTAACTCAAAAGTTTACTATGGCTTCATTCCACTAGTTACCTTTACCTTTTGTTTTTCCTTCTGATGGTTAAGCTTCGTGCAGCCTAGTGCCTGAAACACAGCAGGTATTTAACAAATATTTGCTTAAGATTACACAGATATTTTGCAGATAGTTGACTGACACCTTTACTAGGGCAATAGCTACTATGTAAGTATTGGTACTTGCATTGGTGCTTAAGTTACCCTTTCCAGATGAGGGAAGTTATTTTTATCTAATTTGTTGGGCATACAGTGGAAGCACTTTCCTTCTGGTAAAATCACCTCATTTTGATACTTTTGATCTATACTCATTCTGTTGATATTGGCTAACTGCAGCAAGCAATTTTCTTGTTGCAAATGTATACACAGTTTCTCCAGAAGCGGCTTCTCTTTGAGCCTTCAAACTTCTCTTCTCTAGAAAACATAGTCAACTTTCCAAGGGCAGTAATGGTTTCTGTACATTCATTAGTAAGTCTTAGTCTAACATGGTTTCTCTAACATGTGTTATGATATTGCCTCCATGATTCCATGTGTCCAGTGACAAAAAGATTGTAACTGCAGCTTTTCTCCTTTGGTTACAAAGTTCCTCATTGAAGACGAGAGGATGTGAACACTCTATGTTTAAGCAGTGTTTCATCGGTGGTGGAAAGCCTGTAAACTGTCTTCCAGTCTGATGATGTAATGGCCATGTTGCCTTTTCTTCCCACACTTCAGCACAGGGCTATGGATAATCGATGTTCTTTTCTTAACATCAACAAAGAGGGAATAATACATTTAGTGAGTAAATTACTGAGTGCTGCCTGCTACAGTGCTTGGAAGATCCAGAATGAGCTTCACTAGGCTTCTGTTCCGGCCAATATGTTTTTGCACACATTCTTAACAGTATATGTTTGAGGCTGTGCTGAATGTCAACCTACACTTTTAATTTTGTCACATGAATTCATCCATCCATTTTTCCATCCAACCATCCCTCCATTTATTCTACAAACTGGTTACTGCTCTAGGCAATGGGTATAGAAATATGCAAGACGGTTTGTCCTAAAGAAAATCCTAGGCTTGTGGGGGAAACAAGCAAGGAAATAAATAATTATAGCATATGAATCATGATATATAAATTATATATAATTAATATATAATCTATAAACAATACATTGATAAATAATACATATAAATTATATGTATAATATTTTTCTAAGGAAACACAGAAAAGGGATGACTGAGACAGTCTGAGTGGGTTCAGAAAAAATTTCTTGAAGAAGTTATCTCCACTGAGTCAGAAAGGATAAGCAAAGTGGTTCACCAAAAAGGAAGCAAAGAGGTACCAGGCAGCAGGAACCACGTGCACAAAGGCCCGGAAGTAAAAGTGTGATTCAGGTGACTGGGGCCCCGAGTGTGAGGAGGGGAAAGAAGTGGTGAGGAGAGCAAGACAGATGGTGGAGGGGCAGGTCATGAAGAGGCATTATCTTAAGGAGTGCAGTTTTTTTTCTTAAAGGTCATTGAATTTGTTAAGATATTTAAGATATAAATTACTTATGATCTGCACTTTAATTTTAAAAAACAAGGGTAGAGGGTGGCAAGAATGGAGGCAGGAAAATAGATCATTTTAATAGTTGACGTATGAAATGATGATAACCCAAACTAAAGCAATGATAATGGAGATTAAGAGAGAAAATGGATTTGAAAGTAACGACTCATAGTTGAATTTTGCATTTAGTTCTGGATTTTTCATGAAATAGAAGTTCCATGAATAGAAGATAGGGTTTATTTGGCCCACTATTGTATCTCCTATGCATAGCACAGTGACTGGCACACAACTGCTTAGGAAGTATTTGTGGAATAGATTGTATAATTAAAAATATATATTCAGCCCTGGCTGGTGTAGCTCAGTGGATTGAGCATGGGCTGCAAACCAAAGGGTCGCCAGTTTGATTCCCAGTCAGGGCACATGCTTGGGTTGCGGGCCAGGTCCCCAGTGGGGGCTACGAGAGAGGACACCACACATTGATGTTTCTCTCTCTCTTTCCCCCTCCCTTCCCCTCTCTCTAAAAATAAATAAAATCATTAAAAATACATTTATATTAAATTTATATTATGAATTTGGCAATACAGTAGGCAGTGAAGATACAGATGAACAAGGTAGGCAAGATTGTTGTTCTCATGGAGAAATTTTAGGAAAGGGAGAAACAAGTAATAAGAGAATTTGCAATAATAATCAGTGTTACAAATAAATTAAAATAAGGTATTTGGAAAGTGCTGGAGTGGGAGTCTCTAGGTCATCAAAGAATTTTAGGACAATGGATATTTGGTTGAAGATTTGGGAGATAAAAAAGGAGCCAGCCATGGATGGATCTGAGAGCAAAAGTTTCCAGACAAAGAAAATGAATAAGCAAATTAGACAGATTTGACAGAATTTGTTGACTGATTGGATGCAGGAGTAAGAAATAGGGCTAGGATGATTCACAGGATCTGGAAAATGTTATTTCTCTTATTTCTAATAAGCTTGGGAATACTGGAAAAACTACAGATAGTGACAAACAATGAGGTCAGCACTGGAACTGTTGACTTTAAGACACTTGTGATGCACTGCAATATGTGGATGGTAATTTACCTCTAAGATTCTGTTTAAAAACAGGAAGGATATAGACCACACTGCTAAAGGATGGTTGCAATAGTGTTATCCAAGTGAAACTTCTTAACTGACACTATCTCTGGTTGACTACATTTGCTGAAAGTCTCCCCAATACCCTGTGTTATTCAGGTCCAATAGACTCTGCTCTGTTTCCGAATTTTCTGTTAATGTGGTCATCAAATTGTAACATGATTATTAATTATCGGTAAGCTTAAACAGGACTGTTTTGAGGCAGAAATCTGGAAGTCTGGACTCTTCTATTGCATTCTTTGTTTGTTTTTGTTTTTTATTGAATCTTGATTGCATTTTTTCATTACCATTTAGTCCCTTTATACCTTCCTCCTTCCAGCAATCACCACCACACTATTGTTCATGTCCATGAGTTCTTTTTCCTTTTTGCTCAATCTCACCACCCCTAACTTCCCCTCTCCCATCAGCTGTCATCTGTTCTCCATCTATGAGTCTGTCTCTGTTTTGTTTGTTTGTTCAGTTTGTTCATTAGATTTCACAGATGAATGAAATCATATGGTATTTGTCTTTTCTCTGACTGGCTTATTTCACTCAGCATAATGTTCTCCAGGTCCATCTGTTGTGTCACAAAGGGTAAAATTTTCTTCTTTTTTACAGCTGAGTAGAATTCTATTGTGTAAATGTCCCATAGTTGTTTTGTCCACTCATCTACTGATGGACACTTGGGCTACTTCTATATCTTGGTGATTATAAATAATGCTGCAATGAACACAGGGGTCCTTATGTTCTTTTGAATTAGTATTTTGGGTTTCTTCAGATATATTCTCAGCAGTGGGATCTTTGGGTCAAAAGGCAGATTCATTTTTAACTTTTTGAAGTATCTCTATCCTGCTTTCAGAGTGGTTGTACCAGTCTGCATTCCCAGCAACAGTGCAAAAGGGTTCCCCTTTCTCTGCATCCTTATGAGCACTTGTTTGCTGATTTATTGATGACAGCCATTCTGACAGGTGTGAGATACTATCTCATTGTGGTTTTAGTTTACATTTCTCTGGCAATTAGTGACATTGAGCATTTTTTCATATATTTATTGGTCATCTGTATGTCTTTGGAGAAGGATCTATTCAGATCTCTTGTCCATTTTTAAATTGGGTTTGGATTTTTTTTTTTGGTGTTGAGTTTTAAAAGTGCTTTATAAATTTTGGATATTAACCCCTTATCAGATGTACTGGCTAATATGTTGTCCCATTCTGTGGAGTTTTTTTATTTTGTTGGCGACTTCCTTTGCTGTGCAAAACCTTTTTAGTTTGATGACATCCCATTTGTTTATTTGCTTTAGTTTCCCTTGCCTTCTTTATTATCATACTTCAACACTGTTTTAATTTATGCTTTCTTGTAAAAATAGCTTCACTCCTATTAAGAGTCTCAAAATTTCGGAGATTTCATTCACTGCTTTTTTCCCAATAAAATAATGTATGTGTCATATATAAGAATGTACCACCATTTTTCCATATTCTAACTAGACTTAAGGCTGTGGCTCAGACCGGTGTAATACACTACAAATATCTTTGGATACGTCTTGGGCTGGAGACATCTCCCTTTACAGCATAAAGTAGAAGGGAGAAAAATAGACTTCTTTACTGAGGGTACTTTTTCAGTTAATTTTGGAAGGTATTGTACTGAAGAATGACCCTCTGAGATAGAACCTGTCTCTTATGCACAGACATGCCAGAGACTGTCCTGCTGCATAAATACAGAGCTGCTGCAACTTCACCCTGAAATATTATCTCAATAAAAACACTTAACTATAAGGAATTCAACCTGATAAACCTATTTTACATGTCAGATAACTTTTAAATAAAAGTGCCAGAAAGCTAGACTTCATCAACTAATTTTATCAAGTGTGGGTAGGACTTGGTAGCCACTTGTCTTTGAACTGAAAGAACACCTGTGGCTTTCAGCTCCACCCCACATAGGCACTGCCCGATATAAAGGCACAAACAAAGTATCTCTCATCTAAAATTAAGCTTCTCCATCAGCCTATTATAACATGGCTACTTCCATTGACAGTTGGATCCTGCCTACTTTTTTTCGTTCTATAGTACCAAACTTAAGTTTTATTTTCCTTGAGTTTGATTTTCTACCTTCATGGATGTACTTGGCTTTTATCCAGCCTGTTTGCTGGGGTTCCTCCTCTTTAATCTGCTTTCTACTCTTAGCTCTGTATAAAATTGACTGGTTAAGTTGCCGGTCATGTCCAGCAGGACTCGCCATGTAGATCGAATCTTACATTTCAGGAGTCAAAGTCCATTAAGGAGCATTGGCAATTGTCAAGTCAGCCTTGCTAGATTTTTACTGACACTCTCATTTTTCTAAAGCAATGTGTTGACACAAGGTCATATTAAGTTGTGTCCATTGAATATTAGTTAAGAATTCCATTCCTGAACTTGTTTAAAGAACATGCTGTAGGAACTTAGAAATGCATCAACACTGTTGAAGATGACTCATAAATTGCTGATAACAACTGAAGTAAGTCCTTGTCAGTCCTTCCTAACTTTTGCTACTTGAGAATGCTTTACATATGCATATAAACAAAATATAACTTTTCAAAATTTATAAATATGATTGCTACTTATATTTTTCCACATAGTTTAAACTTTTTTAAGTTATTTACTTTTTGCATATTTCCTCCTCTTCACTCTATTCTTTTATCTTCTCACTCCCACTCCAGCCTCAGGTGACCCAAATATATAACCACATTGCTTATTTTATTTTTCTAGATGTTTATCTAATCACATACAAAGAGAAAGGGTTGTGGAATTATTTGTTTTATAAAAATAAAATTATATTATATGCAGTTTTTGGAATCTTTTTTCTTTCAGTAATAGCTTGTAAAAAATCATCATTTTAATGGCTTTATGGTATCAACATTATTTATTTACTGTGTTAACTTTTATTTTCCTATTTTGTTGTTTTGATCACTCCAAACACTGCTGCAGTAAACCTTATAAGTTAGGTAATCACCAACAGTTTTTGTATGTTGAATAAGCTAGAGACTAATTCCCTTTTATTTCACATGAGTCCCCAGTTGTACCAATGATATTAATTAAATAGTGCACCCCTTCCACTGATATGTAATGTGCCCATCTTGTCATATTTAAGATCCTTATAAACACTAAGATTTCTGATTTTGTATTTTGCTCCTAGATTCTGCCTGGACCTCCTGGAAAGCCCAACCTCAGCTGGGCAGGACTGTGGGGCATCTGGAGGGTGGTGTTAGTAGATCTCAGTGAGGGGAAGGTGCAGGCCAGACTCATGGAAAGGTGACGGGAATGGCCCCAGAGCCACATGACTCAAACTGTCCTGGATTCTTCCCAGATCTCCTGGAGTGCCTAAATTCAGCAGGGAAGGGCCACCAGGAGCTGGGATTGTAGGGCTGCTTCAAGTTCAGGGGGTGGGGCTAGTGGATTTCCATGAGGGAAAGTCTTAGGTCAGGGTCATGGATGGTGAGGAAAAAGGCCCCCTGTCAGAGCCACACGACTCAGGAACGGATACCCTCTGAGTCTGTCTGGACCGCAACACCCCAGTTCCAGGCAGCTGACCCCAACATGGCATTAGCTCTGTACGGTGGGGCAACAGGGTGACCAGAGGGTGGGGCTAATCCTTTCCCCCAGGCTGATACCATATAGAGGGGAGTGTTTCACCCAAGAAAGATGGTGTCTGCAATGTGAGAGAAGGACTCAGCACAGGCTCCTGGAGGCTGTTCCTTCAGATCGCTCCATGGAGCCATAAACCTCAGGCTCTCCTCACAGGGTTCTAGTCTGCTCTGTCCTCCCTCTGCTGAAGTCCTGGGTGAGCAGTTGTGAATGCAATTTTGTTTGATGACCCTTTAAAAGGGTACCTGTGTTTCTAGCATTTCTCCCTGGTGAACAGAATCCCCACTGAAACTCAAGCCAGATGTTATATGGGTACCTATTCCCAGCTCTGGCATTCTTGGCTGTGGAGCCTGCCATGGGGTTGAGACCCCAGACTTTTTAGGGGGAACCTTGACAGCTGAGATATCCCACCAGAATCTCAGACCTCAGCCTGTGGGAGCAGGACAATCCCTTTTCACAACTCTGTCTTTCCTACCAGTCTTGATGTGTTTTCTTTGGTAAATCCTTGGTTTTAGAATTTCCGTTCAACCAGTCTTCAGTTGGTTATTTAGGTTGATTGTTCTACATTTAAGGTGTAATTCCAGTTTGGTTCTGGGAGAAAGTGAATATAACCTCCACCTCCTCTGCTGCTGTCCCTTAACAGCTCCATAAATTCTGTTATCCATAATTCTTTTTTTTCCCATATACATTTTAAGATTATTTTGTCCAGTTAAAATCCTTTATAATTTTAATTCAAAGTAGGTTAAATATATACTGTGTTTAATTAATGAGTAATTTGGGGAGTAAGATTTTTATGATATTAAGTATTTCCATGTAACAAATGATTTTATCTTTTCATTTATGCAGATCATCTTTTATGGCCTTCAATAATAATTCATTGATTTCTTTTGGAAGCATTATGCCTGTCTTGTTAAATAACTTATTTCTAAATGTTACTTAATTTGTATTTCTATTGGGAATGAAATATTTATTTCAGTTTCTATCATCAGTGTTGTTTTTCTAGAAAAATCTGACTCCAGCCATCTTGCAAATATCTTTCTTCATTTTAGTAGTATATTGGGGCTCAGATTTCCAAGTGTATGTAATTGTATGGTGAGAAAATACTATAACTGTGGCTATTAGGTATTTCTACTAACATTTTTAGTCAGATGAACTATCTTTGAAATGTAAATTTACCTCTAGAGTTGGGCAATATTGAGCAAGTTTTTCAATATCCTTAAGTTTTATTTTCCTCATCTATAAAATTAAACTGATAATGATATCTATATTAAAGTGATACCATGTAGATTAAATATGTTGGTAGATATAAATCAAGTTAGTATAATGCTGGCAGGTATAAAATAGTGTGAAGTGATGGATACCATGCTACTATAGCTGCTGAAGAAATTATAGGCAGACAAACAGTTTAAGTAGCAAGCATAATTTTTTTTGTAGAGAAAAGAAGTGAGAGAGAGAGAGAGAAAGGGAGATAGATAGATAGAGAGAGAGAGAGAGAGAGACATTGATGTGAGAGGAAAACATGGATTGATCGCCTCACATATGTGTTCCACCCAGGGATCAAACTTACAACCCAGGTATGAGACCCAACAGGGGACCAAATCCCCCAAACCCAGTGTACTGGAAGCCACAACCGAGCCATACTGGCCAGGGCTCTTAACTATTTTTAAATGGAAAATAGATATAAGATTATAAATTGGCAAGATAGAATAGCTTTGATTATTCTAGGTAGCAAGACATTCTCCAGAGTAATATGAAACAAAAAGGGACCCCCCCAATACACTGATAGTCAACTATTTATTAAAATATAATCCAAGAAAGATTATGTATGTCATCTAACGAGTCTTTTAAAGTTAAAAAAACAATTTAAAAACCCTATAGAGAAATGATGTCACATAAACAAAGGAAAATAAAAGAGAACTAGGATGATGAATCAAATTCTGTGAATTGTGGAAACCACTGGGAAAAAAGAATTGAACTCATAATTTGACTGTGGGAGAAATGGATATATTCAGTATAAATGTCTTCTCACATCATTTAGTTCAATTTCACTTAATATATTTAACTGTAATAAAGGAAGATTAATACAGTTTATTTAAATATTAACATTTATTAAAATCTAACTAATTGGAGTACATTCTCTAGGAAAGCTTTTTCTTGATTTAAAAATGGGTCAAAATGAGCATCTGTCAATTTGAGGAAAAAATTTCCAGTGTTTTGGCTTCTTTATTCTTCTCTCAACTTTGCTAGCTCTTTACAAAAATATAACATTTAGAGAAAGACTGTTAACATTTAAATTTTTATAATTTAGCTAAGAAAAGCTTTTTCCAAAATGATTATATTACACGTGTCAGAAGAGATAATATCAGAAGTCATTAACCCTCATTGCCACCAGAGCAAAACAAAGGGGAATACAAATTCTTCACTCAAGTTATAATAAAAGCCTTTACTAACCAAAAAGAGAGGACAGAATATTCAAATTGCTATCTGTAAATAGCATATGGGTTTGGGAATCATAACTGATATCATGATAATTTTGACAACATATATATAGTAAATATATTATATTGGTATGTGATAATGATATAACATAATAGGAAAGTTATTGAGTAAATTTCAATCTGTATAATGCAGGAGTCATAATACATGCATTTATTGTGAATTATTAAAAAGTACTTAAAGTTATTTTCATCTAGTTGTTGAAAATTACCATAACTCTCAATTCTGCTACATTTATTAGTGTAATCCTCATGTACACAGATGGTATAAACTGACCCATTCTCAGGACACACAATTATGGGCTGTATATGAGAAAACAAATTTGGGTTTGGGATGATCCAGGAAAATCTTTCTGAGGGGAGAAGAAGAGTCTATTTTTGTTTATGAATAGCGACATCATTTTCTTGATCAGTCAGTCACCCAGGTTTAAGAGTGCAATTCATAATTGCACAAACCATTTCCTTCCACTTTACCCTCTTCCAGATTGTGATAGAAAAGAAAGGTTGTCTTTAATTGTCTCACTAGTGCCATTTTCTATTATACACCTGTTGGGATATAAATGCAATCCAAATTTTACCTTTTCAATTTCTGACTAAAGGGGTTCTTTGTTGGATATTGACATAGAAACTTGTCTAAACTGTTCTTTATGTGTGTTTTGATTGGAAAAAAGAAACATTTAGTCTTCTTATAAAAATCAACAGTAAGTTATCTTGCTTCTTCAAAGCTATGGGTGGTACAGTCATCAAATGACCCTGTTCTCATCATGTCACAAAATCAAGAAAAAAAACTTTGCTATAAATATTTTCCTTGTCACCGGTAATAACCTATTGAACTTTTCTCATAAGAAAACAGGTGCAGCAGGAAAGGAGTGAATTATTAAATGAAGTCAAACATATGGAACTACTTTTTAAATTTTTATAAATTCCAATGGATTGTTTTAGGCAGAAAATCTTATTTTTTGTGTTCTCTGCAGCTGTTCTTATACCATATGTTATGGTGGTATACTTAATGTATTAAAAGATTCATGGCAACACTAAACAAGTCAGCAATAATTTAATGCAATAGCTATGAGAGTTTAATAACATCGCACACTATTTATGAAAGCATCCATAACATTAAAATCTTCTTTATTCATCTTTATGTCCTTTTTGGCTGTTTGCTGCCTTCACCTGAACTACAGTATATTCAGGAGAAAAATTATCCCCTGTTTCGATAGATATGCCATCTTTTCTTGGTATTGGCCTCTTATTTACAGAAATTGTGTCTCATTCTACCCAGTACCATAGTCTCCAGTCAGGGACAATGTTCTGCCTTACACTCACTGCCATAATGATAAGAATGTTCAGTCATAGCAAAAATAACATAAGTTAACTGGAATTAGCATGCTTGTGAAATATTGATGGGGTTCTTGTGTTCTACAACATTCTGATTAAAAACAACTTTTCTAAATTGTCCAGAATCAATCTAATGGTTTTGAATTAATCTTTATATGATCTTAATGGGTATTTAGGAAATTACATTGTTTTATTTAAGCCAAGAACACTGTGAAAACATAACAGACCTAAACCCTGGTATAAGACATATTATATTTATCACCAAGCAAGTATAAAAATAACAAAGAAAGTTGACTATTTGACCTTAAAAGTATCATAAAATAATAAATAGTAGCTAATATTAAAAATACACAGATCTTCATTTTTCATTGTATAAACAAAAAATAATACTTTGATATTTATAGAAACATTGTTTCTATAAATACATTTTTCTTCAGTCACATTAATAACCCATATATCTACCTAAGGTTTTGCTTAAGTTTTGACTTGCATAAGTTTGCCATAGTTCAGCATGAGAATATGGGACACACGATATCTCATTCAGAGTATGGTGTTGCACTGTGGTGCAACACATTATATGGCCTCTTGTTACAGTTATGATATATATGTGTCCTTGGGCCTTCTGGTTTCCAGTATTCTTTCTGAGATAACAAATGGCATTTATTTCTTCATTCCTTCACTTATTCAACCATTATGGATTGGTGTTCAACTTTGTGCAAGGCAGAATGCAAGGTTACTAGGATAAATAGGGTAAAAGGACTCAGAGGATAGTTCTTCAGGAACCATAGGTCAGATAACTCAGAAAATCCTAAACGGGCCCCTCCATCATGGTGATTTGGTGTAAATATCTTATGGCTTATGGTTTAGTGGGCAGGGCAGGTGAGTCTCATACCAGCACTTTGGCTTTCTGAGCAGTTGTTATCTGCACCTTGCTGGGTAACTGCCATTGTGAGGCCAGTAGACAAAGCAGGAAGAGCAAAATTGCTAAACTTGGCACCCAGAGGCTCTCTTAAAATTCCCAACACAAAGCATGAAGGGAAAAGAGAAAAGAAAACATCAGAAGACTTTTGGCATTGTATTATTGGAGTAGCCTGCCTGGGCATGGCCTCCTCCTTTTCGAATTTCTTTTTATTTTGAGCAAAGACTACGGCAGTATTTTGAATCCCCCCCCCCAGGAAACTTCCTTTGACTTCTTTTTTGTTCCCTCCTGCAAGCATAGGAATCATTTTCATTTATCATGCATCAAATATGTGCAAACACCACTGTATACATATTGTATTAGTTATAATGCCTAAATATATTATCGGAAAACTGAATTTCAAAGAGGCTTAGTCACTTGCTATCAAGCACATAAGTGCGAGAGATTTGAATTCAGGTTGCCCAAGCCCCCCACCACTTGGCCGTGATACCCTTCCTGCTCCCGAAGCAGCCAGGGAACCACAGGGTGGGTTAAGAAGAAAATAATCTAGATTTTATTTTGTGGAACTAAAAAAATACATTACCAATAGAATTTTTGATTTTCTAAAATAATGGGGTATTTTGGAAATTTGCATGGGATTTTAAATGTTAAAAAATTTTTGCTATGTAACCATTTTTAAATTAATTTTTTATTGTTGTTCAAGTACAGTTATCTGCCTTTCCCCCTCACCACCCCCCCAACCTTCCCCACCACTGCAGCCCTTCCCACCTCCTTCTCCTGGTTCCACCCCCTTGTTATTGTCCATAGGTCTTTTATACTTGTTCCTGTAAACCCTTCACCCTTTTCCCCCATTATTCTCTCCCCTCTCCCCTCTGGTCACTGTCAGCCTGTTTTCTATTTCAGTGTCTTTGGTTATATTTTGCTTGCTTGTTCATTTTGCTGATTAGGTTCCTGTTAAAGGTGAGCTCATATGGTATTTATCTTTCACTACCTGGCTTATTTCACTTAGCATAATGCTTTCCAGTTCCATCTATGCTGTTGCAAAGGGTAGGAGCTCCTTCTTTCTTTTTGCTGCATAGAATTCCATTGTGTAAATGTATCATTGTTTTTTTGATCCATTCATTTACTGATGGGCACTTAGGTTGCTTCCAGCACTTGGCTATTGTAAATTGTGCTGCTATGAACATAGGGGTGAATGGGTTTTTTTGGATTGGTGTTTCAGGGCTCTTAAGATATAATCCTAGTAGTAGAAATGCTGGGTCAAAAGGCAGTTCTATTTTTAGTTTTCTGAGGAAATTCCACACTGTTTTCCATAGTGGTTGCACCAGTCTGCAATCCCACCAACCATGCACTAGGCTATTTAACCATTGAGCAGCTCACCTAAAAGCTGTTTCTTTTTCCAAAGTATTATCTACTTTTTATTACATACCTTTCAAGCAATAATCTTATTCTACATGAGATTAATAAAGATTTCTGGATTTTCATTGCATCAGATTATAGTTAAAAAGAATTTATGATATATCAAAAATTAATATTCTCATTTCATCTTATTTAGTAATACCAAAGGGAGAAGTCAGTGCATTTGTTTCAAAATACAGATAGAAAAAATGTCAGAAAACAATAGAAGATATTTTAAGAAAGTTAATCATATTTGTTATGCTTGTATCCAAGTTCTCAACTTAAAAATAGGCCAGAGTTAAAATTATGCTGCTTTACTTATTTGGTACTTATTTTGCAGGTAGAATAGAAATAGAAAACAAAGTCAGTTCATTTCATGGAATTTTGTATCATCTATTCAAAACCTTGTCAATGGAATGTCTGCCAGATTTTTTAAACAATATTTTTTTATTTATTTTTAAACAGAGGGGAAAGGAGGGAGAAGGAGAGGGAAAGAAAGGTCAATGTGTGGTTGCCTCACACCCCCCCTACCGGGGACACCCCCCCTACCGGGGACCTGGTCCACAACCCAGGCATGTGCCTAACTGGGAATCCAATGGGCAACTATTTGGCTCACAGGCTGGCACTGAATTCATCGAGCCACACCAGACAGGGTGTTTGCCAAGTTTTTTAAAGGAGTAAATTTGACTTATAAACCAATATTGAATGTTATTCATTATATTTGATAAAAATATACAAAATACAATGATCCCTCACCTATGGCAGGAGTTAGGTTCCAGAAACCACCGTGATACGTGAAAATCCTCGAAGTAATGGCGTTATATATTTTTTATTATTCATATATATTTTAAGGCTTTATAAATCCTTTCCACACCTCTTATTAACCTTTTCCACTCTCTTATTAACCTTTCCCGCACTATTATAAACACTTCATATGCTCTTAAACACTTTCTATACTCTTAAACCTACATAATTTTAACAACATATAAAATTCTATACTGCAAAATCCCGCGATATAGCAAAAACTTCGTGATACAGAATTAGATATATTTTAAAAACCCATGATACAGTGAAGCAGCAATAAGTGAACCGCGATATAGTGAGGAATGACTGTGTTATATAAATTACTGAATTTTGGCTGAAGCAAGAATTTCAGGTTTCTGATTGTTACTATTAAAGGTAACAGCTATCCACTGCCCAAATCAATTAAATTCATATTTTTCATTGACTTTTTCTCCCACAATTTACTGAGATTTGGTTCTGCCTTTATCTTGGATTAGACTCTTTTGATATACTTCTTTCTAGGACAGTCTGAATAATTTTTTTAAGTGCTAAAATTCCTATCCAGAATTATATCTAAATGAAAATATAAAACACTAATTTCTTAGTGATAACTTTAGTAGAACAGAATTCCATTATTTGACAGTTTCAGAGAGATCACCAACCACTAAATGCTCCTTCCTTCAGTACAGCAGTAGAACACGCTGCGTACCACCTATTCATGGTTGGTGGGGTTTTTTTATGAGAGCAGTGTCATCAGGGAATGTGCAGAAGCTGCACTTGGGCATTAGGGAAGATTTAAAGATTTTGTAAACATTTCCAGGCAGAAGGCCTTCAGGAAGCTCGGAGACTTTACTAAAACACGTCTACAGCGAATCATAATTGCATTATAGATATCCAAATACAGTGTTTTCATGGTCTGCTTCCCTGGCAACAGTATTTGGCAGCTTAGAAGAGGCCATGTTGCCTCACAATTCACTGTTCTTCATTATTCCCTTCTTTAGAATATATTTTAATTTTACATGATGTCAGGGAAATTCATTCTATGTGAAAATACAACATTTTCTTATCAATACACATAGTCAAAGAATGTATCTAAAATAGATATTTACTTTTTAATTAAAATAAATGGCATATTTATTAACTAACCCAAGAAAATAAAGAGAATGTATAACTAAAAGTGTCAGTTTAAGCCATGTATTTATATTTCCAACATTAAAAAGACCCCTGCAAGATAGCGACACCCTTTTGACCTCTGTAGTATATACTCTCTTAAAGGCTAACAAAGAATAGAACGGCCGAAAGGATGCAAGTGAAATGAGAAGATAGAAAAACACTGCCTTTATGCTTGAGTTAACTTTTCAATAATCAAGAGGCAACTGCAGTGGACAAATTGCTTAATGAGAAATTATCACAGAGCTTAACTTCCTATTTATTTCTGTTCCTCACAATCAATCAAGTTCTCATCAGGTGCCTACCATTGCTTGGCATTTCTCTAGGCACTAAAGAACCACCTGCCTTCCTTTAGCAAATGTTCTTTGAAAACCTTCTTTATGCCTCATGTTGTTATCAATATGAAGGTGAATAAAGAAGAGAGTGTTCTTTCTTTTGAAAATTTTCAGTTTTCTTGGGGAAACTGATACATAAAAAAATCCAGCACAATGTGATAAAGGCCATCATAGAGGAATATACAAAATGCTAGGGTAGCAGAGTAAGGATAATTGACTTGTTCCTGAAGTGTCAGGAGATACTTTACAAAGTGACATTTGGATTGTACTTTAAGAATTCATAGTGCATCAAAAAGGAGAGAAGGACAAAATGAAACATTTCTCCTCTTTCCTCAGTCACCCCACGCCTGTGTTAGACTCTGTAGTCCCATACCCCAGTCAAGCACCTGTAAAAGCCAAAGTTTTCTTGCCCCCCCCTTCTCCATTGGCATGCTTGGCAAAACCCAGCAATGTAACTGACTCTCTGAAGAAGACTGCTCACGTGGCTGAATGGATATCTTTCAAACATATGAGGTTAAATTTCTAATGGATGTTCAACATTGTCAGACAATTCCAGGACACCACCCTAATACATTCGCTCTCTCTGTCTAAGAGAACTGCCCTTTCTCACTTTCTCTAATTTCCTCAATCTTCAGCATCCCCTACTTACTCTCCACTAATGATTCTTCTTCAGGCTTCACAGAGAAAAACAATTAGTTGAGAAGGTTTTCCTGTTTCCACACCCAGGCCACCAATCTCTGTCTATCTCCATTTTGCCCAGGACCCTTATGTTTTCATGTCAAAGGGACCCTTGCCTCCATGGCCACCTCCTCCATGTGTGCTCTGCCTCTCGCCCCCTCATCTCCTCAAGAATTTGCTCTTGTAACTGTTTCCCTCCTCTCTTGCATCATTAATTCCCTTTTTTTTTAAACCAGATTATTACCATCAGCTTGCAAGGATGCTTTAGCATCATCCATCTTAAAAAAAATCCTTTCCACACCACATTTTCATCCAGTTAATGGCTGCCTTCTCGTGGTTCCGCTCTGCAGCTAAACTTCATGAAGGTGTTGCGTATACTTAGTTTCTTCTTGTTAAATGTCATACTTCAACTCACTTTTAGTTTTTGTGTTTACGGATGTTATGGCAATGCAATCCTGCCCCCCTAGGTGAGTGCTCAGGGAATGTTTGCTAAATTTTGGGGTGACTGGAAGCTGGGCTTTCAGAATATTGCTCTGTCTCTCATGTTATCATTGTACCTTCGTTGTCTGAAGTTATTTACCTATTTCTATTTTTTTATCTTATTATCTTCTTTTGCTAATCTCTCCTCTCTCCACCACTCCAATGAGGCTGTACCTAATGCATCACTGAAATACGTTTATCAAGCTCCTATCAGTGACCTATATACCACTGATGTCAGTGCTCAGTTTTCTGTCCCCATCTTACTTGACTATGAAAATGCCACCTTTCACAAAGTTCTTCCTGAGCCAGTCTAGCTCCCAAATCAAAACAATTAGAAAAACCAAAATCTCTACCAACCAATCAGTCAAACAACCCTGCCAAACTTAACCATTTTCTATGACATCATCCTGTTTCCTTTAGAACAATTACCTATCACTTATTTGTTTATGTGTTAATGGTTTGTCTCCTTCTGCCAGGCTTGAAAGTCAATGAAGAAGAGAGAATTCGTGTTCATTTGTCATATCCTCTCACACCTAGAATGGTGTCTGTCACAGTAGGCACACACACTAGGTACATGTAGTTATTATTAAACTGGTTTATAAGAAAGTCATATGTGATACAAAGTCCTGTGTAGTAAGAACTTATCAGTAGGTGCACAGAGATACAAACCTACAAGTCATATTTAGTGAGTTAAGTAGGGGAGTGATTGGAGGGAAGGTAGGGGTCAGACTGAATGTCTTGTTTAGTGATTTGGAGTTTATATAAGCAAAGGGAAGCTCACATTTAAAAATTTTATATTCTCTCTTAAATAGATCCCTACATAATGAATCTTCTTTTAACAAAACTAAAGCACATAAGTATATATTTAAATGTGTATCCATTTAATTGATTATAATAATTAGAGATGCTTTTAAAGATTCTATTTAGTATAAGAAATTCTTTTCCTTTTGCTTTTAGAAATTGCATGAGACTTTTAATCAAAGTAAAGTTCTAGTGTTAGAAATTTGTTTAATTTAGAAATGTTTTACAACAATCAGAAGAGTCAATAGCCTTAATAACATTTTAATGTAAGTAATTTGTCTAAAATGTCACTGAATATTCCTTTATAGAGAATGTGTTATTCTTACTTTTAACCAGTTCAGGCAGCATAATATTTTTAACCTAACTTTTTAGAACAAACATAAACTAAAAAGCTAATGCTTGATGAAAGTTATAGCATTTTAATCTGGTTAATTTTATTTCTTATTAGAAAATTATAGGGCATTTATAACTGGAAAAATATTGCTATTATTTACTGTTAACAGAAGGTTTTTAAAAATATTTTTTAAAGTGTTTAAATAGAAAGGAAAAATTAATAGAAATACAGCATAGTTAAATAAGGATTAGAGATCTTTTAGAGTGTAAATAATGTAAAACTAAACATAATAAAATTAGGAATATGACAGGGAAGAAATAATAATTTTTAAAAGCCAAGAAAGGATAAACCAAAATCTCATTTAACTAAAAAATAAATGTAAAATATACATTAGAAGAGATTAATGTCATGAAGTTAACTTTTATTTTTTATTATTAATTATTTTTATTTTTTATTGTTTTTGTCATTACCATTTAGTCTTTTTATAACCTCCTCTCCCCTACAATCACCACACTGCTGTCCATGTCCATGTGTCCTGTTTCCTCAATCCCTCCACCCTCTAACCTCTCGCAGCCGTAGCTCTCATCCTGCTCTCCATCTATGAGTCTGTCTCTATTTTGCTTGTTAGTTCAGTTTGTTCATTATACTAAGTGAAATATGCAAGTCAGAGAAAGACAAATACCATATGATTTACTCATATGTAGAATCTAATGAACAATCTAGTGAATTTTTATTTTTAATATTGTTCAGGCCCTGATATTAAATATCACAAAAACTGTCAAAAACTATAGCAATTACTAATATTCATTCCCCTTGCATCTGTTCAACAGAAAATCAAGTCTCTTTTATTATGTATTTTGCATATTGAAAGACTTGAATTAACCCTGACTTGAGTAGAAAGGAAAGTGGAGACACAAGAAAACAGAACATTTATGTAGGGTTAGATATATTTCATTTGTTTTAGTGTTTATTATTGAGCCAACTCTCAATGACAAAGTAGTCTATTGTTTACTCATCAAGAGTCCTTTTAAAAAGTAAAAATCAAAACATGAATGGTGGAGAAACCTTAAAATGCTGGAATAAAACATCCTGAAGTTCAATTTTTTCTGTACTTATCAGAAAATACAGATGCTTCTTCTAACCATAACCATAACGATGTGGTTATGTCCTAATAAGCTCATTGTTAATTGATACTATCATAAGCTGAAAAGGCACTCAATACACTTAACTTACGGGACATCACAGCTTAGCTTAGCCTACCTTACACATGCTCAGAACACTTCCATTAGCTTCCAATTGGGCAAAATCTTCTTGCTGTCACTGCCCTACATTGTAAAAGAATATGGAACTGCATATTGCTGGCCAAGGAATAGATTAAAATTTAAAATTCAAAGTACAGTTTCTGCTGGATGAGAAGGGTTTTTTGCACCATAGTAAAGTGAAAAAAAACCAAGAACAACTGTAAGTCAAACCATCCTAAGCTGGCAACTGCCTATACTATAAAAGGGTTCTAGAGAAAAATCAATTCACCAACACCTATTGAGGGCCCACTACTGCTAAGAATGTGCTATTAAGAAATTTGTATGCAGTTATTAACAACCACACCTAAAACAAAAGCATACAAATATACTAAAGCAACAAAATACTAAAAGATACTTCCTATCACTTTCTAATAAAAAGATTTTTCTGAGAAAAAATAAAATATATATCACTCATGCCAATCTTTTCCAGCATATACTCAAGTTTCCAGAATGCCAAAATACGAGGTTTGTGTGGAAAAAGTCAAGTCATTGTTGACATAACAAAGACAGTTTTTGCCACATCCATGTAATCTGGCAGCCAAGCAGAGTGGACTGGAATGCACATGCATGAACAATGATGAGTTCACTGTATTAGTCAGTGGGGGCACTAGTCCCCTTTGAGTGAGCATGTGTACTGTGTGGCTGTCACATTCTAAATGACTGAGCAAGTAGAACATCAAATGTACATCAAATTTTATATGAAGCTTGAACATTCCTGCACAGAAACTATTTGGATGATCCAGAAGGCCACAGCTATGGGCAAGTGCTGATTGGCAGCTTCATCATGACAACGTGGCCAACTCAGGTATCACATCTGGTGCAGCATTTTTTGGCAAAACATCAAATCATCCTAGTGACTCAGCCATCTTACATCCAAGATTTGGTAGCTTGTGACTTCTGGCTTTTTCCAAAACTAAAATCACCTTTGAAAGGGAAGAGATTTCAGACCATGAATGAGATTCAGAAAAATCCAATGGGGCAGCAGATGGCAATTGGGAGAACTGTGTGAGGTCCCAAAGTACAATGTTTCTTGTATCTTGTATCTTCTACAATAAATGTCTCTATTTTTCATATTACATGGCTGGATACCTTCTGGACAGACCTCATGTACTTCTTTTGTTTAAATATTTTCCTGGTACTAAATAATCACAAAGTTCACTTTCTCAACTATGACCCAAACTATAATTTATAGTTTAAAGGAGGTAATGATCAGCCAGTATTCTGTAAAAATAATGACACTGAAGTTCCGATAAATTAAATAATTCATAAACAAGCAGCAAGAGCCTGAATACAAATCCAGGTTGATTTGACTGCAAAGTTTATACCCATTCAAGTACATTATGGCTCCTCCCAGGTGACTCAGCCTTAGCTAACCATACTATTCTTAGCTGTAATTTTATGTCGAAAGTAAGCTAAGAAGGAATACAATTAGTTTATAAGAGAGACAGCTTTAGCCTTTCCTTTTGTGACTCTTTGGAAAGTGTATGTTTGATATTTTAGAAGGGACTCTAATACTTATATTATTATAGTGCATTATAATTTATAGAATGGTTTTAAATATAACATAACTATCACTCATTTCATTTGAATTTAAAGTATAAGACTAGGTAAGAAGAAGTAAAGAGTATAGGAAGGGGGGAGTAGGTACAGAGAATAAGTAGCATAGACGGTAGGTAGAAAATAGATAGGGGGAGGGAAAGAGTAGTGTGGGAAATATAGAGTCTAAAGAACTTGTGATACATGGACATAAACTAAAGGGGGGGAATAGTGGGGGAGGAGGTGTGCAGGGTAGAGGGGAATGAAGGGGGGAAATAGGACAACTGTAATGGCATAATCAAGAAAATATATTAAAAAGAAAAAAAAGAGTATATATAGTTCTAAGTGCAATTCTTTACAACCAGAGGTCACAAATATGATTACCCCTGGTTAACTAGCTTGTTAATTTTTCACTTTTAGTAACAATAACCCAGAATGGATGGTACCATGGGTTTAGCAGAACACCATGCCTTATAAATCAGTATACATTGGTAAAAGCATAAGGTAATATGATTATAAAAAAACATTGCAGCATTATGTACTATAGTTACAAAAAACAGAGTTAACATCAAAAACCTACTTTATAAGCTGCACCTGATAATAGAATTTTTTTGTTACAATAGAACCATGGAACTTATTGATATATTTTATTAAAGTAATGCCAAATGAAATAAATTCTTTAATAGAATCACTGAAATGAGAACAAAAAATAACTTAGTCCCACCTGTCTAGTTCAGAAGACATCTTATTTTTGAATTTTTCTTCACTATGCTGACAATGATAACTGATAGTAAAATAGATAGCAAAGAAAGAGAGGTTTCAAAAAGGAAAATGTAACAACTACATTATGTTTTTGTAAGTCTGCCTATAATCTTACTTAAAAAAATAAATGAACTAATATAAAATATTAAAAAATTGTTGCAAATGAATAGAAATCTGAGTGATAAATTATAGATGTAGCATATTTATTATCATTCAGGCAGGAAAAAATAAATATACAGGATACATATTATCCACATGTGTACAAATACTCATTTTTATAAATAATTAAGCATTTTAGTACATAAATGCAAACTCTCCCCTTGACCTCTATAAATGTTTCAGAAATGAAGTTGATAATTTCCTCCATGAGATAGTGCTTTTTTAACTTTTAAGAGTTTATGTTTGAAAATCTTAGAACTTTTTATGTCTAAACAATCATAAAATTACAAAAAGTTCCAAAGTACTATACATATAACTTTTCTGAAACATTTGAGAGTACACTGCAACCCTGGTGCCCCATCATCCTATGTTGGGGATGCACAAATAGTTCGGTGTGCATTTGCTACAAGCAAAAACATACTCTGACCAAACCAAAATGCAAGCATCCAAATTAGGAAATTAACATTGATACATGGCTGCCATCCAATTCTGAGTCCATGCAAGTTCTGCTACTTGCTCATTATATATATATAAATATGTGTGTGCGTGTGTGCGCAAAAGAACCAATTCAGAATCACTGTTTTTAGTTATGTCTCTCTAGTATTCTTCAATCTGAAATACTCTTTCAGTTTTCTTTCTTTTTTTTAAAATTTTATTTAGTTATTTTTCAAGTACAGTTTTTTTGTCTATTTCTCCCATCCGAGCCTCCCCTGCCCCTTGCTCCCCACCTCCCTCCCATTTCCACCCTCCTTAGTTTTCGTCCCTGTGTCCTTCCTATTTGTTCCTCCAAATCCCTCCCTCTTTTCCCCCTTAACTTCCCTTCCCTCTCCCCTCTGGTCCCTGTCCCCCTGTTCTCTATTTCACTGTCTTTGGTTTTATTCTGCTTGCTTGCTTGTTTTGTTGTTTAGGTTCCTGTTAAAGGTGAGATCATATGGTATTTGTCTTTCAACACCTGCCTTATTTCACTCAGCATAATACTTTCCAGTTCCATCCATGTTGTTGCAAAGGGTAGGAGCTCCTTCTTTCTCTCTGCTGCATAGAATTCCATTGTGTATATGTACCACAATTTTTTGATCCATTCATTTACTGATGGGCACCTAGGTTGCTTCCAACTCTTGGCTATTGTAAATTGTGCTGCTATGAACATTGTGGTGCATGGGTTCTTTGATATTGATGTTTTAGGATTCTTGGGATATAATCCTAGCAGTGGAATTGCTGGGTCAAAAGGCAGGTCGATTTGTATTTTTCTGAGAAAATTCCATACTGTTTTCCATAGTTTTATTTCTTGACTTTTGTGATCCAATGTCTTCCATCAGTGGTACTTTATGGTAGCTCAGGTTTTAATTTATATTTATAATTTAAGGGGGTCTTTTTTTCTTAGGGCATGTCTAGATAAGGTGTAATGTTCTGACACCTTTGAATATGAGTGTTATGTATGGGTCCTTAGGCATTCAGAGAAGGGGGGTACTGTAGAGTTTCTGAACCTTTGTTTTCAGAGGGAAATCACTAAATAAAAACAATGATGCGTAAGGAATACAATCACATATTATGGATACACTATGTTCTAGTTTTCAAGCATACATAGTTTAGTAGCTTTAGAGTATTATTTATGTACTTACTTGGGAATATTTTTCTTTATTCCTTAATAATTTTTTTCTACAGAGATTTCATAGATGATACTGAAATATAATTCTATTTATGAACCAAGTAAAATCAAGCTCAATAAAATATTCTCTTTTGAGAAAACATACTAGAAACATTTATATCGTTAAAGTTATTTATTTGAAAAACTTTGGTACTTTAAAACTGACAGGGTCTTTTCCTTGTACTCTTTCATAGTATGCTATATATTTTTATGTTACTTTACATAAAATGCAAAATAATCTACTGTCAGAGGAAAATAAAAATAGGCCATGAATATATTGGAAATACACACAGTTGGAATTTTAGAAATAATACTTTTCTAGATTCCACAGCCCTTTTTTCCCTTTCTCAGAAGCATTTATGATCCAAAAGAAGTTACTGATACCACTTCAAGTTTAAAATCTCCACTCTAAATTCTTTCTTCCAACAGCTTTTAAGAGTTCCTTATGCACCAAATTCGTCTAGTTTTCCCCTTCAGATTTGTTCATCAGGGTTTATTCTACATTTTGGTATTACCCCAGTAATTCTCCTGACACAGTCTGAAATACTCCTCTTAGTCAGTGTATTGTGGCAGCAGATTGAGGAATCACGCTTCATAAGCCTTGTACACTCATAAGGCAGGACAAATACAAACATTAAGATGAGCTTAATCTGTGTTTATTTTTCATATTAATTCATATTTTCAAAATCATCACAGATAGTTATATAAAATCAAATTTACCTTTTTTTAAACAAAGTCATAGCCATACATATTATAATGAACAGCCCTATTTTAAATAAGGTGTTAGAGAACACCTTAATTTTTTCTCATAAATATGAAAAAAAATTAAAGGTAAAACACACCATTATTACTAACCATTTATACAGTGTCCAAAACAGATAATGTCCTTTTTTTATTAAAAATCATGAGCATGTAATTCTGTTACATAACACTATCACACTTAAGCACATCATATGACATTTTAAGTGAAATGTTCAAATTGCTGTCCGTCTCATGTGAGACATTCATGCGCCTCCCCAACCACACTCAGGCAGGTGTTATTTTTGCTAGACTCTGTATGTTGTTATGTTACGTCCGTAGAAATGGTTCCTAAATTTCTGGAAAACCATTTATGAAAATGGTTTTTAAATTTCATTAAAAAATACTATATCTATGCCTTTCTTTTTATCTTGACATACATTATGTTCCTTGATTAAATGTATCACATTTTAAAAATATTTTAAAATATATTTTATTGATTATGCTATTACAGTTGTCCCATTTTTTTTCTCTTCTTTTTTTCCTCTGCCCTGTACACCCCCTCCCATCATCATTCCCCCACTTTAGTTCAAGTCCATGAGTTGTACATATAAGTTCTTTGGCTTCTCCCTTTCCCATACTATTCTTAACCTCCCCCTGTCTATTTTGTACCACATTTTAATGACAAAAAAGAAATATGTTATACCACTTTTGCATTTTCATTACTTGTTATAAATATTAATTTAATTAATTTGAAATTACTTTCTTCTCTTGTCCTGCCTTAGCTATTATGTATATCTTGAGAGAGAGAGATCGAGAGCATGTGTGTGTGTGTGTGTGTGTGTGTGTAAGTCTGGAATTCAAGCCTCATCTGCCTGCCATTGGGCAACCCCTATTATTTATCTTTGTCCTCTTCTATCTGATGCTCACCAAAGACTCATCTGATTATAATATTTGTTATTCCATATAATTTTCTATGGGGAAAAAAATCAACTTATAAAATTTTGAGGTCACATGACAGATATTTCCTATTTGAGTTGAGTGCACTTTTGTTTATTTATTGAGTTGAGTGCTCACAATAGCCCAGGCACTGCTACAGGCTCTAGAGATTTATCAGTGACATAAAAGAAAAAAGAAAACCATGTCCTTAATGGAACTTAGGTGCTCCTAAAAAGATCATCTCCAGGTAAATAGAGTAAAAATAATGCAGAGAACCATAAATGCTATGAAGGAGATCAAATGCAAGAGTGAGATGGTATATGGCCTCAGAGGGGACAGACAACCTTATAGGATGTGATCGGGGAGAGCCTCTGGGGCGGCAGCATCTGAAGAGGTGTCCAGGTTTTTGGTGTCTCTGGGCCATGATGGAAGAAGAAGAGTTGTCTGGGACCACACATTAAATACAAAAACACTAACAAAAACTGATAGGCAAAAAAAAAAGGTTTTAAGTAAGTTTATGATTTTGTATTGGGCCTCATTCATGGCCATCCTGGGCTGCATGGAGCCCATGGGTGAAAGGCTGGACACCCTTGGGAGAGTAAGGAAGATCTAGTCATGCAATGATTTGTGGTATGAGAGAATTAGAGAAATTGTTAGTGCAAAAGCGTCAAAATGGGAAGAAACTCATTTCTCACTTGCCCTAAAAAAACATACGGTAATTGAGAGAATAATTCTGCTATGAAAAAATATTGTATCTTGAAATCTAAAGGTTTTCCTTTTTGGCTATCTAGTTTCTTCAGATGTTCAAAGTCCTTAATTATTACTCATAATCAAGACAAATTATTTCAATGACTTTAAGCAAATGTATATATGAAAAAATTAATTTTCTCACTCATTGATATACCTAGAGGATGATCACAAAAATAGTATAAAATTTTATAATGCTAACTTCTACTTAATAACTAAAAGAATATGTTCTAGAATCTACACATATCAAAATGTCTCTATCAGTTTACTTAAGAGATACATATTTGAATAGATGACATATCATAATTCTTTCACATTTTTACCTCTTGCAGAGATTGTCAGGCACATATATTTTAAAACAGAAGACAGAAAGAAGAGAAAATCACTGAGAACCCACTGAAGATTTGCGTCTTAGTTGTATCCCTGAGGAAATTGTGAGCTCTCTCTTCTTGGAGTAATTACTATAAAACTAAATTGTTTTTCCTAAAACTCCATTTTTAAAAATTTTTATTGGACATACAAAGTAAAGAGGAGTAGAACACTCTCGTATATCTCTCAGTTATAGGTCCAGATTAGTGATCAGAAAGTACTGTGTATAATACTTATTGAAAACATAGTTTACTTTTATTCAAGACAGAACTTTGTTCTGTAATTCTCATTTTATAGACACTAAAAACTAAGATACAGGTCTGCATATTTTATGCTGGTTTTGGTTCTTTAGATCTTGTCTGTAAGTTAAAAAATGAACACACTAGATTGAAAATAACTTTGAAAATGTTTTTAAATGTGAAAACTGTAACAACTATACAAGTTATACACATATTAACTCTATCAAGGAGACCCAGTGCCATTTCTACACATCTTTTTTTTTTTTAAAGATTTCACTTATTTCTTTTTAGAGAGAAGGGAAAGGAGGGAGAAAGAGGGAGAGAAATAGTGATGTATGAGGGAAACAATGATCAGTTCCCCCTTGCACGCCCCCACCTGGGGACCTAGCATGCAACCCAGGCATGTGCTCTAACCAGGAATTGAACAGGTGATTTCTTGCTTTGTGAGACCCTGCCCAATCCACTGAGCCACACTAGTCAGAGCCATTTCTATACATCTTTATGATGTTTTTCAGGCCAAAAAATAATTGAATGTATATTATTCTACTTACTTTAATTGTTTAATACTAGACCACTATCTCAAAGCCTACAGAATAGCCATGCACCCATTATGAGCATTACTCATTACTCATTACTCATTACTCTGAACTGTTCACACAGCTATCTGACATAAATTCCATAAATGCTATATGCAGTCAGACTTTAATTTATATTTAAATTTTACTTTTTTAGACATATATTTAAAAACATGACAACCTATGTTAGATTTATTTTATATTTCACACCAAAACCATTATCTGAGAGCAGAAAAAAAAGGATTCTCCTCCCCACACTCGATCTTTTCTCCTTGATCTAAGTGTATATATTGGGGACACCTGCTTTTCACCATGGTTTAGTTTCTGCATAACCATATTTTTATTCTGCTTTAAATGTAACATTTAAAGCACTGTGCATGGAGATGAAGGCACAAGCTCCATTTACAGGAGATCGATGCTGAACCGGGCAAATGCTCCATCATTCTCTCATCTGTGCCCCCAGCCTGGAAGGGTGTCTTGTATCAGACCTATGCATAATGCTGTGGATTAGAGATGCCTCTTTAAAGTTCAGGGTCTCCAGATGTAGGGATATTTTCTCTTTTTCATGTTCTCTCTTTGTCTTCTACTTATGGAGGAATGAATCTATGTTTTATCTTTATGTATATATATATATATATATCTCTTTATGTATATATATATATTTATCTTTATGTGTATATATATAGTGAAATCCATATCATTACTGAAAGTTTTGTATTGAACTGACAAAATTATATATAATAGCATACATAAAATGTACATGAAGGTATTTTGTTAAAATACTGGCTGAAAAAAGTAGATAAAATTCAGTCCAGTTTGCTTAGCAAAAAGATTTAAGAAGTAAAAAATAAAATTGAGTTTTCGTTCAGCAGAGGAAAAGTTTCTAAGTCTTACTGATTTTTGAAAAATCAATCACTGTACTCAATATTTTCCTGTAATACAGTCGGAAGGTAATAATAGCAACATGGTACTTTCTGTACTTTAATTGTAACATACACAAGTCATGTTAATCTATTTCAGTAAAAACACCTCCATTTTGAATAATTTTGACTTTTGAAAATATTTTTTAACAACACAAAATTCTTTTAATAAACATGAATAGCTCAAAGCAGGGTAAAAGAAGCATTGCATTATACTAAACATTGCATAAAATTTTAGGTATTAACTTTTACATAAAATATCCTGCTTTTATAGAAACCAAATTTTAAAAAGATGAATGAAAAGGAACAGTTTGAAAGAATTTACAAATATAAATGTTCTCCAAACCATTGTAGAATCTGTAGAAAAAAGTTAGTAACTTTAATGTAATATTTTTGTATAGTACTGATTTAAAAACTAAAAACTATCACAACCCATAAATTAACTTGAAAAATGAAGCATCTTATGAGGTTGAATCTTTTGAAACTGTTGTTTTTGAGCCTAAAAATATCAATTTTCTAAGTTTTAGTGTGGTAATTTCCTGGTGTGTAAGTTCAACATGACATGAACCTTGAACGAACTCTTCCTACCTAATGATTATATGATTTTATAAGGCAGGATACATTTTTACTTAATTTTAATTTCTTTTAGTGTACTGTACTTTTCAGTCTTTATGAAAAATATAGAAAAATTTACTCAATCAAAATGCCAAAGCATAGCCAAATGATAGTAGTCATTTTTTCCCTACTATTAGAAAAAATTACAATTCAGAATTTAGAAAATGCACAGTCACTTACTTTGGTAGTGTTTTCAAGTGATTTTCTCTTAACTCCAAAATCCGCAATTTGACAAGTCTGTAGAAATAAATTTAAAAATTGCTTCTTAATTGTTTCTACAAGACAATATTATTATGTTATAGTCAATAATCACTATATTGTCTAAACAACTATGGCCAACATTATACACCATGGTTACAGATTTTAAAGAATTTCACAAGTTGATTGTGAACAGAGTCATATCAACATTAGACAAAACAAACAGCATTTGTCAAATCAAATTTGACAAATAATTTGTAAAATCAAAATTTCCTAAGAATAAATATTTTTCAAAGATATCATTGGGTTCAGTCTTCTGCATTTCATGTTTTATAAAAATATGTTCACTATTGTTTCATTGTATACATTCAAAGATTATTGAATATCTACTGAATTCCAAGTGCTATCATGTTCACTGGAACACGGCAATACTTTCCTTGAAAGACTGTGAATGAACTTGTAAAGCAGATAATCTAGAGTAGTGATTAAGAGCTTGGGGTTTAGGGCCAGATAGATCTGGATGAAATCCAGACTCCCATACTCTGTCCGTGAGACACTGGGCAAATTAATTAATTCCCCCTAACTTAAGCAAATTCATCAATAATGAGTATGTGATAACAGCACCAAAATGTATAGGTTTTGAGTATTAAATATGTCACATGTGTAAAGCATAGTACTGGGCACATCATACGTTTTCATTTGTGCTATATATTACTACTGCCAATAATTGGACAGTGGAAAAGAGGTCTAATATGCTACATTTTACTGACTCAAAGATGAATATCTTGACATTTATGATGTGGCTCTGCACTAAAAATCATCTGTCCGGTGACAGTACTGGGGTTGGAGAAATCCTGTGAAGAGAATAAGGTGTTCACTGTTTCTGGTGCTGTGTGACATGTGTGGTTAGGAATGCATTTCACACTTAATGACTTGTTAAAGTCTATAGTCTAGGACACTCTTGTACTAATGTCTATTGCTGAGCTTTACAATGTATTAAGTTGAAACTACCTTAGAACACACATCAAACGAATTCTCTGAATTCTTAGTGTTTAGGGAATAACCCACAATTTAAACTATTTCACCTACAATTGCCCTTATTTACTCTGCTTCTGGATATTCATCTAGGCCTCTTTCTTTTTTTTTTATTTTGACTCCCATAAAGTTTCTAATTTAATTTTAATCTTAGACCTCTTAATCTGCATACGAAGTAAAGTGATTCAGTTATTCAGGGTATGGGATATACTGCTAATAGAGATTTCTTAAACACGTTTCAGAGATTTTCAACATTGTGGTAGGGTGATAATATTTTGTGATTTATTTTGGCTTTTAGGAGCATCAAATCTCAGGTTTTGAAAGGGATTTTCTGCATCCTTTTGACAAACTATCCGGCTGAAGGTTAAAAACTTTTTAGTTTACAATAATGAATAGAGCATATTTTAATTGAACAAAATTAAGTTCTAATTTCAGGTGGTTTTGGTTTTGGTATTGTTTCCTATTTGCCAAATCTCTTCCCTCATACTAGGACTGCTAAAAGAGAACTGACATAAATTCAAGGCAAAAAGTGTGTCTTCAGGTGACAATTAAACATTTACTTTTTAGTTTTAAAGATTTTGTTTGTATATTTTTAGAAAGAGGGGAAGGGAGGGAAAAAGGAGAGAAAATTGATGTGAGAGAGAAATACCTATTGATTGCCTCTTGTATATTAATGGGCTGGGGATCAAACCAGCAGCCCAGGCATGTGCCCTGACCAGGAATCAACCCACAGCTTTTTGCTTTGCAGAGTTACGCTCAGCCAACTGAGTCACACCAGTCAGGGCTAAGCATTTTCTAATCTGATAAATCAAAAGCACACTTGTAGTGTTGTGGTCACTACCAGAAGGGCAATGTTAATTTAGATGAATGAATGAATGAATGAATGAATGAATGAATGAAGTGTTAATTCATTTAGAAGCTAGGTAAATGCTCTTTTGAAGATCTGTGAATTTTAACAACTGTCTAAATATAAGGTGCTGTAACATGATCTGCAAAAGTAAGGGGATTTGGGGAATATTGATACACTCTCTAGCAGTTGGGGACTGCTACATGTCTTCACTAGCTTCTGCTAACAGATAGGTGTCAAGTTATACTCAGTCTATTATTTCAATATTTTCAAAGGTGATCACTAAAAAAATGCAGTTGACAATAAACATAAATTGTCTCAAATTTTAAGATATATATTTTGATTTTGCAATAGCCAGGACATGAAAGCAACCTAATTCTCCACTAACAGATTAATGGGCAAATAAAATATAAATGTGTATAATGAAATACTATTCATCAATAAAAAATAAGAAAATACTATCACTTGTGATAACATGGATGGAGCCTGAGGGTATTATGCTGAGTAAAATAAGCTGGACAGAGAAATATGGCATGACTTTACTTACATGTGTAATAAAATAAAATTCCCACAAGGAAAAAAACTCATAGAAAAAGAGATTAGATTTGTGATTACCGGAGGTGCAGAATAGATTAGGTGAAGTTGCTTGACAGGCAGGTAGAAGGTACAACCTTCTAGTTATAAAATAAACAAGTACTGGGATGTAACATTCAATGTGATAACTGTTCAACACTGCTGTGTCATATATTTGAAAGTTGCTAAGAGAGTTAATCTTGAAAGTTCATCTCCTAGGGAAAAAGCTTTCTTTGTAACTATGAAGTGATGATTGCAAATTAAATGCATTGTGGTAAACATTTCACAAGACATTGAAGTCAAGTGATTGTGCTGTACACCTTAAACTTATATAGTGCTGTATGTCAACTTTATCTTTAAAAAATTGAAGGAATATAACAATTTATTGAGGAATACATGGAAAAGATTATAAATATAATGATGAAAATAAAAATTTCCTTAATATCATTCTGAAGGAACCAGTCTTTTATTTCATGCATATTTTATATTCATATTTGGAGCATAGTTTATATATTTTGTTATAATATTTTCCTAAACATAACTTATCATAGGAATTAAAAACATATTTCTCTATACAACATTATAAATCTCTACATATTGTGATATGGATATACCATAATATAGTTAACTGATGTGCTAGATGGATGCATGCTTCCACTTTTTATCATTATTGTAAATAATGATAAACATCCTTGCCCATAAATCCTAGTGTGGCATTTGATGATGATGTGATACATTTCTGGGAATGAATTAGAGAAGCAATGGTTTTAAATATTTTTAAAACCTTTAAATTTTTGTACCCTGCAGGAAGTTTATATCATCCTGCAATCTCATCAGCAGTATGTGAGGTTGCCTCTTCCCTCATTTGCTAGACACAGTTTCTGTAATGTGCTAGAACATGACGGCACTTTATTATCATTTTAATTTGTATTATTTTCCTCTTTGTGAGGATAAGCATATTTCATGCATTCATTGGCAATTTGTACTTTATTATGAACTACTTGTATGTGTTATTTGCTCACTTGTTTTCTAATGAGATTTTTGTCTTCATATTCAATTGTGAGAATTCCATATACTTAAGGATATAATTTGTTTCCTACATATGGTGAAAATATTCTACAGTTTATTATTTTTCCTTAATTGTTAAATATTTTCTGATGTTATTTTATTTGAGAAGTATTGATGTACTCATATCTATTTATCCATCTATGATATTTTCTTTTATTCCTATGCTACCAGGGCATCTTCTGACTGAAGAGCCATAAATAATCACATGTACTTTTCCAGATATTTTAATATTTTTAATATTTAACTCATTACTTTGATTGTTAATGACCTAATTTTACTTTATTTTCTTGCGCTACGCTGCATAAGTTAACATTGCCTCAGTTACTGAGTGATAATGAGGTTTATCACAATGCTTACTCTTAAAGCTTCATTCACCTACTGGCTCTGGAAAAGTTCCTACTTAAAGTGAAATAAAATTGAATCATTTAAATTTCTTATTCTTACCTTCCAAAATTGGCTGGAAGAAATTCAAGAAAGGCGTCATTCAGGTAAAGCTGGGTCAGGTTTAGAAGCTGTGTGAAGCCATCAGGGAGTCTAGAAAGAAGTTAAAGGTTTAGTCATTGCATCGATGTTGCCATAGAAACAGAACAAAAATATATATCTCTAAGGGGAAAAAATAGAAGTGCAATGCATGTTTCAACTCTCCTTTGGTATTACAGTAATGGGAGAATTTATTGAGCATGTTGTTACAGCTTGAAAATTTTGCCTGCTATTAAAATAGATGGCACTCACCCACCTCCACACTGCTCCACTAGGCTGAGATTAATGTCCCTGCCAAAGTCAGCAACATCACTCACTGTTGCCCTGGCTGATGCACACTTGCAGGATTTTTTAAATCAGGAATTTCAAGTCATATGCAATGTTTTTTAATTTTTAATTGAATACTCTTTCTCAATAGATATTCACATATATTTCTCAATAGATATTCACATATATTGAGGCAAAGGTGTCACAAGGATGGCTACTTACTCTTTAAGTTAATCATTAAAATCTGTCTGCAATTTGTTACAATGATGGCTAAGGCTGCCCTATATGAAAAAGGAGTATTTTGTCTCCTTAGCTGATAATTTCTTTAAAGCAGGTTCATCATGCATATTTGTTATAATCAAGTTGGTCCAATTCTTATTCACTGAAAATGAGCAAAATCATTGAAACAATAATAGACAGAATCCTAAAGGTTTTCAGAATCATTACAAGAATTAAGAAAATATTCTTTGAGGAAATTTTACCAGTTACATAAAGTAATTATTTGAAATATTTAAATCTTTTTCAGCAATTAGATTTAATTCAAAGATTTTCCATGACACTTTTGCCTAGAAGGGTGTGGACTTTTTTTTCTATAATTAAATTTCTATTTAAACATCTGAATGCCTTTATCTATGGTCCAGACAAGACTATGCTCTTTTACAAACTTCTAAATAGTGTGTTCAGATTTGCCCTCCTTTCATATTATGACCTAGCTCCCTCCTTGCATTTACTGACCAGATGATTTGAACAGCCACCTAGCCACACAGCCTTTTGCTTGCCTTCAAGCCACTGTTTCCTGGCCCATGCCCCAGCTCTATTACCGAAACTGCAGTTACTATAGCCTCCAATGAGCTCTTAAGTCCCAATTCCACTAACTTCATTTCACGTCGCATCCCACGCTACCCAGCAACAGTTGCCATCACTAATTGCTTTCTCCTTTTTGGCCCCTAGTACACCCCCTCTTCTGCTTCTCCTGCTGCTGAGACATTATATCTGAGTTTTACTCCATAGTTTTCCATCTTTCTTGCCCAATCTTTGGTTGTTAAATGTTTTATGTCTACAAAAGAGTATATATGTACCCACAATAAATTTAATAAAAACACTGGTACTTTTAAAACCCTCTGGGTACCCCTCCCTGACTACATTTTGTATTTACTCCAAAAATTCCTGAATGATGTTTACTATTCTGCTTTAAAAAAATTTTTACTACACCAGCTTAAATCCTTTTTAAAAAGTGGCATGTTTTTTTGGATGCCATATAAATCAAATTGTACTATGACCATTTTGACACTTTCAAAAATTGGCATTATTAGTGAAATTTAGCCTTTTTGATATGGATGACTGATCACCATAAAATAGTATTCTACTGTATGAATATACCACAATTCATTTATTATGCACCTTCTAAAGAACATTGCAGTTGTTTCTATTGTCTTATTTGTTTTCTGTAATAAACAGGACTTCTGTGAATATTTTGAACATATATCCCTTTATACAAGAGATTAAGTTACATCCCTGGTTACGTGAGATTGATGTCCCTCAGGAACAGCCCTCGACTAATGACCAGCAGGTGGATCACCAGCTCAGCTCCCTCACCGGTGCTTTGCACTGTTTGCCAGAGTTCCCCATAGAGATTAAAGGCTAATGATCCATACTAGTAAATAGCTTCATAACAACCCTCTACAAGTATTTCCGGAGACCATCTCATAAATATACTGCTTGAATTCTCTTCTAAACATTTGCTTTTAGGGAAAAAAGACTAAAAAGACTATGAATACTTTTATAATAATTTATAAAAAATTTTTACACATTCTTAGGATCCTAACTACATATTACCAGTAATTATTTTTTTTGCTGCAACTATCTTAATCTAGTATGTATTTTGGAGTTGAATTGTTTGTATATGGTTTCATAAAGGGTTTTCATACATCGGTTCTAAAGGGAAGGTAGGATTCATGAAAGTAGAAGAGAAAGACAAAGGAGGTTGGTAAGAGTGAAGGCTTTTATAACATAGGGGTAAGAAGTCACCTGAGATAGGTGACCAAGAGAAGATGAGCTCTAGAGAAAGTATGTACGAGAGAATAGGGGTTAAGATTTGAGAATTTCAGCAGAAGACAGGGTTTAGAGAGTATTAAATATTTGACTCAAAGGTTTGAACTTTATCTTGTAAGATAAAAAAATCTAGGGGTGATCATTGTAGTTCTCTATATTTTTCTTTGCTATAATACATTAGAGCTCATATCCTTATACAATGATAGTTTTTATGATAATGGTAGAGATGTTGAATATATTACAATCCACACTTAAATACTATCTTCCTTCAATGTCTTTTTGATTACTCATTTAAAAGAAGGAATCATTTATGACTTTTTAGAAAAGAAGATTAATACATGTAAATGAGACAAATGTTACAACCTTTGATGCAATAATTTACTTTAACATTGTAACCATTAATAATTAAAAAGAGTTTAAAATACTAATTTTCTAGGTGTAGATCCAATTTGAATTATCCAGTTTCCCTTAGTCTACTATTCTGCATATCTATGCACTAAATGGTATTACATTGTACTACTTCTTTGATCAAAAATACATTTCTTAATTGCTGCTTCTCTGGCACAATTGCTGCTTCTCTGGCACAAGAAAATCTGGCTTCTTACATACGACATTTCTTTGAAGATTTAAGAGGTGACCACATTGTGCAGATTCCAACAGCAAAATTGGACTGCCAAAAATAAATTATGTGAGAAACCAGAATACAAAGTAAGGCATTTTTTTTCAGCCTGGTTATAAACAAAGATGAGTTGACATTTTTATATTGAACCATTCTATTTTTTAAGTACAGACTTAAAGAATATATTTATACAGTATGTCTTATTTAACAACATGTGTGTTTTTTATTTCAATTCACTTTAACAAGAATTTATTGGATGGTTACTTTGCACTTAGGTTCACAATTAATGTCTTCTTCCTTACTTTCCCATAAAATTCTATTCATAGATTTAGCAACACGCTTACAACAATTATTCTTTGTACAAGTGTGGAGTATTTTCTATTCCTGGGTAAATTATAAATTCCTTGAAGACAAAGAATTTTATAATCTCCTCAATGATTTAGTTTTATACATTGAAACATATTATTTGAAAAACACATGAAGACAGTATGTCCATTAAAAAAAGATACTCAATTTTATTTATTCCTAATTTTATGGTACAAAGTTACAGATTATTATGAAGAAAATGGTTCCATTTGTTAATATCGCAATTTCCAGAGGAGTATTGAAGGAGCAGCAAGGAAAAAGATATTCCCCAGCAACAGAAGTAAACTGGATGAAGATGTAAGTCATGGGTTGCCTTTACCCTCCTCTAAGCCATTCAGTGAAATCCAACATTTTCCACCAAGTTCAGGGGCTCTCAACAATGAAATGGTCTTACACTCTTAGAATAACTGGCAGTTGTTTACACTTGCCTGACATATTAAAAAATTCAAAGAATACATGCATTATAAATGTAAATAATTCTCTGCTAAGATAATACTTCCATTTTATTAATTTTTTAACTTAAAAGTAGTATATTAAACCATAACAAGGAAAGGATAATAGAATCAGACACCATATGGCTTAGTGGTTGAGCACATGAGCATTGATGTCAAAAGGCCTGGTTTTAATAACAGTTCTTTCAATTATTATCCCTGTGACCTTTGCTAGTCCTTGTGAGACTCAGATTTTTCTTTTTAAAATGTTGAGGCTAACATCCACTTCCAGAGTTGTTCCAATAATTAAATGATGACCTGCCCCACAGTAAGAACTCAGTAAATGGAAACAATTATATTTCCTTTACATGGTACAGTATTGTTTTTATTCTGATATTTCAATATTAACTATGCCACTAATTTAAATATTTTTTATTAATGCCAATTTTACTGTTGGAATAGGCAACTTAAGATAAGCTACAGATATTCATGTTTTAACATTTTCTTTTTAATTCCATTTACTTTAGAAGTTAAATAAAAACATACTACAAGCATTTGAACTCCACTACAATGGTTAGACCACATTAAATTATAGGTTTTATATGTTATGTTTAAGAAACTAATGTAAAATGATCTACCATACTAGAAAGATATTTTACATCTAACTCTTGAAATTTATACAACTTAAATTTGTAAAATTAATATAACAATATTACAGAAGGTTTGGAACATAAAGATAAAATACTGCTTGTAATTCTACCTTAACACAACCATCATTACCATTTCATGTATTTCTAATCTAATTTCCAATTAATTGTTCTAACATCACTGCAGAATTGTATCATGATTTCTCCCTTTACTTTGTAATTATCTTTCTATTTAATTGTATAACCAGAGTGACTACATGATCTATCATTCAAGTTAGGACATTTTTGAAAGCTAACAGGGAACTGTTGTTAATCAGGCCACATCAAGGGTTGTAAACTGGGATGACGGTAAACAGCCAGGTGCTTCTCTTTACATATTTGTATCCGTTCAGTAGATGGGCCACAATTTACTTGCAATTTTCTCATTGGTAAGCATTATAAATATTTAAAAATTAAAAAATATATCTATTAACTTAAATCAACATCAATATGCTCTTTTAGAATTGGTGAAATATAGTAAAAGGGACCTAGGGACTTAAACACTAACTTGTAAAAAAGCATGTAGGTAAGATTTACCTGTCTTTTTTTTTAAGATGGCTGTGAAGATGAAAATAAAATAGTGTATCTAATAGCCTGAGACATGACAGGTTCTCTCTCAATAAATGTTGGTCCATGTTTTTTTTTAAATGAGTAATTGTTATTTTCACACTTACCTGGTAATTTTTACCAATGACTTAGTTAAGGCATTAAGACTATCCTATAAAATTCACATCTAAAGCTAAAACTGAGATGAAACACTCAAAACTATAACTTTTATATTCCATAGTTTTTTGACTTCTTTGTACATTGCTTGGGTCAAATAAAGTGAACAGAAAGCAGCAGATTAAAAGAATCAAGGAAACCTAAGTCTTTTTTTAAAGAGCAATAAAATTGCTAAATATCTAGTCAACTGACAAATTTCAAAAAGGAAAGAAAGAAAAAAAAGGAGGAAAAAGGAAGAAGATGCACATTACCAGAAATGAAAAAGAACACCACTAGAGGACCCATAGATAAGAAAGGGTTAATAAAAGATGCTATGAAAAAGGAGATGTCAATAAAGTTGAAAACTTACATGAAATGTGCAAATTCCTGAAAAGCACGCACTACAAATGATCACTCAAGAAAAACAAATAGGTAATTTGAATAGCCTTCCAGCTATTAAGAAAATTAAATTTGTAATGAAAAACTTTTCCATAAAGAAATATCTATGTCCAGATAGCTGCATTGGCAAATTCTACCAATATTTAAAGAATAAATAATTCCAATTCTATAAAACTTTTATAAAAAATAGAAAGGAATATAACCCAATTATTTCTATGAGGCCAGTTTTGCCCTGATACCAAAATCAGGCTAACACACTACAAGAAAAGAAATTCAAAGTGAAAGTGATATGTCTCATAAATATAGATGAAAAAATCCTTTACAAAATATTAGCAAATCAAAGGCATCAAT
Organism: Artibeus jamaicensis; assembly: GCF_021234435.1. NCBI lineage: Eukaryota > Metazoa > Chordata > Mammalia > Chiroptera > Phyllostomidae > Artibeus > Artibeus jamaicensis. The sequence goes on along the minus strand of NW_026522025.1, from coordinate 17,821,660 downwards.
TTATAAAAAGAGTAAGAATTCATGACCAAGTAGAATTTATACTTGGAAAGCAAAGTTAAATTGACGCTCAAAAATCGATCAGTATAACTTAACATATCATTAAATTGAAAAAGAAAAATCATATCATTGTGTCAATAGATTTTTTAAATAAGAAGCTTTGAAATCATGCAACATCCACTGACAATGAAAAGGCTCAGTAAACCAGATATCAAGACATGGTGGAGAGATTCTAAGGTAGCCCCCTGTGACCTTTATTTCTTGATGTTCATGCCCTTGTATAATCTCCTCCCTCTGAGTATGGTAGGATTTGTGACTTCCTTCTGATCAATGGAATTTGGTGAATACGATGAGATGTCACTCCCATAACTTTACATTATTTGACTTCATCTTACCAGAAGACTCACTTGATTCAGCTGCTGGCCTTCAAAAACAAGCTGCTATGTTATAAACGGTCTGTGCAGAGAGTCGCGTGGCTGGAAACAGTACCAGCTTCTGGGATTCCAAAGCGGCCTCCAGCTGACAGCCAGCAAAAAGCTGGGCTTCTCACTTTATAGTAACAAGTACAGGAATTCTGCCAATAGCCTAAGTGACTTTGAAAGTGAATTGTTCTCCACTTGAGCCTCCTGATAAGAACACAGCTTGACTAATGCTTTTATTTCAACCTGATCGAACTCTGAAGCAGGGAGCCCAGCTCAACCCTGGCCCGATGTCTGACTCACAGAAACTCAATAAATTAGCAAGTTTATGGTAATTTCTTACACAGTATTAGAAAGCGAACACATATTTTGGTGTCTGGAATTGGGATTCTGCTTCATAAATGCCTTAATATGTGGAGTGGCTTTGGAACCAGGCAGTGGTTAGAGACTGAAAAATTGTTGAAAAGCATTAGAGAGAAAAGCCTAGATTTCCTTGAGAAGAATGAGGAGTAAAAATGGAAACTTTGAGGATCTTGCTGAGGAGGGCTTTAAACGTGAGGGATGGTTATGAAAATTTCCCCACCCTGATGAACAGTGTGTGGAAAAAACAACAAGTGACAGTGACACAGACCAGTGGGAGTCTGAATGCTTCCTCCTTAAGTCAGCAAACAAGGTGATGACGTCTCTTTTCACCTCTTCTATTCGACATTGTATAGGAGGTCTTAGCCAGGACAAATAAAGCAAGAAAAATAAATAAATAAAAGGCCTATGGATGTAAAAGAATAAAATAAAACTGTCTTTATTCACAGGTTACATGATAGACTACCTAGAAAATCACTCCAAATCTACAAAATATCTACTAGAACTAATGAGTCAATATAGTGAGGAGGCAGGACGTAAAGTCCATATTTTAAAAAAATCAGTTGTATTACAATATAACAGCAATATACAATTGAATAATGGAAAAATCATTTGCATTTGCACAAAACACAAAATATTTGGAATAAAAATATACCAGATTTGTATGCTGAAATCTATAAACTATTGATAAAATATTTTTAAAGATCTAAAGAAGCATGGAGGTGAACTACACACAGGTATAGGCATACTCAATATTTCTGAGACAATTCTGCCCCCTCTGATCTTAAAGACTCAGTGCAACCCCTATCAAAATCCCAGAAAGAATTTTTTAAATTTTTGTACCCATCGGCAAACTAATTATAAAATATATATGGAAAGCAAAGGGCACAGAATATCCCAAATATTTTGGTAAAGAGGAACGGAGTTAAAGGACTCACATTCCCCGATTGTATGAAGCATTGTGCCACTAGAGCAATGGAGTGTATAAAACTGATGTAAGAAGATGGCATATAAAATAAAATCAATGCACAAAACAGAGATTTGAGAAATGGAACCAAACACATATGATCAATAGATTTACAGAAAGGTACTAGGTGATTTTACGAAGAAAAGATAATCTTCTCACCAAATGGTACCAGAACAATTGGAAATCATATGCAGACCAACCAACAGGCTGAAAACCAAAATAGGACCCTCACACTTTCCCATATATAAAATTCAGCTTTAAATGGTCACAGATCTAAGTGTAAAACCTAAACTACAACAGTTCCAGAGGAAAACATAGGAGAAAATCTTTATGAATTTATGAATATTTATGAATATGAAGATTACTAAGAGAAAGAAGCATAAGCCATTAATAATTGTATAACTAGGACTTTAAAATTTAAAACTTCTTTTTAAAAACTACTATCTAGAAAATGCAAAGATAAGTCACAGAATAGGAGCAATTATTTGCAAACAGATATCTGATAAAGGACTTTTAGCCAGAATATATAAGCAATTCTAATAAATCAATAATAAAAAGACAAGTCAATGTAAATAAAAGATTTGAACTTTGAACTTTTACTTAAGAAGTAATACAGATTGTAAATAAGTACATGGAAAGATGTTACTTGGACATTAAAAAATGTAAATTAAAACTACTGTGAGATACCACCATGAGATACCACATCTACTAGACTGGCTAAATAGCAAAAAAGAATAAAAAAACCTAATAGTACCACATTCTGAGAAAGATGAGAAACTATGGAAACTCTAATAAATCACTGGTGTAAAGATTTTTCTCTAAACTTCAATCTCCTTTGACATTCTATTTTACTACTATTCTCATCTCCACCCACTTCTCATGGTCCATTGAGAAAGCATCCTCATTACTCCCTTTCCTCACCTCAACTTGTGAACATTTTCCCTTAAAATTTCCTTTGATAAACTTCCTTTGGTCTTTTAAAAACACTTCCTTCACTAAATGACTTCCCAATGGTCTTTAGTTTCTCTGTCTCTGCAACAACATGTGGACAAAGGTCTGAGGAAGTTTTCTCAGATCCTACTTTCAGTTTTTGTATAATTAAAATGCCAGCCTTACTATGACACTCATTATCTGCATGCCAATTTCACAGATTTGTTTCAATCTCTTCCAAATATTACTACAACTGTCAACAACCTTTCTAGATGTTAAGTTCACTTCCATTGCTGAGTGACTTTAACATTGAGGTTCATGGCCCATCCGCTCCATTCACTTCGTGGTTTCTTGACCTATTTGATCCACACTATACTCTATCACTATGAAGTAACTAATTTGCCAACATGGTCACTTGCTGAGTCTCTTTTTCCATGGCATTTCTCTAATAACAAATCATGAACTACAAATACCCCATGTCTGATCACAGCATGTTTCCTCTCCATTTCTCCCATTCTGCTAGCCTCAAAGAATTGTCTTTTTGCTCTTCCTATAATCTCTGGTACACAAATACTATCTTTTTATTTTCCTGGTCATGGTTAATTCCTTTTCCAGCTTGAAGTAGATAATTAGCTATTTTCACACACTTATTGACACCTTAAACTCTCGTACTTTCTTGAACTTTCATCAGATAGATTCTCAATGCTACTTCCCCATCGACCATAACCAATAACTCTTTCCTTAGTTTTGGTGCCCTTCCACATTATGCTGCCTGAGGACCACAGAAACATAATGGCACAGTTCGCTGCAAAGTAATGCCAGCTTGCACCAGTGAGGCCTTCCTGTTACTCAGAAATGCTTTTAACCATCTTTTGTTGAACTATTCTGATTTGATTATTCCTTTCCCATCATTCTATTGAATTGAGTTTTAAATACAGCATTTATAATTAATTTATTCTGTGAATTATTTATTTTGGTGCATTATGCCATTGGAAACATAACATAAATACAATAAAATCACTCATACTTACTTAGAAATGGGATTGACACTGGCTTCAATAATTGTTAAACACTTACAGCACTTTATGTTTTCTGGAAATTCTTGAACACCTAAAATGTAAAAAACAAAAGAACAACAAACAAAAAAACCATGAGAATGTTCCAGTAAGATTTCTCTAAGTTATAATTTTAACATTAAGAATGATTAATTAAATACACAGTATAAACACTGCTGGTGTTATCATTAAGTAAAAATAATAATGGTATATATTTGCCACATATCATATATATATATTTAAAAAAGAGAACATTAAATATTTTATAATAGTAATAACTGGAAATTGGGTGTAAAATTGAGGACAATAGCATATTTGGCATAAGACAGATGTTGTCTCTTTACATATCTAAATACCTAAAAATAGTTTGGGTTTATTTAGTTATTATAGTGCTGTAAATGGAGAGAGGAGAAATCAGCAGATATAAGGAAACAAGATAAAATCTTTGCTCCCTTTATTTTATAAGATTGGGGAGATTGCATGCATACATCTGAAAAATAACTAAGGACAAATCTCAAAGCCGACAGTTACTCCTGAACTAATATTGGACTCTAACAAATCTTTTCAATTCTTCCCTGCTGGTATAGAGTGCAGCTCTGCCTCTGCCTGAAAGCTGCAGAGGTGAGCAGCCCTTCACAGTTCTCTCCGGAGGCTCTGAGGCAGCCAGCCCAGAGAATTGCCCTTGGAGAGCTGCTCATCTGCTGGCACAGCTGTGCTGTTGGCTATATGACAGAAGAGCACAAGTTTTTTTTAATGAAAATCATTGAGCCACAAAACCTAGTCCCAAATATGAGCATCAGAAATAATAGATGCAGAGGGACATTTCAATCAGTGGACACAAATAAATCAAGTATAGTAGCCCCTGCAAGAGTTAGAAGAGGAAACGGTTATATGAAGCGATTCCTACATGTCTGCCATACTACCCGCTCTCAATTTTTGCAACTGTTATTAAGGATATAAAAACTTTCCATGAAATACTAGTCCTGCCAAAACCTTGTATCTGACAGAAGGTGGAGAGACATTTTGTGTCAGGATTTAGCTGAAGTTCTCTCTATCAATAGTTAAGAAAGAAAACCCTCTCCCTTCCTAGATTCAGTTGACTTAGACTGCCATGACCACAGGACCTGGAAGCCCAGTGAGTCAGTGCCTCATTTATTCAGTATAAAATATGGGTACAAAAGAGGGCATGGGGGCATTTCTCATGCCATTCTTCCCTCTGTGAAAGTTCATCAGAAACTATGCCATCCTAAAATTATTGTTAAAGTATTTTGCCTTGTTAATAAGCACCCAAGGAATTTTAGGAGTTCCCTTATGTGTGAATTGAATGAGAAAGAATGATTCTCTTCTTTGGAAAGCCATACACCTAGAGCTTTTCTCATTAGTGAGACAATAACCAAATGGTGGAGAAGTCAATAAGCTAGTCCTTCAACAGTTTTTAACATTTCTCCTTAGTATTCATATCTACTTTGGATCTCTGCAACTAACTGGGGTATAAGTCTTCTTCTTCCCCTTTTCAAGCCTTTTCTCTTCAGTTTCCAATCTGGGCTCATTACACACTGGTGTGCCTGAAGTCTTCTGCCCACATGGCCTTAGAACGATATTTCCTGAAATTATGTTTAAACCAAGGTACAAAAGCAGAGCAAAATAAAACATAATATTAAGACTGTATCTCCTCATCTTCTACTGAAAATGGAATTCCATGCTGTGTTGAAAATGTTACTACATTATTTTTTTAAACTTGCATTATGTTTATTATGCTGTTCATAGTTTCAACTTAAAATAGTTCAGAGCATAGACTACCAGATTGAGATGAATCCCAACTTTATCACTATGGGTTAGGTAACCTTAGGCAAGTCATGTCTGTGTACAATGTCTTAGTTTCCTTAGGACATTTAAAAAAGTACAATGCCCTGTACTTTAAAAAAATGGTGATAAGCCTAGGCTGGTGTGGCTCAGTGGATGGAGCGCCAGCCTGCAAACCAAAGGGTAGCTGGTTTGATTCGCAGTCAGGGCACATGCCTGGGTTGAGGGCCAGATCCCCAATGGGGGATGCATGAGAGGCAACCATACATTGATGTTTCTTTCCCTCTCCCTCCCTACTCCTCTGTCTAAAAATAAATAAGTAAAATGTTTTTAAAAATGGTGATTATATGAATGGTTTCATCAGAGAGTTGCAGTGAGGATTGAAAAAGATAAATCAGGTAAAGTAATTGGCAGAAAGTGCTGCATAAAATGTTCCCTATAATTATTAGAAATAAATAGATGCAGAGGTTACTAGTCAAAAAGGAACCAACAATCAAGTCAAAATGAGCTAACTTGAGGTATAAATTTGTAAAATTTATCTACTTAGAAAAACACAGCAAAGAAGTATAAATTAGTGTGCTGAAAGAATATCCCCAAAACTAGTGAATATAATAGCTGACATAAATGTTCTTGCAGATGTGGAGTAAATTATAAAAAATATTCAATGTATGAATATGCATGTTTATAAATATATTTATATGTTATACATAGCTGTATTGAGCAATACTTTTATTCTTTAACAATTTCTTATTTATTTATTTTTAGAGAGAGGAGAAGGGAAGAAAAAAGAGGAAGAGAAACATCAGTATGTGGTTGCTTCTCATGCACCTCCTACTGGCCTGCCACCCAGGCATGTGCCCTGATTGGGAATTTAACTGGTGAACCTGTGGTTTGCAGGCTGGCACTCAATTCACTGACTCACACCAGCCAGGGCCAATATTTTTATATTTTTGCTGAGGTCATTATAGCTAACTTAGTTTGCTTATGAAAGTTGAAACACATTTGGAAAAATATATGCCAAGGGAACTGCCATAAATACTAATACATGGGACTTAGAATTTAGAAAGAATTCTTAGAGCATTATCTCAACTTATAATGCATCTAAACTGGAGAGACAGGATAGCACAGTAGTTAAAAGCACAGGTTAGAAGGGTGACCAAATCCCTGTATTATCACTTAACTAGTCATGTTATCTCTGGCAAACATTATAATATTCGTGTATCACTCACTTACTTCTTGCCTAATTTGAAGGTCTGTTCTGAGTATTAGATGATATTAATGTAAAGCAGTTAGTATCATCTTTGGCATGATTCTAATTTTAGTATCTAATAAATACTAGATAAAATTCATGTATTAATAGGAGGAAAGGTAACTTAGACTTCTTTATGTCAGTGTGTAAAATAATTTAATTCTCCTAATAATCCTGTGAGGAAGATATATTAGGCAATATTATTTTCATTTTATGGATAAAAAACCATGCATTCACATGAATTAAGTGACTCATTTAAATACTTAACAAATGTTTATAGATGAAATGGGATTAATTCTATTTTTTATCACCATATCTCTTGTTCCTCTGAACTCCATTATGTTACTTCTATTAAAATGATGTCAGATTTTATTATAGAACCCACACTTTCATTAACCAGTCTTTGAGATTGGTCTGTCTGGTGCTCTGAAACACAATGTCTTCGAATAATAAAACAAAAAGGTTATTCAGAAGAATTCTGAAATCACTCCAATATGAAATTTTCCTGCCTAGCATGAGAAAAGTTGAAAGTCATGGCTAAGGGTTTAGTATATTCAGTCAATTGTTTTCACTTGGACTACGCTGCTTGTTACTGATGCAGACAAACAAGCCTGACAGATAGATTTTGAAATACATAATTAACATAGTGTTCAACTTTATGTAACTGTAAAAGAATATTGTTGATATAAATATAAAAGCCAAATTAAAGGGTCATTTAAAATCTTGTTAGGTTTTACAAGCTGATATTAAAGTGTGAAAAATATTTTTCCCAATGCAATAGGTAAATGTGGAAATTAAATGTACCAAATAATTTTGTCCTTAATCAAACATGGGCCCAGGAATAGCGTTAGCAATAGCAACATTGATACCTATGATCATGAATAGAAGGTCCTTGAAAGGCAGAGCTTGGTGTAAGACATTTCTATAATACATATGTTGTCTTTTAATCTCATTTGCCGAATATATTAATTTAATGTGTTATAATTTTTACCAGTTTCCATCCACTCTCTCTCATCTAAATCCTGAATCTTGATATCATCCATATAAATACATTTAAATTCTATCATTTGCATGAAAAATTATTACACTATTTGACTATATATGGGTCTCTTTTCTTAATGTTTAGCATTTTAAAATGTATTCTGCATGAAATAAAAGTTAACAATGAAACACAATATGTGGTTATATATTGAGGAATCACTGCTTTATCATTTGTCTTATATGGTTCTCTTATATTTGAGCAGCTAACTTTAATTATTAGGTCTCTACAGGGAAGTCATTAATATACAAAGTCTGTCTAGAACAAGTCCATCCATTGTTGATATGAGAACAATTTTTGCCACATTGATGTAACCTGGCAGCCAAGGAGAGTGGACTGTAATGCACATGTGTGAATGATGATGACTTCACTGTGTTGGGCAGTGGGGGTGGTGGGTGCTGCTGAGTGAGCATGTGCACTGTATGAATATCACATTCAAAATCACTGAGCAAGTAGAGCAACAAATCTGTATCCAATTTTGCGTTAAGCTTGAACATTCCTTCATGGAAACTAGTAGAATGATTCAGAAGGCCACAGCAATGGGCAGGTGGCGATTGGAAGCTCCATCATGACAATGCACCCAATCATTCGTCATGTCTCATGCAGAGTTTTTTGGTAAAATATCAGATCAGTCATTTGATTGATGCAGAATTTAAAACTGTGGATGAGATTCATGAAGGGGCAGCTGACAGCAATTGGAGAACTGTGTGAAGTCCCAAGGTGCCTATTTTGAAGGGAACTTAAGTGTCATTGTCCTATGAACAATGTTTCTTGTATCTTTTTCAATAAATGTCTTTATTTTTCATCTTGAATGGCTGGATGCCTTCTGAACAGATCTCATATTCAATGAATATTTAATACAGTTCCTACACTGTGTTAAGAACTGTATTAAACACTGAAAATACCATGTGAAAAGTGTATATGTGCTCCTTGTTTGTGTAGCATATATTGTAGCAAAGGAATACATATAATAAATTATACAGATAAATCAACATATATGTATATAGTATATAAAATTACAGTATTTTCACAATGAAATATGCTGCAGGAAAAGGTAATTAAAGCAGAATAAAAATGAATCAGAAATGCCTGGGAATTTCAACTGTAACTAAGTTGGCTAGGGTAAGCCTGGCTGATTGGGAAGATGGCATTTGAGCACAGACTTGAAGAAAGTGAAAGAGAGAGGGACACAGATGTCTGCATCTGAGGTTGGAAAGTAAGACTATTTCAGGAGGAGCGAATGAACAATTGAAATGCTATAAAGCAGAGGTGTCCAAACTTCTGGCATCTCTGGGCCACACTGGAAGAAGAGTTGTCTTGGGCCACACATTATATACACAAACACTAGAATGAGAGAAAAAAAGGTCCATGCATAATTTACAATTTTGTGTTAGACTATATTCATAGGATTCTGTGGGCAGTGGGTTGAACAACTCTGCTAAAGCTTAAGTGTGCCTGGTGTATTCTAAGAATAGCAAGGGGCCCAGTGTTGCTAGAACACAGTGAGAAAGATGATAGTAGAAAAAAATTTGTTGAGAGGTAATAGTGGTATGTGTGGCAGAGAAGGTGGGGGTGTCAACTCATTTAGTGCCTTGGAGGCCATTAAAAAAACTATGGTTTTTACTCTGAATAAAATAGAGAGACATTGAAAGACATAAGTATAAAATGGTCTGATTAATAATTTGAGAGGATCATCACTCTGGTTCCTGAATAGGGTGGCTTTTTTAAGGGGGAGACCAATTAGAGGCTATTGTAGTAAATCATGAAGAGGGTGTGAACATACTGTGTAAAAAAGTGGCCTGAATCTGGGTGGGAGCAGTGGAAGGAATGAGAAGTGAATGGAATCTAAATGAGTTTTGAATGCAAGACCAATTAGGATTTCCTGATGGATTGGGTGTAAAGTGTGGAAGAAAAATGGAAATAAAGAATGACTCCAGGTTTTCCATCCTGAGCAATGTGAATGGTTTGTCTTTAACTTAGATGGGAGAAGGAATATGTGAAATTGAGTTTTGGAGAGGAGTTCACGTTTGAACATGCATAATTTGAGATATCTGTTAGATTGAAAAGGGAGATGTCAGGTAGGTGTTTGGATATGAACCTGGAGTTTAGGAAAGCAGCATGCCCAAACTGCATGTGGCCCATGATAGCTATGAATGCAGTCCAACACAAAGTCGTAAATTTACTTAAAACCTTTTTTTTGCTCATAAGTTTTCATTAGTGTTTGTGTATTTAATGTGTTGCCCAACATAACTCTTCTTCTTCCAGTGTGGCCCAGAGATGCAAAAAAAATTGGAAACACCTGGTAAAATATAAATTTAAAATTAGGGATTCATTATTATATAAATAGTATTTAAACCATGAGACAAATCATGAGCACCAATGACATGGGTATAAACAATAAAAAAACAAAACAAAGAAGATCAAGAACTGAATCATGAAGCACTCTGAAATGGGAGTGGAGAGAAGAGGAAGAATAAACATAGGAGACTGAACAAGATCAATCAGTGAGATGGGAAGGAAAAAAATTATATTGAGTCTTAGAAATCAAATGAAGAAAATGTATCCAGTAGGAAGAAGTGATTATCTGTTTCAAGTGATGCTGATAGGTCATGTAAGATGACCCAAAATTTCCTTTGGATTTAGTATGAGGAGATCATTGTGAACTTGACTGAAATGATTTTAGTGGACTAGTAGGAATAAAGACTGGAAGAAGAGAAATTGTAGATAGAGAATACAGACAACTCCACCTGAACCTTTTGTTGTAAGGGATTAGGGAATTATTAAGGTAAGAGGGAACAAGTTTTTTTTTGGAATAGCAGAATAACAGCATGTGTATGTGTGATGATGATAACAAACAGGAGAGAGGAAAATAGAGGAAAGGAATAGAGAGGAAAATAATGGAGAGGAAAATCTTGATGTAGTAGAGACTGAGGAGAATTACTAGAGTTATGTCGGTGGGTATGCAAGAAGAATGGTTATCTAGTGGAGTTAACGGCTTCAGAAAGGAACAGGGATAATTCATCTGCACTGACAGGCAGGAAACGGAGAATATGAGTGCACATGCTGGTAGGTGAGTAGACATGCTGGTGATAGTCTGTGGAAATCTTTTGAGACCTTTAATATTCTCCGTGGAGTAGGATCAGTAGACATGAAGATGGCAGAGGAGGTGTGGAAGGTTTGTAGATGGAGGAAAACATGTGGAGTGGTCACCAGAAGAGGAAAGTCAATGGATTCAAGCAGTTGGGAAGCATTAAGACTGTGCTTTGATATTGTACTCGTGAACTTAAAGTGATATCAAGCAGTGACATTGAGGGTTTTTTTCCAGATCCTTTCAGTAATAGGTAGAAAGTTGGATTCAGCCATGATTGTGATTTTACTGAGCATAAACAGTGACATGAGAGAAAAACAAGGGTGTCTGGGTGGGGGCGGTGCTATTTGATAATTGACCATGAAATTTAAGCCGTGCAAAAAAAGCAGAGAAAACATCAAGGAGGGAAGAATTCCTGAGGTGGGGGCTTTAACAGATGGGTGGCTCTGATGGGGTCAAATGGTGGTTGGAGTTGTCTAAGAGGAGATGTTCTAAAAAGATAGGATGGAGTCAGAAAGCAAGACTCGTCAGTTGACATTCAATTTCTTGGTGTTCCTGATGTTATCTGGGTCAGTCCTAGGAAAACAATGGTAATTTAGCAAGTGCTTGTTAAATTGCATTTAATTATATTTTTGCATCAAACCTTGAAGCAATGAACTAAAAACACTTTACAAACAGAAATATTTGCTTTTAGTACAAAGGCTTTAGATTCAAATTACATTTTCTAAGATGGAAAAGGTAACTATCTACATACAAATATAATATAAAAGACTTCCTACAAATATAAACTTTTGAATGACTTAGTGTCCTATTAAATGCACTCAAATTTATGTTTTTTAGCTATAAATTTTTATATAAATCAGTACATTTGATAATAGTTATGGATAGTACATTTGGGAATGCTCATTTTCTGAATTTCACAGGTATCAGCTTCAATCATTTATCCTATGATATGTGCTATATTCTGAAATAAAAAATAATGTTATATTTTGTATAAAAAGGAGGAAATACATGAGACTTTCATGTGATATTTTCATTGTGATACCAATTTTCATATTATTTTTTAGTTCAGAGAAAGCAGGCAGTTATTTATATATTTATTAAATTGAATTAGATTTAGGAGCAGAAAGAATGGAATTTGTTGAAAAAATATTATAAGCACTTTGCTTCATTTCATCTTCTCAACTATTTTATAATGTGGTTTATTATTCCCTCTTAACTGATAAAGAAACTGAGGCTCAGAGGTTAGCCAGGATCCGAAACCAGGCCAACCTTATTCTGAACACTATCATATTTTACCTACATTAAGCTGACTCCAACAAATCAAGAATTAAAACTACTTTCAGGTGTAAATTTTAGTTACTCAAGGTTGGCAATGCAGCATTTATCAGAAGGCACTATATATTACATTTGTTTCCTGCATACTCTGCAAGTCAAATACAAATAACTCCAACATTCTGAAACTTTGAGTTTGATGCATGCTGAAAACTGACCATGTAGCATTCTGCATGGGGCACTGTGATCTGCATTTGTTCTATAATCAGTTGGTCAAAGTTCAGATAGTATGAATATTCTGGAACTTTGAGTGAAATGCTCAGGTAATAAAGTTCTTTATTTCTAAATTTATCATACTGTCAACAAGTGTCATAAGTCAAGTTCAGAATCTTTATATTCTTTTTATATATGAGTCCAACACACAGCTATTAGAAGGAATAATTAGAAAGGAGAGTTATTCAAAATAGGCAGGGTGTCAGTCTGAATTATAATGGATGGTCTGATAATAAAGGCAGTGATGAAAAAACTATTAACATCAGAATTCTTCAATGACACCAATCAATTTTGTATAGTGGCAAGCAACTACACATATCAAAAAATGTCAAAAACACAGCTTATACTGATCTCAAGTCAACCTGGAAAAGTTAAATTGCATTAATTGCATTAATTTATAATGAAAATGATATGTGATATGAAACATTATTTGAATAATTTCCATTCAGAATGATTCAAATAAAATAAAAACTTTTTGATGTTTAAAAGAATAAGCTATAATTTTATTTTGAAAAATTATTTTGTGTATAAGCCCACATTCCCCCAAAATATTTGGTATATGGGAAAATATACTATTGAATAATGGTATATTAAGTTCCAATAGTATACTGTATTAATAGCATAACAGTGCTGATTAGAGGGGTGTTTCAGAGAGGGAATCTGTTATATAGGAGGAAGCAAAAGCATCCAGCGATATGTTAGCAAATTGGGTAGAAACTGTACAGGTCAGTCATATCTTAAAGAGGGAGAGGGGAGAGAGAGAACAAACAGACTGGACTGGTGGGCTTTACCTTTGAGCACTCTAGTGAAGGGAGCCAAGAACTCAGTAGGAACCTAAGCAAAAAGAACTAAAGGTCATCGACAAGATTCTGCATATTTCAGTACCATTATAAACCAAAAAATGCAGGTAAAGTGATCAATTATTTGGGAGAGTTATTCAACTGATTCTCCTTAGGCCTATATCTAGAGAAAATTTTGAGAAGTCTTTATGAATAACTCCATAAAGACTTTATGAACTTGACCAACAAGTTCACTAACAGAGGAATGAATCTGACTTTGCCAAAATGAAATAAAATGATATCTGATTCCTTCTCTGCTTCAACAACAAACATCGAATCACTATTATGTGAAATGAACTGTTATGTAACCTTATTTCATATTTGACTAATGAGTTCATTTCCCTTATCATTCAGCTACTTTATTGAGCACTTACTATGCCTATGATTTGATAGTGGCTGTTGTGGCTCTAGAAACGGCATAGCTAATGTGCTGCAGTGCTCATTTTGCTTTCAAGGAGTTTATACTGAAGCTGGGAGGGAGTATGGCCTAGTAGAGAGAGGGCTCACAATGCTATCATTTTGTTCTCTTACAATCTTCTAGGATTGACAGGGACATGGAATACGGCTTAGTCACTCAGCTCAGAAAAGGCTCTGCTGTGACTCTAGGGAAGTTTATCAGTCTAGGTGACAGACTTCAACAGACTTCAGAAGGATGAGGGGGTAGGAGCAATTTATTTCTTCCTTACATTTAAATACATGGCCTGATTGTAAACTCTGTACCCCATGGAGTAAGTGTGAGTAATGCATTACTTGTTAATTGGATTTCCTGATGAAGACATTGGAAAGAGTGAAAAGTCCTGGCACAAGACTGAGAAGGTGGCAATAGAACAGACTTGGTCTATGTTGCCATCAGTAACAGTAATAGAGGGAGTCAATCCAAGGTTGTTGTAACTCTACAAACTTGGACAGAAGTAGATTCTCTAGAAAGGTAAAGTAGTCTTACAGTGAGTGAAGTGTTAGTGATTTTCAGATAAGTAACATATTAAGGGTGCTAAAAGTTAGGCATTTAATAGGGTGAGATAATAAGCTTTACTCTAAATAAATAGTGATGCTTTGTCAAACACCAAAAAGCACATTTATTGCTAATTGAGAACAAATTCATGGTGACATTTTCTCCCCAGCCCACCAAAGGCATCCCAAAATAGACTTCCCTATGAATAGATGTATCTGGTGATATATCTATATCATATATCATCTATATTAATACCTATCTATTTATGAGGTCTCTCTGGAAAAAGTCCAGCCATTGTTCATATAATGAAAATGGTTTGTAACACACTGATGTAACCTGGTAGTCAAGGAGAGTGGATTAGAATACACATGTGTGAACAATGATGACTTCATTGTACTAGTTAGTGAGGGCAGTTGACGCTGCTGAGTTAGCATGTGTACGGTGTGGTTGTCACATTCAAAATGACTGAGTGAGTAGAGCAAATGAAAATGTGTCAAATTTTTCATTAAGCTTGAACATTCCTCCCTGGAAACTATCTGGATGATCCAGAAGGCCACAGTAATGGGCAAGTGGTGACTGGCAACGGCATTATGACAACACGCCCTCTCATGCATCACATTTTGAGAAGCATTCTTTGGCAAAACATCAGGTCACCCAGGTGACTCGGCCCCCTATAGCCCAGATTTGGTGCCCTGTGACTTCTGGCTTTTCTCAAAACTAAAATCACCTTTCAAAAGGAAGAGATTTCAGACCATCAATGAGATTCAGAAAAATACAAAGGGGCAGCTGATGGGGATTGGGAGAACTGTGTGAGGTCCCAAGGTGCCTACTTTGAAGGGGACTGAGGAATCATTGTCCTATGTACAATGTTCTTGTATCTTCTTTAATAAATGTCCCTATTTTTCATATTACATGGCTGGATACCTTCTGGACCGACTGATCTCATGTATCTATCTCCACCTCTATTTCCCTCTATCTCTGTCTCTATCTCATCTGTATCTCTATGTATGTATTTGTGTATTACCTATCATCTGTCACCAGGATCTCTATTCTTAAAACGTTCAACATTTTGAATATTTTTATCATTTCACTGAGTACTCCTATCTATTTTCTCAAATGTATTGGAAAGAAACTCCCTCTTCTTATTTGAAAGTGAGGATATTGTTTGTCTTCAGTGTTTTGCATGCATTTGGGGAAGGGAAGGAATAATTGGCAAGATGGAAAAACACATAATAATGCCTTCAATTCTGATCGCCTTTTATTAAAAATAGTAATTTTGTCCACTATGATGTTTTTAAAATCTATTCTTGTATAGAATTAAGTTTTAGAGGATGAGAGAAAAATCACTTAATTGCTGCAGAATTAAGAAAGGCTTTTTCATTAATTCATTCTCATTAAAATCCTTTAACTATAGTGTCATAGTCTCTCTGAACTATGATAAATCAACAATCATACTTAAAACTGAATCACTGACTAATTTAAACCTTATCATTCATTATTTGCTTTCTCATATAAAACAATTTACTCCATTATGACCCTGAAACAGCTCTATAAACAGGCAGAAACTATTTATTCAGAGACCACGCATGTAAAGTGCATTCATCTCAGATAGACATGGATTTTTATTTTACTACTGAATTAAGATCTGAGGAATAAAGGACAAAAGGTCCATTGGTATGGAAAACTGATGCATTCCCCCATGAATTACTTCATGTAACTTGGAGAACAGAGAGACTTTAGAGAGGAAGGGTAATTTATATGCAGCATAAATAAATATATAACTTTATATAAAATAACAGTTCAGGAAATTGAAATTTTTTAAAAAGATAAAGGTTAATGTACTTATTGTTAAAATAGGTGAATAAAATCTTTATGAAAGAGTAGAAGCTTTATTGAATACAACAGATTGAAATCTCATTTTCCAGTTCATTTCTTTACAGTTCATTAGGTGTGTTCAGTGTTCCAAGTAGGTAAATATTCCAAGCATTGAGTGCTTTCAATATTCCAAGTATGCAAAAATTCTTAAGAAATAGTATTTGTCCTTAAAAAGCTTATAATGGAATGGGGAATAAAATAAATAATTAGTAGATTCTGAGCTCATACCCAATAATCAGAGAACATGTATTCATATTACAAGAAACTCAAATGTGTTTTAAAAATTGACTGTATACTTGGCCATGATGTGAAAGTCAATGAGTAGTAAGAATTAGCGCCATCTAGATAGTGTAGCCTGCAACACATCACAAAAAAATTTGATGGCCACAAAAGCTATAAATATCTTCAAATACTAAAAAAGTAACATTAGAAGTAGAAGAGACATTATAAAATAGCTACAGTAGGAAGTAATAAAGTAGAAATTTATAACTGGAAAATAAACCAACAACCAACCAACCGAGAGACTAATAAGCCAAAAGAGTATTATTTAAACAATTAGTCGAGTAGGAAAACCTCTGCAGGATGGATAATAATTAAAAAAAAGATAGACGGCATAATTCAACTATATTAGGAGAACAAATGACAAATATGTCATTACCACAAATATGGTAGAGATTTATAAAACACATAAGAGAGGCCTAAGGGCAATGCTTGACATTGAAATTGACTGCCTGTCTTATGTACCAAATGACTTCCCAGAAAATTATAGCTTATGGAAAAGATACTCAAGAAGATATATATTTATAATGGTGGAAAAGAAAAATAAATGGTCTTATTCAGTTGATGTGATTTTATTTAGAAAAATTCAAAAGAATCTTCTGGTTATATATTAGAACTTATAATTAGCACTGTGGCTGAATGTAAGATGAAGATATCAAAATGAGTAATATTCCTACATAGCATCAACTAAATTTAGATAAAATACTTTAAAAAAATAATGCAATCTATAACTAGCAACTTAGAGATAACTCTAATAAAATATATACAAGACTTTCTTAGAGGAAATAAAAGACTTGATTGAAAGACACAAAATAAGACCCAAATAAAGGTATATAATAGCATTTGAGATCTTGCTCCCTGGAATATATCATCAACTTGGCTCAAATAAACTCATGAAAATTGTCTAAAAAATGATAATACATAAAGAAACAAATCTAAATACCATGTTTATGGATTGTAATATTCTCACAAAGATATAAATTCTTCCCAAATTAATCTTTAAATTTAAGCCAATTAAAAAAATCCAACAGATTGTTTGTGAGCCACAATAAGTTAAACCTAAAATTTGTATGGAAGAATTGAATACCAAGAACAGCAACACACATTTGTAAAGAAAAAAAAAGTACTTGTATTATCAGGTATTAAAACAATATTAAGTTTTAGAGAGTAGAACAGTGTGCTACTGGTACACGAACAGGCCAATAAGCCAATGGTGTAGAATGGAGACTTGGGGAAAATGTTTATTATATGCAAGTGAGGTAGAATTATAAATTAGGGGGGAAACAATAGGCTATTTGATAAATGTTGCTGAAACAATCATCTATTTATATAGAATTTTGATCCTGTAGAGTAAAAAATATTTTTCAAATGAACTGAAGGCCTAAATTTAGAAAGAAAAACTAATAGGTTTGGAATACGATATAGACAATATTTTTTATGACATTAGAGTAGGAAAAATTCTTGAATAAGTTATGAAAATACAGACTATAAAGAAAAAAATGATACATTTTAGTACATAAAAATGGCAACTTCTCTATGCAAATGGCATCTCAAGCAAAGTAAGAAGATAAGTAACAAATTGGGAGAAGATATCTGTAACCCATTTAACCAAGTGACTAGTGTCCACATGCACAACGAACAATCCTACATAAAAATTGACCAAAAAAGAATTTTGTAGAGCAAGATACTTTACACTTGCCAATAAGAAGAAATTGGAAAAAGTCAACTCCTCTAGTAATTAGGGAAATATAAATTTAAATATCTAGCTGCCTTTCATCTAATTGGCCAAAAATTAAAATACATAATAACCTCCAGTGTTGGCAGAGATATGAAGCAGTGGGCACATGGTACTCTGCTTGGACAATTAGATCCACACTGAACAGCACGGACAAATTTCAGAACATAATGTGGAATCATAAACTTGTAGAACAATGTACACAATGTATTAGAACTTCATTGAAAATTTAAACACACTAACTCTGAGAGGGAGGAAATGGGAAGAGTTGAGAATGAGAATTTACAAGTTTCTGGAATGTTCTATTTGCTTTTTAAAAAGTACTGGAGCATGATATCTTTAATAAATGTTAACACTTTAATCTCATGGTGGGCATATTAGTCTCATTTTCTTTATGTTAAAATGTTTAATAGCTTAAAATGAAGACTACAAAAATATTTGAATATAACTAAGTGCTAAATGTTTTTTTTCTGATTATTTCTTTTTTCTCCATTTAAAAAAATATGTTTTATTGATTATGCCGTTACAGTTGTTCTATTTCCCCCTTCATTCCCCTCCACCCTGCACACCCCTTGCCCACCATTCCCCCCTACTTTATTACCATGTGTCTCAAGTTCTTTAGAATCTATATTTCTCATACTATTCTTGCCCTCCCCCCTATGTATTTTCCACCTAGCATCTATGCTACTTATTTTCTGTACCTTCTTCCCCTTCTCCTCCCACTCCCCTGTTGCTAACCCTCCATGTGATCTTCATTTCTGTGGTTCGCTCGGGATCTAGCTGTCCTCTTACTTTGCTTTTGTTTTAGGTGTGGTCGTTAATAACTGTGAGTTTGCTGTCTTTTCACTGTTCATCTTTTTTATCTTCTTTTTCTTAGATAAGCTCCTTTAACATTTCATATAATAAGGGCTTGGTGATGATGAACTCCTTGAATTTGATCTTATCTGAGAAGCACTTTATCTGCCCTTGCATTCTAAATGAAAGCTTTACTGGATAGAGTAATCTTGGATGTAGGTCTTGGGATTTCATGACTTGGAATACTTCTTTCCAGCCCCGTCTTGCCTGTAAGGTCTCTTTTGAGAAATCCGCTGACAATCTGATGGGAACTCCTTTGTAGGTGACTGTCCCCTTATCTCTAGCTGCTTCTAGGATTTTTGCCTTCATTTTAATCTTGGCTAATATAATTATGATGTGCCTTGGTGTGCTCCTTCTTGGGTCCAACTTCTTTGGGACTCTCTGAGCTTCCTGGATTTCCTGGAAGTCTGTTTCCTTTGCCAGATTGGGGAAGTTCTCCTTTATTATTTGTTCAAATAAGTTTTGCACTTGTGGCTGTTCCTCTTACTCTTCTGGTACCCCTATAATTCGGATGTTGGAACATTTAAAGATGTCCTGAAGTTTCTTAAGTCTCCCTCATTTTTTTGAATTCTTGTTTCTTCATTCTTTTCTGTCTGGTCATTTTTTCTTCCTTCTGGTCCACTCCTTTGATTTGAGTCTGTTTCCTTTCCATTACTATTTGTTTCCTGTGCATTTCCCTTCATTTCAATTAGTTTAGCCTTCATATGTTCCTCTAATTTTTGACTAAAATCAACAAGTTCTGTGAGCATCCTGAACACCAGCGTTTCGAACTGTGCATCTGAAAGTTTGGCAATTTCTTTGTCGCTTAGATTTATTGGCTCTGGGGCTCTGAGTTGTTCTTGAGCCATGTTTTGATCTGTTCATGCCTGTTATATATGAGGAGCGGAGCCTTAGATGTTCACCAGGGTGGGGCCACTCAGGTCGCTGGTTTGTGACACTGTATGTGGGGGTGGGGTCAGAGAGGGACAATAGCTGTCCCCTCTGCTGCTTCCCACTGCTGGGGCCTGCAGTGGTTCGTCTCACTGCTTGCTCCTTTACTAGTGTATCTGCACATGAATGTGTGACCAGTGGGTCTACCACCTTGAGCCCTCAGTGGGTCTGTCTGCTTCTCCACACCTGGGATCCACCCACGGCTGCCGTCATACCTGGGTCACTGGCCCGGGGTAGGTCTGGTGGATCTTTCCTGCCCGACCCCACTCTGCTGCTGGCTCTGTCCCTCTTACCGGTTTGGCTGAAGGGTTAGTTGTTGTCAGACTTCTGTGTAGTTCAATTTTCTGTGGTTTGGCTGTGTTTTTGTTGCTAAAACTTTGTTTTCTTTAAACTTGGCTGTGAGAGAAGGCACAGTGTTTCCACCTATGCCTCCATCTTGGTGAAATTCCTAAGTGCTAAATGTTTTTAATACTAAATTGAGTTTTGGATGATGAGTAAGATTGAACCAGATAGAATATGTATGAAAGATGTTTTAGGCAGAGAAAATAATATAGAGTCATAGAGATGGCAAAATAGCATTAAATATTTGAGTATCTAGACCATGAAGTCAAAAAGTGCACATCATCTTTGATGAGATGGGCAGATGGAATGGAAGTATATGTGGAGGACAATCGTGGGGACTTTTAATGCTGTGTTAGGGAGTCTACACTCGATCCTAGATCAACTGAAGTATCTTAAGTAAGTATAACCTAGTAATATTTGTAATTCAAAAAGATTGCTAAAGCTACTTTGAGGAGGATAGGATTGGGAATGGTGGTGGCAATAGTGCATATGGGGAAACCACTTGGGAGGCTATTTAAGGAGTCTAGGAGACAGAAAGAGGCTAAATTACTATTGCATGGCAATGGAGAGAAGAAAAGAGACTTGACATATTTTAAAGTTCTATTTGGCAGAATTTGGTAACCAAATGCATATGATGGTCAGAGGAAAGAATGGATTTTTGCATTGAATTCCTATGTAGAAATAGTTACATTAAGAGAGAACCAGATAATGAGGAAAAAGCAGAGTGGGGTGGTTTGATGAGTTTGGTGGAAGAACTGGAAATGAAAAGTAAAGATTGGAGGCCACATGGACAACCAAGATCAGGTTTAAACTCAGCCTCCAAGTGCATTAGTTCATTGCAAGGTGTCATTCATCAACTTTAAGTACATTTCAGGCAATTTTTTTACCAGATGGAGTAGTACTTAAATGAGTATCTATTTAAAAGTATCCATTCTATTTTTTGTCTCTAAATACTAATACTGACATCGATATTCTCTTTAGTCTTGACTCTTTTCTCCAGGGATATTCCAACCTTGTTAACTGTTAAATGCCCCTATTTTCTGTTAGCTGTCCCTTCTTCACCTGACAGATTCCCAAAGGATGTTTTAGGCTCCTTAAATAGTTCCTCAAGGAACTATTCCTCAAGGTCTCTGCCTCAGAATGCAGTGACATCTTTTTTAGGTATGATTTCTGAAAGGGGTGATGTGTTGAAATATCTTAGTGTTTGTGTAACTTCTAGCAATAGCTCATATATCATCATGCTCACCGAACCTGTAGCATACTAACTTGCAAAGTGGCTTGCCTTGTCTTGCATGTCTTTTTGCATAAACATTTCCAGAATATAGAGACAATGAACATAATTAAAAGTCCCTAAATAGTACAAAACTTTTAAGGATGCTCACAGACTTTTTTCTCAAAAATCTCATATTTATCAAGAGCTTTATGTTCATATTTGGTGATGAATTCTTTCTGATCTTCTTTAAGAGAGATTGTTATTTATTTGGACCCCACAGACAAACCTTCCTGAAGGGCAGTTGATGCGGTCCATTGGCCATACTATATTTCTCAGAGATTATAATTTGAAAATAGCTTTTCATATGTAAATGTATTTAAAGAAATAAGCAGTATTAATTGTTAATAAAGTACAGAAATGCCAATCCATATAAGTATGTGGCCTATAAATCTTATCTTAAAATAATAAAGGTAGACTTCATGTCATCTTTCAAAGGGCCTAAACCCAGCTGCTGTTCTATAAGTCTGCATATAGTCCTTTCAAAATTGTTTTCCTGAAACCCCTCTGAGTAGTAAGTCAAGTTGTTATAGAAGAATGTATGTGTGTACTCCCTGTTTGTATTCATATTGTTGCCTTCTAACAAATGCTCTCCTTTATTCAGAGGCTGCTATGCTTCATGGAAATCCTCAGGTTACATCTTTTTCTTGAACTCTTCTCTCATTATAAAGCAGGCTTAATTAATCATTCTATTACCTAAGAATTTGCAATTGTAATTTGTGCTATATAATTAAACACTTCCTTTTATAATGTTTTATGATATTCACTGATTATTTATAGATGTTAGTCTTACCTCTCCTGTGACACTGTACTTCTCTCTGACTCCCATAGACTTATTGAAGAAATCTTACTAGCAATTCACACTAGTACATTTTAACAAGTATTTCATGTTCACCTAGAAGACCCATTCACTAATGAACTCATGAATGAATTCATTCAATAACTGTTGAGTTCCTACAGTGTGCCACACACTGGTTTAGGCAATACAGGTACACCAGCAATGAAACCAACGAAATTGAGACACCACTGAATTTTAATTCTAGTAAGAGGAGCCCAGACAATACATAATTGATTTAAATATATAGTATGTCAGTTTCTCATAAACGTTATTAAGAAAATAAAACCAGAAACAGAAATAGGTTCTGCTTCTAGTGGATAATAACAGCAAGATCTTAATTTTAACAGGATGGTCCAGGATTTCTTAGAAACATCACATTTAATGTAATCATGAGATTTTTCTGGTTGTCCTTAATAAAACAGATTAAATTAACCGCCGTGTTTACTTAGAATGTCAAGCCAATCTTAACTAACTTCTGTTTTTGTAGGGTACATAATTATTTTTTTTCCTTTTTTCTTTTCTTTATTAACAGTTTATTGAGATATAATTGATACACAAAGAGCTGCACATGTTTAATATGTGTAATTTGATGAGTTTAGACATGGTAGCATCACTACAATCAAGTTAATAGACATATCCAACAACTCCTGGAGTTTCCTTGTGTCCCCTTGTTGGTTTTTTGTTTCCCTCTTTTGTTTTTTACTTTTTGTATGTGTGTTAAGAACACTTAACATAAGTTACCCTCTTAACAAATTTTGAAGTTCACAAGATCATCTTGTTAATTATAGGCACTATATTCAATATCAAGCATATCTCAACTCAATTATAATATTTTGAACAAAAGATCTTTGTTTTCTATGTTTATATAAAACACAATTAGCCCTCTACCACACTTTCTGAAAATGAGGAAAATAAACAGTGTAAAAGCCGTAAAATATTCTTAAAAAGATTAAATAACACATTTGAATGTAGAGGGAAATCAAACACAATAGTAGAAGAAAGGGAGAGAGGTTTTCTATCTGAGACTTATAAGATTTAACTTTCTAATAAAATTAACTTAGAGTTACAATAAAATTTTAAAAGCATATCATTTGCTAAGAGCAAACATTAAAGCATATTTTTGCTAAAAATTAGACATGAGATAAAATCTTACCATTTTTACTGATGTCGAGTTCTTTAAGATTAACTAAACTAGCAATAGTGGTTGGCAGGTTTGAAAGGTCATTGTCAGGAATGCTTAGTTTTCGTAGAGCTTGACAGTTGAACAATTGCTGCAAAAAAAATTAATTAGATATTAATTTGGTTAAATCCATTTATATGTAAATTCAGTAACAAAATTCAATTCACTGTTATAAATGTGGCGGTGAAAGAGCCAACCACAAACACTCACCTTCTTGCTTCCAGTACTCGATTGTTTTCAGAACACTTTCCATCCCCATGTCCATGCTCATCATTCTCTGTGCCCAGGCTGAACACCCAAGGTATTCTACTTTTTTGCCTTCTGTTTACTATTAATATTAAATTTGTCACTGTCCCTATGGAGTTTCTTTTTTGAATTAATGTTCTGAGTTGTCCTTTTCTTTCTATTTTCACAGCTACTAGGATTACCTCAATTCTCTTTTCCTGCCACCATGTTAGATTTCAGAAAGTGGTACGCACTTTGATTTCATCGTGGTGCACACCATTTATATAATATGCAGGAACTGATATACATTTGAGTACATGAGCTCACATTTCTTTTGTGTCTCCCTACACTGCTGATAAATATCTAGGAACTGAAACATTTAGTCTCTGATGTTTGGTGAAAAAAATCACAAATAATTCATTAACATCTGCCATCAGTCCATACATAGTACAAAGTACTTAGTGGGGAAATGCGGAGTATTAAACCAATGGTTCTCAAATCCTTCATGCTTATAATTCCTGGTGGGTGGAGGTGCTTGTTTAAAATGTGAATTCTTGATCTCTCCCCAAAGTTGTACTGGTAGAGTGGGTCTGGGATGAAGGTCTAATCTGTATTTGTAACAAGCACTCTGTGATGTAGGTGTTCACAGTACCATATTCTGGGGAACAAGGTTTTTTAAATATGTCCATCTCATGTTGACTACTCAGGACATGAACAGCTGGGACAGAATTTTTATTCACTTCTGGAAGAATTATCTTAATGAGATCCTTTCAGTGTGACATTTCTAATTTTGTTTTGCTAAATTTTCACAGATGAATTCTCTGGTATCCATGACTATGCAATTGGCCCAGAGTACATCTAACTGCTGCTCGTTCTTATGTGTAATTCATTACTTATAGGCAGAAACAATGTAATATATAGTTGTCGTGTCTTAACTCATTTGTTTCTTTTAAAAAAATGGATTGTAGTAGTTGCCACTTAAGATTAAATATACAGTTTCTTGCTTTTGGTTAGTTATTTGTGGCTCCTTGCTAGAATTTCAACATGCTATACAGAATGTTGTTATCATTTTAAATAAAAGTTAAAAAGTGAAAATTTAATAGATAGTGTCTATTAACGGCCAATCTTTGGTTAAAAATTGAAAAAAGAAATGTTTACACTCATTGTGAAAGTTCACTGAATTTTTGTCCCCTCTATAATATTCTGTAAGGATCATTACATCTACAGGCAATGTAACTGTATAAATTCATAGATTAAAAAGATAAGATCAATTGCCTTGTGACTGCTCTTGGTAAGGTAAACTAGTTATTCTTTAGTCTTATTACCATAACCATGTTAGGCCAAATGTAGGCAAATAAATTTCAAAACAGAAGTTTTTTAAAATTCAAATCTCCTCTCAACTAAATTCTGAGTTTCTCTCAGGAATAGAGAGAATATCTTTTAAAAAGATATTCCTGTATTCTTCTCTAACTTTAAATAAAACCATGTCAAGAATAAAAGATATGGAAACTCATGAGCACCCTATTACATAGAACATGTGAGACCTCCCTGGTACAGAGTCTCACAGCCTGCCATTCGGAACCAGACTGATGTGGGTTCAATCCCCACTCATCGACTCACTGGCTGTATTGTCTTGAGTAAATTGCTTAATGTATTTGAACCCCATTAATTTCCTCATCAGTAAAATGGTAACAATAACATTACCTAACCTGAAGGGTTATTGAGAATATTAAATAAGTTATTGCATTTCATCAATTTAAAGCTCTGCATTTTTTTACATATTAATATCTATACTTTGGGGATGCATCTTATAATCAAGAGTAGCTTAGAATTTTTAGGGATTGTTTCTTAGTGCAACAACAATAATGGTGTGTCTTATAATCAATGGCCTTGATTTGATGAAATGAATTACTTATGAAAATGTAAAACTGTGGCCCTGGCTGGTGTAGCTCAGTGGACTGAGCGTGGGCCTGCAAACCAAAGGATTGTGGTTCAATTCCCAGTCAGGGCACATGCCTGGGTTGCAGGCCAGTTTCCAGTAGGGGACGCACGAGAGGCAACCACACATTGATATTTCTCTCCCTCTCTCCTTCCCTTCCCCTCTAAAGATAAATAAATAAAATCTTTAAAAAATGTAAAACTGTGATTGGCACACAGTAAGAGTTGATAACTGTTAGCCATTACTAATATTTATATACACAGATACAGAGGTTCATATAATTTATTTTTTACTTCTCTAGATGATAAGTCTTTGAAGGTACAAATCATATCTAATTCATCTTGGTAGCAACCTGTTTCATCTTTGTGTATACCAAAGTAACAAGCTCAGTGTCTTACTATATATAGTATATACTTAAAAATATATTTTAATAAATAGATATGTACAGGGAAAATGGGTAGAGTGCTAATTTCCAGCTGAAAATGGGACTTTATTGAATTGGAAGTTTCAGAGAGGTAAACAATTTAAGTGAAATCTAATTTCATAAAACAGTGGTGACTTTTTAAATATGAGTCATGATGTCTATATAATGAAATAAATTAAAAAGACATTTTAATGATTCCTTCAAGATTCAAGCTTTGAATGAAAATGAAATCACGGATGATTATGAAATAGCTGTAATTCTTCAACATAGTATGAAATAGCAAATATAATTAATAGCTAATTAGAATAAGACTGTTAATAGATATAGTTATCCTGCCTTTGATTTGCTAATGACATTTTGCATTTCAAAAACAATGAAATTGTTTTGAGTCTTAAAGTATTTTTGTATGAAAGTTTTTTCTTGGGCTAATGAAAGCAATTTAACTCTGACATAACTTGGTTTGTGAAGAGTATTCAATTTAAATACTGACTCAAAAAAATAATGGTTAGATGTTTTCTAAGAGAGCTGACATAAAGAGAAAGGCCTGAAGGTTGGAAGCAAAAACATATTTTGAGGCAAAAATGTATATTCTAAAAACCGATTTCTGATATTTTTGAAATGCAATAAAATTTATCTATTGGAAAAAATAAAATGAACTGTGCATTCATTCATGGAAAACTATTAATTGATACTTCCTACAAGCTAGACACTATGCCAAGTGCAAGTGACATGAAGTGAACAAGACATAGCAACTAAGCTCAGATTCTTACAAGTTAATATTTAGACAATAAATTAAATAGAGTGAAAAATCTACACCAAGGTAAATATCAGGTATGATAAAAAGACACATGTAGCATGCCTGTACTAGCTTATGTTCATGATGGCAGTGAGGATGACCCATGAAAGTATTCCTGGAACAGGTAATGAAAAGTGGATCACTCAGGAGCCGCCACAAGTGAGAAGATGAAGACAAAATAGGGGTAATAGTGTACTTTTCTTGTAGCATGTACTCTCAATTCAGTACATGTATAAGTCAAACTAGTTTGATAGTATGAAGAGACATGGATCTTGGTTCTTGGCGTCTACATCTACATACATTTAAAATTATGGAATACCAATGATGTGATGCTGGTCATATTTAAGATAAGAATATAGAAGATATTGCCAATTTCTGTTTGCAGCAGTATGGTAGACTAAACAGGCAGAGAGAAACCTTCCAATGCAACAAAACTAAACATGCACACACCTTTAATGGATAGTTGAGCTCTGGCTGTAAAGTTACAGAAATTTCTAAAATACCAGAATAACAAGATAGTAACACATCTTAAGTAACACATCTTAACACAGGGTTAAGTAGGTCTGTTTTTAGCTTTTGCTTTGCTGGTATCTGTTGGTGCCTGATAGATGAATGGGACGATATGCATTTTTTTCCCAAGGGGAAGGATAGAAGACTGCCTGGGGTCTGCACAGAGTGGGATACTGGTTTAGAGCCCACCCCATAAGGAGATGGGGTCTATGTGGGAAATAGCTTTGCAAAAGGAGCCAGTGGGGAATGCATACTTTTGCAGAGAGGTCTGAGTTGCAAGAAGGAACCACAAAAAAATTTAAAAATTAAAAAAAATGAAAATGTGTGGCTAAATCTAAACAATATCAACTATATAAAACAATAATAAAATGTCTAATTGTGGGGTTAAAAATCAATGTAAATCAAAAGAGTATGAATGACATAAAAATAGACATAAATTAATGGAACAGAATTGAGTGTCCAAAAATAAACCCACTCATTTACTGTCAAAAAATATTTAAGAAGGAGCCAAAAAGATGCAATGGGGTCAAGGACAGCTTTTTCAATACATGGTGTTGCAAGAAGTGAATAACTACATAAACAATAAGATAGGACCTTATCTTATTACACTCATAAAAACCAACTCACAATAGATTAAGAACAAGTAGAGGACCCCAAACTGTAGAACTACTAGAAAACAAGGGAAAAGTTCATTGACATGGACGTTGGTAAAAAACCGTTTGGATATGACACACATACTATAGCAATAAATGCAAAAATAAGCAAGTGGGGCTACATAAAACTAAAAAGTTTGTGCACAGCAAAAGAAATAATCAAAAGAACAAAAATGCAACCTAAGGGGTAGGGACAAAATATTTGCAAACTATCTGATTAGGGGTTAATATTTGAAAGAACTAATGCAACTCAACAGTAAAAACAAAAACAAACACTCTGAATGAAAAAGGGGCAAAGGATTTAAATAGATACTTTTCCAAAGAAGACATACAACAGGTACATGAAAAGATGCTCAATATCACTAATCATCTGGGAAATGCAAATAAAAATCACAATGTAATTATCACCTCAAACCTGTTAAATGGTTAGAGGAAAAAGTGAAGGCTATGCAAAGTGAAATAAAGAAAAATATACAGGGAACCAACAGTGATGGGAAGGTAACCAGAGCTCAAATCAAGTTGGAGCAGAAGGAAGAAATAAACATTCAACTGGAACAGAATGAAGAAACAAGAATTCAAAAAAATGAGGAGAAGCTTAGGTATGTCCAGGACTACTTTAAATGCTCCAATATGCAAGTCTTAGGGGTGCTAGGAGAAGAGGAAGAGCAAGAAATCGGAAACTCATTTGAACAAATAATGAAGGAGAACTTCTTGAGTCTGGCAAAGGAAATAGACTTCCAGGAAGTCCAGAAAGCCCAGAGAGTCCAGAAGAATTTGTATCCAAGGAAGCATACACCAAGGCACATCATAATTATATTATCCAAGATTAAAGATAAGAGAGAATCTTAAAAGAAGTAAGAGAAAAGGAGAGAGTTACCCGCAAAGGAGTTCCCATAAGACCATCAGGTGATTTCTCAAAAGGTTTGCAAGCAAGAAAGGGCTGGAAAGATGTATTCGAAGTCATGAAAGGCAAGGATCTACATCTAAGATTGCTTTAACCAGCAATGATGTGGACACCAGTCCACATTGTCTGGGTCATTATGGATGAAATGAGATAGTCACATGGACTACTGAGTCCTGTGGAGGAAAAGGGCGGGCCTGGCTTTTCTCTCAATGGGAGCAAAAACCTCGGTCCTTGTCATGACTGGCCTTTATTGGGTTTCTCAGCATATTACATGATGATCCTCATTTACTATGCACAGGTTTCCTTTAGGTGATTACCTTTTACAGAAAACAAAGGAGAGGATGCTGGTAATCACATCACAGAAGAGGGATATTTGCAAATGAAAAGGCGAGTGGTTGAACCAGTTACACTGATCCTTGGAAGGTTTAGCATGGTTTTTAGGAAGTTACTTTGCAGTAAATGTTTGCCACAAATCTGGGTGAGGGAGTTTTTAGCATAAAGCAAGACTCAAAGAAGTCTAGGTACATAGCAGGCCTGATCCCCCATGGGAGAACCTATCGGTGGGCGTGGGTCCTGTGCATCTCCCAGTGGGAGTTGGGCCCATGCCACGCAGAATGGTCTCCTACAGAGCTAAGCTATTATTTAGAATGGAAGGGTAGATAAAGTGCTTCCCAGATAAGGTCAAGTTTAAGGAGTTCATCATTACCCAGTCCCGATTATATGAAATGTTAAGGGATCTTATCTAAGAAAAAAAAGTTGATCAAAAATATAAAAAGAAGATGATAATGAGCTCACAAATACCAACAACTGAACCTAAAACAAAAACAGAAACAAAAATAAACTAAGCAAACAACAAGAACAGGAACAGAATCACAAAAATGGAGATCTCATGGAGGGTTATCAGTGGGGAAGGGGAGGGAGGAGAATGGGGGGAAAAGGTACAGGGAATAAGAAGCATAAATGCTACATATAAAATAGACCAGGGGAGGTTAAGAACAGTATAGGAAATGGAAAAGCCAAAGAACCTATATATACTACCCAGGGAAATGAACCAAGGGGGGTGATGCTGGTGGGAGGGAGGGTGCAGGGCAGAAGGCAATAAAAAGAGAAAAAAAGAAAAATAGAAGAAAAAAAAGAAAAAGAAAAAAATGAATGCATTAATCATGCAGCTTAAGAAGACAGAAAAAATGTAACATAATACAGAAAGAAGAAATAATAAAGAGAGTCCTTTACAATAGCATATAGAGCAGAAAGGACAGAGATCTGAAACAAGCCCCAGACTAGAAGCTCTTTAAGCAGAGAAACCATGTCTTTTGTGGGTCATTGCATTCATCTTGTGATTGGTTTTGTTTTGTCAAAATTTTTATGGTGAAATATACAAATAACAAGAGTATACATAATTTCTATATTCTTTTACATATGTGTAATAATAAAAGAATATACATATTCTTTTATAATGTGTAATAATAAAACAAAGACCCATACTTCTTATTCCAGTTTAAGAAAGCTACTGTATGTCTTTTCTACTCATGTCCCTTTACTTTGTCCTGCCTGACTCATTGAGAGGCAACTGATGTCTGGAGTTAATAAAATTGCCTCATTTATTTATGTCTACCACAGGTCTAGTAATCTGAAAAACATATATTTAGATTTGTCTGTTTGTCCATATGTAAATGAAATAATACTCTTTGCTTTCTTTTGCGAGTTGACCTCATTGAATGTTATGTTGTTAACATTATTTCATGTTGATATATATGCATAAGATCTATTCATTTTTACCACTTTATACTTCACATGGCACAATTTTCCTATATTTTCTAATGTTCACAGACTTTTGGGTTGATTTCAATTTTTTTCTAATATGAACAGTGCTGCTACAAATATTATTATATACATCTGCTAGTGCACATAATGCAAAAGTTTCTTTGAAGAGGTACGCATATGTTCAGATTTACAGAATAGTAAAATAGTTTTCCAATGTGGCTATAACAATTTAAATTCCCATCAACAGAGAGTAGAATACTTATTTCTTTGTACAATTTCCAAAATTAGATCTTTTCAGACTATTTAATTTTTTTTTCAATTTGTGGTATGTAAAACAATAACACCTTTTAACAAAATATCTAAAAAAAACTGAACTTTTTTTGTATTATTCATTTGAAAGATTTTGTCACATATTTTGTAACTAATTCCTTTACAGTTGAATTGATACAGGGTGCAGCCAGGGGGGCCCCAAAAAGATTTGGAATAGTGTCCAGAATTCAAAGTGTATAAGAATAATGGAGAGACATATAAGATGTCCTCACACCTCCCCCCAGGGGGAAGAAACGAATGGAGCCAGGCCACTGAGAGCTGTTTTGCATAGCAACAGTTTTGCAGCTAACCTCTGGAATGGTTATTTAACATATCTATAACCTTTAACTGGTTTCATAGATATGCTAAATAGCTATGGCCAAGTTTGGAGCCAGGGAGAAGGGAGTAGCCAGGGACTCAGGAGGATGTAACTAAGGTCTGGACTCCTGAGGGAGAAGGGTTTAGACTCAGAATGTAACTAGGGGCTGCGTCCCTGAGTAAGAAGGCCTGTGTGAGAGCTTGGAAAAGACTGGCTCTGGGACATGAGGGGATAACTGCCCAGGTGAGAGGGAGAGCCACGTGGCTTTGGGGTGCCCCGTTTGGCCGCGTGGCCTGGAAAGAGGGAGCCACGTGGTTTTGGCAGGGTGCGGACCCCCTCTTTCCCAGGTGAAAGGGAAAAACCACGCAGCTTTGCCAGAATGGAGATCCCTGCAGCCAGGTGAAGAAGACAGCCACATGCTTTTAGTGGAGTGCGGACTCCTGCAGCTTTGGTAGAAGAGGCCCACGCAGCTTTGGGGTGCCCCCTTTGGCCGCGGGGCCTGAAAAGCAACAGAGACTTTGACTGGAACTGGGTACAAAGGACTCTTGCCAGTGGACCATGAGAGGGTACCACAGTACTTTGGATTAACTCGAGATCCTGCACAGTGACACAGCTGACGGTGCCAGCGGCCTGCAATACAGACGTGTGCTCTTTTCCTGATTTACGGTACCCAGAGTTGGGACAGTGGGAGAAGGGGAGCGCTGTGTGGGTGTAGGTGTATACCCTAAAGGACTTTGATATTTTAGTGGTGGCATTAGGCCTGAGTAGCATTAAATAAACATTTTGTTTCCTTTTCACAAATCTCTGGCATTAAGAGATGTCTTTCCAATTGGCGGCGGACAGAAGGGCCCAGTAGATTTTAGTATTTTGTTTTTGGGAGGGGCCCCTGTTGTATAGCAGTTTTGGGCATTCCTAGGTGGGCCAAATATTGTATTGCCCCTCCCTTGGACCTCTTGTTTGGTAACAGTCTCAATATATGGCTCGACATTCAATTCTTTTTATGGTATGTTTCAATAAAAAGACATTTACAGTAATCAAATTTATGTCTTAGTTTTCATATGTGCAGATGGTCTCCATTTTTTCCCTCCTGAAAGTTTTAATGCTTTAATTTTACTCATTTAGAACTTATTTTTGAGAATGATATGAGGTATGAATCTTTTCTTTTCCCTTTATAGAGGACCAGTTGCTTTAGCACGATTTTAAAAGCAGCCTATCGCCTCCCCACTGGTTTTCAAGATGAGTTCTGTTGTGCATCTGATTGCCATGTAAGTACGGGTCAGTCTCTGGACTTTCTATTTCTAGTGGCCTGGTCTCTTGTCCATTTCTCATTCCAGCTGGGTCATTTGAACTTTATGACTGTGAAATGTGCTTCAGCTAGAGAAAAAGGGGAAGATAAATGAGAGAATGGTGGAGAAGGAAGAAACAGCTTAGCCAGGCTTTCAGAGAGGGGGAGTTCTGTGAGCAGAAGGTAAGGGTTGACCAGTCCGGAGAGCTATACTAGGAAAAGACTAAGAGGAATATTACCAATGGCAAAAAATTAGAGGTGGCTCTATTCTAAACTTTGTGGAAGGGACTATAAAATGAAGGTTTTAGCCTGAATATGAAAGAGTCTGGGTTTCATCCTGCAGGAAACGTTCAGATGATGATTTTTATTCATTTTTGAGTCAGACTTATGGATGCTATCTCTGGAAAAGTGCACAGACATACATACATGTGCACACATACACATAAATTTGCATCCAATTTCAAGGAAATTGCAAATAACTAAAAGCCCATGTATGGTTATGTAGGCTAGATTAAGGACTTCATGACAGGTCACGAAATGTCACTTCTAAAAAAGCAAAAGCAAATGTGATCAGGTTTATTTCCTGCTTATACTTTTTCAAGAGATCTCTGCTCTCTTTAAGACAAAATTCAAATTTCTTAACATGGCTTTCAATTCCCTTCACCTCTCCAGTCTCTCATCTTGTCATTCTCCAGCTCTTCCTCATTCCTTCCCCTCCACCTTTCTGCATTACCATATCTCTAGCCACACTCAGTGCCTTCTAGTTTCTGCACTGACCAAGCTCTGTGCTGCTTTTGTAAATGCCAGGTTTCCAGCTAAAGCTTTTCCCCACCCTTCCCTATCCCATCTCCTCTTTAACTCCTTCTCCAAACTCAGGTCTGCCCAAATTTAAGGTCACAACTTAAAATTGGTTTACACACTGCATTCCTGTACTTTCTTAATATTCTGTATTTACCTCTATTGAAGTCTGGATGTCTCTGTTTTGGGATCATTAGACTAAGCTTTCTAGTCACTGCAGCATCTTCAGTGTATAATGCAATACCTAACACATGGTACTTTCTCAGTAAGTAATTGTTGTTTCATGAACATTCTTATGCAGGGTGGTGACAAATAACTAGACAGTCATTTGTTGAAGTGCTCATGTATATGTGCAAGGCACTAAACCAGATTTTAAAATATATCATCTATAGTTCTTGCAACAATGTTTCAATGAGGGTATTATTACCCCTACTTTGCAGGTGAGAAAACTCAGGAAGTTAAGTTTTACAAGGTCATGTACCTAGGAAGTGCCAGAGCCAGCATTCACATTGAGTTTTGTTTGATTCAAGCCATTTCCGCTGCAGCACATTGCTCCCTCTGCACGATCTGATCAGAGCTTTGGAAAGATAACAGTGACAAGTGACAACAGCTGGAAGCTTCCTGGTAGGGGAGAGTGAATAAAAAAGGGAACCTTGAGCCTGTCCTTATGGTCCCAGGGGGATTAAGGGATTAATGGCTACTGACACCAAGGACATAAATTAGAATTAAATGAGAGTATATGTTTTAGCACTTTACCAATCCTGAAGGGTTATACAAATGCAAACTATTATATTTCAAATTAGCATTTCATTATCACCTTTGTACTCCAGCTTGGAAAATCAAGGACACAATAAAAATGTCATGAATGTGACTAACTGTATATTAAAACAGTTCCTCAGAAAAAAATAAAGCAGCTGTTTATTTTTGTATCATAAATTTAAAAAAGTGTTAGTTGCTTGTGAATTTTAAAAAGATAAACTGTTTTCCTGAAATGTTTCAAATAAAATCATAAATATTCAATGAGAGGGTTATTGATGCCATATGTTGGCACAAGTGGATTCCACCAGGGAAAAGAACTGGTTGTTTAATTAGTTGGCATTACTGAATGGCTGGTTTCCTAGAAGTTTCTCCTTTGAATCCCTTTGAAAGTGTTCAGGGGAGGATCCAATATGGCACAGGAGTGAATGGAAGCTACACTAACCTGTTCAGAGGACCAATCTAGAATTACAACTAAATTGTAGAGAAAGCATAATAACCAACTCAACACTAGCTGTAGGGATGCCTTATAACCAAGGACATACAGAAGGAACCACTTCATCACAAGACTGGTAGGGAGTGTGGATGAGGTGCAAAAAGGGTGGCTGGGCTCTCATGGGTGGCAGCTGAAGTTTCAGAGGGATATTTCAGCAGCCAGAGGTGTTCCACCTGAGAAGTGTGGGGTCTAAACCCCAAGCTGGGCTCCCCAGCCTATATTACCAGAGCTGAAAATGAACCCAGATAACCTCCAGCTGTGAAAAGCAGCAGCGTTTCTGTTTGCCAGCAAGAGATGCTTGAAGATGCAGAGAGCCTCTTAAAGGTCCAATGCACCAAATTTCATTTGCAGCCTCTTACCCTGGGCTCTGGCAGAAGGAAGATAGAGTAGACTAGAGATACCAGAGGAGATACCCAGTCTGGGGCTGGTGGCTCTGGATAGAGAACAAAGTAACAGCTATCAGGTTCCCTGTGCTGAGCCATTACCCGTACTGTAGGAGCCATCTTTCTCAGGCAGAGCACTCCTCTCCAAGTGGCATTAGTCTGATGGGAAGCAATAATCCTGCCTATAGGAATTACTCTGCCCCAGCCTTAATTGCTAAAACCTGACTGCTGTTTTCAGTTTGATTAGATTAACAACTGAGTGGATTAACATCTGATTAGTTTAAAATCTAAGATGGAAAATACAAAGAGGCAGCCAAATAGTAAGACAAAGAAACAGACCCCAAGTGAACAGAAGAATTTTCCCCAAGATAACAAGAGAATTCTCCATAAGAACTAGTTAAAATGGAGGGAAGCAATTTATCAGATAAGGGGTTTAGAGTAATGATTAAAAGGACACTCAACGGCAGGAAAAAAAATACAGAAACCATGAAAAAGGACCAGTCAGAAATACAGAAAAGAATATCTGAAGTAAATAATACTCTGGAAAGAATAAACAGTAGGGTAGATGAATCAGAGGATCAAATCAGTATTTTAGAAGACAAGGTAGAAAAAAACACTCAGGCAAAGCAGCAAAAAGAAAAAAGTTTTAAAAAATGAGGAGAGCTTAAGAAACATCTTGGACAACATGAAGCATAACAACATCCACACCATGGGAATACCAGAAGGAGAAGAGAGCGAGCAAGGGATCGAGAATCTATTTGAAGAAATAATGACTGAAAATTTTTCTAATCTGGTGAAAGACAGAAAATCCAGGAAGTTCAGAGGGTCCCAAATAAATTGTATCCAAAGAGGTCTACACTGAAACACATCATAATTCAAATGACAAGGCTTAAAGGTAAGGAGAGAATTCTAACAGCCACAAGAGAAAAGCAGGTAGTTACCTACAAGGGCGCACCAATTAGACTCTCATCTGATTACTCATTAGAAACATTTCAGGCCAGAAGGGAATGATAGAAAATATTCAAGGTGATGAAAAGCAAGCACCTACAACCAAGGCTACTCAGCCAGCCTATCATTTAAAATTGAAGAAGAAATAAGGAGATTCCCAGACAAGGAAAACCTAAAGGAGTTTGTTAACACCAAACCAGTACTGTAACAAGGGCTTACAAGAAGAAGAAAGAAGAAGAAGAAAGCAGAGAAAAACCATCTAACAATAAAATGGCAAAATGGCAATACATACATATCTATCAA
The DNA here is from genome assembly GCF_021234435.1 of Artibeus jamaicensis. NCBI lineage: Eukaryota > Metazoa > Chordata > Mammalia > Chiroptera > Phyllostomidae > Artibeus > Artibeus jamaicensis. Next base: position 17,785,298 of record NW_026522025.1, on the reverse strand, counting down.
TAATTACCTTAAATGTAAATGGCCTAAAGGTACCAACCAAAAGACATAGGGTAGTGGAATGGATAAGAAAACAAGAGCCATATATATGCTGCCTCTAAGAGACAGATCTCAGATAAAAAGATACACACCGAGTAAAAGTAAAGGGTTGGAAAAAGACACTTTATGCAAATGGAAAAAGAAAAAAAAGCTAGATTGGCAGTACTTATATGTGACAAAATAGACTTTAAAAACAAGGCTATAGCAGGAGATAAAGAAGGACACTACATAATGATAAAGGCAACAATACAACAAAAGGATATAACCCTAGTAAACCTTTACATACCCAACATAGGAGCACCTAAATATGTAAAACAAATCTTTATGGACATAAAGGGAGAGATCAACAGAAATATAGTCACAGTTGGGAATTTTAACACCCCATTGAATTCAATGGATGAATCTTCCAGGCAGAAAATCAACATGGAGGCAGTGGCCTTAAAGAATACACTAGATCAAGTGGATTTAATTAATATCCTCAGAGCATTTCACACCAAAGCAGCAGAATATACATACTTTTCAAGTGCACATGGAACATTTTCTAGGATAGACCACATGTTAGGACACAAAACAAGTCTCAAATTTAAGAAGAGTGAAATCATATCAAGCATCTTCTCTAACTACAATGCTACGAAACTAGAAATCAATCACAAGAAGAAACCTGAAAAACATACAAACAAATGCAAGCTAAATAACATGTTATTAAACAATGAATAGGTGGACAAGATCAAGTAAGAAATCAAAAGATACCTTGAAACAAGTGAAAATGAAAACACAACAATCCAAAATTTGTGGGACGCTGGGAAAGCAATCCTAAAAGGGAAATTAGTCACATTATGGGCCTATCTCAAAAAACAACAAAAAGCTCAAATAAAAAATCTGACTTCACACTTAATGGAACTTGAAGGAAAAACAACACACAAAGCCAATGTAAGTATAAGGAAGAAAATGATTAAGATCACAGCAGAAATAAATGAAACAGAGTGTAAAAAATGATACAAAAGAGCAATGAAGTAAGAACTGGTTCTTTGAAAAGATAAACAAGATTGACAAACCTTTAACCAGACTCATCGAGAGACAGAGACAGAGAGAGAGAGAAGGAGAGAGAGAGAAAGGATCCAAATAAATAAAATCAGAGATGGAAAAGGAGAAATAACAATGGACACCAAAGAAATACAAAGGATTGTAAGAAAATATTATGTACAATTATATGTCAACAAACTGGACAACATGGATAAAATGGATAAATTTTTAGAAACATACAATCTTCCAAAAATAAATCAGTAAGAATCAGAGAATCTGAATAGACAGATTACACTTAATGAAATTGAAGCAGTAATAAAAAAAAAAAAACTCCCAACAAACAAAAGCCTAGGACCAGATAGCTTCAAAGGTGAATTTTATCAACCATTCCAAGAGGAACTAACACCTTGCCTTCTCAAACTGTTTCATAAAATTCAAGAGGAGGGAAGGATCCAAAACTCATTTTATGAGTCCAACATTATCCTAATTCCAAAACCAGATTAAAATACTACAAAGAGAGAAAATTATAGGCCAATATTCCTGATGATAATATATGCTAAAATTCTCAAAAGAATATTAGCAAAATGAATAGAACAATGCACCAAAATGATCATACACCATGATCAGGGGGGTTTATTCCAGGAATGCAAGGTTGGTACACCTTTTGCAAATTAATAAATGTGATTTATCACATAATCAAAATGAAGAATGAAGACCATGTGATTATTTCAATAGATGCAGAAAAAGCACTTTTTAAAATCCAGCACCCATCCACAATAAAAACTTTCAGTAAAGTAGGAATAGAGGGAACACATCTAAACACAATAAAGGCCACATATGACAAATGTATGGCCAGCATCACACTCAATGGGCAGAAATTACAAATATTCCTTTTAAGATCATGAACAACATAGGGATTTCCCCTTTCACCTCTCTGTTTCAACATAGTACTGAAAGTCCTAGCCACAGCAATCAGACAAGAAGAAAAAATAAAAGACATCTGGACTGGAAAGGAAGAAGTAAAACTGTCTTTATTTGCAGATGGCATGATACTATACATAGAGAACCCCAAAGATTCCACCAAGAAGCTACTAGAACTGATAAGTGAATTCCACAAAGTAGCAAGATACAAAATTAATATTCAGAAATCACTTGCATCTTTATATTCCAATAATGAAGTAACAGAAAGGAAAATTAAGAAAACAATCCCATTAACAATTGCTTCAAAAAAGTAAAATACTTAGGAATAAACCTGACCAAGAATGTAAAAGACCTATACATGGAAAATTATAAGACACTGAAGAAAGAAATTGAAGAAGATACAAATAACTGGAAGCACATACCATGTTTAAAGAGAGAAAGAATTAACATCATTACAATGTTCATACTACCCAAAACAATCTATAGATCCAATGCAATTCCTATCAAGATTTGAATGACATATTTCAAGGAACTGGAAGAAATATTTGAAAAATTTATATGGAACTACAAAAGACCGTACATAGCAGGAGCAATCATGAGAAAGAACAAAGTTGGATGAATCATGCTACCTAATGTCAAACTATACTATAACTCCATAGTAATCAAAACAGCACAGTGTTGGCATAAAAACAGACACAAAGATCAATGGAAGAAAATAGAAAGCCCAGAAATAAATTCACACTTTTAGAGTCCATTAATATTGGACAGAGAAAGCAAGCACATACTATGAGCTAACAATAAGCTTTTCAATAAACGGTGTTCTGGAAATTGGAAAGGTATGTGCAGAAAAATGACACTAGACCACATTCATGCACCACACAAAGAATAAATTCAAAATGGATCAAAGACTTAAATGTTAGATCCAAACCATAATTGTGGAATAAAACATAGACAGCAAAATCTCAGACATTGCTTATAGAATATTTTTATTGAATTTATCTCTCCAGGCAAGGGAAATAAACAAACAAACAAAAAATAAATAAATAAATGGGGCTACATCAAACTAAAAAGTATTTGCACAACAACAAAAAAATCAACAAAATAAAAGGGCAGCATAGAGAATGGAAGAACATATTCACTGATACATCTGATAAAGGATTAATATCCAAAATTTACAAACAACATACAAAACTCAACACCAAAAAAAACAAACAACCCAATTAAAAAATGGGCAAGGGACTGGAACAGACACTTCTCCAAAGAGGACATACAAATGGCTAATAGACATATGAAAAGATGCTCAATATCACTAATCATCAGAGAAATGCAAAATAAAATCTCAATGATATATCATCTCATGCCTGTCAGAATGGCTATTATCAATAAGTCAACAAAAAAACAAGTACTGACAAGGATGTGAAGAAAGGGGAAACTTTTACACTATTGTTAGGAATTCAGACTGGTATAGCCACTGTGGAAAGCAGTATGGAGATACCTCAAAAAATAAAAAATGGATCTGCCTTTTGACCCAGAAGTTCCACGTCTGGGAATATATCTGAAGGAACCTGAAACACTGATTTGGAAAAAACAGAAGCACCCTTATGTTTATTGCAGTGTTATTTATAATCGCCAAGATATGGAAGCAGCACAAGTGTCTATCGATAGATGAGTGGATAAAACAACTATCAGACATTTACATGGTAGTATTCGACTCAGCTATAAAAAATAAGAAAATTCTATCCTTTGCGACAGCTTAGATGGACCTGGAGAATATTATGCTAAGTGAAATAAGCCAGTCAGAGAAAGACATATCCCATGTGATTTCACTCATATGTGGAATCTAATGAACTGAACTAACAAGCAAAACAGAGACAGATTCACAGATGGAGAGCAAATGACAGCTAGATGCAGGGGTGGTTACAGGGTGGAGGAACTGAGCAGAAAGGATAAAGGACTCACGGACAAGGACAACAGTGTGGTGATTGCTGTGGTGAGGAGAGTGTAAGGGGACTCAATGGTAATGGAAAAAATACAATAAAGTTTAAATTAAAAAAAGAAAAAAGAAAGAGTGTTCAGGCTATAGTGTTTCCAAATCTGAAAGATGTTTCAGAGAAATAATTATTTTGTGCCCATAAAAAAAATGTCTTCAATTCTTTAGTTTAATGTGTTGATAATTATCTTCAGTAAGAAAAGTCTGGTGGAGAATGGTTTAGGGGGAAATCATTGGTGATGGACAAAGACTTGACTTGGGTTGGTAAACATACAATACAGTGTACAGATGTGTTGTAGAATTGTGCTCCTGTAACCTGTATAATAGTCTGTTAACTGGTGCCACCCCAACGAACTTAATTAAAAATGAATCAACAGGCAGACAGTGACCAGAGGGGAGAGGGGAGGGAATTTCAGGGGGAAAGGGGAAGGATTTATAGGAACTAGTATAAAGGACACAAGGACAAAAACTAAGGGGGGTAGGAATGGGAGGGAGATGGGGAGCCCTGGGGGGAGCTGGGATGGGAGTAAAAGACAGAAAACTGTACTTGAACAACAATAAAATAAAATAATAAAATAAAAGTAAAATAAAATAAAATAAAGTAAAATAAAATAAAATAATAAAATAAAATAAAATGAATCAACTAAAAATAGTAGAGAAAAAATGTTTTTTATATGCATTTGGTGAAATTGTAAGCTCCTTATGACATCCATTTACTTTTCTTTCCTTCCTTCCTTCCTTCCTTCCTTCCTTCCTTCCTTCCTTCCTTCCTTCCTTCCTTCACTTTCCCTTTCCCTTTCCCATTTCCCTTCTTTCCTGACTGCTTGTGTTATTGAGCACCTATTAAACAACTCCTCAGTGATGCAAAGTGCCAAAACCCAAGGATGAACTAATAAACTATTACCTTCCTCAAGTATACAATGAACAAGAGGTTATAAATTAAAAAAAAAAGAAAATTCAATGTAAAAATACTATAAAAATATGCTTTTCACATTACATTTTATTCCAAAAGAAACATCCTCAGCACTTGCCCTTAACCTAGACAATCTGGATGTGTTAATTTGCTTTTCAAACTAGTCTTTGTGCTCCTTCACAGTCACATCCAACCCTTACATGTTCATGAGTAGGGAAGTGACTGACTCAGATTTTTGCTTTTAGTAACAGCTGGTACCTGTTACCAGAAGGAGACAGGTGGGTAATTAGAGAATATCCAGGTGAAAAATAATGACAGACTTATTTAAAGCACTGTCAGGAGGATGAGGAAGGAGACATTGGGAGGAGAAATTATTAATACTTGGTATCAGTAGTATATGGGCAGTCAAAGAAAGGAAGGTTTTGTGGTTCAGCAACTCTTCAAGGTCTGAGTAGCTGTGGAACTTTGGGCTGGTGTAGGAGGTGTGGAGCTGGGCAAGTGCTGGTGGCCTCAAAAAAGATTGCAGCTGTAGGAAACAAGAACGCACGCTTACAATCCCTTTTACTGGGTTTTAGCAATATTGAATGTGCTGCAGGGATGAGCTCTTTTTCCCCTGCAGCAGAATTGCAACCACAATAAACGCCCAGGCATTTTATCCCAGAGAACAATAAATATCACTGCTATTGTTTTTAAAATACAGATCTTTTCAGCAACAGTTTGTACAGAGGCATTTTTGAATCATTTTTTCCCTTTGAAACAGCAAGGTTATTTTAGCATTTGTCATCATCTTAGAAGGAAGTGGATATATCTGTTTTATTGGGATAACAGCTGTTGGGTTAAATGTACAAGGAATAGTATCTTACCATACCCATTCTACCTGATAGCAATTTTATTTCTAAAAAAATTTAAATAAAATATTCTTTAACTTACATATTTACTTGATGGAAACAAGCTAATAACACCAAGAAAAAAATAGGAAAAGTGAAAACTAAATATAAAAGCATAAGTTTAAATGCTTTTAATTTTCATTGTTGCCAGGCATTTGGGGCAAATTTTTTATTACTATACTTCAGTGGTGTGTGTATGTGTGTGGGGGGTGGTATGCACAGGTTGCCTTGGGAGTTCTCCTGTTGCTTTTTTAGTAACTGTTAGTTGGTAAAACATTTGGTTATTTATAAAGGTATTAGTTCTGTCTATAGAGAGTAATCAATATGGTGTGTGCACGATTGGGTTGAATAGCATAATCTAGCCTTCATACTAGCATACATTTTTGACCAGGTCAGTAACCAAAGAGAAGATAGTTTACAGTATAAGAGTGGAGTCTGTCCTCTACGTCTGATCACAATGGAAAAACTATAAAATTTGGAATCAGACAAACCTACATTTGAATTCTGGCTCTACCCTTAACAAGCCACATACTACTGAGCAATTAGTGTCTACTGTCTTTCCCCTTCAACCTGGATTCTCTGGAGTAGAATAGGCATTCAAGAAATATGTATTGAAAGAATAATTACCATAGGTTTGGTAAGTGTAGAATTGTACACATGTTGATATGGAGGGGTAGATGAGAGTTCCATAACTGTGCCAGTGAGAGAAGAATGAAATTTGTGGGAGGAGGTGACAACTGAGGTGAATCTTAAAGTACCGTAGGAGGCAGAGGAAACAGCCTGAGCTTAAGGGCAAGAGAGAGTTTTGTGTTTCTGGACACCTTGTGTTAGAACAGAAGCAAGGTGTTGGGGAGGTAGGCTGTAGTCAGGCAGTGGGAGGCCTCAGTTGCATTCTCTTCCCCACTGTAAATTACAGAAGACAGAGAACAGTTTAGCTGAGATTATGGCCTGGTCATAATTATATTTGGAAATACCACTGTTGGATATGTGAAGAACAATTGGGGGGGAGGGGTTTTAAGACATATCAATAAGGAGACTGTTCCATCAGCCCAGTAAGAGATGGACGAGGCCTGACAAAGGCTCTGTTCATAATGTGGAGAGGTGAGATTAGATTTAGGGAAAAGGTGGCAAAGTTGACAGGACTTGGCAGTTGGTTTGACGAGGAAGGTGAGAAAGAAGTAAGAGTAAAGGATGACACGGTCCTGGTATGGGGACTGGACAGTCACCCAGCTGAGACAGAGAATGTAGTACAGGAGACAGGTTTCAAAGGGGAAATTAAACTATTGAGTGTAATATTCAAGTAAATCCAGAAAGCAGGTACGCATTTGAAAACTGAGGAATAGAGCTTAGCTGGAAAAAAGATTTGTACGTCTTCAGTGCAGAGAACATCAGAATGGACGGCTATAGTGATAACTCTAGTAAACTGGAAGATCAAGAAGCTCTCACATCCTTTTGCCTAACACTGTTATTGCAAAAGTCACAAATGAAACTGTACCACCCAGTCTAAAGGATTATCTAGTTTTTGCAGCAACTTGGGCTCCCTGTTCCATTGGACAATGCCATCCCTCCCTCCTTAGAACTCTCCACTCCCTGGTTTCTGTGACTGTTCTTCCATGTGCCAGCATACTGCGCACCCAGCCCTGTGGGCCCTGGTCCTTCCCTTCTCCTGGGAGTCAGAACTTCTCTGCAGGCTGGAGGTGCCACAGAGCCAATGACAGGGGCAGCCATCATTAATGTGAATGGGTAAATTCCCATGGTGAATGTTGTATTGCAGGCCTTTATGTAGTCAACTCTTAATTATTTTGAACATCTAAAGATAATCTTTATGCCTATTAAAGGCCATTGACAGACAGAAAATAGACAATTAAGGGCCATGGGGGTTATATTCAACGTAATTAATCTTGATTGCCACTTCAATGAAAGGCAACAAACGTTTAATTCATCCACTTAAAATGTAAAGAAAACAGAAAAGGTAACTTTCTAGGCAATAAATACCACAAACAAACACATTTTCACACATGCCAAAATGAAAAATCAACAGCAAAGCTACTCTGCTAGAAGGAAAGCCACAAGCAGGAAAAAGGTTTGAGAGAGAGAGAGAATATTGGCATTCCCCGTAAATGTCTGGTCAAGATTTAACTCTGTTATTGCTGTTTGGGCTCATCACAGACACAGCAAGCTGCCTCTTTGTATAGAAAACATAAATATCACTAGGATTTTATTAAACATTAATTCTGACATAAATTTTGGAAGACTAGCTATCACTTCATTTAGAAAATTATAACTTCCTTTTTGTAAAGTGGGACTATCATTTCTCATTTTATAGAAAAACTCAGCTTTTGGGGGTTCTTTATACTACCTCAGCTGCTAACAATTGCTACCATTTGTGGAAGGTTTTATGTTCTGCCAGGCCCCATGCTCACACTTTACAGGCTTTTACATTTTTAATCTACAACAATGAAGAGTTGCCACTAGGTCAGTAGATGACAAAAATAGTCCTCTGAGGTAGATGCTCTCGGCTGAGCAAGAAAGAAACTGTGATTAGAGACCTTCCCCAATCTGAGATCCAAATTCTACAGCTCTACTGCTTTCTGCCACACCAAACTTTTCACTTATAACTGCTCATCTCAGCACCTGGAGCACCTAGGGGGATTCTGGAGCTGACCTTTGCAGCTAAGCAGTGCTAGCTAGCAGGCAATTAGTGTGCGCTTACATTATTCATATCCTTTGCATCCCTCCTTTCCTGTTATTTCTCCTTACCTGAGGAACAGTTTATGTCTGAAGTTTTGCCTAGGGTCTCAAACTTCTATCACAGTTCCTCTAACAACAGAATAGGATGAAAGGAACGTGATTTTTTTCTTTGCAATTCAGATGACTCTTGCGTTTGATTCCATAACATATCCACATTTCTCATGTAGAAATTTTTAAATTGTCATTCTTAATAAAAAATGTGCCACATGTGCGCTATAGTGGATCCTAATTCATGGCCTTATAGGTCTGTGCATAATTTCGAAAGCAAATGTTTACATGGTGACTTTACATGTGACTGCAGGCCAGTTCTATGGAAGGTCAACGTAGTAATTACAATGATGTAACCCATGTTCCTATATCAAGCTGAGTGTGCCCTGACTTCGCAGGAGTCGCTGGTCCCATGATACAAGAGTTGTATCATGAAGTGGTTCTATATCAAAGAAGGCATCCTAACAATGCAGCATTTTGGACTTACTTCTAGAATGAAATCAGCCATTAGGGAATTTCTCTAGAGTATAATAATAAATACTGTAGAGAAATTTTTCTAGAAATTGAAAGGGTAGATGTATGGAAAACAAAATAAATTTAAAAAATGAAGCAACTTCAGAAAAAAGTTTTTTTATACACTAGAAGAGTAATTCTCAATTAATTCTCTAAAGGCTGATTTCATTCTAGAAGAGAGTCTACATTGCTGTGTTAGCAAAATGCCCTCTGATTTAGAAGTACTTCACGTACTAAGAGCTGAACCTGAAAACGAGTAACAGTAAAATATGTAGTAATCAGTTAGCTAGTATTATAAGAACTAGTGAAAAGAATAGATAGCAAATATTGACTCACCTTATAAATTTACATTTTAACTTTTTATGGCATTTATTTTGCTCCAATGGTACTTCATAATTTACTGGAGCATTGGACATCTAATTTATCAGTGTGTCTTACAGACCATTTTCAAAAGGAAGTACCATAATTTGGTCAGATTTGGTCAGATCTACCAAAAGGTTAACCATTGTTGCTTTTCTCTTTCAGCTTAATTCTTTTTCTTATTTAAAATTAATTTTTGTTTTTATAAAAGCATTACATCAGTTCTTTGTCTTCTCATTTGCATCCCCTCATCTTTCGTCTAGTGGTTTTTGCTTTCAACTCTTTCTGGCTGTTATTTCTTGTATTTTCTATTTCGAGGGAATGCGTATGCATTTCTAGTTCTTGTTTTATCAGTTACAGATACTGCATATTTCTTGCATATTATGGCATGTGAAGAACTGCAGCATTTCTCACCACCACAAGATGTAGCATTTCTACCATCACTTTGTCTTCATCTTCTCCATATACTTACATCCAAAGTTTTTGTTGTATCAGTAGTTAACACTGACAGTAATGTTTATTTGCATACTGTTTGTTTTTTTCCTCTTAAATTTTTTTCCTGCAGTTGCTATATTTTTATCTGCTGGTTTTCTGCATATTTTAATCCTTATTTTTTTCAAATGCTAAAACAGCTCTGTGAAATGCCCAGCATTTATATTTTGAGATGCTAAAGCATATCAGATAGAGAGCTAGGTGCACATTTTCCTGAGGAGCTTATGCCCGCATATAACATAGTTGGCCCCCTTCTGGGCAGCTTGCTGTTTCAATATGATGCACAAGTGGCTTCCACAGATACTCATTTCCTACCCAGCCCACCTCTGACTAAGCTCTGGTTTTCTGGATTCTGTACCTTCTGCCTTTTGGTTTATTCCACATTCTCTAGTAGAAACCTGGGAGTCAACTGTGACTCATTTTGCTCTTTCCCACCGAATCAAGATATCAAACAAATGACCAAATCTAGTAAATTTGGCCTCCAAATGGCCTCTCTAATCTGTGTCCTTGGTTCCATCCTCAGGGTCACTATCCTGGGCTAGGCCATCATCCTCTCACCTCTTTCTACTGGTCTTCTTGCCTGTGGGTTTATCCTTTTTTGTCTGTTCTTAGTGCAGCTAGAACTATTTTTCTAAAATACATACCTGACCTGGCTGTACCCCAATGAACTTTCACATATTCCAGATAAGATTCAAAGTTCTGATTTAGTATGGAAGGTCTTTATGATTTCTCCAGTCTCATTTCTCCCATTGTCACTCTTGTATGATGTATTTAAACAATAGTTAATTTCCTTCAGATCCTTCAATATGCCTCATTTCCATCTTTCCAAAACCGCTCACTGCTCTTCTAGTGAACTCTTACTCATCCTCAAGTCTTAGTTGCAATGACAAGCCTCAGGATGCTCCACTGAATATTTCCGAAACCCTGACTGCTTTCCCCTCCTCTTATAAAAGAGAGCATGCTAGATTCAATTACTTGTACAATGTATGTCTGTTCAGTCACTATTTTCCCAGTGACTAGCAAAGTACCAGGCGTATAGTAGATACATTTCCATGAAATGATTAATGCATATGCATATTAGGCTGCAAACACAATTTCCTATAGGAGCTGAATGGGTAACTTCCATGTCTGTGGCAGCCTAGGTGGGGTCTGGAACAAACTAGAGCTGCTTGCTCTGGAGCCCAGTGATACACTATTTCGCCTAAGTGTTACAAGTTGGCCACCCAGACCCAACCAGATTTTCCTTAAAAAAAAAAACAGAGTCCATGAATCTGGACTTGATTTTTTTGGTAAAATATGTTGTAAGTTGGCTACTAGCTCACTTTTTAAAAACTGGCAGGCAAACAAAACATGGCTGTTAGTTTCTCATTTTTCTCATTCCTGAATAAAAGGTAAATTGTATTGCCAGTCCTGATCTGATAAGGCTCAGTTTCAAATATCTCACTATTTTTTTTGGTGTCTTTATGAGGATGCTCATATTTTGCACCTAAAACAGAATTTATTGTTTTTGTTTTTTATATTATATATATTTAATTAAATTGATTGGGGTGTCTGTCATTGGTTTATAAAGCCATATAAGTTTCAAGTGTACAACTAAACAAAATACCATCTGCCCACTGCAGTGTGAACCCATCACACCAAGCAAAGTCTCTTACCATCCCCATTTATGCTCGGGCAAGGAAAACAAAGAGAAAAACAAACAAACAAATGGGATTACATCAAACAAAAAAGCTTTTGCTCAGCAAAAGAAACCATAAACCAAATGAAAAGAAAACCAAAGAAATAGGAGAACATATTTGCCAATAATACATCAGATAGGGGGTTAATCTCCAAAATACATAAATTTACACAGCTCAACACCATGAAGACACCCCAATTCAAAAATGGTCAAAGGCTCTGAATAGACAATTTCCAATATATTTTAATAGTATCATTGTCCCAGCTCTCTAGGATGAAAATCTTATTCTTTTTCCCTCCTGCTCATCCTAAGTCTAGTCACATGCCAAGTTACAGAAGGTTTGCCTCAAATTAGTAAAGTGAAAAGAACATGGGATTTGAAGTAATATAGGCCGAAATTTGTATTCTAAGGATCATGCTATTTTTTAATTGCATAAACCTTGCTAAATTACTTTTGCCTTAGGTGCTTCAGTGCCCTTGAACTTAAATGAGGATATCAAAACCTATTTGCCAGATTTGTTCTGAGAACATGGGAACTATTGCATATGAAGTGCCTAGCACACTGTAGATAGATGCTCAGTATGTACATATCTATTGCATTTCCTACCTTTCCCTTTTTTACTTAGTAACTCTTTCACCTGCCTTCAGCTTTTCATTTTCTATAGCTAACATAGTATAGTGTCCAAGCATATAAGCCAATATGACTTTAGAAGAACTGCTCCAGTGTCTGTTTCTCAATTACCTGCCACTCCAAAAAGAAACATTACAAATATAGCTGATTTATTCATTTAAGGTCCTTAACTCCTTTTGTAAATTATATTCCTCAGTTTCATGCATCCCATTTACCCATCCTCTCAGCTCACTGCAATATTGCCACTCCCATCCCTTAGCTCACTGATTCCAGCACTTCTTTACCATATTGAGACCTCTATCATTTAAACCCAGTTTCAATATTCATCACATTTTCAGGTTTTACCAACTATCATCATCGGCGCCGACCTTTCTTCTGTCTCAGTGAATGGATAACGTGTGCCTGCTCCTCTCAAAGGTGGCCTTTCAGGCATTCTGTGACTTCAGGAAAGACCTTCAGGACTTTGCTCCTATAATTATTCCATCAATTTCCTTCATTTAATTTCTCCCCCTTTCTTCTAATTTATTCTTATCTTTGTGTAAATGTGCTTTCATGTCACTGATCAGAAAACAGACAAATAAAAAAAGAACTTATCTTAACCTTCAACTTCTCTTTAGCTTGTTGTATTTCTCTGTTTTCTCTCGCAGCAAAACCTCTTAAGAGTGATGTGAATATCCACATTTCTTCTGCAATCTGGTTTCACTGGGTTTCCACACTGCTACTCTCATGAAAGTTGCCAATTACTTCACTACTTGCAATTGAAGTGGTCCCCCCCTGTCTCATTAAGTCAATCTCTTAGTTTACTACTCTCTCTTCTTAAAATAGCTTCCTTCTTTTCTAGCTTCCACGACAACAACAGGTGGGTTCTTCCAAATATCCATGGCAACTCTTTCTCTCCTTGTTTCCTCCCTCTAGCAATAGCTATTCTTTCTAAATCTCTATTCAGGTCCTCATTTATTATCTTCCAAATCCATTCCATTAGCAAATTCCATTAACCTCGCCTACAAAGCATGATGTGGAATGCTTCCCTTTTTCTTCACTTCAATTTAGTTGAAGCCTCTGGCTTCTCACCTGAGCTACTGCAGCCTTTAATCTCCTGGCCTCTACTCTCGACTTGCCTCAATGTATTTCCACACTGCAGCCAGAAAGATGTTCTTAAAACGTAAATTATTTTGTAGCACCTTTTCTCTTAAAATGTTTCAGTGGTTCCTCATCTTGCTTATAATAAAATATTAAGGTCTTCCCTAGCTGACCAGAACTTACGTGGTTTCGCCGCACTATTACCCAGAACTACTGCATCTTGCATTGATCTTTCAAGATCACTCATTGATTGATCACTCATTACATGCCCACCTTCTTTCTGTGCTTTGAACATGCTACACTCCTTCCTACCCTAGAGTATTCCCTCTGTCTGGGATGCTTTTTCTCAGATATGCTTTTTCTCAGATATGCATGACTGACTCCTCCCTGTCATCCGAACCTCAACACAAAAAGTTACTCCTTAGAGAAGCATTTATTGTCCTTTCAAACTAAAGTAATCTCCCAGCAATTGCTCCGATTCTTTTTCACCATGACATTTGCCATTGCTTAATATTTTCCTTTAAAAATCATTTTCATTCTTCTTTCCAGCAATGTAGATTCTGTGAGAATAAGAACTTGTTGGTCAGGCTGGCTAATTTATCTCTAGCACCTAGAACAGGTGTTTGCACATAAATGTTACTCAAGAAAATGTTTGCTGAATGAGTGAACAGATCAATAGATGTATTTTTACCTAAACCTGGCAGTAGAAGTCAGCAAATGAGTTTTCAATCTCACTGAAATTAGAGTGAACTTAGATTTTAAAGAGAGTTGACATTTGGGTAAAGATCAGCAATAAACGATAGGGTGAGTGAATGCGCAGTTGGAAGATAAAGCAGCTCAGCTCATGTTAGTGCTGCAGAAGCCCCATTTCTCACTGACACAATCCCGAGCTGGTGGTGCTACAAACTTGTGGACCAGTAAAACATTTTAAACACAAATGGAAATCCGAGTAAGACAAAATGATCTAAACTGTTCCACACATACACTATGTTTTTGATACAAATTTGTTCTCCACCTCACTTTCCCCTGGGCTTCTAGAGAGTCCATGTCCATGATTTATTTATTGAAAAAGAATAACTACCTGGGAATGCCAAAATAATTGCAATAAAAGCATACATTTGGAGAGAATGCTTCAGGCAAAAGATTAAACAGAGACGCATTTGGATTACTTATGTATCACTTATGTGACAGTTTTATTCTGGACATGGTTTTATATACTCAGATAATTTCTGTACCTTGGCATTGAAGGACAGAATAATGCATTCTGAATATCTTTGAGGGAGGGATAGAATTGAAGAAGGTCATTTTTTCCACCGTTATGTAAACCCAGGATCTTATGAGAGCCCTCCGTAGATATGTATGTTGGACTACTTATATAAAATGCCAAGGTTATAGAGAATTGTTTCTACACTAAAAACACTTAAGAAATTATCTGTTAATGTGAGATGAAAATATGAGACAATTTTATGGAACAAGTGACAGCTTTTATGTTCCACATTTGTAAATTCAGGCCATCTTTAATCTAGAGCAAATCTTTTCATATTTCTCAATTGTAACAATTGTTTAATCAGTAACTATGGTGATAAAGTAGTTTCTTTCACTTCAAAAGATCCCCTTTGAGTAAAAGAAAAAAAATAGTCCATGCTCATTCAAGTTTCAATAAACTAAAATCACAATTATGAATTAACATCTTATAATTTGTCACCTTAAAATAATCCTTCTGTGGTTAATTTGATCTCATTAATATTAAAATCTCTCACAAATTGAGCAAGTGACATGTATTTCAAATAAATTTATTTTAAAAGTCCAAGAAAAACATGGCCTCGGGATCCTGAATCCTGAGTAGCAAGTATCAGTTAATGACAAGAAGAAAAAATCAATACAATTGAAGACAAAAGATATGTAAAATACTGGAGGACATTTTTTCTGTGTTCTGAATCCTTTCCCCTTTTTACATTAGGCATTGCTCTTTCTTTAAGGGAATCCTTCACTGTGTATTATTTTGGGAGGCATTTGGCATTTTCATCTCACGCAAACAGCACAGTTACATGGGGTATGAGAGCAGCCGAGTGTGGCCCATTGTGCCCCATTCTGTGAATTCTGGGCAACTATCCAGGGCTTCTCTGGTTCTAACCCTTTTCCTACAAAAAGTTCATCAGGCTCCTATTAATTTTATAAGCTTCAGATATATTTCCAATAAATATCCATCTTTACCTAAAACGATCACTTGGTTTTTATGGACTGCAATAAAAAAACAACTAAGAAATAAATTCATAGCTATTTGTTTAGCAGTTTAACTTTTTTGATTATAGTGTTATTTTGTCTAAATTTATATTAAAGAATTAAGTCAAATTTATTTAAAATATAGCCTCTCTTATCAAAATAAGCTGTTTCTCTTAACCCAAGAAGTTATGTATCATTTTTCTATCTTTATATGACTTTTATATAATTTATATTATTTCATCCTCACTGCAATCATAGCGCACAAGCAGGAACCAGTTTGTTAGCATCTACGAAGATGCAGAAGCTGAGGTTCAAAGGGGTTAAGATTCTGAAGTCACATGACTAGTTAGTGTCCAGACTGCATTAAACAGCAGTCCAGCCTGCTTTCCTCGGAACCCCTTACACTGTTCTGTGGTGCTTCTGTGAAAAGAACCAGTAACCAGAGTCCCTAGACTGTCAGAACATTTCCTTCCATTATCATTCGTTCTGTTAAATATATCTCAGATGAGTGAATCACAAAACATTAAGTTTGAACAGAATTTTGAAGGACTTATTTCCTTCTCCACCTCCATACATGTAAAAATAAGTTCCATGACGAGCTTTTTTCTGACAGCTTCTAGAATCCGTGAAAGTGTTTCTTTTTTGAAAAAATATTATGTGTCAGCTGTAATTTTTATGGATAAAGTACTCAGAGATTGAGAGTAAATAAAAATGCAAAGAATATACTGTATTAGGTAATAAATTGTAGAGGAGCCTCAAAAATTATCCCCTCTCACCTCAGCACCCAAAATTAGCATCAAAAATTAAAAATAGAATTTAAAAAATGCCATCAAGAAAGAATTTTATTTTTGTGTCCTATGCAGATATGCTTCAACCTTTCCTGTCCTTCCTCACCTCTGGCTCCTGTCAGAGGTCCTACCCTTTGTAATATAATCAACACCATCACAGGAAGCTGTTTATGCTGGTATTTTATAGCAATGACAAAGTATTTAGGTAGTATCTTAATGCTGGCTAAGAATTGAATTGAACTAGAAAATTCTCTAGAGATACGATTAAGCGTAAAATTTTCTTGGGGGGAATAAGTAGCAGTGGCGGTGGGTGTCGTTATTTTATATAACATAAAGGGGGAAGCTCCTCTGGGAAGGGGGTTTTGAGCAGGTACCAGAAGGAGATGAAAGAGCAGGCCCTGTGGAAGGAATGCTGGCCGAGGAAAGGTCTGGGGCCAAGAGCAAAGAGCCTGTGTGGCTTTTATGTAAAGGCTCAGTACAAACTGCTCCCACACTCTTGCCCTAGCCCACTTGCTGGGCAGCAACTTGGAGCTTTATTTTACCTGCCGGCTTCTGGCAAAATTCAGGTGTACTTTTGTTGCTCATTCATTTTCTGAAGAATCAATGAGGACTTCTGCTATTCATGGTCCAGTGACTGGAAGCAAGCCATGACAAAATTTTCACCAGTCTGAACATCCCTCTTTGATAAATTCCTGACTACTTTGGCATTGGATGATCAACCTTTTAGGAACACAGTGCTGTGTGTGTGGCAACATGAGGACTGAGTGCCATGCAGCTGCTTCCCTGTAGCCCTTGCCTGGCACTTGGCTTCCTGATGTCTTTCTTCCTGGAAAAGCCGCTATAGACATGAATGCTATCTTCTCTGGCCTCTTTCAGCTTATTAACAATATTCTATATTGGGTGAAATATTATTATTTTACTTCCATTTTTACTACATATATTTTAAAAATTGAATTTCAACAATCAATTAAAAAAATACTGGAAGGAGCTGGGTACTGGAGTTCGATTTCATGTTCACTACAAGTTTATGTTTGGACTACAAGGCCTCAAACTGATAAAGTTGTATTGAGAAAACAATTACACAGAAAAATAACATTTTATAGTAATTCCTCTGCATTTCTTTTTTAAAATTTAATCTTTATTGTATTTTTTCCCATTACCATTTAGTCCCCTTATACCATCCTACCCCCAGCAATCATCACACTGTTGTCCATGTCCATGAGTCCTTTTTTGTTTTGGCTCAATCTCTCCACCCCATGCACCTCCCCACCCCCACTAGCTGTCATCTGCTCTCCATCTATGAGTCTGTCCCCATTTTCCTTGTTATTTCAGTCTGTTCACTTGATTCCACATATGAGTGAAAGCATATGGTACTTGTCTTTCTTTGACTGGCTTATTTCACTTAGCATAATATTCTTCAAGTTCATCCATAATATCACAAAGGGTAAAATTTTTTTCTGTTTTATGGTTGAGTAGTATTCCATTATGTAAATGTCCCATAGTTGTTTTATCTATTTATCTATTGATGGACACTTGGGCTGCTTCCATATTTTGATGATTATAAATAATGCTGCAGTGAACATAGGGGTGCTTATGTTCTTTTGAATTAGTGTGCTGAGTTCCTTCAGATACATTCCCAGAAGTGGGATCTTTGGGTCAAAAGGCAGATTTATTTTTAATTTTTAAAGTATCTCCATACTGCTTTCACAGTGGCTACAGCAATCTGCATTCACAACAATAGTGTAAAAGTGTTCCTTTTTCCACATTCTCGCCAGCAATTGTTCATTGATTTATTGATGACAGCCATTCTGATAGGTCTGAGATAGCACCTCATTGTGGTTTTAATTTGCATTTCTCTGATATTTAGTGACATTGAACATCTTTTCATATGTCTATTGGCCATCTGTATGTCCTCTGTGGAGAAGTGTCTATTCCGGTCCTTTGCTCATTTTTCAGTTGGGTTGTATGTTTTTTTAGTGGTGAGTTTTATATGTTCTTTATAAATTTTGAGTATTAACACCTTATCAGGTATATTGGCAAATACTTTTCGTTGGTTGTTCTGCTTTTTTTTTTTTTTTTTTGTTTTTTTTTTTTTTTTTTTTTTTTTTCATTGTTTTTTTCTTCTTGGTTTGTTTTTTTTTTTTTTTTTTTTTGTGTTGTATGGGGTTTTGTTTTTTTTTTTTTTTTTTTTTAACCTTTTTTTTTTTTTTTATGTGCTTGCTCTCTTATTATTTCTGGGCTCTCTGTTCTGTTTGATTTATGTGTCTGTTTTGATGCTAGTACTATGCTGTTTTGATTACTATGGCCTTATACTATAGTTTGATATAGTATAGTTAGTGTGATTCCTTCAACATGTCAAAAAGTGTTATATCCTATTTTTTAAGTAGTATATAGTATAGCCATACAGAGAAATATTATTTGGCAATAAAAAGAAATAAAGCACTAACACACGCCACAATATGGCTGAACCTTGAAAACATTATGCTCAGTGAAAGCAGCCAGTCACGAAGTACCCTGTGTTGTGTGTTTCTACTTATATGAAATGTCCAGAATAGGCAAATTCATACAGAGAGTGCCAGGAGCTTGGAGAAGCAGGAAACATGGAGTGTTGGGAACTGCTCTGCCTGGTTTCAGGAGCTGTAACCCCAACATGGCTAAGGCTGAGTGGTGACCTTCAGACCATAAACCACTAAGGAGACAAAGCTTATCTCCCTGGCAGGAGCGCTGCTTCTGCTCCTTTTTTTTATAACTGGCTTCCAATGCTTGATCAGTTAGCCAATGATGGGTAAGATTCCCCAAGGAGGGAACCATCTAAGACAGGCATGATCATGTGGAGGCCCCAGGGAAGGACTTGGGGGGCTATGGAAAAAGGGGGTGATGGGTGCTCGTCCCTCGGGTTTGATGAAGCCTGACTCCCCTGAGTCCTCCAGAAGTCTCTGAGAATTCCTTGGCTATCTGCCTCCTCTGCCTGACTTAAGCCTGAAACAATGACAGAGGGTGGTGCAGCCCTGTGCTGGAAAGGGCAGGCTCCCCCAGGGGTCAGGCCTGAGAAGAGGATATGTAAAATCCTGTGAAGCCTGCTTTGCTAAGAATGCTCTTAGTTAAATGATAAAGGTCTGAATAGGAAATGAGTTTGTTTCCCAAAGTTTTGTAGCCTTTTAGCTGATAGACCCTGACTCAGAAGAAGTCCTAATAGTTCTTTGTATGCTATCTAGTGTTTGATCCCCACTGCCTGACAATGATTAATAAACTTTACTTATATTCTTGTGCAAATTAAACCCAATAAAAGCCTATCTATGCAAGGGTCAGTGTGCTCTCCTCTTAAGAGAGCGGCTTTGAGGCTTTCCCCCCTTGAGGGAGTAGTTGTGCTGCCCCTTTTCCTCCACAGGACTCAGTAGCCCGTGTGAATTTGTCTTGTATCTCATCCATGATGCTGCGGGCCAGTGGTGATGGTGTAAAATTCTGTAAATATAATAAAACCAAGGAACTGTACACTTTGTGAGGGTAGATTTGATAGTATGTGAAAAAATATGTCAGTAAAACTGCCATTAAAAAGTATGTAGGTTTACTACCTATTTTTATATTATATTTTATTTTTATTATTGTTCTATTACAGCTGTTCCAACTTCTCCCCCATTGCTTCCCGCTGCCCCACCGACCCCCACAGACAATCCCCATCCCATCATCCAGGTCCGTGGGTCCTTTACACATGTTCCTTGACTACACCCTTCCCTTCTTTCCCTACTACCTATCTGTTCTTGTGAAGGAGTACCATGTATTTGGTGTTTACGAGTGTTTTCCATATTTGACTGTTAAAATGTGTTTTTACAATAAAATAGTAAAAGTTTTGTATGAGACTTTAAAAACTTTTATCTAGGAAGAGCAAGAGAATGTCAGTTCCCACACTTTGTTGAATTTTGTAATCCAGAAGAGTGGGATCTACCGATTTGGGTCATGCTGAGTAAAAACTGAGGTGGGATAGTAAGAAGCTAGGAAAATTCCTGGGCAAGTGGAATGGGGAAAGTGAGACAAGAAAATTAAACAAGACCAAACAGTTTGAGCAATTTACAACCAGCTGGTGAATTGCAAGAACGTATCTCCCCTAATCAAGGACATAGCTTAAATCTCCCTCGTCTGGGAGATAGAGAACAGAGACTCAATTAATGTCATTTGTGCCAGCTAAACCCATGGACAGATGAAATCAGAGGAACAAATAACAAACACCCCATTAAAAGCCAGACAGACCCAAGATAAAAGTAAAACAGTATAATAGACCAAAGAATACTCCCAAACCTCTCTATGCGCTCACTTTGACACGTTAGCATATAAAAACTGCACTTGGAAAGCTGATGAATAGTCTGGTAAACTCTCCCCTAACATTTTCACCCACAGAAAAAAAAAGATACAAGCTCCCACACACAGACTCAGTGTGGGCTCACTCTAGAGCACACCCATGTCCCCTCTCTGGCATGAACTTTTTATTTCCTCCTCAACTCCAAAGATCCCAAGGAGACTTGCAGCCAGGAGATCAGTGGGAGGTGTCAGCTGGACCTGGGCTTAGCCCTGATCCTGTCTCCAGGGCCCCATTTTCCTCTGACTTTCAGGTAAGCTAAAAGCAGCCCACCTTGTCTCACTTCTGTCTGTGACCCTCACCTCCCAGGGAGCTAATAGCAGCCCCCACCTTGGCACATTGCTTTCCTATAACTTTTCTAAGGAGCCAAAGCAGAGCACCGTTTAGGCTTTCTCCTGTTACTTCTTCTACCCCACACCCTTCCTTTGTTTCACTGCCCAAGCCTTAATAAGTGTACTCTCAAAATCACCTGCACTCAGGTTGTGAAATCCTTCCTACACGAAGTCAGGTCCCACTCACTGCAGGCAGAGACCTGAGACAGACCCACTGCAAGCTGGGTCCCTTCCAGTAACAAAACCAAAGACCAAATGGAGATATCATCAATATGCCTCCAGAAAATGAGCAAGTTTGAAGAACAAATAGCTTAACATTCAAATTAATATTCGTTCCTTTGGCTTTCCTGTTAATTATTTCAAAATATCTGTATGACCTCCACACATCTCACTTGTGTTCTGACCCTCTGAGTCATTTACTGCACTCTAAAAGAAGCTAGAACCTCATCTTCCTCGTATAAAACAATTGATCTGAAGTCTCTACAAGTGAAGTGCTCACGACCTTAATTTAAAATGTCTTGAAAGATTGGAAACAACCAGAATCAGCTTTGAAAGTGCTACAGAGTAAGGACTGTATCTTTTTTTTCCTGTAGAACTAGACCAAAATCAGTTGAAATATACATTTGTCTCACCACAGAGACAAATGAAATAGAATTTCCAGATTTTACCCCTGTTTACAAAGTTGCAGCATCTGGTGGGGAAAACACAAGTAACTTCCAGTAAGTTCTAGGATAAGTTCGTACTATGTTTGCTCTATAAATTCTAACGTTTATTTCTCTGCAATTTTCTTCTTCCTTTCTCTCCAAGGGATATTATTTTGTCTCCTCATTTTAATTCTTACCTCTAGGAGAATGACTTCTTAAATCCATCTCCAACTCTGACCTCTGTGCAGAATTCATTATGTTTTGTTTAATTCTTTGCTGGGTACTTCTACTTGGGATAATATTTAACCTGATAAACCAAGTTTATCTAGTTTAACCAAGTTAAAAACTAGAAGGGGTCCAGAAAGTCACCAAGATGGTGAAACAGCATTTAGAAAGCATGTCCTTAAAAATGGTCAAAAGAAACTTCTAAGCTAGTTCTGGGAAAAAAGAACTCTAAGGCAAATTGTATGAATTCCTTTAAAAAGTTCAAGAATTCAGGCAGTAATGCCAGCAGCATGGTTTCTTGCCCAGAGAAGGAATGCCTTAATCATCTTTGTATGACCCTCAGTACCTAGCCAAGTGTCAGATGAGTGGATGGACGGACCTGGAAAAACATTATTGACAGTTGCAGAACTTTCTAACAACCAGAACTTGCCAATAATGCAACCATCTGCTTTTTTATTTGGTGATTTCTTTCCTTAATAGAAATGTTTGTGAAGATGTTGGATGACTGTTGCAATATAAATAAGTAGCTATTTCTGCACTGAGTGGGAAGTTGAACTAGTTGTTAGCTATGGGTTCCTGCGAACTCTCATGGGATTCAATGTAAAACTGTTCAGTTTTCTACTGAGATTTTTGACTTGTTACTACAGCAGAACCTACTGTATCCTAACCAATACATAGCCTTCTGTAATCATTTTGGATAGAATATAACATCCCATGTGGCCTAAGGAAAGTTAATTACCCTTTCTTGCCTGGATTTGCTTATTAGTAATAATACAGGGTAAATAAACTTCAAGGTGTGCTCTGTCCAAAAATGTATATAATACATTCAAGGTGTGCTCTACCCAAAAATGATATAATATTGTGATTTTGTGAGTTCAAAGAAATTCTCTGAAGAAGTGGTGGTTTTGTTACAAATGTGCTGGTGCGGTGGTTAGGGTCAAAAACCTATTGCCCATCATGGGCAGGGGACTGATTTCCTTAAAGCTGTCTTTGCAGGTTTCAGATAGAGATGAAGTAGTCATGACAGAACACATTTTTGTTGGAGAGTCAGTCCCCAGAACCATCTGGAGATGGTATAGAGTCTTACATTTGTTTGACTGAGGGTCAATGTGATAAGAGAATGATGAATACCAATTATTAAAGACTTTTATATTTCAGGTATTCCACATGCATTATCTCACCCAATATTCTATCTATTGACCCATCATCTATCTGACCACAGGAGTGATGCTATTGTTCTTCCAGTTTTGCTAATGAAGACAGTGAGGCTTCTAGAAAATAAAATACCTTTCCAACTAAATAGAAGTACTAGGAATCTAATTCCACGATTTTGGGGTCCCAAGCTCAGGTTCTTAATCTCTAAAATACTTTTGGAGTAGGATGAAAAAACTTTTAAATGGAAGAAAGTTTTAAAGTGTGGTTCTTTAGATTTAGTCTAATCCTCTTTTACATATGTTTAAATTGACCTCATACACCAAATTTACTTTTCATGTCTTTCAACTGTGATCACATTTTTGACTTTTCAAGGATTATTTATATTTTCTTTTTAAAAGTTGCTCTTCAGTTTGAAGAAATTTCTCTGCAGTTTTTCCTTATTGCTTTTTTTCACAGTTGCCTTCCCATACTACTTTGCATATAGGATATATAATATATACCTATTATATATTATTACTCTGTCTATAATTTTTAAATTCCAAATTCAAAAATAACAAGCAAAAAGTGCTAAATTATAAGTCGTGTGGGTTTCTGTAAGTTGTAAAAAGCATGTCATTTTGCATTAGCAATGCCAGAGGAAAACAAAGAAAACCATAAAATAAGATGGCAAAAATGTTATTTAATCTAACTTTAATGATTTCAATTCCTGAAGGGCTTAATACTTTGCCTAAAAGTCATCAAAATTTTATACATCATTTTGGCTTAAGAGAAAATGTCCCTCGTGAAATGCTTTTGTAACATTTTGTTTGCAGTGTTCACTGTGGTAATCTCAACAGTCCTTCCACTCCTTCCCTTAGCACTGTTGCCAATAATCGCAGCTCCATAGAGGTAGCCCATCATTACGTAAGGCAATCATAACGCTGCTGTCTTTCTTGCCACAGTGGATCCCATAGCAAAGGGATAGGATCAGCAATAAACAAACGCACAGTTAAGGCCAATGAGACTTAAGGGCAAATTATTTGAGGAATTCTAGGGAAGACACTTTCTTGTCCTTCTCAGGAAAAGAGAGTTGTTAGAGGCCAGATGTTCTTCTTTTTGGGTGTCACAGAAGCAGGCTCTAGAACTGTTGTGGCCAGTCTGCCACTGTGAGAGGAACCAGCCCCAGGATAAAGTTCATCCCGCCTAAGGCAATTAAAAACATACCAACTCTGGAGCCTGTTCTGATGGCTCTTCCACTTATGTGAGCCAATCAGTCCTATTTCCCTGTTTAAGTTACCTTGGGTTGGGTTTTCTATTACCTGAAATCCACATAATGAACCCTCACTGATACATCATTTTTTTTGTTTCTTAATTTCCCATTTCTTTAAAATGCACAAATGTATTCATGCATTATTGTGATACATCCCAATGTCGGATAATTTAGATCCTAGCTCACTAGCAGATACTTTAGAAGAAACTAGGGTAGAGGCCACTTTATAAAAACAACAGAATTAAATTGGGGGGGATCCTAGAAACCTTGAGAAATTATGCAAAAGATCTTTGAAATATATAAAGCACACCAATAACAAAAGATAATAATTTATTTTTATTTCTAATACATTGGGAAAGGATACGTCTAATATGTTGGGAATGTCTTTTGTTCACTTGCATTATTTTACTGTCGGTGAGAGCCTATTTAAGCTTCTAGTGACTGACTTGATGTCTAAAACTCCCCAATGGCATTTTCTGCCTAATGCATCCAGTCAAACAAGGCGGCATGACTGACAGCTTGTCATAATCTGGGTCCTCCCACATTCCTTACTCTACCTACGAATAGTGGGAACTCTCAGACACGTACCATCAGCTCCTGACTCTGCACAGCTCTCTGCTCCCCACTTCTTCCTTTCCATATCTACCACCTTCATTTTCACATCTATGCTTTTCGCTTTTTGGTCAAAGCCTCTCCCCTCTCTTCCAAGAATAGAGCTCTTTGCTTATACGTAATCTCTACCGCAGTATTTGGCTCTTTGGCTCTGATTACACATTACTGTGCATTTACCTCTAATGCTTCCATTTTCTCTGTAATTAGGTTGTCAAATTATTGAGAGCAAAAATTGTTATTTTGCTTCCAATCCCTCCCCTAAAGCCTAAAATACCATGTAGCAAATGTTAAATAAATATTGCTTTATTAATTAATCATGACTTTACTATTATCTTACAGAATCTGTCACATGAATCTAGAAAAAACTTTAAGTGACTAGATGGCCCTAGGGCTGTCAGATTTAGCAAATGAAAATATAGGATGCTCAATTAAATATACATTTCAGGTAAATAGCAAATTATTTTTTGGCATAAGCATATCCAATGGAATATTTGCAGCATAATTATATTTAAAAATTGTCTGCTTTCTAGTTTAACATTCAAATGTCACTGGGTGCCCTTTATTTTTATCCAGAAAGCCTAGATTGGCCTTCTCTACAAAATGCTGTGCTTATTTTCCTAAATTAGAGCTAAATGGCACATCGTTTACCCTTACACAGTTTATTCCCCCCTTACGTAGTTTTGCTAATGACTCGCCTAGCAGGTGCAGTTCTCTGTATTGCTTCATGGCAGTGACAACAAACAAGCTGAGGGACCCTTGTGTGGAAGTGGCCATGCACGTGTGTGTGTTCAGGGAGGCAAAGATGGAAAATGTGTCATTCCTGCCCTCAAGTAGCTCACAGACTGGTGGGAAAAAAGAAAGCCAGTTTTGGTCCAGCCTCTACTGGATGGGCAACCCAGATGGTAGTGTGTCTGGCCAAAGCAATTTTAGGCCTGACCCAGCCTCCTGAGCAAAGATCTAAGATGGCACCACACATTTCCGTTGCCAAAAAAGAAGTACATTGGATTTTGAAGTAAACATCAAATAGTTCTTGCCTTTGAAGTATTTATAAACACCATAATCAATAACCCTAAGTGAAAAGAGTCATCATTTGTTTTGATTAGCATGCTATACTTAGATTTTGATACAGAATTTAGTTTTATTACAAAAAAAATTCTTTTTCTAGTTCCTGGCTGTTGTATGACATTTTCTCCCTCTTAGCCATTGCGCAAATCTTTCACAGGAAAATGCCATGCTGATCAATTAATCTGAGTCACTTATTTAAGTGATTATTAAGGTCTAGTGGTTTAGATTTTGAACCTCTCTGCTGTGTGACCATCATATGCCTTAACTAATCTTTTATCATCTGATATTTTCTGCAGTAGGTAACAAGATACGGGAGACATTTTCTTTGTA
The DNA here is from genome assembly GCF_021234435.1 of Artibeus jamaicensis. NCBI lineage: Eukaryota > Metazoa > Chordata > Mammalia > Chiroptera > Phyllostomidae > Artibeus > Artibeus jamaicensis. The sequence goes on along the minus strand of NW_026522025.1, from coordinate 17,759,062 downwards.
TAGCACCAAGTTATAATGGTTCTGTGTGTGCAAAGTTTGATATTAGTTAAAAATTTTTGCTACAGTGTATTTATCAATTGTATATCATATAACTTCAGTGGTATTTGTAATAATCAAAGATTTCAAATACCAGAAATGTTTTCCAGATTAGTATTAACTGTGTGTGTGAGTGTTAAAAGTATTTCTTAGAACATGTAATTTAAGGTTTTAAAACAATGCCAACTGAACATACAACATACAAAATTTTCAGTTCTGAAATGGTGTCATATTTTTCCTTTAAAAAAAATAAGCTATTGATCTCAACCTACCAATCTGCGGAGGTCATTTTAAATTAAAATAACAAGGCATAATCTAAAAAATGATGATTTCCATAGTTTGCGTCTTAAAATATCACATGAGGTTACAAAGGAGATGGCATTAAAAGATAATAAGACTATTGGGGAAACTTATACCAACTTTAGTGATTTGTTAATCACCAGAACAGAGGGCTGTAGTTTGCATGATCATTATGCAAATTTTTGGAAATTATGAAGTACTCATTTACAGGGTATATTTTAGGCTGTCAAAAATTACCTTGGGTAGCTCTTCAATTTGATTGGCATCTAGATAAAGCTCCTCTAATGTCCGTTCAAAGTTAAAGACCTCTTTCGGCACCTGCTGAAGGCTGCAGTGGGAGTAATCTAAAACGGAGACGATTTCTTCTTCCCCCCGGAAACACCGGCAGGGCACCAGACGGCCGATGATTTTCCGTTTGGTGGTCATCTCCAGGCACTGCACTAGAGGAAAACGGGGGGAAGAGAACGCAATAGTTAATCCACTGCCTTTGGAGGGCATTTTTGTAGCATTTAAAACTTAGAAATTGAATGTTGGTATACATTTTACAATTACATAATACCTCAAAGTTTATATCGGACATGCCCACGTGTTACATCATTTAATCCTTAAACAACCCTACGAGGTATGTGAGATAGTTTTATTCTCGTTTAACAAAACAAAATAAAACAAAAAAAAGAGAAAGAAAGAAAGAAAAGAAAGAAATGGATTTAGAGAGGTTAAAAACTTCTCATTATCAGAGAGCAGAACTGGGCAGAATATATCCTGACTCAGTGCAATGCTATTACCATAATTATACGTTCATTTGAAACATGGATCTATGATATAGTTTTAATTTTACGCAAATAACAGTGCAGAACAGAAACCTCCAGAAATTGTTGGAAAATATTTTTCTCCAATTTCTGCAGTTATTCAAGTTTCACCCCTAAGGTTTATGACATCCTTTTTTGACCACAAATTTATTCCATTGGTCAACATATATTCATTGAACAGCCACTCTGTTTGAGACACCCATCTAGGTACTGGATACAGTGATAAATTGAGCAAATTCTCTGTTTTTATGAAGCTTATATTTTGTTGGAGCTACAGGTCAGAGTTGGAATATGTTCTTCAGAATGAGGGCCTATCTTTATGAATCCTGTGCTTCTAATGGGAAAAACAACTTGTAATCACGGTAGAAACCTGTGACATTCTTGGCACATCTTTAGGTTAAACTGACTGAATGCCATAAACTTACAGATTCGTATAATGGCACCTACAACACTTCATTAAATCTATTGGTTTTTGTGTCATTATTTTGGCAGACTATAATCCTCTTGAAGCTAGACACTGCGTTTTGTTCACTGTTTGCATTTATTTGTCTTGGTGCCTGACACATAGTAGACATTCAACAACAAATGTAAAATGAACATGTTAATGCATGAATGAATAAATGAACATGTTTGGGACCCTTTGCCACAACCACATCAGCTACTGATAGTTCACTTGAAAAACTTTTCATACCAACTAAAAGGTCACTGTGTCTGTGAATGTCTCCCCAGGAAGAATAATGCTTAGTGTTTTCCTCTGAATTCTCAGAACACTAATCATGTAGTTTCCTAATTAATTGTACTATTTCCCTATATAATAAGTGACTTCTGTTGGGACCAAGGACGGGCAATCCCAAGATACCTCAAAATGGCATGTTAATTATTTTTAATTAAATTTACTTAAGAAACTATTCCACAAGAAGAAAACCCCGACTGCTCTCTCCCCCTAAGAGCAGAAGATAAATCTCCACATGACAGGTGTCCTCTGTGCTCCTGGGTGCTGAGACAACGTTACCACAAGATTTAAAAGAATCCAAAGTCTCCATCAAAATAAACATTTTTGCACAGCAAATGAAACCATCAACAAAATGTAAAGATAACCTACTGAATGGGAGAAGACACTGACTAATGTATATACAATAAGGAGTTAATATATAAAGTTTTTGAAGAACTCATACAACTCAATGCCCCAAACCACAAACAATCCAGTAAAAGGAACAGAAGACCAGAACAGACAGTCCTCCAAAGAGGACATACAGACAGCCAACAGACATATGAAAAGATGCTTAATATCACTCACCACGAGAAGAATGCAAATTAAAACCACAATGAGATATCACCTCACACTTTTCAGAATGACCATCATCAATAAATCAACACACAGTGTTGGTGAGAATGGAGAAAAGGAAACCCTGTGCACTGTTGGGGGGCGTTGCAAATTGGTGCAGCCACTGTAGAAAACTGCATGAAGAGCCTCACAAACTAAAAATAGAACTACCCTATAATCCAGCAATTCCACTTCCTGGAATATGTCTGAAGAGATACAAAACACTAATACAAAAACATATATACACCCCTATACTTATTGCAATGTTATTTACAGGAGCTGAGATATAGAAGCAACTCCGATTATAGGTTGGTGCCTTTCATGTCTCCATGTGCGGTGTAGAATATATTAAGCAACCAACAAATGCATCTAGTAAATATCTGACATTTATTAGGCACCTAGTAAATATTTGTTAAGGTTATTGCAGTTGTAAAGGTAAGTGGTTGTGGCTTAGACTAGAATAGTAGCAGTGAGGATGGAGAGGAGTGATAAATGGGAAGGATATTTAAGAAACACGATTCAAAGTGTTGGTGGTGGATTAAAAAACAGGTGAAAGGAGAGGCTGTGGGGAAAAGAATGTGTTTTAAGAGATTCCCAGGTTTTTAATTTGAGTCACTAGTAGCCACATTGACCACCCAACTGTGGTGCCAACTAAAGGTGCATACTTTGTCTCTCTCGATCCACAGATGAGTAAGTAAGGAATGTTTTTTGTTGCCCAGCACCTTGCACTTACCCTTTAGTGCTGAAAAACAAGGTTATTTTTGATACCTATCTGTTGTTACTACCACAAGATTTTTATTATGAACCAAGAGAAAACAGAATATCCAGGTCTGTACCTGAAGCTTTTGGCCAGAGTGTTCACTCCCCACCAACACTTTTGCAATTTTACTCATTTATAACGTTTTTCCTTTCACTGACCTAAAATGTAGGCTCTTCTGAGCATCCCTTCTGTCTCATCTCTCATCCCCACGATGTGCTAAGATTTTCCTTGGCCCAGATTCCCTTTCCTCTACTCCCTCCGCACTCTGGGATTATGCCTTACTGCATGATCAACCACTTCTATGAGCCTCATCCTCTTATTGAATGCTCCCTCCCCATTGTAGTCTCAACTGCAGCTTGGTTCACCTACAGGCTTTACAAGTGGAGCATGATGACTTTCAAACACCTTAAATACTTTAGGGTTGGAAAGTGCAATTATCTTCCTTGCTCTTTAAAAAACTATTACTCTTCTCTCATCCTGTGAAACACCTGTCCTCTGATGGTCTCATTACCCTGCAGTAACATCTCTCTGCCCTTCCTCATACCATTCATTTACCAGCTCTTGAACCTCCTCTCCACCCTTTGATAACTTTGGCATCTAATTCATGGACTATCTTTTCAGTTCCTGACCTATGCTCCCTATGCATAATAACTTTCAACTTTTTAGAGCTTTTTTCTACCCCACATTTCAAAATAACTTGATCATGGTACTAGTCTTCATTTTTCAATTACATATTTCTAGTTCAAACTGTGGCAGTTTATCTTTTTTCTAATACATTCTCACATACTTGTAACATATATATTTTTTAAATTAATAGTATTTATTTTATGATGAATATATACCACTGTAATTTGATCACATTTTATTTCTTGTGAATCTTTGTTTCTTTAAAAATTGGCTCTTGTTTTCTTTGCTTGGTTTTTCTATGTATCTTCCATGAACTTAATATCCTATGTCCTCTTGGCATAAACACACGTAATTTGGTTTTTAATCATCTCCCTTCCCCTGAAATGATCCTTCGGGAGCACTGGATCTTCCTGCTCCTGTCCGGGTTGGTTGCTTTTCTAGACCTGACAATATCTGACTTGTGGAGGGTGTCTTCATTATTATTCTGTGATTTTTTCATTTCTTTATCATATTATGTCTATTATCTTCTGGATACCATGTCTTTTTTGCTTTCTAGACTTGTTGGGATATAGATTCCAATGGTGGAATATAACATTTGATAACTTACTGAGAAAGCATCTATGGTAGGTACATTTTTTGAGAACTTTGAAAGTCTGAACATGGCTTTATTTCACCCATAAGCAATTGAAAGTTTGGCTGAATTTATACTTCCAGGTCAGAAATAATTTTCCTTCTGTATTTGAAGGGATTTTTAATTTATTATTTCTAGTCTTTAAAGCTGTTGCTAGGAAATCCAGTCCCATTACTATTCAAAATCCTGTTTTACACCCACATTCCCTTCCACCAGAATATTTTTGAATTTTTATCTTGTCTGCAGTCTTTTGAAATTTCATGACAATGTATCTTGATGTGTGCTCTTTAAAAAAATTCCATCGTACAGGATCCTTGATGGGCCTTTTCACTTTGGAGACACTTACCCTTCAATTATGTTACATTTTCTATTATTATTTAATTTATAATTTCCTAATCTTCATTGTTTTCATGTTCCCTTTTTCCAGCAATCTTGATTAGATGGATGTAAGACTGACCTCATAGATCTCTCTTGTGACTATTTTTTCCTCTTGTATTTTTATATCTGTGCCTTTTTATTCTATCTTCTGAGAGATTTTTCTCAACTTTTTCTTCTAAATCCATCGACTCTCTTATCTATATCCAATAGCACATTTTTACTTTCCAGACTTATTTGTTGCTTCCTAAATGCACGCTCCTGTTTCAGAGCCCTATTTGTATTTCAGGGGACGGTAACATGTTCATGTTCTCTCAGAAGATATTTAAATATCTTTAAATATGTACTTTAAATATTTTCCTCCTGCTTCTTGTGTTATTTTTTAGCTCTATTTTCTGTTTGTTTACTTAGATTTTTATCTTACATGATAGGGGTTTAAAAAAAAACCCAGTGATCCCTGGCCGCCCTTCAATACTGAAGAGCAAAGCTCTAAAACGCTAATTGGAGGCTTTGTATGCATAATAGGCTTCCCTGCAGGGCAATCTGGCAGCAAGTCAAAGAATGTTCTCCCCTTCTGTCTGGGGCATAGCTATGCAGTCCTGCGTATAGAGAAATCCTGTCAGTTTTTCTATTTTCAGTACTGAGTCTCTTCAGTTCTTTCATGGTACCTGTTGTCTTCAAGACTCTGAAGAGGTCTATGAAATAAATAAATTTTCAAATCCATTTGTGCAGCTAATAATGTAGCTAATAATGTGCTTTATATGTAGATGAATATAAAGTATATCTTTATTCCCTGTCTTCTCAAAATTTGTTGAAATTTATCTCTTGGTTTTCTTTCCTATTTTCTCTGTCCTTGTGATCATATGTATTTAAAAATTCCTTTGATATAGTGGGATCTTGGTTGTAAGAATAGATAAGTAAGGAAGATGGGAGATTAACTTCCATGTTTAAAAGAAAGTTTTCCTTTAATTGCTTTCGTACTTTTAATCCCTTGTTACTTGACCTATTAAGAGTACTTGGCAAAGAACTACATTGTTCTTTTGGAAACACTCTCTTCCATTGGCCCCTCCGACCTCACACTCTTCTGACCTTTATCCTTGCACTTCATTTTCTCCATTTCAGTCTTTTGAGAAGGCGCCGTCTTCTCTACCAAGGACTGAGGTTTATAGCATTTGAGTTCCCCAACCCCCCAGGGCTCTTCCCATCTAATTATACACTCTCTCCTTTTTCAAGCTCATTCACTTTTTGCAACTCTCACTTTATTCAACTTTGATGAGTGGATGTTTGTAAAAAAATTTTTATCTCTCCTCAGATTTGTTTTGCTTATCGTTTCCATTAAAGTGATGCTCTTGAAGGTGTGGAGCTCATCACGATGGTCAAGACTATGGAGCTATCTCCCTGGCTGTGTGACTCTGGACACATTATTTTAACTCTATCAGTTTAGTCATCTATTGAATAATGGAGTACATTTGAAACACTTAAATTATGTCTTCAAGTTTTAAGCATTTGCAATGTTAGCAACTACTCTTATGCCCAAACCTCCACCTCCTCCTGTGTTCTCAGTCTCAGAGAATGGCAATGGCATTCACCTGGTCTCTCGACATAGAAACTTTGGCACTGTTCTTGCCTCGTCCAGTTTGTTCACTTCCCACATCTGTCACCATGTCCTAACTGTTAAATAGCCTAAACATTTCTTGAATCAAGATTATTTTTATTCATTTCAACTGCTCAGCAACCTAGCTCAAACTATTATCTTTTGCATGTATACCCATTTCTCTCTTTCTGTGTTTTTTCCTCCACAGTGCAGTTGGAGTGACTTTTTAAAGATACAAATATTATGTCGTCACCCTCTTGGTACAAATACTTCAGTGACTCCCCTCTGACATTAGGCAAAGTCCAAATTTTTCACTCTGGCCTACAAAGGATGACAATGTTCTGTGGCCTAACTGCTGCTGTCCACAGTCATTCTCCTCATGCCTTTTTGTGCTTTTGCATTCATAGCTTCTCTTATATTCCTAAGACTACATGATCTTTCTTATCTAAGGCCCTCAGCAATAAGGCTGCCTCTGCATAGGCTCCTCTCTGCTGCCTTTAAAAAAATTAGATTAAGAAGGAAAAATAGCCTCTTCTTATTCATCAGGGCAAGTTATGATGCTTGACCATATGTTCCAATTATATACTGCAATTCCCTTTGATCACATTTTCATTACTTAATTCAATATCAATCTTGTTTACTAGATTGAAACCTTTGTGAGGACAGGGACAATGTTAAGCCTGTTCAACAATTCATATTTCCAATGCTTTTCTAGTTTCTGGTCCAGAGTTGATACTTTAAAAATATGGGAGCTAAGAAGATTACAACTTTTATTTGCAGAGTCCTTGCAAAAAATTTCAAAATTATTTATAATCTATTAACATGGGTATTTTTCATAAAAATAGCCATTCATATCTTATTTTTCATATCTTAATCATAACTAATTAAGCTTTAGTAAGTCTGTGATGTACATAAGGTCACACAGAATAATGAGTAGACCTGAGATTGAATCTCACATATCTTTACCCCGAGTCACTGAGTTTTTTCATTAGCAGTTCCTGCATTACATGGATAGCAATGTATATAGATTAGCATATGATTTTTTACAGACATAACTTTATTACCAGTTCTCTGTCTCACGCACAACATGCACATGACAGAGTGATATTCACATAGAATACTTTATAAATGCAAAACAGAATGAAGGGTTGGCAGTGAGGGGAATGACATTGTGCTTTTTCCTAGTGATCAGTTTTAAAGACTTTTTTGAATGTCAATAACTTGGAAATGTGTCTCTGGATCCTCTGTGAAAAGATGCTCAATATCACTAGCTATCAGAGAAATGCGAGTTAAAACCACAATGAGATACCACTTCACACCAGTCAGAATGGTCGTCATAAACAAAGCAACAAACAATAAGCGTTGGAGAGGTTGTGGGGAAAAGGGCACCCTAGTTCACTGTTGGTGGGATTGCAGACTGGTACAACCACTATGGAAAACAGTATGGAATTTTCTCAGAAATATAAAAAATGGATCTGCCTTTTGACCTAGCAATTACACTGCTAGGACTATATCCTAAGAACCTTGAAACACCAACCCCAATGTTCATAGCAGCACAATTTACAATAGTAAAGTACCGGAAGCAACCTAGGTGCCCAGCAGTAAATGAATGGGTCCAAAAACTATGGTACATTTACACAATGAAATTCTATGCAGCAGAAAAAAAGAAGGACCTCCTACCCTTTGCAACAGCATAGATGGAACTGGAAAGCATTATGCTAAGTGAAATAAGCCAGGCAGTGAAAGACAAATACAATATGATCTCACCTTTAAGTGGAACCTAATCAACAAAATGAACAAGCAAGCAAAATATAACCAAATACACTGAAATAGAGAACAGGCTGAAAGTGACCAGAGGGAAGAGGGGAGAGGATAATGGGGGGAAATAGAAAGGGTTTTCAGGAACAAGTATAAAGGACACATGGACAAAAACTAGGAGGGCAGAAAAGGGAGGGAGGTGGAGAGGACTGGTGGGGTGGGCTGGGATGGGGGTAAAAGGCGGAAAATTGTACTTGAAGAACAATTTTAAAAACTTGGAAATGTAATATAGTAGAATTGAGAAAGCTTTTCAGAACTTGTGTAAGCACAAAACACAAGTACATATGCATTACATACATGCTACACAGAAGTACCTATATATTTTTTCTGAAACATGACCATTGCCTATTATACATCAGAGGCATGTAGTTTCATGAGGAGTGTTTGGAGTTTGACTCAGAAACTCTCTGATTTCTTGTGTTACTACATATCTTTAGTACACACCAAAAAAGGAATTCTTCGATTTTCACTTTTTCAAAAAGATTTAAAGGGGCAAAAGCAAAACAATGTTCATCTTTTCCTGTTAAGGCCCTTCCAGTAAATTCCTTGAAATCAAATACAAGAGCATTTTTTTCCTGGATACTCACAATAATGCATTGATTCCCTTCTCTCCTGAATCATGTATTTAAAAAAAGTATATATAAATTGAATAGGTAAGGGGATTTTTTTCTATAATCACAGTGTATAGTCAACAACCTCCCTTTCGACATTCTTCCAGAATCAAATGCATTTAAACAGCAAGGCTTGCTAACAACTGGCCTGACCTAGTTGAAGTAAAAGGAAGACTCATCTGTCTACATTCTTCAAATCCTTCTCTATTGATAATTTATACCAAAAAGAACTTCAAGCACTTGAGAATTATGCCTGCATAGTTGACTCAAGCTATAAAAATACAGGTATCAAAATACTAGACTTTCGATACCTTTGCCTCCCTTAGAATTTTGTACCTATGTCTATCCATGTTATACTTGTATAATATTACGTACCTTGAAAGATAAGGGGATAAAGGAAAGTTCAATCTTTCCAAGATTTTTTTGTGACAAATACTCTGGCTTTCCTCATTAGTTGGCACAGATTTAAATTTTTCAAATGACAAATGTTTCTAATTTATTCACTGAGAAAACCCTTTGCTTCACTAAATATGCCACAGGGATATGGAAAACTGCCAATTTCACTCCACGTCCTATTTCAAGAAACATCTTTAAAACCATTATCCAGCCTCAAGTAGGTCCCTGAAACCCCCTTATCAAGACAACATGCATGTTGATTCTAGAACTCCAAGTGGAGCATCTGAAGTTTGTTTATATTTTGACTATTAAAATGATCATAATTAAAAATATTCATATTTCATGGGTTTGTTTTCTTTTCACCATTACACTATCTAAAAACCTATAATTATTTTACATGATTTGATTTGCTATCAATACATGGACACCAGTTTTTTTTTAATAAAGATCAGTGAATTATCATTAGGATACATCCATTTTTTTCTTTAGTGTTGACATGAAAACAAGAAGTCTTTCTTTTTTATGGATGAGTGGTATTCCATTGTGTAAATATCCCATAATTGTTTTATCCACTCATCTACTGATGGATACTTGGTCTGCTTTCATATTTTGGCAATTATAAATAATGCTGCAATGGACATAGGGGTGCTTATGTTCTCTCAAATTAGTGTTTTTAGTTTCTTTGGATGTATTCTTAGAAGTGGGAACACTGGGTCAAAAGGAAGACTCATTTTTAATTTCTTGAGGTATCTCCATTCTGCTTTTCACCGTGGTTGCACCGATCTGCATTCCCACCAACAGTGCAAAAGCATTCCTCTCTCTCCACATCCTTGCCAGCACTTGTTTTTTGATTTATTGATAATAGCCATTCTGATGGGTTGAGGTGATCTCTTACTGTGTTTTTTTTTAAGATTTTATTTATTTATCTTTAGAAGGAAAGGGAAGGAGAGAGGGAGAGAAATGTCAATGTATAGTTGCCTCTTATGTGTCCCCTGCTGAGAACTGGCCTGCAACCCAGGCATGTGCCCTGACTGGGAATCGAATCGTGATCCTTTGGTTCCCAGGCCCGTGCTCAATCCACTGAGCTATACCAGCCAGGGCTATGGTTTTAATTTATATTTTTCTGACAATTAGTGACATTGAGCATCTTTTCATGTCTATTGGCCATCTGTAAGTCCTCTTTGGATAAGTATGTAAAGGCTAAAATTTGGATTTTAGCCTTTGTGACAGCATAGATGGATCTGGAAGACATTATGCAAAGTGAAATAAGGCAGTATGAGAAAGAAAAATACCATATAATTCCCCTCGTATATGGAATCTAATTAACAAACTAAACTTGCAAGCAAAATAGACTCATAGAGAGCGAGATGACAGCTGAGGGTGCAGGTGTTAGAAGGTGGATGGATCAAGTAAAACACAAAAAGGACTCATGGCCATGGATAACGGTGTGACGACTGTGGGTTGGGGGAAGAGGGTATAAGAAGGATAAATGGTAATGGAAAAATATAGAATAAAAATTTTTAAAAAAAGAAATCAGGAAGGAAAGCATGGTGCCTGGTGCCAAGAAGAAGCTTATCAAATATTTCTAAGTTATGCCATTAGACAAGCTACTTCTAAGAACAGCAATGCTTCTGTCTCTCTATACACAGTCTTCCTAGAATTTTCATCTATCGACTTCAAAAGGCTCTTTCTATGAATGATTTCTAATATAAACCATCATCCCTAATTCAGTTGCTGCTTAATGAGCTACCTATATTTAAATACAACTCAACTAGCCTAAAGCAGAACTTGGAAATATTTTAAAAGCTCCTACTTTGTACTTGACACTGTGCTTTCCTTATTGATTTCTTGTTTTGATTAGCTGTGTTTTAATTCTCTTAATTCTGTACGTTGTAGTCATCTTTACTGCTCCTTCTTTCTTTCCTTGCATAGTAGGCATCTTACATCTTCCTATTCCTTTCTTTACCATTCATTCAATCTGGTTCAGACTCTTATCATATTCTGTTGGTACTGCCAAAAATATACCCATATGGAAGTATACTATTTCCAGATATCTTTCCTACGCCATCATTTATTCAACATGTAGTTATTCAATGTCTACTCGGTGGCAGGTAGGTACTGGGTTATATTTTTGGGAACTATCATGAGTAGAAGAATTCTAGATCCTGCTCTAATGAATTTACTGGGTAGCAAGGAAAATGAATATTGAATAAAATGTTGTACAATTAAATCCATAATTGCTATAAAAGAAAAATTAGAGTTTTGTCCATTTTATATTTTGATATACACATTAAATGTATTGACTAATCTCCTAAAATATATGTCCATTCTGTAGTTCTAGAAGCTTCCCTGAGTCTACATTTTCAAGAGCAGTATTGCCCAGTTCATATTTCTGAGTTGTATCTTTCTCTAAAAAATTGTCAGTATGTATTAGCATATTAAGGGCTCAGAGAGGTCTTGTGATAAAGAAATATGCTTATTTTTGTTCAAACCAGTGTTTCTTAAACTGTTTTTTAAAAGGTAAAGATTTGAAAATGTTAGTTTATCATTGTAACAAAGAATTAGTATTCTGAATCACATGTTTTAGGGAAGGCTGGTCTACAAGATCTTTTAGCGTGACATTCAGACTATCTTCAATTCAATTTTTCAGCTATTTTGTCTATTACTTCTATAAGCATGCATTTCCAGTTCTATGCTCTGACTTATAATACACCCAATACTTCATGTTCTTTATCCATATTTTTCAACCATACCAATCCTGCTGATCTATACTAAACCCATTATATCATTTTAAACCATGAAGTGTATCATAATTCACTTACAGGTCTTAAAACCTCATAGTAACTGATATTACAGAAACCTGGACATTGGAACATCCTAGAATGATAAACAGAATGTCCTGTTTTACTCTTTATTTAGGTCGTTGCCTATGAGTCACAATTTGTGCTATTAAAAAGTCCATAGGGCTTCACTTTAGATCATTTATTGAAGCTCGGCTTCTTTTTAAAGCCTTCTCTGTTTCAGGCTATTTAAAATGTTGCTTTCTTTTGTCTTTCTTCCCCTTCTCATTGCCATTATTATTGTCATCGTAGCTAACTACTTTAAAAAACATCAATCTAGGGATTACAGAATCAATCTGGAAAAAACCTCTTGACAGAAGATTTGTACTTAGTAGCATTTATAATTTTACTCAAAAATGTCTGCTTATCCTGGCTGGTGTAGCTCAGTGGATTGAGCGCGGGCCTGCGAACCAGAGTATCGCGGTTTGATTCCCAGTCAGGGCACATGCCTGGGTTGCAGGCCAGTTCCCAGCAGGGGACTCATGAGAGACAACCACACATTGATGTTTCTCTCCCACTCTTTCTCCTTCCCTTCCCCTCTCTCTAAAAATAAATAAATAAAATATAAAAAAAAACATTAAAAAAAATGTCTGCTTATTATATCACAGGTGACTAACAGTATTTTAATATTTTCATCCCTTCCACACATATTCTCTTGGAATTTTTCTCTATGGACTTAAATATGCAACTATGTATATAGTGGAAGAGGCAGTAGAAATTAGACTTTCAAGATTTGATTACTAATAGCCTAAGTTCTATTCAGAAAAAAAGTTCCAGTTGAAAAAAAGAACTGTTACAATTATGTTTCTTAAAGAATTTTTCTTTCAGGCAAGTTGTGAGCCTCAGGCAAGAAACAGCATAAAGAAACACATTTCGAAGCATTAAGACATTCTAACTTTTAAAAGGTGACCACCTAAATTAGTGAGTTGCAGGAATAATATCCGAGAGACAGAATAAGAAAATGGAACAGAAGTATTCAGATAAAGGTTATTTAACTAATAAAAGCTTAGGTTTGGTTGGGACCTCAGTCTAATCACTTTTCTCACCCTTAAATAAATTACTCATAAAATGATCTTATACTTTAATATCTCCTGAGATATTTTTATCTGTAGTATAATGGTTTATGTTCTTAACGATGGCCGAGTTATTAAGAAAAAGGTCAATTATTCAGCATGATTTGTTGACAAACCAGAGTTGTGTATAGTACATTAAGATCTAGTGTAATCAAATATTTTATTTAATGAAAATTTAGGTACATGATGGTAAACATTTATTTTTGTAAGATGTCCACTCTGTGTGAAACACTTCACTCCACATCTTCTTTCAAATACTTAAGTAGGTGCATTAACTAGGAACTAGTGAGAAAGCATCTTCCAGGTAGCTCTCATTTCAGGGATTCCTTGCCTTTTGTGTTGTGACACAATGTCAATAGGGTGCCCTTTGCCAGCCATCATGAAAGACCTATATTTTCAATCTGATATAAGCAACTTAGAGCATTTTTAAATGCCATTTCAGGCTGTTTTATATTTACTCTTCAACCATAACCATGGATAACTTATAACATTAGCTAGGATTATTAATACTTTAATTAGTGCTGCTGTTGGTGGTACTTGTACCTTCTGAATATTTAAAGCAAATGCTGCAATTTTGAAACTCACGTAAATGAACAGGGTTTGCAGTGGTGATCTTTTAATCAATTAAGTTGCTTTGGGTATAAATCTAGGTAGTTACTTTATAATTGGAGAGATTTGAAGAGCTTATATGAAACATATAACCTTGCTTGATGACACCCTGAGGCTGAAAGAAGAGTTAACAGGACAATTAACAAGTTTAAAGCTGGCAGGAAGTTAAAAGCATTGGAGAATGCACTCATGGAAGCTTAACGTGTCTGGCTCAGAGGCTGATGTTAAAACTGAACAGCTTTGTTAGGGTTCTGAATTTTTTGATTATTATTCTACAATATGTGATTACAAGTATGATTTCAAAGAACAATTTAAAATATCCTGAGTATTTAAATACTTATCTTGTTATCTTATAATTAATACATGCCATGGATGTCATTTTTTCCATTTAAATTCTTACTGAATTAAATTATTTAGGAGATGAGGAAAGGCATCAGGATTTGAGAGAATTAATAGAATAAAATCAGAGAGTAAAAGTTTTGCAAAGAGAAGTGAAGAAGTTTTAAAGAAGGCAGGTGAGCTCTTTAAATGAAGAGCATGCCTTAAAAGGGGGGGTTTTGCTAGAAGACAGAATGCCATTCACAAAGATCACAGTGCTACCAGAATAACTACTTCCAAAATTCAAATTCCAATGGGCTCCCTGCTGCCTTCACTATCAGCACCACTGTCCTGCAGAGCTAGGTGTACAAGCAGCTGCCAAGATTTCAGTCTCCTCTCACACCACACTCACCCCTTACCTTCCATGCTTTTAGGCCTTTACCTTCCCTGTTTAGTCACCTGAACTTCTTGCCTGCTCATCTCTCCTGGATTACTCTTTCTTCGAATTTTTAATTAAACATTATCTTTGTAGAAATATTTTCCTCTACTGTCCCTGTTATTGGTGAGTTGTATCTTTCCAAATTCACATGCTGAAGCCCTAATCTTCCACATGTCAGAATGTAGCTTTATTTGGAAAGAGGATTGTTGAAGATGTAGTTAGTTAAGCTGAGGTCATATTGGAGGAAGGCCCCATTTTCATAGAAGGCCATATGAAGAGAGATGCACATAGAGGGACAATGTGTATGGACTCGGAGAAACATCCATCTCCAAGCCAAGGAGAAAGATCTGGAGTCAATCTTTCCCTCATAGTTCTCAGAAGAATCCAACACTGAGAGTACCTGATTTGGTACCTCCAGGCTCCAGACTTAATGAGGCAATGAATTTCTGTTGTTTAATTCACCCAGTTTTTACTTTGTTATGGGTGGCAGCCCTAGCAAACTAATATAACTCCCTCCTTAGCTTCCAAGAAAAAGTTAGGTGTGTCTTCTCCAGCATTTACAGAACTTAAGGCCCAATCCAGCATAGACTTACTATGACTGTTTCCTTGTTGATCTCTTGAGTAGCATGAGTTCTTAATTCGACCATGAATTCTGTCTTTTATTTGTATTCCTAATCCAAGGCAGGTATACAATATAAAAATCTTTTTATATGGATTAATGAACAGAGGCAAAAATGGAAAGTTTGTTTGGCCTTAGATTTGCCAACCTGTTGCAAAGATTTAAGACTGAAATTTCAGATGCAATAAAATTGCCCAACAAAAGTATAAAGTTATATACCCTTAATCAAGATGTGGCATTACCAAAAGAATACAACAGATAGGTGACCTACTAAATTTTCAGAAATAAACACCCATGAAAAGAAAAGACTCAAAGTATTTCATCAGCACACATAGTAAATATAAATCACTTGAATTTAAAAATTGAACCCAAAGAATTAAATAATATTTCAAAAATATTTTTGAAAAGTTAATATGATGATTATTATATGGAAATAATGGGGATATCTTGTTCAGAAGAAGCAGTTATAATAGAAAAGAGAGGACACTATATGTCTCTATGGACATCCTAAACTGATAATGGAAATAGTTGAAGAACATTTGAGAGAGGGTGAAAATAGAAATTATATTGGCTTAGAAAGTACACTATTAAATACCAGGTCATGTAGAATATATCTGAGTGATACATTTCTAATAAAATTTTATACTAGCCCAGAGAGAAAAAAATAAAAATAAGGTGAGAAGAACTGTTTAGACATTTTGGACATATAATTCTGCTCAACCAAAATTTTTCCCTCAAAATTCCATTTGCTATTTTTTTCAGATTATACAAGTATTATATATTTATAATTAAGAACTTGAAAAACATAGAAAAGGGAAAGAAAATAAAATTTACTATATTTTTATCATCTAGATGTAAAGCACCATTGCCAAAGTGGAGCAATTCCTATCACTCGAGGTCACACTATAAACACAAACAGACACATACACTCACACACACACTGCACACAAATTACTAAGATTAAGTGTATTGTTTGTGTCGTGCTTTTCTACTTAGCACTATAAGTAGGAACATTTTCTACATATGTAGACATTTTCTCATATCATTAAATATTCTTTAAAAGATACTGTTTTTGAAAACATGAAACATTGTGTTGTAAATATATCTACCAACGTACTTGACCAGTCTTTCTTATTTTAGAAATTTATATAGTTCAGCATTTTCCCAAATTATAATTAATGCCTCATTTAACAACCTCAAATATAAGTTCTTGTGCATTTACTAAGTGAGAAATAGTTGAAAACTTTTACTCTTCTTACTTTTCTTGATAAATATTGTAAAACTGCTCAGTTATCTGCACCAACTAATAGCTACTGGAGTATATGTGACCATTTCCTTGTACTACTGCCAACACATTACCTGTTTATTTCCAATCTTTGTCAGCTTGACACATTAAAGTTAAATTTAAGGAGTTTTTAATCTCTTCCTTCATTTTATCTTCCCTTGATTTATGCTTACAAAGTCAGTTTGTTGTGTGGACTTAGCTCAAGGATGTACTGCTAAGAAACACTTCGTTTTTCACCAATCATTTGCCTTTACACATCGTCTTTGGAAACTCTCCTCTCCTCTTTTGGGCAAGATCATGTATCATAGCTTTCTAACTGCTCAGTTTTAGGAACAGTCTCATGTAGGTAGTTAGACTCATTCTCAGGTAGAGTTCCATCATAATGTGGAAATAATCTAGATATTTTGGAAAGTTTACTATTGGCCATGGTTTGTGAGCTGGTTGATCTCTTAGAAGAGAACAATGTAAATGATAATATAAAGGTTACATCTTTATATGGGAAGGTTAATAGACTTCAAGCTCTCATTTGGTTGTATGGTTTCATGGAAATGATATTTAATTAACATAAATAAATAAGGATAAAAACATCTCTAAGATTTTTTCCCATTGTCAATAATGAACCCTTTCAAATGGAAATGGCTCCTGACAGCACTTCAGTTGACTGACCTTGAACTTTTGCACCAAGCCTTAGATTTTATTTCTTTTTCTTACTGATACAGGATGCCAAAGACCAAATAATTATTTTAGTAATATAAATTCAATGTTTTACTCTCTTCATAAATCCCATTAGAGCTCTTTGTGCCTCTAGCAATTATAGTCAGATTAACACATGGATGCTGTCAGAACAAATCTTCTTTCTATTTCACATTTTCTAGATATATGTGGGACAGAACAAGGTACAGAAATGAGCATCAGTGGAGACCCAATGCACCTGATTTCTCATGAAGTAGCAACAACTGTCTACCTACACTGGCTCTGAACCAAGGGCCAGATCTAACCTGAAGCAAAAAGTACCATAAATTCATCATTCTCCTGGACCATCTGCTTAGTTTTTAAGGACAGTAGAAAATAATTCATTAAATGCGTTATTTACATTGCCATGTGCTCACATGTGTATTGAGGTTGAGAGACTTCCATGTTAAAGTAGGGAAAAGATGGATACTTTGAAATAAAAGAATATGCCAGATAAGTGGACCAACTTCTTTAGTTTCTTAAATTAAGCATTTTATTTACATTTTAAACTATTTTCCCTAATCATAGTGAAGGGATGTATTTGGAATAACTAGTTTTTCCTGCTTGTTTCAGAATGATCCTGAGCACTAGTAGTCTGTCTTTTAAAGATTCTAACACATGTAATTGGGCAGAGTGCAGAAATTAAAGAGCAATTTATCATATTTTTAGATATTTTTCACTTTTAAATAGAAATAGAGTAAATATTACAATCATTTAACCTCAAAATCAGAGTAAGAGGCAAAAGATTTTTTCTTGTTAAAAGTTTATATTTCAGGTAAGCCTCCTAAGATCGTTTTCCCCAGTGAATCTGTGCCCCTGTACAACCTCCCTTATTGACCACTTTCACTGTCCTTTAAACTGGTGACGACGTTTAGTGCATCCTCTCATTATTTGCTCCCCCAAATCTGACCTTTGTAATGTACTGCCATCATTCAGTTAAATGAATTGACAGCTCATCTAGTCTCCTAAGCTAAACCTCTGAAAGCATCCTCCACTCTCATTTTCTATCATTTTCCACTTTCACACATGAGTCAGATTTACAAGTGTGGCCCACGGTCTCTGTAATCACTGCTGAAGCGTGGGATCTTGTTGCCTTTTCCTCCTTTGACTTCTTAAATAGCTTTTTAGTTGGTTTCTACATAGCTTAACGTGTAAATGCTGTCAACTTCTTCCACCCAACACATATTTACAATGCCTTTACATTCTTCCAAGCTCTTGCAAGTGCATTTCTCTGCCAGGGATGATCTTCACTCTTTTATTTTTTAACTTGGGAAATCTGAATCATTCATCCTCCAGACAGGATGAATGTCACTCCCTCGGCAAATCTTTTCCAATTTCCTTAGAACGTGAGGTACGCTCTTCTTTGTCCTTAGAGCACTTTCTAGCATTTATTGTGGTAAGTTGTCAAAGCTCATTCTGAGGACTCAGCATGACACTGACCTTGACCAACACAGACAATTACAAAATTCTTTACGTTAAAAGTATCCTTTCCTAGCTAGCTGACAACTCAAATTTATTTTTAAACTTCACTGCAAAAAAATAAAAAATAAAAACTTTCATGCTTTACTAGAACTTACATACAATATCATCTAAATTTTGAATTATCTCTTTTATGAAATGTCTTCTATAGTAACATTTATGTCCTAAATAACATCCTAGAAGTTTAAAATAAACAAGACCAGACACACCAACTATGCTTTCTGTAACACTAAAATATGCTATTTCGATTCAGGTACAAATAATATATATCAAGTTTTAAAAATTCTTTGTCATTTATACATTACAATTATGTTCTACATACAATAACAAAATGGATAAAAATTAAAAGGACTACTATAATTATATTTTTAGTCACCAAGATTTGAAATAATAATTTATAGCATATCTTTGTAAAATAATAGTCACAATTTTTCTGCTTTAATTTAAGAATGGCTGACCATGCTAGTACAGAATTTGGTAAATATATTAAATGAATGAATCTCCAAAATTATTCATAGCCACTGTTGAGGTATCTCATATTAATAAACATATACATACATATATAAAATCTTTTTTTAAAAGATTTTATTGGTTTTATTTATTTATTTTTAGAAAGGGGGGAAGGAAAGGAGAAAGAGAGGGAGAGAAACATCTGTGTGTGGTTGCCTCTCATGTGGCCCCCACTGGGGACCTGACCTGCAACCCAGGGATGTGCTCTGATTGGAAATCAAACTAGTGACCCTTTGGTTCGCAGCTTGCGCTAAATCCATTGAGCTACACCGGCCAGGGCACAAAATCTTCTAATGATCGTATCATCTAATAACACTAAACACACACAAAATAAAATATCAAAGTTGATATAAAATTATTTTATTAATATAAAATGAGTCTCTAAAGTTACTGTTGACTTGGATATTGTTTCACTGGAAATAATCTGTTGTTTATATATTACTTGTAAAAAATAGCATGATTAAAGTATACTATATTAAAACACCAAGAAACCTGCATTCTAATCTTCATTTTGATGCACATTAGTAAATGTCTTAAACTATTTGATGTCTGGTTTTTCATAAGGAAAACAATAATTTTGGAATGAAATTGCTCCAGTATTGGCCAAAAGTGTATAACTTATGATTCTAATTATTTCATATACATAGCTCTACTTTGTTTTAAATTATTTAGAATTTGTAAGGATTTTAGGCCATTTTTCTTCTGAGTATTTATGGCATAAAACTCATATAAGTACACACAAACCCATATACAGTTTCTATATTTTTGTTCTTGGTCTTTTATTTTTTAAATTTCAATTATATTGTATTGATTATACTATTACAGTTGTCCCGGTTTTTCCCTCATTACCCCCCTCCACTGAGTACCCTCTATTCCTTCAGGAAGTTGCCAAACCATTGTTCATGTCCATGGGTCGTGTGTATAAGTTCTTCAGCTACTCCATTTCCTATACTGTACTCTACATCCCTGTGGCTACTCTGTAACTACTTATTTGTACTTTTTAATCCCCTCACCTCTTCACCCATTCAGACATAACCCCTTCTCATCTGGCAACCTTTTTCTTAAATAAGACTTTTCACATTTCATATAATAATGGTTGGTGATGATGAACTTCTTTAGTTTTTTCTTGTCAAAGAACCTCTTTATCTGCCCTTTGATTCTAAATGATAGCTTTGCTGGGTGTAGAGATCTTGGCAGTAGATCCTTGCTTTTCATGACTGAATATTTCATGCCAATCCCTTCTAGCCGACAAAGTTTCTTTTGAAAAATAATTTCAGTCTTATGGGAATGCCCCTGTAAGTAACTACTGCTTTTCTCTTGCTGCTTTTAAGATGGTATTTTTGTATTTAGCCTTTGGCATTTTAATTATGTGTCTTGGTGTGGTCCTCTGTGTGTCCACCTTGTTTGGGACTCTGTTCTTCCTGGACTTGCATTTCTATTTTTCACCAAATGAGCAAAATTTTCTTTCATTATTTTTTCACATAGATTTCTAATTTCTGCTCCTTCTCTTCTTCTTCTGGTGCCCTTATGATGTGATTTTATACCAGAGGCTCCTTACACTGTCCTCATTTTTTTGGAGTCTTTTTTCTTCTTGTTGTTTTTTATTTCCTTATATTCCAAATCATTGATTTGATTGTTGGCTTCATCCATCTACTGTCATTTCCTTATAAATTGTTCTTTATTTCAATTAGTGTACTCTTCACTTCTGACTGGATCTTTTTTATGATGTTGAGGTCTTCACTAAGTTCCTTGAGCATCTTATAACTAGAGTTCTGAACTCTGCATCTGCCAGATTGCTCATTTTCATTTTGATTTGTTCTTTATCTGGAGTTTTGCTATGTCCTTTCATTTGGAACATGTTTCTTCACTTTGGCAGCTTCCCTGTGTTTGTTTCTATGTATTAGGTAGACTGTACTATAGGGTCCAGGGGCACAGCCACCCCTAGAGGTGCACCCTTTGAGTGAGCTGAGTACACCTTCCTCTTGTAGTTGAGATGATTGCTTTTGGCAGGTCAATGGGAGGCATTTACCTATGCCAGTCAGCTACAAGGATACAAGGACTGGCTATGGCTACTGACCACCAACCTCTACCTTCTGTGGTGGATCAGCTGTGCAGAGGCAGGATAGTGGTACTACGATGTTGTCTGTAGCTCTCTCCGCTGGCTCTGGATTTTCATAGGTGGTTCAGGCCAAGGTCAGTCCTCACCTGTGTTCTTCCAGGGGCCACCATTCGTGAGCTATAAAGCAATTTGAAGATGTCTGCTACTTATGTTGGACTTGGAGATTCCAGGGGAAGCCAATCTATGAAGTTAGGTTTGCTGCTGCTAGTGCTAGGCGTGAGACCACTTAGCAAGTGGTATGGAGGCTGGGAGTTCACTAGGCTGGCTGTTGCTTCTTTGAGAGGATTCAGGAAGCTGTGAAGCATGAGTCAAGACTAACCATTCATTTGCAAAAGCCACTGTTAACTGCTGGGTGGGTCCATAAATTGGATGGGGGGAAGCCTCAGGGGATTTCCAGGGTGGGGCAAACTGTTAGCTAGGTCGATGGAGTCTCAGATACAGCTCCTGGTTGCTGGTTCTGTGGCTCTGTGGTGAGAGGGTTCAGAAGAGGGTCAGAGGGCCTTATGTCTGGGTGAAAGCTGTTCCGTAGTTCTTGCCTTGATGCCAGACGCTTCAGTTCTTTCTTGCATGTCGCTAGTGACTTTCAAGCTGCTACCAGGGTGCTGAAGCTCAGAGGGAGTGAGTCTGAGTAAGTCTATGTGTGGGTTCTATTAGAGGAACTGCTTGGGACTCCAGATGTTTCTTTCACCAACTCAATCCCCACTGATGTTTGCATCCAGAAGTTATAGGGACTTATCTTCCTGGCACTGGGGGACCTGGTGTTGGGCTGGGACTTCTTACTCCCAAGGTATCCCTGCCTAAGTTTTATCTATCGTACATGGAAGTGGGACCAGTCTGTTCTGTGTCTCTGCTGCTCCTACCAGCCTGGATGGTTGTGGTTTCTTTAATTCTGTAGTTGTCAGACTTCCATTCAACTTAATTTCTGACAGTTCTGAGTGATTCTACAGGTTAGTTGTAATGTTGATGTGGTAGTGTGAAGAGATGAACTGTGTTTACTTAAACCTCCTGGGAAGTCTCTGTTCTTGCTCCTTTAAAATGTTGTTAAAATCTCCATCAGCTTTTTAAATCTTAGCATCACTTATTGAATGATTTACACTGAATAAACAGGATGGAAGTTCATCTGGAGATATCCTGAGAGTTCTAAGTGTGGACAGGATTGGATCAGATCTGCTTTGTATTCTTGCTTCTCAGGAAAGAATCATTTGGAGAAGGCTGGAAAACCAATCAGGGGGCTCTTGAGAAAGTGCAGCCAGAAAGTACATAGGGACAAGAGAAGTTAACATAATAAAAGATTAAGTAGATAAATCAATAAATAAACCCAAGTTACAATAAGAAGACTTGATGATTAGCTAGTCACAGTTGTTATACTACCTTTACCTTGCTCTTCTATTGAATAACTTTGGAGGCTAGAAAAACTGGGTATTACATTTTTCATCATTTCCTCTTCATGCTTATTTTTATTCTTTATTTCTATAGCTGATCATTGTCAATGTCTTTCTCACCATTCGTTATCATCTGCTCTTCATTTTGGTGACTTCCATCTTCACTGCTAGTCTCTAGCATCTTTCTTTTTAGGAATCTTTTCCTCTTGTCTTTTTTTTTGGTTCACCAGTCTTTTCTTGACCTTATTCATTCCCTCAGGTGTTAGGTTACATCTCACCTCATCTGTGGAGCTTTCTTAATTTTCATTAATTCAATACAAGAGTTGCCAGATTCAGAAATAAATAAATAAAACAGTAAAAGATAGAGTGCCCAGTTAAAATTAAAAGTCAGATAAACAATAGATAATAGAAATATATCCCATGAAATATTTTGAACAAGTTTATACTAAAAAATTATTTAAAATTCAGCCCCATGGCAAGCCTGACAGAAGCATGAGACCCTCCTCCTGCCTCTCCGCCTACTCCATCCTCTACCGCCTCAGCTTCCTGAGTGAGCCCAGTAACCACTGGAGCAGCTTCTGTTGCAGAGCAGGAGCCAGATGGTCAAAGAAGCCCAGCAGCCCCAGCAGCTGAGGAATTGCCTGGCTCCTAAACTGACTGGCACAGTGGAGAAACCACCTCGAAAATGGAAAAGTAGAATGGATATCTGTCTATAATTCTATACCAGTTGAAAGAAAAATAGGGACTCTCATCAAGATGGGAGCATAGGTAAACATGGCTCACCTCCTTGCACAACAAAGCAAAAATTACAACTAAAATACAAAACAACTATCACCCAGAACCCTCAGAAAATTATCCTATATGGAAGTCCAAAAACCAAGGAATTAAAGAAGTCACATTAGTCCAGATGGGTAGGAAGGGCAGAGACATGGAGATGCATAATGGGCAGTCCCACGCCTACATGTGGTGGATGAAAATCAGGAGGGATACCTTTGAGAGTGAGGGATCCCAGAACATCCGACTCAGTGTTCCAGTGCCAGGAAGATAGGTCCCCATAGCTTCTGGCTATGAAAACCAATAGAGGTTGAGGTAGAGGAAGAAACTGAGGGTTTCTCAGGTATTTCCTCTTACAGGACCCAAAATGGACTTAGGACTTATGCAGACTCACTCCCTCTGGACTTCAGCATCAGGGCAGTAGCTGGAGGGTCCCCAATGGTACACAGGCAAAAAGAAGTGTCTGGCATCAAAGTGAATGCTGGCGGAGAGCTTTCTCTTGAGCAAAGCTGAAGATGCCAGGCAATGGCCATAGTCCGTTTCCTGAGCCCTCCCCTGTGGGAGCGACTTCTTTGCGAGTCCCCCCAGTGCCATGGACACTAGTGAATGAATAATGACTTAGACATGCTGGATCTGATTGGGGGAGGAGGAGTGGGCTGAGGCCAGTTTCTCAGGAGAGACAAAGGCCAGCAATGGTCAGTTTCTCCGAGGAGAAAAAGGCCCCCAACATCTTTCTCCACAGTCTTTTATTGGGTTGTAATACACAGGAATACAGGGCGGCAAGGATCAAACAGTAGATAACACTTCAAAGAAATCTGAGGGCTTCAAAGTCTGAGTCAGTGTCTGTCAGGAAGAGAGTTGCAGAAACTTTGGGAGACATACTCATTTCCTCTTGGACCCTTATCATATGAATGAAAACACTCTTAGCAGAGCAGATTTCACAGGTTTATCAACAGGTCTTTGTGATGCCAGATTTTTCCCCAGGACACGCTCTAGCAAGGCAGGGAGCTACACCTCTCCCCAGCAGGTATTCAGGCTTAAGGGGATTAGAGCTGGGAAGCACTTCTCCCAGAGAACACAGGGACTTGAGCTATGTCAAAGCCAGGGGGCAAGAGTCCATTGCTCTTTGTTGCAGCCCCTGGAATCCTTCCATGAAGGCCTGCCAAGTGATCGAGTCTGGCTTAGGTTACCCCCAGCCGTGAGGGGTCTTACCCATCATTGACTTCCGACCAAGCTTTGGGGACAGGGAGACGAACTGAGACAGCATTTGCTACTAGAGACAAGCTTTGTCTCCTGTGGCTCGCATTCCAGGGGTCGTCTCTCACCCTTAGCCACAAGGGATCGAGATATAATTTCTAAAACCAGGCAGAGTGGTCTATAACACTCCCCCTTACAGAGCCGTAGAGCAGAGCCACCATATGTGAGACTCCATCAACCTGGTTTACACAGCTGCCCTGCCCTGGTGATTATCTAAGGCTCCACACCATCCAACTTATGGTTATGCTTTTTTACAATAAGCCATGTTACTAAGATAGAGTGTTAAAGCAGTCTACCTAATAGATAGAAACAAACACAGGGAGGCTGCGAAAATGAGAGACAAAGAAGTATGGCCCAAATGAAAGAAAGAAAAAAAAAACAAAAATAATTAAACACAATGGAGGCAAGCAATCTATCAGATGCAGAGTTCAAAACACTGCTTATCAAGATGGTTGAGGAACTCACTGGGTATTTCAACAGAATGAAAAAGACCCAGGCATACATAAAGTTTACACTAAGTGTTATAAAGAAAAATTTACAGGGAACCAATAGAGGAGTGGATGAAGATGAGAATCAAACCAATGATTTGGAACATAAAGAAGAAAAAAATATTCAATCAGAACAGCAAGAAGAAAAAAAAGTCCAAAAAAGTGAGGATAGAATAAGGAACCTCTGGGACAACTTCAAGTTAAAGAACATTTGAATTATAGGGGTGACAAAAGGAGAAAAGAAAGAGAAAGAAAACTTCCCTAATTTGGTGAAGGAAATACACATACAAGTATAGGAAGCACAGAGAGTTCCAAACAAGATGGAGGCAAAGAGGACCACAGCAAGATACATCATAATTAAAATGCCAAAAGTTAAAGACAAAAGAGAATCTTTTAAAAGCAGCACAGAAAATCAGTTAGTTACCCACAAAGGAGTTCTCATAAGACTGATAGCTGATTTGTCAAAAGAAACTTTGCAGGCTAGAAGGGACTGGCCAGAAGTTTCAAAGTGATGAAAAGTGAGGACCTACAACCTAGGTTGCTTTACCCAGCAAAGCTATCATTTAGAATGGGAGGGCAGATAAGCTGATTCCCAAACAAGGTAAAGCTAAAGCTTAGTGATCATCATTGCCAAGCCATTATTATATGAAATGTTAAAGGACTTATTTAAGAAAAAGAAGAAGATCAACTGGAAAAGGGAAGCAGACCAGGCACTCTGAGTGGACCTTTTCCCAGAAAGCATGGACAGACTGATGCTGGCTCTCGGCCAATATGAACAAAATTTCCTCTGCTCTAAGCTGAGTCTAAGGCATCATCCCTTGCTAACAGGCTGCTTTTGTGGAGGGTGCTGGCAGGATAGAACTTGTGTCTTCTCTCTGATCTGTACTGTGCCTAGCTAGTGTCTTTGTCCATGCAAAAGACACAAAGAGAGCTGAATATGCACACAGTCAATTAAACACTTCCAATTAAGAAAAACAAATAAACTGCTATCTTGGGATACTAGCACCAAAAATTGTTAATAATATAACTGGATGTAATTGTCTGGTAGTCTTCCCATAAACTCTGTCCATCATCCTGGAGATTTTAGAAAAAAAAAGAAGTTCAAATATCAAATGGCCAACAGACACAAAAATAACTCCCTTCCTTCCACTTCAGGGTTAAAGTGATTCAACACGAACAAATTATAAATACCAAAGTTGTTTGAGGAATGCTGACCTCAGAGAGCTGTACAGGGAGGCAAACTAAAATATATGAAAGCAGTAACCTCCCTTTCAAACCACCAAGAAAACTGTATCAAGGACACAAAATTTTAGCTACATATAGGACGATGAGCTTAAATGTTTGGGAATAGGAGAATTTCTATATAAAAGAACAAGCCCAGAATGGTCTTTAGGAAAGAGTAGGATAATCTGGTAAAAGATTTATTTTACCAGATTATCCTACTAAAACTAGATTTATTTAATCTGGTTTTCTTGGGGAGAGCTACTAGGTATATTTTAGAATAAAAATGCATTTTTATTTCAAGTGAGAGAAATAATCTGTATAAGAAGAGGAATTCCTAAAGAATAAGAAAATTATTTGCATACAAATATCCTTAGTGGTAAAAAAAATAAGAGGGACTGAGAAGAACCCAGAACATTTTCAGTACTACAGTATTTCTCCCATTAAATGTTGGCACAATAAACCTGCCCATCACTACAACCAAACAAGCTTCACCACTAGTAACTATGAAAACAGAACAGGTTTTTAAACTATCACTTATAAGCAGAAATTTGCCAGGCTGGAATTGTTTTCTTATTCATAAACATTAATAATAATGTTATTTTGAAAGAATACCCAAATGAAGTCAGTGATTTAAATGAGAGAAAAGAAAAAGAAGATGATTAAAGCTATAAACATTAACTTGACAATAAATTCACAACTATCAACATTTGAACCTAAAAAACGATAGGCAAATAAGCAGAACAGAAACAGAATCATAGATATGGAAATCATTTGGAGGGTTATCAGCTGGGAGGAGGGAGGGGAAGAATGGGGAGAAAGGTGCAGGGATTAAGAAGTACAAATTAGTAGGTTCAAAATAGACAGGTGAATGTTAAGAACAGTATAGGAAATGAAAAAGTCAAAGAATTTATATGCATGACCCATGGACATGAACTAAGTGCGTGACTGCCAGAGGGAATGGGGGTACCAGGTAAAGGGAGGCAAAGGGGAATAGATTGGGACAACAGTAATGGCATAATCAGTTATATATATATATATATATATATATATATATATATTTAAATTCAAATTTAACTGAGTGCATTCTATACTTGATTTGGCAAGACTAGATTTGGAACCCCTGCTACATGCTCCTACATAGCTCAGTGAACTGAGCACTTTTCACCTAACGTAATATAATTGTTTAAATCACCCTCTTTCCCATTAATCTGCAGAATAATATCCAAGTTTACCTTTCCTCACTGAGCTTCCTCAGGCACCTACCTAGTGCAGTGTCTGGCACAGAGTGAATGTTCCATAAACTTTTTTTTTATGGAAAAAAAATGGTTCCTCTTCATAATAAAAATGTAAATATTGAAAAAAGTCAACGAACACAAAAGTCTACAGACAAATCAATGAACTTTCTAAATCTGTGCTCCTCGTCTTATTTTGACCTTATGCTCTCGTGTTGCACTCATTCTGAGACTGAACAGTTGAAATCATCCTGCAGCAGCCCTGGCAGTAGAAAGATAGCCTCGGGCTACCCTGAGCCTTGGTGGCATGAAAGCATTCCTTCTTCTATATTCCTGGACTTACAATGCACCTCCTGAAAGCCCAAGGCTGTCCCTCTATCACTAACACCTTTAATTACTGGCTTCACCCTGATCTCTGCTAACCTCAACAAGGCCAGGGGGAACTATATCATTTAAATTGTGATATTTCCTAGTTAGTGCTTATCCATTTTTCTTTCCTTTTCCAAGTCAGAAGGAAATAGATGGGAATAAAAAGCAACTTGATTCCTCACTCTGTGGCTTTTCTACATAACCTCAACCTAATCTCACAGTGTTCTTTCCCTTCAGCATCATTTTACCTCTGGTTACTATAGTGACCACTTTCTACACTGCTATTTTGCTTTTAGTTGTGTCTCTCAAACCCTCTTATTGTTCAATATTGGGATTTGGCATTATACCCAGTAATCTAAAAACTGTGTTTTTCTCTTGAAGGAATTTGTCACTTGACCATCTTCTTCTAGGTCCTGTTTGTTTTCAAGTTATTACGAGTTCTCCAAGAACTCACTCTTGCCTATTTTTACTTAGTATCCAGGATCCAGTTAAGTATTTTTTCTTTTCAAGCTGCCAACAGTTAAGTCTGTAATACCTGATAGTTTACTAAGTAAAGCAATTTAGTTCTTTCTGAGTCTTATTTCTCTCCCATAAACTATCCCTGGGTGGCCTTGCCTTTTATTATACAACTAACAGATCTATCAGTGTGTGGCTTTTGAATAAAAATAGCCTTTTTTCCTCTTGCTCACAAAAGGGTACTATTCAATATTTCTAAGCAACTGACTCAAACAGCAGCCTACAGATAAACTAATACTTTGTATAGAAGAAACACATAATGACAAGTTTTTCAAGCAAGCATTTTGTTTTAAATAGTTCCAGCTTTCAATTTTATAAGATGCTTGATGAATTGACAGTAAAAAAAAAAGAAGTAAAAACTGGCAGAATATAAAAAATAATCTGTATTATTATCAGACTTCCTGTGAAATACTTAGTTGCAGATTTTATAAGCTCTGTAATACCTAAAGTAGCATGATGATGGGAGGTCTAGAACGTGGCCCACCAAATCATAACATCAAATTTTAAATTCCACATCTACCAGTTACTAGCTCTATTATCCCCACTACTGTCCCTTTCAGATAGGAAGATTCTCTTCTAAACATTCTCTTCTAAACATCTTCTCTTCAAAGATTCTCTTCTCTGCGTGAAGGAACCAGTGCAAAATCCCTTACCAGAACTCAGTACATTTCCTTCTATGGTATCAGCGAGACAAAGATAGCTCTTCTTGAGTAGTTTAGCCCTGAGTTAGCACCCAAAACAGTGCTCAGAAAGCCTAGTGGATATTTTGCCTCTGGAAATAAAATGAGACAGTTTCTGACACACACAGGTTCCCTGCTGACCAAGTGCAAGAAGAGCCCACAGTCTAATTCCCTGGGGTGAAGCTGTGAAATAAACGCAGCAAAAATCCCCTTCTGTCTTTTCTTTCCAATCTTAAAAAAAAGCAAAAGAGGCTTAATATTTACTAAAAGACTTAACTTCTTAGTCTTTGTTCCAGAACTCAAGTATAAGACTGGCGAGTTTAAGAATATCAGGGTCTGAGCCAGGGAAAGTCGGGACCAGAGACCTTCCAGAGACAGTGGTATTGGACCACCATCCAAAGGGTAATAGGGCAAGGGACCTCTTGGGGAGAGGAAAATTGGAGAAGGGGTTTTCATATCTAGTTGATATTGCTCATCAGCAAGATCAGGAGTCTCCGAGTCAGACAGCTGCAAAGGGTAGTAGCCATTTGGTCTCTTCCAAGGCCGCAGGGTTTGTATTATCTATTGGCTAGGGTATTTTGGATGCAGTTTTGTGGGCCATGCAAAGCAGGTAGGCTCTTAAAAACTATGCTTTTGAGGCTCTATTTAAAGCAACTGAATGTGTGAGAATTTGAGTTTGGTTCTCCTAGCTTGCTGTGAAGAAATAAACAACACTGGGGCCAATAACATAGAGGTTATCTTTAACTCATTTATATAACAAAGAGTCACACTTTCAGAACCTTTACTTACAATTTTATTGTCCAGTCAATTCAAGAGCTGATCATATCAAAGGCAATGCAAGGAAAATGACGGTGATAATAGTAACCATGGTGGCGGCATTAATTAGGTGAGGGCCTACCATGAATCTCAGGAGAAGCTGAAAGAACTGGAAGCTTTAATCCCTTTCCATAGATAAGGAGACTAAGTCCCAAAGCAGTGTATACATGGAGATTCAAACCCAAACAACAGTTTAACTATAAATCTGTATTTATCCTCTACACACACTCCTTTCTGATCACCAAATGGACCTTCACACTGAAATTCACCCAAATTTTCTGCGAGGTTCTGCACAGAAAATTTCATCTTTCAGGTGCTCTGTTCCTCTGGAAGAGAACCATCACTTAAACACTGGTCGTGCAGATTTTGAAAAGCGGCTTTTGATGTTCTAAAATGGCTCATCATTTAAATACTATTGGATTACATTAAAACTTGGAGAAGCATTCGGGGTACAATTGGAGAAATTTAAATATGGTGAATGATATCATGAAGTAACTGTAAATTTTCTTGGGCCTGATAATGGTTGTGTAGTTATGGAAAAGACAGTGATAATTTTAGGAGCTCTAGAGATAAATATCGAAAAGTGAAGCATCATAATGTCTGTAACTTACAGACAGAGAGACAAAGCCAAGATGGCTATATGTTGACAACTGGTGAATTTAGGAAAGGAATATGAATACTCCATTTTCTATTTTTAGTTTCTTATAGATATGGATGTTTCTTAAAATTAAAAAAGACATTTTTACTGTTTTCATGATGTTTCTCTATATATTGCTATTGAATAAAGATTATTTATCCATACAACTTTTAAAGATTATTTATCAGTCATTTTGTCCATGGTGCACTAAAACTAAATTATGAAAAATCTTTCTCATGCATCAAAGCAAATTACTAAAGGGAATAGGAAATAAAAAAAAAAAAGAAGTGAAGAGTTCAAAACTGCTATTCAAACATTTCACTTGAACAGTAATTCTACCCTTAAAAATCTACCCAGAATTGAATGTGTATAAGGTCTTGCATGAATAATTATGAAAGCAAGGAAAATTTAGAATAACTTAAAATATAGGCATGGAGAACTAGTTAAATAAAGAAAGAATGTACTCATGAAAAATACAATGCTACCTTTAAAAATGATGTAGATGAATAATGATAAGATGTTTATATTGCTTATATTATACTCTACTCTGGTTATATAGATCTTATTTATTCGGAGGCAATAAAAATGCAAAACCCATGTATTACTATTTTAAACTCAAAACTGATTATATTTAATGAGAAAAATATTTGTCATGTATTGCTAAGAATTTATAAATATCTTAACATATTATATATTCAGAATTTTTTCATGGGTGTGAGTGTGTACATGGACAAGTGTGTTTGTTTAAATATATCTGAAACTTAGTAGGGGTTATCTCTGATAGTTTATGAATTATTTAAATTTTCTTCAGTTTGATTATATGTGTTTTATAACTTCTACAATGACTTTTTGGCTTTAGTAATAAGATAAAACATTAATGTAGAACGAAATACAGTTAAGCAGGATCTTGGATTTTGACAAACATATATGACTTTCCCAACCTTAGTGCCCTGTTATTTATACCATTTTATATAAGCCTGCAACTTTTGCAATGTACCTTGCTACAAATAATTGCACCAAATCAACAACTAAAACTCCTGTTTGTGACCACCTAAAGATGGGGGGGGGTGGGCTGGGAAGGGAGTAAAAGGCAGAAAACTGTACTTGAAAAATAATTAAATTAAAAAAATAGCAACAGGAGACACTAAGCCTAGCTGGGTTGCTGGGTAGATCACAGCAATTAGCAATGGTAAGCAAGCAGGATGGATGATTTCTGAGGGAAGAGATGCATAATTTGATAGAGTAAAGCTAAATGCCTTTCAGTTACAATTTAGCGAAGACAGTGTTTTTCTACATAAAAATAGGGTCAGTATTATCAAATCAGTTGAAGAGGTTTTTAGTGCTAGCAAAGAATGTTTTAATAACTTAAAAAAGGAAAAAGTTGGGGATGACATTTAATGACAAAATTCAGGAGAAGCCTGCAAGAATTGATGTGGGAGGTGTCAATTTACAACATTTTCCCTTCATTACTTAGAAATATAATTAAAAATAAATTTGGATTCATTTGTACCTAAGATAAATGAATTAGGTACTCAGTTAATGTAAATTGGAAAACATGAGCAGAAAACAACAAATAATCAAATCATGTTATTATCCTTGTTTACTAGATAACTTAAAATGAGTTCACTGACTTAATTTTCACACTCACTTCTCTGTCCCTGGGTAAATAATGTATCCTCTCATAGAATCTGAAGAAGAGCATGCTCACAGAGAAGTGGAACAAGGATCAATTATAACCTTAATTGCATGTCTAACAGGGAACATCAAGTGTCATCAGGAATTTTGCCAGATTTCCATGAAAGACTTTTGGATTAATAGTCAGGAGAGATGAATATTAATCCCAGTTCTGCCATTTAAGTAGCCACATGATCTGTGTCTATTCACTTTTTCTTAAAGTGTCCTCATGTATAAAAACAGTACATCAGTCTTCTGTCAGAAATCAGTTAAACAGTAAATCAGTTTATCTGTCAGAGTCTTAAATATTTTCCTCATTAAAAATATTTTTATTGAAGTTATGTTTTACACCTTTTTAAAGAAAATAGTATTTCTAAAGTTGGCTAATTATTATTACTACTAACTTGGAATTATTTTTGCATATTGTAATAGATTTGTATTGAGAGATTTTCTTCTATTTTATTACACTTTTCTAGCCATTAAATGAAGACTAGTTTCATAGTTTGTATAAAGAAAATCAAGTAAAACACCATGTTTTAAAATAATTAGTTGGCCATAAAAGTAGTCATTTTTTTTCCTGTAAATGGAGAAAATTTAGAGTGGCATAGAGAACATTTTCATATGTTACCTGGAAATACTAAATAATAACCTATTGTTACTAATAACCAACTACCTTTTAATAGTGACACTCCTATTTCATAAGGGCTTGTAAACTGTTCAGAAAATCTGATGTTACTCTTGCCCTCAAAATTCATCTATAGAGAATCCTTGGATAGATTTGCTAACATTCACAGATGGAGACCACTTTAACTAAGTTTATCAATGAAGCTTTTGTTCTAGATAATGTTTTTCCATTCATTATTTGACAGAAAAGTGAACCCCTTTCAAAATTACAATCAAAGCAAAAATCTATCTTGAAAAGGGTGTCTAATTCTTTGTATTAAGTCTTTTTTACAGGAGGTTAAGAGGAGTAATTAAGTTTTTCATTAGCATCCTCCAAAAGAATTTCATTTTCTTGTGCTGTTTTCACATTTTGGTAAAGCAATTGCAAATTTCTACAATTGTCAATATATAGCTTACAAACATACCCTTTAGCAATTTGTTTCCCTTAGGCACAGCTGCAAAACTGTATATTAAAACTCACTTCTCTTACTTGCCAAATTAGAATAATATTAATGGATTTGCAGATCCTTGATTGCAAATAAAACTTTTGTTTTTTTTTCTAGTAGAAATGAAAAAGGCATTAGTTTTCACATTTCCTTAGCTAATAATCATGGAAAGAGCTTTAATTTGGAGTCCAGCACTCTTTCCAATTCTCTTCCTCTCTACAAAGGCAGGTATTCTGATGAAGTAATAACTGCCCAATCTGTCTTGTTCACAGGGCGAGCACTGCACAGTAGGTGAAGCAAGTAAACTGCAGGATGGCTTTATCCTTCTTTCCCCTGCTGCATATTTTATGGCTGTTAATGTAGCTTCATTCCTTGTTAAAAGCATTCTCCAGGCAACTTGACAGATGGGACTGATTGTGTGCGCGCGCATGTGTTTATATGCTATTTTCTAAGCAAGAACAAATCTGTCTTTTTCAAAGTCTCTAGTGAGAGCTCCATAGAGCTGTACGTGTTTCAGGGTTTTTTTTTTGGGGGGTGGGTGGGTATTAAATGGAAATTTCATATACAGGGTGTGGTACAAATAACACCCCTTTTTATTACAAAATTTTTTATTACAAAATCATAAGCATGCAATTCTGTAACATACCAATATCACACTCAAGCACACCATATAACATTTGGGGTAAAATCTTCAAATTAAAACTATAAATTATTACACCCATATGATTACCCTACCAACCACACTCAAGAGGCATTACTTCGATTGGACCCTGTATTGAAACTTCAGTTTCTAAAAATATTTTTGCCAAAACATCTCAAATATTAAACTATTCTATTGATAATTTAAAAGGAGAAATATATATATGGTCCTATGCATTCTTAAAAAATGTAAGGAAATTGCCAGTACTTACACATCCCAGATGATTGCTAGGGACAGTTGACATTGCTTTAAGCACCTGGGGGATCACAGGCTGCAGGGTGATAAATGTGGTTGACACGATGATATAAGTGCATGTTGACTTAAATCTCTCCCGGGAACTAGTTTTACATTGTCCTCACACTCAGAGCTGCCATACATTAATAATCACCAAAATGATTAACAGCATTTTTAAACCTTTTTCTATATTCATGAGCATGTGATTGTGGTAAGATTTCATATTTTTAATTGTACTATTTATTTTGCATCTTCTAAGAAAATGTAAAGGCCCACACAAAATATGTAAAGCCAGACTCTTCAATACAGTCCAAAACTTGCAGTGATATATCAAGTGTTTGCTTATAATTTCCAAACTCCTTAACTCAGAGTTCTCTTGGACAGCCTCTTTTCTAATGGTAATTGACCTAGGAAAAAGAAATTCTGCAAACTATGGTTATTTTTCACATAACATGTATTAATGGGGGTGGCTATAGAACCCACTTAGGCTTATATCTACCCCTACTGTTCCAACATAGCGTAAGAACAGTAATTAATAAAGAACGGTAAAGGAAAAGAGAACTATTTAATTGGAGGCCATGCAAGTCAATGAAGCATTTATCTATGAAGAAAATCTGTCAGTAAAGGACTTAGCTGGCAAGAAGACGGTGGTAGGGAAGAATTTGGAAAAGAAGATTAGTGGCTGCAATAATAAAGTCCCTTAGAGCAAAATATTCAAAATAGTAGCCTGGCCTTTCTCATTCATTTCCTCCTCTCCCGGGATGCTGTGAGTCACTCTCCAATCCAGAGCCCTTATAGGAAGAAACCATTCATTCTTCCAGTTGCTGGAAGGTTGCCTGCTAATAGTTCAAAGGTGCATCCCTCTCTGGGCCCTGCCTTTAACTGAAGGAAATTATCTCACCTAGGTTACACTCTTCCACTAATTGGTTGATGTTGGTTTCACAGCCTAGCCACCTTGCTTCACTTTGGCCTAATTCTGCAAGGCTTTGCCAGCCCCAGTGCTATCCCGAGGCTCTGCTGAGGCCTCTGTTACAATCTCATTATAGTTTAATTTCTCTCTCTACCTAGCACTCCCAACAGTCCTATCTTTATTTCTGAGTCTGTTTCCAATGATCCCAACCTAAGACACACTCCGTTCCTTAATCTACACTGCTATGAAGTTCTCCCAAATGTCCCCTCCACTGTCTCAACCACCAGATTCCATGAACCCTTAGTTTTCTTTGTAGCTTTTATTTAACTCTGTTGAGCAGATTTTTTTCCTTGCACCCTTTCCCCTTTTGTTTCAGTAAATTCACTTTACCCTCATCTTATTTTTACCTCTCTAAATGTTTTTTTTGTAGTTTATTTTATTAACCTAAGTTTTGTTGTTGGTGCTGACAACAAAACTGTTCTGACCTTGCTTTGTACTTTTTCTTGGGAAATCTCATTTATACCCTTGGCTTAAGTTCCCATGTTAATGGCAAAATCGCCTGAATCAACATATTTAGCTCAAATATATGTCCTTTGTTACAAGAGCTCACTCGGTATTATTCCCCGGATATTCTTGGGCTGCTCCTGAGAGCTGTTTTTTTCTGCCTTGCACAGTGAGCCCCACCCATCAACCCTTTATACTACTGCCAGAGGCGCCACCTTCAAAGCATCAACACTGACTGCTATTGTCATTGTCCTATTGTTGTTGCTTTAAGAAGGGGTCGCTCCATTTTAAGGTGATAAAACTTTATGATGTTCTCTCTGTCTAATGTCTCTCATGCAAACATTTCCCTCCTGCCAATATAGCACGAAGAGAAAGGTCCTATGAGTCACATAGAAAAAGATTGTAATACTGGTTTTCCCTTTAGTAACCAACTGTGGTCACTGTGGAAAAGTCACTCAACTAACTTCTTGGCCCCTTAGTTTCTCATCTCTCTTACAGAGATATCATAAAGGCCAAGAGAGAAAATGTGTGTATAAATGTACTTGGACTACATAAAAGTCACTCAATAAATGTTAATTTCCCTCTCTTCTGTCCTTCTTTTCCTCTCCAAGTTATGGTTCCAGCTATGATTTAAACAATTAAACTCAGTTCCTAAATTCCAGATAGAAAGTGCTCAGCCAGATGAGAAAAATGCAAAATAACTAACAAGTGTTGGCTAGGATGTGAAAAATTCAGTTTGTTTGTACATCACTGGTGGAAATGTAAAATGGAACATAGTCACTATTGAAAATAGTATGGCAATCAGTCCTTAAAAAATTAAAAGTATACCTTATGACCCAGCAATTCTCCTTCTCAGTATTTATATGAAGAAATCCAAAACACTAATTTGAAAAGCTATATACACCTCTTTTTTCATTGCAGATTTACAATAGCCAAGCCATGGAAGCAACCTAACTATCCACTGATAGATGATTGGATAAAAGATGTGGTACATTTATACAATAGAATATTACTTGGCCATAAGAAAGAATGAAATCTTACTATTTGCAACACCATGGATTGACCAAGAGGGTATTTTGCTTAGTGAAATAAATCAGAGAACTACAGATGCTATGTAATTTCATTTGTGTTGGAATCTAAAGAATAAATGAAACAAACAAAAAAGAAACAGACTCATAGATACAGAGAACAAAGTGATGGTTGCCAAGGGGACCAGGTGAAAAGGTAAAGGGACTAAGAAGTACAAACTGGCAGTTACAAACTAGTATAGAGATGTAAATACAGCATTGGGAGTATAATAAATAATATTATAATAACTACGTGTGGTGCCAGGTGGGTACTAACTTATCAGGGGGAATCACTTTATAAATTATATAAATGTCTAGCCATTATCCTATATACCTTTAAGTAATATAATATCAAATGGCAATTGGAATTGAAACTTAAAATAAAAATAAGTTTAAAAATTAAAAAATGAAATTATTGTATAATCAAACAATTCCACTCTGGATATATGCCCAAAAGAATTTAAAGCAGATAGTCAAAGAGATATTTGTACACCCATGTGTGTGGCTACATTATTCACAATAGTTAAAAGGTAGAAGCAAACCATGTATCCATCAATTGATTAATAAATGATATCAAATATAGATAAAAAGAAATATTATTTGGCCTTAAAAAAACAGGTATTCTCAGTACACATGCTGCAATATGGATGAGCCCAGAGGACATTATGCTAAGTAAAATAAGCAAGTCACAAAAGGACAAACACTGTATGATTGCATTTACATGAGCTTTATAGAGTAGTCAAATTCATAGAGACAGGAAGTAGAATGGTGGTTGCCAGGGGTTGGGGGAAAGGATAATGAAGAGCTGTTGTTTTGTGGGTAAGACATTCAGTGTTGCACAATAAAAAGAGTTATGAAGATGGATGGTTGTGATGGTTGCACAACAGTATGAATGTATTTAATACCACTGAATTGTACACTTAAATATAGTTGAAATTATAAGTTTTATATTGTGTTTATGTTAGCAAAATTAAAAATAATTAAAAAAAAGGTTTTACTTAAAAAACTATGGTACATTTACACAGTAGAATTCTATGCAGCAGAAAGAAAGAAGGAGCTCCTACTCTTTGCAACAGCATGGATGGAACTGGAGAGCATTATGCTGAGTGAAGTAAGCCAGGCAGTGAAAGACAAATACCATATGATCTCACCTATAACAAAAACCTAAATAACAAAACAAACAAGCAAGCAAAATATAACCAAATTCACTGAAATTGAGAACAGTCTGACAGTGACCAGAGGGGAGAGTGGATGGAATTCCAGGGGGAAAAGGGAAGGGTTTACAGGAACAAGTATAAAGGACACATGGACAAAAACTAAGGGGGGTGGAAAGAGGAGGGAGGTGGGGAGCACTGAGGGGGTGGACTGGGATGGGAGTAAAAGACAGAAAACTCTACTTGAACAACAATGAAAAAGGAATAAAAAAGATTTTAAAAATTGTTTAAACAATAAAACAATTATCAAAATAACACCAGTAAGACTGACGAATTTCATATCAGAAAAAAATGGAATATATAAGACACTAAAATGGCATCTTTGAAGTGTTGAAAGTCTAATAGGTCTGTTTGGAAAGTATCTGTAGGGAACTGTTTCACATGGCATGGAAATGTAGCTCAGCCTCCACGTGGAAAACCAGTGGGGAGCAAGCGGCATGCAGGACCACAACCATGGAGAGGTTTTCTTGTGGGGAATAAGGCCGGCATTGTACCTAGACTGCTATGAGACTTGCTTTTGCTAAAACTTCCTTATCCTGAATTGAAGCAGAGAGTGCTTACTGTAACTTCCTAAAATCTGTGCTAAACCTTTCGAGTATGAAGTGTAACCAGTTCAACCACTTTTCCCCTTGGTCTGCAACATCCTTCTCTTTCAAGTAGTTAACAACATTCTTTCCTTTGTTATCTGTAAAAGGTAATCACCTGCAGTGAACCTGTACATAGTAAATGAGGACCATCCTCAACGTAATGTACCCAGGGAAACAATAAAAGTCTGTCCAGGCAGGGGCTGGGGCCTTTCTCTCTCTCTCTTAGACAATGGCCATGCCTTCCCTTTTTCCAGGACTTCTGTAGTTCATGTGTATTTGTTCATAGCAACCATAACACACAGATCCTGCTGGCTGGGATCTGCGTCAGTATCCAGCCATGTGCTATAAAAAATAGAGGCATTTACCAAAGATACAAGGAACATTGTACACAGGACAATGACGCCTCAGTCCCCTTCAAGGGGGACCTCACACGGTTTTCTCAGTCATTATCAGCTGCCCCATTGTATTTTACTGAATCTCATCGATGGTCTGACATCTCTTCTCTTTCAAAGGTGATTTTAATTTTGGGAAAAGCCAGAAGGCACAGGGCTCCAAAATGAGCCATACGGGAGCTGAGTCACCTGGATGTTATGTTTCACCAAAAAGCGTTGCACGAGACGTGATGATGTGATGCATGAGCCAGTGCATTGTTGGAATGATGCCGCCGATCACCAGTGTCCCACAGCTGTGAACTTCTGAATCATTTGAATAGTTTTCACAGAGGAATGTTCAAGCTTAACCCAAAATTTGATGCAGATTCATTGCTCTACTTGCGCAATCATTTTGAATGTGATGGCTACATAGTACATGTGCTCATTCAATGGCATGTTCTGCCCCCACTGAAAAGTACAGTGAAGTCATAATTGTTTACACATGCATATTCTAGTCCACTCCACTTGGCTTCCAGGTTACATCAGTGTTGTAAAAACTGTTCTTGTTATATATTAGCAATGACTGGACTTTTTTTTGAATAAGCCTCCAGTAAAATATATCCAGTAAAAATAATGTTCAAAAACAAAGATGAAATAAAGAATATTCAGAGAAATAAAAATTAAGAAAATTTATTCCCAGCACACTGGCACTAAAAGAAATACTAAAGAGAGTCCCAAATTGGGGGGAAAAATCCCAAATGGAACACAGATACCCATGAAAAAATGAAAGACAGTGGCCAAATTAACTATATGGTAAATATAAATGGATAAAACAATCATAGAAATGTCTTGAGTTAAAATCTTCTAAGATTCCATTAATATCAGATTATTATTAAAAGTAGTATGAGGTTATTTGTTTAATATATTGTATTAAACTGTAATAAGTCAAGGATGATTACTGGAATCTCTAGACTAACTAACCACTGTAAGATCAATTAAAAACAAACAACTAGAACAGGAATAGTATCACAGAAATGGAGACCACATGGAGGGTATCAGTGGGGAGGTGGAGATGGGAGAATGGAGGAAAAGGTACAGGCAATAAGAAGCATAATTGGTGGGTACAAAATGGACAGTGGGTGGTTAAGAACAGTATAGGAAATAGAGAAGCCAAAGAACCTGTATGTACCACCCATGGACATGAACTAAGGTGGGGGAATGCTGGAGGTAGGAGTGGTTTCTCCTACCCAATTTTTTTCTCCCCTTTATCCCCCCTCTGGCCTGTACTCCTCATCCTCCAGTATTCTCTGCCCTACCTTAGATCACATCCATATGGTATGGCAAACAGAGCAAGCAGCCAAAGAACTTATAAGTAACTAATTCAAAATTCAATAGAAAGCAATCAAAGGGGGAAAAGGAAACCTAATCAAGTGACTTAAAGGGGAAATAAATAGCCCCGGCTGACGTGGCTCAGTGGATTGAGTACCAGTCTGCAAAGCAAGTGGTCTCTGGTTCAATTCCCAGTCAGGGCACATACTGGGTTGTAGGCCAAGTCCCCAGTAGAGGGTCTGTAAAAGGAAACCACACACTGATGTTTTTCTCCCTCCTTCCCACTCTAAAAATAAATAAATAAATATTTTTAAGGAATGAAAAAATAAATAGTAACATGATAGATATAAACCCAACTATATTAGTAAATAATTATAAATGTAAATGAACTAAATATTCCAAGTAAAAGATCAGTATTATTAGACTAGATTCTTTAAAAGGCTATTATATGATGTTTACATAAAATCATAAGTGTAAGGACACAAGAAGACTGAAAATAGGATGCAAAAAGAAAAACATGCAGATAATATACAGATGATGTGTCAAAATTGCATACTTGAAACCTATATAATCATACCAACTATTGTTACTCCAATAAATTCAATTAAGAGATACATGCACATATTAACTAAAAGAAAACTGTTAGTAATTGTACTAAGAACAGAAAGATCAGACTTTAAGCATGACTCATCATTAGAAATAAAAAATAACCTTTCATAACCTTTCATGAGAAAGTGGTCAATTTATAAGAAATATAAGTGTTAATTGTAGTATCATTTGGCTGGCTTTTCAAGCAGTTTTTACTTTCTTCATTATACTTTCATGTATTGGTTGAAAGTCTTACAATGAGCATGAATTATATAATAAAATAAAACATGAAAGCTATTTTTATTGTGGACAAAAAAAAGAAAAAAGCAGTACAAAGATTTAAGAGTAATCTCTTTCTAAATAAAATATTTAAAATATTTGGTGGCTATTAATGCCCTAATTGCAGCCATGAAAATTAAGTCTATAGAGCTAAGGCAAGAAAAATGTAAAATAATACTAATGAAAATTAGGTTGAAAAATCTTACATAAAAGTGTTACTCTTATTTTTCTCTTAGTCTTATTTATTTAAGGATTTGAAGGTAGTCAAATAATTCTGAGTGTATTTGCTTCAAGAAGTTGGTAAAAGTACTTTAAGAGGAATGTGGGAATAACTCAAAGTGAAAAAAGCATTTATTCATTCATTTATGCAAAAATAACTTATAAGTAAATACTATGTGCCAGGTACTACTTGAAATTATTACTTGTGAGAGAGAGAGAGAGGAAGGAAGGAAGGAAGAAAAGAAGGAAGAAAGGAAGGGAGGGAGGGAGGAAGGGAGGAAGGAAAGAAAAAACATATCTCTACTCCCAGTTCTTGACAGGGCTCCTGAAACCCTCATAAAATCTTAAGTGAATAAGAGCACTAGCAGAATCTTTTGGTCTAATATTTAGTCTTTGATTTCAGTTCCTGACACAGGGCTCCTAAATCTCTTGGAGATGACAGAAGAGCCCTGGGTGGGCTCTTGCATAGCTTCTGGATGGGGGCTGGTCACTGGAAAGACAAAGCCATGATTAAATGAATTTTCAGCCTTATCCCCTGTTCTCCAAGAAAGGAAGTGAGAGTTGGAAGTGGAGTTAAAAATTGGTCATGCCTACATCAGTAAGCCTCCATCATATCTCAATTGTGCAGGATTCAAAGAGCTTCCTGGTGGTGAACATGTCCATATTCCAGGGAGATGACACACGCTAACTCCACGGGGACAGAAGCTCTTGTGCTCAGAACCCTTCCAGACCTTGTCCTATGTATCTCTTCATGTGGCTTTTCAACTGTATCCTTTATGTATCCCTCATGTGGCCTTTTAATAAATGGGTAAATATAAGTACAGTAAGAGTTCCGTGAGCTGTTCCAGCAAATCATGGAATCCAAGGGGAGGAAGTCACGAGAACCTCCAATGTGTAGCCAAGTTGTGGGGAACCTGGGGTCTGCTGCTGGTGATTGCCATCTGGTGTGTGTGGGTGGGGGCAGTCTCGTGGGACTGAGGGCATAACCTATGAGATCTGATGCTCTCTCCAGGTAGGTAGTGACAGCATTCAGTTAAATTGTGAGATGCCCAAATGCTATCACAGAAAATTGTATGTTGTAGGGGAAAAACCCACATACCTGTTGTCAGAAGCCTTGTTGAGGATGGTAGTAATGTGAAAGTAAAGGGAAAAATCGGAAAAGGAGTGGATTTTTCCCAAACACAGAGGCAAATAGAATATTTGTGAGCCTACTGTAGGAAATCATTTATGAGATTGCTAAGTGAAATAATAATAGGGCATATATAATTGAAAGGATTACACAGTAATAAAGACATCCTTAACCAAGTTACATTAAATTGAATTAACTATTCAAATTATGGGAAGTTTTAGGGAGATTACAACTGAAAAGTATTCTGAGTATAAGTAAGTCTGAATTTTAAAAATTATAAAACTACACAAAGATAAATCTGAACAACTTAATTCTATCGGGTTAATACAGAAAAGAGCTAAGGTAACAAATAAAGCCACTATGTTGAAAAGGATTCATAAATTCATCTGGCCTCCAAAGCTGGATTATCTTTATTAAGTTTCCAACGACTGACTAATTGTGACGTCTGAAGCTCTTGCTCTCAGTCATCTTCCGCCAGGCTTCTCAGCAACACTTGACACTCAGTGAATCTTTCTGCTTCTTTGTTTCATCTTCATTTATTTTTAGAACAACAACAATGGAAGCCAGTTTTACTCCTAGTTTTATGACTGTTACTCAGATTTTAATATGCAAAATAAGTTTCTAATTGAAAACTTAGTTCCTTAATCCATACCCAAAAGAGATTTGGTGTAAATACCTTCTAAAATCTTTTTAGCTTTAACATTTCTGATTCTATTACAATCTTCAAAATATATTTGAGGAGAAAGAGTCAACTCCAACTACTTTAATATGGAACAATGA
Source organism: Artibeus jamaicensis (assembly GCF_021234435.1). Lineage (NCBI taxonomy): Eukaryota > Metazoa > Chordata > Mammalia > Chiroptera > Phyllostomidae > Artibeus > Artibeus jamaicensis. The sequence goes on along the minus strand of NW_026522025.1, from coordinate 17,715,689 downwards.
GATTTTTCAAAGATGTTTCTTGCCATTTGAATAATCGTATTTACCCTTCCCACATTCTTAAGCCCTTTTTCCACTCACCCAAATACTGCCTGATTTCATTTCTTGTAAATGTCAGTGAGCCCTGAGGAGTGGGAAGCTCTTGCTTTGTGTCTGGATTTCACTAGATGGCACCTTGAAATGTTGAAATGTCATCTTCCAAAGTGAATGTAATTTACTCTGGTCTTAAAAGCATGATTATAATATAATTTATATTAATGGTTTATCAGAGGAATTAATATATTCATGTAGTGGCTAAATATGTCACAAGGCATAGAGTCTTACTCTTTTTATAAAGAATATGTTGTTGAATTAGGGCTCTAGCAATAAACCTGAGAGAGAATACAATATTTAAATTTATCTTTATGACCAAAATCATTTCATTATTATTGACAGAAAATTACTATCCTGAAATCCAGTTATTATTTTCCTTCCTATTTTTGTGATATAGCAGAGTTAACATAAAAAAATACTAAGTATAAATTTTAAATTACAAGACTACTTGGTATTATAGAGTAAGAGTCTCAGCACGCTGCTGAATTCTATATATTTAAGCATAGTAAAATAACATAGTATCTACTTGCTAGTTATTCCTGTCTCTGCAGACTTCTAGGTTGTGACCACTTTGACTTGCATTTTTTTCATGTAGCGGGCTCCTTTAAAAAAAAAGAAAATTTAAAAAATTTTAATTAACTGTACTTACAAAGTGACAAATACATCTAAATGAACATAATAAGCAAGAATTGATTGTGAAGAGCTTAATCAGATGCTTTTCTAATAGTCAGGTTACACATCCTATCAGAAGAATTCCACAAACACTACATTTTAAATACTTGAGCTGTGAATATGTAAATTCAGTGTGGAACAAAAGGGTAATTCTATTGTTCAATATTCCTTTCTAAAGCAATACTTTGATAGCAGCAAGGAAAATTCTTTGTATAGTGCTTTTCCTTGTTTTATTCCTGATAACTAAATAGTAAATGAGAAATGTATTTTCCCTTGTTTTCAAAAATTATGAAAACAAAATTTCTTTTAAAATTTTTATAATTTGCATTCTTATAGATCAGAGTTGCCATTTCTTCTAATTATTCTGAATAAATAAAGTTTTATGTCCTTACTATTACACCTTGATGCTGATTTGGTAATGCCAAGTGATCATTTAAAAAAATTGCTTTGATACTGGCACTTTTATATGTGTGTGTATTTATAACATAATATGCTTGATACACTATAATTATAACAATTGAGCCTAAAATATCCATATGTGTTTGTAATAATGAAATTTATTTTAGAAAAGTGATTTGCATGTGAATAATGCAGGTATTCACATTTATTTAATATTGCAGTTTGCACTTTATGCATTTACAGACTATGGTTGGTAGGAGAAATGAAAAATTACCTTGAAATGATTTGTTTGAATACTTGATGTAAAGCCTTTATAATTATAAAATCTAAGAATCTCTATATAATTATTACATATGGAGGCTGGGACTATGGTACGGAGCCTCAACTTATTAGGGGAGCAGAGAAGTCATCTAGTCTATGCGCAGAGTCAGACAAGACACTGCCTGGTGTATTTCAGGAGTCATAAACAGAAGCTTAGTTGTTATATTTCAGTGCAATTTTCTAATAAATTTTTTTTAAAAGGCATAAAAGGACCAAGAAAATATTCAATATCTGCTTAATAAAGTCAATTGAACATAGTAAAGCTTACATACTCAAAAATCACCTCTTGAAATTAGGAATCTAGAGTATTTTGGAAAATAAAAACTGTAGTGAAAATATTAAATAGCACTTAAAATGCTGGAAAATATGTATATAATTGATGCAATTATTTACTTGTATAAAACACATAATCTTAGAATAAATAAAGCTTAGCAAATTACATATTTAAGCTGAAGTAATTTTCCGATTACAAATGCATTATTAAAATAAAATAAAAATTAAATTTTATAGTATAATTCCCCTTAATACTTTTGTTTTTACTTTTATAGTAAAATTAAAAGTGATTTTCACACCTCCATTACAGTGTTACATTATAAAATGCTTTAAGTCCACAGTATATTACTCTGAATTCTGTAGATACACAAAGATATAGTCTTATTAAATACCACTTAATATAGTCTAGGTCTAGATAAGAAAAGTTGTTTATCTATTTACTATCTGTTTTAACATTTTTATCTGTAAAATTGAAAGAATAATTCAAGTGTCTCATAAGTAATATTTTAGGAAAATAATATAAAACAAATTCTGTTAAAGAAAAACACGTGCCCCAAATGGAGTCATTGGTGTTAAAGCCATCACATGTAATCTAGACTTCATACCTGACCTAATCACCTTCAGTTTTCTCCAGGAGTGCAATCTCAATTGGACAGTCTGGAATTTGGGGGTCAGTGTTGAGGAGGTAATTCATCATGGCCCTCTTCATCCCCAAGCCCCCCTTGCAAATGAAGTCGAGGCAATGTGCCTGATAAGATCTGGCCTTCCCCTAAAGGAAACTAACCTTGCCTGAAACAATGTTTTCTTTTTCTTTCTTCCTTCCTTCCTTCCTCCCTCCCTCTCTCTCTCTCTCTCTCTCTCTCTTTCTTTCTTTTCTTATAACATTTTTGTCCTGCCTAGTTTTTACCTATAAAAGCCTTTTATATTTTACAGTTTCGTGGAGCAAATCTCTATTTACTAGCTGGGATGTTGCCTGATTTATGAATAGCTTGATAAAGCCAATTAAATCTGAATTTCTGTTCTTTAACAGTTGTGAACAGCCAAGCACTCCCCTTAGTGCAGGGGTGTCAAACTCATTTTCACCAGGGGCCACCTCAGCTTTGAGGTTGCCTTCAAAGGGCCAAATGTAATTTTAGGACTGTATAAATGTAACTACTCCTTAACAATTAAGTGAGAGCTCAGTGCTGTTGCTGGGCAGAAACAAGGTGCCCAGCCAGATAAAACAAGGTGGAGGGCTGGATTTGGCCCATGGGTCTTGTGTTGGCCACCTGTGCCTTACAGGAAAAGTTATTGGTTATTTTATTGTTTTATTATAATAAGTAAAATTGAAAGCCTAAACATATTATTTCAGTACCCATGAAGTGATATATACCTAAAAATATATTACAGTAATCTTTTCTTATTTTGTTGAAAATAAAAAGTGCTTCTTCACTTTTTGGCAGATTCTCCATTGAATATAATGAAAGAAATATATGTCTCAATTTAGAACAATAAAATATTATTATTGTTATATTATTATATTATTACTATTATACTATGCCATACTGTAATCTAGTATACCATACTATATTATACTATTATAATAATAGTTATATTACTAATTGTAGTTATATGATTATCAGTTACATTAGACCTGCTTTTGTTCTTTGCAGTCCCTGGAACTGGACCCTGCTCTGGCTATAGTGCAACATGTACACTATTCAGAAAAGAAAGATAATGTGAGGAAGACCATTATATATGGTGTTGAATTTTTCTTTTATAAGATATCTAATATACTTAGTTAAGGTAACATTATTTCTTTAAGGCTAATTTTAAAGTGGAAGAAAAAGAGCCTTTTGGTTATAATAGAGATGAACATACTAGCCTTGATGGTTCCCTTTTACTAAGTAACTTAAAATATTTTCTTCAAAATATTCAAGCATCATTGTCAGTGCTATCAGGATCCAAGGTATAGTTCCCAGCCCTCCACATTCAAGTCCATTTTAAAAGACTTATTGGGAAGATTTATAAAAAGTTTCCTTGCTTAGGGTCCTACTTGGTTTGTGGTACTTTTGGTTTCCAGTTTCCAGTTAAGACTGGTTTCCAGTTAAAAACTTCTGGTTTCTAGTCAACATTCTTGAAATACCACTTCCTCACTTAGTCCTTAATCATATGTAAATGACACACACACACACACATGCACACACAAACCCCACTTATTGTATGTGTTAGGGGATGCTAATTCTCACTCGCTTGCCTTGCCCTCCCTGTTGCAGCTATTTCCTTCCTGCACTTTGCATATCTTTCTGTGACCCAGGCTGTATTTAACCTCAGTTTGACCTGCCCTTTTTACCTGCACCTCAAAAGTACAAAATACACATGAAAAGTCCTTAAGATATAAATTCCTACTTAAAACATGATCTCTCAGGCACGAGGACCTGTTCAGATATGCTGCTGATCAGTGTTTATCACTCTGTAGACGCTGCAATGTTTAACAAGTGTTGTTGCAGGGCTCAAACTATGGCTGCACAGTGAGCAGGCCAGATCCAGATGCAAAACCCTACAGCTTCCGGCTTTCCATCTTAATTATAAGTAAATGAGATGGCCTAATGCACGTGTTTAAATGTTCATTAAAATTCACTTATTGAATCCAGAGGGCACAGTGGGCATTCCTGATAATACTAAAGTTTTAGATTTAGGTTTCTGACTACTACATAAATAAAAAATAATCAGGGGGGTTGAAATATCAAGAATCCTTTGAAATAGATATTGCACTGATTAAAAATTTTAACTCTGTCTGATGGTTAATGTTCTGTTAGCATTTTTATGATATAATTACTAGTAATCCTTGACTATTTGAAGCTATAAGATTCTAGAGCTAATGAAGTACAGGCACTGTATATCAAGGGAATCTGATAAACATTAACCCAAGTATGAATTATGATACAGAACATATTTAGTTTGAATTATAAGCTTGAGGGAAATTTTAAATATATATTCTGCTCATTATTTTAGGAGAAATTTCACAACAGTCACCCTTAGCAACTGAGAATCTACTATATTCTGAAGGGCACCAGTGTCTTCAGAAAATGCATGCAGGTGCCAACCTAAAGAATTAAAGCCAAAGGGCTTTCTAAAAAACAGAAGACCATACACTCAACACTGGATTTTTGAGATCTGGGTGAAGCAAAAGTTGTCTTAAAAGTAGGTCCTCTAAGTCATTTAAATTTAAAGGCAGAGCTTTAAAGTCCAGATACAAAGACCTCCTAGAAACTAGAGGGCAAAACAGAATGCCTTATATGAGACTAAGACCTTCTTGGTATGCAGCCTGTGAGGGATCTGGAATACAGTAAAAATAAATCTCTAGAAAAACTTATATTTGAGGGACAAAGATCCAAAGCAAATTTAAATATAATCTGAGATGGTATGACAGAGGTGTGCAGAATATACTGTGGGAGCCTGGAGGAGGGGCACTCAGAACAACCCGGGGTTTCATGAGAGACTTCTGACCCAGTGATCAGTCAGTATCTTGGATGCCCCAAGTATTTTATATATGTTGTTGAAAAAGCAAGGTTTCTTAAATTTCTTCTGTATGTGTTCTACCTTGAGGCCACTAGAAAAACAGAATAAAAAAATGACAGAGCCTTGGGCTCACTCACCATAAGGCTTTTATTATTCCTTGTACGTCTACTGACCTCTCCAAATGCCCTACACTCTGCAGGGAGTGGGAGGGACACATACGTATAGAACTGTTGGCCTGGACAGTGCCCGCAAGAGAAGCCCTGCGCTGCGGGGAAGACTCTGGGCTAGATGTTCCACCTCTGCTGTCAAAACAGGTCTTGTTTTGATTCTTTTTAGTTCATATTCTCTCAACCATCATCTTAAGAAGTGAAAATTAAAGCCTTGCTTTATATAGCTGCACATACATCTGCATAAATCAACAATGTTTCCTCATTATCACAAACAATAGTTCACACTCAGTAACATTTCCTATGCACTTTTGAGATAGAAGTCATAAACTTAGAAAAGCCCTCAAATAGTACACCTTTCCTGTGAAACTCTATCATAGAGATTACTTCTTTATTCTTTAAAATGGTTTTGTTAGGTAGGTCTCATTTACCTCTTTTCATGGATGAAAAACTGACTTTGGAGTAGGGCATCATTCATTCATTCCTTGGACACATAAAGAGCTTCTTTTTTCCAGGCACTGTGGAGCTAGTGACTCAGCTTCCCGCTGAAGACCTCACAGTCTCAGAAGGAACAAAGCTATGTGTTCACCACACCATTTTCCTTTTTCCGAACACATGAGAAGACTGGGTTTCTGTGCCCCCACCTGCTACTGCAGCTAGAGCGGGACCATGTGCCTGACTTTTGGACAGCGGTGGGTGAAAGTGGTAGAAGCCACTTCTCGGCTTGGCCCTGAAAAATATCATCCTTTTGATCTTTCCATCCTTTCTTCCCCAGAGCAGGCTGCAGGGATCCAGTTTCTAGAGCTATAATGGAGGAGGGCCTCCCAGGGGCACTGAACTGTGACATGACAGAGTAATAAACTTTTATTGTATTAAACTTCTGATATTTGGGCTTTCATTTGTTGCCACAGTATAGTCTATTATTTATTTCTGGTCTAAGACAAAGTTTCATGGGCAAGACAGACACTAGACAAATGAATACACCAAAAATCACTTTGAAGAAAATACAGTACTATGAACTGGAATGACAGAGTTAATTAGATTATGGTTAAGGGAATTTAAAGGGAAAAAGGGGAGGGATTTGGAGGAACAAATAGGAAGGACACAGGGACGAGAACTAAGGGGGGTAGAAATGGGAGGGAGGTGGGGAGCACAGGGCAGGGGAGGCTGGGATGGGAGAAATAGACATAAAACTGTACTTGAAAAATAACTAAATAAAATTAAAAAAAGAGAAACATTCCCTTCCCACCTGCCATATTTCCAAGGGAGTAGTGTACCATGGATGTTCAGTTTTGGCTGTATGACTTGCTTTGGCCAACATAATAGCCCAGTTCGGAGTCTAGGCCTCATAAGGCCTCAAAATATTTCTGCTTATATAGTTACACTTCTGTCATGTATAAGGGCCATGAAATATACATGTCTGCAGTAGCCTGCTGGTCCTAGTAGGAAGATGTGAGATATATGGAACAGAATTGCACAGCAGAATCACCCTAGATTAGCTGAACTTCAACTGACCTACAGACATGAACAAGCACAGATAAGATTAGCAGAGCCACTGAGTGAGGCCCGGCCTGGCTTGAAAGGCCCCAAAATGGTCCTCAGACATTTGGGCTAAATAAATCCTCTGTATTACATGCCACTGACATTTTTGCTGTTGCTCGTTATGCAGCATTACCTTAGTACTGGCTAACTGATACATCTTCTCAGATAAGGTGGTCAGGGAAGAGCTCATTTAAGTAGGCACCTAAAAATGAGAAAGCTTTATATGTAAGTGTCCAATGAAAAATTCCAGAGAGAAGGAACGACACCAAAAAAGACACTAAGGTATGTGCCATATTTTGAAGAACTGAATGATGACCAGTATGCTGGAGCCTAATCAGCATGAAGGAGAATAGCTCAGAAATAGATTGGTAATAGATAGAACTTTGTAGGCCCTGGTAAAAAGTTAATTTTTTAAATTTCCAAGATATAGTAGAGGCTTCAGAGTGTCCATTAGACTAGTTTAGAAGTGGAGAATGAGTTAGAAAAGAGGACAAGGAGGACTTAATTTTAAAATGCACTTATATAGCAAGCACACTGTTTTAACTTTGATTTTATGTTATATATAACATATATTTATAAAATTTATATATATAAAACATTTATATATATAATGCCTGCAGGTGTCACTTTGATCTTGTATGGGAAGGACTTGCACACAGAGTGGTCTTGGTTAACCACCTCTCCCTCACCCTTTTAGTCTGGCTCCGTCACTGGCTTTATTCCCAAATAAAACAGATGTTTTTAAAGGTTAGCAGCTGAGCATCTTTTCATATTATCTGTTGGCCATTCGTGTGTCTTCTTGGGAGAACTGTCTGTTCAGTTTCTCTACTCATTACTTAATTGAATTGTTTGCTTGGTGTTGACTTGGATGAGCTCTTTATATATTTTGAATATTAACCCTTTGTTAGAGCTGTTTACAAATATCTTCTCCCATTCAATTGGTTATCTTTTTGTTCTGTTGGTGGTTTCTTTTGCTGTGCTTTTTACTTTGATATAGTCCCGTTCATTTAAAAACGGATATATAAAGCGATACTCAACCTCATTAGCTATTAGGGAAATGGCAAATCAAAACATTAATGAGGTACCACCTCACACCTGTTAGAATGTTTATTATCAAAAAGACAAGTAAAAACGAGTGTTGTAGAGGTTGTAAAGAAAAGGAACCCTCATTCACGGATGGTGGAAATGTGAACTGGTGCAACCTCTATGGAAAATTGTGGAGGCGCCACAGAAAGTTAAGGACAGAGTTACCATGTGACCCAGCAACACCTCTTCTAGGTATCTAGCCCCCCAAATTAAAAACAGATATGTACTCTTATGTTCATTGCAGCATTATTCATGGTGGCCAAGACAGGAAGACAACCAAACTTTCCTTCAATAGATAATTGGATAAAGGTGTGATGTGATATATATATCACACTTGGAAAAAGTAACACCACTTGAGTGTGGTTGGTAGGGCAATAATATGGGAGTAATAATTTATAGTTTTAATTTGAACACTTTACCTAAAGTGTCATATGATGTCCTTGGGTGTGATATTTTTATGTTACAGAATTACATGCTTACAATTTTGTAATAAAATATTTTGTGATAAAAAAATATCTTCTTTATCTTATTGGCTTTATTTGTGCTGGACACTGATAATAGAATACTACTCAGCTATAAGAAAATGTAAAATACTGACATTTGCAACAGATGGACGGACCTTGAAAACATCATTCTAAGCAAAATAAGTCAGACAGAAAAAGTTAAGAACCATATGATTTTACTTATATGTGAGATATAAAACTGAAAGCAACAAAAGAATACATGATAAAAATAAACAAACAAAAAACTCAGACAATACTATGGTGGTTTCCAGAAGGAAGGGATTGGAGGAAGTAAAAGGTAAAGGGGGTCAGTATATGGTGATGGAATGGGATTTTTGACTGCGGGTGGTGGGCACACAAGGCAGTATACAGATGATGTATCATAGAAGTGCACACTTGGAAGCTACATAATTTTATTAAGCAATGTCATTCCAATAATTCTAATTAAAGATGTTAGTAGCTGAGAAAAACATTTTGCATGAAAGATAAAGTTATGTTAAAATACATCCTTAAAATGGCATTCCACAAAGAAAGAACAATATCATATACATAGTGGCTTTGATAGTCCTGATGTAAATCAAAGGCCCTTGTATATTTCCCCTGTTACTGCTACCTGGTAGGTCAGGTATGACAGATAAGAGCAGGACACTTGGAAAACTCTGGCCTATTTCACAGAACACTTTGCCCATCTCTCTACCTACTTTTATTGGTCAAATAGTATATATAAGTTTTTTACCCAGGGGTATCTTTATGGTACCAATATACCCTCTTGTACCACCACTTCACAGAACCACATGGTCCAGCAGAGTATATAATACATGGTGAGGGATGCAAAAGAGCCATCAATGAGCCATTGTAACTAAATTGTACTGGCATCTCATCTTGGCCTATCTGGGTCTTTATTGCTTTAGTCAATTCTCAAGCAACAGTCAGCCTCTTCAGTGGCCTCTAGGACTCTAACTTTATGTTCCTCCAAGACTGTAATATAGTCCACAGATGACTTCCTAAAACTTTTTCATCATGCATGTTTCACTCAGGGGAAGAAGGAGAAAAAAAGAACTAAATTCGCTGAGTGTGTATTTTATTCCAGATATTATCCAAGGTGACTGGAGATGATATTTCCCTGAGGTTGATTTTACCCTGCAACAAACTGATTAAGACAAGATTTGAGAATAAATATTCTACTGGACAGGCAATTCTAGGGAAAAACAGTAGAAGAGAAAAGAAGTGAATCAGGGAAGGAAAGGAAGCCAGTAATGGGTGTATAATGAAGCAATTACCACTCTGGGCAACCAAAGCTTTCTCCTGCTGGGGACTCGGAGGGTGAGCCAGTGGTCGGGGAGGAAGGTGAGTTCCTCACTGTCCCACGCCCATCTGTCAATGACTGACACCTGCACTTGGAGACGTCACTCCCCCTGTACACTGACCACAAGAAAAATGAGTGTTCTCAGGAGGACCTGACAGAGCCTGCACTTAGATGTCATAGGCACGTACCAGATGTTAAGGGGTCAGAGGACACGCAAGGGCGTGCAACAGCTTACAGAACCGTTTCTCATGCATTCCTCATTAACGTCACCGTTGTGGAGAGGCTTCCCTGAATACTGAATTTAAAGAAAGAAACTCCAAATTCTCTGTACCTTGGTTTTCTTTCTTTCTGAACTCCTATCACAATGGTTCATTATGAATTTGCCCCTTTTTTGTAATTTTCCGGGTTTGTCCCTAGACAGTGAGTATAATATAGTCAAGAACTGAGTTTGTTTTTTTCATCAAAAATCTAGTGCAAAGTAGGAATTCAAAATGTGTTGAATCAGTAGAAAGAAGCACAGCCCTATGAGACAGGTAGTGTGACAGAGAGAATACTAAGGCCATATTGATGGTAACAGGACTCCAATCCACGATGATCTGACGTAAAATCACGTACTCTTTGATACTGATTGACAGCATGCTGTTTTCCTATTTCCTCTCCCAGAAACCTCAGTTATTTCCTATTTCCTACATCATTAAGTCTAAACTCCTCTGCCTGACTTTCTTTCCTTCTACAACTTGGCTAGCAGATTATTCTTGCATCTTTAAAAAATAGTACACACGTTCATAAAAGATAAATGAAATATTGCTTAAAATCATATATGAAAATGACTTGCAGGTTGCTTATTGTCAAAATTCATTTTATATGAGAGAATAGTGTAATCTAGCCTTTAAAAACTCCAAACTAAAATGCTAAATGACTGTGATTATAATTTCTGGGATAGTCAGAGAGGTATTAGTGATGGTGAGTGTAAGACTCTGTATCTGAAGCCAATATGACTGGAACTCAGAGTAACTGATGATAGAACAGCAAAATTCCTTTATACATGCATAGGTGAGTGATTTTGCTTTAGATGATTGAGCCCGAATAATAACACGCAAGTACACAAGCAAAATGAAACCAGGAAGGATGAAGTTGGAAATGAGGATACGAAAACAATGTATTCCTACTTGTATTTGCTAAGGATGTATGGAAACTGCCATGTACATTATTGCATTGAAGCCTTAGGTCATTTTTCATGATTGTAGGGCCTGACAAAGCATAAGAATTCAGTCATGCAGTAAAGAAATGACTGAAGGAAGAGAGCTGCAGTCTGAGTATTAGGTTGAAAATTCACACAAGAAATAATTAGGTAATGATATGGCCATGTGCTATGAAAATGTGTTGATTGATCAATAATTCTGAAGCACTTTCTTATACTGTCAGTTCCTCCTATGGGTTCTTCTTCTTATGGGAGGGCCATGCTTCCTGCCCCAATTACGTTAGCCTACGTCATGTGACGCACTTTGCATAATAGAATAAAAGCCAAGGGGAAGCTTTAAGCCAGCCTTTGCTTTGCCTTCTTTGGTAAATTGTAAATATGGGCCCCCTTTTTCTCTTTCTAGATTCTGGAACAAAAAGAAGGCAGAGCAGAGACCTAGGCAGTACATATCCCAGATGCAATGATGTGAAAAATAAACCTTAGTTGTTATAACGCTAAGGCCTGGGGTTATTTTACAATTGCAATGGTATAGGTTGTGTAAGAAAAAGTGGGTAAAGATGTCTTTCTAATTCTGGGAAAGTTTATAAATTAAAAATTGAGATCAGAAGAAAACTACTTTCTATTCATAATATTGAGCTTAATGTAACAAAAATTTATCAGTGATATTAAAAGTATCGATAATGTTAAAAAAATTTGACATGTTAGGGAATAACAGCATAGAATTCCAAATGCAATGAGAAATTGTTGTTGAGAAATGAATTACTGGGCTGTGGGGTTTAGTTTAAAAATGTAGTTTAGTTGGTATTGTAAAGCTTAAGAAAAGTCAAAATTTACTACATTTATATATTTAACTGATTAGATGTCCAAGAGTGTCTTAAATCTTTGGGGCAGTTTTGCTTATTACAAGAGAATATAAAGTGTGTAATTAAAAATGTTTTAAACTTGTGAAGAAAATCGAAATTTTATTTACCGATGAGAGAGAGGATGGAGAGAGAGAAAGAGAGAAAGAGACATTAACCTGCCGTTCCACTTATTGATGAATTCATTGGTTGCTTCTCACATATGGCCTGACCAAGACAAATCTGCGATTTTGGCTATCAAGATGATGCTCTAACCAACTGAGCTACTTGGCCAGGGCCTAAAAATGAAAATATTTTGTAAAAAATTAACAGTTTTGAAATAATAACATTTTGAGGTGACTTTGAAAACGTACCAGATTTATAAATAGAAAAAGATTTGTATGTTCAGCTTTTTTTATACTAAAAAAGTAGGTTTAAGTGAAAAATTTTAATTTGATAAAATAAAAATCAATTTAAAATTGCAAATACCCATGAACGGTCTTTGCACAAAAGTTTTCTATAACACTAAGAGTTCACAACACAAAAGCAATCATAGAGTAGTGACATATTTCCCATTTTATAGAGGAGGAGATGGAGGCACAGGGAAATCAAAGTTGCCTACAGTCAAAATGATGGTAATTTACTCAATTTAGTGATTCTACAATGTGCAAAGTGACGTTCAAATGCTCACAAAATGTAATTTAATTTCTTTTTTTGTCTTAAACATGTTAATGCATGTTTATTTGTAAAAGTTTTCTAAATTGTCAAATATAAATAAGGTTGTAGATATTTGTATATTGGAAAAATTGGTTCTCTGGTTGATTTTTCTTTTGAGATTTTTGTTTTCTGAAGAGACAAGATTATTCCTTAACATGAGAAGAGATTTGTAGAATGCCTAACTAGAAAAAAAAAGCAAACTGTACATATAACAAGCGCTTGATAAATGCTCACTGAACTAATAGGTAAAGTGCAAAAAACCAAGAATTTTATTTTACTATTCTTTTCTTTATCTCCTTCAAAGAAGAATTTGAGAAAGCTTATGGTAAAAGATAGGTACAAAGTAGTTTTAAGAAAAAAAAAATAGCACCAGAAAAAGGAAAAAGAAAAGAAAAAACCTTATTATAAGATTAATATGTTTACTGTGACTTAGCTTTGAATTCTGTGTTTGTTGCTTCCTGGAAGGTAGTCAAAAAAAGAAAAGTATAGGCCACAAATTTTCTTAATCTGTTTCAAGAAAGAACATCAATTTTATGTAAAATTCCTAAAGGTACTTAATTTGTTGATTTATGTGTCTTGTAATCTAGAATATCTGTAAACACTGACTAAATCCTTTACTATTTCAAATTTAAAAAGGAAATGGAAGATATTTCAATAAAATGAAGAAGGGATTAAGTCAAAGATATGACTTCCTATATCTATCCTTTTATATTTATAGCTTTTTACTATAAATATTTTTATGTTAGCTAAATGGCAAGGCTCAAAATAAAGTTAATATATGTTAACTTACTATGTGTATATATATTACATAAACACTCTCACAAATGTGTATTTACACAATTCTGAGAATTTTAAGCAACAATTATGTAGTCTGTTGAAGGATTTTTATAGATTAGAGATTCAAATTTATTCTTAGAATATATATATATACATATACATATACATATACACCGTATTTTTTGGATGGTAAGATGCAAATTCCCCCCCAAATTTGGGAGGAATAATGATTGTTAATGCTTCTGTTGAGTTCTGTTTACATTTACATTGGTGAAATAATTATGTTATTTATGTTATTAAATATTTTGCCACATTTTTTGCTTCAAAAAATTTTTTCTATGTTCCTCCTCTAAAACCTGGGTGCCCCTTATGGTCTGAAAAATATTGTAACTAGTGGAATAGCATAAAAACCTCTAAAGTGATCCCATTCTTAGGTAAACTAGCTAACAAGTGCAATTTAAAAATAAAAATAACCATCTCCCTAATTCTCATAGTCCCCTCTAAAAATTTATATAAAACACTTAGATTTAACATCGAAACATAAAAACACAGCATCAAATTTTATGAAACAAAGTGAAACAAGATTTATTTGCCCTTGTTGTGAAATATTAAATAATTAGAGAAAGCCAATCATCTGTTTTTTAATCACTTATCTTAAAAAATGATGTCAGGAGAGACTCATTTTTTGTGAGACTTTTCAAAATAAAATAAGTCAGAACAAGGTGAAAATGAAAGGTGGTGTGTGAAACCAAGGCAGGATTCATTGAAATGTTTTGGTGTTTTTAGTCTTCCTAAATCTCACAAGAACTAAAGAGTGTTAAATAATTGAAGGCTGGAGTCCTTGAAGATGGATCGGTGAGCCGGGGTACAGGACACCTCGTGAACTTCACTTAATGATTTTGTAGATAATACATAATTCCAGAAATATAAATTATGTCTATATAATAAACACTGCAATTGATCCTAGTAAAGGGAAACATGCTTGGATAATGGCTAGTCATAAAACTGCTCACCCTTCTCTGAGTCATTGATTTTTTTTTAAACTCAAAAAGGCATTGTAGCTATTAAGTACATATTATACTGTGTCTGGAATACTGTCTACATCTTGCATGTTATCAGAAATATCCATCTCAATATCAGTTTTCCCAAGTGCTATTATTGTATAGTCAATTAAAATCATTTTTATATCTTTTATATATATTAAATTCACCTCTCTACCACACTGTCTTGACTGTATCCTTTAGTATATATTATGGTTCTGAAAAGTTGGTAAACATGGCCTTTGAGTCAAGAATTAAAGATTGAGCCTTTGATAGTCTATTCTCCCTTTTTTCCCTTCCCAATTTATTTTAAAACAAGTTTAGTGAAGAATTTGGCCAAAGGGGAGAAATATCTGAAAAAAGAAATCCTTCGAAAAAGCTTAAAAATCATTTTGTGGCTGATGATGAAGGGATGATTATTCCACCATGGATTATCCCTGGTAATACTGTCTAGCCAAAGTATTATTAATCACAGGGTGCCAGGAAAAAAACGTTGCTGATCACAAAAGCTGTCATGTTAACTGTCATCTGCAGTGCTGGGCTCCAAAAGAGAGGAGTAAGAACATGAGTGTACTGATGAATCTTATCTTGCCTGACAGTAAGCTGGTAGGCCTGTGGCATCTCAGATACTACAGGGGAAAATGTGTTCCTGATTAAGCACGGTGAGCGCTGCCCCTCCAGCCGATGGGTAAACATTACTCACTCTTGAAACACGCAGCCAATGGCACAGGTCATGTATTTTTCCTTTTAAAATTGAAAAGGAAAACTGTATTTGAACAACAATAAAATTTAAAAGTATTTAATTAAAAAAAAAAACAAAAACCTGTTGAACTTAAATGAATAATAGTAAACCAGGTAATCTCAAACACTTAAATGTCATTTACAAACTTAATAAACATTTACTACACATTTAATAAAAAAAGAGAAAGTATTGGACTTTTGGCCAAGATAGAGGCATAGGTAGACATGCTGTGCCTCCTCATACAACCAAAATAAGGACAACAACAATTTAGAGACAAAAAACAACTGGAACTGGCAGAAAATTGAACTGTATACAAGTCCAACAACCAAGGAGTTAAAATAGACACATTCATCCAGACCAGTAGAAGGGGTGAAGTTGGGTAGGTGGCCAGGTGGAGAGGGATTGCAGCAAAAAAAGTGGTGGCACCAGGCTTGCAAGGCCGCAGCTGACAAACCCTGGGCACACAAGACAGCAGTGGGTGGACCCTGGGTGTGCAGTGGCAACAGGCAGATCCCTGAGCATGGGGTGGCAATGGGAAGACCCAGTGAGGCAGCTATTGTTAAAGGGGCATGGCCCTCAAGGTGACTGGTGGACTGGGTGGTCCCACAGTCGCATGTAGATAAACCAGGCAAAACTGGGGAGCGAGACAGATCTCAAAATGCAGGGCCCCAGCTCATGGAAATAAAGTCTCAAACACAAATTAAAAACACCTGTGGGGGTTGAGGTGCCGGGAGAGACTCCCGGCCTCACAGGAGAATTCTTTAGAGAGACCCAAAGGGTCTTAGAATGTACACAAGCCCACCCACATGAGAATCAGCACCAGAAAGGCCTAGTTTTCTTGGGGGGAGCATCGGAAGGGACTGAAATCCAACAGAGAGCGATGCAAGTGCCATTATTCCCTCTTGGACCCCTCCCCACATACAGCATCACGACCCAGCAACTGGGTTGCCTGGACCTGGTAAACACCTAAGGCTCCACCCCTTAGTGCATAACAGGTGCATCAACGAAAAAAATGGCCAAAATGAAAGAATGGATCAAAGCTCCAGAAAAAATACAACTAAATGATGAAGAGATGGCCAACCTACCAAATGCAGAGTTCAAAATACTGATGATCAGAATGCTCACAGAATTGGTTGAATTTGGTCCCAAACTAGATGAAAAAATGAAGGCTACACTAAGTGAAATGAAGGGAAATGCACAGGGAACCAATAGTAATGGGAAAAAAAACTGGGACTTAAATCAATGGAGTGTACCAGAAGGAAGAAAGAAACAACCAAACAGAAAAGAATGAAGAAACAAGAATTCAAAAAAAATGAGGAGAGGCTTAGGAGCCTCCAGGACAACTTTAAACATTCCAACATCCAAATTATAGGGGTACCAAATTGTAGAAGGGGAAGAGGAAGAACAACAAGTAGAAAACTTATTTGAACAAATAATAAAGGAGAACCTCCCCAATCTGGCAAAGGAGAGAGACTTCCAGGAAATCCAGGAAGCTCAGAGAGTCTCAATGAAGTTGAACCCAAGGAGGAACACACCAAAGCACATCATAATTACATTACCCAAGATTCAAATGAAGGAGAGAATCCTAGAAGCAGCAAGAGTTAAGGAAACAGTAACCTACAAAGGAGTTCCCATCAGACTGTCAGTGGATTTCTCAAAAGAGACCTTACAGGCAAGAAGGTGATAGAAAGAAGTATTCCAAGTCATGAAAAACAAGGACCCACATCCAAGATTGCTCTATTTAGCAAAGCTTTCATTTAGAATGGAAGGGCAGATAAAATGCTTCTCAGATAAGGTCAAATTCGAGGAGTTCATCATCACAAAGCCCTTCTTATATGAAATGTTAAAGGGACTTATCTAAGGAAAAGAAGATAAAAGTATGAACAGTGAAAGGACAGCAAATTCACAGTTATTAAGAACCACACCTAAAACAAAAGCAAACTAAGAGGACAGCTAGATCAGGAGTGGAACCATAGAAATGGAGATCACATGGAGGGTTACCAACAGGGAGTGGGAGGAGGAGAGGGGGGGAAAGGTACAGAGAATAAGTAGCATAGATGGTAGGTAGAAAATAGACAGGGGGAGGGCAATAATAGTATGGGAAATGTAGAAGTTAAAGAACTTGGGACACATGGACATGAACTAAAGGGGGGGATGTGGGTGGGAGAGGATGTGCAGGGTGGAGGGGAATGAATGGGGGAAAATGGGACAACTGTAATAGCATAATCAATAAAATAGATTAAAAATACAGAAGTATTTAGCTTTGCTGTGGATGCTGAGATGTTCAAACTCATACAAGATAGAACAGAATGCCTGCTTTTTGGACAGCTGTTATGAAGAAATATAAATGAACTTAAAAACAGATTTTATAAATTATTGCTGCAAAGACTTTCTGTATTTCATATCACATGAACACACCATCAGTTCAAACATGCTTTTTTAACATATTTACCTAAATTTTGTCACCCAGATGAGAGATGTGAAATCAGAGAGTTCTATGTCTTTCAAAGTTCTCCATTATTCAGAAAATTAATACTTATTCCCATCTTCCTGGATTGGATAACCCCACTGAGGAAGAAATTTGTCATGAATTCAGCATCATACTGAAGCCTGGATTTGATGTCTTGCTGTTCTGCATGCTTTTTTCCCTGTAATATGTCTTGTTTATTGTGTTTTATTTTTCACTCAATCTTCCTTTAAAACACTAATGAAGATTAAATCATCAATCAATAATTTGGACTGCCATGTCTAATATGAAAACTGAGGTTATATTTTGTGACTCAAAGCAAACACAGGGCTCTCTGTTCCCTAAGAGTAAGCTGATGACATCAGGGGCAGGGGGACATTATCCTCCTACACAGGTAGACAAAAATATAGCTGTACTCAGTTATGTCATGAGATATAGTTGTTCAAAATCTGAAGTATACAGGGGTATCTAGAATAGAAGTAGAACGCAATGAGTTTAGTTGTAGAGGATCCAAAAATTGTGGTACATATACACAATGGAATTCTATGCTGCAGAGAGAAAGAAGGAGCTACTACCTTTTGCAACAACATGGATGGAACTGGAAAGCATTATGCTGAGTGAAATAGGCCAGGTACTGAAAGACAAATACCATATGATCTCACCTTTAACAGGAAGCTAAACAACAAAACAAACAAGCAAGCAGAAAAAAAAAAACAAAGACACTGAAATAGAGAACAAGGGGATAGTGACCAGAGGGGAGAAGGAAGGGAAGTTAAGGGGAAAAAGGGGGAGGGATTTGGAGGAACAAATAGGAAGGACACAGGGATGAGAACTATGGGGGGTGGAAATGGGAGGGAGGTGGGGAGTGGGGGGCGGGGGAGGCTGGGATGGGAAAAATAGACAAAAAACTGTACTTGAAAAATAACTAAATAAAATTAATTAATAAAAAAAAGAAAGAAATGGTTCTAGAAATTTTGTGTATTTTTCTTTGTACTCCTGGGGAGTAAAAAAAAAAGCCAGAGGGATTCTCAACTTTTGGGAGGCTTCCCGTTGATTTAGTCAATGGGAGCTCTGGATAGACCTGTGCTTTCTGTTGTATGGTTTGGAAGCCAAACCAGGATCAAGGTTTTTGGCAGAGGATCAACTTTGTGATGCACCAGAGAGGTGGCATCAGTCCAAGAAGGTCATGAGGGTTAAAAACTAAATTAAACTACCATAGGACAATCTTAATGGAGTTGTGATGTTTTGTGGGTATGCACATTTTATCAGATGCAGCTCAGTGGGTTGGCCACTCATTCTGAAACAGATGTTCCAGGTATCGATGTAAACACATGTTGTGGCAGATTGAACCCCCAAGAGCTGTTTCATGGTGATAAATGCCATAGCAGTGTTGCAGGAGGGTTCAGTCTTGTTTCTTACTTCTCAGGATTCCATGAGGAAGCATTTTTCCTAAACTTCCTGAGTCCTTGCCCTATTCTCTTTTCCATGGATGTAGAAGGAGTTATCAATTGGCGTTTACCTGGGAACATTTGATTTTTTTCTGCCAAGGCCTCAGTTGTATAACAGCAGCCAGAGGATGAGGTTACATGGGCTAATCTTAGGAAGACCATTGTAGCCATGCAACTGAGACACATTCTCCAATATCAGTTTCATCACATAAACATAAACTGACAAAAAGTAGATTTTGGTGACTCAAGTAACAGTTGGAGAAGTTTTGGTTGGGAGCAGCACATATGGTTATTGGCTTTCAGCTTTAGTAAGTGGGCCATGCAGGATTTGACTTGTGGGTTTACGATGGTTTACAGCAGATTTACTTCCAAGCAAATGGTTGGTTTTGCACAGATGGGACTGTTTTATCAGCACTGCCTTGATCCTGCTGACCTTAACAGATGCTGGCCACAGTGTTTGAATTACTGCTGTATGGTCTTGAGCTTTGAGCTGGATAATCCCATAAGCACTATTCATGGCCTTATAATTCAGAAATCTTTTCTTGTGGATGTGCCCAGAGAAGAGTGGTGAATTAGATTAACAAATAAAGAAAAGAAATAGGGGGCCCTTACACTGAAGAGAATCTGCCCTCTCCTCGGTAAAATTGAAAAAGACAACAAAATCATTGAAATTATTGTATGCCTAAACACTTATGAAAAGAAGTAACAAAGACTGTGTTTGGAGCACTTGGCTCTTAGAACAGTTTATGTAAGGCATCCGGCAGGAATCAGAGTGGTGTTAAAAAGAGTCATGCTTCAGTTTTATTGTCAGAACAGAAGGAGTAAAAAAATAAAAACAAAATAAAGGAAAACTGGCTGCTTATTTTGAAGGAAAATAAAGATTTCCCCAGGAGAAATATTGAGTTTTATGGGATATGACATAGAACTTGGGATCTTGAAGGTGGAAAGAAACAAATACGAACAAGAAATGAACAGATCCAGATCTGACTAATGCTACAGAGGTGAATAGAAAAGCAAGAAATGTTTCAGCTTTACCAAATCTAACAGTTGTGACTGGAGCCTAAAGAAATCTAACCAAAGCAGAGAAGGAATTTCAGAGCGCAATCTAGAATGAATCCCTGAGAGAGGCCAGAATCAGGAAACTATTGGTGGTGCGGCCTTTTCAAGCTGTGTTTGAAGAATCCATTGCAATAGCATTTTGGAAATACAGCTTGAAGAATGGGGACACTATAGCAAGTATCAAAAAATATGGACAAATCTAAGGGTAGAAGACAGAAAACCAACAAAAATATTTAAAGCATTCTGAGGTAAGTTTCAAATGCTAACATCATCAGAGGTAAGGGTTCAAGTATTGCCTTGCCCTTAAAAACATCCCAGAAATGTATAAAATTAGTGTTTTAAAGAAAGATCCAGCAAAAATAAAGTATATTAAATAGGACATATTATAGGAAAAAGCATGCAGAACAATAAGAGATCAAATCCAGGCTTCAGTCTGATGCAGATTTCATGACAAGTTTCTTCCTAAATAGGGTTATCCGATCTAGGAAGATGGGAATAAATATGACTTTTTTGAATAATGGAGGATTTTGAAAGACTTAGAACTTGCTGATTTCACATCTCTTGTACAGGAGACAAAAATTTAGGTAAATATGTTAGAAAATAACTATTTGCATCCAAAAGCAATAAAAAACTAAAAATAAAAAGTATCAGTAAATAGTACTCATTTTACATTGTTAAAGAAGAAATTTACCAAATAAATGAGCAACTAAAACTCTTAGGAACTTAGGTCAGACCCCTGAAATAGTGTTGACAGATTTAACAAATTAAAATAAAGAAACTCTGATGGTTAATTTTGTGTCAAATGGACTGGGCTACAGTCCAGTGCATTAAATATGTGGCCATGCATTATTTTCAATTTTTCTGTGAGGGTGTTTTTGAATGTGGTCAGCATTTCATTGGCTAACACTGAGTAAAGCAGATTGCTCTCCATAATATGGGTAGGTCTCATCTAATCAGTGGAAAGCCTTTATAAAAAAGAACCTCCCTCAGAAAGAAGGAATCCTGCCAGCACATGGCATTTGAACTTGTCCTGCAACACTGGCTTCTCTCAGGGTCTCCAGCCTGTTGACCTACCCCACAGATTTTGGACTTACCACCTTCATAAGCACGTGAGCCAATTCTTTAATAAATCACATATGTCTCCTTCAGTATGTCTCATCTTTGTTGGATCTTCCTTTAAAATATATATTCTTTTTTTTTTTTGGAGAACCCTAACAGAAACACTCAGTTAAAGTTGAAATTAAATTTCAGGTAAAGAATGAATAATTTTTAGTATAAATGTTCCTAAATATTGTCTGAGACATACTATACTAAAAAAATTATTTGTTGCTTATCTGAATTTAAATTAACCAGGTGCCTTGTATTTTATCTGGCGACATTACCCTAAAAGCAGTAGAACCATAGATGGAGAAGAAACACAATGTGCCTAATTTACTTCTGTAAAAAAAAAAAAAGTAGAGCAGGAAAAAATTCTATTCAAGGCATGCCCAGAACAGTCAAATGTTGAGGAAAGCAAGTTTCTTGAAAGAGCAGACACTTATCCTATTTAGGTCCCTAAAGGCACACATTTTTGAACTAACAACAGCTGTTTTGAGGTCAGAAACATGAGGAGGTTAATTCTCCAGATTAGAACAGTAAGAAAGACAGTGGTTACATAAGCCTAAGCAATTCCACAGCAATGCACATGGCAATGGCCACTAGGGGTCCAGGACCAAAGACACCTGCTTACCAGACTTTGTAGCAGCTGTGCCATTAAACAGACTTACATTCAGTCCATCACTGGCACTCAAATGGAAAAAAAAGTTTCTGATCCCTTGTAATGCTAACACTGTTCGTCTGCTTTGTTCTTCTGCCACTGGTGAGGTCTTGCTCAAACACTACTGGTGCCACCTGCCAGGTTAAGAAGGTGCTTTTCTGGGTTCCCTGATGTTGCTGAGTTATATTCAGGGAAAGCACAGAACCACTGAGTGGAAGTATGAAGACACAGGATGTCATTGTTGCCACCATTTTCAGACAGATCTGCATGCTGTGGACAGCAAGACTAGGGTGTCCCGGGGCCCCATTGTTCTGCTGCTGTAGGCAGATTGAGACAACAGGCTGTTCTTACTTTTATAATTATGATTATGATTGTGATGATGATGTCTTTTGACAATGTAATGTTGTAGGTCTCTCTGTTGCTTAGTCCGGGGATTCATGGAAGATGAAAAGAAATCCCAAGGAACACGTCATGTTGTCTTTCCTCCAGTTTGGAAGTCCCAGCCAGTCTGTCTTCTTTCTTGAAGCTTTCAGAGGGCATTTTATCATGGTCTATTGAATAACTTCCAGGGTGTTTAATGAATTTTGAAGGGAGAAATGGGGAAAGGTGAGACCATGCTATCTGTTTCGTAATCAGACATTTTTCCTTCCCTCCCTCTTCCTTCCCTTCCCTCCTTTCTCTCTGTCTTGCTGTTTATCTGGTTTTCTTTCCTTCTTTTCTCCTTTTTTTGTACTTTCTCTCCACCCCCTTTCTCTCAAGCAGATCCCTGTGGTGTACTTTTATTTTTTAAATAAATTAATTAATTTCTTTATTCCTTCTGAAATATTTGTTAAAGACTTCCTGATTCCAGGCACTATGCTATGTGTTGTTGACATAATGGTAAATAAGATAGAACCTTATTCTTCAAAGAACTGATAGTGTAATTCTAAAACGCTTGTCTGAATGTATCTGGGTATGCTCTCATTTTACTGATAAGTAGAGTCACCATAATTTTTCAACTTTGACAAATATATTCAATTAAGACTTTGATAATTTTTTCCTTTAAATTGCTCTGATTTCTTTTTTAGAAGCATTTATAATTCTTAGGTTGGATTTTCACTTTTTATTTCTCCACAATTGTCATTATTTCCCTTCGTATTTATTGTTTGGTCATACTTTCTTTGTATTTGTGATTTTTAATATTTGTTCTTTAAATTCCAGGTGTGTTTACAGTATTAATTGTTTTCTTGACGCCTGTGGAGATTTGAAGTCTGCTCTTCATGTTTGGCTTTTTATAATTCTTTTCTTCATCAATGTTCATTTTTAGTTCTTTCTTTTTTTCCTGAAAAAAAGTTGCTGATTCTTCTGTATTGCTTATTTTATACCTATTTCCTAGATATATCTTTTTGTGATTACTTTTTGTGATTACTGAAAAGTTTTAGCAACTTAATAACTTTTTCTTCTAGTTTCTGAATTTATTATTTTCCAAAAGTATACTCTTCCTTTTCAGGGTAATTTTTTTCCTCTGGTTCTATAACATTTAAAACATATATATACTGTGTCCCCATTACTGAATTATAGGAACCCCCTGTGGTTGTAATTCACAGGGCAAGGGAATCGAGCACAAGATCAAGGTGAAGGGGTGGGTGGGAGCCAGACTGTGCACATCCTTTAATTATAGTAAAGCTTTCGTCTTTCTTCAGTGAGCAGTGCCCACAGAACCATTTTAGGATGAAAGCGGTCAGAACAATATCTAGGAAAGCCACTTACAGGAATATCCAGTAGAATCTTAGAGTCTCTGCAGAAGAAATGATCTGTGAACAGGTTCAAAACATAATGAGAAGCTGAAATTACAGACTTTGAAATGATAGTGAATGTCAGAGGAAAAAGGAGAAGAGGTATGAAAGATGACTCCAAGATGTATGTTTTTTGTATCAAAATGCTTAAGAACACCTAACAAACACTCACACCAAAATCACTGGAAGAAGCCCAGGCTTTGAGGGAATGATCGTGGATTTGGTGAGTTCGAGGCACAAATAAAATATCCAATAGGCGTAAAGTGTCAAGTAGCTATTTGGATATATGGAGACATGTATAGGTTGGAGGTATTACTTTGTGAGTCATCTGGTTACAGGAATAACTGATGCTGTGGGTGTACTGAGGCTGTCCATGGAGACAATATATTTGGGAGAAGACTTCAAATAGTTTTCAGAAATTGTAATGTGTTCTACATGCAAAAGAATAACCAGAGACACAGAGGAATCCAGGAGAGAACTGTGTTAAGGTGATGGAGGCATTAGAGGGTTTTCAAAAGGAGGAAACAATCAACAGTGTTCATTTTGGCTAACAAGTTAAATAGCATTGAAAAAAAAAACTCCTGATGGGTTTAGCAAGTGGTAGGCAGAATTCTAAGTTGGCCCCATAGTCACCACACCCTCAGTGTTCAAGCCCTTAGTAATCCCCTCCACTTGGATTGGCAGGATCTGTGACCTGCTTTTATCCAACAGAATATGGAAAAGATGGTGGTGTAGTCAGGGTTCCAGATCAGCTGGCTGTGAATGAATCAAAAGTAAATTATGTTGGGTGAGCCTGGCTTAATCAGGTGAAATCCCTAAAAAGAAGGACAGGGAGGAGAGAGTTTCCTTGCTGGCCCAAGGAAGTGGGCAGCCATACTGAGAAGCTACACCTAAGCAAGGACTGCGGGAGGCCTCTGAAACCTAAAGGTGGCCTCCCGCTGGAAGTCAGCAAAAAGCAGGGCTCCTGGTCATACAACTATAAGGAAAAAAAGTTCTGCCAATCACCTAAGTATGCTTGAAAATGGACTCTTTCTCAGTTGAGCTTTCAATGACACTTCAGCCTGGTACAACGCTGAGACAGAGAACCTAGCTAAGCCCTGTCTAGACTCCTGACACACAGAAACTGTGAGAAAATGAATGATGGCTGCTTCCAGCCACTAAATTTGTGGCAATTTGTTACACAGAAATAGAAAACTAACACAGCAATGTAAAGAGATTAGTGGTGGTGAGAATGAGAGCTGTCTCACAGAGTGACTGGGGAGGAGCCAGGCTGAGTGGGTTTGGAGGAGTGAGTGTAAGGTAAGTAAATGGAGTGAGTATAAGTGATTCTTTA
This sequence comes from Artibeus jamaicensis, assembly GCF_021234435.1. Lineage (NCBI taxonomy): Eukaryota > Metazoa > Chordata > Mammalia > Chiroptera > Phyllostomidae > Artibeus > Artibeus jamaicensis. Next base: position 17,690,675 of record NW_026522025.1, on the reverse strand, counting down.
GAGAGGTTTACCTGAGAATAGAGCAAGAATGTGGGGTTTCAAGTACAAACTTTTTATTATTTTTTTAAATGTGAAATAACTTGAGCATGTTTCAATCCCTGTCTTTTACAAGAAACTATTTGTACTGAAAGTTGGCCTTGCTAGATGCACAATAGATGTAATGACCTAATGTCGATCTTCACATTGAAAGTATTATGAAAGAAGGAAGTATGGATCATGCTCTTTAGTAAAACCTTCCTGATGCAATATTTCTAAATGCAAGGGAGCTCTCCTTGAATCTGGAAGATCCTCTAAGTTGGCGGTTCCTTTCTATTCTCAGTAAAGCGTAACCATTATCATTTCTCTTTCTATGTTGATTCTCTAAGTGATATTTTCCATCAGAGCTGACCAGCAAATCTTTGTCTGTGTCCCATATTGAATTTGTAGAATGATTGGGAAAGACCTATGCTGTGGTATGAGACAAATTACTATCTAATGTGCATTAGTATCTAACAATGTTGCAAGAATTTCAGCTTATGTTACTTGTTTAAAACCTATTCCTCACCATGCATTATTGTTTCTAAAAATGGTGGTAGCAATTTCGGTGGCTTTTCATTTCTGTGATCAGAAACACGATTGATTATTCTCACACATATGATTAGTTTGAAATAAAAAAAACAATAATAAGTGAAAAGAAAGAGAGGAAAGAAAACTTGCTGTGTTCCAGGTTCTCTGCCAAGAACTTTGTCTCTAAAGAATCCTACAAGGTAGGTGTAACATTTTTCAAATAAGTAAACTGATTCTCAGTTTAAAAATGTACTGAGAGCCCTGTAGCTGGTCACATTAAATGTCACATTAGAGAATAAGCCCTTTTGTGTGACTCTAAAGTTAATGTCTTAATTAACTAATATACGCTGCTTCTAATCTTAAAAAAAAAAGTCTTATTTTTTAGTGACTCAGCACTGGTCTGTAACAGGACAAGAAGAACTGTTCATTATACTAACAAGGGGTAATTAAGACCTCTCCAGAAGAGAATAATATTTCATTGGTTTCTCATTTCCCATGATGTCATCCCATGTATTTATAACACGGTAGGTCAATCCAGCTGAGTTCCTGCAGTGATATTTCAGAAGTAGTCCTGACCACCATAATCTGACTCATGAGGAATTTCTTGTTATAACATAAGCATCAGTCATATTATGTACCTTAGGATGGTAATGATAAAGCTTAACTCTGAAATATGCCTACAATCTTCAGTCTTTTGCATCCATGATGATTTACTATCGTCTTTAGCCAGTCATTTGACTCAGGCCGGTGGTTTTCAAATTTGAGTTTGCATCAGAATCTCGTGTAGGGCTCACTTCCAAATGCACATATTACTGGACCTGACTCTCAGAAGTTTTCACTCAGTAGATGGGGGTTGCAGCCCTTAAAATGTGCATTTCTAACAACTTCCCTGGTGCTGCTGCTGGTCCAAAGAACACACTTTAAGAATTAGTGGCTGATGCCAGGGTTAAAAAACCTTTTTCCATAAAGAATCAGGTAAATGACTTTGACTTCGTGGGCCATAGAGTCTGCCTCACAACTAATGAACTCTCCCTTTGCAGCCCTTCTGCTCCCAGAGCAGCCATACACCATGCAACACCTGAGTAAAAAGGAGATGGCTGTGTTTCAGGATGGTATTATTACAGACACAGGTGTCAGGCTGGATTTGTTCAATAGACTATCGTTGGCGAACATCTGGTCCACACCAACTCAGTACAAGAAGCCTGAACAATTACTTTGTGTATGTTGAATAGTAACTCTGTAAGATCAACTACAGATTTAATTATAAAATTTCTTCTAAATTTTTAAATGAAATCTACAGAATGACACCAGACTAAGCTGATTGTGATGAACTAGCATAGCGAAGAAACCCCAAAGTTTTCCTTCCTATGAACCCAGTGAAAGATGCAAGGGTCTCCATCTTACAGTTTTTACTTTAAGATATCCATGAACTCAATTTCCATTTTGAAATTTTAGTTTTAATTACATATTGTTTGAAGAGTTAGAAGCTATAACTCTTGTCAACTAAAACTAATACATTGAATGATATAAGTGCTAACCAAATCAGGTAGACTATTGACTTTATAATAAAACAAAACAAAACAAAACAAAACAAAACAAAAACAGTCTACTTGCCACGAGTGTGCCCAGAATTAATGTACTAGGTCTTTACTCACAACAGTGTACTTCAAACTAATTTAAAAGGCCAATGTAATGTTATAAGTCTACCTAACTGTACATGCCAATGAACCTATTGCATTAGCAAAATTTATTAAGATAAATTTTGTCAGAATGGTATGTGATTTACTGCCTTGAAAATAATTATATGCAATTACCATGAGGAAAGTTAGTATTATGGGTCATCCTGGAAACTAAAATTGCAAATATTATGTCAAACATTTCAAAAAATGCTAATGATTGGAAATATTTAAATAGAATCTTCACAGACAATTTTATACTCTAATATATGATAATATCAAGATGAAATAAAATGAGTTAATGGTGGGAAACATGCCTTCTATCTTGCAAAATGTTTTCTTAAATAGCATTGAATCAAATGTTTCTCTTTGTTAAATGGGTTTATATTTACCACAAGATATTTGTTATTTAGTCTCATATAGTGGTTTTCAAAGAGTTTTCAGTTTTAAAAAATGCCGAAAGAACAATATGGTCAAAGGAAACTAGAGAATGTATATTTTAAACACATTTCAAAAAGATTTTTTAACCTTAGGACTCCTGAAAAACATTAACATTCACAACATGACTATCTAAGAAAGATGTGGTAGATTATGCAACCCTTTCCAGTCTCATTGGACACCATATTATCAGTAGAGCATCTTAACAATGCATCCGTGTACTGTGTGGTCATGTGTTTTAAAAAATGAATTCAATTTGATTCAACAAATATTTATTAAGTAACTCTATTTTTTAATTACTTAAAGGTCAACCCTTTAGTTTTATTCTACTCACCAAAATCTATCTAGAATATAGTTAATTCTATTGAAATACTTACACTCCTCTTCAGGCCTCTTCCGAAGCGCTGCACGAACTTCTTTACAAGGACTTCTCTGATATTGTGGGGGATTCCTTCCCCTTATTAGGTTCTCCATCCTGTAAAAGATAACCAAAAGAATATATTACTACCAAAATCTTGATAAATTATGAGAAGATAAATGGTTTATAGCAATAGTCAACTATTCAATTCTCTACAGAGGCTTGTTATACTACATCATTGAGTATATAGCAAGGAATACTACAACAGGGAGTGGCAGGGACCATGGTAAACTGAAGAGTGCTTGACTTTTCCAAGACATTCCAGTTTTAAAAATGTAAAAAGACCATGTAGAGACTTATATGCACATTCTTTAGTTAAAGGCCGTAATGGACAGTTTGTGCTCTCCGCTTGTAATTTCATGCATTGAAGCTCTAAGCCCCAGTGTAATGATATATGGAGGTGGACCCATTGGGAGGTAGCCAGGTTTAAAAGGATGCTCGTGATGGAATTAGTGTCCTTAGAAGAACAGTAAGTGACCAGAGTCTGGATTCTCTCTCTCTCTCTTTCTCTGGCTTATGAGAACAGAGTGGGAAGGTAGTCATCTACAAATCAGGAAGGGGGCTCCCACCAGGAAATAAATCTGCTGGTACCTTGATTTCAGATTTCTCAGCTTTCAGAACTGTGAGAAATAAATTTCTGTTATGTAAGCCACCGGAGTGGCTTGTATTTTGTTATAGCAACCTAGATAACTAAGGCAGAGACCTACTGACTAAAGAGTGATTACTTGTAAACAAATTTGTCAAAAATCAGGCCACCCTTTAGAAAATAAAGAATACATATTTCACCAACATTTAGAATATCAATTTCAAGAGAGGAATTGCTGCTTTTCTTCCATGATAATACTAAATTGGGAGGAGTTTTCTAGTTCCAATAATTGTGACTTCTTAAAAAATTGGTTAATATAAAGTGTACTCTTAGTTACTAGTTACATAGAAATGCTGGCATCCAGAAATAATTAAAGCATCAAATGCAACTTGGGTTAGCATATTTAACAGCATATATACCTTGTGATTAGTATTTTCTGGTTTTAGTAAACCTTATAGTCTTGTACTTATTTTAATAAGATTTAAAAACACAGGATTTGAGTTGCTCAGGATTTGAAAATTCATAACAAAACCATGATATTTATCATTTTGATAATATAAACATGGCTTCTTAATATCTATATAATTATTCTAATGGGATATCACTGGTTTTGATAACTGTGCTGGTTGATAGCATGTATACTTTTGAAAACCACGTGTTATGGGTTGTGATAGTGGGTCTTCTGAAGTTGGTGGTACAGAGTTGTGCTTCAGGTGTCTAGAGAGGAAAATCAGGACAGGAGAATCCCATAAAACCATTGTTCAAAATAATGTGAAATATGAGACAAGTAACACTTTGTACTGGGATAGTAACATAACACTATTTTTTGTGGGAAATTGTCCCTGGTTTTTAAATCCACTTCTTCAAATATACGTCCTGAAATCACTCCATTTATGTGTAGGAGATGCAGTAAGTGTTTGTCTGAGTGTGTGTGTTTTTATGTTCATGTCTGTGTATATGCAGTATGCAAAAATGTTTCTCAATGTGCAATGATAACTTAAAACTTACTTTCAGCAGAAGTTCATTTTGAGTGAAAAACAGAGATATTTCTCTGTAGGTTATAATAATACAGTACCAGGAAACCAAGAGTTTATGACATAATTTGCTTTAACACTATATATGGGGGAAAATTAAGCTTCTAGGCCTGTCTCTGCAGTTTTGCCATGAGGCTTAGCCATATAAACTAAATTATAAACTTTCTGATTTGCGACTCTTGAATTAATTCCATGTGCAATTTTATTTACATTTCAGCAAATAAATGAATTTTCACGATGATCTAACAATAATGTAAGTGAACTAATGATTATTTGCTCAAATTTATAAGCTCAAAATAGTAAAAGACAGCAAACATAACCTTCACATGCAAATCTCTATATATCATTGTAATGTAATTTTAGAAACCAATTTCACTCATTGTGATCATACTCTGATGAGGAATGGCAACTTATCCTGGTTGTAATTCTATGTAAACTTCTCTCTTGGATGAGCTATTCTTTTACCTTTTATATTTCTGGCAATCAAACATGTGAAAGCAAAAGTGGTCTAGTTAATTTCCACTTCTCTGTGTTTGAAGGTTTGTCAGAAGATTTGAAATACAAGTGATAAAAAGTACTAATGGGGCTTCAGAAAATAGCAAAGATCCCCAAATCAAGTACCCAGGAATCATGCCCAAAGGGTGCACCCTGAGAATGATCACAAGCAGATCTATAGATTACGTCATGTTAGAAATAAAGCATAGCCTAGTGTGACGAACCCAAGTTCTGGAATCAGGCAACCTGGGCTCAGATACTAATCCTGTCTTCTTTTTAGTCCTCACCCAAGGATATGTTTTTTATTGCTTTGAGAGAGAGAAAGAAAAAAAGAAAGGGAGAAAGAGAGAGAGAGATCGATGTGAAAAGGAAACATGGAAGGGTTGCCTCCTGTACATGCCCTGACTGGGGATTGAACCCACAGCCTAGGGATGTGCCCTGACAGGAATCAAACCCACAACCTTTTGGTTTATGGGATGATGCTCCAACCATCTGAGACACCTGGCCAGGGCTCTAATTCTGTCTTTTAAAGAATGGCTTTAGGGAAAGAGTATGTACTTTGTGCCTTAATTTTCTCATAATTAAATAGGGATAACAGCCACCTCATAGGATTGTTGTGATGACTAAATATGTTAATATATGTAAAGTGCTTTACACTGTGTCTGTCACAATTCAAGAGCACAGCAAATGTCACTGTTATTCATCACAATGATCCCAAATAAAAATGAAATCATCTACTAAAATGTGAAATGTCTACTATGTTAAGACATATGAAAACTGGACTTTATTTAATAAAAAATTATAATGAATAACCACAGAGTCACGAAAATAATTCCACTAGGAGACTGAATAGTTGAAATTCTATTATGTAATACATAATGTAAGTTTGATGAAATTGTTACTAAATGTAATATTACTATTTATGGTAATATGTACTTATATATAAATAGCATACGTATTATAAATATAGAAATATAGAACTACACAAATAGCCCTGGCTAGTGTGGCTCAGTGGATTGAGTGTGGGACTGCAGACCAAAGGGTTGCTAGTTTGATTCCCAGTCAGGACACATGCCTAGGTTATGGGCCAGGTCCCTATTTGGGGGCAACCACTCATTGTTGCCTCTCTCCCTCCCTTTCTCTAACAATAAATAAATATTATCTTAAAAATAATAATACTACTCAAATATATATGTGTATATGTTGATCTGCTAATGACATGTTGATTTTTGATCATTTAGCTATTTTCACTGAAATGTTTGCTTCTGTCTGTGACATTTTAAGTTTTTGAGAACCACTAAAAAGAACTGGGGCCAAAAAAACCTCACTATAAATTATATATACCACACACTAAAAGAAGAAAACATTTTAAAACAGCATTAAATGTCCTTTTTTTCTCTAGAATGCTTAATGTTATGCCCAGTAGAGAACACTCTGGATCTAATTAAAAGTTTTACAGAGTGGTGTTCATGTCTGTGCTATTATATGACTGCAGCACTTCCATCTTCCTGAGATTCCAAGTTTGGCTGCTTGAACCCTTTACCCAGTGTCATCGATGATCTACAGTTCGCATTAAATAGTCAGACAAAATGACCAATGATCAAGTCTTGAAGCACAGCCAGGACACAGCAAAGGAGCTATTCCAGCTACTTTCAATTTGGCAAGACACCAACAGGAGCGTGTTAACAGTTTCAGCAGGGAGAGATTAGGTGTGATGACCACAGGCAAGACAGATGCTCTAACAGCTCATCGAAGAGCTCTGAAAAGTGCAGCCTACGTGGCAACTGCTGGGAAGAAGTAGAGGCAGCCAGATTGATATTAAAAAATCTGAAAAAACTATCAGAGATTATGAGCAAGGGTGTCCACGATTCTCCTAAACTTAGTTAAAAAATTGCCTGAGGAGCTTTAAACAAATATAGAGTCTCCCATTTCCAACACTAAAGATTTTCATTCTGTAGGCTGGGATCAGGTCAAGGTAGATGTATTTTTTAACATTAATCAGTTGTTTCTAAAGTAGCCTTACACTGGTCGCAATACTGACATTTGGGAACCCATTTGAAAATATATATACTTGCAGGTATAGGAGAGGGACCATTAGAAGGCTGATAATCTCAATAATGAAATAATTTCCTTCAGTAAGGTTTGTCAGACAGTTGGATCAGAGAATATATTTGGATTGATGTAGAATTGTGGGTTGAATTGGGAATGGGATTAATGAATAAGAAAATAAAGCTTGGGTGACAGTATGTTTGAAATAAATTTATACTAGATGGGGAAGGGAGATGGGGAAGGATGGAGTCACTAGAAGATACGGAGTTGGATTAAAACAATAGACATATCAGGTATAACTAGTTTTTTCCAAAAATTTCTATTATGTGCTAGATGCTAGGTAAGTTTATGCATACATTATTTACACATTCTTATTCTATCCAGAGTTAACCTAAGGCTCAGAAATGTTAAGTAACTGTTTAGAATCATATAGTAGGTAAATGAGGATTTTAATCCAGAACTTTCTGACTCCAGAGCTCATGTTATTAACTACCATGTGACCTGTGCAATAGAACTTTCCATGATGACGTAAATGTTTAATATCTGTGCTGTCCAGTAGAGTAGCTGCTAGCCATGTTCAGTTATTGAGCACTTGAATTGTGGCTGGCGTGACAGAGGAATGGAACTTGTGGGTTTAAAATTGTGTTGAATTTAAATTTATTTAAATTTCAATCGCCATTTTTGACTTCTGCAGTACACAGCACAGCCTATCTAGAAGCCCCTATTCAGCACATGACTAACACAAACACATAAAACTCCACTGAAGATCTTTGAATGAAACTCAATACGACCAAGCAAGAAAAGTCCTGGAAAAGTACTCCATATGAAAGTCTTCACAGACAAATGGAGAACTAAACTCCTCACTGTAGAATTGGCTCACAGTAACTTCTAAGAGCCTCCTTGCAGAAACACGCTTTTTCATGCAACCACAGTTTTCAACTATGAAGCTCTCCTAGCACATCTAAGTGCCTTGAACACACACTTAAAACTCCTTTCCATCCAGGGCCTCTACATACACTGTTCCCTTTCCCTTGAAAGATCCTCCTCCTATTCTGTCTGAATAACCGCTAATCATCCCTCCAGTCTTTGTAATGGTACCACTTTTGGAGATAATGAGGGATCACTTTGACCCCTTTATCTAATTAGGTCCCTAAATATGGTCTTATCATGCAGCCCAGAGGTTTCCACCATAGCTTTTATTATAAATTGCGATTATATATTAGTCTTCTGGAATTTCTGTTTAGCATCTGCCTGTCTCTTATACTGTAATCTCTGTGAAGGCAGGGACAGTATCAGTATTATTCTCTACTCTATTGGAAAATTTAGCACAGTGTTTGTCATTCATGAAGTATTTGTTGTTTGAATAAATGAGTCTCCCCTAATCCTGCCACAAAGGCAAATATATGTTCATATGGTCATGGGGTGTGAGCTAGGAAGTCAAACTAATCAACGACCGTCCAAATGATAATGTCTTTTCATTACCCCCAACCTGTGTGCTTTCCTTCAATCATCCACACCCACTTCCTAACACTTCCCTAACAGGCCATCGCCTTGCCCTCAAAAGCATCCTCTCGCCATTGCTCTCTCCACCAGCCATCAGGGCTGACCACTTATCAGCCCTGACTTATCGGAAGTCAGGACCACCTCAGATTCCCTTTGCTGCAGGGCCAAGGGGTTCAGAGGGGAAGGGTGAGAGGAGTTCATTGGGGGGCTGCTCTCCTTAGGATGATACAAGTCTGTAAAGACCAGGCACCCTCCCAAGTAGACAAGGATTGTAACCAAGGGAAGTAATGAAATCAAATAAATCAGTAAAAAAGTAAAATCAACTTGTTTTGTTTATAAGTTACCAAAGATACCAAAGCTATTTTTCCCCTCTCCTTGAGCTTATTATTATATTTGCTATTTTGTGAGCACATCCCAAATTATAAATAAATAGTACTTAAATGAATTTATTAGATTGAAAAAAGCAAATTTAGAAAAGCCTCTAACTCACAGGTGGCAAACACAGGCCCATGGGCAGAATCAGGCCCTCCACCTTGTTTTGTCCAGCCAGGTACCTTGTTTCTACCCAGAGGCAGCGCAGAGCTCCTTGCCCCTGGTTAAGGAGTCGTTACATGTATACAGTCCTAAAGTTACATTCAGCCCTTTGAAGGCAACTGCGGGACTGATGAGGCCCCCAGTGAAAATGAGTTTGACGCCGCTGCTCTAACGGAAGGTCTGCTTCCCAGGCAATGAGCTGAGTATTTGCACGCCCTTCTGCTTTGTCCTCTGGAGGCTCCTCGGACTCCAGAAGGGGTTTTTTAATCAGTTAAGTGAATATAAAATAAATTACAAAGGGTAAATATCTTTGACTTATTAGTTTCTAGGAAAGTAAAAAATTCAATTATATTTTAATAATTTCTAATTAAATAATCTTGAACAAATGCAGACATTTAAAAAAATGAGACTGGCATTTCATTGAGTTTTTATTTAACTTGATTATAAGCAGAATTGGACACAGTAAACTACATATCTATAAAAAAACACAATCCATTATATTTAAAATGGCAATCGATATGACTAGGAAACTTAATAAAATATACGGTAAAAAAATAGGAGCATTTGTTGCCTTCAAATTTGACAATAAATATATAGGAGCATTTCTGTTTAAGTACAAAGCCACAAGATGTTGACTACTATCTTAAAATTCATCCTGTTAGTCTGTTGTTAGAGAGGCTACTTACCTTTTCATTTGTCAGAGTCTAAAGATTAGAATGCATACCACGTGACGAAAGTCAGGCAGTTTTTTTCTTTTCATAGCCACTTCTTCCATGTCCGTTAACACAGCACAGTACATAGACTATGGTAAACACTTTGTAAATATTTAAAAAATGATTTAATGAATGAATGAAGTTGGCTCCTTCCTGGCAGGGACATTTGGAAGATTCTACTTTTATATTCAAATTTTACCTATCCTCGAAAGCCAATTTTTAAGTCCCGGTTCTATTCAGAAACAATTCCAACCACCTCACATATACTCAGTGCTGGCCTTCTGAATCTTCTATATTGTATCTATCAAATTTTTGGAAGAGTAACCAGTGACTTTCCAGTTAGTATTAGTCTTTATTTCAATGTGTCCTTTACTCATGTAGATTCTAAACCATTTGAGGGCTTGGATATCACATACCACAGTCATCAAAATATATTGCTATAATTTATTTCACTTTCTTGACAGTTCTGAAGTAGGTATTAGTACATCACTATTTATACAGGGGACAAGTAAAAGTCTGAAAACTAAGTGGCATATGCAGAGTGACAAAAGAAAGCCAGAGTAAGAACTTGAACTTTGGTCCTTTGGCTCCCAAATTCCAACTTTAATTATACAATGCCACTATGCATAGATAATATTATCAGTATTTTAGTTTTTCTAGTGTCTCATAGAGTAAGAAGGGTTCTTACCTTGTGAGTCACAGATGCACAAGATATCTTTAAATATTGAATAAAATTATTGTCACTTTGACTTATGCTTCTGTGGGTCTAAAAACTCAACAGAAATAATTCATGGAAAGCTAAAATGAAAACAATAGGGATTAAAATACAAGTGTGCTTAAGTATGCGCATGAAAAATGGAAGGTACTGGCTGAGTAGCTCAGTTGGTTGGAGGATTGTCCCAATACACCAAGGTTGCTGGTTAGATCCTTGGCCAGGGCACATACAAGAATCAACCAATGAATGTATAAATAAGTGGAACAACAAATCAATGTTTCTCTCTCTCACTCTCTTTCTCTTTAATAAGAAAACAAAAAAGGAAGAATAGTATTGCTATATTATTTTTGGAAATAATGATTAACAGTCTGCCCTGTCCAGAGAAAGAGAAGACTAGGGGCAGCACGCCCTGGCCTTCCATCCTTATGAAGTTATAAAGCCAAATGACCTCCGCCTTCCCCATGCCACCAGAGTTTCCAAATTCTTTATTTGGCTTATATTTCAAGAAAAAAAAAAGAGAAAAAGAGTGGAAGAAGTAGTGGAAATTGCTCTTGCTTTATCACCAATCTGCTGTTTTCTTTTAAAGGAAGTTGAACCTGAATTCAGAACGGTGAACCTAACCCCAGACTAGAATGATGCATACATAGTGAGCATACAATAGGTGTTAGAAGAAAGGGTTTTCGGGAACATGTATAAAGGCTACATGGACAAAACCAAAGAGGGGTAGGGTCAAGGGTGGGAAGTGGCAACAGCTAGGGTGGGGTGGGGAATTGGGGGGGAATGGAGACAACTGTACTTGAACAGCAATAAAAAATGTGAAAAAAACCTTTAAAAAAGTATTCTCAAGTGTTTATAAAGATCCCATTTAAACTGCAAATGACAGTATAAAAATAATCAATACCCAGTCATTTCAGCCAAAGATGTTGAGCTGATAGTTAATAAGGACAAGCTGAAGTTAAAGAGCAAGATCATTGTGAAAAGCAATCACATCTCAACTATACTTATACTGCCTAGAAAGAGAGTGAAATGTTCAACAGAACACAAGGTGCATGACATGATGTGGAGCTGGGAGAGAGTTCGGCACCTGGTTTTCAAGGGTAGTGATGATTTACCGAGAATACAAGAGTCATCAGTTGTGTCCAAGAGGAAAAAGCTTGTTTTTACATTGCCAAGTCACACATTTAGGGAATGACAAACACAATAATACATTGTTCTAACCTTTCATCAAATAAATAGAATTACAAGCAGCTGCATATCATTCTGGACTTCTTGAGAATCTAGAATCTATAAATTACAGTAGTCCCTTCTCGGAGATTTAGGAATGAGCCAAGTGAAAGTAGAATAATCTGCAAATAAGGAGAACAGTCCCTTCATTTAGGTAGCTGTGCTCATTTAATATGGTTTATAATTTACTATATAACATTGCAACAAATAATTATTGTACATAAACGCCAGTGAAATAAATGAGAAGAGCGTGTGTAGCAGTTGGAAAATAGTCAAGCTCCTCATGAATTCAGGAAGCACACTATTCACAACCTTCTAGTTTTTAAATATATTTAAAAATATATTTTGTTTGTTTTTCACCCACACACAAAGTAATACTGTATCAGCAATATGTTATCTTTATGAAGGTATTATTGCCTAATTGAGTCAATACAAGAAATAGCAAGTTCCCCTTGGTGAAGGCCCTTTCAGAAATAACTGAGTTACATGCCAGATTGATGAATGTGTTCACTGCTGAAATCTCAAAAAGGCAATCATTTAAGTTCACTAACTTCAGAGTTATTCAGAAAATAAGTCTCTTAAAATTATATAAATTAATTGGGTAAATTGATAGAAACACTTGCCTGCAAAAATAAATTATATTCACAGGATGGCAAAAATGTAAAGAAGGCTTAATAAGAAATCAATAACTCTCAGAAGCAAAAACAGGCAATGTGGAAAAAATATAGCAGTTAAAGAATGGTGAGAATACTTGAAAATCCAAATGTTGAATCACATATTATGCAAACATAAAATTGATACAAAGAAATACAGAAAAATGCTAGGTGCTTTAATAAGATCATTACCACTCATGTTATAATAAAACATTACATCTGAACTATCTATCTTTCTTAAATTGAATAACATGTAAAAACTATTTTTTGTAAAATTGTATTTTGAATTGGGTGAAATATAGAAAGGCAACATAATACCTGCCATCTAGAAATTTGAATGTGTACTTAATACATGTGTAAGCCTAGCTTGACTCCTGTTCTCCATTTTCCCTTTTCTCCTCTGACCCACTTTGACTTGAAAGGAAAAGGAAAACACTAGTGTCAACATTTGGGTTCATGATTTTCAGTCAACATTTATGAAAAGAGAAGACTAATGCCTGCGGGATACAGATTTATCTCCTCTCTGGAAAGCCTTGTGTAATTTTGTCTGCCTGCCTAGTTATCTCTGTCTCTCTGTCCTGTTACAGGGCACTACACATACACCGCATCATCCCAGCCCCCATTAAAATCTCTTGAGGGCAGAAGAGGCTATCGTACAATGTACAGAACACAGTAGTAATTAAATATTCATTTTTAAATGATTGACTGAATGGCATTAGAAATAAATATATATCCAATAAAGCTCTGATGTGATCTATAGTTATACCACATCTTTGTATATATTATTTATTTCTCAGAAAGAGCCTGTGGGTTTGGTATTTTACAGATGAATCGAGAGGCTCACTTGCCCAAGGTCAGCAGCAAAGCCAGACTCTCCTCTGAATTTTCTGATTTCTCCTGATCTCCTCACCTGAGCACAAATGCCTAAAAAAAGAAACTGCTCTGCTCATTTCCAGATTATTCCACTTGTACTTGGAACTTTCTTAAGTCTCAGAGAAGGGTCCACTAAAAAAGCATTTGTGCAGATGCAGAGAAAAGAGTGTGTGGAAGAACTAAAATTATTCGGCAAGAAAAGCATGTATTCCTTCCTCAATGTAAAATGGATAGAGTTGGCAAATATGAGTCAATGTTATTTTTTCCAAAATGTTCATACATACACGTACATACTGTGATATATAAGATAAAAATCTTCATAGTCTTTATAATCCAGGGACATGAAGACCAAGTTCTTACGCAGAGTTTTGCCTTAGGCTTCTACGGCCTCCTCTCCCTGATGAATCTCTTTCAACTGTAGTTACCGCCCACAGGCCAATGGTTCTCAGTATGCGATTTGTGAATGTTTAGAACACTGTATTTCTAGTAAATTTTTTTAGAGTTGTGGCATGGGGTGTGAGGCACAGAAGATATTCAACATTTTGTTTAAATAAATTAACTGTTATGATTAATCAGGTGAGTACTGTTGGATGGCAATAATTTTTATCGACTAAAAAATCAGAATCATATTTCTGATTTCCAGGATGTGTTAAAACATAAATACTTTCGATCTCTTAGTATCTTATAATAAGAGAGAAAAATGGAATATGCTGTATCTTTTACTACAGAAAGAAGTCAAGATTACATTTACTTAGAAAGATAGGTTTCAGGAAAAACACAATTAAGTTCCTATTTGAGACTGAATGAGTAAGTACCTGAACAGCCTGAACTACTCAAATGGACATCACATAATTACATGCTAGGAGCATTTAAAATATGTTTTTGCATTCTCTAAAAATGTGTGGTTCACAAGAAAGGATCACATCACAAATTATATAGCAACTTACACTTAAAAATCCTCCTCTGGCGTTTCTTCCCCATTTCTTTCCCACTACACAGCCAGAATGGTTTGCTTTTCTTCCCTTCCTTTTCTTTATCTTTTTTTGTGGGTAAGTAAATATGTGATCCATTAAAATAATGTTAGAGTGTACATGCATGCACTGCCTCTGTGCTACAACCTTGCTTTCCTGTGGTGAATTTTCAATTCAGCAGCCAGGGAATCCCTTTAAATCGTGAATCAGATCCAGTCACTGCACTGCGCCCAGCACTGTGAGGACTTCTCATTTTGCTCAGAGCAAATGCCAACATCCTTTTAACGGCCTGTGGGGCCCATAGTGCTCTGCCTACTCTTACCTCTCCTCATAACCCGTTTTTCCCCTCACCATCAAGCCACTTGAATGTATCCATGCTCCTGCCTCAGGCCTTTATTCCAGCACGGTCCTCTCTCTGGAATGCCTTCACCTTGGTCATGAACTCAGATGTTACCATTTCAATGATATCTTTTATGAAAACCACATTTAACACTGCAGTTTGAACAGCTCTCCCCAAATTTCACTCCTGTACGAACACTCCTGATCCTTCTTTTCTGTGTTTTCTTTTACCCTGGTATTTACCAATTTTTAACATAATTTTAACATACCTATCTGCAGAATATATTGTTTATTGACTGTAAAAGTCCATGAGTTTTGAAAAAAATGTACATTATCCAAATGTTGCTGATTTTTGTTTCTGTTTATCTATTAATTAGTGAAAGAAGTGTGAATACTTCCAACATGTAATGGCAAATTTGTCTATTTCTGCGCCTAGTTCTGAAAGTTTTGCTGTCTGTAACCTGAGGCTATACTGTTATGTAGAATTTATAACATCATGATGAAATGAACCTTTTATTATGTAGTGTAGTGATTATGTAATGCTTTTAAGATCTAACAAGGCTGTTTGCCTTAAAATCTCTTTAGTTTCAAGAGTTCTCTTGGATAGCAATTGTGTGGGATGTCATTTTCCAAACTTTGGATTAGTGTTTTGGGAGAAGTCCTCATAGTTAAGGTATGTCTGTTGTAAATAAAATATTATCCCAGCTTTTAGTCAGAACATTATATTTGCATTCACCAGACATTACTGATAATGATTTAGAATAATTTCCATAATCTTATTTGTGATTTCTATTTATACAGTTTCTGTTTTTATTTTCTTTCCTTATTTTGAATTGAGAGCTTTTTCCTGGTTTCATTCTATTTTTTGACTTCTACTTTGGAAATTATGATTGGCGTGTTTAGATATACCCACCTCTTTAACACCAGCTCACTAGGTCTTTCTTGCATCTCAGACCTTTGGGCTTAGATCACTTTCTCTCTGCCTGAAGTTCATCTCTGATATTGTCTTTCAAGTAAACCATGAGATTTTAAACCTCTCAGTTGTTGTGTATCTGAAAAATATCTACACATTACACCTCTTCTTGAAAGATAGCGTTGAAAGATGAGAATTAAGTGTGGACAGGTAGCTCACTGAAGGTGTTACTTCCAAATTGTAGCTCCCTGGTTGCTGTTGAGAGAAATCAGTTATGACTTTAGTTATTTAATTAAGGGAGAGCATAATCAGTTATGCTCTCCTTTGTTAGGTAATCTTACTTTTCTATCTAGGTTATTTTAAGACCTTTTGTCATCTTTGGTGTTCTTCAGTCTCACTATGATACTGTCTACCTGTGAATTTCTTCTTATAGTAGTTTGCCTTTTGATCGAAGGTGTATTGTCTTTCAGCAGTTCCAAAAAGTTATCATTCGTTTCATCTTTGAATATGTGTGTTGCCTTATTGTTTCTTTTTATACCTATGTTTAAATGTAACTTAGGACTTTGCACTCTATCCTCAATGTCTCTTAATGTCTTTGGCTGGGAATCCCCTTTTCGCCTGTCTGATCCTCCCTTCTCCACTCTGCTGTGTCCTGGCACACTAGCCTCTATGACTCACATCAACAGAGCTCCTTGGCTCTGACATCTGGTGTGTTTGGGCAAGTGAAAGTTACCAACAGGGTAAGCTATTTACTTCCCATACTGAGTCCGTAATGTGCTGTGGCTCAGCAGAAGCTGCATTCTTCTACTAAAGTTTGTAGAACCTCTCAGATGATCCTCTGCTATGGCTGCAATTATACTGGCTCTGGTTTCTTGTAACCTCTCTTCCATGTTCCTTAAGACGTAGAAGTGAAAACGCCTCCTGCTGTTGTTGGCCTCAGGATGCTTTACTATACCTTGTTGGTTTCTTTATTTCTGCTTGTACTGTTACTGTAAATCCACCTGGTCATTCTTATAGATTCCTTTTCTTTTCTAATTTCTTAAACACAGACACTTAGGAAAATTCCAGCTGGCTGGTGTAGCTCAGTGGATTGAGTGTGGGCCTGTGAACCAAATAATCGTGGTTTGATTCCTAGTCTGGGCACATGCCTGGGTTACAGGCTAGTTCCCAGCAGGGAACGCATGAGAGGCAACCATGTATCGATATTTCTCTACCTCTCTCCTCCCCTTCCCCTCTAAAGATAAATAAATAAAATCTTAAAAAAAAAGAAAATTCCAGTATCTGAAGACTCTGTGGTATGATACTTCTGTTTCTTATTTCTGCTGACCCTTGATTTATGGTGCTAGGCTTCTTATGGTTTCTGGTTCCTTTGTGTGTTCTGTGATTTGATATGCTCAGCTTATTTTTCTTGGAAATTTTATCTTTGAAGTCCAGATTGTAGTGTATCTACTGAAGTGAATATCTAAGGTTTATGCCCTGACAGGCTGGCCATTTCCAGAACAGAATCTCAAGATTCCCACAGTTTAGCAGATGCCCTTAGGGTAAGACCTAGTTTCAATTCTTACCCACCCTCTAGTACTTTCTCTCTCTCTTTT
This sequence comes from Artibeus jamaicensis, assembly GCF_021234435.1. Taxonomy (NCBI): domain Eukaryota; kingdom Metazoa; phylum Chordata; class Mammalia; order Chiroptera; family Phyllostomidae; genus Artibeus; species Artibeus jamaicensis. Next base: position 17,673,400 of record NW_026522025.1, on the reverse strand, counting down.
TTTTTTAGCTTTTAACTACTTTCTTATCTTCTAGCCACCTCGTCAATTAGTTTATACTTTATCCAGATTACTTAGTTGTTTTCATGGGAAGGTACTTGCAGGGTATTTATTGCTTCATGCTGATAGTAATAGAAGTTATTTTTTTTAAAGCAAACAAATTCAATTCTAATGATGATGTATTTTTAGAAGGAATTAAAAGCAAGCTAATAGGAATTACTTAAAATATTGCCATTGTATTCAATATTTGAGAAAATTGAGTCTTAGAAATGCTAAGCTGTAGGAGATGGACACAAATAGGAAGTAGGAGAGGTAGAATTCAAATTCACATTACTCTAATTCCAAAATGTCCAGGCTTTAAAACCCCTTTTGACCCCAATTGCCAAATATATGTGTGCGTATATGTATGTGTGTATACATATATATGTGTATATGTGTGTGTGCATGTGTATATATATATGTGTGTGTATATATATATATATATTTACTTTAGATTCAAGTAAGGACCTTTAAATGTCCATGCTATTAGTATAGAAGTGATGTTATAAAACAGCTGTTATAAGGTTTACTGTAAAGAATCAGTAAAAATATTATATACATTTTAGCCCTGGCTGGCATAGCTCAGTGGATTGAGCTCGGGCCTGTGAACCAGAGTATTGTGGTTCGATTCCTAGTCAGGGCACATGCCTGGGTTGCAGGCCAGTTCCCAGCAGGGGACTCATGAGAGGCAACCACACATTGATTTTTCTCTCCCACTCTTTCTCCTTCCCTTCCCCTCTCTCTAAAAATAAATAAATAAAATATTAAAAAATATTATATACATTTTAAGCAATGGATTCTATCATTTTTAATATTAACAAATCGAAGGAATTTATTTTGTAATGAGGAATGAATGTGATATACTATTTATATTAGTCTGAGTAGCTATAGAACAAAAGTAATAATATATTCTAGCCTGATGTTTCTCTCAAAAACTGGAGCTTGCATGTTGAAAGCTTGTTAGTATACTTTACAGTTCAGGAATGTCTGTTCCTGTGTGACCCTAGGAAGCAGCCTGGCCTCAAGGCCCAGCTAATGAGACTACTCAGTCAACAGAATTTCAACCCTCAAAAAGCCCAGGTAACCAACTCAAGAACAGTGACCATAATGAACCATATCAAAGCCTATGGGATGACATCCTGCACAACCTTTACATTCTGCACATCCTACATGAATTCTTACTCTGAATGGCAAAATAACCGTTTTGATTACATGACATACAATGAACAATTCTTTTCCCCAGGTCAGGAAACAAGATGTGTGCCTTAAAACCAAGACCTGGTTAGTCCTGCCTGCCATAAATTGCTAGGAGCCTTTTGTGAGTACATTGTAGACACAGGCTGTCCTGGAGCCTGCCAGGGCCTGGGCCAGCTCAAAAACCAGACTTTGGCTGACATTAAAGATCTCCTTGCATATAGGGACCAGCGAGAACACAGCCTGCACGTCCCAGCCCCCTCCAGTGACTTCTTTGTTCTGCTTTCTCACTGCTTCCAGAAAAAAACCCTTGCCTGCACTGAGATGTTGAGATGGACTTTGGGACAAGAGTTCCCCCATCTTCTCCGGTAGCCAGCACTTGAATAAACTACTTTTCTTCTCATCAGCATCTGTGTCACAAGTTCAGTTTTCATTGCAGCAGGCAGCTGAACCTCTGTTCGGTTACAATTTTAGTTGTCAGAAATGTTCTATGAAAAGGCATGGAGGATAAATAAATCTGTGAACCTAGCTCGAACCATCAGCCTGAAAGCTAATGTGATAGCAAGTGGTGATTTCAACAGAACTACACCTAGACAAGATTTCTCAAGTTCATTTTCCTCGTTTCTCATGCTTTCTTTACCTCTATTCTATCTAGATTCTCTGCAGAGCTGGTTTAGTCAATAATGTTTACTGGTGGATTCATTCAATATTATCCCTTAAAAATATCTTATATCTGATATATAGGAGGCAAAAAAAAGAGAACATGCATGCATTTAACTTACAGTAGTTCAGGTACATAGCACCTGGATAAAGGGGGTCCTTGGGAAACTTTATAGTACTTTTCGACTTAGACAATGTAGGCAGCCTTCTAATCTGGTTCCACGTATAGTTCTACACATTATTCTGAAGAATTCTACCTATAAGAAATATCCTGAAGCATCAGTGATTCTTTACATAAAATCAATTAAAAAAAGAGCCATTAAGATTACAATAAACTGTTGTTTAAATGAATAGTTATAATGTTCCTGACTAGTATTTATACTTTTAAAATATTATGCTTTGCTGATTCAGATTAATCACAGAGTATATGTGAGGAATATTTACCACTGTTGGAAACATACAAGTACTGGTGAGAAATTAGGTCAGTGTGAATTTGGGTAGCCAGTGCCTCTCTCACACGTGCAGACTTACAATGCAAGTATCTAATTTTTGGATCTATAATTGACTATGAATCTGAAGTTTTTGTTTAATGAAGCTCTACTTTTTATATTGAGGGGTATGTTTGTACTACAAGATATGTTAAATAACCCGGGGAATCTTGTCAGGAAACTGAAGCCAGAAGTGAATAATATCATAATTTATTTAAAAAAAAAGGTTCATTTTCATTTATCTATTATTATACACTGAATAAGCTTAATGTTATTTTTTCAAATGTTATACATCAAAAAGCAGCAATCTTTTTGATGTTTTAATGAGAAAATCACTTACATGTTGAGAAGGCATGCACTATTCTATGCACAGGTTTTAATTAGTTCTCTTGACATTTACTGCCTGTCTTTCCCTCTGTTCTGTTTTCCAGATCAGTGGTTCCCAAATTTTGGACTGTGGAAGACAAAATATTCAGTAGGGAAATAAGAGTAATAAGCAATGTTTTGAGGTTTGCATTAAGCAATCTTTTTGGTATTAAAATGTTCTTTCTCCTAAAATGATGGCGATAATAAATAGTAAGTTTATTGTTACTAGTCTAATAAAATATCCCAGTTAAAAAATAATTGCTCTGTAAAATTCCAATATATGGATACCACTGAACTGCATATATTTAGGAGGATCTTTTGGGAAAGCATGGCTTTCTTGACTAACTTGGTAAATTGAAGCTTGGTGACACACTTGCTCAGGGAAAAATGCACAAAAAAGTAAGGGGAGTTGCTTAGCACATTACCTGGCACACAGTAGGTATTCCAAAATGTAGCTGAGTGAATATCAAATGAATAAAAGCACACTTGTCAATATGTGTGTGTGTGTGTGTGTGTTTGTATATATATATATATATATATATATATATATTTATATATTTATTTTAGAGAGAGGGGAAGGGAAGGAGAAAGAGTGGCAGAGAAACATCAGTGTGGTTGCCTCTCACATGTCCCCCACTGGGGACCCAGCTCACAACCCAGGCATGTGTCCTGACTGGGAATTGAACCGGTGACCTCGTGCTTCACAGGCCTGTGCTCAATCCACTGAGCTGCACCAGCCAGGGCAATATGTGTGACTATATTTGCATGTGTGTTGCCCAGTCAGAAGTTCTGTACATTGAACTGATTTTGAGAGCCAGCTGCCTGGCAACATGAAAGGGACAAGCACTAAAACATGCACCAATAAATCCTGAACAAAACAAATGCCAATAACCAATACACATCCTGAGTGCTCTTAATAAAATCTATTTAAAGATGTAGGAGGGAAAAAGTTATTTTCCTTTTAAATCCAGGTCAATTCCAGAAAAGACAGAAGATAAAAATGACAACTAAAACAATCTTTCTTTAATGTATGCTCTTTTTAAACAAAAAATTCTCTTATTCTTTTAGCAATATTATTTTACACAGGAGTCTCTAAAAATAATCAATCAACTATTTTGCCAGAACTGAGTAAAATCTATATTTGCTAGCATTGAATGGCACAATTCCTAAATCTTTGACCTAGAATGGCATTTTCTTCTATACTGATTGGCATTATGTAAATAGGTATTGATAAAAATATAAAAGTTAGGTAAATAGAAGCATTCATAAGATATCATATGTCAATTTGTGATCTGATCTGAAATAGGTCTCATCAATATAACTAAGTTATATATTGATGTTATATATTGATGACTATAACTAAGTTATAGTCATCAATATAACTAAGTTTTTATTAGACCTTGTACTTAAATAAGTTGTCCTCTGTGCTTGTTAAAATAATAAGCATGTTCTTTACCAGAAAACCATGATGTATAACCACAACATAAAAATACTTGTATATTATCCTGATTAGTGTGGCTCAGTTGTTTGAATGTTGTTGCACCAAGGAAAGGAAAGGTCGCAGGTTTGATTCACAGTCAGGGCACACACCTGAGTTGCAGGTTCAGTTCCTGGCTCGGCGCATACAAGAGGCAAATGACCAATGTTTCTCTTTCACATTGGTGTTTCTCTCCCTTTCTTTTTCTTTCCTTTCCTCTTTCTCTAAAAGTAAATAAATATTATTTCATATTATTTCTTGTTTTGTGGATTTTAGCTGTAGTTTAATGCACAGTAACCAGGAGGTGTAAAAAAAAAGTGATCTCTATTTTCTTAACTTTTTAAAATAGACTGTGTTATGGACTAAATTATGTCCCCAAAAATTCATATGTTAAAATCCTATTCCCTAGTACCTCGGAGGGTGGCTGCATTTGCAGATAGGGTGTTTAGGGAGATGATTAAGTTAAATCAAGCTGTTAGGTCGGCCTTAGTTCAGTTTGACTGGTGTCCTTATAAGAAGAGGAAATCTGCAGACACAAAGAGACACCAGGAGCTTAAACACAGAAAAGAGACCACATGAGGACACAGTGAAATAGTGGGCACCTGAAAACGAAAAGAGAGAAGTCTCTGTAGAACTCAAACCTGCTATCACCTTGATCTTGAATTTCTAGCCACCAGAACTGTGAGAAAATAAATTTCTGCTGGTTAGGCCACCTCATCTGTGGAACTTTGCCATGACACCCCTAGAAAAATGATATAGATTTCATCTCCATTAATCTTTTGTGCTGAAGGGCAATTGATATTTCAATTAACTGAAGTTTTATGGTCTGATTTCAGCCAGATGAGGAACTGTTTGCTGAGCTTGCCTCTGTCACTTTGGGCTCAGGTCAGGGAGGCTGACTCTATGATGTGAGTGCAGGCAAGATTTGTAAACACTAGAATCCTGTTTTAACAAAAAAGCTTAACTCTTAAATAATCTCTTCCATAATTTTGGAATTTTATATTGATATTAAATAATTTTCTGTGGGTAGGTATTTTTAATGAAGTATTATTGCATTGGTCAATTATAATTTTTTTAAACACCAAGAGCAATAATTTTCTAAAGAGATAAATCAAATAGCTACAGTTGGGGTCGGGTAGAGGTAACTATAGGTGAGAATCATAGCTTCCCTTTATATTGAGGGTTATCTGTCTGGGAAAAATAGAACAAGAAACATTAGCCTAGAATGCTACTGTGAGATTAGCATTTTTTATTGCAAAGTACTAAAAATATCCATATTTACTTAACATATTCAGTTATTGAGAAGTCTCAAGATTCTAAATTATAGGGAAGACTATGCAAGGAAGCTAATAACAAAACAAAATAAAACCTCTAAATCTTCTAACAGCAAACTTTGTTCTGAGTATCAAATGAGGTTATATATGTAATATGTTTCCAGGAGTACTCAGTGAGCAAACAATAAGTGTGAGGCAATTCTACTATAGTATTATAGCAATATTTGTAATAATTATGCTTAAATAGGAGGAAAAGTTGAAATTATATTTACTCTATATTATTAAGAAAGACCAATAAAAGTGCATAAAATGGTTTGAGAAATGTCCTTGGACTACCCTTTGATAAAATGAATGCTGAGGCTGAATAATTCAGCTTCTACTAATAAGCTAATAACTGAAAGGTACTGAGAATGTATGACTATAGGAGTCACACAACTCATTCAATCCTCTCAGTAACCCTAAGAGTCAGCATTCATGGAGGAGGACATATCTTACCCTAGAAAGCTGTGGAGTCAGAATTCGAATCCAGGCCCTGTGGATCCAGAGCCCACAATCTTGACCAAAATCACTGGACAATATTTCTTCTAAAACTAAAATTTGTTGTGCCTATATAATGCCTATGTGTTATTCTATATAATTCTCCAAACAACATTATAAGGTAACATTTCTCCCCTTGAGAAAAGTCTCATTTCTCAATTATTCTGGAAAAGTGAGAAGTTATCTTAATACACAGATGGATTACACAGAGCTTTCTCATTATAGCAACCTGGGTGTGGCATCTTTCACTTAGAATATTACGTGAATGGTGGCCCCGGAATTGTGGGTCCTAGAAACCATGAGTTACTCTTGGCATTTACTAGGACAAACTATCAACTCCTGAGAGCAGTAACCAAACCACATCCCATACTATAGCCTCATGGTCAACCAAAGTGGTTGGGACAAATTGGTACTCAATTTTATGAATGTTAAGTAGACAAATGCTGGAATAAGATTTTGAAAACATAAAGCCTGGTATTTAAACTGCAGTGCATTATTTTACAGGAGCTGTCACCTGAACTTATATGAATCAGTCAACAAAAGAGTTAGCACTTTAAATAATGTGAATTAAACCAACCTCAATGTTTCTAACAGCTTTAGTCAGCCCTAGTGATGTAAGCTCATATAACAAATGTTATATAATACTTTGTAGTATTACACTTTGCAGGATAATTCATCATGCATTGTTAGCATTATTGAAGTGTACAGTTTTGTTCCTGTTATTACATAGTTCATTACAAAAGCTATTGGACCAACCTGATAGTTAATATACCATCTAATAAATTCAAGAGCTCAGATTTTCTTAGTGTTTGACGGCCAAATTTCAAAACTTGACAAATGATTAAGAATGTTCTTATTTTGGTGGTTATTGTCCTACGAATGCTTCAAATTCTAGAAGCATTCTTTTTGATGTCACTTACTTTTTTTTCTTCTTTACTAATAGAGCCCCAATTTTGTTTGAGGTAGTAGGTCCCTAAATGTTACGATCACCCATTTCCCCAACTACTTTGAATCTAAGGGTGCTGAAGTGACCCACTCCAGGCTAAAGTTCTGTAAGCCAAAGTTGCTAGACCCTTCTCAGAAAGCTCTTTAAAAGAGAATTTAGAAAAATACCATCTATGTCTTCCCAGTTTGCTCCTGGCCCCAACCCTCTCAATCCCCAGGCAATCACTGAATAGATATTTTCAACACCTGTTTTCCTTGTATGTTCTAGAACTACATGTAAATAAAATTATGTAGTTAGTCCTCTTTATAGCTAGTAGCAATCAGTAACTCAGTGTGTTGATTTAGATTCGTCTATATAAGTAGTCAATCCGTCTTTATTGCTGACTTGATTTTAGTTGTGTAAACATTCCAAAATGGGTTTGCCCATTCTGCGTTGGTGAGTATTTGTGCTGTTTCTACTGGGACAATTGTAAATAAAGCCATTATGAACATTCTTGCCCAAATAATAAATACTAATAATGCTACCAATAAATAAGAACAATAACAATAATAATAATAAATGATAAATTCCAGCTCCAAGCCCACACTGTTGATGAAGAGAACTGGGCAATTCTTTTAAAACTAAAATGCATTATGCTTATTATAGACTTGGCTAGCTTCTCTGTGTCTTTTTCCTTGCCCTTTCTTTGCTGCCTGATTGTGCCATGGACAGGATGGCAGAGATGACACATGAAACATGCAGGCAACAAGCAAAACAAAATCTACATGTCTGGGTAGACAGCTAGGAGAAGGCTGGGCTCCCAGAGGCATCTCCTAGCTACTTCTGCAGCCTGATACTACTACTTATAGTGGAGCTAAGTACAGAATAATAAAATACATACTTGCTTAAGTCTGTTTGGGGGGATTTATATTACTCACAATTGAATATAACCCAATACCGATACAAATGTCTTTTAATAATAAATGTATTCAAGCATTCATTTAAGGTCTGTGAGTTCTTTTCTTTAACTCCATTAAATATTTATCCAGTAAAAATTCATTACAGAAATGTGAGCAAGTTTATAGCTTTCTCAATGTGCCCAAGTGGCCCCAGGGATTCATCTGCTTACTGACTTGATGAGACCAATTAGCTGTGAGATATGGAATAGTGCACCATTTTAGTAGAAAACCTCGATCATGATGAATGGCAACAGGGAAACACTGGCCAGCCTATCTGGTTTGAGTAATTCTGAAAATTTATTATCAAAATGTATATTTTTTAAATTAATTTCATTTCTGGAAAGTGTAGCCCATATATGTTATTAAAGCACTTTATCACTTATTAATGGTGAACAAATGGCAGGCAGGTTGCCATATTTGCTATTAACTTGGCTTAAGTTTGTTCTCACTCGTTCGCAGAAGTATAATATTTGCAGTTTCTCTTGTAGCATAATAGAAGCTATCATGTTTTAAAAATGAAACTATAATGCATAAAAGAAGTATACTGGGCAAGGTTTCAGAAATGATGTTTTAAAACTGAAAAATTAGATTCCTTTTACTAAAAATGGTAACTTGGCTTTTCCCTTAGAATCACTGTATAACTGCAGTGTTGGGGGTGCATCTTAAGGTCTATTTGGCACAGATGCTGCAGGGTAAGAGGCAATTCAATGTGCTGTTATTTCTTTTTATCACCATTCTTATTTTGGAAGCAAGTATCTGTTAGGAACTTAAATTGGAATAACCACAATTAAGATAAATCTTGTCTTACCTGGGTTTGTGTAAAGAAAAGGTAAAGGGATCAGCAGTTTATATTTTTATATTTTACCTAATGTTCTTTGAAAGGTACCCAAATAGTTTTCTTTGGTAAGGTGAAGAAGAAGATGCACTAGAAGAGAAAGTAAAGTAGCAACCTAACTAAACCGGTGACAAGTTTAAAACTTACACATTTTTGGATACTTTTATAAAGTTTCTTATGATGCTCTATTTTGATATTCTTATAGTTTCTGAGATAAATATGAAGTTCTTTGTACCATGTCTATGCTTTTCCTGTGTTTTTGACTTTTAAATAAATCATCTGATTAATTTTTTCTGCTATTGCTTTTTAAAATAATGTTTGTATCCTTTGCTGTGCAAAAACATTTTAGCTTGATCTTGTCCTATTTGTTTATTTTTTCTTTTGTTTCCCTTGTCTGAGGAGATATATCAGATAAAATATTGCTACAAGCAATGTCCAAGATTTTACTGCCTATGTTTTCTTCTAGGATTTTTATGGTTTTGAATCTAATATTTAATCTTTAATCCATTTTGAATTTATTTTAATATATTTTGTGTGTAATGTAAGAAGTTGGTCTAGTTTCATTTTTCTGCATATATTTGTCCAGTTTTCTCAATATCATTTATTGAATAAACTATCTTTACCCCATTGTATGAACTTGCTTCCTTGCTAAAGATTAATTGACTATAAAAGTGTGGGTTTATTTCTAGGCTCTCTATTCTGTTTCATTGATCTAAGTATCTATTTTTATGCCAGTGCCATGCTGTGTGATTACTATGGCCTTATCATACAGTTTGATATTAACTGGCATAATTCCTCCAACTTTGTTCTTTTTTCTCAGAATCATTGTTGCTATGTGGGGCTTTTTGTGGTTCCATATAGATTTATGAAATATTTCTGTCCTGGTTCTGTGAAATGTGTCATTGGAATCTTGATAGGAATTGTGCCATCAACAAAGTAAAAACACAACTGGTGGAATGGCAGACTGTATTCACCAATACATTCAATAAGGGGTGAATATCCAAAATTTATAAAGAACTTATAAAGCTTAACACCAAAAAACTCCCCAAACAATCCAATTAAAAATGGGCAAATACCTGAATAGACACTTCCACAAAGAGGACACACAGATGGCCAATAGACATATGAAAAGATGCTCAATGTTCAGCAGAGACATGCAAATTAAATCCACAATGAAATAGCACCTCGCACCAATCAGAATGGCTATCATCAATACATCAACAAACTAACAAGTGCTGGTGAGGATGTGGAGAAAGGGGAACTCTTTTAAACTGTTAGTGGGAATGCGGACTGGTGCAGCCCCTCTGGAAAGCAGTATAGAGATAGTTCAAAAAATTAAAAATGGATCAGCCTTTTGACCTAATGATCCCACTTCTGGGATTATATCCAAAGAAACCCAAACACTAATTCAAACAAACATAGCACTCCTATGTTCATTACATCCTTATTTACGATCACCAAGATATGGAAACAGGCCAAGTCCCCAGCAGTAGATTAGTGGATAAGACAACTATGGGACATTTACACAATGGAATACTACTCAGCCACAAAAGAGAAGAAAATTTTACCCTTTGTGACAGTATGGATGGACCTGGAGAATATCATGCTACATGAAGTAAACCAGTTGGAGGATGACAAATACCATATGATCTCACCCATATATGTAATTTAATGAGCAGACTGAACTAACAAGAAAAATGGGGACAAACTCATAGATAGAGAGCAGGGTGACAGCTATGGGGGGAGCTTAGGAGGTAGAGAGACTGAGCGGAAAGGAAAAGACTCATGGACATGGACAACAGGGTGAGATTGTGGGGATAGAGGGTATAAGGCAGATAAATGGTAATGGAAAAATACAATAAAAATTATAAAAATAACAATGTTAGTAGATGTTGTGAGGCAAAATAAATAATCTTTGAATTGACAGGTGTTGTTGGATTGTCAAAATTTTATTATGACCAGAAGAATGCATAATTATGGTCTCAATTACAGAGAAAGTTAGTTTTATTTCAAACTTTCATGCTTTCTTTTCTTTTTCTAAATCCGTATCATAGCTAATTTGTAAACTAGGTTAAACTTGCCTCAGAAAATAACTTTGTCAAGCATTTTTATCTTTAAGTAGATTTACATATTTGAAACTATATATGAACATCATGAATAAAATATTTAAAAGTTGTGATTTATGTCTCTAAGTTCATTCCAAAACTTAGTTATATTCAGGTGCTACTTCTGGCTTGTCACCTAATTAGAAAGAGTTGACATTCATCACTTGTTTTTTCATAAATCTAGATGTGCCAAACTGCCTCGGGGATGAGTTAGCTGGAGGCCTTAGACTATAATCCTAGAACTGACATGAATAATCCACAGAAACGATGTGACAGGTGACACCCATCACCTATTTTTATGAACCTAGATATGCCAAAGTGCCTTGGGAGATGGGTTAGAAACTGCACCCCATCTACACTCTCATCTTTAGATTTTCAGTATACTCTGTACTTTTTGCACTATCTAGAACATGTCTCATCACTGGTTTTTACCTGGTGTTTCAAGGTGTAACCAAACAAAAAAAACACTTCAAATGTTTATGCAGGGAAATTGGTTACAGCGGAGGTGGAGGACTGAGAAGCCCAACAGTGGACCGAGATTAGAGAGAGCAGGAAGCCTCTGTCGGCACTATCACTGGACACAGGGAGAGAGCGGGTTTCCGTATCAGTTCATCTGACAGAGGCTGGAGCCCAGTAAGTCTGACCATCGGGGATAGAACCGTGGCATGGGGGGATGCAGCTACTGCTAGCATAGCCCCTCAGGGCAGCGAGCGGAAGAGAAATACTCTGGCCTTTCCTTTCTTTTCTTGTCTCTCCTTTCTCTCTTCTCCAACTAGGGTCTCCATTGACCAGGTCCAGGTGCAAACCAGCTAAAAAGTCATCACTGTGAGACATGGCGCAGGACAGAGGAAGGGTGAAAATTGACCCTGAGGAGACATAGGCCCAGATGCTACACATCTGGCCTCATTCTTAGGCCATCCTCAGAGAAATCTCTCCGCTTATCTTATATTCTCCCACAGAACCACACAATTCCCTTCTCATAATACCTCAAGTATTATTTCTTCAATAAACTAAGTTAATCAAGTATTAACTTATTATCAATACAAATATCAATGAAAAAGACATTAAATGCTACATACATTCTCATTTAAACCTATGAACAATCATTACAATAAAGTCTATATTTCTAGACAGGAAGTTCCACGAGGGCAAGGTCCATATTTTCTATTTTGTTTTCTATTGGCCTAGTGATTCGTACACATAGGTTGTAACATGTAGTGGGGAACCCACAATCTTTTGATTGAATCACTAAAGTTCCTTGAGATAAACATAAAAAAAAGTATTACAGATTAAGCATTAAAACTTTTTTCATATTAGCTAAAGGCATTTTCATTTGTATTCAGAGAAAATTATTCAAGCAATCACTGAATTTTAAAATCTAGATTGTGACAAGTCAGTATGCTGCATATTTAACAAATAGGAATGAATTCCTTGAGGGGATAAAGCTCTGCATTAACATTTAAGACAAATTTGTCAAAATCTGACTGTTTGAGAGTCTTTCTGAAGCAAATTTTGTATGAGGGTTGTGACCAGTGTTTTTTATTTCTTTTTAAAATTGATGGAATTTCCTCAAACTTGTTTTTATTGGGTTGGCCAAAAAGTCCATTATGGATTTTTTTTTGTGTAGTAGTGCTTAGTTGTCTTTAACTTCATTCAAAACAATTTTGTTAGATTGCATTGTGCTAACTGTCATACCAGCATGCATTTAAAAATTTATTGAAATTGGTAAATTTGTGTGCAACCATTTTAATATTAAACATGGAAGAAAACACACATTTTTGGCATATTATGTTTTATTATTTCAAGACAGGTAAAAATGCAACTGAAGTGCAAAAAAGATTTGTGCACTTAAGGGAGAAGGTGCTGTGACTGATCAAATATGTCAAAAGTGGTTTGCTAAGTTTCTTGGTACTACAGACATTTCTGTGAAACAATTCTTTGCTGTGGGGCTGTTTTATGCTTTGGAAGATGTTTAGCATCACCCCTGGCCTCTGCCCACTAGAAGCCGATAGCAGAAGATAGCCAGCATATTGAAAATGACCAAATCAATAAAGTTATTGGTAAAAATGAAAAATGTTTTATTTTATGGAAAAAAAGTAACAAACTTTTTGGCCAACCAGATATTGTTCATTTCTGTAGGTATATAAAGGAACAGTAAAATCATTTAGTGAATATGAATAGTGATTTCTAAGACTTAAACAGGTTTTTTAAGTGTATTTTTATTTAATATAGAAGAAGAAAGCCACGGTTCTATTGATGATCAAGAAATCTAAGCAATGCGGGCAAGTAAGTGTGGGAGACAGTACCATTTGTTCAACAGCTGTTCCCATTACTTAAAAAAATCAACTCCAATTTGGGATGAAAAGATGATGTGCTTAATCCTGGGGTATGAACAATGTTTTTATAAGCAAATACAGTTCTTTTCCAGATAGACCTTTTCCAACCCTCTCATTAAATTAGTTTAAGCCCCTATTTGGTTTTTTTTTTTTTACTAAGAAAGCATAGAGAAAAGATTACATGTATCCTAGAAACTAAAACCAGAATAACCAGAAATGTATTTTCTTTGTGAGAAGAAAAATAAAGGAAGTAAGTTTATAATGTGTGAAGAATAAATAGTAGTAGATATTACTCTATTTCATGTAAATTTAGAGAGAAATCATGTTCAATACATTTTATTATAAAAATTATATACTAATAAATCCTCCTTGATCATCAGAAATATGTGAATTACAGTGACTGCCCTGAATTTATTTATTCAGTATTTTATAAATATTTATTGACAATATGCCAGGCACAGATCTATTTCCTGAGAACTTCAAGGTAAACAAAGCAGAAAAGTTTCTTATTCTCTTGAGCTTATTCCAGTGGCTAGTAGGTAGAATTAAGCATCATGCATGCCATTAAATATTGTAAGAGCTAGCCTCATGAGACATGGAATAGGTTACGGTGACTCTTTACTTTGGCCTGAGAGTGTGACAAGCTTTCCCTTCAGGGTGGTAGTAGGAAAAAGGGTAATCAAAAGTTATAAACTAAGCTTGTGAATCAAGAGGAGTTGGGATTACTCTAACCATGTTTGATCTTAAACCTGGTCAATATACTTACCAATATGAAAATAATGACTCCTCTGTTGTTTTGGTAGAGATAAATGCAAAATTGAACTATAAAGAGTGATCTATTATTCAGAACAAGTGATACAAGTGGGATTTCCCTGGGAAGTTACTCTGACTGAAAATATAAAATTATTGATTTCAAGAAGAACGAAACTGCCATGTGAAAGGTCTGTAGAACAACAAGCGACACAATTCGCTCCACAAGAATGACAGATCATGGAAGCTGTAGAGTAAGAGTTTTTTGAATGTTCAAAAATATGAAAGAAAAAGTAGACCTCAGAAAGCAAAAGTGTCTATGTGTGTGCATATCTAAATGATACCTAGTGTACTAGCCCTATACCTCAGGTGCAATTGGGAAAGAAGCAAACAGAAATTTAAAAGTGACTGAAATAAATACAACATTGGAAATAAAAACATCTGAAATCAAAACACTGAAATAAGTAAATAACATAAGTAAATTAAACAATAGAATAAAACCAACTAAAGAGAAAACTATTGCATTATAAGACTATCTTGAAAAGTCACCCATATGTAGCATGCAGACTAAATAATATGAGAAATAGAAATATTAAGAGGCATGCATAGTTGCTTGTGTATAGTTAATATGTATATAATGGTATTTTGAAAAGGAGATAATGAAATGGACAAAGTATGCCAAGAGTTTACAGATATTTTTCCAGAAGTAAATAACTATAGAATTTCAAATTGAAGAAGCCCACAATCTGAAAGCAAAAGAGATAAAAACTGATTTACACTTAAATATATTGAAGTGTGAATACAAAACATTAAACATAAAGTTCTTAAAAGATACCAGGGAGTCTGTTAGAATCAATGATCAGAATGATAGCAGACTTCTCATGAGTAAAAATGGTAGATAAAATTAAAATATTTTTATTATTGAGAAAAGTAAGTGAACAGTTCGAATTTAACAGGCACTGTTCTAACTCTCAAGAATTAGAACAATATGAAAAGCATCTTTACTAAGAAGTGGAGCTTCTTTTGCTTCAAAAAATCTTTAAAGGATGCGTTATAAGAAGGAAGTTAAATGTGGTAAGGGAAGTAGAATGCAAAATGCATTGTTCAGCAAAGAAATTGGTAAAATATAGTGGTAAGTCTAAATAAATATTGACTTTAAACATTAAGACTAAACTGGTAATCTTCGAAGCTAATAATGGAACTAAAGTGGTAGAAAATAATAACATGGGAAATCAGATAACATTTATTCTGTTGTTGTTTTTTCCTTTTATCTCAACCAAATACTGCCCTATAGTTTTCTTCTTCCATTCTTACAGGCCATAACTCTTCAATCAGTATTCACCAACTAATTTTTTAAAAAATGTTTCACGGTATATCATTTTCTGAGTTCTTCTCCTTCACTGAATATTCAAGATGACTATATATTTCTTATTAAGCTTCATTTCACAATTACCAAAAAGGACTCTGAGGGTGTCAAATCATTTAAAAAGCATCCCAGATATATCAGTGTGGCAGGATTAGGAATCAATACTGTAGAGGTACAGCAGCACAACTCTTCAACAATAGATTTTTCAGAACCGAAGACTAGATAATGTGGAAGCAGGAAATGTGTGCTGAAGTCAAGGAGTGCCGTGCAGAAGAGCGCCAAGATTGACCTGGTTTTCAACACACGTTTCTTTATGGCAGCATAACAGCCAATAAGAATCCCTCTGTTTACAAAATGTGTTCATTAATTTCTATCTCATGTCTCACCCTTCTCCTTTTAGCAAATTTGTGATATGCTTACGAATACTGCATCAAGGACTGACTACCAGCTAAATTAAAAAATATTGACATTCAAGTTGAAGGGCAATATTTAGCTTATAACATGCCAAGAAACTATGAAAACAAATACGGGTAATTCCCTAATATCTTCTTTTTATGCATTGCTATTTTCAGTGATATATATATATATATATATCACACATTATTATAACTGCTTCAAATATGATGGATTGGCTTATTTGTATTATTTTATTGCTTTACTCCAAAAAGATAAAGACAAAATGTAAAACGATGGTTCAGGTGGAAATCTATGCAAAAATACTCATAAGACCCTCATATCTTTTTAAAAAATACCTCTTAGCAGATGGAAGAAAGAGTAAAGTAAAATAAATATATGAGGCTCTTGCTCTTTAACGGCAACCCAAGTTATTGTTATAGCTACAAAAATAAAATTTAAAACATATGGTGTGCATTATGCATATTTCTCCATGTTAAAAAGGAAGTAGAACTATCAGCCTACTTCTAAGTATGTTGCCCAATTAGCTATTGTGTGTATTTTTAATCATGCAAATAAATAATATAATTTCCAGAATCTTAGAATGTCAGCGATGCATCAATAACAATTACAAAGTGTCCACTTTAAGTTCTAAAACTAATAGAACATAGCCTCTGACCCTGAGGATTTTGCAATCTGGGGAAAAAAATTCATTAGGTTTAATTTTAAATGTTTACAAAAAAATTTTAGGGCATCAGTGTTTATCACAGTTCTAAATCAAAATCAGTGTCGACCTTTACAGTAGGAAGTCTGTAAAACCTGATCTTGGTTTTATTATAGTATTATGAATGTGCAGTGATATATTTTTGTGGTTTCTCTTCTTTATAAGATATATTTCTTTATTAAACATGAAATTGCTTATTACAAGAACATTTTCTACTAGAGGTAGGAGAGTGCAGAGGCAAAGACCGTGGGCTCTGGAGGCAAGCCGGCCTGCTTTCGAACTGCAGCTCAGACCCGCGGTGGCTGCAGATCAGGACGACCACTTGTGCTCTTTGTGCCTCACTCTCCTGAGATATAAAATGTGAAGGATGATAAAAAAAACATAAAGAAAGTTGAACAAGTAGAGAAAAGAAAAAAATTGAGAGTCAAGTATCTTGACCCATTGCAATTCCAAAAGGAACACATAAATAGAAACATCATAGAACGACAGGGCAAACTGAAGACTTGAACCTCCACGTTGTGAAGGCCTTCCATATGACTAAGTATTTTGTAACATCTGATGCGACAGTCTCTCAAAATTGATTTTTATATTAAATGTGCATAGTTTGAAGTTGCTAACTTTGCATACTTCCAATAGTTTTGTAGATTCCCTCAGATTTTCTATACACTCAGTCATGATATCTGTAAATACAGAAAGGGATTGACATCTTCTCTGAAGTTTATGCCTTACTTTACCACGGTGGCGAGACCCTCTAGCACAATGCTCAGTGTAAGTTATAGGAGTGAACATGCTTGTCTTATTCCTATCTTAGGGGAATGCATTCACTTAATTAACTATTAAGTAGTAGCTGTGGATTTTCACAGATACCCTTATTAGTTGAAGGAAATTCCTTTCTATTCCAGAACTGCAAAGGATTTTTATGAATAAAAGGAATCAAATTTAGTCAAAAGCTTTTTCTGCATCTCTTGTGATGGTCATGATTTTTCTCGTTTGTTCTATTAGCATCATATTACATTGATGTTTGAATGTTAAGCCTCAGATAAACTTCCCTCAGTTATGGTGTATTCTCATCTTTACATATTACTAGATTCAATTTGCTAACAATTTTTAAGTGTTTTGTGTCCTCTCCTTAGTGAGACAGTCTCTACTTTTCTTATAATATCAGATTTTGGAACCCAGATTAGTTGGAAAGCATTTCCTCCTCCAGCAGTTTTTGAGAGAACATTTTTAATATTAGTATCATTACTTTCTTCAGTCCTTGATAGGATTCACCAGTAAAGCCACCTGGTTAAACTTTACCTGTTTACAAAATACCTTCTAAATATAAAAATGCAGGTACATTCAAAGTAAAAAAATAGAAAATGGCATATTATACAAACTACAAATATAAGAAAGTTGGTGGAGCTAGAATAGTATCATAAAATGTAAAATACAAGACCAAAATGTAATCAGTAACAAAGAGGGACTTTCATAATGGTAAACAAGATAATTCATCAGAAACACATAAAAATCCTTGATGTGCATACACTAGACAAAAACACTTCAAAACACATGAAGCAAAAAACTGACAGAAGACACAGAAAAAATCCACAATCATATTTGCAAATTTCTATCTATACCTCTTTCTCGGTAATTAAATAGGTAGAGAGAAAATTAATAAGAATATAGAAGCTGTGAAAAATCATTCTCCATCAACTCAATTTTGTTGACACTTACGGAATTCTATACCCAACAACTACAGAATACATATTCATTTGAGGTACACATGGGTAATATTACAAGATAAACCAACTACAGGGCAATGGAAAAGTAAAATATTGAAAAGAAAAAAGTTTTTTCTAAGCACTGCGCTAGCTGCATCACACAAATTTTGATAATCTTTATTTTCATTCAGGTTGAAATATTTTCTAATTTTTGTTTGTGGTTTCTTTTTCATCCATGGGTTATTTTTAAATATGTTTTTTAATTTAAAAATATTTAAAAAAGTGTAGTTTTTTAAAAAATAATTTTTAATTTAATTTTGCTGTAGTCAGAGAGTATACCCAACAGGCCAACTTAATGTTCTTCCCAAGTAGGGCCGAGGGGAAGGGTACTCCAAAACAATCACACAATTTTGAGATTTCTGTAAAATGGTTTTCACTAATCTGACATTATTCCTTCAGCCTGTTGAATAAGGAGAGCAAACGATCTTGGAGTAAGGGTTGAATATACAGAGAATTTGGGGTAGTTAAGATGTACCCACCACTTAGCCTAGCAAAGAGTAAAATTTTTAGGGAAGAGGGACTGAACTGCAAAAGAATGTGGACTGTACCTTTAGGAAAGCTGGATGGGAATGAGCTGGATACAAATTCCTGTTATTCAAGAACAGAGCCACGAAGAAGCCTCCTGTACAGACTCCTCAGAACAAGTTATACCTATGTCCCAAAAGAGAACTGGCAAATGGACATCCTCCATTCAGTGAGCGCTGACGGAAGATGCCATGTGGTAACTGTCAGCTCAGGTCTTCGGTAGGGGCCTGATGAGCAACAGCCCCTTGTTTCTCTCTCCCATGATGGCCCCACACATAAGAGGAGTTTTGGAAGAGGAAGAGGAGCGAAAGAGCAGATGATTCTCCTTACTTATTGAATTGAAGACTGGTCTGTCTGGTTCTAGAAGAAGGAAGAGAAGGATGTTGACTTGTGGATAAGTTTTAAACTAGAAAGAAAATGGAAATATCAGAAACTTTTCAGAAAATTATGAAGTCTTCTGAAAATAGAAGAAAAGGGTCAGGAAATGCAATGTGTAGTTTAAGATATGGACTAAGGAGACAACCAAAACGTTGAATTCCACTAAATTGTAATTGTTTATAAGTATAATTAATTATAAAGTAAGGGTTAAATAAAAGCCATGAAAAGGTTGGGAATGCAAAGAAAAAAATCAATTCCTATTGTGATATAGAGAAAAATAATGTATATGATTATAAACACATAACCATATGACCTATTGAGAGGAGAAAAAGCTAAATCATACTTGTTTTACAAGGAATTTCATTGGAATTTTATGCCTACTACTATAAACTTTTTAGCAACCTTATTTTAGCCATTTAACAGATGACTAAATAAAACCTCAGGAAACTGAAGTCATGAAGTAATTAAGCCTTAAACTGGAAATGGCAAAGCTGGGATTCAAATGTTCATGTGACATAGTTAATCTGTGTTCCTTGTCATCACATATTATTTGTAGAAAGAAATGTCCCAAATTAGATTTAATATGTCATTAACTGCTCTGTTAGTTATTTAGTTTGCACACACTTTTAATACATTTAATGAATCAAGGTAAACCTTGTGTCCCTGATGGAGCAGAATTACTATTTTTTTCTTTTAGGCATTGTGTAGGATATGCGACTTTCTATCTTGAGAGCTGATTAAATACCATGTCACCCTCAAGTTTACAAATCGATATCTCTCTGATTTGATCACTATATTAAAATAGTGTCAGCATATTTTCTAAAATAAAATTTTGTTTTAATATTTCATGATTCAAACTTTGTAAGAATATTATATTAATATATGTCTTGTAAATTGTTATTGTTTTGATAAAGCTTTATAATTTCAAAAACATAAAATTATGTTCAACTAAGTAAAACAATACTGTTAGCTACTGTTAAAATAGTTTAGGGTTATGAATTCTTTAATGTTGCCACATTACCAACCATGAAGTGCTAATGAATGGCTTAAATTATAACTTCCACATCTTTTTTCAACTAAAAACCTTTGGCTATTATTAACATAAGTTAATCAATAAATGATCTTTGACTATTTGAAAAATTTCTAAGAATAATTATAAAAGCACATGTCTCTAAGCACAATTTTAAATGAACTTTTAACACATATATAGAATGAGCACAAATCAGTGGTATGTGCAAATGCCCTAAACAATTATATGTCTATTTCCCCCCAGCCCTTAAAGTTTGTTAAAGTGCTAAAGAAAAGGTGCTCATAAAAATATAGCTAGAAATTCTTGATTTTTTATCTTCTATTTCTCTTTTTGTCCAGAAAAACAAGTGCTGATTATTTTGGTAAAAAGTGGTAATTAATATTAATAACTGAGATAATGTTAGGTATAATACAGAGAAATAAAAATATACACAAGAATGATAAATATGGTTTATCTGTTTCTAGAAGAAACTGTTAAATTCATTAATATGATAAACATATATATTACTCAATATTTTGATTAATTTACTTATCTTTCAAAGCTAAAGTTTGATTTTATTTTACCTATATTTCTATGGATGGTTATATACTTGTTTATGTCTAAACACACATATTTTAATATTAATAGAAATGTTTATAATTAATAAAAAAGACAAATTTAAAGACATTTTTGCAAAAACTCTGAGATTGACAACTTTGGTTTGCCCTATAGATAGTAAACTATAAATAGTAAACTGGAAGAAATATATAAATTATCTTACATAAATTTTTGTACACTGCTGGCCCAGTAGGGTGGATTTATTCCTAATAAAAATATTTATATATCAGTTACTATAAAGTATTACACAGAAAAATAAATTTAGAATTTGGGTTTTTTTTTTAAAGTACAAGTTCTCAATTCAGGTAAAATAAGTTATTTTTATTACTAAAGATATTGTATTAATCCGCTAAACTTTTTGATTCCTGATTTCTTATTTTTGAAAGAAAAGTCCTTACTTTAATTTAATTTTATTCATTTACAATAAATAATTTTATTATTTAAAATATCACCTATTGCTACTTTGTAGATATTATGGCTTATGTCAGCATTTTGCTCCACTAACCTTCTTTATTGATTTTTGTCTTTTCCAAATTCAAGTCCCCACTCAGAATAATACAACCATTAAAATCATTTAAACTTAAATTATTTTTGTTTCTTTATATTACAAGTAAAAGGATAGTAAAAATAACATTGTGACAAATTCTCCAAGTTTTAATTAACTCAAAATTAAATGGGTGTATCACTTACCAAACTTAGAATTTTTATAAATGACAAATCAAGAGAAATTCAGTCCTTCTAATGTCATTAGATATAAATAAAAATATCAGTTGTAAAGATTATATATTTCTCAGGAATATACTTGTGTATTATACAAGAACAATGTACAAGGACTCTAAAATGATTTCATTTCTGATTAATAATTCCATTATCATTACTAACCAGGGACAATCATAGTACCTACTATCTCACAAATAAAAAAATTCACACTATGTATAACATCTTCTTCCCCTGGCAATCATGGATTACATATTTATAAATTAATTGTGTGTTGTGTCTAAATAGAGGATTTCAATCTCTACCATCATGATGATGTTCCCAGAGACAGCATCTTCTGGAAGAGACATCAGAAAATAAATCTGCCTGACGACAGTGAGGGGGATATTGTCAGGTACTGATAACCACAAACACAGCAGGGGCTAGAGCATTGCCCCTCAGATCTACATTCTCTGTAGATGTCAATATGAAAATTTTAAGGAATTCTTGAGAAGCAGACAAACCTTGAGAACATGAAGTGTCTGACAAAGATTTTCAGACCAAACAAAGTGACAGCTCCCACCCAGGCTGTTCGGATAAAGATGCCAACTCCATAAAGTAGACAGCTTCTATCCAAAACCCGCAGGACGAACTCCAGGAATCTGGTCACAAACTGTCCTACCTCAAACCACAGGCATCTGTTTTTTGTTTTGCCCAGCTATTTTATTCTCCCTTTACTGTTTTAAACTTCTAGATTATTAACAATATAATTTAACAGTCTTAAGGAGGAATTAGAAAATCTAAATGTATTTAAAACCATTAAAGACATTCATCCAGTAATTTAAAATCTATCCTCAATACGCAAAATCAAACCTCTACAAAACTCCCACTAAGCTTAGGTGACTTGGATAATCTACACAAACCATGATAAAGGTAAGAAGGAGAACAGGTGAGAGAGAGGCAGAAAAGGTGAGAGAATGGGAGAAGTGAAATGGAAGGGAAGAAAGTTTTCAACTAATATAAAGCCACTGCTGCCTTATATCAAAGAACAAGACAAGGGCAATTAGAGAAGAAGATCAGAGTCTAATTTTATTCATAAACATAGTTGAAATATCATGAATAAAATATTAGCAAAGTAAATCAATTTGGATATAAATATTTATCTCGTTTATAATCAATATGTCTGTTCCAAGAATACGTGGTCAGTTTAACTTTAGACAGTCTATTATTGTAATTTCCCTATGAACATATTAAAGGAGAAAACCATATAGCTACTTCGCTTGCTGCAAAAACATTTAGATATATTTCAACTCTGACTTTTCTATATGCCAGCGAACGAGGAATGCCAAAATTTCTCTAACTCAAGGAACATACATATTTAATACCTCTAGTAAATATGCTAGATGGTAAACATCAAAAGTATTTTATTCATAGCCAGAATCATATATATAGTTGAATACATATATATATTGAATATAATATATATATTCAATATTTGTGGTTATTACATACACACACAAATATTCAACATTTGTATTTGACAATGTACTAGAGCTCCTAAACAGCTACAAGAAAACAAATGATTCAAAGATTCTAGAAATCTTTAGATAACCACAGTCTATCTTCCTCCTACAAAATGTCTCTAATATACCATTATACATGCGTATCTATCTATATCTATATCTATATCTATATCTATATCTATATCTATATCTATATCTATATCTATATCTATATCTATATCTATCTATAGTGTGTGTGTAAAATCCTTTGGTTCTGTAGTTTTGGTAGGTTTATTGCATTTCTATTTTTGATTTGAGAACAATTTAACTAAAATTTACACTCTCATTTTGCCCAAGAAGAATGCAAGTTCCTAACAGAAGAAACTGTCATATGCCAGGAACAGAAAAAGTATTCAATACACTTAAAGCAGAGCAGAATTGAATAGAATCATGAATGTGGTTGCACAACCTGTAAACACAAATCTGGTTTTTCTTTTTTCAAGAAATGAATAACTCTATGTTTTTCATAGCTAGTACTGTATTGGCACTGTGGTTCTTTTGAACCATGGAGTTGGTTCAGCATTCATTCATTTATTTCCTCATTCAATGAATATGTCCCAAAGACTACCACTTAAAATGATGAATTAGTCCATATAAAGATGCTTGTTATAATATTTTCTGCATGGATTATGGTTAAGACTGATACATTGTGCTTATTTACACCAATACCTTCTATTAGATAATTCTATGTAATTCATGTTTTAATATTTGTTTTTTATTGTGATATAATGGACACATAACACTGTATAAGTTTAAGGTAGACAATGTATGATTTGATGCATTTATATATTGCAATACGATTATCACCTTTAGCATTAGCTAATACCACTATGACATCCAATATTTAACATTTGTGTTTGATAGAGAGAAATTTAAGATCTAGCCTCTTAGCAAACCTTGAGAATATGACACAGTTTTCTTGACTGTAACCACCATGCTGCACATAGATTTCCAGCACTTTCTCATCTTCTAGCTGCAAGTGTGTACCCTTTGGCCAGCATCTCCCCAGTTCCCCCACCCACGGGCCCTGGTAACTGTTATTCTACTCTCTGTTTTGATGAGTTTGCTATTATTAGATTCCACATATAATGAGATCATAGAGTATTTGCCTTTCTCTGTCTGACTTATCTCACTTAGTATAATGCTCTCAAGGTCTGTCTATGTTGCCCCAGATAGCAGGATTTCCTTCTTTCTCGGGGTGAAAAATATTCCATTGTGTGTGTGTGAGCATGCTATATCTTCTTCATCTATTTATCCACTGAGGAACACTTAGGTTGTTTCATTTCTTGGCTATTGTGAATAACCTGTTCAAATGGCTATCACCAAGGAAATAAGAGATAAATATTAACAAGCATGTGGGAAAAAGGAAAGAAAGGAAACCTTGTACACTGTTAATGAGAACGCTAATTGTTTCAGCCACTATGGAAATAGTATGGAGGTCCCTCAGAAACTGAAAATGGCACTACCAAATTACCTAGCAACCTCACTTCTGGGTATATACAGCCAGAGGAAATACAAACAGGGTGTTGAAAGATATCTAAACTCCTATATTTATTGCAGTAATATTCCCAATAGCCAACATATGACATAGTGTTTTTAAAATAAACAGGAGTAACACATGATATGTACCTCATTGTGATATTTCTTTAATAACCTTAGATTCATAGGCACTGGATGGGTAGGGCTAACCTTGGACATACACATGATCAAATTTTTGGCTGTCTTCCTTGAGTAAACATTACACTTTGCTAAGTGGAAAAATTACACTAACACCTTTCCTTTAAAATAAATTTCAGTAGAATAAAAATTCTAATTACTTTCATTATGTACATCCAGTGGACAAAAAAGATGAAAAAATTAGTCAAATTTTCTATTGAAAATATAGTTACATTATTTGGTTACCTATAACACTTATGTCATTAGCTCTGATTTCTCCTTTTTTATCTTATCTTTATTATCTATTGTAGATTCTTATAATTACTGCTTTACCTCATTAATTCAATGCACAAAAATGATTATCCCCATAATGGTTTCCATAATTAATTAAAAGTAGTTGTAATATTTTTCTTTTAGTCTTTTAGTAATTAAAGATTAATCGTATTCACTCAGCTTAAAGCAAACACAGTTAAATGCTTGAATGTCAGACACCCTCCCTCCCCACCCCTAAGTTTTCCTCTCCAGTCAGATTTTCTATTATATTTACCTCAATCTTAAGCCAAGTCTCTGTCTACACTGCTAGATTCACAGGCCTTCTGTGACCATCCTAAAGCATCAAAACCATAACCTGCCATGTTCTCACAGGCTGAAGTGCCAGTGGTTGTATTGTAACAATCCCAAAGTATCCTAAGAGAGGTGTCACAGGAATGATGGGCATACAGCCAGAAAGCTGAGAGAGAGAAGGACAACTTGGATGCTATAGGTATAACGCAGTAATAATACACAGCTTATAACAGAACTCTTAGGTTGGAAGAGAGTGAGATTTGCCTTCACCCTTCATCCAGAAAGCAAAAAAGATACAAAGTTTCAACAGAATCACAAATTAGATATGTAGAGCAATGTTCTTCAAGAACCAAGAGGTATTTTTCAGACCAGAGCATAGGTGGAAACAGCAGGGCAGCGGGGCAATATTGAAAACAGATTTTTTAAAATCTACTAACGACATTTTAAATGGCTATCTCAACTATCTTTGCAGAGTGCACATAGTGTATTATCCAAAAATTCTCAAAATCAACATAAAACTGGATGACAATAAAGTTTGGTGGTTAAAGGAGGCTCTACAAAAAGACTGGTTAAGTATACTTTGTTATTTTGTTTTCACTTTTAACCCCTGTAACCTTAACAAGTCACTTATTCTCTTTGTGTCGATTTCCATTCTGGAAATAATGTATGAAGAAGGACCCCCCCCCCAGAAAATGGAATTATCTTCTGTAGGGTGGGTCCCTTATAGTACAGGCTTCCTGTGCTATATGTGAGTGGTCTAGGAAGCCATCTGCATCAGTATACCAGCGGGCCTTGTTGTGAGAGGCTGTTTTTGGCCTCAGTGAATTTTTTTAAAGACTCTTTCAACACATTAGCCCCTTTCATGGTAGGTGATTTATGAGCACACCTGCCCAGACCACTCTGAGTGTTCAGTTTTTCCCCAAAATAGCATGACTCCGGTGCCTCACTATCCCTATTCACCCAATCCTGCTCTGAGTGACATTTTTTTTGTTTGTTTCCCCAGATGAAAAAAGTCCTCAAAGAGAAATGTTTTGCCCATGTTTATCTAGTGACTACCTAGTTTAAAGAAAAAAAAATACTAACAAAGGAAAAATGCTATATTGGGAACTGTGGTCAACCAAAAAGTCTTGTACCCATGATTCATGTTTTGGATTTTAACTTCAGGTCAACAGAGAGTCTTCAGAGTGACTTGAGTCGGAGACACGCATGATCAGACAGATCCAAGGTGAACATGAATATATGAGCTAGCTACTGCAAGTTGAAGTGAGGAAGTCAGAAATAGGTTGTGAACAAACTGAGAAACTGTTCACTGTGTTTCTTTTGCAAGCAGCTAGCCAGAGTGTGGTAAGATACAAATGTAGGGATTATAGTTTTAGGAAAAGGTGGTGGCAGAAATCTACATAAGGCTCTATTCCCTAATTTAACAAAGATAACTCTTTATTGAGTGTTATCTGACAATAGGTATTAGTGAAGTGTTGATTAAAAAATGGCAGCTTCACTCCCCTTTTTCACTATCGTTCTTTGTGCAAAGCTCTTTCTGGGCCTTATGGAGAAGGGAGAGAAGGGCAACTGCCCAGGCAGGATCTTTTCAGTTCTGAGAGACTAACTCCAATGATATTGGGCAGTACAGGAACACCATTCTCATCTCCAAATTGTCAACATAACATCAAACTCAGAGATGATTATTACTGCTATAAGACATAGTTTCCGTGTAATAAGAAGAGATGAGATCCTATGGCAGAACTCTGAAGAATATTAACAAAGAAATTTGAGTCAAACAAGGGTGAAGATTGAGAGGTAGTCAGAAAGCAAGGAGCAAAAATAAGTAGGATATGGTATCATATAAAACAGCAGTAAAGAGAATTTAATGAAGTTGTAGTCACTGCGGCCTTCGGTTACCTTGGCAAGAACAAGGACAGTGCAGTGATAAAGTTAGAAAACTCACACTGTAATAGATTAGGGTGTAACTGGGTTTTGATAAGTGAAGACAATGTAGACAATTGCCTCAAAGGGAATGATTTTTGTAGCATGCGACCCGGGAGCCAGTAAACAAAATGATATACATTTAGCTATATAACTATTAGTCAATTTATAATACAAATGGGAAAATATATGAAATATGTGTTTATCGTACAAATTTATAAATAGCTCCTAGAAACATAAAGATAAGAGGTTTAAAAATATAAATAGATAATTCATAGAAAAAGAAATAGTCAATGAATATTTGAGAGGATGTCAATATCATAACTGAAAAAAATTAAAGCAACAAAGTATAATATTCAGCCTTTAGATTAACCAAAATTAGTTATTAATAACAAATTAATGGTGGCAAGTACAAGTAAATAGAACTGTTGATGGGTTGGTAATTGTTAAAGGCATTTTTGAAAGGCAGTTTGGCTATAACTATCAAGCCTTTATTTTATTTTTCTTTTTTAAAAATATATTTTATTGATTATGCCATTACAGTTCTACTCCCCCCCTGTTCCCTTCCACCCTGCACACCCCTCCCCCACCATTCCCCCCCTTTAGTTTATGACCACATGTCTCAAGTTCTTTAGATTCCATATTTCCCCTACTATTCTTGCCCTCCCCCCACCTATTTTCCTTTTTTGTTTGTTTGTTTTTGTTTTTTAAATTTTTTATTGATTATGCCATTACAGTTGTTCTATTCCCCCCTTCATTCCCCTCCACCCTGCAACCACCACCCCTACCATTACCCCCTTTAGTTTATGACCATGTGTCTCAAGTTCTTTAGATTCTATATTTCCCATACTATTCTTGCCCCCCCATCTATTTTCTATCTACTGTCTATGCTACTTATTTTCTGTACCTTCTCCCCCCTTCTCCTTCTCCCACTCCCCTGTTGCTAACCCTCCTTGAGATCTTCCTTTCTATGTTTCCACTCCTGACCTAGCTGTCCTTTTAGTTTGCTTTTGTTTTAGGTGTGGTTGTTAATAACTGTGAGTTTGCTGTCTTTTCATTGTTCATCTTTTTTTAACTTCTTTTTCTTAGATAAGTCCCTTTAACATTTCATATAAGGGCTTGGTGATGATGAACTCCTTGAATTTGATCTTATCTGAGAAGCACTTTATCTGTCCTTCCATTCTAAATGAAAGTTTTGCTGGATAGAGTAATCTTGGTTGTAGGTCTTTGGATTTCATGACTTGGAATACTTCTTTCCAGACCCTTCTTGCCTGTAAGGTGTCTTTTGAGAAATCAGCTGACAGTGTGATGGGAACTCCTTTGTAGGTGACTGTCCCCTTATCTCTTGCTGCTTCTAGGATTCTCTCCTTCATTTTCATCTTGGCTAATACAATGATGATGTGCCTTGGTGTGCTCCTTCCTGGGTCCAACTTCTTTGGGACTCTCTGAGCTTCCTGGATTTCCTGGAAGTCTATTTCCTTTGCCAGATTGGGGAAGTTCTCCTTTATAATTTGTTCAAATAAGTGTTCCACTTGTGGCTGCTCCTCTTCCCCTTCTGGTACCCCTATAATTCAGATGTTGGAGCGTTTAAAGATGTCCTGGAAGTTCCTAAGCCTCTCCTTATTTTTTTGAATTCTTGTTTCTTCATATTTTTCTGTTTGGTCATTTTTTTCTTCCTTCTGGTCTGCTCCCTTGATTTGAGTCCCAGTCTCCTTTCCATCACTATTACTTTCCTGTGCATTTCCCTTTATTAGTTTAGCCTTCATATGTTCTTCTAATTTGTGTCTAAAATCAACCAGTTCTGTGAGCATCCTGATCACCAGTGTTTTGAACTATGCCTCTGATAGGTTGGCAATTTCTTGTTCGCTTAGATTTATCGGTTCTGAGGCTCTGGGTTCTTCCTGAGCCATGTTTTGATCTGTTCGTTCCAGTCTGGCTGAGTGGGTGGTTGTTGTTGGACTCCCGTATTGTTCAATTTTCTGTGGTTTTGCTACGTATTTTGTTGCTAAAACTTTGTTGTTTTTAGACTTGGTTGTGTGAGAAGGCACAATGTTTCCACCTATGCCTCCATCTTGGCGGAAGTCCACTATCAAGCCTTTAAGCACTGAAATCCAATAACCCATCAAGAGCAATCTGCCCTACAGAAATATGTTCTAATTTTGCTATTGTCTGGAATAGCATAACATGGGAAAAAGTCCTCAGTAGGAAAGTAGATAACCATTTTAAGAGGTTCAAAGCAAACAGAAAGAGAAAAATCAATGATAAAGGGGACAGGAGCCAAAGCAATGGAGAGCAAGTTGTTTGTTTTTAGTGAGAGATACTTGTGGAATTTGAAGTGAGGAGGGCAAGAAACGATAGAGAGATGTTGAAATACAGAGACTGTGCGTAACAGGTGGAGGTAGAAGCCAATGGAATCCCAAGCTTGAGCAGAAGAGTCACTTTTTAAGAACTGTGATATAGGCAGGAACAGGACGGTCACCCATGTGAGCATGATTATAGAATTGATGACAAGAGATTGAAAAATCACATCTGATGGTGTCTATATTCTCCACAGTTTTAAGAAGAAAAGTAGTTTAGTCTCTGAGCATTGGAGAAGATGTACTCAAGTTAGATTTGGGGGAAGTAAAAAAGATAAGAAATAGCCAGTGTATACAATGAGAACTACAGAATATTAGTAAAATGCATAGAAATATTAACTCTAAAGGGATGACTCTATGGGGTTCTATCGGTCACAGTTAATGAAGGCCAAGAGAAAACTTGTCAGAATAAGAAGAACAAAGAAAAAAGAATTGAGAATATTTGAAGAGACAGCAGTTAACATGACATATTAAGTAGTTAAAAGTAGGTCAAAATGAAGTTGACATAATTGATAGAATGTGTAGAGTTCTCATAAGAGTTGGAGTCTCAATGTGTTTGAAGACTAGGTGACGGGCTGAGTGACTGATTTTAGAGAAGGGCAGATTGCAGAGAGTGAGGTGCTAATGTGAGGTTACAAAGAGTTGATATTTCCAGCTGATAATACAATTCAAGGTGTGAATTACCTGCTGCTGGAAGAAAATACTATACTAAATACATAAAACTGTCAACCAACCTTAATGAGTGGTTTTATTTGCAATTTAAACAAAATCCCCATACAGCTGAAAATGTTGCCAATGGTTTCTTATAATTCTGTTTTGAGAAGAATCAATAGATTTTACAAAGTTAGATTTTATCTTTTAGGGAATTTTTAGGTTTACAGCAAAATTAAGCAGAAAGCACACAGAGTTCCCATATATTCCTTGCTCTCCTCTTACCTACAGTGTCCTCTACTATCCACATCCCACATCAGAATGGCATATTTGCTGCAACTGATGAGCCTATGTTGACACATCCTTATTACTCAAAGTCCATACTTTACATTATGATTCACTCTTGATATTGCACAATGTATGCATTTTGACAAATATTTAACACATATACTAGTACATATTATGTATTATCTATAAATGTATAATACAAATATATAATACATTTATGTATTGACTCTCGTGGTACATGAGAGTTAGAATAGTTTCGCTGCTCTAAAAATCCTCTGTGCTCTGACTGTTCATCTCTTCCTGCACCCTCCATAGCTTGGCAACCACTGATCTTTCCCGTGTTTCTGCACTTTTGCCTTTTCTAGAGGTCATTCACATGGGCGGACTCATATAGTATGCAACTTTTTCATATGAGTTCTTTCACTTAGTAATGTACATTTAAAATTCCTCCATGTATAGTCATGATTAAATAACTCAATTTTTAACACTGAAAGTAAGTATTCAAATGTCTGTATATACCATGGTTTATTTATACATTCACCTACATGTTAGCTGCTTCCGAGTTTTGGCAATTATAAATAATGGTGTCATAAACAACTCTGTGCCATTTTTAAAAAGATTTTATTTATTTTATTCTCAGAGAGAGGGGAAGGAAGGGAGAAAGAGTGGGAGAGAAACATCAATGTCTGTTCACCTCTCATGTGCCCCCTACCGGGGACCTGACCCACAACCCAGGCATGTGCTGGGTTGGACTGGAAATCCAACAAGAGACCCTTTGGTTCACAGGCCCCCACTCAATTCACTGAACTACACCAACTAGGATTTCTGTGCAGGTTTTTGTGTGGACATACATTTCTAACTTTTGAGTGCTTATACCAAGGAGTGTGATTACTGGATCACTTTAACTATGTTAAAGAACATAGTTTTGTAAGGAACTGCCACACTGTCTTCCAAAGTGGTGTAGCACTTAGCATTCCCATGAACAATGAATGAGAGTTCTTATTTCACAACTTCACCAGCATTTGGTGTTTGCCAGAATTTTGGATTTTTGCCTTTCTAAAAAATATGTCATGGTTTCTCGGTGTTGTTTTAATTTGCAATTTCCTAGTGGTATATGATGAATATCTTTTCAAGTACTTATTTGCCATTTGTATGTCCTTTTGTGAGGTGTCTTTTAAGATCTTTTTTCTATTTTTTAATCAAGCCATTCATTTTCTTATTGTTAAGTTTCAAGAGTTCTTTGTATATTTTTGATAACAGTCATTTATTGATATGTCTTTTTGCAAATGTATCTTCCATTCTGTGGTTTGTGTTTAATTCTCTTGACAGTGTCCTTTGCATAACAAAGTATTTTTAAAATTTTTAATGAAGCCCAGTTTGTAAACTATTTCTCTTATGGATCATGCTTTTGGTGGTATACCTAAAAAGAAATCACCAAACCCAAGTCATCTACATTCTATCCTATGTTATCTTTGAGACTTTTATAGGTTTTCAATTTACATTTTGGTGTATGATGAACTTTGAGTTAATTTTTGCAAAGGGTATGAGATCAGACTCTAGATTCTTTTATTTTTTTGCATGTGGATATCCAGTTGTCCTAGAACTATTTGTTGAAGATGCTCTACCTACTGTTGCTTTGTCAAAAATAAATTAATTAAATTGGTGTAGCTCTATATTGGGGTTCTCTTTTATTTTCCATTGACCAATACCACAGTGTCCTGATTACTGTAGCTTTATAGTAGGTTAGAATTCGGGTAGTGCCAATCCTCTGACTTCATACTTGTCCTTTATTTTTGTGTTGGCTATCCTTATATAAACTTTGTATTCAATTTGTCAATATTCATAAAACAATTTGCTGAGATTTTGATGAAGATTGTGTTGAATGTACAGATTAATTTGAGAACTGACATCTTTACAATAGTGAGTCTTCCTATCAATAAACATGGAATATAGCTCTATTTGGCTTACATCTGATTTCATCAGAATTTTGTAGTTTTATTTGTATAGACATTATATATATTTTGTTAGATTTATGGCTAAACATTTTCTATTTGGGGATAAAGTGGAATCTGAAATTTAGAAGCATAATATTAGAGTGACTGAAAATAGCTCAATAACTTCGAGAAACATTTTGGCATTATCTACTGGAGTCGAATATGTATATAGCATATGATCAAGCTATTTGACTACTAGGTGTCTGTACCCCCCAAAAAGTGGCACATGTCCAGGAAGTTAATGAAGTGATATTCACCGAAATATTTTTATAGTAGCCATAACTGGGAACACACAAAATTCACCACCATTACAAACAAACAAAGGCAGGTATATTTAAACAATAGAAAACATTATGGAAACTATAGAAGAATGAACATGGATAAACTGCATTTCATAAATATAATATAGACTAAAAGAAGAAGGCATAGAAAAGTATGTCTTACTCTATGGTGTTGAAAAACAGGCAAAACCAACCGTATATAGTCTTAGCAGTTAAATTAGTAATTTCCTTAAGGAAAAAAAAGACAGTGGTGATGGTGAGGCATGAGGAGGTGCCTGGATGAGACCAATGTCCTCAATTCTTGACTAGTGTGTTAGTTACAGTGATATTGTCTGTGATAGTTCATTCAGTGTTGTATATGTGTTATAATAATAAAAGCCAAAATATCAAATAATAAATTGAAAATAACAATTGTACCTATCTGATAAAGTGTTTTATTTTTATTACATAATTAATTTTTCAAATTAATAAAAGACAAAAAATCCAGTGGAAAAATAAGTATAGTATTTAACAAGTACTTAATAAATAAACATGAAAATATAAGTGAAACATTGTTCATGCTCATTAGAGTAACAGAGTTAGCTTTATGAGATTGGATGTCAAAAAATTGTTTGACTTTTGATAGTTAAATAATAGAAGAGAGATAACTTTTTATTGATAAATAAACCAATAATTAAAGCAACTTATCTGTCCATCAACAGAAAAAAATGGTCACTTATTTATAACGTAATTGTTTTTCAAAACTGAGTGAAGAAGAAGCAGAAAGCCTGAACAGACTGCTAGTGAAATTGAAGCAGTAATCAAAAAACTTCCAGCATACAAATCCCTGGACTGGATGGTTTCACAGGGGAATTTTACAAAACATTTAAGGAAGAGATAATCTCTATCCTTCTCATACTATTCCAAAAAAATCCAAGAAGAGGGAAGACTCCCAAAGTCTTTTTATGAAGCCAGTATTATTCTAATTCCAAAACTAGATAAAGACACTACAAAGAAAGAAAACCACAGGCCAATATCACCAATGAACATCAGATGCTAAAATCTTCAACAAAATATTGGCAAATCGCATCTACAACAATACAGTAGAAAGATCATACACCATGATCAAGTGGGATATATCCCAGGGATGCAAGGATAGTACAATGTTAGCAAACCAACAAACATATCACATGAACAAAAGGAAAGACAAAAATTACATATCATATCAATAGATGCAAAAAAAGGCATTTGATAAGGTACAGCACCCATTTATGATGAGAGCACTCACCAAAGTGGGAGTAGAGGAAGCGTACCTCAACATAATGAAAGCCATATTCAAGGAGCCCACAGCCTACATTATATTAAATGGGCAAAACCTAAAAGCTTTCCCACTAAGACCAGGAACAAGACAAGGATGTCTGCTCTCACCACTTCTATTCAACATATTATAGAAAGTCCTACCCAGAGTGATCAGACAAGATAAAGAAATAAAAAGCATCCAAATTGGAAAGGAGAAAATAAAGCTGTCATTGCTTGCAGATGACATGATAGTGTACATAGAAAGCCCTACAGAATCTACCAAAAAACTAGTCAACCTAATAAGGAATTTGGCAAAATAGTGGGATAAAAAGTCAATGTTCAGAAATAGCAGGCATTTTTGCACACTAACAATGAAATATCAGGAAAAATATCTCATTTGCTATAGCAACAACAAAAATAAAGCACCTAGTAATAAACCTAACCAAAGAGGTAAAAGACCTGTACTCAGAAAACTAATTAACAATGAAGAAAGAATTTAAGGAAGACACAAATGAATGGAAGAATATACCATGTTCATGAATTGAAAGAATTAACATCATCAAAATGTCCATACTACCCAAAGCAATGTACAGATTCAATGCAATTCCTATCAAAATGCCAATGACATATTTTATAGATATAGAGCGAACATTTCAAAAATTTATGTGGAACCATAAACAATCCCAAATAGCCTCAGCAATTTTAAGAAAGAAGAACAAAGTACATGGAATACACAATACCTGATATCAAACTATATTACAAGGCCACAGTAATCAAATCAGTCTGGTACTTGCATAAGAATAGACACAGATCAATAGAACAGACTGACAGCCCAGAAATGAACCCATGTTGCTATGGTCAATAAATAACTGACAAAAGGGGCAGAAGTATAAAATGGAGTAAAAATAGACTCTTCAATAAATGGTGTTTGGAGATCTGGACAGCTACATGCAAAAAAAAAAAAAAAAAACTTCACCACCAAGTTACACCATACACAAAAGTAAACTTGACTTAAAAGACTTAAATATAAGTCGGGACACCATAAAAGTCCTGGAGGAGAACATAAGCAGGGAAATCTCAGATATTCCATGCAACAATGTTTTTACCCTAGAACAAGAGACACAAAGGAAAGAATAAACAAATGGGACTTCATCAAGGTAAAAAGCTTCTGCACAGCTAAAGAAAACAGCAAAATGAAAAGGAAACAAACCACATGGGAAAATATATTTGCCAATGATACCTCAGAAAAAGATTTGATCTCAAAAATATGTAAAAAACTCAAATGACTCCATACCTGGAAGATAAATAATCCAATTAAAAAATGAGGTGAGGGTCAGTGGGGTGGGGGATAAAGGTGAGGGAAAAATGGAAACAACTGTACTTGAACATCAATAAAAAAAGAAATCTTTTTTATGAACATAGATTAAAAATGTAAAACTCACAAGGTCAAACAGAAAAAGCAAGCTGTGGAAGGATGTTTGGTATATACTCTTTACATCAAGTTTAAAACAATAAAAAACAATTTACAGTTTTTAACAAAGACACTGAAATGGATAACCGGGGGGGGGGCAGCGACCAGAGGGGAGAGGGGAGGGAATTTCGGGGGAATAAAGGGGAGGGTTTTAGAGGAGCTAGTATAAAGGACGCATGGACAACAGCTATGGCGGGTGGAAATGGGAGGGAGGTGGGTAGCACGGGGGGTGGGCTGGGAATGGAGTAAAAGGCAGAAAACTGTACTTGAAAAATAATTAAATTTAAAAAAATTAAAAAAGAAGAAAAATAATTTACAGTTTTTAATTCAAGCATATATAGTTAAATATGAGTGCATGCACGTAGTGATAAATACCAAATATATGAAATAATTACTTCTGTAAAAAAAAGAAAGAAATGCGATTGGGAACATACATGTGGTAGCTAGCTTCTTTTGTGTTTTTAGCTTTCTTTCTAAGTAGGCATTCTTTCTATTATCAGCCATCCTTTTTTGGTAAGTTTCGAAAGGACTCTAAATAATACAATTTTTATATTTTTTGAAGTCATTTGATTCTTACAGAATAGAAGTTTAAATTTACACCTAAGTGTTCCACTCTTAGGGAAGATCCACTGCTATGGGTTTTTTAGTTACACAAATATAAAGTCTTAGCTTTATATTTAAATCAACTACTTTTTGGTAAAGTAGCTGATTTAGGCTGAGAAATTAAATGCCCTACTTAGACATGTACATCTGTTGTTTCTTTCAGCAAAACTACATATCTTTGGAATTTGGATAGAATTGTTGGTTTTATCTTAGTTGATTGAGCTTATGTATGCTGTAGATAACCACTCTATCTCTAAATCACTGAGGACTACAGAAAGTACATCTATTACCTTGTGGTACCATTTAGACTCTGTAATTCAAAAAGTATTGATTTAAGTCAATTGAATTTTTATTTAATTAAATTGTCCTTCAGAAGGTTTTATAAGTGCACATCACTGTAGTTTCAGCTGCAGTTCCTTAACAAATGTCCATTTCCACTGCCAGTTGTGTTGGGAAGAGTTTTATCTGCTGACTGGATCAAAGTCAAGGTAAGGGTGAAAAGCTCAAATGTCCAAGAGGCAGCAAACCTGGACTCTGATTTGTAAAGATGCTTGAACACTTCCAGGAATAGCAGACAATTTGTTCCTGCCAGAGAGAGCAGATCAGGATCCAAGAACTACTCAAGATGTAGCCTTGAAAAGAGTGGAGTCCAGTTCTGAACCTATCATCTACAAAGAGTAATCACCTCTAACAGAGCTGTAAGCTTCTAATTCTTGAGTATAATTAGTGTTTTCAGCTTTCACTTCCTAAATTGAATAACACTGTGGCCCCTGATGTCTTATGGGGAATTATTGGGGAGATCTCTCCTACACTCATTTCCTATAAGCAAATCATTTGATTAGAGTATTGTTCTTTCTCCTGAAACACTAGCCTCTTAAAAATCCATTGTAGTTCTTTTTGCTACGTCCACTTCAAAATGAGTTTCCATACAGTTCTTCAGAATCTCTTCATTCTGAACAGTGAATTGGGTCTTGCGTTTCAATGAGAGCCAGTGTTTCCTAGAAGTTTCATGCCTTTGGATATTAATGTATAAATCTATCATCTCTTCTGGTTATAGAGTTAACTATGGGCTCTCCTGAAGTCTATATCACAGATACTAAGACCAAATAGAATAATGGATTATCTTCAAGTTAAAGAAAAAGGACAATTTGTGTTTCTTCATGACCTTTTTGAATAGACTAACATGTAAGAAATGGTCCCAAACTAATTGAGAAGTCTTATGTATACAAGTCATTTGGAGAATAAATATAATGAAAGTGTAGTCCACATGTGGACAGTAAAGTTTATGTCCTAAGATTAGTGGCAACTGAATAATAATTTAGAATATCATCTACTTTCTATATGATGTTAATTCTTAGAGAATATTCCACCTATATTAGATAATTAGTAAATTTTGATGGACAGAAAGCATACTGACACACAGTTGTACAGAATGAGCACTGTTTTATACATAAGGCATTATTAAAATCAAGACGAGTAAAGCAAGATTTCTTTGTTCAAGGAATTTCTGAGTCTTATTTCAGAGGAATCCAAAGACACAAACAGATAAGGTGAATGTAGCGTGATGGAGGCTTTAAGAAAGATGCAAATAGAAAATGAGTTCTTAGAAAGAAAGATTATATATAATAATCTGGCAAAGTTTGGGAAAAGCTAGGGACTCAGATAGACACTCAAAAATCAATTAATTAGCATTAATTAGGAATAAGTAGGATCGAGAGAACATTGGTGACAAAAGAAAAGGCATGGCAGGTAAGGCTTGGGCTGAAAGAGAGGTTAGAGAAAAAGTGGTCCAGTCCAGTGAGTGTTCATGAAAATTGCATGGCAGTAGGGGAAGACATGCCAAGTCATAGGAAGAGGCTTTCAGTACAATCCAAGTCAGAATTGCTACTCAGTAGTAGCTACCTGAGGGGTATTTAACTTTGAATGTTAGGGATTACTCCATCAGTCAGCAATGAGTGGGAAGACTTGGAATGAGGCAAGTAGAAAGAAAGATAAAAGGCAGGTGAAATATGTTTCATATTTATTGCAACAGTTATAGAGGAGGGCAATGAGATCCTTAACAGGTAAGATGGCAGCAAATAAAAAAGGGAGGTGGTGATAAATTTATCTCTTGCAAAGATTGAAATTGCTGGAGAGGTTGATACTAGACTTGTTAGAAAGTCTGGGACAGACATACTCTTTTTTTTTTTTTTTTAACAAATAAACATCAGAGAACCTGACAAGGCAATCTGCAAGCTAACACTTTAAGAGTACAAAAATAGGCAACATTCTCTAGTAAAGGGATTGAGTGTGATTATTAAACAACTATGATATTTCAGCCAGGACATTTTGTAGTGAGAAAATTCTCCTGTATGCACCTGAGTCAAGAACATGATCTAAGTTCAATTCCAAAGATTTCCTAAAATCCTAACATTCCAAACAATCTGAGTTAGAGTAGCAAACGTATAAAATCCAATAGAATATAATATAAAATCAGATGACGACACTTTGATTTGGGATATTTTTCTATAACAGAGTACATGAAAGTGGAAAGAACAGACACAGTGAAATTGGATGAATCTAGATGTGAATTTTTTTTAAGAGGGAGGGGAAGGGAAAGAGAAAGAGAGGTAGAGAAATATCAATGTGTGGTTGCCTCTTGCACACTTCCACTAGGGGCCATGCCTGCAACCCAGGCATGTGCCTTGACTGGGAATTGAACCAGTGACCCTTGGTTTGCAGGCTACTACTCAGTCCACTGAGACACACCAGGCAGGGGTAGGTGTGAATTCTGATATAAGAGGATGTTGGGTAAGTTACCTTACTATCTTGCACTGAGATTTCCTTTTCTGTAAAATGGGGACAGCAACACTTCCTCATAGAATTATTTTAAGTATTTAAATATGAAAGTAAATCACTTTGTCATGGCCAATTCAGAGTAAGGGCTCAATAAATAATAATTAGAGAAAAAGAAGACACATATTTACAAAATAAGCAAATATCAAATGGAAGTGAATAGGAAATGATGAGAATAATCCTTGTGAGGGAAGGAATATTATCAACAACTTCCCATATTAAAAATAGTTGTAATTTCAAAAACAAAAAAATAGTGACAAGAGTAGCATTCTTTACATTTCTGCAATTTTTTTAATGCCCACTTAATATAACAAGATTTTTATATCTGCTTCTGCAAATGAAGGAAATTTAGCCTTATGTACATAAGTAGTTGAAAAAGGAGGAGTATTTTAAGATGATTTTGCACATTTTTTCTTTGATACTACACAAAAGCTTGTTTCTTAAAGTTTTGTTACAAAACAGAACCTGAAATCATATCAGTCGACTTTTAATATTCTGTTACATTAAAATCCATGGCTCTATCTTACACTGTAAATGGATGGTTTACCAATACATAATTTTGTAATACCAAGCATTGGTCATTTGGAAAACATTGATTCATTGCGTTTTACATAATTTCTAAATGTTAAAACATTTTGTTATATAACATCAGTGTTACCACCAACTTCATCAGAAATGTCTTCCTACACTGGAAAGCCTTCAAGCTCATAGTGACACAAACACATGTTCCAGAATTTTAATTTTTCACCCAAAACCTTAAATTTTAACATTTGCTATAATCACTGACAATATTGTCTTTGAAATAATTGGCTCACTTTGTTAATTTTTGAGAAAAAATTCTTCCTAATAGCCAACTCTAAGTTGTCTGTTCTCCCAAGCAGAAATTATACTCCAGGAAATAATAAGTCAAGTTCAGCTTGAAATTCACACAACAGAAACAAGAGCTTTCCCTTGAGACACCTGTCATACTCTGGTGCGCAGCGGAAGTGCTTTACGCATAATTCGAATTTCTTCATGTACAATATGAAAAAGATTTGCACTCAAAGACTTAAGATTTATTGAAATAAGTATTCTTTCTTTATGAAGTGCATATTTTAAAAGAAACTGATAATGTTTTGACTGCAAACGAGCATCAGTGAAGAAGACAGTTGACTACTACTTTAACAATTTTTTAAAGTTCTTTTATTTTATTTTTATGGCTATTTTAAATTTAATCTTTATTGTATTTTTTCATTACCATTTAATCCTTTATACACCCCTCCCCCAGCAACTATCACACTGTTGTCCATGTGTGTGATGCCACTGCTTTGGTTTGTGCAAAGTTGCCAGTGGTTTTATTCATCATTGCTTTTTTAAAATCATCAGCGCAAATGGCAACATACTGAAAGGGGTATAAAATGTTTACTAATTACTAAGAAAAAAGTTTTGTCTTTATAGGTCACTTCTCCTCCCCTGCAAAAGTCCATGGAGCACAATTTCAGAACATTGCTCTGTGACCTGAGTAAAAAATAAACTTGTATTGTTGAAGCTATTCAATGTTGAGTTATTTGTTGCAGCAATATGTCCTTGTGGATGCAGAAATTGATACTTTGAAGTTGGGTGTTACCATGACAAAAACCAAAATATGGGCCATTAAACTAATGCTAGGTGTTTGAGCCACAGGTGTCAAGGAAACCGAGCTCTGAGGATGCAAAGTTCTGTTCTGCATTTTCAAACATTTGGTAAAACTGTTACCAGTGATAACATGGAAAGCACACACCTGCTCACAAAGCCAATAGCTCTAGGGGAAGTAATGAGAAAGAATCAATATGATCTTGTATGTTGGATGCTATTGCTGCTCTTTTAAGAAGAATATTATGAGAAAGAAATAAGCTTAAACAAGAACTGGCAGGTTTTTTGACAGAAAAGACAGGGAAAGGAATGTCCATTAATTTGAATCTTTGAAGGAATATTGAAGACAACTATTTCTAGGCTTCAAACAAAGAAAATAAGACCAAAAAAATGGTCTCCGTGAGTCAAAAGCCCACTAAGTGTTAGTCCTTATAGCAAAGATCAACTCCAGATAGTCTCCCCAGCCATGTGTGATGGCCCAGTGTAGATACCATTAAGTAGGGAGACTGGCATGTACGGGCTAGAACTTTGGGTGTAGTTACTGACATAGAGTTGACTAGATCAAAAGCCTACTAAGTTTCTAAGGAAATTGTATGTCCAAAGAAACCAGGAGTCAGATGTTTAAAATAACTCTCTGGCCCCAGTACTTGCATGTGCCAGAAGTAAGCTGTGTATATTAGGCTGTCACCAATGTAAGCACAACGCCAATGCTGATAGGACAATGGAGGCCAGTGGGAAAGGGAGAACTTCCCAAAGCCTGGAGCTGGGGGTCTGGGATGAGAGTGTTCTTAGTAGACTTGAAGTCTAATTAAGGAACATCCCTCCACCCCCCACTATAGTAAACATCTTCACATCCTAACTAGTGATCCCTCATAGTGTTAGAGGCCAGGGTCTTTCATTAGTTCTCCATCTAAAAACAAGTTTCATGCAGGGAGGTAGAGGTGGGATAAACAATGACGGATGGAGACTCGACTTGGGGTGGTGAAGATACAACAGAGTGAACAGACGATGTGTTGTGGAATTGTGGACCTGAAAGTGTAGAATTTTGTTAACCAGTGTCACCCTAATAAATTCCATAAAAAAAGTAAAAAAACAAAACTAAATAAAAACAAACTTCCATTTTGTTTTCCTGAATATGCTTTATCACTGTATATTATTGTTACATAGGAGGTAGTGCATCACTTTTTCTCTTAGTTTTTGGGCTGCTGGCCCACAAGGACCCACATCCAAATCCCATGGAGGTAACTGCCCATCACCCAAGCACTGGCCCTGTGCTTTGACCCGGATCCTGTGACTAGATGGGACATGGAGCTGCCCCTCTGGAGGAGGACTGCACATATCTTATCATGGAAAAAAGAGTGAAACAGATATGTGAGGTCTGAAGATTGGACTATAAGATGCACTGCTAGTGTTCACCAATTTCCGTTCTCCTCTTCTTCCTGAGCAAAGTGGGAGTACATTTTCCATACCCTTTTGGCATGGACTTGTGACTTATTTTTAGACAAGGGAATTTGAGTGGAAGTATTGTGTGCCAATTTCTGAGTACAAAAATACCTCATTCTCTTTCTCCATCTGTTGGCTGATGCAGAAAATCTCAAAGATTTACAGAGAGGAGATTAAAAAAACCAAGGAGGCTGAATCCCTGAATGACTGCTTGTGTAGACTGCACTCTATTGACCCACACTGGATTTTGAAAAGAGTGTGAAATAAATTTTTATTAGAATTACCTGCAGAGGTTTGCAGATTTTTTAATGTTACAGCTGTCAGCTACCCTGAGAGGCTGAGATTCACAGACAAAATTAGATCCTCCACCTATAGACTCAGTCACATAAACTCATAGTATTTCTGATTTTTGACTCTAGGTACTAAATACCTTTCAGATCACTAAGAATTTTGTACCACATTATATCCTCATTGCTAGTGTGTTCTTCTTATAAATAAAACTCCCAAGATAATTCTGACCTTTTTTTAAACTACAGATTCAGTAAGTATTGATTGTCAACTTACTGTGACAATGTCAACCTACAATGTCAGCCAGGCATTGTAGTAGGTGCTTGCGATACCATGATAAGCAAATCAGATGTGCTCTCCAAACTCAAAGAAATAATATTCTTGCTTTTGCTGACTTATTTGCATTTGATTTATATTCTCTTAATTTATGCTAGATGCCACCCTAGCCCTGCTGAGGGATGAACCTTAATCTTTTGCTTCTGCCAGCATATTCCAATATAATTGGGACATCCATTCAACTACCATAGCTGTAAAAAGTATTTTAAAAATAGGAACATAAACGATGAAACTGGCCACCAGAAAATTACTCGTTATGTTATTGATTAGAAATTGAATTTCTTTGTCATACAGCTTTGGATCAATAATGTAGGGTTAAAAATGCAACTGTAATATGCAAATTAAAGTTTTTCAAGAGCAATGAATGACCTGGACTTCCAGTATTTAAATATGACCTAGTGATTTCAAGTCAGGTATGTGTTCTGACAGAATTTCTTCATGGACACATGCTGCTCTCACTTCCAGCAGCATTCTGAACACGGAAGTTCGCGGGGCATGAAAATGGAGTGAGTTATAGAGCAGAAACAAGAGTAACTCTTCAGTTACTCTCTTTGCCCCTACCCTGTCCACACCTTGTCATTCTCAGAGTGTCCCTTCCAGTTTGAAATACAGGCCATTTCATTTCTCCAAAGAGCTGACAAAGCTCAACTTTTTGGCAACCTATCTTTGAGGCAGAACCCAAACTAACCTTGGTTATTCATTAGCAATGTGGGGTATTTTAAGGAAAATTTATTTTCAATTGGTCTTTCTAGGCTTGAAATTATTATTTCCCCTGATTATAAAGTTCATGAATGTATCAAGTTATTAAGCCTTTGAAAAGATTTTCCCATTAAGTTTTCTATATTATAATAATAATTTTACATGAAAGATTCCTGAACTAGTTGAGGAAGCAAACACATAGGACTTGATGGCTTCACTACATATTTCATAGACTATTTTTACTTAACTACATATTTGGTGATGTGGATGCTGTTATAGACTTATATGTGGTATTGTAGTACTAGAGATTTTATTTTAACAGGGATTAACAGATCTATTAATTATTTAATAGTATAAGTAAAAAGTTAGGCATATGTTTTATAATAACAAGAAGGATTTAAATTTTTCTACAAAAATATCCATTATCTAGGTAGTTAAAAATTGATATTAAATTTCATTTACTGCACTATGACTATAACCCTGAGGTTAGCTTAAATATATTCAATGTTTATTGTAAGCTTATTAAAGGCAGGTATTAATTTTATACTTTTGTGAACCTTACAACACTAGCACGGTATTACTTTCATGAATGCCATTTGAGAAATATGTAATTCATTTGATAATCACACTTAAATGTTGCCTTATATTTTAAATTACAGCAAATTAATAGCTTCATATAATAGGAATCTCAGTAAAACATAACTGGTGATTAAATCTCATTCTCTGACCAGCCCCATGGGAGCTAAAATCATTGTCTTCTCTGGTCAAAGAGTAAAGAAAGGAGGGGGCACCGGGCATCAGGATGCTGGAAAATGATTACTTATGGATCAATGGAGATTTTTAAAATTCAATGGGTGGTTAAAACAATCTAATAAAGAAAATCTGGCTGGCTGACTGTAAGGACAGAACTTGAGCACTGTGTACGGGTCTCTGTGCAGGAGCTGCCCCTGGAGACAAGGTTGTTCTCAACAGGGTACGGTGCCTCCTGGAATCACCACTTGGGTGTGCCACCTGTGCAGCTGGTTGGGTTGAGCTCTGGTGTGCTGGTGCTGAGTCTACTTGGGTGGGGTTATGGTGCAGGTTGATGTCAGACGTTATGTGTAACTGGCCTTGAGCTACCTGTCTGGAGCTACCACTCTATTCACTGTTTGTGGCTTTGTCTACTGGGCCTAGATATGTGTGAGAGGGGGAAAGCTATGTTCAAAGGCTGGTTTCCTCAAATTCTGAGTTGGGGTCAGAACTGTAAGAGGTCCAAGGCTCCCTGAAGTCTCCTCCACCTGTTGGCTACTCCAACATTCCCTGTGGTTGTTTGGTCTTTCTCTGAATCCTTCCAAAGAAAGACTGTAGAGTGGGCCCAAGCTGGCCATGACCTACAGACCCCCTCCATAAGCCTGGGTCAGGAGAATGGGGCTTGTGGGTATTCTATTTGGGAATAGTGTCATGAGGCACCCAGTAGGGGGAAA
Organism: Artibeus jamaicensis; assembly: GCF_021234435.1. Taxonomy (NCBI): domain Eukaryota; kingdom Metazoa; phylum Chordata; class Mammalia; order Chiroptera; family Phyllostomidae; genus Artibeus; species Artibeus jamaicensis. The sequence goes on along the minus strand of NW_026522025.1, from coordinate 17,628,683 downwards.
GTGGCTCCTAATCCAGAGCCATACACTTAGTTTCTGCCAGAGTCTCCAACCCTGACTCCCCCAGGATGAGCACACTGCAGGTGCAGGTTGGGTGCAGCCAGCCATCCCCACTTCAGGGGCAAGCTCAGCATTGTAGAGCCATCAGGACTTGGGAAGACAGAACTAAAGAGTCTCTTGTTGGGGCTGGTTCTGGCTGAGCTTGCAGGAAGTGGGAAACATTTTGTGTCCCCTTAGCTCTGCAGCCACAACACAGCATCTGTCTCAGTCCTGTACAAGAGCTTCCAAGGGAGATAGACATGTTCCAAGGGCCCCAGCTCTGAGCATCACCCGCTCCCCCTGGGGAACTGAGCTCAGCAGTGTGGAGCCATAGGGACATGGGAAGACAGATCAAAATAGTCTTCCACTGGGGATGGTGCTGGCTGAGTCTGCAGGAAGTGGGCAAGACTGGCTCTGGTTCCAAAGCCACACAGCTTAGAGACTGAGTGTCCACCAAGAGCTTCTCCAGAAAAAGAGAACATCACAGTTACCTGTTGGGTGCAGCCCATAGACCTTTCTGCTGGGCTCATGCTTGGCAAGGTAGTGTCTCCAGTAGTTGCAAGTCTGGGTTAGTGCACTTCCCAGGATGATGTTGTAAGAATAGGAGTGCTTGACCTTGGGAAGGAGGCACCTGAGGGTGGTGTGAGGTAGGGACTCAGGATGGGGACCTCAGTGGCTGACCTGTGTAGGTGCAGGGGCCAGCCCTCTCCACATTCACATTTCAGCAGTCTCCATGGGGTTTCTTCTGTGAACCCTTCATTATAATACCTGCCCAGCTGTCCTTCAGTTGGTCATTGAGTTTGACTGCTCTCTAATTTATCTGTAATTCAGTTTGGTGTTGGGAGGAGAGTGTAGCTTTCACCTACCTCACAGCCCTCCTAGAATCTGAACCTGCATTTTATACAATTGGATTTTTGGAATTCCTTACCTCTCAGATTTCTTCCTTTGTTAGCGTATGTATATGCATACAAATATATAATTGCTTATATATATATACATATATATATATACATACACTTTTTCATCTTGTTCTAAGAATGTTAACCACTGCTTACAGTGGTTTCAATAAACAGAGGTTTATTTTTCTTGTGTTATTAGAATTTTGAAAGTAGGAAGCTGTTTGCATTGGTTTAATAGCTCAAGAGAGTCAGCTCTTTGTTCTTTGTTATCATTTTGGTTTTTTCCTCAAGATGGCTACTGCAGATTTGCAAATTTCTTTCAATGAGATAGAAAGGGAGAAGGAACAGTATCAGCAGCTTTTGCTTCTCTTACTAGAAAAGCAAAAGCATTTCAGGAACTGTCCCACACCCTCCCACCCCCTGCTTCTGTTAATGTTTCATTGACCAGAACTATTTTTACAAGTCCAACTCTAGCTGCAAGGGAGGTTGGGGGAATGAGAAATTATTTGTTTAGCACCTATAGATGCAAGTGGCAAGGGAGTAGGGACCTAACAGTATTTGCTAGAGAAGTGTTTACAAGTTTTTTTTTAATAAAAGGGATTATCTTGATAAAATCTAACAAATGATTTTAAAGCAGAAAAACTAATTACTAGTACAGAATATTTATATTTAATGGAAATAGTTTATGCCAAAACTACCTCCAGGCTCTTGCAAAGACATAAAGATAATCCACTTAACCTCATTTTCTTTTTTTATTTTGCCTGAAAACATTTTACTGAAGACAAGACAAAAAGTATGAGTAAGTAAAATGACTAAAATAAAATTTTAATACTTGTTGAATCTAGGTAATGGCTAATTAAGGACTCATTATACTTTTCCTGCTGGTCATCAAGTCTAGGTTAGTTTTTATCCTACCTCGTGGGATACATTGTGGATATGGCCTGTGTTACACTGAGAGACATTTTATAAAACCCATCTCTAGCCTCCAAATTTGTGGCAAATTCTTTCTAGTCGTTCAAGTAATGGGTTACCTCCTGCTATTAGGAATTTGACTCAGTGCCACAATAAGTAGATTAGTTGCATTTTACAAATGAGATAGATCACACAACTTGTTAAATTTCTGTATCCCTCAAGTCACACAGAAGTTAATTGGAGAGTCAAGATAAGTAATCAGTGCCAAGAAAGGGAACATGAATAAAGACAATGAAAATTGCCTAAGGGCAATTTAAATTGCTCCTGTTTATTTCCTGCACAAAAGAACACAGCCCAAATTGCTGTTTGGTCAGTGATAGCAAGGTGCCGCAGAGGCCAGGACAAATGACAGTTTTATCTGCTTACAGCGCTGACAGGTAAAAATGAACAAATGCCCCAGCTGATTTGCATTCAGTTTTAGTAAAGACTGATACACAGTTATCACATACATTAGGATCGTGTTCGAAGTGCATTTAGTATTGCTTGAAATATGTTGACAGTGGGATTTGGAAATTGTTGGTTATAATGAAAAATTTAGTATTATATTAATAGTTTATTATTATGTTCCTGGGTGTTTGCCTTTGTCTCACAATAAAGTTCTCTAAGAAGAGGACCTAGTTCTGCTATGCTCATTTTACACTGGTGTCCCTCCCATGTGTCAGTGCAGGCACAGAAGTGATTAAAAATGCTCTTGATAATGTAAACCAATAAAATGTTCCAGTGAAGAGTGTGTGTATGCATATGATATATCCATGGATATCTCTCAGTTAACATGGAATAAAAAGTGAACCAACTTGTCAAGAACAGAGCTATGAGGTGTATGACTAGATGAATGCTCTCCACCTGCTGATATTAGATAAACAGAGGGGTGGGCAAAAATAGGCTCCCAATTACATTGTGACATTGTTTTGCATTACTAAAGCTGCTATAATGATCATAACCTGCATGTTTTTTCCACATGAACAACTGTAAACCTACTTTTGCTCAGCCCAATATTCTTATATTTTCTTGTCATTATTCCTTACTATTTTTCTAGGCTTTAAATGAAAACCCTTAATTGTTTTTCATGATCTTTTCCTCTTGGGTATTTTTTCCCCTGCCATTTATCCTGTAATTATAACCTAATGACACTAGGAAGGCATCTTTTCAGAATAATTCCTCTTCTTGAGCACCTTCTTAAAATCAATTATAATGGTTTCAGGAAATTTACCCTCTTGGAAGTTATCAAGATGCTTACATTTGCTGAATCTAGAAAAATGTTGCTTTGCTCAACATTGGAAATATGTGTTCATTTAAGCAGTAAATATTTCAAGGTGAGTGGCCCACTCTATGCCAGTCAGCGTGCTAGGGACTGAGAGTACAATGGTGAACAGAACGTACTTTCCTCCTCACCAGTGACACAGACAAGCAAAAAAGGCAACAGACATAACAAATTGTGATCAGTTTAGTAGGGAGGCACCGAGTGCTCAGCATCTATGTTTGAGAGACACCCCTTGCAGATGGAAAGATGATGTTTGAGGTGAGATCTGGAGGATGAGTGAAAATTCACTAAATGAAGTTGGTGAGGGAAGGGAAGATTGTTTCAAGAAGAGGAACTAGCCATGGAGAGGTAAAGAAATAATCACTGTGGAAGCTGGCTGATGGGGTATATTCAGCCTGACTTTAACATTCTTTCTACTTTTTTATGTAACTGGAAAATCATTCTGGCAGGTCATTTGGAAAATAACCTCTTATTTCTAGGTATTATTCTATATAAATAGTGGCCAAAAATGTTCAGTGTTTACTGAGTATTATATATGAAAACAAGTGAAAACAAAATGAATATCTAAAAATGGAGTATTGGTTAAATGAAATACATATATATCACCCATTAGAAACAATAACTTACAAAGACAATTCACACTGGCCCAAAACAGGGCTTTGAAGTTAATTAGGTTCAAATCACATCTATGCCACCTGCCAGCTGAGCATTATTATAAGTTACTTAAACCATCTATGCCTTGAATCCATAAAATGGAAATTATAATAGTACTCATATTAACAAGGTATATTTAGGATTAAGTGTAATCAGTATTAATTTCTGGGTGGTAGGATCATTTTATTTTTTCTTTCTTACAATTTTAGTTTTCTTCTGCCATATTTCTCTCTCAATCTGCCTCTGTCCCTCTCTCTGGGTACATACAGAAAAAATTAAGATATAAATTTACCCAATCTTTTGATTTCATACAATAATTTTTTTCTTAGCTAAGACTAAAATAATGTAAAAACTAACATATTGAATCATTCCTGATATTGTTCTAATTAATCAACATGATGGAGATGTAGAAGTGGGTTAGATTAGAAAAGTCAGAGGATAAAATGTCACACTCAGGCCGACTATACAGAACATCAGCAACATTGTAATAGTTTTATTAAAGCAAGGTTGGCTCGAGGTCAAATTGTGAAGTCTCCCTCCATTTTCCTTTCTCTGTTTTCATAGACTTACTATTTCCCACCACAACTAAAAAGCTTAATGTTTCCACGCTGCCTCTGCTAATCATCAAATACCCCATTATCTGGAAATTTTTCCTATGGAAAAATATTAATGTTATAAATACCATGTTGTATTTATATGGACACATTTTCTGCTACTTTTTATTCTTTCCTGCTATGTAAAGTTAAATATATGCATAGCAATTTAGAGAAACTCTCAGTTCTTATTTTAAACCTATACAAGTAAAATATTTAATAGGATACTACAATCTCTGAGGGTGAGGTTCTTAATGTCTTTTTCACTTCTGTGATTCCATCGCTCAGCAAAATGTCCAGTATATTGAAAGCACTTAAATATTTACTGCATTTGTGGAAGAAGCTGAAAAGAAACTAAGTCAGGGACTGAATCTGGCAGGGTGGCCAGTGTGATATATTTTTATTGAGTTGTTTTAGGGTGCTGTAGGACTGCCTGGCAGAGCAGAACTTCTCCTGACATTCTGCAGGAGAATGTTCTTCTCCAGCACACATTCACCTCCCGTGACCACCTCCAGGCAGCCAAACAGGCCAGTGCAGAGGAGAATTTCAAATGTGGCCCTAGACACAACGGGTGACAGGAAATGCTGCCACTGTCTTTGGGAGAGAGGGCCATGCTCGCAACCTCTTGGAGACTTGGAATATAAGAGGGAAGACTGTGGCAGAGGTGGTGGTCAAAGCAGAAGTGGCCAAAGAAAGGTGCCTTAAATGTCCTTTCACGTTAGCCTGGAAGACATAAAGATACGAAAGAGAAAAAGGAATAAAAACTTGCAGACATTGGCAAATGCCAAGTGATATGAAGATGTGCCATGCCAAATAATCACCAAGGTTTCTACACTATTAAGAAAATGATGTGGACTCCAGTGGAATGGTGGTTTTAGATTTGGAAAAAGAATAACACAAAGTGAGAAAGCCCAAAAGATCCTACAACAGAGAAAAGAATACTACTACCTTGAACCCCAGCTATTTGCTCTGAACTGTTGTATTTGAGTTCTCAAATACAACACTACTAGCAATATCATCACTGCTAAATAGTTTAACTTTCTTTTACAGAGTAGATACTTTTTAATTTGTCTTATCTTATTCCTCAAATTCTAACACAGCAGAAAGTTTCTTAGAGCCACCCTGCCATGCACCATCAACTGTCACCTAATGTCAGTGCACCCACGGGGATGTGATAGACACGTTGGCTAGTTTTGAACTACTTATAAAATAATTATAGCAAAACCCATAAAACAATAGTGATGCCAAAGACAAAATAACCCTTCATCATTTGAGAGTTCTCAAATATTATGTGTTTGAGACATGATTAGAGAATTAATTGGTGATTTCTTAGGCTCAGGGACTAGGTAACAAACCAGCTCTGAAGGAGCTCTATGTATGCATGGTTTAAAACAGTGCCTCATCAAAATAATAAGTTATGCTGTGGACTTTCAGAATAGTTTTTATTGAGTTAAAATCTCAGCTATTAATGTGTGGGTGGATGTAAAAATTTTTTTATTTGTTTTATATAAAGTTTTTCATCAACCAGTGGGAGGAAATTAGCTCAGTTCAGTTCAGAAAGTTTAAGATCTATACACAGAAATACACACACATATATTTTAAAAAATTTTCAAAGCAACTGCAATTTGTTCCTTTAAAAATAAAATTCTTTATACGATAAAAAAGTATCTTTGAGTTTGATTGAAAATTTAATTTTTAGGGAATATTACTCTAGTTCTTTGGCCTAGCATGGGGATCATTCCATAAACCTGGAAAAGTTATTTTTCCAGTCATAACTTTCATTAAGTCCCTATATTCTACTCAAAGTAGATTTTATTCTAAGTAAATAAATACCCATGCACTCCGACCTGTATTTATTTTCATGCCACATCTTTACCTTATTGGACTATTGAGATACTGTCCATCTTTCAAGACCTGCATGAAATCCTTCCCTTTTTAGGGACTGTCCCCCAGCACCAGAGCCAGTAGTGGTCTCTATTTAATCAGAACTAGAGTCGCATATCACTTATCCATGTACCTCGGTTATGCTTTACCAGTACATACACTGCATCTTGCTAACAGACCTAACTTCTAAAGAAGACATCCTGTTTTAATTCAGCATTCTCTATGGTATGTGTCCAAGTGCCTCACACAAAGCAAGTTGTCGATAGCTTTGTGGAAGCATTCTATGTATTTAATAGAACAGTCCAGTTCTGCTGGGACAGCCATCCTCACTAAGGGGAAGACACCTGCCCAGACAGCCAATCACTCTGATGCTTTCTGTCAAGACCAAGTTTCTCTTACATGTTTACTGAATGACTGAATTTTAATATTTTGTTACATATATACAATGTGTGCTTTGTAACTTAGTTGTGCAATATCATCACTACTAAATAGTTTAACTTTCTTTTACAGAGTAGATACTTTTTAATTTGTCTTATCTTATTCCTCAAATTCTAACACAGCAGAAAGTTTCTTAGAGCCATCCTGCTATGCACCATCAACTGTCACCTAATGTCAGTGCACCCACGGGGATGTGATAGACACATTGGCTGGTTTTGAACTACTTATAAAATAATTATAGCAAAACCCATAAAACAATAGTGATGCCAAAGACACAATAACCCTTCATCAAAATCTAATCTATCATGCAAGTCATTCTCTTGGGATCATGTTCTTTGCTAGACCTAATCCAATAAAGCAAATCACTAAATCGAGTTAAGTCATTAATGACAATATTTTTACATTTCACATAATATTTTGATCTTAACAGGAGACTTCTAGAATCCATCTGCCTTTCTCCAACTGAGGACATTACTTGGGGATTTTATGAGTTGTAAATTATTTTAAAGGTGCAACACAGAACATCACATGATTTTTTTATTAACACTTATTTAAAATGAAAAAAATATTTTGTTTTGAAGAACAAAAATAATATTGTAGTATTCATCTCTGGGGGCTAGGATAGAATCTGAATGATGTAGCCAAATAAAATAAAATCATTAAACTGTATAATTTTTGAGAGGCTTAGCACTTTAGATACTGAATTTGAGAATTGTACACCCATCTATGCCAAGTACCACAAAGAACAACCCAGAAGTCATATTCACCTTCTAAAAAAGTCCCAGGTATACAATTTGTCTCCCTCGGTCCACAAAATTAAAATAAAATGAAAATCTTAAAATATTCAAGAGCTTGGTTAGGAGAAAAAAAGCAATTAAAAAAATTGATATTAATTATAATTTTACATGATTCATATGCTTTAAAATTTTTATTTATTTCCTTACCAAAGTTTTGGGAGTGAAATAAAATACTAAGGGCACAGAGAGAAAAGAGCGTAAGTGGAACAACTACCAAGGAGCGTGGTTACAATGCTGCCTAACTCATTATCTGTATTCTGGTAGTCCAAAAAATATACAATACATTTTAATTTAAAAAGCAAAGAAGAAACATACATATTATGAAAGAGATATTATATAAGCATTAAAAAGATAGAGCTATATCATACTATTTTGCCCCAATAAATGAAACAAATATTTCTACATTTTTTTTTTGCTTAAAAACATTTTTTCATCAGTCTTTTGGATTAAGATATTAGTCAAACAGAAGTTACAATGTATTAAAAGTACCTGGTAAATGGTATTTCATTAAAGATCAAAATTGGGACTTCCGCCAAGATGGAGGCGTAGGTGGAAACATTGTACCTTCTCGCACAACTAAGTTTAAAAACAACAAAGTTTTAGCAACAAAAACACAGCCAAACCACAAAATATTGAACTACACAGAAGTCTGACAACAACAAACCCTTCAGCCAAACCGGTAAGAGGGGCAGAGCCAGCAGCAGAGCGGGGTTGGGCAGGAAAGATTGACGGGACTGACCCATGCACCAAAAGCCATGGGCGGATCCCAGGTGTGGAGAAGTGGGTGGACCCAGTGAGGGCTGATTGTGGTCACACATTCGCGCGCAGATAAACCGGTGATGGAGCAAGCAGTGAGAGGGACCCCGCAGGCCCCAGTGGCAGGAAGCGGCAGAGGGAACCGCCATTGTCCCTCTCTGACCCCACCCCCACATACAGTGTCACAAACCAGCGACCTGGGTGGTCCCGCCCTGGTGAACAACTAAGACTCTGCTCCTCATACATAACAGGCACGAACAGGGCGAAACATGGCTCAAGAACAACTCAGAGGCCCAGAGCCAATAAATCTAAATGATGAAGAAATAGCCAAATTTTCAGATACACAGTTCAAAACATTGGTGATCAGGATGTTCACAGAACTGGTTGATTTTAGTCACAAATTAGAGCAACATATGAAGGCTAAACTAATTGAAATGAATGAAAATACACAGGAAACCAATAGTAATGAAAAGGAAACTGGGACTCAAATCAAAGGAGTGGACCAGAAGGAGGAAAAAAAAGACCAAACAGAAAAATATGAAGAAACAAGAATTCAAAAAAATGAGGAGAGGCTTAGGAACCTCCAGGACATCTTTAAACGCTCCAACATCTGAATTATAGGGGTACAGAAGGGGAAGAGGAACAGTCACAAGTGGAAAACTTATTTGAATAAATAATAAAGGAGAACTTCCCCAATCTGGCAAAGGAAATAGACTTCCAGGAAATCCAGGAAGCTCAGAGAGTCCCAAAGAAGTTGGACCCAGGAAGGAGCACACCAAGGCACATCATAATTACATTAGCCAAGATTAAAATGAAGGAGAGAATCCTAGAAGCAGCAAGAGATAAGGGGACAGTCACCCACAAAGGAGTTCCCATCAGACTGTCAGCGAATCTCTCAAAAGAGACCTTACAGGCAAGAAGGAGCTGGAAAGAAGTATTCCAAGTCATGAAATCCAAAGATCTACATCCAAGATTGCTCTATCCAGCAAAGCTTTCATTTGGAATGGAAGGGCAGATAAAGTGCTTCTCAGATAAGATCAAATTCAAGGAGTTCATCATCACCAAGCCCTTATTATATGAAATGTTAAAGGGACTTAACCTAAGAAAAAGAAGATAAAAAAGATGAACAGTGAAAGGACAGCAAACTCACAGTTATTAACAACCACACCTAAAACAAAAGCAAACTAAGAGGGCAGCTAGATCAGGACCAAACCATAGAAATGAAGATCACATGGAGGGTTAGCAACAGGGGAGTGGGAGAAGAAGAAGGGGGGAGAAGGTACAGATAATAAGTAGCATAGATGGTAGGTAGAAAATAGATAGGGGGGAGGGCAAGAATAGTATGGGAAATATAGAATCTAAAGAACTTGAGACATGTGGTCACAAACTAAAGGGGGGAATGGTGGGGGAGGGGGTATGCAGGGTGGAGGGGAATGAAGGGGGGATGTAGAACAACTGTAATGGCATAATTAATAAAATATATTTTTTAAAAATTAATGTAAATTCATTATAAGTGTAGGTTACAGTTTTATGTGATGAAGAGTTATAAAATATAATGACTATAACACATCAAATCATTTTCAACATATTTAAGCTCTTTTCCTAACAATCAAATCAATGGAGCTCTTCTAGTCATCACATATGCCACCAGCATTTCCAAATTCTACCATAATCATATAAGCAACCAAGTTTACTGATGTTATTCTGAATCATCTGAATTCTATAGTCCAAACTACATACCTGTAGTAGACTTTGGAATGGCTTCAAAAAGCTATGTCCAAGTCTTAAATTCTGACACCTCTGAATGTGATTTTATTCTAAAAAAAAGGGTCTTTGGATCTGCAGATAACATCATGCAAGTCTAGGGTGGGCCCTGCATCCAATCATGAGTGTCCATACTCAAGAATCAGAAAAATAGAAAAGAGGGAGGCGAACCCATGTGCAGACAGAGAGAGGTACTGGAGTGGTGCATGGATCAACCAAAGGTTGCTAAGGGTCCGTTGTCTGGGCCTAAGATGCGAGAATTTAGAAAAGAGGCCCAGAGCAGACTGCTTCTTTTTCAGTGACTCCGGAAGGAACCAACCTTGCTACGTAACAACTTGATTTCAGATTGCCTGTCTCTGAACAATGAGAGAATAAATTTAGGTTGTTTTAAGCCACCCAGTTTGTGGTAATTTGTTACAGCAGTCCTGGGAAATGAATATACCATAGAACAAAAGTATAAAAATGATAATGACTGTCAGTGCTTTTAAAATTGATTTTAGTCTGTTCTATCAATATACATCTTAATTAACATTTTTCATTTAAAAGCTTTGTAGAGTTCAGGTACATAATACAACATGTATCATACCATCTAGCGATATACAACTTGTATAAATCATTATTTTAAAGGACAGTTACTCTCTTATAGCTTTGTTTTTTATTCATTTTTAATTTATATTTTGTTGTATTTTTCCATTACTATTTACTCCCTTTGTACCCCGCCCCCACGCCACAATCACCACACTGTTGTCCATGTATAAGTCTTTTTCCTTGTCGATCAATACCCCACCCCCACCAGCTGTCATCCTGGTCTCCATCTACGAGTCTCTATTTTGCTTGTTAGTTCAGTTTGTTCATTAGATCCCACATATGAGGAAATAATATGGTATTTGTTTTTCTCTGACTGGCTTATTTCCCTTAGCATGATGTTCTCCAGGTCCATCCATACCATTACAAAGGGTAAAATTTTCTTCTGTACTGATGGAAACAACATCACCAATCATCAGAGAAATGCAAATTAAAAGCACAGTGAGATATCATCTCACACCTGTCAGAATGGCTATCATCAATAAACCAATAAACATGTGATAGTGAGGAAGTGGAAAAAGGGGAACCCTTTTAAACTGCTGGAGGGATGCAGATTAGTACAGCTGCTGTGGAAAGCAGTACGGAGATGCCTCAAAAAATTAAAAATATATCTGCCCTTTGACCCACTTCTGGGAATACATCCGAGAGAACCTAAAGCACTGATTCAAAAGGACATAAGCACCCCTATGTTCTTGTAGCTGACTTTGTGTACCGTGTTCTAAATATTAAGCATTATGATCAGTCTTGCACTGATGACTAAAAATATTGCTTTTGTCATTTAGTACCACCAATCAATTATAATTTTTTAAAATATTAAATACATGTATTAGAGTGAATCCATCTGGAGATGGCAGGAAGATGCTGTCAAAATTATCATCGAACAGGGAGAAAGAAAGAACGTCTGTGTTCTGTTTCTTGCTTTGGTTTTAAAGTCATATGAACATGGGATTAACTAAACCTCAATTTCTTTATTTGTGAGCTATTACTGACAAAATTTCCCATCTAATTCCTTAACATTCTCCATGAAATAAAAATGAAAGGTATGTGAGACTCATTTCTACATTATTGGAGCTATGTACTTCGAAATTTTCTAATTTGAGTAATATTTTGATAACAAAGTACAAAGAAAATGTATGTGTGAACCATTTTATAGAACTGAATCCAGCTCTCAAAAGCAGTAGTTGTTTTTTTTAAAGATTTTATTCATTTATCTTTAAGGGAGAAGGGAAGGAGAGAGGGAGAGAAATATCAATGTGTGGTGGCCTCTTGTGCGTCCCCTACTGGGAACTGGCCTGCAACCCAGGCATGTGCCCTGACTGGGAATCGAACTGCAATCCCTTAGTTCCCAGGCCCGTGCTCAATCCACTGAGCTACACGAGCCGGGGAAGCAGTCGTTTTTTTTAAGGTGCAAAAAGTAATACATAGAACTAACAAATATTAAATTTGAAAATAATTTAGTCCTCAAAAGACATGTATAACCATTTTATTCTTGTTAATAAATGCAAAAGAAGACAGTCTAAAAGAAGTTAGTAGCATAACCTAATATCTCTATTTTCCTATGTTGATTCAGCAATAGTTTTGTATTAATATTTGGTTTTGGAAATATTTATTAGCAGTTTGAAGATTAGATTGTTATGTTAAAAGACTATATTGGCAGGGGAAAATGACTTAAGCAACTTTGCTAACAAAAGGAGTCTATAACACTAAACACAAAAGTAATTGCACATAAGTACTGTTCTCTTGTTGGTCATGCTGTTTCCCATAAGGGGAAATGATTTAACCATTCTGAAACTACTACACATGTGTAGTGGGAATGAACAATTAAGTAACTATATGGTGGACAGTGGAAACCAAGTCTCTGAGTGGGAGGTTATAGAGAAACAAGAGGAGGAGGAGGGTAGAATAATCCATGTGGTAATGGATTAGAGTTGAGAATAGTATGAACTCACATTTCGTTTAATCTCGATATAGATAGTTACACACAGACAAACTTCTGTGTGGAATATATGTTAGTATTCACACATGTATTTCCTTGCTTTGTCAGCTGATAGGGCCTGGAAACAATGATGCCCCACCAGCAAGAACACACCTAGTGCTCCAAGCTTGGTTTCTAATGCCATGACTTAATAACAGGTACCAGAGCTCCTTTGAGAATCGGCTGATTCTAGGACTGGTCAGGAAATATACAAGATAAATATACAAATATATAGGATATATACAAATATATAAAGCATCTGTAGAACCACAAAATAAGGATGTGATAAAAATATGGATGTATATCAAAGGAACACACTAGTCAAATAATAGAACACCTATTGGCTAAAGCTGGAATAGTCTCGGCAATAAAGTAAACAAAGTTGCATTGGATTAGAACCCAAAGTATAAAAACATGCAGGCATCCATACTGGCACATTATCACTGTTTTTTTCCCCCAACTAAAATCCTGTAGCACTAGGGTAATCATAAGAAAAACATAACAGAAGTCTCCATAGAGGAGCATTTAAAAAATATCAGACCAGTATGCCTCAAAACTGTCAAGGTCATTAAAAAAACAAGAAAATCTGAAAAACTGCCACAGCCAATAGGGGGCTAGGGAGACAGGATGACTGAATGCAGTGTGGTATTTTGGATAATATCCTAGAACAGAAGAGGACATTAGGTAAAAACTAAGGAAACATGAATACATTATTTTAACTAATAATAATGTCTCAATCTTGGTTAATTAAGTGTGAAAAATGTACCATATTAACATAGATGATAAAGGGGAAAATAATCATGAAGGTGTATGGGAACTCCCTGAAATATCTTTGCAATTTTTCTATAAATCTAAATACTTTTACTTCTAAAAAAGATTTTTTAAAAAAAAGATTATATTCACAGAAACTTAGACAAAGAAGCAGACTTATTCCCGCATTCCGATGACCTCACATTATGAATAAAACTGAGATACATACTTGCTCATGGTCATAAAATTTATTAAAGGAACTAAACCGAGATTTGTATTTAGTTCAATGTATTATCCTCTATACTAAAATAACAATTTATTACTGGAAACAAATGTAAAATTCATGGGATTAGTTTTATAAAGGGTCCCCTTAAAAAACCAGAATTATCTTCTGGAGGGCAGGCCCCTTATAGTACAGGTGTTCTCAACTAGGTGAGTGTTCTAGGAACCCATCGGTATCAGTGTTCCAGCTGGTGTTGTTTTGAGAAGCTGCATTCAGCTTCAGTGATTTTTTTAAGACTCTTTGAATGGATTTGCCTGTTTTATGATGGGTGATTTGAGTACCTGCTCATACCACTATGAGTGTTCAGCAGTTTTTGACCCAAAATGGCATGACTCCCATGCCCCACCCTCCCTATTCACCCAATCTCGACCTGCACAACTTATTTCTTTTGTTTCCCAGGATGAAAAAGTCCTCAAAGGGACTGATGTGGAAGAGGTGAAACAAAAAACAGCAGAAGCACTAAAAGGCATCAAAACTGACAAGTTCAAAGTGCTTAGAGGAGTGGGAAAAATGTCTTGAAAGGTGTATTGCATTGGATGGAAAGTACTTTGAAGGCAACTGAGGTATAAAAATGTAAGAATATATACACAATTTTTATACATAAATTCCAGTTTTAGGGAGTCTCTCCTCATACATTATTTTCTGATGATCCCATTTCAGTAGATGCTGTGCATAACTCAGTAATATTTGTGGCATAATTTCAATAGAGCTCAGTAATTTGCTATTACATTTAACTGGAAAGTAAATAAGCAGTGTTTAGACACTACCATATTGTATATTTTACTTACTAGATTAATAGAAGATATTGAATATGATCTTTTCTAAAGATCATGTACGTGCTCTTTTATAACTCAGTGATTCCCGAATGGGCTTTTGGGTGTGTACTTTTGCACACCTTGAACCTTGGTCTTTACAATCACTTTGTGCAGGTCATTGATCTCTTCCTCCATGGCCACATTTCTAGGTTTTACTTTGTCATACACTTTGTTAGCCTTTGACAGGCAGTTTCCTCCTTCAGTTCTGTTACTTCTAAGAAGTCAGCCATGTGGTATCAAAGAAAGTACTAGAACAGGGGAGTTTGGGGCTCTGCCATTTTTTAGCAATGAAATTTGAAACAACTACCTAAATTTTTCGAGCTTCTAAGGATTATTTAAAGGTATAATAGTATATGTGCTATATCTATGTTTATTTGGTTTTCTATGGGATGAAAGTATCTCAGCTTATAAGCTTTCAGAATCAAAAACAGTTGCAGTAGAAATGAATAATATAGATAGCTAATAAACATTTATTGAGAATTAGCCTGTATTTAAAGCTGATAAGATGTCCAGCACTATACTAAAGTACTTTGTATCTATTATTATATTTAATTACTATGTATAGGTTTATTGCCATTTCCACTGACAGTTAAAAAAATGAGCCATAGAAAGGTTAAATGACTTGCCCATATGAGCAGTAATGGTAGAATCTGGAATTATGCATTATTTTTTCAATTTGAAATAGGTTGTTTGTTTGTTTATTTGTGCTAAATTTTATTTTTTCTAGTATGTCTGGATAAACAACAATAATAAACAATGAAACAATATTCATGGAATCACCACAAAGAAAGTGAATTCTTTTTCATTAAAAGTCTATTATATAATTTAGGATACATTTGACTGATACCTAGCTTATATTGCCTTAAACCATAAATAATACTGTTTTAACTTGATATATAAGGTGAAGTTTAGAGGTAGGGTGGTTTTGGGGAGCTTCCATCTCTCCATTCTGCCAGTTCCTAAATAAGATTCACTCTAAGACTGTTTCATTTTGCGGTCAAATATGGATACATTTAATAATCTTGATTTCATATATAATATTCAAATAAGAAAATGTGCACATGTATAAAAGAGGCAGTTTGTTTTCTGTGTATCTTCTTAAGACTAAGGACACTTTTTTGCAGACTTCCTTTCCTGTCTTATTGGGCAGAACTGGGTCTAAACCAGTAACTGGTGAAGAGATTGGAATGGCCATGACTGGGCTAGACCAATCATGATTTACCTTGAAGCTTGAAATAGATACTTCCCTCCTGGAGACTTGTGGGGGGAGGGCAGAGTCCCAAATAAAATCAGGGTTTGCCAGCATGGAAGAGAAAGGGTCCAGAGGTCAAGGACTAGTCATGTGTGGACACCCCACAATCAAGTAAATGGAAGTGCCACGGCTAGACCTCAGGCTACCCCTCTTACTGCTTTTCATTTGTAGTACATTGCTTCTACTTTGTCAGATATGGCTTCAAGCTGCATTCAATATTTCTAAAGCATATATAATCAAAGGACTTACTATCGTTTTATTATATTGATTTTTAAAAAACCTACAAATAACTCACAACATGACTTAGGAAGTAAAGACTGGCAGTCATCCTATATTCTGTCAAGTCTCCTATTTCAGTTTATATAAGTTATTTCATGAGAACAAAAGGTCCCAAGGAATGCAATAAACTTCCCTGTGAAAATTTAGCCTGTGCATACTCTCACAGATCGATTAAAGAAGCATTGTAATGAAATAAGTGATCAACAACATTGCCAGTCTTCTTCCTCAGGTGTACACAAGAATTCCTGGCACTTGTAGCAAAATGAAAAGAACATGTAAACCAAAAAGAAATTGGTGTGAACCCTACTTCCACTCGATTTTATTTGTGTTACCCTAGGCCTATCACTTTTTAAATTCATACTTTGAGTTATAATCCAATACAGCTCAGACTATATTTCTCTGATTCCTCATTTGTAAAACTGAGATCATTTGTACCTCACCACTGTGAGGTATACACTAGCTAAATGTAAGAAACAAGCAATACAGACTGTTTTTCTTTTTTCTGCTTTCTCTATATAGACTGCTCCTAGAGCTTCAGTCACATCTGAGGCAATTATTATGCTTCATTTGCCATGTCAAGTCAGGTAAAAAAATGTGTGTGAACAAATCTGTGGTGACTCTCAAATAGTCTGAAACAGGTGGGTGTAGAAGAAAGAAAACAAGAGCCCTCCAGTGAGACCAAAGTAATAATGTTCAGTAGGAACCCTTGGACTGTGACATCTGTAGAGTGTTCAACCATTGACTCGTTAATGACATCTTTGAGTTAATTACTTGCATCCAATACTTTTGTATATTTTGGTTGGAAACACCTTGGTTTATGTGATACTTAATATTAAGTGAACTGGGCTGGGCTATGGTGCCAAGGTATTTGGACAAATGCTATTCTGAAAGGTATTTTTTGGAGGAAATAAACATTTAAATCAGTAACTTTGAAAAAAGCAGATTGATTACCCTCCATAATGTGGGTGGACCTCATCCAATCCAAATTGCTATTTTTAATAGAAAACAGAATGAATAAAACCTACAACCTCTCTCTCCTCCCTCCCTCCCTCCCTCCCTCCCTCCCTCCCTCCCTCCCTCCCTCCCTCCCTCTCTTTGTCATGAGAGACACACAGGACATATATTACACCTTTGGGCTCTATTTCTGTGGAGAACCCTAACTAATAGTGTACGGTATTCACCCCTTGTCTGTGGTTTTACTTTCCATGGTTTTAGGTACTTGCTGTCAACCTTTGTCCAAAAATATTACATGAAAAATTCCAGAAATAAGTAATTCATAACATTTTAAACTGTGCTCTATTCTGAGCAGCATGATGAAGTCTCACACTTTCCTGCTCTGTTTTGCCCTGGATGCAAACCATCCCCTGGTTCATTGTATCCATGCTTTATCCACTACCCACTCTTAGTCACTAAGTAGACATCTCGGCTATGAGAGAGAAAGAAAGACCACATTTATGTATCTTCTATTATAGCATATTGATGTAATTGTTCTACTTTAGTATTAATTATTGTTGATAACCTCTTATTGTGGCTAATGTATAAATTGAACTTTATCATAGGTATGTACATATAGAAAAAACAGCATGTATAGGGTTCAGTACTATTTCTGGTTTCAGGATCCACTAAGGGCCTTGTTACACATGCCTTATGGCTATGCAGGGACTGTTGTGAGTATTGTGGGCCTACCTTAGACATTTCTTGAGGTAGTGGAAAGGCACCTATAATGGGAAGAGAAGATTTGGTTTCATTTGGAGCTCTGTCATTTCCTTTTACTAAGTCTCCTTGGTTATTTCCTAGTTGTCTGATTTATTCCCCTGGGCTATATATTTTCTATATTTACTATATAGCAGTAATCATATCCACCTTAATGGAGAGACATAAATATCAATGTGAAAGGTATTTTCTAATTACAAAGTATAATATTGGTTATCATAATTTTTCTTACCATGTTAAGCATCATTATTCACATCACTTGCTAGAGAACAATCCATTGATTAATGGAAACAAGAGGACTTCTTTGCAGGGAAGCACAGTCTATGTCTCAAAAATTTAAACTTAGCTTTTGGGAAATTCTTAGAAAAAATTCTAAAACAAGGAAATAATATTTGATAACTTCTGAGAATAACCATGAGCCTGCCCTTGTACCAGCCATCAACTTACTGTTCAATAGGCCTTTGCATAGATTTTTCAGCCCAGAATGGCACTACTGTATTTGACCAAGATATTGCCATCGCTACATGTGAGGTCTGTCCAGAAGTTATCCAGCCATGTAGTATGAAAAATAGAGATGTTTATTGAAGAAGATACAAGAAACATTGCACATTCGACAATGATGTCTCAGTCGCCTTCAAAGTAGGCACGTTGGGACCTCACACAGTTCTCCAACTGCCCCATCATATTTTCCTGAACCTCACTGACAATATGAAATTTCTCTCCCTTCAAAGGTGATTTTAGTTTTGGAAAAACCAAAAGTTGCAGTGCTCCAAATCTTGGCTGTTGGGGGGCTGAGTCACCTGGGTGATTTGATGTTTTGCCAAAAAACTCTGTACAAGATGCCCGATGCATGAGCAGGCAAATTGTTGTGATGAAGCTGCCAATCACCAGTCCACAGCTGCGGCCTTCTGAATCATCTCAGTAGTTTTCATAGAGGAATGTTGAAACTCAACATAAAATTTCATACAGGTTTGTTGCTCTACTCACTCATTTTGAATGTGATGGTCACACAGTGCACATGCTCATTCAATGGCATCTACCACCCCCACTGACCAGCACAGTGAAGTTGTCGTTGTTCATGCCTGTGCAATCCAGTCTACTCTCGTTGGCTGTTGGGTTACACTGATGTCACACAAACTGTTCTTGCTTATATTAACAATGGCTGGACTTTTTCCAGACAGGCCTTCATATTTTAATATACTTAAACCAGATCAAAACACACTCCCTGACTTTTTACCATAGGCTATATTCCTGAGTTTAGTCTCTGGCTTGAAGGTAAATGAAGCTTAGTAACTTGACACTCTGTAGTAGCAGAGTAGGAAAAGCTCACACTTCATTAAAAAGCTATAATTTAGTTAACTGTGACTAAACATCTTTCCAGGTAAGCATTAGTGATGGGATGACACATTCAGATTTACATCTATTCAAGTGATGCATTAACAGAATTTTGTTCCTCAAATCAATTTCTTCACACATATAAGTGCCATTTGGTGGATGGAAACAGTCCCTCATGAAATATTCTGTAGTGATTTTTTTCTGTCAGATAAAAAAAATGATTGATTCCTTGATTTCTTTCTCCCTGTTTTTTATGACTATGATTTAAATAAGCTCCCTGAGTCATAGAAGTATTTGCAAAGTTGACGACTTTGCATATAAGTGATCATATTGATGTACGTTATTTATTATGTGATGTTAACAGTTTGACTTAATATTCCAGCAGTCCAGGTTGAAGTTAAAGATAAATGGACATCATCTGAAATAGGTAAGTCAGTCAAGCAGACTGTCTCTCAGACATCGCTTCTAGTATCTTCTCTGCACTCACTCTAAACCCTGGCCACTTCAGGGTTTCAAGTCAAAAACCTCTTTCAGTCAACAGCAATTTACTGAGCTTTTACTATGGGTAAGGAATTTTTCTAGGTGCTAAAGACACTGCACTTGATGCTGGGGTTGAAATTCAATCTAGATTTATCACTTAAATTATAGCCAGTGGGACCCATCTCATTTAATGGAAGTTTTTATTTATAGTATATGGTAGAAAGGAACAAAGGCAAAAGGAAGGTGCAAAAGACAGGTTTTTTTTTCTTCTGAAAGCTTGGAGAACACCAACTCTTTACATGGTAATAGATTCCAATAGTTTAGATAATCAAATGAACTTTTTGTAGTCTCTGGACCTTTGTATATGGCCATTTTTGATCAATGACCAGCTTCTACCCCCTTTCTTCTCAGGAAGCAAATGTCACTGCCACCCACAAGTGCTCCTGCCTATTCCAGTCGGATGACTATGTTCTTCTCCCATATCACTATGCACTTTCTCTGACTGCAGAACTGCAGTGCTTACTCAGTTTCATCTTTCTCGAAAAACTGTGAACATTCTGACAGAAGGAACCATGTATTTCTTGATATATATTTATCTCTAGGGCATACAGTAGGTGCTTAATCTATATATTTGTCAAACAAACAAATGAATGGGTCAGTTAAGCCACAATAAGTATAGAAATTGCAGATCCCTTCTCTAAATCTAATCACCTTCATGTCTCTACCCTATTCATTCTTTAACTTATTCATTCAATAATTATGAATTAAGCTTCTACTTTTGTATATCAAAATTATAATTAGATATTTAACATGTGCTGCTTAAGAAAGTATATCTGAATATGAATTAATTAACTAGGCCATTACTTACTGATATTAAAATACTTATTTCCGACGTAATCTATAAATTCATTATTTTATTTTAATTATTTATGGTTTTAATGTTTTTAAATATTCATCAACTGCCACTTATTTTCCTCTTGCCTGCCCTTCCTCCAACCAGAATATAAGCCCCATGAGGACAAGAATTTTTGACTCTTCTGTTCAGTAATTTTTCCCTCAAGTTCTTAGAATATTCCTGGCACACATGAATTACTCAATTACTGTTTGTTGCATGAATGAGAAAATAAATGAATGAATATACATTAGGAATAATTTTGATTTGTAGATTAAAGCCTTGGATTCAAGATCTGGCTAGAAAACTCTTACAGTGCCAATTTCATGGAGTTTTGTGAGGATTAAATAAGATGATGTTTGTGAAAGCAAATTGGGAAATACTGACGAAACACTTACATGTTCGACCTATGGACATGAACTAAGTGAAGGGATCCTGGAGGGAGTAGGGGTACAGGGTGGGGGCAATAAAGGGAAGGAAAAAATGGAACAACTGTAATAGCATAATCAATAAAACATATTTAAAAAGTTGAAACTGTGCTTACAACTATCATTTAGTTATAAAACAGGTTATCTGAAGCACTTGCATAGACACTGTTATTTCCATCTATTGGCTTATCTCCATAATTCCAAGTATCTTGTTCTGTGCCAATCTTTTGTGCCTTAATTAAACTCTGTGAAGTACAAAGTACCAGGGTTTCTATGTGGGAATCCAGGCACGGGGACATTCCACTAGACTGCTTGGTTACCAGTGAGGGCTCTAGAACCAAATAACCAGGTTTTTTGTTCTCTTTTCACCATCCAATGAGCTGTGTGGTCCTGAGTAAGCTACTTAGCATCTCTGGATTTTTATTTTTTTTATCCAAAAATAACGGTAACACCTGTGCTTCTGTGAAGAGCAAAGGAGGTATTCTAATAAAATACTAAGAATAATGCTTGGCAGAAATTAAGTGTTCTTACTATTATGAAGGACTTTCCCCAGAAAACAAAAATTCTTTGCTTTAAAGCACCTGAACAGTCCTTACTCTACAGATGTACACCCACAGATTTGTCCCTGTGTGTGTGACTGAGGACAGTTACTAGAAGAGTTAAGAAGTAAAGGGTAAGTAAATCCTCACGTCAAATCACACCCGTTACTCTTTATGAGAGTTTCAGAGCCTAAGAGTAGGCAGTCGCTTAATGTTTAAAATAAAAATATATGCTTTAGTATAAAAGCTGAGTAGTAAAGAAAATTCACTGGGAAATTAAATGGAATATAATTGTAGTTAAATATTTTCAAAAGAGGCAAGTGATGTGATATGTGTACAGATTTCATAATATAACATAACCTATTAGTGAAGTGCCATCTGGAAGAATTAATTGTTTTCAAATGAGTAATGAGCTATACCCTTTCACCACACTTGACACTGAAGCCAGCACTGGCCGAACTTCACTATGTGTGGTAATGCCCAATGCACCATTAGAGCAGGACAACCAAGCTAAAGGAAATAATGTTGCAAGGGTAGTAGTTGCAGTGGAGAAATTACTACCGGAAAAATATGAGTTACAGGCAGCTATTGGTGTAGTAGTGGTTAAAAGCCAGACTTCCTGGATTGGAAACCCAGCCCTTTTCATTACCATCTGAGATGACAGGCAAGTTAATTCATCTTCTGGTGCCTTACTTTCTTCATAAAAAAAAGGACAAGATGATGCTGCCTATCTCATAAGGTAATTGTGAGGTTTAAGTGAATTAATCCATCTATGTGAAATGTTTAAAATAGCACCTGGTATACCATAAATACTCAAAATTCTCTTAGATATAGTGCATCTTCTGTTTGTTGATTATATATGTTGATATTAAAAGGAAATGTCATACTCCTCCTCATCCTTTAACATAGTTTAGGTAACACCTCCTCCAGGTTGAGCAGGAGTCAGTGAGGCAAACAAATAGCAAAGCCTCTGAGGAGAGAAGCAACACAGTGAGTCTTCATAATAAATGCAGGGTTTGAACACATCTAGGCGTTGATAAGACTCCTGTCAGCACCAGACAGTGTGACGTACAGAAGAAAACTATGGGTGGCAGAGGGGCCAGGTCACATGCTGTTGGACTACTTCAGGTCAGAGGTGATGGGGGTCTGCACTAAAGCATTGATAACAGGAGAAGGAGATCGTAGGCGAGGAGGAAAACCTGTGTGGATGGAATAGGAACAGCACTGAGCAATGAATAAAATATAAGGCGCTAAGGAGAGGGAGAATTCAGGTTCAAGCCATGAGAAGCAGGTTAGAAAAGCAATTCCAAAGGTGCTTCAGAATCGTTAGGAGCCCTAACAGAATTATCAGCATGAACAAAGCCTTCCTGGAGGTTACTTGGTAGAAAAAGAGTGTAATTGCTCTCGTGTTACTATTTGTATTCTGAAACGCTTGCTTACTAAATAAAATTGGTCAGAGAAAGCACCAAAAATTAGTGTAATCCTTTTTGGAAAACAATGTGTTTATTTAAACAAAATAATGTATAAAGAAGCATAAATTTGTCTATAATCAATCATATAAGAATTTTACTTCTAATGAATTATTTCAGTGAGTTTAGTCAATAAAGGGATAAAGAAAAAAAGGTATGATTTAGACATTATTGATAATAGGGAAAATGTCTGCATATTCTGAGTGACCTTCAGAAGGAGATATGAAGTGTACCAACTTCACAGAATGTTACACAGATAATAAGAAATATACATATTGATAGCTCCTTCCACTTATTACCAAGTTCAGTGTACAAGGCACTTTGTAGATTATTTCATTTGATCACCATAATTCTCTACAGAGGGTACTGCTATCCCCATTTTCCAAGGGAGAGAAATGGGCTGTGGAGATTTTAAGCAAATTTCCCAAGGTCACCCATCAAATGAATGACGGAGGGGCTGGACATGTTGTCCATGGATGGGTGTGTTAAGGGATTTAGAGTCACCTGTGTGTGCCCACAGCTGTAGGAAGTTCCCAGCCTCTGCTTCCACAGAGGGGAGAGAGCAGAACAAGGATTTAAGCTCAGGTCAGATTCACCTTATTCTGCACCCCAGCCTTGCCAAGTCACGCTAAAATGATGAGAGATGAAGTTCAACTGTAAAACATGCACACCTAACAGTGAAATCAAAGGACGGTACAAAGAAATGAGGACTGTTGTGCTTTGAAAAAAATTTTGAAGTCCTTAGGTATGGTTTCAAGTTGGTTTTACAAATAAAGGA
This sequence comes from Artibeus jamaicensis, assembly GCF_021234435.1. Taxonomy (NCBI): domain Eukaryota; kingdom Metazoa; phylum Chordata; class Mammalia; order Chiroptera; family Phyllostomidae; genus Artibeus; species Artibeus jamaicensis. The sequence goes on along the minus strand of NW_026522025.1, from coordinate 17,605,056 downwards.
CATTTTAAAGCAAGTAAATATAAAGAAAAAATCTTTTATGTTTCACACACCCAACTCTCTTGCAGACATCTCAAACTATCAGTACATTAAAAAAATCAGTCAAAACTGTTTATTAAATATCTATTATTTGATTAAGAATAAATATGAAATATTCCTTTAACCACCTGTTAATTTGTTCTAAAACCAAAATAATACAAAACAATATAAAGGATTGCTAGATATACAAATACAGTTTTACTATTAAAGCCACTTGGATTCTACTGTGGGTTTCTATGAACTTATTTTTATTAATTTACTTATAATAAAATATTATTTTTCAATTAACTAAAATTCTAAGCATAATTAAATTTTGAAGTAGTGCAAATTACAAAATTTTCACTTATGCTTCATTCATTACTCAGCCTGTCTTACATACTACATGCTACAAAGTCAAATTTAATTCTCTGAAAAAAACCCTGATTATTTGAAAAACATATATATATAGTATAAAACAAAATATTGATTATAAATATTTTTATAAAAATACAAAGCTAAAACCCTTATGAGTCAATAAAAGGTAGATGTTAAGTGTCAGGATTCCTGGGTTTGGATTCTAGCTCTGCCCTTTAAGACCCTGGGATCACTCAAGCTCTCCAGTCACACATGTGCAACTTCCTCATTCGTGAAAATGGGAAGACATCATTTCTTTGCTCCCAGAAATGTGAAGCTTAAATACATGTAAGGCATTTATCAAAGTATGCCTCCTACATGAAATATTAGCTCTTATTGTTTAATCTAAAAGTAAGGTGCTTGGCACAGCTCCTCCCAATGTAAGTTCTTACATTCCTGCAGTGTCCCTAAATGCTCAGCTATGCTTTAGCCAAAATCTTAGTAGGCAGAAAACTGCCATATATCTAGTCCTAAACTCAAATGAGGCAATATGCTCCCCTAGATTAACAAAAATGCTGTGGTGTTTGGTTAGCATCAGGTGTTTATAAAGTAAATACTCAAAAGTTATGAAAACAAATGTTCCCAAAAAGTCAGCTTTTTTTTTTTTGAGCCCAAAAATATTCATTGCTCTTTCTTTTTCTTTTTATTCTTTTGTTAGAAATAAAATACAAGCTCTCACCCTGGCTGGTATAGCTCAGCAGATTGAGCTTGGGCCTGTGAACCAAAGGATTGTGGTTCAATTCCCAGTCAGGGCACATGCCTGGGTTGCAGGCCAGTTCCCAGCAGAGGACACACAAGAGGCAACCATACATTGATATTTCTCTCCCTCTCTCCTTCCCTTTCCTTCTAAAGATAAATTTAAAAAAATAAAATAAAATACAAGCTCTCAGAAATTTTGATTCTTTATCTCTTTTTGTGATGTTCTAATGTTCTTTTGAATCAGCATATTTTATATAATAATTTAACTTTATTTCAAACTTTCATTAACTTGAAACATCTGCTTTTTACAGGCTGAAGACATATGGTAGATAGCGTGAGTTGGTGTGTGTGTGTGTGTTGGTGTGTGGATGTGCCTGAGTGTGAGGGAGGGATGAGAGAGAGGAAAGAGAATATGTGAGAGGCAAGATAATCCATACAACTTTATTGTAGCATCTGGCATGAAGTAAAGTAGTTGCCTTTATTCCCTTCTAAACTATAAGGTGGTGAAGATTAGGAGTTAAGTCCACCCCCACCACTTGATGGGATGCTTTGCCCATAGGGAACATAATTAGATCAACATATTTTAATAATAAGTATTTACAGGGCAACAAGGAGAAAAAATAAATTAAAAAGGAAACAAAAGAAGTAATGAGGACACTGAGAGAGATGAAGACAGTTTTTGTATCACTGAGGTAAGCCTATAGACCAGCCTTAAGGAGATACTGTACAGATAGATGTGATAAATTTGCTAATGCTTTATTAATAAGAATGAAAATGGTCATTCCCTTTTCATCTAATTACTATATAATCTAATTGGGTGAAGGCATGAGGAGTTAGGTACCCACCTGATCGTCATTCCTGATTTGCAGATTAGAATTCTTATGAATTTCCAGATAATGGAGGAAAATAGAAAATACAGCCAAATCTTGGTTCTCAGTTGTCTTGTTTTTCAGTTTGGTTCTCATGGAAAAAATGTCTTGGTTGCCTAACAAAACTTAGGGTCTCAATTCTCTGCCCACCAACTTTTTTGTGCTGATACCTGTATGATCAGTCATGTGTCTCTTAGGAGACAAAGGAGATTCGGTTTTTGAACAAATAACTTCCAAAGCGGTTTTCCACAATGAATGAAGTTCAAGAACCAAGGTTCCGCTGTATTTATCTTGGTCATATTGGGTTAAAAAAAACTATGGAGTCAGAGGAAGTTGTCAAAATACTAAAAATCAGATTTATAAATGTTCATAGAGTAAATCCATTGTGGAAGCTATCGTTTTTATTATGCTTTTCTGTAGGGAGATTACTTGAGGATCATATGGCCTTACTTCAAAGCATATATGATTTATGTTTGCTCGGCAGAGATTTTTTCCTCTTGACATCTATGAAGAAACTGCTATTCTTCCAAAATGCTTCCTGCCCTTTTTATGAAGTGGCAACAGAAATGTTTCTCAGCAACATCAGACACTGGTGTGAACAAATGTAACTAAAATGTAGATAAAGTGTAAGTTCTTCTGAGATAATTGAACACCCCATTTTGGGGTATTGGTTACCACTGTTTTTGTTTCTGCCTTTTTATTTTGAAGAAATTATTGGACATTTTCAAAAAGTAAATCAAATTAACTCTTATAATTGCTGGCCACTGGATCTCTCTCTGGTATGCTAACCAGAATCAACAATCAATGATTATGTCCTGCTGTTTTTAATAGGATTTTTTAAAGGTTTTTTTCTTATGTCAACATATCATTATCATCCTCATCTTGTGAAAATTAAAATGTATAGCTAAGATTTCCTATACTTAAGGAAAATAGCTATAGTTTCAAATCACTACTTAATGTAATAATAGCAATAATATAGAAATTATTATTTATAATATTTTATAGAACCTTATATTTTAAGTGTTTTCACATGCATCTTCTCCCAGTCCTTACATCTCTATAAGAGTGACAATTCAAAGAGACTAAATTTCTATATAAATCATATATATACTTTATGTGATGTTTGTGCCTCATATTTGACAGTTCATTTTATTAATGAGCTGTCTGGAACTGGACATGATTTAACAGTTGAACAGCACTGGTTGGCCGGGGCAACTAGTCCATGGTTGGCATCGTCAGAATTAATTGGACCCACTACCAGAAACACAGAACATGGTGACTAAATGCTCCAAAGACATGTCTTTTCATGACATTCTAGTCAATTTTATATTAGCGTATCGCTTATCCTAGAAAAGGCTTTTCAGTTCCCATTTTTGGTGACCGTTTTTGAAACACAATAGGCTTCTTGTATGCAGAATGTCATATGTTCTTAGGCTTCTGCAAAGATTGCAAATATCTACCATAGCTGGCTGATAGTGCAATAGTTTACATTTATTATTAATATATTAGTTTGCTGATTCCAACTGCTGACCGACTCTATTAAGTGTTTTGGAAGAATGCAACATAACAAAAGAGAGGAAACATAGGAATCTACATTTACTGAGACCTACCATGTGTTAGGAATTTACTGGGTGCTCCATTAATAGTGTCATACTTAATACTCAAAAAACTTCAGATAGACATTGTTAGCCTCAGTTTGTAGATAAACTTAACACAGCATTTGTCTTCAATTTATACTCTATCTGGGGCCACAGCACAAAAATCCAACTTTGTTAACTATTTTTTGGAAACTTTAGTATATAATTGACTATTTATTTTAAACAGTGAAAATATCTAAGTGGCAGATGAAAATGTGGATAATATTCTTTCCTATACTTTCTTTCTATACCTTTGTCTCCCTTACCACTGTGGGACCCGTGGCCTTCATTACAGAAGGAGAGGGTAAAAATAGCTAAGAACAAAAAAATTACTACTCAACTTTAGATTTCCAATAGAGTTGTTAAAGTCCTTTTCTGGCACAATAGTCAGAGCCAAACACTCGTTAAGATAGAGGTTTTCTTGGAATTTTAAAAGCTGGACATTAAGTATCAAGGATGAAGTAAAGAGAAGTAAGCATAGATTAGGACTATCAGTCACAGAGCACAAGAGTGCTTGATGACTTAATATCTGCTTGACTGCCTCCAAACGAAACAGGCACTTCCCCATACAGGACAAGAGAATGATTCAAAGCGAACAAAACTAGAGTGTGGATACCATCGCTGCTGAACAATTGGTCCATTATTAGGATTAAAATCTCAGGGTGAGTAGAACAGAAACATCCAACTAGCTTCAATGGCATCTTTTCAGGGATTGTGCTCCTCTTCCCAAAATAGAACCTGAAAGTCTACAAGCCTCTTAAAACACCTCGGATCCACAATTGGCAACAGAGGTCTCAACAGACACAGGGCTTGGGAATGACTCATAAAGCCCTGCATACCCAAGTGAGACGAGAAAGTTTCTGAGGTAAACATGAAGTGCTGAAAGGACTGGCGCAGCTGCAGGGATGGGGAGTTGGGGTACACGGAGAACTTAAAATGTAGACACATGATGATTAGTGGTCCAAGTGGGACACGCAGAAACATCAAGTGCAACTTATAGGGAGGTCAGATGATCCAGTGGTTAGATGCCTCAGCAGAGAAAGAGAATGGCATGGGGCACAGGTACCCTCCCACCAGTGTGTGTGTGTGTCTCTCACTCATACACACACATGTGCAAACATATGTGTGCACCAGCTGCAGCAGCAGGGAGAACAAAGATGAATGATATACTGTTTTATACAAAACAGGATTTGATAAATTTTTTGAACATATATAAACTTAACAAGTACAAAATGAGACCCTGTGAGATACTTTGCTATCTTATTGAGTTGGCCAAAATGTCTGCTCAGTTTTTTTTCTGTAAAATAAAAGGCATATTTTTCATTTTCACCAATAACTTTATTGATTTGAATATTTTGAGTATGTTGGCTATCTCTTGTGTGGTATAACATTGATGGTTCTCAATTAATGTATTGATTTGATTGCTATCAACTTTAACTGCTCTACCTGACCTTGGAGCATCATCCAGCAAGAAATCTATAGCACAAACGTTCACAAACCACTTCTGACATGTTTGATCAGTCACAGCACCTTCTCCACACACTGCACAAACTTCTCGTGTGTGTGTTTCAGTTGTTTTTATCTTTCCAGAAATAATAAAGCCCAATATGCTGAAAACCTTGCATGTTTTCTTCCAACTTCAATATTAAAGTGGTTACACAAAAATTCACCAATGTTCTAAGTTTTTGTAAATGCACACTGATATGACAGCTGTCACAATACGATCTACCAAAATTGTTCCAAATGAAGTAAAAGACAACTAAGTGTTACTAGGACATCTTATGGAAAAAAACAAATGAACTTTTTGGCCAACCCAATATAAATAGATTTTTAAGAGCTGTGTTTGGCACATCAGTTTATGACTGTGAGTATACATTTAAACCTATTAAAATACTACATTAAAAACAGATACTATTCAATACTTTATAAAGCATTTCCATCTATCTTGTTTCATTCTCATAACAAAATGGTAAGGTGATATTATTATTTTCTTTATATAGATGGAAAACCAACTCTTCAAAAAATTATTCAGTCTCTTCAACTTTCATATTTATTACTTGTAATGCTGGAACCAAAACTCAATGATAAAGGATATACTTTATTATTCTACATTGGTTTTATCTTATTGTATGTTAATATTCTCAATTTTAAAAACTAAATGGTTAGAATATTCTTTTATCTACATCTAATAACAAAAAGAAACAGAAAATTTAGAATATATTCCTGAGGACATTGTGTATGAAGTAATAAGTAACCTGTATCTGCATGTTAGTTGTTCACTTCTTGTCTAGTTCACCTATTCTTTTGCTATTCATTTATTCAAATTAATACACAGTGCCTATTCAATAAATATTTGAATTCTCCCAATGTTTATTAAATAGGTATTGTGTGCTAATAGCTGAATGTATAGAAAAGAATAAGATGCTATTTTTATATTAATATGCTCATTCTAGTGAAAAAGACACATAAACAATAAAAATATAAGATAATTAGCCTTTTGACAGAGTATATACAAACACTCTCAAGACAGAGAGGGAAAGCGCCAGGTTGCTTGGGAATGGAATTAGGGGAAAAGTTATAGAAAAGCTTCACAAAGAAAGTGGTATTTGGAACTGCAACCTAAAGGATGAGTAGAAGTTTGACAGTATTTCTGGCACATAATATGGCTTGGGGCAAGGTTACATTTTCAGAGCTTTTAGTAGCTTAACATGGTTGGAGAATTAAAAACATATAGAGGGAGAGTTAGAGCAGAAGTCACTGTATGTATATAAAACACACGTCAAAGATGATTTTGAACCAGGAGAAATGTCCTAAGTAGATCTGTATTTCACAGTTTCAAGAGCCCCAGAGAGACTGCACTGGAGAGAGAGGAGTTTAGAGGAAGTGAGGACCAGTGAGGCAATACTGTAGTAGAGATGAGGAGGCATAAAGAGGCCCTGAACTTGGGGAGCAGTAGTGGGCCCGATGAGGGCAAAGGAATTTGAAAACCATTTAGGAATTAGATATCATAAAAGTAGAAAAAAAGTATATGCTGATAAGAAAAGGAAAAAGAAGAGATTTTAAGTCTGGATAGCTGAGTAAGCAATGCAAGCAATAATCAAAAAGAAGTCATTTAAAAAGGAAAATATTTTCAATCTATCAGTAAAGTACTCTATGGTATACCTATATTTTAACACATGCAAACTTCAAAATATCCCAGATAACAAACAGGCATCTAGGTATACAAACATGGACAGTATGATTTTCCAGGTAAATATTCTAAATACGTCCTACAAATGACATTACCGAGACACAGCTGTGAAAGGGCATGAGCCCTGGCTGGTGCAGCTCAGTGGACTGAGGGTAGGCTGTGGACCAAAGGGTCACCAGTTCGATTCCCAGTCAGGTCACATGCCTGGGTTGCAGGCCAGGTCCCCAGTGGGGGCCACGTGAGAGGTAACCACACATTGATATTTCTCTCCCTCTCCTTCTCCTTCCTTTCCCCTCTTTCTAAAAATAAATAAATAAAATCGTTTTTAAAAGGGTATGGACATGTAGGAATTAGTAGTCTCTCTTTTGTTCCTCAAAACTTAGAAAAGCGTAGGTCCAAGATTTAACAGTAAATGGAATTTTTTAGGATCTTAGATTTTGTTTCTTAGTAATGGACACAGGACAGGATTTTAGAAAGATAAAGAACAAGTATATATGTAGTGTCCACTAAAGCCTTAAATAGCACTCAAAATGCCAAGAATAAAGTTAGATAAAAATGATTTTTTTACATTAATAGTTTAATAAAAACTATCTACATTTGGCATTTACTTGCCTGAAAAGACACTTCCTTTTTTAATCTTTTTTAATTCATTTTATTTTCTATTAGTTTCAGGTGTGCAGCGCAGTGGTTAGACCATTATATGCTTTACAAAGTGTTCTCTCCGATATTTCCAGTCCCCAACGGGACCCGCACAAAGTTCTTACAATATTGTAAGACATTTAACTTTTCAACAACAGTAAAAAATAACATCTATCAGGGGTTATTGGAATTATTGTAAGTAAATGGCATTATGTAACTTAATTCTTTCACCCTATTGTAACAGGAAGACATGTCATATTTTAGACACCAGAAACCAAGTCTCAGAGAGACTAATCTGTTCACAGTTTCACAGCTTGGGAGAGACAGCATTACAGCTTGTTCCAGACCAGCTGGAGCTGAAGCCCTTGCTCCTGACCACACAGCCTACACCACCTCCTTGCACATTTGTTTTTTCATAATCAATGGAATGTATATTTCACTGTGACCCTGGGCACAGTGAATTGAAGTACAATTCAAATGTACTTTTAAGGGAAGTGTGAACTCAAATGATATGCAAACTAGCAATTATTAAGCCTCAGCAAATAGTGCTAGGTTCTTTACTTGTTGCTTTATATCTGTTATTCTATGTAATCTTTAGAGCACTCTTATGAAGGAGCTTGGTCTCTTTGGAGAACATGGCTGTTTCTACAGTGGAATATTTGTGTCAAGAAGAAAGAAAGAATAAGTTTGAGAAAGTTGTAAGTGGAATTTACAGTCTAGTAAGCTTTAACTTCAGAAATTAAGACTCTCTCTTTATCTTCATTTGAGGAAACCTGTCCATTGATTTCAGGGAGGAGGATGAAGAGAGAGAGAAAGAGAGGGAAACACAGACCTGTTACCTCCCTTCCCGACTGGGGATCAAATATGCAGCCTTTTGGTGCACGGGACAATGCTCCAACCACCCGGCCAGGGCAGAAACTAAGACTTTTTACAAGCAGCAGGGAGCAATTGGAGATCTCCCAGAAGGAAAATTAATTTTACTAGAAAGGCATTCACAAAGATGAATTTGACAGATGGGTGAAGGAGACTAACATCAGAAAGACCAATTACAACAACATATTAAATTCTCACACATAGGAAAGGAGGTAAAAGAAAGAAAAGCCTTTTAAGCGGGTTAGTGTTTTAAATTGACAAAAACTTAAATTTATTTTAGAATTTTGGTTTATCATCAATATAACTGGAAACAGTAAGCCTGGCCGGGCATCATAAGACCAGCTCTTAGTACCTTCACTACTTTGTAGTAGACTTATGTCTAGAGTAACCCTCTATTCTCCACAGATTCTTATAAGAATCCACAATTCTTCCATTTTAAGAGTAATTTTTTTTGCGAGCAACGATTTTTATTTAGCTGACATTTACCATATCTGAGCTGTAAAGGAACCAAAGGCATTATCTGTAAAATATGTAAAATAAACAGGAACAGTTTGCTAATTAAAAATTTTAGAAGACTATATTCCTTAGCAACCGTTCATGTAGTTCCTTCTGAATTCACTGGCGGCTGGCTATGTCATTCTGACAAGGTCAGTGGCCCTCATTTAAGTGGCTGCAAGTGTTTTAGCACATATAGCACTTCTAAGAAACATTTGCTGTGATCGCCCACAACGAATACTTGACACCCCCAGGCTCTTTGAAAGCTTCTCTTTTTGTTTTTATGATGTCAGTGGAAATTGACATCATAGATACTTCCTTATGTCATAGGAATTATTTTCATATAGTAACTTAATTTATAAACATATAAATTATGTGCATGATATAGACTATTTTTATCATTTTTTAAAAAGCTTTATATTTTATCTAGCTTGAGCTATACAAAAGGTAAATGTATCCTTGGCAATAAAAGGATTAAAATATTCTACAACAAGAAATTTTTCTTCTGTCATAAATCTTTCTTGTAATTCTCTAACCAACAAAAATGTACTTTTTTAATGTGTAAATTAATTTTCATGCTACCCTTCCTCCTCTTGATTTGGCACAAAGACCTTAATGATGCATATGTATACTATTTCTTTTCTACGAATCATATTTGCTCACAGAGTAGGTGAGAATTACATGAGGAAAAAACATACAGCATACTTAGGTGAGTTCCTGAAATGATAGTAGTTTTCCAATACATCTGAGTTCCTTTCTTCTCCATTTAGTCTATTTTTACATAAATTAACTTTGAAGCATTTTTGTAGATGTTGAACATAAAACATTTCAAAGGATGAGAAAGATAAAGTTTTAGATCAGTAGAGCAATTCACATGCAATGGCATGTATGGAACTCTTCGTAGAGCACCGCGCCAAACAGAATGGGAAAGCAGGGGCTTTCCACGGGAAGTGAAATAGGAGGGCATGATGGGCATCACCCGGTAGAGACAGCAGCTAATGAGAACAGCACCTGTAAAGGCTCTGAGGTTGTAGAAAGCAAGGCGTTTTCAAGGTACTTAAAGGCGGCCAACCTTCTTAAACATATAGAAGTGGAACTGGAGTATGGACACCAGCCAGACTTGAGGGACTTGTAGGAAAAGTTATGGATTGCAGTCTTTCCCCTCAAACAAAAGACCAATCAATAGACCCTTTTTCATAGGAGAAAATAAGGTTATTTGATCTGCATCTCCAAAATATCACTAGGGCACTTGTGTGCTAGATACTTTTTTTTACATAAATTATTTAGTCATTACAACATGTGTGTGGAATGGGTATCATCATCTTCATTGCAAGGGTAAGTAAATAACAATGTAGCAAGAAAGAAACAAAAAATGTTTAAGCCTATAATTTTTGTCTGACTACAATTTAAATATTCATGTCACTAACTGAACCACAGATGCCAGAAAATAAAATTTTAACAGATCTTTGATGAAATAAACAATTTAATATCAGGGTAGCAGAAGACAAGAGCGTAATAAGCCATAGCAAACAGAAACAATAAGGACACCATGTCGAGGACTTCTGGTCAAGATGGCAATGTATGCAGACATGGCTCGGCTCTTTGCACAACTATACCAAAATTACAACTAAAATATAGAACAACCATCACTCAGAACTGACAGAAATCAAATTGCATGGAAGTCTGACAACTGTAGAATCAGAGAAACCACATGCATCCAGACTCATAGGAGGGGTGGAAATGTAGAATGGGCTGCTCTCACATCCACATGCAGTGGATAAAATTTCTGGATGGATATCTTGGGAACAAGAAGTCCCAGCCTCACACCAGGCCTCTCAGCCCAGAGTTCCAGTGCCGAGAACATACATCCCAACTGCTGGCTGCAAAATCCAGTGGGAATTGAGTTGGTGAAAGAAGCTGCTGAAGCCCCAAGCAGTTCCTCTTAGAGAACTCATATACAGACTCACCTGTTCAAAGTCACTCTTCCTGGGTTCCAGTGATGGAGAGGCAGCTGGAGGGGTACCAGTCGTGTTTCAAAAAAGGCTGAGGTGTCTGGCATCAAGGCAAACAGAGATCATTGAGCCTTTTGTGGGCCCTCCCCCAGCAGAGCTGACAGACAGATATCATATCTAAGATTCTATCAACCTGGCTAACACTGTTTGACCCACCTCGGTGATCCTGAGAGACTCCATCCCAACCCACCTCAAGGTCCACTCAAGCTGCTTTTCCATATGAATGGTTTTGGTTTATGCTTCACAACTTCCTAAATCCTCTCAAACAAGTAGCAGCTGGTCTCAGTGAGCCTTACATACAGCACTAGCAGCAGCCAGCCTAAATTCACAGCTTGGCTTCATCTGGAAATCTCCAAGCCCAGCACAAGTAGCAGCCATCTCAGGTTGCTTTATAACTTAGGCAGGGTGGCCCTGAGCAAAACACAGGTAGGGGCTGATCTTGGCCTGCACTATCTGGGGAACCCCAGGGGCCAGTGCACCCAGTGGACAGCTAGAGACCACGTCAGAGCACCACCACCCTGCCCCTGCACAGCTGATTCTCAACAGAGGGTGGAGGTTGGTAGTAAGTGGTCACAGCCAATCCTTGCAGGTGACTGGCCTAGGCAAATCATATCAATAGATTCAAAAAAAGGATTTGATAAGGTACAGCACCCATTTATAATAAAAACACTCAGCAAAGTGAAAATAGAGGGAGCATTCCTCAACATAATAACGGCCATATATGAGAGACCTACAGCCAACATTATACTCAATGGGCAATAACTAAAACCTTTTCTGCTAAGATCAGGAACAAGACAAGGTTCTCCACTTTCACCATTTCTATTTAACATAGTATTGGAAGTTTTAGCCACAGCGATCAGACAAGAAAATGAAATAAAGGCATCCAAATCTGAAAGAAGGAAACAAAACTGTCATTGTTTGCAAATGACATGGTAGTGTACATAGAAAATCCTATAGACTCCACCCCAAAACTGCTTGATCTAATAAATGAACTTGGCAAAATAGCGGGATACAAAGTCAATATTCAGAAATCAAAGGCATTTTTGTATACCAACAATGAAACAGCAGAAGCAGAAATCAAGAAAAAAATCCCATTCAATATAGCAAAAAGAAAAATAAAATACCTAGGAATGAACCTGACCAAGGAGGTAAAAGACCTGTATGCAGAAAACTACACAACACTGAAGAAAGAAAGCAAGGAAGACACAAACAAATGGAAACATATACTGTGTTTTTGGATCAGAAGAATTAACATCATCACAATATCCATACTACCCCCCCAAATTTACAGATTCAATGCAATACCTATTAAAGTACCAATGGCATATTTCACAGACATAGAACACTTCAAAAATTTATATGGAACTTTAAACAACCCTGAATAGCTGCTGCAATTTTGAGAAAGAAGAGCAAAGTGGGAGGGATCACAATACCTGATACCAAACTGTATTACAAGGCCACTGTAATCAAAACAGCCACTGGCATAAAAACAGGCACATAGACCAATGGAAAACAACAAAGAGCTCAGAAGAAACGCAAGTCTCTATGATCAATTAATATTCAACAAAGGGGGCAGTAACATAAAATAGAGTAAAAATAGCCTCTTCAACAAATGGTTTTGGGAGAACTGGACAGCTATGTGCAAAAAAATGAAACTCGAGCACCAACTTATACCATACACCAAAATAAATTCAAGGTGGATAAAAGACTTAAATATAAGCCATGACACCATTAAAGTCCTAGAGGAGAACATTGGCAGGAAAATCTCAGATACTTCACACAGCAACATTTTTACTGATATATCCCCTAGAGCAAGGGACATAAAAAAAAGACTAAACAAATGGGATCTCATCAAAATGAAAAGCTTTTGCATGGCTAAAAAAAAAACAGTATTAAAGTGAAAAGAGAACCAACTGTATGGGAAAATATATTTGCCAATGATACCTCAGATAAGGCTTTAATTTTCTAAATATATAAAGAATTTACACAACTCCACTCTAAGAAAACAAGCAACCCAATTAAAAAATGGGCAAAGGACTTGAACAGACACTTCTCCAAGAAGGGCATACAGAGGATCCAGAGACACATGAAAAGATGCTCAATATTGCTAACTATCAGAGAGATGCAAATTAAAACCACAATGAGATACCGCTTCACACCAGTCAGAATGGCCATCACAAACAAATCAACAAACAAGTGTTGGAGAGGTTATGGAGAAAAGTGAACCCTAGTGCACTGTTGGTGGGGCTGCAGACTGGTACAAACACTATGGAAAAAAGTATGGAATTTTCTCCGAAAACTAAAAGTGGATTTGCATTTTGACCTGGCAATTCCACTGCTAGGGTTGCCTAAGAACCTTGAAACACAAATCCAAAAGAACCTATACACCCCAATGTTCATAGCAGCACAATTTACAATAGCCAAGTGCCGGAAGCAACCTAGGTGCCCACCAGTAAATGAATGGATCAAAAAATGATGGTATATTTACACAATGGAATTCTATGCAGCGGGGAAAAAAAAGGAGCTCCTACCCTTTGTGACAGCATGGATGTAACTGGAAAGCATTATGTTAAGTGAAATAAGCCAAGTGGTGAAAGACAAATACCACATGATCTCACTTTTAACAGGAACCTAAACTACAAAACAATCAAACAAGAAAAATATAACCAAAGACACTGAAATAGAGAACAGGCTAACAGTGTCCAGAAGAGAGAGGGGAGAAATTTTCAGGGGAAAAGGGGAAGGATTTACAGGAACAAGTATAAAAGACACATGGACAAAAACTAGAGGGGTGGGAATGAGCGGGAGTGGGGGAGGCCTGCGTGGATGGGCTGAAATGGGAGTAAAAGACAGAAAACTGTACTTGAACAACAATGAAAATAAAGAATAAAATAAAAACTTAAAAGATAAAAAATTGTGACAGCATGATATCAAATAAATGTTAATAAAATTGCAATAGCCAATAAGCCCCTGGGAAATTAAAAAAAAAACAACGATGGGGTGGTGTGGAAGAATGGGTGAGAGATGAGGGGATTAAGAAGTACAATTAAATAGTTACAGAATAGCCGTGAGAATGAAAAGTACAGTATAAAAAAGCAAGTTGCAAAGAACTTACATACTTGACCCATAGACATGAATAAGGGTGGGTGGTTTGCCTGAGGGAGTGGGGGAATACAAGGTAGATGGGGGCATGAGTGAAAAATTAGAACAACTGTAATAACATAATCAATATAATTTTAAAAAAGTTAATGAACTACAAGCTTAATGAGAGAATAAAAACAGAATAAAAGAACTCTATGTCTTCTAAAATAGAAAAGCCCCAAAATACCCTCAAATATTTCTGTGAATGGAATAGAGAAATGAAATTTTGAGGAAATAATCATTCTGTCCATCTTCACCTCTAAAGCTCTTTTGTACTGATCAATCTGGAGTCCACTTTCACAAAAAGTGTAATCAGCCTCAATAGAATATTTAGGATGAGGGAAGTAAGTGATCCTAAACCATGACAAGTACAGAAACAAAAGCCATTCTAATGAGCCATATTCAGCAAAATGAACAAGTCATTTCATCTGTCTCAGATTATCCTGGCATTGTGTTTTCTCTACCATTTAGTTTATTTAGCTGGACATAGAAGACACTCATTAAGAGGCAGAACTGGCAGTCCCAAATACCGTTGGGTCTTGGAGAAGCCTGTAGTACACACTGATAATTGGTGAGATTACGTGAAACCCTCTGGAAGTCTTTGTGTGGATAATATCACCTTCTGTCAATCCAATAATAATAAAAAAAAAGCTAATGCAGTGTAATACTATCTGTTCTCATAAGACAATTCAAATGACTTTACTCAACTCTAAATTTGTTGGTAATTTGTAGCTGAAAATAAATAATGTCTATATTTTCTCACAATTTCTCCTGTTAGGGACAAAATTTTTTTCTGTTAAAATAGGAAGTGAGATTATAAAACAGGTGCGATATAGTGTGATGATTCTTTAATATAAAACAACGATTTTCATGCCTGGCTGGTGTAGTTTAGTGGACTGAGTATGGGCTGTGAACCAAAGGGTCACTGGTTGGATTCTCAGTCAGGGCATATGCCTGGGTTGCAGGCCAGGTCCCCAGTATGGGGGTGCATAAGAGGCAACCACGCATTGATATTTCTCTCCCTTTCTTTCTCCTTCCCTTATCCTCTCTCTAAAAATAAATAAATGAAATCTTAAAAAAAAGATTTTTAAACATAGCTGTCTTTGTTGCCTTTGATTTATGTGTTGAAGCTTTTTGTACTATTTACTTGACAAAAGTGCTGCATGATTACAGAAATGTTTGAAAACACTCATGTAGTGGTGATTTTGTTACCATTCAAAGTAGAAGTCCAAGTGGTTTCAGAAGAACACAGGAGGCCAAAGATAAGTGATTTAATGTATTTACTTTTGAAAAAATTATTTTAATTAGAAATAATCCAGTTTTAATGATTTTGTTTGATAAAACAAAAAATAAAACTTTGTGAAGATAAGGTTTATGAAATACACAATGGTTATAATCCAAAGTTTTAGATAAAGTAGAACTGAACAAAAAGTAATATATAAAATGTTTTAAATTGTAAGTGGCTCTAGAGAATATTGCTTTGTCAGTAGATGTTTATCTTGAAAGGTCCAGAGTACATCCATTCTTAAAATCTAAAAAGCCTCTATAAATCATCTAACTTTTTATAAAAAAATAAAATTTTATTTTATCACTAAGCCTCAATACTTAAAAAGATATGAAATTGTTTTCCCATGCACAAACTGAATTACCATTAACCTCAATTTCAAAACGAATGTTATTTTATCCAAGTGACCTATGCTAGGGAAATAGCTATGCGAGGAAAATAGCAGGACATAGAGAAGTAATTTATATGAAAAACTGGTAAAATGAATTTCAACTCAATCAAAGAAGAAAAATCAAAATATAATTCTAAACACTACTGTACACTGTATGCTGGCCAAGATTTAGAGAGAAAGAGAGAGCGATCTAGGGAGCTCATAATCCATATTTACTGCTTCTATTATCTTTTTTGCCAGTCCACTTGATGGCAGTTATGCTGAATTAAACACACACACACACACACACACACACACACACACACCCATGATATAGACAGTGCTTTGGAAAAAGTTAGAGTTCCTAATGGCATCATTGAGCCTTGATACTAGCTTGGATGTGTACCCATCCATTTCTTTGCCACTCCACACGCAGTTATGTGACTCGCTCTGGTCAATGGAATGTCTATGGACAAAAAGTGTCTTATGTAGGAGAAGAAGCTTTCATTGAACTTGAGTGGGTCAGTTTGGCCTTTTGCCTCTGCCCTCTACCAGAACAACACATCCCAGATAAGAATTACTCCTTCAGCCTGGATGCTGGAGTGAGATTAGGTAGAGCCAAGCAGAGCTGTTGCTGCCTCACACATTTGTAAGTAAGAAATAAATGTTTGTGGTTATAAGTCACTAAGATGTTTTGAAATTGTTAGTTACCAGTGCCAATCCTAACCGGAAGAAGGGGTAAAATAACTATTTTAGTCAGTTAAACCACTAATTGTTGATAACTTGAAACTGAACAAATTCCAAAATAATGAGTTGATAACATGTACTTGAATGAAAGATTATCACTTTGCTTATATATGTACTCTCTGGACAGTAATTTACTGTGTGTCCTAATGGACAGAACTGCACCAGGATATAAATGTGAAGGGATCTAGAAAAGGCTCTAGAAAAGGGACCATGTGGGGATGATGGCAAATGTGTGTGGCCTTACCCAGGAAAATCAACAGTATGGGTATCTGGGTAGCTACAGGGCAACATGGGGCTAGGAAGCACTTGAGCTGGGTTGCTAAAACAAACTATACACTGGTTAACAACAGTCTGCCATCATAGCAAACCAAATCTGAAAGGACCGGGAGTAGGTTGTTCTTTCCAAAATTTAAAGAATAAAAAAAAATTGAAGAATTTAGTATTCAGAAAGAGTGGTATGCATTCATGTTTTTGTTTCATGCCAACAATAACAATAAAAAGAAAATGAAGATAGTAATATGGAGTGAGTCACTCTAATGCACACTCTGCTATCGTTTATTGAAAACTGTTTTTTTTAAAAAGAGTCTTATTTTCCCCACAAAAGTATTCACTACATTTCCAGTAGTTTTATATAGTGGTGTTTAATTTCATGACATGAGTCTCCACTTCATGTTTTATCACTATGTCAACCAGTTATTCAGTTTCCTTCATATTAGGATCACCGCTCTATTTTGACTTGAATAGTTGTGCTCCCTCTCCAGGATTCTCCAGACAATAAATTGTACTTCTCTGTATCCAGTTGTTCCTGTCAGAAATCTTGAAATTATCCTTTATACCTCCTTTTTTCTTGTTAGTCCTATCCCACTATCAATTCAACAATGAATCCAATAGGTTCCACAAAGCATATCTCAGTTCCATTCACCTCTTTTCATTTCCACTACCAAAATGCTAGCACGAAATCTTAATTTCTTGCCTGACCTACTGTAAATACTTCTCTTTTTATTTATTTACTTATTTTTAGAGAGTGGAAGGGAGGGAGAAAGAGAGGGAGAGAAACATCAATGTGTGGTTGCCTCTTGCATGTCCCTGCATTGGAGACCTGGCCTGCAACCCAGGCATGTGCCCTGACTGGGAATTGAATGGGTGACCCTTTGTTTCACAGTCTGCACTCAGTCCACTGAACTACACTATAAACACTTCTTAATTTATAAATCCCTCCTTCCACTCTGGCTGCCTTCTGTTAAAAATATTTAATGACATCGTGTAAGTTATAAAAATATTTAATTTGTAAATGGGTCAAAACATTCTGAGATGGTTTGACTTATGCCTGTCTCATATTACGCCAATCACCCCTGCTCCCTAATATGCAGCCACACTCGCTCTTTTTCAACGACATGCCTTTCACTGCACCGTCTTTTCAGGACGTACAGTCCTTGCTTGTGCCATTTGCCCAGCTGGATTTCTGCTGCTCCCTCCCTTTGCCTTGGTAATTCCTATCAACTCACAGGTCTTATTTAAATATCAGTTCATCAGAGATTCTACTTCTCCTGCTCAGACCGTTTACTATAACTATGCTCAATGCCTTGGTCTCTTCTTTCTTAGTACTTACCATGACTTGAAATGATATACTCCTAGAGTGATTATTTGTTTAAATGTCTGCCTATCCCTTTAGACTATAAGAACCATTAAAACAGCCGGCTGATTTGTAATTGGCCTTACTTGGCACAGGGCCTGGCACAGAGTAATAGCACAATAAATATTACGAAGAATGCATGAATAAATGTATTAGTTCGAGCAACATTTATTGAAATGAGAAAATGCTGCTGATTTCCATAGGTGTGGTAGAATCTTTTGTTATAAATATTGTCGCAACAATCTACAGAATGAGAATATATGTATCATCCTGGTTTCCTTTTTTTACAAATCAGAAGAGTCATTACTGCATTGTACAAGAGTAGTAGCAGAGTTCTTACACTTCTGTGTGTCAGAATATGAGAGTACACAAGCTTATAAATTGAAAAAAGTCAAAGTGCTTGAAACCTAGAAAATGCTATCAAGTAGATCAGATCAATCTTTGTTGTCTTTTAAATATAGCTTTGTTATTCATTATAGTTTTAATCAGTCATAAAATAAAATACATTTTTACACTGAAAATCTAAATTAGAGGCGTGGCCATGTATAGCTTCCCTGTCATTGTGATGCCATAAACTGGACATCAGGATACCACTTTCACTAGAATTTCACTCAGTGAATTTGACAGGAAGGAAAGGCTAGGTTACCTTCAGTAATAAACACCACTCCCCAAATCTTAACGAAACACCTTATTTCTTGCTCATGCTACACGCTGAATGCATGTGTGCTAGGACAACTGTAGGTGGTCAGGGATCAGGCTGATGGGGGCTCCATTGTGGTGCAGGCTGCTGTAATGGCTACATCAGGGGAAGAGCCGATGGGGCACTGGACCATAAATACTTCTACACAGGAGAGACTCTCCACTTTTGCTCCAATTACATGGGCCAAAGTAAGTCATAAGCCATGCCTAACTTCAAAAAGGGACTGGGATGTAAAGTCTTATGATGTTCTCAGGAAGGAAAGAGAAGAAATAAATTGAAGAAAACCACACTGATGGCCACGAGAGTCACTTAGAAGCATTCAGAAGCATAAGTGAAACTACTTGTTCATATAATGTGCATGGTTTTCTGCATTCTTCTATGAGCTGCTTTGCTAGGGATAAAACATCAGGTGAGTAACTATGTATGTGTTAGTTTTGGGGACAGCTGTGTAAACAAATAATTACTTAAGGATGCTATACATAAAGAATATTCAAAAATTGAAACATCTGGAGAAGATGAACTAAATTGATCTTTGGGTGATCACACAAATCACACAATTTAAAGGTTTGATTTTTTTTGAAAAGGGGTAATCAAGGAATTCTAAACTTTCATTTAACTATATTCATATTCTATATTTTTTTCACCCCACAAAAGACTCGAAAAAGAATTTATCAACTTAATACTGATCTCTACTCACTTTAGAGTGTCTTCCTTCACTTAAATCCAGAAAAGCATAAAACTCTTCAAGTAGCATTGTAGACTTCTTTTGTTAGTATTGAAGTCATTATATTGCTTTTTATCATGTGAACCCATCAAACTGTAATTCTTGACTCTCAATAAATTGTTGTACCTTCTATATCAAAAGACACTATTTTATCCATTATTAAACAATAACATAATAAAAGCAAGTGACGGTTATGTCAAGAAAATATTCATCCATATTCTCAGAACCCAAATCCAATTTTCTTATTTTTGGTATTCTTAGGTATTTTTCACACATAATTATACAAATAAATTCTACCATGGAACATGAAAAAAGATTAAGAACCAATTCCATTTGAAAGATTATAGATAACTTTACACATGTAAAGAAGAAGTGTGCCCTTGAGGTTTTGGGCTGTCCTGGTCCCACACAGAGCCAAAAGGAGTGACAACTGCATCCCTAAGACTGCGGACAAAGGGACTGACCTCTTATACCCTTAGCAACCACCACAAAAACATGTTCTGTCCTCAGGGCTGAGTTCATGCTAATTAATAAACCCCAGAGAAGGTATATATCTTGTCACTTTCTATAGAAGACAAGTGCCCTTGGATTTGCTCAGCGAGTATATTTAGGGTGAAATTCATGAAGGATCTAAGAATTTAACATATATATAGTTATATTTAGGAGAAACAGGTGTAAACACTGTTTACATACAAACCTTGTTCTATTTTTTTTTACTCATCAGCACTTTACACTTTAAGATAAATGCCTTCTCAATTTCACCCATTGCTTTACTACTTTTTCTAATTTTTTCATAAATAAGCATGTACCCAATCTCAATGTAGAGTGTGATTCTGTTAATCCATATATTAAGTATTAATAAAGCTTATTTTCTTATAATTTTTATATGAGATAAATGTGTTGCGGTTCTACTCATTTCTTCCTGTGCCAAAGTAAAACAAATACATCACCTTTGCACTTCTTTTCCCTGGTTGACAGCCCACTTTGGAGGCTACAGTTTTGAGTTCCAGCAGCTTGCTTTTTGTCTGCAGGAAGCAAACCTTAGCTATGTTGAAGTGGAAACAGCAAGTAAGCGAGCAAGCACAGAAGCAACACAAAATGTTCTTAATTCCTTCTATGTCCAAATAACCCCAACAAGTAAAATGAGATATTTTGAAAGATAAAACAGGTTTTATTATGGAAGTAATTCAAACCCTGGATTGGTAAATGTTGAAACCTTGTCATCTCTTTAGCACCTAGTCTTAGGACATTCAGATTTTTGTCATGTAAAATGGTGTGTGGGATTATGTTCACAGATACAGAAATATGTTCCGTTCCATCACACCCACGAGTCCCAGAACAGTACACTGAAAGCTGGCATGAATAAGAACCAATCTACAAGTGAAAAGCATAGCTAATGTGCTCATACACAGGGTCCAGCAGAAATAAGGCCTGCTCGAGTGTGGTTGGTGGGGTAATAATATGGTGTAATAATTTATAGTTTTAACTTGAACATTTCACCTAAAATGTCATGTGGTGTGCTTGAGTGTGATATTGTTAATGCTACAGAATTACGTGCTTATGATTTTATAATAAAAGATTTTGTAATAAAAAAGGGGGCATTATTTGTACTGGACCCTATATAATGGATTAATATAGTCATCATTTAAAAAAATTTATACATTACTGCTGTACTAAGACATTTTTTCCACATTTTTATTGTTGTCTCCACTTTCTCCCACCACTGCCAACCCACCCCAGAGAGGACTATTATGTCTGACTATGTAGTATGTCTTCTTAAATCAAGACTTTTGTCTATAAATATTTCTATATGTCATTGTTTATAAACCAAATATGTATTTTAATAGATCACATAATTTCAAAAATGCTTTAGAATTATTGCTAGTATGTTTAGCAGTTAGGGCAAAACCATCTTGCTCTGAGTTTCCCAGGAACTGAAGTTTCTGAAAAAAGTAGGCTCAAAATATCAGCATTAGAACAAACATCAAATAAGAAATATTTATTTTGAATTTGTCTCATAAAGTCGAACTAAGTCATAACAGATACTCAAACCTATATTTAGTAGTAAGAGAGAACTTATTATTTTTAAGCACCCTCCAAAATGTAACTTTGTAATGGAAAAAAATCCATTGAAATGAGTATGTTTTAAAAATTCCAAATGTATCATATTTTATTTTCTTGATTAGAATGTTTTCCTAATTAACATTTAAGGCAATGTTTTATAGAAAGTCATAAGTTTATATTAAATCACTTGTTTTTTGGTAAGAAAACTCATTAATTGCTCTTTAATGAAGTTAGCACATTTACAAGGGAATTCATTTATCTTAAAAGAATCGAACAGTTCTTCATCACCTAACATTTAGTTGATATTATACTAAAAAGCTCAATAATTTAAAAGAAGATTTTCATTACAAAGGGTATAGTACCCAAATTTAAGGTGTCTTTGTAAAATTAATTTTGCTTTTCTAAAATTAATTTTGCTTTTCTAAAATTAAGACATCTTTATAAAAAATAAAATAAGAATGCAATAGATGTTCAAGACACAGTATTAAACTGCCTAGACAGTCAAATCAACATAAAAGATAAGGCAATTTTCTAAAAAACATAGGCCAAATAAAAACACAGGTCAAAATTCAGGTAAAAATGAAATGAAAACGAAATGTATTTGGAGTGGGGTCATCGCATTGGCCTACTTCATGAGCTGAAGTTATCGGATAAAGGTTCTTTTTCCTGTTTCATTTGCTCAAGTGTGAAGGACGCTGTCAGTTTCAGGGCTGAGGTGTCTCTGGCCGAGTCTGGGACTCCAGAGGTCTGGTTCCCTTCCTGTGTCTCTTGCTAACAGCTGTGCACCCGTGTGCGCAAGAAAGCAAACAGCTGGGCGCAGTTTCCTCCGTTGGAAAGCAAGACCTCAAGAACTTTGCATCCCGGGAGTGTTATGAACTCCTAAAATGGTAAGATGACAGCTGTGTGTGTGTGCGTGCGTGTTGTGAAACAGACGTGCCCCATGTGTGTGGGCAGCCCCGTGTTCAACAACATGCTATTACCCTAAGGACACTGCTAATATTTAACAGTCACTGAGAGCTTAAATAGGTATTTGATTTAATTAATTTAATTACAATAACTTTTATAATTGTCTTAAGAAGTTAATCACACTTGAAGGAAAGAGGGGTAGAAAATTTTTGGTGTGTCTTGAATTACACTGACTCAGAATAAGACAGGAGTAACTAATGTGATATCAGTGTTCAAAATATAAGGTTTGAGGTACATCTCTGTCCCAGAGATGCTTGCTTATGGTAAGAACCACACCAGTGAATGCATTAGATGCAGACCACTTAAGCAGTTACTACTCAAGAAGTGTAATTATTTGCACTTTCAAATTATTTTAGTTACACCATTCGTGTCTCATTAATTCTTTAAATGTAGCTGACACATTTTAGCTTTGTGTCCATTACTCACCTTTTTAGTGCAACAAATGTCTTCATAACACTTAGACACTGTCTCAATAAAATTCATTTCTTGCCTTTCCTTCTATTCCCAAATAATTTGATAATGTAGCCAGTCAGCCATAAAATATTTTGCCACTACACAAAAGTATCTATCTCTTTCAATATGATAATAGCTTAAATAGCTATAATATTTTTCTTGGTGAATTAACTCAAATAGCTCCTTTTCAACTATTTTCCCCATCTTTTCTTCAGCTAGCTATGTATTTCACAGTACCACCTTCTTTTTTCCCTATGAAAATCTTATAATAATAGTGATAGCACTTATACTCTCAGTATTTTTCTTTTCAGGTCAACTATCCCTTCCCTATAATTGCAACCTATAGCTTCTCACTTGTTCTCACAGCACTTTGCCCTTCGAACAGCACAAAATTTAATTCAATCTGAACACATATACCACACACACACATTTACATGTGTTTTACAATTTCCTTGTTTTGATTGAACAAATTTGTTTGCTACTATCCTGGGCATGGTATCACTGTCTTCTGATGTTCATTATGTTCTCAGCCTTGTTGAACTGCATGTAGAACAAAAATATTCTGGCAGGACTGAAGGAAATGCATCTTTCAGAAGCCAGTAAATTAAACAATGTAAGCGTCTACTTCATTGTTAAAATATTTAAAAAGATCATGTCAGTGCTAATGTAAGTTTCAATACTTCTGTTCTGATATATACTGTTGCTTTCATGTGTATTAAAGTAATATTTTGTATAGAGATGTTAAGTAATTTATCAAACTGAAAAGTAAAATGAAAGTGAGGGTATACAACACATCCTTTGGGTGTTTTAAATTTACTTAATAATTTTCCATATGCCATTGAATGACAAATGATCATTTTTCTATTATAGTTAATAATTTGAATAACACATATTGTATGTCTCCAGAGACTTATATATCAAATGTGTCATCATAGTTTCAAACTAGATATGACAACTATTGACTCAAAGCTTGCTTTATTGAAAACTTCCTTAGTATACTTTAATATGTCTGATAGCTTATTACATGTTTCTGTCATGAGTGAATTATACCAGGAAGATAAGCACCAGTATATTTTGTACTAATATTAAATGATGGTCACAAAAGTAATATGGTGCATTATTGCCAAATATGTAGTTCACTTTGAAAAGCTAGTTTTAAAAACAGGTAATTTTTCTTTATTCTTTGGGAAATAGTTTTCTGATCCACAGGTTTCAGTCATTAACAATCACTAATATGTGCCTATGAAGGAGATGACATGATATGAAGAAAAAGGTACAAGAGCCAAATCTGGGGTTGAATCTTTATCACTTTTTAGCTATGTGATATAGACTTGTCACATGCTGTCTCTGAGCTCGGTTCTCTAATTCTTTCAAATGGTGACAATAATGATTCTTAAAGGCTCACTGTGAAGCAAAGCACCTGACTCATGGTAGGTGATTAGTAACAGGTAGCTGTTGTTGTAACTGTCACAATTCATGCACTAAAGTAAAAAAGGCAGGGTGACAAGGGATGGGCCTTGATCACAGGAGTTCGTAGATTCCTGGCAGAACCACCGAATTTCAAGATAAGAAACAGGTATATTTAACTGTTTAAGTGCATGTATTAAAAATACACCGTGCCATCACTACACACACACACATACACAAAATACAATAAGAAAACTGACTTGTAGCAAAAAGTTTATGTTGCACTCTTCCAGAATGCCCAAACTACTTTTCATGTACCACCTTGTCCTATCGTCTATTATGTACTAGAATTATAAAATAGCATTAATGACTACCTCTGTTTTATAGCATTAAAAGGGGCTGATTTATCTTGCCTAAGAGCACATGTTAACCATGGAGGTACCTAAGGTTTTCTTTACTCTCCTTTCACCACCTCAGGACGATTCCCTAGAGTATTTATTCTCTATAAAAACCTGAACATTTGTAATGATGCAAACTTGATTCAAAGAACACAGCTAAAAACTTCATAAAAGAAAAATATTATGGATTTGTGGCCATCATCTTCCAAACACTGTTGATTTATAGTGCTACTTTTAGTCTTGAGATTTCACTTACAATCTATGATTCAGTATTTTAACACATATGCAAAACCTACCATCTATGCATCTCCTTTCTGCTCTTGTGCTTCCTAAGAAATAATTTAATTGCCACACTATATGGTAATATTGTATTTTTATATTAAAATTCCATTTTTAGTTCTGAGGCATTAAAAGTGCTCTCTGTAATACCGATGTGGACCCCAGAATAAGGAGATTCAAAGTGAAAATTTCTCACAAGATCCTAGAATCATCTTCAGTATATTTTTCCTTGGAGATGTGAATTACTGACTGGTGCATTGGCTTGGTGCAGACTAGAGATCTATTTTGTGTCACAGATTTGAATTGATGTTGCCTTCAAAGTCATGTTGAAAAGTCACATGACTGACTGGACTCATCCCAACCAGAATGTGGATGATGCCATACAAAGCAGTTACCGTTACTGGGGAGAACAAAATACTCCACAATATTGTATTTTATTAATGGTGTGGTTTTTATAATCATTTCACTCAGTGAATGGTATATAGTCTTTAAATAAATAAATAAAAATTATGAAATAATTTATGTGAAGGAAAAAATGTAATAAGAGTCCAGATGGTAATTTATCACTAGGTGGTTATTCTGTGTACTCTGTTCATGTGGGAATGGAATGAAGCTCTAATATCATGGAATGTGTGATCCATCCTTATATTGAGGCCACAGTCAATGTAAGTTAAAATATAACCTATCTTCAAATTTTCAACTGTTCTGAAAAGTGAACTTTTAAAGTTGTGATTTAAGAAACCAGGATTTTATATCGAGTATTATTACCATGTAATAAATACTGAAAAGAAGAGAGATCTAGGAAATATCCCTGAGAATTACCATTATGTGGATAATACAGTCATTTAATGACTTTCTGTAAGTGATAAAAATTCATAGTAATACTAACTATATCTTTGCAATTTAAAAAAATCCAAAGCATACAAAACTGTAGATGTACAAGAACACTTTAAGCTATGATTTGTATTTTTTAGACACAGAAAAATTAAAAGCTTATGAAAGTGCAATGTTATTTTAATTAAGAAAATTGTAATGCCAGCCTAAAGTGGTGCTAAAATTCTGAACAAAACATGGCTACTGTAATTGAAGCAGGTTTATTTCTTTAAGAAGTTGTTTCTAATTCTGAAGCTGCATATGTGCAGGGGCAGGTGACGGAGAATGTGAGGGTTGCCATGGTAAGTACACAGCTTTTCCTGAACAGTCAAGTATAAAAATAAAATGTATAAAGAACTCTCACTTCATAACATGTCATGAAAATGGAATCTGCTTTCTGTACCACAACAAATTAGTATGATGCAATGCAGCACGGGGAAGAAATAGCCCACATTTAAAAAACTTCAGCCCATTAAGATGGCTTATAAAATATGGAGTAAAAAAAATTAAATAAATCTTCGAGTTAGGTAACTCTAATTAAACTCTGGATCTACAACAAGTTCTACCTCCATTAAATTATAATCACAGCTCAGGACTTTCCACAGGCCTGAGACCTGTCCCCGCGGGTCCAAATGCAAACATAGTTAAACATCACCCTCTACATACTTTAATGCTATGACTCTTATTTTTAAGGAAAAATAAGAGCATTCCTACATCCCTAGTTTCTTATTCTGTCCCAGGTCAATGGATTCCAAGAAGCAGGGATCTGACTCTGCTCTACTGTTTTTAGGAAGAAAAAAAAAAATCCTGTGGCGGTTCTCCCAGAGTCTGTGAAGTCAGTTCAGCGACGCCTGGATGGAGGCGTGACACTTGCACTGGGAGGTGGCAGAATCTGTTGCGAATCACAGCAGGTTCTGAGTCGCTGGAGAACCCACGTGTGCAGGGGCTGGAGAACTTTTCCAGCACACCTCAGAGGAGGACCGCCTGGCCAGGGAGCTAGCTGGCTAGGGCCAGGGGCGGGGTGAGAGCTAGGCAGTAAAACAGGAGCGGTGGGCAGCAGGGAAGGTTCAGGTCCTTCACAGGTAGCTATCTACCCATGTTTCTCTACCTTCTATTTCCCCCACCCCCGCAACTTTAATTTTTTTTTTCGCTCTTATAGGAGGACTTAAGCAACAGGGATGCTGAGCATCTCATAGGCTCAGCCTGGAACAAAGAAAATCGAGTTCCTAATACTGTATCTCTCCGGCTGGAGAGATCACGTGTCCCGCTTTCGCTGGAATGCTACTTCTCGCCCACGCTATAAAATCTCTATCGTGCTTAGAAATTTTGTCCAGGTAAAAATAAGCCCCCCATGCGATTGTTTTACGTCTCTCGAGAGTCACATTGCAACGAATACAGGTATACACATTGACGTGTTGACCTAGTTACCATTGCAGGTAAATTCGATATGTTGAAAGTGTACTGGGAAAGTAATAAAAAAGAGCAGGTGGAGGACCTTTATGTCTCATCGCCACCCCTCCCCCCACTTCTTTTTGAAGGAGAACTTCGAAAGGAATGTGGGAGTCGTGGGAGTCGCAGATGGTTCCTTTCTGAAGCCGATTCCAGGGAGTTGTGAAAGTGACCCCTTCCCTCCTCTGCCTGGCGCTGCGCCCTCTCGCCCAGCCCACAGGCTTTGTGACTTGGTTGGGAGGAGATAGTGAGGGAGAGGGCGGAGGCGGGTCCTTTATTCAGCTCTGATGGCCAAGAAGTAGTATAATGGAGCGATGTGGCAGCCATCGCCTTTATTATGAAGTCACGCATTAAAGATCTTCTATACAATGCCCATCCCCTCATCCTCGTTCTTGACTCTGCAAACAAGCAAGACTAGAGACCTAGGGAAGCCAGTCTAATTGTCCATGAGCTGGGGTGCCATGATTCCCGTAACGTTAATGTGCTGCCCTCCCTCTTTCCATGGAGGATCCCAAACTAGTCCTGCATCCTTAATGACTTTAAGAGGAGGACACAAGATGGTCTAGGGGGGCCCCCCCAGTGGGATTGAGAATAGTGCAGGCTCACCAGCTTCGCCCTGCAACACAAAGGAGATGTGTGGGCAGGAGTTGTCTGGTTTAGGGGGAGGGCGACATGGTTCTCCCAGGAAAGCTTTCACTCCATTGCTCCCCACTTCTTTCCATCCTCCAGCCTGTCATACTGCTCTTCCTCTCCAGCCCCCCAAACCCCACCCTTCCCCTTCAATCCCCAAAGGCATAAAGATCTTCTAATTGTATTTTTCAAACAGTAATTCTACACCTTTCAAGATAAAGGGGCAAATGAGACCCGCCACAAGTGTGTGTGTGTGTGTGTGTGTGTGTGTGTGTGTGTGTGTGTGTGTGTGACACGAACAAAAAAGAGTGCTTCACTGTCAGACACCTCGGTGGGGAAAAGCTTACAGTAGATACCTATGATAATAAAGAAGAGCTAAGACTAACAGCTCGGCCAACCGTCCCAGCATTCGCGCCCAGCATTCGCTCTTTACATTTCCTTTGCAGTATGTAACCTTTCAGGGTCTCCCGCCAGCCCAGGCCACTCGGTGTTCCCAAGCACCCACACAACTTGCACCCCATTTTCAAATGCCCCTCAACCTTCCACATCCCCTCCACCTCCTCGGGCCACCACGCGAGCATATTCTGGAAAGCGCTGAAGGCTCTTGTACACCCACCCCCGCCCCACGTCGGCCCCCTTGGGTCCCACACCTCCCGAGCTGTCACCCTGGGTACAAGCGAAGAGGGCCCCCCCGCAGCCCCCTGGGTCACCGAGCAAGATGATCCTACTCACATTATCGGCAGGAGAAACTGCCCATGTGGTTCCGGAGAGAGTGAATCGTGCAGCTGCCAAGGGTTATTCCTTAAAGTGTTCGGGGGTCCGCAGTGGAGTGGGCGCGAGGGTCCTTGGAGGAGGTACAGAGGAGGGGTGTAGGAGGAGGAGGGAGAGGAGGAGAAAGAGGGGATTCCAGGAAGGTGCCACGTTAGACCATGATGCCGGTGTCCTTCAGGTGGACGGCTGGAGCGGTTCCGGCGGGAAGCGGCCAAGGGATAGCCCGAAGCGCTGGCAGCGGGGGTGGCAGGAGCGCATCCACTCCCCAGCCTCCGCCTGCCCTGCGCGCCGCGCTAGCGACCGCAGCGGTGGCGGCGGTGGCGGAGGCGCAGCTCCCTCCCCACCCCCAAAAGGCTTCACAGACAATAAATCCTGGGCGGAGAAGAGATGAGCAGAAAAGGCGAATCGTGCACCCAACTCTGTAACACCCCCCTGCCCGCTGCTGCGCTTCGGTTGGGCGAGAATCCCTGGGGACTAGGGTGCAGTGGGAGGCTCCGAGGGGCCGTGCGCTCCCGCGGCTGCAGGCGACCGCGGTGGCCGGAGTGGGCTGCTGCAGATCCCCACTGGCAAGAACCCGCTGCCCAGGAGCAGGGTGTCCGTGGCTTTAAGCCTGGGGTTCGCCCAGAGTGGGGTCCTCCTCGGTGCAGTGGCTCCGCGCACAGGTGCCAGGATTGGCAGGCGAGGAGGCGCTGCTTGTGGCTCTTGGCTGTGTCTCCCCGCTCTCCCCGCCCCCTCTTTCTTCCCACCCCCTTTTCCGACGACACCAGCTGCAGCTGCTTCAAAGTGTGAAAAATGTCAAGGAGATTTTTCCAGCGTCAGGAGGGGTGACCATGTTCAAAGCTCCCGGCCCCCTTTTGAGATTCTCTTGCCCCTCTGACCTCTACTCGGGTTCCCCCGAAACGCAAGAAGAAATATCCCTGTCCCGAGGAGAATGGAAATGCTCGCCTTCTCTCCGCTCTGTCACAGGCTGCTTTTAGAGAACGGGACAACAGGCCGGCCTAGCACTCTGGCTTCCTTCTGTAGCCCGGGGAACGGGAGACAGGTGCTGGAGGCACGGCAATCGGCAGTGCGCGGCCGTCGCTCCTCCCGCTGCCCGACTGGTCCAGGGCGCTCGCCACGCGCAGAGTCCTGCAGCGCCAGCGCCTGGGCGGCAGAAGTGGCTCCCAGCCTCTGCGCCTGCCTGAGCGCCCCTGCACCAGCACCAGCTCAGTGACGCTGCGCTCGTGGCTCCGCAGGCTACCGCTCCTGCTATCTCAGCAAAGAGGCGGCCAGGAGCGCCTCCTTGGGGTTTCCTCCCCCGCCCGCCTTTCCTGCTGCAGGTTGTTGGCTGCCAAGGAGAAAGTCTATGCTGGTCGGTCGGTCGCTTCACGTCAGTCAGGGCAGCGACCTTTGCGTCTGCTCTCACCATCCCTTCTCTTTTGTGGGTCGAGGTTGCTGCTCTGGGAGTGTGCAAAAAAGCAAGTGGGGTTTTCCAACTACACTTCGTGGTTTCACCACTGCCCCTCCTGCCATGGACACTCTCTCTCTCTCTCTCTCTTTCTCTCTCATATACTCCCTCCCCTAAAGCACACACTTTATATTCTCATATACTTCTCTTAAACTCTCATAAGCAGCAATATGTTAAGAAACATATTGATGAAGTTAGTACTATATTTAGACTTTTATTATCTAAAGCGATTTACTGAATTCTCTCTTTGAGAACGGCTTCATTACATTGGAATCATTCTTTTGCGGAATATAAACTGTAGGTTTTGCTTCCTCGTTAGGGGAGAGAAAGAACCTTTCCCTTTAGTTCTACAGTGCTAATACAGTCGGATTGCATGGCATCCAATTGCCACTTTGGGGTGGATGTAAACTCACAGTTTTCTAAAAAGAAAATGCTTGTATTTCTAAAAAAGGTAAACTTGCTTGTATTTTTAGATTTGCAATGCTAAAATCTTCAAGGTCAAAAATCATCTTGTCTGGCTGTTAGGGATTTTCTAGGAAGAGACATTGGAGATTGACACCCAGTCTGCTGAGTACAAAGAATGAGGATTATTTCCCATTTTATCTGGGCCATAAAGGTCGGCTGACTTTTAAGGACAGCCTTCCAGTATTTTATATGATTTTTGTGTGGACGGAAGAAGGAATGAAAGTATATTGTGAAAAGCCAGATTATTTTAAAACATCTCTGAGAAAGGGTTCTGAAATGGCAAGGAGATAAAAAAAATTGTTAAAAGGGCAAATTCTTGAATTGACCTCAGCGGAGCTGCATTTTTCACCCATAGTTTTGTCTTTGTAAACATTTTGTCACGTCTCAGTGGCTTAGCAGGGTGAAGTGATTGAAAAATTTTAGATACTAATTTAAAAATCTAAAAAATATAATCTGATATAATAACTGCACAATTGTAGCAATTGTAGGCTTAAGTCTTCTGCATACAGTTTACACAGAACTTTCACACATATTTTTTCAGTCCATCCTTTCCTAAAGTTGTCTGGTGGAAAATGTCATCCACACTTACAGGAAGGCAGAAAGGCTCAACTCATAAAGGTACCCAGTTGCCCTGCACTTGAACTCAGAATTTCATATTGTCACTTCAGGACAATTTGTTTCAACCAAAATATTTAAATTGAAAAAAAATCCATTTAATGTCACAGCCAGTTATGAATTACTGCAGATCCTTGCAAACATGCAACATAACTACTAATGGCATTATCTTCCATGTGTTAAGTGGACTTGTTTTTGTATCTGAAAACAAACTTATTCCATTCAATTGGGAGAAAGGTATATTTTAAAATGCTAATTTAAAAATTGACGATTCTCCTATAATATATTTTAAAACATATGTTCTCCTTTCTGCTTTATCTTACCTTAGAACCATGATTTCAGGCCGCAAATATCCAAAAAGATAAAAGATCTTAAATACGTACAGATGCGATGTAGTGCCCGTGGGTTTTAACAAACATAATTGTAGCATAAAAATGAGAAGGAGGAAGAGTATTTTCTATGGATTAGGCATTGGATGCAGTGGTCTCATTTTTTTCTAAGATTTATGAATCTTGAACAAAACTTGGCCATCTTCACTATTTAAACAATAAGGTATATTGAAGAGACTTCAATGGTTTCATAGAATTATGGAGCCATTGAAATGCAAATACAGATGCTGCCTCTAAACTCCAAGTTGTCCTGTCATCAGCCCTCTGGAAATACAGATGACTATCTGAAAATTGAAGAAAATGACTGTTAAATATTCCTAGGCTGTCATTCAAGCAGAGGTCCAACAGCAACAACTTTAAAAATCAGCTCACACCAGCTTTAACAGTTTACCTGTTCAGACTGCGTCTGTGAATGACTACACATTAAGCTTATAAAATTTTGTAAATTGTTAATCAATTTCTTTGATTTCCACTACTAAAACTTTTGAGATGATAATCTGTTCATAGGATAAGCAGAACAAACCTCATTTGAAATTTAAAAAAGACATACAGTTATATTAACCAATCAGGTGCCAACTCTCTCTCTTCCTAGGTTTTCTCTTTGAAGGCCCAGAATGTCACCTCTGCCTCAAAATTATTTTCTCTGTGGCACATCTTGAATAAAATAAAGTTACGTATAGAAAGCACAACAATTTTCATTTTATCAAATGTTAAAACCTTAACAGGACTGACTTAATTGGATATTAGTCTTTGGGGAAACAGAAAACGTTGTTCCATTTCGGTGTATGGAGATACAGGTCTGAAGAACCCATAGCTTGGGAGAACAGGATCGGCAGCATACCCTGAGGGTCAGAACTGCTGCACTGCCATAGCTTTTGAACAGCGGGGGAGAAGCTCTGAATAGGAAGTGAAATTTATCAAGATTCTCCAAAGTATTTAGGTGGCCTTTGCCATGAAGCTAATCTTTCAGATTAACAATCTGTTGTAGCTCAGGAGAATAAATAGTTATTAGGGGTTTTAAATCATTTCCATAATTTTTATTTCTAAACTTTAATTTTCATATTTAGGATATAAAAAATACAATGAATACTGATGTACCCACCTTGTACCTTAAGAAAGAAAGTTGGGATTTTATCCCTATTCCTCTATTTCTGTTCCCCTCAACCCACAGAAGTAACCTCATTCTTAATTTTGGATTATTTGTACATTTATATGTTTTTAAATTTCATGCCTTTTTACTGCTAAAATCTTTTTGTGTTGCTTTGGATATTTCACCCTTACATAAGTGATATAATGAGGTATGTATTCTTTAACAATAATGATATTTTATTTGTGAGAATCTTCATGTGTCACTCTGGTTCACTACTTCTTACTGCTGCATTATAGCTGATTGTATGAATTTACTATATTCACGTTCTGATGACAATATTTGTTTTTCTAGGTACATGTAATGAAGATGTTGTTTATATCTCTTTATGTATAATTATGAGAGTTTTTCTAATTTATATGTCACCTAAAAGTAGGTTTCTTGGGTTATAAAACATATTTAATAACAAATTATTTTTAAACAGTTTACATTCCTGTGATTATTTATAAGAGATTTTCTTGAGCAATATCCTAGCAGTACTTGGAATTATTAGACATTTTCATGTTCCAGTCTGAAGAGTGTGAAATTGTATTTCATTATGTTTTAAAAACATATTTTCCTGTTACTTATGAGATTCAGCACTTTTCATAGGTTTATTAACAATCTATATATCCATTTCCAATATGAATTGCTCAGTTTATATATTTTGGTCCTTGTTAGACTTGGTTTTCTTGATATGTGTGTGTCCCAGACTCTAATTTATGTCAGTTATAACTCAACTTTAGTTTTCACTCTTAATATGGTGTATTTTTATAAAAATAATTTTTATTTAATACTATCAACTTTATCAGTACTTTCATTTATGATATGTGCTTTGTATTTAGTTTGAAAAAACCTTACTACCCCAAAAATGTAGTTTTTCTATATTATATTCTAAAAGCTTTATAATTTAATTTTTTACCTTTCAGACTTTAAACCATCTGATGTTGATTCTGTGTATGGTATGAAGTAAGAGATTACTTTTTGTTTCTGTTTTCATTTTTCTCCTCAAGAGATAACTGATTGTACATACTACCACCTCATTTATTATATACCAGACAATTGGTCAACTTTTGGCTTGCATGTTTGATTCCATCTGTTCCTCCACACTGTCTCAGTTGAGATCTGTCATAGATTATTGGGGTTTCATAATCAATATTGGTATGTGGGGAAACAAGGCACCTTATCTTCTTCAAAATGTCTTGACTTTTCTTCATCCTTCTAGGGGGGAGGGGGACTATTAATTTTAAGCACTATTAGATCCATGATAGCTTCTTTAATTTTTTTTGATACCACACATGCCTTGAAAAAATATTGTAAAATCACAAGACTTGTTCTATTTAATGCTATATTGTATTGGCAATTCTCTCTTACAAATGGTTCAGACTAAATTTATTATGCTAGTGCTCCAGCAGGGAGGTTATCTTAGATAAAATATGAGTAAAAGATTAGCTAATAAGAATTAAATATCTTTATAAAACAATATAAATGAGTTCACTGACACATTATAGTGTAAAAAATAACCACAAAAGGCCTCACATATCCAAAGAAACCTTGAGAAAGAACAAAGTGGGAGGTATCATACCCCCTGACATTAAACTCTAGTACAAACCTGTGATAATCAAAACAGTATGGTGTTGCCACACACACACACACACACACACACACATATATATATATCTTAAAGGAATAGAATATTAATGGAATAGAATAGAGAGCCCAAACATAAATATTTAGTTATATGGTCAATTAATTTATAGTAAAGAAGGTAAGTATATACAATGGGGTACAGACAGTCTCTGCAATAAGTCCTATTGGGAAAACTGGACAGATACATGTAAAAAAATGAAATCAGACCACTTTATTACATCATATACAAAAACAAAATAAAAATGAATTCAATACTTAAGTGTAAGATCTAAAACTATAAAACTTCTCAAAGAACACCCAAGTGGTAAACTCTTTGACACGGGTCTTAGCAATATCTTTTTGAATATATTTTATTGGGCAAGGGCAATAAAAGCAAAAATAAATGGGACTACACCAAACTAAAAAGTTTCTGTACGGTGAAGCAAACCATCAGCAAAATAAAGGCAGATTACTGAATGGAAGAAGATATTTGCCAATGATACATCTAATAAGAGATTAACATCCAAAATATGTAAGGAATTCATACAGATTACCACCAACAAAAAAAAAGTAAAACAAAATTCAATTTAAAAATGCGCAGAGGGCCTGAATGTAAGACAGTATAACGTATGTTGAGAAATATTACTGACAGTATGAAAACTATCCATATACAAAAATTTGATAGCTAGTACCAAAATTCCTCCCTGAATATTAAATTAAATCATGTTGCCAAAAATTGTGTATCAATATTCTTGTTTTTCACATCACTGCTCACCCTAGGTACGAATCATCTTCTAAACCTTCCCAGTCTAATAGACAAGCACATGTCATTATTTGATTTGTGTATCTGCAATACTTATTAAATTGAGTTAATGCATTATGTCTTTTACGAAAGTTGGAAATGCAGATGGACCACCTTATTACCAAAACAGTCTTTATTTCATGTCTTTTTATGAGACTGTCTTTATTTTCATGATACTATTTATTTGCAGCAAGAAAATAATGAGAAATGAGGTTAAAATACAGAAATCAAAGTCTTCCCTACAGAAAATAAGGTTTCAGTTAAGTGCAATGAAACAGTGGTACAAGGAAAACACTAGGAAAACTTGACGTTTTCTCAATTTATTTCATATCCCCACACTCCCAACCCCAAGCTTCTTTTCTTCACTTCTCTATGAAGAGAAAGGTCACAGATCTGAGAATCTCTGCTATTCTCCTGGATTTAAAACACATCAACAAACTACGCTTCACCCCGCTGATTTAAAGGGATGTTTTAGTGTTCAGACAGGAACTTGGCCTTTCTTATAAATAGCCAAAGCATTTTTGATAACCTTATTCTTCCCACCAGACACTGACAGTTCACATTGTGTAATCTTCAGACTCAATAACATTTTCTTCGCGTTGTTGCTTGAAAATGCCATAGACCAGTGTCTTTGAGCTTGGCTTGCTTAGTGTATTTGTTCTTTCATAAGAAAAGAAAATTAAATACAGCTCAGTTCCAGTCATTTGTTTTCAGCTTGATATTTGATTTCAAATAAAATCAAAATGTATTTGTTCCTCAGTAGTAGTTTCCCTATGTACTACAAGGCATTTAAAAATAGTAGGTGAGATTATGAAAATGTTGAGAGTAGATAATGTAAAAAGCATGAATGCAATTTATTTATTCCATTAAAACAGTGAAAGTATATTTTCATTAGACTGTATAATAGGTACTGGATCAGATGCAGATACTAGCAAGGTGTTTTATAATATTAAATGCATATCTAAAATGACCAGAAAGATTTTCCCATTGCTATTTAACCTTTACATACTGTATATCTCTAAATATGTCAAGATATAGTTTTATTTATCTTAAGTACACATGTGGTTAATTTAATATTTCCATGCTTATGCTGACATTAAATTTAAAGGGATTATCTCACTTCCTTGGAAATGAAACAGAATTTTATATAGGTAGCAGAGTTATTGCATTGAACATGCCTTAATTTAAAATTGAACTGCTGATTTATATAATCCATAATGTATGTTTAGTATCTTTGTTGCTATAATCTATACCAAAATTATTAAAGTAAAATTTCTTTTAATTTGTACTCTCAACATTGTGTTTTTATGTCATTAATATGCCTATGTTTTAGAAATTATGTGTCATTAGCTGATTTCCATAAAAACGACTCCTTAAGGCTTTTTGAGTTCTGTTTTCAAATTCTACTCCTACTGAATATATGGTTACCATGTAAAATGATGTTTATGGTATTTAGAGAGTACTTACTATGTACAAAGCCCTTTACATAAAATAGAGAATATAAGTACACTACCTGACTGGCAAGGACTGGCATGGTCATTTGAGTCTCTTACAGAATAAGAAAAATAGCAAAACCTCATTTGCTTGATGATATTTATTCAACAATCTATATAGTTGATGCCAATATCTGTTACCTTGCCCCAGTGTGGTGCTGATCATTTCTTTGTATCTACAAGGTTGGCTCCTTGCAATGTTTTTCCCCAGGGAAGGAGTTCATTATTTCTACCAGAATCTGATGATGCCACTCCAAGAGCTCAAAGCTTTTTGGCCTTAAACTTGCATAACTTATCTTTCAGGCAGGTAAATCAAAGTACAACACAGAGAAGCTTTTCAACATAGGCAGAGTCTATACGTGTGCCCTGGCTCCTCCTGCTTCCACATCCTTGTCTTTCTTTCCTCCCCTTACAGCAGAGCAATCACACAACTCTTGTCTCTCTAAATTCCCATGACTTTTCAGCATGACAATGAAGCTGTCTTTCAGAAACTTTAAGTCCAATGAGCTCACATAGATGTTAATTGAAAAACTCCTAACAAAAATGAAATACTGGTTTCTCTCATTCCAGTAACAAATAAACTCAAGAATATAGTCTCATCTAGAAGCATTGAAAATAAGGACATTTTCTTTTTTTACTAATTTACTTTCCCAAATGGTCTATTCTATCTAAACGAGTCAAACAACACACAAAAAGTATTTACCTAAAAAGATATGGATGACACACAGATAGAGAATGCAATCCTTTGAAGTATGTTCAATCCAGTAAGAGGAGGTAAAATATATACAAATCCTTGGAAATTATTTATAATCCTGTCTTCTAGGATCTGATTACTCATGGTAGCTGAATGAGTTTATTATTTTTTTCTCTGAGAACTGGAATGGACATGGGTTTGAGAGTTCAGGGTAATGCTCATTCTGGATTTATTATTCTGTAAAATAAAGTGGGCAGAGGCCATGCTGACAACTGACATGAACAGGAATTCAAAGAGAGAGGCAGGCACTAGGATTCTGGACACTATTTGTTGCAGAATTTATAAAAGAGATCCTTGGAAATGAAATCATTTGGGGAAGAAAATTAGATGATGAGGTTATGGGAATCAAATGTCAAACTGTGATTCAGCCCCATAACACAAATCTTTACAGAAAGGGCTAAGCTGAGGAGATGCTTAGATTTCTGGTAGTGAACAATAAAGGAACCAACAGCTATGTACCAGCTTCCAGAATGGGGGAGACAAAAATCAGTTTAGGACAGTGATTTTCAACTGGTGTGCCACAAGAATTTTTAAAACATGTGCTACCTGACCATTCAGGGGCACTGACCTCTTTTCCCTTACTGGCGAGTTAAAAAAAAAACAGCCAACACATTAGCTATCCAGTGTGAATGAATCAAAATTATACCTATTTTTTTGGTCAGATTGGCAAAACAAAACAAAAACAAACACATGTTTTGGTATGCTGTAGAAATTTATGTGTGCCAGGAGGTAAAAAAAATGTTGATAATTGCTGATTTAGAAGAATGGTCATCTCATATATGGGTCATGCATATGAACAAGTAAATAATAATTTATGGCAGGGCACAATTAGTTCTAAATGAATACTTCAATAGGATTTAATTAATTCAAAAACAAAAACTCAATAATACACCCCTTTCCAGAAAGGCTATATTAAGGAGGAAAGATTTTGAAGTCCTTACCAATTTATGTTGAAAATTGCCCACTGTCAAATAGTAACCCAAGTGGCACCCAACAAAGCTCAGATTTTAAACTACTAAGGATGAGTACGCATATGTGCGACTGTGGAGAATACCAATATCAGAATTTATATCCCAGAGAATAGGAGAGTATGTCTCAGTCCTGCTCTCAGCCTGGGTAGTGGAGATTAATTATGATTATTGCACATGGGAACAGTGTGCCTGTCAAAGAAATCATTGTTAACACCCTCATAAAACTGTCATAAAAACATTTCCCTTGGAATTTTTGGTAATACTCTGTCTATACCATGCAACAGAGGAGAAACTGAGTCTTCCTTTTTTCTTGTGTTCTGAAAAAGATGTGTTGTCAACTAACGACTTGGTATCTTAAATTACATTCTTATTATTAACCCAAGCAACCAAAAGCATTTAAGAAAAAATATAAAAAGGGGCTTAAAATAAATTCAATAGAATTATTATCCTCACAAAACATATCCTTGGGCTATCTCTGAGTAGTCCTAAATCCTACTTACTTTTTTTTATTGTCCTCTTGAAATATAGTTGTTAACATTCATATCCAATGTCATGTCCAGTAACACTTGATATCTTTGATACTATAAAGGCATTTATAGTTCTAGATAATACTGGGAAAGATAAGTATAACAAGCCCCAAGAACATATACTTCTATCAATAAATACAAAACTCCAGATGATACATCTGGAGGTAACCAGTAGGAAGTACACTGGTTACAAGGTTAAGGACAAGGCATTAAAATCAGGAAGGTCTAAGTTCAAATCCTGGTTCTGCTAAACATTTTCTGTATATTGGCGGGTTTTTGGCAGTTGTCTCAATTTTTCTCCCTTTGCCCTCCTCTGCCCCATTCAAACTCCGCTCCTGTACTCAATTCCTACACCGTTGTCCATGTCCGTGGGCCATTCATACATGTTCTTGAACTAGTCCCTTCCCCTTCTTTGTACCTTTCTCCCCTCCCTGCTCCCCTTTGATCGCTGTCAGCTGTTCCATGTTTCCATGCCTGTGGTTCTATTTTGTTCATTAGTTTACTATTCCTCTTATAGATGACATCACATGGTATTTGTCTTTCAATGCCTGGCTTATTTCACTTAGCATAATACTCTCTAGTTCCATCCATGCTGTTATAATAGGTAGGAGGAGTTCCTTCTTTCTTTCTGCTGCATAGCATTCCATTGTAAATGTACCACAGTTTTTTAATCCAGCCATTTACTGATGGGCACGTAGGCTGTTTCCAGTCCTTGGCTATTGTATATAGTGCTGCTATGAGTGTAGTGGTGAATAAGTTCATTTGAACTGGTGATTCTAGATTCTTTGGGTATATTCCCAGCAGAAAAATCACTAAGTCAAAGGTAGTTCCATTTTTAGTTTTTTTGGAGGAAATTTCACATTGTTTTCCACAGTGACTGTACCAGTCTGCATTCCCACCAACAGTGCACTAGGGTTCCCTTTTCTCCACATCCTCACCAGCACTTGTTTTTTGATTTATTGATGATAGCCATTCTGACAGGTATGACGTGATATCTCACTGTGATTTTAATTTGCATATCTCTGATGGCTAGTGATATTGAGCATCTTTACATATGTCTATGGCCCATCTCCAGAATATATAAAGAATTTATATGACTCAATGCTAAAAAGACAAGCAATCCAATTAAAAAATGGGCAAAGGACCCAAATAGACACTTCTCCAAGGAGGATAACTGTACTTACTCTTCACCAGAACTCTCATTTCAAGTTTATGCCATTTCTATTTCTTCATATTGAAGTGTAATTTTTAAGGACTAGGCATTATTTATCAAATCAAAAAGTGTTGAATACACTGGATTAGGTTACCTTTTCTATCACAGGTGACTGATTTGTATAGATTTACTTACATACCAGCCCTTCCCTTTCTATCTTGGTTTGTGATAACAACCCACTTGTCCTCAGAAGTAGGTGAAAATAACTCTCATTATCCAGAACACTCAGTAGTAGGTTTTGGCAGGAGCAGATTTTTTTGGGGGGGGGAAACAGAGTTAAATTGCATTTCATATGGGTGGTGGTAAGAGAGAGATATTGTTTATTGCCTAAGCTCAGCCATTATCCTCTTCTTACTTATTAAGAGATACCACATTTTGTACAGATATTGAGCATCAGTATAAGGGAAGGAAGGGGAGGATGGCCAGTCTATCACAGTGACACTTTGTCCATGCCCCATTTGGGTTTGCCATAAACTGGAAAGAATGGCCAGCTGTGATTTCCTGGGAGAATATCTTCCTTTCTGATACAAAGGATAGAGACAAACATACAGTATATATATTGCTTCTGACTTTGAATAGTATAAGTTGAGGAAGTCATATAAAACTATGGCACTTATTTGTGGACCATAAAGAAAAGCCAGGAGAATCCCTGACAAGTTGACCTTCACATTATTCACCTATTGAATTAATCCTGGAATCAGGATAGCTTCAGATATTTTGTTGCCATAGAAAAAACAAAAACAACTTTACGTCACTTTTAGCTGGGCATTCTCTAACATGAAATCAAAATCATTCTAATTGATTCATGAGAACTTTGTGTGTATTTATTTTAAAACAAATTAACTATATGGTTAGTTTATATTTTAGTCAATCGATAATAGCATTTTGATCACATAGGGAATATTATATACAAAACATAAACAGCACATATTTTGAATAAAACAATAAGCTTCTTAGGTAGTCATAAATATTATACTTGGTTTGGTATGATAAACTCTATAATAAAGTTTTCAAAAGTGCTGAAAATATGAGAGTGCATTTGTAAAAGCATGAAGAATTATAAACAACATTACCTGTTAGTGTAGCATCATGAATTTTTATTACTATGGAAACCATAAAGCAAAACTTTTAAAAGGCCTTACCTGAAACCTGAATCAATCATTGAAATGGGTAATGAGGGTGTCCTAGAGAAATGAAAGAGAATGAACATCAGTTGCCCTGAAAATTATTCCTTATGGCAAGAATACAACAGAGGAGGGTTGAAGATCTATAAAATTCTACTTAACGGAAGTTTGATAATAAAAATAGCTATCTTGTGGAATTTAGCATGCTTTGGGCTACAGATATCAGAATATGTAACTCAAATTAGTTTATCCAATAAAGAAAGTCATTGGCTCAAATAATACAAGCTTCAGATGGAGAGAATTTCTCAGGATTGGCCTAATATCCCAACACCATCATAGAAGACTTGGGTTCTTTCTCTACCCTCACTCTTAGGCACCCTAGACAATTGGGTGATTGCTCATCATAACTGAAGCCACATTTTTACTTGCTCATATACACACATATGACTTGAGAGGAAGAAAGGCTTTTCATGACTCTCTTTTTTAAATTTAAATTTTATTTT
Source organism: Artibeus jamaicensis (assembly GCF_021234435.1). NCBI lineage: Eukaryota > Metazoa > Chordata > Mammalia > Chiroptera > Phyllostomidae > Artibeus > Artibeus jamaicensis. The sequence continues at coordinate 17,563,265 of NW_026522025.1, read as the reverse complement.
AATTGTTGTTCAAGTACAGTTTTCTGCCTTTTACCTCTATCCCAGCCCACCCCTCTCAGCCCTCCCCACACCCCTCCCATTTCTACCCCATCTTGTTATTGTCCATGTGTCGTTTATACTTGTTCCAGCAAGCCCTTCTATTGTTGACCACTCTACCTGGTTCTAGGAATTGTAACTCTATCCCCTGTGGCTAAGGGCCTCTGGAATGTGAGCCGCAGGAGACAAAGCTTGTCTCTGGTAGCAAATGCTGCCTCAGTTTCCTCCCTGCCCCCAAAGCATGGACACGTAAGACCCCTCAGAGGAGGAGCAACCTAGGTCAGACACAATCACTTGGGAGGACTTGGGGGGCTGCAACAAGGAGCAATAGACTCTCGCCCTCCTAGCTTTGACATAGCCTGAGTTCCCATGTTCTCTGGGAGAAGCATTTCCTGGCTCTAATCCCCTTAAGCCTGAATACCTGATGGGGAGAGGTGCAGCTCCTTGCCTTGCTAGAGCGTGTCCTGGGGAAAAATCTGACATCACAAAGACTTCCTGATAAACCTGTGAAATCTGCTCTGCTTAAGAGTGCTTTCATTCATATGTTAAGGGTTCGGGCAGGAAACCCTAAAACTCTGTTCCTGACAGACTCTGACTCATACTAAGCCCTCAGATTTCTTTGAAATGTTATCCTTGCCACCCTTTATTCCTGTGTATTACAACCCAATAAAAGCCCTTGGAGGAAGGGGCCAGATACCTTTTTCCCTTGAGAAACTGGCCACTGCTCAAGGCCTTTTTCCTCTGGGAAACTGGCCACCTCTCCTCCCCAAGCAGATCATATCATGTCTCAGTCATGTTTACTCTCATCCGTGGCACACAGGGGGACTTGTGAGGAAAGTCACCCCCACACCCTTCCCCTTTTCCCCTGAAATTCCCTCCTCTCTCCCCTCTGGTCACTGTCATCCTGTTCTCTATTTCAGTGTCTTTGGTTATATTTTGCTTGTGTGTTTGTTTTGTTGATTAGGTTCCTGTTAAAGGTGAGATCGTATGGTATTTGTCTTTCACTGCCTAGTTTATTTCGCTTAGTCTTCTTTTAACTGTCAAGAACAATTTTTTTCTAGAGGCTTCTATCAAACTTCTCTCTAGTTCTTACTGGCTGGAACCGAATCGCTTGCCTATTTTTTAATCAATTCCAGACAAGGAGGAGTGGAACTCTGAAAACATTCAGGATTATCTGAGAACTAAGAAATAGGGACATTTTTCCTGAGCCATGTGAGCTGTGTGGGAAGGACTACTGTACCTGAGTAAAAGTGAGGTTCTGATAGAAAGAAGGAAGTCACCTATAGATTTTCAACTCTTTCATCTAAGGTTGACTATGTATTTAAGGTTTGCTATATATTTCATCAAATATTTCTATAAATTTGAGGAGACTTTTCCATTCCAACTCAGCCTTCCGTAATGTTGGAAATCTATTTGTTTTTCGTTTTGACACATGATAAGCAGTCAACACATTTTTTGTTTTATTATTGAGCAGTTGGGTAGATATAGGGATCTAATGCTTAAGAGAGAGATCTTTATTCATTTATGAAGAAGATATACATTTTTAACTCATTAGAGACTTCCTAACAGCAACCCTGCCTTGTAAACATCATCTTCACCTCTGTTTTATAGATAAGGAAATCAAAGCTGAGATTCAATAAATTATCTACAGGCAGCAGATAGAATCAGAATGATTATCCAAAACATTAACTCCAAATATAGAACTCTTCTTTATAAGGCTACTTTAAGTTTTAGTTGAGACTTGCCAGACAACACGAGTGCTGTGCCATGTAATGAAAGTTTGACTCATTGTCCTGAATTACTAATATAACATACAAAGCCATATCAGAAAGGAGACGGAATGTCTGTCAGTATTTTGTGTGCTGTGTCAATTTTACCTGTCCTGGGATTTCAAGTGTGGCCAAAGCTCTTAGGTCCAGGTGAATTCATGGTAATCGACTACTTCATATGAACTACACAAGAAAAAGGAAATACTAATATGTGACAATTTTTTGTCTCATGTCAAGAATTTACTCTTATTATCTTTTAAAGATGGGAACAATAATTAGGATTTAAACCATATAGCTATATTATATCATTTCTTTTTAGAATTCTAGTAAAACTGTTTACGATTTTAACAGGTGTACCGCAATTTTATCCATAGAAATTTAGCCTGCGGATATTTGTCTGAGATAGAGAAGACTGATTATTCGATGCATTCCTGCATGACCTGAAACAGCATGTGTGTGCATGTACACACATACATACCTAAACACATCTTTACATGTATGATTCAGGTGCCTTTCAACTTTATAATATAATCATATGTTTTGAGATACATTTTAAAGAAATGTTATCAGGTTTTTTTTATGTTTGAATGTAAGATCTGGAACAAATTAAAGATAACTTAGTTCTCCCTCCTTATTTCGAAGATGAAATAACATTACAACATAGAACCAAGTCTAAAATAGTAGTCGGCATATTTCAAATATGTTACAATTCTTCTCAATTTGAAATATAGAGAATAAAGTAGTAAAATTTAACCATACAAAATGTATATTTTATTTATTTTAAACTGGGGTGTTGGAAGTATGCATTACCCCTGAGATTCAACTATTCTGTATTTTACAGGATCAAATTGTATCTGTTTAGACAACAAAATTGATTTGCTTGAAATTTCTTTAATTTAATTATTAGTCAAGTACAGTTTTCTGTCTTTTACTCCCATCCCAGCCCACCCCCCGCCCCAGTGCTCCCCACTGAAATTTCTTATTTTTAATGTGGCTGCTGCACATGGTAAAATCAATGAAGTCATCGATGCAGAGTGCACATGAAAATATTTAAAATGTTAGATTGAGCATTTCTGCTTCAAAGTTTGCCACTAGATTTGGAGTAAGAGACCACAGATACTGACTTCTACCAATAATAGCTCTCTTGATATAAAGAATAAACAATGGGATAGACAACAGATTTCTTCTAGCATGGCAGTTATGGACTCAGAGTAACTGGTGTTAATTCTGAGCCAGTGACTTACCCTTTTTAAAAATTCATTTATTTATTTATCTTTAGAAGGGAAGGAAAGGAGAGAGGGAGTCCCCTGCTGGGAACTGGCCTGCAACCTAGGCATGTGCCCTGACAGGGAATCAAGCCGCTATCCTTTGGTTCACAGGCCTGCGCTCAATCCACTGAGATATGCCATTCAGGGCAGTGACTTACCCTTTTTGTACCTCAGTTTCATATGTAGAATGGGGACCATAATACCATCGTAAGAATGAAATGAGCTGAACATGTAAAGTGCTTAGAAGAGTGCCTGGTGCATAGTAATGATGAATGAGATAGCAATTGTTGTTTTGTGTTGGTGATGGCATTATTTCTTACTTATTTTATCCTGGTAAGAACACGTAACATGAGATCTACCTTCTTAAGAAATTTCTAAGTGTACAACAGTTTGTTGCTGACTGTGGGTACAATGTTGTGGAGCAGATCTCCACTGCTTACTCCTCTTGCTGAACTGAAACACACCCATTGGTAAGTCACTCCATTTCTGTCTCCCTTCAGCACTTGGCAATGACCATTTCAATCTTTGAACCTAAAATTTTGAATTACTTTTTATTACTACTATAACGACTGTCTTCATGATCACTTAGAGCATGTGATAAATAGGAATAGAAAAATTGATATTGAATAGCTTAGATCACTGAGATTTATAAGGTGATTAAGCTAACAGAACTTAGTTACTCAAAACAAAGGATGCTATTTTCAGATGAAAATTTAGTCCCTGGTTAAAAACAGGATTATGATACTATGATTTCAGGTGACCTAAGGCTCTTTTAATTTTCTGGATTTGTATTAATCATGGTTCTCAACATCTTAAAGGAGGATAACATAATCAAATATAATAACATCAATAATCCAGATCATTCTTAAACTTGACTGTGTAGTTAGGCCAAAGATTAACACTATAATCAAAGATTACTAATTCAAATATAGTATCACCTTGAAAAACAGAGATTTACTAAGGCACCCTTTTCTGAGGTATTGTCTAATTGATCTGTTAATATAAATAATAAACACTTTACTTAAATTATTAGATTAGATTAAGATCTTCTTTTCTTTCTTATTCTTCCATACATGACTCTGTATGTCCAGTAAAGGAAGAAAGACATTCATATGTGGAAAATGGAGGGTGAGCAATTATTTAAAGGAAGACAAAGATATAATTGATTGACTAGTCGACTATAACTAGGTTACTCACTGTGCTGTTTATCAACTTTTTTTTTCATTTCAAAGCATTTTCATGAACTATATCACAGTGATTTTGGCTTATTTCTGATTGCATTTACTAAGGATGCCATAAGTCAATGAATTGAAAATCATTTTTATACTTTAGAATTACATTTATATTAGATACTCTGTTTGCCCTGCCAGTATCTATTTTACCTCTTTGTCATTTTCTAACCCACGTTCTAGTATAGTAATTTTGATCACTTTATGAGCAACAGTTGGGTTGAGGCAATAGGGAAATTCTGTTTCCTGCCTCAGTGAATGTGTTAGAAATGGGCCCATAGCTCATACCTAAGCCACCTGGTACAGGTTATTCTTCTGATCAGAGTACAAGTAATCAAAGCTATTTCATTCTCTATGCTGTATTTGAAAGCTAAGGGCATTATGGACAATGGAGAAAGAGAAACCCTCTTTTCCTCTGGATGTTATTAAGAAAACATTAAGGAGTCATTTTTTCTATTGTGAGAAAAGCAATTGGAAGTTTCAGCTGGTCCACTGATAATAGCAGAATTGAGAAAAATCAAAGGAGAATATGTTATGCTAATGAAATAAGTCAGAGAAAAACAAATATCATATGATTTCAGTTATATGTGGGATCTGAAAAACAAAACAAACAAACAAAATGGAAACAAACTCAAAGAGAACAATTTGATAGTTGTCATATATAGGAGGGTATTTGAAAAGAAGGGTGGAAAAAGTGAAAAGGTTAAGAAGTACAAATTGCCAGTTATCAAAATGATCATTAAGATGTAAAATACAACATAGAGAAAATAGTCAATAATATTGTGATAACTCTTTATGGTGTCAGATGGGTACTGGACTTATCCAAGTGATCACTTTGTAAGTTATATAAATGTCTAAACAATGTTGTTTGCCTAAAACTAATATAATATTGTATGTAAACTGTAATTAAAAAATAAAGATAAGGATGGGTATTTTTATATGACACAAAGACACAGAGAGAGAGAGAAATGTAGCAGCAAAGAAATGTAGTTGTGTCTTTTACTTTGAAAAAAATTCCCAGCAAATTCTTTGACTTTATCTCTAAAATGCATTAAAGATCTGACCGATTTGCACAGATATTGCTCTGCTCTTGTCCAAAGTACATTCATCACTTGCTTGTCTTATTGCAATAGCCTTCTATGTGGACTCCCTGCTTCTACCCTTATCTCCAGTCTATTCTCAGCACAGCAGCCAAGTAACTTGTTGAAGTGTATGGTGTTGCCACTTTTCTACCCAATATCTTTTAGTAGCCCATCTCATTCAGAGTCAAATCTAAAGTTCTTGCAATACCCTGCTAGGTTTTATGCGCCTTGAACAGTTTTCTCTCATGACCCATCTCTATTCGCCTTAACTATCCCCAACAATGTCCAAGTGGTCTCCTTTCTGTTTCTTAGCATTTCAGGCAAAGTCCCACCTGTGAGTCTTTTCACTACTTATTTTCTCTGCCTGGAATGCCTTTCCCCCAGATATTCTCATGGATCATTACTTCGTTGTATCTCGGTCCTTATTGACATGTTGCTTTTTCAGTGAGAACTTTAAAGACTAAACTATTATCACCAGCATTCTTCTTGACATACATTTACCCAATCTCTACTTGATTTTTCCTTGGCTCTATTTTTTCTCCAGAATCCTATCATCATCTAATGACTTACTATTTATCTTACTATTTTTTATTTTTGCCTTCTTTTATGTTTAAGAAATGTTTCTGTTTGGTTTGCTGTTATACCTCCAAAACAGAGTACATTTCCTGGCACAGAGTCAGCACTCAGTTAAAACTTGTTATTACTGCCTTGGTTAGTGTGGCTTGGTTGGGGCATTATCCTCTAAATTGAATGGTCACAATTCAATTCCCAGTCAGGGCACATGCCTAGGTTGTGGGTTTGGTTCCCCGTTGGAGTGCATACAAGATGCAACCAATGGATATTTCTTTCTTATACTGATGTTTCTCTCCCTCACATCCCAAATTCTCTCTAAAATCAATAAGCATGTCCTTAGGTAAGAATAATATTTTTTAAAAACTCTTTATTACTTTTTTCTTTTGGCTTTTCAGCTTGGAGGAGGCCAAGTTGCAACTTTCTTCAGTAATCCCAAATTCAGGCTCATAAAACACCAGCCACTTACACCATACCACCTAAGTTCAATCCCAGTGAGATCAAAGGCATCTACTTGGAGGAACCCAGTGGAAAAGTCATGCCCTTGACCCCCAAAGTCATTCCCCTCGGTCTGTCTCCAAGAAAGGGTGATGATGACATCTAGAAAGCAATGGGTGATTGGAAGGATGTAAGGATTACAGTACAACTGACCACTCAGGACAGACAGGCCCAGATTGAGGGGTACCTTCTGCCTCTGCTCTGATCCTTAAAGCCCTCTAAGAACCACCAGGCAGTAGAAAGAAGCAAACAAAACATTAAGCACAGTGGAAATATCACTTTTGATGAGATTGTCAACATTCCCCAATAGATGCAACCTTCATTTTTAGCTAGAAAACTCTTTGGAGCCACTGAGGAGACGCTGGGACCTGCCCCACTGGGGCTGCAAAGCTGATGACCTTCACTCTCAGGACATTGGAGACGTCATCAGCAGTGGTGCAGTGAGGTGCCCAGCTAGGGAAGAACTACAAAGGAAAATATTTCAAGTAAAGATTATTTAAAAACCAGTAACAAATAAACAAAGTTGTTATTGAGTAACCCATGAATCTCTGAATGAAATTGTGCCCGGTTTGGTCCGTCTTTGAATTTTTTATTTACACAAAGCAATGCATTTCTTTTATTATTTAAATCAACCTAAGTTGAACCAAAAGCTGTGTAACTGAGACAGTTAGGATAATTAAAATCTTATTGGATAGAATGAGTTTGCCAGAAGTAAAGCTTGAGATGAGAATCCATAGGAACGGTGATTTATTATGAAAAACTTTGTTATTGGCTGAATTGTGTCTCCCCCACTGATGTTGAAGTCCTAACCCCCAGTACCTCTGAATGTGACTATATTAGTTAAGATGAGCTCATACTGAAGTAGGGTGAGTTTCTAATCCAATATAGCTGGTGTCCTTTCGGAAGGGGGAAATTTAGACACAGACTTGAAAACGGGGAGAACACCATGTAAACATGAAGGATAAAATCAGGGTGATGCTTCTCCAAGTCAGGAAGCACCAAAGATTGCCAGAGAACCACCAGAAGGTAGGTCAGAGGCATGAAACAAGTTCTCTCTTACCACTTTCAGAAAAAGTAACCTTGCCAACACCTTCATCTCAAACTTCTAACCTCCAAAACTGAGGCAAGTTTCCACCCCGTTTGAGGTACTTCCTTACAGCAGCTCCTGGAAATGAATACACACTGCTAAGGGATTTAGAAAGTGGTACTGAGATGGGAAAGGAGGTAAGAAAGAGGATAAGTTTCCACAAAGGGTAATTTATTCCAGTCTCGCAACACTGGGGGTGAACAGAGTAGGTTCTACCTCTGAGCTATCCCCTCAGGGGCAAGAGAGTAGGAGCTTTTGAATTCCCTAGCATCAGGCTTTCCTTGTTCAGACAAAGCTGGTTGTAGCAGCCAGAGGCCAGCCTGTGAACAAAGATCCATGGGTGCTAACTGCCAACTCTTTAGAAACATTATTTATTCATTTTATCTTATTTTTTGTTTTAGAGAGAGGGAAATGGAGAAAAAGGGAGAGAAACGTTGATTTGTTGCCTTCTATACTTCTGCATGCACCCCTACTGGGGCTGAACCCACAACCCAGGCACACCCCTCAGTTCAAGGGACAACACCCAACTAACTGAGCTGCACTGGCTGGGGTTATTTATTGATTTTAGAGAGAGAGAGAGGACAGGAAAGAGAAAGCGAGAGAAACATCGGTTTGTTTTTCCACTTATTTATGTATTTGCTGGTTGCTTCTCATATGTGCCCTGACCCAGACTGAACCCACAACCTTGGCATATCAGGATGTTGCTCTAACCAATTGAGCTACCTGGCCAGGACCGACTGCCAACTCTTAGGAAGGAAAAAGCAGCAGAAGATAATGTGTGGAAAATAGGCAAAGGGTCTATGTGAATATGGGAAAAGCACTGAAAGTATCAGCCACAGGGGGTTAGGAGGCAATTTAGGGATGCTAAATAGTGGGAGAAAAAGGAGATGTAAACTGGACACACACTCTGTTGCTCTTCTGTCTAGCGATGCTCTAGTGGTTATAGTTCTTTACATCATTTGAAGCAATAAACTTAAAAAATACTTCTTCTATAAGCATAAGATACAAGGTCTGTCTGGAAAAAGCTCAGCCATTGTTAACATAATAAGGATGGTTTGTGCTGCATCAATGTAACTGGCAGACAAGAAGAGTGGATGGGAATGAGCATGCATGAACAATGATGACTCATTGGGGGCAGTAGATGCTGGTGAGTGAGCATGTGTACTGTGTGGCCATTGCATGCAAAGTGACTGAGCAAGGAGAGCAACAAAATTGTATCAGATTTTGCATTAGGCTTAAACATTTCTCTGCAGAAAGTATTTGGATAATTGAGAAGGCTTTCAGGGATGATGCAATGAGTGCATTGCAAATAAAAGTGTGGCACAAATACTTCAAAGATGGTCAAGAATCTATTGAAAGTGATCCATATTCTGGAAGGCCTGCAACAAGCAGAACACCTGAGAATGTTGAACATGTACAGGATGCAATCAACAAAGATCAGTGACTGACAGTGTGAGAACTAGAAGCTGATTGGAGGATTCCCAAAACTACTGTGTCAGAAATTTCAACTCAGGATCTTAACGTGAAACATGTCATGGCAAAATTTGTTCTGTGGCTTCTACTACCAGAGCAAAAGAAATATCATGCTGTATTTGCTAATGGCTTAATTCAAACTACTACCAATGAACCAGATGAACTCTAGTAGGTCATAACCAGAGAAGAATCATCAGCCTATGGCTAAGATATAAAAATGAAGGCCCAGTCGTCCCAGTGGAAGTTGCCTGGTTCTCCATGACCAAAGAAAGTGCGGCATAGTGGCAGCAAGATCAAGACCATATTACTGCGTTTTTTTTTTGCTTGGGAAGATGTCCATCATTAGTACACCCCTCCGGGCCAAACAATTAATAAGAAGTACTACCTCAATGTTCTTTATCAGTTGAGAGATGCAATATGACAAAAACAACTGCAGCTATGGGCAACTGGTGATTGGCAGCCTCAGTGTGGCAACACGCTCACCCATGGATCGTGTCTTCTGCAGAGTCTTTTTTGATGAAACATCTAATCACCCAGGTGACTCAGTGCCCCCTACTTCCCAGATTTTAGCCCTGTGACTTCAGGCTTTTCCCAAAACTAAAATCACCCTTGAAATGGGAGGATTTCAGACTGTCGATAAAATTCAGGAAAATATGATGGGGCAGCTGATGGAGATTCCAACAAGGGACTTTTCAGTATTTTGTACAGTGGGAGAGATGCTGGAAGAACTGTGTGAAGTCCTAAGGTGCCTACTTGTAGGGGATTGAGGTGTCATTGTCCTAAGTACAATGTTTCTTGTATCTTATTCAATAAATGTCTATTTTTCATTGTGCATTGCTGGATACTTTCTAGACAGACCTATATGTTGAATATTTATAAATAACTTCCTGATACTTAAAAATTATATTTGATATGTTCATCATGGGAGAACAAAAATGGGAACAAATGAGAGTAAAATATTAAAAGATATAACAATGAAATATATGCGAAGGATACCACTGTCCTTTAAATGATGTGTGTGTATGTGTGAAAGTGAATTAAAGGGTTTTAGATTTAACTTGTGTGCAAAACCCTAGGAACACAGGGAAAGCAAAAAAGGACTTAGTTAATTGCTACTCTGATTTAATGTAGTATTAATATTATTTCCCAGGTATAGAGGCAATTTCAAGTTGACAGGTTCTTGCCTACCTGCACCTGAGAACTGAGCAGAATTAGTTTCTAAAAGTTATATAAGAAGCTTTTGATTCCAGTGCTTATTAAAAAAGAGTGTGTCTCTGTGTATAACCAACTTTAATAGGGTTAAACAATTGTAGTATAAAAAGATATTGTACGGTTGATCTTTTCTATGAAAGAATCCACTGTTTTTCCATACTATACTCAAGTCAAGGTTGTATTTTAATTTTATTTGTGACTTTTTTAAAGGCCTTTTCATTTCATTAAAGGCCTTTCAGGTCATTATTTTTGATACATGTGATCAAATCCATGAGCTACCTGACTCAAAATTCTTACCCAAATATTTACACAATGGAGGTTTACAGACACAGATCACTGCATGGTCTTATATTTTTTGAATTGTAAAGTACCTTGTATATAATGGGCACAAAACATTTGCTTTTTTATTATTTTGGAAGACTTTTTATTAGTGGCTTAATCAGCAACCATTTATTCCTTCCTCTTTGTTCCTCTATTGTCCAAGAAACTATGTATCTGGCCACACAGATGAATCAACACTAGTCAAAACCCATCATAATTTGTCTGAAAAACCCCTTTTGTCTTAGTTACTATTTAATCTGTGAAATGCAAACATCTGTGGAAGGACTTCAGGAAACTATTTTGAGACCCATAAAATGGAGAAAGAAGGACCCTTCCTCTTCCTCATTTAGACACTGTGACTGGGAGCAACACACCAGTGACAAAAAGCCAGCAGGATGCATACGGTGGAGAGGAAGGACTGCAAACACCCTGGGATCTCAATGATGTTGAGCTGCTATAAACAAACTGGGTCCCCCTACTACTAGTTTTGTTAATAAACACCAAATGTCTGTCTAGAGTATGTTACCATTGTTCACATCTTCTTTAATTTGGTAGCAAGTGCATCCTAGCTGAGACAATTATCATTTGCATACTTATTATGTGTTTGTCTAAAGAATTTATTTATCTTTGATTTCTGAACCTGAAGCTTGTGCACCTGTTTGTAATTTCCCAATATTCTGTCTATGAGTTATTCCTTACTGTCAAACGTTTGTGATGTGTGTGATCTTCATATCATTTCCACACAGTCTCTCTGCTTCATTTCACCTTCTTTTTTAAAAAATTTTATTTTTTTATCTTTAGAAGGGGAGGGAAGGAGAGAGGGAGAGAAATATCAATGTATGGTTGCTTTTCATGTGTCCCCTGCTGGGAACTGGCCTGCAACCCAGGCATGTGCCCTGACTGAAAATCGAACCGCAATCTTTTGGTTCGCAGGCCCGCGCTCAATCCACTGAGCTACATCAGCCAGAGCTTCATTTCACCTTCTGAACCTGGTTGCTTTGTTGGTTTTCATTCAGCATGATACCATAATGCAGGCCCTTGAGTTAGGCAAAGCTGAATTCAAGCTTCTATTGTGCCATTGTATGTATGTATGTGTGTGTGTATACATATATATGCATACATATACATACATATACATCAAGTTAATCAGGCAGTTAATCTCCCTTTGGCTTTGATTTTCTCATCTGTGAAATTAGGAAATTGATGCTATCATCATCTTTTATTATAAGGATTAAATAAATGCTTCTGTCCTAAACATTTACATTTATACTATAATCTGGTATATTCGCTCATTTGCCAAAGGACTCAGTTCTATGAGAAAGGGTTTTGGTTTGTTTGTTTGTTTGTTTTCACTAGTGTGTCCCTAGTGCCTTGGCCAATGCCTGAAATATGGTAGGCACTTAACAAACATTTGTTAAATAATTGACTGGACTGAGTTACTGACTTTGGTTTTGGCAGCTTTGTGATCTAGGAGTATTGGTCTTAGAGGAGACTGCACAGTGCCCTGGGAAATAACTCATCTGTCCCACAGCTTTGTTCTACAGCAGGCGCTGTGCAAAGGGAACCCGGGGATCAGAGGCTGTTTACTTGCTGGATTTAGCTGACACACGAGTTTTTTTTTTTCTTAAAAAATGTTTTGAACTTTATTTCAAATTAATGGTCAAAATTTTTGAAAAGATAGTCTACAGAAAATTAGCTTCTCTTTGCAATGGAAGGTTTTAAACCCCCCCATGGCAATCAGAGCAGTCTCTCCCTGCTTTAGAATGTGCAGGCCCTCAGAGCCTTGGCACTGGTCGCCACCACTCAGTACACCGGCACTGTGGTTTTTTGGTTCTTTGTTTGCCTATTTTTTAATTTCAGTTTTATTCAGGAATAGTTAACAAAATTACAAGATGTTTAAAGTGTGCATTGCGGTATCATAGTGAGTTGTTATACATATACATGGTGAAGGATCCCCCCATCTAGTTAATTAACACATCCATCACCTCACTTATTTATGTATGCATTTGTTTACTTATTTATTTATCTATTCATTGTGGGATTTGCACCATAGATTTTGTTAAGATTACCTTGCTTCATGTATGACTATTATGTGTCTGCTTCTTGTGGGCATTTGAGTTTGTGAGCATTTTGCAGATTGGACTCTTGAATCTTACCTGAAGCTTGCTGACTCATGGTGATGTGTATCATTTCTAAGTATTCTTTTTATCAGATAATTTGACAAAAATAAAATTCAGGATTACAAATTACTATCTAACGTATACTGTGGAGTCTCATTAATTTTCCTCCTTCTAGAAAAATTAACATTCATTTTTAATCTGAATAAAAACTGCATGTATTTCAAAAATAGTACTAAAAATGAATGCAATAGGTTGGTAAATTAAACTTGTTTTATTTTCAGTTTCATCTTTTGCCCAAAGGCTAAGAATTAAAGAATCATTACCAAAACCCCCTGTATTCTGAAGCTGAGTGTTTATTGACCTGTTTTGTACAGACTAACCAACTGCATAACTGTTTCTTCTAGCTTTGATGATCCCCCACATTTTGTGATAAAAAAGAATTGGAAGAGAGGATTCCTGGAAAGTGTTGTTACGTGCTGTGTGATTTTTACCTCTATCATGTGGAGGGCAAGAGATGCCTTAATGTTCTTTTAAGGCTCATGGGGCTTTCAGAGACTCGCCAGGATAACCTGCATATTTGCATATATCTCTTAGGTTTTAATAATATGTAAGTGCTGGTAACTGACTTATACCAGGGAAAGCTAAAGGTGAAAAGTAGTAGATGAAGTTGCCTACCCAGCAATAGAGCAAACACAGAAGGCTTTTCCAATATTTTCCTGCCTGGGAGGGAAGCTGCATATCCATTTGCCTGGCAGAACGTGAGACCTTTCCATGAGCCCAGTGAACCCATACGATGTAAATGGTCTGGAATCAAGTTAAAATAGTATATGTTAAAGCACAGGTGGCAAACACGAGGCCCGCAGGCCAAATCCAGCCCCCTCACCTTGTTTTATCTGGCCTGGTACCTTATTTCTACCCTGAGGCAGTGCCAAACTCTGGCTTAACAGTTAAGGAGAAGTTACATTTATACGGTCCTAAAATTACATTCGGCAATTTGAAGGCAAACAGGAGGCTGACATGGCCCCCAGTGAAAATGAGTCTGACACCTCTGTTTTAAAGGCTGAAGGTGTTGTTGCATTCAGAAACTGAGGGTTCCATCCTAACAGAACAAGTAACCAGTGGAGAGCCATTATTGTCTGCAGCAAAAAAAAAAAGTCTAAGTTAGGGGAACTCCAGAAAAATACTATACCTGAGAAATTCACAAAAGTGACACAAGAGTAAAAAAATCACAGGGTGAGGGAAAAGGAAAAACACTAAAGAGAGAAGAAGTCTTCCATTCTCTCTCATCACCTCTCCACGGTTTTAAAATGAAGAAGACTCTGGAGCTCTACAATTATGAGCTGAGTCTTGACAATGTAATTATTATGCTTGGGTCTAAAAATGACCAGAAGACATTTTATTATCTGAGAATAACCTAAACTAGTTATTGTGCCTACTAGAAATTTTAATGAAGAGGCAGAGAAAAGAAGAGACTGCAGATTATATTTTTACTCAGAGTTAATTATTGTCTCATTTTTATTCATTTGCTTAGTGTTACATTGCTTAGTGCAATTTTTTTCCCTAAATACTCTGACAGGTCTGCCAAATACCTTACAGTAATGTTCACAAATATTGCAAACATCAAATGATGTATCATTTTCATTTCCTTTCTCCTCATCTCCCTCCCCTCTTTAGTTTTTCTTCATACAATTGTTTTTTTTTCTGCTTCAATTTAAACAGTTTTTTCCCCCTTTAGCCTAATAAATAGGTGTCTCCCAGGAATTTTCTTTACTTTTATTTTGGAAATCCTTTTTGCTTATCTTCTTTGTTGCTCATATTTTTTTCTCTTCATTTCCTTGTTTTCCTGAGGTACACCATCTGTTGGGTTTCTAAGAAGATGCATGGGATATAATGTCTTTTATTTTTTCATATGTGAAAATTTTGCCCTAGCAATTGATTGAGAGTTTTGTTGGATATTCTATTTTAAATTTGTTTTCCTCAATATATTGAAGGCATTGCTGATTGCAGCTTAGCATCCGGAGGCGCTATTGAAAGCTACTACAAGGCCATGCTTTCTTCTTATTTTCTGGCATTTGACCCATTTTTCCTGCCTGAAAGTTTTTAGGATCTTTGTATCCACAGTGTTCTGATACTTCATGACACTGTCTTGGTATGGATCACTTTTACTGAATACATTAGTCCTTGCTGGCTCTTATCAATGCAGAGACAAAAGTCCTTTGGTTATGAAAAAATCTTCTTTTATTAAATATTTGGTAGTACCACTCTTCTTTTTCTCTATTTTTCAAGAACTTATATTACTTAGATATATAAGCCCCTATATTGCTTCTTTAGTTTTCTTGTTTTTTTCTTCTAGTTTTTGATAGCTTTGTCTTTTTATGTTCCTCATAGGTGATGCTATTTTCCAATATTTTGAATACTATTTTTTGAATACTTTCTCTTTGCTCATCATATTTCTCACTTTCAAGAATTCATCTTTTCTGTTTTACTTTTGTAGAGTTCTCTTTTATCAGTGTAATATTTCCTTTCTGATGATATTAATTAAGTTTTTATTGCTTTTTTCAAAACATACTGGTCAGAAGACTGTAAGTTAGGAGTGATTTCAACTGTGAACATTTCTTAACTGCTTTACTTTACATTGAGTATTTTTATTTTCAAAAATAAGTAAAACATACTTGATTATTAAAAAGTCTACTTCTTTCATTCTATGATTTTTATTTAACTATAGGACTGTTTATTATTACATAGACAATGTAAGTATAATAATGTAAAATAACAGTTATTTACCTCATTTAATAAACTAGGATTATTTCTTCCTTGTGCATCTGTAATGTTTGTAGATGATATGTTTAGTATTCTGGTCACAAAAGTACTATTTTAATCAACAAAGATTGACATTTAAGTTTCACTTAGAATCTATACCTTGGGGTCATTGATAATATAGGACAATAAATTTTCTCACAGATTAGCATACGTGTAGATTTTTTATAAATGGAAGATTAATTTCAATAATTCAAAACTGTGGCACTAGCACTTGGTTTCTGTGGGGCTGCTTTTATAGCATACACTAATCAGGGGCCACACTTTCAGACGAAACATGCTGTGTTTTCCCCCTTGTGTCAAAGGGCAGCATGGGTCCGCCACATGCTGCAGACTGCGGAAAGTCTGCAGCAGTTTGTGTGCCAAGTGCATTGCAGATGCTGCAGCAGCAATAATATATTCATGATGTGCACAGCTACATTCTGATAGGACTAGTTCCTAGCATATTTAGTCAACTTCTGGCCTTTACAAGGAACATAAATATAGATTGCTTCATATCCTATGCATATCCATCAAATTTAAAATAGAATGGGCCGTTATGAATATAAAAATCCACAAGCATGATGGGAAATAAAGTAATAAAAAATTCTATATAATTTGGAATTATAAAAGGTGACCTATGAAGTATTTGTTTGGATGTAGCATGTCTATTTGGTATATGTGACACTCTATTAGTCAAGAAATTCAATAAGTCAGACGAAGTGCCACATAATATCTGAAGTGAAATGTAATGAAAGGTGGAGTTAGCACCACCCAAACACAAATGCAATTCTTTGGAGGAGCATCAATCTCATTTTCACCAGGGGCCACGTCAGCCTCATGGTTGCCTTCAGAGGGCGGAATGTAACTTTAGGACTGTATAAACACAACTACTCCTTAACTAGGGGCAAGAAGCACAGCTGCTGGGTAGAAACAAGGTGCCAGGCTGGATAAAACAGGTGGAGGGCCGGATTCAGCCTGCAGGCCTTGTGTTTGCCACTTGCGCTTTAGATAGTTAATGGAGTTGAAGTTTATATAGCAATAGAGCCTTAAATTGTGCTATCATTGATAGATTTTCATTATTAGATTTATGAAGATACTCTTTTTAGAAAGTGTGATAAAGACTTTCAATTTTCCCTTATATATTTTCTCCTTTCTTTCAGAGTAATAGAGATTTTTAGCTAGACAGAGTACAACTCACATAAAGATTACACTTTCAAATATCCTTTTGCATCTGTTTCCCACATGACTAAATTTTTGACTAATGGAACAAAAGAATTGATGTGTGTGATTTTCAAGGTTGCACTTATTAGGAAGGGGCAATGCTCATTACATTCCCTTTTTCTTCTCTGCCCCCTGCAATATCTCTAAAGTGGTGAGACTCTTTATACTACTCAGACAAATGCAACACTACAAATAATGGAGCTCTTGACGAAGTCACATGGTAGAGTCAACAAACATGCTTTTATAATTAATGATAATAATAATAATAATAAAGGACCTTTAAAGTCTTTGAGAAAATCTTTCCTGAGCCACCATACCAGAACTAACTGCCCAAATTATTATATCATAAATCACTTTTCATGTATTAGGCACCTTCTTGTATTTTAATTTTATTCTGTTTTGGATTTCTTTTCTATGCTGTGTGTATTTGTTACCTCAATAACACAGTTATGGCTTTTCTTCTCTTTGTTCTAGCAAGAAACAACTAGCATACTCTACTCTAATCCCACTGGATCCTTGAACAAGCTAAGAATATTTTATCTCAGGGTTTCTGCACTTGCATTCCTACTTCCTGGAATATCAATCTCTCTGATATAGTTTGTTGTATAACACTATATAAGATATTATGACTCATTTCATTCAGGTCTCTGTTGAAATGTCAATTCTCACAGATGTCTTCACTTAACTTATTTCACTTTAACTCCTTACTCCACTTATAGCAGTAACAGTAGACCATAATTTTGAGAAATTGCCAATGTAGAAAGTGAGAATGTCAGAGAAAGATTCTTTGGGTGATGAGAGTGATTTGGGGGAAACTGAGCTCAAACAGAAAGCATGGATAGAAGAGGAGGGAAGAAGTATGTTAGGATGATCTCTTAATGAGATTTATTTGGAGCATTTGAGGAATTGCCCCTTTATTTTCTGATGACTGGCTAAATAATGTGCAGTTGAATTATTTGCTCACAGGTTTAAAGGAAGTACTTGCATACCTTGAAACCTGGGAGACATAGTACCCAAGTTGGCTAATAACTCAAACTGGACTTTGGCACTCAACAAGGGTGCTCTATTTTTGTTTCCTTTAATTTCTTTCCTTATTGAGTTTTAGTCTTTTTCATCACATTTATTATCATAACTTCTATTTTATAAAATTCATGTTTCTTTAATTTTTCTTATCATTAATTGCAATATTTTTATCTTTTCCCAAATTTTGCTGAAATTTCATTTTTTCCACTTATTTATATTTAGGTAAAGTAACTTCTATTTAAGTTTATATGCCACAAAGTACTCTAACTAGAATCTTCTTGACTATCTTTATGTTGACCTGCACAGTCAGTGCACATGTGTTTATCAAGTCTTTATTCTGTGGCAGGCACTGTATTTGGCCCTGAGATATCAAGACAAATCCTTTAGGACTTCACATTCTTGTGTGGAAACTTAGGCAATAAGATAAATACATGGGACACTTTGAAACATCAGTGAGCACTGTGGAGAGAATGACCTGTGCGGGTGTAGTAAACCACAACAGTAGGGCCGATTAGTATCAGGTAAGTCTTTCCTGAGGACACTAAAATTTAATGCTACAAATTCAATGTTTTAGAACTTTGGTTGTTTATTGAGGACCCAAGGAGCTGGTACCCTCAGTGCCATAGTGTAGGTTATACTGTTTTTATATAAAATCATCAGATTTGTTCCATTAAACAAGGAATATGTTTTGTCTCACTGAAGTGAGTCACCTTGAAGTTTGATTCCCTTCTTTCCCTTCACTTCAATTCACTTCCCTTTCTTTTCCTTCCTTCCTTTCTTCCTTCGTACATTCATTTATTTTTAATTCTACTTTTAAATCTTTACTTTTCAAAATTAAATTAACTGGGGTAACACTGGTTAATAACATTATGTAATTTTCAGGTATACAAAATCATAATTCAACATCTGTATACATTACTGCATGCTTCCCACCAGAAGTTTAATTCCCTTCCATTACCATATATTTGATCCCTCTTTCCCACTTTGCTCTCCTCCCACTCCTTTCCCCTCTGATAACCACCCTTATGTTGTCTATCTGGGAGTTTGTTTCTGTTTCTTTTGTCGGTTCATTGGAGTGAACCAGTTATGTTATTGAAAGTTTAAGTTAGATGCCACATAATTAATAAAGCTTTTTACATTATAATGCAAATATTATTTATCTCTGTATAGTTATTTCTAATAAGTCTATCTTTATCTTTCACCATTTCTTATAAGAAAGTCAGGTTAGATATTTTTCTATCCCTGCCTGTACTGATGATGTGAGGAAGTATGTTTTTTTACATTCAACCACAAGACCCACTTGTATTTTTGGCCTTCATCGATCAGAGCCTACAAGTACCAGAAGT
The DNA here is from genome assembly GCF_021234435.1 of Artibeus jamaicensis. Lineage (NCBI taxonomy): Eukaryota > Metazoa > Chordata > Mammalia > Chiroptera > Phyllostomidae > Artibeus > Artibeus jamaicensis. The sequence continues at coordinate 17,544,211 of NW_026522025.1, read as the reverse complement.
ACTTTCTCACTTATTCCTCGTAATGCTGCATCATGCTCATGAACAAGAGAATTGCGCATGGATGATCAGCATCCTTTCTTAATTTATCTAAAACTGTTCGGTATCACCAGAATTTATGGCAGGGGGTTGGTTCTTTACTGGTTTTGGAGTAGACAATATTTTTATCTTTATTTGGAACTTTTTGTTGTTAAATTTCTGTTGTAAATGGGGTTATTAGCTAACATGCACTTATTCCAAAAATTTCGTCATATTTGTTGGAAGTCCTTTTTCTTAGTGCTTTTTATGACAAGTTTATATTATTTGTTATTTTTTACTTTATATATGAAATATTCTTTCTAATCATTGCTTAACAAAGAATATCTATTGGTCATATTAGAAGAAATACAACATAAAACTGTCCTGTCTTTATGAAAAAACCCAGATTTATTTGTTCTGACCTGTCCTGTAAGCTACAGAAAAAATAAACAGAGGACATTTTATAATAAAATAATAAGCATTTTATGGGAATACATTTAATTCAGTAATTCCTCATCATTTTTCTGAATATTAAGGTACACATGCATACTATGAAGAAGGTATAGGTCTCAATCAGGGAGCAAGGAGATAAACTGAAGAAAGTATAAGAATAAACTGGTTAGGAGAAAGTTAAAAAGCATACTTTGGTTGTGAGGACTTTCATCCAGGATGGAGACATAGGTAGATACATTTTGCCTCCTCACATAACCAAAAGAAGGACAACAACAAATTTAAAAACAAAAAGTAACCAGAACTTCCAGAAAATTAAACTGTATGGAAGTCTGACAACCAAGGAGTTAAAGAAGAAAGATTCATCCAGACTGGTAGGAGGGGTGGAGATGGGTAGCTGGGCAGAGAAGACTCGTGGCAAGGTGGCTGCTGGTGGACTGGGAGAGGCAGCAGCTGTTGGACCAGGTGGTTCCACATTTGCGTGCATATAAACCAGGAGGAAAAACTGTGGAGCAAGATAGACTGCACAACCTATGGTTCCAGCATGAAGAAATAAATCCTGAAAACCTCTCACTGTGAAATGCTGTGGGGGTTGCAGTGGCAGGAGAAATTCCCAGCCTCACAGGAGAGTTCAATGGAGAGACCCACAAGGTCCTACAAAGTACACAAAAATACCTACCTGAAAATCAGCACCAGAAGAGCCTAATTCGCTTGTGGGTAGCAGGAGAAGTGACTGAAAGCCAGCCAAGACCTGAGCAAGTCGTTGTTCCCTCTTCAACCCCTGCCACACATACAGTGCCAAAATGCAGCAAAGTGGGTTGCCCTGCCCTGGTGAACACCTAAGGCTCCGCCCCTAACTATGTCATAGGCACACCCACATGGAAAACTATGGCCCGAATGAAAGAATAGATCAAAGCTCCAGACGAAGTACAACTAAGCCATGAAGAGATAGCCAACCTATCAGATACAGAGTTCAAAACACTGGCAATCAGGATGCTCACAGAAATGGTTGAGTATGGTCACAAAAGGAAGAAAAAGTGAAGTCTATGAAAAGTGAAATACTGGAAAATGTACAGGAAACCAAGAGTGAAAGGAAGGAAACTGGGACTCAAATCAACAGTTTGGAGCAGAAGGAAGAAATAAACATTCAACTGGAACAGAATGAAGAAACAAAAATTTGAAAAATGAGGAGAGGTTTCGGAACCTCTGAGACACCTTTAAATGTTTCAACATCTAAATCATATGGGTGCCAGAAGGAGAAAAGGAAGAGCAAGAAATTGAAAACTTACTTGAAAAAAAATTGAAAAGAACTTCCTTAATCCAGCAAAGGAAATAGACTTCCAGGAAGTCCAGGAAGCTCAGAGAGTCCCAAAGCATTTGGACCCAAGGAAGCACACACCAAGGTACATCATAATTACATTAACCAAGATTAAATATAAGGAGAGAATTTTAAAAGCAACAAGAGAAAAGGAGACAGTTACCTACAAAGGAGTTCACATAAAACTGTGTCAGCTGATTTCTCAAAAAAAAAAAAAAAAGCCACCTTGCAGGCAAGAAGGGGCTGGAAAGAAGTATTCAAAGTCATGAAAGGCAAGGACCTATATCCAAGAATACTCTACCCAGGAAAGCTATCATTTAGAATGGAAGGGCAGATAAAGTGCTTCCCAGATAAGGTCAGGTTCAAGAAGTTCATCATCACCAAGCTCTTATTATGTGAAATGTTAAAGGGACTTACATAAGGAAAAGAAGATAAAAATACAAATAATAAAATGACAACAAACTTACAACTATAACAACCAAACCTAATAAACAAAAACAAAAGCGAACTAAGCGAACAACCACAACAGGAACAGAATCACAAAAATAAAGATCATATGGGGGATCATCTGCAGGTAAGGAGATAATGGGGGGAAAGGTACAGGGAATAGGAAGCATAAATGGTAGGTACAAAAGAGACAGAGGGAGGTTAAGAATAGCACAGGAAATGGAGAAGCCAAAGAGCTTATATGTATGATCCATAAACATGAATTGAGGTGGAGGAATGAGGGTGGGAGGGGTGGTACAGTGCAGAGGGGAATAAAGGGAAGAAATGGGACAACTGTAATAGCACAACCAATAAAATATATTAAATATACAATAAAAAATAAAAAGTACACTTTGGTTTTCTGCACTCTTAGCACTATGAAACTTATCACACATACTTTAAATATAATGAGCTAACCCAAGATTGTTCACATTTCTCTTTCCTCCAAAAACTGGCTGGGTTTCCACTATTAATAACACAGAAAGTATTCCCTGGAGAATCATGGCACATAACACTGAGAATATCACCTGTATTACTATTCTTTTGTAATATCTCAGGTAAGTGGTTTCAGGGAAAAAAATAAAACCAAAAGCCATGCTAAAACAAAAGGAAAAATAATATTTTAATAAACCCCTTTTGCATCTGAAGGGTATACAAGATTGCGGTGTAGGTAGAAAAAATTTTAATTCCATTATATTTATTTTTCTTATACTTTAAACATTTGTTTTGTTTGCATATGTCCTATATAACTTAGTATAGTAGAACACACGTCTAACATATAAATAATTAAACAAGTCCACAAATCTTGGAGACACATGGTTATACATTTTTATTAATAGAGTACATAACAAAGAAAAAAATTGGGGGTAGCACAGAATGAAGATCAAACTCGCCCTCCGTTCTCCATTGAGTTTTTTTCAGACCTTTGTCAAAAATCAACTTACTGTACTTGTGTAGGCCTATTCCTAGATTGTCTATTCTGCCCCATTATTATGAGTCTATTTCTTTATCAATATCACACTGTCCTGATCCATACAGCTATACGATAGGACGGCCTTAACATTAGAGTAAGTGAAACACATATTTTATTTGTATTCAGAATGAAGTGCCCAATTTAAATTTTGGCAAACAGCTGGATGTCCTCGAACAACTGTGTATTTCTGCAATCTGAGAAATCTTGGGGAACTTCACTTTCTTTGAGTAAAAATACACTAAAATTGAATTGTTGGTATGAGGGGGGCATTTGCAATGTTCCTGGCTATCCGAATTAACTGAATCATTCTAGTTGCCCACACAGCCAATGGAATGAATGCTGCTTGATTAGGATGAAATCAAAGCAAATGCAAAGGTTTTTTTAAAATCTCTTTTTAGACAACATTTTAACTAAAACCAATGTAACCCATGATATAATATGTAAGACTTGTGGTCTGTAAGCGTTCTAGCAATAGCCAAACTAACATATCTTTATACTGGGTCAGAGAACCTTACATTAAACCAAAACAGATCTTTGAATAAAGATAAGAGCTTTAGACAGGTATGAATACTATAGATTTTTTTAACATTTTCAGTTAATTTCTTGAAAAATACTATATTATTGTACACTCTGGGCGAAATCACAAAATAATAATAAAATCTTTAAATAATGCTTGCAAAGAGCTACTATGAAGCACAGAGTAGGTGTTTTAATATAAAGTTTTAGAATAATTAAGTAATTATTTTTACAAAATTTCTTAAAACTTTTGGTTACTGCGTACACTGACCTTTCATCTGAATGACCATTATAATCTCTAACACTTAAAATTCGACTTGTTCCTAACTAATTATTTTTACCAGGCTTTCAAACACTTGTTCACCTCTCATCAGAGACCAAACCCAAGATTCATTTTATGTTTTTTTCCTCTTAGCGTCCAAGTACTAACCTAGCATAACACTTCCAGCCATTTAAAAGTATCTTTTCTCTTATCGCCACATCTCCGCTCAATTCATGTTCTTACCACCTATTACCCAGAACACCGCCCTTGTCTTCTCATTCCCTGCCAGTAGTCGCCTCCCCCACCAAAGCAACTTCCATCTGTCGATTCTAAAAGTATGATCCGTTCACCAGAGCACTGGAATTAAATAGAGGTTTTTTTCACCTAGCTTCACCAAAAGATATGTGTAAAAGAACATGTTCACCAAAAAACACTGGCATGCCTTGAGATGAACAACCAGTTTTTCTATGAACTAACAAAGCTTTAGAACTAGCTACATTTACATTATATATAATGTCTTATTTATGTGATCTATGTGTTATTATATATGACATATGATTAGATACTGATGACATATTATATATGACATATATCATGAATTGTATACACATGAGTGCATATATTCATTTACATATGAATATCTAATAGCTGCATTGCAAATATCCCCCAAGGGACAGGATGAACAATACAAATCTTAAACTTGGTATTTGTGTATTTTCTCTTTTTTTTTTTTAATTTTACTTAGTTACTTTTCAAGTACATTTTTTTTTATCTATTTCTCCCATCCCACCCCACCCCCCCCGCCCGGTCTCCCCCCTCCCTCCCATTCCCCCCCCCCCCCAGTCCTCATCTCTGTGTCTTTCATACTTGTTCCTCAAAATCCCTCCCCCTTTTTCCCCTTAAGTTCCTTTCCCTCTCCCCTCTGGTCGCTGCCCACTTGTTCTCTATTTCAGTGTCTTTGTTTTTATTCTGTTTGCTTGTTTGTTTTATTCTTTAGCTTCCTGTCAAAGGTGAGATCATATGGTATTTGTCCTTCAATGCCTGGCCTATTTTACTCAGCATAATGCTTTCCAGTTGCTTACATAAACCCTAATTTTTCTTTCAAATTTTTGCTCGACTCAATACTTACAGCTCTTACTTAAATTCTTACTCTGCTTCTGAGAGGACAATATTATTTCTCCAAAGGAGAAACGGCATATTGTAGTACAATAAACATTCTGGATTAGGAATCAGAGAGAACGTAATGCGGACTCCTCGGAACCCAGTGCCGAGCTCCCACACTGTCCTCCACTCTGTGCCCGCATAGCTTCAGGTCTTACCCATCTGAGTTTCTTTTCCCTTCTCTTCCTTCCCTTTAAAGGGAAGGCACAGAGAGGGAAGGAGGTGGATGTGCAGACAAAAGCTGCTTCATAATAAAAATCACTGGCCTCTCTCACAATACTATGTGAAAAACAACTGGATCTTCCTTTCTCAACTCACCCATAACACAGAATACCCCACCCCCTCCCTGTCTAGAAGCGGGCTGCTGCTTCTAGTAATCATTCTTTTTTTTTTAAAAAAGGCACATTTTAAATTCCAAATCTTCCATTCAGCTTAGATTTTTCAAGTTGCTTAAAATCTTTGAAGCTTGGTTTGTCAGATACAACTGGATGTGTAATGCTTGCAACTTCAGAAACAATGAGCAGTAACAGAAACAGTAGCTAATCTTCAGTACCGCGTTGGACTAAAGGAAGGTGTGTGTGCCCACAGTCCTGATACGCAACGTGGGCCAACCGCACCTCGCTTTCTCTCCCTGTTTATTCTCACAATGTTAGCAGCTAAACAACAAAATCATAATAACATTGTTTTTGTTTTAAACATCCAAGTATCCAAAAATCTAAAGAGTTTTAAAATATTAAAAATGAAACACAAGAGCACAGAGAATAAATGAGGGAAACCTCCTGGGGAAGGTCTTAGATAAAGGAAAGGATGCATAGGACTGAAAGGAGGGAAGTCAGAAGGCACTTGCTCTATAACAGATCCACAAGAAAAAGCTATCGCTTTAAACTAAAATAGTTGCATATTTTTTTATTGAATTTACAGAGACGCTGTTACAAAGTTCTTTATTTGCTAATAGAACTTTAGTGCCTTCTTTTCCCAGTAAAACTGACTCTGTGTAGTAATGACTTATTTTAGTTCTTTGAACCTTATTCCTGGGAACTTTGTAAATTTGAGAGTATTCAGTTGCTCATTAACATCCTAATTTGCATGTCCCTAGTGCTGCTACAGCTGCCTGATTCAGCGTTAGATCATTATTGGACATACCATAGTAGAATCAGAGGTAAATGTTCTCTTGCTTTGAGGGACAGATGCTGAACAAACAGAGGTATTCATAAGCAAAAAACAAAAAATGCTTAATATAAGTAAAACATATAATAAAATTAGACAGTCACAGATTTTTTTTAATTGCAACAATACATTGTTGTAATGGTATTTACCAAATTTAGTACATAGGACTTGATTTATAGGCATTTTATTAACTTGCTACTTATGAGTATTCTTACGTGGGCTGGATCCACATAAATTTGTCACACTTAGTCAAATAGTAGATAATGCTCTACCATATCAGACATACCAAGTGCTAGAGTGTAGACTCTCTGTTAAGGTTTTCCATACACTTAAACCAGCTTTTTATTTCGGGCATAGACTCAGGAAAATGCCAGGTGAAACACTTGTACATGTAAAGTGTTCCCGAAATGTCAATGGGGTTATGTCAATAGTCATCAAGGGATTCAGTTTTACTATGTGTATAAATAATAGTTCAATGCATTTGCACTTAGAAGTCAATCAACTATGGTATGTCCAATAATGATCTAACGCTGTAAAGGAAGACTAAAGGTATTCCTGAAAAGGATAATTAATGGAACTAATAATTAGTAATATGGACTAAATATTGTGATAGGTGCTGTGGTAGAGACTGCAACTTTTCCCTAGGATCAATTTTCTTTTTTATTCTTATATATATATATTGGTATTAGACTCCCAAACTCCAAAACTGAGGTTTAGAACCGGGCTGGCCTGCTAGAAGCCACACTAACCATTAGACGAAGTTTGGGCCTGTAGGATGGAAGGCGAAACAATGTGGAGAGCATGTGTCGATTTCCTGAAAATAAGCTGCCTTCCCTGGACTTCCACTTTAGCTTGTCCTCCCCAAACAGGAATGTGGAGATGGAGGTCAGCCAGCTGCAACCATGCATAAAATCATTTCATTGGGTATAAGAAAACATCAAGATATGTTAGGTAGCTGCTAGGAATGAGCCATCAGAGGGGAAATAAAGGCAGGGGCCTCACCATTACAGTCTAACAAAGACCTTAACATAGGAGGCTAGAAGCAAAAGGAAAATGTGTCTCACTGATCAACTCAGCTGCTCTGAGCTCGGTTTGATAAGATTGCCGGGTGTCCCAACCATGGAAGCAAATAGCACAGTGGGAGGGGAGAGTCCTTGAGACTGTTCCCAAAAAGGGGCCTCAGTAACAATCTCACGAAGATGGCTGGGTGTCCTGAATATCACAAGCAGGAGGAAGTGGGGGTAGTCCTTGAAATTCTGTACTGGGAAAGGGGGCCTCTGTAACAATTTCACTAAGACAAAGAGCCTTTACTAACTGAGAAATGGAGCCTTCGTAGTGTACATTATTCCCAAGGAAGAGAAGAAAGGCCTAGAAGCCAGCTGAAGTGTATAACTTCTGAACCCCCATAGTTGGTGTACTTTGATTAGTTAAGTACCCACTTGTAGCCTCAGCTCAAATGTGTAGAACAAACTCACTAACTTACTAACAACTTTCTCTATACATAGGGCATTTACACTAGCTGGGTGCCTGCTTACAGCTTTGTGCGTGTATGCATTTCACAATTAAACTTGCTATCTCATTTCCATTACATGTGTTTGTCTCTTGCTTGAAGTCATATCTTGCAAGCGAGACAAGAACTGAGGCAGGGGAGAGAGCCTCTTGACTTGGGTCTCTCTCTCTCCATCCATAACAAATATAAAGAAATAAATTCCTGAATGGCATTATAGAGCAGATCTCACCTACTTACCTTGGTCTGTTTGGTGGCCCAGAAATAAATCTCTTTTTGACATAACTATAATTTTAGGTCTTTTTGTTATAGCATGTTAGCCTATACCTTGTATAATAAATGGGCTTTACATATTTCCCTTCATTTAATCTTTAAAACAACCAGATGGCATGAGTATTTTTATCTCTATGTTAATGTTCAAGAAATTGGGCTATGTAATGATCAAGTCTTCAGCTCATTGATTGGGACATATAACTCATGCCTTCTTAACAATCATTTGTTTTTTTTTTTAATTTATATCCTCCTACTCCCATGTAATTTATTCTTTTTTAATTTTAATTTTATTTTTATTGATGGAGAGAGAGAGAGAGAGAGAAACGTCCATTTGTTGTTCCACTTATTTATGAATTCAGTGGTTGATTCTTGTATGTGCCATGACTGGGATTCAAACTCACAACCTTGGTGTACCAGGACAATGCTAGAACAAACTGAGCTACCTGACCAGGACTCATGTAATTTGTTCTTGAACATCTCTCTCTCCTCTGCTCCTGGGCACCCAGCTCCTCTGTGACTTGGCTGGTGTTGTCTAGCTTTTTAGTCATTTCTGGATTCAGCATTTCCCAGAGCTGCAGTGGTGAGGCATTTTAGTTTGTAACAACTAAATTTTTCAGGATACATAACTGAGTGAAAAACTATATTGAAAAAAGTTCCATATTTTATGCGCTTGTGAGAACCAAAGAGAAATAAATCTGAATGCATTAAAAAGACCAATTCAATGAAATAAACATGCTCTGTTCCTTGCAGGCAGGTGTAGCCTCTGAAACCTGGTTTACTGCACAACAGAAGTTGTCACTTCTGTTCCTGGCTCACAAGTCTTCCTCTCCTCCACACATCCTTAGTGATTTACATACCAGTGACATCCACAGAAACTGGCATTTCCGTTCTCGTTCTTTTCCTCTTTACCTCCAGTGACTATTTCCTGTACTCCACCTCAGCGGTCTGCTCTTCTGGACACACTTAGATGTTGTCATCATCTGAAACTGAGCCTTCTCTTAGATCTGGATTTCCAGTACCTCAGTATATAAATACACTTTCTATCCTTCTAAGACATTTACTTTAGAAGCACATTAAAGCTTACTTTAGAAGCTTTAATTCTTCAACTTCCTTCTGAACTAAAACACAAGCTCCACCTTTTCTCATGTCACGGTGCCTCTTCTCTCCTGTCTTCACTGTATTCCTTGTTCAGGTGAAATTCCCTAGTCTATAATTATAATCACACCTGGGCAACCATCCTCACTTCACATGCCCCCTCTCCCTCTCCTGTTATCACCTGATGTACTCCCAGCCTTAGAGAAACCAAATTATTTTCTCCTCTGTGCCTATATCCAGGGAAATGAATATCACCAGAGAAAACTCATCTAGCATTGATTTCACTTAAAATTCATAAGTATAATCCTTAAGGAGGTCCCTGATTCTCTACATCACTTCTGCTGTGTTCTCCTATAAAATTCATTTCTCACTCTCTGAAATGATTATTTCACACCTTGCCCAATCTGCTTCTGTTTTCTCCAGTTATGATGGATAAAGGCTTCCTTCTCTTCTCTTTGTGTTCTATATTCCATCCTTTTCATCTTCTTGAGGAACTGACTTCAACATTTAACAATCCAACCCTTTCATCATTCTCTTTCCCTTTTTAAAAATTTTAAAAAGATTCTGTTTATTTATTTTTAGATAGAGGGGAAAGGAAGGAGAGAGGGAGGGAAACATCAATGTGTGCTTGCCTCTCAAGAGCCTCTTATGGGGGACCTGGCCTGCACCCCAAGTGTGTGCCCTGTCTGGGATATGAACCAGTGACCCTTTTGTTGCAGGCCCACACTCAATCCACTGAGCTCAGGGCTCTTTCTCTTTAAAAAAAATTTTTTTCCCTGGCTGGTGTGGCTCAGTGGATTGAGTGCCGGACTTTGAAACAGAGACTCACTGGTTCAGTTCCTGGTCAGGGCACATGCCTGGGTTTCAGCCTAGGTTCCCAGTAGGAGGCATTCAAGAAGCAACCACACATTGATGTTTCCCTCTCTTTATTTTCCTTCCCCCTCTTTCTAAAAATAAATGAAATCTAAATTTTTTTTACCTCAGCCAGTCAAAGGGACACTTTGATAATAATCCCCATTTTGTGCATCCCTGTGTTTTCCTTTTCTATGCGGTGTACCATTCCCATCAGAATGTAAACCTGAAGAGTATTCCTGGGGTACCAAGAAATCTTCCCTCACTCCCACATATACCCCCTTATTTCTCCACATTTGTTTGCTTCCATTCATAGTAAAATAGTTGGAGAGAATCATTTAATTTCTTCAAACTACATTTCTTCAGTCAACCTTTCTACTTGGTCTCGTGTCCTCATAAGGCCTCCGGAATTGCCAGTTTCTATTTTATTTTACTGGATTTTGAAGCATCTTTCAACATAGTTCTCTCCACGCTCTTTTTGAGTAAACCCTTCTCAATATTTGTAACACTGTGCTGGTTTTCTTCCAAAGGGTGTAGCACTTCCTTCTGTAGGCAACTAGTAAAATTCTGTATGGATCTCAGTTCTTGGTCTTTGTCTTTATGTTTTCTTGTTAGATGAGTTCATCCATCCCTGTAACTTTGAAAACCATATTTATATTGTCAACTTTCATCCTTCTATCTACAGTACTGACATTTTCCCTGATAATTAGACTTTTATAACTGAAAGAATATTTAATTTTCCTACTTGCATACTTCATCAGGCTCTCAGTTAGTATATCGCCCTTTAGCACTATGGACTTTCCCTCCCAAACCTATTTTTACCCATATTCTCCCATCTCATTATGGTATTAATGTTACAGAACAGACCTGGGGTGGGGGTGAACAATATACTATTACCAACTGCTCCTGGGGTGCCCCCACTTACCAGGTTCGCCTTGCCTGCCACCATAAAAAGATGTCTCTCAATGTCAGAGATTGGTGAAAAGGAAAAAAATTATTTATTCAAAAAGTTATACAGACTTAGAGCAATGACTTGATGTCTTCATTAAAATACTAAAATCATTCAGAATACCCACAAACACACACAGTCTTTCCATCTCCCTCTGCCCAGTCTGGGGTGCCACATCTCAGGAAAAGAAGTAGAAGTCTGTCGCTCAGGTAGCCACTCAGTTCCTGGCACCATCAGCTGTTACCACTGCGATCTCCAGTCAATCCAAAACCATGTGGCACCTTCTCATGGCCCAGCAAAGGTCCTTTCACCCCCTTCCTTACCAGCTAGGTCTCTCCTTCTTCCTAAGCCATGTGGAAAAAGGGAGTATCACAAAGCCGTGTGGTCCCTAGCCTGGTATATCTGCTGTGCTTAGGTTTAAATCTCAACACCAATCTTCCTCTGAAGCCTCATTTCCAATACCTCCCACAATGAATTATACCTGACAGCATCCCTGTATTTTTCCAGCTTTACTGGGCTGCCATAGTAAGTCTAGGTAGGCGTGGCCCCGTGGTGTGGAGCCAATCATCTCCAAGCTCTCACACAAGCACTGTAACCAGGGGGAGTTGCCTCCGAGTGGCATCCTAGGTGGAAGTCACTCCCATCCCCCTGACTCAAAGCATGGCCACAGCTATTTAACATATCCATGGAAACAGTTAAAAGTTATAGATATGTTAAATGACCATGCCAGAGGATAGCTGCAAAGCTGTTGCTATGCAAAACAGCTCTCAATGGCCCTGCTCCATGTATCCCATCCCCCAGTTCAGACTTGTGGGTGTGAGGACATCCTCTCTATATAACTTTCTAATATTTCCTGGATACCCTGAGTTCTGGACACCCTTACAAATCTCTATTTGGGGGCCCCTGGCTGTACCCTGTATCACTTATACTAAATCATAAACTCAGAATCCTGATAATCCTCCCAGATATCTCCATCTCTTATAGTTGCACATCCAAAATCCATTTCAGTTCCATTGGTTCTATAGACTGTATTTTAAATATGTCTGCTCCACTTGACCATCATTGCTTGCACCCTAGAATAAGTCATCATCTCCTATCTGCATTGTCTCCACACTTGTCTCCATAGTTTTACTTTGCATCCTTAAACCCCTATTTATCAAACCCTCATACAATCATAATATTTTCTAACTTAAAACTCTTATATATAATCCTATTATCCTTGAGAAAAGTCTGTTATCATTATTGTTATTATTATTCTTCTTCAGACACTGCCTGCCAATAAGCATGCACTATTGCTTGCTTACCTCTCCAACTCATATTATGTCACTGTCTCCCTTGCTTCATAGCTTTAGCTGCACTGATCTTCCAGTAGTCCTTGTGTGGCCATGCACTGTGTAATGAGATACTGATCATCAGTGGACCACAAAATCCATGGCGGTCCCATAAGGTTATAATAACTGAACAGTTCTTACCACCTAGTGGTGTCATAGCCATCATAATATCTTAGCACAACACATTAAAAAACTACTTAACATTGTGTTATTATTGTGTACTGCTTAGGAACTTCATTTTTTTAGTATGACTTTTTCCATAATTCAAGCCAGCTTTGTCCAGTCTAATGGCACTATGTCTCACTTTTCCCCTTTTAATCAGATCCTTCCATGCTTATACTCATGTTCACTCCCTGGATCATTAAACCCATGAGACCTCAGATCCTTGCCAGTGTTAAACAGGCTTAAGAAAAAACCTCAGGTCTTTTGATTACGGGAACAGAGTTTCAGTTAAACTAAAGATCACATCTTGACCTAGTTGTGTTTCATCCCCTAGTTTATGAAAGCAGAACTAGATGGAATGACACTGTAGCTGACATCAGGACCTGCTACAATGACCAACTACTCCCTACCCTGGTCTCAGCCAAACCACAGAGCCCATAACCCAAACTCCCTTAGTCCCCATGACTAATTATTTCCCCCACCCCCATATAATCTATCCCCTCTGGGCCCTCGGGGACCCATGTCTTAGAGTGCTTATTCATCTGTGTCTTCAGAATGGGTATAGTTTCCCTAATTAAACTTTTATTTTCTTTGCTACAAACTTCTCTTCACACCTGTCAGTCTGTTTTCTGTATCTATGAGACTGTTTCTGTTTTGTTTGTTTGATATAGGATGTAGCTGAGGTGTGTAGAAGGCTGTCCCATCGAGGTTTGGGTAATTGAACTCTATAACATTCTCACAACCAGGAAATCACCACCAAATGACACATTTCACAGAAATCCCCATCATTAAACCATGCAGATTTTGAGGCTGATCTGAGCAATACAAATAAACTCTTTTCTTAAATATTATTACATGTATCAGGTGCATAGTTTCAAGGTCATGACTAGCTTGAACATTATGGCTTAACATTAGTCATGTGCTAACGTGTATGCACCCAACATATGTAACAATATTTAAGAAAAGAGATTTGTATCTCTCAGATCAGCCACGACCTCCACAGTATGGAGCGGCACATGATTATGTATGCCAAGCACTTTTCTAGCTCAGCTTCTGCAGTTCTTTTTTCCTGGGACTAATATCATCTTATTTTCAAGCTCCTTGAAATCTGGCCTCTTCTCATCTTTTAGGTTTAAGTTTAAATATCTCCGAAAAGAGCAGTTTTTTTCTACTTGTAAATCTGGTAAAAAATTAAGCACAAGTGTTAATTTGTTTGTTTGTGTGTCATTAATGCATATCATCCTGCCCAAGTTACCTTCATGGCATAGAATATCTAATGTAAGGGAAGTTTTATAGAATTACCTCTGTTTCCAAAATTATTTCGAGAAGAAGAAGTGTTAATGAAGAAAAACTTTGTGGACAATCTCTTTGAAAAATAAAACTTCAGCATAGTTATTTAAGGTGACAATGAATGCAAGTTTGTCGCCGTTGTTGTTTTGATTATTCAGGGTCACAGTCAAGTTGCTGCAGCTTGTGCTTAGCTGTGAAATAGCAACAAAATTTAGTCTGTCTGTACTGCTGTTAAACACTGCACTGTGCTGTTTATCTAATCACTATAATTTCTCACTCCAGATTTAATTCTGAAAAGAATCTAGGGGACAGGGTTAAAGCCAGTATGAATTAAGGTCCTTAGAAAACTATTCCTGACATAGTAGCTAATCGAGAGTGTGTTCTGTACAAAACAGTCTTAAAAATTCAATTTGATTGATAATACGTGTTACTGAATATTATATTGGAATGGTGCTGCCTTTGTAATTAAATGTCTGTCTTGCTTTCCTAACACTTTCATAATTTGTTTACTGTCTAAAGATAGAACTGGACTCAGCAGGACTAGTTTTATTTTACTACCTTTCAAAACTATAGTGAGCTTTTTGTTAAAAAAGGTAAGTATCATATACATTAATGCTTTAAGTGCTGATTTTTACCTAAAGGAGTTTTGCTCAAGCCAATTTGAGTGTATCTTTGTGTAATAATGTCCCACAAAAATGTCTTGAGTTACAGATTCCTACCAGTTGATTAAAATAAGCCGTATGTTATAAGATACCTTTCTCTTAACTTTCTTCTGATTTCTATCTTATAAGGTCCTCCTTTCTTTGAAAGAAATTCTGTGGATTCTATTTCATAATAGCTGTAATATATACTCTATTAATTCAACATTAACTAATAACAAAGTTATGTTATCGCAGCCTTTAATAGCCTCAGCTTCTACTTGAGACTCATTTTTACAAAGCTGTTTTGAAAAACCATCTTCCATAATTTGAATGTGCTGGCATATTTCAAAATGATCCCTTTCCCCCTCTTTCTGTAGGCAGCATAGAGGACTTTCTCTCCCGTGGTGAAGACCGGGAAGAGCTCCTGGCAGCAACACACACAAATGTATGGAAGCCCCCGATGACTAGGTCCTCCTGGAGTTTTTTATTTCTCAGACTTGTCCACACAGAGTCTGCAGACATCCATTAATCACAGTATGGGCTGCTCTACTTCTCCTCTGGTTCCCAGGATGCATTTCACTCACTGGCTTCTGCTCCAGTAAGTTGTGTTTTCCATGGATGGATGCTACAATGTGTAGAAGCTCCAGTTTAATCACAAACTTAATCCTCCCACCATCCTTTACCCATTCCTCTGGTGGGCTGATGACTTCCTTTTATATTGAAAGCACTTTTGAGACAACCTCCAGTCAATGAGGGACACTTTTCAAACTCTGGGGAAATACTAGGAAAATCATAAGACAGATTTTTCTGGTACTTATCAGGTCTTTGTAGAAAATTGGCCTTTGTCAGAGTGCCTTAGTAGGTTTTTAGTAAATAATTAAGGATTTGATTTAAGCAGATAGAAATATCCAGAATATTGTTTAGCATCCACATCAGAATCATTTGTGAGGTTTTAAAATTGTAGATATTTAGGCTCTACTCCATTAAGGTTTCTTTAGTTTTTTTCTTTTCTTTTTTTTTTTTACAAATGAGAAAAGCTTTTTATTTTTGTATTTCCAATTCACAGTAGAACCTAGAGATATGGATTTCCAGAAATTTGAGCGGATGATATAGAAGCTGATAAACTAGGACAACTTGATAGGATAGAAGACAGATGTTGCCTACTGGGGCAGCTGCCTGTCCTGCTTAGAAACTCCTCCCTGTCCTGCCCAATATTGACATGGACTACATGAAGATGGAGCCCCTAGTGAGGTGACTCACTGGTAATGTGACACTGTGGAAAGAGCAGGGGCTTGGAAGTCATTTCGGTCTGGACTCTGGTCCTGGCTTGGCTGCTTACTTGAGCCACAGCTTCCTCCCATGTGAACAGCCGATACAAATACCCATCGGGTTCTTATAATGCTTAAAAAATACATAATGAAACGGACCCATACCTGGCAAAGAGATAGGGCTGAGTAAATATTTATCTCATATAATTCCCCATCTCTGTACATGCCACACTCACACCACATGTGATTGAACATGACTGAATGGTAGGCTCACCGCACTAATAGGCTAATTCCAATGACCATATTTACAGCAACAGACTTGCACAGAGGTACAAAGGGGAATTGTTTGGATTATTTTAATTAAAGTGGGTGGTCACTAGATTTTTATTATTAACAGTTATTCCTAAGGAAAAGGCATGCTTTGTTTCTTAAATTCTCTAATGGCACTATTTGTTATTTTACTGAATGAAAAGAAATAATGCATGAGTATATAAGGGTAGGATCACCTTATGCAGAGAAGTGTCTTTTGACTTTTCTCCTTAATCTAAGTGGCATTTGTGTTGATGCAGACACTATTTTCTTCTACGTTCTTTTATTTTCTGAATTTTATTCTATCTCTCACCATGTTATATAGCTTTGCTAAATTTTCCCTGTGAGAAAATGATTTTGAACTTGTCAATCCATTGGGCATGATGGCTGGGAAATATGTGAAAGAAGATACAAGATGTATTTACCAGAAAGCTGAAAATATGAGGAAGTGTTTTCTACTTGTCACCATAAAAAAGCATGACAAATTTATTGTTATCCAGACGTCACAGTTGTCAGCTTTTCTACATATATTGGTCACATAGGCGCTTATGGTTGTCACTAGCAGTAGAACTCAAGGTGTCTTTAGAAAAACACCAAACATCCGTGCATTCCCAGAATGGGAAATGCCCATTATTCCTAGTAAGAAAACAAATATCAAAAGGTCTGTGGTTTGTTCACCATGTGATTAGACAACTTTGGCAATGAGAAAAACTATGTTGTTTTGATAGGTCTTGGGGGCAAGTAGGTTTGCTTCTTTCAATGTTCATCCCAGTTTCTAACCAGTTTTCCTCTAAATGTGTGTAGCTGGTTGTAAAGGTATCACATTAAAGAGCATTTATCAACTATCAAAGTACAACACAAGGAAAATAAACTTTACAGGGAGACTGAATGTGCCAGGCATTGTAAAATGCTGGAGATACATAAGTACATGCAGGAAGACTCTGATTTTCAAGACATAATCAACGGGTGGGCAAAACAAAAGCTCCAATATAAGTGTAGTTTTTGCTGGGATAGAGTTGCCCACAGATGTACAGGAGTTAAGGGAGATGTATTTGACGAGATGATTACTATTGGTGTATACAATGCAGGGGAAGGTGTTAGAAAAAGGCGTTTTAGGCCAAAGGAGTAGCTGACACAAAGCCACTGAGGCAAGAATGTGTGGGGAGCTCTAGGGTACTGGTGGTCCAGTGCTGCGTGGGTTTGGACGAGGGACAGTCATGTCAATAGGCAATGCAGGTAAGGCAGGGAGGACTCAGGTCCATACATTTCTCCATGGTACAAACACTCTACTTTCCACCCTAAAAATTATAGGATGCCTGTTTAAACCTGATAAACATATTTGCAGAGAGGTTTTGTAGTGGTATGGAAAATAGATAGGATGGGAATACTATTAGAATGAAATCTCTTTGGTTAAGGGCTGTACCAGTGTTACTAAGATTTTAGTCCCTAGAGTGAGCCCTATAAATGTTGCAAGAAGAGAACGTTAAATGACACAGGAACAGATCATTAGTACTTGTATTTCTGTAACTGAGGACAAATAATACACTCCCAAAAGCAAGCAAGATTCATGTCTGCCTCTAGGGACACTCCTCATCAGGTAGCGGCAGCATGGTCATGGCACAAGGTTAGAGAACCATGCTGCATGCGAGGACTCGAGGTGGAAAGGCGTTTTCAGCACTGAGAGAGCAGAGTGCACCTTGAGCTATTCAATGCAGGAATGTAATCCCAGATGCTGCCAAGAAGAGCCTTCTGTCACCCAGCAGTAAGGCCTCAATTACTGCTTCTTACTTCAAATCTGTCTGCCATTATCTGAAACTCACAAATTTGGTTGAATTCAGACAAAAAAAATCAAGAAATAAACTAGTCCATTAAATTATAGAAAGTTGCATTCAATATGTTAAAAACTTCGGGTTTCACAATTCTCTAGAAATAAAATGTGCATGAAGACACTTTGTAACTACCTATATGAATCCAACCTTTCTGCTTCAGTAACTGTCTTAATACTTATATGGAGTATATTTCAGAAAAGGGGAATGGACTTATTCCATATGGTTGCAGAAGATAGACCTAAGTATTATGGGTAAGGGAGATTTACAGGGAAATAGACTTTATTTCAAAATAAAAATATTTCTAAAACCTCAGAGCTTCCAAATTCTAAAAAGCACTAAGTTACTATGGCAGGGAGTGTATCAATTAGATCTATATTAGTTTGAAAATTGGTTGTAGTCTGTGAAGGTTTTTTTTTGAAATTTTAAATTTTTGTTTCATCAAGGTACACCCATGTAACCAACATTCAGGGGTAGAAATAAAATATTATCTAATAAAGATAAAAGTAAAAAAATATATAAGTTGTAATAACTTTTCTACAAAGTTAAATGTACAGTGTGTTCAGTGAAAAGCCTGTCTCCTCCTCAGACTATTTCTTTCCTGGTTTAGTGGGGTTAAGACACCCTTTCTACTGAGAAATTGTATTTGTAGATCTTTGTCTTCCTTGGTTGATATTCATATTGTCTCTAAATAGTCAAAATGATGAGTTATCAAACTAACATTGGCTCTCCTGGATGCTTCTTGAAAGGCATGTCTTTCATCAGCCATGAAATCCTGGAGTGTAGATAACTCCCCATAAGAGATGGTGAAAAGGGCATTTGTTCATTGGCTAGATGAGGAATAGGACAGCCTCATCTATTCAAACCTGGGAATAGAACCTAATAACTACTGTTTTATTTCAAGAGTGGACATTTTTCCTGTATTTCTTTGGTTCATTTAAATAAAAACAGTTTTTTCTACCTGCTTGTCATTCTGGAAGAGAGTAACTCTAAAGTATGTGTGTTTATTACACTTATTTTTATTTACCAAATGTGTTTTCTTCTTTTCAGAATATTTGGCCTGCTTCTTGATGTCTCAAGGGATGTTAGAATCCTTAATGTAGCTATGATTTTATATTTTCAAAATAATTAATTAATTAGTGTTAAAATACAATGTAACAAATATAAGAATAAAGTTTTAAATTTAATGTTGGAAATATAAGGATTTTATAGAAAGTCAAGATGCATATATCCTATGTTTCTATATAATTTTAAATCTATAAATAATTTTTAAAAGAACATTGTATATTTCAATGTGATTTTTGCCTTAAAATATCATTAATAATAATAAACTGCTTTGCCATAATTTCAACTTGCCCAGAAACTTTACAACACAAAAAAAGGATCTTTGCAAATTGATTTCTACTCCTGGGAAAGCAACTCAAAACCACATTACTGATGACAAGTTAGCTACGTTATCTTTGCTTACAGAAAGATAGGAGTGTAAAGAATAATGGTTGAGCAGAACTTGCTGTTTTTCCAATCCACAACACTGGCTGACACGCCTTATCTAGCAGCCTGGAGTAATGTCCTCATTTTTCAAATATCTATTATTATGTGTCTATTCAGGTCCAGGAATACAGTTGTGTGCCCTTTGCTAGTTTGCTAGAGATAAAAAATAAAAACCTACCAATATAAGGCTAGATAACTGATACATGACTTATGAATCTATTATTTCTCATGATGATGGGTAAAATAGATCAGAATGAGGCATCCAGAAAAGGAAGCTATTGGACATATGGTAAGTGGTTTAGGCAGATAAGCCACAATTTAGTACCATGTGCAATAAAGCCTCTGAAATGTTATTCAAAGACTGTCTAAAATCATTGAAAAATGAAAGAGAAAATGACATTCAATTTAATAAATGCTTACTGAATACATCTTATGTCTTGGACATTATGAAAAATTCTGAGTAAAATAAAGAAAAATACAACACAAATAATTGAGGGAATAGACTAATATGTTGTTATAATTAAGAAAATTAAGTGACCAGAAGGGAGAGAGAAGGGAAGTTAAGGGGAAAAGGGGGGATGGATTTGGAGGAACAAATAGGAAGGACACAGGAACGAGAACTAAGGGGGGTGGAAATGGGAGGGAGGTGGGGAGCAAGGGGCGGGGGAGGCTGGGATGGGAGAAATAGACAAAAAAACTATACTTGAAAAATAACTAAATAAAATTAATTTAAAAAAAAGAAAATTAACCTAGTATGCTCTATTGACATATAGTCTTTGAAATTGCTTCCCAGTCCCCAGGTATAAAACAATTTTTAACTTTGTAAGCAAAGATAAGTCAAATTTAAATAAGATATATTATTTACAATTATTAAATCATCCAAAATTAAATTATTAAATCATCCAAAATTTTATATTATAAAAATCTTCAGTGCTAGAGAACTTGTGATAAAAATACAACAGTTATATATTGTAAGTGATATTGTAGATTGGCACAATCTTTTTGAATTATTAAGAAATGCTTTCAATGAGAACTACATTGTTCATATACCTTGAAACATTAATGGATCTCATATCCTGGAAATTCATTCTGCAGAATAATTTTTTAGGATAAAAGCTACATGGGTCAAGATGCTTAGTGCAAAAGTTTGTTAAAATGAGATTATTATAAATGTGGTAAAATAGGAATATATTAAGGAAGTTATAGAATACAGTTCCACTGAATATAATGTTATCATAAACATGTCTGTCATAAACCTAATTTAGCATATTTCTAGAATGATTTTATAAGTTAGAAAAAATATAAACCAAAATCTCAATGAATATATTAGAAAGTTTCTAAGACAGCCAAGATATAAGGAACCAGATCAAAGGGAAATTAATCAAGGTGTGGCCAACCTTCCACATGCTATTTTTCCCCTTAGGGTATTTGTTCATTTTCAGCATAGTCATGAGACCAAAAGGTCAGGAAGCTGGCTGATGAGATGCTGACAGGGAAGCCAGGAGAGTTTCAAGGCAACGTCCTCAGGCTGGGACAGAGAGTGCGGCCGTGCCAAAGCAGTCTGGATTTAAAACTCTCAGGTCTTGGTGAGAAGAAAGGTGCAAGTAAGTCACCTCGACAATGTGCACATATTTAACCACCAAACATTTGCCATTTCAGCTGCATATGCCTTAGAGGTAAGAAATCAAGCAGAAAGTGACTGTGAAGAAGAGTGATATTTTCAACAGCCTTCTAGTGATAAGAAAAAAATATACAATTTGAAAGTCACCAAGAATGATGGCTTTAAAATATAACCCAGTCTGTCATTTGGGACCCCCCACTAGAGACTGAAACCCCAGCTGCAAGTCAATGTGGTCCATCAGCTGATCTGTTACCTTTCAGAGAATAGGGTAAACCATCTACAAAGGGAAATAACACTACCTTGAGGCCAAAGATTTTCAGATGTAACATCTGACATTAAAAATACATATTTTCGACATACCAAGAAACAGGATCAAGAGAAAGAACAGGCAACACAAGCAAAACCAAACTCTTCAGAGGACTGTAAGAGAATTCAGAGTTGCAAACATAACATTTGTGATATCCACAACATTACCAAAAAGAAACAAAACCTCCCCACAATGACCCCCAAAATATGACCCACTCGAGAGAAATGACAAAATAGCAACCATCCACAAGAAACCCTAGATGTTGAAATCGGCCTTGGAGAATTTTATAACTATAGAACTATGTTGAATGATGGGAAAGAAATGCTACTGACTTCACATTAAAATCAATGGCACAAACGAGTTAAGGGAATGACATTTTAACAAAGTGTTAAAAGAAAATTATATGAGGAGGGACCCCCAAATATCCAGAACTTATTTATAAAAAATGTGTATTTATTCTTATATGTTTAAACTTCAGTCAAAGTACTCTCCATCTGATGCAATACACTGATGGAGATGTGCTTTCTACTGCTCAAGGCAGTTTTCTAACTTATGGATTTTGATGCCTTTTAGTGCATCTGCCATTGTAGTCTCACCTCTTCCACACCAGCAAAACACTCCCCTCTGAGGACTTTTTCATCAGGGAAAAAAAGGAAAAAAATTGCTCAGGGTAAAGTGGAGATCAGGTGAATAGAGAGGGTGGGGCACAGGAGTCGTATCCTCTTTGGTCAAAACTGCTGAACCTTCAGTGAGGTGTGGGCAGGTGTGCTTGTAAATCACCCATCATGAGATGGGCAAACACACTGAAAGAGTCCTCAGAAAGATCCGCCGAAGTTGAATGCAGCCTCTCACAACAGTGCAGGCTGATAGATACACTGATACAGATGGGTTCCTAGAACACTCACCTAGTGGGTAAAGCCGGTACTACAAGGGGCCTGCCTTCTAGAAGGTAATTTCAGGCTTTTTGGGGTCCCCCTTTGTGTATGCAATATGAATATTCATTGTAGAAGCAAAATTAATATATTTTTAATAAAATATAACTAAGAAGAGTTATTGCTGGCAGGCCTCCACTTAAAAATTTTTTAAAGAAGCCCTTTGGATTGGAAGAAAAATGACAGCAGATAGAATTTGGCTCTCTAGGATAAAATAAATTTCAAAATTTGGTAAATGTCAAGGTGATTGTAAATATCTCAAAATACAAGTACTATTTAAAGCAAAAACATGACATTTTTTTGTGGAGTTGGTTATGCATGCTATATATATTACGTAACTGTAGCTTAAAGGATGTAGGGTAATAAATGGACCTGCATGACATCAGGGTTCCTACATTCCTTTTGTGACATAGTATAATATTAACTAACTTGGCTGCAAACCATGATAAATGTATATTGAAATATCATGAGAAACAATTAAAAATAACACAAAAATAAAACTAACATATTGATAGAGAAATTAGGATGAAGGGAACAGAAAACTGAAAACAAATATGGGAAGGAGACGGTGTAAACAGCAAATGCATAATAAACTGTCAGTCCTAAGTACAACCATCTTAATAATAACGTATTAGTGTTTAGTGTAGTAAACTCTTTAATGAAAAGTAGAGATTGCCAGAATAAATTCAAAAAGCAAGACCTAAAAATCTGTTGTCAGAAATGATGATATAAAGACTGAGGGAAGTTGAAATTAATAGAAAAGATATATTATACAAACAGCAAGCATGAGAAGTCTAGAATCACTATTTGCATTTAGATAAACTGGATAAATTATCTGCATATTAGATTAAATTTTGGGTAACACCCAAAATAAAGGGTGTTACCAGAAGAACACTTACAGCAATAAAAGACCAAACACATAAGGATGAACTAAAAATTATAAACGTGTAGGCACCTAATGCCGAAATCTCAAAATACTCAAAGCAAAAGTTGATAAGATTAAAGAGAGAAATTTTTTTGCATAGTTGAAAATTTAACTCTTCTATTTTGTCAGTTAACAGGACAGAACTCGGGAAGGCACAGGTGATCCGAGAAGCACTGCCAGCCACCTCGGTCTAGCTGATATTTATAAAATCCTATATCCAGCAACCTTAAAATAATCATTTTTTCAAGTGCACAGTGCATATTCATCTATACAGATTACATTTTACACCACTAAACAAGTCTATATAAATTAACAAAATCAAATTATACAGAATATATTCTCCAAAACTAGGGAATATTAGGCAGTAAGATACCTAGGAAAATTTTAAATACTTGGATACTACACTACATACTACTAAATAATGCAAGGGTCAAAGAAGAAATTGCAATGGAAATTATAAACTATTTCCAACTAATTGATAAGGAAATTTAGCATAATAATACATATGGAATGTACTTCTCCAAAGAGAATATACAGATCACCAAGAGACATATGAAAACATGTTCTATATCCCTAATCATCAGAGAAATGTAACTGAAACCACAATGGGATATCACCTCAAACCTGTCATAATGTCTGTCATTAATAAATCCACAAACAAGAAGTGCTACCCAGGATGGGAAGAAAAGGGAGCCCTCATGCACTGTTGGTGGGAATGCAGACTTGGTGCAACCACTATGGAAAACAGTGTGAACATTCCTCAAAATATTAAAAGTAGAACTGTCTTATGACTTAGCAATTTTATTTCTGGGTATATGTCCAAAAAAAACCCCAAACACTTATTTTAAGTAATATATGCACCCTATGTTTTTTTGCAGCATTCTTTACAATAGCCAAGATGTGGAAGCAACCCAAGTGCCCATCAATAGACAAGTGGATAAAGAAGGTGTTATTCATACACACACACACACACACACACACACACACCAAAGTATTACTTGGCCATAAAAAATAAAATCTTATCATTTGCAACAGCATGAATGGACTGAGAAGGTATAATGCTAAGTGAAGTAAGTCAGATGAAAAAAGACAAATACTAGATGATTCACTTATATGTGGACTCTAAAGAGCAAAATAAACACAAAATATCAAGAGACTCACAGCTGCAGAGATCAGGCTGATGGTTGCCAGGGCAGGGAGCAGAGTTGGGTGAAAACTATGATGGTATTAACTACTGATCAGTAGTCACAAAATAGTCAAACAGCCAAAAGAATTTAAAGTGCAGCATAAGGAATATAGCCAATAATGTTGTAATAACAGTGTATAGTGCATGATGAGTACTTGAAATACCTGGGGGACCACTTCATAAAGTACATGACTGTCTAACCACTATTTGTACAACAGAAACTAATATAAAAGAATATTGAATATAAAATATAATTGAAAATAAATAGGTAAACATTAAAAAATATATGGGATAAAGGTAAATAGTGCTTAGACGGGAAAATATAGCTATAAAAGAATATATGAGAAGAGAAAGATGTTTAAAATTAATGAGTGGGTTCTGGCCAGGTAGCTCAGTTGGTGTGAGCTTCATTCGGATATGCCAAATGTGAGGGAGTCCATCCCTGGTCGGGGCACATAGAAGAAGCAAGCAATGAATGCATAAATAAGTAGAACAACATTTTTTTCTTTCTCTCCCATCCTCTCTCCCTTCCTCTCTCTTTAAAAAAATCAGTCAATAAATAAATTTAAATTAATCACCAGAGATTTTCATCTTCTTAAGAAGACAGAAAAAAAAGAACAAATTAAAGCCAGAGTAAGTAGGAAGGAAAAAATAACAAAGAGTAGAAATCAATGAAACAGTGAAAAAGAATAGTGAAAATTAACAAAGCTAGGCTTAGCAATATTGATAAAATACATAAGAGTGAAGACAGAATCCCAATATCAAGAATAAAAGAGAGATTAGTATTATGGATTCCACAGATATTAAAAGCATGTAAGATAATTTTATTACCAAGTTTATGCCAACAAATTTGTAAACATAGATGAAAAAACAAGCACTTAAAAAATACGACTAGCTCAAACTGGTACAATATAAATAAAGCAGAAAAATTTGTTTAGTCTTATATGTATATTAAAGATAATGAATTTGTTATCCAAAAATCTTTTATAAGCACTCCAGGCTCCTCACATGGTCACTGGAAAATTCTCTCCAATATTAAGGAAGAAATATTGCTGGTCTTATACTTATTCAGAAGTAGAAGAATAGGAAACAACTACTAGCTTATTTTATAAAGCCAGCACAATCATAACATTAAAATCTTATAAGGAGAGTACAAGAAAAAAATTATAGCCCCAAATTCTCATTAATATTGTTACAATACTACCAAAATACTAGCAAATCAAGTAAAGCACCATATAGAAAGGCTACTACATCATGAGTATGTAGGCTTATGTCAAGAACACAAAATTCCATTTAACATTTGAATTAAACCATTGTAACTTGCCAATTTGACATTATAATAAAAGAGAAAAATTCAATACTGTACAAAAAGCATTGGTCAAAATTTAATAATCACTGATGCTAAAAAATAACTCTCAACAAGCTAAAAATTAAAATTAACTTCCTCAATCTGATAAAGATATCTCTGAAAAATCATGTGAAAAATATAATATTCAATGCTGCGATATTTAATCTTTTCTACAAGTGAGAGCAAGGCAAAAATTCTCCTTCTCATGACTTCTATTCACCTCTGTACTGGGGAATCCATAGTCACAAGACAAAAAAGGCAGACTCCACAAAGGAAGACACCAAACTGCCTTTTTGCAGGTAACAAGATTAGTTATGTTGAAAAATTCTATCAAATATTTAAAACAAATACAGAACTAAAGGTTAAATTTAGTGATGCTGCAGGGCACAAGGTTATATAAAAAATGAATTGGACTTTTGTATGTCGGTAGCAAATAGTTGGGAAGTGAAATTTTAAAAACAACTCCCTTTACCATAGCAACCCAAACCAGAATAAGTCATAAATTTAACAAAAGAGGTGCAACATTTCTACCCTGCAAACCAAAAAAACTTTTAAGAACATTTTAAGATCCAAATAAACAAATTGTTCTTTGATTGGAAATTAAAAATTTTATAACAAAATGCAGAAGATTTAGGCTATCCAAAGCTGTACTGAAAAACTACAAAGCTTAGAGGACCTGACTTGATTTACTACAAATCAAGACAGTGTGGTACTGTTGTAAACATTGATAAATAGAACAATGAAGTAGAACAATGGGCTCACAAATAAATCCCCACTTTCAACAAAGGTACCAAATGCAATGGAAGGAAAAGTTTTTTGGATTTTTCAGCAAATAAATATATGCTTGGGGAGAGGGAGAGAGGGAGGGAGAGAGAGGACCTTTTTCTACCATCAAGATTCTTTTGGCTGGCCTAATAATACAATTAGCAAGAAAACATAATCAAATCTAATACACATATAACATGTCTTGGGAACCTCACATACATGAGAGAGTCAGAAACCCCACCTGCCTGAGGGGACCTAGGTTTGTAAGTGTCTTTGAGCTAGGGATGAGAGAGTGCACCTTGGGACTTCAGAGTGTTACTGCAGGATAAGATCAAATGTTTAGTAAATAGAAGTTTGCCCCGCCATATAGGTGGGTCAAAAAGATTATCACTGATAATCTCTTATTATGGGCAAGACCCCTAATTCAATTCCTTTTAGGTTGTTAAAGGGAGTGGCAGAAGTTTCTATTGAGTCTGAAGCTGAAATTACCTTTAGCTCAAAATAATTTGCATACCACTGTGGCATGTCTTAGAATGGCTCATTCTGAACCCCACAATATATATAAGGGGAAAAATAATCCTTAACTCCTAAGTTATATCCTAAGCATAAATTAAGATATATTATAGATCTAAGTATAAGTACCGGAATTATACATTTTTTCAAAGAAAAATATAAGAGAATATATTTTTGACTATAGGTAGAAAAAAGTTGCTTAAACCTATAATAAAATTTAAAATTTGGATAAAGAATTGAATAAACACTTTATAAAAGAAGATATACTAATGGCCAATAATTCCCATCTTCAGTATTTACCCAAGATAAAAGGCATGCCCATGAAAAGACTTGTGCAAGTATGTTTTTAGGAGCTTTAGTCACAATAGCCCCCAAATGAAAATAACCCAGATGTTCTTCAGCCAGGAGAATGGATAAACAACTGTGATATAGTCATATAATGAAATCATATTTAGTAATAAAAAGGAGCAAATTATTTTATATCAGCAATAATATGGATGAATCTTCAGACAATATAGGTGTTTCAATATTATGATAATATTAATTACCTGTTAGATTTACTGCAATCTCAATCAAAATCACAGTAGGATTTTATTTTGGTGGAAAGGACTAGTTACTCCAAAATATATATGGAAGTGCAAAGAGCCAATGATAGCCGAGTCAATCTTGAGAAGACCAAAGTTTGAGGCCTTACATTGGTATTAATCAAGGTTTAATGTAAAAGCTATTGTCATAAATAGAGTGCTGTGTTGGTGCAAGGATAGACTGACAGACAAAAGAAACAGAGACTCCAAACTGACCGCTGCCTGTTCAAAAAGATGAGACCAGTGCAGTGAGAGAAAAAATGGGTTTTTAATAATGATGCCAGTTCATTTGTATGGGAAATAGTGCAGCTTTAACTCTACCTTGTCTTACACAAAAATTAATTTGCAATGAACTGTTGATATACCGTAAATGCAAAGGATAAAACTTGATGTTTCTAGCAATAAAATAATGAGAAAATGTCTTTATGACTTTGAGATAAGCAAAGATTTCTTAAATAGAATGCAAAAACCTAACAACAAAGAAAAAGACTGATAAATTAGATAGCATTAAAACTGTTATTCTGTTCTTCAAAGAACATCATTAAGAGTGAGAAAGCAAACCACAGAGTGGTTTTGTACTACGAAAAAGTATTCGTAGTATAAATATTTGAAAAAAAGGCATACCCAGATTTAAAACAAAAATAAGAACAAAATACGAAATAATAATATTCCTAAAAATATTTAGGAAAAATGGCAAGAAAACCAATAGAAAAATAAAAAGGATTACACTCACACCAGCATGACTAAAATAGTGATCGATCGGTAGCACTTAGTGTTGGCAAGGACGTGAAGGGACGAAAACTCACATACGCTGCTTTGGAAATGTACTGAAATAACTGGGTATGAACCGTTGGGAAAGCTGTTTGATAATAGCAACAACTGAAAGTATCCACACCTAGTAACCCAACAATTCTTTTGCAAGGTTTATTTGTAACAGAAATATATGTATAGGTGCAGCAAAATCATACCCAAAATATTCATAGAAGCTTTATTCTAATAGCCCCATACTTGAAATACCTCAGATATCCACCTATATTAAAATAAAAAGTAAATGTTCTATTCACATGTGATATTATTCAACAACATTAATGAACAGACTGCTTCTATATGCAAAAAATGTGTGACTCTAATATGCGTAATGTTGAGCAACAATAGTCAAACACAAAGGAGTACCTATTCATGACTTCATTTATATATATGTATTTCAAGAACAGAAAACCAATTGATAATAGATGCCAGTATAATGGTTATCTTAGGGTTAAGGACTAGGCATACAAGGTCTTTGGTGGTGTCTGGTAATTAAACCCATGGAACAAAAAAATGTGTATATACTACCATATAAACAGAGCTAACAGCTTTGTTATAACAGCTTTATAAGCTAACAGCTCTCAGATGCTTTTATTCTTTCTTTCCATTCCCCCCGTCTCACCACTTTTTTAGTGTGGATAACTTTGCCTCTGATTTCATAAAGAGAACTTTGAATATTGAGAAAGACCTTTAGTTTCTTGTACTCACATGTATGAGCACCTGTATATGCATAAATATCAGTTTCTCTTTTTAAAATCAATCACACCCTTGTAATCTCTGTGTGATATCTTTTATATCCACAAGGATATAGAATTTACAGAATTTGCACCAGTGTTATTTATTCTTAACATTTATTGTCCTGTTACATCTCATTGGCTTAGGATGATGGTCTTTTTTCAAAAATTATTTTAGAGAGAGAAAGGGGGAGGAATAGAGAGAGAGATTGAAAGAAAGAGAGAGAAAAACAATGATTTATTGTTCCACTTATTTATGCATTCATTGGTTGATTCTTTTATGTACCATAACCAGGAATCAAACCCATAAACTTGGCACATCAGAAGGCTGCTCTAACCAACTAAGCTATCCAGCCAGGGCAGGATGATGGCCTTTTAATAATAAAATTAAAACACTTCCAAACATTATTTATCCTCTATTCTCATTTAGTTATTAATTTCTTTTTCTGATGAAATTCTTCAGTGCTACTTCCAAAGAATAATTTATATTTCTGGTCTTGTTTTCTTTGTATTTGTAGTATTTACTATAGCTGTGTAAAATATTACCCAAAACTTAGTGGCCTAAAATATCTAGAATATTTCATTTGCATTTTGAGAAGTGCTCAACAGGAATAACTCATCTCTGCTTCAGATGTATCAGCTGGAACAGCTCAAAAGCTAGGAGCTAAAATCATTCAAAAGATTGCTCATTTAAGCAGTTGGTACTGGTGTTAGCACTGAGATGTTATCTGGGTCAGTTGGCCAGAATACCTATAGTCCATGTGACCTAGGCTTCTTTACATTGTGGTTGGTAGGTTGCAAGAACCAAGGGTGAGAGAGAGAGACAGAGAGACAGACAGACACACAGAATATCTTTATTTCCTTTTATCATTTAAACTTGAAAATTGCAGCATTCTGTTCATTGAGACAGTGACAAAGTCCTACCCTGGCTTGAGGAAGTAGACTCCACCTTTGATGAGGTGTACCAAGATTCTGAGAGAAGATTTAAGGTCAGAAATATTGTTGTGTTTACTTTTGGAGGAAAAAAGAAGTGTACCAGCATGTTTCATACGTACCTCAAATCTCTGTAGTCTGATTATCATCCCCACCATTGCAAAAAAAATGTCTTGCAAATATCGAAAGAAATACAATTGTCAAATCATATGGCATTTCTTTCCTTCTAATCTTACTTTGTTTACCTGCAACATTTGGTAGGGTTAAACACTTCTTTCTTCTTGATACACTTCTACCTTGGTTTCCTGGGCATCAGTTCTCTTGATTTTCTTTGTACGATACACCTGTGCCTTCTCAGTCTCCATTTAAGTTCTTTTTCTTCTACCTATCTTTTATATTTTGATGTTTCCCAAAGTTCAATCCTTAGCTCTCCTCTCATCACTCTAATCTCTGTAAGAGGTCACATGTGGTCCCATAACTTAATCTATTATATGTAGGTAATCCACAAATAGTCTTGAACACTGTAATGAAAGTTGAACCAATATAACCAACCTCTGTGTTTTTCTGTCCTACAGGGAGCTCAAAATCTACTTCTTCAAAACCAACCTTATCTTACTCATTTAGTCCTCCATCTCCTCCCCCCAGCTCTGCCTCCCCACCTATCTTCCTAGATGCTGGGTGTCATTCTTGATTCCTCCCTTCTCCATATTGCAAAATTATATTGTTACTATAGGTAGTTAGCTAATTATTAATAAAAGAAGGAAACAAGGGAATCGGAGATTGTTTAGCCTAATCTTCTTGAGAGCAATAGTCTGTTGCTTAGCTGGGAAGTCACAGCTGCTCACTCCCAGGGTATCACAGCTTTGCTATATCAAGGATTAACACCCCTCCCATTCCCCTTCAGTACCAGCTTGTTGTGGGGCGCAGGGGGAAATAAGCACATGCAATAGAGGTCAAAATGGTGCAGGGAGAGGTGCTTGACCATAGAGGCCTAACCTGGGGAAAGGATCAATTGGCTAGGGGGTGGCCTTATCGGAAGCCAGCAAAAACTTGGGAAGATAGTTGGTTTTTTGAATAAGCTTCTGGTCCTTCCCAAATCCAAGATAATATAATCCCAGGGAACAAGAAAGAACTCTTGGTGACCCCCTGCTGGTCTTGCAAATTCATGCATTCTGTCTCTATGTTCACATGACCCTAGCAGCCACGTGGCCAATGGCTGCATGGACTCCAAATGTAGGCTCTGGGTGGGAGCCTGGATACCACAGTACAGCAACAGATTGCAGCAACACAAGCAAAGCTAGCTGGGTGGTGAACATGCTGGACTGGACACAGATTTAATATGGCACAGAAACTCTGGACACTGGCCTTTGTTTTAGCCTTGCTGAAGACACAGTTGGACTTTTTTCATGGCTGGACAGCCAGAGATGGGACACAGGGGCAGCCTTCCACCTGAATAAATCTTGCCACATTACAATCTCCCATGCAAGGGTCCATGAAATGCTTTTTTCAAGATCCCACTTCCACAGGCAACAATATTATAGCCATGCTCCATTATTTCCAGCTCCTTATAATCTCACTGTTTTTTCTGTGGTTGACTTGGCACAAACTTTTATTATTTCTCTCATGGACCACTGAAATAGTCTTAAATGTGTTTTCCTTACTGTGCCCTCCAATTCACACTCCACACTGCAAGCAAAATGATCTCTTTAAAATGCAAAGTGATCATGGTACTCTTTTGAGTACAATTCCTCAGTGGCTTTCCATTGTATATACCACAGTATGAAATCCAAAGTCCTTCAGTGCAGAACAGATTCCTCAAGCTGTGGCTCTGACCCATTCAGTTTAGACCAATTTTTTATTCTAACCAAAGTAATAATAGTATCTATCATTTATAATACTCAATGTATAGACTGTATTCATGATCTTATGTAAACTTCATAACATTCCTTTTTGTTAGGAATTAGTTAATATGTAAAGATATTTACTTATAATGTAATATTTCATAATTAATTAATCTGTAATAAGTTGTAATATGATTATTACAACTGTACAGAGGTAGAAATTGATATTAAAAAAGTAAAGTTATTAGCCCATCATCATACAACTAGTTAGTGGCATAGCTGAGTAGGTTTCAAGAACAGGTGAGTCTGGTCTTAGAGTCCAGTGCTCTATCTTCCACACTGCAACCACAAGTAAACACTTGAAGTTCTCTGAATGTGCTACGCTTTTTGATCCAGGCATTTTTTACATCTAGGTGACTGTTCCTCTGCATTTATATAGACAAGAGAAAGTTGAATCACTTTTTTTAGTCACCATAACCTATAATCTAAGGAAATTGAATGGTCACCCAATAACTGGTCATATTTTAGGCAGCATATCTAAATTCTAGAATAAGTGAGAAGTGAACTACACAGTCTTCTTTGCATTTTCATGATATTAATGCTTGAAACCTTGACTATAAATGAATATTTCTTGACAATTAGTTGATATTAGTCCAAACTTTACAATGAATTACGTAGTGTGCAGTGCATTATAAAGATTTTTTAAAGTAATTAAACTAAGGCATGAACATTTTCAAGATGATAATTAGAAAGTCGTGAAATTTATTTATTTTGTACTTGGGGGAGACAGACTCATAGCAAGTTACTTGCATAGAGACAGAAAAACAATGCATTTTTTATTAGAACTGAAGGTCTTACAGTGATTTCAAATATGCAGATAGCTAAGAGATACATATTTATGCTGTTTGGAGGATGCTCCATGTCATTTTGACAGGAAAGCCAGAGACAAGCAGATACAGGAAGACATCACTATATATTCTCTGCTGACCTTTCCTGTAACAGTTGTTCAAAGGTACATATTCTATTTAGAGATGTGCATATACCTTCATGGGAAACACTAAATTATATCAATGTCCATTTCCTATTTTTGTCCTATTTAGTATATACTAAAGCAATTTTCCCATGCTTTGTTCTTGATAAGATATATGAATCCAATCAGCTTTTGCATAGTGAAAATGAGCAGTAAGAAAATATTCTCATTAAAGATGTTCTGTATTCTCTTCTGTTTTTATAGCTCAGTACTGAAGACCTTCCTTTTTTTTTGATAATGCCTTATGAATCAAGCACTACAGCTAACATTTCTTCTTTCTTTGGCTTCAGTGATAAAAGTGTGTGTACTTCCTGTTCAGATATTCTAACCTATTTTTAAAGAATTAAGTGGATCATTTCATTGTGAACATGGACCATCAAATTAACTGCACTGAAATTCAATTTGCTTCTCTGTAACATGGAATAACAATAGCAAGTTCATGAGTTTTGGTATTGAACAGAAAACACTTGATGTATAAACTGACAAGTTGTGAGTATTCACCACCTGTAAACTCAAAATTATTTTCTCCAACAGCCCAGTCTTAGAAAGACTCATGTTTAAGGGCTACTTTCTATGATGAAAGAACTTAAAATATTTACAATGTTTTAGATGACGTTGAGCATGTTCAGGGTGGTATGGCTGTAGAAGGTACTTGCAATGTTTTAAAACTAAATTTGTTCAGGAGTAAGAAAATATTTTCTATTATTTGCTTATCTATAAAATAAGGTTAATAACAATATCCAACTTACAGGGTTGTTGAAGTATTCAGTAAAAAAATTACATAAAAATTCATAAGAAGAGCACAAGGGTATATGGCAAGCACTCAGTAAAGATATTGTTATTATTAACATTGTGTAACCAAGCTCACAAGCAAACATTTGGAGGCAATAGGGACCAATATAGAAAATAATCTGTTGTTCTCATTATATGAGGTTAGTTGGTTTTCTCCAGTGAGTACGCCCCAAGATAACAGGCTATGAACTTGGATGAAGTTTGGCCAGCATATATAAAAATTTCCTCTTCTCCTTTTGCTCTATTTGCTCTATAAACACATTTTGAGAATTTCCTAAACATGATATTTGATTAGTATCAGTCTAGTGAGCTTGAATTTATAAGAAAAATGGATTTCTCATTAGAAAGAAGACAATCCATCAACTAGGAGACCGAGTAAACATAAAGAGCTGTGAGGATTATTTACTTATACAATTAGATGCTGTTTCTTATGTGCTATACAATGTTCTAAGTGCTTTGACAATCTAAACTAATTTAGTGATAATAACATGTGATTACCATAGCCTCCATCACTGTTTTCATTTTACTATAGGAATCCAATCAGAATTTCTATAAGAAAAGTGAGGCATACAGGGGTTAAGGAAATTTTGCAAGGTCACATTGCTAATAACAATTTCATTTGAACACAAATAGTCTGGGTCCAAATCTCTATCTGTTAAGTACTATGTAGGCTGTTTCTAGCAACTTTATGCTGTAGATCTAAATCCTAGAACAAGTGAGAAGTGAACTAGAAGATCTTCCTGGCATTTTCATGACATTTTATGCTAGGAACCTTCAGATAAACTTGAATTTTCCCTCTTTAATAGTTTCCTTTGCATTCTGGCCAACACCCCCCTCTTAGCCTATTCTTCTAGTGGGTCATTGACTCAATCCCCTGTAAGAATGTTAACTTTACTCCCTCACCATTCCTTAGCCAGGCTAGTGTGGTTGGTGGAAAACACTTGGTTCTGGGGATGAAAATTCAGGTATTGTTTTCCTTGCTGTGTGAACTCTACTTATTCCACCGTTTTCCACAACCCATTATTTTTTATTTGCATTTTATAAGGGAAGTTGCATGGTTAAGTAAGTGGGAAATGCTAAGCTAAGCAAACTTAAATAGAATTTTTAAATCACAGTACTTCTAAAATTGTTATACTTTATATATATTGTGATTCTTCATAGAGCGACATGAGAAAATTATTTCACAAACTTCATTTTGACTGAAAGTGTTTTTATATAGAAAATCTCAAAATTTTATGCAAATGATGTTTTAAAGAAAATATTTCAGAAATACTTTATTAGTTTATCTCTAAGACATTTTTTATTTTTGAAGAAGAGCTTTTTTATGATTCCAACTAGATAAAAATTTTGTCCTTACAAAAAAAATAACAAAGAAAATAGCTTGTATTTGCATTCATTTTGATTTGTTATTATGTTTTGAGGCTAAATCTGATGAAATACCTAGAAAATTTCTTCCTTAAAAAGCCGGACAGTAAGTTAGAAAATCAGGCTGAAATTCATACTTAAACTAATACAGTGCATCTTCTTGCAAAGTGTGTCTCATTTCTTAATGGCAGAAAATCTATATTACTCATCCCCATGTCCTCTTTGTCTAGCACAGTTTTTTGCAAAGAATAGGTTTAGACAAAACAAAAGTAACATGATGGAGCTTTTTCAGGAAATTCTAAGTAGCAATGCCCACTTTTCAGAAATATTTCAATGACTCAAAATATGTACCTCTTAAGTCCAAGAAAAGCTTGATTGTTGACCAAATATGGAAAAAAATAGTATGCCTATTATTAAGTAGAAAAACAATGTGTGAAATCTGAATAGAAGTATTTAAAATAGTGTGTTTGCAATGTGTCATTTTGCTGGTTCTCTAAGTTACAAAATAACTTCAATTCAAAATTAACTTAAAAAAAAAACCTGATCAATTCTCTCATCGTAATGTGATGATTTTTGCACCTGAAATGTCTCTTGAAGCCCAAGACCTTCAGTTTATGAAGCTCAACGGTTTATATTGAATTTCTAGAAGCAACACCAAAGATTTATTTAACAAGCCTTATTGAGTGTATACTGTGCAGTCACTCACTTTCCTTTCTCTCACCAAAGTTCAATATTTTATGGGTCCTAGAGTTAGCAGTCAGTACCCTGATATCCAATTATCTTAATTTAGACCATTATAGATATAATGGTTTTGTGAAAATATGCTAACTTCTCTTGTGAGATATAGAAAGACACATGACATTAATTTTATTTGCGTCAGTTATGCAATTGTATAATTAGTGCAATTTTTAATATTGCTATGAAAAACACGGACACCCCTGAATACTATAAGCTCATCTGGATCAGTGTCCAATATTTTAAAATTGGGAGTTTTGGAAAAGCTCCAAAGGAGGGAGTAGATATCAAAGGTACACGGCTGTGGCCCTGTGAATCCACCCAGGCTGACAGCGTTGGCTATAAAAGTGCTGTTTACACCTGCAGGAGCTGCAGATACAGGATTAGAACATACAAAGAAAGCATCTTTGTCCAGAACCAGATTTCCAGCTTGCCCGTGTCACCTGATAACATTCGGGCACAAGCATTTCTATTTTAATGCCCTGTTTCAACATACTGAATCGCTCTGTTGTGTTTAGATGTGAATGATATGAATATAACTCTTCCACAATTGTGGAATATGGAATTTGTTAAAACTATTCTCTCTTGTTATTTATTCTTTTCTTCCCTTTCTGTTTGTCTCTTTTTTCTCATAGTCGTATAGTGACATAGTTGTTTAAAGTTTTTTCCCCACAAATATTTTTCAATATGTAATTCTCTGACTTTAAAATAGTAAGTGATGATAACACATATCGAGATTCTAATTATCTAGCTGCAAGGTATGTGTTGTTACTGACTGTAAAAGCTTCAAATGCTTGGTCGGTTTTTCTTCCTCTTGATATCAATTGTTAGATTTAAAAAATAATTGTGTGTTCAATACATTTCTATCATGAATTCTTCAAAACAATAGCAAATCTCTCCAAATGCAACCTACTTCCTTACTAAAGATAATATTTATTTAAAATTCCTTTAATAGACCCTATCAAAAAATATATCCCATGCACTGTTACATAGAAAGATATTAGATGTCAAAATAAAAATAAGAAGACCAATAGTAAATATATTGTGACTTAAATAGTGACTATTATTCTAGCTTAATTCTAGAATTATACCATATAATGAGATACATATTCTCCAAAACCCCCACATATAAAAGCAAATTTCACTTTTCTTTAGATAATAGAATTTTAACTTTATTTTGAAAGTAATGCCAAAATAAAATAACTATAACCCAAACAAGGCAGTTACCATAATATATGTATAAAATTTTTGAAATTTACTTAAGAATTAATAGAAACCTAAAGAAGCAGGACCAAATGGCTGAGACAGTTTGCAATAAGAAAGGACCCACATATGACCAGACATTTGAGTAATATGACATGGACATAAAGTAACTATTATTGATATTTTTATGGAAAGAGATAAAAATGTCAAGAGACAACTGGTCTGCATTAAAAAATCTTCATGTAGAAAATATAATAATGGAAATAAAGAACTTGATAGACTTGTTATAACAACAAATTAGACCCACTGAAGAGAACAATAATACATTAGAAGGCAAAGCAATAGAAGTTTTCCAAATTGACACACACAAAGAAATAAAATACGAAAACACACAAAAGAGTGAAACGGGCATAGTGAAAAGATTTAATGTAAATATAATCAAACTTACAAAGGAGGAGAAAAGGGAGTGGAATAAAAGTAATATTTCAAAAAGTATAGTGGATGGGAATCTTTTAAAGCTGATTAAAGATATCAGTCAGTGTGATTCAAGGATTTCTATGAATTTAAGAAGAAATGGCAAGAAGACCACCGCAAGGCACCTAAGAGTAAAATCTGCTTTAAAATATTGCAGAACTTCAGAGTAGCCAGAGAGAAGTCACTCCACTGATAAGAGAACATCAGTGAGAATGATGGCTGACTCACCAACAGGAGTGATAAAGCCAAAGACATCAAATTTCATTGTTAAAGTCCTGAAAAAATGTAGCTGCCAATCTTAGATTCTACACAAAGCAAAATTGTTCATTAGTAAGTAATACAAAATAAATTATTTCTAGACAAAGATTGGGATGGTTTATTGTTAGCAGACACACTCTTTAGAAAAGACTAAAAGGCACTCTTCAGACAGAAGGAACATGACCTCAGATGGAATCACAGAAATGCAGAAAGGATGAAAAAGCACCAGAGACAGTAAATACTAGAAAACACTACTAGAAGTCTGAGTATATTAGTCAGAATCTAGCCAGGAGACAGAAACCAAACCAGTTACTAGCACAGAGAAAACTTAGTGTAAAGATTTGTCCACTCATCAAAGACAGCTAACTATTAAAAGAGGTAAAAGAAGACTATAGGGGTCCTTAAGTAGCACGTACAAGCAAACAAAATAATCGTTGTTATTCTTATGGTGAAAGAGAACCGGAGACAAAGGAACTGAGAACTCAAGAGACAGTCCCTCCTACTCCCCCCCACCCCTTATCCCAAAGCTGAGACTCAGACATTTTATTTCATTTATTTTATTTTTTAAGTATATTATATTGATTAAGCTCTTATAATTGTCCTGCTTCCCAACCCCCCCCCCCCTTATTTCCCTCCGCCCTGTGGACGCTTCAGTCATGGACAATGTCCAAATTCTAAGCAGCCTATGTTTTTCCTTTTTACCTGAAACACTCTGCTGTTTCTCTTTGGCATATCCTGATGGTCAGCATCACTGCACTTGAGCTTTGGGACCATTATTAAGGACTATAAGGATGACTTGAACCCAAACACTGTGACACTGAGAGGAATACTAAGTGTCACACAGGAAAGCAGTGGTATACAGTGTGGACACACTAGGAAAGGGATGATTTACCTCCCAAGTGGAATGGAACAGGACAGTGCAAGATTTCATCATGCTACTCAGAATGGCAAGCCATTTACAGCTTAAAAATTGTTTATGCCTGAAGCTTTCAGACAATGAATACTTTTGGATGCTTGTTGACCATGGGTAACTGAAACTGTGGAAAGTGAAGCTGTGGATAAGAGGGGACTTACTGTAATAAAAAGAAAGCTAGAAAACCTCCAAATGCTGTGAAATTAGGCCTTACACTTGTAAATAACTCATGGGTTATTTTGAAATAAATATTAATAGGACAAAAGCCCCTTTCTCAGGCCCTCTTTCCCAGAGCTGTCTGGACCTCACAAAGCATGGCAGACCCTAACTCTTTTATGAGCCTTTACTCTAAGGACCAGAAAATTACTGGAAGCCCCATGGAGTTGCAGAAGCTCTGGGAACTTGTGTAAAAGGACATTCAACACAAACATAATGTTTCATAATTTGTAGTATTGTTATAATATAATTAATAATGTGGACCTAAAATATTCACAGCAAATTCCACAACAACCAGATGACTGGGCCCTGCACCCAAAGATAATATTGAAACAAGTGTCAGCCCAACTAGAACGTCCTGCTCTACAGCCACCCCATTAACCTGAGAAAAGCTCAAAGCCCCCACCCCTTGGGGCCGGGGCTGGTGCCTTCCTCCACATCTAGCCCTTTCCCTCCCTTGGGAAAGTAAAAATAAAACCTTTATTCTCTGCACTTTCTGCTCTTTGTGAGTTCTTTCACAGACTATGTCACTGACCACCCTAACAAATATAATATTTTGAAAAAATTACTTATCAAAACATGCAGGAGCAGCAAAACAGGTATGTTTTGGTATGAACCCATAAATTAGAAAATAAAAATGCTAAAATTTAATGATTATAATAATATACCTTAAAAAGCTAAAAAAAGAATAGCAAGTGATCCTCAGAATATGATAGCAATATAAATAGAAGTTAATAAAGTGTTTAAAAATCCATGTAGTCATTTTAAACAGGAGACACACCGATGCACTGGGAGAAGGATGGATTGTGCTCATCGATGCCGTGTTGACCGGTGTAGACTGTGCTGACTGGGAAAAACACGCACTTAACATTTAATTCACCCATACAAGTATAGTTTTTACATGGTTTGTTGACCTAAATGTGAAATTTAGAATAATAAACCTTCTGGAAGATAATATAAGAGAATGTCTTTCTGGCTGTGAGATAGATATTTTTATAGCAGGAAACCAAAAACGTTCATTATAAAGGCACAAATTACAATTAAATTTTATCAAAAGTTTATCAAAAATCTATTACTAGAGTAAAAACCCCCACCACATACCAGATTACAATATCTGATATATGGATATTTTACAAAGGATTTAAATCTAGAGTATAAACAAAATTTGTATTAAGCCTTAGAAAAAGGAATGGGTGGCACAATAGAAATATTAGCAAAAGACTTGAACAAAAGGACCATGTCAGACTGACTAAATAGAACCATATTAAAAGGCATTCGATATCATTAATCATCAGGAAAATACAAATGACTCCCTCAGTGAGATGCCATTCCACTTAGAATGGTTTATAATCCCCCATTACCCACTGTTAGTGCAAATGCAGAGCAACTGTAACTCTCAGGCATTGCTGGTGTATCATCTAATGTAAATTAGATCAACCACTTGGAAAAACATTTTGCAGTATCTACTAAAACTGAAAATACTATGCATCTTATGGTTCTGTGATTCTAGATTAGCTATAAATCTAGCAAAAATGAGAATGAAGACATATACAAGAATGTTCATAGCAGCATTATTAAAAATGTTCCCAAACTAGAAACAAATGTTAAAGACTTTTAACTGTGGAATGAATATCAACAAATGAATGAATAAATGCACTTTATATTGTTGCAAAACGGAAGTAAGAATGAGGAAATCGTGCTTCAAGCAGCAACATGAAGAAACTGCAAATGTAATATTGAGAAAAGGAAGCCAGACACAGGAGAGAACATATAATGTTACTCATGTAAATTACAGAGAGAGACAAAATTAATTAATGGTGACAGAAGTAAAAATATTGTTTCTTTTGGATTGTTGGTGACTGGGTGGAGGCATGAGCAAATATTTGGGGGGTTCTGATACCCTGGACCTGAGTGGTATCTACATGGCTATATCCATTCACTTTATCAAGCTGTATATACCAAAGATTTTTGACATTTTCAAATCATATTTAATTAGAAATGTTATAACAACAATAACATCAACAATAATAAATGTGACTATCATTTGTTGATCTCATTCTAAATTAAGGACATGGTACTATTTAATTATTAGTTCATTTAATTTTTACATTGTTCTCATGAGGACATTGTATTAATTATGCTGGTAAGACATTGATTCTATCAAAGTTAAACAGCTTTTTCCTCCGTGACAGAGCTGGGACTGAAACCCAGGTCTGCTGAGTTCAGAAGGCAAGCTCTAAATCACTCCATAATACTGTTTCCAAATGCTATTTTATATTGCACCCATTAAAGGGAACAGCTGCATGATGAAGGTCTGTTGGTAGAGAATATACAAATGAGAAGTGTGATAAAACATTTAGGCTAGAATGATTGAGTCCCATTTGGGACATAATTGCTGCAATCAAGTAATGAAAGAAAGCAGATAACACAAGCAGAATTACTGCTATTGACTGATGAACCGAGAGCCGAAAGTGTGTACCCTTGGTTAGTTACCTAAAATGTCAACTGGTCACAGGCACCATCAACAAGAGTTTATGAAGTCATCACAAGCAGGGTCATCTGAGAGGTAGGAAAATGCTAAGAAAGACTCAGTGAATGAAATGAAACAACCACAGGCAGCACAAAAGTGGAGTATGGTGGGTTGCTTCTATCTTCTTAGAGAACCCATTTGTTCCCATAGGGTCTGACAAGTTATATAGAACTTTGTGGTTTTGCAGTGGATAGTGGGAAAGGCAGGAAATAGAAAATGACTTGAAAATGGCTTGAAAACCTTAAAATACTCTATAACCATAAGAAGCACC
Organism: Artibeus jamaicensis; assembly: GCF_021234435.1. NCBI lineage: Eukaryota > Metazoa > Chordata > Mammalia > Chiroptera > Phyllostomidae > Artibeus > Artibeus jamaicensis. Next base: position 17,502,586 of record NW_026522025.1, on the reverse strand, counting down.
CTAATTCATTTAGAAAAAATAAAAATAATTTATTTGTAAACTTCAACTGAAACATTTATCAGTGCATCTCAAACGTTCTCCCTAAGTATCCTCAATGGTAGAAGACAGTAAAAGCAAAACCACCAAGGTCCTGGATGAGCCACACAAATTAGACTCTTTACTTCCTTAAACACATCTCTCAACTGGAAGAATTCTGTTCAGAAAGCAAATCAACAAAAATAAATTCTATGGAAGAGTATTTTTAGAGACTGTGGAAGGTGCTCCATTGAGATTAAAGATGGGAGGGATACAGAGAACGAACTTATGGCACTGACAAGTAGCACCAGCAATACTTCAAGTAGTGGCTCCAGAGGTGAACAAGAGCCCTCAGCCCCTGTCAAATCCCAGACATGGCAGCTTGAGGAATACTAGCTGTGAGCAAGTTCTTGGGCTTCTCTAGAGTGACGATAATTTCCTATAGTTCTTAATCTAAAGGTAACAACACAACCTTCTGTTTTCTAGCCCTTTCAACATTTTTATTATCTAATATCCTGAATTAAATTTCTGTCTACTTCTAAAACCTTGAGCTGTTTCTGTTTTTGACTTGATGTTTTATCTAGGACCAATATTCTTAGAGTTTAGGTAGCCAGATGTGTTGAATTTTTATCTCACTTTCTTAACCAGTGTTTATGTTGAAGGACTTCTTAAGAGACTGAATAGCTACTACACTGAGGATATTAAAGGCTTTTATGTGGATCTTAGGGTTTTAACATGCTTTGAATTCTGTGGGTTTTAGGATTATAACATAATTTGAATTCAGTTCTATGTCTCTGAAATCAAGGCAATGACTGGGAATGAGTGGGACCCTGAGAATAAGAACAGTTCCATATGGGCTGATTTGAATATATCTGAGACCTTTGAACCTACACGTTAGCAAGAACCTTTCTTTAATATAGAAGCAATCCTCTCTTTTTTATTTGAGAAAACTAGGCATTCTTTGCTTGAAGAAAACCAATGACCTTACTTAATTTCTATTCTCTATTTCTATTTCTATTCTCTATTTAATTTCTATTATAGAAATAGGATTCTCTCTAATTTCTATTTCTATTCTCTATTTAATTTCTATCCCACTAACTTCCATTTCTATTTGACTAGAATCAAATACCCCAATATGCCCCAGTGGAACAAGTGTAAAGTCTCATTATAGAAGAGAAACCTAGCCACCAATTAATATTTTAAGATTTTGATTTATATTAGCAGATACTGGGAAATGTGTAAGAGAATATATATGGCACTAGATCAAGCAGAATAAAACCATATTACACTGGGATAATTTTGTTGATACAGCTGCACTTAGTTGATTGCTATGGACTGCATTGTGCCCCCTCCAAATTCATATGAGGAAGTCCCAACCCCTAGCACTTTAGAATGTAACAATATTTGGAGATAGATACTTAAAGAGATAAAATTAAATAGTATCTTGGGATAGGCCATAATTCATGTGACCATGGGTAGAGATGGGGCCTTCAAAGAAGGATCACATTAAAATGAAGTTATTAGAATTGGACTCTATCTGATATGATTGACATTCTTATGAAAAGAGGCAGAGCCACCATGGATGAGCCATGAGAACATGGTGAGAAGTGGCCATCTGCGAGTCAAGGACAGAGTTCTCAGGAGAAATCAAACTGTTGACAGCTTGATCTTGGATCCAGTCTGTCGTACTTTGTTGTGGAAGTCCTAGAGAACTAATACATTAATGTTCAGTATTTACTGTGTTAGTACAAACATTCAGGAATGGATTACACAGTTTATTTGATTGACTTGAAACCTCTGGATTCATTTGATAGCTCAGTTCAGTGGTAACTAACATTCTATACCATGGTATTATAGAGAAAAAATGGTGGTTCTTGGGCTACAGGTAAGAATCACCTGGAAGTCTTATTAAAACACAAATTATTGAACCCATCTTGAAAATTTCTGAGGGTTGAGGAGAAAGAATTTGCATTTTTAACAATTTCCCAAGTAATAATTTGAGGCTGCTAGTCTAGCTGCCACAATGTGATAACCACCTAGGCAAGCACACAGGCATTTCATTCATGGAAGAGCCTCTCAATTTCTAGGTGAAGGGAATACCAGAATACGTGAAAAGTTTTAGTGTGAATTCTCCCCGACAATCAGAAATGCTGGTGGGAGACAGTGGGAACAATAGAATCCTGGAGAGTGAAGGTCTAGTGGCAAGATTTAAAATACCAGATACACAATGGGATATAGTTACCATAATAGGCAGTAAAGTCAAAAGACAATCAAAATGTTTTATACACAGAGAGTGGCTCAGTAATCACTTTGTTCCTTGAAATTGAAGAGATGGACAGCCTACTAACTTATGACTTGATCTACATAACATAAAAATGAAACTCTGAGTCTGGTGGCCCAAACTCTGATTTGAGTTGTCACAAAGAGCTTTTCCCCATTCTCCACACCTAAGCTAATTCATAGATCAAGAGTCACTTTATTGAAGGGAAGGTCAAGTTCCCTTGCGCTGCCACAAATAGAATCATAAATCTTCAAACCTTTACTAAAGCAATTGAGAAAATGGAGGGAAATAGACTTGGGAAGGATTACTAAACGGTGCCTCAGACTTGACACTAAACTCCAGGGACCTAAAATAGCACTCCAGTAGGGGCTTATGGAGGTCAGGTATTAAACTTTGAACTAAAATGTTCTCAAAGTGAGTCCCAGTGATTATACAGACATAATCAGTTCCTGAAAGTATAGTTTAAATACACATTTTTGGCAACCAGTAAAATCCCACACTGGCGTCCTGACCTACCATTAGGTCAGTAAGGTCTGGTATTAGAAAGGGTCAAGTAGAAGCCACTGAAAAGTCAATAATAACCAAAATTAAATGTAATTCTGATTCCTGAGCTCATTTTAGAAAGCAGTAATACACGAATAAAGATTTGAAAGATTTTAGGTAGTGATTCCTATAACATCTTTGCTTAATTTACTTTTGGACTTGTGAAGAGACCAATGGGTCCTGGAGAATGTGCATTATCATAAACCTACCAGGTGCTGATGCTAATTGCAGCTTGTATTCCAGATTGATTTCTTATTTGGAGAAAATCAGCATAGCCTCTAGCATTTGGTATGGAGTTATTGAGCTGAAAAATGCCTTTCTTATACTGTTTAGCAAGGACCATGATCAGCAGTTTGGTTTCAACTCACAGTGACAATTGTGTGCCTTTGCCGTGTTACCTCAGGGCTGTGTTAGCTCTGTGGCTCTCCTATCATGATCTAGAGGACAGGAATATCAGTCAATTGGCATTTCCAAAAATATCATGCTGGCCCATTACATTGATTACATCATACTCATTGGACATCATAGCAAGAAGCGTTTTAAGTGACTTGGCAATGCACAAAAATCCCAGTGTGGAAAATACATTTATGAATACTAAGGGACATGAAGAAATGAAAGACATATTTCACTCTTTATGTAACCCACTATTGAGAAAGAGGCACAATGCTTGCTGAACCTATTTGGATTTTAGAAACAACATATAACTATATGTAGGGTGTTTCTCTGATTCAATTACTAAATAACCAATAAGCTTAACAGTATTGAGAGGAACCGAGAGTAAGAGAAGAATTTGCAACAGATCCAGTACACAATGTAAGCTTTCCTTTACTTGGTGCATGTGACCCAACACATTAGATGATGCTGAATATATTGATCTATATAATAGAGATTCTATTGACACAAACCTAGATGGGGTGAATCACAAGGTCTAAGAAACGAAGTCAAATCCTCTTTAGAATAAAACGTTCCTTTAATAGCGCCTCACTTGATAAATCCCAGACCATGAGACAGCCAGTGACAAGAATTGGGCTTATCAGATCCACCAACCCAGTGAAGCCAGCAGTACGCCATCACCAAGTGGAAATAAATAATACAAAACCAGGCTTGGACAGTTTAAAGGAAAAAATAAATTGCACAATCTTGGACAATTATGGTAATTATATTGTTTACTCTCCTTCAAACATTTCTAGGATCCCATAGAACAGAAATTGGAAAACTTTTTTTGGAAAAAGGGCTAGATACTAAATATTTCATGTTTTATGGGCCTTAATGGTCATGATTGCAACTATTCAAATCTACCATTATAGTGTTGTAGCACACATAGTACGTAAACAAATACATGGGATTATGTTCACATAAAACTCTTTTCATAAAAGCTGGCTGGATTTGGCCCATTGGTCAGTTTTCCACCCCCTTTTCATAGAGAATCCCTTAGAACTAGATGACTGAAGAAGAAATACATTAGGTCTGGGCTTACTAATCATTCTTCACAATATAATAGGACTAGCCAGAAGAGAATTGTTGCAACATTACTGGCCTACTCAAGCAAAGTCCTGAAAGATAGACAAGCGGGAGATTCTCACAAAGAGCTAAAATTCAGGTAGTACATGTAATTGATGATATAATAGAGAGATGATAGATCTACACTGAATGCATCAATTCTGACTCATGGAACATAGCTAACAGTTTGGCCAGATGGTCAGGAATTTGAGAGAAAAAGTTTGGTAATTTAACAAAAAGGTGTACAGATGAGGTGTGGGGATGGACATCTTAGGACAGACACAGGTTATGATGATATGTGTGCTCCATGTGAATTACTAACAAAGAGCATTCAGAGCAGAGGGATATTTCAGTAGGGAGATAAGACAAACCTTTGTTATGATCAGTCAAGCTCAATCAGCTTGTTTCTTTGTCCTGCTGTACAATGGGTTAAATTGTGCCCTGCAAGAAGATGTATACAAATCACCCTATTTAGGGTGATTCCTAAATCCAATGACTGGTGTTCTTATAAGAGAAAGAGGGGGAAGATTTCAGACACAGATGCACTGGGAAGAAGGCCATGAGAAGATGGAGGCAGAGAGTAGAGTTTTTGCCAAGGCACACCAAGGGTTGCTGCCAGCTTACAGAAGTAGGAGCGAGGCATAGATCAAATGTTTCCTTAAGGCCTCCTGCAGGAATCAACCATGCCAACAATCCGATTTCAGACTTCAGACCTCTAGTACTATGGGAAAAAATTTCTGTTATTTTAAGCCACCCAGTTTAACATCATCCAGTGATGGAATAGCAGTCCTAGGAAACTAATATATGATGCTTGCTTTGTGGAAAAGTGGACTTGGCATCAGGGTTGAAGGCTCTGCACATGCTCAGCCATCAAGGCCACTATGGCTGCTGCCCATGCAGTGTTCCCAGCCTGCCAACAAATGAGAATGATGTTGAGTTCTGAACACAGCACCACTGTGGAGGAAGATCAAGCAAGCTGTTCAGTAGCAGATTGATTACCTTAGACCCCTCCCCTCATGGAATAAACAGTGTCTTACCGTAACTGGTCAGGCACTTTTTAAATTAAATTTATTGGAGTGACATTGATTAATAATATCATATGAGATGCAAGTGTACAATTCTATAATATGTCATCTGTATATTGCATTGTGTGTATATCACTCAAAGCTTAATCTCCTTCCATCACCATATATTTCCCCCTTTGCTGTGTTCATCATCTTCCCACCCCTCTTGCCCCTGTGGTAAGCACCACACCAAAGATGCTTATTTCTGACATGCAACTATATTTGTGATGCTTCCACATGTAAATTCATAGAATGCCTCATTTAGGATCATGATATGCCACAAAACACTGCTCCTGACCAAATAACTAATTTTACAATAGAGGGCATAATAACAGATTGAAACTATGGGGCTTATTGTTTCTTCATTATTCCATTGCATCTGGCCTTATAAGTTGTAGGAATGGCCCACTAATCAGCCATGATGCCATATGGGAGGCAAAACCTTGTAAAATCAGGGTGTTATCCTATAAGATATGGAATGTGTTTTGAAGCATCCTGCTGTTCTTCCATGACCATAACTGGGCTTCCAAAAAGAGTGGAGGAAGGGAATAGAAGAATTAAAGTTTGCCGAGATTCTGAGAAGAGGAACAGCATCTATTGAAAATGGTAAATTTTGATTTCAGCACATTTGCTTCCAGGAAATCTCACTGGGACCCTTGTTTTTTGAAAGAAAATAATATGTCTATTTTCTTTATAAGTGGATAGTTAATGTAATTAAAAGAAACACATTCAAACTAGAAGTGGCAGAATGAAACAGAACAGTAGTCCTATTCTATTCAGTAAATGTGAATCCCTGTTAATGTGAATTAAAAGATATTCTAATATTAATAGTTATGAAAGTAACAGGATGCTTAATTTTGGTTAAGAAATGAGTAATTGGTAAAATGTTATATTAGAAATTATAGGTATCAATCATGACTTTTCAGTATTCTACACTTCCACTGGTACCACTAATTTTTAGAGTTAAATTTTAATTATTGATAGTTTTATAGTTTGTTCTCGATATTCTAATTTTTTATAAGTTGCCCCACTGTTGTAATGTGAAATCTAAAATTCTTATTTTCTGGTTTTATTTTAAAGTTTTATTGTGTACTTTTTCCTCATTGTGATAAGTGTAGCTACCTCTGTTCTTTAAGACAATGATGGCTCAGATGGAGAATGATGAAGCACACATATTACCAGCTGTAAACATCACTTTCCAGAGTCATTGTGTTACATTGAATATCCAAGTGTTCCTAATCACATCTATAAATCTCAGGAATATAATTAGAATACACAAGCCAAAAATAATGATTTCCATAATATGCCTAGAATTGGAACATAATTAAACATTCAATTTGTATATTTACAGAATCTAAACATTACAGCATTATATAGTAGAATTTTAAACTAAAGAAGAGTGCCATTTTTTAAAATGATACTTTCAATATGAATGTATCACATGTTTCCTTGTACAGTGATACCTCAATTAACGAATACCCCGGAAAGAGAGCTCTTTCAACAGCAGTCACACAATTGAAAGAACATCATCAATCATGCAATACAGAGATTCCACCCTGCACATAGAAATCCTTCAGTGCCCTCTATATATCAAGGCTTGTTGAATATAAGGAAAATAATTTTTTAAATGTTAGTATATCATTTGTGTTAGAATATTCTCCTTTACAAATTTTTACACCTTTCTCTCTGCAAATCCAGAGGACTAATCCCAGAAATCAAAGTGGCTATAACTGAAGCTGTCAAATGAGGGCTGTTCCAAGCTCCAATCCTTTCTTGAGCTCCCACAGCTTACTGGAGATCCATGGTGAACCAAATTCAGGGGCCTCAGGAAAGGAGAAAATCGTGGCACCTGTTTGGTCAAGTCAAATTAGCAGGCATTTTGTTCAGATTTGTCAGTAGGGACAAACAGTTTAGCTAATTACGAGGCAAACGTTGGAATTTGGAGGCTATGTCTGGCCTTGTCATAGATAAACAGGAGGTCATCTGGGAGCCTCATCTAAGTCATATGGGGAATAAAGGTCCTTTACAGAAAACCATTGCCTAGAATACACAAGGGTGGAGGGACTTTTTAAAACCATTGTTGTCTTCTAGAAGCATGGCCCTCAATTAAAGGCAATGATGTCAGTTTTTTAATAACTCTTACAAGTGAAATAGTAAAATGTTGGAAAGAACATCAGCCACTCTTTGAGTGTCACTCCTTTGCAGCCAAGACAAAACTTGGCTGCAAATCTCAGGTAAACCTACGGATCAGGCACTTCATGGCTGAGGGAACAGCACCAGCTGCAGCACCCAGGAGCTGGTTGGAGTAGTCACCAAATTCCACATGCAGGCAGTTGCCCACAGTTCAGGGGATACCTGAGTTTGTCTTCACATTGTATTTAATAGGGAATAAAAGAAAAGTGTAACCCCTTTTCACCGTCTGTCTCTTCGGTGTCTTTCAGTGTCTGCTTCATTGAAATCAAATAATCAAACAGACAGAAAATTGTTTTTATATTTTTCAGGTGTTTCTAGTATAGGGGTAGAGGGAGGAAAGGAAGCCACTGGGGAAAAAAAAACAATGAATACCACTTCACACTGGTCAGAATGGCCATCATCAATAAGTCAACAAACAAGTGTTGGAGAGGTTGTGGAGGAAAGGTAACCCTAGTGCACTGCTTGTGGGAATGCAAACTAGTGCAGCCATTGTGGAAAACAGTATGCAATTTCCTCAAAAAACTAAAAATGCCTTTTGATCTAGTGATCTCATTGCTGGGAATACACTCTAAGAATCCTGAATCATCAATACGAAAGAGCTTATGCACTCCTGTGTCCATAGAAACACTATTTACAATAGCCAAGTGCTAGAAAGAACCTAAGTACCCATCTGTAAATGAGCGAATCAAAAAACTATGCTACATTTACACAATGGAATCCTATGCAGTAGAAAGGAAGAAGGAGCTCCTACCCTTCATGACAGCATGGATGGAACTGGAAAACATTATGCTTAGTAAAATAAGACAGGTGGTGAAAGGCAAATACCATATGATCTCACCTATAAGTGGAACCTGATCAACAATCAAACAAGTGAGCAAAATAGAACCAGAGACTTGGAAATAAAGAACAACATGGTGGCGACCAGAGGGGAGGGGAAGAAGGATAATGGGAGAAAGAAGGGAAAGGGGCAAGCAAAGGAACATGAATAGAGGATTCCTGGGCAGCAATAGTGTGGGGAGAGATTGACTGTGGGAGTGGGGGTCATGGGGTTGGGGAGAGCAATGGGGAAAAATGCGACACAACTGTAACTGAACAACAATAAATTTTAAATGTTTATATTAGGACAAGAAGTTAATAAAATTATCTTTCTGTTATTTTTTAACTTTTTTATTTTCAAGTAGTTGTCTCCATTTTGAAGAGAGACAAAGTTAATATTTATCTCTTATGAAGAATTGAGATAATATCTAATGATAGCATTCAGATAAGAGTAGAAATTTTATGGAAGAAATATTTTGCCATATAGAAATGACCTACATCTTTGAATAATCCAAAGTAAGTGACTTTCTAATACTTATTAATTTCTTCTTTCAGCCAGTGAACACTTACTGATCACCTGACATATACTAGGCCCTGGATAATGAAAGCATAGGGATTAATGGGGTGTTTTCCTGCTTGCCATGCCTTTATTAGTCTAGTAAAGAGGTCTAACATTTCAAATTTGCTTATAACCCAATGCTACAAAGAGAGGTTAGTGCAGGATCTTACTGAAATATGGGAGAAGATATAATTGACTGCTCCCTGAGAGGACTCAGGAATCAAATGACATTTGAATGAAATACCCACAAATAAATGGAAATTAACTAGACAAAGTATGGAAGGACTTTCCAGGAAGTAGAAATAGCTACTGTAGAAGCAAAAAAGCATATAAATTATGTTATGTTTGGAGACCCACCATTCGTATAGGATGGAGAGAGAGTAGGGGTAGTGAAAAGTGGTCAGCTATGAACTGCAGAGCCGAGTGTTTCTCGGAAGATGATCCCAAGAACCCTGCCACAGAATTATCTAAACTGACTGTTAAAAATTCAGGTTTTTAGTCTTTCATTGAGACCTACCATATGATACTGTTCATGGAGTAATATCTAAAGTATACATTTTTAACAAGCATCCCAGGTGACTATGTTACACTGTGAAGTTTCATATTCACTGATGTAGAGGCTGGGGAATTTGAAGCATGAGGTTCTTATCTAGTAAATTATGGAGATTAAGCCTTATATGTATTTGGGAAACAATGAAGGTTGTAGAACTGGAGTCAGACTCAGATTTTTATACTGTGATATGATGGCTGCCTGTGATGCAGGGGAGAAATGGGGAAGAAGGGTGTCATGCACGGTAATAAAAATGAGTTAAGATGTGAGTGCTACACTGCAAGTAGAAGATGTTGTTGCTGAGGGCTTAAGCTAAAGAAGGGTGGGGAAAGACTTGAAAGATATTTAAAAAGTACATTTGGCTAAATTTTTTGATCCATTCGTTGTGGAGGGAAAAGCCTGGAATGATTGCAGTTTCTTGCTTTGGTGGCTCATATTGCATAAAGGTACACATATTTGCACACACATATCATCTTATGAATACTTTCAACAACTCTGAATGAGGAAAGATATTTATCTTTATTCTGTCTCTTTTGCAGTTCATCAGAGAGTCTAAGAAATGTAAGTTGCCCTAGATTCCAGATTGGATAATAATTAAGTACAAGTGTCAAGATTCAAATGCAGACTCATGTACAGACTAAGTCTAGACTGTACACTTTTGTGCACTAAACCCACCATTTCTCCACAGAATTAACCAAAACAGTGTTTAAGAAGGGAGGGTTGTTCTCATTCTACTGTTGCACACCTCACTGAAGATTTCACTAAGGAAGTCTATGGTGTCTCAGCCGACTGTTAAACTAGTACACCAGCTGGTTTTTCTGTACACTCTAGTCTTATGCTTGCTTCAGCATTAATTACACAGTTCTTTCTTTTATGTGGTTGAGATCTGAGAACTGAAGAATGAGTCTTTCTTTGAATAGCACAGCGCCAAATAAGTTGCTCTATTTGAAATCACATTATTGATCACCACTTTTTTCTTTTACAATGGCATAATTTCTTTTCATAACAGATGATCTTTCATTTAACAAACTATCTTCATAAGCTGCTTTGGGTAGGGAGAATCAGATGTTTCTTATCTCCCTGTGCTCACTGTAGGATAAAAGGAAACTTTGAAACATATGTTCTGCATTAAGAAATGATGAGAAATTGAATTGGGAGGTGAAAAAAAGAAAGAAGAGGGGTGAAAAGGGGAAACGAAGGGGCAAGTGATCTACCAGGAAAATTTTGTCAGTGGTAGAAGTGGCCAAAGGAAGAGAAGTATTCACTATCTAATTTAATCCTTACCATATGATGCTCTAATCCTTACCCTGTCATACAAAACATTTTTTATACCAATGGTGACTTTTTAAAAGTATTTTTTATTGTTATTCTATTACACTTGTCCTAATTTTTCTCCCATTGCCCTCCTCCACTCATCCCCAACCCCTACTCTCGGTCAATTCCCACACTGTTGTCCATGTCCATGGGTCATTCATACATGCTCATTAACTAGTCCATTCCCTGTCTTTCCATCATTATCTTCCTCACCCCTCCTGTTTGGTCACTGCCAGTCTATTCCCTGTTTCCATGTCCGTGGTTCTATTTTGCTCATTAGTTCATTTTGTTCATTAAATTTCTCCTATAGGTGAGATCATATGGTATTTGTCTTTCATCACCTGGCTTATTTCACTTAGCATAATATTCTCCGGTTCATCCATGCTGTTTTGAAGGTTAGGGGCTACTGCTTTCTTTTTGCTGTGTGGTATTTCATTGTGTAAATGTACCACAATTTTTGTTTGTCTCATTTACTAATGGGCACTTAGGTTCTTTCTAGCACTTGGCTATTATAAATAGTGTTTCTATGAACACAGGAGTCCATAAGTTCTTTTGAATTGCTGTTTCACGATTCTTGGGGGGTATGTTACCAACAGTGAAATCACTGAGTAAAAAGGCAGTTCAATTGTTAGTTTTAGCTTTTTAAAGAAATTCTATACTGTTTTCCACAGTGGCTGCACCAGTCTGCATTATGACCAACAGTGAACTAGGGTTCCCTCTTATCTGCATCTTTGCCAGCACTTGTTGTTTGTAGATATATTAATGGTGGCCATTCTGACCAGTGTGAGGTGATATCTCACTGTGGTTTTACTTTGTATCTGTCTGATGGCTAGTGATGTTGAGCAATTTTTCGTATGTCTATGGGCCCTCTGTATGTTCCTCCCAATGGTGACTTTTAAGAGTGCTGTTGTAAGTAAAGGAAAAGGCACTATGATCCATATATGAATCAGTGCACATCAGAGAGCTTATTACTCTAAAAGAGACAATGATGTTCTCATAAACCTAAATTTAAAATAAAATATCAAATGGCAAGCCTTAGAAATTTATATACAAGTAGAATTGCCTAAAAATATCAATGTGACATCCAGCAGCATACCCAAAGCCTATTTAATGGTTTATATTTAAAATTGAGTAATGTAATAAAGGGATGAAGGGAAGGGATAGGGAAGAGAGACTAAATGGGAGGAGAATAAAAATTGGGGGCAGGAGTTTAGCAACTGAAAGGTGAGGAAGCAATGGGGAATAGAAGTCTAAAGAGGTGATACAAGGAGAAACAGTGTTCAGTATCATGAATTAAATCCCTTTACATTTTTATTAAGATAATAAAAATTAGCATGATGATTAATTTTAATTTTACAAGCATCAAAACCCTTCTAGGGTTTCCTCTGTTTCACAGTGGCTGAGTAGGGAACACATCTTCCAGATTATCTTGACTCCAGGGTTTAGAATACAATTTATGTTCTACAATGAGGGGCATTCAAGCACGACTTGGAAGGTGGAAGGGAGGCAGAGCCTTATCATCATCATCATCACTTGGCAGTGGCAGCCACATGCATGGGTTTCAGCAGATGTCAGACTTTGTAGAGGCTTTGCTGTGACAATTGAGAAGAGCTTCCTGAAGTTTTCTGTCCAGGCTGGAGAGCCGGGTCACCACCTAGTTCTCCACACTACCCCTGTGGTGGGGAACCTGAGAGCTAGGGAAAGTCTCCCCTGTTGTTTGCATCTTCAGCCCTTCCAATGGTTTGGTAAGCAATTAATTCCCTGTATTAAGTCCCCTTTTGGTAAAAACACTTAGAGTGATTTTTGTGTCCTGAATGAAACTCAGATTTGGAACTGATGATGTTGAGCCTTACTTTAGTCCTTTATGCCTAGAAAATAATGGTAGTTATGAAATAACCTCTCTGTTTTGTTCTCAGCCACTCCTGCCCTCACATATTCCAAGATAGGGCCTCCTCCATCCTTCCTCATGAGTCTCTTAAGATGGTGACGACTTGTTTTCCTGTCTCTGTCACAAACACAGCCCCTTTTTCCCCTTGAGACATTCTTCTTTAACAAACATTATTCCTATCAAGAAGAGCCTGAACAAACCATCTCCTTCATGGTCTGCTGTATTTGCTCTTTCACAAGTCCATGTTTTCTTAATATGACTGCACAAAAACTACTTATATCAGGAATTCATAAGGGCTACATTAGCAATTCTTTCAAGATAAGTGGTGGGGTTTTCTTGTTGTTTCCTACAGTCCTCCTTAGACACACAGCTTAAGGAAATTTTCCAACACCCATATGTTACTGTGATTTCAAATGACATCACAATTAAGAATTTACTGCAACTTACTCTAGAATAAAATGCTTACTCTGTTCTTCAGTAAAACATGCCTATTATGCTAAAATTGTTTTTGGTTGTTAGGAAGAAGACTGTTAAAATAAAATCTATTCTATCAATAGATGAGTGGATAAAACAACTTTAGGACTTTTACACAGTGGAACACTACTTGGCCATTAAAAAAAAAGAAAGAAAATTTTACTCTTTGTGACAGTATGGACCTGGAGAACACTATACTAAGTGAGATAAGCCAGTCAGAGAAAGACAAATACGATATGATTTCACTCATATATGGAATCTAATAAACAAACTGAACTAACAAGGAAAATGGGGGCAGACTCAGATGAAGAGCAGGATGACAGCTAGCGGTGGGGGTTTAGGGAGTGGAGGGATTGAAAAGAAAGTAAAAAGGACTCATGGACAGAGACAACAGTATGGTGATTGCTGGGAGGAGGGTGTATAGAGGGACTAAATGGTAATGAAAAAAATACAATGAAGATAAAAATAAAATAAAACAAAATAAAATAAAATAGAATCCATTCCAAGATTGAGTGGGTAGGTCATACTATATACTTTTTTAATTTTTTAATTTGAGAGAGAGAGAAGAAGGGGGAGAGACAGACACTGATTTTTTGATGTACTCATTTATGTATCAGTTGGTTACTTCTTATATGTGTCCTGACCAGAGATCAAACTTGCAGTCTTGGCATTGGGATGGCACTCTAACAAACTGAGCTACTCAACCAGAGCAGTCGTGCTATTTTTTAAAACTTCTATTACTTGCATTTATGTCTGTGAGTAGTTCACTTATGTCTAAAGTTTAGATTGTTTATAAAAACAGAATTTGTTGAAATTTTATGACAATATGTGACAAAGATAGCACCCTTCTTTATAACAATTTATTTGTAGATTAGTATAAATTTTCTCTATGAGCATGCTTATTTAATAAAAATCTAGATTTTAACATAGAAAACTTTCCCATTATACTCATAGCTTAAAACCAAACTTTTTTTATTAGTTGCATTCATCATCTTGTCTTTTAAAGTAATTTTCAAAATAAACAGCAAATGTCTGTGGGATTTGAGACTGCAGTACAACATTTATGGCATTTTACATATAAAAAAGGTTAAATCCTTTCTTCTTTTCTCAAGAAATTTATTGATATACACCTATATTTTTACTGTATAAGCCTATCTCCATATCCAGTTCATACTAGCTAATTTTCCCCATCAATGATTCTATCTTTTTCCACATGTGCATAAATTATGACTGATGTTCTAATTAGTGGGTGATAAAAAATGTGATACAAAAAATAGTGCAAAATTTTAAAAAACTGTAGAGATTTTATGTTATAAAGCATATTCAGGCTTGCTAGATTGAAAAGAACAGAAATGTGCCACCAGTTAGAGTAACCTGATTTATGAGGAAACCAAAAAACTATAATTCCCAATGGTTTAAGTATCCACTGTTCTATTTCTTGTTGATTCTAGATCATCGGGAGCTTTCTTCACCTTAATGTCTCAGGGACCCTGAGAAGAGAGTCCACCATCTCAAATGTGTAAGTTACCACACCAGAAGGAAAGGAGGGCTCTCAAAGTCTCAAGCAATTAAATGCCTGGGCTCTGAACTACCTAATGTCCTTTTTACTCACACTTTAAGACAGTCACATGGCCCCACTCAATCTCAAATTGCCCCTGAAGGCAAAAAAGCCAAAAATATTTGATACATACACCATTAATGACAACCACAGAAACTGAGGGAGGTGATTGATTCTACACGATTTTTATGAATGGTATTATATGGGTTGCACAATCAGGGTCACACTCATATATGGTATTTAGGTTATACTTATATAAAACAGTTTAGAGAACTTGACACATTTTATCTGGGAGATGATCAGTATCCACAGATAATGGGATTGCTTTTATTGTTATTGTATCCTATGTTCTCCTATTGGAAGATTATTTGTGCATTTACTGAATATTCAGCATATATAAGGTACTCAAAGAATATGAATACAAATCATCAATGCATTGCATACTCAGGGAACATACATTGTACAACAAGAGATAAGGCATGCCTACTTGTTGCAGAAGTTTTAAAATAATAAATCTGAGAGTTTGAAGGAGAAAAAGATTATTTTGGGCAGGAAAATGACAGTAGAAGAGATTGTATTTTTGTTGGATCTTAGGGAATGAGTAGCAGTTTAATACTTGTAGAAGGAGGAAGTGAGACTATAGGAAAAGGAATGGTATAAAAAAGCTACTGCAGACAAATGAGAAACAGTAGATAAGCAAAACATTTGTGAAGTGAAGAAGAGAGAATATTGAAAGTGCAATAAAATATGGCAACAAAACAGACAAAATGAACTACAAACATTGTAAATACATTTACCTGATATTATATCAAATGACGTAAAGGTAGGAAAATAATCAAGGGAATCTCTGGTATACCAAAAGATGAAAATAAGACCTCTATTTTCTGATACAATGTTAAAAAAATTAGAACATTTAGATGTGAATAAATTTTGAAGGAGCATTTTCAGGAAAATAGTTCAAAATGATCTAAACAAAGGTTAATTTTAGAACATTTAACACTTGGAGCTGCCAAAGTTAGACACAATTGATTACTAGGCAGGACTAGGAGTATAGACAAAGTCGTACAGTTCTATAAATTCACTTGCACATTGGCTTGCACATTCATTATTTTTGCAAGCACTTAAGAACTAACTTTATTGGTGTATTAGGCACTGACTTAGACCGATGGTATCTGTGGACAAAGAGGACTGGGGTGGGGGCGGGAATGGGGGGGAAGTGGGGAGACGGGGCAGGGGGGGCTGGGATGGGAGAAATAGATAAAAAAACACTGTACTTGAAAAATAACTAAATAAAAAATATATTTAAAAAAAGAAGACTTGAGTCTAGTGGGGCAGATTTAACTTAACAAATAATGATAGTAAAATGGAATGAGTCGTATGAAAGGGACATATCATAGAAACATGTAACTTGGGTACTTAACCTAAT
Organism: Artibeus jamaicensis; assembly: GCF_021234435.1. Classification (NCBI taxonomy): domain Eukaryota; kingdom Metazoa; phylum Chordata; class Mammalia; order Chiroptera; family Phyllostomidae; genus Artibeus; species Artibeus jamaicensis. The sequence continues at coordinate 17,486,405 of NW_026522025.1, read as the reverse complement.
CTAAGCGTCAGAGAAGGCCTTTCTAGAGAGAAATAAATATCTTTTACTTCTCTTCTAAATGTTTACATCCAAATTTAATGACAATAATCTTGTATCTATTGTCTTATAGTAAGGAAGGGCAGAAAGAGTGTTAGGTGGGCTAGAATCCTAGAAAACTATTTTTATTTTACCAAGTGTATACCAGTCAGGGTTCTTGATTACACACAATGGAAACCAAATCTGGTTGATTAAAGCATAAAATGAATCTATTGGAAAGTGTTCAGGTAACTCACAAAATCACTAGGCAAGCCAAAGAGCAGAAACAAGGGAGGTTTTGTAGCCAAAGCCACAGTCAACCAAAATCATGCTGCAGAACTAGTTTTATGACAACACCACTAGCCATACTCATACATACAAACCTCAGCAGCACACCTGTCAAACCACCAGTGCCGGACCCTGCAGACTACCTCTGACAGCTGTCACTGGAGCCTGCTGCTGCTACCACTTCCAACAGCATAGATTCCTCACCATTCCTGATTCACCATGTCACTATTCCCCAACCTGAAGAACAGGTATGCCTGCCTGACTCGAAGGTGACTCCCACAGGCGCTGCCTCTTGGTATTCACGCTGTTGTGTGATACCCTCTCCTTGAGCAAGGTCAGGGCCTGAGACTTGCTTAAAAGCCATAGAGTAGGCAAAAGTGACAGAATATATGTGATTGCCCATACATTATTATGTGTTACATAAGCTTTTAATACACGTTTTCCAAAGAGACACTTTTCCTTTGAGGAAACAGACAGCCATGGTGGAAAGGCCAACTGGCAAGGAACTGAGGGTAGCCTTCAGCAGAGAGCCAGCAAGAAACAGAAGCCCTCAGTCCAACTGTCCACAAAGAAACTGAATGCTGCCAATAACCACATAAGCACAGGAGCAGACCCTACCTCAGTTGAGCCTCAGAGGAGACTGCAGCCATGGCCAAGTACTTGAGGTGCTGGACCCAACTGGACATTGTCCAGACTACAGAAGGACAGAAACTGTGAAATGACAAATGAGTCATTTGAAGCCACTGAGTGCTGTTATAGCAACAGATAACAAATACAGTGACTAAGCCTAGACCTTAGGTCTGCATATTAGCAAAAAGAGAAGTTAGAAAAATGAGCATCTGGACTTTTTAGCTTCTCAAACATCGGAAGGAATCTCAAAAAGTTTGGGAACCAGCCTATAGAAGGTACAGCACAAATAACGCCCCCTTTTCACTACACAATCTTTTACTGCAAAATCATAAGCACATAATTCTGTAACATAACAATATCACACTCAAGCACATCATATGGCATTTTCAGTGAAATGTTCAAATTAAAATTGTAAATTATTACATTGACATTATTCCCAGGCCAACCACCCTCAGGGTAGGCACTACTTCTGTCGGACCCAGTATTTGTTTCCTAAGTCTGATATAACCACTTACCACATATTAGTACCTGGGGACTTAAAACTACCACATAGTAATTTGTTCTCTAACCATTTTGAGGGCCAGAAAGTCCAAAATCAAGGTGTTGACAAGACCAAAGTTTCTCCTCAGACTCTAGGGGAGAATTCGTTGCACTTTCAGCTTCTGGTGGTTTCTGGCATTTATTACTGTGTGGCCGTATAATTCCTGATCTCTGTCTCTTTCTTCATATTATCTTCTTCTCAGTGCCTTTGTGCATTCTTTCTTATGACTTGCTGATAAAGACCGCCCTGATTGAATTTAAGTTCCACCCTAATCTAGTGTAATATTCTTTCAATCCTTAACTTATTATTTTATACAAAATTTCTATAAACATAAATGTGCTTTCTGACCATAAAGAAGTAATCCAAAAGCATTGCCATGTGGTTAATTTAGTCTGTCTTAATTTATCTGGCAAAAGTGCACCTGGCGAGGCCATTTTAATCAATATGATTTGAAGTACTTTTTTTAATTCAATAAAAACACATTTCAGAGGGGAACTATGAGGGAATTTTATCTTTGCAGGCAAAAATGTTTTAGAGTCTAATACCAACTCATGATTCCTCTTTTTTAAATTAAAATTTCTACCCTTACTCTATCTTATGCTTATAGATAAAGAAAGAATTCACATTCAAGTCCACTGAAATAAAGAAGGGAGTGAAACCACGCATTCATGGCATTGACATGAAGACCTTGAAAACATGCTGTAAGTGGAAAAAGGGAACAGAAGATTTTTCTTTGGATAGGAAGTTGTTTGAATTCCAAGGTACTCCCACTTGTTCTTTATGCAACTTCAAAGGCAAAAGAGTTTGTCCAGCACTTTCTGAAATCAAGAGATTCTTTGGCTTGGAAATTATGGTCAGTGAGGTCATGTTTACTGTGTTAAAGGCTTAATCTAGATTATTATAGTGAGCCATAATAAAGAGTTCTCCATGAATTTGTTTCTGAATTTTTATATACTCAGCAAAATTGAGTTCTGGGGGGATAGGAGAGAAAAAAGATAATTTTGGATATGATTCACTATAAGCCAATACTAGTCAACTTTCATGATATGGAACAAAGTCAGTTTTACAAACTATGTCAAAAGTTCTGTATACAAGAGTCATAGGTTGATCTTATAAAATATTGAATATTGACAAGAGCAATTCCTAAACAGCTAGCTATACCCTCTGCAGGCCACCTCCTTATACGGACTGTGCTTTCTGCACCCCCTCTGACTTGAAGTGAGGCATCATCTCTGCTTATGCAACAAACTTTTGAAGGTAATCCTGCTTTGAGGTGATTACATCTCAATTTTCCTCCCTCAAATCATGATCAATGCTCTGCTTTTTCAGTATTACATTAAAATACACTGGTTGGTGTCAGGCAGCATCATGCTATAGTTTAATGGCATTAAACAGAATTATAATACAGCAGGGAGCCTCGACAAACACAATTTTGTAATTTCAGTACAATGCTGAAAGTTGCTAGTATATTCTACTGTCTATATAGTAAGCTCTTAAGTAATGCACAAACAGAGAAGGAATAGGATCTTTGATCACAGAAATCAACATTTTTATTGGCAATCTTCTAAACATTGTAGAACCATGTCAGCATCAAATTTTCATATATTTGTCACCTATTAATCACCAAAGTTTATTTAGTACCAAATTCCAGTTCAGGGTAGAGAGAAACCAAAGCCAGGATGTTATCTCAATCACTCAGTTTAGATATGAACATAACACTGACCTCCAAATCTATATTTGGACTGGTATCAAATGGCAATGGCCAACCTTATTCTACTGGCAAAGAGAGATCACTCATAGGACTGTTCAAAGATACATCTAATCAGTCAACCAACAAAAACTTAATATCTCAAACGAGCTTCTTTGAAATATAAATGTCTAATTCATTTATTCATTAAAAATATTTATTTATGTGCTGCTATAAACCAGGCCCTGAGGTAGGTGTTTTTATCCTATACCAAGTGGTTTCGTGCCCTTTAGCATCATAATTATTCAGCATAGGTGGTTTTTCCTTCATTTCACAAAGAAAGTAAGAATCAGAGAGGTTATATAAAATCCAGTAAATAAATTATTTGATCATTTTACTTTAACCAAACATACTCTAAAAATTTATGTAAAGTCAAGATTTATATAAAGCAAATAATCATTGTATACTAATTATGAATTTATTTGGTAGCAAGTAACACAAAAGTGAATTAAGCAATTTGGAATATACTGTGATATAATCAGGTATCTGAAGATATCTGTAGGTTTCTGCTAATATTGGTTTAGTAGGTCAAATATATCAAAACCAATATTTCTGGAAATCCCTAGCTCCTCTCCATGCCACATCTCTGCCCCAGCCACAAACCATATTACATATTTTCCAAGAAGTAAAGAAGAAGGAAGTGGTGTCAGTGATACTGATCAAATCCCTTGAACCAAGAAAGCAAGAACCTTCCCAGGAGTCACTTCAGCAGACTTTCAGTTACAAACCAAGATCTATATCACATGACCCTGCTCCACTTGCAAGAGAATCTAAGAAGTATATATTTATTCTTTCAGCCTCTGTGATAGAAACAAGGGGCAAAAGGGTAGAAAATTGGTGTTGGGTTTCCCATGCAATGCAGGCAGAAATCATCACAATACCTATCTAAAACTATTGCCTGTATTGTCATGGTAGGAAACACACACTCACATGCAAAAACAAAATCACAAGCAGGAAGCCAGCCTGGAAAAGAGCTTGCCACGGTGTATGCATACATGTTCATTTGTATGTGTGTCTGTATGTGTGTGGGAGAGGGGAATGAAAATAGAGGCCAGCATCTAGGACCTGGGTAAAAGCTACATACAGGAAACAGACCAAGAAAGACTAGAAAGAGTTTTTTATATATGAGAGGTTATTTGTAATCAAGGAAAAGTTGCAGGAAACATGCTCCATATTAAGTCATTCCCTCAGTAGCTTCTTATTGCCTAACAATTTTGGTAGTTCCTCTCAATTTGATCTTTATGGTTCTTCAGTATCTGGCTTCAGACTCATTTTTAGTTTATCTTTTGTTCTCAGTGCCACATTCCAGCCACATAGGTCTAACCTGCTTCTTGGATATGTCCCATATATTTCTAACTTGTGTTATCTCTTATCTTAATGACATTTACTTACTTTTTTCTTAATTTTACTCATAATATCTGCTACTCAAATTTTAGGCATCGTTTAAGTCATGTTAGATGACAGCTTTTCAATGAAAACTTGATTTCTCCAACTGAAAGCAAACCTTCTGACAACTGAACTTTCTAATAGTAAAAAAAAAAAACCACTTTTTTCCTTATGTAATGTTTGCCCTGCATTTTTCCATTTAATCCAGTACTTGTTATACTGCTACAAGAATGTTTTTCTGAACCTTTCCCTACCTTCAGCACCAAGTATAGTACCTTGGATGGAAAAATGTAAAATAACTGAGGGGAAAAATGTATTCATTTGTAGAAAAATACAGAATGACTCAACCCACATTTAGGTACATCTTATCACACTATATATGATTATAAGGAACACTAGTGAAGGTAAGTAGTATTCACAGTTGATAGATGATACTTTATAAAACATTTAAATGGAATGATAATCTAGGAGGGTAAGAATTGGTATAATAGGTCTATTAGAGATATAAATGCCCATTTGTAAACAGCAGTTAGTAAGAACAGCATTTACAATATTTTATCTCTCTTCCCTTACAAATACTCTACATTTTATATAAACTTAAAATGACCATCAAGTTTGAATACTATAGCATAAGATTAACTGATAGACATAAAAGAAATAGTGATTTTCTTTTAATACTGTTTTAGTGATCAAAGAGTTTTTGTTAGGTTTCAAGGGAGATTTGTTTTAGGAGATAAAGATCCTTCAACTTAATTAATCACCAAAGGTTAATTTCATGTAAGATTCATTTTTATAGGCATGGAATCTATACTTTCCCTGTTACATGTTAGTCTTTAGACCACAAGTTACTATCCTTTAGACCAAACTTGAGGTGGTATCAATTCCATATTAAATATGTCACTCTGTTGAAGTGTAGTGTTGACATCTGCACTGTGTTTACTAAAACGGTCAATTACTGTAATACTCTTGATATTGATCCAGGACATGTGACCTTCCTCAACAGCAGCAGCTCAAATTGGATCTCATCCTACTAAACTAGCTCATTCTCTGATCTATTTTGATTGCTTGGCATTCAGCATATCAATAGCATTTAAGAGTTTATTATGTGCCTCTGAAGCTCATACAGTATTGAGCATAATATGAATACATGATTTTTCTGCTGGGTTGCCAAAGCCAATGGGGTGGGGTCGTGGCAAAGAAGAGAATGTTCAATGACATAGCTCAGTAGGTATCATGACAACCATATTTCTTTCCAATGTGTGTAGAGGGCATTGATGTCGTAAACAGAAAATTAAAAATCATCTCTTTCCCAGAAAACTGTTAAGGTTACTTCCTATTTTTGTAGTTTGTGTAGAAGACAGAGGCAACTGGAAGAGACACAGACATACAAAATAGTAGGGAAAGACACAGGACATATGCAAAACATTATAAAGGGAAGCAAATATCAGGCCTAGTATTTGAAATATTTACCAAGAAGATTTCCTCAGATTGCCTTGTACCCTTTGCATTTCACACTCTGGAGGAACAATATAGCACAAAAGCACACACAAAAAGTAAACCTTTTAGGATTACAAAAATCTAGTCTTTAGTTTCTCAAAAGCCAAAACTTTAAAGAACTCAGATATAACAAGCCACAAATAACTCTGAAGAAAAGATGAAGAAATAAGCTATCTACTTCACCTCCCTCTCCATACTAGATGGAAGTGAACTCTCTGGAAGGAAATGAGAGGACAACAGAGAAAGCAAACAACTTAGTCTATTGTGTTTCCCCAAGAAGGAGATTTATGCCTTTCCCCTGACACATACAGAACCCTTGAGGAAAAAATATGGGAGAATATTCTGGATATACTTGGAGATCTATGATCAGAGAGGTATTGTAACCTTGTCCCAAGAACAGGGCCTAGAGTAACCACATGACAAACATGCTGCTAAAGCAACAGGCAAAGCGAGAACAAGTCAACACCTTTCACAGTCGAAGTGCAACAGGGACCCACAGACTAATGGGTTTAGAGCTAGTGGAATGTCTTTATCATACAAGGAGTGCTGTGTGGCCTTGGCATAGGGACTAGTGTACTGAATATGTAGCAAGGAGAGTGAGAAGCAGCCTGGGTGAATCTATGACAACAGGTGGGGTGGCAATACGTGTATGTCAGTGGGGACTGGAGTAGATAGAGGATAACATAGACTTTATTGTGCTATTGCACTTGTAACATGGTGAAACCAGAGTGCTACATAATCCCTTCTTCCTGTAGAATTTGGATAGAACCCCTGGGGAAGGATGGTGGCACTCCAAGTTAACTGAAAAATAAACTTCTAATTTTTAAGGAATGTGGATTTAAAATAAAGTTCATTCATTCAAACTATAATACTCTACTTCTCATACATTCCAGTGATGACTTGCCAAATATATGCACTATATGATTGATAAAGACCGGGTGTTCAACCTGAACTTTAAAGAAAGATGACATGCTTTCTAGAGTTAGAAATTAGAGCCAAATATATCAATTTTCTCATGCAAGTGGGTTTAAAAAGAAGCATCCCACGGCTCAGAATATAGACCATGTAGGCAGAAAAATGGGGTGTAAAAGAGGATCAGAATAGAAACTGAGTCTTAAGAATATGGAATCTAATTCTTGTCATTTCCTTAAAATAGAGGAATTTAAATTTTTTATTATAACCCAAATATATATATATATATATATATATATATATATATATATATATACACACACACACACACACATAGACTAAGTAATGTAAAATTACATAGAGTAAAATAAGTGACTTCTATCTTCACATCAAGTGTTTGGTAATTCTTAAGAAATCATTATCTTCATATGTTCTGATATTATAAATATTTTCAAGAATAGTTACAGATAGAAAATTGACAAAAGTGACTCCTTATAGTAAGAGTGTCTTGGGTGAAAATATAAGTTATTAATAGATCTTACCAAATAAATTTTTGAAGGCTTCTTTCTTTCTAGGTTTACAGAACACTAAATATCTATCCTGGAATCCTTGGATTGAACTAATTTAGCACTGAATTTATAATATCTTGACTTTCTAATTATATAATGGATATATATAATTTTCCTAAGCTTTTATCAAGTATATAACTGAAAAAAAGTCAAGTTCATATGTGGCATTTCCCATCAACTCTACTCCAACACTAATCCACTGAAAAAATTTTTTGATGGTTACCCTATATGCCACATGTAGAAGCCTGCTATATCTTCAAAAATAGTGTGCAGCAAATAATCGGAGGAAAAAATCAAATTTTCCTAATATACTTTCTTACTTAAAACATGAAATGTGTGTGAGTGAAGGGGAAATGAAATTTTAAAATGAATAAGAAATAAGAATAGACTGAACTATCTATAGTTTAAATGGCTCAAGTAAGAGCATCTCAGTACAAACAAAACGCAGTCTTACACAGCACATGGCACACCCATTTGAAGCAAGAACATGTAAACCTGAGACTGGGGTGCTTGGAGGGGTTAGCTGCAATGGGTATAACCAATGAAAAGAGATCCTCTTTTTATTCTGAATCCTAAAATACAATTTTGAGATAGGGATAATTTTGAACTAGTGTCATATTCAGTGTTTAAGCTATTTTGGATAAACCATTCAAACAAACAAAAAAAAGTCTTTGAAATGCTAAATAAAGGAGAATAGCATGTTCTCATTTGTTGTTGTCCTGAGTGTAAGTACACAATTTCAGACTTGTTCACAAGCTGGAAACCTGTGGAAAATGTGTTTTGCTTTGAAGATTTGGTGTCAGAGTTTGTGGGCAGTTTGTATATTCTCGGGTAAGCAAGGGCACCTTGGTTATGGACTCAGTGCACATCCCTCCTCTGTCCCCACTCTCCAAACTGTGTGTTGAGGCCCTAACTCCCAATATGATGGTATTTGGAGATGGACCCTTCAGGAAGTAATTTGGGGTAGATGAAGCCATGAGGATAGATGGGGTCCTCACAATGGAATTAGTGACCTTGGAAGAAGAGACATCAGAGATCTCACTCTTTCTGTCCGGGAGCCCAGAAGCTGTGATGTGAGGTGGCTGCTGTCTTCCAGGCAGGAGAGGCCTCCAACCAGGACCTGACCCTGCAGGCACTCGGACTTTGAACTTTTATCCTCCAGAATTCTGAGAAAGTACATTTCTTGTTTCTAAGCCTTACAGTCTATGGTATTTTGTTATGGCAGCCCCAGCTGACTATTGTAGTCTCTTCAATAGTGAGGGGATCAGAGTTCTAGGGGTCAAGGGAGAAAGGGAGGAGTTTTCAGCCATAACTGCCTGTGTTATTTATTTTATGCCCGCAAATTTAAGTCCTGGGGCTCCTGTGCAGTCACCTCTTATATTTTCCCCTAAAGGCCTCTTTCCCCTTTCTTCTCATTTCATGGTTTTGGCCTCTGATCTCCTTAGACAATAGTAAGCAATAGTTTTTTGGGTTTTTTTTTTTTTTCACTTTTAGAATTGCTATTCGTGTCCCTAGGGCCTAAGGTTCACTCTACTTTATCATGCAGCCATATGCCCATTATTATTTCACTGAGGAAGCATGTGGGGCTTTGGGGTGTTTATTGTGAGATTGGAAGTGGGATGAGGAGATAGAGAAGTGGAAATTAATATTGTCAATTTATTACATGATATAACAGAGAGAGATTGAGGAAGGACTCGATGCTTTTTAAGGATAACTTAATAGGAGGTGAATAAACAGACCTTCAATTTAACACAGCTCAAATTACTAATAAGAGCTATACCTAGGTACCAGGAATTGGGTTGACTTGCCCACCTTTTAGGGATATGAACTTGGAGTAACCTTATGCAGGTCACATCAACTCTCTGGGCCAGTTTTCTCTCTGATAAAATTAGAAGTTTGCCCAAGATGAATTCCAGGGACATTTTCAGATCTTTTAGTTATAGGATGCTTTTATTTTTGCTTTGAATTCTGTTGAGCCAAGTTTCTATTACAAAGACAATATAGGTCACTTTTATTCTTTTTTTTTTTTTTTTGGTACCAGCTGTGCTGGCCTTCTTCACATCAGAAGCCCTGCAAGACAGAATCTGCCACTCTGAGTTCAAAGGGAGTTTAGGTCATGTAGCCCGTCTCACCCAGTGCAGCTTACACAAACAATGCAGTCTTGATGTCCAATAGAGGCTTGATAGGTTCTCTCTCAATTAGTTCTCTTGGGAAATGCCCACAAATCATTTAGGAGAAACAAATTCGTTTTATCGAGCAAGTCGAGGTTTTCTATACACCTTCCAAATGGTGATTTGTAAATACACTGACACGTTGGTACCAGTACCCATGTATTTGCACAAATCCATTAGTGAACAATGAATATATCATTCACTAAATAAATATTTAATACTTCATTTCCATCAGGGTAAATGTCCTTTATTTCTTCAGTCACTCTTCATATGTCATGGTTTCCAGATCCCTTAGGCCTATGTCAAAATTGCTTTAAAAATGCTCTGTTCTTAAAACCAATTTCTAATTAACTGGATGGTTTATGGTTGAATGCTTTTGCCAAAATTCAAGAAACACTCCAGTTGATGGAGAGCCTAGGAGATTCACTCCTGGTGTAAATCCAGGACATGCTGTCATCAGTTACAGTGCAGGAGACTATCGTCTCTAAAAAAGTCATGAAAAAGGTGTGGGGATTACAAAGCAGACAACTCTGAAGTTTGTTAAAGGAAAAAGTGGTGTTATTATAGTTGAAGATACGATACACTAAAACTCAGGAGCCTTTTAAAACTTCACACTTTCTTTTGTAATCCAAGCTTAAAGTGTTTCTGCAGACTTAATTTTCTCAGGAATCTTGTGGATCCTTTGTGGATTTCACAGGGATTCACTCGATTAGTCAGAAGTTACACCCACAGCTCTTTAATATAATGCCTTTCTCTATCCTGACCTCCTGTTGAGGTCAGGTTTTTTTCTTTTACAGACAACACATTCAAATTTTATAGAGGTCTTTTGGGTTCTGATTGAGAAAATCTATAAGGCATATTCTTAATCTCTAGTGGGTAAATTTTTTGAACTTTAGATCTTTCTGAGGTTTCAAATAGGACTATAGAATCACAACCTTAGTTTTCTCTCTGGAGTATGCTTTCTAGACAAACAATCTCTTAGTTAAATAGTTTTGCCCTCAATTTGTCTTTCCTCTACATTTTACTATAAGCAGCAGGAGAATCCAGGCTGAACCTTCAAATCTTTGCTCGGAAATCTCCTTAGCTATATACCCAGATTCCTCACTTACAAGTTCTGCTCTCCACAGAACTGTAGGACACACTTCCGGAATTCCCGTACATAACAAGGATCCAACCCTCCTGTTCTGGTTCCCAACAGTGCATTCCACACTTGATTCTGAGACCTCATCAACAGTATTTTCAACATCCATGTTTCTCTTAACAGTCTATTCAAGGGACGTTAGCTCTTTCTAGTGTGCTCCTCAACATTCTCCTCAAATTTCTCCCAGCTTTTGCTCACTGCTTAGTTCCAAAACTAGTCCATATTTTTGGGTATTTGTCACAGTATCACCCCACTTCCAGGTACCAAAATCTGTATTAGTCTTCTAGTGCAATGTGACAAATTACCGCCATTGAGTATCTCTAAAATATGCCCATTTATTAACTCACAGTAATGCAGATGACAAGTCTGGATGTGGCACGGCTGTGTTGTCTGTTTAGGGGAGCATGACTAAAACGTGCTTTTGGCTGGAGCTGTAGTTGTCATCTGTGGCTCGAGGTCCTCTTCCAAGCTCACCAGTTGTTGGAAGGGTTCAGTTCCTAACCATGGCACACCTAGATACTGTTTCCTTGCTGACAGACCATCAGCAGGGGCTGCTTGCAGCTCCTTGAGGTCACTCCTCTCCACCAGTAAGTTCACAACACTGTTGTTTGCTTTCCTCCAAGCCAGCCAGAGTGCATGTCTCTGACACCTGCTGCTACAAACCAGAGAAAACTTTCTACTTTTAAAGGGCTTCTATGATTAAGTCAAGTCCATCTGGGTAATCTCCCTTTTCTCAAAGTTAACTATGCCAGATGACATAACCTAATCACTGGAATAAAATCTATCACCTTTATTATAAATACATACTCTAAATACATAGTCTAAAATCCTTGGAATTATACAGGGTGTGTACAACAAAGGGGTGGGAAAACTTGGGATATAGCCTACCATTAAGAGTAATATGTTAAGGACCTTGATGGATAGCTCAGTTGGTTAGTGCATCATCCTGATACACCAAGGCTGTGGGTTCCATCTCTGGTCAGGGCTCATACAAGAAAAAACAACTAAGCCAACTAGAACAGAGACAGAATCATAGATACAGAGAGCATTTGGATGGTTGCTTGATGGGAGGAGGCATGGGGGAATGGGCGAGGAGGTAAGGGGATTAAGAAGTACAAATTGGTAGATACAGAATAGCCATGGGGCTGTAAAGTACAGTAGAGGAAATGGAGTAGCCATAATTTATACCCATGACCCATGAACATGAACAACGATGGGGGGATTTCCTGAGGGATGGGAAGTGCTGAGTGGAGGGGTACAAATGGGGGAAAATTGGGACAACTGTAATAGAATAATCAATAAAATATCATTTTAAAAAAGAATCAACCAATGAGTGCATAATAAGTGGTACAATAAATTGATGTTTCTTTCAAATCATACATTAAAAAGATTAATACATTAAATAATATTTAACAATATCATTTAGCCCAGAGACTGTACTAAAGGTCTACATAAGCCAGTTGCAGTTATTTTTTGCCACTCAGATATACTATGAAGGAAATAACAGCTACAAAGCTCCTAGAATTATTGTATTATGTATGAGCTTTATTATTTTAATTAATACTTGATGAATCTCAGTGAACTCTATCTGATATTACAAAACTCAATTTACTTACTATAATACAATAAAAACTGATATTTATTTTATATATAATCATTTATAAAGAAAAAATCTTTTAGGCACACATAGTTCAATTTGGATGCATGTTCTCACTATATGCGCGTATGTGTGTGTATACACTACTGAGTACTAAATGGAAAAAATAGTTTTGTGTATATAAATGCAACCAAGAAAGACTTGGTGGTCCTTGTAAAGTAGTTCTCAGTCTTGGCTGCACAAATGTATCTGAGGAGATTATAAAAAACAAACTCCTGGGTCCCATCCCTAAAGATCCTAATTCAGTTGCAGGTCATGGCCATAATTAGTCTTGTACATAGCTCTAGCTGGTGTCTTTAAGGAGTTGACAATCTAATGTAAAAAAAAATACTTCAAAAATCAGCCACTTTCACCAAGGATTTAATGTTAACTTTTTGAAGTTAAATAACAGGCACAAGTGTATATGGCTCAATGAATGATCCCAAAAGAATAAACCCATGTAATATTCATTCATGCCAAGAAACAGAAAATAACAAAGTACCAAATAACAAAGTACCAAGCTCCCCTCATGACCCTTTCTAAGTACCAAATACTTCCTTCCCAAGGATGACTATTTTCTTGAACTACAACACAGAAGAGTAATTTTGACTATTTTGAATTTCATAAACACAATTACAATTTTAAAACAAATGTGGATTCTTTGACTTGTCATTATATTTGTGAGGTTCTGCTGTATATGCTGCTGTATATAGCACAGATTTGTGGTTTTTTCCAGGCTGTTTTTCCTGAATTGTGTAAGTATATTGCAACCTGCTTATCTACTCTTCAGTTGATGGACATTTGGGTTATGGCTCAGTTTGGGGCAATTATAATAATGGTGCCATATATATTTCTTTTTTTATTTTTAAAATTTTATTGTTGTTCAAGTATAGTTGTCTGCATTTTCCCTCCACCACTCCCCCCCAACTCCAGCCGCCCCGGTCTCCCTTCCCTTACTCTAGCCCCACTTGGTTTTGTCCATGTGTCCTTTATAGGTGTTCTTGAAATCCCTTCTCCCATTTCCCTCCATTATCCCCTCCCACCTCCCCTCTGGTTATGGTCTTAATACATACCTGTCTTTCAGTGCATCTGAACACATTCCTGGGCCTGGGATTGTGGACCATAAAGTATGCACATGTTTAATTTAATTGTTACTTCCAGGGAGTTTTCTTAGGGTAACTGTACCAAGTTTTCCTACTACTAGCATTGTGTGACAATACTCATTGTTCCACACGTCTGCCAACACTATTGTCAATCTGAAGTTTTCACTGTTGTGGTGGCTGTATAGTGATACCTCAGTGCAGTTTTATTTTTCACTCCACTCCATTTTCCCGGTGATGGCAACTGAAATATTCTTTCATGTGAAATGCCTGTTTAAGCCTTTTGCCCATTTTTCTTTCTGGCTGTCTGACCTTTTCTTATTGATTTACAGAAATTATTTATATTCAGTGCAGTCAAAGATGTCCTGGATAGTTATATTCTATGTGTGCTTGGTTTTGACTTTCACTTTTAGCTTTATGAAACACTTTTTATTTTAAAAATCTAGTCATTGTTTTTCTACACAGTTATCCAATTAACCCAGCACTACTAGTTGGGAAGATTAGATGAAATTTACTACAGAAAATTTGAAGTTCTAAATTTATTGTTACTTTGTAATAATGGTGTTGTAGACTCTCTTCTCTCAGGTTCTAGGTTAATTTTTTTTTAATTTTAAAAATTTTATCGTTGTTTAAGTACAGTTGTCTCTATTTACCCCCCTCCCACAGTCACATGCCCCACCCCCCCCACCTCCCACCCTCAAACCTGCCCCCTTTGGCTTTGTCCTTGTATCCTTTATACATGTTCTTTGATGGACCTTCCCCTGTTTTCCCCCATTATCTTTTTTTTTATATTTATTTATTTATCTATAGAGGGGAAGGAGAGAGGGAAAGAAACATCAATGTATGGTTGCCTCTAGTGCATCCCCTGCTGGGAAGTGGCCTGCAGGGAACTAGCTTGCAACCCAGGCAATGTGCCCTGACTGGGAATTGAACCGTGATCCTCTGGTTCGCAGACCTGCACTCAATCCACTGAGTTACACAAGCCAGGGTCCCCCATTATTTTAATGGACACAGTGACTGAGACTATTTGAAGCCCTAGAAGGGCTAGTATATTTCAGGTTGACCCCTATTTCTGGGGTCTAAACTTTTGTTGTTCCATTTTGGGAACCCTCTACTTTTGGGGGACTCTGGTCTTCAATTTTAGTTACCCAGCCTGTGAGTCAGCCAGAATTTCTCAGCCTCTCAGCTACCACTGTACATCAGCAAATGCTTCAAAGAAAAATGTTGTTTGGGCATCAGGTTCACATTTTTGTGTTTCCTTTCATCTTTGTGATCTCAGCATGATGACCCTCACCTCCGTGGTAGCTTACAAACAGTGCTTACGCACCACTCTGATTTTTATCATTTTGTTTACATTTTTCTAGATGTGCTAAACTGGTGAGTTGCTTCAAAACAAACTGGTTCATGTCATCTAAAACATAGCTTTCAAAAATGTCCTTTAAGATTTCTATTGGCTATGAAACTTCCTAAAACAGATAGGAACCCAGTAAATTTTTATTTACTTCACTCCTTTTGAAATAGAATAAAATGTGTATTTAATTTAACTCTTCATAAGTACTTAGTGACTTCCAAACACTCATTTAAAAAAGGTTACATAGGATTTGCTGGTAAAGGTCAGTGGAAGAAAGACATGTTTGGCCATAGAAGGGAGTCTTTCAGGCACCTTTCAAATGCTAACCAAGAGGCAAATGCTGATTCCATCTTTGTAAAAGCTTTCTTGGTAACGGAGGTGGTAGAGATTATCTGTACTCAGAATAGTTGTTTCTGGAAGCTAATGACACTCATTTCTACATACAATGACAGCTATGGCTCAGAATCTGATTTTGGGAGAATAGAAATAATATGAAATCAAATTGCATTTTTATTTCCCCTCATTTATTACTTTGTCCTAGGTTTTTGTTGCAGGTTATTTTAGAGGCTATAGCTCTATGGTTAAGAAGAAGCCACAGGTCAGTGGTGTTGCTTAGCTTATCCAAGCTAAAACAAGTATCACTTTGGTCTCTATCACCTTTGTCTTTTCCCTCACCTTTCTATTCACATTCAAGCTTTACATAGGTTTAAGAACTTGATTCTGATGGTTAGGGCCTTAGCATCTGTTTTTCCTTATTGCACACTGTTTTTATCCCTTACTTCACTCTTGATAATTTTGCTGAAAATATTGTGGCAGGAGGGAACAAAATTCTGAATCCATATCCCTCTCTCAGGATTTTTCATATATATGTGTATTATATATATAATATATATTCCTTTCAGGAATACAAATACTTTATATTTTCTAAAATTAAAAAATTTGGTACATTTCTTCCTTTTCTGACCACTAGTAGTACTAAATAATTTAAAAGTATACAATATCCAAAAATTAAACTGTTTCTGAAACAGTGGTCCACAGACAACCTGCAGAGAATCTGAAGGTCTGTAGAATGCACATTTAGTATTTATATTTGGGGTCTCACCCAAGATCTAAATCCAAATCTCTAGACAGGGGCCCAGGGATTGGCATTTTAACCAGTTTTCTATGCAAACATATTTTCATACATATTACTTATTTACAGTGGGGAGTTTTACATATTACTTATTTACAGTGGGGAGTTTTATCACATACCAAGGAGCCTTCTAGATACGTATGATTACCTCCAATTTCCCAGTAAGAAAACTGAGACACAGAGAGTTAAGCCACTGGAATAAAATTAAATGTAAATTGTGCTGCCATGCCACCCAGTTCTCCTGACACCAAATTCAATGCTTCTCTTACTACATCAACTTTACTGTCTATAAAGAATCTCTACCTTAGGAAAGAGACTTTTTTCCACATATAGCTTCCTAAGCTGCATAAACCCCAATAGCCTAGTAGTTGCTATGAGACAGCAATTACTGAGATAGAGTATTATTAACAACTTTCAGCACACGCACTGGGATCTTCATGTTCAGAGCGCCCAATTTTGTTGAGGCACATTAGTGCTCCCTTTAAGATTCTGTATATAAAAGCCATGCCCTGGAGAGAGCGTGTTTAACACCCATGAGCGACAGTGCAATGGGAGGTCACCGGGAGCAGAGATGCTGCCACTGTGAGAGCAGATATAGATGACTTCTAACAGCCTTTGATGAATGACTCAGCCTCAGCTCCACAGAGGCGAAGCTCATCAAACCCACTCAGAATTACCTTCTATAATGAACGCGAAAAGGGAACATTTTCTTATCTGAGACATGAGGCATTTCTCTGGTCACCAAATAAGTTGCTGATAAAAACTTGCACTGACTAGAATTAAGTGTATTTTCTGTTATTTCCTCAAGCAAATACATGAAGATAAGAAGCATAGCACTATTCACAGCTACTAATATTGAACACTCACTATATGCCACAAATTCAGCCTAGAGATTTGTAACAACTGTCTTAGCTGGCTCATCACAATGATCTTATTATCTGATTCTGTAAGATAAAAGTAAAGACTAGAGAAGTTAGGTAACCTGGCCATAGCTGCCTTGGCTGCTAAATCCTTGTCTATCTGAATCTAGATCCCACTAACTTAATGGCTCTACTATATTTCCTTCCTCGAGGTAGGAAAGATCTATTTGATAAGACGCAGATGCCTCATAATTTAAAACAACTAAAAAGAAAAGACCATGAGCCTTCTTCTCTCTTTTTTTCCCTTTAGGTGAGGATTGTGCAGGTAGTATATACCTCAAGAGCGTTCCTCTCACTCTTATACACAAGAGATTAGGAAACCGGCAGGGGTGGGGGGTGGTTAGCATTCCTTCTTCTGCCTATTTTTTGTTTTTTGAAATCAGAGTCATTTGAAGTTTGAGTAACTGGACTTGCAGGCTAAAGGATATGGTGGCTAGTAATTGGCCTGTATAACTATCAGGCCAGCTGGCCAGTAGGACGACTAGGGTTTTAACATGGTAGAAAAGGGGAGGGACTTTATAGGTTAAAGAGGAAGAAGAAAGATGCAAATCCAAAGAGGAAGCACAGCTTCCAGAGTGAGTGCTGCTAAATTCAGAACAAAAGGATCATCGGAAAAACTGAGTCCCGCATAGCTGGATTTAACTCTCACACGTGCCAAGTGAAAAGGCGAAACACATGCAATACTTGTAGTCCAGACAACAATGGCAGTAGCAACAACAGGTCTGGGTTTTTTTTTTAAATCTGTATTAGTAGGCAGAGCCATCTCTTCAGAGGAATTAGTTATAATTTAGGAGCTACAGACCCTGAATGGCCAAGTCCAACATACAGAACAACTCTGCAGCCCTGTGGGCAACGGGAGGTTTATTCTTTCATTGTACTGTTCTCTGAACTTATATAAAATTGTTCGCTTCATTATGTTATCAGAATCCTCACTTTATTGTTAGTCTATAATAACCACTGTACCACTTAATCTCAGATAATAATTTTATAGGTTTGTCCATGCATATTCTTTTTTCAGATAAGAAATTAAAGCAGTTTATATTCTAACCATTAGAAATTCCAGAATGATTGTGCAAACCACGGGATAAAATTTCTTAAAATAAATACAGCTAAAATATTCTATATTGTCATTCTACCACTACTATTGCTGGTTTTTCTCTCAGGGTACATAGCATTACCAAAGAATATCAATGTATTAGTTAATTAGCGCTAACAACTTCAGAATTTAATGGATTAAAAACCGAACTTTGGACTTCCACCAAGATGGAGGTGTAGGTGGAAGCACTGTACCTTCTTGCACAACCAAGTTTAAAGACAATAAAGTTTTAGCAACAAAAGCGCAGCCAAACCACAGAAAATTGAACTATACGAAAGTCTGACAATAACAAATCCTTCAGCCAAACCAGTAAGAGGGGCAGAGCCAGCAGAAGAGTGGGGGTCGGGCAGGAAAGATCCACCAGACCGACCCGGGCACGTGACCCAGGTGCGCCAGCAGCCATGGGCAGATCCCAGGTGTGGAGAAGCAGGCAGACCCACTGAGGGCTGACCGAGGTCACACATTCGTGCACAGATAAACCAGTGAAGGAGCGAGCGGTGAAACAGACCCCGCAGACCCTAGCAGCAGGAAGCGGCAGAGGGAACCGCCATTGTCTCTCTCTAACCCCACCCCCACATATAGCTTCACAAACCAGCGACCTGGGTGGCCCCACCCTGGTAAATATCTAAGGCTTCGCTCCTCATATGTAACAAGCACAAACAGATCAGAACATGGCTCAAGAACAACTCAGAGCCCCAGAGCTGATAAATCTAAGTGATGAAGAAATAGCCAAACTTTCAGATGCACAATTCAAAACACTGGTGATCAGTATGGTCACAGAACTGGTTGATTTTAGTCACAAATTAGAGGAACATATGAAGGCTAAACTAATTGAAATGAAGGGAAATGCACAGGAAACCAATAGTGCTAAAGAGGAAACTGGGACTCAAATCAAGGGAGTGAACCAGAAGGAAGAAAAAAATGATGAAACAGAAAAGGATGAAGAAACAAGAATTCAAAAAAATGAGGAGAGGCTTAGGAACCTTCAGGACATCTTTAAACATTCCAACATCCAAATTATAGGGGTACCAGAAGGGGAAGAGCAACAGACACAAGTGGAAAACTTATTTGAACAAATAATAAAGGAGAACTTCCCCAATCTGGCAAAGGAAACAGACTTCCAGGAAATCCAGGAAGCTCAAAGAGTCCCAAAGAAGTTGGACCCAAGAAGGAATACACCAAGACACATCATCATTACATTAGCCAAGATTAAAATGAAGGAGAAAATCCTAGAAGCATCTAGAGATAAGGGGACAGTCACCTACAAAGGAGTTCCCATCAGACTGTCAGTGGATTTCTCAAAAGAGACCTTACAGGCAAGAAGGGGATTGAAAGAAGTATTCCAAGTCATGAAATCCAAAGACCTACATCCAAGATTGCTCTATCCAGCAAAGCTTTCATTTAGAGTAGAAGGGCAGATAAAGTGCTTCTCAGATAAGATCAAATTCAAGGAGTTCATCATCACCAAGCCCTTATTATATGAAGTATTAAAGGGACCTACCTAAGAAAAAGTAGATAAAAAAGATGAACAGTGAAAGGACAGCAAACTCACAGTTATTAAGAACCACACCTAAACCAAAGCAAACTAAGAGGACAGCTAGATCAGGAGCAGAACCATATAAATGAAGATCACATGGAGGGTTAGCAACAGGGGAGTGGGAGAAGGAGAAGGGGAGAGAAGGTACAGAAAATAAGTAGCATAGATGGTAAGTAGAAAATAGATAGGAGGGAGGGCAAGAATAGTATGGGAAATATAGAATCTAAAGAACTTGAGACACGTTGTCATAAACTAAAGGGGGGGAATAGTGGGGAAAGGGGTGTGCAGAGGGGAGGGGAAATAAGGAGGGGAATAGAATAACTGTAATGGCACAATTAATAAAATATATTTAAAAAACTGAACTTCTCTTTGTTCACAGTTTTGCAGGTTGGCCAGGTGATTTTTCTGGGGTGGGCTCATTCACCCAGCTGTGTTCAGCTGGTGACTTTGCCAGTGGTCAGTGTGGGAGATAACTAAAGGAGGGTGAGAATACCAGATGAAATCCACTGGGGGCCTTTAAAATGACTATCTACAACAACCAGTGGCTCCCTTTCTCTTCAATTTCATCTGAAGGGTTTAAACCTAAGCCATTTCCATCTCTGTAAGTAAGTCTTACCTCCAGAGTAAGTCACACTTAGAAAGAGACTAGTGTCCAAATAGAGAAAAGTCCCATGATTCTGGCAAAAGTTACTTTATTCGTCAAGGTTCCACCTGATTCCTGTTGCCTTCACTTTATTCCTCTGTTCCTTTACCCACTGCCCCTCCTACTGACTTGTCACTTACTGAAGGTATCTTTTCTCCTGCCTTCTCTTTTAGCACTTGTATCAACTAGGGATTAATCAGAGTAGCAGAACTGGTAGGAAATATATATTAAAATATGTATTGCAAGATTCATGTTGGTTGTAGGGGCCAGTTAGGAAAGTCCAAAATTCATAGGACAGGACATGAGGAAGGGTAAGCTAGAATTCTGGGATGGGAGTTAAAGCTGCCGTCCACAGGTAGAATTTCTTCTGCTTAGGGAGACTTTAGCCCTTATTGAATCAGCTCCACCCAGATCTTCTAGGACAACCTTCCTCACATCAAGTCAACTGGTTAAGGACTTGAATCACATCTATAAATTATCTGCACAGCAACATCTAGGTTGGTATTTGATTGAATAACTGGGAACTGTAGCCTAGCCAAGTTAGCCCATTCGAAGACCAGCACATCGCGTTTCAATGTTTTACAATAGTGGACTTTCGTAATTTGAACTCTCTTAGGCCTTATTATCTACCTGACTAGTCTCAATTTTCTTTTCTTTTTCTTAAACTGGTGTTGTTTTCTACAAGTTCTAACTTGGCTGCCTAACTCTAACTCAAAACATCTTTCTAATATTACATTCTGATAATGTTTTTTCTCTTAGACTTAGGGACAGAAAATGATCATGGATGCTTCTAATTTTTAGGTTATTTCATTGCCTTTTTTGTTTTGCTTTGCTTTTCCATTTTTACAACAAATATAAGTGATACAACTGTGTATCTGATTCCCTACATAAAATACCTGACATAGTTGCTATTTTCCTGACAGGACCCAGGCTAAGGCAGTACGTAAAGGATAGCATAACACCTAGTTCATTATAGCCATCAATACATATCAGTTATTTTAAAAAACTATATATATTATACAAATACAAATATATACATATGTATATATACATACATAGAGTCTGTCAAAAAAAGTATCCAGCCACACACTATGCCAGAGACATTTATTGAAGAAGATACAAGATAGAAGAAACATTGTACACAGGATAATGATGCCTCAGTGCTCTTCAAAGTAGGCACCTTGGGACCTCACACAGTTCTCCTAGTCACCATCAGCTGCCCCCTTGTGTTTTTCTGAATCTCACAGATGGTGTAAAATCTCTTCCCTTTCAAAGGTGATTTTCATTTGGGGAAAAGCCAGAAGTCACAGGGCACCAAATCTAGGCCGTGAGGGGGCTGAGTCACCTGGGTGGTTTTGTTTCATAAAATAATATCTCTGCATGAGACATGAGGCAGCACATTGTCATGATGAAGCTGCTAATCACCAGTTGCCCATAGCTGCAGCCTTCTAGATCATCCAAATAGTTTCCATGGAGAAATGTTCAAGCATAACACAAAATTTGACGCAGATTTTTTGCTCTACCTTCTCAGCCATTTTGAATGCATTGGCCACATAGTACACATGCTCACTCAACAGCGTCTACCATCCCCACTGACTAGTACAGTGAAGTCCTCACCATTCACACATGTGCATTCCAGTCCACTCTTCTTGGATGCAAGGTTACATTAATGTCAAACCATTTTCATTATATTAACAATTGCTGGAGTTTTCCTAGACAGACTATATATATGTGTGTGTGTGTGTACATACATACACACACACACACTTCTGTTTGGGTGCAGCCTTGGTGACATGTCTATGTTTTCATTTTTCTTCCACCTATGAGTATCTATTGATTCATTCATCACTTACCTATCATTCTATTATTCCTACAGATCCTGATCTACCAGTCTTAACCATCTCTGTTAATGATTACTCCATTTTCCATGTAAATTAGGTCAAAATCTCAGGATTAATCTTGACTTCTATTTTGAGTACCTACTCCTCTTTTTCTTATATCCACTTCATCCCAAGCCAGAAACTGGCATCAACAATGACTCAGGGAGATGAACTAAGAGTCCCAGTTTATCTAAGAAGTGAACATTTCAAACTTCTGAGTCCAAATCCCAGCCCATGGGTAGCAGTGAAACTTAGTGAACTCAAGTGCAATTTCCAAGAATGTCATTTTCTAAAGAATGTGGTACATAGGGTGTGGGGATGCACATATTTTAAGGCTCCAAAATAAATGAGGTTAGGGCATCAGTTGTGATGCCAAAATCACAGTTAAGGAAATCCATCGAAGCTAATATAACAGATACGGAACTAGGATCCAAAACTAGAAATCAGAACTGAAAGCCATTAGACAGCAGGCCAGGGTGCCTGTCATTCATCCTTAGGTGTAGGTTCAGGCTCAAATCTCTAGTACAGAGTTAGTTTTAAAAAAATCAGAGACTTACGTCAGACAGACAAACCTGCCACTAACAGTAAGAAAGTTCTAACCCAGTGCTTTCTTGGGGACTCAGAAATTATGCTTACCACAGTCACTTAGACAATTGGATCAAGGAGAAGCAGACTATTAAATACTCATAATACACAGCAGGTATGGAACTCCTGCTATTTCATTTGTTCTTCCTCTTCTTGTCTCAGTGTCTGGGTGAGGTGAAACTCCCAGGTCATTGTCCATAACCCCTGGGACAGATCATGAGAGAATGACTAACCCTATACCTGACTTTATTAAGATGTAAATTTTGGCATTAAGTGACAAAGTGCCTTAGTTTTTAAGGGGGTAGAGCATCCCTCTGGCTGCCACACTGGGTGATGAGAGACATGCAGTGGGCCACACTGGATGCCATGCTGGGTTGCCATGCAAAGGGAACAGGTGACATGCAGGGACATGCAGGGGGACATGCAGCTTGCAAGGTGTATGGATCGCCCACCCTTGAATAAAGGCATGGCAGACATTGGGGAAAAAAGCAGCAAGTAAAAATAGCAATATAATAAGGTTGGAAATATAAGTATATTTTTATAAACTATATATAGAGAGAAAATATATGAGACAAATTGCAATATATTTTTGTAAAATCTTAGAATTATCTCTGAGTGAGAAATTACATATGAACTTATTTTTCATTCCTCCTTCAGACTTTACTATTTTATAGCTTTATATTCATTACTTTTGTCAAAGTTAAATCTGAACTTAGTCTAGTAGAATCCCAATGTCACTCATTTGCTGTTAGTTCTTTATATACATGGAGGGACAGAACTTGTTTTATGCCATAAATTAAATCATCAATATTTATTGTGAATTTACTATGAGCCCCAAACTGTATCATGTGCTCAAGAGCAGTGAATCTTCATTCAAATTTTTATTTTTATTTGAGAATGCCTAAAAATTTTAGACACATTCCTCTTAAAAATGTATATCTGCAACTTACTACAACATTTTGCGTGAAATTTAAGAGTGTTCAAAAATCCCTGCAGTCCAACTAGGGACCATTCTGTGCACTGCAGGTTAAAATCTGAGGAATGAAAATAAATGTAAAACCCTATGCCTGTTCTTAAGTTATGTAATTATGGAAACCAGCCCTAAAGCCATGAATAGTTAAGCAGCAAAGGAGAAGGGAAAGAGCAAATGAATAAACAAATGAAAAATGTGTAATTGCATACATGCCTACTTGTACATGTACGTGTACAAATTTTCTACAAGGAACTATAAAGTTAGTAGCTAAATGAGAAGAATACATGTTTAGGGCTAATAAATTAGGCAATGATTATACAAAAGAGTAAACTTATCTGCCAAATAAGTTGACTCATAAAATAGATTAATGCTTTAAAAAGAAAACAGATTCCAAATAATACTTGAAGTCCATTCCATTTTTCTAGGTATGATATTCTACTTCGTTGTTATTATTGTTGTTACCATGCATAGAAGAAATAAGGATTGAGATAAAGTACTCTAGTCAATTCAGCACAGTATCTGGTTTGGGGGTAAAGAATTTGGAGTCAAACAAGTCTAAGTTGCAGATATTCTCTACCATTTGTCAAATATTGGGAAAATCTTATATTTTTGAGCTCTGGTTTCCTCACTGGAGATATTTTGCCTCTTTCCTGCTGTATGCAAGTTACTCTAAAACTCAATGGCTTAAAACAATAACCATTCATTATTTATTTTATTATATCTCGTGCTATTGTGAATCATCAATGTGGGCATGGCTTAGCTGCATAATTCATCTGTTCCATGAAGTGTTGACAAAGGTCACTCAAAGGTCACCCAGATGATTATCACCTCGAGACTGTCTGGCCGGGAGGTTCCTAGTGAAGACTCCTATGGCTTCACCCCCTTGTCTGGCACACTTTGTGTGAGATGTTTGTACCAAGCCGAGGCTAGTCATTTGGAGAATCTACCTGT
Organism: Artibeus jamaicensis; assembly: GCF_021234435.1. NCBI lineage: Eukaryota > Metazoa > Chordata > Mammalia > Chiroptera > Phyllostomidae > Artibeus > Artibeus jamaicensis. Next base: position 17,461,704 of record NW_026522025.1, on the reverse strand, counting down.
GGCCTCTAGCATGATAGCCTCAGAGTAATTGGACTTCTTCATTACTGTGGCTTAAGACTGTAGAGAGAGGTTTTTCTCTTTTTTTTTAAGAGCAAGGAAGTAGAAACTGTCAGTCTCTCAAGACCTCAGCCTGGAAACTAATACTGCATCCCTTCTGTGGTGCTCTTTTCAGTATAGCAGTCACAGATGACCTACATTCCAAGTGAGGACCTATGGATTCCACCTCTCTCTCTTTTTTTAAAGATTTTATTTATTTATTTTTTAGAGAGATGAGAAGGATTAAAGGGGAAGTGGAGAGAAAGAGAGGGAGAGAAACATCAATGTGTGGTTGCCTCTTGTGTACCCCCTACTGGGGGCCTGACCCACAACCCAGGAATGTGCCCTGACTGGGAATCCTACTGGGTACCTTTTGGTTTACCGGCCAGCACTCAATCCACTGAGTCACACCGGTCAGAGCCATGGATTCCACTTCTTGATGAAAGAGAGGTCAGAGAGTTTATGGACATCATTTGTCTGCTTCAGGGAATAATATTTCCTACCTCATTAAAGTTGTTATCAGAGTTAAATAAATTTTAATATACATGATCTGGTTTATTAAAATGCTTGAAAAAATTAGAAAGAAAGTTTGCTATCTGATGATCTCCCAACAACTGTTCCTACAAACTGCAGTCTTCTTAGGGCTCAATTATCTCTAATCCTGCATAAAATCTCCAGAAAATATCATAGAACAGTTAATCATTCTCGGATATTCCAATACTTTCTTTCCTAGTTTTTAATAATTGGTCAGTTCAGAGACATTTGAAAGATTGACTCCAGTTGAATTAAAAACTTTTATTTTTCCTTATGCTCCAGTGCAGATAGAATGGGAAGGCTTCCAATCTTGTTTTCACCTAACATTGTTCCATACCTGAGAGGTTTTTTTTTTGTGACATAATAGAAGGTAGGAAAGGTTATGGGGCAGAGGAGGTGAGGTATTACTTATGACACTCCTCAATGTGACACTCCTCGATTTCAGTGACACTCCTCGATGTGGTGGATGCCCAAAGCCATTTCTTAATAAAATATCCTGTGTCACTTCTGTGAACCTTTGATTTCAGTTCCTTGGTGCACATGATAATCTCTAGTTGACCACATCCATCCCCATTAGCTTTTGCCTCTAACGCCTCTAGCTTTGTTATACCAATCTTTCCTTAGTCTTTAAGGAAGGAAATTAGCACAGAGTTATTTTCAGGGAAAGTCATGCCCATCTACTTTCTGACACATGGAAATTACACTGGCAAACTCTAAAAGTTTCGCTTGCTATCGGTGAAGACTTTTTTATTCTGTCATTATAGGCTACTTTATTTCTGCCAGTCAATGTTGCTATCCTTCCAGCTTCTTAAATATGAGTCAGATGGCAGTCACTGTATCCTTCAAATTCCAGATGATGTATATTAGACTCTATAAACTCTTAAAACATCTCTTCAGCTCAGGCAAGAGCAAAATAATCTCCTCTCATCCCATTTTTTGTACAGTGGTTAATGTGAAGCAGCAGAATACAGGAAATACTGATATCTGCTCTAACTCCTTACATGTCTTTTTTTATCCTTGAGATAAGCAGCGAGCTAAGAATTTCAATGCCATTTTTATATTTTTAAAGGCATTCCTTGTCTGTATGATCTCTTTTTTTTTTTTTTAAAAAACATGGCACCAAAATTTTGATGCCCATTAAAAGAAGGATCTATATCCCTTCCCCTTGAGTGTGGGCAGGCTTTGATCAATAGACTATGGTGAAAGTAAAGCTGTGTGACTTGATTCTGGGTCACAGGAGGTGATGTACCTTCTGGCTTGCTTGCTAGAACACTTGCATTGGAATTCCTGAGCCTCCACAAAAGTAGTTCAAATGCCCTGAGGCAGCCATGCTATGAGGAAGTCAAGCCACCTATAGAGGCACATGGAAAAACTATTGCCTGCAATTCCAGATTTGAGTCCTCTAAGCTAGACATCAATGTGAATGAGCCTTTAGGTGATTTTGGTTCCCAATTTTGGAGTCACCCCTAGTCACGGAGTTAGCCAAGATGCATATTGTATACTAATTTCTGACCCACAGAATCTGCAAGCATAAGAAAATGGTTCTCTTATGCTTTTAGGTTCTGGCTTATTTTGTTACCCAGTGTAAGTGGAACGAGTACCTGCTATGTATCTGTTATCCACATCTTTGGGATCTCAATCACACATGAGTAAGAAACAATCCCTTATTAATGTACAATTATATAAACCACTTGGGACACAATATCTACTTAATAAAACATAGTTGTTTTTCTTCTTGAATAATGTAAGAAACAAAATCTCTGCAAAACTCCTTTACTCTTGATATAGGAGAATCCATTTTAAAACAATTTTTCTAAAAAAAATTCCAGTTGAAATAAGGAAAAGCTACCCAGACAGTAAGCATTTCTTCTTGCTTTCTCAGAACATTTGCTCACTGGCATGTGTCAACACACTGCATCATTCATATGAGACGTGATCTGCCCGTGACCCGGGCTCAGCACTTTCACTGTACACAGCAGTTCATTGCAGATGATGTGCTCAGGGGAAAACTGCAGGACTGCAGTCAGAGTGGAAGTAGGGAAATTCCATTAGATAGGAAATTTGGATGCCAAAAATGAAGGAAATTCTTAAGCAGGATCTGCTCTCATCCACTACTTCTCCTAAATTATACTGAGTATAAAAAAACCCATAAAATCCCTGGCTGGTATAGCTCAGTGGATAGAGTGTGTGCCTGTGAACCAAAGAATGGTGGTTTGATTCCCAGTCAGGGCACATGCCTGGGTTGCAGGCCAGTTCCCTGCAGGGGACACATGAGAGGCAACCATACATTGATATTTCTCTCCTTCTCCTTCCCTTCCCCTCTAAAGATAAATAAATAAATAAAAGAGAAAGAAACATAAAATCACGAGTTGATCTGTGAAAACCTGTGAGGTCCTTGGTGAGAGTTTGTAGGAGATCAGTTTGCCTTGGCCTGGCAAATGTGACTCAGCTCTGTATGGAAAACCTACAGAATTGAAGTGGTGGGCAGGAGCCAGACCTTCAAACCCAGTTTTCTCATGGGAATCAGGCCTAAAAAATGCATACAGATTGTTATGGCTTGCTCTTGCTAAAACTCCATCACCCTGGTCTAAAACAACAAACATGTATTGTCTATCTTCAAGGTAATTTCCAAAGCCTGTATGAGTTCTCCCAAGGACAGAGCTAATCAGCTCATTGCCATTCCCCTCTGCATGTTATTTTCATTTTCTTGATTGTACCTAAAATGTAGACAATAATATTCTATGTAATAGATAATAAATCCTTCTCTGATGTAAGACCCCAGGAAAACAATAGAAGCCTATCTAGGCAAGGGTTGAGATGCTCCCCTCTTGAGGGAGTGGCCAAGGCACCATAGGTACTCTCCCCTTGGTCATATCCCACCTGTGCATGGTTACTGGGGACAGAACCCATAACCTAGGCATATGCCCCAACCAGGAATTGAACCCATAACCCTTCGGTTCATGGGACAATGCTTAAACCAACTGAGTCACACTGGCCAGGGAAGAATGCACTTGTTCATAATACCTTCTTTATCCCTCACGTTCGACTTAAAATTTTCTCATTCCTTCCGTATTTCCTATAATAGTGTATCTTCTATTATAGAAAATACTTTACTGAATTTCTTTATGTCTTCCCAGAAACTATAAGCTCTTAAAGATATAGGAACCTGGGTGATTTTTGCCAGCACATATCTCCTGGTCCTAAAAAACTGGCACATGTAGGTATTCAATAGCAATCCCTCAGTAAATGTATAGTACATATACATACATACCACACACATACACACACAAACACACATATGTATACATATACATATATACTATAGATATATACATAACACAATTTAGAAGGTAATATATACAACAAAAATGGTGAAGTAAATAAAATGTCTTATTTTTAATATGAATAGTTTGTAGTTCTCTGTTTTTCTGAGATTTTCTTCTTTTCTTTCAACTGCAGTATTTTTTTTTTGCTTTTAACTTAATCTGCCTTTCTTGAATAGTTTCTCATATTCAAGACCCTTTTCTTTTCCCTCTTTTCTAGCAAAACCCAAGCATTTTATGACCTATTCCTTCATATCCTTCTTGGGACAGGACACTCACTGATATATTAGCATATTAGCCATAGCTAGCATGCCAATGAGCCTTCCTTTGCCAGTAAATTCATGTACAAAGTAAGAGTGACTTTCTGAAGACAATGCCTTAATCAAGTAATATGGCTTACATCACAAGAAATGCATACAAAGGCAGCCTAGAGGAAAGGTAATGTAAGAGGGTGCAGCCAAGAGGGGGCCCCCCAAAAGGGATTTGGAATGGGGTCCAGAACTCAAGGTGTCCAGGAAATATTAGGATGTCTTCACCCCTTCCCTGACAGGTGTGAGTTGAGGGAAGGGACAAATGGAGCAGGGCCATGCAGAGCTGTTTTGTACAGCAACAGCTTTGCAGCTAACCTCTGGCATGGTCATTTAACATATCTATAACCTTTAACTAGTTTCATAGATAGCTGTGGCCTATTCAAACATTTAACTGGTTTGAATAGCTGTGGCCATGCTTTGAGCCAGGGAGAAGGAAGTGATTTCTGCCCAAGATGTAATTGGGAGGCAACTTCCCCTGTTTACAGCACCTAAGTGAGAGCTCGGCGATGATTGGCTCTATGCCATGGGGCCACACCTGCCCAGTCTCACGATGGCAGCCCAGTAAAGTTGAAAGGATATGAGAGTGCTAGCAAGTATAGCTAATTATGGGAGGAGTCAGAAATGGGGCTGCAGAGGAAGATTAGCACAGTGAATTTAAACAGAGACTCGGTAGCCATTGGGGAGAGCCACACAGCTTTGCTAGAGTGGGGACCCCCCCACAGCCGTGTAACAGAGAGAGGATCACGCAGCTGTGGCAGTGCTTTTGGCAGAGTGGGGACCCCCGCAGCTGGTGTAGAGAGAATCACCATGCAGCTTTAGCAAAAAAACCACCACTTGGCTTTGGCAGGGTGGTGACCCCCAATTCCCCACAGCTTTGGAGGAAAGGAGAGATCCATGCAGTTTGGCCAGAGTGCCAACCCCCGCAGTTCTGGTGGAGAGAAGAGGACCATGTGGTTTTGGCCAGAGTGGGAACTCCTGCAGCTTTGGTAGAAGAGGACCACATGGCTATGGGGTGCTCCCTTTGGCCGTGTGGCCTGGGAAGCAGAAGAAGCTTTGTCTGGAAGAAGGGTGAAAGAACTCTTGCCATTAGGCCATGAGAAGGTGCCACATGGCTTTGGATTAATTAGAGATCCTGCCTGGATGTCAACACAGCTGATGGTGCCAGTGGCCTGAAACACGGATGTGTGCTTCTTTTCTGGAGTTACAGTACCCCAAATTAGGGCAGGAAGGATAAGAAAGCACTATGGACATCTGTGGGTATCCAAAAAGGACTTTGATATTTTGATGAAGATGTTAGGTCACTACTTTAAGTCTGTATAGCATTAAATAAACATTTCCTTTCCCTTTCACAAATCTCTGGCATTGAGAGATGTCTTTCCTATAAGGGGGCAGACATAACGAAACTGGGGGGTCCTTTGCCCTTGGCCCCCTGTGTTCTGTAACAGTTTTTGGCATCCTGGGTAGGCCAAATATTGGCCCCCTTGGACCTGGTCTGTAACAGTACTATTTTAAGCAGATGAGATCCTATATTCCTCAAGTCAAATCAGTAGCCACTCATCCTCCTCTTCTGTAGGGTCAAACCTACTTATACACAATAGCAGTGTACATCACATATGTCAAGAGAAAATTTCTCAAGTATTCTTATTTTTTAGTTAAAGAGAATAAGCACCTTGTACATGAGCAAGCATAAGATTATGTAACATAAATATTTATGATGACAATAAATAAGACCTAAAAAATTCTCCCAAACTGATCTTATTCTGACTCTGATTCGATTAGAAAATTGTCCTTTGTCTCCAACATCCCTTAGTAGATATTTTCATCAATAAAATTTTAAAGTGGGTGAAAGATAGTCAGTAAAACTTGCTACACATAGCTGAAGAGATGTGAATAGTGGTCAAAACTCTTACTTTCAGAATAGGTCACATTTTTCAGTGTTTTTAAAAGAAAAGTTTTGAGAATTGTTTTTGGTGGACTTCAAGATTATTGCTGCTGCTCTTCATAAGCTTTTATAGCCCTTTAGTATGTCATGTCATAATTTCTTTCTCTGCCTATGTATTCCATAAATTATTACGTATACTCAGAGCCTGGTATCCATTGTTTATTCAATAATTTCAAAATACTGCAGCGATTGTGTAGTGGAATATTGTGCTACACAGAGGAAGCTTACATTTTAACTAAGGGTTCTCAAACCGTACTCAGTTTAAGAGTCTAGAGACTCTCTCTCCCTTTCCAATGAAGTAGCTATGCATGTTAAATAATTACTGTACTTCAACAGCTTCTTAATTCATAAGCAAGATTAATTTGATAAGCAAGCATCTGTGCAATTTCCCAAGATCTCTGTCCACTAGTTTGGGAATGTTTTGTTAATAGAATCACAAGATTTTTATTGTAGAATTAGTGAGCTGGAGAAGAACATTTATTTTCATGTCAAACATATAGTATTTTTAAACCTGTAAATAATAAAATAAAACACTTAGGTTTTGTCTGAAAATAATTTCTGGTTGAAATGAGGGAATTGGAGTTACAAGGACACTGCTCAAGAACTTACTGATTGTTTTCCTGTATCATAAAACAGCTATAGATTTGGTGTTTTTTTGTCAAGATAATGAAGAAAGATAGACTTTCTATATTCTAGATAATTCCTATTTAATACTGATAAAATAATAAATATGAACAATTTCACAATTTTTCCTTCCTTCTCTCCTCCTCCCTCCCCCCTTCCTTTTCTCTCTGTCTCTCTCCCTTCATTTTTCTTTCTTCTCTCTCTTTTCTTTATTCTTTTACCCTTCTTGCCTTTTTTATTATTTTTAAAAAATTTCACCTGAGGATATGTTTTTATTGATTTTAGAATGAGAAAAAGAGAGACAGGAAAGAGACAGGCAGAGAAAGAGAGAGAGAAAAACATCAATGAGAAAGAAACATCAATTGATTGCTTCCTGAATGGGGGATTGAACCAGCAACCTAAGTATGATGAGGTCTGTGTCCTGACAGGGGACCGAACCCACAAATTTTTAGGTATGGATTACACTCCAACCTGCTGAGCCACCCAGCCAGGGCCCTTCTTGTCTTTTTTAAATTTAGTCTTCTTCCATTCTGAAGGAGAGTAAATTTTGTTGTCTTTCTAAGAAAGAAAGACAACAAAATCAGTACTTTTAAAACCTTATAATTGCAATGAAAAATAACCTTTTGATTTTGAATAATGAAGTAACTTTGACAATAATGTAATTGTGACAGTAGACTGTTGTCTTAATATTCCGCCAAACTTAAAATTTGCAATAACGTATTCTCAAATACTGTAGAAAATTCAATGTGGCAGAAGCCCTTTAGGAAATAGAACAGACATTTAATGCAGGACTCAGTCTCATCTTACACTGGCCGTGTAATGTCAAGCAGCTGATTCAGTTTTCTCATCTAGAGAGTGGAGTGTTTATTAAAGGAAACTCAAATAAAATTGCTGGTGTTAAAGTAAGTTAAAATGGCAAAGCTTCATATCAATGTAGTACATTATTACTTACAAGCAAAATAATGTTTCTTTTCTATATTTTATCTTTATTTTTTAATTTTTAAAAATATTTTATTTATTTATTTTTTAGATAGAGGGGCAGAGAGGGAGAAAGAAAGGGAGAGAAACATTGATGCAGAAGAGAAACATCAATCTGTTGCCTCTCACATGTTTCCAACTATGGACCTGGCCCCCAACTGGGGGCCTGGCCCACAACCCAGGCATATGCCTTGACCAGGAATTGAACTGGTGACCTTTTGCTTTGCAGGCCAAAGCTCAACCCACTGAGCCACATCAGCCAGAGCTCTTTTCTATATTTTAATTGTTTGAAATTACAATGGCTGCACTATTTCCTGGATTTACTGTAAGTCTACTTGGCTATTCGGAAAGAGGTTCATTTGAAAATTTAAGTCTTTCAAACTGGCCTTTTGATAACAAGTTCATAACACATTGAGCAGGACTAATATGAGAATATCATTTTACCTAAGGAAAACTAACAGAATGGTTTGCCTTACAGCCATAATTCTATTCAATATTCAATTTGCCAGCTATGTTGCAATTGGGAGTATTTAAACTGATTTTACATTAAATTCAAATGCATAATGCAGAGTACAGAGATATTTAAGCTATCAAATGAACCAAATTCCTAGAGTGACAGTAAATACACACGCATGCATTTTAAAAGAGTAAACCAATTCTGATTTCACTTTGACTGTGTTTCAATAATCCCCCTTCATTTAACTTGGTTCGTTGGTCTGCCTTTACAGACGAGAATACACTTTTCAGTCCTTGGCCTGCCCTCTGCAGCCTGGGTGTCACTAACACAAAAAACTGCATTGACTCTGATTATTTTCACTCGGTGGAAAGCAAGTGAAGAATCTGGCCCTCAAATGTAAGGGCTCAAGGATGCCAGCAGCTTCACTTTGCAAAATTTACTTGCAAATTGAAACAGTTTGGAAGGAAAGAAAAAGGTCAGAGAGAAAGTCTCAAAAAATTATCAAGATAGGGAAGACTGTATTGAATATGACAAAATTCATTAATTATTTGTGGAATATAACACAATATTCCATGATGCTGTTTATATTGATTAACATGTTGAAATCTCATAATCCTCCCTATTTACTGATGAATCCTGTGGAGACTCTTGAGTTGTAGTTTGTTAGTTAGTCCTATAAATTCCATAAATACCATATACTCTGAATTTTAACTTCATCTATAAAATTATGATAACAGTAAGTACAGAATTCTGAGATTCCCATTATCTATGAACACATGCATCAGGAGGTATAAATGAATATTTACCTATTATTTAATAATATCATTTTACATAATAACATTTATATTGTTTAATATTGGTATTTAATGACATGATTTAATATAATAATATATATCTATATATTATATAACATGATATAGTATGTATTATTATAGCATATAAATTTTATTGATATAGAATAATATTTTTATGAATAATAATTTATTCATTATCAACAAGCTTTATTTATCTGTGGGAACCATCAGAAACAGCGTGCTAATTTACATGAATGATCATGTCATTTTTTTAAACTCTTTATAACTTGAACAGAGTATATGTTGTTACTTCTTAATTTACCCATGAAACAAAACAGTGGCAAAGCAATGACCTTGCCTGTACCTGGAAGAGGTATAGATCAAGATAACTACATTACTAAGTCATTTTAAAGAGATCATCTACTGTTATGATGGCCCTTTCTGCCTTCGTGTTGGTAAGAGCTCACTTTACCTCCACCTCTTGCCTAAAAATGTTTTCAGTCGTGGTGGGAACTATGCCTCCTTCATGGATTGCCCAATCAGTAACATTTCATTTGTTTCAGCCAAATTCATCAGTTGAGTGTTGTGAGTAGGAACTAAGCTAGATAAAACAGACTTCCTTAAAACAGAAAATTGATAAATGAGTAATCAGAATATGTTCTTATACCCCATATTCATGTCTTTTTTTTAATTTAATTTTATTATTTTTTTTAATTTTAATTTTATTTAGTTATTTTTCAAGTACAGTTTTTTGTCTATTTTTCCCATATTCATGTCTTTAGCAATTGCCACTAGCCTTGGTATCCTAGAGAAAATAGGAAAAGATTGAGAGAGCTCTCTTATAACATTAGCCTTAAGAATGAAACCTCACGGTCATAGAAGGACACTTAGTCCTCCTCTGCTGCAATATTTCATTTGCAGCATTATGAATTTTGATTTCCATATTAGGTATGGTTTATTATGTTAATTTCTTTGATTCAACAACATTAAATTCATTAAATAGAGAACGGTTAATCTGCCTGCCTCAGTGTTTCTCAGGTTAAGGAAGTAGTCCTTGGCCTCATAGTCACATGGGCAGAAGAAAGAGCATCCACCTCACAAGAGAGTGACAGGCAGCTGGCTTGTTCTTATCCAGAAAGAGTAGATCCTTCTTTATCCATTCAAGGTTCCCAGGTGGAAAAGAACAATAGTCCACATCCAAGTTAGCTGACATTTTATCTGCTTTGCAATCTCCAGCCCTAAAAGTAGTGTCCCCAAATTTCAGTAAAGCCTTCATTATTGCAAAAGGATTATCTTTTTCTAGCTCCAGGTTCATTCTTAGATTATAATAAGTACAAGAAGGGAAGGAAAAAAGTCTGATCTTCTCTAACAGCAATTATTTTCCCCCAAAGTATTGGGAGATGTCTCTATCCATACTTTTTCTCTAGATGATCTCATCTGACTCTCACCTACAAACTGATGGAATTAAAATGTGTAATTTCAGCCTATAAATGTCCATTCAACTACTGAGTTGTGAATTCAACTTCCTATAATTCCACTTGGATGTTTAATATTATGTCTAAAAATAACTTCTGTTTCCCCAAATTTTTTTTTAAAGTAACTACCTTTCTTTTCATGCTTACAAATTTGGGGATATCCTTTATTTGCCCTTTTACTCCATTCAAGCCAACTTTCTTCCCACAGTCATCAGTCAGATCTTTCTGATATGTCTAATAATAGCAAAATTCCTTAATCAGCATGACTTACTTTTACTTTATGACTTACTATACCTCTATCTTTAACAAATACTACTTTCCACATGCCCAGCAACCTAGTCATAATGATGAATATCTATTTGCCATGAAGTGAGATTCTCTTTCCAGTGGCTAAAACTTATGCCTGGAATTACCATCTCCTCTCCCATTTTGATGGGTCTCCATCCCTTTAGGACTCAATTCAAGCTTCACTTCTCTGAACTGACCCTGACCTTCAGGAGTGGCCTCCCTTTGTTGCTCCCTTTGAACTCTGTCAAAAAATGGTGCTCAAGTAATATTTTATGAAAGAGCAAATGCTTACACACAAAAAGCATGGTTTTACCCATTCAAGGCAATCATTTAAGAATTATCTAACTTTACTGTGTTACATGTTCTGTCAGGCATTGGGCAATTACATTCCTTTGTCAACACCATCTCCCCCATTAAGTGCTGACAAGCAGGTCTGCAATCTAAAACACTGTAGCCTCCTTTACTGTGCTGGGGAAAGCTGAAGTGACTTGTATGAAAACTGCATTTAAAGAGTGAATTATTCAATCTCTCCTATAGTTTCAGGTATGGTATCTTTATCTGTGAGTTGAGGTTTGAGACATTTTTATGATAGGAGTCTTAAAGTTTGAGTTGGCAGTGATATTACAGGGTGCATCCCTGCTGGCTGAGAGATGTTTTAATCATCAATAGTTAAAGAAGCTTCAGGGCGGAAAGGAAACGAGAAGTTCCTGCTCCAGTTCTCCAGAGATCATGATCCCTCGGCAGAACTAAAGCTGAGAAATCTAAATCTAGAAGAGGTCCACATGCTAAGAAAAATATTTTTTAAATATTAATGAGAGAAAGGAAAAAGCAATCTTGAAAAAGAAACACAAGGCTGGAAGCAGCAGACCTTGACTCTGCACTTTGCTTATTGGGAGACCTTATGCGAATCCTCTATTTGTCCTGCAGGGCTAGATCCAGCCAGAGGCCTGCCTTCACTTCCGACCTCATAATGAGCAAAGGATTAGATGGGAAAATAAATGAAAAACTAGTTTTAAGAAAGAAGTGACCTCTTTTAACTTAAGCAATTATTATTAACAGTATTAATAATAGTAATAAGGAACTATATTAAAAACTGATACTAACAAAACAAGATGATTGGTGATGACACTCAGGTTTAGAGACAGTCTGCCAATGGACACTAATTTTGAAGGGTTGAGTTGCTCCCATGTATCTGAAACGCTCACGCTCACTTTCTTTACCCACTTATATTCTGCCACTTCTTCAAATTCAGATAGATAAGCTTAAAGAATTTTAGAGCTATTGGGTATTTCAGAAGTCATTAATCTAATTGCTTCTCTATTTCATAGCAAAGGAAGCATATAAAGCCCAGAAAGATTACATAATTTGCTCAAAATCACCCCGCCAAGTAGTAGCACCACCAGATCATATATTTGCCAACTGCCAATGTGATAACACTGTGAGCTTACCAATGTGAGCACGAATCTCCCTGCCTACCTCTAGCATGAACCCTGACCGCTCACTTCACACAGCGGAAGATTGAAACAATTAAATCCCATCTCTGTCATTGATTATCTGACTTAGGCAAATCACTTATTTTATCTGTGCATTGATTTTTTTATGTTATGCAAGAATAATAAGAATGAAAAAAATAATTAAAAAACATTTATAGAATGCCAGATTTTGTGCTTGCTACCGAGGACAGGTTTGATTGAAACAAAAGCCAGACTCCTAAAGAGCTCACGCTTTTTTAGTACAGCACTTACTAAATTGTGTTTTGTGGTTTTCTGGTCCTGCAGGAGGTTAGTGATGTTTGGATGGAAAAGTATGAGAAATAATGTTATGTCATCTTTTAGAGATTTGTAATGCACATTAGCAGATTGAAGCCTTTCAAAAATTCTGATTTAAATCCTTTTAGTATTAACAAAGACCTGATTTAATATTTATGAAAATGCCTTGTTAAATATAAGTATAAAATAGACATAACATTTATCACACTCTTTTCCAAATTCTTAATCATTAGAGTTTGTCCTACTTGCTTTTACTATTTCACTATTTTTTTTCCTATCCTTAGTTCATGTCCCCTAAGTAGCTTGTGATTTATGGGCTCTAGAGGTAAATTCTGATTCGGCTAACATCGTTTTCCAGGCACTGAGCTAAACACATTTCTATGCTTCCTGGTCCAGCACATAATAATTAATGTAAAAATGAAAGATATGCTGGCTGTATACATATATTGGTAAGTGCTCTCTGGACTATTTTCTAAAATAGATTGTGAAGATTGGTAATTGTTCTTCCTTAAATATTGGATTAAATTCACAAGAATATCTTCTGGAACTGAAGTGTTATTTTGGAAAGGTTTTGATAATTAATTATTTTAACATATAACTCATATTTTCCATTTCAACATCTTATGTCAGATTTTGTGTTGTGTGTTTCAAGGAATTTAATTTCATCTAAGTTATTAAATGCACTGGCTTTATTTTATTATAATAGTTTCTTTCCTTTTATAGTATCTGTAAGATCTATAGAGATATCCCATCTTTTTAAAAGTATATTTTATTGATTATGCTATTGCAGATATCCCATTATTTTTCTTCTCTTTATTCTCTTCTGCCCTGCACCACCCCCCACCAGCATTCCTCTGCCCCCTCAGTTCATATCCATGGGTTGTACATATAAGTTCTCTGGCTTCTTCATTTCCTATACTATTCTTAACTTCCCTCTGTCTATTTTGTACCTACTATTTATATTTCTTATTCTTTGTACCTTTTCCCTCATTCTGCCCTTTCCTCCTCCTTACTGATAACTGTCCATGTGATCTCCATTTCTGTGAATCTGTTCCTGTTCTAGTTGTTTGCTTAGTTTGTTTTGCTTCTCTTTATGTTCAGTTGTTGATAGTTTTGAGTGTGTTGTCATTTTACTGTTCATAGTTTTAATAATCTTCTTTTTCTTAGATAAGTCCCTTTAACATTTCATATATTAAGGGCTTGGTGATGATGAACTCCTTTAACTTGACCTTATCTGGGAAGCAATTTATCTGCCCTTCTATTCTAAATGAAAGCTTTGCGGGATAGAGTCATCTTGGATGTAGGTCCTTGCCTTTCTTGATTTCAAATACTTCTTTCCAGCCCCTTCCTGCCTGCAAGGTTTCTTTTGAGAAATCAGCTGGTAGTCTTATAAGAACTCCTTTGTAGATAACTGTCTCCTTTTCTCTTGCTGCTTTTAAGATTCTCTTCTTATCTTTAATCTTGGGTAACTTAATGATGATGTGCCTTGGTGTGTGCTTCCTTGGGTCCAACTTCTTTGAGACTCTCTGAGCTTCCTGACTTTTATTCTTGATACTGGTAATTTATGTTTTCTTCTCTTTGCTCTTTATTAGTTGTGCTAGGGTTTTATAAATTGGACTGATATATCAAAGTACCTACTGCTTTGTTTTTGTTGTTTGCCTTTATTATGTCTCTTTTCCCTCTCATTAAATCTTTTTTAAAAATATTTTATTTATTTATCTTTAGAGGGGAAGGGAAGGAGAGAGGGAGAGAAACATCAATGTATGGTTGCCTCTCGTGCATCCCCTGCTGGGAACTGGCCTGCAACCCAGGCATGTGCCCTGACTAGGAACTGAACCGCAGTTGTTTGGTTTGCAGGCTTGCGCTCAATACACTGAGCTACACCAGCCAGGGCATTCCCTCTCATTGATTCTTGTTCTTCATTTTATCATTCATATTTCGACTTACTTTGATTGGAAATGTCCTTGTTTTTTTCAGCCTCTTATGCTAGAAAATTATAATATCAAATTTAAACCTTTCTTTTTCACTAATATAAGCAATTAGAGCTATAAATGTCCCTCTAAGCACTGCATTAGCTATCACAAATTTCAATATGTTGTATTTTCATTATTATTCAGATTGCTATATATTCTAATTTCCCTTGTCATTTTTTTATTGACCTTAAGCTCATGTAGAAATGTCTTGTTGACTTTCTAAACAACTGAATATTTCTTAGCTACCCCAGAAATGTTTATTTATTGATTATTAGTTTAATTTAAATCTGTTATGGTCAAAGAAACTTATCTATAAAAATCAATGTTTTAAAATTAATGATATATTATGGCCCAGCAAGTAGGTGATCAATCTACATGAGTGTTCCATGGGTACTTAAAAAAAAGAATGTGTATTCTGTAATTTGTTGGGTTAAGTATTCTGTACCAATCAGATTTAATTGGTTAATTTTAGTGTTGTTTTTCCATCAGTTGCTGAGAGAGTGGTATTAATATCTTCAACCATTATATGGAGAGAGAGAGAGAAAGAGGGGGAGAAAAAAATATATATAATAAAAATGTGTATATATGTAATAATCCTTGTTTAGAGGTGTACTTGTCTAATGTAATATTTCCATATGTCTTTCCATATGTCCAGATTTATCTATCAGTGACTTTATCTTTAAAGGGCATCTCTTTAATAGCAAATGGTTGGGTTATGCGGTTTTATCCAGTTTGGCAGTCTCTAACTTTGTTACAGTTGTCCTCATTTTGCCCCCATTCCTCTCCCCTGCCTTACCTACTACCACCTCCCACATTCAATCCTCCCTCACCCCATTTTATTTGTCCATGGGTTCTTTTATATATTCCTTGACCACCTTTCCCTTTTTTTTGCCCCATTATTCCCCTCCCCACCAGTAAATATTAGTTTGTTCTTTATTCCGATGTCTCTGGTTATATTTGGCTCACTTGTTTGTTTTGTTGATTAGATTCCACTTATAGCTGATACCATATGGTATCTGTTTTTTACTACCTGGCTTATTTCACTTTGCATAATGCTCCCCAGTTCCGTCCATGCTGTCCCGAATGGTAGGAGTTCCTTCTTTCTTTCCGCTGTATACTATTCCATTGTATACATGTACCAGAGACTTTTGATCCACTCATTAGTTGATGGGCAGTTAGGCTGCTTCCGACATTTAGCTATTGTAAATAACACTGATAATAAACATTGGTGTACATAAATTTTTTGCAACTGCAGTTTCAGGATTTTTAGGGTATAATCCCAGCAGTAGAATTGCCAGGTCAAAAGGTAGTTCCACTTTTAGTTTTCTGAGAAAATTGCATACTGTTTTCCACAGTGACTATACCAGTCTGTGTTCCCACCAACAGTGTACTAGGGTTCCCTTTTCTCCACAACCTAACCAGCACTTGTTTGTTGATTTGTTTATGATGGTCATTCTAACTGGTGTGAAGTGGTATCTCATTGTGTTTTCAATTTGCATCTGTCTGATTGCTAGTGATGCTGAGCTTCCTTTCACATGTCTCTGGGCCCTCTGTAGATCCTCCTTGGAGAAGTGTCTGTTCAGGTCCTTCACGCATCTTTTCATTGGATTATTTGTCTTCCAGGTGTGGAGTTGTGTGAGTTCTTTATATATTTTGGAGATCAAACCCTCATCCGAGGTATCATCAGTGAATATATTTTCCCATACAGTTGGTTCTCTTTTCATTTTGCTGATGTTTTCTTTAGCCACGCAGAAGCTTTTTATTTTGATGAAGTCCCATTTGTTTATTCTTTCCTTTATGTCTCTTGCTCTAGGGGACATATCAGTGAAAATACTGCTGTGTGGAATATATGAGATTTTATTCCCTATATTTTCCTCTAGGACTTTAATGATGCTGTGACTTATATTTAAGCCTTTTATCCATCTTGAGTTTATTTTTGTGTATGGTGTAAGTTGGTGGTCAAGTTTCATTTTTTCCCATGTATCTGTCCAGATCTCCTAACACCCTTTGTTGAAGAGGCTATTCTTACTTTATTTTATGCTTCTTGCCCCTTTGTTGAATATTAATTGGCCATAAAGACATGGGTTTATTTCTGGGCCCCCTATTCTGTTCTATTGATCTATGAGTCTATTTTTATGCCAACACTAGACTGTTTTGATTACAGTGACCTTGTAATATAGTTTGATGTCAGGTCTTGTGATCCTTCCTACTTTGTTCTTTTTCAAAATTGCTGTGGCTATTCAGGGTCATTTATGGTTCCATATAAATTTTTGAAATGTCTGTTCTACATCTGTGAAACAAGTTATTAGTATTTTAATAGGGATTGCATTGAATCTATAAATTCCTTTGATTTTTTGATAATGGTTTTCTTTCCATTATTGTTGACTATATCTCAACATGTATCTTTGACCTATAAAGTCTTCTGAAGTTAATATGGTATAATTCACCTTAAATTTTTTTCATCTTACAACAATAAAACTCCACTTTTCTCCCATTCTTTTTCTATTTTGTCACATATTTTACTTCTATAAATATTATAAATCTCAAAGGACATGCTGTTATTTTCATCTCAAAGAAATAAAAAAGTATAAAAATGGTGGGTTATTATTTATAACTATTATTATTATTTACCTAGACATTTACACCTTCTAATATTCTTCAGTCCTCATTAGTATAGGTAACTTTTGTCCCCTTCAAATTTATATGTTGAAGTTATAATATCCAGTATCTCAAAGTGTGGTATTATTTAGAAATAGGGTTGTAGCAGATGTAATTAGTTAAGATGAAGTATTAGGATGGACCTACTTCCAACATGACTGGTGATGTATAAATGGGAAATCTGGACACACCAAGCATGTACACACATATTCATACTCAGGGAGAATGCTATGTGAAGATGAAGGCAGAAATTGAGGTGATGCCTCTACGAACCAAGGAACTCCATCCATTTCCAGCAAACCATCAGAAGCTAGAAATGAGGCACAAAATGGAGTTTTCTTTCATGGCTTTCAAAAAGAACCAAAGGACTGACACTTCATCTTTATTTCCAGCCTAGAACTGTGAGACAATAAATTCTTCTTTCTTAAGCCACTTAGGTTGCTGTAATTTGTTACAGCAGCACTAGCAAACTAATACCTTGTTCATAGGTCCAAGGAAACTAATACCTTTCCACCTGCTATCATTTCCCTTTATTCTGAAAAAATTGTCCTGTATAGTATTTCCTATAGTGTTAGTTTGCTGTGCTTTATACTACAAGTTGCATCCCTGAGCTTTTGTTTATCCGAAAATGTCTTTATTTCACTTTTATTTGAGGAATAGTTTCATTAGCTAGAGAATTCTTGTGAATGACTTAGTGGATAATATATTGTAGAGAATATGGACTATGATAATTAAATTGTTGGAAGATACTTTTGATCCTAACAAACTTAGATTTTCAGAAGAAAACCTATTTTGGTTTTGTACTTTAGTCCTAAGACATGGCTGTTACTTTTGGATTTGGTCCTCATCCTTCTTACTTACTGAATATCTGAGGTTCCCAGCATAGGGAGATCCATCCTTACTGACTAGTCTAGAGCCCCAGTGCCTCACTCTGGGGGCATGCCACTGCATGACCTCTGGCATCTCATTCAACTCTCATACCCACAGCACATGCTCTGTGTAACCAGAGGGAAACTTGCCCTGTTATGTGCAGTACATTCCTTGTCAATAATTTGCATGGCACCCTCTCCTGAATTCTGGGTCTTCTTCCCTCCACTGTAGCTTTTCTCTGGTTCTCTACCATGCATATAACAAGTATTTCAGCACCTTCAAGGTCCAGTCTCTGGCTGCCAAGCTCTTACTTTGGGTCCCGCTCCAGGGCCCATCGTCAGGCAGAGAGCTGTGGTGAACAGGTTCTCACCTATCTCCTGTATTACCTTCTTTCAAAAATCCCATCCTGCACTGCCTGTTTTTCACTGCCCCAATCAACTGCCTCACCTATTATATTCAGTGTTATAGTTGTTTACAGCAGGATGGCAATTTCAGCCTACTTACTCTGTAGCTTTCTGTCATGATTGGAAGCAGAAGTTCTGTGATCATTCACATTTAACTAACCAAAACCATGGCATTTTAAATTGATTCACAGAGAGTCAGGGGTAACAGTACACCCAAAGTATATTATCCTAGCTTCTAAAATAGTAGCTAATTAGAAAATCCAAGTTATTTCAAATTTGATCATCATCTGTCATTAACAATAGAAGAAAACTGTTGACTTAATTGCTAAACATGTAACAAGGGAGTCATACTTTATAAAAGAGTTGCCTCAAACATAAAATTATACATAAAGCTACAAGTTTTGTTTGATAATAAGAGTAAAGAAGCCAGCCAGTTTTCTTACATTTGGCATATCCACCCTGGATTTTCATTATAACTTATCTGACAATGTTCCCATAAGAACATCTGTAATTTGATACATTCATTCCTCATAAACTCATCTTCTTTCCTTGTTTTTCTTATTTTTCAAAATCTTTCTCCTCCAATTTGATATTATCTTTTTTTTATACCTGCATGTTCCTACCCTCCTCCCACTTTTTTTTTGCTCTTGAATACACCTAATATTTTTGTTTGTTTTTTTTAGGGTTGTGTGTAGAGTCTGCTTTATTGGAATAACGTTCCCCTCTCCACCTACAAATCGTACTCCACCAACAAACTCACACATTTGCTGACTCTAAATATTCTGGATTTGTTTTCTGCATATTCTGTATGTATACCCAGTACTTTAAAATTAGCTAAAAGGCACATTTCCTCACTGCCCTTAATAACTCAAACTTTTTTCCCCTGAAATTCCCTCCCCTGTTCTCTATTTCAGTGTCATTGTTTTTATTTTTCTTGCTTGTTTGTTTTGTTGTTTAGCTTCCTGTTAAAGGTGAGATCATATGGTATTTGTCTTTCACCACCTGGCTTATTTCACTCAGCATAATAAAAAAGGGGAAGGATTTACAGGAACTAGTATAAAGGACACATGGACAAGAACTAAGGGGGGTGGAAATAGGAGGGAGGTGGGGGTGACAGGGGTGGGTGGGCTGGGATGGGAGTAAAAGACAGAATAGTGTAGTTGAAAAATAATTAAATAAAAAAATAATTCAAACTTGACTCACTCCTTTGTTCCTATGGTTGTTTCTGATCTCCTTTTAGGAATATTCCCGACATAAACGATTGTGTCTCTAAATGTTTAGGAAAGTCATCTCAGAAAACTGGCCAGAGCTGCAGTTTCAAATTAACCTTCTGACAACTTATCTTGCAGATGAACCTTTAAAATAAGGAAGCCCAAACTGGAGGAAATGAGCAATCTTCTGAAATGGGCTTAACCAATAACAATAATGAAAAACGGCTTCTGTTCCCTATTCTTTTATGTAGCATCCCTGCAGGCATTCAAATTACTGTTAACTTAGGGTACCACATTCATTTTCAGAAATGTTGCATTTAGAAAGAGGCAGGAAAAGTCCTGTTTCCTGATAAATGCTTCATATTTCCATTTCAGCTGAATAGATATTGAATGGAAATACAGTTTATAAAAAAAATGTGAGCTGAAAACAAGTTCCTGACATTCAGCAGAAATGGCAACTTAGATGGGAGAAGAAAATTTGCCCACAGTCAGCATCAAATGTATCTGCGATATTATTGAAGAAGTAATGAGAATTTATCTCCAGAGGTCATATAATACCCACTACTAAAAGAGTTCTCAACTACTTGTTCAGTAGGTACATACACACCTGGACATTTAGCACATACACCAAATGAGACATTGTAATTTTGTTGACTATTTTCTAAGCCTTAATGTCTTAATGTCTAAGCCTTAACATCTTAATGTCTGCTGGGACACTTAAAATTCATTCAAGAAGTGGAACAACTTGTGAAACACAGCAGCCTGTTCTCCAGAATGTGTAGGATCCCTACAACCACGGAGTTCTGGCAACCTCCCGTCCTCGTGACAGCCACACTGCAGAAGGCCTTGCAAATGCCCAAAAGGCTCATTTAAGAGAGTCCTTCTCTTTTTAAGAATGGCTGCACTAAAATTTTGAGCCTTGGTATTTGCAATTGTGGAGGCACCATTGATGAAGACGGGAATATGAGAAAAAGCAAATTTTGCAGGGGCAGATGGCTGGATCCGTGTCTGACATGCTGAAATGTAATTAATGTAGAATATTCATGTGACAAGTTGGAAATGTAGCATAAGAATTCTAAAGAGAGATTAGACAGTGGTTCGAAACTATAGGAATGGGTAGATGGTGAAGGAGGAGGATGTAGTAATTAGAAAGAAATATGAAGACAGAGCCATTTGAAATTGTATTTGGGTAGTTCACAATCTGGGCTCAGGAGCCAGGGTGCTCAGCTGGGGGTCCTAGTCCTGTCACTCGCTAGCTGTGTGACCACAAACATATTATTTAATCTCTTTGTGACTCAGTGTCCTCAATTTCGAAGTAGGGACATCAATATAATAGTACTGACCTTATAGGAGCTGCAGTTTAAGTGAGTGAATACTAGATAGCATTTGCTCTAATAATCATGCCAGGCACTTAGTAGGCACTCAGTCAGAGCTAAATGTGTACTACCATATAATTATGATGATTTCTTTATACCATTGATATTGTTTTACCTCTGAGGAGTTTATTATAATTTATAAGAGGTGGTAAGGCAACTAACTGTGAAAAGTTAAAAAAATTTCCTTGTTCAATTTATAATGATTTTTAAAAAATAAAATGAGACATTTTTTATTATTACACTTAGAGAAGACAATAGAAGCTAAAATATAATCTTTTAGGTTAAATATGTCCATATATGTACGCAAGTTTTGAAACAACAATTTTCTCCTGATTATTATTACCAAAAATTACAGATATTTGTGAATATAGATATAAAGATGTCTAGGACAATATGTTTAAGAATATTAAAAACTTGGCAACATTCTAAATATCTAAAAATGGAGAACTAGTTTACTAAATTATGGTATAATAATGGATATCATTAAAAACCCACATGATTAAGGCATATTTATTACTATGTAAAATGTTGAGTAGAAAATAAAATGGCTATAAAACAGCATCTACATTATTGTGATGTATAAAGGCAAACATGTGTTAACATTTACATACAAACTGCATATACAAAATACTTAAAGTGGGGAATTTAGTTATTAAAATTATGAGTTATTTTTATTCTGTGCTTTTTGTATCTTTTGAGTTTTTAGAATTAAAGATATATTAATTTTATATTTATAAAGATCATTAAATTATGATTACATATCTTAGAACATGTAAAATTCCAGTCATAAAAATATAAGGATATTAATTTTGAGAAAATAATACCCAAACTGAAAACAAAAGTAAATATAAACATACTTTCTGTCTGCCTGATTCAAAAAACAGAACTCAAATGATTTTTTCAAAGATTTTATTTAATTCTTTTTAAAGAGCGGGGACTGGAGAGAGAAAGAAGAGAACATCGATGCAAGAGAGAAGCATTGTTTGCTCCCTGTAAGTGCCCCAACCAGGCATTGAACCTGCAACCCAAGTATGTGCCCTGACCGGGAATTGAACCTGAGACCCCTCACTTTTCAGAATGATGCCCAGCCAACTGAGCCACCCAGGTAGGGGTCACAATCCCAATGATTTAAGAGCTCCAAAAATGACAGAAATTTTTAAACAAACCACTAGTTTGAAAAGCACCACAGGCTTCAACTTTTAAAGGGCTGATTATTGTACACTAATCATTCTATGAATGTAACTGTGATTTGGTTACTAATAATAAGGTATAATATGGCAAAAATGAATTATGTAAATGATTTGTATGGCAAATGCATTGATAGTTACTTCATTTATCAGCACCTTTATCTATTAAAAACATGAATATTATAGAATTCCTTTACATATTGATTCCTATGTTTTTTGAAATCATCTACCAAATACTTTCTAAATTACTGAGGTCCCAGATTAGGCAACTGAAATAGAAAAATGAATTACACAGTCCTTGTACTAAAAGCAAAGATGTGATAAGTTATAATAAAATGCATTACAATACATTTGTATGTGTTATGAATAATGTGTTATGTGTAGCTGTATAGAATTATCATACAATGTACTGTGCTCTGTACCAGCCCTTAAAATGAAATGAGTTTGGTTGCATTGCATGAAGTCTTTCAAAGGTTTGCATCATTAATATTAATGCAATATCACCAATACCCCATATCCAAATAGACACTATATTCCAAGGTGTGTAATGTAGTAATTTTTTAAAACTTAAAGTCATATATTCTTCCCTTGATCAATCTAATTTCACCAAGATCAACGTTAACCTACTTCAGTAGTTATTAGTCACTTATGGATATGGAGAAGTACCTCTAGATTGATTAAGAGAGTGATACCTGAAGTTTGTAAACTTGTCCAATCTACTGGCATTAATTTTTTCCAGCTTTTCACTTGGCAAGTAGATGTCTAGGAGCTTGACATAATCAGGATAAATATTGTAAACTATAAAAGGATGAGAGTATATTTAGATTTTCATGTCATTGACATTCCATGAGATAAGAGTACACAATCAGTTATCATTTTGAGTTGCAAAGAAATTTTGATTCAAATCAAGAAAAAATTCACTGAATCATCACAAATATAGAAGTGGTTTCAACTTTTGTGGCACTCAAATTTAGTGAAGAAGAAAATCTCAAAGTCATTCAGCAACGTCAAAATATTAGCATTGCATCAGCCAGCATAGCTGCCTGCCTATTTCAGGATTGGTTCAGCTTCAAATTTCAGAAGATTGTACAAAACTTTCTCTAGCCCATTATATAAACACCACTGGGTCTTTGTCAATTTTTGGATGGATCTCAGCTGGTTAGAGTCCCTAAAAGTTGGAGCCAGGATGGCTCAGAAGAAGTTCTGCCACCTTGAATGTAATTATGACTAACTCAAAGTTTTGTGGAAGTAGAAAAAAAAGAACAAAATCAGGAATTGGTCATTAATGGACAAAAATACTTTTAGTGAAAAATCACACACAGTAGCCTTGACAGCCAAATCTGTCTTAACATGTTCTCCTGCTTCTCATATCATGATCAAGTTCCCTTATCTACTGTCTAAATGGACAATGGCCAGAACTAATTGACAAGTGTATAAAAATCCCACCAAGGAAGCTCCTTAGAAGGGAATTTATGACAGTAGGAAATAAAGTGGTTAGCTTTGAATAACAAAAGTCTTTTTCTGTCTTGATTTAAGGCTGGAAATTAGAAAAGAAGTAGAAGAAGAATAAGATGATGATGATGATGATGATGACAAAAACAATCGTTAATACAGTTCTCACTAGTTGATAAGAACTGTTCTTAGTTTTTATACATTTCAATTCATTCATTCCTCTAAAAAGACCCCTATGAAGATAGTGCTATATCTACTGTCACTTTAAAGATGCAAAAACTAAAGCTCAGACAGGCAAATTAACCTGCCCAAAGTCACACAGCTAATGCATAACAGAACAGAGATCCACCCTAGAAGTCTGCTCTATATCTGTGCTCCTAACTCCTCTGTTTTATCACTAATCAATGTGCAAAGAGTGAATGGACACATAGCAGCAAAAGTTTCAAGAGCAAAAAAATAAGTTATATTTACATGCATATGGAAAATGCCTAAGTTCTTAGCCATGTCTTTCAGAAACCTAAAAAGCAATTTATAATCCACGGGTTCCAAAAAATCTAATTTCAAGGCCAACCGAGATAAAACTTCAAACCAAGGCAATGTGAACATTGCAACATGATATCAGTGGATATGTGGCACCTGTAATTACTGAACACAATGTTAGTTACCAACTTCTCCTATTTCCTAACTCTCCAGAGCACCAGCTCTCATTAATGTTTATTCCCCCAGCATGGACATTACTGAAATCTCTGCTTGGTGACGCATCTTCACAGCTTGTGTTCTCAGCCTCTCATGTGAATGACAACAGTGTAGTTCCAACCCTGCCTATCAGCTCTAAGGTGGACCCAGCACCAAGGCCTGGCTAGCAGGCCCTCTGACACAGTGATTGGGACAATAGTTGGACACAGCCCACAAGCACTCTGTGTCAGCGTTTGCTAAGTGGGGTGATGTAACTTTGAAACTATCATGGGCCACCACAGATATAGACCCTGTTAGGGAGCAGAGGAAATGAATGGAGAGAAAAATTCCTATTCTGTCTACTCCCCGATATACACCTGTACCTAAAGGAAAAGGGGTCTATTATTATATGAAGATCCCAGGGATCAAAGAGAGAACTACTTGTTATCAGAATTATACCTAACCTTTATGTTTTTCCTTTTGTTCAGGGTAGTTTGAATTGGATTTCTTTTTTTTTAATTTTTTAAATTTAATTCTTTTTCAAGTACAGTTTTCTATTTCTCCCATCCCAGCCCACCCCGCCCTGTGCTCCCCACCTCCCTCCCATTTCCAACCCCCTTAGTTATTGTCCCTGTGTCCTTTATACGTGTTCCTCTGAATCCCTCCCCTTTTTCCCCTTAAATTCCCTCCCCTCTCTACTCTGGTCACTGTCCCCTTGTTCTCTATTTCAGTGTCTTTGTTTTTATTTTGCCTGCCTGTTTGTTTTGTTGTTTAGCTTCTTGTTAAAGGTGAGATCATATGGTATTTGTTTTTCAACACTTGGCTTATTTCACTCAGCATAATGCTTTCCAGTTCCATCCATGTTGTTGCAAAGGGTAGGAGCTCCTTCTTTCTTTCTGCTGCATAGAATTCCATTGTGTATATGTGCCATAATTTTTTGATCCATTCATTTACTGACAGGCACCTAGGTTGCTTCCAACCCTTGGCTATTGTAAATTGTGCTGCTATGAACATTGTGGTGCATAGGTTCTTTGAGATTGGTGTTTTGGGGTTCTTAAGATATAATTCTAGCAGAAGAATTGCTGGGTCGAAGGGCAGGTTCATTTTTATTTTTCTGAGAAAATTCCATACTGTTTTCCATAATGGTTGTACCAGTCTGCAATCCCACCAACAGTGAACTAAGGACCCCTTTTCCCCACAACCTCTCCAACATTTGTTGTTGGTTGCTCTGTTTATGATAGCCATCCTGACCGGTGTAAAGTGGTATTTCATTGTGGTTTTAATTTGTGTCTCTCTGATGGCTAGCGATATTGAATACCTTTTCATGTATCTCTGGATCCTCTGTATGTCTTCCTTGGAGAAGTGTCTGTTCAAGTCCTTTTCCCATTTTTTAATTGGATTAGTTGTCTTCTTAGAGTGCAGTCATGTGAGTTCTTTGTATATTTTGGAGATTAAACTTTTGTCTGAGATATCATTGGCAAATATGTTTTCCCATACAGTTGGTTGTTTTATTAATTTAATACTGTTTTCTTTAGCCACACAGAAGCTTTTTATTTTGATGAGATCCCATTCATTTATTCTTTCCTTTATATTCCTTGTTCTAGGGGACATATCAGTAAAAAATATTGCTGCGTGAAATATCTGAGATTTTCCTGCCAATGTTCTCCTCCAGGACTTTAATGGTTTCATAGCTTATATTTAAGTCTTTTATCCACCTTGAATTTATTTTGGTGTATGGTGTAAGTCGGTGCTCAAGTTTCATTTTTTTGCATGTAGCTGTCCAGTTCTCTCAACACCATTTGTTGAAGAAGCTATCTTTACTCCATTTTATGTTACTGCCCCCTTTGTCAAATATTAATTGACTGTAGAGAGTTGGGTTTATTTCTGGGCTCTGTTCTGGTCTATGTGCCTGTTTTTATGCCAGTACAAGGCTGTTTTGATTACAGTGGCTTTGTAATACAGTTTTGGAGCAGATACTGTGGTCCCTCCTACTTTGTTCTTCTTTCTCAAAATTGCAGCAGCTATTTGGGGTTGTCTGTGGTTCCATATAAATGTTTGAAGTGTTTGTTCTATGTCTGTGAAATATGCCATTGGTACTTTAATAGGTATTGCATTGAATCTGTATATTGCTTTGGGTAGTATGGACATTTTGATGATGTTAATTCTTCTAATCTATGAACACGGTATATGTTTCCATTTATTTGTGCCTTCCTTGATTTGTTTCTTCAGTGTTGTGTAGTTTTCTGCATACAGATCTTTTACCTCCTGGGTTAGGTTTATTCCCAGATATTTTATTTTTGTTTTTGCTATATTGAATGGGTTTTTTTCCTTGATTTCTGCTTCTGTTGATTCATTGTTGGTATACAAAAGTGCCTTTGATTTCTGGATATTGACTTTGTAACCCACTGGTTTGCCAAATTCATTAATTAGTTCAAGCAGTTTTTGGGTAGAGTCTATAGGATTTTCCATGTACACTATCATGTCATCTGCAAACAGTGATGGTTGAATTAGATTTCTATAATTGGTATCTGAAAGAGTCTTGATAATACCATTGGTAAATATTTTCTGATTGCTTGGTGGAGAGGGATTGCTAAGCAAAAAAAAAAAAAAAAGAAAGAAATCTCAAAGAAAAAGATGTAAAGATTTCTATGTTAGTAGATGAAATCCACTTTGATGCATCCTAATAAGATCTTTGAAATTAGGAAAGTAAGATTTCTCTGTGTGAATTGAATGAAGAGAACAATACTTAATGAATAAGAATTAAGATATGCAAAGTCATGCTAAGGCTAGAATGTGGATTTTATTCTGGTTCATAGTCTTCTGAATTAGACATAGAGGGTTAGTCAGAATGCCACATACAACATTCTCATTGGTGTTATTATTTTTTGATCTAAGGAGTCAGATTCAGGCTGTTTAACCCAAATAATGCACCAGTAATCACTCTCAGTTATGCTTAGTGTTGTATAAAAAAGGTGGGACATTCAGCTTGTAAAAGTCTGTGTAGAAGGCAGAAGCTCAGAAAAAAAAAAAGAGAGAGAGAGACACTCTTGTAATATGTTTCAACTCCACCAGGGCTCCAGGACTCATGTGAGATGAAGGGGGTTGAATAAGGTTATTTTCAGCGAGCTGAAAACATTGTACTTTAATTATAAAACCGCAGGTTAAATAAACTAACAGAAAGGAGGACAGGAAATTAAGACGGAGGCAGTTTGGGAACCAAGGGATTTCTGCCATCACTGCAGCAGATGTTGGGTTTCCTGCTGAGCTTCCTCGGAGGCGGCTGCATTTCCCAAAGTCAGATTTCTTGAATAAGCTCAGGAATTCCATTCCATAGGCTTTTTTTTAATGTACACCACACACAACATTACAAAAGTTGGTTTGATTGACTAAAAATGAAATATAACTATTTCAATTTGTTCTCTTGATGTCACATATAGTTCATACATCTGGTCCCTGAACCACAGCAATTCAATACATTTTGTATACAAACAAGCAAAAAGTAAATATTGTCTCACAAACTCTCTACCAAACCTGAGCATGCTTGCTTTACCAAATCTGTAGCTGGTTTTATGAAATTACCTACTCCAGTAAGTCATAATGTTTTGATCAGTCGTGTTCTGTTAAGCTAGCTGTTTAGACAGATGTCTAATACACATGATTGAAGTGAAAAGAACAATAGAATTTTTTCTGGAAAAGAAAAATATCAAAAACTGTGTAACATTAACTGCCTCTTACTTTGTAATTCAAAGGGAAAAACAGCCTGGATCACACAGGTAACCTACCGGAAAAGGATGCATTTCTGTCTGTGTAAATTATTACTCTGGGAGTTTGCAAAGTTTGTCACAGCTTTAATATATTGGTTAAGAAATCATTTTTTAGAATGGGAAATAGAACAATTTTAGCAACCTCAAGACCTTCTTTGTTTTTTGAAGTCTGCACAGTGGCCATAACCAATCCAGAGCATTGTTTGTAGCCTGTTCTCTCTAACCCCTAGAAACTTTTGCAATAATGGTGTTGGCCCTTTGTTGTTTATTTTTAAAATGTTTGATCTTGAAAGTAGAAAATAAATATATCTGTTTACTTCTAAAACAATTTTCACACAAGAAGCCTGTATTCACCTGCTGTTTATTTTTTCAGTTTTGTTTTGTATGAATTTTTCTATTTACTAAATATAACAGAATCTAATAACTGTGTTATGATCTTTTTGATTTCCATTAGCACCTCCATTAATTGGCCAGCAGCAATAGAAAGGTGTTTATGCAGTGGGAGATAAGGATGCAGAAGTAGAACAAAAGGACCTGTTTAAGCAGGAATGTTAACAGAACAGTATCCAAAACAGCAGCTAGGTGGAAGCCCAGCAGGAGGCTGGAGGTCAAAGGCAACCCAGAAAGCACATCAGTGATTTCCAGTGTGAACCTGCCAAGGTTGTGTCAGCCTCTTCCCTCTATCCTGTTCAAAGGGATGTTTTCTCTACCAGGAAGCCCAGGAATTCACACTAGATTACTGCCTAAACTAAAACAAAGTACACCTACAGAAGGAGTCCTCTTTTCACCGCTTCAGAATCTCCTTTCCATTTCAACAACTGCCAAGAACTAATAAATTAAGTTTGCACAAGCACTTGACATGGAGGCTTAGGGTTCCTTGAAAAGGAGGCTTACAATTCAATCAGAATTGGAGTGACTTCCAGTCAAGATGGCAGCGTAGGCAAACATGGCTCACCTCTTCACACAACCACATCAAAATTACAACTAACTGATAGAACAACCATCACTCAGAGACATCAGAAATCATGTAGAATGGAAATCTGACAGCTACAAAATTAAAGAAACCACATCTATCCACACTGGTAGGAGGGGTGCAGATGTGGAACGGGCTGATTCCTCACCCATGTGCGGTGAATAAAAATTTGGGAGAGATATCTCAAGAGTGAGGAGTCCCAGTGCCACACTAGGCCTGCAAGCACAGGGTTTCCAGTGCCAGGAAGCTAAGTCCCCACAACTTCTGGCTACATAAATCCATGGGGCATTGAGTTGGTGAGGTGAAAGAAACTGCTAGAGCCTCAAGTACCTCCTCTTAAAGAACCCACACAAGGACTTACCTAACCAGTCTCACTCCCTCTGAGATCCAGCACCAGGGTGGCAGCTTGAAGGGCACCAATGCATACTGGGAGAGGCTGAAGTGTTTGGCATCCAGGTGAGCAGAAGCCATTGTCACTTTCCTGGACCCCTCCCACCACAAAGCCGTGGAGCCAGCAGGCTGATGCCATATGAGACTCCAACAACCTGGCTAACCCTATTTCACCTGCCTTGGCAATCCCCAGATACTACACCCCACCCAATTTAGGGACCCACCCAAGCTACTTATCATATGAATGGCTGGTCTTGGCTCATGCTGAACAACTTTCTAAAACCTCTCAAACAAGCAATGACTGGCCTCATTGAGTCCCAGGCCCAGCACTAGCTGCAGACAGCCTAGATTCACAGCTTAGCTTCACCTGGGAATCTCTAAGCCTAGTACAAGTAGCAGCCATCTCAGATTGCTTTATAGCACAAGCAGGATAGCCTGGGGGAAACCACAGGTTGGGGCTGACCTTGGTTGGCCTGCATCACTCAGGAAACCCCAGGACAATGCACTCAGTGGACAGGTATAGACCGCATAGGAGCACCACCACCCTGCCCTTGCACAGATGATCCTCCACGGAGGGTGGAGGTTGGTGATCAGTGGTTACAACCAGTCCTTGCAGCTGATTGGCCTGGGTAGATACTTCCCATTGAGCTGCCAACAGCAACCAAGGCTCAATTAAAAGAAAAGGGTCTACTTAGCCCATAGGAAGGGGGCTCCTTGAGTTTCCAGCTTGGGTGATAGAGGAGGCTGTGCCACTGGACCACTACAGGACACCTAACACATTAGGCCACACTACCAAAACATGGAATCAAAGCAGTTCTACCTAATACATAGAAATGAATACAGGGAGGCTGCCAAAATGAAGAGACAAAGATACATACATGGCCCAAATGAAAGAACTCAGATCAAAACTTCAGAAAAAGAACTAAAGAAAATGAAAAGAAGCAATTGATCAGATGCAGAGTTCAAAACACTGGTTAAAAGGATGCTCAAAGAACTTAGTGAGGACCTCAGCAGTATAAAAAATGTTCGGTCAGAAATGAAGAATACACTAACCGATAGAATAATTTACAGGGAAACAATAGTAGAGTGGATGAAGCAGAGAATCAAATCAATGATTTGGAACATAAGGAAGCAAAAAAAAAAAAAAGAAACAACTGATCAGAACAACAAGAAGAAAAAAAGAATTTGAAAAAACAAGGATAGTATAAGCAGCCTCTGGAACAACTTGATAAGAGGTCCAACATTTGCATCATATGGGTGCCAGAAGAAGAAGAGAAAGAGCAAGAAATTGGAAATATATTTGAAATAATAAGGGAAGAAAAACATTTCTAATTTGGTGAAGAAAATAGACATGCAAGTCTGGAAGCAGAGTCCCAAACAGGATGGATGCAAAGAGGCCAACTCCAAGACACATCATAATGAAATACCAATGGTTAAAGATAAAGAGAGAACCTTAAAAGCAGCAAGAGAGAGGAAATTAGTTACCTACAGGGGAGTTCCCACAAGACTGTCAGCTGATTTATCAAAAGAAACCTTACAGTCTAGAAGGAATTGGCAAGAAATATTCAGTCATATAAGGTAGGGCCCTACAGCTAGGATTGCTCTATCCGGCAAAGCGATAATTTCAAAATGAAGGGCATACAAAGAGCTCCCCAGACAAGAAGAAACTAAAGGAGTTCATCATCACCAAACCATTAAGAAAAAGAACAAAACTATGAATACAAAAATGGTAAAAATACTTATCTATCAATAATTGAACCTGAAAAACAAACTAATAAAACAAGAACAGAAACAAAATCATGGATACAGAGATTGTTCTAATGGTTGCCAGCAGGCAGGCGTTGTAGGGGTGAAGATGTGAGGGGATTAAGAAGTACAAATAGGCAGTTACAGAATACTCATGAGGATATAAAGTACAGTAGAGGAAAAGGAGTAGCCACAGAACTTATAGGAATGACCCATGAACATGAACAATGGTTTGGGGATGGCCTGAGGGAGTGCGGGATGTTGGGTGGAGAAGGGCAAAAGGAGAAAAATCAGGACATCTGTAATGGCATAATCAATGTAATATATATATATTTTAAAGAAATGGGATGTGCTAACCTGGAATAATTTCTGAATGGTACAATTATGATCCTTATACAAATGTAGAATGAACATTTGTCCAAAATTTATTTAACTGATTAAATCATCAAGGGCTAGTATGATAGTCAAGGTGGTTAAAAGTGTATTTTAGCAATTAGAAGTTTACAGGACATTTGATAAAGGAATTTTAGGAAAGATTACTAGGTTCAATGAACAAAAAAACTGATAATGTAATACAGTTCACCTTTAGGGTTAACCTGTCTATGACAGAAATACTTGCATCTCGTACAACAGTCTCCAAATTCACATGGAACTTCACTATCTTAATTCTTAATAAATAATAAATAGTAATGTTAAGCAATGGTACATTCTTAAAAATTAACTGTTAGGTGATTCTGTTAAAGCTTCAGTGTGATATTGAGAATATATGCAAACATTTTTTTTACCTTCTTTACAGATTGTACTTTTCCCTAAAAATACTAAGAAGATAGGAAATAATTCTTTGTGTCTATAACTAAGATGTGCCATTATTTCCTCAATGTATAACTATCAATACTTAGTCTCCTCATTTTTCCTGTTGTGTCAATTAATTGTTTTAAAATACCACTTCTACTTATTACATATTTCTTCCCTTCATATCCTATAGTTCTCTGAGAGGAACTCAACTTTTTCAATTTATAATATTTAAAAGCTTTAAAAGCACAAGGCTTTTAAGTTGGAGCTAGAATATCAAAAATGGTCCACGTAATTTCGTGTATTCTGGGGTGTCTAACATTTTGGCATCTCTGCACCACCCTGGAAGAAAAAGGTTTGTCTTGGGCCACACATTAAATACATTGTGACACATAATCACAAAAAAAATCTCATAATGTTTTAAGAAAATTTATAATTTTGTGTTGGGCCACAATCACAGCCATCCTGAGCTGCATGAGAACCAGGAGCTGCAGGCTGGACATCCCTATTAGACAGACATTAGAATCTTCCTGTCTCACAGATGTAATAGAAGGCACAAGAATTGGAGACACAGTGGAGAAAAAGTGTAATATTAAAATGCAAGGAACTTGATGAAATCTCTTTCTCTGAGTTAGATTTGGATTAGGATATTAGAACTTTGAATAGCTCATAAAATTATCTGAGTTCCTGTGAGCTGACTAGTCTCTGTTTAATTTTACTGTAGGTCCTACGAGGCCATGGCTAGTACAGAGAGAAATACAGGGACCAATTACAGACAGACACTGATTGATGATATCCTGTGTAGCTGATTAACTTGAAGATTTTCTCAAGAAATTATCAACCTTACCTTTGAATCTCACTGAGATTAAGCATGACAATAGACCTGACTTAATTTCATCCACATTAAAAAATTATCCAATAAGCCATTTTCTCATACCATTTAAAAATATATAAACAGACATGACTTTTGCCTTCATAAATTTAACCTTTTGCAGCCAGAAAAATTCAGGCTTTGCATGTAACAGATACGTAAATTAAGACAACACTTGGTTGTCTGTATAAATAATTGATAAATTAGAATTGTACTTATTGTTTTGTAAATGTCACTTAAAAAACTTTTTAAAAACACATAATAATTCCCTCACATGAAACAATATTTAATGCCCTAGAAGCAGTTTATTAATCTTCATTCTTTTGAAGAATTAGTTTCTGTGTACTAAGTGTATGTGCAAGAGAGAACCAAAATATTTTGTGTGTTTTCTTTTGAAAAGTAAAAATTAGTCTGGGTGAGGCCAGATTGAATAATATAGTCAGGACAGCTAATATATCTTAAAAGAATAGCTGAACACTGAGGTCCCTGGCCTGTGACCTTTGATCTGGAGGAGAGTCCCTAACAGGACTATATGACTTAGTAATTCTCCAGTGGAAATGTACAGTCCTGAGAAGCACATGTGAAAGACATAAAGAAGGAAGCATAGTTAAATGAAGCTGAATTGCTAATACACAGGAAACTGAGTCCACCAGGGTATGCAAGTAACCAAATGTAATTGTATAGAAACAGAAGACTTTAAAAAGTAACAACAACTTTGGTGAAACCATTGGTTTTGCACACCAAACAGTAGATATTTTTTAAATGGTCAGGGAGTCTGAGTAACTGGTAAAACCAGAATCATTCTAGACTCTTCACAGCCAACCCTGCTATAGTCATCAGGACTCAAAGAGAAAAACATATTCAAAATACCTGCTCATTGAAACTGGCTTGGATGTAGAAGAAGAATAAGCCAAGTAGGTGACAGGAATGGGACAAAAATAGACAAAGATAGGAGGGATGACATGGGGGTGTAAGAGCAGAGGAAGGAATATAAGGTGGAAGTAAAACAATAGATAGGATCCGAATAGACTTACGGGTAGTGCACAAGACCAAATAATGATGTCATGAACATGAGGTTGGCCATGAACCCAGACACTAGAGAAACTCTAGGGGAGAGAGCTCTATTGGGCTGAAATACTAGGAAAAGGGCTCATTGTGGTGGAGGTGCATCTTCAGGTTTTGAAAATTATTTAGGCCTTTTTAGTTTCAATAGAGAAAATGCTACAAGATGACTAATATTAGGAGCTAATAAAAATAAGTAGTAGTGATGAAAAGCAACAAACTTGTCAAATTAAAAAGAAAACATCTAATAGAAAATAGAAAAATAGAGAAGTGTAAAATAAGATTTTCCCCTCAGTTCTAGTGTGCATTTCTTTCCATCTAGCAGTATGTCTATTGTACCCACAGCAGGTGCTCCGCAGTATCGACATTTTTCAAATGCCAAAGACATTTTCCAATCTGATTGCTAATTATGTTGTGATTAACATAAAGAAAGTTCAAGTCTGATAAAACACAACCCCCAAAAAAACCCTGCAAAAAAGCAGATTCTGAGATTTGAGCTAAATGATAGCTATAAACATTGATTGGCTAAACAAGCCCAATCTTTTAAGTTGCAGAATAGTTGCCTTTCAAGGTATTATCACTTCACAGTGCTTATTTAAGACCTTTAAATGCTGTTAAAGCAACATCGATGGTGGACGGCATTAAAGTTTTTACATTCTCAAAGAGACAGAAGAAAACTTTCAGCAAAGCTATGACGAGTCTGTTATGTGCCTCCTAAGTGTGATGTTAAAATAATACATTTTTACTGCAGTTGAAGCCCAAGTAAAATGTTTGAATCTAATATGTCAACTAAAGAAATAATTAGTTAATGAAAATTTAGCCAGGATTTTGAATAAATTAAATATTGAGAATTTAAATACACATAGAGAATTCTAATTTCCAAAATAATAAATGACAGAAATATATAGCTCTGGCTGGTGTGGTTCAGTGGATTGAGTTCCGACCTGCAAACCAAAGGGTCACCGGTTTGAATCCCAATCAGGGCAAATGCCTGGGTTGCAGGCCAGGTCCCCAACAAGGGACAGATGATAGGCAATCACACATTGATGTTTCTCTCTCTCTCTTTCTCCTTTCCTTCCCCTCTTTAAAAATAAATAAATAAAATCTTTTAAAAAAGAAATATATAAACTACTACCAATAATTTGTGACCTCTACATAGTATGACTATATCCTTACCTAGGAGCTTCATATGAAATAGATTTACTAGGAAAGCTAAAGAAAATCCATACTGTTTTAGTGGTAAGATTTGTATTGATATGTAATCTGTATTTAGTGGTATCGATATGTAATTTGGACAACATCTGCAATTCAGAAAACATCCATCTTAATCCAGCATCCCCTTTGTGTGGTGGAGAAAGCTTAAAAGATATTCTGGAGAAATTCCTGGAACTTCAGTGTTATCAATCTCATGATTGCCAATTTCCCTGCTTTAGTAATGTGCAGGATACCAGTAGTTTAGGGTTCATGTAACAGAAATCACTCAAGCTCAGTTAAGTACAAAGGGATTTAACAGAGACTTCGGTCCTTACAAAATCAATGGGAGAGTCAGAGTCGAGTCTAACAGGCTGTAGGCTGAACTACTAGGAATGGCCCACAGAACAGCCCTGGGTACCCGGCCCACAAACAACTGCTATGTCAATTGCCATCATGAAGCTTGGGTACTAAAAGCCACTGTTACAGTGCAGTAGTTAGTTATGGGACCCTGCTGTTCTACTAGACGTGGGGCCAGGCTTGACACTCACAAAAAGGCCTAAGTAATTCAACTAACATGCTGTGTTTCTGTTAAGTGGTTATTGCTTTCTAAAGTAATACCCCTTCCCCCAAATTAGGAAGATGTCATTCTAAACAGTAGTTACATAACCCCTCCTAAATGGCAACAAAGTTTTCAATAACCAGTGAGAAAATTAAACAACATCACTGCTTTGATTCATCATACATTTTTTTCCTTGTGAGATGCACTGTAGTTGTGTGGTTAAATAAAAGGCTTTGATGCCATACCAGTATTAAACTAGCATTAAACTC
Source organism: Artibeus jamaicensis (assembly GCF_021234435.1). NCBI lineage: Eukaryota > Metazoa > Chordata > Mammalia > Chiroptera > Phyllostomidae > Artibeus > Artibeus jamaicensis. Next base: position 17,425,747 of record NW_026522025.1, on the reverse strand, counting down.
TAGTATTAACTAACTGTGGCAATTCAATTATGCTACACTTTAATTTCTCCATCTGCAAAATGGGCATGACAGTAATAGTGACTATTCACATAGGCATAATAAAAGTTAAATAAAATCATATCCTGGGTGCTTACAGCACAGCCTGGCACATCGAGTAAGCCCTCAGTGATGGTGAGGCTGGTTTCAGCGTCACGACAGTGGTACTTGCTATTCCCTCTTTTCCCCAGCAGACTCCCTCTTTGTGCCATAATCTCACTTCTGCCACCATCACTCGAGAGGCGACAACTGACTTCCTACATATCAAAGCCCATTGATTTTCCTCCCTCCACATTCATCTTGGTTCCCCTCCTGGCTTTGACATCGTTCATCCTTCTCATCACTTCTCACCACCATTGACACGGATGGCAGGAACCAGCTTTCACTCATCCCATCTCCGTCCTGCGTGCTCAATTTGTCAGAGTAACTATGCCAATATTTGCGGTCATCTTTTTTCTTCCCCATCTATCCTCCCAGTGCTAACCTTCATTATCTTGTGCCTGTGCAAATTTTTTATCCATTAATGATAGCTGACTTTTTTCATTATCTCTGCTTCAATTCAATTTGCATACCAACTGATAAATGAATAGCTTTAAAACACTGATTATGTCGTTCTTGTGCTCAGACATTTCCAGTGACTTTCTATTGTCCACCAAGTTCAGTTCACATTGGTCTGGTTTTAAAAACATTCCTTCATTTATCTCTGACCATGCCTTCCTGCCTCATATCAAATCATTTTTTGAAATGTGGTGCTCATAAGAAACTATGTGCTTCTACTGAGGCCTTTATTCATAGAGAAATTTGCTTGGAATGACCTCTCCCAGACATTTACAGCCCCTGAATACTAATTTATCCTTAAGGTCTTTTTGAAGTGCTTCCCCCCTAGGAAGGTATGGATGGAAAAGGGTTCTATCATGGGGTGATCTGATCATAAATTTCTAACTAGGCAGTTTATGGTGGGTCATCATGCCCCAGGCATGTAACTTCTTTAGTAAAAGGTTAATCTTTGTCTTAGACACGCCCTGTCCATTGTTTCTGGGCCTCTAGGTTCACACAGCTTTGAAATGCCTCTTTTCAGACCCTTCCTTCTAAAGCACCAACTCCCTCTAGAGAGGAAGGTACATAATATTAACTATCCTATAATCCAAATCTCTGCCTTGCTTTCTCCTACCTTTCTGTAATTTTCCTTACATACCTTCCTTAATTTCAAATGCATAAAAGAAATTGCAAATCTGTTATTCTCTGGAGCATTTGAGATCTTGCTCCCTGGCATGTGTGGATGGTTTAGCTCAAATAAACTTTACCAATTTTTTTTTTTTTACAGGTTTGGACATTTCTTAGAGCAACAAAGTTTTCTCTGATAGCCCAAGTAGAAGCAATCTCTTTTTTCACAACACTAAAGTTTTATATCCATCACCGGGTCCAAAATATACAGTCCTACTTTAGAACCAGTTTTTGGTAAATATGATTCAACTAGCATTCTACACCAGGGTCAGAAAACTTCCTTAAAGGCTAGATAATAAATGTTTAAATGCATGTGACTTGAAGATCATTCTATGTTAAGACTATTCAACTCTGCCTTTTTAGTGAGAACGCAGCAGTAGACAATATATAAACAAATAGGCATGGCTGTTTTCCAATACCACTTTCTTTGTCAACAAAAATAGTTGGCCAGCCCAAAGGTTATGGTTTGCTGACCATCCTACTACACCGTCAGCTTCTGAAATGCTGAAACCAGGCTCACTTACTGGAGCACTGCTAATTCTACTATTACTGAGTCATTCGGTACTTTCCTATAGTCTATGCCTGGTACTATGTAACTTCTTTTATGCATATTATTAAAAATCATTGCCATGACTCTTAAAAGTAAGTATTGTTATGTTCCATTTGCAGTTGAGGAAATTGAGGTGCTTATCACAAATTAAATTTCTTATTGTTATGTATTTGTTTATATGCTTATAGTTGTCTTTCCCTCCAAAAGAAAGTCTATGAAAACAAAGAACAAGTCTGTCTTATTTATTACTGGGTTGGGCATAAAATAAGTTATTCACCAAGTGTTTATTTTGATAAATTAATTAAGCACAGGGCAGCTAACCCATTCATCTCAGGTCACACTAGCAATAAATAATAGAGGAGAAATCAGAATTCACATTTTTATTTTCTCAGCATTTCTTCATTTTTTTCCCTAGCAAATGTTTCTTGAGAATACACCATAGTCCATGGGCTCTGAACTTTCCAATACCCCAATATTTGACATCTTACATCATTTCACATAATAATGAGCTACTAATAAATACAACACTCTGCACCCAACTTTTGTCTTTTTACACATTTACATCTCAAGTTTCTCATGGGAGAGTCATTAGCCACGTTCTCCTATCATTTCAGGTTTTCCAATATGCCATTGCTCCATTTATGGACTGTGGTTGGCCAAGAGCAGGGGCTGTGTCTAATCTACTGAGTATTTTCCATAAGGAGTGCTCGGCAGACAATTTGTGAAATGACTGAATTCATGTGCATATACATGAATATGCGTGCATTTACTTCATCTACTTCTAATTAGGAATCATCTTAAATTCACCCCCTCAATATGTCTCAGACCTCAGTTCTGGTCCCCATTTCATCTCACTGCCTTGGTTCAGTCCCCCAGTGTGTATTATTCTTATAACAGCAGTGTGTATTTTGGACCCAGTGACAGATATAAAACTTTAGTGTTGTGAAAAGAGAGGTTTTTATATTCTTATAAGGAAGGCCTGCATTCCTGATATCTTGTCTCACCCAGGTTTTCAGTTTATCCTCCTCTTCGCTGCCAAACTAAGAAATCCAGTTTCACTCAAGGATTACACACTGTTTAGTTTCTTTCCACCCCATACTACAGATGGGCCAAAGTTCCTGAGAGCTGGATTGAAGCCTCTTGCTTAGCTGTCCTGGCTCACTTCTTCTGTTCACGGTATTCACTATCCCACTCAGACTGAGCGCAGGACCTGCAGTTTCTGCAATGCACGGATCAATCATGCCCACCCAACCATGACTTGACATATACTTCCCCCTGTGTGGAAGACCACTTTCCCTCCTCTGTGTGGAATATCCCTTGCTTCCAGTGTAGAATACTTTCCTGACTTCAATATTTAGTATAAGTATAACTTAAAAAGCATGTTTTGATGCCCAAACCTGAAATTAGTGCTCTTTCCTCTGCTCTGGCAGCCCCTTGCCTTTCGGCGGTACCTGCACATTGGTTGTAACTTGCTTGCATAGCTATATTTCCACTGAGCTAAAAAAATCTTTGAGGACAGCAACCCTCAAACATTGCCAGCTTTATCACAGTGCCAACCATATAGTCATCTCATAATATTTTTGATGAATGATTTAATCAATTATTAATCAATCAATCGATCAATCAACATTGACATTAGTGAAGTTAAATTTGTGCTATAGAGATAGGATCATTCAAAACAAACTTTTAAAACTATAAAATAAATAAAGATTTTGAGTATATAATTATTCTAAATCATGATATGTGGTTATATATTCACATCCTTATACTTTATTTAGAAAGAAAATGTCACATGTAGAAATTAACTCTCTTAAGCAAATAATGTCTGGCATTTGAAACTGTACAACCTGCCAATAGAGTTGTAAGAAGTTCCTAATTAAAGAAAATTGCATTGATTTTTGATGGCTACAGTATAAAAATTAATTATTATAGTTATATAGTTTAGGTGTACCATGAATATATTTATTTTCCTAAATGATATTTAATTGTTAGTCTCTGGTTTTCCTATGTAATTACTGCTAACTGTAAATTTTATAAGTATTTACTTTAATATTGAATACCAAAAAAAGCCTTATTTCAAAAGCAAAAGTTACATTGAAAATTGAAAGCAATTTGTTTTTGATGATGGGGCCAGGAGAATGACATTCCAACAGGTCTTCTTTTCCATTATACACTATAATGTTTTTGTGATGGAAACTGTAAGCCAGTACCTGCTTTTACCAGCCCAAGAAAGGAATTCTCTGATTTATTTTATTGCCTGAGTATCACTGGAATTTGAGGCACCTCTAGATTATTCAGTCGAGCAAGTCTAATCTGAAGCAATCTTAGAAGCCTACCATATTATCAATTTCTGCAACTGTCTTCCTGCAAAATAAAATTAGCAAAGTGTGTGAGTAAAAGGTATCTAAATACCAATCTTAGCAAAAGCACCTTTCCTCGAGTGTCTCCCAGCCTGTTTAAAGATCAAAATGACTCTGCCTTAGTGGGGCACAGGTTCATGTGATGCAGAAATCAGATTTTTCAGATAAAATTATCATGCTTGAGCAAAATAAAGAAAATGCCATTACATTATCAAAAAAATAGAAGGCAAGAGTCACCTCAGGTACATTTTCCTAACAACTAATAAGTGTTCACTGGCAAAAACCATGTTAAGAGCTTGTGACAGTTACTCATTCATGAGGTTTACAATAGTTTGTGGTTGAATGAAAGAATGAATCTTGCAATTGAAGTTGTGAATGCTCCTTGAAATAAAGCACAAGGAAGGAAGGAAGGAAGGAAGGGAGGGAGGGAGGGAGGGAGGGAGGGAGGGAGGGAGGGAGGAGGGAAGGAGGGAAGGGGGAAAGGAGAAAAGAAAAAAGAAAAATGAAAAAAGAAAAAGAAGAGAAAAGGTCCTAATTGGAAAATATCCAATTTTAGAATGGGAGGATTATGTCTGATTAATGCCAACTAACCTATCCAGTGAATGAAACCTGTCACAACTTTTAAATACTCACAAAGAACAAAAAAAAAAAAAAGAAAAGAAAAAATCTTTTTCATATCTGGCATTTACAGAATCTGGAATAGAAATAAGAATGATTCTGGCTTAAGCAATGAAACAATGATCAACAGATATTTTATCTCATGAAAAAAGCCCCTCTCTCTGCCACAGTTACCCTCTTATAATAGAACCAAGGTATGAATAAACCATAACATTTTGCAGCTGTCCTTCCACTGTGGGAAGGCCATTGGCTCTATGAGGACCAGGTGTGTTAATTTTGGTTCACCATGGCACTGACAATGACAAAAATGAGAACAGTGCCTGACACCCAGTTTTGTAGTCAAAGATTATTTGAAATGAATGAATTACTGAATGGCTTTGTTTTTAGCATTATTTCTCTAGTTCCAAGTTTCCTCTTCTCTGCCTCCTGCACATCCATTCTTCTCCAGTCATTTGGATGCCACAACTGCCCCAAAACAACATACTTTATTCTGAGAAATGTGGACCTCACAAAGAAATTATGAAGACATATTAGCATACATTATATAATGTATTCTTTTTTCTGCATCACCAATTCAGTAACAGAGACCCAGGCAAAATGACTGGGAGAATATCCAATTTTAGAATGAGTTTCATCCAGTGAATGCCAAGGAAACACACACTCACCTGTCCTCTAGGCAGTATATTAAATTGTGTTCACTGTGCTGTGTTAAACAAGTTTAACAGCTGCTTCTGGAGGTGGGGTAAGTCCTGACTTGCAGCTTTTGTTGACTTCCGTGATGTATTTTAACACCATGTAATTTGGTGCAGAGTTATAAAACTGGCTCCAGCATACCAGTACCTCCAGGTACTTATACGTCAATAACAAACACTTTTATAAATAAATAATAAATCAATAAAAATATGGAAATAATGTAATAAATGTAAATAAAATAAAAATAAATAATAGAAACATTCATTCCTCCTATTTGCTAAGTACAGCACAAGTCCTTCATTTATTGCCTACCTATGAATATATTAGAGTAGTCATTCTTTCCTGTATTTTATGATTAAAAATCCTGTGTTCATGGCAGATTATAATTTTTTGAAAAGCAGAAAAATTAGTTCAGTTATTCGTTCACACACATTTACTGTCTGTGAACCAGGTGAATTCTCTATAGAATGCCATAAGAGTAGACTTGCAGAGTGGTTCTGAGAAAAGATTTATTTAATAAGCTAAATGTCTTCATGATTTTCTGTTAGCTTCTCAGTTTCCTTCCTTGATGATAGACCCTTCTGTCTCATGTGTTCTCCTGTGATATGTTATCTGCACTGTTCACATGAACTTTAATTTTATAGATATCTTTACATATTTTTATTATAAAAAATCCATATCCAAAATAAAGTAAGCTTTTTCAAGGTAAAGATTGGATCTTCGAATTCATGTGAGGGATATTTTTATGACCCAATTGTTCTGCTCCACCTCCTGTGGTTCCTAGCAGACAGACTGGATTCCCAATAAATATCAGTTGCATTTAATGGAATGATTGTGTCAAACTCTTAAATAATTCTACATTTATGTTTTTGATATAGTCACAAAATTTATCTGAAAACTAAAGATGTCACCATTTTAATAATTTGACTGAAAGCTATATTTATCTCTTCATTTTGAAAGCTATATAGCCACAGTATATTAATTTTTGATATACAGTGAAGTTTTCCTGACTAAACATTTGAATTTGGATATACATTCACTCATATTACCAAATAATGAGAGAAAAAATTACATTAATAAATCATTGAAATAAAGTTGTTGGCCTTTCTGATTAATGTATTTCCATATTAACAGAAGAACATTGATCATTTCCAAGTGGGCTTTGTAGAAAAAATACTACTGATTCTCATAAAGTCTTTAAGGTTAAAATTACATTAGCTCTATCTTTATATTTACTGAAATTAAAAAAGGCTGTTAACCTAAGAATATAAACAAAGAGAAGAATAAGAACTAAAGCATTTCTGACTTCTCATTCAAATATGAGATGCTTTATAAACATAGTTACTCTTGAATTTATATCTCTGCAATATATTTTTAATTATGAAAAGCTGGGAAATGGAAAGACAAGTGTAAATTGACTATGGTAGATAATCTTATTTTCTTTCCAATTCAGTGAATATAGAAGTTGACATGATATTAAATTGACAATGACACAGTCCAATAAATATACTCACAAGGGTATCTTATATTCTATTAAGCAAGAACTATAAAACTGCCTTTTCTGAATGTCTTCAATGATTTATCAAATTTCACACTGAATGATATAAGGTGTGACGTTAGAATACTGCATAAGTACAGTATCCAGGTAAAATATGTCACTTTTCTTTCATTTTATAGTTATTTTAGGTAGAATATGTAATTTTTCTCCACAATAAAAGAATTTTTTATTTTAGCATACATTGCATTTGTTTTTTTTAAATAGATGATATGTTTACTTATTTAAAAAGACTACAGAGATACACTGTAGAAAGTCTTTTTTATCACTCCGATCAGTTGATCATTACTCTTTTTTCTTCCAGGAGACATTAAATGTTATAAATTTCTTACCGATCCTTCCCTATATGTGTACAAGCATCTATTCTCTCAAAATAATTGGGAACATAACATTCAGGCCTCTTACACCTGAATATTTCTTGAAACTTAAAATATATACCTTATAAATTGCTTCTTATCAATGCATAAAGCTCTTCCTTATGTTTTTATAACTGTATAATTTTCTACTGAAAGCTGTACTCGTAATTCTTTTAAACTGGTGTTTATTGATGGCCTTTGAGGTTGTTTCATTTTTTTCTTACTCATACAAGCAATGCTGGAAGGAGTATCTTGGGACATACATCAAGACATACTCTCACATATTTGTTTCTGTGTGAGAGTATGTGAAGAACACATTCTTTGGAGTAGACTTGCTGGGGAAGGGAATACATTCACTTGTAGTTTTGATATTTGATATGATAAAAGTTTTCTTCCATAGTGGTTTCACTAATTTATATTCATATCATTGTAGCTAAATAACAATTTTTCTTCCCATCCCCTATTTCAAATACTCTTTTATAGTTCTGTCATTCTCCTAAGTGAAAAGAACCATCTTCATTTTCTAACTGGTATGACATACATACAGAAAATGTACAAAGCCACAAATGGATCAATGGATTTTCCATAAGCTGAACAATTCTATGTAACTTGTGCCCAGATGAAGAGATCACAGGCTCTTTCCTTGAGTCCCCAGGGAGTCACCAACCCCCAGTCAAGAGCACCCTCCATATGACTCTTAACACCATAGATTAGCTTTACTTGTTTTTGACCTTTATATAAACTAAACCTGTATGCTTTATATGTCTGAATTCTATCTACATTTTTATGTGCCTAATTCACTCATGCTTTTGTATACAGATACAAAAGTATCTGTACTTTGCTCATTTCTCTTGCTGTATTGCATTCCATTGTGTGATTATTACACAGTTTATGTTGTATTTTTAATGTGCATTGGAACATTTCCAGTTCTTGGCTTTTACATGTAGTAATCATATAAAAATTCTTACATATGGATTTTGGTGGACTTATAGCCACATTTGTATTGGATATACACCTCAAAGTAAAATTGTTGAGTCATAAAGTGTGTATACATTCATCTTTACCTAAATTCTGCTTCTGTTTTCCACAGTGATCATATAATTCACATTCCTATCAGTGGTGTGCTGTATATGAATTTGAGTAGGTTCGCATCCTTACTAGTACTTGAGATTATCTTCTGTACTTTTGTTATTCTCGTGGGTATATCATAGTAAATTTATCTTAATATGAATGACAATGTTACTAGTATATTAACACTTATTTATATTTATTCTCCTTAAATCTATTGGCTATAGCTTCAAAATTTAGAAAGACTATAACCACTTCTTTCCACCTCTTGTTATTACGATAGTGAACAGATATTCATTGCTTGGATAATAGAAAGCCCTCCTCATTTGATCTTGCTTCTGTTCTTGCTGTCTTGCTATCTTATCTCAATATAATAACCAGAATGACCTTGTTCAATAGTGGATCAGATTATGTCACTACTCTGAACAAACCCTTCAGTGCTCATTTTACTGAGACAAAATTTTCTACATGACCTGTCCCTCATTTCTTATGATAAGGAAACTCAAGAGTCAAAGACTTCAGCCTTAGTTGATAGATTTAAGTAATTCATGCATGTGAAAGGCTATTATTGCAGAAACTGGATATCTACAAAATATCCTCAGGGCTAACCCTCCCGCAGGGCCTCCAAGTCACCTCAAATGTCACCTTCTCCATAAAGTTCATTCTGAGCACCCTTACCCATGACTCTGCCTTCCCATACCCATACTCTGCTCTTTTTCTCCTATAGATTCGGACCTTGTAATATACTACACACTTTAGTTATTTATTATACTTATTGTTTCCCACTGTCAGGATATGATCCACATGAGGTCAGTGTCTTTAGTTTTTGTTCATTGATGAATCTTTAGTCTGGGATCAATGTTTAGGATATAATAGATACTCCATAAATATTACTAAATGAATGTAAATAAAATGTGCCCACAAAACTTTACCCACCTCGTGGTGACCTTTCTCTTGAGTTCTCTAAAGAACTTTTCTCTAGCCACTTCAATAGCAGAAAAATAAATATTTTATAATATGAATAGAAAATGCTATTTTACTAGTTGTTAGTATTTATCTTTGCTTACAAATGACTGATTGTCCTTTAGTAAATAAGTTTTTTTGAAGTTTAACATAAACATTTTAATTTATGTAGTTTGGGTTACAAATTCTAGGTTTCATGTCAGATTTAGTAAGATGCTGCTCCTTTAAGGTAACACAAAAAAATTTTGCCAGTACTTTCATGGTTTGTATTTTTAGGCTTAAATCTTTCATCCATCTGAAATTCATTGTATTAGATGTCCTTGTTTTTCAGACATTATTGATTGAGTAATTCATATTCCCTGCGCTATTCTGAAATGCCATTGTCATCATTCACTGAATCCCAACATGAATTTGTGTCTGTTTCCTGATGTTCTACTTTCCATGGGTCATTCTGCTTATTCACCTACCAGAACCACAGTGTTAATTGTAGTTTTATACTATATTTAATATCTTTTAATTTACCTGTATTGCTCTCCATCTCTTAAAAATTTTCCTGAAAAGGTTTGTTCTTTTGTTTTTTGGTTTCCTGCTGAATTTAGAATCAGTCCCTAATATCTCCTACAAAAAATGGTATCAATATGTTTGTTGTGATTGTATTAATTTTCATTTAATCTCAGAATAAATACCTTTAAATTTTTTTATTCAAGGTTATATGCTTTTCTATTCCTCTAAATCTTTTTCCTTCCTCAGGAACAATTACTTTTAAATACAGATTTTATATATCTCTTTTTGTACTTATTTTATTGTTTTTGTACATAGATTTATACCTTTTAAATTCTTTTTTTCTGCACATATAAAGTCTATTGATTTCTCTATATTAATTTGGTAAGCAATTATGTTATTATCTATATAAATTTTTTAATTGATCCTCTCTGGCTAAAGAAACATGTGCTTTTACAATCTTCAAGTAATAATCGTGTTTTATAAGTTAATTTAATTACCTTTCTATAACCTGTGGAGGAGACTGCATTCTCGGTCACATCTCACTGGTTGATGTCACTGGGCCCCAGGGGTTAGACAGAAGCAGCAGCTCATCAGTGTGTGCCGGGGCTGGATGGCTGAACAGCGTGAAGGAGAGCAGGCACTTTCGTAGAAACGTAGCTGTGTTGAAGGGGGCCTTGTCAGGAGCAAAAGTACAGACAATGTATCACCGTATTGTTAGGCATTATTTTGATATGAAGTAGATTTATTTTATTTCTTTAAATTTACTTTTAGAGATAGGGGGAGGGAGGGAGAAATAGAGGGAGAGAAACATAAATGTGTGAGAAACACATCAATTGGTTGCCTCTCATATCCCCCCAAATGGGGACCTGGCCCACAACCCAGGCATGTGCCCTGAATGGGAATAGAACTGGCAACCTTTCAGTTTGCGGGCCGGCACTCAGTTCACTGAGCCACACCAGCCAGGGCAAGTAGATTTATTTTTAAGAAATTATTAGTTTCTCTTGCCTTAAGCAAAGATATATAGCAAACACAATGTAAACTGATAAGTATACTATTTGTTTCACATCTTAGTTTATATATATTTCCCATGAAATAAAAATTTTTAATGAAATTATTTACTTCTGAATAAATGCACCACTTACAGAGATTAAAAAACATTTACTGATTTTCTAGATACAAATGTTGCATAGATTCATTTTAAATCACTTTCTGAATTCACTTATTACTTATAGATAGATAAGAGAATGATATATCTCTTCATAAATGAGACTGAATTTTAATAATGTGGTTTCAAAAGGAAACAATTACTTTAAAAAGAGATGGCAGTCCTAAATCACATCAATATAAGGTCGCTAATTGGTCTTTCCTTAAAAAACTGTAAACCTTATATGTACTATGATTTTTTTTAGATTTGTATTCATTTATTTTTACACAGAAGGGAAGGGAGGGAGAAAGAAAGGGAGAGAAACATCAATGTGTGGTTGCCTCTCACACACCCCCTACTGGGGACCTGGCCTGCAACCCAGGCATGTGCCCTGACTGGGAATTGAACCAGAGACACTTTGATTCTCAGGCTGGAGCTCAATCCACTGAGCTACACCAGCCAGGGCTCTATTAGGATTGTTTTAAATAAATTTGCTTTGTACGTTGACCAATTGGTATTCATATTTTTTCATTTTCCTCTAAAACCTAATATTTCAGCAAAATTATAGATTACTCTATTCACTTTCATACTTCCAGTTTGTTCTGTTACTTAATTTCCCAAAGTGTCTAGTTAGCTATAAAGTCTTTAAACTATTGTATCTCATCTTGGTGAATTATTAACTGTCAGGTAATAGAGGGTACATATATACACGCAAATTGGTTCCTTTAAAAATTCAGGGAAAACATGTGTTTAAATCAACAAATCAATAATTTTGAGGAATCCAAAATATTGTTCAATTATTTTTTCACTGTTAAGGCTCTCATTTTCATAAAAATAGGGAGCATATTTTGGTAACATAATTAAAATTCACATTTGTATGAAATAATAATAGTATTATTATTATAGTAATAATATGATAGTGATAGTACATAAAGAAAAGTGCATGTAAGACAGCCAATTCCTCTTCCTCCCACCCCCCAAATTTTCAAGTGATTGAATATAATTCATGGGAAATATGATAAATTTACATTATTTCTCTAAAAAGCATTGATTAACTACCTTTAATTAAAGGCCAAATACAATGTGTTATTCTCCAAGATGTAAGCACCAAATTCTATGCAAAGTACCTGCTGGATTATCTCCAGCAATCTGAATTTACTCACTTAGGTTAAAAGACAGTTTCATATATTCCTAAACGCAGTTTTCACAATCAAAACTGTGGTTTTCTTACATAATTACATCTAAACACACCGCAAACCTTCCAACAATTGTCTCCATGTCAGTTCTTTTCAATTCTTACAGGTGAAACCTACAACTGGACTCAGAATTTTTCTTTGTTTTCTGACATTTATAAAGCAACATACTGCATTTATCACTCCCACTCCTGTTTGCTCTCCACATGTTACAGAGTTACCTTTGGTTTTCCACGCCAATTAGCCTATGCCCAGAACAACCCTTTCATATTCTTGTCGTTAACTCTTGCTACCTACAATAGTTTCTGTATTGTTTTATTGATCAATTTATCTTGCTGGTTTAATCTTGGTAAAGAAGTCTTTCCATTACAGAACTTGTACTCTCTTCTTACAGATGCTGGAGGCCCAGAGGAGAAAGCAATATTAAGCAGCAACTTCTTACATAGCATCCTTCTTATATCTACTTGTTTTCTGAATAAGCACCTATCTAGACAGAGGACGAATAAAGATGAATTCAGAATAACCCTTCCCATGGGGGCCAGTTTAGTAAGGAAAACAGTTGTAAATAAATAAGTGCAGCAATTTACAGGTTCAATCAATTAATTAATCCTTTTAATGAATTTCATTGAGGACCTATATGAGGTACACACTGCTCTAACCCCTGAGAGATGATCAAAAATAAAATAAGTATGCTCCGCTACCTTGTGGAATTTACATTTCTTTGAGGAATGAGAAATTGAATGTGGTCATTTAAATAGCATGATGGAAACTACTAACTTATCATCTGTTTCTTTAGTGCTGAGACAATGTTCCCACGCTTGGTATTCTGAAGACAAATATGGCCTTTAACAGAAGAATGCTTTGACCTACATTTTATGCATATCAGTATCCTGCTAATAATGGACTGAAATCACAATGATTATTACTCCCGGGCTGTTCTTTGCGGCAGCTGCATCCGTGAGCTGAGCTGGGTTCCTGCGAAGCCTCCAACCAGAAGGCCCTTTGGAGCTGTCATTCATCTTCATTCTGCAGGGTAGTATTTCATCTCGCCAACATCCCCAGTTCTTTGACAAAGCTTTCAGGGACTATGTCGGTGGGGGACCATTTCTTATAAATCTCTGGGCATTGGCTATTTTTATAACCAGTAGATAAGATTTGCCAAAGAAAATATAGGGTAATGATAAAATTGATTTCTAGAAGGAAAGGAATCCCATGGCTTCCAGCAATGATGCTTCATGAAAATGCTGTAGAAATTTGAAGTAAAACCAGCGAACCAGGTATAAATGAAACAGTTTGACATGCATTAACCTCCTTTGGTTTTGTACATCAACCCTGTGGGAAAAGTAGGCCAGTTGTTGGATCTTGTATAGGGAAGAATCTGAATGGCTCTAGAACATTGTCAGTAAGGGTGCTTTGGACTACAAAAGGAGAGGTCTTCTACCACAAAACGAAGAGGAATGGGAATATACCCAGAGAAGAGAGAACTTCTGCTTTGCATCAGGAGCTGTGCTGGTGTATTATGTATATTATCCCATTTAACTGCATAGAAGAAATAAGAGAGGTTCAAGGGTGACTAAGAAGCTAATTTTGCAGAATAAGAATATAAGAATTCCCCCAGTACTTCCAAGTAGTAGATCCATCTGGTCATGTGCTCACATCTGCTTGTGGCATTTAGAATCATGCTGTCTGTGACTAAGTCTCAAAATTTTAATGTATCTCCTATTGTAGTGATGGCAATGAATAAGATATGGGGGGGGGGGCAAAAAACAGAATTATCTTCTAGAGAGCAGGCCCCTTGTAGTACAGGCTTCCCTCACTAGGTGAGTGTTCTAGGAACCCATTGGTATCACTGTACCAGCTGGTGTTGTTGAGAGGCTGCCTTTGGCTCCAGTGATATTTTTTGAAGACTTTTTCGATGCCTTTGCTCATTTCATGACTGGTGAGTTACCAGTGCACCTGCCCACATTGGGCTGAGTGTTCAGCAATTTTTGACCAAGAATGGCACAACCCTCATGCCCCACCCTCTCTATTTTCCCAATCTCATCCCAAGCAACTTTTTACTGTTTCTTTGGATGAAAAAAGTCCTCAAAGGGAAACATTTTGCTGATGTGGAAGAGGTAAAAACAAAAACAGCAGAAGCACTAAAAGGCATCAAAATAGACTAGTTTAAAACCTGTTTTGAACAGTGGAAAAAATGTCTCAATAGGTGTATTGCATCAAATGGGAAGTACTTTGAAGGCCACTGAAGTTTGAACATATGAATAAATACACAATTTTTTATAAATAAACTCTGTTTCTTGGGGGGGTCCCCCCTTGTGTGTGTAGAAGACAGTTAAGTAGCCTGGCAAGGAGACCCAGGTTCTAACTCCAGCTTCTCTGCACACACACAGAGCCAACCATGTCATTTTAAAAACTTAAACTTCCCTGAATTTCAGTTCTTATTTCATAGTGTCATCAATATTGCTATTTTTCCTAGTAATGTTGAGTTGCCATTAGAGTAATTGTAAGAAGCCTAAAGTCACTGACTCATTGGGTTTGCTGACTTCCAAAAATAGTTTAACTGGCAGGGACTAGAGAGAGGTTTGCTTAGGGGTGAAAAACTAATCTGCAGCGAAAAGAAAACACATGTTTATTTTGTTCCAAACCCTGTGTTCCTTTGAAGGCCTACAGGCAACTTCTGATCCTGATGAAGTAATGGTGGCAGGGAAATAATTCCCTGGTGCCAAATTTTGTTGCTGGCTCTGCAATCCATATAATTATATGCACTATTTTCCTCTTTGTTAGCAATAAAGCTAATGACTAGGTTGGCTTATCCATGAGCATTTCGGCAGCATTCTAGGATTGCTGCCCCACTTTGGTCCTGCAGAATTCTGTTTAAACAGAACACTCACTACATTAGCAGGATGCACGGATCGAACGGCGGATGGAGCTGATGGAAAGCCTTTCAAGTAAATATCATATCAAAACACTTCTACTAATTCAGTATAACACTAGAAGATGTTTCGATTTTGTGAAAAATGCTGGTCAGAAGCTTACTATTGTTTTCCGGCGCATAATTTCAGAATTGACATGGATTTTGTTTGTCAGTGACATCCTGCAAAAATGTTTCCCTTTGAGACGAAAAGAGCACTGGGGCGGGTGAGTGGACACAACTGGAGGCCCTTTATGTGGGAGCCCTGTGGGTATAGAGCCTCAGCACCTACACAACATCATTCGTTGTTCTTTATCTTGGTACCTTTTCTCCTTTTCCTTCTGTGCCTCTTGCTTTCATGGCTATCCATGATGGGAGAACAAGGGGATGTCTTTCAAAAGATTAAGTATACCGGAGTTGTAACATCCTTTCCACAGTAGGGGAATCAAATACATACAGTTCTCTTTTTTAATATTGTGCCGAATGGTAGTCCCAGGAATGTTAATTAATTGAGAAATGCTGCCAGAAATAGAGGTGCAGGCATTAGACTTTGAAAATGAACCTGGAGTTGCATATGTATTTGTTAATGGGTAAAAGGAGAGAAAGGCTTTCAGAAAGGGTTGCTGGGTTTTTATAAGGTGTTTTCAAGACTGTGTGAATGTAAAAAGGCTTCTATCTACTGGGTACCTTTTTCTCTGTTCTTGTTCAAAACAGCAGTTTTTGGAATGAATGGCACCATCCTAAGATATTACATAATGTGATATCCTAAAAATAAAATATCTGAACAGCAAATTTCCTCAGTGTCCTGAGGGTCCCAAGATGAGTGGAAAAAGGGCTCTGAAATAGGGCACAGGATTGAGAGCTGTAGAAAGTTAAAGCATATAAAACAGGGCCATGAAAGCTTAGGAAGCACTTTTATCTGCTTATTTCATCTACTTTTTTCTGGAAGAGGAGTTTCAATTAAGTAATCAATCTACTTCCCCTTTGCTCTCATCATGTAGTTGTGTTTTTTAATTTTGTTTAAAATATTGGTTTTCTTACATTTTTAATTTATCTTAGGACAGTGTTTACAAAATCACAAGGGGTTTGTAGTTCTCCATCCTTTTGAGGAAAGATTCTAAAGCCAGACATTTATGTCCACCCATTTCCTATTTGTCCCACAAACTGGGGTCACACAGATTTAAGTGACAATGTGAGCACATCTGCCTATTTTTCATTTAACTCGTTCATTCCATCTGGCTCTTCACTGCCAACTCCAGCCTATGTTCCCTCACATGCTTTCCTCAATTTCTTTGCTTATATATAAACTCCAAATATATCAGTATGAGATCCTGTGATTCTGTACCTCTACTGGGTTTGATATATATGAAAAAGAGGGAGTCAGTGGATGTAATCTCTCAGGTAGCAAAATCAACCGGTGACCTTTTTCTTTTTGTTTTAACTCAAGTTAGCTATTTCTTGAAGAATTCCTTCAAGATACTCTGTTTCAATAGCAGGCATCTTTGCATTACAAGAATTCTGTTCAGGTTCCAGATAGAGTTTTCCTAATTTTTAATTATCCTGTTTTTTTTTCTGATGCTGTCTCCTCAGTACCTGTAAGTGATCCCTGCTGCAGATTAGTTATCAATAGGAGAGGATTGGAAATGAGTAACAGTACATTTTCTCCCATCACTTTCTCTTTTGCTTCCCCCATGACTTTAGAGATATCCATTAGTAGACCTGAAGTTTGATGTCTTATTTATAGAGATATCTAAATAAACATCTCTATTATTTCTCCCATGTCTCCTTTTCCCTTTCCTATATGGCATTTATTATAATTTATAAAACTTTATTGGAAATGGGATGAATTTACAACTCTTCCTTTGATAAGAATACCAAATAATAAATGTAGACACTCCCCTCCAGGAAGTGAAGGCGATTTCTCCTCTTTTTGGGGTGTAGGCTGGGCTCAGTGTCTCTTTTCTAATGAAGTGCATGGGAAGGTAAAAAGAGTAACTTTGCAGGGGAGAAACCTGCCTGTGCTCTAGGCCAGGTGATCAAAGTTACAACCAGTGATGTCATGCTAATAGTATGTACCCGCTAGTTAATGTGATGAAATGTACTTGACCTCTGTAGTATTCTTCCTCATATCCCAAAGCCCCAGTCTACTCATGAGAAAAATATCATACAAACTTAAATTGAGGAACATGCTACAAAACTCCTTACCAGTATTTTCCAAAATTATCAAGGTCTTGAAGAGGAAGAAAAAATTGAGACTGTCACAGATTGTAGGAGCATAGAGGAAAGATGGTGATTAAATGCAATGTGGTATCCTAGATTGGGTTTTGGAACAGGGAAAAGATATTAGTAGAAAAACTGGTAAAATCTGAATAATGTCTCCAGTTTGGTTAATGACATATACCACTGTTAATTTCTTACTTTTGGTAAATGCATCATGTCTATATAAGATGTTAACAGAGAGAACTGGATGAACAGTGTATGGGGATTCTCTGTAGTATTCCTTCATCTGTTGTGTAAATCTATATTTCACAATAAAAAGTATTTAAAAAGGAGTAGAAGTAGTTATTGGGTATAGATCTGTTTAATGTCTCCCTCCCCCATGACACTGTAATGTCCTAGAGGCCAATGAACATGACTATAAATCTCTTCATTCTTGGGCCTAGAATTATAAGAATTCCTGGTAAGATTTCAGGAAATATTTGGTGACTAAATAAATATAACCAAATGCTAAGGACGTATCCGATATCCATTGTTTTCAACTCTAACAGGATTTATACACACACTCAAGTAAAACTCAGGACCCACGGGCACCATGTGAGACTGAACAAAGAAATTTTCTCATAGGAAAAAATGTGTATCTTCTCCTATAGTTTTCATTGGTCATATTCTTTTATGTTTACTTCTAAGGCAAATTCCTCTCACATGTTGATGGGGTTCAGGGTACAGTACCCCAAAATATGGTACCTTGGCTTATTGAATATTTCAAGCTATAGGAATTTGAAAAAAATAACATGTGCAGGAAGAACTTTCTCTCATTCCCTTGAAGTGGGTCATATTCTTATCTTTGAGGGTGATGGGACACAGACAGAAAAATCTGGACAAATAGGCCTTGCTAAGTTCCCCCAACTTTACTGTGTTTCAGTCACCTTTGTCTTATCACATCTGTCAGGACTGTGTACTTCTCATCAAATCTAGCATAAAAACATTCAAACGTAACTGTTTCTTCAGGGCTTCATTTCCTTATGCAGACTCTCATGTCACATAAAACTTACATTAAATAAATGTATATGTTTTTCTCTTGCTAATGTCTTTTGTTATAAGAATCCCAGTTGAGAACTTAAAGATAGAGGAAAAAGATATTTCTCCTCTCCTACATTGTCTTAATCTAGTTACTAAAAGCGAAATCTGACAATTATCAGATGCTTGGAACCTTAGAATTTTAGAGATAGAAATGCTCTGATATATTCTTATTTTTAGACACAACCATCAGTGAAATTCGTACAAGAGACAAAAGTATAGTTGCTCCAATTTTCTCAAAGGTCCTCCCATGGGGCTTCCCCTTGTACTCCCCTTCAACCACAGGGCCATCTCTTCATTTCACTGACAAGAGTACTACAGCCAGGAGAGGTGAAATGATTTACCCAGACATCTCGAGCAAGAGCAGAGTGGACACCTTTGTGGACACCTTTGACAATCTGATATGGGGCCACTATCAGACACTATGGTTATGTCTAGTGCTGTGTCAGGACTGAGGTAAAGCAGTGTAACAAAAATACCCTTAAAAGTGTCTGGCGTGCCCCAAACCACGAGTCTGGACACTTGGATAAAGACTCTATCTGGACACCGACATGAGTGGGACCTCCACCCCTGGCGGACCGTAAGAACACCAAGCTCCGACCACCAATGCTCAAGCTTGGCTGTACCAAGGGTATTGCTTGGATTTTTGCCAGACTTCCACTCCACCACTATGTGCTGTGTCTGGCCATCTAACCTGAGACTGAGGCCCACCTCTGTACCTGCAGATATGGCCCGTGACTGGGACTTGGCCCTATGCTTGCTCTGCTCATTTCTATTGTGTAAGCTCCCCTTCTCTGTGTATAGCCTACATGTAACTCTATTGGCTTTTGGTGGATAAACCTGGCATTGTAGAAAGACAAAAACAAGTATGAGTAACTCCTTCCAGGGATGTTCCCTGGCTTACAACACTAGATATCATAGAATGTCTTATAAGATCAGAAAAGCCAAACTTTCTTGAGAATCTTTCCCAATGAGTTTGGGATAGGTTGCTTAGATGCAAATTATGCATTTCTTCCCATTAATTGAAATTCTGATTTATTCTTCCTAAAATCAAAGACTTTTTTTTTTGACTGAGTAAGATAAGAAAAACAGTACACTCCATCTTTTCACTTTCCTCATAGTTTTCTTGTTTCTTTTACGAAATGTTTTATTCTCAGAGCCCACTATGTCTATGAGCAGCGTGAAGTCATGTTCTCTCATTTGAACATTTTAAATTATATTTCTAAAACCCTAGTTTCCATGATGACTGTCATATTCTGCGAAGATAAATGACTTTCTCCAAAGCTAGATCTACCCTGAGTATAATAAAGTGAAATCTTGAGAATGACATTCATATGAAGATTTGTGAGTCTCTCTTAAACTAGACATACCCAGTAAATAATGAAATGTAATGTCAAAAATAAAACAATTAATTTAGAGCCTGTGCTCAGGCTTTACCAGATAATTGAGAAAAAAAAAAGAAATCATGTCAGGACATAAATCATATGAACTGAAAGTAACAAAATATGATATGGAAGAAAAAGCACTTGAGTGGGAGCATCAGGAAATCTGGGCTGTACTTCTGATTGGGTGACAAATTCTATATATTAATTTTGTAATTTCTAAGAATCAAAAAAGTAAATGAGAGGAGATAGATCTCTTTTCAAAGTTGGGTCTGGATGTGAATTTATAACAACATCCTTGCTGGGGGAACAAGGGCAGGAAAGCAGAGCTGCTTTGGGGAGGCATTTCTCTGCTCTTTCGAGAACACAGGTCATGCTTCATGTATGTTTGAAGAGTTCTGACACTTGATTTTTACCTTTATACATTTCTCATTCCATTGCATCCTCCCTATACTAATGAGACTTCAGTTAAGTTCTTTAATGCTGATGATGTCTAAAAACTGAAGGCCAAGTAATGAGTAGATCAATAGCTTCCATTAAAGTCTCTTTTTAGAGCTGCTTCTAATTTTATCTCCTATGATGTGACCTCTAATTTGCATAAGAGAGATACTACTTAAACATACAGACAGGATTGATTGACTGAGCCTGGCAAAGGTGGAGGAGAAACTGCTAATTTAAAACACATCCAGAAGATGGTGAAAACGATTAAGATTGGTGCTATAAATACTCTCATAATCCTTATTTCTGCTGGTTGCTAAAATTAACCCCTTCAGTTCTTTCAGTTAGGGATTAAATGCCACTAAAATAAGTCTAAGTCAAGGGGCAGTGAACAAGGTCCTGAAGGCGAAAGAAATGTCTTCTCCTAAGTTTTACAGGCTGCTTTGTAGCATCAGCACTGGGGCAGAGTGGGCTAAAGTGACCTCTCCTTGTACTCACTTCCATTTGTTCCCCTGTACTTGTATCACCCTTCTGAGGTTTTCTTTACTGGCCAGAGACACATTTCCTCTTTTCTCTTGGAACCTTTCTTTTCAGATAACTCTCCCAACCTACATCTCTCTTCATGGAATAGCTGGGCAGCCGTGTTATTGATACAATCAGAAGATCCTAGAGGCATTTCCTCCTATCTCAATTGTTCCCATTCAATTTATCTTTCTCAGTTGTTTCTATTACCATCACTGAATGAGTGTCCAAGGTTTAGAGAGAGTACATCTGTGGGTAGAGTGGCACTAAATTCATGTTTAAAATAATGTCTAATACATACTGGCAGCTTACTGTGTGTCTAGCATTGGATCAATGCTATTTACATAAGTCATGTGACTTCATTCCCACAACACCTTTACTAAGTAAACACTCAGATAAGGACACTAAGGCTTAAAGCAGTTCAAGCAGAAATAGAAATAACACATAGATTTAGGTGTTTATAAAAATCACTGAAGAGTAGGAAAGGTGGGGTCTAGACTGGGCTTCCAGGAACAAAGTCCAACAAACATGCAGGACAAACAAACAGGACAGGACTGAACTCCTAGGGGAAAGGTAGAGGATCAGGTACTGAATATAAGATCACCCAATAGCAACAGCAAACTATGAAACTAGAAAAAAGGATGAAGAAGCATTTAAAGCCACATGATCCCCTGTTGATATTTAGAAAGCTAGAACTAGTACACTGCTGCAGAAAAAGCCCCCATTTCCATAATATTTTTAGCCAGCAAAAAACAAATGAACCAAAAAAAGAACCCCTAAAATATAATAACACTATAGTCTGCATGACCTCTTCTCTACCTTTCAAAAATCAGTGAGTGCGCCTAATGGGTGAATCTCATTGATGCCAGATCCTGGTTGCAAGGAAATCTGAGAAATGTAGTTTCCAGCTTCCCAGCCTCTGCAGTAAAGAAATGCGTCCTAGAAGGAGGTGGGATCAAATCAATTATATTCCACACAGATAATAAATGACTGTTACATAACACAGAACTAGGAATCAATGCAGCTGAGAGCACAACTGAGACTGACTTGCCTGCAAAGCCCGACACATAATATGTGATATTGCCTCTGTAGATGTTCCGTATTTCCAAAAGCAGCTTTTTGAGGGGATATTCATTTATACTTTTTAACAGAAAAAAATCTTCGCAAAAAGAAAGGACCAGAAATTAGAAAAACTAATAGACATTCTCTTTTTTTCTTCAAAGTTATTAGATTATCAGTAATTAGCACACTATATATATTGTTTGATGTGGATAAAAAACATGGGTTGCTAACACTTTATGTAAATTATGCCAAACCAAAGAATGTGGCCTCTTAGAAATATTTTGTGTTCAGATTGCATCATATTGCGATCTGGAGGAAGGCTCATTTTTCAGATATTATTGTTATAATTTTATAGCTTTTGCAACCTATAATTTAAATGCCTAAACATCTATTTTAGGAATTTCTACCAGATTCCCTAAGTATTTTCAAGAATCTGGGATAGTCAGCCAAAACTGTCCAAATGTGTTTGACTTCAGTACTCATGCTGTCCAGGGAAGGGCTGGGTGATGCCAGTCCTCTGCCGAAGGAAACGTAGGGAACACACGCAGATGCAACAGCAGGAGGCCCCTCTCCTCTGCCCCATGAACCGGAATTGGGGTGCCAAGCCCTGCTAACATAACACAAACCTGTGTTATGTTCTTTAGGGTAATGATATTCCTTATGCTCTTATGTATCTTTAAGATTCTCTAAGCAATTTTCTGAGACTGAGAACTTTTCCTTAGCCTTTAGAAAATGTTATTATTGTCATTACAGCTTCAGCAACTTTCCTCTTCCATTGATCTATCTGGGGAATCTTCAATAACTCTGAAATTTGGGTGTTCATAAGAACAGGGTGTATTGCTGGTAGTTGGTACAGCTGATTTCTCTAGCCTTTACTTAATGTGTGAATTTCACTATGTCCTTCCACTTTTCTCAGTCTCATTGATCCTCAAAAAAATAGAAGCTACATCATTTGATAATAGTCGAGTGGAATCAATATTCAAAAGAATTTCAGGATTCCTATTTCACATGTCTACATGACTGTTTTAGTAAAATAATAAACTAGAGGGAAAAGTCTTTTTACATAGCTTTCTATTAGATGGATAAGAATACAGTGTTGATGAATCATTTGCTATATACACTGTTTTATTTTCTTGGGTTTGCTCTTTGCCAAAATGTTTTGTATTATGTTGCAAGGAAACTACCAGTTCCAGTAAGACAAGTAGCTTGAGTTTGCAGAAGAAACTAAAGAAGACAATTTAGTGGCAGAAGGTTGTTAAGTTACTTGAAGGAAATGAAATTTATGTGTATTTGTGAAAACCATAGTATAAAAAAAACCCAAAAATTTCTAGTGGCCACTTCTTATTGGTTTTTATAATTGCAGTGGCAGGATAATAAACAGACTGCTAGAGGGTATGTAAACAAAACTTTTTGACAAATAGTCTCATGAAGTAGGTCCATTATTGAATAATGATCTTTAAGCTCGTACTATGTGTAAGAAAGATGTACCATGGTCTGGGGTCTTATTGTCTCTTTTACTTTTTAGCATGCATTTGTTGAAGTTATGCAAGCAAAATCTTTGTATCGATCTTATACGAAGAGGACCTGATGCCTTAGTTTTAGTTTGGGTGGCCCACAACCTTTATTCTTCAAGTGGATATGTAGCCAAGAGAAAAAACTAACAGGGAAAAACGTCTAAGACTTAACTTATTGATTATGCAAGTTCATTCAGTCCTGTCTGAACTTTTTGACTAAATTGGAGTACTTTGTAAATCGTTTATAATAAATATGAACTTCTGAAACATATGGACTCTCAGAATTAGAAGGTCTGCACAGATCTCTCTCTCTCTCTTCTTCATCATCTTTTGGGGTAAAGCCAAACTTCTCTGTGACTCTTTCAATTTGGACGTAGCAATCTGCCTTGTTCTTATGGCCCTTGAGTAGAATGTGGTTCTGACAAAATAGTAAACCTCTTTGGTTGACAAAGCTGAATGGGCTGATCTACGGGCAAGACACATTTTGCTTTCTCCCTCCCATTCCTCTGTCTTTGAGCTGCTTAAGAGGGTGATCTTTCCAGACAGGACTACTATTTGTTGGCCAACTGTATTTCTCCTTCTCTATCTCCCACCAGATTTTAGCCTCTGGAGCATGAAGCAGACACACTGTATTAATGATCTTTTTATTTTCCTAGAGCTATAATTTCTTTATGTACTTACCTATAAAACTATAATAATCAATCACCTTTATCTAATCAATTTTTGGATATGGTATTTTTGTCATTGTAGCCCCTCTACCAAGTAACTTAAGGAAGTATGACTTTTACCCTCTTCAAATTTCTCTCCAAAACAACCACTACTACAAAAATACATACATACATACATACAACCTTTGGCGTTTTTATATTTTCATTATTATTTCATCATTTTTATATTATGTTTATAGTATTTTCCCAATTGTAATCACATTTGTTTGTGTCTGTTTTGCCCATTAGATGAAGTTCAATGAGAGAGAGACCATATTTGTTCTGTCACCACTCTATAACCAACAGTGTGTTAGTTCATTTTGTATATATTATATCACTTAAACATCAAAAGCAGCCGGTGATTAGGAGCTACTAGTTTCCAATTACAGATAAGAAAACTAAGCCTTCAAGATGTTAAGTATCTTCTTAAAAGTCACATACTGAGTGTCAAGAAGTGATTGGTACTCAGAGATCTGTGACTCTCACACAAACACACATTCTACAGCATCTTGCTGCTGATGGAGTTCTTCCAGGGATAGACAAGCATGCTCTGCATGAGATGCAAGACTCTAGTTCACCGGTAATTCTGATTTTACCTTGTTGTATTATAACTGACAAAACTTGTTTTGATCAAACATCAACAAAGATTAATAGCTTTTATCCCCAGATATGACCCAAGCATGCTAAGATATTTAGATGAAACGTATTACATAAATAAGCCACATTATTTTGATCTAATATGATTAAGTGGAAAAAGAACTGTGATAAATGATGACATAAGTTCTGAATTTTTGCTTTCTGCTTGCTGTGTTATACTCATTTTACCTACTTAGTTTTTTTTAATCAATTGTACATTTTTAACCATGATACCATGTGACTGTTCTCTCCAGAGAACATTTGTTTTTGTATTATTATTTATACATATTCACGCTTACCATTGTAATGCCTAACATAATCACATTAATAATTTTTATTCATTGAGTATTTACAATGTGCCATCATTCAGTTTGTATCTTCAGTTAAAGACATTAATAATTTCAACAACTTTATGGAATATATGCTACCATTATGCTCATTTTTCAGATGAGAAAACTAAGGCGTATAGAATTTTCCTCATATTCAAGACTTAGCTCAAATGATACCTAACTGAAGAGCTCTTCTAATCACTCTGTATCAAGTTCAGTCCCTATTTCCCATATCCCAACATCTCACATTCTATCTTTTTACACTGCTGTTGTGTTATTATGTAACTAACCACTGTGTGAAATGACATATCTTTATATGTTTGCTTTTGTTGTTGTTCCATCTCTCCCAACTACAAATGAAGATCCACAACCACTGTATCTCTAATGTCTAAAACAGTACACCCACGGAGTTAACACTAGATACATGTTATTAAATGAATAAATTAATGAAACAAGTGACTAGGGGACAATATTTGGAGCTGAGAAGAGAACTACAGTCTCTTCTAATCCAGTTCTGTTTGTACCATATTATGCAAGGTTATACAAGAAAACTGAATTTGTGCATTTTTAGAGTTTAGGACTTGAAATGCTGAGATTGTTTCTTCTGTTTTATTTATACCTACATAGCTTCCATTAAATTATAGTGGGTTAACAAGGTTAGGAGGGGTAGTTTTTAATCTGCTGAAAGAGTTACTCTGAAGCACGTGGGTTGGCGCTCCTGCCTACAAAGCAGTCTCCTTTGTGAGAGCAGGTGTCTTCATTGGACAATAAGCTCCCATCATAAAGTTCAAATTACTGTACTCTCAAAAATATATTTATTTTAATTTCTTTCAAAAACTGCCTAAAATTCACATTTTTACTCTCCTGTCTCTGATTAGTTGGGAATAGTAAAACCTCGCTCTGTGCCTGCATTGACCTCTTTGATATGGCTCACCCTCTTTCAGTCTGAAAATTGATCTTTGATGAAACCCTCTTGGCTCATTTTGCTACAAATTAAAAGAACTTAAGGAATGAGAGCTCAAGAATTGAATTTGAATTAGAATAACTTTTAAAGGTACAAGTCAATTAGCTAAGAAGGCGATGGAGGTAAAATCATTTCATTCATGACCTTACCCGATGGGGTCTTAATGGCTCCATCAATTAGCTCGGCTGTTTCATTTTTCCAGCACCCTGTACTTCAAGGGCTGAGGCTGGGGACTCGGTTGCGGCTGCAATTTGTGCGGCTCTTCTGCAGAGATTCTTAGTGAAGTATATTAGCAGTTGATGCCAAAGGAGGGCAATGGGCTTTAGAAACTCCAGCTTGAAAACACTGTATTTGCAAAACATCTGCCACATGAGCTGCTTTGGCTTCAACCAGTACTTATTTTAAAATTCTTGTGGGATGAAAGTAGGAGTCATGCATTCATTTATTCATTTGGTCAGAAGAAAAAATAAGTTATGGCAGAAATTCTCAGTGAGTGAATTTTATAATATGATTTTAAGGTTGTCATGTGGTTAGGTGACTTTTCCTAAATAAGATTACGACAAACTGACCGTGACCAGAGTGGGGGAGAGAGGAGGGTAATGGGCAAAAGAAGGGGAAGGGTCAAGTCAAGGGACATGTGTAAAGGACCCATGGACATGGACAACAGTGTGGGGACTGAATGTAGGAGAGAGGGGTGGTCAGGGCAAGGAAGATCAGTGGGGGAAAATGGGGACAAATGTAATTGAACAGCAATAAAATTTTTTTAAAAAGTAAAAAAGAATACATAGAGAATTCCACATGTAGTACCAAGTTTGGCAAACCTTCCCTCATGAGCAATAATGAGGCGTGTGTACTCAGAATCAGAGTTTTAGGAAGAGTGCAATATGTTGGGTGCCTGATCCAGGGGCTGGCATAAGCCTGCATGATCTCAGAGCTGAGTCAAACTTAGGGGCAGGGGTATTTCTCCAAGGGTGGCATGAAGCAGCATAGCCATGACCATGAACCAGAATTACTGTTAAGAAGAGCTGATTCAGGGAATTAAATTCATTCGAAGAGAGTTAAAGAAAAAAATCATTCTATTAAAAACCCTTGTTAAGGATAGTAGTGAAGACTTCATTCCAGAGACTATTGCAAAGGGATTTTACAGTAGAGGAGACTGAGCTCAACTCTAAATACAAGAAAAAGTGTGAATTTATAGCCATAGGGAAGAGTAAGGTTCTACCCATAAAACATTACTAGAAGGAGCTATCAGGAGTAAGGGGATTCTAGTTAAAACAGACTGGGCGGTATTCTTGCTGATGGCAGGCCAGGGTGATCAGAGAGCGCCTGAGGGATAGTGGGAAGTAAGGAATTTGATCAGATGTTACAGATGATCAGATATGTAGGGCGAGGGATTCTCATTAAACTGATTTAGCAAAATTCTTTCTCTTCCGGACAAGGCCCAAGGATGGGGTCAAGTCAAGCTCAGATGAGCTTGACTAAAATCTGGGTAAGAGGATAGTTTTTATGAAGGGCAAGGTTATAATTACGCAAAAACAGGAAGAAAATGCTTTACAAAACTGAAAGTCTGTATCCAGCAGACCGTAGATTCAGAAGAGAGGAGTGGCCTAGGACAAGACCCTGCCCACCTCCAGCACAGTGGCCGAGTTCCCTGTGAATGTGATGTCCGCTATCTGCCATCCTCATCAAAGTGAGGGCCACTTGGATGAAGAGAATAGGACTAAGCATACTGATGAGTTACTTTTAAAATGAAGATTCCGTGAAGGTAAGTAAAAATGAAAAGATAAAATGAAAACTATGCTTTTCTCAAATGTGAGACTTTGGACATCCTATCAGCTGTTATTGGCCCTATCTAATTTTTTGTCAATTTTTTAAGCTACTACAGGTGTCATTTGTGAATACTCCTGAATAATTCCTGTAGGATTATTCAGGATTACAATAGTAGGCTCATAACTGTCCTACTATTATCTAAATTCATGCATTTTTATAAAACTTTTGTATACTACTTCTTCTGTGATCCTTGCGGTACTCATGCACAGTGTGTGTCTGTTTTTATTAATGTCCTTTCCTCCAGATTGAAAAAACAGAAACACGGGGAGGTTAATTGGCATGGCCAAGGTCACACAGTTTGGAAGTAGCTGAGCTGGGACTTGAACCCGTAGGCTTCCAAATCCAAGTCTGAGCTTTAACATAATATTTAAATTGCAACATTATCCATATAAGGAAGATGTCTTTTTTTCTCTTTTCATGTGTTAGGGTTATATTACTAAAAATAGATGGGAAGACTTTAATAATTTTCCAACCTACTTACTCAAAAGATAATAGACATACTTATTTTTTTGATATTTGTTAGAACCCAAATATGCCTCTTTTAAAGTCTGTGTAGTTCCAAATGCTGGAGATACAATTGTGTCTCATTTTGAAAAGCATTTTCATCCAGGCTTAGTACCCATGATACCGTTTAAGATCAGTTTTGGTTAGTTTAAGTGGCTGGAGCCCAGGCTAAAGAAGCCATGGTCAAAGACAAAGACAAAGCCCTTGTGAGGATCAGTGGACTTTCTCTGCTTTAGGGTAAAGCACTGTGTCCCTGATATGGCACTGGAGACTGGAAGAAAAACTGCACCAGAAAATTCTGGCTGGTAGACTGCAGGATTGGTTCATTTATTTATATACGGTCTCCTTTATGCTGAGCACTGTGCTAGTTACAGGGGATTCTAAGAGGAGCAATGATTTCTTGTCCTTAAAAAGCTTAGCATCTGCTGTTCAGTGGTATGGAACTATGTGCAATATCATGAAACTAAACAGGAGTCTGAAGTGACTGGTAAGTAGGGCAGCAGAAATAGGAAAACAGCACAAGACATTGGTTAGCACATGCACAAGGATATAACGGATAATGCTCTGTAAAGGCGAGGACAAAATGCATAAGCTTTAATAAATTTTCTACTTCAGACTGTAACCAAATGCAGGTCCAGCTGCCCGCTGCTATGAACACCAATACTTGAGAGGCAGGTGCTGCTGTAAAGGAAAGTGGTTTATTAGGTGCCAGCCACCTGGAAGATGTGGGACTCACATCTCAAAGCCCACCTCAGAGCCCCCCACTTTTCAATGGGGAACAGAGCAAAAAGATCAAGGGTGGAGGTGGCAAAGTTCTCTTTGTGCAGAGGACCACAGTCCATTCTGATAAGGCAAATGATGCTCCAGTGTGCATCACCCTGGTTTAGCCATCATGGCTTTATGTCATCCTGGCTCCATGGCTGAAGGTCAACAAACCTCCTGGAGCTGGATTGCCTGAAGGTTAGGGTCTGTATCTTTTGAAGTTAGTTCCTAGGATTCTTATACAAACATGCTGTTCATCTACAAATTACATATTAGTCAGAGTCAGCACTTACAGAAATAGTGTCAAAAATGGTGGAGTGGGTTACAATTTCCCACCATTGCTATTTTCTACTGTTACAAGGCTATGAAAACCACACTATAGTGATTGACTAGACTATTCACTTAACTATGGAATAAACTTGATCAGATATGTGTCTGTTACACATCATGCATGGCATGTGGATTGGGGGAAGGAGGAGCTAGAACGTGAGATGTTATAAAATCATCCAGATGAGGCATGATAA
Organism: Artibeus jamaicensis; assembly: GCF_021234435.1. Classification (NCBI taxonomy): domain Eukaryota; kingdom Metazoa; phylum Chordata; class Mammalia; order Chiroptera; family Phyllostomidae; genus Artibeus; species Artibeus jamaicensis. The sequence continues at coordinate 17,396,101 of NW_026522025.1, read as the reverse complement.
GGATGTGAACTGAGACTAAATGAAATAAAATAAACAATAAGTGAAACTATCGCAGAGTTCAATTTTTTGAGATTCTTTATTATCTTATTCAGCCTATGTGAGTGCCTTTCTGACTTTGGTGGCCTCATTGCAACATAAATAAACTGTTATTTAACTCGGCCCTTCGTAGAGAAAGTAGCTCAGGTAGGTCTTCATAGATTAATTATAAGCGCACAGGGTTATAAAGATGGTCAGGACTCAGTTCTTCAATTCAGTCCCTGAAATGCCCTGTCTCCTCACACTTCCTTCTAATCTAAATGATCTCCAGCTACTGACTGCAGGAGAATGGATATTTACAAAGCTAATCGATACTAGTTTAATGTATCTGCTTCTGTCTACTCTACTTAATGAAATGGCTCTACCCTGAATAGGCTTTTCAATGGCTAGCCTCTGATCCTCTGAGCTATAAGACTGGTATTACTCCCTTCTTCCTCCCTTCATTTACCTCCCTGCCCACCCTACCTCTCTCATCTTCTCTTCCTCTCTCCATTTAGTGTGACACAGATTATACAAAGCACACTGAACTTAATGAGCATAATAACAGGATCAGTGAAAACAGCTATCATTTATGGAATATTTGATATTTTGTCTGGCACAATTCTAAGCTCATTGCATCTAGTAACTCATTTAATACTCACCACAACCTTACGAGGAGTATATCATTCTTATACTTGTCACACACATGAAAAGCCAGATATTACTTCCCAGCATTATCAGAATCAAATAAGCTAATGGATACACTAGCAAAATGCAAAACACAGCAGATTTGAGCTCTTGTTATTAATTCATTTTTCTGACTTCATTATTCAACAAAGTAAAATCTGACAACTCTAATCTAGACCCTTAAAACCTACAAATAATAATTGGAATGGAGAGCAGATGCTTGCTATTTAACAAGGCTTGTTCTAACAAATAACAAAAGCTCCGTGGTTCCTGTTTAGTTAAAAATGAATTCCTGTTCACTTTAAATCAGGTAAGGCATAATTAGGATTAAGGACTAACTGGACTTGAAAAATAAACTTAAGTGTCCTCTATTTGGCCAATACATCTGTAATGAATGAATTAATCTGAATGAAATGCACTGAACTTATGTATTTGATTTCTGTTCTCCACTCAAAAGAATGAGGAATGAAATTTGTGAGAAATAAACTTTCCACAAGAGGCTAATTTTGTCCTCCCTCCAGAACTCATCACAGCCATTATGGCTAAGCACCGAAATCAGGCTAAGAGCAACATACCATGACCTTGTTCAAATCTGATCTTTTCTGAAATGTCTCTATTTCAGCTCCCTATCCAGCCTGTATCTTGTCTCACATATGTCACTACTATTATAAGCATTGTTTCTAAATTTAGCAATATCCTTTCCACATCCAAGTTGGAATGTTTGTAAAAGTGGTTCACTCAGGATTACCAAAAAACTTCTGGAGGTCAGATCCAATGTTGTTACCTCTCTTCATCCTGTCAACAATTTCTTGTTTTACTTTTCTCTTCTGTACTCCTACAATTCTGTTTCCTCAGAATATTCAGGTTTGATTGTTCATAGCCTTTTTTCTCTTCTCTTTTCTCCCTTCTCCTTTTCTTTTCCATCCTCCCCTTGCCCTCTTCTTACTCTGTCTTTCTCTTTTTACTCTTTCCCATGGACTCAAGTGTTGTATTTGTCTAGATAATGCTCAGACTCGATGCCATATCTGTCTTTCTATATGTTCTAATACCCCTCAAAACAATGGATGTCTCCCTCTCTGGCATAAACTGTACTTTGATTCCTCTGGTTGCAGTTAGAAAGGTATTTCAGGAAATCAGTAGACCAAATCCAGCAAAATGTGTTTTTTCTTCCTCTTTAATGCTCCATGAAACAAATTCCAAGAAATACTGCATTCAGGTCTTTATCAAAGGTGGGATTTGTCAATGTTCTAAGACGTCCTGGCAGGGCTAACGTAGTGAAAAGAGTATGTATAGAAGGATCCTTGCTAGCTTTCTACCTTTCTAGAAAGAGCAATCCCTTACTTATGAACAATAACAAGTAGGGACCATTTTTAATTCCATACACTTTCCTTGAAAAGGAAATATTGCAATATGATGCTGTGGTGAAAATGATCCTTCCAGGATTGCCTTTTATGGCTGTGATGTTGGAGCTCCAGATAGATTTATACTCTGCTAGGCAACTCCAAAGGGATGGCAGGCAGAATTCTTAACCAAGTTAGATACAAAATTAAATTTACTAATTTAATCTTAAAATATACTCAATAACCATATTTTCAATCTGAAATTATATTGTCAACATTAATTTAACCCCTCAAACTATCAATTTAATCCCTCAAACTAGAAACCTGAGTTCATCTTTGCTTCTCTTTCTTTTTTACCCCATATAAGCAACCAAAATCTCATCATCATGCACTCTCTTTTGAACCACTGAGTGTGCAGAAGTTACAAAGTCACCCCCCTTTTCCATCCTCATTGCCACTGCCTTAGTTACCTCTCCCACCAGTTATCATGATACTCAGCCCACTGGCGGTCTGCTATTCAGTTCCTCAGTTTCCCAAGTTTATCTTTTATCCCTTCCTTTTCTCCATCTCTAGCATTAGCTTTTCCTACTGCCTTCTTGAAATATTTACTGAGTTTTTTCTCTTCTGGACCTTTCCATATGCTGTTCTTCCTTCTTCCCAATTCTGTTCATATGTCATGCCTTAATATAGATGTCACTTTTTTTCCTAATTGTCTTTTATTAAGCACTCCATCCTGAAAAATCCAAAATGAAATAAATCTTAAAATCCCAATAAGCCGGGTGAGGAAATCTCCATAATGTGCTCCAAAGGGCTTTCTCTTTTCTTGCCATCACATTTCTGATCCCTTACAACACACTTATTGCTTGCTGACATCTGTGTGCATGTCACATTAGCTGGTGAGGTTTATGAGGATAAAAATCATTTCTTTCTTATGTGTGTACAATCACACAGTAGTTAGCATAGAAAAACATTCAGTAATATTGAATAACCTGATAAATGTCACTCTCTTTCTCATTTATTATTTTATATTTTAGTTTATTCATTCAGCAAACACATATTATGTACTATCATTTAAGACATTGTGATAGGTACTTGGTGCTAAATGTCTTGCTGTTTTTTACTGGGTTTCATTTAACCTTCATCTAAAAAGTAAGTCCACAAACTGATTCCTACTCATCTTTTTCAGCATCATTCCCTCCCTGTTGCATAAGCACTTGTCCATAAACCCAGCCTTACTGCTCACCATGCATGCTTCTCTGCCTGTGCACTACCTAAACATTCACCAATGTTCATAACTCTGTGATTTTGATCCTTGTCCTCGTCAACATTAAGTATGAACTAATAAGCTACAGTATTTTGTAATTTGTATAAAATGCAATAATTTTTTATTCATTCATTTAATAAACAGTTACAACTTATTAACTGGCTATGTGTTATTTACTGTGTGCAGTGCTGTGGGCATGTGAGTCCACACATCACAGCGTGTCCTCTTTTGAAACATGTTCTCATAATTCTAACTCTTTTACCCAAACATTGTGGTTCTCACCTAACCTCCCTGAAATCTTTCTGATAGCCCAATCATGTTTATCTCTCCTTCTTTTCCTGCTCTCTGATATTTTAAAATCTATTCACCACTTATTTCTTTCTGCTTTGTACCTGTAGTCAGTTGTTTATCCAGGTCTACCTCTGCTATACCTCTAGAAAGACAGGGCGTGTGTCTATTCAATTCCTGATGATCACAGTACTGGGTTCATATAGACTTGAAATAAAAGCTCAATAAACACAGTCAATGCCGATCAGAATTACCGAAAATAACAATTGTCTGCCACAGGGAAAATTTACCTGAGAATTTCCTTTAGAATGTAACCGAGCAAAATGTTTGCTATCTCCTGTCTAGTCTGTTACAGTGTGAATTCCACTCTGTCTTGTTCTTATAAGCACATAACATAGTACCCGAATATGCTAGGTACCCAATAAAAAGTTCTTTCATGAAGAAATAAACCAACTAGGTAATCTTCAATTTGTTATGTGACTGAAAAAAAGTGTCAACTTTTCAGCTTCAGTGTCCACATTTATAAAATGGTATAACAAGTTTTAACTACAGGTTCTTTGTGAGGCTCAGGAAGCTTAGACTTGTTGAAATATTGAGTTATTATCATTGGCTGAATTTAAAGTCGTGTCTCAAGAGTCATAACCACAACTAAGGTCAGCATGATGCGCGTTCATTGAGACAATTTCAGTGAGCACACTGCCCATCTTCCACAATTCCTCCTCATTTTCTCTGCTCAAAAAATGACTACAGAAAATTGGAAGTCGATTATATTTCACGTTCCCTGTTCCGCTTTCTGAAATTCCCAAGTCTGGGTCTTTTTGACAAGGAAGTTGTAATATATTTCATATTTAATCTTAGGATTGACTGGAACTGTTTTAATCATTTCATTCTTTCTCTTTTTAAGAAATGCAAAAAAATGTGTTTGCAATAATCATAACTTAGTAGTCACCAAGGTCCAGCTTTAATATCTTCGATACTGAAATTTTTCCATATAAACTTCCCTGTAGTAAAATCTTGCCTTTTTTCAGGTTTTCTTTCTATAACTGCCCCAATTTTTTTTGTCCCACCTAGAACTGCACTGGAAATTCTGCTTCTCATTTGGACCATTTGCATGTTCTCTGTTTTTTTTAATGATATTTATTTATTTATCTTTAGATGGGAAGGAGAGAGGGAGAGAAATGTCAATGTATGGTTGCCTCTAGTGCGTCCCCTGCTGGGAACTGGCCTGCAGGGAACTGGCTTGCAACCCAGGCATGTGCCCTGACTGGGAATTGAACTGTGATTCCCTGGTTTGCAGACCTGCGCTCAATCCACTGAGCTATACCAGCCAGGGGGGCATGTTCTCTGTTTTAAAGCAATTATTAATTCATCCTCAGGCATTTTTATCCAGCTAAGTATTTCCAGGTCCTTCAACTTTGCACCATATGATTCCTGAATCCTCTGGCATTCTGATCAACTCTTTGCTGAATCATATTAAATTACACTTTCTATATAGTGTTGTCTACCTAATTGGTAGGGCCCAGGACAAAATGAAATGTGGAGCCCCTTGTTTAAAAAGTATTTGTAATATCAAGACAGCTACACCAGTGCCTTAAACCAACTACAGAGTTTTCAAGGTGTAGGAGCCTGTGCAAATGCCGAGGCTGTACATGTATGAAGCCAGCCCGGATTCTGTGGGGAAACTGAGGTACACAGTTTCTGTGACACTTCAGACAGGGTGATGAGTCCCACTGTCCCCTCACATTGGGAACTGGTATTTTCCTTTGTGTATGGTGACATAAATTTCCAGTTAGTTCATACAGTCTTGACTCATACCTGCTGCCACACTGTAATTATTAATAATATTTCTTTGCTATTTCAAATGTACTTATTTGAAAGTTAAATTATATAGATGTCTTACTTTTGAATAAACAAATCAAACTGTTATTGTTTGCTCCATATCACCTGGGTCTTCAAGAAACCTGTAAAATATGTAATTGACTGCTTAATAAATTTTGCTACTGACTACAATGAGAGATTTTAGGAAAGTATGATGCATTACCAAGTAACACAAAACTTTGTAATATTGCACATCAACAGCTCTATCTTTGGGGTGCATAGGTTCTTTTAGATTGGTGTTTCAGGGTTCTTAGGATATACTCCAAACAGTGAAATTGCTGGGTCAAAAGGCATATTCATTTTTGGTTTTCTTAGAAAATTCCATAATGTTTTCCATAATGGTTGTACCAGTCTGCAATCCCACAAACAGTGAACTAGGGATCCCTTTTCTCTACAATCTCTCCAACATTTGTTGTTTGTTGCTTTGTTTATGATGGCCATTTTGACCAGTGTAAAGTGGTATCTCATTGTGGTTTTAATTTGCATCTCTCTGATAGCTGGGGATATTGAGCATCTTTTCATGTGTCTCTGGATCCTCTTTATGTCCTCCTTGGAAAAGTGTCTGTTCAAGTCCTTTTCCCATTTTTTAATTGGGTTGCTTGTCTTCTTAGAGTAGAGGTATGTAAGTTCTTTGTATATTTTGGAGATTAAACCTTTGTCTGAGGTATCATTGGCAAATATGTTTTCCCATACAGTTGGTTGTTTTTTTAATTTAATACTGTTTTCTTTAGCCATGCAGAAGCTTTTTATTTTGATGAAATCCCAATTGTTTATTCTTTGCTTTATATCCCTTGTTCTAGGGGACATATCAGTAAAAATGTTGCTATGTGAAATATCTGATTTTCCTGCCTATGTTCCCCTCTAGGACTTTAATGGTGTCATGGCTTATATTTAAGTCTTTTATCCACCTTGAATTTATTTGGGTTCATAGCAGCACAATTTACAATAGCCAAGAGTTGAAAGCAACCTAGGTGCCCATCAATAAATTAAAGGATCCAAAAACTATAGTACATTTACACAATGGAATTCTATGCAGCAGAAAGAAAGAAGGAGCTCCTACCCTTTGCAACAGCATGGATGGAACTGGAAAGCATTATGCTGAGTGAAATAAGCCAGGCGGTGAAAAACAAATATCATATGATTTCACTTTTAACAGGAACATAAACAACAAAACAAAACAAGCAAGCAAAATATAACCAAAGACACTGAAATACAGAACAGGCAGACAGGGACCAGAGAGGAGAGGGGAGGGAATTTCAGGGGAAAGAGGGAAGGATTCACAGGAACAAGTATAAAGGACACATGGACAAAAACTAACAGGGGTAGAAATGGGAGGGAGGTGGGGAGCACTGGGGGGTAGGCTGGGATGGGAGTAAAAGACAGAAAACTGTACATGAACAATAATTAATAAAAAAAGAATAATAACAGGACAGAAAAAAACCCCAAACATCTCTATCTTTGCAGAAATACTTCTTTCCCTTCCTGTACTTTTAGTTCAGTTCATATACTCCCACTCATGAGACTTTCTTGGACTCCACCATGTGGAATGATCAGTTCTGATATTTTCGTGTTTTTCTATAAATTCCTAGTTCTTATCTACTTAGTGAAACTACTACAATTGAATAACAGTTTTTATGAACTCATTCCCCAATTAGCCTGCAAGGCCCTACTGTACAGGTATGTTATTCATGCGGGTTATCTACATCATTGTGGATTCCTAACACAGTGTGTGGAGTATGAATGTGAGAGCAAGGGAAGTAGGTGAGTTTCAGTTTATATTTTTAAGGAGAAATTGTATTTATATAGTTTCTATACAATATACATGTATGCATAATTCAGGGATTTTGCAAAACTCTTCTGCATGTTAGAGAAAATTGTACTACAGTAATATAGACTCAAGTTTGAACAGAATCTTTGAATCAGACTGAAGGTATTCTTAGAATAATCAGTCAGAGCACAGAGGCAAATAAAAGAACACGTAAACTAGAACTCATGAGCCAAAGTTCAAAGGCAAGTCATTTGTGGGAAACATTAGCACAGTACCCAACACATGATAAGCACTCAACAAATCACAGTTCCTCCATTTGATTTAATTGATTCTGCCATAGGAATCAAACAGTAAATCAATCTCATACAGACTGAATACTTGTTCTGTGGAGTAAACATATTTCTAAAACTGGATTTATCACTGGTTGGTCGTATTACCCTAAACAACTTATTTTGCTTTTCTGGGCATGAATGTTCTTATCTATAAAATTATATAATTAGATTTTAAAAACTATATATTACCTTCAAGCTTTAAGGTTCTTTGATTCTGTGGTTTTAGTGATGTTGTTATACTATAAGGTACACACCTGAGGTCATTATGATTTGATTATACAGAGCTTTTAATGTCAGGAAAAGAGTCAATTGTAAACAGAAGGCAAAATAGACTCATGCATATATGGGACTTTGTAAACATCATAGATAACATTAGAAATTGGTGGGAATGTTGAGATATTAATTAAATTGAACTGGGACAAATGGCTTATATATAAAAATAATAATAATTGGCTTATATATGAAAAAAATAATAATAGAATCTTATTACAAAGTAAATATACATACATTTACTTTGTAATAAGCCATATACAAAAATATATTTACTTTGTAATAAGCCGTATACAAAAGTAAATGCCAGATTGATTAAAGACAAAAAAGTGATAAGCAGAATTAAAACTTTTAAAAAAGAATGGAGAAGACTATAATTATGTCTTGATTGGAGAAGATTTCTTAAGCTAGGGAAAAAAGTAACTCATCATCAATGAAATTATCAGAAAATTGATTCCATGAACGAAGTGTAAACACAAACAGTATGCTAGGAGATGTTTGCAGTGGGTTTTTTTTTGCAGTGGTTTTAATGGTAGAAGATTAGTAGTCAGTACATATAAAGAGAGTCTGCAAACCAGTAAGAAAGAGACAAGCAACCCATTAGATAAACGGATAAAAGATATAAACGGAAGGAAAAAACTAAAAGATATAAAGCTATGAAGGGATGTTCAACCTCACATTTTCAGACCCATTGCATTTGTAAAATTAAAAGTCTGCTAACACCAGAATTGTACAGGATGCAGGGAATTGGGAGTGTAACTTGAGAATGATATTTTACTCAGGTAGGAAGTCCAGGTGGCCTAAGCAGTGACTTTGGGGCAGGGGGGGTGGGGGAGTTCTTTAGGGCACTGTCATTTCAGACAAAGATTGTTGAAATATGATGAGTAATTTAACAAATCAAAATTTTAACACTAGAGCATCTAAGGCATTGAGCCATAAAGATAATAGTGAGCAGATCCTGAAGTTAATCACTTTTTAATAGAGAAAATGTCAGGTAGCAAAAGAGGTTGAATGTAAATAGTTAAAAACATTTCACTCTTTGTCATTGTGCTACCACAAAATTCCTAATTTCACACTTGCCCTGAATTTGCCTTCTTGGACCTTATGTCAGTATTTTGCTTTATTCGCTTGGCATGTTTCCAGTAATAGCTTCTCCCCATTGACTTTGGTTGTATTACTTGGTATTTTTGCTGGTAGACAGTTTAAATAAATAAATAAATAAATAAATAAATAAATAAATAAATAAATAAAGTAATATTATATATATTCATACAGCATAGATGTAATAGATACTTCTGACCTCTGCTCAGAATTCTCCCTGTCCCATAGCTTAGTAGTTTTCCTACTTTGTCTATTACCCATTTCATGCCAGTTTCAGTCAAGTCCTGACCTCTTCTGTCACAGTTTTGGACATGGGTCTTCAGTTCTTGAGCTTATGACTCAAAATATGCAGCTTATTTTGGGAAAATGTAAGAGTTTCAGACTGATTGGAGTAACTTAGATCCATAAAAGAACAACTTGAATGGTGTGGTGGTGTTATATAGTGAGTGACTTGATAATAGACTAGTGCTTTTGCAAATACTTGTTCCACTACATGAAATAACCACTTCGGGTGAATCATTTGTTTCTGTCAACTCATTGTTTCACTGTGGTGTCTCAAACCTAGCAGTTACTTCTGCCAGATTTTTGTTTTCATTTCTCTGCTTCACTAAGAAAACAAGATTCCTTTTCATTCTTCAGAATTTACCATATTCTCTGTGACCCCTCTGCTTTCTTTGATAAATTCGATTGCTACATTACTTGTTTCTGTCTGTACCACCAAGACACTTTCCCTGTCACTACTGACACCGGGGTTTTCAGTCTGATGAGTGTCGCTTTGTGCACGAATGTGTATCCCTGGGTATGCAAATGGAATTGGGCTCGCTTGGCTGAATCAGGGCTGGTTGTAAAAATACTGGAAGAAATAGCCAGAATTTATGGGAAGAAATAGAATTTGGGGGTTGTACAGAGCTAGTGTTTGAATTCTTGGCTCAGGCATTTGTAGAGAAATCAGAAAAGCTAATTAACCTTTCTGAATCTTAGTTTTATCCCTCATATAGTGAGAATATTGTCTCATTTTTTAAGTTTAAAATAATATCAAACATTAAAAAATGTCAGCAATTTAATAAAACATATTCACAAACATGAGATTATATCAAATGCAATGCACACATTAACTGTAAAAAGTATAAACAAGCAGGTGTTTTAATATCATGAAAACTTAATTGTGCTAATCTTGCAAGGTCTTGAAGTATTTTTCATAGGCACATAGTAAGGATTCAAAAATCAGTAGCTATTATTATGAATTAACTAAAAGATCAGCTGCTATCTTGCTGTTATTTAAATTTTAATTTAAGAAATTGATTTGAACTCACAAACTTTATGTCATATCTAATGTCCTTCTAATATTTCTGCACATTCCTGAAGGGTTGTGTCCTCTCCAACAGTTTTCATTCCAAGGGTTAACTTTCCTTGAGCTCTGACCAATGTCTCATTTTCCATGGCTGTTCTTTTCCACTGTCTCCAGTTTTCCTTTGATTTCTCCATATTCATTTTGGGTTTTGGGTGTATGGCAGATTTTATTGAATGCTTAGAATTACTAAATTTTATTACCCTAACGTATTAAAAAATAATATAAACTAGACATTTCGTTCATAAAATCTTTTTGGCTGCCTAGTCACCAGAGATTTGTGCATAGTTATGTTGTTCTTCAGACTCTGAAATTCCTCCACATTGGAGATCTGTTCCTTCACCAGCAACCTCTTCCTTCCCACTTTCTCCACTATAAATCTTAGTAATTTCTTATGCAAAGTACTATAAATTGTGTACTTTTAACTTATGCTCTTGGAGTCCTACCTCCTACATTTAAAAGACTATCCAGTATAAATTTCTGACACATAGTGAGTTCTCCTCTTAAACAAAAATCTAATGCTAGTTACCAATATATGTTCCCAGTCAGCTACATTTCATGCAGAATATATTTAATGTTGCATAAAATGTTAAACCCACTTTCTAGCTATATGGTACCTGTACCCATGCAACTGAACATGGCTGGAAGGAAACATAAACTGTGCTGACTGACCTTACTTTAGATTTATGACCATGAACTTCAGTTGTGCCTTTAACGCTGCCTGGAAGCCATAGAATGTTTCCTTACTCTCTTGACTGGCCCCATTCTTCTAAATGACCATATCACACTTCCCTCTTTTTCTTTAACACCATGACAGTAAGCTTTCTTCTCAATTCTATTACCATCTTTCACCTTGCCCCTTGGTAACTTCATCTAGTCTCATGACTTGTAATGTTACTTATATGTTGATACTACACCGATACATGTGCCTATACACATAACCATACACTCAAACACAGACAACTAGGATCATCTCCATGCTTATCACTCTTTTCCTCAAGTTTTCTCCTATGTATCCAACTGCTTACACGGTGTCTCCAATTGGATGTCGAATAATATCTCAAACTTATGTCCAAAAGTGTGGCTTCCTCCTTCTCCCTCCATAATCTGCTTCATTGATTACATTCTTAATCTTAACTGATGGCAACTTTATTCTATCAATCATTCAGGCCTAAAAATCACCCTTGTTACCTAACACATACCACTCTCCCAAATAGCAAATTCTATTCTCTTTAGCTTTACTGCATCACGAATTCAATCACTTCTTAGGGCTTTCTGTGCTATCTCACACCATCATCTCATTGCTGTACTATCATAATAGTTTCTTAGTTGGCCTGTCTCCCATGCCCTCGTACAATCTCTTTTCAATAGAATATCCAGGGAGATACTGTTAAATTCTAAATCAAATCCTATCATGCATCCACCAAAAATGCTCTGATGACTCCACAATTTTCCAGAGTAAGAGCTAGTCCTTATAACAATCACAAGGCTCTGGTAATCTCCATTCCTACTCCCCAGTTACCTCTTCTCTTACTATTTGCTCTTTTTTCACTTTACTCTGGCTATACTGAGAGCCTCGCTTCTCCTGGAACTCACTAAACACACTCTTTTCTGGGGATTTTTGCGGTGGCTGTTCCTCTATGCAAATGCTCTTTGTGCAATATCTATAGTTCATACTTTCACCTCCTTCAAGTCCTTCCTCAAATGTCACCTTTCCTTCAAGACCTGCCTTGACTATTTCGCTTAAATTAAAATTGCTTCCTGTACCCCCCATTCCTGAATATCTTTACTCATCTATTTTTTTACATAGAATGTATTACTTTACCACTTGAAATTTACTTATCTAATTTGCTGTCCACTGTCTCATTTTCAGTATAAGACTATAAGCTTTTTGTCCTGCTTTTTAAATTATGGATCATGAGTAACTAATATAGTGATTAGCAAATCATAGACTGACTTGAAAATATGGGTGACCTTAACAAAGTTTCTGAAAGCTAGTAGGATATAAATGAAGAAAGAGCAAATAAAGAGGAAACACGTATACTACAGAACAATAAAAGTCCTTTTCCATGTTTCTCTAATACTGTATGACTTTGACAAAGCCAATTGAAAAGGACTCTGCTCCATACACTAGGGATTTCTATCTGTGATATTCACTGATATATTCCTTATACCTAGAACAATATTGGGTACATGGTAGATTCACAATATTTCTTTGTATAGTAAATGAGTGGAATTCTTATTATAAAAAGAGCTATTCTGCCAAATGAATTGCAAAGTCTTTTCCAGTTCCATTATCCTAAATTACAATGGGCATGTTTTGAACTACCACAAAGAACTTCACAGTGATTAAATCAGCCTCAAAACAAAATGACTGTTAGAGGAATTGGCTATCTCCCCAACAAACAAGACTTTCAATATTCAAAGATCTACATGACTACTTTCCAAGAAACTGTACAAAATATTTCTGAATTTGATTAAAGGCTATATTAATGCCTGACTTAATTCTGATGTTGTGAATTCAACTCTTAAAAAAAATCCATGTGGTCCTCTCAGAAGTCATCCATTAAATACGGGAAATCTAAGCTTTCACCAGGTCTGTGCTTTGCGGCATAGAACACTGATTGGCTTATAGTTTTATGTGACATTATTGTCAAAGGCATTTACTTGAATCCAGTCAGCGCTTTATGACTGCACAAGTAATTGAATCACAACTGTCTTAAATAAGAAACTCAGTGAAATTATTGAAAAACTACAGGCATAGTTCTGTGTGTTCCAAAGATCCCCAAGAACTAAGTAACATCCAAATATATAGGTATATTTGGATGTTACAAATATATATATATATATGTGTGTGTGTATATATATATGTGTGTATATATATATATACATCTTTGGATATAATATATGGATGTTACTTAGTTCTATACACACACATATATGTGTGAATACACATACACACACACATATAGAAGAGAAGGACAGTTGTCATTTTGTGGAAATTGGATGTACTATTGATAGTGTGTAGTGTATTTGTATATAGTACTTATAGTGAGACCTCAGAGACACTGTTTATATTTCAAATTCAACAGTCTCTCAGACCAGTGGCAGACCCTGCTCAACTCTCCCCAGGGTCAGAGTACCATTTGATCAGCAAGGCATGCCCAGAAGATCAGGCTGAGACCTGAATCAGGAGTTCTCTACACTGGCCATTGGCTACAGGGTGGACAGTTTCATTAGGATTTTTCTACTTAGAGCTTTTGGCTATCATTTCAGCCAATCTTGATTACATTAGGCTCTACTCTAGGCTATTGGTAGTACTAGGCTCCACTTTAAATAGTTGTACAGCTTTTCACTAATTCCATGCTTGTTCCTTGATCATCTTATGACAGAGGAAGCTTCATTAAACTGTTGCATACTCTGTTTCTGCAGAAACTCACCCTTACAGGTGAGCTGGATGGGATAATGCATTAAATTTGGGGGACTCTTCTTTAGGCTTTTTACCTTAAACCCTAAAATAGAGCCAACACAAACACTTTATGCTTCCTTTCCTGTTTGGAAATTATTGTGTCCTCCAGAAATAGACAGACTTGTGTTCTAATCCTGCTGCATAATATTGGCTTCATAACCCTGGATGCATTCAGTAATCTCATTAAGCCTCAAGTGCCTCATCTGTACAATGAGAACAAGACTGCCTGGATCATATATTATAATGGATGATTAAGTTAAGTGCAGTAAGCACTACACACCATGTATGCCATATATAATAAGTACTTTAGAAGTGACAGTAGTTTTTATGCAGGATAGTTTATTTTTTACTAAACCTCACTCATGTCATACTAGCTGCTGAATAGGATAAAGTGAAAAGCCTCCACCCACTTTTATGTTTCACCTATTTGATTTTTCTACTAAAATTTTCATTCCAAGTCCTTTGAAATTATATGAGTTCTCTTCTATAGCAAAATTTATTCAATTTTTCCATATGCCTTTGATACCAGCACATCGAATTGAAATTAGAGCAAAGAGGGAGGCCTTGTGGTCAATATCGTTCCCTTTAAAAATGCTTATGCTTATTGGAAAACTTGTGTCTAGACCATGTGATCAAGAAAGTGAAAGCTTCTGAGTTACAACCTTATGTTAAAAATAGAGCTAAGAAAAAATAAAATAATATTGTCCATAATGTTTTTTAATTGAGGATACCCGGTTAACCTGTCATTCTAGAGGAAGGTGATATTTCTGAGAACTATGCAGCAGTCTCAGGGGACAGAAACCTAGAATATTATCCTGCTGCCACTGCACAGGATGAGAAGAGAATGACTGATGGGTCCCTGAGGCTATTCAGTGATGCTCCACACTGCCAGAAATAGGGCACACGGGGGACAGTGACACAGTGAATGTCTTTATATCAGAGTCATGCCATTTATTCTTGAGCTGTGGAAAGAGCAGAAGGAATGCCTAGCATCTGGGTCTCTAGGTGAAACCACTGCCAGTTGGTACAACCAGGTTTACTGAGCAGTAGTGATACCATGCAATCGTGTATCCCTTCAGCAAATATTTACTGAGTGCCCCCACTGTGCCAGAGGCCAGGGGTACAGTAACAGTCAAGGCAAACAGAATTCCTACCTTCAAGAATGTTATAAATTAGAGGACAGATAAAATGAGAAGGGGAGTTGCTACAAAGCTCATAAAAGGAAGCTTTGACGTAGGGGAGTTGGGACCAGGACATCGATTCCCTACTCCTCTCAGTTTCATCTGCTCTCTGCTCCCTCCGTGATGTCTCTCCCAACAAAAGAATGCTTTACTGAATGGTAAATTGTGTGGGAGGCAGAACTGAGCATGCTCAACCCTTCTGATTTCTCCCTTTTGAACAAAAAGCCTCAGTAGGTTGTGCACCCTGATCTTCGTGTCCCCAAGAAGATAGCTCAGCAGAGGGAGTCTGGCCCCCTACAAGGTAAAATACAAAAATGGTGGGGGGTTGGCACAATTCAGGTATCAGTATCTGAGCTAAATCATATTCTTTAGTCAGCCTTACAAAACTAAAGCGGAGCTGCTAATTTTATATTGACCCATCTGTCCTAGTCTTGATTTCTTGAGAGACTCTAAACTGAGAAGAGAAATATGTTACTTATTAGTGATCCTTGTAACCCACCATCCCAGTGCCTTTGCCAGATATCTAAGAAGTAGATGCAAGAAATGGGCATTTAAAAGCCAAACTAATCCACTAGCAAAAGGAAAGATTGAGGTGTTTGCTTAAATTTGGGAGACATGTATATTTGGCGGTGCCTTAAAAGTATAGCCATGTGTCAACTTTGCCCTTAGTGACAGAGAATGGTGACACTTGGGGTATTATAATAACTGGGGACTGTGTAAGTTTTGGTGACTGACCCTGAGATGATTTAAGGAGTGATCAGACACAGAGGGAAGAGAGTACGTTTGTTCTATCTAAACCTCACCTTAAGATAGGAACAACTTCAATGCACTAGTTTTTCAGGTCTTGCTTGTCAGGACAATTTTCTTCCCTGCATTTATTAAATTTATCAGTGAAGACCATAGACTGAACCTTTAAACTTTAAAGACATCTAAGTTCAATGGCAGCTACAGTGCTATGTGTTTTGTGCCAGGCACAGAGGACAAATAAAGATCATACACTCCAAGTTTTGTTTTCTTTTCATAAATCATGGTTCAGGGCTAAATGGGGAACAAATCATGGCTAAACTCTAGGATTCATTTAGCTTGTCAATAGGATCCTGGGCCATCTTCCCTTCTAACAAGTCTTCTCAGTTTTGTGCTTCAATTTATTGGTTATAAAAGCTTTGATTGTGGCTTTAGATTACAGATATTCACACCTTGTCATGGATCACAGAAGTGTGTTAGTTTTTATTAATTCATATTCATGAATACCTTGAAAGGAATGAAGAATATGGCTTCTTTTTGGATTGACATAAAAAAGGAAGTCTGTGATATTTTAAATTGAATCTGTATTGTATTTTCTTTTCCATTACCTGTAGTCCCCCTACACCTCCCTCGTCCCAGCAGTCACCACACTGTTGTCCCCGTCCATGGGTCCTTTTTCCTGATTCTGTGATTGTTTTGCAAACCAGTGAGCAAAGCAGAAATGTATCTAGATCACTAAGCCAAACTTGCTGAACAAATCAAGGAGGGACAGATAACTATAAAATATGCTTACTTCTTACCATCAGAATGGTATCAGTGAAAAAAATTAAAATTCAAAGAGATCAAAATGAATTAAAAAATAGGATAGTTGTATTATTGCTGGGCCAATAAGAAGGAAGAAGTACAAAGAATAGAAAAAGACAGGTGAGGTTTTAGAAGATTGGGTTTTTTCTTCTCTTCAGGGAGCCAGGAGAGACAAGGCGTTGAAGAGCAGGTGTCTTGTGGCTCAACTCACTAGGCCAATGGAGCTCAGGCATCAGGAACACACTGATAGCATTTACAATGCAGGAAACTGCATGGTAATTCTCTAGCACCTACAGATATGGAGAAGAGGGTACAAGTTCGAACTTCTGTGACAAGAAGCAGTGGCAATGAACACTATGACACAAGATTAAACAAGAAAAGGGCTCCAGCCACTGTACTACTAAACAAAACATGCAACATAGCCCTGAATGCCAGGAATTGAGAAGGGAAAGCAGAAATAAGAGGATTTGCAGATGCCAGATGGGGAAGAAGGGCATGTCTAATAAGATCTGATGACTGAAGTTGCTGCTTGTGCTCAGTTCCAATGCTTTTGAAAAAGGGCAGCAATGTCTCAACTACTGTACTCTGAGAGTTGAGATGATACATAATTGGATCCTTTCTGCCTGTTCTCATCCTACAAATGGAAAACATAGTCCTGCAATTTAACTTATGGGAGATTTTTCTCATAACAATTTCACAGGTTGTAGCCTTCAGGTAACTGACATGAATCAACAGGCACACTGGCAAAAATCTAAAAACAAGGTTTCCCTTGATCTCTCCTCTTTCTCCCAACTACCAAGTTTTTGCTCTCATTTCTGGCACCGGTAACATCAGTCTAGATTATACAGAGTACTTGTTCTGAGAATATTTCTGAAGAGGCTAGAGATTGACTTGAATTTTTAAATTTTGTACAGTGGGATTAATATTGTGATATTCTTTTGTGTCCAAATATTAGAAAAATACAGTGGACGAAATATGGCTTGTAAAACACAGCACATAAAATATGGCACATAAAATAAGGCATGAGGTTCAGCATGCTTTAAAAGCTATATACTTTAGTAGAAGACATTCCAGACAGCTGTGTATTCAATCCCAACTCTACCCAATCAGCAGACTGGGGATGTCTTTGGGTCAGACTAAGCAGAATGAGAAATTGGGTAATCATAATTAAAGAATTTAACACTTTATTTTGTCTTAACTTTTACAGAAAAAAGGGATGTAAGCTTTGGACTTCCTTCTGTATCCATATTCTTCATAGTATGTAATGTTTCTTATTCAAATGTGGGACTTTTCTTTAGGGTTGTTTTTGGAAAACACGTCCAGTTATACATCAGGATGGAAAACTAAATACAGGATAGTTTTCTTACCCAGGATTCAGAAGGACTTTGAAGTTATTTCCATTCTGGCCCATTTCAGAGGCATTTGAAGACAAAAGCCAAACAGCCCACCATTTCCCTGGCAGGACTTTAAAGGATGAGTGGATGATATGGTAATAAAGAAGATAATATCTCATGAGGATAATGGCATGACCACGCTAACCTCCTCCCACTAGTAAACTAGCCACACCGATAATCGAACACAGGCTTAATAAACAAACTTGGTGAGATAGAAGAATAAAGAGCTGGGGGCACTAGACACAGAAACTATTCCATAGTCCTAATTTTCCAAAGAGGAAGTGGATAAAGAGAGAAGGCAGTTTTAGAAGGAAGTGTCAGTTTCTCTCCAGCCCCAAGGGGAAAGAGTGACTTGTCTGACTCATCGGTTTGTGAGGAGAGACTCAGCTCAGTCTCCTCTTTTCCCTTTCCTTTGGAAGCTGCACCCTGGCAGGCTCTTCACCATGCCCACAGTTTGGGGGATGACAATCAGGGAGAGTTGTGGAATCCACCTAGCTGCAAATTTATAATCACTTTCTTTAGTTAGTCTGGATTTCCCTCTGTTTGTCTTTTACACCTTATTTGTCAATCAGCTCCTAACTAAAAAAATCAGTGCATGGTTTTTATTTATTGTCTTCGTTGAAACTCTAACAAGGGCAAGACTGTACAATATTGGCTTTCCTGATGAAACTTTCATAGACTTGAACAAATAAATGTTATTGGGCTGGGCAAAGAAATAGTGTTGGTGCTGGGTAATAAGAGCAGAGATTTTCTGGGCTAAAGGGGATAGCTGTACAAAAGCATAAATCTGAGAGAGCAAATAACATAGTTAACAAACTGGAATAAGTGTAATATGATTAGAGGGGGAAAAAGTAGAGTGAGTGAACCTATAAACGAAAGAAATGTTGTGCAGAGTTTGGCCATGGAGTTGGGATTTTTGTCCTAAGGTAGGTTTGCCAGATGAAGCAAATAAATATGTGAAGCTCCTAGTTTAATTTGAATTTCAGGTTAAAAAACAAACATAAAAATTTAAGTATGACTATGTCCCGTGCAACATTCGTAATAAATGGCATACACTTATACTAAAAAGGTATTCATTGTTTATCTGAAATTCAAATTTAACTAAGTATCCTGTATTTTATCTTGCAATTTTGTCGTAAGGAAAAGAGCAAGCCTCTGAAATCTTGAAAATATTACGTGACACAATCAGAAATCAGAGAGAAAGACAACCAGGCATGCAGCAAAAGGTAAATGTCTCTTTCCAAATGTTCTCAAGTTTCTTTAGGGCCCCTTCAAATGGCCTCACTGGTAAACCAATAGCAACAAGATTCTGCTGTATTTGGCAACTCATAGTAATATTGTAAATGCAGCCTGATGAAAATAAATTGGTCTCAGTAATATGACAAACAAGGCTGACTTAAGACAAAAATGAAAATTTGGATTCTATCTCAGCATTCATGCTCTTTAGAGAAAAAGCAAGACATAAAAGTGACCGAGGAACACAGAAATTTCACTTTCAAAACTGAGCACATTTCGCTTGGCCTCCATTGAGAGATTCCGCACCTCACTAAGCCTCTGCAAAGCCTGTGTCTACGGTGCCCCATGTTTGCAGAATGCAGTGACTTCTGCTGAGTTCGCAGCCACATCAGTCTGATTCCCTGTGAGGTGTTTTCAGTGGACTGGCACTGTGACCGGAACGTGGTCCGTCCCCGGGACCACAGAACCCCAGGCTACCTGCTGGAGAAACAAACATGTTGCTAACGAGCAGACATGGTTCTCCTGATGTAATATTCATCTTCTAAACACCGATTCTCATTTTTAATTATGACTTCCTGTGTTTCCCAAATACCTCTGTGCCCTTCCTTTGCCACCTTTCCCGAGGAGTTCTTTCACAGAGCAATTGTTGGAGTTCTGATTGCAGCTCTCTGGAGCAGAGTAATGGCCAGATTGGAACGAGTTGTTCTCACCTACCAATTGGTCAATTTATGGGCTTTCAGCTGTGTGAGTACATGCATCACCAGTCTCTCCACAGGGGGTCAATAACCCTAAGTGGCAGAAGTAGTGTTAAAATGGAAAAACAACAAAAAAAGCCCAAGTTTTTTTTCTGACAAGGCCAGGAATGTGACTATATATAGTACATGGCAGGTATTTTAAAATGCCTCCTTCCAAAAAACTTTAACATGTGTTATTGCTAATGTTTGTTTAGTATTTTCATCTAGTCCTAGCCTCAATATTGCAAAAATGAAACTGAAGTATAGGAAATCCAAACCTGAGTAAGTATCTGGAATTACTACCTTTTGGGCCAAGCCAAAACAATACTAAGTGAAATACAGTTTAGCAAATAAGCATCAACTCTGACTAACATTTGATGAGTGCTTTCTATGTGCCAGGAATTAGTATCAATACTTTATTATAATAGTTTATTATTTAAAAGATTTTATTTATTTATTTTTAAAGAGAGGGGGAGGGAGAGAGGAAGAGAAACATCAATATGTGGTTGTGTCTCACACTCCCCCTATTGGGGACCTGGCCCACAACCCAGGCATGTGCCCTGACCTGGGACTCGAACTGGAGACCCTTTGGTTCATAGGCTGGCACTCAATCCACTGAGCCACATCAGCCAGGGCTAGTTATAATAGTTTAATAACTTACTACAGTCTTACAAGGTAGGTATGATTATCCTTACCATTAAACTAATCACAAAATTGAAATATAAAGAATATAAGTTATTAACCGAAAATGCACAACTCAAGTATAACAAACCAAAGATTCAATCCAGACAAATTGATTCTAAAGCTGTACTTTTAAATACTATACTATTCTTATTCTGGGGATGGAGCTCATTTTAATAGTGGAGAACATTTGTATAGACTATAAAATATGAATGTAGGTTAGATGGGGTTGTTTTTCCCTGGTAAAACATTCAAGTCTGACAGTTTTTTCAATATCCCTTTGCTGTTCCATGATTCTAAGTAACTTTATAGGGATTTATGATACATAAGGAAAAGAACGTGTGGTTTTGAACTGTATGTGCTTAATAGCAACAATCAATTGTTGTGCTTTGAGTTAATCTATATACCTTCATTCTTTCATTGAATAATTAGGCATGGAGAGCCTGTTGGGTGAGGTACACTAAATCTGATTATCAAGACATTGTTCCTGATCAAAAGTACTCCATGACCTATAGGTATATGTAGAATGCAAGGAAATAGAATGGTGATCGGATTGGTAGAAACAACTACTCCGCTGAGTGCTGGTCATTTAATGCAGCAGGGGATATATAACTCAGCATCCCAAAGATGTCACACCTTGCTCTTTTTCCTACCTGTTCACTCTGGACTCTCCTACCTCCTACCCAACACTCCCAAAGATTTCTAGAAATACCAGTGGGTGCTTCTTCTAGCCCATGAACAGATTCATCAGCTACAGGGACTTTAGGGTGCACACACCAATTAGGAGAGTCAAAGAAAGAGAGAAAGAACATAAAATTGCCTGTGAGAACTTCACTATGGCCACCGTTGGTGGTGGGCCTCAGGCCCTCTTCTCCTTGAACCACAATGGGTGGGGAAATCACCCTTGCCTTAACTCTGAGTTACATTTAGTTAATAGGGTGTTCTGTAGCAGAGCCCAGTGGTACCCAGCATCTCACAGACTCCCAGAAAAAGTGTCTCCAGCTGTGACTCTCCTTTCTATGAGAAAAAGCCAACAATCTATCCAAAAGATTAGGCAGGAACATATGCTTCATTGCTTTTTTTTCCCTGTTTTTCAAGAACTTGAAACAGATAAAACACAAACAAAACAAACAAGCCCCTTGTCCTTTAGCCAAAAAACATAAAAAGCCTCATGCAAAACAGTCATGCTAATTTTGGCCACTAGCCCATTAATAACATGCACAGCTTCACTTAGTTTGGACTCAAACAGGATGCACTGCTACACATAGAACATGGTGAGTGCTATCATCGAGACAGGAGCAAACGACTGAGCAGTGGCTGAGAGGAAGCTTGGGTGAAGCAGTAACCTCAGCCTTGAAAAATGAGCATGTTGGGCAGAGAAGACTGCAAGAGAACCCAAAGGTTCAGATGTCTGAAAGAGACTGGAGTTCTCCAGTGAGTAAGAGGAATGCACTTGGGGGAAGTCAGTGAAGTGCCAGGGCATGCATGTGGGCAGGCAGCTGGGAGAAAGGATGGGGCCAAATTCAGAGTGCCCCCATTCTGGGATATTTTCTGTCGAATATTTTCTAAGTAGCTCTCAGTATCTGAGAGAAAAACAAAAAATTGTTTCCCTTCTTAGGTTCCTTGGTTGGAATCTCATAAATTAGCCTAGCCAAAGACACATCACAAAGAGAAAAGAGGAGTTTATTAGCATAGGCTTCACACACATACACAGGGGAGCACTCAGAGATGAGAAACTCACAGGGATGGTTAGAACTTGAGCTGATATAGCATCTTAACAAAACGGTAAATTTTAGAGAAGTGACAAGACAAAGGAAAAGGGCTGGTAGCTTCCGGGCTCAGTGAATGTGAGAAGGCAAATACGTGGGGAAATGAATGGTGGTAAATAAGGGTTGTTTTTAGCAAGGTTTGTTATGTTGGTTCCTTTGGGGCCATTTCTGAGCAGATAAGGGCCTAGAGTTGTCTTCAGTGATTAACTTTTCATCTTCTCTGGTGAAGGGGGGAGGGCAAAACCTTTTCAAATTTCTATCTCGCTTTTAGGCAGATCAGGGAAGGGCAGGGAGCTGGGGTTTTTTTATATTTGCTGCTTATCAATTGATTTTTTAGCTCAAAGTACTACTTATGCCAAAATGACATATTTGAGGATAGAATATTCTCTATCTTTATCAGTGAAGTTTCCATTTATCCTTATTTATAACATACTCTTTAATTCCGATTAGGGAAGAGAAAACATTTAAAGAAAGATGCGCAGTAAATACCAACATCTTTAATTGATGAAGACTTTAGGGGCAAACACAATTCAATACATCCTGGGAAGCTCTGTCTTAAGCAGAATATTTTTACAGTCCTAAACATAATGGTCTCATAATTAGTTTCAGTCAAATTTTAGTGTTTATTACTTTATTTTATTTAGCCCAAAGTAGTGGCCTATAATTCCACAAGTGGAGCCATTGATATTTAGGTTACTATTTAAAGATAGTTCTCACCCACTCATCTATTTTGTATTTAAAAAGCCTACTGCAGACCCCTTTCTGCCAAGGCCTTGACCCCATGCTTTAATGTCCCAGCAGAAATTGGCAGGGAAGAAGCTTTTGTCCATGATTTATCTTTGGCGGAGCTTATCTAGTCAGAAGTCCCAAACATGGGAGATTTCCTCTCTTTCTACCCTCTTCTCCCCAGGCCAGTCAGTGTGTCACTGATGAAGGATAAAGAAATTCTCTATAAACTCCAGTTTACCTGCTTGTCTGTTCAATGATTTAGACTGAGGGAAGATTAGAAATTCCATTGCTTCCATACATCTAAGCCATGTCCTCCCTGCCATCATTTTTGTATGCTCATATTTTGATTTCTGTCTGGCTCTTTTGCCTTTCTCTGGATTGAGTCAAATCATAAGTAAGAGAAAAGGAATGTTTTTGATTGCAGCTGCAAAATAAATAATCCTATGCTTAATTGACTGGATGGACCAAAGGTATCCAATGTATTAATGATATATTTGATAGCAGCCTTTATTGCTCAAATTGCTATTATATACGTGTACCCTTTTGATCTTCATAAGAATCTCATGGAGTTGACCATGCAAAGGTATTATTTCCACTTTACAGAGGAGTAGACTCTACCCCAAATGATCAAGTGGCTTGCTCAACCTATTCAATTTTCTGGAACTCTGTATTTTGTCATCTAGAGAAATCCACTTGTGTCCTGGACTCATAGACCCACAACAGTGGTATAACAGTAGGATTATAACATTGGAGGGATCAAAGCATCAGCAGGAACCAAGATAGTTTCCTATCTTTGCTCTGGTCCTTACAGCAATGCCTTCAGGTGAATTGGTTCATCTCCTACTCTGTAACATAAAGATAGCAACCCCTATCGCTCAAAGTGGTAATGGGTTTTAAGTGAGAAAATATACATTAACAGCACCATACCTGGTATATAGTAAGAGCTGAATATATTACTGATTATTATTATTATTATTATTATTGGTAGATAGTGGTAAATATAGTATGCAAATAAAAGGAAATGGAGATGCAGATATGTGTTCTAATTCTCTGCTGTGACTATGTTATTCAAATTCCCAGTAAACAAATTTTTCCTTCCATCCACAAGTGCTTGCATTTCAAAAATTCTTTAGGACTGATTGACTGCTGTTAATGCCTGAATGCTGGTGGAGCTTGGTTGCTTTTTAGTCTCCCACAGCTTTTTAAAGCTAGAAAATAATCCCAGAAATATCATTGAGGAATGATTTTCATGAATTGGTATGTGTTGCTGGACCACTGTGAGCACTCAAATTTAGTTTTGTAACATGGCTCACTGTTGTGTAACTTTGGCTCTTTTATTTGGTCAGCTAATGACTATAATAAAATCAAAAGGGAATTGTCTAATATTGCTATTCCAAGAGAATGCTTTATTGATATATAATGTAAATTAACATTTTTTTAGAAAATCTCTAAGACATGTTTTGAACATACACACCTGTATCTTCCCCCCAGAGAGAATTTTACTGTTCATTTAATGAGACAGTTAAGTTGAAAAAAAGGACTAGATTCTTTTCTTTTCTGTATATAGAAATAGTCATATAATTTGACTTTCTGTCATGAAAAGTAAATGTACTGGGAAAATCAATAGTAAATATTCTCTAGTGTAATCTTCAGTTTTGTTCCTACTTGCTGTCCGAAAGAGGCAGCAGCTACAGGAGGTATATGTCATAGAAATCTCACTACCTTTGATGCCTTCAAGAGCAGGAGCTTTGAAAATATAAATTAGTCACCTTTGCTGTATGTCTACTGCTCTCATTCAGTTGAATGAAATTAAACTTGCCATGCACCATCCCACATAGAAAACTTCTTAATGTTATTTCATTTAGTTAAGGAACAAATAGAATTCTGTTCTGCTTCAATTGTCTGTCGTGAAAAATACATTAAAAAAAGGGAAGGCATTAAGTTTCTATGATAAGTTCAGTACGTGATGTCAAAATCAGAACTGGACATTACTTTTAGATGATATTTAGGCAACTGTTCTTTCCACTTTATTTACTGAAAAGTCTTACCAATACCTAAAAGTCTACCACTCCTTTCTTGTTAAATTCTGTCCTTAATTTTTTTTCTGGGAGGGTGAGGGTGAGGGACTTTTCTCTTTCGAAATTTGTTTTTTGGTGA
Organism: Artibeus jamaicensis; assembly: GCF_021234435.1. Lineage (NCBI taxonomy): Eukaryota > Metazoa > Chordata > Mammalia > Chiroptera > Phyllostomidae > Artibeus > Artibeus jamaicensis. Next base: position 17,370,912 of record NW_026522025.1, on the reverse strand, counting down.
CAAGCATGACTAATTTCTCACATGGAAAAATAAGAAGGAAGCTTAGGGGAGATCTTTTTCTTGGTTTTCAGAACTCTTTTGGTACTCACATTTTAAAATGCACAAATTACACATGAAATTTGGGATTAATGGATTGTCTTGAAAAGCAGGAAAATCTGGCCACACTGAGCCTGCATTTCCACATGATGAACACCAGTGTGAGCTGAGCTGCAGCTGCTTCCTTTAAGAGGCACATGAACTCCAACTGGCTACAGTCCCCACCAGTCTCTATAGTACCTCCACTCTGAACAGCCTGCTTTACTCAGCTAAAGCTGGGACGACTCCGGGAAATACTCGCATTTATCTGTCTATTGATCTATCAGTCTAAATTTGGATCTAGACATAGATATTTTATTATTATTATAATTAGTAGAAGAATACACAAAAGGGAAGTAGGCAGCCTCTAAGTTTACCTCTGATTACTTTAATTTTTTTCTTAAGATAAGTGTGACCTTAAACAATTTACTTAGGTAATTTTCCCATTTGTAAAACTAAAGATAATATTCCTAATTCCTATGTTTTATATTTTTATGACAATCAGTAAGATAACACATATACACCATAATGTTCAGAACACAACATGTGTACAATAAATGTTAGTCAGCTAGATGTGTTGTATGATATACAAAAATAAAGGTGGTTTTCAAAAATTGACTATGTGTTTCTATCACTCCACTTCATAGAAAAGATTTCCTGCATCAGGATCTTTGATTTTCGGTTACATTTTCCTCCTTGAATAGGCTGGGATAATTGCCAGTGGCCATACTGACTCTGTCTTTCTGGATGAACCTTTTGTTCCTGAGCTTTGAGAAGGCTAATGAATGAATTAAGGAAGCCGAAGCAAACATGTGGGTGGTTATCCCCTGTCAGAGCTTTGATTTAGATTCCTTGCAGAACAGAAATATTCATTATATTTTCATTCCTTTCAAAATGCAAAGAATAGCAGAGGCTTAAAACAGGACAGGAGTGCACTACCTTGGAGGAAGTTGTTTTAACAAATATCAAAGCATCTAGGAATGAGGGCACAAATGCTTTACTCATTATTTTTCCTGATCATTATTTGGCACGATTATCTGTTTTGATGCCTTCCTACAGGTTTTCCAATGTTAATGTGCTGTGAATGTGATTCTTGGATCAAGTAAAGGTCTGTAGCTCGTGTAGAACATAGTAGATCATTAAACAGATTTCTGATTTACAGCCTTTAATTTCTTCTTCAGGAGCAACAACAGAAGCTTGTGGGTGGAGGTGGAGGATCTCTGATTACAATCATGGATAGAGAAATGATTTCTTCTGACATTTTTCTGTCAGAGAGACTAAACAAAATTGCAGTACAGTTTAACAGGACTCTTCTGAACTCACTGCAAGTCACCATGGAAACAGGAGTCTCACATCAACATGAAAGACATTTAAGGAATCTGTTAGGCTTTAACATTAGCATGATCTAAGTATCCTTCCTCATCACTAACCAGTCTAGTGTCTCTTTTAGATTATTAAGACTCATTATTGGGTGCGGGCCTGCGAACCAGACAATCGTGGTTCGATTCCCAGTCAGGGCACATTCGTGGGTTGCAGGCCAGTTCCCAGCAGGGGCCAGTTCCCAGCAGAGGATGCACCAGAAGCAACCATACATTGATATTTCTCTCCCTTTCTCCTTCCCTTCCCCTCTAAAGATAAATAAATAAAATCTAAAAAAAAAAGACTCATTAAATTTCTCTGCATGGTTCTAGGGACCTTGACATTGCATTTGAGGTTAATTTCTGTGAGTGACCAACTCAGAAGAGAATGTGCATTTTGTAGAACTAAGTTCATCTAGCATATGAGGAAAGACTCACTCTCCTTTCATTTTCAAATGGTCTGGATTTAAGTTTTAATTGAGAAGAACATGATTGCAATGGTAATTAAGGAAATCTGCTAATATTTAGAAAGCTTATTTATAATTTAAAAAACAAGTGGGAATTTTTGTTCTATAAACAAAGTTTAACAAAAGAAACAGGATCTTTGATCATTTACTTTTTCTAGGCGAGTTTTAGGTTAGCTCTCGTATGTAAATTTAGTGTTGCTAAATAGCATATTTTTAGTGTTTCTTTTTGAGGACAGTTGACTGAGAAATCTTAAAACACTAAAAGAGTACGATGCAGACAAAATTAGTTGGACATTCCCACCCTCCCGCCAAGAACTATGGAAAAAAAATGTGTTTAAAAAGTCACAAGTTTGTTGAAAGCAATTATAGCAATGCCTAAGTTACCATTTTCTTTTATTTTACAAAAGAAGGAAATTTTGTTGTACTTGTTAGAAAAAAAATAGAGGTCTGTCGGAATTATATTTTAAACTCTTCCAATTTTTTTAATGTGAATTGAAATATGTCACTGGTTCAACAACTAATATCCTTCTTCAGATGATTCGCTGATTTTGTGTCTTCCCATTATTGAAAAGTTCAAGTGGTTTTCAATGCCTGTTCCTGACATGTAGCAAGCAGTAAGTTGTTGTGGTGAACATGTCGGCTTTGGAGTGAAAAACACAAGTTCAATTCCAGCTCAGTGGTGTGGCAGCTGTATGACAATGGGCAACATATTTTACCACAGTATGTATACCTCCTCTTCATCATGAGGTTGTTAAAGTAATTAAGTGAGACAATGACATAATGCATGTTCAGTAAGTTAGCAAATGTCTGCATATATATGTGTGTATACACACACAAATATATATATATATATGTGTATATATATATATATATATATATATATATATATACTGGCATGTAATGCACAGTCAAAAATTTTTAATTATAAGTATCATCATTATATTAATGTTATAGCTTGAGTAATTTGACAGTACCACTCAGCCAGTATTTGCTTTTATACTGAAAACGAACATCCTTGCTGAATTTAGCATTCCTTCTTATCCCTTAGCTTGCTGTTTCTCTTCTTGAATAGTAGATTATAATTAATAAAATATCCAAAAAACCAGAGGTTAGGAAAGAGATGAAAATATTAAGAGCATACACAAACTGAAATTTCTATTCGTATATGGCAAGTTAAATAAAACCAACCCACCAGGCATCTGCAGGTAAGAAGAGCCAAAGTGTGTCTACCAGCAGTCCAGTCATTGGCTTATCTAGCTGTTGAACCATAATCACTTAGTCTATAATAAAATATTATAACAAACACAGAGTCTATTATTACTCTAACTTGTTTAATTTTTTATATGCTGAGTTTTAAAGATGTAAATGGATTATATCCCTTTCGAAGTCAGCCAAAATGGAACCAAGGTGGATAGGCAAAATGGTAAATCAGATGGAGGCAAAAAGTCAGCTCATTTACTTAAATAATTAGCTTTTAAGAATATGGCTTAGGTTGAGTTAACAGTGGGACTTTTAAGCTGCTCCCAGAAGTAGACAAACACCAGGCATAGGAAGCACTGAAAACAAGCAGCTCTCCCTCAAACTGTGGTATAGATGAGAATAAAATGTATGCTCACAGCAGGCAGGCAGTTTTTAAAGTCAAAGAAAAGGGATAGCAATGGATATGCCTATGGCCAGTAGCTTCTCTGGCCCACAGCAGACTAGAGCATGTGCTCTTTGGAGGCAGCAAATCTAAAAAGAAAGAAAGTGGCAGAGCATTACCAGTTTCTTATACTCCAAATCACCAACTAGAGGAAGAGGAGTGACTGAGTAATACGAAGGCCAGAAGTGCTACTCCAGTCGATGATCTTCCACTTCAGCGGAGAATAAGTATTCATTTGCTAGGGCTGCCATAGCAAAATATTACAGACTGAGTAGATTATGCAACAGAAATTTATTTTTTCACAGTTCTGAAAGCTGGAAGTCTAAGATCAAGGTGTGGGCAGGTTGGTTTCTTCTGAGACCTTTCTGTTTGTCTTGCAGATGGCTACCTTCCCACTGGGTCTTTTCGTAGTTCATCCCCCTGTGTGCATGTATCTCTGGTGTCTCTTTGTCTTTCCTAAATCAGATTGGATCAAGACCCACCCTAACGGTTCCTGTTAAATGAATCACCTCTTTAAAGGTCCTTACTCTTAAATACAGTTGCATATTGCGATGCTGAGGGTCAGAACTTCAACATCTGTTTCCCATAATAGCATAGTAGTAACGAGAGATTTTGCACCGCAATCAATACTTCTGTAACTTCCTCCTTTCTTGTCTGTATTCTAAAAAAAACTTTCCTCTTAGACAGTTTTTTTCAGGAGCTAAAATGCCTTCACAAGAACAGGCAAACATGAGCCAATAGCTTGTAGTGAGGAATTGCTAAGTTTGTCTTTAAAAGACTATTTACTGCCTAGTTTCTTGATGGGCATATTAAATTTAAGAAAGTTCAAAATGTTCCAAGGTGACAAATTATTCTAGAAATGCCAAAATAAATGAAAGAGCAGATAATATATATTTTGAAAAAGAAAGTATTGTATTTTACCAAGTATTTATTTTATTTTATTTCTATGTGACATGGAATTCGAAAACCACATTGAAATAATTTTTTCCTGGAGAACAGCTTGTTTGAATAAAGTTGAACTCAGAGAGTGAGAATAAATATAAAGCCTGCTAGCTTTGGAATAAATAACTATAAACAAAATAAATTAAGTGAGTCCATAAATAAAAGTCATTTGTTCTTTCACAACATCTTTCCATGGATAAATCAAGAACTTCACAAATGCTCGTGAGTTATCTGCTGCGCTGCACCTTGAAGACCCCACTTGTCCAGATCTAAAATTTTCACATCTTACAACCTAACTATGGAAGAAAGGGAAAGAAACAGAAGCTCTTAACAAACTCACAGATTCATGCCTAGGCACCTAGGCTCTCTGCATCCTTTGAATCAGCTACATAAATGGGAAGGGCTTAGGCCAACCCTCTTCCCACCCTTCTAGATTCTACTTCAATCCATAAGTAGATAATAGAAAAAAAGGAATTAAGAAAAAAACATAGCTCCTATGGTTTTGTTTTAAACTTATTAATATCAAGAACTAAGATGAATTATATTCTGTCTCTGTACCAAGCACTAGTGAAAGATTTTAAAATTCATGGCATCAAGACAGACTGTCCTGAACATAATGACCATGATACTCTGCTAAAGGCTGTGGAAACTCCAACACACAAAATGAAACACGGTGTCTGGCCCCAGGGAGCTCCCACTCTAACTGGGAAACAGAAATTAACAATGTGTAACAACTGTGGTACTCGCTCATGAACTCAAGGTTAATCAATAAAGAGAAACACAGGAAGTGAAGACTCACTATGTGTAGGTGATCAAGGAGATCTTCTCCAAGGAGAAGGCTCTTAACCTAAGTTTTGAAGGGTGAGAGTTTTGTAAGGAACTGTTTTCCAAAGGTTAGGGTAGAACATAAGAGAAGAACAGCAGAGAAAAGTACCCACTGACACATGGCAGAACGCTTGGTGTGTAAAACAGTTTGATATCAGATAATAGAGGAATTTGACTAAGTCAATGAGAAATCAGATATGACTTGTGTTTCTGGAAAACAATTCTGGAAGCATGTGAAAGGTGGTGTGTACACAGGAAAGAAAGCAAGTGACATCAGCTATGAGAGTCTACCAGTCAGGTTTTCAAGAGCAGCCTGAACATCATGTCCCTTCCCAAGTTCATGTACTGCTCTACATGCCCAAAAGGTCTGCAGATAGAGTCATTACAATATAGTTTTCTCACATCATCTGCCCTTAGAGAGCATAATTTAATCATAAAGAGAAAAATTCTAGTTAGTCTCATCAACAAAAATATGCATTTTTTCCAGATCACCCCTTTAACACTACACATTTTTAGCCTGAGATTATGGCCCTCTAGCTTTCTCTTCTTATTTTTTTCCCAGACTCTGAACAGGGTCCTACCAAAAACAACATGTATAAATCATATATATGACACTTGTGGCCTCTGCTTTATAAAATCTCACCTCTGTTTAAATATCATTATTAAGGTCCCTTGTTTCATTGTGCAGACTGTTACATCTGCAGCCCACGTGTCATTAAAAGTCCATCCAGAGACAGCACTGGCCGTTCCCCCGAGGTTTCAGAGAGCTCAGCAGTGATCTCAGTCAGGCTGGGGAGCCGCACAGAGGATTTCCTCTCACTTCTTGGCTAGTGGACCTGAACACAGAGTTCAGCTTCACCCTAAGCATTTTTTTCTTTTGAACAGTTTCTGATGCTTGTTGATTGATGTTGCTGAAGTAAATTACATCGAAGTACTGGACCTTTTACATGTGTTACCAAATCTGTCTTAGTTTTTGATTGATCATTACTCAATTATAACTTTGAAATGTGTTCACCTTTTGTTAGTGTATTGTCTCTAGTACATCCAAATGCCTAGCTGATATTTCCCCTTAAATGTCTCACTGGTATCTGAAATGTAATCTGTCCAAACACACCTCTGCATGCTGCCTCCCAGGTGCCTTTCCCATTTCATTAAATGGAACCATTATTTAGCCAACTGACGGGTCTTTATCCTTAGGAATTGTTTTATACTCCTTTTCCCCCCATTTTCAATGCAATCTGTCACTAAATGCTGTCACTTATATTCCCAAAAATCTACCTCAAATCTAACATCTTTCTACCACTTTCACTGCTACTTGACAAGGAACAAGGACTTTACTGCATAATCCTTCCAACTAAAGTTCCTACTTTTGTTCTTGTTCCTTACATTCTATTCCCAATATAGCAGCAAAGGAATCAAGCTTCTAAGTATGTAAATCAGGTCATGTAATTTCCTTGCACAAAACCCTCCAATATTTTTCTATTACAGTCAGGAAAATATCTTAGCTCCTTTTTATGGCAAGGGCCCTCATAATTTCTACATAGAGTTTGAGACTTTATACCTTCTCCTAAGAGCTTTCTTTTTATTATTTATTATCAAATGGTACCACTGACAAAGACTCTTTCCTTGACCAAACTTTAAGCTCAAACTCTGAGCTCAACTAGGCCCCTATTTTAGGCATGTGTTTTAGAGCCCAATTTTAGTAAGAATCCTGTTAAGTTAGTTTAGTCAAAATCTCCAACCATCAACACCTGTTCAGATTCCTTACCTTCTACTACTCCCCCAGGTGATATCTGATTGCCCTGACCCGTCTTCAGCACGAGTCCTGTCTAGCCAGGTTCGCCAGAACCCCATGCTCCCTTACCTCTGACATTTCCTCTTAGTAATTTTCCAACCACAGACCCCTACCATGCTCCTTGACTGTAAACCCTCACTGTTCCTTGCTGTGTTTGGAGTTGAGCCCAGTCATTTTCCCATACTGCAGAACCCCATTGCTATAGTCCCTATACCTATCCATATGGTCCTGAATAACGTCTTCTCTTCCATTTTAACAAGTGTCAGGATAATTTTTTTATATCCTTAGAAGAGAGAGAGCCTTCTTTCCTATTTGTCAACCTGCTTACCATTAAGAATAACCCATCAGCTTGAATGGGAATTTGAACTTCTTCTATTTGCTGATGTCAAATTTTCTAGCTTTTGAGAAGTTAATTTCATCCACTATCACATTATGGTCAGAAAACACAGTGTCTGTCACTTAATTACAATCTCTATTTACACAAACCCTATCAATTATCTTGGTGATCATTTCACATTTCTTATAATACTGACCAAGCTATGAACACAGATATTGAAACACAGATTCTATAATCATCTTCACACACAAATATCTAAATACGTGGTTTCTCTGATCACTTTTGTTTATTTCTAAACCTAGACAATGGAAGCAGAAAAACTGTGGGGTTTTTCTTGACATTTTTTGTTTTTCCAAAACAAACACTTAAAATATCACTCCCCTCTTTGGCTTGGTGATCAACACTTGCCCTTCAGTTCACCGCAAACTTGCCGTGACACTCCTTCCCTTTCTTTGTGGTTAACTTAACTTACTGTGAATAACACTTCAGAATTCTACCCAAAATGGCATGTGAGGTGGCCATGCCAATATATTTAAATAATCTTAAGAGATAACATCCATTCACTACTCAGTATCATTGTTGAGAACACTATGCAACAGTCTCTTACCACAAGATTTTTCACTTTTTTCTTCAATCACTTGTTGTTCGGGGCTGATCAGAGGTGGGTCTGCTGGGTACGCAGGTGAGGCTTCACAGGTGAGGTTGAATCATGCCCCAGGAACCGGTCTTAGCTTAATTGGTTTATTGACTCAATCTCATTGGTCCTCTCTGAAGTTAGAGAGATAAAACTTCCACTAACTGAGCTCAGAAGAGGTTGAGACATAAAAAAAATGATGTTCCTCTATTAATAGATAAAACAATAAAACAAATCAAAGGAGCAGAATATTGATACTGTTTGATTTGCATGTTCTATTTCTCTGAGGAGAGCTGGGTGAGAAACTGCAGGGTTAATATGTGAACTTGATGTGACAGCAAGGGTATCATAAAGGCCGGAATAATAGACCTACAGTACTGTAATGAACCATCTCTGCTGTTTGGGGCCCACTGCCAAGGAGAGATTCAGACCTTTCCTTGGATAGCCTCTTCTGTTCTAGTCTCTGCAGGCAACTCTCTCTGTATTCACACATTCCTTCATGAGACAACAGCTGAAAAACAATAGCTGCTTTAGATTAAGCACCTACAGTGCTTCTAATATTTTAAGATAATACTAATAAACATGTATTAAGCACTTACTATATTCCAAGCACTGTCCTAAAGTACTTGTTTATCCTCATAGTGACCTTGTGAAGTAGGTACTTATTACCATTTCCAATTTATTTAAATGTACTGGAGAAAACATTCCTTACAAAAGACTGTATAAAATGGCGATAATGCTAAAATGAATCCCTAAGTGTCTCCACCTAGCTTAAGAAGTAGAACATGCATATACTTCCTTTCCCACTCTACCACAATGAACTAGTATCTTGACTGTGTTCATGACTGCCTTGCATCTCCATCGGTTTCTTGAATCATTTTTTATCTTATTTGTTTGTAAGACTTTATTTTGACTGCAGTCATGTGCCAAATAAGGATACTTTGGTCAACAACAAGCTGCATATATGACTGTGGTCCCTTAAGATTGTAATGGGGCTGAAAAATTCCTCTTGCTTAGTGACTGTTTGGCATAGCACATCACCCACATGTTAGGGATGAATGTTAACAAACCTACTATGCTGCCAGTTGTATAAAATACACATACAATTACATACTGTACATGATGCTTGATAATGATAATAAATGATGATGTTACTGGTTTATGTATTTACTATACTATACTTTTTATTGGTATTTTAGAGTGTACCTTTGTATTTACATATACAAAAAAAGTCTGCTGTGAAGCAGCATGTGGTGTGCCTCTGGCAGTGTCTTGTGTTTGCATTGTCTCTTGATTGCATCATTTTCTCTCCTGCTTGATCTACTCTCATGGTACTTTGCACAGTAGCAGGCACAGGCCTGTGGCCTAGGAGCAATAGGTTATACGACATGGTCTAGGCGTGTAGCCGACTACGCCATCTAGGTGTGGGTAAGGGCAACCTATGATGTTCACACAATGATTAAGTCACATAATAATGCATTTCTCAGAAGGTATTCCCATCATTAAGTGGCCCATGACCATATACTCTCAATAGCAATATTTTATATTTTGTATGAAGTTCCTGTTATCTCCAAGTTCATGTGTTTTTTGCCCTCTTTACTGTGTTAGTTAATCTTAAGATAGTAAAATTTATCTTTTTCTTTATGATTTATAATTTTTGTTTCTTGCCAAAAAAATGCTTTCTAATTCTGAGATCATAATAATATGATTACTCCATATTTCTTTCAAAAGTTTTGATAGTGTTTCCTTTCACTTTGTGAGAATGTTTTTTGCGAATGTTGTGAATTAATTACCTTCACATTTCAGTGAAGAAAACAAGGCAAAGAGATGAAGTTACCCAAAGTTCAGAGATAATAAGCAGTAGAGTTAAGATTTGAACCCAGGCAGTCTGACTTTGGAGCACACACTCCTATACTGCCTCTAATACTATTATTAGACAAATATACAGATATGAAAACTGAGGCTCAATGAGGTTAAGTGACTTGCCCCAGATCCCACAAACAGTAAGAGCTACAAACCATATGTAAACTTCAAAAGTCCTTATACCAGAGTTTATAAATTTTCCCTGACATGCCCTGCCTTCCTAGATCTTCGTGCTGGTCTGTGAATTATATTTCCACCAATTCTATGTTCATTCTCCTTTATTTGAGAGTCATTTTATTCTGTAATTACTTTTGCAGAGAGATGGTTTTATCCACACTTTTTGTAGTTAACTTATTTAATCAACAAAGTGAAAATTTATCTCCTGGTTTTGGATTCATGTTAGCTCTCTTCTTTTTTTGTTAACTAAAGTCCACATTTCATTCAGGTTTTCTTAGTATTGAACTCATGGCCCCTCTGAAGGATCACTACATTATATTTAGTTGTCATGTCTCCTTAGACTTCTCTTAACTATGACAGTGTCCCAGACTTTCTTTTTTATTATTATTCAATTACAGTTGTTCCAATTTTTGCCCCATGGCTGTCCCCACCCTGCTTACCCCCCATTTTCTGAATTTATCACATACCCTTATTTCTTAGCCTGAATGTATATGCTTTTCATCTCTTAGAGACCCATCTGCTGACCTTCTAATATTCTTCATTCAAATTCCATTTGTAGCACATCATACGTTCCGCTTCATGTTACCTCTTTTTCAGTGCTTACAATGAACACTTCAAAGATTTCTTTGATCTCGCTCCTTTCTCTCTCCTTGGGCTCATCTCTCATGTTTCTTCCACTTCATTCATTCTCAGCTACTTCTACACAAGTCAAGGATAATTGCTGACTCTTCCCTGCCATGCCTTACAAGGGCAGAAATAAAGGTAAAAATTTTAATACAAGTTGGCCACTTGTTCAGCCTCTGTGGTTACCTTGGGTTCAAATGGAGCAAGCTTGTCACTTCTGGATTTCCAGAAGATCCTTGATTCAGCCTAAATTATCTCTAAGTGCAATCTTTATGTATGCAAACTACTCTTTCTATTTTGCTAGTACATCTCTCTCTCCTCAAAATACCATTTACCCTATTGCCACACATTGGAATTTTGCTCATCTTTCAATGTCCAAATGAGATATCACTACCCCAACCCCACTGACACTGTTCAGACCATCCAAAGCTGAATCCAAGGGCACACCCCAGCATGTTGCATCACCTTTAGCTCATCATATTTAGTCACGTAGCACCTTAGTATTATGCATATGGAGTCCTTTAGTATATTGCAAGTTCCTTAGGGAATAAATCCCAGACTCATTTTAGGAAACTACAACTACAACAATCTTTCTTATTTAGGGTTGTAGTGCTCCTACAACCAGAATTTTATAGGCATACTGCATAAGCCTTCAGAGGTATTTGTTGAACTGAACTGAATTATGTGATTAGTTAAACTGAATAACCCTTTCCTTTTCCACAAAATTATTTACTATCTACTCATGCCTTGAACTGTATACCACACAGTCAAGATAATAGCATATATACAATGCAAGCCATGCCTCATAGACTGGTGAGGTGAACAGATGAAAGAAAAAAGTTCAAGGGGCGTGGTCAACAGGCAGAAGCTACAGGCCTGGCACAGCTGCTGAGTCACGGCTTTAACACCTGCTTGCTGTCCCGCTCTGAATGTCTCCCAGTCTGATGGTGCCTAAACTTTTTTCACTTGCAACATGAGGGGAATCAATTCCCACCTTTCAGAGAAGTTTTTAGGTATAGAAATAATGCATAGTGCATAATATCAAAAAAGTGGGAGCTGTTATTAATGTTGTGATATGATACTGCATGTTTGCTAATGTGGAAGCAGCCAGGATTATTTTAAACCAATTCAGGCTGGAGGATTAATCCAGATGACTAAATCAATATAGTGACATTGATTTACAAATCTCAAACAGAGTTGTTCGTAGGACAAGTTTGAAGAGATGACTGCTATCAAGATCACCACAAATTTATTTGTAAGAAAATGGGAAAATGGATAACATTTATTGATTTGTCACATCAGGTGTTTCATATACATCATAATCTCATTCAATAGTCAGGTGAGTAAGTGGGCACTGTTATCCTCTTACAGACATAGAAGCTGAGATGCAGAGAAGTTAAATGTCTACACTGTAGTCTAGAAACAGACAACTACACTTCAGGAAAAGTGTGTGTATGTGCAATTTATTAGAAAACTATAGTTATTTTACTAGGTATTTGAGCATGATTGAGCATGTTATTAAATAGTGATTTTGGATATCTGCCCTCATTAACTGCAATTCAGTTATGTTTATAGATTCAAATGACACATGATATACTCTCTAGCATAACAACTAAAACCTAAGGGGTCATTTAAAAATTCCCCACCTGATTTTCCAGAATATGATGAGTATATGATTACTGGCAAATAGAAGACACATCTTTGCTTTCCTCTAGAAGCAGGTATTTATTGCACCTCCTAGGGAGCAGACTGGTAGAATAGTGTTTCTAGATGAAATGGTCTGTTGGTATAATCATTGTTATTATGTAATCTAGTTATAAGATGATGCAAAGAGCTTAATGAAGTGTTGTTGTGAATCTTGTCTCTATCTCCAGTGGCAAAGCAGAGGCTGGTCCCTTTTCTCCTTTTTCTGTGAATTACTGGGACACTGTTGGCTGTACTTTCTATTTCATATATACTGTGATGCAGTCAGACTCTAGTTACTTTGAGGCCTTCAAGTGAGAGGGAATATTTAAAATTGCACTTAAGAAAAACATAATGCTGTATATTCAAGGCTAAAATGTTAATGTTCTGCTCTGACTCTGATTTTTTATATATGTTATATAGAGAAATAAATATATATTTGCCATATGTTTTAAGTGTGTGTTGGGGGGCAAGTGGATATATGTCCACATAAAGTACTTTTCAATGAAACAAGCAACAAGATAATAATGAGTAGAATTTAAAAAATTTTGAGCACACTTACAAACATGCCTAAATCAGCTAATTTGAAGATCATTTGGTCACTATTTTTAATATAAAGGATTAAAAACTGACATGTAAAAGATTTCCCTTGAAAAAGGTGGTGGATGACTATTCTCAGTTGAGACCTGTCATAATGGGAGTGGCCTCACTGTATGGCATATTTAACACTGGTGACAAGAACAGTGAGGAGACAGAAGAACACAGAATTAGAGACAAGGCCTGGCTTGGTGAGGCAGTCTGGTCAGTGTGTGAGCCCTGATGTGATTTGGTCAGATCCACTCCTCTATGTCTGGGAATGAGGAGGAAGCAGAGTGACAAACCTGGACAGTAAAGCACAGCATGGCCTGTGAGGCAGTGCAAGTGGTGGGCCACTGACATCATCCAGCAAGTAGCATTTTTGGGACAATGCAATGAACTCAGTCTTAGACAGGAAGTCACAGGGACACTAATGAGAGACAATCAGCTGGTAAGAGTTAGACTGGTTTCAGAGCAGTTCAGATTATAAGTCACACAGAATAGGCAAAGAAACCAAGGGACCTCACATGCCTTCTGGAAATAAAAGTGTCAACATGGTGTAGGGGCTGGGAAGCAGAGAATTCTGTATCTCAGCAGCTGCCTAAACTCAAACAAGAGCTTATCCATGGCACACTGGACATCGGGCCCACAGGCTGCGTGGTCTAATCCAGAGCGTGGCAGAGGCAGGGTTTCTTACATAGCCTCTGGCTTTGCTGTAATTTGGGAGAGAAGTGGGCAGAGGGAGATGAGAAAGGCAGAGCTGGCTAGAAACTAGGTTGACCTAGAACTGCGGCCTGTTACTGACTTACCAGATGTACCAAAGAATAGAAATGAGAAGCAGGAGAATATATAGCCATTGCTCCACTTGTAAAATCAAAGGTATTTCCTTTGCAGCTGATATTTCAAACTTATTTCTTAAAGATCCCAATTTGAAACACAAAATTTCCTCATTTTAATGTTTAACTCAGTCTTTCTGGGAACCGATAAGTACCTGAAGAAAGAAAAAGTGAATGAATGTAAATAACAAGATGTCTTAAAGAACAAAGGCAACCTTTATTTTTGTGATGTTTTTCACATTACCATATGTCCCCAAATATTTCACAAAACATTTAATTACATGCTAGCACAAGAGGAAATGCTGGCCTTGCTGTCTGCCAGCTTCAGCCTGTGTAGAGTGGAGAATGTGAAGTGAACTCACTAAGTGTAAGGAATCTGCAGAAAACACAGTGTTTTCTCTTGGGAAGCACTGCTTCTCATCTCTGAGCATATAGGCATTTCATAAAAAGTCAAGTGGCCTATCCATACTGCTTCCATCAGGAAGGATGGTAGTCAAGATAAAGTGGTAAAAGTAGGTGTTATTTACAAACTCAAGATTGCACAAAAAAGACCTGAGCACCTAACAGTATGTAAGAGTCATGGGCAGGGAGGCTTTTGAGAACTTCAGCTTGAGAGAGATAGATTTGGCAAGGCCTGGGGTATATAAAGTGGGCCAGGAACATTTTAGATTTCACTTGAAAGGTTGGCCTACATTTCAGCACACCCACTCTCTTTAGATCCACAGGTAACAAAGAGCTACCAAAAGCCCTTTCTCATCTTGCCCTTATTGCAGGGATGGCATGATTGACCAGACCCTGAAATAGTTCAGCTGTGACCTTGGATGAGTCAAGTTCTTGAAGCCTGAAACTCTTGAGAAAATTGCTTATATTTTAGTAAAATGAGTTCATGAATAAATGTATAGACACAAAAACTATGTCAGCAAGAAGTTATGAGGAAGAGACTGGTATATCCTTGAGATGAATTTAGATTTTGTAGACAAACAGTACCTAAAAGATTTTAATAATAAAGTTATTATTTATTTAGTTTTTCAGCAAGCATGTACTGAATGCCTACTGTGTGGCAGGCACTGATGATGAATAAAATACAGCCTTCAATCACAAGTAGTACACAGTTTAATAAAGTCTCTTGTGTAAATAAGTAAAATTCAGTATTGATAGTGTTACAGTAGCATCATATTTTATGTTTATTAAGGAATAAAAAAAGGCATAAAGAAGTGATCAATTTAACCTATTGTTTAAGTAAGAGGTTTAGGGAATACAAGTTAAAAGAAGAGCCTGGTGAGGTGAGGTTTGAAAGATCAGTAAGAGAGCTCATTAGATGGAGGAGCAGAGATAGGACATTCTGAGTATAGGCAGGAATGTGATCAAGGGCATGGAGACATCTGTTGGCTGGCATGTTTGGGAAACTGTAAGTTGAGTATATATTGAGTGCAGGAGTGATGGGACTGGGTAGGAAGCAACTACAGGGACAGGTAATCATCTTAGAGTCCACATTGTGAGATTCTGAGTCTGGCAGCAGTGTGGAGAACAGGTTTAGGTTGGGGTCAATGAGCTATAAGAGATCATTATAATTGTCCATTCAAGATAGGTCAAGAATATTTATAAAAGACATATCTAATAAAGGACGGTTATCCAACATATACAAATAACTATGTTTATGGGAGAGAAACATAGATTCATTGTTTTTTCTACTTATTTATGCATTTATTGGTTGATTCCTATATATGCCCTGACTGGGGATCAAATCTACATGCTTGGCATGTCAGGAGGATGTTCTAACCAACTGAGCCACCTAGCCAGGACCTAGAAAGAACTCTTAAAACTCAACCATAAGAAAACAACCTGACTAGAAAATGGGCCAAAGACCCCAATACCTCATCTAAGAAGATATGCTCATGGGAAATAAGCATATGAAAAGATGTTCCACACCATGTTTAACCAAGGAAACACAGATTCAAACAGGATACCATTACACACTTAATGGAATGGCCAAAATCTAAAACACTGACAACATCAAATGCTGATAAGGATATGCAGCAACAGGAATTCTCATTCATTGCTGCTGAAATGCAAAATAATAGTCACTTTGGAAGACAGTTTGGTAGTTTCTTACAAAACTATACTCTTGCCACATGATCCAGTAATTGCACTCCTTTAACCAGAGGAGTTGGAAACTTGCATCAACACAAAAACTTGCACACAAACATTTAAAGTGGCTTTATTTATAATTGCCAAAACTTTAAAATAACCAAAATGTCCTTAAGTAAGTGAATAGATAAATAATCTATGATATATCCAGACAAACAATTATAGTTTAGTGCTTAAAAAATGAGGTATCAAGCTATGAGAATATGCGAAGAAAACTTAAACGCATATTACTGGGTGAAAGACGTCAACTAGAAAAGGCTAGGTATTGTATAATTTCAACTATATGACATAGTGGTAGGGGCAGGGATAAATATGCACAGCACGGAGGATTTTTTAGGGTAATGGAACTACTCTGCAGGATACTATCAAAGTGGCTATATGCCATTATGCATTTGTCTAAATCCATATGATGTACAACACTGTGAGTGAAATATAATGTAAACTATAACTGTGGGGTGATAATAACATGTCAATGTATGTTCTTTAATTGCAATAAATGCACCTGTCTGGTGGGGGTGTGGATGATAAAAGAAGCTTTGCCTATGTGGGAGAAGGGGATAAAAAGTCTTTGTACCCTCTGCTAAGTTTTGCTGTGAACCTAAAACTGTTCTAGAAACTAAAATCTATTAAAAGAAAAGATATTGACAAACTAAACAATAGCAATGGAAATGGAGCAGACATCAGACATCAAAAAGTTAAGGCTGTAGACATGACATAGGGGTGAGAAAGGGGGAGTATCCTAAGCTGACACTGAATTCTAGACTGATAACCAAGTAGCTGTTTGTATTACTTTAATCTTTGCAGCTGGGACAGGTAACAGCATTTCTCCCTATCAACATGGACTATTGCATCTTTAATAGTTTAAAACTAGAAAATACTCCTAAGCATTTGTTGTCTTATAAAGCAGTTTCATAGATGCATCTCACTAGTGTTCACAATATCCAAGCATTTAACCAGGGCTTGGCAATCAGCAATCACTTGTTGAATGAATAATGAACAAGCGTACAATGATGTTGGGTAGGGAAAGAACATTGTGCCTATAATTTAAGTCTTGAGTATTATAAATATTTTTTTAATCTTGAGTATTGTGTAGTCTTAAGTATTATGCCTATAATTTGGACCCAATTCTTATTTAAAGTCTAGTGATTAAATCACAATTGTCACTTTTTAGACAGAAGAAAAAATAAACAGGTAAAGCCATAGCCACAGTCTCAGGATTAAGCCCATTTTTTCCCATTGCCAATCTGAGTCTCTACATAGACAACGGTAATAAATATCTTTCTCATGAAGCAATTTTGTGTTTAAATTAAATGAGATGATGAAAGCGCCCAACACATATGGGACATATTGTACACAAGGAAACATAAAGGAATCTGCTTTGATCATCTGTTGCTCTACTTTATAACTATTCTTTTCCTTTGTTAGTGTTACCAGTTTATGAGATGACTGCTACAGAATCTGGTCATAAAATCATTGCTAGAAATAATATGGAAAGCCTCAAGAAAGCTCGCCTCCCTTGGGACTCCTCTCAAAAAAGTCCACACATTAACAAGTCACAGAAACAAGTGTCAGAGATAATTCTGAAACATAGACTGTCGTTTCCTAGCAAAAAAACCAGGCTGATGGTCATGGAGCACATGTGGTAAGCTAAGGAAAGTTCCAAGTTGCTATATTTTTAGATGCTCTGACAGTGTCTGAGTGAAAAATTCACTCCGGAAAGTTATAAACAATTCCATTGGCAGGATTTTAAACTTACTATTTTATAGTCTTATGGAGGGAAAAAGTCATCCCAGAAAATGACCTCACAGAGACCTAATTTTGAATACTAACCTTCCATATTCTTCTGCAGGATATAATTGTTGAACTTCACAGAGTTTATAAATATATATAGTTATGCTTCATATACTATAATAATTAAAATGATATGTTTTAGAAGAAATCACATATAGCACCCATCTATGATAAAAACACTCAACAAAGTGGGAGCAGAAGGAGCATACTTCAGCATAATAAAAGCCCTACATGAGAAACCTATAGCCAACATGATACTCAACAGGCAAAAATTAAAAGCTTCCCCACTACGATCGGGAACAAGACAATGATATCCACTTTTACCACTTCTACTCAACATAGTATTGGAAGT
This sequence comes from Artibeus jamaicensis, assembly GCF_021234435.1. Classification (NCBI taxonomy): domain Eukaryota; kingdom Metazoa; phylum Chordata; class Mammalia; order Chiroptera; family Phyllostomidae; genus Artibeus; species Artibeus jamaicensis. The sequence goes on along the minus strand of NW_026522025.1, from coordinate 17,352,787 downwards.
CCTAGCCACAGTGATCAGACGAGAAAAAGAAATAAAAGGCATCCAAATTAGAAATAAGTAAAACTGCTATTGTTTGCAGACAACATGATAGTATACATAGAAAACCCACATAGACTTCACCAAAAAACAACAGGACCTAATAAGTGAATTTGGCAAAAAAAAAAGGGATACAAAATCAATATTCCATAATTGAAGGCATTCTTTTGCACTAAAATAAGATATCAGAAACAGAAATCAGGGGGGAAATCCCATTTGATATAGCAACAAAAAAAATAAAATACCTAGGAATAAACCTAACCAAGGACATAAAAGACCTGTACTCAGAAAATTACAGAACACTGAAGAAAGAAATTAAGGAAGACACAAACAAATAGAAGCATGTACCAAGTTCATAGATTGGAAGAATTAACATCATCAAAATGTTCATACTATGCAAAGCAATTTATAGATTCAATACAATCCCTATTAAAAAGCAATGACATAGTGCACAGGTATAGAATGAATATTTCAAAAATTTATGTGGAACCATAAATGACCCCAAATAGCCATGGCAATTTGGAGAAAGAAGAACAAAGTAGGAAGGATCACAAGACCTGACATCAAACTATATTATAAAGCCACGGCAATAAAAACAGTCCAGTACTGGCATAAGAACAGACACCTAAACCAAAGGAACAGAACAGAGAGCCCAGAAATAAACCCATGTCTCTACAGTCAATTAATATTCGACAACGGGGGCAGAAGCATAAAATGGAATAAAAATAGACTTTTCAACAAATGGTTTTGGGAAATCTGGACAGCTACATGCAAAAAAAAAATGAAACTCAACCACCAACTTGAACCATACACAAAAATAAACTCAAGATGCATAAAAAACTTAAATATAAGTCACAACACCATAAAAATCCTAGAGGAGAACATGGGCATGCAAATCTCAAATATTCCATGAAACAATATTTTCACCAATAAGTCCCCTAGAGCAAGGGGCATAAAGAAAGAGTAAACAAATGGGGCTTCATCAAAATAAAAAGCTTCTTCATGGCTAAAGAAAACATCAGCAAAATGGAAAGAGAACCAACCTTATGGGAAAATATATTTGCCATGATACCTCAGACAAAGGTTTTGTCCCCAAAATATATAAAGAACTCACATGACTCCACACCAGGAAGACAAACAACTCAATTTAAAAATGGTCAAAGGACCAACAGACACTTCTCCAAGGAAGATATACAGAGGGCCCAGAGACATATGAAAGGATGCTCAGCATCACTAGCCATCATCAATGCACATCAAAACCCACAATAAAATACCATTTGTTTCTCATTGTGGTCAGAATAGCCATCATAAACAAACAGACAAACAACAAGTGCCGGCAAGGTTGTGGAGAAAGGGAACCCTAGTGCACTGTTGATGGGAATGCAAGCTGATGAAACCACTATGGAAAACAGTATGGGATTTCCTCTAAAAACTAAAATTGGAACTGCCTTTTGACCCATCAGTTCTACTCCTGGGATTATGCCCCAAGAATCCTGAAAAACAAATTCAAAAGAACCTATGCACCCCAATGTTCATAACAGCACAATTTATAATAGCCAAATGTTGGAAGCAAACTAAGTGCCCATCAGTAAATGAATGGATCAAAAAACTATGGTACATATACACAATGGAATTCTATGCAGCAGAAAGAAAGAAGAAACTCCTACTCTTAACAACAGCTTGGATGAACCTGAAGAGCATTATGCTAAGTGAAATAAGCCAGTTGGTGAAAGAAAAATACCATATGATCTCATGTATAAGTGGAACCTAATCAACGAAACAAACAAGAAAGCAAAATATAACAAGAGACATTGAAATAAAGAACAAACCGACAGTTACCAGAGGGCAGGGAGGAGGGAGATAACAGGAAAAAAAGGGGGAAGGGTCATCGGAACGTGTATAAAGGACCAATGGACAAAGCCAAAGGGGTGTAGGATTGAGGGTGGGAAGTGGGTGTGGGTGTGGTGGGGAAGAGAGGTTGGGGAAAATGGAGACAACTCTACTTGAACAACAGTTTTAAAGAGTTTAAAAACGAAGTAAAAAAAAAAAAAGAAGAAAGAAATTACAGACAACACAACAAAAGGAAAGACCAGTGAGGCAGCTGAAAAAACTTTGGGAATCAGGATCTGTGAGTCCCCATCTCAGTCCTGCCAAAGAGGGGGAAGGTCATTTTGCTCCTCTGAACTTCTGTGAATTTTATAGCACATCATAGTGATTTATAGGTTTTAATGCAATGTTCTGGGTAAGAATGTTTTATATACTAACTAATGTTTTAATACTAACATTTATATATGTAGTAAGACTAAGATATACCTTTGTCATTGTAGTTACCATCATCATTATCATGATCACCTCAAATAAACCTAAATTGAGTTTCAAGTTCACAGTATTACTCAAAATTGGTGCCTAACTGGCATTTAATGGGGATTCTCTTGAGCAGCACAGTCTAATAGAAATATAATGCAAGACAAATAAGCTATTTAATGTATTCTAACAGCCAAACTAAAGGGCAAAAAAATGCAGAAACAGATAAAATTAATTTTAATGTTTTTTCTAACCTAGGTTTCTAAAATGATATCATCTCAACATCTGATAATTAGAAAAATCATTAATGATACTTCTATGTTTTTTTAATATTAAGTTTTCAAAATCTGGCATGTGTTTTATGCTTTAGCACATCTCAGTTTAGATGCCAAATTTTTGTCAAAAGTACTTAATTTTAATACAGATTTCATTAAATTTCATACCCGTGTTGTACCAACCATACTTAAAGTTTTCCCATAACTGCATTTAGTGTGAGTTTTAAAAATTTAAGTTGATTAAGATTAGAACAAATTCTCTTTGTCAGCAACACCAGCACTGCGAGTGCTCTCTGGGTACATAGGGCTATTGACCACCACGTTGGGGGCATAGCTCTGGAGGGTATCTGCTGGGGTTCAGGCCAGCTTGTTGCAGATGAAATAGAATAGTACAGCAGGTGTTAGTACAGCAGGGATACAGGAGGTACAATAGCACTCACACACACACATACAAACCCATAAGAAAAAGTAAGAGTAATAACAATTCCTACCACTTCACTATAAGAAGCACTTATTTGACATTGACACTGTGCCAGGTGCTGGGAGTTCAGAGATGAAAGTTCCTGTCCTTGAGTAACTTAGTAGCCAAAATAGAATTAAATTAATAAACATCAAGTAACAAGTTATAGTTTAACTATAGTTATGCAGTGGTTAATCTAGTCAACAAACTATGAGCTACTCAGCATTATGGGATTTTTTTCAGATGAGGCAACTGAGCTCAGAAGTGCCAATGCACAACTGTTGAGATGAAACTTGGAGCTCAGGATACCAGCTGGCCAGATCAGTCCAGAGGCCAGGGTGTTTCAAGGTCCTGATAGCACAGTACAGTGTACTAGGCAGCGCCATCCTTTCTTTCAATGTCCTGGGTGTTCCAGTCCTTTGGTGAGTACAGCCACATTATCAAACTGTGGTCCAAAGGAAAACATGAAAGAACTCTAGAGTTTGTTTGGTCTTACCCTTTAGTAATTAGTCTTAAGCTCCATCAGCAAAGCATAGTTACTCTTCCTTTAATCCAGAGACAGGCTGTGGGGTTGAACAGATCTTTCTTTTTTTCCTTTCTTGTCATAACTACTGGAAACTTCATTTTTAAGGTTGGAGAGAAAGTTTAACCTATTTCAAAAGAGAAATCAATTTCAAGACTCAGAATCTGCCCAAACAGAATAAAAGTCCTTTCAGCTCCAGATAATTCCCTCAGGAAGATCCACATCCTGAAAGGAGCATTGCACATAATGAGCCTCCTCAGTTCCATTTATTTCAGGAACTGATTTTCTTCAAGAACTTGAAGCTACATGCTCTATGCTCCCCCTATCAAGTATCTCTATACACTATCTCCTAGCACATCTGCTCCGCTGCTCCAACTGTCTAAGTATCTGGTAGAGGGGCAGGTGTGAGGATCAGGATCTTCTTTCTCTAACAAGGAAATCGTTTATTCCTCTACTAGCCATGTACCTCTCCATCTGATAGCTTGGCTTCATTCTGCTTCGTTGGCTTTGATTCAGAACCCCTACACAGAAACCCAAATCATTATTTTTCTTGTTCTGCTGAAGTAGCAAAGAATAAAGAAAATTCTTCATCATTTTTGTCATTTTCTATTTATCTTATATTTATTGTGCTATCCCAAGTGGCACTATTGAAGGCTACACTTAAAACATCATATAAGGCAATGTTTTCTGCCCATTGAGAAAGTATCAAGAATGTCACTTTTGGAAAATACATGTTTCTTCTGGAAAAAAAATAGATGCAGAACTTAAGAAATGAAGTTAAATGAAGAAAGATAGCTTAATTTATAGTAAAGCTTAACTGTGTGCTTTTAAAAAAAGAAATGTTTTATCTGAAGTTCAGCATCACAATTTGCATAATTTTTTTCTTTGTACTATATAAGAGGAGGAAAAAGGATAGATCAGAATAAGAAGAAAGGAGAAAGAGGACATAGAGAAAAAAATGACAAGCTGAAAACGTTAAGATCTCCATTGCTTTACTTATGTTTTATTCTGGTACTGCACAGTGCCTTTGACTATCACTCTTGACACTGTTTCACAAATCTTTGTAACGTGTAAGTAGACTTCTAGCACCTCTCATAAGGGCCTTATCCTAGACTTCTTTTCCTGGCTCAAGCTGTACACCACACCCAACTTTCTCAAAATACTCAACTGGATCTGATGCTTAGCACAACATTTATAGTTTCAATCAAGATTCACTCTGAGATTGTTATTTAAAGAGTTTTCTGGCTCTCATGCCTCAGCTTCTCTTCTTATTTTCCCTTCTTTTTATAGCTCTAGACCTGCTTATCTCCAGGGTCAACTCCCTGCAATCTTCACTGGGAGAATTTCCTTAGGGTTGGGACATATTTCATATCTGTGTCCCCAAATAAAGAAGAGACTCTGAGATCCCATGCTTGATGAGTAAGTGAAGCATGATGGATGGATGGATGGATGGATGGATGGATGGATGGATGGATGGACAGGTACACAGAGGGAAGGGTGAAGGAAAAGATGAGGGGACTATAAGTGGAAGAAGTTCTCTGCTACCTAGAATTCTGTTACCCAACTCTTCACCAGTTCTGTAACACAGTGACAACTGATGCCACGAAAAGTGGCCTGAGACTCTGAAAAAGCTCAAAAAGTGGCTTCTAAATTCTCAAAAGCGCATTCCAGGTAATTACGTGCTTAGTATATTGGGTTGAACTCGAATGTTCTGATTTGGCAACCTGAGTAAGCACTGAGGTATATAACATGAATATTATTTTTAAAAGCATAGAATTAGAAATGAAAACATAATTTAAAAATTACTTAGCCCAACAATCTTTATGAATTGCCTATAAACCCTGTGTCTGCTCACTGTGTAATCATTTGTATATTCATTTCAATTAGGTTTGTTCCCATTACACCCCAAAACTGTATTTGTCAGGGTTACCAATAACCTGCACATTACTAGACTCATGGGTAAAATCACAGACCTCATTATACTCAACTCATTAGCAGCTCTGAAACACTATTTTGAAACCACTTCTTCCCTTTATTTCCAAGGTGAAGCATCCTCTTAGTTTTATACTTTTTCCACGGGTCCCTCCTTCTTAGTCTCCTCAGGTGGTTTTTCCATGACCTCTACACCTGGGCTTACACCCTTTATCTTCTCAGCCTCCATGCACTCCCTGGGGGCAACTCCCAATCTTTCTACTATAAGTCTATTGGTATTTAAGTGATTCTCAGATTTTAATCTTAAACTCTGAGTTTACCTATTCTCCATTTGTTTGCTGTCTCCTGGAAAACAGTGTGAATTCCATGAGAAAGAAACTCTGACTGTTTTGTAAGCCAATGCATCCCAGTGCCTATAACTGTCAGCCTCCAGGAGAGATTCAGTAAATGTATATTATGCCTATTTAAATACGTGAATGAGACAGAAGTTCAGACAGTATCTTGGAGAGTCAGTAATAGAAACTGGACCTTCTGACTCCCAGTTTGGTAGCATCCTGCCTAAACATTAATAGAAGAAAAACCCCATCTCTGATTAGATGGAACTATAGAAGGGGCGCTGTGTATCTTCATATACTGAGTGTAGGACTTATTAATACATTCAATAACCACTTTTGGCTGCCCAGTTTATGCCAGACACTGGGCACAGACATTAATATAGACTGAGTCTCTGCCCTCAGCCCACAAGGAAATGCCCAGGTAATTGTGGTATTGTTGGAGCCCAGGCAAGGAATTCTCCCAGACCCATAATGTTTGTATGGTCAAGGATGATGCTGCCTAGGAAATCCTACAGAATAAAGAAACAGTGGCCAAGCAAAAAAATCAAGGCATTGTGAACAGTAAAATGACACATGCAAAACCCCAGAATCAAGAGAGAGCACAGCATGTCTAGAATATTGCAAGAAATATGTATGAAAGGAAGACCACAAGGAGAGGCATCAGATTGAAGAGAGAAATAGGACCACATGGTGGAAGGCTTGAGAGATAATTTTGCAGTATGTAAACTCTAATCCTAAAGGCTGTGGCGAGACTCTGAAAGGTTTTAAACAGAAGAACAGCATGAGAAGATTCGCATTTCAAAAAGATAATTATATTTGCCAATATTGAGAAACACTCTTTAGAAAGATGCAGGAAGGCCAGAAAGGAGACAATTGTCATAGTATAATGTGGATTTAGTCTAAGGTGATGACAGTGAAAATCATTCTGTTATGCAAATCCTGTTCCGATCAGAGCATTTGTAGTAAACATCAATATGCTGCCTCTAGGTTACTGAAAGGAAGCAAGGATGACAAATAAGGATCATAATAAAACATCCTGCAAAGCCGGCATCCAAACTTTTTCTCATTCAGAGAGCAGAGGCGTGTGTGGATATATAAAAAAGATTACAATCTTGATAATCAACCCTGCCAGCAGGGGTTGGTATCAATGACAATAGTAGAAAAGATGAGGAGCTTGTAAGGCTATTATCTGAGATAAGATTTTTTGAAAAGGCAGAGACAAGTGGAGGCAATTCAGACAGGAGCTTGCAAGATTAGGGAGCACTGGGGAATAGGAAAAGAGGTGAGACCTTTCCAGGGAAATTGGAAGCAGGACACTGAAACTGAAATCCTTCCTGGGGCTGGAAGCAGGCCAAGACCCAGTGGGAGTGGGAATGTTCTCATGCTTTACACTCTATGGCTTCTGAAGCCTTACTTTTTTTTGTTCTTAATAAAGAAGGAGAATTGCATTTGTGAATACAAGCTTACAAGGAAGAAGCAGAAGAAGAATTGGCAAAACAATCTTCTGTCTAAGAGAGACTGATTTTCCATAATTAAGACCCATGGGTCAAATGGCTTATTTTTTCCTAATAAGGACCAGATTTTTGAGACTTGTGTTCTGATGTCTAATGATATATGAGAGCCCAAAAAGAGATTTGGAGAACATTAGAAAAATTACAAGATGAGATGTTGTAAATGTTGACTGTTCTAAATATCTTCACTTCCCTGTCCTTTTCCCCCTTATTTCTAAAGGGTTATAAGCCTTATCCTGTCAGTCATCATGTGTGGGAGAACTAAAAGAGTGATAAAAGTACTTTGAAAATGGTAAATATATATGTAATATATTAAATATATAAATATATTATTTGAAATATAATATATAAATATAAATAAATATATTATACAAATATAGAATGTATTTTATAAATATTTTATAAATATATTTTATAAATAGAGGATATTTTATATTCTATAAATATATTATAGGAATGTCTTAACTAGTTTGGACTGGGCAAATGCGAAGACAATAATGTATGGAGCAGTGTTAGCTTTTGTTCAGGGCTTGAATAGAAGCTGTTTGCAAGATTTCTTGGTGGTTATAGCCTTTTACTGAATGGCTAGGAAGATGTGAAAAAAAGGGACTATAGCTTGGAGGTTAAGAATCTACTTTCTGGAGTCAGGTAGATTATCAAACCAAAAATCACTGTGAGCTATGCAACTTTGAGCAGTTATTTAACTTCTTAAGTTTCAGTGTCTTTGGCTATTAAAACAGGGTAACATTGTTGACTTTATATGGTAACTGGAAGATTATGAGTGTTTAGCCTAGTGACTAGAATATATGTGGAAAAGCAAACACATTTGCTTTTGTTGTTATAGTTATTTGTATAAGTGACTCCTATAGTTTCTTCAGCATGTAACATATACCTACTGAATTTCTACAATGGGCAAGAACTGCAAAAGGGGAAAACCTCCCAGCATTAAGAGCTGTAGGAGACCTATGTTCCATAGGTCTCTGATTTGGCGGAAGCCCAGTGCTCATTGACACTGCATTTCATCCATGGGGTCTCAGCAGGCCTCCTGGATCCTTTCACAATCAGTTAACAGGACCTGCCTGAGGAAAGAAATTAAGCTTTGTGTTCATGGTGACATAAGAATCTGAAGGGGAGGTGTGTTCAAGCAAAGTCAGATGGTCCTTCGCTCAGTCCCCACTGAGATTGTCTGTAGACTGTGGTGCTGTACCTCTCCCACAGAGAGATCTGAGATTAATGCAAACCTTCTTTGTGATGCCTGATGAATTTGTGTCCACATTTTAACGTTTTTTGATAACCAAAATACTTAGACTTTTTTATAAAACCAAATATGCCTTGTAGCAATAATTTAAAAATATGTGATAGAACATCTCAGAGATTTTTGTTTTTCCCCTTGTTGTTAGTTATTTGTATATAGTGACTCCTATATAAATAGATATAATTAACACTTACTATGTGTCAAGTACTGTGATAAATGCTCTCTATACATTATCTTATTTTATTCTCACAATGTATTTTTCCTCTTCCCATTTTATTGATGTTATGACTGAAGTTTCTTGGCTTATAAGCAACAGAGCTAAAAGAATTACAACCCAAAATAGTCCAATACAGAGCTTCAAGCTCTTAACCCTGTATTAGAATGACTATTGTGAACATGATGAATGATTTCCTTTTAGGATTATAATCCAAATTCTTACTACGACCCTTGCTGGCATTCCTCTTTTGAGGTGGCACCTATGTAAAACATGGTATGTGATATGTGCACATATTATTTTGTACTTGTTGCATTTCATGTATGAAGATAGCACTACTGAAGACAATCAGAGCCCACAGGCATAATTTTAAAGGCTAATAGATGATAGGCAAGCTGTGGACATAGGAGCTCTAATTTATATACTTCATTTCTGGTAGAGTCTACTGTTTATAGAAAACTGATTTACACAGTGATTCCTTTCATGTACTCCCTAATGACCTCTTTCATTTTATGAGTCTCAATGATTTCTACAATTCACATCTAATCTGTAGGATAAACAATACCAACAATGAAGACTACTTCCTAGCCCTGCCACTGACACTATTTATTGAGGTAGGATATTCCAGACACAGCACTTTTCATGTTATAATACTTAGTAATTAAAAATCATCCTGTTTTACAGATGAGGAAACTTAGATTCAGAGAGGTCAAGCAAGGTGCACAAGGTCATACAGGTGCAAATCTGACAAAGAGAACTGCATCCCAAAGATATGCACATTCTTTCTACTGTACTCAACCAGAGGACTTTTTTTTGCATTCAGCACCATTTCTAGTCATACATACATCGCTTAATATTCTGGAAGTCATTAGAACTATTATTTTCTTCAAACTGCTCCCCTCTGTTAGAGGACTGGGGGCTGGGATAGCGTATGGGGCTTTATACGGCTAAAGATAATGCTTTGGCAAAAAGCAAGGGAAGGACCAGAGGTGCTGAAATCAAATTGTTAAACAAAATGGGTCTCAAATAGAACACCAGAACTCAATATCCAAAACAAGAAGTCTCAAACTTTTGTAAAACTTAGACAGACTGAGAGGTCCAAAAGAAAATTTTGACAACTGTTTATACACACACACAGTAAATCATATATATATATATATATATATGCATTTATTATATAATCATATAATCATGTTATATATATACATGTGATTTACTTTATAAATTTGCAGGCAATCTGAAATGTGTGTATGTGTGTGCATGTGTGTGTGTGAATTACTAATCTAAAAGTCGTTCTTTCCAGAACTAATGGTTCATAGGAATTCTGGAGCAGAAAAATACTGTTCCAGGGGTAGCTGTTATTTGAATCAGCCATACTCACGTCCAATCAATACCAGAGGCTTTTCTAATTAGCTTCAAATATTAACAGGTTTCCAATGGTAACAAATTAGTAGTATTCAAGATCTAGGCATTGTTTACATTTTAATAGGGTAACGCCTTACCCTATTATAAACAGGAAGTTCAGTAAAACCTCCACCCTTGACTCTCCAGGATAATACTGGGGGCCTCACTCTGGAATGGTCCTGTATTCAGCCATGTCATCAGAGCAGTCTGTGTGCCTGATGACAATTGTAAGGTTCATTGAATACTGCAGAAGCAGTATTCAAAATATAGAATATTTTGTGCTGTCTCCACTGAACCTAGAGATGACATATTATGTTCAGAGCACCAAAAGAACACAGAACTGATACAGCTTTGAAGATACAGAAGAAGCAGCTGAGTTGTTGATACTATAGCTTTTTAAATAAATGCCATTTCTAAGAAATATCTCCACGTGTGGCTGAATTTGCTATGGTAATTGTTTTTATTAAAACCTGAGTGATACATAGGTATTGATGTTGTCAGGGAGTAGTTAACACTCATGTCCTTTTAACTATCTCAGCCTCAAAAATCTATCCAAGATAATTTAATAATTGTCTGTGGACAATTTGGAATTGGCCAGTTATGAACAACAGCAAAATTCTCAGCTTGGAATACGAGAGCTATGGAAATGAGAGAAGGGATGGAAGATTAAATATAAATGGAGAGTGGTCTTGGGCAATTTGTCAGAACAGGTTCAATGTCTGCTTCTTGCATTTACAAATGAGTCTACTTTGGCATCAGCTGCCAACAAACAACTGAGATGTAAGAGCAGAGGTGGAAGCTGACACCTTCCTTAGAGCCAAGATCTCCTCATTAATGATTTTATGTTTCCAAAATAATCACGAGAAAGATGAACTATCAGCAGCTATTCTATCTATTATATGCTAAATATCTGGATATTTCCAAGAACCCAATTATTTATCTCTGTGTTCATCTACCACACAGGTGACCTATTCTTTGCATTAGTACATGCTTAAGCCAGTTTCACTTCCCTTCAATAGTATTGATTGAGTGCCAGGTTATGTTAAACATGTATTGTAGATTTCCTTGGAAAAAAATCTCAGTAAGATTGATTTGCTATAAATTGTTCAGACCAAATGATTATTTAAGAGTTCAGTTCAGTGTAGAAACTGATGTTATGCCCAATCTTCATGTTTTTTCCACTTCCCTAAATAAAAGCAACATTTTTTTGTGTTCACTTTTCTATTTCCTTTTCTGTTATTTCCACCAAAGATTACAAACTTTCTAGAGGAAACCAAAGTCTGTGTGAAGACTTGCACTAATTAATGTGGGTGGAACATGATCTCAGTTCTTTTAAGGATTGCCATAAATGCATCAGCATGTAGAAGAGCCATTTATCTTTTTCAGGTCATTTTCCCTTGGTCTTATAATGCAAAAACAAAGCAAACGAACAAGCAGAAAACGAAAATAAACATATACACACGTACTACACACAGACAAAACAAAGAACCTCTTCTTTAATGACTTTCTCAGGAATACTAGAGATCTTCTGCTAGTAAGGTTGAGAAAGAGCCAGAAACTTAGCAGCTTCCTGGCCCTTTAATGCACTGTTCAGGAATCATAAACCAGACTGCATAAATCTGTTCCTCTTTGGTAAAACCCGTCAAAGCATGTCCTAAAGACTGGCAGCTTTCTGTTACAATTCCACCTGTTTGTGCTTGTGCTTACCTTTGCATTTAGCACAGCAAGGTCAATATTTAGAACAGAACAAGGATATTTATGAAACTGTAAGAACGCACATTTCATTTGGAAGTGCTAACAGTGCCTTCCACACTTTTTCTGAGCCATCTCCACAGGAAGCCAGTATAAATGCTACCTATTATTTTTGTGAATTGAGCTCTCAATTTGCATTTGTTTTCTATTGGATAACTCCAGGAAATTGAGATCACAAAGTTTAAAAAGGAGAATACCTGTTTAATGTTCCATGGAAGCCAGATTTTGTGCTGGATGTTTGCTCACACAAAAAGCCTTGAGGCAAGAGGCAGAATGAGCAATTTAACCAAACACTGACTGCTTGAGTGCATTATGTAAACAGAAAACAAGGCCATTGCATTAATGAGGAAAAAATCAAGCCTTACCTTGAGCAGTTCATTGTTTAAAGGTAGACTTATGTTAATGTCCATCATAGAAAATGGGCCTTTTAAAAGCAATGCATAAAGGTTTAGAAAGAAAGTCTATTTTGGAATTACAGGCATACAGAAATTGAGCATTAAGAGTTCTAATATAACATTTCCATTTTCTTCCTTTATTAGGTCTAATAAGTAGTAATCATGAACTTTAAAATACATTGCATTGCCAAAAGTTTATAAATATTCATTGGAAGTTGACTTTTAGTCTCAGAAACCAGACCTTACTAAATGCCTGTTTAATGACAGGCACAATGCATACTTTGTAAGTGTTTAATCCTTACGAAAATATTGTGAGGTAGCTGTTGCTTTTTTTTCTCTGACGAGCATTTGATGCTGCATCTGTTTGATGCTTTGTCAGTTAGCTACTGTTCAGTCACAAACAACCACAAATCTTCATGATACACAACAGAGAGTCAATACCTTATGCATCCAGAATTAGCTCTGCTGATCTTGGCTGGGTTTTCTCACAGTTCTTCAGGTTGTCTCCCTGTCAGCTGAGGTTACTGGAGCATTCTGGCGCTGTTCCACGTGTCTCTTAAACTGTGACAGGCTGCCCCAGACATGTCCTTCTCATGGCAACAACAAAGGTGTGAGAGGAACAGTGAAAATGTGCCCTTGTTCTTATAAGTCTCTGTTAGCTCATTTCTATGAACACTTCACTGACTATACACACACACAGATATATTAATTAATATAATATAATATAATATAATATAATATAATATAATATAATATAATATAATATAATATAATATAATATAATTTCTCATTCTTCACAGGAGGAGGCCAAAATCCTATGGCAAGGGTTGAAGAACTGGGCCCCTTAAAGCAATCAGTCTCCACAGATGACAATGGCTTAATATTGTCTATTTATTTTACCAGATTGCTGTCCATGCTCCAGTTATTCAACTTTTGACATTATCTGGAATACTTGCTATTTTTTATACGAACTAAAAAACTAGAAACCAGACTAAACTCTCAACAGTGTTTTATAGATCATTTAAATATTCTAAAAGCTTCTCAAATCATTTGTTATTTTTATTAATAATAAAGGTAGTGGTTTTGAAAATCATGATTTGTTAACTTTTACTATATACCAGACACTGTCTAAAAAATTTTAAATCTTACAGTGATTCTACTGAGTGGGACTATGATCCTAATTTTATAAATGATGAGAAAAATGAGCTGGAGAGAGACTGAAATGCTAGTCCAAGTCTGTCCTGCTAGGAAGTATGGAAGCTTGGATTGAAAATCAGGTGTAGCGGAGGTTGGTACCTGAGTTCTCAACTGCCAGTCTATCCACATTTTAATCCCTCCAAACACAATTAGATAAAATTTCCCATATGTTATTAAGTCATGCCATTCCTCCGTCAGGAAAATTATAATTGCTTCCTCTTGCTTTTTGACTATCAGGAAAAAATATAATGTTGTTCTAGTGACACACAAGTTCCAACATACTCTGGGTATAATATTATCATAGATATTTTCACAACAGACGGCATTTGTTCTAAATATGCAAAGTGCTGTGAGCTGAAGAGAGTTGCTTCTTCCTGCTTTCCTTTCTCTGTTCCTGCTGTTTTGGACCCTTTCTAAGCAGTGGCCCCTTCAGCCACCTGCTGTCAACATGTCTCTCATTCAAGGAACCAGGATGTGTCTTCCAGTGAAAGGGATACTTTCAGTTTGTAAAAACATTTAAGATTTTACCAAATGTTTTTACATTTATATATATTCTCTAAATAATTGCAAGGGTAGATTAAAAAGTAAGAGCCTTAATTCTCATTACTGAAAATAAGGGAAGACATAACTCTCCTCTCTTTATTGACTAGACCCTTTACTTTAGAAAACTTAAATTTGTAAGTACTTTCTCCTCCCTGTGAAACACATAAAAATTCTCTGGAAAGATTACATAAGCCTTTGTCAAATTATGACCCAGGAATGTCTTCCTCAAACACTTGGGAGCCATTTCTTTGCAATATATAGATCAAGGGTAATAGTCCCCATATCTCCCAGTTTCTGTGGGAGGTAACAAACCCAACTTCCATGGATATATTGCTCTAAGTTACATAATTGCTTCCTGGCATAAAGGTAGGAAAAGTTTGTTTTTACTCTGGATAAAGGCAGTTATCTAACACAGATGGTCACCCAAACTACTAGGTGAAATTAGGATGAACTATGCATAATGAATCTTAATGTCAAGTTCTCTTACTTGAGGACTTCTTATTGTTTATTTTGAGAATGAATATATATATCTATACACACACATATACATGTATATATATATATATGAGATTGCTTTTGGTCTTTGCAGTCTTTCCATGGATTGCCTGCAATGTGCAAGATTTCTTCATTTTATGTTTATTTGATAATAAAACTACTTTCCTATTACTTCTGCAGAGGGAATTTCTCAGTTAGAAGATTTTTGTCTTAATTGTATTTCCCTGACACAGTCTGCAAGGTAAATATTACAGCGAGTCAGTTGGTAGCTTCTGGTTCATATTTACTTTCCCATTGGGCATGATTGGAATAAAAATATATTCTAGTCATGCCAATGTGGCTTTTTAGGTCTGTCTCAGTGTCAAGTTAACTTCAGCTAGCTCAAGTTGCTCAGACTCTTAGGACGTGACCTCCTCTGAGCACTGAGTGAATCACTGGGCATTGAAAGGGGAAAAGCAAATTAGATGGACCTTCTTACACCATCAGGTCTCAACTCATTTTATGTGTGACACATGTGAAAGAAAAAGTTCACATGCCAGTGCCCAGGAAATATGCACTAGCAATAACCTTTCCTCTGTGTTGACCACTCAAGAAAGTGTATGAAAATAAAAGTAAGAGACCATTAGAAGGGAGGGCAGCCTTTCACTTAGAGGTACCACAGAAAACTTCTCTACGCTTTACCAATAGGCATTCTGTTAAGCAAAATGTAAGTTTATAACACCCTGATATTATGATAAAGTGGTGGTTTGCTGGAGCTGGTTCACACAGTTCATAAGAACTAATTTTACTGGTTTCTTTCTGCCACTGCATTCAGTGATGCCACAATGGCCCCTTGAAGTAGGCCCTGGTGGGAGCATTGGAAATATTCCCATGGAAATCTGCAAACATTACAAATTAGAATTTTTACAGAGATCAGTTTATCAGCATACCTCTGCATGATAATATCTTTATTGCAGGATTTCTGAGAAATTTAAAAAATAATACCCATATTATTATTTAAAATATTTGGCCATGGACTACTTCTGGCAGCAATGCTTATGTTAGAACAAAACTGAACAAACCTCCTATAAACTATAAGAAAAATGTTTTAATTAAAAATTATATTATCATCTAGTTTACTCACCAATTATGTGTGACATACCACCCTACTGATTATTCTTTCACATATTGATATACTTACTCAATAACTATTCAATAATTTACAAAGCAACAGACACCAGTATACCAAGATATACTCTAGTTGAAGGTTGTCCCCTGATACCACTTTCAAATTGTTGCATATTCTGAGTTTTACTCTTCTCTGTATCAAAATACTCATCCACATATATCCGAAAGCAGGTTATCATTAGTCATTGGCAAACAATGGGACTTTACATGTCATAATATTTTAGGAAACATGCTAAGTTTCTTATAGATATGACCATATTCAATCTTCATCCTTTGAGAATATGATAGTATTTTATTATCCCAGCTATTACAGGTGTGAAAACTTAGGCACTAGAGCTTAAATGATCTGCCTTAGGTCACACTAGCCAATGCTAGAGTCAAATTTCAAACCTAAATTAACCTAAATAAACAATGTGTACTTAGCACTATGCTTTGTCACCTCCCACCAAGAAATTTGAGGTTATGTTGTGACACCCCCATGTGCTCACAAGAGAGGAGAAAACTGAACAAGTTCACCCTTCTGTTCATGAAGCATTTACCCAGTGCCTACAATGCACTATGTTAATCATGCTTCTGAAAATACATTGTAAATATACCAGGTATGCTCAAAAGTGCTCCATGGCTGTTACAGGCAGAAGCTCAAAAGAAATATGACTCATTTTTCTAGAAATTCAACCTTTTTAAAGGGAAGAGAGTGTCCTTCCCATGTTAAACAAAGATACATTGGGAATAGAATGCAAAATGTATATAAGTTTTAGGAACAGTGAAGAGTTCTAAGAGATTGCCCACTTTGGACTGGCAGCTACCTTGGCTTAACTCTCAGAACTCCTGAGGCCAGTCCTGAACTGGGAACACTCTATACCTGAAAATATGTCAAATGTTACCTATTACATAAGAGTGTAGGTTCAAGAATCAGAGTACCTGAGTGTACCTGATTGATCTGTTTTTGGTCCTCTCTCCTGCCCCATTCTCCAAGTGCACTAGACTTCTTTCTGTTCCCATACTCTCTTTCATCCTGGCTGGAATTCTTTCCCTAGATCTTCTTATGTCTGGTCTGTCTCAACATTGAGTTTTTCAGCTTGCCTTTCACTTTTTCAAAACTTCTTTGACTCTCACATCTAAAGTCACCTTCTTGTACCATATTTACTATATTCAATACTATATTTAATTTGTTTTTCACAGCATATATGGCTATTGAAACATTTATTTTTATTCATTGCTTATATCTATTAAAGGAATTTAAGCATCCAAGATCAGGAAACTTGCCCTTGTTCACAGGTTTATTCCTAATCCCCAGAACAATTAGGGTTTAGGCCTAACATATGGGCACTTAATAACATTTGATAAATGAGTGAATGAATTTTAACATGAGCAAATCATTTACAGCTTACCCTGTCAACCTCAGTTTCTACATATATTAAAAGTGGAAAAGCATAGTTTTTTTATAGTGTCATCATGAAGACTTACAAAACATATATAAAATGCTTATAAGAGTGTCAAGCATATAATAAACACTTAGCACATGTGAATTATTCTTATAACAAATACACACATAGGAAAATGTGTGCAACAACAAACACTTTATTTCTGTATTTCACAGAGACTGTATCGAACAGGTAATCTAAATTAAAAATGCACAGATTCTTTTAATCCATCTCTTCAAATCACTACTAAGCAGCAAGTCCATTTATGTTGGTCTTGTCACTGTGTACATAAGTTGAATTATTCCCAGAATAGTGTGCATCTTAATATTCCTCCCTTATAAGAAGCTATAAGACATAAGCAATGAAATGAAAGACAGTGGCTATAATGAATAACAGCAAGAGCATGGGCAGAAAGCTGCTTCACTCTGTTAATGTTATAAATGCTAGTGCATTGTAGATGTGCTTGTTTATGTTTATGTGTCTGGTGCAGACCACTCGCACAGAAAAAATGACAGTGATGCTTGCCATTTTTTATTTGAAATTACAAAGCCTATAATTGAACCTGCTTCACTCATATAGAAACTAGTTCATGGATTCAGTATCGAAACTTCCCTCTTTAGACTATCTCCCATGTTAATAAAAACATTTTGGTATAGTGTGGGCATTTTACTCTAAAATCCTTTTCTTTAAAAAGTATGTCCAAAATTCAAGATAGTGCTGTCCTCAAAAATGAGATTGGGAGACTTCCCTCATCTTGAACTTTTTGAAATAGTTGAGAAGGAGAGGTGTTAGTATTTCTTTCAATGTTTGGTAAAATTTACCAGTGAAGCCATCCAGTTCATGGCTTTTGTTTTTTAGGATTTTCTTGTTTGTTTGTTTACTTCTTCCATTTCCTTGGTTGTACTCACTCTGTTCAGATTTTCTGTTTCATCTTGATTCAGCCTGGTGAGATTACATGTTTTTTATAAATTTATTCATTTCACACAGACTGTCCAATTTGTAGGCAGGTAGTTGTTCTTAATATTTTCTTGTAATTCTTTGTATTTCTGTGGTATCAGCTTCTACTTCACCTTTTTATTTTTGATTTTATCTATTTAGGTCCTTTTTCTTTTTTCTTGATGAGTCTGGTTAAATGTTTATTAACCTTATTTACCTTTTCAAAGAGCAAGTTCTTGATTTCATTGGTCTTTTGTAATTTTGGGGGTTCTATTTCATTTTTTTCTGCTCTAGTGTATTATTTTATTTCCTCTACTAACTTTGGGCTTTGTTGTTCTTTTTTCTAGTTCCTTTAGCTGTAAGATCAAGTTGTTTATTTGATTTTTTTTGAGGCAGCCTGTATTGCTATGAATTATCTTCTTAGGGCAGCTTTTGCTCTGTAATATAGATTTGGGATTGTTGTGTTTTCACTTTCATTTTTTTCCTGTACCTTTTCCCCTCTCTCCCTCTTCCCTTCCCACTCCCCCACTGTTAACCCTCCATGTGATCTCCATTTGTGATTCTGATCCTCTTCTAGTTGTTTGCTTAGTTTGTTTTAGTTTTTGTATATTTTTAGGTTCAGTTTTTAAGAATTGTTAGGTTGTTGTCATTTTACTATTCATATTTTTTTTTTTTTTTTTTTTTTTTTTTTTTTTTGATCCTGTCTTTGTTTGCTTTTGTTTGTTTTTGTGTTTGTTGTCCTTTCATGTTCATGTTTCTTTACTTCTTTTTCTTAGATAAGTCTCTAACATTTCATATAGTAAGGGTTTGGTGATGATGAACTCCTTTCACTTGACCTTGTCTGGAAAGCAATTTATCTGCCTTTCCATGCTAAATGATAGCTTTGCTGGATAGAGTAATCTTGGATGTAGGTCCTTGCTTTTCATGACTTTGAGTACTTCTTTCCAGCCTCTTCTTTCCTGCAGGGTTTCTTTTAAGAAATCAGTTGACAGTCTTATGGGAACTCCTTTGTAGGTAACTGTCTCCTTTTCTCTTGCTGCTTTTAAGATTCTTTCCTTATCTTTAATCTTAGGGAATGTAATTATGATGTGCC
This sequence comes from Artibeus jamaicensis, assembly GCF_021234435.1. Classification (NCBI taxonomy): domain Eukaryota; kingdom Metazoa; phylum Chordata; class Mammalia; order Chiroptera; family Phyllostomidae; genus Artibeus; species Artibeus jamaicensis. The sequence continues at coordinate 17,333,536 of NW_026522025.1, read as the reverse complement.
TTGGTGTGTTTTTCTTTGGGTCCAACTTCTTTGGGACTCTCTGAGCTTCCGGGAAGTCTATTTCCTTTGCCAGATTGGGAAAGTTCTCCTTCATTATTTGTTCAAGTAATTTTTTACATTTCTTCCTCTTCCTTTTCTCTTTCTGGCATACCTATGATGCAGATGTTGGAATGTTCAAAGTTGTCCTGGACAAAGTTGTTCCTAAGCCTCTCCTCATTTTTTTTGAATTCTTGTTTCTTCATTCTGTTCTGGTTGAATGTTTATTTCTTCTTTCTGGTCCAAACCATTGATTTCAGTCCCAGTCTCCCTCCTTTCACTGTTGGTTTCCTAAATACTTCCCTTTATTTGACTTTTCATAACCTTCATTTTTTCCTCTATTTTGTGACCATACTCAACCAATTCTGTGAGCATGCTGATTACCAGTGTTTTGAACTGGGCATCTGATAGTTTGACTATCTCTTCACTTGTATTTTTTCTGGAGCTTTGATCTGTTCTTTCATTTGGGCCATTTTTTTTGTCTCAGTAGGCCAGTTACATGGTAAGGGGCAGAGCCTTAGTTATTCACCAGGATAGGGCAATCAACTTCATTGTGCTGTGGTGCTGTATGTGGGGGAGGGGTCTGAGATAGAGCAGTGCCACTCGCTCCGCTCTCTGCCAGCTTTCATCACTTCTGGTGCTACCCACAAGCAAATTGGGCCCTTCTGGTGCTGATTCCCTGTGGGTGGTTTTGTGTACATTCTAGGACCCTGTGGTTCGTTGAAAGATCCAACAAACTCTCCTATGAGGCTGGGAGTTTCTCCTGCTGCCTCAACCCTAACAGGTTTTTTCAGTCTGAGGTTTTTAGGCTTTATTTCTCCATGCTGGAGCCCTGGGTTGCATGGTCTGTCTCACTCCCCAGTTGTTCCTCCTGGTTTATCCACATGCATTGTGAGAGTGCCTAACCTGCCAGCCACATCTTGCCACAAGTCCTCTACCCCTGGCTTCCCATCTCTGCCTCTCCTACTGGTCTGGATGAATGTTTCTTCTATAACTCCTTGGTTGTTGGGCTTCCACACAGTTCAATTTTCTGTCAGTTCTTGTTGTTTTTTGTTTTTAAATTTGTTGTTGTCCTTCTTTTGGTTGTGTGAAGAGGCAAAGTGTACTAACCTACACCTCCATCTTGGCTGGAAGTCTCCACTTACATTTACTCAAGGTATCTTTTGATTTTTTGCCTTGATCTCATTTTAAACTCATTTATTCTTTAGTAACATGTTACTTAGGCTCCATGTGTTTTTCAGTTTTTAACTTGTAATTGATTTCTAGTTCCATACAGCTGTGGTTGAGAAGATGCTTGATATGATTTTAATCTTTATTAATTTATCGAGTATTGTTTTGTGTCCTAACATGTGGTCTACTCTATAAAATTATCTATGTGCACTTGAAAAAATCTATATTCTGTTCCTTTGCTATGAAATACTCTAAAAATATCAATTAAATCCATCTAGTTTAATGTGTCACTTAATGCCCTATTTCCTTGTTGATTTTCTGGCTGAAAGATCTGTCCACTGATGGCAATGGGGTATAAAGTCCCCTACTCTGACTCTTACTGTTGATCTCTCCCTTTATGTCCATCAATTAAGTTATTTTTAGTTAGCCATTAATTTAATCACTAAATATTTCCAGTTAGGTCAGAAATAAGGAGCACTGATATCACTCATTTTTCAATAGCTTCATGTTGAAGGGTCAACAAATGGCATTGATTGTATTACTTCAATATTACAAAATTTCAATAGCATTCTAAGTTTTGTTGTCATTCACTAGTATTTGCACATCTATCATTATTTTCTCAAAATGTGAATTCTTGGTATAGTACTTTTTTAAATCTTCCACAACATACAAAAAAATTATACATAGAGCAAATAAAAAGTCACTCTAAGTGACAGGAAATTAATGACTTCTGAGATTGGGTCCTGTCATAAGCTTTTTCTGCTAAAGTGCTTTTTTCCTCTCTGAAATATAATTTAAAGCTGAAACTGATCTCTCCTCCAAGTCTGAGAACAGTAATGAGAGGGTTAAGTAGTTCAATTATTTACAAGTGTAATTGTCCACAATTTTAAGTAAGCAAATATCCTGCTTTTCAGAATCTACAGGAAGGATAGGAAATATTAACTATTAGAGCTGAAGGAAATCAAGCTTCCTTTATCACATTTCACTCATGGAAGCTTCATACACTTTCCCCTGAGAGAAAACAAGGGTCTTAGAGTACAAGAAAAATAATTGCATGATGCTAGGAACTACTGTGAGTAGGGGCCAGCTCAGAGAACTGAGGAAGTTCAGCATTGAACTCTCGTTTTGACCAGCTTATAATAGTAGCTGTATTATAACCTAAGTAACTTTTGAAGTCTACTGGACTGTGTGCTCTCAGTTTCTGTGCACTACAACTAGAATCTTATCATAAATTCTGTTTCACTTAAGCTAGTTCAAAAAGGTTTATTTCACTTGAAACCAATGCATTCTAAGATTATAGTAATCAACTCAGAAGTTAAATCCTTTAGGGAAAGATGTACTCCCCCTTTTGAGGATTGAGCCTCTGGCTCTGGGAGAGCTGCAAAATGTACACTTGCCTTAAGATAAAAAGTTAAGCTTCTCTGATTACCTCCAGGCTACTTTGCCAAATGGCACACTAAACAGCTAGAACCTGCAAGCTGTTTTCTTGGTGCAGGTGGCCTTTCCACAACAGGTCAATTTGACAATGAAAAATCACTTCTCAAAATTAATTCAACACACTCCATTGGCCTTATGTGGATTTCAAAAGAAAAATTTTTGAGATATATAATCATATGCCTTGAACAAAAGGGTTCAGTAATTTGTCTTCAGCAGCTAGTACTCTTAATTCATTCAATTCAATTTATTTGAAGCCTGAGTGTGTATGTACTCCTGTGTGATCTGGTTAAGGAACCAAGAAAAAGGTAACTTCCCTTGGGAAATTTGTATGTTTTGAGTCTACATTTCTCCACTGAAATAAATCAATTTATATTTATTTGTTATTTCACTCCTTTATCTTCATTGAATAAATCATCTTTGGAGCCACAGTCCTTAATTTTCAGGCAATACCACCCAGGCAAGTAAAAGCCATCTGACTTGTTCAGTGATCCAGGGAAAACAATTTCTTTTGTAAACTGAGAAATTTCAAGAGAAACGTAGAGAAAAGAAAGGAAAAGGAAAGGAAAGAAACCCATGCGTGACTATAAATGAAAGAGACTCTTGAAGCTGTTTTCAATCTCAAACAGCTATGATTCTGACCCCAAAAGATAAATGTATGAAAACAAGAAAGAACACCTTCATCTGAATGAAAAAGAAAGCCCATCCACTGAAGATAAATGATTCATGAAATATTTTTTGCTGTCGCTACCTTTAAATCTTATCTGCAATAAAAATGGGGTTTTTTGAATGAGAAATTAGAGTTGGAAGATTTCTCCATGTGTGTTAATATCTTTCTTTTTTTCTCTTTTGGTTCATTACAAATGGGTCTTTCTTCCGCAAGAAGTAGCTTAAACAACAATAAAATGATGCAGCTAATGGGCAGTTATTAACAGTTGAGCTTTGGAGTTGGCTTGGTTTCATTTCAAATAGCTGTAATATTAAGCAAATTTTTAGAAAATTCAGGTTTCTTATCTGTAGACTGAGGAAAATAGTATATATCTCTTAGGGCTGCTGTAAGGACTAAAGGAAATAATTCATGCAAAAATGTTTGAACTTCTAACCATTTTTATTAATATAAATTCAATCATTCATTCAGCAAGTACTTGCTGAGTAAGCCTATATGCCAGTCACTGGGGCTTTGGAAGATACAACATCAGTGAGCAACAGATATAATTCTTTCCTTAAGATAGCTTACTTACTAGTGAGACACAAACATTAAAAATGAATAATTAAATATGTTATATTATAATATTTAAAAGTGATCTTTTCTATGAAGAAAAAAATGTTCATTTGAGTAGCGATTTTTTACCAAAAAGCCATATCATATTAAAAACATTGCCTACCTAGGAGAAATTACCTGGTTTGATGACAGAATAGTGACCCTAATAGTGTGTGTCACTTACAATCTTGTCTCACTGACCAGCCAAACTTGGCTCAAGGAAAATGGAAGTTGAAGAGCATGATGGAAGTCAAACTATTAGGAGCTTCGCATATTGTAAATTTTGAAATCTTGGTATAAGCACACTGAAAATAAGAAAATTTGGACCTATTAAAATATGGTTGCTAATTCTAGATTTGGTACTGTTTTTGAAGTTAAGGAAATAAAATTGTAACTGGGCAATAGTTGTGAAATTAATCAACACTCTTTTTCCCCTAAACTTCATATTTAAAGAGCATTTATAATAATTATTATATATACTTATAGTTAATAATATAACACATATAATTAATAATAGTGACAATAAAATGCTATAAAATCACTAACATTTATTAAAAACCATGTACCACATTTTTGCTAAACCCTTCAAAAGCATAATGTCATTGAATTCTTAAGACAGTATCTTTTATGTGCTATTATCATTCTTAATTCATAAATGAAGAAATTAAGCCTTAAAGAAGTTCGATGTCTTCCCCAAGGACACATAGCTGGTAAAGATGAGTGTCAAATGCTGCTATACTGATTTCAGAGCTCTAAAGTGCTTTGCTAATGCCCTCTGTTCTTACTGGATTATGACCTTTTACAATATTACATATTTGAGATAATATCATTGATTCATCACTTTATCATATTAGACATCTTATATATCATGTCCCCCTTAATTATCTGAAAACAATTATGAGGTATGTATTAACAAGCTATTGGTAGATAACAAACCATCCCAAAAGGCAGTGTAAAATGACAATATGTTTTTTTCCTTGATTGTGGGTTTTCAGGTCAGGCTGGGAGTCATCTGATTTAGTTTGGGCTCAGTTGGGGTTGGTTCCAAGCCACAGATTATCCCGCTCTACATGCCTTTCGTTCTCTTTGGACTATTTGGCTAATTTGAGTGTGTGTTTCTCATGATTATGATAGAAGCACAGAAGAGAAAGTCCAAATATGCAAGCATATGCAAATCTTTTGTTCTCATCAGGCCACCAAAATTCCTTTAGACAAAGTAAGTTACTTGGTCAAGGTCAACATCAGTGAAGTGGGAAAATGTATTTGGCCTTATTGAGAGCAACTGCAAAGGCTCATGACAAAGAAAGTAGATATTAAGAAGATAAAGATTTGGTGACTATAATGCAATGTACCACAGATATCTACAGTGGTATTAACTTTACATACTGATAAAGAGTTAGAGACTTAGGTTGCTTAACAAATTTGATTTTGCTTAGTTAGTTCTTAACCAAAACAGTATCCTTTTTCTGTCTATTCTCAAAAAAGAAAGGGCTTTCTAGTATTTGGAGATGTTAAGGAAGAAAAAAGAAGGAGCTTGAGAGTTTATAGTGTATGCCTTTAATCTTTCTCTGTGTCCTTCCCAATACCTAATCTTGTTCTCTTTCTATAACGCATGGTTAATAATCATATGATGATCAAAAAGTAGCCATATAATACTCCAATTAAACCAAAGGCAAATGCACAAAAGTGATGTTGACATTTTTATAGGCTAATTTTCTATACTAATGGAGTTTGTATAAAAAGAATTTTAATGACTAATACAAAAGAAGAGTGGGCCATTGAACAAACATATACATATTTTTATGGAAGAGAGATGATTAAAATGAAATATTGGCATTCCTTAAGTAGGGTTATTAAAACAAGCAATTTAGCAAAGGTTTTTATTCTCAAATTTTACTAGGAAACAAATAAACACATAAACAAAAAACCCAGATAAATCATGATTATAGTCTTGTGCTGTCCACAAGGGGGCAAATTTGGACCTTCATTTCTAATCCTCCTAGAAATGTAAATCTGGGGCTTGCACTCTCAGCTCGGTAGTTTTCAGTATAATTAATACCAAGAAAATATGCTGTGGTGCACATACAATTCTTCTACAACTGAGTGAGATCATTTGGGTCCACTGTACTACAATTATATTGAAACTAGTAAGCATATACAAAAAATATTAAAGGAAGGTGAGAAGCCAGAAATGGCATATGAAGAATGTGATTCAGCAACCAAAGCAGCAATAACCAACACTTATAAAATACTTACTATAAAATAATTGATGATATTGCACTATTATAATCTGCATTAACACATTCAGCCCTACTAAGAACACTTTATTTGTTCATATATTGATAAATACATAGTGACCTTCTACCCATCCCTTATTAGACCCCATGCTAGTTGGCAATATGGTCATAAACAAAATAAGCAGTCACTATCCGCACAAGGCTATAGTTGAACCAAATAATCATAAAAATAATTATAACACTGCAACTCTGTCAAGAGCTGTTAGATAAACTCAATCAGTAATTCATCTGGTTGAAGAGATTACAAAATACTTCTCTGTGGAAGTAATTTGATTTGAGATCTGAAGGACAAGAATGATTTAATTATGGGGAAAAGAATATTTGGTCAAAGGGAACAGCACATATATGCAAAGATAAGGCAGAGGAGAGGAGGAGCTCTGGCCTCTGGAGTGCAGAGTGAAGGAAAGCAGAAAAAGAGGAGGCTGGTGAAAAGATGGTGGCCAGACAATGCAAGACCTGGTAGATAGAGCAAAAGCTTTGTCTTTATTCTAAGTATGATGGGAAGCCGTTGAAAAAAGCCAGAGAAAGAACAATGGGCAGGTAGACATCAGATTTTTTCAACTGTCTAGCTGCTATATGAGATAAGATTGGATAGAATGTGGGAAAGATGAATGCAGATTGGCTACTTCAATAACTATTGCAGCTGTCTAATCAAGAAATGATTGTAGGTGAAACTGGAGGGGATGGCAGCACAGGTAAATGTGGTACTCCAATCCTCCCACAATCACGTAGAAATTACAACTAAACTATAGAACAGCCATCATTCAAAACTGCTTGAAATCTGGCTGAACGGAAGTCCTACAACAAGAGATTTAAGGAAGTCACATCGAGGCAGGTAGAAGGGACAGAGATGGGAAACAGGGTGGTACCAAATATGCATTTGGATCAAAATCAGTAGGGATAGCTCATCTGCTGAGTTACCCTCTGAGAAGCAAGGGGTCCCAGCCCCACTCCAGGCCCCCTATCCTAGGGTTTCAGTGCCAGGAGGAGAAGTACCCATAGCTTCTGGCTGTAAAAATCAACTGGAATTGAGGGTGAATAAGACAGAGGGCTTCTAGAGTCTTAAGCATTCCTTTCAAAGCATCTGGCATGCACAGACTCACCCCCTCTGAGCTCCAGTGCTGGGGTACCAAGGACGTACAGGGGGGAAGTGAGTTTTTTGGCATTGGGGTGAGAGTTGGAGTGGCAGCTTTCTCCCAGCAAGACGTGCTGGCAAAGGCCACTGTTCCTCTTCTGGTCTCTCCCCTAGTGGAGCCAGCAGGTGACATATCCAAGGCCCTTGATCATCCTGCCTCACACTGCTAGCCCAGCCCTGGTGATTCCCTGAGACCTTGCCCCACCTGACTTGTGGGACCAGTGGCTTTTTCATACAAATGGCCAGTCTCGGCTCATGTTTTAGACTTTCCTAAAATCTCTTAAGCAAGCAGTGGTGGGGGAAGGGGGCAGATATTTCATGAAAATGGAAACAAATAAACAAGCAAACAAAGAGTGAGGGTAGTAATACTTAATACCAAATAAAATAGGTATAAAACAAAGGCTATATAACAGGCAATGAAAAAGAACCCAGCAAAATTCCAATTTGGGGATTTATCTGAAGGAACCCAAAACAGTAAATTGAAAAAGCATATATAGGTATATGTTCATCATCATTTACAAGGGTCAAGATATAGAAGCAACCTAATTAGTATATCAGTAGATAAAGAAATGATGCATATATACAATGAAATATGACTCAGCCATAAAAAAGACTGAAATCTCGCCATCTGCAACCTGGATGGACCTAGAAGGTATTATGCTGAGTGAAGTAAGTCAGAGGAATATGAATGACATATAATTTCACTTATGTGTGAAATCTAAAACACAAAAAAATTAATAAGAAGAACAGAAACAGACTCATTTATACACAGAACATTTTGGTGGTTGCCAGATAGGAGATTGGAAGGAAGAGTGAAAAAAGTGAAGGGATTAAAAAGTACAAATTGTTAGTTACAGAATAGTCAAAGGAATGTAAAATAGAGAATAGGGAATATAGTCAATAATATTCTAATAACAACGTATGGTGTCAGATGGGTACAGATTTATCAGAGTTAGCACTTAGTATGTTGTATAGTGTCTAACCACTGGGATATAGATCTGAAACTAATATTTTAGATCAACTGTAGTTAAAAACTATCTAAAGTTAAAAAAGAAATGATTATAGCTTAGACTATTATGATGGCGGTTGAGATAAAAAATATCATATTTTGAAATTCTAAGACATACAAAATTTTAACATCTGTGATACCAGGATGTTTCATATAGTCTCTGTGCTGTATTGACTGTCCAGTTGTCTTTGCCTGTTCAAGTACATGGGAATTTGCCAAATCGGAAAGATAACAGAGCAACACTCTTAGAAATGGTATCCAGCCAATGTTATGGGGGCACAGGTGACAAATTTGTGCAAAGAAAACAGATTCTCTAGAATTCTCAAGTGATGTGTCAGTGCATACATTGGTAGCACTTTTTCTTTCTCATGAATACTTAAAGTAATGTGCATGTTACAATTGATGGGATTTTACATTCATTGAAATAAGACCAAAGGGTGTGTGAAATTAGACCAACAAAGACTAGTTAGGAATTGACTATGGAAAATAAAGGAGAAAGATGACTCTTAATTTCTTGGTGTGGTTCAGTTGTTGAATGGTAATGTTATTCACCAAACCAGGGAGACATTTAGGAGAGCATAAGGGTTAAAAATATGAATTCAATATTGGCTATACTGAATTTGAAATAACTTTGAGACACAAAAAATATAGGTATCTAAGAGATAATTTAAAATATTGATCTAACTCAGAAGTAAATATTACCTTATGAACAAAGAGGTTAATACCATACAAATATGATTTCCATTTAACTGGGAAACTACTTGAAATTAGAGGAATTAGAAAAACCATCAAAGGCCATATAATTTATAGGTGGAAGAGACTGGGTAGGTCTGACTACGGTGATCTATAGGCTAAGTAAGACACACTCGTAACAAAACCTGGACTAACGAATCATCAGAGTGTAAACAACTGATTAACAAATATATGAGAATATATTAAACTTTTTGATCTCAAAAGTAATTAAAGAAATGAAAACTAAAATAAAAATGGAACACTGTTGTTTTTCACATTAATAAAAACAGAAGAATAAATTAACTTATTAATTTAATGAAATTAAGTATCATCAGAAATTGATTATTGGCCTTGGCTGGTGTGGTTCAATGGACTGAGTACTGGCCTGTGAAGCACAGGGTCACTGGTTTGATTCCCAGTCAGGGCACATGCCTGGATTGCAGGCCAGGTCCCCAGTAAGGGACACATGAGAGGCAACCACAACAGGGATGTTTCTTTCCCTTTCTCCCTCCCTTCTCCTCTGTCTGAAAAAAATAAAATAAATTTTAAAAAATCTTGAAACAAAGAAGAAATTGATTATAAATTATTTTTATTGGAGAAAACTGACACTTAAGACCAATAAAAATAAAACAAATTGTGACACGAAGGAACACATGAGTCAAATACATGTAAATAATTATTAATTATGAGTAGGCAGGTAGTACTTTCGCCATTTTCTAGCCTTGGGTAGCATTCTACATTTTCTTCTTTTATCTCTTTTCTTTGATCTTTTCTCTTTCTTCCTTTTTCTTCTCTTCTTTTATTTTTTCTTCTTTTCTTTTTGAGGAGTGGACAACAGGAAGAGAGCACTAGCTTTCTTTCACTACAGTGTTTTCATAGCCACCGTTCTTGGCCCATGTTCAGGATCCTGGGACCAATTTCTCATTCAGACACCTTCAACTATCCCTCATGTCAAGAGCCAGTTGAGATGACATCAATCAATGCCCAGCATAAACATTGTCATCTAGTGAGCTTCAGCCTGTCTGAACAGATGGGGCTTAAGTCTCTGGACGCATTATTTATCTTCCAATCCCTTCCTCTCCTCTGGCAAAACACTTGGACACAGTCACAGTTAAACACCAAATGGCCTGTATTTTTGTTCACAGATTGCACATTGTCCTTTTCTTTCTTTTGGAACCTAGTTTTAGCCACTTATCATCTTTACAGAACTGACTCAAGATTTGTGTGACTAATCCACACCACTAAATGATCTGCTAAGGGGTAATCTTTGGCAATTCTGAATTTTATCTGGAATTCCTGGTAAAGATGAAAGTCTTGGCATTGAAAACTCTAGGATGTGAACCCTGTCTTCATCCTATGTGGCTGAAATAAACCAGAATACTGATTTCTGGTTTTCTGTGATGAATTTTTGTTAAGGGGAAAGGACAGTTAATTCAAATTATCGGAAATCTCATGACATGTATAGAAGAGACCATGGTTTTCTAACCCAGAAAAGTTGTCAAAAATTTTAATTTAGGTGTATAGATCTGATAGTAAAATTACCTTGTTCATCCCTTTCATTATTATGAAACTAGCATCTTTTTTATGAAGAATTTTATTTTTTTTTCTCAGGTCTGTAGTCAACTCAATGTCACTCTCCTTGAAGTATAAGTAGCAATACTGGGCTCCCAATAATATTTATTAGTAGAAGTATACAAGGAATAAAAACAGAAGACTGAAAGAGTGGCTGATGGTTTTTACATGATCATGTTGTGCATATTTTAGCTAACATACTTGATAGGCTGCTAAAAAATGGCACTGCTACATCACGGGACATTATGGACTGAAAGTTTCAAACTGGGACATACAATTTGGATTCAGCTTTCAGATGACATTTGCCAATCACAAAGTTCATCAATATTGTTACTAAAAGATTAGTTACCACAATAAAAGTTGGGAGAATTTCAAATAAAATTGAAAACATTTGCTGTGGAAGCAACCAGCCTATTTTGACCCATGTTAAGCTAACTAAGCTCATATAGTACTTATAAATTATTTAAAAATTTACAGTATTAGCTATGTTTTTTAAAACCTCTTCATTTTTTCAATTATATTAATGTAATTTTTTCCTCTTAATTTATCTTCCCAGTTTATTTTAATTTTTGTGCATGTTGAATCCCTTAACATAAATACCAAGTTCCTTCATTTTTCATTACTCAAGGATATACATTTTTCCATATATACTGCTTTTTCTATATGTTATATACATTTTGATATAAGATATTATCCTGTTTTTATGTTATAATTTAAATTTTGTCTGGATTGTTAATCTAATGTAACTATTAGTGACTGAAATTGCTAAGATTTTTAACATTCAAATTGTTTCTTTGTTTTTATTTAATTATATATATATATTTTTTATTTTTAAAGATTTTTATTTTTATTTATCTTTAGAAGGGAAGGGAAGGAGAGAGGGAGAGAAATATCAATGTATGGTTGACTCTGGTGTGTCCCCTGCTGGGAACTGGCCAGGCATGTGCCCCAACTGGGAACCAAACTGGTTGTTTGGTTCACAGACCCACACTCAATCCACTGAGCTACACCAGCCAGGGCTTAATTATATTTTTTTGATTTGTCGTTACAGTTGTCCCAATTTTTTCCCCTTTCCCTTCCTCCACCCTGTACTCCCAACTCCCTCAGGTGATTCCCAGATCATTGTTCATGTCCATGGGTCACGTGTATATGTTCTTTGGCTACTCCCTTCCCCATACTGTACTTTACATTCTGATGGCCATTAAATAATTACCTATTTGTACTTCTTAATTTCCACGCCTCTTCACCCATTCCCTCATAACCCCTTCTGATCTGGCAACCATCAAAACCCTCTCTATATCCACAATTCTCTCTGTTCTCTTGTTTGCTTAGTTTGTTTTTAGATTCAATTGTTGATAAACATGTATTTTTGCCATTTTATTGTTCATAGTTTCGATCTTCTTTTTCTTAAATAAGTACATTTAACATTTCATTTAACAACAGTTTGGTGATGTGATGATGATGTGATGATGAACTCCTTTAGTTTTGTCTCGTCTGGGAAACTCTTTATCTGCTCTTCAATTCTAAATGACAGCTTTGCTGGGTAGAGCAATCTTGGCTGTAAAGTTCTGCTTCTCATGACTGAATATTTCTTCTCAATTCCTTCTAGCCTGCAAAGTTTTTTTTGAGAAATCAACAGACAGTCTTGTGGGAACTCCCCTGTAGGTAACTAAGTGCTTTTCTCTTGCTGCTTTTGAGATTCTCTCTTTATCTTTAATCATTGGCATTTTCACTATGATGTGGCTTGGTGTGGGCCTCTTTGCATCCATCTTGTTTGAGATGCTGTGTACTTCCTGGATTTGCATGTCTATTTCCTTCACCAAATTAGGGAGATTTTCTTTAATTATTTTTTAATAGATTTCCAAATTTCTTGCTCTTTCTTTTCTCATTCTGGCATCCCTATGATATTAATGTTGGAACATTTGAAATTGTTTCAGAGGCTGCTCACACTATCTTTATTTGGGGAGGATTCTTTTTCCTTCTAGTTGTTATTGGTTGTTTTTTGCTTCCTTACATTACAAACCATTGATTTAATTCTCAGTTTCATCCACTGTACTATTGTTTCCCTGTAAATTAGCATATCCTTAGTTTCTGACTGGATCTTTTTTTAAAATATTTTTATTTATTTATATTTATAGAGAAGGGAAGGGAAGGGGAAAAAGAGGGAGAGAAACATCACTGTGTGGTTGCCTCTCATGTGGCCCCTACTCACTTGGTCAACAACCCAGGCATGTGCCCTGACTGAGGATCAAACCAGAGACCCTTTGAGTCACAGGCTGACACACAATCCACTGCACCACACCAGCCAGGACTGACTGGATCTTTTTTATGCTGTGAGGTCCTCACTAAATTTCTTATAACCAACGTTTTGAACTCTGCAGTTGATAGATTGCCCATCTCTATTTTGTTTTGTTCTTTTTACGAAATTTTGATCTGTTCTTTCATTTGGGCCATGTTTCTTTGTCTCATTTTGGCAGCCTCCTTGTGGTTGTTTCTACGTATTAGGTAAAGCTGCTATGACTCTGTGTCTTGGTAGTGTGGCCTAATGTGTCAGGTGCCCTGTAGGGCCCAGTGGCACAGCCCTTTTATCACCCAAGCTGGGTATTTGAGGTGTGCCCTTTGTGTGGGTTGAGTACACCCTCCTGGGTTGAGGGCCTGGGGGCCTGGTGTAGGTCTTGGACTCCTCACTCCTGAGATATCCCTACCAAATTCCTATCCACATGGGTGTGGGGCTGGCCTATTCTGTGTCTGCACCTCTCCTACCAGTCTAGATGGATGTGGTTCCTTCAATTCCATAGTTGTCAGTCTTCCATTCAATTCAATTTCTGGTGTTCCTGAGTGATGGTTGTTTTATATTTTAGTTGTAATTTTGATGTGGTTGTTCAAAGAGGGAAGCCATGTTTGCCTATGCCTCCATCTTTACTGGAAGCATCTTTACTAATTTTTTTAAATTCTGAAGAGGTCTCCTAAAATCTTCGGTTATAAATTCACAATTAAACCTTTTTCATTTCTTCCTATATGAGCATTTTTATTTTTTTCCTGGTAGATTTTAGAAACGATTTTATTTTATTTTTAATCATATTTTATTGAACCTAATTAACAAAACAAATGAGAAAAATAGAACCAGAGGCATGGAATAAGAAACAAACTGACAGTGACTAGAGGGGAGGGAGGAGAGGAAAAATGGTGGAAAGAAGGGGAAGAAGGGTAGGTCAAGAAACATGGTGAGACCCATGGCAATGGACAACAGGATAGGGACTGACTGAGGAAGCAGGGGGTGGTTGGGTCAGGGGAGATCAATAGGGGAGAAATTCACACAACTGCAATTGAGCAAAAACAAAAAACATATGAGTATTTTTAATAGTTATATCTGTGTAGTTAGGTGCTATATTGATTAGAGTATATAAGTTTATGATTCTCGTGTCAGAATTGAATTTTGCCTCTTATTATTACATAGTGACATATTTTAGCCATTGTGCTTTTAGTATTAAATGCCATCTTGTCTGATAGTATTATTATTTTCATTGTGGGTATCCATTTATAGAAGTTTGTTAGTAGCTGTGTGCCTAGCTGTACTAGTTAAGATATGGCTTAAACTCCTCTAAATATATACCCAGTTATTTCCATCTCATAAATGTAGAGGGAGGTGAGCACAGTTGAGTTTGTGGCTCAATGGTGCTGAAGTCCAGGGCTTCTATCTCCTCAATTCACAGGGTCCAACTTGTGTTCTAAGATAGCAATGTCTCTTCTTCCATTGCATCCACATACAGCTAACTGGATGGAGAAAGAACAAATGGTGGTCAGGGCATCCCTTCTCAGGAGAGTTACTTGCAAGCTGGGAATATCACTTCCATTTATATCCACTGATCAATATTTCATTTTATTAACTTTTCCTCATCTTTGCTCAGTTAACCCAGCAATTCATTCATTTTTCTCTCACCCCAGATAATTTGTTACCCTATGTATTTCCTATGAAATACCCTATGTATTTTCAGATTTATAACCTCTATAATATAAATTGAAACATTACCAAATAATTTCTGCACAAAGATAATCTTGCATAATAAAAAATTCAACCTTAGCCCAAAAGGAGGTGTGGCCTTTGTCTTCATTTCCTTTGGAGTGACCTCTAAATTCAGAAATTTCTCAAGTAATAGGGGTAAGTTTGTTATTCATGGTTGAATGCTCTGATAATACTTGGTCATTTGTGCAAATGAGGTGATTCGTGGCAAACTCTTAGGTAGTTAATGTTAACAAGATGACTTGGGATAGCGGTTGGCCATATCAGAAAGACCAACCATGTGTTTGGAGGGTTGGGACTTTGAGCTGCATGATATAAGTCTGACCTCCAGGGAAGGATGGTAGTAATTGAGATTGAATTCAACCATACAGGCAATAACTCAATCAGTCATGCCTTCATGATAAAGCTTTCATGAAAAGTTGGTACACAAAGCTCAGATGAGTTTCCTGGGTGGCCATGACTCTGCACATCTTGCTACATGAGAGTAACTTATTTCTGAGGATATGGGATCTTCATGTTTGGAACCCTTATGTTCTGCCCTATGTGTTTCTTCTTCTTTTGGCTAGTTCTGATTTATAGTCTTTGCTATAACAAAAGTACCAACGTAGAGATATTGTATTCCTGAGTTGTGTGAGTTATTCTAACAAATTACTGAATTTGGTGATATCTGTGGAAACACCCAAATTTGAAGCAAGCTGGTCTGAAGCAAGGATGACCCATGAGACCTGCAAATTTTTAGCTGGTGTCAAGAGTCATGGACAGACTTGAAAGTCTTGGAGGATTGTGCCCTTAAACTGAGTTTGGCTAATTTGGGGTGCTCTGTTGCACTGTTTCTCCTCTACATAAATAATTAAGCTTGCAACAATACTTCCACAGCCCTGGCTCTTAAAGTCTCTCTTCCTCCAGATCAGGTCATAAAAATTTTTATATCTCCTTTCATTCCTGTCTCACCCCAACTCTAGTTAAAATCACTTATTACTGATATTTCTTGACTATTATTAGAATTTATCTTATATATACTTCCTACATTTTAGAAAACTTTTTTGATATTGCATTGCTATTCTCAAGTGATTTGTCGCTATACATTTAAATTTAACTGTAAGTTTTATTCTGTAATACTTGTACCTTCCCATTTATTTTTTTCCATCCTGGGTTTTTCGTTCCCTCTTGTTCTTTTTTTAATGATTCAAGTTCTCCATAATTTTCCTCTAATGTAGTAGATGGGTAATGATTATTCATCCCTGTTTCCTAGGAAGTCCCACTTGTTTTGGTGAAAGTATTGACAGTGCCATTTTTCACTTTCAGTTAGGATGATAAATTATTGCCAGTTCAGTTTTGCTAGCAATCCTAGTATATGCCTATTGTTGTGGCATCATTATTAATAGTGGTACTTTTACTGTCAATTAGAATGATAAATTATATATTATCCAATGTAAGGAGATACACATTCTAAATTTTGGATTACCTGTGTCTATCTCTCTTTTTCTTACATGTTAATACTTTGGCCAGATATAAGTTTCTGGGGTTATAATAATTACCTTTCATTTATTTAAATATATTATCCCATCATACTCTAGTTTATTTTACTTTTATAGACATTTTGATCTTTCTTACTGAAACTTTAAGAAATTTTTCCTTTTATCCTTAAATTTAGAAAGTTTTATGCTTAGGTACATATCCTTTTTTATCACTCATGCTAGAATTCAGTGCATCTTTTAAAATGATAAAATCTGGTCTTTCTTCAGCCTAGGCATATTTTTGTTGAATGGTTGTTAAATTAGTGTAACCCCATAGCTCTCCCTTTTTCTTTTTCTGGAAATTCTGTTGCTGGCATGTTGTATCCTGGGTCTATATTCAGAATCCCTTTTCCACCAACATCCCTGTTTAAACGACTTGCTTTGAGCTTTTCTTTATTTCTTCTAGGTTATCAATTCAGGTTTCAACAATAGTCACCCTCTTTTCAGTTTACTTATCTAATCATTCAGTTGGAAATCTTGTTTTGTTGGTGAATTTTTATTTCCAAAAAGTGATTTCTGTGTTTAATTTGAATCTTCTTAAGTGTTCATATTAGTGTTCTGTCCAGGTTGACATTTTTTTCCTCCAGCAGCTCTGTTTTGTTGGCCACCTTTCAGTAGTTCTCCCTTTGCATGTGTGAAACTCCCTTTAATATGTTATGATTTTTTTGGTTAGCTCTGTACGGTCAAGTTTTGGCCTCTGAAATTCCCTCACTGTGACAGGCTCACAATTTATGTGAGGCAAAACGATGTCTATCCCTGTGAGCTGACAGTGTACAGGGAAAGCCTGGACTTGATGATGCTGTGAGTGGTCAACAGAAGAAACTCTTCCAGATCCTTCTAACTTGTAACCTTAATCAGTCTCTTAACCCCTAACCGAAAACCAAATTTCATTCTCCTCCAAATTACTGACACTGTGGAAAGGATGAACAGAAAGAAAGAGAAGTAAATGGGCTTACCCTGAAAAGGACAGCTTGGGCCCACTTCCTGCTCCAGCTTCATGACAGGAAGAAGGAGAACAGAGAACAAATACCCACTGGCTGGTGAGGTCGGTTGCCATGCTCTATCTGGCCAATCTGGTTAATAATACTCCTTCTCAAAATTAATGGGAAAGTTGTCAGGACAGTGAAGAAACCATTCTTAGAACTGAGAGAAAAACCAGACACTTCATTTCCTCTAAAGACCTCTACCAGTTGCTAGAGTGAGGAGGGAGGTGAAAACAAATAAAATATAGTCTTTGTCATCAAGGATCTCAATGACTAATAGAGAAACCAGGCAGGTAATCTAGACTGGTAGAAATATAATGGGCCCTGGCTGGTGTGACTCAGTGGACTGAGTGCTGGCCTGTGAACCAAAGGGTCACCAGTTCAATTCCCAATCAGGACACTCGTGAGGGTTGCAGGCCAGGTCCCCAGTAGGGGTTGTGTGAGAGGAGGCCATACACTGATGTTATAATGTAGGAAGTCATAAAGTCTTGAAAGAGGAAAAGTTTTTATTATATTATATAATAAAATGTCAAATATCTGGTACCTATCCACTCCCATCCATTCAGTTTTGGGGAATGATTGATGTAGAAATTAGCAATTAAGGTTGAAAGGCCAAATCAAAGTTTCCATGTCCCCCCTTTTTTTTTTTATAAAGATTTTATTTATTTATCTTTAGAGGGGAAGGGAAGGAGAGAGGGAGAGAAACATCAATGTATGGTTGCCTTTCATGCATCCCCTGCTGGGAACTGGCCTGCAGGGAACCAGCCTGCAACCCCGGTATGTGCCCTGACTGGGAATCGAACCGTGATTGTCTGGTTCGCAGGCCCGCGCTCAATCCACTGAGCTACACCAGCCAGGGCTCCATGTCCCTTCTTACAAACTTGACAGAAACACAGCTGTATAAAAATTTTTAAAATTTATTTGGGATGCAAAATTGACCATTTTCTGCTATCAGCAAAGGCTTCCTATCAAAATAATAGTGCCAGTTTGAAAAGTACAACAACAAAGACAAAAATTGTCGGCAATCGAAACATCAAACCATCTAAAGTGGAAAACCAAAGGAAATTACTTTTTATGTCCAGTTATAATAACAATACAATCTGCTTTTTAAATTCAAAATTGGATTTCCTTATAACAGTTAAAGAGTTCTTTTCCCTTGAATTGATGGCTATAGTGATTGAGGACAATCTCAAACCAAGTTAAAAGTGTGATGTTCAGAATAAATTTACCTAGCTTTCTTGAAACAATTATAAAAACATTATAGATGGTAGGGGCATGTACCCTATGAGGAGAAAAATAATGTCAGTCAATTAGCATTTAAGTACTATTTTCTATGGCTATGCTTCTTATTTATTTCACCACATGTATATTATGTTATAAATTGTTTTTAGCAAAATTTAATTAGCTAGCATTTGTAAAGCTGTCTAAAGATGGGCTTTGTATAATTGCAAAACACTTTTTTTATTACAAAACATCATTATTTTCTCTGTGTTTGCTGTATATAAAGTTTTTTTTTTTTTTGTAAATTGCAGTAGAATCTCTCATTCTATATAGCTTTATAGGAAGAGTCAGGGGACTCCAGCACATCTAAAGAAACATTTTTAAGGAGTTAATTTCTGGCTTACACAACAATTTGCAGAGCTCAAATTATACACACACACACACACACACACACACGAAGCATTTCAAGGCTCTGAAAAAATCACACTATAGTCACTAAGCCAGGAGTTAATTTCTGGTTTACACAACAATTTGCAGAGCTCAGATTACGCACACACACAAAGCACTGAAAGCTCTGAAAAAATTAGGCTCTCTTCACTAAGTCAACTTGAGCACACCGGTGACATGGTGACCTCAGATTACAAAGCCCAGCATTGAAGAAGGAATGCTGCACAGTGTTCATGAGAAGATATGTAGTATGATTGAGACCTGGCACAAGCCAATCTGGTCATAGATAAAAGTAGCTGCCAGCAAATCAGAGGTGGCTCCTGTTTGTGACTCTCCATAACCTAGCTGCTAGGTTATAAAGAAAAAAAGTCACGGATTATTCCTCAGTCCTATCCCCCACATGGACATCGATTACTACTATGTATTAGCAAAGCTGGTACAGAGTGAGTTCATACAATGTTTTCTATACTTGGCAAATCCCTAGCTCTATGTACTTTAGGTGTTTTGATCATTGAAGTGGTTTATGTAAGGACACAGCAAAATTCCTGATACAAGGAATCCATCTAATTAATATCACGCAAATCACACATTCTTCCAAAACCAAAACTGGATACAAGGCCAATTAGGGAACACAGGACACAGGTGACATTGCTGAGAGGCGCAGGCAAGCGAGAATGGTTTAGCCAGGCCACATACCTTAGACATCCTCCATTTTTCAAATAAGGCTCCTTTTAAACACAAATGATGAAAATAACACTAATTTCACCAATAAAAAAGCCCACTTTTTACACTTATTGTCTACTTAGTAAAGTAGCAATTATTGATTAGGTATTAATAGCTGGAGGGCATGCTTTCCTGACATCTCTGGCCTGTGGCCTGTTATCATATTGCTAGTGGACCACCTCTAGACTCTAACATCCTGATAGCACAGTGCACATAATTACTCCCAGAACACCGGCAGCAGTCTCGTGATCGTGGGAGGAGGAGGGTATAAAAGAATTAAATGGCAATGGAAAAAAATACAATAAAAAAAATAAAAGTTCTGCAAGGAATTCTTTTTCAAAAAGTAAAAACAAAAAAACTGGCATATATACCTACACTGTGGCATTAACTATACTGAAGTGTTCCAAAGTAAATTATAGGGATTATAACAAGTATGCTGATAAAAGTATAAAATTGGAATAAAGGTCCCTTTAGAAAGTACTTGCTATGGTATCTGATGTTTCAAAAGTTATTTAACTTCCTGTAGTCTCAATATATTCATCGACAAAGGAGTGAATGTAGTAATACATATTTCATAGGATTGTAATGAGAATTAATTGAATTTTCTAAAAGTGCTTTATAAATGGTGAAGCATTCCTTTTAGTTTCATAAAGGTTAAACGATCCTTCAAGGCACCTGGAGGTCTATTTGTAGGAAGAGAAGGAGGATTTTCTTAGTACTACTATATACCAGGGATTTTGCTAGTTGCTTTAATGAAAAGATATCACAATACATAAGCCCTATAATCTTTAATGTCAAAACAGAAAACCTGCTGATTTAGTCCTATCAAATAAAAATTGTGCTGATACCAGAGACTATGAGGGGTCTTATTAGCAAATGTTAATGACAAATTGTGGAAGATAAAAGATTGTGGACTCAGGTACATTGAAGGAAACAAAATTTCAACCTCTAAATCCACTTACTGCTCACTGGTAAAGATACAATTTTAGAATACTTGTAGGGCTTTTGACCTAGAGTTATTACAAATGTACATGCTATTTCTTGTTAGAGTAAGAATTGTGTCAGATTTATATCTGTTCAGTATCTCCTCATCATAAAATGCATTGGCTATTTCCTGAGAATTTCTCGGAAGGCTATGGACTTCAAAAGTTTCAAGTCCTCTCCTATGAAATTTAACCAATAATTCTAAGGCTATATAATTCCAGTTGTTTACATTTAAAAAGAATACAGTTGTGCACCACTTAATGATGGGGATACATTCTGAGAAATGAGTTACGTGGAGACTTGGTTCCTGTGCACATAGGCCATACACGTGTACATGATGCTGTACCCGAGTGCAGGCAACTCTAACATAATAGCGAGTATTTGTGTATCTAAGCATATCTAAGTATAGAAAAGGTACAGTGAAAATACAAAATAAAAGATAAAAACAGTGCACCTGAAAAGGGCACTGACCATGCATGGAGCTTGCAGGACTGGAAGTGGCTCTGGGTGAGGCAGTGAGTGGGTGGGGAGTGAGCGTGAAGACCTGGGACATCAGTGCACACCACTGCAGACTCTGTAAACACTGTCCACTTAGACTACACTACGTTTGTGGAAATGTTTTTCTTCAATAACAAATTAACCTTAGCTTACTGTAACTTTTTTGACTTTATAAACTGTTTGTTTTCAACTCTTTGAAAAATTGTTAGCTTTAAACACAAACACATGATACAACTATACAAAAATATTTTCTTTATATCTTATTCTATAAGCTTTTTTTTCTATTTTTAATTTTATTTATTTATTTATTTGTTTATTTATTTATTTATTTATTGTTTAAAATTTTTTCTGGTTAAAAACTGAGCCACAAACACACACCTTAGCCTGGCCTACACAGGGATAGAATCATCAGTGTCTTGTCCATTTCCACCTCCTGCCCCACTGCAAGGGCTTTAGGGGCAATAACACACATGGAGTGGTCGTTTCCAATCATAACAACACCTCCTAAAAGACCTTCCTGAGGCTCTTCCCAAGAAAGTATCACTCTTCAGAAATACAGCCAGGATGGTTTTCTTGGTTTGTTTGTTTGTTTTTCATTGTAGATGTGCTTGCAATCAGATGACAAACAAATGTTCCTTTCTCTTAGTGTTGAGGCCCATGCTTTCAAACTTTTAAAGAAGGTTGTTGAGATCTGCAAAAGCTTCTGTTAAACTCTTTAGTATAAATGTTCTTGGAGGTTCTCCTTCTTTTTCTTCCTCTGCAGTTTTCTTTTTCTTTTCTTTTTTGTCTTCAGCTATACATTTTGGTTCCAGTTTCAACAACTCATTGGCCCATTTTCCAGGGACCACTTCTAGGAGCTCCTCAGTGTCATCCTTATCTATACTCAAGTTCAAGTTGTTATCATGCTCTGGTCAAAGTTATTTACCATCTCACTCAGTGTCAACTTCTACAACCTCCTCATCCTTGGCAAATTCTTTGAAGTCATGAAGGAGCCTCTTGAGTGGCTTATGCAGATGCCACTGGTATACAACCTGGTGACACTTCTCCAGCACAAGCAAGGTTCCTGATGCAGTCATAATGTTGTAATGCTTCAAGAATTGCATCTGAGTCTTCCTTAGCTGCAGCAATAACCTGGGAAAGGTCCTACTCGGGCATTAGACCATAAAAGCAGCTATAACTCCCTGACCCACTGGTTGCATCAAAGAGGTAGTTTTGGAAGAAGAGACATCACTTTGATATGGGATGAAGATCACCAATAGGAGGATATCCAGGAGCATTATCAACAATAAGCAAAATCTTGGAAGGTAGGTTATTTCCAAAAGGTACTTCTCAAATTTTGCTAGCATAGTAATTCAGGAAGGAATCTTTGAAGAGAAGCTGGATCATCCATAACTTCTTGTTGCTCCTGTCATACAATGGCATGTGTGCTTACTGATGTTCTCAAAGGCCCTCAGGTCCTCACTGCCAGGTCACAAAGGGTTTCATTTGTAGCCTGCAACCTTGCCTCCTAAGCAAAACTTATCCTGTTCTTAAAAGCCTTGAAACCTGGCAGTGACTTGGTTTCCTTATGAATAAAACTTTTTCCAGGAGTCCATTTGCAGAATAAGAAAGTTTCATCCAAAACCAGCTTATCCAGAATTTCCAAAAATCCTTTAGGTGCCTTCACATAAGCACTCACAGACTTGCCATTATTACATACTTTCATAGTATGTAATAAATAGTGATTTTTAAATTTTTTGAACAACTAGAGCTAGCAGGAAACCCAACATCACAGCCAAGTCTCGTCTTTTCTTTCCACATCACAAACCAACATTTCCGTGGCTGCGATCGTCATGGCGTCAAGAAGGATACACTTCTGTGTCTCGTCTTCATTCCTGATCATTAGAAGTTCCTCCATGTCTGATGTAGGCGCTTCCTCACTGTGGCCTCCTAATATTAGTGGTAGATTGTGTACACATGGGGGCCACAATGAACAATACAACATGAGATCAAATCAAACACAAGAGAGAGTGACGCAATCAAGAGACGTGGTAAACATGAGGCTGCTGCCAACATAACCCAGCATACTGCTTCACAGCCAACTTTTTCTTTATAGGTAGAAATAGGCACACTTTAAAATAATGATTAAAAGTACAGAATAGTAAATACTTAAACCGGTAACGGTCATTTATTAGTATTATCAAGTGTCAGGCACAGTATGTAATCATGTACACTATACTTCTATAGGATGGGCAGCATGGCAGGTTCCTTTAAACCTGCATTGCCATAAACACATGAGTAACGCGTGGTGCTACAAGGCTATGATGCCCACCACATCACTAGGCGATAAGGATTTTTCAGCTCCGTTGTTTTATGAGACCACCATCGCCTATGCGGGCCATTATTTACTGACACATCATTATGTGGAGCATGACCATGTTACGATTCGAAATTGTTTGGTGCCCCTCCTTGGAGGAGAACTATCATTTTGTGACCCATGGATGACAGAAACAGTAAATGAGAATTAGATGAAAACAGAATGTCTGAATTCCATTTCAAGCAGAAATTCTAGGAGCCAGTATACATTTCCCTTTGTTATGAATTCAGCATTCAACAATGTTTCATACATTGTTTCATATCCTAATGATATTCCTGAGGGCCCAGAGGGGAAGGCAGTGTGAGGAAGAGCTCCAGACCTTCCTATGCTTGACACAGGGTATTGGTGATAAACACATCCCTGCTTTTGCAGTCTGTTGAGGTTTTAGAGTCGATTGTCACTGCAGTCTCTCCTGACCTGTTTTTGCTGTGTTCCCACCCATAATCTGTAACATCATTTGTATGTAAGGTGCTTAAAATTTCATTGTTACTTTGTTAATCAGAGAGCATTGTATTCTGTGTCTTTCTTCCTTCAGGCCACATAGTGACCGACACTGATTAGTTTGTAATGATAATATGGTTTATGTTCTTTTACAGCAGCTCTACCTGGATTCAAATGAAATAGAAGCCAGCAAGCACGTGCTTTGTGCCCTATATAAGGAAGGAGAAGAAATACCACTGGCAGTGGAGAAGTGCGAATACTGCCCAGATATGTAGTAGTCACTTAATAAATGTTTTTCAGAAGAGTAAATAAAATAGGATACCAGTCGCTTCAAGTAACAGTGACATGTAAATTTCTCCTTTTTGTACCGTATTATTCCATTCTTGCTATAAAATAACTGTATAAGGAACAGCCCCAGAATTTCAGTGGCATGGAAGGTTAATAAATCCCCTTACTTCTAGGGCAATTGGACAGTTAGCATGGCTCCACTTCTAGCTATATATCCAGTTCAATCTGTCCCACATATTTCTATTCTGAGTCAGTGGCTGCTCAGTGAGTCCTCTCCTCATGCTGAACAACAGAAAACATAAGAGCCAGACACACCAAACCACGCAGTTGGGCCTTGCCCGCATATCTGTGCACATTTTACCACTCCAAACAAGGCACAGAGCCAAGCTCAGCATCAGCAAGGAGGAGATATACTCTCTGTCTACTCTCCTGAAAGACACATAGTAAAGTATATGGATGAAAGCTGAATTATAAGGAGGGTATAAAGAGTTGAGACAGAAATACTATTTAAATTACCCACCAAAGATGATTTGTTTTTTAATAGAGACTTAAAAGCAACAACAACACACAGTAGCGACCCCCTCTACAGTACTAATTACCTCTGCTGAGAATTTCACAGCAATCTTGAGATTGGTCCACCGAGGATTGCTTAAACTCAATTGTTCTAATCAGTTGTAATTCTGAAATTGACATGGGAATCTCTGCTAGCAATAAACAATACTTTTATAAAAGCTCATTTTAAATTCAAGAAGTACTTGTAAACTTTAAAAATATATCTTGAACAAGGCTTTGCAATGGTGCACATGTAACTATAATCTGTATGTTAGTGAATGTGTATAATGGTGATAATTAATTATATGTGCAAACTCAGTCAGACCACAGTACTCAGACATTTGTTCAAACACTAGTCTGGAAGTTTCTGTGAAGGTATTTTTAATGATTAGATTGCCTTTTAAAAGAGTAGACTTTGAGTAAAGCTGATGACCCTCCCTAATGAGGGTGAGCCTCATTGGATCAATTAAAGGCCTTAAGAGAAAAAGCCTGGGGGTCCTCCAAGGAGGGGCGAGTTCTACCTCTACACTGGCTTTGGACTGGAGCTGCAATAATCACTGCCCTAGGTCTCCAGCCTGCTGGCCTGCCCTACACACCTTGGACTTGACAACCACCACAATTGTGTGTGCCGATTTCTTAAAATACATCTCTTTACATACACACATATCCTATTGGTCCTGTTTCTCTGGGGAACCCTGACTAATACAACACCAAAACTTATGGATCACAGAAGAGTTATGAAATGGAAAATAGTTACAAAGGTTATAATATTATGGAGTGACTAATGCATTTAAAAGATCATTCAGCCCTGGCTGGTGTGGCTCAGTGGAGTGAGTGCTGGCCTGCCAACCAAAGGGTCGTTGGTTCGATTCCCAATTAGGGTACATGTCTGAGTTGTAGGCCAGGTCCTCAGTTGGGGGCACATGAGAGGAAACCACATCATTGATGTTTCTCTCCCTCTTTTTCTCCATCCCTTCCCTTCAGTCTAAAATAAATAAAATCTTTTTAAAAAAAGTAAAAAATAAAGGATTGTTCATTTTATACATAATGTATAAGATACCCACTTTTAGTTGACAATCATGGAGACTAGATGAAGAATGCAGATACAGCACCATCATCAATTTTATTTTCTGCACCAAATCCTTTAAAAAAAAAACATGAGGCATACTAAACTTTTACTATAGTGGGTCTCTATAAACATACATATACTTCTTCCTGCCCCAGACTGAGCCCACTAAAAAACCACTCCCTCATCTATAAACCTGCTCTTCTCCATGAATTTCCTACCTGTGGAGTAGCACTGCCAACCCTAACCCTGACTAACCCAGTGACTTGGGCGCGGGGCTTCCTGATTCCTTCCCACCCTCAGCTCCTACAGACAATCATCAAACCTTGTTGATTCTGTAATGCAATGATTACTACACTAGTCTCATTACATCTCCTCTTGCCAACTCTAATTGATTTTCTAAACAGCATCCAGAAATAACCTGACCATTTCTCTTCCTCTCAGTGCTTCCCACATACAAACTCCTTCCCGCTACCCAAACGAGACTCGCAAGACTCACAAGGCTGTGCTGTGACCCAGTCCCCCAGCGTCACCTCTGGCCATTCCCACTTTTACACTGTGAGTTCCACCGAGTGTAAACCCATTCTGTTCCTTCTATGTTCCTCCTACCTGTCATCCTGCTCTTTCTCATTACAAAGTCTTTACACAAGCCATTTCCTTGCCTAAAACAGGCTTTCTAAGCCTTCTTAACCCGGCCGTCTACCATTCATTACTCACACTTCACCATATGTCTGACTTCCTCTGGGAAGCCCTCCCTGACACACTCCTTTCCTTCTACAACTAATTTAACACAACACTTGACCCATTCTACTGTGTTGCAAATGCTGTTCACTTGTCCTTTTCTGCTCTATTATACTGTGAGCTCTATGAAAGCAGAAACCAGGTATGTCTCACTCACCGTTGCATCTCCAGTGATTATCTCAATACCTGCTGCACATAGTAGCAAGCCAGTACCTTCCTATAATGATGGGCACACCATGCAACATGTAGATCATGTACCATGGAAACGTACAGCTGAAATCTATGACTCTATGAACCAATGTCACCCCAATAAATTTGATAAAAAGAAATGAATGAGCAAATAAGGTGCATTTTTTAGCCTATTCTGAAGTTGTATCTGGGTCAAACTGGTGGGTGTAATATCCTTTTTGGTCTATTTTGGTCTCTGTGGTGACCCCGGAAGAATCATGGCATTCCTAAGTTTTCATAGCGTCTGTAGCTAGTCTGTTTGAAGTTCAGCAGTTCTATGAAGTTCTATGATGTGAAGTACAGCAACTCTACTCAGCAGTGAGAGACTTTTTCATACTTTATTTATGAGACTAGAAGTGCTGATTCTTCCCCTGCAAATTCCTTCTTCAACTGACTGATTTTATTTTTCAAATTTAGAATTACTTTTCTAAAAGTCTATTTATGAGATTCTTTTTATTTCTCTGAATGCCACTGGTTTTTATTACCACCACAATTGGTAAAACTGGCCATCTATGCTGACTGGGTCAAAGTCTTCCTACTTAGCTTAGATTTTCAAACTTTTCTTTTTGATTTAAAAACAAACAAAAACACCTATACTTGAACAACAATAAAAAAGAAACAAACAAAAAGCACATTTCTAGACATGAGTGATTTGACACATGTTCAATGGCCCTATCACTGCCATCTATAACCTCAGTTCTTTGAAGAAAATGCTGGAATATCTATTCCCTATTTCTATTATTAGTTTGTAATGAGAGGAATGCTTAGATTTCAGAGGTTAAAATCAAATGTTTCCCCAAAGTGCTGGCATCATCCACTTTGGAGGATGACGGGATTGTTGATCATGATGGAAGAGACACCTAAGGTTTGGAGTCTGTTGGAAATGGGTGAAGTTGGAGTGATGACTCTGTGTCTTCCAACTGTGTAAACTTTGGCATTTTAATAAATTCTGTAACACTCATTTCCACCCATTTCTTTAAATGGTTTAGCATACTACCCACAATAGGGTTGTCTTGAATGTTAATTGCCTCATGCACAGAAAGTGCCTTTTTACACAATTTTTATTGTATATAGTATGAGTATATGAGTTACAGTTACTATTTGCAGTGAAGCAACATCTGGGGCAGAGTTTATAGCAATAATATGTTGTCAGAGATCTGAACCTGAATGAAGTGTGTCAATCGTGGTTTTCTTTGTAAATAGCTCTGATGAAAGCATGTCTGGGGAGCTGTCTTTACGGGTTAGAGCATCAGTGTGATCCAAATTTTTCCCATTTTCACTAAGGGTGGTTCCAGTATTAGCCGAGGAGTCATAACTGACATTCAAAGGCCCCTGCTACAGAATACATCACAACCCTTGGTTTTCAGCTTTCAAGGTCATCTGATATTGGGTGGTGGGATTATTGCAACCTTTTCTGAACTTCATTCTTAAGATCTGAAGTGACATATTCCCCCAATATGGTCCTGCCTCTAAAAAAATTTACTTGAATCTTGAATCTGATAGCAGAATATGGATAGAATAGTGCTCAGCCTGAGCTCAACATTTACAAAGGCCAGATGATTTTCTAGAGTTAGCACTTCTCACCTGCTGACTCAGAGAGGAAGCACTTTCTCCTTAAGTATCATGGCCAAGATTTTTATTTAAATAGTGCTTCTTTAATTTTTAAGCACTTATCAAAATGATTTCTCTGACTAGGTACTTAACTTGAATGACTAGAAGTGAAAAATTTTACTCCAAGAGTCTCTACTCAAAGGAAGATGTTTTAACTATCTATAGCTGCTTGACAAAGCATCTATGACAATGGCCATAGCAGACAGTCCCTAGGGTGTCCAAAATAACCCATAAGTGCAGGTGGAGTCTGTGACTTCCTTCTAACCAGTAAGGTACATGGTAAAAGCAATAAGATATTATTCCCTTGATTAGGTTTATTGTACGGCAAATGTGATAGTAAGTTTCCTTTGATTATGTTAGATTGTATGCGACCCTACCTTAGCAGTTCGGAGGAAGAAAGAGGCAGTCACATTGCACACTGCCTGTGCCAAGGAACTGCAGGTAGCTCGTGGAACCTGAGAAAAGTCTTCAGCCATCAGCCAATAAGAAGCCAAGGCCCAGGTACAGAGCTGCAAGGAAATGGATTCTGCCATCGACCTGAATGAGCTTGGAAGTGGATTTTTCTCTAGTTGAGTTCCACGTTATATGTGTAACACCTTCCCCAAAGTATTGTGAGATCTGCTGCAAAAGACCCAGCTAAGCCAACACCTGACTCCTGAGCCAGGGAAACTGTGAAATAATAAGTGTGTGTGTGTGTGTGTGTGTGTGTGTGTGTGAGTGTATGTTTAAGCTATTAAGTTTGTGATCATTTGTTATCTAATGATAACAATTAATAAGTAGTTTGAAACAAAAATGATTTATTATCTCTCATGTTCCTTTGGGTTGACTTGCGGTCCCGTGGGGTCAGCTGGGTAATGGGAGCACTTTCGGCTGGAAGAGCAGGAGGCAGGTATGGCATGGTGTCACACAGCCCCTCCGCGCCTCTCTATGTGTCTCTCCGGGAGAACGGGAATTCTTACCTGGTGCCCAGAGCTCAGAGAGAGAGAGGTGAGTCGCCAATCCTCTTAAGGTTCAGAAATCCTAGAACCTCCCTTCTGTCATACTTTACTGCTAAAATGAAGTCACAAGATTATTCCAGGTTCAAGGCAGGGAAAATAGCCTCCACCTCTTAACATGGCAGCATCATAAACATCCCAGAATGGGGGCAACTGTTGACAATATTTGTAGGCAATTTGCCACAACCCATCCTCTGGCCACAACAATTCACATTCATCTCACATGCAAAAGTCTTTCACGCTCACTTAAGACCCAAAATCATATCCAATTATGGGATCAGGCTCAACAGTATCTTGTGACCTACATTAATGTGCAGAAAAGGCTCTTCCAGTGTGGATCTTGTAAATATGGAGACTTTTAATTCAAAAAGATAAGTTCAGCATATAATGTCGAGGTATATATTCTCAGAGCATACTACCCTTGGGCAAGAATTCCTTGATTAGGATGCAGTTCTGTCCCCTGGGAGTGATTTTCTATAGCTCTAAGCTCTATCCTTGGACTCTTGCCTCCACCTTATGAATCATCCTTTTTTCTGTAACAAATTTCCTATATTTAGAGCTAAGTGGCATTCTTAGTCTCCACTCTACCCCTAGAAAGTTGGGGTCCTAAAAAATCTCTTGTTATTTTAAACTTTCTTTGTCCATTTTAATACGGTTTAATTCAACTACCTTAAAAAACATTGTTTCCAAGGTATCAAATTATAATCCATTACAATAGAGAAATGTCACTACCACAGATTTCTTCAAGGTGAGCCTTTCTCTAGATTAGGTTGATAGATAGGATGCCCCAGGGGTAATGTCTTTAAAATTCTTTGAAGACTTTTGTCTGATTGAAAGGGTCTATGAAGAATTGCCCTAAATCTCTCAGAACTCTTAACAAGAAGTATTACAACTATATCATTGATTTGATCTTAACCCTGTGGCCATATTTTTTACTATTGGAATCTTAGTTTGATTTTTGTCCTGGAGCTACTTCTTATTTTAAGAACCTTTAGTTAGATTGAGAAATTGGGAATGAGAAATAGTGTTTTTTTCAATGTAGTAAGACCTGGGTTGAAAATATTTCTTCTCAATTCTGCTCGAAAAGTGAAAAGTTCCTTTTTTAAATTCATCTGTCTCTTTTTTTTAATCATTTTTATTGGTGGTCAAATACAGTTGTCTCCATTTTCTCACCACCACTTTCTCTCACCCCACCCATGCCCACCTCCCATCCTTAATCCTTCTCCCCTTTGGCTTTGTCCATCAGTCCTTTATACATGTTTCTTGATGACCCTTACCCTTCTTTCCCCTGTACCTTCTCATAGATAACTAAAAACATTTTTTTTTCAAAAATTTACCTAGAAATCTCCCCAGCCAGATCCAGGGTTCATTAAGTATGTTTTCTGTCTTCCAAGTAACTTCAGGCAACAATCTCAACTTTTCTGCCAACATTTAAATGGCCTACACTTTCTAGTCTCCCATAGCAACTTCCCATTTCCATTCTTCCTCCATTAACAACTTACTCACCATTCAGGCCTCTGCCAGCCACCCAGGAACAATGCCAATGCCACACATTTTATGGTGGAATCTGTACCAAAGTCTTACCATGTGAACAACTGCTTGTGATTGAGCTTTATGTATACCTTGGATTGATCTGGGTGACAGGAACCAAAACGTGGAGCTGATTTCTTAATGGGATGTGACTTTAGTGGAAGAAGTTAATGCATTTTACAGGTGGAGGGAGGATATAAATTGTGGAGGCAGAGTACAGAGATAGATGTACTCCACATATGGCTATCAACCTTTCCTTCCACCCCTGTACAGGTATATCACTTTTGGTATCAAGAAGTAGAGTCTTTTTCTTCTGTTCCTGAAACTGGCCTGGTCTCATGACTTGTTATAATGCAGCTGAATGACATTTTGGGCCCAAAGTGTTAAGACTTGCGTCTTCTGCTTTCAACCCCTTGGAAGATAGTCAATAGACTGGTACATGTCCAGAGGCCACACTGCAGGGGCTAAGGTGCTTTTTGGTCATTTCAGCCCCAGCTGACTTCTTAGTTGAATGTGGCCTCACTCAGCAAGAGCCAGCCAGTGTAACCCAATGTACTGAATTATGAGAAATAATGTTATGTTGTACATAACTGAGTTTTATAGTGGTTTTTAAAGCCAGCGATATATAACAAACAAAAACTGATCATGCAATCATGTACAACACAGCTATGTTATGTGTCAGTAAAAGCTGTGGTTTCCTCATATATATATATATATGGTTCCCTTTTATATATATATATGATTGCTTGTGGATATCAAAATATCCACAAACGTAGTTGCTTGTGGATATCAAAATAACATATCTGAATGATGCAGCGTTGAGAACAGTTTTTAAAATTATTTAATGATTTCATTAAACATATTTGATTAGAATGAGTCAGAAAGACCGAAGTCTGAATAAGAAATATATTTGCACTCCAAAAATGTGTGGGAATTGATTCTTGATAGTCTGTTATAAGGCAGTTATAAATTTCTCAATGAAATGAGTGCACACCAAAAGGTTAGGTGACTAACACTGAACACTAATACTGTCCCTAGTAGTTTTATTCCTATTCATGTAATTTATTTAAATATTAGGATGGAGGTTGAATTAATACACTTAGGAAAAGCTCAAATTAAATTGCCCTCATGTTTGGTTTTCTTTTTCTCATTAGGATTCTTTACATATTAGCTGGGGAAAAAACAGTATCTTACAGTTAGCAATAAACAAGAAAAAGTTATGTTATAATCCTAGAAATTATATCACTGACCAATCTACAAACTATAGGTTAGGAAAACATTAGCCTTACACCACAATGAAATATAAACATACTCATATAACCATTGCTTTTTGTATGAGGAAACTCCATTCCAGGTAGATCATGTGTCTTGTCCAAGACTGCAAACAATTTTTTCAGTCCCAGAAGTCCATGCCTCTCTTTCTCTCTTTTTTTCTGTGAACCAAAGGGCCTCCTGGAAACCAAGGGGTCCTTTAAGTGTGCAACCTTGGAATACGTTGAAAAGACACTGGCAAAAGGTGTGTGGTCTTTTCAGTGGCAGTGGGCAAATGGAACTCTAGAAGGTATCCGTCTCTTACAGAACACTTTACTGGTGATTATTAATCACTTGCTATAGTTGCCTTCACTTTCTGTAACATTGGAAGTTCCCATACAATGTTTCATCTCTTAATTACCCTCTGCCAATTTACTCATCTCTCAAGAAAAACCTAACAAGAAGGAAAAACAAATGTCATCTAATAAAAAATACTGCAACCTTTTGTTGAGTGTTTATATGTGCTCCTATCAATTCTATAGCTAAAAATTTTATATGTAATAATTTCTATATCTAAGGACTAGTACCACTTATATTGTTACTCAGGATGGCATCAAGACAGGCAGCAAGACAGGTTATGTTATTGTAAAAGGCCAGTGTAATAAAATTACTGTACCCAGTTGGATAATTTAGCTGAATATACCACCAGTAAACAAAGCAGAGGAAAGAACCATAGGTCGACGTTTACCAAATCTCACTTGGGGGCCTCTCACAAATTTAGTGTCTAGTTAGTTTGGCTCACAAACCCAGAGAGTCCGATTAAGAAGTTGTGTCAGTTATGGGTCCAGAAAGGATCAAAAGAAATCATTCAAAGAGTTTATGAAGCAACTAATTTAAAAACCAAATTAATGGGAAAAAAAGACATGATGAACACAATATCACAATTTTAAATAAAATGCCATGCAGAACCACATTGGAACCTCAAGCAAAAGGAAAAATCAGTAATAGTAATCCTGTCTTTATTGAAAACATTTTGATATTGTCTTCACAATGAATTTTTGCAGTAATTTGATTTTTTTAAAATAGTGTACATTAAAGATTATTTTGATTATTGAGTTTTTTAGCCCATTCTCTTCCCTTAAACTTTGAGCTAAAGACATGTTCCTGAGTGTCCTCACTCCACTTGTGTCCTCACTCCACTTGTGTTTCCGCCACACAGAGTGTGACATCAGCAGACAAACATGGCACCACCTCTACTTCTAACTGCTTAGCATCATATCGCAGCTTTCCTAACCCACAACCCGATAGCCTGGGACTATTTACTTCATACTTCACCTCTATAAACGCTTACTTCACAGACCTCTTTTAAGAACTAAAGAAATGAATCCTTAGGAAACAGTGCAATACCTTGCACAAAGTAAGTTCTGAATAAATATAAGCTAGTATTTTATGCTTGGATTTCTAAGTTTGTTTGATGAATTGAAAAAGGACCATTTTCTCTTTTATAATACTATGGACTAGAATACAGTGGTTGTTTAGAAGTTTGAATAGTACCAGTAGCAATAAAGAAAATCTCTGCTTGTGAGAGGTCTCCTAAGAGGTCGCACTTCAGGCCAACTGTATCCAATACCACTTTTGCAATGATGGAAATGTTCTATGACCTATGCTATTCAATATGGTAGCCACTAGCCCTGAGGTTTGACATGTGGCTACTGCAAGTGAAGAACCAAAACTTAATTTTATTTTACCTTAATTGATTTAAATGTAGTCACTCATGACTAGTGGATACTTTATTAAACAGCATGGGAAGAGAACCCTGAGAATACCAGCTTACTTTCTGTATTCCACGAGGAAAGAGGAGAATTAGTGTCAAAGTATTTACAAAATGACTTGTCACGAGGGAGGTCTCCATTAAAAGCTATTTCTCCCTGACCCACACCTGAAGGACAAACCTTTTATTAAAATCAGCTTTTGCTGGCTTTCCTATACAAATTACAACAAAGTTTGCAGTCTTTTTAATGGTTTCCAAAGTAGAAGTCACAAATTAAGAAATGTACAAGGCGATCCACTGCAGACAGAGAGAAAATGAAGTTAAAGTGCTTGAGTCACTTACTCTGAAGGTGAATTATGCGATTTTATTTTACAAAAAAACAACTGCTCCAAATTTGATGATTTTTTCTTGTATAACAAGTGGCCGTCAGGGGGCAGCTACCTATGAGATCTTTAAATCAATAAATAAAATCTTTTAATACATCATTTCAAAGTAAAGTAATATTTCAACAATAAGCAAAAAGATAATTGCTTTGAAAAGAAAGGACACATGGACAATGATAAGCGGGGGTGGAGATGGAAGGGAGGTGGGAAGGGGGGGGGTGGCTGGGCTGGGGATAAAGGGCAGAAAACTGTACTTGAACAATAATTAAAATTTTTAAAAAGAAAAGAAAAGAAATTCTTACTGTGGACAACATATTTGGAAAATAGATGCTTAGAATTGTTTCCATCCATCTTTGGGGTTGTTGCCAAAAACTCTGTATGTCAACTATAAAAACGTTCATATCTACAGACTTTAAAACCTCAGAAACGTAATTTTTTAGCCATCCTAAAATTCACACAAATGATGCTTTAGGA
This sequence comes from Artibeus jamaicensis, assembly GCF_021234435.1. Classification (NCBI taxonomy): domain Eukaryota; kingdom Metazoa; phylum Chordata; class Mammalia; order Chiroptera; family Phyllostomidae; genus Artibeus; species Artibeus jamaicensis. The sequence goes on along the minus strand of NW_026522025.1, from coordinate 17,298,809 downwards.
GGTTTGAAACATCTTTTAAAAAAAACTTAAAGGTGCAACATTTTGAAAACAACCAATTGAATCAGAAGAAGAAAATGTATAAGATGAAACAAACTCTGCATCTGGTGAAGAAACTTAAAAATCTCGTGTAATAATTTTTAAGTACACTTGATGATGCTTTTTTACCCATTGGACTTATAAATCTTTTTGGCTATGACAGCCATAAAAATGAGGGATGGAAAAAATGAAACCAGAATCAGACCTTTACATTGCTATGTCACAAAAGGTTAAAACAGAATTATAAATTACTAAGGCACACCCAATCACATTGCTTTCCCCCAATTATAATATATTTATATATTAATAATATTTATTGAGAGTAAAAGTGATTTTACATCTTTAATGTTTTACTTCATTCCCTTAAAGTCTCTATTTTTATATATCATATAATATCTATTGTATAATAGTATCATAACACATGTAGTCTTTTAAAAAATAAATAATCATGTATCAGGAATGTCAGCTTTCTTTACTGATACATTTGAGTCATAGAAAATGTTTGTATGTTCAGGTTGTTTATTTCTTAGTGCACTCTGTACATCTTGATTTTGTAAGTAGGTTGAAACAGACTTGGTGCATGTATCATTTTGAAAAAATTCCTCAAAGCCTTTAAAATATTATTAACATATAAGAATAATATTAACATACAACAATAAAAATAGCACTTATCAAGTGCTATGCCAGAAATTATATTGGTGATTTACAGCACAGTATAAGCTGCAAAGGAATACTTTGTCTATCACAGCATATCTGTGAGGTAGATAATATGATCCCTTTATGTACAACAAAATACTAAGAGTCATAGCAGCTAAACAACTTTCTCAATTTTACAAAGCAAGTCAGTGACAAAATGGGATTTAAATGCATTTCTTTCTGGATTCTTAGGGTATAATCTCAGTAGTAGAATTTCTGGGTCAAAGGCAGTTCCATCTTTAGTTTTCTTCTAGGAAATTCCATACTGTTTTCCACAGTGGCTGCACCAGTCTGCAATCGCACCAACAGTGCCCATCAGTAAATGAGTGGTTAAAAAAACTATGGTATGTTTACACAATGGAATACTATGCAGCAGAAAGAAGGAAGGAACTCCTGCCCTTTGTGACAGCATAGATGGAACTAGAGAGTATTATGCTAAGTGAAATAAGCCAACCAGTGAAAGACAAATACCATATAATCTCACCTATGAGTGGAACCTAATCAACAAAACAAACAAATGAGGAAATAGAACCAGAAGCATGGAAATAAAGAACAAACTGACAGTGACCATAGGAGGGCGGAGGGAATAATGGGGAAAAGAAGAGAAAGGGTTGTCAAGGAACATGTATAAAGGACCCATGGACAAAGACAATAGTGGGGGGAGGATTGAGTGTGGGAGATGGGGGTGCACAGGACAGAGGAGAGCAACAAGGGGATAATGAGGACAACCGCAATTGAACAACAATAAGAAACCATATGTTTCTTTCTGGATCAGAATATTAATGTTACTAATAAAATCATTGTAGCGATAATAATATTTAAGATTTATTGAGTTTTCATTACATGCCAGCGTTCTAAGTGCTTTAGATTGTATCATATAACAGAAGAATTCTATGAAGTACTATTATAATTATTCTACATACAGTTTAGTAACTAAAGGTTAAAATATAATTTATTTACTTATTTTTTTAAAGATTTCATTTATTTATTTTTTAGAGAGGGGAAAGGAGGAAGAAAGAGAGGGAGAGAAACATTAAATGTGTGGTTGCCTCTCATGCATCTGATACTGGGGACCTGACCTGCGACCCAGGCATGTGCCCTGACTGGGAATTGAACGGGAGAGAGACCCTTTGGTTCGCAAGCTGGCCCTCAATCCACTGAGCCACACCAGCCAGGGCTAAAAGTATAATTTAAAGAACTAAGCCAAGCCAAGCTAGTAATTGGTAAGAGCAATATTCAAGTCTTAAGAGACCATCCCTTCAGTACACCTTGCTGCCCCTAAAGACTAGGCTCTCTCCAATATAGCTCCCTTCTTCCTACAGGGTGACTGATATTCACCAGCGATGTTAGTATCACTGTCAATCTCACCATCCTGAGACCATTATTAGGTTTTTATGCTTTTAATGAATTCTTCACAGAGCGAAGAAGATTAATAAAGATCAAAATGTTGGATGCCAAAGCCAGAGAGATTAATTTGAAAACAGAAAAATTTGTCCACATAAATTAGTTTCTAGATTCCTTTAGATGATTTAAGCATAGTGTTTTGTTTACTTATTTAATATTGCTTTGGAATTGTGTCACTTCTTCACGCGACTGAGCATGTGTGCTGGTAGGGACAATGTGAAGGTGGGTTCTTTTTATAATCAGGCAATAATAGTGCCTGAAACATTTGCGGTAAAATATGCGGCAAGTTTGTGAGTTCCTACTTAAGTCATTTTTAATGCCCTTTGTGCATTTTGCAACCTAGACTTTCTACTTAGCATCCTGGAATTGAACTCACTACAAAAACAATTAGATTTGAACATTGTAGGTTGTCTCCTTGTGATTGCCCCAATAGTCTGACTTATGTAGCTGTTGTTAGCTACTGACTGAACGGTCTTCAAGGGAAATGAGATGTAAGATGCACTGCACATAGACGCACATTTTACTTACCTTGAGGAAAACCCTTCTGTTAGATGTTGAAGAATCCTACATTTAAACCGGTTTGTGCTTTCCCCCATAGAGTCTGTGGAACACTCACTGTGACCGTGTGGTTTCATTTCTGTTGGAAGAAAATGTAGTCTCAATTAACTGATTATGATGCTATGTTGCATTAATAGGCCTCCTATTATGCAGAACCAGCTGGACATACTTGACTAACACTGGAAAGCAGTGGATGATAGGCTCCAACTTTCTATCTCTGAATTGGCCCCTTTCCTGACACTGGGAGATTAATGGACAAAGTTAGAAGGGCATTCCTAAAAGCAGTAAAAAGGTAGGCACAGAAAGGGAACACAGAGAGGGCATCTGGAGACACAATTGTTACTATTCACTAGACTTTTCAAATTTAGGTGTCTTAGACATGAGAAACATCTCAGAGGCTTTCTATAAGAGTTACAAGGGAAGGATTTCCAACTCAGTTCAATTTAATTCAACAAATATTGACTCACCATCCCGCATGAGGAATAAATCCAAATGGAATATTTTTTTTTTGGTAATAATGTATTGTAGGGTACAACCACAGATTAATTAACCCTGCCTGTGACCTTTCAAACAAACCTCTGGACAAAAACAAACATCAAGCAAGTTCAGGATTTTCTTACCCAGATCGCATTCAATCTCATTCTTTCTCTCTGTCTCCTCTATCTCTTTCTCCTGGTACCCTTTAGCTATCAGTCTTACAACGGACAATAAAACATAGATCATGATGATGAACAAGTGGTTTGATGTGGTTTCAAAAACATCACTTGAAAAGAGTGACATCATTGAACAACAGTGAAAATAACTTTAATAATATACTAAAACACTTCATGCACTTCACATATATTATTTCTTACTAAGATCCTGATATTTGACAATTCTCTGTCATGTATTAGGTTATACAAATATATGAATTAATCCCACTGTGGAGACCATAACGTGGACTTCCGATGTAGTCAGAAGAGAGTAAGTAAGTTCTAATGTCCAGGCATTTGCAGTGCACACAGTCGCCTCACCGTTCTTTCTTAAAAGAATATTTTGTGAAAGTTTTAATAAATACATAGAGAGGATCCACTATATGTCACATAGAGCTCTGAACATTCAGCAAGAGAAAAATGCAAACAGCACATGTTTACAAAATTATGTGGTAAATGTAATAACAGAGATAAGACCAAGGGAAGGTGTGAAGAAAAACTGCAAGACAATTCCCAAAGAAGAGTAGAGTTAATCTACTCCTTTAAGAAAAAAGAAGTTTACTGGTAGGGGAGATACAGAGGAAGAATATTCCGGGTCCAACAAAGCTAAGAGATAATGACATATAATATTCATGGAAAAACTGCTGGACATTTTACTAAAATTCTAAGCATGAGCTAGCTCATTAAATCCCAATTTAGAAAAACCTTACACAGTAGGTAGTCTCATTTCAATTGTAAAAACGAAGATGCTAAATAGGTTAAAGAACTTGTGAAAGATTGCAGAACTGGAAAATGGTAGTGCCATGATTTAAATCAAGAGTAAGTAAACTAACAAACAAAATAGAAACAGATTCATAGAGAACAGACAGCTGTCAGAGGGGAGGGAAGTTGCCAGGCTGGTGGTAAAGGGTGAAGGGATTAAGCAAAAAACAAAACAAAACAAAAAACTCATAAACACAGATGACACTGTGGTCATTACAAGAAGGAAGGGGATATAAAAGAGGGTACAAGGGGATAAATGGTGATGGAAGCAGACTTGACTTAGGGTGGTGAACACATAACACAATATACACAGGACATATTGTAGAACTAAACCCCTGCAGTCTATATAATTTTATTAACCTGTGTCATCTCAATAAAGTCAATAAATAGAAATAACAGAGTATATGATGTAAGAATCCATGCTTTTAAACAAGCCATTATACTACTTCCCATATTTCTGAGATATAAAATAGCATGATGTTTCCATGGAGTATCAAGAAGGTCAAGGAGACACTTGCTTAAGTAGAACGTACATATGTACATATGTCTATCTGTATCCATGAAATTGCTTAGCCTTGGTTTCTGAGTAAGATATTACTTTAGACACATTATAATTACATCTTTAGTGTTTTGAATATAACAAGAGAGTCTAAAGTCCTTGAAACAGAGACATTTTTTCATATCCTCTTCTCACGAGGACAGGAAGAAATATAACACTCCCCTTCTGTTTACTCATTCAGGATCTATTCATTCTTTTTCCAATAACAGCTTCTAATTTTCATTTGGAAACCACTCTTCTCCTAATCCATGAGTGTGGTGACTAACATTAACTACAATGGGGACATGAGAACCAGCCTGGAAAATCAGACCATCACATTCCTCATGACACAAACTGGTTTCATAGATGGCATATGACCCAATTTTAGCCAAAGAAATAGTTCTTGGGGTTTATCGGGTATATTGGAAACAAAGAATTACACTTTCTGCTCAGGTTTATGGCAGAATAGGATGGAAGGCAGGAACTAATGTCCATCGTCTGGCCACTGCATTTTTGTAACAATTCTTATTCTAAGTATAAACTAACAATGAAGAAAGATTCATTATATTATTTGAGTCCCAACTGTGAATAGTAATTGAAACTAACAGAAGTTGGGAGTTTTGACTTATATAAGCTAATGCAAATGATTCTTCTTTAGGCTAGTTGAAGAAAGACTTTCTGTCAGCTGAATATGAAAGACTGCTGAACAATACACCGATGTATGAAAAATGGCACTACGGTGAGCAGCTTCTGACATAGCCCATATTAGTTTCCTTTGGCCACTGTCGCAAATTACTATGAACTTGGTGGCTTAAAACAACAGAAATTTATTCTTTCTTAGTTCTGGATGCTAGGAGTCCGGAATCAGTACCACTGGGCCAAAACCAAAACGTCAGCAGTGCCTTACTCCCTCCAGAGGCTCTCGGGGAAAGTGCATTCCTTGGTTTTTCCAGCGTCTACTGGCTTTTGACATTCCTTGGCTTGTGGCTGTGTCACCCCAGTTTTTAAGGCCAGTGTCTTCACATCTCTCTCTGCTCCACCTTCCTATCTTCTTTTCTCTCCACATATAACATCTCATTCTGGCTCTTTGTTATAAGGATACATGTCTTAATTTTAAGGTCCACCCAGATAATCCAGAAGAAGCTCATTTCAAGATCCCTAACTTAATTACATCTGCAGACTCTTATTTGCTACATAAGATAACATCTACAGACTGTATAGCTGCCAATGGCCCCCACTTCTCAGTAGTTATACCCATGTGTAAAATCCTCCTCTGAATGGGGACTGGGCCTAATAGCTGGCTTCTAGTGAATAAAATGGGGAAGAAGTGATGTGATGGCACTTCTGTGATTAGGTTATAAAACACCCGACCTTTCTCTTATGAATCTTCTCTCTCTCCTTGCTTTCTTGGCTTATGTACTTTGATGAAATGAGCTGCCTGCCATGTTGGACAGACCCAGTGTGGCAAGGAATTGAGGGAGGCCTCTCACCAATAGCCACTGAGAACCCAAAACTCTCAGCACAACAGTCCCTGAGGAACTGAATTTACTGACAGCTTTGTAAGTAACCTAGACACCCTGCATTGTTATTTGCTAAACCCGGTGACCCGAATTTTAAGCCGTAAGTGTGAAATTGGAACATCATTGCTTCTATTCACACTCATTGGCTAAAGGAAGCCATGTGGAAAAGTCAAAAGTAGATGGTCAGGGACGAACATGGCATGAAGAGAGTGAACATTTTGAACATAATCTAATCTATCATAATTTGCCAATCTTTACAAAGAGACCAATAGAATATGTTGGATATTTAAAACTTTTTTTACTTAGTTTTGAAACAAAATGTACATTATGTCAGCAGTATAAAATAATACTGTAGGTTCCATAGACCATAAAGTAAAATCAGTCACAGTGCTTTTGTTCTTATGTTTTATAAAAAATGTAAAATAAGTATTTCTTAATAATATGTCAATTGAATTTAAATTTTCTAAAATAATAGCATTTATTAGTATTATGTTGAAAAAGAATGGGGACAGCAGACAGCCTTGTCTCATTCCTATCTTAAGGGAAACACTTTTAGTTTTCGCCCATTGAGTATGATGTTGGCAGTGGGTTTGTCACATATGGCCTTTATTATGTTGAGGTATGCCTCTGTTATTTTCATTTTGCTCAGTATTTTTATCTTAAATTGGTGCTTGATTTTATCAAATGCCTTTTCTTCATCTATTAATATGATCATGTGATTTTTATCTTTCATTTTGCTTTGTGATATATCACATTTATTGATTTGTGAATATTGTACCATCCTTGCATCCCTGGAATGAATCCCACTTGATCATGGTGTATGATCTTTTTATGGCATTCTTGGATTTGGTTTGCCAGTATTTTGTTGAGAATTTTCATATTTATGTTTCAACATAGCCCATATTAGTTTCCTTTGGCCACTATAACAAATTACCACAAACTTAAATTAAAGTTAAAACAACAGAAATTTATTCTTTCTTAGTTCTGGATGCTAAGAGTCCAGAATCAAAGATATTGGCCTGTAATTACCTTTTTTGTTGGTCCTTTACCTGGTTTGGGGATTTGGATAGTACTGGTCTTATAAAAGTCTGTGAGTCTTCCCTCTTCTTGAATTTTTTGGAATAATTTGTGAAGAACTGGAGTTAGTTCTTCTTTGAAAGTTTGATAAAATTGACCTGTGAAGCCATCTGATCCAGGGCTTTTGTGTGTTGTTAGTTTTTTGATTATTACTTCAAGTGGACTAGTTATTATTGGTCTATTCAGGTTTTGCATTTCTTCCTGGTTCAGTTTTGGAAAATTGCATATTTCTAGAAATGTATGCATTTTGTCCAGGTTGTCAAATTTCTTGGCATATAGTTGTCCACAGTAATTTCATACAATCCTTTGCATTTCTGTAGTATCAGTTGTTGCTTTTGCTCTTTCATTTCTGATTTTACTTATTTAGATCTTTTTTTTTTCTTGATGATAATCTGGTTACCAGTTTGTACATCCAATTTAAAAGTTTCTACACATCTAAAGAAACCATCAGCAAAATGAAAATGGAACAAACCATAGGGGAAAATTTACTTGCCAATGACACATCAGACAAGGGTTTAATCTCAAAATGTATGAATAACTCACATGACTCAATACCAGGAAGACAAACCATCCAATCAAAAAAAAGGGCAAAGACCCTTAATAAACACTGCTCTAAGGCGGACATACAGATGGCCCATAGACATATGAAAAAATGCTCAACATCACTAGACATCATAAAGATGCAAATTAAAATCACAATGAGATATCACCTCACACATGTCAGAATGGCCATCATTACTATGTCAACAAACAACAAGTGCAGGTGAGGTTGTAGAGAAAAGGGAACCTTACTGCACTGTTGGTAGGAATGCAGACTGGTGCAGTCACTGTGGAACACAGTATGGAAGTTTCTCAAAAAATTAAAATGGGAACTGCCTAATGACCCAGAGATTCCACTGCTAGGAATGTACCCTAAGAATCCTGAAACACCAATCCAAAAGAACTACGCACCCCAATGTTTATAGCAACACTATTTACAATAGCCAAATGTTGGAAACAGCCTAAATGTCCCTCAGTGGATGAATGGATTAAAAAAAAACTGTGGTTCATCTACACAATGGAATCCTACACAGCAGAAAGAAAGAAGAAGAAATTCTTACTCTTTGTGACAGCATGGATAGAACTGGAGAGTGTTATGATAAGTGAAATAAGCCAGTTGGTAAAAGACAAATACCACATGGTATTACTTATAAGAGGAATCTAATGAGCAAAATAAGCTAATGAACAAAACAGAACCAGAGACATGAAAACAGGGAATAGACTGACAGCTACCAGAGGAAAGAGGGTCAGGGGGATGGTGGAAAGAAGGGGAAGGGAGTAAAGAACATGTATGAATGAACCATGGACATGAACAATGGTGTGGGAATGAACTGTGGGAGTGGGGGGCGGGGCAGGATGGAGGGAGGCAAAGGAGAAAAATTGGGACAACTCTAACAGAATAAACAAGAATAAAAAATAAAATAAAATAATAGTATTTTCAATTTCTATTCTTTCAGTCATAATTTTGTGGTCATTTGTATTAAAACAATTCTGTTTATCTAAATACTTATTTGTTAATTATACCTGGCTGTAATGCAAATTTTTACTTCATATGAGCTAAAGAATCATTTGAAAACATCTCCAAATACCTTTATATGTTAGAAGTTTTAAAATGTAAAACTTCATATCTTTAAGTAGTTTTAGGTTCATAGAAAAATTGAGGGGAAGGTACAGAGACTCCTTAACTATCCTTTTTCCCCACACTTTGCATTTGGGGAAAAAGGATAGTTATTTTCCCATTATTAACATTCCCCATCAGAGTGATACGTGTCACAATGGATGAACCTATGTTGACACATTATAATTCTAAAGTCCATAGCTTACCTTATGATTTACTCTCGTTGTACATTCTGTAGGTTTGGACAAATGTATAATGACATGTATTTCATAATGATGGTATCACACGGAGTATTTCCACTGACCTAAACACCCTCTGTGATGTACCTATTCATTGTTTCCTTCCTCTTCAACCTCTGACAACCACTGATCTTTTACTCTCTCTCTCCATAATTTTGTCTTTTCTAGAATGTCATACAGTTAGAATCACACAGTATGTAATCTTCTCAGATTGGTTTGTTTCATTTGATAATATGCATTTAAGTTTCCTCCATGTCTTTCATGATTTGATAACATATTTCTTTTACTTTTGAATAATATCCCATTGTCTGGATATAGCACAATTCATTTATTTATTAATCTATTGAAGGACATCTTCACTGCTTCCAAGTCTGACAATTAGAAATTAAGCTGTTATAAATATCCATGTGCAGAATTTTGTGTGGACATATTTTCACCTCCTCTGGGTAAATATCAAGAGGTTTGATTGCTGGATCATATGGTGGTAAGACTATGTTAAGTTTTGTAAGAAATCACCAAACTGTCTTCAAAACTGGCTGTACCATTTTGCATTCCCACCAACAATGAATGAGAGTTCCTGTTGCTCCATGTCCTCATTAGCATTTGGGGTCATTGGTGTTTCAGATTTTGGCCATTCTAATAGGTATGTAGTGGTATCTCCTTGTTGTTTTAATTTGCATTTCTGTGATGACATACAATGTGGAGCATCTTTTCTTATGCTTTCTTTCATCTGTTTTTCTTCTTTGGTGAAGTATCTGTTAAAATCTTTGGCCCATTTTTAATGGGTTTTTTGTTTTCTTACTGTTAAGTTTCAAGAGGGTTTTGTATATTTTAGGTAATAGTCATATATCAGATAGGCTTTTTGCAAATGTCTTCTCATGCTCTTAACACTGTCTTTCATGGTTCAGAAGTTTTTTAATTTAGTGAAGTCCAGCGTATCAGTTATGGTTTTCATGGGTAGTGATTTTGGTGGTATATCTAAAAAGGTATCACAATATCTAAAGTCATCTAAATCTTCTGTTATAGTCTAGGTGTTTTACAGTTTTTCACTTTGCATTTAGGTCTGTGGTTTATTCTGAGTTAACTTTAGTGAAGGGTGTAATGCCTGTGTCTGGATCCACATTTTTGTAGATTTTCAATTGTTCCAGCACCTTTTGTTGAAAAGACTACCTTTGCTCTATTGTATTACCTTTGCTCCCTTGTCAAAGATCAGTTGACTATGCAAGTAGGTCTGTTTCTGCACTTTCCATTCTGTTCTGCTGACACTTTTCTGTAGCCTTTCACCAATACAATGCTATCTTGATTAGTGCAGTTTTATGGTAAGTCTTGAAGTCAGGTAGAGTCAGTTCAACTTTGTTCTTCTCCTTCAGTATTGACTTGACAATTCTGAGTCTTTGCTTCTCTCTATAAACTTTAGAATCAGTTTGTCGATAACTCGCTGTGATTTTGCTTGGGATTAAACTGAGTTTATACATCAAGTTGGAAAGAACTGCGAAGTTTTCTTTCCAGTATGTTCTTTTATACATTATTTTATAAAATCAAAGCCCATTCAAACATCTCTGGTAATTTTGCTCCACTAACAGAGTTGCTTCACTCCAGATTAATGAATATTTCTTCGAGTGCTAGTTCAGATGTAGTTTGTGCTCAGTTCCTGCTATATGCATTATTAATGTCACCTCACAGTAGAAATCATTCAAGAGATAACAGATAAGCCAGAACATTGGCACCAGGGGAGCATGTGCTGTGGGAGGTACATGGCCTTTTGAATGCCTTTTACAATCCATTCATTTATTTATTCATTATTTAGTCTACAAGCCTTTCTTAAGTGTCTGTAACATAATAGAAATTGTATTAGATGCTGAGAATGAAGAATAAAGACACCAACATTTAAAAATAATATGGTGACTTTTTTCCTGAATACAACATATTGCACCACTTTGTACACGTTGTTTCATATAATCACCACTTCAAGCCAAAAAAATTGGGAGTTTTATTAAACCCAAATCTTTCCCACCTCTAGAGACCATGCTCTTTAATCTCACAGCTAGTGGGCAGCATCGGTGAATGCAGAAGACAGCACTGTGCCGAGGACTGAGAGCTTGTGCTCTGAAGTCAGATAAACCCAGGTTCAGTTTGTGGCTGACATAGGCTGCACAAGTCCAGGCGAGTTAACTGGAAGTTCCAACATTCACTTTATTTACAAGGAAGAAAAACAAACAATGCAGCAGTGATATTACAGGCTCCCCACCAAGCACCATGCCTGCAACACAGTGCTTGGGGCCCAGTACGCACTCAGTACATCTTTGTCGGATAAATGTGATTAAACACATTAAGCTCCTTGCACACTCTTCCCAGCACAGGATCAATATTTAATAAAAGCCAACTTCCCAAACTTCCCTGACTACAGAGCTCTGTTTTCTCTTGAGTTCTTGATTCTTTTTCAAATGTAGTTTCTCTTTATTTTATATACTACTCCAATTTGTAATAATGGCTACTTTCCATACAGTAGTAGTTAGGACTCATTAACTTACCAAGATCAACAAAAAATAGTGAACTTCTGCTTTACTGAAACATATAATTAAGTGTGACATACAGGAAACATTGTTATCACTGATTTCATTATATCGCATTTAATCCACATAGCAATTCCTGGAGGAATTGGGTTTTGACAAGAAATATTAGGTTGGCTTTAGTCTCTGATGCCTCACTATAATCATCAAACTCAGTGATACCGTACAGATGCCGACATTTTATAAAATACCTGAATCTAGTTGTATATACACAAGAAACATCAAGATACAAAAGAATAGTTGGTCTAGATCAGTTTTTCATACTGGCATAATACGCATTCTGAATCACCACAGCTGTAATGTACGAGTCTGTACTAAATGTTAGGCACCTCTCCAAGTCTGAGAGACTGATCTGTTTTAGATTAATTTTCCTAGAAATCTGTTTCACCTAACCACTGCTTTATTGCACCTAGAGACCAGGTTCATTCTGGAAAGTGTTTAGCACAGAGGCTAGTACAGTACACAACACCAGGCAAATGAAGATGTCTTTAGGCAATTTAATACTGTCCTTAGATTGTTATACTGTGCATGAAGTAACATATCACTTAGTGATATATTGTAATAAATTAAGGACATGTCTATAAACTGTAATACAACTACTAACATAAAAATGTGATGGCTAATAAAATGATGAGAAGTAAAGTAGCTATGGATCTCAGAAGCCAAGTTGGAGCTGTGGAGACTTGATAGTAACCAATATATAAATGGGGGCATCTATAATAATGCCAACAATAAAAACGAAGAAAAAACTAAAAAATAAATATAAAAATGCCCTCAAATCTGAAAAAGACGTAGTTCATTTTGAAGGACATAATGCTCAGTTCATTTGAAGATGCCATTGAAACGAAAGCTTCATTACAAGTTAGAACCATAACATTGAGTAGAGTCAGTCGTGTTTTAGGGCCCAGGCTCCCTAACCGGAAAGCAAGCAAGGGCTTCAGAATGACAAGCCTGGAATGACAAGACCGTGTTTCCAGAATGACAAGCCTGTCTGTTCAGTGGTGTACCCATGCTGATTTCAAACTAAATAATCACGTTATTGGTGAGTTCCATGATGCTTTTATCACAGCAGGATAAATTCCCCTTGTCAAAATTGGCACCAATTATGCAAATGAAATTTGAAGGGTTCATTAGCTAAATGGTAATTGGAGTAACTTGCTTTAAAAAAATGATATCCAAAATTTCTATCAAAAAATCATTTCATTTTTACAATAACTTTGAAAAGGCTTCTCAGTGACATAAATAAATGAAGATTTTAGATTTTACAGATGTTTAATAAATTCATACCTGATTTTCTATTAATGATGCATTTTAATATTTGCTCCTTTGCTGACCATTTTTCATTCTGCTTATAGTACTAACAGAAAAGACACTAGGCATCATTTGAAGGTACAGCATTTTGTAATCAATTAAAGGAATGAAAAAATCAACAAACTTTTACTGGAAGAAAATGTAAAGCTTCCCTAAGCATTTCAGGTAGATCCCCTCACATGCATGACAGCAGCAACACCTGTCACTGGCCTCATTCATTCAATGAGTTGGAAAGTATTTCCTCTTCTTCGATTTCCAGAAACGTGTGTATTATATTGATTTTTTTCCTTAAATATTTGTCAGAATTTACCAGTGAAATCATCTAGGCCTGGAGCTTTATGTGTGGGAAATTTTAATTTTAAATAAGCATAAACTTGAGTCTGGCTTTTCTTTTTTTAACCAAATATAATAATCCCTCTCAAACTGGAACATTTAGATCATTTACATTCAGTGTGATTATTAACATAGTTAAGTTGAACATCTTGTTATTTGTGTTCTGTTTGTCACATTCTCATCTTCCTCCTTTTTCTCTGTCTTCTTTTAGAGTCACTGAATGATTTTTATGGTTCCCTTTACTTCTCATCATTTTATTAGCCATCACATTTTTATGTTAGTAGTTGTATTACAGTTTATAGACATGTCCTTAATTTATTACAATATATCACTAAGTGATATATTACTTCATGCACAGTATAACAATCTAAGGACAGTATACTTCATTCTCCCTCCTTCTCACTTCAATGCTATTGTTGCCATACATTTAACCTAAAACTATGTAATAAAACCCACAATGCATTGTTATTACATTTGTTTCAACAGTTAATATATTTTAAAGAGACTCAATTGTCTTATATTTGGTTACTATTCCCAGTACTCTTCAGTTGTGTAGGTCCAGATTTCCATTTTGTATTTCTTTTCTCCTTAAAGGACCTCTTTTAATATTTCTTATAGTGTAGTAAACTGGTAATAAATTCTTTCACCTTCCGTATGTCTGAAAGTGATTTTATCTTACCTGTACTTTTTAATTATATTTTGTTGGGTATAGAATTCTAGGCAGGATTTTTTTTCCTTCCCTACTTTCAAGATGCTGCCATATTTTCTTCAATTTTTATTGCAAATTTTGCAGAATTTGATTATGATGTGCCTTGGTTTAGTTTTCTTCCTAGATGTTGTTTTGGGGATTTGTTGAGCTTGGATGTGTAGCCTCACCTCCCTACCCTCCATGTCAGGAACTCTGATCACGTACGTTGGCCTGCCTGAAGTTGTCCCTGCAGCTAACTGGTGTCCTTTGCATTTATTTTGGCATACTTCGCAACTTTGGCCTTTATTGCATCTTCCACTTTTATATCTTCCTTTGTGAAGCCATGTTGGATTTCCTGAACTCACTATCCAGCTCCTCATCTTATGGAGTCAACTGGCTTCTGCCCCGAACTCCCCCTTCTTTGAGCTGCAACCTGGAAACATGGCGCTAAGCCTGGGCAATCGTAGGACTCATCTCATCTGTTTCTTGTCTTTTGGAGTCATCTTTTGTCTCCTAATTCCAGCATCTTAAAAAAAACTGTTCTGTATTCATCTTTTTTGTCTTTTTCAGAATTGTTTCAGCTTTGACTGTACATCTAAATCCTGTTACTAAATGATATTCATTTTTAATTTAGATGTGAAGATAGTATCCAAATTCAATTTTTTAATCCAAAAAGTTCATGTTCTTTATCATTATACTACAGTACAGTGATTTTCAACCTTTTTAATCTCATGCACACGCAAACTAATTATTAAATTCTGTAGCACATAAAAATATATATTTTTGCCAATCTGACCAAAAATAGGTATAATTTTGATTCATTCGTAGCAGATGGCTATTGTTGTATTGGTTGTTGTAATTTTTTTATTTGACAGTCTAACGGAAAAGAGTTCAGTGCCCCTAACTAAATAGTTAGGTATTGCAAGTTTTAAAAATACTCGTGGCACAGAAGTTGAAAATTGCTGCTAGAGTACATTATTAGTGATGCTGCATTGTGTTTAGAGAGACACCACTTTTTCTCTTACAGAGAATTACAAAGTACATACAAAAGGTACTAAGAAGGTAAATGGAAAGCTCACATCTCCCTGAAGGAACAGAGAAAGCTGTCAGCTGTGAAGAGAGGTGGGGAAAAGACAAGTGATGTAAGGCTTAAGCCTGAATCTGTCTCTGAAGAATAGGAGCCAGAAATTCAATGAGGGATGAACAAGAGGGTTGCCAACCAAATACCCGTAGCCAAGTTGTGCTTGGACAGCACAGACCTCTAATAAGCCAAGTTTGATGGCTCCAGCAAATGCTGTAGCCAAGAAGCAGGAACAAAGCAGAGAAATCAAAATGTGACGATAACATAGAACTTGGTTTGGAATTGGTCAGGGCAAGGGAGAATGTCAGAAATGAAAGTAACAAAATTCAGGTAGCTGGGTTTACAAAAAAAAATTACTGTTTGACCACTAGTAGCCACATTTAATCATTTAAGAAAACAACACTTTAAAATTTGGATGGAAAACTATTTTATTGCATAAGAAGGAGAGCAAGAGCTGATAGGTAAGAATACCAGTATTTTGATTTCCAACGGTACAGAATGAACTCAGGTAAAATACTTTATTCTGCTATTTGTGACATATGGCTGATACCACATGGAAATAAAGGTGAACAGAGGCAGAGGGCAATTGACTATGAGATCAAGTGTCTGAAAAATCAAATGCATTGACAGGAATGGTATTTTTGAGCCAGATGCTATAGAATCCAGGCAGAGCAACACTAACAGAAGGGAGTTGCACAGCATAGCCCTGGGGCTGAAGAACTGAGGGAAGATGCTGGGAGAGTGAGGAGCCTGGCTCCAGGCCAAAATCCTGTGTGTGGTCTGTCTGGCCCAACCATACGTGATTATAAAGCTTTGCCTCACAGGTCTCATGGGTAGAAGCTACCCTCTCCATGCCAGACTTGATGCCCAGCCAATGCATTGCAGTTTTCTGGAGGGGGTTGTACTAAAGGATTCAAGCCTCACACCCCTCATTCTTGGGCCAGCCAGCCATGCTTATATGTTACATATCTGCATTCTTAATCTGGGCACCTTCATTCAGAGGCCTCCTTATTGATGGCCTGGGTTAAGGTACCTTTCTCCACTTTAACTCAGCACCTTTCCATGCTTATTCCTTACACATACACCCCACACCCAACCCAAACCTTTAAGTCTATAAAAGGCAGGAGATTTTTGTTCTGGGAACCCCAACAATAAGAAAACCCAAAGGTGGCAAACACAAGGTCCATGGGCCAAATCCCACCCTCCGCCTTGTTTTACCTGGCCTGGCAACCTTGTTTCCAGCTGACAGCATTATCAAGCTCTCACTTAACTGTGTAGGAGTAGTTACATTTATACAGTCCTAAAATTACATTAAGTTCTTTTAAGGCAACTGTGAGGCTGATGTGGCCCCCAGTGAAATTGAATTTGATACCCCTGGCTCTAGCCCCCTTCTGCACTAATTCACCTGAACTTTTCCTGGTACAGTTCTATGGAAAGAAATGAAATGCTGAAAAACCACAGTCACTTTTGGTCTGCTGCTCACTCTATAACAAATGAATAAAGGCTTGAATGTTACTTTCAGTTTGGCCCATTGTCCTAACTGACCACCACCCTGGCATCTATTTTTGCAAGAGCCAGGGCCTAACAATTAACTGTTTTCAAACTGAAATGAAAGTACTTCAAGGTCCAGATGTAATTCAAAATTATAAAGGCTCTGTTAGTATCACTGAAAAAAAGTTACATTGTTCAGGTACAAAGTTTTACACATGGAGACTTTTTTTCCGAGAGTTTTGACAAACTGCATAAAAGGTCAGAAAACTACTTATGTTAATCACAACATTCTTAAAAATTCATATATAATCTCATAATTATATCAATTAAGTAAAAAATTGATGCTGATTAAAAATATTTTTAAATGCTGCTATTAAAACTATTCTTTGAAGATCAGAAATGTAATTTTATATCATTTACAGTGTTAAATTCAGTGTGTAAGCCATGGTATGCACACAATAAACATTTGCAATATTCAACCAAATTAAATATGCAAGCTATTTTTTTTGTTTTGCTTTAAGTTTGATCTTTGTCATTCATTTATCTTTTGATTATTTATACATTTTGTATCACAATCATTTATGCATTTTGTATCAAATACTAAAGTGTGTGTCTACTACATACCAATCACTTTACCAATCCCTAAGATAAAAAGATGAAAAATACATGATTCTGGACCCCAAAGAACTCTCAGTGTTTGTACAATGCTAGCTAGCTCTCTTATGAAAACCATCATTCATTGCTGATAAGAGCAGTTTTAAAGAGACTATTAAAATCCTCAGAGGAAAATAAGTGATGTCCAAACATCAAATGCAATGGAGATAGCTGATAGTGAATATTGTACAAGAAAGAAAAAATAATAAATAGAACCAGTCTTTAAAGGTTCTTAGAATATAACAGAAAAACAAACACTCTACTTAGGTTTTTTAGGTTTGTACAATATTTCCTCCATTCTGGTTATTTTCCTCTCAGTATTGTAGCCTTGTCTTGAAAACATTCCCTGTTTGCTGTTCTAAGAACCTAAGTAGAGGCTGGGATGGGAAAAATAGACAAAAAACTGTACTTGAAAAATAACTAAATATTAAATTTAAAATAAAAAATAAAGAAAAAAGGTACTGGGAGGGATAAAATTAAGGAACCTGTAATTCCTTCCCTCTATTCTTTCCTTTCTTGTCTCTCTGCCTTTCTCTTTTTCTTCCTTCTTTTTCCCCCATTATTGTATTGAATTTAAAATGTAGCTATCTGAGGAGACAGGATAAATATTCAATTTTATCTCAGTAGAAAGTGTAGTAGGAAATTTTCTTAGGTAAACACTTGACCTAGAAATGCCTTTTTATGTGTGGTGCAGTGGCTTAACATTGAGAAAAGTAAACTAAAAATACAAGCTAGTTAAATTCACATATGATATCCTCTTAGAAATGCTTAATGATTTGCTTGATTTTAATTGCAGTACAAGAATACGATCAGTGCCCAGATCTCAAATCAAAAGGCAAAATTGTCTAGATTTTAAAAAATACATTACATTTTTTTCTTTTGGCATTTTGGAGCTAGAAAACAAAATAATCCCATAGGCCAAAGAAAAACTGATTAAAATGTTTCGAGCTTGCCATTTGTATATATATTTGTCATTCATATAAACAATACTTAAGATAAAGTTATTTCTATATTTTGGAAGGTGGGGGTGGGGATAAACCCAAAAGAAAACCTGTAGTCAAAATGAATTCCCCGGATGAAACATCCTATATTATTTGACCAGCAAACACCACAGTTGTCTTACCACCTAGGGAAATAGTACATCCTTGTTAAGTACCCTTGGGTTAAAATCTAGGTTTAAATTTCAGGTCTATATTCAGGGATTATAGAAACAAAATTGTCTATTCCAAATAAGGAAAATTCACTCCTTCTTCCCTCCCTTCCTGTCTTTTGTCTCCCTTCTTTCTCCCTTCTTTCACACTTTTTTCACCCCCAAAATGTGAATGGCTGTTACATAGCAGACACTGAGTAGGGTGCTGAGGTGATAGAAATAAACAAGACAAATCTTTTCTCTTTTGTTCCAAAAGACAAATCGAAACACCTGAAATTGGAACAATGTTGTATGTGTCAGAACAGAAGTTTAATCGAAGTGCTCTAGGAACCCCTACTTTCATTCATCTGCTACCAGGGTTCAAGGCAAAAAAGAAGTACTCACCAGATGCCTCTGGGATCTTGACTCTTGGCAGAAAAACAGATGATGTTGACACAAACCTGCCTAAGGCAATAAATCCAGTAGAGGGTCCTTTCAGGTGGTCCCAGTAGGAAGTGAGACAGGAGAGAGCTCTCTGCCAAATACCAGTGTCTTCATCACAGCTGTCAATCTTCTGCATCCGTCAGGAAATAAGGATGGACACTGGAGAAAAAAGTGTGAGAGATTATGGGCTTAGAATCTAGGATAGAGAACAATGATCAACATCACAAAAGGAAGTTTAGTAATATACAATATAAGCATAATAATGCCTCACATTTGCATTGCTGGTCAGAGTTTTTTTTCTATAAGGCAAACAAGGAAAATCTGTTTTTTTCTATTTGACATTTAAGGAAATTGAGGCTCTACCAAGTTAAATAGTTGCCGAGGTCACACAGGTTGGCCTCCTGACTACCAATCCAGGGATTTCTCTTCTGCTTCCTGTTCTAATTGCCATTTGTCTGAGGGATGCATGCAGTTGCTGTGAGTGAAAGAACAGTGCTCCAGGGGCTCTGGTTTCCGAGTTTGATTCTCCTTTCTGCCATCATTCTTCGTGATAAAGACAAAATGCCACTGTTCTTTTCTATTATGGACAGGAGAAAACCTCAATCAGTACGCATCTATGGTGGCCTGATTTTTTAAGTGCTTGGTTTTTTTTGTTGTTTCCTGGTTCAGAAGCACATTTAAAGCCTGAAATAATACATACCTGTAGAAATAACCTGCGCCAACTTAACCTACTTTACAGAGGGTAGTTATTGACTCAACTACCCTCTGTATATCCAAAGTATGGTGACTATGTGATTATATAACCAAAAAGGAAAAAAACTCTACAATTTTATAATGCACAACTGCAGTGTGATGCACTGTAGAGCAAAGTTACAAAGCACATTCACAATGAAAAAATGCGCTAGAGGCAGAGACAGAATCTCAATTTTTTCTTTTAATATCCCATTTTTGATACAACACGGGATCCTGAGATGGCGATGATTTTTATCCCGATATAAACAGTGGTATAAAACAAGGCAATTGGAATAGAGGTATAACGAAAGATGCATTCAGAAACAAGTTCGCTCCATGTGCAGTAATGCAGATGGCAACCCTCTAGAGGAAAGTACACGACTGTCTGGTGCGCACCTTCTTCAGGAACATGTGCAACAATCTACAGATTTTCCCATATTGGCATATCACCTGTATTGTTAATGTCCCAATAAACTACAACCCTCTAATTTTTAGATTAAATTAATTTATTTTAAAAGACAATCTTATCACTTACTCTAACTAAAGAGAAAGCCCAAGATAAAAATGACAGAACAAAAATCACAATATTAATTTGTTAATGATATTGTGGTCTACCTCAAGCTCTTAGACCGATGCTACTCCTGTTCATTTAAAAAATAAATAAATAGAGAGGGAGATGGAGGTATTTGTCAGTACTAAAGGGCAGCTGATGATGTAGAGACATGAAATGAAGCATTTACTTTGGTAGTAATTAGAAGGTATGGGAGAGAGAGAAGAGCTTGCCCATGGTATTTTTCATTATCATTGAATATTATCACAATGCACTACTGTATAAAATGATCTCAAACCCATAGCTAATCCTTTGGGCTACACAAACTCAGTCATCTTTTTTTTTTTTTATGTACACAGGATGCTTAATACAATGTGTCAAATAAATGAAACAAGACCACCTTCTTATACCACACACAAAAATAAATTCAAAATGGATCAAATATTTAAATATTAGACCTGAAACCATAAAAATCCTAGATGAAAGCATAAGCAGAAAAATCTTGCACAGTGCTTCTGGCAATTCTTTTTGATGTATTTCCACAGGCAAGGGAAACAAAAGGAAAAATAAACAGGACTACGTCAAACTAAAAGGTTTTTGCACAGCAAAAGAAAGCATGAACAAAATAAAAAAGACAACCCACAGAATGGGGAACATATTGCTGATACATCTGATAAGGGATTAATATCCAAAATTTATAAAGAACTTGCAAAACAACACCAAAAAACAAGCAACCCAGTTAAAACATGAACAAAGGACCTAAATAGATACCAAAAGATGCTTAATGTCATTAATCATCAGATAAATGCAAATTAAAACCACAATGAGATACCATCTCACACCTGTCAGAATGGCTGTCATTAATAAATCCACAGATAGTAAATGCTGGCAAAGATGTAGAGAAAGGGGAACCCTTTGCATTGTTGGTAGAAATGTAGATTGGTGCAGCCACTGTGGAAAGCAGTATGAAGATACCTCAAAAAATTAAAAATGAATCTGCCTTTTGACCCAGTGATCCCACTGCTTGGAATATATCCAAAGAAATCCAAAATACTAATTTGAAAGAACATAATCACTTCTATGTTGGGAACCTTACACCTGGCTTCTAGCTAAAAACATTGCATTGATTACAGGAACCTGTGCGCTCCACATGAGGTGTCCACGAGTACCAGTTGCACCCAAGTAACCAATAAGCGGGCCCTTCTTTGTCTCAAGCTAGCCAATAGCAAGCAACCTAATCTCCTTCCTCTCCCTCCTCCCCTATATATATACCCAGTTCGGAAAAATAAAGTTTGCAGCTTGATCAGAATCTTTTGTCTTGCTGCCATTCTTCGCGCCTCTTGTCCCCCCAACTCATTTGTTCTAGGTAGGTGGTCGAGCTCCAGTTGATTGCTCCGCGGGCCAAAGCACTTCTATATTCATTGTGGCATTATTTACAATTGCCAAGATATGGAAGTAGCTTCAGTGTCCACCAGTAGATGGGTGGACAAAACCACTATGGGACATTTACACAATGGAATACTACTTGGCCATAAAAAAGAAGACAATTTTATCCTTTGTGACAGTATGATGGACCTGGAGAACATTATGCTAAGTGAAATAAGCCAGTTAGAGAAAAGCAAATACACATGATTTTACTCATATGTGGAATCTGATGAACTAACTGAACTGACAAGGAAAATAGGGACAGACTCAGAGATGGAGAGCAGGATGGCAGCTAGTTGTGGGAGAGAAGTTTAGGGGGTGGAAAGACTGAATAAAAAGGAAAAAGGACTCCTGGATATGGACAACATTGTGGTGATTGCTGGGGGCAGCAGGTTATAGGAGCACTAAATGGTAATGGAAAAAATATAATAAAGATTAAAATTTTAAAGATTTTATTTATTTATCTTTATAAATAAATAAAGGGGAAAGGAAGGAGAGAGGGAGAGAAATATCAACGTTTGGTTGCCTCTCGTGCGTGCCCTGCCGGGAACTGGCCTGCAACCCAGGCATGTGCCCTGACTGGGAATCAAACCGCTGTTGTTTGGTCCACAGGCCCACATTCAATCCACTGAGCTATACCAGCCAGGTCAATAAAGATTAAATTTTAAACATTCAAAACTTGAAAACAAAATGTATATACGTTAAATCAAACCTGGACTAATGATCTTTTCAGTACCTTTGGCCAGATCACCTTTATAATCCTAATTGATGGCCTCAGACTTTTAACACAAATGAGAAAATACCAAGCATAAAGTAAATACTTGGTAATAACTTTTTTATTATTATCTAAATCTGTATAGACAGAACAAGAGGGCATGTATTACAGTGATGGAGGATCCTATATATTTTGTGTTGTGTAGAGTTGAATGAGATATATGCTATTTCTATATGTCCATTAGTATGTAAGTTAAACTATTGGAAGTTTCATGCAGACCTCAAAGAAAAACATAACTCATGTATGTTGGGCATAGTATGGATATTATGGAAGAAGCTATTGCTTCATTATTGACTCATCTGCTTAGGAAAGCTGACCCTTATATAGTTAGAATTTCCAATTTAGATTTGTCCCTAAAATGACTATGATGTACATTTCATATCATACGCTCAACTATTATTCCTATTGACATTTTTTATATATTCTGTCTTAATGGCATCCAGAAAGCATAATAAAGTTTTACCATATCTTAAAGATAAAGAGTGCTCTGTACAGGGATCAAAAGAATGTGTTTTACATATTGATACTGGTTTTCAAAGGACCTAGGGGTGGAATACAAGAAAACAGGTCTTTTGACAAAGAATGATCAGCATTATTTTAATTCAGAAGCATTGCAGTGCCATTGAAAACCTAATAAAGACAAATGTCTAGAACCTGAAATTGAATGCATTTCAGTATAAATAAATTTTAAATGTACGCATTGGATCACTAGTAAGAAGAAAGTAAGGTACAAAAACAAACTTTAGAGTGGTACATACAGGGAAATATTAGAAGATATTGCACACATATAAAACTAATCTAGTACCTCTTAAAAATTTCAACCATACAGGTCAGAGATGTAGTCTTAGAACAAAGCAAATACCTGTGTACTTTGTACTTTTAAATGTCTATACAACTTAAAACTGTAGAACTAAGAAGTCATGAGATTGCTTTGATAAAATTATTATGACCCAATTAGTCCAAAATTAATTACTATTCTACCTGAAATCATGCAGATGAACTAACTGATGGTCTTTCTAGTCATGTCAACACCATGATTCCACAGGGATAAAGATGGGTAAAAAAAAAAAAAAACTGGAATGAAAAAAGTCTTAAAACCTTAAGGAAACCTACATTCTTGGTGGGACTGCAAATGGTACAACTTTGGAAGACAGTCTAGCAGAATCTCACAAAACTAAACATATTCTTACACACAACCCAACTTGTACACTCCTTGGAATTTTCTCAAAGGAGTTGAAAATTACATCTATACAGAAACCTGCATACAGATGTCTATAGTGGCTTTACTCATAATTGCCAGAGCTTGGAAGCAACAAAGCTGTCCTTCAATAAGTGAATGGATAAATAAACTGTGGTACATCCACACAATAAAATATTATTCAGTCCTAAAAAGAAATGAGCTATCAAGCCATGAAAAGACATGAAGGAATCTTAAGTGCATATTTCTAAGTGAAAGAACCCAATCTAAGAAGGCTACATAGTGTATGATTGCAACTCCGTGACTTTTGAAAAAGACAAAACTATGGAGACAGTAAAAAGAGCCTTTATTTCCTAAGATGGGGGCACAGAAGATTTATATGGCAGTAAAAATACTGTACATGACATTATAATAATGAATGTCATTATACATTTATCCAAACCTATAAAATATGCAACATCAAGAGTAAATCCTAAGATAACTATGGGCTATGATATTATAATATATCAACATAGGTTCATCCTTGGTAACAAATGAACCACTCTGGTAGGTAATGTTGATGATGGGGGAAGCTGTGCAGGCATAGGGGGAGAGGATATATGAGAAATCTCTGTACTTTTCTCTCAATTTTATTGTAAACCTAAAATTGCTCTCAAAAATTAAGTCTTTGAAAAATTCTTAAGACACCAATCATGTTCAAAGTAAAGGTACTGGCAAAGTGATACTTCTTTGCAAATGTCTTATTAGATTTGAAGATTATGTTTGGCACAGTTAACTCAAACATACTCAGAGGCACTCTTTTCTCAGAAAAGGGTGATAAGCTAATTTTATGAAGCGGTATCTACAGAGAAATCTTCTCTTTAGTTAAACCCTTATTTTTAAAGTTCTCAATAAATGAAAAGAAGTATTTGATGTAAAATCTTAGTCATAAAACTGAATAGAAATCAGTTTTAGAGGACATTTGAAGAGCACGTCATTTAGTATATCGTTTACAACTCTCAGCCAAGTGACCAGTCCTGCTCATTTAACAAAGTTTGCTGTGCGCCTCCCCTATGTCAGACACAGATTTCAGTGCCTGGAAATTTGTTTCCGCCTAACCAAACTACCTTATTTGGTACTGTTCAATTTATTGGAAAATTCTTCCTTATTTCATCGTTATAGATTATGTCTTTGAAGCCATGTGGACTAAGTGCACTTCCTCTTTCAGAAGCCATCCTCCAGGATGAAGAAAAGCCTCAGCTATTTGCCAGGCATTTCACCTTTGTGCCACCTGTCCGCCTGTGCTCTCAAGACAGAATTTCAATAACCTCTCCTCAGAAGTAATTTATAAATTAAATATTCTGGAGATGCTGCATACAATTTTGTTTAAATAAAAATACAATTTAGATTTAATGGGGGGAACTGGGCCATGCACATACAGCAGCCAGAGCACAAAAGTAGGGTGTTGTCTGGGTTTTATCAATGAGACCAGGGAACTGGGAATCCAAGTTTTGTTCTCCAGACCGTTACTTTTTTGCTGCTATCAAGAGAAAAGCATTTAACCTGTCTCAGTTTACCCATCTGGAAAGAAAAACTGCTTTTTGTGTGTGACATGATCCTTAACTAGATTAAAAGAGTAAATATTACATCATTCATAAAGGTGTTTTGTGTCAGAATGCCCAGCATCCAAGGCTGAGATAAATGAGGCAAAGCCACCTAGATGGGTTGCCGGGCAGAAGATTATGTCCTAATGGTTCAAGAATTTAGCGGAGTGTTCACAGTCCATGGGTCCAAGCTAAGAAACAGAGGCCATTTCAGGAAAAAGGTGATGTGTGACCAAGTATTAAGTCCCCTCCTCTCCACCAACTCACACACAGAAGGCGATGAGCCCAGGATCTCAAGGGAAACAAGTATACAGAAAACCCAGCCACTGGAAAACCTTCAATAAGATGAGTGAACAGCAAACTCTGGGCCAAAGTCCATCAGATATAGAGAGAAACAGAATAACAGATAGTTCACCCAGGCCACCAGCCCATGTGTGTTTTCAGTTCACAATTCTTTGTCCTAAAAATTGTTGTGTCCTGTTTACTCAAAGAGGGACTTTTAGATGATCTCACAGTTAATAGTCTGTCTTCTTGCCTATGAGGGTGGGTTCCCTCCGGTTGCCTCTCTTGCACCAGAGAGTTTAATTTCACCACTACCAGTACTATCACCTAGTGTCTATTAGCAAGTTGCTGTCGCCAGAGTTGGACAGGGAGCCAAAACTAAATAGGAGAGGGTTCTGCAATGGCTCTGTGGGGCCAAGCTGCTTCTGAACTCAGCTTTGCTCCCACTCAGTTCCTATCCACTGGCAATCTCCTTCTTTCCCTCTTCAAATTCCTATAGCCACCCAAGACCTCAGGTCAGGTCAGCACTGTTCTGCCCTTGAATTAGGATGGAGCTAGTAATCCACAAACTGCTTTACTAGACGCAGCTCTAGTCTAACCTGGCAATGTCCTCCCTCTGCCTTCCCTCTGATTTTCTCTTGGATTTCATCAACCACATGGCTATGTGCACGCTGCAACCCTCTTTAATGAAAGTCCAGATCTTCTTGCTTTCCTTCGGCAAAGTCACCTTGTTGTTAGATCAGTTCCAGGGTTAGCTATGGGATTATTGACCACAAAAGGATTGGAAAGGAATTTTAGAGATTAGCTAGCCCATATTCTCTGTCTGGTATCTGATCACACCAATGTACCTCCAGCGTCTGCCTCCAGACCTCCGCTTACAGGCAATTTGAAAGTCCCTGTCGTCAATTATACCTTACTAACACTGAAAAAAGAAAGAAAGTCCTTGCACGGTGAACTAAAAAAAAAAAAGGAAAAGGAAAAGGAAACTTGCCCTTAGACAAAGAAATAACAAAATAGACCTGGGTTTATATACGTAGAAAGGCATCTGATTCCCTATTTTAGCCCAATAATTCTTTATAATTATTTTTTAAATTTAAAAGAGTGAATCAACTCCTTCTATTTCAGTTTCTGATATATAAAGTGGGACCGATAATGCTTTATCCTGTCTACCTGGTAGAGTTGTCATGGAAACCTGATGAAAAAAATATGTGGTAGGCTCCCACTTGGGCCTAAATTGAGTCCAGTGCAGGGTTAATGTGAGCACAACTTGTGAACTGATGGGCAGGCCACAAAGAATCCATGTACCTAGTGTAAGTGTCCCAGGAGGTGGAAGAAGGGAGGAAAATGTAGCATAAATAGGTTCAACAAAAGCCTTCTCTCTGCTTCCATGGAGTTCATAGTACCCCTCTGGCACCTCAAGGGTCATCCAGCACAGCAGCATTCTCATGGTAAACAGGGGCACTAGCAGGTACTTTACATTTTTAAAGTAATTTGGAGAACAGAGGAAATCTAGTACAATAGATGTCTTGTGATAGCAACAGCTGACACACAGTACTGTAATACACGGTCACACATCAGCTTGGGGCTCCCAGAAACTCCAAGGTGAGAGGCACTGCCAGTTTAATGTGCAAATGAAAGCAAGATTCCAACACAAGTGGTTTTTAATGTCACAACACCTATTTGTATCCAGGGATTAAAAGTCAAATTATGTGTAGTAAAATGCCTTGCAAACTACAAAGTTGTATGCAAAATCAGTGTAATACTATGCTTTTATAATGAGTAAATGTCTGGGCATGTCTTTTCTATTATAGATGCATAAATTTAAAAGAAAAAATATATGCAAACCTATCGGTCCCATGAAACTAATGTGCAGATCTGAATTGCTATCAGAATATAGAGAAAACAAGTTGCCTTACTTTCCTCCTGACCAAGCTTCTGTCTATTTTTAGATACTTACAGAAGGGCTGCTCTTGAATAGATAATTAAAGAGCTAAAGGGGGAAGTCAATGTGGGAGAAATTCTTTTTATTAACTTTTACACTACATTTATTTCCTCTGCAAAAATCTGCCTCATCCTACTCAGCCAATGTTCTTTATCAAGCATCATTTCTGGGAAAGGAGTAAAGGCATGAGCATAAAACATGCTAAGGGATCCTTTTTCCCCTCTTACGCAGACTGATTTTGTCACCTGCGCTCAATTTAATAATCCTGGAAGCCACCTGTCTGAAAGATGAATTGCCTTCAAATTCCAGTATGCTGAACTTTGCCCAAAGTTAAAGCAAACATGTTTTATGCATGATCATGAAGTCTAGATGAATGCAGGGAAAAAAAACTATAGAGAATGCCTTTCCCAGTTCTGCAGACTAATTATGGTTAACTTTGGCTGCTTGAGAGAATCCCAATTCTGCCCTTAATCTAAATCTGGAGTAAAATGTTCCTAATGTGTAAGTGTGTACTTCCAGGATAGGGGCCTTGTTCTTAACAAGTGTCTGTCATTTCATCGACATTCTCAAACAACAAACAGGTTACGCAGGAAGGCCTGATACATGGGAGGCACTAAACAAACATGGGTCATTAGTTATCCAGTTTACTCAGTGCTGAATGACTGACTACTCATTGCCAACCCTGGACTAAGTGATGGGAACAAAGTGGTAGAGAAGACCTTCCTCTCATGGAGATGCATGCATAATAAACAGAGGCTGTGTTTCAGACAGTGTCAAATGTTACTTAAAAAGAATGAAGGTAGCTAGTGAGTATGAGAAAATATGAATCATGGAAAAAATCTCAGGGCAGAGAAGCCTAGGCAGGAAGAGCAGCAGATGTAAAGATATTGAAGGGGGAATGAGCTTGGCAGGCAATAGTAACAGAGAGGAGAAGGAGGAGCATTAGAGGAAGTCCCAGGGACAAGGCTTTTTAGGCCCTGAACCGAATTTGAGCTGTATCAGCATGAGAGCAGAAGTCACTGGAAAGAAGGACTTAGTAGGACAATAATGCAGCTGATTTGTGTTTGAGGAGGCTATGACTGCACTTGTAGAGAACAGAGAGTATGGACAGGAGCAGAAGCCGGTCCATGAGTCAGAGGACTATTAAGTGAACCAATGCAAAGTAAGTCAGTGTAAATTGGGACTAGAGGTTGTTTTTTTTTGTTTTTTCAGTTGTTAGTATAATTGTAAGAAATATGGTCCTATGCAACTTTTTTGAGATTACTTTTTAAAGAAGTCCGTTGCTAGGGATGTTGCTAAGAAGACTGAGCAAAGCCTGAAAGATAAGTGACCAGTATTTTATGCAGGCTTTATTTAAATGCCAGAGAGTGGAGCCAGGAGTAGTTTAATCCCCAAAGAATGAATGAATTAGAAAAGGTCAGAGAAGGAGCACTCTGTGTGTGCATGTGTGTATTTTAACCACTCCCAGGAGAAAGATGATTGGTGGAATGCCTCGAGGGGTCTAACAAAGAAAGAATTTGTACAGAAAAGAGATGTAACTCTTGATTCAAGAAATGTTAGAACTGCCCTGGCTGGTGTGGCTCAGAGGGTTGAGTGCCAGCCTGCAAACCAGAGGGTCACTGGTTTGATTCCCAGTCAGAGCACATGCCTGTGTCACGGGTTCAGTCCCCAGTCAGGGTGTGTGCGAGAGACAAGCAGTTCTCTCTCACCTCAGTGTTGCTCTCCATCTCTCTCCCTCATTTCCTCTCTATCTAAAATCAATAAAAGAAAAAGAAAAAACACCAGTGAAAACAGGCAAATCGAACTCATTTTAAGAAAAGAGCCAAGTGTACTTGTAATGGAAGAGTAATGGAAGGATTGTCACAAGAGAGGATTTAGTTCTTAAGAACATAACTAAACTTTCAAATTAGACAAAAATTCAAGCAGTCACTTAAAAGCCATGAGATCTCAGAGAAATTTCCTTAACTTTATGGGCTTTGGTGTCTTCAACTGTAAAATAAGGGGAAAAAATCCATCTTGCTGGTTGTGGCTGAAGAGGTTAGCTGCCTACCAACAAACCCATCCTGTTCTCACAGCCAGACATCTTCGAAATAATCTCCCCCCCCTCACCTAGCACCTCCCACGTGAACTATCCTGGCTAAGGGGATGCGTTTATGCCATTGCCCGGGCAGTTTTAAGAAGCATTTGTGCTACTTTACATGCCCTCTTTTCCCTGTTGACAGGGTCAGTGAGGAGGATGCTGAGGCCCTAAAGGATAGCAAAACCACAGGACTGAAGAAGTCCGAATTCTGGAATCACCACAGGGAGGAGAGCAGATCGCCTACCAGGATCAAAGACTGGATGGTTAGACATGTGAAAATAAACTAACTTTAAGTCATTGAATTAGTAAGCCACTAAAATTTGGGAGTTGTTCATATAGCTGTATAACTAGAACCAATCCATGTGCTTATTATGAATGTTGCAAATGATGCAAAGCCCATCACTTGGCTATGCATGTTTCATAAATTAAACTTCAAACAGTACTAATTTTGTTACTTTGGACAAATGACCTAAGTCCACGAGTCTTAAGTCACTCAAATATAAACTATGTCTTCTCTAAATATTTTGTTCTCCACTCTGAACATCCCCAGTTCTGACCATTATCCTTCAAGTGAAGAAGATTTTAGATCTTTGTCTTTTCTAAATTCTTTCAGGTTGGTCAATGCCTCCTTGAAAGAGCATCACTCAGAATTAAACATATTACCATAAACAAGTCTAACAGAGTGAGGTCATAACCTTGCTTGTTTTGAATACTAGATCTCTATTGTCCTTAAAAATCACATAGAAACAGTTGAAACCAAGTGTCTCCTTACTCATTAAGTAGTATTGAGCTAATGAGTATAAGGGAGTGTATACTTTCATTTTATAATGATGCAGTTAATTCTGGGACCTGAGTTTGAATTTCATCATATTTGTTTTCACTCATTGTGTGACCATGGGTATCACCAATCGCATTAACCATTCCTCCTGCTTGTCTTATTCCAAATCTGATAAATATGGCTTCTACATCTTTTCTCAAGCCATTATCAAAATGTTGAACTAAAAAGGCCAAATCAATTACATTTTCTCCTGGGGGATGGTTTTAAATATCCCAATAAATATCCAGATTTTTAAGCATATATTTCCAAAGCAGCCATCAACCACCTTTACAGTCAGGAAGCGATTTGAATACATTGGTAAATTTCCACTTTTTATATTACTAGGAAATTTCAACCTGCTGTTCATCTATCCACGACTAACCCAATATTCAGCCCTTATCTACTCAAGAAGCAGACAGTCAACAAACATTTGACAAAGCAGTTCTAAAAAGAAAGTCCCACTTTCAAAGGCTGTTTTAGAAATTTGAGAGTATTTTTCAGTTTTCACAAAGATTAGGGGTTCCTCTTGGCATTTAGAGAGTAGGGATGACCAGGAATGCTGTAATGCAATGAGCCGACCCATCCTGCACATTAGAGTTATTTCGTGCCTGACAACTGTCAACTATCCTGTGGTAGATTAATGCAGATGAATAATTTCTCTCTTTATAAACCTAGATCCTAACTCTATTTTGACTGTAAATACATGCACACACATGCTCACATTGATCTGCTTTAATTACATAGAAATTTTCAGAAATGCAATCATGTCCCTCAACAAAGAAGTACCTTTTTGGTAAAGCTACCAAGATTTGTTTACTGCTTTGGAAAAGCATGTCATAAGTCACAACAGGTCATATTAAATTTAAGTTGCCAATACAGCATTTGTGTGTCATTTTGTATTCAGTTCTGGCATTCAGACTAAGTCTCAATATACCGAGTCTAAGCATTAGCCTGTTTCAATGAACAAAGATTAATTACACATAATTAATCAGACCAATGTTCTGATGTTTTTTTCCTAAAGCCAATGTATTTTTCATAAGTAATATAAATGTCTAATCACTTATGTCATCTACATATTCATGCCTTATCTCTTATATAATAATATACACATTATTTTATTATAAATTGGTTTCTTCTTATCTTTTCTTTGTATTAGAGTTAAGATATAACATTAATAGTCTCTTTTTAATGTGTGTAGGTATGTTATGTTATTTAAATTACAGGACAGTAAATGGGATATTTGAAATTATTTATTATAAAACAGGAGAAGTTAGGTCTGATTAAGAAGCACCAATTATATATATATGCATATATAAAGAATATACATTATATATACAAATACATATAATTTCTATGGTTCATTGGTTGGGACTAGAGAAAAAATAATAGGTGGTTTATGGGAAAAATCTAGATTAGAAATATATTTACATATATGTGTGTATAAAATAAGCACAATAATAAACATATGAAGAAAGTACAAAAGACACACAGAAGAAAGCCCCCAATTCAGTCTCGGGGATGCAGCAGGTGCTGTCATTGCCCCTTGACCCTTGCTGCACCTACACCTACTGAAAGGCTCTTACTGCAACCACCTGTGATTCTCTGCCTGTGGACATTATGAGCATGTTCACTCCATGACCAGGGCAGGTTGGAAGCACCACCAACATAATGGCCCATCCTCTCCCAATAGTAGTTCTCAACCAATGAGGAAAGAGCATAGGTGTATACCTCATCCCTCAGGCTAGGTATCTGAGGCATTTTTATGCAGTTTCTCAAAGGTTTTAAACATGACTGAACCCCAGCTACCCACAGTTATAATATCCTTATTAATGCTCCCTGCACCATCTTCTTTTTCTTCCATATGTCATTTCCCCACCTCCGTTCCCGTGCATCCTGGACTCACCTCTCAAACAACGTACTTGAACTCAAGTTATTTTTGAGTACTTCTGGGAAAGCTCAACTTAGGTTGTAAAATTTATTTTCATGTTTGCTGGAATATCTATTCCCTACCTGCTCCCAACTCTGCTTTGTGTCTCAGGAACTGTCTTTCCCAGGATCCCTTACCAACAGACTTGTCATTGGTTTGGGCAATGGAAGTCAATGCTGAAAGAATGCAGGGTAGGAAGAGAGGAGAAGTCAGGTTCTTTGTATTTCTCTCACTCTGAGTGGTGGCATTTCCAGCAGCATTTGTGTTTTCTCTGTTTTAACTCCCAGGGAAAAGTGCCTTTGAGGCCTCAGATCCTACCTGGCAGCCCATACCATGGTGCTAGCTCTTGTGGGAGGAGACCAGCTCTTGGTCTCTAGTAAACCACCTGTTTCTTGTTTTCTTCCAGCATGGTTATCTAAAAAATTTAAGCAACATTCAATATAAGATAGTAAGTGACAGGAAAGGAACTGGAAAAGTAGAAAGCATCTTAGTGAAGGAGGACCTCAGATGCATGTTATAAAATTCATCCTGTTAAGTAAAATGCCCTGCATTTTTTTTCTTTCCGAAACCCCATCAAAGTGCTGAGTTACTCAACACTATGTGAATCCTATCTTTCAAATTACAAGAGTTTTTCCAACTACTTTAGAAGCATAGCTTGTATATTTCTTTTGGGTAACAAAATTACTTTCTGTCCCAGAAAATTTAAATATTTCTTAAAACTTTCATTAAAGGAATACAAAAGCAAGGAATTTGAAGAATACCTATTATTGGCCTTTATTATGGAGCCTATACTAATTAAGTCAGATTTTCTAAGAAGGAAGCAAAGGTTTTAATTTTTATTCTGAAGTTGGTCTAAAATGAGCTTGGTTCTCTTCAAGATCTTGACACACTTGAAAGTCCATAGTGGAGCTATGGAGGAGCATGAGGAAAGGAAACTGGGTCAAAATTAAGTGTGTAGTATGTATAATGAACTCATTGAAGAAATAAGTGCAGGTCCAATTCACAATGAGTCATTGTGCTTAGAGAGGTCAGCACAGTTAATTCTCAAAGAAAGCCCCTTCCAGTTGGAGCCTTATTCGCAGGTCTGTCTTCAATGTATCTCTAGTCTGAAGTCTCTTCAGCAATAACTCTCAAACTTCAGTGTACAGAAGAATTATTTGGGCAACTTGTTACATACAGATTCCTGGGGCTCCATAATAAGGTCTGTGATCCCGGGTCAGGCCTAGGTAGCTGCACTTACAGCAAGGACACCAGGTATACAGATGCAGCTAGAGATAGCACTTTAGGGGGCAAATTTATGAAAATTGAGATGGACTCAGAATAGTTGAACTACTAGGAATGCAACCTGCCCACCCATTTCCAAGAGTAGTATACCATTGCCATTGTAGTGCACATGATCCAAATTGTAGTAATCATCAACTGGGTATATGTGGCTAAATTTCCCATAGAGCTCATAAAAGGTACACATTATGGGCTTCTCCCCTGATCCTTAGGCTACTGAACCAGAACTTCTATTATTCAGGGTCAGAGTCAAGCTTAGAGATGTGAGTATACTAACACTCATCAACTATTTGATGCATTCAGGATAAAGAATCCCTAGAAGACATTAAAGCCAAGAAACTGTGAAAGCATGGAAGGATAATAGATTCCTGAAAGACCCTTCCCTGAGATGGGGTGTAATACATCTGCTGGAACATATTGGATGATGAGAGTATTGGTCTAATGACTACTTGATTCCTACTCTCTTACATCAAACTTCACCATCGAAGGAGGGTGGGCATGGAGGATTGAAAGAAAGCTACATAGGGCGATTTAATATACTATTTAACTATTACTAATAATGTTATTAAAGGTCATCATCTCCATTTTGTAGCTGAGAAAAAAGGGGGGGTTCACAGTGGTTAGGTAACCTTCCAAAATCCCACAATGGGAAATAATAATTTTTAGGAATAAGACCCAGTTTTGCCTGACACTACACTTTCTCAAAACACCTCCATTTCCTGAGTTTCCGTCCTCCTTCCATGCTTATTGCCATTCTATAGTTAGTCTATAGAGTATCTGTAATACCCAGGAAGAAAAACGATGAAATCCAAGTCTGGCAGAGGAATTCAATGGAAGGTACAGGAAACTAATGTCATCAACAAAAAAAACAAACAAAGTGAAAAACTCTTCTAACCATCAAGGTTTAGATTTGGAGAAAGATTTAGACAACATCTGTGCAAGCATCACTTCTGATAATCAGGTAACTTGGAAAAATACATGGTCCAGTGAATTTGGCTCTGGATTTGAGAAAACTAGAGACTTGGCTTTTCTGTTATGTTATTAATTTGGGAAAATTCTTAAAATTTTCAAATGTTTGTTTGTGCTAAAATAAAAGTCTACCTCAAAGAGATGTTGAAATGATTGACAAATAATGTCACTTTCTAAAAGAGACTGGTACAGTATAAGCCCCCAATAAATGCCAGTTGCTTCTTTTCACTCTGTCAATAAGGAAACTGTGAAAAGAAACTCTACTGAGTTTAAGACTATAGACGCTCAGAACTGCTATTGTACTGCCATGACCAAAAGTCCTGGGGGTGAAAATATTTGGTCTCAAATGCCTCAAATATATTCTTCTGCTCAATCATTGAAGGCATTTCTGGATGGAGTGAAAGACTACTTTGATTTTTTTACATTAATGTTAAATTAACTTCCCTTTTTAATAGCTTTTTTCTTCTTTCAGTAAGTAAGTAAGTATAATATTGTTTCCTAATTTTAACAACTATTTTTTGACATACTGCATTGTGTGACTACCTTGCTTCATAATAAGTTTAGCATATCCCCTGGCTGGTGTAGCTCAGTGGATTGAGCATGGGCTGCAAACCAAATGGTTGTCAGTTTGATTTTCAGTCAGGGCACATGTCTGGGTTTCAGGCCAGGTCCCGAGTGAGGGCCACTCGAGAGGCAACCACACATTGATGTGACTCTCCCTTTCTTTCTCCCTCCTTTCCCCTCTCTCTAAAAATAAATAAAACCTTTAAAAAAGAAAGAACTTTAGCATATATTGTAGATCTACTTGAGGGATATTGCTAATGCATGATTCCTATATGCTATAATTTAGAGATTGCCAAGATTCTAAAACTAAAGTAAAGTGGGAAAAACTCAGACAGTCAAGGGGATAGGCCATGACTTTACATTAAGTCATGGCCTATCCCCTTCTAAACATTAAGTTATTACAGAGGCCCATTGATCCCTGAGTGGTAGCAATTTACCACCATATTTATAACTTTTACTAAATTGAAGTCCAATAAGAGTTTCAATCAATCCAAAAATAATTTATTGATTTCCTGTGTTATATAGCTGTATCTGACAGGCCTGGCTATAAATATTGGCTGTAGTTACTATCTTTATAATGCTGAGAGAAAGCTCTAAATTTTCTTGAGTCTTAACATTCTTACATGCAGAATACTTAAATACAGATGCTTTCATTAAAGTGAGACTGTGAGAATAAAATTAGATAATTCTGTGGAATTATAGTCTAGATATTTTTATTTTTCTTATGTGATTTCAAATACATGTACTTGGCAGATTTGGTAGGGGTAGAGAGAGATTAGAAAAAAGAGAGGAAATTTTAAATATGTGGGTAATTTCTATGGACAGAATGATTGTGTTCCCCCCAATTCATATGCTGAAGCCTTAATCCCCAGAGTTATTATATTTGGAAGTGGGATCTTTGGGAGGTAATTAGGTTTGAATGGGGTCACAGGGATAGAAACCCATAGTTTGATTGGAGCTCTTACAAGGACACCTGAGCTCTCTCTTTCTTTTCCCTCCACATGAGAAAACACGAGTGCTCAGCAGGAGGAGAGGGCTCAGCAGAACCTGAACATGCCCACAGCCTGATCTCAGACTCCAACATTCCCAGAACTTTAAGAAGTAGATGTTTGTTGCTCAAGCCCCCTAGACTATGATATTCTTGTTATAGCAGCTTGACTTAACTGATAGTACCTGACATCAGCTCAAAGAATAAGTGTCCTAGAACAAATGACAGGAATCCATTTCTTGGATGAATTCAGTTTCCACTTGCTTTATGAACTTTAAACATCTCACTATACAGGCTGTTATTCTACAGCCAAGTGAAGTATATATTTTTTTCTAACATAACCCTTAAATGAAAGTCAGTCACCTCATTTCTTGCCCACACAAAGAAATAGCAATCTGCTCCCATGATAAAGAACAATAATTAAAAACTTGCTATATCAATACTATTATGAGATTTTATGACTATCTGTAATGTAATAACATGAGATTTTATAAACCTCTCCTGGAGAATCAGGTAGAGCTCATGTTGTTAGGAACAGGAAAACCAGCTCAAGAACTTTAAGCAACAAGACTCTGTAATGGTTTCTCTTCCTGAGTTGGGGATGACTCAGATGTAATGCTCCAGAGACACAGGCTCTCTCACCATGTCATAGGTCTGCATTTTCAGCATTGTGTGGGTTCAGATGAAAAGCATTCCTTCCTGGCCATCCCCAAAAGGCTCTTGAGCTATGGAAAAAGAAATTTTACCTTTCTTACAGCTCAAAACAAAGCCCAGGAATTATGTCTTGATTGTTTTTGCCTGTGTCATGTGACATCCTTGAATCAATAAATGCAGCCAGGGAGACAGAATTCTTGATTAATTAATTCAATCAGGGCCCACTCTGGAGTTGTGATGAGGTATCCCATCTAAACTGCATATAGCTAAGAAACGAGGGTTGCGTTAGAAAGGCAACTTGAAGCTGGGGGAAAAAAACCTAACAAATAATTATCATGTGTGCTGACTTTAGAATCTGATTCTCACATATAAAGTGATGCCACAGAAACCATATAGAAATATCTTGCCTCGCATTGGGCACACACATGTTAATGTCTTGACTGCTCCCTTGTGTGTGCTGTAATTGGATTTCTTATCTCATATTAGGCCCAAAAAAGAATACCAGAAAAAAAAGTATAAGAAAACAATCTGCCCTCAAGAACTGGACTCCAGAAAAGAAACAGAACAATTTGCAAGAATATAAAATTATGTGCTAAATTGAGTAGCACAGATATTGAAGCATTTTAAACTTCTGGCTTTGTCATACATTATGAATAAAATATTCTATCTCACTGTCTTACATTTTAAGAAAATGTTTTAAAAAGATGGTGGGTTTCACAGTGAATTGAGGAGACTATAAAATAGCGCACATTTTAGAGATAAGTGGACCTGAAGTTGAGGCACTAATTTAGCCTCCCTGAGATTATTATAGTAGAGGTTATAAATATCTACTC
Source organism: Artibeus jamaicensis (assembly GCF_021234435.1). Lineage (NCBI taxonomy): Eukaryota > Metazoa > Chordata > Mammalia > Chiroptera > Phyllostomidae > Artibeus > Artibeus jamaicensis. The sequence goes on along the minus strand of NW_026522025.1, from coordinate 17,261,329 downwards.
ATGAAGTATTGAGTATATTTAATGAGGAGATACACCTGGAATACCGCCAAGCACAAAACAAATAATATATAACTATATTGTTACTACCATAATTTGTGCCTGGCAGTCTGCTTTGGCAGTCTCTTCCACAGAGGCAGCAAGGATCACATAAATATAATAGTTTTGACATTTTGTGATGAACCAGAGTTTTTGGTACACAGGTGCACACACCTGCATCTCTGCAGAGTTGGCTTCAGACCCAGTAGCTCATGAGTCAAGATGCTGGAAGTTGCAGTCTGCAAAGTCAACACTCATGTACAGCAAGGAACATTGCCTGCCCACCCTACGACGTTCTGCTTCACCCTGCCCCCATCCACACACACAATTTGTGTGAGTGGATAGAATCAACCCCTTAATCAAGTGTGACTCATTTTCTCCCCAGTATATGAATCAAAAGAGAACAGAACATGACCAGACCCCCAGGCATTAGCTGGATAATGCCATTCTTCCAAGAAGTTCAAGAATACACATTAAACATTCAAGTGAATTTTAGAGAAGAAATTCAGTTTGATGGAGCCACTCTGCCTCTTTCAGAAACTGTCACAGGAGTTGCTTATTATGGAAATTTACAAGAATTTTTAGCACTGAAGCAAAACAAGTGGATCAAATGGGAAGAACCAGATAACACCTACAAGTCTCTTTCTTTTTGAGGGGCCCTCAACTCAGCTATCAAAAATGTGGTTTGCTCTCTCAGCTTTTTGTGTCTGGATGTGATTTCTGTCTTTGCTAGCAAGCCAGAAACAGCCTCTTCTCTTCAATGCGCGCATGTGTTTATGGGGGTAGAGAAACAGGAGACATGAAAAACAAATGGAAGCAGATGGCGGCGAGACAGTTCCTACTATTCCCCAGGTTTGCAAAAGCCCACGAGGCTCACTCAAGCCCAAGATGCCCATGCTGGTCTCCCCATTCTTCTTTCCACCCCACTTGTGAATGATGACCAGAATCTCCACATTTCTCCACAGGCGAGTTAGACGATCATTTGGGCTAGAATGAGCAGACAGTGCTAGAGCAGAGCAGAGCAAAGCAGTGCTAGAATGAGCACTGTTCCAGAGCACAGTATATACTCCAAGCTCTGTGTGCCTGTTATCAAACCAGCTCTTGATATTTTATTAAATTATTCAGTGAGGAAGGAGAAGTATCATCAAGCAAACACATGGGATTTTGACAAATTTATTTCTCCATTGCCTGTCAGTGCTGAAAGTGTTTATATATTTTTTTAAATAAGTAAAAATGCACGTTTTCATCTTTCTCTGAGTATTTTCTTCCTCATCCCCTTCTGTTTTAAGTTGTATTTCTTTTTCTAGAGTTAGGTATTATTCATGGAAACAGTATTTATATAAAGGTGAGTTTCACTCAAGTTATTCAGCGTTCTCTTACCTAGAGATGGCTAGGCGAGTGCTCCGGCCCGCGGAGCAGTCAACTGGAGCTCGACCACCTACCTAGAACAAATGGGTTGGGGGGACAAGAGGCGCGAAGAATGGCTGCAAGACAAAAGATCCTTATCAAGCTGCAAACTTTATTTTTCCGAACTGGGTATATATATATGGGGGGGGAGGGAGAGGAAGGAGATTAGGTTGCTTGCTATTGGCTAGCTTGAGACAAAGAAGGGCCCGCTTATTGGTTACTTGGGTGCAACTGGTACTCGTGGACACCTTATGTGCCTGTAGCCGATTGACTTGTGGAGCGCACAGGTTCCTGTAATCAACGCAATGTTTTTAGCTAGAAGCCAGGTGTAAGGTTCCCAACAGGCGAGTCTATGGGTGCCCCTAGGAGAGAAGGCAAGAACTTACTCCATGACTTAAGAAGAGATGGTCCTGAGATAACTTCTTATTACTGATGTTGGTATCAGCTGCTAATTTAGAATTAGATTCCACTTCAAGTATTCACCCTTATGGTAGAAAATGGAACTGGGCAGCTGAGAGCTATTTGAATGATTCAACTAACAGCCACCAAACTGTGCTAGGTGGTTACCAAGCAACAGCCTCAAAAGCTTCCTGGCAGTTCTCTTAGGATCTCTCTCCTCTTTCCAGTCAACCTTTCTTTGCCTAGCCTGTGCTTTCTGCCTGTAATAACATTCCCTTTCTGCTCTTGCCAATTTTGTATTCACTCTTAATGACTTCTCAAGTGCCATCTCCTCTCCAACACCCTTCACTGCCCTGTCACTCTTCATGAGAGACAGAGGAGGGGAGAAATGAGTCTAACTGGCTGAATCCTGTTCTAGAGCTGCGCGAGCACTCGAGTCACAGGTCTCTAGCCTCTCTCCACTTTGATTTTCTCCACTCAGGTGACATCAAGATTATGGCACAACTGATACAGGGGGCAGCCAGTGGGGGGGGGGGGGGGCAAAAGAAAAGGATTTGGAATAGTGTCCAGAATTCAAAGTGTATAGGAGTATTGGAGAGACATACAAGATGTCCTCACCGCCCCCCCCCCCAAGGGGGAAGAAACGAATGGAGCCAGGCCATTAAGAGCTGTTTTGCATAGCAACAGTTCTGGAGCTAACCTCTAGAATGGTTATTTAACATATCTATAACCTTTAACTAGTTTCATAGATATGTTAAATAGCAGTGGCCAAGTTTGGAGCCAGGGAGAAGGTAGTGGACTGGGACTCAGGAGGATGTAACTAAGGTCTGCACTCCTGAGTGAGAAGGGTTTGGACTCAGGATGGAACTAGGAGCTGTGCTCCTGAGTGAGAAGGGATGAGTGGTAAGAGGGGTGGGGAAGGGTTTGGACTCAGAAGGTAACAAGGGACTCCTGAGTGAGAAGGCCTGGGTGAGAGCTTGGAAAAGACTGGCTCCAAGACATGAAGGGCCCCCGCTTGGCCAGATGAAGGGAGAGCCACGTGGTTTCAGCAGAGTGAGGAACTCCCTCTTGGTGAGGTGATAGAGGGAGCCACGTGGTTTTGGCAGGGTGCGGACCCCCTGTTTCCCAGCTGAAAGGGAAAAACCACGCAGCTTTGCCAGAATGGAGATCCCTGCAGCCAGGTGAAGAAGACAGCCACATGCTTTTGGTGGAGTGCAGACTCCTGCAGCTTTGGTAGAAGAGGCCCACGTGGCTTTGGGGTGCCCCCTTTGGCCCAGGGCCTGAAAAAGCAAGAGAGACTTTGACTGGAACTGGGTACAAAGGACTCTTGCCAGTGGACCATGAGAGGGTACCACAGTACTTTGGATTAACTCGAGATCCTGCACAGTGACACAGCTGACGGTGCCAGCAGCCTGCAATACAGACGTGTGCTCTTTTCCTGATTTACGGTACCCGGAGTTGGGACAGTGGGAGAAAGGAGCGCTGTGTGGGTGTAGGTGTATACCCTAAAGGACTTTGCTATTTTAGTGGTGGCATTAGGCCTGAATAGCATTAAATAAACATTTTGTTTTCTTTTCACAAATCTCTGGCATTAAGAGATGTCTTTCCAATTGGCGGTGGACAGAAGGGCCCAGTAGATTTTAGTATTTTGTTTTTTGCGGGAGGGACCCCTGTTGTATAGCAGTTTTGGGCATTCCTAGGTGGGCCAAATATTGTATTGCCCCTCCCTCAGACCTCTTGTTCGGTAACACAAACATGGGAAAAATATGGCTGTTTAGGGTAGTGGGATCTATTTCATCAAGGAAGAAACGTACATAGAAAAGAAGGCAATATAAAATTGTTTCCCCTTCACACTTCTCAAGCATGTATTCTACTCCCAGGGACAGGTTCCATCCTAACTGGCATTATAAAGAAAGTGTATCTCAGATTAAGGAATTTTGTAAGGAGACATATGACTAAAAATAAACCAATCAATGAAACTAATGGAAAGTTAGGTTTTGTCTATATCATACCACTTCTAATAAAAAAAATTTCCATTTGAGTTTCACTTTGTACCACATCAGGGAGTTTCAATACACACCTGCTCATTTTTTGTGGGCCAAAGAACCCTGCATAGCAGAATCTCTGGTATCCAAAGAACTAGGTATCAGATTTTGTCCTGCTTCAGCTATTATTCACTATAAAGCTTCCCCCAAACTATTTGAGTATGTTGAACTTTCTTTATAAGTAAAATGGGAATATAAATAGTAGTTACTATTTATTAAGCATTACTATATATGAAGCATTGTGCTATAAGCTTTACATAGGCTATTGCATTTAATACTGGTAAATGTCATTAGGTTAGCACCAGTTCATAGATAAAGAGAATAATAATAATAGTTGTATTTATCAAGAGTATCTATTGAAGGTATATTTGTATTGAGGTAGATACTATTATGTTCTACTAATAAATTAGGTGCCTGAGGCACTCAAGAGAATAATAGTCTGCCAGTGCATGTAGGTTATCAGTATAGAGCTGTATTCTAACACTGCTCTTTCTCCAAAGCTTGTGCTCTTTTTTAAAAATTATTATCATTTTTCCTCTTTATTGAATTGATTGGGATGGCATGAGTTAACAAAATTACATGGGTTTCAGGTGCACAATTCCACAACATATCACCTTCATATTGTATTATGTGTTCACCACCCCAAGTCAAGTCTCTGTGTATCGACGTTGATCCCCCCTTCACCTTCTTCCACCTGCCTCTACCCCCCTCCTTCAGCAATCATCCTGCTGTTTTCTATGTCCACCATTCTATTTCCTTCCTCCCTCCCTCCCTCCCTCCCTTCCTTCCTTCCTTCCTTCCTTCCTTCCTTCCTTCCTTCCTTCCTTCCTTCCTTCCTCCCTCCCTCCCTCCCTCCCTTTTTTCTCCCTTTTGCTCAATCCCTCCAACCAACCCCCCAATTCTCTCCTCAGCTTGTGCCCTTAACCAGAATGCCCCCACCATCCTAGAAATACCTACAGCTGAGCTGCTTCATGTGCTCAATGGGAGGAACCAATGTGACTACAAAAGTGAAGAGGTTTGGATACTCTATATCAGGAATATAGAAATGTATGGTGCCTGTGACAGCAATGTCCCTCTATCCACTGATGACACTAGTAATTGCAGGGTCAGGAGACTATGGTCCTGTAAGGGACCAGATTATGCCGCCTCCTTATTTAAATAAAGCTGCATTGGAACACAGCCATTCCCATATATTTATGCATTGGCCTGGCTGCTTTGGGGCTGCAATGGCAGAGTTGAGTCATGGCAACAGAGATCAAAGTGCCTGCAAAGCCTTAAATATTTTCTCTCTGGCCCCATACAGAAAAAAATTGCCAGCCTCTGGATTACAGCATAATAATGTTCTACTAACCAATACTAACTTTCAGAGTCGTTATCAACAAGCTGTTTCTAGCATCCAATACCAGATCATTGAAATTTAACAAAGAAATACACTGATTAGTTATTCCTGTGATCTAAAAATATCAATTATCATTACTACTAAATCGAATAGAGAAGCTAAATCAATGGACTCGGCTAAAGTCACAGGAATACCTAGTCACATTTGGGAACTCAGGTTTCTTTTTGCCTATGTTTCTTTTTCTTCAACTTGGGGAGGAAAGCTCTCTTCTCTAACCATGAGAATCACTGAATTAAAGACTATTTCCGACCCTGGGGTGGAGAGTATGGAGGATATTGTGTAAACCACGTTCTCATCCCATTATTTCTGGAGATCCTTTCTGTAGTGGCCCCTGCAGACTTCGATATCATACTATGATTCACTCTGCCACAGAAACAAACCAAGTCTGATTCACCAGATACCTAAATATAGAAGGAAAAATGCAGATGAGAAAAAGCCATCTGAAAACCTTCAGGAGAGAACAGTGTGTAGAGAATGAGGAAGGTGGGATGGGGTATGTGGCCCATTCTGGTATATTCAGAAATTCTATTTAAAGTCAACTTCAAATCTCTTTATCTTGTTCCTAAATGCCAGGCCTAAAATGACCACAGCATGGCTATTTTAACCTTGCGAGGGACAGTTTTTAAAGTGCACATCTTCAGCCACGAACAGCATGCTGAAGAGCAGTGAGGTAGCACATGTAGACGATGCCCAATAGCTTATCCGAAAGAAATATTGTGCATGCAGATTTTCAAGACACCCACACCTTGGAGATAATGCCAGTGAGTTAATCAAATACTTTTCTGCCTGCACAACTGTGATACCTAAAGCTGCTAGGAACATCATTTTTAGACATCCGTGGGAGGGATTATTTTTTGTAATTCTGCCTTTCTTTAACTCCCACCACATGTCTAGGTTAGCCTTCCACAGACATGCACTGCCGCCTTTTCAGAGCATTTTTCCTCTTTTATTTTGACCTTGGACTAAACAGCCCTCCTACTAGCGATGGCAGTAAATGCTCACACGGCGAGCATGATTTCCTGGCACGGCATGACCTGACCTCCATGCAGGTCCTGTCAGGTGCCCTGGAATAGAGCCCATCACTCCCCTTCCCCCAAACCTGTTCTTGTTCCAGCCTCCCAGGCAATCAGCCCCCTCAAGCATCCAACTAAAACAAGGGGTCAGTCAATTCTGACACCTTTAATTGAATATCTACTATAAGCCCACTCCTAGGAGAGTGGTGGGTAACAAGACATAAAGCTAGCGTACAGGAAGACAATACTCTGATGGGTGAGCAAGATACATTAACAGCACATGCAAAAGAGTGAACTAAGCGCTATGACAGGAGGAAACACAAAAGAAGGTTGAATCACACAAAGGGGAGAAAGAAAAGCAAGGAAGACTTCCAAGAAGATATAATTAAGCTGAGGTATCAAACATAATGAGTTTTAGCCAAGAGAATATAGTGGAGAGAAAACTGATCCAGCCACAAGAAATGGCATGTACAAAGACCTGGAGAAAAGAGAAAGCATTTAGGAACTGCAGCAAGGTAGCAAAAATTAGTTGGATAATTAGGCATATAATCTTGGTAGTCAGAAAGATCTAAAGAATCACTTCCATGACTTTGGGCAAGTTACTTAACCTTTCTGGGCCTCAATTTTTTCATCTGTAAAATGGAGGTGATAGCAATACCTTCTACACAGAATCATGAGAATTAAACAGGTATAATACAAATGGCATATAATAAACACTGAAAAACTGGCAGCTATTATTACATTAGTATTGCATTATTTTAGTATGATTCACTATTTATATTATTTATATAATCATTGTTACTATTATTTTTAATATTAAAATGTTATTTTTATTATTAAGCCCAAATTTATTTTAAGTCTCAACTGAAAAAACCTAAGAATAATACCTATCTTGAGTTTTTACAGAGATTAAATAAAATAAATGCCTGGCTATAAGAAAATGATATATAATAATGATGGAGAGCTGTATTAGGAATGTTTTCACCTGCAAATAAAAGACCACCTTGCAGAATCAATATAAAAACAATAAAAAACCAGATAATAGGTCATGCTTTCCTCAAATAAAAAGAAACCTGGTTATAGGTGCCTGCTGGTGTTAGTTAACTAGGTTGATGATGTTTGGGCAATTTTCTTGAAATTTTGATTTGCTCATTGCTTCTACCACTAATGGTGGCTTTGACTCCTGACATTAGATCCGTGTTCAGTGAAATAAAAATGGGGAAGAGGTAATGTCAGGGAGGTGTGTTCCTTTTGAATAGACTAGTGAAATCCTTCCCAGAAATTCCCAGGAAATTTGCACCTACAATTAATTGACCAGAACTGCACTGTGTGGCTACCTCTGGTTCAAGGGAATCTGGAAAGTGAGCATTTATCTGGACACATTACCACTCACCTCAGTGGGGGCTTTGTCAGCAAAAACGGGAAGATGAATATTAAGTAACAATTGATAATTTCTACCCTAGTATTATTTATTGACTCTTCTACGTGCCAAGCCCTGCATCAGGTGCTTTATATAAAAATTATTTCATTTACTACTCCCATGTAATACAATGATGTATTGAGTAGTAGTAATAATCTTGTGGTTGTTTAGTGGCTAAGGAAATAGAAGCATGGAAAAAAAGTAATTTGGACACTATCACACAGCTTCTAGGTAGTGATGGTGAATGTCAAAGCCAGACAGCTTGACTCCAGGGCACTGAGGAAAGAAAACAGCTCACGGCACCTCTCAAAAACATATTTGTAACTATGAGCTATTGAGGTTGGAATATAGTGGCTGGAATATACACCTTTTCCCCTCTCACTGAACTTCCATCACACAACTCTGGCCCACAGAGTTTTACAAGTACCTACGCTGAATACTCTGCCCATCCCCCACATCCTCTCTTCCAGCATCGCTCCCTCCCTCAGCTGTGCCCCTTGGTTAGGGATCAGACCCTCCACATTTTTAGGCTCACCTCTTCACTAATGCTTTCCTCTGAGCAAAACGACAAGAATGCTGTGACTCAAGCAAGCAACCAGAGTTTGTCTTTAAATTGAAAATGCCTGAAGTCTCAAAGTGGCAGTAGTACTGGAGGGAGAAGGGACCATAGGCTGAGGATTCCTGGCTGGAGACAGACTTCACAAAATCCTCTCTTCTTAGCTAGAGTAATATCTTCAACTCTGCTCTCTTGTTCCACTCCTCAATACCCTTCCATTGTTAATTTGCTGGTCTAGAATCAGAAGACTTCTGTGTTTCCTGTTAGGAATAACATGATAGAAATATATTGCATCAATGTCTTGGTGTGAGACCTATGAGGCCAGGAATAGTTTTTTAAATTAAATATCAGTAACTTAAGCTCTATTACAGTATATAACACCAAATCATAAAAGCAAGTGTGTGCCTGGGCCTAATACAGATCCAGCAGTGGGTCCACATCAAATAGAAATAAGGGAATACATCTCTATGCCTTTTTTTTTCATTAGACTTGACCTGCAAGGGAATGATCTGAACTCATTGTCATATAGTTGATGTTATTTGTTTGCCAAAAGTTACTTTTGTTTAAGCCTGTTTCTGCAGAGATCCATCCATCATTGACCCCTCTGCATTGGAACCTGAGGTCAAGCAATTAACACCAGTCCCAGGGTTAATAATTGTCCTGATGACCACCAGTCCAGACAACTCCTTCAGTGAGGATCTCCAAGAATACTGCTCTAGGATACTAACTTCACAAACAAGTGAGACTTTTCAGGGTAGGAAAGAGACTGTAATGAGCAGAGAATAAATGAGGCAGCTGTGTGTTGCCATTAAAAACACAGGAATTGGAGATGCATGGGTTTGAATCCTTACACGTATGCAATACCTGGGTGAATGGCAAATTCCTTAATGTTTCAGAGCCTCATTATCTTCATCTGCGAAACTGGAAAGACAAACTACTAATACCTGACAGAACCAACTTTACATTCATGGATGTGGTGCCTGGTACACAGGCATTTAGCAAATGGCATCTTTTATCTGAGAGACACAGGGCAGAAGTGTGAACACAGCATATGGCACTGCACAGGAATCTGATCCTAGGGGAGCCAGGAGACCCACAGGAAGTCTCTTCTTACTGGAAATGCTTTCTCTAAGCTTATTTGAGCTATGTCTTGCCCTGCTCTCTCCTCAGCTAGAGATGCTGTTCTGGAATGTCTACACACTGGCTCCTTATTCTCCTACCCAAAGCCATCAGTTGGAGCCCATTTAGCTGGGAAACTTTGCTGATTAGCTCTGAGAAACTTTTGGTCATAGGTAGAAGTTATGACAATTCCAGCCATCGGGTCTTTGCATCATTGGTGAGATGGATCAGAGGGATCAGCTGGACACTTACACTGCAACTAATCAGACCAGTATATCAGCCTGAGGTATCTGAAAAATCCAGAGCCCTCTGGGTCTGCTGTAAGAAAGCAGAGAGCTTTCCACAGTCATCAGCAACTTCTGCACGAACAGCCATACCTGCTAGCAAGACAGAAGAAAGGGATTAGCTACAAACTGTGACCGGATGACTGGAGCTCCCAAGCCTGGTGTGCCAGAGCTGAATGGGACAAGCCGAGACCATTTGAAGGGATAAAAGAATAACTCAAATTTTACCGCTGAGCAGAACGTTTTTCAGCCTAATGATTTTTGTTTTAAATAATCTGTGTTGGCCATTTGGATCACACACTGTGCATTTTCTCTGTGATGATCTCGGCCTCCAGCTATTTCAATGCAATTTGCTATGGTTTGTCTGAACTTTCCTTGTTAGAGGTTACATCTGCATTCAAACTTTCTTTATCAAGTCGCTGCTACATGGCTCAAGTATATAAGATCTGTCTGTGTATTCCATTAGGATTAAAAGCCCACAGCTGGCATTCAATAAAGATATTTTTAAACCCAAGTAGTTAACCCAGTCACCCTCACCTAGCCTTGCACCAGAGGGAAGAAGGGAGCAGGGGAGGCGGAATGCCATTTCTGTAGGAGGGACAGTATGTGCACATAGGAAGCTGTGGTTCTGACTAGTACGGAAGCACAGTAGATACTAGAAAGCATCCTTGAAATGAAAACCGATTTTATTTGTTTTACATAGTAATGGGTTCAGAGAAGTTTTCAAAACCAAACCAAAAAAAGCTGACTAATCAAAACTTATTTCTGAGTCTTTTGTAGGCTATTTACAGACTGCAAGCCAATTCAAAGTAGCTCATAGTACTCCAAGGGATGTCTCAATGTGTCCGTTTTTCTTTTATTTTGAAAAAAAAAAGAACAAAATAGCTGAAGTTTTCGCAGAGCAAGGAGAAAGTATCATTTCTTTTGTGTGACAGAATGGACTAGATTTAAGCACTTTATTTGAAAAGTAAGGAAAATTGTGTTTTTCCTCACATTGGGGAACAATTCAACAACAACAAAAAAGCCATCCTCTGAGATTAAAAATTGTTCCAGACATCTAATTTCTCAGAGCATAGATATCCTGCAGCCAAAAGGAAATGAACTCTGGGACCAGGAAAAAAGCTTTCCAAAGGCCCAGTCTATAGTTAAGTTGACTTCCCAGCATGACATCATGACATATTTGGATAATCCAATCATTCTGAAATAACAAGTGCTCTCTTAAAGAGAAGGCAGCCTCTAATATCATTAGAGACCCCTGTGTTGCTCTGATTGTTATACTCTTTTCTTGTCTTCCTATCTATAATCTGATAACCAGTGGGAAACCAGCAGAACAAAGATATCCCAGATATGGTACATCCATCAAGGAATCAGTTGCACTACAATGACAACTCGGCTGGCAGTTTTGCAAGTTTGTGCCATGAGCCAACATAAAATGTAATCATCTCAGGAGCCAGGGCATATGATGAAATAGCACGAAATCTTGCTTTCGAGCTTGAATCTGCAGAAAAATATTTTATGGTTGTGGATGACTGTAGCACAGATAAAAACATTTACCATTTCCAAAATGGTTTTGATAAACAATTTAGGAAAAGAGAAGGCCTTGAATAGCATTTACATGGGGACCATGCCCCGAAGGGCAGCATGGGGAATTTAGGACAAAGAGCAGCAGGCATGTTCCCGGAGCACCATTTGCACATCCTGTCCAGTGTAAAACCCGGCCTGCCCCTCTGAACTGTGGACCACCACTGCCAAAGGAACACCTTCTCTTACACTCCAAAAGGACTTTTTAAAGTATGTATATATATTTTTCCTATCATTGACAATCAATATGATCATTTCTCTACTACTAGGCTTACCCCAGTTTTTCTTTAAAGTTCCAGAATGAAGTTTGTCAGCGTTTACTGAGTTTATCATTGATCTGAGAGCAAAGCACACTCATATGAGCTAGATCCACAGTGCAGACGGACAGAGTTGATTACATTTCCTTCCTCTGCTAAGTTCCAGGTGGATAAGGAGGTCTACTACCCTGCACATCCTCTCTTGTAACACTGTGATGTTCTCCTTTTCCCCAGCTATCATCTAGGCACTGAGGTGCATTGATCTACCTGATTGTGGGCCTGTGACGTCCATTTTCTGATACTAAAAACTTCCTCCCCGAGATCTCCTTCCTAAGCCATTTTCTGTCGCTGCTGTAATCAATATCAAGGCCATTGTTTACCCTCACCAACCATTGACTAAGGGGCAGGCACTGTGCTAAAAGCTTTGTGCACATAATTTTATTTAATTCTCGCAACTGTTTTAGGAGAAAGATAATATTATCTTCACATTATGTAAAATAGAATTTAGGCTCAACAACATTAATTAACTTGCCCTAAATCACCCAGTTAGCCAGTCACAGGGCTGGAATGGGATCCTAGCCGGCCTGAACTCAGGTCCCATCTTTCAGGTATTGTGCTACACCACTCTCAGCAAGGCTGAGTTTCAACCACTCCTGCCAGTTTCACCCATTTCCTTGTTAGAGGAAATTTACACTGTAGAGACCAAAGGCCTTCATGCAATACCCAGCAAAGGAAAACTGCAGTTTACTTTTAGTTTAAAGGACTGAGGACAGCCGGTAACTGCAACAATCTAATACTTAACTTATAAATAAAAATGCTTTGAAAACCTCAGCCCACACTATGTTTTGACCATTCTCAACCACTTATTTTAACTGGGCTTTGCTTTATACTTTCTGCTCTGTTTACCTATAATTGCCTTCTTAAAATTTACAAAATGCCCAGCCTTTCCTTATTCTAACACTTAATGTGCATTTTCAACAGCATATTTATTATCAGTGTTGCTAAGAAGATTCACTCTCTCCAAAGCCCTCTGCCAGCTGTAGGCTTCCTGCATGTGTTAACATACCGTGTTTGGGTTCTCTTGTCTGTGTTTATTGCTGACGTCTGTTCCCTCGGCATACTCCATGCTCTCTGGTCCATTGCCTTGTGTACCAAACCCCTTGCTTTCTGTTACAAACAAGAGGTAATGTAGCAAACAAAGGATTGTTGAAAGTCCGTTTCATAATGTGAGCTTAAAACAGCCCCCTTCCTACCGATATTAACTCCCTCCTCAATTAAATACAGATACAGGCACTGTCACAATTCCTAGGTTGTATGCCCTGGTTATTGAATGCTGCATTTCCATATCAAAAAGCATTTTATTGACTCATATACTGCTTAAATTTGAAGAAGATCTCAAATTCTCTTTCATCATCTCCACAGAATTATAAGAGGTGCTTTGGACATTATGTGACACCTTTAACAGAAGCAAAAATGAGTGCCAGTACACTTGTACCCAGAAAACCCAGTTAATCCTTGGGACTCCCAAGGCTCCTAACACCTACCTAGCTGGATAGGGTGTTGCTTCTGTTAGTGGATGGCATTTCTGACCCGCTTTGTTATGCAGATCACAGCACTAGCAGCTGGTAAAGATTACAGAATAGAAGTCCAGATCCCTGCCTTCAGAAAACTTGTGTAGCTCTGCTGTAGAAACTCTGATCCTAAAGATGAAAGGTGACACTTACTGAGTGTTTACAAGGTGCCAAGCACTGGGTTAAGTACCTTATTCTCATTCTCTTCCTTGATCCCCCCGCAATAACCCTGCAGGGGGAAATACCACTAGCTTTTGTTCAAATTTGAGGCAACAGGCACAGAAAGGTTAAATAAAGTGCTCCTGTTACAACAAAGAATTAAGGCATAGATCCAGGGGTGGAGCCCTTGCTTTTGACAAATAGACTGTGCTAAAATTTACTGACGTGCTGCTGAAATCGACCTTTGCTGCTTAGACGCAGAGTGGGGCACAAGAAGAGTTCACCAGAAAATGACGTAATAAGAAAAGGAAGGCTGGATCAGACAAGAGATTTCCCTCAGTGCAATGATGGATTTTATCCTGTTTATTCATTTAAAAAGCATTTGTTGAACCAATTCAGTATGTGTCAAGTACCATTCTAGATGCTGATGATATATCAGTGGATAAGAGACAAAAATCTCTCATATTCCTGTGGAATAAATCAGACCATAACGATAAGTGTATGACAGGTGTTAGACAATGGTAGTGCTGGGCGGGGGTGGGGGGGGCAACAGGAGAGGGGGGTAGGGAGCCCCAGGGTGCAAGAGATCAGAGAGATAAAGGAAACCAGAATGAAGACTGAGAAGGTATACTCAGTGAAGTAGGAGAAAAGCCAGGAGAGTCTGATGACCTAAAAGCCAAGTGGGAAAAAATTTCCAGGGAGAAGGGAACAAACAACTGTCCCATGCTATGGGTGTCCTGATATGTGCCATTCTGGAATGAGGTGAGGGCAAAAGACCTAAACAGAGCAGATTCAAATGAAAATGAGGTAGACTAATTGGAGGCAGCATGTTTGCTCAGGCTGCCATAATAAAATACCAGAGAGTGGGTGGCTTAAACAGCAGAACTATATTTTCTCAGAGTTCTGGAGGCCAGAAGCCCAAGGTGTGAGCAGGCTGGGTTTCTTCTGAGACCTCTCTCTTTGGATTTCACGTGGCTGCCTTCTCACTGTGTCTTCACAGAGCCTTACTCTGTGTGTGCACCCCTGGTCTCTGTATGTCCAAATTGCTCTTCTTTTTTTAAAAAAAGATTTTATTTATTTATTTATTTAGACAGAAGAGAAGGGAGGGGGGAAAAAGAGAGAAAGAAATATCAATGTGTGTTTGCCTCTTGTAAGCCACATACTGGGGACCTGGCCTGCAACCCAAGCATGTACGCTGACTGGAAATTGAACCAGCAACCCTTTGGTTCACAGGCAAGTGCTCAATCCACTGAGCCACACTAGCCGGGGCAAAATTGTTCTTCTTACAGGACACCGTCAGGTTGGATTGGAGTCTAACCTAGTGACCTCATTTTAAGTTAATCATTTCTTTAAAGGTCCTACTTCCAAATATAGTCACATTTTGACATATTGGGGGTTAGGACTCCAACATATGAACTTCTGTGGGGAACTTCATTCAGTACAAAACACAGCATATACAAGCAACTATTTTGAGGAAATATGTGGTACAGAGGCACAGAAAATGAGCATGGTAATAGTTCAGTCAAAAAAAAGAGGTTTTCCATTGTCCTTTTTTATAGTAAAAATGACAGCATGATGTTGCATTCTGCTGTAGTTGACCTGGTAAGAGGAACGATAATTTACTGTCGCAAAATAAAAGGTTATGCACAACACAATTATATATTATGTGCAGCTTATTTCAAGTAGTCCCGCTTAAGGTAAAAGTTGAAGAACTATAATCAGAATATAACCTTCCAAATTCTACTTTCAAAGAATGTCAATGGATGTTCAGAGATAGGTTTCTGGATTCACAAAAATTAGGGAAATAAATTTATTTACTGAAGGACTTCTCAACTTCTTCAAGTATTGTGCCTTTTAGTTTTGAAGAAGTGAATCATGCAGCATTTCCTGTACATATATGTTTACAATTTTCATTTTCATAGAACATTAAATGCTCTGGTGTTGACCCTATACCATTTGGAAAATGCTTCTCTATGTTACTACTACTACTACTACTACTAATAATAATAATAATAGAAATAGCTAATATACACATTTGTGGCCTACTCTAGATAAAGCCAATGGATCTCAATCCCAGTTAAAAATCATTTCTATCTAGTCAGCTGCTATTGTTGCTGTTGATATTGTTGCTATGTTGTTTTAATCACTTCAGACATACTAAATTGCAGTCTCAGTATGGAATGGTGATTTTAATGAACAGCTAGAGTTGAGAACCATCATGCTAAGTAGTTCCTAAGTATTAATTTCATTGAATAGTTTCAACTGTTTTAAAATATAAATGCTTTTAGCATAGAGTTCACTATATATATCAGGAATGGTAGAAGGTTAGCCTTGGGACCGTCATTCCCATGTTCCTGCCTACAGAAGAGAGCTATAACTGATCGCCCTGGTCTTTCCTACTGCACGACGTTGCTTTACAAACCTTCTTAACACAGATATTCAGGCAGACACTAACAACCTGAATTAGCCTAATGAGATGCATTTTTTTCACTATTTCTGTTATACATAGATTTTTTTAATTGCAGAGCCCTTATCTAATCACTGAAGTTGAGATTCTATTGCTCAGAGTGGGCAAATCCAATAAGTACCCATTACACCACTTTAAAAATGTTGTTGCTTTAAAATTTTATTTTCTTCTATGTGCGTTTTTCACAAGTAGTCTAGTAAAGGGGAGTTTATTCAAATCATCTCCTCCTAACACCTAACTGAAATCACCTTTACAAGAAAGGAATTCTGAATGGTGTGGCGAAAGGGGAGGCATTATGGATAAGCGGCCACTTGATGTTTGAACAGCTGAAATACAGGTGAAGCACAGCAGCACCAAGATGAAAAAGAGAAATGAAGAATGAAAAGAGAGAAGGAAACAAAACCAAGTTTCAAATTTGGATAATCTGCTGAGAAATCAAAAGGCTCTAACCCTGTGATTAAGATTGAACTGCTTTCAAGTATGACCACTGTTAAGGTTTACCATTAGCTGGCACTGGGCTCAATTTCTCCTATTTTCCCCACCAACTCCACTGTTTCAGTGGGAAAATACAAAAAAAGAAGAAGTTCAGGAATAATTCTCTCATTTGCACTCTATTTTGAACCTAAATTACTAATGTTCACCTTCTTTTTTAAAATGCAAATCACATGAGATTTTGTAAGTCAGTTCATGAAGTTATCAGCCTAACTTTATACACCTTCTCATCTTAAACTGGAGACTTAGCTACCTTGGATGAACCATAAATGTCTTAGACTTCTAAGTAATTGGGTCATGAGTCTCTCTTCTGAGCTTCTCACTTCAATCAACATTTTTGAGCCCCCCCTGAAAAAACAGTAAAAGTAAATTATCTATAAACAAATGAAACACCTAATCTTGAGTCAAGAAATAAATGAGAGTTAAGCTGTACAACTATAACGCACTACAAAGAGAAGGCAAGCATTTAAGATTCAATCAAGTTGCGATACTATAAGAAGTCAATGCTAAATCCCCCAACATGTAAAAATAGCAGTTCCAAGCAAACCAGAGAAATTAAGGGGACTAAGCTGATGGTAAGGATTCCTTATTCATAGTTAACGTGCTATCTCATTACTACACTGAGGAGAGGGTTTTGCAACATGTTCATCAGAATCAGGGTTATTTAAAGAAACACATCAGTTAAATAGAAAAAAAAACAAAGACAGCTTCATCTTCCACAATAAAAACCAAAACCTCATGAACTTTATCCTTTTAAAATAAATGGAGCCAGCCTGCTAAAGAAATCAAAGCCTCGCCACCTTTATTCCTTTTTTTTACATTTATTTTGTTTTCTGTAACAGCAGAATGGGAAGATATACTTAATGGGGAAATAACTACATTTCTAGCAATAAAAAACCCTCTTCCTTCCAGATTTAAATCAAGAGGCTTGAAGGTTTTGCTACTTAATCAGAATGTCGGTTTCCTGGTGATCACCTACACTATCATTAAGTGGTTTCTAGTACCTGGACGGGGGGGGGGGGGGGGGGTGGTGGCTTTTTCTTTTTTCTCTCCCCACCGAAAACCCAGTTGAAAGGCATGGCTTTTACAAATGACTGTCACCATATTTAGCACAAAGGGTGGTTTTCTTGAATAATATTCTACATTTCTCATTCTCTGATATATGGACATTCAGTGTGAGTGGTTCCCAGGTAAAGGCTGTTAATTATCAGTCTTGGTGTCATTTGCATTTATATAGCACTTTTTATAGGAGCAAATCAAATCATTAACACTATTATACTAATAAATGCAAGGTGCAAGTGTCATTATCTCCATATGGTAAGGTAGTGAAGGTCTCATAGGAGCCAAACAAACAAACAAACAAACAAAGGAGCCAACTTAGGTTGGGATGTCCAAAGTGCCTCCCCCAGGCTCATATGGTTCCCTGAGCCCTTTCCAGGCCTTGAGAGAAGTCCTCCAACACTTTGATGAGGTAATTTCTGAGTCTCATGAAATGAAACATTCCTTTCCAAAATTGTTTGAAGACTCTGATTTTAAAGTTGTGTTAGATGAACCCCGTGTTCCAGCCCGCATCTGAAAGAGTAGAGCAGTTCTTCTTCTAAAAGTTTATCTTCATCAGTAGATCCTCAAATTCCATCCAAGGGGCTGTGCTTCTGGGACTAGGGCCCTGGGCATTTGGTCCATCATGCCCATCAAATTGCAAGTTTTTGAAAGGTCTTAGAATCATAGTCTCTCAAGATTAAAAATGACATTAAAGCCATCTGCTTTGACCCTTCCTAAATGTCCTTTAGAGAAGCCTACCAAGAGCTCGACCAGCTTACACTTGTGGGCAAAAAAGGGGCCACATACTAAACCTAATAAGCTCAGATGTGGCCTGCACGGTGGACATTGCAAATGCAGAGACTGAAAACAACCACAGAGGATGGTGTGAAATTAAAACTTCCAAATGAAAAGTGAGTCATGGTAGGTAGTCATGTCCTAGGCTGATATCTCCCTTAACAAAGGACAATTTTTGCTATAACCGAACCTGTCTATTGTCTTTTCTCAGTCCACTGAGCCATACCGGTCAGGGCTGTCTATTGTCTTTTCTCTATTTACGATAATGTACCTTTGGGATGTCAGGGTAATTTCATTTTTCCTGGACCCATTGGGGTGTAACCTTCCACCAGAGCATGAGACCATGGACTCTCTCATTGTTATCTTGCTGCCCTGTACACCATCTCCATGTGCTTTAAATGTTCATTGTTAACTCTCCTGTACCCACCAACGTCAATGAAGTATTTCTCTTCACTTTGCTCTTTTCCCAGTCTTAGCAATTCCTGCTTTGCTTCCCCTGCCTCCCTAATCTACTATCAAAGAATTTCATGTAACCCTCCTTATGCCTCCTCCTTTGATTCCAATGTATAAAATATGGTCCCAAACTGCCATTCTCCAGAGCATTTTCTCAATTTGTTGAGATTTTGTTTCCTGACAATTGTCAGTTTGGCATGAATACTCATTAAAATTCTTACATGTTTAGATGTTTCTTATGTTGACATACTTAATGCCAACTGTGTAGCCAAACTGCCATTGATGAAAGAAATTTCTGAGCTGTAGGGGACCAGTTTGTTTTGGCCTGGCAAATGTGACTCAGCTCTGTATGGAAAACTTATACAGATGCAAAGTAGTGGGCAGGAGGCAGACCTTCAAACCCAGTTTTCCCGTGGGAATCAGGCCTAGAAAATGCATACAGATTGTTATGGCTTGCTCTTGCTAAAACTCCATCACCCTGGTCTAAAACAATGAACGTGTATTGTCTATCTTCAAGGTAATTTCCAAAGCCTGTATGAGTTCTCCCAAGGACAGAGCTAATCAGCTCATTGCCATTCCCCTCTGCATGTTATTTTCATTTTCTTGATTGTACCTAAAATGTAGACAATAATATTCTATGTAATAGATGGTAAATCTTTCTCTGATGTAAGACACGAAGAAAACAATAAAAGCCTGTCTAGACAAGGGTCGGGGCGCTCCCCTCTTGAGGGAGTGGCCGAGGCACCATAGGCACTCTCCCCTTGAGAGAGTAGTTGTGCCTGTTCCCTTTTCCCCCACAGGATTGTTGTTGCCTGTGGGTTCATTCTCACTGTCAGCCACAACAGGCGGACTCTGCTGGCCAGTGTCTGCAACATCTGGCACCTGGGAACAGGGATGCAAAGGCTATCAGCCACACTGAGCAATAACACAAATCCTCTCATTTATTTAGCAGCATTTACATGGTGCCTTGCCAGTGCCACACCCTTCAGATACAGGGACAAATCAGAGTAACAGAGTCCCTGCCTCAGATGACCTTACCACACTCCACTTACCATGCTGTTGGACTCCAAAGCAGGTTGAGTAAGCTTGAAATCTGCTATCTCTGAGAACCACTTATGTGATGCTGTAAAATTCTGTTGAATCAATTTTTTATTTTTACTTTCGGGAAATATATTTCAAGCATTTCAGCATTTCCAATATCCTGTTGGGAAAAATAAGAGGTATTTTCTCTGTAATTTAAACTTGTAATTTCTAAGACTCTCTTTGCTCAAACTTGTGCTCACCTACCATAAACTGTCTTTGACTTTGGTGATCATTGTGAAACTGGAAAAGTCAGCATTAGTGCTGCCTATCACTACTAGAACCAATAAATAGAGACAAGGATTGAATCTTGATGGGTGCTTTACTCTGATGGCTGGCAATCTGAGAAGACAGCAGGTTATGTATCCTAAAAAACCATGTTAACATCTCCTCTCAAGCCAACCTATAAAGAGAAGATAGGATAGTTAAGGGGTTTGGGAAAAAGAGATTAATCAGATAAGAGCTGCAGCCCCTTGGCGATTTTCCTAGTACTTATTTATCTGTTGATGCACAACTCTTTATGGCTCAGATACCATTTCAATCCATCACTTGCAGACTCCCTGGGACACAACAGTTGAATTGCCCATCAACCTCCTGGAGTCACACAGTTACAAATTCCAATCACTGCTTTCCATATAACAGCTTTCCATATGCATTAGTCACTTAAGCCTACCAACTATGACTGAAGCTACAACCTTTAACTTGAGTTCCCCTATCAGTTGTATGGGTTGTTAGTAAATACTGTGCAAGACAGTGTTCCTTTCCAGGCTTATGAGTAGGAAAAATATTTGTTTATTTCCTTCTATTGACTCAAGCCTAGTATCACAAGCAGACAGACACGTAAACATTTGCTGAAGATTTTTAAGTGCTCCTTACTTAAGTGCTTCATAAGATAATTTTATAGACCCTCTCTATGTTTCCGTTAAAAGATAAAATGAGGAATATTAAAATGTTTAAGAGTCTGAGCAAAAATCAATTCGAATCAAGCATTCTTAAACTGGAAGTGGTTAGGAGCACTTCACTAACAGGAGGCAGGGACTAGACATTTATAGAAAATACACAGAGGCAGAGCAAGGAAATCATTTGATCATTTATAGTTGCCTTATTTGGGAAAAACCAGTCAGCAGTTTGTGATTGGTTGACCTTAGGTTTTGACATCTTAACCTTGAGGCATTTGCAGGTTTAGGTTTGCTTCCTTACTTTGGCTGCTAAGGTATTAGAACCACCTCAATCTAATGGCCCCACTGCTTAATTAATTTAACACATCTGCTACAAAGAGAAGCCCCATAATTATATAAATAAACAATTAATAATTACCTAGGCATGCTTTTGAATATTGGTGTTTTGACCAATGAGAAAGATGTGACTTTTCTCAAGGTCAAATCTTTCTATTTACAAAGCCTCAAAGTCACTAACAGCAAAGACAAAACAAAACATAAAACCTCTGCATTCTCCAGCTATTGACTTTTTTGGTCTGAGTATTGTGTCTCCAATTAGATTTGGGAATGGGAATCAGATAATACACATTCCAACACCAATATTTTTATCGTATACTCCCGGAGGCAATTCTTTGAGGCTCACTGTCATCTCCCAAAGCAATCAACAAAAATTAAATTATTATTGTTCTGGTCCTGTGCTACTTTTCTATCTGTCACATTTAGATGATGGGAACTTTCTTAGTTATCCCAGAGCAAGTTTTTCCTAAACAGCAAACAGAATTGTCTGAAAGGTGATATAAAGAGGCCATAAAGAGAGTGGGGAGGCTGGCTATTTAGCTAGGGTCTGATGGAACCCCCAGGATTCAGGATTTGGTCTTTAACTTTAGATAACTTCCCTTCACCCCATGGGAATGAAGGTGGAGGTGGAGTCTGATAGGGGTGGGGCAGTGGTGCATACCCAGCATACCTCAGTTGACATGGCTATTTCATAAGATATTAATGTGTAAGTTCAATTCCTAAATATTAATTTCCAAAAGAAAATTAACTTTGGTCACAGAATGTTTATGTCTAAGATTTTAAGGCACCTACTGACTATGTCAGTGTGCACGAGAAATTAGATTATCAGTCAAAAGGCTGTTGTATAAGCATTTACAGTATAGTGAGAATAAAATAGAATGGAATTCATGAATATGGACATTGCAGTTAGAAGTCAGAAGTTTAAACTCCATCTCTACCAGTTGCTGCCAATGAAACTAATTCCTTTGTATCTCAACCTTTTATCTGCAACATGGGTGCAACACCAGTACCTAATTCATGAATTGTGGCTGGAACAGTTGGATGTGGTGCAGACCTTGAGTAAATACTCAATACATATTAAACATTTTACTGAAATCAAAGTTAAAAGATTCGCATAGTCTAAAAGCATATTTTATTCAGTCTTCTTAAAGTTGGAAGAAATCTCAGTGATCAGAGTAGAATTAATCATTCTGGTGGTAAGCAGATAACCTTCACTCACCAGATTCAGCATTCTTCTCCTTTGGACAACTATAACAAAGTTTTTCCAGATTTGTACCCTTGCTCACCACACCCACTCTCAAACTTTTCATCACTCTAGGCCTCAAGTTTTCTATCAAGTTTGCTTCTGGTAGCTACACCCTTGTCTTCATGATTGATTTCAGATTTTACCAAGTTCTCTCCACTATGTATTTACAACCCATGCCTTAGTGAGATCTTTTGACTAAGATTTGTATTAGGTTCAACTTAGAGCTAGCTTTAGACAATCATCAAGAAATTAATTTCTGAGAGCACTTGGATGCAAACCCCTCTATGTGCTTACTAGAATCAGAACACTGTGTATGCTGTCAATAAGACAGTCATTGATTCCAGGGGCTGCTGAACATTAGTTTTAATTGAAATGTATTGTAAATGTAAAATGCATACCAGATTTCAAAGACTTTAGCATAAGCAAATATGTAAACTATCTCATGAATATTCAACGTTTATATTGATTAAATGTTGGAATGATATTATGTTTATATATTAGGCTCATTAATTTTTAAAATTAAATTTACTTATTTCTTTTTACTTGTTTAATGTGGCTATTAGAAAGTGTATAATTATATATGTGGTTCACATATTGCTATTGCACAGGAGTTAACAAAGGGAATGAGTTTTCACAAGGAAACATATTTTCATTTCATAAAAGTTTCCTAAATCAAACATTTAATGTGTACACTAGAATCAAACAATTTCAGTATTAAGAATTATCCTGATATAGTCAAATGCATCTATAATAATGTTCATCATTTTGCAAACAAAACATCCACCTAGAAGGATTGGTTAACTAAATTAGGATACATCCACACTGAGAAATGCCTTGCCACCCTTTAAAGTGACCATATCAGTTTCTATTTCTAATTTCTGTTGCTCAGCTGTGGTCTTTTGACCCAAGTCAGCCCAGATCTTGGTACTTTCAAAGAATTAGACTTGAAGGTGAGAGGATCATACATAAACCTATTGATCTTTGCAGCCAAGTATTCTTTGCTTTGTGACAAAGCAGACGAAGCCCATGCCCATGTGTAGTCAGTAGACTAAGGTAATTTCAGAGTGCTTTAGAGCAAATAATAAAAGGATGGAACATAGGCAAAGTGCGGAGGGGCCTGCTTTATCTATAATGGGCAGAGTGGGTCTTTTAAAAATTTTTATTTGATTTTAGAGCAAGAGAGAAAGGGAGAAAGAGAGCAAGAGCAAAAGAAAGAGCATATGCAACATCATTTTCTTGTTCCACTTATTTATGCATTAATTGGCTGATTCCTACACGTGCTCTGATCGGTGATTGAACCTGCAACCTTGGTTCAATCAAACAATGCTCTAACCAACAGAGCTACCAGCCAGGGTAGAGTAGGCCTTTCAAAGGAGATGGCATTAGAGCTGACAGTAAATGAAAAGGAAGCAAGAGCACAAAGTCCAAGAAAAATATGGACCATTCATCATATGCAAAGTTCTTTAGGCAGGATGGGCCTAGATAACTTTAAGTATCAAAAGAAAGTTTACTAGGGCCAGGGAACCAGGAAAGAATGTTATGAGAAGTCATAAAGATGGACTATGTCCAGTTCACATAAGGCCTTGCAGACCGTGACATTCAAAGTTGGTTCTATTTGCATTGCAAAGCCATTGGAAGATATTAAGCAAAAGGGATGATATACACTAAACTAAATGAAACTATTCTGTTCTTCCCTCCTATGATAAGTTTTCAATAGTTAAGTATCTTAAGTTTAGTTTAAGGGAAAAAGTAAGGTGTATTCACAATTATGACTCAGAATAACCATATCTATAAAATCTCTAGCATGCCATAATTCCCATTATTAATTTTAAAACATGATGATTATGCCAATGACATTAAGTTCAGTATTGCATTAGACAAAGGTACATCATTCCTTGAACCTAGTTCTCATTCAACCAGAAGAGAGTCCTAGAGACAGAGACTACAGAAATGAGAGAACTTGGGAATATTGTCAACAGGTCAGTCAGGGAAGATTCCAGAGGAGAAAGGACTAAGACAACCAAGCAAATCAGTAGAGTCCCAGAGCATCTGTTACAGAAAGGAATCAAGCCAGATCTTAAAAAAAAAAAACTGGCAATGAGATAAGCCTTTAAATGTCACTTCATAATTGGTATTGATTTATTCGCTCCTAAATTTAAATAATTTGCCATTCTCGAGGACACATCTGTAGCAAACCAAGAAAAAATTATTTTTCCTTCAATCAAGTGCGTGAATGTCATTTACTCTTACTAATGGCTAAAAAAAACCTCAGTTTACCAAACCAATCCACTTGGGTTTAGGTAACACATTGACATTAAAATGAACCTATCCCAGGGTAAGGTTTGTGAAAATTGTGAGTTGCTTTTGAGTAAGAACACAGCCTCAGGTTTCCAATTCTGAACACTTTCTAGGACCTTAGAGGGTGGTCTATGTTTAAAACTTCTTCACCAGCAGTTCCCACCCTCATTAGCCCCCAGTCTACTCCCAACCCCAATCAAAACCTACTTCTGTCATTTAACGACATTCAAGTGAAAATAAGTAAATGGAAAAGCTACATAATCTGAGGTTATATACCTGTCAGTGGAATATAAGCTTTTCACTTAACAAACATATCTTGAGTGCCTATCATGTTCCATACAAAGTGCTAATGATAAAGAATGCAACGATAAAACCCAAGGTGCCCAAACAATCAGGAGAGCACAGTGGGATAACTGATGATGGGTATACATATGAGGTGTTAGAGAAGCAGAGAAAAGGGATGTGGAGGTGGTTCCTGAAGACATTGGTGCCTGAACTGAACCTTGAAAAATACATAAGCAGAGAAGGAAGGACCAGGGGGCACTCCAGGGACCAGGAAGAGAAAATATGAAGTACAAGTGACTGTATCATTGTCCTGATTGTGTAATTTCAGGAACCAGACACTACATGGAAAGAGAAGAAAATGTAGTTAGGCATTTCTCAACATCTAACATTATTTGAAGTATGCAGGTGAAAATAGACTCTGAAAATATAAGATACCTTATAAAATGTAAGAAACAAGTATAATAGAAAGTTTAAGGGTGTTAATAACCTAACTCAAACAGACAATATCCTATTTCAAATACATTGAAATATTTAAAAATCTTACTTTTTAGTTTAGTTTACCCGTTAAAAACATATTATAATCTGCTGTGTTTCAGTAATATTTTGAGCAGCCTCACAAAAATACATACCAACAAAACAACAAGATAAACAGTGAAAGGGTTGGAAAACAATCATTTGGTAATATTTATGCAATAAATGTATGCTATATGGCTCTAGGTTGGCCTGGGTTTGTGCTGCTCAGATATCTCTTTAAGAGAACCTGCTGTGCAGAGCAGAGTTGGCAGATAACTTCCATCTAACCATATTTTTGGCTCCACTACAGTGTTCCCTCCAAGCCTGCACTCACCTTGGGCAAATCTAAGGACTGAGCTTCATAAAGTTTCTATAGCTGCACGATTTCTGCCAACTTGAGGTTCCTCTGATAGGTAATCTTTGCCTTGTTCCTCCCTTTTCCTGGGCTGGACATTCTCAGAGCTTCATTGCAACCTAAGCCCAATTCTTCCTCTTTCTCATTTTGCAGGGCTCAGACCAGCATTATTGTTTGAAGAATCTCCCTGACTATTTCTTCTTCTCTTTGCTTTTATCTGTGCAGGCATTGTTCCCAATAAATCTCTTGCTTGGCTGATTTTATTTTGGCCTCTGCTTCTTGAGGGACCCTAATTGATGCCAAATCCTTCTTCTTCCCAGAGGTGGACTCCTTGGTCCTAAGCGTCTTAGCACTATTAAAGAGCAGGAGGCATACTATGTGGCATGATTCACAGTATGAAGCCACACTGTGATCTAATAGAGTAATAATACAAGAAGAAAAAAGCACAATAATTCACAAAATGATATAGTGAAAAACAGTGTAGTGTAGTAGCTTTCCTTGTCAAGAATTTTTCCCTTTTGTGGCATTTCACTCTACTGTGCTGCTGTTCATGCCTTCATTCTTAAAACTTTCCCCATTCTTAGCTTCCATAGCACATCTTATGACTTTCTATTTCTTTGAGATGCTCTTGTGCTATCTATACTTTAAACATTATTATTTCCCAAGTATATATTATTAACCTGCTTCTCTCACCCTGCATAACTACATCCTCTTCTTGCACCCTGAGTATTAGATGCTTGGTTTATATGTACGTTTATAAAGCATGCATGTTTTCTATTACTATTACAAAAATTGCTGCAAACTTATCAGTGTAAAACAATAGCTATTTATTATCTCACTGTTTCTGTAGGTCAGAATTTTGAACACAGCATGGTTCATCTCTTTCCAATGCTCTAGGTCTCACAAAACTGAGATCTAAGGATTGGCAGGCTGTGCTCCCATCTGGGGGCTATGGAGAAAAGATTCCATTTCCAAGTTCCTACAGATTGTTGGCAGAATCCAGTTCCTTGTGGTTATAGTATTGAGGTTCCCCTTCATTACTGGCAATCAACTGGGGACTGACCTTAGCTCCTAGAACACTTACTCCAGTCCTTTCCCATGGGCATCTACATCTCAGAGCCAGCAATGGCACCAGAAATCCCTCTTGCACTTGGAATCTCTCTAGTGCTCCCTTCTGTTGCACCTCTTCGACTCTTCTTCCTTCCTCTTCTTTTAAGGACCCATGTACTTATATTGGGTCCACTCGGATAATTCAGTGGACTGAATTAAATGTCCTATCTTAATGTCAGTTGATTACCAATCTCAATTATATCTGCAAAGTTCCTTCACATCAGTATATAAATTAGTGTTTGAAGAATCATCAAGGGACAAGAGTCTGGGAGGGATGGGGTATCACCTTTAGAATTCTGCCTACTATTATGAGTGTGTGTTCAATACACTCAAAATGCAGTATGTCCAAAGATGATTTTAGTTTTTCCCAACTCCTTATCCAGTATTATATTTCCTATCTCAGTTAACAGCACTACCATCCAGTGTCATCTAAAGCAAAAACCTGGTGTCAGTATCCTTTATGGCTGCATCTGAATAATCAACAGCTCAAAACCTACAAAAGAAAAGGAGCTCTGAAAAAACCTTAGGCTTTTACTTGGGATGGAATGTTACTTTCTGAATTTTTCTAAAATCCTTCATATCTTCTCTACCCTTACCATTATGACCTCACTTTAAATCCCTATGATCTTTTCCCTATACCTTTACCCTCTTGTGTTATTCTTGTATTTGTCCCTTATTTCCTACTTTTTACTTTTTCACAACCCCCATTTATCAGAGTGAACATATAAAATTAAATTTGAGTTCCAAATCTGGCAATGGAAGACCAGATTATTTCAGACATCACTTTGTCATTGATAACAACTATAAAAGTTGCTTAAATCAGTCTTTAAAAACATCTGCAGACATCAAAGTTGTCAACAACAAAATTTGTGGGGCCAGAATATAGAATAGAAAAGAAAGCTAAAGAGGTACATTTAGAAATTAGTATGCTTTTCCTGTTAAAAATTTACTAATTCTAAAAGAGCTGTTGGAGATTTTGAGAATGTAAGCAAAGTTTTTGGTGGGCTCAGGCTGAAAGAACCAAAACTGAAAGTCAGGACTCACCAAGCAGGGAAGTCCTTGGTATGTACCATGACTTTCTAACTGGGACTTAAACAAGAGCAAGGTGGCAGCCAGGAGAAGAATGAAACCTCAGCTTCAAATTGTCTCAGGCCTTCTTACATTAAGGCAACCTGCTATTGTCGTCTGTTGCCTAGACGCATGCTGGAAACAAAATTAAATTGTTTTTAGAGAAAGGAAACATAATTTCAAATTATTTGTATAATTTTTACATTTTTTGTCTGGCATTCAGGAAAAAAATAATCAAACATAGTAAAAGAAAAGATTTAAAAACAGACTCACCAGAAATATGAGAATTTCAAATTTCAAATTTAGTCATTAAAATGTGATAAAGATGTTCAAATAATTAAATTCAAGAGAGAGAATTTAAGTAGAAGACTAGAAATATATGAAAGATCAAATAGAAATCAATATCTTACTACTGAAAAATATGACTCAAAATAAAAACGTGATTGATGACCTTAAGAGAAGATTAGACATGATGAAGAAAGAATTAGTAAACTAGAAGGTAGTTCAGAAGGACATACGGAGACTAGAGCATTGACAGACAAGAGAACTGAAAATTTTTAAAAGAGCATAAGACAGAGCCCTGGCTGGCATAGATCAGTGGATTGAGCGCAGGCCTGTGAACCAGAGTATCACAGTTCGATTTCCAGTCAGGGCACATGCCTGGGTTGCAGGCCAGTTCCCAGCAGGGGACATAGGAGAGGCAACCATACATTGATATTTTTCTCCCTATCTCCTTCCCTTCCCCTCTAAAGATAAATAAATAAAATCTTTAAAAAAAGAGCATAAGACAAATAGGAGACATGTTAATGAGAACCACTAAACAAGTAATTAGAGTCCCACAGGAAAGCAGAGAAAGATTGGGCCAGGATTTGAACCCAGTCTGCATGCACTAATATGGATTGATAATCATCTTGAATGCAGAAAGATTTGAATGCCCAGTCATCTCCACATTAACTCTCCTTCTTTGCTATTGCTTCTTTGTTGACCCCAAAACTTTGCATTCATAGAAATTAATGTGTAAGGTATATATACATCATACATACTGTAATTCATAGGCAATGTAAACATTTTCAAAGTGATTTTGGCAATACACAGTTTTTGCCTTTTAAAGTTGCTTTTATAAGCTAATTTGTACTTAAGTATGATTTCGATGTATATTTATCAAAATCCCCAGTTTATTCTTATGCAGCTAAATTAAACCCAATGTTTAAGAGTTGCTGGCCTAGAGAATCAAGTCTCAGCTACCTGCCATGGAGTTCCAGATGTCATGTGATCTAACTGCTCAGTTTCATCTCCTCACATTATTTTATTTGGTTCCTGTTATTCATGGTTGAATTTACTTAGATCTTTATATCATTTTAAAACCATTTTCTCCGTTTCTTCAACTTCCAATCCTAGTCTTCATATAACAACCTCTTTAAAAGTTTAAGTTTAAAATTGCAATTAACTAGAAGTCCCTGATGCTGTTCTCCATTAGTGCAATTGCAATGGGATAATTAAAACAAAAATAAAAAAATGTAGGGTATTTGAATAATCTTAATAATAATGCTAATTTAACTTTTAAATGGATATTGAACAGCAAACACATAAATTTCCAAGCTCTTGAGGAATATTTTAAAACAGATGAGAAAAATAAACTCAACAAAATTTGAGAGGATTTACCTAAAAATTTATAAGATTTTCTCTGGTAATAGTAAAATAACTCTAAAATCAATAACACTCATTCTAAAAACCATTATTAGAAAAATTGCCAAATTATTAGAAAATAATGTAATGTGTAAATTATCAAGTTGTAAAGTTTATCATAAGTAAGGGAATATTGAGGTAACAGTTTATAGAATCACATTCTGAGGGTAAAAACAATTAGAAAAACTGAAACAAATTTTTTAAATAGATTATTTAAATCTCCCAAATATCAAAAATGTACACATTTTTTAAAAACTTACACATTTACAGGATATATTTACAACAAATTTCCAGAATAATAGGTTAGTGCTACCATACATATAATTCTAGATAACTATTAAGGGTCTCTAATGTATTCTTTTCTCTAAGTAACTCACTCCTGCCACTTTCAACACCACGTTTTCACTTCTTTCAATCATCTTTATAAGACCATTTTCCGAACTACCAAGTTCTGGTTGTTCTAAAGATAGGAAGCACAAAATTATATGTCTCTGTAATAAAATAACTCCATTATAAGAGGACTCCAGTGAGAAAATAAACTAGGTTCTGTCTTATATATATTAGGTTTCATCTAGATATTCTTATCTTGATACAGTCTGAATCAATGAATTATTACACAAAAAGTCTCATTCTATGACATGCATGGACATTATTTTCTGATCAAAATGCTTGCTATCCCTGTGCAAAGTTGTATATCACCTTGAAAATGAAATTTTGATATAGTGTAGTATAATTATGAAATAACCCAGGTATGAGTGCACCCAGGAATTAATGTCTTCAAATAGTCAATAAAGTACAGTTGTTAAAGGTGAAACTCCAGAATGGACAACCGGGGTTCATGTGTTGGCTCCAGCACTTAAACCTCTGGGTGACAGTGAGCAAATCACTTTCTATACTCCTGTGCCCTTTGCTTAAATAGAGAGGATAAATTAATTGAATATATATACTTTGGAACAGTACCTACTCAAAGGTATAATTGTGGTGAATTTCGCCTTACTCTGAGAAATATAAAAATATTTTATTCTTTACAGACAGTTAATAACCATATAAATATATTTCAAATTTACCAATAATTAAAGAAACTGCCCAAATACAGTTAAATACCATATTTTATTCCTAAATAATCAAAATTAAAAATAGTGTTATTTTAAAAGTGTGTTAAGACTGAAACTCTAATATATTGTTGATGTTAGGATAAAAAGTTAAAATTTTTTCATAAATCTTAAAAATGTTCATACTTTTCGACTTAATTTTCTACCTTTCAGACTCTACACTACAGTAATAATCAGAAATGCTGACAAAATGTATGTATAAATGTTCCCATCACATCATTATTTATAGTATCAAAAGCTGAAATCAACCTATAGTTCTAACAGGGCTGTAAAAAAGACAATTAAATAAATTACAAGCTATCCCTATATAGCATTAAAATTTTCATTCTCAAAAAGCTTAATGTCATGGGAAACTAAAAGTATGTAAGATAATTGAAACTGATTATAAAAGATAATGTTAACTATTTGGATAATTTTGACAAAGCCTGCATTATTATCAACAATATTTTCAGTGTAAGTGTCTGTGGCAGACCCTGGCCATCAGAGTCCGCCTGTTGTGACTTACAGTGAGAATGAACGCACAGGCAACAACAATCCTGTGGAGAAGAAGGGAACAGGCACAACTACTCTCTCAGGGGGAGAGTGCCTATGGTGCCTCGGCCACTCCCTCAAGAGGGGAGCGCCCCGACCCTTGTCTAGACAGGCTTTTATTGTTTTCCTGGGGTCTTACATCAGAGAAAGATTTACCATCTATTACATAGAATATTATTGTCTACATTTTAGGTACAATCAAGAAAATGAAAATAACATGCAGAGGGGAATGGCGATGAGCTGATTAGCACTGTCCTTGGGAGAACTCATACAGGCTTTGGAAATTGCCTTGAAGATAAACAATACATGTTTGTTGTTTTAGACCAGGGTGATGGAGTTTTAGCAAGAGCAAGCCATAACAATCTGTATGCATTTTCTAGGCTTGATTCCCACGGGAAAACTGGGTTTGAAGGTCTGGCTCCTGCCCACCACTTCGCATCTGTAGGTTTTCCATACAGAGCTGAGTCATATTTGCCAGACTTAAACAAACTAGTCCCCTACAAGTGTCATTGGTACTTTTAAATATTTTTTGAGTTTTCCAAATTTCTTTCACATGATAGCATTTATTTGTTTGTTTATTTATTTATTTATTTATTCTCTCTTTTTTTTTCTTTACTTTTGGATCTGAGTTGAGTTAGCACAAAATTGAGTTAACCCTACATCTTATTTCTTTGCACATTATCATGATTGGTTTATTTCTTTTCTCCTTATCTTCTTTTCCCATAAGTATACATGTGCATGCACATGTAAATAGAGGCATTGTGTAAAACCTCTTCATGGATGCAGTCTCTCCCTTTATAATGTAATGCACTACAATTTTTAAAGAAACATAGTCTATTTCTCTTTATATTAATAGTGGGATGATAAAAAGGGTAAATTAGGAGAAGTACATAGTTTAGAATTAAAGGATCAGGTTTAAGTCATTTCTCTTCCTCTTACTAGCTGTATTGCCTTGCACAAATCATTTAACTTTTCTTAACTTCAGTTCCATGTTTATAAAAAATGTATGGGGGTGATTGAACACCAATATCACAGGACATTTTTATTTCTCCCTATTCATATGCATTTCACTTTTTAAATTTATTTGATTTAATTTTATTGTACATTTTCTATTACCATTTAGTCCCCTTACACCCTGCCCTCCCAGCAATTACCACACTGTTATCCGTGTCCATGAGTCCTTTTTCCTTTTTGCTCAATCTCTCCACCCCCCTCACTGCCATCCCCCCAGTAGGTGTCATCTTATTCTTTATCTATGAGTCTGTCCTCATTTTCCTTGTTGCTTAAGTTCATTCATTAGATTCTACATATGAGTGAAATCACATGGTATTTGTCTTTCTCTGACTAGCTCATTTCACTTAGCATAATGTTCTGTGAGTCTATCCATAATGTCACAAAGGATAAAATTTTCTTCTTTTAATGGCCAAGCAGTATTCCATTGAATAAATGTACCATTGTTATTTAACCCACTCATCTACCGACGGATGCTTAGGCTGCTTCCACATCTTGGTGATTGTAAATAATGCAGCAATGAACATAAGGGTGCTTATGTTCTTTTGCGTTAGTATTTTGGGTTCCTTCAGTTATATTCCCAGCAGTGGGATTGCTGGGTCAAAAGGCAGATCCATTTTTAATCTTTTGAGGTATCTCCACACTGTTTTCTATAGTGGCTGTACCAGCTGCATTCCCACCAATAGTGCAAAAGGTGGGAATCCTTGCCAGCACTTGTTGTTTATTGATTTATTGATGATAACCATTCTGAAAGGTGTGTTACGATAACTCATTCTGGTTTTAATTTGCATTGCTCTGATGATTAGTGACATTAAACATTTCTTTGCACGTCTATTAGCCATCTGTATGTCCTCTTTGGAGAAGTGTCTATTCAGGTCCTTTACCTGTTTTTTAATAGGGTTGATTTATTTTAGTGTTGGTTTTGTAAATTCTTTGTAAATTTTGGATATTATCCCCTTATCAGATGTATCAG
The DNA here is from genome assembly GCF_021234435.1 of Artibeus jamaicensis. Taxonomy (NCBI): domain Eukaryota; kingdom Metazoa; phylum Chordata; class Mammalia; order Chiroptera; family Phyllostomidae; genus Artibeus; species Artibeus jamaicensis. The sequence continues at coordinate 17,228,332 of NW_026522025.1, read as the reverse complement.
TGAATATGTTCTCTCATTCTGCGGGCTTTTTATTTTGTTGATGACTTCTTTGATTTTCAGTTTCAAAACTTTCCAGTTTGATGTCGTCCCATTTGTTTATTTTTTCTTTTGTTTCCCTACAAATATTGCTACAAGCAATGTCTGAGATTTTGCTGCCTATGTTTTCTTCTACAATTGGAGGTGGCCTGATACCTCCAACTTTGTTCTTCTTTCTCAGGATTGCCATTGTTAGGTAGGGCCTTTTGTGGTTCCATATAGATTTTTTAAAACATGTTCTAGTTCTGTGAAATACATCATTGGGATCTTGATAGGAATGACATTGAATTTATAGATTGATTTGGGTAATATGGACTTTTTAATGATGTTAATTCTTCCTATCCATCATCACAATATAGTATGTGCTCTCACTTATTTGTATCTTCTTCCATTTCTTTCTTCAGTGTCTTCTGATTTTCTGAATATCCTTGATTAGGTTTATTCCTAGGTATTATATTCCTTTTTGAAGCAATTATGGATGGGATTATTTTCTTGATTTCCCTTTCTATTAGCTCATTGTTGGCATATAATAGCTCATTATTGGCAAAGTTGCAACTGATTTCTGGATATTCATTTTGTATCCTGGTACTTTGCTGAATTTATTTATTAGTTCTAGTAGTTTCTTGGTGGAATCTTTGGTATTTTATATATACAGTATCATGTCATCCGCAAATAATGACAGATTTATTTCTTCCTTTCTAAATTGGATGCCTTTTATTTCTTCTTGTCTGATTGCTGTGACTAGGACTTCTATTACTATGTTTGCTCCGGCCCGCGGAGCAGTCAACTGGGGCTCGACCACCTACCTAGAACAAATGAGTTGGGGGGACAAGAGGCGCAAAGAATGGCAGCAAGACAAAAGATTCTGATCAAGCTGCAAACTTTATTTTTCCGAACTGGGTATATATATAGGGGGGAGGGAGAGGAAGGAGATTAGGTTGCTTGCTATTGGCTAGCTTGAGACAAAGAAGGGCCCGCTTATTGATTACTTGGGTGCAACTGGTACTCGTGGACACTTCATGTGCCTGTAGCCGATTGGCTTTGTGGACCGCACAGGTTCCTGTAATCAATGCAATGTTTTTAGCTAGAAGCCAGGTGTAAGGTTCCCAACAATGTTGAATAAGAGAATTGAAAGTGGACATCCCTGTGTTGTTCATGATCTTAAGGGGAACGCTTGTAGTTTTTGCCTGTTGAGATGATGCTGGCAATGGGTTTAGGCATGTTCTCTTTAATCCCACTTTGCTGAGAGTTTTTATTATAAATGGGTGCTGGATTTTATCAAATGCTTTTTCTGCATCTGTGATATGATCATGTGTTTTTTACCCTTCATTTTGTTTATGTGGTGAATCACATTTCTTTGATTTGCAAGTGTTGTACTAATCTTGCATTTCTAGAATAAATCCCGCTTGATCATGGTGTATGATCTTTTTGATGCATTGCTCTATTAGGTTTGCTAATATTTTGTTGAGGGTTTTAGCATCTATGTTCACTAAGGATATTGGACTATAATTTTTCCTTTATAGTGTCTTTATCTGGTATTGAGATTAGGATAATGCTGCCTCATAAAATGAGTTTGGGAGCCTTCCCTCCTCTTGAGTGTTATGAAGTAGTTTGAGAAGGACAGATGTTAATTCTTGGAATGTTTGGTAAAATTCATCTATGAAGCCATTCGATACAGAGCTTTTGTTTGTTAGGAGTGTTTTAATTACTGCTTCAATCTCACTATATGTAATCTGTCTATTCAGAGTCTCTGAATCTTCTTCATTCTTTTCTCCACTTTTTTTTGTTGTTGTTTAAGTACAGTTGTCTCTATTTCCCCCCCACAACTCCCCACCACCCCAGCCATCCCACTTCTCCTGCTTGATCCTACCCTGCTTTGGTTTTGTCCATGTGTCCTTTATATATATTCCTGAAAACCCTTCCCCTTTTTTCCCCATTATTTCCTCCCAGCTCCCCTCTATTTACTGTCAGTTTATTCTTAATTTCAATGTCTCTGGTTATATTTTGTTTGGTTATTTACTTTGTTGATTAGGTTCTACTTATAGGTGAGATCATATGGTATTTGTCTTTCACCACCTGGCTTATTGCATTTAGCATCTTGATTTAGTTTTGGAAGATTGTATGTTTCTAGGGATTTATCCATTTTATCCAGTCTGTACAGTTTATTGGCACATAGTTGTTTATAATATTTTCTTACAACCCTTTATATTTCTTTGGTGTCAGTTGTCATTTTTCCTCTTTCATTTCCAATTTTATTGATTTGGCTCCTCTCTCTTTTTTTCTTGATGAGTTTTGTTAAAGGTTTGTCGATCTTGTTTATCTTTCCAAGGAACCAGCTCTTGGATTCATTGATCTTTTGTATCTCTTTTTTTTATACTCTATATCATTTATTTATGCTCTGATATTCATTATTTGCTTCCTTCAACTCATTTTGGGCTTTGTTTATTGTTCTTTCTCAAGTTCCTTTAAGCATAAATTTAGATAGTTTATTTGAGCTTTTTCTTGGTTTTTGAGATAGTCCTGTAATGCTATGAATTTTCCTCTTAGGATTGCTTTTTCAGTGTCCCACAGATTTTGGATTGTTGTGTACTCATTTTCATTTGTTTCAAGGTATCTTTTGACTTCTTTCTTGCTCTTGTTGTTGACCCATTAATTGTTTAATAACGTGTTATATAACTTCCATGTCTTTCTGTGTTTTTTAGTGTTCTTATAGTTTCACAACATTGTGGTCAGAGAAGATGCTTGATATCATTTAAATTTTTTAAAATTTATTGAAACTTGTTTTTGTATCATAACAAGTGGTTTATCCTAGATAACATTTCATGTGCACTTGGAAAGTATTTATATTCTGCTACTTTAGGATAAAATGCTCTGAAGATTTCAATGAAATCCATTTGATCTAGTGTGTCGTTTAAGGCCTCTGTCTCCTTGTCGACTTTCAGTCTGGCAGATCTATCCATTGAAGTCAATGGGGTGTTCAAATCTCCAACTACAGGTGTATTTCTGTCAATCTCTCCTTTTATGTTCATCAAGATTTGCTTCACATATTTCACTGCTTCTATGCTGGGTGTGTAAATGTTTACTAAGATTATATCCTCTTGTTAGATTATTCCCTTTATCATTATGTAGTGTCCTTCTTTGTCTTTTACTATAGCCTTGGTTTTAGAATCAATTTTGTTGATATAAATACTGCTACTCCAGTTTTTTTCCTTTCTATCTTCATAAAACATCTTTTTTGCATCCCTTTACTTTTAGTTTGTGTGTATCTTTCAACCTGAGATCGCTGTCTTGGAGGCAGCATATACAGGGTCCAGCAGAAGTAATGCCTTTGTGAGTGTGGTTGGTAGAGTAATATTATGGATATAATAATTTATAGTTTTAATTTGAACATACCACCTACAATGTCATATGGTAGTGTGGTATTGTTATGGTACAGAATTACATTCCTATGATTTTGTAATAACAAAGGGGCATTATTTGTGCTGAACCCTGTAGACAGGTCTTGTTTTCTTATCCATTCAACTACCCTATGTCTTTTTGTTGGAGCATTTAAGCCATTTACATTTTTTTTAATATTAAATTTTATTTAGTTACTTTTCAAGTACATTTTTTTTTATCTATTTCTCCCATCTCACCCCACCCCCCCGCCCGGTCTCCCCCCTCCCTTCCATTCTCCCCCAGTCCTCATCTCTGTGTCTTTCATACTTGTTCCTCAAAATCCCTCCCCCTTTTTCCCCTTAAGTTCCCTTCCCTCTCCCCTCTGGTCACTGCCCACTTGTTCTCTATTTCAGTGTCTTTGTTTTTATTCTGTTTGCTTGTTTGTTTTATTCTTTAGCTTCCTGTCAAAGGTGAGATCATGTGGTATTTGTCCTTCAATGCCTGGCCTATTTCACTTAGCATAATGCTTTCCAGTTCCATCCATGTTGTTGCAAAAGGTAGTAGCTCCTTCTTTCTTTCTGCTGCATAGAATTCCATTGTGTATATGAACCACAATTTTTTGATCCATTCGTTTACTGATGGGCACCTAGGTTGCTTCCAACTCTTGGCTATTGAGCCATTTACATTTAAGGTGATTATTAATGGATACTTATTTAGTGTCATTTTATTGTTAGACTATTTTTCTCTGTGTTTTTTCTTTTTCTTTTTCTTCTTCTTAAAGCAAGCCCTTTAACATTTGTTGCAGTACTGGTTCAGTATTAACAAACTTATTTAGTTTTTCTCGTCTGGGAAACTTCTTATTTCTCTTTCAATTTTAAACAATAGCCTCATTGGGTTAAGCAGCTTTGGTTATAGGTTCTTGATTTTCATCACCTTGAATATTTCATGTCACTCCCCTTTGGCCTGAAATGTTTCTGTTGAGTAATCAAATGATAATCTAATTGGTGAGCCCTTGTAGTTAAGTAACTACCTGCTTTTCTCTTATGGCTCTTAGGATTCTCTCCTTGTCTTTAAGCCTTGCTGTTTGAATTAGGATGTTTCTCAGTGTAAGCTTCTTCAGGTCCCACTTCTTTGGGACTCTCTGAGCTTCCTGGACTTGTATGTCTTTTTCCTTCACCAGATTGGGGTTGTTTTCAGTCATTATTTCTTCAAATACATTCTTGAGCCCTTGCTTGCTCTCTCCTTCTGGTACTGCCATAATGTAGATGTTGTTATGCTTCATGTTTTGCAAAATGTTTCTTAAGCTGTTCAATTTTTTAAATTATTTTTTTTCTTTTTGCTGCTGTGCCTGAGTGTTTTTTTATACCTTGCATTCCAAATCACTGATATGATGCTTTGTTTCTTCTAACCCACTGTTTATTCCCTTCAGTGTGTTATTTCAGATATCGCATTCTTTATTTCTGACCAGCCCTTTTTTATGGTTTCTATGTCTTTTTTCATGCTGTTAAGTATCCTTATAATCATTAAATGCTTGGATGAATTTCTTGCCTCCATTTCATCTAGTTCCTTTTCTAGAGAATTCTCTTGTTCTTTCATTGGGGTTCTGTTTCTTGGTCTTCCTATTTTGGCTGCTTCTCTGTATTTGCTGCCTTAGTACATTAATCAGTGATATAGTCTTAAACTGTAATCAGCAGCCCATCTTCAGTACCACATGATGGGACAGAATAATTCCTTTGGGTGGGGCTATTGCTTCCCCTCACGCTGATGCCACTTGGTGAGGAGTTCTCTGCCTAAGAAAGATGGCTTCTGCAGTATGGGGAATGACTCAGCACAGGCATCCTGGCTGCCATTCCTTAAGTTCTCTCCCCAGAGCCACAGACCCCAAACATCTCCTCAAACATTTCTAATCCACTGTGCTCTCCTTCTAACCAGAGTAAGTGACTGCAAACAAAATTTTGTGTGTTGGCCTTTTAAGAGGCTCTCTGCACCTCCCACTCATCTCTCCCCAGCAGACATAAACCCCGCCACTTTGCACAGCTGGGTTTTATCTGGGTCCCTTTCCACCTCTGATGCTGTAGGTTGGGGAGCCTACATTGGGGCTTAGATTCCACACTCTTCAGAGGTATCCCCTGGCTGCTGAAATATTCCTCTGGAACTTCAGTTACCACCCTTGTTAGCCCATCCAGCCATCTCACGTCTCCTCTGGACATGCTACCTGTCTCATTGTGATGAAGTGATCTCCTCTATCTGTCCTTGGTTATATGGCTTCTCTCCAGCTGGTGTTCAGTGGTTATTCAGGATGATTTCTCTATCATTTACTTGTAATTCCAGACTTGGTCCTAGAAGGAAGTTAGCATAGTTTCCACTTACTCTTCCATCATCTTGGATCTCTCATCACAGATGTTTTTAATGATTAAATGAACTAAAGCTGCTAAGCATCAAATACAGTGAATGTCACATTATAGCTACTCAGTAGGATTTCTAAAGATGTAATTTAATCCTATATTCAATATAGATAATTCAATATAGAACTTGATTATATAACCTAGATTTCTTTCATGATAAATGGCCTTTCTTTCTATCCTGCAATTTTAATAAAATGTTATGTAAAAAAATCATTATCAAACAAGAAAACAAAAGACAGAACAGTGTGTCTCAAACAACAATTAAATTTTATATTTCTTTGAGGCCAGAGCACTCATATACACTTATATGGTTTTTTGTTTGTTTTATGAGCTAAAATCAAAGAATTACATTCTCCAGAATCAGCCCTGACTTTAGTGCACCAATGATATTGAAGAACATCCCTTTTACTATAATGCCTATTTTGAGATAAACCTATTCCACTCTATTCTATTCTTTTGCCTTTATTACAGATAGATTTTGATCCATTGAAGAGTCAAACATTCCTGAAGAAAATATTATATACAAATATTTAATTGAGACACAAAAATTTTGCATAGTTTTAAAAACATTTTTGAAGAAGGAATATTGATTATTAATATCAATGAGTCAGCTCTACATACATGAGTAGACTGTTTTTTTACCCACATACAGGGTAGAGCAAAAGTAGGTTTACAGCCATTCATATAAAAATTAATACAATACTTAATAAATAATACTACAAGAATATAGTAGATTTTGAGAACTCAGAACTATAAACCTACTTTTGCTCCACTCTGTACTGTAATGAAAGAGACGTGCCTGCCTCTACCCAAAATTATTACACCTTTATTAGTCATGACATTCCACCCTTAGTACTTTGTTTTGTAGGCTAATTACTATTCTGCTTTTAAAATCAAACCTTCTTGAAAAAAGCAGCACACTACATTATTCATTGATATCTATGCCTGAATTTTTCAGCTTGCTAACCAAAATTCACAAGCAGTCTGAGATAAAGAAGTGTCCTGGATCCTTGGTAGGCAGGGAAGCAGACAAGGTAAAGGATGGTCAAGGGGCAGATAAAAATAGAAGGCATGTATGATATGCTAAAAAATTTTTTCTTATTTTCTAGTTTGGGGAGCCAGCCAACATCTTCACCCTTGTCATGACCAATCTTATGATTTAGGATATAGTATGTTTATCAAAAGATACCTTTTTTCCAATGCAAATATGTTTTACAGAGAATTATAGACATCATTCATTTTAGTCTCATTTTGGTTTCAGGATTTCTGAACCACCAATAATAATTCCTCCATTTCTTTCAGTTTATTTCAACCATTTTGATATAGCAAAGACTAGTTCTGGTCGATCTTGCCTATAAGGTTTTATCTTGTCATGTAACCCATGGGCATTGAAACATAATTGACATTGATTTGTGAAACAATATAAAATATTTAATATTCATATTATTGAAGTTCCAGGAGGAGAAGAGAGTCTAGTGTGAAGGAGAAGGAGAAGGAGAATGAGGAGAAGGAGAAGGAGAGGAGAAGGAGAAGGAGAAGGAGAAGGAGAAGAAGAAGAAGAAGAAGAAGAAGAAGAAGAAGAAGAAGAAGAAGAAGAAGAAGAAGAAGAAGAAGAAGAAGAAGAAGAAGAAAGAGGAGGAAGAGGAGGAAAGGAAATAATGGCTGAGGTAGTCTTACACATTAAAGACAGTTCATAAAAGAAAGTCCTTAATGGATAAATTCAAAGAAGTCTACACTCAGACACATGAATATCAAAATGGTGAAAACCAAAGGCAAAGAAAAAGTCTTGAAATCATCCAAAGAAAATGACATATTGCCTCTAAAGAAATGATGACACAAATGTCAGTGGATTTCTCATCTGAAACCATGGAAGCCAGGAGATAGTACAACATTTGTCACTTGCTGAAAGAAAATAACTGTCAACCCAAAATTGTATATCCTCCAAAAAATATCCTTCAGGATTGAAGGTGAAATAAAGACATTTCCAGATGAAGAAAACAGAAGACTTACACTGAAAGAAGTATTAAAGGAAGTTCTTCAGGTAGAAGAACACTTCAGATGAGATTTCAGAAAACAAGGGAGAACTGAAAGAATAAATTGACCAAGTCACAATTATAGTTTTAGGCTTAAAGATTTCCTTTCTCACTGGTCAATAGAGCAAATAGATAAAAAGCAGCATGGATATAAAGAAAAACACCACCAACCAAATAGATCTTATTGGCATTTACAGAACTCTGCATACAACAACAGGAGAGTGCATATTCCTTTTAGGTACATACAAGACAGCTACCAAGATAAACCATATCCTGGGTTACAAAACAAATCTTAATGAATTTAATGAATTGAAATCACACAAAGTTTGTTCTCTGGCCAAAATGAAATTGAACTAGCATTAAATCACAAAAAGATGTGAACAAAATTCTCAAATAATGGGGAATTAAACTAAGGACAAGAAGAGTTTTTAAGAAAAATAAGAACTTACTTTATTCTGAAAAGATAAAATATTTTAAAGGAAAATGAGAATATAACATCAAAATTTACTAGATGCAGCTGAAGCAGTTCTTAGAGGAAAATGTATAATTTTAAATAATAGAAATATAAAATAAGAAAGGTCACCTGGCTGGTGTAGGTCAGTGGATTGAGCGCGGGCCTGCGAACCAGACAATCGCGGTTCGATTCCCAGTCAGGGCACATTCCTGGGTTGCAGGCCGGTTCCCTGCAGGCCAGTTCCCAGGAGGGGATGCACGAAAGGCAACCATACACTGATGTTTCTCTCCCTCTCTCCTTCCCTTTCCCTCTAAAGATAAATAAATAAAATATTAAAAAAAAAAAAAGAAAGGTCCCAGTCAATAGTTTATCTTTTTACTTTAAGAAACAACAACAACAAAATACCCATATCAAGGGGAAAAATAATAAGAAAAGCAGCATAAATCAATGAAGTCGATATCAGGAAAACAATAGATAAAATTAATAAAATCCACCCCTGTTGTGATGGTAAAATTTTTTGTCAACTTGGCTGGACCATAGAATCCAGATATTTGGTCAAACATTATTTGGGGTGTTTCTGGATGAAATTTATATTTAAATGTATGAACTCTGAATAAAGTAGATGGCCCTGCATAGTGAGGTGGTGTCTCATCCAATCAGATGAAGACCTAAACTGAACACAAAGCTGACCTCCATGGCCAAGAAAAATTTTTCTGCCAGCTGCCTTCATCTGCAACATTAGCTTTTCCAGCAATTACCTTGCACTCAAACTGCAACTCTTTCCTGAGTTAACCACCATACTAAGAGAATCAATATTAATCTTTAAATCATAACATCACTGATTTAGATAATACCTAATGTTTATTAGTTCATCCACATTTGATCCATAAAAATTTTACATAGTATCTTTCCTACTGGGTCATCAGACTTCTACTTAAGCATCTCCTCTTAAGGTACAAGTTTTATAAATAGAAGCAATCTCATTTTAAAAACAGACAGAACTGTGTTTAATTCATGGCTTTGCCAATAAGTAGCCATAATCATGGTCATCACTTTAATCCTGTAGATCTTGACTTCATCTCTCAAATGGGAATACTTTATAGAGATCTTGTAAAAATTAGAAATGATTATAAAGCACTTCACATATTGTAGACACACAATAAATGTTATATATTAATATACAGTTCACATTGGTGGCACAGAAATAATGTCAGGTGGCTTTCAATATTTTTTCTTTACTACATTTAATGATATGAATTTATGTCCTGCCCTTTGACAGTAGGACACCTAGAGCCATTCCTAACACATAAAAGGTGTCTAATAATTTTGTTATTATCTGAATGAAAAACACCTTGCACCCATTGTTCTCAACTTCTTGGTCTCATTATCTCTTTATACCATAAAAATTATTGAGGATTCCAAAGAGCTTTTGTTTATTTGGTCATATATCTATATTTATCATATTTCAGGTTTAAAGCAAATATTAGTTCAATTAATAAAAAATAAGACCACTACTAACATAACTAATAAACTTTTCAAAGCAAAACAAAAATTTAGTGCAGATAATGGTGTTGTTTTATATTTTTGTAAACCTCTTTAATGGTGTTTGGTTTAATAGATGTTAACTAGATTTTCATATTGGGTTTAGCATACAATCAATTACAATGTGTAGGTTCGGTTGAAATATGAAGAAAACCCAGCTTCACAAAGATCTGATTTGGAAAGACACTCATCTCAATAGCATTTTCAGGTCATTACAAATATTCTTATTTGATACTACACCAAAACACAAGTGGTAGGTAGTTTTTTCAGATATTTACAGTGTGGATTCTGAAACCATGTCAGTGAATTCTGTATTATTAAATTCCATTAGTCTATCTGCAGTCTGAGTGAATCTTTTACTCATATACGATTTTGTAACATCATACATGAATCATTTGGAATATCCTGGTTCAGGGATTTAAGTGGATCTTTCACATATGAACACATTTCAATAGATGATATCATCAATAAATCACATTTGCTAGTATCATTTAGCTTAGCAATCACTTTCTTTTGAGTATTATAAGGTTGCCAAGCTCTCTGGTAAATACAAGTTTGCCAAAATTCTCGTTTTTGCTAGAAAGCTCAAGTTTTATTATCAGCAACAAACACTGTCAGTTATTTTTCTTAAAGTGACAGGTATTCATTTTTGAGACAATGCCTTCAAATATCTCCATCTGAATAACCATTGTTGTTCCATGGAAAATAAAGAAAACACATTACTCAACCACACAGGTGCTTTTCCTTGAGGCAGCCACTGCAGTAGGGTATGCAGAATTGCTGTACGTGTACTTCCCATTTTGTCATTCAAAATATTAACAAGCAAGTACTCAAGGGTCAATATTTTATAAACTTGTTCTATACTATAAGAGTAAGGATATTCTTAAGTGAAATTGGCATAAAAAATATTTGTTATGGTAAAAAGCTACCAGGACAGCTGGGTGTCACTACTGTAGGAGCAATTTTGCCTCCCAGAACTCTCTAAGCTAGTTATCATCTTATAAATCACTACTTTGAAATTCTAAAATTTGCCTTTTGCTTTTTAAAAAAAGATACCGTTTATCCTCGAATTTCAAAATAATGGTATTTTTAGATTATAAGGTTAAATGAGGTTATGGAAGAATAACTGCTGACAGCCAATAACAGCAAAGTAAAGTCAACCGAGAAAAAAAAAAAGTTAATTGCTGAAAAAGCATATAATTATACCCTAGGTCTCTTAGAAAATTCAAAACACCTAGGTACATATCCAGTCAGCTATCAAACTGAGAAATTCATCACACTTTGGAAGCCCCTGGAGAATTCCACTGTACTTTCTTAAGAGAATAAGAGTGGAAAGGGCAAATAACCTCTTGGCATTACTATGAAAATACTTTTACCTGCATTTAATTCCTTCCTTAAAGGGTCTCAGGGACTTCTAGAAGCACCCAGTTCTAACTTAGAGAACTGCTTGCTGGCTGACACCCGCTTTGTGGTATAGAAAATGCTGCATTACAATGAGCTAAGGTAGGCTTCCCTTTTGTCATGGTCAGAAATCCAGTGCTCTTCATTTCAAATCCACATTTAAACTGAAAGGTCCTTTTGGTCCACCAGAAAGAACTCTACATTACAACCTCCTTTCAATGCAGAAGCCAGATGAGATGAAGTCACCAAGGCCATCAGAGGCCAGAAGTAAAGCACCACTCAGCCTTCAACCACAATGGTTTTCAAATTGCTTGAGCAGGCCACCTCCTAGTGCTCCTTCATCTATCATTTTATGACTCTTTGTGTTCTTTTTCTGAGGTTTTTGTTTTTGCTTAATGTTGCTGGGCACTCTGTCCTCATTTTACTTGTCACACAAGTGAGGGAAATGTTTCATCTGATACGAAGCCACATGTCAGCACCTGTTCTCTGGGTTGATTTGTTCATTATTTCCATTTCTCTTTTCCAGCCCTGCAGGGTCTTTTTCTGTCATCGGTGACAACAACACATCTGTACACTCTGTGCCCGCTATTCTTTTTCATGAATGTCAAAACCCAGGGTCTGATGAGGGCCCTTGAGGCTCAGCCTATCACTTAAGGACTGCTTCTGTTTGGATGTCCAATTTTTTGGTTAACTGAACTTGTGGCTAAAATAAGTTACTTGCTGAAATATAAAATTTGACTTTCTCTATGTGGGTGAATAATCTAGTTTGGAAAGAGAGGTAACTGCCATACAAAAGACAGTTTTGCTCTGACTATGCAGAAAGTCATCTTGGAGGCATAAGCACTTAAACATCAGCCTAATTCAGTGCCATCCGTAGCCATATATTGAGACCCGCCAGTGATAAGCACTGTGTACACATGGACTAAAATCCTTGGGAAATAAACAGATGATTCAATGTGAAGACATGGGTGACACAGAGATTGGAGTTCTTAACTTGGCTAGGGCAGGTGATGTTAGGCGTTTTTGGCACATTAGTAACCACAGTTCATCTAGGTATTTTTTTATCCTGCTGGTTGCTGGCAGTTTATATTATATGATGCAGATGATTGTTTACAATTATGTGAAGGGTCTTAAACTCAAATAGCTTGAGTAAGTAGCTTTAAGCCTCGGGTGTCAGCAGCCATGTAGGATTTTTACCATGGTATGTAACTATAACACTTGGTACATTGCTCAGCTCAGTGTTGCTTTGATGATAATAAGGAGGTAGATGCACATCTTAGTAAAGGCTGTAAGGGCCTTAGTGTATGGCCAACTAGAGCTGAGTTTGAACTATACAGAACGGCTTAGCTTAGTATTATCAGCAAAGCCAGAATAGGAACGAAATCACAAAATGAGGAGGAGGAAACATGCATGAGGAGACATCAGACAAACTAAAATTGAGGGACATTCTAAAAAACACTGGGCTTCTACTCTTTAAAAATGTCAGTGTTATGAAAAGAAAAGACAATTGAGTGGATTTATCAGAATGAAAGATATAAGACTTATGACAAGTTAAAATATAGTGCTTGATCTTGGAATGGATCTTGTACTGGTAGAAGAAACGTCTACAAAGAATAATTTTGGTATAATTACAAAAATTTGAGTATAGACTGTATATTAGATACTAGTATTAGGTGCTAAATTTCCTGAATTTGATCATTATGTGAAAGGATGCCCTTGTTGTTAGGAGATACATTGTCTATGCTGGAGTTTTTACAAGTAAGAGGTTGTGAATTGTACACTTATTTCTCAGATGCTTCTTCAATAAAACAATAATGTTATATATTTATAAAGTCTATTAAATGTTACATGTATCTATAGTATGTATGTAACATAGATTCACATGGATGTATATAGGTGTGTATGTGTGTATATGTGAAGAGAGAGAAGAGAGGAGAAAAAGTGTGGCAAAGTATTAACAATGGGTGAACCTAAGGGAAGTGTGTGTGTGTGTGTGTGTTTTCTTCATGTTGTTTTTGTAGGTTTGAATTTTTTTTTAGATTTAAGTTTCTTAAAAATAGAGTAACTAAAAAGCAGTCTTCCCCTACCCCCCCCCCCCGCACCTCACCCTCACCTCAGAATGGCCCACTTGCCAGGGAGAATTGTGGAAAAATAATTGCTACTTTTACTCCTTCCCTAAATCAGATATCTGGCCACAAGATCTGGACCTAATGCTATAAAAAGCAGGTGAGATCCCCCTGCTGTAGAGCCTTTTTGAGGTTTTAGCTCTAAATCTTTAGTGTTAGCCATGGTAGGTAGAGCTGTAACAACTTTACAGATTCAGGAATCTCTCATCAGCATATGATTCCAACATATAACAGATTTTGCTCATTACACAAGTTCCGAACTTGATTCCAAGTGACCAAAGTGACACAGTCTCAAAAGAGTGAAAGATTTTGATCATAAACAAACAAACAAAAAATAAATGGGGCACCTTATTTTAAAGAATATATTTTATTTGGCTAATGTAGAGAAACAAATAAAAAATTATGCAAATCCAGAGGACCAAACAGTATTTGAATGAACTTTTTTTCTAAGAATCTCAATTGCCTAGAAAATCAGAGCAGAACTGGCATATTTAATTTATAAAATATCCATCAGTCTTTTAAGGAGAAATAAAGCAAATGAACATAAATGTGTAAATGATGGAGAACAAATGCAGACACACTCGATAAGCTGGAAGAAGAAATACATTTCTTGAAGAGAAATGAGAAAAATATTAAAGGGCACATTACTCATATATTAAAAAGCAAATGAGATCCTAAAGATGAAACTTAGAAATAAGGGGAAAAGGACAATCACCCAGATCTACTTATTCTTACAGAGGGTGTTAGAAAAAGGGAGATGTTATAATCAGGAAAGGGGAATAGGGTACAAAATAACAGAAAGATGCAAATTCTCAGGCAGCAGGCAGGCTCCTGGGAAAGGAGTTCCAGGAAGCTGTTGAGGAACACCCTCTTACAGCTGCTGTTGGAGATTTCACAGTAAAAGCAGCACTACCTCCCACCCCTAAAATGAAACTAGAAAGCTACAACTTGTATAGGTTGAGACAAAAAGATCAGAAAGTCCCATTAAAACACAGACTTTAAGAATTTCTGGTAAGCTTCAAGGTGACACCCACTGTGTGTGACATGTAGCCACTGAATGTGTCCTGAGAAATTTTGCCCTACCCTCAGATTTGGAACTTTTACTTTGAAGGTAGACACTGCTAAAATAAGCGAGAATAAAGGGGAGATTAAGAGAAGGACCATAATAAACTAAGTTCAGGCCTGGCAAAAATATGGATCCAATGGGGTAGCAATCCCTGGGTAAAATTATCCAGCTCAGGGAGCTAACCCTGACAAGATTTATTTCCTCAGTAGTTGCTTTTGTTATTCCCAGAATTCACTGACTCACTACTAGCAGGAAGAGAGAACTGAAACACCCCAAGAAGGGGGAAGAAGTGACTTGATGAGTAAAAGGACAAAGTGATGAGCAGCATTAGGTCCTTGGGGAAAAAGACGGGAAAAACCAAAGCAGGTTTTCTCCTGGAATCCCCTGAGGATGACTTTCTGAAAGGAACACACGTGGAGACTGCAGCTATCTTCCCAAAGAAGCAGGTCTCTCAAGTGGGAGCCATTCCGTAGCAAGACGGTCAATAAGCACCATAGCTCTGAACTGAAAATGCCTGCTCGAATGTAATAAGGAAGCTGTCACAAAACAGAGTCAGTCTATAGTCATTTCACTGCTGATGCCAGAAATTCAGGGCCAAAGGTAAAATGAAAATTAAGAAGTTCCAAACATGCTAGTGAAAAAATAGAGACAGCTCAAAATAAGTTGATTTGGGACTGTGACCATAGCAATTACAAAGCTGCATAAAAGAATGTATTCAGAAAGCAACATTCAGACACTATTCTCCTCCAGCAGAGGACAGATTCACAGGAAGGTTTTCATACCTGTGCTAATTCACATCATCCTACAATTACTCTCCACATGGAAGATTCCTCCTCATGGAAGCTGTGTTCTAGTTTCTGCTATCAGGACAACTAGCCTAAACTGCCAATCATCCTGAAGTCTCTTAACCTCAGATAACTTCAAGTCTCTGCTTTAGGTTGATTCTAAGAATATTATTTTGATTCTATGGGTAGGGATAAACTTTTACCTGTCTGAAAGGCTGAGGCTGCTGTAGCAAAATTTTACTTTCGGGGTTTCTGCTTCTGTATATAATTGAGTGACTCCTGGACTCACTCTCCCACTGTGAACATCTAAGAGACTGGACAAGACACATGAAATGACAGTTATCAGATATCTAATAAGAAGCAGCATAGACTGTGGTCCCTAAATAAGGGAAATGTATGAGGGAAGACCCATAGTCACACTGGCTTTCTGTCTACAGGTGCTGGCTCTCCTACAGCTTGTGGAGACAGAGACCAAGCAAAGCTGGATAGTCTTATAAAGCTGATGAAGAAGAGACCAGAGTTTGGGGATGCTGAGGCAGACAGGATGTGTGTCATAACCCTGGAGCACCACAAACCTACAGTGCTACTCGAATGTCTTGGCCAAATACTAAATGGAACATAAGCTGGGACAATCGCCTTGAGTCCTGGCAGAGAACAACTACTGAGGAAACGCAAGTTGTATGGAAATTATTGAGATCATATAGTGCAGAGAAAAGTAGGAGTTCCAACTGGAATGGAGACCTCAGTGAACACTCAGATGGTTCTGCCAAAAAAGCAGTAGGGCTACTCTAGTCCTAGGGTGAGGATCACTTGGGATACACCCTGGAAAAAAATGTAAAAACGTGCCTCAAAAGGATCGTGTTGATCTAGCAAATTAACTGTCTGCCAGGAAAAACATAGCATTCTTTAAAGAAACATAACATATACAAATTACTTGTATCAAACTATCAATAACATGCAGCAAACAATAAAGTTACTACTCATGCCAAGAACCAAGAAAATGTTACCTATAATTAAAAAAAAGTAACATTTGATGAAAACAGACAGAGACCTAACAAAAATGTTGGAATTAACAAATAACAACTATAAGAGATCTATTATAAACATTTTAAGAAAACAAAAGGATAAGCAAAATAAGTGAGGAGGTAGGAAATTTCAAAAAATATATTTATACCATGAAAAAAATAGAAATTCTATAATTGAAGAATACAATATGTGAATGAAAAATTTAATCAATTAGCTTTATAACTGGGAAATAGAAAATGGAAGGTCTGTAAAATGTAAAGGCAATAAAATATAAATGACAAAAAATGAAGCACAGGGAGAAAAAAGCTGAGAGAAAATTAACAGAACAATCTCAAGCAAGTTGACATAAATCAACCTGGGGTTTTAAAAGAAATATAGATTGCTACACAAAAAAGTATTTGAAGAAATAATAGCCACTAACACATTTTAAGAAAGAATATTAAATCAAAGATCTGTAAGAAGCTCACAGAATCCCAAGCAGGATAAATAGAAATAACTACCCTATGTTTCAGAAATTCTATTTTGAAGTGTTTATCTAAGGAAATGAAGACATGTGTCAACAAATACATGTGTATAAATAAGAAAGCTTATATTAGGTTTATTCATAATAGTCAATCCTGTAAATAATCCAAATGCCTATATAAAGAAGAATGCATTAACAAAATTACAATAGATTTATAGACTGATATACTAGCCACCAGTTAATGAATCAACCACTTAAAATATGCAACAGTGTAGCTGAATCTCCAAGACATTGTGCTAAGAGAAAAGGGCCATACCTGAAAGCATACACACTATTTAATTTCTTTTATGTGAAGTTCTAGAATAGGCAAAACTAAATTATGGTGAAATAAATCAGAATACTGGTTGCTTTTGGAGAGAGGAGGGTATGATTGATTGGGATGGAGGATAAAGGAGTTTTTGGAGATAGTGATAATATCTATTACCTGATTGAGATGTACTTTACCTGGATGGTTGTTTGTCAAAACTTGTAAAGTAATAGTAATATCTAAGATCTGTGTATTTCAAAGTATGTCAATTATATTTCAGCAAAATATTTTTAAAGAATTTCAGTAAGATATTGAATAATGTCTTCTGAACAATATATGTATGTGTGTATACATATATATATTTGCTGTCAGGTAGATTTATAGCTAATTAAATATAAAGACACATTGAGTAATTGATTGGGGTCCTGCTGAAGCAAGAATTGTAGTGATTTGCCCAACAGTTCTGTTCTAATTGTTTTCTCCATATTTTAACAGTGTTTTGAATCAGTACATCAAATGTTTTCTCTTATTATCTGAGCTACCCACAGCTGAGAAATTTACTTTGCATGTTGGATGATACAATTAAGACAGGAAAGATTATTGTGTGACTGAAATAAACACAAGGAAGTTTTGGAGAGATTAGGCCTTGCATTTAACGGAAAAATAAATAATCAATTACCTAAATAAGTAAATGCTGGTAGGATCACAACTTCATGCTATTCATTTGATAAAGAATATTTAATTGGCTACGTAATACAAGGAAACAAATTATATATATGGAATGCTTGAATATTTGTTCTGTGAGGAAATAAAAATATAGAAAGGACCATATTGCCATGTAGTAAGATCTTGGTAGCCAAGAAATGTTATAAAACAGTTTTGTACAGTTCGGTGGGTTGGGGAACATCCTGCAAACCAAAAGGTTACCAGTTCCATTCCTGGCCAGGTCCCCCGTTGGGGGATTGCAACTGATTGTGATGTTTTCCTCCCTCCCTTCCCCTCTCTCTAAAAATAAATAATAAAATATTTTAAAAGCTAGTTGTGTAAGGCTAGGTAAGCCTATCTTGGCTGAAAATCTGCTTGGGAAATATTCTACTTTTGTGGATCATATCTACACACCATCAATATCTAAAACCTGGTCTGGAAGCTGTGATTTGTCATTGTAAAAGCAGCTCAAACTTTAGTTTGATGAGTGTTCAAAGATCAGGCTTAATAAAAGAACATCAGTGATGCATAGAAATAATTTTACATCTTAATCTAAAAGGTTTTTTAAAAGTCTTTCAGAGAAGCAAGATTCCAGAGATAGACTTGATAAACCAAGAAAGTTAAGTCTCTGAGAGGATTTAAAAAGGGATTTAGTGAGTCAGTCCCATCACTATTGTGCTCTACCTGCAGTTGCCAAGGTAACAAAAAATTTGGGATTCCCAGAATTTTTTTTTCTACACTAGCATCAGGAATAAGAAAATTAACCAACGGCCTGCCTGCCAGTGTGTCCCCATAAACCTTCAGATGCTAATCTCAACAAAAACAAACAAACAAATAAAAGTTTTACTCTGCTTCTTCCTAGGCCAGTATATGCGCATTTACGTATAAATAAATTCGCTGCTGCCTTCCCACCAACACCTCTATTTATCTCTAAATTATACCGGGGATTTATCTATGGTTTGCTTTATCACTGGCTATTGTTTGAGACCTGTCCTTGGTATAAAGTTGATAGCTGAAAAAAATTTCCCGGGAGTTTAAAGATGTCACTCCTTGTCTTAGCTCTTACCTAGTTTCTGGTGAGAAGCCCCCTAAAATCTGTATCTTTGTTTCACTGTCTATAATATCTCTTTTTCTGTGCCTACATTTACTATTTCCTCTCTTTTAGTTACCAGAAGTTTACATATGCTCTATTAGATGTGCTTTCTCCTTTACTTGCTTTTATTGTGTTTCTCTGAGCATTGTTTAATTGTTATTTGACTACAGTTATCCCAATTTTTCCCTTGGCCCTCCCCCACTCGGCCCAACCCCCACTCCCACAGTTCATCCCCACACCCACCACTGTCCACGTCCATGGGTCATTCATGCCTGTTCTTTGACGCTTCGCATCTTAATTCTGCAGCTTTATAGCATTATTTTCGGACAATTCTTGGCCACTTTCTCTTCAAATATTTTTTCTGCTATGTTCCCTCTCTTTTGTTCCTTTGGAACAGCAATTATATGACTATTAAATCATTCAATATTGTTCCAGAGCTGTTGGATATTTGTTGTTTTTGTTTTCTCCCACTACTTTTCTCCTTGTGGTTCAGCTTCAGTGTTTCCTCATCATTTATATTTGAGCTCACTGGTTCCTGCCTCAGCTGTGTTGAATCTAGTGATGAGCCGGGCAAATGTACTTGTCATCTTTATACCAAGTTTTTTTTTCTAGCATTTCTACTTGATCTTCTTATAGTTACACCTCTCTGCTGAAAATACCCTTCTCTTTATCCATGTTATCAACCTTTTGCTGTAAATGTTTCAAGATATTAAACCTAGCTGTTTTAAAGTCATTATCTGATAGTTTAAACACCAGAATCACTTGTAAGTATAGTCCTATCGATTGTATTTTCCCTTGACAATAGCTTGGGGAGTATGTGTTTGTGCCTGCGTCTTGCACATTTTTATATTATTGAATACCAGACGTATTGTGGAGAGATTGAGGTAAATAAAATTTATGCTTGAAAATGGGCCTGCCTCTGTCTTTGATTAGACCATGAGTATTAGGGGTGGAGTCTATGTAGTCAGGGGCCAGGCTGAATTTGGGCTTTGTTGTTGTTATAGCCACACTCCAGGAACCAGACAGAACCTGACGTCAAATTCCTGTTAGGTTCTGTCTCTGTTTGAGCTCCACCTTCAGTTTTCTGCCACCCCAATATGCTTACAGCATATAGGGGCCTTCTTCACACTTTTGCTCTTTCTCTGTATCAGGCTGCTATTGCTTGTTCCTTAGTGCTTTGGTAGGGAGGTTCTTTGGTCCACGTCAGTGTAGGTAGGATCTGTGAGCCTGGTCTTTAGAGGCATGGCTTCCTCAGCGTTCGTTCCCTTTCCTATATGGCATCCAACGTCTGACTAGTACCTGTGATGGGTCATGTGCAGGTGACAGAGTTTTGCTCCTCTCCTTGTGGCAGGAAATCTCTAATAATTTTATAGCATTTGGGACAAAGGGCTCTTGTCTACCACTTTCCTATGAGTAGAGGGTGCTTTCCCATACCTCCTTCAGCAGCAGCGGCTATGGTGGTGGCAGGGATTGATGCCCTTCCCCTACTTAAGGCTTTTTCTTATTTGAGAAAAGAGTCTGAGGACATGAGGCTTTAAGCCTTTCCTGGAGTGGTGGAAGATCCCCTCCTACACACTACCACTGAGGGGGAAGCTCCCTCAGGACTCCTGAGTTGCTCCTAACCTACAAGTAAATACAATTTTTTAAATCTAGGCCTTCCAGTGATTCTTTACAGTAATGGCCCCTGTAATAATGTGTGTGGGGGGGGTGCATTCTGAGAAATGCATCCTAGGGCAATTTGATTGTTGTGTGATCATCAACAAGTACATTTACAAAAACCTAGCCCAATACATACCTAGACTGCACGGTACAGCACCATCATGTATACAGTCTGTTGTCAGCAGGAACACCGTGATGGGGGTATCACTATACAGGGATACCAACCCACGCTGGGCTCTTAGCAGTCCATTAAAATTTTAGCAGATTTCTTCCTACCTACTTGTAAGACTGCCACATCTTCCTCCTATTGTCTGCCACTGGCAATGGGTCAGGGTCATAAATAATTGGTACTATTGAAATGTAACTCTAGTATCTTACCTTTGATAGTTTTGGTGGTCATTAGTAGCAGAGCAGACGTAAAACTGTTTTTTTTAAACATAGAATTCTTACAAAAACTGTGAAAGTATTCCTTCTTTCATTTGTAGCAAGGAAGTGACATTTGTATTTCTAGAAAAGTTGCACAGACTTCTTGGTGTGAGACCTGTGAGAACAATACCTCACAGTTACATTTTGTTATGCTCATTTTTATCTAAGAAAGAAGAAAAATAATAATCTGAATAGCAAATGTCTGAAAGCCTAAAATCTAGATGGTAGGAATCATTCAAGTTCTTCCATAATAATCACACTTGATGCAAGTGATGGAGGATTTGAACTGACATAGGAAAGAAAGGGTTAGCAGCAAGCCTACAATGTCTGTGAAATATGTTCTTTCTTTACCAGGGACACCTGGGAAAGCACAAGTTGCACTGGTCAAAGTTTCTTCCAAACTCACTAGCAGAAAGATAATAGAGTCCTGAGATGTGAAATCTTTTAGCAGAATATATTTGATATGTCTAGGTTGGTTATTGTACCGCAGGAATTCATAGACACCTGAGACATGGCCCACTGAAAACTATCACAAAAATGTATTAAAGTACAAAAAGGAACCATAATCAAAATAGTCCTTATTATAATAAGTGATGTCCTGCACATATTGCTTAGAACATCACACATTTAATCAAAACCAAAATAGGTCCTAATGGACCTAGGGAGCTGCATGAGTCATCTCAAACCTTTCCAAGAGAGAAGAAATGCTTTGCCTGGGTTTTCTATCACTCATATATTTTGAATTACTATTGAGGGAGACACTTGATTCCTGTGAGTCAGATTTGACCATTTAAACCATTTTAAAAAATCTCAATAGCTATCTCTGATCTTAAGTACATACATGTCCCCTACGCAATAATGCCTGGTTCTGCCTGGTATGTGATTGAAGTTTAAATGAGATCCACTGAGTCAGATTCATAATTCACGCTATTTTACCACACACCTTTTTTAACCACACTTAGAAAGTTTTCACTTGCTCTGAGTTTTGAAATACCACTGTGTAATAATGATGCTATGACATGTGGTAGAAATTCCAGAAAACCAAAAACTTCTGTGCAGCATATGCATATACAACTATAAATAAATATTTCATGTTCTTCAAAAGACTGGAGAACTAAGAATATCAGATTAACAATGGGATTTTTCTTGGTATAAGGTATTGATATTTGGCTGTTTCTTGATAGATCATTACCCTGCCTTTAATAATAGCAGCAACAGAAAATGAGTCTATGCAATAGACATTGTATTAGGTACTCACTTTTTATGATTTTATTATACCAAAGATAAATAGATGTTACCGAACAACAAGAGGTGGTCCGAGGGAGGGGCAATACAATATTTGGCCCACCTAGGGATGCCAAAAACTGCTATACAACAGGGGCCCCTCCCAAAAACAAAATACTAAAATCTACTGGGCCCTTCTGTCCGCCGCCAATTGGAAAGACATCTCTTAATGCCAGAGATTTGTGAAAAGGAAACAAAATGTTTATTTAATGCTATTCAGGCCTAATGCCACCACTAAAATAGCAAAGTCCTTTAGGGTATACACCTACACCCACACAGCGCTCCTTTCTCCCACTGTCCCAACTCCGGGTACCGTAAATCAGGAAAAGAGCACATGTCCCTTTTTCAGGCCGCTGGTGCCATCAGCTGTGTCACTGTGCAGGATCTCGAGTTAATCCAAAGTACTGTGGTACCCTCTCATGGTCCACTGGCAAGAGTCCTTTGTACCCAGTTCCAGTCAAAGTCTCTCTTGCTTTTTCAGGCCCTGCGGCCAAAGGGGGCACCCCAAAGCCACGTGGGCCTCTTCTGCCAAAGCTGCAGGAGTCCACACTCCACCAAAAGCATGTGGCTTTCTTCTTCACCTGGCTGCAGGGATCTCCATTCTGGCAAAGCTTCATGGTTTTTCCCTTTCACCTGGGAAAGAGGGGGTCTGCACCCTGCCAAAACCACGTGGCTCCCTCTTTCACCTCACCAAGAGGGGGTCCTTACTCTGCTGAAACCGCATGGCTCTCTCTCTCTCATCTGGCCAAGCGGGGACCCTTCGTGTCCTGGAGCCAGTCTTTTCCAAGCTCTCATCTAGGCGCTCTCACTCAGGAGCGCAGCCCCTTGTTACATTCTGAGTCCAAGCCCTTCTCACTCCGGAGAGCAGACCTTAGTTCCCATCCTGAGTCCTCCTAGTTCCATCCTCAGTCCCCGCTAGTTACTTCTCACTCAGGAGTGCAGACCTTAGTTACATCTTGAGTCCCTGCCACAACCTTCTCCCTTCTCCTTGGCTCCAAACTTGGCCACTGCTATTTAACATATCTATGAAACCAGTTAAAGGTTATAGATATGTTAAATAATCATTCCAGAGGTTAGCTGCAAAACTGTTGCTATGCAAAACAGCTCTCAATGGCCTGGCTCCATTCATCCCTTCCCCCTGGGGGGGGCGGTGAGGACATCTTATATGTTTCTCCAATATTTCTATACACTTTGAATTCTGGACACCTTTCTAAATCTTTTTTTTTTGGGGGGGCCCCCCTGGCTGCACCCTGTATCATAGACACACAAAAAATAATTTCTTTGGAATGTTACTCAGGGCTCAACCTCTGTGTAATCAATGCTAGCCTTTGACCCTCTAGGTCCTATTTCATGGTCCTCCACAATTTTAATATTATTCAGGCCTTCATCAGGATTGCTCAGTCTGGGCAAGACCACGTCTGCAGATTAAGGTTATCCACTTTATGGAGCAAAGGAAGTGGTTACCTAGAGCAGGTACTAATCAAAAAGCCAAAGCAAATGAGACTTGATTAAGTAATGTAGAACTCAAATTAATATCTGTCTCTATATTTTATATTTTTATAAATAGCACTGCTTGCTTTTCACACCCATTGGCCTATATTTCTTTGATTGATTAATGTACCTAAAAAATGAGTTTCTCTTTATTTAATTACCCTGTATGTTTGGTTTGAATATTGGGTTTTCAAATTGTAATTCAATTAATTACCCAAAATATTTGGTTTGAACATATAGTTCTCATTATTAAAGTAATTTTATTTTAGCCCAGGGTAGTATGGTTCAGTGGATTGAGCACAGGCTGAGAACCAAGAGGTTGCTGGTTTGGTTCCTAGTCAGGGCATATGCCTGGGTTGTGGGCCAGGTCCCCAGTGGGGGCCACGTGAGAGGCAACCACATGCTGGTGTTTCTCTCCCTCTCTTTCTCCTTTCCTTCTCCCCTCTAAATAAAAAAATACAATCTTAAAAACAATAACGACAATTTTAAAGGAAATTTTATTTTAGTTGTTCTTAAGTGGTTTTATTTTTATTTTTTCAAACATAATGTTTTTTAAAATATCAAATATAGATTTCTAGGACCTTCTTAATTTAGTAAGCTCATGCTTTGTTTTCAGGGCATTCATTTCCAAACATGAACACACACATGGTTGGTTGGATCTGGTACATTTATATACATTTCAGTTCCCAGAACGTTCATGCATATTTTTTAATTTGATATTTGTAATATCTTTATAGAACAGACAGATCGGACACACATGCACATTTATTTTAGAAACCTCTCATACTGTGACCCCACATTTTCAACCCCTGTTTTTTATACATTTTTGGTTCAATTAGCACAGAAATAAATCAAAGAGACAGATCCATTGGTATTGAACCTGTCTAGAGCACCCTGAGACTGGTGATGGTGGAGGTATTATTTGGTAAAAATACAGAAGGACAGCCAGAAATGGATTCCCAATGTTGCCTTTCTTCCCAGAGTGACTGTGCCCATGCTGAGTAAGCACAGCAACGGTCTCTGCTTTCTCACTTAGTGGTGGGCCTTCGCGTGAGCGTCCCATGGTGGCTTTCAGGCAGTTTGTTTGTCAGAAGGATCATAATCGACCAATATTTTGACAATAGGGTTGGAACACAACCAGTTTTCCTCCCTAAGTCAGAAGACCTTTCAGATGTCTTGAGTAAAGTTCATACTACAATCCTATTTCAATCCTGACTGTCTTTAACTGGCCTCTTATCAGGAAAAGGGAAGTCTGTCACTGTGTATTTTTTTTAACCTTACAAATTTCCTGCTCATACACCTTATGTATCCATCAGCTCAGTCATTAGAAAGAAGCTATAGAAAATAATTCTAACTCTATAGAAAAAGAATGATAAAATTATAATAATTAAAAGTAATTGATACAATAACTTTACAGAATATTTTTAAATTTTGAAATTAGAATACTATGTTTTCATTCATTGGGTTTTTCTTCCCAACTAACTCCCTAAACTTCTCTCAGTCTTGATATAGTAATCCATAAAATGGAAATAAAATGTCTGATCTGCATATTCTATAAGGATATTATGAATATCACATAAAAATATGTATGAAATTACTGGGAACTGAAATGTACATAAACATAATTGATCATCTAACTGTGCATTTACACTATCTCTTGAGTACATCATTCATTTTTCTGGTGAGTTCCTAAGTTAATAGTTTTGTTCAATTTAATCATGCCTTGTCTTAGAGTATAGATAGAAGAGATTTCATCTCACATGTCAGTATGGTTAGTGATAGTAGCTGCTCAACTGCTAGCTTGAGAGGGATTCTGAAGAAGTAGTAGATTTAATAAGAATAAACATTGTTAATAACTAAGAATATCTCCCACAGGGACAAGTATGGGAACACAGGCAGCCATGCCACACACTTGCAGTGGCTTTCTTAAAACTCAAAACAGTTATTCCACTAAACTAGATTTTCCTTGTGAACTCAAGGACCAACATTAACACAGGAATAAAAAAAAAAAGATTCCTATTACTTAATATTATGCTCTCTCACCTGTGGAAGACAGACCTAATATAGTCATGGGCAATTAATGGCACAGCCTCCAATCATGAAATTAATAATTTATTGAAGTCATTAAATTTTTTTAATAGAAGAGGATTGTTGGGTCCCAGGGGGATTTAGCAGTGAACTCACTGTAAAGCAAGTGAAATCTGGTGCTCTGACCAGTGAGGTAAGTATTTTCCATATTGCTCCAGCCAAAGAGGGAGGAAGACTTCCCATAGAAAGGGCTGTTCTTCAGTGAAGGGATAGAAATCGATACGTGTGTCTACTTGCAAGAACCTCCTAAGATGTTTTCAGGGACCATGAAGGGCAAATTAAAATCGCTGACTTTTTAATAATTACAGATTGCTGTTGATGTATGTCAGGAAAACATATCTTGAGGTTTTTTTGTTTTGTTTTCTCTAAAGTGATGGTCTGAGGAAAATTATGACAATGTACAATTTGGGCAATTCAAAAGGTGGTACATTTTAGTATGTGAACAGAGACACTTTGGATTCCAGATTATAGATACTAAATGACCCCAGAAGCACTGGCTGACACATTTGCCTTGTTAACATTCATTGACTCATCCATTTATTTATTCAACAAAGAATATGGGAACACCAAGTGCCAAGAAGTATGCTGGATGGCGATGATACAAAGGCAAGTAAGACCAGCATGGTCCCTAGCTCCGTGGGACTAGCATGGGACTAACAGAGAAACGAGGATTAGCCAAACAATTACACATGCAGGGGTTGCTACAAAGGATATAGCAGAGGCATGCTAGAAGGTCATAAAGGGAAGTGTTCATTTTGCAAGATTAGTGAATGCTAATACCCGAAAGGTCTGTAGTGGCTCACCACAGGGAGTTGTAGAAGTGGCAAATATTTTCTAGATGAAACTGTTTTCTAAATGAGAGGTGAGAATATGAAATGGTCAACTTACCTAACTAAGCCATTCAGCCTAGATTTTAAGAAAATAAAGACAGATGAGTAGGTTAATTGGAAGCTGCATCACTTAAGGCGATGTATAATTTTGATGCTTGTATCTTCTGCCATTTCACTCAAGACCAGAAGATTTTTAGTGTCTTATCTTTAGGCTGACTTCAGAAACACAAACCTTTGGTTTGAATTCTCTCTGTTCAATTGTTGTTTCCCCTCAGGAATGAGTCATCAAAAGCATCATCTATAGCAAGAATCTAAGCAAGGCTTCCCACATTCCCGAGGAATAATGACAGCTGTCTAGAAACCCACTCATGCACTCTCAAAAACATACAGATCAATAAGAGGAGAATAAGAAAACTCTCGCTAGGGCTAGTTCACATGCAATGACTGGTTGGCATGGAAATAAAAATATCTCAACTTGGGACAACTCTGAAAAGTTTTCTCCATCTTCAGAATTCCCTAGAGAGTCAACTGATATCTTTGGTGAAAGAAACTGCTATATTGCCCAGTCTCTCCCCCTCCTCAATCCTATTTCCTTATTTCCCCTTCTAAAAATGGTGAACACACATACTCCCTCATAAATCTCCTGCTATGAAACCTCTATGCTGTGGACTGAATTGTGTTGCCCCAAAATTTGTATGTTGAAGACCTACCCCTCAATGTTATTGTATTGGGAGTTAATTAAGGTTAAATGAAGACATTAGGGTGAAGCTCTGAATCAATAGTATTAGTGGCCTTATAAGAAAGAGAAAGAGACAGAGACAGGAATGGAAGAGAATCTTTCCATGTGCATGCACACAGAAATACTCAGGGGAGCCCATAGCTAGAAGGCAGACTTGCAAGCCTAGGAGAGAATTCTCACTCCAACCTGGCCTTGCTGCACCCTGGTCTCAGACTTCCATCTCCTAGAACTGTGAAATAGTATATTTCTGTTGTTTAAGCCACCTAGGCCATGGTTGTTGTAGACTGCTCTGCCTAGTTTTAGGAATTATATCTCTACCCCTTGTGGCTAAGGGTGAGAGACGACCTTTGGAATGCCAGCCACAGGAGACAAAGCCTGTCTCTGGTAGCAAACTCTGCCTCAGTTCCTCTCCTTGCCCCCAGAGCTTGGTCGGAAGTCAATGATGGGTAAGACCCCTCACAGCAGGGGGGCAACCTAAGCCAGACTCATCACCTGGGAGGCCTTCATGGAAGGACTCTGGGGGCTGCAACAAAGAGCAATGGACTCTTGCCCCCTGGCTTTGACAAAGCCCAAGTCCCCAAGCACTCTGGGAGAAGTGCTTCCTGGCTTTAATCCCCTTAAGCCTGAATACCTGATGGGGAGAGGTGCAGCTCCTTGCCTTGCTAGAGCATGTCCTAAGGGAAAATCTGGCACCACAAAGACTTGCTGATTAACCTGTGAAATCTGCTAAAAGTGCTTTCATTCATATGATAAGGGTCTGAGAGGAAATGAGTTTGTCTCCCAAAGTTTCTGCAACTGTGACTCATAGTAAGCCCTCAGACCTCTTTGTATTGTTATCTACTGTTTGATCCTTGCCACCCTGTACTCCTGTGTATTACAACCCAATAAAAGCCCTGGAGGAGGGCGCTCGAGGCTTTTTTCTCCTTGAAGAAACTGGCTGCTGCTGGCCTCTTTCTCCCCGGAGAAACTGGCCACAGCCCACGCCTCCATCCCCAAACAGATCTCATCATGTCTCAGCCATATTTATTCACTCATGCGTGTCCATGGCACCGGGGCGAGGGGGGGGACCTCGAGAAAGTGGTCGCCTCCACACATGGTATTTTGTTATGGCAACTGGAGCTCACTGATACACCTCACCTCAGCATCCGCTTCCCAGAAAACCCAGCCTGTGACAGGGTCCCTTCATATAACCACTGACCATGCAATCACGATTCCTTGGACTCAAATGAAAATGATAGGACCCAATAAAACACAAAAAAATTTATATACATAAAGATTTCAATATGCTTCAGTGCTTCCTGACTTGAAACTCAAGCTTTCTATTTAGAAAGTACCTTCTCAGCCTAAATTACTCTAAGAAGATAAGGGCCTGGTGAGCACAAACTTATTCATCATATTCATGACTTGGGGAGATGCTGTCACTGGTCCCCAAGTTTTTGTCAGGTGGAAATGGAGAGGTTGTCATTTCCAGTTTGTCATGTCCCCAGTGGTGTTGAATCGCTTAAAATTCCAAACACCTACACAGTCCCCCTGAGGCTTCTTCTTACCATCAGGATTCAAGGCACTGCACAGCTCTGAGAAAGGTGATAAGGAAAGCCCACTGAACCAAGAAAACAACAAATAACTTTGTAGAAGCCTCTGGAAATTTAGCATTTCTAATCAGAGCCTTGTCTGTTCTGAGCAGAGCTAAGTGCTGTACTCTACATTATTAGTGGTACATAAGGTTTGTACAAGAACGAAGGAAAACCTGAATCTTGCTTTGTAATCACCACTTCCTCGTATCAGTTTTCTGAGACATTTTTACACAAGTATCAACACTAAGGAAAGAAATAAAGTACAGCCTCATCGTTAAAGGTGGATTGGCACCTGATCCTGCAATAAGCACTCTCTGATGTTGGTAAATTAACAGACCCTGTTGACACTGGACCGGAAATCAAAGCAATATGTCCATTTCCACCTTAAGCTCAGATTTTAGGGTAGTATTTCTTCTAGAAAGAAGCAGAGAAAAAATAAATGAGAGATGCATGCAGCCTTAGCAAACATACTTCCACACATCTGCTCATGCTACTGCCTCTGTTCAAAAGTCTTCTTTAAAAAACGTTCTACCCCGCACCCTCCAGAAACTTCCACTTGCCATTTAAAGTTCTCCTGAGTGAAGATATTCTCATGATATCCACAAAGTTACTCCCTACTTTATACCTTCCAACTTAGAGATATCATTGTTGCACATTTCAGTCTCTTAATTTATTGGGTTACTTTATTCACTAGAGAATGAGTTTCACTGAGGCTGAGACCATGTGTTGCTAATATGTGAAATAAGTCAATAAGTCTAACATAAGACCTGACAAGCAATGTGCTTTCTATCCAGGTATATGAAGTCACAATCACCCCCAACCTTTCTTTCCAGCCCCAACTCCCACTGAACCCATTAGTCTCTCGCTTACCCACATTGCACTGCTGTATCCACAACACACAACTCACTGATCTGCAAAGCTGCCGTGTGCAGCGACATCCTCCCCCTTTAACTCACATTGTTCCATCTGCATGAAATGTACCCCAATGGTTTCAAACAATAAAAACCTACATCTTTTTCTGAGGTCTTACTTAAATGCCGCTTCCTTGACATAGTAACCTCTTCGCTTTCTCGTCATCTCCTACTGACTCCTTTCTTTCCACATACGTCATATATTCTCTACACAGATCTCCATTCTTTACTGGGATATAAGTTCTTAGAAGGATGGGGCCCCCATGTACTGCCTTTCTGCCCAAGGACACTCAGATGGATGCCTGCCTCCCAGCTTCTGTTCCCACTAAACCTACTATAGCTATTGAAGGACCAAGTGGCAAATCTGAGAAGCATCTTAAACTCCTTCTCCTCAGTTACCATTCCCTGTATTTCTTGTACCTACTATTTTTCTTCACTACCACTAATCTAGCTCACTGCCTTCCCATCTTTTCTTTGCCTAGAGGGATGCAGTCACTCTCAATCATCTCCTTGACTGTGTTTTACCAACTCCCACCAAGGATCTTCTTCTACTCTGCACTCTAAGAATCCTGAAGGCAGAGGCTCTCCCTATCTTACTTGTCTTTCTTTTTGTTAAACAAACACTTCAAAGGGCCTATTTTGTGCTAGACTCAGTTCTAGCTTTGACGATAGAAACACATGTAAGACTCAGTCCCTGGCACAGTGTTTGGCATAGGTAAGATTTTCAGACATGTGTAGGAAATGAATTACTAATAAAAATGAATGACTAATTATTTTAAGTGCATGGATCATTATCTTTCTACCACTTAAAACTCCTCTGTGGCCTGCATTTACATGGTCAATTGATTTTCAACAGTTACCTAAGCAATGCAATGAGAAATGTAAAGTTGTTACCACAAATTATCCTGGATTAACTGGGTAAATATATTTTAGAAATTAACATTGACCTTTATCCTATACCATATGCAAAAAAGTAACTATGATTCACAATGAATCATAATCCTAAACATAAAACCTAAAGAACAACTTCTAGAAGAAAGTACAGAACTTCTAGAAGAAAACACAGAGGCTTTTGTGACTGTGGGATAGGTAAATGTTTGTCAGATATAAGGACCTATTAATGTATTGCAATAATGTATATGAACCTCAAATTCATTATGCTGAGTGAAAGAAGCCAAATACAAATTAATAAATACATACTGTATTGATCCATTTATATAAAATTATAGAAAATGGAGACTAATGCATGGTGAAAGAAAGCAAATCGGTGGTTAGCTGGAGCAGGTAAGGAGACAGATGGATTGCAAACAGTCATGAAAAAACTGTTGAAGTGATAGAAAATCTTTGTTTTTTTGATTGTGGTGGTGGTTTCATGGGTGTGTAAATACATCAATATTCATCAAATTACATGCTTTACATATGTGAAATTTATTGTACTTCCAATATAATTCAACAAAGTTAAAGATGGAACCCTTAGAGATTCCCTGTCACCAATGAGTAAAGTAAAATCTATATCATGGGTTTTTGCATAGTAGGCCCCTGCCTCACTCTGGCCTCATCTTCAGCCACTTCTCTCACATATTTTATGTTCTAGCAGAACTCAACAGTATCTCATCCCATAAATGTCTCTCTTCTCTGTCATTTGTTGCACATGTGCCTTTTCATATGTTGTCTCCTCTCTGGAATGTTCATTGGTAACCCTATTTACCTGGAAAATAACTAGTCACTTCTCAAAACTTAGTTCAGTGCCTAGCATGCAGGAAGTGCCCGATAAGTAATTGTCTAATATCTGAATGGGCTTAGGCATCACCTCTAAGAAGCCTACTCTGACCCTGGAGTTAAGGTTCATCACTTTTTCAGTAATTCATTAGTACCTCTATTCTTTGTATTTCTTATCATCTTCTATTGTTTTACAAGGGGTTTCAAGTCTGTTTCCCTACATGTGAACTTTTGGGGGACTGCAGTAAGAAGAATTCTAAGATGGCTCCCAAATTCCTGCCCCCTATGCATTCAAAGTTTTTTCCAGATACTTAATCAAATGCTAATCTAGGTGTTGCTGTGGAGGAAGTTTTGCAAATGTAATTAAGATCCCAAATCAACTGACATTAAGATGGACAAATTATCCAAATGGCCCTGATCTAATCATTTGAATTCTTTGAAGGCATAGTTTTCTCCACATGTTCACAGAAGAGAAAATTATAAATTCAAAGAATGAGAAAGATTCAAAGCACCACTGCTGACTTGTTGATGGAGGGCCCTGAATGCTAGGAACATGAGTGGCCTCCAGGTCCTGACCGACAGCCAGCAAGCGAACTGGAACTTCAGTCCTACAACCTCAGGAAATTGCACTCAGCCAATAGCCTGAAAGAGCTTGAAAGTAGATTTTTTCCCTAGAGCCTCCAGATAAGAACTCAGTTTGGCCAACTCTTCTATTTCAGCCTCATGACATCCTGAGCAGAGAACTCATTCATGTTGTGCCTGACTTCTGAACTAGAGAACTGTTAGCTAATAAATGTATGTTGGTTTAAACCTCTCTATTTGCATTCATTTGTTACACTGCTGCATACAAATAATACAGAGACAAGTTCACCTTTTGTGACAGCATAGATGGACCTAGAGAACATTACACTAAGTGAAATAAGCCAGTCAGAGAAAGACAAATACCATATGACTTCATCCATATGTGGAATCTAATGAACAAACTGAACTAACAAGTAAACTAGAGACAGACTCATAAAAGAAACAGGCTGACAGCTCTGGTAGGGGTGGGGAGGTTAGGGGGTGGAGGCATTGCTCAAAGGGAAAAAAAGACTCATGGACACAGACAATAGTGTGATGATTGGGGGTCACATGAAGGGGATGAATGGTAATGAAACACTACAATTTAAAAAACCAAATAGTACATTAAAAAAGAACATTTAAAAATGTAATTTATTTTGGAAAAAAAAAACAAATAGTATGGGAATAAAAATCACATTTATCTTTATGGAACATAGCTTCTCATGTAGTTAGTCTTCAACCATGTTTTTGAGAAAGAAGTAAAAGAAAAATGAGAAGAAGGAGGGAGATGTAAAGGTAAAAAATGCAAAAAGAAGAAAAAAGAAAAGAAAAAGAAGAAAAGACAGGAAAATGTTTTAGTTTCCAGAATAAAGACTCAGAGACCTTAACTGCACATTATCACCTATGGAGAGCTTTAACAAATCCTAGTGGCTGAATCTCACTCTTTTTTTTTTTTAACTGTTCAAGTACGGTTTTCTGTATTTTACTCCCATCTCACCTTACCCACCCATCCTTCCCACTTCCCTCCCATTTCTATACTCCCTAGTTTTTGTCTATGTGTCCTTTATAATTGTTCCTGTAAATTCTTCTTCCCCTTTTCCCCTGAAATTCCCTCCCCTCCCCCCTCTGGACCCTGTCAGCCTGTTCTGTATTTCAGTGTCTTTGGTTATATTTTGCTTGTTTGATTGTTTTGTTGTTTAGGTTGCCATTAAAGGTGAAATCATATGCTATTTGTCTTTCACCACCTGGCTTATTTCACTCAGCATAATGCTTTCCAGTTCCATCCATGCTGTCACAAAGGGTAGGAGCTCCTTTTTTTCTTCTGCATAAAATTTCATTGTGTAAATGTACCATAGTTTTTGGATCTATTCATTTACTGATGGGCACCTACGTTGCTTCCAGCACTTGGCTACTGTAAATTGTGCTGCTATGAACATTGGGGTGCATAGGTTCTTTTGGCTTGGTGTTTGAGAGTTCTTAGGATATAATCCTGGCAGTGGAATTGTTGGGTCAAAAGGCAGATTCATTTTAGTTTTCTTACAAAATTCCATACTGTTTTCCACAGTGCTTGTACCAGTCTGCAATCCCACCAACAGTGAACTAGGGTGCCCCTTTCTCCACAACCTCTCCAACACTTGTTGTTTGTTGCTTTGTTTGTGATGGCCATTCTGACTGGCGTAAAGTAGTATCTCATTGTGGTTTTAATTTGCAGCTCTCTGATAGCTAGCGATATTGAGCATCTTTTCATGTGTCTCTGGATCCTCTGTATGTCCTCCTTGGAGAAATGTCTGTTCAAGTCCTTTGCCCAATTTTTAATTGGGTTGCTTATCTTCTTAGAGTGGAGTCATGTAAGTTCTTTATATATTTCGGAGATTAAACCCTTGTCTGAGGTATCATTGGCAAATATGTTTTCCCATATGGTTGGTTCTCCTCTTATTTTAATACTGCTTTCTTTAGCCATGCAGAAGCTTTTTATTTTAATGAGATCCCATTTGTTTATTCTTTCCTTTACATCCCTTGCTCCAGGGGACATATCACTAAAAATGTTGCTGTGTGAAATATCTGAGATTTTCCTGCCTATGTTCTCCTCTAGGACTTCAATGGTGTTACAGTTTATATTTAAGTTCTTTATCCACCTTGAATTTATTTTGGTGTATGGTGTAAGTTGGTGCTCGAGTTTCATTTTTTTGCTTGTACTTGTCCAGATCTCCCAACACCATTTGTTGAAGAGGCTATCTTTACTCCATTTTACATTGCTGCCTGCTTTGTCAAATAGTAGTTGACTGTAGAGACTTGGGTTTATTTCTGGGCTCTCTGTTCTGCTCCACTGGTCCATGTGTCTGTTTTTATGCCAGTACAAGGCTGTTTTGATTACAGTGGCCTTGTAATACAGTTTGATATCAGGTATTGTGATCCCTCCTACTTTGCTCTTCTTTCTCAAAATTGCAGCAGCTATTTGGGGTCATTTATGGTTCCATATAAGTGTTTGAAGTGTTTGTTCTATGTCTGTGAAATATGCCATTGGTACTTTAATAGCTATTATATTGAATCTGTAAATTGCTTTGGGTAGTATGAACATTTTGATGATGTTAATTCTTTCAATCCATGAACAGGGTATATGTTTTCATTTGTTTGTGTCTTGATTTCTTTCTTCAGTGTTGTGTAGTTTTCTGCATAGAGGTCTTTTACCTCTTTGGCTCAGTTTGTTCCTAGGTATTTTATTTTTCTTTTTGCTATATTAAATGAGATTTTTTTACTTGATTTCTGCTTCTGCTGTTTCATTGTTGGTATATAAAAATGGCTTTGATTTCTGGATTTTGACTTTGTATCCTGCTGTTTTGCTGAATTCATTCATTAGGTTGATCGGTTTTTGGGTAGAGTCTGTAGAATTTTCTATGTATACTATCATGTCATCTGCAAACAATGACAGTTTTGTTTCCTCCTTTCTAATTTGGATGCCTTTTATTTCCTCTTCTTGTCTGATCTTCGTGGCTAGGACTTCCGATATTATATTGAATAGAAGTGGTGAAAGTGGACAACCTTGTCCTTTTTCCTGATCTTAGTGGAAAAGCCTTTTTGCCCATTGAATATGATGTTGGCTGTAGGTCTCTCATA
This sequence comes from Artibeus jamaicensis, assembly GCF_021234435.1. Taxonomy (NCBI): domain Eukaryota; kingdom Metazoa; phylum Chordata; class Mammalia; order Chiroptera; family Phyllostomidae; genus Artibeus; species Artibeus jamaicensis. Next base: position 17,193,116 of record NW_026522025.1, on the reverse strand, counting down.
TATGGCCTTTATTATGTTGAGGAATGCTTCCTCTATTCCCACTTTCCTGAGTGTTTTTGTTATAAATGGTTACCAAATGGTTTTTCCACATCTGTTGATATGATCATGTGTTTTTTGTTTTTGCTTTTGTTTATGTGCTGATTTGCGATGTGCAAATGTTGAACCATTCTTGCATCCATGGGATGAATCCCACTTGCTCATGGTGTATGATCTTTTTAATGTATTGTTGGATGCGGTTTGCCAATATTTTGTTCAGGATTTTGGCATCTATTTCCATCAGCAGTATTGGCCTGAAGTTTTCTTTATTGTGTCTTTATCTGGTTTGGGAATTAGAATGATGCTGGCTTCATAAAAAGAGTTTTGGAATCTTCCATTGTTTTGAATTTTTTCTAATAGTCTGTGAAGGATAGGGGTTAGCTCTTCCTTAAATGCTTTGTAGAGTTATTCTGTGAAACCATCTGGTCTAGGGCTTTTGTGTGTCAGGAATTTTTTGATTACTGCTTCAATTTTATCTGCCGTTATTGGTCTGTTCAGGCTTTCTGCTTCTTTTTTTTTTTTTTTAGATTTTATTTATTTATCTTTAGAGGGGAAGGGAAGAAGAAAGGGAGAGAAATATCAATGTATGATTGCCTCTCATGCTTCCCCTGATGGGAACTTGCCTGCAACCCAGGCATGTGCCCTGACTGGGAATCGAACCGCGATCCTTTAGTTAGCAGGCTTGCAGTCAATCCACTGAGCTACACCAGCCAGGGCAGCTTCTTTTTCATTCAGTTTTAGAAGATCATATTTTTCTAGAAATTTGTCCATTTTACCCAGGTCTTCAAATTTCTTGGCATACAGTTCTTCATAGTAATTTCTTACAATCCTTTGTATTTCTGTGGTGTCAGTTGTAATCTCTCCTCTTTCATTTCTGATTGTGTTTATTCGGGTCCTCTCTGCTTTTTTTCTTGATGAACCTGCTTAAAGGCTTGTCTATTTTGTTTATCTTCTCAAAAAACCAGGTCCTGTATTCATTGATCCTTAGAATTGTGCTTTTCATTTCTATGTCATTTAATTCTGCTCTGATCTTGGTTATTTCCTTCCTTCTACTAGCTCTGGGCTGTCCTTGTTGTTGTTCCTCAAGTTCTTGTAGGCATAGGGTTAGGTTGTTCGTTTGTTTGAAAAGTTTCTATCTTTTTTAGATAGGCCTGTGAACTTCCCTCTCAGGACTGCCTTCACTGTGTACCATAAATTTTGAGTTATTGTGAGTTCATTTTCATTTGTTTCCAGAAAAATTTTGATTTCTTCTCTAATTTCATTCTTGACCCACTTGTTGTTTAATAGCATGCTATTCAATCTCTATGATTTTGAGTGTTTGGGGTTTTTTCCCTTGGGGTTGGTTTCTAGTTTCAATCCCTTGTGATCAGAGAAGATGCTTGGTATGATTTCAATTTTCTTGAATTTGTTGAGGCTTGTTTTGTGTCCTATCATGTGGTCTATCTTTGAAAATGTTCCATGTGCATTTGAAAAGAATGTGTATTTAGCTTCTTTGGAATGAAGGGCTCTATATATATCAGTTAAGTCCATTTCATCTAGGGCTTTGTTCAATGCCACAATATCTTTGTTGATATTTTGTTTGGGAGATCTGTTCATTTTTGACAGTGGGGTGTTAAAATCCCCTACTATAATTGTCAATATCTCTCTTGCTGTCAATATCTTTCTTGAAGTCTTCTAAGATTTTCTTTATGTATTTGGGTGCTCCTACATTAGGTGCATATATATTTACAGTGTTTATGTCTTCTTGGTGAATTCTTCCCTTGAGTATTCTGAAGTGACCTTCTGGGTCTCTCTTTATGGCCCTTTTTTTTTTGAAGTCTATTTTGTCTGATACGAGTATTGCTACCCTGGCTTTTTTTCCTGTCTGTTTGCTTGGAAAATTTGTTTCCACCCCTTTACTTTCAATCTATGCAGGTCTTTTGTCCTGAGGTGGGTCTCTTGTAGGCAGCATATGTGTGGGTCATATGTTCTTATCCATTCAACTATTCTGTCTTTTAATTGGAGCATTCATTCCATTTACATTTAAAGTTATTATCGATAGGTATTTATTCATTGTCATTTTTGTACCTGTGTTCCTCTCTCTCTCTCTTTCCTTCCTTTCCTTAAAGCAGTTTCTTTATCGTGTCCTAAAAAGCTGGTTTGGTGGAGGTGTATTCTTTTAGATTTCTTTTGCCTGCAAAGCTCTTTATTTGTCTTCTATCTTGATTGAGAGCCTTGCTGGGTAAAGTAGTCTTGGTTATAGTCCTCTGGTTCTCATTACTTGGAATATTTCTTGCCATTTTCTTCTGGCTTGGAAAGTTTCCATTGAGAAGTCAGCACCTAACCTTATTGGGGCTCCCTTGTATGTTACTTCCTGTTTCTCCCTTGCTGCCTTTAAGATTCTCTCTTTGTCTTGGAATTTTGCCATTTTAATGCTGGTGTGTCTTGAAGTGGGCCTCTTTGGGTTCCTCTTGATTGGGACTCTCTGTGTTTCCTGGATTTGTGTGACTTTTTCTCTCATCAAATTAGGGAAGTTTTCCATCATTACTTTTTCAAATAGGTTTTCTATTTCTTTCTCTTCCTTTTCTTCTGTATTTCTCCTGGTATCCCTAGTATTTGGATATTACTACATTTCATATTGTCTTGTATTTCTCTTAATTCCTCTTCATTTTTTCTGAGCCCCTTTTCCTTTTCTTGCTCTTTCTGGGTGTTTTTTTTTTTCTACTTTGTCATTCAGCTCACTGATTTGATCTTCTGCTTCATCTATCCTGCTTTTGATTCCTTCCACTGTGTTCTTCAGTTCAGATATTGTATTCTTCATTTCCTCTTGGCCCTTGTTGATAGTTTCTGTTTCCTTTTTCATCTTGATGTAGTTTGCAGTGAGTTCATTGTAGTTTCCCTGTTGTTTCTGGTAGCTCATTGTGAGCTCATTGAACTTCCTGATAACCAGCGCTTTGAACTCAATATCTGACAGTTGAGTTGCCTCTATTTAACTTAGCATTCTTTTCTGAGGCTTTCTCCTTTCATTTCATTTGGGGATTGTCTCTTTGTCTTCTCATTGTTTGTGAGACTCTTCTTGTTAGCCTCAGCTTCTTAAATTGATCTGTTCTGACTCCCTGGGTTTATGGTGTGAGCGTCTGTGGTACAATACCTGTGAGATTCAGTGGTGCAGTCTCCTTTGGGTATCCTGGTGTTCACCACTTCCACCTACTCTTTTTTTTGTGATTAGTTGGAGGGGTAAGGCAAAACAGTTTAAAACAGCAACAGACTATTCTATGCTATTTACAGTAGCAGCTGGTAAGGAAAACATAAGAGATCCTTTGGCTATGTATAGTGTTACCAAAATACACCACCCAATTGGCCACTTTTTAGAAAGGATGGGAAGAAGATAAGACTCTTGTTGGGGAGGGAAGGATTGTGAGTTGGATCTAGAAAGCAGTGAGGTTGTGGGAGGTCAGATTCTGAGGTAAGGTGAGAATAAAGGATTGTAAATAGTGTAGTGTGTGAGAGAATAGAGTTAACCACTATAGTAATAGAGTTCAGGAAACCATGAAGTGGGCTAAGATCTGGAGGGGGTGTTGTGAAGTACTTACGATAGTATGGAATGGCTATTATTTACATTAATATTAGAGCAATAATCATATGACAGAATCTGTGAGCTCTAGATACCAAGAATAGGGGATATCGGACCTTCAGTAGTGTGCTAATGGAACACAGGCAAAGTGAAGGACAGTAAATTAGCAATACACTATGAATGAGAGAACAGGGGGAAACCTGTCAAATGATACAATATAACCAGCCAAGCAAAAAAATACTAAACAGAAAGAAGAGGAATATAAAAATATTATTCAAATAAAAGATGTAAGAATAATGTAAAAATAATAATACATATATGCAATATCTTGCAGGGTCTCTGTAATAGCAAAGTGAAATTTGTCTCTCTGTCTCAGCTGTTGGGATGCTCCCTCTTTGGGTCCAACTCTGGTCTTTTCACAGTTCTGGTTTTTTTTGTCTTATTTGTGGGTATTTTTTTAAAAAAAGCAGACTAAGGAAGGTAGAAGAGATAAAATTGGAAAGAAAGAAAGAAAAAAAACAAGAAAGAAGAGAAGCATAAGGAAGTGAGAGATTAAAATAATAAAAATAAAAAAATTACTTTAGGGGGAGGGCAAGAATAGTAAGGGAGATATAGAATCTAAAGAACTCGAGATACGTGGTCATAAACTAAAGGGGGGAATGGTGGGGGAGTGGGTGTGCAGGGTGGAGGGGAATGAAGGGGGAAATAGAACAACTGTAATGGCATAATCAATAAAATATATTTTTAAAAAATTAAACAAACAAAAAACAAAAACACAAAACAACAAGAACAACAACAAAACCTCTTGCTGGTTTCAAACTGGCCAAACCACTTTTTCTGTTCTTGCTGGCTGCAGCAGGCGGAGGGGCATGTTTACTAGTGTGATCTCCAGGTCTCTGGGTGTGGTCCTTGGGTGTTTCACAAAGCTCTCTCTCCCTGGATTGTGGGCATGAGCACCTGGCCAGGCTGCCTCTGGTCCCATGAGCTCCAGGGCACGCTCTTACCAGGGCTATGTGAGGATATTCACAGCCCTTGTTTGTTTGCCACTCAGTCCTTACTCCCCTCTCTGCAAATTCAAGCAACCAGGTCTCTCTTTCCCAGTGCTGCTCAAACCCTGCTTGGCTGGGGAGGGAGCACAGACCCAGCTCTCTCGCAAGAGCTCTATGGCTGGCCCAGTGGGCCCCAGGCCTGGGGCTGCAGCATCCCTGGTTCCCACACTGATCTCTGGGCCCTTATTGTCCTGAAGCACTCTACTTACCGTCTGGTTTTTCAATGTCTGCTACAATTCTTGATCTCCTATTTTCATATATGCTGTGGTACTGTTGTTGGCTGTCTGCTCTGTTCCTCCATAGATCATCCAGGTTTCTCTCTCATGTGTAGGGAGAAGTGGAATCTGCTCCCTCTTACCTAGCCTTCATCTTATCTCTCCTGGCTCTCACTCTTAATAATTCTGGCTTAATTGATCTAAGTGCAGCTTGGCCATCAGCATTTTTAAAATTGCCCCAGGTGGTTCCAACATGAGGCCAAAGTTGAGAACTACTGCTTTGGTTGCTCCTACATTGACTTCTGGGGAACAGTAACTCCACTAGGACGTCAGAGGATCTAGACACCTGTGAAGACTGGCTGAGTCCTCAACCTCTACAAAGCTCAACTTCCCAGCTGTGCCTTATTCCACAGTTAGCTCTTCTCAGGTTGTTAATGGGCCTAACTCCAGGATATACTCATTCACTCTCTCCATTCACAGGTTCCTTAGTTTAGGTTTAAATAACAATCCCTTGACATTTAAATAACATCTCAGCTTCTTTTACATCATAGCCTACTTGGACCCTGCTGATCACATAAATCTTCCCTGCAAGATTCTCAACTGCAATCCACAAAGAGAACTTTGATAGTGCCCTGATTAGAAATGGTGAATTTCATTATCTAGATACTGTCCTTAATCTTACCAACACCTAAACATGTTAATCATTAAAAAGATAATTTAATTGCTAATCAGAGTTCTTTGAGGGAGGGCTTTATAATGGAAAAAAAGATTATTCTAGAATCTTGAGCTACTATTCTGGCCCTGCCCTTTATTAATAGTGTGGAATATCTGGAAAGATAGTTAACCACTATCAATGACAGTTCATCATTATTGAAGTAAAGGAGTCTATATTTATCTTATTGTGTTCTATTAGACTCACATTATGATTTTGTGATTATGTGAAGGTTTGTTGTAACAGCTTAGGGGTATGTGTGTGTGTGTATGTGTGTACACACATATTTAGTTTAACCAATCCACTGGAGAAACCAATATATTTGTTGTTGAAGCAAAATATTTCAACAAGTACTTTTCTTAGGGAGAATAGGAACAGATGAATAAGGATGCTCTCCCTGGCATAAAGATGTCATATATCTATGTGCTATTAATTCTTAAGACCAGCTGGTCATTCAAAAATATATGAAGGAGAGAGGGAAAAGGGCATCACGTAAGTTTTAAGTGTCTTATGGAGCACACTCTACATGTCAGAACTTAGGCAGTTATTTTAATAAGTTATCTTAATTGTCAGATCAAGCCTGTGATACAGGTATTTTACTCTCATTTTTGTTGATGAGAACATTGAAGTTTAAATATGAATTTGAATTTGTTCAGGGGGGTGCTGTTAATAAGTCATGGGGCTGAAATTTGACCTTGGGTTTTTTTGTCCTGCCAATAAAAATCAACGCAGTTGGCTTGGCTTGCCAAGTCTTGCCTTAGGATAACATGGAAATGTAAATAGTAAAACCAATTAAGCACTACCTTAGGCTCAGAGGGGATGATGGCAACATTATGCAATGGGAATCTTCCATTACAAATGGGAAACCTAGCAAGGGAGATACTTGCAGCTGAAAGCCAATGGCCACAAGGATGCTGAATTCCACAGGAGAAGAATGGGCCACTCGGCTAAAAGATTGAACAGAAAGGCTATTAGAACATATGGTAGGTTATTTTGGAGGATTGTACCTGTATTCCATTGCATGGTTCTCAAGCTAGAGGATGCATCTGAATCCCCTAGAGGACTTGTCAAAATACTGATTGTGGACCCCACTCCAAGAATTTCTGGTTCTGGGTCTAGGTGAGGGCAGAAGATTTGCACTTCTAACAAATTTCCAGTGATGCTGCTGTTTCATCACAATTTGTGATCTGGAGATCACATATTGAGAACCACTGTAGTAGAGACACACAGCTGTATCTGACAGAATCGGCAGATCTCTTTGGAGACCCACGTCACAGCTAATCAGATTATAGCAATTTAAGAGTGTGAGCAAGGCAGCTAGACTTTCTTCTTTCAAAGGCCCTTACCAGTGGTTGGTCTTGAGCAATTTATTTAGCTTACTTGTGCCCCAGTTTAGATAAGTAGATAGGTAGACAGAGGTATCAATGTTTGTATAACTTTGCTTGCAACATAGGAAACCATAATCTAGTTGTCATTGTGTGACAGTATGGCAGGGATATGATATGGTAGATATGGGGATGGCCCACCTAAATCCTTCTTCAAAGAGCACTTGTCCCTAAGCTGCAGAGAGTGCTGCCAGCAGACACGCTCCAGCTGCCAGTCTCTTCAAGGACTGCCCTAGCTGCCGAGAGCCAGTATGCCCAGAGTCATGTCTTTTCAGGGGCAGCCACACCCAATGACTGTTGAGGAAGCAGAGATAAAAGCACCTGCTCAGTCTGGACCAGTGCAGGACAACTCTGACCAGCACTTGAGTCTAGAGCTTGTTGGCAGGTCAGCTGAAGCTGCTCGGCCTGCAGCACAGGTCAACTCCTCCCTCAGCTCAAACCTGCTTTCTTCCTTCTCTTTCACAGGGTTTGGTCCCAAGGACTCTTCTATCTGAACACACTGTGAACTAAACTACATCTCAGGGTCTGCTTCCTGGAAAATTCAACCTGCAACATGGTAAGCTTTTTGAGGCCAAAAGAATAAGACTTGGAGGAAGCACAACATAAAGTCAAAACCCTTGAACACAATTTTTGGATAAGGTGTCTGAATCCATAATATTTTCCAGTGAATAACAGCATACATTCATTGTTGCTTAGTATATGCTTAGTATGTGCCATGGGTTATTGCATTTAATCATCAGGAAGTCCCTTTGTGGTTGTAGTTATAGCAGATATAGAGATAAGGAAATGGAGATTTGCACACGTTGGGTAACTTTTATCCATAGCCATGTTAAGTAACTTTGTCATGAATGAAATTTGGGTGTGCCTGACTCTGAAGGCTGTGCTCTTTCTCATACACCATACTTATCTGCTCTGGTTTTTCATGAAAGGAAAATGCAAGCAGCATTTTTCACAGGATGAGATACCTGGGGCTTGGGAAAGCTTTCTGATTCAAGCAGGTGAAGTCCTGCCTACCTAACAAAAGAAAAGGTTGTTAAACCACAGAGGACTTTGCTAATCACTGGTGCTAGGCACTCCAGAGATTAGGTAAGACTGTGCTCACTGAGGGGTCTCTGAGAGGTAGGGGGAAGAGGACTCTGTTGGTCATGAAAAGGTATTTGACAAGGACCCAGCATCTGTGATTTTTTTAAAACCAGACGTATGCTGCTAATTCAGATTCTAAAATAAGATCTGCAAAAGAGACTCTCCAGGCATATAGATACATTTTATTACCCCGTGGGACACTGGTTCCTGACCTCATGTGGGAACTCCAGCATCATTGAGCTGTACCAGGTAGAGAAATAGGGACACTGTTGGATTATAGTGGGTAGATCTGAGCAGCCCAGATCAAAAGCAGGCTGAGACTTCCTTGGCACCTTAACTCAGACCTTCACCCTAACATTGGCCCTCTGAATATCACCACTCTTGCATTTGTAGCACTAGTCTTGTGGTGAAAAGTGAAAGATAAATCCAAAGATGGAGATTTTGTTCCTAAAACCTGGAACAGTTGGTCAAGCCCTCCTCCCTTTTCCTTCAAACCTTACCATAATGGTACTGTGTAGGTTCAGTTCATTTTTTTCTATTAGGTATATGGTAATATTTCCACTAGGTATAAGGTAATATTTCATCATATTTCCCTATGAAACTCAGAGAAAACCAGAGAAAGAAATAATCCATGGATAGGAGGCCCCCCAAAAGAGACTCTCCACAGAGAAGTAACATTTTTAATCTCTTTGCTCAGGACACTAAACATTCTACTCTCCAGGAGCCTTGACCTAATAACATACTAGAACTTGAGCCTTCTATACTGACACTTTTCCTTGGGGAGTCAAGGAGAGGTGGTATTTCAGCAAGTGCTAGAGGCCATCAAGCTCACAGGTGACAGGGTTCAAAGACACACCACTGGCAGAAAAAGGCTCACTTTTTGAAGAAAAGACAGGTCTGAGTTCACTTCAGATTTGGCTTGGAAACTTTGTAGCATCCATATTCCCTCACTACCCTCTGCTCTGGTTCCTTCTCCCTCCTTTCCTGTACCCTCCCTTCATCACTCTTTTTCTTTCTTACATTCTTCTGTCTTTCTTTTCTGCTCCGGCCCTCGGAGCAATCAACTGGGGCTCGACCACCTACCTAGAACAAATGAGTTGGGGGGACAAGAGGCACAAAGAATGGCAGCAAGACAAAAGATTCTGATCAAGCTGCAAACTTTATTTTTCCGAACTGGGTATATATATAGGGGGGAGGGAGAGATTAGGTTGCTTGCTATTAGCTAGCTTGAGACAAAGAAGGGCCCGCTTATTGATTACTTGGGTGCAGCTGGTACTCGTGGACACCTCATGTGCCTGTAGCTGATTGGCTTGTGGAGCACATGCACACCTCATGTACCTGTAGCCGATTGGCTTGTGGAGCACATGCACACCTCATGTACCTGTAGCCGATTGGCTTGTGGAGCACATGCACACCTCATGTACCTGTAGCCGATTGGCTTGTGGAGTGCACAGGTTCCTGTAATCAACGCAATGTTTTTAGCTAGAAGCGAGGTGTAAGGTTCCCAACACTTTTCTTCTTTCTTACTGCCAGTTTCTTACTTCCAAAAGCATTAACTGAAGATTTCTGAAAAGGAATATGATGTAGAGGTTAAAATTAGAGTTGGAATAAAAAGAAAGCCTCCTTCACAATATAATATGGGACCTAAAACTTAGCAGGGCTGACCCTTAGTTTCCTTATCTAAAATATGCAGAAAATTTTGGTGCCTGCCTCCACAGACTGTTTGGAAGATTAAACAGGAGAATATTCATAACTTAGAATAGCACCTGGTTCAGGAAAATCAGTTAATGTTAGTATTTATTATTATTATTTGAAGTAGTAATAGTAGTGATTATATCTCTATTATTGACCTGACAGTTGACTAGGCATTGTCAAAACAAGGGTGAATCACAAGAATCCTAAAACATCAATTTCAAAGAACCTATGCACCACAATGTTCACAGCAGCACAATTTACAGCAGCCAAGAGTTGGAAGCAACCTAGGTACCAGTCAGTAAATGAATGGATCAAAAAATTGTGGTACATATACACAATGGAATTCTATGCAGCAGAGAGAAAGAAGGAGCTACTACCCTTTGCAACAACATGGATGGAACTGGAAAGCATTATGCTGAGTGAAATAGGCCAGGTGCTGAAAGACAAATACCATATGATCTCACCTTTAACAGGAAGCTAAACAACAAAACAAATAAGCAAACGGAATAAAAACAAAGACACTGAAATAGAGAACAAGTGGGCAGTGACCAGAGGGGAGAGGGAAGGGAATTTAAGGGGGAAAAAGGGAAGGGATTTTGAGGAACGAGTATGAAAGACAGAGGGATGAGGACTGGGGGGGAGGCAATGGGAGGGAGGTGGGGAGCATGGGGCAGGGTGGGCTGGGATGGGAGAAACAGACAAAAAACTGTACTTGAAAAATAACTAAATAAAATTTTTTTAATCTGATAAAAAAAAACAAGGGTGAATCAGACATGAAAGTGACCTCAGAAAGCAGCTCTCTAACAGGTCTTCAATGGCACAATTTTTTCAGTAGCAGAATAAGCTATTTTATAACTCAGCAGTAGTTTTCAACTTTTTTGCATCTGAATAACCTATTGTGCTTGTTAAACTAACTTTACCTGAGCTCTGTATTTCCCCACCTCTCAAACCTGGGGACCTTATTCAGCAATTCTAGAGTGGATTCAGACACTGCTATTTTTAATAATCTCCACAAGTGATTATGATACAGACTCTCAAATGTGCCACTGGGAGTTAATCAAACTAGTGTCAGTAATAAATCTGTGCCTGGGTGGAAAATCTCCTTTAATAAGTTTAAATCTCAATTGTGTTTTGTTCTTTTGATCTGTAAGCTTTTTGGTCACATGGCATGCCAGTATTGTGGACTTTAGAGTTCAAAAGGCTAGTCTTGTTTTACCTTGTTTTAGCTTTTATACCTAACAAGCTCCCTACTCATCTGTGAAATGGGAATAAGAATGGTATTTATGTCATAGTATTATCATGAGGATCCAGTGAACAGGGGTCCCCAACCTCTGGACCATGGACTGGTACCAGCCCAGGCCTGTTAGCAACCAGGCCACACAGCAGGAGGTGAGCTTGAATGTCACATGCTTGAATCATCTTGAAACCACCCTCCACACTTTAGTCTGTGGGAAAATTGTCTTCCACAAAACCCATCCCTGGTGCCAAAAAGGTTGGAGACCGCTGCAGTAAAACTCATTCACTCGAAAGCAAGTATTCACTGAACTCCTCTGTGTCAGGTGCTACGTTAAGCCCAGAGATACAGCAATAAACCAAAAAAGTCTGCATTCTCATACAGCTCACACTCAAGTGGGTGGGGGTGGGGGGGAAACCCATAATACACATAAAGCACTTAGCATCATATCTGGCACACTTAATATAATACTATTTAGACACAAATGTTTTGCAGAATCAACTATGTGCCAGGCTGTTCTACATGTTGAAGATATAGAGAACAAAACAGGGTATTAGCTATTAGAAATTCTATATTCAAGTAGAAAAAACAAACAAACAAACAAGGAAATTGTTATGGGAAAGGGCAATTTCCAATAGTTTCTATGGGGAAGCTAAAAATGTAACAATAGGATAGTAAGTGCAACTCTTAGAATGTTTTCCATGGCAAGGTACAGGAAACTCAAATAAAAGTGGATTAAACAGTGAAAGGCCTTTATTGGTAACTTAAAGTCTGCTAATAAGAATGGAATTCAAGCATGGCTATTCAAGCACCTGGCTGTGTCTCTATATGGTTCTCTCTTTGCCTGTCTTTTTTGTATATTTGTTTGACCTTCAGATGGTCCTTCTTATGGTCACAAAGTGGCTTCTTCCAGTACTAAGACAGGCTTCCCTGCAGTCACTTCCCATAATCACTGAGCAAAAATCCTATGCTATACACTGACTGGACTGCCAGTGAACACATTCTTGTAGCTAAAACCACAGCATGGGTTAACAGAACTGGGCCCCTTGAACTAAACAGTATTGCAAGGGATCACATTGTCCTGATCGACAATTTAGTTCCATTCTCCTCTCTAGTGTTTACTTTAGTGAGTGATTGAGGCAGGGCCAATTTGGGATAATCATGCTATTTCTGAGGAAGTGACCACTGAGATGAGACTTGAATGTCAAAGAAATATCTAGCCCTTTAAATCTTAGGGAAGAACATCTTTTGCATGAAAAGAAACAAGTCCAAACACCCAGGTATTAGTTTGCTAGGGCTTCCCTAACAAAGTACCAGAGACTGGGAGCTTAAACAAAAGAAATTTATTTTCTCAAAATTCTGGCAGCTAAAATTCCAAAGCCAACGTGTTGGCAGGGTTGGTCTCTTCTGAGGCCTCTCTTCTGCGCTTGTAGAAGGCGTCTTCTTCTTGTATCTTCACGTGACCTTCCCTCTGGTGAGTCTGTGTCCTAACCTCCTCCTCTGATAGGGATACCAGTCATATCGGATTAGGACTCAACCTAATGACCTAATTTTAATTTAATTATCTCTTTAAAGAGGTAATTAAGATATGAATGGAAATACAGCTGCTTTCTTAGGCACTAGGGGTTAGAACATCGACATCTGAATTTGGGTGCAGATGCAACGCAGCCTGTCATAACCTCTGACATGGAGAAATGGACTTAGGGTATTTGAGGAACAGACAGGCCAATGTGGTCTAAACAGGGTAAAAGGAAAATGCTGGTATAAAGTGACATCTGAAAGGTAGGCAGGTCTCCATTCATCTAGGGCCTTGCAGGCGATGGGATATATTTGGATTTTACATTTTTTGGTTTCTGTTGTTATCATTATATGTAGAAAACTGTATATGAAAAGTCAAGGAGTCTAAAGGAAGAGAAAAATACCCATGTTTTCCTCAAATGAATAAGGTTGTATTTACAGCAATAAAATAATTTCCTCCAACTGTATGACCAGGTAGAGGAATAGGACACTGTACTTTTAAAAGCTCAGCTGCATATATTTTTTCTCTGTTGTTTCCTTTTTATTTCTTTTTTTTTTAAATTGAATTTATTGGGGTGACATTGGTTACTAAAACCATGCAGGTTTCAAGTGCACAACTCTGTAACATTGGTTACTAAAACCATGCAGGTTTCAAGTGCACAACTCTGTAACATCATCTGCACACTGCATCTTGCTCTCACCACCCAAAGTCAAGTCTCTTTCTGCCACGATTGACCCCCGCTTTGCCCTCTTCTGCTTCCCTCCACCCCCTTTCCATTTAGCTGTCACCATGCTGCCTTCTGTGTCTATTTCGGCTGCATCTCTTTAAACTGGTTGGCTGTATGAATAATTTAAATACCAAAATGGGGCATTAATACATTCTCTCCACGGATACTCCCTACACACACTGCCAACCCACCTCTGTTTGGCACATTTCCATAGTAACTGCCATGCTATTTAATGCTGGATTGTGTTGTTGATGTGGTGATTTGACATTTTCTATGTGGATTAAAAGCTGCAACAACTTAGTCATGTAGGATCAATTTTATGGCATTTTCAATAGTTTCACTAAGCCACATTTCTTCATAATTTTTAAAGAGATAGATTGCTGAAATCAAGAGTTGAGCTCAGAATGGTACATGAATTGTGCTTGTCTCCTGTGCTTGTCTTCTTTCCAAAATGGCAGTCTGGCTTTAGGCATCTTCCCACCCTGCAGAGAGAGCAGTGATGGGACACAGCCAGAGGCCTGGCTGAGGTGTCAGGATCACTGATGCAGAGCCAAGATCCTGATGCCAATAAAACAGGATGGGAAAGTAGTTAAAAGAACTTCCTGAATAGTGGTGACAAGTGATTATTTCAGACCATGCCACCATGAGTTTTCTCTCACTTCCACAATGTTTGGAGGGAATGTATCCAGTATTCCCTTTCTTTCAGCCTCCGACCACCCTTCAACCTCCTCTCCATTCACTGTCTCTGATACCAGCCAACACAGTTTTTGGTGGTTAGTTCCTTATTACCAGCCAACTCTGAACTCCCAGATTCACCAGAAGTATTTCACCAAGGGGGAGGTGCTGTCCATCACCTGGCAAACCTGCCTTTCCAGGCCTACACCCATCTCTCTCTGGGCTTCTATTTTGACCAAGAGGAGTCATCTCCAGAGGGCACCAAAAGTCTCTCAAAGACTTGCCCTCTTCCAGGATGTGCACAAACTATCCCAAGGCAAGTGGGGTGAAACCCTGGATGCCATGGAAGTCTCCATGATCCTGGAGAAGAACCTGAACTAGGCTCTCTAGGTCTGCATGCCCTATTTCTATCCACACAGACCTCGTCTCTGGGATGTTCTGGAGAACTGCATCCCAGATGACCAGGAGAATTTCATTGTGAAGATAAGTGACCCCCTGACTGACTTCCACAGGCTGGCTGGTCCCCAGGCTGGGCCAGGTGTTTGTTCAAAAGGCCAACTGCAAGGCATGACAAGGAGCCTCCGGACCAAGAGGCTTTTGAGGGGTTCCTCTGATCATCCTGGTGTCAGGACTTCTGCCTGAGCCTCTCCCTGCAGCCATTCAGCAGTTTTTCAACAACCCTGGAGCCCTCTCCCAAGCCTTGGGCCAAGGGAAATAATCCAGCTTTTTGCAGCAGGAAAAATAAATAAATATTGGTTATTTCAAAATCACCTGTTGAAATTTTTAAAAATACAGATTCTCAGGTCCCATCTCATGTCCACTCTAATGATTCTAATTTCATTGTTCTGGGGCAAGGCTTGAAAATCTGCATTACTTTTATGCATCCTAGGTTATTCCAATCTTGTCCACTTTGATAACCATTGCTCTCCATCAGTGAATGCTAGAGTACAGTCCCCAAATCAATTGTATAGGACAACCCAGAGAAGCTGCTAAAATGCAGATTCCTGGGCTCCTTTTTTGTCCTAGTAAGTCACTAAGAAGTGTTATCTAATTTTTGTATGAGTATCCTCTAGGCAACACTTATAAAGTTGAAAAATTCTGCTGTAAAGTTGGACTAATTAAGTAATCTTATTTTAGAGGTAAACATAGATCTCAGAGGAGAGGAGGTAGGGGAAGACTAGAAGAAATTAGCCCAAGAACATGTGTGCATATGTGCATAGCCCATGGACACAGACAACAATGTGGTGAAGGCCAGTGGGGAGACAGGGGAGGGTAGGGGCTTGGTGCAGGGTAGGGGGGAAGAGGGGAAAATGGGAGACATCTGCCATAGGGTCAACAATAAAAATATTTTAAATATAAAAAAGGTAAACGATGGAAACAAAATAATTAGGTGACTTGCCCAAAGATACATGGTTATCCAGTGACAATGTCTAATCTTTCTTGGATATTTTAACTCATCTGCATTCAGAAACAAAACTCATCTGTGTTCAGAAACATTTGATGAGCATGTTTATGACTAGCTGCTTTTTGCTGTAATAGAAAATAATAAATGAATGAGATATAGGAGCTCAGAAAAGTTAAGCTTACACAGAGAGGTAAGACATATCCTAATGAAACAAAGAAAAAGTTAAGACAGCATGAGATGAACGACATTTGCAATCCTAAAAAGTAGTCCTATACGAATTCTGAAGAGAGAGAAAGACTGATTGGTGTGGGTTAGGCTGTCTTGGAAGCCTTCTTGGAGGAAGTGATACTTGAGCTAATTTTTTAGATAAGAAAAAAAGTGGCCTGAACAATAGAATATTCTACATATGAAGAATATGAGAATAGTGGTCTAGACCTAGATGGAGATCAGGATGAAAATTTGATGAATTACTTTTAAAAAATTGCCAATTGTTACCTAAAACTAGAGGTTTTCTCCTTTATTTTCACCTTTGTAGAGTGCAAACATTGATATGAGATCATGTATAACTATGCATAACAAAACTGAGGCTCCTGATTGGATATCATCTAATGCTGGTCCTACCTTCTCCTTCTCCTTTTAAGACAGCAAACACTTGTAATGTGAAATTACAATTTTTCCTTGTACCATATACCAGAGAGAAGATGGTCTGCCAGTCATCATCACTATTCCAAAATATTTGGAAATATTTGAAAAAGTTAGAGCAAACTATTTTATTACTTTTATAATATTTTAATAGTATAACTATGTGTCTGAACTTTCTGAATTATCATCTTCAAAACTTCTGTGAAATTGATTTCTGAAATAATTCCTTCAAGACTGAAAATTAAATGATAGGGTACAACCAAGACACTCCAGTGCTAAAGATGTTTAGTAGAAAAATGGCACATATACAAAATTATACTAAATTTTGTACATGGCTACATAAAATCTTTCGATCTTTGGCATTTTCTGATTCTTGGGATCCTCTTAACCACAAGTGGTTTGTTTTCTTTACATTAACTATCAATTTCTTCACTCATAAGAAGATCCTGGGACCTACAACTCAGCTACTGGTGAAGCCTTAGGGGGCACATCTGTGCTGATTGGACCCCTTTAGACAGCCCCCCTCCACCTCCAGATAGCCAGGGGCAATAAAAAGTGTAGAGGTGAGAAGCCGCATGGAATTTGGCTTGAAACGTAGCTCTGCTAAAACTCCTGGCCACATGATTTTTATCATAGTACTCAAACTCTCTAAAATTCAGGTACAGTATGTGTTAAGAAAAGGAAAATATGTATTTGTTTCAGAGTTCTGTTATAGAAACCATTCCTATAATATACACAGTACTCAATAAATACGTATAGAAGGGAGAGACAAAGGTTGGGGGGGGGAGAAAGAAAGAGGTAAGTGAGAGATAGAGATGAGAAGACTGTAGCAAAGGCACTTTGGAAATGTAAAAGATAGCAGAGATCATTTTTGAGATTTTAGAAAATTTTCTTGATACCCTTAACATCGCATACATCAGAACACAGAAGTTAAAGAAGGATCCTAGCTAATCTAAGCTTCTCTGAGAGACAGGACATTTCACAAAGCATTTCTAAGAGTCCCAGTATTGCAATTCTTTTTCTAGGCCACCGCCTTCCAACACCATGGCAACGTCTACACCAGAATGGATTGGAGGAGAGGTTGCTGATGCTTATCCAGAGGGGTGGGAGTGCTTTGTCTCCTTAGCTACTCCATGATCCATAGCAACAACAAGAATATCCATGTTTGAGATTTACAGATACAAATTTTATTTTTATTTTACATCAGTAGAAAAATATACTGTTCCCAGATTACAATGTTGTTCACAAGGGCTATAAATGGCCTCATACAAAGATGGCTTAGCTAAGGTACTCTAGGTGATTAATGAAAGTGAGGAACAAAAAACGGGAAAAAAAGAAAGAAAAGTGAGTGGTGTAGAAAAAACAAGAAATCCACTTAAGGCCATTCACAGCTATTTCAGAAGATACTGTTACACAGTGTGGGTGGGGATCAGGGATCAAACTCAAACACTTTCTGCCCCTTCATATTTCTATTCAGTTAGAATATTATGATTAATATTCATTTGACTTTATAAATGCTATTTAGTAGTATCATTTGGCCTCAGCAACTTTTTTTTTTTTGGAAAGAGGATAGAGACAAGGTAAGGGTGCCAAAATAATCTTACCTGACCAACAGAATTCTTATCAGATGTAGGGAAATTCTGTGTGGCATGTATGTGTCTATGGCCGGTCCTTTCACCTAGGCCGTCTTCATGAACTTTTCATTCCCTCTGCCTGGTGGAAAGCCCACTGTGGGAGAAGCCTTCTTAAATGTAGCCATAAATAATTACCTCCCTTGGCGACCCAGAAAAGACACAAGTATGCAACCTGGCTTCACCAACCCTGGAAGTATAGCTCCCTCCCAATATGTAAACTTCTCTCTCTGGAGTAATGAGAAAGTTATCTCTGGAGGTCTCCAGTTTCTTTATCTAGAAAATGGAGATATTGATTGTTCCTAATTCAAAGAGCCATTGTGAATATAACAGTTAGCATATGTAAAGCACCTAGAACATAGCTTGGTGTGTAGTAAGTCATCATTAATACCTACCACAAGGTGAACTTACCCTTTGGTCCCAAAACAACAATTATATCAGTATATAATCAGGATACTGGGTTATTTGTTCTTCTGTGTCAGGGTGAGCAGTATAAGTGCTGGCCAATCCATGCTTAGTTAAGCCAAGCTGAGGCTGATCCTTTCTCATAGTCTTTCCTATAGATGAATCAATACCAATCCCCAGGACCTTCCTACTCATTTTCCATCTCATACCCTCACATTTCAGGTGAAGAACTGCTCAAACCAAAGATCACTGCAACTTAAACTCATTAAAAGTTCTCTCGGTAAATATTAAGATGAAATATGCATAGTTCCTAGACTAGCAGAGAAAAAAGGCATGGGCAGAATATACAGGTCTGGGCACAAGTAGGTTTATAGTTATAAGTACACAAAGCAGTTTATTCTTACATTATTATTTATTAATATTGTGTCATTTTCCATACAAACAACTGGAAAGTTACTTTTGGCCACTCCTGTATTGGTTCTTTTCCTTTTTCAAGAATCCAGACTAAAAGCTTGGAACC
This sequence comes from Artibeus jamaicensis, assembly GCF_021234435.1. Classification (NCBI taxonomy): domain Eukaryota; kingdom Metazoa; phylum Chordata; class Mammalia; order Chiroptera; family Phyllostomidae; genus Artibeus; species Artibeus jamaicensis. The sequence continues at coordinate 17,174,630 of NW_026522025.1, read as the reverse complement.
CAGAAGGCTAAAATCATTCCACAGATATTTGAATTATAGTTAATAAAATATTGTTTTGCCATTTCATTCAAGGAATCTATAAAACATTAACAATTTTAATTAAAAATAAATTCTAATTAATTATGGGTGATATCTTTATAGAACTTATTATATGCCATTAACATTTACCTTATTATAAAAATGATTACTTTCTTTGTTTGACCTTTCCCCTGAAAACAGCCTGGCCTAGCAATCTAAAAGAGATTAAACAAACATTTTTCCATTAGAGACCATGGGAGGACACACTCATAAAACTGAACAGCTGGTCACTATGGCATTTCTGAGCTACTATCCCTAACCGAGATGGATTTTTTATACCTCTGACTCTCTCTAGGTTTGCATGAGAGCATCACCTGGGAAACTTGCCGAGGTACGTTTTTAAAAGGTCTATTTATAAGGTTCTAATGCTCAGCATAGGAAACTCGGCATCCTTGTCCAGTGGGGAGCCTCAGGTATCTGTCCACACAAAGCAGTGCTAACTGCCACGTTCTCCATGCCCTCCCACCCCCACTTCCATGAGGCATCTTGCTATATCTTCTTACACTAGCAACAACAGTGCCTTACTTATTCTTTGCCATTGTGGTCTGCTTGGATTATTTTATATATTTCTCATAATATAATTATGAACTGACATTGTTAATAAGTGACCACATAGTAGATGAGAAAACTTGAGGGGGAAATAAATGAGAGGATACAAGGGGGTAGATTTCCATTCAGAACGGCCCCCTCAGATAATGAATTGTACACTGAGCAATAAGCACTGCCCTGCTCTGTTGCTCAGAGACAAGAAGAATGCATAGGAACTGGGAGGCTAGAGGAAATTTCTGGTTGGTGTGGGCTGCATTGCAGACAAGCTTGCTCGAGTCCTGACTATTGAGCATGGAAATTTATGTATTACTTTTCAGCATGCCAACTTCTTATCTGCCCAAGAGAATTTCCTTTTGAAAGCATACAAATAGAGTTAATAGAGTAAGAGATAGAGTGTTCTTTAAGCACTGCGCTCCCTTTTATCCTGATGATACAAAAGTTTCCTCTCTTTGAAAAAGCCATATTTAAGTGGTAGAGTTTCAGGCAACTATCTGGATTGCAGTTACTGTAAAAGTCACTTAGATAATCTGACCATACTGATCACAGATATTTCCTTTTTGTTATGAAAGGGAAAAATAAAAGAACAGACCAGTTGAAAAGCATTGCACCTCTAACTGTAGATTAGTGTATAAATCATAGCTCTATCATCTTGCTTGGTGACTCTGAGTCAGTTAACCTGTCTGATTCCCAGTCCAAAAAGCAAAGAACTTGGAAGAGCTAATTTAAGACTTCATGAGTCCATGTTCTACTAACTTATATCCCACCCTTAGCCTCATTATTGTTCTATCTTCTTACACTAGCAAAAACAGAACCTTTGCTTACTCTGTGTCATTGTGGTTTGCTCAGATTAATACACTTGTGAACTAGATGTTATTTAAGTGACCACATAACAGATGAGAAAACTGGAGATTTAGAGATACTTTGCAATTTGTTTAAGATTATGTGGCCAAGCTTGGATCTTAACTTGTCTGATTATCTTCCAGACATGTGCTCTTAGTTCCTATCTCTATCACCGCTCTTCCTTCTAAACAGTTAGTGCATGACCTCTCTCTTTATGTAATGTCTTCCATAGACTAGCATAAATTTACAGACACGTTTCAGAGAGCTGAGCAAAAAGGAACAGTACCAGGCATAGGCATATCATCAACGGTTATGATTAAGCTTAAAAATACAGCAAGAATATCAGAAATCTTTGTCTCTATCTCTATCTCTTTATCTTTATATCTACATCTATATTTATACACCATCTATCTATATAATATCTATATATATTCATCTTTATCGATCGATCTATTGTCTATCTTGCCATCTTTATATCTGTTTCCCTAATCTTTCTGTTGTCAAAGTGTCTGCAATATCCTGGAAAGTTGGTCATGACAATTGATTCAGTAAATATTCTTATGTGAGCCTAGGTAGATATTTAGAAAAGATACTGATGTTTGAACTCCCAAAATTAGAAATCAAATTCAGTCATCAAAGAAGAAATATTGTAACTATCACAAAAAGAGTCACAATTTTGTAAAAGTCAAAGATTCCGCCATTAAAAAAAAACCTCAGAAAATATTTTAGATTTTAGATCATCTATTTTTAAAAATAATGAACTTGTTTTTTTTTTCCACAAAGTTATGGGAAGATAGAAGACACAACTGATTTAAACCTGTATTAACAATGATAATTACTAGAGGAGAGACAAATTACTGCCCAGCACTAGTAAGAATGAAATCAGGCTCTTCACAGTAATATAGTAGATGAGTTACGATGCCCCAAATCCTGCTATAATATATGCATAGTATCCCCAATCTTACCACTTTTATCCCATGCATAGTGCATGGGAGTATAGACTCAAACTTGCAAGAGAGCCTATGAATTATTCAGAGAAACAAATCAACACTGCTGGATTCCTTTTCATATCTTTGGTGTTGGTTTTTTCAACATTTTCTATTGTACTTATAAATTCTACAATGCTTATCTTAAAATTAGATATACTACATAGTATTTCTCAATGAGAAACTACCTATTCTATCATGGCTGGGTGGCTCAGTGAGTTGGGAGTGTCATTCCATGCCCCAGAAGTTTGCGGGTTACACCCTCCCCCCCCCACCCTGTAGTCAGGGCACATACCCAGGTTGCAGGTTTGATCCCTGGTCAGATTAATGTTTGTTTCTCACCTCGAGATGATTCTCTCTCTCTCACTCTTGCTCTCGCTTTTACCTTCCTCTCTAAACTCAAAAAACATATCCTCAGGTGAGAATTAAAAAAAAAATCAACTCTAGAAAATACTTATTTTAGAAAATATCTATTTCTAAACAAACTGTAAAAATGATGTCTTTGTGTTTCTCTTTTTGTAACATGGGAACAATGTGCTGATCTGTAAGCTCTTGTGAGGGCAGGGACTTTGTTAATTTGGCGGATTTTTTAGGTGCCTAAAGTGGTACCTGGCACACAGTAGGCGCTCAAAAAATAATCAGTGGAATATTGAATAAATAATTATCAGAAAGATACATTTCTTTTCCCCTGAGTCATTTTGTGCCTAGTAAGCAAGTACAGATTTGCTATATTTAGAGCTACCTTGGTGTATAAAAATAAAGAAGAACCTGCTTGATGTCTCAAGGGACTGCTGTTGCCAAATCCAAAAAGCGTGTTACCCAGGTATTAATCCTTAAAAGTCCCAGAATAGTAAGTAATTTGTTCCAATGTTCTAGTCTCTCTGCCAATGCATAAAGTAACCTGTAGCCTCACTCAAGAAAGTACTCTAGCCAGGCTATTTCAGATAGAAGTAAGAGAGCCCATATCTATCAGCTTAAGGAAATAAAGGGTTTTATTGTCCAGCATTGTCCAGTGGCCACTTAGAGCAAGCAAGGGCAGGATGGATAAGCAGCCATAGCCAGGAACCAGAACCTCTTCATCTTCGGAAATGTGGGCTTTGTTCTCTCACCCATGGAAATGCTCTGATTGGTTTCTCTCAGCCTAGTGTTCCCACAGTGGCTACCAAAGTGCCGAGCCCACATGGGTGTGCTGTAAATGTTTTTGAGTGACTGAATGGCATGTCTCTGATTCTCCATGAATATGGAGAGAAATGACTGCATGGAATGGTTTTCGATTCCAGCATCACTGACTGTCAACTTAAATCTCTCCTTCACAGTTTCAAATTCTTAGGAAAGAATCTGGTTGACTCAAGAATGGATTGACTCCCTCTCGGGTAAGGGTCTCTTTTCTAATCAGCTCTTATTAGGGAGCCCTATCCCGCTAACTGGGAGGTGTGCTCTCAGAAAAGGGTGCATTACCCGAGCAAATGTTCAAGAAATGTCTGCTGAAAGAGTGGTTGAGTGTTTGCAAACATGGCTGTAATAATTTCTCCCTCCAGGGCCCTTTGCAGTGTGGTGTCACTGCTTCTCCTTTTAGGAATGAGAGTCTATTTCCTGTCTCTTGATTCTGGGCTAGCTTTATGACTAGCAGAATGTGGGGTAACTGATTGTGTGAGAATTCTTAACTCTATTTCTGAAGAGGTTTGAGCATACTGCCACCCCCATGTTAAGACCCCACAACTGCCCATTGGATACAGGGGGTCCTATTGTGAGCCAGTAGTGCAAACAAGGTTATAGTGGGCTTTCCAGCCCCTGCTGAATTGCCAAATGACTGCCACCACATGAATGACTTCAGATGAGTCCAATGGGAGTACTGGGAGCAAGGAAAATGGTTTATGTCTTAAGCTTATATGTTTGGGGGTGATTTATTACACAGAAATGGATAAATGATACACATTTTCATAAATTTTAGCAACTTTCTTTGTTCTTGACTGAGAAGGAACTAAAACCTGAATCCTGTATTGGTACCAAAGCTTTCATTTATAAATTGACTACTTATCGAGGTCATCCTTATTTAAAAAAAAAAAAAACATAAAACAAACAAAAAAAACTGGCAAGGAATTGAATTTATCCCTGGCACTTCAATAGAGAGAGAGGCAGGTTTGTACCCTGGTTCTCTAGCTATTCTAATACTCAAGCTCCTGGACCGCAGTTGAATGATCTGTTAATGGGAACAACAAAACATGTTGGACAACATTTCAGGGAAAACCGTGACAGTCATCCACTCACAATATGCACAGCCATTGGCTGGGGGGTGGTCTGTGTCTTATGAAAATTAAATTCATCTATATAAAATGTGTATGTTTGTTTTGTTCAGTACTATATCCTTAGTATCTAACACAGCATGCTTGGCACTCAATTATTGTTCAATAAATTTATTGAAAGAAAAAAATAAAATGTATATTAAATGTGTGGTACCACATAAGTGTTCAATATAGGCATACACTCAAAGCACACACTAAAGCCCTGTTCACCTCTGACGGGATTTTAGGAACTAAGTAAGTGAGGAAGCTTTAGGAACATAACTGGAAAATGAGAAAGTCCGTTTGTGGTCCGCTCCCCAGCAGGAGAGAAATCAGCTCTGCCACCCGAGCCAGGTGTTCCTGAGCAAATGGAAGTGGCAGTCCAGTGCTCCTTGAGACAAATGACACCCGACACCATCTAGTATACCATTCCCCTGTGCTAGGTCCTGGGAAGCTTGATCCCATAACAAACTCTTTGAAACTTTGGTGTGGTGACTGATCAAATTTGGAAAGTGCCACCTAGTACAGAACCTCTGCAATGTGAGTAATTTACACCAGCATATAGGAAGGCCCTGAGAAATCCTGCAGTAAAAAACTAACAAAAATGACACCAAACCTTTTTAAACAGGCATTTCCTTTTTTTGTTTTAAATTTGAAGTGATTTTCACCATATAATGCCTTCTAACACACCACAGAACTAGTATTTATGGAGACACACTGAGAGAGGCCCCACTTTATAGAGGACACTGAGGTCTGGCGTGGTGGGGAGGCAGGGTCTTGTACACGGATCCCAGGCTAGACTTTCCTGTTCAGGTGCAGCACTAGCCAGCCCCTTCGCTTGTCTTCCCTGGTAATGTGTTTCCAGATAAATCCCTTTGGAGGCACCTCTTACTTCTTATTTCTCCTGCCATAGGCAACCATCCTCTTAAAGCAAGTAAGGGCCGTGGAATTCCTTCACCGCCCTGCTCCACAAAAAGGAAGTAGCATATCCATTTTGCCAAGTGCAAAGCGATGACTTGGCTGGTTCCATCTATCTCTGTTAATGACCTAAGAATGCTGTCCAGGCTTATTTATTACAAGCAGGGCACAAAGGAGAACTGCAGGGCTCCTCACAATCTGGATATTTGCATAGGCCCCGATTCACCCAAGGGAGCTGTGTTCTTTGGCCTAGTTGGGTTTTCCTGAGTAGTCAGATATGACCAGTGCATTTTAACCCACTAGGAGAAGAGTAAGAGAGGAGCTTAAGGGAAGATGGTGAGGGTCTTAAGGGACATTTGAGAGGCAGGACAACTTAGTGATGGAGACCATGGGTCCTCCAGTCAATCACACTCGGGTTTGAATGCCAGCTCTAATTCTAGGTAGGATTACCTAGGTAGGGCAAATTACCGAACATTTTTAACCTTTGTTTTCTTATCTGCAAAAGGGAGATTATAAAAATTTATACCGCATGTAGTTACTGTGGGTATTAAATAAAGCCATGTATATAAAATATTTAATACAGAGTCAGGCTCAGTAACACAGAGTCAGTAACACAGAGTCTACTATTGTTATTAGTAGAAATGTTATTACAATGACTACTGAATTTCCTTAAAATATCTATTCATTCATACAGCAAATATCTAAGCCCTTTTTACATGCCTGCCATGGTGTTAGATGCTGAATATACAGACAAAAATAATATGCTGCCTTTCTGTTAAAAGGCTCACTTTGTAGTAAAGACAGACAGCAAACTGACAATGAGCCCACTGGCTGTAGGTGCTCTCTCTGGTAAAGGGAAGCTAATGGAGGAAGGACACAAGGTTGCAGGCAGGAAGAGGTGTGCTTCAAGGGGCTGGGACTCTACACCCCAGTCTTGGAGGATTAACTAATTAAAGTAGCTCGTAAAGAGCTCGCCAACTAGAAGGTGCTTCATACCTAGTGGCCATATATAGTAAGAAATTAGGATTTAGACAGGTGAGGCAAAGCTGAAGCCGTATCAGGAAGATGACCGCATTGCGGGGAAGGCATGGGGTCGAGGAGAGCTGACTGATCCTGCAGGACATTTCTTCACAGCTGAGGCAGAGTAGAGGTGAGCCTGGCCCAGTACACAGAGTCTCCGTCACACAGAGGCTTTTATTTCAAGTAGAAGCATTTGGCTATTTACTTTAAAAGCTTATGGGGACCATTAAATAAAGTCTAAGCAAGGGAAGGAATGTATATAGACTTGCATCTTGGGAGATCATTTCAACAGAAGCATGGAGCTTAAACTGTAGAGTGGGAACAGGAAAATGGTACTGAGTCAAACCCGACTGGAGTAAATTCTTCTCCACGAAGCCTTCCACGTACCCAGGCGATGCTAAATCTCCCCAGCAGTGTGCCACACGCTTCCCAAAACCTAACATCACAGTGACGGACACACCTTCCCCTGCTGTGTATTGGGTTCCAAGTGCTGAAGAAGCATTAACTGGCACCCAGACATCTCTCTCTCCTCCACAGTTCAAGACAAAGGTCCCCTAAATATTTGCTGAATGCCTGAAAAGACACAGTCCCAAACTTGTTGCATCTGTAGATTACTTTCTCAGCCAGAACTCCATTCCCATCCATTCTGACCAACGTCTCTTGGATCTAACCTATAGATCAAACCAGAGTAGGGTTGCCAGACAGAATACAGAATGCCCAGTTAAATTTAAATTCAGTTAAGTGACATATCATTTTTTGGTGTAAGCATGTGTCATAAAATTTTTGATATCTACTCACATAAAAAATGTACTTCTTTATCTGAAATTCCCATTTACCTGGGAAACTCTGTATTTTTATTTGCTAAATCTGGCAGTACTACAGCAAAGACATTAATGTTAATCACGTCATTCTGGAAATGGCAGATTCGTATTCCTCCCTTCTCTGACACTTTATTCTCCCTTTTAACTCCCAAATTAATTCCTAAGCATTCTCCTTTCTAATTTACAGCTACAGTGATGAATAACCACATTTCCAAATCACAAATCTGGACATATTATAGGACACATGAACTAGAATAAAGGTTTATTCCCCCAACTCTGAAACTGGTAAATTTTGCGTGGAATTTCTTTATATCTCACTCTTGTTACTTATAAAATGTGCTTAATGACACATCACAGGGTTATGACAAAAATTAGAAATAATATGTTGAAGTGTCCCACACAGGAACTTAAATACAAGAGATTCATTGAACTAAATCTCTTTAGGCACTTACTCTGTGCCAGGCAGACACTGGGGATTCTCCCTGCACTATGGATTTTAAAGTTTGGGTAGGGATGCTTACAGAAACTATATGATTAATATGGGAAGAAAGGGCAAAATAATGGGGCCTTTAAAATACATAGGCAAGTTGATTACTATACCCATCGACTTTCCAGTGCTCACTTTTGTCTTATTTACACATGTGCACACACAAACATACATACAAACACACATGTTAATCATCATGACTGACAACAGCTCAGAATGTTAGGTATAGAGACTTTAGCCAAGAACCAGCAAAAGCAACAAAGAAGTGACCAGCCAGGCTATGTCAACAGGCATAACTCAGTACCATATTTCTAATCTGCTTGTGCCATTGCAGGATGACTCTACTCTGTTCCAAGTTATTTCCTGAATACCAGTCATCTCCTGCCATACTCAGGTCCTCTAACACAAGAGCCAAGTATGGTGCCATTGCCACCTGTGTTCCTGGCTCCTGGGACAGGATACCAAGTGCTGTACCAGCTCCCGGCTGAGGAGAGGTAGTGCCTTTTTCCATTAGTTCTCAGACAGCTGCACTCATCATCTACCTGAGGGGCTGGCCTGCTCTGCCATGCCCTGGTCTATTCATCCATTGGTGCCAAGGGTCCCCTGTCCAACTTCTGAACCAAACCTGATGGAGGCAGGGAGGATATCAGCTGGCTCTGACCTACCAGCTAGTGAGGCCTCTAATTTGTGTTGTCTGAGTCAAGGGTACCAGGGAGCAGTGATATTGTCTCCCTCTGGCTCTCACTGACTGTGTCCCATCTGTATTTCTAGTCTGAGACTGCCTCCTGATTTGGCTTCATTCTACTGCTGAGACCCTGAACACAAGTCACTATCTACTATCTGCCAACATCCTCTCATCTTTCCTGGGGTCTCAACCCTCATCTAATACAAATAACTGCCTTTTATTGTGAGTTCCTGTGTGAGGTATTTGATGTACAGGATATTACCATATTTAAATTACATCACAGCCTTAAGAGGCAACTACTATATCCTGCTTTTTTCTTTCTTTTATTTTTATTTTATTTTATTTTTAAATATATTTTATTAATTATGCCATTACAGTTGTTCTATTCCCCCCTTCATTCCCCTCCACCCTGCACACCCCCTCCCTCACCATTCCCCTTTAGTTTATGACCACGTGTCTCAAGTTCTTTAGATTCTATATTTCCCATACCATTCTTGCCCTCCCCCTGTCTATTTTCTACCTACCATCTATGCTACTTATTCTCTGTACCTTTTCCCCCTTCTCCTCCTCCCACTACCCTGTTGCTAACCCTCCATGTGATCTCCATTTCTATGGTTCCGCTCCTGATCTAGCTGTCCTCTTAGTTTGCTTTTGTTTTAAGTGTGGTTCTTAATACCTGTGAGTTTGCTGTCCTTTCACTGTTCATCTTTTTTATCTTCTTCTACTTTTTAATGCAAGGAATCCAAAGCTCAGAGAGATTAAATTGCCCCAAGTCACAGAGCTAGTTAGAGAGGAGCAAGAATTAGAACCTAAGTCCTTTTAATTCCAAGACCCAAATTCCTTTCATTGTGTCTAACTCACATTTAACTAGAGTAGACTTCTCCAAATTATGCAAGCCACTCACATTCACAAAGCAGCCCCCAGTTGGATTTGCATATGGCCACTATCGAGGGCCTTGGTCTCCATGCCCTGACCACCAGATAGAACCACATGGGGCTCAGTCCTGGCTTCCTCGCCCAGGCTCCTAAGGAATTAACATTAGGCTTGATGGCCTTCCCATTCAAGGGTCACCTCTGTAGCTGGGTTGGTCTCCTCCAGCTGCAGGCTTCCCATTTCTATTTTTAGCTCTGCCCTGGCCTGCCTGCCAGTCAGCTCCCAACATATCTCATGACAGATTTTCCAGAATGGTAGATGGTTGGCCCTTAGCTCTGGGGCCTAAAGCCAGAGCAAAGATGAATGGAATCCAGCTTCCTAAGTAATAGTAGTGAACTGGGGAAATGAAGATTAAGTTTGAAGGGAGGTTCTGGTCCAAAGGGATGGAGCAGAGATGAAAAATGAGCAAAAGGTGGGAAATGAAGGTTGAGGCTGCAAGTGTAACAATACAGACAAGACACAGAGAAAAATCCCCATTGCATAGATACAATTTTGTGAAAGCTTTGTGGTCTAGGCTGTTGTTCAGACGGAAGTCACCGTTGTAATATATGACTATCATTGCCTTTTGAAATACTAGGAAATATAAAGTGGCAAAGGGCATAAAGGAAGGTTCCCTTTGAGCATGTACACAAATTTAACTCTGCTCAGGCCCAGGGCAGGGTTGAAAGAGGGTCCACATCTTTACCATTCCTGTGGTTCAGATCTTCTGTGCTCCTGAGGCAGTGATTGAATCCTGTAACTAACGACAGCACTTCACCGAGCAGCCCACGTCTCCAGGCTGCTGCCATCTCCCCCCAAAACAGGTGGGTTCTTTGAAGGGACAGACACAATGTACTATTAGCACTGTTCCAGTGAAACATAGAAATTATGCCATGAAAACTTAATTGCCACTTTTTCAGTAATCAGCATTAACATAGTGAATATTTAAAGCTACAACAGATTGTGTGGCAGCCAAGAGTTAGGCAGCAGTGACTTGTAGAGAGCTGAAAAATGAAGGCCCAGGGGGACTGCGGGGGACTGCATTATTCCGGCCCTTCTCTGATCTGTGTGTAGAAAGGCCCATACTAGTGGGGTTTGCTAATCTCAAGGCACATTCACACTGCCAACTTCATTGACTTCCCTTTCCTGAGGTGCTTCAGGTACACTTTGATTGAATGAAACTCAATCAATTCAGTTTTGAATAAATATGATTTGGCTAATGCTGAGGTAAAAAAAGACATAGCTCATGTCTTCAGAAAGAAATTTGTAAAGGTACTTTATTGGTGATGAAAAGTACAATGATGACCACAGTTAGGATATCATATAACAAGGACATAGGACAAATTTGGTTTGATTCCTGACTTTAAAACTCTTTAGTGATTTGGCCTTGGGTAAGTTACTTTTTATTCTGATCTACATTTTTCTAATCTTTAAAATGAAAATAAGATTATAGACTTAACAAGGGTAGAGGGAGTATTAAATATAATCATACATGACCTATCACAGACTAGCTATTTGTTAAATGGTTTTAGCCAAATTATAAGACAAAAAAAAAGAAACAAAAGTGCCATAAGAAAAAATACTGCCCTTCTAAACAGAAGGGCAGTGCCCTGTGAAGACAAATAAGGGTTCATGGAGGAGGTTATATTTGACATGGACCTTAAGGAACAGGTAGACATTTTACAGGTGAGAGCTTTTAAAAATCTTGGGTGCTCAAAAAGTAGCAGTTGGATAAATGGATTAAAGCATGAAAGTGGGGGATTATTTTTCAGGCAGAGAAAATTAGGAACGATAGTGTGCCAATGTGGGAATTGTTCAATGAATACCAGAAGTATTCATTTGGACAATAACGTATTTCAGAGAAGGGGAAGAAGTCAGAAAAAAGCAGATCAGGCACATGTTGTAGTGAATGTGCGTGCCAGCCTCGGTGGCTGATCAATCAATAGTATAAGGACTAGAGGAGCCACTGGAAATTTCTAAGCAAAGTAGAGTCACATTTGCAGGTGGCAGTCATGAAGAAGAGATTTAAATGAGGAAGGACAGGAAGCGAGGATGTGGGTAGGAGGCTGTTATACTAGCTCAGGCAGGAGACAATGGGGTCCATGTTAGGGTGCTAACAGTAAAAGTAGAAAAGGTAGACAAATGAGAGAGACACTATAGAACAGAAACCACAGCAATGGATAAGGAGACTGTGGGTCAAGATGTGCTCTACTTGTAATTATTATGGGTGTCTGAAATGATGAGCAGAAGGAAAGAGCCAATAACTCGATTTTCAGAGTAGAGAAGGAATCACACCATTAGAAAACGAGAGGACATATTGTCATGAGGGAAATGGGGACCAACAGAAAAAGAGCCTCACTGACCTTTATAATACAGTACCTATGAGGTTGGGTCAGGGCACACCCTGAGTGGGTTGTCATAACCCACCAACCATACCTTCCTGGGCTATACACAGGGTTACCTGCAAATGTAGATTTGAAGTACTTGAATTGGATTGTGTATAACCCTCAACTCCTAGAAACCAGGTTTGTGACCACTGAGCATTTGCTGTCATGCATAAAGCTTCTCGCTTCTCCCTGAGACCTTATAACCACTGCTGATTATTCAGGCAATCCAGATATGTTGGTGACTTCTAGAGAGGACGGAGGGACCCAACAACCAGGGCACACCCACAGGCACAGGCTCCAAAGTGAAATGTTCAAAATGAACAACTAAGGTATGAGAAATGAGTGGGAGAACTTTTATTTTTAATGCACAAAGAACTGAAGGAAATATTAATAGTTAATACTCACACCGAGATGAGCCTCTGGCCTGGGGCTCGCACATCAGTGAAAGAAGGTCCCTGTTGGAAGAACAGGACTGCACAGGTGGATAGGCTGGCCATGGCACCTGCACTGGGAGTCACTTTGGGGGCATTGCCACAAGCTAGCATTTACACAAAGTAGGTGTACACAGTAAATTATGTGATATTAAATAAGCTAACCCACACAAAACACACTTGTGACTTATAACAATCCCCTCTGAGGAACTGCTTAGTTAAGACAGTACAAATTATTTATATAGTATGTAACTACAGAAAAAAAAATAGTACAGCTAAGACTTCTCCTACCCCCGGCCTGAGGCCTTCACTAACCACATTGAAAAGTAAAGAGAGACATTCAGACCAGATTGGATAACAAGTTGGTCAAAATTATTGAACTTATTAATACTATTTATAGCCACTATGATTATTAATATTTTCCTAGATGTATACTGTATATGTATTTTATAAATATACTCATATTATGAACATCTACTCATTTGTGTGTATGCATTTATTTATTTTACTAAAAACAGGATAATCAAAAAGGTTTGGAAATTATAGCTGTCAATGATTATTCCAAAATATTGAGACTGAGTTTTTGAGAGAAAATTTAGTAGAAAAAAATGGAGATGCGGGAAAACCTGATGTGCACTGGACAACCAGAGGAAACATGTTACTGTTAGGGCAGGGGTGTCAAAGTCATTTTCACTGGGGGCCACATCAGCCTCACGGTTGCCTTCAAAGAGCTGAAATAATTCTTGGACTGTATAAATGTAACTACTCATTAACTGTTAATAAGTTGAAATTATATTCGGCCCTTCGAGGGCAAACATGAGGCTGATGTGGCCCCCAGTGAAAATGACTTTGACACCCCTATATTACAGGAAGGAAGAATGCAGAGAGAGGAGCTGAGAATATTGAAACCAACGAAAACTCATGTCTTAATTTTGCCCAGAATACCTGACTAACGAGGAAGGGACTGATCATTTGCTGGAACAGAAATGTCCCACTTGGGGGCTCCCTTAACAAAGCTGCCCTTTGGCTGAAGGGTTTCCAGCCTTTTCCGTGACATAATGGTACCAAGGGCCAGAAAGGAAGCTCTTTAATGGATGCCATTTCATATGGCATGGCGTGCTTTTCTTTTCTCCTCCCACCACCAAGAAACTGTTGTGATAGGCACATTTTTAGAATACTTAAAAATAGATTACAGTTAGTGGTGAAACACATAAGCCAGAGAAATGCTGGGCAAGTGTGTGCTTCCAGCTACACAGCCCAAGGCTGCCGGGTATAAAAATACTCTGTCTCCCATTTGGCTAAGTGAGGCTTTAGCAACTGGTAATTTTTGCATGTCCTAGTCACTGCTAATTGTTGAATTAGAACATCTGTCAAAAGTAGGAATATTTTCCTCAGAGCACAGAGCAGGGAAAATTAGCTCTTCTCTAAGGCAGCACAAGGCGGATCACGACTGTGCCCACTGCCAGCAGCTAATATTCCCTCTCTCTGCCCATTGTTTTCAAACAGGAAGCCCGCTGAGTGGCTTCTGACCACCCTCATTAGAAATCACATGGGGATTCTGCAGACTCTGGATTCACCCAGGCAATGGCAACTTAAAAATGTCCAAAAAGAATCAAGAATTAGACTGCACATGATTTAACGAGGTGCCTGTCTCCAACCAAGAACACAGAAACTGTTCCAGCTTAGCCTTGCCCCAGGAAATATGAGTTCTATTTACTGCTTAACTCCACAGAGTCAGGAGATAATAGTGTATGTGGCTTTGAGCAATTCTCATACCCTCTCCAAGTCCAAGTTTTCCCACCTATAAAATAAAGGGACTTTGTTTTAAAGGGTCTCCAAACTGTGAGATCTTCAGAACACTAGTGCTTCCTCAGAGCTGTCTTAGAAGTTATCTCTGAGGTGGCTGGTTGAACAGGACCCAGTCCCTCAACTCCACTTCAGTGAGCTCAGTTCTTCTTTCATCTATTTTATATACTTGCGTTCAGTATTCAATAAGCAGAGGAAGTGATTTGACAGCTAAAACAATAAGTGGATCGGAAAGGTCCCTGCAGAGATCAGCTATGACAGAGCAGAGAGGATCATGCAAAGCTGGACCACCCAGAATATACCATATGTGGCTAGACTAGAGGGAGGGCCTCTCCAGACACACTAGCCTCCTTACAATCCTCAAACACAGCTCTGCAGATCCTCTCACCCTTTATCTCCTTCCATTCTCCCTGCTGTTAATTCCTTCCCTATTCCTTTGACCTAAATGTGTTGTCCTTCTCATTCAAGGCCCAAATAAGGTTGCACATGAAACATGAACCATCCATACCAGTCTCTCCCATCTCTTTCATGTCTGAGGACTAGAGCCACTGATTTCTGCCCAGGTCATTTGCCCCCAGGATGCCTTACATTATCTAAAGTCTTATTTTCCTACCAAGAATGTAAACCTCTTGAAGGGTATGAGCGGTATTTAATTTTGCATACCGATGGAGCCCAGCACATGATAGGATTAATGGAATCTGGGTGTTTGAGTGGTTGAATAACTTGATTCAATAATTACACTTATAGAAGTAAAATTAAAATTAAATCTCTGGTACCTCATGAGATCCAGAACCAGATCAAACTTTTTCAGCATTTATGCACCCAAATTATTCTTCCAACCACCCATCCTTTCATGCAGAAAAATATTTACGGACCTTTCAGTACCATGGACTTTCTTTTACTCTTCTATTTGTTGCAAATTTAATCATCAACCCAATTTCGCCAATGTGAAACTCTTTTTCATCTTCACATACTTAGGGAATCCACTCCCTCCTCTTCATCCCAGCTAGCATTTCTCTTGTCAAAACTGTGTCATCAGACTAGAATTACTGTTTTAGCCTCTTATCTTAATTTCCCTTTTCTAGTTTGGGTCTTCTCAAATCTCTTCTTCATGCGGCCTCCAGATTCATCTTTCTAAAATACAAATACAACTGCACCATCCTTCTGCCTAGTGCAGTTTATTTGTTCTCGATATGTATAGGTCAAACATGGTAGGGTATGAAATGCCCTAGATAACCTGGCCATGTGTAATTCTCTCTGACTCAAGTCCTGCTTTTCTGTCCTTTTTAGTTTTGCTCTGCCTGGCATGCCCAGAACTTCTCTGCCCTTCTTCATTTGGGAAGTTCCTCCTCATTCTTTAACAGGCAAATTTCCCTTTCTTTAAGAACTTTTTGCTTAATCTCAAAGGCTGATGAGCTATATGGCTTCTCAGCTAGTTATGTCTTAAGCATAGAATGAACTAAACATTTGTTAAATAAATACAAATATAAATCGAAATATAAAGTGTATGTAATGAATACAACTACATATGTACTATATGTACAAATACAAATATAAACCATGGTTACATATCTTATATTTCTAAAGTGCTTCACAGGTAACAGTGTATTTACATCCATCACCTCCTTTGAACCTTATTTTATGAGAAAGTTAAAGTAGGAATCATTTGTTTTACTTACTGAGTGATAGGAAACCAAATGAGTTTCTGAAAGTAATGAAATGAGTAAGTGGCAGGTAGGAGTTCAAAGTTTGTAAGCAACGATCCAAGTCCAGTACACAGAGCAGTGCGTGGTGCACAGGAGTGCATAGGTAGTGGCAGCTGTCATTGTCATTAATACAATGGTCTAGGTATTCCATCACAGTCCCACCCCCAACCCCACACTGACACTATTGGGCTGGGCCAGCAGTCTATTTGGCTTGTTTCAGGCAAAAACAACCACTCTTGTCCTCCACAGAACAGATTCATGCCCAAAACTGACTCAAAATCAAACCTGCTGTTAGGAGACCATGTGGTAGATGATTGTTTTAGGACCACATACTACAATCCTAACGTCCCTGTGAGGTGTCTGATCTCTCCCATCATTATTCTATTCTGTTAATCATTGGGCTTGTATTTTAGAGCCTAGTTTGCTTCCCCCCCTTCTTTTTCTTTGTTTTCTTTTCTCTCTCTCTTTTTCTTTCTTTCTTTTAATTTTTTTAAAATAATTACCTTTGGGTCATACCTGGAAGTAAGGAAATTAGAGGATGTATGTTCATAGCAAATGACTTTGCACTAGATGTGCATGTGTGTGTTCCTGAAAAGTAATGTGAATTAAATTCTGATAAATCAAATCCTATTTTAAATGCCTGAAAGAAGCTCCATGTTTAAAGGACTCCTCTGGGAAATTATTTTATGATATAAAAATTCACTTCATCTTCCTAATCTGTCTACATACTTGAATTTTCAGATAAATTTATTAATTGGTGCATTCTAAATATACAGATTCAAAAATAAATATTTGTGGGCTATTTACCATGTAACAAACATTGTTGGTGTTGAGGACATAGCACCTTAAAGGACTTATATTCTACTGAGTAAGAGACAGTAAACTGTAGTTACACAATCACTTATTTATTTATTTTTAAATTTTTGTTGTATTTTTATTACTATTCAACCCCTTTTACCCCCTCCCCCTGTAATCACCATGCTGCTGTCCACATCCATGAGTCCTTTTTCCTTTTTGCTCCATCCCTCCACCTCCTACCCTCCCCCCTTTAGCTGTCATCTGCTCTTCATCTATAAATCTGTCTCTTTTTTGCTTGTTAGTTAAGTTTGTTCATTAGATTCCACATATGAGTGAAGTTATATGGTATTTGTCTAAGTTAAATAAGCCAGTCAGTGAAATACAAATACTGGTCACTTATGTATAAGTGTTGTATGTAACATAAAGGAAAGCATCAGTACTCAGGCAGTTTGTAACAGAGATAGACTAGATTTCAGCAGGGTGTCAGGGGAGTCAAGGACCTGAAGAGGAGCTGGGAGTGAAGAGGAGAGATGGGGGGGAGGTGAAATTTGAGGCTAGAAATGTAAGTAGGAGTCAGATCTTGGCTTGGAATATACCTGTAATAAAATGATGTCCAGGCTTTTTAAGTCACACCTTCCCATGTGGGAAGAAGCAGTTCTTGACTGTTAGCTATGTCTCCAGCTCTTCCCTCCTCCATTTACCATGCCTGACTAATGCAATTCTGGGAAAAGATCCACTGCAAATGTTACCCTCCCAGATAGTTCTGTTTGCTAAGTATTTAGCCAAGACCGGCATTCTTTCAAAATGACCCAAAGATTGCTATTAATCTCCTCCAATATTTAGATTGAAATCTATTGTTTGAAATTCATACTAAAAAAACCACATCCAAATTATTTAGCTTATTTCTTGAAAGTCTGGTCCCTTTTTAGAACACATTCATGGATCCTACACTATATTGGGGTTCAGAGGTCATATTTTCACTAAATATCAGGTCTTGTAATCTGGTCAGAGATTTTTTGTAAATTTATTCATTTTTATTAGACAAGGGAGCTTTAAATTAGCCTTTATTGAATAATCACTGGGGCAGATATTTTCTGTGGCCTACCCAATATCTCCTTTGCCTACCCCATATCCTTCCACATAACTGACAGAACCCTATTGTGTCAGGAATATGACTGAGATCCCTTTATCTCATATAAGTCAGACCATTCGTTGCCCCAGCCAGGTGATGAGTAATGATGATTTTATTTCCCATGGCCATCGATTGGGCTAACGGAGAGGATGTGACTCAGTTCTGTCCAATGACCTATAAAGCATACTCTCTGCTAGGGGAGGATTCTATTTCTGAATACAAAGCCCAAGTCCCCTGAAGAGAAGATTTTTAGTTCTTTTTTTTCACTTCTTTTGTCTTGAAACTGAAGTCAAAAGTTGTGGAATGTCATCTTATGATCATGAAGTAACAACTTTAGGATAAAAGAAAATGTTCCACTGCTGGTAGAAAGAATAGGAAATTTACATCACCTTTACTGAGCAGCTCATCCAGTATCAGTGATTTTCTCTTTTGGTATTTCGCCATCAGAAAAAAAAGAGGACCCTATTTTTTTTACACACATGTGCGTGTGTTGGGTTCTGTTACTTGCTGTTGAAAGCATTCTTAAATATACAATAACCACTTGACATTAATATTATCCTCATTTTACAAATGGGAACTGAGTCTCTGAGCAACTGACCAAGTTCATACAACTAAAGAACGATGGCCCAGTCTTGTATATATTCAAAATTCAAGCCCTTTCTATTACAAAGCTACTTTATAAAAGTATAAATTCAAACTATTTTAATTACATAGTTTAAAAAATCACATTTATCAAGAATCATTAAATTATATGGAAACAGAATTACACTGAAAAACTGATTTTATTAACATATTAACACAAGGCTCTTTTTTAAAAGGAAGCCACAATACGATCTCTCAATATACCGGACATGGGTCAGGTGAGCTTATATGACCACCTGGGGCTAATAACGACTCCAGCTTGTCCAAGGTACTCAATAATTACCACTCTCCAGTCCTGATGTGGAGTACTTTATATATATATACAGCATGAGATTCTTATAACAACCCTCTGAAGGGTAGAATAAGTATGTCCATTTTACTGATAAGAAAACTGAGACAATAATCCTAAGGTCATTGGAGGCATTTAAACTTAAGCTTGAATTTAGAGTACATGCTCTCGTGTTCTGTGTGCCACAGCTTTCATGCACACAATAACACTCCTTCCCTGGAGCCCTGGTTGAGCAATCCCAGATACATGGCTATTTCCTTAGAATGCATCCTGGCATTCATCAGTGTTAACAGTAGCAGAAAACATGATAAGCTGCATAGGCATTACATAATAAAGTGAAAAAGATATGGACTTTGGAACCAAGAAGATCTGGGTTTGAGCTCTGACTTTGTCATTTTTTGCTGTGACAATAAGATAATTATGTATGCTGAACTTATGTGTCCCTCCCATCTATATATGAGGAATTACAATGCTAAAAAGTAGAATTGTTTTGAGGACCTAAAAATATAATATAATAAATTAGTCTCTCTTTCCATATTCTCTGTAGATGCTATAGCAACTGCATTATTTCAGTGGCACCAAAATGCTAAAGCCCATTCTTAAATACTTAAGAATCAGGAAGTATTTACAAGCCTAGAATTGGTTTACATTTTTCCTGAGGGTAGTTTTGTAAATTATCCATTTCAGTGTTTGCTGCCTATTCCCCAGCAGATCATTAGAGAATATTTATTTTGAACATATGAGTGGGAAGTTAAAACTCATTAAGGCAGATTAAAATGGTAGTGGTGATTGAGTGGTGGGTGATAAGATTAAGCTGCCCCCATGCTGTGGATAGCTTCTCAAATTTTAGACTGGCCTTGGTTGAATACATCAAATAAGACCATATATATGTGCCCTGGTGGTTTAAAGTTCTGGTTTTTAAATAGCCAACCATTTGTTGAGTCTGCATAAGAATTACTTGAAAACTTGTTAAAAATAGAGATTCATGGTGCTCCACTGGGAATTTTGATTTAGTATTCAAATCTATACATTTTATTTTTAACAAGTATTTGATATCATTTATTATCCATACATTTTTTAAAACATTGGCTTAAATTATAATATGGATTTTATTTTACTCTACTTTCATTCTTGTTTCTATGGGGACATTAATATATAAATATCTTTGTATTTAATTGTCTCATATTTACCAAACACTGTCTCCAGAATCACACCAGAAAGGATTATATAAGGAAAGCAAATAGCATTACATGAATGAAAACATTTATAAAATATCAAGAGATCAATAAGAAAAATGCCCTGTGGGCCAGAGAATTTACTAATTACCCTATGTTCCCAATAAAATGACCCCTGAAAACAGTATCGAGCCAAAAGGGCTACACATTTCTTGCCTTCCCAAGGCCCTTGAGAGTGATTGTATATAACCTTTCACTAGAAGACAGCTGTGTTTATTTCTCACTTGGGCATTCTCCATGAAAACATTATTCCAGAATCACTGCTGCAGAAAGGAAATTTCACCCTGGCAACCAGAAGGAGCATGAGCTGTGATTGGAAGTAAGAAGAACTCCCATTTCATCAAAACCCATTAAGATCCCCAAATCTATGACCTCCTCCTTTTATACTAGTTCATTATGGCCAAATTCCATTTGGTTGTAGAATGTTTTATGGGAAAAAAATTAAATAAGGAATCCCTATAGCTACAACATGAAATAAAAGCATAGCTATACTATTTAAAGCAATGGTGGCAGGTACAAAACCTGCCTTTTCCCCTTGAGAAACACTCATACATAGCTGTTTTATGGATTATTTCCCCCATTTTACAGTACAAAAACAACTGTGGTGGGCCTATCATCCCAAGCTACCTTTGTCTCCCTCCTAACCAAACAAGAAGAGTACATGTCCAAAAACATTGTCACTAGCAACTATAATTTTCTCACTCTTAGGTCATCTCAAGCAAGATCCATCCATAACTTAGTATTTTTCCACTTTTCTTCTCAAAATTTATATTTTTCTGTCTCACTGGGCTCTTAAAACAATTTGACAACCTTCTTTTGGAGCCTTAATTAATAGCCTCTCTCTGTCCCTTCAATGATGAATCCAGTTTTTGCCATACTTCCAAACCCTACATCAAGCCCATCAATATCCATAAATCAATGGTTCTCATAGTGTGGTCTCCAGACCAGCAGCATCAGCACTGTATACTGCAAAGCAAGTTCTCGGGATGCACCTCAGACGTATTGAGGAAGACATTCTGGGGATGGACCAGAACTCTGTGGTGATCCTGGTGCACACTGCAGTTTGGGAACCCCTGCTCTGAATCACTCTCAACACGAGTCTATCATATTTTACTAAGAAAGCAGATGCTTCTTCATAACTGTGACCTCATTACCACAGATTCTCATTTGTCATTTCCCTATTGGTCTTTCTCCCTGGACTGCTAAATCTTTGATGATAAAAATAATACCTTGCTCATTTTTGTTCTTATATTCCCAGGTCCTAGTACAGTGCTTAGCACATATTAATTGTACCCTAGACATGACTGAATATGTTAAATAGGGTTGTACTCATTCATAGTCACTGTCCATTCAGGTCTCATTTTTTCCCTCTATGACATGGAGGCCAATCAATAAAGGACCTTTTTACTCTATGGGATGGCAGCAACAATTGAGGGTCATGAGATAATGGATATTAAAAACTTACACTGAGCTAAATGAGCATTATAAATGGAGACATCATTATTCTCCCTGACCATACTCCTTGACAAACCAACCAAAACACATAAAAGCCATCATTTCTTTAAAACTGAAAGGTCAACTGGATAAAATTTGAGGTCATATAAGTCTTCCTTCTTTGTTTTTGAAATCCTATTTTCTTTCCACCTGATAATTCAGGGAAGTATGCGGACTCAAATTTCTGGTAGCTTCATTTCCCACAAAAGTGTTGTGGGTTTTGCAGCTCAAATAAAGACCAGGATGTTGCAGTTATCTCTGAGTGAGCTTAAAGTACAATATTTTGTCTTCAGTGTGAACCACCAAAAAATGTTCGAAGAAAAGAAAACTGCAAACTCATCTCCCTTTGAAACACTATGAAAATACACCATAAGGCTTTAAGTCTCCTCACAACCTGGGGAGGGGCATAAGGAGAGGAGGTGATCCTGAGTAGGGAGAGAACTCTGTAATTTATGATTGGGTTGTACAGAGAGGACTCACATAACATGACCCTCTGCAGAGCAGCCAAATCAAAGCTGTTGCCAGGGCAGCTCCTTACACAGATCCTCTCTCTAAACAGTTCTGCTGTTGGTAGCACCTCTGGTGAAATGAGAGGATGTGCTGCATTCTCTAATTCAATTCAATTCTCTAAGTATTGATTGAGCCCCTAAGATGCGTTCAGCCAAGGCTGATCTGACTTGAAGCTCGAAAAGTGATTGCCTACATGCTATGCTTCAAGCAGAACGAGGAAAGTCCCTGGGTCCTAAATATGTACCTATTTCCCATTTTCCTCATGTTACCTGAAACTCTGCTCCATCTTCTGGGCTCTATGGTAGCACTCTAGAAGATATATTTCATAAATGCTCGCCCCAGAGATGCTCCACAAAAATCCAGTTCCGTGGTCCAGTTAGAGAATTAATGCAGTCTATACCCCCTCCTGGAGATTCATCTTTATTAATGGTAAAACTCTAAGAATGCCTACAGTAATGGTTATCTGTTTACCCTTAATGTACTTTCTCAGTCTTATTTGAGACACAGAACTAAATCTTCCTCTCCAGTTAATTTTTTTCCTTCCTCTAATTTTTTAGTAATGCTTATGGGCACATAGTTCAACATAGTTGGGCAGAGCAAAGTCCAGTTCTACAACCAGCAGATCTAAGTCTACCTCTCAGTTCTGTCATTTATTAACTTGGAACATTGGGCAAGTTACTTAACTTCTGAGTCTTAATAGTCACATCTATTAATGCAGATGGTAACAGCAAGTCCATAGAGCTCAAACCCATTTCTTACTGGCAGCAGTTTCACCCATTGCAGATCCAATTGAAGTAAAAGGCATTCATTTAAAAAATTCAAGTAATCCTGGAAGAGCAGAGGGATTCCTTTATAGAAGCGACTCCTTTCTACAGTCCACTCCCCAACATAAACATGCCTTTTTGTTTCAACAGATCAAGGGTCATCCCAAATGCCACTTTCACATTGCCTTGGTATCCCCAATCCAAACTGATTTCTCCCTCTTCTGAGTTCCCTATCATACCACAAATTGCGCACTAGATCTATTCTCCCTAATTTTATAGGTCTCACTATAAATACTGCATTTCCTGTTCTAGTTTATAAAGTTACTAAGACAGACAATGAGTCTTACTGATGACAGTGCTTGGAATAATAAATACTCCATAAATAATTATGGAATAATTTTAGGCTTGTGTTATCTTAATTTGATCTCTTTCCTCTATATACCTGAACAAAATGTGTTATATTGAAGAGATGGAAACTTTTTTGGAGGGAAGAAAGAACACATTAGAATATGAGGCAATTGGGATCAGGCCAGGTGGATCACTACCCAGGATGAGTAGTTTGGACAAGTATTAGGCAGGTCGCCATTAGAGATGCATGAGTGCAAGTACGTAGCAATGAAAGAGGAATATAGCAGGTAGCACCTTAGGGCAATAGAGCTCAAGTTATTTATTGAAAGTCTTGCTCAGAGGGGTACTACATGCCCACTGACTGTGACGCTGGTATAAAATGAGCACAAGACAGTGAGCCCTTAAAGAACTTACATCTAGATGGAAGACAAGGTTTCACAGGCATGGTAATTAGAGAAACAGTGAATGTGTGGGATAGACATGAGCATACACTCTAGGATCAGACCACCTGTATTCCCACTGTAGTTCTGCTACGACCTACCTGTGTGAACTTGGGTAGGTTATTTACCTTCCCTGAGTTTCAATTTCATCATTTGTAAGTTTGGCATAATAGTACCTACTTCATATGTTCATGAGAATTAAATGAAATAACTCATGTACAATGCTTACAAAAGTACCTTCCATATGGTAAGCATTCATCAAATATCAGGCATTATTTCATTTACATTTTATTGCAATTGCATATTTAATAGTGTAACCCATAGGCCTCCTTGTCTTACTTGCTGGTGAGTATAATTGTGTGAAAATCACAGCAATATTCCAAATCACAATGGTCTACAACCTCACTTTCTTAACTATTAAGAAGACTTAAGTCCTCTCTGAGTACTTAACCAACTTTGGGGCCTTAAATGCAGAATAAAATATGTGTAGAAGAAATTATATAAAAAGGAAGAAACAGGGGAATCGAAGGAGAAAGGAAATCTGTTTGGGTCTGCTTTAGGAAGAAACTCACTTTGGTAGAGATGGGGTTTCTGTTAGGTCTAACAAAATGATGATTTTTAATATAATGGGCTATTCTGGTGGTTCATCTACAACTTTGTTATCCAAAGAATAGAACAAAATTATGCTCTTAAGTTTAACAAATTTTTCAGCAAAATTTGTGCTTGCATGCAATTTGGCTTCAGAGTTATCTCCCTTGTGGTTTATAGCATATTAAGCCGCTAAAAGCTATTTAGATCAACAATGCTTTTACTGCCTCAGATAAGTGTAGATGCAACACAGCAACAATTGACTATGAACAAATTTTAGTTCAAAGAATCTGAACTTCATTTGAGGATTCATTCATTCAATCAAAATCTATTTTTTGAATATTGTTGTGATACAAATAGTGTATAAGGCACTGAAATACATGAATGAAAAGAACAGTGTTCCCTCAAGGAGCTTGCAGTATGAAACAGGGATACAGAAAATAAAAGTTATCCAGTGGGGACATGGTCTAGTAAAGCAGAAACACAGGGAAGCAAACACCTAAGGTATGATGAAGACAGTCAAGGAAGACTTTGCTGAAGTATTCCTCCAGCAAACTCTGAAGAGAGGGCTGTAACAACACCACAAGCAACAGCAGATTCATTCATACATCATTTACCAGGCACTATATTAAGACCTTAATATCAGTTTTTGTAGTTGTAACCTAATGTGTAACAACTGAAGAAGATATAATTGGTCACATTTAATAGATGATAAAAGTGAAGCATTAAGCTGATAAAATAACTTGCCCAAGACATCACAGTAATTAAGTTACAAAACCATGACTTAAGCCCAGATCCACTGACTCCAAAATTCCATTCCTGTAATCAAACGCTTTATTCCTGGTGACCTGGAATAACACTTGTTATGATCAAATGAAGTCAGAGATGACAAAGCATGTGAGGACATACCACAGAACTTTATAGTGCACAGATTCAGAGATGTCATATGCTGTCCCTTAATTTGCTCCCTTCAAGCCCTTTTGACATTTCAGCTGGAAGACACCAAATACAGACTCTATTCGGCCAGTCATTGCATTGCCCAGTGAGTCAGGCATAATATCTGGGGTTAAAAGGACCCATAGCATCAGACATGTCAGTGGTTTATAATCTTTGTTTTGAAATTTTAGACACATAATACTTATTTTAAATAAGCTCTTGCAAGGATTTTCAATATATAAAATAAAACTGAAGCTGATGTCCACTCAAACTATAAAGTAATATCTCACCACAAATTTAAATGGCTTTATCATCTCATGGTGGCTCCTATACTCTTCTGTACACTAGGGGTGTGGGTATAAGATGTGATGGTGTGATTTCATTTTGTTGTGAAGCGTAATTTCCTCACTCTAGTTTTAGCTAGAACAACTATTTTGTGCATGAGTGTATAGCTTGCCCTTCTCTATTTCCCTGGCCATGGATGTATTCCCTTGCTATCTTGGGTTATTAAGGGTTACAATTCAGAAGCCATGGTTTGGTCTAACCCAGAGATTTTCAGCCAGTGTGCCATGGCACACTGGTATGCCTGAATAATTTTTAAAGCATGAAATACCTGACTATTTAGTCAGGGACACTGACCTCTTTTCCCTTAGAGTATCAAATTAAAAAATGACAAAAGTCAACACAACAATAGCTATCTGGTGGGAATGAATCAAATTATATATATTTTTTGATGTGCTGCAGAATTTTAGTAACTAGTTTATGTGTGCCATGAGATGAAAAAGATTGAAAAGCTTTGATCTAATCCATTTACTTTCCAGATGAAGGAAAATGTCCAGGGAGGGGACATAGTTTTATCAGAGATCATTGACTGAATACTAGTAGGATTAAAATCCAAACTCAGGGCTTTTAACACTACACCTTGACTTTTCCAAGAATATCACATTACTTTAATAAACAACTTGCAGCCAGAGAGTACAGAATAACACCTCTGCCTTACCAGATGCGTGTTGAAGGCTAGAAGCCAGATGAAAACAGATGTGAAAAAGCGGAAAAACAGAGAAGTGTTCAAAGAACTCTGGAATGAAAGCTGTGGAAATATAATACTCGGAACTAAGAAACAAAGCAAATAAACATACCTAGATGAACAGAGTTTGGAAAAAGAGCTAATAAAGATGCTTCTTGTGGAAAATAATAACAGCAACCCTTTTGGCTAGTTTCTGAGAAAAATGTGCATATAAGTGGGTTGGTATTTTCAAAATACATTATACATGCAAATCTGATTAAAAAGAAAACAAAAGGTAAAAAATTCTGCATGGCACAGATTTATGTTTTGCTTAATTATATGGTTTTCCTTTTTTCACGTCATTTAAAAAAATAAAAAGTGTTTCCAAAGAAATTATGAACAGAGCTGAAAGAATCACAATTCTTTTTAAATTCTGAGGATAGTGAAATGAAAAAAAAATTTGTGCTTCTGATAAGTTTTATTAAACGACAAAATCATATCCAGAGAGCAAGTAATCATTCCATCAAAATAAACAAATCACTGCTGAGCATGCTGCCATAGCAAGTTTGCTTGCGTTTGTGAAGAGATTTGACTTTTAAGTTCAGTAATAAAAGTAGTCAGAGTATGATAGTGTAGTAACTGCATTAATTGATTAATTGATTGATTCATTCAAAAGAAGATTGAGGGAATGAGATGGTACAGTAAAGGGGTCAAAATAATAAATAAGAGAGAGTGTGGTTATTCAGTAGGCTCACAATCTAGTTAGAAAAATATACATATATGTAAATACAATATACATCAGAACAAGAAAAGGGAAAAAGAATGTTACAGAAAATTAATACTGTGAGAATTCAGAGAAAAACACATCTGCCATGGCAACTTACGCTTTCTCTATCACTTTCCAATTCCACCAAGCATCATCCACTGCCTCATTCCAAAGTCATTCCCACAGTTTAAATATTTGTTATAATGACACCTCATTTCCAGATACTAAAATGCATATTCATTCCAACAATGAAACAGCAGAAGCAGAAATAAAAAAAAAAACCTATTTGATATAGCAAAAAGAAAAAAATACCTAGGAATAAACTTAACCAAGGAGGTAAAAAACCTGTATGCAGAAAATTACACAACACTGAAGAAAGCAATCAAGGAAGACACAAACAAATGGAAACATATACCCTGTGCATGGATTGGAAGAATTAGCATCATCAAAATGACCATATTATCCAAAGCAATTTACAGATTCAATGTAATACCTATTAACGTAGCAATAGCATATTTCACAGACATAGAACAAACACTTCAAACACTTATATGGAACCATAAACGACCCCAAATAGCTGCTACAATTTTGAGAAAGAAGAGCAAAGTAGGAGGGATCACAATACCTGATACCAAACTGTATTACAAGGCCGCTGCAATCAAAACAGCCTGGTACTGGCATAAAAACAGGCACATAGGCCCATGGAAAAGAACAAAGAGCCCAGAAATGAACCGAAGTCTCTACAACCAATTAATATTTGACAAAGGGGGCAGCAACATAAAATGGAGTAAAAATAGGCTCTTCAATAAATGGTGTTGGGAGATCTGGACAAGTACAAGCAAAAAAATGAAACTCGAGCACCAACTTACACCATACACCAAAATAAATTCAAGGTGGATAAAAGACTTAAATATAAGCTGTGACACCATTCAAGTCCTAGAGGAGAACATTGGCAAGAAAATCTCAGATACTTCACACAGCAACATTTTTACTGATATGTCTGTCCCCTAGAGCAAGGGACATAAAGAAAAGAGTAAACAAATGGGATCTCATCAAAATGAACAGCTTCTGCATGGCTAAAGAAAACAGTATTAAAGTAAAAAGAGAACCAACCATGTGGGAAAACATATTTGCCAATGATACCTCAGACAAGGATTTAATCTCCAATATGTACAAAGAATTTACACGATTCCACTCTAAGAAGACAAGCAACCCAATTAAAAAGTGGGTGGAGGACTTGAACAGACACTTCTTCAAGGAGGACATACAGAAGATCCAGAGTCCCTGAAAAGGTGCTCAATATCGCCAGCTATCAGAGAGATGCAAATTAAATTAAATGAGATATCACTTGACACTAGTCGGAATGGCCATCATAAACAAAGCAACAAACAACAAGTGTTGGAGAGGGTGTGGGAAAAAGGGGACCTTAGTTCACTGTTGATGGGACTGCGGACTGCTACAACCACTATGGAAAACAGTATGGAGTTTTCTAAGAAAACTAAAAATGGATCTGCCTTTTGACCCAGCAATTCCACTGCTAGGATTATATCCTAAGAACCCTGAAACACCAATCCAAAATAACCTATGCACCCCAATGTTCTTAGCAACACAATTTACAACAGCCAAGTGCTGGAAGCAACTAGGTGCCCATCAGTAAATGAATGGATCCAAAAACTATGGTATATTCACAGAATGGAATTTTATGCAGCAGAAAGAAAGAAGGAGCTCCCACCCTTTGTGATAGCATGGATAGAGCTGGAAAGCATTATGCTAAGTGAAATAAGCCAGGAGGTGAAAGACAAATACTATATGATCTCACCTTTAACAGGAACCTAAACAACAAAACAAAAAAACAAGCAAAATATAACCAAAGACACTGAAATAGAGAACAGGCTGACAGGGTCCAGAGGGGAGAGGGGAGGGAATTTCAGGAGAAAAGGGGAAGAAGAATTTATAGTCCTTTATACTATAAAGGACACATGTACAAAAACTAAGGGAGGTGGAAATGGGAGGGAGGTGAGGAGCACTGGGGGGGGGGGCGAGCTGGGATGAGAGTAATAGACATAAAACTTTACTTGAACAATTAAAATAAATAAATTTTAAAAATTAAAATAATAAAATTAATACTATGAAAATTCAGAGGAAGAAACATTTGCCACAGCAACTTAAGCTTTCTCTATCATTTTCCAATTCCACCAAGTATCATCCATTGTTTCATTCCAAAGTCATTCCCACAGTTTAAGTATTTGTTATAACAACACTTCATTTCCAGGTACCAAAACATATATTCAATTTCCACTGTTGTACAATGATAATATCACAAACGTAGTGGCTTAAACACACAGACATTTATCATTACACATGTGTTTTAGATGAGGAATCTGGTGGCATGACATAGCTGTGTCCTCTGCAAGTCTTGATGGCCAGGACTTGGTCTTCATCTAAAGGTTTGGTTCAGGAAGGATTTCCTATCAAGCTCCCTTGTTTGTTGGCAGAATTCAGTTCCTTGCAAGATGCCTGATGAAGGACCTCTGTTCGTTGCCGACTGTCAGCCAGAAGCTGCCTTCTGTTCCTTTTATGTGGTCCTCTCTAGTACAGCTCACAATATGGAGGCTTATTTTTTTAAAGCCAGTAAAGAAAAGAGCCTTCTAGCAAGATCGGCATCACAATCTTATGTCATATAATCATGGGAATGGCAACCCATTACCCTTGCAGTAGTCTCTTGCCTAGAAATAAGTCACTAGTTTTTCTCCCTCCCTACTCACACACAGGGGCATTAATACCAGGATACAGGGATCCTGGTAATAACCTTAGAATCTCTTGCCATAGATATGTTTTACCAAAATGAATGAAATAAAACAAAAAAAGATGAAAAGAAAAAAAGATGAAAAGATAAGATCTTGGAAATAGAAGATTAATTAGAGAAATCTAGAAGGGAGGTAAAAGGAAATCTTTGGTGAGATCTGCGCAACAAACCCAGAGGAAAAAGGGTCCAGGTTGAAAGGCAAGAAGAGAGGACTCCTCCATGGGGAGATATCTCCATGGGGGAAAAAACAACAGTAGATTACACAACCATTTTTACAGTATTGGGAGGAGTTTCACAGCTGTGTTGGAGAGTTAGCTGATAAATTAGTGATATATAAGCAAACAAAAATCTGACAAGTGGTACTCTGAAAAAAAAATTCAAAGTTAAAGAAAAAAAGCATACTCATAGTACACCCCATAGCGGACCCATGAACAGAATCAACAGTAAAGATAACGTAAACACTGATCTCTGTCCAGTCTAAATGGTGGTACAGACATGTCGGAGGACGGTTAGAAGAAAATGTGCATCGCTGCACAGTGATGGGAGGAAGGCGGGTGAGAATGGTGAGCCTCTTTGTCCATCAGTGCGAATGCAAAAATAATGTCAAAAACTAAAAAAATACCTTTCGAAATAATAATGTGTACATTATTTTAGAAATATGGTATTAAATCCCAGATGGAACAGCTAAAGGCACTTAAAGGTGTTATCACTGAGGAGTGAGAATCAGATGAAAGTAGAACTGGGAAAAAAAAACCCTTCTGATTTTATTTTATTTTATTTTTTCTTGAATTTATTGGGGTGATATTGGTTAATAAAATTATATACTTCATCTGCATAAAAATTGTAAGTACACATCATCTGTACACTGCATTGTGTGCTCACCACCCCAAGTCAGGTCTCCTCTGTCACCACTTTTCCCCATTTCTACCCCCTTCTGCCTCCTCCCATGCCCCTCTGGTAGTCACTGCTCTGTTGTCTGTGTTTATCAAGTGTTTCTCTTTGCTTAATCCCTTCACCTTTTCCACCCAGCCCCAATCCCTTCTCTGACAGCTGTCAGTCTGTTCTCTCTCTTTGAGTCTGTTTGTTTTGTTAGTTTATTTTGTTCATTAAATTCCACATATAAATGAAATCTAATGATTTTAGTTTACAAATCCCAAAGAATTAACTGATATTGTAACAATATACATGCATTTCTTAGATAAATTAAAAGTTTTGAAAAACAGAAAAAAATATATTGTGATTTTAATACAGCTCTGCAGAATAATTTTAAACAATCTTTCCAGAATGTTACTAAATCACCCTTTCTTTTTTCTCAAATCCTATAGCATTGTCAGTGTTACCAGCAATGGATTTACAACGTCAGAAGGCTTGTATGAGGTCTCCTAGAACCTCACTTAACACAACTAGCCAGTGGGGCGCAGAGGACTCCAGGGTTAGATCTATAGACTTAGTCACTACAGGCTATTTGATGGGCTTAGGAAACAGGCCATGAGGATGGTCAGAGGAACAGCTGCTCCCCAAATGCTGGTGTGTTTAAGCTCTTGTGTGTGGCTGGAGAGAGTTGGCAAAACTTAATTTTATGAGAGGATATTGTGGGGAGAACTTGCAGACCGTTTGTAGAAGGACAAAGTAACCAAGGGCAGAATGCAGATCCTGAAGGAAGGGAGCAAATGGGAGTCACGCGGAAGTTCCCATGCAAGGGCAGGAGTTTTCTGAAAGTGTTGCAGCTCATGTGGAGCTCTGGGCAAAGAATCCAATTTAAAATTACACCCCTATGGCATAAACCAGAAGAGTGGGAGTGCAAGAAAGATTTTTTAATGCAAAAGATCATTTATAGGCCTTACCTATAACCCATCAGATTAAAAACAGTGGATCAATTAAAAACAAACCTTCAATCCAAAGGCAATCGTATTGTGAGACTGATACCTCTAATTATATGTTCTCTGTTCCTGCCTCAGCTGGCTCAGAAATCAGGGTAGCATGTGAGTGCTGGCTCCCTAATAGAGCTCACCATTCGATCTAGCTCTAGAGTTCTGGAGAAGTCACAGGCAGAAAGAAGAAGAACTTGACAATTACATTTTCATCATGCACAATTACAAAAAAAACTGTTTGGTAAAAGTTAACTGTCAAAATATAACATGCACATAATGAGAATAAAATATTTAAATAGCACAACCTTTGGCATCTACATTTGGAGTAAAAAAAATAATCTTTGAAAATATGGCATAGAGAAAGATAACAACATATTTCTGTTTAACTGGGGAACCTTTACTGAGGTGGTACTCTGCTTGCAAAGAGGTATTTTTCAATCAGAATGTCAGGAAGGTTTAAACGCCGCCCCTTCAGTAATAAAGCCATACACTGGAAGAGATAAATCCCAGTGGCAACTGCAGTTAAAGTTCCAAAGCCCAGAGTGGGAAGATCATGTGAGTGGAATTCACAAAAGAATATAGTTTAAAGGGAGAATTTCTCCCTTGCTTGTGTTACCCTGTTTAAAAACTCAGAGCATACGCAAAGGGGGGTTGAGAAGACCATCGATTAACCTTGCAATGATGCGTTTTGAGATCAATTTCTCACAATGTATCTAACCTTCTCAACCCATAACCATCACTACTTGTCAATTTGAGAAATCATGCGAGGCCTTAGTCTCTGTCACCCCAATTGAGCACGAACCAAGAGAGATTACAATAGCCTTGAACACAGTCAGATCAAACCTACCAAACCAAGCAACAGGAACAGCAGTTCTAATTAAGGGCCATTTGGAAAAAGAGTCATGGCTGTCTAGGAAGCAAGAGAGTGTGCAGTGACAGGCTCCTGGGCTACAGGGATCAATGGAGATTAGACCTTCAGAGGACTCCATGGGTTCCTGCTTCTGACCCAAATCCCATTGGCAGGCCCTGTACCGCAATAACCTGCTGCCTTTAATAATGCTATTTCTTCTGCTGCTTTCAACTCACTGGGTACAGTGTCATCACAGAGAGGGAGAGAGAACAAGAAGCTGAAAATATCCCTTTAGAACATCAGTGCTGATTGGGACAGATATTTTTAGTAAGCAGTTGTCTGTCAAATCTGAGTCACATGGCATGCCACTTTAATGATCTGAGAGTTTGCAAGTCCCTGAAAAGTGACAGTTGCAAATGAGAATTTAGGAGGTTCCACTAGGCAAGCAGAACATTGATCAAATCTATTGGCAGCAGCCCTAATCAAAGCAATGAGTCAGTGGAGATGCCAAGTTTAAAATTCTCCTCCAGGTGACAAACTACTCTCTGGCCAGGGATTTGCAGTGTTAATGTTTAAGAGTTATTGCTGTATGAAACTGGTTAACGCCTTCAAGAACCTGTCACACTTGTACTGTTTACTACATCTAAAATATTTTTCCTCCTTATAAATATGTGATGGGATAACATTTCAAAAAAATAGATAAAATTTGAATTGCTGCACATTATGTCCTCCATGAAATTTTACATGAAAATACTTGGTTCATCTGTGCTCATCTGTTATTGACAGGCTGAGTTAGGAATCAACATGACCATTCTCCCTAGTCCTCCCCCGGACATCCTGCCCATTTGACTAGCCATCCATTGTCTTATGACCAAGAGATCCTTTGCCTCGCCTCCACGTTAGCCATGAGGATATTTGGAGGAATGTCCATGGAGAACCTGCCTGAGGTTGCTTCTTTTTGTTCAATGGATCCTTCAAAAAGGCTGCATAAAGGAATAAATAGTTTAGGGTATAAAGCTTGGTGTTACATCTCAGTTGCTTTCAGAGATATTAAAATCAAGCTAGAACCATAACAGCACATTTGCATAAATGCACTGAAGTTCACGATGCCTCTTGCCCTGCTCTTCTCACCAATGATTGTTGGTTCATGCCTTTCATATTATTATCTTTGAACCCTAAATATGCTTAAATACAATTATGCAAACTGCTTTCAGATTTTTGATAAGGTTTTCTTCCCTTAACTTCAGATATTTTCTTGCTCTGTGGGGTTATGAGCAGCTGTGCCAAGAACTCTGGTTCCCACGTTATACTCATCATGCTAACTCCTCTTCCCATTTCCCGTTCCTTGACCCATTACTCTCCTAAATCTCTTAGGACTAGAACATAAACTTTCTACAAATCTTAGTGCACGATTTCCTGCTCATGCAAAATGCTTGTCCTGCTCACAGCTATATCAATATAGTATACTTGCTCACAATGGAACTGAAATTATAGAGCATTTTCAAAATTAAATTATTCATGAATTCTCTATGTAAGTATTTTCATGTGTAAGTGGGGGTGGCATTCCACTTCATCACTGGCCAGAACTCTTGGGAATATCTATAAATGTTTGGTAAGCACTTTGAACATAAATTTATATTAAGTATAATTAACAGAAATGCTACAGAGCATATCTATCAACACCGAGTATGCAGACTGCATTCAGATGTTGAGAATTCCTAATGATCCCCAGACTATAAAACTAATCACCTGTCCTGAAAATACTTGTGCTTTCTCAGATGGAAATGTGAGATCTACTTCCTTTAGTTTCTCAGGGCTCCAGTACACATGCTAAATTATTTCCTTTGCCAGATTTCTGGGGTAAGTGATCTATCCTTTCCCTAGAGAAAACATATATTGAATTTTGATTATAGGCTAAAAACCTCTCTGATCCCAACATTGTCCCCTGCCTCAGCACAGGTATCTCTTAGCCCCCAAAGAAACATTCCAATGCAATGTATGAAGGCACCAGGATTTTTTTCCTTTTCCTTTTCTTTTCTTTTTTTCTTGTTGTTAAAGTATAGTTGTCTCCATTCTCCTCCCACCACTCTACTCCTCTCCATCCACCCCCTACCTCTCAGCCTCAATCCTACTCCCTTTTGGCTTTGTCCATGAGTCCTTTATACATGTTCTTTGATGACCCTTCCCCTTCTTTGTCATGTTACTCCCCTCCCCACTCCCCTCTGGTTACTGTCAGTTTGTTCCTTATTTTAATGTCTGGTAATATTTTGCTCACTTGTTTGTTTTGTTGATTAGGTTCCATTTATAGGTGAGATCATATGGTATTTGTCTTACCTTTCCTGGCTTATTTCACTTAGCATATTTGATTTGGACTCGTCACAATAGCCACATTAATAATAAGACAGCAGTCAGACACTCCTGATTATTGTCCCAGTTCCTCGCTCTGTCTCTGAGGACTTAACCAACTTTGGGGCCTTATCCCAACCTTTATCTCTTCCTGAGTTTCAACCTCTTAAGCCTTATCTATTACTTTGCTCCTAATCCTCCCCAATTTATCCCTGTCCCAGATTCCATGAAGGCATGAATTTATGCTTTAGTCCATGAATCTACTGATGTGCAATCCTCATATATATTCCCTTTCTGTCTCCTTAACTCCAGCTGCAGAATGTCACCATTCCAGTAGGAAGAGAAGGTCTCAGTTTGTTTTCCTATTAGTTTCAATACTTGTTTTAGGCAGCTGCAGGGCACCTCCAAACTTTCCACTCTCAACACCTACCTCACCCACCACCACCTCCCTGGGCCTTTTTCCCCACAAATTACAGGTGTTTTTCTTTCCCTCAAAACCATCTATCCTCACCTCATTCACCTCAGTTAATCAAGGTTTTAAAGATCTACTTGAAAATCAAAGTTAAATATGAGAAGTCCTAAGAATCTAATGATTATAATTAATGACTTGAGAAGAGTAAGTGAAAAAAGGGAAAGTCTTGAATTAAACAAGAACCAGCATAGCTACTAAAGCAATAAGGGGAAATTCCATTGTTCTGATATGTATTTATTTCATCCTATAACTTCCTATAACCACCACACATCTCTTCAACTGGGTAGTCAACCATATCAAACCAATAATAGTAATCTGGGGACATTTCTCTATACATTTTTGCATATCCTACTCCTCTCAGCTGAGTTCTCTACCCCTGGCCCCATTATATCTTTCCTTTATTATGCTTTTGACTTCTTGATGAACCACTAGAACTCCTTCAAATATTTAGCGCTAATGTCATCTGTTAATTATTCTTCCCCAGTGTTTGGGGAAGCCACCCATTCCCCAAACACTGGTATACCCCTCCATTTTAGTGCGTGTTTCATTCCACTGAAATAGTGTGTTCACTTGCCCACTATAGGGTGAGCTTCTTGAGGTCAGACTCATCTTACTATCTATCCCAGCCTCTGCTATAGGACATAATGCAGAACATGAGCTCAGTAAATGAAGTTTCCAGATAATATTTTTGGCAGTTGTCAGCCTGCAGGACTCTTTCACAGGCTCTCCCTCACTCCCCTAGTCAGTTACCTCTGAGCTGTTTTTAAAGGTAGGGTAAGGAATGGCATACAACACTGGACATCTGAGAAGGGGATCTAATCAGGGGAATGCTAGAAGTACTAAACCAAATGGGTTAAGTTAGGAGGAGGCAGAAGGAGAAATATGGAGGGAAAGTATGCATCCTTTCATAAGTTGTTACAGAAAGCTGTCTTTGTCCCTGTGGCCTCTCTGATTACTCCTCTCTCCTATCATTTTTCTTCCCCTTTAACTGCAGTGCTCTCTCTTCAACCTTTTTCAGTCTTTCCCTGAATCCAAGTGTGCCTTCTTACTTCAGTAATGCTATATCAAGCAGAAAAATAAGATCTCTAATTAGTTACTTTGAAGAGATTGAAGAATATTAGTAGGCATTCCAGACCCATATATTCTTCTTACAAGGTAAGTTTGATGTGATCAGGAGTCTTGATGCTTTTGCTTGGTGGATTTACGGAACATCTTCCAACTCAGCATGTTAATTCTGGAGAAACTGAGATCCTTCTAGAAGGATGGCATTCAATAAATTGCTCCAATGGACAAGTAAGAATAAACGAAGCATCAGCGTAAGATAAATAACTTCATGTTAAGGGGGAAAAAACAAAATAACTCTGCAGCTGGAAGGGAAAAATGCCCAATACAAATTCAAATTTCTACTTTCTTTTATGGAATAAGCTAGCATTTACAAGTCCTCATAGCAAGGCTACAGCTGGCATCTCCAGCAAAGCCTGGGAGGCTTTTGTTCTTCATATTTCAAAAAGCAGCCCATGAAAACCCAGCATCAATCTCAAGCAATTGCAATCAGTAAGGACCAAAAAAAGTGAAATTTTATTGTTTATGAAATTGGTTTTTCAAAATAAGATGCCTCACATTTCAGGGAGGAGTTCACTTGTTTGGCAGGGGCACAAGAGGCTTCCAAGAGAGTTGAAGGGATTGATGTGGATGGAGTCCATGGTAGGTCAGAATGGTTGCACTGTCTCCAGTGAAGGCCTGGCCCTCAGCTGCTCCCATGATATTTTCAAACTACCAGTGACAGATTTTAAACGGACTGTGCTATGGATGCTGAATTGTTGTACATTCTGCTCATCATAAAAGGTCACACAGGGTGATTTAAAGGAATGTTTCCATGACTGCAAACTTTCTTCTTGAAAAATAGGTACACTGTGCTGATTGTTTTTACCTTAGAAATAAAAAGGAATCTATGCTGAGATGTGAAAAGAGAAAAGCAGCCCCGTAAAGGCTTGTTTCTTTAAAGCAAGAAGAGAAAAAATAGATCAAAGTTTCTAAGCTATCTCTAAGACTTCAAACTAAACGGAAGAGAGTCTAAATCATCTGACACATCATCTCTTTGAGTGTCACTGTGGTTATGTCTGCATACAACTCAAATTAGTCCATTTATAAAATAAGACAATTTTAGAGCAGAGGCACTTGGGAAAATTTTTAATCTCAAGCTCCCGATTTTACATCTAAGAAAACCAAGACACCAGGAGGTTGCAACTTTTCCAAAGAGGCCACAAGAACTAGAGCACATATTTTCTAATGCTAATGACCGTGTTTCCTCCACAGTGACATACCCAGTTGCAGGCAATTTATGTGATTTCATAAAAACAAGTAAGGCTATTATATGTATATTACTTTGGGGTAATACTGAATCAAAACTCTGTTCATATTTGAAAGAATTGCTACATGTAATACATTTTTATCTATTAAAAATTCTACACGTTTATTTTTTTAGTGAGATGTTAGGGAAACATTTTGACCTCTCTGTTTATTCTTTAGAATTTTTTTCAACTTCTTCATAATTAGATTAGGGAAACAAGTTACTGCCTATTGGGAGCAACCATCTAAGAAGTATACTACATATTTAATGGACAACACAGTATCAGAGATTTTGAATTTTTGTTGCCTCCGGTCACAGCCATCAATTATTGCTGGACATCACTGAGCATTTACTGTGGCTCTTCCTTCATTTCTCATCCCCGGCTTAGTTGTCTGTCAATGTTTCTCAGGAGAGTTAAGTTTAGTCAGTGGATAGTGTCTGTTGACTCAGCCATTCCCACTACTTTTATATCCTGTAGCAATTACAAGCCTGAAGACAACTCTCTTGCAAATAGGGATATGTATGCAGTTTGGTTTCTGTCAAAAAGATGCACTCGTTCAAGATTAAGCAGGTGGAAAGGACATAGGGGCTATTTTCCTCGAGTTCCAAGAGATGTCAATGCCTGAGGTGGCTGGACTCCTTGTTCCAGCATCTAGTTACCAGCTATGTGAATGTGAAGTAATTTTGACTTCGGTCATAGCAGCAATAGCATTCTGACATCTGGTTTGCAAACACGAAATTAGTAGTCTCTTAAGAGAATTCCTAACTTCTTTAAACCTTTAAAATCATTTTGTAAGCACGTAATTTCTTACATTAAATCCCTTTCTTCTAACCCCAACCAGTGTGGCTCAATTGGTTGAGCATTGTCCAACAAAGTGAGAGGTCACCAGTTCAATTCCCAGTCAGGGCACATGTCTGGATTGTAGGTTCAGCCCCTGGCCAGGGTTCATAATCAGTGTTTCTCTCTCACATCATTGTTTCTCTCCTTCTTTCTCTTCCCTTCCCCTCTCTCTAAAAATAAATAAATAAATAAAAATGTTAAATCCCTTTTTTCTAGAAGAGTGTATAATTATTTCTCTTTCCTCTACCAGCAGTTACCATCTGAAAGGGAAACATTTCAGATAGAAAATCTTTCCTCTCAAACCCCCAGATTTTCTTTCCCAGCCACCAAGACTCCATCCAGGGTTCAAGCTTCAGATTCCTGGGACAATATATCTTACTCTCTCGCAGAGTCTGGCTTAATTTGTAGAAAGTCTTGGGCCTAGAGACACAGCAATGAATCTGGAACCTGGAGATGACAAGCATTTTCTAGTTACGTATTACCTACTAATCTTGGGATAAAGAGATTATGGCCCACATAAAAGGCTATGATTTAGCTTCATTTCTTTCCCAGCTCTCTGTCCTGTAGCCATGTGGCTCTGTTTCAGGACCTCACACCATCACGTGTCTTCCCACTTTAAGGAATCTTCAAATGCTCTGGCCATTTCTTGAGATACATGTTCTACCTACTGCTTTCCCTCTCCCCACTCCACCCGCTACTCCACCTGCTTCCTATAGCTGCACTTTCTGCGTCAGTGTTCTTTGTTTTAATTAAAAAAAGATGTATTGGTGTTCTTTACCTACTTAATTCTTCTTCTTATATCTAATCTCATTTCAAATTTCACTTTCTCAAGGAAGCCTTTCCCAAATCCCCCAAACCATGTAAGAATTTTATATAACATTTCATAACACTTAGCACAATTTGTAATTGTATTTTGTGTAATTGTTGACTATTCTTTTTGATCTTACCAGAGCACAACTCCAATGAAGACAAGAAATGAATTAGTTGGGAAGTAAAGTATTAGCAAGTGCTGAAAACATTTTGTTTTAAATTCAGTTATATGTATATACAAATAAACTGTGGCTTATATTTCACTAAAAAATGCTTTCGCTGTTACCGATGTACAGAACATAAGGAGAGAAAAGGCCCAGTAGAACCTAGGGAAAACAAGTCACTGCAATTCATTACAATGAAGGACAAAGGATTCCATTTGTGAATTGACATAGTCCTCCATATTAGCTAATTGTACTTAAAGACCTCATACAATAAATAAAATGTTTCATAATCTTGAAATTAACACAATTACAAAGATTCTAAAAATGTATATTTTCAAAGAAGATAGTCTGTGAAGCACAACTAGGAAAGTTCTTAACCACTAGGCCTTTTTTGTAAAAGTCCAACCTAGACAAATGGAGAGCTTTGTGCTCACAGAGAGAGAAAAGAGACAGACAGACAGACACTCAGAACTCCATGGCTAACTCATTATGCCAGTCCCTAGCCAGTGAATGCAGCTGAGGCCCCAGGGGTCATGGATCAGATTCAGGATGTCCCCATCAGGTTCTGTCAGAGTTCCCAGTCCACAGAATCAGGAGATAAAATAGTAATAAAATGTTTTAAGCTACTAAGTTTTAGGACAGTTTGTTCATAGTAATAGATATGTGAAACAATCTTCCTCTTAATTGTTTTTATTGAAAAATATACTTGTTAAAAAGTATTTGTTGAATAAATGTCTAATTAAACAAATGCATATTAAAACAATGAGTCTCCATTACTGCTGTCACATTAACAATGATTAACAAGATTGATAACACTGCGCTAAAGAGACAGTGGTACCAGAAGACTCTCAGACACTATTGGTGGGAGTATAAATTGGCACATTCTTCTTGAAGAACAATATAGGAAGTTCTATTAAAAGTGTAAACACATTTTCGACCCTTACTTCTGCCGAACTCCTTTTAGGAATGTATTCCACCCATATACTCACATGGGTGGAAATACATGCTTAAGTGTGTTCACTCACTGCAGAATTGCTTGTGATGGTAAAAGCTTGGAAGTAATATAAATACCCATCAACAAGAGGTTAGTTAAATAGATTATGATACACCTACTCAAAGGAATAGTTGGTCTCTGTAGACAAGTATAAGGTACAATCTGTAAGTGCTAATATCAAACTACCTCTGAAGTGCATTTTTATTTATTTATTTATATTTGTTTTTAATTCCACACTTATTTATTTATTTATTTATTGTTGTTGTTATATTAGAGTTGTCTCAAGTTCCCCCATTACTTTCCCCTGCCCCACTAATCCCTTCCCCACTCCCATAGTCATCCCCACCTTGTTGTCCATGTCCATGAGTCATTTATATTTGTTCTTTAACTAGGCTCTTCTCCTTCTTTCCTCCCTCACCCCCTTTCTGCTCTCTGAAATTTTAAATGAAAAAAACATAGTGTGGAAACTGCCCATTGTAAAACACTGTATAACAAAATAAATATGTAGTTCAAGTATAAGCACATTACTCCTAGGAGGCTGATTAAAAACCTGCTGATAATGGTTGCCACTGGAAGGTGGATTAGTGATCTGGAATAGTGGAGAATTATTTTTCACTTAATACACTTTTATACTGATAGTTCCTTTCTCTCATGCTTTATTAAACTTTGGGTTAAAATATTTTCAGCATCAAATCAGTCAAAGATTTTAGTTGATATGAAAAAGTGCCTAAAAGCTTTTATCACAAAAATTTAATATGAGACATTAATTCTTTTTTTTAATTTCTTATTTTTATTTTATTTTTATTGTATCTTTTTATTACCATTACAACCCTGGAATCACCACATCATTGTCCATGTCCTTAATTCATTTTCCTTTTTCCTCAATTCCTCCACCTTCTAATCTTCCCACAATAGCTGTCAGCCCAGTTTCTATCTATGAGTTTGTCTCTATTTTGCTTGTTAGTTCAGTTCATTCATTAGATTCCACATACAAGAGAAATCATATGGTATTTGTCTTTCTCTGACTGGCTTATTTCATTAGCATAATGTTCTATGCCAGTAATTCTTTTTTTTTATTTATCTTTAGAGGAGGAGAGAAGGAGAGAAATATCAATATATGGTTGCCTCTCATGCATTCTCTGCTGGGAACTGGCCTGCAACCCAGGCATGTGCCCTGACTGGGGACTGAACTGCGATCCTTAGGTTTGCAGGCCCGAGCTCAATCCACTGAGCTACACCAGCCAGGGTTCTAGCCAGTAATTCTTAAACTCAGAAAACATTGTCTCTAACAAAGAATAGACAGCCTAAGCAAAGTGTGAACTAGGAAAAAAAAAGTATCTTTTTGGTATTCTGGAAAAATATAATAAACCTTAAGAGTTTAACCACCTTTATGCCAGATGTTCTAGCTCTTAGCCTTTGGGATTCAGATTTTGTTCTGGAATATAATTCAGAATAGTGTTGATACCATCATACATCTTTACACTGGTTTTCAGCAAAAGTCCAAAAGGAACCACAATAAGCAAAAAAAGTTATTCACCAAACATGAAAATGCTTGAGACTTCTGGTCAAGATGGAGGTGTAGGTAAAGATGGCTTGTCTCTTTGCATAACTAAATTATAATCAAAATTACAACTAAAATATAGAACAGCCATCACTTAGAAACATTAGAAATCAAGTTGAATGGAGGTCTGACAACTACAGAATTAAAGAAACCACATCCATCCAGAATGGTTGGAAGGATGCAAACATGAAACAGGCTGGTTTCATACCATGTGTATTGATAAAAATTCGGGAGGAATGTCTCGGGAGTGAGGAGTCCCAGCCCTACACCAGGACACCCCAGCCCAGGATTCCAGTGCCAGGAAGATAAGTCCCCACAACTTCTGGCTACAAAAACCAGTGGGGATTGAGTCAGTAGAAGAAACTTTTGGATCCCCAAGCAATTCCTCTTGAAGAACCCACAATGGTCTGACCTACTCAGATTTACTCCCTCTGAGCTCCAGCACTGGGGTAGCAAGTTGAAAGGCACTGGTGGCATGCAGGGAGGAACTGAAGTGTCTGGCATCAAGGCAAGTAGAGGCCATTGTCCTTTTTATAAACCCTCCCCCCACAGAGCCATAGAGCCAGCAAGCTGGTGCCATATCTGAGACTCCATCAGTACTGTTTGACCTGCCTTGGAGATCCCCAGAGACTTTACACCACCCAACTTACCAGTCCACCTGCTTTCCCAGATGAATGGGCGGTCTTAGCCTAAGGTCTACAACGTCCTAAATTTTACACAGGTAGCAAACATAAGGCTCCTGGGCCGAATTCAGTCTTCCCCTTGTCTTATCCGGCCTGGCACCTGGTTTCTACCCAGTGGCAGCCCCGAGCTCTCATTTAACTACTAAGGAGAAGTTACATTTATACAGTCCCAAAATTACATTCAGCCCTTTGAAGGAACAGTGAGGCTGATTTAGCCCCCAGTGAAAATGAGTTTGACACCCCTGTCCTAAATCCTCTCAAAGAAGCAACAGCTGGCTTCAGTGAGCCCCAGGCCCAGCACCAGTATCAATCGGCCTAGATTAACAGCTGAGCTTCACTTGGGAATCTCCAAGCTAAGCAAAAGTAGCAATCATCTTGGCTTGCTTTATAGCTCATGCAGAGTGCTCCCAGGCAAAACATAGGTGGTGACTTTGGCTTGTACCACCCCAAAACCCCAAAGTCTGAGTACCCAGTGGATAGCTGCACATCATATGAGAAGACCACTAACCCTGTCCCTGCACAGCTGATCCTCCATGGAGGGCAGAGGTTGGTGGTAAGTGGTCATAACAATCCTTGCAGCTAGCTGGCCTAGGTAAATTCCTCCCATTGATCTGCCCACTGCAATTAAGGCTTAACTACAAGAGGATAATGTACTCAGCCTACATGAAGGGTGTATTTTGAGTACCCAGCTTGGGTGATAGAGGAGGTTGTGCCACTGGATCCTATAGGACATCTACTGCATTAGGCCATACTACTAAGACATAGCATCAAAACAGCTCTACCTAATACACAGAGACAGCTCTACCTAATACACAGAGACAAACACAGGGAGGCTGCCAAAATGAGGAGACAAAGAAACATGGTCCAAATGAAAGAACAGATCAGAACTCCAGAAAAAGAGCTACACAGAATGGAGGTAAGCAATCTTTCAGATGCAGAGTTCCAAACACTGGTTATAAGGATGCTCAAAAAAGTTAGTGGGTAACCTCAACAGAAAAAAAAAAGGTCCAGTCAGAAAAAAATACACTAATAGAAATAAAGAACAATTTACAGAGAAACAACAGTAGAGTGGATGAGACCAAGAATCAAATCAATGATTTGGAACCTAAGGAAGCAGAAAACAACCAACCAGGACAATAAGAAGGAAAAAAGAATTTTAAAAAAGGAGGATAGTATAAGCAGCCACTGGGACAGCTTCAAGAAGTCTAACATTCTCATCATAGGGGTGCCAGAAGAAGAAGAAGAGAAAAAGCAAGAAATTAAAACTCTATTTGAAAAAATAATGGAAGAAAACCTCCCTAACTTGGAGAAACAAATAGACATGCAAATCTAGGAAGTACAGAGAGTTCCAAACAAGATGGATGCAACCAGGCTTAGCCTGAGAAACATCATAATTAAAATGCCAAAGGTTAAGTGTAAAGAGAATCTTGAAAGCAGCAAGAAAAAAGCAGTTAATTACCTACAGGGGAGTTCCCATAAGACTGTCAGCTGATTTCTCAAAAGGAGCTTTGCAGGCTAGACGGGATTAGCAAGAAATATTAAAGTCATGAAGGCAGGGACCTACAGCCAAGATGCTCTACCCATCAAAGCTATCTTTAGAATCAAAGGGCACATAAAGAGCTTCCCAGACAACAAAGAACTAAAGGAGTTCATCATCACCAAATTATTATATGAAATAGTAAAGTAACTTATTTAAGTCCTTTAAAAGGAGGGAAATCAAAACTATGAACAATAAAGTGGCAATAAACATAAATATATCAAGAATTGATTCTAAAAAACAAACAAAGCAAACAAGAACAGAGGAAGAATCACGGTTACAGAGAGTATTTTGATGGTTCCAGATGGTAATGGGGTGTGGGGCCATG
This sequence comes from Artibeus jamaicensis, assembly GCF_021234435.1. Lineage (NCBI taxonomy): Eukaryota > Metazoa > Chordata > Mammalia > Chiroptera > Phyllostomidae > Artibeus > Artibeus jamaicensis. The sequence continues at coordinate 17,130,161 of NW_026522025.1, read as the reverse complement.
GGTGAAGAGGTAAGGGGATTAAGAAGTACAAAAGAGTAGTTACAAAATAGCCATGGGGATGTAAAGTACAGTATAGAAAATGGAGTAGCCAGATAACATTTATACACATGACCCATGTAGATGAACAATGAGGGGGATTGCCTGAGGGAGTGTGGGTTGCTGGGTAGGATTGGAGTAAAGGGTGAAAATCATGACAACTGCAGTAACATGATCAATAAAATATAATTTAAAAACGAAAAAGAAAATGCTCTACTACCTTCAACCACTCATTTGGAATAATTTAAGCTTTGAATATTATACACATAAGATGTATATTTTGAGAAAATTATAAAATCTTTAGAATTTTTTTTAGTAAGAAAAGGAAGATGAGAAAGAGCAAGGGGGAATTTATTACAAAATTTTTAGCTACTTTGACCTCTTTTACACATGAACGCTAAACCGGAAACTGTGGGCTAGGGCCAGCTCATGAGAAGCATTTCTTTGCCTTTGCCTATTGTGACCCAACACTAAGACATCCACAGAAACTCACTTTTGTTGTTTGGCAGCACTTCATCTTTTCCAAGAAAAAGAATATGAGCCTCTTCATAAACTTTCTAGGCTATGAATGATTTTTACACATCGAATTCCCATTGAAAATTATGAAACCCCTATGGCCTTATGCAGGTAACATTGTGATACTGGACTTGCCTTCAGCTTTCTCAGGATGACTAAAATTACAACCCAACCTCTTTTTAAGAGTTTCTATTAATTCACTGCAAATATACTGTTTAATTTTAAAATCTGTCACAGGTTTCTGCACATTTTTCACAATCCTTCCCTAAGGATATGCTTATTGCTTTTAAAGAGAGAGGAAGAAAGTGAGAAAGAGAAACATCAGTGCGAGAGAGAAACATTGATTGGTTGCCTCCCACACATGCCCTGACCAGGGATCAAACATGCAATCCAGGTATGTTCTCTAACTGGGGATCAAACCTGCAACCTTTTGGTGTACGGGACAATGCTCCAACCAACTGAGCCACCCTGCTAGGGCTCTTCACAATTTTTTAAAAATTGTATTAGCAGCAAAGCCCTTCTTCACCATTACTTGTCATTCACTGTCTTTGTAAAAATAATTGCCTTTATAAATAATTCAGTTCTGTCTATTATTTTCATAAATGAATGCAAGATCTCTATGGAGCCTATTTGTATTGTTTTTTTAAAGCTGAAATAGTTGCTTAGATAATGCATAGAGAGAAGAAAAACTTCCCCATTGAATTAATTCAACACAAAGATCAAGAATTGAAAGAAATGATAAAAGATGCTTCTTGCTTGATTATTTTTGTATTCAAGCTGCTTTCCTCTCAATAATTAAAAAACTAAAATATTTAAATCTGCTCTTTCTTTTTAATAGTACACAGTCTAAAGGTTTTTTCTAAAGGAGGCTGTAGAGAGGTATCTGTTTCCTGGCCTTTTCTAATTTCTAGAGGCTTCCTGCATTTATTGTCTTGTGGCCTTTACCTTCCTCCTCAAAGCCAGGAAAATTGGGAATGTAAAGACAGAAATATCTACCCTCAAAATTATAACTTTAATAAGTTGCAATAATAGCTATATTAGCAGCATAAACAAAGTACTTTGGGGAGCAAAGAAATGACAGCAATTATTTAACATTTAGGGCATTAGAAAAATCCCTCCTCTAGTTCTTTATGTATATACTGTATGCTGTTGCCCCCAAACTGTTTCCCTTTCTATTAATAACAGCCTTGAAAACTCAATATAAACATTAGTCCTAAGGGCCAATCCCTGACATTTAAGACTAGCTTACATTTTCCTGATCAATATTCCCAAAGGGCTATTCTTTCCCAATAATTATTATTTAATATTATTGAGTGTGTGCTTCATACAAGGCCATGTATCCAACATGGATTGATATCATTCGATCACCAGAACCAGAGCAGAGATATGAAAACCGAGGCTAGACAGTAGTAAATCTCTCACAGTCACACAGTTGGTATGGAATGAAACTAGTGTAATAAATCAGTTTCTCTAGATAAGCATGCCTGTTACAGCACAGATCACACTGCTATTTCACTGCTGGATTAATTGCCTGGCTGTTTTTCTAGAATAAAGAACAAAAGCTGTGAGGGCAAGAATCTATTATTCCTTGCTCACCATTGTATTTGCAGTGCCTAAACTTGTGCCTGAGTAAAAGGAGGATTAGAAGGCATTTGCCAGGGATTGAGATAGAAATGGATTTCATTACCATCAGGTTGACTGGTGTTAGAGTGACTAACAGTGAGGAAACCGATTGGAAGGCAGTTTACAATTATCTCCCAGGTGAGAGGGTATGAGAGCATGAACTAGAAAAGGGACCAGCAAATATTTTCTGTAAAGGGCCAGATAGTGAATATTTGAGGCTTTGAAACTACTCAACTCTGCCATTGGAGCACCAAACAGCCACAGATAATACGTAAAGAAATGAACAAAGCCATATCCCAATAAAACTTCTATTAACCAAAAGAGTCGGCGGGCTGGCTATGGCAGTTGTTTGCTGACCCCTGAACTAGAGCATTGAGATGTGATTGGAAGAGCCTGTGCATCTCGCAGTGGTAGCAGCAGAATGAACCAGAGAAACATTTCAAATGCAAACCTGGCAGGGCATGTTGATTAACTGATAATAAAGAATGGAAGAATGAAGAGTCAAAGATAACCATTATTTTCCTGAAATCAGGAAATCAAAGACATCCAGAAAGATAAACTAGTTTAAAGGCGAGGAATGATAGTATAAATTCAAAATTCAAAGAAGTTGCAGGTAGAAAACAGCATCCAATACTAACTAAAGTACAGAATAAGAGTGAAAAAAAGCAAGGTATAGAGAGACAGTTCCCCAGCATAGTCTTATAAATCTATTATAGGACTGCATTATTACCCATCTCTATTGTTATACTTGGCTACTTAATTCTGCAGTCATTTTTTTTAACTATTCATAGTTTCCCTCAGTTCTTAAATTGTTTGAACAATTATAAGTCACATATTCCAGTTCATTTAATTCACTAGAAAAACATTCAAGGAACTACCTTTTAAAGGTTTCGGAAATTTGGTACTCGGCGGAAAAAAACTTCTCTTGAATTTTCAACTGACTTACAAATGAAGGAGGAATGTGATTTCAACAGATGAGATCTGGTCCCTGACTTGAGGTTTGCTATCTGGTTCAGCAGAGAGAGGCAATTTGTGCATTGAAAAGCATGGCAAAGGATGAATTCCTCTGCTTCATTCAAAGATACCTTCAGAAAGAAAAGAAAAGGTGGGCATAGGCAAACACTCACTACTTTTGATTTAATAGTTACATCCCTTTAAATAAAGGCACTTTTAGACATTTTTTCTGCCACAAAACCTCATTTAACAGTAAGAATTTAGGTAGAGGTAGACTTTAAAGATGGTATTAATGAACAATACTTGCTGTAAGTTATTTTCAAACTAAGAGTTTGTATCAGTATCTAGGTCTCAGAGGAAACATATTTTCTTCTCTAAATTTTTAAAAAGGCATTTGAAAGATACAAGAAGTCTGACGAGTTTGATCAAACAGCTTCCCTTCTTGCAAGATGTAGTGATGGTCTCTGAGCACACAGAAATAGTGCTTATTAAAGAGAACGAAGAAGCTTTGCCAATAAGTACATCACTGGAATTCATAAATTGGCTTGAGAAAGAAGGAATAGAACATCAGAATTTAGCTACTTGTCATCAGTCTTTCTACCCTTGTGAAAACATCCCCTCACATAAATCATGTGAACTCTGAATTGCAAGAGATAACAGAATCTTAGCAGTGCCAATAGGTGAGCAGTGGGAGGAAGCCAGGGCTGGAAGACCAAATTGGGCTGTAGGACTGTGCTCTCCCTAGGCAGTAGTCCAACTGATGGTGCTCAAGGGGTGAACACAGGCTTATGGGAGACCTCAGCTAAGACCCAGAAGGGACCACACTGGCCCTCAGAGAGGAAAGTTGGCAATTTCCAAAACAGGTATCAGCTACTATGTAGGTAAGGAAATAGGTTGGAGGATGGCCTGGACAGCAGAGTGAGCAGTTACCACCACAAAGATGGGCTGGGGAAGGCTGAACATCAATTGATTGACAGATACCCAGGATCCGCTCTAGACATACCAGATACTAGATTCAATGACAAAGAGACAAATTTACAACCCTGAACATTTACCTCTGACCCTGGTGATTAGGGCTAATGCTGTAGCTAATGTTGAGTCTATAGTGGTCCCTGGATGGGTTGGCGAAAGCAAAAGCTTGTATCTTCCTCCTCTTCATCTCCACTTGAGCAAACTGTCCAGTCTGTCTATGAACTGAAAGAGTAACATCTGCTACCAGATGTTAGTTCTTACTATGCACCAGACACTGTTCTAGTCCCCTTTTTATATACTATCCCTAATTCTCATAACTGAGGAATAGTTATATCCATTCTTTTTAATTTAGAAAGTGAAATTAAGAGAAGGTTCAGTGGTTCACTCAAGACTAAGTGGAATAGGAGTAACTAGAATGTTCTTCGTACTGTCCAGAGGCCTAGTTTATTCTAGACTTAAATTTTTTAGATTTAAACTCAGTCCATAGTAGTCACCCCAACAAGACAAATACAATAATAACACATGAACTGGCTCTATAGGAGCTAGGAGAAGAGAGCACTGCTATTCTTGGGGAGGTCAGAAAAGGCTTCTCCAAAGGTTACTCTTGGTTCCAGGTCTTAACCTCCAGTATTTGGTAAGGGAAGGACTTGAGGCCAGGGGAAGCCTGGAGAGATGTTACCATGATGGTTTTCCATAAATAAGGGCAACAATAAAATAACTGGGAAGGAAGCTGGACTCTGGAGTCAGGAAAGCCTGAACTGTGTACTAAGCAGAAAGATCAAGACAATATAGGAAGTGGGCAAGGGAGCTCCCATGAATAAAGCAAGGGAAAGGGTGTGGAGTGAGGGAACTTGGACAATCCAGCAAACCAAAGAATAATGAGCAAAAGTTGACATGTTTTCTTTCTGCAAAGATGTTATTTGCAGGACAGCCATTTTGCATGATTCATGTAAAGCTCATTAAAAATTGTGCACCCATCCAGGCACTAATTTTTTAAGGTGGGCATAAAATCACCTGGCAGTAAAAGGAAGCAATGGTATACTGGGTATAACTTGTGCAAATGTGCTCAGCCAAAGAATAATGAAATTTGATGAGGGCACAGTAAGTGTTTTGACAGAGCCTTGATTTGTGGACATGGGGCTCTCTCTAGACAGGATAGAAAAGATGAGCCATTAACCACATCATGTTGAAAGGCTTTCATGATAACATTATATAAGACTTGAAGGTTTTATAGATATACTTTCAGACAGGGAATGGCATCCTCTGGTCTGTGTTCTAGAAGGCCCACTGTCATGGCCTGCTATGATCAGGGATACGATGCCAGAAGAGGGGTTAGGAGGCCATTGTTAAAACCCAGGCAAGCCAGGAGTCCAGGAGGGAGAGAGTGGGGGACCACTTACAGAATCTATTTAAATGATTAAAAAAAAAATTTCTAAAGATTTCCTATTTAATCCTAACAACTGGCCTGCATGGTACATATATATTAATGACTCCCATTTATTGAGCCACTAACACGCCACATACCGAATCTTTGAGAGGTATGTGAGCACACTGGACAGATGCTTTCACTCCTTATTAACTGTATGACCTTGGGAAATGAATCTCACTACACCTCAGTTTTCTCATTTGTGAAGTTGCATAGTCTTGTGGTATTGCTGTGAAGACAAAATGAGATTTTACCTATAAAGTACTTAGGATAATTCCTTGAATATAGTAAGCAACCAATAAATACTGTTATCATTAGCATGTTTAAATTTCACAGTGCTATTTATTAGTCTATTTGTGCCATGGTACAAAGGAGGAAATGTACCTCAAAGAGAAGTTAACTAACTTGTCAGTGGCACAAACTCAGCTTATTGATTCCTGATCTTATACAGCAGACAAAGGGTACCTGGCTTCCATTCAGCACAACTTCAATTTCATCATGATATGTAAGGAACTGTGGATAAGGCAAATGCCATCATTTAAGGTGTATCCATTAATGGCTTCAATGGAAGCCAAACAAGAACCTTTCTCCTTATCTAATCCATTGCACTGTTTCTTAGAATCCTTTTACAGCATTGCTATCTTCCCTGACATTTAATTTGCAATCCCAAGAAACCAGAAACTTTCACATATGCAGTTGCCTAGGCTTCCAAAGCAGAAACACTCCCTTAACTAGGCAACCGATATTTCTGGCAGAAACCTCAGTCAGTTAACGTGGCAACGTGCAGTGTAGTGGGTGTTCAGCTATGCTTGCCATGTGTCAGCCAGATTTCTCTGCCCAGAGCTTCTGCGGGTTGATAGTGCCATGAAAACAGGAAAATTAAGGTTGACCTTAATTATGATAAACACAGGATCTTATGCCCCATTAAAACTATTGCTAGTCCAGTAGTATTGTCTATATGATAACAATCATAACAATGAAGTTGCTCTCTTCTGATTGACTACTTACTGTGTCATACAAGTAAGTCTCAGAGAGGTTTGGTAATCTTCCAAATCTTTACCACATTTATAGCAATGTGGTAAAAGCAACAGTAATGTTTTTAAAGATTTTATTTATTTATTTTTTAGAGGGAAGGGAAGAGAGTGAGAAAGAGAGGGGGAGAAACATCAACGTGCGGTTGTCTCTTGTGTGCCCCCTGTGGGGGGGGGCCTGGCTCACAACCCAGGCATGTACCCTGACTGCGAATGGGACTGGAGACCCTTTGGTTCACAGGCCGGCACTCAGTCCACTGAGCCACACCAGCCAGGGCAGAAACAATTTATTTTCTTAAAGTTCTGGAGATAAGAATTCCAAAAGTCACACAATTAAAATCAAGAACTCAACAGGGTTGTTGTGTATCTTTCCAGGAGCTCTAGGATCCCATTTCCTCATCTTTTCTACCTTTTTGAGGCCTCCCATGCAACTTGGTCTCCTTCCTCAGTCTCCAAAGGCAGCAGCTTCATCACTCTGACCTCTGCTTCCATCACATCTTTTTCTCTGACGCTGGCTCTCTGCCTCCTTCTTTCACTTATAAGGACACTTATGATTACATTGGTCCTACAAAGAAAATCCAGGATAATCTCCCCATTGTAAAGTCAGTAGATGAGCAACCAAAATTTCATCTGCAACCTTAAATCCTTTTGCCAGGTAACCTAACCTGTTCCAGGTTCTGGGGGTTACTGCATGACTATTCTTGAAAGGCCTGTATTTTGTCTATCACAGCAAGGATTGTAACCCAAATATATCTGACTCTGAAAGCTGTGTTCTTAACCAGCACACTATACCAAACTACTGCAAAAACATTAGGTCTTTATCTTCAAAAGGCAAAGACTGAGAATGCTTCTTGTGATTCTCACAAGGTCTATTCTCCCCCCAAACTAAATGATTAATATTTGCATTGTAATCTAAAATTATGATCTTATTTGAGCACAACAAGAGCAAAACAGAGAGCAAAAAAGGATATTATTAAATGTCCTATGAGGTGAATCTACAAATCTATGTGTTAAAGGTGGTGGTGATATCAAAAGTCGAATGCTGTCCTGGCTGATGTGGCTCAGTGGACTGAGTGCTGGCCTGTGAACCAAAGGGTTGCTGGTTCCATTCCCAGTCAGGGCACATGCCTGGGTTCTAGGCCAGGCCACCAGTAGTGGGACTGTGCTAGAGGGAACCACACATTGTTGTTTCCCTTTTTTCCTACCTCCCTTCCTCTCTTTAAAAATCAATAAGTAAAATCTTAAAAAAAACAAACTCTCAAATGCTGAGAGGTCTCTTAGGGGAAACTTGTTTTGGTACCTCACCTATTAAATGAAGGGGTTGGAATAAATCCAAGGATGCTAACTATCTGGCCATTGACATATCTAGCCCGCAGATGTGAGATCCACCTATTGGCATGCAGGGTGGGTTTTTTCAAGTGTTGGCAAAACAGGCCCCATTTTCCCCTTTGACAGTGATTGGCTGAGCTGATATGTGGATGTCACTTGCATCTGCATGTGCTTGCCAGGCATTCAGGGTTCCTTCACTTGCTATGATTGCTGTTGAATGGAAACCAAGTATCAAGAGCCCTTTTTCATTAGCAGTAAGTAGGTCATGCCCCTCACTGAACTTTAGGATTAGCTGATATCTAATGTACCTCCCAATTTGAATAATCTGGCTCTCTGCTTACTTAAATCCATAAGAAGCTATTATACCAATATCAATATTAGCAACTAAAAACATGGAGTTAAATAAAAAATACTTCTTGGCCTCTGAGGACAGAACTAAGGAGACACCAATTATAATAAACCATTGGAAGAAGGTGATATGTGCTAACAAGGAGGGGCATAAAATAACAGAGAAAGTACAAAGTCTTCTGAGGAACAGAAAGGTTTTACAGCAGAATCTTACCAGGCAAACAACAAGGGGATAAGTTTTGCCAGTATATTGCATATATTCAGGTGCACTGTAGGTTTGAAGTAGGTGGTTACTGAATAGGCGGAATTAGCTGAATTCTGCAATGAGGAAGCTGCGCATACAAAGACAAAGATGTAAGTGATGAAGACTTTCTATTTTAGGAGTCAAAATTATTTAAGCGGGGTTGTGCATAGAATCCACTCTGGGAAGACATGAGATATGAGACTGGGATAGCAGGAAAAAAATCCAATAACATGGGACTTTGTGTGTCATGCTGATGGGGTTTATTTTATTCTGTAGATAACAGGCTACCATGGTAGGGGATTAAGTAGAAAGCACATGAATAGATCTGTGGGACTTTTTGAAAGATCATCCTGCCAGCGCAGTGGGTGGGCAACTGGAGGGGTATATACTAGAGACAGAGAGATGAGCTGCCAGACTATTATCATAAAACTGGCAAGAGAAGACATATCAGTTAGGACATTGGTGTTGTGTAAATGCTAGAAAGTTCTATTATTACATGGGCCAGTAAGTTTACATATTGATTTTGTTAATCAATATTTAAACTTATTCATTCATGTAAAGAAAGTAATGAAGAAAGGTGAGCTCCAAGTATGACTTAATGGGCTTTCTCTGTATCTTTTTGTTTTTCCCTTGGCTATGTCTCACCCTCTGGCTGGCTTCCCTTATGGTGGTAAATGGATCCAGATTTTATATCATCACTACAATATTCCAGAAATCATCCCCATGCATCCCATTAGCAAAATCGATCATGTGCTCTTGATCCAAACTTTTGTCTACAGAATATGGAAACCAAGGTTCTTGAACCTGTTACTGGGATAAGGAATATAGGATTACCATTGGATTTATCAGACCTACCACAGAAACTGGGAAGTGGATCAGCTTTCCCTGAATTAGGCCCTACAGAGGTGGGGTATACAGATGAACAAGATTCACATTAGTACTAGGAAGGGGAGAGGCGCATTCAGAGGCAGTCATAAAGACCCACATTGGAAGAGGATGGCCTGAATAGAAGCGTCATCAGTGAAGTAAAGGAGAGGACAGGGAAATGTTAAAGAGAAGAACGGTCACGGCTTAGCCATTGATTGAATGTGGAAGGTGAAGAAAGGAATTGAGAAAGAATTGTCAACTTTCTGACAAAGATAACTGAGATCCCTGGAGAACAAGCATATTTTGAAGTAAAAATAACGAGATTACTTTTGAAGATGTTAAGTGGCCCTGACTCTTATTTATTCAATTGATGCATAGCATAATTGCATGGATGGTTGAGTCTGGATTACAAGGGACGGGACTGGAAATAAGGATTCGGAACATGATGGGATCATAGATGGCATTCACTAGGAACAGGACTATGTGAGAAAAGCAACTTCTGGACGTGTTATAAAAACATTGTCCTTGGGACACAAAATACCTACAAGAGGGCAACTCTCATCTCAGAGATAAAAGAGGTCTTACTAACCTCTGAGAATAGCCTCTTCACCCTCAAAACCACAGGAGTTCCAGCTGAGTGACTGAGAGAGTTGATGAGCAGCTTTATCACCTCCCCTTAGCACTCCCTCAAGTGAGCTAAAATGCATTGTAGCTGCCACTGTTATCTGCCCTCTGGGAGTTTACAATGTTAGACAAGTGTTCAGTCTATTTAGGACATGAACTGTGTCTGAAAATATGCCCTCATCATACAAGAAAAGCATTAGATTCCTAGTGTCCAGAAATATCAGAGGGCTGAATGAAATTTGACTCATTCTTGACAATATGGGGCTTGTCTTGTAAGAATATTAAATATTACAGAGGTAGCTCATCACAGAAGATTAATGAAGTCACCAGAATAATTTAGAAAGCAATTGAGTGACTAATTTTAATTAAAAGTTTGATTGCAACTATTGAAATGAAACCAGAGAAACTCATACTCCTCACCCCTTGAATGGTTTTCCCATTGGAACAACAATTACTATGTCAATCTTTCCTTCATTACTGGGCCTTTTCTAAGATTAAACATTAGATAGTTTCCCAGGAACAGAGATTTTTAAACAGATAATACAGGGAAACAGAGCTCCAATTAGGAAAACTCCTAGAATCAAGAGAAAGGATAGAAAAATGTCATTTTCTGAATAAAATGTGAGAATAAGTAGATATCATTAATCCTCAGAAATAATAAAATAAGATATGATTATCTTATTTGACAGGTTGGCATGTTTTCTTCAGTTGACAAGAAGACAAGTGAATGCCCCTAAAAAGAAAGAAATTCATTTTAAAAGAAACAAATGTAAAAATCAGAAAATGCCTATCATAAAGAAATTTTGTAACCAGACATAAGATGTTGATTAGCATGTGTTTTCAGAAATAAGAAACCAGAGACTAGACAGCAACATTTGTCAGAACTTATATTCACATGGAGAGTGGAAGGGGAAGGGAGGGAGGGAGAGAGAGAGGTAATAAGAGAGAGATATGACATTATATGAAAAATTTGCATTTTGCTCATCAAACTGTGTGCTCTGGAATAATGACCATTCTCTGCATACCACATGGCCTATACCATCTATATCCAACTGTTTTATTTTGTTCTGATATTCTATTTGTAAAAAATATTATTTTTAATTTGACTTCCCAGACATAACAGGACTTGGTAAACAGAAGATATACTCTTCTAACCAGTCTCTTTTCTCCTGCCCATGCCCTATCGTTTGTGTGTGTGGTGGGGGGGTTCTGCCCACAGAGCAACACCCTCCCCCATCTGCTATGGATGAGAACAAGTCTACCAAGACCTGACCTGCCTGAGGAGGAAAGATTGCCAATCTCTCAAAGGAGAAGGGCCTTGAGGCTGTTCCTCAATGAATGGGCTTTTATTGGGTTTAGTTTGCATGAGAATACAGGGCATATACTTAAAGCTCATTAGTTATTGTCAGGCAGTAATGATCAAACAATAGATAACATTCAATGAACTCTGACCGCTTATTCTAAGTCAGGGTCAGATAGTCAAAGGGCCATAAAACTTTGGGAAACAAACTCATTTTATATTTGGACCCTTCTTGTTTAGTTTGCGGGCATTCTTAGCAAAGCAGTTTTCACAGGATTTTATGAATTCTTTCTTAGGCCTGATCTCCCCAGATGCCTCCCTCCCTCTCTGTCCCCCCTGCTCCCCCCACCACAACCTGCCCTTTCTAGCACAGGGCCACACCCACCTCCAGCATTGTTTCAGGCTTAAATAAGGTGGGGGATTTGGGCAGCCAAGAGATTAGGAGACTTTTTACAGAAAGAATGAGGATTCAGGTTATGTCAAAGCCAAGGGGTGAGGTTTCATCATCCCCTTTTTCTACAGTCTCCCAAGTCCTTCCCTGATGGCCTCATCTCAACTGTGCACAGCTGTCTTAGGTCTTCCCTCCCTTGAGGAATCTTATCCATCATTGGTTAACCAGTCATCCACCTGGGGCCAAGCAGGGTGAAATAAATGGGATAGAGGCTGCACCCCTGCCAGGAAGATAAGCTTTGTCTCCTTGGTTTACGGTCCCAAGATCTTTTACTCAGCCTTAGCCATGGTGGTGTGTGTGTGTTGGTGGTGGTGGTGGTGGGGGGGGTTACAGCTTCTGAAACCAGACAGGGAAGTTCCCAATGCCCTATTTCATTCTATTATCAAATAGCAACTAAGGTGCCATATTAAAATATAAATTAAATTACATAATTCCTCCTCTCAAAACATTTGAGAGCGCACAGTTCCAGGTAAAGATTGAATAATGGTATAGATAGATGTCAGAAAACGTCACCTTGAGAACAACAAGCAGCCAGCACAATGATGATAAATAAGCATGGGCTTTATTGTTAGGCAAATCTGTTTTGGGTTATTTACTAATCACACTTACTAACTGTATAACATTTGGGATAAAATTCTGTAAATTCATTGAGCCTTAGTTACCTTAACTGTAACATGGAAATACTGATACCCACTGTTCATAGTTGCATCTATAGAATTTATGAGGAATGTCAATTTATATATAAACATATATATGTGTGTGTGTATACCCTTCATATGATATATATATATACATATATATATCACCTCATTAAGTTCCTGGCTCTTACTAGCCATCAGTCTAGGGGCAGTGATTGTTGTAGCCCTTGCTATTGGTGCTGGGCCATTCAATGAACAAAGACAGCTAGAACTGTGATGGAATGGAACATTCAGCTAAAATTCAAAAGATGCAGAAGTCAGGGGTTTTGTGCCAGATAGACTTCCTCAGGAGTCATGCTACAAACCTGTGGCATTTTGACAGATTTGAAAAAAAGTTATTTTAGACACTGAAGCTTATAAAATCCATTTTATAATTTAGCCTGGTGATAGCAGTTAAGCATAATTTCATCATTTGTAATGAACCCTCAACAGAAAATAAATTTCAAGTGATTTTATTCCAATGGAATCGTACAGAGGTTTATATAAGCACATTCAAGAGGTTATCAAGAACTTGGGTCAATTTAAATTATTTTGTAATTTTTTTCACTTGAGACTGGAATGCAAAATTGGCTAAAAATTCTCACTTCAATTCTCACTACTGTGCCATGGCAAGGGTTCCCTCATTCTTTGTGTGACTTGCCATATGTCACATAGGAGTTTTAGGTGATAAATTCCATAAGACAGAGAGTAGACATGTGATAATTTGTAGGAATAAGTTCGCAGATACACTTTTCTATGCTGATATGAATTTAGTTTGAATGTTGATGAGAAGTAGCTCCTAGAATCTCCAGGAAATGCTGAATTCAAGTCTGATTTTAAGAGTATAGATGCATCATTATTAACTCCCTTTTCTCTGAGTCATTTATAGTTATCACCATCACAATAAATCATTTTGTCTTTAGGCATGCTGTTGGACATAAAAATAATTTCCCTTTTCCCATTCTGCATTGTATCTGCTGCTGAGCTGAGTTAAATCCACATGCCATCTTTGGCATGCTCATATGCTGACCAAACTATAAATTCCTACTTATCCACCCTAAACCTTGACCCACTATATCTATCACTCTTCGAGCAAGGCTATTCTAATTCAAAGAAGATAAAAACACAAGAAAAGAAGAAATGAGAGAATTTCACAGTGCCCAGAGTGCAGCAAGTCTGAGTTGTCCATCCAAGGCTTTGAAAGGGGTGAACCCACAGCAATAGTAGGTATATCCTCTGCACCTACAGTCCTTCACCAATTGAAATACTTTGAAATATCCCTAGAAACAAGCATTTTCTTACTTTTAGTTTTTCTTTTATTTAGACAAATGGTTTAAAGCTAGGTACGTGGTTAACCAGGAATTGCTGATACCCACTCTCAAGGGAGGATATAAAGGAATAGTCAGGACATGGCCAACACCCTCATAAAGTGGCTTCCCCACAGTGTCATTCTAGTGTTTATGAGAGCTCTGAGATTTAACGAGCCCGTCTCCTGGTGTGTGCAGTTACTTTAAATATTAAGTCTGAGCCCTGGCTGGTGTGGCTCAGTTGGTTGGGCATTTTCCCACAGAACGAAAGGTCATTGGCTCGATTCCCGGTCAGGGCACATCTCTGGGTTGTGGGTTTGGTTCCCAGTCTGGCCTTGTGAAGGAGGCAACTGATTGATGTTTCTTTCTCACATCAATGATTCACTTCTTCTCTTTCTTCCTCTCTTCCCCTCTCTCTAGAACTTTTTCTTCAATAAAAGAAAAAAATGAAATAAAAAATAAAATATTAAGTCTCAAAATACTTGCAGAAAAATAACCTTATCCATTTGAATATTAGAAGATTGACAGTAATTTATGAATATTGCCAGGACAATGTACTAGCTCATTTTATGGTAGAACTCTCATTTTATAATAAACCTTGTCTTAGAACATGACTAGAAAATATTCCTGGTCAGTGCCCTGGCCAGCTCTGGCCAGTTTTTCTTAGTACTCCATTGCAACATGACTCCTGGACTCTTGCACAACACTTTTCAGAATGGCCCTATTCCTGGTTGGACCTGTCCAATTATATAATTTGAAAAGAACCCAGCTTCTAATGAGAGTGCTGTTCTCAGAGGTGCTTAATGACTCGTGGTTAGGAGCTCTGCCTTTATCAGTGCCCAGTAGAATGGCATAGGCAGTTTATTAAATGGTATGCAATTCACTGCTGCAGAGGGTTTGATCTTGCTTTAGAACACTAGAGGTCTACGCTCTGATTTTTTTCCTGCATTTTGCCGTAAACTCCACATAGCATCATTTTTTTCCATTACAGATATCTGTCACACTATAGAAACTATCCCATAAATAGCCCAAATGCCAGGGCTGCCTACATTGCAACCTGTATTGGATACAGAGGGCTTTATTGCTTTGGGCTCATTTATAGCTAGTACATGTTTCTAATCACTTGGCAAATAGGTTAGAGCTGTATGTGTGGAATGCATTCTTCCAGAATGGAGAATTATCTACCAAGTGTTATGCTTCCTTCTTAATTGTGGCAAGTCCAAAATGAAATGATTTGTCCTTCATGTAGAGGTGATAGTCTAGTATGCCCCAGAATAACAAACCTCTAATAACTTCATTGATTTCGCAGGACATTAAACCTTCATAAGATTTATCTTCCACCCTTTTCTTACATAGAGGAATGCTTCTAAAGTACTTGTCATGGCTCTCTTATCTGGCTCTATAACTATGATGCCGCTGGTTCAGCTAAAACTGCCACTCTATGAAATGTTCAGATGATCTAGGTCTCATTGGATTATATTATGACAGGCCTGATGAGTTAGCATAGTCCTGGGACAAAATCATAAATGTAAAATGTTGTGCAGTACATGTGAATGCAAACTGCTTCCATTTATTCTTTTGTATAGAAGTGAAAGAGAATAGGTTTGCAAGGTGGACATGTACTGTCTTGATGCAGTATTAATTTGCTCTTGCAAGGATACCATGTTGGGCACAGCCAGCTGCAACTGGTACTTAAATTTTTCACAGTACACTAGCATCCTCCAGGATCTGTTTACTTTCTTATAGTGAGAATGGTGAATATAATGAGATCACCATACCTGAAAACAGTAAAGACTTTAAGGTAAGCACTATTTCTACCATTCCTCCAAAGGACGAGGTTTGTGTTACTTTGTGTTATTAAGTTTCCTTGGAGTAGGGGAGTTCCAGATCCTTCTATTTGGATTTCCCTTGAAGAACAGCTCTTAGTCCACAGGCCAAGGAACTAATCTGGGAGTTCTGCCAATATTCAAGCATATTCATTCCAGTTATGCTTTGGTGGGGGCAGAGAATTAACCACTACGTGGATATGTGGAACCAGTGCATCCACTGCAAAGAGGTCTCCATATTTTACCTGGACATGTATGCAAAGGGAGTGTGACGACAAGCATCTCTAGGCATCAATACCAGCTTGGACTCTATATTCAGCAGTTCTTGAAATGGCTAGATATCGCCCTTTGCTTGCACATGTGGCTACCTAAGTAAATGATGGTAGGTCCCTTTGAGGAAGGACAGAGGAATGATTACTGTGTTTACTTACTGTGGCATTACAAATCTTCTTGGAGATACAGTATCTCCTTTGGTCACTGAGTTACTGGTTTAAAAAAAGTTCATGTCCAGGAACCATACAAAAGATTGTGATTCCTCCTAAGGAAGTTGATATCACCTTCCTGATTACTCATCTTTGATTTCTTTTGCCTGAATAAATTGAGAAACTCCCTTATTGTCTGCCCATTGATTTGCCCTGAGGGATGCCATGTTCTGTTGATCATGACTAGCTCTTTGTAGGTTGGGCCCCCTTCTATCTTACTCTGACCATCCAATCATTATGATAACCAATGATTTATCTGATGATTATGTGCCCCTACCTAGTCTCTATTATTTTCAGGTCCTATCATCTCCATTGCTATACAAAAGTCAATTCTGTAATAGCTTTTCCCAGTGTCAGTTTCAGCCTACAAAGAATAGCCACAACTGATTTTCTCATTAATCTTGGTCATCCTCTCACCTGCATACTTCTTTTTGTTTTGGTAATAAAGTAGACTGTGGACTCTCCCATCAACCATGATTGGTTTATAGCCACTCCAACACGCACACTCTTCTGAAACATTGGATATCCCTTCCCACCACGGAGCCTTTCTCATCCACTTACCACAGGCCATTGCCTTCTCCAGACTTTAAAGAGCCATCCTAGCAACATGTTAGCAATATGAGCCAGGATGATTGAACAGATATTAAGTCATATATCACATGAGAGTGCTCCTGAATTGCTATATATTCTTTATGCAATGTAGAGTCAATATCACCATTAACTCATGAATCACAATGTCTCCATGAGTGATGTGTCCATTCCCAACAACTAGAAGTAAAAAATTCATGGAGAAGCTTGAATTGGAGGTTATTAGAGCATGGCCTCTGGGTGACACTAATCGCTTCCACTCACATTGCTTTAGCTAGAATTTAGGCATATGACCACAGCTCAGTATAAAGGAAGCCTGGAAGTATAATTTAACTTTGTGCCTAAGAAGAAAAGAGTGCTGGCCTTTGCAAGCAGCTAACACTCTTTACTACAACAGTATAGCCCAATTCTCCCAAAATTCCTGTGAACTGTACTGCTCAAAGGACAAGGCTAGATAAATGAATGCTCAATAGAGCTTGGAGGCTTTTGCTTACAATACAAATGTAGTCCCCTTGTCAGGCAACATAGACCTCAGAGAGAAATGACTCTCACCAAGTGTAAACTAAATAAGGCTAAGTAGCCTTCCTAGCTCCTTTCTATGTGAGCCTAACCTCAAACTTGATGCTCTGTATGTTCCAACGGCAACTATGAGGAACAGCCACTATGAGGAATGTCAAGGTAGTCATAGAGAAGAAACATGTACCAGAGAAGATACAGGGAGAAAGGTGGAGAGAGAGAGGGAGAAAAGAGAAAGGGAAGGGAGGAAGAAAGAGGAAGGGAAAGAAAGATTTGTCCCAGTGCCTAGAGTTGATAGGAAATCCATGTAAATCTTTTCAAGATAGAATTCACATCTCCCACCAGCTGTATAAGAGTGATTTAAAGATGAAAGAATTATCAAAACAGACAATGGCTGCCAGGGTCCAGAATCTTAAACTCCTTTAGTCAGTATAGTGAAAACACCACCTCCTAGAAACATGATTCAGTAAAATATCCTTTACCTTAATATTGACTCCTTCTTTAAAATGAAGAGGAAAAGGCATAAGATCCTGCAAAGGAGGGAGCTCAACTGGAAAAAGCAGACAATAACAAAATGACAAACTGATATCAGTGAATTTGCCTACCCTATGTCCTTTTAGAAAAGGAAGGAAGGAAGGAAGGAAGGAAGGAAGGAAGGAAGGAAGGAAGGAAGGAAGGAAGGAAAGAGTAATAGTAATTCTGCAGCAGTTTTGTGGCCTGTGAAAAACCACTTTGATTTCATGATTATTTGAAGACCCACTGCCTGCAATATAAGCTCTGTGTCATAGTTTTTAGAATATGCCCTTGAAGAAATAATTTCCAAAAGTGAAAATTTGACTGATTAACAAATGTTTAAAATTCAAAAATTTGCTCTTCCCAGTAATCACTTTACCAATAATAAAAAAAGTGGGGTGAAAATTACACTTTTATGTTAATACCCATGGGAGTGATATGGAGATACTGGGCAATTTGCAAGATATGTCGAAACTTGCAAAAATATTCACCTCTTTTGAAATAACCTTCTCATTTTTAGTCATTTATCCTAAGGGAAAAAATAATAAATGCATGTGAGGACATTCGGATTTAAGTTTTTATCAAAATATTATTTATTTATATTTTTATTATTTAAAAAGCACAGACTAAGAAGTGCATGATTCTAATAGGGAAAAAGTGGGAAATACAGATTTGGGGAGGCAAAACCCACATAATCACTATTACAATTTTTTTACTATTCTTCAAGATTTTCTTCCAAGTAATCAGAAGCAAAAATAGAACACCATACATTTTCTTCAGTATTACTTTTTCCATTTAATAAATAATCATTGTATTCAACTCTGTAACACTATATATCAATTTACATGCTTCTACTTAGGACCTATAAGGCTTTCTATTGTATGGTGATGCCAAAAAGTTTTAACAACCCTGACGTTTGGGTTGTTTTGAATCGTTCATGATTATATAGAATGCTGAGATGAAGATCCATGCACATATATATCTATGGACACTTATTTAATTATATCCTTACAATAAATTCTAAGAATTTCTTGAAAGCATTCAATATTCATGGTCTTTGATATATATTGTCAAAATAACTTCCAGGAATGTTGTACCAACTTACAACTCCTTTCTGGGTTTAAAAGTGTGTATTTTCCCACACTTATGACAACATGGCATGTTCTAATTATTTTAAATTTTTAAGTATAATGAGAAAAATGGTACATCATTTATTTTAACTTATATGAATTTTGACTGCTATAAACATTTTAAATAAATGTGTCTTTTATTCTGTTGTGAATAATCTATGTATCAAAGAGACATGGCCTGGGGTTGTGAACACACAACGCAATAGATGATGTATATACAATTGTACACCTGAAACCTATATAATCTTATTAACCAATGTAACTCCAGCAAATTTGATTATAAGACAGAAAATACTGAATTATAGAATGGCCAGAGTGAAGGTTGAGAACCTAATCAATCTGGGGCTGCAGAATCTTCAACAGGCTCAGGAACTGGGAACATCAGTGCTCTGAAAGAGGGGTGAATGGGGCTGTTAGGAGGATTGGTTGAAAGTCTGTCAGGAGTCAATTATTTAGATCAGACCCTTATAGCAGCACTCCATCTACCCTTTCCCCTGGCAAAAGACTGAAGTTTATTTTCTGGATACCTAACAACAGAGTTTTTTCAAGGGCTAACCAGCTAGAATTGAATAATAGATAGATTGCACTGTACAATAAGTAAACATTCATTTGGGTGCTGGAACCTCTGAGCATTCCTCTCTGACTCAGCCCCCAGTGCTGACAGGGATGCCGCCTTGACCCTCCAGGCAGGAAATTGGTAGCAACCTCCCTAGTAAATCTGAACAGCCTAAAAGAAAAGACTTAATGATATTAACATTGAAGTACCATCAATTAAATGGCCCATCCAGGCCAATTTGGTGAAACTCAGAGTCAACAATGCCTACTTGAGCACTTAGAGCTCTCAATCAAGTTTTTAAATACTAGATTATCAGATGTCTGATAGTTCACAAAGTAGAGTTGAGTACTAGTAAATGAATTTCTAATCCCAGATGGATGAATGGGTGTATTTGTATCTGTGTCTCTGTGTGTGTGATTTGTAGCAGGTCTTGATAAAAAGTACTTTTTATTGAGAGTCATAGTCAAATATTTTGGAAATTCAATACTCAAATTTGAATGATAATAGTTAGGACAAAAATACTTTAAAGAAACCTACAAGTAGAAGAAAAATAACATTAATCACAAATACAATACCCTTAGTACATTGAGAGAAATTATAATTGTATTAATGAAGTTACCAAAAAAAGAAATATTTAAACCAAAAGAGTCTTTGGAAATTAAACAACTCATCAATACGTAATAGTAATTTAAAATTCCATGAAGTAAGTAGTAGTAAGATAATGTGGAAGTAATTTCCCATAAAGCAAAGCAAAATACTATCTAAACTTTATCAACCAGTTATTAATGTGTATTAACTTCCTTAACCCTCATAATAACCCATGAGGTACAAACTATTATTACCACCATTTTAGAGGTGAGAAGACTGAAGCATAGAGAGATTAAATAACATAGATGTTCACATAACTATTCAAGTTATTGCAATTCCCCTTTACAGACTAAAATTATATTATTCTTTTTGGTCTGATTCTGTTTTGTCATTCTATTAATGCACTTATTTAGCATTTTATAAATGCTTCAAATCCTTTTCCTATATAGATGGACTCTAAGTGCATGCAGTAAATAAATACACTAAACTAAACATCTTGCTCGAATATAAAAACAAAAGGTGAATAAACTGTTATTTCAAGTTAAGTTACATACAAATAATAGTGCATCTAATTATTTTCTTTAACTTTGTTGACACATAACTGATAGATAACATATAAGTTTAAAGTGTACAATGCAGTGATTTAGTAGACATATATTGCAAAATCTTTACCACATAAGGTTAATTTAATATGTCTTTCACTTCACACAGTCCTAATTTTGTTGTTATGGTGAGGACATTAAAGCTCTGCTCTCACAGTAACTTTCAAGTGTACAATATACTGTATTGCCACGTACAGTACCTGTGCTGTACCTCAGAGCCCCAGAACCTCTCATAACTGAGAGTTTGTACCCTTTGACCAATATTTCCACATTTCTTAACCACCTGGCTCTTGGCAAACACCATTCTACTTTCTGTTTCTAAGGGTTCAGTGTTTTTAGAGTCCATATGTAAGTGAAAGCATATAGTATTTGTCATTGTCTGACATACTTAGCGTAGCCCTTCAAGATCCATCCATTTTGTCACAAATGGCTGAATCCCTACTTTTAACAGTTGGATAACATCCCGTGGTGTACATGCATGCCGACATGCATGTCTTGACTTCTGTGAATAATGCTGCAAAAACACGGGAGGGCAAATATCTCTTAAGATAGTGATTTCCTTTCATTTGGATATATAATTTGTGAAGGCAGTAACTTATTTTGATCATCCACACTACCTTTTGGACATAACAGAATTTCAGGAAAAAGTTGTGAAAATGATTTTAAATAGGGTGAATATTCTACTGGGATAAAGTCTAAGATTTTAACTTAGAAAGAAAAGCATTGGAAAAAAAGCATTTTCCTCCTCCTAAAACTAGCCAACACCCTCGCAATGCCCCCAAATTGTTTTTGACACCCTCTTGGCCACTAAAGAGCCAGGCTTTCCTCCGATATGCACATACACAGTCCTACATGGTCTTCAAAAAGCACTGCAGGGCCTCCTAACCTGAGCACCAGAGATGAGCATGTGCTCCTTACATCCTGGCTCCCAGACAGGAATTTCAGTCCCACTGGGACTCCACGCTGCATCTCCACATGGGAGACTTCTGTTTCTTGGCTGCCCTCAAGAAATCCACTCATTCAGCTCCATGTCCCTGGCCAGTTACCACTCCTACTTCATCAAATTTGGCAGGCTAGTCAGTCTCCCGAATGAAAAGCTTTATATAATTGCTCATGAGGCTGTCAGCCTTCTGGGACTCTGCCTGGATATGGAGGGGTGGGAGTGACATTCTGAATATTTTCTTATTTTTATGGAACACTGAATGTACAAATAAAATATGATATGCATAACATGCAGGTGTAAAAAGGCCCCTCCAACAAAAGATCTGGAAGAGAAGTCAAGAAGTCAAGGCCAACCACTTCACTGCCAGGACTTAGAGCAAGCTACCTAACTTAACCACGTGACTCAGTTTCGCCCTCATTAAATGAGGCAGTTGGACTAAAGCTATGGTTATAAACTGTCATCTACAGAGCCCTAGAGTTTCATGGAGTACCTCAGGAACCAGCTAAAATAAGATGTGAGGAGGGACTGAGAAATAAGGGTCTCCCACTTGTACATCAATCTGAGAAACTGTTAACTTTCTTAGCAAATAAGCTTTATTGATATATAATTTCATTTGCAGAAGGAAGATTCTGTTGTAAAAGAAAATAAAGTGAAAGTATCATATTCAATGATCTCTCACATCCTTATCAGTTCCTTAATAATTCTAAAATATATCTATGGACAGAATATTTTTTTAATTTTCTTTATTTTGAAAGTACAAATTATTTAGCTTAACATTCTCTCTCTCTCTCTCTCCACCCTCTCTCTCCAGCCCTGTCTCTCTCCTCTCTTTATCTTTTGAGTTATTCTCTGTGTGTAGGTGACCCATCTTAGAAAGAACACCTGTTCAACTGATGCTAACCAAGTGAGTATTGCTTACCTGGATATCAGGATAGTTATTTTAAATAATGGTTACATCTCAGAAAATATTATTCCTTATCAGCACAGTATACAATTGAATCCTTGTATTTCAATTGGGGTTTTTTAAAGCCAAAGAAGAGTTGATTTCAAATTACTGAACTCAAAACAGGAACAGAAGGGAGAGAGGGAAGAGAGTAGAGAAGGATGAGACAGTTGGACACAGGAGAGCTGCTGTTACTAACACCTACTCTGTGCAAAGTCCCAGATGTGTAACTGGCAGGGCCAGAATTTGAATCCAGCTTTGGAACGCTCTATATTTTTTGACCCTCACCGAAAGACATTTTTTTTCATTGTGTTTTTTAGAGAGAAAGGAAGGGAGAGAAACATCTATGTGAGAGAGAAACATCGATCAGTTGTCTACTGTACACGCCTCAACTGTGGGTCAAACCCACAACCCAGTTCTGTGCCCTGACTGGGAATGGAACCCATAACCTTTTGGTATATGGGACAATGCTCCAAGCAATTGGGGCACATGGGCCAAGGCTGGAACACTCTTAAGCCCGTGTCTTTTTTTCTACTCACACCTAGTTTATATGCTATAAACATCACACATCCCAAGCCAAATGCTTAGTGTGAACTTAGTGCTTCACTGTGACTTTGCTGCTTACCTTTTGTGAATATATTTAGTAAAATTTTTACTTAGAACTACTTACTGGCTCCATTTCTGTCAACATCTGTCAGTTTTCTATCTAAGCACTGTTCTCACATACTCGTGCACTTTCTATGTGATCTCCAGTCTCTCTCATGGTTTAACCTAGAACCCATGCTCTTTCCATTCGCAAATATAACTTCTGCTCAGAACTCCTTCCTATGTTCTACATCTATTCAGGACATCACCACTGAGTGTCTTAAGGCATGTAACATTCAACAGATTTTATGCAAAACTCATTACCTCCCCTCAAATTTCCTCAAGTTAGCTTCTCTGCCATTCCTCATCTTTGTTAACAGCAGCACCACTCATGAAGACAGAAACCTCAAAATCAGGTGTGATTCTTGCTCCCTACTCTTCATATCATGCTACCATCAGTTTTTGCCCAAGTAACCTTGTTCTCCTTTTATCTAAACTTCCATTGCTTGGTGGAGGTCATCTCCCTTTCTCTCAGAATATTATGATAGCTTCCAGCTGGCTTCCCTGCCTCAAGTTTTTCTTCCATTCAGTTTAAGCTCTGAAAGCAAAATTGGTTATACTGTATTCCTGTTTAGAACTTTTTAAGTTCGCCATCCTGTAATTTTTGAAATTATCTTCTCCTTTAGACTTCAGGTTACACAATTGTCCTGTTCCAAGCCCTGTGACAGCTCTCCCTTATTTGTATTCATTGGCTTTATTTACTTTCCCACTTTGTACAAAAATTCCCTTATTTTGCTCTTTTCTTTTCTTGTGTGTCTTCTTTTCATGGCTGTAACTACTACACATATATTGACAACATCCACCTCCTCATTTCCAGCCCTGACACCTCACACAAGCTCTAGATCCATATTTCTACCTACCTACTGAGCTCATTACCTTTCCCATAAAACCCACTTTTCTGTATTATCATACTCTCCAAATAGTAAAAGTTTCTCCAAAACTGGAAGTCCAGAAGAAAACCTTAGTCTCTTTGAATTCTTCAGTCCCAGAATTAAATTTATCATCTCTACCTTCAATATCTGTCACAAAGGTCTTTGAAATTCAGACTCTTTTGCATTGACTCTGCCATTGCCTCTGCTCAGACTTCTCCATCTTTTGACTGAAGTGTGACAGGTATGTCTCTGAATAGTCCTTCTCATTTATAATATATCCACTCTTTCCAAGGTTGTTTTCCTCAATCATAAATCCATGCCATTGAGTTCTTTTAGTTTGCAGGTTGGCATTCAATCCACTGAGCCACATCAACAAGGGCTGAGTTCTATCTTCAAAAACCTACAGTTACTCTGAACTGTAAGTAGCATAAAAATGAGGTTTATCATGCAAAACCCTTCATAATTCCTTAACTAAAAAAGTACCATCTACCTTCATTCAGCACCACTGGCCAAGATAAGAAGAGTAGCTGACAATTTAGATTATTCGGAATTGGAAACAGTGATTGGGCCATATTCACTAGTGTGCGAATTCATTAGATGTAACAATCATTCTCTTGCCACTCAGCCTTCAGACTCAGGCAGGTCTTGTGAGTCACTTTCTCTGCATCTACAATTGAGTGGGTAAGTTAAACAGTACCCTGGTTTGTAGATACAACAATATCAAACTCAAGGGAAAATGAGCAGGAGGCCTTACCCACCACCAAAACAGATTTTGCAAGAAAGTACTAAAGAAGTAATTTTCAGCCAATGTGCCACAATACCTAACTATTTAGTCAAGGGCACTGACTGCTTTTCCCTTAGGTTGTCAAATAAAAAGATGACAACAGCCAACATACTAGCTACCTGGTGTGAATGTATTGAAATTATACCTATTTTTGTCAGATTGGTAAAATATATTTTTTGTGTGTGTTGAAGAATTTTAGTAATTAGTTCACGTGTGCCATGAGATGGGAAAGGTTGAAAATTGCTGTACTAAAGTACTATACTGGAAGGTATCAGTTTTTGTCCAGATATTAATAAATTTTAAGTGTATGTGTGTGAATATGATCATAAATACATACATACATTTGGTTTTCCTTCATATAGCTATCTTGGTTAGAAATTACATAGAAAAAAGGGAAAAGTTACAATTAAAATATTTCATCTCATTTTTAGCACCATTAATCAGAACAAAATCTAGATTCCGTGAGACCAGATGCTAATGTAAATTTGGAGATCTTTGTTAAGAATAAAATTACAAAATTATAAATAGAAAATCATAACAAAGTGTAAATTTTAGAAAGTTGACAAATACCACATATATACATATATACGTATATATATATATATATATATATGCACATATATGTGTGTGTATATATGTGTATATATATATCCAGAAAATTAACACTTTTACCAACTAATGTCCTAATTTACTTCTTTAATATCTAGTTTTTGAAATTTGGGGGGCTGCCAATTCTTTGTTTTCCTCTTCATGTGCAATGATTTTTAATATTTTTTGTAGAATAGTAAGGTTATTTCAAATCTCTTCTAACATGATTGATCTAGATTTGTTTTCTTTACTGAGAATTTAGAAATGTTACTTTCCATTTTACCTATAACTTTCTTTGTGGTTCTTCCCAGATGCCATTTCTGGCCCAACAGCAACTTCAGTGAGAACTCCACACCTTTGCTCTCTTCAGGCCCAGAAAACCCCGGGCAGCTTCTCACTCATGTCTGCACCCCTGCCCCACTCTAATGGTGATCTGGGAATTGGGAAGGGAGGGCAGTCTGCCATTATATGTGGATCACAGGGGCCCCAAACAAGATGCAGAGTAGCATCTTATTCAGATCCTTCTTCTTGGGATCTAAGATAGGCCTGAATGATCAACGTGGTAAAGTGGGGGCACGGTGTTGATGCAGAAGTTGAAGGAATGGTGTCAGCCTGCTGGTCCCACGCCGTCTCAGTACCATCATGAGGCCAGGGCTCCATGCCTACAATGTCCTATTTGTTTCTGTTGATTCCAACCATCTCAGGGAACACTTGGAGAAATAAAAGAGGCACACTCAAGCAAGAGGTCCTTTATATGAAACTTTATTTCATATGTTTCATGATTTGTTTACCCCTGTACAAATCTTTTCTCCATGATTCTTTTTCAGGACTTGCTCTGCCTGAAAGTCTCTCCTCTCTTTTTCATATTTTCCATATCCCTGCTCATTGTTCCATATGCAACTCACATAGTTCCTCATCTCTGGACCTGACTGCCATTATGGGACATGACATAACACCCTGTGGTATTTTACCCATACTGTTATCAAACCATATTCTAATATTGTGAACTATTCTAATATTGTCACTCTATGTCTATAGGAAAGGTTCTTAAGGACAGGAACTATGTTTATTAATTTTATATTTCTTGACTTTACCAGAAGCGCTGTCACATAGTAGACTTTAAACAAATCATTGTCATATAAATGGCTGAATGTCTATCTCCAAGTGTCACCACTTCTAGGTTTCCCTGACTCCTTCACACAGAATTAATCCATTCTATACAGCATCTTGTACATACTGAGTTCTCAACAAATTGTATAGCAAGACTTCTTTATCAATTACTATATCCACTAGAGTATCAGAATATCCAAGAAAAAATTGAGCTCTTACTCTTTTCCTTTTCTCAGCATCAAGCACAGCACTTGGCATAGTAGTGAAATCTGAATATATCTTACTTAGATAAAGGAATGAGCTACTTCGCTGAGATAGAAAAAGCTAATATTTATTGACTATGCCTTGGATACTAAGCACTCTTATAGGTGATTTATGTGAAATATTTTACTTAATCCTTATAGCAACCTTATAAACTAGTATGTTATCCCTCTTTTAAAAATAAAGGCACTGAGGCTTGGTGAGTTATGTGCACACACAAGGCAAATAGTCAGCAAGTAGGAAAATAAACAGAACTCAGACACTAGCAGGCTGAATCTAGAAGTCCTGCTCTTAACCACTTCACTAAATTGTCTTCTAAGAAATCAATATTCAGTGGCCTGGGTCACTGCATGACTCATTTCTACTGCTGCCCATGATTGTTGAGTGTGCTCTCTAACTTTATTTAAGTCATACAGCATAAAATACCAGTCAACTGGAAAGCTCTGAGCATTTAGCTAATTGAATTTTTTGATTAACATTTTAGTAATCATCCCTCTTTATAAGTAAGTACAGAATACAGAACACAATGTAATCCTTACTTTCAAATTTAGAATCTCCTAAGTTCTCAAGGACATAGCTTTAAATCTTAACAAATGTCCCACGCATGGCTGTAGGAAATCTGGAGAATGTGTCGGGATAATAGACAAACTGAAGACAATGAAATGATTCAGAAGAGATGACCCAGGATACTGCGGGTTCTGAAAATTGTGACAGGTGAGGAACTGTTCAAAGAGCCCTACTTATGCTGGAAACAAGAATACATTGGGTTAATTAAGGCAAACACGACTCGTTAGCATCATTGGCCCACTCAGTGCTGCTCTCAGGTCTCACTTACTCACTTGCTCAATGATTCATTACAATGCCTTTTTTCATCCTCCATTCTCATTCCCTCCCTTTGCAGTAGTATTCTAATGTATGCAAATATATATCTTTGTCTTTTTATGTGCTCTTGCAAAAGAAAATATTGGTGTTTTGTGCACATATGTTTTAAAGTCACATAAAAGTAGGTATTTTATTAAATAGTTTTTTTTAATTCAGCACTATGCTATTGAGATCCATTTATATTGCTCTGTGTATTAACCTACTGTGTATAACTGTGGCACAGTCTTCCCGGTGTTCACCTACCATATTTTACCTATCCACTTGCCATATTGGGGGCCTCTGTATTTCCTCCAAATCTAAGCTATAACAAATAACCTGGAGTGAATATTCTTTTCTTATGGACCTATGTAAGAATTGCTCTGAGTCATAAATGATGACCTTCAAAGAATATACCTAAAAGGCCATTATGTAATCCAATGTAGTCCAATGTTTCCACAACATCTAGAGCAGTGTATGTGTGTGTGTATTATATATATATATATATATATATATATATATATATATATATATAATAAAGTGCTTAATAGTGTACTCTATCTGACTCCAGGTTGTCCAATATATATTTGCTGAATGGATGAATACATACAGAATGAATGGATATCCTAACTCCCACAGCTGTCATTCTAGGGGTGAGTGATGAGCAGTAAACAAATAAATACAAATGCAAATAAAGTGATAAAAGCTGTAAAGAAAATAGGGCAGAGTATGAAATGAGTCACAAAGATTCTAGTTGAACTATGAGGTCATAGAAGGCATGTCTGTTGAGATGAGTTTTGAGTAGAGACCTAAATAAAGTGGAAAGAAATGCATGTGGCTCACCAGGGAAAAATCAATCTTTTTAGACATAGGCAAGAAAAATGAGAACAATGAAAGGCCCTGACATGCAGTATTCTTAACATGTTCAAGAAATAGCTCAGAAGTTCATAGATTAAGAAACAGTTAGAACCATTTCTAATCCAGTGAAGCTGGATTAGGAAAAGTAAGAGGGAGAGTAATTAGGCAACTGTACACCATGGTGGCAACTTTAGATTTTTATTCTGCATGAGAGGAAGGCAGTGAGAGGTTTGAAAAGAGAGGTCACATCATCCAACGTTTCTGAAAAGAATTTTCATGGCTTCCATGTGGGAGACCATAAGGAAAGCTTATAGTGGGAGCAAGGTGATGAAGTAGGAGGCTAAAGCTACTTTCTATATGAAAGATATTTGCCTAAAGAGTCACAGTAGAGATGTTGAGAAGAAAACACATTTTGGATATAGCCTAAAAGTGAAGCCAACAGAATTCATTGTTGGAGCAACAATGGGGCATGAAAGAAACAAACTGAGTTGAGTATAACCCCTAAATGTTGGACTTAAGCCACTAGGTGAACAAACATGTTATTTACCAGGATGGAGAAGATGCTTAAGGAGCAGATTTGAGGGACTTACATAGGAATTGGATTTTGAATGAATTGAGTAGCACTTACTTATATGACTTGGATGTATGTGTGTCAAGCGACATGTCTCAGCTTAGTGTAATGTACTTGATAGCCATTGGCCTATAAAAATAGTTTTTGATCTCTGGGACAGAATGAGAGGGGGTGTCCAACCTGCAGTCCATGGGCTGCATGCAGCCCGGGATGGCTGTGAATGAGGCCCAACACAAAATTGTCAATGTACCTAAAACACTATGAGATTTTTTTTTGTGATTACATGTTGCAATGTGTTTAATGTGTGGCCCAAGACAACTTTTCTTCTTCCAGTGTGGCCCAGAGATACCAAAAGGTTGCACATCCCTGATTGAGGTATGAGTGTAGACAGAGGTGATTAAAATGTCCTGGGGCACTCAGGTTTGAAAATTACAAAGATAAAGAATTCAGGTGAGGAGAACAAAAAAAAGGCACCAAAAAATCTAAAGAATGCTTGACAGCGTAATTAGTTTTTTTGAAAAAGTCCAATAAAATGAGATTTGAAAAAATTAGTGGCATAGGCTAAACTGTGCCTCCCCTTTAACAATTCATATGTTGATAAGTCCTAACCCCAGTACCCCTGAATGAGAGTGCACTTGGAAATAAGGTCTTTTAAGGGTTAAGTTAAAATGAAGTTATTAGGGTAGGCCCTAATCCAATATGACCGATGGTCTTATTAGAAGAGGAAATTTGGCCCTGGCTATTTGGCCCTGGCTGGTGTGGCTTATTGGACTGAGTGCCAGCCTGTGAATCGAAGTGTCACTGGTTCAATTCCCAGTCAGGACACATGCCTGGGTTGTGGGCCAGGTCCCCAGTTGGGGGTACACAAGAGGAAATCACACATTGATGTTTTTCTCCCTCTCTCTCTCCATTTATCTCTAAAAATAAATAAAATCTTTAAAAAAAATTTTTTTAAAGAGGAATTTGCACATGAGCCCACACAGAGGGAAGACCAAGGGAAGACACAGAGAGAAAGAAGACAGTCCTCTACAAGCCAAGGAGAGAGATCTCAGGAGTTATCAATCTTGTCAATACTTTGATCTCAAATTTCTAGCTTCCAGACATTGAGAAAATAAATTTTTATTTTTTAAAACTCCAGTCTGTGGTACCTTGTGATGGCCCCAACCAACTACCACCATTGGTCATTGTATTTGGTGAGACAGAGGTCACTGGTGACACTGAAGTGAGCAGTGTCACTAGATAAGAGGGCACCAAAGCCCGCCAGGGTGTATGACAAAGGCTGAACTACGTCCACCGTGGAGAAGCGTTAAGGAGACAGATTCTATTTCAGCATTTGATGGCATTCCTAACAGCCCAGCTGCTGAGGGGACTACCTACAGAGCAGAGTTTAGACAATTTATTATGTCATTAATTCATTTTTTATTTTGAAATGTTTATTGTATTATTAGAAAATTGATGAAAAAATTAAAAATAAACAGGTAGTATTCTTGTTACCTCTTTATTAAACAAAAATGGATACTGTGAGGAAGTGAGATACTCTTGTTTACTCAAATGTTCTGATTGCATGAGTTCTGATTACTGTTTTTTAGCTTTATGGAGATATAACTAACAAATAAAATTATAGGGTTTAAACTGTATAGCATGATGAGTTAATTGACATATCCATCACCTCACATACTCACCCTTTCCTTTTTTAATTTTTTTGGCAAAAGCATTTAGTTCTATTCTCTTGGCAAATTTCAACCATACAATACTGTGTCGTGTAGTGTTATCAACTATGGCCACCATATAATGCATTAGATCCTCAGAACTTATTCACCCCATAACTGAAAGTTTGTACTCTTTTACCAACCTCTCCCTTTTTCCCCACCCCACAGCCACTGCTAACCAAAGAAAGATAAATACTGCATGGTATCATTTAGATGTGGAATCTTAAAAAAAAAAGTTAAACTCACTGATTATTTAACCTTACATAAGAAATGGGAGGAATATCAAAGACCTCTTATGAATCACTGAAGTAACTTCATGCTGGCTCATTTTCAGGTTTGATAAGGTTAATTCATAATGAAGTTTAGGCTCTCCAGGTGCAAAGGGCTCATTCTATCAACAGCTTGCCTGCTGCTGCATGATTTTTTAAACATACAAGCTCAAGAACACAATCTATGCTTCTGTATCAATAATAATTTAAAACCGGAACTTCCAACTCATTTGTTCATTCTAATAAGCCACATTTGTTGGCACCAAATTCCTTAGAAGCAGGAGAGGTTTACGTTCTTCTCCTGTTTTTGCCCCCCAGAGTTCACTTCTACAGGAATGCCTGTGGAGGGCGTGGAATAACATCATTTCCTAGCATGAGTAACCTCTTTCAGAGGGCATTTTTGAGTAAATTGGAGAGTGATGCTCTCTTTCTCTCAGTGGGATTCAACTCTAATACCATATCACTGTGTTCCTGGCTAAAAATTTAATAGTGTAAATAATAACAATCTCAAAATGCTATATAGCTCTTCACATTTGAAGAGCACTTTTATAGATATCATCTAGGAAATGCTTTAAAAAGATAAAATAAAGGTGGGCTGCACTTGCTACCCAGAATAAGGAGAAATTAGGAGTTATTTCAAACTTGCCGAGGCCTGAATTTTCTTCCTTTGAAGCTTGGGAGCGTACTTTTATAGCTCTCTAATATGTTCTGCTTCTGTACCTACAGATAGTGCCATTTGGTGCCATCTTACATTCTTTTATGTTAGAACACTTTGTAGCCCTTTTATGATTAGGATACTGCTGTGCTGAATGTTTATGCCCCACCAAAATTCCTATGTTGAGACCTAACCCCTAAGGTGAGAGAGTTAGGAAGTAGGCCCTTCAAGAGATGATTAGAGTAT
The DNA here is from genome assembly GCF_021234435.1 of Artibeus jamaicensis. Taxonomy (NCBI): domain Eukaryota; kingdom Metazoa; phylum Chordata; class Mammalia; order Chiroptera; family Phyllostomidae; genus Artibeus; species Artibeus jamaicensis. The sequence goes on along the minus strand of NW_026522025.1, from coordinate 17,098,343 downwards.
GAGGTTGAAGTCCTCATAAATCAGGTTAGTGTCCTTATAAATGTCACCCTTGGAAGCTGCCTTGCCCCTTTTGCCATGTGAGTTACAGTGAAAAAACAGTTATGTAGGAAATGGCTTCTCACAGGCACAGAACGTGGCGGCCCCACGATCTTGGACTTCCCTGGCTCCAAAACTGTAAGAAACAAATGTTTGTTGTTTACTAGCCTCCCAGTTTGAGGTATTTTTGGTACAGCAGCCTGAACAGACTAAGACAGGTATAAAAAGTCTGACTTGGACTCTCTAGATTCATGAACTTTTGGTGGTAGCAGTTTGTTGGGGAGAGCATCTATAGATCTAAGCAATATACTTGGTAGGTGGGTGCTATGGACTAAACATTTGAGTGCCCCCAAATTCATCTGATGAAGCCTAAACTGTAACGTGATGGTATTTGGATAGGGGGCCTTTGGGAGGTGATGAGGGTGGAGCCCTGATGAACTGGATTAGTAGCCCTATAAGAAGAGACATGAGAGAGATAATATCTCTCTTTCTCTTTCTCATTCTTTCTCCATCATATGAGGACACAGCAAGAAGACACCCACCTGCAAACCAGGAAAAGGACTTTTTACTGGAATCTACCACACTGGCACTTGGATCTCAGACTTCCCAGATTTCCTAAGTGTGAGAAAATGATGTTTGTTGTTTATGTCACCCAGACTATGGTATTTTGTTACAGCAGCCCACACTGACTGAGACAGTGGGTGTCGGTTGTAACCAATACCTTGTGAGAATATTTGACTTGCTGATTAGCCCATAATCTAAAGCCCTACCCTGCCATCTAAAAAGACCTTGTACCTTTGAGCTGGAAATGCATGCTCAACATGCAGGAAAGTTCCTCCTTTGCTACTAAACCATTTACCCCAAACTGACCCCAGTATTTTGTTCTAGAATATTCTAGAATATGGGTGATTATGGCACAGGTAGGAGATGGAATCAAGAGAGTGTAATGAATATGACTGCAGTTCGGAGGGTCCCAGAAGACCCATAACTTGTGTCAGTGTTATCATAGTTGACTTCTTAAGGCTGGACTTGAGATATTACACCATCTCTTTGAAAGATTTAAAGCTTCCCTAAAATATTCTTAAGAATGTTTAAGCCTGTTTGGTCTCTGGAATTCCACAGAGGTCACAGATATAAGGATGGGAGTAGGAATGTGCCATTAAACCCTTACCTCATTCTGGCTCTGGTCAGTGTGGCTCCATTGGTTGGAGCATTGTCCCATACTGGTGAGGACACATACACAGGTCGTGGGTTCAATCCTTGGTCCAAACATGTACAATCCCTTGTCTGGATGCATTTCGTAGGCAACCAATTAATGCTTCTCTCTTGCATTGATATTTTCTTCTCTCCTTTCCCCTCTTCCTTCCTCTTTCTCTAAAAGCCATGAAAAATAACATTCTCAAGTGAGGATAAAATAAAATAAAATAAGCAAAAAAACCCACTTTATCTCTCTCTGTAGAAGAGTTTCTTGCTCAAAAGAAGAACTGTTGTCACCACCTTTTGACAATTCTTCTGGGAGTAACTCTTTCTTCTTCACAGAGTGGCAGAGGTTACACTACACAAAGGGTAATGAAATAAAAGTGCATGTTACTCAACATTGCTTTATGGTAGAAGTAGAAAGATGTTCAAGTTTTGGAAGTCATAAATCTGTGTTTTGATCCAACTCTACTAATCACCAGTTGAATAATTCATTTATCTATTCATAAAATATTTATTTACAACGAGGCTGTTTTTCTAGCTAGAAAGTAAAGACAAAGATAAGAAAATATTTATAGAACATCTAGCACAATGATTACCACTGATTCTTAACACTAATTCTTCTCTTTATTCTTTCTTTATTTGAATAACTTTTTGTGGAAATTAAATGTTCAGAAGAATAACTACAGATTCTAAGAGGGGCAAAAGAAAATTGGTTATAACAAAATTTTATGCTCAGAAAGCCTGTGAATAAGATTACTTCCCACCAAAAACTTGGACTGGCTGAATAGGAAGTTTTGTTAGAACCGTTTCTTTTGCCCCTCTCAGGGCTACTGGAATCTGTAGCTATTCTTCCTCTTACTAGATTTCCACAAAAAGTTATCTAAATCTAACCATGACCATGACAGGGGTGCCAATTTTTTCCAAGTCCCCACAGTTGAAGTGATGCTGTCAACCAGAGCCGGACCCCAAACACACTGAAAAAGGTTGAAATGGACCTGGCCCTGTGAAAATGAGGTGCATACTAGAACAACTCTGCTCTGAGTGTACTCTTCACACTGCCTGCCTGCTACACGTCTGACAGGAGATGATAAAATAATGGCAAATATTAGCTTTTTAGGCTATAAAATGGTTTATAAAGCTCTTTTTACTTGTGTTTGTTCACAAAATACTCTTGAGAAGTCTCTGAAGTAATCAAGGCAAATGTTACTACTTCCCCCCATTTTAGAAGAATAAACCCAATCTCAGAGAGTCAAAGGACCTAGCCAAGTGTAAATGGTGGGACCGGCATCCAAATTTAGGTCTAGCTGATATTCAAGTGTAATCTTTTCCTTTTTGCTGAGTTGCCTTAGAGTTAGTTAAATCCCTTAAGGCTTTTTTCTCACATGAATCACTCTTAAATTAGGTTTTTCTCATTCAGAATTTGTGTAGAAAAATGTTGTTCCTAAGTGTAAAATTTAATGTATATCCCTTCTAAATTATATCTTGAAAATGTAGAACATTATTGTAGTCTAGGAAGCACTTTGACTCCTATGTCCAAAGTATTTTTTAATCCCTCCCAGCTTTTTATCATCTAGATTTGACAAGCTTGTCTGTTATGCCTTTACTCAGTCATTGAAAGTGTTATGCAATGGTACAGATGTATGAACAAAATCCTATAGCACATCACTTTAGAAATGCTTTAAGTTTGACACCATCTATTCATGAACATAGAGTATAGATAAACAAACAAAATAGAAACAGATGCATAGACACAGAGAACAGACTGACAGCTGTCAGACGGGAAGGGTTTGGGGGACTGGCTGAAAAAGGTGAAGGGATTAATTAAAAAAAAAGTATAGACACAGACACCAATATGGTGATTACCAGAGGAAAAGCGGGGTTGGGGAGAGGTAGAAAAGGATAACAGGGAGAGTAAAATGGTGATGAATGGAGACTTGACTTTGGATTGTGAACACAATTCTTTTGCCTGTGTTATTCCTTGAACCTTGTATCTCGAGCTTTGTTTCAGCATCTGCTTCTGAAGAACTAGACCTGTGATAGATGGTATTGCTGAATGTGCAGCTGAAATCGAGTTACAGTGCCTATGCTCCATCAGTTCTGTACCCCTACCAAACAAAAAAACCCCCAAAACATAGATATATACATAAACAAAGACAAATAGTTTTGTTTAACTTGATTATTATTTAAGAATCCCTTTTTGTTAGCTGGGAGTTACCAATCTCTTTTCTAAGAACTAACATTGTACTGGTGAACCAAAGCATGGTGCTTCTTGTAACCTTCCCTTCCTCTCCATCTTCCCCTTCTCTACTCAGGTTTGGACCTTCATTCTTGTACTATTGTCCCAAGGCTGCCATAATGAAGTACCACAGGCTGGGTGGCTTAAACAAGAGAAATTTATTTTCTCCTACTTTGGGAGGCTGCAAATCTAAAATCAAGTTTATGTTCTTGTGTAATCCCTTCCTCTTGAATATGGGCTGGACCAGGTGACTTGTTTCTAATGAACAAAATATAGCAGGATCGCTAAGACGTCATTGGTAAGTTTATGTTACAAAAAGATGGTGGCTTCATCTTGGGCACCTTCTCTTGCTTGTTTACTCTGAAGGAAGTTAACAGTCGTGAGCAAGTTTCTCTGTGAAAGAAAGCTTATGTGTCAAGGAACTAATGTTTCCAGTCTATAGCCACCAAGGACCTGAGCCCTTAATAGGTCCTTTACAGAGCCTTTGCAGGCAAGTAAATGACCTTGGAAGTGGACTGCCGCCTAGTCAGGCCTTGAGATGACTACAATTGGGGCCAACAACCTGCTTTCAGCATCATTAGAAACCTTGAGCTAGAGGCACCTGGTGAAGCCACGCTGGGATTCCTGACTCACAGAAAGGTTGAGATAATAAATGTTTGCTGTTTTAAGCCATAAATTTAGGTGTGGTCTGTTATATGGCAATAGACAACTAATACAGTGTCTCTGCTCTCTCAGCCCCACTACTGCAGTAGCCTTCTAACACATCTCTCTGCCCACAGGCTCTTCCTCATACATCCTTTGTATCATGTCAGAATCATTTTGGCACAGGTCAAATCATGTTATTTTCTAATAATTCCTAGTTATCCCTTTATGAAAGTCCAGACTTTTAATATGGCCTCTCAGAATCTGATCTTATCCAGTTTTTCAGTTTTATCTTCTAATATCCTTCAAGAAACCTACTATGTTCCAGCCAGAACAAAACTTTTCATATTTTTATTTCATGCTATATTCTCAGTTGGGGGTGTAAATATCCATGTTCTCCCATCAATTTCTTACCTTTCAAGAAAAATTTCAAATGCCACCTTTTGACACATAGATCCTAATTAATTCTGATGAAAATGAACTTCCTTTGTTCTGTTTCCCTACCTATTAAATTGTATATTAACTACACCATCTATTTTAATTCACTTGTATTATTATATGGACTACAATATCCTTTCATGTTCGCCTACATAAGATACTCTGTAAAGGAACAAACTTTTTATTAATCACTTTTTTCCTCTCACATTTTCGGGAAGGTATTTGGCTTGTGATAGGTTCTCAATAGTAAATTAATCCAATTAATGATAAAATTATCTTGGGAATCAAGATAATTTGTCTACCCATGACCTACTTACTCTCTCTAAAGTAAAATACTTTCTAAAATAAAATACTATAACATCCCATAGCTCACTCAGTTTATACATAAATTTGAGCTCCTATCACCCTATTAACCATAAGATTTATTTTTCTATATCACTCAAACTAGGGGTTAAGGAGGGTCAAATGGAAAGAAGAGAGGAATATTGATAGAAAAGATAACAGGAAAACCATAGGAAAGAATGAATTTTTTTCATTCAATTCCTTTTCAGCAAGGTGTTAGGGGTAAAATAAGAGATTTAGTGTAAAATGTACCTAGATACAAATACTAGAGCCAAAGCCTTTTGACTTAAGGTGCTTTGGCTTCAATTTCTCCAAGAAGAAAAATGAAAGCAATAAGAATACCTGTCATGCAGGCTGTGAAGGGGAATGAGACAACCTGGTTAAGACACTCCACAGAGATGGCTGTTTTTCACTTCTCTTCCCTGCATGGTCCTGGAACCTCATTTCACTTCCAAATTTTGTTCACTAATAACCAGAGTTTAACAAATAGATAAGAAGTAAATGAGGGAGAAAGAAAGATTGTGAGGGAACAGGGAAGGGAGGAAGCCAGGGTTAGAGAAAGAGAGGAGATAAAAAAAAGAAAAAATAATGTATTCTCAGATGTATAGAGATACTTAACTCATTTTACATTCTCCAGCACAGCATGGGGACTTCAGTAACATGGAGGATCATCCCAGATACAATTACATGTAGCGAAGTTGTGCTGGCAGAGTAGATAAACCACAGGAAATCTTTGTTATCATCTGTTGGAAGGGCACAAAACACGCTATCACTACTTTTTAAAAATCTGGTATGGTGGGTTTAATCTGCCAGCAAATTTCCTTGATTACATGGATACTTTAAACCAGCACAAAAACAGGTTACAACACACAGCTTCTGTACTGAAAATTTTTTTAAATCCAAATCTTTATATTTTAAAAGGCTCCCAGAGAAATATTGCAAATCACCTTGACCCTACCTACAAAGACTGACCTAGCTAAGTACCCTAAGGCTATGCAATTCTAAAAATAGTAAATCAGCAGTGTTTTGGTGCCAGGTTTGAGTCATGTGAAGTAAAACCTGACTATAGGTATAACTTGAGGTCCTTCGAACTGTCCTGTTCTATAGTCTCTGGTACGTGTCACTCTAATATCACAATTTTTTTCACCATAAAATAGACTACTCTGTTTAAATGCCATTTTCTACTCCATCTAAAAATTGAAACTCAGAGAAATATGCTATTTAAAGAATCATAAAATTGACTTAAAAAAACTAATTTCTCCTGCCACCAGCTCAAAATCTTCAAGATGATGAGATAGAAAAAATATTCTATCCCTTAAATGAAATAGCATACTTACTTGACTTTTTTTGGATCATTAGATTAAACATCTTATAAACCAGAATGAGTAGGTCATGGAGATCTACTGAAAGGAACTAAAACTGCCAGTTAACCCATTATATTTCATTGAGAGACACCATAAACTGGGGCTTTCTTCTCTCTAAAAGATCAAACCCTGTCAGGCAGTTTCACAAGCCACTGCATCCCATCTACACTCCTAACTCCTAATGCAAGAGGAGCTAGGCTGAGATGGACTCCAGATGAAGTTTGACCCCTGAGAAGTTCACCTACTGCATGTCTAAAGGACTGTCCTGAGACAGCTACCACAAGAGCATTGAGATAATATGACCAACAGCTCTTCCCAATTGTGCAATTATTTCTTTTGATCTTCTATATTCTAGTCATACTCCCAGGTAACTTGGTCAAGTTTCCTGAACTTAGGTTCTCAATAATTCCTATTCCCAATCTATATTCTTGCCTAGGTTAGAAATACAAATTTTATAATGGGACTGGTATTCAGAGCTATGTACAATAGGGGCATGCCTGTTATCAAAATATTACAATATTTTTAGTGTTTGATAAGGAGCCACTACTCTAAGTATGTTCCCACCACCACTATGGCCACCCTGGAACCATCCCCAGAAGCCCCTGAATCTTCTCACAGGCCAGCACCCACAGGGTCGCTACCTTAACATCACAATGGGATGCGGCCAAGGACCCTGCTTCAGCACTCTGTGGCTAGTGATCTTCCTGGGATTTATTGGTTCTTGGTTTAGTAGCTAAACAAATTGAATATTAGCACTGTTTACAAGATCCCAGAAGACAATAGAAATGAATTAAGTGTGTGGGTGTAATACAATAAGAGGTGATAAAAATGTGGGCAACTGGAGAGCATGTGCCCCTTAAAGAATTTGTTATATAGCTGTGGAAGATTGTTGTCACATGGGAATGTAGGCCGTGGGTGCTAAATATTCTCATGTTTAGCATAAATTTTGACTTTTAGTAGAAACTTCTTCATTTCATAACCCTAGCAATGATTACAGATGTTTGCAAAATACTGTGAGTGCCAAACCAAATCATGTGGCCCGTGGGTTGTGAGTTTGTGACTTATACTTTAGGCATCATGAAGTTTTTGTGACTTTGTCAGAATTCCTTCATCTGTCACACTTGAACCAAGCCTGAGGAAGAAGTTGGCACTCTCAATTATATAATTACAAGTTATTTCCCACTGGAATTCAAATAACTAGGTGAAACCAATAATTACATCAAACTTCTTTTTAATTTTATTTTCTTTTGCCAAATGTTATCAAGGACATTGTATCAGATTTTCCTCACAAGTATTATTATATTTTTTAATAGCAGAGGAAAATTGATCCATAATGATTAAGAAAACTCTCTTAATGTCACCCAAGTAAATGGCAGAAGTGGGTCTGTGCTGGAGCTCCAATGGAGTTGTTCCTCTAACACCTTTAAATTGGCTACCCTACTCTCAAGTTCACTGATAATCTTAGGCAGTTACCCCAGAAAAATCACCTTCTGGACTATTTTTTACATTCATTTGAAGTTATCTTTTTATATACATCCAAATCACCTCTTAAGGTCAAAATGCGTTTGCAATAGATGGGAATATTGTTTCCAACATTTTAAAGAAATTGTACATCAAGCCCTTCATCACGTCATTTTGTAAGATCTCCATTGTTGTTGGAGTATATTCCCTAACAAACTGATACTAGACCTAGCCAAGGCATTTCTTTGCCAAATGGATGGGGGCAGAAATGACACTGTGCCAGTTTCTAGCTGAGGGCTCCACTTGACCTCCTAGGATCTGCTCCGAGAGGAGCATATCCCCACTCTCCCCTGCTTCTTATCCATCCACAGAGGGAGACATGTGAAGCAGACCCAGACCTGACCTGCAGTCTAGGCCAAAGTCCAGACTAACTCAGCCAAGATCTATAGAATGGCAGGTAACTTGCAGGTCCATGAATAAGAAAAACAAGTTTTTGTTGACAGAAGCTACTAAGATTTTATGAGGTTGCTTGTCCTATAGCAATATTGCATCAATTCCTGACTACTACACAGATATAATCATCTTTATGAAAAATAATCCTTTGCAAATTAATTGAAGCAATAGAAAAAACTCCAGAAACAGCTCAGTGATAATCTCAGGAGAATATGTGTCTTTGGAGAATAGTACTATGATATCTTCTAAGCAAGTACTCCTCTTTAAGAGCCTAACTAAATAAGGCTCTAAGAAAAAAATAGGAATATAATAAAATTGAAATATCAGATGACTGATGTCCAAAAGTCAAAGTAATTGAGCATTGTTGCTGATCCTTGATTAGGCTGACCATCATTAAAAAAAATATTTGTAGATTCTTATAGTTAAAAAAGGAAAAAGAAAATAATAAAAAAGCAACAACAACAAAAACCCTTTTGTTTTCTGGTTGAATTATTCCTACCTTCAGTTGATTGAAGTAATTTTTCCTCTTTTTGACTTTTTTGTGAGTTACTTTGAACTAGGGTGAAAATGGCATGTGTGAGAGAAAAGCACCATAGTTGTGTTTAATTTGGGCCATGCTTTAGAATCACCCAGGACGCTTTTTAAAAAAGACATGCCTGGGAATCCCTTCTGGAAATTCTGATTTAATTGGTCTGGGAAAGAGTGGGGCAAAGTACCCGGTCACATATCTCTCCAGGTGATTCTGATTTGCAGCCAGGGCTGAAACCAACATCTTTAGAGGAGATAGAAGATGACCAATGAAAAGAAGTTAAAAATAATCTTATAGAAGGTAACATTTAAAAAATGCTTTAAAGTAAAATAACAGCAACCAAAAAGGCCCAGGAAAGCATCTTGGTTAATCAGATGAAAAGTTGAGTATATCACCTTTTCAATTAACACCTTCTTTGAAGTAAACTACCAACTGAGTCATTACCGCATCTCACCCATTCCAGCTATGAGAGGCCCGACCCTGGCAGCCGGAAGGGCAACACCTTTCATATTTCTCATTCTCAACCATGGACTCATTACATAAAATACATTTCTTTATTTGAAATGTCTTGATAATTGAGTAATTATCGGTGAATCACATGAAACCATGGGACTTCCAGTATTGCTTTGTATATGCAATATATTTTCTGGCTTTTGGAATATGACATTGATACTTTGAACACCAATTGCCCTTGGTGTTCAAAATATTTATCACCTGTTATTAGCTCAGAGTCACAATGGTGCTCTTGACCCACTGTTTTACAAAGGTCCCAATATGTCAGTTACATGTTCAGAGCATACGGAGTTCTTGCTAAATGAGATCTGCTATATAATCTAAGCACTTGTCATCAATTTTTCAAAACTTTGAAAGGAGGGAAAATATATAATGCTATGCATTTACTGATTACAATTTAGGAGGTCTGGAGCTGAAAGGTATAACTCATAAGCTAAAAATTATGCTAAGCTTACTTCTGAAACCAGTTTTTTTCATATATCTTTTGTTCTACCTCATTTCCTAAATTCAGGTACCAAATTCTAAGGATTCTCTCTCTCAGAACTGTCACCCATATACACCTTTGCATTTCTACCTCACAGTCTTTCTGCTACTGGCATCATGCAGTTCCCCCAACATCTTTGCCACCACCCTAATCCATTTTCCATACTGCCTCCAGAGTTAGCTTGTAAAACCTGAATATGATATACTACTACCATGCTTCACAGAGCTTTGGTTTCTTATGTAAAACAGTATCAATTCCAAAATTCATAGCTTTGCATATATGGCCATTCACCTCTGTGCCCAACATAATCTCTTCTGTTCTCTGCACCCTTTAGTCATCACACCAGGCATGGTCAGTTCTGTGGCTGTTCAACCTATGCAGTCACACAGAGTCCTGTGCTCAGAAGAGCCTCCTATTTGGTTAATGCTTTGCTATCACCTTCTGGAATTCTTAATAATTTTATCTTTGAACTTGTGTTTTGTAAGTGGAGTAGAATGTAACCATGGAGTATATGCATGAGGAGATGCACATCCAATGCATGTCTGCAGTTCTTTGCTGCTTACTCCACAAATAGCTTTGTGATGCCCCAGTGAGCACAGAATTCCAATGAACCCACAATACGTGGGAGTTTGGTGGGACTCCAACCAAGTGCAAGGTATGAGTATTACATCTAAAACTATGCAAATAAGTTTACTGATAGCTTTCAGAATCCACGCCTTCTGTTTGAACAGGAACTCACTTTAATGCAAAAGCCATGACATTCTATAAACTGCAAATGACCAAAAAATCCTATTTGTGTTTCTTCCCTGTATCAATCCGCTACTTATTGAACTTGATAATGTGGAAGGAAGAAATAAAAAAACCTATAGTTCACTTCAGTTCTTTTTACTCATCAATAAGCTGAAAGTTGAGAACAGTGGTAGAATGTGCATATATCAAGATGTGAAACAGAAACAACTGAGTTAGTTGTGTGGCATGTCCATTGTTATGGCAAGAGAAAAATATGTATGCATGTATTTTCTATGAAATAATTTAATTTTGATGATTCTACATATAAGTTAGATACTCATACTTGCATTTGAAACTGGCATTGTATAATATAAAGATGAATGGCCACATTTATAACAATGTAAAAATGTAGTATTTTTTTTTGCCTAGGACAGCATTAAGTGGCAAATTAAAAAATACCATAACAATTCTAGAGAGAGCCTGGATGAAAACTATAATAGCATTTTCCTACTTAATAAAAGAGGCCCCCACATTATCATTTTGTCATTAAGCCCTGAAAATTATGTATCCAGCCCTGCATCACGCAACGTCTTTCTCTTTTAAATACTAAGTCCCTTTCACAGCAAATATATTCTTCTACCTACATTGCTCTTCTCCTTCTAAACCTAAGAATCCCTACTCATTCTCTAAAGCCCAATGTAAATGTCACCTTCTCTGTGAAAATCTTCTCAAAGCCTCTAGGACAAAGTTGAGTACTGCTTTCCCATTATAAACCATGAAGTCTTTGAAGACAGAGCCTTGGAATTATTACAATACCTATCACAGAAGTAGGCATTCAGTTAAAAAATGTATTGAATAAAATGGTGGTCAAGAACACTAAGTAGAAAAGGATTTATAGTCTGAGATTTGCCCTAGAATCCTACACTAATGTAGAGATGACACTGCTTATGTCACTTGGACTCATAGTGGTTGTCTAATGAAAGCACTTGTAATTTAAAAGTTTCCTGCTTACTGAATCAAGACCCTTTATCTGCTCCTTTCAAGATGAGAGTATGACTGGTACAGCCAAAGGTGATCTTATTTCCAGCCATTAAACAATATTAATTTCATGGGCTACAGAGAGAAGGAGCTTATGCAAATGAATATGATTTGCTGGCACACAGTTTATTAATATGAATAGGTTAGCAATTCACGATCCATAGCTTTCTGCAATAGGTGTGATTCATAAGGTCAAGGTTATTTTTCTTTCTTGAAAAGAAATTTATATTAATATGCAGATAACTTCTCAGAGGTAGACTCGGGACTACTCACATGCCAAATAGCTTCTTCTACTGCATGAAAGTCAATGAACTACAGAGCAAGTGTGAAAAGAAAATCTGAGTGTCTCTGTGTAATCCCACAGAGTTCAGAGTGGGCACAAGGACACTGCCTGCTGAACTTGATCTAACACTCTAACCCATATAAGAATATGCCAGACATATCAACTCTAATGTATAACATTCTGAGAATGAAAATGCAATTTTTCACAGTGAGGAATACAGATGGTATTTCTTGTGCTCGTGAGAAACATTAATAGTTTCCATGCATCCATATACGTATAGGTCATGGATCTTTGATGTTAATATCTGGACACCACACAATATAAAGACTACTCATGAAGAACAAATGTAAGATCACTTAGTTAAATGAAGTATTTGTCATGTCTGATATGTACTCATCCTTCTTTGCTTAAGTCATTATTCCTAGAAAGATTACTGTTAACTGGTGTTTGGTGTTTTGGTGTTGTTTCTGTAACAGCAGGTGGAACTGCATTCCTTGAAATTAAACAGTAAGTGTGTGACATACTTGTAAGGTGAATTTTTAAATCACAAAATGGATTTTTTTAAATTAAGAAATGTCTTGGTATATATATGCAGATCTATCTTTTGACCTCAGCCTAGCAGGATGATATTCTGAAATAACAAATTATTAACCTAAACCTCATAAAGGAAAGTAGGAATTTTTAAAATTGGAAGGATAGAAAGTATAGAGAATTTAGTTCCTCTTTTTAGCCATTCTGGAAATGTCTCTCTAGTCAGCATAAACAGTATGACAGCAAGTAAGGAAACATGAATGAACAAAATACAGTGAAGGAGTACACCTATAGTCAATAATAGTCTTGCCAATTCTGCTTTCGAGTTATCTTTTTAAAAATCTGTTTAACTTCTATCTCCATTTGCAAAAATAGAATAAAGGTCAACATTGATATATGATTCCTTAAAAAATCTCCTTAACAACCATGATTCCAGGAAACCTCCTTCCAGTTTTCCACACTACAAAGCATCATTTTTAAATGCAATTTTGATCAATTGTCCCCAAAGCTGACACTTCTGCCATGATTTTTCCATTGCCCTTCAAGTCCCAAACCCTAAACATGGCTTAGAGAGCCCTCCTGGCTCCTGGTACTGCTTCTATCTCAAGCCTCAGTTTCCTCTACATTTTCTCAATCTCACCTTTGTTCTCTAAAATTTAGTCATTCAGAACTCTTACCCCCTGCCATCATTTTCTCCAGTTTGGCCTGACTAACTGTTGACAGTACAGATCACTTCTGCTGTCCAGATTAGATCCTCAGGATACATATGCTTTCTCACCTTATATTTTCACTTTCATAATATTTATCACAATTATGATTATTTGCTCAATGTCTGTATTTCCTACTTTATGACCTTTGAAGGTATGGATATAACTGATTTATGCAGCTCTCTGTAACTAGTGTCTAACAGTATTTGAGGAATAATAGCTGCTTAATGTTTGCTAAGTTAATTGAAAACAAGGTTCAAGTGCTTACTAGGGACCTGTGAAAGCCAAGCTAGAGATTTTCGATTTGATTCTGTAGGGAGTGAAAAACAAGTGAATGTGTTTGAGCAAGGAAATGGCAGAATAACAACCACTGTTTAGAAACACTAATCTAATGGCTTTCTGGAGAATGTTAGTAGATAAAAGGCTACTATAATAATTCAGCTGTGACTAAGTAACTTATAACCTAAGCATATTGTGTAGAAGATAGGCAGGGAGAATGAAAAGAAATAAAAATATGTCACAACTTTATTTATGTGGCCTGGGTGTGGTCTTTTCATTTCCCTGGCCATTTCTTCTTATTTTGTAACAATAACATGGACATCACCAGAGCTCAACTATTAGTGAATAAATAGTGGCCAAAGTGATGGATTTTAATGACATCAGCCCAGAAATATACACAGCAAAGGCTTAAAACCCCAGTATTTTACCATCTTCTTTGATTGACCCTCTCTTATTTTTCCTCTGTTTGTCTATATATAGACATATATATGTCTATGTATCTCCATAGCTATATCTATAGTTATGTCTATATCCACATATTATTCTTATGATCATATTCATCCTTATGTTCTATATTCCCAGTCAGTAATCAGGGCAGCCATCAATATAAATAGCTTCAACTCCTCAAAAACCAATGATTCTCAAATATTTTCCTATAATCCCAGACTGTCAGACATAAATATTTATCTGCTTACTAAACATCTCTGTTCAGGTAGGTGTTCCACAATCAACCCTGACCAAGAAGGTCCTGAGCTACACTTACTACTTTTATTGGATGTGACAAAAATAGAAATGGGAAAATGTTAATGCTTGTGGTTAATATTTTGTATAAAATTTATTAAATTGATTCTGTCTATATCAGTTAGTTGCATGTATTATTCTGACGATATACTGATGAAAATTAAGATGGCAGGAGGGCAGGATAACACCCTTCTAACCAGACTCTGCCCAGAATCTCCCACAAGTACTTTGCTCTAAGGTACAGAAGTCGGTAAAAAGTTGAAACATGGTATTTATTCTAAAATGCTAATTGAAAAAAAAATACAATATTCCTGAACTAAATTTAGAAAAGTCTATAGTTAAAAAGCTTAAAAGCACTTTCTCAAATGAATTCATTTTAATGTAATTTTAAAAGCCCCTGATAGTCTTAAAGTGTGCAAATGGTAGGTTCAATTTTCTTTACTTATTCATGAATTCAAAATATTTGAAGCGGCTGTTCTTGCTATTGAAAAGGTGCTAAGTGGTTAGATGCTGATCCATGGTTATTTTAATTAAAAAAAAAAAGAAAAGAAACTGGTAGCTTTATTTTAAAAAAAAAGAGTATGGATCTCCAAGAAAGCAGCCTCGTCCTTCAATCATTCCATCTTCTCAAGTAGTTGTATTTCTCTGAATTACTCAATTAAATGGTGCACATGTGTGTTTGGAGATGTGTTTGTTCATTTTATTTCCCTATTTTAAAACTCCAATATATAACACCTGTATCTTTGTCATGCTACATAACTTACACAGAGCTCATTCAGTGTGGTTAATGCACACAATCTGTGTGATCTAGCTTCTGCCTAGTGCAAATCACTCAGTAACACTTGTCAGGTGAGCAAAGCACTGTATTTTAATGCCTCTCCTTAAGTTGACTGGCTCTTTACAGGACAATTTATTGATCTCTTTTTAGTCCTTGATATTTATCTTTGTTTCTACCTGCCATAGCCCTAGCCAACTGGCTGCAGTTTTATCAGGACAGAGAGATTCCATACACTTTCAACATCTCTGGGTTTGTTTGTAATATTCCTGCTGTTTGGATGCCCAGTGAGCCACATGCCTGTCACTCTGCCTGGTGGAACACAAATCCATCATCCAGTGTCACTCCAAAAAACCACTGACTGATGCCCACTCCCACTGCTGTTCACTTCAGTTGATGCTACTTTCTTCCTGCTCCAAACACACATTTTTCATTTTCACCTCTCAAATGGTAATTTCTCTTTCTAGCTTGTACTCTAATTTTTCACAATTTATAATTCTTCCTAGAATACAAACTCCTTAAAGACAGGCTCTACATCTGAGTTGCTTTTATTTTATGAACACCTTGTGCAGTACTTTTTACATTTACATATATATTTTTAAAAGAATGCTTCCACCTGTAAGAGAATCTCTTGGATTATCATTTAGGTCTCTCAACTTCTAGTTTATAAACAATTTTAGGAAGTTTGATATGAAAGAATAAGTCAGAAAACACAAAAAGCAAACACAGATGTTCCCTAAACTACAACAGCTCATTAGTACCATCTATATGGAAGCAAATAATTCTTCTGTACCTGAGGGTTTTCATATGATGCAAGTCAGAGGAATAACTGATATGCAGAAAATATATTATGAATCCTAAATAAATATTTTAACATGCTATTTATTATTTATTGATAACATTTTATTTATTATGCAGTAATCATTCAATAAATTTATAGGAAGAGTTAAGCTTTCATAAATTATTAATAATTATTATTAAAATGTATTATTTATATTTAATTATAATAATTCAATAAAATTTCAGAGGGAGGTAACATTCAAAAAGCATTTTCACATCTATTATGATATTTAATCTTCACATTAAGACTAAAACATAGACATATCAATTTTAAATCTACCAGGTTTTACAGAAGAAAAATCTGGAAGTCAATGGGTCAAGTAAGATGTTCCAAGGTCACACAGCTAAAAAGTTGGAAGGTCAGAGTCCAATTTTTACCGTCCTAATTCCAGTGACCAAAGTAGACTTAGCCCCTAGTGACTGCCTGATGAGGCATGGAAAAGCTGTAAACAAAAATAAGTGAACAAGAAGTGGGTTTTTTTGGGGGGAATAATGGTGAGCAGAAGGCAGGACTTTGGGGATAAAGGGATCATAGAAAAGGCTATTTTTATGCTAAGGGCTGAAGGATAAGAAAGAGCCAGACATTAAAAGAAACAAACAAAAACAGGGGAGGAGCATTCGGTGTAGAAAGAGGCTTCCACAAAGGCATTAAAACAGGAAGTTTCAGCCTTTGTATCATGCCATGAGATATTCTTCATGAAGCGGCTTCCAAGTACTGATTACCTGCAAAGGCTCTTCATCCCTCCACCCTTCACACTCAAAGAAAACATGCCGAACGCTTCCTGAACTACATATTCCTTTCTGCCTCCACGTGTTTTATTTCCTCTACCTGAAACACTCTTTCTGGCATCTCCACACAGAAGAAAAATATATTTAGGCTGAAAAACTTCCTCAGGGAAGTTTCTCTAGTTTTTCCCACTCCACTCTAGCTAAACAAGTCTCCCCCATATACTTTAAAATCACTATCATTAACAGCTTTAATGAAGACTAATTTACATAACATAGTATCACCTGTTGTAAGTTTACAATTCAGTGATTGTCATATATTTACAGAATTAGGCAAGCATCATCACACTAATTTTAGAACATTCCCATCACTAAAAAATGAAACTTCGTGCCCATTTACAGTCCTTCCCATTCCCACATTTGGCCCTGGGCAACCACTATTTTCTATCTCCCTCAGATTTACCTTTTCTGGACATTTTATGTAAATGTTTTTTGTCCTTCACGTGTCCTTCTTCACATGGACATATGTTTTCATTTTCCCTAGGCAGATACCTAGGAATGCTTTTGCTGAGTCACGTGGTATCCCATCTTTCTTTTACATCTATGCCTTCCACTCCTCCTGTCAGTGTCTTTGGTTTTCTTTCTTTTTTTTTAAATTGCTATGATTCGTTTTTCTTTGTTTTTACATATCTAACTCCCCCTGTTGGGGTATGAGGATCATTACAGCAAGCAGCATGGCTCAACAATTTCTTCAGCCTCAACAACAGCCCTTACAGGCATAGTTAGGGACTCATACATTTGCTAAAATCTGATCCTAGATTCTTTCTTCGAGATGCAAGCACTCATGCCTACAGCTACAGAAGTGCCGCTGCTGAGGCTCCCAAAGTAGCCCTTCCCAGGAAATGCCCTTTGCCAGGAAGCTGGTTTTCACAAAGGGCAGCTCAGATCCAATGACTGATCTATGATATGGGAGGATACAAAAACCTGGTTTCTTATCTCCACGTCTAAAACACCTCTAAAGGGCCTTCAAACTCCACAGCATCCTCTGGGGTCAGCTAGGCTACTGTTGCAACTGTACCCCAGTTCACATCCTCTCTCTGCCTAACCCTCCTCTCCCTAACTTGTGTGATTGCTGAGGTCACTCCCCAGTAAGCTTTCTGAGAGCAAACCTCAGTCCCAGAGTCTGTTTCCCATGGAACCTGACTGCCCACCTAATGCGGTAAATTCAAACAAGGAAGTTGGCTGTCAAGGAGATAACAATACTCAATACCCATTCTTTACTCCTATGCTGTTAGTCAGTTGTGATTTAGCTGACTGACTAATCCTCAAGATTATGTCTAGGTTCAGCTGAATCACAACTAAGAATGAGATAAGATCATTTTCAGCCCCTCTCCATTTCATGCCACTTAAAAATCAACAGCCCTATCTGATATTTCTATTGTATAAATTATTGAGGAATAGGACTAATGTTCTCAGACTTCCACTGTCCATTTGATTCGTTTACACATTGGATTGCCCTGCCTGGTGTCTTTATTTTGAACTGTATCACGCTAGACAAAAACTTTCTTCAATTTTTATAAAAATCTCACTCATTCTTGAGTGCAATAGAGTTTAGTAAATAACTGAGGGCATCAAGAAAACACTGGAATTGCAATAAGGCAATATTTTCAGGCAAGTGTTGGATTTTCCTGGTCTTAAATTTTCCTTTGACCACCCCACTGCCATAGTTTTTCAATGGCCACTTTATCCCACGAGTGCATCAGCCTTGTGCCCTTTTGCTGGCATTTGTCTTCTCCCTGTTTCCTGCCACCCACCCTCTTCCTCTTCCATCCTACCAAGCTGTCGAGAGCATATTCCTCCAATGTGTGTACAGACAGTAAGGGTCTCTGTTATCTTCTTTTCTCTTATACTAGAGTCTCTTTGGTACCCAAAACACCCTTCAAGACTTTCTCCTAAACAAAGAGAGCTATCTCTAAAAGGAATTCTAGTTTCAGCCATTGAGATAATATATTTCCCATCTTTACTACATAGCGCTGTATAAGCTCATTTGGGGAAAAAACTAATACATCTATTATTTAACATTTTTTATTAAGAAATTATATGATCTTCCCGGTTTCTATACTTTTGACTATATAGAACCAGGTCAATCTAAAAAAGTAAAAGAGTATTATTATATTTTAGATAAAAGTACTGTGCCAGGGGCCTGAAATACCACCTTCAGGCATGATAATTCCCTAAGAGGGGTCACAGGACTCAGAAGTTGGTATACAATTTGTCATGGTTTCTCATAGAAAAACAATACAGATAAAAATCAGCAAAAGAAAAGGCACATGGGACAAAGTCTGGGAGAAGCCAAACACAAACTTACAAATGTTGCCCTCCATTAGTCACACATGGATGTACTTATTTCTCCCAGAAATCATTCATGGCAACATACATGAAGTGTTGTCCAACTAGGGAAGCTCAACCTAACCTTGAACCCAGGGGCTTTATTGAGGGTTAGTCAGTCACTTAAGCAGATGCCACTTGCAAGACTAGCTCAACCATTCAAATTCCAGACCCCCCAAAGCAATAAGTGTTAACCAAAAATCTCATTGTTAACATAAATTCTCTGGCCAAACTGGTATGCAGCCTCAGGCATATAAAAACGTTTACCAGACAGACATTCCAAGGGTTCAGCTCTCAGTTTCCATATGGTGACTGAGGCCCAATACTAAAAATAGCCATATCTTGGGAATAAGCAGGATTTGAACCACCCAGACCAGCTGAGTTACCTTTCCTGGACAGGCACTTGATGACTCTTGTATTTAATTTTAAGTTTCAATATTATAGAATCCTATTCATTCATTCATTCATTCAGGCATTATAGTATATCAGAAAGACAAGTATATCAGAAATATGTCTAATGCCAGCCTCATAGTTTATGTCAGTATCAACCAAAGTCCTCCAAAGAAAACACCAAACCCAGAAACTTAGTATCCTCACATCTGCTCCTCAGCTGGGGACAATCAGACATTCTTCAGCTTTTCTGATGGAGGTGCAGAACTAGACTTTCCCCCTCCCTGGTGGGGGGGCAGAAAACTAGATGGGAACTCAGATGACCATCTTGTGTAGCTACCAGGGTCTTCTCCAACTGGCTTCAGCCATTGTTTTGTCCTTTTGTGCTCATCATGGTTAACACTGTCAGCATCAGTGAAAATATTAAAGCTTTAGAAGCTGGGAAAGAGTGAGGAGTAAATCTGCATTCTATTCAAAACACTAAGAAATAAGGTCAGTATCCCCTTTATAGGCCAAAGAACTTGCTAGGACTGTAACTTGGAAGATTGTCTACATTCACTACTCTTTGTAAAAAAGCAGATTAATAAAACTGAGCCTTTGGTACACAGGGCAGAGAAAAAACAAGCAGCAAGTGCTTTCTGCTGATGTAACTAAGAGACCTACTAATTTTTCAGGGCTTTATGTGGTCGAATCTGCCCTTGCCCTGTTCCTTCCTTGCTTACCTTGCTCCTTCTCTTTCTTTCTTCTCCCAGTATCCCGTTCCTCACTCCTTTTCTTTTCCCTTCCATCTTTTTTTCCCATTCTTTAATAAATGTTAACTGAACTCTACTCTGTTTCAAGAATACACTACACGGTGAGAATCCAATGATAAATAAGACCAAAATGGTCAGTGCCTTCATGTAACTTACAGTTTACCAGGAATGAGCCTTCTAAAGCATAAAGGCTTCATTGGAGAGCTGCTTTTTATATCCAAACATCTGCTTTACCCTTCAGACTTATCAATCATCACCACTTCCTCATTAGTGCTCGGTGCTTCAAGCCACACTAGGCAAGAGTACTACTATTTGCAGGGCCTCACACATGCACTTTCTGTCTCTGAGCTTTGCATGTCCTACATCCTCTGTTGTAATACTCTTTTAACCTGGACCCTTGCATTTGACCTACTTTCTTCTATTAATCCTTCAAGTTTCCTCTTAGCACTAACTCAGGAAGCTTTCTTTGACAGTCCTAAGACCAATGCATATGCGTTGCAATAGAGAAGCCTCAGGCACTGCAGCTATCATTTCAGGCTCCCTGCTCAAGCCACACAGAGAAACCTTTCCTCTGACACACAGATACACCCACAGCAAACCATTCCTTTGAATTTTTCCAATTGTAGAATACACTTGAATGATTCCTGAAGCAAACAGCTACTGTTCTTCAGGAATTAGAATGAGAATATAAAACAAACAAAGAAGCAACACATTATTTCTCTTACTTTAGAGGAAACAAGCACAGAGATTTCTCTTTTTGTTATTCCTTTCCCCCCATTCCTCCTTCACTCAACACTCAATACTTGTTTAACTCTATAGTGTCCACAGATATCAACATTCTGTTTCCAGGGAGTCTACGCAGTCTTCTCGTTGGCCACTGTATATTTCCTAGGTTGCTCGAGTAACAAATTACCATAAGCTTAGTGGCTTAAAACAACAAAAGTTTATTTCCTTACATTTATGGAGGTCAAAAGTCTGAAATGGGTCTCAGTGGGCTAAGACCAAGGTGTGAATGGGGCTGTGCTCCTTCTGGAGGCCCTAGAGGAAAGTTCATTTCCACACGTTGATCACTCTCATTCTCATCTTCTCTCTCCCCCTTCCTCCCTCCCTTCCTCCTTGCCTCTCTCTCTCTCTCTCTCTCTCCTTTTTCATCATCACATTACCTTCCCTCTTATATGGACCTTTGTGATTACACTGGACCCACTCAGATAATTCAAAATAATTTCCCTAACTCAAGATTCTTAACATAATCACATCTGCCCAATCTCTTTTACTATGTAAGACATAGACATCTGTGGGGGACTATTCATCTACCGAATCCGTAACTAATTTCTTCTGTAGCCATTAGAGTCATTCTTTCTACTTTGTACCATGAAGCACTTTAAACTACTCTATTCTGCTCCCTCACTGTACTAAGCAATGATGTGAATTGCTTTTGGCATGACCTTAGTGTATTGATTTATTTTTTGTTTCTTGTCATTATTGTTGGTTTTGTTTCCCCTTATCTTATTGGCCTTGTCATTAGCATAATTCCACATAACCTACTTGCTATCCCCACTAGGAGGTCTGGCACCAGGTTACCATACTTGATGTTCAAGTTAACATGAGGATGAGGGGAGCTTCTCTACCAGTGCTGAAACTATTGTATTAGGCTACTAAGCAGGGCTGCCTTATTCTATCAGTCTCTTAGAACACTAATAGTATTAAAATACTTTTATCCTCCACTTGTAATCTAGGGAGTCAGGTTTCGTTTTTAATCCTGGCCATTCCGTGCATAGGTTGTGTGATTTTTAGCAAGTGAATTATCCTTTCTATGCCTTGGTTCCCCTTATTTGTAAATAGATTATAATATCTACCTTGAAAATTTCTTATAGAAATCAATTGGAAAAATACTTGAAATGCCCATTACAGACTATATAATAGGAATCAGAGAAACTTTAAATATTATTGTTATATTCATATGCATGATATACACATTAAAGAAAACATGAGGGCTTAGACTAGGAAAGTGAGATGAGATTAGGTCATAGAAGGCCTTGAATGATCAGATAAAAAAGCAGTGTGGTACCTGGAATCAAATTTTAAGTTTATCTCGGGCAGCCCTCATCCCTGGATCTAAAGAGCCCTGTTCTCAGAGTGTTTCCCTTTATTTACCTCCAACTGTGTCTCAGACCTCACTTTGAACCAGGAGTTTTCATGAACAGTTGGAAGATGGGCAGTTGTCTCAACAAACTCTATTTGAAACCAGGATCCATAGGTATCTGCTTTCTCTCAGTACAATCTGCAGGATGCCCTGCTATTTCTCATTCCTGAGTCACTCCAGCCAGTTTGACCTACACATACTCTTAGATTTCCAAATAACTTAAAACTCCTACCTCTCTAATAGCCTCCTATCCTAAAGAATGAGTTGATTAAATGTACACTAAAGAACAAGTCAATTATTCACACCATTTCTTTATGTATGTATACATGTGTAGTCAAATGTTAAACTAGTAAGACTACTCCCCAGTCCCTTATCCCTTCGTAACATAAACCCCATTTCCAAAGGTGTTTAAGCTAGAACAATAAATGTAGGTCTTTCACAGAACACTGGTGTCTCCTGTTTGTGCCCTTCTTATAGCTTTAAACTCAAATACAATCAGTTTTCAAGTCAAAACAAGATTTTAGCAAATGCCAACTCATCTTGGCATCTGAAAAAATCAAGCTGTGTTCTGATGTTTGCTCCATAAATGAGAACCAACAATAAAGATTCTGGAATCAGGGCTTAAGTGGCAATTTTGTTGATGATGCATGACGCAGAACAGAATGCATTTTGTTAGGCCACGGAGTGCTATCTTTGCAAGGCTGGCAGCAGTGAGAAATTTTCTGTGTAGGATGTTAGCTAAGGTTTGCAAAGGCCACCGATTATATACCTTCTGAGCCAAGGAGATGTTTTTCATAACTATTTATACACTTTAATCCAAAAAGGCCAGAATTCCAGGGGTTATCAAGGACAACCTAATCTTCAGCAAAAATAATAATCCTTCTCCCCTTCCCAATTACACAGATAACTCGCCAGGGATCAAATCAGAGGCAATTACCCTGATAAGCTTTGGAGAAAGGAGTTAATTTATCACTGTCAAATGAGCAATCTGAGTCGGAGAGAGACCTAACAAGCTGCCTAAGGTCATTCAGGTAACCACAGAACAAAGACTGGGGCTCATGATCCCTGATTCACTCTTTCTCTTCCAAATACTTGGCCCCTGCCCTAAAATGGAATTATTTATTTCTCATTTTAAAGGGCTTTAACCTGAACCAGATCACCTGACTGACCCCATTTTGCTTCTCTGCAATGCCAGACTTCCCTAAAGATAATCACACTTACACGGTTATTTCTTCATTCCATTGTTGAGTCCTATTATAATCTAATTTTCAGTTTCCCACGTTTACTAAAATTATCCTCCAAATAGATTCTTTTTGACAATTCAATGAATATGTAACATCTCTGTAATTCAAAACTACAAACCAGAAAAATAGAATTTATGGTGGTTTTTCCCACTCAAACAATATGCATGGTTCCCTAGAGATAAGACATCTCTGTTTATTATGATATTTAGTGACTCAAATCTCTACTCTTCCCCTTCCTAAAAAAACACCAGGGAAAGCCATAGACAAAACTAGCACTGAATCTAGAGTTAAAAGCTGGTATTAGAACAAATGGGAGACTTACATGGGCACCTCACCTTGGCTTATCCGAACACTATCACAGCTACACACAGAAAATTTTCCAGTGGTGGAAAGCAGCTTTTTGACACCATTCCAATTTAGAACCCAAATCAAGGGGCTCTGCTGCTATCTTGTGCTATATCAGCTACATCAAGCTTCTTTCAACAGCATACCTCTTGTCCACCTGACACTGAAATAGACTCTTATCCAGAACTTGCTTTCCCATGCCATCATGCTTGTGAGAGCACTACTGGCCATGAAGGTGTTAAATGCTTTAAAGACATAGCAATGTTTCTAACCAAGAACACCATGTCACAATGAAAGTAGGGGGTCAATGGATGATACCTTTGGAATATCTGAGATTATTGGGTATCCCATTATGTGAAAAAAATAAAAGAAAAAAACAACTTTTCTTGCTTTACTAAATAGTGGAAAGTTGTATTTAAAAGTTCCCTTCAGTAACAGGTATACAATACCAATCTGTGGGTTGCTCTGTAATATTAAAGGCACATGTTTTGACCCAGTGACCTATAAATGGTGTTCTTTCCTCCATACCCAAATTATATAGGTCTGAGAATTTAATCACTTTGATATTTTGTCTCCCATTTCAATAACTCTGAACTCTGATGGCTTGTAGTTTTTAGTCCCAAAAGAATGACATAGTCAATTAGGTGCACAATAATTTTTATACTAAATTGGAGTTGAGACTGCCACATGAACATTTCTAGCTTCTCGAGCCACTGATGAATCCACTGAGAAATGGCCCCAGTATTAACCAAACTATTGACACTTGTCCAAAGAGGTAACTTGCCTCTCCTATATTCCATGCTTGCAAGGAGTATGGGTAAATCTCTGGAACTTAGAGGTTTCATGGGAAACTCTTTCCCAGCATATCCAATGAGTCAGGTTAATGGAAAATGACCTCAATTTCATATTGGCAAGACTACCATGGACTCAGAGACCATTGGAATGAAGACTGCATGTCCTGAAGTAAAATCCCTGTCCAGTTGAGGTGTTGTCTGAAGGTTAAAATGAATGCAGAATGTGTCACAATGAAAGATATTGGTTTCCTCTCTCCTTTGTTTTAAACACAAAAATAATTAAGGAAGTCATCACTAGCTTAAAATTCTCTCTTTTTCTGCTGCTATATTTTGGCTGTATGACTGGTATTGATAGCTACCATTTGGTTTATAGTGAAAATAGTGAGCAGTAATAGTGAGGAGTAATAGTTAGATGGGAGTATGATATGTCACAGGGGTGTCCAACTTTTTGGTGCCTGTGGACCACACTGGAAGAAGAATTGTCTTGGGTCACACATTAAATACATAAACACTAATGAAAACAATGAAGAAAAAAGATTTATGTAAATTTACAATTTTGTGTTGGGCAGCATTCATAGCCATCCTGGGCTCCATGCAGTCAATGGGCTACAGGTTGGACACCCCTGGAAGGAAGAATTAGCATCACCTGGAGCTTGTGGATAATAAGGATGAAAGTTTTTCAAGGGTCTTCATGATGTTACAACCATTTGATGCAGTGGTTTTATATAAGTTTGAGTTTCTTACTCTGGACAAGGCAGGTGCATTAACGTTGTATGCATGATTGTTGGATCCTGTGAGATGACAGCATCTATAAAACTATTAGGAAGAAGGGCAATTTGGAATAAGTTTTAGCCTCCTTAATTTGCACATAGTTTTATTTCAGCTCTCCCTAGACAATCTACATGGTTCAACCAAATTAAACACCCTTTTGAGAGAAGGCATTAAATGCATATTTATTGGGTATAGTGAGCCAAAAGGGAAAAAAAATTAAAAGTCACCAGTTGCACTTAATCCAAAACTTTTGATTCTAAGACAGATTTTACTGTTCTGGTTATTCTTACTCAGGATGCACCTGCAACAGATTGGTGCAAATGACCCTTCTAGAACCAAGAAGACTTGACTACTGCTTGGATCCCATTCATTTCTTATAGTTACAAAGGAGATGGAGTGGGATCTATTGGGTCTTGAAGCATCATCTCAAGGCGTGCCCTGCAGCAACCACACCTGGCTAAGCCTCAGCCTTTCCTACACATGCCTCTTCCCCTTCCCTTAGTCCTAACCATTAAAACAAAGCAAACTTCTCATTCTGCTTGTCCCTTCCCCCTTCTTCTTTACTGACCCAATTACTTCATCTCATCTAAATTTGGCAGCTTTATAAATAAAAAAAATTCTTGCTAGTTCAAGCAGAGCAGTTCATAATCATCTTTTATCCATTGTATATTTTAAATGAGAATATTAGCACATACCATGCATCTCTCTTCTAGGAGGTATAGATAAGAAATATAACATCATTCCTTAAATAAATTCCACAATAGAGAGGCTAATACTGCATTTACCATTTCTTCCTCTAGCCAAGGTTAGATAATCACCAACAAACTTAAAGAAATGAGGGGTATGAGTGGATGGAAGTCAAAGGGTGTTAGTGTACTAAACAGGCCCATCTTTCCTCTTCCAGCTGCAACTGCACTGCCCAGGCTGCCTTCTGTGGGAGGCAGGTGTGGCTTCTGTAGATCACAAGTGGCAGGTGTGGCTTCTGTAGACCACAAGTGGCAGGTGTGGCTTCTGTAGACCACAAGTGACCAAAAGACAGATAAGCCATAGGCTGATTAGAGAAGTATTTCATAGCTTGCTCCTAAACATAAGTTGAGGCACCTCATTGTACATTCATGAGGAATGGAAGTGGAAAAAAAGAAGTTTGCTGGTTTAGAACAAAGAGAGAGCAAGAAGCACTTGGAACAGAGTTGAGTCCTACAATGTCTGAGCACTAGCACAGACTCTCAAGATTCCCAGATTTCTGCTGCTAATGCCCCATGATTTATACACTGAACAACCTCTGATTTAGGTACAAAATAACACAATGAGTTCTTTGATCATGAGAATTCTGGATCCTAATTAGCCTATTTCTCATGTTCCTAATCTATATAACACCTCTATTTGAGAAACATTGAATTAAATGACTATACAGTCTATGCACTAAGTAAGCTTAACTAAATGGATGTTTTAAGAATTCAGTTCAGTTCAACACATATTTATTAAGAACTTCCTAGGTTCCAAGCTGTGTCCTAGATACTGGAGATAAAACGATGAATAGTTCAATGAGAGTTTCTGCTTCTAAGTTTCTCACTGTCCAGTATGCAAAAAAAAGAAAATTTCTGATTTGTATTATCTTTTATGTTACAGGCACTGTGCTAGGCCTATGCCACAGATACTTAATTTTATCATTACATAAATTCCATAAAAAAAGTTTCATTCTCACTTAACACATTGGGGAAAAATAAGTCTGAGAAGTCAATTAGATTGCCCAAGAACAAAAAATCTGTAAGAAGCAAAGTATGCAAGTAGTCGTTCTCATTTCAAATTCAGGCCACTCACAATACTCCTTGTTGCCTAACTCATAGGAACAATAATTTAATATATGTTCTATGTACTGGATGTTTTACATGTGTGACCTAATTTTATCCTCACAGAAATCTTACAAAGTTAGTACTACATGACTATTGCTATTTTACAGATCAGGAAACCAAATAGTACTACAGAAGCTGTAATATAAATGGCAAAGTAGCATGTTTGCTGCAGTTATGGCCCAAACTGAAGGCTGCATCTGTCTGAAGAGAACTGGAAGGAAATCAGAGGTGGGATGGGGGACATCATGACTACCTAGTTTCTCTTTTTAAAATGTTTCAACTGTATTTATTTGTGTCTAGTTTAATTGAAAATCCTTTTAAGTTAATACGAAATTAACTTAAATTAATAGGAAAAATCCTACTAATCCTGTGTCTTAATATTCTTAGGTATTCTATAATCTAAGCAAGCTGTCATTAAATTGAATTGCAATTCAGAATAGACAGAAGCCTTATTTTAGTAAGGATATTCTAGGATCCTTATTCTAGTCTGAAGTCTATTATACTTGTGAGTTCTTATTGAGTTTATTATCATTGTTTTAGGAGATGGCAATCTAGACATTTTCATAGGTTTGCTTAGTATCTATTTCTTGCTTAATGTATTTCAAATGGGAGAAATAAATGGAAGTTGGATTTAAAAGCTAATGTATTTAATTACTTGGAGTTGAAATCCATGTCTTTAGTTATATGTGTCTCTATTCATCCTAGGGTTGAGAAAATTTTGTCTACCAAATTCTTAAGTAACAATATTTGTTTTGCATTATTACAAATTAATGCCATATATAATTTTCAAATAGTACTTCTAATTGACATGACATAGCCAAAAAGACCACGGACACAGACACACTCACAGATGAGCATGCACGTGTGCACACTACTCCATGTAATAATTAAACGGTCCTTAGAGAATTGCAACCCACAGGGTTGGAGGTACAAGTTTAGTTGAAAGATCACTAAACTGAAAGTAGAGAAATTTGGCTTCTGGTTGTCTTTGACCAGGAACTCGCCCTCTCTGAGTCTCACAGATCTTTCTTCACCTGCAAGAGAGGCATTGGACTGAAGACCTCTACGTCTGGCTTTGCACTGCAAAACTGCACAAGCCTGTGAGTGACATTCACATAGATTACAATGCAAACATTGCTGTTAGGAGCTATACAATGCAAGAGATCTTCTTAGAAAATTTCAGCCCCAGTAGGCTGACTATAGATAGGCCCTGTTCTAAATGGACAATGGGAGATTTCAATCATGTGTTCCTAAAAGTGACAGCCATTCTCATTATTCTCTCTTAGTCTTTCAGAGCCAACCCGACAACTCTGGAATCATTAGCAAGGCCTGTAGTTCTGATCTGAGATTGATACTTTTTATAAGAACCACCCTGACACTTATACTTTCCCATTCCTGTTTCCAAAACATTCTTTCTGGGCAAAATGATACAGAACAAATCTGGTAGAGTCTCCTGGGGATCTCCCTAACATTAATCAAATATTTTAAAGGTTTGTTAAAAGCTCTGGGGCCTTCTTCCAAAGTCAAATGAACACTTTCTCTCTGAGCCATATCTGGCCCTGTGTCAAATCCAGAAGCAATGATCCTAGAGATTAGAGGCGATAATGACACATTAGCTCATCTCTGCCACGCCCCTGGCACTGCTCTGGAGAACGGATGACACTGGAAAGGAACTCCTGTCCTCTTACTCCTCCTTGTGGCTCTCACCATTAAACTCTTGGGAATGTGTCTCTCATTCCCTTTATTTATTTTTTTTGAAAATTTTATTTATTTACTTTTTAGAGAGCAGTGGAGGGAGAGAGAAAGAAAGGGAGAGAAACATCAACATGTTGCCTCTCACACACACGCTACTAGGGACCTGGCCTTCAACCGACGACCCTTTGCTTCACAGTCCAGCACTTAATCCACTGAGCCACACTAGCCAGGGCTCATTCCCCTTTAAAAATAATTCCTGAAGCATGAGCCCTGCATAGTCACAAAAAGGATCCTTGGAAAGAAGCAGTATGAGAAGAAGGCAAAGAAGAAAAGGCAACAGTGTGAAGAGAGGACCAAGGGAGAAAATGCAATGTTTCATGTGTTTCAATAGAGTTATACTTGGATTAATTTATTTGATCTTTTCAATTATCTATTTTTCATTTGAAAGTATGATATTCAGTGCTCAGAAAGATTGAAATATATGCAAAACCCCCACAGTTTTGACATCATATTTCACATGGTATCTATGTCCTAGTTGCCAGAGATAAGATCTAGTACAGAGAGACAAGGGTGTGCCAAGCACTTACTATAAAACTGTTCATTGATTTTTTTAAATGTATGCACACAGGGTGGAGCAAAAGTAGGTTTACAGTTGTTCACATGGAAAAACACATGCAGGTTATGATTATTACAATAGTGTTCCTGCTTTTGCTACACTTTGTATTAGTTCTTTACATTGCTTTGGGCAAGCCCTGTCATTTCACAAAGGATAAAGGGGCATAACAAAAATTCTGTTCTATTTAAGTACTAACAAATGTAATTTGTGATTTTGCAGAGTATGAAATAACTCTTGGAGTAAGGGTGTCTTGGACCCAAATTCTAGCTCCACTATTTACCTACTGTTTAATTTTAAGCAAGTTTCTTGGCTTCTCTGAATGCTTTTTTGTTAATTAGGAACAATAAGAAAATTCACCATAACACTTACTGAATTTGGAGGAGTTTATGAAGACTAGCACAGTTATATGTAATGTTCAGCACATGGAACATGTTCCAGGTGGAAATTTTTCATTGCCATAAACAGACACTGATCATATTCATGGATTGTGAAGCTGTCATTGACACTCCCATGGGCACTGGAAGGCATGAAAACCAAGTATAATGCCCTCATAGACATGGGACTAAAGAGACAGCTACCAAGTCTCTTCTCTCCATCTCTCGGAGGGCTCCTCTCTGCTCCCCTCTATGCAAACCACCCTATTCTTCATTCTCTGTTAAATAGATTCTTCCATTTGTTCATTTTATATATGTCCCATCCTGGCCACCCATGGTAATTTATCATAGCCTTCAGTCCCACTGCCAACCATTAACCACCACAGTATCTGATCTTTCCTTGGTGAAATTCACAAGATAGACGATCTGACTGAACACTACCCAGTCAATCAATCGGTGGCCTTAGATCACAATTGCATCCCATGTCCAACTAAAGGCTGGGAGATCTAAGACCCATTGTGCATCACTGGGAAAGCTTGAGTTTTGTGGTCAGATCCACCTGGGTTTGAATCTAGACTCCTCTGCTTATTTATTCACTGTGTGACCTTGAGAAAACAGCTTAGCTTCCATGAGAATCTACCATGAAAATGGGAACAAAATAGTATTTTCTTTATAAGGTTGTTACAAGAAATAAAGGAAATGCATGTAAATCGTGTATTTATTACATATGCACAACTATTGGCCTATAATATTGGCATTTCCAGGGCTCTGAGAAGGAATTTCTCCTTTCTTCACTTATTTAATTGTACTTGTCTATCTTTCTTTATCTATCTAATTCCTATTCATCTTTCAGTTCTCAGCTCAGCTCTCTTCTGTAATGCATTATCTAATTTGCTTTAGGCTAATTTAAGTTTTCCTTCGTTCCACTCATGTTTAACTTTAGGAAATGCATATCTCACTGTACAAAAATCACCTTTTCTTCTAATTGCATTTAATTTTGTTTTATGAAGGTGTAACTGACAAATAAAATTGTTAATATATTTAGAATGTTCAACATGATGACTTTATATACCTACGCATTGTGAAAGGACCTCCCCTATTGAATTAACACAAATATCACCTCACATATTTGCCTATTTTTCTGTTTACAAGAAGATTTAAGCTACACTATATTAGAAAATATTAACCATACAATGCAGTTAAAATCCCTTTTTATGGTCTAAATTCACAACCAGTGTAAGAGATACCTTGCAGAAGGGAATGTATCCTAATCATCGTTACATCACCAGAAAACAGGACAATGCTACATGCAGTCATGTCCAATGAACAGTTGTTAGACAAATAAATTACTGAACAAATATCATGAACTAGTGCTCCACCTCAGACGTGAGGTACATTCAGAAATGCAGTTTTGTAAGGAAGGCAAAAGCAAGCTCCATCTAAATGTCAACTCATTAAAATATTCAAGTTGACATTAAATGTACTCTTTTCTATTCAAGGGTGTTTCTGATTAACTAGGTGACTCTGGCTGAAAGTCACCAAGCAGAGAAGCAAGATCTAATAGTAGGTTTTGAAACCATACCAAGTGGATGGCCAAATTATTTGCCTCTGCTCTGCCTTCCTTTCCAAGAGTGGCCAAGATTCCCACAAAGGAAGAGAACTCAGAGGTTTATACTCATCATTATCAGCAACCTCCAACCCACCCTACTCCTTCAAGACTCAGTAGTGTCCTCGTCATTGTCCCTTTCCTCATGCAGACAAGCCGCTCACCTATCACTCCTTCCACCCTTGTAAGGTTGAAGTTCATTAAACTCCCACTTATAGGTCCTGTGCTGAGCACTTAATATACCAGAAGAAGCAATAGATCCTCTCCCTTCCAAAGCATTCTTTCATTTATGAAAACCGTCTCTGTGAAGACCAGAAAAAGAAGCCATTACTTTGGAGTGGTATTCCTCTTACAAATATTCAATACTATATTCATTCAATGAGAAGGCTGAGTGTGAGAGATCTTCTGGAGATAAATGAGAGATCTTAGAGAACGTATCACTGGCTTCTACTTAAACTTATCATACTTTACCCTAACCATTTTGTCTCTGGCAGTAACAACTGTGGCAAAATGAAGGGACAGAGTGGTAACCCAACAGAATGAATAAGTAACATATTTTCTAAGTAGCAATGCAGTACAGATATGACGTGCTATGTACCTGGTCCATACATTGCTTTATTAAGTGCACCCCCCACTGACGCTGACTGCAGAACAACCCATGCTTCCACTCGCAGGATTAGTGGCAAGCTGCAGCCCCACCACAGGGTCAGACTTTCTTAAACATGTGAAGTGCTCAGTGTGAACTGCTCTGACTGGTATTTTTATCTTTTCTCAGAAGGATTTAATAGAGCAGTTATGCAATTACCTAAACATTGGATTAAAATACATGAAAAGAGCTTTTCAGTCTTTTCTATAATAAACATTTATTGTTGGTGTTTTAGAAGTCTTGTCTCTGTAGAATTCAGGTCATATGGTAGGTATCACCTAATTCAACCTGCCAGAGCTCAGGGAAATAGCAAGCAAATACCATGCCTTTCTCCTTGACCGCTTGGAAAACTGAGGCATAAAACCTTGCTTAGAATATATCTGAGTCAGTAATACAGCAAATAAGGAATCATGAAAACCCTGGAACCTGTTAGAATTCAACCATAAAGCCTCAAGTAAAATTGCTACCACTGTTCTAACTGTGGCAACATTACAACACAGAGGCCACACTCTCCTC
Organism: Artibeus jamaicensis; assembly: GCF_021234435.1. Lineage (NCBI taxonomy): Eukaryota > Metazoa > Chordata > Mammalia > Chiroptera > Phyllostomidae > Artibeus > Artibeus jamaicensis. The sequence continues at coordinate 17,065,863 of NW_026522025.1, read as the reverse complement.
ACACCATACAAATGCAGTACCCTTACTTAGGAAATATATAGGAAGAGTTTCAGAGGTTCTTCTATGTAGGCTGAGAATTAGCTCTAGGGCTAAGTATTGAAAGGGACAGAATGCAACAATGGTGAAATGCAGTGATGTCCAGAGTGTGTTCTGCCACACACACACACACACACACATCCCAATTGAAGCTCCATGAGAAAGCTCAAATATACATAAGAATCACATGTTTATATGTATACATGTATGTTGCACCCCCCCTTTGTAAACTGACACTAACAAAAAGAAGACAGAAATCTTGCAGTACAAAGATATATAAAAAAGATATTTGATGAATGTTTGGGAGTTCTTTGATTGGAAGTAACAGAAATGGGTTGTGGTTAACTTAACCAAAGGAATTTTCTGGAAGGATACCAGATAGAGAGCTCCTGGATTCTAGCAAGGAATAAGGGAGTCCTCTAGTAAGACAGGAGACAGTCAAGGCAGATTTGGGCATCTTCACAGGAATTCATGGGTTTTCCTTAAGCCACGTGTATCAGATACCTTGGCACCAGCTTTTTTCCCTTCCATCCCTGTATCTATTCTCACTTTACTTGAATAGGGAGTCTGGCTGGCTAAGTTGGGAGCCAAAGACAAAAAGAATGGCACTGAATTAGAGTTTGACCTTGAGCATAGTGATTACTATGTACAATGAACAAAATCACTTCAGTGATTGTTTGCAGCTCTGATATTAAATACAACTTTATTTCATTTCAACTAAAAGTTTAATCTAAATACAGTTTTAGATTTCATGGTGGTCTTCAGAAACTTCCTGAATAATCCATCATTTTTCCCAAATCTCTTTCTAAACTGTGTTGCAATGTGATGTTCAAGACAGTTTAGTTTTATTTTCCTCTGTATATTCTTCTTCATGAAATCTTAAACATGGTCAAAATAAAGCAAAGAGAGATTTGACCTCTAAAACAGAAACTCTACTGGAAAATTCCTCTGACTATAAAATCTAACAATAAAAAATAGATGGGGAAAGAAGGTGGAATCCTATTTAAATTTGGATTCCAACTCCCAAAACTGTATGTAGGCCGTGCCCCAACATCTGCTTTCAGTGACACACAGGAAAAGGATCGGTTGCTCTCTAGGCCACTTTAGGCTTAACCCTTCCCATGAAGGTTAAAGAAGAGTCCAGCAGGCAGAAAGCAGGAAGAGCTCTGTCTGCCCTCTCTCTCCTACCCAAAGAAAAGGGACACTAGTCCTACTCCAAGTTACCAGTTATCAAAACTTTGGCCCCCTTCAAAGTACTCTCCACCTGCAATATACCTAACAAGATATTTTTCCACTATTCAAAAAAGTTTTTGAACTCATTGATTTTTTTATGCCTTTTAGTGCTTCTGCCATTTTTGGTTTCTACTCTTCTACACTGGCAAAGTGTTTTCCTTTGAGGACTTATTTCATCTCAGGAAACAAAAAAAGTCTATCGGGGCAAGATCAGGCAAATAAGGAGGGTAGGGCACAGGGGTCATGCTGCTTGTGGTCCTAAACTGCTGAACACTCAGCACACTGTGGGCAGGTGTGTTTGTAAATCACCTATCATGAAATGGGCAAACACATTAAAAGAGTCTTCAAAAGAAATTCACTGAAGCTAAATGCAGCCTCTCACAATAACGCCAGCTGGTACACTGATACAGATGGGTTCCTAAGAACACACCTAGTTGGGGAAGCCTATACTACAAGGGTCCCACCCTCCAGAGGATAATTTCAGGTTGTTGGGGGGTCCCCCCTCATATTGTTTCCAACTTTATGGGTTTATTTCCCTTTGCTAAAATTTGCATTTGTTCATTTCTTCAATTATATATACATATATACACATATATATTAATAAAGAACTCTATTAAGGGCTATATGATACAATGGTATATAAAAACCTGATGTTTAATCTTAGAGACTTTACAATTTAGAAAAATAAACAAGTGCTTCTCAAAATGATTCTTATTGCCCTAAGAAAGTGTGAATCACCTCAGAAAAAAAAGAATTCAGTTGAGTTTCTGAATGGATATTTAAAATCTCACTGCAGAGACAACTGTCTTAAAAGACAATGAGAAAAAAATTTAAAATAAAAGCTTGACTCTGAATATCAAGCGAAGGCAAAGTCTTAAGGAAGTGGGTACAAAGTGTATCCGTAACTTTATATTAGAAAAAAAAATCAAGAAACAGCCAGTTTTCACCTAGGACAGGAACTTCAGAACCAGGAGAGAAAGCAAGAGAGTAAGCCTATGGTTGGTGTGGATTTCTGAGAAAGGACCCTCAGCTCTGCCTCCTCCTGAGAAAACCAGAGATGAGTTGGGCTACAGCAGGGCCTCATTTTCCCCATTGCATTTTGGGAGGAAGGCAGGGCTCACAGAAAATCCAAATTGCACCAAAGCCTTACAGTCCTGCCATAGTTACAGTTCAGAGAGGCATCCTGGGTACATGAGCCTCAGGGCAGCCTCATGGAGTAGAGTGAGCAGACCAGCAGGGTACAGGAAACCAACTGAGTTAGAAAGCAACCCTTGCCCCCAGCTACCAAGAGAAAATCAAGTTCTAAAAACAGGTCGGCAGATCTCTGTGTTGGAGATTAGAATTAGACAGAGGGCCCTGACGTGGCAGTCAGAAATCATTGCAGGACCAGGAGTTGTGGCCAGAAATTCGAGCACAGAAAGGAACAGAAGAAAATAGGTAGGTCTCAGCATAGGTCACAGAGAATAGAAAACCATTATGCACAATGTACCCCATTCCCTCTCAGATCCAGGAACTCATCCCCCTGAGAGAAGGGAAGGAGATGAGGGAGGAAAGCATTTGAACTGAAAAAATAGTATTTATTTGAAAGAGACTGAAAAAGTCTGGAAATGACTTGTGGTAAGATTTACTTGCACCATGAATAGCAGTGGAATCCCAGGAGCTAAACCATACAGAAATAAAGAAGATTGCATATTCATACACCTTTGCACTATGTAACTACTGAAGTTCATATTTGCACAATTTATAATTACAACCTGTGAAATGTACTATAAAGAAAAAGTACAGAGTGTACATAAGTCCATAATAAGTCCAGTCTGGGGTTTATGAAAAGGTTTCCCTGTGGAACTGATATTTTAGATGAGGCCTGAAAGATGTGTAGGCATGAACCTGGTAAGCTGAAAAAGATAAGAGCACTTTAGATACATGGAACAGCATGTGCAAAGACTCCAAGAGAGCATGGTATATCCACAAAAGAAAAAGTCAGCCATGCAGTTGTGTCATAGAGAACATGGAGACAAGCAAGATGAGACTGGCGTGTGCCTTTGGGGGTGGGAGGAGGACAAGCAGGCCTTGCAGGAACCTATAAGCCATATAAGGCATTTTGCTTTACATGCTAAATGTGACAAGATCCCTTTGAAATATTCCAAGTGGGAGAGGGGTACAATCAGATTTGTCCTACAAATAGTATTCTGCCAAAATGTAGGGAATGGATTAGAGGTGGGCCTGAACAAAAAGTCTTGTGGACCTCTCTGCCTGGTTTCAGGAATTGTAACTCTACCCCCTGTGGCTAAGGATGAGAGAGTGACCTCTGGAATTCGAGCCACAGGAGACAAAGCTTGTCTCTGGTAGCAAATGCTGCCTCAGTTTCCTTTCCATGCCCCCAAAGCATGGTCTCTGTTGTTGACGGGTAAGTCCCCTCAAAGGAGGGGCAACCTAAGCCAGACATGATCACTTGGGAGGCCTTCATGGAAGGACTCAGGGGGCTGCAACAAAGAGCAAGCAATGGACCCTTGCCACCCGGCTATGTGACATAGCCTGAGTCCCCACGTCCTCTGGGAGAAGTGCTTCTTGGCTCTAATCCACTTAAGCCTGAATACCTGATGGGGAGGGGTGCAGCTTCTTGCCTTGCCAGAGCAGATTCCGGGGTGGGGGGAAATCTGGCATCACAAAGAATTGCTGAAAAACCTGTGAAATCCTCTCTGCTAAGAGTGCTTTCATTCATATGTTAAGGGTCTGAGCAGGAAACCCTAAAAGTTTCCACAAAACTCTCTTCCTGACAGACACTGACTCAGACTAAGCCCTCGGATTTCTTTGAAATGTTATCTACTGTTTGATCCTTGCCACCTGTATTCCTGTGTATTACAACCCAATAAAAGCCCCTGGAGGAAGGGGCTTGAGGCCTTTTTCCCCTGGGAAACTGGCCACTGCTCAGGGCCCTTCCCTTTCGAGGGATCGGTCACCTCTCCTCCCCACGCAGATTGTATTTTGTTTACTCTCATCCGTGGTGGATGGGGGGACTTGCAGGAAAAGTCGCCCCCACATAGTAGACTATGTTGGGGCTAGTGCAGTGAAAAAGAGATGAGATGACAGAGAAAAGGAGGCATGGAAGTGGAAAGATATAAGAGAAAAATATGTTAAAAATCAAAATTAAACTTAGAGGGGTAGATTGCAAATGGGACAGGGAAAAGGCAGAAGGACCCACTTAAGAGGATGGACGACAACCATACGGTGGCATTCCTATAAAATTTAGTATTAATATTATAAAAAACACTCATCACACACAAAAAATCAAACTGTTACAGGAATGGATGTTGACTTATCGTGGTGATGACTTCACAATGTGTGTGTGTGTGTGTGTGTGTGTGTGTGTGTGTAAAATCACTATGTTTTATACCAAACACTAATACCATGGTATAGGGCAGTTGTATTTCAATAAAAACAAAGTCTATTAATTTTTTAAAATCACTTTATTCTCCCTCAGACACATGGAATTAACACTGAGAAGATCAGGAAATATGGTGATGCTTCACATGACTTCCTAAATATAATAGTTTATAGTTCAAAGATTAAAAAGCAGTTTATCTAAAAAAAGGCTTTAAAATTACTAATGCTAAAATTAATCAATTGTCTTACAGTTAAGCAAGCCATTTAAAAGCTAGTCTTAAATTTCCAGGTAATTTTTAAGGTATGATATGATAATTTCCATTTTCTTTCACTTTTTCAGTGTGTTACATAAACCAAACGTAGCCCAAACACAGATGCACATAGAAAACCCAAATATGTAGATTCATCACATACAGAGATCATTTCATTGCTCTTTTGTTTTTACTGTTTTCACCTTCTCACTGGTTTTTCTTAACCCTCTTACCCTCTTCTTTGTTTACTCAAACTTTAAGAATATAAATATGCTCAAAGGGAGTATAATACTCTGCTTCTTGTCAATGCTTAGGAAATGGGCTGTATGCTTCCAGAATGAGAAAATAGACACATCTGTGGGGTAACAAAGACATACACATCAAAAACTCTATGTTTGTCTAGACATGATAAACCCATTTTACAGTAGGTATTAAATGCTTTGAATTAAAGTAACTTAAGAAAATGTTTTAAAATCCAAGAATAGGAGCAAAATGTTAATATTTAAAAATCAAAATTCCTGTTTTCCCCAGGCTCCACTTTGGTATCCATGGTAACCAGAATACTTATTGGCCTGAGTCTGCTAATTGACTATATATATAAATGTAAAAATATCATATATAATATACTTGCATAAGAATATATATTACATATAAGAGAAATAGTAACAGAGAAAGCAGTTCTTTCTTTAAGTAGTGTGCTATCTAACCTATTCATTCTTCTCTATACTTCCCCTTATATCTCATCTCTCTCACAGTCTCCTAACCAAAGAAGATTGATCTTTTCCAGGTGGCTTTGACATTTCCAAAGAATGCTTCAATAGGCATGATGGACTGGAAAGAGAAAGTAAACTGCTTCTTACAAAGGGTGTAGGCCACAGAATTTGACATATTATTATGTCATTTGCCAAAAGTAGATAAATTGCATGACTTCCCTCCCATTAAACAGGGTAGCCACCCTCCCTTTTATCTGAGCTAAAGTAGTGCCACCCGAAAGCATTTATCTGAAGATAGTATGCACAGAAAGGCAAAGCTGACTGCATACACTATTCCTGTCTGCCTCCATTCATGGAGGTTAGTTAAAAATTAGAAATTAATCTTACTGAAAAAAAGCTTTCTCCAGCTTGCCATTTCAGTGTTTCCTCATTGCTTCAGCGATGTCTCACTGCAACTCCCTTTCACAGTTATGCAAAAGCACATCCTGGTAGGTCCTTTCTAACTTTATTTTTTCTTGATATCAAGCCATAAAAAAAAATCAAGCAGTTTTTTCCAGTGATCAGTTTAAAAAGAAATCACTGTAGAAAAATGGAAAAAAAGAAAGATTCAAGAGGAGAGAAAAAGTGAAGTGAAAAGCAAGCTGTGGGCAATGTGGTGCAGAATTTTAATTTACCTGGATGATCAATCATTTCAAAGCAGTGGTGAAGTTTCTAGGACTGCCTTATATAGTTTTCTTCTACCACAGCATCAGAGAGTTAGATGCAGCTCTATCAGAGGAGTTGATGACTCAGAGATTAGTTTGTTTATATAAAGTTTGATCAGAGGAATTTTTTAGAGAGGTACATTTTATTTTTCATCTGAACTCATTATTATTTCATCAGTCTCAGTTGGTATCTTATAACCTTCTGATAGCAATTCATTTGGGTATAAAGGAAGTAGCCACCTTGCTTCACAATTTTGCATAAATTTGTATAAGTACTTTGATTTTTAGTAATTTTAACTCCCTGAATTCATTAATGGAGTAAAACTGTATTCCATCTCAATTGTCTATTAGGTTAAGCTAGATTGTGATGTTATAATAAATAACCCAAAATATCAATGGCTTAAAATTAGTATAGTTTATTTCTTGCTCATGGTACAAGTTTAGTATAGGTTAGTAGGTGAACGTCTGCTCATGATAAATTTTCAGGGACCCGGGTTGATGGAGGTTCACCATGGGAAGATGCTGCCACTACAACAAGTAGTTTGGGGACTTGCCCTAGCAGGGGAATGGAGGAGCTAGAGAACTGAGCACTGGCATTAAATGATTTATACTGGAAGTGATAACTGCATCCTTTCAGTCATGTTTCAGAGATTTTAATACAGGATTAAAAAGAGTATAATATTCCATGTTTCTAGACATAAAAGAGATCCTAGGTTGGCTTCTATGATTCCTATCCCCTGGTGTTCATGCCCTGTATACACCCCCACCTCCAACTTCCTTAAGTTTGGGTGGTACCTGAGTATTAGTTTGGTAGAGCTATGGTAACAAAATAGATAGACTGGGTAGCTTCAACAACATAAACTAATTTTTTTTTACAGCTCTAGAGGCTAAAAGTCTGAGAGTAAGGTATTGATCAAAAGTTGATTTCTTCTCAGGCCTCTCGCCTTCTGTTGAGATGGATGCCTCCCCTCTCTCTCTTTACAACTCTTTCCTCTGTGTGCATCCGTGTTCTGATCTCTTCTTATAAGAACTCAATCACATTAGATTAGGGCCCACTCTAATAACTTCATTTTACCCATTTACCTTTTAAAGTTCCATCTCCAAATACAGCCACATTCTGTGGTATGAGGGGTTCAGGATTCAAGATGTGAATTTGGTGGGGTGGGGGTGGGAGAGGGAGGATAAAATTCCACCTGTAACAACCTGTGACTCGCTTCTAACCGACAGAATATGCAAAGGTAACGGGATTTTGTGGATGTAATTAAGGTCTCAAAATGGTTGATTTTGAGCTAATGAAAAGGCAACTTACCCAGAATGGGGTCGAACTAACCAGACCTAAACCCTTTAAAGGGTGACTGGGTCCTTTATAGGGAAAGAACCAAGGCTTCATGGAGCCCTGTTGGCTCCACGAAGTAAGCAGACACACTGGAGAAGTTTTTTGGCAAGAATGTAAGTGGGTGGCCTCTAGGACCTGAGCACACCCTCCAACCAACAGCAAAACTCTAAGGCTCACAGTCATACAGCTTCGAGGAGGTGGATTCTGCCAATAATCTAATTAAGTTTGGGAACTGATTCTACCCCCACCTGTCCTCTAGATGAGAATACAACCCAGCCAGCACATTTGTTGTAGCCTTATAACATCCTGAGCAGAGGACCCCATTAAAGCATATCCAGAATCTTGACCAATGGAAAATGTTAGGTAATAAATATGTGTTGTTAAATAAATGTGTTATCACTAAATCTGATTTAAGTTGCTATTCAGCAGTAAAAATTAATGCACAGTTATAGGGACTTCATTACCATTTGAGGTGTAGCATTCTGGAAACTTGGAAATGTGATTTCAGACATAAATTCACTCAAACTTACAGAATGTTAAGAAAACTGTGTGTGTATGTTTAACAACCTCATTCCTATTTCCTGTGATGTCTCTACCATTGTTTTCGCTTTGCCTCATTTTTCTCTCATGCTCATTAGCTTTTTTGTGTGTGCGTGTGCATGTGTTCATCTGTGTGTGTTTTAAAGCAGAGAATATCTTCTTAAATAAACTCCATCACTAGATTGCCATGTAGCATTCAATAAGTGACTTGATTGCAATTCTCGTTCTCCTTGTTTTTCCCTACAGCTAGTAGAAGCTGCCAGATGAGGCTAGTTCGGTTGGAGGAAAGGATTTGCTTAGAGAAATTTCATCTTGCTACCTAACTGCCATTTTCAAGAGGGAACAAAATCCAGTGTTCAGTGGATGCTGATAGAGGCTCTGAGGAAGTAGCTCCTTGCAAAGTGTTTAGACAAATAAGGAAATCATATCACAGTTGATGCTATGGGGAAGTACAAATGTGGAGAGCTTATATTATTTCTAGTTTTAACAAAAGCATTTTGTATTTTTTTCAAATGTCTGCTGGCCACATAATATGTGACCAAACATGTTTGTTAAATACATGAATGGGCTTTAAAAAATACTCATTCGTTTATGTAGTAACAATTTTGAATGCTTACTATGTATGATATGTGTGCCGAGGAAAATTGGGAAGGAGGGGGAATACTATGAAAGAAAGGAGGAAACAAGGCTATAAAAGAAATCACGAAGGTTTAACAAAGGAGGACACATGAATTTACCTTTAAAAGATGAATAGGAAGCTGGCCATTGAAACTTAAGTGCAAAAAGGTAATGGGAAAAAAGGAAAAGGGATTCGATGCAGAGAACACCACAGAAACAAAAAAGTCTAATGTGTGCAAATGACTTGTCTATTCTGAGATTGGGTATAGTTTGATATGTTGGCAGAATTGTCTTGTATTTTGACTGTACAATGATTACTAAAATTTTTAATTAGTTGGCCACATTGAAAAGGGCATAAAGTAATACCTAGCCCATAATACACGCTATATACATGTTTGCTATTAATATTGAAAAATCAAAATATTTCTGATGCAATGCTAGATTTCTGGCTTTCTCTGAAAATTTGAAGCTGTGCAACTATTGAAGCAATTTACCAGAGAAGCTCCTTCAGAGAGAGTACGCTGCCTTACAGTAGCTGAGCCTGCGATGCTCTAAATCACATGAAACATTTACGCTATTCATTTGATCCCAGTACCCATTTCAGTGTTCAAACACTCATCAGGCAGTCATGTTCAAGGTCTGTCATTGACAGACCATGTCCCTGTGAGTCACTCTGAGGAGTTTAAACTTTTTAATAAAGACAATAGAGAACCATAAAAAGATTTTAAGCCAAGGAATGACACAATTATATCTATGTTATAGTAGGTTGAACCAAATAAAATTGTTTTTTTTCTCTTTTTACTTATCAAAAAATGGTCAAATATCAGCAATTTTCTTCGGTTCAACCTAATAGGAAGGTCATTGTCATTACATGTGGTAAATGGAATGGAGAAGGGAGAAACTGAGGGTAGAGATTATAATCGTATTAGTACGAAATGGTGCAGGCCTACATCAGGATAATGGCAGCAGAAATGAAGTGTTATAAAAGAACTGAGATTAATATGAGTCAGTGAGACCTATGGTTTTCAACTATCTACTGCATACCTTCAGAAGGACAAATCAGAATAAATGTTTGTAGAAAGTAAGTTATATTCACTTGCCTCTCCTCCATGAGATACATGTTTTAAGAAGGCTTGCTCCACTGATAATTGAAGATTATTCTTGTTAGAAGCCATTGTTCCTTATGAAAATGAGTGCTCCCTTCAAATGTGCCGGCAGAGAGAAATGCTGGGAATTAGAGTCACTCCGGGGATTAATTAAATAGGGAGCTCAGTGAGAAGACACACAGGAAACTGATTGTGGGGGCTTTCAGTTTTGGTCACTGGGCAAATGGTGATGCCTTTAATTGAGATAGTCCAAAAAGGTTTTTGATGGAGTTACAGACCCATTTGATAACCTGACAAGAGCAATGTTCTCTCACCTTAAAAATAAGCTCAAATATACAATTTTGCAAATTACTTACAAAAGGTCACAGAAACTTGAAATTTGCCCATCAGCTCCCTAGGTAATAGGAATCCCTAGTGTTCAAAGAAAATGAAGCCCCATGGAATATGGGCTCTACTGCCTCTGGATCAGGAAGGTCATCATGATCCATGTTCTTTTTTATGAGTTGAATTATTCTCTACCATGAATATTCATTTGCATGATGCTAAAATGATGAATATCAAATCGGGGTAAGTAGGGAGAAGACAGAAAAGGGAAGGATAGCCTTAGAAAGGGCACTCTCACCTGTCCATCAGACTACTGCCCATTGGGATGTTCCCCCTCTTCGGTTTGCAGAGAAACTCTGATTTCTGAGGAAATGGTGTCCTGGGCTTTCTGGCTCAAGTGCATTCTTAAGTAGGCACCAAATATGCTGGCTTGTTAACCTAAGAATGATAAAGCGGATGCTAAATGCTGACTGTTTACTTCCAAGTCCAGTTGTAGTTGCTGCCTTTTTCATCTGTCCCCTACCTTTGTTTTGTTTTGTTTAGTTTTGTTTTGTTTATAAGCAAAGACAAAACCATGTCCGTCCAAACTGTGTCGTTGGCCACTGCAAGCCTCTGAGTCGAAAGTGAATAAGTATTACACATTTATAATCATTTTTTAACATAGAAAAAAAGCCTTTTTATTTATTCCTCTCTCCCATCTGCTAGACTATCAACACCATATTACACTGGACAGCTTCCTCTTTACCTGGAATATAGGCCTGCCCACTACGTCTTACAGTATCTTTGAACAGTCAGTGTCTATAATGGAAGACAAGTGCTCTCTACTTCCTTGTATAATAGTTAGTGAATGGCACAAATAGCATCATTAAAACAAATTATTTTAAAAACTGCCTTCAAATGAGACTTTTCTTAAAGAAGTCTGCATACTTACGAGCCACTGGCTCATGTCACAGGATAGCTTACCTGTGTTAGACAAGCATTTACTCACTCTCTGCCTGTTATCTCATCTAGAGAAAAAAAACTAACAACAGTATTACCTAGAAATGCTGTGAGGCCTAAATAAGTTAATAAATAAAAAGTATTTAGAACAGAGTGCTTAACATGTAGTAATCACTCAGTAAAAGTCGAGTACTTTTTTATGATCATTATTACTTTCAGCAGTTTCTTTCATTAATAGATGAGGATTTGAGACAGAGAGAAAGGAAATAATTTATTCAAGGTGTTCCAGAAATTCAAGAACAGAACCAAGACTAGGACCTAGTGGAGAAGCCCCGAAAGTGGTGAGGAACAAGGATACAGGATTGAAAGTTCCAATGAGTACAGAATACAGTGGGGGGTTTACAAAGGGCAGTGAGCCATTGAGTTAAAAGGTGGTGGTGCTTTCACAGTATATAAACTGACAGTTATACAGGGGGTGCAGTATTTATTAATGACAAGGTATAGGGTATAGCCATGTTAGTATATAAGGTAAGGTAGGATAAAATCATTACAGGAGAAGATTTCTAAGGATTGAAAAGCCACAGTGTTGGAAAAATCACCACTATATATTGAAAGCAGAGAAATTAATACAGGGTTTGTGTTGGAGATTGGCAATGAGCCAGGAGAAAAAATATTTGAAAAATGATGGGAAATGACCCAGGGGGTGGTGACATGACTACAGCAAAGTGGAATGGTGGGCAGCATAGCCTGATGACATGAGAATCAAAGCTGATGCTTTTAGGGAAAATGGTATGAGAAATAAGGATGCAATCTACCTAACTTCCAGGACTTACAGTAGAAAAGGGTTAGGTAATAAAACAGCCTGTGATTGAGGGGAATGTTGGGGACAAATCTGAAAGAGTCAACTTTCCATTAGATGGTGAAAATATAGGGGAGGTTCACAAAATGGGTTGACCTTAAAGAGTTGTATCAATGTTGAGTTTCAGGGGGAAATGAGGAGAGTTTCAGTACTCAGAGAGGTGTAGGAAATGGAGGTTCAAAAATGAGTCAGGAAAATCATTGGGGATTAGAGTCCTGGGTGTGTAACATAACTATGGTTTTCTTGGGATGACCGACTTGATTTGGATAAGGAGCGTGCAGAGATTTGTCTTAATGATCCCAAGGCAGATAAGGATGGAGAAGTTATGAATATATAGTGAGGGAAGGATGGGGTCAGGAAGATATTTCCCAGAGCAAGGAGAGTTCTGGGCCTCCCCATTATTACTTCTGATGAAGCTGAAATATTCTTCAGAAGGGAGACCTTACTTCAAATGCAGAAACTTTCTTATTTCCTGCATTCTGCAGGATGATATTCCTATGCCAAAAAACAGGCTAATTCATTCTTTACTTTTAGGATAACTGTTTAAAAAATAAGAATCTATACCACACATCCTCAACAGTGGACAATCCTCATCCTCTGATAATTTTAGACATGTCTAGAAAATCTTTTAGAGTAATTGCATTGTTATCATTTGTTCACTTGTCTATCTCCAGGTTTGACTATAATATATCTGCAATCTGATGTCATATGGTAGTTATCTTTGCACCCCCAAGTATCTAACAGAACTTTTTCATTATGGTGCTGATGCTGAATATTTTTATATCTAAAAAGATTGGTTCATATCTATTTAATTACATGTTCTATCTTAAAAAGTACTCATGTTTTAATGCTTTCTAATAAGGACAAATTCTTCATAACTCAAGACAATGAATATTCAATTACAGTTAATGTACATTGAAATCATGGTTGTGAATAAAACATTGTTTCTGTCCTTGAGAAGATAACTTTGCAGTAAGTGAGTTGAAATTTTGAACCAAATTAATCAATCCAATCAATTATCATTTTGGAATTCTTTAATAGATTCATTGATCATGAAAAGCACGGCATCCCTCATCTCCAGTCTTTAAGGAAGGGCACGATTTCTGAACATCCAGTCATTCAGGGTTATGTAGCAAGGCAGCAACAACCATGTCCATCCACAGCTGTATCCCAGCAGCATGGTCAGTGGATACTGTGTCAGTAGCTAAATTATAACACTGACGATGATAAAACAGCCTCTTATATTTAAATATGTCACATATAATTTCAAACAGAAAAGGAAAAGGGAAGCTAGGTTTCTCCTTGTCATATACATGCTATTTATAGACTGTACTATACATAAAAATACATATGCTCTAACAACATCCTCAGTAATTTTCTGAGCCCTACTGAGAAGTAAGAGCTTTGAGACCTTGACAAAGGGGGAACAGAGTTTGGCAAGAAAAGTTAACAGAAGTCACACCTCGTCAGTGGGAGTCAAAATAATACAATTTACGTGATTCTAGGAAACAGTGGCTTTTTAAGTGGCCACTAATAACACTACCTTTATTAATCAGCCTACCAGCCCCCTGGTGAACTATCAGTTTGTAGATGAAAGAGAACACTGCCTCAAAGTTAGTTAAATTGCTGTGTGGGCAGTGTGATAAACGATCACCACAGATTGCTGCCCCCATGCCACTTAATGGGACTTTATAAAACGCAGTTCCACATACAAACACACTTATTTAAATAAATTAGCCATGAGGAGGTTTCGGTACTCATGGAAAGCGGATCCTATGTACCTCTTCTATCTCCCCTATCCACTGGGAGGAATTTGAGGCAAAATTGATGAGCTCACCAAAAGGCATAAGTGTCAAGGAAGACATTATTACTGTCTGTAATAGGCAAAAATCTGAAAATCTCATTTTTGTGATGTTCAGTTCAAGAGAGATGTTCTCTCTGGCTAAGCCTATTTCTATTTAAGGGTGCTAGAATGATTGTCCTTCATTCAAACCAAATTATTCAAGCAAATAATATGTGGCAGGCAATTCACAGGGTTCCTAGGATAGAACAGCAAATGAGATGGAAGGGGTGCCTTGCAGATCATCCGGTCTTACTGTAAGACAAAGGATGAAAACATGTTTCACTAAATGACTCCATAACAGAAACATAAATTTTACAAGACATCACAGGAGCTGCTAACCTAGAGGTAAGAGTTACAGAAGTCTCCTAAAAGAAGAAACTTGAACCTGGAGCCAGCAGGATCCGTAAGCATTAGTATAATTAAGAGATGGTGGAGAAAAATTATTGCAGGGACAGGGAACTACGTATGCAAAAGCCAAGAAGTGGGAAAGCCTGGTTCATTCAAAGAGTGAAACAATTTTAGTATAACTGGGTCAGTGGTTCTAGGGAGAAGAAAGAGGTAGTGGCCAGAATGAAAGCTGTCAAGATAAGCAAGGTCCACAAATAAAAAGCCTTGTACATTATGTTAATAAATTAGGACATTTGCAGTGGAAGACACTAAAGGATTTTAGCAGAGGATTGAAACCCTTGGAAGGTAATATAGCACATACTACCCATAAACCCTGCTTTGTCCATAAATCCAGTTACCTGATCTTCAGGATTCAACTTGAACCTCGGGGATTTACTATGTATCCCACAACTAGTTATTTAACTTCTGGCACAGTAATCATATATAACCCTCATTTTAAAAAATGGTAGTACCTTTTATTATCATCTGGGTCAAAGTCAATGGGCTTAATTCTTTTTTTTTTTCTTATTAAGTTCTAAGCATTGATTAATTCCAAGAACCTAATGACAGGTGAAAACATGCTTCCTGTTTTTTGCAACTAGGGTAGTTCTGTGCCTTGACTCATACCACTTTCTTAATAAATCAGTAAATAAGACCTTATAAGCATTTCCCGGTAGAGTTCTGTGAATTAGGTATCTTTGACAAGGTACCATTTTAACATTAGAAAAAATAGGGTTTCCAAAGGCAGAAGAGAAAGGAGGTAGTATCCAGAGATGAAGCTGTCATAAAAGCTTCCTTTATTTCTTTCCAATAAAATAAAACCTGAAAGATATCAAGCCTCTACATCTAACTGCCTATTTATAGGAAACACAGAGGACAAAGTAATATTTTAAAGGACATCATGACAATACAACCATCAAAATCTAGAATGCAGAAAAGTCCACAAAACTAATGACTCCGTTTCATCATCAGATAAATTTGTAAGAAAGAAAAAGGAAGGGAAGTCTATAAGATTAAAATAATCTTAGGAGACATATCAACCAATTCAATGTGCCCCTTCATTCATTCCTTCCTTCCCTTCCTTCCTTCCTTCCTTCCTTCCTTCCTTCCTTCCTTCCTTCCTTCCTTCCTTCCTTCCTTCCTTCCTTCCTTTTTCCTTTTGGATCTTGAGGCCCCTCCCCACGATTTGATTCCATAGGGCTGGGGCCTGAAAGTCTGCACTTACTTAATAAGACTTGCTGGGATGGTGACACTGCCACTCACACTTTGAGGACAACTGCCTCACTACCCATTTGACCTATGGTCCACTGAATATTTTAAGGTAGCTATTTTATTAGTTAGCATAACACAACAGTTATTACAAATATACTCCAAAATGCAGAAGGGCTCAAAAACAGAGGGATTTATTTCTCCCTCACGTGATGATGCAGGCAGGTGTCCCTGTCAGCAAGCCATGTACAGCCCTTCAGGGACCCAGGCCAAAGAAGCCTCTGAAATCTTTGCCACATCTCCTTCTAGCCATCAAGAGTGCAGAAAAGATGTGGAGAGCCATGAGCAGGAATTCTCTGTGGGTTAGGTTTGCAAGAGCACAGGGCCCACTTTGCTTCTGCTAAAACACACAGTGCCATGGCCACATCTAGCTACATGGGAGGTGCAACATGTACTTCAGTCTAGTGCCCAAGAAGAAAAAATGCATTTTAGAGAGCATCTTTTAGTCTCTGTCACCACAACCCTGCTCATTTCCCTCTTGCCCCTAGTCTTCTTGCCTGCAGTTAAAAATTCTAAATTTCTTAAAAAACAAATATTTATTAGCGTGTATATGCCAGGCACTGCTCTGGACCCTGGGGATTCCTACAGCAATAAATGCAGTCTCGCTTCTTGAAGTTTGCCATGCCTCTAGGACTTTATATTAAACAATTACAATTATTAAGACAGCAGTGAAGAAGCAGGATAGGTTGTAATGGCATTCCAACTCAGTAGCCAAGGGTGGAGGTAGGTGCGCATGTGTGCAAAGAAGGCTTCCCTGAGGAAGAGGGGTTGAAGGGCACGCCTGGAGGAAGAGTAGGCACTTGCTCAGCAACAATCAGAGGGAAATAGTGTGTGAAAAGCTCCACAAAGAGAAAGAGCATGAAACATTTGAGAAACTTAAAAAAAAAAGGCCAACGTGGCTGGCACGTAGAGAGTGCTAAAGAGGATGGCTCGAAATGGGGCTGCCGTGGCAGGCGGGACCATGTACCCAGGACCAAAGTTGGTTTTTTTAATAATCAAAGAAATATTTACTCAGTATGTACCTCTCATGGTTGTTTTCAGTTAGGAGCTGCAAATATAAAAGCGTATTACAAAAATACGGTCCACCACTTCATGGAAATTATTTAAGGGGTAAGACTTTTAACAAATAATTGCCTATAAAATTAAGCAGTATAATTTATTTTAAGGGCCATATAAGATATGAATACAATGTTATGAGAGCATTTTAATGGGAGTTGATATAGTCTGAAGCTTCGAAAATGCTGCCCTGAGAGGTAGTCACAAGCTAAGAAATAAGATTGATTATATTTACAGCAGCGAAGGTGTTCTTGTCCCCATTTTACACATGAGGGAAAGAACAAAGCCTTTACTATTAATGGCTAATTCATGGCAGAGCGGACACTTGACCCAAGCTATCTGACTTTAGTTCCTAAGCTCCTTCCATTATGCCAGGTCTGTAAAAGTGCTATGAAGGAAAAAAATAAAATAAAATACAGGCCCTGTTCCAAAGAGCCCTCAGGATCATAAAAATAACATACATATAGCAAGCAAACAGAAAAAAGCTATAGTTATTTTTCTTTTCTTTTTTTTTTCGTGGTTTCAGACCAAAATAGTCAAGGTTGGCTGTTGGGAGAAGTCAGAACTTGGACTGTGCCTCAGTAGACCCAGAAAGAGCGAGAAGAGAAATTAACGTATTCTGGGAGCAGAAATCCCATTGTGTGGATGGCTAGGTACAATTTTTCGACCAGCTACTAATCCATTAAGTGCTACTTTTATTTGGATAGCATTTCTCTATCTGGTTTATCAGCCTATCATGAGAATCTGTCAAATGTCTTGCTGAAGTGCAGATAAATGTCAGCACAGATCTCACATTTTCCTTTATGTGAACTTACTTCACTAGACTTCCAGTGTTAGGAGAACCCCATGGAGAACAAGAAAAGTCAACCACTCAGGTTAAACCATTGAACAAACAAAGATGTGTTCCTCCAAGGTTGACTGCTTGTCAAAAGTACTGTTAAAAAGCTGCTTTGTCACAACTAGACAAATGTGGTCTAGCACAGAAGACACATATGGCTGAATTCAGTGCCACCTTGGATTCCCATATAAGCTCTGCCACTGCCAGTCCATTTATTCACTGGACTCTGTGTTACTGAACAACACAGAGATGGGCTGAGGAGATGACCAGTCAGTATGTTTCATTTATTCAATCAGCCAATATTTACCAGTTACCTATTCATAGTTAACTATAGGTTCTGAGGCTATAGAGCAGAATGTTAAGAGCTTTTCTCTTGGGAGTCTCATAGTCTAGTAAGAATAGCAGACTCAAAACTGACATTAATAAGACAATGTGGAAAATGCTAAATCTAGGCATGGAGAAAAACATTGTTAATCCTGCAATGGAGTTTCAGAAAAGCTTCCACATGGGACAAAACACTTGACCAAGACTTTATCGAGGAGTGCGAGTTCAAGAATGGATGGAGGGTACATACAGGGCTGTAAGGACATTCTAGGCAGAGTGAGCAATAGGATGTGGAATCCTGCAAGAGGCTAGTCATCTTCAAGGAAAGATAAGGAAATTGGCGCAGCCGGAGTGGGCTGGAGACAGTGGGTGGTAAGACTGTCAGGGGGTGTGGTTAGAGAGGAAGGCTGTGCTCATACTATATCACACACCATGTCCAAGTGTTTATATTATATCCTGAAAGCAACGAAGAAACAATGGAGATTTTTAAGGCATAAATTATATATCAAGGCCATGTTAACTTTGAAAATAGGATTATCCCATGTTTGAGATAATATAATCAATAACTCATCAAGCTGGTATAGAATAACACAGGCACTTGACTGTTCTACCACTTACTGGCTTTGCCCCCTTGGGTAATTAACATCTTCTGTGAGGTTTCTTATATATAAAATGGAAATAACCTCATGTACACCTTGATTTGAGTATGATTTCAGTAAATATTAGTTCTGGTAATGGTTTTCTAAGTCTAAACTTATTATTCTAAGGATTCATGGGCAAATTCTTATTATTAATAACAATAACATCAATAATAAAGGTTATATTTATTGAATGTTTACCATATGCCTGATAACATTTACTTTATAAATATTTCAATTCTTGTGGTATCTCTAAAGGATAGGTATTATAACTGTCATTTTATAAATAAGGAAATGAGGCTCAGAAATCCTAAACACTATGTCTCAAGAAACAGAGCATTAACTAGTGAGGCCTAGAATAAAAGCAAGCACTTGTTCCATTCCCCCATATTGTTTCTTGGCTTTAATAAGTGACATACTACCATCCTCTTGTGATTATCCTCTTGCCAAATATACTTTTGAAGCCATGGTTTAATTAGATGACAGGAATACTGTGCCATGGGGCTAAAGCAAATGCTACCTTTTCATGTTGACTTGCTGTCTCATTAACCAGTAAAAAGACAAGAATTCTTGACCGTGGATGTCTCCTCACACCTTATCCTTTCCTCTGCTTCTTAGTACCAGCCATTGGGTGGGACATTAACCTACCTCTTATTGGACTTTTTCCTTTTTCATGCAGCAAACACACAGCAAAGATTTGGCACTTGGACTACGCTGTCATTTGGGTGAATTATCTCACTTTTGTTGGAATTTGATGATCAGGCATGCGTGAGAAAGTCTGTCCATGCTCAGGGTGGGGGTCAGGAAGGAGATTATGCTGAAACCCCCATCACTGGGGCTATAACTATGTACCCTGAAGCTTGAGGATTATGAGTACTTGACTACCTAGTAAAAATATCTCTTTACTAATCTGGCAATTATTTCTACTGTCAATTCTTTTACCAAGAATCCCCATAAAGAAAAAAGAGCGAAGGGTGGGAGTGAGGCATGAAAATCCACCCTCTAGCCATGTAAATTGGTGTCAAAGAGATGGACCAAGAGCACAAACTTCTGTTTTCCAGGTGGTGTGTACCTGTCAAGTGTTGCACAGTGGTGATGGGCACATGGTGGTAATAAGGGTGCAGGTCTGGAATCAGGCAAATCACTTTGACTTCTTGCTTATATGTTTATTTGCTGCATAATCTGAAACTGGTTATTTAACTTTTATTAAGTTTCAGCTTCCTCATTTGTAAAATGGAAAAATAACATTTAACTTTCAGGGGTATAAAAATTAAATGAAATAAGTTACATAAAGTGCCTAGAATAGTGCTTGACATCCAGAATGTACCCAAGACATCCTAGCCTAATTATTATATAATAATTAGGCATCTTCTCTGACTGCACTGATTAGATTTGAGCAAAAAGTGGGCAAGTCTCCATTTCACAAGCTGCTGGGAAGACACAAGTTAATGGTTTAAAAACATTATTTATGAAAGAAAAGTATAACACGAGTTAGCCATTGTTTTCCTTTTGAATTATTTATAAAGTGTTTGTAATAGGAACTCACATCAGTCAGAATGAAAGCTATGAGTTGATGTTTGCTGTGCCATGCTTTAAAAAATTAAATAGCTTTAGAAAACATTATTTCCCAAATTGTGTTCTCACTTAATGATTTAATCACTAAGAATACATGTTAACAATCACTCTCAATAAGCACTTGAAAAAAAATACATATACTGCCTCTCACCACCCACCCAACAATCTGTAACTTGACTTTTTGAAATTAAATGGCCATTTAAAAAAAATTCCTCTGGTAGCAAAGGCCTAGGAAATATGGAAAAGGAAAAAAGAAAGCCTTATTTCATGAACTGAAAGCCAGGCAACATAATACAGATAAGCTACTCCTTCCAAGATGCTCATGATACCCTCCTTGGGAGAAAATACGGACAGGGAACAAGTGAACAGACTTATTGCAAATCTAGCTTGAATCTATCCACCATTACCCCTGTTATACAGGATGTAATTAAGCCTAGAAATCTTAAATCCCTTGCTCAAGGTCATGCAACTAAAATGTAAGAGGAAATTCTAAACAAAGCCTCAACTACACTCTATTATATGCTGCTGCTTTTATCAGGGATGCACAGGGACTGCGTTAGTAGCATTTCTCATCTAATTGGTGAAGAAGTTTAAACGAGAATATACATTGATTTACAATTCCCATAAATTCCATCATCATACCCTTAGAGAATTGTTCAGATTCCAAACCTCCTTCAGAAGGAAACTGGCAGAAATTATTAACTGACCACTTCATGATGCTTACCATGAAAGCAATGAATTTGTTCAGAGACGGGTGGCAAGTCCTCAGCAGCAGTTGGGCTGCCAGTGATGATGCTTCAGGACCTCTCATTTTTATGGCTCTTTCTAAGGCCTTTAGCAGGGCCCTAGCAAGTTGGTTTTTTGAATTTTGTATTCCTTCATTTAAAGAACATTTTGGATTTCTGAAAGCTGGATCCATCTCTGTTCTAAGGGAAGGTGGGCCTTTGCCCTACATTCAAGAAATAAATCATGATTGGGAAAGCCAGCCAAAGAAATTACAGTTTTCTTCACCAGTCGTTTGGTCTGGGGAAAGTCTGCTGGAAGCTTCTAGAAATAACATTGACCCAGGATAAGAGAAAGGCCTACATAAGAAAAAGCGCTTTCAGTTCACCTTAGCACTTCTTCCTCTTTTGTTTTAAACCTTAGATATGACCACAATTTTTGTGTGCTCTATTAACCAGCTGATGGATCTTTGGGTGTTTTCCAGTTTATGGCTATTATGAATAGAGCTGCTATAAACAAGTTTGTGTGTATGGTACATCCTCATTTCTCTTGGGTAAATAGTTGACAATAGAGTTAGTGGGTCCTACGGTAAGTTTATGTTTAACTGCGTAAGAAGCTACCATACTTTTTCCAAAGCGGTTGTACAATTTTTGCATTACCAACATGAATGTATGAGAACTCCAGTTGCTCCATATTTTTATCAATCCTTAATTTTGCCCATTTTTAATTTTAGAATTTTAGAGTGGTAGTGGTAACTCATTATTGTTTTAATTAGCATTTACCTAATAACTAATCATGTTAAGCATTTTTTCATGTGCTTATTTGCCACCCTGATATCTCCCTTTATAAAATATCTAAATTTTCAGGTATTATTGTTTGTACTGAGTTGTAAAAGTTGTTTATATAATGTGATTACAAATCCTTTATTAGATATTTGTTATGCAAACATTTTCTCTCAGTATGTGGTTTACTTTGTCAGACCCTTAAAAGTATCTTTTGAAAGTCAAAGTTTTTAATTTTGAAGAAGTCCAACACACTTTTTAAAATATCCTGTTTTTAGTATCCTATCTAAGAAATACTTGCCTAACCCAAAGATATGACCTTTTTCTCCTGTGGTTTCTTCTATAAATTTTGTAATTTTTAGCTTTTATATTTATATCTCTAATCCATTTCAAGTTAATTTTATCTATTATATGAGAAAAGGGGTGAGGTTTATCGGTTTACACATAGATATTCAAGGGTACTGGCATCGTGTGTTCAGTCTTTTCAAGAAATCCATGAATTACCCCAGTATCTTCCTCGAAAGTGACTGCCAGAGGGAAGCCGGGCAGGGGCGGGTGCTGAGAGGAGGTAGGAGAGGGTAAAGTGGACACAAATGGTGATAAAGGGAGACCTGGCTTGGGGTAACAAACACACAATACAATGATGTGTTGTAGAATTGTATACTAGAAACCTATATAATTTTACTAACCAATGTTACTCCAGTAAATTCAATTAGATTGAGCTTACATGTTTTCTCTATTTCTGGACTCTGTTCGGGTCCACTGACCCGTATGCTACCATGCATAACACCATATCGTCTTCTTGGCTGTACCTTTACAACAAGTTTTCAGAGCAAAAGTTAGCATATGACCTTCAACTTTGTTTTTCCTTTTCAAAGTAGTTTTGGCAAGTGTAGGTCTTGTCTTTACATTTGCATGTAAATTGGAGACGCAGCTTGTTGGTTCTCACCAAAAAAGCCTGCTGAGATTTTGATGGGGACCGCACTGAATCTACAGATGAATAAAGATAGAATCGACATGTTACAAATAATATGTCTTCTAATCCATTAACATGATACATCCTTGCATTTATTTAGGTCACCTTGAATTTCTCTCAGCAATGTTTCATGGTGAAAAGTGCAGGGTCTTTTATATATATACATATATATATATATGGTCTTATATATATATATGGTCTTTTATGTGATATACTGTATATATGTATATACATATATGTGTGTATTTATACATATATACATATACATATATGTATATTATACATATATGTCACTAATTTTACTGTATTTATTATTTAACCTACAGTACATTGTATTTTTATTTGAATTTTCAAATGTTTGCTATTTGTATATAAACATACAATTGATCTTCATTGATACCATATCCTGTGGATGTGCTAAGTATAGTTATTAGTTCTAATAGCATTTTTGTAGATTCTTTCAGATTGTCAGCAAAGATCACCATTATCATCTCTGAATAAAGAGATTTTTACTTCTTGTTTTCCATTCTGGATGCCTTTTATTTCTTGTTTTGCCTTAGTGCAGTAGCTACAACCACCATTAGGGTTAAAACACAAATGGTGAAAGAGGATAGCCTTGCCTCACAGGTGAAAGAGTTGAATCTTCCATCATGTTGGCAATAGGTTTTTAGACTTCTGCTTTACAGGTGAAAGAAGAATCTTTCTAGGCCTAGTTTTCTGAGGTGTTTTTATTTTTTTAAAGTCATGGCTTTTCAATGTTGTCTAAGCCTTTTTTGCATTTTTTAGAATAATCCAATGGATTTTATTTTTCTGCCTATTAATATCCCTTTCAGTGACTGATTTTTGAATGCCTAAATGAACCATGAATTATTAGGAGAAATCTTATTTGGTCAGGATGTATTATCCTTCGAATACATTGGTAAATTAATTATATATGTATTTACTAAAATTGTGTTAAAGTTTGGCACCTACCCTCATTAAGGTTATATGTTGTTATTGTTTTAACATATTTAATATCAATTATAATGCTGGCCTCATAGAATAAGGTGAGATTTATTCCTCTTTTCCTATTTTTTCAAGTTTGTATGCTTTTATGTTTTTTCCCTAAATGTCTGAAAGAATTTACCAGCAAATCAATTTGAGTTTGCAGTTTTGTTAACTAAAAATTTTAATTTCTTTAATAAATATTAGACTAGTTATTTTTTCTCCCTCAATGAATTTTGATAGATTATGCCTTTCAAATAATTTGTCTATAACATCCCCTTATTAATCTACTGAAATCTCTATGATATGTCGTGAACCTCTCTTATTCATAATGTTACAGAACAAGAGGTCTGGGGAAGGGGGCAATATATCTGGCCCACCCAGGGACGCTAAAAACTGTTATACAACAGGGGCCCCTCCCAAGGACAAAATACTAATATCTACTGGGCTCTTCTGTCCGCCGCCAATTGGAAAGACATCTCTCAATGCCAGAGATTTGTGAAAAGGAAACAAAATGTTTATTTAACACTATTCAGGCCTAATGCCTCCACTAAAATAGCAAAGTCCTTTAGATTGTACACCTACACCCACACAGCTCCCTTCTCCCAACTCCGGGTACCATAAATCAGGAAAAGAACACATGTCTGTGTTTCAGGCCGCTGGCACCATCAGCTGTGTCACCATGTAGGCAGGATCTCTCGAGTTAATCCAGTCATGTGGCACCTTCTCATGGCCCACTGGCAAGAGTTCTTTCTACCAAGTTCTAGTCAAAGTCTCTCCTGCTTTTCAGGCCCCGAGGCCCAAGGGGACACCCCAAAGCTGCGTGGGCCTCTTCTACCAAAGCTGCAGGAGTCCGCACTCCACCAAAAGCATGTGGCTTTCTCCTTCACCTGGCTGCAGGGACCTCCATTCTGGCAAAGCTGCGTGGTTTTTCCCTTTCACTGGGGAAAGAGGGGGTCCCCACCCTGCCAAAACCACGTGGCTCCCTCTTTCACCTCACCAAGAGGGGGTCCTCACTCTGCTGAAACCGCGTGGCCCCCTCTCCACCTGGGCAGTTATCCCCTCATGTCCTGGAGCCCATCTTTTCCAAGCTTTCAAACGGGTCCTCTCACTCAGGGGCACAGCCCCCAGTTCCATCCTGGGTCCAAGTCCACTCCCTTCTCCCTGGCTCAAAACTTGGCCACAGCTATTTAACATATCTATGAAGCCAGTTAAAGGTTATAGATATGTTAAATAACCACTCCAGAGGTTAGCAAAACTGTTGCTATGCAAAACAGCTCTCAATGGCCCTGGTCCATTAGTCCCTTCCCCCTTTGGGGGGAGCGTGGGGGGGCTGAGGACATCTTGTATGTCTCTCCAATATTCCTATACACTTTGAATTCTGGACACCATTCCAAATCTTTTTTTTGGGGCCCCCCTGGCTGCACTCTGTATCAATAATACTGGTTGTTGTCTTCTCCCTTTTATTCTTCATAAATCTGGCTAAGGAGTTACCAAAGTTATTGGTTTTCTCAAAAAAAAAAAAAAAAAAAAACCTAGTTCTTGGTTTCATGGATTTCCTCCACTACCATCTATTTTCTCTTTCACTGATTTCTGCTCTTATATTTATAAGATTGGTGTACAATAAAAATTTCAAAGGTAAGCTACGATAAAAAAATTTAAAAACTAAATATGTAATGTAATATGTATTGATTTTCAAATCAATAAATATAAGTTTTCTTTTTTTGTTGTGTCTTTATCTGGCTTTGGAATTAGGATGATGCTGGTCTCATAGAAAGAGTTTGAGAGACTTCCCTCTTTTGAATTTTTTGGAGTATTTTGAGAATTATATGGGTTAGCTCTTCCTTAAATGTTTCATAAAACTCTCCTGTGAAACCATCTGATCCAGGGCTTTCGTGTGCTGGAAATTTTTGATTATTGCTTCAATTTCACTAGCTGTTATCAGTTTGTTCAGGTTTTTTGCTTCTTCTTGATTCAGTTTTAGAAAATTGTATTTTCTAGAAATTTGTCCATTTCACCCAGGCTTTCAAAGTGCTTTGCATATAGTTATTTGTAGTAACTCATTACAATCCTTTGTACTTCTGTGGCACCACTCATAATTTCTCCTCTTTTATTTCTGATTTTATTTATTTGGGTCCTCTCTCTTTTTTTGGTGAGGTATCTGGTTAAAGGTTTGTTGATTTTGCTTATCTTTTCAAAGAACCAGCTCCAGATTTATTGATTCTTTGAATTGTTCTTTTAATCTCTATGTCATTTAATTCTGCTCCAATCTTGAATATTTCCTTCCACCCACTCTAGGCCTTGCTTATTATTGTTCTTCCAGTTCTTGTAGATGCAGGGTTAGATTGTTTATTTGAAATGTTTCTATCTTTTTCAGATAGGCCTGTATTGCTATGAACTTCCCTTCAGAACTGCCTTCACTGTGACCCACAGGTTTTTAGCTGTTGTGTGTTCATTTTCATTTGTTTCCAGAAAATTTTTATTTCTGCCTTGATCTCATTATCAACCCATTTCAAAAGAACCTATGCACCCCAATGTTCATAGCAGCACAATTTACAATAGCCAAGTTCTGGAAACATCCTAAGTGCCCATCAGTTAATGAGTGGATCAAAAGTCTGTAGTACATTTACACAATGGAATACTATACACCAGAAAGAAAGAAGGAACTCTTACCCTTTGCAACAGCATAGATGGAACTAGAGAGCATTATGCTAAGTGAAGTAAGTCAGGTGGTGAAAGACAAATACATATGACCTCACCTATAAGTGGAACCTAATCAACAAAACAAAGGAGTAAAGTAGAACCAGAGACAGAAATAAAGAACAAACTGACAGTGATCAGAAAGGAGGGGGAAGGAGAAAATGGGGGAAAGAAGGGGAGGGGTTAATGAAGGAACCTACATAAAGGACCCGTGGACAAAGACAATGATGGGGGGAGAGAGGATTGAAAATGGAAGGTGGGGGTGGGCAGAGCAGAGGAGCGTAATGGGAGGAAAATAGGGACAACTATAATTGAACAACAATAAAAATAAATAAATAATAAATATTTAAAAGTTAGAATCACGCTAAAAAAATTCACCAATGATACATCTGATAAAAGGTTAATATACAAAACTTGTAAACAACTCATACCACTCAACTTCAAGAACATAATCTATTAAAAGTAGGCAGAGGACCTAAATATATAATTCTCCAAAGAGGACATATAGATGGCCAATAGACATATGATGAGATGTTCAACATGACTAATCATCAGAGAAATATAATTTAAAACCTCAATGACATATCACCTCATACCTGTCAGAATGGCTATCATCAATAAGCCAACAAACAACACATTTTGTGGAGGATGCAGAGAAAAGGGAACCCTCACTCATTGTTGATGGGAATGCATGTGGGTGCAGCCACTATGAAAAGGTGTGAATGTTCCTCAAAAAATTAAAAATGGAACTTCATTAAGACCCACTGATTCCACTTCTGGGTATACATCCAAGGAAGCCTAAAAAACTAATTTCAAAGAGCATGTGCACTCCAATGTTCACTTATGATATGCAAATATTACATTACCTTAAATGCTTATATTTAAAACATGAAAAATATGTTACAACGAGAAGTAAAATCAATTTAAGCTCTCAGGCTATTGGAAAAGGGAAATTTTGCCCAAAACTTAAAAGAGAAATAATGAAGGATGATATTACAGAGTTTATTAATTTTATCTGATATTTGTTACAAAAGAACTGAACAAAACACATATACACACAGTCTCATTAACATTATGAACCAGGAATGTGATGCTGTAACATAATACACAGAGAGTGCTCAAAGTTTGAATAATTCATTAGGTATTTCTAAAGAAAACATGTAGATAAAATAATAATACAAATAGCATTTATTCAAGAATTAATATTGAGGATCTACCACATATTAAATATTGTGAAAAGATACAAAATTAAATCTACCTCAGCCCTAAAGCAGTGTATGGTTAGTTAATTAACAGGTAACTAATCAGTTCTACCAATAAGATACAGATAAAATTTTACGCACTTTCAAAGGGATGGAGCAAAACTTTAGACAGAAGGGTATTGATATGGATATTAAAAAATGAGAAGCCTTGGGTTTCTCAGGGAAGGAAGGAAGGATGTTGCAGGAGGAAGGACCAGCAGGGGAAAAAGTGAAGAAAGGAAAAGTAATTAGGAGATACAGAATAGTAGGTAGTGGCATAGCCAGAGTTGAGGATAAGTGGATGTCACTAGCAGGAAATTGTTTTGATGGTCTGAGGTCTGTAATAAAGAGCTCTTAATGCCAACAACAACAAAATAACCAAGATGGCTCCATCTCTTAAAAACCTAGCAAACTAACAAATTAATTTTTAATTAATACTCTTCTCAAGAAACTCTAAATCTCCAAATAGAGAAAGTAAGAATAAAACAGCTATGATTTAAGTAAGGATGTTAAAGGAAAAGTCTTAATGTTGTGAGACTAAGACTATATGAAATATATAGTCTAGTGATGAGTGAGGTTGGGAAGAAAGAGCTACATATTATATGTAAAGGGGAAAATGAAAGAAAGATGCTAAGTAGGAGGTCTGAGCTAGAGGGCACACATCTCCTTCAGCATATTTACCAGAAATATCAAGTGAAAAAAATATTGTCCACTGAAGTCTGAGTGCAAAGAGCTGGGGAGCACATGATAGGGTTGTTAAACATTTGCCTTATATCTATCAGAAGTGAATATGGGGTAGGGAGGGAAGGGAAGCAGGGGAAAGAAATATTCCAGTACCAGGAAGTAAATTATTCCTCAGGAAAAAAGTCAAATAATTACGAGAAAAATTCTCTCTCAGGAGGATCACAAGAGCCTGTGTAGCTTAGGTCAATTAATACATCTAAGTAATTGACACTTCAGGTTTTCAAGTGCTTCCCGGTTATTGCTACAGATCTGATTCCCAAATTGAAGGCACTATTACACTGGTGTGTGTGTTTGAGCTACTGACTTCATGGTCTCTCTCTCTTTTTTTTTTTCTGTTTCATTACGTTGGAAAGGTTTCTCTTCTAGAAGGCAACTCAGATAGCTTTGTTTTTTTATACACATACCACTCATATGCACATGCATACACCATATTTTACTGCTACTAAGTGGGGGAATGATGACAAGCAGAGCACACAGTGACTGATAAACACAGTCTAATGAGATTAGCTCTTGGGGTCCTGAAAACAATCTAATGAAGGTGCCTGTTAAACACAGTCCAGGCACCTCTACGGTGGCATGATGCCCAGTCTCTCCATTACACCTCAACTCTCTGGCAACAGGAAAAGAGGAGGATCTGGTTAAGAAGGTCAGCTGATTTTCTTTTCTGTTGTCAAATGCCTTCTCTTTAACATGGGTATTTCTGAACCCTCAGGGGAGCTATTAGAGGATAAATGTAAATCAGCAAGAGAAGCTGTTATTGCCCTTTTCTGAAGACTGGACCAAAGAGCAGTAAACAGACGCAAAGAATTTCAGATAAACAGACCTGTAGTTTGTGCATCTATAAATTACCCAAAGATATCCATAGAGAGAAAGCCACATGATGGGTCTTAATTCCCCCCTGCCATCTAGTTCTAATATAAGATTATTTATTTTTATTTATATTTAATTTTGGAAATAGCACCTTAGCTTGCAAGACTAACTCAAGTACCACCTCCTCTATTAAGCCATTTCAAACCTCTCTGCCAGAGGCAGAATAGATTATGTTTCCCATTTTATGCCCTCATATATATCATACTCCTATTCCCAGACTTTCTTAATGTTAGTTATCTACCTGTGTCCTTGGATATCCAAATGTTATTCATATTTTGACAGCATAAAAGAAATAAATACTATAGAAAGCCATAGATATTGTGGTACAATATACAACACTGCATGAACACCTTCTACTTGCTTTGTTTATCTATCATGACAAATTCAACATTCATTCAACAAATACTTACTGAGTACACACAGGCCACACAGAGTCCCAGGCACAGTGCTAGTGATAGGGAGTTTTCAATATCTAAAACAGAATTTCTACTCTAAGTAAGTTTATAGCTATTAGAGGATAATGAGACAAAAAGAGTCAGTACTGCAGGGTCAGGGTTTTTTTTTTTTTACTGTTTCATTAGTTTATTGATATACTCTCAGCACCTGCAATAATATCTGGCACATTACTAGGTCTGTGAATAAATGATTGATTGAAAGAAGGTAGGAAGGAAGGCAGGCAGGCTGGCTGGCTATGGCAATGCACTGGAGAGGCAAAACTAAGTTGTTCACTAATTCCATGCCTTCAGAATGGCACTCTGCCTGCTGGTCTGGCCTCACCATGTCTGCCTGAAACCAGGCTGTCCTCATCTGTGCCATATCCTAGCAGTCATGGTTTTCGGATACCAGTCCTGTCTGCCTTCCCCGTCAATGCTACATATGCTCCACTGTGACTATGAAGTTCTTAAAGGTTATTAGCATAATAATAATTATTAGGAAAAGATCTGATAACAAAATATTAGTGTGAAAGCAAAGAGTACCTATCACAATGGTTTCAACCACCTCTTTCTTATATACCAAGCCTAGATCATAGCCCAAGACTTCAATGCAAGGAATTACCATGTTTAATTACCTGTCCAGATGCTGATGGGTCTATGATAGATTTAGTACATTCATCAATGTAGAAAATACTAAGAAGAAATCATCTGCTATTATCTACGTGGACCTCACTTTTTCCCTGAGAAGAAATCATGACCTCTCTACCTAAAGGTATTAGAAAAAGTGTCCTAGTTTACACAGCACAGTCCCTTTGCTGGCTCTCTTTATTTAGCCTGACCTCAGGATGTGAACATTTTTATCTCCTCTGGGTAAAAAGGTCACTGAAGTTGAGCAGTCTCTGCTTTTGAAGAGAAAAACTGAAGTGATTTCTACTCTATAACTATGTAAGTTAGTCACCTACCATAAAATGAAATGAAAATTACTGAGAGTCCATTTGAACCTCAAATGCAAGCTGATCTCTCCATTGTATTTTTACTCAAAATAAATGGATATTTTTATCATTAAATGACTCTAGCATCCATTTATTTCTCTTTTTTAAGAAACAGAAGAGAAAAGTATGGTTAGTTGGCATCCTTAGCGTCCCAGTGTTGACAGAAAGGGAACAAATATTAGCTGAGCACTTACTATACACAAACTGTGCTTATAATAGATCTTATTTATATAATTTATTATGCAGACCAACTGTGAGAGGTATTATTCCCATTTTACATATGCATAAATTGAGGTACAGTGGGATTACCTGTGTCCAAAATCACGTAAGAGACCTAGGACTCAATTTCAGGTCTGCATGAATGGAGCAACTACTCTCATTCCACCATACCATCATGTCCTCTATTTACTCATGTGCTTTAAAAACAATGTACTCATGGCACATTGCTTAGTTTAAAAGGCTTAGGGGGCAGAAAGGAAATAATAAACACCTATATAAGAATTGTAATAAATTTGAATTTGTGGGTAAAAGATTTTAAGTCAAATAGCAATCTCCTCAAGCACTGTTGATCATGTGGTTATTGATTGAAATGTATAAAATAAAATATATAATTAGCCCTTGCTGGTGTAGCTCAGTGGATTGAGCACAGGCTGTGAACCAAAGGGTTGCCAGTTGGATTCCCAGTCAGGGCACATGTCTGGGTTGCAGGCCAGGTCCCCAGTGGGGGTCATGTAGGATGCAACCACGCATTGATGTTTCTATAACTCTCTCCCTCCCTTTCCCTGTCTAAAAGTAAATAAAATCTTTATATATATACATATATATATATATACACACCAACATAATTTATATAAAATATATAAAATTAATTATAAGCTAGAATAGTAGCAATATATGGTGAAATGCATGCATATATAGAATTATAAATACAATTACATTTATTTAAAAGGCCTTATGAAAGATCCCACGTCATTAGGGACATAGCATTTTTATTCTGTTTTGGGTTCCCAGCCACTAAACCAAATCAGAAGAACCTGCTTACAGGGTGATAAAGGTGAGGTAATATGGAAAAGCTCAAGCTCTTTGCACACCTGCACCTACAAAATACAGGAGTCTTGAACAAAGCTGGCAGAGGTCTTCCCAAGCATTATCATTATAAACGCACATAAAGAAATTATAATAAGATGAGGAGCAACCTACCAGCTAGCTCCACTTCAGTTAAGAAAAGTTTGAGAGGAGTTTAAGAGAGAATATGATAACAAGATCAATAGAGCTTAAAATAAAAACAATTCCAGCAGTCTCCACACGTGAGAACTTCTAAGGTGCTTCACTCCACATCTTACTTGTGTGGTTGAAGTTACTACAAGTAGGTTTGCTGTTTTACAGAATCAAATGTTTCTTCACTTCCCCAACTGGCTGACCTAAGTATGTGGAAGGTGTTTTCCACTGCAGAATTGCGAGGCCCATTCAGCACAAGACCTGAGGAAGATATTTGGAAATTGCGGCCATTTTTAGCAGCCTTATGCTTATACTTTGTTACCTGTCCCTCCCTATTCCCAAGAATAGTGAAACTCACTCCAAGTGGTTAAAAAGGTGAAGTAGATAATATCTGAAATTCATCTACACATTCTTTTCTTATCAAAAAATATTTTATAAAATCTTTAAAATATGCTTTTAAAAATTACTGGAAATTTCATTACACAGCCTATCAGAGTATAAAATGTTTACCACCTAATTTTCTTTTTTTAAATTTTATTTATTTTTCAAGTACAGTTTTCTGTCTATTCCTCCCATCCCAGCCCAACCTGCCCTGTGCTCCCCACCTCCTTCCCATTTCCATCCCCCTTAGTTCTTGTCCTTGTGTCCTTCATACTTGTTCCTCCAAAGCCCTCCCCTTTTTTCCCCTTAAATTCCCTTCCCTCTCCCCTCTGGTCACTGTCCCCCTATTCTCTATTTCAGTGTCTTTTGTTTTTATTCTGCTTGCTTGCTTGTTTTGTTGTTTAGCTTCCTGTTAAAGGTGAGATCATATGGTATTTGTCTTTCAACCCCTGGCTTATTTCACTCAGCATAATGCTTTCCAGTTCCATCCATGTTGTTGCAAAGGGTAGTAGTTCCTTCTTTCTCTCTGCTGCATAGAATTCCATGGTGTATATGTACCACAATTTTTTGATCCATTCATTTACTGATGGGCACCTAGGTTGCTTCCAACTCTTGGCTATTGTAGATTGTGCTGCTATGAACATTGTGGTGCATAGGTTCTTTGATATTGATGTTTTAGGATTCTTAGGCTATAATCCTAGCAGTGGAATTGTTGGGTCAAAAGGCAGGTCGGTTTTTATTTTTCTGAGAAAATTCCAAACTGTTTTCCATGTAAAGATAGCCTCTTTAACAAATGGTGTTGGGAGAACTGGACAGCTATGTGCAAAAAAATGAAACTTGAGCACCGACTTACACCATACACCAAAATAAATTCAAGGTGGATAAAAGACTTAAATATAAGCCATGAAACCATTAAAGTCCTAGAGGAAAACATAGGCAGGAAAATCTCAGATATTTCACACAGCAGCATATTTACTGATATGTCCCCTAGAGCAAGGAATATAAAGGAAAGAATAAACAAATGGGATCTCATCAAAATTAAAAGATTCTGCATGGCTAAAGAAAACAGTATTGAATTAGAAGACAACCAACTGTATGGGAAAATATATTTGCCAATGATACCACAGACAAAGGTTTAATCTCCAAAATATACAAAGAACTTACATGACTCCACTCTAAGAAGACAAGCAACCCAGTTAAAAAATGGGCAAAGGACTTGAACAGACACTTCTCCAAGGAGGACATACAGAGGATCCAGAGACACATGAAAAGATGCTCAATATTGCTAGCCATCAGAGAGATGCAAATTAAAACCACAATGAGATACCACTTTACACCAGTCAGGATGACTATCATAAACAAAGCAACAAACAACAAATGTTGGAGAGGTTTGGGGAAAAGGGGACCCTAATTTTCTAAAATATAAAATATTATATATGGACATTTACATTACCTCTTTACCTTACTTACCTTCTGCAAGAATAAGTATTCGATAAATACTGTATTATAATAATAATATATTATATTATTTCAAGGCTAGCAGATCAAATTTAATTTGCTTTTTCTAATACTCTACCATGCAGCAACATGTAATCTAATAGTCCCACATATATTAACATTACTCAAATAACATCTAATTATATCAATATTTCATTTTTAGCAATGAAACATTTTTAAACACTTCTGTGTCAGAATTAGTTGGATCAAATGACATCTCAAAATATGCAGGCAGTGATTTAATCACACAATACCACAGAATACAATATTTCATATAAGTTTATAAATGAATTTTCAACAGTGAAGTGAATATATTGATTAACTACTTTTATAAAGGTACTTCATAACAAAACGTCAAAAGCCAATAGTCAGTGGCTTAAAACAAGTGTTTTTTTTTATTGCCCAAACATTTGTGGATTGACTATAGATGGGCTGGGCTTTGTGGGGTGGCTCTGCTGATCCTAGCTGGCTCACTCACAGGTCTGCAAGTTGTCTGGAGGGCTCACGGGGAAACTCTGTACCACACTGCAAGCATGCAGTTCTCTGCTCCTCATGTCTGTCATTTTTTTTGGAGCACCCAACTGGCCAGGGCATCTACTGCTCATACAAAGGCTCAAATGGGCAAGAAGGAAACATACAAGGCCTTCTGAGATCTACGCTCCCAAATGTGGCCCCATGTTTCTTCTGTCTTATTCTTCTGTCCAGAACAAGTCATGTGGCTGAGCTGAAGGAAAGCGTGGGGAAATCATCTCTCCTTTAGTGGAGGAATCGCAAGGCGACAAAAGATGTGGATACAGGAAAGCATAAGGCCAATGATACAGTCGTTCATCCACACTAAATGCTTATTAAAATTCAAAAGTTTTCACCACTTGACATTACACTTAAAGGAGGATTTATTCATTCATTCAAGAAATTTAATATATTTAGCACCCACTTGTGCCGCAGATAGCTGTACGTCCTACAGATGCAATAAGGAATGAAACAGATAAGACTCCCCACTCTCATGCAACTTACATTCTAATTGAAGAAAGAGAAGAGAACCCAATAAAAAAGAGAGAGGGAGAGAGAGAAAAGAGAGAAAGGGCTCAGAGTATGAGCCGTAGAAAAAAAGAACAAAAGAAATTTTTTCAATCATATAAACTCAGGACATAGAGCTCTAAATCCTATGGCTATGTTAGAGTATTATCATACCACTGCCTTTGGACAAACGGTTCTGAATTCACTTCTCAGCTCTACCACTTACCAGCTGAATGACCTTGGTCAAATTATGACCCACTCCAGGGCTAACTTTCTGTAAATACATAATAAAGGTAAGACTATCTCATTTGCAATTATCTGGTCACAAGCAGAGTATGACAGGGATGTGAAGAATAATTGGTAAAGTCATTCACCACAATTGGGAGCTTGGGAGTTACAACCTTGCTTTTGCAACCAACTCAGCAGAAAATAGAAGAAATCCCCCTTCTGTGCTACAGTTTGCCACACTGTAAAGTGGGACTAAGATGGCTCCTAGAGTGAAATATAAATATTAAAACTGGACAATTGAAGTTAATAGCTACACACAATCTCAGTAACTCAGTATCTTTCTAATATTTTATAGTTGTTTTGGTTAAATTTCAGTTAACTAGTGAGTGACAATGAAGCTGAGTGTTCCCTGTTATGCAAAAGGAGGCATGAAAGTTGGAACAAAAGTGATGAGTTCAGTAAAAGAGAAGCTTGTCTTAGTGGCTCCATTTAATAACTGGCTTCATTATTTCCATTAGCCAAGCAAACAGAATGAACTGTAATAAAAATGAAAGCATCTCCACAGAATGGCAACTGAAAGATCACCACTGTGGTTTTCGATCAGCGATTGGGACCAAGTGCTTCCATGGTTCTGGGTCGGCTTCTCGGCTATACCACTTACTAGCTGCATGACTTCAGGTAAGTTTTTATGTATCCTAGGATTCATGGAAACATAAGAGCAATATAAGGTTGTTGTAAGGATTAAATGTGGATAAAGTATGTCATGTTTAGCACACTGTTTGGCAGTGTTCAATTAATATTCATAATTATTTACTATCCTGCCTAAATCCTGGGGAGGTAGGACTGGCAAAAGTCCAGTTAGAAACCAATAAGAGCTCACATCAATTGAAGTCGTTTAGATGTCAGCTATGCTCAGCACTCAGTAAGGATTATCTCAGTAAATCTTCAAAATAAGCTCATGGGAACACTATGAATTGAATTTCACACATGTGTCCTAGAGAGCTTTCCTAACTTGCCAACATGCTTTCAGATGGTTAAGTAGCAGAGCCAGGCATGAAACCCATATCTCCTTGCCTCCTAAGTTCTTGTTCTTAGCCACCATGACATGTGGCCTCTTTTTCCCTCTGAAAATAAAGTGACATGAGCCAATCAAAGGTAGTAATTAAGATGATAAGTATTTTCAGATAGAGTATTTATTCACTCAAAAAGCTGTGCTTTATTATTAATATATCAATTACCAGATGTCAAAATACAAAAATTATTTGGACTTAGTTTCTACCCTCGAGGTACTGACATTTCAGGGAATTTCAGTAACAATCGCAGGCCAGTTGGCATAAAATGTAGGAGGAAGCATCATAGGTAAAATGATATGTAACACATAAACATAATTTTCTACCTAGAGACAAGTCAGTAATTTTGACCAAATTATATATGAACTGATCATCTCCAAGCCCAAGAGGACACAAGGTAGTAAGCTGGGTATCTAATCTGGTGAACTGCAGAATTGTAAGCAGAAAAGTTTACCCCATTTATTTGTCCTGGGTTAATATAAGTGATAAATACTATTAATGTTCAACATCCAATTCACCTGTGGCTCTGAGCGCGCAGACTGCATTTCTGAGCCTTGAAGAGGGTAAAACCATGTGACTCATTACAACCTGTGAAAAGAGACTTACCTCTCTCTCTCTCTCATTTCCAGGCTGAGCAGTGAAAAGCCCATGAGCATTCTCTAGGCCCTCTCCTCCTGTACAGTGATGGCCCAGGGTGCCACTTGTTTCTAATATTGCAGTTGCAAGTTGGTGACTGCAATATTAGAGCTTCCGTAAGCTCAGGTCACTGAAGGAACAAGAAATACAAATTTGTTACATTAAGCCTCTAAAATTGGGAGATTATTTGTTCCTTCAGCATAATCTGACCAACTCGGGCTAAGACAATATAAATCTCCCAAGATACACATTGTTCAAAATAACAGAGATTCAGGACAGAAAGCAGTGTGGAAAGTGCACTTTTGGTGAGAGGGTAGAAGGAAAAAGAAGCCACGCTGAAGAATTTCCACATCTCACTGGAGCCTTGAGAGAGCAAATCTGTTCAGACAAGATTTCCTTATGGTAGGTTTTTCAGTAACTTTTTTCAATAGCACACAATTTACTCAGCTAATTCATTTGTATTCAATAAACATTTCTTATTCATTTATTAATATAATATAGAATTAATAAATATTTACTATTTATAATAATAACCCATTGTTTTGACTTCTTACCACATGCCAGTCAGAGACCTACTACTGGGGATACAACAGTTAACCAGACGGTCTCCATTCTCAAGTTGCTGGAAGTCTAGATTGCAATGCAGGCAAGGAAGCAAGAAATTGCAATTCTTTGTGATAAATGCAATATTAGAGAAGACACGGGAATTATACAAGAACAGTGACATTCCATACTGAGGAGCTGAGGGAAGGTAAAACCTAAAGGATGAGCAAGAAATAGGCAAACAGCCATGTTCCTGAGAACAACATGATTCCTGTCCATATCTTAGAAATAAGATTTGATGCTTCCATTAAGCACACTGTAGGTTAGTCACTCTATTATGTGCTTTACACATATAAAAACAATTAAATCTACATAACACCTTTCAAGTAGGTACAGTTATCGTTACCTCTATTTAAAAATTGCATAGATGTTTCTCTGGGAAAAAGGAGGTAAAGACTGTGCACTGAGGGAGCACATAAGCCGAGACACACGGGTGTGAGATAGTCATAGTGCAGAATGACCAAAGAATAATTTCACATGAGAGGACAGTGTGAAAACAGGGAGGGAGGCAACGGACGACCTGGAGAAGCGGCCCTGCACTTTCTGCCCCTCGGCCTGGAGAGCTCTTCTCCCACGGTTCCACATAGCCAGCCTCCTAACCTGCTTCAGGCCTTTGTGCAAAGCTCTCCTTCATGGGGAGTCCTCCCCTGACCACCCTGATTTAAACTGAACACTTCCTTTACTATCCTTCCCCTTTCCTGCTTAAATTTTCTCCACAGCCTTACTACTAGCTGACAAGTTACACAGCTTGCTTATTCACTTTGCTTATTGTCCACCTTGCCTCACTAGAATGTAAGCTCTCCAGGAGAACATGGATTTCTGTCTCCAGGTTGCTCTGTGGTGCTGCATATCCAATGCCTAGAACAGACTCTGGGATACAGAAAGCATTTGTTAATTTACCTTGGATGGTACTCTTAATTCCATCCGCATTTTATAAATATAGAAACTGAGGCACAGAATTTAGTAACTCACCCAATTTATAGTTAGTAAGTGACAAAGTTGGAATTTAAACTCAAGCTCTGGATTCTGTTTCTAATCATTATATTCTAACTCTACTCCTAAAGCACTCATTTAGTGGGATACATACAAAAATTAACAAATATAAATAACTCATAATTCACAGATGATGATACATCATTCTTTTAAAAAAAAAGGAAATTGAAGGGTTAGGCAGAGGGCAGGGGTGTCATTTTAAACTATGAGCTGACACTTGAACAACAACAAAACCCAGACCTGAACAGAGGAACCAAGCTATGCTCTACATACTAGTCTGGACCACACACATAGATCCTCGAGTCATCGACATCTCTGGGGTTGAGGCAGTAGAAAGAGAAGATGGACTATGGTTCAAATCCTGGGAAACACTAACATTTAACCAGGACAAACAAAGAGGAATGAAAAGAAACAGAGAAAGAGGAGTATCAGTAGAGAATGGTTTCATGTTAGCAAACCAAGAGAAAAATTGTCACCCCAAAAGGCTCAACATTGTTAAACATTAAAATTACTAACCACAGCAATTGAACAGGATGGATGGATTTTGGAAGCTAAGAGAGCTCCCTAGGGAACAAAGCACTGCAATACAGTTTAAGATGTGAGAGATTAGAGCACATATATCTAAGGAAGGAAAGAAGGAGACAACTGAAGCTAAAGTTGGAAATGCAAGAAAGCGACGGTGCAAGTTGTAGATGTCAAAAGCGAACCGAGATGGAGGAGCAAAATCCCAGGTAGAAGCCTCAGCCTTGTCCTAAAAGAGTCAGCTCTTCGGGCAGCCAAGTGCCAGAGTAGTCGAGGGCTTCTCCATGTGATAACTGTAAGTTCGGAGAAATTATCTCCATACTACTCAGTCAGTTGAAGCTGACATAAAATATCACACACGGGGTGGCTTAGACAATAGGAATTTATTCCTCACAGTTTCAGAGGCTGGGAAGTCCAAGATCAAGTTGCCAGCCAACTCAGGTCCCCAGTGAGGGCTTTCTTTGGCTTACAAACAGCTGTCTTCTCACTGTGTCTGTGTATGATGGGAGAGAAAAAAGCAGTCTTATTGCAAAGTCATGAATCATGAAGGCTCCACTCTCATGAACTCATCTAAACTTAATTACCTCCCAAAGGCCCAATTTCAAAATGCTATCGTATTAGGAATTGGGGATTCAACATATGAATATTTGGGGACCCAATCCTGCCACAGTAACTTCTCCCTGACCTTCTGTGTAAAAAGTGAACAGTAGGGGTGCCTTTCTCAAACAGTTGTCAGAATTCATCCACATAAAGTACCTGACACATAGCAAAGGGTCAATGAGTCCTCTCATATTATTTTATGTTATTATGCCTCTGAGATTAGAAGAAAGTGATGTATAATCACAGATGAATTTATGAAGGTGGGTTTGGGAGGTTGAGATATTTCAGCCCCGAGAGCCCGAAAGTGCTCAGTGAGGTTGGAGTCGACATTATCCTTCCAGGCAGTAAAACACACCGTTGAATGTGGAACATGAAAGAGAAGTAAAAGTTTTGAAATAGTAATTGTGTCAAATGGGAAAGAAATCCTGGTAAGCAGTACTAAAAAACAAGCTGATACTGTAAAATTTCTCCAGAACATCTGAGAATTACCCTGCAGTATCTAAATCCAATACCTTTGTTGTTCCACTAAAAGAAAGGACCCAAGAGAGAATAATTCTTAGGAGGCAGAGTGTCTGATTCTCAGTTCTGCCAAGAGACTTGGGCCAGCCATTTAATCTCACTGAGTTCGGCGTACTCATAATTTAGTTCTAAGGAATAATGCCATTTGAGAACATAAACAAAACAATAGTGCAGTACTTAACCTATAGGGGTATTCATACTTGATATTTTCCTCCCTCTGTCTCTGTATAACCCCACAGCAACTCTGTTAGGAAGGTACTATTATAACCTCTATTTTTTTTTCAGTTGAGGACACTGAGGCAATCAATAAGAAAAGCCTGGCAGCTAGGTCTCAGTTCCAATCACCAGGAGGAATCTAGAGACAAGAATAGCTAGGTCCCAATGGATCCAGCAATTTCTTTCCATCCTGACAACTATGTTTGATGGATTTAAAGTTGAGTTTTGAAGTATGTAGGTTACAATAGAATAAATATAATTATCAAGTTTGCTTGTTGGGAACTGCTCTGCCTGGTTTCAAGAAATGTAACTACCTCCCATGGCTAAGGATGAGTGAGCAACCTCCAGAATGTGAGTCACTAGGAGACTAAGTTTGTCTCTAGTAGCAAACGCTGCCTCTGCTTCCTCCCCTGCCCCCAAAGCATGGTCGGTTAGCCCATGACGGGTAAGACTCCTCACAGAGAGGGGCAACCTAGGCCAGACACAATCACTTGGTAGGCCATCATGGAAGGACTTGGAGGGCTGTGACAAAGAGGGAGCAATGGACCCTCACCCTCTGCTACTGTGACATAGCCTGAGTCCCCATATCCTCTGGGAGAAGCACTTCCTGGCTCTAATCCACTTAAGCCTGAAAACCTGTGATGGGAAGGTGGGTGCAGCTCCTTGCCTTGCTAGAGCCATATCCAGGGTGATCAGACATAAGAAAGAATTCCTAAAAGTCCTGTAAAACCTGGTTTTCTAAGAGTGTTTTCATTCATATGTTAAGGGTCCACGCAGGAAATGAGTATGTCTCCCAAAGTTTCTGCAACCCCCTTTCCTGACAGACACTGACTCAGACTAAGCCCTCAGATTTCTTTGATATGCTATCTACTGTTTGATCCTTACTGCCTGTATTCCTGTGTATTACAACCCAATGAAAGCCTCTGGAGGAAGGGGCTCCTGGCCTTTTTCCTCTGAGAAATTGGCCACCTCTCCGCCCCAAGCAGATCATGTCTTGGTAATGTTACTTTCATCCGTGGTGAACGGGGGAGACTTGTGGGCAAAATCACCCCCACAGTTGCTCTGTGAGCTCCAATCCATACTGTATCATCACAATCCCCAGACAGGATATGATTGCCAATATTAAGATGCAGGGAGAGCACCAAGGGTCAGAAATTTTTCTCAAAGCCCTACCCTTTCTGCCCCCACACACAACTCACTACTATGTGACCAGCTCTCAGACCCCCTTGAAAGTACAAAAACATGGGAATTTATTCACTGGGAAAGCACGTGGATATTGAAGCTTTCTGACATTCAGGCAGTTAACCCTCCTGTTAAAAGCCCTGGTCGCTACAACAGCCTGAGGCGCAGTTGAAGAAAATGTCAAAGATATTCTGAATGCTCAAGTGAATAAATGGGCTTCTCTCCAAAGCCCCAGGAAAGAGCAAGCTGAGTTTAGTAAAAACACAGTGGGAATCTTGCAGTATTTGCCACAGCTATTGCAGGGACATTCATATCACCATGTTTAAGAGAGGGCACTAATCCAGTAGTCATCCTCATGCTCTCCTAAATATTAACAAATAGAAACACAAAATGAGTCAGGAGTATAAAAAATGTAGAGATGAACCTTAGCTTTCAATTTTAACAGTTTGTT
Source organism: Artibeus jamaicensis (assembly GCF_021234435.1). Lineage (NCBI taxonomy): Eukaryota > Metazoa > Chordata > Mammalia > Chiroptera > Phyllostomidae > Artibeus > Artibeus jamaicensis. The sequence continues at coordinate 17,024,311 of NW_026522025.1, read as the reverse complement.
ATTAAGACCTCTAGTTTGGGGTTCTCTCTCTCTCTTCCTCTCACACACATACACACAAACACATTCACACATACAGGAAAATGACAGTGAAACTTTCTTTAAATAATCACCCAATGATGCAGATAAAACTGACTGCTGGGTAGAAGCAGCTACCTAAACAGCCAAACTAAAGATCAACCCCAGTTGTAGTGAATCTATATATATGAAGCTGCTTTCAAATGCATGTCTTTAACCAGAGAGTCAGCTGGCTGGAGCTCCGTGGTGTGGATTCTGCCTAACATCCCCTAATGAGGCACAGATCTGAGGATTATGCTGGCCTGTTTCACCAGGCATGCCTTTATAAATCACATGAATCTGATTTTAAAGGGCCCGCAGTATTTGGGGATTTGAACTTTGTTTGTTTTTTCCTTCAAGCAGTTATTGAAAAGCATAAATATCTAGCTGAAGCTATAATTCAGCAAAATTCTATTTCTTTAAAAACTGATAAGCAGATTTACCATAAAAATATGTATTTTTAACTATGCATATATGAAACTATTCTACTTAGTATATGTATCACTCTTCTGGGACTAGAAAACATCTAATAAGGTATCAAAATATAACATGGAAATATAGGACTAAAATGAAAGCATATGTCAATTGTGACTTACATGTGTGCTCTTAAGCAGGTCCGTGATCTGGACTGGTGGGCTGCAATCCCCTTAGCCTATATTAGTGCCAGCTCAATTCAAAATAGCATATAGCACCATTTTTAAGTGTAATATTGAAGGAATTAAACTACTTTCTTTTAAAGAAAACCAGATAAACTAAATATGTAATTGAACCTTTAAGACAATTTAGTTTATGGAGAGTCTCAGCTTTTGGACAGTGACAGGCAGCTGGCATAGCAATGCAACAACTGTGTCATTTCATTTTTCTGATGCTTCTTCCTTTTGGAAGATACACTGCCAAGAACAATTAAAGGTACTTTAATAGAAAGCCTTTTGCTATCACACGTCTATGGGTCATTTCAATGCCTGGAGCAGCTTAGGCAAGGTCATTGTCAGTTCCTAGACACATACTCAATAAAAATACAAGCATGATACTCTTAGGACAAGGCATTAAGATCTGAAATTTATTTTCCTATTTCAGTTGAAAAATAACTTTCTTATCAATACTTATTAGACTTCTGCCAAGATGGAGGTGTAGGTGGAAACACGTTGCTTCCTCACACAACCAAATCTAAAAACAACAAAGTTTTAAGAACAATAAACACAACCAAACCACACAGAAAATCGAACAATACGGAGTCCGAAAATAATGAACTGCTCAGCTAAACCAGTGAGAAGGGCAAAGCCAGCAGAGGAGCGAGTCGGGCAAAAAAGATCCCCCAACTCTGGTGATGTGCAGGCAGCCGAGGGCGTAGATCCCAGGTGCGGGCTAGCTACAGGTGGACCCAGGGAAGAGGTGGGGCTGGCTATCTGCAGTCAGTCACACATTTGCGTGCAGGTAAACCAGTGAAAAGGCGAGCATTGAGACAGACCACACAGGCCCCTGTGGCGCAGGGTGGCAGGCTCGGACATTTGCGCTCAGATAAATAGGCGGGGGCGAGCGGTGAGGCGGTGAGGTGGACCGGGCAAGCAGAGAGGACCACCATTGCTCCCTCTCTGACCCCGCCCCCACAGACGGCATCACAAACCAGTGACCTGGGTGGCCCCGCCCTGGTGAACATCTAAGGTGCCTCTCTTCATACGTAAAAGGCACAAACAGATCAAAACATGGCTCAAGAACAACTCAGACCCCCAGAGCTGATAAATCTAAGCAATGAAGAAATAGCCAAACTTTCAGATGCACAGTTCAAAACACTGGTGATCAGCATGCTCACAGAACTGGTTGATTTTAGTCACAAATTAGAGGAACATATGAAGGCTAAACTAATTGAAATGAAGGGAAATGCACAGGAAACCAATAGTAATGGAAAGGAAACTGGGACTCAAATCAAAGGAGTGGACCAGAAGGAGGGAAAAAATGACCAAACAGAAAAGGGTGAAGAAACAAGAATTCAAAAAAATGAGGAGAGGCTTAGGAACCTCAGGACATCTTTAAATGTTCCAACATCCGAATTAGAGGGGTATCAGAAGGGGAAGAGGAACAGCCACCAGTGGAAACCTTATTTGAACAAACAATAAAGGAGAACTCCCCCAATCTGGCAAAGGAAATAGACTTCCAGGAAATCCAGGAAGCTCAGAGTCCCAAAGAAGCTGGACCCAAGAAGGAATACACCAAGGCACATCATAATTACATTAGCCGAGATTAAAATGAAGGAGAGAATCCTAGAAGTAGCAAGAGATAAGGGGACAGTCACCTACAAAAGAGTCCCCATCAGACTGTCAACAGATTTCTCAAAAGAGACCTTACAGGCAAGAAGGGGCTGGAAAGAAGTATTCCAAGTCATGAAAGCCAAAGACCTACATCCAAGATTGCTCTATCCAGGAAAGCTTTCATTTAGAATGGAAGGACAGATAAAGTGCTTCTCAGATGAGATCAAATTCAAGGAGTTCATCATCACCAAGCCCTTATTATATGAAATGTTAAAGGGACTTACCTAAGAAAAAGAATATAAAAAAGATGAACAGTGAAAGGACAGCAAACTCACAGTTATTAACAACCACACCTAAAACAAAAGCAAATTAAGAGGACAGCTAGATCAGGAGTGAACCATAGAAATGAAGATCACATGGAGGGTTAGCAACAGGGGAGTGGGAGAAGGAGAAGGGGGGGAGAAGGTATAGAAAATAAGTAGCATAGACAGTAGATAGAAAATAGGGGGGAGGGTAAGAATAGTAGGGGAAATATAGAATCTAAAGAACTTGAGACACGTGTTCATGAACTAAAGGGGGGAATGGTGGGGGAGGGGTATGCAGGGTGGAGGGGAATGGAGGGGGGAAATAAAACAAATGTAATGGCATAATCAATAAAATAAAAAATATATTTTAAAAAATAAAAAATAAATACTTACTAAAATATTATTGGAAGAAATGGGAGGAATTATCTTTCTCCCTGTTCTTCCTGTAGGTGTCTTGGTTCAAAAGCCAGGCTGTCTGAGTCTAAAGCTTGTCTCTGCTGCATGAACTTGGACGAATTCCTTGACCTCTGTTCTGGCTCAGTTTCTTCAGCTATTCAAGAGGACTCTAATAGTACCACCAATAGCATGGAGTTTCTGTAAGAGGTAAATACTTTGATATTTATAAGGCATTTAAAACAATGCATACTACATGGTAAGTGTTTAATTCGTGTTACTTAGTATTAAAATTATTAGACACACAGGCTAAAATGTTCTCCCTGTATACTGTCATATTTTCCAAAAGCTTTGAATCTCAGCAATACCGCATGACAATAAACCTCCACAACGCTAGCGGCTTCATTTCTCAGGCCCTAGGTCTGTAAGGAGATTTGACTGCCTCTACCCTTTATCTCCCCTTGTCAAATGGACACTTCCCTCTGTTTCTGGTCCACATTAACAGTGTCATCATCTCCTAACTCTCTGGCAAAACTCTTCAAAATCAGTCAGCATTTATTAACTGTTTGCTATGTGCTTAAATATAAAAGCTAGTTAATCAGTGGTGAACAAGATAGACTTGATCTCTGACTTTATGGAATTTAAAGCTATGTAGGAAAAACAGATATTGAACCAATATCAAATAGCATGTATGATTTGGTAACTACTCTAAGGCCGTTACAACAGCAGTTCTAAAAACAGAGTCCAGGAAAGAACAAGGATTTCTACTATACTACTTACTCTCTTCCCTGGGTGGTAGACTGAGAGAGCCTACTTCATAATATTTTCTCTGTAACACACCAGGAGGGAAGACCAGGCTGGATTCACAGTGATTCTGGGAGGCAGGTGACTTTACACATTCGTAGAAGACTGAGATGTATGAAGGATGGCACAGTGCCGCAGTGTCAAAGTCCTGTTTCAGAGTCTGTCCCTTTGTCCCAAAGCACACTCAAAGTTCTAACCCACATGCTTTTAGAGCTAAATTTTTTTAGCTTCAGGGGAAAAAAAGAAGTGCTTCTTTCCAACATCTGTTTCCAATTAGAAGTTACTCTCTAAGAAAGTTGCATCAGTTGCAATTATCTGTACTTGAATTCAGGTGCTCTGTTCCCCAGGCTTTTAGAATTCATATAAACAACGATTCCTTCCCTAGTACATTCAACAAGTATGTATGCAAACTGGCTATTTCCCATCTGTGGACAGGTTTCAGAACTACAGCTATAAGTGAAATGCAGTCCCTGCTTTCAAAGAGTTTTCAGCGCATTACAGAAAACAAATGAGTAAACAAGAATTCCTTACCTACGTAGTATGCTGAGCAACATTGGGAGCACTGAGGAAAGCCACCTATGCCAAACAATTGAGGTAAGTAGGCTTTAGGAAGGAAATGACATATGGGCTGAGATTTAAACAAGCAAAATAGAGATAGATAGATAGCAGGCTGACAGCTTTGGGTGGAGGTTAGGGAGTAGAGGGATGTGGGAAAAAATAAAAAGGTCATAGGCTACAGTGTGGTGATTGCAGTGGGGAAGAGTGTGGATGGGGTGGAAGAGGGTGTAGGGGCGATAAATGATGGTGAAAAAGCAGAATAAAAACAGAAGGGAAAAAAGGAAAAATAAAATGTTAATTGGGGACAGGGAACAAGAGAGGAAAAAAGGAAGGAAGGAGGGAAGGAGGGAAGGAAGGAAGGGAGTTCCAGGTAGAGGTGTAGTTTTGCAAAGACTCTCACACGAGACACAATGTGGGATGTTAGAGAAGTGAGAAGAAAAGGAAAACCAATATGGCCAGAGAACAGAGTGATTTTGAAGAATTAAAGTCAGGGGTAAAGGGAGAGATGGGGCTGAGAAAAGAAGCACCTGCTGGATCCTAAGTTGCTCTGCAGGCAGCCTAGGGAGGTGACATTTTCTTCTTAGGGTGAGGAAAGCCATGGATGATTTTAAGCAAGAAAATAAGATAAGATTTTCATTTTAAAACAAATATTCTGACTAATATAAATAAGGGCTAGAAGCAAAAAATTAGACCAGTGGACAAGATATCCATATGGAAGTGAGCTAATATTTTCAGTATATGATAAGGGGTATGCCCAGTTTGACGACAGCTAAGGAGGCAGGGACCAGAGTGAGTAGTAGGCATTGGAACAGGGTGGGTGGGGAGGCGGGGACTGTTGTATTTGAAAGAGAGTAGAGATAAATATAGTAGCATGTGGTAACTAATTAAATATGATGGCAAGACGGAGGGAGCATTAGGTTCCAAGATATCTGGCTTGGACAAATTAAACTGAAGATAGTGCCATGTACAAAGATGGAGAACACAGGATAAAGAATGGTTAAGGGGTTCAGATCCCAGCTGGGTCCAAGTTTCTGAATGACTTCTCATTGTTCCTGTCAATGACAGTTGCATACAAGCAGGGTTATTAATGGTCACCTGCCATCTGGTAGGGACTGAACTGTGCCCCCTAATATTCTTATGCTGCAACTCAAATGCCCAGTACCTCAAAATGTAACTTTATTTGGAGATAGAGACTTTAAAGATGTGATTAAGTTAAAAATGTCCTTAGGGTATGCCCAAATACAATCCGATTATTGTCCTTATAAGAAGAGGAAATTTAGATATACAAAGAGTCACCAGAGATGTGCTCAAAAGTCCATATGACACACAGCAAGGAGACCATCTGCAAGCCAGGGAGAGAAGCATCAGAATAAACCAAACCTAACACCTTGGTCCTAGACTTCTTCACTCCAGAACTGTGAGCCACCCCGTCTGTGGTATTTTGTTATGGCAGGATGTATGTAGAACAGCAAACCAATGAACTCTTTAAACTCATGTTTCTGAAACCCTAATGTACATGGGAATCACCTAGGAATCTTGTTCAAATGAAGATTCTGATTTGGAAGGTTCAGGGTGAGACCCGAGATTCTGCATTTGTGCCAACTCCCTGGCAATGCCCAGGCTCATGGTCGGGATGATACATTGAGTAGCAAGACCCTAAATGAATATTTCTCAAAATGCAATCCAGGAATTACGGAGAGCCAAATCACCCAGGGCCGGGTGAAGCAGGGAGATTTCTGAGTCCTAGCCTTCTGAACTGACAACTCTAGGACAAGAGGTGGTGGGTCCCAAGATACATGTTTTTAACAAGCTTCTGAACAATTTTATTCACACAAAAACTTAGGGCTTACTCCCCAAGATCATGCTCAAACAGGTAGGCCAAAAAGTCCATGTAGTTTTTTTCCATAAAATAAAAGACACATTTTTCATTTTCACTGATAAAATTTATTGATATGGATATTTTGATTATGTCAGCTCTCTCCCATGTGGTATAATGTTGATTGTTCTCAATTAATGTCTCAATTTGGTCACTATCAACTTCAACTGGTCTACCCCACCGTGGGGCATTGTCCAGCAACAAATCTCCAGCGTGAAACTTCACAAACCACTTTAGACACGTTCGATTAATCACAGAACCTTCTCCATACAGTGCACAAATCTTTTTTGAGTTTCAGTTGTGCTTTTACCTTTCTTGAAATAATAAAATATAATATGCTAAAGATGTTGCACATTTTCTTCCATCTTCAATGTTAAAATGGCTACACAAAAATTCACCAATATTGATTTTTTTCCAAATGAACGCTGATATGACAACTGTCACAATGCAATCTAACAAAAGTGTTTCAAATGAAGTTCAAGACAACTAAGTGCTACTAGAGCCATGTCATGGAAAAAAATCAAACAAACTTTTTGACCAACCCAATACCATAATTTCAATCACTTGCTTCTCTGCCATCTCGTAATTTTTCCCTTGAAAGCTGACACGCATGTTGTAAACACTGGCCATTTCAGTGACACCAACCCAGCACCTCTCATGAAAGAGACAGTGGCATTAATATTTGGGAGGAAGCCTTGTCAGGAACTGACACTCAGGACAGATGTTACAAGCAGCTCCCACTTGCAAAAGTAATTGGGAGAGACCCTCCCAGGCTTTTAAGCACCTTCTTTTGCATATGAAAGGTGAATGTTGAGGGAATGAAGCCCAGAGAAGGGAAAAATGTGTTACAAAACTTCCTGGTTTCTTCTTAGGAATGCAATTTGCCTCATTAACTCAAGCTTCACAACTCCTGGAAGCTTAAAAATAACCACATCACTCTGCAAGGGTCTGCACTCTGCCAAAACCGCATGGCTCTCCCCTCACCTGGCCAAGAGGGGACCCTTACTTTCCTGAAACCACCTGGCTCTCCCCTCAATGGCTGCCGTGTCTGACTTTTAAATCCCTGCGCCAATCTTCCTCTGTACCCCTATTTCCGACTCCTCTCACAATCAGTTACACCTGCCAGTATTTCTGTATTATTACAAGTTTACTGGGCTGCCATCGTTAGTCTGGGCAGGTATCGCCCCATGTCCTGGAGCCAATCTTCTCCAAGCTCCCACACAGGCGCTGTAACTTGGGGGACCTGCCTCCAGTTACGTCTTGGGGGAATTGACTTCCATACCCCTGGCTTCAAGCCTGGCTACAGCCATTTAACATATCCAAGTAACCTGCCAAAGGCTATAGATATGTTGACCTTGCTGTGGATTAGCTGCAAGGCTGTGGCTGTACAAAACAGCCCTGCATGTTCCTGCTCCATGTGTCCCTTCCCCCAACTCAAACCTGTGGGGAAAGGGGTGAGGACATCTTATGTGTCTCTCCAATATTCCTATACACTTTGAGTTCTGGACACCATTCCAAATCTTTTTTGGGGGCCCCCTTTGGCTGCACCCTGTATCAGATCTACTGCTGAATTAATATGTCACTAGTATCCCCTGCAAACCTGAAAATTTCAACTTATTTCACCTCAATTTCTTACCACATAGGGCTAACAACATATTGGCAGGCTGCCCCACTTTTACCCTACCCAGTTCTGACCATTGCCTGCTGCCAATGTTAGCATTAGCCCATTCGTGCCTTAAGACTTCACTTGCTCACCATCCAACTTATCTTGTGTGGGCAGGAGAATGGGGATCCACAGACTCATTTCCCTTACAATGTAAAAGGGCTTCACACATCCAAATGAAGGAGGCATAGTTAACATCACTTAGTGGGGTACAAGTTTCTGGCACCACTACTGGGATGAGGGAGTGGGCTTTGCTGACTATAACATGTGCAAAATCTCCCCTATGCTTGGGCAGAAGTTACACTCCTGGTTCTTGTAGAATAACTGAGTTGCTCTCAAGGACTCTATCCCACTGAGTCTACACTCCATATTCTAAGTCAGTGATAAAGTGCAAGATTTAGAGTTAGAACTTAGTTCAAATCCAAGTTCTTTTACCCAGTAAAGCTCTTTACCCAGTAAGTTGGGTAACTTACCCAACTGCTCTGAATCTTAGCTTCCTCTCATGTGAAGTGGAGTAATCTTCTTTCAGGATCATCTTTTATACTGCCACTATCAGTAGCAGATTTAAGAAAAAATATTAAATGTTAAATAAATAAATGGTCACTAAATTATAATTTCACTCATAATATCCACAAAGAAGACCAAGCTAAGTTTCATTATTCTAAAATGTCATATCCCTAGGACTGGGTTGCCTTATGCATAACTATTTCCATCAAGGACGAATCTCAACACTTCAAAGAACAAGCTTCCCCTGAAAGTGCAAGCTCTGCCAAACGAAGGGTATACCCCAATCCCTGATGTGGACATTCTGTGGTTATCTGTGTGTCTTTAACAGGGAGAGCAGCACTTTCCCTTTAATGAGCTCTTCCACAGTGTGGGGACACTGGGGAGCCATCAGTATTTTCCTCTGCAACGTGAACAAGGCTCACAGTTCCCTAGTAACCACAGCTGAATAATTCAAACTGAGGAGCTAACAAAATGGCAATTTACCTAGGAATGTTTTTATAGACTCTTACGCTATAATCCTCATGAAAGGGATTCTCATCAAGGCTGTTATTATTTTTGAAAAAAACACACTTACATATGCATACAAAAACACATGAACACACCTTATTTTCAGTATTTTCTCAGTAGAGTACTACCCCCCCCCAAAAAGAGAGAATATTTATAAGCAAGGATTTCACTCTGTGAGCAACATTACCTTCCCTCCCAATACTTGAAATGAAGATTCATTTTGAATTACAACACATTTGGGGCATAACTAGTGAGAGAGGAATAACTGCAATCAGCAGAATCACTGATTACACCTGTAATGACTGTCGGAAATGCGCCCATGGGCAAACAGGGATTCACAGCAGCACAAAACACATGAGGCCACTTTCCACTCGCTCTGTTAGTCCTGAAGGACATAGCCTCAGACCTCAGGCGCCAATCGCCTGGAGAAATTTATTTTTTAACTACAGATTTTGAGGCTCCTCCACTAGAATTTTTCATTCTGTGTATCTGAGATAAGGCCCGGGAAGCAGTATTTTTAAAAGCTTCTCCTGGATAACAAGATTTGGTGTCATTGGTTTCCTAATCGAGTAATGTATTATATTGACAGAACTAGGAATGACATCCAGGTTGGAAAAATTCACTCTGAATCTATAATATATGCCATTAAAATATGTGGCAGAAGAATGGATGAAGAAAATATATCTATGCATGAACAATTTGCACCTCAAATGCTAAGATCCTCTCAAATTCAATTTTTTAAATTTGAAATAACCAGAAATACATTTTCCAGATCACTTGATGAACCAAAATTTATTAAGAAAAAGAGGCAAAACATTAAAAACGAGAACTTAAAAGAATCTCATTTTAAAGAAATCAACTTCTGAGGTGCGGTCCAGCATGCTGGATTACCAATTCGTTAGCATGTTAACCCCAGGGCACTGAAGGACTCTGCATCTTAAGAGCACTATTTGGTTATGCTCATCACACTGTGCTAATTGTTAGCCTGAAATGTTAACACTCTTCTTTATGCCAGACAACTGTGGACTTCAGGCCATCCTAAATGCCCAGCTCCAAGAAAAAAATCTCTTACACCCAATCCCCTGAAAGGTGTTTAAAAGATGAAATCCACAGGGAAACAAGAGATTGACCAGAACACTAGTGCAAAAATAAAGAGGTTCTTTTAATCTCTTTAAAAAATAAGGTATAGATTGCTTGCTGGTAATAGAGTAATAAGGAAGGAGACTTTGGATAGATTTTGATATATAAATTTTATCTGTGACTAATTAGTCAAGACAATGGCAAGAACAGGATCCTCCTCAGAGCACATGGATTATAACAAATTTCACCTTGAAGGTCCACCTTGAAGGCCAATTTTCAGCAATCTATATTGCTGTAGGTCTAAGGTCATGTTCTTTGATATTGGGTTGGCAAAAAAATCCATTTAGTTTTTTCCATAAACTAAAAGACACGCTTTTAACTTTCACCAATAAATTTATTGATTTAAATATTTTGATTATGTCAGCTATCTCATGCATAGTATAATATTGATTGTTCTCCATTAATGTCTTGATTTGATCATGATCAACTTCAACTGGTCTACCCGACCATAGAGCATCATCCAATGAGAAATCTCCAGCACAAAACTTCACAAACCACTTTTGACATGTTCAATCAGTCCTTACACCTTCTCCCTACACTACACAAATTCTTTTTTGTTTCAGTTGCATTTTCACCTTTCTTGAAATAATAAAGCATAATATGCTCAGATGTTATATGTTTTCTTTCATCTTCAGTGTTAAAATGGCTACACAAAAATTCTCCAGTGTTAATGTTTTTTAAATCCATGCTGATATGGCAGCTGCTACAATGCAATCTAACAAAAGTGTTTTGAATGAAGTTAAAGACAACTAAGTGCTACTAAAGCCATCATATGGAAGAAACCAAACTTTATGACTAACCCAATATTTACTTAGGGAAGAAAAGAAAATGTTGATTATCAATTTGGAAATATAACTAGAATAAAAGGGTTTTCTAGTTACTATGTAGATATATGAATGATCAAAAGTGCATATTAGACACTTTCCTATTTTTTAAAAGATTTTATTTATTTATTTATTTTTAGAGGGAGGGGGATGGAGGAGAAAGAGAGGGAGAGAAACATCAATGTGAGAGAGAAATATTGATGGGTTGCCTCCATATGTGCCCCAACCAAGGACTGAACCCACAACCCGGGAGTGCACCCTAATCTTTCCAACCAACTGAGCTACACTGGTCAGGGCAACACCTCCCCCTTTTAATTTCATTTTACTCACACATTATTTAGAAGCTCTTTTTCAAAGTTTTAAACTGGGATTTGGAGAGATTAAGCAACTTTCCCATAGTAAAAGCACAAGTAACTTTCAAAAATATAACTAGAACACTTTAGTTCTTCAAATACCTTAATCTCTTTCTTTCACAATACTTGTTTCTTTAATGTCTGTTGGAAAAATGCAACCATAGGTTTACCGTGTGACTGTTTATTTAATAATTTTCTCCCTTACTAATCTATGGGGGCCATGGGGACAGGAATCTCCTCTTTGGTTCTCTACTATTTACTTAGAAGCCAGCACAAAGCTTGATTTATAGTAGGTACACAATAAATACAGGATGGGGCAAAAGTAGGTTACAATTTACCTAGTAGGTTCATATAGAAAATAATGCAATAATTAATAAATAATATACAAGAATAAACTGTGTTTTGCATACTCATAACTGTAAACCTACCTTTGCCCCACTCTATATGTACTGAATGAATGAATTGGATGAATGAATGACTGGTGCCAAAAGCTCAAGCTTTTTCCCTTTAACTTCATTCTCTTCTATAAACTACTGCTATTCTGAACCCCAAATAATCCATCCTATTACATTCTTGATGTACCTTTATCATCAGCAATGGTAAATAATTATTCAGGTTTACTTTAAATTTTTCACTATTTTTTATATCATGTAAACAAAACCCTAAGGAAATATGAAGGAGCTAGTTAGCATTTGACTTTTCCTATAAGACATAAAACCATGGAAGACACTCAGAGAGAACTACTTCAACAGGTACATATAAAGAATCTGACAATATAATCCCAGTGTCGACAAAAGAATATCCTATAGACATTTCAATCTTCCAAAAAAAACACTTCAGCCAGAATTCATTTTTTCCAATCTCTCTCCTTTCCCCAGTTGGAGTAAGCTTGGAAACAGTCAGGCCTATCTACAAACCAGCTTCTAAATTTTTCTCCCTGTCTATTTTTTCATTATATCCATACAGAAGATGCTTTTCTTCCTTTTAAGGGCTTTTGAAGATCTCCCAGCAGCAGCTGAGAAGTCTCCATGCCACAGAGACTCTGCCAGCTCCTTTCACTTTGAATTCCTCCCCCTCAAACTGCAGCATTTTGGTTGCCTTCATGAAAATGGTATTTGGGGGTTCTTATTCAGGATTTTTTCTTCTGTTTCAAGGATAGTATCTTTGTATTTGTGCTTGATATGCAGCACTCTGTACATTTTAATCTCCCACTCTGCCCCAGATGACTCAATGGACAAAAATACATTTGGGCATTTTCTTTCCTTTTACGGCTGATTACAATCAGAATAGCTAGTCAGTCCATCTGTACTGGCTTAGCAGGCTCCGGCTTTTGATAAATAATAGAAATCTGGGTGAGGACGGTGTAGCATCTAAACATCTGACTTAACAATTAAACACCTGGAAGAAATATTGACTCTCTTCTTAACATTTTATATGCTATAGTACAGACACAGCCCATCTCTTAAATCCTTTATGTTTCTTAGAACTTCTATTTGGAGATGCTAATTTTCACCTTTCTGTTTTTAAATCACATATGTTCATATTTTCAAAAGCATTCTCTCAAGTTGGTTGCATAATTTAGTGTTCTAATATGTGTCTGTGCAAAACACATTCACAATATAAAAGGGCCTTTGGATGTATAGAACAGTAGCTCAAATCCTGAACCAACAGTGCAAATCCACCAATAACTATTTGAATCTGAATTATATAAATGTTATATAATATTTACTGGGAATATTAAAACTCTGGTACTCCTAGGAGATAACAGTAATAAAAGATACATTCAAAATCTTTATGTAGGGCCTACTAGATGCTAGGCATTTGGCTAGGTGCTGGAGATGGGAAGATGAATAAGAGAAAAACTCTGTCCCTAAAGGACACACTAATGAGAAATATAGAAATTTACAGTAATCATTGACATACAGTTTCATATGAGCTGTGACTGAGCTATGAAAAATATAGAAAATTTCACAGTTGCCTGAAACTAGCTGTCTTCAAAATTAACAGCATCCTAGATCTAAGATATTTCTCCAGTGGTATTTTTTCTCATTTTTTAACTAAATATTTTTCTAGGAAGAAAGTATTGAGGGACAGAAGGGTCGCCTAAAGGGAAGAATGATTTAACCAACTTTCTCATTCTATCAGTAGCATCAAACCATCAGTAGACATCCATTAAAATGATTCATGGCAGGGCAGTAGAGATAAATAAAATCACAATGAGGAAGAAAAATATTGTCAATTCTAAAGTCTTAAACAGGGAAATCATTAAGTCAACAACAGAATTCCAAGCAATTCAAGAAAGACCTTACAATAGAGAAAGGCAGTGAGACAAAGGCGCTGCAGGTGATGTGTTTGTTGTACACGGGACTATGACAAGCTAGGAAAACTGCTTAAAATCCAAAGTACATAGAGAGAGAAAAGGGAGACTGCTCAGGGGGCAGGAATAAGAGGGACTTCATTGTCCTAAGAGGATAAGGTTTGCATTAGACAATACGTTAGTCAACAAGAATAGAACTAAAAGAAAGCAAAACAGTACTTCGTCTGTAATGAGGGTACTTAAAAAAAAAGCCCAGGCATGGAAAAAGTGAAAACAAGAAAATCTGAGACTGTGCTGGACTAAGAGCAGAATGAACCAGAGGAAGGATTATCATTCTGCCTGTACTTGTAACATTTATTAGAGTACACATTTCTTAGGCTCACGGTATATGTTGAAGTCTCTACTGACTGTGTGTGTGTGTGTGTGTGTGTGTGTGTGTGTAAGAGGAGTGAAGGAAAGAGTCTCCTTGCTGAATGTACTGTGGCTGAAGTGACTGACAATTGCCACCTTTGTAGTCTACAGAAGGGTTAGGGCCCTCCACTTGTCATTCACTCTTGTAGCACTTCCAGCAACCATCTGTCTCACTCCAACTACTCTGGTTTGACCTTGAGTCTAGGAATAACTGCAGCTTTGATTAATGTTTAACTAACTTCTCCTTTCTTCCCACCATCCCTAGTTTGGAGCAGCCCTTGTGTTCATACCCCAGTCTGGCTATTAAAATCAGCATCCCCTTGCAGTGGTGGCTGGTGTTAGTTTAGGAAACAAAGGACTGCAAGAAAAAGGAAGCCAGTGACAGTGCACAATCCCAGAAAAGTTCAGCAGTCTTTCAACTGTCAATCTTCTTTACAGAAAATCAGAAATGACAATCAATCCCTGAGAAAGGGTATAATTTCCCAAACCAGATAAAAAGACAATGCCAAGCTGCAAACTGCAGGGAAATCTCAGGAGACTCTCCTCCCGCCCCTCATTCTCTCCCTCTCCTTCTCTCCCTCCCTTCACCCCGCAACCTTCTTTCTCCTCTGTCATCTCTCTTCCCTTTTCTCCTCTCCTCGCTCTTCTCTCCTCTCTCTCCTCTGCCAAGAGTTTTCTCACATCAAGCTGCTACCATGGGCTGCAAATAAATGAGCTGAAAAACAGCTTTTGACAGAAATAAGAGGTAAAAAAAAGTTTTTTATATTGTTTTTCTTTTCTCCCACCTTCTCTCTTCTCTTGGTTCAGTGCCCCTGGTGTGTAAGGCTCAGCTTGGCTGTCAGCCACTCTAGAAAGTCTTGAATAATCTCCTTGTACCCTCCAGCTGTGAAAGTGCTAGAGTAGCTACATATCAAAAGTTTGTTTTATTGCTTGAATCCCCTAAAGACCCCGAGCCACTGAGGATCAGGGACAATCATTTTACCTTTATGTCTTCAGCTGTTAGTAAAATGCTTGGCAAAAAGTAAACTGGCAATAAGTACTAATTGAATAAATGAATATTATATTTTTATTTGTTCTCTCTCAGAGGTAAAGGTTGTATTTTAGCAATGCTCTTAGAGCCAGAAAAAGACATATTTCCAAAATTCTCATCTATGCATTCATTCCTAGATCAAAAGATATTAATAACTATTTGGGGAATGATGGAAAAAATGGGTTTTCCAATCAATCAAACTGGAGTTCTTAGCCTGGATTCATCATTTATGAACTGGCTAAGTCTGACCAAATACTTAATCTCTCAGATCTGGGTGTCCCCACCTGGAAAATGAAGACAACATCTAGTTATATGGCTTTTGTGAGACTCAAATGCATAATGTACATGAAACATCTGGGACTCAACACCCAGCTCACAGTAAGCACTACACAAATGCTAACTGTTGTCAAACTGCCCATAACAGTGCCTGGCACATACGAGGAATAGGACAAATAAGAGTTCTCTCTCCCTCCATGGCTTCACTTATGTGCAAAGCATTTAAGGCCAACGATATGGGGTCTTTAAAGAACGTACTGTATATTACAGAAATAAGATATTTCCTCCATAAATCAAATATAAGCTGGTGATGGATGTTAAGATAAACACAGCATCACCCAGGGGTCCTGTTTCATCACTGGCTTCTCGATAAGGTTCAGTTTAATTTGGCACATGGAAAGGAATTTTTCATAACTTGCTTTGGGACATTTTAGGCAAAGGTTTAGTGCAAATCTTAACTCTACTTGTGTCTATGGAGATTTATATTCTGCTTCTAAGTCAAAGAATTTGGAATCAACTTCATTGCATATATTAGGAAATAAATACCCCATAAATAGACTCATATCTATTCAGCTCCCCAAAGCTGGAAATAGCCATAAATCTTTGTTGCACTTTCCATTTTTCAGAAATGGCACATAAAATAAATAAATAAATAAATACTTGAAAGGCAAATCAATACAATATAACCTTGTTATAACAGACTCTTTCATGCTAATTTAAACAGGCTATCATGAAACAGAATTGCCACTTCCTTCTGCATACCAATGTATACAGCCACGTGATATGTCCCACAGATTTAAATTCTGAACACAGAGATCAACACGATGCCTGATGATACATCAGATATTTACTTTTTAAATGAAAAAAATGTAGTTCTAATTAAGTGGCCCCATAAAAGATACAAAGAATTTTAATGCACGTGTTCTCCTCACTGACCAACTTAGAAAAGAATTAAAATTTATTTCATGTGCACAAAAAATAGATTTTATTACCATTATTGCTGATGCCACTTGATAATCATGACAGGTGCTCTTTAACGAGTACCTCCAAGATGTCAGTCTGTGGCTATTGGCTCATTCAATACTTCCACCAACCTCAAGGCACAGTAGGTACTGTCACTCCCGCTTCACAGGGAGGACAGCTCAGACTCTCATATGAACTTTCTGTTTACCCTCTGTTTCTGCTTGGTCAGCAGACAAGTTCTATATTAAATAATACAAATTTAGATTCTAGATCTTCTCCCCTTCACGCTGATCGAACCTAACCTATGCACTGCTTACTTATATTCTCTTCTTCCTGGGAACAATCTTTTGGGAGCACTGAAACAAACTGAAGTCCAAAGTAATCAAAGCAAGACAGTAACCCAAAAACATCTCAGGGAACGAGGGATGGAGTTGGCTAACCCTGTTTTACCATCCCGCCTCTCTCTCCTTGTAAAGGTACAGAAAGAACAAAATAGCTATGTTCAAATATCAAACGCACTGGCAATGATAAAGACAAAATACTGCACATAGTCTGTTGAGTGCCAAATGGGAGAGCTATGACCATGAGTGTATGTTACAAAAAGATAATTTTGACTTAAAAAATGGAAGTTTTAGGTCTTTCCTTCTTATGACCAAAGCAGTTAGTTCCCTATTACTTACTGGTAGTTTAAAGCACAGACCAACAAACAAAATATAACCAATCACCTGCTCCAATGATACAGGATTTAACCATCTGCTAGTTGGTTCTATGGGAAAACTTTTCAAGCACCCTCCAGCCCTGGGGTTCTATGATCCTTTCTTTTGTGCGTTAGGACAAGGGGATTCTAATGTTGTTTTTACATGATAGGCCAGCTGTTACCTGGTTCTTTCGTTAACTTATTCAAGTCCCTTCTGGGAATATAGCCAGGATGAAAGAAATCTGAGCAGCTTCCCTGAACAGACCCTGTACTACCTGTAGTTCACAGAGTGGCAGTGTTATGTCTACCTGATTTACAAAAACCCAAAATTTACTCTTGTAGATGATTTTCCCCAAATATTATATATTTCCTTGACATATATAGTAGTATAAGGTCTCATCTATTATCCAATCCCTTCTCTCCTCTTGTCATGTTCTCTCAAATTCTATCTCAGGATCCTCTGTTTCCATCTGATCTCCTTACTCACTTGGTCCTCATTTCAAAAGGTTCTCATTCCCTACCTGTACTCATCCATGTTGTTCTCACCAGAAATTCTACAGAGAGCATCCATGTTTTCCCACGTGGTAATATGTGAGGACTATGGGCAAGTACTACTGTAACGTTTTGTTATTTAGTCCTCACTCCAACTCGTTTAGTATTCTTAGCATCCCTGTTTGAGTGGGGAGAGGAAAAAAAAACTGAGGCTTTAGATTGTCAAGTGATGTAACTAAAATCTCTCTGTCTCAGTTGTCCCTCTCTTATTTCTCCCTGGTCTCTGTTCTCTCTGACATGTTTTGTTTCTGTGTTTTCTCTATCCAACCATTTTTTATCTTTCAATCTTCAGTCTAAATCTTCTCCCTTCCTTAGCTTGTTGTAATCTAGAATTTGTTTCCCACTCCTACTTTACAGCGGTACTAATACCACTCTTAATTCACCTGCTTTATCTAAGTGATCCTCTTATCACTGTCTCTATGCATCACTCTTGTTCACTACGACTCCCTTGGCAACCCTCTTATCTTCTCTCTTCCATTACATCCTTGTCTTCTGGTTCTGATCTATCCTTCTTTCTCCTTCTCAGGCTCTATGCTCTCCTCTCATCATCTAAAGATAAGCATTCCCTAAGTCTCTGCCCTTGACTTTCTTTTCTCTTCTGTTTGCATCCTCCCCCTTGGCAGTCTCACCCAGTGGAATAGTTTTAACTTTCCTCTAAGCCATGAAATCTCATTGGTGAAGGTTAGAACCAGCTGGGGCTATTTCCTTTTTGTGGCTTCTTGTCCTCCAATGTGAAGTCTTGTAACGTGCTGAGAACAGAGAAAAGAGGAAGGACGAATTCTCTAACTGATAGTAGATCTTCCTGGGACCAGAAGAGAGGGAAAATGAGATTGAGGAAAGGAAATGAAAGGAATCTCATTTTAAAGGAAAATGAGATTGAGGCAGAGTTGTCCCTGGGTAGAAGCATGAGATAAAGGAGAGATGGATACAGTGCATCCACTGCCAAACCTCTAAAATGCTCTGATTATTACACCTCTAGTTAAAGATCTTCCTTGATTCTTTTTCACTATTAAGATCAAGCTAGGGCTTCCTAAAACCTAAGGTTCTTTCCACCCTTCTAGAATTCCTCAAAAATGCCTCCTTCACTCTTTGCAATTCTGAGTGTGTCATGCTATTACATTATCTAGGTCATTCTCTGAATATGATGCTAAAGAATAATTCCTGAAGAATAGCTTAGAGGATCTCACTATCCTGCTAAAGATCTCTGCAGGTTGTCCCAAGGACATTTAATGTAGCCTAAATATATTAATTTGCCAGACGAAGCACACTTTTTAACATTTTCAATATCTTCTAATGTATTACATTTCTGATACTTTCTGTTCTCTAAATAGGCCCAGAATTCCTTGTCTTTGGTATCTTATGCTGTTAGCCTAGCCTGCCATTCTTAAAATATCTCATATCCTCCTCATTCAAAGTTCTAGTTTCCCCTTAAAGCTTAACTCTAAAGCCAAAATCTGTTATCTTTTTCTTTATTCTTCTGTCTCTAAGGAAATATAGTCTTTCCCTCATCCAATACCCTTAGAGCTCATTTTTTACTTGCTAGATCGGGCATTATTTATTTGTCCAATAATCTATTAGACTGAAAGTTACTTGAAGTCAAGAAAGTAGCTCATGCAAATGTAACAGATTATTTAACATAAAATAGAAACTCTAATATTTATCTTAAATATAGTAACTCACCTCCTCAAGTTTCTGGAGAGTTGGTCCTTTATAAAAAGCTACTCTCCAGAATATCTAAAATATTAACAACTTCTGAAGAACATAAATTATATTTTAATTAAATTTATAGTTGTATTAATTTAGTTTTTATCAGAAAGAAAATATTTAGAGAGGTCAAAGTTTTCTATCTTCAATAATAAAATTTTCTTTTGCATTTTAGCTATTTTGATTTTCAAATTCTTTCTAACCATTGGCAATAGAGGGGAGATTTGCTGGCATTAGCATCTACAATAAAGAAGGGATAAACAGAGACTTATAAATGTAAGAATAGCTGTAAGTGCTAAAAAAAATTCCTTTAGTTTCCTTTCTCTCTTCCCCCTTTCTGAGCAATTGAATTTTGATCTTGCTAATCTTGAGAGAAACTGTCATGACAACACTAGACAACATGAAGAAAGATTATTTAACTTTATGTGAAGCTAGCTAAATGTACTTGGATGTTGTACTCACATCAGATGAGAACATCAACCTTAGTACTGCCACGCTGACTTGCCAAGCTTTCAACATGCCTAAGCTAATTTCACAATTTGAAAGTATGTTCTACACCGAAGAAGGTACATAAAAGAAAAAATTTATTTGTTAGAATAGCTAGCCAAAAAAGCACCTCAAAATTTTACAAAGTCAGAATTTATATTTCCATAGTTCTCTAGTCTTCCAATACTCACTATTTTGGTACTCCAGAAAAAAATAATCTAGGCATTTATTTTTAAAAGAAAGTTGATGTTACCAATATACATCAACGCTAGCACATATTTATTGACTTATTGCATTTCATTTTTTAAATATTTTATTTATTTATTTTTAGAGAGGGAAAGACAGGGAGAGAAACATCAATGTGTGGTTGCCTCTAGCACGCCCCATACTGGGGACCTGGCCTGCAACCCAGGCATGTGCCCTGACTGGGAATCAAACCAATGACCCTTTAATTCAGAGGCTGGCACTCTATCCACTGAGCCACACCAGCCAGGACATGAGTTTCGTATATTAACAAAAAATATGTCCAGGAGGTTCTGATAAGTGAAAATTTTGTGCTTCTTTTCTTTAATATAACAGAAAGTGAGGTGTAGGAGACCAGTTTGTTTAAGTCTGGCAAATGTGACTCAGCTCTGTAGGGAAAACTTACAGATGCAAAGTGGTGGGCAGGAGCCAGACCTTCAAACTGAGTTTTCCTGTGGAAACCAGGCCTAGAAAATACTTACAGACTGTTATGGCTTGCTCTTGCTAAAACTCCATCACCCTGGTCTAAAACAACAAATGTGCGTTGTCTGTCTTCAAGGTAATTTCCAAAGCCTGTATGAGTGTTCCCAAGGATGAAGCTAATCAGCTCATCGCCATTCCCCTCTGCATGTTATTTTCATTTTCTTGATTGTACCTAAAATGTAGACAATAATATTCTATGTAAAAGATAATAAATGTTTCTCTGATGCAAGACCCGAGGAAGACAATACAAGCCTGTCTAGGCAAGGGTCGGGGTGCTCCCCTCTTGAGGGAGTGGCCGAGGCACCATAGGCACTCTCCCCTTGAGAGAGCAGTCGTGCCTGTTCCCTTTTTCTCCACAGGATTGTTGTCGCCTGTGCGTTCATTTTCGTCATCAGCCACAACAGGCGGGCTCTGCTGGCCAGGGTCTGCCATAGTGAAGAAATACAGGATGGGGCAAAAGTTGGTTAACAGTTATGAGGATGTAAAATACAGAGTTTAATCTTGTTTTATTATTTATTAATTACCATGTTATCTTTCTTGTAAACAACTACAAAACTACTTTTAACCCACTCTGTATTATAAATGAACGAGACATAACTACAGACTTAGCAGTTATAGAAAGATGAGTAGATATTCTGAACAACTTTATGTTAAACATTTGAAAACTTAGATGAATAGATATATTCTTTTAAAAAACCAACAAAATTTATTTGAAAAGGTATAGAAAACCCATCTAGGATTAATGACAGCCATTAAGTAGTTAAGTCAGTATTTCAAAAACCTTTTCAGCAATAAAATTACAGGCTCAAATAACTTTGCTTTCAAAAAACAAATGAATCTTAATATCTCACAAAATATTGCAGATTACAGAGTTAAAAGAAGAAATAATTGCATTTTGTTGTATAAGCCTAAGTTAATTTTTATACCAAAACCTTAAAAGAACTAAACGAGAGATAAAAATTAAAGACCAATACTGCTCATAAACACAGATGCAAATATTCTATATTAAATTTAATACCAAACCTTAAAACTATAGTACAAGAAAGGGAAAGCAAACAGCAATCTCATGCAAAAAAATGGATGTAAATATCCGAAAATGTATATTAGCAAACTGAATCCAGTAGTGCATAAAAATATACCTAATGATTAAGTCAGGTTTATATTAGAAATGCAAATTTAGGTTATCATTAAAAATGAATTAACATAATTCATCGCATCAGGAAAAAAGCATTCAATAAAGTTCAAGAATAGAAGTGCATTTTCAAAACCTGTAAAACAGGTGGAAATGAAAGCGTTCTGAACAGGAATAAAACCGTGGGGCCTCTTTCACTATTTCTTTTTAACATTACGGTAAAGGTCCAAATCTTCCAAGCAATGCAAGAATAAAAATACTATTTTTAAATTAACAGATTTTTTTTACTTTTGCTTATATGTAAAATGTATTTTGTGCACTTTGTAATCTATAGCATCTTAGAATCAATAAAGGATGCTAACATATGTGAGACTTAGAAAAAAGAAATAAATTGTTAACATTCAGAAATACTTGAAGAAGTTCTTCTGTAGAAAACTCAAATGATTAATAGTAAGTTTTTAGAATTAATAAGAATTTAACAAGTTACTAGATACAAAATCAATATTAAAGACAATTATATGTCTATTTACCAGCAATAAGTAGACAGAAAAACCAAAATAAGGTTCTATATATAATAACATAAAATATAAGATACTTAGGAAAAATAAACTAAAAAATATATAAGCTCTCTGTACAGAAAATTTAAAACTTTATTGAAAGACCTCTAAAAGTTCCAATACATAAAAATGTGTAATATACTCATGGATTGGAAATCTCTGTCAATATCAATTAGATGTCAGTTCTCCACCAAATTAAGCTATGGATTCAATGCAGTTAGTATTAAAGTTATAACAGTTATGGGTAGTGTGTGGTGGATGTGTGGGATATGTATTTCTCCATTACTGTGACTACATGACAAACCATGTAAGAATTCAGTGCCTTAAAATGACAGCAATATCTACTTTACTCAGGAATCTGTAATTTGGGATAAACTCAGTGGGAACTTCTAGTTTCTGCTCAATGAAACATTCAAGCACTTGGGAATGTTTGAAGGAGGGGTTAGAATTATTTGAAGATTTGCTTCCTCATATGGTTAGCACCTAAGTTAAGGGCTGGAACAGCTGAGGTTAGAATAGCTGGGGCTTCCTGGGCATCTTTCTCTATCTTTATATGCGCTTCCCATGTGATCTCTCCAAGGTTGCTTTCGGGAAGCTAGACATTATATATGGCTACTCAGGACTCCCAAGGTGCATGTCACAG
This sequence comes from Artibeus jamaicensis, assembly GCF_021234435.1. Classification (NCBI taxonomy): domain Eukaryota; kingdom Metazoa; phylum Chordata; class Mammalia; order Chiroptera; family Phyllostomidae; genus Artibeus; species Artibeus jamaicensis. Next base: position 17,001,587 of record NW_026522025.1, on the reverse strand, counting down.
AATAGCCATGTGGAAGCTTCAACAGTTTTTATGACTCAGCCTTGGAAGACATGTATCATTCCTGCTACAATGACAGAGCTGCCCAGATTCAAGGGAAAAGAACACAGATCACACTCTTTATCAAGGAGTGTCAACGTCAGATAGTAAAAGGAAGGGATGAATCAGTGGAGCTACTGCTGAAAAATATAATCTTTAACAAGAAAGTTACAAAACTTTTGTTAGGCCAAAAGCCATGGTTTGCCAAAATATTTCTGAAGATGAAAAAATACCCAAACCTTAAAATACAATAATGTAGTGTGAAATGGCATAAGAATAGCTAAATTGACCAGTGTAACATAAATGTAAGGGACACACACCAACACCCACGTACATTATGTTTAAAAAACAAAAATATATAAATATTTATGTAAGTACACATGCACATACATATGTGTATTTGTATATTAAATACAACTAGTCCTCAAATAACATCCTTTTGTTCAACATTATCTTTTTTATAACATCAATGAGATGTTTGGGAAATTGACTGTTGTTTGTATCAATTAGCCCATGGTAAACTGGTTTTATTTTTTTCTCATTTCAAATAAAGTCACAGAACCTATTAATGGCATTAAGAGAGGACTTACTATCTATACACAGAAAGCATATAAGGGGTTAATGTTGGCATGGGAAAGAAATAAAACCAGGTCCTATCTCATACCATACATAAAAATCAATTGCATATAGATTATACTTGTAGAAAAGAAATTGTGATTTACCCCATTCATAAACATCATTTTTGTTTTTTCCAAATATTTAAAAACACAAAACAAAGCAAAAAACCCTGATGAGAGCAAAATCAATTTAGTCTTCTATAATTATTAATTTTCTTGCTCTCTTTGTCTGTCAACTACTGGCTAGCCCCTTTGAGTCTTCCCCTGAGCTGTACTGAATTCAACCTCATGCCATATAATGGCCCTGAATCACTGCATCAGAAAGAAAAACTGAGCTATGCCCTTGTGTTTCTTATTTTCTCTCATGTCTTGGGAAGAAGCAGGAAAGGACCAGGCCTGTGTCTAAAAATACTGCCAATCTCACAATCCACTAGCACTTAATTCAATTGGGATTTTTATTTTAACTCTTTTTGTTTCCTCAAATGGTAATCATGAATAGGAAAAGATAAATGTTTTGTTTATATTTTGTTCACAAAGATTCTCAATTTGTAAGAACTTATTTGTATTTGGCAAGCATTATCATCAAACAGCTCTAAATACCCAACTGCTCAAAGGCTGCATTAACTATATGAGTTTTTTAATTTCCTTAATATTCCTGAAAATATTTTCAGGATTAAAAAATGGCAATTGTAATAATGGTCCACAGATAAAGTTACAAGTGAAAGAGAAGTTAAATTATATCACAGCCTACCAAATTAGAGTATAAAATAAGGCTTACTCAATTAAATAATGCATGCACTTACATTACTGAGTGCCTTCTGTCTGTAAGATACTATTGAGATTCAATTCTGGGAATTGAAAGATGAATTAAAATTTCTCCTTGCTTATGTCATTTAGATTTTAAGAAAAAGAACTACAGTCAATTATAATGCAATGTGGTAAACATTGTAATAGAGTAATACTAGATCTACAATACAGGTGGCGTCAACTACCTGAATTTGCCTAAGAGAGTTTGAGAAATGTTTCAAAAAGGAGGCAATAACTGGAGAAAATCTAAGTGAAAAGACAACATTTTCACACACACACACACACACACACACACACACCAGAAAATTTCCAAGATACTTCAATGGCCAAGGTCTCAGGGAAAGAAGGGCAAAGATGTAAGAACTATATTTGATACAATTTTTCTCAAGTATTTGGCAAATCACCAGACGAAGCTACAAGGTTGAGAAATTGAGGTGACCTTCAGAAGTCTTACAAACCTGAGAAGGCAAACGTTAGAGTTTAGAATCTGCAATGATGAAGAAACCTAGTAAACATCCTAGTAAACAGATTACTCTGAAAGCTATATCTTAAAATAAGTGCAAAATGGAAAAACACCAGAAATTTAACAGACTAGTCAGTTTTTGCTCTAATACAAAAAGTTTAGAAATTGTCACTCGTATCACTTGATCTAATTGATATTTGTAAATATTTCATTCACAACTGCAGATTATACATTGTTTTTGAGCACCTAGAAAACATATAACGTGATAGGCTATATTTTGAATCACAAAAAAAATCAACAAATTTAAAAGAACTGGGTCTGCACAGAGTGTATTCTCTGATCACAATGGAATCAAAGAGAAATCAATAACACAAAGATACAGAAAACAGATAACTCTAAATAATCCATGAGCTGAAATGATTGAAAATGAAATACATCATAACAAACTTGTGAGACAACTAAAATACTAAAGTTAGTTAATTATAATGCAATGTGATAAATGCTGTAATACAGTGAGAATGTAGAGGCTTAAATGTTTATATTAGAAAGAGAAAAAGTATCAAATCGATAATCTAAGCTCCCAACTCAAAATCCTAAAAATAGAACAGCAAAAAAACCAAAAGCAAGTAGAAGAAAAGAAATAATACAAAGCAGAAGTCAATTAAACAAAAAAGCTTGTTCTTTTAAAACATCAATAAAATTGACAAACCTCTTACAAAACTGACAAAGTAAAGAAGACATATATTACCAATGTCAAAAATTAAACAGAGAAGATTGTTATTGATGTTGCAGATATCAACAGGAAAGAAGCAGAATACTACAAGCAACTGTAAGTTTGATAACTTAGATGAAATGAACAGTTCGATTCTTCCAAAAATAGAAACTACCACGACTCATTCAATATGGAATAGATCATTCAAATAGTGGTGTTGGAGACCGCTCTGTGTGATATCAGAGACTGTAGCCCCATGAGAGTAAGTCCTGAAAGGGGCTAGTAAGTCTGCCTGGAAAACCATGTAAAAACTCAGGTGGCAGGCATGACTCAACTCTAACAGCAAGGGTTCCCACAGGAATCGGGCCTGAAATGTACATTTCGTCCTTTCAAGCCTGTTCTGCCTAGCGATAAGTCCTGTCGATATAAACTGGATGTTAAAGTTCAACACATAAGGAGTAAACTCCTTATCTCATGAAACACGTTTTAAAGATCCTCTGGTGTCAGCATGTCTCACAGACCCTGACTTATAACAAATCTCTGTGTTCCTTCCATTGTTATCTATAGATAATACCTGTTTTTGAATGACTACAGCCTTTTGACATGGATGGATGAGCTATGCATGTAACACCTACACATACGATTCCCAATAAGAGCCATTGGGGAGAAGGGCCTGGGGCATCTCCACCAGAGAGAATCGCCACTCCCTTTCCCATTGGAATAGCAAGATTGTGTCCTGGATGATTTGTTCTCATCCACAGTGGTCAGGAGAGCTCTGTGGGACAGAGTTCTTCCCACATAGTCCTATAACTATTGAGAAAAAACAAATTCATATTTTTTAAATTCTAAAGATAAAATCACCAAGTCCTAATGGTTTTATTAGAGAAATCCACCAAACACTTTAAAAATTAACCCTACTTTACGCAACATACTAAACATGTAACAACAATATTAACCAGCAGTCACACTCTCAGAGGCATATATCCAAAGAAATGAAAACTGCACACAAAAAATACCTGCACACAAATGTATATAGTAGCTTTATTTGCAATGGCCCCAACTGGAGAGAACCCAGATGCCCTCCTGACAGTTAATGATGAAACAAACAAACTGAGGTATATCCATGTCATGAAATCCTACACAGAAACAAAAAGCAAACTATTGATACACACAACCACCTAGATCAGAAGTGTCAAATTCATTTTCATCGGGGGCCACATCAGCCTGTGGTTGCCTTTGAAGGGCTGAATGTAATTTCAACTCCTCAACAGTTAAGGAGTAGTTGCATTTACACAGTCCTAAAATTATTTCAGTCCTTTGAAAGCAACTGCGACACTGATGTGGCCCCCGGTGAAAATGAGTTTGACATCCCTGATCTAGATGAACCTCCAGAGAATTATGCTGAGTGAAAAAGGAGTCTCAAAGTGTTATATGCTGCATGGGCCCATTTATACAACTATCTAGAAGTGACAAAATTATAGATGTGGAAAACAGATCGGTGGTGGTCAGGAGGCAGAGAGGGAAGAGGGGCAGCAGGAAAATGGAGAGACTACAAAAGGGCAATACGAGGGATCCTCGTGCTGATGAAGATGGTCTGTGTTTTTACTGTGTCAGTGTCAAGATCCACACTGGGACGCTGCACCACGGCTTTGCAAACTTATCGTTGGGGGAAACTGCTTTTAGAATTTATGGAATCTCTCTATTATTTCTTATTACTGCATATAAATCTATATTACATTTAAAATAATTTAAAACAAAATGATTGTTGATGATGGGAGTTAGTGGAGCTATCACCCCAAATCACATGGACTAAGAGTAAAAGAAAGATGATTCTCTGGAGAGATTCTGGTGGTGTTACCAGAAGGATGGAGAGTAGACATTGTGTGTGAGCACAACTGTCTCACACAGAAGGGCACCATCAAATCTTATCTACTCCTGTGACTAGATGTTGTTGTTTCATATTTATATTGTTTATCATCAGGGATTTTAAAAACATGTGATTAGTCTTTCCTCTGTCAATGGCAATTCTAAAACTACTGTGTTTCTGAAATGTGTCCTCCTTAATTGTACTTTTGGAAAATGTACAAATATCCTCTTCTACATTAAAGCTGATAACATTTCTTGAGTGTGGGAGGATAAAGTAAATTATATTTACAAATAATATTCTCCACTTGACCTAAAATATTTTATAAATTAGAGTGCTGCACAGAACATAAAGCTAAACCTTGGTTATTGAGAGACTAGTTCAATGAGCTCTTTATCATTATAGCATTTAAGATTCAGTTTTAAAGATATCTTGCTTTCATATTCCCTGTGTTTCAATGGCAGGAGTCTGTCTCAGCTAAGCATGAGAATGGAAGTACAAAGAGTGGGACCATGGCCAAGTTACCACTAACATCATCCAACATTCTCTGTACACTCACAGAGGACCTAGTAGTGGACTATTGAGGAAGCAGAGACCAAAGAATCAGATTTTTCTTGGATTCACCAAAGGATTTTTTAACTGCCTCTAAAAGTGAAACAGTCACTCACACAGACCAGTGAGGAGAGTGTGCCCTATTGGAACAATTCACATTTGTAATTGGGTATGCCACTGCACGCTACAAGGGTACTGTGTTCAAGTGTCTGTTGTAGGAGTATTACTACTCAACAAAGCAGTACATAAATCTCACTAGAGAGGCAAATATAGTGGTGTGTAATGGCAAAGTGGCCTGTAAGGTACCCTCCAGTGTAAGATTCCATAATTTCATAAATTGTACTAAATGTTAATGATAATGAAAGCTCACATGCATATGATACGTCATGGTTGAAAAGGCATTTTCACTTCCATAATCTTCCAATCAGCCCTATGAGGTTATCATTATTTCTATCCATAAGAAACTGAGATTTGAAGAAGTGAAGTGACCTTAGAATATCATACAGCTAGTGAGTGGTAGCATATGAATTTGAACCCAGATCCCACTATATGCAAATTTTTGGCTCTCTGATGAGACCATATCCTCCTAGTAACAGTATGTCTGGTACCAGAAGACCAATGAAGATGAAATAATTATTTCAAAGAAATAAAATTGGCTCTAAGTTCTCTTACCTGCAATCCAATTACATTTAAAAGGTTCTTTGGTTATAAATCTGAGAACCAGATAGCCTGGGGATGGCAGTCGACAGCAATGGCATTACTTCTCTTTGTTTTTTATTGATGTGCAGCACACTCCTTTACCGACTTCAGGCACATTCATGCACACATTAATAAAAGACTGTGCCAAGTCAGGGATTACAGCCTCATGTAAAACAGAAGCCAATAGAGTGCATATGTATTTACACACACACACACACACACACACACACACACACACACACACACACACACACACTTCTGGCATCTGAATTTAAAGAAGCTAACTCCTGACACTCAAAGCCAAATATAATTGTTAATAAGTAAAATGCCACCTTGCTAAAAAGCATCTTCCAAAATACATAAAATAAACTGTTCTTCCACAATCTTCAGGAGACCATTTTTGAAGGTTTAGGATCATTCTCCATATAAGGTTCTGTTTTTAAAAACAAAATACCAAGAGCTATTATTAAGAGCCTTTGATTTTTTTTCAATGACTATCTTGTTTCTGGCAGTGAGAAGTAGGGGAAATTTACATATATTATGCCTACTTATTACAAAAATACTACAGGGTAGGCATTTTTATCCACATTTAACAAAAGTATAGACTAAGGTTCAAAAAGGCTAAAATTACATGCCCAAGATGTATCTCTGGTAACTGGGACTTCAGTCTAAGTATATTGGACTATAAAGTCTACTTTCTTTGTACTATACTATCATATCCCAATTTGATTTTATATATGTGATCACTCATCTTTTTTCTTTCTTATCACAGATAATTGGCAGGCACTAGAGTTAGGAAAGGTTAGGATACTCTCTTATGCCCTCTTCTGTCCTTTCATTGCAGGAAGAAGGGGAAGACTCTCTTGCTTTGGGAAGGTATTCATGCATCTTTACAAAAGCATCTATACGATGTAGTACAGGCTCAGGGATAGACTTGCAGATCAATAGAATGCAACTGAGAATATAGAAGTAAGTCTAAACCTACACAGCTCATTAAATTTGTCAAAGGCACCAAGACCAACAAGGAAAAAATAGTCTCTTCAACAATTTATGCTGGTAAAGCTAGATAACTTATACAAAATAATGCATGGGGACCCCAACTCAAAATGGATCAGAGTTAAACTTTTGTAAGAAAACATAGAGATAAGTCTTCATAACTTTGGAATTGCCCGTATATTCTGAGATTTGACAGAAAAAGCACAAATAACATAATAGATAAATTGAGCTTTTTAAAAATTTAAAATTTAGGTGCATGAAAAGACATTATCAAGAAAGTAAAAAAACAACCTGCAAAATGGGAGAAAATATTGGGTTGGCCAAAAACTCCGTTTACTTTTTCCATAAAATAAAAGACGTGTTTTTCATTTTTACCAATAGCTATTGATTTGGATATTTTAATGATGTCAGCTATCTCCTGCACAGTATAACATTGATTATTCTCAATTAGTGTTTCTATTTGATTGCTATCAACTCCAACCGGTCTACCCGAATGTGGAGCATCATCCAGAGAGAAATCTCCAGCATGGAACTTCTCAAACCACTTATTTTTTTATTGTTGTTCAAGTATAATTATCTCCATTTCTACCCCACCACTTTTGAAACATCCGATCAGTCACAGTACCTTCTCCATACACTCACTGCATAAATCTTTGTGTTTCAGTTGCATTTTTACCTTTCTGGAAAATGTTGCATATTTTCTCCCATCTTCAATACTAAAATGTCTACATAAAAATTCACCAATATTGAGAAGTGTTTTTTGAAATAGATGCTGATACAATGGTTATCGAATACAATATAACAAAATTGTTTCAAATAAAGTTAATGACAGCTAAGCTCTTCTAGACCCATCTTACAAAAAATAAACAAAATTTTTGGCCAATCCAATATTTATAAGTCGTATACCTATAAGGGGTTAGTATCTAGAATACATAAAAAACACTTAAACTGCACAACAAAAAAGGCAAACAACACAATTAAGCAATAGGCAAACTACTTTGAATGGACATTTCTCTAAAGATCTACAAAGAGCTAACAAGCATTAAGGAAATCCATATTAAAACCACAGTGACAAGCCATTTCACACTCACTAGGATGGCTAACAATAAAATGTTTAAAAAACCAGGAAACAGTGAGGGTTAGTAAGGTATGGAGAAGAGTAACCTCCACACTTTCTTAATGAGAATGTAAAATGGAGCAACTACTTTGAAAACAGTTTTGTGTTTCCTCAAAATGTTAAACATAGAATTATAAAATGACCCAGCATTTTCATTCCTAGATATATACATCCAAAGAACTGAATCAGGTACTTGAACAAATACTTGTTCCTAAGTGTTCAGAGCAGCACTATTTACAGTAGGCAAAAGGTAGAAACAACCTAAATGTTCAACAGATGAATGAATAAGCAAGTTGTGGGGGATATATATATATATATATATATATATATATATATATATATATATATATGGATGATCTCTTATTACTTGGCCATAAAAGGAATAAAACATTGATATATACTACAACTTGAATGAACCTCAAAAACATTATGCTAAGTTAAAAAAGCAAGACAAAAAGATGGCAGCTATGTGAACTATCAATAATAGGAAAATATTTAGAGACAGAAAGCAATTAGGGGTATCAGAGAATGGGGGTAGGGAAAAAAGTATGATTACTTATCGAGTAAGAGGTAGAGATATTCTGATATGATAAAAAAGTTTTAAAACTAGAGAAATGTCATAAATTCACTAAATGACATTTAATTGTACACTTTTAAAAGGTTAATTATATGTCCCTGGCTGGTGTGGCTCAGTAGATTGAATTACTGCCTGTGAACCAAAGGGTCACTGGTTCAATTCCCAGTCAGGGTACATGCCTGGGTTGTGGGCTAGGTCCCCAACCGGGGATGTACAAGAGGCAACTGCACATTATTAGTGTGTCTCTCCTCTCTTTCTCCCTCCCTTCCCATCTCTCTAAAAATAAATAAATAAAACCTTTTTTTTAAAAAGGTTAATCATATGTTATATAAATTTCACCTCAATAAAAAATACAAGTGAACTGCTCAAACATCTTTCCCCCTTTATTTTTGAGATAAACTTGGGTAGACTATGATACCTGGGAAATTACCATCATCCTCCTTATCTTAAATCCTACTTTCACGTATCTCCCTTCTCACCCCAGCCAGCTACATCTCAGGGACATCAAACATCTTAATTCATTTAGCTACTGTATGTGTAAGTAATGACCAAAATACATCTTTACCAAATAAAATTTCTTTATGTCCTCAGTTTTTTAATTTATAATAAGATATTTTTTAAATTTTGATATTTTCTCCATAAATATCATGAAAAAGCATGACAATCAAATCTCTTTTGATTTTTTCAGAGAACTGAGAAAATGACCATCATCCAAGAGAAAAATGTCAATACCAAATTTATTTTGTTAGTACTCAAACTGTACCACAGAGAAACTAAGGAAGCTTGATTTTTATTTGACTGAAACTTTAGCAACTATAAAATAAGAAAAACAGTATAATGAGGAGACCTGAAGCAGTTTGGAAATATTAATCATATCGGCAAACAGAAGCACCAAACCATTATTACCATCTTAACACTAACAGTCGGTCAGGATTACCTGATTCCCATAAATGGGCAGGTATTGGGCAGGGCTAAACCTGGCCTTGGAATTTAAAAAGCCCTCTGAATTCCAGCCTATGTTATACTTTTTTTTAACCTTTGGAGAATTTACTTAATTTTCAAAGGATTTCTTAAAACGCAAAATGTGCTCATGCATGGAAAAGTGTTTTGTGTGAAAACATATACACATAAACACTAAAGGATAAAATAACATTCTTAACATGCTTTCTATAAAAACTGTGATAAAAATAACAATTAAAGCTGCTGGATCATCTAATGAGATTTTCATATTCAATCAGTCAACAGTTACTAGACATATTATGTGGAAGGTAACATAACAGGCCCTGGGGAGAGGAGATAAATTAAGAGAATATTTTATTTCAGTTTTTTCTCAGTGTGGTAAGTATTGCAATTTGGATAAAGATAATATGGTCAGAGGGCAAATGGAATATGATGAATATGAAAGGTCAAAGAATGCTTCCTTTGAGATGTTATTCCAAAGCATCATCTCAGTCCTGAGAGATGGGCTGGGCAAATCTACAAAAACTAAAACTTAATCTCTGGCTGAGAGTTCAACAGGCAAAGGCACAGAGTCAAGATAAAAGATGTTGTATGTGGGGAAATCCAAGTGTTTTAATAGAACAGAGTTTAGGAAAGAAGAGTTGTATATAAGTTCAAGCTAAAATACTGTGCAGAAAATCAAATCAGGTGCCTTGATAAGGAATGTGTTTTTCTTCTTGAAGACATTTAAGAAGAATCAAATGTTCTGAACATATGAAAGAACTGGTAACATTTGCAATTGAGTATTTTACCTGGATGATGGGATGGCATGTAGGTTGGAGAGCCTTTGTTTCTAATTGGAGACTACATGGTTGATTGAATATGCAATACAAATTTTTGCTGTACAAAAATAACAGTTACATTTTCAATGACTGTTCAAATTTAAATTACATTTTTAACAATGAGTGATTCTGAAATAAGGGAAATCACTTGAGTTCTAAAAGATCAAAAAAACATGATTGCTGAATGTAGGTGAACTCTGTGGTCATTATTTTCTCAGAGGGTTGGGACTTCTCCCAATCCTGAGTACTCAGGAACCTGTGTATTAACAGGCTAGCCACTCATACCTGTCAGAACCCAGAGAAAAGTTTGGTGCCTAATCACTGTGGGAGGTCACACCAGAAACCCTCAGTTAAGCAAAAACCCCCAAAAGAGAGACATTATCATGTATTAAACTTACCAAAAAACCAAAGCCAAACAAATGAAAAACCCACAGAGACACAAAGTAGAGAAAGTTTGGATGGAGTAGAGGATCACTTCTCCTAAAATTCCTAACCAGCACTCATGAAGTTTTATAGCCTGAAGGGACACTACCTGTAAGCCATTCCTTCTTTTACGAGGTCAGTGGTATTCTTTTGAAGTCGTCCTTATTGGTCATATAACCAACACCAAGCAATGGGAAATGCAAATGCTCCATGCCATAATGCACTTTAAAACCAGGCTCAAGAAATTCCCACAAATGGGGTTCCAAGGAAATTATTTAACAATGAATGAAAATCACAAAACATCAAAGAAATAAATCATTCAGAATGGGAATTCTCCAAAAATAAAGATGAAGAGTCAGAGCCACAAAAATCTGAAAATATTAGGAATACCAGACTCAAAATAGAAAATATTTTCAAAAAATGAAAGAAAATATAGATTGACAAAAGAAATAAAAAACGATCATATCTGACCTAGGTGGATTTGAAAAAGGACTAAATAAACACCCTGAAAACAGCAACATATTAACTGTTTTATGTTGGAGTTTAAATCTCCATGGACTTGTTAATGAGCTAAAAACAGAATTCATAAACTAATGGAGTTTAAAAAATAAAGAATTCAATACAGAGAGTGGATTATGTGGTATATATGAAAAAATAAAATACATAGAGTAAAAACTGAGAAGATCCAATGATATATAATCAGAGTTCCAGAAAAAAGAGACTAGAAAGATGAGGGAGGAACTACAAGCGGGAACACAAAAACCCCTGGAATTGCCTTCTGGAGCATGGGTCTGTTGTAATACATACAAGCTTCCCACCAGGGGAGTGTTTGGAACTCACTTCTGTGAGAAGCTGCATTGGGCTTCACTAAATTTTTTTGAAGACTCTTTCAACACATTTGCCTATTTCACGATGGAAGATTTACTAGCTGCACCTGCCCACACCTCACTGAGTGTTCAGCAGTTTTTGACCAAAAATGGGATGACCCCTGTGCCCCACCCTTCCAATTCACCCAATCTCGCCCCCAGCAACCTTTTTTGTTTTGTTGAATTTTAAAAAAAAGTCCTCAAAGGGAAACATTTATCTGATGTAGAAGAGGTAAAACAAAAAAACACTAAAAGGCATGAAAAGGCATCAAAATGAACAAATTCAAAAAATGTTTTGACCAGTAGAAAAAGACTCTCAATAGGTGTATTGCATCAAATGCATAGTAGTTTGAAGGTGACTAAATTTTAAACATAGAAGAATAAATACACAATTTTTAATAAACAAATTCTGGTTTGGGGGGTCCCCCTTCTACTAGAAAGAGATAATGGCTTTTTGCCTCTGGCTATAAGAAAAAAACTATTATCAAATCAACACCTCTTACATCTTTTATCTCTTGCCCATTTGGAGTTAATTATTACATAAACTAGAGATATGAATTTTGTTTGTTGGGATTGCTTTAAATCTATGTTAGCTTAGGGAGAACTGCCAGCTGCATTACGGTGACTTACCTGGTTTGAAAATAAGAACTACCTTTGGTTTGTCTACTTTTGTACCTTTTAACTGTTAGAAAATATTTTTTCAAGTAAGTTTGGCATATTCCTTTTTTGTTTACTTCTAATACCTTATCTTCTTTGTTACTATATTGTAAGTGGGGTTTCTCTACTATTACATCCCCACCTAATTATGGATTGTGAGTGGGATTGATTTCTGTATGTTGACCCTACACTTGCTATCTTACTGAATTTCTTTCTTTAGGTTTTATCATTGGTTCTCTAGTATTTCCCAGTATCATCTGCAAATAGAGACAGTTTTGATTTTTTCCCAGTTCTTGTCTAATTGCATTTGATAATGCATCCAGTATAATGTTAATTATTATTGGATATTGTAGACATTCCTCCTTTATGGGTTGGGTATGCCTCTAGTATTTTCCCACAAAATATGGTGCTAGTTTAGGACTAGGAGATACACACACACACACACACACACACACACACACACACACATATTATTATGTCTGTCAGAAGGAATCCAGCCACATAATATGAAAAACTGAGACATTTATTGAAGAAGAAACAAGATACGAGAAACACTGTGCATAGGACAATGACACCTTAGTTCACTTCAAAGTAGGCACTTTGGGACCTCACATAGTTGCCCCAGTCACCATCAGCTGCCCTGTCCTATTTTCCTCTGAAACCTCTGGTCTGAAACCTCTTCCCTTTCAAAGGTGATTTTAGTTTTGGAAACAGCCAGAAGTCACAGGCCACCATCTGGGCTGTAGGGGGAATGAGTCACCTGGGTGATATGATATTTTGCCAAAAAATTCTGCATGAGACGTGATGCATGAGAGGGCACATTGTTGTGATGAAGCTGCCAATCATAGTTGCCCATAGCTGCAGCCTTCTGAATCATCTGAATAGCTGATTCCATGGAGGAATGTTAAAGCTTAATGCAAAATTTGAGACACATTTGCTGCCCTGCTTGCTCAGCCATTTTGAATGCAATGGCCACACAGTTCACATGCTCACTCAGTGATACCTACCACCCCACTGACTAGTACAGTGAAGTCCTCACATTTCATGCATGTGCATTCCAGTTCACTCTTTTTGGCTGCCAATTTACACTGATGTCACGCATAGCATTCTTGTTATATTAACAATGGCTGGGCTTTTTCCAGATATATACAGATATTTTCTATTTTTCTCCTTAGAACTATCAATACAGTATATTGTTTTGACTGATAGATTTAAAAATATTAAACCAACCATGAATTCCTATAATAAATCCTAGTGGGTCATGGGTGTTTTATTTTCCTATTGTGGTGTTGGATTCTGATTGTTAATATTTTACTTAGCATTAATGTTTATATGTTACATTGGTCAATAACTTAATTTTCTCTACTCTTTTTCTCAGATTTAATGTTATATTTGCTTCATAAAAAGAATAAAATATTTCCCTTGATATCCTGTGTGCTGGAGCATATTTATGTAGCATTAGAACCATTTAGATTATTAAGTATTTGACAGAATTCCCTTGTGAAAGGGTTCCTTGATAATTTTTTATATTTGTTTTAAAACTACTGGTCTGTTTAAACTTTTTATCCTTGATAGATTCAATTAAATAAGTAAGCCACATTTCCTTAGGAAACCATGTATTTCATTTAGATCTTCAAATGCATTTGCATAGAGGTCAGCAATATAGCCTCCTTTGATTGTTTCAGAACTTCTCTTTCCATGGGCCCTACTTTTTCATTTCTTATTTTGCATATTTGTGATTTCTCCCATTTTTTCTGCATTAACTGGAGGTTTTTCTATTTAGTTAATTTTTCTCCAAAGCCAAGATTTTATTAATTAATTTAATTAATTAGATATACTGACACTCAAATCTTTAACTTCTACTTTTTTTCATCATTAACTTCTACTTTTAACTTTATGATTTCCTTCCTTAGGCTTTCATTTTTTTTATTATTTTTTATTCATTGCATAGCTTTTTGAGTTGGTAATTTAATACATTTGTTTTCATTCTTTTACTTTTATGTTTTTTAAGACTGCAATATTTTTCTCAACTCACTCCTTTAAAACATAGATTCCAATATATAGTTTTTTATCACAGAGTTTAAGAATTTTATTATTTGCACTTCTTTTTTCACATAGAAGATACTTGAAGTATTAATAATATTTAGATGAAAAGATATTTTATTTTGTTATTAATTTTTAGTTTATTTCATATGACCAGAGTATTATTTACTGAACTTTCTGGTACTCTTTCTGTGACATGATATATAGTTGATTTTTATAAATGTTCAATGTACACTTCAGAAAGAATTGTATTCTATATTATTAGTATTAGAAAAGATATTTTCCTAACTATTTCATAACTAATTTATTTTTTTTTTAGGTCTTCTGTATCTGATCTTTTGTTATTTGATCTGTCTTGTACTAACATTGGTGTCTTTAAATGTTCCCTTAGTGTATTTCCATGTCTAATTACTCTCCTCCCATGACTGTTCTATCTTTATTTTGATTTATGGGTTTTAGAATTTATAACTATTATTTTTTTATATTCAACACTTTTCATCCCTTGAATGTTATCTTTTACTTCATATCAGGATTATAATCTGTGTTTTATTGTTTTTATTTACCTGGAAATCTTTGCCCCTTCATATATGCTTTTTATTTTAGGTTTGTCTCTTGTGTAAGCCACATAGTTGGATCTACTTTGTGAGCCAAATTTAAATCACTTTCTTTTTATCTGGTTCATCCATTCACATTTTTTTGGTATAACTGGTAAATTTTAATGTTATAAATATTGTGTGCACTATGCTTATTTTCCATTTTTTTACCTGTTATGTTTTTGTTTTTTATTGTATTTATTTAGGTATTTAGAAAGGTTTACGTGCTGGTTCTATTTTTTACTTTTGTACTTATATAACTGTTAAATATCCTCAGACTCCTATTTTTTTATTATCTAATTCATCAGTCTTAAATAGTATACTTTGACTCCTCCCTACTACATATGGAATAAGATTATACTTTCTCATTATTTACCCCCCTCTCCTCTTTTAGCTGCATTATTTCTAATTTCTAAGAACATGTCATACATACATACTTTTATATACCCACCCTCATCTTTATTAAGCTTATATTTAAAGTTAAATAGCCCCTTTTGCTAAAATTTCCCTACTTATCTCTGGGTTGAATGAAGTTCTCTCTCTACTAGTTTGGTCCAAAAAGGGTTCAAAAATATGTATTCCTTAAGTCGGACTAGTTTTACAAGGCCATTTAAAAGACAACTTGAGCTCACATTATAAACTCCTTGGTTCACATTTTCTTTTTTTTAAGTTTCTGTAAAATGCTACTTCTAATTGTGAATTTAAGATGGCGACAGAGTAGGATGGAATGGGTTTCACATCCGCCTACACATGGGAGAAAAACTTGGCCAATCTGTGGAGGAGCAGAGCATACAGCCAACAGTACCCCAGTATATATGAAAATAAGAGACCAGAAATTGTAGCAGACGCTGAAAGACCAGATGGTAAGGAGACAGCCGCAGGACAATGAGGTCGGAGGGACTAGCTCAGAGACAGGTGGCAGCCTCAGCCCACACCCGGTCAACCACGGACGAGCTGAGGGCCAGCTGCAGGGTCCCTGGGAGAGAGCCGGGTCACCAGCTCCCCCCATCCGCGGGCCAAGCAAGGTTTGAGCAACACCAGGAGAGACCCCTTTGCTTGAAGTTGCAGAGAGGGGAATAAGGACAAGGAGGCAAACACAAGGGCCGTGATCACCTGCAGAGTCTGTGGTTGCCAACTTGGGAGAATTGAGAGTCTCAGTGTCGGGCTCTGAACCCAATGGTCACGTCTGGCTGGAGAACTGGGCTGTGCTGGGCAGGCTTGAGTGGAAGGAATCTCTTGAAAAGTAAACTGTTTAGGGGATCCTCCTGTGACAGCCGCTTGGCCTACTCTCCACCCAGCCTGGCAGCGATCCCGAGGTTGGGCGGAAGGCCTTGCGTTCCCCCATAGCACTGGGAAGGGTTTGTGCCCAAACCCGCAGGACGGAGGCAGCCTGCACCCCAGCCCATTGTGATGACTCCTGGGGAAAGAGTGCGCTGAAGAGGACCTAGATTCCCTGCATGGGGTGCTGTGGAGAGGCACCAGGCTAGCTCTTGGGAAAGTGCTCAGGAGACTGGCTGAGTACACCAAGAAAGGCCACAAATATCACCCCTCAACCTGCTGCAGCCAGCAAGACCAGAAAAACCGGTTTGGCCAACTTGAAACCAACAAGAGGTATTTTCGTTTGTTTGTTTGTTTGTTTGGTTTGGTTTTTTAAGTAATCTTTCATTTTTTAAATTTTATTATTGTTTTATCTTTCAATATCTTTTTCCTCTCTTTCCTTCTTTCTTGTTTTATTCCTTCTTCCTTTCTTTCCAAACTCATGGCTTCTTCCTCCCTTCTTCTGCCTTTTTTCCCCACAAGTGAGATAAAAAACTTGGAACTGCAAAAAGACCAGAGTTGGACCCAAAGAGGGGGCATCCCAACAGTAGAAATAGAGAGACAAATCTCACTTTGCTGTAGCAGAGAAACTACAAGTTACTGAATATTTGTATTATTATTTTTTCATTTTTCTTACATTTTTTATTTTAATAGTATCTTTGTATTCCTCCTCTTTCTGTATAGTCTTCTTTGCCTTGGCTAGTTATATTGTGTCATTTCACAGGTTTCCCCTGTTCTCTCTTCGACAGTGTATTGCTAATTTACTGTCCTTCATGTCACTTGTGTTCCTTTAGCACACTACTCAAAGTTCTATACCCCCTATTCATGTTACCCAGATCACATAGATTCTGTCATATGATTGTTGCTCTAATATTATTGTAAATAATAGCTGTTCCATACAATTGTAAATACTTCACAACACCCTTCCCAGATCTTACCCCCTTTCAGTTTCCTGAACTCTATTACTGTAGTGGTTAACTCTATTCACTCACACACTACAACTATTTACTTTCCTTTACTCTCACCTTACCTCAGAAACTGACCTCCCACAACCTCACTGCTTTCTAGATCCAACTCACAATCCTTCCCTCCCCAACAAGAGTCTTATCTTCTGTCCATCCTTTCAAAAAGTGGCTAGTTGGGTTGAAGATTACGGTTGACACTACACATAGCCTAAAGATCTCCTATCTTTTCTCTACCAGCTGCTATTGTAAATATCATAGAATACTCCCCTGCTGTCATGAACCATTTTGCCTCCCCCTCCAACTGATCACAATAAAAAGAATAGGTAGAAGCGGTGAACACCAAAATACCCACTGGAAGGTGAACACCAACAACAAGGGAACCACCAACAGACAACAACAGAAGAAGATGAAGCAGGGAGTGGAAACCGTACAAACATCAATCCAGGACCTATCTGGAAATACAACTAAACAGTGGAGAAACTACCCAGGGCAAACAACTGAACAAGAGCAAAAGAGAACCCTCAAAACCTTGTACACATGGAAGAACTAGCTCCAACACAACCTGCCCTCACCAGCACAACAAATTAAAACAAGTGGTAGACAGAGAGACCATCAGTTAACCAGCAGGTGGGAAGGACCCACAAAAGAAAGACCCAAAACCCAAAGACAAACACAAAGCCAACTTAAATGACAGCCCAAGACTAGTAAGCTTGGGAGATCAAGGAGATTACACCACTGAATCTCACAGGTATTCTACCACAGAAGCTCACACCATAAACCCAGGGAGTCAGAACAGATCAATTTAAGAAGCTGAGGCTAACAAGAAGAGTCTCACAAACAATGGGAAGACAAAGAAACAATTCCCAAACAAAAGGAAAGGAAGAAACCTCAGTAAGAACGCTAGATGAAATAGAGGCAAGTCAGCTATCAGATATTGAATTCAAAGCACTGGTTATCAGGAAGTTCAAAGAGTTCACAACGAGCTACCAGAAACTATAGGGGAACTACAATGAACTCACTGAAAACTATATCAACATGAAAAATAAATAGAAACTATCATCTAGGGCCAAGAGGAAATGAAGAATAAAATTTCTGAACTGAAGAACACAGTGGAAGGAATCAAAAGCAGGATAGATGAAGCAGAAGATCAGATCAGTGAGTTGGAGGACAAAGTAGAAAAAAATCACAGAAAGAGCAAGAAAAGGAAAAGGGGCTCAGAAAGAATGAAAAGAGATTAAGAGAAATGCAAGACAATATGAAATGTAATAATATCCGGAAAACAGGGATACCAGAAGGAGAAGAAGAACAAGGGATAGAAAACCTATTTGAAAAAGTAATGATGGAAAACCTCCCTAATTGATGAAAAAGTCACACAAATCCAGGAATCACAGAGAGTCCCAATCAAGAGGAATTCAAAGAGGCCCACTTCAATACATATCATCATTAAAATGGCAAAATTCCAAGACAAAGAGAGAATCTTAAAGGCAGCAAGAGAGAAAAAGGAAGTAACATACAAGGGAGCCCCAATAAGGTTAGCTACTGACTTCTCAATAGAAACACTCTAAGCAAGAAGAGAATGGCAAGAAATATTCCAAGTAATGAGAACCAGAGGCCTGCAACCAAGGCTACTTTACCCAGCAAGGCTCTCAATTAAGATAGAAGGCCAAATAAAGAGCTTCCAAGACAAAAGAAGTCTAAAAGAATATGCCTCCACCAAACCAGCTCTGCAAGAGATGTTATAAGGACTGCTTTAAAGGAAAGGAAGAAAAAGAGAGAGATAGAGAGGAACACAGGTACAAAAATGGCAATGAATAAGTACCTATCAATAATGACCTTAAATGTAAATGGCTTAAATGCTCCAGTCAAAACACATAGAATAGCTGAATGGATAAGAAAGCATGACCCACACATATGCTGCCTACAAGAGATGCACCTCAGGACAAAAGACCTACACAGACTAAAAGCGAAGGGCTGGAAAAAATTTTCCAAGCAAACAGACAGGAAAAAATCTGGGGTAACAGTACTCTTATCAGACAAAATAGACTTTAAAAAGAGGGCCATAAAGAGAGACCCAGAAGGTCACTTTACAATACTCAAGGGGAGAATCCACCAAGAAGACATAAACATTGTAAATATATATGCACCCAAAGTAGGAGCACCCAAATATATAAATAAAATATTAGAGGACTTCAAGAAAGATATCGACAGCAACACAATTATAGTAGGAGATTTTAACACCCCACTGTCAAAAATGGACAGATCTTTCAAACAAAATATCAACAAATATATTGTGGCATTGAACAATGTCCTAGATGAAATGGACTTAACTAATATATAGAGAGCCCTTCATCCCAAAGAAGCTAAATACACATACTTTTCAAATGCACAGGGAACATTTTCAAAGATAGATTACATGATAGGACACAAAACAAGCCTCAATAAATTCAAGAATATTGAAATCATACCAAGCATTTTCTCCGACCACAAGGGACTAATACTGAAAACCAACCCCAAAGGAAAAAACCCAAAACAATAAAAATCATGGAGATTGAATAGCATGCTATTAAACAACAAATGGGTCAAGAATGAAATTAGAGAAGAAATCAAAAAGTTTCTGGAAACAAATGAAAATAAACTCACAAAAACCCAAACTTATGGGACACAGCGAAAGCAGTCCTGAGAGAGAAGTTCATAAAAATACAGGCCTACCTATATAGATAAAAACATTTCAAACAAACAACCTAACCCTATGCCTGCAAGAACTCAAGGAACAACAACAAAGACAGCCCAGAGCAAGTAGAAGAAAGAAAATAACAAAGATCAGAGCAGAATTAAATGACATAGAGACTAAAAGCACAATTCTAAGGATCAATGAATCCAGAAGCTGGTTCTTTGAAAGATAAACAAAATCGACAAGCCTTTAAGCAGGCTCATCAAGAAAAGAAGAGAGAGGACCGAAATAAATACAATCAGAAATGAAAGAGGAGAGATTACAACTGACACGACAGAAATACAAAGGATTGTAAGAAATTACTATGAAGAACTGTACACCAAGACACTTGAGAATCTAGGTGAAATGGACAAATTTCTAGAAAAATATAATCTTCCAAAACTCAGTGAAGAAGAAGAAGAAACCTGAACAGACCAATAACAGCAGATGATATTGAAGCAGTAATCAAAAAACTCCCATCACACAAAAGCTCTGGACCAGATGGTTTCACAGGAGAATTCTACAAAGCAATTAAGGAAGAGCTAACTCCTATCCTTCACGGACTATTCCAAAAAATCCAAAATAATGGAAGACTCCCAAACTCTTTTTATGAAGCCAGCATCATCCTAATTCCAAAACCAGATAAAGACACAACAAGGGAGAGCATCCTCAACAGCTGCCACAGAAGCAGCCTCCTCTCCTACCCTTTTCCTCCTCCTCCTCCCACCGCTGCCAGCACTGCCACTGCTGCTGTGTCTCCCATCCCCTTTCGTCCTCCTTCTTCGCCCAGTTCCTGCTCTTCCTCCCAGCCCCGGCTTGGCTGTGAAGGGCAGAACCTTCAGCAGCAAGACCCCTCTCGCCCTCACCACGAGAGGCTGGAACAGCCCAGTATTCCAGCCTTTCTGAGCTCATTTTGAATCTCAATTTTGTTCTTCAATATATCTGAAATCCCTTCCAGCTTCAAATCATCTCCAGACGTATGTTCTTGCTCAAAGTGAACAACTTTAATCTAACCAAGAGAAAACATCAGACAAATCTCGATAGAAAGAAACTACAAAATAATTGGCTTGGACTTGTGATTATCAGGGTCAGAAAGACAAAGACTGAGGAACTGTCACAAATTAGAGGAAGCTAAGAATACATGACAACAAACACCATATGAGATTCTGGATTAGACTCTGGAACAGAAGAAGGATATTGTGGAAAACTGGGAAAATTGGAATAAGATCTATAGATTAGTTAAAGTATTGTATTAATGTTGCCGCCAAGATGGAGGCATAGGTGGATGTGCCGTGACTTCTCACACAACCAAGTTTAGAGACAACTAAATATTAGCAACAGAAAACACAGCCAGAACACGGAAAATTGAACTTTTCGGAAGTCCGTTAACAACAAATTCTTCAGCCTGACCCATAAGGGGCGAAACCAGCAGCTGGTGAGGGGTTGCACAGGAGGACTCGGTCAGACGGACTCAGGCGCGCGGAATCCAGGCGCAGGGTTGGACGTAGTGAGCGACTGAGTGAGCCACCAGGCGAGCAACCGCAGAGGAGACAGCAGGGAAGCGGTGCTGCGTGTTGACTATGGTCGCCCATTTGTGCGCGAGCGGACAGGCGAGGGAGTGGGCGGTTGGACCGGGGCCCAGCGGTCCCCGTGGCTAGTGGCAGTAGAGGGCACCGCCATTTCCCCGCTCTGACCACACCCCCCATACAGTGTCACAACCCAGCAACCTGGGAGTCCAAGGCACCGCTTCTCACACTTAAAGGGCCAGAACAGACCAAAAATGTCACAAGATCTCAAAGCCCCAGAGCCCATAGATCTAAGCGATGAAGAAATAGCAAAACTCTCAGACGCACAGTTTAAAACACTGGTCATCAGGATCCTCACAGAACTGGTTGATTATAGCCACAAATTAGACAAATATATGAAGGCGAAACTAATTGAAATGAATGGAATTGCACAGGACACCAATAGCAATGAAAAGGAAACTGGGACTCAAATCAATGGAGTGGACCAGAAGAAAGCAAATAATGGCCAGACAGAAAAGAGTCAGGAAGCAAGAATTCAAAGAAATGAGGAGAGTCTTAGGAACCTCCAGGACATCTTTAAACGCTCCAACATCCGAATTATAGGGGTACCAGAAGGGGGAAAGGCACAGCCACCAGTGGAAAACTTATTTGAACAAATAATAAAGGAGAATTTCCCCAATCTGGCAAAGGAAATAGACTTCCAGGAAATCCAGGAAGCTCAGAGAGTACCAAAGAAGTTGGACCCAAGAAGGAACACACCAAGGCACATCATAATTACATTAGCCAAAATTAAAATGAAGGAGAGAATCCTAGAAGCAGCAAGAGCTAAGGGGACAGTAACCTACAAAGGAGTCCCCATCAGACTGTCAGCAGATTTCTCAAAAGAGACATTACAGGCAAGAAGGGGCTGGAAAGAGGTATTCCAAGTCATGAAATCCAAAGACCTACAACCAAGATTGCTGTATCCAGCAAAACTTTCATTTAGAATGGAAGGACAGATAAGGTGCTTCTCAGATAAGATCAAATTCAAGGAGTTCATCATCACCAAGCCCTTATTATATGAAATGTTAAAGGGACTTATCTAAGAAAAAGAAGTTAAAGAAACATGAACAGTGAAAGGACAGCGAACTCACAGTTATTAACAAGCACACCTAAAACAAAAGCAAACTAAAAGGACAGCTAGATCAGGAGTGGAAACATAGAAATGAAGATCTCAAGGAGGGTTAGCAACAGGGGAGTGGGAGGAGGGAGATGGGGGGGAGAAGGTACAGAAAATAAGTAGCATAGACAGTAGATAGAAAATAGATGGGGGGGCAAGAATAGCATGGGAAATATAGAATTTAAAGGACTTGAGACACATGGTCATAAACTAAAGGGAGGGTAATGGTGTGGATGGAGGGGTAGGGTGGAGGGGAATGAAGGGGGGAATAGAACAACCGTAACAGCATAATCAATAAAAAAATTTTTTAAAAAAAGACACAACAAGAAAAAAAATTTCAGGCCAATATTGCTGATGAAATAGATGCTAAAATCCTCAACAAAAATATTGGCAAACCACATCCAACAATACATTTAAAAAGATTATACACCATGACAAAGTGGGATTCATCCCAGGGATGCAAGGATGGTTCAATATTTGCAAATCAGTAAATGTAATACATCACATAAACAAAAACAAAGACAAAAATCACATGATCATATCAAAAATGTGGAAAAAGCTTTTGATAAGTACAACACCCATTTAGGATAAAAACACTCAGCAAAGTGGGAATCGAGGGAGCATTCCTCAACATAATAAAGGCCATATATGAGAAACCTATAGCCAACATCATACTCAATGGGCAAAAACTAAAATATTTTCCACTAAGATCAGGAACAAAGACAAGGTTGTCCACTTTCACCACTTCTATTCAATATAGTATTGGAAGTTTTAGCCATAGTGATCAGACAAGAAAAGGAAATAAAAGGCATCCAAATTGGAAAGAAGGAAACAAAACTGTTACTGTTTGCAGATGATATGATAGTGCACATGGAAAATCCTACAGACTCTACCCAAAAATTGCTCCAATTAATTAATAAATTTGGCAAAACAGCAGAATACAAAGTCAATATCCAGAAATCAAAGGCATTTTTGTATACCAGCAATGAAACAGCAGAAGCAGAAATCAAGGAAAAAAGTCCCATTTAATATAGCAAAAACAAAAATAAAATACCTAGGAACAAACTGAGCCAAAGAAGTAAAAGACTTATATGCAGAAAACTACACAACGCTGAAGAAAGAAATCAAGGAAGACACAAACAAATGGAAACATACACCCTGTTCATGGATTGGAAGAACTGACATCATCAAAATGTCCATACTACCCAAAACAATTTACAGATTCAATGAAATACCTATTAAAGTACCAATGCCATATTTCACAGACATAGAACAAACACTTCAAACATTTATATGGAACCATAAATGACCCCAAATAGCTGCTGCAATTTTGAGAAAGAAGAGCAAAGTAGGAGGGATCACAATACCTGATATCAAACTGTATTACAAGGCCACTGTAATCAAAACAGCCTGGTACTGGCATAAAAACAGGCACATAGACCAATGGAACAGAACAGAGAGCCCAGAAATCAACCCAACTCTCTACAGTCAATTAATATTCGACAAAGGGGGCAGTAACATAAAATGGAGGAAAGATAGCCTCTTCAACAAATGGTGTTGGGAGAACTGGACAGCTATGTGCAAAAAAAATGAAACTTGAGCACCAACTTACACCATACACCAAAATATATTCAAGGTGGATAAAAGACTTAAATATAAGCCGTGACACCATTAAAGTCCTAGAGGAGAACATTGGCAAGAAAATCTCAGATATTTCATGCAGCAACATTTTTACCAATATGTCCCCTAGAGCAAGGAATATAAAGGAAAGAATAAACAAATGGGATCTCGTCAAAATAAAAAGCTTCTGTGTGGCTAAAGAAAACAGTATTAAATTAAGAAGACAACCAACTGTATGGGAAAACATATTTGCCAATGATACCTCAGACAAAGGTTTAATCTCCAAAATATACAAAGAACTTAAACAACTCCACTCTAAGAAGACAAGCAACCTGATTAAAAAAATTAATCGATTAATGTTTTCCCATTAAAAAATGGGAAAAGGACTTGAACAGACACTTCTCCAAGGAGGACATACAGAGGATCCAGAGACATATGAAAAGGTGCTCAATATCACTAGCTATCAGAGAGATGCAAATTAAAACCACAATGAGATACCACTTTATACCAGTTAGAATGGCCATAATAAAGCAACAAACAACAGGTGCTGGAGAGGTTGTGGAGAAAAGGGGACCCTAGTTCATTGTTGGTGGGACTGCAGACTGGTACAACCACTATGGAAAACAGTATGGAATTTTCTAAGAAAACTAAAAATGAATCTGCCTTTTGACCCAGCAATTCCACTGCTAGGATTATATTCTAAGAACCCTGAAACACCAATCCAAAACAACCTATGCACCCCGATGTTCATAGCAGCACAATTTACAATAGCCAAGAGTTCAAAGCAACCTAGGTGCCCATCAGTAAATGAATGGATCCAAAAACTATGGTACATATACACAATGGAATTCTATACAGCAGAAAGAAAGAAGGAGCTCCTACACTTTGCAACAGCATGGATGGAACTGGAAAGCATTATGCTGAGTGAAATAAGCCAGGGGTTGAAAGACAAATACCGTATGATCTCACCTTGAACAGGAACCTAAACAACAAAACAAACAAGCAAGGAAAATATAACCAAAGATGTGAAACAGAAAACAGGCTGACAGTGACCAGAGGAGAGAGGGGAGGGAACTTCAGGGGAAAGGGAGAAGGATTTACAGGAACACATGGACAAGAACTAAGAAGGGTGGAAATGAGAGGGAGGTGGGGAGGGGTGGGTGGATGGACTGAGATGGGAATAAAAGACAGAAAACTGTACTTGAACAACTCAATTAAAAAATGCTACTCCTTTTATGACTTGACTTACATGTTGCTTTTCTTGAGGATTTCCCTTTTGTCACTATTAGTTTTACTCAAATACATATCAGAGTTGACAATTCTGAGACAATTTTCCCAGTTACTTGGTAGATCCTTTTAATTTTTTTTAAAAAACAACTATTCATGTTGCATTGTTTAATTTTTCATCTTCAGGGATTCCATTTACAAATATGTTGGATCTTCCTTGACTGTATTAATAAAAAAATTCCTTCTCTCACTTTTTCTTTTACTTTTTTTCTAAATTTATTTAGAGTACCTTATTTAGTTTTTATTCAAACCTATCCCTTCTACATATCTTGTAATTAGTATTTATTTCTGATGACTTTATTTCTTATTTTTCCTAAATTCAATCATTTTTTATTCATTTCTTCCCATTTTATGTTCATTGGTACTGTTTAAAAATTTCTGATACAAGCTATTTATTCATGTGCTTGTACATTCTTCTGCATGGGATTATGCATCACAGTTCCCTTTTGTGTCCTAGTTTATTAGGGTTGAAGCTGTGGGATTTTCTTCACCCCAGAAAATTATGTTCACATGTTCTATTTTTTTAGAACCTTTGTATATATAAATTGCTTGTATTCTAGCACTTCTGTTTGTAGTGTGACAGTTTGGGGTAGTTTCAAAAATTTCTAGTCCAAATCCACTTTTTTGTCAGTGTTAAAACATCCAATCTCTTAAATAAATGACTTTTTTGAGGAGGGGCGGTGAAAGGTTATGTCCTTCAAATATTTCAAATTTTATCTTACAGGATCATGAACTTCCCCCTCCTTGCTCTTTTTCTCTTTACCACGCAGTCTCTAAAATGTGCTTCTTATTTCCTCTCTCCTCTTCTCTTCCCAAATGCTGCCTTTCCAAGGTTGCCTTCTTAGGGGCCTCCCTTACCTTTAACTACCCTTCATTAACTCAGTGCTCAAAATTACCAGGGCTCTTTTTTTGGGTACTTCCTTACAAAAATTGACTTTCTGCTGTTGATTTTGGTTCTATTTTAGGCCCTTTACTTCCCTCTTCTCTCTTCCACAGTTTTTTAAACCCATCTTGCTTTCTGCAAAGACTTGTGGTAGAGACCTGAGAAATAGCTCCACTAAAAAATGTTGTTTATATTTCTACTTATGGACATTTTGAAGTATGTAATTTCTCTGACTTATAATTATACTAAAAGTGTAGGATTTGTGCGGTTATATTCCTTCCTCTACTTCAGGAGCTGGCAAACTATGGCTCCCAGGCCCGATCTGGCACATCACAGTTTTTGAAATGCAGTCATGCTTATTAGCTTATTCATTTTTATGGCTGTTTTCACACTACAATAGCAGAATAAATTAGTTTTGACAGAGACTCTGTGGCCAACAGGGCCTAAAATCTTTACTGTCTGTCCCTTTACAGAATAAGTTTGGTGACCCCAATCAGCAAGTATGGCCAAGTAGATTGATTATATAAGTTTTTGCAGATGTTAGGAGATTCAAACTTAGGTTCATGCCATTAACTTGACTATTCAGACATTCTCCTAGAGAACTGAATTTTAAAAATTCTATTTCCTTAAAATTATATAGCTTTAAGAGCCTTAAAAATGAGATGCTAAAACAAAGCAATACCACCTATAACCCTACTTTCTTCAGGCACTAGATGAAGTGTAACGTTTCTAAATGCCTACTGCAAAGTGGGCACCTGGAACTTTGCATGGATTATAGTGTTTCAGACAAAAACTCAGGAAAGATTTCATTATTATTTCTCTTTCCACAGATGAAGGTGGTAGTACTCAGGAAGACTGTTTACCTTGTTCAAGGTCTTTTTACTGATAAATAGAAGAATTGATATCCCAACTGAGGCTTCTCCTGTTCTAAACCCTATATTCTATCAGATCTCTTATTAATTCTTGAATGTCATTAGGCAAATCATGCAGCTAGTTCACGTAAATCTCAAGCATGCAAAATGCACTTCACGCACACTACTTTTCTGTTTGAACTTTCTCCTATTCCTGTTTAATTTTAACCATTTAATTTCACACCACACCCTCCCAACCCCTTTATTCTTGTGCCTAACTTCTATGAAAGACAACTGTGCCTATGTGGAGGGACACCAAATCAAACGTTCTCATAATTTTCTGTCAACAACTCAACCATAACAGGAAAATTGCCCCCTGGGAATCCATCCATCTTTCTCAGCAGAAACTACCAAATTAGACTTCTGCTTTGGTCTAAGTGTAAGACTCTGAAAGCTAGAATGATTATAAAATACATTTGGGTCTTCTTGTGTCACATATTGCCAACCCATCCAACTATAGCTCCAAGGTCAAATCTGGCACATCATCTCTTTTTGAAATAAAGTTACACTTATTTGTTTATGCATTTTTACTTGCTTTCACACTTCGTTAGCATAATAAATTAGTTGTGACAGAGAATCTATGGCCTACAATGCCTAAAATACTTACTGTCACAAATGAAAACAAATAAGGATGGTGTACATACACACACACACACACACACAAACACAAACACACATACAGTACGTACTGGCATGCCAGAGCAAAATATGGCTGCACTTTCGTCAGAGGCTCCTGGAATTGTGACATTAGACCACTTAGAATATATGCCCCCACGACAAAGTAACCAGCAGTAAAATGTGCATGTGTGTGTCCTGATGATTTGCTTGGTGTTATTTGTAATGTACACTTTCTATTTCAAAACAGTCTTCCTGTATCTGTTCCTTGCTCCATCTTAAGTATATGTTCCCCTAGGTTTTCCCTCTCTTTATGAAAAATAACCTACAGAGTCAATTCTTATTGCACAGGACAATTTCATATGAAAGAGAGTTTGGTATTTTTTAAACTAATTTTTACTCCCAAATTTTTGCACATCAAAATTTTCTCTGAGCACACAGGGTTCTTCTGGTTAAAACACTTTTCTCTCTTTTTCTTTTTTCTTTTCTTCCTCCCTCCCTCCCTCCCTCCCTCCCTCCCTCCCTTCCTTCCTTCTTTCCTTCTATTTTTAGCTTTTCAGAAGTCAATATCCAAGTGTTCTGATATTTTTCAAAGTTGTTTTTGGACTTCAGGGAGTTTACATAAAATCCTGCTTCCCTGATTCCTTCACAATTAGTTTCCCTGTAGTAGTCTTTCCACAGATACTGTTTTAGACATGTTTTACTCAGGATATGTTTTGCTTAAGGTGGAAAGCAAAAAGATCTAACAGGCCTGCCATTTGGGGATGGTGATTTATTCAATAATAGGAGTGACAATAAACTCAATAATTTCTGTGTTTAAAAATTCTGTTTGATTCTGGGGTCTCATAGGTGACTCACACTCTCCAAAGGGATTGAAGAACCTTTCACACACATACACACACACAGATATTAAATATTTGAATAATATATTTCTAACTCTTTTTAACAAAGACAACTACAGGCCCAGTGAGCCCATCATAATATTTTGTAAATTTTTGTTTACAGTTATTCAGGGAATCATATTGCTTTTTCAAAAAACAACTCTGATTAGCTCAGAGAAATACATTTGAGATTTAATGTGTGGCATCTCTCTTCTCAGGAGGCACAAGCTTGAGATCATACTTGGCAGGTAACTCCATGTAAGCAGTAAATAAAACAAAGACCACTGTTTAAAACTGGCACATAGGAGTCTGATGGGAATTGTGGTATACTTAAATAGCATATTGAAGATGATGGTGTCTTGCCCCTTTACATAAGGTAGTTCCTGATTGAAAGGAAAGTACTTTGAAAGCAGTTGAAGACCTCTCAGGTGTCTGCTACTAAGTACAAAAAGAACTTGAAACAAAATATTAAGCTGTCAGGTCTAAAAGGAGTGTCGTAGCTCTCATAAGGGTCTAAGCCTCAACTAAAGGATGGTTTATGGACTCTGAGACTAGGCTTGAATAAGAACGCTAAGTAGAAAGTGTGTCTTTTTTCTTCTCTCAATTGAAGCACTTCATTCATTAATTTCTGCCCATATTTTGCTTGCCTAAAATTATAATATATGAAATAAGTGGTAAGTATTAATCATGGAGATAATTTATGGGGGAAGATTATTGGAAGGCACCAAGTTAATAAAATTAGAAGGAGCTGTGTAGTACATTTAGAAAGAAACAGTTTAGACTAACTTTGGGAAGGAAAGAGTTAAACAAGATAAAGCAGTTCACTGTCCAGTAGTTTGCTTTTTTTTTTTTTTTAACCACAGGAATGAGGGTGGTCAAGAGTATAGCAAGATTCTAATTAGATAGATGTAAAGATATTTGTCAAAGCTGCATTGAGCATATTCCCCTTTTGGATATCTGTAAAAGGTGAACCTTACTTTAAAATAAGAATAAAATATAAAAAATACATGCAATTGAAATAAGAAGTAAAACGCATGAAGACTTCACGGAGCCGGAGAGACCCCAACCAAGGGAAGACAATGCCATCAGACAAAAGAATATGACTTACAAAAGGAAAAAAATGGAGCAAGTTTAGCCTGTTTGCTTGCAGTTTCCATCACTGCTGATATTTTGTTTCACCTGCTACCAGTCAGAGGCATGATTAATAATAAATAGCATAATTATATGTCCATGTTGTCTCACCTGATCTGTTTTCACTTTGGTGATTGAAAAGAAAACCTAGAAATCAGAAATCCGGGGCCTGGGGAAAGATGTATATTTAACTGAGGCTTTGCCTAAGGTTCAAGGCAATATCCACAGCCCCCTTCTGGGAATGCTTGCATTTCTCCAGCAGTTTGAGAAAACTCTGAGAAGGGGCACTGAACAAAGTCAAGAAAATATCACAGCAAGGTTTAGAGGAAAATATTATTTTTGATACATCAGACATCATTGTAAGCCCTGGTTCTACCATTTCTTCACTCAGCTGACTTTGTATCTCTGAGCAAGCAACACTAAGAGAAGTCCTTCAATGTGAAGGAAATAATGTTACAAACTCAGATTTATGCAAAGAAGGGAAGAGCATTGACAAATGGTAAAGGTTCAAGTAAAATATTTTATCATTCTTATTCTTAATTTATCTAAGCAATAACTTTTTAAAATAGCAAAAGTAATACACTGAATAATCATAGAATATGGGTAAGTTAACAAATGACAGCACTGTCAGAGGGAATGGGGGAAGAAACTGGGGGTACTCCACTATGAGGTGCCTACACTACACATGAAGCAAAACAGGGTTATTGAGGAGGGCTTAGATGATTTGTAAGATATATACTGTGAACACTAGGGCAATCGTCAAATTTGTTTAAAGTATAATTGATATACTAAAAGGAGATAAAGTTGATTAATATAAATGCTCAGTTAAAACAAAATGCAGAAAAAGATGCCTCTGGCAAGAATTATAAGAGTTACAAATATGGTTGATATTAATCCAAATATTTCAATAATTATTTTATGTAAATGGTTTATATATATATATACATATATATATCAATTAAAACACAGAGATTGTCAGAGTAGACTTAATAAATAAGATCCAACTATAGGTTGTCTACAAGCATCTCACTTTAAATATAAAGACAGAAAGATTAAAACTAAAGGGATAAAAATAGATATAATGGGCTAACATTAATCCAAAAAAAGCTGAAGTAGCTATATTAACTTCATACAAAATGATTTCAGAACAAGAACGTTATTATGGACAAATAGGGCATTACACAATATTTAAGAAATAAATTCTAAAAAATAAATAGCATTTACCAATGTATAAACACCAAAAACAGTGCTGGAATATGAGACAAAAGCTGACAGAATTTAAAGGATAAATAGACCAATTCACTGTTGTAGTTGGAGACTTGATAGATGTAATTGACAGAACAACCAGGCATAAAATCGATAAGGATATGTTTGACTTGAATAGTGCAGTCATCAAACTGATCTAATTCCCATTTATAAAATACTACATCCAGCAACAGTACATGGGGCATGCACCAAGACAGACCACATTATGGGCCTAAAACATGTCTTAAAAATGTATAAGAATAAAAATTATACATAGCATATTCTCAGACTACAAAAGAATTAAACTAAAAGTCAATAAGAGAAATCTATCTGTACAATCACCAAATAGTATTTAAAAATTAAAGAATATACCTCTAAAGTACATTTCTGCACATTGTTCAAGAAAAAAGTCTTAAAGGGAAATACTTTGAACTAAATAAAAATAAAAATGCAATTTAACATTTGTGGGAGAAAGTGAAAACAGCCCTTAAAAGGAAACATATAGCATTAAATAAATACTTTAGAAAAGAATGAAGATCTAAAATTAATATGCTAACCTTGAACTATAGAAAATAAGACAAAGAGTAACAATTTAGGCTTAACACAAGCAGAAGAAATAATAAAATTAGAATAGAAATATATGAAATTGAAAATAATAAAATTATACAGAAAATCAAGGAAGTCTAAGGCTGTGTTTTTTTTTACAAAAATAACAATAATAACTTCAAGCCAGACTAACAAGAGATAGAGACAGGGGGCCACAAGCTGCCAGGACCAGAAGTAAGAGTAGTGATAACTAGTGATTCAGTGGGAATTAATAGGATAAACAGGGAATCCTATGAACACTATAAAGTATCCTATTCTTGCCTTCATTCAGGCAACAGCTGAGTTTTCTCCATAGCCAGTAAACTGGATTGTTTTTGTGAAACTGGAGCAAAATTTAAAATTATTTTTTAACTTTTTAATTTACAAACTATGTTCTTCAACCTCAGGATAAAATCAATAGTCTTGAAAGCCGAGGACTTGGATTGCAAAAAATTAACTTCATCATTAAAAAAAAACTATATTTGAATTTAAAAAAATACTAAAAGCATGAAGAACATAAGACATAAATTTTGTACCATAAGTGACAGTGTTAGGAAATCTGCATGGTGTTGTAAGAGCCATAGAAAAAGTTCCACTAACTGGAGGGAGCAAGGAAAGGTTTTTCATTACTGAAGAATCTGAGGAAATGTGGCCAGTGTTGTGAGGAAAGGAAAGTGCTGTGATCATTTCCTTCTGAGGATGACCGCCAGCATGAGGGATCTGAGAGTCCTCAGGAAAGTTCAGGAGGATCTTAGAGAGTTGGCATGTTTCACAGAGAAGTCTTGGCCCAGTGTACTGCCAGGCATATTAGTTTTCTATCACTATTGTAATAAATTACCACAAATTGAGTGGCTTAAAACAACACACATTTATTGCCTTGCAGTTCTGTGGGTTAGAAGTCCAACATGGGTCTCATTGGAACAAATGTGAGGTGTTGGCAAGGCTGTGTTCCTGTCTGGAGGTAGTAAATAAGTTTATCAAAAAAATAAGTAAGTTACATCTTCATTCACCTAAATGAGGTGACTAAAAAGTTTGTTTTCACTTTGCAAACATTAGCTCTGAAGTCAAATCAACTAGAACAAAATCTCAGCTCCCCTGTTTTCTAGCTGTGTGACCTTGAGAATGTAATACAATGCCTCTAAACCTCGGTGTGTTCATATCTAGTAAAACAACTTTATAAGCTACATAGTAGAAAATTGAAACTCTGGGGGCCTGGCTTGTTGTAACCAAGTATAGAAGACGGCTAAAGGAATTATTCTGCTGAAAGAAAAAACATAGAGATTAGAACAAAACAATAAATACAGAAAAATATAAGCAAAGAAACATGGCAGGAGGACAGGGTCTAGCTTTGACTTTTAGAATCAGAAACACCTAATACTGAATTTCAAATTGTGTTACCATGATGACTGATTCCACATTCTCAATACCATGAGTAAAGTCTTTGTGTGAATGGTTTATTTGATACTAATTTAATTAAGTTTTTAATGCAAGGTAGAACAGAGACAAACAAAATGACAAAAATAATCTTTAAACTCAACTAATTCAGAGGAAACAGCTGAAAACCACAGAGAAATACAAGAACATATAAGCCCCTAGCAACCAGCAAAGATTCTACAAGGAGTTCACACTTCCACAGGGAACAAAATAAGAGGTTTACAAATCATTTCTACAGCAATAACCACCCCTTCATCTCCGAACTCTAACCTCCTCTTCGTATTTCTCTATAGCCATTCTATTTTCCCATGTGTTTTTATTTGTGTATTGCCTGTGCGCCTTCCCTCCCCAGTGTAAGTATCATGAGGACACTTCTTGTTCACTATTGTGACTGTAACAGTGTCTGGAATGTACCAAGAGTTCAAAAAAATTTTGGATGATTAAAGAAATGCTTGTATATTTGGGTCTCAGGTTGTAAGAATACATTGGCTAACCTCTGAGTTGCACATGTAAATAATTGCAAGACAAAAAGCAGACCAACACTGGCTGATAACACAGAGAGTATGTGTCAGGCGATTAAGAAAGACCAGGGATTGGAAGAGGAGATGGAACGTGGGAAAGAACCACAGGAAGGGAGGACTATGGATTGATTGGTACTTGGGTGGAAATTCAAGTTGGGAAATAAAATTCTGTTAAGGTAGTTCTATTAATCAGCTATTATAACAATAATGCTATATAAAAATCCACCCCAAAATACAGCTGCATGCAGCAACAAGCATTTACTACTTGCTCACACATGTGCAGGTTGGCTGATGTTTAACTGATCTAGCTAGACTCAGCTGAGCTTACCTGCTGACCAGAAATTCAGTTCATGACTTCTCAATGCATTTCTCATTCTTTCAGAATGAGTGGATCACCTGGTTCACATTTTTATAACTAGGAAAGGAAAGAATTCAAAGAGCATTAATTAAAATCACAGTAAAAGTCTTAAGGCCTAGGCTGAGAATGAGCACTTTCTTGTTTTCTATCAATATTCCGTTGACCAAAGAAAATCACATGGCCAAACCCAATATCAGTGTTGTAGGAAAGTATGCTCCTTTTATGGAATTGCAAGAGGAGACAAGGGGAAGGGTGGTAAGTACTTGCTGCACAATATTCTAATCTCCTACAGCGCACTAACCGATAATAAACCAAGAAATTTCTGTACCTTAACACAGGTTTATTTCTTACTCACATTACAGTTCAGTGTAGATGAGTGATACGACACTGCACTGTCATTCAGAGACCCAGGGGTTTTCCATTCAATAGCTATGCCATCCTCTCGATGTCATCTTCCAGAAATGTCCTATTCAATAGAATAGCCACTATCCATGTGTGGCCACTGAGCATGTGAAATGAGAATTTAGTCTGGATTGAGATTAGCTATAAGCATAAACAAACACTGGATTTTAAAGATGTGGTATAAAAAGAAAATAAACCATCTTTTAAATAATTTTATATAGATTATATTGTGAAATAATCATATATTGGATATATTGTGTTAAATATGTTGGTGAATTTATTTCTTTTTACTGTTTTTAATGTGTCCCTTGGAAAATTATAAATTACATATGTGCTTGCTTAAACAGCACTGCTCCTGGACCAGCCACCCAACCAGGAAATTAAAGTAATAGTGGAGGGACTTCACCAGAAATTTCACCGGCCAGCCCAAAGACAGCATGCATCACTCTGGATTCCATTGGCCAGAACTATCACGTGCTGGGTGTGACAGTTAGGAAAGTGGGGATTCCAGAAAGAAGAGTAGAATACAAATATTGGTGAGCACTTTAATTAATTCCTCATTTGCCATACTGCCTCAAGCATCCAAAAGTAAATTACTCTCCATAAATCAGGAAAAAAAAACTTTGGATGCGGGCCAAGTTGCAAGATGTTGCTCTGTAGAAGGAGAAGGAAATAGAATAGAGATCATAATAGAAGATCCATTATAAATGGGGAGAAAACTAATCATTAAAGAAAAAAATCATGAAGGCACTCAGAGAAAGTAAATAATGACCTAGGAACACAGGAAATTCAGACATTAAGACTCAAGAGCTCTGGCTTTGAGATTGTTGTTCTTCCCTCCCTTAGATTTTCCTTCCAACCCCAATTGTTAATGGGAACAGAGATTCTGTGAAATCTTTGTTACTAATATGCAACCTCCAGATTCAGTTTTAGGTTATGCAAATGCACAAAATATGCCATATACTTATTTCATATTTAAATTTTCTTTTCTAAATCTTGTACTTAGAATGCTGGTGATTAAAAAAAATTAAGAATGCTGGTGAGAGGACTGTGCTGTGACCTAGTCAGTTCTCTATAGCACCGGTGTCAGGTAGTAAGTGAGGAAATGCAATAATCTTGAGTTTGTGATTCAGTGGGCTTGTGGGAGGGAAATGCCTGAGGCTGGTTTTTACATAATGACTCAGAGACATGGTGTCAACACACTCAAATGTCTCTGCTCAGTCAGAAACTCTTTTCTTCTTAATACAATTTCTATGAAGTTTACTAAACTTCAAAGAAACATAATTCTACAATATTTATTCCAGCAGAACATATACTGCCGTGAAACAGTGTGCTTGGTGAGTCTGCAAATTTGTCTCTCCCTGCTCTCTGTCACTGTCTTGCTGAGTTTTGGTGAAGTTATTCTCAAGCCACTTTTTAATGACAGACAATGGCCTTTAGCAAACTAGTGCTTAATTCTTACATCTTTTTCGACACATTCTTTGAGAAAGGGACAGCATTGCTTTTTTCTGTTTTTACAGCTATCTTAATACAAAAGTAAAACTGACTGTGAAATATAATTTTAAATTGTCTTTTATCTCTCTGTTTGTTTCATTTGGGAGAAGTTTACTTTAGCGTGCAATAGTAGTCTACTCCAAAACAACTTTATTCTTCAGGCCTTTCCTGTATGTCTTGTGGATCATGTTTCACACATGTCTCCCTTGCTTAGCACTACCTATTTTCCCTTTCTTGGACAATAGGACAATTCTAAACTGAAAACATTTAGCATTTGCCTGGTGAGATGTATGCCTTTAGGAATTGACAGGAGATATGTATGTGTGTGTATAAAATACATATTATACATATATGTGTGTATACACATATATGTGTGTATACGTATATGTGTGTTTGATAAAACTTATTACTTTCTCACAGTTTTACAAACCAAATTCCTATCATGTCCAATAATTTTTTCCAGAAGGCCCCATTCTAAGTCAAATACATTCATATCTCATTTATAGGTTAATGAAAGGCAGATTTTTAGAGCTATTCTCTTGAAGGAAAAGACCCAAGGTCTCCGCCATTCACTAGCTCTTAGAAGTTGAGTGAGATACATACTCAAGCTTTCTGTACCTCAGTTGCCTCTTTTGTAAAATAAACAGTGTCTGCCTCTTCAGGTGAAGATTAAAAGAAATAATGGAAGTTGTAGGGGCAACTTTGCCTGCAAAGTCCCCCCATCCACCACGGATGAAAGTGAAACTACCAGGACATGATCTGCTTGGTGAGGAGAGGTGGCCAATCTCTCAGAGGAGAAAGACCAGGAGCCCTTTCCTCAATGGCTCTTATTGGGTTATAATACACAGGAATACAGGAGGTAAGGATCAAACAGTAGATAACATTTCAAAGAAATCTGAGGGCTTAGTCTGAGTCAGTGTCTGTCAGGCAAGGGGGTTGCAAAACCTTTGGGAGACATACTCATTTCCTGCTCGGACCCTTATCATATGAATGAAAGCACTCTTAGCAAAGCAGGCTTCACAGGACTTTAGGAACTCTTTCTTATGCCTGATCACCCTGAATCCTGCTCTAGCCACAAGGAGCTGCACTGCCTCCCCCGTCATAGGTTTTCAAGTTTAAGTGGATTAGAGCCAGAAAGTGCTTCTCCCAAATGGAAATAGAGACTTGGCCTATGTCAGAATAGCTGGAGGGCAAGGGTCCATCACTCCCTCTTTGTTGAAGCTCCCCGAGTCCTTCCTTGATGGCCTCCCAAGTGATTGTGTCTGGCTTAGGTTGCCCCCCTCTGAAGGGTCTTACCCGTCCATCATAGACTAACCAACCAAGCATTGGGGTCAGGGGATGAAGCAGAAGCAGTGTTACTGCCAGAGACAAGCTTTGTCTCCTTAGTGGCTCACATTCCGGAGGTCACTTATTCACAACCTTAGCTATGGGGGTGGTTACAACTCCTGAAACCAGGCAGAGCAGTTCCTAACAGCAAGTAAAACACTTATCATAATGTCTGATACAACATAAGCCATTATTATTCATCATTAAATATTTATTGGAAATTAAATAGGCACCAGGCATTCACAGTATGTCAAGAAAACAAAGATGAATCAAAGACCATTGGACTGCTAAGTCACCTGCAAATAATTCTATCCAAGTAATGCTTACAGCAGATACCACTTCTATGTTCATGTTTCTGTGTCTTGTAAAAGCTAATCATGAATTCTGCCAAATTCTTCAAGTGTTGAAAATAAGAATGATTCAATATTGAGAGGGCGAGTGAAAGAATAGGCTTAAATTAGACATTTTCAAAGGGAAGAATTAGACTCATTGTTTTTATTAAAAGTATAAAGCACTCTCTCACACCACTCATAAAGGAATCTCTCAAAACCGGTAGCTCCTAGCATCTTAGAAAATTATTGGCTTAGAGTTAATACTGTTCAAGCAAGACTAGTCCCTGTGAAGATATATTTGAAACAGGAAACCATCTTGAACTAAAAAACACAATGGCCTTAGGTGCTGACATGCCACACAGTTGTTCCTTGTAGATGAAAATTACAATATACGAAACTAAAATATACTCACTTAGTGGGGGGAAAACCCTGAGTATGATACATGCTAAACTTGTATTTATATGTATTTGTTTATACAGGGAATGCTCTTTGTTGTTTGTTTTCACTTACATAGACTCACTGGAAAAGCACATACAGGACAAGAAAACCAACATAACCAATAATCGGTCCAAGTGCACATGTAATGAATTTAAAGCAGTATGTCAGTGTAGGAAAACCGAGCTGAGAATTTTCTGATAGACATCTTTCTTACCCATCCTCTATGATTTATCCTAAAACTTCCAATCAAAAGCTTTAGCAGAGGGGTGAGTATTTTATACAATAACCCCACCTATCACTTTAAATAAGCACAGACTATTACTGGAGTATAAATATTTATTGCATGAATATAAAAATAATAGCTAATTCTTATTACCACATAACATCTAGAGGCATTTTGCTGCACCTTTTTGTGTATTAATTCATCAATTTTTGCAATCATCATATGAGCAGGGTTCCAGTATTATCCACAATGTACAGATGTGAAACAAGCATTGGAAGAATAAGTACCTTGCCCAAGGCCACAGTGTGAACTGCAGCTTCCTCATTTTAGTTAGTAATAATAATAAACATGCCAACAATAGTGCTTTATCATTTATAATGTGATCTTGAGTATATTCTTCTATCTAATCCTCAAAATACCCTTACTGTCATTACTGACAGTATTTAACATGTCTGCTTCATAAATGAAGTCACTTCAGAAGTGTTACAACTAGAGCTCAGAGACAGACCTTCTGACCATTTTTTCCCACTCTGATTTCTAAAGGTCCTTTCAATCCCAATGTTCTAGAATTCTATGAAACTCCACAACTCCTTTCATATATAAACACAGCTTATATACAGTAGCACTTATTTCTATGTCAAGCCCTTTTCTGAGTACATTATATATTTGTTAGCTCAATTAATCCTCACAATTACATGGATTTAGTACTACTACAATCCCTACTTTATGAATAAGGAAACTGAAAAGCTGAGAAGCAAATACTTTGCTCAGCAAAGTATATGCACAGCTGGCAAATGGTAGGCCTAGAATTCAAACCAAATAGCTGACTCTAGAAATTGTGCTCTTAACCATTTATATGGCCCCAAATACCATTACACTATAATGGCTTCATGGAAAAAAGTCAATTCTAAATGCTACTTTTTTTAAAGAAATAAACCATAACATGTAAATTTTTATTTTATTTTTTTTATCTTAGACAGGGCAAGTCAGGGATAAAGAGAGGGAAAGAAACATCCAGGCAAGGCAAGAGAAACACTGACCAGGAACCAAGCCCACAACCCAGGCACATGCCCTGACCAGGAATCAAACCAGCAACGTTTCACTTAGTGAGATGACACCCAACCAACTGAGCTGCAGTGGCTGGGGCAAGACATAATCTTTAAAACAACATTTCTGACTTGAAACACCATTTAGAAGGTGAGGTAAATAAATCAATCAACACATATTTATTGAATGTTTGCTTTGGACAGGTGTTATATTAAACACTGCCGAGAATATAAACAAATATAAGCTGTATCTCTGTTCTCAAAAGGAGTTTACAGTCTAGTTGGGGTGAACAGGTCTACAAACATAAACTTTCAAAAAAATTGGGATAATCAATGTTTATTGATTCAGATATAGTAATCAAGTGTGTAATACAGATAATAGATGCTACAGAAAACTGCTAAGACATGAAATATAAAACTTTAAAAAATTCAAGAACAGAAAAGTCCTACCAGATATTAAATCAAAACAAAAATATAGGTGAATCTAATGAAAACAGGATACTTTTCATACAGAAAAACAAAAAGCATGATTTAGCAATAAATTTACCCTGCCTCATCAATCATTTTTAATTACATTATTTTGTATTTAGATCGGTATTTGGAGCAACAAAGAAAGACTAAAAGGAGAGAAATAACATCTTTTGCATAGACCTAAGTTCTTTTAAACATCCAATTTCTGAAGAGTTGTCTACAGAATTTAATGAAATACTTAGTTGCCAGATAACACAACATGCAGCATTCCTTCCCTTCTGGACAAAGAATATGGGAGTATCTGCCTCTTCTTCAGATCCTCTTGATGGGTTTACAGTACTTACATGACAAATGCAAGGTCCCTTAGAAACAAAAATAAAGGAGGGGTGGTAGCACTGGATCTTAAACATCACCAGAGAATGCCATCCTAATTACTCATGCTGATATTCATGTTAATTGTGCTGCAGGTTAATTATATTTAGATAAGAATACTACAATGTATATAGAAAAAAATAATGTATACTTGGGCATGGAAATCCACTGTAAAAGGTAGAAGCATATAAGACAAACATCTGTGTTAGGAGGCAAATAATTGAATAGTCTTTTATGCCAAATGACTTTTTTTTCATACAAGAAACATTTACCCTTATACTTGGTGCTAGGTATAGAAATATGGGGACAAAAAACATAGTCCTTGACATTTAAGTCCAAATTATTGA
Source organism: Artibeus jamaicensis (assembly GCF_021234435.1). Taxonomy (NCBI): domain Eukaryota; kingdom Metazoa; phylum Chordata; class Mammalia; order Chiroptera; family Phyllostomidae; genus Artibeus; species Artibeus jamaicensis. The sequence continues at coordinate 16,961,185 of NW_026522025.1, read as the reverse complement.
GAAAAACCAGCATAGAAAGAGATAACCACAGTACACTGTGTTACATTACACAACATTACAATGGAGTTGGTCCCTCCTATGGGATTATGTGAGAATTTAGGAAGAAGCAACTAACCCTCTGGAGAAATTAGAAAAAGCATAAATGAAGAGATGACTGTACACGGGATATTGAAGCTTAAGTAAGAAATGACCTCCTGGAGTTAAACCAGCCTTATGTCCTGTAAAGGAAAAAGTTTATTTCCAACTGACCAAATGGACAAGATTTTCATCTTAAGAAAGATTTCCCATGGCAGACTGATTAGTTCTGGCTAGTCTGCTAAAACAGCTTCTGCGTTTGCAAAAATCTTCAACCTGTTTCTCAGGTATCTTCAAATTAGTAAAAAATCTAGTGCCTTAGAAAATAGAAAGGATGCTATCCTCCTGATCACCACCACCAGCACCCCCCACCAGTAAAAATGCTCTGTAGCTAAAATTCACAGACAGATGGATAAAATGGAAATTTCAGATTTAGAAGTACTGAATTTTGCTGGAAAATATCTGTAGCAAGTGCTATTCTTTATTGTGATGCAAGACACAACTCCACCCTTATTGCAAGGACTCCTATGTTTGAACTGGTCAGAATCTCATTTCTTTGATAAATGAGAGGACTAACAATGCTCAGAAGAGAACTGTAGTTTACCTAACAGGGGAATGTAGTTCTCTCTGAAAGAGCTGCAATACTCAATCAAATGGCTCACACTCCACAAAAGGAAAGAAGACTGGCAAGCATGGAAAAGTCCTCTTTGGCAGTTACCATAGAGGGAAGTCAATATTAAAGAACAGGACAGCCCTGGCTGGTGTGGTTCAGTGGTTGAGTGTTGGCCTGTGAATCAAAGGGTCACTGGTTCCATTCCCACTCTAGGGGACATGCCTGGGTTGTGGGCCAGGTCCCCAGTTGGGGGTGTGCAAGAGGCAACCACACGCTGATGTTTCTCTCCCTCTCTTTCTCCTTCTCTTCCCCTCTTTAAAAAATAAACAAAATTAAATCTTTTAAAAATAATAAAATGGAAAATTATTTTTTAAAAAGAACAGGACAAAACTATAATTCCATGAGAACAGCACCTCAACTGCATAACATGGTAATTCCCTCTGGGCATCATGAAATTTTAATGGGCATCTCTCCATCAAATATATATTAATGGGTCCTAGGAAGGTTCTGAAACTCTGAACATTAGTCAGTCCCTTGGGCAAATCTGCATAGGCAGCTGGTATCACCTAGAATATTTATTGGACCTATTTCTAACTGAACAAATGGTATTACCATTGCCAAAAACATTAACAGAATATAAGATACATGGATTTTTTTCTTCTCTTTCCTCCAACTGCCCCTGGGTTCCTGTTTTTAAGAGTCATATAAACAAGGACAAACAATTTAAGCAGTACTTTCTGTGATGTTAGAAAGTACTTAAGAAAAGTGCTCTAAGAAACAGATGACAAGGTGACAATCACCACTAAAAAATGAAAATTTTCCAATAAACAACATTTTAAGTTTAAGCTTTGCCAATGGCAAATGCCTTTCAGAGGTAATTTAGCTGGAGAATATGGATTGTTCGCTGAATTCTATCATTCTTATTTTATTACAAGGCAAACCACTTCTTAACTTCGGGATACTGTTGCATTCAGAACTGTCAGGAATTTATTTTCTTGATATAGAATAGGGTAAGTCTCTTCTGAACATAGCCCACTTATCCCTGTTACCAAACACTCAAAATCATACCAAGAAAGAAAGGCTACTTGCTTTAAAGTGAGATGATTCTTTGATCTCTTCTGAATCCATCCTCTTGAATACCATAGAAATCATAGAAACCATCAGATATTTAGTTTGAGCTTTGACTTTCATATTTTTGAAACATGAGAGGGAAATGCTATTTTTAAAACAGAAAGTAATTTTTCTCACTCCCTAAATATTTAGGAATCATTTCACCTCTAAGAAAAAACAGGATCTTTGTTTTAGGATAAGACAATTTAACACATAATTTGGCTAAAAAGAAAAGTAAGCAAAGAACCCCTGATGGCATGGACACGTAGGAGATACTGAGGTACTTATGTGTTCCTCAGGAAATGCCAATGGCTATATATTCATTGCTGGTGATATTATGTACAGAATATGTATCTTCTTTAGGATACATCTGAGAGCCTAAGAAAATGGGCCTGAACTTCCAGTAGGAAGTTGCAGGACTTTCAAGTCACTCTAAAAAGGGAGACCATAGCTACATGGTAAAAAGCCAGAAACTGGACTTTGGGCCAAGAGGGAGGTGTAGGTAGACAAACTGTGCCTCCTCACACAACCAAAAGAAGGATAGCAAAAATTAAAAAAAACAACCAGAACTGACAGAAAACCAAACTGTATGGAAGTCAGACAGCCAAGAAGTTAAAATAGACACATTTATCCACACCAGCAGGAGGGGCAGAGATGGGCTGGGCAGAGAGGACTCATGGCAAAGAGGTAGCTAGAAGACCGGGGCAGGCAAGGTGGTGGCTGGTGGACCCAGTGAGGTGGAAGACTGTGGAGTGGGGCATGCAAGACTGCAGTTGGCTGGCAAGGCAGCAGTGGGAGGACCCTGCAGGTGGCAGATTGTGGACTGGGAAGTCCCACATTCACATGCATATAAACCCAGAGAAACAACTGGGGAGCAAAACAGACTGCACAACCCATGGCTCCTGCACAGGAAAATAAAGCCTCAAACCACTTATTGAAAACACCAGTGAGGGCTGAGGCAGTAGGAGAAACTTCTAGCCTCACAGGAGAGTTGGTTGGACAGACCCACAGGGTCCTGGAATGTACACAAGTTCACCCACATGGGAATCAGCACCAGAAGGGCCCAATTTGCTTATGGGAAGTGGGAGAAGTGACTGAAATCTGGCAGAGAGTGAAGAAAGCGCCATTATTCCCTCTTGGTCCCCTCTCCCACATGCAGCATCACAGCACAATGAGTGGATTGCTCCAAACTGGTGAACACCTAAGGCTCCGCCCCTCACTATATAACAGGTGTGTCAAGACAAAAAAAAAATGGCCCAAATGAAAGAATAGATTAAAGCTCCAGAAAAAAGACAACTAAGAGATAGAAGAGATAGCCAACCTATTAGATGCACAGTTCAAAACACTGGTAATTAGCATGCTCACAGAATTGGTTGAATTTGGTCACAAACTAGATGAAAAAATGAAGACTACGCTAAGTGAAACAAAGGAAAATGTACAAGGAGCCAGTAGTGATGGGAAGGAAACTGGGATTCAAATCAATGGTGTGGACCAGAAGGAAGAAGAAACCATCCAACCAGAAAAGAATGAAGAAACAAGAATTCAAAAAAATTAGGAGAGGCTTAGGGAACCTCCAGGACATCTTTAAACATTCCAACATCCAAATTATAGGAGTGCCAGAAGGAGAAAAGGAAGAGCAACAAGTGGAAAACTTATTTGAACAAATAATAATGGAGAACTTCTCCAATCTGGCAAAGGAAATAGACTTACAGGAAGTCCAGGAAGCTCAGAGAGTCCAAAAGAAGTTGGACCCAAGGAGGAACACAGTAAGGAACATCATCATTATATTACCCAAGATTAAAAATAAGGAGAGAATCCTAGACGCAGCAAAAGAAAAGGAGACAGTCATCTACAACGGAGTTCCTATAAGACTGGCAGCTGATTTCTCAAAACAGAACTTACAAAAAAGAAGGGGCTGGAAAGAAGTATTCCAAGTCATGAAATCCAAAGACCTACATCCAAGATTTCTCTAACCAGAAAAGCTTTCATTTAAAATGGAAGGGCAGATAAAGTGCTTCTCAGATCAGGTCAAATTCAAGGAGTTCATCATCACTAAGCCCTTATTATGTGAAATGTTAAAGGGACTTATCTAAGAAAAACAAGATAAAAAACATATAGAGTAAAATGATAATAAACTGACAATTACAAACAACCACACCTAAAACAAAAACAAAAGCAAACTAAACAAACAACTAGAACAGGAACAAAAACACAGAAATGGAGATCACATGGAAGGTTAGCAACAGGGGAGTGAGATGGAGAGAGAGGGGGAAAAGGTACTGAGAATAAGTAGCATAGATGGTAGGTAGAAAATAGACAAGGAGAGGGTAAGAATAGTATGGGAAATGTAGAAGCTAAAGAACTTATGTGTATAACACATGGACATGAACTAAAGGGGGAGAACGTGGGTGGGAGGGGATGTACAGGGTGGAGGGGAGTGAAGGGGGGGAATGGGACAACTGTAACAGCATAATCAATGAAATATACTTAAAAAAAGAAACACAGAAAAATAAAAAATAAAAATAAACTCCAAAAAAAGCCAGAAACTAAGAAAACAAATGGCCAACAGAAGTCTTATGGGAAGTGTTGGTATATGAGTCTGGGAACCATTATATATAGTAGAGCATCTAGTTTTAAATTATTTTCCTTTATTTTTGTTCTGGTTATTATGACCACATAAAAAATTACCCCAAAACTTAGTGGCAAGGAATAACCTTTGATTTTGTTCATGGTTTCACATGTCAGGAATTCAAATAGGGCACAATAGAGATGATTTATTTATGCTAATGTCCTGGGTATCAATGGAAGACTCAAAAACAAGGAACTGAAATCATCTAATGGCGGGCATACTAAGATGTCACGTTTCATGACTCCAAAGGCACATGTCTTGAGAGAGATAAGCAGAGACAGAGAAAGGCCATATAATCCTCTATGACTTAATTTCAGAAGTCTCACACAGCAGAACTTTGACCCCATTCTAATGTGATAGAAGCAAATCACAAAAAAAGAACTCATGATCAAGGGGAAGAAATATAATGAGCCTGACCCCATGAAGAAAGAATACATCAACATCACTACGTTAGACATACTCTAAGATATCTCCAATGATGTATGTGCAGGTATAATTCCCTTCCCTTGAGTGAGAACCTTAAAATTTTCCTTTAACCCATAGAATATGACAAATGTGATTAAATTATAAAGCACTACTTTTCATTGGGTGTGCTGCAAGAATTTTAAAACATCTAATACCTCTTGAGTCAGAGGCACTAACATCTTTTCCCTTAGACTGTCAGATAAAGAAAATGACAACAGCCAATATAATAGCCATCCAGTGAGAATAAATTAAAATTATGCCTACTTTTTGTCAGATTCGCAAAACATATATTTTGGGTATGCCACAGAATTAGTTTGTGTTTTATGAGATGAAAAGGGTTAAAAATCATCATTACAAGACAAAGGTGGTATTACACTCATCCACAAAAATTACTGGTTACATATATTATGAACAAGATGTGCATGTTTCCTCAAAATTCATATACTGCAGCCCTAAACCACAATGTGATGGTATGTGCAGATGGACATCTGGGCAGTAGTTAAGTATCAGGGTGGAGTCTTCATGATGCAATTAATATCCTTATTAGAAAAGACACCAAAGAGCTTATTTTCTGCCTCTGCCATGTGAGGACACAGCAAGAAAATGGCGATCTGCCAACCAGGAAGAAAGTGCTTACCAAACGCAGCCATGCGGTCACCCTGATCTTGGACTTCTAGCCTCCAGAATTGTGAGAAAATAAATTTCTATTGTTTATGCTACCCTAGCTATAATGTTATGTTATAGCATCTTGAGCAGACTATTATACTATGTTATACGGCAAAAGTGATGAGATGCTACTCCCAAGATTAGGTATGCTATTTAAGACTACATCTTGGCAGACTGGAAAGAGATTAGCCTGCTGACCTTGGGGGAGCAAGTTGCCATGCTGTAAACTGCTTATGGATAGGTCCATATGACAGTAATTACAGGCAACCTGTGTGGGAACTGAAGGCCTCAGTGCTACAGTTGTAAAGAATTGTAAAAACACACTGCACCAGCCTTGAAGTGAATCCTGTGCAGATAAATCTCCAGATAAGAGTGAAGTTCAATGTAGCCTGTTGGGACCCTCAAGCAGGAACACAGCTAAACTATTCTGGACTTTTAATCAATAGAAACTAGGGTAATAAGTGAATGTTATTAAATCACTAAATTTCTGGTACACTATTATACAACAATAGAAAACCAAATCACTTTGTAGAAATAAGCATATAAGATAGTGTGGCCATTTGGAGGAATAGTGTATCATTTTAGGGAAATATAATCTGCCACAACTGTTCACTCTTTTCTGTAATCCCTAAACTTGCAATAAACCTGAGTTGGACACAGCAGTTAAGGAGACGACAGTGGCATAAAAAGAACCATGCTCAAGATCCCACTAAGTAACTTGCAGATTATTGGAGCAAAGGTCCATAGTCAGACAGCTGGATGAAATAGTAAACAATGTCTAGGACAGCTTTGTGCAACACATGAGTGAGTAAGTTGCTCAATGATTGTAGGAAACGATTAGGGTTGGAAATCTGGTATAATGGCAGAACTTCTGATTTCAAGTGGGTTTGAGCATTAGACTTGTTATTTGGGCATTCAAGGGAAATGTGATATAGACTAAAGCAAAGTCTATGACTTATAGGTCACATATGTGTATTATAACTAGAATAGACATTTTAGAATGTATTCTTCTTTAAATAGACCAAGAATATCTTTCTAATTTCTTACGTTCAATTATCTTTAATCTTTTGTTTAGGACTTACTAACCACCTAAAGTTCAAATCTCTTTAGTCCAACAAAGAATGTCTTTATTTTCATCAACAAATATTTAATTGACACTTACTATGTAGGCTAAATACATTGCCAAAGCCATCTTCAATATGAAGAAATCAAATATGTTCATCAAGCATATGAATTTTTTATGATTTCCATTACTAAGGTAATTTTCTTATTGTCTTAAAACACTACCTTCATATTTTTCTTTGGGGAAATAAACTGTTGACAATAATGATAATAAAAACATCTAATGTTAGTGAGTATACTTTGCATGCCAGATACTAAATTTATGTTGATTATCTCTTTTAATCTTCACAATTCTTTGAAGTAGATGTTATTATCTCAAATTTACTTATGAGGAAATTGAGAATTAGACAACCACTAAAGTTGCTTCAGGTGACATAATAAGTGATAGGAATAGGATTGGAGTGAGAGAATTAGCAGAGATAGGATTGGGGTATGAAGATTTCCTTTCATACACAGAATAATGCAGACTACTAGTAAATGATCTAACAGTCATTTAATCTCTGTCTTTCTAAGGATACTTTTCCAAGTAATTTATTGAGGAAATGCTTAACTACTGCAATAGATGTGGTTTCAGAATTATAATCTCAGCTTGATCTGTGCAGAGATCTGGTGCCGGAATTAAACCACAGAATCTGTCCCACCCAGAGCCAAGGGCATTTGCGGTTGCCCCTGCACATCAGATAGTCACTGGCCACAAACTAAGGGCTGATGGCAGAGTGGGAGAGGGAGAGGGAGAGGGAGGGAGGGAAGGGCAGGCATAACTTCCCTAGTATCACCAGGCAGGTGGTTTTCACCAGATTAGAGAAATACTCAGACAAAGGATGCAAGTATATGATGTTAACAGCCAATACACATAGTAGCCAGATCAATATAAGGCCTGCGCAAGGGAATTAGGGCAGGGCTCCAATAGCATCTGATGCATCTGCCAGGTGTTCAGCCAATTCCTGCTTGGATACTTCCAGTGAGAAAGAACTCACCATCATAACCGTTTCTTTACCTAACAAGGCAGCCATTACAATCCTTGAACAACTTGGGTAGAAAAGTCTTCCTCTGGTTGGATATGGAAGGTGAAGGGTGGTCATTCAAGCACAGAATATGCAGATGGCACACAGTGAACACAAAGCACACACAAAGAACACAAAGTAAGATTTATTGTAGTTAGAACTTAATGTGTGGGAGTGGAAGTAAAAAAGATGAGTCTAAAAAAATGGTTATAGGCCAGATAGCCAGATAATTAGAGACCTACATGCTTCACCAAGGACTTGTGATGGATGGTATAAGATACCACTATATGTATTTTAGGAGAAAAGGAAAATGATCATCTCTTAGAGAAAGCCCATTTTGGAGGCAATGAAGAGAGCAACTCTAGCTCATTACATTAATATGAGCTCTTGTGTCTGTATTTCTTCTGGACTGTCAGTTCTTCAAGAACAGGAATTTTGCCTTGTTTATCCTTGTATTACATAAAATAATATTATATAAATTATTGCATAAAATAATAAATTTTTATGGAACTGAAAATAAAATAAACTGATCATAGGAAAGAAAAACCATTACAAAGCAAATGAGAGATGTTTAAGGTAGAAGTGAGGAATCAGCAAACCATAGCCCACAGGCCTGATCCAGCCACCACCTCTTTTTGTAAATAAAGTTCTATTGGAACTCAGCCACGAAAATGTTATTACATATTGTCTATTCACATATGCATACTATAATATCAGTGTTAATTGTAACAGAGACCTATGGCCTACGAATCTAAAATATTTAGTATCTGCCCTTTTCCAGAAAAGATTTGTTGACCCTGGACTAAATTGAGGCAAAGTCATGTAAATGAATAGGTGGGATGGATGCAAATGATATTTAAAAGGATAAATCAATTGGAGTAGCCATTACTCATTGCTCTTAATTCTGTTTCCTAATGTCCTATACACACTAGAGGTCCACATTTTTCTTTTGTATAGAAAGCTTTCAAGTATTTCAGCACAGCTATTGAAAATTCCTAGTTAATATGTCAAATCGAAAATGAAGTATCATTTTCATAAAGATCCATAAAGAATCTTTCTTTCATGAAGAATACACAGTAGAGGCCACTCACCACACAGGCCTGCAGATCCAAAGCAGACGCTGTATCTCATTTGGTCCACTTAGACTAAGACAGCTCTAAGGTAATGGGACAGTATCAGCCCTGGGGTTCCTCGTAGAAATCCAAAAGGCTCCCAACCCCTAAATTATTACCATGTTCTTGTTCTTACTGCAGGTCTTTGGAGATAGCCTAAATCTTTTTTCACCTCATTAAGCTGGTCTGCACAAGAGTCCTCTAAAAACTTTTCATCTGAAAAGTCCCCATAAGGCCTGAAATTTTTCTTCCCTTCTCTATGTGGTTGAACACAAAGGATAGTAATTCAAAGAAAAGTGAAGAACTGTCATGGTCCTTTTTGCAGGTATTAATCTCTGAACAGAGACTGTAGGGTGACTATTTTTCTTCTCAGTTCCTGCTTCTCCACTTCCTGTTTGAAAATACACTACAAAGTGTTGGTGAAACGTATTTATAGGATACAGTGAGCCAGTTCCTGGTCCTTTTGTATCACGATTTGAAAGATAAGAGCAAGTTCCTTTTAAAGAAAAAAAATTCATCTGCAGTCATAGAAACACCTAATTTTAGTCATAGCACCAACATGCCCAAATGTGCAAAAAAAGACATTTTAGATTAAAAGTTACTTATAAAAAATGAATTTTAAGCATCATACCTGAATAACAAACTAGTGAGGAAAACTTTTCCTACCTTCCATGAAATAAATTTAAGAAAACAAAATAACAAATGATTTCTGGTACTTTTTATATTTGAAGATTATTTTTCTCAAATACTTAGTTGGTGTCATTATTTGAAAGAAAACAAAGTTTAGCCCTACTATACATCATACAGGAAAATATTTTTCAAATTATTGAAAGACCTTAGTGTGAGGACAAGCACAAACACAGAACTAAAGGAGAATGTGAGGAGACAGTTTCCTGATTTTAGAACGGAGAAGGATTCTTTAAAAATAGAAGAAAAAACAGAATCTGAAAAATCAAGTGACAGTTTTTTTCAATTACAGTTAATATTCAATATTGTAATGGTTACAGGTATACAGCATAGTGGTTAGAAATTTATATAACTTACAAAGTGATCCCCATAATAAGTTTAGTACTGACTGTTGAAACCAGAAAAATAGAGAATAAAATAGGGACTGCCTTAAAGAGATTTGGCCTGGAGGCAGAAACCACAAAGAAATTAAGAAAGAACACAGGGAGTGGAGAAGGCGGAACTACAAAACTAATGGGGTTGAACAAGTAGAGGACCACCTGTTCAAGTGTCTAGGTTAAAATTTTTCCATTACTCAAAACCCAGAAAGCTTAGGTTATGCTCGCGCCACCCGAGTAGCCAGTAGCTAACAGCCACATTTGCTTCTATACAATGCTTGCTTGCTCGCGTCTATAAAAAGACTTAGCTGTAAGCGCTTAGGGCGGCTCTTGTTTGCAGCTCTTATGAGCACCGTGTCTCCGGACACTCTGAGGGTCTGCCCCTGCGCAGGTTAAAACTTTGGCCAATAAAATAACATCTCTGAATCCTGAAAGTTTCTGACAATTTGCCTCTCGCGTTGGTGGATGCAACACTGACCTGGCACCATATACAGTTATTACAATATTATTGGCTATATTCCCTACACTGTACTTCACATCTCCATGACTAGTGTGTAATTGCCAACTTGTACTATGTAATGCCTTCAGCCTCCCAAGCCCTCTCCCAGCTGGCAACCAGCAGTTTGTTCTCTGTGTGTGAGTGTGTTTCTGTTTTGTTTTTTCATTAATTTTGTTTCTATATCCCACAAATTAATTAAATTATGTGGTATTCTTTCTCTGTCTGACATATTTTACTTGGCATAATTCTCTCTAGGTCTATCCATGTTGTCGTAAATGGTAACATTACATTCCTTTTTATGGGGGACTAATATTCTACTGTATATACCACATCTTTATCTAGTCATCTATTGATGGACATTTAAGTTGCTTCCATACCCTGGCTATTATAAATAATGCTGCAATGAACATAGGGATGCATATATCTTTTTGACTTAGTGTTTGGATTTTGGGGGGATAAATACCCAGAAGTGGAATTACTGGATTATAAGGTAGTTCAGATTTTAATATGTAAAAACTTAAGATTTCTGGATATCTTTAAAAAGAACATTCAAAATTTGAACACAAGCAAGAAAAAACACACAAAAACATAATTTTTTAATGAGCATAAAATATTAGGAGATTCATAAAAAGGAAAAAATAGCCAATAAACATATGAAAAAATCTTAGCTTTGTATATAATCAAGTAAATATAAAGTAAAACAGCAGTAAGCTACCTTTTTTTTGCTTGTATATGAGCAAAGATGTTTTATTTAAAAGATAGCACACAGCATTGTGCTAAAGCTGGCACAATGGAATCAAACTGGCTACAAGTAATTTCAGGAATTGGCTTTGCATGACACCATTCAGAAAAGAGAGAGAAAGAGAGGGAGAGGGGGAGAGGGAGGAAGAGGGAGTGAGGGAGGGAGAGAATATCTCTTCTATTAACCAGCTCAGTCCTCAAATTCATTCTGATTGAATAAATTTAGGTAATGTGTCCAATCATCAACCAATCATCATGGCCAAAGAAACAAACTTCCAATTAAATTAGGGCTGTGTTAATAAATGCTGATGCCTGAAATAATCACTGTGTCAAGGGAGATAACAGTTTGATAGTTGACTCAGAGCACTGAGAGCCCATTCTTTGTGTTCATGGTAGGTTAAATTCTCTTTAAGGCATGTAGCTGATATACAAAAGGCACAATTAGCTGCACTGGGGTTGTACAAACAAACTTAGTTAGACATAGTGGGTGGAGTAGTAAATTATTTAAAACCTCTTGAAAACTGGACTGTAAATATCAAAGCTTTAAATATTCATTGATCACATTTGTTACAGAATAACAGATCTTAAAAATTCATCCTGGGGAATAATCATGGATAAATACAAAGACATATCTATTATGTTGGTTTAAGAGAGCCAAAACTTAAGGTCCAAGAATGGAAAATTAGTTAAATAAATTATGACACATAAATATAATGGTATATTATATAGCTTTTAAATAAAATAGTGCAAAAGAATAGTTACTGACATGTAACTCAAGATATATTGTCAAATCAAAACCAACAGAATAATCCGTGTTTGTTGTTTCTTAAATTTTGAATGTTTTAAAGTATGAAGTCTTGAGATTATGTTATTTTATATAATATAATATATATATATGTATTCATTGAAAAGACTTAAATATATCAAAATATAAACACTTGTTATCTATGATAGAGGAATTAAAGTTTTATTTCTTTTTCATGACTCTGTATTTTGTCAGTTTTCTTCATGCCTATAAAATTATTCCAGTAATGAAAAAATTCATGTTTCTTTTCTTAAAAGTCATAAAACAAGTCTATAATATAAACAGATTCAAAAGGAAATGACTCTAAGAATGTGTTGGTGAAGAGTTCTAAGAGCTCCCAATTGAAGGTTTAGAAGAAGCCTACATAAAAGCAGAACTCGAAGAGTGAAATCTTTAAGGAATCTGTGTCTTATCCCTGGAGGAACACCAGCATACAGCCACTCTTCAGTAGTACAATATTCAGCCACCTGAGACCCAATATGCTGATGTTATCATGGCTCTCTCACCCTCTGGGGAAGAGTTTAGGATAAACAAAGAATTATAAAATCTCCCAAGAGGGCTTTCCAACTCCCTGAAGAATCCCCTTTTGAGAATAGGCAAAAATATTCATATCTATACTCCATGTAAGTGATAGCTAATGGTAAAAAAAAATTGCACTATTATGTAGCTCCAACTATACTATGTAACCTCAACTTTCATGTGATTGATTGAAAGAGCAAAAGTTGGTTCAGCCTATATGAAAATGAGTGTATGCTGGGCTATAGACTAATCATTTCAACTGAATTTAACAATAAAAAAGTCAATTAGAATGTGACTAAATTTATTGGTTTCATCTATTTATGGATCATTGCATTAAGCACAGACCAAAAAAGCTAAATATGAATCATCTAAAAGTGAGCTGCAAGGTTGAAAATGTAAGACCCTACATGGTATGAGAGGATTCCACACACATATGCTATCTACACAGAGCTGAGGCTAGCTCTGTTTCTGGAGAATTGCTATTCTTCAGTCACCATAGGCCAAAAATACTACAGCAAATGAAGAAAAAGAGGAGAGAACAAAGTATTACGGAAAACTTTACTTTTCTGAATTCTTATTTAAGAGCAAAATTCAAGGCATTCATTTATTCAATATCCAATTAATATTTATATAGGATACAGAAGTGAATTAAACAAAAAAATCCCTTGCTGCATGGAACATTCTAGTGTCTACATAGGCATACGTGCAACAGTCTAAATATGCTTATTTTTCCTCTTGCCTTAATATTCAGGCAGAATGAAAAATGAAATTGGGTATCCAGAGAGAGGCTGAAAAGGATCGAATGGCAAATATTTTTAGGGAGCCCATCCTGTCCCAGATCTAGGAAGAGGAAAAGGGTAAGGTAAATTTATGCCAAATCTGACCAGAAATTTGTCTTTGGTGCTTCTTTCTCCCTTTTTATTGTGATCTTCACCTAATTACCGGGCTCTCTCTTCCCTACTCCTCATTACCAGCCGATCTTGCAGATGTTTCCAGTCAATAGTGGTTAAAAAATGATGAGCAAAGCTGTATATGTTTTTTTCTCTAAGGATGCTGTTGTGCCTATCTGTGTTTGATCTATCTGGAGATTCCAAAGGGAGAGATGGGTGGATAAATGAATTGTTACATAGGTACATGGCTTAATAAATAAAATTCAATCAAAAAGTAAATAAATTAAAAGGCATTTAAAAAGACTTAGATAAAGTAGGGGGAAAGACTTTAAGGTGGTCATTGTGAGGCAGGATAATAACAGGCCAGGAAAATTCCTTGCCAAGTGGAATGGGTAAACTGAGACACACGGCTGATTCAAACTGGCCTCATGTAGCACACTGACTTACCTGCCCCCTTTTCCCTTCCAGGACCATTCCCTTCAGCATTAAGCCCTCGTGACAATGAGTTCTGATCAGCATCAAATAATCATAGGAACAAAGCATTTGGGTCCATTGACCACAGAGACAGAGTTTTGATCAGAGTAACATCTAGGTCTCAGATGTGTTTCAGCTCCAGGCCCAGAAAAGCAGAACTACACAAAGCAATGCCATCAGGACCAGATGCAATAAGGATCATTGACCCCCCTACTTTAGCACTGACCAATCAGTAGAGACCACAACCCTCACATTATATGCTCATTTTGATGAATCAGCCTATTAAAGGACACACATAGAAAGCTGATGAATATTTTATTGAAGTCCTCTTCTAAACTTCTTGCCTTTAGAAAACAGATAAAAACCTTTCAGAGAAAGGACCCAGCCCATGCTCTCTCTCTAGAGCACATGTGCACCTTCTTTATTCAGGTTTGTATATTTGCTTTCTTTCTTCTAAGCAATAAGAGTCCCCACAAGACTTACAACCAAGGGAGCAACAGGGAGCAGCAGCTTGTCCCAAGCTAACACCCTGAACCTGTCTCCAAAGGCCTTCTTTTGCCTCTGTAACTTGTTTCCTGAGTCCACGCAGCCCAACTGGCTCACTTCTTCTGTCTCTGTGACTTTCATACTAAAAAGCCAAGGCAGTCTCTAAGCCACTTGTTCTATTCTTTCTAGTGTATTTTTTGCTTTGCTTGCTAAATAAACTTCCTTTTGCACTAAGTTCTTGGCTCTGATTCTTTCTTAGCTGAATGCAAGAACTGAGAGCCAACCTTGCCAGTAACAACAGGAAGCTTATGACATCAGAAATGGTAAAGATGGGAGAAAAAAATCAAAATCACAACCCAAAGATGTGACTGAGGTGACAGAATCCAGGAGAAAAATAAACAAATGCAATTGTAGAACCAAACTCCCTCTGAAATGAAATAATTACAGCACCTCTGAAAGATGATTGAAGGAGCCAGAGGGAGATTAGAGCTTCAGCCCTAACCTTGAATCCTGATGCAGTGAGCATCCTGCTTCTGAAAACAGCGGGTCCTGAGGGCTCTATTGAAAGTGGTATTTAAGTGCTCAAGCATAGAGGCATGCAGAGAATTATAACAAACTCTCGTTAAGGACTCAAACATCATATACTCCAAGTTCAGATAAATTCTAGCCATTTACAAACAGTTTTTACAGGTTTTTGATAAAAATATACATTTTAAAATAAAAAATTACAAATGAAAAATTTTAATTGCCTGTAATATTTTAAGAATCAGAAATATTTTTGAGAATTTTCTACCAGTTTAATGTATGTGTATGCATATACACATGTTTAGGTGTGTTTAGTATAATATATGTAATTAAATATATCAAATAAAATTTATTTTTTATATATTTTATATATAGTTTGACACCTTAATATTGTGTTTATATATACATACATGCATATATGTGTATATATATCTTTTTCATTTAACTATATTATAAATATTTCCATGACAGGAAACTGCCTTTGCAATTAAAATATTTTATCACCATGCTATTTTATTTTATGGATGTACCATAATTTCATTTTTCTCCTCCATATTTTTATTTAAAACTAGTTTTGTTTCTTAATATTGAGTTATTTGAAACAAAGTGCTACATTCTCTAATTATATTATTATTATAAATCCTGAAGGCTTTTGATATGTATGTACATCAAGTATGATGTCTTCAACTGCTATTAACAAAAAAATAATTAAATTATTTAAATGGTTTAAATAATGAAGGCTTTATAATGGGTCTTCATAGCAGATTTCAGAGGTAATTCAGGTAATAAAACTGGCTCACTCCAGTAGCGCAAGGGTGCCACCGGAGGACTGCTTCCTTTGGTCTCCTGCCCTGCTCATTGTGATAAAAGCCTTATTCTCTCACAAATACCAAATGGCTGCCAACAATCCTGAGAATCCATTTTTCTTCCTTTATATTCAGAGAAAAAGCACATCTTCCCAACCCTCAAACAAAAATCCCAATCTTCACTCCAGATTAATTTGGGTCATGTGCCCATTCTCAAGACAACTATTTTGGCAAGGGGTTAGATATTCTTTATCTATAGGCCCACAAATACTGCGAGTCCGGGTTTCATCCAGCCTTCACCAGTACTGAGAATTAACCTTTAAAAAACATCACAATAAAATCAAAAGCTGCCAAACCGATGAGCAAAAGGAGTAGGCCATTATTCTTTTCTACTTCCTCCCTCTCTTCCTTCCTTTCCTTATGAACTTGGACTTATAGTGAAAGCTTGGGTTCTGAAGTCAGATGGTCTATAATTTCATTTTATTTCCC
The DNA here is from genome assembly GCF_021234435.1 of Artibeus jamaicensis. Classification (NCBI taxonomy): domain Eukaryota; kingdom Metazoa; phylum Chordata; class Mammalia; order Chiroptera; family Phyllostomidae; genus Artibeus; species Artibeus jamaicensis. Next base: position 16,945,091 of record NW_026522025.1, on the reverse strand, counting down.
TGACTAGGTAGAGTTCTTTCATCTTAAGTAAAATTTTCTGAAAAACAGGAAAAATAATAACAGAACCTCCCTCTTGAATTCTTATGAACATAAGTTTTTAAAAACCTGACAAATGTTTTGTTTATAATTATTATATTATCTTAATTACTAAACTGTTGTAGGTAGGAGAAAATATTTTTCCTCCTACCTTTCTAATTTCTCCTTGATGGATCAATAATCAATTTAATATAAACAGATTAAGAGGAGAAAATGACCAAATTTTTTACATATGTACCTATGGGGATTTCACAGGACCATGACACCTGAGTACAGGTTGGGTATTAGGGCTTATATGCCATCCTGAGGTAAGGAGACAAGGGTGGGGTGATCGTGACTTGTGAAAGAAGGTAATTTTACATGGCACTGGAAAAGCAAACGTTTGGTAAGTAAATGTGTGCTGGGCCATCTTTAACAATGGGACCCAGAGAGGACTTTGATTAAATAGGCCTTGCTAGTTTCTCCTTGTCTTTCACAATGACCACATGTTAAACCTTGTTTATCTATGATGACTCCTTTACTGAAACAGGTACTGCATCTAAATTCTTTTAGGCAATTAAGGGGAAAATCAAAGGTTTTCCTTAAGTCTTTCCTTTCTTAAAAATAGTCATCTTAAAGTATCTTTTTAAAGGCCTGCTTTCGGTTAGGGTTAGGATTAGCATTTTGGTTACAGTTAGGTTAAATTTAGGGTTAGGTTTAGGATTAGTTATGGGGTTAGGATTCAAGGTCAATTTAGTATTTGGGTTAGGATTAGGTTAGGGGTAAGGATATGGTTAGAATTAGAAGTTAGGGTTAGGTTTAGGATCAGTTTTAGCATTAGGGTTTTAGTGATAATGTTTATAATTAGTTTTAGTATTAGTGTTTTGGCACAGTTAAATTTAGGGGTAGAGTTTCTGTTAGGATTAGGGTTGAGGTTTAGAATTAGTGTTGTTATTAACTTTTTTTGTACAAAACTTCTATAGAAACAGAATTTATTAAAATGATTCTTATTTTATATACCATGCATTATATCTTATATACTATATCCTAGCATAGTGAAATTGATGTTTATACTCTACTGACACATTGGAAGACACAGTATTTTATATAACCATGTTTATAGAATAACTAAGGAAAAATTTTTAAATCCTCAATATGTGTGCACACATATTGTTGAGATATTTAAGTCTTGCAAAGTTTTATAAGATGCCATCTTCATCCCTCTGAAGTTAGAAATCATCATGAAAAGGGATTAAGAGTTTATTTGGGGTCATGTTTAGAATTAATTTAGTATTAGGCATAAGTTTAGGGCTAAGGTTAGAGTTTGTAATTAGTGTTAGGGTTAGAGTTAAAGTTAAAAATAAATTTAGTGTTCAAGTGAGGGTCAGGAATAGGGCTGAGGATTATTTTTAGGGTTAGTTTTAGAGGTCAAATTAGGGTTTAGGTTAGGATTAGGGCTGGGGCTGGAGTTAGGGTTATTGTTACCTTGTAGGTTAATGGTCAGTCCAGGGTTTGGGATAAAACTACTTTACAGTTACATTAAGGCTAAGGTTAGAAAGTTAATGTTAGGTTAAGTTCTTGTTAGATTTAGGATTAGATTTATAATTAGGGTTAAAGTTACAATTATAGGTTAGTCTTAGTATTAGGGTAAGAATTGGATTACTGTTAGTTTAGAGTTAAATTTAGGTTTAGGGTTAGGGTTAGGGTTGATTCTAAAATTAGGGTTAGGGTTAGGATCAGGTGTCTGGTTAAAGTTTAATATAGGGTTTGTTAGGAATAAGGTTGGGGTAAAGATAAGGGTTAGGATTATGATTAGAGTTTGAATGTTAAGGTAAGGATTATTTTTAGGGTTAAGGTTAGGTTTAGATTTAGGACTAGTACTAGCATTAGGGCTAAAAAATAGGATAATAGGTTAGTATTATAGTTATTGTAAGAGTTAGGTTTAGGGTTACTGTCAAGGTTACTTTTGAAGTTACATATAGAATTAATGTTTGAAATAGTGTTAGAGGTTCAGGTCGGGTTTGGAAAGATAAAGGCATGTTTGGGGATGGCAAGCTCTGCTTCCCCTCACTGGAGTGATTCCCTATTCACTCTATGTGCTCATTCTTCTATTAGTAGTGATTTTTAATCATGAAAAAGGAGATTTTATTTTATTGTTTGAAATTTATTGTATGTTTCCTCATTTAAGACATATATTCACACATACCCATATTTTTTCACTAAATAGCAACACCTATAGACACTAACAATGAGTATCTGAAAAATTGAAAAAGCGGTCATTTTAGAAAGAATGGAAAACCAATCACTGATGAGAGGGTGAGAAAATTTTGGCTCATCCTCCTTGACCTCCAAGAAACTTTGCACATAAGCCATTCATTTCAATACAGCTCCCTGGAATGCAGAGAACAGTACACTTTCTCCACTATAGCATTTTCCAGCAATGAAAGTTAATGGCATGACTAATGCCAAAATGAGTCACCTTAAAGATACAACTGGATTCATGTATGATAAATGATACTTGTTAGTGTTAGAGTTAAAGGACAGCTCCTTATTACCATAAAAATCTTTAAAAAATGAAGATAATTTGAAGGGATGAACATAGTAAATGAATTTTTCTCATTCGCAATTATGAATATTTCTATCCTAACATAAGAATGGCTTAATTTGCAAAAACCATATCTGAAGCCTTTTCCCTAACTGGGAATAGAAATGGCATTTTTGGTTTGTTCCAGGGGAGGCGTGATTCCTGCCTGAGCACCATTCTTTTGGGCATCCCAATGAGCCACTGTTGGGGCTGGCTGTAGTGGATCCAAGCTCCCTTCTTCACTTCTGGGTGTATTCTTCCTCTGAAATGTGTCAGGCTTTTTATTCTACCTCAAAATTTGGGACTTCTCTGATTTCTGAACAAAGGAGCTTTAAGGGAACTATGCTCATTTCTGTTGTGCCCCTCAAAGCTCCCTTCCTGACTCATACAGGCAGCATGTCCTGGCTGCATTAGCAATGGGTGTTGTTCAATGCTCACTGTTCTTTTATATATATATATATATATATATATATATATATATATATCCCCATATATTTATATACATAAAAGTCTCTATCATGCAAATGACTCTTATTATCTTAAGATTAAAAATGTCTTTTAAGAAAGTGGGAAGTTGTGCCCTGTTCTGCAATATTTGGCAGTGTTCATTTTAACTGAGTCACTTGTTAAGGCAAAGTTACTGCAACCTGTAATAAAAGTTAAATTTGTTGGATGCGTACTTGTACCGAATTAATATTTTATAGCTTCTCGGCCTTGTGTGGGCTGACTGTTCTGTGGGCTGACTGTACTGGAATGCTCTAGCACCATAGAAACGCTGGGAGATATTTTCTTTTAATTGTAAGAATGTTTGACAGATAATAGTACAGTACCATAGAATTAAACTCCATTGCTAATGAATTCTGATCAACTTATAACCTCTTTTATTCTATTATTTGAGATTTTTGTTTTACTTTTAAAAAATCCTTAGAATCAGAAGCATTGTCTATGAAATTATTTTATAATTATCTATATAATTATCATCACAAAGATAACAAGTGCTAATAAAAAATTTCTCCATTTAAAAAAAATTTAACCTGTGAAGTGTGATTAAAATCTTTTTGAAGAAATATATCTTTAAAAAAAAGTCTGCTAACATCTTTTTGTGAAACTTATTTTAGTCACCATTATATTAACCCCAAATTCTAATGTTTGAAAAAACTGGCATTTAGCTATAAAAAATGTTTATAACCTTATAAACAAAATATAAATCATATATATTGTACACTTTCATATCTAAGAGAAACATGTTATGCTTCCACCCTACCAGTCCAGTAAGACATAACAGACCATATTTATTATTTTCTAAGCTTTAGACTTCTGAACCAGTTGCCTCAAGTTTTACACTACAAGGCCCATTACCCTCATGAGTTGAGTTCATAATGGAAGCCAAGCTTCCAAATATCTAGACAGAGTTTCCCAGAAAAATAGAAACAGAACTACTCGTCACATTCTTTCTTGCTGGTTTCTTTTCTCAAAAGCATTTAAGAGGATTCAAGTAGCTGGTTATAGCCACCTCATTAAAATGCCCTTTTTCTCCCATTACAGCACTGAGGTGAACATTGGGAGGTTCTGACCCTCCTAGTCTAGAAGAATCAAATCTTTCATTCCAGAATTTGGCCTCGATCACATTGCGCCTCACTCAGGCCCTGCCTCGGCACTAGTCCTCACTCCGGAGCATGGCGACACATCATTACAGGCCTAACTGCAAGCAGAACCCTGGGAAGTCCAGCTCATCATCTGATTCCACTGTCTTCTCTTGTGAACCTATCCATGTAGCTCTTACCCTTTTTCTCTTTATAGGGTTGAGGAGTGAGGAGTAGCTAATAAGGCAAACCTCAAAATATTCCGTTGAAAATTGATGGAGAAAAGCTGTGAACACAGTAAAAATGTTTCTCCAATCACAGGGTAATTACTAAGGAAGGGATTATTTGTGTTTGGGAGTAACTGGGAAAAGTTTTATGGCAAAAAGGATGCTTAAACATAATGGGTGCATGTGTTAATCAGAGTCAGTAACAACCCAAGATGGAAAGAGAGACAAAGCAAAGCATGCCAGGTAGGATATGCTCCCACAAAGGTGTCCACATCTTAATCCCCAGAACTCATAACTGCATTACCTTGTTGTGGCAAAAGAGATTTTTGCAGAGGGGGTGAAACTGAGTTTTGAGATGGGGAATTCTCCTGGATTATTCAAGTTGCCCCTGAGAGTAACCATGTTCATACAAAAGGGTGGCAAGAATGTGGGAGAAGATGTGAGGGCAGCGTGGAGGGCAGAGTGGAGGGCAGAGTGATGCAGTCTCTAGAAGATGGAAAAGGCAAGGAAACAGACTCCCCCAGTACTTCTGGAAGAAATATAGCTTTGCAACACCTCGATTATAGCTTACTGAGACCCATTTCAGACTTCCGACCCCGGGAAGAGTAAAAAAAATAGTAAATTTGTGTTGTTTTAAGGTACCCGTCTATGATTTGTTACAGGAGCAGTAAGAAACCAACACACAAAGGTAAGTAGAGAAATGTGTGCTGTTTGTAAAGACTATTAAACTTCAGAGTGCACAGTGCATAGGGATATTCAGTGGAGGAAAAGATGAAAAGAATAATAAACAAAAATAATAACATTTTGCTTTCTGCTTAAAGTGCTTTTATACACATTGTTTTTAAAAATATGACTCTCATAACAATAATTTAATTCAGGCATGCCGATACTCTGCAATTTAACCATGAAGTAAGTAGCTAAGGCTCAGAGAAGTTAATTGCCTTGCCCAAGTGTGTGTTAGAGCTGGGTCCGAGCCAAGGTCCACCAGCTCCTCACGTCCTTCCACTGCACCACATCCCTTGTTCATAGCAGGCCACCTAATTTCAGAGGGGCTTGAATGTCAGGCCTAGGGGTATAAAATTTATTCTCCCGCAATATATGTTTTTAAGCAAGGAGTGGTATAATCAGTTAATCTAACAGTTTGACAAAATGTAGATTCAGTGGGAAGAAATAAAATCTAGAGATCGATTAGGCCAAAAGAGCATTCCAGGAAACCAGAAATAAAGGTCTGAACTGAGGCCGGCAGTGGGAACAGACACACACTGTTTTATACAAGGTGGGGAAGGGACAGAGGCAGGTGAAAATAAGAGCAGAACATTCATCTTTCCTTTGGTTTTATTACCAAAGGAAATCTTATGATTTTGCAATATGTATATATCTCTTGAACAATAAATTGGTGTATGTTTCAGTAGGCTTTATAGGTATAAATCATAGTTTCCAAAATAAAATTTTAAGTTCTTAACTCATCAGATTATTTAACTTTCGAAATTCTCATTTCAGAAGATAAACATTTATGTAAAAAAAAAAGAAGGAATCCCAATACCATATTCCTTACAATGATACCTGAGTTCTTTTTGTCTCACTGAGGTCAAATATCTGAACACCAGTGAAAACTGCGAATAGAAAAGTGCTGTTCTCTTCATCTCGCAATAATGGCAATGCATTCTCCAAATCGTCACCTTTCTGACAGGCTTTTCTTGACCCCATCCATCTCTCACTCTATTACCTACTTACTATTCCCTTTGTATTGCTGCTAGTAAGCTACAAAAATATCTTTGGGTGGTCATCCTTGTTACATATCTGAAAAAATTGCTGCTACATTATGACATGTTATTTATTGCTATTATGCAGCTGTCAGTTCTCATCATGCCCATTTTTCAATCTTTGATTGCTGCTGTGCCCTTGATTCTTAGAAGCTTTCATAGTTTGTTTTTCTCTTTTTCCACAAAGAGTTCAGAATTCAGATATTGGCCTTGGTAGGCTGAATGATCCACCAACGATGTCTAAGATGTCCCAATCCCCAGAATCTGGAAATGTGTCACTTTACGGTAAAATGAACTTGGCAAATTTGATTAAGGATCCTGAGATGGGAAGATTAGCCTGGGTTATCCAGGCAGGTCTGATGTAATCACAAGGATCCTTATAAGGGAAGGAGAGGCAGAAGAGAAAGATAGACGAAGACAAAAAAGCAGAGATCAGAGAGGAGAGATGATGCTGTACTGCTGGGTTTGAAGATGGACGAAGAGGATGCAAGTCAGAGAGTACAGTCTGGCTCTTGAAGCTGGAAAAAGCAAGTGAACAGTTTCCCAGCAGAGCCCCCAGCGGGAACACAGCAGTGCAGACCCATTTTAGACTTCTGACTTCTAGGACTATCACATAATACGTCTGTGTGGTTTTCAGCCAATGTCTTTATGATCATTTGTTAAAGCATCAATAGATAGTAAACACGTGGTTCCAACAGAAAAAGAAATCCAAAAGTCTCATCTGTTTATCTTCTTAAATTGAGACAAGAAATTACCATATCTCAATTAAATTGGTCTCTCATCATCTTAATTACAATCCTTTGATGCCTTTCCTCAAGTACTGATAGAAAATGTTCCAGTTAATTTTTCACCTTACAATGTCAGTGTAAAAAATCGAAGATTGTAATCTAGCCCATAATCATTTGAGAAATAAGTCATTTAAAACCTATTCAGAACTTCATATATGCAGTTACTTGTCTTGCATGACTAAAATTCATGCAAGTCTCATAACCTTTAAGAGCCACAATAGAAAACTTTTATCAGTAAGGATCTGTGGTGACAACAGTGTGGTAACTGCTGGAGAGAACAGTGCACGGGGCAGGTGGAAGAGGCTATGGGGGGATAAACGATGATAGAAGGAGACTTGACTTGGGGTGGTGAACACACAATACAGTGTACAGATGATGTGTCATAGAACTGTGCAGCTGCAACCTGTGTAATTGTATTAAGCCATGGCACCACAATAAATTCAGTAACAAGAAACAATTAACAAAAAAATTTATTCAAAAAACTGTGATAGAGCTAGATGTTTTTCTCAGTCAAATAATGCTAAATTGGAAAATCAGCAAACATTTCATACCGTAATTAGGCAAACCACACTTCCTTGAGGATTACTCAAACTGGAATCTTGTATTCTCTCAAACCCAACATAGTGGGATAAATCTAAAGTTTACCTGGAGTCCTCTCTCTTAAAATTGCTAAGGAAAAGGAGACAATTAGGAAGACAGAGGGAGGATTACAGATGGCTGGGGGTGGATCTATGAGGAGAAGCATTAACGATCACATTCAGATTCTCAGACATAACCTGATCTTACTCCCATAAACAACCAATGAAAGAGATGAGATGGAGTAATGTCCTCACAGACCAATGTTATTATAGGAAAGATGAGTCAGATCTTCCTGACACCCAGCCCTTATAGACATCATGTCTTACTTGAACACCTGGGGAGTGGTGGGTGGCAGGGATGGGGGGAGGCTACCGAACAGTTTTCAAAAACTAAAGTTTTTTAGTAAAATATCCCTATTGTCACTTTTATCCTCACATTTTGCCAACCTCATACCTAACTCTCCAATAAGGGCGAAGAGAAAAAAGAAAGAGATCGGGGGGTTTTTTGGAACACCTATTAATGTCAGACAAAATCCAAGATGTTTTTAATTATTACATCTCATCTTCATAAAAGTGCTAAAATTTCTGAGTCTTTAATGTGAGCTAAACACTGTGTATTGTGCATTATTACGTAATTCATCTCATTTCACATTAACAATGACCCTAAGGTGAATAGTCTTGGTATCCCCATTTAAATGAGAAGCTAAGACCTACGCAGGTTAATTTTCCCCAAGTCAAGCAGCTGGCAAATTACAAGGCTGGAATTCAAACACAGATCTGTCTGTCTCATGCTAGAGTCTGAGTTCTTAACCATTGCTCTAAGAAGTAAATACTAATCTTCTTTCTTTATAGAAGAAAAACATTTGAGTTGAAAGAATATCAAGGAACTTACATTACTATCGCCAAATCAAAATTACCTAATTCTGACTTCAGAATATTAATTATAGATATAAAAATAAGCTTTAGATATGGAAGGCAGATAATTTAGTTTTTCTATAGCTTTATAAGTTGTGATTTTCTAAAAATCACTCTTCATCCCTTTACTGAACAGTCATCCCCTTACTCATACTCACTGGTATCCACAAATCAATGTTAGAGTAAATCCCAGCATTCGGAGCTACAAAGGAGGACCTACTGATTCACCTGAGGGCAGAATCAGGGCTTCAAACAATGGTGTCGAAGTCTGAATTTGGAATAATTAAGTTTCCCAAGCATAGCTGAACTTTTCATTTTCAAACACACTCTTAAGGGAAATTTAATTTTAGATAATTCCAAGAGTATTTCTCTCTTAGAGCCAATGATTCACAGCAGGGAGAACACACTGATGGAACCTAACAAGGACCTTCCCTAACCACAGCCTCAGCACAATGGACCCCTGTTTTACCGGTGCCCCTCCAACCACCATGGTTACATGCAACCCAGATGACTCACAAAGGAAACCTGACATATACTGCTTCCTTTTAGGCCAATTTGCTTTATACAATCAAGCCCAAATAACAAAATCAAGGGTTCTTTTGTACTTCTTTCTTTTAGTTCAGACATATGTTCATGTGCGAAATACACAAAAGCCTATTATGTTTTTGATTAAAGCTTCTAATTTGGGCAAGGCAAGAGCTAAACTTGGATGTAGCAAAACTCATCCATTTTGTTCCTATCCCTCTTTTAAAATGTGTGTTAATTTACCCAGAGTTTGTGCCACAGTAAAAATAACTTCATATGTACCTGTAATATCTCACAGGTACATATGAATAGAGAATATAAAACAAAAAAGTTCATGAGAGTCACATGTGTTCTGGTGAGAACACAAAAGAAGCTACTAATTAGGACAAACAAAACCCCTATGGAAGGAGCAGCTGCAGTCATTTTCTGTGCCTTCCTGGCACTATGGAAACTGCATGCATTATCACAGTCACTTTTCACAGCATAGAGAAACTTCATTAGCTTATTTTTTCCCCATAAATTCATCCACTTCAGGTTACAGATAAGCAGTTTGCATACCTAAGTTTGAAATGTTGAATTTCAGAAAATAATGTTTAAAAAGTAGCCTGCCTTTAACAGATTTTGGAAACAACTTTTTTTGAATAAATTTCAATGAGAATCTCAAAGTGTTTAGTTGCCATATTCTCTTCCCCTTGATGAAAATTCAGAAAAACTACTATTTTACTTGCTGAAACGTGGTAGGAATATAGTTTCAGTTGGCAACAAATAAAACAAGAAACAGAGGAGCTGGACAGGAAAAAAAAAGAAGAGAAGTAAAGTTGTTAGCCAACCAGAACTAATGTGTTTATAATACCACCTGAGAGAAGGAAACCTCGTCAAAATTCAGCAGGACTTAGAACCACATTCCCTTGAGTTGGGGGTTAGGTGGGGTGGAGAGCTGAGGGCTCTAGATCCGGCATGCTCTGCAATGAAGGATCACATAACCTGAGCCAAAAATGGACAACTCTGTATTCAGAAGACATCTTTAGACAAGCCCTTCCCAAATCTGGACATACAGAACTTCCCTGTTCAAACACACCAAACTCTGGGTGCTTATAAGCATAGAAGTTATTTTGGTTTTGAAAGTCATTACTATATCAAGAAGAGAAACAAGTCATTACTATATCTACCATATGTAAAGTAAGATCTTTGCTAAATTATAGGATGTTGCATACATATTTTAAATAGTGATATACCATGCAAGAGTAAATGCAAGCTCAGAATTAAGTTCAGCAAGGCCCCTTCCTCCCACGACTGGGAGGCCATGTGGGAAGCAGGCCTGGCCAGCCCATCTTGCACAGTAGGCATGTACAAAGAAAAGCACACCTTTCAGCAACTGCTTTCAACAAATAGTAACTGAGCATCTGTTCTGGCCCAACTCAAATATAATGAACCTTGAGGCTGTAATGGAACATGGTGCGTGAAGCTGATTTCCAAGGCTGACCCACATAAGCATATCAAAAATAGAGCCCCAACAAGAGCAGCCTAAAGAGAATACTTGGAACTGAGATGCAAGGGAGGCAGCAGATAAGAGCCCATGAACAAAAGCTGATCCAAACAAATTTGACAGACAGTTATTAATGCCCATTAAGGAATTTTTACCTACTCTTGGCACATTCACCTGAGTGTATCTATACCATTTGAAGGAGCTAGACATAAAAATAAATCATACTATTTTTAAAAGGCAGTGGGCTCAACTAAGCAGCTTTGGTATAGGGTACTCATTTGAACCTATGTATTTAACACCAGCCTTCCTGCATTCTCTTTAAAAGGAGAGAAGAAACATAAAAATGAGGAAAACATTGTACCAATATTGGAATAAGGAGCAGTGCCAAGAAATAAACCTTTCTTGTTGTAAGCCACCGAAACTTGGGGGCTTTGTTTGTTCTAGCAGCATATCAATATGCTCAATTTCCAACTATAAACTAAATACAATAAAAAATGTATACAAAGGGATAAAAATGATTTGGCAGTTTATTCATTAAATTAATCCCAGTGGAAAAATAGAAGAATGATGCTGAGGAAGATCTAGAAAAGGGGCTACTTCTTCTATTAAAAAAGACTTGAAGCAAATATAACATGATAATTATTAAGTATGGTCATGGGTACATGAGTAATTTTAATACCATTCTTTAAAGTGTACTATATTTTAATACCTCTAACTTAAAATAAAAAACAGACACAATTATATGTACTCACTAAAGGTAATTGGGGTATATAAAAAAGAATGAAGAAAATTACAACCAACCATAATCCTACCATCAAGAAACAAAATTAGCCCTGGCTGGTGTAGCTCAGTGGATTGAGCACGAGCCTGCGAACCAGACAATCGCGGTTCGATTCCCAGTCAGGGCACATGCCTGGGTTGCAGACCAGTTCCCTGCAGGCCAATTCCCAGCAGGGGACGCATGAAAGGCAACCATACATTGATGTTTCTCTCCCTCTCTCCTTCCCTTCCCTTCTAAAGATAAATAAATAAAATCTTTAAAAAAAAAAATTATACCAACACTTTAAAAATATATATACATACATACAATTCTTATAAAATAATTTTTATAAAAATCAGGACTTGCTGCATAGTCTTTGTCCTGTTTTCTTTTATAAAACAATTAAAATTTTAATTGTAATAAATATTTCATAATAATTATTTTCTTGAGAAAATACACGTAAAGGAGAATATAAAAGAGTTCTTATTTCCCTACATTACCTAGTGTGATTGTTCCTCTATTATCTGTCAATTGATGAGCAAAAAAAATTCCTTCTTTATTTTGCATTTCTTTTGATTGCCAGTTAGGTTGTGTATTTTTCCATGTATATATGACATTGTAATGCTGTACACCTGTAGTAGCCATCTGCTGTCTTTACCTGGCTTGTATCTGCCTTCCTGTGGAGAAACTGCCTCTTTTCTTTCCCACATCGTTGATGGACTTGACATGCAAAGTACATTTGTCATTTCCTAATGGTATAGATCAGCGTGCAACCCAGTCATTCTCCAGGTGAGATCCTAACCCTTCCCTTGACTTGGACCTGGTTCCATTAGCCTGGTATAACATCAGCCCCCTGGTCCTTGGGCCTTCAGACTCAGACTGATACCACCAATTTTCCTGGTTCTCTACCTTGCAGACAGAAGATTATGGAACTTCTCAGTCTCTATAAGAGCACAAGCCAATTCCTATAATATATTTTCTCATATATATAATTTTCTCACATATGTACACTTATAATTTCATATATATAAATATGAATTCATATGTATGTATATATGAATATGTATTTCTCTGGGAAACCTTGACGCACAAAACCCTTGAGATTACACTTGGGTTTCTGGTCCAAAGGATCTAAATACATAGGGATCATGTCACTGAGAGTAATTCACTAAATTTGAGGTCAGTTCTGTACCCATCTTCACTGCTGCATCCAAACATTTTGTTTATTCTCACACTAGCGACAGCCTTAGCCATCAAAGCTAGGAAACACCTTCATCATTAATGTCATTTAGGTATTAATCATTTTCCATATATTAGGACTCTGCTATTTGGCACTTAGAGAATGCTGCTTCTAATTTCAAAATGCTGCTGCTGCTGCTGCTGCTGCTATTAATGGTAGGAGGTATGTGCATGTATAAATATGCATACTTGACAGTCTTTATTTAAATTAAATATATAAATACTCAGATGCTTCTTCCTCATGTCTCATAAACTTTAACCTCACAGGTACAATTCTGGGGAACCCTGCTTTTGTCAACCAATCAGCAAACCCTCCTGCCCTGGGCTAGACATTCAGGGGACGTATATGAAGGAAAAGTAATGATTACCACCCTGGGAGAACCTACCGTAGAGTGGAATAATCAGAACCAAGAAAAATAAAACAGAAAAAAATCAAATCTAAGTAACAGAAACTTTAAAATAGATATAAAAATATCAGCTATAAATTAACAAGATACAGCCCTGGCTGGTGTAGCTCAGTGTATTGAGCACGGGCCTGCGAACCAAAAGATCGTGGTTGGATTCCCAGTCAGGGCACATGCCTGGGTTGCAGGCCAGTTCCCACCAGAGGCCAGTTCCCAGCAGGGGACACACAAGAAACAACCATACATTGATGTTTCTCTCTCCCTCTCTCCTTCCCTTCCCAAGATAAATAAATAAAATGTGTTTTTTTTTAATTAACAAGATACAGACACCAGAATGGTTTTAGCAGTACATTTCAACTCTGAAAGTCTAAGAATTGACAACCCATGACTTAAACTAAAACTTGAGTCCTTTGAGCCTATGCACAGGAGTCATAATCCTCAGCTGGTCCTGTTGCTTATCTAGAACAATAGGCCATCCAACATCCCGAGGCTCTGTGTTAATATCAAATTAGGTGCAAGTTCTCAAACCTGATAAATTATAATGTCTCTGCCTCTTCCTCCTTCTACCTCATCTCCCTTTTTTTTTACTAACATTAATTTACAAAAACTATTTTTACATTTTTATAAAATATAAAATTCATTTATAATATCTACCATGAAACAGGATCCTTTAAATACCAGAAATACAGAGATAAAAAATTAAGAGCTACATCTTTCAACCACTAACCCGTCCACCCAATCACATACTAAATACCATTGGCATCAGGCATTGTGCTAGACGCTGAGAATACAAATAATCAGACAAAATGTTTCCTGCTCTCAAGGAAATCGGCATATAATCATGTCTAACCTCTTCTGTATGAATTTTAGATGCTGACTGAGTCCAAGTGGAGGATCCTGGATGGATACACAGAGAATAAGGTCAGAAGCTGGTATAATGAAACAGCCTGTTTGCTGCAGACCTGGTATGACACAACCCAAACTCAAAGTTTTAAGTAAAGCTGTGGCAAAAGAGAGAACAGTCTGAAATGTCAAGTGCACAGGACAGGCAGAGAAAAAGAAATAGTCCCAACACCAACACCAAGTCGGCACAAAACCACGTAAAGATTTCAGAGGCAGACACTGGAGAGATCTCATATAGTGATTGTTTACTAGAGAGGGTTAATAATTCAAGGGGCATGACTACTTAAGGGTTGAGTAGGAGGAAGCAGTAAATGGCTCAAAGCCAGTTTGAAGAAGGAGGATGTTAGGAAAACACAGTTAATAAAGACAGTAATATGGAAAACTTTAGAAGTATGAGTATAAAACATGGGTCAGTAAGGCACCACATCCTGGTTGAAAAACTGATGATTTACAATGCATTCAGAGGAAGGAGCTGCATAAGAAAAATTATCCAGATAGAATTTTACACTAGGAATGTGGGAACAACTGGGTTTAGTTAGACTAGAGAAGATATGGCCATGACAATGGTGCCATGATAGATGACACCCAGTATCTAAGTGACTATGGGAACACAAAGTACATTGTGAGCACCTCTAGAATAGCCATTCCAAGGGCTTTCACCATGATCCCACCTGATATCCAAACAAATAAATCTAACTTTATGTAGTTAATCTAGGCTGTCCACTTAAACTTTAAACACAGTTGTCTAAAATTGATTGTGTTATATTTCCTTCCAAAACTCATTCTCATCCTATAATTCACAACTTTTTATTAGCATCTCTATCTTAGCTACTAAGAAAAAACACCTAGAGGGAACTTCTGGCCAAGTTGGAGGCATAGGTAGATACACTTTGCCTCCTTGCATAACAAAACAAGGACAACAACAAATTTAAAAACAAAACACAACCAGAACTGACAAGTAGCAGGCATGACATATTTAATCAAACTGCATGGAAATCTGACACCCAAGGAGTTAAAGAAGAAACATTCATTCAGACCAGTACAAGGGACAGAGATGGGCAGCTGAGTAGAGAGAACTCACAGTAAGGTGGCAGCTGGTGAAGAGGGTGGTCCCACATTTGCATGTACATAAACTGGTAGGAACAACTGGGGAGCAAAACAGACCACACAACCCAGGGTTCCAACACAAGAAAATAAAGCCTCAAAACCTCTGACTGAAAAACCTGTGAGGGATGAGGCAGTGGGAGAAACTCCCAGCCTCAGAGGAGAGTTTGTTGGAAAGTCCCACAAGATCCTAAAATATATACAAACCCACCCACCTGGGACTCAGCAGCAGAAGGGCCCGATTTGCTTGTGGGTAGCAAGAGAAGGGACTGAAAGCCTGCTGAGAGGTGAACAAGCAACATTGTTTTTTCCTGGACCCCTCCCCCACATTCAGGAATGTGGGTGGCCCTACTCGTGAATACCTGAGGCTCTGCCCCTTACTACATAACAGACCAACCAAGACACACACACAAAAAACATGGCCCAAATGAAAGAACAGACCAAAGTTCCAGAAAAAATAACAACTAAGCGATGAAGAGATAGCCAACCTATCAGATGCACAGTTCAAAACACTGATAATCAGTATGCTCACAGAAATGGATTGTCACAAAACAGAGGAAAAAGTGAAAGCTATAAAAAGTGAAATAAAGCAAAATGTATGAAGAACCAACAGTAAAGTGAAGGAAACAGATTCAAATCAATGGTTTGGACCAGAACAGAAACAGAAATATTCAACTAGAACAGAATGAAGAAACAAGAATTTAAAAAAAGTAAGAAGAGGCTTAGGAACCTCTGGGTCAACTTTAAACAGCCCAACACCCGAATCATAAGGGTGCCAGGAGAAAAGGAAGAAGAAGAAATTGAAAACTTATTTGAACAAATAATAAAGGAGAACTTCCCCAATCTGGCAAAGAAAATAGACTTCCAGGAAGCCCAAGAAGCTCAGAGAATCCCAAAGAAGTTGGACCCAAGGAAGCACACACCAACATACATCATAATTATATTGCCCTAGATTGAAGATAAGGAGAAAATCTTTAAAAGCACCAAGAGAAAAGGAGACAGTTACCTACAAAGGAGTTACCATAAGACTATCAGCTAATTTCTCAAAAGAGACCTTACAGGCAAGAAGGGGCTGGAAAGAAGTATTTCAAGTCATGAAAGGCAAGGACCTTCATCCAAGATTGCTCTATCCAGCAAAGTTTTTATTTAGATTGGAAGGGCAGATAAAGTGCTTCCCAGATAAGGTCAAGTTAAAAGAGTTCAAGGTCACCAAACTCTTATTATATAAAATGTTACAGGGAATTATCTAAGAAAAAGATCAAAACTATAAAGAGTAAAATGACTACAAACTCACAACTATCAACAACCAAACCTAAAAAAGAAAAACAAAAATGAACTAAGCAAAAAACTAGAACAGGAACAGAATCACAGTAATGGAGGTCATATGGAGGGTGATCAGCAGGGAGGGGGGAGTATGGGGGGAAAAGTACAAGGAATAAGTAGCATAAATGATAGGCAGAAAATGGACAGGGGGAGGTTAAGTACAGTATAGGAAATGTAGAAGCCAAAAAACTTATATGTATGACCCATGGATATGAACTAAGAAGCAGGGGAATGCAGATGGGAGGGGATATGCAGGGCAGAGGGGAATAAAGTGGGGAAATGGGACAACTATAGTGACATAATCAATAAAATATATTTTTTAAAAATAGGAAAAAAAGAAAAAACCTAGAAATCATTCAAGGTACTAACTCTCTCTAGTACCATCATGTCCACTTAATTACAAGATTCTCTTCATTCTATTCCCTTAACATGTAAAGGAAGTTTTCATATATAGATATAGATAATATAGATATAGATATAGATGATGATATAGATGATGATATAGATATAGATATAGATATAGATATAGATATAGATATAGATATAGATATAGATATAGATATAGATATAGATAGATAGATAGATCTCCATAGTGCAGTTTCTTACCAAAAGTTCTTGAATGGATCTCTGTTCCCAGAGTAGAACTTCCCCAGGCACATGGTTTTGAGCATAGTCCCATGGACAGGGTTTGAGTGGGCAAGGTAGGAGTGTCTCAGGTACCGAAGTTTGGAAAACAGAGTTTAATCAAAACCTCTCTTAGTGATCACAGTCAACATTAGCATACTAAAGTCTGAGAAGTCTTTCAGTAAAGAAAATTGTTTAAATGTGTGGAATCAGTGTTTCTTAGTTGTCTTATCCTTGACCACTTAATATCTCTTAATTTTTAATAGAGTATTTAATAAAATACATGTAATTGATTCTTTGACTAGAAAATGAAATGGATCATTAAGCCATTCATAAGAAATGTTCCTTTTTAATATATTTTATTGATTATGCCATTAGAGTTGTCCCATTTCCCCTGCTTCATTCCCCTCCACCCTGCACACCCCCTCCCTCACACATCCCCCCCCTTTAGTTTATGTCCATGTGTCATAGTTCTTTAGCTTCTACATTTCCCACACTACTCTTGACCTCCCCCTATTTTCTCCCCACCATCTATGCTACTTATTCTCTGTACCTTCTCCTCCTCTCACTCCCTGTTGCTAACCCTCCATGTGATCTCCATTTCTATGGCCCTGCTCCTGTTTCAGGTATCTGCTTAGTTTGCTTTTGTTTTAGATGTGATTGCTAATAACTTTAGGTGTGGCTGTCCTTTCACTGTTCATATTTTTTATCTTCTTTTTCTTAGATAAATCCCTTTAACATTTCATATAGTAAGGGCTTGGTGATGATGAACTTTAACTTGACCTTATCTGGGAAGCACTTTATCTGCCCTTCCATTCTAAATGAAAGCTTTGCAGGATAGAGCAGTCTTTAATGTAGGTCCTTGACTTTCATGACTTGGAATACTTCTTTCCAGCCCCTTCTTGCCTGTAAGGTCTCTTTTGAGAAATCAGCTGACAGTCTGATGGGAACTCCTTTGTAGGTGACTGTCCCCTTATCTCTTGCTGCTTCTAGGATTCTCTCCTTCATTCGAATCTTGGCTAATGTAATGATGATGTGCCTTGGTGTGTTCCTTCTTGGGTTCAACTTCTTTGGGACTCTCTGAGCTTCCTGGATTTCCTGGAAGTCTATTTCCTTTGCCAGATTGGGGAATTTCTCCTTTATTATTTGTTCAAATAAGTTTCCCACTTGTTGCTCTTCCTCTTCCCCTTCTGGTATCCCTATAATTCAGATGTTGGAACATTTAAAGATGTTCTGGAGGCTCCTAAGCCTCTCCTCATTTTTTTTGAATTCTTGTTTCTTCATTCTTTTTTGTTTGGTTGTTTCTTTCTTCCTTCTGGTCCACTCCATTGATTTGAGTCCCAGTTTCCTTCCCATCACTATTGGTTCCCTGTACATTTTCCTTCTTTCATTTAGTTTAGCCTTCATTTGTTCATCTAAATTGTGACTAAAATCAACCAATTCTGTGAGCAACCTGATCACCAGTGTTTTGAACTGTGCATCTGATAGGTTGGCTATCTCTTGGTTGCTTAGAAGTATTGGCTGTGGGGCTTTGATTTGTTTTTCTGATTAAGTCATTTTTGGTCAGGTCACAACTGTTATGTCTGAGTGGTGGAACCTTAAGTGTTCACTAGGGCAGGACAACCCAGTTGCTGGGTTGTGATGCTGTATGTGGGGGCAGAGTCAGAGAAGGAACAATGGTGCTTGTTCTGCTCTCTCTCGGATTTCAGTACCCTCTGCCACTTCCCACAAGCCAGCACCTTTTCAACTGGTGCTTTTAGGCTTTATTTCCTGTCACTGGGGCCCTGGGTTGCACAATCTGTCTTGTTGCTTGTTTTTTCCTAGTTTATCTGCATGTGAATGTGTGACTGTGGTCAGCCC
Organism: Artibeus jamaicensis; assembly: GCF_021234435.1. Classification (NCBI taxonomy): domain Eukaryota; kingdom Metazoa; phylum Chordata; class Mammalia; order Chiroptera; family Phyllostomidae; genus Artibeus; species Artibeus jamaicensis. Next base: position 16,926,410 of record NW_026522025.1, on the reverse strand, counting down.
TGCACCACCTGTGCTCCTGGGTCTGTGGCTGCCACTGCCTTTTCCTGCTGCGATCCCTCTCTGTGGCCGCCAACTCCACCCCTCTTACCAGTCTGGTTGAATGGTTGTCGGACTTCCATAAAGTTCAATTTTCTGTCTGTTCTGGTTGTGTTTTGGTTTCTAAATCTTTGTTGTCCTTAATTTTGTTTGTGCAAAGAGGCACAATGTTTTCACCTATGCCTTCATCTTGGCCAGAAGTCCAATCTCCTTGAAATTTTCAACTTTGTCGGCTACTGTATTTATCAATCAATCAATTTAATTCAAGAAATATTATCAAAGAGCTACAATGTCATGTGCTAAGTACACAGTGGTGAGCAACTAGACATGGTTATTGTCCTCAAGTATTTATGTATAGTTTCCAAAATTTATGACCTTTTTTATTTCTTCAAGCATTTAAATGTGCCATGCCTGCTACCTGGAAATACCTTCTCCCATCTTGACAAACTCTGACAAACTCTTTCTTGTTCTTCAGCTGCTTACATCCTAAATTATGAGTTTCTTGGCCATAGAAAGTATCTTATTCATTTTTATTTTTCTATGCTTAGTACTGTGCCTGACATATTGTTCTACTCAATAAGTGCATATTGTTAATGAACAGAAAAATGACTCAATATTAAAATTGCTTATTTTAATATTTTAATAAATAAGCTTAAAATTCTAAATTAAAACATGTATTTTTGCAATAGCGATTTCAAGTCTAAAAATATTAATACTTTATTACTTTAAAGAGATGCTTATAAGTATCTTTTTCTAAATTTCATCTACTTCTTGTCATGCAGTTGTTTTGCATAAATTACAGGTACACCTGTCATGTTCTTAATTGTACATAAAGTACTAATTTGAAAGAGTTTTAAAATTTGTGTTACATGGAAATTGAAGTAAAATAGCAATTAAAAACTTCAGTTAAATTTTAAATGATCCAATCTTAGTAAAACACAAATATACTATAAAATTACTTATTAACATAAACTCCCAAGTGTCATGAATGTTCACCTTTTGATATTTTGTATGCTTGCTAAAGCTAAATATAACCAACATGATTTGTCAATAGGTTGAGACTAAATTTGGTGTCTCCCTCTCCTGTTTTCTGGCTGCATCTACTACATTCAGGGTAGCATGGCAATACTTAAAGGGACCAGTAAAAGGATATGTCTGATCCTTGAAAGCCATTAAAAATGCACAATGACACCCCATGAGACAATGCTGCCTGATATTCAGTGTCTGGCACATATGGATCTCTGCAACTTTCCTTCACGGCCAAGTTACAAAGCTTCTCCAAGTCCCAAGAACTCTCAGTAGCTTCCCTGCCCTTCTCCAAAGTTTCTTCACTACTCTGGAAAAATAAGAAACTCAGAAGGGACTGTCTAAAGCTGTCCTGTAAAACTATCAAGCAACTGTTTCAACTGTGCAGCACTCCATACATGCTAGATGAAAATTATGCGATGTCATTAGCTCCTTGCACCATACCCAGAGACAAGAGCTCTCTTTTCTGCCTGTTACATCGGCACAATCTCCAGATCTCAGTCCAGGGTTGAAGTGAGAAGGGCACAAGGGCATTTCACAGAGATCCTTAGCAACCCAAGAAAACCTCTCTAGACTCCAGTCAGGGGAACTATAGGTTCTCATTGAAAACATATTCTTCTACAAGTGCTTGTTTATCAAGAGCCTGAATTTTAGACAAATGTTTGAGTCTGTGTTGTATTTTTTTCCTTTCCAAAGTAAAGAAAGCAAGATTCCTTGGCTGCCTGGGTTGGGTAAAAACCTCCAGAGTTATTAAAAAATACACAGGAAAAAAATATTAATATTTCAAAATATTGCAAGCCATACAAAAAATATGTTTTGCTCTGTATAAAACTATATCACTGTTCATTTATCACCAAAAAAAGCACATAATATTCTTAAATTTAATCTAAGCTCTTCCTGTGTAAATGACAGAAAAGAACTATAGAGCATAAAAAGTATAGTTCAGTAACATCCTCTCAACGATGGAGGTGATCTACAGTGTCATGATGTACTAACTCATTCTGCTGCTGTTCTTGTTGCTTTAGTTAATAGTGTGGACAGGCACATATGCATATATATGTATATTACACGTATTAAATATTTTAATTATTAAATATCTGATATGTGCCAAGTACTTTGCAAGGCACTAGCAATATAAAAGTAAATTCAGAGACTTCTACCTTCTGTTTCGTGATATATACAACATGAGAGAATGTTTCTCCCACCATAATAATAAAAAAGAATTAAATTACCTTTAAATTTATCACTTTTTTCTAATCCAACATAGATAACGTTTCAGGACAACTAACTGATCCAACACCTGTGGAGAGAGGAAATACAAGCAGTCATATATCTGGGGTAGATACAACCAGATACCAAAAAAAGGACAGTTTACCTAGAATAATTGAGAGGTAAGTGAAAACTACAGACAAAACTGGTCAACAGTGTGAGACCCATAGAGACTACAGAAATGGAAGGAGTCCCAGCTCTCTTGCAAGCTTTTTCTCCATGAAGCCCATGGAGCACTCACACAGCAGATCAGATATATTTCTAAGAAAATATCTATTGTGTTTCAGACCTAGGGAAGGACAGCAGCCATGCTGAGAGGGCAAGAAATTAGACACAGAAACATCTCCCCTATTTCCCTTATGGAACAAAACCCTTGGTGTGTGAGAAAGACAGCAAACATTGTTACCCTCAAGACAGTGGTAAAAACTCATTGCATCTGGAGGAAGGGACAGAAGAAAAATATATATGCTATTAATGAATGAGCAGTTGAACTCAGAAGTCCATACTGCAAGAACAAGGGATAAAGTGTTCCCTATAGCTAAGCTAACAAACTCTGAGTAACCACAGAAGAATACAGCCAAGAGGACAGGAGAGACACAAGGGGAAGCACAGAAACCCTCTCTGAGGCACAACATAAAGGAACAATAACAGCTTAAGATCTAACACACATGCTCCAATAAATCCACCCTAAACCCAAAAGTGTCATTAGAAGATTTGAAACCTGTGGTACCATGTGGGCCAAGAAACAACTAACCTCAAACCTGATTACATTAATTCAAATTTGCAAATTAAAGGCCTGAAAAAAAAAGTATGTAAATTTCCAACCATAAAATCTATTAATCTCTATTATCCTACCAATGGTGTTTGACTTTTATTTTTTAATTTGTTTATTGTTGTTCAATTACAGTTGTCCCCATTGTTTCCTCATTGCTCTCCCCTACCCTGCCCATGCCCCTCACCTACATTCAATTCTCCCTGCACACCTCTTTGTCCTAGTCCATGGGTCCTTTATACATGTTCCTTGACTAGACCCTTCCCCTTCTTTCCCAATATCTCCCTCCAAACTCACATCTGGTCACCGTCGGTTTGTTCTTTATTTCCACATTTCTAGTTCCATTTTGCTTGCTTGTTTGTTTTGTTGATTAGGTTCCACTTATAGGTGAGATCATATGGTATTTGTCTTTTACTGCCTGGCTTACTTCACTTAGCATAATACTCTCTAGTTCCATCCTTGCTGACACAAGGGTAGGAGTTCCTTCTTTCTTTCTGCTGCATAGTACTCCATTGTGTAAATGTACCATCATTTTTTCATCCACTCATTTGCTGATGGGCACTTAGGCTGTTTCTAGCACTTGGCTATTGCAAATAGTGCTGCTATAAACATAGGGGTGCATAGGTTCTTTTGGATTGGTGTCTCAAGGTTCTTAATGTACAACCCCAGCAGTGGAATCACTGGGTCATAAAGCAGTTCCATTTTTAGTTTTCTGAGGAAATTCCATACTGCTTTCCAGAGTGGCTACACCAGTCTGCATTCCCACCAACAGTGTACTAGGGTTCCCTTTTCTTCACATTATCACCAGCACTTGTTGTTTGTTGATTTGTTAATGATGGCCATTCTGACCAGTATGAAGTGGTATCTCATCGTGGTTTTAATTTGCATGTCTCTCCTGGGTAGCGATGTTGAGCGACCTTTCATATGTCTATGGATCCTCTGTATGTCCTCCTTTGAGAAGTGTCTGTTCAGGTCCTTTGCCCATTTTTTAACTGGGTTGTTTGTCTTCCTGGTATGGAGTCATGTGAGTTCTTTATATATTTTGGAGATCAAACCCTTGTCCGAGGTATCACTGGCCAATATGTTTTCCCATATGGTTGTTTCCCTCTTCTTTTTGCTGATGTTTTCTTTAGCCATGCAAAAGCTTTTTAATTTGATGTAGTCCAATTTGTTTATTCTTTCCCTTATATCCCTTGCCCTAGGGGACATATCTATGAAAATGTATGAAATATCTGAAAATTTCTTGCCTGTGTTCTCCTCTAGGACTTTTTTTAAAGCAGGCTCCTGTTTTGTTTTTGTTTATTTTATTTCTTTATCTTTAGAGGGTAAAGGAAGGAGAAAGGGAGAGAAATATCAGTATATGGTTGCCTCTCATGCATCCCCTGCTGGGAACTGGCCTGCAACCCAAGCATGTGCCCTGACTGAGAATTGAACAGCGATCTTTTGTTTCGAAGGCCCATGCTCAATCCACTGAGCTACACCAGCCAGGCCTCCACTAGGACTTTTATGATGTTGCAACTTATATTTAAGTCTTTTATCCACCTTGAGTTTATTTTGCGTATGGTGTAAGTTGGTGGTCTAGTTTCTTTCTTTCTTTCTTTTTGCATGTACTTGTTCAGATCTCCCGAACCGTTTGTCAAAGAAGCTATTTTTACTCCATTTTATACGCCTGATCCCTTTGTCAAATATTAATTGAGAGACATTTCTGGGCTCTCTATTCTGCTCCATTGATCTATACTGTTCTTATGTCAGAACCAGACTTTTTTTGATTACAGTGGCCTTGTGATAGTACAATATCAGGTATTGTGATCCCTTCTCCTTATTTCTTTTTTCTCAAGATTGCTGAGGCTATTCAGGGTCATTTATGGTTTCATATAAGTTTTTTAAATATTTGTTCTATATCTGAAAATACATCATTGGCATTTTAATATGGATTGCACTGAATCTATAAAATGCTTCAGATAGTATGGACATATTAATTATGTAAATTCTTCTAAGCCTTGATTATGAATTATGCTTCCATTTGTTTGTGTCGTCCTTAATTTCTTTCTTCACTGTTGTATGGTTTTCTGAGTACAGGTCTTTTACCTCCTTGGTTAGGTTTATTCCTAGGTACTTTATTTTTCTTGTTGCTGTAATAAATAGAATTTTTTCCTAATTTCTGTTTCTGATATTTCATTATTGGTATAGAAAAATACATTCAATTCTGAATATTGACTTTGTATCTTGCTGTTTTGACAAATTCATTTATTAAGTAGAGTAGGGAGTCTATAGCGTTTTCTATGTACACTATCATGTCATCTGCAAACAATGACTGTTTTACTTCCTCCTTTCCAATTTGGATGCCTTTTATTTCTGTTTCTTGTTTTATTGCTGTGTCTAGAACTTCTATAATGTTTTGAATAGAAGTGGTGAAAGCAGACAGCCTTGTCTTTTCTGTTCTTAGTGGGAAAGCTTTTAGGTTCTGCCCATTGAGTATAACATTGGCTGTAGATTTCTTATATGTGCTCTTTATTATGTTGAGACATGCTCCCTCTATTCCTATTTTTGCTAAGTATTTTTATCATAAATGAGTGCTGTACTTTATCAAATGTTTTTTCGGCATGTATTGATATGGTCCTGTGATTTTTATCTTTCCTTTTGTTTGTTATGTATTACCTTTATTGATTTGGGAATATTGTAGCACTCATACATCCCTGGGATGAATCCCACTTGATCATGGTGTATGATTTTTTTAATGTATTGCTGGATGTTTGCTAATATTTTGTTGAGGATTTAGCATATATGTTCATCAGTAATATGGGCCTATAGTTTTCTTTCTTCATTGCATCTTTATCTGGTTTGGTATTAGGATGATGCTGGCCTCATAAAAAGACTTTGGGAGTCTTCCCCTTTTTGGATTTTTTGGAATAGTTTGAGAAGGAATAGTCTCAATAGTTTGAAAACTCTCCTTTGAAACCATCTGATCCATGGCTTTTGTGTGCCGGGAGTTTTTGATTACTGCTTCAATTTCACCAGCTGTTACCAGATCTGTTTAGGCTCTGCTTCTTCTTGATTCAGTTTTGAAAGATTATATGTTTCTAGAAATTTGTTCACTTCACCCAGGTTTTCAAATTTCTTGGCATATAGTTGTTTGTAGTAACTTCTTACAATCCTTTGTATTTCTGTGGTATCAGCTGTAATTTCTCCTCTTTTATTTCTGATTTTATTTATTTGGGTCTTCTCATTTTATTTTCTTTAGGAGTATGGTTGAAGACTAGTCAATTTTGTTTATCTTTTCAAAAGACTATCTCCCAGATTTATTGATCCTTTGAAATGTTCTTTTAGTCTGAATATCATTTAATTCTGCTCTCATCTTGATTATTTCCTTCCTTCTATTCACTCTGGGCTTTTTTTGTTGCTGTTCCTCCAGTTCTTGTATGTAAGGCTGTTTATTTGAAATGTTTCTATATTTTTCAGATAGTCCTGTATTGCTATGAACTTCCTTTTCAGGACTGCCTTCACTCTGTCCCATAGGTTTTTGGCTGTTGTGTGTTCATTTTCATTTGTTTCCAGAAACTCTTTGATTTCTTTCTTGATCTCATTGTTAACCCATTCATTGTTTAATAACATGTTATTCAGTATCCATGAATTTGACTGTTTTTAAGTTTTTTCCTTAAGGCTGGTTTTTAGATTGTGGTCTGAGAAAATGCTTGATATGAGTTCAAATTTCTTGAGTTGAGGCTAGTTTTGTGTCTTGTCATTGAAAATGTTCCATGTGCATTTGAATGTGTATTTTGCTTCTTTGGGGTGAAAGGTTCTGTATACTCCAATTAATTCCATTTGATCTACAGCATCATTCAGTGCCACAATATCCTTGTTGATTCTTTGGGAGATCTATCCATTTTTAACAGTGGGATGTTAGAATCCCCTACTATAAGTGTATTGTTGCCTACATCTTTTTTGAACTTCTCCAAGATTTTCCTTATACATTTGGGTGCTCCTGTGTTGGATGCATACATGTTTATAATCTTCACGATTTCTTGATGGATTCTCCCCTTGAATATTGTGAAGTGACTTTCTGATTCTCTTTTTATGGCCCTTGTTTTTTAATCTATTTTTTCTGATATAATTATTGCAACTTTTCCTTTTTTTTTTTTCCTTTCTATTTGCTTGGAATATCTTTTTCCAACCCTTCACTTTCAGTCTGTGTAGCTCTTTTGTTCTGAGGTTGATCTCTTGTAGGCAGCATTTGTGAGGGTCATGTTTTCTTAATAAAACTGTTTCTTAAAAGACCTGTGTCTCTTAATTGGAGCATTTAATCTATTTGCCTTTGAGGTTATTATTGATAGGTTCTTACTCATTGTCATTTTTCCCCTTTGTAGCTATGTTCCTCTTTCTCTCACTCCTTTCCTTCATCTTCTTAAAGAAGTCCTATTAGCATGTCTTTCAATGCTGGTGTGGTGGAGATATATTCTTTTAGCCTGTTTTTGTCCGGGCAACTCCTTATTGACTCCCATTTTAAATAAGAGCCTTGTTGGTAGAATAGTCTTGGTTGCAGGCCTTTGCTTTTAATTACTTGGAACATTTCTTGCCATTCCCTTCTGGCTGGTAGTGTTTCTGTTGAGAAATCAGTTGCTAGCCTTATTGGGGATCCCTTGTATACTACTTCCTGCCTTTAAGATTCTCTCTTTGTCTTGAAATTTGCATTTTTAATTATGACATATGTCTTGAAGTAGGCCTCTTTGGGTGGATCTCGATTGAAACCCTTTGTGCTTCTTAAACTTGTGTGACTTTTTCTCTCATCAAATTAGGAAAATTTTCCATCATTACTTCTTCAAACAGGTTTTCTATCCCTTGTTCCTCTTCTTCTCCTTCTGTCATGCCTATTATACAGATATTATTATGTTTCATATTGTCCTGCAGCTCCCTTAACCCCTCTTCATTCTTTTTTAGTCTTTTTTTCCTTTTCTTGCTCTTTGTGGGAATTTTTTTCTACTTTGTCCTCTAGCTCACTGATTCAATCCCCTGCTTCATCTAGCTTGTTTTTGATTCCTTGTACAGTGTACTTCAATTCAGAAATTGTATTCTTCATTTCCTCCTGGCTCTTACTGATAGTTTCTATGTCCTTTTTCATGCTAATGTAGCCTGCAGTAAGTTCCTTGTAGCTTCCCACTAGTTCTTGATAATTCTCACTGAGCTCACTGAGCTCCCTTATAACCACTGTTTTGAACTCAGTGTCTGATAGTTGACTTACCTTTATTTCATTTAGCATTCTTTCTGAGGGTTTCTCCTTTCCTTTCTTTTATAGGTTCTTTGTCTCCCCATTTTAGGAGAGACTCTTCTTGTTTGTGTCTGCTTCTCAAATTGATCTGCTTTGACTTCCTGACTTCATGGTATGAACTTCTATGGTAGGAGACCTATGGGATTCCAGTGGCGCAGTCTCCTTGATCTCCTGAATGTAACACTCTTGGGGTGCCCTTTACGCTGTTTATGTTTGCTTTCTTGGTGTAACTGAGTTTTAATTATTGTTGGGCCATTCTTTGGTGGGTCCTTCCCTCCGGCTGGCTGACTGAGAATCTCTCCACCCACCATGTCTTGTATGTTGTTATGCAGGTGCTTGCAGAACAAAAACACAGCCCAGGAAACAAACCCATGCCTGTAAAAATAACTCCCACCCACAATACCACTATAAACAGCAAATGAACCAGTATTAATAAAGGTGTGAAGAGGTTAAGACTATTATAAGAAAAGAGAAGTAAATATGAGATGACTAACTGAAAGGAAAGTGATTTTGAGAGGGTTGAGGAAGGTGCACTAATGAAAGTAGAGAATTAGAGCATTATGAAGAAAGTAAAATTGACATTGTAAATAAAAAAAGGGAATGAAGAAGGTAAAATGGAGTAAGAGAAGGGGAGCATATAGTACTATGTTTAAATAAAAATAAAATAATAAAATGAGAAAGAGAAATAAAAAGGAAAAGATGAGAAATAAATCATAAAAAAGGAAACAAATTGAAGAAAAAGATCTACCAAAGCCCTATCAACAACAAATGAGCTAAGATTAATATAGGTGAGATGGGAATAAGAGGGAAAAAAGAAAGAAAAGTTTCAGAAATGTCTAGAGGAAAGGGAAGTGATTTTGAGACAATAGAGGGAGAGGGAATACTAAGAGTGAGGAACAAAAACCAGGCTAAGAAAGGGAAAAATTAAAATTTGAGATTTTAAAAAAAGGGCAGAGTGAAAGAAAAAACAGAAAAAAACAGACTAGGACAGGGAAAAGTTACATTTTTGAGACCAAAAAAAAAAAGAACAGGCAGAATGAAGGCAGAAAGGAATAGGAGAGGGAAACAGTAAAAATTGAGATCTGAAATATGAAATACAAGAATAATGAAGATACAGAGATAAAACTGAAAAAAATGAAATAATACCTACCCTATCCACAACCAATGAGAAAAGATTGCTAAAGGTGGAGAGAGAAGATAGGTATTTTAAGAGAGGGAAAAAGAATGTGAGATGACCATTGACAGGAAAATCACTTTTGAAACTCTAGATGAGAGAGAAATAGTTAGAATGCAAAATGGAAACAGGTTGTAGCAAGAGAGAAAACACAATTTAAAATGAAAATAATAAGAGAAAAGAAGGTAAAATAAGGTAAGAGAAGGGAGGAGAAAAATATGAAAATTGAAATAAACTATAATATAAAATCTAGTGGCTTCATATGCACAAACTTGAAGGACAAGAAGTGAATGTTAAAAAAACTATGCAAGAAAGAAAATATCATGAATCATAGAGAAGCTGCAGTGGATTTCTCCTCAGTAGTATCTAATATTTACCACTGTTTATTCTTTCTGGATCCACCTCTGGTAATATCAGGTGATGTCTGAGTCTGGCCTTAGGCAGCCTGCTGGAGACTACCAGAGATCTACCATATGTGGCTGACTCCTTCAGTTGTTAATTTAGTCACTCAGCAATCAGTAGTCAGCCTTAAGCATCACAGTGCAGGGCAGAGTATCTCTCGAGGGAAGGGCTACTGCTTCCACTCAGGCTGATGCCACTCAGAGGGGAGTGGTCTGCCTGAGCAAGAAGATTCTTGCAGCATGGGGTATGACTCAGCACCAGGATCCTAGTGACTGCTCTCTCGGTTCTCTCCCCAAAGCCATCATCCCCAGTCTCTCCTCAAGCGTCTCTTGTCCACTCTGTGGCCCCCTGTACTAGAGCTCAGGGTAAGTGGCTGCAAAGGAAAATTTATGCCTTGGCCCTTTAAACAGCTCTTTGCATCTCCAGCCATCTGTCTCTGGCAGAGAGCAACCCCGCAGCTTTTGGCTGTTGGTTGTTATCTGTGTACTTTACAGGCCCTGATGCTATAGGCTGGAAAGCCCAGCTTGGGGTTTAGACCTCACACTTCTCAAGGGGAACTCCCCCGGCCAGCTGCTGAGATATCCCTCCAGCACTTCAGTTGCCACCAGTGGGGGCCCAGCCAGCCCTTTTGCATCCCCTCCACACTCCCTACCAGTCACATTGTATTGAAGCTGTTTCTTCTGTGTCTCAATGGTTATAAAGCTTCTTTCCTGCTATTGTTCAGTTGTTTATTCCAGATAATTTCTCTACAATTTAGTAGCAATTCCAGGTTGGTCTTGGGAGGAGGTTAGTGTAACTTCCTCTCACCTCTCCACCATCTTGGATCCCCAACTGATGCTTGGCTTTTAATTTTAAAACAAAAAACTAAAAAGGAGTGAGAGATACACAAAAAGTCAAGGAAAACCACTCCCAAGAAACAAAGCAATCATCAGTATTAGATTTAGATATGATACAGGTATTTAAAATTATCTAAGATTAATATGTTAAAAGTTGTATGGGAAAAGGTTGAAAACATAAAAGATCAAATGGGAAAATTTAGCATAGACAAAAAAACTGTAAGAAAGAATCAAAAGAAATATTTAAAATGAAAAAAGAAACAATAACAGATGAAGAATACCTTTGATTAGCTGAACACTAGACTTGATGCACTGAAGGAAAAAAATCAGTGAATATGAAGCTTAGCCAAGCAAAGTGATCCATACTGAAAAAAGAGAGAAAGAAGGGTTGCAGGGTGTGTAGTAGAAGAGGCATTTACAACTGAACATCCAAGAGATGTGGAACAATATCAAATAGCCTAATATACATGCAATTAATGTCCTAGAAAGAAAAAAAGGGACAGAAGAGATAGAATAAGGCAGAAAAATTCTTTGATGATATAGTGTCCAAGAATTTTCTAAAACTAATGACATGTCACTAAAACATATTCAAGAAGTTCAGGGACTACCAAGCAGGATAAAAACCACAACAAAATAAAATAAGTATATCATATCCAAATTGCTGAAAACTAAAACAAAGAAAAATCTTTCTCTGCTAGAGAAAAAAATTATAAATGTATTTTATGTATTAGGAATATATATCTTGGTTGTTCAATTTAAGGAAATTTCAACAGAGATTACATACAGAAGGGTGAGACTAAGTATTATATAAAATTTCTTATCAAAAGTTGAGCAAGCTAGAACACACATGTCCAAAATGACACCTATAAAGCCCTGAAAGGATCTGTCAATCTATAATTCTATTTTTTTTAAATGAAAGAAAAAAAAAACTTTCTTCAAAAAATCAAAACTGGGGGAACTTGTCCCCAGAAGACTACAAGAAATGTTAAAAGACATTCTCCAGACAGAATGATTATGTCACATTTAATATGGGACCTACACACACACAAATACACACACAAAGAATAGAACACTGGTAACAAATTAAAGATAAAATATTTGTCTTGATTGCTCTAAAAATCTGATTGTCCAAAGCAAAAATAGTTACAATGTGTTTTGTGTTTGTACCATATGCAAAAGAAAAATATATAAAAGCAAAGCACAAAAATAGAAGGGATACATAAAGTGATATTATTTAAAAGCAGGATGTCAAGAAATAGATGAAAGGCAGACTGTGACAAATGAATCTAATTTTATTACAGACAAATCTTGTAGCTACAAAAATAATAGGAAAAAAGTGCTGAACTAAATAATTTAGAAAACGGATTTTTGACAGAATACTTTATGGCTAAATGTTGGGAACTTCTCTGCCTGGTTTCAGGAATTGTAACTGCCTCCCATGGCTAAGGATGAGTGAGCAACCTCCAGAATGCAAGCCACAAAGAGACAAAGCTTGTCTCTGGTAGCAAACACTGCCTCTACTTACTCCCCTGCCCCCAATCCACAGTCAGTTAGTCCACGACTGGTACGACCCCTCAGAAAAGGGGCAACCTAAGCCAGACACAATCACTTAGGAGGCCATCACGGAAGGATTCAGGGGGCCCGCAACAAAGAGGGAGTGATGGACCCTGGACCCCCAGCTATTCTGACATAGCCCAGTCCCCACGTCCTCTGGGAGAAGTGCTTCCTGGCTCTAATCCACTTAAACCTAAAAACCTATGATGGGGAAACCTATGATGTAGGAAAACCTACAGCTCCTTGCCTTGCTAGAGTGGCATCCAGGGTAGTCTGGCATAAGGAAGAATTCCTAACAATCCTGTGAAGCCTGCTTTGATAAGAATGTTTTTAGTTAAATGATAAAGGCCTGAACAGGAAATGAGTTTGTTTTCCCAAAGTCTTGTAGCCCTTTAGCTAATAGACCCTGACTTAGAAGAAGCCCTAATGGTTCTTTGCATACTATCTTCTGTTTACTGCCTGACAATGATTAATAAGTTGTACCTGAACTCCTGTGCAAAAAAAAAAAACAAACAATAAAAGCCTGTCTAGGCAAGGGTCAGCACACTCCCCTTGAGAGAGTTGCCAGGACACTCTGAGGCACTCCCCTCTTGAGGGAGTAGCCATGCTGTCCCTTTTCCTCCACAGGACCCAGCAGTCTGTGTGAATCTGTCTCATGTCTCATTTATGATGCTGCAGGCACTGCAATCCAGTGCATGCATCAGCAAAAGCAAAAGAAACTAACACTACCCTATAGTCGTAAATTTGTTTTTCACAAGGGTATGTGTTACCAATTCTCAAAATTCTTTAGTTGTACACTAGGGCTGAACAAATCCAACACAGGATCTGGCAGCAGTATGCTTGCTTGAGTGTGGTTGGTAGGGTAATAATAAGGGTGTAATAATTTATAGTTTTAATTTGAACATTTTACCTAAAATGTCATGTGGTGTGCTTGTGGGTGATATTGTTATGCTATGGAATTACATCTTATGATTTTTGTAATAGAAGATTTTAAAATAAAAAGGGGCTTTATTTGTGCTAGACCCTGTATATCATATAAAATGAGAGCCATGTTGAACTAAAAACATTAAAAATAAGAAATAATAGAAGGCTAACATGAAGGCTGTGGGGCAAGACTGAAGTCAGAATTATCAACATGGGGAGGCAGTTTTTAAGAAGTGCACACACACACACACACACACACACACAGAAAAGTGTAGAAATGTATAAATACATGTATGTGTGTCATGTATTAACTGGTATAAAGGAGCCAACTGGAGGAGCTCCCAATGGCTAAATTTGGAACCTTTTGGAAAAAAATACATCATAATTATACTAGATTATAAACTAATAATATTTAATCCTAAATCCATAATGATGTAACTAAATAACTGAATAAATAAAGATTAAAATAAGCTCTTCATGTATAATAATTCCAATAAAGAAAAGTAGAAAGAATGAAAGAAATTTTTAAAAACCATCATTATAACCACAATATTTTCTTTTCAGGAAAAATCCAGTAAGAGTTAAATTAGTGAGCAAAGTTTAAGAGAAACAGAATATCCACATAGTCTCAAAGTATCTCCTCCACAACACTTAGAAATTACAAAGGGAGAAATAGTAGTGTTTGGATAATCTTGGCAGACAGTACTTCTTCAAGGTTAATATCACATAAACATTTCCTCGCTGTGAAACCCCTGTCACAATGACATGAACTGAGAAGAGTGTACTACCTCTGTGATACCCTTCCCAATAATGAATAATCACAAGTTAATGAAGAGAAAACATCAGAAAAGCCCAAACTGAGAGATATTCTGTCCGCAACCTGATTGGCCACTACTCTTCAAACATGCCAAGGTCACGAAAGACAAGGGCTAAAGAACCCTCAATGTTGAAGGGATAAGAAAACATGAAAACTAAACACTGGATTGGGCCCTGGAATAGAAAAGAAACATCAGAGAAACAATTGGTAAAAATCTAATGAATTACATATTTCATAATATTCTACCAAGATTAATTTCTTAGTTTTAGTAAATTTTTTTATTATATAAGATGTTAATATAGCCCTGACTGGTGTAGCTCAGTGAATTGAGCATGGATTGTAAATAAAAGGGTCACAAGTTCGATTCCTGATCAGGGCACACGCCTGGGTTGCAGGCCAGGTCCCCAGTGGGGACCATGTGAAAGGCAGCCACACATTGATGGTTCTCTCCCCCTCTTTCTCCCTCCCTTCCCCTTTCTCTAAAAATAAATAATTATCTTTTTTAAAGTTTTTAAAAAAAACATGTTAATATAAAGGGAAGCTTAGTACAGATGTAAGTCTGTTAGAAATCTAAATCTATCTCAGAATTTAAAAGGTGAAAAAACTGATTATTGACTAGTCCTGACCTCAGTGAACACAGTCTATTTGGCAAGGAAACACACAAAACAATATGATTAGGTGGTAAGTGTAAAGAGAGGTACGGGGTATCATGAAAGCCAAGGACTTACTACTGAGAAGATCAAAGGCTGTGTCGTGAGAAAGCACATGGCATTTACGACGAACCTAATAAAATGCTGCATGTGGGAGAAGCTTTAATTTCCAGAACGAATTTTCTAAAAACTGTATGAAAAGCTGTAAGGTGTCCCAAACACTTCAAGTGGGTTGATACAGGTGAAACAAAGGCAAGGTGGTAAAACTAGAAATACAGGTAAAAATGAGACCCTGCAGAATGTGTTCTTTTTTCTTCCATTTTGTAATTATGAGTAACAAAAAGGCTCTATGTCAGGGACATAATGGAGGCAGTCTTGTGTTTTAGAAACATTTTGATAGTATTGTGGCAAACAAAATAAAAGCAAAAAATGTTTGCTTACTGGTTCAATGTTTATTCTTCCAATTTAATTTTAATCTAAAATGCTATATTAATGCAATCTATCACACAAATTTTATAGAATTTTACTGATGGAAATGTTTAAAGTCTTCTAATGCCAGTATATTGATCCTCACCCTTCAAATGAACAACCCAGAAATGTCTATCACTACAGAAAATGCATTGAAAACTCAAATACTGTGTCTAATTAATGCATCAAAAGTACTCTTTATACTTCTTTGGATAGCACAGTATTGTGTCTCACACTATCATTTGTGTAGGCAATGAATATTTATTGAGCATCCACTGCATGCCAAGCACTATTATAGGTGTTGAAGATTTAAGGTTTAAAAAAAAATACAGACAAAGGGAAATAAAAAAACCTTCTTCATAGGGCTCATGATCCAGGGATGAGTGGTAAGATTAAAACATAACTAATTATATATTTACAGTACTGGAAGGTACAAAGAGCTGTGGAGAAACATAAAGTGAGATAAAAGTGATAGGAAAATGCTGGAAAGGAGGAAGCTATGCAATTTTAAATAGGGTGGCTGGTTAGTTCTCACTTAAGAAGTGATACTTGATCAAGTCTTGCAAATACCCGAGATAACAGCTTTCCTAGTAGTATAAGCAAAAGCTAGGACAAAACCTCTGAAAAAGAGAGTGTGCCTGGAATATTCAAGTAAGAACAAGGAGCTCAGTGTGGCTAAATCTGAGCAAAAAGGAGAGTAGTATGTCATTTTAAAGAGGTAGCATGGAAGCAAGATACAGGACGTGGCTGGCCATTGTAAGAAGTTTAGCTGTTATTTTGAATAAAAATTATCATGAGCAGAAAATGACATGATTTGGCTTTTTTGTGTTTTTTAAAAAACACACTTGCTTCCATATTACAAATAGCCCAAATTGGGAGTGGCCACGAGGATAAAACCAGAAAAATCAAATAAGAGGTGATTATAGTAATTTAGGAAAGAGACTGTGATGACTTGAACCAGAATGGGAGAAGTGGTCAGATTCTGGACATATTTTGAAGTTAGAGCCATCAGGATTCCCAAATTGAATATGGAATATGAGATAAAAGTCAAAGATAAAGTTAACTTTTCCACCTAAGCAACTGAAAGATAGGGTTGATGTTAACTGAGATGAAGACAACTATAGATGGACCAACTTTAAAGATAAAGGTTTAAGGTTTCATTTTGAACATTTTTTATTCAAGCATGTTTACTATTTTTACTACCAGACGTCCAAGTATAGATCTCTCATCAGCAATTGAATTTATAAGTCTGGGTTTCTGAACTGATATGTCTGGTCTGAAAATATAATGAAGAGATATCAGTACATAGCATCTGAACCATGATTCTGGATGCACTCATGGAAAGAGAAGGAGTAAGTGTGGACCAGGTATCAGCACACTTTTCCTCTCAAGAGTCAGATAGGAAGTATTTTAAGCTTTGAGGAGCATGTGGTTTTTGTCACAATTACTTAACTCACCTATGCAGCTCAAGGTAACATATAAACAAATGGATTATGTTCAATAAAAAAAAAACTGTAGTTATTAAAACAGCCACGGGTTGGATTCAGAGCATGGGCCCCAGTTTGCTGATCTAGTTAAACAAGAAGGATCAAGGACAGAGCCCTGGGACACAGCAACTTTCAGAAGTCAAGGAAGAAGAGAACAAGGATCTGGCACAGAAGGTTGAAAAGCAGTAGCCAGAGAGGTAATAGAAAAACAAGGAAAATGTGGTGTTATGAGCAAGAAATGAGAAACTATTTGGTGTTACAAAAAAATGATTCAAGACTATGAAATGCAGCTGATGGTTCACATGAAATGAAGACTGAGAATTATCAGCAATTTGAGGGTCATTGGGATCTTGGCAAGAACAGTTTTGGTAAAGTGATTAGGGGCAAAAGCCTGATGAAGTGCCTTTAAAATAGACGAGGGTAATGAATATAAAGATATTAAACTCTTATTGGAAATTTTGTTACAAAAGGAAGAAAAGGTGAATTTAAGAGTTTCTACTTAAGATATGACAAAAAGAGCACACTTTTGTGTTAATAGCAATGACCCAGCAAAAAGGAGAAAATTGTTAGTGCAGGAGAAAAAGGACAGAATTCCTGGGACCATGTCCTTGAGTAGAAAGAAATAGGATCTAGCCCACTAATAAAGATGCTGTCCTTAGACACAGGTGGAACAGGTCATCTATAATAACAGGTGTAAAGCAAAGTACAGGGTCTGGCAGAAGTCATGTTTGCTTGAGTGTGCTTGGTAGGGTAATAGCAGTGTAATAATTTATAGTTTTAATTTGAATATTTCACCTAAAATTTCATATGGTATGTTTGAGTGTGATATTCTTATGTTACAGAATTACATGCTTATGATTTCATAGTAAAAGAGTTTGTAATAAAAAAGGAATGTTATTTGTGCTGGACCTTGTATATGAGTAAAGAAAGGGAGGCATGGGAGATTGCGAAAGCTATTTTCTGAAAATCAACAGCTAAGAGTGAAGTTTGTTGAAAGTCTGAAGATTTGAACAAAAGGAAGGTATGAGATAGTTAACTAAGGAAATGGGAAAATGACTGGATCAGAAAATATAGTGATTGACAGGCAGCATTAAAGGTCCCCATCACCAGTTTCATGAAAGCAGTCAACCATGTTCTTTGATTTTTTTTTCTCTCCTGTTGGTCTACACAGGAGCAAACAGCCATATGTCGGATTTTACCAGTATTAGAGTTTCATGACAGTGTATGTCAGAATAAGAAAAAGGCAAGAGTATTTACTGTATGTGCAGGGGGAGTGGCCATAATGAATGAAAATAGTAATTAAGCTGTATAAAAAAGGGAAGTGACATCACGAAAGGGTGAGGGACAGCAAAAAGGATAATAGGATCAAAGGACTATAGGTCCCAGAGGATCTGAAAGATTATTGAATTTGGAGAATTAGATGAAAGAAATGAAAAGAAAAGGAGGTACTGATTAGAAAGTAAAATGCATGAGAGATTCCAGTGGTCTACAATTTCCAGGGATAACAAGCCCATTGCCTGTTTCACAAGTCCCAGACCTTTTTCCAGGTATGTGATATGTATTCACCCATCTGTCATACTTAATATCAACAAGCATGAGAAATCATTGCAACACTGAGTCAAGTAGTAATTGCTGACTTTTCCTCTCCGTGACCACCCATAAAGTTTTTTTCAGAGGCAAATCACCCCAGTTTCTCATTTAACGCTGGACAGGCAAAGACACCTTTCTGAAGGATTTCAGGGCATCTCTAAAGAAGACACTAATCACTTCACAACTTGTATAGAACTGTCTGTTGCCCTTTAAAGCTTCTTCTGATATTATCAAGAATAATATCTGTATCATTTAGAAACAATAAATATAAATTATACAGCAACACTACATTGGCTATAAGATGATTTAATGAATCATCTTGCCTAAAAAGAAAATAAATATATTTTTAAACTTATAGAAAAACACAAAATTCAGTAAAATAACCAAAGCGGTTAATTATGTATATATAAAATATAATTACTGAGTTTACCTTCTTAGAATGCACTGAAGTTGTTCTCTAAACCTACCAAACTTCAGAATAATGTTTGGTCTCAGGAGAGCATTGTGTATTTAGTTACAGCTCAGTCATGTCTAAGCTGAGTGAGTAAACAGAAAGTGAGACTGTCTTCCCATGGAAATCAGTGACCTCCGTCCAGCATTTAGTTGTTGGGGTTTTTTTTCATTTTCCTTATGATATAGAATCTGTGAAGACTTGTTTTTACCTTCTCCCAGGACTAACACAAAATTTTTTCCAACTCACATCAGGTAACAGCCTTGCATCGTAAATACAAAGCTGACAGAACTGTACTATTTATAGCCCCCTGGCTTCAAAAGACATTTCCCCCTCATTAATTCATTTCCTTTTGGTCCCAATCCTCACCCTTTATGGGACAATGTGTAACAAGGACAAATCTTCCCCTGATTTGCTCATGCTCAGGAAGGAAGCTAAGAGCTTGGAAAGCTATACTTCATATACCAAGATGATGCCAGCCAAGCCCTGGCAAGAGAACAATTGAACATTCTCAGATTAATTTCATGGCTATTTGTTCCATCCCAAAATCACATCAAGCACAGTCCTCCAGGTTGAAATTGCATCACTCTGTCCTTGCTACCCAGGTAAGGGCAGTGAGAAATGAGTATATTCTCCGCCATCTAATGATAAATAATGACTTTTCCCTTCACAACTGAGATGTATTTTACAGCATCATCAGAGAAGTCTAATTACCAAACAAAATGATAAGATATATCAGGGTGCAAGGAGCTTAGATTAAACTCACAAGAAATAGGCATTTGCATCTTCACCATCCATCAGTGTCACTACAGTAATAGAAAAGGGGCAACTGGAAGGTACATAATGAATATTCCATTCACTATTCCTTTGGATTGTGAATACCTTAAAGTTTTAAACTGCCCAGTAAAAGATTAAAAGAGAAGGGTGCAAATATATCTGGCTGCTAAGAAGAACTGGCAAACAAAGTTGGAGAGAAAAATAATAGAGAGAACATTTAACATTAACTAGGTAAAAAAATTCAATGCTGTGGGCCCACAAAGACAGGAAGGGAAGCATCTGCTTTTAGGAAGTTGACAGGGCAAATTTGGCTTTCATAAATTTTGATCTGTAATTATCCAGGTAGACTAATATTATGCTTTCTGCAATAAGGTCATTCTTGTAATCACATTTTTTTACAGTAATAGGCCCTTAACCATAAATGGTGTGTGCTTTTTTAAATATTTAGAGGTCTTTCTGGTTGTGAGTTTATTTCTTATTTTAGGCTTCCATGACTCATTGAGCTGGGTATTGAATTGAGACTTTGAGTATTCTAGATTCCTGTTTATCGAGCTTGACCTTGTCATTCCAATATCCATGAAAAGAAAGAATAACTTGTTGGGCAGTGGCAAAGAATTTAAATTTTTTTTAATCACAAAAGAAGGAGGTTGAGACCATGGAGTACAGAGTGGAAACTAACAATCACTGACTCACTGAATGCCTACCAGGAACCAGGTGCCATCTAAGTACTAGGCAGTTACATACATAATCTTAATTTACTCAACAACCACGACTGGTTGAAATTAGCACAACCTGATGTAGTAGGCAGTTAGGCAGACTTGAGAAGAGTAGAAACAACAAGACAAGTACTGAAGCTCACCAGGGTAGAAAGGGTAACCCTTCCTCCCCTAGCATATAGCTGGTCATGCAGTTTAGACCACCTGGCCTTTCATATTACTGGTCATGCAGTTCACACCTCCCCCTGATTTTTCCTCCCCTGGCATGTCACTAGTCATGTGGAGAAATGAGGAGGCCAGAAAATAGCCTCATACAACTCCCATACAAGCCATTGCACAACCCCTCCCTTAAGCATTAAGCCTTCAGAGCAATGAGGTTCTGGCCCATATCAAATAATCTTAGGAACAAAGCCTCATGCCTGTTTACCATAGAGACAGAGTTCTGGTCAAACTAGAAATAATGATAACATTTAGGCCTCAGCTGTGTTTCAGCTCCAGTCCCAGAAAAGCTACTAAACCAGACATAGCCACACCATGGCTGACATCAGGACCAGCTGCAATGACTAATGACTCCCTACCCTAGCACACCAATCAGTAGAGACCACAGCCCTGAAAAGACACACCTGAAAAGCTAATGAATATTTTATTGAGATCTTCCCCTGAGACCTCTCCTAAAATCCCCTCCATTAAAAACCCTTAAGACAAAGGACCCAGTGCGCTCATGTGCGTGGGCACTTGCTTTCTCTTTCTTTCCCATGCCTTTCCCCCTCTC
This sequence comes from Artibeus jamaicensis, assembly GCF_021234435.1. Taxonomy (NCBI): domain Eukaryota; kingdom Metazoa; phylum Chordata; class Mammalia; order Chiroptera; family Phyllostomidae; genus Artibeus; species Artibeus jamaicensis. Next base: position 16,905,426 of record NW_026522025.1, on the reverse strand, counting down.
CTTTTCCCAGGTGTGTTTTCTTTGCCTTTCTTTGTCCAAGGGCATTTCTAAGGTCCAAGGGCCCTTCTTTTGTCTCAGGAAATATGTTTCCTGAGTCCACACAGCCCAACTGGCTCCCTTCTTCTACCTCTGTGACTTTCTAAATAAACTTTTGCTTGTATTTGAGTCTTGGCTTTGAATTCCTTCTTAGTCAAATCTCAGGGAAAGAGGTCTAACAGCTGGTGTTCACTGCTAACAAACCCATTTTTAAATGAGGAAAATGAAGTTCAGGAAAGTTGAGAAACTTGCAAAAAGTCACATGGTAGGAAATAAGTAAAACCCAAATTTAAATACAAGTCTACATAAACTCATATGCCTTATTATTTTTATTGCCTCATATTGTCTTGTTTGTCCCTGTGAAAGCCATTATAGATCAGACTCAGGTTGGATTTTGTGTGCGCAGTCCTGGCATATAGTATGCACCCAATTAATATTAATACTTGTTAAAGAAAAGAAGGAAGGGAGGGAAAGAGGAAGAAAAAAAGGAAAAGACAATGATCCTGCCATTCAATATTAAACTATTTTTAGTAAAACCATAAGTATAAACAGTCAAAGACAATGTTTACAAGTAAAATACATATAAATATAAAATGAATACATGTGCCCAAGATTTTATTTAATTCACCAGCTGAAGGAACCAATAAGATGTTACAAATGGTACAAAAGGAAACTGAAAGAACCACACATATGTAGAATGTGAGAAATGATGAAATAAATTTGCTTAATAGATGTAACACTGGTTAATGCCCATGGAGCAATAATCAACTGCATTTCCAGGGTATGTAATTTGCATTTCTATGGACAAAAATCATTTGCATTACTATTTATATTATGCACCTTTATAGAACTGTAAAATAGCTCAGACAGATAAAAGGCAGAGATAACCAAGAAGATAAGCAAAACAGAAGGCCCCATAATCTTTCTTTGCTCATTTGAGGCTTTCACACTTTTTTGTACCATTACCTTAGAATCTAAAATTTAGAACCACTTAATTCTTAAAGTTCATTGCCACTACCTTACCAGTTGTTTTCATTTAGTTTCCTTTGTGGAAGGTGCATTAATCTTCCTGTTCATAGATATTTTCTTGTCCAACAGTAAACATTGTATCTTATGTAGTGTATTATATCATTCAAAACTACATAGCAAGTTATTGTCTGAGAATAATTAATAAACATGAGAAAATACCTCCCCTGGATTCAGGATATATTTGATAATCAAGTTAAGTATGAAATGGCATTTGCCTACTTATTGTGAATGTTTCTGCTATGGTGGGTCTAATCTTGCCTCTTACTTGAGATCTGGGAATTGGGCAGGCAGAAGAGAATCCCAGAATGATGGAAGGACCTTCTGTTTATCTGTAGCTTATTAAACAGTCTGGAGAGGGGCAAACCATGGCCAGCACATGTCAGCACAACACTAAAGTTACTCATGAGTAGTACTGTAGAGGGGGTTATAGCAGCTGGTAGAGTGATGCCCATCTAGGATTTTGCTAAACTCTTTTTGAAAAGACACTACCAAACTTTATGCCAGCAATCACATTAGACTATTGGCTGTATAGAGATTATTCTGTTGTCCTAGAAGATAATAGAAACACAATTTAAAAAATGGGCTCTTCCTTCTATTTCACCAGAGTGTCCTCCTCAGCACAACAGAAGACTTCAGCTTTATTTGTTGAAGTGTGTCCAGATTTTAGGGAGAAAGATACTTCAAGAAAGTTTTAATTATCCATAAAAACAATGGTACTTTGAATAATTAAAAGCCTGGATGATAATAAATAACAACTACTATAGTATTATTTTTATCATCATATAATTTTTATCTAGAATATGTCTGAAGAGGATTTAAGATGATTCAAAATTCATTCAACCAGGATTGTGCTGAATATAAATATGACCTGGGCTTCCTTTGAAGAATCCATTTGGAAGAACAAGTCATAAACAAACTAGATGAAGTACCAACGGAAGGCAGAGAAAGGAGAGATTAATTCAGCTCAGAGGGCTTCACAGAATTGATCTGAACCTTGAAGGCTAAATACAAAGACAAAGAGCAAGGAAGGCTTTTTCCAGATGTCTCCTATGTTGAGGAAATACAAGTAGTTTCATCACTCAAAAGTAGTTATAGTATCTGATAGCAGAACAGGGAGCTAGCATAGTAAGGGGAACATGATGCCCAAAATACAAAGGGCATTATTATGAAGGACATTGAATGCTATGCATGTTTAAGCTTTTATACCTACTTAATGGGTAATAGGGAGACAGCAAGATGAAAAAATAGGAGAGGTATGTAGAACTCATATTAAAAAGAGGGCTTTTAAGAAGGAAGTAGATAATGGTACCAAAGGCCATAAAATGATCATGGGGGGTAACATTTGAAATTTGTTGCTCAACATCAAAAGCATTTTTTTTTTACTTGGGGGAAAATTCTGCTTTAAGTGAAGGGCAAAGGGCCATGCCTCCACTAGAGAAAGTACACAATACCCAGAGTTTGAGACAAGTGACCTATGTTCAGGCAACTAGATATTCCACCCAGGATTTTTCATTCACAAGTGAGGACGAAAATGTATAGCAACAGCTCATAATTAATGCTCAGTGACTGTGGAAGTGTCCAGTGTTCACCAGAGTTTAACTGAAATATGACTTGGCCATAGGACCTGTTACTCAGCTTCCCTTGTTTTTTATCCATTGCCTGGTCCTGGTTCTCCAGCACTCCTGTTGGTTTTGTAAGCTACCCAAAGTCCTTCCCATACATTATTTTATGTCAGCAAGAGATAGGTTCTAATGTTTTTCATCTATAAGCCCACAACAACACCCAAGAGAGAAAGTAGATTTTGATTGTGGTAACTGGATGAGCATTTGTTTCCTTACTGATAGCAGTTTCCATAGGATGATGAGGCAGTAGACAGAAAAACTGAATTGGAATAAGAGTCCAATGTTAAATAAGGAAAATGATGCATAAATATACACCATTTTCTCAAATAATTTGGCAGTGAATGAAGAAAGGTAAATAGGAAAAGCCAGAGTTGAGGAATACCTTTTTTCCTCAATTAAAAGGCTTAAGAATCTTTATAAGCTGATGACACTCCAGTTAGAAAAAATGATTTTAGAAGAGAGACAAATGAAAATAAAGAAAACTTAAAAGTTCAAAAAGCCTGGATGATAATAAATAACAACTACTATAGTATTATTTTTATCGCCATATAATTTTTATCTAGAATATGTCTGAAGAGGATTTAAGATGATTCAAAATTCACTCAACCAGGATTGTGCTGAATATAAATATGTGCTGAATATAAAGTCCATGTGGGAGGGACTTTGACAGTTTTCATACCCAATAGATATATTTTATCTATGAAGAAGTGAAATAAATGAGAAAGTGCATTTATCTCAGTTAAGGAAGATACTAAAAGGTTAAAACACTTTAAGAGCAAAAAATTTACTTATGGAGTAATTTTCAATACTACTCTTATTCAATAATCTACATATGACACCAATCAAAAATATTTTACAAATTGTGCAGCCATATTCTTCATAGAACTGCTTCTTAAGAAAATCTATGACCATAATATTCAACTAATCCAGTGAAGGCATTTTTGCAGGAAGCTAAGATAATGCAGTTTAAACATAGAGATTTCTGGTCACCTGACTTACTAAAAATAGAACTTAAAGTGAATAAACAAATCATATATAATTTGTCTCATAAAATATCACACTAACCACCTAGAAAATTCCTATTCACTCTTTAAGAATCAGCATGTGTGGCCTCCTTTTTAGAGCCTCTCTCTACACATGAAAGACAGTATTCATCCTCTGCTTTAGTGTCTTTGTGGCAGTAAGTCTACCTCTCATAACTCATGGCAAACTCCCTGGAGATAGGGATGACATGGAACCCAATATCTACTACAGTACCCAGTATATAATAGGAGCATGAAAAATACCATTTGGGTGGGTTAATGTGCAAATGAAATTTTATTGCATACCATTTATGTTAGCTAAACAATAGGTTCTGGCTAGTTTAATGCTATATTCTACAATAAATATTTAGAGCATAGATTCTCTGCACCTTACTAAAGAAGGATCCATACTATCTCTGTGGTTTAAAATTTTGCGAGGTGAAATAGAGTATGTTCTCTTATATCAAGAGCATTAAAATGCTCCAATTTAAGCAAGAAATGCTATCATTGTGACTCTAACATCTTGGGTAATAACTTTATATATTGTATAGAAATAGCATATATTCTACTTTGCTAGTGACTTATGCTGTATATCACAAATAACTTCTAAACAGTAGCAGATTCTGAATTTATGAATGAGAGGAGCTTTGCAGCAATACCCTGGTTGGGTGAGTTCAGATGTGTGTGTTGAGCAGAGACTAGGGTCTAAAAGACTTGACTGAAGCTGTGCCTGCATTCAATGCATAATATTTTTATGTTGATTATATGTTTAATGTTTGGTGGTGTGGGAGATATTGAAAATTTGGGAGAATGATGATGCTGCATCCTCATCCAAATGGTAAAGAAAAGTCACCTTTTGGGGCCATTACTTCCATAATTAAGACCTTGATTATGCTGATATGTTAATACATAATAAGTGTATCTCATCTTTAGGAAAAATTATCTATGCTATCTTAAATATTTTAGAACAAAACTAAGACCATGGAAAAGTATAAACACATATTGGCTAAACTATGCTTTCCCAATGTTAATGATAAATCTAATACAGAGCTAGGTTAGTAACACTTTTCTGTATATCATAGCACTGTGTGCTTCTTTATATCCTACTTAATTAGAACTGCCTGTTTCCTTGTTAGCCACTTCCACTAAGTTCTGAGCATCTTGAGAAAGAGGCTATCTCTTAATTATCTTTGTCTCCTTCATGCCTAACCCAGTTCTTGGCATTTGAAAAGTATTGAATAATTTTTAAGTGAACAAATATTCATAAAGTACGTGTCCTTCATCAAGTTAAAAAAAGGTTAACAGTAATTTTTTAAAGGTGTGCATTATGTGAATCTTCAGTTGGCCTTCTACTTGAAGACTAAAGTAATTGTTATCTAACACCATTTTTTCACATAACTGTTTCATTTTTTACCTTTTACATCTTGTTTAATCAGAGTGTCTGCCATGTCTAATCAAAATTTAAAAATTCAAATGTTTTTTCCTTCCTTCTCTTAATCAAATTGCTCTGTAGTAACAGAGAAAAATTATTACAAATGACATGCATTTAAAAAATAAATCACTCATTTAATTTATAGGTTTAGACATCGCAAAACTTATAATCATAAAAGTCCACGCAGTTATTATGCATAACTTGCTTTAGGACCCAAAAAATAATTCAAGGCCAAGATCAGAAATATCACCTGTGAAATTGTAACTAACAATAACATATACAAATGGAAGTGGTTAACCATTTGCAGAAGTACCATATCCCATGAAGTACTGATTCATCTGTATATCTGGTATAGTGCCCCTCAGTGAGCTGATATTAAAATACCCTCTAAGGTGAAATCAAGATGGCTGCCGCATAAGTGGAAGTCTTAGACACTAACCCTTGCACACTAACCTCCGCCCAGGACCAAGCTAGAATTACAACTAAATTATGGAAAAAACATCCTGTATAAGCAACTGAATACTAGTTGGAGAAAACCCTTATAACCAAGGACAAAAGAAAGAAAACACTTCACCACAATGATAGGGAGTGCAGAAGAGATGCAAGAAGGCTGACTGGGCTCCCACAGGCAGCCGTTAAGGTTCCAGAGGAATATTTCAGTGGCCGAGGGTTCCCCCTGAGAAGTGTGGGGTCTAAACCCCAAGCTGGGCTCCCCAGCCTATAGCACCAGAACCAGGAAAGGAAACCAAGTAACACACAGCTCTGGAAGCAGTAGGGTTTGTATCTACCAGGGACAGATGGCTAGAGACACAGAGAGCCTCTTAAAGGGCCAACACACAAAATAGCATTTGCAGCCACTTACCCTGGGCTCTGGCAGAGGGACGACAGAGTGGAATAGAACTATGAGTGGAGAGTTTGATGTTGGTAGCTCTGGGGAGAGAGCTGAAGAGATATCCAAAATGTTCCCTGTGCTGAGTCATTCCTCATACTTTAGAAGACATCTTTCTTGGGCCACACACTGCTCTCCAAGTGGCATTAGCCTGAGGGGAAGCAATAGCCCCACTTGTAGAACATATGTGGGGCTGATGAGAAGTACAGCTGGAGGTGATTTCAGTATTTAAGCTTAACAGAAAGCCCACAGGCAGAGGTGAGTGCCTGGGAGCTTTGGGACTTTAGCTGACTCCCCAGACACAGTGATGGTAAAAGCTGGCTTTGGTGCACAGTCTGTTTCTTTCTACACACAAACAAGCCAAGCAGAAAGAGCCAGAGCTGTGGATCACTGACAGCTCCAAACAGGTTTCCCAGGAACAGTCACAGGCAGTGTCAGACTTAGGTCTAAACCAGATTCTTTGCAGATCTATCTGATAGATAGAAACAGACACGTAAAGGGAGTCAAAATGGGAAAACAACAAAAAAAGCCCCAAATGAAAGAACAAGAGACTTCTCCAGAAGAAGAACTGAGTGAAATGGAGGCAAGCAATTTATAAAAGAGCTATTTTAGAATAATGAATATAAGGATACTTAGAAGCATGAAAAAAGATCTAGAAACCATTGAAAATGACCAATCAGGAATAAAGAATTCAATATCTGAACTAAATAATACACTAAAAGAAATAAACAGTAGGATAAAGCGAAGGATCAAATGAGTGCTTTGGAAAACAAGGTAAAAAAAAAAACACCCAAGCAGAACAGCAAAATGAAAAAAATTTTGAAGAGAAGAGCTTCAGAAATTTTGAGGACAACAAGAAGAGTAACAACATCTGCATCACTAGAATACTAGAAGGAGAAGAGAGTGAGCAAGGGATCAAGAACCTATTTGAAGAAATAATGACCAAAAACATCCCTAATACGGTGAAGGAAAAAGACAAACAACCTCAAGTGCAGAGTCCCAAACAAGATGGACCAGAGGCCCAAACTAAGACACATCATAATTAAAATGGCAAAGCTTAAAGACAAAAAGAGAATTTTAAAAGCTACAAGAGAAAAGCACTTAGTTACCTATAAAGGAGCACCAAATAGACTGTCATCTGATTTCTCAACAGGAACATTTCAGGCCATAAGGGAAATGATGAAAAGCAAGGCCCTACACCAAGGCTACTTTACCCATCAAAGCTATCATTTAATATTGAAGAAGAAATAAAGAGCTTCCCAGGCAAGAAAGAACTAAAGGAGTTCATTAATACCAAATCAGTACTGCAACAAATGTTAAAGGACATACCTTAAAAAGAAGAAAAATGCTCTCCAGTTCCATTCATGCTGTTGAAAATGGTAGGACCTTCTCCTTTCTTTCTGCTGAGTAGAATCCCATTGTGTAAATGTGCCATAGTTTTTTGATCCATTCATTTACTCATGGGCATTTAGGTTGCTTCCAGCACTTGGCTATTATAAATTGTGCTGCTATGAACACTGGGGTACATAGGTTCTTTTGGATTGGTGTTTCAGGGTTCTTAAGATATAATCCTAGCAGTGGAATTGCTGGGTCAAAAGGCAGTTCCATTTTTAGTTTTCTGAGGAAATTCCATACTGTTTTCCATAGTGGTTACACCAGTCTACAGTACCAACAGTTCACTAGGGTCCCCTTTTCTCCACAACCTCTCCAACATTTGTTGTTTGCTGCTTTGTTTATGAGGGCCATTCTCTTATGATGGTGTGAAGTGGTATTTCATTGTGGTTTGGAACTGGAGAGCATTATGCTAAGTGAAATAAGTCAGGTGGTAATAGATGAATACCATACAATCTCACCTTTAACTGGAACCTAAATAACAAAACAAACAAGCAAGCAAAATATAACCAAAGACATTGAAATTAAGAACAAACTGATAGTAACCAGAGGAAAGAAGAGAGGGGATCAAGGGAGGAAAAGGGTGAAGGGTTTACAGGACAAGGAACAACTACAAAGGACAACCACAAATGGACAAAAACAAGGGTGGGGGGAAAGGCAGAAAACTGTACTTGAACAACAAAAAAATTCATAAGTATTTAATAAAAATAAATAAATAAAAGAAAAAGAAAAAAGTTTAAAATTAAATAGCAGTAAACACATCTATCAATAATCACTTTAAATTTAAATGACTTAAATGCTCTAATCAAAAGCGCATTTGATTGCTGAATGGATAAGAAAACAAGACCCATATATATACTGTCTCCAAAAGACTCACATCACATCAAAAGATACACACAGACTAAAAGTAAAGAAATGGAAACAAGATATTTTATGCAAATGGAAGGGGAAGAAAAAGTTAGGATAGGAGTACTTATATCTGACAAAATAAACTATAAAACCAAGGCTATTGTAATAAACAAAGAAGGACACTACATAATGAGAAAAGGAATGATCCAAAAGAGGATATAATCCTGGGAAATATTAATGTACCCAACATAGGAGCACTTAAGTATGTACGGTAAACCTTGATGGACATAAAGGGAGAGATCCACAGAAATACAGTCATTGTGGGAAATGTTAACACCACTTAGACTTCAATGAATAGAACTTTCCGACAGAAAATCAACAAGGAGACAGCAGCTTTAAGTGACACAATAGATAATATGAATTTAATTGATCCCTTCAGAGCATTTTACCCCAAAGCAACAGAATATACATACTTTTCAAGAACACATGGAATGTTTTCCAGGATAGACCACCTGTTAGGAGACAAAACAAGTCCCAATAAATTTAACAAGATTGAAATCATATCAAGCATCTTCTCTGACCAGAATGCTATGAAACTAGAAATCAATCACAAAAAGAAAAATAAAAATATACAAAATCATGGAAGCTAAATAATATGGTATTAAACAATGAAAAGATCAACATATGAGATCAAGGAAGAAATCAAAAGGTACCTTGAAACAAATAAAAGTAAGGACCATAATCTATGCAACACAAGGAAAACAGTCCAAAGAGGGAAATTCACAGCACTACAGGTCTATCACAAGAAAGAAAAAAAGTGCAGATAGACAATCTAACTTCAAACTTAAACTTGAAATAGAACTACAAACAAAACAAAAAGTGAGTAGAAAGAAGGAAATGACAAAGATCAGGGCAGAAATAAATGAAATGGGAGTCCAAAAAAATGATACAAAAGATCAATCTTCAGTAAAATATTAGCAAACCAAATACAACAATACATCAGAAAGGTCATATAACTTAAAGCTAGATTTATTCTGGGAATGTAAAGTTGGTACAACATTCAAAAATCAATAAATATGACACACCATATAAATAAAATGAAGGATAAAAAACACATGATCATATCAATAGATACAGAAAAAGCATTTGATAAAACCAGCACCCATTTATGATAAAATCTCCCAAAAGTGGAAATAGAGGGAACATACCTAAATAAAATAAAGGCCATATATGAGAAACCCACTACCAGCCTCATACTCATTGGGCAAGAACTGCAAGCATTTCCCTTAAGATCATGAACAAGACAGGAATGTCCTCTTTCACCTCTGTTGATTAACAGAGTACTGGAAGTCCTAGCCATAGCCATCAGACAGGAATAAAAAATAAAATGTTTCTGAATTGAAAAGGAAGAAGTAAAACTGTTTTATTTGTAGATGGCATGATACTACTGTACATAGAGGAGCCTAGAGATTCCACCAAGAAACTACTAGAACTGATCAATGAATTCAGTAAAGTAGCATGATAAAAAGTTAATATCCAGAAATCTGTTTAATTTTTATATGTCAATAATAACTATCAAAAAGGGAAATTAAGAAAACAATCACAATTGCTTCAGAAAGAATAAAATATCTGGGAATAAACGTAACCAAGGACATAAAAGACTTTTACTTGGAAAAAAAGACACTGAAGAAAGAACTTGGAGAAGATACAAATAAGTGGAAGCACATACCACATTCATGGATATGAAGAATTAAAATTTCCATGCTCCCCAAAGCAATCTATAGATTCAATTGCAATGCCTATCAAGATACCAATGACATAATCATAGAACTAGAACAAATATTTCAAAAATTTATATGAAATCACATTGCCTAATATCAAACTATAATATAAGGCCATAATAATCAAAACAGCATGATACTATCATAAGAACAGTCACATAGATCAATGGAACAGAATAGAGAGCCCAGAAATAAACCCACACCTTTATAGTCAATTAATATTCAACAGAGGAAGCAAGCACATACAATGGGTTAAAGATGGTTTATTCGATAAATGGTGTTAGGTAAATTGGACAGATACATGCAGAAAAATGAAACTAGACCACCTTCTTACCCACACACAAGAATAAATTCAAAATGGATTAGATTTAAATGATAGATCTGAAACCATAAAAATCCTAGAAGTAAATATAGGCAGTAAAATCTCAGGCATTGCTTATACCAATATTTAATCTGATATATCTCCTCAAGGAAAAAAATGAAAAATAAGCAATTGGGGCTATATCAGACTAAAAAGTTTTTGTGTAGCAAAGGAAACTATCAACAAAATAAAAGGACAACACACTGAATGGGGGAACATATTCACTAATACATCTCACAAGGGGTTAATATCCAAAACTTATAAAGTACTTACAAAACTCAACACCAAACAAAAAAACAAATCAACTTAAAAAATGAGTAAAAGACCTGAATAGACACTTCTCCAAAGGGAACATACAGATGGCTAATAGACATATGAAAAAATGCTCAACATCACTAATCATCAGTGAAATGCAAATTAAACCACAATGAGATATCATCTCACAACTGTCAGATTGACTATCATCAATAGATGAACAAAAGCAGGTGCTGGTGAAGATGTGGAGAAAGGGGAACCCTTTTAGACCATTGGTGGGAATGCAGATTGGTGCAGCCACTATGGAAAGCAGCATACCTCAAAAAATGTTAAATGAATCTGCCTTTTGACCCAGCAATCTCTGGGACTATATCCAAAGGAACCCAAAACACTAATTTGAAAGACATAATCACTCCTGAGTTCATTGTAGTGTTATTTACAATTGCCAAGATATGGAAGCAGCCCAAGTGTCCATTAGTACATCAGCAGATATAACCACTATGGGGCATTTACCCAATGGAATGCTACTCGGCTATAAAAAGGAACAAAATTTCATCTTTTGTGATGTTTTGGATGGCCCTAGAGAACATTATGCTAAGCGAAATAAGCCATTCTGAGAAAAACAAATACCATATGATTTCACTCATACGTGGAATCTAATAAACAAACTGACCTAACACCAAAACAGAGACAGGCTCATAGGTTGAGAGAAAGCTGACAGCTGTGGTGGCTACAGGTTAAAAAAGTATAAGGATGGATAAAAATGAAAAAGTACTCATAGTCAGGGACCACAGTGTGGTGATAGTGGGTGGAGGGCATAGAATGGGGATAAATGGTACTGGAAAAAATATAATAAAATACCCACAAAATGCTATGACATGGACAATTACCACTAAAGACTATCTGCCAGGTAAATTTCTCATGGAAAATGTAACAAAGGATGCAGGTTCATATCTCATACTCTTCTAAGATGAGTTAGTGTGGTAGGTTCCCTCACAGTATAATCAGCCTGTTGCTGAACTGATAAGGACATTTCTAAACCTACCAAGCATCATGGATCCATGGTGCTCACAATGTCATTCAGACATCTGTAAACTCAGTCTACATTTTTCTACAAGCCTCTCTCTTACTTTCTTACCTTCAATAGTGTAAAGAGTCACTGGATTATTGAGCGGTGAGAAAAATGTCCCCTAAGAAAATATAAAAGACCATGCTAAGACAGGTGTGCCTTTCTCAAAATACCAGCATCCCACTTAATGAGGTGACAGAGGAATTTTTTTCCTTCATTAAACCTGCTTACTGTAAAATTTAATATTAATGGATACTGCGCTTCTTGGAATAGGGCAGCCAAAAATCCTAGCTGTTTCAATATTTCAGCAAATCCACGATGGTCATGAAGAAAATAAATAATTTCTGACATGTTAAACCCAAATTCCTCAGACTACAAAATGTAGCTTGTTATATTTCTTCAATATTTTTCTAATCTGTGGGACAGATTGTGACTGACTACAGTATGCATCAAACTGCATTTCATAATTCTATCCTATGACTCATTCTCTCAATAAGATGGTTGCCTCCAGACAAATGAAATGGCTTTAAACTTAAGCAAACAGAAGTTTCTCTGCTTCCAAGCAACACCACATTTTCTTGTGCATAATAGCAAACCAGTTTCTTTTCCAGAAGTCTCACAATTAATAGAGGCTGCCTTGAAGGATACCCTTAGAGACACTTGATAAACTGTATGGCCATCTGTTCTGAATGATGCAGAAGAAATCACTGCATGCAAACCAAGGGTCACTGTAGACAGCTTCCAAGTTGACTGCTAATTCTAAAACCACTGTAGAAGATTATGTGAAATACGATCAACATGAGTGCTATTTAAAATTTCTCTTTTTCAAGATAAATATCTACATTAGCTTACAAAAAAAAAAAAACAAATTATACTGGCCAACCCAATTAAAAGAAGCAGTCATTTGAAAGACAACGCCTAAAACAAAAGTCCCTTCAGGAGAGTATGAAAATGTTCCTGATGTGCAAAGCTCTGTTTCCTGAAGAAGAAATGGCAATTCTCCTCAGGAAAACACTGGCATGATGTTTCCTGCTCTTTAAAAATAACATAAATGTGTAGGAGTCTTTTTTCTTTGTGAAACTAATGTTTTATTGCTAGGTCTCCTTGGAGAAATATAATTTTTGTGATTTTAACTAGCATCTGAAATCTATTTTTGTGGCTTTAACAAGAGAAGCAACACTACCATCATGTGGTAAAAGACATTAAAATTTTTTAAAAGAAAGATTTCCTGTCAGAGATGAAATTTAAATCCACAAATAAAAGTTCCACACAAATGCATCTTCATTCTTATATCATTTGTATAAATTCCTGTCTCTCATTAAGTAATTTACAACTTATAATAAAGAGGAAATTAATATGAATTGGGAAACTGTAATTAATTTTTCTCATTTAACTTTGACTGTTAGTACTGGCTTCCTTATTTCCTTGTGTATTATCAGTAAAATATTGATTTTACTGATAAAAGAAAAGAAACTGAAAGCCCAAAAAGAATTGCTGATTCAATGCAACATAGATGCTTAAACAATCAAGCAAAGGGATCTACAAAGATAATCAAGTAAAAAACAAAAACCAGATTTTTATTACAAGGTACTTTCACAGGAATTAATTTATTTTCATTTTTCTTTTATTGATTTTAGAGAGAAAAGAAGGGAGGGAGAAAGAGAGGAAAAGAAACATTGATATGAAAGAGAAACATCAATCAGTTGCCTCTTCCATGTGCCCTGACTAGGGAACAAACCCGCAACCCAGGCATGTGCCCTGACCAGAAATCAAACCCATGACCTTTTGGTCTGCAGGATGGCTCCCAACCAACATTGCCACACCAGCCAGGGCCACATGAATAATCTGAATTGATCCTGACAATAACCCTCTAACATCATTAACATCCCCATTTTACTCAGAGGAAACTAAGATGCAAAGATACTAATTTACCCCTCTGGAACAGCACCTGCAACATGATGATGGTGTTGCAACAGAGGCCTTGGCACATCCCACCAGGGGCTCTGAGCTTGCTGTCCCCAGGGAGGGGCATAATCTTGGGCAAGACAGTTTCCTTCTACAAAGCATATTCCAAGAGAGGGACTAACCATGACCCATCATCAGACAAGCAGCAACTAGAAAAAGGAGAATTTTGTTCCAGTAGACCAGATCTGTGCATCTCTACCTCAGTACTGATCAGTTCTTTAGTTCTGAGAACTAATTATACATGTGGAGAGCCATTCACTGTTATTTGTACTTTGCTTAATACTTGATGTACTGAACTCCTATATCCATTAACCAAATTTTGAAAACCAATTTGTCTCAAGAATTTAAACAACAACTACATATTTTACTCAATAAATTATTTTAAACAATTTCAACTGCTATTATGGCTGAATCACCAAATACTTTCCTTTAAACATTAGACAAACAAGCATAAATTCAAAGATTACAAACTCATCTTTGTACAGAATGCCTAATGACCTAAAGCACCAACATCAGATATATAAAGTATTTCTTCACTATTCCCATACTTTCAGAGTTGCTTTATTTATATTGATAGTTTTCTAGGATTTCAGAATCGTTTTTATTCCTTCATAAGAATCCAGGTGCAGAATCTGATTGGGATATCGGGCCTGGAGGGTTACTTACAAATGAGCTAAAGACACCACTGGTCATAAGATTGAGGCCATTGTTAATGGAATTTGTTAGGGTAACACTGGTTGACAAAACTATACAAATTTCAGGTGCACAATTCAACAACACATCATCTGTACACTGTTGTGTGTTCACTGCCCCAAATCAAGTTTCCATCCACCATTTATTACCACATACCCTCTTCCACTCCTCCTTCCAGCAATCACCACACTGTTGTCTGGGTCCACGAGTTTTTCTCTTTTCATTGTATTTTTTGCTCAATCTCTGTACTCCCCTCACTCAGCACCCCACAGCTGTCAGTTCTCTATGTCTATGAGTCTGTCTCCATTTTGCTTACTAGTTGATTTTGTTCATTGGATTCCACATGAGTGAAATAATATGGTATTTTTCTTTCTCTGACTGGCTTATTTCACTTAGCATAATGTTCTCCAGGTCAATCCAAGACTGAGGCCATTTCTAATCTGAAGATTTACCCTTTACAACACGTATTTTTTTAAGTTTCTGTCTCTTGGTTCTAATTTATGAAAGTTGGTGTCTTCCCCCAAATGACTACTTTTAATTTTGCATAAGTGACAGTCCCTACTTCACTGTTCTTTTAATATGACTATCAACACAAAATACTTTTGAATTTTAATACCTGCATTTACTATGAGTGTTTTATTATAATTACCAGAGACATTAGAGGTTTCATCTTACAGGATGTAACAAATTAAGTCTCTGTAATTAGCCATCCTAGTCAGGACACCTGCCTAATTTGTCATTTGGAAATATCATATTGAACTTTCTTTATAATTTTGAGTTTTCACATGTGGTATGTCTTTTTATACATTTAGGTCTTATTCAATAATGTCTTTCAATAAGGTGTTGTGTTTTTTCCATAATAAACTGTTTGTTATATTCAAAACATTGGGTTTGTTACTGCAAATATCTTCTTAAATTATAATTTCTAATTAGTTTTGATAGTATATAAAATAAAACTGATTTAAATATCAACATTACATATTACAGCCTTGAAAAACTCTCATTACTTTTAATAATTTTCTGTAGACGCTTTAGGTTTTTCAAGCAGAGTTATATTGGCTGAAAATAATAATGCAGCTTTTTCTATGTATTCCAAAAGTTATTTGAATCCACTTATTGAAAAGACTAGTAACTAGGAAAATGTTGAATTACAGTGGTGATATCAGGCATCTAAATCTTGTTTCTGAATTTAAGGAAATTCTCTTGGAAGCAAAGTGCGGTGTGAAGTTTTGTGGATATCTTTACCAGGCTAAGGAAGCTGTTTTCCATAAATTGCTTTCTAATAGTTTTTATTTAATATTAGTGTTACATTTTTTAATTGTATTTTGTACCTTTAAATTTTTATTTTATTGCTTATGCTATTACAGTGGTCAATATTTTCCCCTTTGCCCCCTTAAACCAAGCCCACCCCCAACTTCCATATTCATTCATCTCACTGTTGTCCATGTCCATAGGTCCTTCATATATGTTCTTTCATCCCTTCACCTTCTTTCAATTATAGAAATTTTTTAATTATATTTTGTTGATTATGCTATTACATTTGTCCTGAATTTTTTCCCCTTTGCCCCACTCCACTCAGCAGCCCCACGCCCTCAGGCAATCCTCATATCTTATTCATGTCCATGGGTCATGCATATAAGTTCTTTGCCTTCTCCATTCCCTATACTATACTTTACATCCCCATCGCTATTTTGTAACTACCTATTTGTACTTTTAATCTCCTCACCTCTTTACCCATTCCCCTACAATCCCTCCTATTTGACAACCATCAGAACGATCTCTGTATCCACTATTCTGTCTCCATTCTTTTTGTTTGCTTAGTTTGGTTTTTAGATTAATCCTTGATCAATACGTATTTTTGCCATTTTATTGTTCACAGTTTTGATCTTCTTTTTCTTAAACAAGTCCCTTTCACATTTTATATAACAAGGGCTTGGTGGTGATGAACTCCTTTAACTTGACCTTACCCGGAAAGCTCTTTATTTGCTCTTCAGTTCTAAGTGATATCTTTACTGAGTAGAGCAATCCTGGCTGTAGGTCCTGGCTTTTCATGACTTTGATATTTCTTGCCAATCACTTCTAAATTGCAGTTTCTTTAGAGAAATCAGATGACAGTCTATAGGAACTCCTCTGTACGTAACTAACTTCTTTCCTCTTGCTGCTTTTAAGATCTCTGTTTATCTTTAAACTTTGGCATTCTTAAAAATTTATTTTTTATTGTTGTTCAATTATAGTTCTCCACATTTTCCCCCCATTACTCTCGCCTGCCATACCCACCACCCCACCTCCCATATTCTACATTCTCCCCCATTGTCTCTGTCCATGGTCCCTTTTACATGATCCTTGACGTAACCTTTCCCATTCTTTCCCTCATTACCCACCTCTCCCCTCCCCACAGGTCACTGTCAGTTTGTTCTTATGTCCATATCTCTGGTTCTATGTTGCTCACTTGTTTGTTTTCTTGATTAGGTTCCACTTATAGGTGAGATCATATGGTATTTGTCTTTTACCACCTGGCTTATTTCGCTTAGCATAATGCTCCCTAGTTCCATCCATGCTGTCACAAACGATAGGAGCTCCTTCTTTCTTTCTGCTGCATAGCATTCCATTGTGTAAATGTACCACAGTTACTTTATCTACTCATTTACTGATGGGCACTTAGGCTATTTCCAGAATTTGAATATTGTGAATAACACTGCTATGACTTTTGGGACGTGTAGATTTTTTTGAATTGGTGTTTCAGGATTCTTAGGGTATAATCCCAGCACTGAAACTGCCAGGTCAAAAAGCAGTTCCATTTTTAGTTTTCTGAGGAAATTCCATACTGTTTTCCACCGTGGCTGCATCAGTCTGCATTCCCACCAACAGTGCACTAGGGTTTCCCTTTCCTTCACATCCTCTCCAGCACTTGTTGTTTGTTGATTTGTTAATGATGGCCATTCTGACCAATGTGAAGTGGTATCTCATTGTAGTTTTAATTTGCATCTCTCTGTTCGGTAGTGATGTTGAGCAACCTTTCCTGTGTCTCTGGGCCCTCTGTATGTCCTCCTTTGAGAAGTGTCTGTTCAAGTCCTTTGCCCATTTTTTTAACTGAATTGTTTAGCTTCCTGGTGTGGAGTCATGTGAGTCCTTTATATATTTTGGAGATCAAACCCTTGTCCGAGGTATCACTGGCCAATATGTTTTCCCATATGGTTGTTTCCCTCTTCTTTTTGCTGATGTTTTCTTCAGCCATTCAAAAGCTTTTTAATTTGATGTAGTCCAATTTGTTTATTCTTTACCTTATATCCCTTGCCCTAGGGGACATATCTATGAAAATGTATGAAATATCTGAAAATTTCCTGCCTGCATTCTCCTCTAGGACTTTTATGGTATTGTGACATATTTAAGTCTTTTATCCATCTTGAGTTCACTTTGGTGTACGGTATAAATTGGTGGTCTAGATTCTTTTTTTTTTTTTTGCATGTAGCTATCCACATCTCCCAACACCATTTGTTGAAGAAGCTATTTTTACTTCATTTTATGCTCCTGCCCCTTTTGTCAAGTATTAATTAACCATAGAGACATGATGATGCAGACTCCAGCCAGCAGTGTCCATGGTGTTGTGGATGCAAAGAACAAAATCACACCAACTGTGGAAGTTCTGTGGAGAAAAAGAACAGCATGGCCACTCTCTGAGTGAGAGAGCACCCCACCCCTTGCCTGGACAGGCTTTTATTGCTTTCTGGGAGCATTACATTAAGGAAGGTCCTCATTCATCATTGTCAGGCAGTAATGATCAAACAATAGATAACATTCAAAGAACTATGAGGGCTTATTCTGAGTCAGGGTCAGTTAGCTAAAGGGCCATAAAACTTTGGGAAACAAACTCATTTCATGCTTGGACCCTTATTATTTAAATTGAGGGCATTCTTAGCAAAGCAGGTTTCACAGGATTTTTTTTTAAATATTTTATTTATTTATCTTTAGAGGGAAAGGGAAGGAGAGAGGGAGAGAAACATCAGTTGGTTGCCTTTTGGGGATGGTTGAGGGAACCGGGAGGAAGGGGGCGATGGGGTGCTGGAGGGAGTTTCACAGGATTTTATGCATTCTTTCTTAGGCCTGATTGTTGGGAACTACTCTGACTGGTTTCAGGAGTTGTAACTGCCCCTATGGCTAAGGCTGAGTGAGCAACCTCCAGAATGTGAGCCACTAAGGAGACAAAGCTTGTCACCTGCCCCCAATGCTTGGTTGGTTAGTCTATGACAGGTATGGCCCCTCAAAAGGAGGGCAACCTAAACCAGACATGATCACTTGAGAGGCCATCATGGAAGGACTTGGGGGGCTGCAACAAAGAGGGAGTGATGGACCCTCGCCCCCCTGCTATTCTGACATAGCCTGAGTCCCCCTTTCCATCTGGAAGAAGCACTTCCTGGCTCTAATCCACTTAAGCCTAAAAACCTATGATGAGGAAGGGGATGCGGCCCTTTGCGGGCTACAGCGGGGTGTGGGGTGATCAGGACTAAGAAAGAATATGTAAAATCATGTGAAACCTTCTTTGTTTAGAATGCTCTCATTTAAATGATAAGGGTCCAGGCAAAAAGTTTGTTCCTCAGAGTTTTATGGCTCTTTACTATCTGACCCTGACCAAAAATAAGCCCTCATAGTTCTTTGAATGCTATCTATTGTTTGATCCTTACCTGTATTCTTTTGCAAATGAACCCAGTCAAAGCCCTTTGAAGGAAAAGGCTCTTGACCCTTCTCCTTCGAGGGATCAGCCACTTTTCCTCCTCAAGCAGATCAGGTCTTGGTAGTTTCACTTTCATCAGTGGTGGACAGAGGGACTTTGAGGGCAAAGTTGCCCCCACACCTGATCACCCTGGGGAGAGCTGCACTGCCCTCGGGCTTTGTTTCAGGCTTCAGGCAGACAGGGGGAAGAAAGGCAGTCAAGAGATTAGGAGACTTCTTGCATATGGAATGAGGACTCAAGCTATGTCAAAGCTGAGGGGTGAGGGTCCATCACTCCCTTTTTCTGTAGCCCCCAAAGTCCTTCGCTGAGGGCCCCTTCATGACCATGCCTGTCTTAGGTCATCCCTCCCCTCAGAAATCTTACCTGTCATTGACTAACCAGTCATCCCCCTGGGGCCAAGCAGGGTGAATTAAAGGGATTAGAGGTGGCTCCCCTGACAGGAAAACAAGCTTCGTCTCCTTGATGGCTTATGGTCCCAAGGTCCTTTACTCAGCCTTATCCATAGGGGATTACAGCTTCTGAAAGCAGACAGAGTGGTTCCCAACACTACAGGAAAAAGAGAAGGTAAGTTGCTTGGCTTCTCTGTACCTGTTTCCTTGCATTGTGTTACAAGATTTCTGAGACTATTAGGGGTTATCTATGGTTCCATATGCATTTTTGAAATGTTTGTTCTATATCTATGAAATATGTCATTGGTATTTTAATAGGGATTACACTGAATCTATAAATTGTTTTGAGTAGTATGGACATTTTGATGATGTTAATTCTTCCAATCCATGAACATGTTATATGCTGCCATTGATTTGTGTCTTACTTAATTTCTTTCTTCAGTGTTCTGTAGTTTTCTGAGTACAGGCCTTTTACCTCCTTGGTTAGGTTTATTCCTAGGTATTTTATTTTCTTGTTGCTAGAGCAAATGGGATTTTTTCTTCTAATTTCTGTTCCTGATATCTCATTGTTGGTGTACAAAAATACCTTTGATTTCTGAACATTAACTTCATATCCCACTATTTTGCCAAATTCACTTATTAGTTCAAGTAGTTTTTTGGTAGAGTTTATAGGGTTTTCTATGTACACTATCATGTCATCTGTAAACAATGACAGTTCTATTTTCTCCTTTCCAATGTAACCTTTGACATTTTAATTATGACTTGTCTTCCAGTGGGCCTCTTTGCATCCATCTGGTTTGAGACTCTCTGTACTTCCTGGACTTGCATGTCTATTTCCTTCACCAAATCAGGGGAGTTTCCTTTCACTTTTTTTTCAAATAGATTTCCAATTTCTTGCTTTTTCTCTTCTGGCATCCTTATTATGTGAATGTTGGATCTCTTGAAGTTGCCCAAGAAGCTACTTATACTATCCTCATTTTTTAAATTATTTTTTCTTCTTGTTGTTCTAATTGGTTGTGTTTCAAATCATTGATTTGACTTTTGGCTTCAGCCACTGTCCTATTGTTTCCTTGTAAATTGTCCCTTATTTCAATTAATATATCCTTCATTTCTGACTGGATCTTTTTATTCTATTGAGGTCCTCACTAACTTCCTTGAGCATCCTTATAACCAGTGTGTTGAACTTTGAATCTGATAGATTGCTTATCTCCATTTTGTTTAGTTCTTTTTCTGGACATCTGATCTGTTCTTTCGTTTGGGCCATGTTTCTTTACCTACTCCTTTTGGCAGTCTCCCTGTATTTGTGTCTCTGTATTAGGTAAAGCTGCTTCAACTCCATGTCTTGGTAGTGTGGTCTAATATAGTAGGTATCCTATAGGATCCTGTGGCACAGCCTCCCCTATCACCCAAGCTGGGTACTCTAGGTGTGCCCTTTGTGTGGGCTGAGTACACCCTCCTCTTTTAGTTGAGATTGGTTTCTGTTGGCAGATCAATGGAAGGGATTTACCCAGGCCAGTCAGCTGCAAAAACTGCTTGTGACCAACTTGTGACCAGTTGATTATCACCAACTTCTGCCACCCATGGATGATTAGCTGTGCAAGGGTAGGTTGCTGGTACTCCAATGTGGTCTGTAGCTATCCACTCAATGTACTGGCCCTGGGGTTTCCCAGGTAGTTCAGGCCAAGGTCAGACCCCACTGCGTTTTGCCCAGGGCCACCCTGCCTGAGCTAAAGAGCAAAATGAGATGGTTGCTGCTTGTGCTGGGTTTAGATATTGCTAGGCAAAGCCAAGCTGTGAATCTAGGTTGGCTGCTGCTAGTGCTGGGCCTGGGGCTCACAGAGGCCAGCTGTTGCTTGTTTGAGAGGGTTTAGAAAATTGTGCAGTATGAGCCAATACCAGCCATTCATGTGGAAAAGCAGCTTGGGTGAGCCCAAGCTCACCCATAAGTTGGGTGGGGTGGAGTCTCTGAGAATCTGCAAGGCAGGTCAAACACTGTTAGCCAGGCAGATGGAGTCTCAGATATGGCACCAGCTTGCTGGCTCTGTGGGGGAAGGTTTTAGAACAGGGACAATGGCCTCTGCTCACCTTAATGCCAGACACTTCAGTTTCTCCCAGTATTGTTCTGGTGTTTTTCAAGCTGCTATCCTAGTTTTGGAGCTCATAGAGAGTGAGTCTGAGTAGATTAGTCTGTGTGTGGGTTCTCTAAAAGGAACTGCTTGGGAATCTAAAAGTTTCTTCCACTAACTCAATTCCTGCTGGATTTTGCAGGCAGATTATGGGGACTTATCTTCCTGGCACTGGAAATCTGGATTTGGGGTCCTGGTGTGGGGCTGGGAGTCCTCACTCCAGAGATAAGCCTCCCAAATTTTACCCACCACAGGTATGTGTGGAACCAGCCCATTCTACACCTGTACCCCTTCTATCAGTCTATATGGATGTGGTTTTCTTAATGCCATAGTTGCCTGACTTCCATTCAACTCGATTTCTGACATTTTTGAATAATGGTTGTTCTATATTTTAGTTGTAATTTTGATGTGATTGTGCAAAGATGCGAGTCATGGTTGCCTATGCTGCCATCTTGACCAAAAGTCTGTATTTTATATCTTTAGATTACTGTATCAGTTGTGTTCTTTAAATTGTTATTAGAGTGAAATACATTGATTTTCTAATTTTGAACTAATGCCTTATTCCTAGAATAAATCCAATTTCAGAATGGTACATCAGCTTTTAATGAATTCCATTCTCTAATATTTTCTTATTTATGTTTTGTGTGTTTCTGTGTGGAATAAATCTATCATATTTTTTCTTACTTTTTTCTCATTTGGCTTGGTATCAAAACATGAGGTACATGAAAGTTTAGAATGTTATGTTTTCAGAAGGAACAGTAATTTTTATCAAAGTATACTGATTCTTTTTTCCCTAGTAATGTTTTGTCTTAATTTAAGTAGCAGGAAGTTTATATGAATGCTTTTTGGTATGGCATTAACATACAATAGATATGAAATTCCAAAGTAAAGGGCACTCAGCAAGACTAGATTACTAGATTTTTCATATGATAGATCTTAGGCCCAGTTTCACATATTTAAAAAGCATTTGCTTACAAGAAGGATCAAATATAGCAAAAGTAGGCAAATAAGTAGGATTTCATTAATATGATTTTGGAGTTACACTATTCATTCCACTGCTAGGAGTCAACTCTTCTACTATCACAATGGGCAAAAAAAACTATGTTAGAAACATAGTTTCTAACTCCATGTATATTTTATGTTCTGTTCTTCAGAAAAAGTAATTATGGGTAATTGGAATCTCCTTTGTCTCTCTTCATGCTTATACATTTCTCTCCCTCTTCATATTATTTTCCCATGACTGCTGTAGTGAATCACCACAAACTTGGTTTAAAACAATACACACTTGTTCTCATACAGTTCTAGAGGTCAAAGTCTAAAGTGTGTTTCACTGGGCCAAAACCAAGGAACAGATGGGGCTGTGCTCCCTCTGGAAGTTCTAGGAGACAATCTGTTTTCTTGTTTTTCCCAGCTTCTAAACCCTTTATTCCTTGCATTGATTGTCCTATGATTCCTTCTTCTATCTTCAAATTCAACAACATTTTATCTTTAAACCTCTATGTGCTTTGTCATTACATCACTTTTTTTCCTTTGTAATCAAATCTCTTCTTGATTCTTTCTACAAAGACACTGTGACACTACCAAGATAATCTCCCCCTCTCAAGATGCTTACTCACATTTGCGAAGTCACCTTTCCCTTAAGGGTATTGTTCAGAGCTTTCAGGGATTAGAATCTGGATATCTCTGGGGCCATATTCAATTCACTACAAATCTCCTTTAATTACTTGTTCATTTCCAATTGATTCTGGCAGCTTCTCCCACGCTTACTGTATTTTCAAGTTTCTATTCTGTGTTATTATTTACATGTGATCTTCATTTCAGGGATCATTTTACTTTTTTAATTGATTTCTCAGAATCTACATTTATGGTTTTTCAAATTGTTATATATTTGAAACAATCAAAAACTATGATTTTAAAATGTTTGAAAATTCTTTGATTTTTATCCCATCAAAAGTTCTGTAATGGCATATATATCCTAATATTCAAGGTCAAGGAGGGAAAATGGTTTTATGATGAACTATTATATAATTTCTTACTAGTAAATGAGAATTACTTAATTCAGAGTTTATAACAATGATACCTATGTACATTTATTTAGTGTCAACATTACTTTAGTTCCAAGTAGAATGGAAGGTTTAATGGTAAATGTAACAAAAGATGGAAAAAATGATAGAAAAATTGAATTATAGGAAAGAAATTAGTAAAAAAAATCCCTCTGTTCAACCTAACACCTGAAAAAGAAACAACACAATTAAAAATTGGGCAGAAGACCTGAAGAAACACTTCTTCAAGGAAGACATACAGACAGCCAATAGATGTATGAAAAGATGCTCAACATCACTAGTCATCAGAGAAATGCAAGTCAAGATGACAACGAGATTAAACTTCACACCTGTCATAATGGCTATCATCAGGGGCTTCCAGCCAAGATGTAGGCATAGGCAGAAATGCTTGGCTTCCTCCCACAACAAAAACAAGTATAACAACCAACTTAAAAACAACAAACAACCAAACTGCCAGAAAATCATTAGAATGGAAGCCAACAACCAAGGAGTTAAAGAAATATTCATCCAGACAAGCAGGAGGGGCAGACATGGGTAGCCAGGGAGGAGAGGATGTGTGAGAAGGCTAGGCCATGGACCAGGCAGGCTAGATGGTGGCTGGCAGACTGGGATGTCCCACATATGCATGCAGATAAGCCGGGAAGAATGACAGGGGTAAGAGACCAACTATGAAACCTTGGGTTCCAGCACAGAAAACTAAAGACTCAAAATCCCTGGATGTAAAAAAATCTGTGGAGGTTGCATTAGGGAGATACTCCCAGCCTCACAGAGGGATTTACTATAGAGGCCCAACAGGGTCCTCAAATGTACTCAAACCCATCTACATGCAAATCAGCACCTGAAAGGGCACAGTATGCTCGTGGGAAACAAGGAAAGTGGGACTAGAGCAGAGCAAGCAGCATTGTTCCCTCTCTGACCGTAGGGGCAACTTCTTTCGTGAGTTCCCCCCGGGTGCCACAGACACGTGTGAATGAATAAATATGGCCGAGACATGCTGGATCTGTTTGGGGATGGAGGAATGGGCTGTGGCCAGTTTCTCTAGGGAGAAAGAGGCCAGCAGTGGCCAGTTTCTCCGAGGAGAAAAAGGCCCTGAGCACCTTTTGCCATAGCCTTTTATTAGCTTGTAATACACAGGAATACAGAGTGGCAAGGATCAAACAGTAGATAACATTTCAAAGAGATCTTAGTCAGTGTCTGTCAGGAAGAGAGTTGCAGAAACTTTGGGAGACATACCCATTTCCTCTCAGACCCTAATCATATGAATGAAAGCACTCTTAGCAGAGCAGATTTCACAGGTTAATCAGCAAGTCTTTGTGATGCCAGATTTTTCCTAGGGCATGCTCTGGCCAGGCAAGGAGCTGTACCTCTCCCCATCAGGTATTCAGGCTTAAGGGGATTAGAGCCAGGAAGTGCTTCTCCCAGAGAATATGGGGACTCAGGCTATGTCAAAGCCAGGGGGCAAGAGTCCATTGCTCTTTGTTGCAGCCCCCCAAGTCCTTCCATGAAGGCCTCCCAGGTGATCGAGTCTGGCTTAGGTTGCCCCCCGCTGTGAGGGGTCTTACCCGTCACTGACTTCCCACCAAGCTCTGGGGGCAGGGAGAGGAACTGAGGCAGCTTTTGCTACCAGAGACAGGCTTTGTCTCCTGTGGCTGGCATTCCAGAGGTCGTCTCTCACCCTTAGCTACAAGGGGTAGAGATACAATTCCTAAAACTGGGCAGAGCGGTCTACAACATCTGACCCCTCCCCCACAGACAGCTCCGCAACACAGCAAAGAACATTGCCCACCCTGGGCAAATACCTAACGCTCAGCCCTTTACCAAGTAACAAGTACACTGACACAAAGAAATATGACCCAAATAAAAGAACAGATCAAAACTCCAGAAAAAGAGCTAAGAAAAGAGGAGATAGACAACCTATCTGATGCACAGTTCAAAACACTGATAAATCGGGATGATCACAGAATTGAGTTTAGTCACAAAATGAAGGAAGAAATGAAGGCTATACAGAGTGAAATAAAGGAAAATATACAAGGACCAACAGTTAAGGAAAGTAAACCAAAACTCAAATGAATTATTTGGAACAAAAGGAAGAAATAAACATCCAACCAGAGCAGAATGAAGAAACAGGAATGCAAAAAAAATGAGGAGAGGCTTAGGAACCTCCAGAACAACTTTAAGTGTTCCAACTTCTGAATCGTAGATGTTCCAGAAGGAGAAGAGGAAGAGCAGGATATTGAAAACTTATTTGAACACACAATGAAGGAAAACTTCACCGATCTGGTGAAGATATTCTTCTAGCAAGACTCCTAGGAAGTCCAGGAAGCTAGGAAAGTCCCAAAGAAGTTGAACCCAAGAAGGAAAACATCAAGACATATCATAATTAAATTACCCAAGACTAAAGATAAGGAGAGGATCTTAAAAGCAGCAAAAGGAGAGCGATACCTACAAAGCAGTTTCCATAAGGCTATTAACTGATTTCTCAAAAGAAACCTTGAAGGCAAGAAGGGGCTGGAAAAAGTATTCCAAGTCATGAAAGGCAAGGACCTACATCCAAGATGACTCTATCCAGTAAAGCTACCATTTAGAGTGGAAGGGCAGACAAAGTGCTTCCCAGATAAGGTCAAGTTAAAGAAGTTCATCATCGCCAAGCCCTTATTTTATAAAACATTAAAGGGATAGAAGATTAAAAACTATGAAAATAAAATGACAACAAACCCCAAACTATCAATAACTGAACCTGAAAAACAACAACAACAAAAAAACTAAACAAACAATTATAACAGGAACAGAATCACAGAAGTGGAGATCACATGGAGGGTTATCAGTGGGAGGGAAGGGAGAGAATGGGGGGAAAAGGTACAGGGAATAAGAAGCATAATTGGTAGGTATAAAATAGATGGGGAAAAGTTAAGAATAGTGTAGGAAATGGAGAAGCCAAAGAACATATATGTACAACCCATGGACATGAACTAAGGAATGGAGGGAAGGCTGGAGGGTGGGGGTCAGTGCAAGGAGAAAGGGAATAAAGGGGAGAAAGAATTGGGATAATCAATTTTATTGATTAATAGCATACTCAATAAAATACACTTAAAATATTAAAATTAATGATAAAAATGATTAAATAAATGGCTATCATCAACAAGTCAACAAACAATAAGTATTGGCAAAGATGTGGGGAAAAGGGAATCCTAGTACACTGTTGGTGGGAATGCAGATTAGTGTAGTCACGATAGAAAACAGTGTGGAGGTTTCTCAAAAAAAATTAAAAATGGAATTGGCTTTGACCCAGCAATTCCACTTCTGGGAATATATCTGAAGAAACCCGAAATACTAATTTGAAAGAACATATGCAGCCGTATGTTCACTGCAGCATTATTTATAATAGCCAAGATCTAGAATCACCCCAAGTGCCCAGTAGATGAAAAGATAACAAAATCTGTGGTACGTTTACATAATGGAACGCTCCTCAGCATAAAGAAGAAGGAAATCATACCTCTTGACAGCCTGGATGGACCTAAAGGGCACTATGCTAAATGAAATAAACAAGTCAGAGAAAAACAAATACCACAAAATTTCACTTATATGGAGAATCTAGTGAACAAAATAAACAAACAAAACAGAAATAGATGTATAGATATAGGGAACAGACTGACAGCTGTCGGAGGGCAAAAGGTTTAGGAGGCTGGGTGAAAAAGCTCAAGGGAGTAATGGACAAACTGGCAGCTGCAGAACAGTCACAGGAATAGATTACAGCATAGAGAATAGAGTTAAAAATATTGACACAAATACGTGCTGGGCAGGTGTGTCCTTGAAGCAGCATGGAAACCACTCTGAAAAGTATATGATTTTCTAACCACTTTGCTATACATTCAAAACTAATACAGAATAATACTGAATGTAAACTGTAATTGAAAAATAAATTCTAAATTTTAACATTTAAAATTAACATTTAACATTAACATCAATTAACATTTTTGTAATAAAAACAATATGAAACTTTAGTTCTAATTCTAGGTATTACACTTTTTGCTCTTACTATCCATTTTGAGATCCTCAAAGAGTAATGTACAATGTAGTCCTAGCATTAGCCATCATTTGTACAACACTTTAGGTAAATCTTTTCACTTTATGTCTCTTCATTACATGCCCTATTTTGAAGGGAGAGGGATAGCAAGAAGAAAAAATAGGTCTTATGAAGATGTATATGAACCAACCTCAGAAGTACCAGTGTCTTAGTGGTCAGTAATATTGTCATGTAGGAAACAGCCATTCATTCTGTCAGTAAACATCCAAACATACTTTTTTATTGTTTTACTTATTTTTAATTTACACACTTACCTTTCTAGTTTTACATATTTTGTAAGTTATATAAACAGAAGGAATGCATACTTCATAAGTTTTATTTAAGTAACATGGCAGATAATAGTTCTCTGTACAGTTTTCTTCTTCCTCCTTTCTCCTTCTTCCTCACTAATGAGATTAGTGACCTTATAAAAGAGACTGGAGAGAGCGCTCTTACTCCTGCCAGAGGAGGGCACAGCAAAATGACGACCATCAGTAGGTGAAGTAGAAAGCTCTTAGTAGACATCTCATCTGCCAGTGCCTTGACCTTAGATTTCTCAGCCTCCAGAACTATGAGACATATTTGTTTATTGTTCTATCCACCCAATTCATGGTATTTTGTTAAAGCAGCTCAAACAAACTAGGACATAGCTATTCCATGAAAAACCATTAAACCATGAAATATTTTTAGATATTTTTATCCTTAATGGAAGTCAATACACCACTATGATTTCTTCATCTAGAAAGTTCAAATATGATGTGGTTATATATTTCACAAAGGTATGTTAAAAGTTGATATAATATTTTATTATTATATTGGAGACTTAGGAGAAAAAGAATTATTTGGATAGTAAAATTATTCTTGTGTTAAGATTTCTTCTTCATGGTTTGAGTAATAAGTTACATAATTCCCATAATATTAAACAATTTAAATAAAACTTTTGAAAGTGAATAAACTAAATGGCTTGATGGCATAAAGCAATTAAATAAATCTGTAAGGAGCATCTTTAATCAAGCTAGGTTTAAGTAATATCTGATGCCCATTTATGGCTTAATAGCCTTGATAAGCTAATTTGAGAAAAGCAGGTCCAGCTGTATATCCATTAGAAAGAAAGAAAATGCTCTCCCTAAAACATAAAGCAACACACAAGAGGCAATCTAATAAAATATATATTAGCTTAAGGGTATATATAGTTCCAACAGCAGTCTTAGCTCCATCATTAAGCAAATGCATTTCAGTTCCTTCCTTTACATTCTAGTGCCTTAGAAAAATAGAGGGGAACAACAGCCCTACATTTGTCTTGCATATTTCATGAATCTATTGCAATTATAAGCATACTGATATGGAAACAGGGAATAAGGTGTATTGAACATTTTAGGCAATGCATTACTTCAATTTATTAGGATGAGATCTTTGGATCTTTCCAAACCATATGTGTTGCAAAAGGCAGTATGCTATCATCAAAGATAATGTTATTTCTAAGAAGTTCAAACTTACTTGCACTTCCCAAGGTTAGTAAATCCCTGTAAAATTCTTTCAACACCTAGCAATTTCATTATGTGCTTACAGAATGATTTTTTAAATATTTAAAAATCTGTCATGAGAAGTATGGTATTCTTCACTCTGTTCTACAGAACACCACAATGTGGTATATCATAAAGCAAATGGGCTTTTTTTTTACTTTTTTTTTTTTTTTTTTAGGATTTTAACATCATTTTATTATATATTTCCTTGGGATATAAAAAGGTCATTTTAAGTTAAAAGTATTTCTGTAAATAACTGAGAGTGCATCATGTGATTTTAACTACAACTTTTCAAATACACTGTTTACATTTAATAAATGACCTTCTATGCTTTATTTTTGAAGTGAATTATGCAATTATTTGCTAACAAATAAACTACAAAATTGTTTGCATTATGTTTTTGGTTTTTTTTGTTTTTTTTGTTTGTTTGTTTGTTTTTTTTTAATTTTATTTAGTTACTTTTCAAGTACATTTTTTTTCTCTTCCCCCCCCCCGCCCGGTTTCCCCCCTCCCTCCCATTTCCCCCCCCCGACCCCCAGTCCTCATCTCTGTGTCTTTCATACTTGTTCCTCAAAATCCCTCCCCATTTTTCCCCTTAAGTTCCCTTCCCTCTCCCCTCTGGTCGCTGCCCACTTGTTCTCTATTTCAGCGTCTTTGTTTTTATTCTGTTTGCTTGTTTGTTTTATTCTTTAGCTTCCTGTCAAAGGTGAGATCATATGGTATTTGTCCTTCAATGCCTGGCCTATTTCACTCAGCATAATGCTTTCCTTTTTTACATTTTATATTGTTGTCCAAGTACAGTTTTCTGCCTTTCCTCCCACTCCTCCTGTCTTCCCTCCCCTGTTTCCACCGCCCTTGTTATTGTCCATGTGTGCAGATGGGCTTTATGTGCCATACAAACTTCAATTTGACTTCAACAAATTATGTTACTCAGTAATGTTATCTCTTTGTATTTGCTTTCTCATCTATAAAGTGGCTATTATACAACCTACCAGTGTGCTTTGGAAGATTAAGTGGAAATCGTACTTATTTAGTATCTGGAATTACATAAATGCTCATAATATCTTCTTTATTATTAACTATAAAAAATTTACTAATTGTTCTCCCTTCCTTTGCTCTGCATGTTTTATCCTCTTTATACACCACAATATAATTACATAATTTGATCACAAAAAGATGATGGAAAATTTACTCGAGAGACTAAAGAGAGAAACTTCAGTCACTTCCAAGTTCCTATTTGGATTATGATCATGGGTTCGAAAACTCTCCCTGTGGCATGTTTTTGCATGACCCACCAGCTAAGAATAGGTCACAAAGAAGAAGAAAGAGGACAAAGAGCAAAAGAAGTGGAAGAAAGAGAAGGAGGAAAAGGGGGAAAGGAAAAAGGAGGAGGGGGAGGAAGAGATGTGACAGATTATATGTGGCCCATAATGCCTAAAATATTTACTGTTTTAAATGGAAACATTTGCCAATTTCTAGACTATATGCTCAAGTCTTTATGACTGAAATCTTTGTTCTTATTTTAAGGCATTGGGAATTCAGCATAATTAGCTGTAAGGAAATAATAAATACAAACCCAGACTTGGAAATAACTATGTTTATTAACAATAAAAAACCAAAGGAAGATTGAAGGTATAACAAATATGTGATTTTAGGTATTAGTAAAAATAATTCTTAGTTACCTAGGGTCAAAATTAAATTCATTTGAATTGTTGCTTAAATTACTGGAGGGCTTTTGATTTTGCAACCAAAAAGGCTGATTGCACTGTACATTACTTGAATATCATGGTAGTGAAAGTTAAAGATGCTTAATTAAAATGCCTGAACAGCAATATTAGTAGTTATTTTTCTGAGCTATTTCAGAGCTTTGAAGGAAATACAATTTATATCCTAATCAGGCAATAAAAATCCCAGCATGAAAGTCAAACTTCCAACTACTTCTTACTCCAGCAGAAATTTAACTTTCTTTACAAATCCAATTTCTTTTCACATATCCAGGCATATGGAAATGAGCTTAAGACTTAGTAAAAAAAAAAAATCAAACTGTGGTTAAGAAATTCAATAAAAATTAGAAAGGTAACACATGATATTAGTGATTGTGGGTCTTACAAAACCTATCATTTATTGTGTAAATAGACATATGAGCCCCTTTTCTGAAAACTAACTCATGATGTTTTAAGTGTGAGCCCCCTATAACCCTGCTTGTCCCAAATGATCCTGTCAGCCTGGCCATAACTCATCCAAATTGAGTCAATCAAATCTTTGTTCTATAATTGGGTTTCAGTGTCATTAATCAGTCCCTGTTCACTATGTATAGAGAACAAAAAATAAAATCTTGGAAGAAGGAAATATTCAGATTTACAGAGAAAATCCAGAACAGACCACACTATCCTGTATCCAGAAAGGGTCTGCATCATTGCCTTATCTCCTGATGGCTCTTCTGTCTGTTTCCCATCCCTCATGAGGCCCAAATGACCTTCCTGTTCCCCACTTATGTGAAATACTATCAAGCCATATGTAGTACCTATAAATTTGTTCTACTGCACTACTCCCTAGAGTTTCTGATTAATAGGTGTGAGAACTTGTAGTTCTAAAATGTTCACAGGTGATTCTGATCTGTGGAAAAGGAACCACACTTCGGGAATTATTACCCTCAGGTCATATATACATGAGTCTCAGGTGACACCCATCAGTGACACTCTAACACTGCCTCTTCCAGGATGGACCACTTCTATTGGAATCCTTCCTAGCCCAAAACAACCAACTTCCATTACTTCGATGGGCCTAGGTTTTCAAAAACAAAGACTCTATTTGATAGCCTATAAAGGTAAGAGGCTAAGTTGCTGGAGGAGGAGGAGATAAAATCTCTGAATGTAGAATGCAGGTAGGTACTAAAGTGGACATATAATAAATCTGTAGTGAGCACGAGCTTCATAAAATACAGAATCTATCTCCCAGCCTTGATGAGAAAGCTCACTCATAATTCTTTAAAGTCAGAACTTCAGGATTTCAAGAAACTTTGGTATCAAAACAAAGTCCTGAAGATATTTATTCATTCAACAAATATCTGCTTGATGTGCATGCCTTTATGACACCTTAATCTCATGCAATTTGAGAGAAAAGGGGGTTCCCTTCTCAAAATCATCTAGGAAAGTATTTATTTGAATGAGAAACTAAGTCACAAAAAATAACAAATTGTATAGAATACCAAAATATAAAATCATAAAAATGGCATATTTCTTTTTTGTTGTTGTTTTGTTTTTTCTTTTTTCATTCATTTTTTAATTGATTATGCCATTACATTTGTTCTATTTCCCCCTCCATTACCCTCCACCCTGAACACCCCTCCCCCACCATTCCCCCCTTTAGTTCATGAACATGTGTCTCAAGTTCTTTAGATTGTATATTTCCCATACTATTTTTACCCTCCCCCTATCTATTTTCTATCAACTGTCTATGCTACTTATTTTCTGTACCTTCTCCCCCCTTCTCCTCCTCCCACTTCCCTGTTGCTAACCCTCCACATGATCTTCATTTCTATGGTTCACTCCTGATCTAGCTGTCCTCTTAGTTTGCTTTTGTTTTAGGTGTGGTTGTTAATAACTGTGAGTTTGCTCCAACATCTGAATTATAGGAGTACCAGAAGGGGAAGAGAAACAGTCACAAGTGGAAACCTTATTTGAACAAATAATAAAAGAGAACTTCCCCATTCTGGCAAAGGAAATAGACTTCCAGGAAATCCAGGAAGCTCAGAGAGTCCCAAAGAAGTTGGACCCAAGAAGGAACACACCAAAGCACATCATAATTACATTAGCCAAGATTAAAATGAAGGAGAGAATCCTAGAAGCAGCAAGAGATAAGGGGACAGTCACCTACAAAGGAGTTCCCATCAGACTATCAGCGGATTTCTCAAAAGAGACCTTACAGGCAAGAAGGGGCTGGAGAGAAGTATTCCAAGTCATGAAATCCAAAGACCTACAACCAAGATTGCTCTATCCAGCAAAGCTTTCATTTAAAATGGAAGGACAGATAAAGTGCTTCTCAGATAAGATCAAATTCAAGGAGTTCAAAAATGGCATACTTCTTCCTTTACTTAATTAACTTTCAGTTTCACAGTTTGTCATTGGTAACACCATGAAAAAATTGGGAAAACCTCAGTCAGGAAAAACATGTTTCGACTAAGTGTGAATGAGCATCCATTTCTCTCCTTCTATTTTATTCAAATTAGCTTCTGCATCTGAACATTTCCAACTTTGTTCACCTCTTTCTACATATTTTATGTACTGAGGCTGCAGTATGAATTCCTATCATAAACAACTGTCTATGATGTACTTTCATGTCTCGACCTTCATGAAGTCAACAGAGTGAGCTCTAGTAATATTCCTAGAAAATATTTCCACATGCATGGCTAGCAGTAATTTAACTACATAGGGGAACAACTGCAAATCACATAAATAAATTTCACTAAATCAAGAGTATAGCCAAATTAGTTCCCTCTAAGACAAATCCCAAGACTTCCCACAACCCCTTTAATACCAACTCAATACAAAGGGAAGTAAGAGGTAAAGACATAGTGAAAAAGTTGACTGTAGATTGAAAAAAGTCTTGCTTTTAAAAATATTGCAATACTGTATGAAAATATACAAATATTGTTAGGGCCTGTCTCCAGAATTTAAAATGAGCCCATGCAAAGTGAGGGACCCTAAAACTACGCTTTCTTTAATTCAGGCTAAACCTACTCTGCATCTTCTCACACAATACCAAGAATTAGCTTCATTTTAGAAAATGGGTGATGTGTAAAGCATAAACACTCTATGATCAAGAAAGCTGCGAACAACTTGCATGTTTCCCCCTTAAGCCCCGTTAGCCATAGGCCACACTCTTGACTTTAGTTTCATGATGTCTAAGATGAGGCAAATGACAATAATATCTCCCAAAAGACATAATTTGAGTGAGGGCAGGTTTTAAACTATAGAGTGTTTTATAAATGTTTATAACTGTTTTTGTTAATAGTATCAGTACCACTGTTAGCAATACTGTTAGTATAAATAATCAACTGAGGGTTATAAAATTGCTTTTGCCCCTCTGCATTCTTAGCAGCCAGTTTCTACAATGTTTGCTCCTCTGTGGCCAAGCTAGATGACATGAAAGCATAGCAAGATTGCAGCCTTGCTAACATAGACTCGAGTACACAATTATCATTTTCCAGTGAGAAATAGGTTTCCCTGGCAACGTGCCTTACTAAGTCCACTCCCCTTAGGTACCTGAAATAGCCAAGCAACTGGTTGAGAATGTAAGTTATTTCTTTAGCAATCTCTATGAATTCCTAGCAATTTTTAACAGACTTCCTGAAAAGGTTATATCTTCTTTTTTTCTTAAACATTGTTAAAATGCATTGGAACAGAACCTCATGATTATTCTTCTTTGTCGTTTTTAACAAAGATCTATAGGAATTTGCTCCTTTCAGTGATCAAGTTGATATACAACAAGATGACTCATCGCTGATCTCCCAAGGAAATCTGCTTGGGAATCCAGTAATATACTGAAAATTTCTAAGCAATTATAAAACACATCATTCAGTACTTTTTATCCAATTTTATTCATATTTACCTTACACACTAAGTGTAGGTCTAAACTTTCTCTTGAATACTTTGCTTGGAAATCAAATTTTCAGAAAAGAAATTTTAAAAGCTAGTAAAATAATCTATTTTAAAATAAGTATAAAACTCTTACATAATTGAAAGAGATCTCCTGGAGGGTGGCCTAAGTAAACACACCTCCCTCCTTGCACAACCACATGAAAATTACAATTAAATTATAGAACAACCATCACTCAGAATCAGCAGAAATTGAGTTTAATGGAGATCCTGCAACCGTGGAATTAAAGAACAAATCACATCCATTCAGACTGGTAGGAAAGGCAAAGATGTTAAGACATGGAAATGTGGACAGGCTGGTCCCACACCCATATGTGGCAGATAAAACACAGGAGGGATATGTCTGGAGCAAGGGGTCCCAGCCCCACAAGTAGCCCCCAACCCAGAGTTCCACAGCCAAGAAGAGAAGTTCCCATAATTTCTGGCTGCAAAAACCAGAGGAGATAGAGTCTGTGGAAGGAACTGCTGGATTCCCGGGTACCTCCTCTTAAAGGACCCATGCACAACTTACTTAGACTCACCCTTGCTGAGCTTCAGTGAGGGGGCTGCAGCTTGAAAGGCATCAGTGGCATACAAGGAGGAAGTGAAGTGTCTGGCATCAGGGCAAGAGCTGGAAGATAGCTTTCTCCAAGACAGAACTGCTGGCGGAGGCCATTGTACCTCTTCTGAGCCCTTCCCTCACAGAGCCACAGAATGTGGCAGACACCATATTGGAGACTCTACCAACCTGGCTCACACTGTTTGCCTTGCCCTGGTGATTCCCTGAGATTCCACCCCACTCAACTTATGGGCCCACCCAAGTGGTTAACAGTGGCTTTTCCATCGAATGACTTGTCTTGGCACAAGCTTCTGATTTTCTTAAATCCTCTCAAACAAGCAGCAGCTGGCTTCCAAGAGCCTCCATAACTTGCTATTTGGCCCCAAGCCTGAAACTAGAAGCAGCTGGCCTTGTTCCACAGCCTGGCCTTGCTAGGGTACCTCCAAGCCCAGCACAGGAATCAGCCAGCTGCAGATTGCTTTACAGCTTATGCCAAGTGGCCCCAGACAGAACACAAGGAGGCACCCCCTGCTGATATAAGCCCTGGTCTGTGGAGTTGGTCCCCGCATGGCTGATTCTTCACAGAGGGCAAACATTGATAGTTGGTGGTCACAGCCAGTCATCGAAGTGACCGGCCTGGGTAAATCCCTCCCGTGACCTGCCAACAACAACCAAGGCTCAACTACAAGAGGAGGGTGTTCTCAGCTCACATGGGAGGTGTACCTCAAGCACCCAGGTGATAGGGGAGGCTGTGCCACTGGTCCCAAACTACCAAGACAGGGAGTTATAGCAGCTCTACCTAATACATACAAACAAACACAGAGAGGCTTCCAAAATGAGGAGACAAAGAAACATGGCCCAAATGAACAAACGCCATAGAAAGAACTAAACAAAGTTCTTTTGAAGATGAGCAAAATTTAGATGCAGAGTTCAAAACACTGGCTTATGGATGCTCAAGGAACTTACTTAGTACCTCAACAGCAGAAATGAAGGATACACTAATTGAAATAAAGAACAGTTTACAAGGAATCAACAGTAGAGTGGATGAAACCTAATCAAATCAATTGGTTGGAAAATAAGGAAGAAAAAAACCAACCAATCAGAAAAGAAAACAATAAAAAAAAACAAGGATAGTATAAGGAGCATCTGAGGCAACTTCAAGTGTACCAATATTCGCATTATTACAGGGGTGCCAGAAGGAGAAGAGAAAGAGCAAGAAATGAGAAATCTATTTGAAAAAATAATGAAAGAAAAATTCCCTAATTTGGTGAAGGAAATAGACATGCAAGTCCAGGGAAACACAGAGTTCCAAACAGGATGGAACACAAGCAAGCCCACACGAAGACACATCATAATTAAAGTCCCAAAGGTTAGAGATAAAGAGAGAATCTCAAAACCAGCAAAAGAAAAGAAGTTAGTTACCTACAGGGGAGTTTACGTAAGACTGTCAGCTGATTTCTCAAAAGAAACTTTGCAGGCTAGAAGGGATTGGCAAGGAACATTCAAAATGATGAAAAGCAAGGACCTATGCCAAGATTACTCTATTCAACAAAACTATTATTTACAAGACCAGTGATCTAACCCCTCAGCTATGGAGCCAACTTGCAAAACTATTATTTAGAATCAGAAGACAGATAAAGAGATTCCCAGACAAGAAAATGCTTAAGGAATTCATCATCACCAACGTATTATTATATAAAATGTTAAAGGGACTTACTTAAGAAAAAGAAGATCAAAACTATGAATAATAAAATGACAATAACTACATATCTATCAACAACTAAAGCTGAAAAACAAATTAACCAAACAAGCAGAACAGAAATGAATCATAAATACAAAGAACCATTTGACAGCACCTAGAAAGGAAGGGATATTGGGGAAAGAGGTGAAAAGGTGAAGGAATTAAGAAAAAATTGGAAGTTACAGAAGAGTCAATAAAGTGCAGTACAGAAAATGGAGAAGCCAAAGAACTTACATGCATGACCCACAGATGTGAACAAAGGTGTGGGGATTGCCTGAGGGAGTGGGGGGTGCTGGGTGGAGGGGGCAAAAAGGGGAAAAATTAGGACAACTATAATAGCATTATCAATAAAATATAACTTTAAAAATCTCACAAACTCACTTACATGCAAAATGGATTATTTTAATGAGATTTGAAAAAGAATGAACAAAAATAAAAATATGTCTTGGACTGCGTCTTTTAATAGTCCTGAGTAGATTTGACATCATTTCATATCATTATTTTATAGCAGAGCTCTCTGCACACAGTAAAGATTTAAAAGTATTCCCACAGTTCTCATAACATAATTATTTAATAAGTAGAAAGTGAAACAAAAGCATATAAAAATCCAGACAATAAACACAATGGTATCGAAGGGACCAATTTAAGAACGTCGTGTGTTACAAAATATTAAGATAATGATACTAATTTTTCTAGGTGCCTAATTCTAGGATTTGGTCTTCTCTATCTATTGTGTGTCCTAGGGTTTAGGGTCAGTTTTTCCATGCATTTTGCTTTTCATTTGTTCAACAAATATTTACTGAATACCTACTATTTTCCAGATGCTATATCAGACACTGGAGATATAAAAGAAGAGCAGAAGAATAATGCTCCCATATCTGTGGTATTGGCAATTTTTAGTAAAGCCCATATGAAATTTTGTCCTGTTTTCCCGGAATGGCTGGAGAAGCTCAAAATTATACACAAAACATGCTGGGGGATACTTTATCTTCAAGGTCTTAGGAGAGGCAAGAATCCAAGGATCTTCTCTACCACACCCAATGCCTATCATCTCTGACAATCAAAACGCATAAAAAACTGGAGGTAAGAAAGTAAATTGCCTTTTCAGAAGCACAGTGTCAAAGGAGAAAGACTAGTGTTTTTCTTTCCCAACCAAGTCTAGAGGAATGCTTCTCTTTCCAAAATCCATTAAAAAATGGGAGCTCCATGAAAATCACTTACACAACATTAAGATTTCTACAAGGAAAGGAGAAAAGTATTTTGTTCCCCCATTATACATCTGTGTAACCATCAGACTCACTAATCTGCTCTCATGGGTCACCATGAGCTGAGAAAAGAGGAAGCTCTTTCAGGAGCTTCTCTCAAGAACCCCAGCAGCAAGATGCTGTGGGACCAGCCAGGAGCTAAGGGTCAGGAAGTAGAAAATACCAAGCCAGAGCTACATCTCTCATATTGAGAAATCAGTAGGAAATCTGAACAGGGCCTTCCCGAGTCCCATGACAAAAATGACCAGTGTGAGCCAGAAACCACTCATCAATTAACAAGTAATTGCTTCCACTCGGAGTTCAATAAAGAGAGGTTTGCCTTTTTTCCCTCTCCTTCTTTTCCACCAGATTCTAAGATAGAAGCTAGCACCTAGCAGATGGAGAAATCATGCTCCAGCTGCTAAAGACAAATAGACCTAGCTACGCTTTGAACAGAAAAGAGAGCTTTGAATAGAGCTTCAGACTAGAAGACTTAAAATATACAGGACTGGATATTAAATACTGAAATAGTACTGTTCTAATAACTAA
The DNA here is from genome assembly GCF_021234435.1 of Artibeus jamaicensis. Taxonomy (NCBI): domain Eukaryota; kingdom Metazoa; phylum Chordata; class Mammalia; order Chiroptera; family Phyllostomidae; genus Artibeus; species Artibeus jamaicensis. The sequence goes on along the minus strand of NW_026522025.1, from coordinate 16,866,409 downwards.
AAGGGCCTGGAATATTAAACAGTCTATTCGCAATTCCCTTAGGCAAAGTGAATGAATGGCCTTGCTCTCCCCAGAGTTTGGCCCAAGTCATGAGCACAGCCATCAGCAATAGAAATGGAGTTAAGCAGATGGGTGGCTGAAAGCTAGATGTGGGGTTTAATTTAAGGAGGCTGCATCCCAGAAACTATATCTGAATTGAAGGTACAGATTTGGAAGTCCTCAGCACTTAAAAATGACAGTGCCAATATTAACAAAAATATATTAATGATGATAATATTAACCACAACAATGAATGTTTATTGACTTCTATTTGCCAGACACTATACTGAGGGTTTTATATAAGTTATATAATTTAATCCTTAGGACACATTTTATACAGAAGAAAAATAAAAATTTAAAGAATTTAATGAACTTGCCTCAGTTTATCAGCTGGCAAACAGCAGAACACAAATCTAAACTAAAGTACTTCTAACTCCAGTGGTCACTTGCTTAATTGAATTCATTAAACTCCCTTCTGAACATGTTTGACAATGTAAAAGTAGATATTATAAAGAAGAAAGTAATAATAAAGAAGGTGAGAAAATTCTGAAAAAAAATATTTAAAGCAGAGAAACCAGAAAAATAAATAAAAGGATTAATTTAGGTATTTCAAAGACAGTGAGATGATTACAGAAATATAAAAGGTTAATTTTTTATCCCTCAACTAGTGTTGATAGCCAATTTAGGATGGAGAATATAAATCTATAATAGCACCAACTTTGCTGGTAGTTGATATGCCTTTACAGGTAAAATGCTTGTTTTTTAAAATAATTGTTCAGTTACAATTGTCCCCATTGTTTCCCCTGTTGCTCTCCCCTGACTCATCTAGTCCCCACTCCCCAAAATAATCCCCTTCCCATTTCCCTTGTCCATGGGTCCTTTGTACATGTTACCCTTCTTTCTCCTGTTATCCCTCTCACCCCTCCTCCCTTCCCCTCTGGTAACTGTCAGTTTGTTTTTTATTTCCTGTCTCTGGATCTCATTTGCTCATTAGTCTGTTTGATTAGGTATCACCTATAGCTGAGATTAAGTAGTATTTGTCTTTCACCTCCTGGCTTATTTCACTTAGCACAACACTCTCCAGTCCCACCCATGCTGTTGTGAAGGGTAAGAGTTCCTTCTTTTCTTCTGTTGCATGGTATTCCATTTTATAAATGTACCACAGTTTTTTGATCCACTCATTTACTGGGAGAACTTAGGCTGTTTCCAGCACTTGGCTATTGTAAGTTATGCTACTATGAACATTAGGGTCCATAGGTTCTTCTGAATTGGTGTTTCAGGATTCTTAGGGTATAATCCCAGCAGTGGATTTGCCATATTGAAAGGCAGTTCCCTTTTTAGTTTTTTGAAGAAACTCCATATTGTTTTCCACAGTGACTTCACCAATCTGCACTCCCACCAGCAGTGTACCAAGGTTCCCTTTTCTCCACAGCCTCACCAGTACTTCTTGTTTGTTGATTTGTTTATGATAGCCATTCCAACTGGTGTGAAGTGGTATCTCATTGTGTTTTAATTTTCATCTCTCCAATGGCTAGTGATCAGCACTTTTTCATGTCTATGGGCCCGCTATATGTCTGTCCTCCTTGGAGAAGTGTCTGTTCAGGTTATTTGCCCATTTTCTTTTTTAATTTTTTTCAGTCTTACGGTCTTTTATTTACATACCATTTACCTCTTCATTTTTTTTAATTTAAATTTTATTTTATTGATGTTCAAGTACAGTTGTCTGTATCCCCCCCACACACACTTCTCCCATATTTTCTAATTGTGGGTCTGTCTTCCTGGTATGGAGTCATGTGAGTTCTTTATATATTTTGGGGATCAAGCCCTTATCAACGGTATCATTGGCAAATGTGTTTTCACATGTGGTTGGTTCCTTTTCTTTTTGCTGATGTTTTCTTTAGCCATGCAAAAGCTTTTTAATTTGATGTGGTCTCATTTGTTTATTCTTTCCTTTATATCCTTTGCCCTAAGGTACATATTGGTAAAAAATATGCTGTGCAGAATATCTGAAATTTTCCTATGTTCTCCTTTAGTAATTTTATGGTGTCACAATTGATATTTAAGTCTTTTATCCATCTTGAGTTTATTTTGGTGTAAATTGGTGGTCTAGATTCATTTTTTTTTTTGCATGTAGCTCTCCACATGTCCCAACACCATTTGTTGAAGAGGCTATTTTTACTCCATTTTATGCTTCTGCCCCCTTTGTTAAATATTAATTGACCATAGAGACTTGGGTTTATTTCTGGGCTCTCTGCTCTGTTCCACTGACCTATGTGTTCAGAGATATGTTCTTACGCTAGCACCAGACTGTTTTGAGTGAAATCAGCTCTTGTGTTCCCTCCTACTTTGTACTTCTTTCTGAAGATTGCTGAGGCTATTCAGGGTTATTTATGTTTCCATATAAATTTTGAAATACTTGTTCTGTATTTGTGAAATATGTCATTGGTATTTTAAGGTATTTTAATAGAGATTGTGCTTAATCTATAAATTGCTTTGGGTAGTATGGATGTTTTAATATGTTAATTCTTCCAATCCTTAAAAAAGTGCTTTTTAAAAAAATTAATACTTCATCTCTCAGTTCCATTCTCTATTCCTTGATAATAGTGTACAAAATAAAGTACATGGTTACTAACTTTGTACACACACACATCTATATGGAAAAAGTACAAGTGAATGGGTATATATTCCTTTTAAAAAATAAAAGTATATTATATGGATCACATTCTTTTAGCATGATTAATTTCATGAATTACAGAACATTCTGTATTTTCAGTACCATGCAGGCAACTGAACTAAGAATGTAGAGGTCCATTTTGTGACTACATACCCAAAACTACTGCATTCACTATCCGTCTTATTTTATTAAGCCATACCTGACTTAACTGACACTGCCCAGAAATGAGGTGTGCAACATAAATCAACTTTCCAGGTAGCTGAAGTTTACCCAATGTAGTAGCAAACTGATTCTGTTTTGCTGAATTTAATTGAAACCTAAAATATATTGCATACTTCTGGTCCTTCTTACAGAAGGTATAAAATGTGTTCTTTTCTTGATGGTCTAGAATCACCCTTATAAATATCACTGTTTGTGCTGCACTATAACGTAGCAATGCCCTGAGGAACTATTCAGAATGTTTTCCTTTTGCCTAAGACCACTTCAGAGTTGACCTAGTATTTTGAATAAAACAGAGCACAATAAAGAACACTATGTGCCTTGGGTCCAGCTACATATGAAATGAAATCCTGACTGCCCCCTTTAAAAGTTGGGTTACTCTTTAGGTACGTTATTAACAACTTATGACTCTTTGTCTTGCCATGAGCAAAATGGAGGTAAAATAAGAGCTGATACTGAGTATGTACTAAGTGCAGGCCACAGTGCTTTGGTCTTGACTCCAGAATGAGATGCAGTATAGTGCAAGTACTAAAAAACACAGACTCCAAGCTGAACCACTTCCTAGCACTACTCTAAGTAGTAGGCAAACTGCTTAATCTCTCTATCCCTTAGTTTCCTTATAAGTAAAAATAAGATCATAAAAATACTTTCTTGTTTCATAACAATTTTATTTTTTTATTTGTAGAGAGAGGGAAAGGAAGAAAGAAAGAGAGAGAGAGAGAGACATCAATTCATGGTTGCCATTCATTCGACCCCTACTGGGTGCCTGGCCCATCACTCAGGCATGTGCCTGGACTAGGAACTGAATGGCAACCCTTTGGTTCTCAGGCTGACACTCAATCCACTGAGCCACACCAGCCAGGGCTACAAATACTTTCTTTATGGAGTTATCGTAAAAGCTAAAATACTCAAAATACTTAGAAGAGTGACTGGATCCTAGTAAGCATTGAGTAAGTGAAGATGATAAGAACTCATTTCATCTTCATAGCAGTCCTGAGACTTGCTGAATATCATGATTCCTTATTTTGAAGATGAGGAAACTAAGGCTTAGAGGCCTTAAATAACTCGTCAAAGTCCCACTGCTATGAAGGACATGCTAACTCCAGGTGAAGGGCATGTCCAAGACACACAGCCACTCTGTGCACACTCTAACATGCGCTGCTGAGTGCATGTCCTGCACTCAGGCTGCCTCCCTGTCTCATACAATGTTTGTTTAAGGTTAAGTGAAAGTATGGAGGCACCCCACACAATTCTGTGCACACGGCCTTTTAATACATGATAAATGCTTGTCACCTCCCCAGGCGTCAGTTTCTTTCAGCCCTTTTGAGCTGCATCCAATCCAGTGTACCCTGAGCCTAATGAGAAATGGGGTAACTTCTTGTCAATTCAATCATTAATTCTAAGTCACTTTCTGGCCTGAATGATATACTTTTACCTCTTACTTCGAAAGGTTCGTGACTTTCGACATTTATTTTAACCTGGGTATGGTAGGCAGTTTCACACATGGCTCCCAGTGATCCCCACCTCCTGCTCTTTATGTCTTGGGGTGATCTCTTTCCCTTGAGGGTGACTTGCTTCTAACAAATACAACAGGGCAAAAGTGATGGCCGTCATTTCTGAGGTTAAATAATAACTTAATTTAATGGCCCCTATTTTGTTTGCGCTCCGTTCTCTCAGCCCTCTCACTTGCTCACTCTAATAAAGCCAGCGGGCACACTGCGGGCTGTCCCATGGAGATGCCCACCTGGTGAGAAGCTGAGAGTGGCTTCAGGCTACAGCAATAAAAAACAGAGGCTGTCAGTCCAACAACTGGCAAGGAAGGAGCTGAATCCTACCAACAACCACAATGGTGTTCCTGGAAGAAGATCGACCCCAGACAAACCTGGCAATGACTACAGCCCAGCCTCGATCAGTCCTATGAGAAACCCTGACTCTGCGGACCCACTAGGCCAGTCCCAGGCTACTGAGCCACAGAAACTTCCACACAACAAATGTTTTTTTAAGACATTAAGTTACGGGATAATTTGTTACATAGCAATAGGAAAGTAATAGACTGGGCCTTTTTCCATTTAGTCTCAAATCCCTGCTTGTGTTCCATGTGACTGACCAAGACCACACTGCTAAAGTAAACAACCTCTGACACAACTTATGCCACACAGTTGCGTCATTAGCTGATTGCTCTTTCATCTATCATACCAGACTATGAGCTCCTTAAGAGCTAAAACTGTATCTTTTGCCTTTATTTTCCCCGAAGCAAGAGCATCATTGTTTAATAATTAAAATATCTGAAGCAGGGTCAGAAGCCCAAGCAAAAATGTTGGAGGGCATGGGAAGGAAAAGGAGGAGGCTGTGAACAAAACAAAGTGAGGATAACGTGTGAAACGACGACAGTACGCTGTCGGACACACAGACCGTTTTTAGTTCGCCTATGAGACGAGTAGCGTGTCAGAGGCAACAGCCACATGAGAACACACCAGTGGTGAGCCACACACCCTCCATTTTGAGAACGTACTCTAGAGCTGGTGCGGACCACCCAGTGCCTCTCTAACATTTCCTGGCCTCAGGAATGAGAGCCCAAGACCAGAACATCACACCCAGTTCCATTTCCAGACACAGCATGACAAAAGGATTGAGGAGCACCAACTTTGACACATCACTTAAGACAGAATGATAAAAAGAAAAAAAAAAAGAACCTGTCTATATGAAGACTCATGAGTGGAACTTTGAAAGGTTAATAGTATATTGCATTGAGAAACATAAATTGTTTATCTGCCCAAGTTGACCTGATCTTTGATGCCAATTCATTTTCCATAATTTGGGGGGACTAATTCAGAAATGTCCTAATCAGTTTTTATTAACTATTCTACCTTTAATGGTTTAGGTGTCCTTAGTTTGTTGTCTTCGCATTTTGACACTTTTAATAGTCCACAAAAATATTAGAATATCCATGATTTTCTATTCTATTATTGGTTATTTATATAATGAGGGGTGAGGCTGGAAAGAGACTATATCCTATAAAAATAACACAGCTCGGAACACTGGGGATTTGAGTTCAACTCTCAGATATTCTAACAAAATGTGCCCCTAGAGAACACGTGACTTCTTTATGGCCTAGTTTCCTCATTTATTCAATTGGTATAAGTGCTGCATAATTTTTATATGGATAATGTGAGATGATAAATGTGAAAAGCCTATGATAAGGTTAAATGAGCTATCAGTACAAATCATAAAACAATCTGCATCTATGACCTCCTTTAAGAAACAGTTAACTCACCTTCAGGAAACTTTCTCTACTTCCAACTTCATCAGCAATCCCATTGCTACTAGAGTTCTTCTTGTGTGGTTTATGTTATCATGTACTTATTTATAATTGTAATAATTTTCACTCAAGTTAAAGGTATAAATGTACAAAAGGCTCTAAAGTTAATATCACAGTGAATTTTCACCTCCCCATTAGCACCAAGCAAAACTAAATATATGCCCCCATGTAATTTGTTAACCTCTCCAATAACCTGATTGCATACATCTAGAATATTCCACCATACCATTTCTCACTGCCACCAACAATTGGTCAACACTTCCAGAATTGTATTTTCCAGGGGGTACAATAACATTATTTCCAAGAACTTGTAGTTTGCTTATGGGGAATCAACCTCCTAAGTTCCTGAAAATCCCTGCAAGAGACAAAGCCTCATCAAATAAAGAAATGTCTCCATCTGACCCCAAGAAGCCCAGGTTTCTCCATCCAACTTTACCTAACACCTGATTGTAGCTAGGCCATGGTACAAGCTTCCAATACACAAGTCCACCCTACCTAGAACTCCATCCCCAAACATCATCCCCAAAACATCCCAGGGAGGTACACTTTGCAGGTTAAAGAGCCCAATATCAGCAGGACATTTCCCCATGCTACTGTGACAGGAGCACTTCTCCCTTATATCTAAGGAGTTCCTCTGCATTAGGCACTGGTAAAACTGACTACAAACATTTCACAGCTTAAGTAAAACTTAGTTGATTTAGATATCATCTCTACTCTTTCTTGGGGCTACTCCTCCCACTACCTCATTATCCCAGATTCACTCTCTCCTGTCTTTTGTTGACTGGTGTAGTGAGAAGGAATGTGAAAAGAAAAAACTCATATTTAGCCCACCATCTCCACAAGGACTCCTACCTGGGATCCTACCTCAATAGGGCCATGACAGAGATGCTAAATCACTAGCATTTCAGCCCCCCACCCCGTTGCAATCATGGTGCCCTATCCTTGAGTACTTCTCTGGCATGAAGGCATCTACCAGAACTCTCCAAGTCACCCAACCTTCCAGTTGTAGGCACTCCTGTCTCAGAATACACCAGTCATCGTTCACTATTATTCCAGCTTCTAGAGCACAGGTGGCAAACACAAGGCCTGCAGGCCAAGTCCTGCCCTCCACCTGTTTTATCCGGCCCAGCACCTTGTTTCTACCCAGTGGTAGTGCTGAGCTCCTTGCCCCTAGTTAAGGAGCGGTTACATTTATACAATCCTAAAACTACATTCGGCCCTTTGAAGGCAACTGACGTGGCCCCAGTGAAAATGAGTCTGTGACACCCCTGTTCTAGAGAGTACTTAGTTAAGACCCACAAAACTGTGCTCTCTTTAACAAGGCAAGAAGCCATCCCTAGAGATAATAGCATATCCCAGCCAAGGTAAAGTCTCTTATTAAAGAGACTGTGTATACCCTTATTAAAGCACCTATCGTGGCACTGTATTGAAAGTATCCCAGTTTTCCCCATTAAAATGTAAACTCTTTGAAGACAGGTACCAGATCTCAGCATTCTTCTTCCAGCACTATCCATTTGTTCATGTCTTTTGAACCAAATTGAACTAAGTGAGAGCAGTGTTCTGGGAAATTGTAAATCTCTGGATTATACTTGCTATATTTGATATGATCAAAATAGATAATGCTCCTAAAAGCTTTATAATAAAAATTTTGAGCAATTTTCAAAATGAATGCTCTAGGAAAGCAATTTTCAACCCTTTTTATCTTGTGGCACACATAAACTAATCACTAAAATTCTGCAGCACACCCCAAATTATATTATTTTCCCCATCTGAAAAAAAATAGGTATAATTTTGATTCATTCACATCAGGTAGCTATCATTGTGTTAGCTGTTGTCATTCTAAGGAAAAAGAGGTCAATATTCCTGACTAAATAGTCAAGTGTTTCATGTTTAAAAATTCTTGTAGCATACCAGCTGAAAAATGCCATTTTGAATATTGAATTTATAAATGTAAGAATCAGTTCTTTATCTTTATTCCTTATTGCTGTCATTAATATTTTTAAAAATATGCACATATCTTAATATCAATGTCTATTTAGATTCTAATTCTTTTAGTTATCATTGCTTTATTTAACTTCTATGATAAGATTCTCTTTTAAAATAAATCTAATACTTCTCATAAAACAAATAATAGTACAAAATAAGATTATAAAAGATTGTGGATGCTTGGATAAACAGCGATTAGGAAGCATCTTATTTTCTATATTAACTATGATTTAAAGAGAAAATAATGTATTGAAAATAACCAACTGAATAACCAAATAGAAATTGCTTTAAGTGAAAAGTTTATCACCTCATTTGTTATTTTAGAGCATTAATCAAAAGGTATTCTTACTTATTGCTTTAGATTAATAATACAAGTTCTCATAGTAATTAAAACAACATAAATTCAGTTCCATATAGTGATTCCTGATGGCCCCTTGATTTTAGGGTACACAGACTTCTTTGGAGTATGTTCCATGAAACTGGCCATGCTCCCAGGGACCAAATGCTATCCATGAATATTTCTTTCTCCAACACTGTTCCAAACTACCCAACCAACCATAAATATACATAAATAACCTCCAGAGGTACTATTTATATTATTTCATTTGCAAATACAACCTAGCTTTCTCTAAAGAAATGTACAAGGCTGTCTTTTGGGCAACAATTGCAGTTTGTGCCATGTTCCTTGACTTGGTCAGAACATATTGACTTGTCACAATATGTCAGCCAACTCCTTCACAGAAGCCAGTCCCACAAGCCCGTCCCAATAGTTAAGCTCAATGCATCCTTGAGGCTGCTGCCAGTCAAGCACAATCTAAGCAACTTCCATTATTCTCTAGACATTCCACATGGTAGAAGCCCATCTACTCATACATTCTGTAATAGGTTATCCATCAGAGTATCCAGGTTCCCAGGTGCTGTCACTCTCCTGGGGGTCTGAAGTTCACCTGCAAATAACCTAGAAATTATTTTGACCTCACAAAGCTCTGTTGTCTATGAAGACAGAAATATTAATTCCCACTGTTGCCTTTCTGTCAGTCTTTCTCTCCTGTCATATATAAGACACATAGACACAGACACCAGTATGGTGATAGCCAGAGGGAAAGGGGGATTGGGGAGGTGGAAGTGGTCAAAGGGAGGATAAATTGGGACAGAAAGAGACTTGACTTTGGGTGGTGAGTACACAATGCAGTGTGTAGATGCTGTTTTATTGGGTTGTACACTTGAGACCATACACATTGGGTGTATGGTTTTATTAATCAATGCCACCCTTGGGTGTTGTCCTAGACCTTCTTTGACTTTGCCGTACCTCTTCTGTACCCCTACAATCTCTAATGCTTACCCTATCACAATAAAAATTAAACCTTATTTTATCGACTTGTATTTTCTACTACATTTTAAGTGAAACTTGTAATACTATTATAGTCCCTGATCTAGCCAAGTTACCAGAACATTTGGAAATAATGAATGAATGCTTAGCAGAAGTGATGACTTACCAAAGTTAGTCAGTAATAGGTAGCTTTAAAAAATTATCATTTCCTGATAGGTTCTCATGGAAAACCTTTAGCCTTAATGTTAACATTAAGGCTAAAAGGGCTATAGTCCCTCAAATGTATGCTTATTAGAAGCTGAGGCTTCTATGAGGTAGGCATCCAATCTAATTACACTCTTGTGATGGAGACAAGGCAGATAAGTTAGACCCATTCTTGCTCTAGCCCGATCCTCAGAGTCCAGTAGTTATTTTACAGTGTTCGTGACACCATGTTTCTAATATTTGCTTCTAATGACACCCAATAATACTCAAGTAGTCTCTGATGTGCAGTTAAGATGGAACAATATTAAATGTTCATGAGCTTTAAAGTACTAGCTACGATACACAATCCCCTTACAACTGCTTCTAACTGTACCTTATATAAGTTTTATAAAGGGACAACCAGAATTAAATTAGTGTTTTTGGTCATTTTGATAAACACTTGATATTTCCCCCTCTAGTCCTTAATAGTTAACATGTGTCCCAAGTAGTGGATTTCTAGTTATGAATTATTTCATTTAATATAAGATTAAAGAGTGGTGTTTACCCCTTATATTCACTCCTACAACAATTTCATTTTTTATATTACTGGGCACTTTGCTTTATTCCACTGATCTATTTGTCTATCTTTATACTAATTCTACACTTTTTAATTTAATTTATTGGTGTGACATTGGTTAATAAAATTACATAGGTTTCAGTTGTACCATTCTATAATATATCATCTATATATAGTTTATATGTTCATTACCTCAAGTCTTCTTCTACCACCATTTATTCCCCTTTTACCTTCTTCTACCTTCCCCAACCCCCTTTTCCCTTTGGTAATCATCAAACTGTTGTCTGTGTCTATGAGGGGTTTTTTCTACTCAATCCCTACACCTTTTCCACCCAGCACCCCCCAGCGCCACCCCCCCATGCCTTGATAGCTGTCAGTCTGTTCTCTGAGTCTATGAGTCTGTTTCTGTTTTGTTTGTTCATTTATTTAGTCCATTAGATTCCACATATAAGTGAAATCGTACTTGTTTTTGTTTCATTGGCTTATTTAACTTAGCATTATACTCTGTATGTCCATCCTTCTTTTTATAGCCAAGTAGTATTCCATGTGTAAATTCCCACAGGTTTTTTAGCAATTTATCTACTGATGGACACTTCAGCTGCTTCCCAAGCTTGGTTATTACAAGTAACACTGCAACGAACATAGGGGTGCATGTATTCTTTCAAATTAGTGTTTTGAGTCTCTTCTGATATATTCCCAGAGAATCTCTGGGTCATAAGGCAGCACTAGTTTTAATTTTTGAGGTAACTCCACACAGCTTACCACAGTGGCTGCACCAGTCTGCATTCCCACCACAGTGCATGAGGATTCCCTTTTCTCCACATCCTCACCAGCATTTCTGGTTTGTTGATAGATTGATGATAGCTATTCTGGCAGGTGTATGGTGCTATCTCATGATGGTTTTAATTTGCATTTCTACCATAATTAATGACATTGAGCATCTTTTCATTTGTCCATTGGTCATCTGTATGTTCTCTTTGGAGAAGTGTTTTTTCAGGTTCTTTGGCCATTTTTAATTGGATTTTTTTTTTTGGTGTTGAGGTTTATACGTTTTTAATAAATTTTGGATATTAACCATTTATCAGATGTATAATTGGTGACTGTGTTCTCTAATTCAGTGGGTTGTCTTTTCATTTTGTTGGTTTTCTTTTCTGTGCAAAAACTTTTTTACTATGATGCAGTTCTATTTATTTTTTCTTTTGTTTACCTTGCCCAAGGAGCTATATCATAAATACATATTGCTAAGGGAAATGTCTAAGATTTTATTCCCTATGTTTTCTTCTAGAATTATTATGATTTTAAGTCTAACATTTAAGTCTTTAATCCATTTTTAGTTTACTCTTGTGTATGGTGTAAGGTGGTCTAGTTTCTCTTTTTTTTTTTTGCATATATCTGCCCAATTTTCCCAACATCATTTATTGAATAGACTACATTCACCCCTTGGTACATTCTTGCTTCTTTGTCAAATATTAATTGACCATAAAGGTATATGGGTTTTTCCCTTTACTCTCTATTCTGTTCCATTAATCTGTTATGTCAATTTTTATGCCAGTGCCATGTTGTTTGATTCCTGTGGCCTTGTACTATAATTTCATAACAGATAGTATGATTCCTCCAACTTTGTTCTTCTTTCTCAAGGTTGCTGTGGCCCCCTGGCTGGTGTAGCTGAGTGGGTTGAGCACTGGACTATGAACCGAAGGGTTGCCAGTTTGATTACTGGTCAAGGGCACATGCCTGGGTCCTAGATTAAATCCAATGCTTTTCCTGCATCTATTGATATGATCATGTGATATTTATCTTTCATTTTGTTTGTGATATATCACAAATATTATACGCTAATTTGTAGCTATTGTACCAACCTTGCATTGCCAGAAGAAAGACCACTTGATCACAGTGTATGATCTTTTTCATGTATTGCTGAATTCAGTTTGCTAATATTTTGTTCAGGATTTTAGTATCTATGTTCATTGGGGATATTGGCCTATAATTTTTTCTTATAGTGTTTTTATCTGGTTTTAGAATTAGAATAATGCTGGCCTCATAAAATGAACTTGGGCCCTGGCTGGTGTAGCTCAGTGGATTGAGCGCAGGCCTGCGAACCACACGATCGAGGTTCAATTCCCAGGCAGGGCACATGCTTTGGTTGCAGGCTGGTTCCCTGCAGGCCAGTTCCCAGCAGAGGATGCACGAAAGGCAACCATACATTGATGGTTCTCTCCTTCCCTTCCTCTCTAAAGATAAATAAATAAAATCTTTAAAAAAAAATGAACTTGGGAGTCTTCCCTCCTCTTAAATTTTTGGAATAGTTTGAGAAGGATGGGTTTTAGTTCTTAAAAAAGAAACATTTGGTAAAATTTATATGTGAAGCTATCTGGTCAGGAGTTTTGTTTGTTAGGAGTTTTTTTTATTACTGCTTCAGTTTTATTAGTTGTAACCTGTCTATTCAGATGTTCTGATTCTTCCTGATTCAGTTTTGGAAGATTGTATGTTTCTGCGAATTTATCCATTTTGTCCAGATTGTCCAATTTGTTGCCATATGGTTTTTCATAATATATTCTGATGGTGTGTACTTTATACTAATCATTAACAATTACTTGCAATTCTCCAAATATTCCATACTTACATACCTCCACAATACTTCTCACGAGCATTCCTTCTTTCCTTTGTTCACCTGGTTAACTCCCATTTATTTCTCAAGATTAGCTCAGGTTTTCCCTTCTAACACAAGCCCTCCCAAAGTTAGTTTCAACGACTGTCCTATGCATTCCACACAGTTTATTACGTATTATGTTTGTCATGATGCTTGACAGCAGTGTGATGATTGTAAGGTGGGAAGGGGCTATAAAGGGACTAAATGGTAATAGGAAAAAATACAATAAAAATAATAATTAAGAAAGAAAATATATTCTGTTTATTTAGTTAGGTATTTAAATAACACTTTAACATATGCCCAATATACAAATTTCAAATAGGGAAAAAACCTCTTATAGGTACAAAGAATACAAATTATACATGAAGTAAACATTTATATACTCCCTCACTTCTCCATATACATGGGGTTCTTCCAGGGTTTGGTGTGTATGTCTATCACTGCAAACACACAAACTGGGTAATACCATATGTGTTGTTTTGAGAATTTTTCACTCAATAAAAAGCCCTGGAGATCTATCCATGCCAGCACACAAATATCCACTTCGAAGTATACATATAGCACACTTTATGTAATTTGTTCCCATTCTGATAAAAATTTAATTTACTTACAATTTTTTTTTGCTGTTTAAGGAATATTCAAGTGAACAAATCTGTGCATAAAAAATCATGTGCACTTTTAAGCTGTGTTCCTAAAAGTGAAGTTTCTAAGTAATGATGCAATTTCAATCTTACATGAATCCTACTATACTGTGTACCAAAAATCCATGCCAATCACTTATACGATAAGTATTTAGTGAACACCTACTATATAACTAATACAGGCACTAACAGTTTAGCAGTGGATAAAAACATTTAAAATCACTTCTCTCATGGAGTTCACATTCCAGTGGGTCAAAGCAGAGGATATACAAATAAATATATAATATGCTGATGCTGATAAGATCTAAGAAGAAAAATGAAACTGAATAAAGGGAAGAAAAGGGGTAGGTTTTATAATCATTCCCAAACAACTTACCTTTTGCCACACTTTGCCTTACAGATGATTACCAATCATCGAATATGCAAAAACTATAATATATATTTAATTATCTATTCTCTAAATATTAGTGAATGCATATCTTTTCATATGTTAACAAGCCATGGAATGGTCATTTCAGCTAATAATTTCATTCAACAGACCATAAGCTCCTGCACCAATAACATGGATTCTAACATAGTGCCTGGCATAAAATATGCTTAATGAATGACAGTGTAAGCAGTATTTCATATATAAACATACTTAAATACATATATGTAATGTTAACTGTATAATATTATAGACATGTCTAATATCAATTATATGCATATATAATATGTCTATACACTATATTATCTGAATTAAATTTTAATAAATGACATTAAATAAATACTATAATAAAATTATAAAGCACTATATCTATTTTGAGAAATAATAAAAGTCCTCTTAAATCAATGCATCACAAGAATAAGTGGAAAATAAATAATTTTTAAATCATTTACAATCAGTAAAGAATGCATTTTATAAAGATTTTATTTTTTTATTTTTAGAGAGAGGGGAAGGAAGAAAGATGGGGGAGAAATATCAATGTGCGGTTGCCTCTCGCGTACCCCCCTACTGGAGACCCAGCCTACAACCCAGGCATGTGCCCTGACTGGGAATCAAACCAGCAACCCTTTGCTTCAGTCAAATGCTCAATCCACTGAGCCACACCAGCTAGGAATAAAGAATGCATTGTAAATGATCTCTAGACCTGGTTAGTGTAGTGCAGTGGACTGAGTCCTGCCCTGTGAACCGGGTCACTCGTTCAATTCCCAGTTAGGGCGCATGCCTGAGTTGTGGGCCAGGTCCCTGGTGGGGAGGGGGGGCACACATTGACATTTCTCTTCCTCTCTTTCTCCCTCCCTTCCCCTCTCTAAAGATAAATAAATAAAATCTTAAAATAATAAATAAGTAATCTCTAATACATTATCTTATTTAATTGTATCTTGGTATTGTTATTAGAATGATCTTGACTAATGTATTAAATTAAATGCCTCCAGGTGAAATTATTGTTATGAATATTATTTAATGGCTGAGAAGAACAATAACAAACCCAGAAAAGTGTTTTCAAAGCACATTTATAAAATCTACTATTAAATACTGTTAAATAAATGTGTTTCTGACATTGATGAACTTATAAATTACTGGAACTGGAAGAACCTTAGAAATCTACTTCAACTCCTTCATTTTACAGATAAGAAAATTAAAAACCAGAGACATTACTTGCAAAGGTCTCATAGCTAATTAGTGACAGAGCTAGGTTAGAATCAATATCTTTTGAGTCCTTCCCAGGCCCATGCTCTTCCTAGTACATAATCAAGCCTTTTATAGATTAAAGAAATTCTACACTTATGAATAAATTATATTCTTAAAAATGCATTTATGAATCACTTATAGTTAGAACTGGGAATTAATTTTTGCCCTAAACATAATTTTTAAATTGCACTTAATTCCTAAATTAATCCACAAATACAGGTCCTCTGAGGAACTAATCGTCCTTTACTTCAACAGTCTGCACAATGAGGAGAACACAAGTTAAAGGAAGGGCTATTTTTATGTACAGATCCTTGAACCTCACAGGTTAGGCTCCTGAAATATGTCACTAATGATTCTTGTTACGGTTGAAGATACAAGGTGACCTTCCAATGGGGTATTACTGTGATTCCAGCATAACTTCCTGACTGGCATATTCCAATTACATAAGAATTCTATGTTGGGATTATTCTCCCTCACTTATGATGTCTGCCAGATGTTTTGTAGTTGTAGCCACCCTCAGCTCTGTGCCCACCTAACTCCATAACCTTCCTATAGTAGCTGGAAGGACCTTTTTAAAATATGGAAGATTCAACATTTTCACTGATTTGAATCCAAGCACAATAACCACATCCAGGGGAACTCAATGTTCTTACTAGTTTAAGGCAATCCAGGTCTACCACCAGAGCTGGAAACAGTGTATTTCCCTGAATTTATGGACCATGTTTGAAAAAGGTGAAATGACTAAGAAAACTCTGGGTATTATAAAGAAGGTGCGTAAGGGAAAGGAGTGCTGGGTAACCAATCAACAAATGTCCATTACACTAGCAGATAATGTTCCTTGTTCTATGAATTTCCTTAAAGGCAGAGTCATTTATGGACTTTGCGCAGGAAGTTTACAAACTGACCCCCTCCTCTATGAATCTCCTTCCACCAATGTTATTGTCATACCCCAAGTTTACCAGATTTCCCATGTATAGACTATACTATAGTTACAGAGCAGTTCACCAAAACAATTTTTAATACATACATACATACATACATTAAGGTGGGGCAAAAGTAGGGTTACAGTTGTGATTACACAAAACAGAGTTTATTCGTGCACTGTTATTTATTAATTATTGTATTATTTTACACATGAATTACCATAAGTCCAATTTTACCCTACCCTGTATATATACATACATTCATATGTCTTAGATAAGTATAATTCTATAGCTAAAGACCAGCTGATTTTTAATCAATCATCTTTAATAGAAAAACCATAAAAATCAACATCAAACACAGGCGAACTCAGACATTTGATGGTTGCATTTTACATTAGCATTTTCCACACATACTGATGAAATTCATTAACAAATTTTAATCCCTGCAGGATAGGATAAGCCCCGACAAAGCAGAGTTAAAAGAGAATAAGAAATTGGCATTAAACTTCAAAGAAAAGTAGAAATCTATAAGATGGCACATGATATGGTGATCAGAATTCCCTACAGCCTCCTCCCTTATTGCTACCTCTCCACCAGAAGACACAAAAGATAAACAGGGGAAAAACAGATGGAGTGAAGGAAGACATAAGAAAAAACTCCTTCCTGGATGGCTATAAGAAAAAACGCAAAGTTCTGCATTAATGGCAGAATTTATGAAATGTATTACTTTTATTATCATGCACTAAACACACACACACATACATGCACATGAAGTCTCAGGAGGTAAAACTCCCTACTAAACCCAAAAAGTTATAGGTGCTCCAAATAGCTTATTTGTCAAACATCTGAGAAGCTCCTCAGAAGGCCAGCAGCTGATTGTGAGCAATCCTGACACTCTCCCCAGTGCAGTTATATGGCTTCTCTGTTATCTAGAGAGGGCTCTGTAACATACTGCAGTGAGATAAAACCTTACCAAAGAGTTAAACAGCATCCTCCCTCAGATATGCCACTGTCATTAATACTTTTAAAAATTCTCTTTTTCTAGAGATCTTTGGATTGTGATAAAAATCTAAATAAATTAAGTATGTATATATACCATATTTTGCCATGTATAACATGCACCTGTGTTTTGGGCCCAAACTTTCGGGAAAAACTAAATTTCATTTTATTTTTAATTCAATTTTGTATTTATTTATATTTAAAAACAAAACCAAGTATTCCAGTGTATTATTTTGTATACACATATAGTTATTGCTTTCTAGAGTTACACTTTAACACATAAGCATAAATAAAAGAATTTAAAACACTTATATAGATAGAGAATTATTACAACCCATGTATAATGTACGTCCTTATTTTTCCCTCAAATTTTGGGCAAAAAAGTATGCATTGTACACAGCAAAATACAGTACACATAAACACATGAACACACACATACAGAGAAAGAGAACAGTAATCGCGTTCTAGGGATGTAAGTTATCCTCAGAAAGATGAAAACTAGCCTTTCGTAGCTCTCGTTTCTGTTTCTCTTTTTTTTTTTTTTAATTTTTTTAAATTTTTTTTTAAATTTTATTTAGTTACTTTTCAAGTACATTTTTTTTTTTTTTTTTAGGCATCAGCGCATTGTATCAGATTAGAAGTCCCCATTCAGCAGTGACCACAGCCACCACTGGCTCTGGCTCTATTTTCTCAATTTAGTCACCAGCAAGAGAAGGCTCTTTCCTCTTGACCCAGTTTGAAAAAAAATAAATCTCAGAGGACTGTGCTTGACTCAGCTTGGCCACTTCAATGAGTCAGGGGAGCAAATGCTAGGATTTAGGAGTTGGATATAGAGCTCATTCCCGGGAGAAAAGACGGTAGAGGAGTCCTAGTCTGGGCACAGAACAGGCACTATCTGAATAGAACAGGCACTGCAGTGGGAGCAGCAGTTCTCCAAATGAGGAGGTATACCGTTCCCTAAATAAATGAGTCAATTGCTAGACAAAACATGGAACGCAAACTGTACTTCTAACTCTAAACTACAGCAGCTGTCTGCATACCTGAGAATGCAGGATCTCGGAAAAGTAAAAAGCAGTTGGTTTTAAATATTTGCATGGACTTACCCAGTCTTTACTGAGACTCATCTTAATTACTCATGGTAAACTTGTTTGTCTCTTGTAAGAACACATAAATTAAAGAAAATCAATGCACATAGTGGAAAAATTAGCAGTTCAAAGAAGAGGGTTATCTGTGAACATTTTGGAGTTACTATAAAACATAAAGGAGTAAAGGAAATTGGACCAGTGTCTTTAAAGCTAAGTTGAAAGAATTCTCTCAGAAACATAAAGAAATAAAATAATTATAAAAGGGAGGACATTAGAAAAATAAGGTAGTTCCAGGAAATCAAATAACCAAAGGTTTCTGAAGAAGGGAGGAAAACAGCCTGAAACAATTGAAAAGGAATAATCTTCTCAGACCAAACATTGGTCTGGCTTCTCAGACCAGACTCAAGATTGTTGAAATCAGACTCACAACTAGCCCTTGCATGGTAGAATGAGTAAACTTCAAGGACAAGTAAATCACACAAACATGCAGAAAGATTTTATAAAAATCTTCCAAGGAAGGAAAGATAATTATATTACCCATATACAAGCTTTCTTTTAAGTGATTACAAAAAAACTTCTCCATTCCCAACTACTTATCAAATTCCTACCACATGCTGTTTAGCAGCTGGAGATCTAGCAGTGAACAAAGTAGATACAATCTCTGCCATGAAACTTACTCTCTAGGAGAAATAAATGAAACTTGCATGGACAGAGTGGAGAGAACATGCTGAGACAGATCATCCCCGTCTAGGTGGGCAGTCTGTGGACATTCTAGAAGCTCAACTCCACAAAGTTTTCAGAGACCCAAGCTTCTCCAACCTTAAGACTATACCCTGTGCACACCCTGCCAGGTTCCTCCACACACACCCATTCCCCCCAAATTATCTGGGCACTCCGAGGAATCAGCATTTTAATAAGTGATTCTAATCACCCAGGTGATTCTATTGCAGGTGACGTATCTAACCCACCTGAGAAATGCTGATGTAGGGGAACAGGGAAAAAGATAATAAAGTAACTCCGAAAAAGTTGATGAGAGAAATAAAATTTCTTCTAAGAATCTGCTAGCAAGACCCAAGACTTTGGAGAAGTCTCTTTAATGCTTGGATCTAAGTTTTTGTCATTTGAAAAGTGAGGATTACTGTAGATTTCAAAAATCCCATAACTGTATAATCATGATCTAAACACAACCAGGATGGTTATAAAGATACAGTAATAGATTTTCTTATTGGCAAGTTTTACAGAACCTTTCTGAAACTGCTTACTGTGTGTACTTACAGAAATCTCCCCATGCTCCGGTTTACTACTGTATTAGCGGTGGCAGAGGTGAGGGGACCTACATTTTTGTATTGGGGAAGACGGAATTATGACACCTGCGAAAATGTATGATGCTGACATCACTCCAAGTACGAAGGAAGCATTTTAGAAGCAAAACCAAGGGGTTTGTCAGATGAAATTTTTGCCCAGTATTGAATGCTAACCACTACTCAAGCTCCTTTTTAAGGGCCAGACGGAAAAGTCGAGTTTGCTTGTTTGTTTAAAATGTCAAATTCTCTTAAACCAAAGGCTGGACCCAGACAATCGTGTTTGTGTCTAAACCGCCTTACCAGTTCTGAGCACGGCAACTTGACTCCGCCGCGCCAACAACCGCAAGAGGGAGAATCAGCTTCAGGAAAGCCGAGTGAGGGTGGGAGTCAGTCCCACCCGCCCGCCCCCGCGCAAAACTTTCAGAGCCAGCCACTCTCTCGGCGGCCCAGGGGCCGTGGAGCCGCCGCCGCCGGCGCCTGGCTGCGGCCCGACCTCCGCCGTGCGCCACGTGACCCGACGGCGTAACCAATCAGCGCAGCCGCTGGGATATTCAAATCCGCGGCGCGGACGAAGGTGGTGCGGCGCCCAGCCGCAGCCTGCACCGCGTCCCGAGGGTTACCTTCCCCGGCCATGCACCTCACCTGGCGCTGACAGACCTCCCGGCCCGGTGGGCGGAATGGAGAATCGAAGTGTGCCTCCCGGTCCTTATCGGGCCACTAAGCTGGTAAGACAGCGCAGAACGACGAGAGTAGCCCTCCGACGTGACGGCCGCCATCACTTCTACCTGAGAACGTTCGCGGTTTTATTTGGGGTGGAGGGATGGCTCCCACGGCCTCTTGGTTCTCTGAAAAGGAATTAAGAGGTGTCGCGGAACTTTTGCGGGACGGGTCTGTTACCTTCTCTTGCTTCCGGCGCCCCCGAGGGCGGGTCCTACACGCCCGGTTACAGGGGTCTCCTGGCCCGGTGTGTGTCGGTGTCCCTAGGACGTCCGAGAACCATCCGGCGCCTGATTTTCTGCTTTTCTACATCCACAGAATTCGAGAATTCGAATACGTTCAGTGCTTCGGTAGCGTCAGACTGGGGACAGGCTCGTTTTGCTGGCTCTGTAGAATTTAATGCAGGATGTACCACCTGAATACCACTAGGGAACCATTAATGTCCAAACTAAACCCAGAATATTTGAAGTAGTCACTGGGTTTGTACTCACGCATTTGGGTTTTCCGAGAGGATCCTGTGCCACCGGTTAGGTGACATTAGGAGAGTCAGGTCAGTTCGGTGAGCCTCAGTTTCCACGGTAAAGCAGGGCTGCTAACACATGCCCACCCGCAGAGAGTTCTGGAGGGGATCTGCGTGTGAACGTGTGCTGTGGTGTGTAGAATGAGAAACAACTTATCTAGAGGGTAGGTGGCTCCTCAGGATGTTTCTTAAATAAATTAGTATGTGAAATGTGGAGATGTGGGAGGAAAAGAATACATATATTGTGCTTTTAGCAGTTACATTTGGAGCGGTGATGTTGGGTCCACATGGGTTAGATAAGTGATAACAGCTAGCAGTGGCATGGCTGGGGTTGCAAATCAGATTTCTAGACCTCTAATGCAAGATTTTTCAAATGAAAGGTGTGTTTAGCCTGCACCGCCACCACCACCTTCACACTCACTGTTAGAGCTGTCACAGACCTAAAAGTTTGGGTGATTAGAGGACCGTTTGGAAAATGTAGATTTATCACAGTGTCATTCCACAGTGGACTTAAAACTTTATCCCATCTGTTCTTTGTTCAGTATTGGAATCTTCACATAAGAAATAACTATAGTAAATATGTAAGGTATTTTAATATTAAAGGTATTTTACCAGTGAAGCTACAGCCTGCCATGAGTTTTGTTTGTGGCCAGCATAGTAGTTACAAGTTCAGGGTGCCAGAGTCAATCAAACCTGGGTTTGAACGGCTGATTTCATCATTTAACTGTGTGGTGGTGATCAAATTATTAAATCTCTGTGCTTCATATTCCTCATCTGAAAGTGGGATACTAATATTCATTGAATTCAAATCACCCAAACTTTTAGAATATTAATAATTAGCATACTATTAATATTAGTTGAGATTTTTGAAAAAACAGGAATAAATTATTTCACTATTGAGAACTAAAGGGCAGGTTCAGTGCAGTTCTTCATTATTCCTAGGTTTTCTAAATAGTTTAACCAGCCATAAAATGCTTTTAGTTAAAAAAAACTAACATAAAAATATTATCATAACAGAATTACTAAAAATAAATCAGTATGAGGTATAACATTTTCTGTAGCACAAATAAAATAATTTCTTCATGAAATTTTATGATGTAATTAGATGTAAATGAAAGAATTTTCTTTACCTAATTTCAAATCAGTAAGAGATTTCATCTTTGTTGTCTGCTTATTTATTTGACTATTTTACTTCTTTTGCAGTGGAATGAAGTTACCACATCTTTTCGAGCAGGAATGCCTCTAAGAAAACACAGGCAACACTTTAGAAAATATGGCAATTGTTTTACAGCAGGAGAAGCAGTGGATTGGCTTTATGACCTATTAAGAAATAATAGTAATTTTGGTCCCGAAGTTACAAGGCAACAGACTATCCAGCTATTGAGAAAATTTCTTAAGAATCATGTTATTGAAGATATCAAAGGCAGATGGGGATCAGAAAATCTTTATGACAACAGTCAGCTATTCAGGTACTAAACAAAGAAATAACTGCGAAAAGGAAGTACTTAAAGTCTAACTCCACTTCTATTATACTCTTACTAAAAAGGCAGCTTCTTTAGAAGAAGTAATATTTTCAGTAGGAAACTGTTACTGCTCTTATCTAATTAAAACCATTTAGAAGTTAAAGTTAATAGCTGCATAATTCAAACTGTAAAATGCTAAATAGTATATATATAATAAAATAAGGAATTAGAGGGAAATAGCAAGCTATTAGCACTTCTGCATATTGCGAAAGCTCTACAGCATTCCAAGGACATATCTTTATTTTTTGATTTTTAGAGAGAAAAAAACATCAATTTGTGTTCCATTTATTTATGTATTCATTGGTTGCTTTTTGCATGTGCCCTGATAGGAGATTGAAGCCACAACCTTGGCATATCAGGACAACATTCTAACCAACTGAACTACCTGGCCAGGGCAACAGGTCATCATTAAACCTTTAGTTTTATAGATTCAAGAATTTCAAGACAAATTGTCCCAAGTCCTTTCCTGCAACTAACATGACCTTACTTAATTAAGAATACAAGTGATAAGATGAATAATAGCAAACTTGATATAATAAATAACAGTAGACCATAGGTTAAAGAAAATGTTTATTGTTTACCAGAGGCCCTGTTTTATGATTTATATGTTTTCTTATTTAATTCCTAGAATACCTAAGGAGCATAGGTATTAGTTTCTTTTTACAGATGAGGAAGCTGAAATCATGTTCTAACAAGTCATTTTCCTTTGTCTGAAATATGCTCTTCTACCTTGAAACACCATACTCAGTTGTCAGACTAGTAAATACGTTTCTTCTCATTCATGTCAGCTCTATAGTATGCTCCTCTGTGGAGCCTCTCTGAGTTCCTCGGCATCATTGCTTTTTCTCTCATTCACCCAGGATTCTTTGTTATACAGGGTCTGGTACAAGTAACACCCCTGTTTTTATTACAAATTCTTTTACTACAAAATTGTAAGCATGTTAATTTTGTAACATAATATCACACTCAAGCACACCATATGACATTTTAGATGAAATGTTCAAATTAAAACTATACATTATTACACCGATATTATTAACTTAGCAAACACGCTCAAGCAGGAGTTACTTCTGTCAGACCCTGTATTTCCTTTAAACTAGGTGTTTGGATTCTAATAGCCATGCTTTTTTTCTCTACAGAATTAGTACTTTCCAAATGAGATATCTTAGAAATTGATTCTTCCCTGTGTTTTCAAAGATGACTTAGGCTGTGCTTGTAAACTGCAGTAACAAGCATACAAAGAGTTCCTTTTGTATAACACTAGAAATCTTTCTTAACTACTCCTTAGTCACCTTGATGGGTTCCTTTGTTGCTGCTCATCCTTTAGCTGTTACTGGTTTGCAAGGACTTAGACTTTTCTTCACTTCACCTCTCTCCATGGGTAATCTCATGCTATGTCTCCACCTACTTTTTTCATGACTTTCAAACCTCTAACCCAAATATCTTTCCTGGGCTTTAGACACATTTTTTTTTTTTTTGCTTATTAGATTTTTTTTTTTTTGCCTACACTTCAATTATAGTGTATAGAAAATCAGTATCTTTTCTTAACCAAAATTTTGTCTTCTTATAGTCACCTCTGAATGAATGGCACTAGATTCCTTGTAGATTCTTTGACTCTTTCCCTTCCCTCTCCCCTTTAATTATGACTTAATAATCAGACCATTTCTGTTGTGCTGCCTCAGTAGTTCTCTGATCTCTCCACTAAGAATGTTCTTTTTGTTAGACCATTTCTGCATAACTCTTCAACTAGTCCTTCTGCCTCTAGTTTTTATTACCATAGTAACTATGAAGTACATAAAAGTAAATTTTACCAAAAAACATATAAGACCTTATTGGACAAAATTATAAAATTATATTGAAGGTAGTAATAAGTGGAGAAAGATATCCTCTTCATGAATGAGTAGACTTAATATCATAAA
The DNA here is from genome assembly GCF_021234435.1 of Artibeus jamaicensis. NCBI lineage: Eukaryota > Metazoa > Chordata > Mammalia > Chiroptera > Phyllostomidae > Artibeus > Artibeus jamaicensis. The sequence continues at coordinate 16,842,126 of NW_026522025.1, read as the reverse complement.
TAAGTAACTTCTTCCCAAATTGATAAAATCAGTGCATTTTTATTCAAAACCCCTATATAATTTTTTTAGAATTTGATAAGTCTATTCTAAAATTTATTTAGTAATGTAAGGTCCAAGGCAATTTTGAAGATCAAGAAGAGGAAAATTGCCTTATCCTGATGTCTGGGTTTAAATTAAATTAAAACAAGTATTGAGACTACAAACCTGTACATATATGGGAACTTGGTATAACATATATATGAGTTAAATACCTATGCATGAAAATAAAACATATGAGAGAATATAAGTATTATTTTTAAAATAGAAGAATAAGAACTTTTAAGATTACTAAAAACATATGCATAAATTTAATGTATTAAAAGATACCACTGAGTGAAAAAACACCGAACGCTGTGTTGTTTTTATATGTTCATGTAAAGTAAAAAATTATGAGCAAAAATGAAATACACTAACTATAGGTTAATAATTTCCCTTAGGAAGAAATGGGATAAGCAAAGAATTTCTTTCATTTAAAAAAGAAAATAAAATGAAATTTTTGGTAAAATGTTATTTGCATTGGTTGATGGTTATATATATATAGATGTTTTGTATTACAGTATTCTCTTGCTTGTATCGTTGAACTATTATATATTAAAATGAAAGAGCTTTATAATCAAAAAAAGTACTAAGTTCTGAAAATTGGAACAATTACAGTCAAAGGGCAGAAAATATATACAAATTAGGTAACTTTTGAAGAAAAATTAGAAAATGTAACATTCTAAACCATTTTTATATGTAAGTGATACCTCTCCAACATAAGTGATTCTAATAATAACCCAGAATTATCCAGAATTAAACTCGGAATATTTACAGTATACTAAAGAAAGCAGGAAACTTAAAATAATTTTAAAGGTTTAATGGGAAAATCAATTTATGTAGAATTTCCATTCCTTGATAATGTAAATCAATTTTATGTGATTTTTAAGATAGGTACTAAAAGTTTGTCGTCTCATTTAATTGCATATTATTCTTAAACTAGATTTCCTGCAAATTCTCCACTTAAAACTCTTCCACGAAGACATCCAGAATTGAGAAAAGACAGCATAGAGATCTTTTCCAAAGATAAAGACAGTATTTTTAAATTACGAAACTTATCTCGTAGAACTCCTAAAAAGCATGGATTACAATCCTCTAAGGTAAAACATTTCTTTTCACTAATCATTACTTTAAATATAATTATCACGTGCTTAATAATAGAATCATTAAAAGTAAATGATTCTTTAATATTCAAAGACAGTGTTTGAAACTTTTATTCTGCATTATATTCTAACAATGTATATGTAAATTTGTTTGAAACCCATAGAAACAGTAGTAAAAAACCCATAGAAACATACTTAAAACAGTAATGGTATAATTTAAGCATGTTTTATTTTAAATTGATTTGAGGGTGATAGGGACAGCTATAAAACCAAGAGCTTTTATGTTACATAATTTCTTCAGGTGATACCTTATAACTTCACATGGCCTGATACAAGTCAAATTACTAAGTATCAGGAGTAGTATCAGTTCAGTATTTCCTTATTTTGAGCATAGTATTAAACCAAAGTAATTCTTTTTTTTAGGAAAATAAAGAAAACATGAACTGTGAAATCAATGAAGATCAAGAAAACTCAGTTGGTCAGAGAGAAATAAGCCAGAAAGATGTTGAAGAAGTTTGGAGATATACTATTCTGACCTAGTAAGCTAAAACACAACTACAACTAAGTTCTACGGATGTTTAGAATGTTCAATTGCCATTTTCATCCAGGCGTGAAAATTCAAAAGAACAGTTTAGTTCACAAAGCTTAGAATTTAACCTGTATATGTGTTTCTTAATGTTCTTGCTATAGTTATACTAGAGTAGAAATAGAATATTTTCAGTGCAATTTGCTTTTTTTTAACTTAAGTTATAGCTATAGTTTGTGGTCTATATTGGAATCCTTCAAAAGTTATTAAGATAAATATATTTGATTAAATATATTTGAAAGTCAATACTAAATATTGACTTCGAAGCCTTTGAAGTTTGGTTTCAGATAAAACAAAAATATTCTGATGGTTATGTTTGTTTGCCAAACTCTTTCATATTTATATTCTTTCCAATTTATTTTATGAAGGAAAAATGTTTATATTCTTTCTTCTATTTATTTTTAGCCTGCAAACCATTTTAGGTGTGTCATCCCTGGAAGAAGTCATAAATCCAAAACAAGTAATTCCTCAATATGTAATGTACAACATGACCAATACAAGTAAACATGGAGTAGTTATACTACAAGACAAATCAGGTGGGTATCAGTAGAAGAAGTTGGAATTGTTTTAAACTTGCTAACAAAGGTTGTTATAGCTATTGGGGTGCACAGAGACCACAGTGTAGGAAGCAGAACAGTTTAATAGGGAGAACATCGGGGAGACTATTGCTTTATCACAGGTGCTTTAGCAATTACAGTGGAATATTTTTTAAGTGACTATCATATATAATATTAGTTTAGCTCTTAAAGTGGATTCATAATTTTTTTAAATGGCAGGGTTAGGCATCCAAAAAAAAGTATGCAAATATAATTAAAACTATTTATTAATCACATTGTATTGAAGACCTATAATGTTGCAGGCATTATGCTAAAGTAGAGGAATGGCAGGACTTTCTTGGAGCTCACATGAGTAGTTATATATAAATTTAAAGGGGTCAAGACATATATGCAAAACTGAAATAACACAATAAAAGAAGTGCAGCCTCTCAAGACCAGTATTCTAAAGAGCACCAGTTTTTGTGTGTGTATAACCTTATTTATATATTAATTTATATACATTATATATTAATATATTATATATAATGTATTAACCATTATATAGTCAGATATAAGATAGGATGTCAGGGAAATAAGTCAAGCTAGATATAGTAGAAAACTTAGATTATAAGAAATGTATCAATAAATCTACTTAAATGTTGAGTCATATTTTAATAATCAATTGCTACCTATGGAATTAACATGCATTACTTTGGGGGGGTGTTTTGTGGCAAGAACTTTGAGATTTTAATTGTAGGAATAAATAGAGAATGTCAAAACTTAAGAGTTATGTTGTATATGCTTTTGTTTATGGCCCGTTCTCATGGTTCATTATGTAAAATAATTAACAGGATATGCTGTCATCCACGCTTTCTGTTCTTTATAACCAAAAACTGTTCAAGTCAAGTATATGTGTGGTTTTTATGTTTGTATCAAAAATTGCTAAACAGTATGCAGCATATTTTCATTAGTTGCAATTAAAATAGTTGAAGCAATATTGTGCTTTCACTGTGAAAGCACACATATTCAGATATACTTCGTGTCAATCATAGGTCTTATTAAAATCAGCAGTATTCAGACAGCATAGCTATAGTCAGAAATGAGGATAAAGAAAAGATGATGGTGGTAGATAAAGATGAATGTCAATTTATTTCCTAACCACTCTTCATAAAATAATTAATCCTTGATTTTGGGTAGCTAGTTGTTTTAGTTTTGTGGCAAGAGTCAAACTTAAAGATACATAACTTTTTAAACTTGTATTTTAAATTATTGTCTTGGCCCTCTGTCTTGTTAAGCATGTAATAATTTTTAACCTTGGTCATGCACATATATACCTACATACATGTATATATGCATATATAATTATATATAATGTGTTAAGTTTTAAATATACTATCAAAAATTTGTGAATTTTTGTTTTTACTAAACAGTGTTAATATTTTTTATGTGTAGATGATCTTCCTCATTGGGTATTATCTGCCATGAAGTGCCTAGCAAATTGTAAGTTAAACAATATACACACACATATATATGTGTATATATATATATGTGTGTGTATATATATATGTTTTACATTGATAGTATTTTATAAGAACTGAGAACGTTTTTTAAAATAAAGTCCTGATAAAATTAAAGTACTGTATATAATTTCTTTTGATGTTTAAGTGGAAATTTAGTGGAACTAATTACGTTTCTTTCCATGTGAGTATGCTATAGAGCCCTTTTTCTATGCAGATGGTGATTTTGTAATTCAAGCCCAACATTTATGGCTTGGTTCTCATAACTCATAAAGTCATAGGCTAGAGGATCTTAAGCAGTTTTTAGGTATATTCTATACATCAGTTGCCTTAGTGAAGCCCAAAGAGTTCAAATAAAAACCTATAAATAAAGCAGCTTCTAAATAGAAGGTTTCCATCAGAAACGAAGTCTTGGCCCTGGCCATGTAGCTCAGTTGGTTAGACCATCGTCCACGTACTCCAAGGTTGCGGGTTTGATCTCTAGTCAGGGCACATACAAGAAGCAACTGATGAATGCATAAATTAATGAAACAGCACATTGGTGTTTCTCTGTCCTCCCTTCCCTCCCTCCCTCTTTCTCTAAAAATAAAGTCATTTTTAAAAAGGAGAAGAAAAAGAAGTGAAGTCTCATAAAACCCACTTTATAACCCTTGCCACTGTACCCAGCTTCAACACTCAGGTGCTCCATGACGCGCTTCTACTCTATAGGATATACTAATGGGACTTGTATGGAAAAAAAGGATCCATCGCTAACCATTAGCAAATTATTCTTTAGAATTTTTTCATCAAGGTTTTTTCACAGTAATCATGATAATTGATTTTTATAGTTTAGGACCCTTGTTTGGGTACAAAACCCTAATTGCTTTCAAAATTGGTTTTAAAAATATACACGGGTATGTGATGCTAAATCATGAAAAGTTAATATATTTTAATATTTTGTTACAAAGGTATTTTTCTGTTTTTTATAAAATTAGTGTTTTATTAATGATCAAGATAAGTACATATTCCCTTGTTGTCCACTGGGTGTCAATATGACAAAATAACAGAACAACAAAGTAAATAACGTAAGTTTACAAAGGTTTTATTTATTAAATGGAGTTAAAGATCTTGGTCATACTATTAAGATTTGTGTTTCTCTTTCTACCTTCCCCACCTAAATGCCCTTCACTCTTATATTTTGACCATGGTTTGCAGCTCAGATAAGCATACTTCCAGGGATTTCTCTGATGCCCCATCTTAAGGGATTTGTGTCTTCTCTTTTTTCCCAGTCTACATTATACTTAAGCTATACCCAAGATACAATTTCCTGGATTCCAGTTTAATGACATTATATGTAGCCAAAGAAGTATTAAGACTCTTACTTGTTATTTAATTTCCCACAGTTATCCTGTGACATAAGAATCAGTGATCAATATACTATTACTATTTTTGTTCCTAGAAAGAATACTAAGGTTTAGAAAAGTCTCCCAATATCTAAGGAACTGTGTATTCAAACCTAGAGTCTCTAACTATAAATTTTATATTTTTAATTCCACTATAACATTTTCTGTCTTAGAAAATTTCTAATAATTATCCATTTTTATTCTACATATTAAGACTATTTCTTATCTCCTTCTTAGAAAAATGTTTATTTTGCTTTACATAAAACCCCTATTAGCCTTTAAGGTATTAAATGTTTGTATGTATATGATTTGTTTTCTTTCATCTTTTTTCATTGTGTATATTCACACATGTGGGACATACAGAAGTTTAGAAACAGGAGAGATCATTTGGATTTGGGAAGAGAAAGATTTTAAGTTGAAAGACAGGATACTGACCCTCAGACTTGAATACATACCAGAGTCCCTAGGAAGATTTGCCAAAGATTATTCAGTTGATTCAGCATGTCAGGAACCTTTTTTTAACTATGCCTCAAGATTCTTACAGCAAAGATGCCAAGATCAGTGTTCGGAAACTACTAAATTAGTAAAGCAGAAGCAAACATTTCTACTTCAGTAATACCAAGCTCCACTTCCATAGATTCTGTATAGAGGAGCTTATTATATTTTTAATAGGTGTATTGGACGATTCTGATTATCTAGTTCATGGACCACACTTTAAATGTTATTGGACCTCGAGGTCCTGAGTATTGCTCTGACTTTACACTGCTCTAAGTTCTAATTCTAGCTTTGCCACCACGGCTTTTTCATCTTGAAGCAGGTTACTCTTGAGTTTCAGTTCACTCATCTATAACGTGAGATCAGATCTTATTTCTGAGGAAACACTAATGAGCAGTCACAGTTCTTTTTTTTAAAAGATCTTTATTTATTTATAGACAGAGGGGAAGGGAAGGAGAAAGAGAGTGAGAGAAACATCAATGTGTGATTGCCTGTCACATGCCCCGCCACTGGGGACCTGACCGGCAACCCAATCCAACCGGGTACCCTTCAGCTTGCAGGCCTGGCCAGTGTAGCTCAATCTACTAAGCTACACCAGCCAGGGCAGTCACGGTTATTTCAGTAATGTTAAGTTAATGAAAAAAAAAGTAAAGATATTGTTTAAACTAATTAAGGCTGTACTTCGTATCAGGTAAAATTTATTCATAAAAATATAAATTTGTAAAAGATAATTTGTAGGAATTATTTGCAGTATCCAAATATCCTTTGCTTTACAAAATGAATTGTGCTAAAATTTCATTAAAATAAACTTCCCTGATGCTTTTAAAATATATTTCAAATTTTGTTTTATGTGCAGTTTTTCAGGAATGTAAATATTTTTTAAGTTCTTATTGCTTGCACTATTTCTTCTGAAAAGATAATGAGAGTAAGGTGTACAAATCCCATTAAATCAGGGGTGTCAAACTCATTTTCACATCTGCTTCATCAGCTTCATGGTTGCCTTCAAAGGGCCAAATATGATTTTAACTCCTTAACGTTTAAGGAGTAGTTTCATTTATACAGTCCTAAAATTATTTCGGCCCTTTGAAGGCAACCATGAGGGTGATGTGACTCCCCCGGTGAAAATGAGTGTGATACCCCTGCATTAAGTGTTTGAACTGGGACAGAATTTGTTTTAAACATAGCTCCTTCATGAAATACAGGTTTTATACTTTTTATAGACATATTTAAAAGTGTGCTTAACATTTTTTTTTTTTTTTGCCATTTACTTCTTAGGGCCAAGAAGTAATGATATGACTAATCCCACTTATATTGGATTTGAACGAGATGTATTCAGAACAATTGCAGATTATTTTCTAGATCTCCCTGAACCTCTTCTTACCTTTGAATATTATGAATTATTTGTGAACATTTTGGGTATGTATAGATTTTTGCTTATTTAAATTCATTTTATTAAAGTTTTTAAGTCTCCCATGATTTAAAAGATCAAAAAGTACAAGTAAATATGAAGGTAGCAGGCTATACATTATTTTAAAATTCAGGAATACTCTGGTTGCTGTTGTGTTGTTTTCCAGTAATTCAAACATACCGTTCCATCCGCAGTTCTCCACACTGATTGGGTATCCTACAACTCAATTTATTTTTGACACTACCCAGAGCTAGGCCAGACCCCACAAGTTAAGGACAAAGTCGGATACAAACTGCCCATTGCTACTAGCTTGGATTCCACAGATTAAGGGCTGAGTGCCATAAGACTGCGCTCACTTCAGACACCAGCTACAAATGAGGTTCTCAGGCTTACTCACTCTTTTCCTGCACCTTCCTGCCCCCTACACCTAATTACTCATTCATGGGTTCCCTCCACACCTCTGAGGTTTGATAATTCACTACAGGGACTCACAGAACTCTAGAAAGTGCTTTACTTAATGATCACCAGTTTATTGTAAAGCATGCAAGACAGGAAGAGCCAAATGGAAGGAGATACACAGGGTAGGTAAGCTATGGGCTTCCATGCCCTGTTCAAGTATGCTACCCTCCTAAGCACATCCATGTCTTCCCCAACCTGTAACCTCTTTTAAACGTATTGTTTCAGGGTTTTAACTCAAATTTCCATACATAGTCATGATCCATCAAGTTATTTGCCATTGTTGATCGGATTAGGTCTCAACCCCTCCAGGGATGTCTGAGTTAGGGCTGGAAAGTCCAACCTTCTAAGCAAGGCCAGCCCTAAGTCCCCTCATTAGCGTAAACAGATGTGCTCACACAGGTTCATTATGAATAACAGAAAACTCTTATCAGCCCTGGCTGTGTGGCTCAGTGGGTTGAGCAATGGCCTGCAAAACAAAGGGTTGCTGGTTCGATTCCCAGTCAGGGCACATGCCTGGGTTGTGGGCCAGGAGGGTCAAACATACATTGATGTTTCTCTCCCTCTCTTTCTCCTTCCCTTCCCCTCTCTATAAACACATAAATATTTTTTAAATACTCTTATAACTCCAGAAATTCCAAGCATTTTAGGAGCTCCATGTCGGGTAAGAGAGACAAAGATCAAAAATATATATTTTATTATATTACAGTTATAATTGGAAGCTTTGTAATACTTATAGACTGAATAGATATGTATAATGAATTTGACTCAATCTATTTTATTCAATTCTTGAAATAAATTTTCAAGTTATTGATATCACAGATTGGAAAACCTCTAGTCAGTCTTGCACTTTGTAACTGAATGTTGCATGTGTCCTATTTGAGTGGCTTCTGAATTCAGCAACTGCTTTTTGTACTATACTAACAGTATGTACTATAGTAATGCTTTATTTTGTTAACTTTACTATTTTTTTTTGTTTTATTGTTGTCCACTGTCATACAGTTGCATCTTAATTTTTGTTTCATTCCCTGGTAGTTGTTTGTGGCTACATCACAGTTTCAGATAGACCCAGTGGGATACATAAAATCCAGGATGATCCACAGTCTTCAAAAATCCTTCAGTTTAACAGTTTGAATTCCTTCAAATCGACTGAGTGCCTTCTTCTCAGTCTGCTTCGTAAAGACAAAACCAAAGAAGAATCAGACACAACTGAGAGACTGCAGATAAGCAATCGCGGATTTCAAGAAAAATGTATTAAGAAAATGCAGCTAGTGGATTTAAAAAACAGAAGAGCCAGTGCTAATGACATAATAGGAGGAAGCTGTTATAATTTAATAGGCCTAAGTAGTGTGCATGTTTTATCCTCTAACATCCAACCAAGGTGCTACTCTTTAGAAGGAATTATAGATTTACCAGGGAGTTCAAGTAAAGAGGTCTCCACTGTTTTCCATCAATCTGTATTGAACATAGAAGGACAAAATAATAAACAATTTTTAGAGTCTGAGACCAAACAGGAATCCATAATGCGTCTTCATTCAGAGAAAAGTATTCAAAAGCCACGCAGTGTTGGTTTTAAGAAAACCTCTACTATGACTGTTCAAGATCAAGAGGAGTTATATAATGGGAAAAGCAAGTCAAGACAGCTTTGTAGATCTCAGAGTTTACTTTTAAGAAGTAGTACAAGGAAGAATAGTTATATCAACATGCCAGTGGCTGAAATTATCATGAAACCAAATCTTGGACAAGGCAACACAAGTGTACAAACAGCTGTGGAAGATGAACTCGGAGAGTCTAGTACCACAATCAATAAAAGACTCTGCAAAAGTACAATAGAACTTTCAGAAAATTCTTTGCCTTCAGCCTCTTCTATGTTGACTGGCACACAAAGTAAGGTTGTTGCTTTCCATGCATGTCATACTAACTTTTAGTGTTTACTAACTGTTTTTGCTCACATGGCTTTTCTTCTCTGAAATTGCTTTCTCCACCCCCTTCATACAGAAAGTTCTTACTGTAAAAGACTCTTGGCATGGCATGACCAAGAATTATTTTACTTACCTAAAGCACTTTCTTTTCCTTCAAGTTGACTTATTCTGATTCACTTTATTTGTAGTAAGTATAGGATGTTAATACTCAAATAAGTTGTGAAGAAATTAATGAGAATCTTACCATGCTTTTGAGAAATGTGGGAATTTCTAAGAATAGATTAAATGAAATACTAAAATATTATTTTGTGTTCCTTATATAACCATATGCTGATAGTATGAAAGCAACTAAAGTCACTGATGATATTTTTTGGGGGGTGGGGAACTTTGCCTTCCAGGTTTGCTGCAGCCTCATTTAGAGAGGGTCGCCATCAATGCACTACAGTTATGTTGTTTGTTACTCCCCCCACCAAACCGTAGAAAGCTTCAACTTCTAATGCGCATGATTTCTCGAATAAGTCAAAATGTTGATATGCCCCAACTTCATGATGCAATGGGTACAAGATCACTGGTAAGTTGATTTCTTAAGGAAAGAATAAGCCCTTGTACATAAACCAAAAAAGGAAAACTGAACCATCTAAAAGTACTATTAGAGTGATGTTGTGGTCTTAAAGTCCTAGTTTCTTGGCTTAGAAAGGCTCTTAAAAATCTAACCTTTCCTAGAAACAAAATGTTGTATATTAATCCATCTGGATCTTTATCTTGTCTGAGGACTGTGCCTCTTCACTCATCCTATATCACCACATAGTCAGACCTTATATTGCCCTGGGTCAATTCCGTTTGGTGGGGAAGGAACAGGATATGTAGACACTGTTCAAAGGTAAAGGGCACTAACTCTGAATTAACTAACCACTAACCACAGAATTAATGGAAATGTATGTATAGTGAGAGTGTTTCAGAGATTGTGGTAAGCTTTATTTCATGAATTGTGTGAATTAGGATGACACATCATTGTGGACAAGGAGTTAGAAGAAACTACTATAAAGCGGTCTCATGTTCTATATGAGGATGAGGGCAGAGGTGTTTATGTGCAGAACTGATTGGAAGTGAACTCTTGAGTATAGTATCTCTTTTCTCCTCCTCCTCTTCCTTCTCCTTTCTTCCTCCTTCCTCCCTCCTCCTTCCCCTCTTTCTCTCTCTCTCTCTCAAAAGCTACCTTTTCCTCACAATTCAGCTTCAATTTACAAGAGATTTTTGTAGCCGGGAATTAAGCTCTATTTTTCCTCTTATTAAGGACAGTTCTTTACCAAAACAAACCCAATATAAAGAGGAAGAATTATTCTTAAGTAATTGTAGCACCACATAAAAGCGTAGGGAAGTAACATATTTTGAGAAACATGAGTAAGAAGGATATAAGTTTGGTGTTTACACTTTCTGAGTTCAAGGTTATAGGACATCCAAGAGAAATTTATTGAATATAATGTTGGAAATGTGAGTCCAGTGAAGAAAGGTCAGGGCAGAAGGCAGATTCGGGGGGCAGGTGTTAGTTGGGACCTGAGAGTAAATGAGCTCTGTGAAGCTGAGAAAGCAGAAGAAAAAGCTGAAGACTAAGCTTTGGAAGGAGATAGGAAAACCTGCCTGACGTGCAGGAATAAAACCGAAAATAATTCAGTATGCTTATTATATATTATGTAAAATGCTTAAATAGAATTTTGATAGTCTAATTATTTTAGAATGAGGTAGGTGTGTATGGGTGTTTTACGTAGTTAGTGAGTTATATGGATATGAATGAGAGTAAATGAACTTTGAAACATAAAATTTACCCCCGAGTTTGAAGACTCCTTGTAACCACTAACATTTATGTGTTATATATGCTTCCGGTTTGTGTTTTTGTGGGATTAATTTAATAGTCTCTAATAGTTGCTCTCTAATAGTCTTTAAACAGCATATCAGTATGGTATTAATGAAACCTGTGGCATTTGCTGATGAAATAGTGACAAAATTAAAGAAAAGTCTCTCTTTTATATCCTTTGAAATTATACCAAGGAGCCCTGGCTGGTGTAGCTCAGTGGATTGAGCGCGGGCCTGCGAACCACATGATTGAGGTTCGATTCCCAGTCAGGGCACATGCCTGGGTTGCAGGCCAGTTCCCTGCAAGCCAGTTCCCAGCAGGGGATGCATGAAAGGCAACCATACATTGATGTTTCTCTCCCTCTCTCCTTCCCTTCCCCTCTAAAGATAAATAAATAAACTCTTAAAAAAAAAAGAAAAGAAAAGAAATTATACCAAGGAAATACTTAATACTTCAAAAACAATAATAGACATTCTTACCCCTCTAATATAATAAATTATTTTTCTCATTTTTAAGCTGAGCCTGCTTATCATTTTATCTCAATACTTAAGCATAATGCCACTCAGAAATTACTGATACCCTAATTTACATAAATCTTAGGTTTTTAAATTCCCATCTTTTGACATGTTTTTAGATGCTACACACTTTTTCCCGGTGTGTGCTGTGCTGTGCTGAAGAAGTGGATCTCGATGAACTTCTTGCTGCAAGATTAGTTTCTTTCTTAATGGACCATCATCAGGAAATTCTTCAAGTGCCCTCTTACTTACAGGCTGCTGTGGAGAAGCATCTTGACTACTTTAAAAGGGGCCATGTATGTATTAAGTTCTGAAATTCTCTGCACTTTTCAAGTGGTAAACTCATTTCTAGCCTAGTCAGAAAGGGACACTTGATCAGTTCACATAAATAATCTCTAAAAAGTTACAGACAGAATCTGGGGACTCATATAGCAAAAGGACTGTTTTCATTCCTCCATCTCTTATTTCCAGTTTAGTCCTGTATTTGTCAAATGGCCCTTCACATGACAGAAATATGGCTGATTAAAGCTCTTGAGATACAGACTTAATGTTTGCAATCCAAGGGGGAAAAGGAGCCATCCCTCTACCTCCAGTTTGAAAAGTTCTTAGTATGGACTCTGATTGGCCCAATGTAGATTAAATGTACAACTTTGTTTTTCAAAAAAGGCCAGGATGGGGGAGTTATAATGGGAAGGAACTGTTACAAGGAGAGGAGGAATACTGAACATATACAGCCAGCACATATATTCATGTTTTTTCCACATACACCATTCTAATATTGCCCTGGCTTATAATTATAACTATCCCCTATCATTTCTTTCCCTGAGCAAGAGATGTTATACGCTAAGGCCATGACCCTGCACCTCAAAACAGTAGAAGACTTTAACTGTTACTGTGTTAGAACATTCATGTCTGAAGATGAATTAGAATACCACTTCCGTTTTTATTCTTTTGTAGTTAAAATAATAAGATCCATGATTAATAGTAATGATGATGATAGCTATTGTTATTTAATGCTTTTTGTGTGCTAAGCACTATATACATTATTTCATGTTACCCTGGGACATTTTACAGACCAAGAAAAGTTCAATGATTTATTGAATCAAGACTACTAGTTTGTGTGGAGCTGGAATTTAGACCCTTCTTAAAGTGTTGAGTGTTTGGTGGCAAAATAATAGGTACCAAAACTCATCAAAAGAATACTTTGCCAGGTGCGTACATGACCAGAATTAGTAACTTGGACTATATTATTTTGTTCACTACAGATTAAAAATCTTGGAGATGGACTGATTGTTCCTTTGCCAACATATTCATACTGTAAGCAGATCAGTGCTCAGGAGTTTGAGGAACAAAAAGTTTCTACCTCTCAAGATGCAATTTCTGAACTTTTAGAGAATATTATTAAAAACAAGAATTTGCCTCTAAAGGAGAAAAGGAAAAAACTAAAACAGGTAAGAGAAGGAGCAAGTTCTCATTATGTAAATATTTCCTAATATGTTGTTGCTGAATATTATTTCATAACACTTAGAATTTAATTTCTCATTATAACATTTTGGGTTTTAAATATTGGATATGTAAGCTACCTATGACTACCTGCCTGATTTTACTCTTTACCCTTAAATTTTCATAATAATAACAGGTACAATCCTTTACTTCTGGTGTTCTGTAGGATTACAGTTTGGATTAGAATGGTAAAACAGTCACAAAATTTGAATTATATCACATACCTTTTAGTGACTTATGATTACCATTTAGAAATTTTAGCTCTACATCAAAAATCAATAGCCACATCATTCTGGTAAGTCTAATTTCAGGTCTGAGACACTCCAAGAAATATAAAACATATATACTTGATCTCTTTGACCTCTAGGCTTTACCGGTGGGAAAGGAGAAGATCTGGGATTTGGGGGCAGATTTAGCAGGAGAGAATCCTAGAAGGTTAGTGCTGAGATCTAAGAAACATTACAGGGTACTTTTTATAAATGAGAAAGCAGAGGGAGTGCCAAGCATGAACTGAAAGGATACTCATCTTTATAATGCGTCTTTGAGAAAGGCACTGAATTCTTTTAAAATATTCTGCACTTGCTTCAGCTAGGATAATAATGTTCAGTACCCTCTAAGTCCTCATCTTACTTTTAAGTTTCAGAAGGAATATCCGCTGATATATCAGAAAAGATTTCCAACCACAGAGAGTGAAGCAGCACTTTTTGGTGACAAACCTACCATCAAGCAACCAATGTTAATTTTAAGAAAACCAAAGTAGTATAAGATACGAACTGAATTACAAATTATATTATACTTGTAGTACTTTAGTAAATGAAAACATATCTAAGAATTCCACAACTTTTAAAAAAATAAGTCTGTTTATTAATTAGTTTTTTCTAAATGAAACACATTATATAAGGAGGTGCCAAAATAGTTTTTATTGATGTGAGACTGCTAAGAAACTAGTGGATCCCAACTGAGAGAAAATTACAATAGGTGTTACCAGATATTTTAATCAGAAACAATCATTGGTTTGTTGTACAACTATCTGGAAAAAGCTGTCATGTGTGAACTAAAATTGTATTTACTTGAACTTTGAAAACTGACACGTATTCAGCAAGATTAAGCTATAATTCTGTTTTTGAAAGAAGACATCAGCATGTGTACTTATGTATATTAGCTTAAAGAATTCATTGTTTAGGGTTACTTTTGTGTCTAAGGATAAGAATGTGAAGAATATTTGAAAACTCAGTGAATTTTCAACAGCTAAATATTGCACTCTTGTATATTGTTTGTACTTTTGGTCTATTTATATATGTTTGTGTTTTTTAAGTGTGTATATATAATACTTTGGTTTACTTTAAGAATTTAACGTAACTACTTCATTCTTTTTTTTTCAATGAATATATAAGTATAAGGCAATCATGTGTTCATTCAAAAGATATTTATTTGGCAACAACCTTTCATTATTTTAGTTATGGAGAGACAATGATAAATAACACAAAATCTCTTCCCTAAAAGTATTTATTTTCTAATCATGGGAGATACACCCAACAGATACTTAATAACAATACACCCCCCTGATATCAGGTCAGCTGAAGACTGACCACTGTGACTATGGAACAATTCTCCGGCTATGGTTTTCAAACTGTTGTTTATTAGAATCACCTGAAGAGTTTTTACATACACGCTAAGGCCCTACCTTATACCAATTAAATCCAAATTTTGACAGATGGTATATAGCAGTATTTTCAACCTTTTTCATCTCATGGCATGCGTAACTAATTACTACAATAAAATTCTGCGGCACACCAAAAAAATATATAGTTTGCTGATCTGACAGGAAAAAAAGGTATAATTTTGATTCATTCACACCTGACAGCTATTGTTGTGTTGGCTATTGTCATTTTTTTTAAATTTCACAATCTAAAGGAAGATAAATCAGTGTCCCTAACTAAATAATCAGGTGTTTCATGTTTGGAAAATTCTTGCAGCACGCCCATTGAAAATCACCAGTATGTAGACATCAGTATTTTTCAAACTTTCTCTGTGATTCCAATATTCAACCAGCTTAGAGAATCAGTGCCCAAAACATTTTTTATAAAATAAATGGCAAGATGGTGGCACACTGGCTTTTTTATCAGAAGAAAATACCAGTATAAATGCCTCTTACCCTAATACAGGGTTCTTCTAGTTTAGGTTTGATTGATTTGGCACAAAATTGAAGTCTTTTTTTTCTCCCTTTTACTCCAAGATTGTTTAATACTCATTTCTTAAATATACAGACACACATGATGCCTGGGAGGTGGTAAACACTGTCCAGTGCCAGCTCTGGTTTTTCAGGGTACTGTCACACTATAAAATGATAATGTTCCATTTGAAATTACGGTGTTTCATTAAAAATTTGACATAAAATGATAATTATATTTTGCCCAGAAACCTTAGCTATCAAAGTATTGGACCATATTAGGATTCTTTCCAAGGTGTTTGTGTGTTAAAACTTCTGTTTAAAGGTGTTTAAGAATGTGAATTATGTTGCATGTTGAGAAAAAATTATTATGGGTTTTGTAACAACTTAATTTTGTTTTTATATTTATTGATATTAAATATAACTATTATAAAGACATGGTAAATTTTCATCTGCATTAGTCTTGAGATTACAAAATAAATATGGTATAACACTTTAATAATGTGAACTCTGAAGTCAGTTTTGAATCCTACACAATTTACTATGTAACCTGAGACAAGTTAGTTTCTTTCTATGTCCCAGTTTTCTTATCTGTAAAACAGATGATAATAGTACCTCTCTTTTCAGGATTGCTGTGAGAATTAACTAGAATAATGCATGTGAAGTGTTTTTAGGACAGTGTCTAGTATAGACTAAGTACTCTATAAATATTAAGTTATTAAAATCAGCTAAAATTAAAGTACTATATGAGATCCAGAAAAATACATAGTACTCTCAATTGCTTTGGGTAGAAATGAACCAAAATATAATTGTAAATAGTTGGTTCATTCACAGATAAAGAACAAACATTTCAGAAGTTCATATGGAACCATAAATGACCCCAAATAGCTGCAGCAATTTTGAGAAAGAAAAACAAAGTAGGAGGGATCACAATACCTGATACCAAACTGTATGACAAGGCCACTGTAATCAAAACAGCCTGGTACTGGCATGAAAACAGACATATAGACCAATGGAACAGAACAGAGAGGCCAGAAATAAATCCAAGTCACTATGGTCAATTAATATTTGACAAAGGAGGAAGAAGCATAAAATGGAGTAAAAATAGCCTCTTCAACAAATGGTGTTGTGAGATCTGGACAGGTACATGCAAAAAAATGAAACTCAACCACCAACTTACACCATACACAAAAATAAATTCAGGGTGGATAAAAGACTTAAATATAAGCCGCCACACCATAAAAGTACTAGAGGAAAACATCGGCAGGAAAATCTCAGACATTCCACGCAGCAACATCTTCAGTGATAAGTCACCTAAAGCAAGGGACATAAAGGAAAGAATAAACAAATGGGACCTCATCAAATTAAAAAGCTTTTGCATGGTTAAAGAAAACAGCATTAAAATGAAAAGTGAACCAACTATATGGGAAAACATTTGCCAATGATACCTTGGACAAGGGTTTGATCTCCAAAATATATAAAGAATTCACACAACTCCACTCCAGGCAGACAGCCCAATTAAGGAATGGGCAAAGTCTTGAACAGACACTTTTTCAAAGAGGGCATAAGAGGGCCCAGAGACATAGAAAAAGATGCTCAACATCACTAGCCATCAGAGAGATACAAATTAAAACCACTTCACACCAGTCAGAATGACCATCATAAACAAAGCAACAAATAAGTGTTGGAGAGGATGCAGAGAAAAGGGAACCCTAGTGCACTGTTGGTGGGAATGAAGACTGGTGCAGTCACTGTAGAAAACAGTATGGAATTTCCTCAGAAAACTAAAAATGGATCTACCTTTTGACCCAGCAATTCCACTGCTAGGATTATACTCTAAGAACCCTGACACAACAATCCAAAAGAACCTATGCACCCCAATGTTCATAGCAGCACAATTTACGGTAGTCAAGTGCTGGAAGCAACCTAGGTGCCCATCGGTAAATGAGTGGGTCAAAAAACTATGGTACAATTACACAATGGAATTCTACATAGCAGAGAGAAAGAAAAAGCTCCTACCCTTTGCAACAACATGCATGGAACTGGAAAGCATTATGCTAAATGAAATAAGCCAGGTGGTAAAGGACAAATACCATATGATCTCACCTTTAACTGGAACATAATTAAGAAAAGAAAAAAGCAAACAAAATATAACCAGAGACATTGAAATTAAGGACAATCTAACAATAGCCAGAGGGGAGTAGGGAGGGGATAGTGGAGGGAAGGGTTTTCAGGAACTACTATAAAGGACATGGGGACAAAACCAAGGGGGAGGGTGGAAGCAAGGGAGGGAGGTGGGATTGGCTGGGGTGGGGTGGGGAGTGGTGAGGGGAAAAGGCAGACAACTGTAATTGAACAACAATAAAGTAATTAAATAAAATTACATATGTGGCTCACAAAAAAAAGTTGGTTCAGAGATTTCTTATTAAACCATTTCTTAGTTTAATATGGTCTGATTGTACACTCTGGTTGAAAAATTGATCTACTATAAAGGGAAAATTTGATGAGTCAAGAAAGTGTGTCTCCTTACAATCAATATCCTTGAGTATGTGAAAACATGGAATGCAGCACACAAGTAGAGGGCTTGGCCTTCAACTGGAGATGGCCAGGTTCCATTCCATCAGAAAAAGAGGCAGAGCCGTTAAGCTCAACTATAGAGGGGTCGATTGGTTGCTTTGATGTTGAGTGTTTATAGAAATTCTCTTCTAATTGTTTTTACTTTTCAGCAAATAAGAGTCAAAGTCAACTACTGAGAGGAAAGTGGGATGAGGAGGATATTATTGCATGTTTGAAGAAAAAAGGTGTGAAATAGTCTAGCAAACTTATGGGAATGCACAGGTTACACCAGATCAGATGATATGTTATTGTAACACTTGTGTTTCTGATCCCAGAATAAATTACCATCAAGGATCCCCAATAGCTTCTGCTAATTGTTGTCATATAATGAGCCACCCTTCCTACATACGCAACTCCTCTGACATATGCAGTTGTATGGCGTTTGGTACTGGAGAGTACATGGAATTTTCTATTGACTATCATTCTGTCCTTGGTAAACTTGAACTCTGAGTTTCCTGATCTATAAATATGAGTAATAACATCTACTAACCAAGTTGTTGCAGTAATCTACAGGCAATATATTTAAATTTAGAGTTTAGCAAGCCCATGCTTAATGTCTAAGTTCTTTCCTCTTTTGTTATATTGAGCCTAACAACATCTCTGCTGATTAAAATCCCTTTCCTACCAAATTTCTGTTCTCATATCTCACAATATATTTTCTATTTTATCAATGGTGATATTTTTCATTTCATGTTTGGTAGAATTAATGGTATTTCTGCATTTTATATCCTGATAATTTGCGTATCTCTCTACCAAATGTATCACCCTTTGATTTTGAAGGTAAAGTATGTGTGTGTGTACATGTGTATGCATGTGATGTTATTGTTGAAGTCAAAAATTCCTAGGGAAGAAATGAAGGATTGCCAGATTTGATATTAAACTTAAAATTGACAGAAATAAGATGTCATTTCACCAAAAAATTTAATAGTTCTGAATGTAATAAGGTACAGCAACTAAAAATCTTTTAAAAATTTTTTCCTTATTTAATTATTGTTCAAATACAGTTTTTTGTCTTTTACTAAAAATCTTATTAACTGTTAGATTTTATATTAAATGTTAGCTTTTCTTTTTAATTTAATTTATTTATCTTAAGAGGGGAAAGGAAGGAGAAAGGGAGAGAAATATCAATGTATGGTTGCCTCTCATGTGTCCCCTAATGAGAACTGGCCTGCAACCCAGGCATGTGCCCTGACTGAGAATCGAACCACGATCCTTTGGTTCGCAGGCCCACACTCAATCCACTGAGCTACACCAGCCAGGCCAATATTAACTGTTAGCTTTTACATTAACTAAGAATTTCATTTACTTAGAACTGAAAAAAAAATAGCTATTTTTTTTATTTTCCAAAAAACCTCTCAGAATGCGTACTGAAGAAACACTGAATATCTAAGGGAAGCACAAAAAGTGTTGACTCTTCCTTGTTTTAAGAACAATTTTCGTGTCGAAGCCTAGCCTCAAATACATCACTTGATCTCTGAATTTCCCTTTCTTCCATTAGAAACTGGAAAACCAAAGTATATGAAACAACTGTTTATAGACATTAGACTGAAGATTACGAGGGATTGTGATTCCTGAGAAAAGCAATACTCCTTTGTATTGCTTTCAGACTGTTTCAGTGAGTTTCAGACTGTTCCCAGATTACTGCCTAGAGGCAGTTGCCAGGCCATACTGCAAGGAGGAAAATAAAAATAAAGTCCAGTGTCTCACTGCATTAAACAGCTAAAGATCAGTGTTCAGAATCACTGAGGGAGCTACAAAACAAAACACCTCCAGAGATCTGCAACGTAGGCTAGAGTTTTTTGTCGAGTACTAATTGGCATAAGGTAGGGTGAGGAAGTACTTACTAATCTGCAAGGCTGAGGAAAGAGTGATGGGGGAAAACAAAAAAAACAAATAATTGCTGGACCTCAGAGAGCTGGAAGTAATTCATGTTTCCACCAACCAGCATTGAGAGAGCTTCTAATACTTGAGGCATTGGGTAATATCTTTAGAAGAGCTGAGTTGTGCTTTTGTAGTGGGACCAAATTAGCCCTAAAATAAAAACCGCTGTGCATTCACCCTAAGAAATCATTAAAAATGAGCCTCAAAATGTTCATATGGTAACTTCCTATGATGTGCCAGAACAAAGTTCAATACTTTAAAGAAATACAACAAAATTCAGCATTCAACAAAGTAAAAATCACAATGTTTAGCACCCAATCAAAAATTACCAGACATGAAGAGAAACAAAAAATATAACTCATAACCAGGATTTTTAACAGAGTTATAAAATATATATCCTAGGATATAAAGAAAATCATGAACATAGTGATAGAAATGGAAGAGATAAAAAAGATGTAAATAGAAATCTAGAAATGAAAAATGTAATACCTAAAATGAAAAATATGTGAAATGAAATTTAGAGCAAATTTGATAACAGCAGAAGAAAAGATCTGTGAACTTGAAAACAGCAATAGGAACTATCCAAAATAAAGTATGGAGGCCAAGAAACTGGAGGAAAAAAACTGACCCTCAGTTAGCTATGTGAAAATATGAAACTGGGCAACATGCGCAATAGGAGCCTAGGAATGAGAGAAGAAAAGGAGAGGATATAAAATTTATTGGCCAAAACTAATGGCTGGATTTTTTTCTAAATGTGATAAAGACCATAAATCGATAGAAGCTCAAGTAACCCTTCAACAAAAGAAACATAAAATCTCACCAAGGCAAGTATAATTAAGTTGCTGAAAACAATCGATTAAGAAAAAAACTTAAATGCATCCAGAGAAAAAGCATTTTATACAAAGAAACAAAAATAAGAATTATAGTAGACTTGTAAAAATCGGTTATCCAGAAAAAAATGAGTGCTATTATTTTACATGACTCTCTTGACTGAGTGTTGGTGCCAGTTCACCACCAATAAAAGTTTTGGCAGGGACTATTGTTTCTCTACCAGCCATCAGCGATCATTCCCTTGTTACGAGGCAGCCATTAACTGATCGAGCTACAAAATTTTAGTCAGCTTCCTAGGACTAATCTTAGTTCTGTCCTACAGCACATTCCCCACAATGTTCAGACAAATATTCGTGTATTAGATCTTACTGTGAAGTACACTTGAGAACAATACTGATAAATGATGAAGGTAGGATGGGACTAGAAAGTTGAACAGCCTTGTAATGTCACCAGAGGCCGCAGCTGGCCTCATAGAGGACTCTGCTGGGAGTCCATCCCAGGAGCTGGGATGGTCCTTCAGAATTGTCTCAAATTAAGGGGAGGGGCTGGGCCTTTTATTTCATATAAGCCAATCATTTATTATGGGTTGATTCTATGGAGCGGTGTAACCTTGAGCAAGGCAACCCTCTTCAGCCAGCTGAGCACAGTGCCTGAAGATGCAGCCAATATTACTAGTAGCTGGGCCAGTGAATTAATTACTCAGCTCCCTATGTGCACTACAAGGAATCCCTAGTATTAAAATGAATAAAGAACAACAAAACAGGTTTGTGTTTGTATGAGAGAGAGGGGGGTTATGAGAATGTTTTGGATTATTTTTTACTTTAGTATTTATTGATTTCTGTTCATTAAAAGTAATGTCTATTATAGATGATTTGGAAATGAAAGTTTAAATCACCTATAATCTTACTAATCACCAACAAGCTTATAAAAATTTTGGAGCATTCTGTGTCCAGAACTATATGCCTCCTTAAAGACCCAAGAGAACGTAGCTGTGCTTGTCTATGAATAGAGATTAGCAACAATTTTTCTTAAAAATTCATAATGATGCCCCAGCTGGTGCAGCTCAGTGGATTGAGCGCGGGCCTGTGAAGCAAAGAGTCGCTGGTTCCATTCCCAGTCAGGGCACATGCCTGGGTTGCAGACTGGGTCCCCAGTGGGGGACACATGAGAGGCAACCACACACTGATGTTTCTCTCCCTCTCTATCTCCTTCCTGTGCCCTCTCTCTAAAAATAAATAAATAAAATATTTTTTAAAATTCAAAATGAATCTAAAATACAGTGAAAGACCTGTATTCTTGTTCATTGTGCACAATATCTCAGACTTTTGTATTTGTGGGTTTTCATAAGCTTTCTGATTTACAACTTGGAAATTTTAAAGACTGCACCCATCTTTAGATTTTTAGCAGTCTTGATCTGTCCCCTGACTTAAGTGATCTGATTTGTCAGGCAATACCTTCTACCCAAGTAAAGAGTCCACATATCTTTCTCTTTCTTCCCCAGCTTAACTGATATTCATGTGTCCTCTCCACTCAGATTTGTACACCACCTGTTGCTAGGCTGGAACCCTATTAAACCTTACACTCATTGTTCATTAAATTAAAAATTACATTTTAAAATCGCACCGTAAGTTGAAAGGAATTACACAATTTAAAAACCATTCAAATGTTGGCTGAAACTTAACTTTTGGAATCAGTGTTGTACCTTAAGTAACTGTGCATTTGTCTTTTTAAGTTATTAGTGAGTTAGATTCGGGTTACTCCTGGGCAGCAGTGCCATCTGCAGGCCTTTGCTGCAGCTCTTCAGTGCGTCTGGGGTTCTCTTCCTAAAAGGGATTTGAATCGAAGGAGACTCGACTTGGAGGGATAAACACAACATACACAGATGATATATTACAGAGTTGTACAGCTGAAATCTATGTAATTTTATTAACCAATATCAGCCCAATAAATTCAGTTTTTGCAAAGGGGATTTGAATCTACCAAATATTTATGGCTTTATAATGTCAAGTACAAAATGCTATTAAACACAAGTTTAAGGGTGAATTCGCAGGTACAGATCCCTGTTAGTAATTTTTAAACCACTGGGCTAATGTCAACTGCCATATCCATATTTATAATAAAAATATTAAATGTAATATATAGAATGTAGAGTATATACGGAATGAGCATGGATATTGGAATCATCCAGAACTGGGTTCTAATTGTGTCTTTTTTACTCATCAGTTGTGTGATATTAAAAAATTTACTTAAACTCTCTGAGACACAGTTTTATAAAATAGGGATAATACTTTGTTGATGACATCTTTGAGAGCTCAAATTAGTTGATATGTATGAAGTACCCAGCACAGAATGTACACACAATATGCTCCCTATTCATAGTTCCCTTTCCCCTAATACTTTTTTTTAAAAAGACCTCAAGATGTATTATTGCTTTTATACCTAGTGAGTACAAAGTTATAAAATCTATTATTACCTATTTTTGGAGAAAATGGAGTTTGAAGGAACTGTCTTCCAAGGATTCTTAACCACCTTCTTCTATATTCATTTTGCTTTCAAAATTTAATTATAGTTATACGTGTTGGTAACTGCATAGAATATGTCTGAAAAATAATTACCAAAAATGATAAACAGTTAGTGCTGAATTTTGAGGATATGAAGGAATCTTATTTTTTAGTATGTATGTCCTTGGAACTTTTAATTTCGATCATGAACGTTACTGTTTTTTTCAAATAAAATCACTAATAAATAAACACAAACATTTAGAAGAAAAATATATAGTTATTCATATCTTTTTCTGAAACAAGTGGTTTTATTTTTTCTTTTTATTTTTTTATTTAATTATTTTAGTTATTCATATCTTAAAAATGAAGGATAAGCCCCTACTCCTCTCCCCACCCCCCTCCCCTCCTCTGCTTAAAAAAAAAAATCTTTGCTTCTAAATGAAGCCAAACAGAATGAAGAAAGTTTAACTAAACAATTCAGATTTGGGATAAACTCTTTGAAATCACTATATGTGTACTTGCAAGGGAAACTATACAATTTTTATCGAAATTGATGAGAATACACTGCCTAAGCTCTGTCCTCTCAGGAAGCAGAGGCTGAGCTGGACAGACTTTCCAGCTGTGCCTGTGTAGTAGACAGTGATTTCTATTTGCGGACTTTTATACAGAGAACTCAGAAAAATTTTTCCTGAGGGGAATTTATCATCTCTGTGGAAAGCTGACATAGATGCAGTTACCTTGACAAGTACTACACAAGAAAACCTCCTTTACCTGTCTAAAAATATATACCATATCTTAGCATCTAAGATATGATGCTGTGGGCATTAATTGTATTATGATGATCCATAAAGTCTGGGTTAAGCTGGAAGAGACACAGTAAAATCTGTGGTATTTGGGATATACAAGCTAGGTAATTGGTAGTCCATCGTCTTCTTGTTTCCACAGACCTCTAAATCAAATTAATGAGCCTTTGTTAACATCTATGTCACGTATTACTCACAGTCCCCCCACCCTTCACCTGATTAAATCTATTTCCTTAGTACCTAGCTGAGCGAGGCACCCTCTCCTGAGTGGTTCTTCTCCTTGTGTGTTTCCAAAGACTCTGTGCCTGTGTCTATTACCGAATTTACCACATTTTGTTAAAATAATTTGTTTATATGCCCATTTCGTTTCATTAAATCATGAGCTCTGGAGGCAAGGGGTTGTCTTGTTCGTTTTTGTTACCTTCAATACCTATCACAGTGCCTAGCAAACAAGGGGAATAAATGGCTGGCTGGCTGGATCTGTCTCAGGCCTGGGATACCCGAGCCTCCTCGTGAAAAAGCTTTGCAGACACTTCTGAAAAGCCCTTGTCTATGGTGTCTATGATTTTCACAAAACCAATCGGTATTTTGATCCCCGGCAGGAAATGCAGTTGATGCTCATTATTCACAATTCCATGTTTGTGAACTCATCTACTCACACAAATTTATTTGCAACCCTCAATACCTGCAGCACTGCCACGGCCATTTGTGGACATGCCCAGAGTGGCCTAGTATTTGAATCACCTGCACTGTGTTTCCAGCTGAGGATGAACAAGGCAACACTCTGCCTTCTTGTTTCAGCTCTCATACTGTAAACAAGTGGATTTTCATAGACTATGTAGTGCCATGTTTTCCTCATTTGTATGCTTTCTGGGGGGTGATTTTACCAATTGAAATGAACCCCAACCATAGTGCTGAACACTACTTTTTGTTCCTAATCATAACGAGACTGTGATGTACCTTACAGAGCAAATGCATGTGTTGGGTCAGCTGCATTCAGACACAACTTATGATGCTGTTGACTAAGTCAAGTGTTAATGAATCAAAAATATATATTAAACAATGTCTTTAAATAGGGACACATATAAATCAAGGTTATAGACTGATCAGTTGATGAAAATATTATAACCAAAGACTGAGGGAACCGAATCTGTAATTCCTGAAGGAACAAGGGTTCGGTATTTGCTATTGTGACGTTGTGCTGACTTTTTAGAACAATACTACAAACAATGACAATCAGTTCACTGCCACATGTTTACACAACAGTTCAGACACCGTGACTGACTTTTTCCTTACACATTTCTGTTTCCAAAATTTATTTTCATGAACATGCACTAATACTATCACAATTGTTCAAAATGTATACATTATTGGAGACACAGTGGTATGGGTATAACACAATGATACAGCATTCAGATCTGGGTTTGAGGTACTGCACTGCTGTTTACTAGCAATTGAACTTTGGAAATTCCATTTAACTTTTCACAGCCTATTTCTCCATCTGTAAAACAGGATAACACTACCTACCTTGGGGAGTTTTTCTGAGGACTAGAAACAGTGTACTACCATATTTTTGCATGTATAATGTGTGCTTTTTGCCCAAATTTTTGAGGGAAAAGTAAGGATGCACATTATACATGGGTAGTACTAATTCTGAATCAATATAGATGTTTTTAATTCTTTCACTTATGCTTATGTGTTTAGAGTATAACTCTAGAAAACGATATCCACAAAATTACACCCTGGAATATGACAATCAGTTTTGTTTCTAAATATAAATAAGTAAAAAATTGAATTAAAAAATTAAGATGGGAGAGTTTTTCCTGAAAGTATGGGCCAAAAGCATGGGTGTGCATTATACACAGCAAAATACGGTAAATTGTCTGGCTCAATATCTGGTAGAAAATGGTACCCAATCAAAATGTAACTATTAATATTAATTATCTCCTAGGACTAATTCACAGAAACTGAAGCTTCAGAGGCTTAGAGGTCTTTGGAAAAATCATGATTTTCATCTCGCTATTATCCCCATTCATAAGCACACATTTTATAAATTCCATGCCTCAGCTTATCTCTACTTACATTCGTTCTATCAACTACTTTTTTGAGAATTCACAATGTATAGGAATGATTGCACTGGTGAACAAAACAAACTCACCTTCCAGAATGTTAAATCATGAGATTGAGGGCTTTGTAGGAGAACTGTAGTGACTTTAACTACCACATAATGTATCTATCAAATACCAGGATATGGATGCTGGGACAGTTCACTCTCAAATACAGCATATTCTAGAAATTGCTTCCTTTGGGAATCAAGTCCATCAGATATTTGCTTAGGTACAGCCCCAGCAATTTTCCCTTTACCCTGTTTGATACATGTGGCATCATGATGCTTGATTTTCCTTTTAATGATAACTCTCCAAAGCTTGTTCCACCTGCTCCCTTCTTCATAACATCTCTCTGTCTCTTGACTTGGTTAAGATTAAAGTAGAAGTGCCTTTACACTAAATTAGTCTAAGATTGTTAACTGGATCTGACTATTGTACAAATTTAGAAAATTCCTAAAATGGAAGCCCTATTGCAAAAAGCATTTTTTGAGAAAAGGAGAATCCACATTTCAGATAAATTTAGTAAGGATGACTTAACTTGCACATATTCATGACAGAGTTTCTGCTTCTAAAATTAAACCACACAAATGGGAGTTCCACTGGGCCTTCCATACAGGGAGGGGTGGCCCTGTATTTCTGTGCCTTTTTCTCCCAGTCACAATCTGTCAACAGTGTTGTCCTTTACGTGAGTGTAAGGGTGCTTGAAATGTCGCTGTCTATGTTCCCATGTGTTGTCCAAGAGGCTGACAAAATCCTTCCACCTATGACCACTGTCTCACTGCTGCCATTACTAGTACAGCCTTGCTGACCTCACCCATGTGCTGCTGCCTTTGTGCATTTTTTCTGTTTATCTTGTCCCTGCTTTTATGTTGCATTCTGCCTTCCTCTCCTGCACACTGCTGTCTGTGCATCCCCTGTTTTTCTGCTTCAGCTCTCAGCCATGTTGGAGACACTTTTTTCCTTTGGGAAATGATCTTATTTTGCTGCAGTGAAAACCAACCCCTCCCCAAGTTCTCCTCTAACACACCCTGAATCTTGGAAACAGGAAAGAGTAATTTTTCTTCATTCCAGAACATCCTGGGCCATAGCTACACAGCAGGGATCAAAGCAGGCGCACATCAAAGGCACCCCCACCGAGAGGAGCAGCCCTGCGGCTCCAGTGCCTTCGGCGCTTGTTATCATCCCTGCCTCTGAGACATGTGCATCTCATCTCATCTCTGCCCTGTCGGCTGTTCCTTCTCCAGGCTCAGCAACGAAATCTGCTCTCTACCAAACTTCCTTAACAACTCGAGATAAAACTCCTTCGACTGCACTTTCCTCCTTTCTCCCTCTTACAATTACCTAATAGATAAATAATTTCAGTGATACTCCCATATATATTTGACATTTTTTAAGTCTTTGCTGTGTGCTTGGTACTACGATAGAAAAAACAAATGGCATACTCCCTACTCTCAAGGCGCCTGCAAGACAGACTAAACATAAACATATCATTCTCAGAAAAGGTGATGACCTCCCTGAGTATTTTGCTAGACAGAGTGCAGGGATGTAAGGAAGGAAAATGGGAGAGTAAGGCATTATAGATGGGCAAACCACAGGGGTAAGAAACAGCAGAAGTGTACTTGAAGGATGGATAATAGAAGTAGAACTATGCAGAACTATGTACTTGAGGAAGGAAGTGACTAAAGATACATACGGCTGGGAAGAAAGAACAGAAAAATTTGCCCAAGTCGTGCCCCGGTCAGTGTGGCTCTGTTGGTTGGGGCATCCTCTCATGCACCAAAAGTTCACCAGTTTGATTCCCGGTCAGGGCACATACCTTAGTTGCAAGTTTAGTCCCTGGAAGGCAATCAATTGATGTTTCTCTCTCACATCAGTGTTTCTTTATTTCTCCCTTCCTCTCTCTTTAAAACCAATAAATGTATCCCAAGCAAGGAGTATAGTCAATAATATTGTAATAACTATCATGATGTCAGATGGGTGCTAGATTTATCAGGGTGATCACTTAGTAAGTTATATAACGTCTAATCAGTGGGTTGTACACCTGAAACTAATATAATATTTTAATGTTAACTGTAATTGAAAAAATATTTAAAGTAAAAAAATAAAAAGTGAATGTTGGAGATTAAAGTAATTTTTAATTACTTTGGATAATTGTTTCAAGTGTACACAGGCAGGGCAGATATGGTTCACAAGCTAAAGAAAGATTATGAGAGATTCACAGTGGGGGTAAAGTTGCTTGCAAATCTGACTGAGCATGAATTTCTACATTTATGACTGATGCCAAGAAAAGACACTGTAGCAGGTTCAAGGACTACCTCACATTTCTAATGCACATTTTGTGCCGTTATCAGCAGCTGCAAACTAAATGGCAAAGCTTGCGAGGAAAGCTATTAAAATCTAATCATCTGCTTTTTTACCCCCTCAGCTTTTTTTCCCATATGCTAGATAAGCAGAGGCTGGAAATAACTAATTCAACAAGTCTGACTTAGACATCTCTAATGGGTTTGTTCCTGATAGTTCACCTTTTCATAATTATATTTGATGTCATCAAATGTTTTGCCAAATGTTTCATTATCAGGAAGCTATACCTTGTGCACAGCCACACCACGTTTTCTTTCGTGGGTGGAGTTTCTCCTTTTCCTCCCCTTCGTGCCCTCGTCCTATTCTGCTGATTACACAGAAGAACCATCTGAGAAGCAATTTAACTCTGATAGGGTTTTGCAATCTGACATCTCATTTTATAAACTTGATTGGAATTTGGGATATGCAATCAGGGCTTGATAGCTGAACCTGAGCAAAGCATTATCATGTACAGATATTCTAAAAAACCACTGCTTGCCCATTTGGGCAATTTCCCAAGTCCATTTGGTTATAAACTATCTGTTGAATAGGTAGCTTGAGAAGAAACCTTTTGGGAAATAAGAATTCCCTTCCTAAACCATGGTAATAGCATCCTAATCAGATATAGATATTATTTGAGACACAGGCTTACCTATTGCTATTTTTTCAGCTATTCTCTCAGAGTCGTTTTGTTGATAGTGAATTAACCTTACAAGGATGAGTTGTACATTCAGCCATTTATTCCTTTCTAGGTGTTGTTCTACATGCTAGAGACACATACAAGGTCTCTGTTTCCATGGACACGGTCCGCACAGATCATTACTGTTCTTTTTCTTTACATTGGAAGTTCGCAGGACTATCCTGCCATCTTTCCCGTGTTATGAAGTAAGTGCTGCGTAATGGCCAAGTTGGCACTCTATTAGCTTTTCCACACTTTGAATTTAGACAGTACTACTGCTCACTCTTTTAACTTTGGAGTCGAAAACCTGAAGTTCCCAATAGAATATTAGTACTGAAACTTACTTAAGCTTTGTAAAACACACACTGAGCACTGCACCTACTGTTACATTATGTACACCTTCAGTTGGGGTTGAGGATGGATGTGTCAGCCATTTCGACTGACAGGTGTCATGGCAGTGATCTAAAAGTAACCCAAAAAGCATTTATCCAAAATAACTCCTTTGACAGTCAACCACAGTACAAAAACTTTATATCACTCATTCATTCATACATCCATTTATTTATTCACTAATACATGATATGAGCTCTGCATTGTGCTAGACAATGCAGATAAAAGACTAAGTAAGACACTTCTGATGTAGAAAAGCTTGCAGACTTGTTAGAGAAAGAGGTAAATAAATTGCCAGTTATACTATAATGTAACAAGTGCTATAATAGAAGTATAAAGCTATGAGGTATCATGTTATTTATTGTGCATTTGGGGGGTTATATTGTCTATCTCTTCATTGGAATGAAGTTTGATAAAGGAACATTGTCTTTTTATCTACTGTCATTTACATACTATCTGACACTATTTATTTCTTATAAGTCCTAACCGTAGCTTTTCTTAAGTTTCCTGCCTCTTACATTATCCAACCACCGTATCATACCCACTGCCTTCAGTGATGAAAGTCCATAATATCATTTTCCCACTTCCAAAGATGCACAACACAAGTTCCCCTGGCTGTTCTATATGAAACTTAGGAAGTTCTCTGAAGTATATTTCAAAACAAATATCTACCAATTGGTAGAGTTCAGCTCCCAACCCAAATTAAGCACTAAGGGCCAGATTTGCCCTCTTGCCTGAAATAATAAAATAATGAAACAACAGTGTTTCAGATACTGGACATCAGCCAGTAAAGAACAGCCAATAAAGGACAATGGTCCCTAAACAAGGCAAACCAACTGATTGTACCAGCTTAATGCTATGAAAAGTTTCCAAGCAGCGATGCCCAGGGAGTGAACCTAGATAGTCAGAAAGACTCCCTGAGTTGAGGACTTAGAGCTGAGACTGTGGGGAATGAAGTGACTAGAGTTCACCCTGAATGCTACAGAGGGGAAAATCTACTGAGAGACAACTCTGAAGTTCTGCAGAGTGGCCCCCTGGAGTATTCAGCTGAAATACGTATCAGTTCTGCTGTATGAGCAAATTACTCAAGGCCAACAGAACCACTTATTTGACTGGATGAGAGGTAACAGTGCTAGGCACCCAGACAGAGCTGAGAATAGTACCTATTCCCAACATCCAGAACATTCTACCAATAGAAAACCTCTTAATTCATGAAGAATTTGGTAGAATACACAGAAGAATCTTAGCTCAGTATTGAATAGTAATACTGTATAATACAGTTTCGGGGAAAATTGGCCTTACACTGATCACTGCTTCAATTCCATCTAACAAATCTTAAAAGCAAAACCCAAAAGGATCGAACTGCTTCTGGTAACACTAAGTTCCAGAACAGAGCTCAAGAATTTTTACAGGAATACAGAGAATCCCAGCACTCAATGAGCTAAAAGTTAAAATTTCTGCCAACCAATAAAACATTACCAGGCGTGCAAAGCAGTAGCAAAACATAAGCCATAATTAAGAGCTCTAGAAAAAGCTACTAGAACTAATACATGTGTTTAGAAAAATTACAGGATAAAAGATCAATATACAGATATCGAATCCATTTACATACACTAGCATCCAGCAAGCAGAAATTCAAATTTAAAAAGCAATACAATTTAAAATAGCCCCAAATATTTAATAATTACATAACAGGTGCTGGCCTGTACATTATAGGAACAAACAGGGACACTGCCTTCAAGAAACAAACATAAAAGCAGGTAATACACTCTGATAAGTAGAGGAAGAAAGAAAAGTGTGGATATTCAGCCAATTATTATTAACCTTCTCCTGTTAGGAAACCTGTTTTCTCACTGTCTGAGAATGACCCATAATAATTCTGTAAACTCGATCAGCAAAAGCAGGATTCCTAATGCTCTTAGAATAGCACTTTTCCTGATGTTCATGTGCCTGAAGTTAAGAGGATAAGTCATCCCTAATTCCCATTTGAAGTTCCTTTGTCCAGTAAGCCCAGAGAGGGGGCCCAGAGAGGGGGGTAAAAAGTCTGTTCTAAAAGACTTCAGCCGCTCATTCCTCTTTGCATTTGTACCAACTAGCAGAACTTAAGAACTTAAAAGTGTACTGAGACCCTCAATTGCTGAGGCACCATTAATCAAGCAGGCCTGGCCCAGATTCTTCCTTTGTGCTGTTTTTGTTTGTTTGTTTTTATTTTTGAATCAAGAGTTGATTAATTAAAATAAGAGCATAATCAAGAGTTTTAGTAAAATATTTCAAATTCTTTAGAAAAAAAATCCAAATCCTTAAGCACTCATTTATAAGCACAATTTTAGAATTATTCTTGTGCACAGTTAAGGCAGTTTTTCTAATGGCATCTACTAATTTGGTTGAATACACAAGTTTTATTGGGTTATTGTACTGAAATCCTGAGCATAATGATGCAAACCTGTTACAATAAGGCTGCTGCCAGGCTCTACCTTTTTTAAAAAAATTAATTAATTTATTTTTAGAGAAAGGGGAAGGGAAGGAGAAAGAGAGGGAGAGAAACATCAGTGTGTGGTTGTCTCTCACATGCCCCCTACTGGGGCCTTGCCCACAATCCAGGCATGTGCCCTGACTGGGAATTGAACCAGCAACCCTTTGGTTCGCAGGCTGGCACTCAATCCACTGAGCCACACCAACCAGGGCAGGACCTACTTTTTTAAGATATCAGATTTCAAAATACATACACCCAAGCCAGAGACCACAGATAATTTAAATGTTTGTAACTCACACTGGTGTATGTAAAGCAAGGGGGATTTCCTGAGTGAGAGGTAGGACGCACCAGCAAGATGGCACTGATGTCCCCTGGAGGAGAAGAGTGAAGAAACAAGGCATGCATTCTCAGGGGGACAGAGACTGGGTCTGTCCAGAGGTATCCAGCCATGTGCTATGAAAAATAGAGATATTTATTGAAGAAGATACAAGATACAAGAAACATTGTACATAGGACAATGACACTGCAGTCCCCTTCAAAGTAGGCACCTGTGACCACACACAGTTCTCCCAATCATGATCAGCTGTCCAGTCATATTTTCCTGAATATCACTGATGTTCTGAAATTTCTTCCAAACCTGGGCAATGCTGAGTCACCTGTATGATGTGATATTTTGACAAAAAACTGTGTGAGACATGATGCATGAGTGGGTGAGTTGTTATGAAGCTGCCAATGACCAGTTCCCCACAGCTGCAGCTTTCTCAATCATTGAATAGTTTCCATGAAGGAATATTCAAGCTTAACATGAAATTCGATGCAGATTTGTTGGTCTACTAGCTCAGCCATGTTGAATGTGATGGTCACACAGTGCACATGCTCATTCGATGGCATCTACTGCCCCCACTGAGTAGTACAGTGACATCGTCATTGTTGATGCATGTGTATTCCAGTCCACTCTCCTTAGCAGCCAGTGCCAGGTTATATCAATGTCGCACAAACCACTCTCATTATATTAACAATAGCTGGACTAATTATACATACACACACACATACATATATTCTTTGCCACAATATTTTTGTTGATTTTTTTAAAGATTTTATTTATTAGACAGAGGGGAATGGAGGGAAAGGTGAGGGAGAGAAACATCATTGTGTGGCTCCCTCTCACTTGATCCCCCTGGGGACCTGGGCCACAACCCAGGCATGTACCCTGACTGGGAATGGAACCAGCAACCCTTTGGTTCACAGGCCAGCACTCAATGCACAGACCCACACCAGCCAGGGCAGCTCCCATGATATTTTTGAATGATGCCGGGGCAAACTAAGTTTTGGTGGTAGTGGGGACACAGAAAGGCTGGAGGTATTACGCCATGTGTAATTTATGGAATGCAGCAGGAATGCAGAGCTTTGCTAGTCTGTAAGTTTTCACCTCGGGTCGGGAGGGGCAGGGCTGGCACTGGTAGGGTGGCTGCCAGTTTTCATCTTGACAGGTGTAGAATGATTTAGCTAAATGTCACTGTGCTAGGATGACTTCATTCTACCTTTCTACAATAACTAATAAAGACAGCCATGCTAACAAATCAAACAATATAATGTGATATGGACAAAACCAACAAATATGTTTCCAAACAAAGTACAAACGAGATCATCCTGTCTGAAGCAACACAGGAGGGTGATGCTCTGTCAGGGTTGTGATGGAAAGTAGGCATTTACCAGATGGGCAAGGGAAGGAAAGGGCTTCCAAGCAAAGGATCTAGACTGCAAAGAAAGGGAAGCATGAAATGGTGTGAAATCAATGGGAAGCAATGAACAGCTTGGTACTGCTGGAGTTCAAATGAAATGGGAGAGGGGCAGATGACGACACTGAGAAGTGGGCATCCTACAGCTGCGCCACGTGCTTAGACTACCCAGTTACTAATTCAGATTGCCTGCAAGGTCCTAAGTGTAGAAGGGACATGGTCTGCCTTTCTTTGAAAAGGATAGACTGACATTATGTTTGGGGAATGTTGGAAAGCTTCCAGTAGCATACACAATATGCACAAGGAACATGGAGTGAAGTAAAGAAAATAATATTTACCAGAACTTCCATATGTGGATGAAAGTAATACTTTTAAGAACACATACCCAGAAATCAGACTACATTGGCTTGAATCGACCTCCACTGAACACACTCCTTCAAGGCAAGGAGGATCAGAGGTATTACACAGGAGGGAAGAAGAATACACAAGTAACCTTCATGGAGAACATCTTAAAGCATCTTAAATTTAATTGGGAACTCTTGATATCCCCTTTTTCATTCAACCATCACTCCCTTAGTTGTAAAGAATAGTGTGGCACTTATTCAGTAGCTCAAGCAAAAACCTTAAAATTCTATTCGATCGTCCTATGTACCACGCTCCAAAAATGGCCCCAGTTCCTCATCCTTCCCTGTACCCGTGGCATTGCCATGTGACACTGCAGGTCTCACTAAAAAGGCAGAGGCTACTTTCACATCCTTTGGAATATGGACTGGCCTTGTGACTTGTGTTGCCGATAGAAGGTTGCAGAGTTGTCAGTGTATCCGTGGTGAGCCTGGGCATTAAGCTGCTTTTGAGTTTCTACTTGCTCTCTTTCATCTCTACCACTGCCAGGAGAATGTGCCCATCGCCCTACTGGACAGGAGATATGTAATAAAGCCTAGTTACCCCTCAATCCACAAGAGACCTAGATCAGCCAACAGCCAGGCAAAGTCAAGTTATGAGAGAAAGTCTACTAGGCGACCACCCAGGCTCATCTTCTTGTACAGCACTAGACTCGGTGTTTAATCTCCATGCTATGATATTAGTGATAGATAAGCTAAACACCCCATTCCCCCATTTCCTTACATCCCAGAAATGTTCATTATATCACACAGGTCCTATACTTTTATCTACAAACAGATCTGCCATTCATTCGCTTTTTTCCCATCTTCATTGCTCCACTCTGGTTTAAAAGCCCTCATCACTTCACCTGAGCTACTACTGCTTTCTCTGTTTCCACTCCAGACACTTAGAGTCCATTCTTCAAACGTCAGGGAGAGTGATTTTCCTCCCAGATGGAAATCTGATAACGTCAGTCATCCTCCAGCTTAAAACTCTTTCATATCTTCTCATTGCTCTCAGGATACAATCCAAACTCCTTATACTCTCAGAAATGGTTTATTCAAAGAAAAGGGAAATCAGTTCTTATTTAGAAATCCCTGCTTGAAGAAAGGTGTTTTACTGTTTTGATTCACAGAGTATTATTTTGGTAAATGCATCAAAATGTATCCAAATGAAAGTTTCTTTTGGAGATCTGATTTTACTAAATAACAAAAGATTAGGTGGGAAACAAGAGGAGAGGCTGGAAGGAAAAGTAAAGCCACACGGGAGGTCCAGGGTGTCACGGCGACACAATGGACGGTTACAGATACACCTGAAAAGGAAGTCTGCTTTTGGGGCCTTTGCATCTAAGAGGTTAAAATGGATGCTTTAGAAAGGATATAGCCCAGCTTTGTTCTGGTTTTCTAGTAACAAAATAATGGGGAAATGTGTTTCCCCTGAGGTAAGAGGTATTAGCTGAAAGGTTAGACATGAGATCAAACTCTCTGAGAATGAGCACATTGGTAAGTATTACTTTATATTTTTATAGAGTACTTCCAGCTAAAAAAAACCATGCTTTTGCCTATTTTCTCCATTTTATACCTGAAGAACTCGGAGTTCAGTGCAGGTCAGTGCCCAGTGATTACTTTCCGTCCTGACTGTAATCCGGCAGGCTAACTTGACAGCTGACAGGAACTCTGAGTCTGTACATCTTTCAGGAGTGAATTGCTTTGTTTTGTATTTTTTAAACAAAGAGCCCTCAAACAGCTGACCTCCAGGTTTGAAATAGGGTGACAAAGAAAGGCTACCAAAGATGCCAAAATCACTAAAATCAGTTCCTGGTTTTAACTGTGGCTGCAGCTCCAGGATCCCGAAGGTGGCACGGGCACACCCAAGAAAGGCACTCAGTACAGTGGTGGCACCAGGAAGATGGTGTTTCGTCTCCTGGGAAACAGTTGTTAATGTAAAATGCAGCTTGTCCGTGCCCGCCACTCAGCCAGGGCGGATTTTCTGGCTGCCACAAGCTTTCTCCTTCGGCCCCTTGTAATGTGTGGTGCAAGTAAAGAAAAGCTGGGCCATGGTATTCCTGGAATTTCTCCTCAGCGGGCTGCCAGAGCACTGGTACCACAACATGGCTTATAAGTTTACTCACGGAGAAGAGGCTCCTCTGAGAAAATAAAATCCAGCAGAATCATACGAGAGATAGAAAAGTCCTTCAGACACGTGCCTCCCAAGTTGCCCAGTCTGTCTTCTCGCTCTGCTCCCTTCACCAGAAATTTTCTCTCCATCTTCTCTGTGCACACCTTGCCAATCCCTCGGATTCCAACTCATCCCATGTCCCTTTGAAACCTTCACACTATTACAGCGCCCAGTGGTGTCTTTCTTTAATAAAAAGTAGCACAATCAGAGTTCATTATCTCTGAATCATTGAAATATCATGCTCACACACACAAAAACAGAAACACACCCCGAAACAGTGAGAGCTACCTCAATGAACCATGCCAGATTTCAAGCCAGAAACCTAGTGCCCATCCTTTCCTGCCTTTTAGTTCCCCAGTGCCTTCTCCAGTCACAAAGCTTGATCAGTCTTCCTCTGAAATATCTCTTGAATCTGACCATCATGTCCATCCACCCCCAGGATAACCCCTTATAACAGCGACCTTTGCTTGTTCGATCTCCATCTAATTTAACTTCCCCAAATCTCCTATTCCAACGTGTTATCCAAAATTTAATCAAAGCGATCTTAATAAATTGCAAGTCAGATTGTATCACTCTTCCGAATAAAACATTTCAGTGACTTCGTTTGTTCTCATGTGTCTCAACTTCTTCACCTGGCTTACAAGGCTCTGTGAAATCTCTAGCTTCATCTCCTGCCATTTTGCCAAATCATGCTCACTACCAGACTTTTGTAAATTCTACAAGCTGTGCCTGAATACTCTTCTCCTTGCCCATTGACTGGCTAACTTTTACATATTTTTTTCTAACACAGCTTAGATACTACTGCCTAAAAAATGCTTCTGGAACCTCCATATACCAATATAGATGTTCTTCCTGTGTGACAGTCCTCTATAACCATTATTTTATAGAGACAGAGCTCTTAGTTGCAAACAACTAAAGCAAATCTTAGTTCATCAAACTAATACACAAATATTTTAAATATTAGAATCTGGAGTGGTTAAAGAATGGGGTTTGGAGATTACCAGGCCAGTGATGGTGCTCCCAGAGGTTCCACTATAGAATGATTCCAGTGCAGGAACAATTGCCTTGGATGTGCAGAAACACCAGTGATGCTGGGCTCTGAGGCTGCCACTGAGACCCCTGACCTTGCTTCCGATTGGTAGAGCTCAGGTCACATGCCTGCACCCTCACTTTAAGGCAGGCTGGGAAAGTTCCATCTTCTATCTTGAGGAGTACTCAGATTGTTATACAGTTTTGTTAAAGAGTCCTGGCGTAGGTAGCCATAACCATTTATTAATTTTAAAGTGCTTAATGAGTTTCTCAAAAACTGTTAAAATTGTTAGCTGGTATAGTATATACCAGCTTTTTTGTTTCTGGGGACTCCTTTGGGAAGTACCAAGTCTGTGCTGGCAAACAATTTAGGTCTAATAAAGAAGGGTGGAAATATAGATAAAATAGTGCTATGTACTCTCTGAGTGCAGAACACATACAAATGGACAGGAAGGTAAGATGGAGCATTAGTGACAAGCAAGGATATGAACAGGGTTTTATCTTCAGCAAATTTAAAGGCTATGGCTATAGTCTTCAGCCTGGTGGGAACTGGGGCACTGAATGGGGTCAATAAGGTGACTGGAGAGGGTTACAGGTGCTACAGTGTGCTTCTATAACACTCCACATTTCTCTGGTAACAACACTTACACAATTTTATTGAATAGTTTATCAGTTTCCTATTACTCAAAGAGTTATAACATCTGTGAAAATAGGGAATGTGCCCATCTCTGGTCCATAGACAATGTGTAATAAATATTTTTTAAATAAGTGAGTGAATAAATGAATGAGGGTGGAGGTGAGAGCACAGAGAGGGTGGAGGGCACTGGAAACCAGAGAACAGTGCGAGGGTCCGCTGGGGTGACCTGGATCAGCTCAGGCCTCATGCTAGCCACTCCCACACAGCTCCTTTCTTTCTAATCCACTTCTCCTTCTCTTTGGGAAGGATTGAGGTCTCTGGAAGACAGCCCAAAAAACTGTTATGGGAACGGCAAGCACAAATAATGCTCGAGCATCAGAAGAATCTGAATGCTGAAAGCCGCTTCTGTTCCCCTTCCCTCAGCTAAGGGGGTGTGGAAGGGTTCTCAAAGTCATGACTCCCTTTGGGGGGACTTAAAAGGCATATAAAGGGCCCTGGCTGAGGTCTCGCTTCCTCATTCTGCAGCTGGTGCCAGAACGTTCCATCTTCCACTGAAAGAAAATGTCCATCCAGTAAGTATCGCAGGGAGATTCCGTTTAAACACTTTAGTAGGTTGGTGGTAAATAGGCCACTTCAAAAGCTTCTGAAGAGGACTGACAGCTTATTTAGGAAAGGCCTTGGGTCTTGGTGAGGGAGTTTCTTCCTATTTATATATTGAAGCAAATATCTAGAATTCACGTATAAATTATAGTGGGATCTGTGTGACTGAGAATGGACCATGGAAGCAGTCGAGAACATGAGGATTTCAATAAGGCAGACCTGGGTTCCACTTCGTACCCAACCACTTCCTAGCTATGTGATCTGGGAAAAATCAGTTAACGCTTTAAAGGTGAGGGTGTTCCATTCATAAAAGGAGTACAACAACAGTACTTAGTCCATTGTGTTGTTGTGAGATTTAGATGAGCTCATAACATGCAAAATTGTTTTTATGGTGTGTGGCATATAGTAAGCACTTCATAAAAGATAACTATCAAAGTTAAGCTGTCTGGTCAGAACTCCCACTCTAAGAAGTTATAAATGGAGCCAAAGTGAGGAGAAAGAAAATAAGCAGAAGTGGAAAACTGACTAATTTTAAAAAGTACTGTAGCTCTTAGAGATTGGTGAAGACCTGAGATGACAGCAGGAGATTTTGGTAAAATATGGTGAAGAGCAAAGGATGAGGTCCTGACCCATAAAGCTGTCTTCTCCACCCCTCATGGGGGAAAGAGACGAGGTTGCCTGTGAGGCAAGAGAACCCAGGTGCAGCAAGCTGGTGTCAACGGGGCCATGCAATCCCATGGGAGGGACTCTGTCCGGAAGAGAAGTGATAGCAGCAGGTTTAGTTGATCTATCTTCAGAAATATGGGAAAACTGCAGAGGGCAAGACCAGGTTCACTGTGACATTAAAAGGGAGGTTATTTCCTGAAGTTAAAGAGGAGAGCACTGACCTGGGCCATCTTGCAAACTTGAGTATGTTTTTATTCCCCCAAGCACCGTGCACTCCCTTAGCAGAGGCTGGACTGGTAACATGTATTGGCCTTGAGCCAGAGAGCACCTTTTGCCCTGGAACTCTGCCTCTGCCTTAGTGCACTTCTTTGACTATAACATGGGCTTCTTCCTTATTATTCCACATTTCAGAGTGGAGCATCCTGCTGGCGGCTACAAGAAGCTGTTCGAAACTGTGGAGGAACTCTCCTCGCCACTCACAGCTCATGTTACAGGTCGGTCCCACCAGGCTTGAAGCCATCCTCTCTTTTTCTTCGAGATCGCTCTTCTTTCTTTCAATTCATTGGCACCTCTCTTTGCTGGCTCCCCTATTGGCTACAGAAGTAATCGGCGGGGGGCTCAAGATTTCTATGCCCAGAGCTCACTTTCTTTCATTTACCTTTATTTCTCTAATGGAGAAAAATGCTACCTACTTGGAATTCCTTGAGGATGAGGACTACACTTTTGTCACGTTTAAAATGTCCATGCCATGCCTAGCTCAGTACCTGGCACATAGTAAAGGCTCCATAAATATCTGTTCTGTCTCTGTAGATGAATGAGGGCCTGGTGACAAGCATCTGGAAATATGACATTCAAGGGTGGCAGGTTTTCTGTCCATTATATTGAAGAGTCTTGGTTTGGAGTTGGGCAAATGCAGGTGCTAGTGGCAGCTCAGTCATTTTAGTAGCTGTGAATCCTACAAGTTACTTAAACTCTCTGAGCCTAAATTCCTTCACGTATGACAAAACAAGTTTTACCTCATGGGGATACTGTAAAGAGGAAATGAGATCATGTAAATGGAAAGATTCATCCTGTGTCTGAGACAGAGTGATCAACAGATGGTAACTCGTACTCCTGTTATCATCATCCAAAGACATCGTATAATCCATACGCAGCCTTGCCTGGACATGGTGTCATGGAAGGGCCAGAGCCTGGGCGAGTCTCTCTCCTCCCAGTTTCCTCTTCTGTAAAATACGAGGGATCAGCCAAATGCTCACTAGATTCTGATGCAAACAATCCAGGTTCTAACAGTTAAATTAATGCTGTACTTTTTAGTTAAGTCACACTTTCTTAAAGATTTTATCAGACATATAAAATCTTTATCAAGTAGGTTGCTGAAACTGAGCTATAAAAAATAATCCACTTGTTTTAAAAAAAAGGTAAAAACATTGGCAAAAATTAAGTAAACACTGCCAAACACTGCACTTTTTAAAGGATAAAAGGGCACAAATGTAATTTCTTAAACTGAAAGGCCTTGAGGTCCTTCTTGTGTACCCCCCCATTGTGCAGACTGAGGCCTGGAGCATGTACGTGGCAAATCCTGAACCAGAATCCAGGTCTCTAACATCCTGCCCTGTGCACCTGCTGCTACAGCAGGTTGACTTCACCTGGACAGTAGCATATGCCCTCAAAAAAGTATAGTTCTAGATCTTAAAAAGCCAATATTCTTGTTGTAGTATAAATGATTTCTTTCTATACACCCATCCTTGTTTAGTGTCTTAATCCCTGCTCTTAACCCATCCTTCCTACCCGTATTTTATCAAATTATATCAAGAAATTTGAAATTCTTCTTAAAAATGAGATGTTAGAAAAAGGTAAATGTATTGGTATTTGGGGAAATCTGTTAGTTAGAGAATCCCATTCCCCTCAGGATGCTTTCCCTGTCTTCTTCCAGCTCTGCATCCAAACTCTGAGGCATTGCCACATTTTCTCCTACTTGGTCTCCTAGATTCGGGACCATCACTCGGCAGGCATTGCTTAAGTGCTACCCAGCCTGAGAGCTGGGAATAAAACCCACGGCCAGCCTTACAAAGAAGAGGCTGCCCATTCAGGCTGCTGATATCATCGCCGTGCCTGAGCAGGGACAGCCCAGCCAAAAGTGGGAGAAAGAAACAACGTTGTGTGTGTCCCATTCATCACAGGCAGGATCCCCCTCTGGCTCACCGGCAGTCTCCTTCGATGTGGCCCAGGACTCTTTGAAGTGGGGTCTGAGCCATTTTACCACCTGTTTGACGGGCAAGCCCTCCTGCACAAGTTCGACTTTAAAGAAGGACATGTCACATACCATAGAAGGTAAAGGAACCCTAGGCCCCAATCCCCCTACCAGGGGCGGGGCCTAGCTCGGCTCTACCTCCCATTGGCTTTTCAAACTCCTGAACCCAAGAGGGGACTTACAGTCCCTTTTCAGAATCCACTTGGGCAAGTGCATCTCACAGACACCTGGGAACTGTGCTATGGGATAAAGAAGAACTAAGAACTAGGCCTTCGGGGTCCAACATGCCTGGTTTCAAACCCTGTATCTATCAGATATCTTTGACAACCTTTGGCAAGATGTTAATATCGATATCTAATTCTTGCTTTTGTCACCTCTTAAATGAGAAATAATAGAATCTAGTTATCAGTTCATTACAAGGAGTAAATAAGAACATAGGCCCAGGACATGGAAAGTATTCAGTAATAAAATTATTATTGTTATTATTGTCATTGATTCTCTTGACTACTTACTTTTTTTATAAACAAAAGGCCACAAGGAAGGAGGAGGGTGCCAAAATGGAGTTAAGGACCAAATATGTGATAATGATACAAGAAAGAGAACTTTTCAAAAAATAGCACATTGTTGCTGAAAGGCTTAAAGGCCGAACTAAGCCAACGACTTCCCCCCAGTGTGCTGGCACAGCGTTGTGCACAAGAATGTTGAAAACATGCAGTACCTGGCTGCCTAGTCGGGGGCACTGACCTCTTTTCCCTTAGACTGTCAAATTAAAAGATGACAACAGCCAACACAATTTTGAATAAAGCAAAATTATACTTGTTTTTTGTTACATTGGCAGAAAATATCACATATTTTTTGGTGTGCTACAGAACTTTAGTAATCAGTTTATGTGTTCCATGAGATGAAAAAGGTTGGAATCACCGACCTAAGCCATAACTCTAGAAAGCACGTATTAATGCCACAATAAAAATTTGCCTCATGTTGTAATATTCTGGCCTGGGAGTGGCTTTGTTGACCACCGCTGACATCAGGCATTTGAAAAAGACATTGAAAGGAAGAGTAAATGGAGGCTTAAAGCAGTCAGGATAACTTGGATGATGGTAAAAGAGAAACATCGTGTGAAGTAAAAATTTAGCTACCAAAAAGCATGTTTTGGAGGTCAGACAAAGCTCTCATATGCCTTCTAAAGATGTTGGTATTTTTTTCATCTTCATGACTTTGTCTCCTTATCTGTGAAATTTTATGTCTATGAAATTATTATGTGGATTGGAGGAAGGGTAAAACTCTGATTTTCGTTGGCTCCCTGTGTGAGAAACACTGGACGACATGTGCCATCTGGTCTGGGATATGGTCCAGGCGGTCTGCCGGTGCGGGAGACTGCACCGAAGAACATCCACTTTAAAGTAGCAAAATACGTTTTAAAGTTGAAGAAAATACAAGAGGGACGCGAGGGAGATCGAGTGGAATACAATTCAGCACACCATGTCCTGTATGTCCCTCTAAGTGCAGGCTGGTATGTTACAGGCTGCAGGAAGTCCCATGTCCTACGTCAACTACCATGGGGGCTGCAGAGTGTGATATGGAAAATGCATGTTTGCCAGATGTGGCCAACTTGAGTTATAACCCAGCTTGGCTACAAATGCCAATCACTTAACTTCTCTGAGCTTTGAGTTCCTCACCTGTCACTGTGAGATTTATAAGACATAAATTTACACTCATGGCACATTGTCTCTCCCTTGGTCACCAGGAGAAAGTGACCTGACAAAACTCTTCATTCTTTGTGCTGTGAACATATATTCTGATTCAATAAGGGCATCCAGAATGACCATTCTAAGCTCCTCATGGACTACTCCGATTGCCCCTGTCTATGACCCTTTTCCTGTGTCTCTCCTGTCCTCCAGGTTCATCCGCACTGATGCTTACGTACGGGCAATGACCGAGAAAAGGATCGTCATAACAGAATTCGGTACCTGTGCTTTCCCAGATCCCTGCAAGAACATATTTTCCAGGTTACTGAAACCCAGCTGCATGTTATGAAAGACATTTTATATTATTCCCCTTTTATCTTATGGTTTGTATGTTACTGGACTAAAAACTCCATTTGCTTCTGCAGGTTTTTTTCTTACTTTAGAGGAGTAGAGGTTACTGACAATGCCCTTGTTAATATCTACCCAGTGGGGGAGGATTACTATGCCTGCACAGAGACCAACTTCATCACGAAGATTAATCCCGAGACCCTGGAGACGATTAAGCAGGTAGGATACAGTGCTCAGGCGACATCACTCAAGAATTTAGAATTGCAACTTAGAAGTAAACCAGCTGTGCAATTTGGCAGACAGCACATGAGAGCCAGACTGATTTTCAAATTCTTGCTTCATCATCAACTATTAGAAATGCGACATAGTTCAAATTTTGTTTCTTCATTAGTGAAATTTTAAACTTATTATATGGATTGAAAGAAAATCTGATAAATGAATATATTCATTTACTCATTTGTGACACAAGTATTTTTTGAGTCTCCAACATGTACCAGAACTTATTCTGGGTGCAAAGGATACATCAATATGTAAGACAGCATGTCCCTGCCTTTTAGAAGATAGCATGGACCTGGCACACACTAGGTGTTCAAAAAAATTACTGCTATTAGTATTGAAAACCCTGCTGTCCATGATTAGAAATAAAGTTATATTTTAAATAAAATAGCATAGATAAAAATATGAGCAATATTAGAAAGTGATCAATTTTGCTGAGAACTTCAATGCAGCAGTCAATAACATAGATCCACATTTTTGATCAATATTTATTAAAGTGTAACTATTTGAAGGCATTGTTCTAGTCTTC
This sequence comes from Artibeus jamaicensis, assembly GCF_021234435.1. NCBI lineage: Eukaryota > Metazoa > Chordata > Mammalia > Chiroptera > Phyllostomidae > Artibeus > Artibeus jamaicensis. The sequence continues at coordinate 16,797,662 of NW_026522025.1, read as the reverse complement.
AGAAAGCTGAACATCTCAATGGAGAAATCAAACAAATGCACGAGCTAGCTCTAAGAGGACACATGATGCGATGAGTCCTTTAGGAAAAGGAGAACCTTCCACGAAAGCACAGAGAACAAAGAGATTACTTCTGGCAGAAGCTGGGGAATGCAAAGTGGCCCAGTCAAGGAGGATTAAAAAGGCTTGCATTTGAGTTAGAAGTTAAGGAAAGAAACAACTTCAATGAATTTGGAAAAAGGACATTTCAGGTAAAGAGAGTGGCATAATCAAAGGGTTAGAGGAAGGAAAATAGAGGATATGTTCATGGAAATTAAAGAATAATTCCTTTGACTAGATCAGCAACATTTCTCAATGGAGGGGCTAGTGGCATTGGGCGGGACTGTCCCACACAGTACACAGGCGCCCCTGGTCCCATCCAGTAAAGGCCAGTCATTTCCTCAATCCTTGAGGAAACCCACAACGTTCCCAGCATTTCCAATCATTCCCCCAGGGGGCGATATCACTCCCAGTTGAGAACTAGTGATCAAGCAAGGTCAGGGAGAACAGTGGGACACAGGGTAGGATAAAACTCATGTTTGAATAATGGACAAAAATTTGAAATAAGTTGCTTACCTAAAGGGAAGGTACTAAAAGTGTTTACTCAGCTCTTTGGTCTCAGCGGCGGAAGCAAGATGACGAGAGAGCCATCATGATTAAGCAAGCGCCGCAACAAGACACACATGCTATGCCGCTGCTGTGGCTCAAAGACCTACCCCCTGCCAAATTCCACCTGCACAAGTGTGGCTACCCCACCAAGCGGAAGACGAAGTGTAACTGGAGTGCCAAGGCTGAACGACGAAACACTACTGGGACTGGTCTCAGGAGGCACCTAGAAATCGTGAACCACACACTCAGGCATGGATTCCGCGAAGGAACACCACCTAAACCCAAGAGGGCAGCTGTTGCAGCGTCCAGTTCATCTGAAGGATTTCACTGACGAGTCCCACATAAATATTCTGGTGTCCAGAAGTAAAAAACAAAAGTGTTTACTCAGAAAAGTGATATAAGCAGAGCTGTGCCTCAGGATATTTAATCTGCCATGGTTAAGCTGTATGGGAGGGCAAAATAGTTAAGGAAGCTAAGAGACAGGTGGAACTCAAGACCAGAAATTTAGTGTAGTAGAAACAGAGAGGAAAAATAGTTCCAACACTGGGTCTCAATGTCATAAGCTGATTTATAACCCTCAGCAGACTTTACTAAGGCTTGGCATACTCTCAATAGCTCTTCCTTCATTTGTGATGTATGTTTGTAACCACATATGGGTATGTGTGTAGCCCACCTAGAGAAGGACCGAAGGGGACTCTGATAGTGAATTTGTATTCCAACTGCTGTGTGATTTCATTGGAAATACAAACTTCATGATATGGCTCCATGATAGACCTTGGTAGGGATCAGGTTCCATTGTGAACAGCACTGTATTTTGACTTCATATAAAAAATATATTATTAAAACTTTTTTTTGTTTACTAAGATAGCCTCCCAATCAGTACCTTTGCTTCCTGCCTGTTTTCTTTCTTTTTTTTTAATATTAAATTTTATTTAGTTACTTTTCAAGTACATTTTTTTTATCTATTTCTCCCATCCCACCCCACCCCCCCGCCCGGTCTCCCCCCTCCCTCCCATTCCCCCCCCCCCCCCCAAGTCCTCATCTCTGTGTCTTTCATACTTGTTCCTCAAAATCCCTCCCCCTTTTTCCCCTTAAGTTCCCTTCCCTCTCCCCTCTGGTCACTGCCCACTTGTTCTCTATTTCAGTGTCTTTGTTTTTTTTCTGCTTGCTTGTTTGTTTTGTTGTTTAGCTTCCTGTTAAAGGTGAGATCATATGGTATTTGTCCTTCAATGCCTGGCCTATTTCACTCAGCATAATGCTTTCCAGTTCCATCCATGTTGTTGCAAAGGGTAGTAGCTCCTTCTTTCTCTCTGCTGCATAGAATTCCATGGTGTATATGTACCACAATTTTTTGATCCATTCGTTTACTGATGGGCACCTAGGTTGCTTCCAACTCTTGGCTATTGTAAATTGTGCTGCTATGAACATTGTGGTGCATAGGTTCTTTGAAATTGATGTTTTAGGATTCTTGGGGTATAATCCTAGCAGTGGAATTGCTGGGTCAAAAGGCACTTCCTGCCTGTTTTCTTAAATATAACTTTCTTACTTCAGTAGGAGCATTTTTTTCTAAAATGCAAGTATGGATGTGTTACTCCATTTAGGGCACCCATAGTTTCCAAGATAAAATCCAAACAAGGGCCTTCATGCCTGGCCCGTTCTTACTCTCTTATTCCCTTTCCTATGCATGCCTTTCATGGCCGCCACGTTGCACGACTAGTAGTTCCCAAACAGCACGCTATTTCACAACTCTGGGCCTGCACAACAGGGTTCCCTGGAACACACTCCGTGCCATCCTTCTTTACCTGAATAACTTGGATTTCTCTTTCAAGCATTAGTTGGAGTCATCACCCTTGGGAAGCCCTGCCTAATCTCCCAGTCCGGATTAGACTTTTCTCTACAGTTAGACTTTTTTCTCTACAGACAAAGGTCTGTATGGCCTTTCTCTACAGTTACCATCTTATGCTGACCCCCCCCTTCTACACACACACACACACACACACACACACACACACACACACATCAGCTTATTGGTCTAGCATAGTGCTATCAAATAGAACTTCCTGCAATGGAGGGAGCGTTGTATGTATGCATTGTCCAAGTGCCACTGTGCATTTGAAATGTGGCTAATGTGCCCAAGAAACTGAATTTAAAGCTTTATCTACTTGTAAGTAATCTATATTTAAGTTGCTACATGTGGCTACATTGGTCAGTGCAAATCTAGACTGAACTTCTTGAAAGCAGGGACTGTCTCTTTTGCTAGACCCTGGTGCACTGTATAGCATATAATAGACGTTCAATAAGTACTTGATGAATGACTGGCAGAATGAATGAATGAATGTCTCAGCTACTACTGAAGATATTAAAAACTCCCTATGCTTTAAAAGATATTCTCCTAAACAAAGAGAAAAAATTTAGTTAGACAAATATACACTCCATCAATTATTCATTCAAAAAATGTTTACTAAGCAGGTCCCAGGCAGAAATTCTAGTGTTGATTTGTCAACATACAGCTCTGTGTCCATGAACAAGTCACCTGATTTCTCTGGGACCTCAATCTCTCCTTCTGTAAACTGAGAGTTTTGTGCCAGATTTGTGACTCTGAATTTTTTATGAGACTACAAATTGAATTAAACTGCTAAGTCCTTTCTCAAAAATATTTGCATTTAGCCCTGGCTGGTGTAGCTGGGTGGATTGAGCTCGGGCCTGAGAGCCAGGGGATCTCAGTTTGGTTCCCGGTCGGGACACATGCCTGGGTTGCAGGCCAGTTTCCAGGGGGGATGCATGGGAGGCAACCATACATTGATGTTTCTCTCCCTCTCTCCTTCCCTTCCCCTCTAAAGATGAATGAACAAAATCTTTTTAAAAATATTTGCATTTAATTTCAGGAGGTTCATGTTTCCCCTGAAAGATTTCAGGGGAAATCTGTCAAACCTATTTAGGCTGAAACTTTCTACAAAAGCCTTTCTTTGGAACAAAACCTTTCTATACTAGATGAATCCTAGGGTTCCTTACAATTCCAGTTTCCTATTCTCTGTAAGACCCTGGATTTGATGTTTAGGTTGTTCCATACAAAATTTCTGTTTTTATATAATTAAAATTATTAAGTACTAGCAACTTCATACAATTTATCTAATACAATGAAGAGGAATATAAAGAAGTCCCAGGATTCAAATTTATCATTGTTTGAGGACAACCTGCACATACAAAGGAAAAATAACTAACCTGAGCAGTGTACACCATACATCGGTTATACTGCACGGTCAGGGAAAACTCCCAGATTTCAGAGGCATGTGGGGTCAGCATGGAGGTGAGAGCAGAGCCCTGCACTAAAGGTGGGAATTCAGGCAGACTTCAAAGAGGGTAGGACCCAGAGGGATAGAAAGAAAGAGAAAGTGCACTTAGAGTGAGGGTGCAGCAGTCACAGTGAGGGTGCAGCAGTCACGGTGAGGTCAAAACTAGGGACCAAAGATGTCACATGATGCTTCTCTTACCATGGATGACCTTTACTCTCCTGCCATAGGTTGATCTTTGCAACTATGTCTCTGTCAACGGGGCCACAGCTCACCCCCACATTGAAAGTGATGGAACTGTTTATAACATTGGTAATTGCTTTGGGAAAAATTTTTCAATTGCCTACAATATTGTAAAGATCCCTCCGCTACAAGCAGGTTAGTTTACCAATTTGACTTTTCTTAAAACAAGTGTCTATATTGTATGAACGTTGCTGGAAATACAAGTGCCAGATCAGAATATCAGGGTAGCACAAAATGCACGGTTAGATTACTCTCAGATTTCAGGACAACTGCCCTACCCTTACCCTGCCAATGATGAAGGGCACGATAGCAGGAAAGGACAATACATAAAGCAAGTGGCCAAGTTCTATTGCTACATATTTCAAAGATGTAGCATATATGTGTATTTGGTCATATAAGATGTAGAATCAAGTGTAGCAAACATTTATTGAGTGCTTATTCATGATCCAGATGAAATTAAATTTTTATTCAAACATATGTATATGCATAATAGCATATACACATATATGATAGTGTACTAAGTATTTTGTGTTTATTCAATTCACAAAAGAACAAATCTACTAATTCATATTAATGCTATAGCTAAATAGTATTAATAGTAAATTAATAAATAATAGTAAAACAAAAAAGGGAGTACTCTTTATAGAAGTCTACATTCATTCTCCATTCATTGCCATATATTTGATAACCATCTTGATGACAGAAATTATTTGAATATATATAGGTTTTTGTTTAGTATTGCTTAGTATAGTTCTCAAAGTATAGTTCCATTGGCAGCATATCCTGGGAACCTGTTAGAAATATGAATCTTGAGCTCCACTCAAAGCCAACTGAATCAATAATTCTGGGAGTGGGCCCACTATGAGTATTTCAAGAAGCTCTTTATGTGATTTTGATACACGCTAAGGTTTTGAAGATGAGGTACTTAGTAGTAAATAAACTTTACTGGGCATAAGAATTACTGTGCGATGCTATTGACACAAATCCACCTATACTATACTCTGTTGGCAGTTTAAGAAGTTGTTAAAGGTATTGTGACCATATTAAAGCTTTGCCTTAATTCCTTAAGAAGCCACCTCCCATGGTAAGATGTGCCCCCACTGTGCTTTGCCTGCCATAGTGCTGTTAGAGTGGGCTTTTCCAAAGCTGCACAGAGTCTGCATTCTCCCAGATGATTGCAGCTTTTCATGAAACTTCACTGAGAAATGCCAATGCCTAAGAAAATTAACATAAGTTCTGAAAAATCAAAATCTGAAAATGTATTTCTTCACTTGCATAAGCTGTTCTAAGTGTTTTGTATTAAAAAATAATAATAATGATTTTTAAAAGGCTGTTCCAAAGCCTTTTAAAACCACTTTATTTCAGACAAGGAAGATCCAATAAGCAAGTCAGAGATCGTTGTACAATTCCCCTGCAGTGACCGATTCAAGCCATCTTACGTCCATAGGTAATCTGGAAGGCCTGCTATGAATCTTCAGGAAAACTTTATATTAAAGATACGTCTACTTTTTATATCAATACTGATCAGCCTCTCACACAAACCTAAATGTAAATGCAATTAATTTCACATAGGCATTGTTGATTCACATAACCGAGCATACTTCAGGTATACACATTTCTTTGCGGTTTGAGAACATGTCCATTCCATTTACAAGCCCATTTGTGTTTTTGAACAGTTTTGGTTTGACTCCCAACTACATTGTTTTTGTGGAGACACCAGTCAAAATTAACCTGTTCAAGTTCCTTTCTTCATGGACTCTTTGGGGCACCAACTACATGGATTGCTTTGAGTCCAGTGAAACCATGGGGGTAAGTCTTACATTTATTGGTCAGATTTGTGATCTTGAGGAAGTGAGTTTCATCATGCTCACTTTTTCCTTTTAAATGCATCAAAATAGTTTTCTCATTTTCAAGGTTTGGCTTCATATTGCTGACAAAAAAAAAAGAAAGTATCTCAATCACAAATACAGGACGTCTCCTTTTAACCTTTTCCATCACATCAACACCTACGAAGACGAGGAGTTTCTGATTGTCGATCTCTGTTGCTGGAAAGGGTAAGAAAAGACAGTGGATAAATGTTACATCTCTACTTGCTCCTGGAAATTAGGGGCCCTTTTCAGAAACGACGTTTTCAATATTTAACCTGAATTAGGTTCTAAAATGCAAGAAGTATGCTTCTCTTGCAGGATATCACTGAAAAAGCTGTAGAGAGTTTGAGCAATCAGAAACACAAACTGACCTTCAAAACCATGCTTAATAATTCAAAACTGATCATGCACGCACATAAACCAGAACTAAAAAGATAAGGTTCCATAACCTGATAAGCGACTTTAAACTCAACTTACTTAACTCGACAAGATCCCTTGGGCAGCCTTGAACTCCACCCACTCTGGGTTTAGGAAAAAGAGGCCTGCTTTCTTCCAATTAGCCAGATTATTAAAGACAGCAGCCCCTAAAGACACAGACAAAATAGTAATTGAGAAGCAGAAGCTTCCATTATTTAAATATATCTATGAGGCAGTTTGTTTTTGTTTGTTTTTTATCCAGTGTGGGCAAGAAGAAATGGGTTTAGTATGCCTGGGTCATTAGCAGTTTCTTGGTTGAGGAATAAAGAAGAGGCAGGCATGTGTGCTTTTAAATATCTTGTATCATCTCTGTAAAATTATTTGTAATTCTGTGTGCTATGTTTGACCTCTCATTTTTTGCAGGTTTGAATTTGTTTATAACTACTTATATTTAGCCAATTTACGTGAGAACTGGGAAGAGGTGAAGAAAAATGCCAGAAAGGCCCCCCAGCCTGAAGTCAGGAGATATGTGCTCCCTTTGACTATTGACAAGGTAGCCATTCTCTACGCATATTTCAGATATAATCAGAAGATTTCATCTCTCCCAGGATTTGTTCTCCTGCTTTATGTTCATACATACAGTCCTGACATTTCAGAGCTGGAAAGAGCTTTAAAAATAAACTAATCCAACTGCCTGCATTTCACCATTGAGAAAACTGAAGCTCACAAGAGTGATAGGACTTAGCAAAAGCCCCCTGCAGCAGAGCAAGAATGAAAGCCAGATTTACGATCTGTGTAAGTCGTTCATTTAGAAATTATCTTTAAAATATACTTTCTCAGTGAATAGTGTAGACCACTTATTCGCAGAAAATTTTGCCAATAATATAAATAATTTAATTTAAATGATTTGAAATTCTAGAGAGGTATAGCATCAAAAAGTAGAGAAATCAGCCCATTATTTTGATTATCTAGAAATCTTCTAAAAATATTACTAGAGGATAAAAATTATTAATAGCCTTAAACTGTCATCTTTTTGTTTCCACTTCTTCTCTTTAATCAGACATGATCTTTTTAGACTCTCAGAGTAATGTCAAGAATTTTTAGTGTGATGGAAATGCCAGCCAAAATCAAAAATATATACATATATATATATATATATACGATTTTCACAATCAGTACATAAATATGTACTCTCATTTGTGTATGTATGAATATATACATAAAAGTAGTAGAAGCAGCTACAAGGAATATAAAACATTGTATCCAAAGCTTAGATCAGATGTAACAGAAATAAACCCAATTTAGAGCCAGACATTGCTGCTTTTAGGCAAGCTTTTAAGCTCTATGAAGAATGAGAGAGAGGGAGGAGATTAGTGTGGGACATTGCAGTTAGATGAACAAGTTTCTACAGAGGCAGGAAGGAAGGTTTTTTTAAAGCAAAACTTCATATGGAAATGTAAAGTAGTTGATAGATTCATTCAGAGCATAGGGGAGATGTACATTGGGCAAGGGGACTGGAAAGATAGGTTGGAATGCTGTTGTATGGGGCTTTATAGCCTTTGGATATTATATAAATGATAAGAAGCCACTGAAGCATTTGAAGTGTGTGTGTCAGGAGGGGTGACATAATCGAATCTATGTTTTAGAAAGGTTACTCTAGTGCATCATAGAGAATAGTTTGGAAGGTGGAGAGTCTACAAGCTAAAAGCTCTGTTAGATGACTAATATTATAGGGCAAAGAAAAGAGGATAAATGTCTAAATGAAGAAAATGGGGACTGAGAGATAAAGGAAGGTGCAATGTTGAGAAATATTTAGGAGGTAACATCATCAGGAGTCTGATTGCAGGTCAGGGCTTAGGGAAAGAGGAAGGAGCTGCAGACAACTGATTTCTGCCTTGAGCAGTTGAGTGGATGCTGGTACAATTGGCTAACTGGGGACACAGGTCTAGGAGGAGTTTGTTTACAGGAAAAAGAGTGATTTATTTTATACTTGCTGAGGTTAAGGTACCAAATGGCCATCCCAGCATAAATGCTCCCTGGGCAGCTGGTGTATATGAATCTGGGGCACAGAAGAGAAATCATGGTGAGATATCGGTCTTGGTACCTTAAACACTCTGATTTTTCCACTATGTCTTTCTCTCTCTCCACATACCAATCTCCACATATCAGTCTCTCCACATTTCAAAAAGAAGAAAAAGGATTTATTTAAATGCGTAGTCATCATTGCCTGAAGAAAACCCAGCCCATTATAGAATGGGTAAATTCTGTGATAATGAAAAATGTCTAATATCACCCTGGATGCTGCCTTCTCTTTCTTCCAATAGTTATTATCACTATAACACCATGTTGTACCAATCGTTTCCGTTGGTACATTAATAGGATATACTTTTTGTTCTCATGGAACTCATTACCTAGTGTAGTAGGGTGAAGAAGGGTGATTCAGTAATGATAATGCATATCTGCACAAGATGAGCATGGTGTTTATTACTTTTGTTATTTTTTTTTAATTTTTTTTTTTTAGATTTTATTTATTTATCTTTAGAGAGGAAGGGAAGGAGAGAAACATCAATGTATGGTTGCCTTTCGTGCGTCCCTTGCTGGGAAGTGGCCTGCAGGGAACCAGCCTGCAACCCAGGCCTGTGCCCTGACTGGGAATTGAACCGCAATTGTCTGGTTCACAGTCCCACACTCAATCCACTGAGCTACACCAGCCAGGGAAACTTTTGTTATTTAGAGAATGAAGCAGCCACAGTTATTTGGGGGAGATTCACACATCTCAGTCATTGGCAGTATTTTGTCAGAAGAGATGGGATCAAAACAGACCAGTTGAAGAGAGGAAGAATCGCTTGAGGAAAGACAGAAGTGGGAGAGGGTGGAAAAGCTGAGGGATTTGTGACACAAATCAGGATTCGAAGAAAAGAACTGATAGTTATTGGCATTGAAATGATGATCAAATATAAGAACAAACAGATGAGAATGTGAGCAGTAAAAAAAATCATACTTTAAGTTTTCTAAAAGAAACACAAATTTCTTTATCTGAAAAGTGAGAAATTTGACAGCCAGGAAATGCTGACAGAAAAGAAATATGGCCAAGAACAAAAGTTTGGGAAACATCCGGGGACAGAGAGTAGTACAAAAAGAGGAGCCAGAAGAAGAAAGAGAAAAAGTCACCAAAAAGCCCTAGTTACGTCTAAGAGAAGGCGATGCCAACGGACAGGGCAATCAAGGGTTTTGTGGGTACCCACAGCTACTGGCAAGGAGAAAAGGAGAAAGACTGAGAACAAAACACCAGGCTTAGTGATCTCCAGGGGAGAAAGTAAGAGCAGCAGAAATCAGGTTTTATGGCACTAAAGGCGAGCAATTGGTGAGAATGAGGGAGTAGGTACCAGAGTCTGTACTTTTAAAAGTTTGGCAGTGAGAAAATATAGGCCATAAATTAGGGGAGGGAAAGATAATAAACAGACTGAGGGAAGAACTAAAAAGAGAAGAGACTCTAAGATGACTGAAGCTTCTAATTTGTTGATTAAGAAAATGGTAATAGCTTTACATATATCTTTATTATTTTTGAATGGCACACTCAAATGGTCAAAAATCAAAACAATATGAAAAGGTCTACGCTGAGAAGTTTCACTCGATCTCTATCAGCACCTACTTCATTCCATTTTCCTCCACTACTGTGCATAACTTTTAATGTCTTTACTTCTCCTTTGTTTATGCAAATATAAAAATACATATATATAATTATTATTTCACGTTCTCTTATGCAAAAAGTAACTTTCTATATCCACTGTTTTGTTCCTTACTTTTTTCATTTCACAATGTACACTGAAGATCTCGCTGTTTTCAACTGCAGTGTCCCTTTTGTGAGCATCCCTCGCTGCTAAGCAGCAGAGCTGTTTCTACAGATAACGTCCCAAGGAACACCTCCGTGCGTGTGCTGCTTCATACCTGTACAGCTCTATTCCCAGAAGTGAGATTGCTGGGTCAAAGGATGAATGCATCTCTTAAAAAAAAAGTAGGGAAAGAGTCAATAGCAACATACAGCTTTTTGAGGAGTTATGGATTTCTTACATTAAAAACCTAATTTAATAATAGAAATAATAAGATAGAACAGGATAACACAATTAAACTTACAATCACACATGCAGTAAGTTACACATGGACTTCTGAACTTACTGTGTGCAGACATAATATGTTTACATGCACACACGACCCTCTTCTTCCCGACATGACCAACGGGTGCATTTCGCAAAATCTCACAAAATCCCTTCCTCTATTTGCTCCTCACCTCTAATCCACTTCCCTATCCTGAAAATCCTCCACCATTTCCTTTTGATTCATAATATACCATCATCCTCTTCTCCAAATGTCCCCTCCACCCTCTTTCTTTTATAAAAATCTGACTCCCAAGGCCACTGTTCTCTTCAGCACCAGGGGAGGCCGTCTCTCCTCCTACGGCCCTTGTACTGCCGGGCCCAGAACTGGGGTAGGTGTCCTCCTTGTTCCACTTTGCTGCTTTCTGACCGTTGTTCCTTCCATCCATGCTTAAAATCTCCCCATTTTAATTTGATTTTAGCTCAACCTGTAGCCAAGTGGTATGTACACATATGTGTATATACACTTCTCATTATTGTGACCTATTAACCACTACTCCCCCTCTTTCTGGCTCAAGGCCACACTTCCCAGATAGACTCCTGGATCTGTCATTTCAAGATACACATCAGGGGTGATTCTTCCAACATCCTGGCCTTTCGTTTCCTTGACTTTTCTACTGATGCTATCTTCCATTCTTTCTCAGCCACTCCTTCACCATAAGCACGCCTTTGATGTGGGTATTACCTATGACTTCTATGTGCTTCATTCATAATCTTAGATTCATACTTGAAACATTCTGACAACCATGTCTTACCTTTCAAGATCACTTGCTTTACTGCAGTTCCCACCAGGAACTTCAATCTCTTACCTTCTTACAATCTCTCACTCCCTTGAGGACTTATCCTTCCTTCCCTACTCAATTAAAATTCCATGGTCAATAATTATAATGATACTCTTATATATAGATCCTTATTTCTTGGGCCTCTTTCTTATTTTATCAAACTCATTTGTCAAAAACACAAGTCTAGTTAAATCAAACTCTTAACCCACTTCATGTACCCCTGAGGCTGAAATTAAGTGTTAAAAACACACGATAGTGTTAATTGGTCTGTTTTTAAATACTTGACCACAAATCATACCACTCATTTCCCAGCTCCATTTATTCTCCCATGTTCCTAGTTAAATATTTCACACCCTCCTCTCTTCAAACTTCTAACACCTCCCACCTCCGCACTCATTTTCAGCTGACAGCTCTGCTTCCTATTTCACTGATACAAATGAGAGAAATTAGCAAAGAACGTAGATTTCTGCCACATCTACCCACCCACCAGCATCTGTACTCATATTGAATTATCCATCGTCTTACCCAGAACTACTCGTTCCTATCCTCGCTCACCCACTCAGAGGACATCACTCTAGCAGCTCTCCCCCCGCTTTTCAGTATTATTGCTCTTCTCCCCCTTTCACTGGATCACCTCTATCATGCTGTTATGTTGCCCTCTTACAAAATTGACTCTCTTGTCCCCACCAGCTACCCCCTCATTTATCTTTTTGTAGACCTCTTAATGTTGGGGGACACCAGAACTAAGCCTTTTGTCTTATCCATAAATTCCCTCCCTTTCTAAAGACTCATGCTATAAAGCACCCCACATATATATATATATACGTTTTCAACTTTCCTTTTAACTTGGGGGTCATATATGCTGCTGCCAACTCCATGTTTCCACTAGACATCATAGTTTAATAAGACAAAACCTAAGTTTCCCCTCTTCCCCACCAAGAATTTTACCCACCTTCAGTAGTTCCCATCTGTTTTGTGGCAATCTTTAATAGCTCAGGGCAGACACCTTGGAGTCATCCTTAACTCTTCTGTTAATTTCATTCCTCTTCCCACCCCACATCCTACGTATGAGGAAGTCCTCTGGGCTCCATCTTCCACTTCTCACTGACTCCATCCAGTGTTATTGGCCTAGTTTGAACCAGTGTTTTCTTTTGACCAGATGACTGCAAAACAAACTGGTTTCCCTGAGTCTACTCTCGCATCCCCACTCCTCCCCAATCTCAGCAGAGCAGTCAGAACACTGCTAACTTCCTCATCTCCTACAAGTTTTTCTCAAATGCCACCTTTTCAAAGAGGCCCACCCTGACCACCTATTAAAATTACAGCTCACTTCTGGTCCCCCTTACTCTGCTCTATTTGTTCTCCCCATATTTATGACATTTTATACAATTTTCTATTAATTATATTTATTGCTTATATCCCCAAAGTGGAATGTAAGCTTCATGAGGAGAGGGGACAGTATTCTTTGAACTATCCCAAATACCTAGATAGATTCTAGCACAATACATGTATTGAAGTATTCGATACAGGTATTACTAAATGAACATATTCTTAGAAAGAGGGTTCATGGTGTTTATTTCTTTTTCATAAGTCATCCAAAAAATCATGTGGGTGTGGGGCAGGGAACGGATCTTAGAAACATCTGTTTTTCCTATTTGCTACTTTTTAACAAAAGAACTAAAATGCTGTTCAAATAAGATCAAGACATACCCTAAGTATAATAAAGATGAACACTGTAAATGGGTCCCTAAGGGGTTGAAGCCTTTGTTGTTCTGTAGGAAAATGCTTTCCTATTGTTTTCCGGAGGCCCTTGCTCAGAGGCCTTTTTCTTTAAGGACAATCTCATTTCACAGAAGAGAAGATTAAAGGCCTAACAGGTTTTGTGACTTTCCCACCAACACAGGCCCAGACGGCTTTCCCCGTGTGCACCTGGGCTTTCCTTTCCAGAGTTTCTGGCACTGCTCCTTCTACATGTCAACTTAGGAAATAAAAAACGCAGGAGACAAACCAAGGGAAGGCTGCAATTATAGTTACTAATGTTTCTGCCCTGCTCGCTGAGGTTTCTGTTGTCCTCTTTCTCAGGCTGACACAGGCAAGAATTTAGTCACACTCCCCAACACAACTGCCACTGCAATTCTGTGCAGCGACGAGACCATCTGGCTGGAACCTGAGGTTCTCTTTTCAGGGCCTCGCCAAGGTGAGAGGATGGAGAGAAAAGCCTGGCATGAGAGGGTACAAAATGTTCCATTCAAAGAAATGAACTGGGTTTTCCTAAGCATGTGCTTTGTTTTGTAGCATTTGAGTTTCCTCAGATCAATTACCAGAAGTATGGTGGGAAACCTTATACTTACGCATATGGACTTGGCTTGAATCACTTTGTTCCAGACAGGGTAATTAACCCATCCTCCTGGTATTAGAACAGTACTTTAAGTCATATGCTAGTCAAGTAAAGCATAAGGACAGATTGATGGATTGATTGATTTTTCTTTCTTAACAAACAGCTCTGTAAGTTGAATGTCAAAACTAAAGAAAATTGGGTATGGCAAGAAGCTGATTCATATCCATCAGAACCCATCTTTGTTGCTCACCCAGATGCCTTGGAGGAAGATGATGGTAATGAATGCATTACATGTGTCCGAATGTCCTCTTTTTACCGGAGTTCATGTAGTTAGTTCACTAGGAGGGCAGTCACATAATTATTCCCTAACATTCAGAAACAACCCTTAGTATTACTGAATGCAAACTTAATTTGAAAATAAGTTTCACCCTGGCTGGTGTAGCTCAGTGGATTGAGTGCAGGCCTGTGAACTGAGGGATTGTGGTTCGATTTCCAGTCAGGGCACATGCCTGGGTCCCAGTGAGGGACACACAAGAGGCAACCATACATTGATATTTCTCTCCCTCTCTCCTTTCCTTCCCCTCTAAAGATAAATGAATAAAATCTTTAAAAAAAAGTTTCATCTTGTGGTTGGATCTTCTGGATCACTAGTGGAAAAAATGCCAAAGCACCAGCTGGTGTCCTGATGGAACACCAATGTCTGCTCTAGATGAAGGAGGGAAGGAGGAGGAAACAACAGCATGAAGTCTTAAGTGTTTGCCTTTCTCGACTTAGATACATTTACAAAAAAGAATACAGTTCTAAGGGAAGTGTACTCAGATAGATCAAAGAGAATGAGACTGTGGCTTTGTGGCTCTAGTTTTGTCTCTTTAGAGACAAAGCTGGGGCCAGAAAGAGACCCAGAGATATTGCCTGTACAACAGCAACTCAATTATAAAACATCAGTCTTAGTGAACTACTGATTAGCTGGGATTAAAATATAGGAAACCACAGAGGAATGAATAAAATGAAGAATTGTGGAGGCATTTCATGCTAAATGATTTTACAGCCCATCCAGTCAAAACTTCAAAAGCTTTGTTCTCATTTTGTTTGATGGGGGTAAACTTCCAGCTAAGTCTTAGAAATTATAGAAATAATATACATTACTGTTGTCACAATCTTTTAGTATACACATTTTTCATTTGTCACAAGACTTTTTCTGCCATGGGTAGAGCAAATGGTATATTTTATGTTACTGATAAGAACACAGATCAACTCATTCAATATGGACTTAATGAACACCTCCTAAGTTCTATCACTGTAGCAGGCTACCAGGATGTACAGTGGGCAAAACAGATGGTCACGCCCTTCCTAGAACTTACAGCCTAGCGGACATGAAGAGTTTAAAAGGCCTTGTTAGGATGATCTCACAGTGGGGTAGCTGAAGAGTCAAAAATCTAAATATCAAGTCATATGTTCTTTTTTACTTGCCAGTGTAATCCTCCTGTATTATTTCAGTGTCATTTAATCTATGTCCCTGGACACTTTAAAAAAATCAACATTGCCTTATTTACTTCTGATTAACAGGTGTGGTTCTGAGTGTGGTGGTGAGTCCCGGAGCAGGACAAAAGCCCGCTTACCTCCTGATTCTGAATGCCAAGGACCTGAGTGAAATTGCCAGGGCTGAAGTGGAGATCAACATCCCTGTCACCTTTCATGGACTGTTCAAAAAATCCTGAGCACATTCTAGCAAGACATGTTTCTGATGACAAAACCAAGAAAAACACAGTCAGGTCTGCTGTCTGGGTCTGTTCAGTGTTAGCCTGATATCTTATATGGTTTTAACTTGCATATGCACACTGTTTAGCAATGTTTTACAGAAAGCACAGAACTGAGCAAGCAATTCCTTCTAAAATAAAGTATGTGTTTAGAAAATCAGACTTTCTCTGTGAGGCAGACCATAACCAAAAAACTCCTTATATAGTTAGCAATCAAATAGAACATGAATGAGCATTTATTAAACTTTTTTATTCCTATTATAGAGGTGTATTTTAGGTACCTATCTGCCACAATAATTTTTTTAACATTTAAAAGCCAGAGTCATCAACACCTGAATGCAGCTTTGCTGACTCAAGGCAGTATCGTGCAAAAGGCTTAATTATTAAATGTCAAACCAAACCAGGGATAATCATTTAAGAGTAATCATTGTAATTGTGTGTGTGTGTGTGTGTATATATATATATATACACAAAGGTTCTCAAGCTTTATGAACTTTAACATCTCCATTTAATATAGGCAATTACTATTATTTCTGAATTTACAATGAGGAAAACTCTAATCAGCTGAGGGCACTCCACCAAATAAAATGTCAGAGATCGTTCCCTATTAAAAGCTCATATAACCTCAAAGCAATTACATATAGTAGTGATTTTAATGTTTTGAAAAACAAAGCATAAAATACTTAAAATTTAATTTCTACTTAAAATCGGAGTATGGGATAATGGTGGGGAGTTATGTACTTTGTGGTCTCTTCTGCTTAATTGTATGTAAGCACTTTGAAATCACCTGACTGAAGAGAGAGAAAATATTAAATCATCAGTATTCAGCATTCAGATATGAATTCATTTTAAGCACTTTTGTTTTTAATTTTTTTCTCTTCCATGCTGTATGTTAAAAAATGGAGGTTGACAAAAATTTCTGTTCTATAGCTTAATCTGAGTGTCTATTTTATGCTCAAAATTATTACATGTGGCTGTATTTAAGATGATGGGCATTGTGTTTGACTATATAAAAACAGCCTGAAGGGACAGGCGACCAGGGCACTTGATGTATCCACTTGATTTCTTTATTTAGATAAAATGCAAAAATCCATTTTTTAAATTATACTCATTTACTTTTCAAAGGAAATCTAAAATTACAGAAGAGTGGGAATTATAAATTAAAATCATGCAGCGCTCATCTAAGCTCAACTACTATTAAAATGTGGGTATTTGTTTTTTCCATCATTATCCTCCTTGTGGATTTTTAATGTAATCATTATTTCTTTGTGGGTAATGCCCAAATACAACTAGAAATCTCAAGGAAGAAAAGAGAATAACACAGAATAGGTAACTACATAAACATTATGTAATGTAGGTAATGTACATAAGGTAGTGTACATTACTTAACAATAAGTAATGTACATAAACATTTATATCTCTAGACATGGAGCATGAACATAATTCCACAAAGAAAGCTGTTTATCCATTTCTTTTAAAAAGGCAGAAAATAAATTACCAACATACACTAAGTTTTATCTTATTAAAGAGTCTAAATTTAAGAGAACTCCTAAAACCTGTACTTCCTATACTTCCCAATCATTCTTTGCCTACTTTCTATTTATTTTCTATAAGCAAGTCCTGTAATTTGGTTTGTCTATCTCACCTCCTGCTTGTTGTAGGACCTCATTCTGAGCACTGTGCTCTGTGGAGATCATGAAGAAGAGAGAAGGGCAGATCTGACCAAAACAACATTCTACCAACACCATTGCACCAAGATGGACACTCTATATATAATCATTGCTAAGACTATACAAGAAGCTTAGGAGCTGCTTTTCAAGTCCAACAATGGAATGTATGTTTAAAAAAAAACTTAAAATAAGAAAGATTTCAGTCAAGCAAGAGGAAGTAACTTGAAAAGTCATACTGAAAAAAATTAAGGAATCTGCTTTCTAAAATCCAGAGCTACCCACTTAAGAGAATCTAAATAACAATGTGACATTTATAAACAAATCTGTTTCAAGGGAAAATTTTAATTGAATTAAAACAAGTAAAACTGCTCATAAGTATTTACTTTTAAAAATAAGTTGCTTAGAGTCCATTTTTTTTCCATCTTGGGCACCTTATATTTATCACAGCCAAGAGAAAAGGATAATAAAACCCTTAACAATATCAAAAGGTGATTAATGACTGATAATTACTTCATGGCAAACAATCTAGGCAGACTCCCTATACTATATTCTAAATAGAAAAGACTAACAGAAAACAAAGACAACCTACCTTGTGCTCAAATAATTCTGTGGCAGTTATACCACCATCCCACACTCTGACTCAAGAATAAAATGTCATGCTTTCTTCTACAAACCAGGTACAAATGATCAGTGATTAGGATTATAGAGAAAATATCCCCTAAGGAATTCCCTATGGAAAACCAAATCTCACAAGATTCAGTCTCAAGGGGAAAACAATCTCAGAAACACAGGAAGAAAGAAAATTTTCATTTATTGAGTGCCTTCTAATTTCACAGAAAAGTGGAAATTACATCGAATCCTACACCTATCATGATGGTATTTTCACCATTTTGAAGAAGAGGAAAGGGAGGCTAAGTTACTTTTCTAACAAGTAGAAACACTTACTAGGTATAGTTCCCCCACTAAAATTTAGGTTTCTGATAAATTTTTAAATATTCTGACTAATTTAAAATTTCATTTCAAATCCAACCACTGTCATATACTACTTACTCATAAAGTCTGAATACTAACAAAATCTTCAACTATTCACTAACTCTTACTATTGATTAGTAAGCCAAAACATTTCTTGAATGATACTGACCATGTACCAAGCATTTATTATGCAAGGGATTCCACTAATTATTCTGTATTAAATTCTGTGTATAGATTTAATGACTTGATTTTGCAGGTAAGGAAAACAAAGCTCAAAAAAGTTAAATAACTTGGCCAAGTTTATATAAGAATGAGGATCAGATTGCATATACCATCTGTATCTGTTGGACACTGTGAACTACTACTTTGAGGTAGTTCACAATTTCAGCATTAGATCACTGCATTCCTTTTGATGACATCTTAAAGGGCTAGGTTTTCAGCAGTTGCTGTTAAAATGCAAGTACCATGTAAAAATTAATGTGGAACACAAAATGATAAATGGCTGTGTCCAATCTGATTCCAAAGTTTGAGAAGTTCTGCAATGTCCAAAGGCACCAGGCTGTTAGAACAAAGACATGTATTATGCCATTTGGATTTAACTATGTAATAAACACAGGTGTCAGGCATTTCTTTTGTAGTGACATAAAAAAGTTACTGAGATGTTAAGGGCTTTGTGAACCAAGAAAATTTGAGAATCTCTGTTTAAAACTCTGGTTTTTTTAACTTAATAGGTAAAATTCTAGCCTCACTGGACCACAGTTTGGAGTACTGTGATTTAAGTAACTTCATATTTTGACTTTAGAGAAAATAATTTTATATCAATTATTATATTAAAGTAACATGAAAGAGCTTTACTTAACTTTTAAAAAAGATGAAGGAATCATATGTAATATTTTAATGACTAGTCTGTTTATGGATATTTCTTATTCTAATATTTCCATAGTATTATATTACATGAACAATAAAATATGTTTAAGAGGCTACCAACAAAAATCTCAGAACTCACTGTTTTTCAACTTCCTTTAACATGGATTCGTCCACAGACATATCTTCATCTCCTTTCAGAAGGTAAGCAAAGGGGTATCTCTCAACTACAAAAGAAACATTAGCATTGGCCTATAGGAATAAGAATTCAGAATCAAAAATATCTCCCCCACTAAAAAAGAAAAAGAAAGAAACAGGAATTTCCAGCCAAGATGGAGGCATAGGTAGACACACTTTGCCTCCTTGTACAACCAAAGGACAACAAATTTAAAAATAAAAAACAACCAGAACTGCCAGAAAATCAAATTGTTTGAAAATCCAACAACCAAGTAGTTAAAAAAGAAACATTCATCCAGATTGGTAGGAGGGGCAGAAATGAGCACCTGGGGTGGAGAGGACTCATGGCAACACAACACTGGAGGACTAGGCAGTCTCACATTGGCATGTGGATAACCAGGAGGAACAACCGTGGAGCAAGAGAGATAGCATAACCCAGGGTTCCAGCATGGGGAAATAAAGCCCCAAAAACCTCTGACTGAAAAAACCTGTGGGGGCTTAGGCAGCAGGGGAAACTCTCAGCCTCACAGGAGAGTCCGTTGAAGAGACCCACAGGGTCCTAAAATATACACAAACCCACCCACCTGGGAATCTGCACCAGAAGGGCCCAATTTGATTGTGGGTAGAAGGGGAAGTGACTGAAAGCTGGCTGAAAGCTGAGCAAGCAGCATGTTCCCTCTCTGACCCCTCCTGCACATATAATGCAACCACATAGCAACATGGGTTGCCCCGCCCTGGAGAATACCTAAGGCTCCTCCCCTTACTATGTAACAGGCACACCAAGATGAAAAAAAATATGGCACAAATGAAAAAAACAGATCAAAGTTCCAGAAAAAAAATACAAGTAAGCGATGAAGAGATAGCCAACATATCAGATGTATAGTTCAAAACACTGGCAATCAGGATGCTCACAGAAATGGTTGAGTATTATCCCAAAATAGAAGAAAAAGTGAAAGCTATGAAAAGTGAAATAAAGGAAAATGTACAGGAACCAAACAGTGAAGGGAAGGAAACTGGGATTCAAATCAATAACTTGGACCAGAAAGGAGAAATAAATATTCAACTGGAACAGAATGAAGAAACATGGATTTAAAAAAATTAGGAGAAGCTTAGGAACCTTAGGGACAACTTTAAATGTTCCAACATTCAAATCATAGGAGTGCCAGAAGAGGAAGAACAAGAATTTGAAAACTTATTTGAAAAAATAATGGAGAATTTCCCCAATCTGGCTAAAGAAATAGACTTCCAGGAAGTCCAGGAAGCTCAGAGAGTCCCAAAGAAGTTGGACCCAAGGAGGAACACACCAAGGCACATCATAACTACATTACCCAAAATTGAAGATAAGGAGAAAATCTTAAAAGCAGTGAGAGAAATGGAGAGAGTTACCTACAAAGGAGTACCCATAAGACTGTCAGTTGATTTCTCAAAAGAAAACTTGCAGGCAAGAAGGGGCTGGAAAGAAGTATTTCAAGTCATGAAAGGCAAAGACTAACACCCAAAACTACTCTATCCAGCAAAGCTGGATTTGGAATCCAGTTTTGGATTATTCTATCCAGCAAAGCTATCATTTAGAATGGAAGGGCAGATAAATTGCTTCTCAGATAAAGTCAAGTTAAAAGACTTCATCATTACCAAGCCCTTATTATATTAAATGTTATCTAAGAAACAGAAGAAAATAAAAAATACAAACAGTAAAATGACAACAAACTCACAACTATCAACAACTGAACTAAAAAAACAAACAAACTAATCAAACAACTAGAACAGGAACAGAATCACAGAAATGGAGATCACATGGAGGTTATCAGTGTGGAGGGGGGAGGATGGGGGAAAAGGTACAGGGAATAAGAAGCATAAGTGGTAGGTACAAAATAGGCAGGGGAAGGTTAAGAATAGTATGGGAAATGGAGAAGCCAAATAACTTATATGCATAACCCATGGACATGAAGTAAGGTGGGGGAATGATGGTGGGATGGTGGGTATAGGGAAGAGGGGAATAAAGGGGAGAAATAAATGAGACAACTGTAATGGCATAATCAATAAAATACATTTTTAAAAATCAAGTTTTATAAAATAGCTCAGAATAATATTTGAAAAAATTCCAGCACCTACCTAGAGTCAACTCTGGAATTTTATGGAAGATACAAAATAAGAACTGAGTAAAGAAATATACTACATCCTAAAAAGAAGATTCAACTTGAAAAACTGGTTCAAAACTTCATCTGGGGGAAAAGATATTGAAGAACAGCCTAAATATTACACAGAAGAGTAAAAGGAAGAGGAGAAGACAGAAGGAGGAGGCAGAAATAGATGAGGAAGAGGAGGAAAAAAGAAAAAAAGAAGAGAAGGATGAAGGAGGGAAGCAAGGGAAGGTAGAGGAGACAAGAAGGGGAAGAAGAGAAGGGAAAGAGGAAAAGAAAGCGATTTGAAGAGGAGAGAGTGGAGTGAGGAGAAAATGTGTCCTATTAGATATCAAAATATACCAAAAAAGTCAATAATAATTAAAACTATGTGGTATCCAGTTATTGATAGAGAAATGGATCAAGGGAGTTGAACAGATAGTTCAGAAATTCCTATTTAAAAGTAGATAAAAGTAGTACTTCAAATCAGTGGAAAATGTTCCTATCTTTTGAGAAAAAAGAATATCAATTTCTACATCCTATAATACAAAAAATTCTGGATGGATTAAATATCACAAAGAAAAAAATTTATTTTTATAATACCAGAATAAGGGCTTTTCTATATATGACAAACTCCAGAAATCAAACAATAAGAAAGAGAGAGAGAGAGAAAGAGAGAGAGGAAGGAAGGAGGGAAGGAAGGAATGAATTTGAGGGCATAAAAAAATACTTTTACAGGTGAAAAATACCATAAATGAGTTTTTTTAATGAGCACATGGTAATATTTGTAGACTATAACAAACCAGCAGTTAATATCCGAATTATACAAAAAGTTCCTGTGAATCAACGAATAACAATCAAAATGAACTAATAGATGAGTGGACAAAAGTATAAATATATACTCTATGGGATAAAAATGGAGGTATCTAATAAACATATGAAACCTTATTTCAATATAAAAAATGATTTTAAAATCATAATATACCAGTGGGGCTTTCATTGCACTTAAAAGTTCAGAAAATAAAAAGATTAATAACGTCCAGTGTCAGTAAAGAAGGAAAAAAGTTGGCACTCTTCTTTAGATAGGGATGCATATTTATTTGTACAATGTGTTAGGGGACAATTTTGTACTATCTACTAGTAAAATTTGTTATTTTTTATATTAATTTCATTTTTCATGGAGATATGGCATATATACTCTAAAGCATGTAAAGTGTACTAATATAAATGATGCAATTTCATGATTTTTATTGACATAAAATATCATGTAACCAGCACCAAGATGAAGGTAGGCAATTCTTGTTGTTACAGATTAGTTTTGCCTGTTTTAAAAAAACTGAACAGTTCATATTTTTTCAGTCTGATTACTTTCAATACCATGTCCGTAAGATTCTCCACATAGGTGAGTGTATCTGTAGTACAAATTCTTTGTCAATTTCCAGTTGATAAACATTTATTGATACATTATTTCTAGTTTAGGGCTGTTGAGAATAAAGCTATTGTGAACACTCTTCTACATGTTTTAGTGAACATATATATTCAATGCTCGATTTCTGGGGCATAGAATATATTTAGGTTTAATAAATATTTCCAAACAGTTTTCCAAAGTGCTGTAGCAATTTACACTCCCATGAGCAATGTAAGAGAGTTTGGCCAGAATGTATCCTTCCCAACATTTGTTATTACCAGTCTTTTTCATTTTAGCCATTCCCAAGGGGGTGTAATAATATTTCTTTGTGGCTTTGATTTGCATGTTAATAGCGTGAATAATATTAAGCATCTTTTCATGTGTATACTGGTCATTTGAATACCCTGTTTTGTGAAGCACTGGTTTCTAATAAAATTTGAAATGCATATATACCTTAACTCAGCACTTCCACTTCCTGGAATTTATTGTACAAAAAAAATTTCCACAAGAAAAATATATATTGCAGCATTGTTTATAATACTGAAACATTGGAAACAATCCACATGTCTTTTTAGGAAACAATAATAACCTTGGCAGCTATCCGTATAATGATGCAAATCCATGAAAAAAGAGTTTGAACACTTTTCTTGCCCTGGAGAAGATATGAAGCACAACCAGAGACTTTTCATTCATCATTCATATATATATATATACATATACATATACATATGTATATGTATACATATATGTGTGTGTGTGTACATATATGACAATTTCCAAAAAGATAAATGCCTTTACCATCAATCTCACTGATGTTTTTAAACAATTACGCATTCCAGCCTCATCGCCCGTCATCTCCCCTGGAGTGCTCTCATCTGCTACATTGTTCTGCTCTCAGTTTGTCCAACATGTATGCTCTCTGCTCTCTTGCAAATACTTCACATATTTATAATTAGTTATTTAATCTGTGTCTTCTCTACCAAAATATAGGCTCCAAACACACCTACTTTATTCATCGTTATATCTCCAGCCCCCAGCACAATGCCTACCCCAAATGAGATACTCAAAATATTTGTTGAACTGAGTTAAATGGATTGCAGATTTTCAAACCAGCAAAAAATTATTATATTGTCATTAGTCGCCACACATAAAATCAGTGATATTCTTGAAAAAAACAAAAACAAAAGATCCCAGAGGGAGATAAATTAATGTCTTTATTAATTAGTTTCATAGCTAAGAATTAGCATGTGACAGAGAATATCATCCGTGTTCCAGAGTTCAAAAATTAAAAACTTCCTGCTATGAGTGAAGATTACCTGTGTTTTCCAATGATAATCATTTATATGAGTCCATAAAGAAATCAAATGACTACTAATTCATTTCTATTATTACCTGTAGTGGCAAGAATGGTCCTCCACTATCGACAAGGTACACAGTTGCAAGGCAGTTCTTGGATGCAATGTCTTTTGCTTGAAGTTGTTTCTTCTCTGTAATCAGGTGTAGTGACCCGCCTCTCACCGCTGCATCTTGTGCCACTAACATACTCCAGACTCCACATAGCTTTCCAGTTCCTGAATGAGAACATGGAATTAATTGGATCTTAGAACAAGAAAAATGTGTGTGTTTATCCACAAGTTCTGACATCTATCCTCCCTTCTCTCCCTGTCTGTGTTTAACTTTCTCTCTCAAAACATTGGAAAGTTGGCTCAGGAATTAACCCCTGTTGCATAAAAAAACTTCTGGGATAACAGTGATTTTTCAAGCAGCATGAATCTGTTCCCTCTAGTCAACTCTTAGGATTTAAGTCCAGTATACTTTTACACTAGGCACTTAACGAAAAGAGTATTTTCTTTTCATTAAAACTGGCAAGCAATTCTCCTTATCCCAATATCTATACCCTTTTGTGATGACCCAGCATTGCCCCTCCCTTTGAGGTGGAGTCCATTTCTCCACCCTCTAAATCTGTGTTATGTCATGTGACTTACTGTGACCAGTGGGATTTTAGCAAACATGATGTCACTAGAGGCCTGAAAAGTGCTTGTGTATTAGGGTTTTCTCTCTCTTGCTGCTTTTAGGAACACTGTCACCCCATGTGAACAAGCCTGGGCTAGCCAATGACCCATTAGCACCCAAAACCCCTGATGACAGTCAACGACCAGCAAGTGAGGCTCTGTAAGATTGTAGCTCCCAGCAAATGTGTGAGTGAAACTACTCAGACCAAATTGCCAACACACAGAAGAGTAAGCAAATACTGCCTTAAGCCATCAAGTTTTGGAGTGGTTTACTGTACTACGATAACAGCTAACTGATATATAGGATGGGTACAATAAAATGAAATAAACATACTTAACTGTATGTAATCCTACATTCTCAGCCCTGGCCCTGGGTGGAATGGCCTATGGGTCTGGGTGTCACTCCCCTCAGAGTGATACAGTGTTCACAGAAGCAGAAGTCACAACGGCTCTGTGGTTTCCATGTGTCTCTCCAAGCCCAGCAGGAGCAGGAGAAGGGTTGGCTCACAGAGCAGCATTTCAGTGGAGTATGACCATAACACCGAAGATAAAGACATTACTTTGGTAATACTGATCTCTCTGAGAATATGATATCAGAAATGAAAGGGATTATTTTTCATTAATCAATAAAGAGTTCCAGAATATGCACCCCAAAACATGCCACTTTGGCTTAATGATTCTTTTGAGCTGTCAGTACTTGAAAAACAGTAAATGCAGAGAGAGGCTTTGTTTGAACTCCCCTTATCTGCCCAAAGGCAGATCCTTCAAAGGTAACTCGGTCATCCTAGAGCCCCCTAGTATAGAAGAGGAAACTAGAAGTCCATGCCGCACCCAGCAACAAACTCTATCCCAAACTATTACACCTTCTAGCTATTCTTCTAAGGGTCCATTCATCTCTCCTAAAAATTATTTACTTTCCCCTAAGAGGCCTATATCCACCCTCCCCTTTCCCTATTAAGATGGTATTTAAGTCTGAACTCTAAGCCACCTCACAGAGTTATTTTTCTTCTTCTTAGTGTCTCTCATATATACATAAGTGTGGATGAAAAACAGGGGAGGGACTGTTCTACGGGAAGGAACCTCACAGGGTTGTCTGGTCAGAGCTTTCTAACTGGGCAGGTCATGGTGGGTGCTCCCATCCCAGGCCTATAACTTCTTAGTGAAAGGTTTAAGCCACCCCTGCCCATTGTTTGTGTGTATCTAGGTTAACACACCTTGATAGAAAGGCCTTTTCCATGTATTCTAAGCCTAAATAACTCCTACTAGTTTGTCAGAATTCAGCTCAGCATCATTCTCTCCAGAACTGCTTAGGAATTCCTCTTCTACATACTCATAAACATTTTTACATTGTATTAAAATGGTCTGTGTTTCATCTGCAAGATTGCATGGATTTATTCACTCATTTAAAAATATTTATATCTATTACTAGTCAGGCATTCATTCAGCAAATACTTACTTAGTCCCTCCTAGGAACCAGGCAGTTGCTCTCACTGTTCAAGATACAACATTAAATAAGACAATAAACTGCCTTATGAAGGTGGCATTATTATGTAAAATTTCAGATGATGATTTAAGTGCTATGAAGTGGGGTAAGGGCAAGTCAGGGACTGGGAATGGGTGAGCTGTAATACAAGACATAAGGTGGTTGGAAAAGGCCCCTTTGAGATGATGATTGAGAAGAGACATCAGTGAGGAACAAGATATGCCATGGAAAGCATTTCCCTGGTAGAAAGAAGAGCAATTTTCCAGGTCCTAGGAAGGAATTTCTATATTCCAGGGGCAGTGAGAAGAATGATATAGGTGGAGGGGCCTGAACAAGGCAGGAAATGATAAAGACGAAGTTGTTATATAGGCAATAGCCAGATTATTTAGGACTCAGAGGAGTTTAGATTTTATTCTAAGTGAGATGGGGAGTCCCTGGTGATTTTGGCACAGGTGGTAACTTGATCTAATGGTTTTAAAACATTACTGTGGTAGCTGTATCAAAAATAGACCGAAGGGAGACAAACAGGAAAACTGATGGGGCAGATATGACACCCCAAACTAGAGATGCAACAACGGGCAAGAAAGAGACTTACACAGAGGCACACGGGAGGGGGACGAACCCGGACTCAGGCAGTTCTACCTGGCCTTAGACCCCCAGGTCACCCATCTCATGCCCCGTGACTTTGGGCAATATAGGTCTTTGTTTCAGTTTCTTTCTATATAAAAATAGAGTTTCTATAAATATTAAATGAGTTAAAACATTTTTAGTGCTTAGATTCAGTGCCTGGCCCAAAATAAATTCAGTCAAATGTTAGCTTTAAGCATTATAGACCATGGAGGAGGTCACAGATAGATGAGATGGCACTGGAATTGATCGTTTATAAGAACTACAGTATTAGTACAAGGGAGGAGTTCCTACCCAGTCCTGGGGAGGCAGCACAGTGACTGGGTACAAAGTAGGTGCACAAGTAAATACTTATTATGGTCAAATTCCATGGTCTTTCCTTTTCAGATGGATCTTTTGGGTAACGATTTTAACTGAACAATGCTATTACTGGCACACAAGAGTCACCAATCTCTGGATTTGTTTGTTATAGTATAAGTCATTTTCATGTTTTGGTATTTTTTATTAGTATTTGCTCTTAGGATCTTATAAATTAATTTAAGCCTAGTTATTCTTCTAAGAAAAAAGTTATTTCTTGATAACAATAGATACTGAGAAAGATGCAATGATCTCTACAGATCACAGAGTCGTGAATCTGCAGCAGAGATCTGCTAAATGTACCCCACCTTTGGCCTGAAAGCATCATTGCCTCCTGATTTATTAGCCATGAGTCATTACAGCACAAGAGCATCACACAGATTGTAGGTGGGAATAAAATGGACTAAAGAAAAATGGCTTTGTAGGAAAATGTAGTAAATGACTGTGTAATTACCAAAATACCACCACAGGGGGGCCCATTGTCTTTCCTTGAGTGCAGTGTGTTCAAAAAAAGACCTCTAAGCCTCATGGCTCCCAAGGACAAGCATATAAAGATGAATCACTTTCCAGTTTTCATCAGTGAATCACTGTTGAGATCACCACTACTTAATTTGAGCTTTCCAAATGTGTGAGTCACCACACAAGTCTCTGCATTCTAAATGAGAATGAGAACAGATTTTGTGATCTTCAGTCAAGTAGCTGTAAGGGGTCTTTCTTCCTGGAACCAGGGAGGTTTGCCTGAACTGGAAGAATGGGTACACAGGATGTCAGATGGATTCCAAACAGCCACTTCAGGCCCAAATATACTATCCTAGCAGATGTCTCGTAATGGGCCTGCTAGACTCATGTCCTGAGGTCAGAGGATAGGAAGACTCTGCCAAGGGTATGAGCAGTGAGCATAATGGCTCTGCTGAAAGACACTCTCGGGCATGGGAATCCTACCAACAAAGTTCGGGTGTTTCCTTCTCTTACTAGAGGTGCTAGCACTTATTCACAGCTGTCTCTTCTAATCCAAGCCACTCTGTCATCCCAGGAGAGCTCCATAGGCACATGGGTCACTCACCCACTCTCCCAGCCAATGACTGGGAGACTTCCTCCCTTTGACCTCCTTCGTGCTAATGACCCTCATCCCACGTCTTCCCTTCCTATCTCTCATGTCATGTGCATCCTAGATTGCTATAGTCCTGGCACTACATGGAACTATTCCCTCTCTTAAAGTTGAAATCCAAACATTTTACTCACTGCCACCTTCCTCCCAAGTCTCTCAGTTATGCTACTCTATTACTTCTTCAGCCTTACCATGACTTCCACATATCCTCTTTTTTCCCAGTATCAGACCCTCTTGTCTTTACTTCTTTTGCAACAATAATTGCTACAGCAGTAGTAAAAGCAGTAACAAGTACTAGCAATTTACAGGAATAGCAACTAACACTTCATCAATTCTTAGTTTATGTCAGGCACTGGCATTAGGCACTTTTATGACTTATATCATGTAATTCTTAGGACTACTATGTGAACTAGGTGTTGAGGGTCTGAGCCAGGCCTTCCAGGCTAAGTCCTCTTTAGGTAACTGCATACTCCAGATGCCTAGCCATCATTCTAAAACCTAGGACAATGTAGCAAGAAGGCACTGGCGGCTTACTAAGGAATTGTACCTGCAAATTATGCTGATTAGAAACAGGTAATGGGGTTTGCTAAGGGAAGTTTTCTCAGACTTATAAAGTAATTACACTGGAGTTTGGCTATGGCATATTTGGGGATATAAGAGGCTTGGTCAGCTCCTACTCAGGGCTTCCCTCAACCTGGCAGGACCTCATCCCACACAGGTGAAACCCCTTCTCCACCCGCATAGGCCATTGTTCTGTTAACACCTAGGAAAAACTGAGAAGCCACACTCACCTATCTTAGGTGAGCTATCTGGGTATCCTTTGCTTATAATATATCCTTTGCTCTCATAATGTTTACACACTTTGGTGTCAGAGTTTGCCAAGCTTCTGGCCATGTTGTCTACAAGATTATCACAGATGAATTATCCCCATGTTACAAATAAATAGCATAGATTTTATCACTTGTTATTCTCTTGCCAACAATTTCAACTCCCTTCCTCAATAGTAATTTCACAGCACCCCTGTACCCAAACCTCTACCTACCCCAGATTTTTCTCCTGACTTTTACAACAACTCTCTACTTGACATTTCCCCTTGGCAATGCCACATACACCTCACACCACCATGTTCAAAACCGAGTTCATCTCTGTCCCCAAACTGCCCTCCCTCTGGGTTTCCATCTTGTTAGCTGATGCAGACATTTACTTGGCCTCACGAGCCTGAAACCTGGACATTAACCTTTGCTCTTCGCCTTCTTCACAGCCCAGGTCCAAACAGACACATGTTGGTCTCATCCCTGTTATCTCTCATGTCCATACTCGCTCACTCCTCTCCATTTCCACCCCATTCCCACCATCACTCGGTTCGAGTATCTCCAACTTGGAAGAGTTTGGTCAGATCTCCTTGCAATCTAATCTTATTCCCTACAGTTCATCGCCAAAAAACCCCACAGATGCTTCTGAAGGAAAACCTTGATAATGTTAATTCCTTCTATGCTTACTACTTTTAATGATTTTTCCTATAGTCCTCAGAATAAAGTTCAAATTAGCATGTAAGACCCTTGATAACTGGTCCGTATTTGCATCTTCATCTCCTTCTGGCCACTTCCCTTTTGCACTCTAGTTCCAGATATGCTGAAATACTTATAGACCTATCAAATCCTCCTGCACCTTCAGACAAATTTTATACATATTTCCTTTGCTCCAAACATGCCACACACACACATACACACCTCACTCCTCCACACCTGTACATTCATGGATAACATACCCCTACTTGGTTGTTACCTCCTTGCTCCTCAAATCTGGGACTCCCTTATTACCACCCCTCCCGAGTCTGGACCAGGTGATTTCCATATGTGCTCCTGTATTATTTAATTATAGTAGTTAACATACTATATTGACATTACATATTTACTTGACTATTTCCTGCATCCAATATGAAGCCTCTAGAGAACAAGAAATATTTATTGTTCAATTGCCAGGGCTAAGCCCAGTGTCTAGTAGAGCATACAAGGCATTCAACAATGAGATCTCAACCCAAGAGTACATACTACACAGGTATGTATAGTTCTCACAGAATCTCTCAGAAGAGTAAAGAAACAAAACATTTAAACATAGAGCTAAGACTCTTGATTAAGGGCTTTTTAAAAATTATTAGAATCTCATGTATATTATAAAATTCATTTCATCACTGCCCTATAAGATTTTTTATAAATCTCTAGCTAGACTGCTTTTATGTGGTTTAGTAAAAATATGATCCATTTTGCTTAAGGGAATATATATACATGGAAATATTCACACACACACACTGGCCTGTTGATACATAACAAAATACCTCAAACTTATTGTACAATGTGAACAACACAGTTTTATTATCTCACAGCTTTCAAGGCTCAGTGGTCTGTACACTTTAGCTAAGCTCTCTGTTGAGGGTCTCAAAGTTTGAAAGAAATCAAGATGTCAGATGAGTTATGTTCTCATCAGGATGTTCTGGGGAAGAATCTGCTTCCGAGCTCATTTACATTGTTGGCAGAAGACAGTTCTTGTGAGGCTGTAGGACTCAGGTCCCCATTCCACCACTGTGGGTAACTGGCCAGGGGTCATTCTCCGCTCAAGGGTCACTCATATTTCTCAACGTGTGGCTCCCTCTATCTTCAAGCCAACAATGGAATGTTGAATTCCAGTCATGGTTTGAATCTCTAACTTCTACTTCTCCAACCAGTCAGAGAAAACTCTCTTGTTGTAGGGGTTTCATGTGATTAGGACAGGCTTACCTGGATAGTCTCTTTCTTATGGTCAACTGATTGGTAACCTTCATTACATCTGAAAAATCCCCTTTCTTATAATACAGTAAAAGAGTGATGTCAGAGGACAGAATTCAAGGGGCCATTGTAGAATACTTAGAACACTGTCCAATTTCCCTTCTTTTTAAATAAGGGCATGTTACTAGATTAGCGCCCACCCAAATCCAGCAAGACCTCAACTTAACCTGATTACATGCACAAATACCCTAAGTCCAGATAAGGTTACATTCATAGGTTCCAGGTAGACATGAATTTTGAGGAAAAACTGTTTTTATATTTTCCTGGCCTGAATTTTATGGTGTTTCATTCCATTAGGTAGAAGTCATACCCACAAATCTTTTTGAGATGGTCTCCTCTCCATCTTTGGTTTCTGCTGAGACTGCTGATAAACAACAGTCCTAAGCTTCTGAGAGACCCTCTGGTTTGACTAATGGGACTTGTGGGTCACACCCACGATCTCTAAGAAGAGCTTTTTTTTATGACTGAAAACTTTGACTTTTTGGTCTTCTGTTGATTTTGTAAAGAGCTGGATAGTCACCCAGTCCTTTTTGCCTCTATGCCATGATTTCAGAACCTGTCACTGAATGCAGGCCGGGCTGCCTGCCACTTTGAAAGCCAATATTCTAGAGACAGGTGCAGATGTAAAGGAAAGAAAGAAAAGTGGTTTATTTTCAGGTGCTGACAACCTGAAAGATGGGGGACTCACTTCTCAAAGCCCATCTCAACATCTCAGAGCCAGAGGTTTCCATAAGAAGGGAGAGGGGAATAGAACAAAGAGATGGAGGGAGGGGTTTGAAAAGTTCTCTATGTGAAAACAAACACAGTCCATCCTATTAAGGCGAGCGATGGTCTCATGTACGTCATCCTGGTTTAGTCTTTCTGGCTTCACATTATCCCAGCTGCACAGTTGAAGGTCAACATGTCTCCTGGAGCTGTGTTGCCTGAAGGTCAGAGTCTATATCTTTTGAAGAGAGTTCCTGGGATTCCTATACGAACATGCTGTTTGTCTACAAGCTACATGTTAGTCAGAGTCAGCATTTACAGAAACCATGTCAAAGAATGGTGGGGTGAGTTTCAATTCCCCACTGTTACAAGGCCATTTGTGATCATAGCATCTTTTACCATCTGGATAGGCTGAGAATTTTTTAAATGATTCAGAATTGATCCCTTTATGTTTATCAGTTTTCCTCTCCAATTATTTTTTTCTTACATTTTGGTATAAGCAGCAAGAACAAACATACCAGTGCCTACAGCACTTGGCTTGGACATCTCCTTAGCTATACCCATCAATTCTTTCTTTGATATAAGGACAGGTCACAATCTTTCTAACCTTTCTGCCACCACACAACAAGAATTCTTTTTCCTTCAGTTCCCATGTTTTACACTTCCTGTTGGGTCCTTGTCAACGGTGTTCTCAAAGCCTAAATCTCTAATAATGGTCTATTCATGGTGATTTGGGCTTTTCTCTAAGACACCTGAAGTTTTCTCTGTAACTGTCCTCATTTCCTTCTGAGCTTCCACCAGCTGCATCTTTAATATCCATATTTTTGTTCACAGTGTGTTAAAGCCAATCAGGTTTCTTCTATCATGTTCCCCAGAATTCTTCCGGCCTCAGCCACTGCCTGATTCCAAAGCCATTTTCACACTTTAGGCATTTGTTTCTGTGGGGCTATCCCACTTCTAGGTCTCAAAATCTGAATTAGTTTTTTATTGCTTTATAACAAATTATGAGAAACTTAGCAACTATAAACAACTCATACACATTATGTTGCCATTTCTATGGGTTAGAAATCTATCCATTTCAGCTATATCCTCTGTTTAGGCTCTCAGAGGCTGAAATCAAGGCCTTGGCCAAGCTGGAGACTTTGCATAAGAATTTGCTTGCAAGTTCATACAGGCTGTGGGAAGAATCCAGTTATTTTTGTTTTTGCTGTGTTTTGATTGTAGGATAGAGGTCTCCACGGACTTACTGTCTGTTGGCTGGGAACCACTCTCAATTCCTAGAGGTCACTCAGATTCCTCGGTTTGTGGCTTCCTCTGTCTTCACACCAACAATGACATGTTGATTCTTCTCATGCTTTGAATCTCTAACTTCTCCAGCTAGCCAGAGAAAACTTGGCTTCTAAAGGGTTTGAATGACTAAATTAAACTCACCTGAATAATCTCCTTATCATAATATTAACTCACTAGTAACTTAATTATCTCTGTGAAAATCCCTTTTGCCCAGCAACACAATTACAGGACTCACCTAGGAGGACAGAGATCATGGAGGCCACCCTAGAATTCTGCCTATTGCACATTTTTTACCCTGAAAATACTCTAGAAACATATTAACAGTGGCAAATTTAAGTTTTCAGTTCTTTCTGCTTTTTCATTTCTACAATAAAAAAGTGTGTGACTTTACGATCAGGAAAAATACAGCGTGCTACCGTCGTTCATTTAGCTCTGATCACTGTGGCCTTACAGAGCCTTGGAGCTATCTGCTGGCCCATTTGCAGTGATGACCACTGCAGGATGCACTGGTTACAGAAGATAGAATGGTAAATTTTTAGAAAACTGGCTCTGTTACACTGCAAGGTTATTCTGCAAACACACACCCACATATGCCCAGACACCTTTTTAACAGAACAAGTTTATTGTTAATGACAAGCTTTGAGAGTAGGTGGCTTAGAGGTATGCCCAGCTTCTTCCTGTACCTGCTTTTATAGCAAAATAAATCAAAATGCTAAGGTCCCTATAATCATCTAGCTCCTTCCAACTAAACGGCAGAGCAGGATTGCAAAATGCAATTGGCTTTCAGCTTCCCCACTGACGTCTAAATGCTTATGAACTTCTAGTATACGCCAGGCAGTTTGGTACAGGGATACAGATGGTACAACTCTGAACCCAAATGAAGAGCTCAACATGTCTCATGTTGCCCAGCAGGCAAGTTTCTTATTTCACTTAAATATTTATATTTAAATATGAACGACCAGAGTCTGAAGGGCATTTGAAAGATACCCAAAAATCTTCACAATTAAACTAAAAGACATCTGTATTCTGATCAATGTTTATTCCCTGCTTCTTAAAAAAAAGTGATATTTCATAAAAAGAATTTGACAAACTAATTTTTCTTCAAACATGACCTTAGTCAGGCATTTTCTTGACCATTTTGACAGATAAGAATCAGGAAAAAGATCAAGGTCATGCATCTTTAAGATCACATACCTTTAAGGTCACATCTCTGTCAACATTGTCTGTTCTTTGGAAACGTATAGTAGTTACCTCTTAAATGCCACATACTCTGAAAAGATCTTCTCCACTTAACCTTAACTTAACCCAGCCAACCCTACAAGTCAACCCAGCACCAACCTGGCAGACCTTGGAGAAATGAAACACCAGGCTGTCCACGGGCTGTTTCCACCAGTGCAGACCACATTGGTAGGCAAAAGACGATCAGTCATTTAGAGCCTGCCCCTTGAGGAGTGAAAGATTGCAATTCTGCCTGACATTTTAACATCATTTCAAACTGCTTGGCTAAATGAATTTCTAACCTTTACATTCAATTGCTGTATTCCTCCTGCTCCCAGTTCCTCACCCTGCGCCGCAACCATTCTGACTGAAATTGGCACAGGTGGGGAAGGACTAGAATGGAAAACACAAAGGAGTTCAGGGGCCTGGAGTTGAGGGGAAATGAGGAGAAAGTCCAGTCTGACAGGAGGAGGTTTTCTCTATTTTTCTTTTCTATTCAGCTTGTAGCATTAAGCTTTTTTTTTTTTAGCCATTTAACTATCTTCCACCATCTTCTTTCCCTTTCTTTATCTGAGAGAGCTCTGTCACCACTAATTCTCAGACACTGCTCAAAGAACCCCAACTTCTTATGATTTTACTAACATTTTCCCTCCAGGTGCTAGATGCAGTCATGCTGTGCTTGCCATGACTAAAAGTTAAAAGTCACAGGCTTCCAGTAACTTGCCGTTCACCTGTTCATCCATTCATTAAAATGGCATTTGCTAAGTACCCCCTAGGGGTCAGCCCCAGGGCTGGGTGCAGGGGCTAAAGATGGGAACTGTACCTTGTATGTCCCCTCAAGAGGCTGGAGGAAACATCCTGCACACAAGGGTCTATAGGATATTGCACTAAATTTTTATGCAAGAATATGGAATATAGGTGGATTCATTCTCAAGTGGGGCATTAACAGAGCCTGAGTGTTAACACTACCCCCACTGAAAACCTACCTTCTCAAACAAAGAAACAGACAAATATTATCAGTCCAACCTAGGAGTATACAAGACAACTACACCCTTCCAAGGATATCTTCGTGCTGAACTGACAGTGTTTGCTTTCCAGGGGATGGTCACAAGTGGAACAGGTACACAAGGTCTGTCCAGAAGGTACCCAGCCATGTACTATGAAAAATAGAGTCTTTACTGAAGAAGATACAAGGCACAAGAAACATTGGACATAGGACAATGACACCTCGGTCCTGTTCAAAGTAGGCATCTTGGGACCTCACACAGTTCTCCCAATTGCCATCAGCTGCCACATTAGATTTTCTTGAATCTCAATGATGGTCTTAAGTCTCTTCCCTTTTGCAGGTGATTTTAGTTTGGGGGAAAGCCAGACATTGCAGGGTGCCAAATCTGGGCTGTAGGAGGCTGATTCACCTGGATGATTTCCTGTTTCACAAAAAAACTCTGCATAAGACGTGATGCCTGACTGGACGTGTTGTCATGATGAAGCTGCCGGTCACCAGTTGCCCATAGCTGCGGCCTTCTGAACTCACCAAAAAGTTTCCACAGAGGAATGTTCAAGCTTAATGCAAAATTTGATGCAGATTCATTACTCTATTCGCTCAGTAATTTTGGATGCAATGGCCAAACAGTACACATGCTCACTCAATGGTCTACCATCCCCACTGCCTAGTACAGTGAAATCATCATTGTTCAGCATGAATATTCCAATCCACTCTCCTTGGCTGCCAGGTTACATCAATGTCGAGTAAACTATTCTCATTATATTAACAATGGCTGGACTTTTTTTAGACAGGCCTCTAGAAAAGAGGTTTGTATACCAGAAGAAAGGGAAATGAAGTTTGTGAAGTGATGCAGTGCAGGGGTATTCGGGATATACTGTGTACCTGTTTATTTTGGTAAATTCTTTTTCAGACAAAGAAGAAAGCACAAAATAAACTTAAATTTACAAACGTGGAAGGCAGACTGTGCCCCAAGCCATTTTTAAGTGCTTATCTTGGCTAAGAATAATGCAGTATGGCCTTTTTGCAAATCAATAAGTAGAACCACAGAGACAGAATTGGCAAGACCTAGAGGTCAACCCCTTTCCTAACATCCTTGTAAAACTTTTGATAAAAATTTGATATTCCCTGGCAATGTTATAAAGACCACTCTGTATATGATATTATATGACCTTTCCCATAGGAAGATCTCCCCCATTCAATATCCTTTTCATTACTAGCAACCAAAGACAAATATTTGCAACCTAATTCTAAGGCTTGATGACCATGAACTTAAATGAGTACTTTCAACTTATAGTAAAAAAACTTTTTAAATGGGCTAGAATCAGCACAAATGCCACAAAGGGTGTAGCAACCCAGGCCAAATGAAAGCTGTAGGGATGGGGTAAGAGAAGACTTCAAGTTTTCCTTTGGAGGCTGGTCTCTCTTCACTTCTTCCCTTCAGTCTTTCCTTGTTCATTAATGAAATATTTGTTAAGAGCTTTCTCCATGTAGCCTTTGTACAAGGTACTAGGGTAGTAGGGGTGAATTAACAATTCAGCTCAGCCACTCGAGATAATCTCCATCTAAGTCTGAGGACAGGGAGGTACATAATCATAATACAGTATGAGGGATACACAAACCCAACTGAGTGCTAAGCCCTGAGGAATACAAAGAAGAGCATGCCATGTTAAGGCAAAGGGGTCAAGGAAGGCTTCCTGGAGGAGGAGTCATCTGAGTTGAATATTGGAGGTGGTAAAGGATTTTCCCCGGGTGGAAAAGAGACAGAACTGACAGAGGAAGTGTGTACAAAGGTCTGGAGATGGGACACCTCACAAAGTGCTGAGGAAAAAAGGTTAACTCAGAATAACTTCCTCTTTTCCACTATCTTTTCATCGCTAATGATGATAGTGATAATTTTAACTTTCTTATAACACAAGTCAGGCTGGTACAAACTCACAGGTCCCACTGAGGGTTTTACTAGCCAGCTCAGAATCACCCATTTGTGAAATTACCTCTTTGTATGAACAGGAAAAAAAGGTTAAAAAACGTTTTGCTAATATTTTTAAGTGAAAAATAGTAGAGTCCTGCATTATTCTTGAGGTTTGCTTTGTCAATGGTCATTTGTACCAATTCAATGCTAACAGGCATCCCCAAGTTGGAGTGTGATGAAGGTGGAAATTTATGCAGAACAGCTCAACTGCACTGCAGCACTGCTGTGAAAACAGCGTGGCTGTCAGGAAGCCCTAGGGCCAGGTCCCTATCACCTAAACTGCTGTGCTGTGTGCCAGTCTTCTCTGGCCTGCACTGGTCTGCTCCTCTCAGCTCAGCTAGGGAAATACAGCATTCAGTCTTCAGTGAAAAGGGAAAGTGTTCTCCCAAAGCCAGACGGGAGCTGGCTTATATAGAGAAGAGTCCACACATTTGGTCCCTGACTGGTCTCTCCTCATGCAAATTAGGACTCCAAATTTCCCAGTTTGGTCCAAAAGACACTGTTCTACTTGATCTGAATGGAGCTGCCCTGATTGGTCCATATAAAATGGGGAAATAGCTGAGCATCTCCAATTGGATAGAGAAAACCTCAGTCCTATTGGTTGAAATAGGACTCCAGGAACTCCTTTATAAGGGCTGG
Organism: Artibeus jamaicensis; assembly: GCF_021234435.1. Lineage (NCBI taxonomy): Eukaryota > Metazoa > Chordata > Mammalia > Chiroptera > Phyllostomidae > Artibeus > Artibeus jamaicensis. The sequence continues at coordinate 16,759,721 of NW_026522025.1, read as the reverse complement.
CTCAGATGCAGAGACACAGCACAGACAGCTCAGTGCAGATGCAGGTACAGTAGTTTAGTGCAGGCTTCTCCCTGAAGTGCAGTTTGCATGAAAAGCCCCTGTGTAGAAATAGCTTTTTTTTTTTTAATTTGAGCCCAGATGGTCACCAGAAGCCCTTCTTGGCAGATATCTTTTCATGGCCCACAGCTTTTACAGGGGGCCTTTGGGATGGTTGAAGGTGACCATCCAACTCTGAGAGGCACCCATGGACTCCGGGTTTGCCCTTTGGAAAGCCAGATGGGACAGCATTCCAGGCATCCTGGAGGTTATCTAACTGCTGTGTCCCCCTTCCAGATTCCCAGCAAAGACCAGGTGACCCCTGCGACTGTTGACAGAGAGCCTGGAACCTGGCCCCTCTCTGTGTCTTAGGAAAGAAGGGCCATAAGGGCCAGGATTCTTCTCAGGAGAATATAATTACACATCACACAGGCAGAAGTCACAAGAAAATAACCTTGTGTTTTATTCAAACAACAAAAGGGGAACGAAATGCAATCTAAGTTCTCAGGAAATGTGGCAGAATATTCACTACAGCATTTTGAAAAAAGTATAAGCAGAACATAACGCAGTGTGGGCTATGATTAAACAGGCTCTATGCCCTGCTCCTGTGCCAGGGGCTTTCACAAGCATGACCTTGAACTGCAGAAATGGCTGACACTGACTTCTTCCTTGCCTAAAACAGTGGCACATTCATATGGTTCATTCAATCCTCACTTCATCTCCTGTGATAGTACTTTTATTCTGATAGGAAAGTGAGGCCCAGAAAAGTCAGTACCTTACTGAAGTATCCCCTCTACCAGCAGCAGCACCATACACATACCTCCTTTGTGGACTGTGTGGCTTTGCTGGTGGCCAGCCACAGTTCTCCCAAGGGGCAGAGACACAGGATCGGTGGCAGTCACACTGACTGGAAGAGTCCCCAAAGCACTGCCCCACCCCACCAGCCTGACGTCTGGGAATAGGGGAAGGAAGCTCCAGTCCCCACTTTCTCAGGCTTTGGCTCCCTGCCACCTCTCACTGTCCCAGTCCCACTGGCTCCCAGCCCCACCCTTCCCCTCTGCCTGCTCCTCCTCAACATCCCCAGCGAGCTCCAACCACAGGCAGCCTCAGCCCTGTGATGCTTTCCTCTGCCCAGGTTTTCATCCCCTGCCGTCTACACTTGGTATCACCTCCTCTTACAAAGAGGCCACCACTCTTACAAAGTAGCAGACGCCCTGAACAAAGTTCATCACCAATCTCTCTGGCACTGAACTACAAACCTCAGATGACTCAATATTGTGGAAGACATTGGGCTAACATTTTAAATTAATTTAGGTTTTGCTAATAACCACAAGTCCATCCCTTCATTTATGAAATGTAAGTAACAACATTGGTGTTGAATTACCAATTGGTATTGAATTAGACTACCCCAACACATCATGCTTACTACTACTACTAGTACTAGTATTAGTGTACAAAAATTATAAACTGTTGCCCTAGCTGGGGTGGCTCAGTTGTTGGAGCATTGTCCTGTAAACCAAAAGGTCCCAGGTTTGATTCCCAGTCAGGGCACATGCCTAGGTTGTGGATTCGGTCCCTGGTTGGGGCAGATATGAGAGGCAACCCATTCATGTTTCTTTCCCTCTCTCTCCTTCTTCTTTCCCCTCTCTCTAAAATCAATAAGGATAAAAAATTATAAACTTTCCTTTCTTCAATGAATATTTATTGAATGTCTCTTTTGTTCCAGGCACTGTGCTACTGAATTCACAACTGTCATTATGAAAAAGGAGACCTCTGGAATGTCAGGCAATCTGGAAGGCTACCTCCATGATTTGTGATTGGCACATTGCAAATGCCCCTAGTGGTATGTGCCACATTTTACTTCACCAGAACTAAGAAGACCTGATGAGAACATACATTTCCAATTCCTGGAGCATAGTAAAGTCTAAACAGGTTGGGTTTTTGGTTTTTTTATGTTGTTGGTGGTGGTGATGATGTTTTCATTTTTCTTTTTTTTTTCGTCTCAAGTTTTTTAATTAATCCCAAAGAATTTGCAGACACAGCCTTCTCCATAGACCCCTTTGACATGAAACCAAGATCCTGACCCAAGAAGGGGCCATAGAAATCTCTTATCTACAGAGATCCTGTGGAGCTGTTAACCTTTTCAAATAATGTGAAACTGCTTGTTTCTAATCCCACCCATCCATCTAGATTTTCTGCATGCTGATAAATCAAGGACACAGACATATTTTGTTACTGATTAACTATCAAAGTTACATCTCCAAAAGCCTGCTTAAATGGCTGGACATCCTTAATCAAATAGTCCTTTACTGATACACAGAACATTGCTCACATCTGGTTGAGTGTTTTAGTCATCGCCTTGTATAGTATCAGGCATTGAATGTATGAAGGTACTTCCAGAGGTTAAGGTACTATGAAATAAACTTATATACAGATGATAAGTTGTGATCAAACAAAGATGCTTCCTGTATCAGTCAGTGCTTAATGAACAGTAATCACCACATCTCTAAAGCACCCAACACTGAGCATTTATTTCTCTAGTTGGTTGACAAAGAGACTGGCTGATCCAGCCTGGCTCAGCTGGGTGGATCTCTCCATGAGTATTTCTTCTGGAACCTAGCCAAAGGAGCAACAGTTATGCTGGAAAAATTCTCATGGTAACAACAGAGGCACAAGATGGCAAGTTCAACTTTTTAGGCACACACTAAGCCTCTACTTAGATCACATCTGTTAATTCCCATTGGCCACAGCAAATCACATAGCCAAGCAGTATAGAGGTACATTCTGCCCAGCTGAGGCCAAAATAAGTCATGGAAGGTAAACATCAATTAAGTTGGGGGGAGCACTCCTCCCATGTGGTTATAGGGGGTAAATATTTTGAACAGTAATACTTGCAACACTTCCTTTCCAAGGGCATCTGAAACTGCGCCTCATCTTGAGCTGCACTGATTTAGTCCCAATAAACTATAATGTTTATTCTTTAATTGCATGTTGAATAACTCTTTGAAATAAATAAAACAATAATTAATTAAGGTACTATTATATATCTAAATTTATCATCTGAGAGGAATAATCCTGTCCTCGAACAACAAACAATCTAAATGGGGAGTCAGAAAATAAACTTATTTTGTTTATTTAAATTGAACATCCTCTTCACTTTTGTGGGGCGAAGTAGCTGGTTGTCTTTCCTATGAAATGTTTATATCAGGCTATTTGGTTACTAGGGATATATTATTTTTAAATCACTGACTAGGACATTTTTTTTACTGGGTATGTTTATTAATCATTAGTTTTCCTAGGGAGTAAAAAACTGAATGCTTTAAAAGAGTATTTTTTCTTATTCTTAATATATTACATTAGTATGGTACATTTGTTAAAATCAATGAACCAATGTTAATACATTACTATTAATTAAAGTCCCTTCTATAATCAAATGTCCTCAGTTTTTCTCTAATGTCTTTCTTCTAATGCAGGAATCCATCCAGGATAACACACTTCATTTACTCAGCACGTCTGTCTAAGCTTCTCTTGACCATGACAGTTTCTGAGACCTGCCTTGTTTTATATGACTTTGACATTATTTGAGAAATACTGATCAGGTATTTTGTGTAATGTTCCTCTTTTGGGATTTGATGTGTATTTCTCTTGTGATTAGACTGGGGTGATGCATTTTGGGGAGGAAAATCACAAAAGTAAGGTGCCATTTTTATCACATCTTATGAAGGATACATACTATGAACATGGCTTATCACTGGTGACACTGAACTTGATTAGCTGACTGAGGTGATGTTTGTTGGATTTCTCCACTGAGAAGTTACTCACTTTTTCTTCCTTTCCATGTTGTACTCTTTGAAGTGAAGTCAGTATATACAGCCCAACCTTAAGGAATAGGGAGTTAAGCTCCACCTTTTTGAGGACAGAGTATCTATGTAAATTATTTGGAATTCTGCCTAAAAGCTTTGTCTCTCCTCTCCCATTTATTATTTATTCTATCTTTATATCATTTTGGATACTTATGGATATATCATGGATACTTATTTTATAATTTGGGTTATGATCCAATGGCTCTTTTATTCATTTTGTCATTTGACTTGTTCCTGCTTTGATCATTGGGAGTCTTTTCATTTGGCTCCTGGTGTCCCTGAGACATAGCTCCAACACCACTGGTATTTGTCTGTTTATCTGTTTGCTCGTTTTTGAGCACTTCCTTACTTGCTGGCACTGTAAATGCTCCAGGTTCATCTTGCATATTTTCTGTCCCAGTCCTAGAATCCACAGGTTTTCCAGGGAGCCCTGGTTCCTTTTATTGGAGAATGGCATTAGAAACCAAGGTCTAAGTGCTGGGTGTGCTCATTGCTGCTAGGGTGTCATTGCTTCTAGGCCAGCTCTGCTAACCGGCGTTTATGTACATTTCTCTATATAAACATCTGTGTTGATATTAAGCTAAGTGTGAGTTCCTACTGATATCCCAAACTGTAATTCATTGCCACTTGGATATTTTAGCCCCCTCCTTTTGCCTATCTATAAATCCCCACTGAGATAGTGGCCCAACGTCTGACACCTGACTCCCATCATCTGACATCAGTGTACTGATCATTTAATTCTAGAATAACAGTATCAGATTGTTAGACTGTACACTCAGGGGAAATAACTTCATCAACTAGTGACAGTGCTTACACACTGTTTTTTTTGTCATAGTTAGACCCCGTTCATTTCCAAAATTACTTAGTTCGGTACCTCTTAGCCCAACCCCTTCAATGAGGTTGTTTGATACATTTGATTCTTCTGTCATTTACTGGACTTAATCCTGGGATTGCCCCAACTTTCTAAATAATTTCGCTTAGCAATATGCATTTAAAATTCATAATGCCTTTTTATGGCTTCATTTTTTATCACTGATCAACATTCCATTCTATGGATGTGCCACAGTTTGTTTATATATTCATCTACTAAAGGACATTTTGGTTGTGTCCAGATTTGGGCTTATAAGTAAAGTTATTATAAATATGCACACACAGATGCTATGTGGACAAAAGTCTTCAAGTCACTTTATACCTAGGAGCACAATTGCTGGATCCGTCATAAAAGTGTTTGGTTTTGTAACTAACTGCCAGACGGTCTTCCGACGTGTTTGTGCCATTTACATCCCCACTGGCCATGGACGCACGCTCATGTTCCATCCTCACCAGAAATTGATATTTTCAGGTTTTCTGATTTTGGCCATTCTAATAGTAGACTTTTTTCATGCTTTTACTTTTAATGTATTGGTTGAAATTTTATTTGGATTTATTTATTCACGGATTTCATGTATTTCTTGTTTTTCTCTTCCTCTTTTACTGCCTTTATTTTATTACATATTTTCTAGTACACTATTTAATTTATTTGAAGGATGCTGTTACAGACGGAATGTTTGTACCCCTGAAGTTCATAGGTTGAAGCCCTATCCTTCAATATGATGGTATTTAGACATGGGGTCTTTGCAAGCTATTTAGGCTAATTTGAGGTCCTAAGGATGGGGCTTCTGTGATGGGATTTGTGTCCTTATAAGAAGGGGAAGACAGACCAGAGCTCCCTCTCTCTCTGCCACATGAGGACACAGTAAAAATAAAGCCAGAAAGAAGGTCCTGCTGGATATCAAATCTGCCAACACCCTGATTTTGGACTTCTTACTCTCCAAAATTGTAAAAAAATGTCTGGCCCTGGCTGGTGTGGCTCAGTTCATTGAGCATCCACCTGAGAACGAAAGGGTCACCAGTTGGATTCCCAGTCAGGGCACAGGCCTGGGTAGCGGGCCAGGTCCCCGGAGAGGGTACATGAGAGGCAACCACATGTTGATGTTTCTCACCCTCTATTTCTCCCTCCTTTCCCTTCTGTCTAAAAATAACTAAATAAAATCTTTATTAAATAAAAAATAAATTTCTGTTTAAGCCACTCAGTTTATGGTATTTTCTTATGGCAGGCCAAGCAGAATAATACAGATGCATTTTACTATATAATTTTTCATTATTTTTAGGCATCATTTCTTGAATATTTCTTCTTCCCCTTCTTTCCTCTGATCCTATGACACATACCAGTATGTTGGGTCACTGGATGGTGTTCCCCCAGTCTCTGAGACTCTGCCCTTTTTGCCCTTTGTAATTTCTTATAATTTTTATCTATCTTAAATTTTACTGATTCATTTTCTCTCCAGCTGAAACCTGTTATTAAGTCCCTCTAGTGAATTTTTAATTTTAATTATTTTACTTTTAAGCTTCAGAGTTTCTATTTGAGTTTTTAAATCATCTTTATATTTTTTTTATGTTCTCTATTTGATGAGTTGCTGTTATACTTCCTTTACCTCTTTAACTATCATTTTCTTAAGCGTGTTTATAGTAATTGCTTTGAAGTCTTCCTCTGCTATGTTCAATATCTGGCCCCCTCAGAGATCATTTCGATTGACTGCTTTTGTAGGGAAGGCAAAAACCTTATCTCTACCCTTTAAAGTGTCTGGCTGGGCCTGAGAACTAAATTGACATAAAACACATTCATGAAGAAAGCATACAAATTTATTTCACACTACTTTCATATAACATGGGAAACTTCATAAGGAAAGGAGTGACAAAGAAGTAACAAAACCTAAACACATATACTGGGTTGAACAGAGAATGACAAATATAGAAATGTAACTAAAATAAATGAAGAAACTAAAGGAAGATAAGAGGTATTTTCACAAGGTTTACTAGTACAGAATTCTCTTGGCCTTGACTCCCATTTCTGGTGATAAGAATGTTCCTTTCCTCCTTACACAGGAAAGGCAGGTCTCAAGGGAAATTTACAGGAAGAAAAGGGTAAAGCAAGTGCCTTTCTTGCACCTGCTGTTATTTAAATGCCTTTAATTCAAAATAATCACTATGCCCAAATGGCATGTTTTGGGGTGGCATATCCTGAATCCCTTCAACTTTCTTCCTGTGTATGGTCATACTTTCTTAGGGTGTTTATTTTTGGCGTGTAATTTTTCAAACTGGAAATTTTAAGTAATATATTTTAGCAACTCTAGCTCCTTATCTCCTCCAGGGGTAGTTGTTTTTGCTGTTTTTTTGTTTATTTAATGACTTGCTTGGATTAACTCTGTAGAGTCTGTCTTCCCAGCATTGTTCAACCAGCAGTCTCTCCTCAAGTCTTATTAAATATATTTATATCTTATCTTAAACCTGGCTCCCCTGAGGTCAACAAAGCTTGCTGGTCAGCCAATATTTGATTAGACGTTGTGCATAAACATCTTAAACCAGTAAATCTTCCACCCTTTGCCAATGGTGTTGTGTGTGTTTTAGATACATAATCAAAGTTCATACAGTTTACAGGTTGGCTCCAGATTATTCTTTCTGCATATTCAAGGCCTCACATTCATCAGGGAAAGATAGAGAGCCAGAACCCTACCTGCTCTTTCCTCTGTGCGTGTATATTCTTGAGCTTGCATACCCTCTTCTAAATCACCTGGGCTAAGTGAACACCTATGGAGGCCCACTATCGCTATCTTAATCTCTGGGTTTCCCTTTCAATTTTCTGGCCTGTCAGTCTGTTGCTTGCCCAAGTAATATTGTGATCTCTGGCTAGCGGGATTATCAGCCTTCTTAAACTACTTGCTATTATTGCTAAATTTTCCTACTATGTTGACAATGCCCTAGGGTATCCATGCTCTACTCCAAAGCAAATCAGCCTTCTCTAGTAAGGAGGCTTCCAGCACTCACAGCTTGCCCCGCCCCGTAAAATTACTGCATAGCAGAGGTAGGATCAGGAATAGCAGATGCCTCAGGATAAAATGCCACAGACTCCCACTGTAATTACTGATGCTTTGTTTTTCTTGAACAAATTCTTGTCAATTAGAGGGATGCCTTTGTTCAGTGTCCAAAGTCCTGAAGTGGTTGCATTTTTTTTTCTGGTTTTATAGTTACTTAAGGAGTGGGGAGTAGGATTTTCATACCTCCTCACTCAACCATTCTAAAAGTCCCACTTTGAGTCAAAATTTTTGCTGTGGGCCAGAAATCATTGTGATGTTTCTTTATGATATATGAAAGAAGAAAAGGCTCTGGCTGCTGTGGCTCAGTGGATTGAGTGCCAGCCTTTGAATCAAAAGGTTACCAGTTCAATCTTGGTCAGGGCACATGCTCTGGGTTGTGGACCCTGTCCCCAGTTAGGGGCATGCAAAAGGCAACCAATCATGTTTCTCTCCCATATTGATGTTTCTCTCCCTTTCTTTCTCCCTTCTTTCCCCTCTCTCTAAAAATAAATAAATAAAACCTTTAAAAAATAAAAAGGAAGCCCTGGCTGATATAGCTCAGTGGATTGGGTCGCTAGTTTGATTCTCAGTCAGGGCACATGCCTGGGTTGCAGGCCAGGTCCTCAATGGGGGTCAAATGAGAGGCAACCACACAATGATGTTTCTCTCCCTCTCTTTCTCCTTCCCATCCCCTTTCTCTAAAAATAAATAAATAAAATCTTTAAAAATAAAATAAATAAATAAAAGATATGCAAGATTTATACACAGAATTATAAGGAGAGAGATCACATTTTAAAATAGGAGTCAATGTCAAAAAGACAGAACCATATAAAGCCAACGTAATTCCAGTTAAAATATCAGCAGGATTCTTGAAAAAAATTGATTAGAAAGTGTGGATTCTGGCACATGGATAAGCCAATGGTTAGAAAGCCCGCAATCAGATTGTGAAAGGGAGAATTCTAAGAATCATTCCCAATGATTCTTGCCCTTGTATAATAACCCCCCCTTTGACTGAGGTAGAATATGATAAAACATCCTTTCCAAATTGTTGTGTTATGTGGAAAAAATGGAGGTTAACTGTGTAAGGCTAATCTGATCAAACAAGCCCTTATTGAAAGCATAGATCTTCGCTGGCTTGTGAAAGAAGAGGAACTCAGAGATTGGAAGCATTGCTGGCTTTGAAGACGGATAGGTCCATACAGAAGATGTGTGAACTTAAGTTGCTGAGAATGGCCCTAGGCTCCCAGCCTGGGGAAACAGGGGTCCATGAGGAAACAGGGACCTCAACCCAAGAGCCTCAGGAAACTGAATTCTCCCAACTGCCTGATGACTTGCAAGCAGATTATTCTCCAAAACCATCAGATAAAAGCCTGTCCCAGCCAACATTGGTTCTGACGTTGATGAGAACCCAGGTGAGCTTGCCTGGACATCTGATCTACTGAGTATAAATAAATGTGTGTTGTTTGAAACCACAGACATGTGGTCATTTGTTATGCAGCAATAGGAAATAAGTAGGTCTAGATTTACATAATTTTTAAAAATTTTAATTGTATTTTTCCATTAGCATTTAGTCCCTTTATACCCCCTCCCTGACCCCCTCAGTCACCCCATTGTTGTCCATGTCCATGAGTCCTTCTTCCTTTTTTGCTCAATCCCTTTTTGATATACAGTATAGAACAGGGCTGATTTTTCAGACCATTGGTGAAAGGAAGATCTATTCAATAACTAATTCTAGGACAACTGCTCGTATATATAAAGGAAGAAAAAAGGTTGCATCACTGCCTCAAAACATGACAAGCAAATAGAAACTTTTAAATATTTACAAGAAATTTTAGAACAACTTTCTAAACCTACTGTAAGAAATTTCTTAGTCAAAGTTGCAAAATACAGAAAATGATTTAAAGTTCAAGTGCACAAAAAAATCTAAATTCTATTTATCAAATGCCAACTAAAAAATAAAAAGCAAGAAAAAACATGATTAGAAAGCAGAAATGCATGGCATCAAGAGTCATGAGAGAAGCATGTTTGAAGACAGGAAGCTCTCATTTGCATTGAATTCTATACTGAGAAATGGAGTTGGAGGAAGACAGCAAAATGTGCACTGGATTTGACAACACAAAGAACCCTGGTGACCAGAACGAGAGCAATTTCAACGAATTAGGAGGGAACCCAGGGAGCTGCATAGACAGCCGCTCCTTTTACTCATCACCATTCCAGAAAATGCCACACCTTCCTAAATGTTCCAAATGCCCTGTTGAGACAGGATAGTAAGAAGCTAGGAAAATTCCTTGGCAAGTGGAGTAGGGAACTGAGACAAACAGCTGAACACAGTGGACAAGCAATTTATAGCCAGATGCAGAGGCTCACCAGGGCAGAAGGGCCAACTGCCTGGCAGAGCTGGAAACAGGGAAAACAAGGACTTGGCCTCCAGGGTGACCTTTCCTCCCCTGGCCTTTCCTCCCTTGGCCTCAGTTGTGTTTCAGCTCCAGGCCCAGAAAGGCAGCAATACCAGGTGGGCAATGCCAGGACCAACTGCAATGACTAAAGACCTCCTACCCTGTCACCGACCAATCAGTGGAGACCATGACCCTGAAAAAACACTCCTGGAGAACTGACGAATATTCTGCTGAAGCCCTCCACTGAGACCTTCCCTAAGATTCCTGTCTGCAAGAAAGAAAGAAAGTTTTAAGACAAAGGACACAGCAAGTGAGCTCTCCCTATGAGGAGCAGCCCTAGCCATTTCCTTTCCCTTCTTCCCCCACAAGCACACATGTCTTCTAAACTGTAAGGCAATAGGTAGTTGGCAGCTTGTCCCAGGCCGATCCCCTGAAGCTGTCCCAAAGCCCCCTTTTCTCTGACTTCCCAGTGAGCCAAGGCAGCCCGGCCTAGGCTCTCCTGTTGCTTCTTCTGTGCTAAGCCCTTCCTTGTTCTACTGTTCCCAGCTTTAATAAATGTATCCTCATAGGTATCCTGGACTTCCATTGTGAAATCTCACCTACATGAAATCAAGCCCCAATACACTATAGCTGGCCCTAGGCAGATCCACTCAGGGCCAGGCCCCTGTCTGATAATGCTATCACTTGCATATTCATAGTTCTCCTAAAATAACTGAATATGGTAGTGATAGGTTTCTATTTCACTTTTATTCTATAACAAAAAAGGTAAAATTATGACTTCTTTACAATTTACTTAGCTATTTCCTTTTGACAATTTTATCATTTTTTCTGACATTTCTCCCTCTCTAGAAAGATGAGAAAGAGAGATACAATGACAAAGCTATGACAATCCTTAGAGTTGAAATAGGTCTTAGTTGTTTCTAGTCAAGCTGAGCTTTATGGAGGGTCAAGGGATGGTAATTCGAGGTGCATCCAGCTAGTGCTAAAATACTACACCTCATATATATGTATTTAGCACGCACACAAAAAAAGCCTGAAACAAATCCCCCCCCACCCTTTTTTCTTCTCATTGTTCTTTGCCAGGTTGACCTAATTGGTTATCTTGACCCCATTGCTTCAGTAACAAGAGGTCAGACTAAGGGGGTACAAAAAATGGGGGGCAGAGACCCAGTACTCCCCAGGGAGAGGTTGTGTCTCAACCCATGGGATCTTGAAAACAGTTCTCCTCCTCAAAATCATTCTCCTTCGGCAAAAACAACTCTTAAACCATAGAAGCTCTGGATGTGCAAAAGGACTTCAAATTTTCACTAATGAAGATTATAATTAAAATATTTAAATAGGTTTTTAATTTTCTTTCTGGGCTAAGCTATTTCCTAGCCCTCTCCAGGAGCTGCTATTGTTCAATTCTGACAGAATTCTCTGTTAGAAATTATAGCCTGCTGCCTTTCAGCATCTTCATTAAAATGCAATGCTGCCAGATATATCTGCATGCATATGAATGAAGCATCTATAGAATAATTAAGTCATGAATAACACATTGCTGAGCATGTTTTTTCCTGAATAGGGAAGGAATGTTATTTATGAACCCAGAGATTTTATATTATGTGAAAAAATAATTGGCAATATCAAGCATTACTTGAGGATTCATTAATTTAAATTACGATGGCCTTGTTGTAGACTCCATTTTTAAAAAATGGTGATTTACATTGGAAAATGGATGTGAATTTATGGGCCATTTTTCTTCATTTTGCTCAAAAGACCACAGAAAGCTTTTTAGCAATGGGGATTGCGTAATGTGAGAAGCTTATTTTAGATGTTTTCTAAACAAAAGGTCATTAGCATCCAGCAACTTCACAGGCCTGGGTTCAAACTGATGGCTACATATCAACAGAAAAGCAGAGATACTATTTCAAGCAGTACTTAGGCATTTTCAAGGAACATTATGGAAGCAAAAGCTGAGTTACTCTGAATCCACCCCTCCCCCGTGTAGTGTGTCAAGAAGCAGTTGTTTTCCAAAGGCCCCAGGTTAGCAATGCCCACATTCTAGAGTTAAACCGTGCTGTAGTTTTAGCACTGTTTAATGTGCAGTTCCTCGCCTTCCTGAGACCTTTAGCCATGGCGCACTGTATGTCCAAGTCACACAGGCAGAGAAAGAGTAACTGAGAAGGCAGAGGGAATGATGGAGAGGGAACAGAGATGCAAGGTATAATGTGAAAAGGAAAAGATTGACCTTCCTCAGGTCCTTTGGTCGATTCTGTTTTCCGGTCATAGTCCTTTGTGGTTCATTTCACATTTAGGCTTATTTCTTCTTTTTCAATAGATAGTACATGGAGCAAATTCTCCCTGAGCAAGGGGCAGAGTCAAATACCAATGGAGAAAATAGCTTTGGACACCTGGTCATTCTCCATGGTGGTCAAAAGAACCTACTTCAAATCTAGGAAATCCATTTTCTCCTTTTAATTTTCCCTTCCAGGGCCCTCAGTTCTTCTCCCTTTTAACCCGGATTATAGTAGCATCTCCTCTAGTGGCCCAGTTCACAATTTCCCCACCCAACATTTCATCCCACCTTTCCATCCTCTACAACCCCACCCAATTACAAGTACAGTCCCTACACAACCTCTGGCTACTTCTTTCTCTGATAAATATTTGGCTGTGGCTTCTCATCATACTCAAAGTCAGTTCCAAGCCACTCAATGTGGTTCAGACAGCTGCACGGGACCAGCTCCAGAATGCCTCTTCCCCTCTCTCTCTCTTCTGAGCCCCACTTGGCCTCTTTCCTCTACTCTAACTGAATTACTTACCATTCCTTGAGTTCATCGTGTTCCATGTCTTCACACACTTGTTTCCTTAATTTACACATGTCCTTCTTTAAATATTCATCCCAAAGGCCCTACAGTCCTACAAGCATTGCCTGACCATCCCTATGCCCTCTCATTTTGATGTTCCCCCAGAATAACACTTTGCGTTCATGAACTAGAGTCCCCAGAATGTGGGAGGTATAGAAAGTACAACAGCTGCCTGCGTCATCATCTGGAGGAAAGCAAAGAGAGCTGCAAACCGACGCAGCAGGTGGGGGGAGAGGAAGAGTCCAGGAGCAAGAAAAGTTGAGAAAGGAGACTAGGAGAGCAGAGGGATAGAATGGCATATATTAGAAGAAAGTTGTTGGCCCAGGGATTTTATGAGGTGCTATGGGATATACTCTCCAGTCTCACTTATGTCCTTCAAGAGAGGCAAGTAAAGCAGATTCAAAAGGACTGTACATTCCTGAATGCAGCACCTCCTGAAAGATTGGACTAAACAGGTCAAAATGTCAGTGGACTTTTACCAATTAATGAGAAGATAGAGAGATACCAATTGGTATGCCCACAAATACGTGCACTCTGAATATGTGTTTGATTCCTTGGGTAAAGGAAATCAATAAAATATGATTTGAGGTGCCTTCAGAACACTAAAAAATACTTTTTTGATCTTTTTCAAATAAGGTAAGTGGAAAGTAATGAATTTCAGTACAGTCCAATGCTAAAGTGGTCAGGCCTAATGAAATCCTTTCAAATGGCGTAATTGATAAAAGTAAAAAAAAGTATTTCATTATTGTGGATAGGAAATTATTTCATAAACATGTTTGATTATTCAAAAGTTAACCATTTTCTCTCTTTTTAGGCAGATGTTATTAAGACAAATGACATAGTCTATATTATAAGAAAGGTATGCCTGCCTTCCTTCCCGTCAATTTGGCTAACTCAGCTACATTTGTAAGGAAAATAAATCTCAGGGAAACAACATGGTAAGAACATGACAACTAATGAATTCAAGGAATGATAAATCATTTAGTTAGGCTAACTAAGGGAGTTGTTAGTCTGCATTTTAGAAAGATTACTTTGGTTGCAGAGTGTAGGATGACATGAAAGGAAGCAAGACCAAGGAGTCTAATTAGGAAACTGGGTCAATAATTCACATGAGAATCTAATAGGAACTTGAACCAGTGTGATTGAGAATGAGCAGGGGAATAAAAATTTTGAGTCTCATTCCCAGCTTTTGTACTAACTATACATTTAATCTCAAATTACTTACTTCTCTAAACTTTAATTTCATAATCTATAAATGTGAATAGTAGTATATAGGGCTGTTGAAGGATTTTTAAAAAATAAGGCATGCAAAACACTCAGCACAGTTCCCAGAATGAGAAAATATAGACATGAAAGTAATCAGCAAATATGTGGGAGTTAAACTCTTGAGACTGTCCAAGTATCAAGTATGGAGAAGAAAAACAGAGGACCAAGGTTGTCAAGATTAAGAAACTGGGTCTCTGACTCCTTAAATCCTAACCCGCCTGCTGCTCTAGAATACAATACCACCTCTTTACTGGAGATAAAACACATACCATATAAATGACAGCACAGCCACGATTAGCCAGCTATTTGCTTCTTGGCAGCTCTGCCTATGGCTTATTTTTGGAAACAAGAGGAAGAAAGCATAAGTGAAGGTGGTTGGCCTGCCTTTTTGATAAATCCCCACCATACCCCACTTGGCCTGATGAAGATGTATGATTTTTCTCAGTTGCTCAGATGGGATGGAAAAATGAGGTCTGCTTTTTTATGCTGTTTTGATTTTGAGGTTTAATTAGTGTTGTTTCTGGGGAATTCATTGCTTTAATTAATGATGTGCCCTGAATTTCTTCAGTTAAGAATGACATTGAAGCATGAATATGTAATGAGTACAACTTTATCCCAGCTGAGGAGGGTGGCTGGTACTTGGCTATCACCTGTCAGTACAAGTAAAGGAGCACAGGTACTAAAAAGAGATGGACTATAAGGTTTTATTTATGTATCTTCTTCTTCTTTTTTTGTCAGCTCAAGTGTGCTTTTGTTTTATTTAAAAGCTGGGTCCATTAACAAGAAAAACAGAGAGAAAACACAATCGGCTTGCTTTGGTACACTTTTAGACCTTCTCTTAACTGCTTATAAATCAATAAAGCTAAGTTCTAAGACAGGGTTTCTCAGTCTCAGCACATTTTGGACCCAATAATTCTTTGTTGTCGGAGGCTGTTCTGTGTATGGTAAGATATTTCGCAGTATCCATGGCCTCTACTTGTTAGATGCTAGGAGCATATTCTATTTGTGATGGTAAAAATTGTCTCCGACATTGGCAAACTTCCCGTGGAGGAAAAATCACCCAGTTGACTTACTTTGCAGGAGAATCAAAGCAAGCCTTACTAACCAACAGTAAATGTGTTCATCGAGAACTTGCAAAACACTGTGCTTGGTGTTATAGAAAATGTGAAAATGCTAAAGTATTATCCAATATTGGAGAAGATGTTGGATCAGTAGTCTAAATCCATATCTTCTGCTTACTAGCCATGTGTTCCTGAGTAGTTCACTTACTCTGAGTTCCTTATCTTGCTAAGGAGCAAGTTTGAGAAATGTAGGATGAAGAGACTCAGGTATTTGCACCTGGATGAATAATCTTTGTAGTTTTATCTAAAAGTGCCTAGTTGCAAACCGAAGGTCCTTGTTCTCCAATGGGATCTGTTCAATATTTTTACTAATGGTTTCTGTGAATGAAACATAATTAACATGTTAATCTAATTGTAAACATGACATACATTTAGAATGGTCATTCGCCGGATAAGAGGACCAGAATTTAAAGTGATATTAAAAAGTCATATCTGAGCCAAAGATATTTCTATGTAAATAATGTAAAATCATGCATTTGGACTCCAAAATTCAGACCATAGCACAAATACCAGAATGAGGGGAGTCAGTCTCCCCTCATTTGTATAGGTGAACAAAATGGAGTATAGTAAATGAGATAAGAGATACAGGACTTCAAATTATATAGGGCCATCTTAAGAAAACTTTGTCATTTACTTTGAGTGATATGGAAAGCCATTTGAGGATTTAAACAAAAGAGCAGCAGATTGAACCAAATTTTAATTTTATCACATTACTTTGCTTTTTGCATTGACATAAATTAATGGGAGTAAGCATAGACATAGAGAGACCAATTAAAGAGGCTGCTGCAGAAAACCAAGAAAAACAGTCCAGTCACTTGGATGAGTTGTAGCACAGAAATATAAAAGAGTAGATTTGGAATGTCAGAAAAAGAGAGGAGTTGATACCGATGCTGAAATTCTTGGTTTAATCCAATGGAAAGATAGAGGGTCATGAACTAAAATGCAGGAGGATGAGGGAACAGATTTTGGATAGACAAGTTGAATAATGTAACATGAAAATAGAACAGCTGTGGAAAAGGAATTTGGTTCATTTATGAAACTTTGGAACAATAACCAAGATGTAGAGTTTATGGCATGACCATCTGATTCTGGATGAGAAAGAACAGGTGCAGATGAACTAGGTAACCATATGAAATAACGGCTTAATAATAATATCAACCTTAGTTCACACTCCTTGTGAGCTAGGCTCTTTCTAATCATTGCATCATTTAATCCTCTAATCAGTCCCATTTTACAGATGAGTAAATCATAGTTTGTAAATGATTAAGCTATGCAAAGGCTAGTCTGGATTCAGATTAACAAAACTGATTACCCTGAATAAGCTAAGCTTAACAAGCTTGCCTCTTGTTTTACTGTCACTTCAACTAGTAAGCAATGCAAAAATACACCTAAGAACAAGATGGGAGGGACATAAGTCTCTCTAGTGCCAACATTTTATTTCAAGGAAGTGTGCCAAAAGTGGAGTAGTCTCAGCAGGTCATGTGGTACACAGATCCTCCCCTTCGGAAAAGTCTGCAACACTGTACTTGCTCTTTATTTCTTTTTAGGCTGGGAGAGAATCACATCATTCAGGCCCTAGCATAGTGGCTCCAGGTTCAAAATTTCTGTCTGAGCCACTGTTACCTAATCTAATTATTTCCATATTTTGGTTTTTGTTTGGCCGGTGTGCCCATTTGAATCTTTAGAGCAACAGGTCTGGCTGGGATCTACTCTAGCAGTGAGCTAGGATTTGAACCCAGGCAATTTGGCTCCTGAACCCGGACTTAATTCCTGTCCCACTCTAATACTAAAGGCATTCAAGAAGAAACTCAAAACCCATTTGGAAAGATGCAGTAGAGAAAATTTAAACCACAGATATAGCGTGGACTAGGTGACTAATAAAGCAATTTCCAATGTGTAGAACATAAGATTATCTCTCTGCCAAGCTGTTGGGTTGGTGACCTATGATAAAATATAGGAAAGAACTGAAGAAGCATTATCCTCGTTATATGTTTCTGCAGAACAGAATCCAAATTACATCTTTTATCATTTAATTGTCCTCTGTTCTATATCTTACTTAACTTTCTTGTCTCCAAATAAACCATAAGCATTAGTGTCTTTGCACATTCTCTTTCTGCTCCCACAATACCTTCTCTTACCTTCTGTTCCCCTGGATAACAACTACTTGACTGTGAGGCCATCTTTTCTGTAAAGCCATTTAGAATCCCACTCCTCTGTCCAGTCAGCTTTGATCTCTCCTTCCTCTCTGATCCTAGAAATAGCCTCTTAGATCTGCTTTATAATAGTACTTATCTGATTGCTGTATACACATACATATTTACTTATAGGTTTCTTCCAACAACATAATCACCTTTTCTCAGATTGCTAAAAAATTTTCTGAGCTCTTTTCCAAGATGCTGAAACAAAATGTTGTTGCTGTCTGTTTTTGCATTTTGTTTGCTAAGTGGATTTCTGGCTATCGCATTCAGGATAAACTTGGAAATGATGTAAGAGGGTGAGGTGGAGGGGTCCATATTGGAGGACCTCCTGCATATTGGAGGTCCTTGCAATAGCCCAGGGTAAGGTGTAAAGGACTTGAAAGAAGATGGGAATAGGAAACATGAAGATTGAAAGAAAAATTCTTTAGAGATGTTGTAGGGGAAGAAAGCTGAGAAGCATAAACATACGAGAATGGGTAAAAAGAGTCTTTTTAAATGAATGAGCATTTCTGGCACTATGGCTATATAAACATGAGGTAAAATCCCTTCCAGACAGCACACCAGAAAATGCCAAAAAATTTTTCTCAATGTAACAAAATTTTGGATATATAACCAAGCTGATGGGAAGGAACACAATTATTCAGAGGAGTCTAACAAAGCACAAAAAATTTAAGTTAGCGCCAGAGCCAGCTTTTCCCATGGAAGTACTTACTGATTTTTCATGGTTTAAAATCTGAATTTTAAGGGGCTACTGACGGTGGACAAGATCCTAAGCAGAGTGGGAGTTTGGATCAAAGACTTCTTCCACAAAGTCAGGACCACCAAAGGGCAATATCCACGATGGGTGAGCTAGAAACAGCCTCTACATATAGAGAATTCTCAGCTGTAGCTTTGTGTGAAAAGAAAAAATAAATGTCTCTAGTAAGAAGTTCTCATGCAAATCTGCATTCTCATGATTTGAGAGCCAAACACCACATTGCCATGTATTTTAAAAGCCTAAGCCAAGAGTAATTTGAGTATTCCCAGAAGCCTGGCATAAAAAGCAAATTCACTGCAGAAAAATTAACTCTGCACACAGAATCAAAGAAAATTCTCAGAGATAATTTTCTAAGATATGTAAGTTCACAATCAAAAATGATCAAACTGAGAAGGAAACAAAACACCATGAATAAAAGCTGGCCAGCAGAGCAAATAGCATATTGAGACAATAAACAATAGATATTAGAATAATCAGACCTAAACTATTAAATAAGTATGTTTAATATGTTTCAAAATAGAATATTGAAAATATTAAAAAGATACAATACACTTAGAATTGGCCACCATGATAGAAAACAGAACCAAATAAAAATTCAAGAAATAAAAAAAATCAAAATTAAAAAGCAACAGATTAGATTTAGCAATGGAGAGATTTAGTGAACTGAAAAATAGAGACTAAAAAAATTACAAAGTACTATTGAGAGAAACAAAAGGAAAATATGGAGTAGAAGATAAGACACATTAAGGAGATAGTGAGAAAGTGTGCCATACTCAATCCATTGGTAAAAAAAAAACAAAACTCTGAAGGAAATATAAGCAGTAGCCACTGCAAAACTAAGGTTGATTTCCAAAGCTGCCCTCTGCTATTCAGATTATTAATATTACAGGAGCATGGATACTTGATGAGTCCCAAAACTGAGAGGAAAGACTGCCAGAGTGATACAAAAAAATAAATAAAAGGAAAAATCTGATCATCCTTCTCTTCTTTTCTAATCAAATTATTATCACATTAATATAATTTCCCAAAAAGAAGGAAACTGGGTCTTAAAAGCCATATATCTAAAAATAAATTTGCAGTGGACTTAAGGGAGAGGGGATGGTAGAATCTCTAGTAGTAGTATTGATTGTTTCTGATTCCCTCTGCTCAAACAACCCAGTTAAAATAACCTAGAAAAGAAGTATGTCCCCCTCCCTTCTCTGCAGAAGTGGCCAAAGACCTATCTCTAAGGGAAGGTTTGAGAAGCCCACCTGTGTGTTCTGGTTGTGGACATTCTTAGGCAGAAATAGTCACACTGAAGAACAGAAGTAGACAAGCTTTTTCAGTTAAGGACCAGATAGGAAATATTTTAGACCTGAGGTTCACATGGTTGGTCTTATAACCACTCAACTTTGCCACAGTTGGGCAAAAGCAGCCACAGATAATGCATAAATGAATCAGAATGACTATGTTCCAATGAAACTTTACTTACAAAGTCAGATGGTAGACTGTAGTTTGCTGCAAAATATTATTTATCTAGAAGTACAAATAATGGCAGCAGTTAAGCAATAGAACTGTTCTAAAATGATATTTTAATGATCACTCATTTTTAAACTTATACCATTACGATAATTGAGGGAAAGTGTGGTATAGAACTTGGGTATAGTAATAGTATAAAGGCCTAGGAAATACAACCCAGTGAGTCACAGTGGCTCAGCTCAAATAATATGCCCATAGTGGGGTCAGGTGCCTAAGTGGTTAAGGCCACAGACTGCTAAATAATATATATATGGTGATGCAAATTGTAATAGAGTGAAAATGAGTCTTTCAGAGGGGACTATGTGTGGTAAACACTTTGGTGTTTTCACACAGTAGAAGTCATGTACTGGTGAGTTAGAGATACCTTAACGTATAAGCAGAGGAGAAATGCCCAAGGGAAACACAGATTCAGACAGCAGATGACTCTGAAGGAACTTTTCCACAGTATTTTCTCCTTTGGATTCTCACCCTGCTATTATCAAATGTCATGTGTGCCATTTTATCACATTCCCACCTACAAATGAACAAGTTGCCCAGTAAATAAAAATTTCATAATTCTTAAAATTATAAATAATGTAATGTTTCCTTTTGTCCTTTTGAACAAAATGATATGCCTTAAAAATTCATTTTCATTGGGAAAATCAAGAAGAAATATGCAATATAATACTTTTACATAAAAATTATTTTCTATTTTCAGTTAAATTTTTAATCAATCAAAAACAGTAGCTAATATTACTGATTGTGCACTTTGTCCATGTGCTATTCCAAACACTACAGGTATTATCTTATTTAATCCCCATTAAGGTTGACATTATTAAGTGATTTGCAAGACATACATTTAACCTACGACAGCCACTTAAGATAACAAATTTCCTTCCCTTTCCTGGCTCTTCCCATACCCACTCCAGAGTGCCCTAAATTAAGAGATTAAGCTCAAAGAAGAATTTACCATGTAAGGTCAAAAGGAAGGTCTGCACAAACCAGAAGAGTTGATCTTCATAACCCCTGACCCCTTGCAAGGGGAAGAAAGATAAAAATAAAGATGAGCTGAAGAATAGGAAAAGTTCTGTTTGGGTGAGATTCAAGTTCCTGGATGTTAGAGGTTTTGTTGCATGAACTCCCACTCACTCACTCCTGGCCTAGGGGCTCCCTGAGAGGAATAGCTGTATTATAGTCAGACTGCGGGAAGAGGAGACTCACTTTGCTTGCCAAGTACTTCACTGCTGAGCCTCACTCAGGGCTTGCTACCAGAACTTGGGGAGAGAAACTGTGGCAGTCAGGCAAAGACAGCAAGGTTCGAGCCCCAGTGCTACTTCCTACCATACATACCATGTTTCCTGAAAGACATGAACAATTGGATCAAAACCATACCCACAGATCTCAAGATCAGGAAAATAGGGACATTAAAAAATGAATAGAAATAGAAGGCACAGTTTTGCCAAATGGACCATGTTCATTGAAGTCGTAGATAAGATGACCCTCAGGTAGATGATGTAGCCAAATACCTCATGAAAACCACAGATGCCTAGGCAGCTGCTCAGAGACAAGTACATCACCATCCAGATCTATTGGGTTGCCTCATCAGGAGATTTGGAATGAATGTAATCAATGGTGATGATCAACTTGGAAGTGTACAGCCCACTGGCCATCACCAACACCCAGATGGTCAAGAAAGGATCAGCTCCCCCAACACTTTTTCTACTTCCTTCCCTTCAGATATGGCCAAAGGAGAGAGGAAAACATTCCACACCCCTTTCTTCCACAAGCAGATCCCAACTGAATGCATGTGTCAGTTCAGATCCTCTAAGGAGAACATGACAAGATATAATTAAATATGTAAAGGGTAATTAGAGAGTAACAACTATAAAGAATAAAGGAGAAAGGGCAGGAGTATATGAGAAGAGCCTTCAACCCATGATGCTCAGCCATCACTTGTGAAAGGATAGAAGGAAGGATGAAAGGGTAGACACAGCCCCTCAGACTGCAGTGCAGATCTCAGAAAGTCTCGACCCAGCCAAAGGAGCACCTGAGAGTAAAGTTTGCCCATTAGAAGAGTCCTGTGTTGAGCAAACATGGCTCAGCTCTAGTATACCTGTCATGCTCAGTTATTGGGTTAGAGCAGCCCAGGGACCATGTAGTCTCCCTGTCGTGGACACATCAACAGATCTCAGAGGTATAGTATCTGGAGGCCATCAGTTAACTATTCTCTTTGCAGCATGTTCTCACTTCAAGAGAGATATGAGCAACACATTCCATTAGCTGCCACAACATCGATTAAGTCTATCCTGGGATGACAGTAGTCTATTCTACTTGCACATTAGAGAGAAATTACAACAATTTTGTTTTAAGCCAGGGTTAATAAGATCAACCTCTTCCCATTCAGCAGGTTATTAAAAACAAACAAAAAACTAGGACACCTAGTCCATCTGATCTACATCAACCCTTTTTCATATTCACCTCCTCCCACCTCACTGCTTCCTCTCAGCCTTCAACCACATGTCTGTCCTATCAATGCCTGCCCTGGGATCAGGACCGTATAGCTTGGACACAGCTTTTAATAGTTGAAAAAATGTGTGAAGTTTTCGACTGGTTTCTATCTTAGCATCTCATTCTTGTTAAAAGAATAAAAATGTGGTCAAGAAAGATGAATCGCCCCTAATTTGGGACAGACCTCAAATCAAGCACATAGTGACATGAGAAGTTATAATAGTATTATTGAACTTAATCAAAGGGGCCAGAGGAGGCTTATTTGAGGAAATGGCTCAGAGTCAGGATCTAAAAAAAGAAGGGAAGAACATCTAGGTAGAAGAATCAACATGTACAGAAGTTCTGAGTGGTGGGGCAGAGGTGTAAGATGAGACTAATGGGTATATGAAAGCCAGACCTTCTCACATGAGTTTTCATTATCCTAACAGTAATGGTAGGGTTTTAATCAGAGGACTGGGGTGGGAGGAGGATGATATGTTCAGATTCATACTTCGAAAAACAAATCCCTCTGGATGAAGAATGGATTGAAGGGTGCATAAGATGTTGCTCAGAGATATTTAGGAGTTGTGTTTTGGTTTTGATTTGTTTCAGTAGCCCAAGTCAAAGATGAGGCTATGTTGGACAACGAGCAATACCATCAAGTAATATTCAAATGGGAAAATATCCAGAACTCACTGGTAGATTAGATATGGGCCTTTAGAATGATGAAGGTGTCAAGACGATTCCCAGGTTTCTAGCTAGGACAACTGGATGCATGACACTGTCACTTGCTAGAATAAGGAATACTGAAAAGAATCAAGTAGGAGGACAAGGATGTGAGTTCAGAAATAAACAGTTTACCAATAGGAATCTTTTAGTTTTAAATAATTAAAAAGCCCAATTAATCTAGTTTAAACAAAGAAGAGGAGTTATTGGCTCACATAATTATAAAATCTATAAGATGGGCTGACTTCACCAGCGGCCTCATTTAAGAATCAGATGCTGTCACCAGGATCCAACTCTCATCCACCTTCTCAGATTTTGTAGGGTGGATTCAGGCTCACACCATCACAATACTAGTTCAGTACAACAGAAGATTTTCTTCCCAAAAAGGTTGAACAAAAAATTCAAAATCAAATCTCTTTAGCCTTTACCATCTTAATTTGGGCATATACCCAGCCCTGTACCAATTGTTGTTGCCAGGGTGATAAAATATACTAACTGAATCTTGGAGCCTGAGATTTAAGTCATTTTCAAAAAGTTCATGGCTGAAAATGGAGGAGAGTTACATAATTTAAAAAAAAAAACAAAATCATATCTCATTGCCACAAAGAGAATAAGTACAGATGGGGTAATAAAAAGAAAGTGGTGTATAACCATCTCTTACAAGTAAAAATAATTTTTGAGATTAACAACAAAGTGGAATGTGGTAGACATTCAAGAAAACTATTTCATTGATATAGAAGGGGTACTTGAAATTAGATCTAAGCAATGGCAGAGGTCAAGACTATGGGCTTTCATTAACAACATGTTCAGTACAAAAAAACAGACCACATAGGAAAAAGGCAACATAATCCCAAAAGAATGTATTTTTTGGTGAAGTTATGTGGAAGATTCATCAGATGTCTTGCTATAAAATAGTTAGAATTCATTTTTTTCTATTTACATTTAATTCACATCACATGATATAAGTTCAATAAATTTTACTTTTTCCATTTTGTAGGTACTATTCCAGGTATTAACAGAAATAGGTAAAGACTCCAGCACCTAGAATAGACCAAAGCAGAAGTCCAGCCCTCTTTACTTCCTGTTCTATCAGCCAGAACTATCTCTGCCTTAGATAAAGCACACACACCAAAAGTCATTTGGAGGCTGTCTGGGCATGACTGAAAGTAAAAAAATAGTTTCCATGCTATAGGATGCTAAGCCTCAAAATAAAAACACAAATCAAGTACTTGTGATTTTCCCATACTCTTCAATATTCATTGAGCAACTAATAACTGAATTAAATTGGATTCCTCAGAACTTAGAGCTTGAAGTGAGGCTTATGTGCAACCATTTTATTACAGAATATAATCCCAGGGAGCAAGAATGAAGGAAAAGAGAGAAGGAGGCAAGGAAAAAGTGAGAGCCGATCTAAGATGCATTACTGAGCAAGTGACCTCCTGCTATTAAATAAAACCGATTCCTAGATCTTACAGTACCTCCCACCAACAGGCCATATAAAAAGCTCCTTCTTAGAACTGTTCATCTACACTGGCTCAGTCTTCCATTGTCCAAGTTTCACTTAGTGGGGTATTAATTCCCTCCATCCATGCGAGTTGCCTGTCTTTATGGTCTCACGTTAGTGTCTAAGAACAGAAGGTGCAACTATGCAGAGAGGTTAGAAAGAAAAGCCATGTCAGTTCGTCCTGTGAAACTGGTCCTAGTTTATGCCCAGCTGGTTGCTCAGTGCCTGGGGCTAGAACAAACTGCCAAAGGTCTCAGAGACAAGTGGGAAGAGCACAAAAGGTGTCTGATACTGTAGACAATAGTCAAGACAAACAGCACACAAATGAAAGGGGAAGAAATACCTTGTCAAAGATGCAATGGTGGAGGGTGTTTATCCTTTGACACTACAATTTAATTATCACTTTCCATTTAAGAAGACCAGCTGTGGGTTTCTCAGGTATTTCTTAGTTGAAAATAGGTTCCTTTAGACTTGCTAGTCATCCAAGAAATTACCTTTGTTGTTTATCTGAATTAATCATGTTTACTTTTGCCAAATAAATACAACATTATAACTGATTGAAGGAGCAGAGCTATTTATCATAGAAATGAGAATTTTTTAATTGTTTTTTCTACTTTATTCATTTGGAAATATTTATAACTCTTCCTGTGGCATTAGAAACAGATGAGATAGAAAGAGAAGATATATAAGCTGTGATTTTGAACGAATATTGTACAACACAAGCTTGTTTTTCATTTGCCTACTTACTAAATCAAGCAAATGTTTTAGAGAAGAATTTGTCTAACTGCCATAACAATTTGCATTCATTGTCTTGCTTGCTAAATATTACGTTTTAGGCCCTCTTCTGTTATTTTAATGCTCTTATAAAATATGCCATTTTAAAATTGACTTTCTATTTAAAAATAACTTTAAATTTTCAAAAACTTACAAAAAAATAAAAAATAGTTTAAATGAAAACCCAGATACTCTTTCTCCACATATGTCCATTGTCAGCATTTCACACTGTTATATATGTCTGTGCAGCATGGTCTTTTATCCCTCAATACTTCAATGTGTACTAAGAATAGACATAGTCTCCAAGACAATCAATTATATAATCAACTGTCCATATTCAGTGTTATCCGTTGAATGTCTTTGTAGCATTTCCCCCTCCAATACAGAACTCAGTTGAGGTTCAGATACTGTATTTGTCATGTCTCCTCAACATCCTTCAGTCAGGAATAGTTTAATGACATAAACATTTTTGGAGAATACAGTCCAACCTCACTTTTTTAAAAAAAGTTTATCATTTTAAGATTTTTGTATGTTTCTGTGTGATTCAACTTATCCTCAGCCAGCAAATGCATATATCCATAATGTTATATCCTTCTCAGGTATCAAGTTTTGAGCCCCATGACTTTTGTCTGTCCCTCACTGGAGATAGTTTTGATCACCTGGTCAAGGTGTTATCTGACTTCTCCTCTGTGTATTTTTATTTCTCTTTGCAACTCACAAGCAATCTGTAAGAAGACACTAAAAGAGCATACAAATATCCTCCTTTTAAGTAAAATTTCCCTCTAGATTAGCTGCTATTGATGATGCTTGTCTAATGCAATCTTCACTATGATGGCTGCAAAATTTATTATTTTTTAATTCCAGAGCAGTCAGTTTTTAACATTCTATTATAAGCAAGTGCCCTTCCTTCTCCCACCTGCAGTATCATCAGTATAGACTTGTGAGTTACTATGTGAGTTTCAAAGGGTTAGGATTTACTCCTAATAATGTACTTAATTATTTTTGTTCCTTACATTTTCCCAGATTTGGCTAGTCAAAGTGTAACAGGGTACAGCCAAGCAGTGGTGGCAAATGGGGATTTGTAATGGGGTCCAGAACTCAGAGTATCCAGAAAATATTATAAAAAAATATATAAGGATGTCCTCACCCCTAATAAGTTTGAGCTGAGGGATGTGACACATGGAGCAGGGCCATTGAGAGTTGTTTTGAATAGCAACGGTTTTGTAGAAAACCTCTAGAATGGTCATTTAATACATCTCTAACCTTTAACTGCTTTCATGGATATATTAAATAGCTGTGGCCATGCTTTGAGCCAGGGAGAAGGGAGTGACTTCCACTCAAGATGTAACTAGGAGGCAATTCCCTCCAGTTACAGCACCTGCATAAAGGTTTGCAGATGATTGGCTCCACACCATAGGGCCATGCCTGCCTGGACTTACTATAGCAGTCCAGTAAAGCTGGAAGAATGCAGCAATGCTGACAGGTGTAATTGATTGTGGGAGGAGTCAGAAACAGGGCTGCAGAGGAAGATTGGTGCTGGGATTCAAACCCAGGCAAGGCAGCCAGGCTGGAGCTTTTGGGAACCACACAACTTTGGTTAAAGTTGGGACTGTGCAGCTTTAGGGTGCTCCCTTTGGCCACATAGCTTGGGAAGCTGGAAAGCAAGATATAGCAGTGATGCAGAGCTCTCAGCAATTTGGAAAAATGCAGAAGAGACTCTGTAGGAAAAAAAGGGGTGTGAGAACTCTTGCTGGTGGGCCACAAGAAGGTGCCATGTAAGTTTTGAATTAACTGGAAATCACAGTGCTGACAGAGCTGATGGTACCAGAACCGAGGGGCTGACTGAACCACAGACTTCTACTTCTTTTCCTGAAATTCAGTATCCCGGACTGGGCAAAGGGGAGAAGGAAGTATTGTGCATTTGTGGGTATTCCAAACAACTTTAGTATTTTTAATGAAGACATTAAGTCATTACTCTAAGTCTGTATAACTCTTTAAATAAATAATCCCTTTCCTTTCCACCAATCTCTGGCATTGAGAGACATCTTTTCCTGGCAGTGGGCAAGGGGAACCTAGTACAGAAGGAGAGGAGGACCCCCGGAGCACAAGGCGGTCCATTGGGTAATAGTTTATCTTTCACCACCCCTGCCCCCGGGTCTATTCTACAACAAGAGCCCTTCAAAGCTAGTTCCAGTGAGTGTCCTTATAACATCTTTTTTTTTTTCCCTAGCATTTCCTTACTATTTGGTATAACAAGATGTTCCAAGTCCATCTTGTACCTACCCTCCTCTAGTTCTGAAATCAATCATTCTTCTAATGAGCCCTACTTTCCTTTTAATGGGGAATGGTATTAGAGATCAAAGTCTGGGTGATACATATGCTCACTCCTACTGTCAGGGAAGAAAAGGTCTTTGCTTTTTTGGCTCTCTCAGGCAGAGTAAGGAAATCTCTGTGTACACATACATACAAATATGCATATATAAAAATAGATAAATAAAAATACATAGGCATGTAAAAATCACACATACATTGTTTTAAGAAATCAAGTGTCTACACTGATTCTATTTCAATTCATACCTTACAGAGTTTTTCCTTGCTTTTTCAGATTCCATATTTGCATGTTCCTTTTTCCACATGGAAAACATCTGGTTCCCAAAATCACATTTATTCATTTGCTCAGTCAGTCTTATATCTAAAATAGTTTCAGAATTTCTTCACCAATACTATACAATAAAATTACTAAAAAAAGTTCAAGATTTATATCCATTTCTCATCCCCTGTCACCCAGTCCAACATACACACACCCATACACACCCTACCCTGCCCAAGATACACAGCCATACACATCCTACCCTGTCCAAGACACAGTCACATACTGTTCACTAATTAACTTGAATTCCATCTTCCTTCTTCTCCTTCTTTTTTCCTTTCCTTTTTATTCCTTTATTTTTCTGCCTTCTAAGGGATTATAGCATTCACCTAAAATACAATGAGATTAATTTATTTCCATTTGTTTCAGGTTTAGTGCTCCCTCTTCTTAATGATTATTTTTTATATTTTGAATTTTTAGAGCCTTAAAATGCTTTCAAAAATCAAAACTATACAAAAAAGTATACTCAGAAAAATGTCATGCACTCCTATAGTCCTTCTAACCTATTGGTCCCTACCTCCCACAACCCCTTGTAGATAACCAACTTTCTTGTCTTCTGGTTCATTCTATTTCTCCTCAGAATTGTAAGCAGATATGTGTATGTTTTCCCTTCTATCTTACATGAAAAGTAGCATGTTCTAAATGCTCTTTTTCACTTTGTTTTTATTTAATAATGTTTCTTGGAAATCATTCTATACCTCTTCTTAGAGATAACTTTCATTCCTTGATACAGCTACAGAGTACTCCATTGCCTCCACATGCAATTGTTTATTCAGCTAACTCTAAAGCTTGCACATTTAGGTAGTTTCCGATATTTGCAATTATCGGAATGATAATTCCGATAGTGCTGCAATGAATCGGAATGATAGTGCTGCAATGAATAACTTTGTGAATGTGCATGTTCGGGGATCATTTCTAGAAGTGGGATTTCTGGGTCAAAGGGTAATAAATATGTAGTTTTATTAAGTGCTGCCACATTCCTCTTCTTATGGCTTGTATAATTTTCATTCCCTTAAACAGTATGAGAGGGTCTGTTTCCCCACACCCTTGACTTTAAAAACTTTAGAATTTTTGCCAATACAGTGGCTGAAAAACAGCATCTCAGTGTGGTTTTATTTCTATTTCTCTTGTTATAACTAAAATTGAACTTTTTTCATAAGTTTAAGGACAACTTTGCATCATTTTGTGAATTATCATTGCATGTCTTTTGGCCATTTTCTTCCATAGGATTTTCTGGGGAGATTTTTTTCTTGATTTAAAAATGTTCTTTATTATTTAATAATACTAGCCTTTAATTTCTGATATGTTAAAAATACCTCATTTCAATTGTCTTCTGGCTTTGCTCATAGTGAATTTTTGCCATGCTAAAGATTTTTTTAACTTTTTCAATCTAAATTTATCCATTTTTTCTGCACTGGACTTTTAGTCATAGTTACAAAACATTTCTTTATACCCAGGTTATGAAAAAGTTCAATCATAGTGTATTCTATTTTTATATATCTTGGGTTTGGTTTTATATTTAAAGCTCTGATTAATTTGGAATTTATTCTTGTGTATAATTGAGAGGAAGGGCTCTAGTGTTAACTTCTTTTCCAAAGCAATCTAATTGTCCCAATTTTAGCTATTTATTAAAAGCCTATCTTTTCCCTAGTTTTGAGATACTACCTTTATCATATCATACATTAGATTTTTATAAATAATTAGATCTATTTATGAACTTTCATTCTTTTCCATTGATGTTTCTATTCATGTGTCAGTTCCTCACTGTTTTAATTATAGAAGCTATGTTGTATTCTTAATATCTAGGTTCTACTCAGGGTTTCCCTTTCCACCATTTTCTTAGATATTTTGTGTTTTTTATATGACTGTTAGGACCAATTTGTTCAATCCCATTAGAAGCTTATAGGAATTTTTATTGGGATCACACCAATAAAGTTGAAACATCCTTACCAAAAACATATTCTCATTCATTATGGACTGAATTGTATACTCCCTAAATGTATATGTTAAAACCCTAACCACACCCTCCATGCAATTGTAACTGGAGATAGTATGTTCAAAGACGAAACTGAGGTTGAATGAGGTCATAACAGTAGACCCCTAATCTAAAAGGAGTGGTGTCCTTATAAGAAAAGGAAGAGATACCAGGATACTCAAGCACAGAGAAAGGCCAGGTGAGGATACAACAAGAAGATGGCCATCTGCAAAACAAGGAAAGAGACCTCAGAGGAATCCAACTCTACTGGCGTCTTGTTCTTGGACTTTCAGCTTCTTGAACTCTGAGAAAATTAATATCTATTGTTTAAGTCACACAATCTCTTGTATTGTGTATGGCAGTCCCAGCATACTAAGATATCATTCATTTAAATCTACTTATCTACTGTCTTTGAACAGTGTTTTTATATCTTTTATCATATAGGTTTTGAAAAAAATTCTTGTTATGCATATTCCCATATATTTTATCCTTTTAAAAAACAGCCCATTACTTAAAGGAAGAATCATATTCTGTTTTAGTTTTAACAAAGAGTATTTTCATCCCATTTTTTAAATCCTTATAAAAATACTATAGTGTCTTTTTTCTGCATCTTCACTCTCCTTTTGTTCTGAATTACTCTTTTCTTCCTACAGGTACAATATATTGAGATCTTCTCCATCATGAACAATAAAAACCAAGCAAAGTCAAAAGCTTTGTGCAACATTTTCACAATTCTTTTGTATACAACATAGTTCTTTGAAAAGTTGATAGCTATATATAATTATTTCCATAGAGTAATGCATATCTGCAAATCAGAAATTCAGATTAGCCCAATAATGGATGCTGTTAATTTAATCAAATATTTTTCAAGCCCATTTGACTATGGAAGCATTTTTTTTTTAACTAGAAACCTGTTAACATCACATGAAACAAGTACTCCGTGGGACACTTCTTTCCTTGTCATTCACTTGAATCAGCACTTTTCCAGACTGCCAGTAATTCCTGCCCTGGCCAGTGTGGCTCAAGTGGTTAGGCATCATCACATAAACCAAAAGGGGTCAGGTTTGTTCCTGTCAAAGCACATGCCTCGGTTGTGGTTCAGTTCTGAGTTGTGGCACAGATGAGAGGCAACCAATTGATGTTTCTCTCTCACACTAATGTTTCTCTCCCTCTCTTTCTCCCTTGCTTCCCCTCTCTCTAAAATCAATAAACATATCCTCAGGTGAAGATTTAAAATGAGAAAACATGACAACCAGTAATTTATTATTGCCAAATGCAATGGGCATTTTCAGGTCATAGTCTCTTTGCTTTGTTCCCAATATTACATACTGTTAGCTGAGACCTCAGTTTTAAAATTCTGCTACTTTAGATTTGGTGGCCACGTATTGTCCCAGCTCTCCTGCTACCTCACTGACCTAATCTTCTTTCTCTCATTTGCTGGATCAATTTACTCTCTCAACTGCTAATTATGGATTTTCCTAAACTTATTAATTCTTCTTTCTTGACTTTTGCCTATGCCATCTCTCAAACAGCATAGAAAGGCTGCAGGATTTGGAGCTTAAGCTCAATCTTACTCTTTTATCTACTTGTTATTTCAGGAGAATTACCTCACCTCTCTCTTCTGAGTCATAGTTTTCTCATCTTTAAACAGGAGGATAGTATGCATACATACTCTGGAAGACTTCCATGAAGATTACGTGAGGCAGATTTTGCAAAGTACCCAGCTTTGGTATGTGGAACTCGATGAATGTTAATCCCCACCTGACCCTAGCCACTTTCCAAGATTTGTGCATTCAGTCTATTACTTCCCTACACATTGGTTTCCCCAGGGAACTCCAGAATTTCTCCTCTCTCTCTTTTCTGCCCCCACCCTCAATGACTAGAATTGGTCGAATTCCAGAAAGCTGTAAAGGATCACGGTTTCACAGAGAGAAAATTTTAAGGGGCTAAGAGATTGACCTCACCTCTAGGGGGTCAACTGCAGTTAGTGGCAGTGTCCAAGAGCAGCTCAGAGCAGGGACCCTTATTTCCCTCATAATCTCCATCACCATATCCACCATTACTTAAATTTTTAAGTAATAATTTTATATGAGCAATTGATATTTTGTTCATTTTATATATACTGTCAATAAAGGTATATTTTTAAATTCTTGGTTTTTTATTATTCTTAACAGACAGGGTACCCCATGTCCTGACTCTCTCTGTCTCCCTAGACACAGCGTGTATCTGTCCACACTCCTCTTCACACCACATATTGGCCATCTCTTCCTCTTCTGTTTCTTCTCCTCTTGTATTTTGCTTCCTTATAATCCATCTCCTATGGATTTTGCTTCCTTATAATCCATCTCCTATGAAACTACTAAAGAAAAGTCTTCCTAAAGTACAGTTTCACACACATCGTGTTCTTTTTCACCAAACCATTCCATCTCTTCCAATTACTCAGGGAAAAGAAGCAAGTTCCTTTTCCAAACCCTTTGCAATAGAGTCCCAAACTATCTCGTATGTCATAGTTCCCCGTAACTCTCCCTAGCCTCCACTGCCACTCTGGTCAAAATGAATTGTTTGTGGCTTCCCAAACTGTCCCCATCCTTTTTCTCTTAGAGTTCACTCTTCCTGGATGCCTTTTATCACGAGGCCATTTGCCTTTTGAAACCCTCTCAATCTTTCAGTGTTTATCTCCAATATTACTTCTTTCGAGGTGGCTTTTATGCTGGTTTTAGTTATAATCAAAACAATTGCTTTTTTAAAGGGTATGAGTTTATCAAAAGACATATTTTCTATCTAGTGTTTGGAATAAACTGTTACAGAGAATAAAATAACTTCCATCTGCTAATTTATTGTGACGGCTTGATACTTTGGCCTCAGGGAATCCGACTTAATGTTGGTAGATTCTAACTTTATTACCAAATAGTTGTGCAGCCTTGGATGAGTAACCTCTCTGGCCTCAGCTTATCATCAATAAAATAGGCAAAAAAAAAGGTATATTCAGTGGAGAATTTCTGTGAGAAGTAAATATAATCTTGCATATTGTTGATGAACGTGTTTAATAAATGTCTCAGATGAGTTGGGATCCCAGAGAGATCAGATTTTAATCTCTGCTCCGTCAACACCTTAGACACATTACTTCAAGTCTAGGCTACCCTCCCTTTCACCACGTGTAAAGAGAAGTGATTCGGCCCATGCCCTCTGACTCTGAGTCAACCTGGGCAGCTAGTCCGTAGACTGCCGTGTCCAGAGTTTAGACCCATACTTTGTGTGGCCACTAGCTGGCAGGATTGCTGCATGGTTGCTTGGCCACTCCCCATTTCCACCTCCATCTCTAGAACGACTTGCCTGCAGGACTCTGGACCAAAACAAACAACATTCCAGCCTGGCAGAAGCCAAGGCTCTGGAGTACAACCTTGCTACACTATAAAAGGAGAAAGGGAAGCAAAAGTCTCCAGTGCTTTTGTGCAAAGAAGATTCTTTGACTAGGATTCTAAGGGATGTTCCAGCTGATGTCTATCTCCCCAGCCTGTCTACCACAGGGTAGATGTCCCTGTGAAGAACTATGGTTTTAAAAAAAATGCCTTGGCTGGTGTAGCTCAGTGGATTGAGCCTGGGTCTGTGAAGCAAAGGGTCGTCAGTTCAATTCCCAGTCAGGGCACATGTCCGGGTTCCAGGCCAGGTCCCCAGTGGGGGACACATGAGAGGCAACCACACATTGATGTTTCTCTCCCTCCCTATCTCCTTCCTGTCCCCTCTCTCTAAAAATAAATAAATAAAATATTTAAAAAATAATAATAATAAATAAATAAATAAGAACTGTGGGTGAACTATGGGGTGCCCCCAGGCACCCTCTGGGGAATCTGAGAAACATGCTTCTTTTAAAAACCACATATCATGCCTCATAAAATACATGTGAAAATTTGGGATTTGGACTTGCAATGTCCAGATGCATGGACGACTCACTTTAATTTCTCCAATCCTAACTTTCCTCCTTTGTAAAACTGGTATAAACCTGGTCTCTGCTTGTTCTGCCTCCCAGTGGTACAGGCAGTGTGGAACCCTAGAAAGAATATAAGCTTGTGAGTACTCAGACTTGCTTTAAACCCTGTCCTCACCATTTACATGAATCTGAGAAAGTTTTCTAAATTTCCTCATCCACAAGATACAAAATCTATTCATTTCAGAGGGTTTTTCTGAGAATGAAAGTAGCACATAGAGGTGTTCAATAATGTTCATTCCCCTCTGTGATAAAAAAATACAAAACTGCATGATTCCATAGTCATTAAAAATTTGTACATATGCATAAAAAGACAAGATCAATAAATATCAAACTCTTAGCCTTTATCTCTAGTGATGAAAATTCAAGTAATTATTTTCTTCTTTATACTTCTCTGTGGTTTCTAATTTTCTAAATTAAAACTTTATTACCATTGTTACTTTTGTATTGTGCAAGAATATTTATAACATAAGATCAATGATTTTAACCATTTTTATATGTACAGTTCTGTGACATTAAGTATGTTCACATTGATGTATAACCATTCATTTCCAGATTCCTTTTGTCATCCTAAGCTAAAACTCTGCACCCATTAAATCATAACTCTCCACCTCCACTCCCTTTGCCCCTGGTAACCACCATTCTCCTTTCTGTCTCTATGAATTTGACTATTCTAGATACCTCATAAAAGTAGAATCATAAAATATTTGTTCGTTAGTGTCTGACTTATTTCTTATTTTACTTAGCATAATATCATCAATGTCCATTCATGTTGTAGCATGTAAGAGAACTTCCTTTTTAAGACTGAATAATATTTACATGTATTTATATATATACACACACACACACACACACACGAGGTCTGTCCAGAAGATATTCAGCCATGTAATATGAAAAATAGAGACATTTATTAAAGAAGATACAAGAGACATTGTACATAGGACAATGATGCCTCAAGTCCCCTTCAAAGTAAGCACCTTGGGACCTCACACAGTTCTCCTAGTCACCATCGGCTGTCACATAGGATTTTCCTGAATCTCACCAATGGTCTGAAAACTCTTCCCTTTTAAAGATGATTTTAGTTATGGGGAAATCTGGAAGTCACAGGGCACCAAATCTGGGGTCTAGGGGCACTGAGTCACTTGGGTGATTTGATGTTTCACCAAAATATTTTGCATGCAACGTGATGCATGAGCAGGCACGTTGTTGTGATGAAGGTGTCAATCACCAGTTACCCATAGCTGCGGCCTTCTGAATCATCTGAACAGTTTCTGTGGAGGAATGTTCAAGCCTAAAGCAAAATTTGATAAAGATTTGTTGTTCTATTCACTCAGTCATTTTGAATGGGATGGCCGCACAGTGCACATGCTCACTCAGTGATGTCTACCACCCCTCTGACTCGTGGAGTGAAGTTGTCATTATTCACACATGCTCATTCTAGTCCACTCTCCTTGGTTTCCGGGTTACATGCATGTTGTGCAAACTGTTCTTATTATATTATCAATGGCTGGACTTTTTCCAGACAGATTATATATATTTTTTGTTTATCCATTTATCCATCAATGGATATTGGATTGTTGCACTTTTCACTATTGTGAATAATGTGAACATGGGTGTACAAATGTCTGTTCCAGTATCTGCTTTCAACTTTTTGGGGGTATGTAACCAGAAGTAGAATTGCTGAGTCTGATGGTATTCTATGTTTAATTTTCTGAGAAAATGTCATATTGTTTTCCACAACGACTGCACTATTCTACACTTCAGTGGGTTTTTTTTTCTTTTAATAACAGCAATCCCAATGGGTGTAAAATGCCATCTCTTTGTGGTTGTAGCATTTACCTAATGTGCTGATTTGCATTTCTCTAATGATTAGTGATATTGACTATATCTTTTCAAGTTGTTAAATAATGAAAAAATTCTACCAAATAGGTGGATGTATTATGGAGTAGAATATAAGATTTGTACAAATTCTCTAGCCAACACACGACTTCAAAGAAATTTCCCATTTGTGGTAGGCAGCTTTGGTCTACATTCCTAGATCCCTCAGGGGTCCTCATTCATTCTCCATTCATTCTCCACCATGGGGATGGGCCAGGCAGTTTGAAAAGCCTTCTGGCCCTGAGTTCACATGAGAAGGGGAGTTGGAAATAGTCCACGAATGCCATTTCT
This sequence comes from Artibeus jamaicensis, assembly GCF_021234435.1. Taxonomy (NCBI): domain Eukaryota; kingdom Metazoa; phylum Chordata; class Mammalia; order Chiroptera; family Phyllostomidae; genus Artibeus; species Artibeus jamaicensis. The sequence goes on along the minus strand of NW_026522025.1, from coordinate 16,723,578 downwards.
ACCTGACTACACAGCATTTAATAAGACAAAGTTTCCAAAGGAAAGTCAGCCCAAATTCAATTCAAATCAATTCAATAAACATGTAAGTTACCTGAAAGCTACCCTGATGTGAAAGTGATCAAGTTATTCCTTGTGAAGTCATGAAACGGATGTTGAACATTTGTTACTGGCTTAATGAATATTACCAATGTGGAAGTAGAGTACCACGAGGATTTAAACTAGGAAGTTCAGGAAGCACAGAGCCAGACACTGCACTGAAGTGTCAGGAACTCCAGAGGGAGGAAGACCAGAAGCTATTCCCAAACATCTGTCTGTGGGCAAAGTGGTAGCTGATCAACAGGAAAAAGAGAAAAGTAAGGAGACTCTCATGAGTTTTTCATAAAGCTAAATTTACCCCATAGAGGAATTATCACTAGGGAGTAAGTATCTTTTCTTTTATAAAATGAAAAATATTCTTAATAAGCGCAAGAAAAAGATACAAACCCACCTTGTTTCTTAGCTTTTGTTGTAACCTTTAACTGGTCTGTGACTTTTCAGTAGCCCCCAGCACTCTAGGAATTCCTGGCTAGGAGCAAGAAGTGGGGGTCTGCTATGGAGAAAGGCAAGCCACCTGTGTTGAGTTAAGACCCGTGGAAGACTTGGTCTAGGGTGACTCTTGTAGACTCCAAGCTTTTGCAGAGAAGCCCTTTATGATATGTGGCCCCTTTCCCTATCCTCCTGAGAAAGGCAGAAGGATTTAACGAGGCAGAAATCTGCTAATGTCTTTTGAACTTACCTGACCCAATCAATCTCTAGAAATAGGTTGACAAACTCTTCCTATAAAGGACCAGATAGTAAATATTTTTGGCTTTGTGGGCTATGTGATCTCTGACATGACTCCTCAATACTGGCATTGTAGCACAAATGCAGTCTTAGACAATAATACATAGACAAAGAGGAATGCCTATGTTCCAATGAAACTTTATTTACAGAACAGGCAGAGGGTCAGATTTGGCCCATGGGCCATAGTTTGCCAAGGACTACCTTAAAGAGCAGAGAGGAGAGCCTCATAAATCCCAGATCAGACTCAGTGGTGAAAGTAGGACTTGGTCATTTATAGACAAGAAACTCGTGGCATAAAGAAATGTGTGGCTTTGGGTTCAGCATGAACAGCTGTCTTCTGAGGATCAATACCATTATCACTGATAGAATTTTGTAACGAGGTGCTATATGCCAAATGACATACTAAGTACATCATGTGGCTTATTTATTTAATTCTCACAGCCACACTATTAATAGATAGTACTTAGTACTATAATTTCTTCTTCTTAAAGCTGAAAAAATTGAGGATTAGGAAGTTTTGTGACTTGCTTAGTCACAGTGAAGCCCAGAGTCCCCTGAGCATCAGAGCTGTGTGGTTCAGAAAGCTAAAGACATGGACTTTTGCTTCTAGTTGTGATGGAGGACATGGGACTGGATGTACCTTACTACCTAAACAATTGAGAAACTGAACAAAATCTAGGAAACAATAGTTTTAGTCATTCAGCAACAGACAGAGCAAGACAGTGATCCCTACAAGAAGGTAAACAAAGAGGTGAATCCTAGGATGTACCAGCCCACTCTCTGCAGAGTTTCAAGGCTATATCAGAGGCAGGAGGAACAAAACAGATCCCAGCAATTTGAGGACATAATGTCTGGAGCTCAGGGAGGCCCAAGCAGCAAAATTTCTGGATAGAGGTGCCCTTGCATCTTTAGCTGAGTGGTAATCAGCACGTATGGGTGGAGAAATTATTGAGGCAGAAAAGAACCATCAGGTGTCATTACAACCCACAGGTCACCCAGGGTTGGGAATATTTGGCATTCTTGCCAGAGAGAGGAAACAGCCCCTTGATCCATACCTCCTGAGAAGGTGTCTCTTTGTGGTGGAGCTAAGTCAGCCCTATGCTAAAGGCCGTTCTGGACCTGCCTAACAAAAATTAAAAGCAAGTCAAAAGGTCCAATTTGTTTCCAAGTAACTATATTGGACCCCTTTAAAAGCCTAAAAGATATTTAAATGCTTGAAAAAATCCACATACAACATACAATTCACAATGCCAGCCACCCAATAAAAAATTAATGGGCATTCTAAATTCAAAGAAGTAGGGAAATATGATTGAAAACTCAAGGTGGTGAAAAGTCAATTAAAACAAATACATAAATGCCACAGATGATACAATTAATAAATAAATAAGGATATGAGGACAGTTTCTATAAATATATTCCATGTGTTCAAGAAGGTAGAGGAAAGCATAAGCATGATAAGACATTTTTTAAAAACCCATATAAAATTTGTAGAGATGGAAAACAAGCAATAACAATACCTAAGATGGAAGGGCACACAACTAGTAGGTGGCAGACCTGCGATTCTAACCCTCGACTGCCTCCATGTTTGGTGTTCATTGCACTACTGTATTGGTTTCGTAGCAAAGGAGACTGATAAAAGAGGCAAATCAAGCACAATTATCTTAATCAAATCAACTGGTTCATACATGTGAGTAATATTTTTAGAATTTCCCTGAATATATTTGAACTATCTTCTGCTTACACTGTGCAAGAGAGACCAGGGCTCAGTAGACACTGCCTTGCATTATCTGTGACAATGAAAGTGGAGGGCACTAGTGGAGGGAGAAAAAGCAATTGCCACCCAAGTGTAAATTAAACCATACCTGGGTAAATTTGCTTAGTTTTCTATTCTGTTGAGAATACATGTACCATGTTTTTAGACGAACATGTATCTGATAAAAGTTAATTAACTGTACTTCAGCTCAGTGACTAGTCAGATGCTATAAAGATCTTCCTCCATCCATCGATAGCATAAGAGGCATCAAAGAGAAGACACTGTTCTCAGTGAGGGAAGATCCTGCATGTATCCCCGGGGTAAGTCACCCCTGATTCTGGCACCCATATTCCACCACAGTGTGGCCAGAGCTTATGTTTTGACGTTATATGATATTTTCAAGAATAACATTTAACCAGTAAAAAGTAATGTAGTTTTCAAGTCCCTTTTCCATGTTTAGTTGTACTTTACGCATTACTAATTATACCTGAGTTTATCTCTTCAGAAAAAACAGACTAAGTAAGACCGAGGTTCCATACATAATGCATAACATCTTAAAATTAGATGCAATCTCAAAAATCATCTAATCCTCCCCTGTCATTTTACAGATGAAGAAACCAAGGCCACACACATAGATAATGGCAGAGCTGAAACTAATAATATCTCCACTGGTCAGAGAACTCCGGTTTCTCTGACTGGAGAAAATTGCTTCCCACATTGCACAATGTGGAAAGCAATGGGTTTACCTTTCAGACAATGTGGGCTGGTAGGCCAGTGGGTTAGATAAAATAATGTACATTGCATTAATTTTACATTTACTTAGTGGATGCCCCACAGAAAGAACTTAATGAATAGATTTAATGCCCCCCAGAACTTGTTGACTAGTAATGTCCCTAAGGGGTGAAAACCAGCTGGAATCTATGTCAAATTAGAAAAAGTCAACCACCCTAAGATCCTAGTAAACAAGTGTGTTTTCAAAGTCTGGACAAAGTAATTGAGATGAAATCTCAGAAAGGTCTAACTAAAATACAATGTGGAGGAAGAATGGCTGTCCTAATGGATTTTATTGTGACCTTCCTAACAAAGGATGACAATTAAAAGGGAGGCCTGGCCTACATGAGGACTAGAAAAGGCTGATGACAGAACAAGAATTGGTCACATTGCTCAGTCTCTGTCGAAAGGAGGCTGGGTGACAGTGGCTGTTATTTTCACCCAGGAAACTCTTTGCTCTCTGATTCTGTGCTACCCAAGCATCTTTCTATGAGTAATACATGTTAGGACAATACCATTGCCTTCTCAACCTCGAGACCTCCTCTTCTTTCTCCTCTCCTCCCCTTTCTTATTCTCCCTTCTCCCTTTATCTTCCTCCCCTCACCCCTCTCTCTTGCAATACCACCACACTCTGCGCCATGCACTTTGCCCAACATAAAGAGAATTCAGCCATTCTGCTACAATCGGAGAAACCTGCCTAAGAGGAAACCTGACACTGTAGAAGGAAGAGGGAAGGCTGGTGAGCATGGGCATGCACACGCGCGTGCACACACACACACACACACACACCCAAGCAAACACTAAAACCAGAATTTGATAATATGGTAAGTGCCTAAATCAATCCAACTCGATGTCTCACTCTACATTTCCAATTATATAAACCACCAACTCTCCCCCTTCATGTCTTCTATTTTGAATTGTAATTTCTATCAATTGCAACAGAACCCAACCTGATGAATCAAAATTGGTTTATTATGAGGACTTTTCTACATAAAAGGCGATGTGCTAATCAGTCAACATTTATGTGGTCTACCTGAGTTTTCAAATAGGACTAACAAATTAGCATTAAGCTTTGTTTTGGTCACATATGATTTCAGTTACAGGGTGTCCAACCTGTGGCCAATTGGGCCACATGCAGCCCAACACAAAATTGTAAATTTCCTTAAAAAATTATGAGATGTTTTTGTGATTATGTGTCACAATGTGTTTAACGTGTGGCGCAAGACAACTCTTCTTTCCAGTGTGGCAGAGATGCCAAAAGTTTGGACACCCCTGGCATGATTCAGTTACCTGTTGAGTGGGATGTGTCTTCTAGCCTTGCTCAGTGAATAATGTCTAGCAATGCCAACAATTTTACATTTCTACAAATCTAAGGGATGGATCCTAAAATGTAGCCACCAAGTTCTAGGGTTGCATCTTGTGCCTCCTAGGCGACTACCTCCTTTGTTTACCTCATCTCTCTCCTTTACAAAATACAGCTCATCATACTCCCATTACAGTGCTCTCTCTACCATGCCACATGCTCATTACGTGGTTAATTACATCATAAGCTTGAAAGTAATAAAACAGCATTTCTTACTTTTTGCTAATTTAGATAGGCTTTCTCTCCAATTAGTGTAAATTATTGAGGTTTTATTATATGCATATATACATGTTTTGTTTGCAATGTTTGATTGTTGAATAATGACTGCACAGCCACCCACAGCCCAGATGGAAATGACTGGGAACCATTAAATAAAACATTGTTAGGTCATTTTCAGCATGTAATCAGCAACAATGGCTGTGGTTAGACTTGTTATTTAAACAGATGGAGAAGAGGATGACTCACTGAGTACGAGAATTATTAAGCCTTAGGTATCCCAACACAGAACTTGAAGAAATAAGTTTGGGACCCTGGCCAGGTAGCTCATTTGGTTAGAGGGTTGTTCTGATACACTAAGGCTGTGGGTTAGGTCTCTGGTCAGGGCACATACTAGAAGTAACCAATGAGTGCATAAATAAGTGAAACAACAAAATCAGGGTTTCTTTTTTCTCTCTCTCCTTCTCTCTCTCTCTCTCTCTCTCTCTCCTGTCCCTCTTCCCCCTTCCTCTCTCTCCATGATCAATAAGTAAAAGAAAAAAGGGAGAAATAAAAGAAGGAGGGAAGGAGCTTGGGAACTGCTGAACATTGCTTTGGAGGTGCCCTGGATTAAAGGGTGTTTCCTCAGGGCATATTGACTGTAGCTTGAGTTTATGAGAAGAGATTCCCCTTCTTTCCTTATCTTCCTTCCTCCTCCCCACTTTTTGTTCTTTCCCTTATTTTCTTCCTTTTTAAAAACCTTTCCTGAATATCAAATATGTCAAATATGTGTCACTCACTGAGCTGGGTATTAACAAAGACATAATCCTAATCACTGCCACTACTATTTTCTGGTTTTGTAGCCTTGGTCAAGTCAATTAACTTCTAGAGACTAAATTTATGAATTTAGAAATAAAGGCAAAGTTGCCCTTCATGGTTCTACTCCACGGGTTTGCTTTGAAGAGCCAGTGAAACTAGTGAAGAGAAGGGAAGGGAATCTCTGAGAACTGTTGCTATTATCCATGCCCAGCACCACTACAGCTTTCCAGTGGATAATAGCATCCTTCCACTTTGCTTTTCAGCATGTTTTTTTACTAATAGTTATGTAGCCCTTTAAAGAAGAAAGTATATGGCATTTGTTATCAGAAGAATCAGGTTTAAGTCCCAGCTCCACCATTTAATAGCTGTGTGACATTATTAGGCAAATCTCTCAAAGTCTAGCATCCTCAAGAGGGATTTGGAGGAACAAATATGAAGGACACAGGGACAAGAACTAAGGGGGGTGGAAATGGGAGGGAGGTGGGGAGCATGGGGTGGGGGGGGCTGGGATGGGAGAAATAGACAAAAAACTGTACTTGAAAAATAACTAAGTAAAATTTTTAAAAAGATTTTATGAGGAACAAATTAGGTTTAAAAAAAGAATAATGGCTAGAAATCAGTTAGGATTTTTATTTTGTTTTGTTTTGTTTTCGATTGCAAAAGCCACCTCTAGAAAAGGAAGAAATTTACTTTCAGATTTACACTGTCTAGAGCAGGAACAGGAAATCATCAGGACTTGAGGTCTCTGAGCACCAGACAAGTTCTTCAGACTCTTCCTCAGCTCATCTCTGTTTCCCTCCATCTGTTTGGTTAGCACTCACTGTACAATCCAAATGGAATCCTGAGGTGAACCAACCTGAATGATTTAGCAAGTCATTATGGCCTCTATAAAAAAGCGCCCCCCCTTGGCGCACTCGTGCACGCGCGCGCGCACACACACACACAGACAATTATCTCCAAACAGGCTAAAGCTAGACTAGTGTGGGGCCACACTGGCCCAATCAGTGGCCACTTCCATTCAAAGAACAGTGAAGCACTGCTCTACTGGTTAGGGTCCTGTGGATGTACCGGGGGTTATTGTATCTGGTAGGAAACAGCACTGCCTCTTCCAAAATCAGGCAGGAATGAATGAGTCCACTGGACTGTATTGAGAAATAAATCGTAAGTAGAAGCTGCCCCTTGAGCCCTGTGAGGATATGATTAAATGATGTTACACAGAAAGTGCCATGGCTTAGAGAGATTAGGTTCCAGCCAGAAAGTAACTCTTTTCACTAAACATTTCCTTTCCTTACAGCAAGTTGAGGAGAAAGAAATTTAGCATACATGCAGGGCACTGGGATAGAAGAGGCAAATGGAGTCTACAAATTCAGCATCCTGGGCGTGGAGATGAAATGAAGAGAAGCACAGATGAAAAACCTTGCAACCATTCCCACAGTAACATGTAACATGTAAAAGAGGAAGCCAGCATTTTTGCAGCAGGTTTGGAGGAATCCAGTCTGCTCAGCAATATTGATGATGAAATTTGAATTCTGTGTATAAACATAAGCAATTACTACTAAGTACCCTAACAAATATGCACAGAGTAACTTGGGGGGAAAAGGATGTGAGACTCCAGAGGAAAATCAAGGAACCTGGAAGAAGACAAATTTAAACTATTAAAACTAAAGCTCTCCCTTGAACAATACCAATCTATTATGGATTGAATTGTGCCTCCCTCAAAAAAAGGTATGGTACCAACCCCCAGTACCTCAGATGACCTGATTTGAAATAAGGTCTTCACAGACGTAATCAAGTTAATTTAATGTCACTAGGGTGTCCTTATATGATCCAATACATTAGTTGTCCTTATAAAAAGGGGAAAGTTAGACACAGACAGACACACACAAAAGGAAGATAACAGGAAGACATGGTGAATACATCAGCTACAGCCAAAAATTGCCAGCAAACCATGGGAGTTGGAAGATAGTCCTGGAACAGATTCTGTCTCACAGTCCTCAGAAGGAATCAACCTTATCACCTCCTTGATTTCAGAACTCTCCCTAGTTTCTATCGGTTAAGCCACCTAGTTTACGGTAATTTGTTATGGCAGCCCCAGGAAACCAATTCACCATGTAAGGAAGTTTACCACTTCCTTAGGGAGAAAGAGAAAAGAAAGTAACCATCAGAAGCCCTTGATAATTACACATTCTTGTTACCTAAAAATTATCTTAACATATTGCTTCGGTAAGTGTGTAGGTTCTCAGTCTCCAGCAAAGATTCAGCCTTTGAATCATTTCCTTGCAGCCCGGAGTGAAGCAGCCCTCTAGTATTGATTGTAGATACCTGATCTTGGTGTGTTCTACCTGAGCACCGCAGTCAAGATGGTAGTGGTTGCAGTAATCAAAACCAAAATTCCTCTTTAAAGCAGAAGGACTCTATAATGTGGCTTTTGTTTTTCTATCCAAGTGGGTTATGTGATATACAAAATACTCTACAGACTCTGAAATACTATTAAATAGCAAAAACATATATCCCACTGACAAAATTAGTCAATTTTATGTCTCTTCTTTCTAGACAAGGACAGCTGCATGAAAATCCTATAAAAATCCAGGGAAGTCTTCTTAGGAACACGAGGAAAGAATGCATATGGTTTCAGCGGGGCACTAATGGCATGTCAAAAACCCTGGGAACGTCTATAACACCGGAATTATTCTCATGGTAACCCACAAAATCCCCCCTCAGAGTCCATTTCCACTCCCCCTCAGTGCTCCTCATTGATAAGTTATGGGCAGTCTCTAGGTGATAGAGCTCGGTACGCACTCCTTAGTGTCTCCACTCCTCTTAGTAATAAGCCCACAGATTGTCACCTGGAAGCCTAACCATCTGAAATAAAGAACCTTGTGAGCCTCTGCACATGTGTTCCCACGTGACTAAGTCCTGACCAATGCCATACAGAAGTATTGACTGTGATCTTTATGTCCACAAAAAGGGAAGCTACATGATCTGTATCCTCTTCTCTTTCTGATGTTGGAATGTAGACATGATGGTTTAGCCCTGTAACATGATCCCCAGGTCATCTATTGAGGAATGGAGTGGCAACTGATAATGGGGCCACAGGCCTTTCCACTAGGGAGTGCTTGCGTCCCCCAAAGCAAGACAATTATTTATCTAGATTGTTTAAATCATGGTCATACTGGGAGTTTTGTAACCTGCAGCCCAAATTCATCCTGATTCCATGCTTTTGAATACAAAGAACAGAAAACTTGTGTCTTGGTCATTCAAAGAATATAGAAACTTATCTCATATAAGGAGAAATCCAGAGTTCAGGCAGAAATCCACATATAAGGAGAAATCCACAGGACTGGTTACTTAGCAATTCAAGGAACTCAAAGGACCCATATTTTTACATCTTTCTGGTCTATTTCCCACTGCTTCCCCACAAATACCTTATGCCTCAGGCCTGGTGACCTACTGCTGGTTTCCTGAGTACACCACATCCTTTTAAGTCTCCTTTAACTTAAACATGCTGTTGTTTCTCTTTGGAATGCTCTTTCTTTCTTTTTCAGCTAGTTTTCATCAGCTCAGGCTGCCGTAACAAAATGCCACAGACTGAGTGGCTTCAACAACACAAATTTATTTCTCACAGTTTCTGGAAGCCCAAGATCAAAGTCTGTCTGATTCAGTTCCTGGTGAGGACTCTCTTCCTGGCTCACAGGGGGCTGCCTTCTCTTTAAGTCCTCACAGGAACTTTCCCTGGTTTGGGGGGTTGAAGAAATGGGGGAAGGGTGGAGGAGCTAGCTTTTTATTGTATTTTCTTAAAAGGGCGCTAACCTTTTCATTTATTTGTACTTATATATTTTTGCATTTTTTTTATTGTTGTTTACATACGATTGTCCCTACTTTTCTGCCACCACCTTTCCCTGCCTCGTCCACCCCCACCTCCCGCCCTCAATCCTACCCCACTTTGGCTTTGTCTGTGGGTCCTTTATACCTGTTCCTTGACAACCTTTCCCTTTCCTTCCCTCCCTTGTCTCCAAGGGCACTAATCCTTTCTAATCAGGACTCCACCCTTATGACCGTATTTAACCTCAGTTACTTTGATAAAAGATCTATCTCCAAATATAGTCACATTGATACAGGGTGCAGCCAAAGGGGGCCCCCCCCAGAAAAAGATTTGGAATGGTGTCCAGAATTCAAAGTGTATGGGAATGATGGAGAGACATATAAGATGTCCTCACCCCACCCCCACAGGTGTGAGTTGGGGGGGAAGGGACAGTTTTGCACAGCCACAGCCTTGCAGCTAATCCATGGCATTGTCTTTTAACATATCTATAGCCTCTGGCGGTCACTTGGATATGTTAAATGGCTGTGGCCAGGCTTGGAGCTAGGGGGATGAAGTCACTTCCCCCCAAGATGTAACTGGGGGCAGGTCCCCCAAGTTACAGCGCTTGCGTAGGGGCTTGGAGAAGATTGGCTCGAGGACATGGAATGATTACTGCCCAGACTAACGATGGCAGCCCAGTAAACTTGTATTAATACAGAATACTGGCAGGTGTAACTGATTTTGGGAGGAGTCGGAAATAGGGGTACAGAGGAAGATGGGTGCTGGGATTTAAGAGCCAGGCACGGCAGCCATTGGGGAGAGAGCCACGCGGTTTCAGCAGAGTGAGGACCCCCCTGTTGGTGAGGTGAAAGAGGGAGCCACGTGGTTTTGGCAGAGTGTGGAACCCCTCTTTCCCAGGTGAAAGGGAAAAACCACGCAGCTTTGCCAGAATGGAGATCCCTGCAGCCAGGTGAAGAAGACAGCCACATACTTTTGGTGGAGTGCGGACTCCTGCAGCTTTGGTAGAAGAGGCCCCACGCGGCTTTGGGGTGCCCCCTTGGCCGCGGGGCCTGAAAAGCAACAGAGACTTTGACTGGAACTGGGTACAAAGGACTCTTGCCAGTGGACCATGAGAGGGTACCACAGTACTTTGGATTAACTCGAGATCCTGCACAGTGACACAGCTGACGGTGCCAGCGGCCTGCAACACAGACGTGTGCTCTTTTCCTGATTTACGGTACCCGGAGTTGGGACAAGAGGGAAGGGAGCGCTGTGTGGGTGTAGGTGTACAACCTAAAGGACTTTGATATTTTAGTGGTGGCATTAGGCCTGAATAGCATTAAATAAACATTTTGTTTCCTTTTCACAAATCTCTGGCATTAAGAGATGTGTTTCCAATTGGCGGCGGACAGAAGGGCCCAGTAGATTTTAGTATTTTGGTTTTTGGGAGGGGCCCCTGTTGTACAGCAGTTTTGGGCATCCCTAGGTGGGCCAGATATTGTATTGCCTCTCCCTCGGACCACCTCCTCTTGTTCGGTAACAATATTGGGGTCATGGCTTCAGCATATGATTTTTGGGTGGTGAGATACTCATTCAATCCATACTATTTGGCAAGTTCCTCTTAATCCTCTGAGGTACAGTCAAATCTTATTTCCTTTGGAAATCCTTTTCAACCCCCTAACATAGAATTGGGAGATTTCCCCCCCCAGTGTCCATATTAGTTCCCATCATCCAGTGTGGATCACACTGAACAGGAATTAAGTAGATTCTTGTCCCCCCTTGTTATCCCATGAAACCCTTAAAAGCAGAGGGAGTGGTTTGTTCATTCCGTATCCCTAACACCAGGATATTGCCCGGCACGATGCTGGTGTTCAACAAGTGTTTAAGGAAAGAGGAGAGGAAGGAAACATTACATCTTTAACAGAAAATGTGACTTGTGTTCCAAACAACCGAATTACAGATGAGTATTAGGAAATCCATCGTCCCCTGTATTTGTCTAAGTGATACATAAATTCAATCTCCAGATTGCTAAATTTGGCATAGTGGTTAAGAATGTCTGAATCAAAATGCTGTCTTGCAACCTACTGGCTCTGTGACGTGATGGATGACTTACTGTGGCAGACTATCAATGATTCTCAATTCTTTGATGTCCCTCCTATTCCCTTCTCCTTGAATCTTGGCTAGTCTTAGTTACTTGCCTGGGGTAAAAGTCACCTTCTCGGGGTTCTGAGGCTAGGCCATAAAGAGCCTTGCAGCTTCAGCTCAGGTCTCTTGGAACACCGGCTCCTGGAGTCCTGGGGCACGATGGAAGAAATCCAACTGCCCTGAGGCCACAAGGCTATGAGGATGCCTGGCCAGCACCCAGACATTCAAGTCATCCCAGCAATGGTTCTAGACTTCTTGGAGAAGAGCAGAGCCGACTGCTGGGCCCTGTCCAAAGTCATGATGTAAGAAAAGCATGAGATAATAGTAATAATGTTGGAGTAGTTTGTTAAGTGATCATAGAAGATGAAGCAATAACTTCCCTGGGCTTCAGTGTTCCTGATCGAAAATGGAGATATAGTTTCTACCTCTTGGCACAACTATAAAAGCTCAATGAAGTAAAGCTTGTGAAGCACTTAAAACCGCCGGCCCAAGGTAGGTGCTTATAAATATTATATATCATTTTACTTTTGTTTGTTATTTTTATTTCTGTAGATCAAAACCCCTGTTTCGGTGAAATTCATTATGGCTCAGGACTAAGGTATGTTGGAATTTTGATGATTCTTGATGACTTTTTAGTTAGTGGGACTTGATTCCCATCCTGGGTAGGTGAAGCCACCTCTTGCCAAGAGCCTGTAGGTACAGAGGCTGAGGGAATGAGCCTCTGTCCCCATCATTAGCTAATCCTCTTTCTAAGACATCAGAGCTACTCCCTGGGCAGAGGAGAGAGGCTTTCTAGTAAGGTTCTGAATCCTCTGTTTACACTGCTTCTTTTTTTTTCCTTTTGCCTTCTCCCTCCTGGGATAATTTGACACTAATGGGCAAAGCTCTTGAGGATGGAAATTGTTGGTCTTTTCTCCCTGTGCGCCTGGAATCAGCTTCAGAGGAGGAGAAATACAAACATGACACTAATGGACTTCCCTTGTTCTCAGTTCTTCTCATTTCAAGACAGCCAGCCCCTTGGCATCCAGGCTCCTCATTTCAGATCCATTAGCGCTGGGAAAATGAGCCGTGTGGTTTCTCTCATCTCCTGCCCATAAACCACCACACATACCTCTCTCCTGACCCCTCCCACTAGTTAACATTGTTTAACAGACTCAAGGACACAGTTGTGGTTCTTTTATTCCTAGAAGAGCTAATGCTTCCTGCACTGGCCACCCGAGTTGTTGACGACTCACAGCCAAGGCCTGGGCTGTTCGATAATTTCTATTTGGAGATGTTATTCATAGCCCGTTGCTGAGCACCTGGGTGATGAAAAGGGGCCCTGAAAGCCCACTGACATTCCCATGTTCCTCCACTGACACACCTTGGCACAGCCAGTCATTTGTGTTCCTCTCTTCCCAATGAGGCCCTGGTTTTACTGACCTTGTCTTGGGCAACTGCAGGGCTCTGGGGTCTTGGGAGGGGAGGCCAAGGGGCAGAAAAGGGACTAAGAACTTACACTTATACAGCTAGTATCCTAACTCACTTAACAAAGGAAAAAGTATTGGCTAGTCTGGACATTTAACTGGGATCTGGGGTAATGGAAAGTATGAGGTCTGTCCACAAAAAGTCTAATGATTGTTAATATAAGGAGAATGGTTTGCATCCCATCAGCATAACCTGGCAGCCAAGGAGAGTGGGCTGGAATGTAAACATGCGAACAATGATGACTTCACTGTACTAGTCAGTGGGGGCAGTAGACACCACTGAGTGAGCATGTGTACTGTGTGGCTGTTGCACTCAAAATGAGTGAGTAGAGCAACAAATCTTCATCAAATTTTGCATTAAGCTTGAACATTCATTCCTCCGTAGAAACTATTCAGATGATTCAGAAGGTTGCAGCTCTGGGCCACTGGAGATTGGCAGTTTCGTCATGAGGACATGCCTGCTCACGCATCATGTCCCCTGCGGAGGGTTTTTTTTTTTTTTTTTGTGAAACATCAAATCACCCAAGTGACTCAGCTCCCTTCTAGCCTGGATTTGGCACCCTGTGACTGGTTTTTTCCCAAAACTAAAATCACCTTTGAAAGGGAAGAGATTTCAAACCATCTATGAGATTTAGGAAAATATGATGGGGCAGCTGATGGTGACCAGAACTGTGGGAGGTCCCAAGGTACCGACTTGAAGGGGACTGAGGCATCTGTCCTATGTACAGTGTTTCTTGTATCTTCTTCAATAAATGTCTCTATTTTTGGTATTATGTGGCTGGATACTTTCTGGAAAGACTTTGTATATCAGTTTTAAAACTATAAACAAGAATCTCAAGCCCTCACTGCTTTGTACTAGCCATGTGATATTGGGTAAACTTTCCAGATTTCACCTTCCTATTTGTATAAGTGGGAATATAATATGCATCTGGGAGGGCTATATGAACAGTTGGGCCAAACGAAGTATTGCCCTTATGCCATATAGCATCTGGAAGGGCAGGCAGATACCAACCACTGCCCAACAGGCCCAGTTTTCCTGGAGCTGGGTCACAAACACACCTGGAATCCAGAAGACACTACAAACTGTTAGGCTGCTGCTCCCAACAGGTTGTCTTCCAGCCCACACGGTGTGTCTTCTCTGGTTTCTCCTTTCTTCCTTTCTCTTTTCTATCCTCTGCTCTGGTCCTGGCCGAGTCTAGTGTCTGTCCCTCAGCTACTCCAGATGACTTCTGAGTTGAACTCCTGAAATGAAACCAGACTCTTGTAGATCCCGACTGCTTCTCTCAGCATAGCTTTGGTGTGTAACAATAGCAAAGCTAGGCTCTTTGCCTACCATGAGTGAGAATAGGACCAGCACCCTCACAAAGGTACAAAGCACCTAACACAGAGTAGCTATTCAATAATGATCCCATTTTCCTTTAATATTTAACTAAATCTTTATGCTTACTCTTCAGCCTACTAAATGTGTGACCTGTGGCAAGTTACTTAACCTCTCATGTCCCAGTTTCCTCATCTGTAAAATAAGAATAATAGAATCCAGGTCACAGAGTTGTTATGGGAATTTAATAAATTTATACATATAAAACTCCTACAATGATGCCCAGTAGATACTAAATAATGTGTAAGTGTTTGCTGGTATTACTGTCATTATTCATCATTTTGATTGCATTTTTGGAAATAGGCTTTCATCTAGGGTAACACAATTTAAAACTGTTGGGTCAAATAATACAGCCTCTTCCTTCTCTCTCCTTAGCTGTTTATAGATTTTTAAAAGCTGTTTCATACTGTTCAGATTCCCATTTGTTACGTACGGTGTAGGGTGGCAGGCTGGAAGAGTGCAGGCCTTAGGTCTGCAGGTTCAGCCACTTTGTTACCTGGAGCAAGCACCTGGCCGCCTGCTCCTCTCTTTTCTATATGCAGAGAGCAATTTACTCAGACTGGCGCTCTGTGGAATCCACTCACTCCTAGGCCAGGAGAATGGCAGGTACCTTCCATGCTTCTTCCCTGTATTTCTCCTTCACCCTGGATTCCAGACAAGGCTGACAGCAGCCTGTTTTCACACTGCTCAACTCTCAAGAGAAGAGGAAAGCTCGCCTTCAAACATAGCTCACTGCCTTTCCCCAAGACAAGCAACCCCCCCCAACCAAGACTCCCTGCTTATCAAACCTGTCAGCAGTAGAAGAATCTTGTCTATAATAAGCAAACCAGTCCCCCAGGAAGACCTGAGGGGCTGCTTTGAACAAAGTGAATGAGCCTTAATGCATAAATGGATACATCCTCATTAAGCGGCAGATGCCCAGAATCACTGGGACTGTGACCCTAGCACAGGAGGTGCTATCCCTCTGCAGGTGGGGAGTCACCAGAGAGCATAATTCTCTACCCCCTGCAGGATACTCGCCTCCAATATCTTTATATTCTCATGGTTATATCCATAGAATCAAGCTTTTCTTTCTTTCCTTTATTCTCTCCAAAGTAAAATGAGCCCCTGCTATGTACCAGATACAGTGCTTACAGACAGTTAAATCAGGAACATTAAGACATGCTTCTTGCTTCAAAAAATTTATACATCAGTAGGAAAAATGAAAATGTAAAGAATTTTATAATACAATGCCAGGCTAAATCTGGTTTCCCTGCTAATGCTCTAATAGCACTTAGTACTTCGCTTTCCTATCACTTATCATAAGTTAGAAAATGTGTTTGTGTTTTCCATTAATACCTGCCTTTCCTCACCACCCTCCACAGCTGAGGCTGCGCTGCTTTGAAAGTATATGTACTTACTACTTACTTTGTATCAGACACTATTTTAAGTGCCTTACATATATCAACTTTTCATCTTCATAATGACTTTAAGATGAATTTACTAACATTATTCTCATCTTACAAATGAAGAAACCAAAACACAGAGAAATTAAGTAACGTGCCTCAGGCCGCACAGCTGCTAAGAGTCAGGGCCAGGCCTTAAACCTCAGCTGTCTGGCTTCAGACCTCTGCTCCCAACTACTAATCTCTATCTTAAAGGGAAGATACTGAGACTCTTTTTAAGGTGATAACTAAGTCCATAGTACAGTAGCTAGAGTTCCTTGCAAAATTCTTAACTTTTGATAATGCAGGTAACCTTTACTTGTCTGGACTCTCCATTTATATGGAATAACTGGTGTCAAATCCAAGTGAGGGCCTGTGGTCTGTACCAAAGATGAAGAAGCCGAGGGAAGTGGCAGTGCTAGATAAACGAGGTAAAGAAAAGGAATACTGACCGGAAACAACTCTGTGTGCAGGACTGAGAAATGTTGCTGTCCTGCAAACCAAGGGCTCTTCCTTGGCAGATTTCTGACTTGATCTAAATTTGTCATTATAAAAACCAAGAAACTTGGTCTATTGTTTCCTCAAGTAGAGCCACCTGGACAGCTATAACAACCCAATTCATTAGTCCATGAGCAGCCAGCACTTTGGCAGACTCTAGCCTTCGCAACAGGAAAAACAGCAAAAGGTCTATTAAAAATAAAAATGGGGCCCTGGCTGGTGTGGCTCAGTGGACTGGGTGCTGGCCTGGGAACCAAAGAGTCACCATTTCGATCCTGGTCAGGGCACATGCCTGGGTTGCAAACCAAGTCCCCAGCAGGCAGCATGCAACAGGCAACCACACATTGATGTTTCTCTCCCTCTCTTTCTCCCCCCTCCCCCATTCTATGAAAATAAGTAAAGTCTTTAAAAAATAAATAGTGAAAAATAAAAATGGGGTTCCTTTATGCAGCTATGTAATTTAAAGACTTACTAGATTTCTAAAGTGTTCATTGTTCTATGCCTTTTCAAAGTGAACAGGGAAACTTTTTACCTACATGTGTTACATTTTTGTTGATAAATTAAACTATGAGGTCACACCCAGGCTCTCTTACTATGAACACGGTTTTGGACACGTAATTTAGCCTCTCTTGATCTCAGTTTACTTAGCTGTAAGTTAGGAGACTGAATTAGGTCGTTGTTAAGACTCTCTTGCCCTCTCTAGCATTCTGAGATTTGATACGACATTAAGCCTTTTTATATCTTTAAAATTTAAGATAAAATGTAAAATTTAATTTCCATTCGATGATGTTAGAAAATAATCGTGTTTCACTCCAGTTCAAATTCTTTCTATGAGCATTTGCTATAATAAAAACCACTGAATTCACTTAGAAAATAAATTGGGAGTTAGGCTCAGTGTTCAGCAAAGCAATGTGGTTCCCAGAGCATCAATAAGTAGATGGAATAAGGACATCTGTTGTAGGGATTGCTGGTGTTTACACATACCAGTGCTCTGCTTTTCTTCTGGGCACATGGCTGGACCACATCCTGCAGTTAGTTGAGGCCATCTGTCTGAATTTCCACCAATAGAACATGAACCTAACTGGCTGAGACACATCTGGGCCTGAAACATAAAAGCCTCCTGCATGCATTCCTGGTCTATTTCCACATTCTCTAGCTAAACTGACAAAATTTGGAAGGTAGAGAGAAGAGCAGACACAAGACAAAAGCAATCTATGTTCCTCAATGACCACATAGAGCAGAATTCTTCTGCAGAATGCTATTGAATTGTCACATGAAAGAAAAAGAAATGTTTATTGTTTGAAACCACTGAGTTTGGGACAACAGCTTATTCTGACCCATATATCATTGTTTTAGACTTTCATGCAGATATAGTTTTAATGAGCAGATGGATCAGTCTTGACCGAAGGTAATCTTGCAAAATGCTGAATCTGAGGAGCGCTTTGTAGCAGAGAAAAAGGAATATCTTTTCTGGGCATCTTGCATCATTGTCCCTTGTTTATGGTGTGACATTGCTGTCTAATGCCCCATCCTATCACCTTCCACACAGGTCACCTGAGCTTTGCCAATGCTTTAGCTCCAGTCCCTATCCAAGTCCTTTCACAGTGTTCATGATTTGCCACTAGCCAAATCTCTTCTCTCGTAAATGCAGCTAAGCTTTTCTTTACTCATTTCTAGAGCATTATTCCAAAAACATTGTGAGTTTTCTAATCTTTCATCCTATTCAAAACTAAAGGCTGTCTAAGGAAAAAAAAACTGTCTGTGGACTGGTGTATTTTTTCTTGCAGTTTTATGAGTTTTAGCTTCATGTATTTTGAAGCTCAGTTTTTTAAGTGCATAGGTGTTTAAGATTGTTATAACCCCTTGATGGAATAACCCCTTTATTATTGTGAAATAACATTTATTACTCCTGGTAATATTCTTTGCTCTGAAACTCTGCTTCCCTGCCTGGAAATTATTTAAAGTCGGTAAGATGCGGCAATGGCAGGGTTTACCTCATTTTCTTTCCCATCACTCAGGATTTACTGTCCTCTCTTGTCTGCTTCTCAGTGTCTTAAAAACTATTGCTTTATATACATATTAGCCAGCTTTTGTTTGTTTCAGCCAAGAGAGTAAATCTGGTTTCTGTTATCCCAGTTCCCCAACAGGAAAGTCACTGTTTTTATACATCATCTCATTTGATCCTCATAGGGACCCTATGAGGCAAATCTCATTATCCTGTTTTTATGCTAAAAAACCCCAACAACAACCAAAAAAACACCCAGAGTCTCAGAGAGGTTACATAATCAGTCTAAAGTTATAGCAATGAATGAGCAGATTTAGCTTCCTCGCACAACCAAAAGAAGGACAACAAATTTTAAAACAAAAAAACAACTGCCAGAAAATCAAACTGTATGGAAGTCCAACAACCAAAGACTTAAAAGAAGAAACATTCACCCGGACTGGTAGGAGAGGCAGAGACTGGCAGCTGGGGCAGAGAGGACTCGAGACAAGGCTGTGACTGGTCGAGCAGATCATCCCACATTTACCTGCAGATAAGCAGGGAGGAAAAACTGGGGAGCGAGACAGACTGCAACATGGGGTTCCAGAGTGGGAAAAGAAAGCCTCAAAACCTCTGGCTGTAAAAACCTGTAACGGTTGGGCTAGCAGGAGAAACTCTGAGCCTCACAGGAAAGTTCACTAGAGAGACCCATGGGGTCCTAGAACATACACAAACGTTTTGTGGCACTCACCTGGGACTCAGCTCCAGAAGGGCCCAATTTGCTTGTGCGTAGCAGCAGAAGCGACTGAAAGTACGGCAAGAGCTGAGCAAGCGGCATTGTTCCGCCTCTGACTCCTCCCCCACATACAGCGTCACAATGCAGGGACACAGGTTGCCCCGCCCTGGCTGATACCTAAACCTCCACCCTTTACAATGTAACAGGTGTGCTGAGACAAAGAAATATGGCCTAAATGAAAGAACAGATCAAAGCTCCAGAAAAATAACTAAGCAACAAGGAGATAGACAACCTATCAGATGCAGAGTTCAAAACACTGATAATCAGTACGCCCACAGAAATTTTTTGAGTATGGATGCAAAATAGAGGAAGAAGTAAAGGCTACTCAAAGTGAAATAAAAAAAAATATACAGGGAACCAAGGGGGAAGGGAAGGAAACCAGGACTCAAACCAACAATTTGGAATAGAAGGAAGAAAATAAACATTCAACTGAAACAGAATGAAGAAACATGGATTCAAAAAATGAAGAGAGACTTAGGAACCTCAGGGACATCTTTAAATGTTCCAAGATCTGAATCACAGAGATGCCAGAAGAAGAGAAAGAGCAAGAAATTGAAAAATTATTTGAAAACATAATGAAGGAGATCTTCCCCAATCTGGCAAAGGAAATAGACTTCCAGGAAGTCCAGGAAGCTCAGAGAGTCCTAAAGAAGGTGGACCTAAAGAGGAACACACCAAGGCACATATAATTACATTAGCCAAGATTAAAATGAAGAGGAGAATTCTAGAAGCAGCAAGAGATAAGGGGACAGTCACCTACAAAAAAGTACCCATTGGACTGTCAGCTGATTCCTCAAAAGAGACCTTACAGGCAAGAAGGGGCTGGAAAGTAGTATTCCAAGTCATGAAAGGCAAGGACCTACATCCAAGATTATTTTATTCAGCAAAGCAATCATTTAGACTAGAAGGGCAGATAAAATGCTTCCCAAATAAGATAAAGTTAAAAGCCCTTTTTTATAAAATGTCATCACCAAGCTCTTATTATATGACATGTTAAAGGAATTCTTCTACAAAAAAGAAAAAGATCAAAACTATGAACAGTAAAATGACAACAAGCTCACTGTTGTCATTATATGTTGTTGTCAAACTATCAACAACCGAGCCTAAAAAACAAAACCAAAAACAAACTAAGCAAACAACTAGGACAGGAACAGAATTACAGAAATGGAGATCACATGGAGGGAGACAGTGGGGAGAGGGTGAGTGGGGGGAAAAGTACAGAGAATAAGCATAATTGCTAGGCACAAAATAGACAGGGAAAGATTAAGAATAGTAGAGAAAATGCAGAAGTCAAAGAACTTATATGTGTGACCCATGGATATGAACCAAGTGGGAGTGAGGGGGGCTGCTGGTGGGAGGGGATGCAGGGCTAAGGGGGATAAAAGGGAGAAAAATGGGACAACTGTAATAACACAATCAATAAAATGTACTTAAAAATAGAAAAAATAAAGTTATACAGTTAACAAAACCAATTGAAATACATGGAATAGATAAAGATTTGGGTGATAGGTGCATATATTTTCAGAAACTAAAATTAGACACATGCCATAAAATTTATCTTATTATTTGTGAATTTATTCACAAAATAAATCTTGTGCAGATTTTAAAATCAAAATATATTTATAAGTATATGTAGTATTTTGCCGTATTCGACAATAGTTGCAGTGCATGAAATCAGATCTGGCTCTGAAAATCTGGGGTATAAGTTCCAAGTATTTTATGGGAAGGATGATGAAATATGATAGCCAATGGGACTAGACAAAGGATAAAACTTAACACTTATTTTAGGTAAGAATTGGACTGCTCTATTTTTTAAATACCCTCTAAGCCATCAATCCTGAAGCAAATATCCTTAGTATTCTTGGAAGAGCTTAAAAGAAACAGCTGGTGGGAGTGTGTGCTAATCTGGTGTGTTGGTGTTCTCCTCTCCCCCTCCCCCCCGTGGGAATGAAATGGAAGTAAATTATCAGAAATGGCTTGGGAGGGGCCGTCCAAAACAGATGATTCAGTCTACGTCACAAACATGGACCTAGGACACAAACGCATCATTTTAGCAAAGTTCTCCAGTGGGTTGGGCAGGAACAATGGGAAATCCTAATTCAAAAATATGGCCTTCTTTTAAAAGTACCTATCATGGCTCCTGGCACATCAGATGCACTTCAGCAAATGTGTATTCCCTTTCTTCCTACCAAGCTCTATTTGTATCACAAAGGAGGAGGCAACTGAAGGACACCCAGGCAAGTCTGGATGAGGAGGCTTAATTTGTTTTTATCTTGGAGATCCTTCCATTGACACTAATTACTCTCTCCCTCACATTTGGAGGGTTAGCAAACCTCTTTTAAAACAGCAGCAATATAACGCTCCCTAAATGGAATTTTAACTAGTGTATACTAATTACTCTTATCGAGACAGCATCTCTTTACCACATTCGGAAGAGAACCTTGCTTGTCTGCCATAAGTGGTGTTATTGGAGGGAGGAGAGTGTTTTCCTGTCCATTCATGCTCCAGCTGCCATTTAGCTGCATTCTGTGGGGAGAACGATCCTTGCCTTTCATAGAGTGCAGATGGAAATGCAGGCCTGCAGCATTCAGAGATTCTGCTGTCTGCCACAGAATTCTAGCAGCCCTATTTATTTGGAAATGCATAATATTTCTGAGCTGTATAAAAACTTTCTTTAAAAAGAAAACTGCTGTCTGGGTCCACTGTCGCCCAGAAAGACAGGCCAGTTGTGGGGAGTTTCCACAGCAGACGCGGCCTTTGGATAAAATGCCTTTTTCATTTGTTGAGATTCAAAGAGAATTTATAGTCACACTGCATGAAGCAAAACTTAGTTGCACAAAACTCTGATTGGAAGGCTCACGTTTTCTTTGGATACAATACAGGAAGACCTCTGCTTTGACCCAGGCCCCTGCAACTTACAGAAGTAGAAAAAGCATAGGTTTTAACATCAGACAGACTTGAGTTCAAATCTTAACCTGTCGTGTTATAGTACGAAGTATTATAGCCAACGAAACTAGACAAAGGGTACAAATTAACAACACTTATTTCAAGTAGGAATCGGACCTGCCAAATTTTTTTAATATCCTCCCAGCCAGCAATTCTAAAGCAAATGTCCTCAGTATTCATGGAAGAGCCTTGAATGGAGTGTTGTCCAATAGAACTTTCTGCCATCATACAAATATTCTATATTTGTGCTCTCCAATATAATTGCCAGTAGCTACATGTAGCTTTTGAGCACTTGAAAGGTAGCTAGTAAAACTTAATTTGTGTATATATATATATTTAAATTATATATATCTTTATATATATGCATACATTTAACTTTAATTCATTTAAATTAAAATAGCTACATGGGGTAAGTGGCTACTCTACTGGATGACACATTTCTAGGATAAAATCAAATTGTCGAGCCCTGGTCTGTGGGGCTCAGTTGGTTGAAGTGTTGTCTTATAAACTGAAAGGTCATGAGTTTGATTCCCAATCAGGTTACATACCTAGGATGTGGGTTTGGTCCCCAGTGGGGTTCATGTAAGAGGCAACCACTAAATGTTTCTCTCTTGCATGATTTCTCTCCCTCTGTCTCTCCCTCCCTCTCTCCCTCCCTTCCTCCCTCTCTAAAATCAGTAAGCATGTTCTCAGGTTAAGCATGTCCTTCAACCATTGTTGAATCTTGTACCTCTTATCCTTAAGAAAAATTGTACCTCTGAGCACCAAGTTGGCCTCTTTGCATTTGGAGGCAGCATACACTGTACTTAGGGACATTGTTCCAATCTACTTATCAAGTGACTCAGAAGGTTGCTAGTGTTCGTGGGACCTAGAGCAAGAGAGGGATTTGCAGCAAGTTGAGGCTCTCCCATTTGCCCTCCCACTCAGGCTATAAAGTAAACAGTGAGGATAAGAATGCTAGGTGGAGGACCAGGCAAGCCCCAATAGGAGACTTGCTTCATAGTCTTCTAGAGCTTAAAGAAGGTCATGCCTTTGCAGCAGAGAGCAACTTGCTGCTTGAAAATAAACACCTGGCAATTACTCGACTCTAAAAGGAACTGAGTGCTGACAGCAAGGACTATGTGAGCACAGCTGCCCATAATATGCTGGATTTTGCTTGATCCTTTCTGCTATAAATTCAAGTAGGTGCAACACAATGCATTATTCTACAGAAACAGTTCATTGGAGGCTAGATCCAAGTAATTCAAAAAGGCACAATGGGTATAAACAGGTAGCTTGGACTCCCAACTCACCGATCGCTATTGCACTGATGCCTCTTCTAAATCAAACCTATAGCCCAGGCCATGTAGCTCAGTTGGCTAGAGCATAATTTCAATATGCCAAGGTTGCAGGTGTGATCCCAGTCAGGGCACATACAGGATCAACTAATGAATGCATAAATAAGCAGAACACAAATCAAAGTTTCTCTTTCTCCCTTCCTCTATCTCTAAAATTAAAAATAAACAATAAGTCAAACCTATAGCTCATGGTGGAGGGTCCCTACAACCAATTGCTGTGCTTAGTTGACAGACGGGCTGGCATAATATGTTGGTGCTGACTAAAAATGGAGAGCTCTCATTATAATTCTACTCAAGAGTGTTTCTAGCCCTGCCCGGTGTGGCTCAGTGGATTAAGTGCTGGCCTGCAAACCAAAGGTTGCCAGTTCAGTTCCCAGTCAGGGCACATGCCTCGGTTGTGGGCCAGGTCCCCAGTAGGTGGCATGCATGAGGCAACCACACAGTGATGTTTCTCTCCCTATTTCCCTGCCTTCCCCTCTCTAAAAATAAGCAAAATCTTTTTTAAAAAACAGTATTTCTAAAATACAGTGGTGAAGGGAAACCTTCTCATTGAGCAGAACTGCTAGCAGTACATGCAATCACCCGATTCTAATAAAGGGAGACATAGCTTGAGGCGCTTAGATTTTTGGTGAGGCATGACTTGACTAATCATTGAGGGGACTAAAAGAATAACAGTGGAAGATTTAGGGCAAGCAGTCCTGGGGAAGAGATATAGAAACAAATCTATAGGAATGGGCAGTAAGTGTACAGAACATTGTGTCTCACTGAAGAGGGGCCTATCAACAATTAAGCAGACAGAATAACTCTTTCCATGGATGTTGGCCTGCCTCTTTCCTTAGCAACCTGAAGATTGAAGAAATGGGCCAATCAACAAAATGGCCACATGGTAGAAATAAAAACACTGGCTAGGTCTAATAGAATGAACTTCTTCTCACCCGGACTTATATAACTAGTGTTATAGTGAATATCTGGTCTCCATGGAGAAGAGCCCAAATCTAAGCCATCGATATGGCACCAACTCTTGAGGCAACCTTAAGTTTAGCAATGGCTGAGTTACAATGGCCACATCTAACATGAAAAGCACAGTGATCTGGTCTTACTGAAATAAAAATTTATTTATGATGTTAGTATGCCTTCCTCTGCACTTTCTCATTACTGCCATCCCCTAAGACACAGAACATCTGGTCCATCAGCACTGTGTCTCATACAACACTTCCTTGGAGCAAGGTCCTTATTTATGCCAAAGTGCTATAGTGGATACACAACTATAGGAACCACTGCTCTCCCTACGTCCATTGTCACAATGAGATGTAGTCTAATAGAACACTGGGAAGCCCTGGTAAAGGTTTAGTTAAGACACCAGCTCGGGGCTGGTTGCCATTCTCTCTGATGCAAAGTATGTGTTCATAAATGATAGATATGCTGTGATGCTTTGCCCTAAATAGCAAGAATACACGGTCTGGGAAACAAATGATAGAAACGGAACTGAGCTCTTCCACCATAACTTCTAAAACTCAGGGAATTTGTAACTTCCAATCTTAGTTTTTATTTACAAGGTTAGAGATTGTGGTTTCCAGGGGTCAGATCGGCAGAGCAGAATGTGAGAGGTCCCTACAAAACTTGAAGCTATGACCTTCCTGTTCACTTTAAGCATCTTACCCCAGGGACGAGCAGGCAAAGGTGTTAATGTCTTGTCAGGGGTGGTTGACCCTAATTATCATGAGAAAGAACCACAGTTGCTACCATACAAAATGTTAGAAATTGGACTTGAAGTATCTCTAGGTGGCTTTATGCCCAGGAAACAATCTATTGTACCAACCACAGCCTTACGAGGACAGGAAAACTATGGGTCTACACCCTCAGAAATGAAGATCTTCTCACTCCAGCAAGCAAGTAACTGAAGGTAAGGGAATTCTAGAATAGATGGTAAAAAAAGGAGATAATAATATGTACCATAACCTTGAGATCAGTTGTAGCTGAGAGCATGCTGTACTCAAGAAGAAGAGGCCTTTAACTGTCAACCAGTTGACTTGAATAGTGCAATGGTTGGACTGTATTATATACCACTTACGTTATGATCATTTCAAATCTCTTGACTTCACCTGTTCTGTCATTGCCATACTTGTTTCAGCACCAAGCGTCACAGTATTGACAAGCCCTCATTGTACTCTGATTAATTTCACGGCAACACAACCAAACAGCATTTTACACAGAACCACACTATGCACATTCTGCCAGTTTTGAAGAATTAGATGAGGTGGAACTGTTAGGTACCACAACCCAGAAATATAAAGGAATTAATGTCCTAAGGAGCAAACATTTGACCAATGAGAAATAGGAGCCAATAAATGAATTCTCCTTCCTCCTCTGAAGGGACTAACTTGAGAAGCAGAAGAAAGTCAAATGAGATCAGGTAACAGTTTCACTCGATACCACATAAGGCCAGCTTGGTAATGTACCTTCCTATTGGCTCTTCCCCTACTTGCCCTGCATCCTCTCCCTCTTCCAATCCCTGTTGTCTAGGCTTAGGAAAACCCAGGCTAAGGGAGAATGGAATTACTGAGAATTTCCTGAAAAAAGAAATCCAGGTGTATAAAAAGAGAGGGCTATTTTTAAACTTCTTATGAAGAACAGAGTTAATATACATCTTTTCACAACTTCAGGAAGTCAGCCTCTAACTCCTACTTGTTGGTTCACTGTCAATTCCAACTCATCCATCCTTAAGACCTGACCCAAGTCCTCCAGCAAACAGGGCTAACAAACACATAGAGGCACCCAGAGAAGAATAGGACCACAAAAGAAAGGAAAGTAATACTGACTAAGCATTGTGCCATGTATATTCCATATATCATCTCATCTAATCTTCATAGGTAGGTAGCATTATTATTTCTGTTTTATGGAAGAGAGTTCAGACCAACACCACCAAATTACCAAGTGGCTGGGAATCACATATATATTTTCCACTAATGCAGTATCTCCCAAATGAATTTTTTAAAACTGAGAACCTGAGTTATATTTAGATTTTATTATTATACAAGCTCATTTAACTCAGAGAAAAGGAAGGTTGAAATTTGGGGAGAAAAAAACCCCACAAACTATCTTGGCAAAAGCACAAGTTAAATACAGTCATATCTAAAAAGGAAAATAAAAGAGTATAAGAAAGTCAGAATCTTGAATTGCATTCGCCCAGACCAATAACTTACAAATAGTATGACACAGAACAACACATATATATTCCCCCCAAAATGTGGATGTGTTACTAATTGTTTATCAATACACCCAGTACATTTTGGTGATTAAGCATTGCGTGTGATGGATTATGCAGCATGGTATAAGGTGGAGCAGACCTTGCTGTGGACCAGAAAAAATTGTATCACAGATTCCAATGGGTGCCAAAGAAAAAGTATTTACTGGAACAATTGAGAACATTTTTTTCCCATGTATATAAGAAAAGGTGGTTAAGATAGTCACTATTTCTATCAGATAGCAACAGTGTTGCTGGGTGATCAAGGGGACACTGAAAAAATTGAAATGTGAGACTATTATTTTTTGTAGTTCAGACTACTATTGTTTGATGACTCTTTCAACCAAGTAGTACCGCTAAAAATACCACGTACATGAAAAGTGTGAGGACTGATCTAAGAAATCTATCTGCTTGACCAGACTCGCCATCCCATGTAAGGTAAGAAACAAATGGGAATTCCTGCTTGTTAAGGCAATGTATTGTGTTAAACAAGTACTTTTACCTACCAGCATAACCAACATGAATATGACCTCTGAGACAGAGATCTACATTCATTGAGCTTTCTATCAAAATCAGCAGCATTCCTTTGAGACAGGTAAGAACTCACTTGGACCCAGCTGGCCCAGACACCCTGAAGGGGAGAAGACATCGCTCACCAAGAATGTATTTAGCTCATCAAGAAGAGCTAAAAATTAAATTCCTTGGGCCTTGGGCAGGGATCACAACCTCCTGCAGAAAGGGCTAGAAAGGGCAGGGGAAGAAGAAAGCCAGGATTTGGCTTTGACCTGGCCCTTCCTCCCTTTTGCTGAACATGAAGGAAGCCTGCAAAGTGCAGAGCATTTCTTCTGTAAATGGCAGCCCCACATCTGCTCAAGAGCAGAAATAAAAGTAGCCACCAAATGCTTCAGAGTGACCTTGAAACAAGTCGTGACCGCAGGTCAGGCAGAGACAGGAAGTCATTACTGACCCTACAGGTTGGCTACAGGTCTTTCAAGAGAGTCAGCTGCAGTCTTCTCTGGGAGATTTTGACCACAACAAGGATAGTTTTCACCTGTTAAAATCCCTTCTTTCACATTGTTGTCCCTTCATCAGTGTTTGATGACAGCTCAGTATGCACAAAATCCACATCTCGCTTCTGATGCTGTCCTGGAAATAACTCAGATCTCAAGGCGGCCCTTTCAGATGGTGAAAAGGACGTGAATTTAAAGGCTACAGGGCACTGGGTGAAAATCCTAACCCACCATTTATTTTTGGGTCACAGCTCTCAGAGCTTCAGGTTGAAGCCAGTTAAATGGGGAAAATGATACCTGCCTGTCAAGAGTAGTATAAGAATGGAATCATGTAAAGGGTCCAGGTCATAGAGGGTGGTCATCAAATGTCAGTTCTCTTATCCTGACTGCAGCTAAATTCAGTGTCTCCTTTAACCCTCACACTGCACCAGGAATGTAGTCAGATATTATCGCCTTGTAATAGACTGGACAAACTGAGACTGGTAATAGGCCTAAAGCCTCATAGTCAACAAATGACAGAAGTAAGAGTGATCTCTACATCTTTTTGAAATTTCTAATGTGTTCCCTGGCTGGTGTGGCTCCAATGGTTGAGTGCTGGACTGTAAACCAAAGGGTCACTGGTTCAATTCCCAGTCAGGGCACATGCCTGGGTTTCAGGCCAGGTCCCCAGTGGTGGCACATGAGAGACAACCACATACTGAGGTTTCTTTTCCTTTCTTACTCTCTCCCCACTTTCTAAAAAAAATAAAGTCTTTAAAAAAAATCCTAATGCCTTTCTTCCTTCATTCTGAGACATCATGTTTTGATTCATTTACTCATTCATTCAATAAACATTTATTCAGTGACTAATATATACTAGATATTATAACTAACAGATTAAAAAATAGACAAATCTCTCTCCTTATAGAATTTGTATTCTTGTGAGTCGAGACGGATAATAGCTAAACATGAAACGTGCACAATGGTGACAATGCTGGAAGGAAAATCGAGTAGAGGACAGAGATGCTGAGCGTGTGTGTGTGCGCACGCGCTAATCTTAAGAAGCTGGTGGGCGAAGTAGTCTGCTAAGCACATCCTTGAATGGGCTTGAAGAAGTGAGGAGGAAGCCATGTAGATGTCTAAAGAAAGAATATTTCAGACAGAAGAAACCACAAAGTATGAAGGCCCTGAGGTAGGAGCTTGCTGCTTTTGAAAAACAAAAGAAAACATCAAAGTTAGTGGAGCCAGAAGGGATTGAGGGGGTAAAGGATGGGAGTGGCAGGGCATGAAAGGAAACAAGCCTGCGGGGACAGGTTTATTCAGGGTTTCACAGGTGATGGTTAAGGCTTTGATTTTTTTCTCTAAGATAGGAAGCCAATGGATGAGCAGAGCAGAGAGGTAACATCATCGTAAGTCTTGACAAAGATCATTCCAGCTACTGTGTGAATAGACTACTGAGGGCAAGGAGGGGCAATGAGACCATTCACTGACTCAGGGGAGAGATGAGGTGGCTTGCCTAGAATAGCAGTGGTACAGGTGATAGAGTCCTTGAGTTCTGGATATATTTTAAAATAGGTTCAAAAGAATTTGTTATGGATAAATTTGAATGTGAGAGTCAAAGGGAGAGATGTCAAGATAACATCAAAGTTTTGTTATTTTTTAAAGACCATAGAAAATAATCAGTGATTGCTAAAATATCAGCTTTTATAATAACCCTGAATTCATCCTTTTACCTCTCTAACTTCAGTTCCTTCACAAGGAAACATTGTGCAATTGGTCCAGAGCTCCTTCAGCACCCCTTCCCTTCAGCATCCCTGCACTCCAGGGTCCTTTCATGCCAGCAGATTTCATTCAAGGATGGTGTTTCCTCTTCCCAATTCCAAGAGTTCTACTGCCCCTTTCTCTTCATACATTATTCTATTTCCCTACTGTTTTCTTCCTCATTTCCTTTTCCCATTCTACCTGCCTCTTCCCTAGTCAAGCACAGCCGAGGAGACACAGTCACAACTTGAAGAGAAGCATTCCTCTTTCCCTGGATTCTACGCCTGAGTATTCTCAAGCCATCATAGTGTTGAACATCTACAATGAATTAGGTATTCTGGGAAGTTAGCCTATGTCCTCAGGATCCTGTTGCTTCTCAGGACCAGTTGCATTAATATCTTAATTCTTGTGGATTCTTCCAAAAGAAAGTAAAGCAACTGGAAAGGTAAAGGAAACAGAATGCTGAACCTCAAATCTAGCTACAAAGCTTCATTTTTCAAAGTTATTCCTATGGCCTTCCTCAAACTTATTCCCAGCACTCCTTAAATGTAGACACTCAAATGATTTAAAAGTTGGACAAACCGAAATTCTACAGGGCAGATAGAAACTCCTCTTTATCTCCTTCGTACTGCACAGCCTACAGAGCCTTTTCACGTTTGCTGCACCATTTGAGGCCTGGGACAGCCCCAAGAGACGGGGGGCAGAACAGAGATGATTTTCCCCATTTTTTCTGGTGAGAAAATTGAAATGCAAATGATTATTTGTCCAAGGAAATAACTGTTAGATGCAAGAGCTACACTAAAATGTGGGTCTTCTGATTCCTAAACATAATACTATTTCATAATGAGCTGCCATGTATCCAGAATACTGTATTTAGAATTCTGTGAATAGTTTATGTATTTTATTTAATGTTTACAAGCACCTATGAAGTACATGTGTTGCCCCTATTTTCAAGGAAACTAACACTCAGAAAGTTTTAAGAATTCAATTATACCTTAATAAAGTGGAAATTTAAAAAAATAATGACGTTCCTGTTTTGACTAGAAAAAAAAAGGTTAAATAAATTATTCATCTGACACTCATAAGCATGTTAGCCAAGATCAGTCTTGTCCCAATAGGTGTTGGTGACTATCATGTAAAGAATGACTATCTGGGTCAGAATCCGCCCTGGGTCAAAAAGAGAACATGTGATCTCCTCATCACCCAACTCCTTAACTGATCATATCACAGTCGTCCTTTTCTCTGAAAATGACCAAAGAAGTACCCCAATAGTTGCTAAAGCCAGAAACTGTGATTCTTTCCTCTCTCTTACTCCTCACAGTGGATCAGCAATCCTATTAGCTCTGCCTCCAAAATCTATCCTGAAACTCTCTAGTCCTGCCTGTTCTAAGTCATTATCCATTTTCATCTTTGCTACCTCACAGAAGACCCACTGCACCCATCCACTCTTGCCCCTCTCCCATTGGTCCTCTCTATAATAATTTTTCTAATGCAAGCCAGTTTCTGTTACTCCCCTACTTGAAAGCCCTCAATGGCTTTCCATCAACTTAGGAAATCTTCAAATACCTTACCGTGATTATGAAAGTTTGTGCAGTGTGGTTCTTGCCCTCCTTTCCATTTTTCCTTTATTACACTCTAGTCTCACTGGATGTCTAGAAGTTCTTAGAACTTCCACAGCTTTTTCCAACCTTAGCACCCTTGCTGTTCAGAAAACTTGTCTCTCAACTCTTCATGTGGTTGTCTTTTGGTCTCATCTTGAACACCCTGTCTTAGAAGAGGCCTTCTCTAACTACTGCTGTCAACCTCTGTCACCACGCTCACTCTCTTTCTGCATCATGCTTATCACAACTGATCATTTTCTTATTTAATTTTTTACTTACTTACTTATTCTTTGGCACCACATGAGGTCAGAGTGCTGTTTGTCTTATCACTGCCATGACACATTGTCTGTACCTATGTACTCTCCATACACAGAACTCAGTAAATATTTACTGAGCAACTGAAAGAATGAATTAATTAATAAATCTCAATTTCAATTATGCAGGCTCTCATTTCTATAAATATCATGTCCCACTTATATTGATCCTCTGTTCTGTGCTGTGCAAACTCAGGGAGGCATTCTGTGATGATGTAATATAGAAATGAGCTGTGATCAGGCCCTAACGTCTACTAAATAAGAACAAAGAGGACGAACTATATTGACCCCAAAGAATCCAGGCTGTTAGGCCAAGTGCCAGAAATTTTTGGCTTTTTTTTATTTCCTTAGGTACAAAACAGACTTGTTTTGAATTTCTGAGAAGCCATCCAAAGCATGACTGTATATGACAAAACCCACATTACTCAGCCCCTGAGCACGTCCTGT
This sequence comes from Artibeus jamaicensis, assembly GCF_021234435.1. Classification (NCBI taxonomy): domain Eukaryota; kingdom Metazoa; phylum Chordata; class Mammalia; order Chiroptera; family Phyllostomidae; genus Artibeus; species Artibeus jamaicensis. The sequence continues at coordinate 16,691,726 of NW_026522025.1, read as the reverse complement.
GCTGCATTCCAACGGCCACGAGCCCTTTCATCAGCACTCATGGGGTCAGAGGCCATATGTGACCCAAGTCTTCATCTTCGTCACTAAACGTAGTTAAATGTCTAATCATAATAACTATTTGCCTTATTAAGAGTCAACTCTATTACAAGTACTAGGTGTTCTGCATGTTTCTGTTTAATCTTCAAAAAAAACCTACCTATGAGGAAGATTTTATACACAAGTAATAGACGAAGAATCTGAGGCCCAGAGAAGCGACATTACTTCCTCTTCCCCAGGCTCATAGCTGGTAAGCAGAGAATGAACCCGTGTTTTCTAATTCCAGAGTGAGCATTATTTCAACTACATTACACTGCCTTTTGAAGAAAGCATCACACCAATGTATCTTTATTAAATTATTTAAATCATTAGGTATACCATACCTTCTGACCAACTGGTGAAACATGATTCTCTTTAAGAGGCAATCTGTGGGAGCCCCCTGGCCCTGCACTGCTCTCCTAGGACAAAATCCTGTGATGCTGTCACAGGAAATCTCAATTTGCCTTCTCGGAGTGAATAACTGTCTCAGTGACAGGAGATGGGCCGTTTACCTGAAGTCTCCTTAAAGAGGAAATGAATCCATTGGAGTAATGATTTGTGGAACCATGAAGGTGCTACTGGGGATCCTACAAAGATTAAAGAAAACAAGGTATTAGTGTTCCATTATCTTCTACATGGGCTTTAAGATTTCATTCCGAGTTCGTAAACCACTGCCCTTGAGAAAGTGAAAGAAAAGGGGGGAAAGAAAGAAGGGAGGGAGAAAGAGATAGAGAAAGAAAGGGTGAGCAGAGTCTTCTGTTTTTCAGACTATCTCACACAACAAGTCATCCGGGCATCCTCCTGTTTGACTGGAAGAGGGGAAGAGCGGTCAGTCTCCTTACCGAGGAATTTGAAAATGGATTTCAAATTGGAAAAGCATGTAGAGTATAAACTCCCTGACCTAGAACACAGGTGGCAAACACAAGGTCTGCAGGCTATCCCTCCACCTTGTTTTATCCGGCTAGGCACCTTGTTTCTACCTGGCGGCAGCGCTGAGCTCTTGCTTAATAGTCAAGGGAGCAGTTACATTTATACAGTCCTGAAATTACATTCGGCCCTTTGAAGGCAACCATGAGGCTGAGGTGGTCCCCGGTGAAAATGAGTTTGACACCTGTTACCTAGAACATCTAACATAAATGTGAAAGAGTAAGAGGACTGCTTTAAATAAAGTCAAAGAATAAATGACGCTACAGAGGCAGTCCCCCACTTTTGTAAAGAATTCCTTTAAAAATTCACCAAAGGTGTATGAGAAGTCATGCAAAAAAACCTGAGACGTGTTCTAGCCCCAGAAAGTTCAGTGTGTTATAAAATCCCTAATTACACTTTAAATGATGTGCCACCAGCAGTTCACATATATTTAGATCTAGTTCTTCTTCTGCAATTTAACACAGAAGTTGTCCACCTTCAGCCAAATGGATGACCACTTTCAGTATAGTTTTCTCAGTCCATTTTGTTACGGAAAGCACCATTTTCAGCATAGACGTGCTGCCCCTCTGCTAGCCCTATTCATGTTGCCTTCGGTCCGGGATGTGGTCCAAAGCCTGCTGCTCTTCTTTAGACACACATTCTCTCTAGGTACACGCCTGCTGTCCCATGTGTCCCTGCTGCCACTTACAGCTTCATTACCAACCTTGAGCTTTTACCAAAGCTCCCTCACTGGTATGTCTAGCTCCTTAACCTAACATCTTCAATAAGATGTGAAGTACACGTGTCCTAAACTTGAAATGTCCAAAACAATGTTTCCATTCCCACAGACTCGGTCATCCTCCAGTGTGTCATTTCAGCAAATGACTACCCCACTCTTTGCCAAAATCCTCCATCAGCTACTGGAGTCGTCTTGGCCTCCTCTCTTCCTTACATGTCACATCAAAGGGTGTCTTTACCTCCGAAATTTATACTCTTCATACACTTTTTCAACCTCTTCTGCTACCACTCTAGTCCAGACCCCGTCATTTCTCAACTGGATGAAATGCAGCAGCTCACCCACTGGTCTCCCTGCTGCTTTTCTCACTCGCCCTCATCCAATTTGCTCTCTACACAGCAGTCAAAGTGAGCTTTTTAAAAATATAAATTAGATCATCTTACTCCTCCGCTTACAACTTTGTGAAGGTTTCTGATGATACTAAAAAGAAAATCCAAACCCTTTACTATGGTCTAAGATAGAACTTTCCAAACCAGGCCCTTTACTAGGGTACGAAACCAATGTATTAGGTGAGGATCAACATTTTGAAATAAAATAAAATAGACAATAACAGAGTTGGTGGTGTTCAGTAAAGGTGAAGAATGTTTTATGAAACTTCTCTTTCAGATATGTATGTGTGCAGAGGAATGCAATGTAAAATATACCTCTTATTATGGGTCACATTGAAAAAGTTTGAAAGCCACTGGCCTACAAAAACCTAAAAATCTGTTGACTCATATCTCCTCCCCAACCACCCACCCTGCTCACTCAAAATACCGAAGCCCTTCTAAGTTTCCTTGTTCTGTCTTCAAAGAAGGTAAGGTCCTCCCCATTCAGGTCCTTGCACTTACTTGAAATGTTCCACTTCCCATTATCTGCATGGATGGTTCTTTTTTCATCACTGAGGTCTCAGCTCAGATGTCATCTGCCTTGAAAGTCCTTCCTCTGTCTAGTCTAAATCAGTCCCAACCACTTCTCCATCACAGTAACCTGCTTTATTTCCTTATGCTGCTAACCAGGACCTTGTTTATTTCCATGTTTGTGTCTTGTCTTTCTCAGCCCTCCAGACATGAGCCACATAATTCAGGGACCTCGACTGTCCTGTTCACCACAGTTTCCCCCACAGAACAGCATCTCAACAAATATTAGGCGTATGGAATGTTGAATATTTCAGTTTTACATGTGTTTTTATAAAATAGGAATACCTTATAATGAAATCCTTAAATAATTGTAGTAATGCTGTTCCAGAAACAAAGCTGCTGCTGCTAATACTGAACAGGGTGACTGGCAGGCCCATGGGAGAGCCTGAATGGTCCATTCATCAGCTGGCGGAAACCCCAGTTTAGTGTACCAAAGGTAATCTCTGAAAGTGCAAGTCATGAAAATGCAGACGGGTTGACCCTGAGCATTCATTTGGTAGGGGCGTTGCCATAGATTTTGTCTAGTTCCCTGTGGTTCCTGGCAATCAACCCTTAAAAACTAAAGTATTCATGCTGAATTCCCTTCAGATATCGCGGAACTGAAGTAAAATCTGCACCGAACACCATCCATCTGAATAAAGGAAAGACTCAGGAAGGCAAATGGTGACCACCGCCAAGACTGACAAGATGGGCCAGGCTCAGCGTGGAAACCGCCTCTGGGATCCAGGCCCTGACGTGCCCCCCAGAGTGTAAGGAAAAGACGCCCTCCGTCCATTCACAGCCCCATCCAGCAAACTTCTCCAAGAGGTTATTAGGATTATCGGCTCGATCTTTATTTAATTCTTTCCAGGTGCCTGATCATAAAGGGGCTTGTGTGCTAAGCTGAGGAATTTGAACTTTCTTCTAAGTGCTGGGGAGCCTTTGAAGAGTTTAAGCAGGGGAGGAGAGTAGCCGGTTGGGATGTCTCTTAGAGATCCTCCTGGCTGCAGCGCGGAGGGACTTGGGGGGTCTACACGTTTGCATGTAGGAAGCTGCAAACACCCCTGGTGAGAGGAGTGAGAGCCTAAACAAAAGCAGGGAGTGTAAGGACAGGAGGTTGTGTGAGGGACAGATCCTGGTTGGAAGCCAACTCCACCTCCTCACTGGTTACCACTTCCAGTTTGTGACCCAACCCGTTAGGAACTCCGAGGCCTCTTTATCCTCTCGGTAAAATAATGGCACCAGCTTCAGAGATCACTGTTGAGGCTCTAATGTGATAATGCAAACAAACTCTTAGAGCCTAACACGTAGAGAGTGCTCGGTAAATGTTAGTCATTATTTTTTACTCACGCACCGTGGGAGGCGCCGAAGTGGAGAGCGACACACTGTGAACCAGAACACATGTTGGACTGTCATAAATGCTTTGAAAAGACGGAGAAGCCACAGTGTACTCTTGCCCGTGGAAGAGGCTTCCCAGAGGTGAACCTGGAGCTATGACGGAAAAATAAATTGCATTTTGAACAACAGTGAACAGTTTCTTAGATTGAAAACTGCAGTTCAGTCGGAAGCAAAGACCAAGTACAACTCTAGTCTTGATTGGGGCGAGCGTGTGGCTGAGGCTGGGTGAAGGTAACGGCAGGACAGGCCGATCGGGTTCCAAATCAGGAATCTGATCATTCTTCCTCTCCCACAGGCGCATCTGCCGCCTCCTTTCTGAGACAAGGCCCGGATCTTAAACTAATGGGAGAGGCAGCAGCAATCCAGGCCCACAAAAGGTCGGGGGCGGGGGGCCCCTCAGCCAAGGTTTTTGTCTGCAAACCCAGTTTCCGAGGTGCCTAAAAGTGTACAAATAGTGAAGCCAGGCCCAGCCGAGCCAATTCATCACCTCGCCTCCTCGCTGCATGCTGATTATTTGCTCTCCATATCACCTCTCCTCAGGGGGCTCAGAGGAATCAGCAAATCCCCCACATCAGAGCTACGAATCCCCAGCACAACCCATTCACACACAGCAGGGTGGCTGGGGATTAATTGGAGGGGGAATGTTGTGAATTCCAGAGAGTTCTTTCTCTTTGCCTCACAGCCGGTGGCCGGGGATATTGCTACATGAAAGCTTCCCTGTCAGTATCAATCATCATTGCCTGGGCTGCTACATTCCAGAGAATGAATTGGCCTCATTTGGTAACTCTACTGGATGAGGGGTGGTGTGGGGGTCATTCCCGAAGGCGCCACATCTGTGGGCCCCACTTCTTGTTCTGTAAGTGGTTTCCGAAGATAAACAGAAACCGGGTGGGGGGCAGCCTTCTTTTGTGGGTTCCCTACTTGGTGACCTCTGGGATAAGAAAGGATCTGGAGGAAGGGTGGAGAGGGGTTGGGACCTAGGTTAGGGCCCGAGCAGCAAATTAGTTGGGGCAAAGCCTTCGCAGAGAGGAGAGAAGCGGCCCAGTAGGGCTCCCGGGTTTCTCCGATTGCTTTGCTGCCAGGCGGACTTTGTCCTTCCAGGCTCCAGGCGCCTCAGCAGGAGCCCCGCAGGCTCTCCCCTACCTCCGTGCTGATCGAGGCCCAGGCCTGGGAGCAAACTGAGACCAACCCCTTATGGATTCAGGGCAGGGGTGCTTCAGCAAGGCAGATAAAGAGAAATGCAAACATCAAACATTTTCCCAAGGAAACAGTTGCTAGGAGCCCTGAAAAAGGACAGGAATGAGCCTCTTCCTGGGGTTTTATCTCTGAAGTCTGTAGACTCACACATTTGGCTAATTCTTACCTTTTTAAATGCAAGACTTCCAGACTGCCTTCCCCTCCCCCTGGCCTGAGCATTTCTCTCCCATTGTCCTAGTCCCCTGCTCTGCCTTTTTGCAGAATTTCCTGAAACTCCCAAGTCTAGAGCTCAGAGAAGCACCCTGGTAATCCAGGAGTCTAGGCCTCTGCTCAGGGTGAGAGTTGAGGTGCTGAACCTGATGGTCCTGAGGCACGGAAGCCCCAAGGTTGGCCCTGCCCAGCTGCTCTGAGGCCCGTGACCTGAGGCCAGCTGCTCGGCTCTCTCACTTCGTGTATCCCTAAGATGAATGATGACAATAATTGCTCTGCTTCCCTCATTGAACTGTGTAGAGTATACCAGAAGAGATTAAAAGTTCTGTTGTCTCTGAGAAAGAGTATGCCTGTCAGAAAGGACTCCTTGTAGTAAAGTGGGCCCAAATTTATAATCAGAGCCTAGCAGGCATTTACAGGAAGCCTTTCACACTTTGCATTTCAGGAAAAAGCCACAGACTGGGCTTCCAAGCCTCCTGCACTGTGTTCTTGCCTACTGAGCCAACCCTCATGAAGGTGTTTTTAGAATTGTATTTCAACCAATGGGCTGAGACCTGCCCCACCCAATTGGAGCAGAGCAGATATATCCTCATTTGCGTCTCTACCAACCAGTCAGAGCTACTCCATAATGACCAATCAGGATATACAGTTCTGACCAGTCAGGATAGTGCTGTGTGGATCGAACTCTGCAAATTTGGATTCTCTGCATAAAAACAGACCAATCAGGAACTAGGACAGGCACTTTCTCTATATAAGCAGCCTCTTCTTTGTCTTAGAGGAGCTCACTTTCAGTTTCCTCTAGAGGCTCCATTTCCTTAGTTTGCAAACCGTTCACCTGAAGTCTCTCCTTTTACTGCACTTGCAGAGTGGGGACTCCTGTTGGCACTGGATCAGCAGCAGTGACATTTTGTTGACAGCATTTTGTGATCTATAAAGCATTCAACATAAAATATATGATTATTAACTTCTCTCATTGTGCACAGTAATTGGGTATGTTAGTAATATTTGTAAAAACCTCATCCTGCGTTTATCTGCTGCTATCCAGGAGAGTACTGGTGAAGTATGTCCTGGAAGGGGCAGGGATTTAAAAAAAAGAGCCAAAAAACACAGAAAGCAAAACAAAAAGCAAACATAAAGTTCAATTGTTAATATTTTTAAAAAATAAATGCAGAGTAATATCCCAGGAGCATTTCGAATTACAGATGCCCCAAAGGTGACAATCTCTAGGGTGGGCATTATTCTAGGCCAATTGACTATTTTGTCTGTGGGTTCTTTAGCATGACAACAAGCAAGCATTGGCCCGAAAAGCAGAAGACAGTGTAATACTGAGGAAGTCGTTTCCTCTGTCCTGGCTGCAGTTTCTTCATCTCTAAAATATGTGAGTAGGCCTGGACTCTGTCAAGATCTTATCCAACCCTTTCATTTTACGATTCCTTGGATGTCATGTTTAGGCATCTTGACTTAGCAACAGTTGGGGCTCTATGGTCATTTCATAGTTGATAGGATATCAAAGCATTGTAGTAATCCTCAGCCTGGGATAAAGGACTAAGTGAGCAATCCAAAATCATGCCAGCTACTTAGGGACACATAATTTCACTTAATAATAATGAGAATTTTTAACATTTGGAAATTAATATGGAGAGAAGCATGACATGCTAGTGCAAGTGGCACTGAATCTCCATTGCAATTAGCCTAGTTTCCCCACCCCCAATCCTTTCATGCTAAAAGTGCCGGCTTCACTCACTTAGTAAGTCCACTCTAAAAGCTGACACCTGAAAACCACGTCCTCAGTGTTGCAAGAATCCTAAGGTACACAGGTCAGCATTGCATTTCACGTTTTGTCTTACTGTATCTCAACTCCCATGTAGAGTTTCCCACCCAGGGTCTTTATCCCCCAGCTGCACACGTCTGCCCGGAGGGACAAGCTTTTCTTTTCTTCCCAGCTGCTGTCAGCTGGCTTGTCTGCCCTCAGTGGGAGCCTTCAGGTTCAAGGCTCTGTCTGTCTGGGGAGTTCATCTACAGCCTTGACTATTATTCTGATGGATCGTTTTAATTCTCCCCACTTTGATCATGTCAGTTTCCACAACAAACAAGGCTTACCAGAAGCATTCCTGGGTTCACAAAGGCAAACATACTTGGCTTTGCATCACAGGACAGAGGCCAGAATTGTTAGGCTTTCGATTCAAGGCTATTTTAACCCTTGGTTGCATAAGTTTCCCAGTTAACACTTTTTACTTTCATTCCCTGCAACCATAGGCATGTTAAGCTCCTCTAGAGACATGCAATGATTTCCAGCCTTTAATTAACTCAGGATCCAAGTGGCAGATGCAGTTCACACACACAGGAGCCAAGCCCTGGCTAAGAAGAATTTTTTGCTCCAAATGCTCCATAGATCACGAGGAGTAACTTCAGCTAATAAAAATAGCTCTGTCTGTTGAGTGCCAGGAGCCATTTTAAACCATTTAAAACGTTGTCTTATTTAATATTGGCAAAATGTTAAGATGAAACAGGAATTGTGTCCACTTCAGGGTAAAGAAACTGAGGACACAGAAGCAAAGCACTGCGCCCGAGGTTACACAGCCAGCCCGGAACGAAGCAGGGGCTTTAACCCGGGTTTCTGTGGCTTCAGGGGCAGCCCCAGCACTGCGTGTCCACTGTTAGACATCAGCACTTATTGTGGTGCAGCAGAAAGAGCTCTTGTGTTCGAGTAGAGGCCAGACTTTCAGTCTCTCACTGTGCCCACCTCAAGCAAATCAATTTTCTCTATGCCTTGATTTCCCTCTTAAATTTGAAATTTAATTCACTAGCACCCAACGAGTACTTCCTGACCTGCAGAAAAAAGTAAAAGAGGAAGAGACATTGACAATAAACAGTCACTGTTATCACTTTCTTTGAAGAGCAAAATACATCAAGACTCTTCTCTGGGAAGTGTTTTTGAGACCGCAAACCATGTTGCCCTACAGCCATGTAATAATCTTGCATATGCACCCTGGTGTACACAGGTGGGTTTTCAGAGTGTGGTGAAGCCTCTGGGTAACTAACACCTTTTCAGGTCAAAACTATGGTAATTTTATGATAATACTAACATGTCGATGCCTTTTTTCCTCTCAGTTTTCCAGAGGCTACATGCAGTGAGACACTGCAGCAGATGGAAGGCAGAAGCAGGTATGAGAATCCAGCTGTCTCCCACTGGCAAACGCATTAAAGAGACTTGCAAAAGGTTAAACAATGCCGCTCTCCTCATTAAATGTTTTTTATTTGGGAAAACATAGTTATTTTTCATAAAAAATAAGTTATTTGTGTTAACATATAATGAATATGTTATTTTAAAACATATTTTTTAATGTCTCAATTTAACTTGTAATATTATAAATATTGTGAAATATAATCCACATAAGCAAAAGCTCTTTGGATCCTCAATAATTCTTAAGATTATAAAGTTGTCTTGCAGCCAAAATGTCTGAGAATATCTGAGGCCATTACAAACAGTCGGTCTGGAGTATATCAGGTGGCATATGAAGTGAGTAAAGTAATTTATTATGGAACTATTCACAATGAGGGGCAATAGGAAGAAGCTACACTGTTAGCGATAATGTATTATCACAATTAGTAATAATGAACAGTTAGGATTTCTGAAACGATCGCTCGGTGACATCATTTGCAATCATGACAAAGGAAAATTAAGAAATTTTTTTAAAATGTGGTAATCAGAAAAATGATTATATAAATATATTTAAAAAACAGAAGCAGAACATTGAATTCCAAGCACTATGCCTGCTCATGCACAGGCCTAGAATTGAATGAGAAAAATGGAAACTTTTCTTTGGAAATTCACATAGGAAAACTTACCAATTACTGTACAAATGATCTTAATGGTGTTTCCACATTGCTTAAATAATCTCCATAAACTGGTGATTATAAAGTTTAATTACTTGTGTGGTGAAGAAACTGCTGAAAGTTTGGGACGCTACAGTGTTGGTTCTCTGGTCACACACTTGATTAAATCAACAAGTCGGGGCACTGTTTTGCAGCTGTTTTACCAGATGAATTCCATCAATTATGTGACCATAAATTGATTCTGACTATCAGCTGCGACCAGAGCCAAAAAATATATAATTGTCAATTAGTGTGTTTTATGTAGATAAGGCCAAAGTCTGTTCACACCTACACTAAATGTCTCCCTCTCATTTTGATTCTGGGAGCTCAATTTACAAAGAGAATTAACATTTCTCTTTATTTTAAGTGGTTTCTATGGATACCTTCTATGAAGCATTTCATTCACATCTATCCAATTTAAGCTCATTTTAATTTAAATACATTTTTTTATTCCTCCAGAATCTGTATAAGATACCCACAGTTCATTTTCTGAAAAACGACCTATGAAAAGCATTTATGCACACAAAATTTTAAGTTAATGTGTCTAAAGGTTTAAAAAGAAAATCTCCTACAATATAGAAATTTGTAATCTAGTGTTGGAAGTCTATTTTCATTTACTTTATATTATAGAAAACCCTCACCTGTAAGATAAAGAATCATGTTTTCAGACTTAATTTTAATCACTATGGGTTTTTTTCTCTTTCTTGATTCTATTTACTGCTAATTGGAGTTTCTTACTTAGCAGAGTCGAGATTAAAGCTTTTTAGGCTCCAGTAAAGTTAAAATTCAACAATAATTTAATTAATAACTCTTAGGTTTCTACTTAGTGCAGGAAATTGGGGAGAAAAAGGTGTTTTCTTTTTAAATACAACTTCAAACAACTCATTTAATGTTACCAGCATTTGCTAATCGAATAAAGACTTTTTTTTAAAAAAATTCCTATTTCCAACAAAAACTATACTATATAAATTTATTAGAAATTTGTCATCTCTAGCTACATCTTTTATTTTTTAATCTACTATGCAAAATTTATATGACTAAACCTAGAAACCAAGTTTTTTCATATTACTATTCCAGATTCCTGCCACCTTTATTCACCACCCTTTCCCCATAACCCACACGGACCCACTGGGCTCTCTAGGACCTCGTTCCCTTTGCTGACCTCTGGGCTTTACTCTCACTCTATTCTCTCCCCTTGAAATGCCTCCTTCAGGCCTCCTACTGCCTGCTAACTGAAATCCTATTCTGCGCCTCCCCAAAAGATGACCAGTGTCACTTCCCTTAGAAACCCTTTCCCGTTCATTGCACACCGGCATCCACTCTTCTCTATACTCTCCACGGTACACTGTGTTTCTTTAAGATTCATTTGTGACAGGATTGCTCCACCATCTATTTTGAAATTTAAATTCTTTAAATTTTTATTTTATTTATTAAGTAATGCATGCATACCATAATTACACAACTTAAGAAAGCACCAAAAGGATATTCAAGGAACGTGTCTTCTTTGGACCTTCCTCACCCAGTTCTCCCTGAAAGTACCCAATGCACATTCCTTGTGTATCTTCTCAGAGATAGTCTATGCACGTGCATGTGTGTGTGTGTGTGTGTGCGTGGGCGCACACACCTGAGCAGATTTTCACGTTATTCTGCAGGGTTGACACAGAATGTTGGGAAGGTTGTGCCCATGCAGTGCTGCCCAATGGAAAGGGCATGGGGGCTGGTGTCCAGTCCATGCTTCTCTTGCCGAGCTGTGTGATCTGCGGCCTGGCTAAGTACGTCCAAAAGAAAGGGGGTTTCTTCACATTTCCAGAAGTGCTCCTTAGAGGCCAGCAGTGGTCCTACTGTGTATTTTTATTTCATTTTCAATTTTCACCTTATTATCAAATATCTTTTTTGTTCCTTTCACTTTACACTATGACACAAAGGGCTTGCATTACAAATCGATGTTTAAACACTGTCATCAGGGGAAAAAAAGATGAATTTGCAAAACGTATTTTTAAGCACTTGTCTATTTTTTTTAGACGGGCCAATGTACAAGTGTTGGTGAATATACTAAGTTGATATTGTTTTCAAATGAAATATTTGTGAAAGGCTTTTCAGAAAGTCATGAAAATATCAATAATCATATTTATAATGGCTATTATTTTTTTCTGAAGAAGAATTTTAAGAATGCTTACTAGGCTAGGTTATTCAGAGTTTATTAAATCTAAAAAAAATTAATGTAATAATTATACTCTTTTATTTTCCCCAAGTTAGTCTAAGACACCTCTGCGAGAAGTACTATTTCCATACCCTGAGGGCTCACTGGGTGTCAGTGACAGAACATGTCCAAATCCAAGGCTTTTATACTCCCAGAAAAAATTTATCTTTAATGCTTCTCACTCCAGGGGGTCCTTTTGATGTGTTTCTGCCCTCATTTTTCAATAATTAAATCTAAACTTGTATTTTTTTCTTAGAAAATTTATCCTTTCACTTTGGAGCCTAGATATGTGCCATGGATCCTGGATAAGAGAACCCAGAGAGTCATCCCACAGCCACCTACTTCTGTCCCATAAACCTACCTAGAGCAGCTATTTTTGACCTTTTTTATTTCATGGCACACAGAAACTATATACTAAAATCCTGCAGCACACCAAAAATTTTATATTTTTGCCGATCTGACAAAAAAGTATGATTTTGATTGATTTAAAAAATGATAGTAATTACCTATTTTTTTTTTTGCCTCAAAGTAACTTTTTTAAAAACTCAGGAGCCAATGCTTGTATATAAGGATTTCCAGTACCAACGATGAACAAATCAGATGCAACCTTATTTTGTGAAGTGACCAATAAGGTGTAACTCTATTTCATGACCTATGCATTTATGGTTCAAGACTGGGCATTAGCAGTGAGAGGCTACTGTTGTCTTGACTGTTGCCTTTTTCTTTTTCTGACAATCTAAAGGAAGAGAAGTCAGTGCCCCTGACTAAATAGTTAGGTATTTCATGTTTTAGAAATTCTCGTTGTGCACTAGTCAAAAATTACTGATCTTATAAGCCTTGGATTCGTCCCTTTGAAATTGTATTTTAAATACAATTAAATGCCTGTGTCGCCCCACTTGAGCATATTACATTCAGGTCAGAATCTGTGGAAGACAAAAAAACATTTTCCCATAGCATATTGGGTGAGGACATCAATATTTTTAATGCCACAGATATTAAAAAATTACAATTATTTTATGACTAAAAAAACGAGCTTTTAGATTTCTGATATAAAATTCAAGTGATGTGCCAATCATCATTTGCAAACCCAGTGCTAGCCTTCATGCGTATTGCTTTCACTTCGTTCATCTCTGACCTCAGTCAGGCTTAGGGAAGAGTGAGCCAAGATGATGATGGTGAAGATGATGAACAGAAGCAGCTGCAACTACAAACTTAACAGTTGGCTTTTTCAGGTCTCCAAGTGCCAGGGAGTCAAAAGTACCCTGTCAAAACATCCTGCTTCATTTAAAGTCAGATGTATTCCTGGCATATTTTTCACAAAGCAATAATAAGTATTAAGACATTATCACCTTTCTCTGCATTGTAGGGTCCCACTGTGGTATAAAAATTAAGTTGAGCTAAAAGCATTTGAGAAGGATTTTTTTCTTAACTCCCTTATCTGCCTAAAGGCAGAGCCTCCCCCAAAATACTTAACTCACTTGTCATAAATCCCCTCCCCAGAAATGACCAGGAAAGCTTGACTCTCATCACTGATGAACAGAAATCAGCACAACACCTAAACACACTTTGTCACAAAATCATCATATCTCCTATCCATTCCCCAAGGGCCCATTTATCATTCCAAAAAAGTCATGTTTTCTCATATGCGCCCTTCTCCCCAGCCCTTCCCTTATTAAGATAGATAGTATATAAGCCACAAATTCTAATCACTTCCTTGAGTCACATTTTTCTGTTCTTTCCTATGGGCACATGGTACATTTGTGAACAAAATTTTACCTCCTTCCTCGATAATCTGTCTTCTGTCAGTTTAAGTCACAGTCCCTCAGTGACTGAATCTATGAGAGTAGAGGAAATGTTTTTCCTCTCTGACAGCATCAGTGATGCCCAGGGACACAAAACTCCCTCTTTACGGCCCAGCTCAAATGCTTCGTCTTTCCTTCATTAGGATAAGTTTTTTCTCCTTCTGACTTTCCAAGAAATTTGCTTATACAGTTGAACCTTGAATAGCATGGGTTTGAACTGCGTAGGTCCTCTTATATTCTGATTTTTTTTCAACAACTTCAGTTGGCCCTTTGTATATGGGGTTTTGCAGCCACAGGTTCGACAAATTGCAAAGTGAAAAGAGTATTTTCCATTCCCAGCCACAGATACTCAGCCACACTTTCCCAGCTGCAGGTTCCCAGTCATGAATCGAAAACACTATTTACAATCAGTGACTTTTTTTTACCATCAGTGTGAAAACACCACTGAATCTGTAAATACAAAAGGCCCATTGCAGAGTTAAAAATTATTTGTGGATTTTCTGCTGCTCAGAGGTCAATACCCTTAACCCCCATGTTTTTCAAGGGTTAAATGTACTTCTTTCAAAGCACTTCCACAGGTATATGCACTTTTATTACTTCCTCATATTCTAATATATGTGTTTTAAAGGCAAAGAGTGTGTCTACCCCATCTTTGATTATCTCAGTTGTACTAAGGACAGTATTTTGTGTGTACAATAGATATTAGATGGGAAGAATGAAAACTTACCTAATGCACCCAGCATTATGAATCTGAATATTTCCAAAGGTGGTCAGTTCTTAACTAATAACCTTGGGCAGGTCACTTTCCATTCTCAGACTTAGCTTGCTCATTTGCAGAATCAGATCATAGCATCTATGTTCTTTCTTTTTCGTGATGATTAGATAAGCCATCTTACTTAAGCATCTAGCAGACTGTCTAGGCACAGGGGTATCCAACCTTTTGGCATCTCTGGGCCACACTGGAAGAAGAAGAGCTGTCTTGAGTCACACATTAAGTACACAAACACTAATGAAAACTGATGAGCAAAAAAAGCACTCAAGTAAATTTAAAATTTTGTGTTGGGCCTCATTCATAGCCATCCTGGGCTGCATGACCACCTCCCCCAGGCCACAGGTTGGACTCTCCTGGAGGACATCAAAGACACACTGTAAGGCGAGTTCCTCTGCTCCCTCACACACCTGAACACACATCTGAACACTGAGGAAACTCAAAAGTCTTCATATCTGGATCCTGAGTTTCTCTTTCAGAGGTCTGCCAGTCTTTCTCCTACCCAGGTGAAACTTCCCCCAAATAAGAGTTTCTCTAATAGACAAAAAAAGGCTGGGCAAAACTTCTCCCCGGGCCATGTACTGTCAAAAAATGCCAGGACTTCTGAAATCTGTCATGGTCTTGTTCTGGGCATACTGTTCAATTAGCTTTCAGTAAGCTCTATGTCTCCTGTGTCAGCTGGGAAAGAGACATTTGAAAGGGGGTGATGGTGGGATCGAGCAGGTAGAATTGGGCTTAGGAGAGGGGTGGGGATAGAAGAGGTGGCCACGCTAAATGGCTGGGCCAACCAAGGGAGGACTTTGATGATGAGAACAGTGTCTTCCTCTCTCTGGGAATGTTTATGAATTTGTGATTTTTTTCTTTTCTTTTTTACTTTTTTCTTTTTACTATTTTTTTCAATTACGGTTTTCATTCAATATTATTTTGTATCGGTTTCAGGCGTACAGCATAGTGATTAAACAATCACATCTGTACACAGTGTTCCCCCTGATATTTCCAGTACACAGCTGGCACCATACATCATTATTTCAATAGTATTGACTTTGTATGATCTTGTCTTCTGTGTGTCTGTGTGTGTCTGTGTGCTTATGTGTGTGCAGGGGAATCACCAAGAAGATCCATGTTCCCATTCATTCATTCATTCTTCTGTTCATTTTAATCAAATCAAATAAGCCTTTTAAAATGTTGCAGGTACTGGAAGGAAAAAAAACCATAAATCAGACACCCTCTGCCTTGAAAAAGTCTGCCTCCAGTTTGTTTACAGTCTGTTGGAGACAGACAAGCTTGTACAGGCTTTACAGGTGCTGTTCTATGACAGGTCAGCAGGAAGCACTAGGAACCAGCCAGAGGGAAGAGTGTGGGAAAGGGGAAGGGGGCACTACACTGGTGTTTTTCCCTCCTCTGCAGGCTCTGCAAAGACATTCAGCTTCATTATTCTCCATCCTATTCCTCCTTACCCCAGGAGTTTGTTTGAAAATAAAAACAAATTTAATGAATTTTTTTCCCTTTTGACATATGCTGAAAAAGCCGGTCCTATGAAGATTTTCTCTCTGGTTTAGGGGCCACTCTTTTCCTCCGTCTACTTCTAGTGAGCAAAATAAAAAATGTGACATTTAGTTATAGCATTTCCCCTGGTTAGTTATGGTAGATCCTAAATTCTTTGAGGCATCAGCACAGGGCCTAGCACATAGAAAAGGCTCAGTAAATGTTTGCTGAATAGGGAGTGAGTGAGTGAATGAATGAATGAATGAACAAAGAAAACTAGGACTCACTTGTCGAATGGAGATATCACCTCCTGTTTCTCGGCGCTGTTGTGAGAGAAGCCTGATGCCCGGCCTGGCCCTGGAGAAGCGCTTCATACACAGCAGGTATTATTGTTGTTATTTGTATCAATAATTACAGTTCGATGGATTATACCAGGACATTTCAAATATTTTTTTTCTTCTAAAGTGAGGGGAAAGAGAGAGAGAGAAGAAAAAATGTCCCAGCTTTAATCAAACCATGTGGGGCACTCTGTAGCTCTGTTTCCCAGACCTCTGCAAGAGCACCATGCACTCTTTCTTCCTCTCAGCCAGATTCTAAGATCTAAGATTTCAAGATCTAAGTGTTACCCTCAGGAGAGAACGTGCCATTCCAAGCCTGTGGCCATTATCTTGCGAATTTTCTCCTTGGCTCCATTGGATGACTCAATAACCACACCTGGGGGCAGTCTGCCCTCTAGGTAGGATTCCAGTCCCTGGAGTCACAGCCCAGTGCCTGAGAAACCCACGGGCTGCCTTACTCAAGACCCGAGGCTTTCACTCCTTTGCCTCCTAATAAGCATTTGTCAACCACAAACTAGGATGTCTGGCCAGTATGCAAACCAGTGTGTTCCCAGGTCTGATCACAACTGCGGCTGCTGAGATCTACACTCAGAAGACAAAAGGACTGAGTCATCGACAGATGCCAGCATTGGATTTGTTATTGATAGGAGAAGTGGGTTGTGCATTAACATTTGTGAGAAATGTCTAGAATGCCACTTTAAACACAGCAACAGATAACTTACGTGCAGCTATGAGGATTTTCATTTTGAAGAGCTCACTTCTGCACCTGCTCACCTTTTGTAAGGAGAGCAGTTCTGCTCTCCGTACAAAAACATTATGTGCACAAGAAATATTGTTTTAATTAATGGAGAAAATGTCATTTGGCTCCTAACCTGAATGACGACATTTACCTTGTCTGGGTAGAGAGTTTTTCTTTGCAGGACAGTTAATCTTTCAGGCTTTTTTCAGAAAGAATACCTCTAAGGAAATTACACCTGGCAGGCATTAAGCACTTTTAAAAAGTTTGCTTTACAATGTTAGGGCTGGATGGATAGAGAGGACAAAAAAGAATATATATGTACATATATATACACATTCTGTATAATTGAAAAATTTTATACATGAAAAAAGGATAAAGCAAATTTGACAAAATGCTTACATAAATTAACTTTTCCTGTTATGGGAATATATATTATCTATGTTCTTTATTATATTTCTATATAATCTACATTTTTCAAAATTTTCAAAGTTAAGAAAAAGTATGTTTAGCTGGATTTGCACACCTAGAAGATGTGGATTAAAGGGCATCAGAACTCTTTCCAAAAGTGTGAGATGTCTGCTGATTCTGCTTTTTAAGTGTAGGCGAGATCCCAGGTCCCTCACCACGACTTAAGTGTCAGGTGTTACAATATTCATTTTACAGGGGAAAACACATATTAGGTGTAGAGAGGCTAGTTAATAAGCTCAAGATCACACAGCTGCATATGGCTGATATGGGCTTCAGAGCTCTTCTCTTTAACCACGATCCTGATGAATTGGAACCACTGAAATTGCCATTATAGAATGAAGCAGTAAGAATAGTCCTGCCTCCTGTCACCTGTCATCTTCCTGGAGTCAAAAACTGAGCTGGAGAACGTCATGTTCTCTCAAAGACAGTGTTCCTCAACTTTTATTTCATTACCACCTCCCTCAGAAGCCTGTATGGACTTTTCCCCTTAATTGATCCTTCTTCATGACTTGTGAATATCACAGATATACTATATATCTAGTTATGTAATGTGAAGGGTCACAAACCACTGTGATCTGGTTTTTCTCACCCTCGCAGAACCAATTTTCACCTCCATGGAAATATTGTTCTTCATTAAGAATGTATACTCCAAAGAAGGCAATCTCAGAATTTCTGTAAGACCTTTCATATTGCCGTTGTTTAGCCACACATTATAAAAATACATGGGTAGCATGAAACAAAAGCTTCCATGTAGGCTAAAATTGCAGGAAATATAGTCATAAAAGAATTTCAGTTCTTTCTCCCTAGCATCTGACATTGTGTGTTTGAGAGGTGGTGCAGGTGGGTTTTGAGAGACTAGGGAATGAGTAACACCTAAGGAATTGGCTCCCAGCTGGGGATTCCAGTTGTCCTTATATACAGTCAGTTTTCAACTATGTGTGCTAATGAGATCCAGGATTAGGAAGGGTAATTGAAATCCACAAAGAATTCCCAAACCTCATTTAGAGAACTATTTCTAGCTCTTCTGTGAGCCTGCGAACATGTAAGAACCAGACTGGGATAATTGTTCATTTTCTTCTATTGTTTTCAGCCTCAGATGGAGCAAGACTAACAATCATGTCACTTTCAACTTGTAATCATTCACTGAGGCCTTCTCCTTACTAGGCGCTTTCATGAATCCTATTCACTGAGGTGTCTAGCTAATCCCTAAGGCGCCATAGTGAGTAGGTATCATCCTTTCTATTTTAAAGATGTGAAAAATGACTTGTTCCAAGTGCTTCCTTGGAAATAGCAGATTCAGGGTTCAAACTCAAGTGTTTCCAATTCCAAGTTGTCTTCAAAGCCTTATGAAAAAGCTAGGAAAATCAGAAAAATATTCAGTTCATTGAATTCAGTGTACTTTGAATTGTTAATCAATCAATGTCAATTATTTGGATTTTAAAGTTAGAAAAACTGGACTTGTTTTTTTTCTAATTATATGTCCATAAACAAGTGTCTTAACAGTTCTTATGTTTCAATCATACTCATTCTGTCATTATAATTGTTTGTAGGTTGGATTAAATGAGGTAATGTTTTCAAGTGCCTAGTGCAGCATCTGAATCAAAACATCCTGCCTCTTTCCCCATCCATCAACTTAGTCTTCAAATCATTTATTATTAGGCTCTTGTCCTTTGGTACCCCACAGTGTCACTTGTCATTTTATAGTGCCTTCCGGCCTTCTTAGCTGAATTATAAGAACTTTGGGATCATAAGCTGTTCTCATAAAGATGATTCTTAAATTTTCATATTTGTATCTTTTCAAGTTATGAAATTGTGTACATTGCACATTGCCACTCCTCACAGGCAGTGAGTGCTAAGCTCATTTTTGACTTCCACATACCACAGAGCAAGCAAGAATTTGAGCTCTCAAGTGATGGTGCCTCTTGCCAGGATGGCAGAAATTTTACTTTGTCCTATTATATGAATAATGGATTGCATTTGCCCTTCTTTTTTTAAAAAATTTTATTTATTTATCTTTAGAGGGGAAGGAGAGAGGGAGAAAAACATCAATGTATGGTTGCCTCTAGTGCATCCCCTGCAGGGAACTGGCCTGCAACCCAGGCATGTGCCCTGACTGGGAATCGAACTGCGATCCTCTGGTTCACAGGCCCGTGCTCAATCCACTGAGCTACACCAGCCAGGGCTTGCCCTTCTTTTTTTTTCTGCCTGCCCCACCTTTGGTCTTTTAATTTTATGATGAGTGAAAAATAGTCAATAAAGAGTGATAAATAAAATAGTGCAATGATAAAAATGTCCTTTGATGACTGATCTATAACCTCCACTGTATCTGTGTTCAACTTTGAAGGGTAAGAATGAAGTGAAAGGTCATGCATGAAACATAGAAGTCCATTTTCTGACTCTGCCTAAAAGGAGGGGAGTGGTGGTGGAAACATGAAGAAGTCTTTAGATTATGAATTGTGAATCTTTATGAAAATCATTACTATGATTCAAATGCCCAGAGGAGTTTACATCTGAGAAAAATATTGCCAGGGGTTAAGCTCGGATTTGTCACTCAAGAGAATAATGCCTGAGTTCACTTTCTTTTGACAAAAATTTCAAAATAAAAGTTACGATTCCTTAAAAAGTGTCATTATAAACTCCTGCTCAATCTCCTGCACAACTGAACTTGCAAATCCTTTATCCCCCACAGTGAAATGATTTGGAGTTTTTTCTATGTATAAGATGCCATTTTAAAAAGTTTATTTATTGACTTTAGAGAAAGAGAGAGGAAGGGAGAAAGAGAGAGAGAGATACCAATTTATTGTTCCACTTATTTATGCATTCATTGGTTGAATCTTGTATGTGCCCTGCCCAGGGATTGAACCCACAAACTTGGTGTATCAGGATGACACTCTAACCAACTAAGCTACCTGATCAGGGCTGTTTTTAAATTTTCTATTTATTGATTGTTAGAGAGAGGGGGAGAGAGAGAGAGAAAGTAAGAGAGAGAGAGAGTGGGATTTTTAGAAAGTTGAGTTCCTCATGGGTAGGGATACCTGGTTCACTTATGTGTTCCAAGCACACAAATCAGTACCTGGTACAGAGGAATCACTTAGTAAATACTTAGTGAATTTTTTAATTTTTAAAATTTATTTGTTTTTAGAAAGAAGGGAAGGAGAAGGAGAGGGAGAGAAATTTCAACATGGATGAGCTGCTTCTTGCACACCCTCAACCAGGGACCTGGCCTGCAAGTCAGGCGTGTGCCCTGACTGAGAATTGAACCAGTAGTGACCTTTTGGTTCTCAGGTTGGCACTCAATCCACTGAGCCATGCCAGCCAGGGCATGAATTTAAATCAAGTAAACTAGTTGAAATAAGATATTACTTCATAAAATTATTTGCTATATTCCATTTTGTCTGTGTTTAATAATTGTGTGAGCCTGGCACAACCTAGGAATTTAAGAAAACTTAAAATAGAGAATATATCTAGGATTTTATTATTTTAGCTCTATCAGGTCCAGAAAAGCTAAATATCAGGCTAGGTCCTGTCTTGCATTACCATGTAATACTGATCAAGTTACTAAATCTCCCTCAACCTGATTTAAGATAAATAAAATATATCCACCTCGTAGCATTAGAAAAAGCTTATAAGAACACATACAATAAACCAAAACAAATTAAGTAAGTGGAATAAAGAAATATATAAATATATATAAGTTCCAAAGAAAATATAGGTTAAATAAGAAGATACAACAAAGAAAAATGCCTGGATTTTTTTTTTGTTTTCATTTTTTTAGTTGTATTTTGAGAAATGGCGCAAACCTCCCAGGTTGATGTATCAAATAATTTGATGTGATATTAACTTGTTAAAGTGAACAAACTGTAGACCTTTTAGTTTTAGCAGTTTAATCATAATCTTAAAGTTGAGTAGGGTAGCTTCATGTTTTCTACCTACACAGCATTTGTGGCTTCAATCTCCCCTCTACACTGTAAATAAACTTCATGACGGTTGTGGATGCTCAGTGGGTTTTCAGTGACTGTTACTAAGGGCGTGGGGGGTTATCTGCAAAGATGCCACCAATAACCCCTCTCATTCCTACATATCTGCTGGGCCTCTCATCCGCAAGTGAGTCTATTTTCCTTTCTCTTTAATCTGGGATGGCTTTGTGACTTGCTTTGACCAACAGAATAAAACAGAGGTAACACTGCACCAAAGATTTGAAAAGCTTTGAAGCTTGTATTTTTACTGTCTTGGGAACCCTGAGACACCATGAGAAGGAGTCCACCTACTCTGTTGGACAGAGAGGCCACATGGAGAGAAACATTCCAGCCACCCCAGCTGGGGCTCCAGACACGAGAGTGAAGCCATGTGAGATCCTCTAGTCCCAGTGAGCCACACCAGCCAATACCATCTGGAGCAGAGATGAGCTGCCCCCATCAAGCCCTCTCCAAATGGGAGAATCATGGGCAAAAACATGGCTGTTGTTGTTTTAAGTCACTAATTTGCAGATGGTTCCTTATGCAGCAACAGATCTACAGTGTGGTTTTCTCTGGGCAGAACTCCAGCTTCAGAGGTGCCCTATCCAACGGTAGTTTGTTTTGTTTGTCTCACCGTTTATCTCCTGTCCTGAGCAACTTCCTCGTTTTTTCCATTAGTTACAGCTTCACTGTCTGACCTATTCACTATCCATGAATTTTCAAGTAAGATCAGTGATGTTGTAAAAAAGGTCTTGACTTTTCACCGATGCTTCAGTGAAGTCTACCAGGTATAAGCACAAAGTGAAGATAATATATAAAACTCAGAGTTGTTTGGTAATACAGAAATGACATCTGGGCCTTCTATAGAACAAATACCAGAAACCAGATGTTGCAGTGGTTTATTTGCAATAGGCAACAAGAAAGGAAAATTACATTAGTTGATGCTAGTGGAGCCCAATGAGATATTGGTATTGCATAGGAAATGCAACCTCACTTGTCTTAAAAGGTAATAAAGAAGATTAACACACAAACGTGCCCTTCTTATGCCCAATTTTAATGTACTATGCAATCAATATTCCAATGACAAGGAAAGAAGTAAAATAAGCCACAATCTTACCACCAAATGCAACTACTTTCATTTTGCTAAGTTTCTTGCCAGTCATTTTCCATTTGTATTAACTGTAAATACTTATTCTTCATTGGGTAATTAACCAACTTCTCTTGCACAGGCACAAAGACCAATAATAAACACAAAGCAGTAAGGGAGGCAGGAAAAGAAAAGTCAGGCAACTGTGCTCCTTATCACCCCGGAGACTTGGAAAGTGCTCATGGTTAATTTATTTTTTCACTTATTCGGGCAATGAACAATATTAAAAGTATTTCAATTTCTTTTCATTTTTTAACATTCTTTCTTTGTAATTACTTGTTCATTTGCTTTCTGCCTAGACTACAAACTACATATGGTCAGATTTGTTTTATCTTATTCACTATTATATTTCCAGCATGTAATAATGTCTAACACTCTGGAAGCCTTATGTAAATATGTGTTGGAGTGAAATAGGGGAATTGCCAGTCTAGAAAACATACTTACCAAACTAGAGATTGAGAGGAAGGGGAAATTGTTATTGTGAAATTAAATAATGGGTGAGTCTATACATTAAAAGGAGGAGGGTGTGCATGCCCTAATGTACTTTAAAATAAATGTGGTGAATTTGATTAATGCTGATAGTTAGAATTTGGGTTTTCTGGAAAAAAATGATAAAACCATCTCTGGAGACATTGTGTATTCACTTCATTTAATATTTATATCAAGCTTCTTAACTCAGCATCCTCAAGAAGATCAAAAATGATCGTTGGAATGTACAGGGTGATACCCTGGAGGATGAGGTAAGAGCACTCCCCACTCACCCCATCTAAGATAAATCAACATAGATTGAGTTAAATTTAGGTACTTTCATAAAGGGTGGAAGAAGTACTCTCAAATATTCTAAAAGAAAATATCCTTTCTCTGGCAGAGATTTAAAAAGTAGGCTTGCAATTACAAGATAAAAATCATGTAAGTTATAAGTCAAAAAGAGACCCCACAATTCAGTGGCTTAAATAAGAAAAAAATGTATTTTGCTCTCTCATAGTAGTGTACCTTAGGCAGACCAGGCTGGCATACAGCTTTGCTCAACAAAAAAATTAAGACCTAGATTCCTTCCATCCTATTGATCTATCATCTTCCACTAAGGCAGTACTTGATTGGTGCATCTACTGTGGAAAGCAATACGGAGATACTTCAAAAAATTAAAAGTGGATCTGCTTTTTGACCCAGTGATACCACTTCTGGGAATATAACCAAAGAAACTCAAAACACTAATTCAAAAGAATATAAGCACCCCTATGTTCATTGCAGCATTATTTACAATCGCCAAGATATGGAAGCAGCCCAAGTATCCATCAGTAGATGAGTGGATAAAACAACTGTGGGACATTTACATAATGGAATACTACTTGGCTGTAGAAAAAGAAGAAAAACTTACCCTTTGCGACAGCATGCATGGACCTGGAGAACATTATGCTAAATAAAATAAGCCAGTCAGAGGAAAACAAATTGCCATATGATTTCACTCATATGTGGAATCTGATGAACAAACTGAACTAACAAGCAAAATAGGCAGACCCTTAGATAGAGAACAGACTGACAGCTATGGCTGGGGGTTAGTGGTAGAGGAATTGAGCAAGAAGGAAAAGGGATGCATGGACATGGACAAAATGTGGTGAATGTGTGGGGGAAGGGAGTGTGAGGGGGATAGATGGTAATGTAAAAAATACAATAAAAAACAAATGTTGATGTGCATTCAGATCACCTGTGGATCCTGCCAAAATGAGATTCAGGTAGTGGGCCTGGAATTGGGCCTAAGATTCTGTGTTTCCAGAAGGCACTCAGATGATACTGATGCTGCTACTCTAAGGACCACACCTGGGTTAACAAGGTCCTAGAGTACTGTCGTTACCTGCATGGTCAAAGCTGGGCAGCTGACACATTTTGAGTCTTGTTCCCAAGGAAGGGGAAAGAGAACAGTCAAGAGCAGGAAGTTTCCACTAATCAAACAGTGTGAAAATAATATACACACCTTCTGTTCACATTCAGAAGTCAAAGACTTAGTCAGATGGCCATGCCTGGCTTCCCAGGGGCTGTCAAATGTGCTGGCAGCATATTGCTAACAGAAAAAATGTGGAATAGAAAGAAAAAGCATTATTGCCATAGGGAAAGAGAGAATAGATATTGGGGAACAGTTAGCAGTCTGCACCACAAAAACAAAGGAGGCAGGAGCTTATAATTAAACCATAGAAATGAAATGAAACACGAAAAGATAAGATATCTGAGCTAAATATTACTCTGAAACCTATGAAAGAAAAGGGTTTTAACAAAAGCTGTTAGTCAAGGGGCATTGATGGCATTTCATTTGCAGTTTCCAACCCTTTGCATGCTTTGGCTGCATGTCCTCTGTGACTTATTCTTGGGGGGTGCTGACAATATGACAGATAACTGGGAATGGCTCACACAGTTTTGGAGACACTCAGTAGACTATGACATCTGCTTATGGTTTGAGAAAGTAAATGTAAACAAAAATCAAGAATATATCTTAGATTTCATTAAAGACATTAGGCCAAATAATCCAAGCATAAATTAGTAACTTCTGGACATATTTAACATTAGTTTATATCCGTAGAACCATTGGTTTATCCAGGATATACTCTAAAATGTGTGTTTCTGACAACATCAGAAACAAAATTTTTGGTCCAGTCTTTTGGGTATGACACATTTTCTTAGAACATTCAGTTGAGTAATAAAGTTTAGGAGCTTCCAGCAAGGAAAATGGCATAACCTTTTCTGGTATCCCCGTTTCATTTCAGCACCGAATTATCCTCTGTCTCACATAAGATCCCTTTTGCATCTAACCCAGTTAGAGTGACCATATCGGAACACTTTTGAGATTGAAAGGGGCATTATTAATTATGCCAGGACAATAGGTATAAACTAGGGCTGCCTGAGTAACCTAAAGCATATGTAAGTAACTTTAGGTAGTACACATCATATTTTTATATATTTATTTATATATACAATTACATTATGTAATTATTTAATATTGCATATTTTATACATATTACTTCTTCAGTAGAAATAGGGAACATTAATTGTGTTACTAAGGATCTTTAAGATTGCAATGGATAGTCAGTTGTGGATTACCTTTGGTAATAAAAGTTTGTTTCCTGTATTTAGGTCATAAAATAACATGGAGGTATGACTGGAGAACTGTGCAGTCTGTCACTATTGACTCTAATCCTTTCAAGAGTGGGATATATTACAGATTAGAGTTCAACATCATTCAGGAGGTAGTCTGGGTTCAACTCTCTCCCCCTTTCATGTGCCTTTGCTGGGCAGAGATATTGCCAAGCCTTCTCAGGGCACCTGGCTTCCCCAGCATCAAAACCATGCATTTATTTATTGTACATTTGCAATATGTCAGGCTCTGTGAAGGATGCTGTAGTGGATTTACAAATGAACAAGATACAGGTCCTTCACTCAAAGAACTTTCAGTTCTTTGTGCGTTTAATAAAATATGTGCAGAGATTCATGTCTGGCCATCAACAAACCATAGAAACAAGCTATCAGTCATAACCAGGATGTGCTTAGAATTTATGATTGTGATTTCCAGTGGGACCACATATTTGTTTAAATCCACAGTCAGTGCCAAGGGAAGACACAGTTGAACTAGGGAGTTAAAAAAAAAAAGGCCAGTTATGCTCTGGTCAGGTATTTCAGTTGATTATAGTGTCATCCTGATATGCTAAGATTGTGGGTTCTATTCCTGGTCAGGACACATACAAGAAGCAACTGATGAAGCCATAAATAAGTAGAACAACAAATCACTGTTTTTCTTTCTCTCTTTATCTCTCTAGCAATAAATAAATAATTTTTTAAAAATTAAAAGAAAATACTATTATTTTTTAAAGGGCAATTGAAACATACTAGGGGAAAGTAGAATAAACCTGATTTTCCCTTGAAATTCCAAATTTCAACTTGGCTAAAACAAAAGCCCAACTTATCAAAAGTACCTTAAACAAGAAAAAAACTTGTATTCCTCTCTCTTAGGACATTCTAAGAATTAGGAATAAGGCAGCTTTATAGTGTTAAATGCCCAAGTTCCCTCCATCTCTGCCATTCCTGGTGGCATTTCCCTCCTCTCATGGTTGAAAGTGGATTGCCAATACATCTGCTCGATCAACATTTCAACACGCAGGAACAGGGAATGGTTCAAGAGAAAGACAAAATTTTTGTTTCTACAAGTACAATCTAGAAATAGCAAACATCACTTCTACCCAAATCTCATTGACTCTAAGAGAGGCTAGGAATATCTGACATAGTTGAGAGTTCTGGTAAAAGGCAAAGAGAAAGGACACCAAGAAACTACTAGCAATCATACCATAGAAATAATTATTTAATCCACCAATGATTAGGAAGAACCTACAGGCATTATTTAGTTAACTTGTATTACAGGAAACCAAGGCTCAGAGAGATTAAGTGATTTACCTAACGTCACATGTCAGATTATTGAGGGAGTGAGAATACAAATTTGTGTCAGTCGACTCTACATGGTAGACTATCACCTTATGCTACCTTTCAAAGTGCTTCTCCACATAAAATTGCAAAAAGTAAAATAATAGTACAATATGTCAATTGTAGTTTTTATAAAATATGTCAAAAGGCAGAAAACTGATTTTTTTCATAGCATAGTTGGTAGAGCTTATATAGATTTTAAACTAGTTGTTATTATTTCAAGTTTCAGCCAAGATGGAGGCATAGGAAGAAACCCTTCACTTCCCCCACACAACCAAAAGGAGGATGAGAACCAATTTAAAAACAATAAACAACCAGAAGTTTCAGAAAATCTGCACAAAACTCTGACAACTAAGGAATTAAAGAAACAGTCAACCAGATGGGTAAGAAGGAGCCGGGCAGCCGGGTGGGCAGAGAAGACTGGCGGCAAGGCAAGGGACCATGTGGGTGGGGCTGGCTGAACAGGAAACTGAGACTCAGAGCTGACTGTGGACTATGGTGGGGGTTGTCACAGTGGGAGAAACTCCCAGTCTCACACAAGAGTTTGTTGGAAAGTGGCCCCTCCCCCCCAGACAGCACCACAATGCAGCAAAGAGGGTTGCCCTACCCCAGTGAATACCTAAAACCCTGCCCCCTTAGAACTTAACAGGTGTGCCAAGACAAAGAAATATGGCTCAAATGAAAGAACAGAGCAAGACTCCAGAAAGAGAGCTAAGTGATGAGAGTGCCAACCTATCAGATGGAGAGTTCAAAGCCCTGGTAATCAAAATGATCATGGAACTGACTGAGGTTGGTTGCAAAATGAAAGAGCAAATAAAAGATATCCAAAGTGAAATAAAAGAAAATATTTAGGGAACTAACAGTGACAGGAAGGAAACCAGGACTCAAATAAAGTATTTGGAACAAAAGGAAGAAATAAGCATCCAACCAGAACAGAATGAAGAAACAAGAATTCAAAATAATGAAGAAATACTTAGGAACCTTTAGGACAAGTTTAAAGGTTGCAATATCCAAATTATAGGGGTGCCAAAAGGAGAAGAACAAGAGCAAGAAATTGAAAACTTACTTGAACAAATACAGAAGGAAAACTTCCCCAATCTGGCAAAGAAAATAGACTTCCAGAAATAGGAAGCCCACAGAGTCCCAAAGAAGTTGGACCCAAAGAAGAAAACACTAAGGCACATCATTATTAAGTTTCCAAAAATTTAAGATAAGGAGAGAATCATAAAAACAGCAAGAGAAAAGGAGACAGTTGCCTACAAAGAGTACCCATAAGGCTATCAGCCGATTTCTCAAAAGAAACCTTACTGGAAAGAAGGGGCTGGAAAGAAGTATTCCAACTCATGAAAGGCAAGGACCTACATCCAAGATAACTCTATTCAGCAAAGCTATCATTTAGATTGGAAGGGCAGATAAAGTGCTTCCCAGATAAGGTCAAGTTAAAGGAGTTCATCATCACCAAGCCTTTATCACGTGAAATGTTAAAGGGACTTAACTAAGAAATTGAAAAAGATAAAAAACTATAAATAGTAAAATGACAACAAACCCACAGCTATCAACAACTGAACCTAAAAAAAAAAAAAAAAGAAAAAAGAAAGAAAAACAATTAAAATAAAACCTAACCAAACAGCTATAACAGGAATAGAGTCAGAGAAACAAACTTCACATGGAGAGTTTTCAGGGGGGTAGGGGAGGGGAGAAATTGGGGGGAAGTACAGGGAATAAGAAGCATAGTTGGTAGGCATAAAACAGATGAGGAGAAATTAAGAATGGTATAGGAAACAGAGAATTCAATGAACTTATACGTACAACCCATGGACATGAACTAAGGGGGGTGATGCTGGAGGGTTGGGGGTGAAGGGCAGAGGGGGGATAAAGGGAGAAAATTGGGAAAACTATTAGCATAATCAATAAAATATCCTTAAAATAAATAAATAAACTAGTTGTTATTTCAAGTTAATATGCAATCCTAAAACATAAAATACTACACACGGTTAAAAGCGAAAATCTTCTTCCCGGGGGTAATCATGTTAGTAATTTGTGCACATCCTCTTATGAAGATATTTAAAGATTCTTTTGTCTACTCCCAAAGTGAGGGGGTTCTAAGCAATAATTTTTAGTAGAACCTAAAGAAAAGGAAAGGCAAGTAAATCACCTGAGCCGCTCCCAGTCATTGTAAATTGGGGTGATTCTTTGGGTAGGAAACCTTGGAGGTACCTGAGGCCGGGCAGCAGAGCCAGCATTGGAGCAGAGGTGGGGCACACCTACGTTTGTCATCTTGCCAACACGTGGCACCAGTTTCTTCTTCCACTTCCACATGCCTGCCCTCCCCACCCTAACTGATATTATTCCTAAGGACACCACCATATTTCCTCCCTAAGGATGGGCTTCCACTGTCAAGTTCACTAGGTGGGTTAAAGGTGGGGGAATGGGGAGGAGAGGAATGTGAGATTTCCACGTGATTTCCTAAGCATTCATAAGCGACAGCCCCATGAGTTTCTCTGTATTCCCAGCTCATCCTGTCTCTCCATGAGTAGTGTGTGATGAAAGGCAGGAGAGCTGGGCTCAAGGCCTTATGCCACCATTTCCTGTACATATGCCTAGTAACAGGTCAGCTCTCTGACCCTAAATTTCTTCATGGTGACTGGAGACATCTAATCTCATAGGGTTGAGAAAATTAGTGTGATGCTGTATATGAACACTATTGTAACTATAAGCCTTTGTGGAAGAGAAGCTTTATACTCATCTATTAATGAACTACACCACCTTGTTTTCTTGATTTAAGTAATTCTTAGCATCAAAAACAGGAAACAAATCTGCACCACTGTTGTTAGCATTGACACACCCTCAAATTTTGATTTATAAAAAGGTTTTGAGAAATGAGGACATAAAAACAAAGAAATATCGGGCCAAAACCTAATATTCCTAATTCTTGAGGGACTTAGTAAGCCCTAGGTCATAAATTTGAAGTGCCCTGGATATTTTTTAGCAGTAATAATAAGAGGATTCTTCTTAATGAATAGTCAATAATTCTATAACACTATTCTTGATCTTGGATGCTGTCCAGAGGAGCTAAGTTTTTTTGGAGGGTTATTATTATTTCTCCTTTTACTCCTGAATTTTATGTGAGTGTTCTCTAGGCAATTACTATGTTGGCAAAAAGGGAAATGGATTGAGGAAGCCTAACAGGTAGGGCTGGTAGTCAGCAGGCCTCTTGGCTAATTGATCAATACCTGTACCAGTGCTAACAGGGATCTTTGCATTAAAAAAGCAAATGTCATTTTGAACACCAACTCATTCTTGGGGAAGATGAAGTTAAAACATCTTCATTATATTTTGGTAGATCATTTTAAATCAAAGGCAGATATGTTTCTCAGTTCTCCGAACAAATGTCATCTACAAGTTGACTAAATTATATAAACTTGCCCTTGAGTTTTAGTGTGTGTGTGTGGGTTTCTTGAAGATTTTATTAATTTGTTTTTTAGGGAGATGGGAAAAGAGGGAGAAAGAGAGGAAGAGAAACACTGATGCGCTAGAAACATCGATATTGGTTGCCTCTCGCATTTCCCCTACTGGGTACCTGCCAACTGGCAACCCAGGCACACGCCTTGACTAGGAATTGAACTGGTGAAATTTTGGTTTGCGGGACAACACCCAACCCATGGAGTCCCACCAGTCGGGGTGAGTTTGGGTGCTATTTTAAGTATAGTTTAGGGTTGCTTATTAAAAAAATTCTTCTCCACTGCTTCCCTCCCTACATAGAAACCTAACAAACAAAGCCAGTGGGTGTTGTTAACACACTAGCCCCTGTTGCACACAGACATAAGCAGCATGTGTGTCTCTTCCCAAGACCCACCTCCAACCAAGTTAACAAACAGGTGCTTACACATAATCCTTTCTACTCCCTTGAAGATACTCTGACTCCATACTTTTTGTTTAGATTTGAAAAACTCTAAATAGAGACAATATTGTATGTATTGACTCTCTAAACTATATGAAGACAGCATAATAATTTGAGAAATGATACATTAGCTATCTTTCAGTTTTGATTTTCAAACCTTTAAAGCTAGTGACTAACAGAGCTAAAATTTCCCAGCTTTTGTAAAGTAAATATTAGAAGCCCTGCCCATTTCCTGGTCTCTGATAATTTTCCTTCCATTTGTAGGACAGAAACAAAAGACAGCATGGGGAAATCAATTAGTTCATAAATTACTTCTCTGTCATTTGTACACATAGAAATATATACATAGACATAGAGAAACCAAATTTGAGGAAAATGAGAAAGCCAGAGAACTCCATCTCTTCTATCTGAATGCATCAAAACAATAAATTATTTCAGCCACTATATCTTCCAAGCCTAGGTATAATGCACATAAATTAAGAATAAAGTTTTAATTGCTCTAAACTACCAGGTTATTCTCCTATTGATACTTTTCTACAATTTACTGAAATATTCACTTCTTATATTTTATTTTGTAAAGATTTTATTTATTTATTTTTTAGAGAGAGGGTCAGGCAGGGAGAAAGAGAAGGAGAGAAACATTGATGCATGACAGATACATCTATTGATTGCCTCTCATGCGACCCCAGCTGGGGACCCGACCCCATAACCCAGGCATTTGTCCTGGTCGAGACTCCAACTAGCAACCATTTGGTTCACAGGCCGGAGCTCAATCCACTGACTCATACCAGCCAGGGCTGTTATATTTTAGATGTGAGATTGTAGGCAATAAATTGCTTTTCTTTTACTTCAAAAAAATTCTGGATCACACATACAACCAAAATTAGTATTACTTCTTAATTAGAAAAATTAATAAAATATATAAAGTAATTGTTATCATTAGAATTCTTAAATGTTGATACTACAGTTTTGCAAAGTTTCAAACAATATGAAATGTAAGAATTAATGGTCGACTTTGCTGTTATCCTCTACTGTTCAATATAATTAATGTTAGAACTTTTTGATAGAGTCTATTTTTGCTGGCAAGATACCGTAATTCTGAAGTCAGCATACTTTCATAAAATTGAATATTTCTCTTATGTAGTAAGTCTCAGGGAGGTGACATGAGCCAAATTATTCAGCCTAAAAGAGCCTCAGTTACCTCCAGTGAAAGCTAAAAGTCATAATTTTGTCTCATGGCCATTTTTCCACTTTAAGGAGAGTAAGTTACCTGATTTTGACCAGAAAGTGAAACAAAGACATATGCACATTTGCTTAAACAAATTTCTGACATTAATATAATCTTTAATGTATATAGCATATAAATATTCATATAACCAATTTGTTAAATAAATTATATTTAACTATACAATTTCTATAAGCCATTGACTAACGTTAGGCAGAGGAACTCTACTAATCAATGAAAATCCCCCAAAGGAAATATCATAACAATCTTTCTGAGTTTAATTTATGAAATTAGTCAATGAGACTAAAAGCAAAATTTGCCTCCATGGCAAAGAGGAGCGGTTGATTGTGAACTCTGAATATTAGTCAATTCACACTAACATCAGGCAAGCAACAGTTGAAACATGTTAGCTTTTAGGGATTTAATTTATTTCCACCATTAAAATGATTATTTCAAACTATCATCCCTCTCAGTGCTTCCATAACTTAAAGGAAGGGCCTCTATTGACTATCTCAGCAAAAGCAAAATGTTCACGATTTTTCCCCAAGAATTGAGGATAGACGTTACTAGAAAAATTTTTAAAGATTATATTTACTTACTTTTAGAGAAAGAGGAAGGGAGAGAGAAAAAGAGGGAGAGAAACATCGATGTGGGAGAGAGAAACATGAATCAGTTCAGTTGCCTCTCCTATGTGCCCTGACCGGGGAACCAAACCCATAACCCAGGCATGTGTCCTGACTGGGAATCGAATCAACAACCTTTTGCTTTGCAGGATGATGCCGAACCAACTGAGCCACACCAGTCAGGGCTAGAGATTTTTTACGAGTAAAAATAATAGGCATGATTATAATGAAATTATGTTTTTTGTGTGTGTTACATATTTTTACTGAATATCACATGAAGGTTCTCTGGGCCATTAATACCATCAATTAAAAAGCAGAATACTCTGATGTTTAAGAATACAATTCTGTGTCAGAACTCTGTAATCAAACCTTGGATCTACCATTACCAGTGGTGAAACCTTGCACAAGTTATACAACCCATCAGAGACTCAGTTTCCTCATCTGTAACATGGAGATATTCCCTCATCTGGGAATATCTCATTGGAGTATTTTAATCATTATACAAAATACAAAAGTACAGTTTGTTTTCATCTAAAACCCTAAGGCCAAATGTATTTCAAAATTTAGGTAGCATGGTTATAAAATAAATATGGTATATGTATTGCATATCATGCAATACCTTCCATGGAGTCTGGAGCAGTATTCCAAAATCAATTACATTGTATTAGTCAGGTATTGCCTCAAAAATTCCTCATAACAAAGCATTCTAAATCTCAGTGGTTAACAAAAACAGTCAAATTTTTCTTTATTCATAGGTCTCTGGGTCTTTTTCAGGCTTCAGGTCACCCTGGGCTCAGCTGATTGGATGGGTTTGCCCCAGAGACAGTTTGCAGAGGCTATTCTGCTATTCTCATTCTTTTAGAATCAGTGATTCCCTGAGGCAGACTTTCCAGTGTTTGGGCTTGGCTTCCAGAACAAGCCCAGCCCAAACCCAACAAGCACATTCAGAGCTCCTGCTCTTACCACCTCCACTCATATTGCATCAGCTAAAGCAGTCATATGACCAAGTCCAAAGTTAGGGAAGTATAATTCAGGAGAAAGTATGTGAATTATTTTTGTAGCATATCTACATCTATTATACAAATGAAGAATTTCTTCAGTAAAACATGAATATATTCACAGTACATAGGATAAATACAAATTATGAATAACCTCATGGTAGTTTGGTTTTCAGAACTTTCTGGATTTCACATGTACAGGCAAGACATTTTGAATCAGTACTGCAGGCAGAGTACTTAGCACAGTGCCTGAGAGTAGTCTCTTTCTGTGCTCTGGGATGCTTTATAATCTTTAGCGTACCTAGAGTCTCTTCACTATTAGAAGCTTTTCCCCATCTTATGGCGAGCATGCTAAAATGAGTCTCTGTCCCCTCTTGCCTACATGAATAAAATTAAACTATTTTTAATTAATGATATAATTCTAGATTGTAATGATGCCTAAATACTTATTAATTTTAATTCATTTAAGTTTCTTTTTCAATGCTGAAACCAATATTTCTTTAAATCTGAAATACACGAATGTAAATATAACATAGTGCTTACTATGAATCAGGTACTATTAAACTTCATGTTTAGCTAATTTCATATTCATAACCATTCTGAGGTCGGTGTGGTTATCCTCAGTTTGATCTCCTCTGTTAAACAAACTTAGAGCAAAGATGTTCTAAAACTTTAATCAATTTGCAGAATTGGGATTAAAATCCAGGGGACCACCCTCCTCTTCTCCTTTCTCTTAACCTTGTGGTAAGCATTGTTATAAACACAAAGAAGCTCATAGTTACTGAACATTGGATCATGAGTCCATGGTGGGGAGGGGCGCGAAAAGTCACCTTTTTATGCATGAATCTAGGACCTCTCCAGCTATCTTTGAAAATTGGGAAAACCTACTTAGTTTTCTTTTTTGTGAGAGTCATTTATAGGTAAGCTCCCACAAGTTAGAAAAGTCATGTGATATGTCATTACATTCCAAGTGTCTGGCATCATGCCTGGTGTATAATAGATTCCAAATAAATATTTGTTGAACAAAATGAATGACCAAAATGACTAAGCCCCACATAAGTAATTAATACATCCTAAACATGGGTCGTTAAGGTAATAGTTTGTAAAATCTCCACCAAATCCTGTGGTATTTCCTCTCTTCTAGGCGAGGCTAGTTCGTGTGTAGGTGCTGCAGTAAGCATGGCCTCTCCCCACTGCTCCAGGCAGGCAAGAGCTCCAGCTGGAGCTCAATTCCTACGGTGCTCCCAGGTGCCTTGGCTCTCTCAAATTACACCTACTTCTTTTGTTGCCCTCACAGGACCTTAACAGAAGCTTCAGGCCCATAGGAGGCCCAGAAAAGGAATACTTATTCAATTGGATTATAATGTCAGTGAAGTAGACCCCATGCCGATTGTGAGAAGGCTTGAGGAGTTAAACCCCCAGGGACATTCCAGTTATCCAGTTATTCCTACTCTGTAATCTCTGCTTAAGGAACAGCTGAGTAATTAAGAGGCGTGTTAATGAAACTTC
Source organism: Artibeus jamaicensis (assembly GCF_021234435.1). Taxonomy (NCBI): domain Eukaryota; kingdom Metazoa; phylum Chordata; class Mammalia; order Chiroptera; family Phyllostomidae; genus Artibeus; species Artibeus jamaicensis. Next base: position 16,656,769 of record NW_026522025.1, on the reverse strand, counting down.
ACATTCTCCACTCATTAACTATTTCATACTAACATGTTTTTAGCCAGAGTGAGATAGTTACTTAAATTCTAAAATTAAAAAAAAAAAGTGTTGGCATTTAAGTTACACTAACATTGAAAGCCGACTAATAATTGGAGACTATAGCATTTTCCTAGTTATCAGAGCATCAGGTTTCTAACGAGATTTGAAGTAAGGCTGTTAACTTGTGTTTCCAGGGGAATATTGTCCAATTGCAGTGCTGTCTACTACATATTTATTGTTAGCCCTTCTGTCCTAGATTATAATTAAAAGAAAGGGTTATTACAACTGTTATAGTAGGTTGGTTGATGTCTTTTTAAAAATTAAAATTCAACTTTAAATTGAGGGATTTTTTCTAAATATCCCGGTGTAATCCTTGAGTATACAAAATTATGGTTTTTCAAATTTTGGAAGAAGATGAAATAAAGCCAAATATTCATGTTATGAAAGAAAAACAATACTGCTGAATTACTAGCAATTAATCCAAACGAAAGAATAAAAATGAATTGCATTTATTTTTGATGCTAGGTCGTAAAGAAATAGCAAATTAAAGATAAATAAAATAAGAGAAACGTTTTATGGTCTCAAAGAAGATTTCTGGACATTTTTCTGGGAATTGAAAAATGGACACACACATACACACAAATTTAATACAAATGCTTCATCACTTAAAAAGTGAATTCGTTTATTTTATTGTAGCAGTAATACAGCCTCAATATTTAAAAACTAACAGAACAGAAAGGTAGGAAGTAAAACATAAAATTTTCTGTCTTCTATCCTCTATTCTGTAATTCTACTTTCTGCAGGTAAACCACTGGTAACATTTTCTTTCTTTTAAACCACAGATTTTTCACTTTTACTATTTATATTAGTTTGCTAATGTTGCCATAACCGAACAATGGCGACTGGGTGACTCAACAGAAATTCATTTTCGAACAGTTCTGGAGGCTGTAGGTCTGAGATCAAGGTGTCAGCAGGGTTGATTTCTTGAGGCCTGTCTCCTTGCATTATGAATGGCTGTATATCCTCCCAGTCTTCACAAGGGCTTCCTCTGGGCATCCCTTTGTGTTCTAATCTGTTCTTATTGGGGTGCCAGGCAAATTGGATTAGCACTCAAACCAACAGCCTTATCTGAATTTAATCACTTCTTTAAAAGCCTTCTCTACAAATGTAGTCATATGCTGGGTTACAGGGGGTGAAGGCTTCAATATATGAATTTTGGAGAAACACAATTCAGTTCCTAACACTGTTAAAAACAATGTTACCACAAAACTGTGGAATTCCTGTACTCATATCTCTGAAAACTTGTGCAAGTATTTGAGTAAGATAAATTCCAAGATCGAGGTCAAAGGATATTCTCATTAGTAATTTGGAAAGATGCTGGTAAATTTTCTATAAAAGGTTTGTAATAATTTATACTATTAACAATACATAGAAATACTTACTGCCCTTCAGTTTAAGATTTAACCAACCTTTCAATTTTTAAATAGATAGAAAAAATGACATTATTTTTGTTTTAATTTGTATACTTTAAAATATAAATAGGCATGAGTATCTTTCACATTTTACTTGTATATTAATATGTTTTCATGAATTGCCTTACCCATTTTTTCTATTGGGTTATTTATTTTTATTTACCTATTTATAAGAATTTTTTGAGTATTAAGGATGCTTTGTCATATGTATTAGTAATAGCTTTTCCAATCTGTTTTTTTGTCTTTTTTGTCCTGTTTTACTGCATAGAGGTTTAAAATTAATAAAATTTAAACTAATATGATATAAATTTGGATATAACTTTTCCTGTATAGCTTGAGGGCTTTGAAAGGGCTCAGAATGGCTTTTCCCAGACCAAAATTACTTTTCGATTAATATTATCTCATGTTCTTTTCTAGGCATTTTATGTTTTTTAAATTAACTATTTTGGGGTGTCATTAGTTAATACATATACATTTCAGATGTACAACTTTCTAATACAACATCTCTATATACACTATGTGCTCACCACCCCAAGTCCCGTCTCCTTCCATTACCATACATTTGACAACCCTTTCCCTCATCATCCTCCCTCAGTCTTCCTTCCCCTGTGGTAATCACCATTCTGCCATCTCTATCTGTGAGTTTATTTGTTCCTTTTTGTTCCTCCTTCCATATTTTGTTATATTTGTTCATAGGTAGGTTATAACCTACCTATGAATGAAATTGTACAGTTCTTGCCCTTTTCTATTTGACTTTTCAAATTTTCAGTGTTTTTCAATTTTTCAGGTAGATGCATGGAAGAGGGACTGCTGGATCACATGGTAGCTCTACTCTTAATTTTTTGAGGGACGGCCATACTGTTTTCCAGTGTCCACACCAATTACATTCCTGCCCGCAGTGTGTGAGGGCTCCCTTTTCTCCACACCCTCTTTAACTTGTTATCTCCTATCTTATTGATCATAGCCATTTCCACAGGCGTGAGATGGTTTCTCGTGGTGGTTTTGATTTGCATTTCCTTTATGGCTAATGATGTTGAACATCTTTTCATGTTTCTGTTGGCCATTTGTTTATCTTCCTTGGAAAAGTGTCTATTGGGGTCCTCTACCTGCTCTTAAATCAGATTGTTTTTATGTTGTTGAGTTTTATGAGCCCTTCATATGTTTTGTACATTAGTCCCTATGGATTTTTCTTCACACTTTTCCAAAGTTTTAGTATAGAAGGAAAAGAGGAAAATTCAACTTTGTTCTTCAACTTTGTTCTTACCAATATGTTGGTAAGATTGATTAAATCATATCATTATATTTGAATCTCACCATTAAAATATGAATTACCTGAAAAATCAATAATTCATATTTTTCTCATTTATTAAAGTGACATTATTTTTAAAATTCTGATAACTATTCAAGATTATCTATGGAATTTTTCATCTGTCTCACTGAGTTAGTTGTTTGTCTAATTTGAGATCAGAAAACACAGTTTTAAATACTTTATTTGTTATTCCCCTTATGGTTCTGATTTTTCTCTCTTAGAAATATTTTCTTACATGTACATTTTTCATATGAATTTTAGCATCTTTTAACTCAAGTTTCAAAAAACTTCTAAAAGCCTTGTTTATATTTTTATTGATTCAAAGAAAACTAATATCATTTTAAATATTGATTCTCCTATGCAAATTAATATTTTTTCATTTTTTAACTTTTATGTACTTCAGAGGAATATTAAATCTCTGTGTTTTCTTATTATATTTATTTCTAGAATTTCAACTTTTCATAGTAATTTCAATGAGACATTTTTCTCCCATTTTACTTTCTGACAGATAATCATTATTTTAAAGTAAATTAATTAGCTTTTGTTAAATTTGTGATTAGCAATATTAATAAATCTATTTATTGATTGAAATAATTTTATTTAATTTTTTTTTGTTTTTAAGGTTTATAATTATATCTATTAGAAATAATTATACATTTTTTTATTGCTTCTCTATTTATTCTTTAGTTCAATTACACTGGTAGCATTTCCAAAACAAATATCAAATATATAGAAGTGACTTTTTAAGAAAAAATATTTCATTTGTTTTTAGAGAAAGAGACAGGGAGAGAGAAAGAGTGTGGGAGAAACATCAGTGTGTGAGAGAAGTATCAATTCGTTGCCTCTCACACAGCCCCAACAACTGGGGACCTGACTCGAAATCCAGGCATGTACCCTGACTAGAAGTTGAATGGACCACTTTTTGGTTTATAGAACAACACCCATTCTACTGAGCCACACCAGTCAGGGGTAGAGATGACTTTTTAATTCTACATGGTCCTGGAGGAATTAGCCATTACAATAAGGCAAGAAAACAAAAGCTATAAAGTTTGGAAAGGAGGAAATAAAATCATTGTTCACATATGATGTGATTCTGCATGTAAAAAAATCAGAAGACTCTAAAAACGTATCATGATAAATTAATTTTGCTAGGTCACCAGACAGAAGGTCAACATAGCAAATTAATTGTGTTTACATATATCAGTACCAAACTAAAAAATAAAAATGTTTAAATTACTGTTTATAATCATATCAAAAATCCAAATATTTAGGAGTAAATCTAACAAAAGAAGTGTAATACTGCTTCTCTAAAAACTATAAAATATGGCTGAGAGAAACTAAAGAAGACCAATGTCAATAAAAGAATCCTATGTTTATTGGCTAAAAATTTCAGTTAAAATGTCAATCTTTGACAAATTGATTCCACACAATTCTAGTCAAAATTCAAGCTTTAATAATTCAACTTTGCTTCTTTATAATGAAAACTATTGATTTAAATAATTTTATTTAAATGCGTAAATCAATGCCATTTTTAATAACTAATCTAATTTAGATTAATGTATTATTAAGTACTTAGAATTAAAGCTTTAATAATTAAAATAGCTGATTAATAATTAATTTTTTTTTTATTACCACGAGTTGAGAGAAACAGAAAAATGGGACAGAATATGGATCTCAGAAGACCTGTACAACTCTGGTCGCCGGTATAGCCACCATATCACACTCAGTGGGAAGAAATGGTACTAGATCATTTGGTTAGACACAAAGAAGACTCAGTTTGAGATAAATCATAGTCTTTCATAAAAAAGTAAAATAATCAAGCTTCTAGATGAAAATAGAAGAATAGCTTCACAACCTTAGAGTGAGGAAAGATTTCTTAAATGGAGCATCAGTACAAACCATGAAAGAAGAGATTGATACTCTGGAATTAATTAACTTTAAGAATGACTGTGCATGAAAAGACACTATTAAAAAAGAAAGAAAAGACATCCCACAGACCAATAAATAATATTTGCAATACAACTCCTGAAAAAATGATTTGTATCCAGAGTATAGAAAGAACTTCTGCAAGAAAAAAAGTCAAATTGGAAAAAAATGGAACAGGCATTTCACAAAAAAGCATATCAAATGGCCAAATGTCAACAGCATTAGTTATCAGGGAAATAAATCACCACCAGAATGGCTAAAATTTAAAAACACTGATAATGCTATGTATGGGTGAAGATATGGAACAATTGAAAGTGTTAGCATATGTTGGCATATTTACTTTGGAAAACTGTTCAAAAGTATCTATTAGCAGTAAAAACATCTATATATCTATAACCCAGAAATTCCACTTTGGCAAGGGATAACAAGAGGAAAAGGGGAAGGATAATCAAGGAACGTGTATAAAAGACACAGGGACAAAGCCAAAGGGGGGAAGGATAGAGGGAGGGAGGTGAGGACTGGTGGGGCAGGGGAGACTGGTAGGGGGGAAATGGAGACAATTGTACTTGAACAACAATAAAAAATAACTAAAATAAAGCCCTGGCTGGTGTAGCTCAGTGGGTTGAGCATGGGCCTGTGAACCAGAGTATCGCCGCTCAATTCCCAGTCAGGGCACATGCCTGGGTTGCAGGCCAGTTCCCAGCAGGGGATGCATGAGAGGCAGCCATATATTGATATTTCTCTCCCTCTCTCCTTCCCTTCCCCTCTAAAGGTAAATAAATAAAATCTTTATTAAAAAAAACTAAAATAAATAAACAAATAAAATAGAGAATAAAAATAATGCTTACAGCAGATTTGTTCATAACAGCCAAAACTTGGAAGCAACTCAAATATATAACTATATTTACACAAGGAAGTTAAATAAACAAAATATTACTACATAAAATAATGTGCAGACATTATGTTGGGGGAAAACTACCAGCCCCCTAAAAATACAAAGTTCAAAAACAGGAAAAAACATATCAATGGCAATCACGGTGAAATGAGTTGATCACTGGAAGATTGCTTGACTGGAAGACGGTATAGGGGAGCCTTTTGAGGTGGTAGAAATGTTCTGTATCTTGGTCTGGGTGGTTCTGTATCTTGTGCATATAGAACGATCGCATTTGTTGTTGCCAAATTGTGATCTTCCTCTGAATTCACAGGTTGAAGTCCCAACCCCCAGTATCCCAGAATGTAATGATATTTGGAGATAAGGTCTTTGAAGAGGTGACCGAGTTCAAACAGGCTGTTAGGAAGAGGCCCTAATCTAATATGCCTGTGTCCTTATAAAAAGAGGAGAGAGACACCAGGGGTGCAAACACACACAGCAAAGACCAAACAAAGAAGTGAGTGGCTGTCTGCAGACCGTGAGAGAGGCCTCAGAGGAATCCAACTGTTCCAGCACTTTGAAGTTGCACTTCCAGCCACCAGAACTGTGAGAAAATAAATTTTTGTTGCTTAAGCTACTCAGTCTGTGGTATTTTGTTATGACATCTCTAGCAAACAAATACAGCATTTATTTGTAGAAACTCACGAGCACGTATACCTATGATTTATGTAGTTTACTGGAGGTGAGCTATGTATGTAAGCAAGTAAGCAAACAATTTCCTTTTGGCAAATAGTCCAACTTATTCCCAATATGTCTATTCTACTCATCACAAACCTGTCCGATCCAACATTTTCTGCATGGCCCACTACTGTTTCTGATTGTCTTTTTAACTCTACCTTTTTCAAGTACACCTTGTCTACGTTTTTCAGACAAGGTGTGCTCAGTGGTTGGATCATCATCCAGTAATCAAGAGGTTGAAGTTCAATTCCCCGTCAGGGCACATACCTAGGCTGCAGGTTCATCGCTGGTCCAGCACAAATCCCTGGGTGCAGTGCGTACAAAGGCAACTAATTGATGCTTCTCTCACATTGATGCTTCTCTCTCTCTCTCTCTCAAAAACCAAATGAAAACATCCTCAGGTGAGAATAAAAAAAAAGACAAAAAAAGAAAGGCATGTGTGTTAAATTAGTCTGATCTTGTTATTGTGGGAACTTTAGTGAGCTGCAAATCAGAGACCCATTTCTAGATCCACAAATAACATTTTGAGCAACCCTGGATTTCTGCCCTTCCCTTCCTTGTACTTCTGCTTTTCCATATCAAAAATGGTGATAATTATAATGGGCCAGACCTCCAACGTTGTGAAGATTACTGAGATATTATCTTAAAATTGTACAGAATTGCTGCTATCCAAACACAGGAGAAGGTGTTATTACTCCCAGTCCAATAATAGACATGCTTTCAAATAATAGCTTTCAAAGATCTATAATCATAATGACAACCCCACTTCTCCACCCTTGTTACGTTCCTGTCTCCCATGGCTGTAGGTCTTTGATACAATATGCTGGAGACACAGAGACATATCACTCACTCTTCAGCCAGCTATATGAGCTTTAGGGTCATCGTTCCCTGACTTTGACCATGTTTTTCCTTTCTGTCTATGAGGAGAACACCTACTCATCTTTTTAAACTTAGACTTTTGCTTTAAAGACTTATCTGAACTTGCTTCCTTTCTTCAATAAAAAATAAGCATTCTCGCCCTGGCTGGTGTGGCTCTGTGGATTGAGTGCTGGCCTGCAAAGCCAAAGAGTTGCTGGTTCCATTCCCAGTAAGGGCACGTGCCTGGGTCGTGGGCCAAGGTCCCCAGTAGGGGTCATGGGAGAGGCAACCACACATTGATGTTTCTCTCCCTCCCTTTCTTCCTCACTTTCCTTCTCTCTAGAAATAAATAAATAAAATCTTTTTTTAAAAAAGTACTCTCTTCATTCTTGCTTTCCAGTGCCAGTGTTCCCTTATGTGGTAACACCATGACTATTACTAGCTGCAGCTGCCTTTAGTGTTACCAAGTTCCAGGCACTGATCAAAGTCTTTTATATATATCAAAACTTAAAATCATGACAATCATATAATGTAGGTTCTAAAAAAAATAAGGCTTACATAGTTTAAATCAATTTTCTAAGCTCACATGAGAAGTAAGTGATAAAGCCAAGCTTTGAACAAAGTCTGTCTGGCTCTAAAGTCTGTTATCCTAACTGCTTTGCAATTTTACCTGTCATTGTACTAGTTGCTTATAATGTTCTCTTCCATTTCTAGATATTTATTTTTCTTGGAGAGAAGAAACATTCTCTGAAGTATTCAGTGTCTTGAGTATAGTAGGTGCTCAGTAAATGTTAGATAGTTGAACGAATAAAGAAACTCCTGCTCTCATACTACAAAGGTACCTGAAAGTTTGTGATAAGTGATATGGGAAATCTAAAATTCTAAAGAATTCTGAAGCAAGGCTTTGAGAAGAGTAAATGTATACTCCTTTGAAGTGAATATTCATGTACAGATTTTTCTGTGTTTTCGGTTTGAATTTTTATTTGGCTTTCTTCAAGTAAAGTTAATTTTCATAAGTAATAGAGGAGAATAAATAGCACCTAACTCATAGAAGGTGTTGTGGAGATTGAAGGAAATAATACATGTAATATATTAAGAGCAGTGCCTGACACTTAGAAAACCTTAAAGGATGTTATTATCACTGCTATTTGAATCAAAAGCAGAAGAGTGTAACTATTAATTGCATGAACTATGGTGATACACTGACTGGGTTCAAAGTCCAGCTCTGGTATTTATTAGCTACGTGATCTTGGGTGAATTACTAAAATGGAATAATATTCTGTGTCTCAAATGGTTGTGGTAAGAGCTATATGTTCTCAGTCATATATATATAAGTGTACACTTAGAGCATTTAATATTAACCACCACCGTTTGAGACACAAACTTTTATTATACTATTTTAATTTTGTGTTATATTTTTATATTATCTATCTATCTCACTTCAAACAGTGCCTTTCACACATTATGATATGTGTTCAGTGTTGTGATGACAATGTATTATTTATGATATCTGGCAGATAATATTCTCAGTATCTGTTGACTACCTTTATAAAGGAGACATCTAGTATCATTTCTAGATCTCTATTTGGGTCTCTGGAGAGTCAGAATTTCAAAATAGGTAATGCAGGCTCTGGCTGGGTAGTTCAATTGGTCAGAGCATCGTACCCATATGCCAAGGTTGCAGGTTTAATTCTCGGTCAGAGCACATACAAGAATTAACCAATTAGTGCACAAATAAGTGGAACAAAAAATTCTCTCTCTCTCTCTCTCCCTCTCATCAGTAAATAATTTTTAAAACTAAAATAGGTAATAGAAGAGGAGAAATACCAGAGGTTCATACTTTGCTGGCACTACTTGAGGGGTCAACTGGTCCATCCCAATGATCATGTTATGAGAAGAAAGACATGAGATAGATTGTGCATTATATACAATCAGGTATAAAGAAGTGACTTGTTAAGTCTGGGAATGAAAGATAGTCTCAAGCATGAAGATTTCGGAGAAGTCAGTGAGCTTTAGCTAGATATGGGCTTTAAAATGTAGGTCTTATTTGTAGGCAATAGGAAAATATTGCAGAGTTATATTCAGAGAGTGAAGAAGACAGACCTGTATATTATAATGATTGCACTTTAGAATCTGTGTACAGACTGAATTATCTATTGTTAGAAACCAGAGACTGAAGACCTGATACAAAAGGTCTTCAAAAGTCTAAGTCGGAGGATGATGAGAGTCTGGACTTGCAAGGAGGTGGGGAGGATGGAGAGGAGAGGTCAACCCGCTAGAAACAAGAGAGGTAGAATCTGGTCTGGATAACTGATTGGATGTGGGTAATAAATCAAGGATGGCCTTTAGATATGTAACTTGTGCAAGTGGTTGAAAAGTTAGGCCACTGAATGGGATAGGGAAGACATCTGGTTGATTTCTGAGGAGCACATGGTTTGTCTAGGCAGAGAGGTCTAGGAAGCGACTGGGTCTGAGTCTAAAGTTCAGTCAAGAGGTCAGGTTCAAAGATGCAGACTTTCCCACTGACCCCATGACAAGAGATGAGCTAAAGAAAAGGATACTAACATTCAGGGGTTGGGCAGAGTAAATGGAGTCAGGGAAAGAGAGAGAAAGGAATGTTAGAGAAATAGGAAGAGAACCGAGAATTAAGGAGGGAGAGATTTTTCCAACGGTACAAGTGTTAAATATTGCACATCAAATAAGACAAACACCAAAGAGGCTGCAGGAGACCTGTGGCAGAGCGGAGTCCACAGAATGTTGGGCCTAGAATCTGAATTGTCTGCAGGGGGTCAGGGAGGGAATGGGAAGAGAGGTTATTTTTAAAAGCAGCAAATGTGAACTGTGCATTGAGGAAGTTTGATTTACAGTCAAAGGAAAGAATTCAGTAAGTTATATATTATGTCGAATGCAGGATTGAGGAAGATATATTTTATGTGGGGGGAAACTTGAGAGTAAAACTGAGGAAAGGTATAAAAGAAGATCATGAAGAAACTAGTCACAGAAGATGATAGAAGGTAATTAATAATAACTAACATTTACTGAAGTATAACGTGTGCTAAGTACTTTATCTAGTAAATACCTTTCTTACTCTCACCCTGGAGGCAAGGGCTAACCAGAGCACACCCTATTAACCTGAGTCTATGTGTCCAGCTTTCTAAAATAGGTCTAAGCACAGCAGTACAGGTACATGTGCAGAAGTAAAAAGGTATGCTTTGCCCAAAAGGTAGATCACTGCTTCTTTGGAGATCATGCATAAGAAAATGACCAGTTTTGAAGCTGGGAATGTTTATACTTGATGGCACTTTCCCTTAACTTTCTTATTAAAACTACAGCTGTTTTTGAGAAGTAGATGAAGGGGCAATGACCTGGAAGGATGACTTCAGAGCTTGGGATTCTACTAGAATTAAATAAAAAGACTTCTAGGAAAAACACTGCCCTGTTATCTTAAAACAAAACACAACAAAACAAAGTTGTGATCTAATGAAGTAGACATGGACAAGTACGCAGGTAACTAGAATATCAGGTAGCAGGTGTAAAGGGACACCAATAGATACAGCAATGTGAGTATCCCAAGGGAGATTCTGTATCTGTTTATGAAGAAGGAAGATCAAAAAGTATTTCAAAGAATGTGTGATACTTAAAAGATAGTCAGTTCAACAAACAGTCCTGGAGGCTTAGTAGCCCATTCTTTTCCAGAGAACAGCTTACTAAGAGTAGGTTGCACAGTGAAAGAGTTGTCAACGAGGATTGCATGCAAGGATGTGAGAGGAACCTGGTGCATGGGAAGACGAGTCCTTGAATAATGCAGAATAGGAGGGCAGGGGTTGATGGCACTGAACCTCAGTGTTCTAACTACACAAATGAGTTACCTTTTCAATAATCCTACTCCTCATTCTCCCTTTCCTCCTCTTGTCCCTCCTTATTACTGAGTGCTTATCAAATAGCTGGCACTTTGCTAAACTCTCTATACACTGAACATATTTGATCCTCCCCAGAGCTTTTGTGAAGACACCATCATTTTCATTTTGCAAGTGACTTAGCTGAAGCTCTGAGGGCTTGTTACTTGCCCAAGGTCCCAGCATTTCACCCAGTTCTGTTTAATGTTAAATCTTTGCTTCTCATCCCACCTTCCACGGTTAAGCAACAGCACCTGGCATGTAAGAGATTCCTAATAAATTAATAAAGAGTAACAATAAGAATTACTAATAAGTATATATGTTTAACAACATGCGGTGCTTTGGGGATTTAACAAGATGTTTAAAATGAACAGAACCTAAGGTATCCTTGTGGCAGTGGCAGAAGAGGAAGAACTTTTTTTTGACCAAACATGCTAAACTTCCTATGTTTCAAGCGCCATTTTAAATACTCAACACCAATGATCCCATTTAATATTCATAACAATCCTATGTGGGGAGAGTATTATTATTCTCATTTTATAAATGAGGGTGTTGAGTGACAAAGCAGTTACCCTCACTAGCCCGGAAACACAACGAGTAAGTAGCAAAGCCAGATTCAGACCCCAGGCAGGCTGGCTCTACAGCCCATGCTTTTCACCACCACACTCTGCTGACCTGGCGAAGATCAAGTGGAGCCCGAGCATGGAGTCCCTGTGCACCTGCTAGAAGTGCACCCCCTGTCCTGTCCCTTACTCAGGTCAAGGTCTCTGCCATGCCTCTTACACCAGTGATTCTTTAGGACTTACTGTCTCAGGTAACAGAGCCATAGCATCACCAAGACCCTTTTACCTACCTGAAGTAGTAACCTTTGTGAGAGGAAGACTGTACCTGTTTTTTTGTATTTGTAGTCCAGAAACTGGCAGATGCCTGGCATGTGTAAACACAATAAATATTTATGAAATAAGTGAGAGAAAGTACCATCGAGTTATTCAGGCTTCCCAGCTCAGATTTATTACAAAGGTAAGACATGTATCAAAATTGGGTAGGTAACCAGCATTTGGAACCATTTATTTGCAAAGATATATGCACCTCTATGTTCGTTGCAACATCATTCATGGTGGCCAAGACATGAAGACAACTGAAATGTCCTTCAACAGAGGACTGGATAAAGGAGATGCCGTGCATGTGTACAATGGAATACTACTCAGCCATAGAAAAGATGAAATACTGTCATTTGAGACAATATGAGTGGACCTTGAAAATATCATGTTAAGTGAAATAAGTGAGTCAGAAAAAGCTAAGAACCATATGTTCTCACTCATATGTGGGATATAAAACTGGAACTCACAGACGCAGACAACAGTATGGTAGTTGCCAAAGGAAAGGAGGTGGGAAGGAAGTAAAGGGCAAAGGGAGCCAAATATATGGTGATGGAAGGTATTTAACTTCGGGCGTTGGGTGCACAATGCAATATGCAGATCACGTATCATAGAAATGTACACCTGAAACCTATATCATCTTGTGAAACAATGTCGCCCCAATAAATCTAATTTTTTAAAGTACCCTGGCTGGTGTAGCTCAGTGAATTGAGCGTGGGCCTGTGAACAAAATGTTCACTGATTTGACTCCCAGTCAGGGCACATGCCTGGGTTGCAGGTCAGGTCCCCAGTAGTGGGCATGTGAGAGGCAACTACACACTGATATTTCTCTCCCTCTCTTCCTCTCTCACTTCCCCTCTAAAAATAAATTAATTAATTAACTAAAAAAGTTATCACTGTGGAAAAAAATAGGGAAACTTTTCCCTCATAAATTGTTACATTAAGATGAATAATATTGATAAAGCAACTTGAAATATTTGATAAACAGTGTCTTTATTAGGAATTCATATCACAACAACAAAATTAACAAAAATATTTTAGAAATCAATTTCTAGGTTAACTAAGCCAAAATTAATTTGGTGCACTGAATGTCTTTTTTCTTCTTAAATATATTTTATTAATTATGCCATTACGGTTGTCCCATTCCCCCCTTCATTCCCCTCTACCCTGCACACCCCTCCCCCACCATTCATCCCCTCTTCATTTATGCCCATGTATCACAAGTTCTTTAGATTCTACATTTCCCATACTATTCTTGCCCTCCCCCTTGTCTATTTTCTACCTATCATCTATGCTACTTATTTTCTGTACCTTCTCCCCCCTTCTCTTTCTCCCACTCCCCTGTTGCTAACCCTCCATGTGATCTTCATTTATATGGTTCTGCTCCTGATCTAGCTGTCCTCTTAGTTTGCTTTGTTTTAGGTGGGGTTGTTAATAACTGTGAGTTTGCTGTCCTTTCACTGTTCATCTTTTTTATCTACCTTTTCTTAGGTAAGTCCCTTTAACATTTCATATAATAAGGGCTTGGTGATGATGAACTCCTTGAATTTGATCTTATCTGGGAAGCACTTTATCTGTCCTTCCATTCTAAATGAAAGCTTTGCTGGATAGATCAATCTTGGATGTAGATCTTTGGATTTCATAACTTGGAATACTTCTTTCCAGCCCCTTCTTACCTGTAAGGTCTCTTTTGAGAAATCAGCTGACAGTCTGATGGGAAGTCCTTTGTAGGTGACTGTCCCCTTATCTCTTGCTGCTTCTAGGATTCTCTCCTTCATTTTAATCTTGGGTAATATAATGATGATGTGCCTTGGTGTGTTCCTTCTTGAGTCCAAGTTCTTTGGGACTCTCTGAGCTTCCTGGATTTCCTGGAAGTCTATTTTCTTTGCCAGATAGGGGAAGTTCTCCTTTATTATTTGTTCAAATAAGTTTTTCACTCATGGATGTTCCTCTTCCCCTTCTTGTATCCCTCTAATTCAGATGTTGGAATGTTTAAAGATGTCCTGAAGGTTCCTAAGCCTCTCCTCATTTTTTTGAATTCTTGTTTCTTCATCCTTTTCTTTTTGGCCATTGTTTTCCTCCTTCTGATACACTCCTTTGATTTGAGTCCCAGTTTTCTTCCCATTACTATTGGTTTCCTGTGCATTACCCTTCATTTCAATTAGTTTAGCCTTCATATGTTCCTCTAATTTGTGACTAAAATCAACCAGCTCTGTGAGCATCCTGATCACCAGTGTTTTGAACTGTGCATCTGAAAGTTTGGCTATTTCTTCATCGCTTGGATTTATTGGCTCTGGGGCTCTGAGTTGTTCTTGAGCCATGTTTTGATCTGTTCGTGCCTGTTACGTAAGAGGAGCGGAGCCTTAGTTGTTCACTAGGATGGGGCCACCCAGGTCGCTGGTTTGTGACGCTGTATGTGGGGGCGGGGTCAGAGAGGGACAATAGCAGTCCCCTCTGCCACTTCCCACCACTGGGGCCTGCGCGGTGGGCCCAGCGGTCTCGGTCTCACTGCTTGCTCCTTCACCGGTTTATCTGCTCGGGAATGTGTAATTGCAGTCAGTCACCTTGCACTCTCAGTGGGTCTGCCCGCTTCTCCAGACCTGGGATCCGCGCACAGCTGCTGGCACACCTGGGTTGTGCACCCGGGTAGGTCCGGTGGATCTTTCCTGCCCAACCCCGCTCTGCTGCTGGCTCTGCCCCTCTTACAGGTTTGGCTGAAGGGTTTGCTGTTGTCAGACTTCCGTATAGTTCAATTCTCTGTGGCTTGGCTGCGTTTTTGTTGCTAAAACTTTGTTGTTTTTAAACTTGGTTGTGTGAGAAGGTACAGTGCTTCCACCTATGCCTCCATCTTGGGAGAACTCCTTTTTTTTTTAAGATTTTATTTATTTATCTTTAGAAGGGAAGGAAAGGACAGAGGGAGAGAAACATCAATGTTTGGTTGCCTTTTGTGTGTCCCCTGCTGGGAACTGACCTGCAGGGAACCAGCCTGCAACCCAGACATGTGCCCTGACTGGGAATCGAACCATGATTGTCTGGTTCGCAGTCCCTCACGCAATCCACTGAGCTACACCAGCCAGGGCTGAATGTCTTTTCTAACAAGTATTCTTCGAGAATGTTTTCAAAATACTTTGAAATTGTGCATGACAATTACTTTCATGAGTTATTTGTCTAGGATCTTCAACTTGGAAAAGCCTTAATGGCAAAAATCTGCAAAGAAAGACTTGTAAAGATTTAAGGCTTCATTGCAGGGAGTTTGATCTGAGTGGGAGTAAGGTGCTGAAGAAGAAAACCCTTGAATGCATGAACAGAGAGAGGAGCAGTCAAAAGCCACTACACCAGTGCCTGTCTCAGAGTTGGCAGGAGAAGGATTTTCTGGATCAATGTCTCCTGAGAGCTCATGGGCAAGGCAGGGGGCAGGCCCCTGGCACATGGAGGAGGTGATTTCTACTCATTTCCACAGCCCCCAAGGTTTCTTTTCTTTGTTGAGTTCAAAGGGCACAGCCGACGTAAAGGAGATAAGAGCTGGGACTCTGTAGTAGGCTTTCTAATTCAGGCTCCATGAGGGCAAGGCCTTTGTCGGGCCCACTGCTCTAACCCAGCATCTAGATCAGTTCTGGCACTCAAAACCATTCAATCAATATTTGGTGATTGAATGAACAGTGTGTTCAATCTACCTCAGAATATGAATTGCCCAATTTACCAGCAGTATGGTCAAAGGAATATTCCTTAATTTCTTTGAACTGGCTTTCCTTTTCAAAAACAAATGATAAAATGAGTACCTACTTAATAGGACTGTTGCATATATAAACGATGATAACACTTGTAAAACATTTCATTTAGCATAGTGCTTGGTACACAGAAAGCAATCAGTGTAATTTCTTATTGTTATTGTTGTAATTATTGACGTTATTAATAGTGGCTAATAGCTGCTGTTGGATCTGACTTTGGGGAATTACCTGCCCTCCCTCACTCCCTGCCATCCAGTTTCCTTCATCTAATGCAAAGTGGAAATATTAAAGTTTCTCAGCTTTCATGTATTTTTATCCTCGAACAACCTTTACTTCCCCACATTACGTATAGATGCCTGAAACTGTTTTTATTGGAGAGTATCCTTCATGCTGAGTTTCTTGGTGATGATTCTGAGCTAACTTTACAATTAGCGCAGGGTAAATGTTGGGCATTGCCCAAATCAGGGCCTACTCTCACCCCATATGGTCTAGGGCTGAGGATAAGTCTGAGTCCCTCTGCATTGGCCATCTGTGGGGAAGCCTCCTGAACGGACAGCCAGGGACTGGAATGTGTTCATTCATCATTCACTCACTCATTCGACAAAATTTCTCTGCTGACTCTGTGCCTCAGTGTTGGTTGTTGTCTGAATATCACAGGATCGTTATCCAGGGCAGGTGTTTCTTGGCCCACTCAGACTTTCCTCCCACTGCCACTCTCCCTGGGCAGGAGCAGATGGAGAGAAGCTCATGAGCACGACAGTACAAGATGAGCTGGAGAGGGGGAGCAGTCATGAGGGTATGGGGTGGGGGATCAGTCGGCTCAGACCCCATTAGGCATATGCCAGGGAAACTGGCAGAGAGAAAGGACTCTTTCCTTTACCTCTGCTCCAGAAACTGAGCACATGGCATCTCAGGGGTTTATACACTGGAGGCATCCCAGCTCTCTGCTGCAGCCTCTTTCAAGCCTGGAAAACCACAGGAGGCTGGCTGGCTACTTCAAGTTGTCAGCTGCCTCTCACAAGAGGCCTCTGGGAACCTATACACTTGTTATCGGTCCCTTCCAAGTTGCCTGGGTTCAAAGAGGCAATTTCATAAGAAACGATAATTAGAGCATTTCCAGTTCTTTGTTTTGCTTTGCTATTCGGGAACAGAAACCTCCCCTTAATAACTTGCAAAAAAACATTTGTTGAGTGCCCCCTTTGCGTCAGGTCTAGGGCACGCACTCTGTAACATTTTTAAAGTGCTCACCACGATTTAAGGAGTTGAGATGAACATCTTTTTAAAAAGAAAGAAATAAGAAAAGTATCAAAAAGGTAAGTAATAGTGTCACGTTTATATACACAACCAGTAAGACAAAGCTGTGACTAAATAAGCCTAATGTGTGACATGGAAAGAAAAAAAAGGTGAAATGTAGTTTATTCAGGGTGGGTGCTGATATGTAAAATGGGAGAGGGTGGTGGGGTATTTATGAAATAATTTTATCTGAAGATCAGGTTGAAAGTACCAGTCTTCCCAGCCCAGGGTTCTGAATAGTTCCTGCTCCAGATTAGTGTGCAGGAGGAGGTGCTGGAAAAGGTCTTGTATTTACATACACAATAAGACGAAGGGGCTCACTGAGGGAAAAAGGACCGGTGGTTCCTTTGGAAAATAAATGAATAAGCATTTTATAAGAAGTCATGAGTGTATATACATTCTTTTACATCTATTTCTGCATTTATCTATATCTATCTATATCTAATTCATCTATAGAGAGAAAGGGAGAGAAAAATGACGCTGAATAATAGAGTGTGAACCCAAAGTGCCTGCTCACATTCACAGGCACTAACTATGAGAAAATACCAACAACGAGAGAGCCACAGGGATGCCATTTATGGATAAAAGCTATTCATGAGAATGAGAAGCCTCCAAGTGAAATTATTACTCTTGTTAGGTCCCTCTGGGAAGTAAATTAGGTGTTTGAGGAGGTATATGCAATTCTCTTAGATCTCTACATTATATTTACTGCAACGATGATAATGATATGCTTGCTGCCTTTGGCTTCCAAAAGGGGCTTTCTCAGCTCCAGGAAATGAGCCCTCCTCTGTACAAGGCGCTGTGCTGGGGCTGTGAGAAAGACAAAGACTCGGGTCATACTCTTCTTGGTCTTCAGGAGTGTGTGAGCCAGGGTGACAACACGGCACATAAATAGATGCAGTGCAAACTACAACCCAGGTTCTACGTAACCAGACAGATATTTAGTCAATAAATGCTATGCGGGAGTGGGAGGTAGGGTGAAGGGATGGGAAGGAGTTGCAGTTAATCCATCTTCAGTTAGATATTCATTCATTCATTCATTCATGATGCATTAAACATCACTATGAATTCCCATGTGCCAAACCCTTCAAATAAACAGTGGGTAAGTCAGGATCCCCAACCTCAGTTTAGTGAAATGGAGTCCAGATGATTAATTTCTGTTGGCAGAGTTAGATTGTACCCTTGGGTTATCCCAGTCCCTGGGAAAACTTTCCTGGTGACCCAAAACCCATGTTTTATGAGTGATTGGAAGCAGCCTTCAGAATGATTTTATGTTTAAAGTTCATTGAGTGTTGTCGAGTTCAAAACTAAATGTTGGCCTATTCGCACCCTTGTCAGTCACAGTTAATCACCTAGACTGCTCCTAAAATACATTTCAAGAATAAGTATAGCATGATAGAATTTTAGAGCTGAGAAAGGACCAACTAATGATCAGTTTTACTAGTTTTTTACACAAGATTATTGATTTCCCTTAAGAGCCCTAATTGTAACAATTAATAATATCTTGCAAGAACCCCATAATAATGGACATTATCATGCCCATTTTAAAGATGAAAAACTGACCCTCAGAGTGGGCAGGTGACTGTGATCACAGGGCAGGGCTGAGAGTGAGGCTCCATCCCAGATCCAAGCAACTCAACATTCACGCTCTTTTCTGCTCAACTGTGTCATTCCCTGGGAGAATAAGAATCCAATAGTCACATTTAATTTTGAAAAAGAGATAAGAGAAATGGTAATTAAAAAAAAAAACAGTCCATGGTGATTAATGCTGCTTGTGTCTAGCCCTCCCTCAATTTGGCAATATTGGTACTCTCATACAAGTTGGAAGCACTGGTTAGCAATGACAAGTATCCCTTTTTAATGAAAATGTTAAATAATAAGTGCCCTCTTAAAATTGAGTATCATCTTGCTGGGGAACCAGTAGTCTATTCCAGGTCTCTCATTTCCAGACCTCAAAGAGTTAAGTCACTCTGAAGACATATACTTGGGAGCCAAGGGGGTGAGGTGTGTTGTAGCAGTTCACATTGCAGAAAAGGGAGTTGAGTTGAGAAGGTCACTAATTTTAAACAAATAAACCCATTCAACCAGCCAAGAATTTCTTATAGATCTGACTCATATTTTAAGTGCACAGGACGCCATTTTTTTCTTCCTAAATATTGAAAAGTAGTATCAAATGGAGAGTAAATTTTGATATTGAATCGTATCAACCTTACTAAAACAACAACAAAAAAGATCTCCTGTTATTAAAAAAGAAATTCTACCTTAAGCTACCATTATTTAAATATATGGAAGTTGACAGTTTACTGAGTTGAGAGCACGGAATGTAGAGTTAACTAGCAAAAGAAGAAAGGACATTCTTTACTTTATGATGCCCTGGAACCTACTCCTGTGTTGGGAAACAAATGAGGTAAGTTTCTGAAAAGGTAAAGAAGGAAAGCAAATTAACCACATTGGTCTATCTACGTTGGGTACCAAACACTCCTGACCGCTTTCAAGCCTGGACAGGTGTTTTTTTCTGCTTCTCCCTGGCTGTTCTGAGGTTCTCCAAAGTAAGGGCGACTAAGCACTTCTCGCAGTGAAGAACAGCTAGACTGGGGAGCCTAGATGCCCAGGCAAGTGCAAGGCACCCTCCAGTGCCAAGAAAAGAAAGCTTGGAAAGGGTTAAGGGACAGAATAAATAAATAGCAAACATATCCCCAGAACTGGTAAGAACTGTTAGATGCCAGGGAGACGGAGTTATATCTACATACATTTTTGGTACCAGTCCTTAAAGAAGTACCTAGCTGGACTCCAGAAATGAATACCTCTATGAAGTATAACCTGCATAGCATTTTCTTCTACAAGGGCAATGAAAGTTCAGAAACAGAGTACAGGGTGTGGAGGGAGGGGCGGGGCGGGGCAAGAAACTGAGCGTGTTTAGTTTAGATGGTGGGTGGCAAAACCCCTGCACGTGTGGAAATGGAAAGGGGAAGGTACCAGACCCAGCGTCTATCCAGCAATGTGTGAATTGTGCTGGCCAACTGTCCAGTTTATGAAAGATGGAAACACCAGGCCCAGGAAGTTAGTCTTGATAGAGCAGGAAATCTCTAGAGTCCCACCCGCCTTGCTTCCTGCAAGTTAAGTATAAGTATAAATATCTCCTCACTAAGATAGAACAAACATTGCAACTTAATATGAGTACTGTCTAAATCAAATTTTTCTTTTAGGCTTTTGGAGTGCAACGGTGGGCTTGCTTCCACATTCGATTAATTTATTCAGCCCACAAAAGGTATGGAGGACCTACTAGAGCCAGAATTTTGTTAGACACCACGGGAGGTACAAAGATGAATAGGACTCGGTCCCTATCCCCCAAGAGTTAAGGCCCTGTGGTGGTGGCAAAAGTCCTTGCCAGTACTTACAATAGAAGCTAAGAATGTAAACACACGAACGGTAGGGGCTCAGTTCCCGGAAATAGTATGTGGAGGTGGTTTGGAAAATTAGCAAGGCTTTTCAGGCAAGTTGGTTTTTAGAGGTTTAAAACTCACCGAATTAAAAAAAAATTTTTTTTTTGAGGCACGAGCCACGATCAGGGCGCTGAAAACACGGGGAGTGGAGCATAACGTGTGAAGAACAGGGGTCTGATGCGGCTGGAGCCCAGGGTTCCTCCAGGGATGCGGTGGGGGAGGTTTAGCGGGGTCTATGCCCAATAGCCCGGGCTGGGATCAGGCAGAAGGAAGCCGAGCTGAGATTTGACTCCGCATCTCTGTTCTTTGATTTAAGCGGGGTTTTTTTTGGGGGGGGGGGGGGGTCCCTTTAAAAAAATTCTCCTTCTCTTTCCTAAAAAGAGTTCTAGCAGTTGGGGGCTGGGGACCATTTCCTAAAGTCAACGCCTAAGTTAAAGGTCTGCAAAGCTTTCCTTTAGTGGGGTGATTTAAATCTCGCACCAGAAAAGGAACCGTGTGAGAGGCGGAGTAGGGGGAACCCACTTATCAGCATCATCAACCCCCGGCCACGCCGGCCCCTGGCGGGACAGGCCGCCCGCCCGACTTGGGAGCGGGACGCCAGCACCCGCGGGAGCTCCGAGCCCCGCCCGCACTGGCCCGCAAGGGGGTGAGGAAGAGAGGGAGGTGGGGAGGGAGGGAGGCAGGGAGGAAGCGCGAGAGGGAGGGAGGAAGAAAGGGAGGGAGGCGGCGTCATGTGATCCGCTTCCCTGCTCCTTTAAGCGTCCACAGGCGGCGGAGCGGCCACAATCACAGCTCTGGGCATTGGGGGAGCCCGAGCCGGCTGCGCCGGGGGAATCCGTGCGGGCGCCTGCGGTCCGGGTCCCATCCTCGCCGCGCCCGCTCCCGCACCGCTGAAGTTTTGCACCGCCCGACAGGAGGCGAGGGAGGAGGGAGCGTGAGAGGAGAGCGAACAAAAAGCACACCCTAAAACATTTATTTCCAAAAGAAAAGAAAAAGGGGGGCGCAAAAATGGCTGGGGCAATTATAGAAAACATGAGCACCAAGAAGCTATGTATTGTTGGTGGAATTCTGCTCGTGTTCCAAATCATCGCCTTTCTGGTGGGAGGCTTGATTGGTAAGTGTGAGAGCTGCAAACTTTTCCCCCTTTCTCTCTTTTCCGGCCCCTTCCCTCTTTGCCTCTCGGGCTACTTGTTACAGTATCACTGTCTTGCTTCTATGATCTAATTAGTCCGGCTATTGTGCTTAAGAAAGCAGAGCTCCATGGGGCTCCGTGGGGCACAATCCAGTCTAGTGGCTAAGAGAAAAGCAGGGGAAAAAGTTTTGGCCTAGTTTCAGTACCCACTTGAAAGGAAGGAAGGGGGTGGCGGGGGTGGGAATCTTAAGCATGGCGACGGATCGCGCGAGGAAGCGCTGGGTTACAAAGTTGCTACTGCACCCCCGCACCCCTCGCCTTTTCCCGCGTTCCCCCCTTTTTCTCTCGGTTCCCTCCCATTCAGCTCTGGAGGGCAACGTAATCGACTTTATTAGGAACAACAGAAGAGTCGGGAAACTGCGCCCGGTTACAGGGCAGTGCTCCTGGCCGGTGTAAACGCCGGGTCTGCTCAGCCAGGGGGTGAGAGTTTGTGTTTTGGGTCCCGACCTCCGCGCGCCCTCCGTTTCTTCGCCGCAGACCCGATCCCACCCCGCGCTTCGGCAGTGGCTTCGGCAGTGGCTTCGGCGGTCGGAAGGTCGAAGCGGTGGGCAGGGAGGCGGGACGGGGTGGGGTGCGATGGGAGAAAGTCCTTGGCTGGCTGTGCGGGAAGTTGGAGAGGTCGGAGGAGAACAGCGTTTCCGAAAGGTGTTGCTTTTGGCCTTGTGCCCTCTTTTGAATCTTCCCTCCCCCACTTCTCAGAGCCCAGAGAGCGGCTGAGTCTGTAGCCCCCATCCTCCCCGGCGTCTTGGAAAGCGCCCCCGCCCCCGCCGGAGTCCCGCACAGGTGACAGCTCCCCGAGCCCCGGGCTAAGGTGCCCGCCCTCGGGTACCTCCCCTGGAGCGCACCGCTCCGACCTCTCGGAGCCAGAGGCTTCTGGATGAAGAAGATGGTCTCGTGGACTTTCCACTCGAAAAATTTCTTCTCCCGCCCCCCCCCCCCCCCGTCTCTTCCTCTTTATCCATCCTTCCGCCTCCACACACTGGCGTTCCCTCGAGACAGGACATCCCGGCACAAACTTCAGCGCCAACTTTGCAGCCGGTGCGGACGAGAGGTTTTTCTCCCTTACTTCGCGGATTTGTGAAACTTTGCGGAGTGGGAAGCCCACAGAGGGGCTTTCTCCACACTTCCCTTTGGAAGAGTCCACGGTGCGGGCGTTGTAGTCGTTTTAGGGACGAAAGCCTGGGCACTTCGGGGTCGTGTGCGTGGCGTCTTGTCTCCAGACTTGGGTTTGATGGGAGCAAGCTAAAGGGAGCCTGGTTCTGTAAATCACGGGGACATCCAAGCTAATGGTTTAAACAAAGGAGAGTGGGTGAAGCTTCACCCAGCAGAGAAATTTCTGAAGGAGATTATGTCTTTCTCAATGTAGTTTCCACAACGCGGAAAGGGGTTCAGAGTTTTTCAAGCTCGTACTCTGATTTTGAGCCAAACAGCTAAATCTTTTCACTCCTGGAACCCTCACCCCCCCCCCCACACACACCCATTGGGCTTTCCTGTTATGAGCTCCTGTTTAGCTACAGGCAATCTCCATGTTTCCCTGTATTGGATTTTTTCGAGGCTCTTAATACATTCTCTGCTGGGAGCGCATGGCAGCCTTCCCTGTGCCCTCGCAGTGATTATGCAGCAGTTACAATTACACCTCTTGTCTCTCTTGATGAGCAGTTGCAGTTAGATGCCATTGGGTCTTGTGTGATTTCAGTGGCAGACCATAATTAAAATTTCTTGCACCTTGTGCTTTCAGGATTAAATTGGCCTATTATCCCTGCCTGACCTTCATCCTCTTTGAGGTTTTTGTACAGGCAGTGAACCATTACACATAGTTCCCGTGTGTTTTGTTGGTATATGTTTTAGGGGTTCCCCCCCCCCCAGAGCTGATCTCCTGGCCTTGAAGAGCCCATGTCCACTGATGTATGTTTCTTAGGGCACTTCTGGAATTACTATAATTTCTGGAATCTTAATACTGGGGAGGTTGTTCTCGGTCACTGACTGATGAGTGACCACTGGACATTAACGTTGCGATAGGATTGGAACCATGGTACGTTCAAAGAGAGGCTTTTTTGGAGTCAGTGGTACCAGGGGTCGTTTCTCCTCAAGAAACATAGTGACTGTACTTGGTAACAGTCTCAAAAAGTTAGTGATAGGTTCTAACCATAATTAGATTCTCTCCAACAAATAAACTGCCTTATTTCCAACTTTCCTTGAAAAGGAAAATGTCTATGTATATAACACTTGGGAAGAATTGTGTAAGTTTACTGTTTAGCTCCCTTCCTTCCCCGGTGTTCACACCTCTGTCCCCAGTTCTGGCTGGAAGACTAAGAGGATCAGAGCCGGCCCTCATTGAACACTTTGAACAGTGACTTAGCCTTTTATCTCCTCCGCGTACAGCAGCGTACAGCAGCGATTTTCAACCTGTGTGCCGTGGTACCCTGGTGACTCGCAAGAATTTTTAAAGCTTGTAGTACCTGATTATTTAGTCAGGGGCACTGAAAATGGTCAATACGATAGCCATCCAGTGTGAACGAATCAAAATTATACTTATTTTTGTCAAATTGGCAAAAAAAATTTTTTGGTGCGCCACAGAATTTTAGTAGTTTATGTGTGCCACCACATGAAAAAGGTTGAAAATTGCTGATTTTGAGAATTTTTCTTTCTATTTTCTTTATTTCTTTCCTGCCCTTCCCCCCCCCCCCATTAAAGAAATCTTGGAACTTGGGTACACTACAAAACCCAAACATGGGAAATAAATATCAAACAAGGTAAGTGATTGGCTTTCCCACCACACTTCTCTAAATTGGAAAGCAGATGAAACCAAGCAAAGAACAGACCTTCAGCGAAGTGGGCAAGTGGAATCAGTAGACGAAGGAACAGTTTCTAGGCTGGAAAGTTGAAGTAAAGTTCAGAAAATTCCTCTTCTCCTCTCCCCAGGGAGAAGTCCTCAGTTCCACTGACGTGTTAGTAGTACGGTATCCAGGGTGGGATGTGTCTTTCTGATACATCTGCAGAGGCCATGGGAGAAAGTGAAACTTTAGTGTCAAACTAGCCATAGTGTGTGTTCCTTTCTGCTCACCGTTGTCCCAGGTGAGAGGAAACATGGCAGCCTAGGAAGGGGAGGATCTGAATGGCAACGCTCCAGACTTTAAGGGTATAAGTACTACACACATGACACAAAACACAAACACACACCGAACAACGACGACAAACCATGCACCCTACAGTCACCACGCCAATCAGTTAACCCACAAGCTCAGTCTCCTCGCAGGTAGGTTAATGAGTTTAAATGTTCTTTTGGTTATAAAATTTCATGACTTTTTTGGTACTTAGTTTTATAATGAAAGGTAGGCTGGTGTTTGGTTGCAGCCTTCCAGAATTGATGGGGAAATTTAAACATTAGGTGAAAAAGCAAGTAGAATTGGATTTTAATTAGCCCGCTTAAACACTTCCCGCCCCAATGACCTTCTTAGAACCAAGTTTGTGTGTGTGTGTGCTCATTTTATTTGTTTGTTTTTCTTGTGCCAGTGTCTGTATTGCTGCTGAATCTTTAATGATATTTTGTAGAAAGCCTTTGGAAAGCAATATTCTATATGATAGGATTTGGGTTATTTAAAAATTCACTGAATTACACTATGCTTTTGTGAGAACTTTGAGCCATTATAAAATCTTGCATCTGTTTTCTTATATATCAAAAAGGTTTCTTAAGTAGCTAGCCTCTTTAGTATTTAGAACTCATTAAAAAAATTTAAGAACCCCCCCCGAAGGAAAAGAAAAAATTTTTAAAGATATTGCATAGATCTTTTTCCTCCTTAAAAGTAAGGTGGATGGTTTGTTAAAAATGAATTTCTGCAGAAAGTTTTTTAAAAAATAAATTTCCTTTTATTTCACATTTGGTGCATTTAGTTCATGAAGACACAGCTGCAAGGGTGCAAGGGGCGGGGAGGAAGCCATGTGCCCTGAAACAAGAATGCAGACGACTAAAAATCATGAACTTGAATCCCTGGCCCATTATGTGCAATTTACTCTGCTTCAAATTAGTCATGTCTGGGGGATATAATGGTTGAAAAAGCAGGTCACTGTTCCCACCTGTTCTGAAACTGTGAACAGTATGAAGATCAGGACTGGATGAGTAGAAAATTATTGCATTGTTTTAAGTGCACACATAAATGAGAATATTTCAAACTTAAACTACAAATAAGTATCAACAAATTATCAATAATTCTTTCTTTAGGAAGGATTGCTCTTTCTTTCATCAGCTCACTCTGCGAGCATGTTAATGCTGAGACTGTTGTGCGTGGGTGTGTATCAGTTTTCTCAATTTTTAGGTGGACTTATCTACTGCCTTTCAATGATATGGCCCATGCTATTGTGCTGTTACTGTTTGTTGGTGGTCTTGACTGTGGTTTATTCTGTTTTTGTTTCTGTGACTATCATTTATTTAGAAGCTACAAGATTTTAAGAATTTAAATGCAATTACAATTATGCAGTGTATATAAGAGTTTGCTTCCCAGTACATTAGGATTTAAGCTTGTTGTGGTATTTATTATAGTTCAGCATATGTTAATTTTGCAGTACTTTTAAGCCTGCAGTGTTTCTATATCTTGTGAGAATCTTGAAAAGAACTAATTAATTGGCCTTCTGTAAATGTTAGCCCACATTTTTCTGTATTTGATTCTCCCTTTTTATTTTGTAAAATGTTTTTATCTGACTAAAGCATGTTCTTATTTTCTTTGTTTATTATTAGAGTATCTACTGTGGATTGTAAGAGTACTATTCTGTGTCAAAAATTTGTGTAAAATTTTGTACAGTTGAAATTACATTATTTGACTTAAAAAAACTAAACTACCTCCTTGGATATTGCGACAAAATCATGCTTGTGCTAACAGTCTCTAATCATGCCTTTATCTAGTTGTTCAGTAAAGCCTGTCTAGCCTTCTCTTGGAAGTTTCCCTTTTCCCAGTTAAAGGTGAGAAATATTTCCTTGAGATCATAGAGTAGCTTTGTAAGGTTTGCAAGTCCCCTGCCTGGAACCCATTTCTAGATTCAAAGCCTTTTCTGCCTAGTTGACATTTTGCAATAACTTGGCCTTTAATTAAAAAAAAATCCATGTAGACTGAGGAAAGATTCTTACCTTACATTCTTCATGAAGGGGTTTCTGTGGAGATTTAGAATTTGAGGTTTCATGAAGGTCCTTAGCTTTGAGCTCATGTGTGTCACCTGCCTAGTGCACAACAATATTTTTTAAAAGATTTTATTTATTTATTTTGAGAGCGAGGGTAAGGGAGGGAGAAAGAGGGAGAGAAACATGGGTGTGGGAGGGAAACATTGATCATAAATAAAAAAAGATTTTATTTATTTATTTTGAGAGTGAGGATAAGGGAGGGAGAAAGAGGGAGAGAAACATGGGTGTGGGAGGGAAACATTGCTGCACACCCCCTACCCAGGACCCACCCGCAACCCAGGCATGTGCTCTGACTGGGAGTTGAACCAGTAACTATTCCGTTTTGCAGGTGATGCCCAACCCACTGAGCCATACCAGTCAGGCAAAATATTGATTAGAGCCTACTGTGTGCCCAAAATAGGGCCATAGTACAGACTTGGGGTTAGGAAAGAGGGGACTTGAAACCTGAGTAACCTAGGGAAGCCAGAGGTAGAAGAGAGCCCCTCTAAATACAAGTTCACCAGCAAAAGATTTCCTGAGATAAGATTTCTGGCATCAAGAGAATTCTCACTCATTTACTGGGAATTTGAGAACATGTGAAATGAGAAGCCCTGTTAATTATAACATCAAATAATTTTATTAATATTTCATTTTAAAATAGGTATATTAATAAAATAATAACGTTTTACATGTGTTACATGTGTATTCTTTGTCAGATAGTATTTAATTTTTTCCATGCAAAGCCTAACCAAATTGGTACTGCTGTACCCAGTTAGCATGTCAGTTAACTGAGGGACAGAAAAGTCTAGAAGAAGTGCTCACGATTGCCTAACTAGTCAGTGTCAAAGCTGGGACTCCAATCTGACAATAGAACCAGAATCTCAACTATTATGTGATCCTGCCTCCACCTCCCAAAATCTTGACGTCGAGGACAGAATAAAAATGGTTTAAATATAGAAAGATATGGTGAGTAACAATAGAAAAACAACTAATGTCTTATTTTTAAATCATTGGGTAACATATAAAAAGGAAGAGACATCAAATATTATGATAAATGAAATGGAGTCCAGCCATACATAGCAAAACACTGCCCTTACCAAGGCCACGGGAGGACACCTTTTGATATGTCTGCATATGCCAGTCGAACCAATTTTGTACAAGTTCTAACCAGTCCCCATAATTGCATGAATCATCCACTGCCTGAGCAGCCAAGTTCATTAACCATAATGTGTTTGAGTTCTGCTACTTTAAGGAAGATTACTTATTTTTGTTTTCTCTAGTTAGTGGTTTTAATCTACTTATGTAGTTATGTAAGTCTGGACTTCAAAGGAAGAGGAGAGAAGGAGTGAACCGAGGTCGGAGAGGATATTAGAGGTTGTGAATTGGCAGGGATGGATGGTACAGCAATTGAAAGGAGAGCCTCCCACTGAAAACCGAAAGTTCTGTTCCCCATAGGATAATTTTTGTTTATATTCACACCCATGCATAATAATGAGGGCATTTCAAATTAGAGGCTTCCATGCTGCCACCATGAACAGGTATATTTTGTTCTTTGGGAAAATAATGCTGATAGAATTTTCCTATTGAAAAATTTGCTGTCCTCAATTTTGACAGAGGCTCTTGAGAGCTGATGGCAGATGGGAAGCATCGAGACATGAAATGATCACCTCTATTCCATTTTAGGTCTTGTGTCTTTGAGCTGTAGTCATGGTGGTCTAACAGACAAATGAGGCAGATAGGGACAGTTCCCAGAGAAAGCACCTGGATGGGTTTGGAGATGGGAGTAGAGAAGAGGAGCCTGAGGTGTTCAAGTTCTCAAAGGATTGCTAAATAACAGAAATGAGCCACTCCTGTTTTAGAATACAAAAATACTAAGATTCTCTAGCCTTTTACTGCTCTTCCTCCCACCCTCCACACCTCTTTTGTAGAGCAAAAGCAATAATCAGATTGTCATCCAACCAGTGGTGAAAGATCTGGCTTATTATGATTTGCTGCTGTTTGGGGATTTACTCAATGAGTATGGAAAGCATTTTGTGTATATTGATTTATTTAATAATCATAATGGACCTTGAGGCTCATTGGAGGGACTTTTCAGAGATTACAGATAGAGTAAATAAGAGGGCTGGCACTCAAGTCCATGTTCCTTGACTGAATTCTAAGGCTTAAGTCTAATGCCACTGTCCTCCTATTGTCTGTTCAATTTCCATGGGGAACAAAGGGTGGAGTGTGATGAACCTAATTCTACACAGATGCAATAGAAGATGAAAGCTGTTGCCCCTATTTCTACTTCCCTCATTTTCCCAAACCTCATACTCTCATCACTGACTAGGTACTAATCACGGACCTAGTTAACTCGTAAACCAACCCCAATTCCAATACATATTAACCTCTTACACTAGCCATTGTAAATGCTGACCAGTGTTGCGGGGCTGAACCTGAGAAAAACTGCATCCCAGGTAACCCTAAAAAGAAATTACACACAGCAAAGATTGACTGAGAATTCTACTTGAAAATGTGTCAGAATTATTGACCTCCGAATGCTCCCTGGATTTGGCATATACAATAGTTGTTGACGTAAGAGAGGAACATGGGTGTGGAGAAGGGAGATGGGAGTAGAATATGGACTCAGGCAAGAAAAACTAAGCCCCTTTTTAAACATCAGAGACCATATCTCTGGGATACAGCTTGTATCTGGATTTCCCTAACCTACTTCCTATGTTGCCCCCACTGGCCATCTGCTATGCCTGTTGAAATTCTGGCCTTCAAGTATAATTTTCTCCTTTCTTTTTGTCTTTCCTACTCCGTTCTTTTAATATTCCCTGACAAAGGGGTGTTCTTTCTCCACTGGCCCACAGGAATTATAAGTCCTTCTTCAACTTCTGGCTAATTCCCTGGGTTAACTTGGAGGCTTGATCCACAAAACCTATTTCCAAGAAAATAGGTAATTGAAAGAAGAGGCCAAATTGTTACATTTGTTTTGGCAAGGCATTATGATTTTCCTTTAGAAAGAAGGTAGTGGGCCTGTAAATGAATTGCTTAGGTTTTTTAAAGCCCCAAATTAGTAAGACCTGGCTCATGAGAGCTGGTTGGGGGCCAGTTAACTGCTCCCTTGGTCCTGGCCGAGCCCCTCCCAGAGAGAGAGCTCCTGGTCCCAAGGCAATATCACGCAGTGGGCAGAATCTTGGCTTGCACTCTGCAAATGACTTGTCTCAGTGACCTCCAATAAGTTACAAATGCTCCTTGGCTCCCAACCTCAACTGTGACGTGGGACAGAGCCCTCTTATATCATGGATGGTGGTTTCGAGGACCTTGAGGACACGGCTCCTGTTGGGGTGCCTCATTGAACCAGGCCCCCCAGATATTCGATGCCCAGAGGACTCATTTCTGAAACTATCTGATTAACTCCATAGCCATCTCTGCTACTTTTCTTTCTCTGTCCATCTCTGTTCTTAGGTATGGAGGAAATTCAATCATGATGCTGTTTATTTCCTGTTCTTTTTCTTCCTTGAGTCACCACTACTTTGTCAAACACCTCCAGATTCATAGACCTATTGAGGATGAAGGAATGGGATTGACCCAAAGCATCACCCAGTTTGGGTTTGAAAGTACAAAACAGGTCATTCCATTCTGTTTCCTAACATTACTTTCCATGCTGTAGCCAGATGTCTCATAATAAGCCTTCCCCGAACAGTAGACATGATTGCAGAAAACTAGTAAATAAGAACACAAGTCTAAAGCATTCTCCTAAGCATGCACATTTTGCCCCAAAGAGAACCCCTCATGCTTTTACTCGAGGTCTATCTGTTATTTTTGTGTTATATACAGTAATTAATTAATTTGTAGAGAAAGAGGGAGAGGGAGGGAGAAGGAAAGGGAGAGACATTGACCTGCAGCCTAGGCATGTGCCCTGACTGGGAATCGAACTGAGACATTTCCTTTTGCAGGATGACACGGAACCGACTGAGTCACACCAACCAGGGAGCATTATACACAATTTTAATAGAGCTTGGTTATGCCATTTCTAAGTCTACAACAGTGGAGACAATTTGCCACAGAAACTCTGGTGGTAGAGAGGTGAAGGAGTGTGGTTACCCGAGGGCAGAGGAAGAGAGGGAAGGATGCCCAGGAGGCTGGGGTCTCTGTGGTACAGGCAGGTCAGTTCACACCTTGGTAGCCCCACTGGCAGCATCACTACATTATAAGCTGATATGATAATTAATTATTCTCCAAAGTGGTCTTAGCACTTGCCATGAATGTAGCTTTTTGGGTGAATGTATCCACATACTCTGGTGTCGTTTGGTCTAAATGGAAGCTGTGGTGCTTGTCCCTATGAAAGTGTAAAAATAAAAGGGTCTTGGAGACCATCTTGTCCCACCTCCGTTGAGGAGGAATCAGAGTTCTAGGAAAAGGAATGGGCTTAGTTTACAGAATTAGAGTCAGAACCAAGGCCTGGATTCATGTTCTAATGCCAGTCAGCCCTCCAAACTTGTATCTCTTTCTGAGCTTCAGCATAAAGACTGTTTGATTACTGTCCAAACTCAAGAAAATTTCCCATTTGTAGTTCTTTTTTTTTAGAGCATGGGGAAGGGAGGAAGAAAGAGAGGGAGAGAAACATAAACGTGTGGCTGCCTCTTGTGTGCCCTGACTGGGGACCTGGCCTGCAACCCAGGCATGTGCCCTGCCCAGGAATTGAATCCAGGACCCTCTGGTTTGCAGGCCAGCACACAATCCACCGAGCCACCCCAGCCAGGGTGCCATTTGTAGTTCTTACAGCTTCATTAACTTTTCTGTAACTTGAAAATAAAATAGCAATAACTTTAGTACCTTCACCTTCTTGCTTTTCTTTACTTAATATTCTTAGCTAATCTCTTATGGAACAATGTAATCATACACAGTGTTAAGCTGTTCTATGTGGATTTTATTTAAAGGATACTACAGAATTAAAAAACAAAACTAAATTCCTTGCTCGCTTGCTGAGGGCGTGGTACATTCCCTTCCTGTTGGTTGAGAAAATGTTGTAAATTTAAATTTTAAAAAGGAAAAATCCCGCAGCTGTGGTCCTTAACAATTCAACCAATGACCCATCTTTGTGGTTGGTTTTAAGACTTCATCAATCAGAGGCTCCTTTGACTAAAATTCTGTGACTAACTTCCATGCTTTCAGGGGATGTTTGTGGCTAGCATAATTCTGAAATTGTAGTGAGTTTAGGGGAAGTGGCATGGCATATATTTTTTGGTCTGTTTTACATACAAAAGAAACAACAAAATTGCTCAACCTTCCTCTCTATCATTTCTTCACTCTGAGGACAATTGCAAACAGAACATTCAAATTGCAAAAATAGGACTTAAAATGTTGAGGGCTCCATACCAGTGTGACTGATGGGCATGTTTTTGTGACTCCAGAGGTGCAAGTATTCCACTGTAAATTCTTCCTCTTACTGTTCTTTGTTGAAATTATGCAGAGTCACAGGTGCTATGCTGTTCTGCGTCCTCTGATTTAGCCCTAATAAATTCTGACTTTTAAGAGTCTGTTTAACAACCTTGCCTTCAGGTGATCACAGCCAAAAAGTTGGGTTCATATTTATTAAATCTAACCTTCTGTTAGGGCAAGTAGGTCTTTCGGGGGCCCTCTCCCCTTAACTCTGGGTTCTTGTATATTGTGTCTGCCCTCTGTTGAATTGTGACTTGCCTGAGAACAGAATGCCTCAAATGTACAAAGAATACATCCCCACATTCCTTTCTTTTCTCTGTTCTGTTGAGCTAGTTCTGACTTGTGTGAAAAGGATTCTAACTTCAATTCATGTTTGTTATCACTTATAGGACACACCTCTACTTAGAAATGATCAGC
The DNA here is from genome assembly GCF_021234435.1 of Artibeus jamaicensis. Lineage (NCBI taxonomy): Eukaryota > Metazoa > Chordata > Mammalia > Chiroptera > Phyllostomidae > Artibeus > Artibeus jamaicensis. Next base: position 16,624,148 of record NW_026522025.1, on the reverse strand, counting down.
TTTTTCATAATGGTGGGGTAAAGTAGGGTGGGGTGGGGAGGCACTTGGCTGTGACCGACAACTCTGGACTTCAAGCATCCTTTCAGTCATACCTTTACTCTGAATTTTACAGAATTTGCAGGTCCATCAGAGAACTGGCATTAAATCCCCAGGACCATTCTTTGAACATGCCTGAACAGAACAGAGTTTTGTTCTAAGAGAACATGGTATTTATGGATAACAGTTGATGAAAGTAAAAGAAATAGGATAATTTGCAGATGCCCAAGATTTTTAAACTAAAAGGATACTAAGTTCACCTTTCAATTAACATGTGTTTCCTTTTTTATTTTATTTTTTTACCAACATCAGAAGAATTCCCCCGTTCCCCTAACCAACCCAACTATGAAAGAGAGAGAAAATACTCGGAGTAGGATGAGCAGCAGTATGTTTGGGATTTAAACAAAAATAACATTAATGTATATTTGAGGCCATAATATTTCTGGGTTAGGACTTGGGGTGGGCACTGATACCAGTTCTGTCCCTTAATCCTCTGGGCAGCTCACTCTGGAATAACACTCCTGCCCTGGCCGCTGTGAGTGGCTTGGGTGGAGTGGGGGCACTTTAAAAAAGGCAGCCAATCTGTTTCTCTTCCACATAGATGTTTCTCTCCCTCACACCCTCTCTCTCCCTTCCTTTCTCTCTGAAAGCAATAAAAAAAATATCCTTAGGTGAGGGAGGAAAATGGAGTTACACTCCTGGCTAAGCACAAGTGTCACAGTATTTTGAAAGTTGCCCTTAGCCCTGGCTGGTGTGGCTCAGTGGATTGAGTACCGGCCTGTAAACCAAAGGGTTGCTAGTTCGATTCCCAGTCTGGGTATACTCCTGGGTTGTGAGCCGGGTCCCTAGTTGGGGGCATGTGAGAGGCAACTGATCTATCTATCTCTTACACATCGATGTTTCTTTCCTTCTCTTTCTCCTTCCCTTCCCCTTTCTCTAAAAATAAATTAATTAATTAAAAAAAAAAAGAAAGTTGCCTTTCATGTCTTGGCCTTCTCAGGATTCATAGGAAACTGCCATTCTATAAAACAACATGGTCCTGGCTGAAGGATTTCCATATGATGTTTCTGTTTAATGAAAAACTTACTGATCCTTCCACCCAAAGAAGATTTCTTTTTCAAAGATTTTATTTATTTATCTTTAGAGGGGAAGGGAAGGAGAGAGGGAGAGAAATATCAAGGTATGGTTGCCTCTCGGGAGTCCCGTGCTGGGAACTGGCCTGCAACCCAGGTATGTGCCCTGACTGGGAATCAAACCGTGATCCTTTGGTTCCCAGGCCGGTGCTCAATCCACTGAGCCATACCAGCCAGGGCCCAAAGCAAATTTCTTACTGATCATTTTCTAACATGTGGTTTTATGGTGATCAGTGGGTGTGGTCTGGTTTGTTATCACACTTGCTTTGTAACCTGGACTACCTCTCACATGCTTTGATCCTCAGTTTCCTCATGTAAAGATTTCTCCTTCACAGGGACGCTGTGTGGTTTCAATAAGAGCATGTAAGTTACCTGAGCATGCATGTTAGATCAATTATATATCAGCCATTTTCCTGAACTAGAAGTTGTCACTAATTAACTTTTTAAAGTTTGGTTTTTGGGTTTTTTTTGAATCATTCTTTCTCTGGTTAGGCCTGTGGCAGGTTATTTCTGCCACTTTGTTGATTATATAAAATTAGAAACTCATCAGCCTGGCTTGAGAGCCATCCATTAGGCACAATCCAAGCTAACAGTTCAAAAAGCAGGTCTTTATACCTTTGGTGAATGAGAGTGATTAACAGTTTTTGATCTGGTTAGCAACAGTTTTCACCAAGGTTTAATTTGAATCTTAAATTTTGCCTTTTAAATTGCTGGGCCAGTATTCATGGCTCTTTATAGCATAGATAAACCCAGGTAGCAAAGCTTGTAAATGGATATAACTCAGTTCGTGGAAGAGCTATACCCCATCCATGCATGCTGCAGAGCGAATCCCAATTGTGCTTTTGTGTCACAGTATAAAATTGAAGTCATCACCCATGGGGAAATTATTTTGCTCCTAGATAATAATGTTAGTGACAACGACCTTTCAAAGTCAAGATTCAGAAGAAAAAACGATCTTCTCATAAAATATTAACTGCTTTTGAAATATTAACTAAAATTATAGTGCTCTATTTAAGAAATTATAAACAAAAAATAAAGATGAAGATATAGCCTCTATAAAACTGTAAGCTACATGAGAGCAAGGCTGGCCTAGTTTGCTCAGCTTTATCTCCAGTGGTTACCACGGGGCAGTGCAGTGCAGGTGCCCAGTAATACTTGCTGAAGAAACAGATGGATGCCTTGTATTTTGGGCCTGTTTCAGAGGGAGCTGAAATGCTTCAGTGGTAAGATCTGTCTTTAAGATTTGTAATATTGTATTCCTGGCTATTCTTTTATAATTTAAATGAAGGGAGATTTCTTATTATTTACTTGAATTTAAAAGGTTGTGTCGCTTTCATGGTTTTCATGCTTAGATTTATAAAAATGTATACTTTTTGGAGCTAGAGGGACCTTCTCCTATTATATTGTGGACTCTAAGGCCCAGAGAAATCACAGGAAGAGAATAAGGTTAGAACGAAGACGTTTCTGACAACTAATGGAGTGTTTCATTACCTAGGCCTACTGTTATGCTGATTATTATGATGTCTGGTCTAGTACTTGGTCTGTACTTAGCCATAAAGGCAGAGAATGGACAGTGACTTGTCACCCATACTGGGTGGGAGGAAGGGAATATAGACTAGTTACATGTATTTTCAGATTTGGATATTCAAATGAAAATGTTGACAGATGATGCAATTTTGTGATTTGTTTGCTTTGAGAAGTAAATGTGTTTCCTTCACCCTCATGTGGGCTGTTTTTAGGGGATCTTTAAAGACCGCATAGTTTGCCTCATTTTCTATACACTTTTGGAGATAGAAACTTCATCTTTCAAAGTTTCCCCTCTTACGAGATTTGCAGGTGTATCAACAGTTCTTCATAGCGATCAGTAACGTGTTTATGATGCCAGCTTTTACAATTGCCTTTGACAAGAAAGCATAATGCATTCAAATAGCCACTCACCTCCACATTCCATTGTGTTCAGCTTGTGCATCTGGAGGGTGGGAATGAATTTGTGCACACTTTCCTCCAGGTTTCTGAACAGTACTGAAACAGGCTGTGCAGAATACCTGCAGGTGAACCTGGGCCTGGGACGTGCTAGTGGAGCCACGTGGAGGTGTGGTACAGAGATTTAAGAAGCAGATGTAAGGTGAAAGACAAAGGAACAAGAGCCAAGGGGACAGTCACACAAAAGTTAGACTTGGGCTTCTCTTAGCCAGACCTTCCAGCTAGAGGTGGGAAGTGTTGAGAGGTTGGGGGTGGGGGACACAGAACTGCCATAGAGTAAGGGGAGGGGGGTGGTGGTGTTGGAGAGAAGATAAGGGCTTGAAAGGAAGGTGACAAGAATTTCTCCTCAGCTGGGTCAACATGTCATCATGCACTCCCTCCTTCCCTCCCTCTGAAATAATGACTTTTCTTTTTTTGGTATGGACCCATCCACTGCTCTAAAGCCTGGATAAAACTCCACTGGAAATGGGAGTTTGCTATTGTAAATCTAACAAGAGCTTTAAGGTCAGAAGGACTGGATACAAATCTTGGCACTACCACTTGCTGGCTGTGTGGCCTTGAACAAATTACTTAATTTCAGAGCCTGAGTTTCCTCCATTCTCCAATGGGTAAAATGGTAGTAGTAATACTGCAAGGATTAAATGACATTTTATATGAAAATATTAGATAAGCGTACAGTGCCCGGCACATAATAAACACTTAGAATAGGCTAGGTACTATTTTATTATTAGTCTTTTTTCTTTTTTTCACTGCTTTTAGAGAGAGAGGAAGTAAGAGAGAGAAACATTGGCTGGTTGCCTGTTGTGTGCCCCCAGACTGGAGATTGGACGGGGCTGGTGCTCCAACCCACTGAACCATACCAGCCAGGGCTGGTCTTATTCTTTTAACCCAGGAATGAGTTCTTGAAGCTAAATCACCAGAGAGAGCCCTTTGGGAGCCTGGCACAAAAGTTTTTGTGCCTGCTCTGAATCTGGCCATAATGGTTTAGAGAGTTGTAGATGGTTCTAGAATGAGGTTTAGATTGCTTGTGTGAATTTAAAAGCTACTAACTAGAAACATGTATTTTTGTTCCATCTTAATTTTTATTGATGCTTTTGAACAGAATACAATGATGTTAAAAAAAGTTGAAAAACAAAGAAAACAGTTGTCCTGAAATTCATCACTTTAATACAGTTCTGTTCGTTTTTTAAATTTTTTTACCTTCTGTGACTGAATAGTTCCAACTTTATATAAAAGAAATGTAAAAACCTAGTTAGCAGAGGCTCAGAAGTTTATTGTTTATGCCTCTGCCACTGTATATTTATTTTACTGTATATTTATTTTGGAAATTCAACAGTCAGTTCCTCATCTCCTCCTTCTAAACTCTTCTGTATTACTTAAACCAAGTTGCTTGTTGAACCACTGAACCATGGGAAATTCATTTTCAAAATCTGCTTAATTGCTGTGAGACTTTTAATTTGTTCTGGATGATGGTGCTAATGTCTGGGAACTGGGACTGAAGCCCTCCAAAGTTGTTAATTCAATCAGCTGCTGTGCCCTTGCCGTACCTAATGAAGGGCGGGGGGGGGGGGGGGGGGCTCCAGAGTCTTCTCACAAAGAGGCCGGGGCTCTCCTGAACACCTTGTCAAAGATGAATAAGAGGGGGCCCCACAGTTAGGTCGAACACTTGGGGCAAATTACCAGGGTGTCAGCCCATATTATCCAAAGCCCTGGGTTGTGCTTCCCAAAATAATTACTCAGTGGGTTTTATGTAGGACCCCAGAGTTTTAAGTCATGCATTTCGTGTGCATGTTGTTCACACCTGATAATCTGCAAAATTCTTTAATTACTGAGGTTCTGTTGTGGCTCTGTCTATAATCTGTAAGATCATAAATATTACCCTCAGACTATTGATATTCCCATTAACTACTGAAGTTTTCCATGGCAAGACTGGTGAAAGCTTGCTCTGTCCTCATGATAAATTAGCTTGTTTATTCCTCTTCTGCTTATTTCTATCCTGCTGTTGGTTAGTGTAATGAAGCAGAAATCCATTGTGTATGTTCATTGGGTAGCGATCCTCTGGCACCAAAGGGGGTAATTGAGTAGAAAGGCAGAAGGCTGTTGGTGCATGGGAGAAGTTAACACCACATGAGGTCACCAGGCTTCAAGCTTTAATCAATGTGGACACAATGCAATTGAGATTTTGAAAAAGGGTTTGTTTATAGTGTGAGAGTAAGGGTCAGTAGTTAATTTGAAATGCTGTAGGTGTGTTTTCCTTGAACCAAGAAGGTGTAGAGCATGTGTCATAGAGGATTGTAAATATCCTCAAGGGAAGGATGTAATTGGGGTGGGGGTTTAAAAAGAAGGGCATTTAGGAACTTAAATGTACTTATTAGTGATCCATCCATGTTTTACTTAAACTTTACCATTCTTTAAAATGAGACACTGTAGAAGAAACACAATGTAAGTCCATAGTATAGAAGCACTACCCTACCAAGAAACAACTATCTTTTAAAGCAGTGATTTCCTTTCAGAAGATCACTGAAGTGCTGTAAAATATTCCTAATAGTAGTACTGTGTGCTAATTCTAAAGGAATTCTCACTTTCAGGCATTTGCATCTTCTAGGATTTTTAATCGCTGTGGCTTGAATGGGATAATATGAAAACCATGAGCCCCTGTACTTGTTCATGCTGCTGCCCTTTTCCATTTCAAGCTCCAGTCTATATGAGGCATGTCTGCCCGCTCTTTGGAATATTTTTGGCCTCCTCCTCTTATTTAATTACCAGTGTCTCAATAGATGGAAGCACCATAAGCACTCTGTGGCCAACTTGAAAGTAGAGAGGGCCTGTCCTCTTGTTGCAGGGAAACTTTACAGACCAACATCTGGCTTTTCAGAAATGACTCCAGGAAAAGAACATGAAGGTTATGTACCGCCAGAGGCTCTCAGGTGATATGTTGAGTGTATGTTAAATCTAGATAATGAATTCCTCACACTTGTGTAGTGCTTTTACCCTGCTCCGAATCACTTTCATATAAATCATCTCATTTAACATCACCAACAACACTCTAAGAGAGGCTGGCCCACTAGGCTTATTTGCATTTTAAAGTTATGGAAACAGAGATGGAGAATAGCTGTGTTTGTGTTAGTTTTGTTTGAGAAGATAATTGATTTGTTTGTGGAGGGATTACTCTGGGGATTTGAAGATTAATTGCTATAAGACAACAGGATGAAGAACAGGAAAAAAGGCTTAGCTTTTTTTTTTAATATAAAGAATTATTTACTACAGAAGTCACTGCATATTAACAAACATTACTTTTTGAGCTACCTTCTAGGGCAACAAAATGCCATCTGCGGTCCCTTTTTTTCACCTTCCCCATGTAACACTCAGTTGCTCCCATGAACAGTTGTTAAATATGTAAAGAATATCTCTTTGAAGGAACAACCTGAGGGTGTCCCGATGTTTTGATCTTTCCCCAGGAAGAATCTGGGTCTTTAGAGCCCTGCGGTAAATCTGAAGGAAGGAGCCGGTGAGAGCTTAGAAGAGGCCAGTGAAACTAATTTGCTAGTGCTAGCTGGTGAACGGTGCTGTGGTGTGGTGACCCACAGTGTTCACTCTTCTGCCGTGGGCTCTTCTCCCTTACCTAAGTCATGCCAATAAATACGCCCTGAAAGGTGATTTTTGGTGTTGGTATGATAGCACATAGAATGGGTCATTTAATTATGGTGCAGCCAATGTCCTCCCGGTGAACGTTGGTGATATTTCTGGTTTGGGGGCTATGTAATAGCCATTCTGGGAAAACCTTGCTTGTAGTTAAATCCTCATTCATACCCTTCATTATTTCCTTAGCAATTTCACTTCTGTGAATTTAGGTTAGGTCAAAAGGCATCCCATTTTTAAAGATTTGAATAATAATTGCAAACTTTCCCATCAGATCAGTGATAACCACCAAATACCCGATTAGTCAAGTCTAGAAGTGTTCATTTCTCTGCATCTGGGCCAGTGCAAGGCATTATTTTTAATTTTTGCCAGTGTTCCAAGAATATCCTTTTCTTTCTTTTTAAGATTTCATTTATTTTTAGAAAGAGGGTTAAGGGGTGAGAAAGAGGAAAAGAAACATTGATCGGTCTCACAATGCCCCCAACTGGACCCCCAGTCTACAGCCCAGGCATGTGTCCTTTCTGGAAATCAAATTGATGACTTTTCACCTTGCGGGATGATGCCCAACCCACTGACCCACACTGATCAGGGCTCCTTTTCTTATAATTCACATTTCTTTATTATAAGTGAGGGTGAACCTATTTAAATTTTTTTTAAATCCCCATCTGAGAACATTTTTTCACTATTTTTTTTAGAGAGAGAGGAAGGGAGAGAGAGAGAAGCAGTGATTGATTGCTTCCCAGATGCGTCCAGACAGGCCCAGATCAGGGACTGGACTGGCAACCTAGGTATGTGCCCTGACTGGAACCTGCAACCTCTCGGTTATAGGACGATGCTCCAACTAAATGAGCCACACCAGCCAGGGCAAGTGTGAGCCTATTTTCATATGATTCTTCGCTATTTATATTCTTCCATGACTTGGCTGGTTGTTTCCTTCCTTTAGTAGACTGCTTTCAAAGTTGACCATCCCTATAGTACACTTTTTAGCAATTAGAGAAAGAGGGAAGACTTATCGGGAGGATGGTCCAGCCAAATTCTATTGCTATAAAGACCCTGAGTTTCCTTTGTGACATTTCTCCTGCCTCTCTCTCAGTCCATGTGGTTTAAGAGAATCCTCACCTCTGATGCCAGTGATGGGCACGTGACCGAGCATGGACACGTTAGTCTAGTCAGAGTGAATTCGGAGGCTTGTGTGGAGGCTACCAGGAAGAAGCGTCCTCTATTTTTCTTACTGAACTTAAACCCTGATAATATGAGCCTGGAATTGCTGGAGGCCTTCCAAGAAAGTCTGATAATGAAGCTAATAAAACATAAGGTAGAATTCAGAGACTGTAAAGAAGTGAGATTTGTTGACATAATTTGATCTTTCAAAATAACCCTTATCTAAAGACTGCTTTGTTGCTGGACATTTTTCAGCTTCCCCTTACAAAGTAATTGATTAATTTTTCCTCAAGCAACTTTGAGCATCATTTTCTTTCTCTTGCAACCCAGAAATATGTGACTGATGCACTCGTTTACTGTGTCTTTGTTTTAAAGACAGGCTGATGGAGACCACTAATGTATTGCAGGTGTATTGGGAGAGTTTGCTCAGGTTTGACGGAATAGGTCTTCTGCAACAGTTAAAATATAAAATCAGCTATGGACCCACAACCTTTGTTAGGAACTAGAGCAGTGGTTGAAGTGGTGAGTGTGTGTGGGTTTCCCACCGCTGTTGGAGCACCAGGTGGCTGGTGAAGATCATTAGTGCCAATTCCTGGAAGGAGGCTAGGCTGCTGGCTTTGAAATGAAGTTTATTGCAACATGTCCTCCTGCTGAGCTGGATTTATTTGTGAGAAAGATAGCAACAGGATGTCCCGGCATCTAAAACGAAGTTCTTCTCTTAAAGAGAAGCTTTAATGACTGCGTAAGCAGAGCAGTATTTTTGGGGATGGTTGGGAGTCTTTTATAGATGTTGCAATGGCTCGAGGTTTCTTTGGGACATCCAGGAGTCGGTGAGGCAGAAGGAGGAATGAGCCAGCACACATTACTACCATTCCTGAACTGGGTTGGTTGGTCGTGACCTACAGAAGGAGTGCACATGTGGATCTTGCCTTTGAGCAACTTGAATTTGATTGGAGAGATAAGGTTGGTGAAATAAGACAGTTTGTTCTTAACGTCAGAGTTGGGTGAAGCAGACTAATTGTTCTGAGCCTTTTTTTGATCAGATAAAAAGATTTGTTTTAAAGAATTAGTGAGTTTGGCCCGGGCCTTTGAAGTTTTGGGTGATCATTTGAAGTATAATTTGATGTGGATAATCCAAGACAAGATTCGCCTCAATCAAGGCATTGAATTAAAAATGAGCTTAACAGAAAAAGCCACGAGCAGAACACCTGGTTCTGCCCCCGTCTCCTTATCATACAATTCTTCCCATCTCTTCTTACTACCTTTATAATTTGCTAAATGGACATGGTAATGCTTTCCCTCGGCAAATAAAAACAAAGCCAGATGTGTTGGCATTTTCCACCAATTTCTTTTCTTTTTGTTAAAGTCACTAACATAAATCATGAGCGTCTTTAGGTCACCTACAGCTCAGAAATTTGTTTAGATGGTGATTAAGGTATGTCTTCGTACTTTGCTATAAATTCCACCACGCACCAGCTAGGAGACTAGGTTTGCTTTTAATACCCTTTCAGTCACCTACCGCAGATCTGTAGGCTTATATATGCCTTCAAAGTGCACTTACCTTTTGTAATGCACCCAAGACAAACATGGTGGCATTGTTTTAGCCGAGTAGATAGGCAGGACGTATATAAGAATGTTTTTAATAAAGCACAGCAGCACATGATAAAATATGAGATAAGATTAATTGAGAATTTAATGTGCCAAGCTGTATGCTAAGTGTTTTATATGCTTTATCTCAGCCCTCATGGTGTTTTTTGTTTGAACTCAAATCTTTGTTTCCCTTGCCGTTTTTATATTTAAATGTCTTGAAAGACTGAAGTTTCTTTAAAGCAGTGATTTGGACTTAACTTGTCAATTTTATTTTCTTTAAAAACCCCTCTGTTTTAAAAGCTATGGAGTTTGGGGGACAAAACCTGAAGGTGGCTCTACATTGACCAGAAGGTTTACAAACACCCAATAGGACGGGCGCTGTGTTAGACATTGTGGGCAATCGCCATTCAGCCTGGGTCTTCCATCTGTATTTCCCTTTGTGAACTCTTGCTGAACATCCCATCATCCTTTGTCAAGATGAGGTCCCGTTCATCCTGTCTGCTTTCACACTGTAAATGTTTTAGGAACTCTCCACAGACTGGCTCGATTGTCTCCCTGGGCTATGAACAGATCGTGTGGGTGATGAGACAAGTCAGAAAAGACTCAGCCTTGAAAAAAAGGGGGTGGAAAGCTTTTTCTCTGGCTGTCAGAATGGAGCAAGGACACAAAGAGAACCTCGTTCTTCATGCTTCCTTTTGTAATGAGAATGGCGGAGGCATTTTTCCAGCCACTATTATTTTGTCCTCTGTCTCATCTGAGTTAAACCAATTGTTAATAGCTAATCGAGGGGTTAAAAATTTCCCAGGCACAGCCAGACAGAGTCAACCAACTTCACTCGATAAAGGAGTGGGTCGATTCTGACCAGGAAACCAGGTTAGGTGAAGTACCAGGCTTCCTGCAGACCAGGTGCTGGTCTGGTAGGATACTCTTATCTAAGATCTACAAGGTGGTAGATTTGTGCTTAGATAATAAAAATTTCATATGTGTGTGTGAGAAATGGATTCAAGGTAAAAACAGGCTTAGGTGTTTACTGGATTCAATCACTTTGTAGTACCACAGTCTCTAAAATAAGCAATGAATAAAAAACTTCAAGCATCTCAATTTACCGAACAACTTTGGACAACTTATTGTTTAATCTTTCTATAGTTACTTTCTTAGAACTCAAAGGAGCATGATCATCTTTGATAGCCACTTAAAAGGTGCTGTGTAAAATAATGAAACTGTAAGAAGAAGGCCCTGGAGAAGAAGAGATAGGGAAATTTAAAGTGTCATTCATATTTACTGTGGAAAGATGAATATAGCTTACACCTTTTATCTGAAAACCTGTTATGCTCCCAGCACCTCGCTTTTACAGGGGAAGTTGTGTGTGTTAGGAGAGGTTGCCTTTGCAACAATTTCATTTTCCAAAACAGATCTGACAAGTTTACAAGGTGGTTGGTTTCCTATGGGGAAAGACTGAGGATAGCCTGGTCCTCTCTCCATTCCTTGGATACAGTAGTAAGATGTTTTATAATTATTGTTGGTTAAGGGTAAATGAAAGGTAGTGAAGTCAAAGGCAATAGTAGTGTTTATGAGAGAGCTGACCAACTATTGCTCTAGCTATTCCCTGGCTGCATGTTTGTTTTCTTCTAAGAGTTAAATAAAGTTTTGAAGTCAAAATAGTGAGAGGGGGCTATAAAGTCCAAGAGAGGCATCACAGCATCTCAAGGTTGGAAGACACTGTGAAGATTGGAAGACAGAAGAAAAGCTGCTTGATTCTTGAATTTTTTTTAACCTCTATTGCCCTATTCCTCAGTCATTTATTCTGAACAAAAAGGAAAGATTCCCCACAAGGTTCTTTCTTCCCTTTTATGTCTAGCCTCATGATATTTTTCTTCCCAGGTAAGATTGGAGTTTGCTGCTTGTATGGTCATAAGCTACTACTGGTATTTTCTCTCTGACCAGTGGACACCCTTGATTTCCCCACCGTCCATTTGTCTGTTTTCAGCAGGAATCTCACAATTTTCCAATTCTGTAGAAATAAATACAGATCCTTGGTTTGGGGGGATTTTTAAAGACTTTATTTATTTTTAGGGAAAGCAGAAGGGAAGGAGAAAGGGAGCAAAACATCAATGCATGGTTGCCTCTTATGCACCCCCTACTGGGGACCTGATTCGCAACCCAGGCATGTACCCTGACTGGGAAGCGAACCAGTGACCCTTTGGTTCGCAAGCCAGCACTCAGTGCACTGAGCCACACCAGCCAGGGCAGATCCTTGTTTTTTAAGGGGCCTATGAATTCATCTAGTCCATCCTCACCCACACAGGAGTCTTCCAACAGAGATGGCCATCCTGCCATCACCTTTCTGTCTTAGTGATGAGTTGCTGTCTAGACAGCTGTTTAAATTTTCAGTCCAGTTGAGACACTATGATGGTTAAATGTTATTTCTTATCACTCAGTGGAAAACTGGCTTCCGTCACCACATTGTAATTTCCACTCATGAATCCTGGATTTTCCTTTTGGAATAATCTACATCATGTGCTTCCCTTCAGTTAGATGGTGACCTTTCAAATTGAAGCTATCATTTCTCTCTTTTGAATTTCTCTTCTCCAGTAGGAAAAAAAAAAAACAACCCTTATCTGGTTTAGACTCCTTACCATACCTGCTGTTCCTATTTGATGATTGTATTCCCAGTCAAGATTAAGTTTACCTCTGCTACCATGACAACCAGCTAGGGGCTTGTTGTTTCTACTTAGAGGAAACCACCATTTTCCTGTTTTCAGTAGAATGTTCATAATTCAAAAATCAACTTGTTATTGCTGGTGGTCAGCTTGTTCAGAGAACCTTGAGTTCTAAAACAGTATATGCACCCTCACCATCTTAACTCATATAAATCTCATGCCAAATGCATTTTCCATATATCTCTGCATTGATTTTTTTCAGTAGGAGAAATAGGGTAGCCTAAGGCAAAGAGAGATTCTGAGTGAGCTCAAACCGATTTAGTTTCAAACTCCAGTTCAACTATTTGTTGACTTTAGATGCGTTATTTACAGTTTGAGTCTTATTTTACTCATCTCTGAGTGTTGATAATATTATTTACTCCTCTCTATTGCATAAGAATAGATACCAACCCAGTTAAATCCCCTAGCCCAATGCCTTGCACCTAACAAAAACCCAACAGATGATACCTGTTATAGTCATTTACAATTTGTAGATGACAACCTGATGCAGCCAGTCCAGTATGTAGATAACTGCAATGGTTGTGGATTGTTGAGAACTTGGAATCCATGTAGTTGCAAATGCTGAAAAGGCAGTGCCACAGAATGACTTAGTGGGGTAGGGATTGTTCTTCTAAGCTTGAGTTGTTAGGGGTTCTCATCTAGGATTTTTTTTTCCCCCCAGAGGATATGTGACAATGTCTGGAAACATTTTTGGTTGCCCTGTCTTGCTGGGGGAAGAGAAAAGATGCCATTACTAAGTAGTGGGTAGAAGCCTGGGCTGCTGCTACATATCCTACAGTGCATGAGGTAGCCCCAACAACAGTTATCCCACCCCAAATGTCAAAGTGCTGAGGTTGAGAAACCCTGGGATGGAGGGATCGGGGCAGGACAGCCAGGAGCACTGTGATGGAATTGGTGAGAGTAGCTATCTGATTGTGAGGAGCCCGGGCTTTGGATGAGATTTTGGGATTAGATGATCTAGTATAGCTGTAACTTTAACCTCATATAGTCTAGCTGCATAATCCTAATGTGCCTTTGTCAATCCTTTCTATCGTCCCAATGTCATGTGCTAATTAAATAAATCCTGCCAAAGATTTATTTGAAGTTTTTGCACTTATCTTAGTGTTTTATGTTGTCCTTATTAAAGACATGGCTGACCTCTCCCAGCCAAGTCCATCTCTTCTACTGGTCCCCTTTCTCTTGATTGTGTATCATGAAAACCCAAAGAATCCATGTAGCAATAGTTGAACCCTCATGGCAGGGGGCGGGGGACAGATGAGGGCATGCTGCAAAACAAGCATTCTCTATATCTGTAGGAAGGAAGGGTAGGAGGAGGGAAGACCCATGGTAATACTTTGGGCTGTAATTATTTTATAATAATTTATAAATATGATTGTGAAAAATCTTATAGTCCCATTTTGCTGAAGAGAAAGCAAGGGGTTATTCTGTGTTCCCCCAAACAACAGGCTAACTAGGGTATCCTTGGGCTATTTCTCAGGGAAAAGACACTTTAGATGTTCAATTTGGGCTTTTTTTGTCTTGGAGTCACCTTATATAGGATTCAAAATTAAAATCCCACATCACATTGACTAGGGTTCATTGTAAGAAGGGAAGCAGCAGGAATCACCAATGCTCTGAGGAATCAAATAAAATGGCTCTCTTGAGAATGAGAAAACCCCTTGTCCAGCTGAAGGAACAGATCTTTTTTAGAAAGATTTTATTTATACGTATTTACTTTCTAGAGAGAGGGGAAGGGAGGAAGAAAGAGAAACATCTACATGCAAGAGAAACATGGATTGGTTGCCTCCTGTGTGCCCCCAATCAGGGACCTGGCCTGCAGCCCGGGCATGAGCCCTGACTAGAAATCAAGCTGGCCGCCTTTCAGTTGGAAGGCTGGTGCTCAATTCACTGAGCCATACCAGCCAGGGTGGAATGGATCTTTTAAAATTTAAATTGAGTTCCAAAAATTAGGCTTACTAGTACCTTGTAGGTTTGTTTTCCAAAGTGACTAAAAGTAGAACTAGGGCCTTGGGAAGTAAATGAACAAGGTTTTGATACAGCTCAGGTTATTAAAAGATCAAGAAAATTACAGCTTCAAATCTTGTTATAAAAAACAATCAATAAGCTTCATTGAAAAACCAAGTATAGAGCACGAAACTGAACCAAGGGCCATGGTGATTCCATGGCATCTGCACCTCAAGTCCATCACACGAAACTGCAGCCTCACTCAGTGGATATCATACTGATCTGCTTTGTAGACTCAAGCAGTGTGTCCAGCTTAGAGGTGGGCTGGGGAGCTGCCGCTGGGTGCCCTTGTCACTTGGATGTTCTTGAGCTAGAACAGGCTGCATTACACCAAGAACCAAAAAAAAAAAAAAAAACCCCAAAAAGACCAAGAACCGTCTGGGGGCACAAAGTAAACACTGTCCCCAGGAGGCCCTTGCAGCTTGGTCTGATGGTGGTGACTCCTGTAGGGCTCTCATGTACTGTGGTCTCTTGTTTCCCCGAGCTTCAGGGGAGCCATATAGCTGACCTCGTCTCACTGTCCCTACTGCTCTACCCCTCCCAGACATCTCACAGGTCAGTCTCTTTAAATATTCTGCAAGACCTGCATGTTCATCTCCATAAGGGACAACTAAAATCTCTTTGTGCCCCGTGTCTTCTTGACACTTATTGAACTGAACTTCATCTTTTGCCTGAGCCAGCACAAAATGTGTGTCCGGCATATGCTTGATGGCCTTCTGAAAAGGGGCTTGGAAAGTGGTGTCAAGAATATTCCAGCCAGAACCCTGGAAAAGTAACAACTTGTTTTCAGAGTTTCTGAATCTCTCCGTATCTTGAGTGTTCCTGAGCACATTCCAATAGGCAGCTGAATGAAGGACAATGCCCCTAGGGTTTGTATAGACTCTACAGGTATGTAACACGCTCAGCTTCTGTTTCTCTCAAGCCTACTCGATGACCTTTTCTGCATCAGGTCATAGGGATTCAGCTTGTTTTTCCTGATCTGCTGCATATAGTTCCAGGAGATTGTTGAAATTTTGAGTCCATACCAGGGCTCCATTTTCCATTAGATGGAGAACTGACTGAAGTGGGTTTTTTCCAAAGTCTTTGATCTTTAACTACAAGGCACCCAATACTGTGCATAAATAGTCCTTAAAATACATCCAGGGGTTTCCAACCTTTTATCATCTCTGGTCCACCCCGGAAGAAGAAGACTTGTCTTGGGCCATTGTGAATTTGTGATTATATGACATGGAGACATGCAATCACAAAAAAAAAATTCCATAACATTTTAAGTAAATTTGTGATTTTATGTTGGGCTGCATTCATAGCCATTCTGGGCCGCATGCGGCCCGTGGGCCACAGGTTGGACACCCCTGGAACATTAGTAAAACAAGTAGAGAGTTTATGAATGAGCTCCTGGATGAAATGAGCAAGATTCTGGTCTTCATGGAGACATTTCTGAAATGTCTTACTGTCCTCATCTTCCAGAAGGACAAAATCAATGGCAGCATCAGTCAGGCCTGAATTAACTCCTTCTAGGCTCTCAAGGCTGGAACCTGAGGTGCAACCACAGCAGTAATGCCTGTTCCAATCACCAGCACAAGGTTCCCCAGGCTTCTTACTTGTTAATCTTGGAAACAGCGTCCTGTGTTCTTTGGGGGCTAGCGGATGTGTGTGTTGTCATCACTGAAGAATCCAAAAGTGTTTTGTGTATCAGAGGCCTGGCTCCTTGAAGCCATGAGTTCCCATGTCCGCTCCTAATGCCACCACTGCTCTCTCAAGTTAAAGTTTTTTGAGAATCATCTCTGATTATTGGGGCAGTTCATTGAAAGATAAGGCAGACCCCTGTTTTTAATGATAAAAGATCCAGACCCTCTAGTACCTTGGGATTAAAATATCCTGAAAGGGAAGAAGATAGGATAGAAAACCCGGATAATGTCCCCATCTCCCTCCAGATTATTCTACTGCATTTGCTGGCAGCATTGTTGTTATCAATACTAGACATTTATTAAGGCCTTACTATGTGCAAAGTGATGTAGTAGGCTCTTTGTGTTAATTATTTTATCTATACAACCAACCTGTGACATGGGTACTCTTAGTAAAATTTTACAAAGAGGAAACTCACTTCATAAGGCTATGTAAATTGCCCAACTAACCTGCTGGTGAGTAACAGAGTTGGGACCTGACCCAAGTATTTCTGAGTCTAGAGCACTCACTTTTAATTTTTCTTATTCCCTTTTTGTAAGTGTCTACAGCCACATCAAGAGCCCTTCCTGTGATAGTTGCACTGTAATTGTTTTCTGCAATATTACTTTTTTGTACAGGGTAATCTTGGTAAAATTTGAAATATACTAAGAACCCAGCAGTTTACATGAAAATCTGAATGAATGTTATGAATTTATTAACCAACTTTGTCAATGATTTTATTTTTAGGGCAGTGTATGCCACAGCTTCTATCTCTTTGGAATAGTAATAAACAGCTCTGCTGAGCTTATTTCTATCATCCTGAAAAATAGAGTTTGGACATATTCCACATTATTTCATTGTATTGGAATGTCTTTGTGTTGCATTATACTGTGAGTGAATGGGCAATTGGCTGGAAGCTGGAATGGAGTGCTTTTTTTTAATTCCTAAACATTTTCTTTGTGATCGCATTAGACTTACTTTCCCATAGTGCGTATTATGGAGGTATATTTCATCGTACTGAATACATCAGCATGAAGTTTTACAGTTGGCTGTTGTTTGCCCTTGCTTTTTGGAACAGTTTGTTGCTCTCACCAGTTGCTGGAAGATAGAAAACATCCAGAGCCTATTCTGACTCCTAACAGCACTACACAATAGAGTGGGATGATTGAGGTCTTTTCCTCTAACAGATATGAACATACAAGGAAAATGAGGGAAGAAAGAGCCTAGATGAACAAGGCTTGGCAGACTCTATTCTTGGCATACACATTAAACCCTAATTTAAAGATATTTTTTAATGTTAAAAGAATGACTTTCACTGTAACATAGAGTATATAACATCCCTGTCGAGTCATAATTTCTAAGTTAGATATGTGTAACAGTTAAAATACCACCTTTGCAATCGAGAGAACTGGGGCCTAAGATTGGTGGAATAATTTGCTTGGTTGGTGGCATGTCTAATACTAGAATTCAGCAGGCCTGATTCCTGGGATAATTCATTTCGCCAAGGTTCTCCTCAGGTTTGCAGTAGTTCAGGAATAGCGGACTGATTTTGTGGCCCAGAATTAAAACACTTCAGGGGTAAACCATTTGGCATCACTGGGCTACGCTGGAAGAATTGTCTTGGACCACACATTACATACACTGTGACATGTAATCACAAAAAAAATCTCATAGTGTTTTAAGTAAATGCATGATTTTTGTGTTGAGCTGCATTCATAGCCATCCTGGGCTGCATGTGGCCCATGGACTGTGGGTCGGACATCCCTGTGCTCATAGAATGGTTAATGATGAAGAAGGACCTAAAGGCTGGCTTTCAACCCACATCTGGTGCTCAGGTGTCCCTGCACTTTTTGCACTCACCCAGTGTTACCAGCAGGAATAAAGGTGTGAGCAGCTCATTGTCTTCAACTGGGCAGGTTAACTTTAGACCCTTAGATATTCTTGATCTTAGAATTGCTTCCTTAGAACTTGCAACATTGGGACTACTTAGAACAAGTCTAATTCCTCTTCCAAATCTCAGCCATTTATGTATTTGACCTTTTTTATCTGTAACCTGCCTCCCTTAGTGCAAATTGAACTCTTCTTTTTCTAGTTTATTCTTGTTTATTCTATTATATTGTCCCAATTTTCCCCCTTTGCCCTCCTCAATCCCATCCTGCCATTGCTGCCACAGTCCATCCCCACCCCGTTATCCATGTCCATGGATCATTCATACATGTTCTTTTAATGAGCCATGTAGTTCCAGCTTCTACGTATTCTAACTGGTATATCTTATCACCCATTTTTCTTTGATTCCTCTCCCAGCAAAGTGACACTATTGTCCATTTGATGTTGGTGCAAGAAACTGGAGGACATTCTTGATTTCTCTCTCTCCCATCCCACATGAATCAACAGGGCCTGCAAATTCTTCCTAAAGAACCTGTCCCTCCAGTCACAATCGCATCTACCTGTCATCCTTCAGAAGCTCCATGTATTAGCCCTAGACTTTCGGTCCTCACCCTATTCTCCACAGTTCCTTCAACACCAGAAGTCTTCCATTGCTTTTCTTTACTAGTTCTTACAGAAATTTCAGATGTGACTTATTGGGCCAGAGAGAAAAACTCATTTAGCACTTCTGGGTAAATAGAAATTACTTGTACATATGGCCCTAGGTTCCTTTGCCCAGGTTTTTCTCTGAGTCTGTCTTGTGGACTTGATCTCAAAAGCAGGATTTGATGTCTTTAGAAAGGGCTGTTTGCTTTTCTCTCTGGCAAGACTTGTTTTTAAGATGTTAATGAAGTGGCCAGATTTTTCCTTATATGTGTTAAGAGTATAGATTTTTGCCATAAAGTCTTCAAATATGCAGCTGCTAATTATATACATTTAAGGCTAAGGGATAAACATTTTATCTCGTATTTTATTTCTAACATTCAGGCCTTGACCATCTCAGGGCAATGCTAGAATACGATAAATAATTGTGAAATCCTACCTTTGAGAACTTTAATTTCCACGAAATAGGCTAAAATGGAGTCATTGAAACATGCTCTCACATTTAAATATTAGCTATAAACCCTTTGGGAGAAATTTTTCAAAAATTACCATGGTTTTGCTTGCCTGTTGTCTGTCTCATACACATTCTTTTGATGTGTAAATTTCCGCACCTCACCCCCACCCCTGGATTGGGATGGTAGTGTTCTAGTTTAGAAGTTCATTTTGATCCTCAAAATTCAGCATTCATTTTATATATAGGTTGACACAGATCTGCAAGAACTATCAGGAAGGGAAAGGAGCCTCAACTCGAGCACATGTACTGCTGGGAGGTTTGGTCTCAAGGCAGGGGGCCCATGGCTTTATGGCTTTTCTCCCAAACAGGCTGCATGCCAGTTTTAGCCTTAACCGTGCTTTGATGTAGGCGGGCCATGGATCAAATTCACTATGGCATTTTTCTGTGGTGCCTAATAAGCATTTGATAATTAAATAGT
Organism: Artibeus jamaicensis; assembly: GCF_021234435.1. Classification (NCBI taxonomy): domain Eukaryota; kingdom Metazoa; phylum Chordata; class Mammalia; order Chiroptera; family Phyllostomidae; genus Artibeus; species Artibeus jamaicensis. Next base: position 16,604,756 of record NW_026522025.1, on the reverse strand, counting down.
GTTTGATATAAGTTAATTTTCTAACAAGTAAATCAAGCATAACTTAACATTAATGTGTTTATTATGACATAAAGACCCTTTAATGTAAATAGTTAATTCAGGTTTGAAGGATCTGTCTGTTCAAATCTCTCTGTTTGGTGCCAAGAGGAGGAATAAGACATGGTCTCTCCTCTTAGGAGGTTATAATTTTGTAGGCTTCAGAAGCTATGTTTGCAAATTAAATAGAATGCTCTAATAAAAGCGTAGACCAGGTGATGCTGGCATTAGAGGAAGTGAGGATAATTCGTTACTCAAGGGAAACTGGTGGAGGCCTTAGGTGCCGGCACATTTATAGGCATTTAACAAACTGAATGAAGGAAGTGGCACTTGAGCTAGAATCCAGAGCTGATGAAAATATTAAACTATTTAACAATTACATAATGATCTTAATTTTATTTCAGAGTTAAAAAAAAAACCCCAATGATTTCTAAGAATGTGACTGTTGAAACTACATTTTACCCTCTACTCCAAGTGACTTCCACCTCCAATTCTAAAGAATTTGAGATGATAAGGGCCTACCTTTTCTTTGAAAAATCAAGAAAGGGACTATGATTATCCCTGGCATTTGTAAAATTCCAGATAAAGTCCTTAATGGACCTCGCTTGACCTTAGTCTCAGCTTGCACTATCTAGTGCTAAATTTTTGGCCCCTCAGAATGCCCTGTACTTTGGTTCCTTTTATTGTTTTTTTGACATGGGTCAGAATATGGAGAAAAATTAACCAATCAACTGCATGAAGCTTTTCTTTGAGCCTAAAGGTCTCCATTCCCTAATATCCCACATGTGTGAATCGAAGACTTTACCATTTTGATGCCACTGAGAAAAACTCGCTTAGTTTAGACTCTTACTTATTTAGTTACATCCTGAACATTACTGTGAATGGAGAACTCACCCTTTCCCGAGTCAAATTGTGTCATTGTTTGCCTATCCTATTGGTCAGTGAATTCTTCCTTAGGTTGCTTTGACGTTCCCCTACCTCTAACTTGTAATCTTGGCCCTTATTCTGCCCACAGGATCTGGCACAGCCCCTTCTGTAGCAGGTCTGCCATGTGTTCCCGAGTCAGCTATGCTCTAGGCTCACAGCCCAGACTGCCAGCCTGGAATTTGAAGTTATAACCCGAACCCCAGTAAATTATGGGACAGTAGCTGTTCCTTTCGACTGAGTTCAGTGCATTTTGGGGAGCCTGTTATTCCACCTTCTCTTTCTGGAGCTCTGTGGAGGTGCCCTGTTGCTGTGAGTCTCGCAGAGAAGCTATCCTGCCGATTCCCTTTGCGTGGAGCCTAGCCCAGTGCTGGGGAGGGCCTTGTCTATGGAGCTTCAGCCAGTTCCCTGCGGCACACTTCGGTCTTCCTCCTCCATCTTTCTGCTCCATTCGTCAGCTCTCAGGTCATTGGAGAGAGCTAATAAAGAAAGGGGCAACTGAGGGGCATTGCAATGTATTGGAAGGAGCACTGGATATCAAGTCAAACAGGGGTTCTAAGTCCTATCCCTGCCACTTAGCGGTGGGACAAAAACCACCCATCTTCTGCGTGTGCTGTGGAGGGACATTATAATGACTACACCTGTTCACTCTGAGGATTAGATGATGCAAGAGTGTGAAGCTGCTTTGTCAGCTGGAATGTGCAATTGACATAGTATGTGTTTATTAACAATTATTTGATAAAAGTAGATATCTAATTTGTAAATAGTAGATGTCTGATAGTAATTATAATTAACAAATGTGTGAAATTTATAGAGTGGAACAAGTATTTCAGAACAAAGCTGATATTTCTTCTAGAAAAAGTTTTTCTTAACCCTAAAATTTTAAGACAAGAGTGTGTCAGGCTTGCTCACAAAACAGAGCCAGCTGTCCACCTTCTGTCACAGCTACCCCTGCAGTTCTGCCAGGGCAGCTATGGGGGCCTCTAGGGGGGCTCCAATTTCCCTCACGGGACCTGGTTCGCCCTCCATGCTGGCTCTATGAAAGATCATAGCCCAGGCAGTAAATTATAAGGTGCTGTAACTCACTTCCCACAGGTGGTCTTGGCTGCATTCCACAGCCTTTTGGCTGAAAGGTGGCTGATTTTGAAGCCCTGGCTGAAAGTCAAAAATTCAGCCCAGACGACTGGTTTGCTGAGCAATGAGCAATAGCATCCATAGATGAGCCATTTGGTTTTTCTGTGGAGATCTTTTGTGTTTACTTCATGTGTATTTAATTTTTACTCCTTTGACTATTTCTGGAATGATGGAGAAACAGTAATTGCAGGTATATTTTATGGATGGAGGTTAGAATGAGTGACTTGATGTACTTCTGTCAAACTTCTTCATTTAGCCTTTGCCCCTGCATACCAAAGGCAAAGGGCCATTTCTAAATCTGTATTCAGAGTTCAGTATTGCTCCCCCAGTTCACACAGCTAATGGTTGGCAGGTTTTGTGTGCTAAGTCTCTGGCAGGACCCTTTATATGCATTTTATTATTTTTTTCAAAAAGAGGAAAAAAACTGGCACCAATGGTTTGAGCTTAAAATAATTTCATATTTACCACAGCATTGCAAATACTATGTAAGAGTTTGGCTCAGCATCCCAAAGCACTCTTAATTTTTTTTTTCCTATTGGTTCCAATGCTCCTCAATTCCACGGGAGCCAAGCCAGGCAAGTAATGGAAGCCAAGTGGTGCTGGTTGCCTGCCGTGCAGATCCTGACAAATATAGAGTACTTCTATTCTTCAAAGCTGTTACATCTTTGGCTCCAAAACAATTGAGGTTGCATGCCAAGCAATTTAGATCCTGATCGGCCTTAGATGTAAACATACAACATTTTTCAATATTTTTAAAGTCAGAATGAATTATGCAAGTGTTTGCTACAATTTCTGAATTTTTGCTGTCAAACTGTCTATGTCATTTATTCATAAGTTTATGTTGTGAGGAACTGTTTTTAAACACGTGCTTGACTTTCCTGTGTACAGTACAAATTATTTTGCATTCAACTCTGCTGTGTGGTGTGTGTGAGTTTGTGTTTTAGTGCTAGTAGTTTAGTGTAGAGGAATGTTCTGCTGTGTTTAAAAATTTAGCTTTCCTAGAACAGATGTTAGCATAATTAACTGCTTACTGAAAACTGCTGGCAAGAAAGAATTACTTTTCACTTTGCGCACCCCATTATACACAATCGGGCTCGGGGAGGGCGATTCCGAAAACCACTTCTCCAGGTCTTGGCCCAGCAGACCCACTTTCAGTTCTCCAGTAATTAAGACTGAATCATGAAATAATATCTCACTCAGTAATCTACTAAGAGTTCATTGGTATGGTTGGAATGGAGATTTTTATCTTCAAAGTCAGTGGCAGAGGTAGCATGTCTGACCAATATAACTTAAGAGCAATTTCAATAAAGAAATTTCCAGACCAAGTCAGTTCATTCTGAAGCACTAAGTCAGTTTAGCACAAGTATTTACACTTTCCTTCGCTGAAAAATTTTGAAAAGGTTGTTACAGCGAGACATCCTAAAACTTAAGACACATGCTGTAGCAGGTACTAAGACATCATTTTGGAAGCAGACCTGGAGGGAACAGTAAACAGAATTGTCTGGAGGAATTGCTAGTTACATAAAAGCCTCACAACTCAACCAGGTAACATGATCTGGCTACACCAGTTGTATGGCACACCCGACATGTTTCGTGTTTCCCTTTAACTAGAATTAAAGTAAGAGATTTTCGAGCTTGAAAAAGGCAGGCAGATTCTCTGAGGGAACTCAAGTTAACACATTTAAAAACTAATTTCTAAATTTAGCTGAAGATCCTTTTATGTTAAATGGTGCTCGGTGGGGTGGGGTGGGGAGCCTTTGAATAAAAATTCTAGTTGTATAAATAACAGGAACTCATCTAGTCTCCTTGGTTTCTGCCACCTGTGTTCCTCTTGTCCTCCTTCCCCTCCTAGAGGCACATCAGAAAATCCTAAGCAAAGCCAGGAATTGTCCAAGGGCCTAAATGCCCAATACATTTCATATGAATTCTCATCGAGGCAAGCATAGACATTCAGATAAGCAATGTTTAGAACCAAAGTGAGTGATCCCCCTTAACCATGGTTTTTTTTAGCTACCTGCAGTCAACCAGAAATATACAGTCCATAAGTTTTAAAGTGTGCACTTTTCTGAGTAGCACGATGAAATCTCACATGGTCCTGCTCTGCTCCATCCTGCCTGGGACATGGATCATTCCTTTGTCCAGCGGGTCTGCACTATACATGCCACCTGCCCAGCAGTCGCTCAGTAGCCAGTCTCAGTGGCCAAATGGACTGTCTCAATCTCACAGGACTTGTGCTCAAGTAAACCTTATCTTACTTCATTAGTGACCCCAAAGCATGAGTGGTGATGCTTGCCATTCGGGTATAGGCCAAAGAGAGGCCGTAAAGTGCTTCCTTTAAGTAAAAAAGAATGTCTGTGCAGGAAAAAACAGTACTGTAGGGCTCAGTACTATCCACAGTTTCAGGCATCCACTGGGAGTCTTGCACTGTAGAGGAGATAGAATTACTGTATATAATTCTATAGATGCCACCCATAGCCAGAAAATAGACGTTTTCTCTACACTACAAAGTGAAGTGAGTATTGAGTCACTTGGCTTTATCAGTCAGCTGAAAGTTGTGGGGGCTTATGTTACCCAACTATTGCTTCCGTTCACTGCTTTTGTAGATACACGTGTAGACCGAGTGCTTCTTAGCTCCCAAACGTTAGTTCTGTTTTTTAGAATCAGCCTCAATTCTTTTTAAAAATAAAGTTTGCTATTCACTTTCTAGTAACCCCAAATCTTCAAGGGAACAAAGTAGAGAATGAATAAATGAAGTTATTAAAAACAGATGAGTAAATTAAGCATTTATGGTTTTTACAGATCCAGAAACTATGACAGCAGCTTTTTAACTGAGACTAGGGCTTAAGAGTTAAATCACCCTCCTTCTGGAGTCAGTAGCAAAAAAAAAAAGTATTTGCTAGCAATTCTCAGGATGATTATTAATGCTTATAAACATGCGTTACCCTTTTAACTGGTCTGTTCTCCACATTCCTTCTCCTTATAGCCCAGAGCAGATTAGTCTTTACATTTCATTTTCATTGCAAGGCAAACATTCTTCCTGTCATTTAGGTGAAGGCTATTATCTGATGATCTAGCCTTCAAAGGCTCTTTGGAGGCCCAGAATAAGAGGCGGAGCTTCTCCCTTCTTTTCCCACCACACTCTCTTGCTTCTCTGTCTTCTATCAGCACTCACCGCCAGCCCTGTGGAAACCTACAGGACAAGAATAGGTGTCTTAGAAGGAAAGATCCTCCAAGTAAAAATTTTTTGTTACTGGTAGGATTGTTTATTATTTCTCCTTCATGTTGCTGTCTAGACTGGAGCAGAGACTGTTGGGAGCAGAAGCCATCATGTTGCTGTATAGACTGGAGCAGAGACTGTTGGGAGCAGAAGCCAAGGCTGTGCAGTAGAACAATCCCACTGGTTAGAGGAAGCAAAGGGTTGAAATGAAGCTGAGGAGGGGCTGCATTCTCATTTGTTCAGTGATCTTGTAAAATGTTTAAGACTCACACACATCTCTAAAACATTGTCTGATTTTCTAGATGTCCTATGACCCAACATATCTTCTTCAGAATCTTCCCCATTTGCCTGTTGCTCTTTTCCCCTGGGCAAAAAAACACCTGTTTGCTGTCTTTCAAGGCTAAGTCCAAGCTTTCTGCGAGCAGCCCCTAACCCCCACCCCAGCCCTCTTTCCAAGGGATGCATCCTGTACAAACTTCTGTCAGAGCACATTTCAATCAGGATATATTTCTCTGCCAACTTCTCAGCCTCCCACACTAGACTGTGAGCAACTCAGGGGCCTGGGACTGTCATCGTCTCTATCTTTAGTTAGCACAGTGCTCACATAATAATAATACTCCTAGATAATGGCTAAAGGAATTTTTTCACTTGAATAAAGCAAAGAAATAAATAGTCTGTGTTGGCATAAATGGAGACCATGTGTCATGTCAACATGTTGTGTTAATTTTAACTTTTCTAGGAGGCAACCAACTCTTGCATCTCTCTCCAACTCTTTAATTACAGGTCTGGCGGGAGTAGGGGCTAATGATTTGATGTTGACTCAACTTTGAGCATGATAGCGGTAGTGGTTGGCTAGATAGCAATTTGTAAACTGTACAGCCATTTGAGGTGTCATAACAGGAAGCCAACCGGAGTCAATGAATACTCTCCCAAAAGAAGTGTGGCTTTAGTCATTGCTCACTTACACTTTTATTCAAGGTTACGTTGTAATGATGAATGGAATTTTTGCCTCATTCTAGCGAATTCATTTTCTCTGTCTCCCAAATATCTGACTGTTGCCCTGTCTCATGTAATGTCAGGTTAAATTTAGCATTCATCACAATTATAATTACTTTTCCCTGTAATTTTTTTTGTCTGTTTTTCCCTTATTTGCGCATTCGACGTGGCTGGTGTCTACTAGGTTCACTTCCACCCTTAACAGCGCCTCAAGACATATTTGGTGAATGTGGTGTGAGCATAGTAATGTTCTTCATGGAGGGGCCACTGACTTTTCAAAGAGCCTGCAAGTTGTGTTTGTGTGGTTTTTCAAAACCTTGCATTAGAAGTCTTAATGATTTTGTACCATTTTGAAATTAACTGTCATGTAGTACCGCATTTCATAATTCTCTTACTATAGTGAAGAGGTGGAGGCCAAAACTTCTGTGTGGTAATATAAATAAGGAGAGAAAAATATGGCCTACATTTGCTATAGTAGAGAGAACTGAACTGAAAACAGGCCCGAGTTTTCAATGAAGTTACCTTGTGGTGGTATGACTTCTGGGCATACTCTAAGTGCTGCCTTCAACTACCCCAAGTAAACCCATCCACACTACCTGGGCATACTCATTTTTGGCCAGATTGCTCTGTCTACTAAATTGTATGATGTAGAGGTACCTTTTGGCCCATTTTTTTCTCAACTAAATGCTACTGATGAATAGAGGAGGGGATGTTTATAAAGTATGCTGAGGCAGCTGGGTGACATTGAATTACTATCCTAGGAATATTGAGGAGTGGTTATTTTTAGCTTTCACCTGAGCAAACATGACTCAGTTTGTTGACCTGAATCCATCCAGTACCTTTTTTAAATACACAAAGTCTGTTAATCCCTAGACCCACACTGGTTTCTAAGTAAGGGCTTCATTTCATGTACCTGTTAGTTGACTATAGCTTCCTCAAAGGTTGCAAATAATTTCAGCTTCTTCCACTTAAATCTGTTCTCTTACCATTAAATCTGTCTCACTTTAAAAAAATTTAATGACAGAAATTCAGCCTCTTTTGATTTTAGACACTGTTTTGTGATATATATCATCATAATTGTTACTACAATAGAATGAAAACACGTCCCGTAGGCAACCAGCTATCAGCGATAAGCTTTATTCTTTAGTTTACTTTCATGGGCGTTTGGCATAAAGGAGCACCTTGGAATTCACTTTTAATGGGAGTTGGAAGTTGTCTTGAGCTGCAAATACATCACTGGAGGAACATTTACTGTCGTGTTTGACTCTCAGAATTGCTGTTTATTTTCTCCAACAATACAACTATTTTGGCCTTTTGAGCACTCCTGGAAAAGTTGAAAATATTGAATTGTCTTCAAGTTTTTAAGTTATGCAAAGGTTTTTGAGTCTAGAGGGCTAATTTATTCACATGAAGGAAAATATTTGTGGTTCTCATAATGCAGCTTGAGATGCATTTGAAGTTTCTCCAAGTTCATTGCCATGATATTTATGAAAATATTAGTATTCTTGAAATTTTTTTCTTTATGCAAGGAACACTAGACTAATGAAAGAATGAAAATAATTCAGGCTGCTACAAAGGCAGCCGTTCACTGTGTCCATTAAAAATGCAGCCTTTGTGCCCGTGGAGTGTTCAGCTCCTCTGTTATTAAGTTTGGAATGCGGTTTTGGAGCTCAGCTGAGGAACTCAGCTGGTCATTTTTCATTTTGGTCTGAGGAAGGAGAGACTTGTTTTTCAAAAGGAAAAAAATGAAAAAAGGTTAGGTTCATTTTGGAAGAATAGAAGTTTTAAAATGTAGTAACTATTTTTTGCCGCAAATAGTCAGTTTGAGCATGTTAGCCAAAAATAGAATTCATGACTTTCGCCTCCCTGTTTATTTCTCCGACCACATTAAAAAGGATTCAGTTAAATGTGCCATTTGGTCTTTTTAATGTCAGTGGGCTAGTTAGCTGAGTCAGGATAACCAAAGTTTGGTTTTCATCTTTCTAATCATGGGCCAGATGTCTGATTTTAAATGAATTAGGTGTAAGATGTCTTTGGGCTACAGTTTTGAGTTTTAAAGAAAAACTTCCCTCATGTTGATTAATGCCGACTTCATGTCACATGTTCAGGATTCTACACAGAAGAACTTTTGGGTTTGGTAGTGCTGTAGTTTTGTATACATTTTATTAGGCATTTTCATAACTTTCTGCAAATGTAACATTTTACTACTCAAAATTTAGGATAGTTATTTAGGGATAGAAAGAAATGTACATCCTAGCATTAGAAATAAATATTAATAATACAAAATTTTGCCTCCTATGTGACTTTCTTCTCGCTTTTACACATTTCTCTAGTTTTCTGATCTCCATTAAATAAATGATCATTTCTGCTTCAGAAGTTCTGAAAGCATGATATAACAAGTATATTTACATAATTAAGCATATTTAAACCAGACACATAAAACATAATTGTAATGCTTTTCTTTCACTACTAACTTTTTATAAATTGATTTCAAAAACATATTATACTACCTGAACCCTTGAAGAAAACTATGGAAATTTTCAAAGAGATATAAAAACAAACCCTAGTTACTGGAGAAGCAATCACTGTTCTTGCATGGGAACACCAAAAGTTGAGAAAGGATGCTTATGCTGTCCACATTAATTTATAGATTTAGCATAATTTCACTGTAAGCCCAAGCAATAGGATATAAATTTGAAATGGATTGGGGAGAGGAGATGCAGTCTATCAGGTATTGATACACACCATCAAAATACAGAATTCAAAATAACGTGATGTTGGTCGGGCCATGAACTGACAGTCCAGTACAGGAAACAGGTCAGATTGCCCAGAAACATCGTTTGTAAATGAGGTGATTGTCATGACATAAATCAGTAAGAGAGTCTATTCAGTGGAGAATAATTTACATATTTAAAAAAAATAAAAAACTAGAACTTTATCCATCTCTTATATCAAAACAAATTCCAAAAGGATCATCTTTAAATATTTAAAAAATGATTTGTTAAAAGTAACTAGAAGTTACTAAATGTGCATTTTTGTTGAATTTGGAGATAAGGAAATTCTAAGGACAAAAGCATGGAAAAAAACAAAAGAGAGCTTTTATATAAAATTTCGATCTCTATGCTAAAATATGCTATAAACAAATATAGAGAGCAGATGGAATAATCGAGATAAATGACAAACAAAAAATATTAGGCAAAGAATTATTCTTATTTATAAGGTATGTTGGTAAATTAAATATGGTATATCATGTGCTTACTTTATAACTGCTAGTTGAACATTTTAATTATATAGAAAAGATTTATAATAGTTAATATTCACTTTATACTTTTAATGTGCTCAGGCACTGTTCTGAGTACTTTTCATGTAACCTGTTTAATGTACACAATGACTCAGAGAGGTGGGTGCTATCATTATTGCCATTTAGGAGATAGTAAAACTAATAACACAAACAGGTTTAGTAATTCACCCAAACTTCCCGGTGGGGATTAGTGGTGATACAACAAGAAGTGAAAGCCAGGATTTGACATCAGGTGAGTTGGCTCCAGAGCTTGTGTTATTTCCCACAGAGCTCCTCCAAGTGAATAGAGAGAAAAAGCTACAAAACTATGTATGGTATTATCCTGTTTTATAAAAATGTGTGTTAATATTAGTATGTATTTTTAAGGCCATACAATTCATGTATAATTTTTTATCTAATTATACCCTCATAGAAAAGACAGATAGTATTTTCATATTTTCCAACAGTAGTTACTTCCCTCTAGTGGGATTTTGGGTAAATGTTGTCTTGAACTTTGTAATTTCTATATTTTGCAGATTTTCCACTATAATCATAATCATTTTATAATCTCAAAATAGTGTTTTTTAATGTTACGTAGCTCAAATGTGATGCTTTCTCTGGAAATGAGTGGGTTGTGTTTTAGTGCACCTTTGAAGTATCAGTCCATGTTTGTGTTCCCACCTCTGATACGCATCACTCCAAGCGGGGACCTGAGGTTAACATAGTTCTTTTTCTCAATCAAAAGCAATATTGTAAGATTTAGAGTTAAGAATCTTAGGAACCTGCTACCTTGGTTGAATCTCAGAAACCAACTATCTTTTTTCTCAGATGAGCATCCTGAAGCTATTATAGATTTACCTACTTACCCAAGATTAACTGAGGGTAGGTTATTTAACCAGGCTCCAGACCCAGGTCTTTTAATTTCAAACACTGCTCCGCAAAGCACCAGAGCCCTCCAAGGTCACAGGCAAATGGAAACTGAAGTGTGATAGGTTTCTGTGACATTTCATTTTGGAGTGAGGAGGTAACTGAACCAAACAGGTTTACAGACATATTCTTCCAATAAATATCAGGGATTGACAACACAATGGGAAGGCTCCTGGGGGTGCTTTATGACACCTACGGAGGTCACTGAAGGATCCTCATGAAGAGTTGATCCCAAGTTATAGAAGGCAGTACCAAAAAATGCGAGAAAACAGTACTGGAAAGAATGTTAGCCAGAAATGAGCACTTCAGTGGTTGATTTTTCTAAAACAAAAACATTTTCTTTTCAGCTCCAGGTCCCACAACAGCAGTGTCCTACATGTCAGTGAAATGTGTGGATGTTCGTAAAAACCATCACAAGGCAAAATGGCTAATGCCTTGGGGACCCAACCAGTGCGACAAAATCCGAGACATCGAGGAAGCCATTCCAAGAGAAATAGAAGCCAATGACATTGTGTTTTCTGTCCACATTCCCCTCCCTGCCATGGAGATGAGTCCTTGGTTCCAATTCATGCTGTTTATTCTGCAGCTGGACATTGCATTCAAGCTGAACAACCAAATCAGTAAGTTCACTATCTCCTCTATCCTCCCTGCCTTAGAGAATCTCTCTCTTCAGGTCCTTTCAGAGCCAGTTCTAGAGCCAGTAAAATGGTAATATTAATAGCAGACAATTATTGATGGCTTACTAGTTATTAGGCACTTTTCTGAGTACTTCACTTATATTAACCCATTTCACCTTCCCTCCAATTTCTAGAGGTAGGTCTTTTATTTCATTTACAGTGAGAAAACTTGGATACCAGCAGGCTGCCTAAGGTCAGATGGCTGAAAAGTGGATGCACACTTGGGGGGCCTGGCTTCAGAGCCCTGCCCTAACCACCAGGAGTAGAAAGTATTACTTTTTCCCTTGCCTGGTCTAATGATTAAATTAACATAAGACATATTTATTAGTGAGAAAAAAATAATTTCATATGTACAGGAGACCCAAAGATACGAGATTCAAAGGCAAGTTGAGTAATTGAAGCTTAAATGCCATCCTGAGTTAAGGAATGGGAATGGGATAGAGGGGTAGAGCTTCAAAGGGGAGGGGGATAATTCTCAAGGTGATAAGAAAGCAGATATTTGGTAATTAAAAGTTTGCCCTGACGTGCAGGTAAGTCTTTCAAATAAAAATTTATCTCTCTGGTAAAGCTCCCTTTCTATTGCCAGACCCACTATCTAAATTCTTTTAGGTCATTAAGGGAGTAGTAAATTTTTTTCTTAAGTGTGTTGAGTTTTCATGGCCTTCAGCTCAAAATAATCCACATGCCGACATGACACTCCTTCACCAGTCTGGTGCCTCGAGGGAGCTCACCCTAGTAGAGTGATCTGAGGATTTCTGAAAGGTCCCATGTTTCTAAATGTCTTTTTCCACTGGGCTTTGAGGAAAGCCATTGCCTTAGAGAAGATCTCTATCAAAATGGGAACTTCAGCCCATGCTCACCCATTTTTCCACAAATGAGGTAATTTTTTTAGCTTGTGCAGTTGTGATTCAGGACTCTGAGAGCATGGAGCCTGCACACATTCTGTGAGAAGATCACTGGGTGATTTCTGGCAGGGAGATCTACCTGTGGCATCTGGGGCAACTCCAGGTTGAGAGAGAAAAAAGCATTTTTTACTGGAGAAGGATCAGGGTAAGAGGGGAAAAAAAGTATATTGAAGTCAGCTCTACCTGGGGTCTGTCCCTGGATTAAAGCACTTTTTCTATTGTAATTTTCCTGTGTTAGCAATAATTTTGATATATAATCATATCAATTTATTCTTTGTAGAAATTTAAACAGTGTCTTATCAAACACATTATACTGAGATAATTTTCTATAAGGCAGACTTTCCCCTCCCTGTTTATTTAACCTTGGACTCATTATCTCACAATGTTTTTGAGTGCCGACTGCTGCCAGGCAGTGTACCAATGGCTGGACATGCAAATGCAGATGAAGACACTGTCCTTCAAGTGGAAATGACTAGGAACGAACAATGAGCCATTACAGTAAAGTGTGCTAGATGCTGTGACTAAGGTATGCCCAGGAGGCTGAGGGACATGAAGGACAGGCTTCAGAGCAAGAAAAGGAAAGGTTGTCTCAGTGTGTGTGTGCATATGTGTCCATATATGTGAGCATATGTGTGTGCATGTACTGGTGAGCAGAGAGATATTTGAGGTGAGTATTAAAGAGTGGAAACCCTGACAAAGAGTTGGTGAGCAGAGTGGGTAAATAAAAGAGCATTATAGATAGAAGGAAGAAAGAACAGCTAATATGAAAAGTCCAGATTTGTATAACAGCCCAAAGCATTCAAGTGGTATTTCTCTTGTTTTGTTCTCTTGCATATTGACTTATTCATTGGTTTTGTAACTCATTCATTCATTCATTCCAACTTTAAATCCCGACCCTATGGTAAGCAATAGGTATTAAGGACAGAAGACTGAAAAAATGTTCTTGTAAGGGGTTAGGAAAGATGGTGGTGGGAGACAGATAAAACTACCAAAGAGAAAGGTAAGTGCATAACGAGAGGAATATGCAATGTTATGATATTATGATTTTTAAGAGATAGATATGTGATCATTTGGATGACTAAAGAATATTTCTCATGTATATTTAGTCTTGCTCCACAGTTCCTGACTCACAGCTCCCTCAAACACCTGGACTTTTCTGAGTGATAAAAACATTGGGAGTCTCTTTTGTTATATTTAGGCTCTTGCTCTCTTGGGTTTTGAAAATGCTTCAGAGTCATAAATGTAAAATGTGTGTCTTGTTCCACTACCAGTAAACTTATGTTAATGAGGTGACTTTTGGAACATACCTAAGGGTAGGGACAGGTTGTGAAGGAAACCAACCATCATTGGAGGGGTGAAAGTTCCAGTACCCTTGCCTCCCAATTTCTGGGGAGGGGAGAGGGCCTGGAGGTTGAATGAATCGCCCGTGGCCAGTGATTCAATCAACTGTGGCTATATAACGGAGTTGCCTCAGAAACCCAAAAGTGGGGGGTTCGGAGAGCTTCCAGGTTGGAGAACTAGAACACTTACATGTGCAAGGCCCCCAGCTCCACGAGGGATAGAAGCTCCTTTTTTTGCGACCTTGCTCCAGGTATCTCTTAATCTGGCTATTGATTCATTTCTTTTGTAATAAATCTGTAATCTAGTGAGTTCTGTGAGCTGTTCTAGCCAATTCACTGAAAACAACGAGGGGTTTATGGGAACCTCTGATTTATAGCCAGTTGGTCAGATGCTTGGGTGACAACCTGGGCTTATGATTGGCATCTGAAGTGGAGGGTGGTCTTGTGGGACTGAGCCCTTGATCTGTGGAATCTGATGCTCCTGGTAGTGTCAGACTTGGGTTGAATGGGTGGCCACCTTGCTGGTATTCAAGAATATTTGCTTGTGGGGACCCCCTCCCCCCACCACACACACATCCTAATTGGTGGTCAGAACCTATTGCTTACATACCTTAATAACTTTACAGATAAATTACTTCCCAGCAAACATTAATCCTAAATATCAAAATGCCTGTGTTGGTGATGCTTTCATAAAATATTTCTGTTCAGTATATATAAATGAAGTGAGAATGTGGATTCAAGCTCCAAAATATATTTTGCCTTCATCTAGAAAAAGATTTTACTGAAGATCCTTATCTTAAAAAAATTCTTAAATTTCTTGTAACCTGAGGTCCTGCACTTATAAGGGCACACTAAAAAATTAACGAGATAGATAACTAACAGCTCTGTCAGTAAGTGTGTAAAATAACTAAAATCCTAGATCCTCAAGAAAATCAGATTATAAAAATAGTTTTTATGAGCAGGGGCAGTTTGTTGATGCCATTAACTTTAATATGAGAAGGTTATAGCCCTGGCTGGCGTAGCTCAGTGGATTGAGCGTGGGCCTGAGAATCCAAGGATCACGGTTCGATCCCTAGTCAGGGCACATGCCTGGGTTGCAAGCCAGTTCCCAGCAGGGGATGCACGAGAGGCAACTATACATTGATATTTCTCTCCCTCTCTCCTTTCCCTCTAAAGATCAGTAAATTAAAAAATCTTTAATATGAGAAGGTTACATGTTGCATTTGTGAAAATATGTTCTTCCTTAAATTTATTCTCTCTACTTTTATTTGTGGACAGTGAAAAAGGCATTGATTAAGGAGTAATGGTACATCTTTGCCCATTGGTAGAGATATGTACCTACATGTAATTTAATGATAATATTTGTGAGACATGATAGGTTTTCCTGTAACCCTTCTATTAGGAATGCATGAGATGCCTGTCCACTTTTTATATTTTATCATTGTTTGGATGCATTTCTGAGAGTAATAAATGGGACACAAAAAAGAGACTCGGAGTATGTGAGAAAGATCCTATTATATGTGGATGACTTTCTATTTATCAAAGATTCAGCTGTAGCAATATTGCCTCCAATGTAAAGAGAAGTCAGGACCAATCCTATTTTTTCTTTAAGCTTTCCTAGGTAGCCTATGAAATGAATTTCAGATTACAAATAGTGAAGAGATTTTGCATTTGGACTATGAAATTAATGTTGGGATTTCCAATACATATGGTCAGAGTTTTCACCAAGGTCTTTAAGGACTCCTTATTTCCAAGAGAATACCAATTTTTTTTAAAGACAGGTTGATGTGTTTTTTTTTTAAGACTGGGTTTTTCAGGATGTTAAGAAGTATGTCCAAGGACGTAAGACTTTCCTTTTACCAGAAAAGTCCCTCATCAAGTATGAGTATATTTTAGCTTATAGCTCAGAGGAGCGAAAGGCAGAAATTTACCCTGGCTGTGCGGCTGAAACAGGGAACCACCCGGAAACCCTAAGCAGGTAAAAGCCGAGAGTCTCCAGTTTCCTGGGACCAAGTGGACATTTTCGCAGGAAGCACCTCTAGGTACAGCCACATCTGCTCTCCCTCCTCCTCATTGAAATGGAGGCCCCAGGAGCTCACAGCCTGTTGTCTGTCCCATTTGCTAATGAATCACCAGAGCACCTGTGCCTGGCACAGATCTGTCCCATGCATGTGTCTGTTTAATGGGTGAATATATCCAGCCATGTACTGCCACAGCTGATGAGGGCAGCTGGATATTGCAGGCCTTGACTCTGCCCCTCTGAGTGGCATTTGTGTTGCCAAATCATCGGGGTACCCTGCACTCCAGATGACCAGGGAAAACCCCCATCAAAACCCAAGTGGGTGTGGAACTGCTTCACGACATCGAGCAAGTGCCCAGCACCTGGGCTGCTCAGGTGTGGATCATCTCTGCCCTCTTCCAGGACTGCAGCATTGTTGCAGGGATCAAGAGGGTCCTAGTGGGTGTCTCAGCTGCCTGGATTAGGGATCCCTTTCCTCTAAGTGTGGTCCAGGCTGGAAGAATGAGTCCCAGGTTAGCGGGGGCAAAGGGCTGGGAGCATCCTTACTGGAACCTCCATCTTTGGGCTCATAGTGAGTGGGGAAGGTCGCCTCTTTGCAGAACCTGACATAGGCTAGTCCTTGTTGAACTCATCAAAGAGGTCACTGCTCTGCAGTTCTGAAAAATCACATTGAAAATATTCTGCTGTTGTTCTTATCCCATAGGGTAAATCGAACTTATCAATACTATACGAGGAAGCAAGCTTTTTAAAATCAGCTGCATGAAGAAAAGGGTAAAACTGATGAAACCTCAGGAGAGAGGCAAAAGCTGGCTTTGAAGATAAGACTGGATCTATTCCTTAGTTTCACTTCCACAGCTGGTACCCAATAGACATTTGCTGCACATAATACACAATGCAGCATGTAATAGAGGAAGACAGCACTCAGGAATCTGGCCACAAGGTACCCTCCCATGGCCTGCCCACCTCACTTACAGGTAGCCAGAACAAGTAGAATAGGAGAGCATTTGTATTCGGACTGTCCTTTAGCATGGTTCTGAGCTCATCACGGCTACACAATAATAATCCACTGGTCTTTGTTTCATTCCAGTCCTCTCTGATCTCTGTGGTTTTCAATTCCTGGACCACCTCCCCTGGATGGCAGTGCACTGGCCTAGGTGTCCACTATTTTCCACAATGGCTTCACCAGTCTGCATTCCCACCAACAATGTACTAGGATTCCCTTTTCTCCACATCCTCACCAACACTTGTTCTTTGTTGATTTGTTAATGATGGCCATTCTGACCAGTATGAGGTGGTATCTCATTATGGTTTTAATTTACATCTCTCTAATGGCTAGTGATGTTGAGCATCCTTTCATATGCCTATGTGCCCTCTATATTTTCTCCTTGGAGAAGTGTCTATTCAGGTCCTTTGCCAATTTTTTTAATTGAGTTGTTTGTCTTCCTGGTATGGAGTCATGTGAGTTCTTTATATATTTTGGAGATCAAGCCCTTGTCTGAGGTATCTTTGGCAAATATGTTTTCACATATGGTTAGTTCCCTTTTCATTTTGATGATGTTTTCTTTGGCCATGAAGAAGCTTTTTAATTTGATGAAGTCCCATTTATTTGTTTTTTCCTTTGTTTCCCTCGCCCTAGAGGATATATCAGTGAAAATATTGCTATGTGGAATATCTAAAGTTTTCCTGCCTGTGTTTTCCTCTAGGACTTTCATGGTGTCTTGGCTTATGTTTAAAAGTCTTTTATCCATTTTGAGTTTATTCTGGTGTATGGTGTAAGTTGGTGATCTAGTTTCATTTTTTTTGCACGTAGCTGTCCAGTTCTCCCACACCATTTGTTGAAGAGGCTATTTTCACTCCATTTTATGCTCCTGCCCCCTTTGTTAAATATTAATTGAGAGACATTTCTGGGCTCTCTATTCTGTTCCATTGATCTATGTGTCTATTCCTATGCTAGTACCAGACCTGTTTTGATTACAGTGGCCCTGTAATGTAATTTGATATCAGGTATTGTGAACCCTGCTACTTGGTTCTTCTTTCTCAAGATTGCTGAGGCTATTTGGGTCATTTTTGGTTCCATATAAAGTTTTGAAATATTTGTTCTAAATCTGTGAAATATGTCATTGGTATTTTAATAGGGATTGCACCAAATGTGTAGATTGTTTTAGGTAATACCGACATTTTAATGATGTAAATTCTTCCAGTTCTTCAACGTGATATATGCTTCCATTTATTTGTGTCTTCCTTAATTTTTTCAGTGTTGTGTAGTTTTCCAAGTACAGGTCTTTTACCTTCTTGGTTAAGTTTATTCCTAGCTAATTTTTCTCTTTGCTATAGTAAATGGGATTTTTTCCCTTAGTTTCTGTTCATGATATTTCATTGTTGGTGTACAAAACATCTTTGATTTCTGAATATTGACTTCATATCCCACTATTTTGCCAAATTCACTTATTAGGTCAAGCCGTTTTTTGATGGAGTATAGGGTTTTTTATGTACACTATCATGATGTCTGCAAATAATGACAGTTTTACTTTCTCCTTTCCGATTTGGATGCCTTTTATTTAATACTTTTTCTTGTATGATCACTGTGACTAGAACCTCCAGTACTATTTTGAATAAAACTGGTGAAAGGGGACACCCTTGTCTTGTTCCTGATCTTAGAGGGAAGCTTTCAGTTTTTTCCCATTGAATATGCTGTTGGTTGTAGGCTTCTTGTATATGGCCTTTATTACGTTAAGGTGTGCTCCCTCTATTACAGCTTTGCTGGGTGTTTTTATCATAAATGGGTGCTGCACTTTATCAAATTCTTTTTCTGCATCTATTGATATGATCATGTGATGTTTGTCTTTCATTTCATTTATGTGATGTATTACGTTTATTGATTTGTGAATATTATACCATCTTTACATCCCTGGGATGAATCCCACTTGATCATGGTGTATGATCTTTTTAATGTATTGCTGAGTCCTGTTTGCCAATATTTTGTTGAGGATTTTAGCATCTATGTTCATCAGTGATATTGGCCTGTAGTTTTCTTTCTTTGTTATGTCTTTACCTGGTTTTGGAATTAGAATGATAGTGGACTCATAAAAAGAGCTTGGGAGTCTTCCCTCTTCTTAAATTTTTTGGAATAGTTCGAGAATGATAGGAGTTAACTCTTTCCTAAATATTTGGAAAATTCAACTGTGACACCCTCTGGTCCAGGGCTTTTGTATGCCAAGAGGTTTTTTTGATTATTGCTTTAATTTCACTAGTTGTTAATCACTTTTTTCAGGCCTTCTGCTTCTTCTTGATTCAGTTTTGGGAGAGCATATGTTTCTAGAAATTTGTCCGTTTTGCCCAGGTTGTCCAATTTTTTGGCGTGTAGTTGTTTCTAGTAACTTCTTACAATCCTTTGTATTTCTGTGGTATTTGTTGTAATTTCACCTTTTTTATTTCTGATTTTATTCATTTGGGTCCTCTTTTTTTTTTTTCTTGATGAGTCTGGTTAAAATGTTGTCAATTTTGTTTATCGTTTCAAAGAACCAGCTCCTGGATTTATTGATCTTTTGAATTGTTCTTTTAGTCTCTATGTCATTTAATCCTGCTTGATCTAGAATATTTCCTTCTACTTGCTCTGGGCTTTTTTTTTTTTTTTTTTTTTATTGATTATGCTGTTACAGTTGTTCTATTCCCCCTTTATTCCCCTCCACCCTACCCCACCATCACCCCCCCTTTAGTTTATGACCATGTGTCTCAAGTCCTTTAGATTCTATATTTCCCATGCTATTCTTGCCCCCCCATCTATTTTCTATCTACTGTCTATGCTACTTATTTTCTGTACCTTCTCCCCCCTTCTCCTCCTCCCACTCACCCCTGTTGCTAACCCTCCTTGAGATCTTCATTTCTATGTTTCCACTCCTGATCTAGCTGTCCTTTTAGTTTGCTTTTGTTTTAGGTGTGGTTGTTAATAACTGTGAGTTTGTTGTCCTTTCACTGTTCATGTTTCTTTAACTTCTTTTTCTTAGATAAGTCCCTTTAACATTTCATATAATAAGGGCTTGGTGATGATGAACTCCTTGAATTTGATCTTATCTGAGAAGCACCTTATCTGTCCTTCCATTTTAAATGAAAGTTTTGCTGGATAGAGCAATCTTGGTTGTAGGTCTTTAGATTTCATGACTTGGAATACCTCTTTCCAGCCCCTTCTTGCCTATAAGGTCTCTTTTGAGAAATCCGCTGACAGTCTGATGGGGACTCCTTTGTAGGTGACTGTCCCCTTATCTCTTGCTGCTTCTAGGATTCTCTCCTTCATTTTAATCTTGGCTAATGTAATGATGATGTGCCTTGGTGTGTTCCTTCTTGAGTCCAACTTCTTTGGGACTCTCTGAGCTTCCTGGATTTCCTGGAAGTCTATTTCCTTTGCCAGATTGGGGAAATTCTCCTTTATTATTTGTTCAAATAAGTTTTCCACTGGTGGCTGTGCCTTTCCCCCTTCTGGTACCCCTATAATTCAGATGTTGGAGCGTTTAAAGATGTTCTGGAGGTTCCTAAGACTCTCCTCATTTCTTTGAATTCTTGCTTCTTGACTCTTTCTGTTTGGCCATTATTTGCTTTCTTCTGGTCCACTCCATTGATTTGAGTCCCAGTTTCCTTTTCATTGCTATTGGTGTCCTGTGCAATTCCCTTCATTTCAATTAGTTTCGCCTTCATATATTTGTCTAATTTGTCAGTATAATCAACCAGTTCTGTGAGGATCCTGATCACCAATGTTTTAAACTGTGCGTCTATGAGTTTTGCTATTTCTTCATCGCTTAGATTTATTGGCTCTGGGGCTCTGAGATCCTCCTGTGCCATTCTTGGTCTGTTCGGGCCCTTTAAGTGTGAGAAGCGACGCCTTGGATTCCCAGGTCGCTGGGTTGTGACGCTGTATGTGGGGGCATGGCCAGAGCGGGGAAATGGCGACCCCCTCTGCCGCTTCTCACAGCTGGGTGCGGAGGAGCAGTGCCTTAGGTGGTTCACCTGGGCCGGGCCACTCAGAGTCGCTGGGTTATGATGCTGTATGTGGAGGTGGGGTCAGAGCAGGGAAATGGCGGAGCCCTCCACTGCCGCTTGCCGTGGGGACCTACCGGCCCAGTCCAACCGCCCACTCCCTCGCCTGTCCACCCTCGCACAAATGCGCGACCTCAGTCAACACGCAGCCCCGGGCCCGGCTGTCTCCCCCGCGGTCCCTCGCCTGTTTGCTCGCTGGGTCGCTCACTAGGTCTGACCCTGCGCCTGGATTCCGCCAGCCTGAGTGTGTCTGGCCGAGTCCTCCTGTGCAACCCTGCTCCGCCAGCCGCTGGTTTCGCCCCTTACCGGTCAGGCTGAAGAATTTGTTGTTAATGGACTTCCGAAAAGTTCAATTTTCCGTGTTCTGGCTGTGTTTTCTGTTGCTAATATTTAGTTTTCTCTAATCTTGGTTGTGTGAGAAGGCATGGCACATCCACCTATGCCTCCATCTTGGCGGAAGTCCCCTCGCTCTGGGCTTTGTTTATTGTTGTCAGTTCAATGTTTAAATGGCGATAGTTTTAAAATAATGGTCTACAAGATCTGGGGGGAAAGGCCAACTGAATAGAATCCTGAGACTTAGAGATGCCTAGAAACAAGGGTAATGAACTTTTCAGTGAATACCAGTTACAAATTCTGAGCAGACCTGTCTGGAAATCTGTGATTGGGTCTGTGATGATTTTTTTTGAACATTTCAGAGGCATGGAATTAATCTGTTTCTCAAGGCACAAATGTAGAGTTTCTGTAGAATTGTAAAGGATATAAGAGTTTAGTTTTTAATTCCAAAAAGTTAGGACATGGAGGGAGAGTGAGGAGACTGAAAAGCATGTCAGAAAAATGTCAGCCTGAACGTCTGGTGTCTGGATATATGGTTAATCATTGGGAGAAATGAATGCTTATCTGTGTGATGGGTTTGGACTTTTCTATAACACCAAATTGTGTATTTGGAGATAAATATCCTCTAGAGTGTGTATATCATTTTTTAAAACAGTATTGTCAGTCACTCAGTGTATGTATGTCTTAGTGAAATGCAGGTTTCGGTTGGCTCATATGGTGCCCACTGGTAATGGAATGTCACTCTCCTGATTACAACTGCAAGTCACATACTTAGCATAACTTCAGATGCTCTGTGGGGCTCCTTTTGAGGAACTTGGGTGCAAAGATCAAAGACAGAGGTTTTCTTTCTGTCTTTTTTTTTTTGACATGTCTTAACCTAGCTTTCAAATGTACAGGCTGTTGAAATATAAGCACTGAGATTCATTGGCAGAAAGCCCCAAGATGGATTACTCTGAGTAGTAAATCCAGGATTTTCAGAGGTCTAAAAATCCCTTCGGCTAAAGAAATACTGGTGAATGGTATGCAGTAGGGAAAACCAGTGCGTCTGTTCTGTTCCTAGGTAATGAAGTTGTTGTTTTGCCTTGAGGCCTGTGCTGTACTCTATGGTTGAATGTTTTCTTACTTGCCTGTCTCATTATTGCAAATGACTACATAAAATGATGGAATTAAATATTTCTATAGCTGACAAGTGATTTTTCTTTTCTCAACCTGAAAACATTTCTGTAAAACTTATTTCTAGTAAAAAAGCAAAGGACATAATCAGAATGTTAGATGTTAAAGGACATATTCAAGTTAGATGGCTGAGTGTCCTGGGAGAAAATTGCCTAACTTTTTATGAAGTTGTTGTGCTCTTCCATTTGGGCACCTATTATGGATGTTAAGTAGACAGTACATGAAAACAATTAGAGTAAAGGAACAATCTGTGAACTGTAAAAAATAAGCTATCAGGTTATCCCAAATTATTAGGGGTGAATTTATAGAAGGAGGACATTCAGGGAATCCTTCTGCACACTTACCGTTGGCCATCAGTAAAAGTCGTGGTTCTGAATTTTATTTTCAGATGTTTCTTGGGAAGGGGTCACGGAGAGGTGAATGGGGCAGAATCGTCCATACGCCACAGGTCTACAGCGTGGTGGAACAGACCATTGGTAATACGCTGTTCAAACAACTGGAATTTCATGCTTCACCAGATAATCTCTTTAACAAAATATGTGGAATCAACTACAGAGATATAAATTCTACCATTCTACTTCCCCCCTAACAGAGACCTTTGATTTGTGACCGTGTTACAGTCTCTGTTGATGAGAAAAACATTTCTGATTAGATATGTTTCATTGCAGGCTCAAGCCAACAAGATTTTCAAAGTTACTTTTTACTTTTTTTTTTTGCTTTCTTTTTTTTTAAAATTAATTTTATTTAGTTATTTTTCAAGTACAGTTTTTTGTCTATTTTTCCCATCCCAGCCTCCCTCGCCCCTTGCTCCCCACCTCCCTCCCATTTCCACCCCCCTTAGTTCTCGTCCCTGTGTCCTTCCTATTTGTTCCTCCAAATCCCTCCCCCTTTTTCCTCTTAACTTCCCTTCCTTCTCCCCTCTGGTCACTGTCCCCTTGTTCTCTATTTCTGTGTCTTTGTTTTTTTTTCTGCTTGCTTGTTTATTTTGTTGTTTAGCTTCCTGTTAAAGGTGAGAAACTTTTTACTTTTTTTTTTACCTACCTCAGTCAAAGTCAGTGTGAGCAAAAATAAAAACTTCAAATTTTCCTTCTACCCTCATACTTCTCCCCTTCAAAAAAAAAAAGAGAAGCCAAACAAATTTTTTAAAGAACCTTAACATACACCAGAAAGATCCAGAAGACAAAGAAAGTGGGGTTTGTGGTAGTGAATAAAGGCAGAGAAGTCGTCAGTATTCCAGGTGGGTTTACATGGCTAGTCCTCTTTCTAAGGGAGTCATGTGCCCCCTTCAAATGCAGGCTAGAATCTCGAATTTACTAGTATGAATCAGTCTTACCTATTGACCTAGAATGGAAAGAAACTAAAATCTTGGGAGTATACTATATTTTGATGATTAACTCAGAATGGTAAAGATTAGGGACATCATGTTTGTTTACTCAGACTCATGGATTATCTTTTCCTTTGAGGAACTCTTTAGGCACAACTTTGGAATTAATTATTGTGAACATGTTTAGGTTGGCAGGAGCGTGGGAACCTTTGCCTTTGTTTTATTTGTTTCATGTGATGATTGGTAAGCCCGTTGCTTGGACAGCATTACTATAAATCTGCCTGGATCTCTCTGTCTGGCTCGGTGTTTTTGTGTTGTGTATTTGCAAATTAAAAAATCCAATCCAGAAACAGAACTGGGCTCCTCCAAAACTTTCCCAGGATTTTTTTGAAATTAGTGTTTATAAGTTTACTACATCCAGGCCCTCCCACCCCCTTCTAGTTGTCCATTGCCTCACTGGTCAGTTTCACATTGGAAAGTAGGTCCTATTGGCTTGATTTCTAGTCTTAAAACATGCATCTATGGTGCTGAATAATTTGCAGTAATTGTCAGTCGACATTAACTGTGTAATTGCAGACTGTGACCCCTGGAAGCAACATTAGAGTATCGCTGGTCTAATCTTTGACCAAGAGACTATGGGGAGATTTTAAGGACCAAGTGAGCCTCTGATATGCTATGTAAAACTTTAGTTGTAGATACTTATGTGAATTTTTGGAGTGAGAGGGTTTGGGGTTTTGTCAGGTCAAATAAGTGCTTGACCCCTCAAATGTTAAAGACCAGTCCTTTAATTTACCAGATGCAGCAAGCTTATAACAAGTGGTGCGTGCCCACGGTAGCACAGCCGGCTGGAGGCACAGCAAGATCTCCTCATTGTCTCTCAGCCATGTGGGCAGGCGGATGGTACGTAGCAGCAAGTACACTAGACTATACAGGTCAGTGAGCCTTCTACTGAACAGCAGCCTCTAATTTTTGGACAGAATTTATTCAGGTCTTTCTAAAATGGTATATTTTCCTATTAAAAAAAAATCTCCCAATCTGTATGTACTTGAGAGAATGTGCTGGAGTCTCGAACCTAGACTGCGAGGTAAGCAGAACCTGTTTATAGTGCCACAGCTGCAGATCACCCACATGTCTCATTTCCTGCTCTGAGTTTAGAATGTAAATGAGGAGATTCTCTTTGCATCCATAACAGGTATAATCCTGGTTACTAAAAAGTCTGGTGACATCAATGAGAAATGTGAACAGCAAAGCAGCCAGCAGCAGGGGCAGATTCCTGGATAATGGCCCCAATGTACATAAGGTGTTTTTACCTCTTTTTCTAACTTTGGGTTTTCTTATTACTATGTAAATGTAGTCAGTCTTCACACAGCTAATGTGAGGTTATTTAATGGGGAACCATACTCTTATTTTGTGGAACCTAAGAATATATTAAAAGTAGGATTGTTTTCTGGGTTATGCTTTCCAAAGCAAAAGAAAGTGAGATGGAGGAAGGAGGACCCTTTGTTAAATACGGCAGAATTCTACTCTCAGAAGTGCTGGGGACGCTACATTGGAAAAAAACAGTTCTTTCAACATCTACTTACTGTCTACACACTGATTCTAGAAATGATCCCAGTTCTTCTTTGGCTCTAGTAAGTTAATGTTAATGGAAGAGGTAGAAATCCTTTAAAGGAAGAAGAGGTTCTGGTTTTGTAAATTATTCTGCTCCAGATTGTTTCCTAAAATAATTGTCGAATGAATCTATCTTCCCTGCCTTACTGGTTATTCATACTAGGACTACAAAGGAAATCCCAGGCCTGACCTAACAAGCAAAATTATGCCTTCTTTAAAAGTAAACTTTGGGGAAAGATTGAAAATATTTAAATTTAGTATCTTAAAAAAAGTTGCTGTCCCATAGAAAGGAGTTCTAATAACTAGAGTTGTTCAGCAATGAAAAGCCTGTGTCTTCAAGTATCAAGCAGACTGTCGCTGGTAGTAATCAAGCAGAAGCTGTGTGGTGGAGGAGGAGGGATCATACTGATGATGACCACTGTGGTAACTTGCCTTTACCAAGTACTTTTGTATCAGAGATGCTGGTAGTTGTCTTTGCTGCCAGGTATTTGCTTTGGCTTCACACTATTTTCTTGCAGAACTTGCCTATCTTGGGTTCCCATGATGCCCACTGACTGGGCAGCTGGCCACATGATCAGTCCCCTAGGCTCAGATGATTGAATTAGGATGGGCCCTTGACACAAGAGGGAATAATCAGATTTTTTTTCTCTCTCTCTCTTTATTTTTTGAAATTGGGGTTTGATCTTTCTAGGCCCATCTTCATTAGCACTTACACTGGAAAGTCCTGAGGGCTGTGTGGGCAGCCATCATTCACTGCATGTGTGGAGAAGCAGACAAAGTTGGCTGAAACCAGATGCAAAGAGAAAGTGGAGGTGAAGGACAATGGGGTGGAACAATGAGGTGTAATTATGATCACTGCAAGGGATGACTTTCTTCCTGGCAGATTTCTCTTCCTGGTTCTGGTCCCTCAAGCTTGTCAGAACTTTCTGTCCTTGGGTTCCTTGAGATACCTTTGTGTCCCCCCAGATAATTTGTGCTTAAGCTAGCGTGGGTAAAATCTTGTTACTTGCAACCAAATCATCTCTGATTAAAAAAACTTTACTTTCATTTCATCTGATCATCTCAACTATTCTCCCTGACAGAATGAGGAAACTGAGGATAAGAGAGGTTCATGGATTTGGCCAGAGTCTCCCAGCTGGGAAATAGGGGGTTATAAAGTCAGAGTGATCTTGTGGCTGCAGTGCCTGGATTCCACCACGAGTCTCTCAACAATGCTGTGGATTCTTGTTTTGAGTAGGAAATTGTACTAGATGAGCCGCAAAGTCCTGGCTACTGTAACTTTTTTGCATAGAGTCTGTGACTCACTGAAGATTCTTTGGCTCCATTAAGTCCTGTGAGTATCCCTTCAGCTTTGTAAATAGGTGACTACAGAGGCCCTCAAGTGGGAACCATTTCAGAAGATGCCTCTGTCGGGATGGACACCCCTTTGTTAGTGGGTGAGCTTAGTGTTGAACTGAGTGAGTTTTCTTGTATTTTATTTTGTTACGTGTTACCATGTGTTCATTTCTAGTCCTTGGGTAGGCAGACAGGGTTGCTGTACTGGAAGTGTATTTTTAGTCTGACATTAAAAAATGTATCATAGACACCAACACAGGAAGCAGTTTTTAGGTGAGTCAGTGTATAAATAACCAAAGGGTTTTCATAAAGGGATAGGAGATCTTTTAATTTAACAGTCCAGCTTCTGAGCCTTCCTTCCCAACTTCCTTCACTCATTCAGTAGTCATTTCTGGGGCTTCTACTATGTGATGGCATTTTTTTAACTTAGGATTTAAGATACAAAGATAAGTCCTCCTTCATAATACAGTTTTAAAAATAATTATGGCCCCCTCTGTGTTTACTCCTCTTTATTCTGCAAGACTGAACTTTGAGGTCTGAGACTGCATCTTGCTCATTTTTGTGTCTCCATACTTAGCACAGGTCCAGGCACAGTAAACACTCAAGATGTACTCAAAATAATTAGTTAGGAGCACACAGTCTAGTTCAGAGGTAAAGAAACAAAAATTACAGCAATGTGTTCAATGCTGAGTGCCCAAAGTATTCCATGAACACAGAAGAGGAGATGATTAACTCACTGAGAAGGTAATTTTTAAAGAGTCTTTATGGGTGGAGGCTTAAAGGGGATGGTAGAATTTGTTACAGTCTACTCTCTGATGACAAGGAAGTGTCCAAAAGCAGCCTCATTCTTAAAAATTTATTAACTGATTTTAGAGAAGAATATGTGCCCTGATGGGGATCAAACCAGCAACCTTGGCATATTGGGACGATGCTCTAACCAACTGAGCTACCCAGCCAGGGCCAAAGGCAGACTCATTTTGTTACATAAAACCAAAGTGTTTGGCCTGGATCCCTAACCTTCCACTTACAAATGATGTGGCCTTTGGTAAGTTTCTGAACTTCCTTGCACTTTTCTTCATCTACAGCAGCAGTTTTCACCTGGCGTGCCACGAGAATTTTTAAAACATGCACTGCCTGACTATTCAGTCAGGGGCACTTCTCTCTTTCCATCAGACCGTCAAATAAAAAGAAAAAAATAACAGCCAACACAACATTAGTCATCCGGTGTGAATGAATCAAATTATACCTATTTTTTTTGTAAGACAGTAAAAATATATTTTTTGGTGTGCCACAGAATTTTAGTAATCAGTGTATGTGTGCCATGAGATGAAAAATGCCAAAAATAGTTCATCTATAAAATACAGATAATAGTCATACCACCATCCTTAAAGGATTGTTTTAAGGATTAAACTGGAATACATATGACGCTAAGTGCTCGGTACATAATAAACACTCAATAAAAGTGAGTTATTATTATCCTTGCACTTGAGCAGAGAAGAGGAATGTGAGTTCTGGAGAGAATGTAGAATTTCAGAAAGGGAAACAATAGGGCAGAGCGTGCAAAACAAGGACCCAGGTGGATGCTGCCACCAGCCTTTTATGACTTTAGGACACAAGCTCTTAACTTTAGATCAAGGATCTCAGCCTTGGGAGGAAATGTGCAAAGGCCCCATTCACACAGACTGTGTTCATATTTCTACAGGAGTCCTGAAAGTCATCCATGGAATTCAGAGGTTTGTGAATCTGAAGGGAAGAGCTCCCAATTCTTGGTAAAGGTAGACCCCCTCAATGCCAACTACCATACTGATCAGCACTTTTCAAAGGTGGAGAATACCCTTTTAAGATAGGAGTATTCCAAAATACTTTAACGTGTATTTTAAAATACACGTTAGATAAGAATAATAATTCAGGAATAGAATAATAATTCAGGATGGAAGCAGAGGGATATGGAAGACAATCTTAAACAATGAGTGACTTCTCCAAGGGCACCTGGTTTGCAGGTAAGAAAGTTAGGACTAACACCCATATTTTTCCACTGTGAAATACCATGTTATATGCAAAGGACTGTAACCCCATTTGCTAGGCTGTGGAAGAGTTTCATATTGGAGAGAAAATTAAGCTCCTAAAAGACAGAGGGGTCAGTTGGTGAGTTGCCTTGATGACCAGACGAAGAGAATTGGAGTGTGATCCTTCAGAAAAGGAACTGAAAAATCACGTGTCTAGTGCTGAAATAAAATGTGGGATTCGGGATTTGAGACTCATAGCTTGTCCTTTGAATTATAGAGCAGCTAGAAATCTCATTTCTTTCTTTACTTCTTTCTTTCTTTTTTTTTTCCATCTGGGCTTCTTGCCTGGTGGTATTCCCGACAGGAGGGCATCTGTGAACATTTTAATGGGAGAAGTCATGAAGCTGGGTTAGGGCTGGGTTCGCACAAGGCAGGCTTCGCAGGCAGGTAAAATCTGACTCCCCTTTTGCTTTTCAGTCGCAGACACAGCCATCGCTGCCACCGCCAGCTGAGTGACTCGGAATCTAGGGGTTGCCAGTAATTGTGGGTTTAAGTCACAGAGGAAAAAGATAAGAGGCTAGCAAGGCTGGTTTTTCCACAATTAAATGCTGCCTCTCAGGCTTCTCTGCCAGCAGGAATCCAGGAGGTCAGGAACCACCAGCCATATTATTTTTCTCCCTGGCTGCCTGCTCACATTTGTGTCCCCTCCTCATTCATGGGAACTAAGAAAAGGTGGGTTGGAAATAAAAAGCTTGTTCTAGCCTACTTTTTCCTTTAGGAAACTTGTCAGAAACAAAGCTTTCCCATGAAACAGCCGTGATCTCTTCTGGTAGCTGGCTTTTCCTGCCAGCAGGCAACACAAAGGTATTTTGCAGGGAGGGGGAAAACCATTATTGAAATGCTCTATTGTCCTCTTAAAAATTAGGACTGTTTTTTTCCTCCCCCACTGCCATGTACTCTGGTATTTTTGTAACTGTTGCTGTTTATTTGCTTATTTTACTTTTTTGAATGGGTTTTAGAGACAGAGAGGAAAGGAAAGAGAAAGAAACATTGATTTGTTGTTCCACTTATTGATGCATTCATTGGTTGATTTTTCGTATGTGCCCCAACGGGGTCCCACCTGCAACCTTGGTGTATGGGGTGGATGCTCTGAACAACTGAACTACCTAGCTGGCCAGAACCTATTTGCCACTGTTTAACTCTTAATTAGTCAAACTCAAGTTTTTATCCCGTATCACTCCAATTCTACTGTAAGTGCCCAGAGGGCCGGAGTTGTTTTATTGTTTCTTTTTGCCATAATGCTTCAAGTGTAGAAGGCAGTTAAATAGCTGGTGGCCGTTTAGATCTCTACATTCATGAATTGTTAGAACTAGAAGGACCTTAGTCATCATATGATTCAACTCAGTATTTAAAGAAATAATGTAATACATAAAGCAGCTTACTCAAACCGTACAGCTAATTAGTGGCTTTCCTAGAGCAAGACACAGGTCTCCTAATGTGTGACAATGGAAAAGAACTTGAGCTGTGGAGTCTGGTAAACCCGGGCCTATGTTTTACCTCCTCCCACACCAGCAGTGTGACTGCGGGCCTCAGTGTCCTCATTTTGAGCTTATAGAATGCTCGTTTCTATCTGACTGGCATCTCTGCATGGCTGAAAATGTCTGCACATAGTAGGCACTCAAAATAGGAGGTTTTAAGGATCATTGTTCTATTTTTAAAATACAGGATCCTCTTTATGAGACTCACATTTCTACGGTCGTTTCAATGTTAGCAAATGTAGCCCTGTTGCTTTTGGTGAGAACTTAGAAAGGAGAGCAGGCTAACAGGCCCTTAGGAAGATGCAGCTTATCATGCACTAGAAATAGTACCTGGTCCCACCAACAGACAAAAAAGGGCCACTGACACAGGGCCTTTTCCCTTCTCCTGTCACCCCTCAAAGTAAGGGAGTCGTGTTGGTTTGTCCAGCCGTTCGTAATGGAGTGCCTGCCGTGCTGAGAAAGAGGCTAGCGATGTGGTGAGGTGGGGAGTGGGGGACATGAACAAGCCCACGGGCCCATCGTGCTTCAGAAGTGATAGGAGCCTAAATGATCACAATGCATGTGATGACAGAAGGGGACGCCGTTGGCTGAGGGAGGACACCACCCAGAGTTAGTATCCAGAGGCAGGTTTGTGCAGAGAGATGCATGGAGAGGCTGACAGAGGCAGAGGGGTTGCCAATATTACCCAAAAGAAAAGTTACTTCAAGAGAAAGACTGAAGGAGATGGCTGGAGAGAGAGGGGTGGAGTGTAAACACTCCTGTTAGTTAGTGCAGGCTTTTATTGAGGGATGGGTAATGGAGGTGTTTTGGGGCTCAACTGAGGGTTGTGGTTTATTATTATGCTTCCTTCTCGCTCTAACACACACATGCTTCTGCACCCTCTCTGTGGTGTGAATCTCTCCAAATTTTCCCTGCCTGAGAGGGAGCCCGATATTGTCCCATTGCTACCCAGAGCTCAGGTCCAGAGAATGCTCTGGCTGATGGGCCAAGCGGGGGCCCTGATCTGCAAATAGAACCCCAAAAGCCAAGTGCAGTAATCCCCCCATAAGCCATACGAAACAAATACTCTGTGTGAATAACACTGGCCTGACTCCAGCAATAACACAGCTGTTGAAACAGCTTAGTCACCGGGGCGATGGAGGTAGTGCGGCGCGGGAACTCTGGGGTGCAGCGATCTGACATTTAGCTGGCTGGCAGCAGCCCTGAGAGCCTGCACAGATCGGTGGGAGAGCTGCAGAGAGGATCTGCCTCCTGTCCACAAGTGTTCCCTTGTTTCGTTTGAAGCCCAACCATAATCCTGGGCAGGGCGGACCGAGGAGAGGAAGAAATGCTTCACTCCTTTTAGACACCTGGTCTCTTCCCCTTAAGGATCCATGTTTATTTCCTGAATAACTTTTCTTTTTCTGCCCCAGGCTAGGCGGCGTGTAATTTTTGATATGGCAAAGGGGGAAAAAGTGCTCCTGTATTTTATCTATCAATCTTAGTTTCTGATATCCAGATCATCTGTGAAGAAATTACAAGGGCAAATTCAGGCCCTGCTGCCTGACCTTTCGTGGATTCCTTTAGCAGCTTCGTCTGCCAAACTCTTGTCTAAAGGCTCTCGGTAGATCTGAGCAAAATCCTTAGTTTCGTCAGGATTTGGGGAGGACTAGTAAACTGCCACGGAGTGACCCCATTCCTTTTCCAGCTCTTTGGAGAAGTGACCTTGGTGTTTTCCCTTTATCCTAGACTTCTGCACTGTTTGTTTTGGAACTTGTTAAGTTAAATTAGCCATTCCTTTCCCTTCCTGGTTACTGTATAAGAATGCAGCTGTCAGTCTGTGAACTCTGGCATCATCTATTTTTAGATTCAGTGTGAATGAAGCTCTCTTCTCTAATTGCCTTCAGAGGGAGAGGGAGAGAAGAGGGGAGGGAGGGAGGGGGAAGGAGAGAAAGAGAGAGAGGCAGGTAGATTTTCATAACCATCAAACCAGCTGTTCTAACCGCTCTGTGCACTGACAGTGTCCTGGGGAGAAGGCAAAGAAGCCACTGTGTGTTTCCTCCCTTGGCTGTCAAGAGTTTCTCTGCACATTTATGTTGATTATGGTCAAATAGGAGGGAGCTGTTGCCACATTTGTTTCCCAGTGTTTTAACACTCTCCAGTTTGGGTGATTCTGATTTCTCTAGCTTTGCCAGGAAAAGATTGGTTAATGTTGAGTTCATGTTCCTCAAAAAGCAGACAAGGTGATGTTTTCTATGAGATTAGATCGTCTGAAACATGCTGAGAACAGCGTAAGTGCAGTGGGCTCAGCTTCCCCTGGATTCCTGGTCTGCCTTTCACACAGCTTGCAGATCTCCTTGCTCAAACACCCTTCCAGAGAAAATGCTGCGACATGCAGAGCAAGCTTCTTCCCGTCGTCATCAGAGCCTTCCTGCTCTCTAGCCTTGTCTGTCCTCTCCCTCCTCCCTGAAGACACCGTGCTATTTTGTGCTTCCATGACTTTTTATGCATGCGGCTTTCTCTGCCTGTAATTTCTTCTGCTACTTGTTACCCAGTGAACGCTTACTCATCCAGTGATTCACAGAGGACCATCATCTCATCTGGATGAAGTGATCCACAATATCATGTAGTCCATGCTGCATTCCTTGTCTCGCTACCTAGCACTCTGGGCATCTTTATGTTGATTGTGTACCTCGTATGTACTTCTAAAGTGGTACTACCCATGTGGAATTACACTTATTTAAACATAGGCCTGCTTTCCCCACTTTACTGTGAATAATTGAGGGCAGTGACTCTGCCTTGTATGTATTTTTATCCCCACTATTGTGCGTGGAAACTAGTAGGTGCTTAAAAACATTTGGAGGAAAAAAAACTGAACTGGATTGGATGGTCCTTGTAATGTTAGGATTTTCAGAGGTATACTGATTTCATCTTGGAGGCAGCACTGGGCTGTTGTGGTCTGTGAAATGTGACAAGCAAAGAGTATTAACCAAACTGGGTGCAGTTGGCTTTTGGGACCACAAAAGTACAGTAGAGACATCCAGTACGAGGTGAGCATGTGGATTTGAAATTTGGGAGGGAACTTTGAACTTGAAAAGGTGATTGGCATCCTAGGAGCAAATGAAACACCCTCAAAGCAAGTGTGCTGAGTTAGAAGGGGCGAGAGCTACTCTACAACCTGGTGAACGAATGTAGGTTTTCTATATTCTGTGTTCTATATTCTACTTCAGATTCATTTGTTTACAAAACAATCCATGTCCCGGCTACTTGTCCAAATGCAGAGCCTTTAGCAGTACCGTAGGGTACAGTAAGGATAAGTGAATGTTTTCTAACTGAGATGCCACTTTGCAAAGGGCCTGAATGTTTCCCCCATCCTCATCATGTTTCATAGATTGGTATATTATTACATTCAGCTGACTTTGCCTAGGGGGTATTGCTTCAGAACATAGCAAGGGACCATTCTGATGATGCTTAGAAAAAGGTCCCCTTACATGTAGAAAATACTTCTCCACAATGCAAACTCTGGACAAGCGAGAGAGGTAATACGAACTAAAAACTGTTAGGCTGGTTTGCGAAATAATTGTGCTCATTCATTTTTATAACTGCTCACACCCAGGCCTGTAGGCCATCTTAAGAAAACACCCAGGGCCAAATTTATAATTAGCTGAATCCATTTTTACCAGACCTAGCCATGGATATAGGACAGAGTTTGTTTTGTTATTTCCTTAATTGAAAGCGTCAAGAAAATACAAGCCAGGTCAGAGAGTTGTTGATTGGGGAAGGAACGCTGGCATAAATAACCCCAGATTATATGTCTGCTGGAGGCTGGTCTGGGCGGCCTCCTTCAGAGGTCACCCAAACAAACCCTGGTGACTGACAGGCGCCCTATGGATGTAGGAATGCATATGAGCATTTTGAAACCTCTTTAATTTTTTTTCCCCAGGGCAAGGGCTCAGGGAAATCAAGGTTTCTCAGGAAACCTTTGACAACCACAACATAATTCTTTATTTCTTCTCAATGTGACTTCTGCTGCCCCTTTTCCCCTTTATTTCTAATTAATTGGTCAACAGTATAACTTAACTATCCTGAGACTGGAGGGAAAGGGAACTAGTATTTTTTTATCCTTACCTGAGGACATGCTTATTGATTTCAGAGAGAAGGAAAGGAAGGGAGAGAAACATTTGATGTGAGAGGAACATCGATTGGTTGCCTCCTGTATGCACTCCCTACCGGGGACGCAACATGCAACCCAGGCACGTGCCCTGACTGGGAATCGAATGTGCGAACTTTCAGTGTCCAGGACAATGCTCCAACAGAGCCACACCAGCTGGGGCAGGGAAGTAGTATTTTTAAGTGTCAGCGTGACAAGTGGTCCTGTCATCAGCCTTGGGAAGTAGGCCCTACTATTTCTGTCTTGCAGAGATAGCAACTGAAACTTATGCAAGGTCACTTAGCTAGAAAGACATAAAACTAGGATTCAAAAGCAGATCTCTTTGGCCCCAAACACTTTGTACTATCCTACCTGGCAAGTGCCCA
This sequence comes from Artibeus jamaicensis, assembly GCF_021234435.1. Taxonomy (NCBI): domain Eukaryota; kingdom Metazoa; phylum Chordata; class Mammalia; order Chiroptera; family Phyllostomidae; genus Artibeus; species Artibeus jamaicensis. The sequence goes on along the minus strand of NW_026522025.1, from coordinate 16,570,437 downwards.
TTTCAAAATGTGTGCGACTGACGTATTTCACTTAGCATAATACCCTCTAGGTTTATCCATGCTGTTGCAAATGTCAAGCTTTAATTTAATGGCTAACACCTGAAACTAACACAAAATAATACCAAATGTAAACTGTAACTGAAAAATAAAGTTTAGAAAAAGTGTAAGTGAAAATCATTTAATGACTTCCTCAATGAAACCTTGCCTTTCATCATTTCATTCTCCCCCTTCTGGTGCCCAGCGGTCATTCTTTCAATAAGCAGCTGCCCCAACTTCTTGGAGATGCTCAGATTCTTTTCTAGCTAGTTGTCTCCCCATCATTTTTGGCTCACTCAGAGGACTTGCTGTTCTTTCTGAGTTGCCACTCGTCTTCAGAAAACTGATGGGCAAATACATGCTTTGTTGATGCAGAGCAGGACACTTTAATTAACTAGTACAGAGATAGATGCTTCCTAAGGATATGATTGATCGATGCTTCCTAATATGGAAAGGCGCAGGTCCTTCCACCTGGGCCTGCCATCTGGGTCTGTTTCTGCAGAGCCCTGGAGCACAGGTTTCCTCATGTTGGAGCACCGCCCCCGTAACAGGATGGAAATAGTAAGTGTCTGTCGAGAACCACAGTGCCTTTCCACACCTCCCTTCTCAGCATTCTGAATGAATTTTCCACCCAACCAAAATATGTCTCCAAAGCCATTTGAGAAATGTGGAGCTTGGACAGCCCACAGTATAGCAAAGCTGCTGGTCTGATATATTGTGGAAAACCATGCACTTCGAATCTATAAATGCCCTATGCTGACACCTTACAGCTCTCCACCAGGGAACTGGTATAACCAGTGTCCTCATTTTATAGGAAAGGTTCCCCAGATGCCAGAGGTAGCCTGCCTTGGCCTTCCTGCCATTCTCCCAGGGAGTTCAAATTGGATCCTTCACTTTCATTATCTCCGGGGGTGGTGATGGTGAGGAGGAGTATCCCAGGAGTCACGAAACTGGTCTTTTATTACATGCAACATAGTCATTAAAGCTGAACTTTATTTCCGAGTCCATTGGAGGCCAAAGAGAAAATGATTCAGGTGGCTGATTTCACAGCTTTGCTGGGTTCCTTAGCCCATTGCTTTCTCCTCTTTCTGACTTTTATGTTCCAGGCTTGGATAGGGGTTTCAGAGTGGAAATTTCCATGTTTCTGAAATCTGGTAATTATTTTGAGTTGAAGGTAGGTATAAGAGTTTCAGTTCCCTAATAAAATGATAACAACAATAGCTAATTCTTTATGCACTCTGCACTGCTCTACACATTTGTGATGCAGTAACTAATTTAGGGATAACAAAATCCTAGGAGGCAAGTCTAATTCCTACAGATAAGGAACCTGAGCACTGGTCTCTGAGTGATATCTCAACATCCAGTGAAAGAGGGTGGGAGGGTCACTTGAACTGGCTATTCTCCATGTGGTTTCTATTTATAAGTACACCATGACAAACGGCAAAAGGCTACAACTGTAGGCCAGGAAGCTCTAGAAACCTTGAGTCCAGTGTTTCTAGGGGTGTGACTTTCAGGTCTTGTTTTTTCTATGTCACACACAGGAATGATGCCACCTGCTTCAAACTACATAGGAAGTAAATAGGTGATGTGTGCAGATTAGGCAGAACCTGTGACAAAGTTCATGAACAATAACAGAAAACTTTAGAAAGAGTTTCCCTTGAGTGAAGAGAAAGGAATGGTAGTGGGGACGGGGGCGGGGGCAGTGTGAGAATTATCCCCTCCACAGAATGACTCAGATGGCCTCATGTTTTATTAGCCAACCTGCACCAAGATTGTGTTTCATTTTGTTTTAGTTCAGTTTTTGTTTTTAGTGAACCAGGGATGTTATGAAACCTCCCTTGATTAGATGTCTTATAAGAATTTGGATTTCTGGCTTGTCTTGAAAAATGCAAGATTTCTTGCTTGTCTGGTAAGAACCACCTATACGGCCTCATGATCTCTATGTACTGGAGCCACAAGCAGCTGCCACCAGCAGACAGGACTTACCCCCCTGTCCAAACTCAGTCTGTCCCTGATCACACATGTAGGTGGGGGCAGAACCAGGATGTGAACGAGGTGTCCCCAGGCTTCCCTCTCCATGTTGTTTGGATCACATCAGGCCCGGCAGTCAGTTTTCTGAAAGGGTGTTGTGTAAGTTTTGGCAGTTCCTCCCATGAAAGCTCAGATTAGGGAATTCCAGATATATTACAAGCCCTGCTTGCAATCGCCTAAGAATATTGCATAGTTCTCGCCTATAGAAGTCTGCAAAAGATGTTTGGTCAGTGTTCAGTGGCCCTTTGCACACAGTGTGATTGATTCTGTTGTTAAGTTTCTTTCGCATTCTACTGGTTTCTACCAGTAGAAAGGTAGCAGAGGGTAGTGGGGCTTTGGGGTGATCCAGACCAAGGTGTAAGTGCTACCTCTGCCACTGTATTGCTATTATTACAGTACATTACTATGTATTCTTGGGCAACTTATATAGCCTCTTCTTCATAGAATGGGTGTAAGAACTACAAGGTTTTATTAAAGACTTACATATTCATATTTTGTAACTAGTTTAAGGGGCTTGTTTCAGCACAAGTTAGCCAGTTTTCTTTAAGCAATACAAAAAAAGATGATTGTCTTTTAAGACAATTTCCAAGTGGTTGTCTTTCTCATGTTACTCATTACAGTATGACTTTAAGTGACTTAATGTCTGAGGACCTTAGTTATCAACAGGGAAGAACCATGCCCACTTAATAGAATCATTAGGAAAATTAAATGAGGTATTTAAGTGAAAGCACGGAAGACATGGGGGTTTCATACAGAGAAGTTGTACATGAAAACAGTGTTTTAAATTTTTGTTTTTAACAACATGTATTAAAACAGGCTGGGGATTCCCAACAAACAGGAATACCTCCAAGCTGGGAGCGGTCCAGGGGGCCAACCTGCCCGGCTTCTCTCCTTCCGAGGCCCCTGCTCTGAAAGAGCACATCCCTGAGATCTGTGGGGCCCCAGAGCAAGAGCACCTATGATGATATGGCTGCCATATGTCCAAATACTTAAAAGTGATAACAAATTGTTAAGACAAATAACTTCTGTCATCTAATTGATGTAATTGTAATAAATCTGCCTTCATAAAGAAATGGAAGGCCAGGTTTGACTTTAGGAGTCTTGGACTCCTTGGAATTCTGTGCCAAAATGTCGTGACTGACTAGAGAGTGTAGACCCCCACAGGCCTTCTGTTCCCACCCCAGGATCCATCCTGAATGGGAAAGCAGGGGTGGGGGGACTGTGTGCTTGTGTGTGGACACCCTAACCTCCAAGCCAAATCTCTACACATAGCGTTTTACAAACAGCAGCCTTTGACCACTCCTGCCTCCTAAGGTGCACATATTCCCCTTGGGAGGCCAGATTGGTGAAGAGGTCCCCCTGGCAGGCCATGGAAATGAGCTCAGAGCTGTCTGGGTAGGATAGTCTGGGTTCCCAAGTTCCTAGAGCATGGTCTAGAACCTGGGGGCCGATTTAGCTTTTGGTGGGCATGTCCCATTTACTAAGGTTATCTTACCCTATTATGAAGGGAACAGCTGGAAAAGGGCCAGGCATATTAGGACCTTTTTAAAATGCAGGGCTCATTCCAGACTTCCAGTCAAGATGGAGGCATGGGAGAACATGGCTTGATTCCTCAAACAACCACAGCAAAAATTACAACTAAACTACAAAACAACGATCATTCAAATTTATCAGATTATAAGCTGTATGGAAGTCTGACAACCAAGGAATTAAAAAAGTCACATTCCTCTAGATGGGTAGGAGAGGCAGAGATGAAGAGAGGAGCAGAGATGGGGAGACAGAGAACAAAAGTCCTGCACCCGCATGTGATGAATAAAAATTGGGAGGGATACCTTAGGATCAAGGGATCCCAGCCGTACACCAGACCACTCAGCCCAGGGATCCAGTGCCAGGAAGATAAGTCCCCATCACTTCTGGTGAAAAACCAGTAGAGGTTGAAAAAAGATTCTCAGGAGACTCCTCTCAAAGGTCCTTCAATGGTCTTAGGACTTACACAGACCCTCTCCTTCTGGGCTCCAGCACCAGGGCAGCAGCTGGAAGAGCACCAGTGGTACACAGGGAGGAACTGAATTCTCTGGCATCAGGGCATGTGCTGGGGGACAGCTTCCTCCTGGACAAAACTTCATAGGCCAGGCAGAGGTATTATCCCCTTTCTGAGCCTTCCCCCACACAGAGCCACAGAAGGGGGACACCTTATCTGAGACTCCATCAACCTTGTTTACACCAGTTGCCCAACCCAGGCAATTACCTAAGACTCTGTCATCCAACTAACTGGTTGCACTTTTCTACAAATGGCCATACTACTAAGACCAGGAGTCAAGCAGCTCTCCTTAATACATAGAGATGAATACAGGAAGGCTGCCAAAATGAGAAGACAAAGAAACATGGCCCAGATGAAAGAACAGAACAAAACTCCAGGAGAAGAACTAAACAAAATGCAGACAAGCAAACTAACAGATGCAGAGTTCAAAACACTGGTTATTAAGATGCTCAAGGAACTCATTGAGAACTTCAACAGCATAAGAAAGATGGAGGCAAAAATGAATGTTACACTCAGTGAAATAAAGAGAAATTTACAGGGAACCAGCAGAGGAGTGGATGATGCTGAGAATCAAATCAATGATTTGGAACATAAGGAAAAAAAGTACTCAATCAGAATGGTAAGGATAAAAATTAACCCAAAATAACAAGGCTAGGGTTAAGAAGCCTTGGGAACAACTTCAAATGTACCAACATGAACACTTACTTGAAAAAATAATGAGAGAAAACTTCCCTAATTTGGTGAAGGAAATAGACATGCAAGTCCAGGAAACACAGAGAGTCCCAAACAAGATGGACACAAAGAGGACCACAATAAGACACATCATAATTAAAATGCCAAAGGTTAAAATAAAGAGAGAATCTTAAAAGCAGCAAGAGAAAAGCAGAGAGAGACCTACAAAGGCATTTTCATAAGACTATCAGCTGATTACTCAAAAGAAACTTTGCAGGCAATAAGGGACTGGCAAGAAGTATTCAAAGTGATGAAAATCAAGGACCTACAACCTAGATTACTCCAGAAAAGCTATCATTTAGAATGGAAGGGCAGAGGAAGTGCTTCCCAGACAATGTAAAACTAAAGGAGTTCATCATCACCAATCCATTACTACATGAAATGTTAAAGGGACTTATTTATGAAAAAGAAGAAGATCAAATCTATGAACATTAAAATAGCAATAAATTCATAACTAGCAACAATTTACTCTAAAAAACAAACTAAACAAACAAGCAGAACAGGATCATAGATATGGAGATCACTTGGACGGTTATCAGCAGGGGTGGGGGAAGAATATGGAAAAAGGCCCAGGGGTTAAGAAGTACAAATTGGTAGCTACAGAATAGACAAGGGGATATATAAAGTACAGTATAGGAAATGGAGAAGCCAAAGAACTTATATGCATGAGCCATGGACATGAACTAAGGGGAGAGGGATTGCCAAAGGGAATGGGGGTTGCCAAGTGGAGATGGGCAAAGGGCGAAAACTGAGACAACTGTAATAGCATAATCAATAATATATACTTTAAAAATTAGAAAAGAATAAAAGTATGGATCTCACATTAACAGCCCCTCCTACCTGTGGCTCAGGCAGAACTGCTCTGAACCCTATGAGCCCAGGGTGTGAATTGATAACTTCTTTTACACCTTTTCTGACTGGTGTTCTTGAGCTGTATGGTTCTGGAAGTGAAGGTCCCAATTTCTAATCCAAGTGTTACAAATAAAAGAAATATATATATATTTTGTATATATATGCCTAGTACGGAAGCTCTGGCCAATTCTTTTTATTGACCACAAGGCTGCCCAGTGAGGAGAAGTTGTAGCCTTTCTGGCCCCTAACCTAGAGGATGAACGAACTTTAAGCATTGCTTCTGCCCAGCTGGGCATCCCACAGTTCCTTATACAGACTCTGCCCATTTTCAGCCTCAAATCCAGAGTCTCCTCTCACACTGTGTGGTGATGTAGGAGAATGAGAGGTCCAACAGTTCTGCATACAGACTTCAACCCAGTCACCCTGATGTCCGGTGCCAGGCCTCGCTTCTGCCTTCCTCAACGTCTAGTGCTTTCAAGTTCAGAGTCACTTGAGCGGTCTATTGGACATGTTGGTTCACTGTCCCAGAATATCCTGTCTGTGGGAGTTTATGCTATGCCTATCTCTATCAGTGTCAGGAAACCCTACTTTATTTTTCATCTGTAAGAAATTTGTTGAAATCTCTGGCCTGCTCATTTATCTACAGTTTTTTCCCTTGTGATTCAGTAGCCTTTGGTTTCCCTTTTTGTCTTTTTTTGTTTAATTTCAGGAGGAAAACACAAGTAGCCAAGTCACCACAATTCACTGAGGTTTAAATATTAATAAAGTAGCAGACTCCAAAGTTGACAGAGGATTTCATCTATACCAGAATGACCTCAGATCCCTTCTTTGGCGTGCATCATTTCTTTCTCTTCCTGGACTTCCTCAGAAAAATCAGGGCTTTATGACACTGTCAAATGGACCTCAAGCCACACTGGGCCAGTGGTAGAAAGGCCCTAATTTTCCAAATAGCAGTTATTCTTATCTGCTCCCCTCATGGCCTGAGTGTGTTCAGGCTCCAGACCCTAGAACTGAGTGCCGCCTCATAACCCCAAGTGGGAGCTGGCTCCCCTATCACTTTGGAAATGTAGTCTGTGCTTTCTTTATTCTCCAGTAGAACCCCACTATTCTTGAGCTTGATCAACAGAGTATAAAACAGATAAATGTGTAGATGCAATTTTTATTGAGTTCTGTGGAGAGTTAAGCCTATTCACGGTCCTTACTGATATGAAAGAACATTTATTTGTACAATCATGTGCTCCTTAATAATAAGTCATTGATTTGGGGGAAAACACCTTCATCTTTTAGATTAACATTTTCCACTATGTGAAGAAGGGGTTTTACATTTTAGAGAAGCAGCAGAGCTTACATTTGAGAGCTTATTGAGGATAACATCAGGGAGGGTCCTTTCAGACTAGGGTATGTCCAGAAGAAAGCACCAAACGTACTTGAATCATGTCTCTCGGGGGGTTGAGAGCCCAGTCATGTTTCTCAGAGAGGAGAGAAAACACAGGCAGATGAGGTGTGCCTTTTAGAACCTAAGACACTTAAAAATTTTTTTTGATTGATTTTAGTGAGAAAGAGGAATGGACAGATAGATAGAAACAGCAATTTGTTTTCCACTTATTTATGCATTTATTGGTTGATTCTTGTATATTCCCTGACCAGGGATCGAACCCACAAGCTTGGTGTATCAGGACAACACTCTAACCAACTGAGCTACCCAGCCAGGGCCCTAAGGCACTTTTGTGGAACAAGGACCTTGCCTTCCATGTGAGTCCTATGGGCAGACCTAGAACTAGTAGTGTGAGTTATAGGAGGATAAGTGTTGAATAAGTCAGAATATGACAGTCAGAGCTGCCTCAGAGTGAGCAAGGACCCCGTCTCTACACGGTGGTTGTCAAAGGGGACCAAGCACTCAACCATGCATCCCATGACTTTGAAGTCTTCAGATTTGGAGTTTCAGATTTGGAGCTTCATAGCCACTGCTGTTACATTTCTTTTGTCTTGTTGGTTCTTGTGGCAGAGCCTATAAGAATTTTCAAACTGTTTCCAGAGCCATGCTGAATTGTGAGTACTTCTCGTGCAGGAGAAAACGCAGAAGTTTCCATGGATGTTTCCTTGGCTTACCGCGATGATGCATCTGCCGAATGGACTGAAATGGCCCATGAGAGAGTGCCCCGGAAACTCAAATGTACCTTCACATCCCCCAAGGTAGGATTCCTTGCTGTCTAAGTTGATAGAGGGTATTTTTTTCCCAACTTCCAGGTATATGGGAAGATTTGCTTTATAGTTAACAGACACGTTCCTGATTTCTTAGCATGCACAAGCCATAATGTTCATAGTCTTAGTAAAAAGCCAGTAGATATTTCACATCCCTGCAAATGAAGAAAGACTACCAGGAATGTCTGACTGAAATGATTTTGTTGTTTCTCTGAAATACTTACCTAAAAATAAATTCTTCATTCTTTGGTTAATAGCTAACCATGTCTGAAGACCATTGCTAAGTTATTTGGAGGTATAAAAAGCTGGTGATACTAGATTAATGCTGTGTCTACTTCTCTGTGTTTTAGGCATCTCTTTGCTGCCAAAGTTAATGTGCTAGTATGAAAACTAAAAATCCCAGTGACCACAGGCAGAAAGACAAGGAGGAGGAAATGTAGTCTTATTTGAGGCCTCAGTCTTCTAACCCATCTTTCAGACTCTCCCTTCTCCATTCCTTCCAGAAGGACTCATTCAACCACCCATGGAAAGGAAACTACTATCCTACATTGAAAATAGGGAGATATTTTGGGGAGGCAGGGGCAAAGGCCTTAGATTCCTCATAAATAAAAATTCATGGATTGACTCAGTGACTTCTGAGGATAGTGGGGTCTGATGGTTTAAGGACCAGATCAGAATTAGCTGGAGGCCCTTTACAAAAGGAGAGCGCTGCCCTCATACATGCCTCCCTGACATCCTGACCCCAGGTTGCTCTTGAAAATCTTTTGAAAGTCTCTGTAAAGGTGAAATGGAGCCAGAGTTACTGTTACTCATGGTTACTCACGCTCCTCAAAGCTGCTAACATGGCACACCATCAAAGGTAGGTGACCTCTGATGGCTCTCTGGGTATGGAGATGGCCTCATTTTCTTTGTGTGAAGCGTGGGAGAGACCAGGCTCTCCAGGAGCACATTCTTGAGTATGTCCTTTTGTCAGATGACATCTCCAGATCAATTGCACCTAAGGGATTTGGACTCCTTTGTCTGATTTAGTTCCTCTCCTCTCTTAGCTTGGCTTTTCCTAACTTTGCTTTTGCCTATAATGCAAGTTGGAGTTCCCTGTGGATGATTGGTAAGAACAGCAGGTTGAAGCCTCTGAATACAATGCTCCTGTCCTGTCCAACCTACCCTAAAGAGGAGTAACATGGGGCCGGTTCAAGGTATTTATTTACATTAGTTAAAAGTGTAGATTTGGAGCAAAATATCTTCAGTTCCAGGTTGTATAACTTCCTGTCTGCATGACATCAGGCAAACTGTCTGAGGTCCAGTTTCTCTCCTGTGAAATGGGATGATAAAAACTTCTGTGGAAGCTTTGTAAGGACAAGATGAGGTAGTGAACATAAGCGAGGTGACCTTGTCATTTAACATGCAGTCCGGGATGTTAAATGAACATCCCAGATGTTCATTCATCCCCTTGAGAATGAAAGGGGGTATTCATCACTTCAGCAACCAGGACTCTCTTTCATGGGCATTGAGCACCTATTGGGGCACCTGGCAGTCTCTCCTCCCAGGTTCCCCAGATTAGAGCCACAGAGAGTATGGTTTGAGGACCAATGACTTCAGCATCACCTGAGAGCTCGTAGGAAATACAGATTCCTGAGTCATGCCCAGACCCTACTGGATCAAAATTTCAGGGTGTAGGAGCAAGAAAGCTATTTTAACAGGATTTCAATCCCTTTTCTTTTCTATTTTTTATTATTTACAATTTTAATAACGTTTTTTATTGTTGTTCAATTACAATTGTCTCCATTTTCCCGCCACCACTTTGCCTCACGCCACCCACCCACCATAGCAGCACGATTTACAATAGCCAAGTGCTAGAAGCAGCCTAAGTGCCCAGCAGTAAATGAGTAGATCAATTCCTTTTCTTCAGCTTGATAAAGCTTGAGAGCCATGGCCCTAGACCCTTTGCTGAGTGCCAATTATAGCAACCCCCCCACCGCAACAAAAAAGCTATCTGGAATTGTTTGTGTAGACCCTCGGGGCCAATTGGTGGATAAAAATGAATAGTAGAGAGAAACTGGAGGTAGCAGGAGAGAGGAATATCTGACATTTTCAGATCTTCGTGTGCAACAGAGAAAATTAATTAAAACCTTTCTAGCGGTTGCTGCAAGTTGATTGCATCTTTCAGCAGTGAGATTGGTTGGCTATCTAAGCTAAAGGATATAAAGCTTTGGGATATGGAATTTCATCCTCAGAAAAGGGAAAAGTCATTTCTCACCTTACTTACACACTTGGAGGGCACTGAGAAGCAAAGTGAGGGGAAGTCATTAAGAAGCCTGCAACTGCTCCTTAATGTTGGTTGCTTAATTATCTTTAGGATGTGTTGATCCCTTTCAAGAAAGATATTAAACCTTGAAAAGTGTGAAGGAAATGAATCATCAAATCTGTGTCTTTTGATTGCAGTGAACTTTAGTCTTGAGCCTGAAGATTAAATGAGAAATTGCTTTAAAGCTTTTTAGTCCCTGGAGGATTGCAAAGTTAAAAAAAAAAAAAAAAAAGTCAAGTTGCCACCTGCTGTAATTTGTCCTAATTAGTCAGTCTCATGCTGGAGTTGGGGGAGGGCTGAGGGGGGTGGGAGAGAGCAAAGAGAGCAGGGAGAGTGTCTTTCTCTCTAAATGCCCTAAATCCTGGCAGAAGCGGAACTTCAGTGCATAAGAAAGAGTCTGCAATGGGATACCGTGAATTTGTATTTGAGACAGATGGGCCAGGCCAGGATCCCAGGAGCCAGTGTGTCTATTTTCTCAAACTTAGAAAATTTGTCTCATGGGTTGATAGTATTACCCTCTCTGTCGGGACAAAGAAGTGGAGGACACCCAGAGATCCATAATGGGGAACTAGAAGTAGCCCTAGAGATGATCTTATTTTATCTTCTTGTTTTACTTATGATGAAAGTAAGGCCAAATGAGGTGGATGACCTTCACAAGGTACTCAGCAAGGGGCAAGGTCAAGGCTGGAATCTAAGTCTCCCGGCATAGAGTTCTTTGCCCTCCTTATCACAGCACAGTGCCTGCTGCAGGCACGCCTGAGGCAGTGTCGTTCCTTTCTGCCTGCTCTACCCACTCACCTCCTCCCCATCGGAGCTGGAGGCTGGACTGGGAAGACCTATGCCCTCAACTCCATGCTGTTACTTTTGGGACCAGGGGTACATTGCATAAAGAAGTCAGTGGCACTAGACTAAATAAGCTTTTGTTTCCTTCCCCTTCAAAGTCTCAATTTCTAGAACTAAAACAAGTCCCTGACAGGAAAACATATCATAAAACCTTCTTCTTGCTGTTAGCACTGTCAGCCTCCTCAATGCAGCTCAATATGGGGCGGAATCGGAGCCTATAGTATTTTTGTTGTACCTGCAGAGGCCTCACACCAGCCCTGATTTGTAAGCATAAGAGAAAAAAAGGAGCAGAAGGAAGAGAAAAACAACCTATATAGCCTGCAGCTGAAGTTTGGGAAAGAAGAAGTATTGTTTATACAGAAGAATTTTTTCAATTCCACAAGCCAAGTCTCATCAACTGCTAGTTCTGATAAAAGTCCTTCAAAACTTTCAGGGGTGCCCAACATTTTGGTGCCTCTGGGCCACACTGGAAGAAGAGTTGTCTTCAGCCACACATTAAATACATTACAACACGTAATCACAAAAAATCTCATACTATTTTAAGTATATTTATGATTTCATGTTGGGCCAAATTCATAGCCATCCTGGGCTGCATGTGGCCCATGGGCCTCAGGTTGGACACTCCTGCTTAGAAGATGAAAAACTGTCAGGATTGATTAGTGATGTCTGCCTTGAGTAGGGAACAGAAGAGTAGAAACACATACGTATAAACCAGATATTTGCCTGCTCTACCTCTCCTTTGTCACGTGTGTCTTTTGTCTCTATACAAAGGTCTGGCACTGGCTGGTGTGACTCAGTGGATTGAGTGCCAGCCTGTGAACCAAACGTTCACGGTTGGATTCCCCAGTCAGGGCACATGCCTGGTTTGCAGGCCAGGTCCCCAATGGAGGCTGTACAAGAGGAAACCACGCATTAATGTTTCTCTACCTCTCTTTCTCCCTTCTCCCTTTCCCTCTCTAAAAATAAGTAGATAAAATCTTTTTTTAAAGTTCTGTTTATTGGAGGGTTATGAAGCTCAGACCCTCCAATAAAGAACTTCCCAAGGTCACAGAAGGGGCAGAAGACTCTTCATACTATCGACTAGTTAGATTATAGACACCTTACTATCCTTCTTCTGAGTTCTCCTCTATACTTTTTACTCTGAGGGTAAACAAAAAAATTATGGAGGTCCTGAGAATTTAAGCTTGGGAACAACAAATTAGGTCTTTCCTATCACTTGTTTGATGAGCAAACATTGAAAATGGTATATAAACCCAACCTTGATGGCAGACACTCATCTCTTTTATCAGGAAAAAGTCCCTGGCTACTAAAGCTCCTGCCTCTGCACACCTGTGTTTACCCTGCCACCGCTGCCCCTTGGCAGGGACACGGGCCAGAAGTCTTGGTGAGGCCGAGCAGGGTGTAGCTCTCACACAGCCTGCAACCCCCGCTCCAGTCTCCCGCTGCCATGCTCTGGGCACCACCTCTTCAGGTGTTTGGCAGGAAGTCCAAAAGGTTTTTATGAGAAACTGGGATTAATTTTTGTTTAATTAAAATTTCTGTTCCTTCTGCTATCTTGCCTCTTGGGCAGTTAAGCTGTGGAGATAGAAAATTCCAAGCGAGTGTCTCTAACACACTAATCTCATTATTACCTCTTATCCCTTTTTGTCTTCCTCAAATCCCAAGGGCCCCTGGAGCTGTGTCTTTTTTCTATCAAGTCAATAAAAAGTAGATATTTTTAGCTTCTTGCAGCTTCTCCTGCTGGCCAAAACCCTGTGAGTAATTAGCCATTTATCTAAGGCTATGATGAAGGTCAGCAAGGGCTTCCTTCTGCACACTTGAGACATTGACTGTTTTTTCCATGGAGCCCTGCAGGTCTCCGACGAGAGGCTGCAACTAAAAAGCCCACCACCCTTCCTGGTAGGCCAGGTTATTTTGATAGTAGGTTCAAATGAGGGCAGAAATGCTGAGAAAAGAGTAAAGAATTAGAAAAGATTTATGTTTTTTACCTAACATCTTAGGTTCTGGCTCGAATGTGGTTACTGGAAAGGGCAACTAGCATGTACCATGCCCCCAGTGCGCCCTGTTATCTATACCTCTAAGGTGCACCACCAAGCATTAGCTTTAAGAAGCAAAGGTAAGGCGAGCAGTTCAGACAGTCTATTGAAAATAATAAGCCTGCTTCAAAACCTCTCTCCTTCCAGACCCCGGAGCACGAGGGCCGTTACTATGAATGTGATGTCCTTCCTTTCATGGAAATTGGGTCTGTGGCTCATAAGTATTACCTTCTCAACATCCGGCTGCCTGTGAATGAGAAGAAGAAAATCAACGTTGGGATTGGGGAGATAAAAGATATTCGGTTGGTGGTGAGTGAATCTGATTGGTCCATACAGCCCGCGGTACTAGAACACTGGCTAAGAACACTGGTTATTGAGCACGTGTATCGGAAGGGACCTCGCTTCTCCCTCTTCACATCTCTGTGCTTCGGCTGTCTCATCTGACAAATAGGAATAATATATCAGATACCCATGATGGCTGAGATCATAAATCTATGCAAGAGATTACAGTAATGGGAAATAATGCAGTTATTGTGCCCATTTAATGCGTTGTAATGATTATGATTGTGTAATGAATTATACCAAGATAAAAGCAATTTTTTTTACCTGTTTCAACTTGCAAGCACCAGTATTAAAGGGAGCAGTGGTATTTTAGGTTATTTCCATTTATTTTGTTTAATGGGAAAAATTAGAGAACATGGAGTTAGGAGATCATATTTTTAAATCTAAAAATCACACAAGAAATATATATTTATAGTAAACTAGAAAGCACAATTAAACATATAAAACATAAAAGTTACCTGTAATATCCTGCCATCTAGAAATAACTACTTTGAGTTTTTGATTCCAGATTTTTTCTATACATATATACATATATAATCCTTCACTTAAAAAAGTTGGGATCATCCTCAATTGATACTTTTGTTCCTTGCTTTGTAAGTTTAATGGTACTCATGAATATTTTAATGGTATGTCATGAATATTTTATATAATAGTGAATGAATAGCACGTATACACACTTTGTGCTACTGTTTAGCATTCATTTTACTGTGTAGATTTACCTTAACACATTTTACCAATTTCAACTTGGGGCATCTAAGATATCTCCAATTTTTCAAAGAAGGCCTTATAGAAAAGTCTTTGATTGCATTCTTAATCATTCTCTTACTATACAGTGGGTCCATTTTTATGCCTTTTGATGTATATTCCTATGATTCCTGAATCGGGGCCAGAGGGTGTCACATTTATAGCATACTGTCATACATGCGATAAACGTGAACGCTCTTGACCTTGACAGTTCAGCAGACAAGGTCTCCCCTTACCTGTCTCCAAGATGCATTTGCTGGTGGAAAATAACATTAAGATATATTCACCTTCAAAATTATGTTGGTTTCTCTGTAGGGAATCCACCAAAATGGAGGCTTCACCAAGGTGTGGTTTGCCATGAAGACCTTCCTCACGCCCAGCATCTTCATCATCATGGTGTGGTACTGGAGGAGGATCACCATGATGTCCCGCCCCCCAGTGCTTCTAGAGAAGTAAGAGCTGATTTTGGAGCATTCTTAAGGAACACAGCATCGCACGATCTGCCCGCCGTGCTCCTGGCTTTGCGGGGTCTTGTTTAAGTGGTCATTGTGCTACTTGGGCTAGTGATCTGACCAGGAGTTATTTTGGACATTTTTTTTCTCCTTCAGGTTTCACATGCAAAGTGTTATTGAATTCTATAGGTTCTACCTCTTTTGGCTCTTTATTCTGTCCTTACTTCTCATTGCAATGGGCTGAATCAGATACTTCTCTTTATTACAGAGGGTTAACTGCCTCTCTCCTAATAGCCCAACCAGAGGATGATGCTCCTGGATATATTTATCCCCTTCTTATCCCATTTTATTGACTTTTCTCTTTTTGCTGCATTACTCCCATTATTTACAAACACCCTCTACCATCTCCCATTCTTAAACAAGACTTTTTTTTTCATTTTCCCCTGAAGCTCTCACACCATATTTCTACTCTTTGTTTTTTACAACAGAACTTCTCAGAAAACTTTTGTGCATGTCTTCTCCTATTTTTTTCAAACCTATTTCAACCCCCACCCAACCTAGGAAGCTGCTCTTGACAGGATCACCTGTGACCCTCACATTCCAAATCCAGTGGTCATTTTTCTGTCCTCACTTTTCTGGACTCATCATCAGCATTTGACATGATTGGTCACTCGCCTTTTTTTATCAGTGCCTCCTCTGCCTTTTTGTGGTTATTCATCTCTTGCCGACAATCAGTCAGTCTCCACTGCTCTTTCCAGCCAACGCTCCATCCTCTTAAGCTTTGGAGCCAGGGCTCAGTCTTTGGAACTTTTTTATTAGTTATATGCTTATTCCTTGGGTGAGCTCATCTAAACTCATGGTTTTAAAAACTACCTAAATGATAACTCTTAATTTACAATCACCAACCTCAGCCTTTCCCAACTCTAGACCAGCTGTTTGTTCAACATCTTCACTTGCACGAAAATGTAACACGTGTAAAGAACACTTCATATCCTCCCCTTTCAAACTTGCTTCTCTCCTAGGCAGCCCCATCTTAGGAAGTGGCAACTCCATCCTGTCCCCTCACTCAAGGTAGACATGTAGGAGTCACCCTTTACTTTTGTTTTTTCACACTCTTCATCTAACCCACCAGGAAATCTGACCACTATCATTGCTACCACCCTAATCTAACCATTGGTACTACCATCATTTCCCACCTGTTTATTGGAAATAGTCTCTCAATTGCTCTCCTTGCTTTTACCATTTTCCTCCTTATAATGTATTTACATTGTAGCCAAAATGTTTCCCTTTAAGTAAAATCAGATCATGTCACTCTTCTGCTCAAAGCTCTCTAATGACTTTGCATCTCCTTTGTCCCAGCTTATGAAGCCCTAGAAGCTCTGGACTTCCTCTGATTTTCATCTTTTGCCCTCCTCACCACCCACCATCTGGTTGGTGCTCAAACATGCTCTTACCTCAGGGCCTTTGCACTTCCTGTTCTCTTTATCCAAAATGCTCTTACCCAGGTATATCTGTGGCTCAATTACTAATTTCCTTCAGGACCTATGCTCAAGTCTCTTATCTTGGAGGCTTTTCCCCGTGTATCATATATGAAATAGCACCGCTCTCCATTCTTTTTCCTTATAATACTCATTCTCTATTTATTATCTTTCCTCCCTTACCCTCCCTTTCACCCCATCTGAATGCAGATATCACTAGAGTGGGATTTTTGTCTGTTTTGTTTGCTACTATATCCCTAGTGTCTAGAATAGTGGCCAGCCCATAGCAGAAACTCAATGAACATGAACTGTTGAACAAATTAATGAAGGAATCATGTTGCTCCATTGCTGAAAATTTTTTGTTGGATCTTGTTCTTTCAAGATAAATTCTCTAACGATGTATTCAGGTTTGCTCATGAGTTCAGCTCTTTCCACTTCTCTGGTGTCATGTGCTACATGAAGACCCCCCCAAAGGCTGCTCCAGGCTTCTGTGGCTCCACCCACACACTTCCCTCTGCTTGGAATGCCCTCCCACCTCCCTAACCTTGACTCACAGCTCAGCTCAGTTTCTGTTTCTCTCAAAGTTAGATGTCCCTGTTGTAGCCTTTGCACTCTCCTGTCATATCACTTATCACACTTTGTCTCTCCATCTGGCTAGGCAGTGGATACCTCTCCATGAGTGGAAGAACTGGTCCTATTTATTTAGGCATCTGTAGCCATAATAAAATGCCTGGTACATAGTTTGTGTTTAATAAACATATATATTTCAGTAGCATGAATGAAAGTAGGTATATATCAGTGACAAAATGAATGACATTGTGATAGAGAAGTGACAGTTAATAGTGTGATGGAGAAGAACAAAATAAAAAACTAAACAAGGTGCTAAAAGAATTTGTATTTCATATTGTTTGGAGTCATTAATTATATGCTCATATAATTTATAGTTGCTGAGGACAGCATAATAATAGTGGATGTTCTTAATGATCAAGTTAATGATAACTTCAATAGGTAACAGGAGATAATTATATTCAATGAGGTCTGTTTAAGAAAGCAAGAGCGAATAACAAATATTGTAGGAAGTGTTTAACCTGAGCTAATACCAAAATAAAGTTCCAGGGGTTGAGGAGATTAGGTTCAGTTATCTAGAAAGGTCAAGCTAGCTCCTTCATTCTGCAGTGGTGCCAACAAAATAGGACACTTTGCATCTCTGTGTAGAAACTCATTATGAGAGCTAAGAAACTGACCATACTGCATCAGTCCCAATAAGCAACATCTCATTTTCCAAAACTGGTTTCTGATTTTTGAAGATCTCCTTCCCAAATGAATAAAGTCATTTTCCTGAAATTTTCTCACCATCAGAGTCATCTTTGCCCTTGGGATTTCCATGACTTTTATCAATATCCCAGTGGAATGGTTTTCTATTGGGTTTGACTGGACCTGGATGCTGCTGTTCGGTGACATTCGACAGGGCATCTTCTATGCAATGCTTCTCTCCTTCTGGATCATCTTCTGTGGCGAGCACATGATGGTAAGAGGAAGAGCCCCTGGGGAAGGGACCGTGGATGGGGCAGAATAAATTAGCGGTACCGGAGTAAGCTCCAGAGTCAGGCACTCGGTTCAAATTTCTGCTTCCCCACTTGTTAGCTGAGGGGCCTTAGGCAAGTGCCTTAATCACTCTGGATCTCAGTTTCCTCATCTATAAAATAAAGGATTTTGTGAGATTTAAATGTAACATACATAGCAGAAAGTAAGCACACATTAACAAATGACTATTATTAGTTCTTGTCCTTTGAATTCTGCTGTGCTTGTCCCCAGGACCAAAGTAACCACTGGAGAATGTGGGCCCAGTTCTTTCCAGCTAGAAATCTATCCAGGTGGCCTAGTAACCCCCGTTAGGCTGAAATACTGACCTCCCTGGTCAGTTTGCACAGACCCAAATCATATTTCAAGAGGCATTGAAGGTACCATGGATAAAAATAAGAATGGTGCCATCATCACGCTGTGGCCCAAATGATGTGCCAGCTGGAGCTGGGGCTGCATGGCAGGCACATGGGCTTCATAGTCAAGTGGACTGTTTTTAAATTTCATCATGGCTTGATCATTGCTTCTGAAGCTTTGTAGCCCTTCCAGAACAGTGAGAAGAGAAAGGCTTTTGCCTACTGCTTGGGGTAAGCATGAGGGACTGCCAGCAGTGACACACTGTGAATGGGCCCTCAGTAGCAGGGACAGGGAGTAGAGGGGACTCCGGCACAGCAGCAGGACAGGCTGCCGGGTGGATTGCACAGAGTGAATTGGTGTGGACTGCCCCACCTGGGTCACAGCCCGGATGCCAAGATAATGTCTTTTGCTTTTCTCCATTTTCTCACTTTGCATTCCTTTATATTCTCTTTTAATATCTTTGTATATGCATCAAGAGGAACCATGCTTGTTTTTAGTAAAGATAGGGAACACGTGTATTTATTTTCCTAACCATAGGACCTCTTACACTCAACATTTTTTAATGCCTTTTAAACTCTTCAGTTTGTCCTCTGGGGACCACCCCTCCTCAACAAACGCAAAGGACAAGTCCCATAGGAATTTAATTCTGAATGATTTAAACTACTAGGCTTTTCTTTATGTTCCTGTAGCATCCTGTTGTTATCACTATGAGAACAGATTTTGGTCTTTCCCATTCTCATATGCCGAGAGTTGAGCGAGATGCTTGATACACAGCAAGTTGGCAGCAAGGATTGTTGGGATGACTGACTCACCTATAGAATTGCTTTGCTCTCCTTGTCTCTATCTCATTTCTCAACTTGGCTTTCATCAGGATCAGCATGAGCGGAATCACATAGCAGGCTATTGGAAGCAAGTCGGACCAATCGCTGTTGGCTCTTTCTGCCTCTTCATATTTGACATGTGTGAGAGGTGAGCAGATGCCAGTGGGACTCTGGGCTGAAATGTGCAACACTGTGCCCACTTCCAGCTCCTTAGGAGGAGGATTCAGAAGGGAGAAGAGTGGTTGGGAGGCTGTGGACTAAAAGGGTTGGACAGGGTCACATCCTCAGATGAGGACTGGGATTAAATTAAAGACAAAGCTTTTTATAGATGCAAAATATTTGGGTTGATTATTCTTCAAACTCCTTTTGTATTTAAGTCTTCTGTGACTTTTCTTAGTCTAAATACAGCCCCCACCCCTCCACTGAAAAGCTAAGAACATGTAAAAAGGAAAGTTACCCTTTGCCTCTGTATTAATTGTGTCTTGCCTTTCCATCTTGTTTCTCTTTATAGAGGGGTACAACTCACGAATCCCTTCTACAGTATCTGGACTACAGATGTTGGAACAGAGCTGGCTGTATCCTTTCTGCATGGGCTCGGGGTTTTATTTCTTGCTGTAGCCTCCCAGTCCCCAAGATCATTTTCTAATGATGTTCTCCATATGGTCTCAGCCAGAGCTTTGATCCTTAGACCAATGATAACAGCATAATTAAGGCAAATAATGAGAGGAATTAATGCTGGCTTTCAAGCCTGGGTGAGAGCAGGCAGACTAAGGAGATTGCAGCACGTCCCCATGGCAGGGGTATCAGAGTTGCTAGTCTTATTGCACCCTGTCTAAATGATCTTCTCTACACTAGTTTACTGCAGACCGAAGCATGACTAGCTTTTCCCTGGAGCCATGGGGGCTCACTTCTGGGCTCCTTGTGGGAGAGCCTGTTTCAGAAGTTGCCTGTGTGTGTGACACTTCTTACTGTGACCTTGGTGTGCTGGCATACTAGGCTGCTGCTAGTCATTTCCAAGACCAAGTGCAGATAAGGCTAAGGTGATTAGTTCCAGAGGCGTTGAGGCTTCTGGTTGGTTGGCATAAACTGTCTGAGTGTCTTCAGGAAGCAGAAGTGACAGTCTTAGCTTATCCCTTTTAGGATGCTGGATTTAAATATATTATCTTCCTGAATAATGTATGTTAAAACCTTTGGAAGAAAAAGACTCTCCTGGAGAGGGGAGAAAGGCTTGAGTGGTATTCCTTCCTAATAGGTAATACCTTGTCATGCACTGGTGAATATGCTGTGTCTGGCTGTGAGGTTTATATTGGCTTCTTATTGAAACAAGAAATTTGTGAGTAAACTAAATTAGTAGTATTGTTATCTTGAAGATAAGAGAGCTCTCCCAACCCATCCGTCCGTCAGTCCATCCCCCCCAAACCAAACAGGAACTATTTATAACGTTAAGTCTACTCCAGCTCTTTTGTTCTACTGATGTGATGGAGGTTCAAGTAGGCAAAGAAAATTTCAAATCCTGCGGCAAATAACTCTGTTCCCTTCATTTCCGGGTACTATTATTTTAGCAAAGAAGAGAAAACTTCATTAAATATGTTATTTAATGAAATATATGTGCTGAGTTCACACTTGTTAAAATATTTTAAAATATGCAACGTGGGATAGAGTTGTAGCAGAAAGGAGCCAGGTCCACCTGTCTTCCAAGCCAGCTCCCTCTGCCCCAAGCCGTGGAGGTTCTCAGCCTGAAATTTAAAGAGGTCTCAGAGTTGCCCTGCTGAGTCTCAAAGTTTGTTACCACTCCCTCGGCTCCCACCGTGGACGTGTGTCCTTCTGCTCCATGTTCCATTTGAAAAGGTTGTTTCTGTGGTAGACAGAAGATTGCAAACAGAACCTCATGCCTGGTTTCACTTGAAAGACCTTCAGTCCCACAGCCAGCTGGTGCACCCAGCCCCGCTCTATTTCCTTCTGATTCCAGGGTATCTCAACCTCCTTATACAAATCCAGGGACTAGCTCAGTGGTTCCCAAACATGGTTATACTTAGTGTCTTATCTGATTCCATATACCTGCAGTGAGAGACCTGGGCCACCAGTACTTTAACTCCTCTAGTGATTTACTGCAGCTGTCCACCTAATCAGTATTTTGCAACTGATACTGAATATTCTAGTGCTTTTCAAATTTATTGTGCATATAAACCCCTTGAGGGCCTTGTTAAAAGGCAGTTGCTGATTCAGTAGGTGCTAGGGTAAGCCCTAGAGTCCGCATTTTTAATAAGCAGAGCTCTGTTTCTCTTATTTGCCTTAGAAAGGAATTTGGAGCATTCCTCTTTCTGGTAGTATGGCGTCAGAAAACCTCTATCACTAGTGTTAGAGCCAGGTTTTAATATTTTATCCCCCTGAAAATTGCCTAAATATTTGGAGACAAATAGTATTGCCAGCAGAGCTAAGGGGAAGTGCGTGGGCCCTCAGCTGCCATGCCCTTTCCTTTACCGGACACCATCAGATGGCCTTCATCATTGTGGCTGGGATCTGCCTCTGTCTGTACTTCCTGTTTCTGTGCTTCATGGTGTTTCAGGTGTTTCGGAACATCAGTGGGAAGCAGTCCAGCCTGCCAGCCATGAGCAAAGTCCGGCGGCTGCACTATGAGGTAAGCAAACCTGCTGGCTCAATCAGGAAGTGGTACTCAGTATCTCCTGCCTGGTGTGTAAATACACACACACACCCCACCCTACACCTGGGGATTGGAAGCCTTTATTTCAAATACACATACATAATGAGAGATTTTCACGTAATATAGGCTGTCTGAGCAAAATAAGAGGCTAACCCCTACTCTAAAAAGCATCTAGCCAGACTCTCTAAGTCTTGGAGTTTTCTGTGCTATAAATGTCTTTCTATCCCCAGCGAGGAGTGGACTTGTCTAGCAGGTTCTTCAGCTTTGGGGTGGAATGTAGGTGCATACTAGATGAGAGATTTGAGGATGGTAGCATTGGGATTTGGCTTGCGGTGAGGTGTTACTTAAGGTCCCTTTACTGAGAATGAGCCTAAAGACAGGGGTTCAGCCCAGGTCATCTGATTTCCAGACTCCAGGAAGCCACAGTTCCCCTGAAATATCCACCAGGTGCTTAGATATAGTTCCGTAATCTCAGCTTATAGCTTATGTGCCTTATTCAAGAGACACACTCATTCTCCAATGCAGATAAGACATTAATTTCTCAGACTCCTTTTGGCTCATCCCCATGTGGTGGTCCTTAGAGACATGGGCCTAATTCGCCCCTCCCCAAACAAATGTGTCCTCCAGTCCTGCTCTCAGAAACCCTGGGCACGTTCTAAAGCTCTGCCTGTCTCTAGAACTGGAGTACACATGAATAAATTCAATCAGATCCACTTCATGTTGATTAATATGCATATTTCTCTTTGTTCACTGGAGCAGAATTTTATTTCAACTGCAGAAAACTTGGATTTGGTAACTTTGAATCCTTGTGGAGAAGCTTAACCAGCTTAGCAGGGAAATTAGCAGCCTCGTGACATGCTGTGAATATAATTTCCCAGGCTCTGGTATCACTGTTTCATGAGAGATAAGAACATAGGAAATATTTGGCCCAACACATTTTTCAGCCACATTCACCTCTGCAGGAGAAGTATTACTAGGTGAAATTATTTCACCATCACTCTTAGAAACTGGGTTTTATAGATTCCTTTAAAATTAGCTTTTTATAAAGTTATATATTGAGATAAGGTTGATGGTAGCTGGTGGAATGTTAAACTACTCTTTCTTTCCTAATAGGGGCTAATTTTCAGGTTCAAGTTCCTCATGCTCATCACCTTGGCCTGTGCTGCCATGACTGTCATCTTCTTCATTGTTAGTCAGGTAAGGGGACCCTGAGAGGTCAGGGTGAGAATGTCGCTGGAGAGGGGCTTCTGCTGTGCACCGAAAATGCTATCGTGCTACTGAGAAAGGAGCAGGGAGGGTATCAGGCTGCACAGCTGATCAAGCCACATTCTTTAGACTCCAATCTGGGTCTTGTTATCATCTGGCTGGAGGTGGACTGAATTTTCCCTTTCAGTACAACCTCGGGGGAAGAAGAGTAAATTAAAAGCCTGCAGCCATATTGAAGAGCACTTGTTTCATTTACTTGAGAGAATGAACTTTTCAAGCCCTATAGCAGAACACCAACAAGCAAGTGTTAATTTGATTTGATCCTTATCTGGCATTAATGTAGATCCTTTTACAGTCCATCAGCCATTCTCTGTGATAATTATATTGCCACTTAAACATGAAATGAAATTCAAAAGTCCCCTGATAGAACCTTATTTTTCTGCTGTTTTTTTCCAAAACTCAACATTTTTCTGTACTTGAAAATCTTTTTTTTTAAAATATATTTTATTGACTATGCCATTACGGTTGTCCCATTCCCCCCCCCCCTTCATTCCCCTCCACCCTGCACACCCCCTCCCCTCACATCCCCCCCTTCAGTTCATGTTCATGTGTCATAAGTTCTTTAGCTTCTACATTTCCCATACTATTCTTGCCCTTCCCCCTATTTTCTACCTACCATCTATGCTACTTATTCTTTGTACCTTCTCCCCACTTCTTCTCCTCCCACTCCTCTCTTGCTAACCCTCCATGTGATCTCCATTTCTGTAGCTCTGGTCCTCATCTACCTATCCGCTTAGTTTGCTTTTGTTTTAGGTGTGGTTGTTAATAACTGAGTTTGCTGTCCTTTCACTGTTCATATTTTTTATCTTCTTTTTCTTAGATAAGTCCCTTTAACATTTCATAAAATAAGGGCTTGGTGATGATGAACTCCTTGAACTTGACCTTATCTGAGAAGCACTTTATCTGCCCTTCCATTCTCAATGAAAGCTTTGCTGGATAGAGCAATCTTGGATATAGGTCTTTGGATTTCATGACTTGAAATACTTCTTTTCAGACCCTTTTTTGCCTGTAAGGTCTCTTTTGAGAAATCAGCTGACAGTCTGATGGGAATTCCTATCTCTTGCTGCTTCTAGCTGCTCTCCTTCATTTTAATCTTGGCTAATATAATTATGATGTGCCTTGGTGTGTTCCTCCTTGGATCTACCTTCTTTGGGACTCTCTGAGCTTCTTGGATTTCCTGGAAGTCTATTTCCTTTGACAGATTGAGAAAGTTCTCCTTTATTATTTGTTCAAATAAGTTTTCCACTTGTTGCTCTTCCTCTTCCCCTTCTGGTACCCCTATAATTTGGATGTTGGAATGTTTAAAGATGTCCTGGAGGTTCCTAAGCCTCTCCTCATTTTTTTGAATTCTTATTTCTTCATTCTTTTCTGGCTGGATGTTTCTTTCTTCCTTCTGGTCCACTCCATTGATTTGAGTCCCAGTTTCCTTTCCATCACTATTGGTTCCCTGTGCATTTTGCTTCATTTCACTTAGTGTAGCCTTCATTTTTTCATCTAATTTGTGACTAAAATCAACCAGTTCTGTGAACATCCTGATCACCAGTGTTTTGAACTGTGCATCTGATAGGTTGGCTTTCTCTTAGTCACTTAGAAGTATTGGCTCTGGGGCTTTGAGTTGTTCTTCTGCTTGAGCCATGTTTTGGTCTGTTCATGCCTGTTATGTATGAGGGGCAAAAGTTTAGGTGTTCACCAGGGCGGGTCAACCCAGTTGCTGGGTTGTGACTGGGGGCGGGGTCAGAGATGGAGAAATGGCGTTTGTTCTGCTCTCTCTCAGATTTCAGTCCCCTCTGCTGCTTTCCACAAGCAAATTGGGCCCTTCTGGTGCTGGTTTCTGGGTGGGTGGGTTTGTGTACATTCTAGGACCCTGGGAGTCTCTCCAGTGAACTCTCCTGCGAGGCTGGGAGCCTCTCCCGGCATCTCAACTCCTGGAAGTTTTTCTAATCGGTGCTTTTAGGCTTAAATCCCAATGGCTGGAGCCCTGGGTTGCATGGTCTGCCTCACTGTTTATTTTTTCATCTGGTTTATCTGCGTGTGAATGTGTGACCACGGTCAGCCAGCCACCTTGCACCCTCACTGGGTCTGCCCATGGCCACCCCACACCTGAGATCTGCCAACCACCACCTGCATGCCTGGGTCGCTCCAGCAGCCTCTGCTTTTTTCTGCTGCGTGACCCCTCCCCACCAGCTGCCACCTCCGCCCCTCTTACTGGTCTGGATGAATGGTTCATTGTTGTTGGACTTCCATACAATTCAATTTTCTGTTTGTTTTGGTTGTGTTTTTGTTTCTAAGTCTTTGTTGTTCTTAAATTTGGTTGTGCAAGGAGGTACAGTGTTTTTACCTACACCTCCATCTTGGTCGAAAGTCTGTACTTGAAAATCTTAGTAATGCTAATGGTTTTAAAACATTGGACTTGTTTTGGAAAATACTATTTACATCTAATGTATTATATAACTATGATTTATTTGAGCTTCATAGAAATCTGATGGGCAGGAATTGTTATCCCAGTTTGCTAGAATATTAAATCAAGTGGCCTTAGAGGCATTTCCCTCTTAATGCTGTTTTCCGGTCAGACTGTGGATGGATCACTTAACAGTTCCAAGGTTTAGTTTTCTTATATGTAATGTGGATATGATAATAGTACCACTGAAGAAGATGGCTATAAAGATCGCATGAGGTCAAGCTTGCAAAGTGCCTTGCACTGTGTCTGGCACGCTGTGAGCAGAAGTAGTGAGCCCTTTCTAATAGCAGAAAGCATGAATGTCATGCCAAAGGACATGGAATAAGTTAGGGGCCAGTATGCAGTCATTTTGACTTTTTTTTTTTTTTACCAACTGCTCTTTCATCCCTGTATTTGGCCAAAACTGAAAATGGTAACAGTGCTCATAGAGCCTTAGGAGAAGACTCACACACTCTGCTGGCAAGTTTCCCTCCAGTCCAGGGGCTTCTGCGTTTTTGTGCCGTGAGTCCCTTGGGTGCCCTGCTGAAGGCCGCGGGCCACTTTGAATGGATTTAAATGAGTAAAATGAAATACAAAAAACTTTGGATTTGAAGGGGAATTAGAGATAGATAGATAGATAGATAGATAGATAGATAGATAGATAATATATATTTGAAATTATACATATCTATAACTAAAACATTTGAAAATATGGTTTCCACTGGTAACAAAATTATAGGTAGTGCTAATATTATGAGGGTCTGTTTTCTACATTCATAATTGAAAGAAGCAGTAACTTTTTTTATTGGAATCACATTGAATTAATAGATTTATTTGTTGAGAATTGATATCTTAATATTGATGAATACAGTATATTTCTTATAGGATTTAGATCTTTTTTTAATTTTACTTTTATTTTTATTTTTTTAAAATATATTGTATTGATTATGCCATTACAGTTGTTCTATTCCCCCCCTTCATTCCCCTCCACTCTGCACGCCCCCCCCACCATTCTCCCCCTTTAGAAGGGGGGAGAAGGTACAGAAAATAAGTAGCATAGATGGTAGGTAGAAAATAGATAGGGGGGAGGGCAAGAATAGTAGGGGAGATACAGAATCTAAAGAAGCAGTAACTTTCAGTTAGAGACTGGTAAAAATAAAGATATAATTTTTTCTCATTCTCAGACTCCTTGAATTCTATTAAGGACACCCAAGGGGTGCCTGTAATGCAAGTGAGGGGTCTCTAGAGTTCTGTTGGCTATGCCCAGTGGGCAGTGCTAGTGTTGCTCCCAAAGGCTGAAGTGAATGCAGAAAAAAATTAAAAATATACACACATGTGTCTTCATAAGTTCTGCTCACCACATCTGCTTTGACCTACAACAGTGGTGTGTTTGTATCAGACTGTTTGTTTATAAAACCTCGGAGCACTTCATTCACCCCTCTAAATGCAGTAAAAATATTTCAAATTCTGAATGAGTTTTTTATTCAACCATCGGAGACTCAAACAAGTTGTGTGGGGTGGGAGGCCTGACTTAGCCCTTGGCTGATTCCCTCGTGCGACCAAAATGCTTCTCAGTCCCGCAGACACTTGGTAATGTGCTTAACACGGCCAGTTCTGCCAGCCGAGAGAGCAGGATGCGCCACTCAGAGAAACACAGCCTCAAGTAAGGTGGGCTGAGGAATGAAAGGCAGTGCCAGGTTATGTTCTCAGGAAGGACACCTTTGGTCCTAATGCATGTCTCTGCCACTGTAGAAAGCTGAAGTTGTTTTCCCACAGCCCCATCCCACTCCCTCTCTTGTCCCTGCAGAGTCCCTGCTATCTGAAGTCAAGAAGGGACATTTTGGCTGGCTATAAGATGTCCGAAGTTAACTTTGTACAGTTTAATCAGTGTACCTTTTTAAAGCAAAGAAGGTCAGTCTTCTGAGGAGCAGAGTTTGTGGATTTTCTTCTGAGAAAAAAATTAATATGCCATTGCCCCAGTATTTTCTAACATAGCTCCAGCCTGTGGCTGGCTTTTTATATCTGCTGTGACAGTTGCAGCCCAGAGTGGATTTCAACTCTAAGGGGGTAGCAATGAGGTCTTTTGGATTCCATTAGCTCCTCACATTCCTCCTGCTGGGTTATTTTTTAAGGTTTATTTATAGATATCTAAGATGTTTTCAGGCATAACTCTCAGTGTCCCAGGTACTGTATTAATATAGTCATCAGAGGATTTATTTTTTAATGTCATTTTGAAATGTCTCAGCAATGAGCTCACCTGAAAGAAAACCTATTGGGTAACTTTTTGAAATAGATCCCAGCCTTAGGTAAAAGGAATGTATTAAAACTTCCATTATACTCTCGGGCTCACTGGGAGAGCTTGCATTTAAGCCCCATGAAATATAATGCGAGGGGATCTCGCCAGGATATTGAAGCTCTGAGGCCAGGAATGAAAGACCAGCTGCCGGAAGCTGAGGAATGCAGTGACCTTGAGGCTTTGTCGCTGGGTACTGAGGTGCAGTCTTTTAATGCTTGCCATTTTAATGGTCTCAGTCCTAGCAACCAAGCGATGGCACATCACAGTCTGGTATTTTAGCCCCTTCCCTCTGGAAGAGAAAGAGGTGTTCCATTTAGAGGTGGTGAGCAGTCAGGAACACAAGTGCAATGCAGAGGAGGAGGTCACCAACCTGTACTAAGGGGACCCCAGGTGCCTGACATTCAGGTCAAGCCATAAGCAGCCACCTCCCAGAGAGCCTGTCCCCAGCTCTTTTTTTGTTTGTGTGACCACTTCATTCTGTTACTTACAGAGGAAATGTTTCCAGTAAGAGAGCCTGTGTCTGGGATTTAGAAATCTTGTTGTTAAGTGGAATGTTGGTTGTCAAGACTACTGGGTGTAAAAGGATTTGACCTTCACTTGGCTGCAGGGGTATAATTGGGTGGTTTCGCACAAAAGTAAATTGTTCAAATGTTAAATAAGGAAAAACAGAAACTTTTAGAAATAAGACACATACATAAGAAAGACAATTTTCTTTTTTTTAATTTTAATTTTTCTTTTGGTTGGGGCTACCTGATTTTTCTCTCTGAAAGTTAAAACAAGGTGACTGTCACCTCTCTGCCTTGGCCTTAGTGAGGTTTCTGGATTTACAAGGCCAGCTCTGTTGAGGCTGCTCATTGTGGTCCATGTGGGTGGGAATGCCCTCAGGGTGGCTCAGGCATGAATAATTGCGAGAGGAGAGGGGAAAACACAGTCCAGTCTCCAAACAGCAGAGTGACACTGTACACAGTTTATGTATTTATGCAAATTCAACTCTTTGCCCTCAGCAGAAAAAAATACATTTAGAGGCTACAAATTAAGTAGGATGGGTAATTCTTCACATTTATCTAAACAACGTACATGTGTCTCAAAGCAAACACGAGAGGTGGGCGTGAAAATGCCATTTCCTCAGTCTCGCTCCTGGGTGCCCCTCACCGTATGAGCATCTCATTTCGAGTGATTCTACTGTCAAATCGTGTTTTGCATATATAACTCATTTATTACGGCCCATGCATTATATCTAGGATATATAGTATGTATATATTACTATGCAGATTTAAATAAACAAACCTGTGTGTATATATACTATATAAACAATGTACATTGTGGCCAATTAATTGAATTTTCAACCAAAAATTTGAACTTACACAGTATTTGCCTCATAATTTAACTTAGGAGACTCACCTCTATTTAAAATACGACTCTTATTCTCGTTGTGTAATGGCTAAGTATACCTTCTTTTGGAGTCAGAGCCACGACTTTCTGGCTAAGCAGTCTTGGGCAAGATGCTGTACCTGTCTGTGTCACAGTTTACCATGTGTTGAGTGGAAATGTTACCTACCTACCTCATAGATTTGTTATTGAAAATAAATAGTACCTTCCATGTAAAATTTTTAGTGTAGTGCCAGACAAACCACCGGCATTAAATGTTAACTATTATTATCCTTGCTATTGTTTTTAAAAAGTTTAGCTTTGCTAATACCTAGTAACTTTTTGTTTTCAAATGACTACACAGGAATCAAATAGAAATATTTAAATGAAATAACACTCATTACCTATTGACCTCTTACATTTAAGTGCAATTATTGTGATTTGCCATGGACTGAATATTTTTGCTTGACTTTGCAATCAGATTCTTCCTAAGCATGACTATTTCTAGGCTACCTTTCTACCACCATGTATCTGCACCGGCCTTCTCGCACTTCCCTATACTTTTCCCAAGCTCATTCAGCAAACATCTGTCTGTGGAGCGCCACTGTGTACCAGGCACACAAGTGGGTGTTTCCTTAGATCATCCACTCCCAGCAAAAATCCATTTGAGCAGAATTGTCAGTCCTGAGTATTTCCAGTTTATATCACAGGAAGTGGGGTCCCTTACAGGCCAATTATTTAATAGAGTAGAAAAAGTAAGAACCGTCCCGCTCCATTCTACCTGTGCTTCTCTCAACCTAGCTGCCCCTTCATCAGGCGGAAGTGTTCCCCCTGTAAGTACCGTGGGTGCACGTGTTTCCAGGAACCCAGGCTTCCTCTCTCCTTCCATTATATACATTAAAAAACTATCTTAAATATTCTCTAAGTACTGTGGTTTTTATCAAGGTAGGCCATTCTGTACTTAAAAGTAAGAAGAATAATATTTGGAGGTATTTCTAAGAAGTAAGCCCTAAATAGCTTGAATTCTGGTGTATTGTTCTAAGATCGGTAATGGTTTTGAAACCTTCTTTGCCAAAAATGTTTGTGAGTCTGCTATATAAAGTGAGTTATTCCCCGAAATAAGTAAGAGCTCACGGTGGTGGTTTGTTTGTGGGTCACAAAAATGAAAGAAAAATTATGTACCGCACTGTCAAATTCAAACTGGTAAGTCTAGAATCATTTAATCTGGTTCACTGACACTCCAGGTCTTTCTGAAAGAACTAGCTGTACTTACAGCTGTACTATGCCTGGGGCCCCAGCGTATTATGAGTTATAAAGAAGGGACCTAATGAATATAAACCCACTGCCTTGAAATCAGGAGGTGAAATCAACCTGTTAGTCATTAATATTGAGATACAGTGTGCCATCTTACACTTCAGCTCCTAGAAGAAGGGGCTCCAAGGGATGGCTGATATCACCCCACCTCATTAAGCTGCCACAGGAACATATGTTCAACACTTTCTTTTATTCCCATATAAGAACTACCAGTTCTTATATGGGAATAATCATTATATTTCCCCGTATAAGAAGTGGTCAAAGTCATTTCATCTCAGAGCTGGCACAAATCACTAATCATTCACCTCAGCAGTTCTGTTGACAGTTCTTAGCATAATCCACACGTCATCAGACAGCTCTTAAAACAATTACCAAGTCATTAACATAGACAAAAGCAGCCTCAAAACATTCTTGCAGAATTGTAAAGTGCGTGAAAACTCATAAGCACTTTTGTGAGTGACTTACATAGAGTGACATGATATAAAAAAGATTTATTGAGTGTTTACTGCATGCCAGGAAATTACTAGAAATATTTTAACTTAATTCTCCTTAATAATCCTGCAAGTTCTTTTTGTGTTCTTAAGGAAACCAAAGTTCGGAGTCCCAGTCTTTACTTCTCCTACATTAAACGGTGGTGGAGCCTGGATTTGAATTTGGGTCTCAGACTTCAAACCTGCGTTATTCTTCTTCCCCACACTGCCCCCTAAGGAAAACTCACTCTAAGGATTCATTTGTCCTTACTGAGCCCCTGTGGTACATCAGGCAGTGAAGATAAGGCAATAAATGAATCAGAGAGGGTCTCTCTCTCTCTGGGAGTTTACAGCCAGCTGAGATGTCGGATAAGAGAGGAGAAATTATATGTGTGGATAAATGTTAGACTCCAATATAGTTTCCTTAAATTAGGGATAACGATGAACTGATGCTTTAAGGAGGACACTCCCCAGGTGATTTTGGTGTGCAGCCAAGATGAGAAGCAGACTTTGTGCCTGACACATATAGTAAGCCTGTAATTAATTTGTCAGGACTAGTATGATTAAGATTAAAAAATGGAGTCTTAACTTAGCCCTTCATTGTTCCCACATGTAGGAGAGACTTGGGTTTTGTGTTGGTTGGTCCCTGTGTTGGTGCTGTGTTTCTTCTTGGCTCTAATTCAATTTCACTGCCTTTTTTCTGCAGGTGACTGAAGGTCATTGGAAGTGGGGTGGAGTCACAGTGCAAGTGAACAGTGCCTTTTTCACCGGCATCTATGGGATGTGGAACCTGTATGTCTTTGCTTTGATGTTCCTGTATGCACCATCCCATAAGAACTATGGGGATGACCAGTCGAATGGTGAGTTCCAGTCACTTCAGGATAGCTCTATTTTGGAAAAGTAGGATTCTGTCTCTACAAGACTTAAATAGCAAAGGTTCTGGGTTCCCCAGTCCAACTTTCCCTCCAGGTGTGAATGAGCATCCCTAAGAAATCCGGAACCATGGGACAAAAAGCTAGTGCATGGCAGATGTTTCATTAAGTCCTCATTTTAAGAAACCTTTAAAATACATTGGAAACATTATATTCTAATCCAAAATATGCCCCAGTTTTAGCAAAAAAAAATTAAATTTGCTTTCCTCAATTTTTTGAACAAAACTGACTGTTGAAAAGTATACCACATTCATTTTTCTAGTTTCAGAAGCATGATCCTCTGATATTAGGTAGAATGGGACTAGGCCCTGAGAGCTGAAGACGGAGCTGGCTTTATTTTTCTCCTGCTCACTCTTTAGTTTGGACGTGTGTTCAAACTAATTGCTGTTCTCTGGTCCTCACAGCCTTTCTCTCCCTAAGTGCTGGTATGTGCTCTTTCAGATGTTGATGCTACAAGGAGCCTTAGACAACTTACCCAGTCTGGTAATTTTGTAGATGAGAAAACTGAGGCCCAGAGAGGGGAAGGGCTTGCCTGAGGGTTTTGTATCAGCCATGGCGGACAGAAGTGGATATCACTGTCTAAGGCAGCACTGTCAACTTGGAATTGGTGGCCTGGTAAACTGTTCTGATATCTCCTTTTGCTTTGGTTACTTGACTCTATACTGTTTGTTGGTTCCACCCTTATTCTTTTATATCTTTTTCACATCTGCTTTACCCTAGCTATGTGCTTGCTATTCTCCAAATGTAAGATGCTCTTTCTGAAGGCAGAGTCAGTGCCCCATACTCTGACTCACGCCAGGGTCTGCTTCTGGATCTGCCTGTCCACCATGGCACAGAGGGTTGGCTTTGCTTGTAGGAAGTGCTCAGTGAGTGTGTGGTGAATTAATAGATGCATATCCTGCCTCCATCTGGGGGTAATAGAACCCTACCCATCTTTTGGACACATTCAAAATGCTCCCTCCATCCTGAAACATTTTTTTGATCATACCAGTTGGAGTTCAGCAAATTACATTCAATAGAATATTATGGCCAGGGGATGTTAATAGGTTTTAGGAGTCAAATAAGTTTGATAATCACTGGGTTTTTAATCAGCATCGATGAGGTTTTTGTTAAAGACATCTTACTACCTTTAGAACATTAGTATGTACTATAAGTCTTTATACTGAGTAGAGGTAAGAGCATTTCCCAAAACTGTTAAATCATTTGGCCCTTTTTCTAGGCACCGTGTCTTTTGGAACTAGTGCTCTAAGGAACAGCCCTGAGGGAAAGGATTACACTTTTCACCTGACATTCAATGTGTAGATGTGGTCAGTTTGCCTGATAGAGGAATGGTCTCAGCTGTCATGTCTCTGACAGTCAGTGTCTATGACCCCTGACACTTCTGTGCAAGAGTGTCCTAGACATCAGCCTGCCTTCCTTCCTATTCCTTGACTTATTTTCTTTTCCTTTAAAGATTTTATTTATTTATTTTTATTAGACCAGAGGGGAAGGGAGGGAGAAAGAGAGGGAGAGAAACATCAATGCGTGATTGCCTGTCACATGCCCCACACTGGGGACCTGGCCTGCACCCCAGGCATGTGCCCTGACTGGGAATCCAACCAGTACCCCTTTGGTTCGCAGGCGGGTGCTCAATCCACTGAGCCACACCAGCCAGGGCCTATTCCTTGACTTCTTGTCACATTCAGTATTGGGTTTACCTCTGGCCATGGATCCTGGGCAAGAGTGAAGAATTTTGACTGACCTGCCCAACTCTGGGTTTGATTGACAGTCTCTCTAGAAAGCTCATGAATTAGGGGGCCTTCACTTTCTGCTGCGTCCTTTGCGCTGCCAGCACTCAGTGTTTTACTATGTGCATGGAATATGGAAGCATGTAGCCTCTCCAGCAGTGGACCCCATCATGCCAGCGGGAAGGGATTCTGGGCTTGTGAACAAGAATTGTGATTTCATTTCATGGTCATCCTGTTGGACTTCGACGGAAACCACGTGGACCTGTCCTTGACTTGAGATTATTAAGTAGGAATCTAAAAGATAGAGCTCCTGCCTTCCAGGGAATTTCCACGAAAAGTATTTGTTGGATTTCCTGGAATGTGGGAAGGTCATTCTAATGGGTAACACTTGTTGAGCACGGACCTGTGCTATAGCACATGAACTTTCCTGGCTGTTTTTGCTGTGGGACTGTAGGCCAACTGCTTTACTTCTCTGTGCATCACACCTCCCGATTGTACGCAATCTTTTAGAGTCTTATGGCACCATGAATTCTATGGTTTTCTTTCTTCCTGATAGCAAGGAAGGGGCACAAGAGCATCTTCTGTTGTAAAGTGGCAGCCCAGGGAGTGATTCTGTCACAGGTAAGGGGTTTCCAAACACTGGTGAGAATTTGGGCAGCTCCAGCACATTCAAGCACATGGACGGAGGCCAGAGCTGTAGCCAGCCCTGCAGAGACAGGATGGCCGCCTGCCACCCTGTTGGGTCAGATGCTGGAGCGGTAGCCAGGTGATAAGCAGCTCCCATTAGGACTTCTTTCCCTGTACAACCGCTATCCTCTTAGGCCTGAAACCTTGCAGTTAATAGCGCTTGATCTATTTCCCATAATATTTTTTGTTATTGTTGAAGACAGTTTGAACTGCAATTTCACAGAAAGTTTAAAAACTAGTTCTCAGGTGATCTTCCCTGAATCTTTTACCGAGTGGTGTTTGAACATGCTCATGGTTGTTTTAGGTATTCACTGTGACTGGGACATGCCCCTGGCATTTAGTGACCAGACTCTAGGCATGTTAAATGCCCTGCATTGAGCAAAACAGTCTGTAGTAAAGAACTGCCCCGCCCCTAATACCTATAGGGCACCTGTTGAAAAACATTCCAGTTTAGTGGGAAGACTGTCTTGGGACCTTGTTCTGATCATAAGCACAAAAAGTCACACAATTTAGCAGTTCTGTGATGGGGACATGATCAGTTATGACTTCAGAGCAGCCCATGGGGTTTCCAAACACTGGCGAGCTGGCTGTATCCTTGGCAGCTGGTTGTACCTTTGTCCCTGCGTGCTGCCGTGACCTGTGTGCATTTGGAACGGTCTGCTTCAGGTTCAGTTCTGATAGTCTTTCTTCTCTGCTCCTTTCACTGTTCATCTCATCTGCCACCAAACCACACAATGTATCCCAGGTACTCCGGCACATTGGCCAAGATGTTGAAGCTCCCCAGAAAGGCTAGTTTGGAATATTACATGGAAATCTAGAAAATGAACTTTAGGGGCATATACTGTAGTTTTAAATTCTCTGGCACTTCTCTCCCTGCCCCAGGTTTTTCATGTTCCTTCTCCTTCTCATGGAAAGTTTTTATTTTTAAATGGGCTTGGACTCTTCCCCCTACTCCTTGCTTTTAAGGTCCAGAGCAAAAAATTCAGATCTCTTGCCATGGGGAATGAATCACAGGTGTGTCATGCTTCTTGCCTTCTGAGATGGATCCTGGATAGACCTCTGGAAAAAGATAGACTCCTGGAAAAGAAACAGCCACTGAGAAGTGTTGTTTTGTTTGGAAATATGTCAGGAGGAAGTAGTAGGAAGGAGGTGGGAGCAGAGAGCGTAGGCTTTTGCTTCTCCCTTTTGGTCAAGGAATGAACACAGAGAAACAAAGCAGACAGCAGGTTCAAGAGAGGGTTGGTTTCCAAAGAGCATTTTCTCTCATGTATTCATTTGTCTTTTATTGTGTGGGTTGGAAAGTGACCCTTAGAAGCTACTGAGTAGCTCAGCACTTAACACTGTGCTAGGTTTGATAAGATGGAGCGATAAGGAGCCCAAAGGAGTAACAAAGACAAGTCCTTGTTCTCAGGGAGCCAGAAGCTTGGGATGGGACATTAAGACTTCCTTGGCTGCCTCCTGAGGCACGGGATGTGGTAGGACAGCTCCAGCCAGAATATTTTCATGTTTTCAGTAGCTGATTGGTGCTGCAGGGCTGTGGGACTCTGGCTCCCTTCTTGCTGGTTGACTTACCACAGTCGCAGTGGTGCTATCAGATCCACATTCACCGTCTTATACGTGTGTGCATGTGTGTGTATACATGCTTATGTAATCACTTCATGTGTGTGTATGTGTGGATAGATAGTGTGGATAGATAGATAGATAGATAGATATAGAGAGATAACTTTAACAAATATATTTTAGACCTCTTTCTTGCTAGGGCGGTTCACATTTTCTGCTCTTCCCTTGCTGCCTTTTGATTAAAGTTGTTCTTTTTACCTGTTTCCATAACAATTTGTGAATCATTCTGGATGTTGTCCCAGGCAGAAATGAATTTCAGCTGATGTTAGTTAGCCCTTAGCTCAGAGGGATGGCACCGTCTCCCAGGGGCGCAACACCCGATGCCCTGTATGCACGACAACTCCCAAAGCCACCAGTTCACGTGGGGAGAGAAAGTTGGTGCCACTTATGAAGTCAGACGATTCTTGATAATAGCTTTCGTTCTTGTGTTCTTTCATCTAGAGAATTCTTGTTAGAAGGTTTTAGGAAAAAAGCAAGAGATGGAATTCTTGACTGGATGACTATGACGAAGGGAACAGGAGACGCTCTAATTGCCAACTGGTTCCTTTCTATTTCTATTCACGCTAAATGTCTTCTGTCAGACACACTCATGCTGCTGGAAGTCACAGCAGCCGCTCTGAGTCCCACGTCTTGGTAGCTAGCTACCATGCTGCGACAGTTTTACTTAAGGGGGCTTCCGAGGTCTCATGCTGCTTGCCTCACAGGGGAGGTGGCTTTGGGTTTTGTTGCCTCAATAAACGTTTGGTTTGAGTTCTAAGGCTGTAACAGCGGCTGCCTTTTATTGAGGTCTTTCCTGTGGCTGCCTGTTAGATGACTCACCCAAGGCCAGCCTGGCTTCTCCTGACATCGGTCACAGAATTGGTCTTACCATCAGGGCTGCTCCCAGCCTTTTCCCATTCCCTCGGGAAGATGGCACTTTGGTGACAGGCCATCACTAGCCTCAGGCCTCCGCTAGCTTTGCCTCTCCCAGAGCCACTGGCCTACCAGTGACTTAATTTTTCCTTGCCCGAGCACTTAAAGTTGTATTTTCTGAGCCTTAGTAGTATTGTCATCCACTATGATAGGAGGTACCTCATTCACCTTCTTAACAGCGCCTTTCTGTTTCTTAAAGGCATTAGTTGGGCGGGGCTGCCGTAACAAGTACATGCTACAGGATACGTGGCTTAAATAACAGAAACATATTTATTTTATCACAAATCTGGAGGCTAGAAGTCCAAGATCGAGGTACCAGCAGAGTTAGTTTCTTCTGAGGCTTCTCTGGCTCGTAGGTGGGCTGTCTTTTCCCTGTGTCTTCACATGGCCTTCCCTCCAGGTGTGTCCATATCCAAACTCTTTCTTCGAAAGCCTCTGGTTCTATTGGACTAGGGCCCAACCCAATACTTCCTGCTAATGTAATGACCTCTTTAAAGAACCTGTCTCCAAACAGAATCACATTCTGTGGTATTGGGAATTGGGACTTCGAGCAATGATTATGGGGTGGGGAACGCAATTCAGCCACAGCACTAAGAGTTCACTCCAAACTTCTAGGCTTTATTGTGCCCTCCTCAATAGGAGGAGGTGTTTGGTGTCTGGAGGTGCTGTGAGGTAGGTGGGAAATGCCTCACCCAACACCTGGTATAAACTACCTTGAATGATGGAAAGGGACTGAGAGATGGCTGGCCCCATGATTTCTGAACCCTGTCCCAATGAGGCCACTCTGTCCCATCCCCCAGAAGGGATCACAAAAGCGGAATCATCCCAAGGCAGACCTGTTTGCTAGCTGAGAGTTTGTCCCTAAGCCCCAGTGGGGAACCCCAGTACTGGTGCACTGGCCTGGACCTCGCCATGTGGAATAGAGCAGGGAGGGAGGAGAGAGACTGGCCTATACCAGACAAATCTTGGTGGGTGTTTTAATGAGCACTTACCAAACCAGATCCTGTGCTGGGTATTTACATTCTTCAGAAAAGGGAAAAAAATGTATAAGACCTAATATGCACTGTTTTATTAACACCCCAAATATAGGACAGATGTAACCTTGGAGTAAGCAACAGTATTTGCATTGAAATTATTTTGCTTCACAAATACTATACTCTCTTTGATTTTTTCATTCTGCTGTGAATCAGGGACTTCATTATAGAGAGTTATCATTTGAGCTTAGCTTTGAAGGTGAATGGGAAGGTAGTCAGTATGGGACTAGAAAAAAAAATCCACAGAAAAGAATGAAGTCAAGAAGTTACGTGGAAAGAACAAAAGCTTTGTTGGTAGACACAGATGGTTTGGAGCCTGGCTCTAGTGCATACTGTGTAAGAAGCAAATATGAACTCGTGGTGTAGGACCTCTCTGGCTTCCATATCCGGGTAATGGGGTGTTCATTTGTCATAGTGGTTATTAGGAAAGAATTGGGTAGCCCTCATTGATATTAGAAGACTGCCAACCTCTCAGATTCTGTGAAACAATCTCAGAATTATCCTTCTTTTCACTAAAACAGTCACAAATAACTGTCATTGAAATGGCGCCTGTTTTCAGAAGCTGTGCTTATCATTGACTCATACAGTTCAGTCTACGCAGGTCTCTGGGCACCGGTCTGCATTTCGGGCAGTTGGAATCAAGCAGCAGCTGCATCAACACTTACCTGTGGCCATCATACCGAAAATATGGACCATCGGTAGTCCTTTGAGATTAAATCCCATGCCAGAGATTGGTCTCATTTCACAATGGTTAGAAAGAAACAAGCCTTTATCTTACTGTTAATTAGCTGAGATGAATTGACATTATAACGAGAGAAAGAAACTTCCTGAAAACTGAAAAATCCTTTTCCTTCCTTAATTAATTTTTTTACACTTCTCCAAAGTATGAAACATATCACATTTTTGGAAGGGTTTTTTTTGTCTTGGAAGGGAAGAGCCTTTGAACGTGTTTACGCACTGCGCAGCAGTTGCTGAGAGGGGAGGAGGAGAACAGATGGAGCAAGACCTTGGCAGGAGTAGGGGGTTGATAGAATTTGGAGACAAATGGAGGGATCCCCACTCCTGCTATGTTACTGCCATATTCCCACATCCATTCCCTAAGGGGAAACAGTTGGCCTTCGAGGTATAATAGAACTATGCATGAATCCTAGACTTTGCTAGCCAGAGTTGCATAGGACTGGCTCCTCATCCTAGCTCTGCTGGGAGCAAGCCGCTTCACATTAGAGAAAGTAACTGCCTATCAGAGCCTCAGTGTCTTCACTTCTAATATGGAAATACAAGGCCTGCTAAGCCCCTGATAGTGCATGCGGTAAATAGACTTGCATGGCAGCTGTCCTTGCTATCAATCTGTGGATACTGTGTGCTCTAAATTTTCTTTGATCAGATCCATAAAGCAAAATTAACATCCTGAATAGTTCATCCAAATTATTATGTGTGTGTGTATTATATGTGTGGATTTATAACCGCAACGCATCACATTCAAACTTAAACTTCACCGCCTTCTCATTGGCTGTTATTTACAAAGAGTCAAAGAATTGGCATTGCCCAGAGGTTGAGAGCTCGGGTGCTGTGACTCTCAGTCACTATTTACCTACCTGGGCCTTGGACAAGTTGCTTCACCGCTCTGCACCTCAGTTACCTCTGTACCTCAGCACCTCAGAATGGAAACGACGACAACAGCACTTCTGTCAGAGGGCTGGTATGAAGATTAAGTGTGTTAATATTTGTAAAGTGTTCAGAACAGTGTCAGGCACGTACTGTAATATAGTACCTGTTAACTAAAGAAGCCAAAGTAATTTTGGCTGTTTCATCAAATGACCTATAGGAACAGACACATTTTCTAGGGCCTGCTAATTGGAATCACACTTTAAGCTTAAAGAATTCACATCTTTGTTTCAAAACCTGAAGAAAATTGAATACGTTCCAGTATCTATGTCTTCACAAAAGGAGATTCCTTAGGTAAACACTTGGAGGTAGTAATGGGTTTACCCAGGTGGTCTTTGAAATGTTAATGACTGTCAGACCTGCAGCTCTCAAAACTGGCTTTGAACTTTTGAGAGCTCACCCAGATATGCAAATTTAGAACTAGCTCTGACGAAGCACCCTGCAGGGCCTGTGTGTGGGGTGAGCAAAACACTGATCTTGTGTGCACAATCCTGGGGATTCGGAAGGTTCAGAGTGCATTTCTGGCCATTTTTCCTTGAGAAGAAGACTCCTAATTGTTCCAAAATGCATTACATGTCCCGCCCTGCCCGGTCTGTTGGGAATAGGAGGGTCCTCTTTGCCTGCACGTGGCATGGCCACTTTGCAAACTATTCACAGCAATGGAGTACGTGCCTGCCCCCACCCCCCACCCCTCACAGGAGAGGCGAGTTGTGCTGGCTCAGCCCACAGCACAAGCCTTCTCTGCTCCGCCCAGCTCTCGTCTGTCTCAGTTGCATACCTGCTCCATCACCTGCGGCAGTCCCCTTACTTCCACCCGGTTTCCTCCTCTGTAAAGCCGGCATGATCAGGGTGACACCTTGGAGGGCTCTGTGAGGGTAAATACAACCAAGGATAAAGCATCCAGAATAGCGTCAGACACCAAGTAAGCTCTCATTAAATGTTAGTAATGACTACAAATTACATAAGCAGTAAGCTGACTCATCTCTCGTTAATATCTCTTCCCTGGGAGACAAAATGGATGATTTACTGCAAAGTCTGAGTGAAAAGGTTGGGTGTGAGCCCTAGGCGTTTGTGCCCAGGTTTTCTCTATCAGCTCAGAATGTGGAAGAGGCACTGGGCGGTGGTTACTGAGATGAGCCAGCTTTCTTCTCCTTCCTACCTGCACGTGTCTAACAACAAAAACCCTGTTTCAGGCGATCTGAGGGTCCACAGTGGGGAAGAACTCCAGCTCACCACTACTATCACCCACGTGGACGGACCCACCGAGATCTACAAGTTGAGCCGCAAGGAAGCCCAGGAGTAGACGGCTACAGCACCTGGCTGGGACTGCCCCCCACACTCCAGCCCTTCTAACTGGAGTGGGGATCGTGCCAGAGAGCGCTCACTGTGCAGACAGTCAAAATGCTTGACTGCTCGTGTTTCTTAGCTGTGGTTTCTTGGACCAGTGGCGTGGATGTTGTCACTTTGCCTTCTGACCATAGCTCTGGGAGGAAAGAGTCCTGCAGCCACTGATGCATTCATTGGATGTGACAACAAAACCTCTGGTGTGACACACTTTCTGTGCTCATTGTTAATTAGTGACGTAGTAACATCTGTAGCAGGTGGTTAGTAAACCTCATGTGTTGGGAGAAAACTCCTTGGGGGATGATTTGGGCCAGGCTGGGTCTATATGGAGTGGAATGTTTGACTCTTTTTTTTTGTTTGTTTTAGATTCTAGGATAGATTTCTAACATCCTTTGCAGTCCAAGGTAGGCTGGTGTCATAGTTTTCCACTCCTACTTCATGACCACTTTTTTCCCTATTTATATCACCAGGTAGCCTATTGA
The DNA here is from genome assembly GCF_021234435.1 of Artibeus jamaicensis. Lineage (NCBI taxonomy): Eukaryota > Metazoa > Chordata > Mammalia > Chiroptera > Phyllostomidae > Artibeus > Artibeus jamaicensis. The sequence continues at coordinate 16,529,368 of NW_026522025.1, read as the reverse complement.
GTTAATATTTAAGTTGTCGATAGATGTGCGTCCCTATTTTTTATGCATAACATAAAATAACTGAATTTCATGGTCTAGTACACCAGGGGCATTTCAGCTTTGAAACCAAATCTGTATATCCAGTACTAACCAATCTGTTGGATGTGGGTTGGGTCTGAAAAGCGTTTTTAACCTTTTGCTTCAAATGTGTTTTCTTTTGATAAGATGCTTCAAACAGTCTCCAAAAGTGTAGATCATTTAAATAAACCTGTATGTATATTCATGTATGTACACGCACACGTCACCCTCCTGCTTGGCCAGGACACATGTGTACAGATTCTTCCCATGTCAAGTCCCTGGGGCAGGGAGTGGGGAGGGGAATAGCTTTATGAGAAATTAAAATATTTTGCCATCAAATCAAAGTGTTTGGGGGCGGTATCTATTTCTGGAAATAGGGAACACGTTTTGTACTGGGTGGTTAACCTCCCTAGCTATCATGTGTGACCACAAGGGCAGGGGGAAAAGTTACATGATTTAGAAGCAAATTACTCTCCCCCTCTCTTCCCACTCCCTCAAATAGCCTGTTCAGTTGTGTTTTAACTCTGCCACTGGAAAGGCAACATGGTACAGAGGAGAGAAAGAATCCTGGCTCTGAGGTTAGAAGGCAGTTTCCTGTTGAAAGTCTATTATTTATAAGTGTCACCTTGTTAAAGACACCTGACCTGGATGTTTCTGTTAGGTAGAATAGATAGCAAACCATGACAGGGAGGAGGAGGGAGACATGTCTCACCCACTAACTCAGCAGTCCCGAGCCTGGTCCGGTGATATTGCCAGGTATTCCAACATCACAAGAAACACCACGCTAACACGGGAGGAGGGCAGTCTTTGAAATTCTATGCGTCATTTCCACTATGTGGCAAAGAAAGCCTTTGACACTGTGCTTTCATCCCGAGGCCTGAAGGGTGGGAATCGGCCCACAGGTGCCCAAAGGAAGAAGCCCGTAAAACAACTTTCGTTAATTGCCTACCTCTGGTCACTTTTTTACAAGGCAGTCCCTGATGCTTATAGGAAGAAACCCACAAATACCTTTGGGTAGCTGCCCCAAGTTTAATTAACTGCCTCCTGGCCATATTTGTTTTACAACAAGATGAACAAATAGAGTCTGGAGCAAGATAAGGATTCAGGCTAACAGACCCCCACACATACCTAAGTTTGGGTAGTTGTGTCCCCCAGGGAAGCTGGCACCTCCTTTACCCATCAATTGATAAGTAACTTTTTCACCACTATACCATCAACTATGTAAGTCCTCAGAAGAGAGGACCTGATGTGCTTGCCACCCCTTGCTTTTGCCTTTCTCCTCGACCTCATCAAGGCCCATTCCCTTCCATGAGAACATATTACCAATAAACCCTGCATGCAGGCCAGTAGACTTGCTGATCTATAATTCTCTACTGCATCGGCAAGAAGAACTGAGTTTCTCCAGTAAACGGTGCTGTGAATGGGATCCTGACTTGGATCTCACCCTTTGTCTCCAGCTGTTTGGAACGCAGTGAGTATGGTCTCATCTGCAAGGTTTTCTTGCCTTTCTCACCTTTGGGATAAAGGAGATGCTGTGCTGTGGGAGTGGGTCATTCAAATGTGCCAGGCCTGTGTTTGGAGGTAGAAACAATGAAATCTGAAATGAGTGCTGGGGTTTCACGCAGCTCCAAAGACTAAAGAGGCACCTCCTCTGTCCAGCCTGATCCACGTGCAGAGGCCTCAGAGGGAACTCCCATCACTGTAGAGCAACTTTGAATTTGATTTCTCCAGGATGTGAAAAACAGGGGCTTGTCACTCAGCACTAAGAGCCCTACCCCCACCCCCACAGCCCCAGGCTGTTTTAGATGGGGGAAAACCAAGGCACAGAAGAGTTAGGGATGACCAAAGAGGTAATGGCCTTTGGGAGCCCTGCTCATAAACAGCACACTTTGACCTACTACTTGGGTTCCGTAGCCTTTTCTGCCTCTAAACCTCGCCAACAGAAAATTCAGTTTAAATCATTGGCCTGTTATAAATTTGCAGCATCGCTGTCTTCCCCAGGTGGCTTCTAGCAACTCAATTTGTATCCGAATACCACTTGCAGGAGCTGCAAGGAGGGGCAGTGTTACTTTTGCCAGGTGAAGGTCTAGCGCTCTAGCTCTGGCTCTCGAGAAATTGCCACACCCTGAGGGCACGGATGGAGCATTTAAAAGTCACCAGGGTGCTCGCTGCAAAGAAAGACACCCATGGGAATGAGCTGGGTTATGGACTAGGCCAAAAACATTAGGTCTCCCCCCAGCCACGAGCAGAAGTCCACACAATCCAGAGGCACACTGTAAAAGCAGCCACACTCCCACCCCTGTGGCGCATTCCCCACTTAGGTTTAATTCTCCAGAGGAGAAAGCACGAGTTTAGCCTGTAATGGAAAGTGCTGGCTTTTTCAGGACCTGTTCTCTTAACTAGGCCAAACTTTGTTGGAATTTGCCTCACTCTGAAGTATTTTCCCCTCTTTCTCTGGCCAGGCCATTTACATCTCTACCACACCCAGGTCTATCTGCTTTACAAAGTAATTGCGGTGTTTGTTTTCCAGCCCCAGGCCATCTAGTCCCCTAAGGCCATGTCTTTTGATTACTATTGCCTAGCAGGGGGTGACGCTGTTCCTTACCTGCCTAACCCAGTCCCTGCATTCAACTTCAGCTTCAAATTGGGCTTGGCCCCACTGTGTCCACGTTAACAGAACAATGGTACAAAGGGGGGAAATCTCAACCCCTCCTAGACTGTAGAACTCAGAAAGAAAAATAAGGAAATAAATTTTTGGAACACTGTAAATTCTAGACTGGGGCAACGAGTAAGTCCTGGGGACAAGAGCTTTGTTAACTCACTACTCAAAGTCATCACTGGTTGCAAAAACTCCGGGGTGCCTGCCTTTCCCAAGCAGAGGAAAAAAGGTCATTCAGGCCACTTTTCAGCCGCTGCCTGAGGGCTGAGCCTAATATCTCTATCATTTTGTGTTTTTGTTTGTTTTTTCTATCCATCCTCTGCTGGGAGCAGAGCACAGGGTGGGGCACTCAAGGTAGAACACACTACTTGCTTCCCAGCTGCTCATGGGTAATAGCTGTCAGTGTTTAACCTCTCAACTCTCTGCTAAGCCTCTTTAGCTCCCAGAAGGATGCAGGAACTACTACTGCTCTTTCTCAACCCCTTAGAAAAAGAGCCCGGCTAGCTATTGCCTACGTCTCTTCACTGGGCACCGTGTTTTACCCTTTTCTAGATGGGGAATCAAGAGTCCATTTCTGCTGGTACCCCATTAAGCTGTATGCTTTCTAATTGGTTGCAGTTTGATCCTTAAAATTTAAAGAAAGACCGACTGACCTTTTTTTTGTAATACAGGTTGGCTCCAGCATCAGCTAGGAGATGGGGAAGTTTGGCCACTATATGGGACCCTAAACTATAATACAATTCTACAACTTAGTCTCTTTTGTAAATGTCTTGGAAAGTGGTCAGAGATTTCTTATACCCAAGCATTTTTCTATTTGAGGGGCCATAGTGATTTATGCAAAAAGTATACACTCAGTCCTATAAATGCTGCACTTCCTGATTCATCCTTCAATTCCTAGATGCTCATGGAACCAGTCCCAGCCCAAGAGACCGCACAGAAGGCCCTTTCTCAGCCTTTCTCACTACCCCATGCCCAGGGTCCTCAGCACAATCGCTGGCCCCTACTTTTCCCGCCCCTAAAATTGCCCTGCCTACTCAGCCCTTACCCTTAATAGAAGTGGCAGGAGAATCCAGCCCCCAGCTGACACACAGACCTTTCTCCCTTGTTGAGTTCAGGCCAATCAGAGATGACCAGGGAATGACTTGGACAATTTGGACAAGTGCAGAGACACTTTGCAGCACCCTACTTTGGCACACGAACTTGCCTGGGAAGATGCAGTGGTGGTTCTGGGACAGACTGTGTCAGAGACTGAACAGGAAAAAGTAATTAAGGAGGCCCGAAAGTTAGCTAACAATTCACATCTGTCCGACAAGGAATATCCTATAGGAGAACCAGGGGTTCCACCTGTGAACCCTGGGTGGGATTATAATAGCAATTCTCAAAAGTGGGAGTGAAACCCCTTCTTTGTATTAAGGCTGGACTCAAGGCAGGTCACCAACAGGCCATTAATTACTCCAAGGTGTCTGCTGTCAACCAGGGCCCAGATGGCAAACGTATCACTTTCCTAGAAAGGCTGAGAGGAGCTCTCATCAAGCATACTAACCAGGATTTAGAGTCTTATGAAGAACAAGTGAGATTAAAGGATACATTTTTAACTCAATCAGCTTCTGACTCAATTACAAGATCTTCTCCAGGGATCTGGGGTTTCCTCGGACAAAATGCTGACTGCAGCCAACACAGCCTTTGATAAGGCCCACGACCTGAGCCCACGACCGTGAGAAGCCAGGGCTCAGGAGGAGGACAAACAGACAGGGACTAGGCAGGCCCAAGCTTCGGCCGCGCTTGCGGGGCATTCACAGCCATACCCTGCGAGCCCTGCACAGCCTGCTCCAAATGACACCAAGTGTCGTGTGTGCTGGGAGAAGGAGAATCGGGCAAAGGAGTGCCCTAATCATGAAAAGTCTCCTCCAGAGCCCTGTACAAGTGCAGGACTACAGGCCAGGGGGCAGCCCTCTGTCCCTGGGGCTGAAGGGACCCCCGCCTTGCAGATGGTAACTCGAGACTGAAGCTGCCCACCCCAGTCGGCCCCACCTCAAGAGGTTGCCATCACTGCACTGGAGCCTGGGGTATGCATGGATGTGGCAGGTAGGACAATAACCTTGTTATTAGACACAGGGGCCACCTACTCTGACCTTATTGCCTTCTCCAGGGGCCTCTCCCCCCAGTCCTGCACTGTTCAGGGTGTGCCAGGGAAGCCCCACACTAAGAACTCCCCTCCTCCTTGGGGCTGCCTCTGGGACAAATACTATTTCACTCATTCCATTATGTCATCCCTGAATGCCCAAGTGCCCTCCTCGGGAGGGGTCTTCTCCAACTGTTAGGGACTAAAATAGTTATAGGAGGGAATCCTGCCTTAAGACCACCTCTCCACATGTTAGTTACACAAATTGAAAACCATATAAACACTTGCTTCCCCACATGGGAGAGACAAATTGACCCAGCGGCCTGGGATACCGGAGTTCCTGGCCAGGCTAAAAATGCTATGCCAGTCTTCATTAGCCATAAGGTCCCTCAGAGTTTCCCCACCAAGAAGCAGTACCCACTGAGACCCAAGGCAAAGGCTGGGCTTCAGCCTGTAGTTTCTGAATTTCTTTCTCACGGGCTACTTAAACCCACAAGTTCCCCTGGTAACCCTCCTATATTAGTGGTCTTGGAAAAGGACAACTTTGATAGATTAGTCCAAGATTCGAGAATCATTAATGAAGCAGTGGTTCTGCTGTACCCTGCTGGTCCCAACCCATACACTGTCCTGAGGACAATTCCCATGTGGTTTACTGATTTAGATCTAAAGGATGCATTCTTTCCTATCCCACTGGACATAAAGTCCCAATTTCTTTTTGCCTTTGAATAGACGTTCCCTCAGGGGCAGTCCCAACAACTGTCTTTGACTGTTCTACCCCAGGGGGTCAGAGAGAGCCCCGTTTATTCATTCAGTCAGGTTCTTGCTGAGGACTTGACTTACAGCTAGAGAACAGGGCATTACTTCAGTATGTAGTGATCTATTCGTTTATTCCCTGAACCAGAAACTGTCTGTTTTACATACTGCTCAGACATTAAATTTCTTGGCTACACGAGGACATAAGGTTTCCAAGTCTAAGGCTCAGCTAGTCAGACAGGAAGTACACTATTTAGGCTTGGTCCTTGCTCCTAGGAAGCGTGGCCTTTCCCCAGACAGAGTCCAGGCCATCGCTCAGCACTTGGAAAGAACTGAGGTCCTTTCTCGGTTTAACTGGGTATTGCAGAAGGTTCATACCTAATCATGGCTTCCTTGCACAGCCCCTTTACCATAGTCTCAAGGGCTGGGAAGATTCGGTCCCTTTATAATGGGGACAGAATCAACAGAAGACTTTCAATCAGTTTAAGACATTGCTCACTCAGGCTGTGGCCCTAAGACTCCCAAATCCCTCCCAGCCTTTCCTACTATGTACACATGAAAAAGAGGGAGTAGCTCTTGTGTTCCTCACCCCCAAACTAGGAAATACCCACCAACCCATGGCCTACATATCTAAAAGGCTAGCAGTCTGTGGGTGGCTGTCTTGTTTTTGAACTGTTGGGGCTTCGCCCTCTTTTAGAGGAGGCCTTCAGACCGACCCCTGGGGCTCTGGTCCGGGTACAGACTAGTCATCGAGTCCCAGAACCCCTGCAGACGAAGGGCCACTGCTGGCTCTCAGACAATAGACTCTTAAAATACCAGGCTTTACTTTTAGAAAATCCTCACATCACTCTCTCTTCTTAAATCCTGCCACTCTGCCTCCCAATTCAGCGGAGGACTTGCCATTCTACTGCTCTGGAATTGTATGTATGTCTTCTAACCCTCTCCCCGATCTCTCCAGTCAGCCTCTAGACAACCCAGATATTATCTGGTTCACAGTTTTTTTCTAGAGGGAAAAGGAAAGGCAGGATACACAGTGGTTTCTCTCCACCGGACGACAGAGGCACCAGCACTACCTGCCAATTCCTCAGCTCAGTTAGCAGAACTAATAGCTCTTACCTGAGCACTTCCACCAGCAAGAGGAAAAAAGGGCAAACATTTTCACAGATTCTAAATATGCTTTCTTAAGTCCTGCATGCTCACGTAGCAGTCTGGAAGGAGAGGGTTTTCCTTACCACTAAGGACCGCCCTACCAAATACGGGCCTCAAATCTTAGATCTTCTTGATGCTCTTCAAAGGCTTCAGCAAATATCAGCCACTCATTGTAGGGGACATCAAAAGGGGGATTCTGAGGTAGTCAAGGGCATTCGCGTGGCAGACACCACTGCCAGACAAGCCACCCTTCAGGAGGTACAAGTTCCCAGCAGCTAAAGTGCTATAGGGGCTCTCATCCCTCAGGCATCCCCACCCACTCCATCCCACACTGAAGAACAGCTCTGGGCAACACAGGAATGTGTTTCAACTTTTCCCTTCAGGATGGCTTAGCGGAGGAACCATTTTAATTCTACCCCAAAATACACAGTGGTAAATCATTAAGTCCTTCCACAAACCAACTCACCTGGGAAGGGAATCTTTGGCCACCCTTATTGGCAGGGAATTTCAAGGAAAGGGGCTGTCCAAGGCTGTCGATCAAGTAATATCCTCTTGTCCTACCTTCCTTCTTCACAACCCCCAGGGAGCATTTATGCCAGTGCTGGCCCAGCCTGCCCAACAAAAGGGATCCTATCCAGGGGAGGACTGGCAAATGGATTTTACCCAGATGCTCCCTAACAAGGACACAAATACCTATTATTCTTTGCAGACACCTTTATGGGTTACATAGAGGCCTTTTCAACTTGAGTGGAGAGGGCTCCATAAGTAGTTAAGAAGCTTCTACATGAAATTATTTCTAGGTTTGAGTTACCCAGCTCACTTCAAAGTGCCAACAAAGCAGCCTTTATTTCCACTGTAGTCCCAGCAACCTTCAAGGCACTGGGAGTAGACTACAAACTCCACTATGCCTGGCACCCTCAGTCATCGGGACAGGTAGAGAGGGCGGAACAATTTCTAAAAACTGCTATAAGAAAAATCACTCAAGAAACCTCTCTCAGCTAGAAGGAAGCCTTGCCAGTTGCTTTACTCTGGACCAGGGTGGCCCCCAAGGCCCATTTGACTTTCAGCCCCTTTGAGGTCCTATATGGTTGACCTTTTCTATATTCAGAGCTCTTGCTAGACACAGAGGGCTTCCTCCCTAGAAGCTTGTGCACAGATGGTGGCTCAGTTTCAGGCTACCCTCCTGGAATTTGGCCTACAGCTTAAAAACCTAGCCAGGACTCCACTGCCCCATCGTATCCCCAGGGAACCCAGGTTTTATGTAAAGTTTGGAAGGATGGTTCCCCAGGTTCTCAACTATGACCCTTGTGGAAAGGACCCCTCTCTGTTCTTATGTCTTCTCCAACAGCCCTCATAGTTTCTGGCATCTTCAGTTGGATGCATCGCTCTGAAGTCAAACCATGCAAGGAGCCAACTAAACCCTCAGGACTTCCAGAATAGCAGGACAATACCACATACTCCTCTGAGTGGGTGGAGGACCCCAAGTTCCTTTTCCAAAGGACATTCTTGAGTCTGATAAGTAGCTTCCTATTTTACTCCTTACCCACTTTCACTGATGCTAAATCTCCACCTAAAACTGCCTATGAATTAGCCACTCACATGACCCATTCTTTAAAATTAACTTCTTTCTGTTGGCTTTGTCTTTCTACCTGTAGCTGGGGCTGTGTTCAGCCCTTGACATCAGAAGAGCAGGGAAACATCTCCATTACCCTAGACAAAAAGACTGGACATTCCAGCCCATAGGGCATCATAGCTACTCAGAACCTTGCTAAATTAGTGACCAACACTTTCTCCAGTAGCAGTCAATGCTCCCCTAGAGGGCCTCTGTATTCTCACATACCGTATTTTGCTGTGTATAATGCGCAGTTTTTTGGCCCAAATTTTTGAGGGAAAAATTGGTATGCACATTATAGCTGGGTGGTACAGTACATAAAATTCCTTGCAGCTTGTATCTGTTCTTGTGTTTTGTAATTATTTGTTACATAAAATTTCTTATACCGTAATATGTTCAAAAATAAATGCTAGAATCCCTTTATAATACAAAAAAACCCAAGTATCTCAATACAAATAAATAAATAAATAATTGAATTAAAAAGTTAAAACAAGAGATTTTTTTCCTGAAAGTTTGGTCCAAAAAACACGAGTGCACATTATACGTGGCAAAATACAGTAATAAACCACCTTCAGTAACCTATTTCTTCTGCATTGTCAGTCATGCTCCCGGAGGAGCTCTCGAGGGAGGGCTTGCTGGTGGCCAAATGCTGACAAAATTTTCTAATCCCAGGTCTCCCTCTCACAAACACTACTTGTGGAATTTTTCTCACTGCCATACCCTATATCTCTGAAGGAATTCCTAATCTGAGGGATGAAACAAATTTCACCCATACCTGCTTTCTAAAGCCAGCTATTCCCAGCCCACATTTAGACAAAAACTTAGCAAAAATAGTTTACAGCCAAGGCAAGCCATCCTATCAAGTTAATGAATCCCTCCCACAGGAAAGAGAGGACTGTGTCACTCTGGTACACAGCTCTCAAGTCACCATAGATTGTGGACCGAAGAGGGGCTCTGTCTTTACTGAATTTATAAATAGCACAAGTTTCCACAATCCCATAATAGACCCCCTGGTCACAGCCTTACTGGCAGCGCAAGGATTATGATGGTACTAAATACCCAAGAACCAAACAACTAGTCAATGGCAGCTATGTCTCTGTAGAAACCCATTCAATTAAGCTGGCAGATATTGCTTTGCTGGCAGAAATACCCATTTGACAGCAGTTCTGTTGGATCTGTGGGTCCTAGGCGTACTCGACCTTGCTCCACAGTGAAGGGGAATCCGCCTCTTCCAGTATATTCTTTCTGGTGTTTCCATAAATTGGGAAAACGCCTCCCTCCCATTCCCTTTAGGAGGACAAGGGCATCTTTTCAGAAGGGCTGGTCCCCTTATTCCTCTAACATCAATTATCGGGATCCTCTCTGCCACAGGAGCAGTGTCAGGGGGTGCTTCATGAGGAATCCACCACCATCTATCAAAGGAAATGTCCGAGTCATTAACTAAAATAGGGGAGACATTTGCAGCACTCCAAGACAACTGGACTCATTAGCTGCAGTTGCCCTCCCAAATCAAAGGGCATCAGACCTCCTCACAGCCTCAGCGGGAGGAACATATTTATGCCTCAAGGAAGAGTGTTGCTTCTAAGTTAGCAAATCAGGACTAGTCCAGCAAAACATCCAATGTACCCTTGAATCCACATCCAGGATCAAAACTTTAACATCTTTTTGGGACTCATTCATGGCTTATGTCTTTACTTCTTCCCTTTGCAACACCATTATTAATTATACTAGTAATATTACTATTTGGACCCATGTTAATCAGCTTAATAACTAAATTCATCTCTCCTAGAGTAGAGGCTATAAAGCTATAAATGATTGTCATGAACAACTATCGACCTCTGGGACTACTGGCTCCAGACTTCCATCATGGGCCAGTGGAAGGACACCTCCCCTGACATATAGCTAGCAAGCAGATGGAACCCAAAGAAGGCCCAACAACTCTGTACAATGGGAAGCAGCCAGAGTGGTCGTTGCCCCAATACCTCCAGAGATTTGGGTTCCAAATGTTTGAGTGGGGGCATGTTAGGTAGGATAGATAGCAAACCAAGGCAGAGAGGAGGAGGGAGACATGTCTCACCCACTAAATCAACAGCCCTGAGCCTGGTCTGGTAATATTGCCAGGTGTTCCAACATTGGAGAAAACACCACACTATCACAGGAGAAGAGAAGTCCTTGAAATTCTATGTATCATTTCCAGTATCTGGGAAAGAAAGCTTTTGAAACCGTGCTTTCATCCCAAGGTCTGAAAGGCTTGAAAGGGCCCACATATTACCTGTCAAGCAACATGTAATTTCTTCGCCCCATCAGGCCAACTATATAAATCCTCGGAGGAGAGGGTCTGATGCTCTGCCACCCCTGCTCTTGCCCTTCTCCCCTTCCTCAGCAAGGCCCATTCTCTTCCATGAGATCATATCTCTGATAAACCCTGCATGCATGCTAATGGACTCGCTGATCTGTAATTCTTTACTGCATGGGAAAGGTGAACTGAGTTTCTCCCATAACGTTTCCTCACCTACAAGCTGGCCTTCATAAAGTTTAACTGCGTGGTGAGGTACCAGTGCTAATTAAATCAGTTAATACATATGGAAATGAATTTTAAATGTTGAAGCAATATGAATGTGTTCTTGCTGGTATCAAAAACAACTTAGGAGTATCTTGGTTTTTAGACACTGATGCCTGGAGTTCTGGGTTATGGTCTGTTTAACTCACCCACTCAGCACCCATCATCCACTCCCCACCGCCCTCGCCCGATTTTGGCTAAAAGCACAGTGAACAGGGACAGAAGGAAATTCTTTGGCTTTGCCTGTTCTTTCAGGCCTTTTACAATCCTGATGAACACCTGATGATGTATGAACTAATCCACTCAACACTCACTTCTGATCAATCACAATTGTGCCAGGAATTAAAGGTAGCTTGTATCCTGCAGTCTGGAAGGGGAGATGAACTTAATACATGACAAGTGATCTCTTGTCCCAGAGGTTGGAGAGGGAGGTTCTCCCGAGGAAATGGGGAAAGGGCCTGACATAGACCTTAAAAAGAAGTAAGAGTTCACCTAGGCCAAAGGGCAAAGGGAAGAGAAGTACAGAAATCACAGAGGAAGTGAAGGATGGAGAATGTTTAAATAAGTCTCCTCATCAGGACTCACTGACACGCAGGAATGGAAACACAGGAAATAAGCCCCGTGCACCTGTGAGCTGGAATGAAAAGGGTACTAATGTGACATCAAGAGCCATAAGACTTAGTCTTAGGGTTTAGACAGAGAAATGGTGTGATCTGAATTACCACTACAGTATGTGGGGGCTGGACAAGTGAACTAGGTCAATAACTGAGGACTTAAAGAGGAGGGGAATAGAGGACTTCCAGCCAAGATGGAGGCGTAGGTGGAAACATTGTGCCTCCTTGCACAACCAAGTTTAAAGACAACAAAGTTTTAGTAACAAAAATGCAGCCAAAACACAGAAAATTGAACTGTATAGAAGTCCGACAACAATGAACCATTCAGCCAGACTGGTAAGAGGGGCGGAGTCAGTGGTGGAGCAGTGTCTCACAGGAAAAATTGGCCAGACCGACCCAGGAGCGCCAGTGGCGGTTGGCAGATCCCAGGCATGAGGTGGCAACAGGCAGACCCAGTAAGGGCGCGCGGCGGCTGGCTGACCGCGGTCACATTCATGCGCAGATAAACCAAGTAGAGAGCAGTGAGACAGACCGCTCAGGCTAGGGCCCCAGTGATGGGAATTAGAGCCTGAAAGCACCAATTAGAAAGACTTTCAGGGTTGAGAGTTCATTGGAGAGTCCTACAGGGTCCTGGAGGGTGCACAAGCCCACACACCTGGGAACCAGCACTAGAAGGGCCCAATTTGCTTGTGGGAAGTGACAGAGGGAACAGAAATCTGAGCAAGAGCAGAACAAATGCCATTGCCCCTCTCTGACCCCACACCAACATACAGTGTCACAACCCAGCGACCTGGGTGGCCCTGTCCTGGTGAACATCTAAGGCACCCACCCTCCCTCATACATAACAGGTGTGAACAGACCAAAACATTATGGCTCAAGAATAGCTCAAAGCCCCAGAGGCAATAAATCTAAGCGACCAAGAGATAGCTAATCTTTCAGATGCACAGTTCAAAATACTGGTGATCAGGATGCTCACAGAATTGGTTGATTTTAGTCACAAATTACCAATGAAATCTAAACTAATTGAAATGAAGGGAAATGCACAGGAAACCAATAGTGATGGAAAGGAAAGTGGGACTCAAATCAAGGGAGTGGACCAGAAGGAAGAAAAAAATGACCAAACAAAAAAGAATGAAGAAACAAGAATTCAAAAAAATGAGGAGAGGCTTAGGAACCTCCAGGACATCTTTAAACATTCCAACATCCAAATTATAGGGGTACCAGAAGGGGAAGAGGAAGAGCAACAAGTGGAAAACTTATTTGAACAAATAATAAAGGAGAACTTCCCCAGTCTGACAAAGGAAATAGACTTCCAGGAAGTCCAGGGAGCTCAGAGAGTCCCAAAGAAGTTGGACCCAAGGAGGAACACACCAAGGCACATCATCATTATATTAGCCAAGATTCAAATGAAGGAGAGAATCCTAGAAGCAGCAAGAGATAAGGGGACAGTCACCTACAAAGGAGTTCCCATCAGACTGTCAGCTGATTTCTCAAAAGAGACCTTACAGGCAAGAAGGGGCTGGAAAGAAGTATTCTAAGTCATGAAAGTCAAGGACCTACATTAAAGACTGCTCTATCCAGCAAAGCTTTCATTGAGAATGGAAGGGCAGATAAATTGCTTCTCAGATAAGGTCAAGTTCAAGGAGTTCATCATCACCAAGTCCTTATTTTATGAAATGTTAAAGGGACTTACCTAAGAAAAAGAAGATAAGAAATATGAACAGTGAAAGGACAACAAACTCACAGTTATTAACAACCACACCTAAAACAGAAGCAAACTAAGAGGACAGCTAGATCAGGAGTGGAACCATAGAAATGGAGATCACATGGAGGGTTAGTAACAGGGGAGTGGGAGGAGGAGAAGTGGGGAGAAGGTACAGAGAATAAGTAGCATAGATGGTAGGTAGAAAATAGACAGGGGGGAGGGCAAGAATAGTATGGGAAACATAGAATCTAAAGAACTTGAGACACATGGACATAAATGAAGGGGGGATAAATGGTGGGGGAGGGGTGTGCAGGGTAGAGGGGAATGAAGGGGGGAATGGTACAACTGTAATGGCATAATCAATAAAATATACTTAAAAATAAAATGAATATGCATTATCGTTAAAAAAGAGGAGGGGAGTCATTGTGAGGAAAAAATGGGCAAGGTTTGAGAATTCTGAGTGTGGACCTCAGGAAAAGCAAGGGCAGAGTCAAGTTTCAAGCCTTGCTGGGTAAGGGAAGGGTAGGGCCCTTGCAGAATTGGAGAGAGTGCTGGAGAGGTATAGGTGGTTCTGTTACTTAGGTCTATAAGCAGTAAAAGCCAACTCAAGCAAGCTTAGCCAAAAGAGGGACTTTACTAGAATTTTTATGGAGTTTCTCATAAATTCGTGGAACAGTTGAATTTACCAGAAAGACTGGGAACTGGAACAGTTCTAAGGGACTCCAGCACCAGGACTCAGAATGGACCTTTCCCCTGCACAGTACCATTTATAGTTAGCCCAAGTCTGTCTCTCTCACTTCAAGGCTAGATGAAATCTTTGGGACTGACTCAGTCTCAGGCAGGTACCTGTCCTTGTGGTTGCCATCAACTATGATAAAGAAGTCCAGTGGCTTTCAGCAGCTTATCCTGTGGGCTGGAGTCAGTTTCCAAAGAATGGAGAATCCATTTAGACCTGGGCAAACAATCAGAAAAGGTACCACAATGAGCAAGATGACAGGTTTGGATTTGCCTGCGCTGGGTTTTAAAACCCATCTTCTGGCTGAATTGACAAGCTAACAGTTAGAAAGGAGAGGATGAGCAGACCACTCAGAGCAGGAGGTTTGATGGCCATTATCATTGAGAATGAGAAAGAGAGCTGGGCAGAGCATCAAAACATTAGGGAAGATAACTGGGAGTCGTGAACCAATCACGGCTGCATTCAGTAAGTGACAAGAAGAAAATGAGGTAGATTACTCAGAAAAATGTGTTAAAGAAGCCAAAGAAAGACCAGATTCGTGGGGAAAATGTTAGGTATCCCGAGAGATTCAGCAGTATTTAAGGGTTGAACATAGAGCCTGTTGGATTTTGTGGTTCGAACATGACCTTCCCAAGTGGCAAGGGCAGAATTTAGAGGCAGCAGAGTCAATGGATAGTCAATGGAAGGTAGGGTTGTGGTTCCAGGAGGAACCAGAGTAGAGGGAAAGCTTGCGTTTTTAAGTTTGGGGAGAGAACTGGCCTGAGTTTAAACCTGAGGGGGGAGAGACAGCCAAGAGGTCAAACTGATGATGAGTAAACATAAGCCCCAAGGAAGGTGCCTCAAGGAAGAGATTAGGGATTTAGGATCAAAGACAGGAGCCGATATGTTCACTTTGAAAGAGTTTTGGGACACTTCTTTCACCCTGAGAGGAGAGAGAAATAACAGATAGCTGTTGGAGGAGAAATCTGAGGCCAAAGCAGAGAGGTTGCAGCCTGTCCCTCTGAACATTCAGCCTTCTCAGGAATAGGAGAAGAGGGTGGGAGTTCTGTTAAAGCTCAGTTTCAAGAATGCAGGTTGAACACAACCATTTTCAATTGGTGGAAAATTAAAGAAATGCTTCACAAGGTGAGAAAAAGCTTTTGTTAAGGACCACCAAACTACACACAAAATAATAATAATAATAATAATAATAATAATAATTGTTTGCCACATATACCAGTTTTAGAAATTGTCCTAAAAATTTTCAGGTAGCTTTGAAGAATATTATAGAAAAGACATATAAAATTCCCCAATTACCTACTTTTTAAAAATAAGAAAAATCAGCAATATATTCAACAATAAATAAAATACAATTGCTATTTCAAAGAAAAAACAAAAATTAGCTTTCAATGGCTCAACATTCAGTATTTTAGTGAATCCTGAATGTCCATAATAATGAAGTGGCCTCCAGGTAACCTGAACCGCTTCGCAGAGCAATTCTGATGCCTGAGTCTTTCGGCCCATCTCTCAGAGCTGGTGGAAGCCGTGGAAGTCACACCCCAGCGTCCTGGAAGGTACTTTTGAGAAAGCTCAAAGAAATTCAGAGGGGAAATCTTCATCTTGGTGTTTCTAGAAACTGTGTTTTATCAACTCTTCCAAAATTGGTCAGGCTCACTGATCACACAGGGGAATCTCAATGAACTACAATTTTCATGTTACCTTTTACAACCTTGCGGCCTACACATATCTCGTGGCTCCATCGCCCCAGTGAGTTTTTCCTTGCTACTGTCAGGTAACCACGTAGGCTGAAAAGGAAACAGAGGGAGAGATAGCATCTCAGATATCACAACGCCTGAGGGATCGTCTCTGTGCCTCTGAAGCAAATACACAGAGCTCTTGAACGAGGGTCCAGCGTTCTGTGGGAATTCAACTGGGGAGCGTAAATTCCCTGGGGACTACACGTATGTTCACATGAGACCAGAAAATCTCCCATGGCCTGCACCCCCTTGGGCCAGCTCTCTCCTTCACACGGAAATGCACGCACATGCACCTACATGCATGCACACACGGCGTCGCAGTTAAACACCTTTGTATGTGCATGTTTTTTGTAATATGGAACTTGATAATTTACGTATTTTCCCATAATATCACCTCATAGTCACAGAGCAGGGATCCTACTTCGTAAAGAATAAGCCTCAGAGAGGTCGAGTGACAAAGTTAAAACAGAGAAGAGCACTGCAGTCCTCAAACCTCACTCGTTTAAGTAGCATATTTGCAGCAGAAGAGTCAAGAGTTTTGTTTTGAGCTCCAGCTCTCATTAGAGGAGAATGACCTTATTGGGAGATGTTTTTCCAGCCTAAAAAAAAAAAAAAACCCTGCCATCTCTCCATTTCCATCCATGGCCAACGTCTGCCCTCTTCTGGTGAAAGGGAGGATGACAGCTATCACTGAGCAAATCTTCAGACCTTGGAATTTGGGAAATTGGTACTTGCTCCATGATAATTGCTGCTTTTTAGTGAGTTCTGGTCCTGGCTCTGCATATGTCTTTGCTTTGGGGCCCTCAGGGCAGCTTCACTCCCACCCACTGGAGCTAGGTAAATTTTGAAGTGCTCACCAGCCTGCATTCTAAGAATGATAAAGAAGGTTACGTGTTAATGATGTCCTTGAGCCATATAGAGTGCCTAATCAGACCGGATGGGCTGGCTTTGCTGTCGATATAAGTCAGGGTTGTTACAGAATGGATCCAGGGTGGGGGATAAGATAGTTACTGAATGGACCCTCCTCCCCTGGGGTCCCTTCTGTGCTGGGTGTGCCTTGCCCACTGCCCTTAGAAATTGTGGCTCTTATTGCCCCAGTTTGGTAAAAAGGAAAGGAACTATTTATTCAAAAGTTATATGGGTTTAGAGTAATGACAGAATATCACCGTTAAAATACCAAAGTCCCTTAAAACACCCACAAACACACACAGCCCTTCCTTCCCTACTTTGCCCAACCAGGCCAGTCAGGGGTACCACATCTCAGGAAAAGCTGTACGTGTATAACTTGGCTAGACTCCCGGTTCCTCCCAGTAATCCAGCCTAAGCTGGAAGGCCTCCCACCATTCTCAGCACCATCAGTTATGTTGCTGCTGTGATCTCCAGTTCTTAATCCACAACCACATCACACCTCCTCATGGCCCACCAGTGAGAGTCCTTTAACCCCTTTCCTTCCCGAATGGTCTCTCATTGTCCTCCCTTGCCTTCCTGAGTTGTCCTTCTGCATTCTTTCAAACTGCTCAGTGAGAACTCTGCACGGGTGCTACATCTTGCTTTCCTGTTTCCTAAGGCACACGGTGAAGGGGGCGCTCAAAACTGCATGGTTAGGAGAGAAGCACAGATGTCACACCTGGGTTTAAATCCTGGTGCAAGTCTTTCTCTGCAACCGAATTTCCAACTTGTCCCACAGTTGGCTACACCTGCCAGCACTCCTGCATTTTTCAGCCTTTCTTGGCTGCCATGTAAGTCTGGGCAGGCATGGCCCTGAGGTGTGGAGCAAACCATCTCCAAGCTCTCACACTGTAACCAGGGGGAGCTGCCTCCCAGCTACAACATCACAGGTCAAAGTCACACCCATCTCCCTAGTTAGCCTGCTATTGATATGCAAGATAACATTTTTGCATATCAGGTATGAAGCTGGCCAGCTGTTGATATGCAAAATAACTCTCTATGGCCCTGCTCCATTTGTCCCATCCCCCATGCTGGCCTGCCTTGGGTGGTGGGGCTATCCTATTTTTCTGTATTTCCTGGACGCCCCCAGTTCTGAACCCCATTCCAAATCTTTTGTTTGGGTAGCCTTAACTGCACCCTGTTACAGGATAGTATTATCTGTGGAGATTTTCTGAAAAATGTATTCAGAAATTCTCTAGAAAACAGCATATGTAGCCTGTCCTTTTCATAATAACGCTATATCTAGCCCTGGCTGATGTGGCTCAGTGGATTGAGCCTACGCTCAATCCTTCCGCTTGTGCACCAAAGGGTTGCTGGTTGGATTCCCAGTCAGGGCACATGCCTGGGTTGCAGACAAGGTCCCCAGTAGGGGGAACATGAGGAGCAACCACACGTTGATGTTTCTCTCCCTCTCTTCCTCTCTCTAAAAATAAATAAATAAAAATCTTAAAAATAAAAGTAACACTATACCTAGAAAATCACTCAATGTTATTCTATCACCAAGAACATGATTTGAATCACTTTACTTTTTTAGTCTCTAGTAAGGATAGATCATTATTTTTTTCATGAATCCCCTATGTTGGACCTTTCAATGATTTGCAAAGTGTGACTAGTACATCATATGCTAAAATGACCATCTTGGATGTGAATGTTTTTGCAGATCTCTGATTGTTGCCTTAGGATCAGTTCTAAGAGTACAGTCACCAGGGCCAAAGTTCAATCCTTCGATCTCTAAATGTATGCTGAGGATCCCATTATGGACCAGGTGCTGCGCTAGGCACCTGAGAGGGATCAATAAGCAACGTCCCTGTTTTCAAGGAGCATGTCGATCTGGCTGGGGAAGGTGGGGGTGGATAATAGTAAAGAAATACAGTGATAGCAATGAAGGCTATGGAAAAAAATTTACCATCGACACCTGTAAGCTCAAAGTGCCCCCCGGAAATGTGCCACCAGCAGAATTAGGAGACCTGTGGCTGTGTATCCTCACTGACACTGTGAGTTTTAATTTGCCACTTCAATAGCCCAAAACCAGAAATGTTAAATTTGTGTTTATTTCTTGACCACTGACATTGAACAAGTTCTACATTCTTGTAAGTTCATATTTTTAAGTTGTTAGTTAATTATCTTCATCTGCTTCCCCCTGATATTCTGATTTAGGGTATTTATCCTTTGTCTTGCTTGCTTCTAATTTTGTTTTTGATGTTTCCTGAGACATAAAACTTTTTAATTGTTATGTAGTCTAATCTGTAATTTGTTTTCTTAAGAGTTTCTATCTTTGCTGCAATGCTTAGGGGAAACTTCTTAATCTAAGATAATAGAATAAGTTACCTATATATATTTTTTGGTTTTACATTTTTCTGTATTAGTTTTCTTTAATTCATCAATTCATAGGAGTTTTCAGTAGGAATGTCAATTAAATTTTTTTTTCCAAATAGTAACCCCAGCATGACTTTGTGCATAATAGTTGAGAAACACTGGCTCTTACGCCACTTGAAGAGGCTGAGGCAGCAGGGCCACAGCTGAACCGAGACTGTGAGGCTGGGGTGGGGCTGATGGGGGGGGGGGCACTGCAGCTGTGCCCGAGGCTGCCCGAGGGAAGCAGAGCATTCTGGGCCCCGCTACTCAGAAGTCACCCAAGGGCTCCCAGAGAACACACCTACGGATTTGCCAGTGCGGGCCCTGTCCCTATCAAGGAAATGTACCACCGGGACCTCCCAGGAAGTTGTTCTGAAAAGCAGTCTGCTCCTCTGTGCCAGAGCCCGGGGAAACGGCGACGCTGATTGGATCAATACAAGGGAACCACTTGAGCCTCTTCTGTGGATAAAAAGGGAAGCAAATGATGACCTGGTGAAATGGACAGAGCCCAAGGGCCTGGCCAGTGCTTTAACTCTACAGCTAATTGCTGTGTGTCCTGAGCCGAGTTCTTGTGCTGCTCCAGGTCCAGCTTGGTCAGGTCAGATGTTCTTTCTATTACACCACATTTAGCCTCATTAGCTGGTTGGGAAGAATACTGCATAACAATATGCACTTCATGGTTTGGAATACAAGCTGCATTTGTACAGATAAAATTTGAGAGTGTGCACAATATACCAGCTTGATCTAGAGGACTAAGTGTGTCTGTGACAGAGAAACAGATATTGGAAAAAGAGAGGAAGAAGGAGGGAAAGAAGAAGGGAGGAAGAAAGGAAGGGAGGATGGAAATTGAGAATCAGTTGGGTCTGTAAGAAAATATTGAATTAAGCTTTGTTATTGTGAATTAGAATTTCTGGCAATCATTCTGACCTGCACAGAGGTGAGTGGGAGAGGTAGGAGCCACTCATACAGGTGAGTTGGCAAACTTTCGCCCCACTAGCTGGCCCCCAACAGTCTTGTTAGTCTTCGAAGTTAACACTTGAAACCTCCCTTCCCCAAGGCAGTGGCTGGCAGACCAGGCAGTCCCATATTTACATGCAGATAAACCAGGAGGGAGATCTGGGGACAGAGATAGATCCTGCAACCCAGGGTTCCCGTGTGGGGAAATAAAGCCTCAAAACCTCTGGCCATAAAAACCTGTGGGGCTGTGGCAGTGGGAGACACTCCCAGTCTCACAGGAGAGTCCCCTCGGAGGGACCCACAGGGTCCTAGAACATACACAAACCTACTCACCTTGGAATCAATACCAGAAGGACACAATTCGATTGTGGGTAGCAGGGGAAGTGACTGGAGGTGGTGCAACAGCCAAACAAGTGGCATCGTTGCTTCTCTGACCCCTCCCCCGCATACAGCTCTACAATGCAGTGACATGGGTTGCTCCACCCTTGTGAATACCTAGGGCTCTGCCCCTTACAATGCAACAGGCACAACAAAACAAAGATATATGGCCCCAATGAAAGAACACATAAAAAATCCAGAAAAAGAACTAAGTGACAAGGAGATAGCCCACCTATCAGATGCAGAGTTCAAAACACTGGAAATCAGGATGCTCACAGAAATGATTGAGTACAGATGCAAAATAGAGGAAGACAGCAATACGAAGTGAAATAAAGATGCAGGGAACCAATCATGAAGGGAAGGAAACCAGGACTCAAATCAACAACTTGGACCAGAAGAAAGAAATAAACATTTAACCAGAACAGAGTGAAGAAACATGGATTCAAAAAAATGAGGAGAAACTTAGGAACCCCTGGGACAACTTTAAACATCTGAAACATAGGGACGCCAGAAGGAGAAAAGGAAGAGGAAGAAATTGAAAACTTACTTGAAAAAATGATGAAGGAAAACTTCCCCAGTCTGGTGAAGGAAATAGCCATGCAAATTCAGGAAGCTCAGAGAGCCACAAAGAAGTTGGACCCAAGAAGGAACACACCAAAACACAGCCTAGTTAAATTAACCAAGATTAAAGATAAGAACAGAAACTTAAAAGCAGCACGAGAAAAGGAGGGAGTTATCTACAAATGAGTCCCCATAAGACTATCAGTTGATTTCTCCAAAGACAGCTTACAGGTAAGAAGGGGTCGGACATAAGTATCCCAAGTCGTGAAAGGCAAGGACCTACATCCAAGATTGCTCTATTCAGCAAAGCTTTCATTTAGAATGGAAGAGCAGATAAAGTGCTTCCTAGATAAGGTCAAGTTCAAGCAGTTCATCATCACCAAGCCCTTATTATATGATAAGTTAAATAGACTTATCTAAGAAATAGAATATCAAAACAATGAACAGTAAGATGACAACAAACACAACTATCAACAACTGAGCCTAAAAAAACAAAAACAAAAACACACTAAGTAAACAGCTAGAACAGGAATAGAATCAGAGAAATGGAAATCACATGGAGGTTATCAGTAGGGAGGAGGCAGGGCGAGAATAGAGGAAAAGGTGCAGGGAATAAGAAGCAGAGATGGTAGGTAGAAAATAGACAGGGGGAGGGCAAGAATAGTGCAGGAAATGGAGAAGCGAAATAACTTACAAATATGACCCATGGACATGAGCTAATGTGGAGGAATGCTGGCGGGAGGGGTGGTACATGGCAGAGGGAGATAAAGAGGAGAAAAAATGGAAAAACTGTAATAGCATAATCAATAAAATAAACTTTAAAAAAAAGAAAGGGAAAGAAACCTCCCTTGACCAGAATTAGTCAGTCGCAGCTATTTGCTGCTCTCTGCTGGCCAAAACAGATAATGACTGCATTACACAGGACAGTTTTCTCTGATTGCAATGATATTCATTTATAGAAATGAATATTATTACACACGAATGAATATTATCCACAAATATGTATAGAACTTCTACTACAATATATTGCTATAAAACAGACCAGGAACCAAAATAGACAAAAAGTCCTACCTTCATGGTATTTAGTTCAATAAAAACAACAATTATAGTTTCAAACATTTGTACAATATATGTGCCAGGTAGTATTTTTTTAATATATTTTATTGATTATGCCATTACAGTTGTCCCATTTCCCCCTTTATTCCCCTCCACCCTGCACACCCCCTCCCTCCATTCCCCCCCTTTAGTTCATGTCCATGTGTCACAAGTTTTTTAGCTTCTACATTTCCCATACTATTCTTGCCCTCCTCCTATTTTCTACCTACCATCTATTCTACTTATTCTCTGTACCTTCTCCCCACTTCTCCTCCTCCCACTCCTCTCTTGCTAACCCTCCATGTGATCTCCATTTCTGTAGCTCTGGTCCTCATCTACCTATCTGCTTAGTTTGCTTTTGTTTTAGGTGTGGTTGGTAGTAACTGTGAATTTGCTGTCCTTTCACTGTTCATATTTTTTATCTTCTTTTTCTTAGATAAGTCCCTTTAACATTTCATATAATAAGGGCTTGGTGATGATGAACTCCTTGAACTTGACCTTATCTGAGAAGTACTTTACCTGCCCTTCCATTCTCAATGAAAGCTTTGCTGGATAGAGCAATCTTGGATGTAGGTCTTTGGATTTCATGACTTGAAATATTTCTTTCCAGCCCCTTCTTACCTGTAAGGTCTCTTTTGAGAAATCCACTGACAGTCTGATGTGAACTCCTTCGTAGGTGACTGTTCCCTTATCTCTTGCTGCTTCTAGGATTCTCTCCTTCATTTTAATCTTGGCTAATGTAATGATGATGTGCCTTGGTGTGTTCCTCCTTGGATCCAACTTCTTGGGGACTCTCTGAGCTTCCTGGATTTCCTGGAAGTCTATTTCCTTTGCCAGATTGGGGAAGTTCTCCTTTATTATTTGTTCAAATAAGTTTTCCAGTTGTTGCTCTCCCTCTTCTCCTTCTGGTACCCCTATAATTCGGATGTTGGGACATTTAAAGATGCCCTGGAGGTTCCTAAGCCTCTCCTCATTTTTTTGAATTCTTGTTTCTTCATTCTTTTCTGTTTGATTGTTTCTTTCTTCCTTCTGGTCCACTCCATTGATTTGAGTCCCACTTTTCTTTCCATCACTATTGGTTTCCTGTGCATTTTCCTTCATTTCATTAGTGTAGCCTTCATTTTTTCATCTAATTTTTGAGTAAAATCAGCCAGTTCTGTGAGCATCCTGATCACCAGTTCATCTGATAGGTTGTATTGGCTCTAGGGCTTTGAGTTGTTCTTCTGCTTGAGCCATAATGTTTTGGTCTATTCGCACCTGTTACGTATGAGGGGCAGAGGCTTAGGTGTTCACTGGGGAAGGTCAGCCCAGGCACTGGGTTGTGACGGGGCGGGGGGAAGTCAGAGAGGGAGCAGTAGCATTTGTTCTGCTCTCTGTCTTGGATTTCAGTCCCCTCTGTCGCTTCCCACAAGCAAATTGGGCCCTTCTGGTGCTGGTTCCTGGGTGTGTGGGCTCATGTACATTCTAGGCCCCTGTGGGTCTCCCTAACAAACTCTCCTGTGAGGTTGGGAGCCTCTCCCAGCACCTTAAGCCCCGAAAGTTTTTCAGTTGGTGCTTTGAGGCTTTAATTCCCGTCATTGGGGCCCTGGGTTGTGTGGTTTATCTCACTGCCCGTTTTTTTCACCTGGTTTATCTGCGCGCAAATGGGTCTGCAGTCAGCCAGCCTCCTTGTGCTCTTGCTGGGTCTGCTTGTTTCATCCCCGCACCTGCCCAGGTCCGCTAACCTCTGCCTTTTCCTGCTGGGACCCCTCTCCACTGGCCGCCGACTCCATTCCTCTTACCAGGCTGGATGAATGGTTTGTTGTTGTCGGACTTAGGTACAATTCAATTTTCTGTCTGCTTTGGTTGTGTTTTTGTTTCTAAATCTTTGTTGTCCTTAAATTTGGTTGTGCAAGGAGGTACAGTATTTCCACCTATGTCTCCATCTCTAGGTAGTATTTTAATTGCTCGATATTTATCAACTCATTTAAATCCTGAAATCAGTTCTATGAGATAGAGGTATGATTATTTTCCACTTCACAGATGAGGACACTGGTGCACAGAGAGGGTGAACAACTTCCCTGAGGTCACACAGCTGGGAAGTAACTGAGCCTGGTTTAACTCAGACTGGCTCCAAATCCTGTTCTTAATCACACCATACCGTGCCTTTACTGGCGCATTCCAAGAGATATGCTTTCTTTCCTGTCCCAAATATTGTGCAGACAGCAGCACTCTTAGACGGGAAGGCAAATACTGACTGCTTGTTTGGCTCAGCCACTCCTCCACCTTAGCCACTGTGTGGTCGTGAGCCTGCCCCTTCCCCTTGTCATGTGGGCAGTTCAACACACTCATGGACATGCTTCCAGCAGGAACTTGCCAGACGTTGTCCCCGGCCTCCCGGAAGCCACGGGAGGGGCTGAATCTTTGACCTGCCACTCCAGGCCCCTGTCTTGACATCCTTGTGATCCTGCTTCTCCAGTTTGGCATTAAGGGCAGGAGGCAACCTGGAAGTTAGTGATGAAACCAAAAGTTGTTCTCTGCTTGGCCTTGGTCTCTTGGGCAAAAAGATAATAAACAGCAAGAGGGCTTCAGGTCGGCTCCCGGGAGAGTGGACACTACCGCTGGGGAGGTGCAGACCTGCTGGGCTGCACTAAGGCGCCAGCGCTGCTGCCAGGAGGGCGAGGGAGGAGGCAGCGGGACCTGGAAGGAGTCCTTGAATGTTTAGAAGCCCTAGATTTCTGTTCATTGATTTTTTATTGTGATGTGTCCAACCTCACACAAAACATTTATTTTGTATGGAGAGAAAAACACATTTTTAATTCCATTTAGAAATTTGCCAATTTTTTAAAAGGCAAATTAAAAAAATATTCTATTACAGTTTACCCCAGAATCACCTCTCTTCTCATTGCACTTGCTAGAACTTGTATTAGCCCCAACTTCACCCTGCAAGAGAAAATGCTTCATCAGTCATCACTTCCTCACCACTGGTCGGGATGAATTAATGGGAGTACCAGGGTATGACTGTAACAACAATAATAATAACGACTTTTTTACAAAGCGCTGATCACAGCAGCCCCAGGATGTAGGTGCTTGTTATTCATGCCCACTTACAGGTGGGCATTCTGAAGCTCAGAGAGATTAAGTCATTTGCCCTGGACCACACAACTAACACTTGAGACTTTGCCTGGATGACTCCATTACCACTGCCTTATGCCATGTCCACTGTAAACCGAGTGACCCCTGCCCCTAGGTTGCAGGGACCTCTAAGTGTCAACTGAAGAAGCAGAGACAGTTTATCCCTGGGTTTTGTCTGACCACACATACAACAGGGCCTTTATCATCACCGCTGAGGTTGTGTCGGTGTGATGTGGAGGCACCAGATCTGTGCGTCCCTGAGAGAGGGCGTGAGGCCAGCTCTCATGTGGTCCCAGTGTGCCGGCCTGGAGCAGCCACAAGCCTAAGGGAGTCCAGGAAAGGACCTCTCGAGAGGCAGTCAGTGAGCTGAAACCAGGTACCGAGGACTGTCCCACAGACTAGGTGAGAAGCCTTCAGCAGTCTTATGTGGTGGGGCGTGGGGGGCGCGGACAGAAGCCCAGGGGAAGAGGCTTGCCAGAGACTAGGCAGCAGCTGGGGGCCAGAGCTTGGACTGGAGCCCAGGTCTTGCAAGTTCAAGGTTAGTTTTGCCTGGCAGCACCAACCATGCCCTGCCTTTCAGGACAGCCCAGTGGCAGCAGTATCACCTGGGAGCGTGGCAGAAATGCAGACTCTCAGGCAAACCAGGCCTCGCCTCCAGCCTGGGACTCACCGCAAAGGTTCCTCCACCTGTCTACTCAGTGCTGCTCGCACCTGAAGTGGCACCTTCAAACTGGGGACAGGAGAGAGATTTCCCCAAAGGACATTCACCTTTCTTTCTTCACACCATTGCAGAAGGAATCAGCCTATAGTGCAATAGCTGTAAGTTTTGTTGAGGCTCAGATTTCAGTCATGCCCACTGTCCGACTGGGGCTATTGACAAGGCTCTTAGCTCTTGGGGAGCTTGCTGGGGGCCTGAGGGGAATCCAATGACCACCCTATCATATGGCCAGTTTGGTCTCTACCTGCCTTCTAGATCTCACAGAAGTCACATTCAACACAAGAAGGATTGAACTGTCCCTCAGTTTTCTTATGCATAAAATGATTATACTACTTTCCCCATAGTGTTATTGCAAGAAAATCATGCATTAGGACAGTGCTTGGCATATAAGAAACTCAATAAATGTTAGCTATCATTATCCACCATCTTGGACACCTGGGGAGAATATTTGGCCCAGGACCTTCTTGAATTCCCTAAATGACAAGTAAGGAATGCATACATAGGCTTCTGAATTCTTCCAAATGACATCCTCCTAGAATGTAGTGTTTCTATGTATATTCTCACAAGTTAACCACAATTTGAATCATTGCGAAGAATTATCTCTCATGTAGCCAGTATTTGCTGAGATTCAGTGTCTTTGTTACTCCATGAGCACTGCCACAGATTCAGCCACGGGCAGAGACCAACCCAGCCACGTGAAGGAAATGTCCTCTCCATCCCCTTACCTCCCAGAATGAAGATTTTTGTTCAGAGCCAGCTGGGAAGTGGGCATAATTCCAATTTGTGCCACAACAAAGCTGCCATATATTATGCTATGGGCTCATTCCATCAGGGATTATTCAAACCAAGGATGTTGAAACTGTGGCTGCCAGGGGCCAACACAGTTTTTCTTACGGTGCATTTCATGGGATGCCCATTCCGGTGGTGAGTCATTTGTTGAGCTGCCCGTTGAGTTTGAAAAGCACTGGCATTGCAAGCAAGTTTCCTCTAGGAGGACATCTTCATCTTTCACATGCCAGCAGAGTCTGCAAGGGAGAGAGGGGACGTGCTTTCTCAAACTCATTTCACACTTCTGCTCGCTTTTGTTGACAGGACAATGTGTGGGACTCGGCAGTGCTTTTCAAGTCTTCACTGGCACAGGGCCCACCGGAGGGGTGCACTAAGGTGCAGGTTCTGATTCATAAGGTCTTGGGAGGAGCCCGAGATTCTGCATTTCTTCTTCTTCTTCTTCTTCTTTTTTTTTTTTTTTTTTTTTATCAAGGATAGCTGAGCCTCCACTTGTTCTCGAAGCTTCTCCTCAAATACACTTGCAGGTCTCTGGATGTGTGCGTGGGGGCAAACAAAGCCTGTCAGCTCCTGAAGGGACAAAGCACTCCCCACGCCCAGGGTTTCCTCTGCCCTCAGCTTCACTCAGACCCAAAGTCTCAACGCTCACTAGGTGAACTGCTGTTGACGGAAGTGTTGCCATCATTGTAGAAGCTGCTAAGGCATTCAGCCCCCCACTCCCAACTGCCAACTCCCCTGGCCATACCAGAGAAGCAATCGGTTTGTGAGGCAATACTGCATTTGTTTGCCAGGTAATGGGAGACGTGGCCTTTGTTCTTGGCCAATGAAAATAAGGTGGAAAATAAGTCCACATTTTGGAGTGCTACCCCTTGTCTTCAAGGCTCTGGGAGAAGAATATTTAATGGAAAGTTTAAGATCAGAAACTTCAACCCTATTAACCAAGGCAGCTTCTCTCCAACCCCCCAGTCTCCCGAGTGAGCCTCAGGCTGGGATGGGTCTCTACCCCACCTCGTGCCAACTCACAGCTCCCAGAAGCAGAGGGAAGGCATCCAATGTCACTGGCCCGGAAGCCTGGTCCCTTTGCTGGGCCCTGGGAATCACTCGGACAAGATTCTGCATTTCTATCATGCTCCTTGGTGCCGCTGATGCTAGTGGTTCACTGACTACACTTTGAACAGTGGGTCTTGAGGAGATATTTCTAACAGGTGTGTCCATTGTGTTCCATACCTCAGGAGCTCTGTGACATTCCTGTCATAGTCCTAATGTCTGCTGAAGGGCACAGGTCCTATGAGAAGTGGACCAGGCATTGAGCCAGAGTGGAAGCTCATGAAGACAGGGCGTTCTGTCTGTTTTGTTCCCAGCTGTACGTCCAGAACCTAGAACTGTGCCTGGATCACAGAGGTGCTAAGCACACGCCTGTGTAGTGGTCGAATCATGAGGGACATACAGCAAATATGCCCTTTGCCAGGCATTTTCTGAAGTATTTGCCGTATTGTGGTAGACGAGCGTCCTTAATGGTCCAGAACTGTTGCAAACTCACCAAAGATCTTGAAAACCAGTTGAAGCACTTCTTCATCTTACAAGTCAGATTTACCCAAATATATGAAAGGCTCCACCTGTGCAGACCTGGCTGCTTTCCTGGTTCAGAATCCTCGGCGCAGGTGCTGTCCGAGTGGATCGTGGGGAGAGAGTGCGGCCTGCTGGAGCACTTGGGGTGTGGCTGCGGACCATCGGGACGAAGCAGTTGCTTTAGGGTGGCACCAAAGCGTCCCAGGCCAAGTCCAGGGGCAACTTACTAAACCAGGGTCACTGATTTGGCCTCATTCTTGTCCTGATGATCTCATTGCTGATCCAGGCAGGGAGCCAGAGTCCACGTTCTTCAACAATTTGTTTTTCTGTTTGTTTA
The DNA here is from genome assembly GCF_021234435.1 of Artibeus jamaicensis. Lineage (NCBI taxonomy): Eukaryota > Metazoa > Chordata > Mammalia > Chiroptera > Phyllostomidae > Artibeus > Artibeus jamaicensis. The sequence continues at coordinate 16,500,847 of NW_026522025.1, read as the reverse complement.
CTTGTTTTGATCTGTGGGAACAGGGGGAGAAGCTATTTGTTACTGTGGTAACTGCTTCACAATTTTGGAGTAAGGGAAGCTGGGGGCCAAGTCTCCTCTATTTAGGTTCCTACTTTCCCAGAATTTACAATCTTAGGGAGCAAGGCTTCCAAAGCATGAGCTGTGAAGCTAGGGGAAGGTACCGGGAGGGCTTTGCAGTGATTCCGGAGCTGGGGCAATCCCAGGGGCTTCTCCCAGGGAGAAGCGAAAATGAACTAAGTCTTCAAACAGTTGGATAATAGGGGAGGATAAAGGAAGAGTGTGAGAGAGTATGAAGATGAAATTCTACAAGCATAATTGGGGAGGCAATGACTAAGGTAGTTTGTTGGAGGAAAGTTTGGGGAATAGTGGGTAGTGAAGCAAAACTGGAAGCAGAGCGTAGAAAGCCTTGAATGTCAGCCCAGTGGGGCTGGAACCTCTAGAACAAGAGTCTGACATGGACAAACGTGGGGTGATTGCCAGGGGCGCAGGGACTGTGGGGAGGGGGTTGGCTGGAGGGGGAAAGAATGCATGTGGGGAGCAATAAATGGTGATGAAAAAATGAAGTAATTAAAATAAATTTTAAAAAGAACTAGAGTCTGAGATGTGTATGCTATTAGGTTCAGCCTGCCAGGAAGCAGTCACAGAGAGACAGGTTCCCGAGTGAAGCCAAGGAGGGGGCACAAGACGGGTGGGAAGCAACGGGGTCTGGCCACTAGGTAGAGCTGCAGAGCTCTCGCACTGCACCACAGTGGCCGACAGAGAGAGCAGCTGAGCACCGAAAGCCAGCTCTCACTACTCCCCCGGAGCTTCGCACCCTGGCACAGGCTGCCTTCTGCACCGCGGCTCCTCCACCCAAGTGTTCACTACGGTGCCCAGGTAGGATGGCAGTGGTCAGATCAGCTCCAGCTATGAGATGTTTTCTCCTTGTGGCAAGGCATTTTCTGGGAGCAGCAATTTGTGTACATTCCCCGTGTGTCCCAGGGAGGGCACTGCTCAGCTTTTCACAGGACAACAGAGCCCTGAATACACAGTTGTTCTGAGAATGCAGTCAGAACCAGAGCAAGCCAGTTTTCTTTTCCTGCTGGCTGGCAGAGCAAGTGAGCAAGTGGTTTGTGATTGTTCAACCAAATTCAACCAAATCTTACTGTAAGGACGACTCAGCTCTCAAGTGGGAAATGCGTAAGAGCAGACCATCCGCAGCCCTAAAGATCCTAGAGCTGTACCAACAGCCATGTGTCCCCAGTGGTGTGAGAGGAGATTTGCATGCTTCAGCAAGCATCCTGCGTTTCCCTGCTCACAGCAGCAAAACCACACATGCAGACGATCCAGAGGAGTGCAGAGGGCTCAAAGCACTGCTCTCATAAGGGGCGCCACTGGTATTTTGGTTTCCCAGTCACTGTGATGACCAAAAAATTTCCCCAATGTGTTTCAAAGAACCTCTTGGGAGAGTTCACCCCCAAATGAAAACAAGTGATAGTAAAGAAATAGAAGAGAACACTGGAGCCCAGGAACTTGTCCGGGGTCACACAGCTGGAGAGAGGCAAAGCAAGAATTAGCACATAGGTTGCCCACTCCTCACCGCTTGTCAGCAGCTTTTCCCACTCCCCACAGGAGCTGGTGACTCCCTCCTACCTTACACAGTCTCTAGGTTTCTGAACTGAGACCACAGCAAAGTGGAGCCATGGGATCTAATCTCATCCCTGGTCCCCAAATGCTCAAGTCAGTTAAACGGATAACAGAGAGAAGGGTGGTCAGTTCCCTGACTTCCGTCTGCAACTCCTTTGTCTGGTCTCTTAGGGCTGGGTGCCCATGAGCCCAGGTGATGGGGGCTGTTGGATGGCCCTGATCCCCAAGATCCCCCACTGTCCAGCTGGGACCTCACTCTCCACATCCCACACACAATCTTCTCAGGCTGAGTAGGGACTCGCCACCGTGTTCACCTCCCTGATATTTACTGGGTGCAACTGCCCCTGTGCTTGCTCGGTGACTATGCGTACAGCGAGTGGCATAAACTCACTCTTGGCGGAGGTTTGGCAGAGGGCCCAGTGGAAGGCAGGAGCAGTGTCCCACCCGCCCAGGAGACTTTGACTAAGGCTCCCCCTTGCCTCTGTCTGGAGTCAGTGTGACCCCTGGAGGCTCCATGGCTCGGAGCCAGACCTGGGCTTCAAAGTCATGCCTCATGATGTCCGGAAATAGAACTCGGAAAGAACCTTTCGACAGATTCCCAGGTCCCTTGTACTAGTAGCGAATACTAGATATTGGCCAATAAATAAATTTTATTATAACTTTTATTATTGCTCTCATGTCTTTAAACTTTCCAATATGTAGTATTTGATCATGCAAAAGGTATATGTAACACATATTGAAATAAATAAATGAAATAATAAAAGCCCGCCAACAACTTAAGGATTAAAATACGACCAGTAGCTTTTTGTCTGCCTAGGTGCTTCTCTCCTGTACCACATTATTTCTAAGCCCGCCCCAGGTCCTCCTTTTTCTGAATGTCATTGTTGACTGCTCCATTGCTTTGTTGTTATATTTTATCACATTCTTATAAATGTTTAAGCAACATGGATGTTATTTCATCTTATTCTTTTTGAACATTAGGAAAAGATCATAAGCTATGTGAGCTATGCTGCTTTTTAAATCAGAAAATATGTTTGTGAGGTTTATTCGTGTTGATGCAAATAGCTGTGTTTTGTTCATTTTCATTCTTGTACATTTCTCCAGTACCTCATGTACGAGAGTTTCTCTAGGAATAGAATTGATAGCTCATAGAGAGAGCAAATTGTCAACTGTACTCCATGCTACCAAATCATTGTGCAAAGTGGTTATACAAATTTCAGTGCTATTAGCGGTCTATAAAAGTTCCCATTAACCCACATCCTTGTAAACACTTGCTGTCATCTTAACTTTCCTAGTTCAGTGTACGTGTAAAATAGTGTCTCACTGGTCTTAGTTTTTACTTCCCTGATTGTACTGAGATTAAACATATTTTCCTATGTTTATTTGTCATTTGTGTTTGCTTATCTGTAATATGCCTGTCAGTATTATGTTCCCATTTGGGGAAGAGATCGTCCTAATTGATTTGCAGAATTTTAAAAAATATAATCTGGATGTTAATTTCTTGTCAGTGATAGCTATTATGTTAAAATTATCTTCCCTTAAGATATTTGATACTTTCACTTGCTCCATAAGGGTTTTTTGATGCTAGTAATGTATTTGCTAGAGCAATGTTTTCTCTGCCCCAATACACACTGTGGAGCAAAGGAGGAGTTTTCCAGTTTTGAGTAAGCAAAACACAGCTTATTCTTGTATTTTCATTTATTAATTATTGTATTATTTTTCATAAGAATAACTGTAAGCATACTTTTGCCCCACCCGGTAGTGTGAGGATTGACGAGCCACTCCTCCGGTGAGATACCTGCTCCACCCACAGCACAGAGATGCCATCAGGACTGAGTGAGAGAACCAAACAGCTTTGAAATATACAAGGGTTGTTTATGTACACAAAAGAATTATCAGGACAACTTCTCGTCAAGATGGAGGCATAGGTAAATACAGCTCACCTCCTTGCACAACTACAGCAAAAATTATAGGTAAACTACAAAACAACTATCACCAAAAATCATCAGAAAATCTATCTGTATGGAAGGAAGTCACCTTCATCCAGATGGATAGGCAGGGCTGAGCTGTGGAGTCATGTGGAGATGCGTGAAGATGCCCAAGGTGCAGGACAGGTGGTCCCACACCTGTGTGTGGCAGATAAAAATTGGGAAGGATACCTTGGGAGCATGAGATCCCAGCCCCACACCAGACCACTCAGCCCAGGGTTCCAGTGCCAGGAAGAGAAGTCCCCATGACTTCTGGCTGTAAAAACCAGTGGGGGTTGGGGTAGCAGAAGAAACTGCAGGAATCTCAGGCATCTCCTCCTAAAGGACCCACAATGGACTTCAGACTTATGCAGACTCACTCCCTCTGGGCTCCAGCACCAGGGCAGCAGCTGGAAGAGCATCAGTGCCATATGGGGAGAAACTGAAGTGTCTGGCATCAGAGCAAGTGCCAGAGGACAGTTTCCTCTTGGACAAAACTCCATAGGCCAGGCAGTAGCATTGTTCCCTTTCTGAGCCCTCCCCCACACAGAGCCACAGAAGGGTGACACCTTATTTGAGACTCTATCAACCTGGTTCACACAGGTTGCTCCACCCAGGTGATTACTTAGGACTCCATCCCATCCAACTAACTGGTTGCACTTTTCTACAAATGGCCACACTACTAAGACCAGGAGTCAAGCAGCTCTCCTTAATACACAGAGACAAACACAGGAAGGCTGCCAAAATGAGAAGACAAAGAAACACGGCCCAAATGAAAGAACAGAAAAAAACTCCAGGAGAAGAACTAAACAAAATGCAGATAAACAAACTAACAGATGCAGAGCTCAAAACACTGGTTATAAGGATGCTCAAGGAACTCATTGGGAACTTCAACAGCAGTTTTGGGTATGAACCTGTGACAAAGCAAGCCATCCCTGCACATTTCTGTGTGCCCTTGGATGGGAGCGTAGGCGGCACCCTGCATATGCCTGAAACACACTCAGCTTTCTGTCCCCAAATGTCTGTCATTGTCAAAGAGCTGGTAGTGGGATCCTAGATTCAACAAGGGATGAGTTTCTGGAGTGGAGTTTGGATGCATTTGCCCCCTGGATGAAATCAAGTCACACTAACCTTTCCCAGCTCTTCCCTTTGGTGTCCCAAACCCGGAGGCTACAGGGCCTGGGGTTTACCTCTTACCCAGAAATACTATCTTTATCCCAAAACTGCCTGTCGACAGCACAGTCAAGCTGCAGAGGTCACAGGGGTCTTGGCATCCTGAGGATGCTATTTTCCAGGCCAACTTTCAGGACTTCCTTAGACTGTCCATGCAGACCAGCCTGTCCACCCGACTCAGCACCTCCCTGGAGCATTCACCGCTGACTCCCCTCCTGGCCCTTAGGGGAGGCTGCCTTGCACTATTACCATCTCTCTGTGACTGGTCCTAAGTGCCTTTTAATTAACCATCAAAGTGTGTATATATTATTGATGCATCTACATTTTAAACACAGAGGGTTGCTATGGAGATGACTATTAGTTGCTTTAACTGGGATTCTTCCCAGGCACAAATTGCACTGAGGAATTCTGGAAGTTTAGAGCCATATACTTAGTTCTGCGTAGCAACACTTTGAGTGGAGTGACCAATGTGAAGTTTAAAGTCATTATTCTGAAAGAGAAAAGTAGGTGGTGTGGTCCCATTGTCTTTTCTCCTTTTTTACCCCCTTCCTACTTGGGGCCATTCCTTCCTTTTTCCTCTTTCCTGCTAAATGTCTTGTGCACACTTCTGATTTTCAGTAAATGTACTGACACTTGCCAGAGATGCAGCGTCAGAACCCAGTCCTCTCTTTTCACCCGTTTCCTAGGTCAGACATATTCTGACTCCTTACTGTAAGGCCAAGTTCACTCACACCCCCATCTCAAGAAATGTGCTCTTTCTGTATTTCCCGGTTTACATGACAGCTGGTTTTCTAGCAAATCTTGAGCTGAGTTTGTAGAAAAAAAACTAGTGTCGCTCGATAGGGGCTCTGACCATCAGTTCACAGTTTTACATAGAATTTACAAAGATGCCCATGACCATTTACTTCTTCCCGGATTCTTTCTCTGCGACGAGGCAAACCTTTGTATGGCTTTGCGGTACATAAACACTGGGCTTTTCCTAAGAGTCCCTGAACTGAATGAAAATGTAATGAATGTGTCCATTTTTATAGACCCTGGAACTCTTTGTTAAAACAGTTAAATAGCATATCACCCAGCAATCCTAAACAATGTAAAAGGGTCATGCAGACTATACACACTATTACCTCCCACAAAGGTAATATAATACCAGATAAGCCAATTATGATGCTTCTACAGATCGGAGAAAGAGCAGAACTCCTCAGTTTCTGCCTTTCCTCCAACTTTTCTGTCAGGAATTGGAAAACAGAATAGACATTGATAAAGGGCAGAGCAGACCTTTAACATCATTCAGCATGCTGGGCTGGTTAAATTAGCGCTGAAGAGAATGGGACATATGAATGACATCACATAGACAATAACCTCCTGGGGCTTAAAGACCAGGGGAGGCGCCAGAGGACCAGAGACAAGAGGTCGGATTCCCTGAAATCCTGCATTTTAAAATATTGAAGGTGAATTCAAGAACTTGAGAGCAAAAGAAGGCCAGGAACTAGAACAGGCCCTGCACATCCGTGGGCCTAACGGAGCTGAGGTTGGGGGCCATGTGATGTGGCACCACCAAAGGAGAGATAAGCTGGTGGTTTTCCATGATTGTACAGCCCAGCAAGAGTCACCAGGGGGAGGGGATGTCCAGCACATCAACAGAACTAGAGTGTTTCCAAGCAAGAGCACAACGGTGCCCTTAGACTCAGCACACCTGGCCACAGCTAGAACACTGAGTCATCCTTTGTTGGCCCTGATATTGTACAAAGAAAAGTTTCATATGACATTTACTTTGGGCAACAGGGGTTTTATCACAATGAGATAAACATTGCAGGATCTTGAGAGAGAGGAGTTTATTCAAACAGTGCATCAAGGAACACTTTTCCTGCTCTTTCTCCCCTCTGTTTGAAGGTGAGCGTCCCCAGCTGTCTGGACGGGCCTGGGCCCCAGATCCAGTGCAGCTTGCTCAGCAGCGGGCACACATGATGGAGAGAGGGTGGCTCTTAGACTCATCAACAAGCTTGGTGAGCTCAGCCAGCCAACTGCATCCAGGAGAAAATAAGCCACACATTTTACTCCATTTTTGACCCAACATAAGGCATATTTCCTAGCAATTAGGGCTGTTTTAAAATAAAATTGACTGCCTTGGGAGAGAGTGAGTTCTTCTTCATTGGATGTGTCCAAGGGCAGAGGCTGGATGACCACAGGTGCAGGCCAACAGAAGGCTGGGCAGAAATGATGTCGGGTCCTCTTCTAAACCTGAGGCCGTGATCCTACATTAGGTCCACCCTGGTTTTTTTCCGATGATGAAATTTCCCAAATAGCTGATTCTCCTAATTGGGAGTTTGCAGCCCCCTATGAATGACAATTTTAGGGTCATGAATTCATTTTAAAATAAAAGTCCTTGTAGATATTCTTTTTTATCTCTGTCCCTTCTGCCTTCCCCCAATCACTCTGCTAAGAACAGAGGGACTGCACCACTTTGCCTTTCTAGCTTTGTAGGTCCACTGGAAAGGACACCCTTTTGTCCCCTCTGGCTCCCTCTTCAATCCCTTTAGCCTTTTGGCAAAACTGGGATCAAAAACCTTTATGAGGAATGTGAACACACCGTGATAAAAGCCAACCTCTGATTGTTGTCTCCTCCTCACCTGTTTCCCCGTCTGCTCAGTCCAAATCCATTTGAAGCAAGAGCGCAAATTACTGTTCATTTAGGTCTATTAGAAGGTTTACAAATTAAACATATTCCCATTGGTTTCCCTAGCAGCCATCTCTGAGTCACATAACGAGATAAAACTACTTCTCTATTTAATAAGGTCTGATATTAAGAGAAGTCCCACTATGTAATTCACAGTGAGTACCCACCCTGGTGTGGAAAGAAAGAGAGAGCACTGGGCAGGCAGGCAGGTCACCTAGATGCAGGTTTCAGTGTGCTGGGGTCCCAGAAATAGACACATCCCAAGACACTGGTGGTTGTGCCCCATCAATACAAATGGGTCTGAGCCATGCCAAGGGGACAGAGACTCAGGTGCTCCTGAGTGAAAACAACAGGCACAGAGCAATTTTCAGCAAGGGGTTCTACTGGGACAAAGCCAAAACACAATGAGATTTGAGACAGGGCCAGGTCTTCCAGTTCAGTAGGGTGTAGGCAGGGCATGAAGCAGCAGGGCCAGGCCAGGCCAGGCAATGGGGCAGTCCTGGGTAACCCGCTTCAGGACGCTGCCAGCACCTGGCAGGGAGTCTGGAAGGGGGTTGACTGGTGGAGAGCATACAGTTCTCAGCTTTGTACCTGCACAATAAGGGGCTTGAGTTATACCATTTCAAGGCCCCTTTCAGCTCTTTTACATAGTAGGTCTCCTCTGGTTTTGAACCAGTTTAAAAATAGTCATATTTACAATCAGATAGGGATGAAAATAGTAGCTTTATTGATGGCCATGTCGGAGCACTTCAACTGGACTTGCAATCAAATGACCTTCAAAATGGCATAACCCTGACCTAGACAGGACCTATATGTGGGTAGAATTGCAGATACGGCACAGACTGACTCTAACCCCTGAATTCTGGAGAAAGAAAGACATGGTCCTGGGCTGAGATCCAACTGTTCTTCCCACGGGAAAGTGGAAGCATTGAAAAAAGTCTCCATCCCTGTGTGCAGCCTGTCTGAAAAAGGGAGCCCACAGTGCAGAGCCCTTCTCTGGATTCCCCAAGAGGAGAAGTCTCCCCTTCCATGGAAGTGGATAAGGAGAGGGAGAAGGAGAGAACAAGCTGACTTCCCAATTGCTCGAAGAATGCTGAAGTTCCTGTTTTGTAAACTGGCAAGAATGCAGAACAGAAGATAGTTCCCTAACACAAGCAGGGAGGTGTTGAATGAAATTCTCGAGGCATACAGTTGGCTCATGGTAGACGCTCCTTGCCTCTCCCTCCTTGCGTCCCAGAGAACAGACATTTGGCCACCCACACCTCTGCAGCTCTTAGCAGCTGTAAAGAAGGCATTGACTGTCACCCACACACATACTTTGACAAAAGTCAAAGTCCCTTGGAAAATTACAATCTGCGGTAGGACATATGATTTCTATCCATTGACAGGTTTGAGTAGAATGGAGCCATCGAGTTATTGAATTTGTAAGGCCATAAACATTTTTTAAAGTTTTCCACTATGTCACACCATGACTGAACTATAGGAAGTTATAATTTTCCTTGTAAAACATGAGTATGTTTATAAGCATGTGCTTCACAAAGCCCCTGCTGCTCCTCTTTCTGAACTGTCACCATTGGGAGATCCATTTCCCAACAGAATATGTAGCATTCATTGGGTATGACACGGTGGTTGGGAACAGAGGCTCTTGAGTCACCCTGCATGAATTTGAACCTTGGCTTTGTCATGTATGACATGTGTGACTGTAGACAATTTAAGTGTCCTCCTCTGAAGTCACTTGTCCACCCTGAGTGTGTGCATGTGTGTTCACCTGCAAAATGGAGCTGATGGTACTTACCTCATTGTACTGTTGTGGTGATCAATGGAGTTAACACACAAAAAGTTCTCTGACAGGTACACAGTAAGTACTGAGTGAGTGGAGGCTCCTGTTGTTGTTCTCTGTTGGGGCTTTAATGTTTCTGTCTGTAAACGAGTTGGATCAGATATCTGTAGTGTCTATAGACACTAATGTCCCTTTCAGCTCTCCTGTTCAATTTCACAGGTTCTAGTTAAGTCTAGCCTCTGCTTCTAATTTCCTACGTCATGCTGGCGAACCATCTTAAATGGACAAACAGCTATGTGACCTTGAAGAGGTTACTTTATGTTTCCAGGCTTTATTGTCCCTACCTATCCCTCCTGCTTAACTCTTCTAGGACGCCAAACAGAGTAGTACATACTTCTCAGCTGAAATATATTCCCAGTTCCCCTGAACCTGGGCCCCAGGTCCAGAGCCGCCATCTCCTTACTCACAAGCAAGGTGCCCTTGAAGGTAATGGTCTGAGAGAGGCATTTGTGAGATTAGCTCCCACTCTGTGAAGGGGAAGTCATGGCAGATGACCTCCACAAGCACGTGGCCGTACCGAGGGCTTTCTCAGTGGCCTTCAGGGCCTCATATTTCTGTTGCTTTTCCTATCCTCTTTTTTGGATAAAGTCAATTGGCACTTGCTACAGCTAAAGTGAAGTACTGCACACACTCAGTTCAAGCCTCACTCCAAGCCGGCGACTGTCTCCACTCCTTTCAGTCAGGAATTCTGCAGCCACTGGTGCGTGCAAGCTGCCTGCGAATGTTCACCCACGCATGCTCCAGTCCGTTGCACAGTGACTCAGGCAACAATTTTATCAACTATTTTGCCATAGCCAACAGGGTTCTCCAGTCTTCCAGTCTCCGATATCTGTTTCCTCACAAAGCTGATGTTCCATGCTCTAGTTTTCTGTTATGGGAACGCCCACTTCAAAGTACCAATTTCTAATCTGCTGAGGGAGGTATGAGCTGTGCTATGATTGCAGGTAGGTGCAGGGAGGCAATGGCTCAACAGGAAAGCAGTTTACTTTTCACCTGTCTCAAGGTCTAGCAGGCTGGATGATTCTTCTTGAAGCAGTGATTCAGGAAACAGAACTCCTGCTATCCTGTGGTTTTACCATCTTCAGTGCATGGCCCACTGAGCAGTCTGACAGTTCTCCATTCCAGTGTGACAGGGAAGGGGAAAGAGAAAGCGCCCAGAAGGTGGGTCTGGAAGGGTCATACATGACTTTCATCCATGATGTTCTGTGTGGCCAGAACTCAGTCACACAGTGCCACCTAATACAAAGGAGGATGGGGAATTTAGTCCAGCTGTGCGGCTATGAAGAAGAGGAAATGGTTTAATAAATATCCTGCCAGTCTCTACTACTGTTAGCTATTGCATTGGCCTCAAGTTCTGTCTGTCCTGCCTCCGTAATATCTCTAAAAGTTTTCTGTTCTTCTCTGTTTCTAATATCACCTCCTATATTTCCTATCCTTTCATAGTTTCTTATAATACCTCCTTTTTTTCTCATTCTAACTCTTATCTTTACAATTTCCTTTAGACATGTGCCAGTTATTTTTCTAAAACTCAGATCTGATCCTATTACTCTCCTTCCCCAAAACATCAGTGTCCCACAACTCTGCTTATAGAATAAGATGCAACCTCTTTGGCCTGGCACATGTATCCCACTCACCCTGTGCTCCCACACGTTGGACCCTCCGCATTGCCTTGCTCAGGCCCTTGTCTCTTCCATGCTGGTGCACGTGGTATTCTTTCAGCCTCTTCTACCTCTTACAACTTAAAACCACACTCACATGCCATACCCTCCATGAAGTGGTCCTCAGGTTGCCTGGCTGAAAGTGTTCCTTCCTCCAATAGTCTCGTAGTCCTCCGTTTATCTCTGTATTCAATTCATATGCTATTACTGGGATACATTACATCATTCTCATTGTCCTCAGGTTATATGTCCAAGAACAAATGTGCATTAACAAAGAGTAGAACTGATTGAAAAGCTACAAGTATTCACACGTCTCCACATTGTACAGGAAAACAAAATGAATGTTACGGGGAAAGTTGTCAGTTTAAAACTTTATCAGATCAGATTTTTGATGCAACCCCCAGGAGTCGGAAGGAAACATCTCTCCCACTGCTGGTGCCGGGGAAGGAAACCTCTTATTTCTGGCTAAGAATACTTCAGTTATTGTAGAGCCTCCATTTTAAACACCAGTCTCTGGAATTTTAGTAATTAGTCCCAAATTTTAAAAGCGGGATTGTGAGTATAGTATGGAAAGAGAGAAAAAGAAAAATTAATTTTACAGTGAAGACATTTGACAAGCACTACTTCAGGCAGGTGATCAAGGATAACATCGATAATATTGTCGTGTTGATAGTCTACGCCATGATACGGTGTGATAAGAATGATGTTGCCCGTGTGGTCTTCCTCCCAAAACAATTCTTCAGGCCAATTATGAGAAAAATATCAGGTAAGTCTCAGCTGAGAGACATTCTACAAAATATCTGACAAGTAATCCTCAAAACATTCAAGGTCATCAAAAACAGGGAAAGTCTGAGAAACTATCATAATCAAGAGGAAACTAAGGAGACATGATAACTAAATGGGATGGGATCTTGAGGCCCAGAGAGGACATTAGAAAAGAAAATGAGAAAATCTGAATAAGAAATGGACTTGACATGGGGATTTAAATACAATGTGGGGAATAGAGTTAATAATATTGTAATAATTGTATGGTGTCAGGTGGGTACTAGACTTATTGGGGTGATGACTTCATAAGTTATATAAACGTCTAATTACTATGTTGTACAATTGAAACTAATATAATATTGTATGTCAACTGTAATTGAAAAATAAAACATTTTTGCCCTGGCTGGTGTAGCTCAGTGGATTGAGCACAGGCCTATGAACCAAAGGGCCTCTGGTTCAATTCCCAGTCAGGGCACATGCCTGGGTTGCAGGCCAGGTCTCCAGTAGCAGCGGCACAAGAGGCAACCACACATTGAAGTTTCTCTCCCTCTCTTCCTCCCTCCCTCCCCCTCTCTAAAAATATAAGTAAAATCTTAAGAAAAACAGGAAAAAATAAAACATTTTAAAAATAAGGAACATGAGTTAATAATCATGTATCCATATTTGTTCGCTTATTGTGACAAACTTACCATACTAATAATGATAATAGAAGAAACTGGCTGTGAGATATGTGGGAAGTCTCCGTACTATCACGTGGTTAATTGTATGCATCGACTAGGCTGTGCCGTCGTACCCAGTTGTTTGGTCAAGCACAAGTCTAGAGGTTTCTATGAAGATACTTTTTAGATATGATTAACAGTATATCAGTAGACTATTAATCAGTACACTCGAGTGAAGCATATTATCCTCTGTGATGTGGGTGGGCCTTATTCAATCAGTTGAAAGCCTTAAGAGAAAAGACTCAGGTCCTCTTAGCAGAAATCTGAACAAAGTATGAACTTAAGTTTATAATAATATATCAACATTGGTTCATCAATTGTGACAAATACATCATACCAATGTAAGATGTTCATAATAGGGGAAACTGACTGTGGGGTATATGGTGATTCTCTTTATTATCATTGCAATAGTTCTGTAAACCTGAAACCCTTCTAAAATTTAAAAATTGTTAGAAAAATCAGACTTGAGAATTTAGTTTTACTGGAAGAAACATGGCTTTGCTTTAAAGCAGTGAGATGAAGAGCACATACCATTGTATTTCACCACAGCGGCTAGAGTCCTGCTGAGATGACACGAGGGGTGAGAGCTGATTGCTCTTTATTGATCTGTTCGAAGAAAAAGACAATGGTTATTTTACAGTGGACACACTGCGCAATGGAAACAATAAAAAGGGAATATGCTGGAAAACTAACCTCCTACTCAGAAGAGGTGTGAAATATGGTTTCGATGGGAATTTTTTCTTCATTTTTAAATAATTATCCTTCTCTTTCTAGCAGCTATTTCCTGCCACTTTGATAGACCACAGTGGCAAAGAGAGAACTGGGAGCAGGGAGTGGGGAGGTGCCAGGAAGAAAGGTCCTTGCTCTGTGGGCAGGTCGCGTTCAGAACACCAGGTAAGTTGAAGACGAAACCATTTGTTCAGAAAGACTTGGTTTTTGCCTGCTATATACCAGGAAGTATGAAGATTTAAAAAATAAATCATTTGCAAATGCTGCTCTCAAGCATCTTATCATTGCTTACACACACAATTTATATGAGTATAGGTTATATAAATCGTATCCTTACATAAATCATATATGTATAATAGATATAAATATTAAATCATATATAAACATAGCATATATTGCATGCATGTATATATGTAAATACAGAAATAGATATCCACACACGTATATCCTGCATAACTCACTGTTTTTCCTTGTGTCTCATAGGCAACTGTTCTAATGTGTTTAATATATACTTTGTATGCATGTATTCTTGAAGAAAACATAATTTTTGGTGGGTACATATCTTAAATTTATATAAATGGTGAGGTGCCATATATTTCATCCGTTTTCTTAGTGTCTTTTCAAAATAAGCACTGTGTTTTTAACCTGTACTCTTGTTGTTAAGTGAATATATACTCTTTTACTTGTAATGACTACATAATACTTTAAGGTGAGCCTCCTGGGATGAAAGAAAGACCCTCCTCTGCCAGTCCCATTGTGGTGCCTGACACTCTCCCCCCACGACCCCTCTACTTAAAGAAGCTTCAGTTGGTTGGTGCATTCCTTTGGGTCTAGGGTACAAGTATTCACTCACACAGACCTGGGGACATTTCCCAAGGAGGATTCTGGCTCATTTCCTTAAGAAGACTATGCTGGCAGCTTATTCAAAGTTGTAGTTAGTGTTTCTTTACAAATCCTCTCTGCCTTCTAAGAATATACTGTATGACTCAACTTCAAGACTACAGTACAGCTACAGTAATCAACACAGCATGGTACTAGCAAAGGAAGAGAAAGGGACACACAGATTAATGGAACATGCTAGAGAGCCCAGAAATAGACTCACAATTATAGTCAGCTGACTTTTGATAAAGGAGCAAAGACAATTCAATGGAGAAAGGATAGTTTAGTTATTCTTTCAATAAATGGTGCTGAAAACAATTGGATATCCCTAGGCAAAAAAAAAAAAATTAGACATAGACCTCAAACCCTTCACAAAAATTAACTGAAAGTGGATCATAATCTAAATGTAAAATACAAAACTATAAGACTCCTAGAAGATAACATAAGAGAACTTTAGGTGAACTTTAGTTAAGTGATTCGTTTTAAGATAAAACACCAAAAGAATGTTGACAGTATGTACCCTGGATATGAGTTAATGAAAATAGTACTTTACCTCTGGACTCCTCTTCCCCAAAACTCGTAACATCAGTTTAATCATAGTAAAAAATAATCAGAGAAATCCCAGTACAGGAGCATATGCATTATTCATCATCACAACCTTATGATGTAGGACTTTTTATTATTAGGGTAGAAGAGATTTGAGTTTATTTGTGAGTTAAGAGAAAAAATCTAATGCAAAGCAAGAGATCAAAGGGGTAGGTTAGAGATGGGATGATTGTTCAAGCATGATTCTGGAGGAATAGTTTCGGGCTTTCTTTTGCATCAGAATCACATGAGTAGGCTTGTTAAAATGCAGACCCTCAACTTTCACCTACAGATTCTGATTCCATACATATGGGCTGGGTACTTTTCCCCCTATCGAATTAACTTGACATGTACTATTGGGTAAATTGGGCTGGGTATGTTTAAGAAGCATCCCGGGTGGTTCCCATAAAGGTGATCCTGAGACCACAGGTGGAAAAGCACACCAGGGCTTAGATGAAGGCATTGATTAACTTTGGTTGGAAAAAAAGAGAAAAACTGCAGAAAATGTGTGGGTCAGGAGCTGGTAGAATTTTACCTGGTGGCCTCCTTTCTTCATGAGGTAGGAGATGCTGTCTTCGTGACTCAGAGGCTGTTTGTAGCAGCAGGGTGCTTAGGAGGAAGCAGCGGGGTTGGAAGCAGAAGTGGTAGGAGTAAGAGAAGATGCTGGCACAGGGTAAGAGAAGGGATTTCTGAAACAACCTTGATCCTGGAAATCAAGTTGTAAATAAGACAACATTTCCTGGTGAAGGATTGAGAACACAACTGCCACTAGTTTTCTACACAGCTTAAAGGGAGGACGGAGGGAGGAAAACCTAGAAAAAAATGAAAAAAACAAACAAAAAAAAAAAACAACCCAACCCAGATTCCCAAAATTATAGTTGTGAGGATCCTAAGCCTCACTACTTGACTCTGTTACAGAGGTGGCATGAGGTAAAACACACAGGTCCTGGTGCTAGCCGGACTTCCTACTCTCATTATTTATAAATTCAAGGTAGTTCTAGTCCCCACTTCACAGGCTCATAGCAAATTCTGAGTTAACCTATGTAAGATTATCAGTGCAACACCTGGGTCACAATGACTGGGTGGCCTTCAGTGTTTGGTTGCTATAAACTAAGGCAGCAGTTTTCAATCTTTGTCATCTTGTGGCACATGTATACTAATTACCAAAATTCTATGACAAATAAAATACTTTTTGTTGATTTAACAGAAAAAAAATATAATTTTGATTCATTCACATGGGACAGTTATTTTGTTGGCTGTTGTCATTTTTTTTATATTTGACATTTTAAGGAAAAGAGGTCAGTGCCCCTGACTAAATAGTCAGGTATTGCATGTTTTAAAAATTCTTGCAGCACCCCACTTGAAAATCACCGAATTAAGGTGCTATAAATATTTGTGTACAAAATTCATTTATAAATTTAAGTGCATTTTGTGTGAACTTAAGTTTTTCACTTCTCTGGGATGAATATCCAAAAGTACAATTGCTGGTTGTATGGTCAGTTGTATGTTTACTCGTATAAAAAATGCCAAATCGTTTTCCAAAGTGGCTATCATTTTACATTCCCACCAGCAATGTGTGGGTGATCCAGTTTCTCTTCATCCTCATCAGCTTTTAGTGTTACCGCTATTTTTCATTTTAGCTCTTGTGATAGGTGTGTAGAAATATCTCATTGTGCTTTTAATTTGCATTTTTCTAGTGGCTAATGATGTTGAAAAGCTTTATATTTGGTTATTTACTATCTATATATTGTCTTCAGTGAAATGTCTGTGTCTTTTGCCCATTTTCTGATTAGATTTCTTTATTATTCAGTTTTGAGAGTTCTTTTTATGGCCTATAAACTAATTCTATGCCAGACATGTGTCTTGCAAATATTTTCTCACAGTATATATCTTTTCTTTCAATTAGTTTTATAGGGTCTTTCACAAAGAAAAAAATTTTAATTTTTTGAGTTCTAATTTATTAAATTGTCCTTTTATGGATTTGCTACTGGTGTCAAGGCTAAGAACTCGGCCTAGACTTAAATCCCAAAGATTTTGTTTAATTTTTTTCCTAACAACTTTATAATTGTACATGTTGCATTATCCATTCCGAATTAATTTTTATGAATGATGTGACATCTAGTTTGAGATATCTTGGTTGTTTTTGTTTATGCATATATGATGGCTCTAGCACCATGTGTTGAAAAGACGATTCTTCCTGCACCGAATTTGTTCTGTGCCTTTGTCAAAAATCAGTTGGGCACAGTCGCGTGTGCCTGTTCCTGGGTTCTCTATGGTGTTCTTAATCTATGTCTATCCATCCAGCAAAATGACACCCTCATGATTTCTGTAGCTATACTGTAAGCCTTAATAATGAGTAGAGTGGTTCTTTTTACTTCAGTCTTCTTTTTTAAGAGTGTTTATCTACTGTATATATTATGCCTTTCCATAGAAACTTTAGAATAAGCTTGTCTATGTTCACTAAACAAAAATCTTGATAGGATTCTCAGTAGAATTACGTTAAACCTATAGATCATTTTGGAGAGAATTGACATCTTTATTAAACTGAGTTTTCTAACTCATAAACATATGATGTCTCCTTATCTATTTAGGTCTTCTTTGATTACTTTTATTAGAATTTTCCACATTCAGATCCTTAATGTGTTTTGTTAAGCATATACAAAATATTTCATTTTCTTTAAAGTAATTTGTAAATAATTTTGTGTCTTTAATTTTGGTTTCCACATTTTCTGTGTTACTGTGTAGACACACCCTTTACTTTTGACCTCTCTATGTCATTGAATGGAAAGTGAGTTTCTTCTCACTTCAAACACCATATAGTTAGCTTGTGTTTCTTTCTGTTTTTCTTTAATTCATTATGCTGATCTATCTTTTTAATTGCTTTACATAATTTACATTTAAGTAATTGTTTAGATGTCTTAGGTTAAGTATGCAATTTTATTATTATTTTCTGATTTTTATCAGTTTCTCTTTTCTCACCTTTCTGTGGGTTAATGGAACTTTTTTTTTAGGATTCCATATTAACTTACTTCAGTGTGTTTGAATGTATTGCTTGTATGAAAAGTTGTTCTGGATATCATAATATGCATATGTGACTTGTCATACACTATTGGTATCAACATTTTACCATTTTAAATGGAGTATGGAAACCCTACTTCTATTTTGGGCTCTTTGTCTTCCCCAATTTTCCCCATTCTTGTTGAATTTGTTGGAAATGCCACTGGTTAACAAAATTATACAGGTTTCAGGTACCTAATCCTACAGCACATTATCAGTACACTGTTGTGTATTGTGTTCACCACCCCAGATCAAGTCTCTATCTGACCGTTTACCCATCTCTATCTTCCTCCACCTCCCTCCACTCTCCCCTCCCCTAGTAATCAACACACTGTTGTCTATGCCCATGAGGTTTTTTTCTTCCTTTTTTTTCTTTGTTGCTCAATCCCCTCACCCCGCCCCCTGATAACTGTTAGCCTGCTCTCTATCCATGAGTCTGTCACTATTTTGTTTCTTAGTTCATTTTATTCATTAAATTTTATATATGAGTGAAATCATATGGTACTCATTTTCCTTTGACTGGATTACTTCACTTTGTATAATCTCTCCAGGTCCATCCATGATGTTACAAAGGGTAAAGTTTCCTTTGTTATGGCCAAGTAGTATTACACTGTGTAAATGTACCACAGCTTTTTTATCCATTCATCTACTGATGGACACCTGGGCTGCTTCCAAATCTTGGCTATTGTAAATAATACTGCAGTAAACATAGGTGTCTATATATTCTTTCAAATTAGTGTTTCGGGTTTGTCTAGATAAATTCCCAGAGTGGAATCTTTTAATATTATTGCCTTGACTATCAGATATTGTTATGATTTTTTTCAGTCATCAAATATTGTAAAAACTCATGGAAAGAGAGTCTATCATATTTACTACTATTTTTACATATTCTGGTATTCTACCTTCTTTACTGAAATTGCAAGTTGTACTATGTTATTTTTTCCCCTGTTTAAGAAACCTCCTTTTGCCATTCATTAGGGTAGATTTATTAGCAATGAATTCTCTTAGTTCATCTGGACATGTCACTATTTCCTCATTGTTCTTGAAGGACCAGCATTTTTTTGAATGTAGAATTTAGAGTTGACAGTGCTATTCTTTCAGAACTTTAAAAATGTCATGCTATTTTCTCTGGCATCTACAGTTTCAAATGAAATATCTGCTGTCACCCAAATTAGTGTTCCTCTGTAGATAGTGTGTTGCTTTTTCCTAGCTGCTTTCAAAAGGTTTTGCGTGTATGTTTAGTTTTTAGAATTCAGTTATAGTAGTTTTTCCTTATTTGTGGTTTTACTTTATAAGTTTTCAGTTACCCATGGTCAACCACTATCCAAAAATATGAAATGAAAAATTCCACAAATAAACAGACGAAAAGTTTTTAAGTTGTATGCTATTCTGAGTAGCATCATGAAGTCTCCCACCATTCTGTTCTATTGCACCTGGGATGTGAACCATCACTTGGTCTATCATATCCGTGGTACTCACCATTTAACCACTTAAGAGCCATCTGGGTTATCAGATCAGTTGTTGCAGTATTGCAGGGCTTATGTTGAAGTGACCCTTATTTTACTTAATAATGGCCCCAAAGCACAAGAGTAGTGATACTGCCAATTAGGATATGCTAAAAAAGGAGCTGTAAAGTACTTTCTTTAAGTAAAAAAGTGAAAGTTCTCCAATTAATAATGAAAATTATAAGCTGAGGATGCTAAGATCTACAATAAAAATAAATCTTCTATGGGTGAAATTGCCTAATTTATAAATTAAACATAGGTATATGTGTATGGGGAGAAACATAGTATATATAGGGTTTGGTGATATTTGTAGTTTGCTCAGCATCTTGAAACTGTAGATAATGCTCTTCACCAAATTTGGGAAGTTTTCGGTCATCATAGCATGCAGACCCCCCTCTCTTTCTCCTGTCCTTCTAGGACTTGAATGATACAAATGTAGGAATGTCCCACATGTCCTTGATGCTGTTCACTCCCCACCTTGCTGCCCCCATCTATTGTCTCTCTGCTGTTTACATACAGTAAATTGTATTGTTTTATCCTCAGTTCACTGATTCTGTCCTGTGCCCTCTCCATTCTACTATTGATTTGAACCCATTTGGGAAGTTCTATTATTGTATTGTTCAGTTCTACAATTTTTATTTAAATCCTTTTTATACATTTTATTTGCTAAAATGTTGATTTTTTATTTCTTTCAAAAAAAATGTATTTGTTGAAGTATTCTTACAATGGCTACTTTAAAATCCTTCTCAGATGATTCCAACAGTGATTCATCTCAGTGTTAGTTTCAATTAATTGTCTTTCCCCCTGATATATCTCCAGACTGTGAATCCTAACTAGCTGGTATTTACTCCAAGCCCATTTCTTAGAATCTTCTGGCCCAGTGTGGTGCTGGTTGCCTGGGATAGGTTTCTTTTCAAGGTAAAATATTTTATACTAGTTTTTGAGGAATAATACTTATTTTTGGTGCAAGAGCTATGGTTTCATACTTACTGCATTTCCTTGTAAATTCTATTTAATGATCTTTTAATTTGGTCTCTCTGGTATTTAAAGGGTTTACCTTTGGAGTATATATTTTTCCACCCTAATTTTTCCTGTGCGTGTGTAGGTGTGTGTCTTTACCTTTAAAAGCACCTTTTTTCATATTCCACATCAGTGTTTTCAGGAGCCTCTTTTCTATTCTTGCCCATTCCTCCAGACTTTTCAGTTGCTTTACTTTCAATAAGCAGAGAGAATCTTGTGGTTTAGAAGGATGAGCAATAATTTCATTATTCCTTGGAAATCATACCCTATTTCTTCCCTGCCCCAAATTCTTCTGCCCCCAACTTATTTCTCCCTAAACCAGCTGTATTTTCCAGACTGAAATCTAATCTCCATTGGATGAAATAAAGAGGTCATGACTTCTTCCAAAAGGCCATGATTAAAATGTTCAAAGACTACAGGATTATGTGTATATAGACTTCGGCAATACTGTACAAAGGTTGATACCTGTCATTTATGGATTACCTGTTGCATTAAGTGTGCTTTCTAATAGTGCTTCAGGGAATAGTTCCTTGAATCCTCCTCACAATTCTTTTTCATGCGTATTGCTTCTATAAAAAATTAATTTCTCAGGGTCCCAGGCTTAATGGCATATTAAGGCGCATTCAAAAGATGGAAAAGGGAAACAATATGCAAACATCCCAAACCTAGGTTTTCGTTGTTTTCTTTAAACCTTGTGTCCTTGATCTCTACCCAACATAGATGTGACTGGGTAAGCAACAAATTTCTACTATGAGTAAGAAGTAGTGTATCAGCTTAATGATAGAATGATAATACCAGTAAAAGAAGATTTGGAGTTAGAAGAACTAGGTTTGGTTCCATCATTTACAAACCCTATAACCTTGAACAAGTAATTTTACCTGCTGCGTTAGGTTTTTTGTTTGTTTGTTTGGGGAGTTTTACTTGTGGGGTCTTTGTTTGTTTGTTTGTTTGCTATATAACCAATTACCACAAACTTCATGGCTTAAAATAACACCCAAACTATAGAACCCACAGTTCTATGGAATAAAAGTCTATGGGCTTGACTGGGTTTTCTGCTCAATCAAGACCAAAATAAAGGTGCTGGTCGGTCTATGGTATCACACAAATTTCCTTGAACAGAATCTGCTTTCACGTTCATTCAGGTTGTTGACAAAACCATTTGCTAGCGGTTGCAGGTTTGAGGTCCTTGTTTTCTCGCTGGCTGCCAGGAGCCACTCTTGCCACCTAGAGGCAGCAAGCATTCTTGCCTCGATTTTTTTTCTTTTCTTTTCTTTTTTTTTTTTTTTTTTAAGGTTTTTGTGATGATCAGAGACATCGTAGAAAGAGTAGTGATGAATGATAATAGCTGCTTAATGTTGCTGTTTTTAGTAGGTACCGCTCAACTGCCTTACATAGAACTTGTCTAAACCACAGGAAATCAAAGCGGGAAGAAGTTTCTGCAGTCATTTAAAACAGAGCTCCTAATATGGCTAAGCCCACAGGGACCACTGCTGGTGAATCCGAGATCTGCCCCCGCCACTCCTCCCAGCCCTGGGCTGTGGGAAGAGGCACTCTCAGGTGTGGGGGACGCCGGATGGACGGCAGGGGGCGGGGCGGGGACGCATCTGTGCTAGGCTACCCCTGCAAGGCTGGCCTCCCCCTCTGCGTATCGTGCAAGTGGAGTCTCCCAGCCTGCGCCCCCTGGTTCCAGTGCTCTGGGCTCAGGCCAGCAGTCGGAGCATTTCTCGCCGAGCCTCCGAGCGCGCCGGGTGTGCTTGACTGCGCTCCCGTTGCCGCTTCAGGTAAGCAATTAGTGCCGCGTCCGCCGGTACAGCCAGCGTCCCCGGGGCGAGGAGAGGATCTGCCCACTAGTGCACTCGATTATTGTTTCACAGAGCGGTCAGAGCATCTTCTGCCGTTCGCCGGCACTCGGACCCTAGGTGCTGTGGGCGAACCAGCCCGGGTTTTTGCGGGCGAACCAGCGCGGGTTTTTGCGGGCGAACCAGCCCGGGTTTTTGCGGGCGAACCAGCGCGGGTTTTTGCGGGCGAACCAGCCCGGGTTTTGCGGGCGAACCAGCCCGGGTTTTTGCGGGCGAACCAGCCCGGGCTGTTGCGGGCGGGAACGGGTGGGCGCATTGACCACGAAGCCGGTCCCCTCCACGGGTGACACAGAGACAGTTGCTGCGGGAAGCGGGTGTCCATTGGTACGACGAGCCGAGAGCATCCGGGCTCGTGTGGGTTCCCCGGGTGCCCCGCAGCGCCTCCAGGACTCTGCCCCGGATCGCGGCGTCTGCGGCGGCGAACCCTTGCCCGCCGTGATCCAAAGGTGTCAGAGATGCTGACAGTTTTTAGCACCGGAGGGAAGAACACAACAAGGGCACATCCGGGGAGGAGAGGTTTAGTTAAAATCGCTCGGGTATGTGCATGTTAAGGGTTGGCAGGCTGTCCGTTTGAACGCGCTCTCATCCCGCAGTTAGTGCGGGGTAGTGGTTGTGAAAGAAAATGACGGGTGTGGGGCCGCAGGTGCCCAGCGAGCCTCCCAGCCTGCGCCTGCTCTAGGGGGCGCCTGCGGCGGTCAGTGAGCCAGGCTCCACTCAGAGGAGGGTTTCGGGGTGGGGAGCGAGCTGAGAGATCCCGTCCCCCCGGGAAAGCTGTCCGGACGGACGGACGGACGGATGGGCGGACGCCGTGACAACATTCCAGCTTAGACGTTCCATCCCTCACTCTCCCTTTCTTACCCAGACTTCGCCCACGGCTCGTTCAGTGTCAGACAAGTTGCGCACACACGCATCTTCTCGACCATGGGCAACTCCTGCTTCGGCCTCAAGGAAAAGCTGATGCAGCGGCTGCGACCTCTGCCCACCCTGCTGATCATCCGCGCCGTCATGCCCCAGAAGAAGAACAAAGATTTCTGCGTGGTGATCCTGGGCTCTGCGGGCGTCGGCAAGAGCGCTCTGGTGAGGCGATGGGTGCGCGGCAACTTCCGTGAGAAGTACGTGCCGACGATGGAAGACACCTACCACCAGGTGCCGGGCAGCAGCCGCGGCGCGGGCACGATGCACGTCACCGACACGGCCGGCGGTCACCGCTACCCGGGCTTGCAGCGTCTCGCCATTGCCAGGGGCCACGCCTTCGTCCTGGTCTACTCCGTCACCAAGAAACAAACCCTGGAGGAGCTGAAGCCCTTCTACGAGCTGATCCGCGAGATCAAAGGTAGAAACCTGCGTAAGTACCCAGTCGTGCTGGTGGGCAACAAATGCGACGACAGCCGCCGCCGCGAGCTGACCGTGAAGGATGGCGCTGCCTACGCTTTGGAGTGGAATTGCGCCTTCCTGGAGACCTCCGCCAAGACGGATGTCAACGTGCAGGAGCTGTTTCACATGCTGCTGACCCACGCGAAGAAGCCTGCCGCCAGCGTCCAGCCTGCCCAGAAGAAATCCCAGGTGCCCAAGATCGCCGAGAAGCTGCTGGGCAAGTGCATCATCATGTGAGCCCCGGATCTGAGGAGCCCGACCTTCTCCGACAGTGTGCAGAGAACGCAGACCAACGCCAGTGTAACGTGTCGCCTTGTGTATGATTGACTTTGTGCTGTGGTTTGGGTTGTGACAGCTAGACATCAAAAAATGTCCCTTGTAAGTTAATATTTTTTCTTTTTCCCAGGCAAGAGAATTCATATTGTTACAACATTGATATTGGAGGAGGGAAAAAAGGAGAGTAAGTCTTGAAAGACTTCAGAAATTAATGTTTGAAAAGAAAAATGAAATAGCAAAATGAATTGAAAGATGCCACTGCCCTTGTAACTCTATTACCATGTATTATTTTTAAACAAGTCCTGTAAGTGTCCAACCCAACTTTCCATTATGTACTCAATTGTTTAGAAATGTGTTTTTGCAACAAAAGCTTTGCTAGATGACTGTGAGGTAGATATGCTAAACAAGATAAATAAATGAATATTCTTTACCTGAGCATTGAGGGTGGGGGCAAAGAAAATTATGAAAGTGGAACTTGCTTACTGAAGATGTGCCAGTTTCGTAAGTCATTTAAAAGTGTTTGGATATTCTACATAGCAGTTTTTAAAAAGTGTAACAGTTCTGTGACTTAATAAAGCTTTTCCTGCATGCAGTCGGCTGTAATGATTTTTCCCCCCACTGGACAACAACAAAAAATTACTAATGGCATTAAAATTTCAGCCACATTCTGGTAGAGTTTTAGTAAAAATTTTACACATGGACCCCCCTGCCCTCTTGAAATTAGCCAATGTGGGGTGGGGGTGGTGAGGGGGTCACTGCAATGCAGAACTGGTTTGTACCCATAATCTTTTCTGGACCGGCCTCCAGAAGGGACTCCAGGGGTCTCTGAGGACGAGGTTCACTGTTGCCATCTTGGAGGTACTGGTAAAAAGCAAACCTCAGCTTTTGGCTGCCTCAAAAATCTTCTCTCCAGAAAGGCTGGATATAGGCAGATGGAAGGTAAGGGGAGAAATGGCTAAAATTTGAAATTTGAGAAATTCTTCATTAAGGCAAATTTTAAAAAAGATCGATTTTATATTTGAACATATTTTTTGAATCCGCAACTACACAACAATACATAACCTTATTTTTTAGTGTTTTTTTTTTCAATTGGGGAAGGAGGGGAAAAAGCTCTCAATCTGGTGATATTTTTTCCATAAAATATTGAACAAACATTGAACAATTTGTGTGTTTTAAACATGGTTTCATATAGCTTGATTTTCAGGGAACATGCACACTGCCGAGAAGGAACCATAAACATCTATTTCATAACAGTCCAAAGCTTTGAGCTTAGAAAATGCATTCAGTGGCTCATTTTAAACAGTCACTTATTTAAAATTTTCCTTTTTCACTTTCAAAGCGATTATTCTCAACCACTCGAAAATACCTAAGTGGCCTCACCATATTGCTTTTTATGCACTCTATTTTCAAAAATAGTTCTTAGCTAAAGTTCCCAGTGGAGTTACTCCATTTCTAAAAGAAAAATACTCTACCTTGGCTATTTTCCAGGAGAATTCTCCTTGAAAAATGTATTGCATTCATTGTTGCTTCTTGTAGATGAGCAAGGGATTACTAGGTGGCAAATACTACCCTTTAGAAAAGAGAAAACATGTTTTTAATGTTGCATAATACATAGTAAAAATATTTTAAGCACATACTATATGTTCTATTTACATGCCAGTGTTTCTATATTACAGTGGAGCAAATATTTATCAAATCTTTCCACATGCCATGTTCTACATTATATTATTTAATCTCCACAACAATTCAGCGAAGTGGATACTATTTTGCTCGTTTTGCAGATGGAAACGCTCACAGGGGTCACAAAACCACTAAGTGGCAAAGCCAATTTTTGGAGCCAGGTGTTCTGCTCCAGAGTCAGTGCTCTTAGCCATGACTAGTCAAAGGACAAATACCTGACTTTTGTGTTCTCTGTATTATACCCATGTGGAATCCAAATTGGAGGTTAGGAAGCTAATCAACAGTCACAGCAGGCATGGGAGAGGGGTGTTAGAAACTAGGAAGAGAAGCGCTTTATGGGGGGCATGGGAGAACATTTCCCCCAAGAGATCACATGGCTGGAAGCTTTTATGCCTGGTAGGAGTTGGTTTAAGTGAAGTTGGGGTGTATGAGGGAAGGAGAGAATAACTTTAGAGAAACAGAGCACTGTGAAAAAAGTTCTGGAGAAAGTGTGGGTCTAAGAGATCCCAGCATGTTTCCAGAAGTGGACAGAGTGAACGGTGCAAGATGAGCCTGCAAAGTTAGAGTCTCAAATAACTTCGGGGAATGGGGAATAACTGAAGTAAGGTAGCAGACTGGATCATATCTTCGTTAAAAAGAGATCGCTCTGGAACCTCTGTAAGAGGTACTGAATAGAGGTGAGGAGACAAATTTAAAAACAATTAGAATAGTCCAGGAAAACAATTTGGCATAAATGCTCTAGGCATTGCCAGAAGGAATGGAGACAAAGGGATCCGAGAACGATTTAGTTGGGAAAATGGCCAGAGCCTGGTGATGTGCTGGAGTTTAGAAGAGAGGAAGAAACTGACAGAAATGACACATTTCTGAGTGGGATTTCTGAGTAGGCTAGGGGGTCATTAATCAAGGTCAGTAAGGCAGAAGGAAGAGCCAATTTGGAGAAACATTTATTTGCTTATGTACATGAGGATACTAAGTTATGTTTTGAGTAACAGTTGCCAAGATAGCCAGGTGGAAGTTTCCAATGGGAACTAGACCGGGCATAGGGGCTGGGGATGAAGATTTGTGAGTTTTCAGCATATAGCTGGCGGTAAGACTGTGGCGAGAGAAAAAAAGAGGCAAGATAAAAGGTCTTAGCTAGGACAGAGTCCTGCGGAGCACAAGCACTTAGAAAGATATTGACCCAGAGGACACTCTGAAACAACACTTAGAAGTGACCAGAAGATAAGAGGAACCTCATAATGTGCAATAATAAATGCTAAGGGAGAATTGGGTTACAAGGAAAAGTATGTAGACTATCATAGAAAAAAATTTTTTAACAACATAAGGTGAGCATTACAGAGTGTTGCTTAGATTTAGTACTTAGGGGATTTCTGGTTCCAGCCAAGAGAAAGTAGCCCCATTCTTTCCAAGTATTCCTCTTGCAAATAAAATAACCCTGGATATAACACAGCAAATGCCCGAGGGAGAATACTAAACAGTGGGAAGAAGAGCAGTGAGTGCCTGGGAATCTCAGGATGCGAGGAAGAACCTGACAGTGATTTCCTCAAGTGTCCTTGTCTTCCGTGTATCCTGGACAGGACACTGCAGAAACCTCCAGACTAGAACCGCCAACAGGCACAAATCAGAAAAAGCACCCATCCCCTAGGTAAATAACCAGGAAAACAGGGTTTAATAACAGAAAACCCCTTTTGGCAATACACATCTCACTCCAGACAAGAACTAGCAACAACCCCCCTAGCAACAACCCTCCTATTCCTCCCCCTAGAGTGAGCTGGCCTTCCACCCCCCACTACCCTGCCCTGTGGAAGCACATGGCAGTTTTTGGTGTCCCAGTCTTGTACCAGACAGAGGGCCAGAGTGGGGAACCAACCCATCCCAGAGTAGCAGATTCCCTCCACCCTTTCCCCACTGGCAGGGTGATGTCAGTGGGGCTGGGCAGAGTGATAATGTTCTCAGTCCCCTTCCCCAGTGTGTCCGCAGGTGCTGGCAGGAAGCTGAGCTTCCTTCTCCACCTGTCAGCCGTGACACTCCACGAGGCAGTGAGAGGCAGAGCAAGTGTTCTCCGCTTCTTCCTCACCCCGCCCTCCCACCTCCATGGCCCTCAGCTTCCTTGACTATAATACAAAAGGCAGGGATGAGATGATCTCTTAGGTGTCTCCCCACAAAATCACCAGTGAGAGAGAAACTTTATATTATTACTGCTTGGATGGGAGCAGGGAGGCTATAAACCCTTCTAACTCTTTTTTGAGTAAGTAGTGTTATTCAGAGGAGCTGGAACCAACAGTTTTTTATTTTTGCACTCTCTGAGGTAGTGGCCCCTAGCCTATGTTATTTCTGCACTCAGAATGTGGCTACTCCAAAGTGAGATGTATTGCATTACATGTAGAAACGATACTATTTTAGATATAGTGGGTTAAATAAAATATATTTAAACGATTGGTGTTTTTTTTTACCTTTTAAAATGTGGCTCCCAGAAAATTTCAAATTGTATTTGTGGTGCATTTTTGCAGCTCATATTGTATTCTTATTGGACAGTGCTGATCTATATTAAGAGTGGCTGTCAGAACTAATTTCTAATTTGAATTTGATGACTTACATTAATTAGGATAAATAATCAAGTGTTGAAAAACTGTCGGCATGTATTTAAAATAATGTGTTGTCAAATGTCTAAGTAACCTCACAAAATTCAAGATTAACAGCAATGTAACAAAATCCACTGAGAAGTATGTTTGCATAGAAATGAATTTCAATATTGCATCTATAAGCTACATCTATAAACCTGGGTCCACAGGCCCAGAGCTTGGAAAAATAAATATGTCAGACAATGAATTCAGGGAGTTGGTAAAGATGAAAATAAATGAAAAAACTAAAAATATGCCCACTGAACTGATATGATGTTTTCCCAGGCTACTGATACTGACAAACCTGCCTTCTCTTTGACACGGAAAAGCAAAACAGCGGAGAAAAGAAACCTGATGTGAAGATAAATACAATTTTGTAAAATGAAATTCAATAAATTTAGCTATTTGACACCAGTGTTGCGATTCTATGCGGGTGTGTTCCTAAGCTGCTCATCTGTTTTGTCCTCCAGGATATAGATGTGTCTAGAAGAGATCTCACAAACTCAGAGGAGTATTAGAATCCCGCATGTTCTGCCTCCAAATTTCCTTTCCAGTCTTCTCTGTGAGCAGCACATCACATTATGTATCTTTTCCCCAACCACCCTGGACAATTTGCTGCTCCTCCAAACATCCTATGTAGTTGTTCCTTAGCTGTGGCCTCACACAAGGCAATTTTTCTTCCATTTTTTTGCCTATCAAAATTTTATTCACCCTTTACAAGGCAGCCCAAATACCACATACCACCCCCATTGAAGGCTTCCCTTTCAGTACTTATTTACGAATGTTTTATTTGAGTCAGCAATATGTCAGCTCTGTGCCATGCTTGGGGTGCTCCATGAAGCTCATGGTCTAACAAGGCAGACAAGGAAGAAAATTAAAAGGCCTGGCAGAGTGGGACAGGCTCTCTGAGATGGGTCCATTCTCCACTCTGTTATACTGAACTTTCAGAAGTGCAATTTGATTAGACTGCTGCTTTAAGAGCCATTATTTGCCAGCTATTCTGACAGATGTGCACAGCTATGCAGACAAAGATGTGTGTGAATCTCCCCTCTGCTGCTTGTTGTGTGTCTGTGGGGCAAGTACTGAAGTTCTCTGGGCATCGTCCTCCTCAGATGTAAAGCAGGGATGGTAACAATAGCTGCTGTCTGGGATGGTGGGATTTAAAAAGGTTAACACCCAGGGAAGACTTAGAATAGTCCCTGGCACATCGTATGCAATCCAAAAATATCAGCTATTGCTATTATTAACAAAAGATGGGAAATTACCTAAATGACAATCAACTTGGGCCAACTCAGTGTATTAAAATAATGAGGTGATAGGGCCCAATGCACAGTATCTCCAAGATTTGTTTTAAATTCACTCCCATTCGAAGGTGTGTGTGTGTGTGTGCATGAATAAAAAAAATCTTCTAGAAGGATATTCAAGTAATTGTTAATAGGCGCTGGCCCTGAGAAAGGGGATGACAGTTTAGTGGGGAGAGAGGACCAGCTTCTCATTTTATAACCTTTAATACAGTTTGAATTACATTACTATGTGCATACATTATTTTTTGAATTATTTTAAAAAACAGATAATTTCCTTGAGTCTCAGCAGGAAATGACAGAGTGGGGACTAGAATCCTAATTTTCTAAGCCAAACCCCAATGTTTTTTCAATTTTATTCAATATTAATGTAACCCCAGGGAGGAATTACATGGTCTAATTAGAAGAAAAGAACTATAACTGCATCATGCACCTAGCATGTTACATTTAACATAGGAGGAACAGGTGAAGTTCCAGTTGGTTAAATAAGTAACCCATCTACCTGACGTCACCCAGATAAACCCAAGTCCAAAACATGTGGATTCAGTTCTGTGTCTTTCCTTCTTTGCTTTTCTGTTGCTCACCACCTTGTGAGTTGAGCAAATGAAATAAAACAATACCTGTAAAAGCATTGTTCGTGATGTCTGGCACGTAGTAAGTCCTCAGCCGCTTAGTTGAATTATATTGATGCTTCCTTCCCTCTCTATCTCTCCTGGATATTTACTTAAAGACTAATGCAAATACCGTTCTCCCCAACACCCACAGCCCCTGGACTCTGGGAGATTATATGTTCCCCTGATATTTGCAGGAGAAGCACATCTGAAAAATTCCATTTCTGAGAGCTCTAAACCCAGGCGTGGGAGGCAACTAGCCTGCCGGTTAATGCAGGTCCTCCTGTTTACTCCTTTTGCTCTGAAAGCTCATGTGGCCTCTTTGTAAAGGTAGTCATTAATGTAGAATGAGAGAGAAAGAAAGGGATTCAGAGAGAAATTACTCGGTAATTGCAGTCCTCTATTAGTATGTTTTTCTCTGCAACCTGGAGCTGAACATTGTGAAATGTATTTGTTCCCAGTGTAATTTAAATGCGAATTAAGTAGTGCTCTGAGGCCAGGCTATTTGAGAACAAGACGGTATGTCACATGTCTGGAATTGCTCGAAAATGCCCACCTGATTGAAAATGCCTCCTAGCCTGCTGGTATGGCACTCTTTAAGGTACTTTGATATCATCTCCACCATTCTTAAATAGCTGGAAACCTCTAGAAACTTCTGAGAACTGCAATTTTTTCAGCTTAAAAATGAGAGTATCTCAAACTCAAGGTCCACAGCAGGCAAGTAGGGAGTCTAAATGACAGTATATGGAAAGATTATGCCCAATTTATATAGCGAGCTGCCTCTACTAAGTTCTATTAGAAAATGTGGACCCTCTGTTACAATTTTTTCCAGATTTTTATGGAAAAATCTAATAATTTAAAGATATTGGCAACTCATTAGAAATTGTTTATAGCTCTGGCCGATGTGGCTCAGTTGGTTGGATGGTTGTCCTGTAACCTAAGGGTTGAGGGTTTGATCCCCAGTCTAAACATGTCGGATCCCTGGCCTGGGCACTTGGAGCAGGTGGAAACCAACCCATGCTTCTCTCTTGCATCGATGTTTCTCTCTCTCCCTTCCTGTCACCCTCCTTCTCTCTCTAAAAAGCAATGAAAAAATGTCCTCAGGTGAGCGGGGGAAAGAAATTGCTTATAAAAATTTCTTTGGGTCTCACTCTGCCAGCCATACCATCTACCAGTTGAAGACCTTGGGATGGAGAATATGGAAGGTTCCTTGCCATTCAGAGATATTGTGACATCTTCATTAATATCTGGGAGGATAAAAAGTATTGAGGTAACTCCATAACAGTGTTTATAAGGGCATGCTGGAAGGTGGAGTTGGAAGCTCTTGACTAAGCTTCATTTCTATCCCATAGTTCGATTGGGATTTAACCTGTCTAAATCTCAGCCCTTTACCTGGAAAATGGTGGCACAACCTTCCTCCTCACACCTTTGGGCTATATGAAATATGTTTAAAGCTGTAAATGTAACGCAGATAGGAGATTATCAGGATTATTGCTTGAAGATGGCAGACAACAATGATTCAGGGTAAAGAAATTGCTGAAGTTTATGATGGGAGCAATCCAGACTAGACTTTGTCTTCAGTGAGGTGTGGTAACAGAACCTCATGGTCAAGAGCATAGATTCTGGGGCCAGACCTCCTGAACTTGCACTCAGGTTCTCCTGCTTGCTAATTATGTGAACTTGGCCAAATGCCCCTGTTTCCTCATTTGAAAAATGGGGATAATGATAGTTCTTCCTTAGTTTAGAGTGTTGCTATGCCTATCCCTAAGGTGACCCCAAAGGATTATCATCTCCTACTATTCACAGTTTTGTAGAATTCCCTCTATCCAAACAATGGAATATGACAAAGATAATGGGACGTCAGCCTTGTGATCATGTTGCACTTCATAAGCCTCTATTTTGACAGAGTGGAGCTAGAGCTGTTTGTGAATTCGGTAAAGTAAGCTGCTAAGTGGGAGAAACCCATGTGGCAAGGAACTGGGAGCAGCCTCAGAACTGTGGGTGGCCTCTAGAACCAAGGAGAAAACCAATACCAGCAAAAGTCTGGGGTCCAAAGTGATAGAGATACAGGGAAATAAATTCTGCCAACAACCTGAAGGACCTTGGAAACAGATTGTTCCCCAAACGAGTCTCCAAATGAAAATGCAACCAGCTGACACCGTGACTGCAGCCTTGTGAGACTGAGCAGAGGACCCAGCTATTCTGTGCCTAGACTCCTGACCCACAGAAACTGTGAGGTAATAAGTGTGTCATTGCAAGTCGCTAAGTTTGTGATAATTTGTTATGCAGCAGTAGAAAACTAATAGACTCTTACAGTGTTCCAAAACAGACTCATGCAAACTACATGAATTAGTGTTTGTAAAATGTTTTCATTTCAATGATATAAAAGTGTTTACATAATCATATTCTGGATGACCATTTATTTTCAAGTACAGCAGCAGGCTCTTGGATAACGTTTCATTCAAAATCATTTCATTACAAATGTTGATGAAATGCCATAAGAACTTAACTCTTGTTGATATCAATTAGCCCCTGGTAAAATTAGTTTTTTAATATGTCATTTCATCACCGTTCCAAGAAGCTATCAACAACATTAAGTGAGGACTTACTGTACCATTAAAGCTGCTAGCCTTCTTGCTTCTGTTTATGATTATACTAGAGACATAGGTTACCTCTTTAATTGCCTCAAACTCATGAGAACTTCTTTATATAAGAGACTCTATTCTCACCATCACTTGGTAATGTAGCACTCACCACCCCCATTCCCACCAGGAATTTCTGAGAGCCCCTTGGGTTACAACTATGCACACGCTGGTCAACCAACTACATACAGTCCAATGTGGCATGTGCCATGACCTTGTAGAACTGCACAATGCCTTAGTAGTGAAGTCCAAAGCCAAGCTCATGTGGCATTGTCCACAATGTTGGGGAATATGAGAGTTTCATACAGAAGTGGGGATAACTGCCTTGTCTCAAATTCTACGCACTGCGTCACCTGGTTTCCCAAGTGGTGTGGCTTATTCCAAGAGTGTCACCAAACCTCTTGTGGAATCAGAATCTTAACCTCCAGCTCTAAACCACAGCTCAGTAGGAGGCCCCAATTATTTTCTTCTTTCCTTGCTGCCCATTCATCCATATCTCTTCTTTGGCTAACCCTTACTGCCTCAGTTAAACCTTCCCTGATTGTCTAGACTGGGTTATATCCCTAATGTAAGTTCTTCTCACACCCTGTCCTTTCCCCTTTGTGTTATTATTTGTTTAATGTTTTTACTACCAGATAGGTTTTAAGATTATGAACATGAGGTCATGTGTAGCTTTCATCACTGGTGTATTCCTAAAGTCTAGCACAATGTGTGGAACTTAATAGGTACTAAATAGATACATGTTAGTGAAGGAAGTTCACATTCTATATAGGAAATTGAGGTTCACAAAGGCTAAATATCTTTTCAAGGCATGGAACTAATAAAGAGTAGAACCAGGATTCAAGCCTAGAATTGCCTGATTCCAAAAGCACTGATCTCCTCACCACCAAAATCAAGAGTGTAGCTCCATGTTTCTAATTCCGAAGCTCACTTTCTCCACAGGGAGTACAATTCAAACAAATCTGAAGGTAGGAGGTTGCTCTTAAGTCAGAATAGTCAACTGAATTTTCCTGGGAGATCAAAAATAAGGACCAAATGTATACTTGGAAATGCGATAACTCTGTTGTTGAGAAACTTGTCACTCTATGGTTGGCTCCATCAGGTCTGAAGCAGAGAAGCTTCCTGGGGTATCACACCTCAATAACAATTCCCTCACAGAATCAGAAGAAAAGTTCCCAGGTAGCCTTCCTACTTCCCCAGAACACAGCGTGAGAGGATGATGTCACAAAAAGGGCTTGGAACTGCTCAATGAGGACAGGTCACAAGCTTGAAGAGGCCATGGTTGTGCCATGTGTGGAAGAAGAAAGCAGGTTATATATCCTGGAGTACCAGGGAGACACCAATGGGGCCCTAATATGAAGGGAAGCATTTAAAAAATGAAGTTATTAATGATAACCAACATATATCACCCTCTCCAGGTATCTATCCATCCCTCTATCCCTCCTCCCATCTGTCACATATTTCCTGGGGGTTACTAGGAGCTGGGGCCATTGAGGATATGAAGAGGAAGGCCACAGCCTGAGCCCTTGTCCTCCAAGACCATTCAGTCTAGTGGGGTGGAGACTGTAAACAGACACATCAATATTGTGTGAAAAACCTCAGGCAATGATAAGTGTTATAAAGAAAAATAACACAGAATGAGCGAACCAAGAGTGGCAGAAGAGCTTTTATTTTTATTTTTAAAGATTTAATTAATTTATTTATTTTTAGAGAAAGGGAAGGAGAAAGAAAGCGAGAGAAACACTAATGTGTGGTTGTCTCTCATGGGTCCGCCACTGGGCACCTGGCCTACAATCCAGGTATGTGCCCTGACTGGGAACCCAAATGGCAACCTTTTGGTTCTCAGGCCAGCACTCAGTCCACTGAGTCACATCAGCCAGGGAAGTGAGAGAGCTTTTAGATTTCATGGCCAGGACTCTTTGCTAACCAAGGGACAAAATTAAAAATTAAAAAAAAAATAACTGCATGTGATTCTACTCCTGAAGTATATAATAGTCCTCTGACAGAACAGGAACAAAAAGCTCATATAATGCTCATGTATCCATTCATCGTCTCCTCCCTGAGCATTTATATTTATCCTGGTGGAAAAAGTTAAAGGCACTTAGAAGAAATTTGTGACGAATTATATGCGGAGAGAGAAGGGCGTGGAGGGTGTTCCCCACGTTTGTGATCTGGGCAGCTGAGTGGATGGTGGGGACACAGGCAGAACAGCAGGTCTGGGGTACAGAATAGCTCCACATTCAAGTACAGTTTTCCAGTAGGCAACTGATGGACAGGCCAGAGAGTAGGAGAGGCATCTGGACGGAGAATCGTGTGGCCCGAGGAAACCAGCCTAGGGGCAGAGGAACAAACTGATTTCACTGGGGTCCCACAGCTTCTAAGTGTCTTCACATTTTTCACTGGGATAAATGTATAAAAATGTTATTATAGTACCTGGCACATGATGGTCATGAAATAAATTGGTTGGTTTTCATTTGCCTTCATTTGTTTATGTTTCTCCAACTTGCAAAGGAATTGCGTAGGTAGACCCCTGCAGTTCACTCAGCTTGTGACATTTCTTTGGGATTATACAAAGTGTGGGCTTAACCTGAAAGGCGCGACACAATTTTCTTCAGGCTTGTGGCCAAAAAAGATTAGTAAGATTGGAAAATAAAAGACCGTCATTTTGCAGCTTGCCATGGAAAAATGGGAACAGTGTAGACACCTCTGAGCAGGTTATCATGCATTTACCCCACGGAACTTCTGGAATGGAAGAAATCTGGTGTCCAGTTGCACCGCTATTGCACAGGGTCTGCCTGTGGTCACAATGACCAGCACTTGATAGTGACCACATGAATGACGTGGCTACAGTGTATAGTCACGAGATGCCCGGAAGGGCAAGGGTTATGTGGTGAGTTAAGGCTCATATACCTGTCATTCGTCTGAACCTTTACTCAAATATTCATTGAGTGCCCAGCCGAGGGAGAGCAAAATGCTGCTTCCCGTGGGTGTTATAAAGCAGAGTGAGCTTAGGGTCCTACTTTTAAGGAATATACTTTCTCTAACACAAATAAGGAACATTTCTTAAACTCTTATGTTATGCCAGGCACTATTCTAAGCATTTTTACATATATTAGCTCTTTTGATCTTTCAGAACAAATGTACAGGTGACATGATTTTACTCCAATTCTTATTCTACAAATAGAAAAGCTGAAGGAAGAAGGAATTAAGCCCTTTGCCTATATCCCTGGAACATGTGCTCTGGTGGGAGAGATGAATGAAAGACCCCGAGAGGATGTTGCACGGGCACTGGGCCGTCTGCAGGGGCCCAGTGAGGACTGTGCCAAGGACAGAGACGTGAAACGTGATAAAAAGAATGGTTCAGAGAGATGGACATGGCAGAGGGCGTGGCAGGAGCACTGGAAGAAAGGAGAATGAAGGCAGGGAACCCATGTAGGTAGGAGGGTTTTGCGTTTCAAAGAGAAGATAAGGGTTGGCTTGTTTCTGCAGTGGGTATTCTTTATAACCTTTTTCACATTTACAATTGCACACACTCTGTATAGAAAATTTGGTAAATACAGAAAAGTATAAAGATAAAAATACACCATGAGACCAATACTCCATGGTAATTACTGTTAATCATCTTTTATTTATTTTCTATCATTTTTCTAGGCATAAATCCTCTAGCTAGACTGAGAGATAAAGGATGGATAGCTAGAACTGACTGACAAAACTGAAACTGCATTTGTTGTAGTTTTGTATCCTGGGTCCCCTTCACCACCACCTTACCCTTGTGTTCGTGTTGGAAATATTTTTCCCATGCTACTAAACATTTCTTTAAACAACCACATACTTGGCTGATTGAAATATAATGTAATTTAATTGATTTATTGTTGTTGGATATTTTCTTTGGTTCCCACTTTGTTTTAATAGTTGCAAATAGTGGTTCAGGGGACAACCTTGTACATTACCCTTAGCCCTTGTCTTTCAATATTTCCTCAGATTGAGTTCCTAAGAGTGAAAGTACTGGATTGAGAGGTATGAGCATATTTAAGGTTCTTGATCTGTATTTCTAAATTGCTTTCTATAAGATTGTAAGAGTTTGCCTATCCCCCAGCCCTGGGAAAAAGTTCCACCAGTGGATTGCACATTTTGCATGAGCTTGTAGATACCTCACCCTGAACTGTGTTGATTATTCCAGACAACAGTATCAAACTGGATTTTAAGTAATTTGACTTGGATTATGTGTCAGGTCAGGCCAGTTCCTTCATATATATAAAATTGATCATGCTATTACAGATGTCCTGAATTTTCCCCCTTTTGCCTCCCCTCCACCCAGCACCCTCCACTCCCTCAGGCAATGCCCCCACTACTTTTCATGTCCATGGGTCATGCGTACAAGTTCTTTGGCTACTCCATTTCCTATACTGTACTTAACACCCCCATGGCTACTCTGTAACTACCTGTTTGTACCTCTTAATCCCCTCACCTCTTCACCCATTCCCCCACACCCTCCCTCTCTTCTGGTAACCATCAAAATGCTTTCTGCATCCATGATTCTGTCTGTTCTTTTTGTTTGCTTAGTTTATTTTTTTTACATTCAATTGTTGATAGATTTGTATTTTTTGCCATTTTATTGTTCATAGTTTTGATCTTTTTCTTAAATAAGTCCCTTTATCATTTCATGTAATAATGGTTTGGTGATGATGAACTCCTTTAGTTTTTTCTTACCTAGGAAGCTCTTTATCTGCTCTTTGATTCTAAATGATATCTTTTCTGGGTAGAGCTATTTTGGCTATAGGTCCCTACTTTTCATGACTTTGAATATTTCTAACCAATCCCTTCTAGCTTTCAAAGTTTCTTTTGAGAAATCAGCTGACACTCTGATGGGAAGTACCCTGTAGGTAACTAAGTGCTTTTCTCTTGATACTTTTAAAATTCTCTCTTTATATTTAATCTTTGGTGTTTTAATTATGATGTGTTTTGGAGTTGGTCTCTTTGCACCCATCTTGTTTGGGATGCTTTGTACTTCCTGGACTTGCATGTCTAGTTCCTTCACCAAGTTAGGGAAGTTTTTCTTTCATTAGTTTTTCAAATAGATTTCTAATTTCTTGCTCTTTCTCTTCTCCTTTTGGAACCCCTATGATGGGAATGTTGGATCTCTTGAAGTTGTCCCAGAGGCTGCCT
Organism: Artibeus jamaicensis; assembly: GCF_021234435.1. NCBI lineage: Eukaryota > Metazoa > Chordata > Mammalia > Chiroptera > Phyllostomidae > Artibeus > Artibeus jamaicensis. The sequence goes on along the minus strand of NW_026522025.1, from coordinate 16,463,099 downwards.
AGACTACCCTCATTTTTTTTGTATTCTTTTTCTTGTGGTTCTAATTGGTTGTTTTTTGCTTCCTTATGTTCCAAATTATTGATTTGATTCTTGGCTTCACCCACTCTACTGTTTTTTCCCTGTAAATTATTATTTATTTCAACTAGTTAATCCTTTGTTTCTGACTGGATCTTTTTATGCTGCTGAAGTCCTGACTAAGTTCTTTGAGCAGCCTTATAACCAGTGTTTTGAACTCTGCATCTGATAGAGATTGCTTATTTCTACTTTACTTAGCTCTTTTTCTGGAGTTTTGATCTGTTCTTTCATTTGGGCCATGTTTCTTTGTCTCCTTGTTTTGGCAGCTTCCTGTGTTTGTTTCTGTGTACTAGATAGAGCCGCTTTTACTCTATGCCTTGAGTGTGACCTACTGTGGTAAGTGTCCTGTAGGGTCCACTGGTACAGCCTCCCCTGCAACCCAAGCTGGGCACTTGAGTTACACCCTTTGTGTGGGCTGAGTACACCCTCCTCTTGTAGTTGAGCATTGGTTGCTGTTGGTAGATCAATGGAAGGGATTTACCCAGGCCAGTCAGCTACAAGGACTGGCTGTGACCTCTTACCATAAATCTTCACCCTCCATGGAGGATCAGCTGTGCAGGGGCAGGGTGGTGGTTCTTCGACATGGTCTGTAGCTGTCAGCTGGATGCACTGGCCATGGAGTTTCTCAGGTGGTGCAGACCAAGTTCAGCCCCCACCTGTGTTTTGCCTGGGGCCACCCTGCCTGAACTACAAAGCAACCTGAGATGGCTGCTAGTTGTGCCGGGCTTGGAGTTTCCTAGACAAAGGCAAGCTGTGAATCTAGCCTGGCTGCTGCTAGTGCCAGGCCTGGAGCTCACTGAGGCCAACTGTTGCTTGTTTGAGAGGATTTAGAAAGATGTGAAGCGTGAGGACGTCTAGTCAAGATGGTAGCATAGGCAGACATGGCTCACCTGTTTGCATGACAGTTGCTTCTTAAAACTAGGTTTGCACAGTGGACCAGGGATGAGTGAATCATTTATGTTGTGGGAGTAGGAATAAAGGTTGACATCACTGAGCTCACTTCCTGACAGAAAGAAGCAACTTGGAAAATATTTTTAAAGAGAATATTTTAAATTTTAATAAATTCAGGACTGAATTTTCAGACATCTTATTGTTGTGAGCTTCAATTTAGGCAATTCTTTGGGGCCTAAAAATTCTGAATTTTTATCACTTTTCTGTCTCCTGTTGATGAGTTGGGATTTGACCAATTTACTGTTTATTAACATCTCCACCAGATACAGGAAGAAGGACTAAAAGAAAAAGAACACCAAAACTGCACAGGCTTCTTTTCTGATTGGTAGGAGGATACAATTAGAAAGTAAGTTAACACTCCAATAATTTCTACTCTCTTTGAGTAGAGATTACAGAAATTTCCTCAAATTACAGAAAATTGAAAGATTGTTTTAGAAATAATTGAAAAGGTTTTTCTTTCCACCACAAAAGATGCCTGATTTTTCTAGCTTGGAATAGTTCTAATTTTTTAAAACCTCTAACATATAAAAGGTCTCATGTTTCTCCAAGAAACTCCCCAAGACTTTGTCATATCTCATCCCACTCATTTGCATAACATGCCCCAGTTCGCTTACCTAAATTATGATGATTTTAGAGGGGGTGATTTAGGTGACTGTCAACTCTAACCCCAAGGATCCTTTGATTTCTAATACCTTAATCCACGATGAATGTCCTATGGGGAAGACTGAGGAAGCAAAGGACCCTCTCTCCACTGTAGGCGAACAATGGTTTCTTCCCATAATGGCTATGCTATTCTAAGTGCACTGCAAATATTATCGCATCCAGTCCAAATGAGAACAGGTACTATTGATAGTGCCACAATTTACAGATGAGAAAGCTAAGGCTCAGTGATCTTACTTGGCCATGGTCTCTCACATACAGTAAGTTGCAGAGTTGCATTTTAAACCAAACCAGCCTGGCCCCAAAGTGATTGCTCTCACCAGCATGTGCTGCTGCCCCCATAACAGTTTTTCTCAACTAGCCTCTGGATGTTTCAAATCCTGTTGACTGTGCTTCCCATAATGACCCCTTCAACAGGTCTGTGTCTCACCTGCCTCATACCAAAAATGGGAACACAGGCATTCCTCACTGTGGCAGTGTGAAACATCAGTAATGCATTGCTTATAAAATAAATTTATCTGTTTATTGGCATTTGCTAGCTGTGTGACCTTAGGCATCTTTCATTATTCTCTCTGTACCTCAGTTTATTTATCAGTCAAATGGACGTTATACTAGAATGCAGTTCAAGGGGTTGTTGTGAAAATCAAATAAGTTAATATGTGTAAATTACACAGAACAGTGTCCATCACAGTGAAAATACTTTTAAGTTTGTTAATACCATTCTATTACATTACATTACATTTCATTACATTATATTACATTACATACTATTGGGTTGGCCAAAAAGTCCATTTAGTTTTCTCCATAAAATAAAAAACACATTTTTCATTTTCACCAATAACTTTATTGATTTGGATATTTTGAATATGTCAGCTTCTCCCATGTTGTATAACTTTGACTGTTTTCAATTAATGTCTTGATTTGATTGCTCTCAACTTCAACTGGTCTACCCAGCAATAGAGCATCATCCAGCAAGAAATCTCCAGAGTGAAACTTTGCAGATCGTTTTTGACATGCTCAGTCAGTCACAGTACCTTCTCCATACACTGTACATCTTTGTGTGTGTGTGTTTTAGTTGCATTCTTACCTTTCTTAAAATAGTAAGGCATAATATGCTGAAAATGTTGTGTCTTTTCTTTCATTGTCAATATTAAAATGGCTATACAAAAATTCACCAATTTTGACAAAAATTCTTCTAAATGCACACTGATATGACAGCTGTCACAATACAATCTAACAAAATTGTTTCAATTGAAGTTAAAGACAACCAAGTGCTACTAGAACCATCTTGAAACAAACAAAAAACGAATGAACTTTTTGGCCAACTCAATACATTTATATGTTAGGCGTGGTGCAATTCATTGGAGAAACACTGTTAAGCAAGATGGGAAATTTTTTGAGTAATTACAAATGATAGAAGTTAGGAGTATTACAAAGGAAAACTGCAGGTTTCTCTAGCAGCATCCAATATAAAGCTCTAAGGACTGGGGATCAGGGAAGTCTTCTGTAAGAAAGTAACTTTAGCAGACATTGTAATCCTTTCTCCCCAGGAATATTCCTCTTTTACTTTCTGTATTGCTTCCTCTATTTTTCTCATTCATACCATCTGATTGGGAACAAGATCCACAATCTCTAATTCTAAAATATTGGATTGGCCAAAAAGTTTGTTGGTTTTTTTGTAAGATGGCTCTAGTAGCACTTAGTTGTCTTTAACTTCATTTGAAACAATTTTGCTAGATTGTATTGTGACAGCTGTCATTTCAGCATGCATTTAAAAAAACTTATGAAAATTGGTGAATTTTTGTGTAGTCATTTTAATATTGAAGATGGAAGGAAATATGCAACATTTTCAGCATATTATACCTTATTATTTCAAGAAATGTAAAAACACAACTGAAATATAAACACTCACATAAAAATGTGCAGTGTATAGAGAAGTTGCTGTGACTTATCAAATGTGTCAAAAGTGATCTGTAAAATTTCATGCTGCAGATTTCTTGCTGGACGATACTCCATGGTTGGGTAGACCAGTTGAAATTGAGAGCGATCAAATCAAGACACTAAGTGAGAACAATCAACGTTATACCACATGGGAGATAGCCGACAAACTCAAAATATTCAAATCAACAAAGTTGTCAGTGAAAATGAAAAAATGAGGGTTTTTTTTAATGGAAAAAACTAAATGGGCTTTTTGGCCAGCCCAGTAAGCCCATTCTCTTCAATGAACTCATCTGAACCACCCATATCTATACCTTGCCTCCTGTCCAAGTTGCCAAAGGTTTCCTTCAGTGCTTTCTTTCTGTCATCTTTACTTGGCAGTCTGCATGTATCGACCAGGGTAATCTTTTTTAAAAAGTATAAATGTAAATTATAATGTTCCAATGGCTTCAATTTATTCTTAAAATCTGAGCCCCTTACTTACTGCTTATAACGTCCTAGATGATCTGCCCCACCCACCTCTGGACTGTGGTATACTTCTCTATCTCCATTACTGTGCCCTAGGAACCTCGGCCTTCCTTTTTTCATTGACTTTATGAAGCACATCCCTGCCCCAGGACTTTCACACTTGTTGCTGCCTTTTTCCCTGGAATATCTTTTTTATCATTCAAGTTTCAGCTCAAATCATTAGGAGGTGATCCAGGCAATGCATAGCACCATTTCCCACCCAGCCACCCCCGCTCCAGAGAGCGTGGTGCTTTTTATCCCATTACCCTCTTATTACCTTCTCAATAACTACCATTAAAAATTACCTTATTCATTCATTGCTTGCATGTTTACTTTCTGTCTCTCACTGCTACAATATGAGATTCATGGGGTCATGGGCTCTGCCTTTCTATGTATTACTGTCCCTGACTTGTAAAACACTGGCTGACATACAGAAGGCACTTAACAAATATGTGTCATTTGAATGACTAAAGTTAATTTAAGCTGAATCCTAAAAAAAGGATGAGAGGTGACCAAGTGAAGATGAGAAGCAAGAGTCTTTCAGACAGGACAACGGTATTTTCAAAGGCCTAGGGTGGGGAAATGAATCATAAATTAACTAAAAAGAAGGCCCGTTTTTTATGCCAGTACCATGCTGTTTGATTACTATGGCTTTATAGTATAGTTTGATGTTATGTAGTGTGATTCTTTCAACTTTGTTCTTCTTTCTCAGGATTGCTGTTGCTATGTGGGATATTTGTGGTTTCATATAAATTTTTGAAATATGTGTTCTAGTTCTATGAAATACACATAGATCAATGGAATGAAATAAAGGGTCCAGAAATAAACCCATGCCTTTATAGTCAATTAATATTCAACAGAAGGAGCAAACACATACAATAGGCTAAAGATTGTTCATTCAGTAAATGGTGTTGGGAAAATTGAACAGATACATGCAGAAAAATTAAACTAGACCACCTTCCTACACCACACACACAATAATAAAGTCAAAATGGATTAAAGACAAATGTTAGAAGTGAAGCCATAAAAGTCATAGAAGAAAACATAGGCAACAAAATATCAGACATTGCTTATAACAATATTTTATCTGATATATCTCTCCAGGCAAGGGAAACAAAAGAAAAAATAAACAAATGGGACTACATTAAACTAAAAAGCTTTTGCACAGCAAAGGAAAACATCAACAAAATAAACAGACAACCTGCAGAATGGGAGAACATGTTTTCTGATACATCTGATAAGGGGTTAATATCCAAGATTTATATAAGAACTTCCAAAACTCAACACCCCCCAAAAAACCCAATTAAAAAATGGGCAAAGGACTTGAAAAGATACTCTTCCACAAAGGACATACAGATGCCAATAAATATATGAAAAGATGCTCAACATCACTAATTTTCAAAGAAATGCAAATTAAAACCACAATGAGGTATTATCTCAGACCTGTCAGAACAGCCATCATCAATAAATCAACAAGTGCTGGCAAGGATGTGGAGAAAGGGAAACTTTTACACTGTTGGTGGGAATGCAGACTGGTGCAGCCACTATGGAAAGCAGTGTGGAGATACTTAAAGAAACTAAAGATGGATCTGCCTTTTGACCCAGTAATCCCACTTCTGGGGATATATCCAATGGAACCCAAAACACTAATTTGAAAGAACATAAGTACCCCTATGTTTATTGTAGTATTATTTACAATCAACAAGGTACGGAAGCAGCCCAAGTGCCCATTAGGAAATGAGTGGATAAAACAACTATGGGATGTCTACACAATTGAATACTACTCTGCCATAAAAAAAGAACATTTCACCTTTTGCTACAGTATGGATAGACTTGAGCACATTATGGTAAGTGAAACAAGCCAGTCAGAGAAAGACAAATACCACGTGATTTCACTCATAATTGAAATACAATGAATAAACTTGACTAACAAGCAAAATAGAGACAGACTCAGAGATAGTAAGATAACAGTTAAGGGGGCAGGGAGATTCGAGTGTTGGGGGATTGAGCGAAAGGGAGAAAGGACTCATGGACATGAACAGTGTAGTGACTGCAGGGCGGAGGCAGGCATAAGGGGACTAAATGATATTGGAAAAAAATATAATTGAAAAAATAAAGAAAAATTGATTTTCAAAAAAATAGAAAGGAAAGAAAAAGGAGGCCAGCGTAGCAGGAGTTCAGAGCACAAGAGAGGACGTGGTACAAGAAGCTGACAAGTGAGGAGAGCCAGAGCACACACGGCCCTGTATGTCACGCTGAGGATTGTGGACTTTCTTACAGCAATGGGAAGCTGTTTAAGATTCAGGCAACAGGTTCAGATTAGTGTTTTAAAAAGAATCCTCTGCGGCAAATGGGTAGTTTTGGGGTAAATACATAATACAGGTCATAACTCCCTTTTCCTTGCCTCAATCTTAACAAAAAACACTGTGGAGTAGACAGGAAAAGTAGAATTACCTCCAAATTGTAGATGAAAAAGCAAAGATTCTGAGAGCATAAACAAGTTGCTGATGGTCTTGGCGACTTTACTCTGGCCTTTCCTGACTTGAAACAGCCACAAACCAAGGAAACAGGGAGGTGATTAAAGAGCTCACCCAGCTGCATGCCCTTGGTGTCTCTCCCCCTCCCTGTCCTAAGGAGGGAGGGCTTTAGGCACAATATACATTAGAAACTTTGTTTGTAATAAATCTTCTACTTCCTTGTGAAAAGACCATCATGAATCTTGTCTCTTAAAGAGCTTCTCTGCTTCATGAATTTTAACAACCCTCTTTAGGGTAGAAGCGTGGCCTCTTGTTGTCCATGTTAAAACTCAAATCTTGGATGAGTAGATATATTCTACAACTGGGCCTCAAGAGCAATAAGGCCATTCATCCATCTGCCTCAGAATGGGTCAGTCTTTTTCACCTGTAACTGAGGAGTCCTCTGCCCCATGTGTTTCCACATCATTCTTCTCCCCTGTCCTTTCCCAGAAGCTGATGAGAGCCCAGAACTGCAGCTGCTGCAAGGGGGAGGAAAGGAGGCAGTACTAAGCACCTACTATGTGCTGGCCAGGCTTCTGGTGAGGTGCTACACATGCCCAATCTCATTTCACCCATTCACAGTAACCTCTTCCCTGTTTTGCTGATTAACATTTAAATCACATTTTTCAGATAAAACATACCAATGCATTGGAATCAGAGTCAATATTTTTTGTTTTGCTTTCCCCACCCTGGAGGCAACCTATCATCTCTCCTGTTGTAAGAACCACCCGCAGGTGACCCAGCCTCAGATTTTTCTCCCAACTATTCTGTGCTTCATTACCACTGGAGTCATCCGCTTCAAGCACAAATCAGGATTTCTGCCCTGTTCAGAAATACTCCCTGGATCCCTCTGCATGCAGTTTACTGTTCGGTAAGGAACAAAACCAACCATGCTATACATGCTAGAAGCATAATAATAGAAAAGGGCTATTAGAGCAATGAGAGGGGAATGATGCATGATGTTCTTGTTGGTGGAGCAGCGGGGTGGGGTGCGGAAGCCTGCACAGAAGGTGACTGGGCTGGGCTGGGTGGCAGATAGAGGGGCCCCTCTAAAAAGAAAGCAGCAACATGAGCAAAGGCACTGGAAGGTGAAAGCCGTGGCTCTGGCTGCCCCTGGGACACATAACTGGTTGTTATTGCACCACAGAATCTCTCTCAGGGCTTGAAAGAGCAGCACAGCAACAAGCAATGATTTGTTACAACTAGGCTGTTGGGCAGTTTATCTGATGTTAGCGTCCATGTGAACTGATGAAGATTTATGAAACTCAGTTTCTCCACCAATACAGGCAAGCAGATTTAGTAGCACAGTCAGGAAGAGCTTGGGGAAAGGCAGCCTCTAGGGACAGACCAAGGCTACCCGCACTAGCGCCGGGACGCCACCTCTGTGGAGCACGGAAGCACTGGTTTGGAGCAAGGCCATGGGAAATACAGCCACTGGTTGGGGCTGAGTTTTTAGTGTGATAAGGAAAATGATTTTTTTTTTCAAAAACCAACAACTCTGGAATTCAAATACCAGGGTGTCTCTCGGCTTTTCCCTTTTTGCCTTCTATTTTTGGCTTTGGGAAGTAGACTTTGTGGTGTCTACTTGACTTTCCCAGACTTCTTACCCCTTTCTTAGACTTACAGGAGAAGAGTCTAAGACTCTTAGAAGAGTCTAAGAAAGGGTTATGGGTGCCCTGGGAAAGTCAAGTAGATGCTACAAGGGTACCAATATAGGGTCTCAGGCAAAGAGAGGCTTGGCTGTCTACTGTGGCATTTCCTGGTCTAGACTTAAAGCTAAAGAGGCAAAGAGAGTCTTAACATTTTCCCAGCTCTCCCTATTAGAACCAAGGCCTCCACAGAGGCATTAGTTAGAAATCATAGCTAATAATAAAGAGAGTCTTTTGTCCAGGCTCATTTTCTATGTATATTACTTTTATGAAACTTGGCAGCTTAAGGTCAATGGTTGTTAGAGATTTGTCCCAAAGCTTGGAATCCTATACCCCAGGGCCAGACTGAGTAGAAACAAGGAAATCTCAAAATTCGGCCATGTGATTGATTTGCCTGGAACTCTGGCAGGCTCTGACAGGAGCCCATAGTAGGCTCTAGAAGCAAGGACACAGAGTCAGCTTCAGTTGTCTTCTGCCAAAAGCAGAATTTCCACTGACAAATGCACTTGAACCCATCCTAGGCCACCCGCCCCTCTTGCTCTGCTTCTGCATGCCTTTACATTTTCTCACTAGGCTTGTACATGAATTTAGCCAGTCCATAGAGTCAACCGATCTATAGATTTAATGCAATTCCTATAAAATCCTACCATGGTTTGATAGAGATAGAAAAGCTTCTTTTAAAACTTACACAAAAACGGGGAAATGTGCTAAAATGAACAAAATAATTTTTAAGAGAAGAACAAAGAATTCTTGAGGTTAAGGCTTAATATGTAGTTACAATAATCCAGAGAGTATGATATTGGCAGAGAGACAGACACACAGATCAAGGGGACAGGCTAGAGAACCCAGAGATAGACCCACACACATACGTCCAACTGATTTTTGATAAAGGGGCAAAAGCAGTGCAATGTAGAAAGAATAGCTTGTTTAACAAATGGTGCTGAAGTGACAGGACATTGCTATGTACTGAATTATGCCCACCCCCTGCCCAAATTTATACGTTGAAGCTCTTACTTTCAATGTGACTCTATTTGGAGATGGGACTTTTAGGAGGTAGATAACATTAAATGAGATAGTAAGAGTGAGATCCTAGTCTGGTAAGACTGGTGGCCTTATAAGAAAAGAAAGAGAGAGGGATATTCTCTATGTGAGGACACAGTAAGTCTTCCAGCCAGAAAGAGAAAACTTTATCAAGAACTCAACCCTGATCTCAGGCTTCTTGCTTCCAGAACTACTAGAAAATAAGTATCTGTTGTTTGAGCAACCCAGTCTATAATGTATAATTATGGCAGCCCAGATTGTTGACTAATACAGATATATAAAAGCAAAACAAACAAACAAAAAAAACCCACCCTAAATATAAACCCATACCTTGTACAAAGGTTGATGCGAAATGAGTCATGGACTTGAGTGAAAAATGCAAAGCTATAAAAATCTCAGAAAGAAACATAAGAGGAAATCTTTGGAACCTGGGACTAAGTCAAGAGTTCTTGGACTTGACAGTAAATGTATGATCTTTTTTATAAAAGAAACAATAACTTCATTTTTATCAACATGAAAATCAAAGCTAAAAATCATTGCTCTGTGAACAATTCTGTTAAAAGGATAGAGAGACAAATAGACATACTAGAAGAAAATATTTGTAAATGACCCATCAGACAAAGCACTTCTCTCAAGACTATACAAAGAACTCTCAAAACTCACAATAAAAAAAATCCAATTAGAAAATGAGCAAATGACATAAAGAGGCATTCATCAAAGAAATACACAGATTGGGCAGATAATCATATGAAAAAAATGTTCACCATCATTAGCCATTGAGGAAATTCCAGTTAAAACCACAATTAGATACCGTTGCATTCCATCACAATTACTAAAATAAAATGAAGGTGATAACACCAAATGCTGGGGGGGATGTGGAGGAACAGGCATACATTGCTGGTGGGAATTTAAAATGGTAGGACCATCCTGGGAAACAGTTTGGAAATTGTTTTAGAGCTAAACAAAAATTTACCAAACAGTCAGGTACATATCCAAGAAGAATGAAACATATTCACACGAAGACTCACACATGAATATTCGTAGTAGGTTTATTCATAAAAGCCAAAATGAGGAAATGATCCTCATGCCAATCAAATGGTGAACAGATAATCAAATCATAGTAAATATATACAATAGAACACTACTCGACAATGAAACTGAACCAAGCCCTGATGCATGCTGTTACATGGATGAATCTCAAAAATATTATGCTGCTTGTTCCTGCTCCTGCTTCTTAGAACACCTTCATGTGCTTGGCAGAGTGTCAGAAGGGCCCAAAGTGTTTACTGTTGAAAAATAAAAATAAAGCCTTCTGAAGACCACAGCCAGTTTCTCAATAAAGAACAGGGACTACCGTTGTGTTTTGCTGTTTTTTAGAACTAAAGCCATGGTCTGGGAGATAGCTGAGTGATATCCATATTGTGCTGTTAAAGAGGAAATTCTTGTATAGTCAGAAGAACCAGAGAAAAGTATTTGTCAAGATTGTTTTCTTTAATTAAGGATGGAAGTCAGAGGTTTGAAGATAATCAGATACCATTGTGTTTCCCATCAAAAGCAGCGCAGGCTAAGGCATGTGACAGTGTAATTCTCATGACCCTTAGGGCAGATTCCAGAAAAAACCAAAGTCTTTGAGTGCTGGGGGCAGGACAATTACAAAGCTTAAAATTAGGGAAATTGATAGGAGATTACCCCCAGAAGTGGAGCCTATAGTTTAATTTGGCTCATCAGGAGATCCTTGCCCAATCCTGAACAGGGCTGACAGCTCTTCACTGGCCATTCTAAACTGGTGAAGCAATTCATTTGGCTAATTCTGATAAAGGAGGAGATTCTGGCATGCTAACTCATTATGTGGCTCCAGCATCCCCCAGCTTCTCAGAGGGACAAGTGGTGCTCCGAATGGCATGCCTTTCCTGGCCAGGATTGCCCTTGGGACACTGAGCGGCTGAGGGTATGCCCACCCTATGCCAGCTGGTACAGTAACCCTTTGAATTCCATTCCCGATCAGGAATTGCAATGATTCCTCCTGAAGGAGTTCCCAACAAACACAGGACATAAACTCGTATTAAGTTCCTGCTCCTCATATGTCCAGCCAGTCACTCCTTCCAACTGTCTGGTTTAGTGAAGCACTCAGAGGTCCCTCTGCAAAGGCTGTGGCCATGACGCAACACTGAGAAGACTGTGAATTTTATTTTGTAGGAGAAATTAAAGTCATAACAAGGTCTCTGTAGCTGAAGCTGGGAAAAGATCTAGGTCAGCTGTGTTCTTCTCTGTGCTAAGTGAAAAGGTCTGGGGCAGCGGGGCAAGTTGACCATAATCAAGAACCATGTGCTGAGGTCTCACCGGTGTCTGTCCCACTGGCTCCCTCAGTGGACTTCCTCCTGGAGTCCCAGGAGTGATCTGAGTCCAGATTTGGTCGGACAGACTGATTGACTTCAAAGGGAACCTAAGAGGTCAGACACAGAAGAACACATACGGTAGGATTCCATTTATATCATTCCTCTTCTATTTTCTGAAGAAGCAAACCTGCAAGAGACAGAAAGTGCACTTTTGTTTGTTTGGGTCTGAGAATTCAGAGCAGGAGTGAAAATGGGTTGGAGGGATTCTTTTCAGGTGACAGAAATGTTCTAAAACTGGATTGGGGTTATGGTTGCATGACTCAGTAAATTCACTAAAAATCGTGGAATTTACATGTGTGAATTTTAGGTTATATAGTGTGTACGTCAAGAAGGCTGATCATTTTTTTATGTTAATGTTTAGTTTGAAAGTAATTTACAGACAAGCTCTTAAAGTTGAACAGCATATTTATTATGTCACTATAGTTTTAAGGCAAGTCCCAGGTAATAGAAGTTTTAAGGCAAGTCCCAGGTAATAGAAGTTTTAAGGCAAGTCCCAGGTAACAGAAGTTAGGAAGACCCTGTGTTCAATGCCCTCAGTTTTCATTCCCAGCACTAAGATTCCTCGATGCTAAGCTGCTGAGTTAAAATCAAAATGTGTTATGGAGAATTGCAAATGCAGAAGGCTTGCCATTGTCTCATGGCATATTATATACTCAGACTTTCAAAACTCCATTTCCCAGAGCAATCATTATTAAAGATATTATGGCTTTTTGAAGCAATTGTTCCATATTAGAATTCACATGTTCAGTTAAGAAATGAAATCAGTAACAGAAATCAAAATAGTTCATTTTGTAGCTGTGCTCTGATCTCACTAGAAAAATTTCACCTAGTATAAAATCGAAATTGAAATTTTACAATTTTACCCACTTCTCCAGTGTCCTTACATTCATTCACTGCCAGACTTGAAAAGCTGGGAAAATAACCGTGCATTGCAGAGAAGTTCAGCTAGCCTTAGAGAACAGATGAGCCAGATAGAAATTCCAGTGTAAGACCCACATATGAGTTGTTATGATTTGTTTGCTAAATACATGTTTACTGTACTGACATACTTTCAGACTGCCAAGGAGCAGAATCCTCAGTACATTCTTTCAACTCCCCATCTGTTCAGTGCTCTGCCACTTGTATTTTTATAACATGAAGATAATTTAGTTTCAACAGAACAAGAGACTAAGAATAGAACAAGGTATACATGTCATGATGGTCAATAACCTCAGAAGTTTCTTTTTTAAAAAATACAGTTAATTTTTTCCTTTTTTTTTTTTTTTAAATTCTAAAGAGAAGACTCTTTGTTCAGTGGTCACGGGGATATTAGAAAAAACGTTTGAAAACCATTTCTGACTGAAAAGCCAGCTGATGTAGAGGAGCATTTGGGCCATGAAAAGGAGGCCTGGGCTCTGGTCCCAGCTGTGGCCCATCATGGCGGCCAGTCACTCAGGACCTTCAGGTCTCCCTTTTCTCACATTTGAAGACACGTAGGGAAAAGACTTAAGGAAGCTAATCTCTAAAATGACTTCTGGGCCTCAAATCTGGGATTCTGAGATGCTTAACATTTTTTAAAAGGCATTTCTTATACAGACAAATGAACAACAGTTTACAAAAATACGATATACAGTTGTCCAATACAATGGTCTTTGGAGTCAGAATTCTGTCTCTGCTACTTTTAATGTGTTACCTAGATCAAGTTACTTCATCATTATGAGCCCTAGTTTCACAACCATTAAACACAAAGTGAGTAATACATGCTTAAGGGTTGGCATGTAGTTAAAGTAACACTAGCTGATATAACAGAGAAATCGCCAGGTATCAGTTTATTTCTTGTTCTCAAAGGATTACAGTGCTGAAAGGGGCCAAGTCTTTTTCTGCCCTATGAGTCCTCCATTATGAACACACAGTTTTTCAGGTCTCCGAAAAGGCAAAAGGAAGGCCTAAATGCTTCTTAACCACATCACCTCTGCTCAGATTTCATTTGAAAGAACTAGTCATGGGGCTGTATGTATATATAAGAAAGATTCATAGAAAATGTAGTCTCTGACTGGGCAACCAATTTCTAAAAACAAATCTACACTGTGGAAGGGAAGCATGCATTTTGAATGGAAAGCTAGCTAGAAATGATAGAAATATCATAGGTTGTTAGGAAAATTGAGGATAAAATGCCTAGTATAGTGCCTAGGACAACATAGATGCTGAAAAAGGTTAAAATTTGGAAGGTATAGAGGAATAAAAAAGAGCAAAATTTCTGATTGGAAACATATATACATTTAGGCTGGAATATAGATACATTCATATTCTACAAGACAAAAAGTGATATCAGAGATTACAATTAAAGTGCAATGGGACATTGTATTGGTTTCATATTGCTGCTGTAACAATCACCTGAAAGCTAACAAGTTAAAAGAACACAAATGTACTGTTTTACGGTTCTGGAGGTCAAAGTTTGCAGTGGGTCTGCAGGGGTAAGATCAAGGGGTAAGCAGGGCTATGTCTCTTCTGGAGGTTCAAGGGGAGAATCCATTTCTTGACTTTTCCAGTGCCTAGAGCCTGCCTGCAATCCTTGGCTCATGGCCTCATCTTTCCAACTTCTGCTTCTATTGTCACTTTTCCCCCACACTTTCCTCTTAGAAGGACCCTTGTGATCACATTAGGTCTGCCTAGATAATCCTAAGAATAATCTCCTCATCACAAAATCCTTTCTTCAATTACAGTAATATATTTACAGGTTCTGGAGATTAAAGTGTAGATGTCTTTTGGGAGGGAGAGATCATTTTGCCTAACATAGACATCAAAGGAAGGAGAGACAGTGGTTGTAATTTAGAATATGATGAATGACATGTACTCGAAAACTAGTTCCGTCTTATGCTAGCTAAATGACCTCAAAATTTGCCTGTGTCACTTTTCTGTTCTGTAAAATGGGGATGGCAATAGTAACTATCTCATAAATTTGTTGTAAGGGTTTAAGAGATAATGTATGTAAATAGCCTGGTCCATGATTTCACTATTTCATTGTACATACTGGGGCCTGTATACCACCTTTATCATCCTAGGGTCCTCTAACATCACAGTTGAAGCAGAATGTGTACCATGGTTACTTTGTACTATGAGGATACAAAGAGACTATCAATCATGTTCAGCATATTGATCTTCTCTTGGCAGAGAAACAGGTTAATGCATTTTAGGGAATTTGCACCAGCAAAGATTGAACAATATAGTTCTGCTATGTCTAATAACCCCTATATTCTAGGATGTTGTCATGGTCTGAGTTTTCCGACTATGATTTTACTGTGTACTTGATCACCCAAGAAACCATTTGGCAGGAGTAAGAAAGCTGAAGTGTTTTCTCCCATTAAATAGGGGGTCAGACAAATTGGCAATAAGAATTTGGTCACACCGTGAGCAGAAATAGGAATGACTTCCTGGGAGGCTATCTCCTAGCTCGAGAACACCAGGGCCTTAGGACCAAACCTCCAACCTCAGTCCCACCCACCCACACCTCTTTTAGGTGATTTAGAACTCTCTTAATTCTTGCCACAGTTAGATGTCATTTCCAGTTACAGAACTCTTCTGACTGGCATCCTATCATACACCGAAAGATTTTTAGGCTAAAGTTTATCATAAAAAAAGTGGCTTCAAAGAACTTTGACTGTATTATGTCAACTGTCAAGTAGGATCTAATCATCTAGAATGGCTTTGAAATTCCTCCATTACCTCATCAGCAAAGTAATGTTAATGATATAGGAAAGAACAATTGCAACATGATATGGGGAATCCCCCTCTCAAGCTTAGCTTCAGATGTCAAAAGTCTTAAGGATGGTCCTTTGGTATGATCCAAGAAAGGTTTATTACTCACACAGGTGGGAAAGCCCCAAGGTGAAGGGCAAGGGAGGTGGGTCTGCTGGAGAAGGTTCAGAAGAGATGGTGTAGTACACAGGCATGTGTAAGAGGAAGTCCTGCCGGTGGAAGGAGAGCCCACCCTCTCCCATGAGGTTCAAAACAGGCAATAAGAGCACGCGTGAGCTTATGGGGTGGAAGTAAATGAATGTGGACCCCATCGTACAGTTAAATGGCAGACACGGGAAGAGTGTCAGACACTTAGAGTTTACTGACACTAAATCTAATTTCATCGTGGGCTCAAGTTTCCTTTTTATGCTCTTCACGACTCATCCAAGACATTTGGGTTAATAGAACAACCTCTCAGTTTTTCTGTCAATAAATGTATACTTTGGAGAGCCCAGAACTGCAAAGCCAACCTGAACTAATAAGGCCAACGATTGTAGTGAGGAGTCCTATGCCCCAGGCAGAGAGATAGACAGCAGAAGAAATCAATGGAGTCTGGGGAATCTATGGGAATATTTTAGTACTGATATTGATCATTTTGGTTCATTGTTTTATTTGTTAAACTCTTCTGCAGACTTTTCTTGTGTTATTGACTGACATATTTTTTAGAAGATTCCCTTTGAGACACATGCCATACTTTGAGATGTCAGTAGTTAGTCTAATGTCAATCTGTTATCAGCTACCATAGCAACCAGAAAGTTTTGTCCCTCATTAATGGCATCTAGGGATTGGTTCGTTTGATGTATGTAGTGTTTCAGGAGTCGTGACCTTCTCTGTGTGGCCTCTTTGAGGTGAGTCTGTGTTACAGAATTGAAAATACCTAAATTTATGCCTATTACCAAAGATTGTGATGAGACCTGATATAACTGGTAAAAGGTGGGAATTATTTTGAGAGAAGTGAATTCTCTAGCTGCACATAGAATGACTTGGATACTATATGTGCGTAGGACACAGGCCAGGTTGCACAGGTGAGAAGGGCTAGGGTAAATGCCACAGGAGAACTGGTAGCCCAGGGATTATAGAGGGTGGACTTTCTAGTGGGCAAATTTGTATTGATGCAGTCTTCTGAGGGCAAGATAATCTTAATGAACTGGGGAGAAGCCACACTGTATACAATATCAATAGGCGGGGGAGGCTAGGAAGCACAAGAAGTCCACGAAGAGAAGGAAAATATGGAAGCAGCTGGGGAGTTCACGGGAGTGCTGGGGGAAGTACAGAGGGTGGAGGGTGACTGAAGGGGATGATGAGTAATTAAGATGAATATTGCAGAGCTGTAGAAAAAAAGCAAAGGCTCCTGGATCAGAGTAGAATGAGGCAAAAAAGCCACCTCCTGTAGAGTGGATATGCTTGAGCATCCAGGCTGGGTTCTGCCTTGCAAGTGCCATTTCTATGTTGACAGGAGGGTATGGTGGCTGTACTAAGTTTGTTGGATGTCGCTTCCATGACCCAAGGTAAATGGGTAATTGATTCCAAGAGATCACAGACTCAAGGCCCATGGTGGCTCTGGGCCACTAATAGCTGTCTGCCAAGAGGAGCACCTCTTGGCTGCTGAGAGCAGCTATTTGCTCCAGAACCCAGAGGGAGTCATGGGGTATCATGTGTGTTCCAGAGACTCCGGAAGGCATAAGAGGATTTGTGGTTTGTTTTATTGCCCTCTTCCCATATATTCAAACACAGCAATACAGCACTGCTTCTGTCATCACATCTCTTTTTCTGATCCTGTCTTCTGACTCCTTCTTCCACTTTTAAGGACCCTTGTTATCATATCCTAGAATAATCCAGGGTAAACTTCTTACTTTATTTTATTTTTTCAACTACAGTTTACATTCAATATTCTTTCATATGAGTTTCAAGTACAGCAGAGTGGTTAGACAATCATACATTTTAGAAAGTGTTCCCCCTAATACTTCCAGTACTCATATGGCACCATACACATTTATTACTATATTACCGACTATATTCCCTATACTATACTTTACATCCCCATTGACTGTTTTGTAACTACCAATCTGTACTTCTCAACCCCTTCACCTTTTTCACCAAGTCCCCTAACCCCCTTCCCACTTGGCAACCATCAGTCTGTTCTCTGTGTCTATGAGTTTGTTTCTGTTTTATTTGCTTACTTATATTTTTCTTTAGATTCCACACATAAGTGAAATCCTATGGTACTTGTCTTTTTCTGGCTGACTTATTTCACTTAGCCTAATACATTTTAGGTCCATCCATGCTGTCACAAATAGTAAGATTTCATTTTTTATGGCTGAGTAATATTCCACTGTCTATGTATACCACAGCTTTTTTATCCACTCATCTATTGATGAACATTTGGGTTGCTTCCATAGCTTGACTATTGTAAACAACACTGCAATGAACATAGGTGTGCATATATACTTTCAAATTAGTGTTTTGGGTTTCTTCAAATATATATCCAGAATTGGAATCTCTGAGTCATAGGCAGTTCCATTTTTAATTTTTTAAGGAACTTTCATAATGTTTTCCATAGTGGGAACACCCATCTGCATTCCCACCAACAGTGCATGAGGGTTCCCTCTTTTCTACACAGGATAACCTTCTTATTTTAAAGTCAGCTAATAAATTACCTTAATGCCATCTGTAACCAATAATTCCCCATCGGGAAGTAATCTAACATATGTCATCTAATCTAACATAGTCACAGGTTCAGGAGATTAAGACACAGACGTCTTTGGGGGCCATTATTCTGCATATCACAGGTGACATTTTGAGGTAGTCTCAAGGACCTATGGTTGGAGTGGCCCCATTTGAATTGAACCAACTTTCTAGTGACTGCATGAGTTGGTTTAAATAAAATCTGTAGATGGGGAATATGCTGCCACCAGAAACCAACTGGGTTAAATAAGTGCTGGCTTGTCTGAGAACAGCAATGTGAACAGCACCCAAAACTGTTTGTAAATATGCAATTTTGCAACATGGATTGACCTCCACACACCAAATTATGCTCTAAATTGAGGTGCTGGGCTTTTTGAGGTTCAATGCCCAGTCGTTGTCTGTTAAAGCCTAGACCACACAAACAATCCAAATGTCTTATGCAATAACATCACAAGTTTCTCCCCTTAGTAGAATATTATTAATGTAATGCCATATCAGAGTGCCTAAGGGCAAAGCAAGCCCTTAAAAGTTCTGTATGCATAAATTATGAGCAATAGTTATCTATTAAGATATTCCATAGGTAAGCTAGTTAATGTACATTGGGGCTTCTCAAAGGTAAATACAAATAGTGGCTGTGAAAAAATAGGAACAAAATAAAACATTACTTAGATCAATAACTATGAAGAACTTGCCTGTGACTAATGGAATGGAATCAGCAATTTCAATACTGTTTGGCATAGGGTCCTTAATTAGGGATACCACCCCACAGAGATAGCAATAGTTGAATACAAGGCACCATTCATTTTTATTTGGCTTAAAGACAGGCCAACTAGAGCCAGTAAGGGGAAGTGAGGATTCCTTTTGCAACCAAATTTTGAAAAATGGGTCTTAATTCTGTAATATATTATTTCATATCATGTTGAGAGGTGTTTACAATTTTAATAGAATGTAGTACAATGACTGGGGTCTAGTTAGTATGGCCAACTGTCAGGGGGATGGATTTGAGCCTAAGCTGAAGTGAATGTTTTTTAGTTAGAACATCTATGCCTACCACAGGGTTGGGTAATTTCGGGGAGTTACCATTTCACGAAGTTTTCAAGTTCAATGGTACCTATGATAGGGGTGAGAGATATTTGATTTCCATGGACTCAGTGTCCAGTGACGACACTAATACTCAAGGATTCTCCATTTTTAAATTTTAAGGGTCACTGAGCAGCAAGGTGATCTGGGATCTAGTATCAATGATGGTTGTAAAGATTGAAAATTATGTGGAGATCAAGGTACCACCAAAGAAGTACATGGGTATATGTCCACAGAGAATGGTCATGGAATCCAATGACTGTCAGTTCCCTAGTGGGGGCAAAGGGCAAAGGGCTTCCACTGATGAAGATGAGATAAATGATATGATATGGATGTGGAGTTCAATGGGGCTGAAGGAAGAGAGCTTTAAGTGCAGCAATTGTTGTTATGGTAGCTGGAAAAGCATGAGCAGTATTAGGAATGGCATTAAAAACAAGCAGTGAGCACTGACTGGTTTGGGTCAGTGGATTGAGTGCTGTCCTGTGAACCAAAAGGTCACTGGTTTGGTACCCAGTCAGGGCACATGCCTGGGTTGCCAGCCAGGTCCCAAGTAGAGGGCGCTCAATAGGTCAGGAAGATCAATAGATTGCAAACTTAAGGACCTTGAGGGACACTGGACATCTGGACAACTGGACACCTCTCTAAACCAGAGTTCATTAGGTTGAGTTATGTATCTAATTAAAGAGATATAATAATCAATAAGCTTCTACTATATGATAAACAAGTCTCTACTTATAAGATAAATAGAGATGTAATGGGCAATATGTTGACTATAGTTAACACTGCTATATGGTATATATGAAAGTTATTAAGAGAGTAAATCCTAAGAATTGCCATCACAAGAAAAAAACGTTTTTTTTCTTTTTCTTGTTTTTGATATTTATATGAGGTGATGGATATTAACTAACTTACTGTGATAATTATTTCACTCTATATGTAAGTCAAATCATTATTTATATACTTTAAACTTATACACCGCTCTGTTATTTGTACCTCAATATAACTGGAAAAATATATGAAACACAAAAAAATACTTAAAAACTGGGAAATGATGTATCAATGCAAAGTAATATTGTTATTTTGTACCTTAGTTATTCAGTACTCATGCAGTGAACACCAGTAATCAAATTACAACTATAAATACCAGTTTGTCCTCCCTAGCACCAATGGTGAATGAATGATGCAAAGAGGAAGTTTCAAAAAATAAATTAGGAAAGGTGGTTACAGAAAAATTCCAGGATAAGTAAGACATGGAAGATAGCCATTCGGAGCGGGGAAGAGAAGAAGCAAGGGAGAGAGAGAGGGGGAAAGATTCGGTCCATAAAATGGCTATAAGCAAAAGAATAAGGACTACAAAAGACAGAGACTGAATCATGCTGCTTCTCCCTGAAGCAGAGAAAGAGCTGGATGGAGGGGATGAGAGCTCTTAACCTTTCCCCATTGTACTTAACAATTTCCGCTAATGCCTCTTGTAGAGTTTGTAATTTTTTCACATTAGCATTTATTCCTTTTTTAAATTCTTGAGATAATCACAGTAATTATTCTGAGGCTGCAATTCACATAATTAATATATCAAGAATGGCTGCATGAATTTTAGAGCAGAACCAAGGTTAAAAACTGAAGTTATACTTTCTTGTTCTTCCAAGCTAAAGGTAAATATCTCCCACCTCTGAACTTCTACATTTATCTGTCATGCTTTGTACTCTGGCATTTGTATAAAGTTGAATCACTTCTAATAGACTGTGAATCCCTCTGACTAACACAATGTGTAGCACACTACAGGTGCCATTAAGTATTGTTGAATGAATGATGAAAGAATGGAGTACTGTTAGATAAGCTAACCTGTTGATTGACTATTGTTCTGGACATTTCTATGATAGATGGTAATATCTACCCAGAAGAAATCATTAACTTGGAGATACCAGGAAAGAATATTTAACCACATTTAAGAATCAGGTAATTTTTGGCAATCTGTGAAAAACAAGACAATTTTAGTCACAAACACCTTGAGTCACCCTGCCAAAAACTCACAGAAGTTTGCAGATTGTTCAGACCTGGGTGGCTTTTCAAGACCATTCCAAGGAATATTTGGAGAGTTCATCAGTGTGACTCGGATATGTATAAAGGAGAGAAGGGTCAGGGTGATACAGGGCAGATTCCTGTCTTGAAATAACTTACATGTTGCTGGAAAAATAAGACATATATTTTGAACAATAAGAATAAACTTTAAGTCTGGTCTGAGACTGGGCTCAGTGTAGATAGTGGAAAAAGAATGAAAATTGCTGTTATAAGACCCCAGAATCTCAGTCATGTGAATAAATGATCTGCGTAATTTGGATCGAAGCCTCAGTTTTTTCATCAGTACAAAGGGTTAATAACTGGATACTCTGCTTATTTGCTAGACTGCTGTGTAAATGAAACACAGTGATGTATGTGAATACATTTTGTAGGTGAGAAAATGCTGAGCAAGTAATAGGTAATATGAATGGACCTTGAAGAATGGTTTTTGTCATCAAGATTGGCAAAAAGATAGGGTGGAGTGTCCCACAGAAATGAATAACACAAGCAATGAAATATGGAGGGAAAAATACTGGAGAGTGAAAGTTCTGGCCTAATCAGAGCATTCAGTATAATACATGTTGTAGGGGACATATCGTGCTAAAACATTTTCGTCATTTATCTGAAATTCAAATTTAATTGTGTGTCCTGTATTTTTATTTTCTAAATCTGGCAATCCTACCCAGATTTCCCATGTCTGTGGCCAAAATCCAGCTCATGTCCCAAAGGCGAAAGGCTGTTTATTCCACTGAGTTTCCTGTTTCTCCCAGTTATGCAAGATGGGGGAAAGCTATATCATTCAGTGTTTAAGAGTTTAGGCTCTGGAACTAGAAGTCCAGGATTTACACTGTATCTTTCTGGTTGACCATTTGTGAGGTCCAGGGTTTTAAAAAATCTGTCTGGGCCCTAGTTTCTTCTTTCTGTAATAAAAGTATTTACTCTATGAGATTTGAGGATTCAATAAACTTTAAAAAATATTTTATTTATTTATTTTTTAGACAGAGGGGAAGGGAGGGAGAGAGAGGGAAACATCAATGTGTGGTTGCCTCTTGCAAGCCCCCTACTGGGGACCTGGCCTGCAACCCAGGCATGTGCTGTGATCTGGGAATCAAACCTGAGACCCTTTGGTTCGCAGGCTGGCACTCAGTCCAGTGAGCCACACCAGCCAGGGCCCAATAAACTTTATACACAGTGCTTGGTTTCCTTTCCCTGCATAGTCTCAACCATCCATCCATCCAACCCTCCACAACAGTTTGAGTACATACCATATAGAAGGCACACAATGTACAGAAATAAAAAAACATGGGCTCTTTTCTCAAGAAACTTATAATCTAGAACTACATAGAAGTTACACAGTTAAAAGAAAACTAAGTTCATACAGTCCCATGTCTTTCCTGGCACAAAACTGCTAATGTTGTACTTCCAGCTACTCTTCTGTATTCCACGCCCTTCCATCTCCTGGACCACCTCATAGCTCACAGACACATCAGCCTCAGCAAATCCAAAGTAGAACCCCTCTGTGTCTTTTTGTATGCCCCCCTTGGTGAGCTACACCATCCAGTCCTACAAATCACTGTTTTCCTGCCCCCCAAATCAGAGAAACAGATGAGTGAATACAGAGAATGACAACTTATTCAAGTAGAAACCTCTGCAGGGGTGTCCAATCTTTTGGCATCTCTGGGCCACACTGGAAGAAGAGTTGTCTTGGGCCACACATTAAATACACAAACACTAATGAAAACTGATGAGCAAAAAAAAAAAAAAAGGTTTACCTTAAATTTACAGTTTTGTGTTGGGCAGCATTCACAACCATCCTGGGCTGTGGGGTGGACACCCCTGCTGGGAACCAGCCTCAGAGTAAGAAAACCTAAACTGTAGTTGATGAATGGCTGGAGGCTCAGTGTGGACAAGTCTGACAGATAAAACATCTGAGGGGGACTCAGTCGTAGAAAGGCTCGCACACTTTTGTGAGTATTTCTTCCAGGAGCTCAACCAAGTTCTCACATTGAATATTCAGGAAAAAAAATCCCCCTGTGTTTCCAGTAGAGGGAGGGAAAATGGAACCCTTTTGAAATACACCAGAGTTTCCTGTTCTTCTCAATATTGGGTTTTTCAGAGTCAAACCAGATGGAAGGAAGGAAAATCCCCAGCTCCAGCCTGCACTAGCCATCCTATCCCACCCAAGGTGGGGGGTAGGAGGGCACTGAGCAGCACACGTGAAATTCACGGTCTACATGTACAGGCTCACTAAAAAATTGAAACCTAGTCACAGGACTGTAGAATGCTTCTCTCCCAGACACTGTACCGTCACATTATTCAAGGCCTATTTACAGGAGTTCCTTTTGCCCAGTACATCATGTCTTGTCCCAAGAAGCAAAAAAGGCACCTTAAAAGGCATATTGTCTAGAAGTACAGGCTCACGGAAAGATTGAAACCTAGTCATAGGACTATAGAATGTTTCCCCTCCCCCACACTATATTATCACAGTTCTCAAGGCCTATTTACAGTAGTTCTTTTCACCCAGTACATCATGTCTTGTCACAAAAAGCAAAAAAGCCACCTTAAAAGGCATAGTCAGAGTAAAAAAATACAGTTTGACAAGACAGAGCAAGCAAGCATCAGAATCAGACTCAGATATGACAGGGATGTTGGAATTATAAAACTGAGAATTTAAATGCTTATGATTTACATAGTAATGGCTCTAATGGATAAAGTAGACAGCATACAAGAACAGATGCAAAATGGAAGCAGAGGGATGGAAATTCTAAGAATCAAAAAGAGCATGTACAGATATCATATGCATATGTGACCCCTTTTTTTCTTTCCACTTATCTGCATTTTTCTTTTTTCTTCAGCAAATGTGTTTATATAATAAGTACATAATAGTAAGTAAATAATAGTAGGAAATCATTATTTTTTACTTAAAAATTAGGATGTTGCTTACTGAGACTACAATGATCTTAGATAAAAGAGGTTAGTCGAACGTTAAGAATTTCATACAGTTCAATGTAATAGGCCACATTTTTGGCCCCTAGAAGCAAAGCATGGACATTCAGCTTATTTCCTAAGTAGGAAGAGTCCTCATTCCTCAGCCTTCATTGCCTTTCTACTCTCTCACTTTATCTGCTGCTTCCAAGGATAATTTAAAATAACCTCACATTCACAAAACTCCTGCTTAAAAGTGTCACATTGATTGCCTGTGTGCTTTATGCTGCTATCTCGACTGCCCCACTGTTAAGATTTAGGCTGCTTGTGCCTCATAAATCTAGAGGTAAAACAGGAGGCTAAATTCTACAGTTCTAGGAATTCACACACACACACACACACACATACACACACACACACACACAGCTAACACTGTTACCATTCCAAGAATTATGACACAAAGAAGACTTTAATGCAGCAAGTAGAGTAATGACATCTTAATTTACCTTTAAACATTTAATGGGTGTGTCCTCCAACACTGTGATTCAGGGGAAAAGATAGAACTCCATATGAGAGTCTTACAAATTCATCAGTTGAGAGAGGTCCCAGTGAAACGAGGCAGTGATCAGGAGTGCCGATGGCGGATCAAAGCAGAGAGAAAGAAGAGGAAAGGATAGGATTATATATTGGGATAATGACCAGCATATTCATGTGGAATGCTACTAGTACTAGAATACCCAGCTAACATAAGCTGAAACAAATATAGGTATTTACTTTTTTTATATAACGATTAATTTGATATGGGTCATTGTTAGTATTGATGAATTCCTTCTTACCCTTTTACTCTGCCATATTTGGCCTGTTGGCTTTTTGTCCTTAAACTTGTCATGTCATGGGTACAGCAGAGCCATGTAGCTTCTCCCAGCTACAAAAATGTCTGGGACATAGTAGGTCCTGGTAAATGTTAGTTAATACCTTTCTCTGCCCAAATTTTTAGTCCTCAGTATAGGGCACAAAAGCATAAGAAAAGATCCACTTCCTCTTTGCTCATTCCAAAGGGAGAATTCGACTGACTTACCACTCAGTCCGGGGTGCACCTGTTCTGCAGATGCCTTCCCAGGCCCCCTCAGAGGCAGAGGACTTCTTACTACATGGTCCAGTCAGCCATGGCTGAGATATCAGACCTGGACACACTACAGGGGCTCCCTCTAGTCCACAGGAGTTCATGCAGAGGATAGCTGAGCCCTCCGGGATTCTTCCTTAGGAGGTAGCTGTGTACATGGGCTCCTGACAGTTGAGTCTCTAGAGGTTCCTTCTGCAAATTGTGCCCAGTGGAGTGAGGCTCATTAGTGGGAAGATCATTCACAAAAAAGACAGCAACAATGATCTCTGGGAAGCTCCTAGCATTACTACATCAGATGTGAATTTGTCTGTTCTCCCATTCATTCAACAGATATTTTTTGAACACTCATCCTGTGTCAGGCACTGTTCTAAGTGCTTGGGATATAGCAGTGGATTTAACAGACAAAACCCTCATCTTTTGTATTCAAAACATAAACACAGATATACACACACAGCCATCCCTTCTCCACCCTCCTCTGCTTGTTCTATTTTCCAAGAGACTGCCCCTTGTAGACTTCTAGGAATGCCTTGCCTTGTAGCTTCTGGCAGAGTTTGGCCAGTGGAAGGTATAGTAGAAGATTGGAAGTTCTTCCAACTTCCAATAAAGTTATTTCCAATAAAGAGAAATAAAGGTATTTCTTCCCCTCATTCCCAGGGCTTTGGCCAATGAATTCTAGTCATAGCCGTAACCCTCTGACACCAAGCTCCTGCTAGGCAAACCGTACTCTATGACGCCAACTTCAGTTGGGACCTGAACACTCCTCTCTGCTTGCTCTACACTGCTAGGTGTGGCAACATTGTCCTAGCACTGCTAGTCCATGGGTCCTTCAACCATCCTTGTTGCTTAACTCTTGTCATTCTGTGAGTATTCCCTTAATTCAAGTCTCTTGAACAATCAGAATTGTATTATCTTTCTGCTAGGATCCTGACTCAAGGCTGGCTACATAATTTGTGAAGCCCAGCGCAAAGGGAAAATGAGGGAGCCCCCCCGCCCCCGTTCAAAAAGCAGGAAAAAAGTGTTGCTAAGTGTACTCAAGTATAAAATGTTTTCCTTTAAAATTTTTTATTGCTTATAAAATAGAATAGGAGTTAATAGTGATCTTCAGTAATAACATAAACTTATATTGAAAAACAATATTTCTGGCATCAAAATATTATATAATATAATATTATAAGTAACATGTTAATGTTATATCTTCATTTATCATAAGATTTTTTCTGGATCACTTTTCTACAAATTAATCTATTATGTCATCAGTATTTATATTTTTAACAACTTCATTTCAATAAATAAAACTGAAAAAACATCAATTCCTCTTGACAAATGCAATACTGCAAGTAATGTTTGACAATTTTTAATTTTGAGAAGGATCTTTCTGCTGATGCAGCTATGACCGAGCTGTTGAACGTATTTTATAGGCTGTGACAACATTGAGATAAATTTCAAGTAAAATGTATTGAAATATAAATTTTATTCCATTTAGACCTGATGAGTCTTATGAAACAATTTTTCTAAAATGATTCAACCGTTCTTATAAGTGAGTTCTGTGTAACTCTAGGCTTAATTTTAAATGTAAATTTGCCTAATGCTATTTTGTTTCTCTTGGCTTTCTTTAACTTGGGGAGATTGTATAAGAAACTAAAGGTAACTTCATGATTTGCATACAATTCAAAATTCATACTTATGCATTCTACCATTCTCTCTTAAATTAAAAAAAATTTTAAAGTCATCTTTCTTGTTAATAATTGGTTCATCTGAAACTTTATTTGAAAATGATATTCAGATGTGACAATTTTTACATTTAATCTCTATTTCTAAGCTTGTAAATATTTACTTTGTAATACTGCAGCAGTTTTCAAAACTAGGGATTCCAAACTCTGAAGAATTATAATAAATCTCTGATATGCTTTATTATAATTTTAATATATGTGTTTATTTTGTAATTATTTGCAGACAAAGCTTACTGACTGACTTACTTACTGTCCAGAAATTGCTGTCCTGAACAGTGCACAAGTTCAAAGATGAAAGTATTAAGAATTTCAAGACAGCAACAGCAGACAATTAAATTAAACACAGAGACCTCTTGAGTATGGGGTCCTGTTCCATAGCACAGGTCACACTTCTGTGAAGACAGCCCTGGCCTAATATGTATGGCTCATGAAATTTTTAGTCGAGGGGAAGACATCAAAGATGAACAGATAACCAAGGAAATGTGTATTCAAATACTTGGCAGTGATACAGAAACATTACAGAAAATAAAGCAGAGAAAGGAGATGGCGTCAGGGGTGACATGCATCTCCCAGATAGGGTGTACCAGTAAGGCCACTCTGATAAGATGACAATTAAAGAAAGACTGGAAAGAATTGGGAGAGTGGATCCTGTAATGACTGAGGGCAGTGCATTCCCTGCAGAGGGCAGAACAAGTGCCCAGTTCCTGAGATGGGAACATGCTTGGAGAGTTCAGGCAAAAGCAAGAGAAAGGGTGTACCAGGAGGACAGCAAGCGAGAAGGACAGCAGTAGGAAGTGAGTTCCGGAGAGGTCAATGGGGCCTGATTGAACTTTGCCTTTTATAGGACAATAAGTGTGTGGGAAGCCACTGGAAAGCAGAGTGCTGGGGCTAGACAAGATCAGGAGGTGGGCGGAAGGTAGGAATGTACAAAGTTCTTCCCTGCAACCTCACCGATGCTGCTCATTACCTCCTCCTCTCTCATCACCTCACTCATTGCCTCTTCTGTAACAGTCCCCTCCCGCGTCTTCAAACACTTCTTCCTCCCCAAGGGTCCTCACTCTTGCTCTTCTTCTTTGCCTGGATGCTCTCTGACCATTTTTCTCATGTTGGACTCCTTTTTACCCTTCTGGTCTCAACTTAAGTCTTCACCTCCTCTAGTAGCTGACACCCTGTTCAATGTATATCCCCAAAATTCTGTCTCATCTCTTTTCAAGTTTCCTTCATGACCATGACTTATATCTGTATTATTTATTTATTTACTGGACTACAGTGTGCACTTTTTGTTCATTTATCTGTTTGCTTACTTTTGATCTCTATCTCCAGTGAAAAGGTGAGATTTGGATGGGCAGGGACTATGTCTTCCTGTCCCCCACTTGTAGGAAACAGTCCTCTCACAGTGCCTGGTAAATAAATGCTAGTGATAAATAACCATTTGCTGAATGAATGAGCCTCTCCTCTGTACTTACCACAATAGTCATTCTGCAGCTTGGCAATTCTGCTCCATTGCCTGAAATTATAAACTTTCATCCTCAAATTGTCATCCAATAAGTGTGTATTTGGCTTTCAAGTCTTAGCTGTATCCTTATCTTCACCTAGCGAAGGCTTATATGTTACACACAGCCATGCATACACCTACACACATCACTAATTCGTCTATTGCTTCCTCCTAGTGTTTCCCACACATTTCACCCCTACCTGTCAAAGGACCCATCTCACTGTATCACATTGTGTTATAATTATTCCGCTATATCTTTGTCTCACCTTAATGCTGTGAGCCCCTTGATGAACAAAAGCAAACCCACTTCACTAAGGCGATCCCTGCTCTAGCACTGCCCTAGCACATGGAAGTGACCCACATATGTTTGGGAAATAAATAAATAGATGCATCTTAAAACCTTTTGTGCATGTGGGCTGCTGCTGTGATCAGATCAAACATTACTTACATCCTGCAGTTATATTAGCATGGTGTTATTTACATCGTTTTATGACTTTTTAATGAAAATCTAAATGTAATAATGCACAGTTGTGCTTTTAGAGTCACTCTTCAATTTGATATTCCATCATAATTCTCACTCCCCACTAGCTGTGAAAGAGCATGGTGTATATTTGCAATGCCTCGGGCTCAAAGAGAGGAAGCGCTGATTCACAAAGACATCGTGTTGGCTCTAAGATCTCATTATTAACCAGAATTTATTGCTAGACAGATCTGGAGTGGGAATGGGAGAAACCAGAAATGGAAGAGACTCCACTAGGTGTCAGCTCTGAAACTAAACAGCCTGGTAGTTTTTCCATTACAGGTGCACACAGTGAGGCCAATCTCTAATTGCCCAGGCAATAATTACCCTTCGG
Organism: Artibeus jamaicensis; assembly: GCF_021234435.1. NCBI lineage: Eukaryota > Metazoa > Chordata > Mammalia > Chiroptera > Phyllostomidae > Artibeus > Artibeus jamaicensis. The sequence continues at coordinate 16,433,642 of NW_026522025.1, read as the reverse complement.
CTGACAGCCCAAACCTAATTCTGACTCTGCCCCAGCCTGGCAGATGGAGCCGGCACATCACAAGGTGGGCTTATTAAATTTATTAGAGATTATGGCTGTTGCTCAGATAGTGGTCAGTGCAGAAAGAGATTTGCAGCTCGATTTAACCCTTTACATTCTGACTCTCTTGTCACCAGCACAAGACTTGGTGATCCTCTGACAAAACCTTCTTCCCAGTTGCCTCCCTGGGTCTCCCACTCAAAAAAGTACACACACACAGCATCTAAGTCACTTTATGTGCATCATCTTACTTAAACCTCAGGGCAGCTCAGAGAGGTAAGCATTGCAGTGTCCACTTTACAGATCAGGACATTGGGCCTCCACTAGCTTGAATAATTTGCATAAAGAATCCTTGGCTTAGCCAGGATTCAAGCTCTTATTCATTGATATATATATACATGCTAAGAAATGTGCAAAGTCATTCGGTAGTGATTGAGACCAAAAATTTGTGCCTGAACGTAGACATTTGTGTATGAACATATATTATCTAAAAAACAATCGTCCTTGGCTTTGTAATTTAAACATTTTAAGTGCAAAATTAAAAACTTAGAATCATAAACATAAAAACATTGATTTAGAGGGACCTTAAAGATGATCTAGATCATCACTCTCATAGGACAGAAGAGGATAAGATTGTCACAGACCCACTATGGAACATCTAACCCAGAATTCCTAACTCCCAGTTTGTTAAGCCCTGCATGGGAATGAACCCTGAATAGGACTGTCCTGTTGGAAACACCTTTTTTCCAGTTCTTTCCTGTGATTATAGCCTGAGTCTGACCCAGTCATAGTTTTCCCATTTGTTCCCTTTTCTCATTAAACACCTCAGCACCTAGGATAAAGACCCAGCACTCCTACCTCAACACAGATGTGTGAACATTCTGCCGTAACAGATTATTAGCCAGGCCTTCAGCCAGACTTCTTCCATGTGAAAAACTGATGCGCCACCAGAACTTGTGATAGAAACATGTTTCATTCCCCAGGTGAGCAAAGGCTCATGTTCTAGAAGTTCCATAAGAAGCTAGGCCCTTATAGGCCCCCAAAAGCCGAGTCAAATCCTTACTATTGTTTAAAGACATATCAAAGGACTTTGATGTACAACCACTCAAGGCAAGCATAAGCTTTTTGCTCAAATAAAATATATTTTATGAGATCCCCAGGGTCACCTCTTTGGCCAGTGGCCTGGAAACTGAGCTTCAAAATCTGTGCAGCTGGTTCCAACATGCAGGCCTTGAGCTCAGAGGCACTCCTAACTGCGAAGGGAATAGGCCTATGCATAACCATGAGCCCAGCTCAGCTTCCTCTCCCGAAGCACAAAAAGGAGGAATCCTGGGGGAGAGCTCACATAAGAACAGATGCCAGGACCCATTCCAGGAGCCTGTTTTCCATCAAGCAGAGAAGATTGAACATGTTTACCAGCTTACAAGCAAAATGATTGCCGACTCCTTTGGAATCAGCTCAAATTCCACCTCCTCTATGATTTGTTCCCTAAACCCCAGAAGCAATATGCATCTCTGTCTCTTCTGCTTGCCCATCCAGGACTCTTTTTAAATAAATGAGCTTATATGGCTTTGTGGCTCTTTCTTTCTACATCTTTTATGACACAATGTAAGTTAATTACCAACTACAGTGAGACACAAATTTTCCCTCTCAGTCACTCCTGAAAGGTTTGGTGCATCTATATATATGCATATATCAACAAATATGAGTTTGAATCCTGGCTAAGTCCCTTCCTCATGCAGGCTTTTTAGGCTAGTGGAGGCCCAATAAATGAAGATTGCAATGCCTACTTCGCTGAGTTGTTCTAAGGTTTAAGTAGGATAATGCCTGTAAAGTGATTTACATGGTATTTAATACTCAGTGAGGTACTCAGTAAATGTTTTGCTCACCATACCAGTCTCTCTCCTTACAAAGGCACGTAATTCATGTAGTCAAAATTTTAATAATACCTGCATTGAGTCTAAGACAGTGTGCCATAAATTATATATTAATGTTCTTCAGTGGGCTGTCTGAATGCATGGCGTATGTGTAAATAATTGGTACAAAGTGTATAAACGGCTTCAAATCAGTTGGGTCAGGTTTGCTGTCAAACAAGTGTAAACTCCTGAAAAAGCTTTCCGTTTCAGAATCCTTTGAGCTTTGAAACTATGGGTAAGGGATTGTGGACCTGCGCTATGATTATTTTTAAAGATATTGAATCCCCACTAGATATTAAGATAGGGTTAGCCTTTGTTTTCCTTAGTGCCTGCCTCATAGCAGAAACTCAATAACCCATTTTGAATGACTGAAAGAAGGGAAGGATGTTACTCCTTAAGAAACATCAGAGTGGCCCTTTTTTTTTTAATCACTCACAGATGGAATTACTCTTTGTCCTTCCTCTACATTTCACCTCCAGCACACAGACATTTGATTAGACACTAAGAAGTGGAGGTGGGGATACAACATCAGAGCAGATCCAAAAAGATAATAAAGGGTTTATCTTTTAAAGGTAGAAAGCCACAAGAACAAAGGGAACAGGAGAGAAAAAAAACAACAAAGAATTGAAAGCTGGGAAGCAAAGGATAAAGGGCAACTGACTCAGCGGATTTCAAAACAATTGAACTCTAATCTGGCCATGGGAGAGTCCAGAAGCAAGCTGATACATAAGACAGAACTGCAGAACCACTCAAGAATTGGCAACGCCAGGGATCTATGAAAGTGTGTGCGTGTGCGTGTGTGTGTGAACACTGAAAATCTATTTACAACACAGTTATATTCTTTTACTCCTCTTTCACATCTGTCCTTTCCATTGAAGTGGAAGACATAAATTGACTCTGAAGACAGTGACTCTAGTGAGCCAAAGGGACTCTAGATTGGAGGCCTTATGGCAGTAGGGCAGGGATAATGAACTGAAAAACAGGGAATTTGATGAAAATCCACATATTGAATTCTCAGGCCCTCTCGTCCCTTCCCCATAGGCTGACAGCTGAGCTTAGAGTCTCTAGACTGGAGACTAGAAAAGCCTTCATTGAGTAAACTGCCCACCTCCAGAGAAAAGACACATAGACAATGACATTGCTGATTCTGACCTGCCTACCACAAAGCCTGCCCATCCACTAGCCTTGCCCATGCCTCTCCAAGTCTCCCTGTGGCTTTCTTAGTATCCTATGCTTAAATATGTGCTGATAGCCCAGGGTTGACTTGAAGACACTCGAAGAAAATCTGTAACCTGCATGTTCAACAAGGGCCAAATCAAATACTAAAAATAAAAGGGGGTGGGAACTTACAGAAAAGAGACAATGTAAGGAGAAGCGAGAAAAATAACAATCATTTGTACCTTTGTAGAGAAAGAGATTCTATTGCATCTACAAATAAGAAAGAGTTTTTATTTTTATGAGAAGTATTTATGAAAGAAAAAAGCACTTAAAAATCTAAAAATAAGATACCAAAGATGAAAAGAAGAGTTGGCACATATCAAACAAAAAAATTGTGCACAAGAAAAGTGCAAACCTATGGCTGAACTATGAATAAAATGTACCTGATCATTTTGATGTCATCAGATATTATGATATAAATATGTTAAGAAGATGGGAGAAGCAAAGTCTGTGTTTTCTAGGAGTATGATAAAAGAACTGAGTTCTCATCTTCCAAAGCAGAAAGTCAAAGTGTAATCCCTGAAATAGGGAAGTAGGAATGTAAGAATGTTATTGAGCTGTGTTTAGATAACCAAATAAATTGCTATTAGCGTTCAAAGCCGTTGTCTCTGGGACACAGAAATGATGTGAGGGAGTGCGGGGGGTGTGGCAAGCCAACTCATTTACCTTTAATTAGCTTTGTTGGAATAATTTTTAAAACCATGTATATATGTATGCATGTATAAGTTTTTTTAAATTGCAATTAATTTTTTAAAAGACATAGATGTACAGGGTCTGGTACACAACAGATTACTTGTACAACATTATCATTAGTTTTCTATTATTCTTATTTTGCAATTTATTCTTATTATTTTGACTCTTTGAATGTTGTTTACAATATTCCAGAGAACATTCTTTTTTAAAAAACAAAACTCTTTTCTGTATACCAGCAAAGACACTTACCAGGAAGTTTTTAAGGTATATTTTGTAATGAGAATGAATGAGGCGTCCTGCCCCCTTTGCAATGAACCCACCTCCATCTCACTGCTGATGAAACCAAGTGCAGGACATGTTCAACTCCATTTACTTAGCCAGGGTCTGGAGTGAGCCCACCTGGTCAGGGATGGCAGCAAGGCCACTGGTCTTGCTCATATGGACCTAATGCACCAGCAGGAACCTCCAAATGGATGGATGAGAAATAGGAGAGGACCTGAGCTGCTCAATTTCCAGTCAGGTAGACAGCAATTCTGACGCTTTTTGCACATATGCTTAAATTACTTCTCTGGTCCTTCTAAGTGGGAACTCATTAACACCTCAAGGCTGATGGCTGGCATTTTGCATTCTAATTGAATGTATATTAGCATAAGGAAATGTGTGCTATGGCTGCTTCTCTGGAAAAGCAGCCCTATTTCGTCAGCTGCCCTGGAAAAAAGAAGGGTTTTCTGGCAGAAGCAGGAGATAGCCACACACTGCAGTAAACACCTTAGAGTTTTAACTTTACAAGTGTTGTTCATTTATAACATCATATAATGTTGGGAAAACATATTATTTGTTGTCGTTTGGTAAATGAAAACACTGAAGTACAGATATGATTTGTCCATAGAGTCTCACAGCTCAACAAGATGAGTCAGGGAATCCACTTTGATTCCAAATAATTTTTTTAATTTTTATTTTTATTGAATTTATTGGGATGACATTAGTTATTAAAATTATATAGATTTCAGGTGTATAATTCTATAATATATCATCTGTATGTTGTATTGTATGTTCACCACCCAAAGTCAAGTCTCCTTCCATCACCATTTATCCCCCATTTACCCTCTTTTACATCCCCCCATCTTTCCTTCTGATAATCACCATAGTGTTGAGTCCACGTGTTGTTTTTTATTGTTGTTGTTGTTGTTGCTAATCCCTCTCCTCTGACAGCTGTCAATCTGTTCTCTGTATCTATGAGTCTGTTTCTATTTTGTTTGTTAGTTTATTTTGTTCATTAGATTCCACATATGAGATCATATGGTATTTGTCTTTCTCTGACTGGCTTATTGCACTTAGCATAATGTTCTCCAGGTCCATCCATGCTGTCACAAAAGGTGAATTTTTTTTTACAGCCAGGTAATATTCTACTGTGTAAATGTGCCACAGCTGTTTTATCCACTCATCTACTCATGGATAGTTGGGCTGCTTCTAAATCTTGGTTGTTATAAATAATGTTGCAATAAACTCAAGGGAGCTTATTCTCTTTTATCAGTGTTTTGAGTTTCTTTGAATATATTCTCAGAAGTGTAATCATCGGGTCATAAGGCAGTTCCATTTTTAATTTTTGAGGAAACTCCATGCTGGTTTCCACAGTGGCTGCACCAGTCTGCACCCCCACCCACCATGCCCCAGGGTTCATTTTCATCCTCGCCAGCACTTGTTTGTTGACTTATTGATGATAGCCATTCTGACAGGTGTGTAGTAATATCTCATTATGATTTTAATTTGCCTTTCTCTGATGATCAGTGACACTGAGCATCTATTTATATTTCTATCAGCCATCTGTGTGTCCTCTTTGAAAAGTGTCTATTGAGGTCCTTTTTTCTTTGCCCATTTTTTAATTGGATTGTTCAGGGGAGTTTTGGGGGGTATTGTATAAATTTTTTCATAAATTTTAGTTATTAACCCCTTATCAGATGTATCATTGGTGAATATGTTCTCTCATTCAGTGGAAGGTCTTTTCATTTTTTTTATGGTTTCATTTGCCGTGCAAAAATGTTTTAGTTTGATGTAGTCTCTTTTGTTTAATTTTTCTTTTCTTTCCATTGTCTAAGAAAATATATTTAAAAAATATTGCTAAAAGAAATATCCAAGATTTTACTGTTTATGATTTTTTCTAACATTTTCTTGTTTTGAGCCTTACGTTAAAGTCTTTAATCCATTTTGAGTTTACTTTAATGTGTGGTGTGAGTAGGTGTCTACTTTTTTTTTTTTTTTTACTTTGCACTTACCTGTTAAACTTTTCCAATAGCATTGATTGAATAGACTGTCTTTACCCCATTATATGCTTTTGCCTCTTTTGTCAAATATTTATTGACCATAAAGTTGTGGGTTTATATCTGGGCTCTCTATTCTGTTCTATTGATTTATGTCTGTTTGTAATGCCAATAGCGCGCTGTTTTTAATTACTATTGCCTTGTAGCATAGTCTGATATCAGGTAGCATGATTTCTCCAACTTTATTCTTCTTTTCCAAGGTTGCTTGTTACTGAACAAGAGGAGGTCGTCCGAGGGAGGGGCAATACAATATTTGGCCCACCTAGGGATGCCCAAAACTGCTATACAACAGGGTCCCCTCCCGAAAACAAAATACTAAAATCTACTGGGCCCTTCTGTCCGCCGCCAATTGGAAAGACATCTCTTAATGCCAGAGATTTGTGAAAAGGAAACAAAATGTTTATTTAATGCTATCCAGGCCTAATGCCTCCACTAAAATATCGAAGTCCTTTAGGGTATACACCTACACCCACACAGCGCTCCCTTCTCCCACTGTCCCAACTCCGGGTACCGTAAATCAGGAAAAGAGCACACATCTGTGTTGCAGGCCGCTGGCACCGTCAGCTGGGTCACTGTGCAGGATCTCGAGTTAATCCAAAGTACCGTGGTACCCTCTCATGGTCCACTGGCAAGAGTCCTTTGTACCCAGTTCCAGTCAAAGTCTCTCTTGCTTTTTCAGGCCCCGCAGCCAAAGGGGGCACCCCAAAGCCGCGTGGGCCTCTTCTACCAAAGCTGCAGGAGTCCGCACTCCACCAAAAGCATGTGGCTTTCTTCTTCACCTGGCTTCAGGGATCTCCCCTCTGTCCCGGAGCCAGCCTTTTCCAAGCTCTCACCTAGGCGCTCTCACTCGGGAGCGCAGCCCCTAGTTACATTCTGAGTCCAAGCCCTTCTCACTCAGGAGAGCAGCTCCTAGTTTCCATCTTGAGTCCCCCAAGTTCCATCCTCAGTCCGGAGAGCAACCCTTAGTTACATTCTGAGTCTCTGCTAGTTCCTTCTCCCTGGCTCCAAACTTGGCCACTGCTATTTAACATATCTATGCAACCAGTTAAAGGTTATAGATATGTTAAATAACCATTCCTCCAGAGGTTAGCTCCAAAACTGTTGCTATGCAAAATAGCTCTCAATGGCCTAGCTCCATTCATCCCTTCCCCCTGGGGGGGGGGGGGGTGAGGACATCTTAATATGTCTCTCCAATATTTCTATACACTTTGAATTCTGGACACCTTTCTAAATCTTTTTTTGGGGGCCCCCTGGCTGCACCCTGTATCATGCTGAGGCTTTTCAGAGTCTTTTGTGGTTCCATATAAATTTTTGGAATATTTGTTCTAGTTCTGTGAAATGGTCCATTGTTATTTTGATAGGAATGGCAATGAATCTATAGATTGCTTTGGGCAGTATGAACATTTTAATGATGTTAAGTCTTTCTACCCATGAGCACAGTATATACTTCCACTTATTTGTATTTCTTTCTTCAGTGTCTTAGAATTTTCAAAGTACAGGTATTTTTCATTCTTGGTTAAATTTATTTCTAGGTATTTTTATGTAGTTGCAAGTGCGATTGTTTCTGGTTGTTCAATATTGGTGTGTAAAAATGCAGCTGATTGCTGGATATTTATTTTGTATACTGCTACTTTACTGAATTCACTTATCAGATCTAGTAGTTTTTGTTGGAATCTTTAGGGTTCTCTATGTACAGTATCATATCATCTGCAAATAATGACAGAGCCACAAACCCCAGTCCCTCCTCACGTGATTCCACTCCACTCTGCCCTCCCTCCTCTGGAACCCATGGTGAATGGCTATGAATGGGATTTTGTGTGCTGGCCTTTTAACAGGGTGCCTGTGTCTCTAGCAGACTCTTGTCTCTCCCTGGTGAACAGAATCCCCTCTGATATTCACAGCCAGATGTTACATAGATGCTTCTTCCTGGTTCTGGTGCTCTGGGCTTGGGAGTCCAAGGTGGGGTTCAGACCCCACACTCCTCAGGGGGAATCTTTGCAGATGAAATATCCTCTTGGAATCTCAGCTGCTTTCCATGGGAACAGGTTCAGCCCTTTTCACACCCTCGTCCTTCCTACCTATCTTGATGTGGCTTCTGCAAGTCCGTGGTTATAAGACTTCTGTTCAGCTAGTCTTTAGTTGGTTATTCAGGTTTGTTGTCCTATATTTTAGTTGCAATTCCAGTTTGGTCCTGAAAAAAGGTGAATGTACCTTCTACCTACTCCACAGCTATCTTGGAAGTTGATTCCAAATCTTGAGCTGTTCTCTCCAGTGTATCAGATTACATACACTTATTTCCACATGGGTCTAACCCAGAGGTCTAAACCAGCATGGAGAAATATAAAGATACTATGAAAAATACTAAGACCCCATAAAAGAGAGAATTAAAGGTAGGAAAGAGGTACGGCCAATAGCCTAAAACAATTTTAAAATATTTTGGAGAACTGGCTCCTGGGCAGGCTAATGGTAAGAATCGAGAGAAGGGATTCCTCTCCAGTGACATGGTCCTGAAAGGTGAAATGCAGCGATGAGAGTTGCAAGAGCAGTCACAGGGCACAAATAAGGGTCATCTGGGCAGGGGAAAGAAACAGGCTTCACCTCTCACAACAGCATTTGTTAGACAGTAGTAGCTGATAAGGATTCTGAGGCAGAGCCAGGGTCTAGCAGGAAAGAGTGCCATGATCAATTTGGAGTGTCTGCCCAGGGCTCCAGAGGGTTTTGAAAGTTGTGGCTAAGTATTTATTGTCCTGGATGAGATATTCCTTCCAGGATGACAGGGCTGTCCTTTGAGCCATGTTGCCAGGAAGGGCATGGAGTTCCCATCAGTCAGACAGTTGAGAGGTGTCTACCAACCACGCTGGGGCACTCTGTCTTGGATTCCACAAGAATCAGTTGATGACACTTATAAAAACATACATGCTTGGGTCTCACCCCTATTATTCTTGTTTTGTGGACCTGGAGTGGGGCCCAGAGTCCATATTATGTAAAACTCCCAAGTATATTTTCACATGTATTCAAGATTGAGGAAAATGTATGGCCTGTTTTGTATAGGGCATGACCATACCTGCTTGGTGTGTGTGTGTGTGTGCGCGCGCAGGTGTATTTTTACCTCTTCCTCGCCCCACTAGTGAGGGAGGAAGTCTTGCCTAGGCTTCTGAGGGTGTACAAACACACCAACCTGGCACTGGAGGGATGGGATCTACAGTAGCCAGCTGTACTTCCCCCTTATCCTCACTTTCACTTTTAGTCATTTTAGGTCCCCCAACCAACCATCATCCTAAACTATAAGACAAGAAATTCCAAAGTTAATTCATAAGTTTTAAATTGTGCCCCCTTCTGAGCAGCATGGTGAAATTGCATGCGGTCCTGCTCCCTCACAGCCTGGATGTAAGTCACCCCTTTCTTTGTTCACTGCTGAATACCGCTCCAGCCTGTTTGTTAGTAGCCATCTTGGTTGTCAGGTCCACTGTCATGGTATCTCGATGCCTGTGTTTAGGAAACCCTTGTTTTAATTAATAATGGCCCCAAAATACAGGAGTAGTGATGCTGGCAATTCGAATAGGCCAAAGAGAAGTCATAAAGTGGTTCCTTTAAGTGAGAAGATAAAAATTCTAGACATATGGGAAAGAAAAAAAATCATACACTATTTCTAGGATCTAGGTAAGAATGAATCTTCATGTAATTGTAAAAAAGGGAAAAAATGTGTATTTAGTATTTAGTTCACACTGCTAAAGTTATAGCCACAGTGTGTGAAAAGTGCTTAGTTAAGAAGGAAAAGGCATTCCATGTGTGGGTGAAAGACAGGATATTGTCATGGCTCCAGGATCCTCCTTCTGCAGTACCCACAGGTCAGCAGCTGTCTATTCCTCTGTCACCATGCCTGAGTCATCCACCTCACTCCATCTCATTGTGGGTGTATCAGCATCTCACGTCATCACAAAGAGAAGGGTAAGTAGAGTACAGTAAGACATTTGGAGAGAAACAGATCACATTCACATAACTTTTATTACAGTATATAGTTGTCGTTTTTCTATTTTATTAGTTATTGTTGTTAATCTCTTAGTGTGCCTAATTTATAAGTTAAGCTTTATCAGAGGTGTGTATGTGTGGGAAAAACCTAGTGTAGGTAGGGTTTGGAACTGTCCTTAGTTTCAGGTATTCCCTGAAACAGCCCCGTGCGTGAAGGAAACTACTGTGTTAGACACATGAACTCAGAGCCCAGGAAGCAGGACACCACACACCAAGCAGGACTGCACGGGAGTTGCGTTCAGGGGAGCAGAGTGGGTCAGCAGAGTTTGTGGGAGGCAGGTTTTGTAGCAAGAGGGTGAATTGCCCCGTTTCCTGTGGGAAGATGTGACTGGACTATTTAAATAATTCTGTGGTCTGTCCGGAAACTGAAACCCATTAGGCTGAGGACTGAATAGGGGACGGTTGATTCTGCTGATAAGAAGCTTTCCTGCTGGAGGGGAGGCGTATCTGCCAGGAGCAGCGACACTCTGGGGCCCTAATAGGCTCACAGATTTCAAGGCATCACATGACATTTCTGGCTTTGTAATATAGGCTGGGATGGGGGCTCAGGGGGTAGGAGAAGGTAATAACAGTGAGCATGACAGAAATAGTTCCCAGGAGTCTACGGGAAGATAAAGAGGGCTAAGCAGACCAGTACTTATGGTGATAGACGCTAGGACATGGGACTCAGGTCCTATGGGTGCCCATAAGCAGGGCAGCTATGATAGTGCCTTGGCTTTGGTTTTTGAGGGAATGAGGCCATGGAAGTAACATTTAAGCAGGAATGTGAGGGTAAAGAGGAGCTGGCGAAATGCAGGTCTTTCTGACTACAAAGCCCAGGCTTCTTTTCTCTCCACTGCACCGGAATGCCTTCTCCTTCAAGATGTATCACATTTATTAGCACAATGCTTGCATGTGGCAGAGACCATATATATACACACACACATGCACACACACATATATATACACATATATATGGCAAGAATTTATTTCTTAGAGAAAGTTTAGAGGTAAGGCTTAACCAAAGATAAGACAACTAGTATTCATGTTTGTCAGATTGAAAAAATGAAGGCTTAAAAAACACAGGCCCCTCTTGTGTAGTTGCCGTCATTCTGCTAGGCACTGGGGATTCAGGAAGCAGATATGGTCTCTGGCTCATTGAGCTTATATCCCACTGGGGACACAAACAAAAAACAACACAGAAATCAATGTCAGTGGCGACAAGTGCTTATCTAAAGGAAATGAACAAGGCACAGAGAAAGACAAAACTAGGGGAGGAGGGAGGGCACCTGCTTTGGATAGCATGGTGAGAGTTGGCTAGGTCTTTCTAGAAGGTACCATTTAAACTGAAACTAACAGTATAAGAAAGCCCTTCATGTTAAGAGTGGATGAGCTACTATTGCAAGTAGAATAACTAGTCTATGTTAGGATTCTGAAGTAAGAGAAACTTGGATTTTCTGGGAAGGTAGAAGACAATTCATATATCAGGGATGCAGAGAGCAAAGGGAGAACAGAAAAACGCAGCAGCAAAGGTAACAAAAATATGCATATTATGATAAGAACTTTGGGTTGTTTTCTGAACACAACAGGAAAGTTCGATGACTTTTAAGCAGAAAAGTGCCATAATCTAAGAATCTAGATTCTAAGATCTCTCTGGCTGATATTATAATTAGATAGATTGTAGGGAGAGGGGATAAAAAAGTAGCAAACAGCCATTGAGATGTTTATTAGTTACGGCAAGAAATAATAGTTGGCAGTCCCATCCAGTTGACAGTGCAGTGGGGAGAACTGGGTAGTCTTAAGGTGTTAGGTATTTTGGGTGGTAGAATCAATAGGAATTGCTAGTAGGTTGGATGAGAGTGGGAGTAAGGAATCAAAACTGATACCTAGGTTTCTGGTTTGAGCAAATTAGTTAGTGATAGTGGCAATCTTTGGAGATTTAAAAAACTGTGGAAGAATGACATCTGGCAGGTAGGAATCAAGGGGTCTTAGGCCATCCAAAAGTTAGTAACTTGCTAGAAGTCACAGAACTAGAGATGAACAGAGTTTGAATTAAAATTGATCCTGTGGTTCTGTCATATTTGAGAATAAATTATTACAAATTTCCACAGTTTAATCTTGGCTAAGAGGAAAATAAATTCATTATGAGTAACAGGCAATTACATCAAGTTGCAATCGAGCCTTTGCTCTTTTGGAACTAAACCTAAGAAAAATAAGAAAATATTAAGGAGAAGATTGCCAGAACAGTCACTAAATGTGCACTTAGAGACAAATGTTTTGTGTACAACATTGCTAGGCACTCAGGAGATGCCAATATTTACGAGACAGGCTTCTGCCTTCAAAGAGCTCAACTGTACTGTAATTTGGCTGTTTCCCAATAAGTGTGTGTCAAAGATATCCATGAGCATTATGTAAGAAAGTGGTTTCGCGAGCAATCAGTTAAACTGAGATGGCCAGATTGCTATACTGCAGGGCTCCTCAGAGACTTTAGTCAACGCACATACGTTTCGAGAACTGAGAGGGGAGAAATATGGCTTATAGAACTTTCTAAGCATATTTGACTAAATAATCTTTATTTGGAATGTCTTTGTCTTGTAACATTATAACATACCTGTGTTTCATAAAACCCAACTTGAGAAAACATGCTCTATTTGGCAATATACCACATTTTCTTTACCCTCTCATCTACTGATGGACATTTGGGTTGTTTCCATGTCTTGGCTATTGTAAACAATGCTGCAGTTAACATGGGGGTGCAAATATCTTTTGAAGTTAGTGTTTTCATGTTTTTTATTCAACAAGTACCCAGAAGTGGAATTGCTGAATGATATGGTAGTTTTACTTTTAGTTTTTTGAGGAACCTCCATACTGGTTTCCCTAGTGGCTGAACCAATTCACATTCCCACCAGCAGTGCACGAGTGCTCCCTTTTCTCCACATCCTCACCACCACTTACTTCTTGACATTTCGGTAACAGCTGTTCTAGCAGGTGCGAGGCGATACTTCATTGTGTGTTTGATTTACATGTCCCTGATGATTAGTGATGTGAGGCACCGAACCTTGATTGGACCAGAGTGTTTGGAGCCCAAGGACATGAAGAGACCACAGGTGAGGAGTTGCTCAAAGTCCGCCTCTGGCAGGTCCTAAGGAGCTGTTCTCTCGTTGAACCACAAGCAGATCTGTCTGGAAGGCAGTGACACGGGGACCATGGCTTCCCCCACACCTTATTCCTCTTGTTGCCCTCTACTCTGCAGGCTTCTAGTTTACAGATGAATAAACTGAGGCCTGGTGGGGGGGGGTTAATTTGTCTAAAGCCATGTAACTAGTAAAAAGTGGAGCCAGGATGCAAATCCAGGCCTGTGTAGAATTCAGCTACTTCTCATTGTTCGTTTTGCCAAAATCAAGTGCCTATGAGGGGAAAGGCAAGCCATGGGAGCAGAGGAGGTGTGAGGTCCCCCTCTGCCCCCATCAGCCTCGCCTCTGTGAAGGTTCTGTTGGGTCCTGGCCAGGACTGTGGGAAAAGGTGCATCTGGCATCCCAGTGAGTGCACTGCAGTCTTGGGAAGGCCCAGTCTCTCTCTGATATAAAGATTTCAGGCAGCTTTCCAGGGAAGAGTCACCGAGACACAGAGGCCACCCTGATGTCATGCTTAATTTTCATAGCAAACATGCATAGAGTGCTTACTATGTGCTGGGCACTGACGTACGTGTTTTATAGGTGTTAAGCCACCTGTATAACCCTATTACCATTCTGTGAGGGAGGTAGTACTATCATTATCCCCATGATTACAGATGGGCTTGCCCACCGACTGCTCAGGCGGTAAGTGGTAGACCCAGGTTTCAAACTGATGATCGAGCTCCAAATCCCCACTCTCCTCATTCATCTTCTCCACACTGAGGACTACGCCCTCTGAAGTTACACTGATAGGTTCAGGTCCTGGCTTTGCTGTGAAGCTTCAGGCATGTTACTTGAGTTCTCTGGACTTGTTTTCTCAATCACAACAAAGAAAGACTTCCTAGAACTGTTGGGGCTTTAATGACATAAAACATATGAGGCACTTGGCAAGATGCCTGACACTATACTATATTCCAATACTTACAATACTTGTATATACTGTATACAATACTTACTATATTGCACTTAGTATAGTAAGTACTCAGTAAATGAGGGTCTGGTAGGATAGATTTAAGCACCCAGAAACCCCCTTAAATGATGTCGTGACCTGGAGAGTGACTGGGTGATGTGAGAGGAAGGGGTTCTCCAGGATTGGGAGGGGGGTTAGGGGTAAGAGGCAGAGGGAAGCTTCCCCTTGGGGCTGTGAAGCTTGACGCTGGAGAGCCTCCAGAGGATGAAAGAAGCCAGCAGACCCCTCCCCTCAGCTTCTGCAAAAACCAAGAAGAGGGGTGCTTGATTTGCAAGGAAGGAAGGAGAGAGAAATTGGATTGAGTTTGCACAGGGCAAAGCCGGTTGATTTCACAACACCCATGGCTATTCGCTCTCTGGGTAATCCTGGGCTTTCCGCTCCATGGCTGATTCCTTCCAGAGCCTGGCACCGCATATCAATGAGGCCATTTTCTACACCCACCCCGGCTGGCAGCTGTAACCTCCTCCGTCTGGACCAGGCTGGTCTGTGCCAGTTCCCACTGACTGTCAGGTCCCTGACCTTGGAAACCTCTCCAGGTTCAGCCTTTTGCTCTTCCTAGATGTCTCTACCTCTACACGCCTCGGACACCTGTAATTATTGAAAGGAATCCACAGATGGCCTGGGAGTTTGTACAGGTCTGTGGTCTGTCCATACCTACCCCCAGACACAACCTTAATGAGAGAATATTGCTGGAATGTTAGAGATTAGGAAACAGGTGACCAAACTCACAGAGTTGGGGACTGAGCCCAGTGAACACCTGCGATCATGTTATAATAACAGCTAGAGTGTTAGCAGTTAGCTGAGCACCAGATGCCAGGCTTTACCTGCACCCTCTGTGTTAAGCCTCACAAGAATCCCATGCAGCAGGTCTGATGAGGACCTCCACTCTGAGGACAAGGAAAGGGGCTGGGGAAGTGCAGTCTCTGACCCCCAAGTTACACTAGGAATTGGGTGTGGACCCAGGATGGAAACACAGGTCCAAGCAAGTCCTGAGCCCTTGCCTTCAAATCCTGCCCGTGCACTGAGCTCCTGACAGCGGCCTCTGCACTCCGCTCACATGTGTCAGTCCTGCTGCGGCTATTAACCAAATATCAGAGCTTGCCACTTGAATCAGCTATATGCTCCCAGTGAAATTAATTGTCAGTGCTTTTTAAAATCAGAAGCAAATATGAAAACAGAATATTTTTCAAAGGTTAATGAATTCAACTCCACCTGACAAATACTTTTAGAGTATCAACTCAGTGACAGGCACAGGTTTCAATGTGATGAGGAATGTGAGAAAATAAAATAGGGAAATGCTCAGTCCTTGTTCTCAAAGAGCTTTTTATCTAAAGGTGAAAACACCCAGTAATCAAAACTGGACCTAAATAAGTTTTTTGTTGTTGTTGTTGTTGTTTTTAAATAACTGGGAGAATTTTTTTAAAAGGTGGATAAAAATATTGTCCAGCGTGAACACAAGCCAGGCTGATGTTTCACTGGGCTCAAGTATCAGACAGCGACACACACACCCATCTTTGGCTCTGCTCCACCTCACCATGGTAACCGCCAGAGCCCTCATCTGCCAGACAGTTTTTTATATCTTCTGTGTGTAGCTGGAAAGGAGAATAAGCATGGATGGATGGTTGAAGTACCTCACACTCTCAGCATCCCCGAGACCCTCAATGTTTTTTTTTAAAAGGGTCCCCTTATAAGCTGCACATCTTGATCAGCCCCACTGTATATGAAAGATGTGTCTAAAACAGGTGAAGACTGAATCCCAAGTGTTCCAGCCTGTGCAGCAGGCCTGGGATGGTGCGTCTTTTTGCTTGGGCTGCCATGAAAAAGTACTACAGACTGATGGTTTACATTTCCTCACGGTTCGGGACTAGAAGTCCAAGATCAAAGGATTCAGCAGGTTTAAACTCTCCTGACCTCTGTCTTTGGCTTCCAGATGTCCGCCTACTTGTTCTGTTCTCACACGGGCCTCCCTCTCTCTTGCGTTCCCAGTGTCTCTGTGCATCCACATTTCCTCTTCTTACAAGGACACCTGTCAGATTGGATTAGGGCTCACTCCACTGGCCTCATTTTACCTCAGTCAGCTCTCTAAAGTCCCTATCTCCAAATACAGTCACTTTCCAAGGTGCAGGTGGTTAGGGCTCCAACATATAAATTTGGGGAGCTGGGACACAATTCAGCCATAACACCAAACATTTCTCTAATTGCTTCACTTCTATTCCTTCAGTTATTCTTTACAATGAGTCAAGGGTGAAGTACTATTATTATTACTATGTATTGTGGAAACTGTTGTTCAGACAGCTGAAGTAACTAACTCTAAGACTCTACAGCTAGAAAGGGGTTGTGTTAGATTCCTGTCACTGCTATGACAAATTACTAAAAACCTGGTGGCTTCAAACTACACAGGTGTATTATCTCACCATTGTATAGTTTAGAAGTTCAAAATGGGTCTCACTGGGTTCAAGTCCAAGTGTCATCAGGTTACATTCCTTTCTTGGAGGCTCTAGAAGAGAATGTTGCCAGGGACTGTATTTTTTTATCCCTGCAATCTCAGTGTGTAGCTCAGTGTTTGTGTATTGTAGGAGCTCAATGAATTAAGTAAATAAATAAATATTAAAGGATGAATGAATAAAGCAGGCAGAGAATAAGAAACTTGGGTTCTTCCTGATTCTGCCACTATGCTACTATGGCAGCTGGAAAAATTTATCTCACTTCTCTGCAGTATCTTTTTCATCTGCATTATGAAGGTATTCATCTAACTTGACTATCTATGTCAACTCTAACATCTTATGATTCTCAGCCAAGGTACCAGCAGCTCCTGCTTTGCTTTTGTTTTTGTTTTCCTATTTGACAAAGGCTCTGGTTTCCCACAGCTCCAGGGAGCCTAATCCTTATCACTTGTCAGTCCTGTCCGTCACCACATTGCCGCCAATCCATACATTCTCATCTTTCCCAGATTGCTTCCTGGCCTCTACTCAAACCATTAGCTCTGCCTCCTTCAACAAGCCCTTTTCATCATCGGAGCCTCAAAGCAATTTTCTTCCTTTGTGAAATGCTCCCAGACACTCCAGCCCCCAGAGCTCTCTTCTGCCTTGGCATGGCTCACCAGACACTGCAGGGCTCAGAAGAAAAAGCTTTAGTATCACTGCCCCAGGAGCAAAGGGACAAAGGGGGTATTCATTCATTTAACACATATCGGTTGAACACCTCCTGTTTTCCTGTACTGCACTGGTTGCTGGGGCACAGTAACGAGCAAAACACACATAATCCCTGCCCCAGGGGACCCCAGGGGTCTACATATTCTGGATAACAAAAATACCAACTCTGGGGACATGTCGAACATCACATGTTAGAAGGTGGGGAGGGTAGAAGATTATAAAGGGTCAACAGGAAACATTTGGGGGTAATGGTACAACAGTATTCTGATCGTGGTGATTTCATTAGTGTATGTGTATATATGTCCAAATTTATCAAATGAACACTTAAAATACACGGTTTATTGCGTATCAAGCACACCTCAATAAAGCTGCTTAAATCTAAGTTTTTCTGATCAAGATGAGAAATCATGTGTCTGTGTCCAGGTGAGGACAAGGGAAGTGGTGGGATGAGGCTTTTTAAAGAGAAAGACAGAGGACGTGTATGAAAAAGCACACTTAAAATTTGAAATTGCTCAAAAATTAAGAATAGTGTTATATGTCTCTAAACATTAAACATTTACGTATCAGAGCTTAGCAACTTTCAGACCCACACTTTTAGTTTGCATCTGGGAGGCCGAGGCTCAGAGGGTTATGATAGTTTTCCTACACCCCCACGGCTCTCTTCTGGTCTTTAACACTGTGAATAACAACTACCATCATTTAGGCAACCACTGAGAACCGTGCCCTGTGAGAGGTGCTTGAAGTCCATTATCTCACCCATCCTCATAATTTCCCTTCTAAGTAGACATCATTATTCCCTTTTATGAGCAATGAGGAAACTGGCTCCGTTAAATAACTTTCTGAAACCCACACAGCTAGGAAATTGAAGGGCTGTGATTTCAATCCAGGTCAGTCTGAGTCCAAAGACAGAGCATTTTTCATTTTGGCAAAATGTAGCATTAATAATTACCTACAAAGCATTTCGATTTCAAGTATGAGGCAAAATTATCATATAAATTCTGTTTTATAAAACTCAGGGCCTTGAAAATGTTTTGGAACTGGATAGAGGTGATGATGGTCAGACAACATTGTAAATGTACTAAATGCCACTGAATTGTATACTTCAAAATGGTTGCTTTTATGTAACGTGAATTTCACCTCAATAAAAACAAAACAAAAAAAACAGACACAGATTTAGTTTTAGTTAAGGTAAAACAGAACTTTCTTTATTATCAACTTTAATAAAAATGGAGTTATTTCCAGCCCAATATTTTAATGGAGCTGTCAGTATGAAAGTCCTCTGGAAAAAAATGTTTTAAGCTGCAAAATAATACTATATGACAAATGAGAGCACATTGACAGTGCAGAGGGCATAGCAGAAAAAACTCTAGACATAGTCAGGGATCTGCGTGGAGTTGGGTGGGCTGGAAGTTTACCCACCTTGGGTGAGCCTCTTTGCTTCTTGAAAGCTTAGTTTTTTAAAAATGAGGATAGTACAACCTGCTTTGCTTACTTCAAAGCCTTATTGTGAGGCTGAAATGAGAGATTCAGCCAGAAGCCTTTTGTAAATCTAAAAAGCTAATCAAAATCGAGGCATGATTATTATCGTTCGAAACAGTGTAATTGAAGGGAGAGAGCTCCTCTGTTGTATAGCCGCTGGTACGGAGCGCAGACGATGCTCACAAAGCCTCTAATGAGGTGGCAGTGAATCTGGACAGGCTCTGTGACTCATGTGGCCATTATATTATGACAAAAGTCAGACGGGGCCCGTTTCTGGGCTTAACATTTAAAACCCCAGCAGCCCCTAATTTCTGTCTCGTTTTGTCGTTCTTGGAGAGGCCAGCCACCATATAAAGAGTCTGATGGTCCCCACACTGCCGTGCTGAGTGGAGACGGACAGGGGTCCTGTCCCAACCCTCCAAACCCAAACTCGGAGTGAGTGAAGACACTGTTCTGGATATAAGTAGATGCAATGTGGAGAATATCCCAGGAATCCAGTGCGAAGACCCCAGAAATATGGCTCCGGTAGAGCTGTCTGAGCTACCTCCAGCTGTCGGGCTCACCCCAGCTGAGACCCCAGTCACTGAGGAGCAGAGGCAAGCCATTCCTACTGTGCCCTGCCGAAATCCTTACCCACAGTATCATAAATGTGATAAAACGTTTGGTATTTTTACCCCACTGCCTTTGGAGGGTTGGCTTGTTATGTACCAACAGCTGACGCCAAGAGAGGGGAAAGGTCACAGGCCATGGAATCAGGCTGGATTCCAGGCTCCTCCACTTACTTACACATTGTGTGACCTTGGACACCTTAATTAGCATCTCTGAGCCTCAGTTTTCTCACCTATGCAGAGAAACAATCACATCTACAATGCAGCATTATTATAAGGAGTTCACAAACTGTATGTGAACTTGCAGACATGGATTGGCACTTCATAAATGGTGCATATAGTAATTATTTTCATTCTTGCTGAACTTTAGTCTTCATACCTAAGAAAAGTAGAAACATGTTGGGAAACATTTCTACAATTAATTTTTAGTTTAATTCAACTGAATCCAAATAGGCTACAACATTGCTTTCCTAATCAGAGTCCCTTTGCTAATCAGAGGCCTTTCCTGGGACTCAGCCCAGCTGGGAGCTGCTTTTCCTTGGGGTGGGGGGGGGGTACCTCCTGTACTGCCAGCACCCTTTCCAGTCGTCCACATTCCATTTCCTTTTAAACCTGGGCTCTGTGTTGGATATCCAGGGGTTCAGTACCACAAAAGGCTTCCAGGTCAGGATTACGGTGTGGGGGTTCAGTCCTTTAGACCTTTCTAGCTCATTAAACTCCTCACTGAGAGTCTGGCAGAAGGCACGAGTTTATGGCTTGCAGCCAGCTTTAGACTAGGCACTCTGGGCAATTCATTTCTGCAGTGCCCCATCAGTCCTGGCTGGGGTCTGCCTGGATCTTTGGCGGTGATGTGAATCCCAAGTATCCCCCTCACTCTCCTGGTTCTCCTCTTTCATTTGCTTTCTCCTACCTGTAGCCACTGTCGAGCAGGAGTACAGAGAGAGAGTGTGAGCTGACAGCCCCCCTTCCAAGGCTATTTAATTTCCTGTCCCTCCGAATGAAAGCAGCCTCTCTTAGGACCTGTTCAGAAAGACTGATTTATCAGTTGCAAATACCAACAGCAGGGTTGCAGGGGATCATGAGCAGCCGGGCTAGAAATTGGAAACATGGCTTCTTTATAAATGTTTCAATTAACTAGACAATTTTCCTTGCTTCCGTTCTTTCCCTCCCATAACCAAGTACATTCTTGTGGGGAAAAGAGAAGATGCTGAGAGAACAGAAAACGTGAGGAAGACCACCCGCCTTGGGCACCAGGCCCTGTGTGCCGTCACCACGTGAGGAACCTGAATGGCCTTGAGCAGTCGGACCGGCCACCTTGTCACATAAGACGTGTCATTGTTGGCCTCTCTCCTGTGAAACAGCAGCCAGAACACCGCAGTCTTGACATTTATTTTTCCATCTTCCTGTAAACACAGTAACCCCTTAATTAGTGCCCAGCCGTCTCTGACGTCAGACAGCAGGGCTCCTATGCGCAGCAACCCACTTATCACCAGCTGAAACCAGTCTGGCCTCCAGGAGCAATTAATTGGTGCCCCCAGACAGTTTTTTCCATCTGGAAAGACAGAGCCAGAGGGAGTCCCGGCAGTGAAGAGAGGAAAGAACTCACACCAACAGATTGGAGCTAACTTTCTCCGGAGCTGCTGACCGTTCACGTAGTCCTGACAGCAGCGGCAGATCCACACGCAGGGCTGCGGTCGCCTCTTCCCTCGGTTTTTCCAGGACAAGAACTCAAATTTACTGAACCAGAGGTTTTAGAAAACCCTTCCATGTATGCATGTTCTTATCCCCTTTTCCCAGAGGAAGAAACTAAGGTTCAGCAAAGTTTTAATCACACCGCTTATATTCACTTCAGTACAAAAACTGCGTGGCTGAAAACAACTGGAATTATCCTCTCAGGGTTTGGGAAGCTAGAAGTCCAAAACCAAGGTATCAGCCCAGATGTGCTCTCCATAAAGGCTCGGGGCAAAGTCAGTAATGTGTAGCAGATGTTGTTAGTGCCCCATCCAGATATGTGTGCCCCGAGCCACTTCAATGCGCTTCAGCCTGACTTCCGACCACCAGCACCTGGCTTGGTTCTGCTGCTGCAGCCTTCATTGCCACCCAGGAAGCAGGTCTTTCACGCCAGGGAGTGAACACTTCCTGGGGGTAGCTGTCAGCAGTCAGGGTTTAAATATCCCTCCTCTCTTGTCCCAGGGACGGAATGGCTTTGAGCTGCATGCTTTACATTGCTTCCAGAAGTTCCCCAGCCCGGTTAAGCTCTGGTTGTCCACAGGGGTGGGTGGCTTGATGAAATGCCCTTTCTTGGCCACACAACCTCTCTCACACTCCCCTACTCCTCTCTTTGTGATCCATCTTTACCTCCCAGATAAACTGCTGGCACCCAAATTCTTGTCTCAGAGTTGGCTTCTGGGGAATTTTAAACTAAGACAAAGGTAATGCTGTTATTATGATGATGATACACATCTTGTGGGTAAGACTCTGTAATTGCTGAAAAGACTTCTTATATTCAGCGGAAATCTGCCTCCGAGTAGTTTTCAACCATTGGTCTCAGTCTTGCCCCTAAGCACTACGAATTGCTTTCCTCTCTGAGGCTCAATTTCCTCACTTTAAAATATCTCTAAAATTCTTCCCGGGGAGCAAACGGTGTGGGGAGATACTTGAATTGACTTTTCCTGTACAATGCTACTTGAAGTAGGACAGGCATGATTGGAGAAAGACAGAGAGGTAGACAGAAACTTTCCAGGAGATGCTGAAGGAGACTTCCGAGGACTTTGAAGGACTTTGCAAGTGATGGCACCGCTATTATCCTGTCTTCATTTTCCCCGAACACTTACAGCTCTCTTTTTCCTGGCTGCGAGCGTGTCGGTAGAGTATCATTATGCCCATCATTTGTAATTAGGGTCATTTTCGCACTCATGACAAGTCTGGAGAGAGGGAATTTCATGATATAATTAGGTAAAAGACAGAAAAAGATCTGGGTAAAGAGTGTTTGAGTGAGGAGATGGCTGGTGATGATGCTAACTGGTTTGCAAGCAGTGACTGGCAGGAAGAAAAAACCCACAGAAACGATGTTCCTCATTTCTGTTCCTCTGAGCAGGAAGGAAGGGAGTGGTGGGGAAGAAGTGCTGGACAAACCAGTACTTCATGCTGTGCCTCCAAAGGCAGGATCAACCCACAGTGATTTGGGGCAAAAGAGAAGAATTTACCTCTGTGAGAGAGGAGAGATCAGTGACTCTTTTCCTGCTTTTAATGTTTTTTTTAGCTTTTTGTTAACAGAAGACCTTCCTTTTTTACTCAACACCCCAATTCTTGTGCCGTTTTGTTTGTTTGTTTTGAGGTTTTCATTGATCTTATATAAGTTTCTCTATACACTGACAATGAAGCAGGTAGTCAGCTCTGTGCTAGGAGCCTCTGGGGAGGAATCTGGCAGGACTAAAAGCAACACCACCCTTGTGGCGTTGGCAGGAATTAAGTTATTAGGAGGAAGAGAAGTTATTCCATACGTCATCAATTCTAACATATTTTTTTACATTTTAATACAGTTTAACACCTCTGAAATTAGGGTGCACATTACTGATGGTATATCAGAGTTTAATTGACAATACTTCTTTTTACTGATATATACAATAATCACGTGTCATTGGAGCCTATGAAAGATGGCACTTCTTACATACTCAGGGTTATAAACCGAGTTTTGTTCTTGCTACATTCAGGAGAAACGCTGGAGTGTTGGGCCAGATGCTCTGGGTTTGAATTTCATCTCCTCCGCTTACTGACTGCCTTATATTACTACGGTGGCTCAGCTTTCTTGCGCTTAGTATTTGCATTTAAGCCTTTTTCCACTTATAATTTTTAGATACAGTAACTTTATTATTTTCATGCTTAGAAATTTCAGTGGTTTCTCACTGTCAATACACTGTCTAAATCCCTCGGCACCGTATGGGAGACTTTATTATCCAACTGCAACCTTCCTAGCATCATCTACTGTCAGTGTTTTGTAGTAGGAACTTTTGATGTCCTTATGTGATAAAGTGATGTCATACTGAGTGAAAAACTAAGGAAAAAGGGGATCTAGGAAAAGTTTCCTAGTCCTAGTGAGGCCATGAACTATTATTAGACTTAGGTTAAAGAACCCACTTCATTTCTTTGGCCTCAACTTCTTCAGCATAAAGAGAAGGTTGTAATAAATGGTCTGTAATGTATATATCTGGTATACATCAATTGTGATATTTTCTGATTCTAGCAGAATCAAGTTATAGTTTTTCAAGTCACTCACCAACATGATATCCTGGTACCGTGGTTCAATGTTCAAAGAAAAAAAAAAAAGAAAAGAAAAGAAATTGTGCTTCCCTTTCTATCCCCTTTCTATCCCTCTGAAACTCTCAGGAACTTATTACTCTGAAAATATACCCATGATCAGCTCGTCCCTCTCAAGGTCTCTCCAATCTTCGATCTTCCCTGCTTTCTCTACTCCCTCCCCATTCCTTTATTTAATAGCTAAAGCTAGCTAGAATGTCATCTCTGCACTGGCAATGAGCTCTGCTTCATGGAACCAACTCTGAGTATCTTTCTTGATTGAACCCCTTCATCTGAAAGTACAAGATTAACATTAGCATTGGCCTAGAGGAGTGCATTTGGCCAGTATATTTCTGCAGTGAGCCTGATTCCTGTCTCTGTTCTACATCACAAGTCATGGCAATGGTGTGATAAATCTTGTGATTGCCAGTTTTCAATATAGACTGACTTTACATGGTTTGGCCCCTTGGTTTCCAAGGGGCCAAATGTTGAAAAAACATGGTACCTTAAACTAGACTATTCATCCACCCATCAAGTACCTACTCTACACCAGACATCATTTCACACACTAGGGATGCAAAGGTGAATCAATCAGTTTCCTGCATTCACTGTCACAGTCTTCCCAAGTACGGGAAATCTTCAGTTTGTCCATGTCCACAAATCCAGGAAACACGTTCACATTGTGGACATGTAACTAATAACCCCCCCCCCCACTGCACCTTCTCCCAACCCAAACTGGTGCAGCAGTGTTCCTGCTTGACCCATTCCTCTGCTCTCACTAACACTCAATTCACTTTGAAAGAGACCTTCAGGTAAGCCGAGCATGAGATTATCTTTAATTTGGAAAAAGCTAAATAGCTAGAAACCCATTAAAAGGGTCTTATACATTTCCCAGTCTCTTTGATTTTAGCAGTAAACAAGTCAAAAGTAAAGAAGGCTGCAAAAGTAGTTCCTGCGTGGACACATTCCCCTTCTGTTTAATTTTGACCTGCATCAACAGTTCTAACAGTTTCAGATGCCACATGGATTGACATTTCCCAAAGAATGTTCCCTGGAACACAAATAAAAGAGTCATTTAATGAAAGGATTCTGAGGTTAGAAAAGACAGGGAAACATTCAATCAAATAGGTTTCTTTATTACAGAGTCTAGAGACATGAATGTGCTAATGAGGAACAGGGATCTCCAAGAGAAGGAGTAGTGTATGGAAACAGATTGGGCCTGGTCTTCTGTTAAAGACACTTGGGGAAGTCTTCCATATGACTGTTTTACTTTGGCCAGGGTCACTGGTCAACACACATATTGATAGGGGATATAATATATGACAATAAGGAAAGCTGGTCTCTTAGGGAAAAATTAGACTTGAATCTTATAACACTTTGTGGCAATGACTTTCAAAGAATAACAGTAAGCCCAGACATTGAGGTCCCAGAGGGCAAGGATCAAGTCTGCCTCCTTGGTGTTTGGAGGACTAGCCAGCACAACCTGGTATTCAAGACATGTTTGCTGAAATAAATTTAACGTGCATGTTTTCATACACATTTCTGGCTTCGCATGGGTATATATAGGTTTATATGTATAAGCAACTGCATTCACTTAATTCATCATAAACCCTTTGCTTCCAACTAGTATTTCTACCACTGCATGTATTAAAAACTTTTTATCAACAACAGGGAACATAGTACTTTTGGGTTCTAATTTCCTCTGAAAGTCAATAACACTGTAATCAGGAGAAAATCAGCCCTGCTGCTGAGGCTGAGAGCCACTTACAGGTGACCTTTTCAGCATGGAAATCGTTACCCTGTTAGCTGTGCCTGCCCAGAAACTGCCCAGCATCACAAAACAGAGAGGCAACAAATGTTATTCATGCACCCCAGCTGATTGCCGGGTAGCCCAGAGCAGCCCCTGAAGCAAGTAAATACTACTTTTATCTATCCCTTTTGGAAAAAGAACTCAGCAGCCATGACTTGCCATGGGCCAGATTTTCCCCCAAATGATATTATTTTCCTTCTGGAGTTTAGATAATTCCTATATTCTTAGGAAAAAGGAGGAAGCACCTCCCAGAGAGTGCTGTGCCCGGGGCTGCCTGATTCTCAGTGTGTGCCAACAACATGGCCAGCATGATAAGTATTTTGCAGGGCTATTTTTCTTTTCTAAAATGTCAGTGCTGTTGTGATCTGAAAGAAGAATCATGCCCCCCAGGAAGCATTTGGAGAGAGGCTTCGTATAAGGACACAGGTATTGATTGTATTGATTTTACCTGCCATCCCCTGCAAGGACCTGGAACTTTCAAAGAAACAGGGCCTTTATTCATTGCCTTTATCTTTGGACTGAAATCTCTCCATTGTCAGGGCTGAGCTAGTGGTGGGTGTGCAGAAGGGCTGTTTTTTGTTTTTTTGTTCAAATTTTCTTACTGTAAAAAAAAAATTAATAGACCCCAAAGTAAGATAATTCAATAATTATCAAGGCTTTGTCAAATTGTTTCTTCTTTCCTGACTCCTTTCTCTTGCTGAAACAGTTTAAAGCAAACTCCAAACATTATGTCAATCCATGCTTACACACTTGAATTTACGTCTCTAAAAAAATAATAATAATGCCCTGGTCTGATGACTTGGTTGGAGTGTCGCCCCATACACCAAAAGACTGTGGGTTTCATCCCCAACCGGGACACGCACCTAGATTATGGGTTTGATCCCTGGTTGGGGAGCGTAAGGGAGGCAGACAATCGATGTTTCTCTCTCCCTTTCTCCCTTCCTCTTTCTCTAAAATCAGTGAACATGTTCTTGGTCAAGGATTTAAATGTAAAAATTTTAAAAAATAGCCAAAATATTATTATCTTATCCAATATGACATCATAACTCACAGTGGGTTATCACATTTGCAATATCAGGATGTTTTCAATTACCCAATTGTCTTTCTTATTGTTTACTCAAATAAGGATCTAAAAAAGGGTTGCATATTTCATTTAGTGTATGTTTCTTAAGTTTCTTTTAATATAGATCAGTACCCTCTCCCCTACTTTTTCATACCAGGAAAAGGGGAGCTTTAATATCCATGAAAGAGACCACTAATTACCAATATTATTTCTCTCCTTCTTCAGAGGAATGGAGTTTTAAGTTGGGTTCATCACTGCCCAATATAAAGACCACATTTCCCAGGAACCCTCACAGTGAGAGACCTGACCCTGTGTGCAAAAGTGACAGTGAACTTTGCAGGTTTCAGGGAGTATCCTTTAACAACAGAGGCATGCTCTCCCCTTACCTATCCTTTTTCCCTGCTGCCTGAACTGCAGGCATGGTGTGGACCACCCTGGACCATGTAAGCAGGACAGCACCCTGGGAATGGCAGAGCCACCGCACAGGAGGTAACAGTGCCCCTGCTGACTTTGTGGAACAGAGCTGCTCTTCCAGCTCACTCTGCTACCTCCTACAAGCCACTGTTACCTTGGGATTTTGTCACATGCAGCCTCATATTTATGCTTACAAACTTAATATCTATATTTCATGTCTTCAACCCAGTTTTCTGTTCCTGTGCCAGTGGGAAGGTATTTTATCTTAGTAATCCTGGGTTTCTTCAATGATTAAAAGGAATGATATCAATATCTATCTCATAGAATTATTTTAAGAATTAATTCATGCATGCATTTACTCAACAGATACATAATGAGCACCATGTATCAGTTAATGTACAGTGCGCTGACTTACGATCTGTAGCATTGAAATAAGACACTCTTCCTAACACTCTCTCAAGAGAGGCAACAAAAAGAGATTATCGCCTTATAGAACAATAGTTCTTACAAAAACAAATTAGGCACATTGTGCTATGGAAACACATGTAAGGAGCATCCAGCTCTGCCAGGGTGGGGCATCATGAAGGAGTTCCAGGTGGGGAGTATCTGAGGCAGGATTAGATCAAAGGAGCTGATGTTCAATCAAGAACTCATACACTGTCAGGAGCTTGTACACCATTGGGAGCTACACAAACTGTTTGTTGTCTCTCCTACTTATTCATTCGCTTGATAACATATGTTGGTGCCCTATTTTGTGTGAGGCACCATGCTGAATGCTACACATACAGCAAAGACTAAAATATGGCCTGTGTTCTGCTCGGGGGATGTTCACAGTCAAGGGAGGAAGACAGACATTAAGAGAGAAATTATAAAACACAGCAAGAAGTACTTCAATGGGACCTGGGATGCATCAGTGTAAAAACAGAGCACAGATAAAAATAATAGTAATTAGCTCTTACTGAGCTCTCCCCATGAGCTCAGCACTATGCTAAACACTTTATCCACATATGTGATTTTTAATGATGATAACAATAACACAGAGTTTGAGCCAGGCACTCTTCAAAATGCTTTGCATACATTAATTTAATTATTCTTGACAATAATAGCCCTAAGAGGTAAATAATATTATCTTCATCCTCAGATGAGAAAACTCAAGTACAGAGAGCTTAAATAATTGGTCAATGTTATCTGGCTGATGAGTGGTAAAACCAGGATATGAACTTGGGCTTCAACTCTGCCTTCTCAACCACTCTGCTGGGGCTGCCCTCACAGAGCACTTAATGACACGTGGAAAAAAGGAAAGGCTTTTGGGGAGTTGAAAGCCAATACAACTCTGAGCTAAAGTAGATCAATGATTATTGAGAGGAGACTGTAACTCTCTGAGGGAGACATGACAGGATTTGGCTTATTAGATATTGGTGAGGGGTGGAGGAGAGGCAGAGAGAACTAGGAAGCTGACGAGAGACCTTGGGAGGCACTAGCAAGAAAGAATGGGAAAATATTACTGCCATTAATCAAGAATATGAGAAGAGGACAGATGTAGAGGGAAAGATGAAGAACCTTGTTTTGATCATGCTCCCTTTGAAAGGACTGATGAATATCCAAGAGCAGATTAGGAGCTGGAGCTCAGGGAAGGGGATGAGACCAGAGGTAGACTGGTCAATCATCAGCATGTTGTGGCTGGTCATAGAAGCCATGAGATGAGATCATACATGGAGTGTACGTTTGTGACAAAAATACAAGAGAACCAAGAACAGAGCCAGGAGAAACCCTAATGTTTAAGAGTAGACTGAGTTGGTGAGACAATAATAGAGATGATGTCAGAAAGTTTTCCTCTTCTTATTACCATGAATGCAGAAATAAATTCTGGAACTTTAGCAGCCATCTTATAAACATGAGGCTACAAGAGAAGGAAAAACCAAGAAAATCACAAATATATTGATCCTGACATAATCAGGGCACCAAATCACATTAGAATTTGGCTTTTTTCAGAGTTCTTACTGAGTACTCATTAAACAGTAGAAATTATTCTTAGCTATAAAGTGAGAATAGCTATCACAAAAGGCAATTGTGAAAGCTAAGCCTAGAACAGTGTTTGTTGCATATTCTATGCTTCTTAAGCAGATGTGGCACAAAGATACATGGTGGTAAAATTTTCTTAAGCATTCATCTGATGATCTGGGGGGGAATCAAAGAAAGCAAATGGTTCAATATCTCTAGAGTTGGGGGCCAGCCACAAGGGACAGAGTAAAGAGAACAGGTTAGACAGAGTATATGGTAAAAATATGTTTTTTTTATCATTGGGTTCAAGTTGAGTAGGGGAGAAAGAAGATAAATGCTGCTGGGTGTTGACAGCTTGGGCCTTCCTATCTTGTGGAGAGGTTGAATCTTCAATGAGGACAATCTAAAAGCCAGTAGGTGAAAAGGGATAGAGGAATAGATGTGATCAGATAAAGGGATTGCCATAATTTAATATTTCAGAGGTAAAGTGGTTTCAAATAGTGGCAAGTACAAAAAGGAAAGGTTGTAATGCAATAAGAGTGAAACCTGTTGTCAAAATAATTAATATTAATAGCCAACATTTTATTTTAGACCTTGCCTACCACTTCCCAGGTATTGTTTTGTTCAGGTTGCCATAACAATGCCACAGACTGGGTGGCTTAAACAACAGAAATTTACTTTCTCATGATTCTGGAGGCTAGATCTTCAAGATCCAGGTGTTGGCAGGTTCAACCTCTTCTAAGGCCTCTCTCCTTGGTTTATATATAGCTGCTTTCTTGCTGTGTCTTTACCTGGTCTCCCTTCTACACCTCTGTGTCCTAAAGTCTTCTTTTTATAAGGACAACAGTCATGCTGAATTAGGTCCCACCCTAATTATTTCATTTTACTGAATTAAGATTCTATCCTCAAACACAGTCGCATTCTGAGGTAGTACGGTTTAGAACTTCAACATATCCGTGTGGTAGAGGGAGAGGGAGAAATACAATTTGGACCATAACACGAGCAATGTGCTATTTCTTCTACACCTGAGTGCTAGGTTTCTCTATATACTAGGAGGGATCCAAAGAATACAGAATTTATTTGTAGAGAATTGTGTATTTATTCTTACATGTTTAAACTTCAGTTACCTTCAAACTACTCTCCATTTGATGCAATACACCTATCGAAGCATTTTTTTCTACTGCTCAAAACAGTTTTTGAACTCTTTGATTTTAATGCCTTTTAGTGCTTCTGCCATTGTTTGTTTGTTTGTTTGTTTGTTTCACCTCTTTCACAATGGCAAGACATTTCTCTTTGAGGACTTTTTTTCATCTGGGGAAACAAAAAAAAAGTCACTCTGGGTAAGATCGGGCGAATAGGGAGAGTTGGGGTCATGCCAGTTTTTTTGGTCAAAAACTGCTGAATACTCAGGGTGATGTGGGCAGGTACACTTGTAAATCATCCATTATGAAATGGGAAAATGTGTTAAAAGAGTCTTCTAAAAAATTTACTGAAGCCGAACACAGCCTCTCACAACAACACCAGCTGTTACACTAATACAGATGGGTTCCTGGAACACTCACCTAACAGGGGAAGCCTATACTACAAAGGGCTCACTATCAAGAAGATAATTCCAGTTTTTCTTTTGGGGGAGAACTCATAGCATTTAATCCTCACATAAGCCTTTTGAGGACAAAGGTACTATTTTCAATTTTACACATTAAAAAACCCTTAATACTCAAGAAGTTAAGTAACTTGACCAAGCCTCTTATTTTGGGCGGCTATAACAAAGTATCGTAGAGTGGGTGACTTGCACATCAAGTTATTTCTCATAGTTCTGGGGGCTGGGAAGTCTAAGATCTAGGTACCTGCAGATTCGATGTCTGGTGAGAACCCTGGTTTGCAGATGGCCACTTTCTCACTTCATCCTTACAGGGAAAAGAAAAAGAGAGCTCATGCCTCTTTCTCGCTCTCTTTTTTATCCTCATCTGAGAATTTTTTTTTCATTGCTTCTCGAGAAAGAAACACTGTGAGAGACAAACATCAAATGGTTGCCTCCCATATATTCCCAGACTGGGAACAGAACCTGCAACCCAGGTTTGTGCCCAGACCAGAATTGAACCTGCAACCTTTTAGTTATCAACCAACTGAGCCACACCAGCCAGGGCCCCTCCTCTTTTTATAAAGGCTCTTCCTCTGTTTATCCCATTTTGAGAGCCCCACCCTCATGACCTAATCTAACCTTAATTACTTCCCAAAGGTCCCATCCCCAATACCATCCCACTGGACATTAGAACTTCAACATATGAACTGAGGGTGGGTTCACAAATGTACAGATTACAGCCCCCAAGTACACACTACTGTTATCTAGTCATGCTTGTTTTGGAGCTCGAATCTATCTGATTCCCAACCCCACGCAATTTTTTTCTATTTTGCTTCTTTCTCTAAAATGACATACTACCTTCTTCCAAAATGTATTAGAGGAGGCATCTTACAACTGACATGGGTCAAAATATTTTTATCCCCAAGTTCTGTGCTTGGATAGGTAATAAAAAAAATAGAAAATAGGGACCATCAGTCATCAAAGAAAAGTAATAAAAGTTTTGAAAGAAACCAGTATAGGGAGAAGAACTAAGGGACCCTAAGGAGGGCTATGAATGATGCGTAATCACAGGATGCTGCATTCCTGCTTGCCTGCAGTGTTAGTTTCCTACTGCTGTTATAGCAAATGGCTGCAAATTTACTGCAAATTTACTAAAATTTACTAAAATGCCACAAATATCTGACAGTTTGGGAGATTTAAAGTCTGAACCGAATCTCATGGAACTAAAATCAAGGTGCTGGCAGGTCTGTGTTCCTTCTGGAGGCCCCAGAGAATCCATTTCCTTGAATCTTCCATCTTCAAGAGGCTATATGCATTCCATGGAAAAAGGCACCTTCCTTCTATCTCTAAAATGCAGCACTCCAAGCTCTGTTTATATTATTACATCTTCCTTTTCTCACTGTGACCCTCCTGTGTCCTTTCTTATAAGGACCCTTGTGATTATATTGGACCTACCCAGATAATCCAGGACACTCTTCCCAGGTCAAGACACTTAATTATATTTGCAAAGTCCCTTTTTCTTTTAATTTTTTAAAAAGATGTTATTTATTTATCTTTAGAGGGGAAGGGAAGGAGAGAGGGAGAGAAACATCAATGTATGGTTGCCCTTCGTGGGTCCCCTGCTGGGAACTGGCCTGCAGGGAACCGGCCTGCAACCCAGGCATATGCCCTGACTGGGAATCGAACCGCGATTGTCTGGTTCGCAGGCCCGCACTCAATCCACTGAGCTACAACAGTTAGGGCTGCAAAGTCCCTTTTTCCATTTAAGCAACTTATGCATAGGTTCCCTATGGACATCTAGGGGTGAGAGAAAGCATTGTACAGCCTACCACACTTACTAATTGCTGTCCATTAGTGAATAAACTAGGAGGGAAAGTACCATGGATTATTAAAAAGGGTTGCTGTTCTCAGCATTTAAATACTTTTACAAGAAGAAATTGGGAGTGTAGCACTGATAAACCAGTTGAATAATGTTTCTTTATATGGTAAAGTATGCAGTATATATGGAGTAGTCAATGGGAGCTGATGGTGATTGCTTCGAATAATGAACGTCTCCAAGCATAAGATGTACACCTGTTATTATGTTAATGTTTGGGAGCTTGAAAGCAGAGCACGAATTATGGTCATGATTCACGTTCCTGTGTGAGATGTAAAAGAAGCAATAAAACATTACTATTGTCAAGCATGGGACTTGAATTGTTTCTCCATCCCTTATAGCAAAAGCCATCTTAGGCAAGCATGGTATACTTCCTCATCTGGAGAAAGGAAATAATAATAACTTCCTTGTAGGGTTGCTTGGAACTTAAACAGAGGTGGGGAATGGTGCATGAGAACACATTGTAATGTTACTTTAATTAGACTACCTATGGCTGTGCCCCTAATCACAAGTATTTGGCACCCATTTCCTCCAGACGTTCAGGAGAATTCCCCTTCTTCCACTCCCTTGAAGTTAGAAGGAGCCACATAACCCGCACTAGCCAACCAAATATGACTCTCAAGCTCCCCTTCCCCCGCAGTGGTCGCTGTGGGAGCAGGTCTTGACATCAAGTGCCACAAACATGAAATGCCTGAAATTCTGAACCTGCACATGGAGGCCAATTGCGCTGAAAAGCAGCCCAGTCCCAAAGCAGAATGGATGTGAACCCAAAATAGACTCTTGGTTAGAGCCATGAGAACCCTAGGGGTTGCTTTTGCAAAATCAAATGAGTTTAACCTAACATACTAATACAGAGATAAACCTTTAAAAGTAGGAGAGGCTGCCTCAAACAAATTTTGATGATAAACTGCTTCAGAGGTTTAACACTTTCATGTTAAATATATACTGCAGCAGTATTAATAATGATAGAGCTGCTATTGGTGTTTATTACACTCAAAGCACCACATCAAGCACTTTATATTCTTTGCACGCACCTGTATGGTTTACACTGGTATCTGCAGTGCTAACAACAGTGTAAAAACCCACAGCAGGCACTTAATAAATGTTTGCTGAATTAGCAAATTTCTGTCTTCTATTAGGAAGAGGTTTTAGCATTAAATTTAAAAAAACAAACAAGTTTGATTAAGTAGTCATTGGTAGAAGTTAATGTTAAATGAATAAAATAACTCACTTGATGTAAGCATTCGTTTGCTTTTCAAACTCACTCTCTCATATTAATTGTCATAATCAACCAATGTATTAAATGTTTGCTGTAACTACATTTCCTTCCATCTTTAATGGTTTTCCTATGTGTTTTAAGACTTAAAACAGAGGGCAGAAGAACAAGCAAAAGACAACAGTCATTAAGAGAGAGCAGAGTAAAATCTTTTCTTTTTTAAATTAAGAAACATATCCTAATTTCAAAAGAGCATGTATGATTATTTGTCTAGTTTGAAGAGGTTACATGCCAGGCAAGCTTCAAGTTTCCCAGGAATTCTGGTACCTCTAACGTCTTCCATGTGCCCCATCCTGACAGACTTCCCCTTCTTCTGACATTGTGGTAATCATGCCTTTTTCTCTTAAATTTGTATTTCCTAAATGTGTGCAAGGTCCCTAGGGAATATATATTTTTGCATATTTTTGAACTTCATATTATATATCATATCATACTGGATGTCTTTTTCTGAGTAATTTTATTACACTTAAAAATATGTTTTGGAGATTCATCTGTATTTATGTGTATGGCTGTCATTCAGTCACTTTTGTGACTGTAAAATATATTTTATTACTTATAGGAAAAATTTGACCCATTCAGTTTTTGATGGATTTGGGCATTTCCTTGCTTATATCTGTAATAAGCATTTGTTCTATAGCTATTCTTGTACCTGTGCAAGATTTTCTCTAGGTATTGTTTCAGTTAGGATTTGTCTTAGCCACTAGTGATAGACTCAAAAAATAACAATGTGTTAAACCAGATAAAATGTATTTCTACCTAAGGGAAGTCTGGATGGATGTAGTTCCCAGCTAATAAAGCAGCTCTGTTCTTCCAAGTCCCTGGAGACCCAGAGTCTGTCCAACTCACAGTGCTACTGTTGCTGCTAAGGGGCGGCTCCCATCCTCCCAGTCCAAGATAATGGCATTCTGTATTTCAGTCAGGGAAATAAAGGAACTGTGAAAAACTAGGTACAAAGCACATACATTCCCTGTCAATTAACTTTCTCAGGAAATGCCACACAATATCTCTACTTATACCCCATTGGCCACAAATTATGTGGCCACAACAGAAGGTGAGAAACAAAGTCTATATTCTTGGCAGTCATATGACCAGCTAGAAATTCTATTTCCATGAAGGAAGGAAATAATTGATGCTTGGAAAGAACTAGAAGGCTCCACCACAGGTACATACTTAGCAGTAAAATTGTAGGTGACAGGGTATGTATGTATTTATTGGTGCAAGGCAATGCAAAATTATTCTCCAAGTTGTTTATACCAAAGCGTAGGATTTGAATATATTTATTCATTAAACAAGTGTTTATTGAACACATACTATACACAAGCATTTTTCTAAGAGTTGGGCTATCACAGTGAGCTCACAATCTCATGGAGACAACAAATAAACAGGTAAATAAGTACATGTTACAAGTTGAGGAGTAACGTGAGTAGCAGTGAATTAGAGTAGCAGATAGAGATGGGGAAGGGGTACTAAGTCCTAGTGGTCAAGGAAGATCACTCTCCAGGGCCCCGAAAGAATAAAGTTGAAAGGGTATGAGAGGACTAACTTCAGGTCGTTTTGTGTCTTCCCTTGGCAAATAAGAAGAAACTCCTCTTTTCTAAGAAGTGGCCTTCTTGTTAGTCCATCAAAAAAGCTGAACACCGTGGTACTGATTATTCAAATAATTATTATTCTAGTGAGAACCTCTTACCTCAGTGCAACAGAACTAGAAGTTCAGAGGCCAAGGCCTTTATTTAGCATCTATTCACCAAGAACATCACATTTGGCCCTGACTGCTATGGCTCAGTGGTTGGGCATCACCCCACAAAATGAAAGTTTGTCCGTTTGATTCCTAGTCAGGGCAAATGCCTGGGTTGCAGGCCGGGTCCCTGGTTTGGGGCATGCAGCTGGCAACTGATCAAAGTTCCTTTTGCACATTGATGTTTTTCTCCATCTCTCCCTCCCTTCCCCTCTCACTAAAAAAGTAAATAAAATCTTTTTTTTTTAAAAAAAAGAATATCACATATGCAAAGCATTGTATTGACTAAAGGGGTATTAAAATGCACAGAACAGCGAATTCTGGTGAAGATGGAGGTGTAGTAAACATGCTTCATCTCCTTGCTCAACTACACAAAAAATTACAACTTCACCTCAAAACAATAACTCCCAGAAATATAAGAAAATTGAGCTGTATGGAAGTCCAACAACCAAGGATTAAAAGAAGCCACATTCATCCAGATAGGTGAGAGGGGTGGAGACATGGAGACAGGGCAGAGAGGCACGGAGATGCGGTGTGGCATGAAGAGATAGTGGATCGGGTGGTTCCACATTCACATGTGGTGGGTAAAAATATGAAAGGATACCTTGGGACTGAGGGATCCCAGTCCCAGGCCAGACCACACAGCCCCAGGGTTCCAGTGCCAGAAAGATAAATCCCCATAACTTCTGATTATAAAATCCAGTGGGGATTGAGGTGGCAGAAGAAACTGCCAGATTTTCAGGAGACCCTTCCTAAAGGGCCTGCACAGACTTAGAAATTACACAGACCCACCCCGTCTGGGATTCAGCACTAGGGAAACAGCTGGAAGGGCACCAGTTGCATATGGGGAGTAAATGAATAGATTGGAAAAAGAGTGACTGATGGGCAATTCTCCAGAAGCCAGAGAACAGCAATGTCCCTCTCTGAGCCCTCTCTCAATGGAGAGCTACATAGCCTTGAAGCAGGTTGCCCCTCCCTGGCAATTACCTAAGGCTCTGCCCCACACAATTTACAGGTGCCTTTTCTATAATAGGCCACAGCACTAAGACAGGGAGTCAAAGCAGTTCTACCTAATATAGAGAAACAAACACAGGGAGACTGCCAAATTGAGGAGACAAAGAAATGTGGCCCAAATGAAAGAAGAGAACAAAACCTCAGAAAAAGAATGAAATGAGATGGAGATAACCAACCTATCAGATGTA
The DNA here is from genome assembly GCF_021234435.1 of Artibeus jamaicensis. NCBI lineage: Eukaryota > Metazoa > Chordata > Mammalia > Chiroptera > Phyllostomidae > Artibeus > Artibeus jamaicensis. Next base: position 16,396,813 of record NW_026522025.1, on the reverse strand, counting down.
GAATTCAGAACACTGGTTATCAGATGCTCAAAGAACTCATTGAGTAAAGCAACAAAGTAAAAAGACCCAGGAAGAAATGAAGGTTACATTAAGTGAAATAAAAATCTACAGGGAAACAGTGGAGGGGATGAAGCTTAGAATCAAATCATTGATTTGGGAATGTAAGGAAGAAATAAGCATTCAACCTAAAGAACAAGAAGAAAAAAATTTTTTTAAAGAAGATAGTATAAGGAGCCTCTGGGACATCTCCAAACATACCAACATCTGAATCAGAATGATACCAGATAGAAAAGAGTAAGAGCAAGAAATTGAAAACTTATTTGAAAAAGTAATGAAAGAAAACTGTCCTAATTTGGTGAAGGAAATAGACATATAAGCCCAGGAAGCACAGAGAGAGTCCCAAACAAGTTGGACCCAAAGAGGACCACACCAAGACACATAATAACTAAAATGCCAGAGGTTAAAGGTAAAGAATCTTAAAAGCAGCAAGGGAAAAGCAGAGGGTTACCTACAAAGAAGTTCCCATGAAACTGTCAGCTGATTTCTCAAAATAAGCTCTGCAGCCTAGAAGGGACTGGCAAGAAGTATTCAAAGTGATAAAAAGCAAGGACCTACAGCCTAGATTACTCTCTCCAGCAGAGCTATCATTTAAAATTGAAGGACAGATAAAGTGCTTTCCAGACTAGGTAAAGCTAAAGGAGTTCATCATTACCAAATCATTATTATATGAAATGCTAGAGGGACTTATTTAAGAAAAAGAAGAAGATCAAAATTATGAACATTAAAATGGCAACAAATTCATGATTATGAACAACTGCATCTGAAAAACAAATAAGCAAACAACAAGAACAGAAACAGAATCACAGATATGGATATCATTTACAGGATTATCAGCTGGGAGGGGGAAGAGGGAGAATAGGGGAAAGGTGCAGAGATTAAGCATCACTGGTAGGTACAAAATAAACAAGGGCATGTCAGGAAAAGTATAGGAAATGGAGAAGCCAAAGACCTTACATGCACACTCCGTGGACATGAACTAAGGCTGGAGGGAATGGGGGTACCAGGTGGAGGGGAACAAAGGGGGGAAATTGGGACAACTGTAATAGCATAATCAATAAAAATATATTTTTTAATGCATAGAAAAAGAGTATAAACGCTAACTTAAGAGACACAAAGACAATGTAGTTTCACTGCCAGTAAGGTTGGTATAGGAGGTATGGCGAATGTTAATGTTGTTGCCATTTTAATGTTTGGGTAGCCTGCCCCTACACGTGGAAGGCTGGGGTGTGCACTCTAGGAAGCAAGCCCCAAAATATGCTGAGAAGTCTTCCTGTGATAGAGCAGCCAAGCTGATGACTGATGTCTTTGCTACTGTAGTTATAATTCCACTACCATGAACACAACTGTCCTTGCCTAGGAAAATTATATATGAACCAACACAACTTAAACATTATATAGATTATCTCTCTCTGTCTCTCTTTCTCTCTCAATAGTGTATGAGCTCAATGGTATTATAAAAACACATGTTGCATAGAAAATTCTATTTATAGACCCAAATTTCTCATATCTGACTATTCAATCCTTGAATGCAAAACCTTACTTAATATAACTCAACATCCCTATACCCATGACCCTATCACACTATTTGACCATTTATTATCAACTACACTTTTGCCCCAGTGGTCAAGTAACAGCACGATGCCAATCTACTCACACCTGGCTTCAAGTTGGAGCCTTGTCCTAATTAGGCATCAGCTTCAGACCACTGAGTGAACCAATCACCAACAGCAGGGAAGCCGAAACAAAGCAAGCAGCTGCCATTCAATAAATGAACATCAAAGTAAGTGTAAAAAGGATTCTCTGCATGAACACCAAGGTGGACCCTCTAGGGTGCCTATCCTTGAGGAGAAAAAAAGTCAAGTGGGGTATCAAATCTATACAGAATTATTGTAAAGCAAAACATAAAATGAAGTAGGTGCTATGCAACCTGGTGGTGAATGACAGTTGCTGCTTTTGGTGCCCTATAAAGATGCTTATATGAGCTCCACGGCTTGGACCACCTATTAAACTATTTCTCTACATTACATCCTGCTCCCCCCTCATGCACACCACCTTAGAAGCAATCTTGGTTATATTACATAATTTCATCACCCTAAAATAATCTAAAGACATTAATTCAGGAGATAGAGGAAGGCACTTGGCAAACCCCTTCTCCAGACTGCCAAATTTTTGATATTCAGAGTTCCCTTCACTCCACTTATAAGATACAGGTCTAAGGTTAAATTCCCAGTTTTTAGTTTTTCTGGGTCCTGCAGACTATCACATTGTCAGGGACACACTCTCATTCAAGTGCCATTGTTGTAACCGAGGCATGCAGGCTCTCTCTGCTTAGCCAATTATCATTGTGTCCTGCATTTGTCCCACACTTATCTACATCCAGAATATCCATGAACAACCCATAAAAAGAGAAGATCACTTCCTATGTCTTCTGGAAGCCTTCACACTTCACCAATCCACAGATCTTCATTCTTGCCCAACGCACCTGCATAGAATCCCTGCACTGCAGTAACCAACAGCTGATGCATCTGATAGAATTGGGCATTTAACAATTCTGTGTTAAAATGAGGTGACTTACACTGGCCTTGTTTGAAGTCCTACTGAAGCTACAGGACTACTGAGAAATAACTTAGTAATTCCATTTAAGGTGGGGTGGGTAGGGGGAGAGAGTGTCCAAGAGAGGGTGTCATCTGAGCCATACGCCATAGAGTATGCAGTTGGCCCTCGTACGCAAAAAAAGAGGGCCAGGGTATCCAGGCTGATGGGACAGCATGAGTAGAGGCATATTCATGGAACATAGAAATTGGTGGCAGCACAGATATTATGAAGATGATGGAAGATAAGACTGGGCTGGAGTTAGATTATGGAGAATCTTGATCAAAACCAAGTTAAAAATTTGGCTTCACTCAGTGGACAACAGGAAACCACTAAAAACTGCTATGGGAAATACTTTACCTATCCTTTAGTAAGACAGAGAGACAAACTTGAAAACCAGGTAAAGCTACTGGAGCACTTCAGGTAAAAGAAAGTACAAGAATAAAATGGAGGGAACCAGAGTAAGCAAGTCATTGAGGAAGCTAGGACTTGGCTGCTAATTCTATAATTCTAAATTGAGATATTTTATATAACCTAAGGATAACTAGAAAAGTTATGGGTCTGCCCATGCTTTTATCCAGGGACGGAAAAAGAACTAGGCCTAATGAGTAAATGTATAAAAACACAAGAAAAACAAATAAAACTGATTTATAGTTAAATTCCATGAATCATGCATTTTGAACATACTGATTACCTTAGGGTTTTTCTTATATATTCATCAGGAAACACAGTGTTATCTCTAAGAGCAGTTGAGTATCCTTAATAAATAGGAAGAGTTTCATTGATTTATTCTTCAAATATTTATGGATTGCTTACTACATGCTAAGTGCTCTGTATGTAATGAATACAATATAGTCCTTGGCCTCAAGCTGTTTATAATCTGGGTGATGGAGGGGGTGACGCAAATGAGCCAGTTCCAAAGGAGGGGGTAGCAGTTATGACGTGGGCAAGCAGAGGGTGCCAGTAGAACGCTGAGGGGCAGCTAAGTAAATCCTGAAAGGATTAAGAAGCATCGGCCAGAAAAGTAGGAGGGCAGTGAAGGGAACAATACTCAAGTCAAGAGCAATCTAAACAGAAGCCTTAAGGTGAAAGAAGGCTCAGTGTGTTTAAAGGAAACAAGTCACCTGTATGGTGCAGTATGAGAAAGAGGCAAGGATGGTGGGCACAATGCTATGTCCAGACTGTGCAGCTTCCCAAACCATCCGGGGATTTGGGACCAGGGCAGTGGGAGCGACCAAAACCCTTAAAGCCAGGAAGTGACAGTGATGTGTTTTAGAAAGCTCACGCTGGCTTCAGGGTGGAAGATGGATCAGAGGAGGATGAGGCTGCAGCATGAGTATCTCCCATTCATCATGGGGCCGTTCCTGTCCAGTGTACCTTTCTGCCTGCAGAAACCCACCTCATCCATCAGAATTCAGCCCCTGGGACACCTTCTCTGTGCCTGCCAGCCAGTTACAGTGAACTGCTCCTTCTTCGGCATTTCCACCTTCTGGGTGCATGTACCTCTGTTTCCCTTAATAAGCCCAGTTCTGTAACACCTTCTGGGAAACTGAAATCGTGAGAATGACCTTTGTAAACTGTAGTGTTGTGCAAATGTTTGCGATGTGATGACAGTAGCACTGAAGTTATTTATCTTCCCAGCTAGACCGAAAGACCTCTGAGAACAGCAATTGTGTACTAACTCTCCCAAGGCCCAGGCCTTGGTTTGTGCAAGCCTCATTTCAAATGACCTTTCGTGTTGAAGAGGCACTGAGATATACTCCACCAAAGAGGACTCTGGATCTGGACAGCACTGAGTTTTTATCTTGAGCTCATTTTACCTCTCTAAGCTTTAGCTTCCATATATTTAAGTAGAAATGAAAATAGCTTCCCCCACAAGGTTGTTGAGAATCAGAAGTAACACATAGAAAGTGCCTGGCAAGGTACCTGCTACAAAATAGGGCCTGTATAGTGTGCCCATGCTGGCAAAACCAAGTCCCAATTTAGGAAACGATACGCTAAAGAAACTAATGATGAACAGGAAAAGCTGTGGTGAAAAATCATTTTGTTCAGATAACATTCAACGAACAGGTCTCAGAAAGTCAAACAAGCTCCTCATGGTGACGGTATGTTCACATACAGCTTCTGTGATGATGGAAACATTTTAAATCTGGACTGACCCACGTGTAACCACTAGCCACATGGGACTCCCGAGCACTTGGGATGTGGCTAATATGAACTTTTAACTTTATTTAATTTTAATTGATTTCAATTTAAATAATGACCCACAGTTTGTGGATACCATATTGGACAGTGTGGGCAGGTGCTCTATGCTGAGCTAGACCTTCAAGTGTATGTAAGGGAAGGGAGGAGCTTAGGAAGGATGCGCCGGGTCAGGAAGGGTGGGCAAGGAGATCTGTTTGCAAAGCTATCCAGAAGGATTTAGTCAGTATACAACAGTTATGAGAAGTTATAAAAAGGAAGGGCTAAGTGGCCAGGCAACAAGGTAATAGGGGCTAAGGAGGGCCAATACCACACCTTAGAATATGGACAGACATGAGCATCACCATGTGCAAGAAAGGAAAAGCCAGACCCAGCGTCCTGTGCTGAGTGCAGGCCCCAGCTGGGCCCCATCTATGGTGTCCCTGCAAATGAATTGCGTCAACAGGTTGGACAGTTTGATGTGTCAGGATCTTATGATCTTGCTTCATGACCTTTGGCTGAAACCTAGGTTTTACTCCAAAGAGAATGCAGTTCTGAGAAGTGATGAGCAACTATCAGAGAGACTGCAGGGGAGAGATTAAATGCTGGAGTAGCATTCTGAATTCCAGAGAAGGAACTCCTACTCTGAGTTATCTCTACTCACAACTTCATAAGTGAATTTCATGACAGAACGAGAGAGGAAAGGGGCTGTGAATACCTGCCTTGCTCTCCGGCCAGCAGCTGCACAACTGTCTAGTACATTCCAGGTCACCATGGAGACAGTCCTACAGAGGGTTACCTTCCTCTTCCTTTATAGGACCATCAAACAAGCCAGAGGAGGAATTGAGCCGATCCCACACTACTGGCCATGTAGAGGAGGGGCAGGCAAGCCAGAGACTGAGAGGGAAGAGGGGAAAGAGTAGGACAAAACAAGGCCCTCATGAGGCAGCAGTTTCATTGTGGTGGCATCTGAAATATCTCAAAATTCAGAGGAGTCAATAGAACATAACTCTATAGAACCTACACCCACCCCCTCTTCTCATTTTTCTTCCTGAGTGATATAACCAGCAAATTAAACTTGCATGTGAAAGTTTAGTTCAATTCAACTAATGTGCATTGAGTATCAATTATTAGCCAGGCCCTGAGGGGATGGGTTCAAAATTAGGCAAAATCCCAGCCTTCCAGGAAGGAGTGGGGAAGAGTATAATCATTGTCAGAAAGGAGTGGACTAAATGCAGCAGGAGCAAAGAGGGAGGGATTCCAACAGCTATTCAGGGAAGTCTGCAGAGAAGGCAGAGTCTGCAGTTGTGCCTGGAAGATAAGACAAATCTCTACTAGTTTAAAAAAATTAATCAATCCAGAATATTCTTAGAAGAGAGATTAAGTGAATAAAGGCCCAGGGACATGGAGGTGTAGCTGATGACCTGGGACAGAATAATGCTGGTGGCTGTGTTGTAGGTGAGGACAGTGTGTGAGAGGAAAAGGGAATAATGGGGAATGGGACAGCAAACATTGATTATGGACAGACCTGGGAGGCATTTTAGATGACATGCCAAGTTCCTGAAACATCAGGCGAAAGGGAGCGAGTGGGGAGCCAGTGAAGAGCTTTGTGCAAAGGGGTAACATTCATTTACATTTCCTTTCAACAAACTTTACTGAGGACAAATATTCATAAAGGTGAAAGACCTAGACACTTTCATCCAGTTCTCAGGGTGTAAATGATAAAATTCAGTCTTTTGAGAGAACTCTGGGGTGGTAGTGGATGCAGAGGTAGGTGTGGAACACTGAGGGATGCCTTCAGCAAGGAGACACGTTAGGAAGCAGCTGATGGTGAGGGTCCAACCTTCGGAGCTGTGAAGGCAGCAGAACAAAGACAGGGTGAAGTGGGAGATACGCAGCTGGCCAAGCCACTGAGGCTCAGGATGGGGCTGGGAGGAGGCACTGCAAGGAGAAGCTGTATGAGGAGATAGGAGGTGCACAAAGGGAATTTCTCAGTCTGTGTGAGGGAAATGAAAGGATCAACTATTCTCTCGCCTGTGCACCCAATAAAGTGAATTGAAAAAAATAGTAAATTGAACCCCAGAGCAGCCATCTACAGACAGTAAATATTAATTGCCATCCCAGAGAAGACCATCCGTCATCTTACCCACCTGTCCCAATAGCTCTGGATCTAAATGCATTTGCGCACGTGTGCAACATGCACACGTGTGACAGAAATATACCTAAACTCTTACTTGATTTCTCTTACTAACCATTCTCAAATTGCTATCATCTAGGGGGAGTCATTCAATATTCCCTAAGGCAATGTGCTGAGGGAGAAGTTACCAGCGCAGGATAACCAATACCATAGTATGCCACTGTAAATTCAAGGTGAGCTTTGCTTGGGGGTTGCTAAATTTACCCAATGAAGGCTGAAGAAAAAAGAGCACCAGAAAATCAGAACGCTAAAAACAGTTAAATTTTTTTTTGAATTTGGTATTCTATGGTTCAATAAAAAAAAATGTCTGGACACTACCAAGGAAGTGAAAAAATGACCCATAAAATGTGAGAAAATATTTATAAAATATGTATCTAGTAAAGATCTAGTATTGAGAATATATAAAGAACTCTTATAACTCAACAAAATAGAGATAAATAATCTGATTTAAATTTTAGTAAAGAATTCAATAGACATTTCTTCAAAGAAGATATTTATAAGTAATCAATAATCATGAAAACATATTTAATGTTGTTAGTGATTAGGGAGATGCAAATCCAAACCAGGTGAAATGCCATTTCACACTCACTATAATGGCTATAATAAAAAACACAGACAATAACAAGTGCTGGTGAGGCTATGGAAAAACCGGAACCTTCATACATTGCTGATGAGAATGTAAAATGGTACAGCTACTTTTGGAAAGCAGTTTGGCAGTACATTAAAATGTTAAACATAGAGTTACCATATGACCCAGCAATTCTACCCCTAGGAATACGCCAAGGGAATTAAAAAAGTATATGAACACAAAAATTTGTGCATGAGTGTTCATAGCAGTATTATTCATAACACCTGAGAAGTAGAAATAATGCAAATGTCCATCAACTGATGAATGGAGTAAAAATGCAGTGTATCCATTCAATGGAATATTACTCAGCCACAAAAAGGAATGCAGTACTGATACATGCTGCAACATGCTTGGACCTTGAAAACATTATGCTAAGTAAAAGAAGCCAAACACAAAAAGCCACATTTGACATGATTCTATTTATATAAAATGTCAAAAATAAGTAAATCCATAGAGACAGAAATTAGGAGGTTGGCTGCCAGGGGCTGCAGGAAGGGAGTGGATGGAGAATGACTGCTAATGGACCCGTGAGTTCTGATTGGGGTGATAAAAATGTTCTGGAACTAGGTGGGTAGTGGTGGTGATGGCTGTACAAACTTATGAAGATACTTAAAATTACTAAATCATACACTTTAAAAGAGCAATTTTATAGTAAGTGAATCATATTTCATTTTTGAAAAATCAGTTGACTTCTTGGTCTAGTAGTCAAGATGTCTTTCTGAAGGTAATGTGTCTTTCTCGCTCACTGCTTTTAACATAGTGTCCCTAGTAGTGCATGGCTTTTAAACTTAACCTACTCTGAATTCACTGGTCTTTGAAATTTGAGAATTAGTCTTTCACAAATCCTGGAGTCTTCAAAACATTTCCCATCTTCCATTATCCCTGTTTTCTATTTTGGGGTTCTAGTTACACTCATGATAGATCTTTTCACTCTCTTTTCCATATCTTTTATCTTATTTTTCATACTTTTAATTTCTTTGTCTCTATTTGCTGCATACTGGCTGATTTTGTACAGTTTCTTTTCCAGTTCTTGATCAATACCTAACCAGCTGTTAAGTCATCAATTTAAGTGTTTGATGTAGTTCATTATTACCACCCAGGTAGTGAGAATTCAGTCTAAACGAGGCCATAGTGTGCTTATGAATGTCCATGTGAGTATTTTCCCTGCTAATAAGCATCTAAGCTAAAAGAAAAAAAAAAGTAGGCAGTTTTCCCATTTGTCCCCTGATGGGAAACAGGTGAATGTTTTCATATTTGTACATGAGCAAAAATTCCTGGCAAAGTATAAATGAGTGGCAAACACTAATTAAAGATAGTGTATAACCTTAGAGAGATTTGCAAGTTTATCTCCCTTGAATTACTTCTCTATATTTTGAAGTGTCATAAATACCTGGGGACCTTCCCCTTCTCTTTCTAGAAGGGATGTGTTTACATCAGAGAGCAGATCTTTCTCTCTCTGCAGAGAGGCAAAGGGGGTGGCTCCTGTGCAGTAGTTCCTACATAAACTCTGGGACTCACAATTTCAGGGTTCCCCTCCTGTAAGATAGACTCCATCCAGACACGCAGGGTGAATACAGCCTAGGGAGCCAGCACTGTTAGTGCTTTGATCTTTGATCCAGAAACCTGGGGTTTGCTATCAAGATTAAATAACTAGAGATAGATACAAAAACTCATCGCCCAGAAAGTGGGCAGGGGTGAGAGGTAGATCTACTCTATGGTCCCACTTACATCAGTGGGGCAGAATGTTGAAGTCCCAGTTTCCACCATGGGCTCTGCTATTGTACTTACCCATTTGGGCTTTTTCTATTTTTCTCTTTGCCCTCAGAGGCTCTGAACGGGAAGCTCAGGATCACCATGTGTGATGTATCCCCTCAGGGTAAAACTATTTCATGCCCAAAGTTCAGTCTGAGTTCCTGATATCACTTTGCTTTTTATTATTTAGTTAGTTTTTTTACAAATGCATTGCTACACAGAGGTGGGCAAAAGTGGGTCTACAGTTGTGACTTCATGAAACAGAGTTTATTTCTGTATTAGTATTACTTAATTATTGCATTATTTTCCATGGGAACAACTGTAAACCTACTTTTGCCCACCCCATTTTAATCCAAGTGTCATAAACTGTACATATTTGACCAATTTTAACAGTACACACTAGTGAAACCATCACTATAATCAAGGTAATGAACATTTTCATCAGGCCCGAATTTTCTCCTGCCTCTTTGTAACACATCCCTTCACCTGCTCTCCAGGAAACCACCTTCGATCACTATACGTCACTATTGCTGTGGATCTACTTTCTATTACCAAAGACTCACTTGCATTGACTAGAATTTTATAGAAATTAAATCATCCAGTATGTACTCTCTTTTGCCTGACTCCTTTCACTCAGTGTAATGGTCTTGGAATTAATCCATTTTCACTTTTTTTCATACTTGAGTTTTTCTACTGCAAGTATCTTCTATGTTGTTTCTAGCACGTGCTTGCACTTAATTTTAAAAAGTATTTTATCCAGACTTTTCACTTGTTTTTTGGGGGGAAGGTCAGTCAGATATCTAGTTTGTCATACTTCCAGAAAGAAATATTTCTTTTTTAAATAAATATTTCATTTTAATGTCCCACTAAATCACATCTTCTGAGACCTCCTGATAGCCATTGTTGGGGAGTGCATGGATCATGCCTATCAGATCCACTCCCGATCTTCCTAAGGATTTCATTTCTTTTGCTATATTATACCCTTTTATGCAAGCATACATTTCAGCTTCTTTAGGTAGCAGAAGGCTCCCTAAAGAAGGACTTTATTTTGGGAGCTACAGGGTAGTTGGAGGCAGGTTTTAGTCTTCTCCAAGATCTCTATCTGCCCTTTACACTTGAATGTGAACAATTGGTATTTTTTTTTCAGTCTTATGTAGTGCCAGGCAAATGCAGTTTGCCACATATCCTTTCCCTTCAAATTTGATTATGCCTCATACTTTCCTCCCACCTTGACATTCTAAATTACATTTCTATGTAGGAGAAAGTTATGAGGCCATTTAACAAAGAATCAATGTGTATTGGGTCAGCACACAAGATCCAGGACACTAAACAAGCTAAGGACATTAGAAGGGGACTCAGAAATCTCAGAAGGCAGTGGCTACCTCCAAGGCAATAGAATGGCTATAAATACAGCAATTCCTATGAAATAGCAGTCCTAAAAGTTATCCCATGCTTTATACCCTTGCCACCTCCCAACATGTTTAAGCAGATAAAACAATGTTAAAATGAAACCCATGGCATCTCAAGGTAGGAAAAGAAATTGAAGACATCCTATGTCAAACTGTCTCCCACTATTTGTGTTATTCCGCCCAAGTCTTAACATACAGTAATTACTTAACAAAAACTTACAAATTTGGGTGACCTATTTAAGGATAAATACTTCAAGTGCTGAAGAGATGTTCCTTCTTTAAAGTTGAAGTTGTAGACTTGGCAAATGCTTGCTAAATATTTGCCAAATTTGATCCAAACTCAAAATAAAATAATTTCATAGTTCAAGGACTTCTGGCCAAGATGGAGGCATAGTAGACACACTGTGCCTCCTTGCATAACCAAAATAAGAACGACAACAATTTAGAAACAAAATAACAACCAGAACTGACAGAAAATTGAACTGTATGGAAGTTGACAACTAAGGAGATAAAATAGACACACTCGTCCAAATCAGTAGGCAGGGCGGAGTCGGGCAGCCAGGTGGAGAGGGGTCAAGGCACAAAAAGTGGTGGCACTGGGAACACAAGGCACCCAGGCACACAAGAGAGCAGAGGGAAGACCCTGGGCACACAGGCAGTAGCTGGCAGACCCTGGGCATGGTGTGGCAATGGGCAGACCCAGCAAGGCAGCAACTGTGAAGCGAGGCACTGTGCACAAGGTCGCCAGTGGGCCAGGTGGCCCCACATTCATATGCAGATAAACCAGGTGAAACTGGGGAGTGAGACAGACTGTGCAACCCAGGATTCCAGTGCAGGGAAATAAAGGCTCAAAACACCAATTGAAAACACCTGTGGGGGTTGAGGTGCTGAGAGAGACTCCCAGCCTCACAGGAGAGTCCTTTAAAGAGACCCACAGGGTCCTAGAATTTACACAAGCTCATCCACATGAGACTCAGCACCAAAAAGGCCCAGTTTTCTTGAGGGAAGTGTTGGAAGCGACTGAAATCCAACAGAGAGCGGAGCAAGTGCCATTGTTCCCTCTCGGGTTGCACCCACACACACAGCTTCACAACCCAGTGACTGGGTTGACCCTCCCTGGTGAACACCTAAGGCTCTGCCCCTCATATGTAACAGGTGTGACAAGACAAAAAAATGGCCCAAATGGAAGAACAGATCAAATCTCCACAGTAAATACAACTAAGTGACAAAGAGATAGCTAACCTGTCAGATGCACAGTTCAAAACACTGGTGATCAGGATGCTCACAGAATTGGTTAAATTTGGTTGCAAATTAGAGGAAAAAGTGAAGGCTATGCTAAGTGAAATGAAGGAAAATGCACAGGGAACCAATAGTGATGGGAAGAAAACTGGGACTCAAATCAATGGAGTAGACCAGAAGGAAGAAAGAAACAACCAAATAGAAAAGAATGAAGGAACAAGAATTTAAAAAATGAGGAGAAGCTTAGGAACCTCCAGGACATCTTTAAACATCCCAACATCTGAATTATAGGGGTACCAGATGGGAAGAAGAGCCACAAGTGGAAGACTTATTTGAACAAATAATAAAGGAGAACTTCCCCAATCTGGCAAAGGAAATAAACATCCAGAAAGTCCAGGAAGCATAGAGAGTCTCAAAGAAAGTGGACCCAAAGAGGAACAAACCAAGGCATATCATAATTACATTACCCAAGATTAAAATGAAGGCAAGAATTCTAGAAGCGGCAAGAGATAAGGGGACAGTCACCTACAAAGGAGTTCCCATTAGACTGTCAGCTGATTTCTCAAAAGAGACCTAGCAGGCAAGAAGGGGCTGGAAAGAAGTATTTCAAGTCATGAAAGGCAAGGACCTATATCCAAGATTGCTCTATCCAGCAAAGCTTTCATTGAGAATGGAAGGGCAGATAAAGTGCTTCTCAGATAAAGTCAAGTTCAAGGAGTTCATCATCACTAAGCCCTTACTATATGAAATGTTAAATAGATTTATCTAAGAAAAATAAGATAAAAAATGTGAACAGTGAAAGTACAGCAAACTCACAGCTATTAACAACCATACCTAAAACAAAAGCAAACTAAGTGGACAGTTGAAACAGGAGCGGAGCCATAGAAATGAAAATCACATGGAGGGTTAGCAATAAGGGAGTGGGAGGAGGAGAGAGGGAGAGAAGGTACAGAGAGTAAGTAGCATAGACAGTGGGGAGAAAATAGACAGGGGGAGGGCAAGAGTAGTGTAGAAAATGTCCAAGCTAAAGAACTTATGACACATGGACATGAACTAAAGGGGGGAATGTGGTGGGAGGGGGTGTGCAGGGTGGAGGGGAATGAACAGGAGAAATAGGATAACTATAGTGGCATAATCAATAAAATATCTGTAAAAGTTCTAAAAACATGTCCACTGGATTTACTAGAGAGGACATGAAGACTTTTGTCAATAACGTTCTGAAGTATGAAGTCCTGACTAAGTGTCTAACTGTTCCCCGGTGCCTGGCACTCAGAGGCTTCCCAGGATGTGGCATTTGCAGTGCTAAAACCAGGAGAGTTCTGGGAAAAGCAAGAGGAACTGATCACCCTAGATAATGTTGTATTAGCCAGAATGCTTTTGGTTGCAAGTTATAGAAAATCCCAGGTGCACAGGCTTAAACTATAAATAAAGGATTTAAGGCAGCACTAGAGCAGTTTAATTCAAAAATTAACCAACCTCAAGTTCTTTCTAACTTCTCATTCATTTATCCTCATCTGGCTGCCCTGTGTTTCCTAAGAATGGTTGTTACCCTGACAAGGCTTAATGGAGAAAGAGGGATGGTTGCCTCTCTCTCTCTCTCTGATTAGACTTCATTTTTTTAGAGTAGTTTTAGGTTCACAGTAAAATTGTGCAGAAAGGACAGACTTCCCAAATAGCTTCTTCCCCCACACATGCCCCTCCCCAACTGTTAGCATCTGTATCGAAGGGGTATATGTGTTACAATTGATGAATCAACATTGTCACACTGTTATCACCCACAGTCTACAGTTTACATTAAGATTCCCTCTTGGCGGAGTACATGCTATGGGTTTTGACAAATGTGCAATATAATGACATGTATCTACCATACATGCAAAATACAGAATATTTTCACTGCCCTAAAAATCCTCTGTGCCCCACCTACTCATTACGGCCTTTCCTCTAACTCCTGGCAACTACTGATCTCTTTACCGTCCCCATAGTTCTGCTTTTTTCCAGAATGTGATGATAGGTATCATACAGTATGTGGCCTTTTCAGATAGGTATCTCTTTTTACGACCAAGAAAATCTTGACCACATACCTCCAGGAGATCTCTGTTCACATCTCATCGAGTAGAGCTGAGTCCCATGGCTGCTCCTAACCAAACCCATCAGGGGCTGGTCACACAAATCACAGAAACACAGTTTTGGTGATGATGGGATTGTGAACTGGTCTCCCCCATGCCTCTAGAAATAATGTCTGTGAAGACTGCCCTTAGGGTGTTTTTCCTTTATTTTAAAGGCGCTTGAAATTATAAGCTCATCATCCATCTTATGCTGTCATTTCTCCAAAGTTTGTAACACTGCACAGCTGGTTTTGTTATAGTCATTGAGCAGATGAACATAAACACAGTGCCCAAGTGACTCATGAAGCAACAGGAGGCCAGCCATCAGCTGGCGTCTGGCTCTGGTTCTACATGCCGGTCTTGTGCTCTGTAATGGTCGCCTGGGGCGCCTGTGTGCTCCTGGACCACAGCATTCCGAATCCTGAAAGACAAGCATTACTAAAAAGCTTAGATAGAAGGTGTACCTATTTAAAGGTGCTTTAGATACTGGTATACAAAGGTGTGCTCGTAATTATTTTTTCACTTGCTTGTGTCTAAGTTTCTGCTAAAATGTAAACTCAGAGAATCCCTCCCCAACCATGCTATCTAAAATAGCACCCTCTGTGACTCTCTGTGAAACTTTATCCTGCTTCTTTATTGTTAAAGCCCTTCTTTTCAGGTGACATAACATTATGTTGTTTCGTTTGTTATCTATCTACCCTCTAGACTGAGGGAAAAGACAGTGTTTTGTTTACTGCTGATTTCACAGAACCTAGTATGTGTTCAATAAATATGTGTTGAGCGGGAAATGGGGTCACCAAGGCTGACTTAAACTAGTCAGGAATTTCCTCCCGACCCATTCAAGGAAAGGATTAAACACCAAAATAAAATGCAAACCCCATTTGCCAGGAAGGTGAGAGAAGACTTTTGAGTGGAAAATCGGTATCTTTGTGAGTCAGAATGAGGTGGTTGCCTCTGGAGCTTCCTGGTTCTAAATAGTCTGTGGCCCCTCCATCTTAATTGGGCTTAAAATAACTCTTGGCATTGAGGGAACTACGCCCCCCATGGTCCAACCCATGCAAACCCTCCTTCTAAGTACCTGGCCCACATGGCTGCCATTTAATAATCTTCTTCTCATTTAATTTAAGGCATTTTCCAGTTGGTCATGAAGTTGGTGAGAAGGAAGCAGGACCATGACTCAGACAAACATCATAAATGTGCCTTGTAGTTGTTTGAAAAAACAATAAGTAGATTTTTCTTGCCTGGGTTTCCTGTGCAAAGGCATCCATTCAAATGGAAGAGTGGGTTGAGACATCAGTATTATTATCAACAACAAAAATGATAGTAATTATTCATTACACTGATTTACCACCACACGTTTTTCAAAGACAGACCATCTCTATTCTCTCATTTCTGGGTTGTAACCATTGGTAAGGTAACAAGGAAATCAGGGCAGGGTGCTTTTCTTCCATTTAAAGATGAGGAGACTGAGATGCAGCTTCCCTCCCTCCAAAGTAACGTGTTCACATAGTGAATAAGTGACAGAGCTTGGATCTGAACCCAGGTTTTTTGGCCACAGTGTCTATTCTCTCCACAGTACCCCTATTGATAGTCTCTTTTTATCTGCCTCTGCTGGACAATTAAATTATTATTTTTTTAAAATATATTTTATTGATTATGCTATTACAGTTGTCTCATTTCCCCCCCTTCATTCCCCTCCACCCTGCACACCCTCTCCCACCCACATTCCCCCCTTTAGTTCATGTCCATGTGTAATAAGTTCTTTAGCTTCTACATTTCCCACACTATTCTTGCCCTCGCCCTGTGTTGTAGACCGCTCTGCCTGATTTTAGGAATTGTATCTCTACCCCTTGTGGCTAAGGGCGAGAGATGACCTTTGGAATGCCAGCCTCAGGAGAAAAAGCCTGTCTCTGGTAGCAAACACTGCCTCTGTTCCTCTCCCTGCCCCCAAAGCTTGGTTAGAAGTCAATGATGGGTAAGACCCCTCACAGTGGGGGGCAACCTAAGCCAGACTCGATCACTTGGGAGGCCTTCATGGAAGGACTCAGGGGCTGCAACAAAGAACAATGGACTCTCTTCCCCAGCTTTGACAAAGCCCAAGTCCCCACGTTCTCTGGGAGAAGTACTTCCTGGCTCTCATCCCCTTAAGCCTGAATACCTGTTGGGGAGAGGTGCAGCTCCTTGCCTTGCTAGAGTGTGTCTGGGAAAAATCTGGCATCACAAAGACTTGCTGATAAACCTGTGAAATCTGCTCTGCTAGGAGTGCTTTCATTCATATGATAAGGGTCTGAGAGGAAATGGGTATGTCTCCCAAAGTTTCTGCAACCCCCTTTCCTGACAGACACTGACTCAGACTCTAAAGCCCTTAGATATCTTTGAAGTGTTATCTACTGTTTGATCCTTGCCACCCTGTATTCTTTTGTATTACAACCCAATAAAAGGCTATGAAAGAGGGCGCTCGGGGAATTTGTCTCCCCTGAGAAACAGCACACTCCTTCTCCCTAAGCAGATCTCATCATGTCTCGGTTATTATTCATTCACTTGTGTCCGTGGCACCAGAGGGACTCGTGAAGAAGTCGCTCCCACACCCCTGTCTATTTTCTCCCCACCATCTATGCTACTTATTCTCTGTACCTTCTCCCCCTCTCTCCTCCTCCCACTCCCCTGTTGCTAATCTTCCATATGATCTCTGTTACTGTGGTTCTGTTCCTGTTCTAGTTGTTTCCTTAGTTTGCTTTTGTTTTAGTTTTAGGTGGGGTTGTTAATAATTGTGAGTTTGCTGTCATTTTTACTACCCATGTTTTTTATCTCATTTTTCTTAGATAAATCCCTTTAACATTTCATAAAATAAGGGCTTGGTGATGATGAACTCCTTGAATTTGACATTATCTGAGAAGCACTTTATCTGTCTTCCATTCTAAATGAAAGCTTTGCTGGATAGAGCAATCTTGGATGTAGGTTCTTGCCTTTCATGACTTGGAATACTTTTCCCAGCCCCTTCTTGCCTGCAAGGTCTATTTTGAGAAATCAGCTGACAGTCTGATGGGAACTCCTTTGTAGGTGAGTGTCTTTTGATCTCTTGCTGCTTCTAGGATTCTCTCCTTCATTTTTATCTTGGCTGTGAGGCTTTAATTTGTTCTTCAGTTTGAGCCATAATTTCTTGGTCTCATCGCACCTGTTACATGTGAGGGGCGGGGCCTTAGGTGTTCACCAGGGTGGGGCAACCCAGTTGCTGGGTTGTGACACTTATGTGGGGGCGAAGTCAGAGAGGGAACAATGGTGTCTGCTTCACTCATATTTCAGTTCCTTCCACCACTTCCCACAAGCAAATTGGGCCCTTCTGGTGCTGGTTCCTGGGTGGGTGGTCTTGTGTATGTTCGAGGACCCTGTGGGTCTCTCCAACAAACTCTCCTGTGTTGCTGGGAGTCTCTCTCAGCACCTCGACCCCCAAAAGTTTTTTCAATCAGTGCTTTTAGGCTTTATTTCCCATTGCTGGGCCCTGGGTTGCATGGTCTGTCTCGCTGCCCATTTGCCTGGTTTATCTGCGAACAAATGTGGGACCTCGGTCAGCCAGCCACCTTGCGCACCTCACTGGGTCTGCTCATTTCCTTCCTGTGCCCGGATTCGCCAGCCACCTCTTTTTCCTGCTGGGATCCCTCTCCACCAGCCACCAACTCTGCCCCTCTTACTGGTCTGGATGAATGGTTGTCGGACTTTCAGACAGTTAAATTTTCTGTCCTGGTTGTGTTTTTGTTTCTAAATCTTTGTTGTCCTTAATTTTGGTTGTGTGAGGAGGCACAATATTTCCACCTATGCCTCCATCTTGGTCGGAAGTGGTCAGTGAACATTTTTAAAACATTGTCTTATTCGAGGTTTCTGAATTTTGACACTGTTTTCCACTCCTTCCTAACTCAACAGGCACATGTTGTATAGGAGAAGTTTAAGCGTAGTGTCAAGATTAATTGGGGTGAAGAAAAATAATACGCCCTTGGGGTTGTAGAGGGCAAACAGGTTGTAGTAGCAACTGCTGTGAGATCCTTATAACCCTCCACGTATTTTCTTGGTTTGGGGGAATGAGTGGCCTTTTTTTCAAACTGTCCAACCTACTTCCTGGTTTTTTTTTTGGGGGGGGGGGCTTGTTCTGGGCCCTCTTCCTAACCAATCCCTTTCCTGGACCTTCCAGGGTTCATGACCTTATTCAAACTGATCATTTTCCCACAATTTTTAAGCTAGACTCTGCCTCTCTATGTCACTGTTTTGGTTTCTACTGCACAAGTGCTTACCTTCCCCTCCATCATCTTAGTTTCTACTGGGCATTTGCCTAGAAAAGAATCCCCCCCCCCCGTTTTATATCTCCCCCTCAGTAATCCCAGCCACCAGGCAGCTGTTCCCCAAGGAGGCTGGGGAGTGACTTCTTCCGGCTGTTCTGGGATTTCTCAGGGATTAAGTCCCTTTGGCAGAGGATATACTGGACCCTTGGGGAGCCTGTGAATGTTATGGCCTCCTAGTAAATCAGGCTTAATGTCTGATTCAGCTATCTAGTTTGTTAGGCTTAATGTCTGATTCTTTTTGCTCCCCTTCTTAACTAACTAGCTACCTCCATTAACACTATGACTCAACTGTATTATGATTCTCCTTCCGCAACCTGGTCATTCCTTTCCAGAGGCTCCTCTCTTTCTTTTCTCTCTTAAATATAGTTTTTCTAAGTTTGGGTTCTTAATCTGCTTTATTTCTGACTGATCCTCACAGGCTCCCAAGGCAATCTCATTCACCCTCTGACTTTACTTCCCATTTTTATGACTGCAATTCACCCAAGTTTATCTTAGAACCTCTCATGAGTCCCAAACCCCTGCAGTTAACTCTTCTGGATGCTCAAATCAAGACTGGGTGTACAGAAGCTATGTACACTTTCCTTTCTAGACCCTGTACAAGACACCTGACAACTAAGAAAATGAGAACTACAGCTATTTTTTATATAAATATACACAATGGGGAGCTCTTCACTTTAATTTTAAAAACAAATAAATAAAATAATCACTTTCATCCTTTCTACCCAACTAGTGGCATCAATACGTGTGGCTACAGCATTTACTTGGATGAGTCATTCCACACTCTGGACTTTCAATTCCAATAACATTTTTTCCCACCACTTCAGGCATGCACTCCATATTTCCTGCTCCTTCTCATCATCAGAAAATGATTAAATTTACTAGAAAATAAAACACATGTTTTAAATTTCTTTCTTTTTTTAAGATTTCATTTATTTATTTTTAGAGGGGATGGAGGGAAGGAGAAAAAGATTGATGTGAGAGAGAAACATTGATCAGTTGCCTCTTGTATGCTCTCTGACCAGGGACTGAACCTGCCACCCAGGCATGTGCCCTGACTGGGAATCAAATTGGCAACCCTCAGCTTTACAGGACAGTGCCCAACCAACTGAGCCACACCAGTCAGGACTGAGTTTCTTTTCTTAAAGAAGGACCCCCAAATTGTATAAGCTACAGGTCCCACAAAACCAAGTCTACTTCTGCCAATTGTTGAGTATTTTGAATATTACCTGTGGCTGTCATCCAAGCAGTTGGACATTGCTGTGTGATATACCCATCACATCTACCCATGGCTAGTATGACCTGGTCCCTGCCCATGTCCCCATCTGCATCTGCTCATCTACCATGGTCCTCTTCACTCTACCCTTGGCCACAGTGGTCTTCCTCTATTTCTGGGATCATGCCAAGTTTGTCCCCTTTACATCCTTCATACATTCATTCTCTCTGCTTGAAATGCTCCTCTCTCACTTACCCATCAATTCTCTACTCCTGACCACCCTTACTAAAGCAGGTGCCCCTGAGAATCACTCTTTTCTCAGCCCTTCCTTCAAAACACTGCAAGATTAGATTTTATTCTATTTTTGTTAATTTGCTTTTTGTCCATATCCTCCATGCAACTATAGTCTCCACAAGTACAAGGACGGGATCTGTTTGTTCACTGCTGTGTCCCCAGCACCTGCCACATAAATAATTTGAACTAATTATGAATGACACGGACTATCTGGGGTTGTTAGTGAGTGTCTATAGCTGAAGGAACAGTCTGTCGTGACCAGTAAAGGTGATAGAATGTCCTTTCTGTGAGAAGTCACCATCAGACTACTCTCAGCTCCTTCTGTGGCTAGGAATTGAACTGTTTTCCCAGTCACATGGTCTCTTGCAGGCTGGTTTTCCAGATTCCTGCAGAGCTCTGAACATTTCCAAAGCTTCTGCAGGGAAGCACAACAGTTTCCTGGTGCTCTAGACAAGCCACAGTACTCATTGTCTTTTGTTATAGCAGGAATGAGGCCTCCCTTTTGGGCACTTGGTTGCCTCCTTCTTTGCCTGCAACTTCTCATAGCTCTCTCCATTTGGTCAGTATCTCTGGGCTCTGACAACTGTTCTCTATATTAGGAGATGGCTCAGGGAAAAGGATGTCCCCAACATGGCCACCATGAGTTATAAGTTGGAAACTATTGAACATAGCATGCAAAATTATACAAATGTTCATGCATATTCATATAAATGGTAATTGTATGAAATTTATGTTCTGACTGCCTGGGCCTGGAAACATGGTGACTTTAATCAATGATTTCCTGAGGGAGGTAATGTTGACAACTTGCCTGGGATGTGAGGGATTCCAGGTGTGTTTGTGAAGAAAATGATCTGTAAGAAAAGCTGTTTTTTATTCCCACCATCAATTACTATTAACAAACATCTCCTGAACCCTTTCATGAACAGGGCACTGTATTAGTCACTATTACCTGCCTTTCCTGCCTACTCTCATCATTTCCACTGGCACAATGTACATTTTCAAAACATTTTAAAATGAGATAATGTGCATTAACTCATGCAATTTACAAATTAACTCTAAAGTAAGAGAAAAGAGGTAATAATATGCCCCTTTTATGGATGAGGAAACTGAGGACATTCAGAAGCAACAAGCACTACAAGAAAGCATATGATATGCACCAATGCCTATGCCTACACTACCTAGATACCTAATGAGGTACTGGCAGCACAGTGTAGACAAAAAGGCAGGCCTAGGCTTCCAAACATCTGCGTCTGGCCCCATCTATTCCCCAAACTAGCTCGTGATGCTTTACGAACCTTTCAGGGGTGTCCAACCCCTGGCCCGCAGGCAGCATGCGGCGCAGGATGGCTGCAAATGTGGCTCAACACAAAATCATAAATTTACTTAAAACAGAATGAGATGTTTGTGTGTGTGATTATGTGTCGCAGTGTATTTAATGTGTGGCCCAAGACAGCTCTTCTTCTTCCAGTGTGGCCCAGAGATCCCAAAAGGTTGGCACCTGTGTCAGACATTTGTTTCTCTGACTACTAAATGAAGTCATTGGACTAATCAGTCCTTCTCCACCTGGACTGCCCATTAGCATCACCAGGGGAGCTTTTAAAAATCCCTGGGCCCAAATCCCATTCAGGACCAATTAAATTCAATATCTGGGGGCTCAGGGACTCGGATTCTCCCATGTTTGTCTAGTACTCTCCTGGCTATTCCAAAACACAACCAAGGTTGAGAACGTTCACTTTGAACTAAATGATCCCTTGGATTTTACAGCACACTGCAAACTTCTATCTAAAGACACCTTGTGGCCTCTGTCCAAGTAACTGTTTGCTAATTGAGCTGTCCCCAGAGAAACCCATTTAAATTGTTTTGCCAAGCCTCTCCCAATCATACACGACCACAAAATGCTTTCTTCATGTGATAAGTATTAATGCTCTGTTGCTGTCCCAGAGACAGGTATTTTAGAAAACACTCTATCCAGGGTCCATCTCAAAAAAAGCGATTTTGAAGAGTCTCGTTCTCTGAGCTGTCTGGGGATGCAGATGCCTGCCTCAGGAACCAGTCTTTTGCAAACTGGCAACACGTCCCAGTCCATCCCCAGGTGGGGTGATGGCCACTTCTTACCTCCCTTGGGTTTGGGTTTGGCTCTATAATTAGCATTCTCTTCAGCATGTTCTGTGTCTACAGTAATAAGATAGAACATTTTGCATATTTAATGTGCTTTATATGTTTTAAAGAGGCAAATATAAAAGTAAAACCATAAAAGCATAAAATAAAATACAGCAGAATACACAAAGAATGAAATGAAAAAGTAAGACAGATAAATAAATTTGGGCATGTCAAATTTTAAGGGACAGAAGACCTCACAGACTAAAATTGAAAGAAAGTTTAGACTAGGAGAAGATATTTGCCACATATATAACGAATCACAGATATGTGGAATATGTAAAGAAATCTTATTAATCAACCAAGCAAAGATAAATAGCCCAAAATAAAAATAAATGTGGATCTGAGGAGATAATCTGCAGAAGAAGGACAAAGAGCCAAAGTGAAAAGGTGCACAGCCTGCCTTGTAACCAAGAGAAAAACAAACAAAAATAAGCACAAGAGCTCATTTTTCACACATGAGATTGGCATGAAATGTAGAAACATTGATAACAGCAGGTTTTCCTGAGAAATAGCTGAAGGTGTAGTTTTACACACTGTTGGTGATTAAATCAATCAAAAACGCCTTCTGGAGAACATTTTGGAGTAGCTAATATTTTTTTTAATTCTCATTCCCTCCCACCCAGCAATTCTACTTCTTGATCTCTCTCCTGAAGAACAGCTTGCAAGTTCACAGAAAGACATACAGCTATGGGCAGTGCCATGCTATTTGTAATGGTCCCCCCTCAAAAAAAATGGGCAAAGTCTAAACAGCCAGCAAATGCTTATATATAAATGCAAAGAGAAACATCTGGAGCCTTGGTTAAA
This sequence comes from Artibeus jamaicensis, assembly GCF_021234435.1. Classification (NCBI taxonomy): domain Eukaryota; kingdom Metazoa; phylum Chordata; class Mammalia; order Chiroptera; family Phyllostomidae; genus Artibeus; species Artibeus jamaicensis. The sequence goes on along the minus strand of NW_026522025.1, from coordinate 16,373,848 downwards.
GTGTACTGTTCACTTGTCCTTCCCTTCCTTCCTTCCTTCCTTCCTTCCTTCCTTCCTTCCTTCCTTCCTTCCTTCCTTCCTTCTTTCTTTCTTTCTTTCTTTCTTTCTTTCTTTCTTTCTTTCTTTCTTTCTTTCTTTCTTTCTTTCTTTCTTTCTTTCTTTCTTTCTTTCTTTCTTTCTTTCTCTGTGTAAAACTGTCTCAGTGACAGTGCCAAACTCATAAGATGGTGAGTATTAGATGAGTGAACACATATAAAGCATTCAATGCCTGCACCACAGTAAATATTCAAACACATGTCATTGTTAGCATTTTCATCATCTTCAGCAGTAGAGAGTGATATTTAATAACTGCCTATTTCCCAGAAATGTTTTCTTGCCTCTGCTCTGCCATTGCTTTGCAAGGTTTTATGTCATTTAATATGGCTTTGGGGAAGTTGTATCTTTAGAAGTCCCTTCCTCCTCTATTCATGCAGTGATGCATTCAGTGATCACTGAATTTAGTGTTCCTGCCTCAACATGACAGAACACATGTGTTTTCTCAAGCCTCAGAGGTGCAGCTTGCCACAGGCATCATGGGAAATATGCCCACAATGTGCTTAGTAATTTTGCTTGCTGACTACCCAGTCACTTCTCCCAGAAAACCCATTTTTCCTTGTATCAGAAAAGATCCCAAGTCTGCTGGATGTAGAGAGAGTGTGGAAGGGAGAGGAAATAGTAAAGGGGCACCACAAATCCTTAGTCGGATTTTGTAGATAAATTTCTCAGCTTCTCTAAAACACATGGACATCTAGCCCTGGAAGAAATTAACCAGTAACCACAGAGAAAACACATTTCAAATATTAATTTTTCTCCCGGCACTCATGAAGCAACAGCAGAGGATGAGGAAAGGGCTGGTTTCAGAGCATGTTAGGTCGGCAGTGCCCCAAGAAGAAAGTGAGGCCTCCAGTGGAGAGTCGCTGTGTGGGGAGACCAAGAGGCACAGACTAGAAAATGAGCAGCACCTTACGGCAGATCTATTTATTTCTCTCTTTTTCTTGCCAGTTGCTTCCACGAACATACTTTTTTTTTAAACTTCAGCTGTGTAAGTAAGAAGACCCTATAATTCAAATCAACCTTATCAGCTTTTCCTCCTTGCTCACTTGAAAATCTGCTTCCTTCCTAACCAGGTAGAGCTCTGGCCTGCCAGAGGCCTTTACCCCAGGCACCTCTTTCTGAAATTGACTTGGCTGACTTCTCTTCTCCTCGAGGAGACTTGATCCAGAGATTTGGTTCCTATTCCCTGCCTTTCTTCTCTTCCTCTCCACTAGGGCATGTCTCCGTGACCAAATTTTCATTTCTACTCAGAGGCATGGTCTTAGAGATAGATTCCTTGCAGGCCCTACAATTCTGATGCAAGGCTATTACTTCCAAAGCTTTCATTCTGCTCCATCTCCCCAAGCTTCCACCGAAGTCCCAGCTACCTCTGGACCCTGAAGTGTTGGGGAATATCCTCCTTGTTTCTCTTTGCCAATGTAAATTTCACCAAGTCTAATGCAAGTTCCACCTCTTGTAAGGAGCCTTTCAGGACGTCCCCAACCAGGAGTGATTTCCCCTAGACTGAATTTCTATAAGGCTATATGTAAATCACTAAAACACCCTACCATCTATGTAGTACGTGAAGGACAGTGAGGAACACACGAGATTCTGGGCATAGGGAAAGCAGAGATGATCAAAAAAGGGTTTCTCCCTTCACAGGCTCTTTAGTCTAGGAAAAAAAACCATATTGTCCCTGTATACAACCCCCCTGGTTGAATCAGAGGATTGAAAGTATTATCATTTGGAGGTCTGTGTGGCCAGGTCTAGGGTCCTTTGCACCAAATCCCTGAACTCTTCAGTATGACTCAGGACCTTTGATGGGACAATATGTACATAACACCTTGATAAGGACAATTTGGGGATTAATTCCTTGAGACAATTAGTTTCATGGCATAATTTCTCGTTAGTATATTTTCCTACTTTCTTTTCTTATGCCTCTAGGAAATAGCAGGTGTATAAGGCATACAGCCATCATAAAATCATAACGAAGATCACATCATTTTAAGAGAAAATGCTATACAGAATACATATTTCACATTCAATATGCAGACTGTGTCCAAACCCTGAGAACCCCGGGTGAACCCAGTCACTAATACTCATTCACTTTGCCTCCACATCTGCTGCCCTAACTCTCCTAACAGACTCATTTCCAAAACCTCGGATTTCCAATTTTCATAGCTGTCCTAACTCTACTCTAATTGGTGATTTAAATTCCATCTAAACCTACTTTTAGAAGGAGCTACATCTAATTTTATGCTGCCCTTGCCTGCAGGATGCTCCAAATATTCAGACTGAGCAGAAGATGCTCCCTGAGTTTAGCAGCACCACTTCTCTGCACTGCCCCAATGTTACTGGCCGCTTTTCAGGCTCTTTCACTTTGGCTGGGAACTTTCAAAGCCATCTACCTTCTCTCAAAAAGGTCATTTTACTGGCGGGAACTCTTCTATTTCTGTTCCCTTTCAAATGTTTGTATTCTCTCTTTTTTTTTTTTTCTGTCCTTGCTCCTCTAAGTCATTTCAGGGTCCCCTTGGACCAGTCCTTCAGCTGATCAATGTCAAAGTTCTCTGTACACACAGCATTTCTATCCTGTGGCCTCCTTCCAGGTCAACCCCTTTTTGTTAACATCTTTCATTACTCTGTCTCTCAGTTCTGTTACTCCTCCTGCATCAGAACCCCTGTAGGACATCCTGATTCTCTCATGCATGCATGTCATTGTCTCCCTCAGTTGAGAGTTACTCGAGTCTGCAGCTGACATACCTAGTGGATCATAAATTCCTTGAGAAGAGGAGCTACAGCTGACTCATATTTCTACTTGCCATAGCACCCAGTGTAGTGTCTGGTTCATTACAGGCACTCAGAAGTTTTGTTGAATGAATTAATGGTGAACGGTTTGATGGACAGTTAGGAAATATGAGTCGAAGTGGAAAAACGTTGGACTTAAATTCAGAAGAATAGAGTTCAGATCCAGTTCTTCTCCTCCTGTGTCCCTGGCCACACCATCACACCTCTTTGGGTCTCAAATTCTCCAAAAGGAAAACAAGCTACCTAACCTAAGTTTGCTCTGAAGATCAGAGGAGATGTTTTATGTGAAAGTGTTTTCTGAACTATAAAGAACCTACAAAATAGAAGGAATCAGATGGCAATTTGAAGGTTTTCCATGTAAACTGTATTGTATTTAAAGCATCCAGATAATTTCTTCCTCTGGTACCATCACAAGAGCACTAGCATTATATAAATATGGCAAGACAGGGCAAAAATTCAAAATAAAAAGACATTAAGTACATTAGCACAAGCTGCCCTTTTAAATTTTCTCTCAGTAATAAGTAGAAGTGAATTTTGGTAATTAGTTGAGTTCATAGCACTGTTATATTACAAATTAATTACAATATCTTATATTAAAAACTTCTGCCAAAAGCATAAAATGTCTCCCGTGTGTTTTATAAACACTACATTGCTTTAATCTTTCTACCTTGGATAGTTGTGCACTGTATTTCCAAGGCCTTGGCTGCCAAGAGGGAAGGTAGGAACCTATAACCAATCATAGGCTCCCCTGTGCTTTCTGAGCCAAGGTGACTCCAGCAGTCACCCCCTACCTGCTCAGACACTATTTCTGAAAAGTAGAACTCAGAGACTGGAGGTCTGTGGGGCCAGGAGTGTGACAGCTGACTCGCTCATGTGATAGGGAGAGGTCTGTGTCAGTTTTCCAGCTTGCTGAACGACTTGTACTTTGCTGGGACCAGGGCACTTTGTATGGAAACCATGCCCAGGTTTCCATTAGCATACATGCTAAGGTTACACGAGAGGATATACCTAGGATATGAGAAGGATTAACGATCGACATTTGACTCAGTATCCAGGGCTATGAATTAACCAGTTCTAGTCTATTCAACAAACACTTGAGAAGCAGCTACACCTAGTCCGACACTGGCTAGGGCAACAGTGGCACTCAATGCAAACTTCCAGATGGACTGGTTAGAGAAAAAACTTGACTCTGGTCCATTTCAGACAGGCTGCTCTAAGAAATGAATAATGAACAATGAATGGTAGAGTTGGAAGTTTTGTGTGCTAGTCCAAGTTCAGACAACTTTTACGCTCTGTGCCGGCAAGCAGGTTTATTAACCTGCACAATCAAGAAAGAGTTAATCAGTCACAAATTAAGTGATGAATGTGAAAGCTGTTTTAATACAGTTGAGGAAGCTCTTTGTGTAAAGGGTACAGAGAAGTGCTTCCATTTTTGTAAAAACAGAAAAAGACCACAACCACAAACACTGTTAAATGCATAGACCATCTTTGGAGGTGTGCACAGAGACTCGTAGGATTGCTGACCGCTAGGGAAGGTCGCAGTGAGGAATGCCAAAATGACAAGAAGGAGAATTCTTAGGGTAAGAAAAGCAGAACATATGGAGGTTAAATAACTTGCTCAAGGACACCTGGTTTATATCTTTGAAAAAAAAAAACAGCAGGGATTCAAACTTAGGTAGTCTAATCATAGGACTCAGTCTGTGACCACCAGGTCTCCCGCCGGTCCCACCACCTCCTGCTGTTCTGAAGAGAGGGTGTCCACGCTGGAGTTGAATAACCTCTACTCTAAAAGCACATCTCACATATTTAGCCATCATCTGGAGAATTTAGTCTAGTCTATCGACCATTTTCTCCTCATTTCCAGGCTGATGTGCTACCCCGGCTGAGAACATTATGTATTTCATTAAATTACTTACTTTCTCTGGTACAAATCAATACAAACCACAATGATTTCTCTAAAAACATACACAGATTTCCTTTCCCTGTTCTGTTCTTCAATATCATATCCCTGAGAGCTAGAGAAAAATCATTTATTTTAACAGGAATGATCCTCCCTGTAGGACACTAATTGAAATGTTGTTTGTGTTCTGAAGATGTCTTAGCAGAAAATGTCTAATTTAATTTGTTGGTGCCTTTCCAAAAGTCACTGTCCACCTCGGGAAACTTGGGCCAGACATCCCCTGGCTCTTTTCACTGAGCTGGAGATGCTTGCCCTGCATTTTGGCTGTGGTGGTCGTTTATGCATTCACCTCATGATGCCTCTCTGGCTGCCCGGTTTTAATCACTCATCCTTAGCCCTTCGTGGACTTCTTTCCAGAAACTTTCAATGTGACCTGCCTGTTTTAAGATGGACACTGAGGCTATTACTCCTCTTGGTTTCAGTCATGTTAGCAGACTTCCACTGATACCGTAGGGGCTCACTTCAGCAAACAAAGTCATCTCCCATTCAAAAAAGGCCCACGATTTCTGCCCCTCCTTCATACCAGTAACTTCATTTGCTTTTTACTGCAGCCAGCTCCTCGATTCCAGGGCCACAGCCAGGCTTTAGAACTACCATTCCCTTGATGTACACCACAGAAACAGCAGACTTAGAAATCCCACTGCCTGATCAATTTCCTGAGCTTCTACCCTTAAAACCACTCCAAAATTCTCTTCAAGAATCCAGTACCCTCACCATCAGTTCTTACCTGGCTTCACTTTCTTGTTTCAACCTGGATCCCAAGGCCGAATGCTTCAAACCCAGGAATAACAGTGCCCTCATTTCCTCACTTGACAATCATTTTGCTGTATCTACTAACATGGCTCCCAAATCGACAAATTTATCAAGTCTGTACCTCTGCTTCTGCTCTCAGGCTTCTAGGAATCAAGAAAAGCATATAACCATGTAGACTGATGACTCCCTCCACTGAGGCCTCAGCTCATGGATCCCTTTACTAGTAAGTTCCGTTTCCCACTCACCATGGAAACTGCGCTAAGGCTTTAATACTCTCCTGCTTCAGTTGAAATTGTATTTGGGTGTGTATGACTAAAACACAAAATAACAGTGATTTAAACTTGATAAAATTTATTTCTCAACTAGGTAAAGGAAAATCAGACATTGGCAAGCCAAGTATACCATGGAGACACCAGAAAGTCATGGAAACCTAGGTATCTATCTTTCTGTTCTGCCACCTTCAGCAGATGGCTTCTATCTGTGATGCTGCCTCGTGACCCGAAATGGCTGCTGGAGTACCAATCATCCCATTCACATTTTAGAGAGCAGAAAGGTGAAAGAAAGGAAGAGAAAATGAATGCTCCTCACAGCTGAGTTATATGGCTTTAACAACCTTTATGGACATCCCATACAACACTATTGGTGTCTTGCTGGCCATAACTTAATCACATGATCACACTTAGTTGTAAGAGAAACTAGAAAGTGCCAGTACATTTTTCCCAGCAGGCTTTTTCATTTTTTAATATTCTTAAAATTTTTTCAATTACAGTTGACATTCTCCATTATATTAGTTTTAGGTGTATAGCATAGTGGTTAGACATTTACATAATTTAAAAAGTTACCCCCCCAATAACTCCAGTACCCACTTGGCACCATACATAGTTATTAAACTATTATTAACTATACTTTCTATGCTGTACTTGAAATCCAGTGAGTATTCCTTAATTACCAATTTGTACTTCTTAATCCCTTAACCTTGTGCACCCAGTCCCCCAACCCCACGTCCGATCTGGCAACCCTCAGTTTGTTCTCTGTATCTGTGAGTCTGTTTCTGTTTTGTTTGTTAATTCATATTGTTCTTTAGATTCCAAATATAGATGAGATGATATGGTATTTGTCTTTCTCTGTCTTATTTCACTTAGCATGATACCCTCTATGTCCATCCATGTTGTTGCAAATGGTAAGATTTTATTTTTTATGGTCAAGTAATATTTCGTTGTTTATATGTATCATATTTTCTTTATTTAGTCATCTATTAGTGGGCATTTAAATTTTTTCCATATCCTGGCTATTATAAATAATTCTTCAGTGAACATAAGAATACATACATCTTTTCTTTTTTAAAATATATTTATTGATTATGCCATTACAGTTGTTCCACTTCCCCCCTTCATTCCTCTCCACCCTGCACACCCTCTCCCCCACCATTCCCCTCCTTTAGTTTATGACCACATGTCTCAAGTTCTTTAGATTCTATATTTTCCATACTATTCTTGCCCTCCCCCCTATCTATTTTCTACCTACCATCTATCCTACTTATTCTCTGTACCTTCTCCCCCCTTCTCCTTCTCCCACTCCCCTGTTGCTAACCCTCCATGTGATCTTCATTTCTATGGTTCTGTTCCTGATCTAGCTGTCCTCTTAATTTGCTTTGTTTTGGGTGTGGTTCTTAATAACGGTGAGTTTGCTGTCCTTTCACTGTTCATATTTTTTATCTTCTTTTTCTTAGATAAGTCCCTTTAACATTTCATATAATAAGGGCTTGGTGGTGATGAACTCCTTGAATTTGGTCTTATCTGAGAAGAACTTTATCTGCCCTTCCATTTTAATGAAAGCTTTGCTGGATAGAGCAATCTTGGATGTAGGTTCTTACCTTTCATGACTTGGAATACTTCTTTCCAGCCCCTTCTTGCCTGCTAGGTCTCTTTTGAGAAATCAGCTGACAGTCTAATGGGAACTCCTTTGTAGGTGACTGTCCCCTTATCTCTTGCTGCTTCTAGAATTCTTGCCTTCATTTTAATCTTGGGTAATATAATTATGATATGCCTTGGTTTGTTCCTCTTTGGGTCCACTTTCTTTGAGCCTCTCTGAGCTTCCTGGACTTCCTGGAAGTCTATTTCTTTTGCCAGATTGGGGAAGTTCTCCTTTATTATTTGTTCAAATAAGTTTTCCACTTGTGGCCGTTCCTCTTCCCCTCTGGTACCCCTATAATTTGGATGTTGGAGCATTTAAAGATGTCCTGGAGGTTCCTAAAACTCTCCTCATTTTTTTGAATTCTTGTTTCTTCATATTTTTCTGTTTGGTCATTTTTTCCTTCCTTCTGGTCCACTCCTTTGATTTGAGTCCCAGTTTCCTTCTCATTATTATTGGTTTTCTGTGCATTTCCATTCATTTCAATTAGTTTAGCCTTCATATGTTCCTCTACTTTGTGACTAAAATTAACCAGTTCTGTGAGCATCCTGATCACCAGTGTTTTGAACTGTGAATCTGAAAGTTTTGCTATTTCTTCGTTGCTTAGAGTTATGGGCTCTGGGGCTTTGAGTTCTTGAGCCATAATGTTTTGCTCTGTTTGCACCTGTTAGGTATGAGAAGTGGAGCCTTAGGTGTTCACCAGGGTGGGGCCACCCAGGTCGCTGGTTTGTGATGCTGTATGTGGGGGCGGGGTCAGAGAGGGACAATAATGGTCCCCTCTGCTGCTTCCCACCGCTGGGGCCTGCAAGGTCCATCTCACTGCTTGCTCCTTCGCTGGTTTATCTCCGCGCAAATGTGTGATCTTGGTCAGCCCTCAGTGAGTCTGCCTGCTGCTACTCCACACCTGGATCCACCCACAGCTGTCTTCACACCTGGGTCACGTGCCCAGGTCGGTCCGGTGGATCTTTCCTGCCCAGCCCTACTCTGCTGCTGGTTCTGCCCCTCTTACTGGTCTGGCTGAACAGTTCATTGTTGTCAGACTTCCGTATAGTTCAATTTTCTGTGGTTTGGCTGCATTTTTGTTGCTAAAACTTTGTTGTTTTTAAACTTGATTGTGTAAGAAGGACAGTGCTTCCACCTATGCCTCCATTATGGTGGAAGTCCCGTCCATATATCTTTTCAAATTAGTGTTTTGGATTTATTTGTAGAAATACCCAAAAGTGGAATTGCTGAATCATAAAATAGTTCTATTTTTAATTTTTTGAGGAACCTCCATATTGTTTTCCATTGAGGCTGCAGCAATTTGCATTCCCACCAGCAGTGCACTAGGGTCCCCTTTTCTCCTCATCCTTGCCAACATTTGTTATTTATTGATTTATTGATGGTAGCCATTCTGACAGGTGTGAGGTGATATTTCATTGTGGTTTCAATCTATAGAGAAGTGCAATCTTTTCGCTGTGCACATCAGCAAGCCAAAGAAAACCAAGACTCTATTACTAAGCAAGAGGGGAGAATGGACTTGGGGTAAGCATTTAACTGCCTCTTCCATATCCACCTAACTCTCTACTCCCACATTTACCTTTCCAACTTTAATCTGGCAACTCAACTCTTACCTGGAAAAGAGACCTTCAGATGTCAAATACCTTAATATCTCTCCTCACCTATTGTTAACGTATCAGTTTATAAAACCAGCTTTTACTTATTTTTATTCCTATCTCAGAGGAAGAAAGGCCCCTACTTCTCCCCAAGGCTATAAACTGTGCTTTTAATACATGCAGTTTATCATATGTCAAGTACACATCAATAAAGCTGTTCAAAACTTAAAAATTTTAAACTCTCAGTTTTTAAAGTTTGCCACAGTCATTATTCTCCTGAAACTCTTCTAGCTAGGCTCAACAATTAATATCAAATTGCCAAGTCAAAAGTAAGTTTTCAAAAACAGTTGGCTGGTTCGCCCACCGGAGTTGGAACCCACAACCTAGGTATGTGCCCTGACCAGAAATCGAATATCCAACCTTTTGGTGTCTTGGAATGCTGCTCCAACTAACTGAGCCATTGGGCCAGGGCTTGTTTTCTTGACCATTATTTTTTTTCTGGTGTTTCACCTACTTTTCTGACCATTCTTACTCTGTTTCTTGGGCTGGTTCCACACTTTTTCTAATCATGTGATTTGGGGGAATTTTCCAGACTCTTTATTTTGGTCCTCTTCTACTCTTCTTCTCCTAGGATTCTCACACCCATTACCTCCTTTCTATTAGATCAGACTGTCTGCTCCTATTCTCATGTCTCTGGATAAAGAATTTTCATTTCCAAGAAGAAGCAGCATTGGAAAATCCAGCTACATGGACCCTTTTTTACTCCATGGAAGGAGTAGTCTATCTAATTCAGTAATTTTCAACCTTTTTTTGTCTCATCATGACACATGTAAACTAATTACTAAAATTCTGCTACACACCAAAAAATCTATTCTGTTTTTGCTAATCAGACCAAAAAATAAGGTATAATTTTGATTCATTTTCACCAGACGGTTATTGTGTTGGCTGCTGTCCTTTTTTTAATTGGACAACCTAAGTGAAAAGAAAGAGGTCAGTGCTCCTCACTAAATAATCAGGGACTGCATATTTTTAAAATTCTTGCGGCACACCAGTGTGCTGTGGCATACCAGTTGAAAATTATTGATCTAATTGAAGAATGACAAAAATCCAACACCTAGTTTTACACAGTCCTTCAGTGGGAGAATCCAGGTGTTGAATTCCATGGTTGCCACGTGGCCTGTCCTCTCTCTGTGTTACCCTGTGGAAGGCACGGATTCTGCTCTCTTCCATGTGCTAATTAAATTGAACTGTGGACCTTTCGAAGGAAATTAGTCATTTCAAATCAGAAGGGATAGTTTTAGAAAACCCCATGGTGACAATTCACTGGGCCAGTCTCATTAGTAATGAAACAAAATGTTGATCTCCATCTACTGACATCTCTATTTATCTCTCTGTTAGTTCTTTATTCAGAGGGAGAAGGATATGGTCTAATGGCCCCTTAAGCCTCCATAGGTTCCTCAACCTTTGAAACCACCAAGAACTAAGGCAGCTGACCTTGTCCCTTTTTAAATCATCTCCTTATTTTAGGAGCTACGCCTATATACTTTAGGTGGCTGTATAATTTCTCTTACTTGCAATGAATACCTGATGTTTATTATATTCTTTATACTTTGCATTATTTTCTGTTTGCCTCAAGCATGTAACAGTTAAAACAAAAGTTTTTAAGTATAAAAGTAGCATGCCCACTTATCTTAGTCTGTCTGGGTGATACATTGCAGTAACAACGTATCATAATCTGGGTGACTTATAAATAATAGAAATTTGTATTTCTTACAGTTTTCCCCTCCCCAGCAGGGATGATGTCTTTCTTTTTAAGTATTTATTTTTTTTAATGTTTTTTCAGTTACACTGGACACGTAATATAATTGTAGTTTTCAGGTGTACAACATAGTGACTAGACATTTACATCCCTTACAATATTGCTCATGGTTCTTGAAGCTGGATATTTGAGATCAGAGTGCCAGCATGGTTGGGTTCTGGAGAGGGCCCTCTTCTCAAGCACCAACTGTTGTCTTCTTATTGCTTCTTCACACAGTGGAAAGCAGAAAGAGGAAGGATGCTCTCTCATTGCTCTTCTTCAAGGGCAGTAATCCCATTCAGCAGGGGTCTACCCACATGATTTATTCATCTCCCAGAGGCCCCACCTCCTAATACAAGCACATTGGGGATTAAGATTTCAACATATGTTGAGGGGACACAAACACTGTGTTCATAATACTAAACTACCCTTCATTTGCTCCTTGTGGGGGACCAATTGACTGACTGCTTGCTCAGCCTCCTTTTTCGCCTCCTCCAGTGTGCCTGTCCATACTGTAGAGGCTGGGAGACTTAAAAGCTTCATTTTCAGACTCCTTTGCAGCTAGGATAAGTAATAAATGGTGTCCTACTAATTAGATACACTTGTACAAAGCAGAAATGGGGCAGAGGACTTCTCTTTACATACTTTGGACTTTTTTTTCTTTCATCTGGAAAACATTATCTTGGGTATGGGAGATTTTGCTCTGGCAGGGTTCCAATGTTGAGATGGAGGCAGTGGGGGGAAGTGGCCTCCTTGCCCTGGCTTCCTGATCCTTGGAAAGTACCATGCAGATCACACGATGCAGGGTACCTGGCTACAGATTGGCAGATTCTTCTACTTAAAATTTCCAGGGGTGGCCTCAGAGGTGGTAGTTCCCAGGGGTTGATCCTACTGTTACTCTTTTGTCCCTCTCATACTCCCACTGATTTTTATTAGCACCTAATTTTCTTTATGAAATTGCTTCTTCCATAAAATAGCTAAAGTGGCTTCTCTTTCCTGTACTGAACCCTAACAAATACACTATCCTTTCTAGCCCCAGGAATTAGAATGAGATATCAATGATTTTATGACCCAGGAATGCCCAAATCCTTTTCTGCATATTGCCCCTTCCATTGGAATTTCTGAAGGAGCCATCTAAAAAAGGACTAATAAATACAAATCAAAGTACTACTTTATTACAAGTTGTACACAATCTTAAAATGCAAATACAATGCCTTGATAAAGTTTACAATGGGGCATCTGGGGAATCCTGCCCCAATTTTCCATCTTGACATCTTATTTTTTAGGCAGAAAGTTGAACAGTGAGCCAACAGATTCATCTAGAATCCACTTAGTCATGAGACTATGAGAAGTAGGAGAGAAAGAGAAGGTTATTATTATATTTTAAGATATAGTAACCTTGCCTACTAGTCACCATGGCCTAATCAATTGTCCTAAACTCTGACTACTCAAACTAGCAACTCTCTCCATGGGGGGAATTAGGAAAGGAATGGAGAGAAATGGTCAGCCCATGAGAAGAGGGGTGGGTGCACAAGAAGAGACTGGCAGGCGGAGCAAGGGAGCAAGCACTAGTAAATATCCCTTGGGTCTCCTCTTCTGCCCCATGTGAATGCTCCAATGTGTGTTTACATCTCGTCTGTTCCTCTGAAGTTACTTTCAGCACTAAATCCTTCCAATGTGCATGAATTTGTAGTAGATGTGAGTGTGTGTGAAGGAAAAGAAGCTAAGAGAGATGGGGAAGTTGGCCTGTGAGTAGTGGTGTGAATAAGGCAGGAGGTGTTGATCATCATCATGAAATCTGAGTGAATCTTTAAATATTTATTTTTCGAGAGAGGGGAAGGGAAGGAGAAAGAGTGGGAGAGAAACATTAATGTATGGTTGCCTCTCATGAGTCCCCTGCTGGGAACTGGCCCGAAACCCAGGCATGTGCCCTGACTGGGAATCGAACCTCGATATTCTGGTTCGCAGGCCCGCGCTCAATCCACTGAGCTACGCCAGGCAGGGCCTGAGTGAATCTTTAAAATTAATTGGCTCTAATGGGCCTACTAGCAGACACTGTCAGAATATACTGATTTTCTGGGTGGGAGAAACTGAAAGCAAAAATCCTGGATGTACCTCTGATAAGCTGTTGGACTTGACCAAATGGGAGAGAACAGGTGATATGAACTTTAAAGTTCCTTCTGACCACTCTGTACTTCAAACTGAAAGTACCCCAGAGTTTTCTGCACATTCTAAATAGCTCGTAACTCAAATATATGAATAAACACTCCCCTCTGTGATGGTAATAACTACCTTCTTAAAGACACCTTGCCCATCCCCTTTATTTTGTCCTGTGCTAAAGAACAGAAATACACCTTTCTGAAAGCAAAAGATAAAAAAAGGCAGACTTTGAAATTTTTTTAATTAAAATTGATCTTTTGTGAAAATAGGCCAGAGAAAGTCAGAAGAGTTGAAATATATGGAAAATAAAGTCTTATTTTGTTTGCACTGTTGAAAGTATTGTTTATATTGTTGAATAATATGATCGTGGATGATTCATATATATAGCCACATCCTTAACTATCACTGTCACAATATTTTAGAGCTTTATATTAATACTGTCCTTGAGAGTATATCTCAAGAATTATGTCATGTCCACCAGACATAAAATTTCTCAGGGGCAAAATCTGTCTCATTAACACCTACGTCCTTCACAGCATAGGTGCTACACCTCAGACTCTAGGAAATTTTGGATGAATGGAGAGATAGTGGGATGGGCAGTTAAACAGATGGTTGCACAGACGGCTGGATGGATAAATATAAGGACTTATCTTTGTTATTTCAATCAATGTACTCCTTTGGAAAGGCTTCAAGATGACTCTGTATAATGCTGAATTCTGTTGAGAGAGAGTCAAGAGGAGCCAGGGATTAGAGTAAAACCCAGACAAAACACAACAAAACTCATTAGCATTAAAGGTTGTAAAAAATGTTACATTCTAAACTCAATAACCCTGATTAAATATTTTTCTTTTTATATTTTAAAACCCTATTTTTCATTTCTGATCTTTCAGTATGCTCAAGATAATGCTGTGTCAATATTAGCTCCACGGAGGGGTGTTAGAGCACTGCTGTGCTCTAATCTAGAGCCTGACTACCCTTGAGTATCACAATCCACCAAACAGCAGCACCCCCCGTCTCCTGGGATGGCGTTAGAAATGCAGAGTCTTGGCTCCTCCCTGGACCTATTAAACCATCTGCAGTGATTCACTCCTGGAGTGATAGGAATCACTCCAGGTGATTCCTATACACCAGTAATTTTCAACCAGTGTGCTGCAAGAATTTTCAAAACATACAATACCCGACTATTTAGTCAGGGGTACTGATCTCTTTGCCCTTAGACTGTTAAATTAAAAAATGACAACTTAACAATTATCAATGTTATTATGTTGTTATTATCATTATTATTTTGGTTATACATACATGTCTTGTACTGAACACAAATAATATTTATAGTCTTATGAACAAAAATATTTAAGGCTGTGTCTTTACAAAGATATATTTGTTGGCAGAGATGTCCAATTTAAAAAGATCAATACCAAAAAATGACAATAAGAAACACAACAATAGCTCTCCTGTGTAAATTAATTAAAAATTTACTTATTTTTTGTCAGATCAGCAAAAAAATATAATAATTTTGGGGGGTGTGCCACAGAATTCAGTAATTAGTTTATGAGTGCCATGAGGTGAAAAAGGTTGAAAATCACTGCTATACACAGTAAAGTCTTAGAATACTGGTCGTGATTGGAGATAAAGAACAGGAAGCGAGACTGGCTGAGAAGCCATGGCTCCGGCATCGTAGACTCAGTCCCAGCAAAGTGTAGGAAATCCCACGTACTGTCCTGCTGGTGGAACAGTCTAAGGTGCTGAGGGATGGAGTTTGATGTATTGCAACATAAAAAGTGAGCTTTGGAGGCAGAGGATGGAAGCTGTGGGGAGGCAGGACAGCGTGTGTGCGTGTAGCAGGGGTGAAGGGGACAGTGGTAAAATTCATCTTCTGAGGAACAGGAACCTCAGGAAATGCAGGAGGCTGCAGTCAGTGGATTGAAATACAGCACAAGACCTCCCTTAGATTCCACTGCACTGAAAGAGGGTAAAAAATGGAGGGGTACTCAAGTCACCCCCAGAGCAACCTGAGTTCCCCGACATCACTGCTGAGGGCTTTAGCCTCAAGGAAGGGCAGTCAAGTTCATGTGTTCAGGGAGGAGAACAACTGTGAGTGCTGGCCACATCAGATTCTCTAACTTTGGCCAGAGGCCAGGCAGCCTGCAGTGTGCTGGGTGCTTTCTGCAAAGAGCCAGGTCAGATCCAGGGTGGCAGGTCAGAGCCTACCAGTGAGGCGCTATGGCTGGTGTTACTGTCCTGAGTTGACGTATGGAAAACGGAGGCATTTAGGTGAAGTGTTGCCTCACTCTCACTAGCTGGCTAGGTGACTCACTGTGATTCAATTCACTCTTTATATTTTTTTAGTTCTCTTCTTCATGGTTGCTCTTGAGATTATAATATATATTTTGCTACAATTTATTTCAGCTTAACACTGACTTAATTCTAGTAAAACAGAGCAAATTTGCTCCAATATAGTTCTATTTCCTTCCTCCTTGTTTGTGCTATTATTGTCTATATATAAAAGGGAGGACCCCCCCCCCAAAAAAAAACCCACAGAACTATCTACAATTACCTTGTAGTACAGGCTTCCCCTACTAGGTGAGAAATGTGTTCTAGGAACCCATCTGTATCAGTGTACCAGCTGGTGGTGTTATAAGAGGCTGCATTCAGCTCCAGTAAAATTTTTTTGAAGACTCTTTCAGCACGGTTGACTACTTCATGATGGGTGATTTATGAGCACACCTACCCACATCCTGCTGAGTGTTCAGCAGTTTTTGACCAAAAACGGAATGACCTCTGTGCCCCGCCCTTCCTGTCCACACATTCTTCACCTAAATAACTTTTTGTCGTTGTTGTTTCCCCAGATGAAAAAAGTCCTCAAAGGGAAACATTTTGCCAATGTGGATGAGATGAAACAACAAGTTTAAAATATATTTTGAGCTGTGGAAAAAACATCTCAATAGGTGTATTGCATCAAATGGAGGGTAATTGGAAAGTGACTGAAGTTTAAATGTGTAAGAATAAATACACCATTTTTTATAAATAATTCGGGTTTGGGATATATATACATCCAGCAGTAAGGTAATACAATATCATAATCATTGCTTCGTACACCCTTATGTCTTTAAACAAATTAATAAATATGTATTTATACAAACAGTACCTTGAATCCATAGGAAGAAATTAAGAACATTGGAAATGATAAATATAAGAATACGTGTATAAATATAATACACACACGGGCAGGTTTCAAGTGTGCGCCAGCTTTCACTTCCCGGTGGGCCCCATCAGGACTCTCTGCGCATGCACATCCTCTCAATCAGCCAGGGATGTGTGGAGAGTTTATCTAATTTCCAAAGTCTCCCTGTTAAATCTCTGGCCACAACCTCCACCTGGCAAGGCCACAGGCGCTCCCTGTGTGCTTTCCAATGAGTTCTCTAATATCACTGACACTGCCCTCCACTATAAATCGCGTCCATCCCCCATGAGTTTTCACAGGCAGCCCCACCCTGGTAGCAGTGCTGCGCTAACAGACCTGGGGTAGGGACACTCAGCAGCCCCAGGCAAGAAAGCCACAGACTGCCATTGTTCCTACCCAAAGTCTGACAGCCTCTCATGAATAAATGTTTCTCAATTTGTTGTTTGCCACTGTCAGTCCCCAGAGGGCTGAACTGGGGTTTTGGATCATTTTTGTAGTTGTTTTGGAGGCAGAGGATGTTATCTCCTCCACTCTGCATTGCCGGAAGTCCCGCCTCCCACTCACTTCAGTGGGTTTTGAGTTTCTCATCAGTAAAATTTGGTCTCTTCCTCCCCAGTCCTGTGCCACTTCCACTGGACCAGGATTTCCAATGGTTTGGAGGAAGAAGAGGAGTATTAGAAAATGACACAGGATGTATCTATCACCTGAGGTTCAGGTATGAGAAACCTCATCCGGCTCCAACTGGCTGAAGTATTTTAGAAGGATTTGGAGCAGCTCGGAGACCAGACTGGCACTAGTACTAATGTGAAAGGATGCTCCTTCCCCAAATAGAAAATTATTGTTAGTTTATTATTGCTCAGCTAAACACCATGCTCGGGACACCCAGGGAAAGTAGAAATCAGGTAACTACCTCACCAGTAAAGGAAAGAGAAGAGAAGGGAGAGGGAAAGGAGTGAAGGAATAAAATGAAGGGCAGGAGAGGTACTGACATCAGAAATGGCCAAACCTGCAGAGTTTCTGTAAGTTTATTTGAGCCAAACTAATGACAGTTGCTGGGAAACAAATCCTCAACGATAGAGAAGATGCTCTGTGGAGTGGAACTTTTGCACCTTATCTTACCTATCAGAGTAAAAGGAGGAGACATAAGAAAAGAGCTACATGAAATCCACTGGTGGTAGATTAAGGGGGTGGGAAATCTCTGGAGTTGGATAAAAGAGAGACACATACTTGTGATGATTAACACGTATAGCACCTAGGGATAGTATTCATGAACCAAAATAACAGTGAGGGGTTCAAGGTCTTCTGCTCTGGTGCAGAAGCTGTGCCCTGCTGTGCCCTGAGGGGTCTGGAAAAAAGATTACTCTGACCTTTCAGAGGTACGTTATCTTAGATGCAAAAGAGACAACACACAAGTTTACTTAAGATAACGGCTGACCTTTGTCAAGAAAACTACAGGGCTAGGGTGTGATTACCTGCCAGGAGTTTGTAAGGCCCACCAGGCAGGTCTCCCATGAGCTTGTCTGTTGTAGACCGCTCTGCCTGGTTCTAGAAATTGTATATTGACCCCTTGTGGCTAAGGGCGAGAGACGACCTTTGGAATGCCAGCCACAGGAGACAAAGCCTGTCTCTGGTGGCAAACACTGCCTCAGTTCCTCTCCCTGCCCCCCAAAGCTTGGTTAGAAGTCAATGACGGGTAAGACCCCTCACAGCGGGGGGCAACCTAAGCCAGACTCGATCACTTGGGAGGCCTTCATGGAAGGACCCAGGGGCTGCAACAAAGAGCAATGGACTCTCTTCCCCGGCTTTGAGAAAGCCTGAGTCCCCATGTTCTCTGGGAGAATCGCTTCCTGGCTCTAATCTTCTTAAGCCTGAATACCTGTTGGGGAGAGGTGCAACTCCTTGCCTTGCTAGAGCATGTCCTGGGGGAAAATCTGGCATCACAAAGACTTGCTGATAAACCTGTGAAATCTGCTCAGCTAAGAGTACTTTCAGTCATATGATAAGGGTCCCAGAGGAAATGAGTATGTCTCTCAAAGTTTCTATAAGTCTCTTCCTGACAGACACTCACTCAGCCACTGCAGACAGCCCTCACATTTCTTTGATATGCTATCTACTGTTTGATCCTTGCTGTCCTGTATTCCTGTGTATTACAACCCAGTAAAAGGCTATGGAGGAGGGCGCTTGGGCCTTTTTCTCCTGAAAGAAACTGGCTGCTGCTGGCCTTTGTCTCCCCTGAGAAACTGGCCACAGCCCACTCCTCCTCCCCAAGCAGATCACGACATGCCTCGGTCATTATTCACTTTCATTCGTGGCACACGGGAGGACTTGTGAAGAAGTCACTCCCACACTTGTCAGGTTTAGTGCGTGGCCCCTATTCCACTCACAGAGGGAGGGCTTTGATTCCATAAATCAAACTTACTAAAAATGGGTAGCCCGAGTATAGGTGTCCCACTCAAAATAAAGTAAAACTAAATCTTCTTGCTTCAACACTGCTGTAGTCGGAATGTTTCTATCTCCCTGAAAATGTGTTTGTTGAAATCTTAATGCACAGTATGATGGTACGAGGAGGAAGGCAGTTTGGGGTGGGCGATGAGGCCACAAGGGAGAAGCCCACATGAAGGGGACTGATGTTCTTGTAAGAGACCTCACAGTCTGGAAGAGGGCCTGCTCCAGAACCCGACTCTGCTGACACCCTGGTCTTGAACGGTGAGAAACAAACTTTTCTCACAGGTCAAACTTTTGTTGTTTATAAGTTACCCAGTATTAAAGAGAAAATAGCAGGTCCCAAATGGCCTCACTTGTGCTAAAGCCCATGATACCAAACACAGAGACAATACCTGCTCTAACTGTAGTTTCACCAGAAATGTAATCGTAATCAACCAGTCTGGAATTCCCTGGTCAGCACCCAAGGAGGGGATCTGTATGTAACAGGGGCCTTTTCCATTCTTCCCACCCCACAGGAAGAATAGCCCATCTGCATGATAAAACTGTTGCTCACCCCTTATCCTCCCCAAAAGACTTCCAGGTCTAAAACTAATCCTTTTTTTTTTTTGAAGGGTGGCAAAGGGGGCGGCTAATAACTCCTCTGCCACACCCTCCTTCCTATAAAAACTTTCCATTTTGTATAGTCCCTCAGCCTATCTCTCTGCTTGCTAGATGAGCTGCTGCTCAAGTCATGAATCATTTAATAAAGCCAATTATATCTTCGAATTTACTTGGATGAATTTTATTTTTCAACACCAGATTGTAGTGTTTTGTTACAGCAGCTAGAATGAAACACACTTCGATCTTTCAGCCCTTCCAAAGGAAGTTCGCAAGTCCTCAGCAAACAGAAGCTGCGGCTACATGCTCACAGGTGCCCACATTCCTGGCTGCTCGGCCACATCCCAGTGCGGGAACACACACACCTTTGGCGGTAGGCGCACTCTATACCCCCAACCCTACTCCCCAGCCAAGGCAACTGTGGCCAGAGGGGTTATCTCTCAGATGCCATCAAAGCATCTGAGAGAGGTGGAAGAATGAAGGGAATGAAGGAAGCAATCCCAGCAAATACCCGGGGTTACACAGAGACAGGACCAGGTTGTACATGTACAGGCATCAACGAGATAGTTTGGATGTGTATACAAAACAAATGTCTATTTCTGGATGCTGATACAGCTCTGCTTCATCAGGAGCTCTCTGTCTCTCCAAGATACAGCCAGAAGTCACAGCCTCCCCATGATCCACCCCCATTCTCATAGGAGTGATATAGATCTACAATGTGATTCACAACCTGAACACTTGTAGAAGGGGAAGCTCATGATCAAGGGAAAGCTCAAACTGCTCCCTGCACGACAGCCACTAGTCAAGTGACAAGGAGTTGGGGCAAAAACTTTATTCAGAAAGCCAGCAAGCTGAGAAGATGGCAGACTAGCTTCCTCAAGAACAATCTTGAAAACATACAGAAATCAGGCACCTTTAATGTCAGAGGAAAGGGGGAGCCGGAGGGGTTTGAGGTAAGGAGGTGATTGATGACCGCCGACATCCGGACTTCAGCAAGGGTCCAAGGGGGGTGGTGAGACTTTTTTTAGTCAATAAACTCTGGTTGCTGTGGTCTCAGTCACAAGGTTCCTATAAATCTTTTTGATAAACAATCATTATTTTTGTACATACCTTCCTTATCTCCTGGGGGAAGTAGTTTTGAGCAGGGTGGCTATTTGAGTAATCCCTAGGCTATAAGTTGGATTCTTGTAATAATTAGCATTTTTTTTTTTGTGCAGGATTAGCAAAATTTGCTAACAGGTTATGGGAACCAGGCTGGCTCAAGCAAGAGGGAGTCAGAAAGACTGATTCTTTTATTCTATGACAAGCTGGATAACCAAAAATTTTAAAGCACAGGAAAAAGAACAATTTGAAAAATCCAGGAAGAAGGGTACCACCAGTGGGATAAATGAACTTAAACTATATTTAATCACTGTATGTCCCTACTCAAGATGCGAATTCCAGAAAGAAAGCCTCTGATTGGCCTTTCGTAGGCTGTGTGTCTAAACCCAGATCAGGGCAAGGTACCTTGATTAACAAGCCCTCTAGTGCTATGTCTAGTCAAGGTCAATAGTTCTCCAGGGCAACATTAGGGTGCTGTTCCCCAAAAGGAGAACCCACACTAAGCAGGTAAAAACAACAGGTGGCTAACACAGAAAAATTAATCTGTTATTAGATTGCTTTACTGTAGAACATCTCAGAGACTGTAATTAGCAAATTTTGCTTTTGTGAATCTTTAATAGGAGATAAAATATGCAGCATTCCTCATTTATCTTACCAAGGAAGCCCTTTTTTTGACAGACTATTTCAAGATACTAATAAGTGTCCCTGAAACATCGTTAGGGTAATCAGATCTAGTTGCCTCTGGACCTGCTTGTTTTGTAGCCTGTGAGGGCAAGAAATTGTCTGTCTTATTTACAATTGAACCTCCGATGCTGAGAACAGGCCTGGCACAGAGAAGGCACCCAATAAATGGGGGCACTAGATGGATCTGTTCAGATTTTCTGTGTATTTCATCCCTGAAAGTCAGAATTACATGAGGCATTGCAAGAGCCACGTTCATGAAGGAGGAACTTGGGTTAATTTATATTATGTTCACTAAGGTCTGAGCAAACTGTCCACCCTCATGAAGCCCCAGAGTTGCATCACTAAAGGGCAAATCTAATCACATCATCCCCATGCCTAAAACTCTTTAAGGCCCATTTCAGACCTAAAGAGCATAAACTCCAGAGCAAGGTATACAACAGCTTTCCAATTCTGGTCTCTGTGCTTTTCCTAACCATATACCCTGCCTCTCTCCGAATCCCACTTAATTCTCCAGAAAATAACTATGTGTGTCTAAATTTGGAAGGCTATTTTACTCCTCTGTAACTTTGCAAACACTGTTCCAATGTCTGGAATGCCATTTGCCCCTCCCTTGAACTGCTAAGAAAACTCATCTTTCAAAATCTTGCTTAACTGTTTACACTGTGAAGTTTTTCCTAATCTCATCCAGCTGCCAGTCCAGACCTCCAAGTAATTTCTCTCTCCTCTGAACTGTGCATATTTGTGAATTGCTGCATTCATCACATGCTGCTGCTTTGTATGCTTGTTTATCTTCCCTTTTAGCCAGAGAGCCCCTTGGGAATAAAGAACGAGCTTGTTCACCTGAGTCGTTACCATACCTAGTACCTAGCTACATCTAACCAGGGTGAGAAAATCCTCCAAGAGTTTAAAACAAAGGGAATATGATGCTGAAAACTGAATTCATGGGTGATAGAAGAGGCTGAGAAGCCAATCAGGGGCAGTGAGTGTCTTGGTTTGAGTTTCCAAGAAGCTAGAACCAAGTTCGAATGCAAGAAATTTATTGTGAAATACAGGGAATATAGGTTGACGAGGGGAAGTGCTATAGAAAGGGAAGGCATGACAGCCATTACAGAGCATCTCATTAAGCCGAATACCCAAGTGGGCAACAGGATCTTAACCCTGTTACCCCATGTGCCTGACTGACACCTTGAATGAGCATATAGGAAGATTTAGGGATTGAGAAGGCACTAACTGAGAAGACAAGAGACCTAACCTTCAAATCCTTCTTAAGGAAGGACCAACTTCAGGCTTCTTTTATGTCAAGGAACAGGAAAATGGGAGGAGCTGTTTTTGTACAACTCAAGTAGCAAGCAGAATTTCTCTAATGATTAGAATATCTATATACAAGACTAAGCAGAAATTATTAGCCTAATGGCCATGGAAACAAGTCCGGCTTGAACAAGATGTACTCAGACAGATGCGGCATTTCACCCTGTTATATAATCCCACATGGACTCTCTGGAAAAATAGCAAAACGTGCAGCTCAGAATCATCCCAGCAATGTTGAGGGAGAGCTGGGTATTTATACCAGTCAGGCACTGGTTAAGGGCTGCCCCCTAGAAAATGTTAATTCTTAGATGCTCTCAGCCTGCTGTATTTACAAACAAAGTGGGTTCCAGAAACTGGGGTGCTGGGAGTGGGTAGCCTGCCAACAAAGACCCAGACAGGAGCTGACATTTGGAAGTCAGGCTAGTTTGGAAAGAAATGGTAAAGGGATTCTCAGAGATGTGGCCAGAGTGCTGATAATACAGCTAGATGAAGTTAACAAAAACATTAATTGCTCTACCCCTAGGCTTGACCTAAGGGGTCAAGTGGGCTTGCTCAGCAGAGCTAGAGCCATAGAGGGCATTTAGTCACTCCCAAAGATTCCATAGGAGCTGAAATTATTCCTTCCTCCCACCCTCCAGTCTCCCACCAGTGCTTCCCATTGGCCAAAACCAGCTAAAAGACACTTGATAACAGCCTGAGAAACAGCCATGTGTGATGCACTTCAGTGATACAGAGGAGTATACAGTAGAATAGATCAGAGGAACAGCAAACTGGCCCAGGGCCGGAATACTGCCATGGCATGAAGGAGCTATGCTCTCCCACAAACCAGCAGCACCAGAACTACCTGGTGCCCTGGCTGGTGTAGCTCAGCGGATTGAGCATGGGCTGCAAACCAAAGAACTACCTGGGCAGTTTGTCTAAAATGCAGATTTCTGGGCCCTAGTTAATTCTTGGCCTAATGATTCTGACGCTTACCAGTAAGGATGGGATCCCAGGACTTGGTATTTTTAACAAATTCCCAAGGAGAGTCTTATATATAATAAAATTTGGGAACCACTATAAGAAGTGACTTAACACTTCTTGTTTTGGAGATAAAAAAAATTTAAATCCAATGGAATATGTAACAAGATGAATATTCTATTTCTTGCCAGTCCAAGAACTCAATTAGCAAAAATGGTCTTTTTCAGTTCATCTGAGTTTAACTGCATAACAGTAAGTCCCTGATACTCAGTTTACAGAAAAAGTAATAAAAACCGGAGGAAATTGGAAAATACATTCATACATGCCTGAGGTAGTACCAGAGAGCAGGGTTTGAATTCTAGAAGCTATTGTCATACTATACAGCTATAGTTATTTTATTTTTGTTTTTATGTTTACTTATTTATTATGGATCGTGGTTGTCTCCTTTAATGGACTCAGTTCCTTCAGGACAAGGATTGCTGCTTCTTACATTCTGTGCACCTTCCACAAAACATGGCTCACTACACAGCAGGAGTCCGATAAAGGTTTGTGCAATTAAATTCAAAATCTAAAGCTGTCCCTTAGCCCGTCACACCTCTGGGGTGGCTCTTTCCTACACAGGCCAACTCAGAATGTGGACAAAGAGTTTTCTTTTTTTAATTTCCACTGTTTTTCGTTAAACCAGTCTTTACAACTTTTTCTCTTGGTTTTGAGCATTCATGTGGTAAAACTGTTCAGTGATGCATTACACATGATATATTGTGTTTATTTCAGAATAATTAAGCAATTGTTATCATAGAAATTGCATTGCTCAATTTTATTAAGAAAAAGCCCCTTTTCCTAAGACAGTAATGTATTCAAATTAAAAAATATTCCAAGGCAAGAATCAGACAAAACAAGCATTCAAAAGCGCAAATCCAAAATAAGAAAAAGATTAACTGTGTTCTAAAATGAGATGAACAAAACCAATTTATCAATTTTACTGTTTCAAGGGAATGGACAAGAGGATGAAAAATGTATAAAAATTTTCCATTACCATAAAAACTCAAATAGGGACATTTATTTACAGGGAAATAAAATAGAAACATAACACTGCATGTAAAATAGGAAGTGTGTTAGTCCCAAAGCTAGAGCCATTGAGGGGATAGTTCCCACAAATTAACCAAGGGGATACATCAAAATCAGCTCAGCATGTATTGAAATCCAGGTAGCCACACGATCTTGAGCAAGTTACAAGCTTTGTGCCCTTATTTTATGTAAAAATAGAAAAAAAATGACAACTACTTGATAGGGCTGGTTAGCCCAGGCACTTCAAAGATTAACTCTTGTCTCACTATTTAAAAAGTTTGGAGCTAAGTAAAATGACCAACTGTGACCCTAGAATAGTCTTCTGGCTACGAAGTGTGCCTAATAAAACGAGCCAGCATGGACAGTCACAACTGCAGGGACACCTGGCAGTGGAGGGACACAGATCAGGGAGAGGTCCACCATGGGAGGACACCAACTAGGAGGTAGAAAGAAAATTATTCCCAAGTCAAGCAAGCCAGGGGCCTCAAGTCTGTGTACATCTCGAGCAGGCAGTTACAGGAAGGTAATGAACGGCAGGGGCTTGTGGGGCAGGCACCCCGGCTCCTAATCCTCACTGTACCACCCACTGACTAGCTGTGTGACATAGGAAAAGTTACTCAGTCTCTCTGGGTTTTAGTTTCATCATTTAAAAAGTAGCATAATTGTGACTAATTCATGGGGGTGCTGTCAAAATTAAGGGTGACCGTGTGCACAGAGTGTTTGTCATAATGGTCAGCACATAATAAATGCCCAGAAAATGCTAGGCAGTGGCACAGTAATAGTGGGGTCTTTGTTTCCACACCCTGGTTCAGTATACAAATGCAGTAACTAAAACAAGGACCAATAATCCAATGTTAACTAGAAGCAAGGATGACCCTATGGGATTGGGTCAAAGCTACTGACAGATCAGCCTGGCTCTGCTGTTGATAGAGAAGAATTCTGGGAAAGGCAGATAGAAAACTCATAAAAATATAAAAACCGAAGTACAGTTAACTCCTTATCTAGCTAGAAATCATTTATTTAGAAAGTAAACAACAAAGGCCTTTGAACAATCTAAACCATTGTCTTAAAGCCCATGTAACAAAAATTTTTCCTCATAGAAAACTTTTCATCTCCTGATTCAAATCCTATTTACTCTTACTGTACATACAGTTTTAACGGACATCTGTATCTGGCTTCCTAGCCCAGATACAGGGGAAAAGGGTAAACTTCTAGTGGTGGGATTCCTTCACAAAAGAGGCGCTATCACATTGTACGACCTAACAAGGCTGACCCAGCACAGCAGTCTCATACCACATCATGCGAGGGGAAATTGCCCTGGGTGACTCCTAAACCAAGACAGCACGGGATGTAGTTGGTACTTGATGGTCACAGTGGTAATACTGAGTCCTTCCATCACGACACGTAGTACCGCCAGCCACCCAGTGGATCAACTCAAAAAAAACAGAAGTCGCTCTCATGCCTCATCCCACACAGCCAACCCGTCGGCAGGTTTTATCAGTTTTAAAATATGTTCTGGATTTGCTCCCACACATCTTTGCACCTCCATTGTCGACATGCGAGTCCAAACCACTGCAGTCTCTTGCCTGCATCACAGCAATATTCCTAACTGGCCTCCGCAACCCCTAAGTGAGCCTTCAGAAACAAATGTCAGTGTATGTAAGTTCCCTGATTTAAACCACTAGGAGTTCTGTCGCCTAAGAGGGAAAATCAAGAGTCATTATTCTGTTCCTGAGACATAAGGTCTGACTACTGTTTTCCTCACCCATTTACCACCCTCCACGCACACTCCTTCTCTCTGTTCCGAGTAGTCTGAGATCACACTCCCTAAGACCCTCCTCTCCTCCGGGAAGGCTCTTTCCTCAGATCTTCACAGCCACCAGCTCCGATGCCACCTCCTCCCACAAGTTTTCTCGGATCATGCAGCCCAGAGTAGCTGCCTAGTCATCCTGTTGCTCTACCCTGTCTCAATATTTTGCATAACATTTAACATCACCAGATATTTCTGTTTATTTCCTAAAGCGCAATCTGTCTGCCTACACTGGCAGGTGGCTTTGGCTCTCACATTCACTCTTCTGTTCCTAATAAATGCATCATAAACATTTGTGAAATGACTATAAATAAACAAATCTTTCCCCCCAAAGAAATGTAAAAAGAAAATCATCTACGAATCTTAGAACATCATTACTGGATATGCACATACAGGTCCCTTGCACTGAATACCCTCTCCACCACCACCACCCTGAATCAAGTCCTGCCGAGGACTGGGGACCTCTACCATGTCTGATGACAAGAGGTATAAGCGTGTTCCCACAGGAGGCAGCATGACAGAGAAGGCCTTTTAGAAAGGTGAACCTGAGGAGCATGTGCAGGACTAATAAGAGGGAAAAAGGCAAGAGCCAAAGTGACCAGTAAAATGTCTCATTTACCTGTCCAGGCCTGAGTGACGGAGCCTGAAGTAGTAGCAGCAAAAGGAACAGATGCAAGGATCCTAGTGGTAAAGAAAGGACAAGGGTGGAGGCTGATTAGATTTGTGGAGGGAGTCGCGAGGGTAGACCTCTGGAAACTCAAACTCTTGGCCATGACTTTCTCCCACATATATCAAGTCTGCTCCGTGTAAATGACAAGCTGCTTGATTTAATAAAAAATATGAATTTATAAATTGATATAGCAGAAAGTTACTTTTTAATTTGATTTTCTTTCCAGATAATCATGAAAATCATGCATTCTTTTATTCTTAATTTTTTAATTTTTTATCTTTAAATCACAGTTGACATATATTATTATGTTAGTTTTGGGTGTATATTTCATTCCTTACTAAGTGATCATTCCTGTTAAATTTCACACCCATCTGACACCATACATAGTTATTAGAATATTATTGACTACATTTCCTATGCTGTACTCTACATCCCCGTGATTATTCTGTAACCACCAATTCATACTTCTTACTCACTTCACCTTATTCACCGAGCCCCCCACCCCCCTCCCATCTGGCCATCATCAAAATGTTCTCTGTATGAATCGGTTCCCATTCTGCTTGCTGTTTGGGGTGGTTTTTTGTGTGTTTTAGATTCAATTGTTGATAGATATGTATTTGTTGCCATTTTGTTGCTCACATTTCTTAAGAATAATGTTTAAAAAAAACAACCAGTATTTTAAGCATTATTTCAAAAGTATGCCCACTTAAACAAAGTTCAGTCGTTTTCCCCTATGGCTATAATTTTACTCCTCAAACCATACTCTCAGGATGTTCTTGTACCTCATGAGTTTCATCAGGACCTGCGAGGTCCAGCCCTCGGGGTAACAGGGTCCCTTTCATCCTCCAGGACCCCCTGCCACATCACATCCTGTGTGCTCCTCCTCCAAGGACAGATTATGTTTAGAAGTTCAGAGTTTGAGTCGGAATCCTTCATAATCACTCTCCACATATTGTCCTACAGGTTCAAGATAAAGTAATATCTCCCACCACTCTAATATTGTTGCCCTCATCTTTTCTCCTTCTCTAAATATCTGGCTTCCTCCTCTGTATTTGCCCAGGGGTTTTTATGCCTCCCCTTGTGCTTATTCTAGCCTGCGCTCAGCCCAGCTCCCTGGCATTCTCCCAACTGACAGTGCCTTTCCCACGATAAGGATGGTGGCCCTTAACTCGATCACGGAGGGGCTCCAGTTCTAGGGACAGATACTCAGTCTATGATGTGGATCTGGGTGTCCGAGGAGTTGTGAAATCCCCGTTGGACACACACACACACTGTAGCCAGTATGTCCTGTCCTACAGACTCAGAGTACAAATGTGGCCACCCCACCTTTCTTTTTCACCTGAATACTCCAACACCCCCATGCCCTATCAGCAAAACATGGTATCTTGGGTTGTTTTCAACGTTAAGCAGTCCAGCAATCTCCCGAGACTTTATACAATGCAACAGTGGTCAGACCGGCCTCTCCACACCAAGCCGGAAGAGAAGTGGATGGCTGGTCCCAGGGCTGCCACATCTTCTTCCCAGTGTCACTGTGGGGCTTGCTCTGCCCAGTGTTTCAGATGACACCCTCATTCTCAGGAATTCTTTCCTGCGTTCTTTTTACTGTGCCAGGAGAGCTGATCCAGAAGAGCAACTGGTATGAATGATGCATTGTGTAGGAACCAGACCAATAACACAAACTATAAGGTCTTGATCTGGGTCATCAGCCTAGACACCCCCCATCTATAAGTTGATTTTATGTTAGGAATCTTATAGCCCCTTCCTCCTTGTCTTGGGTCTAATGGGAGCCCTTCACCTTTCCTCAGCCACTGGACGTAACCAGACCTCAGGAACCCCAGCAGAGTTTGGAACCTTGGTCCCTGGTCTTCCAAATGGCTTGGGCTCTCAGGCAAATCATTTGCTATCTTCCCCTCAAAGCAGTTGGTTCCCCTCAAAGCGTATATTATGCTTTCCCAAGTAGCAGCCTTACTGAATGACAAAACTCAGGTATGGCCAAACTCAGAACAACGGTTGCTATAAGCCCTACATCAAATCACCAAAGGGACAGCTGAGGAAACAACAGCAGAGAGATGAGCCTGTCTTGATGCTACAGCTGCCCAGACATTTCAGATGAAAAAGCAAAGGCTGGTGTGATGACCAAAACCAGATAACGCAGTGTGAGCTGTTTGTATCTGACATGTTTTTGTATTTGATCTGTCTGAACATCACAATACATTTCATTAATTTCTTCTTTTGTCTGATTTGGGGGAGCCCATGAAGGCTTGAAGAATGGGGAAGTGCAAACAGTAATGCAGATAGTGTAACTCTTCTTTCAACATGGTACTTACTGACAGAGCTTTCAGAAAGACATTTTGATATAGAAACTCCATTCTCTCCTCTGTCAAAACTGTTTGTTAAAAGCAAATTGCTACCAGATGGAAGCCCTCAAGCCCCCTCACAGCACGAGGAAAGTGTGGCTGCTGTGGGTAAGCAAGGCACAAGGTCCGCAAACATTAACCTGTTTCCTATCTTGTGCTGAAAGGAAGGGATAGCTGCATGCATCATTTACTCTGAATAGTGCATTATAGCCTGGAGACATAATGCTTTAAGACTCGTGATTTGAATAAGCTGGGAGAAACACATTCCGCTCACCAGAATTGTTAAACAGTTTATGAAACAACACTTTGGGAGAAGCTGGTCCCGAGCCAACAATATCCGCGGCCGTCTTAATCTCCAGATCTGTCTCCACACGTCTTTTTGTCTGGAGCTTATTAGAAAACCTCAATTTCCTCTCAAAGGGAAAACTGATTAGGAGTCAGCTTGCTCAGACTCTGAATCATGTACCCCTAAGCCAGGGATATAACAAATAGATCTTCATCTGAAGGGCCAACTCTGATCAATAATGAATTCTGCAGCTACGTGCAGCTGACAGCCAAGAGCAATGTCTGTTTAGGCATGAGAGGGGGGTGAGGAGCTTGTCTCATTCACCTCCCTGTTCTCAGGGCCTCAAACAGCGCCCAGCTCAAAGAAGGCACTCAATCAAAGTGTGCCGGATGAATGAGTGAATGAACAAATTAATCTGTTACCTCTGACTTATACCTTTGAAAAAGTGCAGGGTTGTAGAAATCACACTGAACTAGGAGCTGTTAGCCCCAAGGCTACCAACTACCTTGTTAAGTCTTTACTACTAAGTCTCAATTTCCCTCTCTTTATAATGAATACAGCAATATCCACCCGATTGATCAGCAATTGAAATAATGCATCGTACTGAAAACAACCCTTTCCCATCAGTCTTTCAGAATAAGCTTGCCTTTTGCAGCCTGTCTCCCCCTCAGGACTCCTGAGACACACAACGGCTCTTTTCCAGGTGCAGCCTCCCTCTGGGAAGCAGCCTCAGAAGGACTGAGAAAGCAACAATCAGAATAGCAGAAAAGGGAGTGTGCAATGAACAGACTTCCCGGTAGTGAAACTGTTAACTCCGGAGTGAACTTTACAATAACGTAATAAAAGGAGAGCATGAATAATCTAAGTGCTACATGGTGACATTTAGATACAAGAGAAGAGGTTTTCAGAGGTATCTCCTTGACAACCAAAGGCAGAGTAGAGGGAGCGTAACCTTCTGCAGCCTGTTTCTGTCAAAACAAGCTATCACTCCATTACATCTGTTCTAGATGGTTTCCACAAAAAAAAAATCATATTTACTTATTAGAGTAGATTTCCTACTTGTTTTAAATGAATTCAAAAATGAAAAGTTCCAGGGACAATGGAGAATCACATTCAAAAATTTAAAGCAGCATTCCAGCTCCTTAATGATCAGGGCCCATTCATCTCTTCCTTCTCTCTCCTCGGCTCAGATCTCCCCAAAGGCTTTCCATTTACTTGAAATAAAGCCCCAAACCCTTATAACACTGGCAAGGTCTGCATGATCTGGTCCAACATTAGCTCCTCACATGCATCTGCTGCCATATCGTCCCTCACTCACTCTCCTGTATGCATGTTATTCCTTACAGTGATTCCCCTGCCAGACCTTTGCAGGTGCTGTGCCCTCGTCCTGAAACACTTTTCACCTAGACATGCACAAGACTACCCTTCTTTCAGGTCTCTGTTGACATATTACCTTATCAAAGAGGACTTCCCTGGCCATTGTATTTGAATTAGCACCCCAAACCCATCATTCTCAATTTTCTAACCCTTTTAACATTTTTCTTCACTGCTCTTATACCATCAGACATTTTTTATATATGCACCTATGTATATATTTATATATTTGTTTATTTATTTTTGTTTTGTCTCCCATTGTCAGAATGTAAGTCTCTAAAGACAGGCACTTTGCTTTCATTTCATTGCTCTATCCCAATGCCTAGAGCAATAGCTGCAATTCAATAAAAATGCAGTGAATAAATGAATAAACCACTGCACCCACCCGACTCTCTCATCATGTTCATCCACTCTTCTTTCCCACACTCATTATACATCACATCTCCAAACCTTGGCACATTGTTGTCCCTTCACCTAGAGCAATTTTTCCTTTGTTCACGAGTCCCAAAGGGAGTCAGTGTTTCTACCACATGCAAGAGTAGAATCGACTGGGAGGAAAGGACAGGAGGTGGGAAGGTTGAGCCTGCCGGAAAAGAGGTTGCAGCAAAAAAAAAAAAAAAAAAATTGTGAGAGGAACACAAGGAGAATTGGAGGAATAAGTTACTTTAGGGAAGGAAAAGGGAAATTGAGGGGAGACTCTGAGTGATCACCCTCACTAACCTCAGCCTTGTGCCTCAGACCTGCATTTAAGCATCTGTTTTGCTGCCAGCATCTAGGATGCAGTCCTCACTTCTCTCTTCCCACCTTTCTGTCCATCAAAGTCTTTCTTATCCCTGTAGGATTGGTTAAATGCCCACCCAGAGGCGCCCCCATCTAAACCTTCTGAGTTTGTGTACCAGTAAAACTTTGGTTAATTAGGTCCTCTGTCTAGCATTCCAGAGAGGTACTGTTTTTCTTTTTTTCCACTTTTTTTCCTCCAACTAGATGTAAACTCCTTGGGAAACACAAGTGTATGGACTTTTGCCCTAGCTTGGTGGCCCAGTTGGTTGGAGCACCATCCTGTAGACCAGAAGGCTGTGGGTTCCATTGCCGGTCAGCACATACCTAGGTTGCAGGGCAATCCCCAGTTGGTACACGTATGGGAGGCAACCAATTGATGTTTCTCTTTCACATCAATGTTTCTCTCCCTTTCTCTCTCTCTAAAATCAATAAACACCCTTAGGTGAAGATTTTTTTAAAAAGTGTACAGGCTTTTGAGATATATTTGAGTCCTCACTCTAATATTTAGTATTATATTTCATGGAATATAAGCTGGTAGAAGGCATAGCATTATTCTATATAATGCTATATAAATGCTATTTAGTGCTACACAGCATTTAAACCAGAAAAATAGTGCAAATTAACCGTAAGACACCACCAATTGTATAATGCATGCTCACTGCAGAGACCTGAGAAAGGGAAAGGATGCAACAGAGAATTGGTGCAATATGGAAGCTGTGTGGACTTAGACAAATGGCTAAAGCTCTTTGAACTTTAGACTTTCCATTTGTGAAATGAAAACCATACTTTTTTAATTCATTGAACAAATATTTATTAAGTGATAAAGTGTTGGTCTTTTTTCATCGAAGGGAATAGGAACTGGCTCTGGTTGACTTAAGCAGGATATTTACCTGAAGGATATTGGGAGCTCAGAGAACTAAAGAGGCTGGAGAAAAGGGCTCCAGAGAAAATGGGAACCATGGCAACAGTATCCCACCAGGAGCGATGCGATCAGGACAGAGATGCTAGTGTACTCAACCCTTCTTGTTCTTGGGCAAATTCAGAATCCTCTGATGGATGGAGTCTGCCCCCTGGTGTGGGGGTCTGGGTCAGCATATGCCCCCTTTGGATTCCAAATTAGGAGGTAAGCACATGAATTTTGCATCTATACCCAAAAGTAGAGAGATAATTCTGCAACATGATTTGAGACACCGTTAATAAAGTAAGGAAGGGAGATTGACTGTTATGTGGCAAAACCAAAACCCGAAGAAAGATAAATTTCTCAGTTCCTAATAGGATTCAGGCAATGACCCCAAACAATCTCAGTCCCTGCTTTCTTAGGGGTTACTATCCAATGAAAAAGTCAGGCATCACAAAATAATAATGATTTATAATAATAATAACAGTGGGATAGTTTCAATGAAGAAAACAAACTGCCATGGGAGAGAATAACTGGGGAGACACACTGCTTGGCCAAACCCAGTGACCCATTTCCGGTCTCATTTTACATTAACTGACAATAGGTTGTGACACAGTTGATCACCCCATCTCTGAGAAGCAGTTTGTTCGCTTGGCTCCGAGGAGACCACGTCCTCTGGTTTCCCTCCTGCTTCGCTGGCTGTGCCTCCTCCTTGGCTGGACCCTTCATCATCCCAACCCTTAAATGCTGGCAGACCTCAGAGCTCAGTCCTCAGACTCATACTCAGTCTACACATACTCCCTTGGTGAATCTATCCAATTTCAAAGTTTTAAATAACATCTATACACTGAAGACCGACATATTTATTTCTCCAACCAGAACCTCTACACTGAACGCATATATCCAACTGATGTCTCAGTATCTCCATTGAGATATCTAATCAGAGGTACAAACTTATCATATCTAAATTTGATTCCTCATCTTGCCTCTGCCAAGCTTGCCCCATAGTCTTCTCTTCAGGCAATGGCAGTTCCATCCTTCCGCCAACCTTGATGCCACCTTGGACTCCTGTCTTTGTCTCACACCCCACAGCTAATAATCCATTGGCAAGTTCTGGTGGCTCCAGATGGGACCACTTCTCACACCTCCACCACCTCCTTCATCCAAACCAAGCTCATCTAGGCCAGGCTGTTGTAACAGTCCCCAAATTGTTCCGTCTATCTCTGCCTTTGCACAATGCCTTAAGTAATCCTTTAAAAACCTAAATTAAATTACACACCCCTCCTCAAAACCTTGTGACGGCCCACAGGTCCTCACAGTCTTCCTTCTAACCTCTCCAATCTTTATTTCCTGGCTTTCTCTTGTTCTTTTACTCTGCTCTGGCATGGTTTCTGCTTCCAGGTTTTTGCAATTGCTCTTGACTCCTCCCAGAATGCTCTTTTGTCCAGGTTTAATGCCTTAACCAAAATGTCACCTTCTAAATTAGGCACTCTCTCACCGCCATATTTAAAATTGTACCTTCACCACCTGAAGAGCACCCAACCTTCTTCCCAATTCCCCATGTTATTCTTTCCATGTCATTCATCCCAATGGGGCGTATTATATCTTTTACCTATTGTGTATTTCCCCACTAGAATGTAAATCACATGAGAGCAGGGCTTTCGTTCACTGGTTACAACAATGCCTGACACATAGAATACTCTCCATAAATATTTGTTGAATGAACCAGGTTGCCTAATCTTTCTGAGTATCAGTAAAGAAAATGTGAGAAATAACCCATGCTTAAGTGAATATAAATTTCACTTAGGAAGCCAGTGAAGGACTGTGACTAATAGTCCAAGCTGCGCTGTTTACAGGTGAGGAAGTGTGAGAACCTGTGCTCCACATGGTGGTATTTTGACACTCTGCCCATTTAGCAATCATGCGTATAGACTGAACACATGAAACTTTGTTTTGCCACCTGCAGATTAAAGAACAAAAAAAATCCTCTCCTTCCTTCAATATCAAAGGTACATTTCCCAAGTTCTTCTCACTCAGCTCATTACCCACCTCCCCAATAATCCCACATGAAATAAAAAGCTAAAAAAACATGTATAAATCAATGTTACTGAATACGATAGTGAAATTAGTAACATTTCTGAACACATGTTTTTAAAGCACCCAAATATTTTTGGGAAAAGGAGGCATCTGGCGGGGTGATGGAATAGGAAAGGAGGAAGATAAATCCAGCGGAGGGAGCTGGCTGTTCCCTGCTGTAGAAATATTCCCTGTGGCTAAACCACAGGTACCAGCAAAAAGCCAGTTTCTTCTCAGGAAAACTCTAAGCTGCATTCACATTGCGTCAGCCTCCAAACAAGATGAGCTTGGACCTATCCCACCTGGCAGGCTGGGAATATATAATTACAAGTCTGCAGATAGCAATTGTACATCTTTCGGGAGCTTAGGAAAGGCAACCAAACAGAAAGTCATTGAATTCAATGCTGTCTGTCAGTCAGGGGCTGATTTTCTAGCAGTTGTGTTTCATCTAGGGGCTTCCTCTCTCCCCCTCTTCATGGCTTGCCTGTCCAATTAGAGAGGCCAATGGCGGAAGGGTTCCATCTTTCTGAAAATGAAGTTGGTGGGAAGCAGTACCAAGGAGGAGCACCTGCCGTGAACCAAGGCTAAGAGGACCTGGAAGGGAGTCTGCCATCTTGTAGTGACTCCTGTGCTTCAGCTGTGAGATCACACGTGGAAGGCCGCCCACAGCCAAGGTTGCCATAGGGTAGAGCCTTGAGGGAGGGAGACTGCGGATAAGGGTCATCATGGACATAATAATAATGTATTAGGTGCTTGGTTTGTACCAGTACTGTGCTAGGCACATTATAGGCATGGGTTATCTAATTTTATACTCACACTAGCCTCACGAGATTGGGATAATATATGCTCACCGTTCTGCAGGTGAGCAAAGAGGCTCAGGGAGGTTATATGAGGTTTCCAATGTTGCTCATGTGCTCACATAAACAACACTTAGGATTAAGGGGCTTTTCATGAAATGAAGCACTCAGATCCAACACACACAAACACACACACACCTTTTTCTCCTTGCGAGAGCTGCATAACGATCTTGCTCATAAAGCTGCCGCCGCCTGTGCACATTGCTAGAAGTCAGCAGGCTGGGCTGTACTTGCAATGATTTTGACTAGACTCTGGCTGTGTGCCCCCCAAGGATCCACCTTGATGTAGATGAGAACGTACTGCTTCTACAATAAATCTGGGCTTTTATAAAGAAATATTGCCATCTGGTGGACACCTGCCCACACTATTTAAAATCTCTGTGAAAAGTCCTAAAAGCAAGGGGAAGGAAGATGTACTTTGGACTTGAGTTGTTTTCCTTTAGCCTCAACTCTTCCAGCCTCAGCTGGCAGTCCCTGGTGTTTATTGCACCATTAAATAGACTTACTGTTTTATAGACATACATCTGTCTTCAGAATTTACATACATCTAAAAATAACGTGACTGCTGCCTACAACCCCCCATACAACTCAAGTCCTCCTTGTTTTCTCACCATCTTGGTAAAGTCACCTCCACTTGTTCAATCAAGCAAATTGGGAGCTATTTTTACCACCTCCTTCCTCTTCCCCTGCCCTCCCTGTCCCCAACATACACTCCCTCGCCATGTCTTGTCAATCCCTACTCCAAAATATACTTCAAAACTATCCACGTCTCTCTCCATTCCCTTGGTTACGATGCTGGTTCAAACAAGTTGGACTTCTACTGTAGCCTCCTAGGCGATTTCCTTGTTTCTTACCTGGGTCCTGCCTGGATTGCTAAACCCACCTCCTGTCCCTCTGTCACATGGCCCTGCATTCCTGCTGCACTAGCCTGCTGTCGCATTTACACATTTCAAGCTCTTTCTTGCCTCAGGACCCTCAACACATGCTGCTATAGGCTGAGTGGCTCCTGGCCCCACAGAATTTGCGCAACACCTGTTCATTTTTCAGGTACGAATTGAAAATTCTTGGCTCTCAATGTACATTAAGTCTCCACTACCCTTTTTCATGATTTTTTCTTATTAGACATCACGTTTTATCATTGTACATATGTGTATTTTTTCTAAAAAGTTTCCCACATCCTCACTTACCTCATGATTATAAGTTCCATGAGGAAAAGAGCCATATCTGTTGAGTTAACCTTTGTACCCCTGGTTCCTAGCACAGGGTTTTATACATAGGAGATTAAAAAACAGACAGAAAGATTGAAAGCTTATCATTATGACACACATTACTACTTTTGTTGATGATAATACTCTATTTTCTTTCAACACATGATTTCAACAGTGTTGCTATCATTTCTCCAAAGAGGATGTGCCAAAGATGGCGCTGTGGACCATATGTTTGTACCCATCCCCCACCCCCAAATTCATATGTTAAATCCTTAGGCCCAGTGTGATGGTATTAGAGGTTGGCCTGTTAGGAGGTAAATTAGTTCATAAAGGTGGAACCCGAATGATAAGATTAGTGTCCTTATAACAGTATTTGAGAAGACAGTCACCTGTACTCCAGGACGTGGGCCTTCACCAAGAACCCAATCAGGTAGGCACTTTGATCTCAGACTTCTAGCCTCCAGAACTGTAAGAAATAAATGTTCATTGTTTAAGCCACCCAGTCCATGTTATTCTAGCATAGCAATCCACACTGAGCAAGACAAATGGCAAATAAACATGTGAAAAGATGTTCAACATTATCAGGTATTAGTAATCTCTCTACCAACACCTATAATGTTATTTTAATTGTATTATCCTTTGCAGTTATACTAAATTGCTTCTCTTTGTCAGCTGACATTAGGGGACATCAGCATTCAATCCATTCCCTAATTCCTGCTTCGCGTATAACCAAACAGTCCACTGGTGTGTTTCATAAACAAGAGCAGTTCTTTCCTCCAAAACTGTGTCACCAAACTTCCTAGAACAATGTTTTCAAGTTGAAGGTCCAGACACATTAGTGGGTCAGGAAATCCACTGAGTGAGTTGCAACCAACATTGATTTAAATGATAAAACAAAAGATGCTAGTTACAAGCCATGTTTATAATAATTGGCATTTTTATCTCCATCAAGCAGTAAAGTTAAGCAGGAAACCTGTTGTTTTCTTCTCCCCTCATTCCCACCTCAACCCATCCCAGCTTCCAGAATATTCCTACTCACACTTATACCCTTTTCTAGGCCCCTTCCCAGTGGCCCCAAGGTGGGAGCCAGCAGGTGCTCATCCAAGAGGTGGGAGCTGAATTCAAATCAGTCCACTTCTCAATGGCTGCTGGATCTGTTATTTGCTTCCTCTTCTACTTTGTGGTCCTGTCTGCCCCTCCTGTTCCTTTATGGAAATCCCTCCCTGGGCACAGCTGTCTCTTGGAGGTAGGTTTAGCAACACTTGTGCTCTCTGTCCAGGTTTTTGGTTTGCAAGGTGAGGGAGGGTGAGGCAGTCAACCTTTCTCTCCTGCTCAGCAAGTTAGGTGGCAGGATTAGAACCTGCTGCACAGGCCTTGCCCTTCTGGGCTCAGCCAGTCTCCAAGGAAGGAAGCAGGAACCGCCCCCACCCCCACCCCGCCCCCCACCCCCACCCCAAGTTGTCTTCCAGACCCAAGCCTGCAGCATGGCTAACCAGATCTCCCTGCCATTGCATCAGATAAATCTGGTTCTTTATTTCCTAATTGGCTATTGATCTTTAGATATGTAGCTCCATCAGCAGGGAGCCTCTGCGGTTTGGGGCACTGAAACCGTGCTTCAAATGTCTGTAAAGGGTGACTTTGATTCAGTTCATAAATATTTTAAATCTTCACTCATTTGATGTAAGACTTTAGGCAAGTTTTTAATCTCTCTTAGTCTTGCATTTACAAAATAAGGTGATAGGACCTGATAGCATATCCATAAAGTGGACTGATAGTAATAGCTACCTCATAGGAAGATAGAAGAATTTCATAAGACAATGAGTGTAAAGCTCTTAGGACAGTGCTTTGCACACAGTAAAAGCTTAATAAATATTAGCTACTAGTCATCCTATTACTTCTTTCTTACTTAAAAAAATCATTTTACTCTATCTCAATACATGTATGCAATAACTAGGAATTTACTCCAAAATTCTCTCTTATTATGCACGTTAAAACAAATGAATATATGAAGGTTAATAATAGAAATTTTAAAAAAAGAAAATATGATTCAAAGGAGAAGAAAGTTAAGTAAAATATGTTCTGAGTTCTGAGAGAAAGAGCAAAAAAGAAAGAAAATGAGCCGCAATAACAGAGGCCTAGAAACATTAAGCTTATGCACCTTTTATGAGATCGCAGTTCAATTCAAGCAATACAGCTTCCCAGAGATGTGACTGTCAGAAAATTAGAGCCCGATGCCACCACCAACCAGGTTGGCACCACTTTTACCTGGAAAGCAAGCAACCTTGTACCCGTATAGAGAGTTACTGGCACATGATTAAACACAGTTGATTGAATGCAAAATTATCTCTATTCATCTCCCTCAAATCCCACTAAAATAATATTAAATGAAAACAAAGAGGTATAAGCCACAAGAAAAAGGAAAAGGGGAAAGAAAGCCAAAACAGATCAGGAACAGAAAGCAGATGAACAAGCAGCAAGTCAAAGACTTAGCAGAACAAAGGAAGCTGAAATTCAAATAAGAAGGGGAGTAGGAATGCCAACATCATCAAGCTGGTTCCTTCCACCCTAAACCAGAAAGGCCCTGGGATTGGAGGCACTGAGCACTTTTAAAGATAGGATGTGAGGTGAGGCTGAAATAGGCGGATTGATTGGAAGTCTTCATTAGGGAGCACTTAGACCTCCAAGCCCTGCCACTTTCTTCTGCAGTCAGCCACCTAAAACCATCCCTCCCTCACACACGCATACTTCAGTGGAAGGCTGGAGATGGATTCCTCTTAGACTGTAAGCTCTGCGTGGGCCAGATTTTCACCTAATTTAATTGCTGGAGGATCCCCAAGCACCTAGGATTCTGCCTGGATAAATATTTGTTTTATAAATATTTGAATGAATAGATGATGCAGACAGTATGGTCCCAAGCCACAGTCTTTGAGTCTAGGGTACGAGAAGAATAGGATTAAGTGAGAATTCAAATTTAAAAAACAAAACAAAAAACCACGATGAGACTTCCAGGCTGCTAGAATGCAGGCAGTCAGATGTAAACCTTCCCTCTTCCCAAGTGGAGTATTTGCCCCACTTTCTGGTGTATCAGACTAGCCCCAAATAGACCTACAGACCCTCAAAGTCTAAAGACAGATAGAGCCCAATTGCTGCCATATCGCCCACTCCCACCACTCGGTAAGCCCGGCACATGGAGAGGCTCCCAAGAGGTTAGCCAAGGACCAGTAGACATGGGAGGAAAGCTGCTAAGATGAAAAACACAGATCAAAACCAAGAAAACAGAATTTTTTAAAAGTAGAAAAAAAAGAAACTCAAAGGAAACAACAGGGAAAAAATTTTTTTAAACAGAAAAATATCTCCAAAAATATATAATACTCTCAAAGAGATGAGAAGATAATGCTTGTGTGTAACCAGAATATTTCTTATTAAAACATAAAGTGTTTATGCAGGAGAGAGAGGTAAAAAAGAAAGTATTCAGCAAATAAATGAAGCTTGATTTTTTTTAATGCCAGGGTGATCGAAATAATTGTCAGTAACAATAGATATCATTAGAATATATATGTCTTAGAGGCAAAATTTATACCAGGTGATGTGTTTTGGAGGAAAATATGGACCACATAATATTAGTTTGAAAAATGCTTAAGTATTATTCACATATAAAAAGTATATAATACTTTTAAGACTAAAATACATGTACGCAAAGTAACAATACATATTTCATAAGGACATAAACAAGTAAAAAGATACACATCAGAATGATATTTGTCTATGAATAGGAAGGGAATGGGAGTAGGAATAGGATAAAAGGTATGAATGAAAATCTAGTCAATCAAGCAAGAGAAATTCTTTAAACAGATGAACAATGAGGGTAAATTAAGACCTGAGAAATGACTAACTGAAGCTTCTGCACAGAAGCTAAAACAGCGTCACTCTATTATTCACAATTCTTTTGGTTGGAAATGGCAGAAACCCAACTTGTGCAACACCAGCATGAACCAACAAACTAAAAGCTAGGTACTGGCTCACCCAAAACTACAGGGGCAGTACTGCTTCAGACAGAGCTGGATCCAGGTACTCACTCAGGTGATATCTACAACTCTCAGCTCTGCTCTCCCAAAACTCCGGGGTGTACAATAACCAGTTCACTTTGTTCGCGAACCTGTGTATTAGGAATTCAGGAAAGGCTCAGCTGGACCGTTCATTGCCAGTTCACTTAGTGCACAGGGTGCCTGGCCAGGGCCAGAGGTTCTTCTTCTTCAATAGCTTCTTCATTCACATGCCTGGTACCTTGGGCGCCCTCCGTCCTCACTTCTACACATACACACATACAAAGTGTGTTGTAGCTCTCAACTGCTATTTTTATAAATACTAATAGTAAATAACTTAGCATGTGTAAAGTTCTTTATTTCCATCATCTCTTCAGTGATTCAGTCTGTTTAACATATCTACAGATGGAGTGTAGGTATATATTCATGACCTTGCAACTATTGTTCTGGGTTCATTGTTTAGTCTCTAAGTGGTGGGGCTAACAGGCTACATAGAGTAGAACTAAATACATGCAAAGCTTGGGTGAGAGCAGACAGACCCGTGTTCTCCTGAAATCAGAAGCCCTGTAGGCAGAGTTCAGTGCATTGTGAAAGCACAATATGTCATGGAAGTGTGGAGCTTCTTACCTGTTGTGGATGGAGTACTGTGTCTGCTTAGAAGAACCTCCTTCAACTTCACTCACTGCAAAAATATTTTATACTGAAACTTTAGTAGATTTGGGGGTTTGGCTTCTGCTGGTTTTAGTAAAGGAAAGGAACACAAGTAAAGGTGCCTTCTAGAAAGAGCAATCTGGCTTCATGAAGGGGAATTGGTATAGAGACTAGACCTGTGATCTCTAAATATTTTTCATGGTGCATTTCATCAGGAAAGACTTTGAACATGCAGTCTCAATATGTGTTTTTACTTATATGTTATATACCTGAACTACTGCAGTAACAAAAGGAAAGGGCATTAAATTAAATGTAGGTATAGTTTCCAATATTTATTTCCTAGTATAATCTAATATTGTGCCCCAGAGGACCGTCTTGAAGACTGGGGTCAGATCAGTGGAAAGGCTATTGCAATTATCAAATGAGGTTTTTTCAGGAAATTACTCAATTGTGAAGCTTACCAATAAACACTAATTAATTTAAGGATGTTGGTAAAGATAGTACACCAGCCTTTCTCTTTTAGGAAGGAGGACTGCGCTCACTGTTCCAGAGCAGGGGTGGTGAACATGGACTGGTCCCGGGGTGGCCAGGCTAAGAAAAGAAGTCAGGATGGACACCCCATTGGGAGACATAATTAATATTTGTAAAGGGCTTAGAGACAATCAGATTAAGGGGCAGGGGCAGAGGCAAGACTCATAATCACTGCCAGGTTTCTTATTTCCAAGCAGATTCCAAAAATGTGACTTAACCCATCAAAAGTTTTGGCAGATTTACAGAGTAGCTTGAGTGAAGTTTCCAGCATCACACCCCACCATGTCCTCAAATAGCAAATAAATAGAATTTGGCCTTTTAGTCTCAGAATAGGAGCCTCTGCTAACAGCAAAACTTGTTCAATTTTCTTTTCTTTTTTAAAATATATTTTATTGATTATGCTATTATAGTTGTCCCATTTACACCCCTTCATTCCCCTCCACCCTGCACACCCTTCCCCCACCATTCCCCCCCTTTAGTTTATGACCATGTGTCTCAAGTTCTTTAGATTCTATATTTCCCATACTATTCTTGCCCTCCCCCTATCTATTTTCTACCTACCATCTATGCTACTTATTTTCTGTACCTTCTTCCCCCTTCTCCTTCTCCCACTCCCCTGTTGCTAATCCTCCATGTGATCTTCATTTCTTTTTTTAATATATTTATTTATTTTATTGATTATGCCATTACATTTGTTCTATTTCCCCACTCCATTCCCCTCACCCTGCACACCCTTCCCCCACCACTCCCCCCTTTAGTTGATGAACACGTGTCTCACGTTCTTTAGATTCTATATTTCCCCTACTATTTTTACCCTCCCTTCTATCTATTTCCTATCTACTGTCTATGCTACTTATTTTCTGTACCTTCTCCCCCCCTTCTCCATCTCCCACTCCCCTGTTGCTAACCCTCCATGTGATCTTCATTTCTATGGTTCACTCCTGATCTAGCTGTCCTCTTAATTTGCTTTTGTTTTAGGTGTGGTTCTTAATAACTATGAGTTTGCTGTCCTTTCACAGTTCATCTTTTTTTATCTTCTTTTTCTTAGGTAAGTCCCTTTAACATTTCATATAATAAGGGCTTGGTGATGATGAACTCCTTGAATTTGATCTTATCTGAGAAGCACTTTATCTGCCCTTCCATTCTCAATAAAAGCTTTGCTGGATAGAGCAATCTTGGATGTAGGTTCTTACCTTTCATGACTTGGAATACTTCTTTCCAGCCCCTTCTTGCCTGTAAGGTCTCTTTTGAGAAATCCACTGACAGTCTGATGGGAACTCCTTTGTAGGTGACTGTCCCCTTTATCTCTTGCTGCTTCTAGGGTTCTCTCCTTCATTTTAATCTTAGCTAAAATAATTATGATGTGCCTTGGTGTGTTCCTTCTTGGGTCCAACTTCTTTGGGACTCTCTGAGCTTCCTGGACTTCCTGGAAGTCTATTTTCTTTGCCAGAATGGAGAAGTTCTCCTTTATTATTTGTTTAAATAGGGTTTCCACTCGTGACTGTTCCTCTTCCCCTTCTGGTACCCCTATAATTCGGATGTTGGGGCGTTTAAAGGTGTCCTGGAGGTTCCTAAGCCTCTCCTCATTTTTTGAATTCTTGTTTCTTCACCCTTTTCTGTTTGGTCATTTTTTCCCTCCTTGTGGTCTACTCCCTTGATTTGAGTCCCAGTTTTCTTTCCATTACTATAGGTTTCCTGTGCATTTCCCTTCATTTCAATTAGTTTAGCCTTCATATGTTCCTCTAATTTGTGACTAAAATCAACCAGTTCTGTGAGCATCCTGATCATCAGTGTTTTGAACTGTGCAGCTGATAGTTTGGCTATTTCTTCATCGCTTAGATTTATTGGCTCTGGGGCTCTGAGTTCTTCTTGAGCCGTGTTTTTATCTGTTTGTGCCTGTTAGGTATGAGGAGTGGAGCCTTAGGTGTTCACCAGGGCGGGGCCACCCAGGTCGCTGGTTTGTGATGTTGTATGTGGGGGCGGAGTCAGAGAGGGAGCAATGGCGGTCCTCACTGCTCGCCCCCTGCCTGGTTATCTGAGCACGAATGTGCGAGCCTGTCGCCCTGCACAGTGCTGTCTCAATGCTTGCCTCTTCACTGATTTATCTGCGTGCAAATGCTCCACCAACCACAGACAGGCAGCCGCGCCTCTTCCCTGTGTCCACCCGTAGCTAGCCTGCACCTGGGATCCGCGCCCTCGGCTGCCTGTGCACCGGCCAGGTTGGGGGATCTTCCCTGCCCGACCCGCTCCGCTGCTGGCTTCACCCTCTCACCGGTTTAGCTGAGCGGTTCGTTATTTTTGAACTCCGTATTGTAGATTTTTTGTGTGGTTTGATTGTGTTTATTATTGTTAAAACTTTGTTGTTTTTAGATTTGGTTGTGCGAGGATGCAAGGTGTTTCCACCTACGCCTCCATCTTGGCGGAAGTGTGATCTTCATTTCTATGGTTTGCTCCTGATCTAGCTGTCTTCTTAGTTTGCTTTTGTTTTAGGTGTGGTTCTTAATAACTGTGAGTTTGCTGTCCTTTCACAGCTCCTCTTTTTTATCTTCTTTTTCTTAGATAAGTCCCTTTAACATTTCATATAATAAGGGCTTAGTGATGATGAACTCCTTGAATTTGATCTTATCTGAGAAGCACTTTATCTGCCCTTCCATTTTAAATGAAAACTTTGCTGGTTAGATCAATCTTGGATGTAGGTCTTTGAATTTCATGACTTGAAATACTTCTTTCCAGCCCCTCCTTACCTGTAAGGTCCCTTTTGAGAAATCAGTTGACAGTCTAATGGGAACTCCTTTGTAGGTGACTGTTCCCTTATCTCTTACTGCTTCTAGAATTCTCTCCTTCATTTTAATCTTGGCTAAAATAATTATGATGTGCCTTGGTGTGTTCCTCCTTGGGTCCTCCTGCTTCGGGACCCTCTGAGCTTCCTGGACTTCCTGGAAGTCTATTTCCTTTGCCGGATTGGGGAAGTTCTTCTTCATTATTTGCTCAA
Organism: Artibeus jamaicensis; assembly: GCF_021234435.1. Lineage (NCBI taxonomy): Eukaryota > Metazoa > Chordata > Mammalia > Chiroptera > Phyllostomidae > Artibeus > Artibeus jamaicensis. Next base: position 16,328,917 of record NW_026522025.1, on the reverse strand, counting down.
ATAAATTTTTCACTTGTGGCTGTTCCTCTTCCCCTTCTGGTACCCCTATAATTCATATGTTGGAATGTTTAAAGATGTCCTGGAGGGCCTAAGCTTCTCCTCATTTTTTTGAACTCTTGTTTCTTCATTCTTTTCTGTTTGGTTGTTTTTTTCTTCCTTCTGGTCCACTTTCTTGATTTGAGTCCCAGTTTTCTTCCCATCACTATTGGTTCCCTGTGCATTTTCCTTCTTTTCACTTAGTGTAGCCTTCATTTTTTCATCTAATTTGTGACCAAAATTAACCAGTTTTGTGAGCATCCTGATCACCAGTGCTTTGAACTGTGCATCTGATAGGTTGGCTATCTCTTCATCACTTAGATGTATTGGTTCTGGGCCTTTGATCTAGTCTTCTGTTTGAGCCTCTTTTTTTTTTTTTTTTGGTCTTGTTGAGCCTGTTACATATGAGGGGTGGAGCCTTAGGTGCTCACCAGGGTGGGGCAACCCAGTGACTAAGTTGTGATGCCCTCTGTGGAGGCAGGGTCAGAGAGGAAACAATGGCGCTTGCTCCACATTCTCTTGGACTTCAGTCCCTTCTACCACTTTCCACGAGCAAATTGGACCCTTCTGGTGCTGGTTCCTGGGTGGGTGGGCTTGTGTACATTCTAGGACCCTGTGGGTCTCTCCAACAAACTCTCCTGTGAGTCTGGGAGTCTCTCCCAGCACCTCAACCCCCATAAGTGTTTTCAATCAGTGCTTTTATGCTTTATTTCCCATTGCTAGGGCCCTGGGTTGCGCGATCTGCCTTGCTACCTGTTTTCGCCTGGTTTATTAACGTGGGACCACAGTCAGCCAGCTGCCTTGTGTGCTGCACTGGGTCTGCTCATTGCCATCTTGCACTCGGAGTCTGCTGGCTACTGCCTGCATGCCCAGGGTCTGCCAACCTCTGGCTGTGTACACAGGTCTGCTGGCCACTGTTTTTTCCTGGCTTTTTCCTGCCGTGACCCCTCTCCACCAGCCACCAACTCTACCCCTCTTACCGGTCTGGATGAATGGTTTTCGGACTTCTGTATAGTTCAATTTTCTGTCAGTTCTGGGTGCTTTTTTGTTTCTAAATTTTTGTTGTCCTTAATTTTGGTTGTGTGAGGAGGCACAGTGTGTCTACCTGTGCCTCCATCTTGGCTGGAAGTCCCTCACAGCCCCTGGTATTCCCAGGTGGTCTCCCATCCAAGTACCAACCAGGCCCGACACTGCTTAGCTTCCGAGATCAGACAAGGAGTGTTCAGGGTGGTATGGCTGTAGACCCAATTTTCTTGCTTGGCATTCAAAGTCTCCCATGATCTGGCCCTGGTCTGGCTTTCATTCACTTGTTTGTTTGTTCATTTGTTCATTCATCCATTCATCCAATATTTAATGAGGACTACTATGTGTCAGGCAATGTTATAAGAACTAAGGATATAACAGTAAACCAAACAGACATAGCAAATGCCCTTGTGGAGCTCACAGCCTGTCAAGGGAGACAGACAATTTTTTAAATGTACAAAATAATATTAAGCAATAATAAGTGGAAAAGAAAGATAATAAATGGTTGAGAGTGGCAGGGGAGACTGCGCCTGGCAGTCAAGATGGGGAAGAGAAACTGGCTTTATCCTCCTACCTAAAACAACCTAAAAAAGACAAAATATATAAAACAACAGTTTGTAAAACACAATATATCAGGGTGACAGAAGGGCAACATCCCTGAGAGATGAGGCGGGTCCTACAAATTTCCCTGTTTACTTCCCTGAGGGCGTTTCCAGGTCTTAGTGGAGGAGGTAAGGGAAATTTACAAAAAGCCTGGTAGATTCCTTGGGTTGAGGAAGTGGGGATGAGAGTTGAGAGAGATCAAGGCAACTAGGAGTCCCAAGACAGAGAACCAGAGAGAGGAGTGCTGAACAGAAAGAGAACCCAGAGCATAGCAGAGGGTCCCCTTTGAGGGTGATGATGCCTGTGATGAGTGTGAGGAGGGATGACGAGCTCATGCAGACGAAGCAGCTATACAAGGCCAGGGAAAGAAGCATCCGTCTGAATTCGAAGCCGTAGTGCCTGATGTTCACACAGGGTCCAGAATGATGCCTCTTTCCACCAGACTGGAACACCTCCAGATTTATAGAGCATTGAGCAGATATACAGGTCTTGCTCCAATAAGGGGAAAAATTAGCCCTAGAGTGATAACTGCGCCAATTCGGCTGAATAAATCTTAAAAGCAAGATATAAAAGAATAAACCTGTTTCCAAGTAACTTAACAAAGCTCAAGGCTATTTATAGGAACACAAAAATATTCATCACAATCCATTAGAGACCGCTGGAAGTAGATCCATGCCCAGTTTTATACTGAGACTATGCATGACTAATAAATATACTAAAAGGTGCTCAACCTTCCTAGTAACCCTAGAAATAGGAAAGAAAACAAAAAAACACCTGGGAAGTGTTTAAACAGGAGAGGAACATGGTCATAATACTCTAAAATAAGGAACCTATTTTACATCTAAAATTTTAGTGTGGTTATGTAATTCTCAGGATAGTTTCAAGACCAAAATAGTTCATGTTTTTATTTTTTAAACTACTAAGATAATAGAGTAATATTATCTTACATGGTTGTTGTTATTACTCTATTATCTCAGTATTTCTAGGGCAATGCTGGAATACTAAAACAAAACAAAACACATTTTAATCACATTTTCTGAGATTCTCTTGCACTCTGGAAAAACATTTTAGATATTTTGAGAACCATGCAGTATAAATTGGAGTCACAGAGGTGGCAGTCTTGGTATTTTCCATTCTTACCAGAACACAGAGCTAAATGAAATTAATAGGTCTGTTATCAGAGTGCCAGACAAAATACTTTCAATTCCCAACTAAGCTTACAGGTCCACATAGCTGACTATGTCTGAGTCAAAGCCCAGTAGCAGAGACTATAGGTGGACCAATAATCTAATCATTGTCTGCCAGGCTGCTTTGCTTCCCTTTCTGACACTGTAGGGACCTTATACTTTCTTCAGGGAGGATCTTGGGTAGGTGGTTGACAAAAAGAATGTTTCTGTTGAACCATTTAATTACTTAGCATCTGAGTGCATTCCACATCAGGGCCAACATCCAGCTCTCCTGGCCAAGTTTTGGAAATGAGCGAGGGCCTGGCATCACTGGGACTGACTGGCATTAGTTACCCTGGCCTGAGTGGTTTCTGTAAGTGAGAGCATTGATGCCTGGTACCAGTGACAGTAAAGGAGAAAAATCTCGTGTGTACTTGGAGGCCACATGGATTATGTGGGAAGGGAAGCTGTAAGGAAAACTGGAGGAGAATGTGGTGGAGGAATGAGGGAGGAGAGAGAGATTTGCCCCATCCAGTTCCTGGCCTTTCTCCTACAGCCTGACACCTTCCTTTCCTCCACAGCTCCCCTGGATTTGGGACCTCGTCCCTCCTGTTCCAGGATGATTTATTTTGTTCAGGACTTCCTCAATTTTTCTTTCTTGGAGAGATGTAAGCCAGAAGGAAAGAGAAACATCAGTCTTCAACCTGGCCTGCTCTTAAGTGGAATGTCCCGTGAGGGCAGAGTGGAGAACTTACTGCTGACTTTATCTCCCTGGAAAAAGGAGAAGGAAGAGATCAAGCAGGAGGAGGAGGAGGCGGCGGAAGAGAAGAAGGATCAGGCTGAGAAAAGAGGGAAGAGGAGGAGTAGAATAAGGGTGGGAAAGAGCAGGAGGGAGAAGGAGATTACATTAACTACTCAAATACTGATGTTATCTCTTTGCTCTTTCATTGTAATCACTACTTAGAACTGGGAAGTTTTTTCGGATAGACAGACCATATTTTTTAATAGGAAATTAACATTCCAATCTGAAGAATTAGTAATGTCTAGGCTGCAATTTGCCATACTGAGAAAGTTTTCTGGTCTAATTGTCTATACCTGAGGTTGCCACACTTTGTCTTTAAAGAGGTGGGTACATATTTTAGGCTTTTCAGGCCATAAGATCTCTGTCACAACTATTCCACTCAACCCACTGCAAAGCAAAAGCAGCCAAACACACTAGATAAATGAGTAGTTGTAGTTGTGTTCCAATAAAACTTTATCTACAAAAACAGATGGCCAGGGGTGCCAATCCCTTGTCTGCAAAATGCCTTTGTCCTTCTTTATATAAAATATTTTTAAAAGAAATATCTATAATGTGAAAAAGCACATTATTCATAGTAAAACTATACATTCATTGTAAAAAAATTCATGCAATATAAAAAAGTATAGTTACCCAAAATCCCACCATCTTGAAAAGATGCCATTAACATTTGCCAAAAGAATTGCAGATATACAGACATTTGTGTGTGTGTGTGTGTGCTTTTTAAAAAGTACTTGAGTAGGAAATTCTATACACACTCTTTTATAATCTGCAATGCTCAAAAATATATTCAGGGCGTCTTTCCACATGAGTATATCCATATCTACATCTTTCACAGGGTTCCTTAGATGGAGGTACTGTGTTTCCTCTGGTGGACTTTGGGTTGCTTCCCCCAAAACCCTCTACATCTACACTTTCCAGATGACCACCATTTGAACCCTTCCAACAATGGGATACTTGCCAACCCTGCAACCCATCTATTTGACTTCTAGACAGCAGTGTTCAGACACATCCACCCTCTACAACTAGAGGGCCTGGCACTGTCATGAGCCAGAAAGCATATCAAGTTAGTAATCAGCTAACTTGAGTTATACCTCATTTTTGAGCCACTGCCCTCCAGGCCTCTGAAGGCTACTACCCCTTTGAGAATGGAATTGTGTTAAATCACCTACTGATCTGTAGCCACAGTTCTGGCCAAACTCCTGCCTGTGGGGATACACGTTTCGACAAGTTACTTGGGAATTTCCGGGATATGGGTACTTCTCCCTGACTTAACTTCTTTCTACATGGGAATATGGCAGCCTCTGACTGAGCAGAAAAACCAGTTTGTGAAACATTTACCCAGGTAATCTATTCAAAAGGAGGTGGCTCTCCAGAACTTCTAGGGCAGGTCTAGACAAAGAGTGTGGCCACGTGCAATAGGATGAATAAAATCCTTAAGATGCAAAGCTAATATCCCAGAATATTGCTCTGAAGCCTGTGAAAACATGGTCACCCACCGACTGACTGATTTGCTTCATTTTTCATCTTTTTTCACATATTTCTTTCAGACTGATGCTTTCGTTAGGGTATTGTTATTGAATGTTGAATTCTACTTCAATTGTTATTGAAGTAGAGCTTCACCCATGAATTGCAGCTAATTTTAAAAATCAGTTGTCCTGAGTCATAAAACCATTTTTCTTGCTTGCTTCATGAGGGATTATGTAGCAAAGAAAGCCATCTCTTTTAAAAGTGCAATTTTTGTAGAATTTGGACTTTAGAGACCATTCTCTTACAATCTCTTTATTGTAAAGACAAGAAAATGCCCAGTTAAGTGATTAATTGGGTTAAGTGATTGCCCAAATTCACAGAGTTTGTTAGTGGCAAAGTGAGAATGTTCTGCAAAGACTTCACCTCATAATGCATAATATTTCACTTTATTTACTAGACTGCCACTCTTTCACAGGCAACTGCTTTATTTATTTGTTTGTTTTGAGTTACCATTGGAGGGGTAGAAAATAGTTGGATCAGACATAAAAAGGGAAGGAAAAAAGTTGAAGAGAAGTCTGGAGAAAGAAAGAAATAGGAAATTAAATAGGCTCAGTATGAGAAAGGTACAGTACAACCAAGAATTGCCCAGGTGCCACACAGAAGACGAAGGGGTCAGGCCCTCTGCTGGGCGGAGTAGTTCTGTTAGCACTGACTGTAACGCCAGGGGAGATTTCAGAGCAAGCAATCCTGAGTGCTTGTGAATCCCAGGCCCCTGTTCAAGGCTAACACACTTATTCCTGGGCTGCTGGCAATATTGGTATTGGTTCCTGACAACCCACATCTGTGTCAATCAGTGGGCATGGCTCAGTGAGCTGCTTTGCCCATGACTATACCTCTTCCCAGGAATGCAAGATATGGAGATACACGGGCCCAGTCTCCCGGGACTGCCGGCCCAGATGTAACCGTATTGAGGGTCAGCTTCTCCTTCTGCCCAATCCTGCCAGTCTTACCTCCTTACAGGTGTATCTTTTTAACCACTCACCAATAAACTGTCTTCATGCAAGGCATGTTTCTGAGTAACTCAATCTATTCTGAGATACTACCCCAATTCACACTTTGTGTGTATCACTCAAAATTGGGACTAAAGCCCAGGTTTCCTATATCATCGTCATGTTAACCAAAACCATTCTCAACCACTATACCCCTTTCTATGGCTAAACCTCTTTTTATACACAGCTTGACATAACCCAGCCCCCTACCAGAGGTGGACCCCCAAGATGTGGGACACTGACCATCAGTGTGTCACACAGATGATTTTGATAGTACTTGGCTGGGCTGATTTTTACTTTAACAGTTGTTGTCTCAGCTTGGAACTCCCCAGGATCAGACCCTGAGATAAGGACTCAAGTGAAAACGATTTATTAGCATCCAGGCCAGCTTCACTGATGTACGATCTATAGAGTCACACACATACACACCTGTGTGGTCACATGGCCCAGTATTTGCTTTAATACTCTTGAAATTCTTAGTAATTTATGAACTTTTAAAAATCTTTCACTGGACCTTGCAAATCACATAGTTGATCCTTATTAGGATGTGTTCCTGGGAAACACTGATAGGGTACTGGGGAATGGGACCCGGAAAGATAAGAAAGGCAAGAAAGAATGGGTAGAGGGGATCAAACATACAGTGACCAAAGGACATTTGGTGGTGAGCACACTATAGTGAACCAAATTATTGAATTATACTTTGTTTTCCATGAAACTTAGATGTCGTGAACCAATCTTACCTTGATATATAATAATAATAAAAGAATGTCATGTCAGGCAAGGTTCCAAAGGGAACGAGAGACAATTCAGCCCAATCGCGTAGGGAGCTCTGTAGACAGTGGAGATCCAACCTAGAGTTGTTCCAGCTTGGGGCAAAGGAACTGGAGTATTTATACTTCCATGCTCCTTAGTCGTTGGAAAAAGGCTGGGCCAGGGGCACAGTCACATTACTTCCTAGCCACTTTTAGCTGTGCCATGTGCCGGCAAAGCAAATCCTGCAAGCAGCAGGTGGTGCTCTGCCAAGGAGATTCAGCTCCAGTGATGAGAATGAAAGCGCACCTAAAACCAGGATGTACAAAATTCTACAAGGATCGAAGGGGCTACGGTGGAGCACTGACAGTAATCGCTGGAGTCAAAACATATACTTCAAAGTGATCTAGGACAAGAGAGAGATGTTTGCCTATCAAACCCAAGATTTTATGAGTGAAATTACTAATAGCAAGGGTAATAAATGTAAGAAATTAACAAAAGTCAGTCAATCAAAAACCTAAATTAAAAATCATATGATATGAAGATGAAATATGAACGACTGAAGTTTGGACACATCAGCAGAGTAGAAAGAACACTGGACCCACTGAACACCTGCCCAGGGCTGTGGGTAGAAGCACAAAGTTCCGTGGGTTTGAATTCTGGCTTTGCCACTTGTGGACTGCATGGCTCATTTCCCGATGTCTACCTGTTAGGGTTGTTAGGAGGATGAACAGTTGACATATGTATTTAAAGCAACGTCTGCCATGTAAATGTTAGCTTTCATTATTCCTGCCTAGCTACTGACTAGATCTGTACTTCTCAAGCTGTCTGTGGTATTTCATTTTCAATCTGTTGCAAACTGACGCTTTTATACAACATGATAGATACAAAATGGGTAATAAGAAAATGAAATAAAAAACACACAAAATACAAGGCCATATTTTTAGTTATTAAATTCAACAGGCAGAAAATTACTCAAATAGCTATAAAAGTTTCTACACACTCAACTTCTGCGCTTAATCTATTACAGACAGATGACAGATCCCAGACCATCACTGTTCTATGGGCCACACTTTGAATAGCACTAAATTAGAGTAAACCTTCAATAAGCCACTTCAGTTTTTGATGCCTCAGTTTTTAGGTCTTTGCACAAGATGAATGAGATTATGTACATGAAAACATTTATTGAGCTATAAAGTGCCCTAGAAATGGAAACTACTGGTAGGACTGTAGGAGTTGATTCTATAGTCTGTAGCCAAAAGATAGAAACTCCAGCGTATGGCAGTCTCAGGGCCTGTTGGCATCATGCTGTTCTGTATATATATAGGGTGTATCCTTGGAACTGTCAGTATCTGCAAACCAGTCCAGCATTTTCTCTCACTGTACAAAGCAGGAAATAAAGGGCTCCCCTGGCAGGCTGTGGCTTGCACCCCAACAACTACTGCCATCCACAGGTTGCTACAACCACACTCCAAGCATCTAAGCATCAACTTCCTTTCCCTGCAGCATCCCTTCTGCAGACTGGTCAAATGATTTTGCCCAGAGTGATATTTGAGTAGCTATCAAGAAGAAAGTAAGAGTGAAGATAATGTCTTTACTGTGTTACTTGGCTCCTAGGTTCTGCTGGCCCCGCTTCCCTTTAGTTGGTGAAACTCAATTCACAGACATCCCTCACCACTGCTCTTAGACTCCATTTCAAGTATGGACTCTTCCCACACTGGTTCTAAGTGACCTACTTTGGCCTCACCTCTTTTATCTCCACCCTGTCAAACAAGAAAGCAAATGTTTAGGGATATGTGGGAAGTCGGAGAAGTGGTAAGATTTCTGGATATGCATCTTTTTTGCTTTCTGGACTTTTTAAGGTTGGGACCCTTGTCTGATTCATCTTGGTTTCTCCTCCATTACCTTTAATGCAATGTGTGTGGCACATAGCAGGTGCTCAATGAATGTTCATTGAAGAGCTTTATGTACAAAGAGTTTGAAGTCCTGGAAACAGAAGTGGCTCTTCATACTACCGCATCCCGAATCCATCCGGGGGAGAAAAAAAAAACCCAAAAAACAATTAATTCATTTCGCAGAACTCTGTCAGGTATTAGGCATTCGGAAAAAAATTTCATGGGGGAAAGTTGGGGGTAAAGTTCATAAGGGGTAAATGTACTTCAAATACAACAATCCCTAGTTATATCTCCACTTTCTGGGAAACAAAATCACTCTGTGGCCCCAGGGCCCTTTAAATTTTACTGTGACTGTTTTCTTAAGAAATTCCTGGAGCGGAGCCTAACTTTGGTGTAGGGGGTTGGCAGCGCGCATATTCGCGGCCCAAAGGGACTGTTGGCATCAGGGTTGACGAGGCGTTCGCACGGGAAGGAACCTTCTGAGGAGTCAGAGCAGCCCCCTGGAACATCGTGAAGTGGGGGTCCCCGAGACTACTTGAACTCCAGGGCCTCAGCAAATTCGGAGAGGGAAAAATAGGAATGGCCAAGGCGGACAGACGTTTGAGGAGTTTCACTGCTTCCGACTCCCCCACTCTGCTTGCCGGGACACTGCCAGTGATCTGCGGCCGAGCCGGGAACAGCCGGGTGTCGGGGGCAGAGGGAGGGCCGGGGCCGCAGGAAGGAGTCAGGGCCGCTGCCCCGCCCGTCGGGCTGTCCGCCCCGCCTACCTCCAGCGAGGCGGAGCCGACGACGCGGGAGCTGGGGAGGAGGAGGTGGAGGAGGAGGAGAGTTCGGAGCCGTCTCCAGGATCCCTTAGAGACCGAGTGCCCGGCGGCAGCGGCGGGGCAGCGCATCGGCAGACGCGTGAGCACCAGGCGGAAGACTCAGGTGGTGAGTCGGCTGCCCGCGGAGACTCGGGCACAGCGCGGGGCACAGCGCGGGCGCAGCGCTGGGCGTCGGCCGGCCAGTTCGGGGCAGCCTCCGAGTTCCCGGTGCGAGGAAGCGAGATGGAGGGAGGGAACGGAGAAAGGAAGGAAGGAAGGAGAGAAGAGTGTCCCGGAGGGCGGGGACTGGTCGGGGCACTGGGCGCCGGAGAAGGGGATAGGGGAGGGAGGGCGAGGGACGCTGCGACCCGGCACCGACCCGGCACCGAGGGCGCCTGCATCGACGGGCGGCAGCCGCAGGCTACGGGAAGCCGGGGGCCCTTCAGGGCTCCCGCCGGGGAACGGCCACCATCCCAGGGGCCGGGAGCCGGGGTAAAGGTCTCCCTGCTCGCTAGCTTCCTCGACCTCCCGGCCGTGCTCGGTTTGGGGCTGGGAGGCTCCGGGTTTCCCAGCCCCGACTTTGCGGTGGTGCCAGGTTCCGGAGGAGAGCCGGCCTCCGGGGGCGACCCCGCGCCACGCCCCTCTTCCCTACTTTCTTCCGCTCTTTCTCGGGACGAGCCCCGGGTGCGGGTGCGCAGCCCTGGAACCGCTGGGCGCTGCGGTCCGGCGGGAGGTAGCGGCTCGCAGACGGAGATCCAGAGCTCACACCCCGCGAGGCGCCCCCGAGCAGGGGGTGACCCGGAGACCGTATTCACAGGTAATAGGTGTATGGGGAAGTCACGACTCAGGCATGAATCTTGCGTGATTTTTACAAAAGTACTGTCTGGGCACTTATTTCGTGGATCAGGGTGACTTCCTTTTTAATTTACTTAAAAAAAATTTTTTTAACTAAGGCGTATCAACTAAAGCAAATTTTCAAACGCCGTAGCGAAAGTCTCCCGACACTCACTTGTCCCTTGCCTTACGTTTGAATCTTGTAAACATGACTTAAACCATTCATAACTTTCGGAAAAGAACTCGTGATTCTCGTTAAATCACCGCCCTGGAGTAAAACTTTGGACAACAGGAAATCTAAGAGAAGGAATTGACAAGCCTGTCATCTTGCGGTAACCCCTGTCCGGGTGTGGTTGTATGTATACAAACAAGTGCATAGAGAAGGAAATGGACAAAAATCGGAGAGAAAAAAGGTCCCCTGTCCCCGCGTGTCAGGGCACGTTTAATGGCTGCTCCGAATGGAAACAAGCTGGGAATTTATTAGACCTTGTGGAGTTTGAGAAACTTCACATGATCAGCTTCCTTCCCATCAATTATCCCCCACCCCCGGCTTTGTGGACACTGTTTATATTTCCTGGGGCTGTTGTAGCTTCGTCTGAATAGATTGTCTATAATGAATCTTTTGCATCTTGTCAGAGGCAGGGCCTGTATCTGTGAGTTCTCTACTTTAAAAGCGGAGTTTGCCTGGTTTTTTAAAGTGCTAGTCACTGTAGTGCACTATTGCTGGTGTCTTGCAGCTCTCGGTGTAAATTAGCACAGGATGGCGGCCCTCACCTAGGAGAACCAGGAAGGCAGGCAGCACTCGAGTGACGGGTTGGGTTTTAGTATTGCCAAAACAATCACATCCAAGTAAGGAGCTGTTTCTATTTTCAAGGCAAATTGTATGCATTGTATTATCAAGTCCCCTTTCCAATGAACAAACGTGATTGACATACCACAATTTTTCAAATTAATCAAACGTTTTATAAAGACTTCAGTGATAAAAGGACTTTCGAATCAAAGGGACTTCAGTCCCTTTGAGTTCCCTAACAGTTAACTAGCCCCATAAAATCTTGGTGTAGGTCCAGAAATGCTAAACAGTGTAAGAACTGCAACTTTACACTTTGCAGTCATATTTTTACTGTATTTAATCCAAATATTTCCCTTGGTATTGAACCCCAACAGCATTTAGATTTGTATAGAAAGACATAAATATGTGAATCTGTGTTTCACAAGAGACTGAAAAGGAATATAAAGATTTTTTTATGCAGGGAGCTCCAGGCACATTTGAAAGACTAGCTCTCGAACAATGAGGTTTGTGGGCTGGTGTTGTCACTTGTTGAAGGACATAGGTGGTTTGTCAAGTTGTAACAGCTAAGGGCTTCACAGTGAGCACACTTGAGGAAATGGTTAGCTGATACAAGATTAGGTTTTTGTTGTTGTTGTTGAAAAACCTCTCTCTGGGAGAAAAATAAAATTCACATTTAGAATTATGTCATTTATTGTGTTGGGTTTGTAACTGGGTGCCCGTTGGGTTTTTATCTTTATTTTTTTAATTTTACATGTCAGCTTAAGCATACTCTAGGGAGGAAAGTCGTGGGAGTTAAATACAATTTTTCCAAGGCCTGATTTGGAAGAGAAGCAGTTCAACAGTGGTTTGTGTTATGGGTTTTGGTGGCAGAGACAGACCTGGATGGAAATATTATTTACCCTTTTTTAGTCTGATTGGTACAATGAGGATGATGGCAGTCTTTATTTCTGGGGTTTTTATGAAAGTATGTGAAGCAATCTTTGGAAAACACTTTGTAGCTAGCACACAGTTAATGTTCAGAGTTATTAGATATTTTACTTATCTAGCCGAGTCCAGCAGCAGGCTATTGGGTAAGTTACAAGATGGCAGCGTGAATGTCCGGGAAGCCCTGGATATTGCAATTTTAAATTCCAAAGAATGTGCCTGATTTTATAGAGAGAGATATGTAAAATATTTGCTTATATATGTGTGTCATGTTTCTACCACAGTGATACGAATAATTATGATTAATGTATTAATAGTTTTAACATGCTTTTACTGTTCAGGTTACAGATGTGTGATGTTTTTAGAACTAAGCAGTCAGAAACATTCTTTAATCATATTTAAATGTAAAGATAATTTATATTGCAAATAGTCCGGTTTATTAGCCCTGGGTAGGAAATTAAACAAGGAACGGAAGTATTTGTCTTTCACCAAGTATGACTTTTAATTAACGTAGGAAGAAACATGACCCAAGGGGATCCAGTTATTTACTTTTTCGTGTACTGATGTCCAGTGCCAACAGATAAGCCATAAGTAGTGTTAAAGGCTGGTTGGGAGTGTTTCATAAATATTTTATAGAACATTATGATTGATTACATAAACTTTTGTGGAAATGCATGTTCAGTTAATTCAGGGAATCTATTCATCATATCATTGGATCATTAGCAAAATTTAAAAAGTGCTTCCATCTTTAAAAACAACCCCTTTTCAGTGCCCGTTGCTTTTTTCTTAATGTATGTCGGCTACATAGGATCAAGCTGATGGGAATCAGCCCACACATGACTTCTCATTTTCCTAGTCATTCCACAGGGACACAGAGATGGTGCTCTGTAATATTTTAAAATAACTGTAAAGGGTGTAGTGTTGTTATGAATCATTTCTTGTCTATCACACTATACTCCGAAGCCGAGAGGACTTGACTGAATAAAGTATTGATTTTTTTGACTCCTACAACATTATGGCACAGTGATGTATTCCTGGCTTACACTTCTAGGTGTGTAAAGTATGGGCAAGTTAACATAGTATCTCTGAACTTCAATGAGGGGTTGTGAGGAATATGAGTTAATCTAGCTAAAGCATTTAGATCAGTGCCTGATACATAGTTTATGTTCAGTAACCATTAATATTAAATTATTACTTACTGAAATTTTCTTTTTGAATATTATATAATGTGCATGTATTAGTTTTGTAACAAGAAAACAACTATACAAACTTTCAATATTCCCAAAAATTAAAAAATCTTAGTAAAAAAATCCTGCCAAGCAGTGCTTATGAAGTAAGAGAATATAATTAGGCAATTGTCATTGCATCTTTTAAATATGAAATGGATTGCAGTATTAGTTTTTTTCAGCAAGTTAATTCTCCTAGATCTCAATCTTATTTTCCTTTCTTATTAGAAACTTTTTAAAAAGTCAGTAATCCATGAAATCCATGTTACGCTAGATTAAGTAGGGGAAGGACAGTGTGCATGGTTATAACGCATTGTTATAATTATAGCCAGGTTAAAAAAAGCGTATGCGTAAAAAAGAAAGTCTAGAAGAAAATATAGACAGATGGATGATGGGACTGTGGTGCTCCCCTGCCCCATTTTCCCCCAGTGAGCCATGTGTATATATAATAAAAAATAACCCATTCATGTAAAAGTTACTCAGTAACAATTCTGGCTTATTAGTTACAAATACCAGAATTTTATTGTTGTTTTAGAAAAAACACCAACTCACATAGCAGTTAAATGTCAGAACCTTGGTAGTGAGAATTGTTTAGCAGTAAAAGAGAGGCTCTTTCAGAAGTTTGCAGGTTTATCTCTGTATGTTTGTAATTAGCATCTGCTTACAGACCAAGTCTACCAACCTGGAGTTCTGGAAATTGTCACTTCCCAGATCCAGGCCTTGCACTGATAAGCTACACGCTCATGGCACCTTCAGCGTATCAAATACTTGGGAAGACAGCCACGAGGAAGACATAAGTGCACTTAATTTAACAGGAAAGTTCAATAGATAAAAAATACTTTCAGCAGAATTGTATGACACTATTTATTGAGCTGTTCTATATCCTGGGCCCGGGTCTAAGCCCTTAACATATGTGGTCTTGCTCAGTCTTCTCAGCAGCCCAGATGCGGAAGCTGAGGCTCCCTCTGTGGCCAGACCAGAAGTCCACCCAGAGTTGTTCTGATTGCAGGTCCCATTCACTAAGCACTCTGCTCAGAGCTGAGGTGGAGGTATGTCCAGCCCTTTTTAGGGGTGAGATGACCCACTGAGAATTATTGTTGCCTTTCATTGGTCTCATTCTTCTTCAGCCATAAAAGTGGAAACTTCCGAAATTACCTCAGAGACCCAGCAGGCCTGAAGTGGTCTGCCAAGTCAGCCTCTTGAATCCCTGGACTCCCAAAGTGGGCTTGAGAGTACAGGTGAAGAAACTGGCCTACTAAGTACTCCTATTCTAGAACGAGCTCATACCAACAGGTGTTGTCCTCCACACTTTTCCTTTCTTGGGAATGAAAGGAGAATAGTGAGCAGGTGGCTTGGGTCCCGGGCAGAGAGTGGAGGTGATTTGACTAAAGGTTACCTGAAGCTGAATTATTCATTTATTGCCAAGTCTCTTGAAAATCATTTCTGTGTCACTTAAATGTTTGGTTTATCATGTCAGGCTTTATTGGGTATTATTAAAGTGCTTAGCTGTGAGTGTCTGGTTGCCATCCTCTGACAAGGAGGGTTTTTGTCTTCTTTTAATGGATCTGCATTTCAGAGGATTACTGTATAATAAAAACCAGGGTATTGCAGACTCTTAAGACTTTTGATACTTTCAACTCTGCTGGAGAATTAATAGCTGAACTAAAAATCTCTGTTAAGTCTCCCGTAGTGAATCAATTGCTAAGAATCTTTTGTAGTTTTTCACATTCATTGATTACAAGCAGGTGACTTTGGAACCAGAGGGACAGAAGCCATTACATCCCATGTGCTCTCTCACAGAATAGACTACCATTCCCTTTGTAGTCAGTGTCACATAACTGACACAGAGTCCCCTTTGTTGATCCAGGAGAGAAGCATATCTTTTGATTTAACTCGGGCTGGGTCATCACAAATGCTCACTGAGCGGGGTTCTGGATGAGTTGTCCTCTCCGCTCTTGCATTCTGTGTGTGGAGAGTTGCCTTTATTCCAGATGGCGTAGGGCAAACCAACGTGAACCCTTCGAGGGTGGAATCTTAACTTTACTGATATAGAATAATGAGGCTTTTATTTAGCTGCAGATTACCAGCCAAGATGTCCCTGAGCACTGGACATTAAACCCTCAGCCCCCACTGGGACCCTTTGATTCAGACCTCAAGCTTGTGATAACCTCAGATTGTGTCTGTTTTTCAGGGAGAAATTATTGCAGAGGAACAACATGGTTTAGCTCTCAACATGAGCTAAATAAATAAACCCAAAGATGGAGTGAGGAATCAAAATCTTGGGCAGATTGGAAAAGTGTTGAAACCAGCAGATTTGGTGTCTGCCTTGCACCTACACTGCCAAAACCTTTTGCATTATTAGACTGTGGCCGGCATAGGAGACCATGGGGCTTCACGTGGGTGAATAAGGTCATGACTGGCTGCTTAGACGGTTGTCAGGGGAGGGCTAGATGTCTGGCCAAGAAGCAGAAGGTTTGGATTATTACTTCTTGACAGGGCTGCCTTGAACTCTTGTACAGGTTGTTCACTGCAGTAGAGTGCTGGCCAGGGAGGTAAGTGTGAGCTCAGATCTGCTAAAAAAAAAAAACAGTCCTGGACTCAAACCGCCTCTTCCAGAAGGAAGGGGCAATTCTTTCTGACGCCATCAAGCCTTCAAGGTGGTGTCTACTAGGAGGGGTTGCCTCTTTCTCACTTACACAAAGGTGTGATGTGGTCAGCAGTAGCTCTGCCTCCCACAGCTCCTCCAGCCATAGTCACCTTCTAAATGCCATTGGCCAGCAGTGCATGGCACATTGTGGGTGCTTAATAAATGTCAGCGGAATTGAGGAGTAAAGCCATGTTCTCTGCAGTGTATGCCAGCCAAGTACATGAGCCACTGTTCTTTTTTTAATCAAAAATATAAAACTAATTGTATTGGATGGGAAATGTTCATTCACTAGCCTGTGTTTCCTGTGACAGGCTTCTTCCTCTTCAGTTCATCATTTCCTAAAGGGCAGGTAAAGATCAGCCCCTGGGGTATTGTTGACATTGCTTACTGCTACTCGACTGCCAATGTCATGCTTGGCATTGCCTGCTACGTACCGGCGTCTTGAACCCCTTGGACTGCAGTGCTGACTCCTGGGAAGATGCACAGGGTTTCTTGTTATTTATTGACCAACTGTGGGCCCTCTACTGGGGACAAAATGCAAAAGACAATGGCCTTGGAAGCCTTTGGAACTTACCTATGAGCACTGCTTCTTGTGTAAAAAGATTTTTCTAGTTTAGGGAGTAAGAAGCGGGGAGCCTTATTACTGAAGCTACCAAAAACTAGGGGAATTTGTGTGTGTCCCACCCCATCCCCCACCCCCCACCCCACCCCACCAGTCCCCTAGTGCTAGCTGGTATGCTTCTTGCATACTTTCTCTTTTAAGTTGATCCTTTAGAAAGCCTACTCCCAGAATTAACTTCCCTTTCCTAGCTCCTCTCCTGGGAGGCAATCTGCACAGCAGGTAGGATCAGCCGTGCTTAGTAGATGAAATGGCTAAGGTGGTGGTTCTGAGGATAAAGGCCTGGGTTTGTACTTAGGACCTTGGTCTTCTGCTGTCTTTTGAAGAGGCTGCACCTTATGGGAATTGCCCACGGGCACAGAAAGGTGAATGTCTTTCACATTGAATCTGGTTAAGTGCAGCCGTTCTTCAGGCAAACTCCGATTCCCAGAACAGAAATAACTGGAGATAACAATTCCTAACAAGGATTCCCTACAGAATTTTTTAGATAGTAAACTTACCTGTTGCATTTACTGCATGATTTAATTTTACAAAATTCCAGGAGTCTCCACTTCTCAGGAATAGTTCTCCGCTGAATTAAGCAGAATATTCTGGCCCATGCTTTGCCTTCTTTTCTTAACATAAATATATGATGAGCGGCATGCTTCCACCATTACTGTCCAAATCCAGAAAGTAAATAAATATTCCTGGTGTGCAGCCTGGGAGGTAACCCTAGTGCCTCCCATTTACTCACGGTTCTCTGGACTTCTTTCTGGCCCTGATACATATCAGGGGGCCAAGGGATAACCATACCCAGCAGGTAACATAAACCAGGGCAGAGTTCAACTTTCCACGTTCACTGTGCTCACCTCTTGAACTCTGGACTGAGGTTTCTCTGATTTATCGATGTCGACTTGAGAACTAACTGGCCTCAACCCAGTTTCCCAGACCCCTGAGCTAAACTTGGCCTTGTGTCTTCTAAGATGGTCTTGTCCTTCACACCCCTGTGGAAAATTATAAAACCTCCTCATTTTTTAAAATAGGCAACATGTATATGGTGTTAACAGACCTTACAATCCTAGTAGAAGATACACACTGAGAAGTCTTGCTCCTACCCCATCCAAGCCTTTCCTATACTCCCCACAAGTAGCAACTTGTAAATACCATCAAATAAGAATATATATTTTTGTTCTTTGTTTTTTTTCACAAAAGGTAACATTATATATACTCTTGTATGCCTTGCTTTAAAAAAAATTTAAGATTTTATTTATTTATCTTCAGAGGGGAAGGGAAGGAGAGAGAGAGAGAAATATTAATGTATGGTCGCCTCTCATGTGTCCCCTGCTGGGAACTGGCCTGCAACCCAGGAATGTGCCCTGAGTGGGAATCGAACTGTGGTTATTTGGTTCCCAGGCCTGCGTTCAATCCACTGGGCTACACCAGCTAGGCTTCTTGCTTTTTTAAGTTAGCAATATGTGCTGGAGGTCTCAGCACATAGCGAAGTCTCTCTCTCTCTCTGTCTCTCTGTCTCTCTCTGTCTCTCCTTCAGTGTTAATAGTTTTCCATTGTGTGGATGTACCATAGTTTTTTTGGCCAACTCCTATTGCTAGACCTTTGGAGTATTTCCAG
Source organism: Artibeus jamaicensis (assembly GCF_021234435.1). Taxonomy (NCBI): domain Eukaryota; kingdom Metazoa; phylum Chordata; class Mammalia; order Chiroptera; family Phyllostomidae; genus Artibeus; species Artibeus jamaicensis. The sequence goes on along the minus strand of NW_026522025.1, from coordinate 16,310,675 downwards.
TCTTATGCTATTATAAACTGTGCTGCATCAACTAAAGATGTAATAAGTTATTTTGCTTTTGTGGAGGTGTACCTAAAGGGTGGATTCCCAGAAGTGGGGCTGCTGAATCACAGGGCCCATTAATCCCCCTTTGGAAGGGTTGACTCATTTTGCCTTCTTACAGGCAGTGAACTGGTTGGCTTGTTTCCCCGTAGCACCACCAGCACCACCAGCAAGAAGTGTGTCATCTCATTTTATTTTTCCTAATCTGGTTAGGAAGAACTGGAAACTTCAGGTTATTTGAATTTCTCAAATGATGAATGAAGTAGAGGTTGGGGACCATTTATATCGGGTTGGCCAAAAAGTTTGTTTAGTTTTTTCTGTATGATGGCTCTAGTAGTGCTTAGTTGTCTTTAACTTCATTCAAAACAATTTTATTAGATTGTACTGTGACAACTGTCATATCAGTGTGCACTTAAAAAAAAAACTTATCCAAAATTGGTGAATTTTTGTGCAGCCATTTTAATATTGAAGATGGGAGAAGGTACTCAACATTTCTGGCATACTAAGCTTTATTATTTCAAGAAAGGTAAAAACACAACTGAAAGCACAAAAAATGTGTGCAGTGTATGGAGAAGGTTCTGTGACTGAGATCGAATTTGTCAAAAGTGGTTTGCTGAGTTTCCTGAGACTCCTGACATTTTGGCCAAATAATTCTTTGTTGTGGGGCTGTCCTATTCATTAGAAGATCTTTAGCAGTATCCCTGGCCTCTAACCACTAGAAACCAATAGCAGGAGATAGCTGACATACTCAGACTATCCAGATCAATACAGTTATTGGTATAAATGAAAAACGTGCCTTTTATTTTACAGAGACAACCATACGGACTTTTTGGCAGCCCAAGATATCCTTTCCTGTGCACTCTGCACACCTATTGATTCTCCTGTAGGCATTTGTTGACCTTTCCTCCTGAAGCAAGCTTCCTGCCTACACTGTTGTCAAAATCTCTTAAATACAGACTTAAGAATGTGATGGCTCTTTTGGGCCTAAGGGTAAAGTTGTCTGCCAAATTGTCAGTGCAAAATCGAGAGAAGTGGAAAGTAGGGGTTTATGCCAAATGCTAATGTCTGATTTATAAATAGTTGTCTGCTAATGGCGTTATTAAACTGGGGCTTCTCCAAAACCAGTATGAGGTTGATCCTCTAGTCTAGAATTTCTCCCTCTCAGACAAAAACAAGAGAGAGAAGTTCAGAATATATAAATTCCAATGGTATTTTCTGAAAAATCTTTTAAGAAATCTTGAGTTTTCCATTTACTTGCATCGTTTGAAAGATTATACATGCTGCATTTTTTAATCTGCTGAATTGGGCTCCTGTTCTCCATTTGATCTCACCATCAGTCGTTTACTCCATTTCCAAGGTGATAGGGAAGAGAAAGTAAAAGCACAATGTAAGGAGACCAGCCAGCGTTCAGGATTTGACAGTGGGTGTGGGGTTGGAGTTGCCGAGTCATCTTTCTTTTTGAGGTGCTCTTTCAGTCAGCACTTGGGATGCCGGTATAATATAATTTTCCTCTTTTTAAAAATGAAATCCATAGAGAGAGAGATTATGGGCTAGGACACAGACTCTGGTTTCTTTGGTTTGCATTTAGAAATTCATACGAGGCCTATGTAAAATGAGCCTACAACTCCATCAGAGACAAACAAACAAACAAACAAAAAAGAAACCCCAAGAAAACTGCAGGACAGAGATAACAAAAAGCTCTCCTCAGAGTTCCTACAGTTAGTAGCAGCTCATGGAAGCTCCAGAAAGGAGAGCTTTGCCCTCTTGTCAGCTCCTGAAAATGTGGATTATTATTTTTGTGAATATTGCTTTTCGACTCTGTAGATGCTTTCTTTTTCTTCCAGTGCTTCTGTTTCTGTTACTGCAGTGTTGGTCTCCCCCACTATACTATATTGGCTCTGTAAGGACAGGCTCATGGCCTGTTCTGTCCCCAGTACGTTGCCTAGCACCTTGAGGTTCTCCGTTGATGGTCAGATGCTACTGCAGGTACCTTCCGTGACATTTAAGTGCTGAATTGGGCTCCCGGCTAGGTCTTCGTAGTGAACATGTTAGGAACCCCGTGCCTGGGTGGAGTTGGTGTGGGGCAGTCACGTTAGCCATTCTTTGGCCTGTTAGCAGGATTTTCTAGCTCTTCATGCTCTCTGACAGTGTGCCTGGTGGTGTAGGGCTCAGGCTTGCAGCCTGAGTCACCTAGACAAGTCATCTGACCTCTTAGATGACTCGCCCATTTTCAAAATAGAGATAATAACACTGTATTTCTACAAATCTAAGATGTCATCAATTATGAGACCTACCATTATCCTATGTGCCACAAAGAAAAAAATTGCCCATTCAACTATAACCCACATCAACCCTAAGAGCGCATTAGTTTTCCATGGCCGCTGTAATGGATTACCACAAATTGAGCAGCTTAAAACAACACGTGTGTATTATCTCACAGTTCTGTAGGTCAAAAGTTGTCGTGGGCTTGTCTGGTTCCTTTGCCCCGGGTTTCACACATCTGAAATCTCATCGGGGAACTTTGTTAAGAATTCTTTTGCAGGGTCATTTAGGTTATTGGTAGAGTCCAGTTCCTTGCATTGTGGGGCTGAAGTCTGCCTACTTGCTGGCTGTCAGCTGGAGGCCACCCTCAGCTCTTAGAAACCTCTCTCCGATCCTTGCACTTGGACTCTCCATCTCAGAGCCAGCAACAGCACAGCAAGTCCTTCTCATGCCTGGAATCTCTTTGAGGGCCCCTTCTGCTCCATTTCTCTGCTTCTAGCCAGAGAAAATTCTCTGTTGTAAAGGCTCATTTGATTCAGTTGGGCCCACCTGGATAATCCAGGCTACTCCCCCCTATATTAAGATCTGTAACCTTAATTACGCCTGCAAAGTCCCTTTGCCATGAAACAGAACGTATTCACAGGTTCCAGGGATTAAACATAAACATCTGTGGGAGAATCATTCTGCCTATCACAAAGAATTGTCCAATATCAGGGATGTTCAAATGTGAACAGAATATGCTTCTTAGAATTAACAAAATACTACCTTTAACTTTGGTTTAGGAATAAAGGACCTACTAATGTATATAAAGCATCCAGCCTGTTAATAGTAAGCAGTCAGGTGTTAACTATTATCATTGTAATTAATATTTATCATAGTGCTCACAGAATATCCATCATTTTTAACTTTAGTTGAAGTTATTCTCACAGTTCAATGCATTTGGCAAACACTGAGAGAAAATAGTGTACCAGCAGTTGATTGGATAACAGTGATGAAAATAGCAACCCCTTGAGTGACAGCTACACCCCGTGTGCTAGGAGCTTTACGGATGCTTTCTCTTGCCGTGCAGCAGCCCTCTGTGGTGGGTCACACTGGCTGCATTTACATGTGAGGCAGCAGGTTCAGAGAGGTAGTGTACTTTTTCACAGCACGGTAGTAAGTGGTGGTAGCATCTTGCTTTCAATCCAGGTCTGTCTGATTCTTCAGTGAGTGGTCTTCATAGTGCCAAGTGACCTGTCCCTCAGTCCCTGGTGATACCGTGTGAAAAAGTGCAAGAGGAAGAGGTGTCCGCCAGGTGTGTGGCCTGGAGGGGTGGTCTCCCGGCAGGAGGAGAAACACAGGGAAGAGGCGTCTCTTGTAGACAGATAGCTCTTTGCTAGTAACTAACTGTTCAGCTCATTGAATGCTAAGGACCTGTCTCACCATCTTTTTTTTTTTTAATAAGCACAAAATGATCTTTTTTCCCCCAAAAAAGTACATATTAGTTATCCACTCTGTGGAGATATAGCTGTGAACAATATTGTGATATTTTTATTTTTAATAAGATCTACACACACACACACGCACGCACAATCTTCCTCTCTTTTCTGGCACAGAGCTCCTAAAAACCTTGGAATTTCTTAAGTCAGGAGATAAAGTTATCTTTTTTCTGTTAGTGGGGTGGCTTTTGGACCACACTGAAGGATAGGGGCTGTTTGCCAGGAAAAGCAGCCGTGTGATTGGAAGATCGGAACTTTCAGTCCCACTCCTGGAAGGGAAGGGGCTGGAGTTTGAAGCAGTCCCTCGTGGCTAATGATTTAATTCATCAGGCTTATGCAATAAAACCTCCATAAAAACCCAAAAGGACAAGGTCCAGAAAGCTCCTGGGTTGGTGAACAGGAGGAGATGAGGGGAGCGTGGTGGCCCGGAGAAGGCCCGGAAGCTCAGTGCCCTTCCCCATACCTTGCCTGCGCATCTTTCCATCCAGGTGTCCATCTCTATCCTTTAATACCTTTTGTAATAAATCAGTGATCTAGTGAGTAAATGGGTTTTCTGAGTTCTGTGAGCCACTCTAGCTTAATCAAGTACAAGGAGGGGGGTCACGCACACTTCCGATGTGTAGCTGGTGTGTGAGAAGCTCAGGTGACGATGGCCTGGGTTTGTGGCGGTGTCTGCACTTGGGGGTGGGAGCGGCAGCCTCGTAGGATTGGGCCCTTAACCTGTGGAATCTGGTGATATCTCCAGGTAGGTGATGTCAGAATTGAGTCAATTTTAGGATACCTGGCTGGTGTCAAAAATCGCTTGGTGGTGTGGAAACACTACCCTTTCCCTCCTCAGTGAGAGTTTGGGTGGGCGACCAGAACCCTTTTGTACACTGTGTGTGATTTTCAAAGGAAAGAAGGCCGGGAATGTCTTCTTTTTAAATCATTTTAAGTATTACCTGGACAAAGGGGAAAAGAAAGAAGGAGGAAAGTGGTTGAGCAGAACTGGATAAAAATAGTAATTACCAGAATTTGATAAACTAAGATCAGTTTCTGGAGTTTTATCAAGACACACCTGCAGATTGTCTGTCTTAGGCTCTTCAAATTCAGGTAGAATAGAACCATCTCATTATCTTCTCATCAAAATGTGCTTTTCTTCTTCCCTTCTCTGAAGAAGTCATTGCCAAACGTCTCCACCCACCCAGGAAGCCAGGCTCTGAACCCCTGAGTCCCTGGAACCTGCTCTTCACCTCCCTCCAGCTCAGACACCTCTCACTCCCGAGCAGTGCCTGCACTCTGCTTGCTAACTAGCCCCCGTGCCTGCTCTGTACCCTCACTGCCTCTCACCTGGATTGCGGCCGTGGCTTCCTAGCTGACCTCTGCCCTCCCCACCACCACCAGGGTGGTTTTTCTAAAAGAGACCTGAATATGTCACTTCTGTCTCACAGCTTCCCAAAGGCATCGTACTGATGGGTTTCACACTGATCAGATCCAAGGCCTCCCTGTGCTGCTTATAAGCTCTGGAATCTTGGAAAAATTATGTAGTTGCTGTGTCTCAGTTTTCCTGTCTGTAAAATGGGAGTGATGATAACACCTAAGTCACAGATATGGTGGCATTGGAGTGAGTTAATGTGTGTGGAGTTCTTCGGACAGTGCCTGGCACACAGAAAGCCCTCAGTAAACGTTATTATCCTCAACAGCACAGCGGGAGCTCATCATGTTTACTACTCCCCACGTCATCCCTCCCCCTCCCACAGCCATTCAGAGCGTGCAGGGTCTGCAGCCAGAGCTGTTCATGCTCTGCAGCCAGGTGAGTGTGCCCATGCGGAGAGTACATAGAGATTCTCATGGCAATTTAACAGTCATTTTACATCTCTTGAATCTAATAAAAAACTGGACTTGCATTTTACGTTTCATTTTTCTAACAGTTTGCTCTTATTGCATTTTATAAAAGTATTGGTCCATGATGAATTAGAAATAAAGCCAAAAAACTAATCTTTCACCACGGATAGTTTGAGAAGCACTTCTGTGTTCCCACACACCCTTTCTGTTAGTTAATTTACACTGGCCAAGTTACCCATACTCACTGTGTACCCTTGAATCTCTGGATTTTTTCTCACTGTTTCCTTTGCCTAGAATTTATTACTCATTTATTAATAAATGCCAGACTCTGGGGACATAGGCTGACTAAGGTACTTCCTCTACTTTGGGGAAAGTTTCACCCATACTACCCAGTGAATTCCTGCCTGTCTTTTGAAACCTGGCATAACTTTATTCTCTCTTTCATTCATTAAGAAAACATGTATTAAATATCAGCTGTGTCCTGGGTACTAGCTGCATTCCATTCCTGTCCTAAAGGGCCCCCAAGCTAATGGGGGTGACGGACACACAGACACTTAGTGACACCAGGGTAAACATGTTAAACAGCAATGTGAGTAGCAAAGTGTGGAAGTACAAAGGAGGGCGTGCCTGCCTTTGCCTTGGCTGGGGCAAGGGCAAGGGCGTGAGGAGGTCAGAATGGTTTCACAGGTAGAGTAGATACAGTGTCATCAAAATATGCAAATCCCGATATTGAGATCCAGCCCAAGGCCAAGGCCCAGGCCCAGCTCTGCCACTTACCAGCCATATGACTTTGAGCAACTACTTCTCTGTCTTAATTCTGTTCAGGTTGCTATAACAATACCATAGATAAAGTGGCTTATAAATAACAGAAATTTATTTCTTGAAGTTCTTAGAGAAATAAATATTTCTATTTCTCTTCCTGGCTGGGAAGCCCAAGATCGTGACACCACAGGTCCAGCATCTGAGGAGAGCTCACTTTCTGGTTCTCGCTGAGTTCTTATGTCGGGGGTCTCTTGTGTAAGGACACGAATCCCATTCATCCATTCTTAAGTCGCAATCACCTGCCAAAGGCCCCGCCTCCTAATACCATCACGTTTGGGTTTAGGATTTCAACTCGAATTTTCAAACCATATTCATACCATAGTACTCTCTAAATTTCAGAACCCTCATGTGTGAAATGGGGATAACAGTGCCTGTGTGCTTCACAAGGCTGTTTTGAGGCCTTGCCTGAAATCGCTGCCTGCACAGTGGGTGTAGAGCAGTGTCTGACACCTGCAGCTGCGTAGACGTTAGGTGATACTACAGTTGCTGGTACCTTTTTGATCTCTTTTTTACCCTCATCACTGGGCATATTTAAATTTTCCCTGGTCTGGGTTTCCAGTGGTATGCTATTCAGCCAATCATCACGCTGAACTGTATAGTTTTGCCTGCCATATTTCTGTCTCCCCCTCGGGATGTATTATGCCCCTTGAATGTCAGTGACATTCTTGCATTGTTATGTTGCCAGTGACAGGCAGTGTCCAGTGTAGAGAAGACTCAATAAATGTTTAGAGAATTTATATTGTATTAAAATAATCCAACTTTGAGCGCTTCTTTCCAGCAGGGCTTGTGAGGAGTCTTGTTGTTATGGACTGAATGTTTATGTCCCTCCAGATTTATGTGTTGGAATCCTAACCTCCAGGAGGGGAAGAATTTGGGGAGGGATTGGGTCATGAGAGTGGAGTAGGGTTAGGGTCCTTATAAAAGGGACCCGAGAGCTGTCTTGTTCATCTTAGCATGTGAGGACATAGTGAGAAGACAGCCATCAACGAACCCAGAACCAGCCTGTCACTGAATCTGCCGGTGCCTTGATCTTGGACTTTTGGCCTCCGTGACGGTGAGAAACAAGTCACCCAGTCATTGGTATTTTTGTAAGAGCAGCTCGGTGGACTAAAACACTGGTCAAACATTAATTTCCATTTTACAGATGGAGAAACTGAGGCTCTTTCTGCACAGTTTTTGTTACTTATCCTAGGGCATGGAGCTAGCAAATGGCAGAGGTGAAGTTGGAACTGCACGCCTCTTGTTTTCCTGTTTGGTGCAGCCTTGTCCAGTTTCCCTGTGAGCAGGGGTTCCATGTGGGTGCTGGCCAGGCTCAGAACCTCTCGTCACCCAGGCCCTGCCTGTACCAGCATGGCTGAGTGGGCAGGAAGCAGGCCTGGAGGGACCCTGTGGCACACCCTCTTGCCACCCAGCTCGCTCTCTGCTGCCTCATTGGTGTTTGTAGTTCACACCCTTGGTGGGGAGGGCTCACCTGGAAACCTGGGGTGGAGGTGGGAGACAGCGGTGGCTTGAGCTGGAGCAGGGAGCTTCATGAGAATGGAGGGGGAAGGGAGGACCTTGTCTAAGGGTGAATACTTTGTAATGAAGACTAGAGGGCCTGGTGAGTTGAGAAGGAGGAGGTGAGTAGGGAAAGGTTGGAGACTTGGGAATGCTCTTGTAAAGATACCTAAAGGGCAGTGAAGCTGTTCCTTATACTTCTTTCGCTCTCCATAAATGTCTTGATGCATTTCCCTCCCCACCCTCTTTGGAAGGGGTGGGTACCCTTTACACCCAGGAAATAGAGTCTGTGTTCTAATCACTTGTGAGGGAGGCAGGACAAAGGGGTGAACTCACACCAGCGACTTTGACCTCAACCTTTCCCACTGAGAAAAGTTTAAAATGTAGGACTTCGTACATTAGTTAACTTTTAAAAAATCTTTTATTAGAAAAAAAGAGTAACTCTTAAAGGCAATTTTAGCGGCTCAGGCAGCCTGGGTAACTGAAGGGACCGAGGTGGTAGTTTGGAAACTCATCTGCACATTAGAATCAGCCAGGGAGTAACTTTGAAAACCACGAAGCCTTGGCCGCACCCCAGCCCTGTGAAGTCAGTCCCTCTGGCGTGGGGCCCGGAGGGCAGCATCTCTCAGGAAGCTCCCAGGTGCGTCATGCTCCCAGTCCGGGGTGGGGAGTGACAGGAGGGTGGCCTTCTTGCTGTTAGAGTTGATTCTGAGTTTCTGCGGTGGAAATCTTTGACTTGAGGGGACATCGTGATTTGGCCGCAGAGGAGTTTGAGGGGTGCTGGCTCTAATTATGGGGTCGGGGAGCCTCCTTCCAGCACGAATCTGTCAGTGTCAGCCCACAGAGCCCCTTCCTCAAAACACGCTGAGCTCTCCCGTCAAGCCGTCTGACCCAGCTCCTCTACCTACTAGTATATCTACTTGTTAGGACGTACTTGTACGGCGCAGCCGGTGAGGTGGCAACAGGAGTGTCCTTGAAGGAGCTGTCACCTTTTGTGCCCATTTTGTTGGCTGCCGCCCTTACTGTAACAGCACAACTCTGGGGATGCGCTGCGTGTCTGCACAAGGAGCCTTGGCCAAGAACTCTTTCTCCGAGGCAAGTCATATCATCTCCTGCACAGTTTTCTTGAAAAAACGGAATCTTGGGATTCTGTGATGTTAGCGTCACAGGTTCATCCTCTGGAGCCTAAGAGCACGGTACTGTTTTTGCAGGCCGTCTGTAGGGTTTTGAAGTCTGACTAGAGAGGGCTTTAGGGGTCAGTGTTCATTTTGTTTTATGTCCAGTAGCATATTTTATTTTTATCAGACACTTAGTAAAGGAAAAATTGTGAGGGAAGGTGTCCTGTGAAATTCACATTCATGCAAATGGTTTGTGGATTTGTTTTGCTGGATACAAATACTTTTTTTGTTTTTCAAGGTTGTGTTTGGATTGAATGTCAGCTTCACATAGATTTTCTCTTGAGAGCTAGAAGCCTTCTGTATGGAACCACTTCCCAGAAGCATCAGAAACCGAGAGTCCCTTGGGAACTCTTATGGTCGTAACTGAATAAAAATGAAAAATGAAATCTCAGAAGTGCAGCTTGTTTTTCATAGTAACTTCACTTTTTACAACTCTGATGATGAGGGCGAGAGGGAAGTGATTTCTCTGCGTGCCTGCTCTTGACCAGGCACTACAACCCCATAAATTATAATTAGTTCATTTTACTGAAGGAGAAAGTGCATCTCAGAGAGGTTCAGTAACTTGCCCAAGGCTGCACAGCCCAGGAGTCAGAGTGCAAACCTGTACCCTCTTGACTAGACAACACAGCCTTCTAGTTCTAAAAAAGAGAACACACATACACTTAAACTCAGTAACTGTTAATTTAATGTTCTCGTCCCTTTAAGAGACTTTTCTTTTATTGTCCTCAGCAGCATATAAAACATAAAAAAAGCACAGTAAAACCTGAGGCTTTACAGAGTCAGCATTTATGTGAGTAGCGAAGGTGGAACTGCTTCCTGGCACGTACCATGTTGAAGAGCCCAGCAATCACTCACGCACATTTGTTGTTCAACTGACTCATAACAGCCGCAAACACTGGAATGATCGGTTCCTGACTCCGTTGTCTTTTGTGTCATCTGCGACTTGCCCTTGTTAGGTATGGAGTTGTCACAGGTAGGACTAGTTCTGCTCAGTGTTTTTATGCCTTTAGTTGGTCGTTGCTCCAAATGCAGGCACTTTGGTCATTTCACCAGAAAACAGTGTTAAGGAAGTTTAGGGTAAATGTTGGGAAAGTGACAGAATTGAAGGGTTGGCATTCTCCAGAATTTCTAAATAGGAATGGCTCAGGGCTGGCAGTGGGAAGGGGTGTTGGCTTAGCAATACAATTAAAAAAAAAATTTGCTTACCTGTTTTGTAATGTTTTTTAAAAAGGTGTTAAAATGTATACTTTCCAAGGTGGGACAACGCTGTGTAACGGCAGAGAGCAGGAGCCTGGCTGAGGTAGACCAGTCCCCACTCTGCCACTTGCTACTCTGTGACCTTGAGCAAGTGACTTAAACTTTCAGTGCCTCAGTTTCATCTCCTGGATAATGGAGATGACCATGTGCCTTTTTCCTGCAGTTACTGTGAGGCCCGAGTTAACATACATAGAACTGTGCCTGACACTGAGTAGATTAAGATGCCCCCTGGGAGTTTAATTAATGTAATTGGAGAGGCTGACAGGGAAAATGGTGGGCGGCGCATGCCAGTGTCCCCCTAAGCCAGCCTTTTGCGAATTCTGCCAGGAGAAGTAAGTCTGTTCAGCTCATTGATTTGCGGTTCACGTGTTTTACTCTCACCGTCGTCCAAGTTTTATCATTCTACAATGTAGTGTAGTGGGAAGGTCGTTGAACTATTTAATTTTAAACATATTATCATTCTGGCCGTACTAAGTGTGAAACTAAGTGTGAGATGTGGCCTCTGTTGAAAGTATGTTTCCAGTGGGGCAGAGCCACGGCCGTGGAAGCCATCAGGAGCTCTGCAGGGGACAGGTCGGTGTTCCAGGTGCTGTGGAGACGGGGCCTCGGCTTAGTGTTGACTGATGCTTCCCTGTCTGATGCCCTGCCTGTCCAGTACCCCTCCCTGTCCTCTCTCAAATCAGAGTGAACAGTGGAGGTTCATTCAGTGCTAAAAGGAAACCTACCAGCTTTCTGGAGAAATACACTGTCTTTCTGGTCCTAAACCCCAACAAATTGGTCGTGTAGGTCCTATGTGAAGGGCACAGGGGCTAGGTTCCATAGTATCTTCAGAAGTTGTTCCTGGGGCGTCGTTGGAGAGGTTTTTCTTTTGGCTATTTCTTGCGTCAACCCGTGAAGTAATTAGAAAGATGCTGCTCAATTCTCATTCCGTGACTGCATTTCGCTGGGGAACACCAGAGATCTAATTTGTTAAGGGGCCAGCATGGAAACCCTCGAAAAGAAACATTAGGTGCAGTCAGGAATGTGCCAGCTGGAGCGCCAGGTACAGAACTACGGAATGTTACGGATGAGAAAGGCCGTTGTGAACACGGAGCCCACCTTCTGCTTTTTGGGGATGAGGGAATGAGGTTCAGAGATTCGCCTGAGTTCACAGAACTAATTGCTGGCGTCCCGAGACTCCTGGTTCCAGTCCAGCTGCCTGTCCGGCCCGACTACATCCCCGTCGTGAGGTCTGCCGCTGCGTAGCTCTGTGCCAGGAAACTCCGTAGTGATGGAAGTGTTCAGTCTGGTCTGTGCGGTAGCCACCAGCCACACGCGGCCCTCGAGCACTTGACATGTGACTAATTAATGGAGAAGTGTGTTTTGCTTTCTTTAATTTTAATTAAAATTAAAATTTATATAGGCACATGTGGCTAGTGGTTATCATTTTAGACAGCCCAACTTTTAGAGACATTAAGAAGGAGAAAAGGCCTGTTCTTACCTCCTACCTCATTCTTACCAGGTGAGGGGCTCTCTTTTCCAGTTGCTCAGGTACAGCTCGCCTGTGCCAAAGCAGGGGAGTCACCCGAGGCCAGTCACCCCCATTTTCTGGATGAAAGGTGGCTCTTCTGTAAAATGAGGGTGTTGGACCAGATCTGTCTCCAAGACCTCGTTATGACAACGGACCCGACTGTCCTCTGATCAGCAGTGTGATCTTTAGCAGGGCACTTAGTCTGCCAGTGCCTCAGTTTCCTCATCTGTCAGCTGACATTGATATCTGTTCCATCCCACCTTCCTTCCCCTGTTCTAACTCCCCTTTTCGTACCCTTCCCAGCTTCCCCCTGGTGATATTGAAAGAGGCTCAAACTAGAAAATTAGTGAGAAGAAATTCTTGTGGCAACTTTAAAAAAAAATGTCTTGGGTGGCTCAAAATATTTTTGGTTTTGATACAAGTCATGAGTGGGCTTTCTTTTCTCTTAGATGCAGCAGTTGGCGAACTCACTGTGTCAAGGTTATCTGCATTGTCAGAGTAGAGCCGGTCATAACAGCCTGTGTGAAACATGAGCTGGAAGTCACGGTACCGATGACAGATAACTGATTTGATCAGTGGAAGCTAGTTTTTCATACTAATCTTGCTTAACTAGGCATTCCTTACCTATCACTCACACTCCGCTGTTTCACCTGAGAAACCAAAACAGATTTCTCCCCCTCCCCCAAGAACTGTGGCTCTTACTGGCTTGTATCTTTCTTTTGCTGTTTTTCTCACGTCAGCCTGTGAAAGTCCCATGTGGAATACGTGGTACCGTATGTTCTCTGGTGAACAAATAAAAGCCCCTCAGGACAGTCTCTTTGGTTATAGCCTCTGCCTTTGTGGTTCTCGAACTTATTTCCAGGTAGCAGTTCTCCACTGGTGCACCCACACCTCACTGGCCGGTGGTTTCTACAGAAGTGTGCCACCGAGTTTTGATCAGGGCATAAAATGTATTTTTGTTACCACAGATTAAATGGACCTTCTGACCTCAGGTGAGTGGGTTACAGCTTCCTCTGGGCTGCAGGCAGTGAAACATCAGGCTGTAGCCAAAGAAGATAGCGAGGTGGTCAGAAGTTTGTCCCCAAGCATGTACAATAGTGGAGTCAGTCATGCAGTGCGAACTGGCTCAGTTGTAGATGCCCTTTAGGACCCAGGGAAGTGTTATTTTATGACAGCAGGGTTTGCCCTGTGATTAGGATTGCATGGCTTAATGTTGTGTTGAGTCTTTTCATTCTTTGCATGGTGCCACCGAAAATTGTAGCGTCTGTAACGATGCCAAAGACCACTGTTTCCTGTCCTCGAAGTCCCTTGGGATGGCTTCAGGGAATGAGGCGGGACCCAGAGCTGACACGTTGGAGCTCTCCCTACCCAGTACCGTCAGAGCTGTTTCAAATTCACCTGCTTCACAAATCAGCCTTCGGAATAAGGTCCCTTTTGAAGAGAGGATTCCTCTGTCTACAAGATAAAAAAGTTGAAACCCACTTAACTCTAGAGCAGTGCTTCTCAAATTTTAGTGAGCACCAGGATCCTGAGAGGGCTGGTTAGAACGGAGATTACTAGGTCCACCCCCATGGGAGCCAGTGTGTCTGAGTGGAGACAAACTCCTATTTCTACCCAGTTCCCAATATTATTAATGACCTGTTCTGTGCTGGATATGGTGTTAGATGTGATAGACTCAGTCTCAGTTAAAGCTGAAAACATCATATTACTATTCACATCTCACCAAGGAGAAAATTGAGGCGTGCTGAATTTCAGTAACTCACTTATCATTAAATTGCTGGTCATCAGAGAACTGGAATTTGAACCGAGATCTGGGTAATCATGCCAGACCCCCTTTATCTAGGATGTCACCTGCCTTTTTTATACACCATTTGTCCCCAAACCATGGTCCAAGATGGGGACGGGGATGGATTTGTTGCAAGGGGTTTGCAGATCCAGATGTGAAGCAAGTGTGGACTCAGACTGAATGTCTCACCTGTTGGCTGTCTGCGGTTCAGATGGAATTTTGTGATAAAGACACTATGAAGTCATGTTAAATGTCTCAGCTGGACAAAGTCAGTGTGCATGAAGCACCTTCTCACACAACAGATGCTAAAATGACAGCTACGATTACTGAGTACCTGGAAAGGCTTTTGTTTTTTGTGGCAAGAACTTGTCTCCATGCTAGGGAAGGTTGCGAGTTACTTCACTAAGGCATGGTGTCGGTTGTCTTTTCTAAGTCTGGGCTTTAGGGAAGGAGGGAGACATCATATTCATTAACCGATTCTCATTCAGGAAGGTTGCTGGAGAAAATAACCCTGTCCTGTTGGGTGAGTCCATCAGGAATGCATGCAGTCAGCCTTCAGCTGCTGCCTCGTCCCCGTCACCTGCCCACAGGCCTGAACTGCTTTCTCAGTTTCCTTCCTGTCTCCCCCCCCCCCTCCCGCTCTGCTGCTTGCCAAGGCCAGCCTTTCCTCCTGGAGTCTGTCATCTCCTGCTGCCAGGATGCCTTCTCCATCAGTTCTCTCCTCTCCCAGCTGCATTTTCACTTTTCTACTGTCTCATTCAAATAATATATATATATTTTTGGTATACTCACCCCCCTAGTAGCAACTTCTTTCCGTCTTCCAACGGTTGTGCTCAGGCCTGCCGGCTCTCCTCATAGCTGTGATAATTCCATTCCTACAATGTGTCCAACTTGGGCTGAGTACTAAACTCACATCATTTACCATTGACCACTGCTGAGTTCTTGGACGCCTGTATTCTCTAAGCATCTGTAAAAGGGAACATGACTCCATGAGGTTGTCGTGAAGATCAAAGTAAAATAACACATGAAAAGCACTGAATGCAGGGCCTGATATATAGTAAGTGCTCAGTGTGGTTATGGCTCCGGAAGCTCACCAGGAAGGGAAGGAGAAAAGGTTATTACTTTGTCTGTTTGCTCCACTGTCTCTTTCTGCAGTCAGGCCCTACAAGGAGGCCCTTACTTCTCCCTTTTACGGAATCCCCTTCTAGATCAGGGCTTAACATTTTTTTTCATTATCACCCCATAAGAAGAAAAGGTAAAATATGTTTAAGTTAATTAATTAATTAGTGTGAATTTCAATCAACTTAAGTTTCTTCCCTAATGAGATAAATTAAATATCAAGGAATATGATTTTTATTGGGTAATTTTGAACATTACAGGGCCATAAACTGTTGTAATATCTAAGAATTTTTTACTCCCCTCCCTCCAAAACCAGTTTTCACCCACTGGAGAGGGCAATGCCCCTGCCAATGAGAATGCATTAGATCTCCAGCAGTCTTCTCTTCGTGAAATCCACTAGCTGCTTCTCTGCCTGGTATCCTTGGTCTCTCCTCACACTGCTGGACAGTGGTGTCCCATCCTCTGCCTGCTGCTCTTATGGCTCTTTCTCTTGTCACCTTTCCTGGTCTACTCAGCCACACTGGGACTGAGCATCCGAGACATCAAGGACAAGGTCAGGTCTCAGGAGAGAGACACATCTCGCTCTCCAGTCTCAGGACACAGACCAATGAGTGGTGGGCAGAAGGAAGCCAGTGGGAGCTGGGAAACGAGCCAGGGAGAGGCGAGTGTGGTGGGGCGAGGAGGACGCAGCAGGCAGGGCAGGGGAGGTGGCAGACAGGATGACTTGGGGGCAGTGAGGAACCAGAGCGTCAAATGTCACATTTTGAATACTGCTCTCCCTAATGATTATTTGGTTTGGTTTCTTCATAATCTTAATATATGACCTTAAAAATAATAAGTGCCCCGAGTGCCTCTTTTCGAGAAGCCCTGCTTCGGGGCAGCAGTGAGTGCCTCGCAGGGTATGCAGAGGTCTGGTGCTGCGGAAGCACCAAATGTCAGGTTTGGCAGAGCAGCGGGAGTGGCTGGCTGGAGGCTGGGCAGACAGAGCCTAAATGCGCCTTGCAGACGAGGCGCTGGAGCCCGTAAGTGCCTCGAAACAGTTGCTTCCTTTTAGTGTCTCTGATCCCGTTTTCCTCTTTTTTTTCCATTTGCTCTCCCTTTCAGTGCCACGTGTCCCATCAGCATTAATTGACCCTTAACTTTGTGCCCTTCCCTAGCTGTCCATTCCCTCTCTGCAAAGGACCTCCAGATCTTTGTTGGAAGTCTGACTCTTTGGCATCCACCGTACAAGCTTTCTGGGCACCTCCATTTGGATGCCCTGTGGGCACCTGTATATTAGCTCATTCTTCTGGTCACCCAGGCTTGAAAACTTAGAATGATCTGATGGGGTTTTTTCTTCTTCTTCTTATTTCCTAGTTAAGAAACCACAAGAACAGCTTATAGATTAGTTTCCTTTTTCTGGCACTGTCCAGATTCATTCAGGCATTCAACAATGTTTTCCTTCTCCCTTCCCTTTTTTCTCCCCCCTTCTTCTCTCCCACTTCTTTTCCTTCCCGCTTTCCTCCCTTCCTCTCACCTTTCCTTTCTTTTTTTTTTTGTAGCTAATATTTATTGAGTCAAGAACTGTGCTGTTGCTTTGTGTGCACTTTCTTTTTTTTGCATTTAAACATTCTGCAGATAAGCTAATTAAGGAACAAAGAGGAAGGGTAACTTGGCCAAATTCACACAGTTAAATGTCAGAATGGGGGAAATCTGTGCGGCATGGCTGACACCCCACCCACCCCCCAAGTCATGCTTCTCACCTGGACCACTGAAAGAGTCTAGATTGGTCTCTCCTCTTCTTGTTCCTGTCCTCCCCGAGCCTCTCCAGATCCTGCTCGGTTTGATCCTCTGCAGCACAAATGTGATCATGTAACTCTTTTACTATAAACTCCTCAGTTTGTAGACCACTCGTACTGACATCCAAGCGCAGCTGGTTTCTGTAACTTTGGAAACATCAGGGTATGGTGGGAGCAACATGGGATTTGGTGCCAAGAGACCTGGGTTCAGCCCTGGGGCCACCACTTCCTAGCTGTGTGACCTTGAGCAGACGATTAATTTCTCTGAACCTTATTTGTTTGTTTATTCAGTGAACATTTATTGTGTGCATTTAGAGTGCTGGTTACTGTGTGAGGGCTTTGAACATTTGTTAGTGAAGAAAACCGACAGGGTTTCTTCCTTCAAAGAGGTTCCAGACTGACCCCAGTTTCCTGCTCTGTACAAGGGGGATAATGATAATCCCCGTATCACTGGGCTGTTGTAGGGAACCGACAGAGATGCTGGGCATAGTTGTGCTTTGCTGTATCTTCGGGGCTGGTCACCTGAAGTTGTATTTCCTTACGCTTCTGCTCCAGGCAAGTTCCCACTGCATTTCTATCTCTTTCCCTTTGCTTGTGCTTCCCCCAGCCCTCTCTATTTTAAACATCCTGTGTGCTCTTGCTGGCCCAACTGAAAATGTGTCTTAGGCAGAACCTCCCTGCTTCCTATGAAGTTTTATTCGTTCACTGAGGGATTCAAGAATATTTATTAAGCACTTTTTAGAACAGTGTTTTTTATGGTATTGTCCATAAATCCTGAGGGTCTCAAATCCTTTCAGGGAATCCACACGGTCAAATTTATTTCTATAATATTAAGATATTATTTGACTATTCCTGGTGCCTAATTATTAATCAAGGCCATGCTGCACCGTGCCCACACTCCTCACCAACACACACTCACAGTAGAAAAAAACAAAGTGCCATTTTTACTTAAGAATCCCCTTAAAGCAGTAAAAATTATTAACTTTAAGTCTCAACCCTTGAACACACAGCTTCTTAATATTCTGTATTAAAAAGGAGAGTATTAAGCTATGTTACTAATAATTTAGCATGATGATTGTCTCAAAGAAAAATACTTGTGCAATTTATTTGAGTTGCAAGCTAAACTAGCCACTTTTTCACCTACACCATTTTTACTTGAAAGGGTGTCTTACAGACAAACTATGACTATTCAGACTTGGATATTTGGTGCATGTTTACTCAAAAAAGAACAAAGCTAGGCTGTCACTTGAAGAATAATACCTGTCAGTATTTGTTGCCAATGCAAAAATTCTAGCTTTCAAGCAAAAATTTGAATTTTGAAAAACTTGTGTCTGCCACCATGAGCTTGAGAACTTTCAAATACTTAAAGGCTTTCCTGATGAGATCAGTGGTGACTGAGTGTACTTTTTTTTTTGATATTGTGTGACTGTATCAACATTTGGAAAACCTGCATAATTCAGCAAACCAGTATTTCTCAATGACCAATGTGCGATGTTACAAACCCGTGTGGTTAAAAGGTCTATTCAAATGCAAGATGGAGTAATCCATTTTAATACCAGAGCAGAGTCTGAAAAATTCATTGAAAGGGTGTCAGCTGACCTTTAAAAAACTATCCCTTAAGTTTTGGTGTCGTATAACAGAAGAATGTTCGTAGTTATCTGGAAAGACTTTCTGTCTACATCCGTGTGAGGCCAGACTTTCTTCATATACTATAAGCAAAATAACGTGTTACAACAGATAGGACTTAGCAGCAGAATGAGAATCCAGCTGTCTTCTATTAAATAGATTTGCAGAGACTCGACATTAAAGAGATTTACAAAAATGTAAAACAGTTCTCATTAAATTTTGTTTTGGAATACATAGTTTTTCATAAAATACTTTTGCTAAGATCTAATGGATATTTATCATTGTTATATTTTTAATGCATTGGCAGATTTTTAAAATTGCTCTTTAGAGAGAAGACATGGGGGAAAGGGGGAGAGAGAGAGAGATACATTAATGTGAGAGAGAAACATTGATTGGTTACCTCCTGTACATGCCTGATCAAACCCACAACTCAAGTATGTACTGTGACCAGGACCAGAACCCGTAACCATTTGGTGTACAGGGTGACGCTCCAACCAAGTGAGCCACCTGGACAGAGTGTAAATGTTTTTTAAATTTCTGTTTTAATTTCTGACAGTGTATATATATCAATAAATTAAGCCAAATGAAAGCCCTTTGTGAGCCTCAATTTCGAAGACTGTAATAGGGCCCCAAAACCAAAAAGTTTGAGAACTGCTCCATTGGAACACTGTAAAAAGTTCTAGTCACTGATGTACATTAGTGAAATCCTAAATTCCTCCTCCAGTGAAATTTATCTGTGAGTATCACTGTGGTCCTGGGTTCTATGGCTTGACCTAGTTAGCTGCAAAGTTAGGACAAATAGGCATGAACCGATTATAGAACAGTATTCAGTGCTCTGTCATCCATGGCCAAGCCTGGGGTGCAACTTACTGTAAGTCCATTAGAGCTGGGAAGAACAGTTCCCTGGAGAGGCTAACACATGTGTCCGCCATGCCTAAATCCCTTCTAAAAGGTGCAGTTCGTGCTGAGGGAAGCAACCCGAATGGGTGGCCACATTCCTAAGTGTGACTTCTTCTCCCCCTACCCTCTCCCATAGCTTCGGTTGATCGGGTCACGAAGAGCCCCTGACCTTAATGCAGCCATAGTCTGCCAAGCAACCTGCTCTGCTGTGAGAGCCTCAGCCCAGTGTAAAGACACCATGTGCCCAGATTGGATTCTTTGTGAGAATTTGTGAATGAAAGATACTTAGGACTGGGAAAGTTGGCAAGTGACTTTCTACTCTGTGGCTGGGAAGACAATGACAAAGAGCCCATGAGGCAAGCCCTGAGTCAGCAGCAGCTATGAGGAAGCAGACACAGAGGGGAAGACCCAAGTATAAGGCAGGAGGAATAGAAGCAGAGAAGAAAACTGAGTCATCCTCAGTGGGGGGGATCCCACACTCTCACTGCTGACGGGAGACCGGAGAATCCAGTCTCTAAAGCTACCTTGCCTCCTGTCAGTTCTTGAACTACTTTTTATGATCTCAGTGAGGCCTGTTCCTATGGCCTTTATTATCTTGTGTGTCCTTACAAGAAGCCTCTAGTATTGGAGGTCACCTGAGGGAGTCTGTCCCTTTTTCCACAGGAGAGCTCAACATGCAGGAAGGTAACCGAAAGTCATTTGGGGAGGTCAGGGTGGAGGAGATGGTGTTGGCAGGACCTGACAGAACTCGAGTGGACAGAGGGCTTTCCAGGTTGTGACTACAACTTGGCTGAGAGGTGTGTGTGAGGGAAGGAAGAGGATGAGAGAGGAGGTCACCAAAGTAGAGTGAGGAAGAGATTGGTTAGCTCAAGTGGCTTCATGTTGTATAGGGCATTGAAAGCAGAGAGCTTTCATTGTGGAGAGCGACTGAAGCAGAGGTAAAAGGGACCTCCTGTAGGTTGTTATTTCTTACATAGGTTTTTGAAAAGAAGCCTGGAAATAATAGACTTGGGGAAGAATAGACTGGCTTGGTGAATAGGAAGGATTCTGAGGAGAGAGTGTTTGAGTCAGAGAAGCTGGTTTTGAGGCCATTGTCCTAATCCTGTGTCACTAATCTGTGGTGTCACTGGAGGTGCTGATTGCCTGAGGCCACTTACAATTGAACTGGAGGAGCCTGGCTCCCGTGGTCTCCTGAGAAAGGTCTCGGCCCTGAGGCAGTGGTTTTCTTACCAGGTGCCCTGCGCCCAGTTTAGGGACTTCTCAGAGGCAGCACCCACGGTTGCCAAACTGGACTGATTTTTTTTTTCCATCCCCGACCCCATTTTCTAAGTCAGATCTGAAAAGTTTAACTGAGACTTATTTGAATAAAATCAGCTAGAGATTTTTTTAAAAGTCAAAAATACCACAGCAAGAGCCCTTTTCCCTAAGCCACATAACCTTAGTTGGTCTTCTTGAGATTTCGGGGACGGAGTGTTTTATTTCTGTGTTATCCATGCTTGAGGATTGTTTTCATAGTTGATTTAGGATTTCGTGCTGCCTGACTCAACTGTGCTTGTGGATCTGGGTTTAAGTGCTCAGCAGGCACAGGACTGCCTTTCTGTACAGGCTCTTTTCTTGCACTCGCTGACACATTTTTAGGAGTGGAATTTCAATGAAGTGGAAAGGGTAGGGGGTCCCTGCTTTTCAGGGCCTTTGTGTTAATGGCAGGATAGATTACATATGAATAGAGAAATAACTTTAAATATTATTCCTGTGAGTATGCATTTAACTCACAGGAATGTGTGTTTTTTAACTCATAAAAATAAAGATATTGCAAGTTAGAATGAGTCAGGCATTTGGGGTGAGCTGAGGTGGGAAAGTTGTAGCCGAGGAGAGCTAACTAATCCATTTCTGTTGACCTTAGCAAAATGTTTGCTATTAAGCAATTGACTTTACTCTCTACACGCCATTTAGAAAATGTTAATAATTGTAATACCTCTTTCTTAGTCTGGCCATGAGAGTTAAATGGACTGAAGTCTAACCTGACCAATAAACATGTATCATTGAGCACCTGCTCTAGTCTGTGTCTGGGGGTGCAGAGAATGAGATTGAAATGGGGCTCACAAGAAAGTGCTTACAACTGTGATGAGTATGTAGTAAGATATTCAGTAAATGGTGCCATTGTTATTACTTTCATTTGAGGGAGATGCACCCAAGTTCAGGGATTCTTGAACAAGCCAGAGTTAGCCAAAGGAAGGGTACAGGAATGCAAGTCTCAAGCAATAAGGCATCCTGAGTATGCCAGTCTCAGCAAGGAATGGTTGTCCCTGCAAAGTACAGAGTTGGTTCTCTGAATTTACAGTTTGGAAAGAGTCGTGTATTGTGCCTTTCACACACACGCACACACACAGAGCATTCATTAGCATGTGGCCTTCAGGCACTGAGAACAATGTATATGTTTAGCCTGGCGTATAAATGGGTGCCTTTTGTCAGAAGGGCATTCATATCTATCATAGGCACTTAGAAGGCATGCTTTACAAAATTAGTCACATGTTAAATTGTGAACTTGCATTTTGTAAGAATTCTGTAACATTAATCATAAGAAGGGCCATGGAGATAAAAGAGTTGAAATAAGAACCAATTGAGAGTGATTTTATTAAATTCTGAATTCTTACTGGATTCTTAAGATAAAAGCTATCCTTCTGAGTCCAGACTCATTCCGATGCAGTTTCCACATGCATGTTCTGTATAGCTGGGGTCGGTGCATATGTCCTTTTTCTTGGTCTACTTTTGCATCTAATCTTGCTTCGTGCAGCCT
Organism: Artibeus jamaicensis; assembly: GCF_021234435.1. Lineage (NCBI taxonomy): Eukaryota > Metazoa > Chordata > Mammalia > Chiroptera > Phyllostomidae > Artibeus > Artibeus jamaicensis. Next base: position 16,288,799 of record NW_026522025.1, on the reverse strand, counting down.
TGTGTCCTTGCATTCCTTATCTCTCTCCTTGTGATGGCAATAAAATGATCCCCTCCACGGATAAGCAGCTGTTTGTTTAACTTTTCATTCAGTACTTGAAATTTGGATCGTTTCCAGAGTGTCACAGTAAGGAACATATTTGCTATAAATATGGTGTTCAGACTGCTTAGTCAGCAACTTATTATGCGCCTTCTAGAATGGCACTCTCTGCCAAAGTCTTGGATGTGATATCAACTCATTAAACTAAGAGTCTTAAGAATTGGCATTCAGGGTTTCCTGAGACAGCATCTTACTGTTTGGCTTATTTCTCTTCATTTAATTAGAAGATATGTAGGGAGAACCTATCATGTGCCAGAGAGTAGCAGGCACTGAGAAGCAACGTAGGAAAGGTCCCCGAATGATGGTGTGGAGAGCGGCCCAGAGATACATGAAGGGAAGAAGAAGTCATCATGGTGACGCTGCCATCCTGCACTCACAGTGTCACGCTTGAGTTGAGATGTGGGCATTTGGTCTGAGTGCTACAAATGTCTGCATACAGTACAATGGAACTACTGTATTTTTCCATGCATGCTTTTCTGCCAAAATTTTTGAGGGAAAAATGACGGTGTGCATTTTACAGGGGTATAATGATTACATAACATAGGTATAATGATGAGTATAATAATCCCATGTATAATGTGCACAAAGATGTTGGTGTACATTATACACAGGAGTACATTATGCACAGCAAAATGTGATACTTTAGATTAACTGTAGGTGGTGGAGTAGGGGCAGTGAAAATTGTAGAATATTACAGAGCAGTACAGTTTTTGGTGTTTCTAAATTCAGCTAACAAAGTGGTGGCTAAGTTGGAAGCTGCATGTGTAGCGAGAAGCACAAGACCTGTTACTTCAGATAGTCCTAGATTTGACTCTTAATTCTACCACTTGTAGACTTATGGTTTGGGGAGAAATATTTAAATCTTCTGAACTTCAGTATCCTTACTTCTAAAAGGGGCAGAGTATTGTCTGACCTTTGGGTTGTTTGCATCTCAGTGCCTAGTGCAGTGCCCAGCACCAGGTAGAGGGGCTCAGCAATTGGTTGTTGGCAGAAAAAAAGAAAGGACGGATGCATGGGTGGATGGGTGATGGGTGGATAGATGCATGGGTGGATGGATGGATAGCTGAATGGATGGAGAGACCACTCTGGAGGAGACAGATGGCCTCTGGGCTAAATAATATGCATAAAAATGATGTATTACATGTATAGTATAATATATTTACATATATACATAATATAAATGATTTATGCAAGTTATATTTGCCCTATTAGCTTGAGATTGCTAAGCAAATTCTTTCACTTCTGTTAGTAGGTACCAAATTAAGAATCCATAAACCTCCTTTGTCATTTCATGTATATCAAGGCTGTAAGTAACAGAAAATATGACTAATTGTGGCCCTAACAAGTATGGGGTTAGTTTCCACATCTTCAGATTGTCTGAAAGAGGTGGATGCTTCTGCCATTTGCCACTGGTCTTTGCTCTTTTTATTCCTTTGATCCACCCTCTTCACTGTGTTAAATTTTTAAGATTTAGACTTGCTTTCTCATGGTCCCCAAATGGCCATCACAGTTCTGTGCCTGTGACCAGATCCAAAGTTGAGAACTAAGGAGGCACCTATCATGCAGCTCCCGGCTTTTGTGGGGAGACAGCATCCTCACAAAATTTCCCCACAGGTCTCACTGGGTTGGCAGGCCATGTGCCCTGTTCCCCTTGGGGCCTGGCTCCCACCTTTCCTGAGCTCACTGCTTCTTTCCCCAAACAGAGGTTCTGGGAGCAGGGAAATGTGGAGGGCGGGGGCCCTTGTAGTGTCAGCCACATTTTCACCCAAGTAAAGCTGGCTTTCAAAAAAGGAAATAGCAGAAGTTCTAGTGGCTATGGTCATGTGATCTGTGTTAGGAGATTCAGGATTCGTGAGCCACCCCTGCCTCCTGCCCCCATTGGGATGTTAAGATCATGTGGGTTTTAAGCTGGATAGAAATGTTTTTTTTGACTACATATCTCTTTGTTGTGTGTGCAAGGGTTGTTTTTTTTTTCCTTCCTTCCTTTTTGAGCAGCCGAAAAAAAGAGGAGTGAAGAGTTAAAACAGTTCATCTTTCCTGGAGTTAGTGCTAAGCCTCTGAAATACTGCAGTGTTGACATCCCAATGCTGAAACTGGCCAAGGGACTGTTAACAAAATACTTCTCCCTACCCCGACCCTGCCCAAGCTAAGTGAAGAGAAGAAATGTAAAACACAGTATTCGAGGAGGCTGCGGTGGGGAGGGGTGGGGTGGGGGCTGAAAGGAGGGCTGGCAGTGAAGCTTTGCAGAAGAGTGTAGGAATTTGAGGATTGGTCAGAATGTCACCCGTGTGTGGTTTATTTGGCTCCGCCCGTGTTTGCTGTTCAGAGAACAGGGGGAGAAAGGAAGCCCCTTGCACAGCCTAAGCAGGATGCAGTGGCCACAGTGGAATGAAGTTCAGAGTTAAATTGCACGCACACACATTCTAGGAATCCACATTTGTGGTTTAAAAAAAAAGTGTTCTGTGGAAGGTTTTGACTTGGCTGGCAAAATGCTTAATAATCAGTACCCACCATTTTCCTCGTTTGGAGAAGCCACCTAACAACTTCTATCCCTAACCAGTTAAATAAATGGAACTCTGTGCAATAAAGATCAAGACTTTTAAGCTTGAAAGAAGTACTCACATATGTAAGTAAAAGTTCACCAAGACTTGCCTATGATTATTGTGCTTTATTTATTTATTTAGTGAGAAGGTGTAAGAGCAGAGCTGATATTGATCTATGTTTTCTATTTATGTTATTTTTAATGTTAGCATTTGATCATATCCTCAAGTGAGTGGGGATTAATAATGTCCTAGTTTTCATATGAGAATTTCACAGTCTCTCATATAAAAGCTCCAGCAAGGTAATGCTTTACGAAAAGGAGAAAGGACACAGTGGGCAAAAATGCCAGTTGACTGAACTCTCCGAAGCTGAGGTTTGCTTAAGAGGCCAAGTAAAGGAGAGAAAGGTGGAATTTGCCGAAGGAGACACTGGGCTGTGCGGGGCGGCATCTACTGCCACTCTGGGGGAGGCCAGGGGACCGGGGCACGCAGCTAACCTGGCCACTTGGAGCATTGCGATAAACAGGGCTCGTTCATGAAGGAAGGAAAACACTGTGCTTCTGAAAAGCACCCGTATTGAAGAAGCAACCAGAAAACCCAAACGCTTGGAGATGCCTGGCGGGAGGGATCTGTGCCTCCTCCTTCCTTCTGTCTCCCTGATGGGTTTTCTTAATATTTCACAATATTTTCCATGGTCGCTGGGCCCAAGCTGCCTGGAAGCCTACAACAAAAGTCGTGTAGCAAACCACTTGGCATTGAAATCAGAGCCAGCCATGTTCAGAATTAACTGAAAGAAACACTGACTCTGCCATAAATAAGGCAGACATTCCCTTTATTGAAGTCTCTGAGCTTTTTTTCTTTAAGGAGGAGGCAAAAGATTGCAAAGCACATCAGACGCTTAGTAAAAACTAAGGGTATAGCCATGAATTTGTGTACATTGAACTTAACTGCAACATCACTCATCGCCCATGGGGTGGGGCACCCCCCCAGCTCACTCCCCAGTGGGGTGTCTCAGACGGACAGACTCTGGGGAGAGGGCCACATGTGGCCTGAAAATCATATATTATCTTACAGTACAGTTGGGAAGATGGGAAATATTTACTTCATAATACAAACATCCGGAAATGAAGTTTACCAAAATATTTCTGGCTGGTTGAGAACGTTCATTCATTCATTCAGTAGCAGGACAAATTTTTGATGGAATGGGTAGTCTGTGTCAGGTGGCGCCTCTGGCCCTGGGGCTACAGCAGTGAACACACTACCCCCTTCTTTTCTTGTGGAGTTTACATTCCGGGGGAGGAGAGAGAAAATAGAACATTAAGTACCAAGGGGAAAACAAAAGCAGGGGAAGTGAAGGGGGAGCAGGGCCTCTCTGAGGAAGCGGCTGTTGTCGCAGAGACCTGCAGGGTGTGAGGTTGCGAAGTGTGCAGGCCTTGGGTATCTGTGAGAAGTTCAAGTAGTTTCCCAAAACAGCCAAGGAAGGGCACATGAGAATCTAGCTGGGGAAGAGAAGGTTTTTACAGTTATGAAAGATGAGCATGAGTTTTAAAGGGTTAAGACAGACTGTCCTATATCATCAGTACCCACAGCTGTTTATCGAATGCAGGCAGACATGTTCACAGGAACAAAAGTTAGCTTTGGCCATGGAAGGTAAACAGGAACCTAATGCATGGATCAGTTGTTCCATTACTTTTCCACTAGGCCACCGTGGGCACTTCAGGTAGAGATAATTAGGTACAGACATGTACATCCACAGCCTTTCCTTTTTCCCCATTTATTGGAAACCAGGGTGTGTTATCTAAAGAATTCATTCTTGTGGGCAGGAAAACATACATAGAAGTATAAGGTGGAGTATGTGCAGTCAGAGGACCTCATAATCAAGTTGTCCGTGCAGATACGTAAACCAATGAGAGACAGGAGGCCCGAGGACAGGGATTGAGCGTGGGAATGGCTAGCCCCATGGTTAGAACCTTGTTGAGTGCACTGTGCTGCCTTTAATTGTGATCCCTCCCTGTGATATGGCCACCAACAGACTTTTTTCTTGGCTCTGGGTGGTGTTTTTGTTTTTTCTGGCACAGTGTGTATATGCTTGTGTACTTTCCCAAAGGGCGAGCAGATTGACTGTGTTGTTCAGAATATATGTAAAACTGGGAGGTCCATAAGAGTGTTTAGAAAACTAATGGTACAGTTGAGGCAGCGAAGGCGACTTTGCCTGGGAAGAAAGTAGGAGGTGTAAGAACAGGTCGGTTGTACAGGATGTCTTCTTCCTGTTGAATCATGTGGCTTTGACTGGATTATGCTGAACACACAGTGGGTTTGTTTGTTTGTTTTTATAAGCTGTTCATCTCTTGATGATATAGGCAAAGAGGACGAAGTCCTTAGACTCTCTATATCCTGTCTACTCCTGTGATTGGTTTTCAATGACAAAAAGACTCCCTAGGCCCAGCCATGTTTTGGTTGCTATAATTTAAGACTGAACCAGTTCGTGGAGCCAAAGCTCCACACCGTAGGGGAGATTTCATGGCACACCAGCCCCACACGTCTGTGAAGCTGGAGTCTGGGACTTGGCAGGAGCCACTCACCTGAGGAGCATGTCTCCTTTCCTTCTCTTTCCGAGTCCAAGGTGCAGAGAAGTACGCTCCTCCACACCAAGGGTCTGACCGCGTCAAAACAAAACTGACCGTGTCTTGTTTTTCTGACCCAGGTCCTTTGCTGTATCTGCCCCCCTTATGTGCTGCCTGAGTGTGCAGCGGACATAACCTGAATATTTCTGCGATGACTTCCTCTCGGTGTCTGACAGAAAGGATGTCATCAAAAGGGGTGACACAATTAGAGAGCTGAGCACAGAGCAGAATCTGTTACCCACTGAAGTTTATGGAGGGACACGCAGTTCTGATATATGTTACCAGTGACAAATGCTGCTAAATTTTACGTCTTTGTTTTTTCTTAAAGTTCCCTGTGGCTAGTAAAAATCAGCAGTATGGAGCCTGGTCAACGTTAGCTGAGCTTCTGGGCAGGGAGGGAGAGTGGGGGATGGGTGCCTTTGAAGCAGGATTTATTGGTGGGCCCTTGGCTCCTTTACCACCTTGAAGGCCCTCTGGCCTTCCCAGGAGGCTGCTATACTGGTTGCCCGTTGCAAGGACAGGAGTGCCCCCGAAGAGCTGTGCTCCCTTCTATCTGGGGAGCTGTGTGCAGCAGCCTCCTGAGTCACCAGCACTGCAGCAAAAGCTCAGTTATTCCCATCCTCTTACCCATAATCCCTGGTAGTTTTTTTCTGTAGTTCTAACATGGTTCAATTTTTCACTTTCATCCAGTAAAGGTTTACCAGCCACTTTCTGCCTGTCAAATACAGCCATAAAGCAATATCTTACTGTGGCTGTTTTTGTTGGAAACTGTGTTGTGTTGTTTTTCTTTGCCTTCTAAACATTGTTAACTGTCTCAACAGTAAGACGATAAGCCATTGCAATGAGTGAGGCACTGGAAGATCCATTGTTAACAAAGCTATATGACAATCATGTTTACTACTCAGTGTGAGTAAGCAGACAAGTTTTTAGGAGGATTTTCTATATTAAAAGTTAAAAGATATGTCTGGTTAATTCTCAGTTAACAACAAGAAAAATTAAATTCAGTCTTTTGGCTAATTACCATTTTCTGTGAGCATTAAGTAAGCAATTACCTTCAGCATGACAGCTGGTGATCACTAGGCCCTAACTAAGCTAGTCTTTGTGCTTTGCAAACATTATTTGTTATGAATTATTGCGAATGACATAGGGTCCTCACGAAAGCCCCCAGGATATCCCAGAGGCCCCATAGTTCAAAGGGCCCCAGGTTAACTTCTGTGGGGTTAGATCACATTTCACTTTGCACCAGTTCCAGTATAAAACCTGGGGCATAAACCCTATTGTCCTGTTCATGCACCTCATCAACCATCTTGGTCTGTAGAGCACCCAGGGGATTCCTGAGACATGGGACTTTTGGCGCTAAAACTGGAATGCCCCTGTCACACCAACCAACGCGAGTTGGTTTCTCTAGTCAGTAGTGTCAGTGACCAGAAAGGAATAAATATTTCTTCTAAAATCAGCAACTTAACTGTAAAATGGGGGTCATTCTGTCTTCCTCTGGGGGGTTGTGATAGGGCCTGCTCACTACCCCTGTCCGTGGGGGTTGGGTCGGGGGCTGTTGGTTTGGAACTGGGGGACCAGCACCATCTCTGATGGACAGTCTATCTTTTGCCCTCCAGAGGCCTGTCACCTCACAGGGGCTGGGCTGTTCCCTCCAGATGAGTCAGTGCCAGCTCTTTCTGATGTGAAGATGCCGGAGCTGCTGGGTTGTTTCCATTGGCCCTTTGGTCCTCGTTATAGGCACCCACTTTGGGTTTGCCCCTTAGGCCGTGAGGCCTGTCTCGGACCTGAAACTCCTTTACTGCAGGGCACTAAGCTATTTGCAGCCGCCAGCGAGCACAGGTACACGTTTCCTCTTGCACATTTGCACAAGCTGTCCTTTCTTCTTTGCTCACACCGCCCTCCTCTCATCTTCTGGCTAACCCTGGTCATTCTTCACACGTTCGCTTCAATACCACTTTCCCCTGGAAGCCTTCCGTGATCATCTCAGCCTGGTGCAGGTGCCTCTCCTGAGTGTCCTCAGAGCTCTTTGTACATACTGCCGTTAAATTATGTGCCACGGGGGCTGAAATCGCCTGATCAGTTGTCTGCGTGACTTGTTGTAGGTTCCTTGAGGGGAGAGAGGGTCTGTATTCTGCTCTCTGTTGTACCCCCAGTACCTTCCACAATGCTAGGGATGCGGTAGTTAGAGAGAGACCCACCTTCTAGGTGAAGGAGCAAGATGGTGGGTGGGAGAGCCCTCAATGAACAAACAGCCTTTGCCTACAATTCGCTTTAGCCTTGCTGTGGCCCTGGCAGCCCCTGTCCTTCCTATTCTCCTTGGGAAACAGAAGCCACTGTGGAACTTTCTCAAAAGAACCACATCTTCTCCACCCAGGGACCACACTCCCATTCAGCTGGGTCTTCATTTGCCCTGTAAGTCGCTGACTGAGCATGTAGGAGAGTGCACACCCAGTAACCGACCCGAACTGCCGCGGGTTACGTAAAGAGCAGTGAGACCTGAGAATGTTATGTAGGGTGGGACATACGGTTTTATGTGTATTTGTAAATACACGGAAAAAACATTTCTGCTCTGACAGGTTTCAGTAAAAGGTGAAATCTTCACCTAAGTTCTGAGGCTCTGACGACTCACAGGCTGTCCAGGACTGAACTGTAAATGTTGGACGCTGTGCTTCATAATTTGATCCAGGTTATTTTTCTTTCTCCTTACTGAACATTAATTGTTTCCTGTGAATTTTCCTGATAGTAGGAAACAGATGTTCCATGTTTTTAACTGAGTTTTTCCCAAATGCTGAACCAGGAATTTTGAGCTAAGTGATCTGCTCTCAGTAAATTTTTGAGGAATGGGTTCTCTGAGAATTTGCAAAGAAAAGTATAACAGATATATATACAGAATTATGCAGATTTGTCCAAAGCTGGAAACATTTCTGGACCTTCTGTTTAATGTAGCTTAGTATTGTTTAACTAATGTAGACTTCTGGGCTAAGGATGTATTGGAGCTGTCTCATGATCATATACTAGCCGAGGCAAGGTGTGGTGTAACAAAAAGCACACAGTTAACGCAACCTATATTTAATGCTATGATTTTTCACTAAAGTGTAATTTTTTTTATTTTACTGTTGTCTCTTAGCTATACAAAATTTCTCCCCCTTCTGTGTATAAAACATTGGAGTGAGCACCACTTCTGTGCAGAGCAGGGTGCTGGGCTCTGTGAGAGAGACAAACACAGAGAAGTAATGGACCCTTGGGACCTTATCAACCAGCAGAAGAGGCGACACATATTCTGAAGTACCTGTAACAAAATGTATAAAGTTTAAATAATCTTAACTGCTTTATAAACACTATTCGAGGATGGTCCATTATGTAAGCCCTTGTTTTGGTGGGTTTGCTAAAATAATACTAACATTTCTTCAGCACCTTCAGTGCGTTAGGCACAGTTCTCTGAGGCTTTATAGAAAAGATTTTTTTTTTTAAATAGAAAAATGATGTGGAAATAGTGCTCTGGATAATAATGCATTTTGCACAAAATAAATCTCTTTACCTTGCAAGCTTCCTTTCAAGAGGAGTCCTTTGGTTCAGAAGACTGAGTTCAGGGTTCACCAATTTCAGGATTTGGTGACTCTGCCTGAAGCACCTGGCCTGTCCGGGGTGCAGCTTTTGCCGCTCGCTGTGCAGTGGAACGCATCGGGCTCCCTGGCTCACTCATAAGGTCACTGTCAAGTCAGAGTGGGTGTAAGTGGACATTAAAAAGCAATCAAAAGCCAAAAGTTTGCCAAGAAGCAATATCCTAGTGGTGAGGTTTACACAAAATATGGCCATTGCTTTTTGTTTATTAAAATGTTGTATAAATGAAAAGACACTTATGTTAAAATTACAAAAATCTGAAATATTTATGTAGCAAGTGCATGTATTAACTCTTGGTTATCAAGAACTCATTCAAATTCAAACTTTTGTCAAGATCTTCATAAATAAGCAAAGAACATAAACTTATATTTCAAGGTGACAAATCATTAATAAGCAGGAAAAAATGTCTCTCTTCACTAATTATCTTAGAAGTACAAACTAAAACAGCATTATGGATACCATTTTGTGGGTAAAATGTCAACGTTTTAGGAATTCTCCATTATTTTTGATGGTATTATTGTTTGTTAATAAAAGACCCTTTAAAGAAAAAAAAAACAACCTAATTCCGCTGTAGGAATTTGGGGATGCTGGGGAAATGAATTAAAGGAATGAAAATGCGAAAGCATGAAGATACAGAATCTTATAATAATAAAAATTGGCTGTGATTTAAATATTCAGCATGAAGGTCATCATTTGGCAAATTAAGATTGTTCAACATGACGGAGTAGCAGTGGATCTTCCTGGCAGTCATTCTGAGGAAAAGCAAAAAAAAATTTTAAATGTGAAGTAAAATGGAAGAAAAAAGTAATAGCCATCATCGGTGGAGGTTTTCTAGTGGCACTGTGCCCATTTTCTCCCTTGTGCAAAAGGTGTTTTACACTTTAGAAATCGAGGCTTAAAAGCCAGTTGTTCAAAACCTTGCAGCTGGTTAACTGAGGAGCCAGTATTCAAACCCCCGTCTGTCCACTCCATTGGTGCCTTCACTGAGGTTACTCCAGACAGCATGTAAACTGTGGCCGCAGTCATGTGAAAACACAGTCAGTGGGGGGTGACAGACAAAAATGGATAGTCACCTGGGTGTGGTGGGAATGGGGGTCAGTTCCAGAGATGCTCCATTTAAAGCAATCATTGCAGAACAAACAGAAAGCTGCCATTGCCCTTTCAGAAGAAAAAATATGTTATATGTAATATTTCAATTTATTGTTTACTTTTTTGTGTTTTCTCTTACATGTTGGGAAAAATAGAAATACAGCTGTATTTTTTTTTTAATTTCTCACGGGCTTTGACATTGTCAGGTTTACCCCCCGCCCCACATCCCCACCCTAAACTTCTCCACAAATTAGTTGAGGGCATTAGTTGGTGGCATATATCACCAGCTCCTCAATTAAAAACAGAAGTTCAAGTCTCTGGAAGCTCTTGGAGAATTGAGGACAGTGAGGGGTGGAAGAGTTTCTCCCTGCGAACAGCCCAGACCAGCTCTTCTGGGCAGGAGCCGATCTCAAGGCTGAGATAAGGGGGCGGCTCTGTTTGGTTGAAGTAGGCCAGTTCGCCCCCTCAGGGTGTACCTTCCCTTGGGACAGAAGCCCTTGCACTGTTGGGGAGAGTGGCACCATTTTGGGTTCCTGCTGTCTTTGGAGCTCAAGACTTGACTTGCAGTTCTGGAGCACATACATGTAGCATGACTTTATAAAGTCAGTGTCCCTGCCAACATCTAAAAACACACAAGTTTCTGTGAAGTACTCAAGGCACAGGGTATATTTCTTTTAGTTTAGCCTCACCTTGACAGAACACGTACCCTTTCTGCCTACAGTAGGGTCTTTTGTATGTTTCAAAGGCCCTTTTATATCTCATTTGCCATTTGAGATAACATCATGTCAGAATTTGCAAGCGAACACATAATAGGCCTGACCAGAGAACAGCGGAGATATCGCCACAGCTGGGAACAGCTCCGGCGTACTTCTCAATAGAGTTCGTTTCGGGTCCCTTCCTGTTTTGTAGTGGGGGACACTGAGGCACATCTTAGTTAAGTGACTTACTGGAGGTCGCTGGTAATGAAGACAGGTAGAAGCCAGGCCTATAAACCCAGTCTTCACTCCACTCTCCTACAGTGCCTATGTTATGTTATTTTCTAGAGGGTTAAAATGTGGCTAGAAACCAGAACGTTCAGACAGATCGGAATCCAGTCACCATGCAGAGCTAAAGATTGCCCAGGGCTACACAGTAGTCCCTTATCCACGGGTTTTACTCTCTACACTTTGTTACCTGCAGTCAACTTCAGTCTGAAGATATGAAATGGAGAACTCCAGAAATAAACAATTCATAAGTGTTAAATTGCGCTCCGTTCTGAATAGCGTGGTGAAATCTTGCACTGCCCCGCGCCCTCCCACTCGGGTCATGAATCATCCCTTTGTCCAACACGTCTGTGGTGTACACTCCAGTCCCATTGGTCACTTGGTAGCCCTCTCTGTTACCAGATCAGCGGTCTCAATATTGCAGTGCTTCAAGTAACTCTTATTTTACTTAATAATGTCTCCCTCACGTCACTGCATCTCATCGCGTAGATGTTTTATCTCACATCACAAGAAGGAGGCCGAGTACAATAAGCTGTTTGAGAGAGGGGGGCCGTGTTCACATAACTTTTATCACAGTATGTTGTAACTGTTCTATTATTGTTGTTAATTTCTTACTGTGCCAAATTGATAAGTTAAACTTTATCATATGTATATGTGTGTATAGGGAAAAAAAACAGTGTGTATAGGGTTCAGCACAATACACAATTTCAAGCATCCACGGGAAGTCTTGGAATGTATCCCTGCAAATGAGGGGAGACTGCTGTGGTTTTGTATTTTATAATTGTAATAAACTTTATAGTAATGAGAGGAGTCTAGCAAGTTATTTATGTTCTAGACAAGTGCTGCCCAATAGACTTTTAGACTTTTTAAGGTGATGGAAATATTCCATCCCCATTCCATAGAGTAGCCCTTTCTGTGTCTACTCGATCTCTTGAAATGTGGCTTGTGCAACTGGGGGAGTGAGTTTTTATTGTATTTAATGACCATGTTTTCTGAGCATAAGATGCACCTAGGTTTTAGAGGAAGAAAATAGGAAAACAAATTTTGAAGCAAAAAATGTGGTAAAATATTTAATGACATAAATAACATAATATTTCACCAATGGAAATGTAAACAGAATTCAACAGCAGCATTAACAACCATTATTCCTCCCAAATTTGGGGAGGGGGAGCAGAGTGCATCTTATAGTCCAAAAATGGGTAAATTCTCATGTGTGCTAGTGGTCACTGAGCTGGAGAGCATAGTTCAACATGTTTCAGTATTGACATACCTACTTGGATGTCTCCAAGTTAACAAGGTCAAATCAGAATTCTTTATTTTCTTTCCTCTGTCAACCTATTTCTCCCCCAACAAAGCCATCATTGACCCAGTAGCTTGAGCCAAAACCTACGTGTCGTCTTGACCTCTTCCTCTCCCTCATCTTCCATATCTGCTTAGCAGCAGGTCCTGGTTGTTTTATCTCCAGAACCTATACTGAGTTCATCCACTTCTCTCCATCTCCGCTGGTGAGCCAAGTTCATCATATCTCACCTGAGCAATTGAATGGCCTCATAATTGGTCACCATTGATTCATTCATCCACTGTTGCTTCTTCCAGACTCATCCATACAGCTACCAAAAAGACACTATTAAACACTTAATGTTTACAGCCATACCACCCTGACCACGCCCGATCTTGTCATAAACACTTAAGCAGGTCCCTCACTCCCCGCTTGTATGGAAACATTTGTAGAATATATCACGGTTTGAAATTCTCTTTCTTACTTCTGTGTGAACTCATTTTTGGTCTCCCATTACAACAGGAGGTCCCCTCCACCAGGAACCTCGTCTACCTCCTTCACTGCCACCTCTGTACCACCTATGACTCTGCCCAGCACACAGAAGTGCACTCAGTAAACCTCTCAATAACAATTGAATTAAAGTTTAGTGTGAAAGGAGATGAGATAGCAAGAGTCAAAATATGATTTATAATTTAGTTGCTAATAGCTGAGGTGGTGCTGACACCCATATATGTGGGGAATTGATGGTTTCTTTTGCATTCTGGATGCGGTAGGAAGGGTGGGCATCCTGGCTAATTGCATTTAGCTGTCAGTGGGTAGGCTGGTCCACAGCCCTGATGTAATCTCTGATGTACAGCTTTTCTCTGAAAAGAAAGAGCTCTTTTTCTCCCTAGTGCTCTGTGTATGTCCCAGATCTCGAAACTTGTGTCTTTCCCACTGTTAAAGAAAGAAGAGCGGAGCTCTATTCATCCAAGGGAAGTTCCGATAGTAATGGAAAGAAACATATCGTGGAACTCCAGTGGAGTGAATGGCAAAGTCATTCAGCAACAGGAGATTCTCAATATGAGACTGTTGTTTAAAAAAAGTATTTCAAATATGCTCATATTGAGTTATTTGAAACCAAGAAAACCTTAGGGAACAGGCTATTGTGTCCTTTTTTTGACTTCTGCATTTTTTAAAGGAATGTATCTTTCTAGCATTCCTTTATAATAGCCAGCAAGGCTTTCAGAAGGCCTGTTATTACTTAGATCCATCGGTCCATGTACAAAGTTAAATGAAGCTGATGTAGTAGCTGGAGATATGATCAGGTCGGCCAAGCTCTGAGCTGTGTTTGCTTCCTCTAGTACTGAACAGGCACTGGCTGGATTCAGAAGATGACGTTAAAGCTTGCTTTCTTAAAGTACCTATTCAGAGACTCTATCCCAGTGGGTTTTCATCAGGCACAAGTTTATACTTTTGTCCCCATCCCTCCAGTGCCGTCCCAGCATTTCCCTATGTGTGCCTGTACTGAACAGCTTGCTAGGTCCTGGAAAGATTAAAATGAGTTAGACATAGTCTCAACTTTCAGAGACTCTGCAAACAAGTGGGCAGCAAGACCAGTAAATGAAAAGCGGAAACACAGAAACCTTTGGCAGTAACAGAGGGCAGTGCAGTGAACACGAGGGTGAAAGGCAGAGGGAGGCAGGCGTGCTGCGGCGGTTAAGAGTGCAGGCTCTGGATCCAGATTGTCCGGGCTCACGGTCTGGCTCTACAACTTAGAAGTTGTGTGACCTTAGGCTGCTAACAACGTCTGTGCCTCAGTTTGCTCACCTGTTAAGTGGGGTAATTGAAGAACCTCCCCCATATGGTCACCAAGAGGATTTAAAAAGGACACAAAGCACTGGGAACAGTGCCTGGCATGGAGCGCCACAAAAACCAGCCTTTATTATTACCAGTAGTCATAGTACATAATTATTGGTTGAATTGAATGAATACTACTATTACTGCGGAGAAACTGTCCCTAAGTCAGCCAAGGAAGTTCACACAAGCTTCCCAGAGGAGGTGACTTTTGCACCGAGATTTGAAGATAGGCTGATCTTGTAGGGAAAGGACACGTTGGATAGAAAGAACAGAATCTGCAGAGCCGTGGTGGAGTGAGACAGCGTGGTGTGATGGGGGCCTGTAAATGAGTCTGGGGGGTAGAGCACGAGATGCCTAGGACAGCACACCCAGGGAGGGAGGCAGGCATGAGGTCACCGGAGCTTTGGAGACCGGGCTAAGGAACTTGGACTTGGTCCTAAAACCAAGAGGAAGCACTGAAGAACTTCAGTAAGTTCTATGCTCAGCATGCAAGACTGGGCAGCAGCGTCCCCCGCTGGCCTCAGCCTGGGGCCTGTGCATTGTGTCGCTGACCTGCCTCCTTCCCTAGGATTTGAATGGGGGTTTGCAAGTGTGGGTCTGATGTTCTCCCCTAGATGCGATTTCCTTTGTGGAGCACAGATTAATAAAGTGGAAAGGGTGTGTTTTCTGGATTTCTTTCTACCCGATTCTTCCTCTTACTACTACTCCTTACTCCTGCTAACAGAGAGAGGTGGCAGACCTCTCTGTCTCTCTCTTAGGAGTTGTAGTAAGGTCTTCTCGAAGACCCCTTGGAGAATCAGATGAAAGTGACTGATCCTTCTCTCAGAAAAATTTTTAATTCAAGATTTTCCAGAGACCCCACATTTACCTCCCCCTGCCCTGCAATGTGGTCATCCAAACAGGCACCCAATGTCATCTTTGACCCCAGGCCTGCTTGTGCTTTTCGTGTTCTTACCCCTAATTTTTTTTAAGTTGACTTGCTGGCACATCCACTCTTCCATCTGCATAGGAGCAACCCAGGATCACTTGGAGGTTGTAATTAAAACTGAAAGCAATTATCTTATCTTGCGCCGTTCAAGTGTAAGTGAGAGTATAGTGGCTAAGGACTTGGGCTCAAGGGGGCAGACTCTGTAGATTAGAACCCCAGCTCTGTCTCTGTCTGACACATATAATAAGTTACATAACCTCTCTGTGCCGTGATTTCCTCATGACAAACTGGGAATGATACCATGCTTACCTCATGAAGTTACTGTGAGGATTAATTGAGGTAACATAGGAACATGCCAGGAATAGTTCCTGGCAGGCAGTTAAGTGCTATATAAGTATTTGCTATTATTTCATTGTTGTTTATACTAAAATGATATCATGAATGGAGTAATGATTACTAGGAGCAGGAAAATAGATGAATAAAATGTCCATATGCCATTGACTCACTTTGGAACCTTGCCAAAGTGAAGGCCCAGAATAGATTCTCTAGACCTGTGTGGTCCAGTGTGGTTGAAAAAGTCACTGACCACTGTGATCGCTGACAACTTGACATGTGACGAGCTTGAGCTGAGATGTACTGGGTCTTAAAGATTTAGTGTGGGGAAAAAAAGTGAAATGTTTCATTAGTAATTTTTATATTAGTTATGATAAAGCAATATTTAGAATAAATTAGGTTATATCAAATCTATTATTGAAATTAATTTTGTCTGTTTCTTTTGCTTGTTTAATGTGACTGCTAGAAAATAGAAAGGCATAATATGGCTTGTGTTACGTTTCTGTTGAACAGCACTGCCTTGGGCTCATCATTATCAGTAAAACAAAAATTTGTGGTTGCGATAGGTGGCCACTATAGGAGAGCCTTGTATACACCTTCAGTTGCCATTCAGGTTACACTGGGCCCTGGACCAGCTGTTTTTTCACCGGTTCCACAAAGGGAGCCATGCCACAGTCCCAGCAGAAGGGGGTTGAGGGGCCAAGGCCAGAACAACGACTAGGGAGGCTTCTGCTGACTTGGAGGGGTTTGGATGAAAACACTACCATTTATAGTTATACTGGGCTCAGCCTTTCAGCACTCCCTGAAGTAGATGAGAGAATGCTCTCTATTCAGGAAGTTGAAATATGTAGGCGAAAAACTCTCCCTATTCCATCAGGAGCCAGAAAAAGCTTTGCTAATCTTTAACTAAAAGAATAACACTTAACATTATGTCAGTCACTTGGGTTTAAAAGCACACCCCTTCCAAATGTGATTTACTTATGAAATGTTTTGTTCAATTCTATTTCAGATTCATTCCCCTCGCTGGAAACCTGAAAACAGCCACACAAAGTCTTGCTGGTAAGTTCTCTTTCACTTTTAAAACAAAGTGACTCTTTGACATTATTTTTGAAATGATACTCATGCTTCTAAGTTAGATGCATCTCTACCAGTACTATGATTAGAGGTCTATTTATTCACACTTTTTTTTCCTCTCTGAAATGATTTAAAATGTTTCTGTGCCTTAAAAAAATAAAAGATCAATCCATGTTCTTTTGCTAAGAACATGGTCGGGGAACAGATCTATAATCATATGCCAAATACTATTAAAATAAAATGGTTTAGTGGAATTTTTTTTTGTATTGAAACTATTTCCAAGCCCCAGTTGATGGTCTGCTAGTGTTTCAAGTGGTGTCCACAACAATGAAGTGTCACTTCAGCCAAGGTATGCAGACCGTCCCTTACAGTGTGTTGTAATAAAAGTTGGCTCACAGTTGTGACATATTAGCTTTCTTATTGCTCTATTTTTTTTCTTCCCTCCTTGAACCTGAATGTGATTGTTATAGATAATAGTTCTGCGCGGGAAGAAAACTACTTTTAGAGCTAGGAAAGTAATATATTTTTTGACCTAAAAAGCTTCTGGGGCATTTGTGTGACATCACTCCCTGATACTGTGGTGATATTGTATTTGCAGTGTGTAGCAGATAGCTGTTGCTGCATAACAAACCATTCCCAAATTTACAGCCAGAAATTTGAGCTAAGATTTACTGACTCAAAAGAAACAGTCATTTTTTCATCCCACAGTTCCAGGGGTTGCTGATTTGGGCTGGCTTCAGCCCTGTGATTCTAGATCAGGTGGGACTATCTCATGTGTCTGCAGTCAGCTCCAGGGCCAGGTCAGCTTTGTTTCTGGAAGTCACCTGCCTCTTGGCCGGAGGGATGACAATGACTAAGGCATATGTCTCACCTTCCTTCAGGCTATCCTGAGCTTATTCACATGGGGGCTGGGCAGGGTACTAAGAGGGAACAGAAGTGTTGTGAGGTCAATTCTCAGAACTGTCATGTCACAACATTGCTTCCATCACATTCTGTTGGCTAAAGCAAGCTATATGACTAGCCTAGATTCAGGAGGTTACAGAAATAGATTCTACCTCTTAGTGAGAGGGGCTGCAGAATTACATTACAAGGAGCATGGAGACAGAGAGGGAAAGAGCTGTGGCCATTTTTGCAGTCTACCGGGCATTGTTTGAGAGTCATATGGAAACAGCTGTGATCGAATGAAAACACATGGAGAGTGAGAGGACTCAGATCATGCTCCCATCTCATAGCACATCCTTTCATCCCATTTTGATTGACAAGCCCCAGCATCCTGGTCTTACTCTCCAACATCTGCCATCCAGATCAGTTCGGTAGGCGCCTAAGTAGTCCTTCTAATACCACTCTCTAACCTTCCCTTTGTGGTACACAGCACAGCCACACTAGGTGTCCTTATATTTATCTCTCAGGATGTTACTTATTTGCTCAAAAACTGTTAGTACCTCCACATCACCCAGAATGCCAACCCAGACTCCTCTCTGCCTTCTCTATTTCCATTATCGGGCCCCATTCTCTCTTGCTTACCTTCCACTATTCCTTTTATTCTAGCAAGACTAGGCTGTCTACCATGTGTGTAGGGGGGATAAATAACAACAACAATAGTCATACTGAGTGTTTTCATTTTATTGACTGCTGACTGTGTGCTAGATGTTTTACATAGAATTATTTGAGATTTACAAGAAGATTCCTCTGTGCCGTTGCATCTGTACGATACTTACCTGGTTAAAATATACTCACACCTGAGAGAGGACATACTTGGTTAAGCTTCTGTGAACCATTGACAACTTATTGATACCAAGTACAAGGTTTTATAGAAGTGTGAGCTGCTTTGATTTGGTGGGAGAAGTTGCGGGTAGAAGAGCAATCAACAGTACTAAAAAGAGAGTGGGTGTGGGCTGCACAGGAATAGACCGAATAGACCAAATAGACCAGAGGACACCCAGCAGCCCGGGGCAGGATGGAGTGGGGGAAGACACTCTCGAGGAGGGCAGGAAGCTTAGGGGGAGACTGAGACCTTGCTGACTTGATGGTTTGGCCCAGGGCTTTTCCTACCCAAGGCCACTGCCTTAACCTGCTCCCCTGGAGCTTCCCTACAACAGCAGGCAGTGTTTGTGAGAGCTTTCTCCAGTCACCACCCAGATTTTTTTTTGCATTTTTGGATTGCTATTGATCTGCCTTTCCTTTCAAAGATTTTTGAGGTGGCTTTTGGATATACATAATATAAAGAGATTTAGACAAATATGAAAGGAGAGAAGTTTCTGGAGAAATTTGCTAGCAGGTCCCACACTCATGTCTCTGAGCTTCTGAGCATTGAGTGTCACAGTGGATGGGACACAGAGGCATACTCATTACTCAGAAGAAGCAAAGTTCCTGTGGTTCAGTTAGTTCTGCTCTTGCTTTCCGGTAATTTCCAGTCCTGGGGACAAGCTCCAAGAGTGAAACGGCAGTTTAACAAGGCCACGGGCCTGCTCCACAAACGGCGCCACGACAGCAAATGGCCATGACTTTGTCCTCTCATTCCCCCCTCTGGTTTTAAAATGGATTTATTCTTAGTGACCTGGCCCACGTCTGGTTGTGGGGAGTAGGGACGAAGGTCTCTTCTTCTGTGGCTACTTTAGTCGCACTAGGGCTGTAGAGCTGTCCCTGCCTGTGGGTGCGAGTGTGGGCTATCAAAGGGAAGAGGGTGGGATTGGACCGCCCCAAAGGTGAGAGCTGTGGCTGGAGGCCATCTGTGGAGGGCATCTCCCAGAGCCTGGATGCTCTGTTGAATGAACAAAGGATGTGAGATATTTGTAGAGACATGGCCTAAAAAGAAGGATAAAGGGAAAAAACTGCTATAGGTTTGGGAAGGGAATTAGCTGGGAAAGCCAGGACCAGATATTGGCCTTTAAGTCCTAAAAAGGGAGAGGCAGAGTAGTAGGTAAATTCTGTATAGCTGACACTGCACTGGTGTGTTTCAGTCGTTCCCAGTAAGGGATGAAAGGGGGGAAAATGAAACACTAGCTTAGAAGGAAAACTAGAATAACTAGGATTCAATCAGTTTCTGGGTTACAATTGGACTCTGTGATTTCCATTGAAACACAGTTTCTCTCCCTAAAATCACCCTCATTTTATCAAACAGACTGCATTAAGTCCAGTTTCGATTTGGCCTGATTATTTGCCTGAAGACAACAAGAATAGTAATTGATCACATAGGCTCTTTCAAATCTGCTTTGCTGGAATTTTACAAGGAACCTTCAGCTTGAGCTTTAGTCAGCCGCTCAAGGCAAAGAAGCCAGCCACACAGTTGCCATTTGGCTTTGCCTGAAATACCTGTTGGTTTGACTGGGTTCCTCAGGTTTTTGAGGTCCCCAAAATGTCTTGAGATTCCTGCCTTGCCATCTTTCAGGAAGGCAACCTTCGTTCCTTACCTGGAGAGAAGACTGCCAGGAAGCACGTGGCCAAGCAAGGGACCAGGCCTTTCTCCAGGGGGTGCTTCTTGGCTTCGAAAGTCCATCTTAGTTCCTTACAGCTTTCTGGTGACATCCAGAGTCCAGGCATGACTCTCGATCACCACATCCCAGACAAGCCTTGGTTAATAAAGCCACATTTGGAAACTGGTGCTGTTATAAAGAGAACAGGCTTGTACTAGGTTTATGCAAACAAATATACTGCCACAAAAATAATACTTGGCCAAATTCTGGAGGGATTGGGTTGGGAGAAAAATATAAATGTTTCCATATTGCTTATGAAGGTATAATTTATAAATTGTTCTGGGGGGGGAAGTTTCTTTATATCTAGAAAACAAAAAGATCTAAAATTAGCAATATTTTGAACAAAGTCATAAGGAGAACAGTCATCTTTGGTTCATTTAGTCCCATGTAACCAATTTTGTTTGTCTTGATTATTTGCCAGTATTTCCATGAATTCAGTTGTTCTGAGGGTTCTATAAATCTTTATTTACTTCAGAGATAGGACCTACAGAGAGACCTGTAATTTAGAGTAAGTCAGAGTCCTTTTCATGGACCTATCCAAAGACACATTTGCAAATGCATTAGAGTAAAACAGTGACTGTTTCTAAATGACCAAACTTAAAATGACATGGTTGTAGATTCGATTAAAACGCAATTGATAAAGAACTTTGCTTCTTTGTAAAATATAATATTTCAAGACAATTTCTTGATAAGTCATAATTACCATGGAGTGACATAAAAGAACAATATAAATCCCGTATTTTTAGATTCCACACACATTTTAACATATATATAAAGACTTAACAGTATGCAAGGTTTTAAAACGCTGTACAGGACTTAAACGGGAAGTGTGCACTGAGCACTGGAAACCGTTTGTACGTTCCCAGTGTGTGGGACGCAGACACCCTGAGCACCACCGCATGGTGTCCCCACAGGGAACACTCTTGGCTTGTCCAGTGTCACTGACAGGACACCAGTTACCCCTGAGAATTTCCTGTTTGAACTTGACTTTGAGTTTTTGCAAGTTCCTTCCTGAGGCAGGTTGAAATTTCTAGAAAATCTATTTTGATAAAAATAGATGTATACAGGTAAAAGCAGTCATTAATATTCAGTTTGGCAAAGCTTCCCATGTGATTTTGAGTATATTAAGTAGGTCTAATTTATTCAAAAACTTTTATAAGGAGAGAGAATACATTCTCGAGGTATTCTAGGGTCCCATTGGAATAACTCAAAGCCATTTCTCACTTTTTAAAATTTAAACTTTGGGAAGGTTGTCAAATATTCTTAACCAAAAGATTGTAACATACACTTTTTTGTAAAACACTTTTCTTTTGTTTTACAAAGCCAGTTTTAATATCAAATATCTTGTCCAGATCATAGGATCCTGCTTAATTTATGTAAGTACTTAATATTTTTAGGCCAATAAAATACTGCACCCTAGTGATGCCATCTGGAGGCAGAGAATGCACAACATGTAACACACAGACAAATGCGTATCACGTAAAAGACCACACACCTGAAGACTGACCACGGAAAGACCATACACATAATCTGAATTACTAAGTTTTGTAAAGTTAAGATTTCTCTTATTTGCTTTTGAAAACTTTTAAGAAGCCTGGAAAGGGGGTGGAAGGTCCTAAATACCGAGCAAGAAGACCTGTTGAGACTCCCAGTAAAAGCTTTAAGGACTGTGGGTGAGTGGTGGAAAGAGTCTGGGCTTCAAGGTGTGTAGCAGCAGGGAAGAGCCTGGGCAGGGCTGCTTTGTCCCCTGAAAGGGCAGAAACCTGGTGACAGAAGACAGATGCTTCAGGTGGAGGACTGGGAGTTATCGTCCACACAAGCAAAGGAAGGGAAAGAGATAGATGTGTTCACCCTGTGCCTGAGGGTGACATTACCAACGAGCAGAGCGTCAGCCAGGTGCTTTGGGAATGGATTTACCCCACCCAGGCAGGGGACTCATTAGAAAGCTCACTTGAGAGAGCCACAGGGACGGTGGGAGAGAAAGCGTGCTTGAGAGAGAAAGCCCGTTTAACCCGTGGACGTGTTTACCCCCTGCCCTGAGGGTGGCCTTACCGAAGACCGGAGCACCAAGCAAAGGAGAAGGAATGGGTCCCTTCAGACGTCAGGGGGTGATCAGTTCCTGACTTACTGGGCCCCATGTCCCAGGTGTCGCCTGGAGATAGTTGTGTAGGGTGGTGACTCCATGTCCAGAGGGCAGCCTTACCTTCTATCTCAGCATGGATGAAACGCATCTTGATGAAGGCTTTATTCCCCAGCTGACGGGTAGGTTTCCCCACACCGATGAGGGCAAGAAAGAGTGTAATGCAAACAACTCCAGGTACCACCAGAGTCGTCAAAGAATGTCACCAAGGAGAAATTAGGTGGCTGTACAGCGGTTCTGGAGCCTGGGGTTTCTTTCTTCACAAATTTAAAGCTTTGACAGCCTTCACAAACCTTTCTGCAACTTTTACAAACTTTCTTATTGATCCCCTAGGAAATAACCATTTTTTAGAATAACTCACTTTCAATCCCCGTCCTTCAAAATTGCATCTCCATGCTTTATGCCTTCTATTATTAAAACTAAACAATTTCTTTCCAATCTAATTGGCACTTAACTTCTAGAAACCCTGATTTCCTATAATGACCAAAAAGTAAGCAGCCTGCAATCCCTAGACTGACTGGGGAACACATCTGATGGCCGTCACAAACGCGGGTTCCTCCACTGGCAAACTTGCTCTCGGTTCCGAGAAACGCACCTCCCACAAAGCACAGGACACTCAAGCGCAGCCCCCAGTCCACTCCCCTGCAGCCCCTCTGCAATGAAAAGCCAAAAGCCGGCCTAGCAGCAGGTTTTGGTATTTCATGTTAGTTCAGAATACCTAGGCATTCAAGAACTTTTATCAGAGTTTACTAATTTAGAAAGGAATAGCCGCTGTGACATAGCTAAGGTTTCCCCACTTTTGATAAGAATTATCTCCCCCGAATTTGTACTGGAAAAGACAGCCTAGACAAGAGTTCTTGAAGAAGACCAGGTGTTTGCATTTCAAAAAGGTAGAGAAAGAAAAGCAAGCTTCTGTTAGAAGGACTTTGGCTTCATTAGGCGAAGCAGCAGAAAAGCCGCTTGAATTTAAAATGCTACTTTTTTCTCTGTGTTGAACCCGCCGGCCCAGTTTGTCTAGGATTTAGCAGCTCTCGGGTCTCCAGGAGAATGTAGAGTGTTTTACCGTCTGGGGGCAGGGGCGGGGGTGAGGTTTTCTCCCTCTTTGTGCCCTTGTTTTTACTTAAGGTGGGCACAGTGGAGCCACACCTGCCTCCAGATGGGAGCTGAATGCAGAACTTGGTGGGTTAGGCAGGTGAGGAAGGGCATCACCCCCACTGGGTAATATTGGTTTAAAAGAGCGTGGTCTTAAGGGATTAGGGTGCTGCTCAGCTGGAAAACAGTTACTCTGTGGCAAGATAGACACCAGCTGGGGAGGGGAGGGGTGGTACAGTGAGGGAAATTTGAACGAAGAGACACAGGAGAAAGAAGCCTGGAATCCCCCGCTGAAGATGAAAATCATGTCTCTTCCTCTCGAGAACCAAACCTAAGGAGGGGACTGAGATGGCAACAGCAAAGGTCGAGTTGGAGGATAGCATTATAGTTAAGAGATCCTGTCATGGGCCAGACTTCCGGCCCCTGGGTGTGTGTCGAGGCCAGGCTGTGTTGCAATAGAGAATCAAGGGCTTGGGCTTGGTAAAGTTGCAGAGCCTTCAAGTTGCATCCCAATGGGGAGTCCTTGTGGGGGGTGTTGATTGAGTGTTGCCCGTTTTGAAAGGGAAGGATACCTCAGGGATGAGAACAAACAGTGGGGCGGTGGGGCGGTATTGGGGGGCAGCGTTTGAGGAGGGTGTTCCCAACTCACATGACCTAGAGGTCTGTGGCCAGAGCTGAGTGTCCTGGAGCCTGAGGGCAGACTGAACGCGGAGGATCTGCCTCAGATCCTCCCTGGGTCCTCCCTGGGTCCCAAGAGCAGGATGAACCACGAAGGTCTCTCTAGAACCAGGTGTCCCTGAGCCCCAAGAACACACCAAACCAGCAGGGAGGTGGTTTGGGGTTTACGACACTGACAGCAAAACAACAATGAGACGAAGGGATAAGCTATCATTTTCGATTGGATGTTTTCATCCTGAGATTCAAGGGATTAACAATCGCTGGCCATGAAGGTGGGCAAGGAGGAGGCTATCCGCAGAGGCCCTCCGAGCCTCACAGAGAGAGGGCCAGGGGGTCAGCCCAGGCCAAGCCTCTGCTGCTCACTGCACCCCTAGTTGCAAGTCTCAGAGGCTGAAAGAGAGGGAGAGATAAGAATGTCCCCGTACAGGCCACCATAATGTTAGGGTGGTCGGTTGTGAAAAAATTCACAAACAGAAGAAAGTGCAGAGAATAAAGTTTTTATTCACTCTCCAAGGAAGAAGAGGGGCAAGGTGTGGAGAAATACACCAGCCTTGAGGGGTGGGGGAGCTTTGAGCTTTTATTGGGTTATAATTGGATTAAAAAAGGGTGAGGGGTTGCTCTTATGTGCCCCCCTGGGCTGCTTGGGTGTTGTAACATGAGGCTGCAGTTTGTTCCAGCGTTATCTTCTGCCTGCGGCCGTAAGGAGCTGCTAGTTCTGTTCTTGCTTCCAGTAATTTCCAGTCCTGGGGACAAGCTCAAGAGGAGGAAAAGGACAGTCATGTTTAAGAAGGCCACGGGCCTGCTGGGGAAACGGTGCCGTGATAGCCAAAGGCACTGACTTTATCCTTTCAAGGACTGCCCTCAGCAAATGATATGACACTGAGTTGCAGTCCCAGAACAGCCCTTAGTCCAGCTTTGTGCGCTTCTGCTGCCTTGTTTAACCCAAGGATAAAGTGCAGCGGTTTCAACTGGACCAGTGCAGATGTACCTTCACCCCCACCTGCCTCCCATGACAGACTGCCCAGATTGCCTTGGCCCTCGATGCTGAGCCTGGGCATCTGGTTTGGCACATGAGCTGAAATATGCTAACCATCCCTGTTCTAAAAAAATAACAACTTCCTGAAAGTATTCTGTGACTATTATTTCTCCCCACTTCCAAGTCATTCTGTGCCCTGACTCAGCCTGTGGTGCGGCTTTTTTAGGCACAGAACTTGCACTGACCCTGTGACCTGTGGCCTGTGAGGCCCTTTTCCTTGTTCCAGATGTCTGGTCCTTCCATTCTGAGCCCAGGGGGCCAGGGCACTGATGACACCGGGAGGGCTCAGTACCTTTCGGGACAACCACGGCCGTCTGAGAAGCTCGTGGGATGAAGCACTGTAGTGCACTCCAAGTGTCAGTTTGGTGGCAGTAAACTGTGTCCAGGGCTACTGTTGTCCACGTCTGGGACTCTCCTTCTGGTCAGGAACTTTAATATTTGTTGCAACAGGTGGCGCCTGGTTGGTGGCAGCATTGGTAAGGTGAATGAACCGTCAGGGGCACAGGGTGGTATGTTCAGCCCAGAGTTTCTACAAAAACGTCATAGGATGAAAAGAATTTAATTCAGTAAGGGTCATTGTCAGGCAGGAGCCTAGAATTCCCCAAGGACTATCCATGAATGGAAATTTCTTTTTGAGCTGTATTTTTGTTTAGATCAGGCTTGTTATTTAGAATTGTTTTGTTTGCAAGTCACAGAAACCTTCTTAAACTGTTTTCCTGACTTACACGACTGTGTCCGTGCTGGCACGACCCGAAGGGACAGCTGTGTCCAGGGGCTCAGAAGAGAGCATCGGGCCACTGTGTTCCACTCATTTCATCGTTTGGCTCTGCTTGGCGGCCCGCTTCATCCCTGGGCCGGTTCTCCCTCAGCTCGGTGCCGAAGGTAGCCACCGGCGCTGCATCCCTGCCGTCCTCGCTCACAGCTGTGAGTCCTAATGAAAAGAGCATGCCTCTTCTGCTCCTCTTCTAACAGTGATGCCAAGGAGGAGTCTTAATTGGCTCTGTGCAGATAGATGTTCTTGCCTGAATCAACCTCACAGAAGTAGGTAGTAGACAGACACCAGCACCTGTTCGGCTGTGCTTTGTTCATGTGTCTCTCAGGGAAGGGCAATACCACAAGAGTCACACGGAATGTGGTCCCCTATTTAAAAAGAAGGAGTTTGATACCAGAAGAAGGGAGGAAGGAAGGATAAAATTTCTGGGTACCACAGTCCACTGACTTAGAAATCCTTAATTTGGGGTCCACTAACCTGGAAAGGTTTAAAATTAGATTCAGCATCAGATTACACTGACTACCCACTCTAGGTTTGCAATTCTGATTGAGACTGGCAACAGCGAGCCTTTGGAGAGGATGAGGAAAGGTGACTCCCCTGTGGGTAGGTAGCTTTTGACCTGGGGATGTCATGTGACATCCTTAGGATGCACTGGAGTGGTTGTTAACCTGGAGACAGTGAGTGATCTTCAGTGGCTCTGTAGCTGTCAGGATGTGCCTCGACAGTTATTTGCAAAATACTGTGTATGCTTTTCCCTCCTCCTTTTTCCTTTTCTTTCTTTCATTTTTTTTTCCTGGGATTCATGTTTCTATCATTTTCTCATAGGATTCCATGGTCCCCTACTGCTCAAGAGCCATTGCTTCGGACTTGAATTGTTTTAGATTTGGCTTAAGTTAATCTTATGTGTTCATTTTTTGTCTTGGCTGAACGCTAAGGTTTAGTGTCCATGATAAACATTAGCTCCTTATGGAGCGGAGACAGTGATGTCAGTGGCTGAGTATGTTGCATCAAATTACATGGTGGGGATTTTAGGCACATGTGTCAACTTTTCACAGTTGTAGAATGCTTACCTGGTGCAGAGTGCTCTGTGTGCGTGATTGAACTACATACTTACACACATAACTATAATTCTGTGAACCTTGGGTCTGTTATGGTTTCACCTGCTGGAACCCACTCCCTCTGCTGTCTCTCTGGAAACATGGGATTCAGACTCTAAGTTTCTCTTCTTCTTCATGTCAGCTGTCATGGGTCCGCCTGTCTCCACCCTTCCACTGCTGATGATAGTGCCATAGAATCCCAGAGTTGTGAGTGGCTGCTAAGATCATGCAACACAGTAGTTTTTAAACTCTGATATTTGGTTTTCTAGCTCAAGGACTCCTGAGAGGAAAGAATGAGCAGGAGCCAAGTCCCTGTCCTGCTTTGGTCACAACTGTCTGCTGAAATTCACTCATGTGGGAAAATAAGAGTTCAGGGTTAGATGTCAGACATGAGATTGAGTCCAGGCTACTACTTTACCTGTCTACCTGTATGTCTCTGGGAAAGTTGCCTAACCTCTCTGAGCCACAGTTTTCTTATTTGTCAAGTGGATGGTAATACCTGGTCATGGTTGGGGGTACTAAATGAGGTAACGTCTGTAAAGCCCTTGGCCTCGTGCCTGGCACATAGTCATGCTTAGCAAAGGTTAGCTGTCACTAGTACATTGTACAGTGTGACTTGTGGGACGTACCTAAGACACAGCTCTATTTTGTCTCCTACTGTTCCTTTAAAGTTTATGCAACTGGGCGTGTCTCCCTCATTTCCTGATAAAAACTTTTTTTATTCAAATTATCTATTGTTGCGAAATAGAGTGCTTAGTTCTCTGAAAAACAGTCAGCACGTGTTTCCAATCAGCCCCACACAAGTTCCTCCCGGGGTGTCAAACGGGGCGTGTTTCCTCGCCGCGCGGGCATGTGCAGGCTTCAGTGGTCTTCTGGGCGCAGCATTCTGCAAATCTGTGGAATCTAGTGTCTGTAAAGAAAAAAGGGTCCGTACTTTTTGTTCTTTAGTTACTGATTGCGGGCCAGGGTCTCTTTTGCAGGTGGACACTCCCGTTTTGGTGACAAGAAGATAGAAGGAAAAAGCAGTAGCACTAGTTCATTCAAGCCCACCCAGCCTGTGTTGACCTTGTCAGTTCAAGTTCCTTGGTACTAAAGAAACCCCTGCTGTGTTCGAGCCCTGTCCTTGAAAATGCCTTGGTTTCAGTAACAAAGCTAAATGCCACCAGAAAAATAACTACCTGAAAGTTGTAAAAATATTACTTCAAAGGAGATATATAAAGTATTTTCAAATTATCTCATTTTTTTTCCTATAAAATATGGCAAGGTAGGAGAAAAGTAATCTAAAATAATAGGACGCCTTTGGCTGCTTAGGTGTGTTGATGCTGAATTTCCGTTTGACAGATGAGGGGCCTGAGCCACGGAGAAGGCTCAAGGTCGCAAAGAGCCTGGCCTTGAGCATTGGTGTTCTGAATGCAGGTCTCTTTCTCTCACACCTCATATGCCTTCAGTTCTCTGGCTATGAAAAGACATTGATGCTACAGCATCGAGTCTGGGTGTAGTCAGCATGTGGTGGGAGAAAAGTCAGGCCGAACTGGGAGACGTAGGGTCCCAGTACCTCTCCACCCTGGATTAACCATTTGCTTGGCCAAGTGTTTAATCCTCTCATGGCCTTTGTTGTTTTAACCAGTAAAAAGGAGAAGCTGGGGAAGGGAGCTTCAGTGATTGGTTAGTCAACTAGCAGTGATTTGTTTGGTGGGTGCACTCTGACTTTCTGCTTACTCTTAGGTAATAAAAGGTCCTAAGGCCCCTTTAAGTCTCTCTCTCTCTGTGTCTCTCTGTCTGTCTGTCTGTCTCTCTCTTGCGCACACACACACACTTACTTTGGCAATTGGAAATCCTCGCTCTGCTCTGTGAACAGCAATCAGCATTTACTCCAAAAGAAAATTCTCCTGTGTTTCGGCCAGTGAGGGCCTCCCCCTCCTGGAGCTGCCCACTGCTTCAGGCATCCCCAGGTGAGGCCCAGAGAGAGGAGAGTTCTCACCTGGCTGCTGCAGTCACGCCATGCACTGGGTTCCCTGAGCCTGGCTGGTAGGTGAGGAACTCTCTCCTCTCTTGGCTGTTTCTGTGGTTTTCCCGGGGACTCCCGCTGGAACTTTCCATCTGGGATCTCCCGGGACCTGGGCAGTGCCTCTCCTGCTGGCTGCTTCTGCCGGCCTGCAGCTTCTGGCTCCCATTCAGATTTTGTCTTTGGGGTCCTCTCACCTTTAGGCTGAAGCCCTCTTTGGCTGAACCTGTTCTAAAGAGACCCAGGCTGGCATTCCTGGTGCCCAGAGTTCACATTCCTTTAAACCATCCCCATCGGGTGGCGGGGAGCAAGCAGTCACTTTGCCCTGTGTGGCCTTCCACTCTGCCACCTCCGGCCACTTTGCCACCCTCCCCCCCCCATCACACCCACCATCTTGAACCTGTTTTTATCCTGCTTATGGATCTTTGAGACAGCTGGCCAACTTCTTAGACATTTACACATGATGGTCTTACCGCTTGCTTTGGAATTTCCCTTCTGTTGAATCTTGATGCCTCTGAGGAAACTTCCACTTTAGGATCTTGGTATATCAACCGTTGGGCCCCAGCCCAGTACAAGCAGCTTCTCATCAGCACCCCTGAAAGTGACACTTCATCCTGCACTTCCAACCTGTCCAGGCAGGGGTGTGGTGGTGGGGGGCTGCCCCCAAACATCCCAGATGACTTGGAGTTTTTGGAAAAGTGTTGCTGTGAAGCCAGGCCTGGGCCCTAGGAAGGTTCTTGTCAGTGTGTGTAGGTGAACCTCGGCTGACCAGGCGCTACTCACTGACACCCTGCTCTCTAAGACCACAGGGACGCCTTTGGCCTTGTCTCTGGGTAGGTTTTCTCTTCCATCTCACCAAAGCGCACTTGTTATAAGCCCGAGAGGAAGCTAGTATTTGGGAACAGTGTGCTCAGTCACCATTTTTTGTGCTCATGACCCTGGCATAGTTTCTCTTGATCGGAGAGCTGATTTGCTCTGCTTCATGGGGGCATTTTGATCAGGGCTCCATCCAGAGTTTGTGAACTGTGCAGAATCAAGCCTTGCAGATTGTGCCCTACAGACCTCCAAAGACACATCTCCCTAACTTTTTTGGCAGTCTTTTTTTTTATACTTAGGCATCATTTGGAGTCAGCAGATTCTCTGCCTCCTCTAGACCCAGCATTGCGAACCTGGCCTCTCTACCAAGGCGTCTTCCTTTGTCACATGCAGGTTGGGCCCCCGTGATGGGAGACCCCAGAACAAGCAGGCCACCCTGTGTTTAGGTTCCCCACCCCTGGGAGGGGCAGCCTCTCAGATGAGCTCTGACATGTCAGCAAGACACTTTTCTCAGCTGAAGTTGGAGTCAGTTTGGGGACAACGGCCTAAGAATGTATTAAGTGCACTTCAGGTAAATCCAGGTTTCCCCGGCAAGACTCCGTATTATGTGACCAGATGTGAACCCGATTTGTTTCCTCATGTTATTTTTACTGGCTGTTTAGAAAGACGGTAGAATCTATTCGCACCTCCCCCTTTCCCCTCCCCCAGAACCACCGCAGGAGCCTCATGCCCCAGAGGATGCTGGAGACTGGGGCTGGGAGGCGGCTCTGAACCCCCCTGGCCCTGCTCCCCTCTCTTCTTCTCTCGGCCTGAAAGAACACAGTGGTTTCCATTTGGCCATTCAGAGATCTAGATACGTGAAATAGCTCACAGCTGGTTAACTGAAATACCCTTTCTATCTGTATACACTTTGCAGTAGGGAGGTGGCATTGTACAGAGATGGATAAGAGTAAGAGTTCAGACCTCTCCTTGCCTGAGACACTTTGAGTCGTTTAACTTCTCCGAGCCTCAAGTTTCCTCGTCTGCTAAACAGGGACAGTGCCACTGCCTCACGAGATGTCTGTATGTAATGGGTTCATCACAGCAGCCTGTCATACAGTATATGTTCGGTAAATGGTGGCTATTATCATTATTTGCACTTGACTATTTTGATGATTTCTAATTAAAAAAAAAAAACTTCAAATCCAAAAACAGTAGCACAATTCTCTAGCAAGTTTTTAAAAATCAAATAGGAATTTGAGAAAGTATCAAAATATGTACAAATACCTGCTTTAAAAAAGTCATTATCTTGCAAAACTCATTAGTCCTTTATAGTGTACAAAGTGGTTTTGGTTGTGGGCAGAGCCTGGTCCAGAGGCCAGGCCTGAAGCTCTGCCTTCCCAGCTTCAAATCTATCACTGAACATCTATGGGAACTTGAGCAAGTCGTCTACCCTTAAGGCCTCCATTTCTGCATCAAGAAAATGAAGATAATACTGCAAGGCCTCCATTTCTGCATCAAGAAAATGAAGATAATACTGCACTGTGTTTTGAGAGAATTAAGTAACATAATCCACGTGCAGTGCTAACATAGGCCTGGCACACAGTTAGCACCCAAATGACGGTGACCATTATTTGCCCACTTCATGGCTTGCCCAGTATTATCTCCACTCGACAGATGAGAATCTGCAGGATACTTACCCCCCTTGTGATAAATGGCTTCATGAAGACACTTTTATATGTAAGAAGTTCTGGCTGTTTTGTTCAAGAAAGAACAGGAACGTTTAGTAGCTGGTTTGCTTATAAATACCAAACTGCAGCATGTACAAAAAGCAAGCTGCGCTGATGGAACTGAAAACTCTCCACATTTTAGGCCTCCCTGGATCTCCTTGTTGAGATTTGGGTAAGTGATTTCTCCACTAGATTAGGAGAAATGTGTACATTAGTTTTACAAGAACTGTGAAAATATGCAAACATAGCTGTATTTAGGAAGATGCTTTAAATTCAGACCAGTTTAGTTTGTCCTTTTTTAATAAGATTGGCACAGTTGGCATCTTTGTGGAGCCCAAGCGTAGTCTTAGAAGGGGGAGGCAAAGCCTGAACCAACCGAGTGACACAAACTGGGGACGAGGCTTGGTGGGGGGGCTGGCCTGGGGCAGAGCTGGAATACCCGACTGAGGATGTTCCCTTAACCGGCCACGTTCCTCTGAACTGTTCTTGCCTAGGAAAACCCCCGGGGCAGGGGGCAGTCCTGAGTCTATAGCACTCACCCATCCCTGTGTCTCAGGGACCAGGATTCCCTGCCCTGCCAAATACAGGGTTTGCACAGGTGGAAACGTGGCTGTGTTGAGTTGATTTTGAAGTGTGTGTAACTCATGCTTGGACATCTTTGGTGAAGAGTTATCCAGGTTCACAGGAACTGGCCTTACTTACAGTGGGTACGACTTTCTCGCCTCCTCATCTGTGTTTTACATGGAAGCTTGAAAGGTTGCTGGTACGTCAGAGAAAAGGGCAGCAGCGCAGCCTTCAGAGGAAAGATGGGGAAGTGGCAAAGCGGCCACTCCTGTTGACTGGTCAGCAACTGTTTATGGAGCATCTGCTATGTGCTCGGGGCAAAGGGAGAATCTCCCACCAACCACCTTGCATTCTTTCCCAGCTCCTTAGTCCATTCCCTGAGGCAGGAGCTGAGCCTTGGGACCTCGGAGAAACCATCTGTCAGCATTATGTGGACAAGGCTATGGGAGTCCTTTGCCAACATGCTCCTCAACTGGCCAGGCCAACTGCAGCGCCGATGCTGGTTATGCAGCTTAAGCTTTAGAGTCTTTCACTGCCCAGGACCCCTTCCAGTGCCTGCAGCGAATGTGATAGTCCTAATATAGTGTTCTTTTTCTAAAGAGCCTCCTCCCCCATACCTACTGACATAGACCCAGAATCCACAAAAACTGGATCTGTCCCTGGGCCAGAGAGAATGGTCACGCAACTCTGCATCTTCCCCTCTGCCCTGTTTTCCTATCACCAAGACACCAGAAACTCCAGTTTGCTTTTCCCTCAGGAGCAGGCTCTGCCCCCGTGTGTGGCCAGCCCTCTGTGCATCTGAACCTGAGTTCCCACTGGGAGCTTCAGGTGAGGGGGAAGGAGGCCCAGTGAGGAATTGCTGCCTCGGGTCCTCTCTGGACACCAGACACCCTCCACGGAGTGGAAAGTTCTCACCGCGCCTGCTGGAGGGCAGGGTCATGCTCTCAGCTTTGTGGTTGCGCAGAGGGAGCCCCTGCAAAGGAGCCAGTTAGGAGGGATCCGTGTGCCCGTGGAGGGCTGTGTCAGCTGGCCAGCACAGGCCCAGTGGAAAACTCTCCTAAAAAAAAAGAAAGAAAGAAAAAGAAAAAGAAATGTCCTTGAAACTATACCAGCTTTGGCAAAACCATAACCCTGATCTCAAGTTTTAGGAGAATGGGCCAGCCAATCTGTAGTGCTGATAAAGTGTTCTGCTCACTCTCGGCCCTTAATCATGGCTGTTCCCTCTTATTCCACAGTGGGGCTGGAGTGCTTTTCTAATCAGCTAGAATTAAGTGCATTGAGAGGGAGCTGGAGGAGGTAAAGGCCTTTTTATATGTGAAAGTCTTTCTAGCACTGCGTGAAAATCCAAGTTTGAACATTTATTCTTTTCAGCAAAATGCTGGCCAACTTCGCCCTCTGGTGGAAAAATGGGGAATTATTTGAAACGAGCCCTTTAGGTGGGTGTATCCTCACTGTTCTGGTATCTGGAAAGAGATTGTCAGCCTGGGACAGTCAGGACTGTGAAAGGGGTGCAGTTTATCAGGGTTTGGATATTTTGGTGGGGATTTTTTTTTTGCCTTAAAACAGTTATTCTAAACCTAGGGTTAATTTTTTTAATGTCTATAAACAATAAAATGGTTAAAATGCTACCAGGTTGAAGGCTTACACCCATTAAGCTGTGGTAGACTTTTTGCAAAGCCTCTTCCACCAGGGCTAGGATGGCAGATGCTCCCAGCCTTGAGGCGCCTTTCACTCCTGGAGGTTGTGGCAGAGACAGAAAAAACGACCGGAAAACAGGAATTCTCAGCCAACCGCCCGATAATCTGTTAGTGACCTTAATGCACAAACTCGAGCTCGTTCTTGCCCAGGTTGAAATCTTCTGATTTAATCTTGATAATTTAAATTACTTGCTCATTTGGTTCACACTTGCTGTTAACAATTGCGGGAAGTAGCTTTCAATCAGTTAGGTTACGGGGTAGAATTGTTTTAGGACTACTTCCTACACTTTTTGTAAATTTTCAAAAGCAAAATGCAGAGCAGACTTAGAAGGATAATGGTTGAAGTGCAAACACATTCTCATTTATTTCATCTTTTGTTAAAACACAGTTCTATCCTGACACCTTGGTTAATCCTGTGTTAATTACTCAACTACTTGTAATTACGAGATCTGACCCGATTATTTAGCTCCCGTTGTGTTTTCCGTAATAGGAGCTTTTATATTTAAAATCTCATCTCTTTGTTCCAAGTGGGCTTGTCCTTCCCGCCTGTCCCGGAGGAGGGTGCAATCATGGCGTTTATGTATTTCTGTAGAACACTCAGAATAGTTGGGCTTTCCCCTCCTTTCTCTGTTCTCAGAAACCTTGGGCTTCAGTGTTTGAGGGCATGGCGTTGTTAAGAGGTCATTACTCATACATCAGATTGATTGCCTCCTTGGAGCTGTTTGTCCTCAAAAGAAGGATGTACAAACAAAAGCATATACATATACCATGTGAGTTATGGTGATTTTTAAAGATATTTGACAGAGATTTCTAACGATTATTGGTCATATTTTTATGTATTTTGTCTACTTTGATTTTTCACTTAATGTAATTTTTATGTAAGAAAAAAATTTTTTCACAGTGCTGTCTGTTTCCTGTGGAGGGAGGGGCGTATGTTTCCCTCAGAATCAGTTTCTGGGAGAGTCCTGTTTCCTGAGTCAGCAGACAAAGCCCCGGGGGAGGGAATGGGCCAGGAGCTGGGGTTCCTCCCGGTCCAGCCTCAGCCTGCAGCACAGGAACGTCCACCCTCCCCGTGTGGCTGCAGTCGCCACCTCTGTTATTTGGAGGAGAATACGCATGTGTACATTTTTACCTTGGGCGCCTGTCCCCTTTCCTGTTGAAAGTGGCCATTAATCTAAGGTGAGACAGCCCGATTCATTAATGATTCCTTGGTGTTCGGGTAATTGCAGGGCTGAGAGACATCAGAATGGTTTGTGAGTTCCCTCTCATTTAAGGACAATCTCAGGCTTTCCTTAGTATTCACAAATTGCAGTACACTGATGTTCGGACCCTGCTTACTGGATGGACCGGAAGGAGGAGGGCAGGGCTTTAGAAGTGGGTATTTGAGGTAGGGCAAACAGGGCTTTGTATTTCCAGGAAAGGGCAACATTTTATAGACATTTTGGTGGAATTTTGTGGTGAACACTGACCTGAAACTGGAGGGGCTCCAGAGGCCGACCCTTCTCTCCCTCGTTCCCCAGCTGCAGCCACACCGGGTCTTGTGTGTCCCCACCTGGAGCACGCCCTCCAGGGACTTGTGCCTGGGATACTTCATGGCCTTTGGCACCATCTGTTTATTTGTTAGCCTGATTGTGTGTTTACATGACAGCTTGATGTCAGTACCCAGAAAAACACTGGCACAGAGTAGGTACTCTGTGAATATTTGCTGAAAGAATGAAGGTGCAAGCAAAGGTGCAAATGCGCTCCTTGTCATGGGAGGAACAGTGCCGTCTGTGACCACACTTCGATCTGAAGTCCACCCACACAGCAGCACAGTGCTCTTTGTTGTCTTCCTGGGTTGACACATACCTTCCGACCTGCCAGCATGCACGGCCGGTCGGCCTGAGCTGGAGCAGACACGTCAGCAAATGGGCGGGAGCTCTTTAAAAAACTTAGTGCCATCATTTTGTTAACCAATGTCACCCCCAAAATTCAATTTAAAAATAAGTAAAAATTTTAAAAAGTCATTAATCTATCAATGGCTTTAAAATATTTACTCTTTTAATGCCACAAATAAATCATTAATATAGAAATGAAAGAAGAAGAGCTGATAGTTGGTAGAAAGAGAGAGAAAAAGCTTCATTTTGGAACTATAGCAAAATGATAAGACAACCCAAGATTTTGCAATAAGAGAATGCTTATGTAGAATACCTTATTACTATAATTGTTAAAAAATTATGTGTATGCACTTCTGGAAGCCCAAAGTAAATACCCTGAGTCTGATCAGGAAGAAATAGCTGACAAACCCAAATTGAAGGGCAGTCCACAAAGTAATTCACTTTTACTCATAAGACAGTCAGTATCATGAAATACAAATACCGACTCATGTGCCGGCCCCAATTAACGGGGACTAAAAAGATATACTAATTGAATGCAGTGTAGAATTTTGGATTATCTTTTACTGTAAAAGATGTTATTGTGACAGTGGCTGCAGTTTGAATAAGGTTGTAGACTAGGTAATAGTAGTATATTAATAGCAGTAGCATATTATTCGTAGAAAGCGTACCGAAGTACTTAGGGGTAAAGTGACATCATGTCTGTCTGTCTGTCTGTCTGTCCCCCTCCCTCTCTGCTGCAGAGGGGAGCACTACCTGTAAAATGTTGACACTTGAGGAATCCAAATCTGGGTGAAGGGTGTCGGAGAATCCTTTGTGTTATTCCTGTAACTTCACATAAGTCTGGCATTATGTCAAAAATGCGAGTTGTAAAGTGTGATGCTTCGGAAGCATTTGTGATCACACAGGGAAATGCCTTTCCTGGAAAGGCACAGAACATAAAATTGTATAACAGAGTGTGATTTCAGCCACTTTAAAAAGCTCATGGAGAAAAGATTAGAAGGAAGTATAGCAACATGTAAACTTCTCTTATCTGAGTCAATACATTTTATGTATTATTCTCTAAATGGTATGTATTTCTTGAGAAACCAGAAGGAAAAAAATCCAAACAAAGATACGGCTTTCTGTCAAAGAAAGATCAGAGTGAACCTTCCTCTGTGTTTTTACCGCTGTGTCCCCCATTCTAGAAGGAGGACATATGCACACACACACTTTTTTAAACGTTTGTTTTCTTTGATGATATTTTGAAGGAAATCCTGTATTGGACAAGAGTTTGAGAAGACCTTGAAATTCCTTGCTTTTCTTCCCAGTTCTTTAGACGAGAGCACCTTTGCAATCCAGCGGTGGTGCTAGGTACTGAATACATAAGGATGGATGAGCCACCTGCTCCTTTTCTAATGATGCTCCTGGTCCCCAGATAAACAAATCCGTGAATACCAACCTGTGCTAGGTACTAGGGGAGCGTAGACATCGCTATTAGAGACAGACTTGGCTTGGTGGTCGAGGTGGCGGTCAGGCAAGGTGAGCACTGATCTCTAGACCCAGAAAGTCAAGTGCAGTCTTGCCATTCAGAGAAGAGTAGCTGAGCCTTCTAGGCTGCACATTCCAGGTTCCCAGCAGGTGTTCTCACTGTGACCCACTGCAGTATCATTCTGGAAACCTGGCTGGGAGGCCAGAGTCTTTGCAAGACCTGGGGAGTGATGGGTCCTTCAGGGTCTGCTTTTGCAGGTGGAAGAAGAGTCCATGTTGCTGCAGCAGCAGGAGGTGCTTCCAGTGCCTCTGCAGCAAGGCTCCCCTCCCCGAACTCACTGCCTCCGTTTGCAAAATCACTTCAGAAGTGTGGCCCATAGCCCCCTCCATAGAAAGGGGGTGCTGCATGGATATCCCCAGGGAGGACAGAATAAAGAATGGGGATGGCAGTGCCGTGTTTGAGACTTTGCTGATCTCTGATGCACTCAGTGGAACTGCTTGAATCATAAACAGAACCCAGGGGTTGGGTCTGGCACTTGGCCTTGCAGACTCTGTAGCTGAGTCTGGAGTCCCAAAGTTACCCCAAAGCAGTGTCACTGTTGAGAAATGTGCAAAGGTTACTGCCCCTGTTTCCCTGGACAGTAACTCACCTTTGACCTGTCATTTGCCGGGACCCATTATCCATTCCAGTTAGCAGAGCCTGAGGACACCAGTATCTGATTATTTTTAACCCACCACGTAACTACGTAAATCATGTGGACATGAAACAGTGGGAAAGAATGCTGCAACTGGGTTAAGTTGAAAGCTTCTTCATTTACCTTGGGACCTTTTGGGTTTTGTTTTAACTGTTTTAGAGCATGATATTTTACTCAGGTATTATATCCATTTTGAAGATGTGTCATAGGGCACTGGGGGGTTGCACGAGCTGATATAAATTCAGGACACGGCGCATAGTGGGCTTTTGCCAACTCTCAGTTATATCACTGGAGAGTAGCACCGTGTGTGAAGGGAGAGCTCTAGATTCCGGGTCAGGATGCCTTGTTTCCAGTTCCAGTTGTATCTCCAAAACCTGTGGAGTGGAGAGAACCTGAGCTGGCAAGAGGCCTCAGGAATCTCTTAGCATCTAAGCCAACAACCCCATTTTTAGAAACTTAGAAAGGGAGAAGGGTCCTAAGTTTATGACTTACACCTGGAATGTTTTCCCACATTTTTGAGGCTGTTGGGGCAGCACACACACCTAGTGTTGTTACTGTTGGTTCCCTGTCATTACCCCAGTCTCCCGTTTAACTGTGAAGGTAGTGACCTGCTTGTCGTTCTGTGCCCATCCCCTGGCACAGTGAGTGGCACATAGTAGGTGCCCAATCAGTGGTTGAATGGGCTTAAGATAGTAGCGTTTACCCAAAACTTGAAACCCACGTCCTAACTCTGAGGTCCATGTTTTCCACAACGGCTGCCTTCTCTCTCTGACTTTAGGCAACAACGCGCTTTATCAGTTTCCTTACTTTGGAGGTGGCCCTCAGGTGCCCTCCTGTCCTGAGCTCTGTGTGTTCCACAGGCCCACCAGCCTTTTGAAAAGACGTGTGTGAGTTTGGCCACTAGGTGGCATGGTTGACCAAATATCAGAAAGAAACCAAAAAAAAAAAAAAAAGAAAAAGAAAAAGAAAAAGATAGGGACTGTGGGGATAGCATTGAACTGACTGCCTAGCAAGAACATAGCGAGAGTGGTCCTAGAAATGGAAACTAGCTGCACTTGGGTGAGTCTGGAGGCTCCCCTGGGAGGAGACAGTTGTCCCAGGATTTGTGTGCACGTTCTCTAAAGCCCAGTGCAGGTTAGAGCCCATAGCTCTGCTCAGGTAAAACTAGGACTTCCCGGGGCCTTGTTTTATTGATGTCATGCGTGTAACTATAACGTGCCCAGCCCTTGGCCAGGATGGAGGAAGAGCTCTATCAGGTCAGCAGCTTTGAGAGCTACTTCTGGCATTTGATATCATAAAATGCCACGTTTTGGTTCCCTGCCAAGCTGAGTGGACTGGCTGCTGCAGAAGGCTTTGCAGGAAAAGGCCTAGCTCCCTGGTTTACAAAGACAGAATTTGAGTATGGCTGAAGCAAGTACTGCAAAGCCAGAATTTTAAATAACCCCTTACAAGGCAGAGTTAAAGGGAATCAGAATCAGGTTAAAGGGAAGCCCAGAATATTTGGGGGGATGTTGGACTCTTAGGGGAAGTCGCTGTGGAGGCGAATGAACCCACAGTAGAGTGTCTGTGCATAACTGGGACTCAGGGTGGCAAGGGTGACCAGGGCACACTCACAACATGCCCTTTGCTGAAGTTGTTCCAAGAAAGAATGTCTTTGTTGCATGGGCCATCATTCAGATCTGAGCGTCTTATTTTTAAAGTAATTTGGGGAGACTCTAGAATAACAATAATTAACATTTATGGCACACTTACTATGTGTGACTTACTGCAGTAAGCACCGTAGATGCATTGTTCTAGTTAATCCTCACAACAACCCCATGAGGTAGGCTTGGCTATTGTGCCCATTTTATAGATGAGGAAGTTGAGGTGCGGGAAGATTACAATAATAATAGCCAACAAGTACTGCTCACTTACTAAAAGTCAGGCACTGTTTATTCTAAGACGTTTAAATCTTATTCTCACAATAACCCTATTAGGAAGATATTATTATTACCTTTTATAGATGAGGGAACTGAGGCACAGAGAGGTTCTGTAGCTTTGTCGAGGTCACACAGGAGCGAGTGGACTAGAACACACACCCTCGCCCACCTGTCCAAAGCCCTTCTTTAACCACTGTGTGGGTTGCCTCCGACAACACTGTGTGTGTGGTAGGTCCTCGATAGGAGTCCGTGGAGTTGCGTAGTTCTCCGATTATCATTAGCCAGCACGGAGAAGACTCTCTAGGAAGGAATACAACAGGCCTTCATACTCCTACCCCAAGCCACACCTTCCCGGCCATCGTTAATATTATGGGATAGATGCTGCTCCACATGCTTGTTGTTGGTAATGAGATATTCCTCCATTGGAACAGTCAGAAAAATGCTGTCGTTGTGGCAGATATTTTCCAGAAACACTTCCACAGGGAGCATCTCAGCTAATTTCCTTTCACACTTTTCTGGCAGACGTGTCTTGGGTTTGTTTGTTCTGGGACAGTGGTGTCCGGCCCCGTCTCATAGCCTCTAACAGCCGGGGCTGGAGGGCTGCCAGGGCGCCCAGCCAGCCCTCCGGTCGCACCAGCAGTGTGGCTCCGACATGCACCGGGCCCCCGCCCAGCCTCAGGTGGGTGCTCTCCCCAGTCCTGACTCTAGGCCAGAGCTGGGGGACGTGGGGGGCGGAGGGCACCTGCCGCCCCACGAGCAAGCTGGCTGTTGCTACCAGACAATAATTTTTGGTCTTCATGGTGCCGACGAGGTCTGAGGGAGGAAAGACAGGCCCGGGCCACATTAATCATTCTTCAGGTATAATAATTCAGTCCCAGGGTTTGGTTGCGTGTATTTTCATGTGTCACTTCGATAGGAAACCCAAACAGAGTTAGACAAAACTTTTTCCTCGGCCCTGTGACTCAGAGCACTGAGACTGAGTCTTGTTTTCGTAACCCTCTGCCCATTGCTGCTTTTCCTCTTCAGTGAACTGAGCCATCTCAGCCTTCCTCAGACCTTTCAGCATCTCTGGGGGCCCGTGTGAACTGGAGGCCCCAGGTTCAGCCTTCTCATGGAAAGCAGATGGGGGGGGGGGATGAGGGAGGTGATCATCAATAAGACGAGGTCTCCAAGCAGGCAGAAAGGTATGAGGTTAAGGGCACAGGTGGAAAGGTCCCCCACTTGTCACTGTACCTTTAGTCTTGCTATCGTCACCTTCTGGCCATGTCTGTCCTGTGCTCACCTTCCCAGGATGCAGGTGAAAATGGGTTGGTGTTTGCTTTGTCATTCAGAGAGCTGGTGGACACTCGAGAGACCTAGGCGAGGCGTATGTGATGGGCCAGAGGAGATTCTGGGCCTGTGTGGGGTTGTCTCTCTCCATCGGGAACGGTGCATAGTGCGGAGGGCAGAGCCTGTGGCCCGGGGCTGCAGATAGCTGGTTCCTGCCCGGCCACCCCAGGTGAGGCCCAGCTACACCTTAGCCGGGGAGCTGGCTGGGAAGCTCTGCACCTCAAAGTGCAGGTTACCCCTGCAGTCGGTGATCAAGGACCCTTGCTTCACCAAACCCTGTAGTTGCCCGAATTTGGAAATTGAAAGTGGGTGTTGATTTGAGAGATTTTGAGATACAGACTGTTCACGGGACTTGTGAAAAAACTGAGGTCATGGAGGCTGGAGCTGGGTGACCAGGGAATCAGTGGCAGTGTCAGGACCAGCACCGCCCTGTGCTCCATCACTGTGGGGCAGGGGTAAGTGAGAGGGCAGGACTCCGGGTATGCACTGGCACACTTGAGTGCAAATCCCCCCTCCCCGGTTGAACAGAGCTACTCCGCTTCTTTTAAAGTATCAGGTCTTCACATTGTATCCTAGCAAAGTTTTCTGCAACCGAATAGAAATTGTAAATCACTGCAGTGTACCGTGTTGCCTCTGGCTCCCGTCCCAAACTGAGAAACTCGGAGGCCGGTGCCCAGAGCCGTCATCCTTTGAGCAGCGGCCACAGCACCATAGCTCTCGGGACCCATGCTTGACATCACTTGTCATCAGCCAGCTTCCGTCCCGAGAAGTCTCTGTAATTCCACAGGGAATGACTGCAGCCGCCTCCCCAGTGGTCTCCCTGACGCCATCCTGGTCTCTGCCACCCCAGATTGCAGTCAGAATAGGCCTGTTATAAATGGCAAGCCTGCTCCCGCTACTCCGTTTTCTTCTTTCTTTGTCCCCCCCCCCACCCCCCCCCCAATTAACTGACTTCATTCAAGCAGAGCATCGAGGTTCCACTGGGAGGCCTTCCCACCTCACCAAGAGCAGCGTGGGCACCCCATCGCCCTCTCGGCCTTGCTTCTTGTAACACTGGCCACACTGTGTAGAGGCTGTCAGTTCTGCTCCCCCTGCTCCCCAGGTGCCAAGCCCCTTGGGGACAGTGGGTCTGTCTCACCTGGCGGTAGCTCCGCGGCCCAACACAGACTGGATGGACTCTCAGTGCGTGTTCACTAGGCATCTGTGCTGCTCAGACGTGGGTTTTTGCCTCTTCCCACAAGGCCTGGCTCTGCTTGTTGGCCTGTTTCAAAGCCTTCACATCTTGGGGGTATCACTGCTCTGGTGTAAACAAAGAAAACTTAACCACTAGTGATGTCCTGGGATCAGGATATATTTAGCACAATTTGTTGATAATTAATGTTCGTCATTATGACCCTAGGACACTGTAAAAGTCTTAAGTGCCCTTGACTCATCAGAAGCAAATTAAATTATTCACTTAGCAAACACTTTGAATATTCACTTTGCACAAAACATGGGGTCAGTACTATAAGGTACACAAGGAAGGATAAGATAGGTTTTGCCTCTCAGAGTCGACCATATAGGCAAAAGTTTTGTTCACATTTCTCCCCATGTTTAACATTCAAAAGGCACAAACAAGAACAAACAAACCAAAAAGCCCCTAAAGAAGACAAGACTTTCTTAAGGGTGGTGGGACCTCACAATATGAGTCCAGAAGACACCGAGTTTTTTATCTGAGCGCACGAGCGGGGTAAACCACTCTGCCTTTGGAACGTACAAGGGTCATTTATGTGGCCCAGATCAATCTGGATGTAGTCATGTGAGGAATGGGTGCACGTGTTCCGCCAGCAGAGGGGAAAGTGACTGCTGAGTGGTTCACCTGCTACAGAGGGAATCATAAAAAATTCTCACGATGCTCAGAGAACAAGGTAGGCCCTCACAGAGTTTCCTTCTAATGGAGAAGACCCACATGCACGCTCATTGTCCAGATGGGAGAAGTACAGGTGCTTTGGAAGCACATAAGGACGGCTTCCTGGAGGAAGCGACATCTAAATTGTACAAGAAGTCTAAAGGGACACAGTCAGATTGTTCTTTCAGAAAGATCCCTGGCTGCAAAGAAGGGATTGGTAGGGATTCTGACGGAGGGTGGACCGGCTAGGAAGCTGTTGTAATGTTGTAATCGTACACTGGGGAGCTGCTC
Source organism: Artibeus jamaicensis (assembly GCF_021234435.1). NCBI lineage: Eukaryota > Metazoa > Chordata > Mammalia > Chiroptera > Phyllostomidae > Artibeus > Artibeus jamaicensis. The sequence goes on along the minus strand of NW_026522025.1, from coordinate 16,245,845 downwards.
ATAGTCCCAGCTAGGGTGGTGGCAAGCACTGCAGGGCTAAGCATATACACTGTTTTGAGAAACGGCGAGGAGGTTGAGTGAGCAGGATACGAGATAGAAAGGGGGTGCAGAGGGAACGAGAGGGGAAGCCAGGGTGACTCCAGAGTGTCTGGCCTGGGCAGCTGCCCGGATGGTGGTGCCACTCCCTGAGCCGGAGACCAGAGCAGTGGGCGGAGGTTTGCGGTGGGGACGGGAATGATGAGTTCAGGTATGATTGGAGCTTAGTGTGTGGGAGGCGGGTGGGGTCAGAGACTAGCTGGAGGAGGTAATCAGGAGTCAGAACACGCAGGGCCCTGTGGGCCATGCTGGCAGGTTACTTACACTTGACCCTCCTACGAATTTGTGCACAGACCATGGTGAGGTGAGATGGAGGCAGAAAATGCCACGAGCAACGTTAGAAAGGTCACAAGTCTGCAGGCCCGGGCACGGACAGGGGACAGCAGCATCCTCATATGTGACGGTAAAGTGGGCTGCACAAAGTGGGGTAGAAGAGAGTGTGAGGTGGCCGTGAGGGATGGGGACGTGCTAGAGTGACAGTGCCACCCCTTTGCACGGCAGCATCACAAAACAGAGAAGTGACAACCTGCTTTTAATTTGGCAGAGTGCTTCAACACACTGTCACGCTTGGTGCTCAGCGCCTGCCCGCCCGCGGGCTGTCTGCTGCTAACACGCCCAGAGTGAAACTACCCACGGGAGACAGGGCGAGTTTGGAGGCAGGTTCCTGCTCTCCCAGCCCAGGCCAGTGCTCCTTTACTCCCAGGCCCTTCCAAGAATCTGCACTCACCACTGCCCAAGCACTTGACCAAGTGCTAGGATAGAGGACTAAGTTGACCACAGTGCAGTAGGGGAGGCAGGGAAAGGCTAAAAAGAAGAAGAAAGAAGGAAAATAGCAGTGAGATGTGAAGACAGAAACAGAGCAGGAGTGAGCGCAGTGCTTTCCGTGCTCAGAGGCCGAGGTGGGGGCCGAGAGCAAGCCCTTGGGGCGCCGGGCCGTGGGCCTCAGCTCCTTTCATTAGTGGTGGAGCCGGCACACCTTGCTTTACGCTGCAACTGTCCTCCCCACGTGGGAGCGGTTGTTTTTGCGTTCTCTCTTCATTATAGAGCATGAATTGAAGCCCTGAGAGTATTTAAAAACAGGAGTTTTTTAAAAATGCATTCCATGTATTTACTGAACACCCACTATGTACCCAGTGGCATTCTGAGTGCTGGGAGTGAGACATGGGTCTTGCCCAAATGCAGCTGAGTCGAGAGCACCGTTGCATGGACTTGCCATTGCAGTGCAATGAGTTCAGTGCAGTGGTGGCCCTGTGGGAGGCTAAAGGGAGGCCACTTGTCCAGCCTGGAGTCACCAGAGAAGGGGTGAAGCTGTGATGCAGATCAGGTTTGAGCTACCTTTCCCTTCTCTGGGATTTTTGTAGAGACATTTAATGTCTAACAGTGGCTGGCACATGCAGTGAATGATAGCTCATGTTATTTGTAGCTCAGACTAACAGAGGGATTAGCTGAGAATAGAGAGAATGTTGCTAAAATAAAGTAATGATACCGTAGCTAACTGTCAGTTGCATAAAGGTAAGAATGTCAAGTGTGCAAAATCAATTAGAACAGGAATAGCTCATTGTTTTCAACATTTGAGCCACCTACAGTGGATTCGAGCCAGGTGTTGAAAAGAGGTATTAATTAACTCATGTCTGGGTCCAATGAGAAAGAGCACTGTGATCCATTAGTGATGTCTGCCTTGGGTGCGGAGGGGGAAGAGGCAGCACAAATGCCACCCTTCTGCCATCCTGAACTTAGAGTAGTTCAAATAACTGGGATCTGACCACGTAAAAACCTGCTGTTCCCACCCCTGCACACTTGGCATTTTTCAGAAACAAACAGCAATGCTCTGTTCATGTGCAAAATTTTTAAAAGTAAGCATTTGTACTTTCAAAGGTGCCTGTTGGAATCCAGGTCATTTAGATTAATATTTTCAGGATACTACTACACGGGAACAAGGGCCAAGTGGGTTTCCTAAGCGTCCAGGGAGCAATTACAGGGACCAATACAAAGACAGACATTTGGGTGCAAGTACTTCCTATTAATGGTACCAAACATAGTAACCCTGACCTGGAAGGCCCCATCCCGGACAGCGGACAGTGTTCTCACAGAGCCGCTACCCCACGGGCTCTGAAGGAAGCTGGGCACTGAGGCCCAGACCATCCTTGCCGTGGGCCAGGTGCTGGTGGTCCTCTCTGAGCCATGGAAACCTTTCTCTGCACTGCCAGTCAGCTCCCAGAGGCACGCCATCGAATGTTTTGCGCCCTGGCAAAAACCTGTCTGATAGACTCTTTCTTCTGTTTGAACTATAGATTTTACTTTAAAAGCTACTGTCATTCACTTATTTATTTTTTTAATATATTTTTTATTTTATTGATTATGCCATTACATTTTTTCTATTTCCCCCCTTCATTCCCCTCCACCCTGCACACCCCTCCCCTCTCCCCCCTTTAGTTCATGAACACATGTCTCAAGTTCTTTAGATTCTATATTTCCCATACTATTCTTACCCTCCCCCTATCTATTTTCTATCTACTGTCTATGCTTATTTAGTACCTAAAAAATATTTTAATGGCCTCAAATAAGTAAATACACTTAATATATTAATATATATTTATTACATATGATATTTATCAACAAACATACAAATGGCCAGTCATAACTTTTTCTACATCTTTTTTTGGAAATAGGTAGAGAGAGCATAAATGTGTAATAGACGAACATGTGTGTGTAAACGGTTGGGAAAGTCCAGGGCCACCCAAATAATAATTGTAGGTGAAAACTGTTGAAAAAATGGGGTGGGGCAAAAGTAGATTTACAGCTGCGAGTACATAAAATAGTGTTTATTATTATATTACTATTTGTTAATCACTGTATTGTTTATTTGCATTGTAACTGTAAACCTCCTTTTGCCCATTCTTGTATTTTAATACAAAAGGAAAACAAAAGCTCATGCATCCTTTTTAATCATGAGCAAAAATAATTTTCCCTTAATGTTTTTTTTTTATGTGTCTAATCATTACTTACATAAAGCATCATAAAACATGAAAATACACCCAGTGAGGGGGTGAGGAATCTGTGCAGGCCACCGGCCTGGTGACTGGAGGGAGCCATTGCATGGGAAGAACATACCCCCCCCCCCCAACACACGCACGGCCAGTGCGATTGTGAGGCTCAGACAAACGGTGCGGCCCAGGGAGAGGCCAGAGATGTGAATAGGAGATTCTGAGAAATGAACAGGCGTGGAAACCTAACCTGCAGTTATAACACTGTTCCTATGGGAAAATATATATATGCTTTGTAAGTACCTTCTTTGGAACAGACTTTTGAAACCCTGCTTATGTGTAAGTTGGGGGTTAGTGGTATAAAGTGATCACCTCCTGACCTGTAAAATTCTCTGCACCAGACCATCATCAAGCATTTATTAACTGCTGGGCGGGTTACGCTGTGATAAGCATAGCAGGGTGAAACAAAAGAAATAAAGGAGGTTTCTGTCCTCGAGAAGCTCGTACCGAGTGGGAGAGGGACTAGAGACGGAGCGGGCCTGCAGAGCAGTGGCCCTGCAGACAGCAGAGGGAAGGAGCGGTGTGAGGCCAGTGTGGTTAATCAGGAAAATGTGGGGTTCCACCGGCAGAGCATGTTCCAAATTCATTTGTAATCTCCACAGGCACACCAAAGACTCATTCTCATTCTTCCTGGAGAGCCTTGCACAAGCGTGAAGGGGTGGCTGCGTGAGTGTCATATGATCCTACTGTGCTGAGCAATTCGAAACCACAAATGGCATGTGGCATTACCTTATTAGGAAAGGTTCGCCTTTTCTTTCTTTCTTTTTTTTTTAGAGGAAGATTGGCTCTCAGCAGGGCTGGCAGTGGCAGACCTCCCATCCCTAAAGTTCCAGCTCTGAATTGAAGGACGCCCTGGTGAATCAGAGCCTCCCTGAGATTTGGAGGCTGCCTTTATGTTTTGTCCACAAACGGGACAGGCCTTCACCAGTGACTTGGTACCAGCAGGCAGGGTCCTTGCTTCAACTGGGAGGAGAAGCTGTTGTTTTTCATCCCTCTCAAGCCTTGGGCTCACCAAAATGGAGAAGGGACAGTGGGAGGGGGCCAAGGTGGCTGTAAATTCCAGAGTCCAGGGCTGGGTTGCATCTCCCTGGCCAGGCGACAGCCTGTGCAAAGATGAACAGACTGAGGCTGGACTGCCAGGTAAGGCATCCAGACCAACCACTGTCCTCACCGGAAATGCCTGCAATTAGACCCTGTTCTCTGTTCTGCGCGTTGCTTCTGAGAAGTGCTTCCCAGGGGCTGCCCTCAGCAACTAACTGCACCTAACTGTACCTGATTGCACCATTCCTATGGAACTGTTCTTTAGCTTTTAGAAGTATTGAGTTCTTGTTCCTCTTTATGCTTTGGGGGAAGTAAGGTGACAATTGCTGTCCAAAGGGTTTACACTAAAGTAATAATAATAAAGCAAACATTTGTCTAGTGTTATTGTGTCTCAGGAAGGAACTAGAAGCACTTTATATTCTTTGTCTTTTTTAATTCTCCTTACAGGCCTGGAAGGATTTTTACAGTATTATCTCCATTTTACAGATGAGAAAACTGAGGCTTTGGGAGGTTAAGTAACCAACAGAAGCCTCACTGCTAGTAAATGGCGAAGCCAGGGTGCAAACCCACGGCTCTCTACCTCCACATTTTACAGGACAAGCTTCCTCTCAGACACACTTTTTTTAATTTACAGTTTCTTACAGATCTCATCTCTGTTCTTCTGTGGGGCTTTTGTTTTTTCCACAGGAGAGTTAGAAGAGGGAGAAGTCTTGGAAAAATAAGTCAGAGATCAATTTATTTTGGAAAATGAGGGTTTGTGAGGGAAGTGTTGGGTTGGCAGGCAGCAAGAGAGAGAGGCTGTTCTGGACTTTCACGTGTGTTTCAGAAGAATGCGTGGAAATGAGTGGGAGAAAGAAAGTAAACCAGGGCAGGGCAGGATCCAGTGGAAGGAAACGCGCTCGCCAGCGCGGAAGGGGGCAGTCTTACCCTCAGAAGCAGCTTGTTAATGATTATCGCTCTGCAAACGGTCCAGCTCTCACAAGCTCTTCAGCGGTGTGCAGAGCTCCCTTGTTTGGGGGGAGTTTTGCGTTCCAAAAAACAAAACCGTGACATTTAATTCTGAGTTTCTGCAAGAACTGGATGAAATCACAACCGGAAAAATAAGAATGGCAGTGTGTGTTAATTATTTCAGGAACTCGTAGAGGGTGCCCGTAAACGGCTCTGCCATCCCAAGGAGAGGTGCTGCAGTCTTTCTCTTCTTGCTGCCCCCAGCCCCTGTTCTGTTTCCGGTCTCTCTCTTTTTTTTTTTTTGCTGCCTTGATTGAATATTCCACATCTCCAGTGTTTCTCTGAAGGAAAAAAAAAAGTGCATAAAGGAGATTTTTGTAAAGAAAATTGCATCTTCTTAGGAGCCTACATTATCCTTCCTGGGCTTCTCTGACTTTCCTTAGGGGATTGATCTTTGATTGACAGGCTGCCTCCTAAGCACTTTAGTTTCTCAGCCACTAGCATCTGAAAAGCCAGGATTTCTTTATTGATCTTTAACCAAACCCTTCAATAAACCCAGGGCTTCCCCTCTTCAAAAGAATCATTTTGCAAACAGAAGAATCCTTTTTAAAAAGTGAGTTGTAGTCCACTTTGCAGGTTTTCTTCCTTTTTTTCTCTGTAAAGGAGGACTCTTTATTCCTGCTCTCCCCCTCTCTCCATACTACCTCCCCACCCCCTTGCAGACTAACAAGCTCTGGTTTTAACATAGCAAATTCTGTGATTATTCGTCCTTTGCAATTAGGGTACGGACACATTGCAGCCACTGTCCGAGAGCTCCCACTTTGTCCCCGTGTAGAACTGTGTGCCCCACCATCCTCCTCGTGGCCAGCAGTCTCAAGCCCCACAGTCTCTCTCCCTTGGCACCGGAACCGACATTGTTTGCATAGCGTACATTCCTGGACGACGAAACCATCCAGTTTAACCTTCAGAGCATCCCCATCGGTTTGTGGGTGTTTGTTCCGGGTGGAGGGGGAGAGTTGGTGGCTCTCATGGTTCGCACATGATGCTGCCCCCCAACCCCCCCCCACACACAGTTCCAAATCTTCATACTCTACAGATTAACCAACAACTGCGCTGCTAGAATTCACAAGTGAATTTTTGTCCAGGAGCATATGGCTTCTTCTAGCTCATGCCACTCACCCCACCCCCATTATATGAAAACTTAAAAAGAAAATAGCCCCATTTTGTGTGAAATTAATCTTCACTAAGATGCTATCTTTCTTTCTTGAAATACATTCTGATTGTGATTGGTGCCTAACGGAGACCTTAAAATTCTTATCCCAGAGATCAAGTCCGCACTACCCAGCACTCAGGAGGTGCATTATGCTTTCAAAGCTGCCTTTAGGAATTATTTGCAGTTTTGTGTACTTGAAGGTTGGTTCTAGAAATGACATTGGGAAAGATAAAAGTTGAAACTCACCAATTTTTCTTCTATTTTGAGTGAATGAACCACCCCCCCCCTCAAAAAAAACCTTTTAAAATGTCATTTGTTTTAGGGACATTTTAGCCAAGTCTAGCTGCCTTTTGCTTTCAGACTGAAAGTTAACCTCTGCACCACCCACCTTCCATTTGTCTTCTTTCCTTTTATCTTCACTGTCCCCCATATTCTAAGAGAACAAATGCTTTAGAACCTTAAAATCAAAATAAAATTGCAATCTCCCTGAATGACTTACCACTACATAATTTAAAAATCAGAATGCCAACTGGTGGATGTAAGCCAAACTCTCTATTTTTAGAACAGTATTAAAAAATTGCAGATTTTATTTTTAGGTCCCACAGATGAACAGTGAGCAGCCATGGGGGAGGTTCCTGGGCACCTCTCCATCCCCCTGCTGAGGCTGGTGGGACCGCCTCCTGGCCTGGGTGGCTGCCTCCCTCCGGATGCTTCGCCCAGCACAGCTACTTCCGAGTCTCTGACAAATTGGTTATTGGGAAGAAAGGATGTTGCGGGCTTAATTTTTTTAAATAAAGGAAAGAAAAACAAACAAAAAATAGCGTAGTTCCTTTTAGTTCTAGTGAATTTGAGTGCTCCATGAGCTTGGGGCCAGCGTGGAGACTCAGTTTTAATTAAGAATGGGGGAGAAACGTTTCCTTCTGTTTCTTCCTACAGGAGTCAACTTAATGATGCCTTTGTCAGCAGGTAGTTTACAGGGGAGTTAATTTAAAAAAAAGTAGAAGGCTCTGGTCTTTAATTATCTCGGTTGGTACTCAGCCCTAGAAAGTGTGTGTACCTGCTGAGTATGTTAATTTAACCACTTTAGAGTGCCTTCCCTCTGCCGTTCCCCACCCAAACCACCTCCCCAAGACAAGAATTCGGAGGAGCCGGTGGCACAAAGAACTCTGTTCCTGGTGTCTTCCCTTCTCAGCACTTCGGGCATTAAAACCTTTAGGTCAGTTGGTGTGCGTGTGCTCCTCAAGCAACTTCAGAGTCATTTATTCATTGATTCACTCATTCCGATTTCCCACAAATTTCATCAGTAAATATTCCTTAAGTTCTTGTTTTTATCAAGTACAGGGCTGTAGACAGAGATGTCCTGCCTTTGGAGAACTTAGATTCTAGAGGGACAGAGAGACAAGTAAATAAGGTGGGTTATTCCAGACTGTGCTGAATGGTAGAATCATTCCTGCAAGTATCTATTAAGTGCACACCTGTCACCCAGAAACAGGAGGTGCTCCGATAGAGCCATCTTTGCCAAGGGGCTCTCGAATTCGATTTCGTATTTGCCCCTAACCCTGTGAGTTAAGGGAGGCAAGTATCGTTTTCTTTAGCTTAGAGGAGAAGAAGTTGAAATTTGAGGGAATGAAGCCATTTGTCAGAGGTCATAAAGTTCTGGGTGGAACCAGAGCCCAGGGCACTGGACCCCATGTCTGTGTGCCCTCTTTACTTCCCCGTGCCGCGTCACCTGGTCACACTGGGGCCCAGCAGCTTTTAACTCGGCAGGAGCCAAGGCCCAGAAGAAGGAAAGGCCTTCTCCAGGTCACACAGCTAATTCATTTGGTCCGAGACTGAAGCCTCGGACGCTCCCTGATGTATGCTTCAGTTCAGCAATTCCGATCAAAGCCTACTGGGTCCCAGGGCCAGTGTTGGGGGTGGGCTTGCTGTGCGGGCCACTGCGAGAGCCGATTAGATACACATTCCACTGATAGCACACTCATTAGTGCTGGGTCCGTCAGCTGCATATAGATGCCTATGTGAGACAGAGGTTTGTCTATTTTCGTTTCTCACCAACACTTGTGTAAGTAAACACTTTACAGATATTAACTCATTCATTCCTCAGTACCACCTGAGAGGAAAGGTACTGTGTTATTCCCATCTTACAGATGGGGCAAGCAGCACAGGGGAAATAAGCCGTTTGCCTTCAGTGCTACAGCTAGTCAGTGGCTGAGCTGGTCAAGCCCAGACAGCCTGGCTGGACTCTGAGCTTTGGCTCCACTCCTGGCTCTTTTAAATGGAATGATGCACCCTCTTAGGCGATGTGCTAGGAGAGAGGGTGTGAAGCGAGAGAGGCAAAGGTTCAAATCCTGGGCCTGTTCCTTACTAGGTGTATGAGTGAACCTCTCTGGGCCTCACTCTTCATCTTTGTAACATGAGGCCAATGCATACTTTGTGGGATTGTAGTAAGGACGAAATGGATAGCATTTACACAGACCTTCACAAAAACACCTGAGTCCTCCCAGCAACTCGATGTGTCGCAGTTACACATTCTTGATTCTGGACCCATTCCTGTCTCTGTCTCTTTTCATAAAGATACGTGACTCCCTCTGGAGACCGCACATTGCCACCTCTTCTCATGAACATTCTTTATGTGGCTGAAAATCAGTGGTTTAGAGGTACCTATGGTATGGACACGGTGAAGAAGAGGCACCACCATTAGCCTCTGCCTTTCCTCCGACACCCTGAGAATTGCAGCTTGGGCTCTGGGCTCACTGGCAGCAAGCACTTGCGAGTCCCAAAACCTTGCTGCTTAGCCTGGAACCGGCTTGCTTAAAAGGCAGCTGAGGGACCGGGGTTTGAAAGCAAAGGTTTGGTTGGAGTCAGTCTACCAATCCCAGCACTGATTTGCTAGCTCCAGTTTACTTCATTTCTCTATGCCTTAGTTTGGAGTGGGGCTGATAGGATTAGTGTAAAGGTTTTTAAATGGCGTGGTCCTTGCATAGCACTCAGCACAGGACCTGGTATATAGTAAGAACTCAGTAGTAAACCCTGTTAAGATTATTGTCTGTGTTACATCACTCAAGCCCTTTGAGAATTCTTTTCCCTCTCATTCTTCTCTCTCCCCTCCCCTTTTCCTTTCTCCCTCCCTCTGTCTGTCTCTCCCTGCCTCTCATATACCCAAAGTGGCTTATTATTATCATATTAGTTTTTATTGTTTTTATTATAGTACTGACCATTTTCAGTACTCTACAGGTAAATGCCATTTTCTTCATCTTGAAATATTTCCAGAAAGTTATTTAGCACCAGCTAATGTTCCCAAGTCTCTTAGGGACCAATCCCTTTGAAAAACACTGGATGGAAAGGGAAAGAAAGGTCATTCTATGGAAAGTAACATCACAGGGTGATCTGATCATGAATTCCTAACTGGGCAGGTCGTGGTGGGCAGTCACACTCCAGCCTGTAACTTTGTAGTAAAAAGTGTATCCCTGCCTTAAGCCCCGTCCATTGGTTCTGTGCCTCTGGGTTAACGCACCTTTGAAATAAACCCCCACCTTCCCCAGGAGGACACATCGTCTTCACTAGCCTGCAGTGCTGCCCCCAAGTTGATTCCGCCCACCTTCATGTAACCTGCCTGACAGTCCCCTCTTTAACCTCAAATGCATAAAAGAAACTGCAAACTGTTATTCTCCGAAACATGTATCCCAGTCTATTGGGGCCTGGGCCAGGTGTCTCCTCTGTTTGACTTAAACACATTTTTATAGACGTTCTCTACAGGTTTGGACATTTCTTATATAGACATGCCCTGCCTCATAACTTAGCTCCTATTTCCAAAGACAAAAGAATTCATTTTACTGATGTATAAAAACATAGAAATATGCTCAGCATTACAGCAGCCTTTATTAATTGCTCTTTGAGTTTTCTGAAGTTTTAAAAATATATGTCAAATCTAAATAGGATGTGCGTGTTTGTGTGTGTGTGTGTGAGAGAGAGAGAGAGAGAGAGAGAGACAAAGTTAAGAGGCAGCTATAAACACAGATTGAAGTGAATAAACCTAAACTATCTTCTTTCTCTGGGGCCTCACCTTGCAAAGGGTCCTTGTCTCCAAAGGCATCCTGGCCTGCCCCCTTGCTTTTCTAATTCAGCCATATCTAAATTTCATTCTTTTTTTAAAAAAATAACACTATTCTCTCTCTCTCTTTTAAAGGTTTTATTTATTTATTTTTAGGCAGAGGGGAGGGGAGAGATGAAGAGAAGGAGAGAAACATCAATATGTGGTTGCCTCTCACATGCTCCGCTACTAAGGATCTGGCCTGCAACCCAGGCTTGTGCCCTGACTGGGAATCAAACTGGCAACCCTTTGGTTCACAGCCTGGCACTCAGTTCACTGAGCCACACCAGCCAGGGCTAGGTTTCACTCTTGTACTGTTGCTTTAGGTTGTGTCTGCAGCAAATACAAGAAACATTTGTGCCATGGGTTTAGGTGAAGTCTTTCTTACTTATTAATAAAAATGTATTGCATTTTGTTTTATTTACCTGCATTTTGATATTGTTTTGCCTGCTCCGGGCTGACAGCAGCAGGAAGAACCTTGCTTCTGCTTCAGGTACTAGATACAGTACATACTAAGTCTTGATGCTGAGAATCCAAGATTCAAATCCCCAAAGTACTACACAGCCTTTTGTGTTCCCCCGCCCGGTTCCCACTCCTTCCTTCCTCCAGTTTCCGGGAAGGTGCCTTGGTAGTAACACCCACACAGACATGCTGTGCTTAGTGAGTCCGGTGTGACTGAGAACTTTGCACTCAGCAGTCAGCGGCCTTTGTTCCCCTGATTAATTAATAGGCAGCTGGCATCTGTAATCTTCTAACGAGTAAAACACCAGTATGTTGCATACCACCATCTGAATATGCATTACTCCAATATACCATCTTATACATATTTATTGTTTTTCTTTAAATCTATTTTAAATGAGCTCATCTGCTAATTCAACCTTTTCTCAGACAATATCATCCTTAACAGCATTGGTTTAGTGTGGATGCATCTCTCTTTTTCTAAGAAGCATTAAAATAAATATCGGCTGCTCTTGTTAAAATAAAGACTGTGTGACTGTGTACCACCAAGAGTGGGAAGCGTCACCCTGCTGTGAGGACCAGTCGGGTGGTGTAACATGCTAGCAGTCTTCCCCTGAGAGCAGTGACTCTGTTTCTTTATTTATGTGATGTGTGCACTCTGTACACACTGTGCACTCTTTCTCTTCAGCTTCTCTGGACTCTACTGATCGTCGAAGGCTCTGAAATGTATTCCTCTTTGGAGATAATAATCATACTGCCTCATAGAGTGATTTGGAGGATGAAAGCTCCAAGCACAGCGCCTGGCATAGAATTAGGGTTGTTGGTCCCTCTTTTGTCTGTGTGGGAGTTTTCTCCACAGCTGAATTTGTCAAATCCTCAGGATCAGAGAATTCCTGAATTCTTTTGTGAATACATGTAGTATAGTGGCTTGTGTTCAGAAGATGCCCAACACGTATCTCTTAAATGATTAAAAATTAGGAGGTTGTAGAGGCAGGGGAAATAAACAGAGGCTGGGGTCACGAGGATAAAACGTGTCTTGGTAGCAGTGCCTTCATGCCCACTGTCCTGGGTGGGGCCTTTTAGTGACGACCCTCATTCAAGTCGTTCCCAAGAGGCTCTTGGAGACCCTCTCACTGGCTCGTTTCCCCTCATTGATGCTGCCTCTGAGCGGAGAAGGAGGAAGAACTGAAATTCAGCCTCAGAACTTTGAGGTTTTGGATTCCTAAATGTGTCATTGGCCCCATCACCTGCTTGAAACATGGGAACAACTTTCCAAAAGATCATTTATGTGATCTGAAGGGCCCAGGCCAGGATGGCCGGGCAGGGAGTAGGGCTGCGCCCCTACCTGGGGTCAGCAGCCCCTGGGAATGTGCTCTCTGTACAGGAGCCAGGAATCTGGATTTTTATGCGAAAGCTCCCTATTTCTAAATGTTGGCTTTAGTTGTTGTTGCCGTTGTTGTTGTTTAAATAATTCTCTGTGGGCTAAATAAAACAGGTCTGTAGACCAGCTCCGGCCTCCCAGCTGCCAGGTTGTAACTTTTGACCTAAATTATGCTTCCTCAATTGATTTCTAGAGTTTGTCCTTAGACATACAATATATTTTCTCAGTAATTCAGTCTAATGTCAAACAGCTAGTCTAATTGTTATAAACTCTAAGAATGCTTGAATTGAAGAGCGGTTTGTAACTTGGGTGGTCGGTTTCTCTGTTGGGGGCGGGGCCAGCCCCTCCAAAACCTGAGAAGGAGCCGTGGGCCCTGAAGCTTAGGCTCTAGGCTTTCTGCCCTTTGCAAACAAAGGAAAGAGATTCCAGAGAGTTAACTGTACAGGTAACTCGGTAGGGACTTTGGTTAGAATATGGCGAACTTTCTTCCAGGGCGAACGCATTTTTGTATGCGATAAGGGACAGCTTGGGAGGAAGTCCGCGCTGGCTGCACGTGTCAGTGACCTTACACCGGGAGGTGGTGGCCTTGAACTCCTGGTGTGCAGTCAGTCGGAGTCGCCAGACCTCTCATTTGTTTACTCTTCCCAAATGCCAGAGAAGCTTTAAAAAGCAAACAAAAAGTATAAATTGTAAGAAATACTTTTTAGTTCTCAGGGCTGGTCTTTAAATTCAGAAGCATTTCACTGTCTCTTCTCCAGTATGTGTTTTATAAAAATGAACTGAAGTTCAGAGTAGATGAGCTACATGATTAATGCATGACTTTCACAATCCAAGTTGAAGTGGAAACACACAGTGTGGAGATGTATTGGTGGGAGTAGTTCATTTTAATTTCTTTTTCTAAGAGCCAGTGGATGAAAGCATACAACAGGTGATGTCCTGTTTACTCATCCATATTCATGGAGTACTGGTAGATTGTATGTGTGGTGGACTTGTCAAGCCTCGAGTTCCCTTATTGTAGATCAGACGTTGGCACCCATTCTTTATAAAGGGTCAGATGGTAACTATTATAGGCTTATTGGATCATACACACACTGTCACAGCTGCTCAATTCCACCAGCACAGGGCCAGCCACGGATAATACAGAAGCAAGTAGACACTCCTGTGTTCCAATGAAACTTTATTTGCAAAAACTGGCTGTAGACTAGATTTGGGCCATAGGCTATAATTTGCACATCCCTAGTCTAGGTAAGTGAGAAAGAAATATGGGAGACTTAATTGTATGTGTTTTATGTTATAGTCTGGTTTTTATCACTCAAACGACAATAGTAAAAAAAAAAATTTATAGTCCTATTTAGCAAATTAACTTCATCTTTCTGTGTTCTGACCACTCTGTCCATTTGCATGTATAATTTTCATACAGCTTAGAGTAGCATGGATAAAACTGTTTTTAATTAATATAATATCTTCAATATTTTCATATAGCAATACAATCTCCAGAAGTATGCCTTCAGTGGTGTAGGAGTCTTGCTCTGGCCAGGCTGCTCAGTTGGTTGCAGCATCATCCTGTGCACCAAAAGGCTGCAGGTTCAATCCCCAGTCAGGGCATGTACCCAGATTGCAGGTTCCGTCCCGGTCAGGGTACATACAGGAAGCAGCAAATCGATGTTTCTTTCTCCCTCTCTCTCCCCTTCTCCTTCTCCCTCCCTCTCTCCCCCTTTTCCTCTCTCTAAAATCAATAAAGATATCCTTGGGTAAGGATTTTTAAAAGAATTTAAAAATTAAAAAAATATTTCATGGTCTGTAGGATTCTCCATGTAGCTGACATGACAGCTTATTCATTGCTATATTTTGTGAATTTTTATTTCCTCTCTTCATTTTTAATATTCTAATCAATAACACCACAGTGAATATCTCTATGCACCTGCCGTTTACTTTGGATTATTTCCTAAGGATAAATACCTGGGTTAGGATTATTGGTTGAGAGGATAGGAACACTTTTATACTTTTTGTAAAGGGTTGAAAGTGGCTTTAAAAGAATTATACCTACTTAATAGCCACGGCAGTTTCAGTTTCACAGGGCCCCACGTGGCCACGTTGGATGAAACACATCATTTGGTCCCTGCATATCTGAACGCCCCGGCGCCTGCTTCATGCCCTGGTTCTCTCCAGCCTGCAGGAGCGGAAACACACTGGCCTCCCTCACCACCAGCGCTCATCTGCCAGACGTCCTCAGTAATGGGAGGACCATTAGGATAAAATCTCTAACCTTCCAGGTAGACTGCTCCGACGCAGGCTCTTCCTTTGAAGTCCTAGGCCTTGAACACCACTTCCAGAAGGCCAGCTCTGATGTCCTGGGCCAGGGAGAGCCCCCCTTTGCTCTGAGATTGCCCAGCATGGCGCACATGTCCCCATGCAACACCCATAACACCTTTTCTCACCTGTGTAAAATGGCCCCTTCCTCACAGCTTCACCCCTAGAGCCTCACGTGGGGCCTGGCACACAGTAGGTGCCGGCAAACTTAGGTTGTATTAAGTAAGATCAGGCTGGTCCCTCCTTGGAAAAGCTGCCAAGCAAGTTGGTGGTCAGCGGATAGAAAGGTTGTAGGAACTCACTGTTCTCCAGCAGAGCCTGGGATTAAGGTGTTCTTCTGTGACTGGAGCTAGTAAAAATGCGAACATGATGAACGAGGTGGACCATCTGTAAAGTCTCCTCAAGGGCAGAGCTCGGAGCAGGAAGAGCTAATTGAGCCTGGACTGGGAGCAACAGAAAGCGTGGTCCTTGGGGTTCCCACGTCTGAACACAGAATGTATTAACAGAAGACAGGTCAGCTTGGAGTCTGGAGGATGGACTAATTGGTTGGCATTTACTGAGCGTTGTCCAGGGCAAGACTGGCTGGATCTGAGGCTACCAAAGAGGTGGTCTGCTTGAGGGTCAGTGAGAGCCTCGCCACAGCCCAGCTGAGCTGCTCTCACTACTGTTTGCTTCCTTTTGCTCATACTGTGTGTCACGGCTTCCCAGTGTCTTACTCGGCGTGTTCCTTGGGGCACCTGATCCCAGGGAGTGCAGCCTTGTGCAGTGGGTACAAACCTGGTTTCTCTTTGACCTTGACTAGCATGGATCCTTCCCTGAGAGGATCCCCTCTGGGGGAACTGATGGAGAACCCACTAAGCTGAGACCTCGACCTGACTGCAGTGTCCTCACTGTGGTGCTGCCTGGCCCGAGCAGGTCATAGGTGAGGTGGCAAGTCACCTTCCTTTGGGGCATCTTCCTATAATCCCTTCTAGCTGCCCCACAACTGTCTGTCAGCCCTACAGAGAGCTGAACCTGTGGCCAGAGAATGGCCTTTGGAGTGAGGCGAACTCAGAGCCTCTTATGTTTACTAGGTGGGAAAGAGGCCAGTGTGAGCAAGACCTTGTGGGAAGACTGACCTTGAGTGAGAGCCGGGGATGGTTAGGACAGGTTGCTCCACGGGACAGGCAGAGCAGCCAGTGCGTGGTCAGAGTTTCCCAACTCCACCCACACCACCAGGTCCTTTTCAGTTCTTACTACTTCTTCAGTGGCTGATGGGAGTAATTTCGGTGAGCTCATTCTCACAGAAGTATTGGGAATCCCACTAGCCATTGACCCACCCAGCAGTCACGGAGCTATGCAGACAGTCTGCCGTGTCCTCAGCTTTCTGGTGTCACATACAAAAGTAAAACCCTGCGTCAACCCTGCTTCTTGCAGGCTGTGAGACGGCAGTGTCACTGTGTTTCCTCATTTGTGAAATAGTTATAACGTTATTCACTTTGTCAGGTTGGTGTAAGGATTAGAGATAATGTGAAAATAGAACCTGGCACATAAGACACACTCAGTAAGTGGTACTTGTGGTATTACGTCACTCATTTATTCAACACGTGTATGCCAGGCCCTGTGCAGGAGCCGGGCAGAGAGCGTTGAAAAAGACAGACCTTGCCCTTGCGGAGTTCAGATTCAAGGGGCAGAGGCAGACAAAAAACACGTAGAATATGTCAGAGTGTGATCCATATTCAGAAGAAAACGAAGCAAAGTAAGAGGAAAGGAAGTGACAGGTAAGGTAGATCGATGGCTATTTCAGGCAGGGCAGTTAAGGAACGCCTTCCTGAGAAGGCGATGTAAGCAGAAAACTGAAAAACAAAACCAAGAGTATAACCCATGCACATATCTAAAGGAAGAGCATTCCAGGCAAGGGGAACAGCACATGCTAAGGCCCTGTGGTGGGAGCAGGCCTTGCACATTTATGGAAAAGCGAGTAGACCACAAGAATTAGGAGAGTGGGAGACAAGATTGCAGTAGTGGCCAGGGCCCAGATCCAGGGTCTCACAAACTGTGCAGAGAACCTGGAATTATTCTGGGAATGCTGGGAAAGCCACTGAAGGGTCTGAGGGAAAAGAGCAAAGGGATCAGGTTGAATTTAGAAAGCTTCCTTCCAGCTGCTGATTGTGAAATAAACTATAGGGCAGCCAGACAGAAATGGGAAAGGCCAACTAAAAGGCCATCTCGGGAGTCCAGGAGAGAGATGGGGGAGGGTGTGTTTTTATAGGTGGTGCCAGGAGAGCTGTCTCTGGGATTAACTGCTAGATGTGAGAAGAAGAAAGGAGTAAATGACTCCAAGTATTTGGGGCCTGAGCATTCGGGTGAGTGATGTTGCCATTTCAGAGACGGGGAATGACCAGGGAGGAAGGATTTGGGCCTGCAGGGGGGATGGACTCTGAGATTGTTTGCACATGTTGTTTGAGGTGTGTTTTAGATAGAGCCAAGTGGAGATGTTTAAACAGACAGGTGGATTTGAGAAGCCAGGACTCCAGGGGGAGGTTGGAGCTGGAGATAAACAGGAGGGCTCAGGGTCGTGGTAAAGACCTGGCGTAGACCGAGTTCTGTGAGGACAGTGACCGTGTCTACCTTCCTCACCTCTGTATACCCAGCACGACGGCTCAGGCTCTGTCTGGTGAGTTAATTATTCTGCGGCTACTCGATTTCGGCATGATGAATGTGATTAAGTGCAGAACAGAAATCGCTAACTGAAAAGATGCTTTTTATTCCAAACAAAAAAGAAAAACCCGGTGTGTTGTTCCTTAAGAAATAATTGGTATACACTAAAATCAAGCTTGATACTGGAAGGAAGCTTTGAGGCCATTTAATGCGAAAGTTCAAAATTTGTGGACAGAGGATGGTAAGGGGAGTAGACAGTTTATTGCCAAGGGTAAGAAAGTGTTTACAGGGTCCACACATTGGCAGCGACCTGAATAAATAAGATCTTGAGCATCAATGCTGTTGTTCAAGTATATTAAGATGTTGCAATTAATAAAAGAAAACAACATTTCTGTTAGTGTTTTGTCGTGATGCATTCTTGAAACAATAGGCTTCAAAGGAACAGCTGTCTTTGGAGGGGAAAGGGTTTAGTGAGTGTACGAAGGAGTCTTCGTAAGGAAATGGGTGAGAACGTGGATCCAATCCGAGCCCTTTGTTTTACTGATATGGAAAGGGAAGGGGAGTGGGATTAAGTGGCCTGCATAATTATGCCCCTGATTAATGCCTGGGCCTAGCTAGACACAGCCTAGGTCTCCTTAACCTGGGCCCAAAGCTCTTTCCACCAGCCGTCTGCCTGTTGTGTGTTTCAGCACCAACTTTCCTCAAACTAATTAACGAGGTGTTTGCCTTAGAACAGAAATCATTCATATTTGTCTGTGGAATTATTTTAGTGACTTATTTTGCTAATGATTTAATATAAGAATTATAATTAGATTTTGCGTTGGCTAATTTCAAAATCCATGTACAATTCCCTAAGCACATTTCATTTGGCAATATGAAAGAATAAGTAGTCCAAGAAGGACCTGTGAAAGTAAGATTTTTAATTTTCAGTAGGTAATTTACCAAGTAATTTTCATGTCAGAAATTAAGGCTTGACTTTAGTTGCAATTGTCATCTTAAAGAAGTTTAGAAGCCCATGTGGAACTTCAAGAAGGACACATTTGAATATCTACAGTTCTCGGGTCATACCCTGGCTGCACAGCTCCTGTACCTGTACAAGACCTCAGCCATGCAAACTCACTCCTCTGGGCCTCAGTTTCTGCATCTGCAAAATGGGGAGGGAGACACTTACTTTCCAGCATTATTGTGGACATTAGGAAGCACACACATATTCGATGCCTGCACAGACAAGGCCTTGGGGAAAGAAAGAAGACCCTGTCACTTCACACACAAGGAAACAGAGGCTGGTTAAAAGTGACCCAAAGAAACCTTTCTGAGTTTAGCCTGGAGTCCAATCCCCTAGGTTTTAATTACCCACAAACTCATTGCTCATCTCCTGATGTTGCTGGCTGCTGTCTTCCCCAGGCTGTGCTTGCCAGGAACGTGGCAGTCCGTTACCACATGGAGGGACAGTTTCCCTGGCGGAGAAGGGGGGCCCGGGTCCCTGGGGCAGTTCTCTCAGGAGCCTGAGCCCCTGGGCTGCCGGAGGGAGTTTCTGAGAGAGGCTGCCCCAGTGGCTCCACTACTCACACATCCCCGCCACAGTGCAACTGGCCCTGGCCCTGCACAAGTTATTTACATAGTTGCACAACAGCAAGCTGGTCCAGTGTTAAGAGCCACTTTGGCCCACTGAGAGCAGATTGCTTCAGGCGACCTGGGTGCCTGAGCCCTGGGCTGTACCCTTGTTCCACTTTTGCACCAGGGAGCAGCACCTTCTCCAGTGTTTGCGGGAGGTGGGGTGGGGGGCAGAGAGGCAGGTTTGGTGTTATGTTTTGGTTTGGTTTTGGAGGGTGGGGTGTTGTTTTTTTTGTCAACTGTCACATGTTTGGCCTGCATGACCGGAAGAGGGGGGTTACCATGTCTGGCAAGAAGGGGGGTGCGTTCCGTGGAGTCAGAGCTCCTGCACAGCTCTCCCACAGAGGCGGCAGATGCGTGAGTCACTCCCTAGATTGGAACAGGAAGATATCTTGTTAATGCCAAATCATTTTCAGTCCAATTATGAGAATTTATCCCCACAAAACAGTCAGCCTGCAGAGCTCCCTCCTGTCCCTGAGCCCAGTGGGTCCAGCACATGCACCCATCCCTTGGGAAGGAAGTCTAAGCTTGGTTGAGTGCTCAGGAAATTGGGTCCGCTTCTATTATGGCATCAGAAAACCCTCTTTGTCAAAGAAACTTTCTGAGCTGTTTTTTTTAAATGTTTCCCTTGTTTCTCTGTCCCTTGTAATGATACTACATCCTGTGGTGTTTTAGAATTGTCTGTTTGCAAACAGTTTTCATATTATTCTGACAGGAACTGTCATTAGCAAAGATCATTCCAGAGTGTTAATATTTTTAGGGGATTCTCTGCTTTTTTTAAGGAGTTTTCATGATTCCTTGGTTCTTAGATTATTCCGTATAATCATTGATAATCATTATAATATCTCCCATTGCTCAAATGTTTAGAGCCAGGAACTATTTTAAGAGTCATACATGTGCATTTAATCCTCACTGCAGCTCCACAAGGTGTAGGGTCTACTGTTATTCCCATTGTGCAGATGAGGAGATTGAGGCTCAATTTCAGGAATTTCCAAAGTCACAAAGTGAGTTAAATGGCTAGAGCCAAAGCTTAAGCTCTGCTCCTAACAGTTCCCCTTTGCCCACATTGACTTAAAATGTGGCCAGCAGAACACTTCTCACAAACTATTCCTGGGAAAACATAGCTGTGTTCAAATAATAGGGGGAAATGCTATAAGCCATATGCCTCTTGCAGACCATAAATGCATTTTATTGTAGAAAGACCTTGAAGAGTCATGCATGAAAGAAGCCTGCTTATCTTTGTTTGAACTAGGGCTTTCCGAAATATACTCACATGTGCCGTGGAACCTTTTTTCCATGTGTACCTATTAAGTTGTAATGCATTTTGGGAAGCACCGCATTAGCACATGAAGGCTTGTAGCCTGGGGGTTAAGTGTGTGCACTTTGGAGCCAGAGTACCTGGATTTAAATCTTCTCTCTGCTTCACTTTCCCCATCTGTATAACGGGTAAATATACTAGCATTCTCTCACAGGATGATTGTGAGGGCTGAACTGGTCAGTGTGTATAAAGGACATAGAAGAGTGTTGTGCACGTGGAGAAGTACTCAGAATCAAAGCATTTGCTACCTCTTGGGTCTGACTGCACCCAAAATGCTGTTTCACGGTGTTCAGAAAACATTGCAGAGGAAGCTTGCCTTCCTTCTGACTCAAGGGCAGAGACCTGCACTTGCCCTTGCTGCTCTCGCCCTTGGTGCTTGCTGTCTGTAGCTACTCTGGTTTCTCTCGGTCTCTCACCATCTGGTTAGTCCAGATAGCAGCTCAGACCTGGGCTCGGGTCTCTGCCCTTGAGTCAGGATTAGCATGCACTCCTCCTGGGACAGAGGATAGCTATCAGGGTTAGCCACATTGCTTGTGGGTGGCCCAGGCAGAATCTGCAGAGAGAAATTCTGGTGAGAAAGGAACTCAGGTTCCCTATGTTTAAACAAAGCAACTGCCCTTGCAAGCCACGGGCCCCTGGATTTCCAGAAGGGGAAACAATTGCAAAGCATTGCACTTTCACTGGACTTGCCTCTGTACCTTGTCACATGCCACTAACCAGAACAGCTCCTCAAACGGGGAGTGGGCCCTCTGTGAGGAGCCTTGCAATTCTGCAGGCTCAGCTTGTAGTTACTGGTGTCTCAGCACCCAGTCAGCCTCAGCCAGCACTTGGAAAGTCCTGCAACAGGCAGATAGCGCTTGTGTGGTCTCGCTTCTCCTCTCCCTGCATCATCTGAGGTTGGTCAGGCCATGACTCCCAGGATGATGGGGGGAAAGAGAGCAGTTGTGGGAATTTACTAATTTTAAAAATGAATCCTATACATTTATATTGTCCTTTGTGCTTTTTCTATAAATTTTAAATGCCTCAAGATGAAAAATTAAAATTAGAAAAATGCACTATCACCTATGATAGTAAGGTCAGTTGCTTGTGATACGTTTATTGTTGGGTGAAAAATGAAATTTGCAGAACTGTATGTAAGTATGATACTGTTTATTTAAAAAAACATATATACATGTATGTTGTGTGTTTGTGAAAGCCAGAAGAGGGTGTGGAAGGAAGGAAAAAGAGTATAAACAGGAGTTACCCCTTTCAAGTGAAATCAGAAGGAAAGAGTTTTTATTCTATTCACATGCATAGAGTTTGAATTTTTCAACATATTCCTATTATTATTTTTAAAAAGAAGAAAATAATAAAAGGCTAACAACCCTGAACTAGCTCCAAAAACAGGGCTAAATTAAATAGCAGTGGCCAGCACTGCATGTTTCCCGACTGGCCTGGACGCTTTGCAGAGAGCAGGAAGGAAATTCAGACCAGAAAATGGGCCGGTTCTTATCGCCGTCAGCACAGTGCATGCTCAGCTCCACGGAGTGGTGTGTGGCTTTGGATCCTGTGCCCTTGCAAATGGTGCAGAGTTTTGCTTTTGCTTTCCCAGAACTTCCCTCAGGGAAGCCACCCAAGCTGCTCAGATCCTCAGGGGTTCAGCTGTGCCTGTGTTGCACTTGGCCGTGATACAGCACATTAATCACCCAGGCTCTGACCAAGTGGAGGGGCCCACCCTAAGCTCAAATACAAGTGGGAAAACTGTTGGGAGGACAATTGTTATCACCGGGTCACCCCTGCGGAGTCCTGGCTCCCGTGAAAGCTACCCCCCCAAACCCTGGAGCCCCGCCAGGGTGGAAGGGATCAGAGAGTGAGAAGTGCAGTGGGAAAAGCTCGTCTGAATCAGGAACTGGGGTTCTTTCCCAGCGCTGAGGGGCCTGGGACGCGTCGCCAAATTTCCGTTTGCCTCCGTTTTCTCATACTCGGATATGCAAAGTAATTTAATTACAGAGTGATTCTCAGGGGTGATAAAAGTAGTGGAAGAGTTTCAAAAGGTAAAATGTGGTGATGTACAAAGAAAAACCGGCCCAGCAGACGTTGTTATCAGCGGTACCGAGCTGGGGGCGCCCTCCGCTCAATGCCTGGGCTGATTTCTCTCCTGGTGCGGTGTTTTCCTCTTTCGGTTTCGGGTGGAGGCAGAGCCCTTTTCTTGGCAGCAAAGTACTTGCTGTCCTAGAAATCCCCTCTTTGTAGGTAAGAAATCCGAGGGTCTGAGACATTGAACAGTCTATCTCTTCGCCACCTTCCCAGGTCCCACCAGAAGCCAGGGAACAGGGCCCCTAGTGAGCCTGCACTCCCCGGTCTTGTGTTCTAGGTGCTAATAAGCATTTAACTGGACTTTGCTAATAAGCATTTAACTGGACTTTTCTGATAAGCAGACGCATTATCCTGAGGGCACCCCTGGCACTGAGAGGTTGACCGAGAACAGAGGCTGGGACACCACTCCTCACGTTCACTTCCTGTAACAGGGCCTTAAGTAACTTTAAACGCAGGTCTCCTTTGTGACTAGTTTTTCCTCTGGATGCTGTTCAGCATTGTGAACATTTAGGCAGAGACCTGGAGTTTTAAGGTTGAATGGAGCCCCTGAACTGGTCCAGCTCATTGACGTTACACTCCGTGTTTTTTCTTTCTCACCTTCCCACTCTCTCTCCCCATTTACTCAGAACCCATTTTAAGGGGACATCGTACCTTCATTGAAGTAAATATTTGTTGAGTCCCACCATGCATAAGACAGTGTGCTAGCACCAAAGCTGTTTTTGTCTTTTGTCAGTGTCCGTCCAGTGGCGGTGGGGCGTGCGGGTAGATAACCACAGTACAAAACAAGAGGCAGCTATGTGCCACAGAGACGGAACAGTGTGTGTTAGACCCGTAAAGGAGGAACAGGTTATCTGTATCCATCTGATATCCCAAGAAGGCACATTTCTGATCACATCATTCCTTGCTTAAAATTTTTCAGTGGCCCTCAGTTGTCTGCAGCCTAAAAATTCAAACTTCTGAGGCTGCCAGCCAACACTGTGGTGCCAGCTCACACCCCACCCCTTGTAGCTCTTCATGGTCTCTGCTCCAGGTGCACCTGACTTCCTGCCGTTCTCTACGCAGCACCAGGGCTTTCACAGCACTAGGCTTTGTACTTCCACTTAGAATGCCCGACCCTCCCAGCCACAAATCCTGTGGTGCAGTGCCACCTCCTCCATGAAGCCTTCTCAGATCTCCCCAAGCCAAAAGGAATCACTCTCTCCTCTAAACTTCACTCAGACTAACCTCTCTTTCTCTTCTGATGCTTCTTTTCTGCTTAAAGTTATTTGTGGATGCATCTGTTTTCCCTCTACTGTATCTAAAGCACCTTGAATATTTGTTTATTTGCACATGCTCAGTGCCTACCAGAGAGGATCAGAGCCCATCCCTAGTAGTTATGGTAGGAAGGCAGGCACTAGTTTCTGGTTGGAGGTTCAGCAGGGACTTGGTGGAACAGGTCATCTGACTTGACTTGGAAACAAGGTTGGACTGTCACCTGGGGAAGTTGGGCGGGGTCAGGGCTTTCTGCAGGGAAAATGATAGAGCAAGTCAGGAGTCAGTTCCAGCAATCATTTCAGTCCCTAGAAGCAGAACAATTTTTCTTGACCCCCTTTGGATTGTGGGGTCTCCTAAATTAGTGCTGTGGACCCTCTTTCCAGAAAATGTGCACACCCACAGCATTTCACTGCATCGCACAGAGGGTACCTGGACCCTTTAGGGATAAAGAATCCACCAAAACAAACAAACAAACAAACAAAATAGTTGAGAGAAGGCCCAAAGGGTATGTTACAGCCACATTGTAAAGCGCTTCTGGGCCACAGTGTAAGTTGATTTAATTGGGAGCAGTCAACGGTTTTGTTTTCTTTTTGTACCTTTTTTTTTTGAAGTGTAATATCATACAGCACCTTACCCAAATCAGAAGTGTAATGATTTTTTTTTTCTTTTGCAAGCTAAGCCCACATGCACATACGCAGCCAGCACTGAGAAAATCCCCCCTGTGCCCCTTGGCACCTCCCTCTCCAAAAATAACCCTGGCCCCGTGTCTGACAGCACAGGTCAGTTTCCCCCGTCTTTGTACTTAATGGATTCCCTGTGGTACGTACTCCTCTTTTAACTCGCTTCTGGCTCCTTTTACTCACTTTATGTCCCTGAGAGTCATCCACAGTGTTGCATGCATTTGAGGCTTCTTCACTGTCGTTGCTGTAGAGTATTTCGCTGAGTGACTTGTTGTTATCCTGTGTGGGTCACTGGGCAGTTTCTGTTTTGGGCTGTTATAAACGGGGCTGCTCTGAACATGCTAATGCATGTCTTTTCGTGAACATGCACACACATTTCTGTCAGGTACACACCCAGGACTAGAATGGCAGTATGTTCGGCCTCAGCGAATACCGCCAGCATTTACATTCCCACCAACCAGTTGATTTTTGAGGAGCAGCATTTGAGTAGAAAGGAATTTTCGGAAGCTGTGTCTGGCTGTGGCTTCTGCGATGGCTCAGAGCAGTGGTTTCAGGTTGTTTCCAGGAGCCCTGGGCCTCTGCAGCATCCTCCTTGGGGCTGCCGCGGGGGAGAGGAGGGAAAGCTGTGTCAGTGAGTGCCCCAGGTTCTTCATTCTCAGCCACCCTCTGATACAGCAGGCTTGCTCCTGTTTAATGAGCTTTTGTCATTATCTAGGACCACTGGTCCGTGGCCAGCAGTGTGACGGGTTGACAGCCACTGGGGGAGAGCACAGGGATACCAGAAAAATGAATGCTGTTGCTGTCATCTCCTAGCACGTATCAAGGGGAGGGGCTGACCAACAGGTGGATGGCAAAGGTACCAGGGAGAAAGCTTTGGATGGGACAGTAGAACCTGTAGGATGGGTCGCAACCTCTTTGGATGTCAGAGAACAAGGGGCTGGTCTCGGAAATAGAGCTAAAGTTTTAAAGTTTTAAGTATCAATAACTATAATAAAAGTTGTTTTACTAGCACAGAGTTTGAGAAGCCAGCCCAGAGAAGGGCCTCCATGTCAAGGAAGATGGTCCCCACTGTTGCCGAGTTGGAGGGGCACGAAAGGTGTTTGGATGAGGGTCCCACAGACAGGTCCAGGGCCACATACAAATGTCAGAGTCCTCTGCAAGCCCTTGAGGGTGCACGACAGGGAGGACAGAGAGGAAAAACCGGTGCTTGGCAAAACCTTCAAGAACAGCTGAGCTCAGAGGGCATGGAGACAGACAGATGTCAGCCCAGGGACCAGAGCAGGATGGTTGGAGGCATGAGGACGGGCCCAGGGGAGGGCGGGGCCCAGAGAGCAAGCACAGAATCAGGAGGATGGGACCGCCCAGCGGTGACTGTGCCCGACAAAAATGCACCTGCATCTGGAATTATGAAATAGCCACCAGTCACGTTCAAGTTGACGTGCGTGTCGTGCTGTTGTCTTTGAAAACTGGCAGTGGGGTACCCTTGCACACAGTAACTCAATCAGACATTTCAGTTTTTTCTAGTATCTTTTTCCAGAACATTCTGGCTGAAAGAGAGCTTACTGTGTTTGTGGGCCCAGCTTAATTTTTAAACAACCATGAACACTCTTCTTTGTCCTGTATACTTGACTGCTTCAGGACCCACTTGCTAAGGCAAGCTGCCCTGTCCTGCCCATTTGGGCTGGGCCTCAACTGTAAAGTCTTCCGGGGCTTCAGAAGCAGCTCATAATTCTTTCAGGTTACTAGATGTTTGTGTCACCTACAGGTTTACTTTAATGACACAAGTTCTGCCTTGATCACTATGACAATATGCAAATATTAACAGCTTAAACCAAGGGTCTGAATTGTTTTGAAGAGCAGGAGACAGAAGACCACACTGAGAGAGAAGCAAAGAAGAGGCACAGAACACCTATATTGTTCTCCTTTGTTAAGGATGTGTAAGATAGGGTTCAGAAAGGGGAAGTGACTTGCCTGGGACCCCCAGCTTACTGCAGGCAGAGCCATCGGGAAGATGTAGAACTGCCAGGGAGACGTGGGCGTGGTGCCTGCTCAGTCCTGATGTGTTCAAGACTGTGGCTCTTTCCCCAGAGTGTATGTTCAGATCACCTGGAGCTTTTCCAGAATGCACTTTTCCCAGGACAGACCCCTGGTAATCTGATTCTGGAAGCCTGGGGGTGAGGTCTGGACCTGGGTGCATCACGAGAGCTGCCCAGGGGATTCTGAAAGGCAGCCCTGTTAGAATTCAACTTCTGGTCACTTCATATACCTCTTAAGTTCAGGTATAATCTACTAAGAAAATGTCATTAAGGGGGTTGTCTCTAAGAGAGGAAACCCAATACTTTCCTCCATTTAAGAAGCATGTGTAATTACTCTAAATATTAAAAGTAAAAACACACTAAATATTAAGAAGATAAGCACCACAGGCTACTAAGAAATAGAAGTCTCATGAGACAAGAGGATTCTGATACTTTTCCAATTCTCCACAAAAATATCTTATGTATTGATTTTATAAATTTGCATGTTAAATTTAAGATGTTCACACTTCAGTAGAAATTAAAATACAATTAATTCATTGACCCTGTCAAATACAGGTGGTATGTAAGAAAGCACTTTATAAATGAGTCTTTTGATGGCATTAGCATATGAGACTTAGCACAGGAGATGTAGAATGCCAGATGGCCACACTGGGCAAAGGCAGAAGTGGCAGCATCCACGTGTGACACCGAGGTGTGTTGCCCCAGAATTGAGCTGGGGGTTGGTGCCATTTCTAAATGGAGGAGCCAGCATCCTGCACTGTGTGGTCGCGGGGACTGTTCCTTGATACATGTTGACACTGACAGATACTGGCTGTTTATAAGACTTGTGTGCATTTATTTACTCAGTCTACTAAAGGCAGTCTTGTAACGTTGATGTGTAATATAAGCAGGTGTCATTTATTTTTATGTAAATTGTGCATACAAGTGTTCCAAAGAATCTCACGCACTTCTGAAACTATCCGAAGGACAAACTTTTGGTAGGATTGACTCCAACCTTCTGAAACTCACATTTGGTCACAGGCAAGTAAATGCTGGTCTCTGGTGATCTCTCCCAGGAGTTTAATCTCTGGGCTCATTAAGTGTTAGAAAGTACAATTACCTTCACAGTTAGATGCATAAATAAATAAAAGTAACTAATATCATTGTGCTAGCTATTAGGATTTGCTCGAAAGTATATGTTATGCCCTGTGCCATCCCTAAAGTGATTATTCTTGGGAAGTTTCCCTTTGACGATTCTCCTTGGGAAGCAGCCCTTTTTTCTCTACTTTGAGTACTTGACCTGCACAGGCAGATTTAAGCAGTAGAGACATCTTGGGGTACTTCTTCCATTCCAGAACTTTCAGCATCAGAATTCGACTTTACTATCTCTATCCTTAATTCAAGGGGAAAGTGCCAGCAAAGATAGAGGCCAGAAAAGAGGCTGCTTTTGAAACCAAGGGGAGAAGGTAGCCTAAAACCACAGTTTGCGTCACCCTCCCCTCTGTAAGCACAGGAGTGAGGAAAATGCACACACTAGGATTGCACTTCGGAAATGCCAGCAGAGCTGTGCTGAAGATAGGAGAAAGAGTTGTGCACGATGCTATGTTAGAATTTAGGGATTTTTATTATGGTTCCTAATGGATATTTAATCAGAATCAAAGCTAAACAGTGAGTTTCTCTGACTTAACCTCTTTGCTCAATAGGCAGTGCATTAGGAAAGTATTATCTGAAGGAATTCTTTTGTAATGTGACATGATCCATCCCCATTTGTCTCATAGATTCTGATTTTCATACATTGGTTCAGGCCCATATCACTCACCTAAAATACTTCAGATCCTTGTGCCATCATTTCATTGGATGTTCATTGAGTTCCTGCTCTGTGTTCAGCGCAAGGAATATATCTTGCCTTCTCTTTCCTGAAGCATGAAGAGGAAAAATGGCGAATCTGTTGCTTCCTGCCAAGGTCGTCCATGTGACTCATAACAAATCAAGTCAGCAGATCTTTGTTCTCTGTGTCTCGTATATGGAAGAGGTAGAGAACTAGGTGATACGGGGTGCTTGGCCTCTGGGGGCCCACCGTCAGGTAGAGGATTAGACTTAGAGAAGGGCTCTGGCGGGTTTAAAGGAGATGTCAGCGTTTGTGAGAGACGTATGATGACTGTAGTTTTAAAGCCAATTCTTGGGACTCCTCTTCTGGTAAGTGACTAGTACACCAAAAGAAGCAGAATATTTGAGGTCGTTTTAGCCCAAAAAATCTGGGGCTAAGAGTAGTCATAGAAATTCTTTCTTGGGGCTCACAGGCAGCCGTCTTTCCCACTGCATTTCGGTTGAAGATTTTGTTTAGTGAAACTCTTGAGCTTAAGAGAAAAAAGCAGAAGAAGCAAACTTGTTGGTAGTACGTAACATGCTGTGTATTTAAACTGGTGTCATCCTTCTTATCGTTTTAAGTGATGCCTGTCACAGTTTGTTGTGTTTGACTCAACCCTTTCACAAAAGTTCTCTCATTTAAAGAAAACTATTAATGAATCTGAATTCATTCATCTTTCCGGGGAATTTTATATTACTCTTTAAAATGAACTGGAGACTTTCTGAAATTTCACACAACTCAATGAACTGAGTGAAGCGGAAGGCGCCTTTCGGATGCAGGTTGTTTAAACTGCATTGATGTTGCTGATGCGGTTTGAACCTGCAATGACCTGGCCTCCTGTTCCACGTTTCCCCCCAAGTAACTTTTACTTTAAAGAGGAGTTGGTCAACAAGCTTGCTTTTAGAGGGAGAATTCGAATCAATTTTCATAGAGAATGAGTTAGAACTACAAGAAGCTAATTTGGGGATTCCTTGTATATCTTCAGTACTTTCCCTTTGAAAATATATAAACTTTTAGGTGCTGCGAGGCTCAAAACAAGTACTTTAACCATGAGGGCCTGCGTATTATTATGTTCATTTTGCTGGTTGTCCCAGGAATTCAATAGACATTGCTTTTCCTCAAAGTAGTTACCAAGTCCAGACATGTTTGAAAGCAGCAAGGGCATGTTTCTTGGGAGAAGGTGAGATAAAGAAAGAAAAATTAAGTACCGTATTTTTCAGCCTAGAAGATGCACCCCCCCCTCAATTTGGGGAGGAATAATGGTTGTTAATGCTTCAGCTGAGCTCTGTTTACATTCACGTGTGTGAAATATTATGTTATTTATGTTATTAAATATTTTACCATATTTTTTGCTTCAAAATTTCTTTTCCTATTTTCCTTTTCTGAAACCTAGGTGCATCTTATGGTCTGAAAAATGCGGTATCTTTTATTATTTTGTAATCTTTAGATGTGTCCAAGATACAGGTGTCTGGCCATGTCGGGCCTTTCATTTTCCGTGGTGCATTCAAGAAGAGATGCTTCCTGGCCACTGAAACGTTGCCGTCGGTGACCCAGGGCCTGAGCGCTGTGTAAAGTGGGCAAAGTGCCAAATCCTAGTTGTTTTAATCCCATCTGTACCTCCTCAAAAGGCAATTACTTCCTCTGCACTGTGGACATTGGCCATCCTTGCCAGATCCGGAGGAGGAAATGGTAGATAATAATTAACGTACCTTACATTCTTTAATGACGGAGTTCATCTTATAGTGTTAATAATTATTGTGTTATAGGCACTGAAGGGTTTGGGATCATAGAATTTTACTTTTAACGTTGTATTCTTGAAATTTTCAAACGTACAAAAAGTAGAAGTCATCCCATGTACCCGTCATCCAGTTTCAACAATTAGCAAAACTAACTCGTGGCCATTCTTGCTTCATCTGTCTCCCTACATACTCACTCCAGTCTTCTAGTTTCTGTCGCCCCAGATTAGTTTTGTCTTGAACTTTATGTAAATGGGATTAGATAGCATGTGCTCTTTGGGGACGGGCTTTCTTTGCTCAGCAGGATGTCTGAGAGATTCGCAGTGCTGTTGCATTGGGAGTTGGTTTCCCTGTTTTCCGCACCTTCTAGACTTTCAGGCTGAGCTTCTTGGTGCCCTGGTCCCCTGCCTTTCCATCTGTGTGTCTGCGGGGTCTCCCTTTCTCAGCCCCTGCTTGTCCTCATTGCCACGCTCAGTCCCGAGCCCTGCTGCCTGCCTGTGAGCACCTGCACTCTCCCTAGTTCACCGGCACTCCTCTGCTTTTGCAAATGCTCAGATGACAGCCATCTCTTAAAACAATCCACCTCCTAAAACTTCCGTTCAATTCCTCGTCGTAACCTCACTGCCACAATTCTTGTAATACTCCCCTATACTCACCACCTAATTTCCTTAAGTCAGAGTTCTCTTCTCCTCAGCCCCCTTATCATTTGACCTCCGTGTCCTTCATCCTGTGTTCACCCCTAGCGCATAGCTTCCCGAGAAGCCCTCATCACCAAGTCACGTGAGCTGTGTTTGCTCTCTCGCCTTCCTTTTCCCCTATGAAGTGTCCAGTAACTTGCTCTTCCTCCTTGTCTTATGGATAACAATCAGTGGGGGTTTTCTTTTTCATCATAAAAGTACCACGTGGTTAAGAGCATAGGCTCTGGAGCCCAGCTACGGGGATCGGAGTGCTGGCTCCTCCACTTACCTTCACTCTGACCTTGGCTGTGTTCTAAACTTCTGCCACCCTCCCTTCCTTTAACCCTAAAGTGGGAAAAACAGTAGTAACAATCTTGTAGCATCATTTTGAGGATCAAATAACTTAGTATCTGTAAACTCTTAGAATAGTGCTTAGCAGTTGTAAGCACTATTAAGTAATAGTTATTAAGACTGGAAACAATAAAAATTTAAAACCTGTTGGAATGCATGAAAACTCTATACATCCCCTAAAATTCTTACCACCTAGCAGTAGTTACATTTTGGAGTACATTCTTCCAGTATGTTTGACTCAACATTATCTGTACAGCATTGACTTTTGCCCTGCCTGCTCGAACTCCGTCTCTTACCCTAGCTCCTGAGACAGAGTTGCTTTGTCCCTTCCCAAATGCTTAGAACCTCAGGGTGCAGTGCAAGTGTGTCTTGGATTTGTTCTTACCTTCTTCGGAAATCATTCTTTCACTTCGTACAGCATTGTGTGCCCCCCAAAACAATGAGCCCGTTGAGGGCAGGACTTTAGTCTTCGGCTTCTCTGACCAGCCACACCTCCTCTCCTCACACGCAGGCTGGCTTCAGCCCCAGCACTTACTCATGACTCACTGGGTACCCGTGAGAGCTTCAGTTTCCTTATTTGGAAAGTGGGTTAATAATACCTTCACCATGATCTCCAGAATGTAAAGTAAATTAAAATAAGAAAAACAGAGTACAGAGCAGTGTATATAGCATGCTCTTGTTGTATTTTTTAAGACAGATATATGAATAATCGTGTTTGTACATGCACAGGGCATCTTCAGAAAGAGAGAAGCCAGTAACAGCGATGCCTGTCAGGAAGTCTAGAGTAGGACAGTTAGTTTTTGTCTGTACCCTCTAGGACTGTTTACAGTTATTGCCTTATGCATATATTCTTTTAAAATTTCAAAACTAGTTAATGAAATAATGAATTTTTTCAGGGATGTTAGGAAGAGGAAATAAAATAACTTTATATAAACTGTTAACATAGTGCCTGACACAGAAAAAGCACCCTGAATATGTTAGCTTTTGTTTTCAGTATTTTAAATAGTTGTTGCATTCATCAATTCACTTATTTATTCATTCTTCAATAAGCAAGTCAGACATCCAGCTATCTTAAGTCAGCCACACAGGTAGGAGCAAATCACGTCTCAGTCACTCTGGCCACTGTAGTAGAGAGGCAAGCTTGTTTGTAAAGGTCAGCCTCAGTGTGGACTGTAAACACCTGCCTCTCTGCATATCTGGGTCCTGGGCCCACATACCATAGAAAGGGCAGGCTCCTGCACCTCTGCAGGTCACCGTCAGAGAGCTGCTCCCCGCTAGGCCCCCCTCCACCTGGAGGAAAACCTGTTTGGTGCATGGTAGGCAAAGCAGCACTGCCCTTGGAAGCTGGATGCCACACGTGTGGCCAGCCTATGCTGGAGGTGAAAGTTCATAGCACCAGCCACTGGCTTTAGTCAAGTGCACGGGACTCCACCCCAGCTTCTGGGAGCTATGCAAGGAACCAAGCAGGTGGGTAACCTTTGGCTTGGAACACTCGGCATTTGCAGGATATTTGTGGGAAGGTGAGCAGGGTGTATCCTGTTTCCAAGAAAACAAACACTGTGTACATGAACACCCTAGGGTGAGAGGTTCAAGCTGGCTGATGTGTTGGTTGCTACATCAAGTGTCCTAATCTAACCCAAGTATTTATGGAGGCCCCATTCTCTGCAGTAGTCAAAATGAGAGAGAAGATGGTATGGTTAAGGGCATGGCTTTGAAGTAGGAGAGATCTGGGTTTCAATCCTGTTTCTACCACTTACTAGCTGTCTGGTCTATGCCAAGTATTTAATTTTCCTGAGCTTCAAAGGATGTGATCAATTCAACCTCCACGGTTGCAGATTCTGTTAAAGGAACAGTGTGACACATTCTCTATGTGTAGAGAGTACCTGATGTAGCAGCTGGCACACAGTTAATGCAATTGTTATACCACTACTATTGAGCTAAACTTTCCACAGGTTAGTGGGAAGACAGTATTCACACACAGTCAGTAATGTTAATAGTAAGCATTAAATAACATACAGTTAAGCACCAAAATAAATGGTGTTTTGGATCCTTCTGAGAGCTTGATCATCATTACTTTGGAAAGAATAAAATAGGCACCCACACTGAATTTTGCATACAATTTTAGGGAATTCGTGCACAAACCACCCCCCTGCCTCTTTCATGCATGGGCCAGCCCCTTAGAGGTCTTCAACCCCTGAGCTGTAAGCCCACAGAAGGAATTCAAAAGGGAATAGTGCATATAAGCAAAAGTAGTTGGAGAGACCTTCCTGGAAGAGATTAAAATGAAAGCCTAAAAGAAGAGAGAATTTAAATAGCCAGAAGAAGCAGACAGAGAACTAGGGCAGACACTTGTAGGCGGGACTTGTAAACGCAGCCCACAAAGCCAGGGAATGGGGTGACAGCCCCTGACACTACAGCCGCAGACAGAGCATAGAGGTTCGGGGCCAGGCGTCCGGAATGAGACCGCCTCGGCTCACGCCTCAACCAGGCAGCTTGCTGTCTGACACTAGGCACATCCTGAACATCTCTGTGCCGCAGTGTGTTCGTTTGTGATGGGGGTGAGGATAGAACCTCCCTCAGAGAGGCAGCGTGAGGGTTCGGTAGGATGACGTCTGGGCAGAGATCGGCACATAGCCTGGTGGCCGGCATGCAGTGCGTGCCATGTAGCGTGACACGTGGCCTTTATGAGTAGAATTTTAATTACGCTGGCAGAAATGTTGGTGGTGGTTTTGACTGCAAAGCTGAGCCCTTTGGGGGGGCGTCCTGGGGGAATCCATTTTTTTGAGACAGGAAAATAAGCTGAAAGTGGTGCTGTGTCTAAGCAGAGTGGTCAGGAGAGATAGATCGGAGAAGGTGAGGGGCATGGGTTCTGTTCTGAGGCTGACATAGTGGCTGTCACCTGAGGTGCTGGGAGCCAATACCTAGGTAAAATACAAGCCAGGAGAATGGGGGAAATAACAATGGAGGACGTCAAAGTAAGAACGAAGAGAATTTGGAAAGTGCCAGGGTCTCAGGTTGCACCGTGGCAGGGAGTCACTAGAAGTGACAATAGAACACTTGAAGTGTGGCTAGTCCAACTCCAAGTCAATCTTCCTTTTTTCTTTTTTTTTTTTTTTTGGACAGCAC
The DNA here is from genome assembly GCF_021234435.1 of Artibeus jamaicensis. Taxonomy (NCBI): domain Eukaryota; kingdom Metazoa; phylum Chordata; class Mammalia; order Chiroptera; family Phyllostomidae; genus Artibeus; species Artibeus jamaicensis. The sequence goes on along the minus strand of NW_026522025.1, from coordinate 16,211,909 downwards.
TTACTTGGTGTAAGAATTAGAAGGAGAGCTGAGGCAAAAAGGTGCCTCAGTGACCAGGACAGTGCTGGTGTCACTCACTGGGAAAGGGACATCAGAAAGGTTGGGGCAGGCAGTGATGTTGCACGGGGTTGAGGCGCGTTGCAGTTGAAGCAGCTGTGCAACCCCTGAGTATGAATTTAAATGGGCTTTCCTTTAGACGCTGGAGTAAGGTAAAGGGCCAGCGTTATATGCAGAATGCACGGGTCGTAGCTAAGGTCACAAGGGTAGAAATTCATCTACGGTAACTGAGGGCCAGTGCGGGTCAGGCAGGTGCTGGGTGATTTGCGTATGTTCTCTCATTTCCTCCTGGTAATAACCCCGTGAGGTAGGCACTATTCTTATCCCTTCCCATTTCATAGATGAGGGAACTGAAAATCAGAACTAAAGCAAATTGTAGTAAGCGATGAGCGAGGACTTGAACACAGTCTGACTGTAAAAGCCCCTGTTCGCTCGGCCACACCAGGTCCCCATGACTGAGCCCCTAAGAAAACCAAGTCTGAAGAAGCGACAAGAGCCGTGGTAAGGAGTGCCACTGCACAGGCAGGGAAGGGGAGGCTAGCATCCCTGAAGCCAGGGAGGAGAAGTGTCCAGAAGGATAAAGCTGTTAGGAAAACAAAGTTAGACTGTTGTCGCAAAAAATTACATTAAATGATAAGAGCCATTTCAAACTGAAGTGTTTTTAATCCTGTAGTTTAAGGTCATTATTTAAAAAATTAGAATTTTTGAGGGCTTGTTCAGAGCTTTGAAAAAGTAAGCTTAGATAGGAAGGGACATTCTTTTAAATGGATAGGTTCTAATACCCAGGGAGAAATAAACATGGGGAGAACTAAAAGGCAGAGAAATCATTATTATATCAGAATCACCGAGGAAGCTGTAAGTACTGATTCTTGGGCTGTGCCACAGACCACCCGAGAGCCCCCAGTGTTCCAGAAAACCCAGTGAAGTCGCAAACCCGCTGCTCAGGCTCTGCAGCTCTCTCCTCTGGATTCATCACCCAGAACTGGCTCATTCTCACGGTTCCCTGCCAGGTTTGCTGAGGCATGGGAGGAGGATGGAATCATTCTGTTCTTTAGCAATAGTCTTACCTGGAATCCGGGGCAGTTCTGCTTTCAAATAAGAGCAACCAATTCTTCCCACTCAGGTCTTCTCCCAAGGCTGTTGAACTGCATACTCTGTGCTGTCGTTGCTATGGAGACCACCTATGGGGATGAGCCACTTGCCGTAAATGGAGCCCAGGTCTTCTTTTGTCTGGGGATCCTGGCTCACACTTGCCCCTGCTTCCTCCCAATTTTTTTCTTGTACCCTTGATGTTCAGAAGCAAGCAGTACAAATGGGGTGATTAAGAGGATGACCTGGAGAGTCCAGTGGCACAGAGTCCCGGCTCTGCCACTTAAATCAGTGTAATCCTCAGCAACTTTTTTGGCCATTCTGTGCTTCATCTGTAAAATAGGAATGATAAATGAACCCATCTCTAAGAGTATTAAATGCAGTGATTCATGGAGTTTACTTACCTGGCACATACTAAGTACTCAATAAATGGTGGTAGTTATCCTCTTTTATCATTACAACAGCAACATTATCATCATCATTATCATCATCATCATCACCAATGTGCCCTGGATGGCAGGACAAATCAGCTCATGAAGGATGCCAGATAAGGACCTCAGAGGGTTTGCAGGTATAAAAGCACACTCCTACCTTTCAGGGAGTGAGCTCTGTCGAGGTCTAAAGAGAGAAAGCTGTTCCCCGTTCTTTTTCATTCTGCTGGTTCCGAGCCTCTGTTAACTTCTCTTAGAAGAGCTCTGGGCACTCTCTTCTCCCCACCCCCAACCGCGTTTTCCACCCCTCCGTGCAGTCTTTCCTCATCTCTCTCTCATTTTCCTCCCCCACAGGCGTTCTGGTCTCTTTGCTCTTTGCTGTCAGACTGGGGGGCTGGCGGGGGGGGGGGGGCGGGTAGGACAGGCAACTGGTCACAGGTTCTGCCACCCTTGGCCTCATGGCCTGGGGGCTCTGGTTGGGGAGAAGAACAAAAAGAATTTTGTTTTACCTCTCCCTCTTTGTGAGTCTTAGAGTTTAATGCGGGCAGCAATAATGGCATGATATTAATAGAAATCACAGCTGATCTTTGTGAGTTATTTACAGATCACAAAATGGCACATTAACAATCGTGTATCAGTCAGGACTCAGCTACAGCAAACAGAAAGCGCTCTTGGCAACGTTAGCAGAACGGGCTTTAACACGGGTTAGGGTGCTTGCACAATCGGTGGAAGGCCCGGAGGAGCAGGCTCTGGATGGAGCCCTTGGGACCAGCTTCCAGACTTCACTGCAGAACTGGCCATGGGGCCAGGCAGGAAGTGAAGGGTTGGGAGGTGACTGCACCCCCATAGCTTCTTAGTACCGTATTCCAGTGGCTGAACACTGGATGCCACCACCTCCACAAAGAGCAACTTGCCCACCACCCTGCTTGCCAGCAGAAATGAGCCAACAGCAAGAAATTAATTGGCCTTCTCCCTTCCATCACCCAGAGCCCCCGCTGCTTGAGAACCTGGATGTCGTAGTTGGCTCCAGCTGCCATAGCAACGTACTCTAGACTGGGCAGCTTAAACAACAGAAACTCATTTTCTCAGTGTTTTGGAGGGTAGAAGCCTATGCACAAGGTATGGGCAAGGTTGGTTTCTTCCGAGGCCTCTCTGGCTCATAGATGTCTTTCTTCTCCCTGTGTCTTCACATGCTCATCCTCCCGTGCTTGTCTGTGTCTGCATTCCCTCTTACGAAGCACCGGTCCTATTAGATCAGGGCCCATTCTGATGATCCCATTTTAACTTTCCAGAACACAGTCCATTTGAGTCACTGGGAGTTAGGACTTTACCATATGAGTAGGGCAGGGTACAAATCCCATTACCACCAGGAGATGCAGTGTGTTACTTTCCACCCCTGCAGTCAGCAAGGCAGCTCAGCGGACCCCGACCACCAGGGACCACGGAGTGCTAGGGGGCTGCAGAGTGCTGGAGCACTTCACATGGGGTGTGATCAGCGGGTGCACGTACTTAACGCTCAGCCAAGTTCTCTTTATGTTTATTACACTCACATGCTTATTTTATCTGATGTTCTTAACAGTCCTTTGAGATACAAAAGTATTATTATTCCCCTATTTTTCCCATGGGAAAATTGAGGCTTAGAGAGGTGACAATTCCTAGCTAGGTCCCCAAAGATAGGTAGTGGCAGGGGCAGGAGTGAGCTCAAGTCCCCTGGCCTAATCCTGCAGTTTGTCTGAAACTGAATATCCAAGGTATAGGATATAGGAAGGCCAAGTCAAAAGGGCAGTTGGGGAGCCCAGCACGTGTGCCCGCAAATGTTAGAAATGGCCACTGCTCAGATCCTGCCCAGTTTGTAAGATTTCTCTGATTTTTCCAGAAATCTTTCATTCCTTTAAAGTAAAATAGCTCCATTTTTCCAAACATTGACAACCACTTTAAAGTTAAAACACACAGACACTATTGAGTTAATCCTTTGTGGGGCCCAACCAAACACATCTGTGGGATGCATTGAGCCCCCAGGCTCTGACAGAAAATGTGTGTTCATGAAAAACCATTCTAAAGGTCTTGACTTTGCACACCCCACACATCCTGCAATATTAGAAAGGTGTTGCCACCTGGTCATATGACCTTGACATTCTTCTTTTGCTGGCTGAATTTTTCTCTTGTGTCTCACCAAATATGTGGTCTTTGCCTTATTAACAAGCCTAGAGGGCCAGCATTGTAAGCATTTGTATGTACAGGGTGCATCACTGATAGGCACTGCTGTCTGCCTTCCCAGCAACCCTCTGAGATGGGTATCGTCTCCCCTTTAACAAACGAGGGGACAGATGAGGAGCTGGAGTAATATCCTGATAGTTGAAGGCAGGATCAGAGGGGAAGTGGAAGCCTGTTGTCTGTTTTTTTGGCCTGCTCTTTTATTACAGCCACAAGGGGTATGTTTGCTCATGAATGTTGGCTTCACTCCAGTGGTTCAATTACTGGCCAGGCCATGATGACTTACTTGTGCTGCAGAACCTGGCGCTCCTCGGTGCCCGCCTCCCAGAGCGGCGTGCTCTGCACCACTCTTTCCACCTCCACCCTTCTCGCCCTACTTCAGGTCTCTCTAGACAAAGATTACAATGCTCGTATTTTCCTAACAGAAAGTCTTGTTCCTAGGACTGTCTAGGACCCTGAGAATTCAGATGAACAACAGCATTAAAACCAATGCAAATTATTTGAATAACTAAATACTACATACATTTATTCAAGCCAGCCACATGTAAAAAGGAAAACAAGGTTACAGAAGTGATAGCCAGAGTTTGATCAAGCTGGGGGTCTGCACAGGTATGCACAGGTCTTCTGGGTGGGACAGAGCTCAGGAGGCTCAAGAGCTCCAGATGCTGACCTCAGTCAGCAGCAGCAAGAACATTGTTGCTCAGCCTGCAGATAGCAGAGGGGAGGCTTGTCCTCCAGGGCATGAGACAGACAAACAGGTGATACCTTTTGCACCAGAAGAGGTATTGCACAAACATGAAGCAATCAGCAAGCTCGCAACTCCAGGTCATGGAGCATCAGGGTCACCCAGATTAACATATCGTGGACTGTTCGGTGATGACCTGAGTGTTTGTGAATCAAATCATTTAGAATTACATCCTTTCCTTCGTACAGTGGGAAGTGTGGCTTCTGGGACCAAAAGGCTTACAAGCTAGGTTAACTGGGGGCAAGTTTTTCTAGCCTCAGTTACCTCATCTATAAAACAAAGGTGATATAGTAATACACCTTTTGGAATTATAGCAAGGCCTCATGGACAAATGCATGTGAACGCACCATGTGCAGTCTAAGACCCATGCAAATAGCAGCTGTTGTTTGCCTTGGAAGCTATTCTTGGAATAAGAGTAAAGCATGCTTTTCCATCCACCTAGTAGCACAATCAGCCAGACATCCATGCCATTAAGGGAAGACCAAAGAAAACCCTCTGAAGGTGCAGATGTTCAGAGACACTTCTTTCCCAAGCTCTCCCTGTGATTCTGCCTCAGCCCAGCTGTTGAGATGCAAAGCAGCAGCTGTTAAGTCAGAAGTAAATCCTCATTAGACCTTTAGCCCCTCTACACACCTTCCTCTCAAGAAACAGCAGTGGCCCTCCTTGCATGGACATGAGGCAACTCAACTTCTTAAGTTGAAGCAATGTAATTTTGATCTGATTCTCCACAGGATGTTATAATAAGATTATATTCTTTGAAAAGAGACATTGTATTTGAGCTGGGAGCCTGAGAGCAGCTGGCAGGCCAGAGGGGATGGCACTCTACCTGCAGCAGAGGAGAAGCTGCCTGGGTGACCTGGCAGGCTGGCTGTGAGGGGCCGGTCAGAGCACAGATGTGGGAATGGGGCGAGAAGCTGCAAGGAGCCGTGCTGGCGACTGTGCATTGGGAATTGCAAGCTGTTTTTAATCATGACTGTAATACAGTCAGGAAGGAAGACAGGCCTCCATGTCCTAGATGCAAAGTTTCTCACCAATTTTAAAGGGGCCTACCCGAACGTTTTATAAATAGAGCCTGACTGTGGACTATTTGCTTAAGGCCCTGTGGGTGGGAGCAATGACTGAGCCTGCCCAGATCTGTGTGGACTGTTCTGCAGTTACAGGAAGACTTGCCCAGGCCTTGGAAACTTAATGCCCTAGAGGTTGAGAAGAAGAGGAGAATGCTTGGCGTTATTCTCATGCAAAGAGAACATTTTGAAAGTCCTTAGGGTGCAGCCTGGAGACCACAGGCTGCGCAGAAAGGGTATCATGTTCACCTTCTAGAGGCCGGGGGGAGCCAGTCCTCAGAACTGGGGCCAGCTGGCAGGGCAGGTTTAACGTGCTACAAGGAGCAAAATATGGAATGAGTGTGCGTGAATCAGGGCACTTCATACTTTTCACAGTGAGGTTGCCTGCTGCTCGGGTTCCCTTTCAAAGGCTCAGTTAATAAGCCCCAGCCCGGGAGCACTGAAATGGGCTAAACCCAGTGACTGAGTGTGAGCAAAATCACCGGGAGGAGATCCTAGGCCTCTGTTTTGGGTGGGGCAGGATGACTGAAGAATCTGAGGAAGAGGCAGCTGGTCGGAGAATGGATTGAAACGAGGTCACCCTGGGCCTAGGCCACCCTGCCCTGCCCCAGCAGTCCTCCTCCCAGTTTCCTGCACTGCTAGAGCTTCTTTATTTTAGGGGAATTTTCTGTTGGATGTCATGAGTCATCTCATTCTGTCCTGACACTAGAGTGTGGCAGAATGGCCTAGAGTTGCTTTAAAAAGGGGGTGGGGGGGGCTGTTGCCCATAGCCTGCCAAACCCAGCCAGTCAGCCAGTCAAAACCCTTGAGGCTCATTGACCAGGGGAGGCAGACAGGTACCCGGGGAATTTCAATTCACTGTGTGAGGGGAGACTCCTGAGGATAATATAATGGCAGCTGCTGCTCGTAGAGCGAGTGCCTGGGTCCTACACTAAACACTGCATGTGCATCAGCAAATTAAATCCTCAAACACAATAGTTTTCTTATATTACAAATGAGAAAACTCGGGCTCGTGGAAGTTAAGTCACCTGTTTCAGTGACCGGTTTCATCCAGCTAGTATGTGGCAGAGGCAGGGTCCAAACTCAGGAATGTGACGCTTGCTGATTAGGCTGGATTTTCCAAGTTCTGCACACAGTTTTATTTGTGCACTTGAGCCAAAGCTGCCTCTGACCTCAGAGGGTACAAGCTCTACCCAGGTCTTTGAACTCAGCCACTGGGAGCATTCTAAGTGTGGAGCTCGGGTGGACACTGTGGAGCCTGTGGGTTGCCTGTATTTGTGCAGCCTTGTCTGGTATAAGCCTTTATGGCAGATATGCTTTGTGCAGCCGCGGCCCCTCCGCAAAGTTGAGATAGTCTGGGTTTGCTGCCGGCGCCACGGTGTCCTCAGACTTCGCTGAGCCCTTGCACAGCGCCAAGAAAGCACACCTACCATCCACCTGCTCCTATGAGTCATAGAACTGCCACAATGCTACCAGGCCTGCCAGCTCTGCATTTCCCTCCAGTTGCTACTAAGCCAAGAGAGAACTTAGCCGTGTAATGCAGGGGCTCCAGACAGCCCTCTTCCACAGCCTGCCTTCCTCTTAGACTCTGCCACTGGACCACTAGACGGGTTGAAGCTCAAGGTCCAAGAGGTTTCCTTTGATTTTCACTAGGGTGGCTGGGGGGGAGGGCAGAAAGAGGGGAGCCTAGAATCCAAGGGTTCTTGGGCCCAAGAGGAGAACCCATGAACATGTGGTGGGTGTACAGGATTAGCAAGTGCCCTGGCTGCCAAGATGAGGCCAGAGAGGTCAAAGGAGGGAATGGTTAAATTTCATTAAATATGTTAGGCTTTGAGGCTGTTCGGTGTATCCAATTTTGACATTTGTGGATCTGTCATTGAGAATCTCCCAGCTAAGACGTTCCCACTCTCCATGATAGGACCTAAAAACTCACCCTTTGTGCAGAGTTCTCCAGAGGCACTGTCTTTTGCCGTTTTCTGTTGCCAGAACTTGCATCCTTGTAATAGTTGGGTAAGGGAGCCAAAAGGAAATAAAGCCAAACTTTCCATTAAAGCACACAGTGGTAGTGTTAACTGCGTGTGGATCATGGCCTCTGGTTGCACACGCTCACGTTTGCTGGAGGCCCCCCAAATGTTTATGTGTATATGTTTCCCTTTAGGAAATCCTCCCAAAGGCTACTCTGTGCTGTATGTAGGATGCGTGGATTAAACTGCTAACTAGGACCGGCTTTCTGCTGACCAAAGATGTATGAAGGTGCTTGAATGGGTTAACAGGCTTAGATGCCAAGACCACCACTCACTACCGAGGGTTATTTTAGTAGCTACCTACCTCATAGAAGTTGTTGACTGGGAAAATGCATCCTTCCCCCTCTAAGGCAATGCAAAGGCATTGTAAATGTTTAAACAACTTAAAGATGACTGTTACTCACCTTTTAAAAAATTCTTTTCAGATTTCAGGTAAAAACAGTAACTGAAGATGTCAAGCAAAACAGCCAGCACCAACAACATCACCCAGGCAAGGAGGACTGTGCAGCAGTTAAGACTAGAAGCCTCCATTGAAAGAATAAAGGTAAGATGGTTTGATTGGCCTATGCGTGTTTTCTGGTCAGTTCCTTCACTCTCCAAAGGCTACGCCACGTTTCAGAGAAGGTAATGCTATTTAATGCAGCTTGCTGCTAGGATTTTCCTAGAGCAAGCTGAGAGTTTTAGAATCTTTCATTTTTATCTACCAGAGGCCTCATTTCAAAAGCACTGGCAAGCCAGAGTGTCTAAGTTAGCTTCTCTATTTAGACAGAAAACCTAAAACCCGTGACAGGGTTTCCTGAGGACCTGCCTTCCCTGAATGAACATGGTCAAGGCCTTCAATCACTGTGTTTTACGTTGGGACAGGGATTCCTCATCACCCCTGTGGAATGTATTAAGTGTTCTGGATTTGTCAGTGAGCATAACAAGTCAACAATTGGGGTCTCCCTTTTAGAAGAATGCAGCTTTTTAAATGTGCGTGTACTTTAAGGACCACATTCTGCACTCAGGGTGAGTAATGCCAGCCTTAGTTAAGATCTGGAAGAAACTGGAGAGTATTTGTTAGGTCACCTGACTTTAGAGTCTTTCTCCTTCAAAGTCCCGAGAAAGGACAAGGCAGCGAATGTCCTGGAATGTTGTGAGTAATGCTGTTTCCTAGAAACTGAAGCAATCACCTGATAAATTTCTCTTGGCCTGGAGATAGTCACCTGTCTTCCAAACAGGAGGCAGGCTCTGCTGTATTGGACGGGGTTCAGCCGAGGACACCGATCTGAGCAATTCCAAGGGATCTCCCACCAGCCTCCTGAACAGGGCCCGGCCTTTTCCATTTTTAACTCACGCCAGAGGAAGGCACTGCATCTTCCCATGCCCGTTTTGTCTCTCTTTTTATTTCCCTAAGCCCAGTCAATTAATCTTGAAACTCTAGTAGAATTTAGCTCTGCTGCTTCAGAATTCTGGCTCCACATCCATAATTCGGTTCACTCTGTCCTGCATTCTCATCAATTTTTTTATAGAAACTAAGATACAACCCTCCCTTGATTCACATGTGCTTTCCCTTACTTCTCCCAACCTTTTATTTTGAGAAATTTCAAATCTATGGAAGAGTTGTAAGAGCAAACACCCATATATTCTTTACCGAGATTCACCAGTTGTTAGCCTTTTTGCCATATTTGCACTCGTTCTCTCTCTCTCTCTACATATTGTCACAAAATACATATAATTTTTTTTCTTTTTACCACTTAAAAGTTATTGGCAGACATCGTGACTTTCACCCCTAAATACTTCACCATCTACCTCTCCAAAGTACAAGAACATCTTCCTACATGAGCAGAGTACAAGCAAAATATTCAGGATCAGCTAAGGATACTCTAACACACAGTTCATTCATGAGGAATCCAGGCCACTCGCTTTGCAGAGTGGCCCTCACTTGAGATGGAATCGTATGCTGACGATTAGATTCCAGTTACATATTTTGGCTGGAACATGAGCTAGCTCATGGTATGTCCTCAGTGCTCACACTAGGAGGTATGTGATGTCAGTTTAATCCCGTGATTATTAGGAAGGCTGTCATGTGCCAGATTTCACCATATAAAAAGTACCTTTTCCCTCTTTAACAAGTTGTCTGGGGCTGATTCCATGAGACCCTGGTTATTCTGTTTTCTGACAGTCCTGTACCCAATGGGTGAACATTCAAACACACTTTTATGAAGTTTGTAAGTAAAGTATTTTTCTTTCTTATTTGTTTGCTTTGGTTTGCCTACGTTTCAGGTTTCAAAGGCCTCAGCGGACCTCATGTCCTACTGTGAGGAGCATGCTAGGAATGACCCTTTGCTGGTAGGGATACCGACCTCAGAAAACCCCTTCAAGGATAAAAAAACTTGCATCATCCTATAGAGGAAGAGCGAAATGGTCCCTCACCTCTTCTCAACAAATCAAATGATGAGCAGCTCCTTGAAGAAAATTACCTTCAGCTTATTTGGTAACCACTGCTAATAACTAAAATGCTCTTACTGTGGAATAATAGACTCCGAAGTCTTTATTTTCCAAGTTGTCCTTTCTCTGAAATGTGCTTTACTGATCTAACATAAAATAATAGTCTTGTTTTCCATTTGGTAACTATGGTGTCCTGTTGGGTTACTGCTTCATGAAAGTCCGCTGGCCTTTTATAAAACACAATTACATGCTTTCAAGTATATGAACGATCCAGTCACGTCAAGGCCTAAAATGCCTGAGCCCCTGTTTAGAATAAAATGCCAAGAATAGCTTAAGTCTTTAAACCTTTATGTCATAATTATTCTTAATAGGGTTGTGCCAACCTGTACAGTATACACGGGTGAGGAATGTTTGTGTGAGCGTGTGTGTGTATATATATATATATATATATACACATATCTTTGTATATACACATATCAAAGCTTATTTGCTTATTATAATTTCTCTGTTTTCATACCATCAGTTCCTCAGCTTCAGAAGTTACCTTAAGCTATGTATAGGTAGAGTAAGAACTTCTTTTCATATAGTTATTGTACAAAAAGTAAAGAGCATCCTAAAGGTAGTATTTGTTGTAATCAAGTTATGAAGTCATCTCTTGCTAACCCTTTTAGGCTACAGTAAACTACCAGTTAAGGTTTTAAAATTGAACTCAAAGTCCTTTTATAATGTGAGGTATTCTTTCACAAGAGGCCTTTCGGGCTTCAGCAATCATGAGTCTAGAAAAAGGGGAAGGTGCTCTTGGGGAGAACTCCAGGCCTCGGTGCCCCCAGGGCTCACACTCTCTGGATCAGGGGTGTGCGCTTCTGAAATTTCCACCTTAATGACGGGAATGAGACCAAGCGCACTGGAGCCTGGCAGAGGGAGAAGTAGGACAGTGTGAAAACCAGCTGCTGTTCCGGACCAGCCTTAGTGACTTAGCTCCTCTGTTTCTCTCTGCCTTCCTCACCTTTCCTCACCCGCTAGAACATCTATTTGCAGAGATCATGTTCACCTCCCCAGCCCAAGTGGGCGGAACATGGTGGGAATGAAACATGCAAAAAACATGAAGGTAACAAGACACAGGCTCTTTTCAACCATCTGCAGTGTCATCCCTGCCTTGTCCGAGAACCATCTGAGAGAGGCGTGGATTCAGTGGCACACAGCTTAAGCCCAAGCGTTCCAGCAGCCGGGCGTTGGGTTCCTTGATTTTCCTCTGGGCACAAGTGTGGCCCTCACGTGCTGGGAATTTCCGGTCAGGAACCCCCAAAGGAGGACCTTCCTGTGACCAGAGAGTGTGTTCACTTTATCAAAAGAGAAGAGAGGTTTTTTTTTTTAAAACATGCTCACTAAGGGCCAAACCATACACATAGCCTTTGACATTATAATTCATCTTCAGTTCCTTAAAAATAACTACAAATAAAACACATATTATTTACAATGGGTTTTTCCCCAGTTTTGAACAGTCTCACCCTACAGTACAAGCCCCTTTTAAAATCTAATGTCAGGGCTTTGAGTAGTATATTAATTGTGGATGAACAGCTGCAGGACTGTTTTAAACTGCTCAAACGCAGTCATTATTCTCCACGTCACCTGTCTGTTCAGCATTATGAACTGCCCTCACTTTTTCAAGACCATGTGAATCACGCCACTGCCCTTAACCTCTTGTCCTCTAGCACTTGGTTCTGCAGCAAAGCCTGATTCCCAAGTAAATTATAGGCACCTGTTTAGGAGCGAGAAGGGTTTTACCTTTCAAAAGGTGAAATTTGAAATGTACACTAAAAAGACAACTTTACATTTAATGCCTCACTTAAGGAGACATTCATGTTTTTAATAAGTATATTTTTCTGGTAGTTACAAAACACTAATCTTATTTTCACTCTGATTCTTAGTGTTTCTTAAATATTTATAATACATCTAATTAAAATGTTTTCAAGAAATTATATGTTTATTATACAGTTATGTGCACATTTTTGGTAGCAGGCATAGATTATTCAGTACGAAAGCATGTTCTTTTACCTAGCAGAAAACAAATTTGTTTTATTATATAATTTGTTAAGATGGTTGAAGCGATAAGGAATGGACTTGAGGTCCCAAGAGATTTCATTTTATTTTTGCCATCCAGAGAGCAAAGGCCGTGACTTTGCTCTGAGGAAACTCACGTAACTTCCTGAACAGGTATACGGCCTGTTCGAGACACAGCGAAATCAAATCTCTTGATCCTGGACCCAGGGGGGATGGGGAGGGGGTGAATTGTAGCTAAATGTTGGTTTACTTATAACTTAGACATCTACGTGAGAAAATATAATATATGTATACATATATATAATATGCAGAAGTCACTTTTATTTATCAGGCTTTATTCTACTTATGAAGCCACAGCTTAACTGTTCTGCAGTAGTAGCTGGTTTGTGGTAATGATGAACAGATGCCCTGAGTGTGTTATTTTCTTCCGACTGCCACGGTAGTGACACACTTAATCACACCTACACGGCACCTTCCCGGCTTCATGTCTATGAAGCCATTTAAAATATGCTCACTGTACTTTGATGCTTCTTCTCTTAACAGCGATCTTTTCTTTTTTTCATTTTATATTATTATTAGTTCATCGTAAATCTGTCCCATTGAGTCCTCAGGATCATGGCAAGGTATGTTAGACAAAATTCCATGACTCCAAAGAATTTCACAGAAACACACTCTTTTTCCTAGAGAGAAAACACTTTATTTACCAAGTGATTCACAAGTTATAGGTTGTAACTACATTTTTTCTAAAAAGAATCAGGTTTTTACTTTTCCTTACCTTATTAAAAAAAGTGCCACACTCATCTTTTGAAGGAAAGACCTGCTTTGCTTTCTCTTTGTTTGGAGTATTTTTGTACTTTCCGTATTTCAAACCATCAGAAAAAAAAATACCAATGATTTAGTCATTTTAAGGCATAGCTTAGCTTAGGTAACGGAGGACATGCCAAACTTTCTCTCAGATACCTTCTTCTCGGCTGATTTACTAATAAAATAGTGTCATCTGAATGATCACACCAGTTTTGATTTAAGCTCTAAATAGGCCCAAGAAGTGAATTACACCACATGTCAGTTCTTTCTCAATAAAATAAATGTAATACAGAGTATGTTATGAATTGTATTGATTTTTTTATGATATATCTGTTACTAAGAAAAAGTACATTGAATCAAGTAGAATTACATGTAGATTAAAATCGAGCGCTTATCTAAAGTGGGTGGCCTAGATTGTTTTCTAGCCAACCCTGTGGCCCTGTGGCCCTGTGGCCCTGTGCCCCTGTGTCCCTGTGTCCCTGTGTCGTGTCACTTCGGACAAGGCGCTTCCTCTCTCTGGGCCTCCACTTTGCCGTCTGTAAAACAAGGGGCTCGAAGAAGCTGGTGACTGCGATCCCCTCCTGCCCTCGTAGTTCTCCATCCAGTGGCTAGCCTTCCACTCATCTGCCAACCTGTTGGTGCTATACCTGCTTCAAACATCAGACTAGTTCGTCCATCGTGTGTGCTCATTTAATAGCTAATGAAAGGCCTTCTTGTCATGCAGCTTTTTTCTAGCTTTATGGACTTGATTACTGTAATAATGTCTTGTTTTTAGCCATGTAACTAAAAACATATATCCTCTTGATGTCTCAGTAAATTTGATACATAGTTGGTGGAATTTTGTTATTTTAAAACATTCTTTGGCTGCTCATCTGTCCAGCCTCTTATTAACCTGAAAACTGTGATCATTGTTTGGAAATCTGTCCTATGAAAAGAATAAAAGCATTTATTTCACAGCTAACATGTTCACAGACTTGAAAGAAGTTTCATTAAAGCACCATTGCTCTCTTTACTGGGTCAGTGCCTCATTGCACCATCCTGCCCATGTTTGGCTCCACAGATTAAAAGAAGACCAGTTCTCGCCCTGGCTGGTGTAGCTCAGTGGATTGAGTGTGGGCCTGAGAACCAGAGGATCAAGGTTTGGTTCCCAGTCAGGGCACATGCCTGGGTTGTGGGCCAGTTCCCAGCAGGGGACGCATGTGAGGCAACCAAACATTGATATTTCTCTCCCGTTCTCCTTCCCTTCTAAGGATAAATAAATAAAATTACATTAAAAAAAACTAGTTCTCTTCCCCTTTTCATTCATTCATTCAGTCAGCATTTTCTGAGCGCCTGCTGAGAGCTGCTGGGTTGCGAACTCAGGCTCCGGTGACACTCAAATGAATAAGACACACCAGCCCATGAGAGGCTCACAGGCTAGAGAGAGGAGGGTAGGAGTAACAGATATGTAAGCTGATAATTGTGTTGCCATGTGAGAAGTGCCATAATGCAGGTGAAAACGCAGTGTTCTGAAAACCCAGAGGAAAGAGCGCTTTTTCTCAGCCAAGTCTGAGGCTTCCCAGGGAGGTGATATGATGCTTGAACTGGATCTTCTGAGAAGAAAGCCTTTAAGCATTGGAATGAAGTCTTAGGAGGAAATGGCAGGAAGAGGAGAAAAGGGAGTTCAAGTTAGAGTACAGAGCGCCTCCTGTGCACACATCTGTCCCATAAGAAACAGGAAGTCCGTGGAGGTTGTTAAGGAGTGATACAGGGCTTCCCTGTGTGTGAAGGGCTTTTTCCCACCCTGAGATCAGCAGTGACCATGGAAACAGATAACAAATGGACTTGCAATGACTCATATTCACCAAGTGTTTGCCAAAGGTACCTGCCTCCTCCCTGACCCCTTCCCAGGGCTGGGATTCCCACAGGGATGAAGGAAAGACAACACTCAAAAATGGAAAAACAGCCATTGAGCACCTGGTTACCGACTGGTCCACCTCAGAGGTGGCCTGTGCTTCCGATCACCAGTAACCATACACTGCAGAGGGCAGGAACAAATGATAGTCACTCAGTCCTTTCTAGCAAAGGACCGAAGAGTTTGACACTTTTGTCATGAAAAATAGGCAACAACTAGCAAGCACTTTCTCTGGTACAAACAAAACTACCAGAAGTTCTTGTGACTTTCAATGGCAGACAGTTGAAGATGGTAGAGGGATTGGGTTTAAAACAAGTGAGGAAAGGAGGTTGATGAGGCTGAAAAGGGTAGACCGTCTAAGTAATCCTGGCAGATGAGATGTTACACTTCCTTAATGTTATGAACATGGAACTCAGATCTGAAGGTTATGGTGGGAGAATGAGCAGTGATCAGCTTCTCGTTGGCAAGAGGGTCAACTACACGTGTACATATGGATACTCATTATAATCTGTCTTATCTGGGGCTAGGTAGACAGTCCTGAGCATTTCTCCGACCTTCCTGTGCCCAGGCTTACAAACTTTTGGCTTACAGCTCTGACTGTAGAATCTGGTCCCACTGTCAGCTCTCGCTAACTTTGTACAACCTGGTGTGACTATTGCCTTTAGTTCTACTTGCTCCTCTACCCTTTTTACCACTGTCAGCAGCAAATAACTTTTGTCCTCAGATGAGCCCTTTTTGTGGCTCCAATTACTATCTCGTCTGAGTCATTCATATTTATTAAAGGTTGTTTAACTGTACACCTGGTCTCAGGAATCCACACTTCAACTATCAATTTTTTAAGAAACCAGCATTTTCTCTTCCCTGGAGGAAACTGCAGTCCAAATAAGTTCATCCTAAAGTGCTAATGGCTGAATATATATAGGTCTGTCCAGAAGATATCCAGCCACGTACTATGAAAAACAGAGACATTTATTGAAGAAGATACAAGAAATATTGTACATAGGACAATGACATCCCAGTCCCCTTTAAAGTAGACATCTTGGGACCTCACACAGTTCTCCCAATCACCATCATATTTTCCTGACTCTCATTGACTGAAATCTCTTCCTTTTTAAAGGTGATTTTAGTTTGGGGAAAAGCTAGAAGTTATAAGGTGCCAAATCTAGGTTGTAGGGGGGCTGAGTCACCTGGGTGATTTGATGTTTCTCCAAAAACTCTGCACAAGATATGATACATGAGTGGGTACATTGTGATGAAGCTGCCAATCACCAGTTAACTATAGCTGTGGCCTCTGAATCATTCAAATAATTTCTGCAGAGGAATGTTCAAGCTTAATGTGAAATTTGATGCAGATTCCTTGCTCTACTTGCTCATTTTGAATGGAACAGCCACACAGTACCTGCACTCACACAGTGGTGTCTACCACCCCCACTGACTAGTACAGTGAAGTCATCATTTTTCACACATGAGCATTTCCATCCACTCTCCTTGGCTGCCAGGTTACATAATCAGTGTTGCATAAACCATTCTCATATTAACAATGGTTGGACTTTTTCCAGACAGACCTCATAAGTTTGTAGAAAACCATGGCCCTACAACATAAAACTATGGAGAGAGCAATGCTTCCCACAGAGGAGTAGAAGTTAATAAAGTTTTAGGTATTGCTGAGAATTTTACATATGGAACATTGCTATACTTCTAGATCAGGGGTGTCAAACTCATTTTCACTGGGGGCCATATCAGCCTCACGGTTGGCTTCAAAGGGCCAAATATAATTTTAGGACTATAAATGTTACTCCTTAAGTAGGGGCAAGGAGCTCGGTGCCACCAGGTAGAAACAAGGTGCCAAGCTGGATAAAACAGTGAGGAGGGCTGGATTTGGTCCATGGGCCTTGTGTTTGCCACCTTTGTCCCTAGATAATCTATTCAATTATGAAAGCAAGTAACTTAAATGGTTGAGTTACATAATGGTAAGATCTCGAGTTTGGGAGTCTAAGAAATTTTCAGTGGAGGCATCTATGTGCAAGTTGTTACCTCTGGCCTCTAGATCCAACCCTCCCACCCCCATCCCTACACATACATACACACACTGCTTAGTGACAGAAGTGAGAACTCCCTAAAGGACCTTAAATCTGTCCTGACGTAGGACATTAACCACGCAATGTCATAAGGATGCTGGTTCCGCAAATGTGTATGCTAGCACAAGTCTAAGGCTGTCACTCACTGAATAGATGTGCCCAGTGGTACCTGCTCTGCGACAGGTGCTGAGAGACCTGGCCATTAATGTCACCTGAGATTAGGGTAAAGATAACCTTAAAAGCTGGCATGTGAGATGTGTTGGGTTGCCAAAAGTTTCATTTAGTTTTTTCTGTAAAATAAACATTTTTTTATTGTCACCCATAATTACTGATTTTAATATTCTGAGTATGTCGGCTACCTCCCACTATTGGCTTCTAGTGGTAGAGGCCAGGGGTGCTGCTAAACATCTTCCAATGCATAAGACAGCCCCACAGCAAAGAATTACTTGGCCAAAATGTCAGTAGTACCAAGAAACCACAAACCACTTTTGACACATTCAATCAGTCACAGCACCTTCTCCATACACTGCACAAATTTTTTTTTGCATTTCAGTTGTGTTTTTACCTTTCTTGAAATAATAAAGCATACTACACTGAGGATGTTGCATTTATTCTTCCATCTTTAATATTAAAATGGCTGCACAAAAATTTACCAATTTTGGTAAGTTTTTTTAAAAATGCACACTAAATGACAGCTGCATTTAAATGCTACACAGTACAATCTAACAAAATTGTTTTGAATGAAGTTAAAGACAATTAAGCTCTACTAGAGCCATCATATGGAAAAAACTAAATGAATTTTTTGCCCAACCCAATAGATAGTATATAAATTTCTTAATTTATTATTTTATATGTTTATATGTGCCATTGATTCTGAACATCATGCGTTTGAACTGCATGGCTCCATTTACATACAGAGTTGTTTTTCTTTTCCAGTAAATACCTGCACTTTTTCTGGGAGTTCACAGATGCAGAGAGCTGACTTTATGCACCGATCTATCCATTTCACATAGAACACTTGAGCGTCCACAGATTTGGGTGTCCACAGGAGGTCCTGGAACCAGTCCCACACATATACCAAGGTACAACTAAGTATTTGAGGAGTCAAAAGTTATACACAGATTTTCGACTGCTGGGGTGTCAGTACCCCTTGTCCCCATGTTGGTCCAAGGTCAACTGGATTAGGAAAACTAGAACTAGCCCAAGCTGTGATATAAGTTTCCATCTAAAATAGATGTAAGTAAGAAGTAAGCCGATTTACATTTCCAAAAATATAAACATATAATAGTACAGCTTGTACTCGGGTACGTTAAAAATCGTAAAGGAACCTCACAGCATGTCAGAAAACAAACATCCTTTTGGAGAACTGCACTCCAAGCACTTTTCATGTGCAACAGGTCATTGCTACTTCTAACCGTCAAATGGCCAATGTGTTTTTCCCTTGGCCAAAGCATTAGATGGGTTGGTTCTAAATAGACCCTTTTAGATCTGACAGCAGTGAGGTACGTTTCCATATGGGCTATGTAACATCTATTGATATTGACAGGCACTTATTTGCGTGAGGCACTGGGGAATAGGAGGACCCAGCATGGACACTAGGCTGGCACTTTGCATCTGTTGTCCCACTTGAAGCCTCACAACAAGTAGGTATTATTTTACTCTATCTTCCAGATGAGGAACTGAGGCTCAGAGAAGCTAAGAATGTTTATGCAGGATCGTACGATTAAGAGGTACAGATGCTGCCCTGGCTCGTGTGGCTCAGTGGATTGAGCATGAGCCTGAGAACCAAACAACCATGGTTTGATTCCCAGTCAGGGCACATGCCTGGGTTGCAGGCCAGTTCCCAGCAGGGGACACACGAGAGGCAACCACACATTGATATTTCTCTCCCTCTCTCCTTCCCTTCCCTTCCCTCTAAAGATAAATTAATAAAATCTTTTAAAAAAAGGTCAGATGCTAATTTCATATACCTACATTACTCAGACTCTTCAGCAAACAGACTGTCTTCATATTTGTAGCATGGTTTGAATAGGATTAAAAATCTTTGAAATTTAAAATTAATCAAAGTAAGGTGAGCAAGTAAGTTCTTTAATAATCAAGGGTGTGATGGCCTAGCCCTGGCTGGTGTGGCTCAGTTGTTTAGAATATTGTCCTGTACACCAAGAGGTGGTGGGTTCAATTCCCAATCAGGGTACGTGCCTAGGTTGTGGGTTTGATCCCCAGTTAGGGTCCATACGAAAGGTAACCAATTAATGTTTCTCTCTCACATCAACATTTCTGTCTCTCTCTCTATTCCCCACCCCCAAGCAATGAAAAAATGTCCTTAAGTGAGGATTTTTTTTTTTTAAAAGTACACTGACCTAGGCCTTGACTAAGAATAAATAAATTCCAGTCACGTACTATGTATGGCCTGGTCTTGATGCTCAGCAGTTTGTATCTATTAATTCATTTAATTCTCACAACAAATCCATAAGGATGCTGTATCATTATTATCTCTACTTACACATGAGAAAATGAAAGCTTGGGGAGATCCCAAAATGTGTTTGATATACTTTTCAAAAAAAAAAAAACGAACAAACAAACCCTGCATTTTCATGAGTCGTCAGCTGAAGTAAGAGAAAGAACACACGTCTTGAACTCAGGAAATGCAACCCGGCCCGAGTCTGACTGCCATTCATTCACTGTGCAGCCTGAGGACCTCTATGTCTTCTGGTCCTGTTTCCAAAAAAAAAAAAAGAACCTACTTTTTTCAAAAAAGGATTTAGACTCAGTAGTTGTTAACATTTCTTCTAGCTTTAAATTTTATACAAATTTGAGCAAGGAGGGCAATTTACTTTTAGTTGCTTTTTGTCATCTCCACCCAAAGTCATTCTACATTTACCTTCTTGAACTGAGAATCAGGAGGAGAACCAAAGTCTAGAGTATGGGGTCAAAAGAGGGTATGTGGGTTTGCTGTGTATAATTATAGGTGTTTAAAAGATATTTAAAGATTCACTTCCTGATACTTCAGCTACTGACTCATCAGCAGGACTGGAAAGAATTCTTTAGGAAAAGTGAAATGTAGAAAGGTATTTTATTTATAGGCAATTAACAGAATTAAATGAGCAAAGTTCTTCAACAGAGTATTAACAATGTCTTATAAGAAGATCTCATAAGATGTAACTTCAAAAAAATCAACAGTCCACTCAAACATTAAATTTGAATAACAGAGCATTTGCTTTTTAGAAGCAGAACAAAGAAGAATATATTCATTTGTTGAGCTTCTACTAGGAGAGTAGTAAACTCTTGCTAGCACTACGGTAAGTATGACCTAGGATTATCATGTCAAGACCTTGCTTTAAAATTTCTACCAACTTTCTCCCCTTTTTTATATAATCAATACAAACTGTTACACTTTGACTGGACCGAAACTTCCTTTCTAGCCTCATCAGCAATTCTCCTTCACATACTCCTGCCACAAAGATCTATGATGTAACAGAAATCTTTAGAATTTAGCATTTGGATCCACTGTTTTTGCTTCTGAGAATATCCTTCCTCTATTCTTACTAACAAACTCCTACTCATCTTTCAAGACCCAACTGATTTATTACCTGCTCTCTAAAATCTTTTCTGACTCATTAAGGCAGAGCAGGTTTTTATAATAGCATTTACTACATTGTAAAGTGATTTATCTGTTTACCTCTTACTGCCTGTCCCCCCCCCACCTCCACCCACCCCAACCCTCAATCCTGGGAGATTCTTGTTTTTTCTGGGATTATCCTAGGTCATACTTACCGTAGTGCTAGCAAGAGTTTACTACTCTCCTAGTAGAAGCTCAACAAATGAATATATTCTTCTTTGTTCTGCTTCTAAAAAGCAAATGCTCTGTTATTCAAATTTAATGTTTGAGTGGACTGTTGATTTTTTTGAAGTTACATCTTATGAGATCTTCTTATAAGACATTGTTAATACTCTGTTGAAGAACTTTGCTCATTTAATTCTGTTAATTGCCTATAAATAAAATACCTTTCTACATTTCACTTTTCCTAAAGAATTCTTTCCAGTCCTGCTGATGAGTCAGTAGCTGAAGTATCAGGAAGTGAATCTTTAAACATGATAACCTTTATTTTCCTAAAAATAATTACACTGATCAAGGAGAATAAATTAGTGGAGACAAACTGGCTATATTTCTGATCTTCATTGAGTCCCAATTATATTTCACAATCCTTTTATTATTCCTTGTACAACTCTTCCATTCCAAACCTTTATCACCCTACTCAACCACCACTATTTATCTCCTTCACACCATGGAAAAAAATTCTTCCTTCTCCATCAAAACAATGTTGGGACCATTTGGCCTGAATTCTTAACACTTCCTACCTTCCCACATCTCAGTATCTCCATCAAACCCCTCTACATATCTTCCATCAAATGCACAGGTTGAGAAGTAGCCTATTGTTCAAGGCCAAGTCTTCCAGCTATTCCCTAAGTCCCCAATCCTCTTCTCGCCTTCTTTATCAAAACAGTCCAAGGAGTGGCCCGCCTTCCCTGTTCCCTTCCCCACCTCCCATCTTCTCAGTTGGCTGCTTTTCCTCCCACCTGTATTTTGAAACTGATTTTTCCCAATAAAATTACGAGTGAACACCTAATTTTCAAATTTAATGAAACCTTTCAGTCTCTGCTTCCAGGTCCCCTCTAACATGTGAATCATTCTTTTCTGTAAATTCATCATTCTGTGCTATCGTCTTTTGTGACATCAGTCTCATTTTTCTTCTCCTTTGTCTCTTTTTCCTATGCCTACCTCCTAAAAATCCCACCTTCAATCTCCAGTTTCTCTCCCTGGCCCACTGCTGTGCTTTTCACTTTGTCCTTTCGTATATATCTCACCCATAGTTGTTATATGCTCAGAACAAAACAAAACCGAATCAAAACATCTAGCCTATATTTGTCCAAGCATCATACCTACCTATCCTACTGAATGTTTTAATAAGATGGTAGCCTACGGACCTGAAAAATAATGTGTCCAATATTAAAGCTATCTCCTCTCCCTAAAATTTCCTTGGTAGCACTATCATCACTAAATTGCCTTAGCTGGAAACCTGGGAGGCATTTAAGAATTCTCCCTCCTTACATCTGATCACCTAGTCTTGCCTATTCTATTTCCCAAATACTTCTCAAACCCACCCCTGATTTTCCTCCTCAACTACAAATTCATGCCCATATTGTCTCTTGCCTGAACTGCTGCAAAAGCCTCCTGTCTAGACTCCAGCCTCTGCGGTTGACCTGGGTATTAGGGTGATCAACAGTCTTGGTTTACTTGGGACTGTCCAGGTTTCAGCCCTGATAATCTTGCATCCCAGAAGGACTTCAGATTCCATTGCTCACCCTACATTAGTTGCAAATGAAACTAGCTTAAGGCCATTTTGTTCTTCTCATGGTTCCAGTGGAGAGAGAAGGAGGAAGCAGGGAGCTGGGGTTGTTGGGGCAGATGAGGTGGGGGACCCACCACAGCTGCTGCTGCCACCCCCACTGCCACGACCATTTATGTGCTCCTGGTATGGGAAAGGAGGCATGAGCCAGTGCTGCCACCTCTGCAGGAGGGTTGGTGATGGGAGGGTGATGATGGATATAGAAAAACTCAACATCCAGGAAGAAAGCTAAGATGGCGGCCCAGGTAAACAGGGCTTGCCTCTTCTCACAGCCACATCAAAATTACAACTAAAGTACAGAAAACCATATTAAAAAACACCAGAAGTAGAGCTGAATGGAAGTCCTATAACTATGGAATTAAAGAAGAAACAACATTGAGACTGGTAGGAGGGGTGGAAATGCAGAATGGGCTGGTCCCACACCCACATGTGGTGGATAAAAATTGTGAGGGATATCTCAGGAGCAAGCAGTGCCAGTCCTTCTGGACCCCCAGCCCAGGGTTCCAGTACCAAAAAGATAAGTGCCCATAATGTCTAGTGGTAAAAACCCATGGGGATTGAGTCTGTGAAAGACAGAAACTTCCAGATTCCCAGGCTATTCCTCTTAAAGAGCCTGCACATTGACTTACTCAGACTCACTCCCCTCTGAGCACCAGTACTGGGGTAGCAGATTTAAAGGCACCAGAGGCAGATGGGGAAGAACTGAAATGTCTGGCATCAGGGTGAGATCGGGAAGGTCAGCTTTCTCTCAGACAAGACTGCTGGCAGAGGCCATTATTCCGTTTCTAAGACCTCCCCCACAGAGCTGACAGGCAGGGGCCATATCTGAGACTCCATCAATCTCACTCACTCAGTTTGCTCCACCCTGGTGATTCCCTGAGGCTTTGCCCCACCCAACACCCAAGCTGTTTCCAGTGGCTACTCCATACCAATGGCTTGTCTTGGCTCATGCTTCAGATTTTCCTAAATCCTCTCAAATAAGCAGCATCCACCATCAGCAAGCCCTGTACCTCTTGCTAAGTACCCCAAGGCCTGCCACTTGGATCACAGGCTTTGGATCACAGCTTGGCTTTGCCTGGGCACCTCTAAACCCAGTACCAGTAGCTGCTATCTGCAGATAGTTTTTTTTTTTTTTTAAGATTTTATTTGTTTCTTTTTAGAGAGAGGGAAAAAGAGGGGGAAGGAAAGAAACATCAGTGTATGGTTGCCTCTTGCACACCCCCTACTAGGGACCTGGCCTGAAAGCCAGGCATGTGCACTGACTGGGAATCGAACTGGCGACCCTTCGGTTTGCAGGTGAGCACTCAATCCACTGAGCCACACCATCCAGGGCTTTAAGAGAGTAAGAAAGAGAGGCACAAAAGGAATTCCTTTGGTTGGGAATTCTGCTCATAGGTGTCTGGGCATGGACCAGTACTCTCCCTGCTTCTCTGGGGTCTCCCAGAGGAGCCCTCGGGGTGCCTGCCCTTGTCTAGGTGGCAGGAACAGCCCGGTTTTCTCAGCTCCTCCGGGGTCCCTGCATGCCCCATGCTCTCTCTGCCCCCATCGGTTCCAATGTCATCGCTTTTGACTGTGTTGTCTTTATTTTTTTTTAAATTGATTATGCTGTTACAGTTGTTCTATTCCCCCCTTCATTCCCCTCCTCCCTGCCCCCCATCCCCACCATTACCCCCCTTTAGTTTATGTCCATGTATCACAAGTTCTTTAGATTCTACATTTCCCATGCTATTCTTGCCCCCCCATCTATTTTCTATCTACTGTCTATGCTACTTATTTTCTGTACCTTCTCCCCCCATCTCCTCCTCCCATTCCCCTGTTGCTAACCCTCCTTGAGATCTTCATTTCTATGTTTCCACTCCTGATCTAGCTGTCCTTGTAGTTTGCTTTTGTTTTAGGTGTGGTTGTTAATAACTGTGAGTTTGTTGTCCTTTCACTGTTCATGTTTCTTTAACTTCTTTTTCTTAGATAAGTCCCTTTAACATTTCATATAATAAGGGCTTGGTGATGATGAACTCCTTGAATTTGATTTTATCTGAGAAGCACCTTATCTGTCCTTCCATTCTAAATGAAAGTTTTGCTGGATAAAGCAATCTTGGTTGTAGGTCTTTAGATTTCATGACTTGGAATACCTCTTTCCAGCCCCTTCTTGCCTGTAAGGTCTCTTTTGAGAAATCTGCTGACAGTCTGATGGGGACTCCTTTGTAGGTGACTGTCCCCTTAGCTCTTGCTGCTTCTAGGATTCTCTCCTTCATTTTAATTTTGGCTATTGTAATTATGATGTGCCTTGGTGTGTTTCTTCTTGAGTCCAACTTTTTTGGTACTCTCTGAGCTTCTTGGATTTCTTGGAAGTCTATTTCCTTTGCCAGATTGGGGAAATTTTCTTTTATTATTTGTTCAAATAAGTTTTCCACTGGTGGCTGTGCCTTTCCCCCTTCTGGTACCCCTATAATTCAGATATTGGAGCGTTTAAAGATGTCCTGGAGGTTCCTAAGACTCTCCTCATTTCTTTGAATTCTTGCTCCTTGACTCTTTTCTGTTTGGCCATTATTTGCTTTCTTCTGGTCCACTCCATTGATTTGAGTCCCAGTTTCCTTTTCATCGCTATTGGTTTTCTGTGGAATTCCATTCATTTCCATTAGTTTAGCCTTCATATGTTTCTCTAATCTGTGGCTATAATCAACCAGATCTGTGAGGATCCTGATGACCAGTGTTTTAAACTGTGCGTCTGAGAGTTTTGCTATTTCTTCGTCGCTTAGATTTATCTCTGGGGCTTTGAGGTCTTCTTGCGACATTTTTGGTCTGTTCTGGCCCTTTAAGTGAGAGAAGCAGCGCCTTGGACTCCCAGGTTGCTGGGTTGTGACGCTGTATGTGGAGGCGTGGTCAGAGCGGGGAAATGGCGGTGCCCACTCCCTCGCCTGTCCGCTCTTGCACGAATAGGCGACCGCAGTCAACACGCAGCACCGCCTCCCCACTGTCTCCTCTGCAGTCGCTCACCTGGTGGGTTGCTCGGTCGCTCACTAGGTCCAATCCTGCGTTTGGAACCCGTGCGTCTGGATTCGCGCGT
This sequence comes from Artibeus jamaicensis, assembly GCF_021234435.1. Lineage (NCBI taxonomy): Eukaryota > Metazoa > Chordata > Mammalia > Chiroptera > Phyllostomidae > Artibeus > Artibeus jamaicensis. Next base: position 16,186,546 of record NW_026522025.1, on the reverse strand, counting down.
CTGGATTCCGCGCCTGGGTCTGTCCGACCGAGTCCTCCTGTGCAACCCCTCACCAGACGCCAGTTTCGCCCCTTACCGGTCGGGCTGAAGAATTTGTTGTTAACGGACTTCCGAAAAGTTCAATTTTCCGTGTTCTGGTTATGTTTTCTGATGGTAATATTTAGTTGTCCCTAAACTTGGTTGTGTGAGAAGGCACGGCACATCCACCTATACCTCATTCTTGGCGGAAGTCTGCAGATAGTTTTGTAGCTTATGCCAGATGGCCCTGGACAGAACACAGTTGATGGCTGACCTTGACCTGCACCTCCCAGGAAGCCCCAGATCCTGTGCACCCAGTGGACAGCTGCAGACCATGTTGGTGCACCACCACTCAACCACCTCCACTCGTGATACACTCAAGGGACAAACAGCGGGCACCAGAGCCCTGCTGAAGTATGTTCTGCTCTGTGGAGTAGGTACCTACACAGCTGATCCTCCACAGTGGTTGGAGGTTGGTGGTAGTGGTCACAGCCAGTGCTTGAGGTTGATCGTCTGGGGTAAATCCCTCCCATTGAGTGGCAAACAGCAATCAAGTCTCAACTACAAGATTAGAAGTGTACATAGACCACACAGTGGGTGCACCTGTGGTACTCAACTTGGGTGATAGGGGAGGTTGTGCCACTGGACCCTATAGGACACCTACCATATTAGGCCACTCTACCAAGCCTGGGATATGTAGCAGCTCTACCTAATACACAGAAAAAAACACAGGGAAGCTGCCAAAAGAAGGAGACAAAGAAACATGGCCCAAATGGAAATAACAGAATAAAACTCCAGAAAAAGCTAAACAAAATGGAGAAAAGCAAGCTACTACATGTAGAGTTCAAAACATTGGTTATAAGGATGCTCCAAGAACTTAGGGGAACAGCTGATGAACTCAGACAGAATTTCAACAGCACAAAAAAGGACATGAAAACCATAAAAAGGAACCATTCAGAAATCAAGGATACATTAACTGAAATGAAGAAAATTTACAGGGAATCAACTATAGAGTGGATGAAGGTGAGAATCAAATCAGTGATTTGGAATATAAGAAAGCAAAAAACACCCAATCAAAACTGGTGTGTTTGTGGGGTTATGCCTTCCATTTTGTGAGTTAATTAATGAGTGGCATTTGCTGGTTGTATAAAAGCAAATGAAAGGCTTCACTCCCAAGAAAAAATGTTTTGTTTTTTAATTCTCTCTTCCTTTTGCCAATAACTTTAATGATGGTGTTAAAGCTCCAGGACAGTTTATTCTGTCAAAGGGGTAAGGGTACAACTGACCTTTAAAAAAAAACAGACTCATCACAATCCATGAATAATGCAAATGCTCATTTCCTTTAGGATATAAACAGAGCCTTGGGCACTCAGTCTGTACATGTTATTGTCATTAAATGCACAGTGTTGATACATGCCACTGTGAACATTTTTTTTAATTTTAAAATTTTGTTTCAAAGGGATTGCTTATTTCTCTCATTGTCTTGTCATGTACAAGCAGATTGTTATAGCTATCAACATTAGGAGTAACTTCCAAACCTCACCAGTATTGCTGGTATAATGTATATTTAATTAAAGCACACTTCACTCTACTGTATACTTACAATGATGATTAAAGCCATTATTTTAAATGTTTGTGTCTCTTCTTAAGCCAAAGTTTCTGTTGAAATACATATTGACACATCCCCAAGTATAAGGTTGTATGGTTGTATACCCATGCTGCCTTCTTGAGAATTCAAAACCAGGTATTTTAGTTTGAATAGCAATTAGTTATAGTACAGTTTAAGCTATTAATGACTAAAGTTAATAACATTTTGTACAGTTTCCATATAGTCTATTCACTAAGTAATCTTTTTACAGTTGCATCAGGCCTGAACCCGTCTATTCAGAGAGCTCCAAATTATAGAAAAAACACTGTTCTATTCAAGTGACTGATTATGCTTTCTCTGGCCTACATTCTTTATCCTGTGGTGAAGTTGAGGTTTATAAGCCAAAACAAAGGAACTAACTGACTATCCACCAGTTTATACAAAATGTACATTATCTATGACTTTTTAAAACTAAGATATGTTAAAAAGAAATCTGTTCCAACAGATGACCATGTAATAAAAGTGAACTCAAGCTTATTTAAATGATAAACTTGTTCAATCTCCTCAGTGCCTATTTAGCACCACAATACACGCTGGAGAACTGCTGATGGCATATTGAATAGGTTTTTAATGAATAAACTGCTCTGGAAACAAACAAACAAAAAACCTAGCCTAAGCACATTACCAAAAATCCATGGGTCTTACTTCAGGTACAGCTGGACGCAGGACCCCTGCTTTCAGGTTTCAGCTCTGCCCTTTGCTCTGGAATAGACTTATTTTCTACGGCAGGTAAGTTGGCTGCTAGAAATCACAGGCATCCGTGAGCCCGGCAACACCACAAGGAGATTCTCTACTCTGGCAGAAGAGTCTCGGGAAGATCTGATTGGCCCAGCTGAAGTCACAGATTGATTCCCAACAAATCATCATGGCAGGTAGGATTGGCCAGGCCTATATTACAACTTTACCCTTGAGGTGGGGGTGAGGGGTGCTAACAAGAAAGAAAGTTTGCAGAAGGAAGGAGGTGGACAGGGAAGACAAGAACGGTGAACGACTGTCCCTTCACAAATTACATCCCGGGAAATCCCCTTTAACACACTGGCTTCCCCAATGGCTGGGCAATTGGATCCATCTGCAAAGAGTGAGCCATAGAACACTCCAATTTGACCATTTTAGTTTTCTACATAAAATCCTCAGAGCACTCACATTGCTTGCAGACCAAGCCCGTGCTCCTTAGAAGGACAACCAAGGTTCTCTATGATCTGCTCTCTCTGTCTCCCTTTCAGCCCACCTCTCTCTACTTCCTTTCTTAACACTTAATCTTCCAGCAAACACCACAGCCTAAAAAAGTCCCTCGTTTGTCGCACCCTTTTCCCCTGACCAGCTCCTGACCATGCCTCAAGACCCAGGTCAAGCATCTCCCTTTCCTGGAAGGCTTCCTCACCACCACCGCCTCACACACATGCACAGGCAGCGCTGCCCAAACCTGCCATGACACCACACTGACTTGAAAATTGTATCTGCGAGCTTCCTATTCTACACTGCAGACAGGAATTGTACTGCAATCATCTTTATGTAGCAAGTTCTAGCACAGCCTTTGGCACACACTGCATGCTCAGCCTTGAACGGAAACCGTTCTGATAATCCAAATGAGTGATCAAGAACCAAATCACGTTAATAGAAACAGGAGAAACTAGATGAGTGGAAATTAATAAAACTTCATTGGATGGTATCTTCCCATATTCAATTCTGCCAGGCTATGAATTGAATAGTTGACTGGGGGTTTCCTTTTTTATACTTAAATCACCCTCTAGTTTACAATGTTGCAAAATTATGTAGAATACATACATAACATACATACATAGAAAACTATCCACTCATGGGAGATGTAATTATTATTGGCTTACATACACATTTAGTGCTTCCAGGAGCTGAGCTACATACTTCCTATGCACTGTTTCCTTTAATTCTCACAACAAATCTATGATATAAACCTGGTTTATTGTGCCATGTTCTGGGGGTCAGTGAGGCTTAGAGAAGTTATACTAACTTTCCCAAGCTGTAGCTAGGATCCAAGATCCAAGCCCAGGGTTGTTCTGGCTCCAGAAGCCCATCGTCGTAACTGCTACACTCTCTCTTTTGCCAGCTCTCTTCCTTAACAGCTACACAAAGAAGCAAAATGAAATCAGAAGGCTCCTCTCCGGGGGAGTCATTTCTTGTCAAGTGATTTTTTTTATTTTGATGATGGTAATATCATCACAATATGGGGATATAATCAGGTGTTAAGTAAGGATATTATGAAAGTTTTGCTGCATAAATTCTTTCTCACACACTTAATTGCAGAAAATATGTCAGTTTAGAGCACCCAGGGACACAAAAAGCACTTCTGCCCTGAAGGTTCTGAGATAAAAGAGAACACTTCTTAGAATTCTCTCTTCCTGCTTTTTGTCTCCTTCAGTTTTCCTGAGGCTGTGTCCCACTTACTGGATAAGTAAAAGATTAGATCCAATTAGTTTCATCCTCCCCCAGGCTAACCTCTGCAGTCTGGTTGGCCTCTTTGAGACACCCCTCGGTTTACAGAGGACTATGCTCACAAGACAATTCTGATTTTTCCCCTTCCTTGCCAGGTGACTTTGGAGGTGTCTCTTGACCTCGATGAGCCTCAGTTGCTTTAGCAAGGAATTGAATTAATCAGTGTGACAACACATTATCAGCCAGAAAGTATTAATGGTTATAAGAAAAATGGAAAAGCCACTCACTTCCCAAGCTCCTACCTTGTGGCTGACATTGAGCAGCAAACTGTACAAAAGCAGGTTTTTATCATGCTGAGCAGCCTCTCCCTTGTCTGGTCCCAAGTACCAGTGCTGCATCTGACATAACAAACAGTTCAGCTTATCAGCTCATTCAAGGCAGTGCCGAGAGCCATTCTGTTTGTGACCTGTCCCACATTTCGCGGTTCTTGTACAGTGATCACCTTAACCAACTAGTGAATTCTCTGTCCCAGGTAGCAAATTGCTCTTGTTAAAACTCCCTGGAAATTTCTTCAGCCTTTGCAGAGAAACATGTGTTCCTTAGCTCCTAGTGGACTGCCAGCAAGGAGACCAGAAGCTGACCAAGTGAAGCTTCTCCCTCTCATTCTTCTTCTCTGAGATTTGTGAAGAGTGGTGCTACTGAATTTCAGCTGGGAAAACTCCAAGAGAGCATGCAACATTCCTCGAAGTTCCCTGATAATAAGAATAACCCGAAGTACTTGTAAAAAATACACACACACACAAATTCCCAGCCTATCCCACCCCTACTTAATCTGAAGCTCCTGAGAAGAAATCTGGAAGCTGTATTTTAAATTCTGATAGTGCAAACACCTCTTTATTTTACACATGAAGATTCTGAGCCCCAGACTGAGAGGTAGTAGTTGTTGTGGATGAAAGATGGACCTCACATTCTTATGAAAATTAGCAAGAGAAGCCTGAGTCAGTCTGATAGGATGGAATTGACAATAGGGAGGGGTGAGGTCTGTGGCCAGCTGGAAAGCCTTTTATTAAAAAGGCAGGCACCTCCTCTCAGCTCTACCCAATTGCTGCCAAGCAGAATGTAGACCCATTGTTGCACATTAGCAAATTTTTAAGAGACAATAAATGTCAGGATTGTTCTAAGAAATTTCTCCATGTTTAAATGTTGACGACCAATTCCAAAGAAAAAGTAGTTTTTTTTTCAAACATTGTGTAAACCAAATTTCTCTTGTCTTCCAGTGTCCAACCTTGCATTAAGACTTTGTAAGCCATGGTTTCACCTTTTCCTTGCCTCGCTCATGTTTTAAGTTATTTTTAAGTGTTTTTTTTTTTTTAAATTTCCTAATGAGAAAAGCCTGGCTTGTAGGGCCCTTTGTGGTCTGGTTCATACCACCTTTCCCACACCATCTGTCATTAGAGAACATGGATTCTAGATCTGCCTTGGTTGCTGGATGAATTTGCCACTTACTAATAATATGATTCTGGGCAAATTAATATCTGCATATCAATTTCTTCACCTTTGAAATGGTGATAATAACAGTATCTACTTCTATAGGGTTGTGGTGAGTGCTAAGTTACTATAAGTAAAGTGCTTAGAATAGTGCTCGGCATGTAGCACTACATAAGCGTTGTGGCTGTCCCCAGAAGCTAGTCCCAGACATGTCGAATTCATGACCCCCAGAGCTACAGTTCCCCTTCCTGGAACACCAGCTCTTCATAGTCCCCTGGCAGGTGTCTTCATCCCTCAGGTCTTGCTGATCTGGCAAAGCTTCCCTGCCCCCTAGAACACTTGGGCCTTCAATCTACCCCATCACCACTTCCCACCCAGTATTGCAGGTATGAGGCATCTCCACTACATTGTGTACATCCTTGAAGGCGGAGACCTTGCTATTTCACTTTTTAATATCTTATCGATTTATTTTTAAAGAGGGGAGGAAGGGAGAAGAGAGAGGGAGAGAAACATCAATGTCTGGTTGCCTCTTGAGTGCCCCCTACTGGGAACTTAGCCCACAACCCAGGCATGTGCCCATGTGCCCTCCCAGGGAATCCAACAGACTACCCTTTGGTTTGCAGGCCTGCACTCAATCCCCTGAGCTGCACCAACCAGGGCCTATTTCACTTCTGTAGTCTTGGGACCTGACACAGTTCCAGGTACACAATGGGCTTTCAATAAGTAGTGTTAAAGAAATAAATGTGCTAACTTTGATTTTCTTATCCGATTATAAACTTCTTGAGGACAAGCGCTCCAATAGGCTATACCAGTGTCTTCTCTGTAAGACCTAGCAGACTTATCAATTAAGTACAGATAGTCCCCCACTGACTATGATGCTACTTACAATTTTTCAACTTCATGATAGCAAGAAAGCAATACCCATTCAGTACAAACGATGCTTAGAATTTTGAATTTTGATCTTTTCCTGAGCTAACAATGTGCAATACTCTCTTGTGATGCTGGGCAGCGGTGGCTAGTGCAGCTCCCATCAGCCACGGAATTGTGAGGGGAAACAATGAAAACTCCACACTGTACTACCAAGTATGCCTTTTTGACCTTCGTGGGTTTATTCTGATGTAATCCCATCTAACTTGTGGAGCATTTGTAATTTGTGCTGTTTAGCAAAGGACAGAGCTAGCTTCCGATCAAAGAGTTTCCAGCATTTACTCCATTCCACCCTCTTATGCCATCCAGAGATCTCTCTCTACCCTGTGAACTCCCATAGCAATTCTCTGGGCCTTTCTTATGTTACTAAGCACTTTTTTTTGCTTCAGATTATATCTATTGATGCACATGTCTCATTGCTTTACTAGACTACGAACTCCTTGAGGGCAGAGTATGTGTCTTTTTTGTAGACTGCAAAACAACCAGCATAGTCCCTTGCCCACAGTAAGCATTTATTAAGTATTTCTTGGTGGTCTTCATGAATACACATTTTCACAGTTTCATATATTTAAGGATTGTTGAAAGAAAAAAGATTCAATGCATTGTGTTAAATCATTGAGAGTTTTGTTCATTTTAAGGAAACACTCATCACTGCTTAAAGCCTTTTACCACATATCAAAAAGTAGAATTTAATCCAGATAGTTGAAAATTGAGGAAACAATGGCTTCACAAAGGTTACAGTCAGGCATCTCAAAACATGATTTGGAAATGCTTCCAACTGGCGATACAAAGACAGCTCTTTCCTAGAAATGACTGCTTCTTTCTTTAGTTGGGAAATAATGTGTGTCATATAGATTAGTTAATTTCATTATAGAAGTTTAATTTGCTGAGGGCTTTGGTTAATTGTAAAAAGGAGGAGGCAATGCTGTTTACGACACTGACCTAAGGTGGAAAAAAACAGTATTTCCCACATATAACACACCTAAGACAGATGGGGGGATTTTTGTTCCTGTTGTACCATTTCTACCAACTTTCAATAAGCAGGTTTAATGGCATTTAAAGTGACAACTGAAGAACATTAGCATCAATCTGAGGTAGAAGCTGTCCAAGTAATTAATTGCACACATGTTTGCAATTAGCTCATGTTTCATGATTGAATTTTTCAATGCCATGTTAATTTTATATCACATTCAATCAAAAAAGAATAACAATGAAAACTTGAAAAAACCATAACAATGGCTTTGCATTAATTGCTGAGATTTTATTAAAACGAAACAACCTAAAGAAAGTATGCTATCACTTCTATCTTTAAGCACCACAATTTAAAATAGAGATCATAAACTCCTTTCTTAAAATACACATTATAAGCAACAGACGTTTCTCTGATGCCCTAAAATTTCCCTGTTGCCATCACCTGGGTTTTAGTAATAGACACACTATCCTGAGCACCTATCAATACTTACATTGATAAGTATTTCTAAGTCATTCATTTGGTCAACTAATATTAATTCAACACATACTGCTTGCTGAGAAGTGTGCTAAGCACTGGGGTATAATTATGAAGGAGATATTAGTTCTTCCCTTGATGACGTTGCAGTCTTGTAGGAGAGGCAACAACTCTGCAAGCTGGGTAATTTTATCTCAGCCTTACAGATGAGGAAAAAGGGACGGGGAGGGACTACTACTGGCGGACCCCCATGCTCTTCCCTCCCAGCCACTCTGCTTCTCTCCCATTTTCTTAGTTTAACTCACTCACCTTTGCAGGAGGGTTTTTAATCCGGTAATTGTGGTAAAGAATTGAAAATCCTCACTTTGGTGAGGTTAAACAGTAAAAAAAAAAAAGTACTGTTTAACACTAACTTCCCTCAACCATTTGGTAATATAAGAAACAAATATTAAGTACAAGTTATGTTTTGGATTGGGGACTGGCTTACATGAAATACATGCCTCAACAAAGGCTAAAAAACCACATTTCTCACAGATGTGAAAAAACAAACATAATTGCAAGGTGAAGGGCTCATGGGCCTGTTACTCACAAGCTATGCAGAAACTTGGACCTTTTCATTACTAGTTGGATTGTTTTTCTCCAATTTCCATATTTTCCCTGATTGCATGTAGTCATGACAAGGATGGGAGACAGATGGCAGGGGAGCCATAGAGGATATGGTTTGAGAAGTATGCAAAAATCCTGTGGACTAAACTGTTTTGCCTCAGTAAGCATTTTTGCTTTCTTTGGCTATATCTACAGGAGATTGTTGCAGTTAATTATCAAGGAATTGTTCCAGCTAAAAGATGATTGTTCTGCTGATGCCTTTTCTTTCTTTTGCTCTTTTCTTCCATCTCTCCCATCTAACATAATTTAACCAGACCCTTCAGAACCATTGCAGAAATTTCCAGCTGGAAGGCACATAGCTCTTTAGAGAGAATAAGGGCAACAGAACTCTTTACCAGGCCACTTCCCTGTTTGTTCCCTAAATATGGTTCTGCAAAATGCACAGCTGTGGACTGTTAGTCACTTCCTGATTGGCCTTCTTACCTACAGACTCTGATCCCAGTACCCAGCGTTATCTTCCTAGAACACTGACCACGTCATTACCTAGGTAAAGGCCTCAGCTGGCTGCCCACAGTTTGTAGAAGGAAGCCCAAAAGCCTCAGTGACACAGAATGCCCTTCAGTCTGAGGCTAATCCCCACCTACATTTTCAGCCTTATCTCTCCCTATCTTTGTACACCACAGGCCCACACAGAATCACCCTTTGTTCCCTGAACAGGTTTTGGTCTTTCAGGTCTGCACCCATTTGCACAAACTAGTACCATTGCCAGCTATATCCTTTTACTCTCTCTGGCTGGCAGAATAAAACTCCTGTTTTAAGACCCATATAAAATAATCTAATATTTCTTCTCCCTAACTTCAACCCCAACTCCTCTTATATCACCTTTGTTTTTTGACTTTGCACATAGTATAGAGTAGGGCATCAGTAATAAATAAAAGAATAAATAAAAAATGAAATTATGCCATGTCCAGCCCAAATGTTTGAAAGTGGAAAAACATATATATGCATACACTCAGATACATATCTATATATAGATATATACAATACTATATGAGATCTCAGAAATTTTAATTTTTTTATATTAAAAAACTTTTAAAAAAGTCCAAGTTAAAAAAACACATAAATAATGCAATTATTCCATGAGTTTATTGTACTGTTTCAAAATTTTTATAGCATAAATAACCTTTCATGTCATAAAATAACTTAGTACAATTTATAATAAAACTTTGAGAATTTAACATCTCATCAAAATACAATAAAATATGGTTTTAAAATGATTAACCCTTTCTGCTTTTTTTTTTTACTTGAGGGCTTATAAATCAAAAATAACAAAGCTACTGCCGCACATTTAAACTTTAACAAAGCATATTTGGTTTAATTAAATGTAACTCAGCCATCCTAAATTAATACATAGTTTGTTTTCCTTCCTGCGTGGTTCTTTGTAATATTTGTTCCTTTTGACTGTATTTCTGTTTCAACACAGTTTCCTTCTTCATTTTCACCTCTTTCCACCTGCAAAGTCATCTAACTCCAGGCTCCCAGAGCATGTAGTTGAACTCAGCCCCTTGACATCAGTTTCTGTAATCCTTGCCTCAGTGTAGGGAGTAACTGCTTGAGTAACTACAAAGGTATTTCAAAACTTCAGTGCAACTTGGTTCAGTTATTTTCATTCAGATGCCATCACCGTTCAGGGAGGTTAATCACTGGAACCCACTGATCCATGTAGCGGCTTTCCCGGCAAAAACAAATAAGTTGACTTAAGGCAGGATCCTTCCATTGAGATGAATGTGGATTCTAGGAATAAATTTAGAAAAATAAATTTAGTATTAAAAACCAGTACTTGCTAATTATATTACTAATGAGGGGAAGACACTTGAACATTCTATACTTTGGCTGTGTCATGGAGTCCAGTTACAGCCATAAAAAATAAAATTTTTTCCAGGTAGTTGGGTTTCTGCAAAATCATTAAGGGTAATTCTGTACTAAACTATACTCTGCAAACTCTGAACTAATGCAACCCACTAAGTCATATGTACATGTTTGCATGACAATATTTATTCAGTTTTGCATGATCATATCATTTACAGGTCTGTCCTACCAAACTTGTACTGTGACAGAGACCTGAATCAAACAAGTGAAAAATATTTCCATTCTGTGCTCACAATTCAGTGAGAACTGCTTAGCAGTTCACTAGAATTGCCACCTGTTATCCTCCCAAAAAACAAGAGCAGTACTTTTCAAAAGCAGAAAAATTAGGCTGCCAGTTAACTAGACAAGCCAAAAAGTTGTACAGTGTAAAAGACAAAAAGCTATCACATGTACTCTGCACATTACCTAGCTACCAAAGGTTTTTTATCAGGGGGTTAAAATCTCTATTTATTAAAAAATGCAAGCTTGCAAAGAAAAAATTTCCACTCTATCCTTTTAATGTATTTCTAGGGAATTAATGAGGTCTGTCTCCTACACCATTTCTATTTTTAGCTTTGACTGGCAGAGAATGAAGCTGACTCCTTAATGAGGGTGAGCCAGGAATTTATTTGGCTTTATCTAATCTGCCCTGCTAAAGGAATTAGTCACGGGAGGTAGTTGCAGATGTAGGTAGGGAGTAGCTGGGCTGACAGTGCTGACTCACAAGGATCTCTTCCGCTGCTGGCAGCCTTCAACGTGCTTAGACATGTTCTGTACCAGAGAAAATCCTGATGATGAAACTGGCACATCTCGGCTGAAAGTCCAGCCACACACTCTAATGGGGCAAAGGCAGCCAGGCTCTTTACTCCCACCCATTCCACTGTGCAATCAGGTGATTCTCAGCCCTCGCTCACTGCGTTCCAGGACTCTAACCCCGACCAGCACCAAGTTTCCTTCTCCCTCACCGTCACTAGCACGCAGTGCAAGTCTGGGGGCTGCTCTGCGCCCTCACTCGCCCCGGGGTTCGTGTCCGTCTCCAGGAGCAGGAGTTTGGCCAAACGGCCCGGGTTGCTGACGCGCAGGATGTTGATATCGTTCTCGCAGCAGAATGCCTGGATCAGGGTGAAGTGGATCTGCAGAGCCACATCCCTGTCGTCGTCCTCGTCCGCGGCCAGCAGGCACAGCACCACGTTATCCGGGTCGCTGTGGGCAGTGTGTGGGGTGGGTGAGCGCAGAGGTACCACCAGCCCTCGTGGGCACCCGCAACACCCTCCCGGGTCCCGGGGATCGCTCCTCACCCCCCCTGGGGCAGACCGAAAGCTGCAGAAAAAGGCGCTGCAGGGTGAGGGGCGCCCCGCGTGGGCGACCTCCTGAGTTGGAGTGGGAGGGGGTGGCACGAGGGACACGCGAGGGCCCCACTTACACGTTGAGAAGCTTGGCCGCCTCGTACACCCCGACAGTGATGGTGCGCTGACTCAGGGCTTTGCTCAGCACTTCCTCCAGGGCATCCCCCACCTCCTTGTCCATCCTACACGCCGGCCAGAGCAAGGGGTCGGGTCAGTCCCGGTCCCCCGGGCCATCACCCCGCCCCCCTCCCTGCACCCCGACGCTCCCTCCCGAGTGCGCGAACCACCGCTCACTTCAGCTTTCTGCAACCCTCCCGACACCCTCATCCTCCATAACCCCTCGCACGCCCAGAGGCCGTGCGTCCTGGGAGAAGCCCCGAGAGAACCAATGCCACCCTCTCCCGAGGTCGGGAGCTGGGCGCTGCCACAGGCTGCCTGCCAGCTGCCGGAGCCTCACGGGCGAGGAGGATCGCTTCTACCCTTAGCAAGGGCTCGGAGGGGCTCGGCAGGGTTTGGGGGCGCGTTCTTTCGTCAGCGGACAGGCCTGGGAGGGTCCGCGAGGAAGAAAGGTGGGACGTGCCCTCTGCAAACTTTTACCGATGCACTCACTCCCCCGCAAACCCCCCACTGCCCGGCTGCACCAGGGTGCGCGCAGCAGGCGAGAGTTCAGGGAGAGGCTCCAGCCGATTTACCTTTCGGTCTTTTGCTCGCCAGCCGAGAATTCCTCCAAAGTCATATTGCAACTGCAGGTCCCCCACAGAGAGAGAGCGGCGTGGGGGCTGCTCCTGCCCCCGAGGGCGTCGGGGCGCCTGCTCTGCACTCCCTCACAAGCTCCAGCTGCTCCCGCCGCCACCGCGCGGTCCTCTCCTCTCTCCCGGATCTCTCGCCGGTCACCTCTCAGGCCCCTCGCCTAGCCCGAGCAAAAGCCGCGTCACCAACCGGCGGCTGCCTCGTAGCCACTGAAGGACAAAGGCCCCGCTTACTAGAGTTATCCTGCCAAACCCCAGCCAACCACCTCCCGCCTAATTTACATATGTGCTGCCATTGGGTTATGCAAATCAGCATTGGAGACAATTTGACCCCAGCTCCTGGAACAAGGCTGAAGAGCGGAAGGGGGAGGAGCTGAGCGGAAGCTAGCCTAAGGTGCGGGGGCGGGGCCGGGATAGGGGAGGGCCGGGGCCAAGGCTCGCTGATTAAGCCTGCGGGCCGGGCCCTCAGGGTAGAAGGTGTTTGCTGTGAAGGGGAGTGGGAAGGGGGAGGTTGTCCCTGTGTTGGACTGGAGCAGGCTGCCAAGTGTTTTTTTTGTAGTTGGTGCACAATTTTTGATCATCAGTTAGTGCCTTTTGTTTTTAGGGGTTGCTATTAAAATCTATTTTCAGGGTTAAAGCACCCAAGTCTAGTAATTATTAGTAAGCAGGTTACATAAAAAGAATGTGTCCAGACCTCTGGGGCAAAGTTTACCTTAGAACTGTTGTTTATGAAAGTCTAAGCAAAGCTGCTTACTACTAGTAGTATTATTTCGGTGCCCTGATTTATTTTTGGAAAGTTGAAAGGATTGGAAGCTCAAAAAAGAAAAATCAACAGATTTGTGTTTGGTGGTGGCAGGGAACCAAGTTGGAATATTTTCTGCAGAAAGCAGAAAGGCTTCCCACCTGCCCGGGGTAACGCGAGAAAATTATGTTCAGGAGGAGCTGGTTACCACATGTGTGTATCCTAGCCTGAGAACCCAAGTTTGCCTTTCTCAGAAAGCCTTTCACAAAGTAGGATCCTCCCGCACCCTCCACCAGCTAAGAGGCAAATGTCTGACACCCACACAAGCCACAAGTCTAGATTCAGAATGTTCTCAATATGCCCTAAGCTTCCTTTCATAAAACATGTCACTCACTGCCTTCCATAGAAGGCCCATGATCTCACTATGAATATTGATGTTAGATGCTGAATCATGAAGCTGCAGCTATAAGACTTTGTAGTCATATGCTAAAATTTCACCCTTGAGATAATGGCAACTTGTGGGTGGAAAGTAAGCAGTAGTGACATATTTTTGAAAAGCAAACTTTAATGTATAGACTTTCACTGAATAGGTTGAAAGTTCTTTGTTTTATGAGTTTGTGTATTGAAGGCAAAAACTTGTCTTAAACCTACTGAGGATAGCAGAAGTGGTGAAAATGCCCTCCTATGTTTGCATTCAAAACAGTGCTTGCATTATTAAGGTTACTGTATAGTCAAAGGTCACAGAGGTCATTTTTGCAAAGGTACCTGGGAGTTTTTGCACTCACATTTGTATCATTCTGGACAAAATATTCTCCAGCTCTCTTGGTCTTAACTTAGTGGAAAAGAAAAGTGATAGGTTGCTTTTCTGGCTCATTTATTTGAGCTGCTATTTTTCACATAGCCACTAACTGCACTGTCAGCAAGAGACAATGTTTGAGTAAAGGAATGGTGGTGGCTAATGCATAATTTTACCCAAGGGTGCTTCTGTATCTTGTACATACACCTTAAGTCCTAACATGTAATGTCTTTGTTTTAAAAAATTCTTAAATTTGAAATTTAGGCAAGTGTTGAAGCTCTTTTAGTTTTGCAAACAAAACCTGAATTACACAATCTGGCCTGAGTCATCATTTGGAGATTGTTGAACTATGTTCTGTAGAACTCCAAGGTTCTATCCATGAAGCATTTCTTAGAGGTTCTTTGGGAGAAAGTGTGATTATAGCAAGGTGACAGAGTGAGGGAATTGTGAGTTTCTTGACAGCAAGGATGTGACTTCACCAACTGTCTGTTCTCAGCATCTAGCACAATTTCTGCATTTAGTAGAAGCACAGTCAATATTTATTGAGTTGAGTAGAATCTGGGATTGAAAGATTTCAGAATTGTGACTTCCTGTGCATTGCATGAATTCTAATATATTCCACATTTAACTTTAATTCAAAAAAACACTTGATGTTCTCCTATACGTATACCAAGAACTGTGCAATTCCTGGTTCATTGCCTTTAAAGAGCTTACCATCTAAATGATATGTCCATGTTTGAACTGGATTTTGGAACAGAAATAGTGTGTGCTGTCATCAGCTAGCTATGCTGAATGCCCCACGACTTTAGTCACCTGACCGGAACTCTCGGAGACTAGAACTCCACGTATTGTTTATGGCAATTTGAATGAACCACAGTTTTAATAATGCCTCACCCAACTAATCTGCTATAAAAATGTGACATAAAAGTGGTTTCTAATATAAATCTAGTCCCTCACTCAAAAGCTATACGGCATGCTCTATTTGGCCTCATGTGAAAATGATTTGTTCAAGTGCTGTGGGGTTGTTTTCTGTGAGATAAGGCCAGTCTTCCAATATTCAAAGATATTCATGTCATACTTTCTGACTCAGATAGTTTACATCATTTTGTCTCATTGCTGAGTCTACCTGGAATGTTTCATCAGTGATCATCTGAAAAGCTGGTCCTTGTGACTGGGAGTGGAAGCTGCCTTTTGCTACAGTTAAACTGCAGTTATACATTAGGATGATCAAAGATGATATATTTTATAAATGCTTATGAGTCTTGGGGGAAGTTGGTATCCAATGATAAATCAGAGGAACTTCCCTAGATCAGTATTGTTTATATATATGTGTGTGTGTGTGAATGTATATGTATATATTTAAAATAACTCCAATATGTGACATCATTTTAAAAACCACTCCAAGTAGCTCCTAGTACTTCAACTGCACAAGACTGGAATGGCCTTGTAATGATATTTGTAGTCAAAAGATGCCAATGGTTATATTTGAAAATCAGATGGAAATATTTACTCACACTTGTTACAACTACTTTGGATATTTTCTTCATTTTTAACACACACACACATAGCTGTACTACTGGTTCTATAGCATCGAATAGTAGCTTTTCTCTCTTTAAAAAATTAGTCAATCCTTTAGTATCACAAAGAAATTTGATGCTTACTATGTATTGGATAAGTGTTCACATTAAAGATTAGACTATGACAGATTCATGTACTACCTACCTAAAACTGTATTATATTATATTTTATTGAGAAAAATCATAAGTTTCCTGATATATATTTTGTGTGTAAGTCTGGTGAAGTTAGTTTCTAAAGGCGGGTTCTGAATTTTCCTCATTTTTTTCCCCCAGAGAATATTATTCAGACAAGATTTACTATCACCTAAAAATTTCTTAGGATCAATACTCTATTTGAATTTAACATGTGTTTAGTTTCCTAGACCATTACTGAGCTAGGCAAATTCTAAGATGTTCTCAATGATCTGTAACACCTGTTATTAAGCTCTTTATAATACTCTTTGCTTGAGTGTGAGCAGAACCCATGCCTACTTCTCTGACATTTCTTTTAAAGGTTTTATTTATTTATTTTTAGAGAGGGGTAGACAGGGAGAAAGAGAAGGAGAGAAACATCAATGTGTGGTTACCTCTTGAGCACCCCCTACTGGGGACCTAGATCACAACCCAGGCACGTGCCCTGACTGGGAATTGAACCAGCGACCCTTTGGTTTGCAGGCCAGTGCTCAATCCCCTGAGGCACTCCAGCCAGGAAAGATTACCCTGACCTTTTTTTTTTTTAAAGATTTTATTTATTCCATGCCTACTTCTAATCAAGAGTTGGAAATGATGAAATGATGTTGGGTTATTATACCCACAGTTATATTACATTCTATGGCAAAAGTGAAAGGATTATGCAGATATAAGTAAGGTCTCTCATCAGTTAACTTTGAGTTAAAAAGAGATAATGCTAGGTGGGCCTGACCTAATCAGTTGAGTCCTTTAGAAAAAAAGGGTAGGTCTCTGAAGAAAGACTGGAAGCATCAGATACTCTTTCTCTCCATTGCTGGCTTTCAAGAAGCAAACTTCTAATAATTCTACAGCTGCAAAAAAAAAGAATTTTGCCAACAACACAAGGAAGCTTAGAAATAGGCCTTTCCTGAACCAAGCCTTCCAATGAGTGTGAGCGACACTGATTTTAGCCTTGGGAAACCCTGAGAAGAGAACCCAGCTAAGCCATACCTGGGCTTCTGACCTGCAAAAATTTGTGAGATAATAGGTGAGAGTTGTTTTAAACCACTAAGTTTGTGGTAATGTTTTTGGAACATTAAACACCTAATATAGTCCCCTTAATGCCATTTTGTTGTATGTTTAATGAATCCTTAGTTAAATAAGTCTCTCCTATGAAAATTTTCTTCAGCTATTGCCCTGGCTGATGTGGCTCAGTGGACTGAGCACCGGCCTGACAACCAAAAGGTCACTGGTTCAGTTCCTGGTCAGGGCACGTGCCCGGGTTGCAGGCCAGGTCCCTGGCTAGGGGCGTGTGAGAAGCAATCGATTGATGTGTCTCTCACACATCAATGTTTCTCTCCCTCTCTTTCTGTCTCTCTAAAATAAATTAAAATCTTAAAAAAAATTTTTCCCTAGAGCTATTAATATTTATGGCAGTGGAATCATGGTGTTTCTTTGAGCTTTAGGCTAGCCCCCTGTGTTTCCATCAGCTGTTCACATTTTGCCAGTCATGCAGGGACCAGCCAGTGGGGGTGTCAAAGGAAAAGACTTACTAGGACACTTTTCAAGGATCCCCTCATCCCATTTCCTCCCCTCCCTTGAGTTAAATGTGTGTCAGAAGACTTCTTCATAGTAGGAATGTTCTCTCTGTGAATGTCTCTACTTGGTGAGCTAATCACAGTGAGGAAGATAGGTAGTTTGGTTTGGTAACTGGTCATTGGTAGTTTGTTTTGGTACCTTAAATAGATTTTTAAATTTCTTATCTCTGAAGCAAAAGAGATAATTCTCCCCCCCCCCCCCATGTATTGTAAAGTTTTCTTTTTCCTACTTTTAACAGCTCAGTCCTTGGACTTCTTCTCTATCTGCACTCACTCTCTAGGTGACCTCATCCAGTCTGATGGCCTTAAGTATTTATATGCTGATGACTCCTAAATATATTTCTAATCTGGCCAGTCATCCCTTCTGAAGCTCAGGCTGACTCATCATCTCTGTCCTAATATACAATTAACATCTCAAACATAAAATGACAAAAGTTGACCTCCTTACTGTCCTCCTGTAGGTCAATGGCAGCTCCACTCTTCCCATTGCTCAGTCCCCAAACCATGCCGTCATCCTTGACTTCTTTTCTTCACAACCCACATCCAGTCAATCAGCAAATCCTATCAGTTTACTTTAAACTGTAAAATAAGTCAACCATTTTTGGGGACTGCCACAGCTACCACCACCATCTCCCACGTGGGTAACTGCAACAACTGCTTTTTCTCTGTCTGCTTTTGTCCTTCCTCTTACTCACCTCTGGCAGCCAAAATAATTGTATAAATAGCAATTCAAATCACAGTCAATCAGTCTCTGATCCAAACTTACCAAACTTATCAACAAATATAACCAACAAAAGTAGAATTCAACCAAAATATCTTTCCTTTCTCATATATAAGAGGAGATGACTTTTTTTCACTTGGAGTAAAAGCCAAAGTCCTTACTATGGCTTCAAAGCCCCCACAGAAATCTGTTCACCGTGATGAAAACATTCTAATATTAATGATGGTGATAACTGCACAACTCTATTAATAAATTAAGAGCTATTGAACAAGCCCCGACTAGGAGGCTCAGCTGGATGGAGCATTGTCCTATACCAAAATGTTGCAGGTTCGATTCCTGGCCAGGGCACATCTCTAGGTTGTGGGTTTGATTCCCCCAGTAGGGACACATATATGGGAGGCAACCAATTGATTTTCCTCTCTCACATTGATCTCTCTCTCTCTCTTTCTCCCTCTCCCTCTCTCTAAAATCCATAAACATATCCTCAGGTGAGAATTTAAAAAAAAGAACTATTAAACATTACATGCAGGGTGAATTGTATGGAATGTGAATTATATCTCAATAAAGATGTTATTTAAAAACATTGGATCCTACTGCAATTTTATCTTTTACTACTGTGCCCATGCGTATTCCTCTGTAGCCACACTGGCTTTCATTTATCTCAGGACCTTTGTACTGACTGTATGCCCAGAATATTCTTTCTCTTGATAACCACGTTGTTCACTCCCTTCAGATTTCCTTCTCAGGGAGGCCTGCTCTGCACACTCTGCTCAGGCCTTCCTCCTGGCATCGCAGAGTCTCTGAACCTTGTTCTCCGGCTCTAAGCAAATTGTAGCACTGATCACTTTCTAACGTAATTTACTTACATGTTATCTATTATCTGGCTCCCCTCTCCTACCCACTCTATTCCCCAAGTATAAGTTTAATGGAATATAATTTATTTTGTTCCCTGGTTGACCCCAAATGGTTAGAATAGCGGCTTGCACAGAGTGGACCCTCCGTAAATATTTATTAAACTAGGTATTGTTGAAAAAATAAGTAATACAGATTTCAAGATAAAATTAATCAACTAAAATATAAGGCTATAAATCTCTGGTCTTATACATATTAGAAAGGAAGATGTCCTGATTGAATCCTACATTTTTATTTTATTTTATTTTATTTTATTTTATTTTATTTTATTTTATTTTATTTTATTTTATTTTATTTTATTTTATTTTATTTTATTTTATTTCTAGAGAGAGGTGAAGGGAGGGAGACAGAAAGGGAGAGAAACGTCAATGTGGGAGAGAAACATTGGTCTGTTGCCTTTCATACTCCTCCAGCCGGGGAACCTGCCCGCAACCCAGGCATGCTCCCTGACAGGGAATCGAACCAGTGATGTTTCACTTTGCAGTACAGCACCCAAACAACGGAGCCACACCAGTCAAGATGAATCCTACTTTTGTTGGTTGTATTTTTTTATAAGGGTGCACAGAGGTTTGTGCACCCTTATCTGCATTTTAAATTCTGTTTCATATTCCCTCTGCCCCTACCCCCAATGATTTAAAACATTTTTTTCCAAGAGCTGTAAAGAAGCCCATTTTATAAACTAAGGATTTGTGATCTCAATCAGTTTGTACTGTATACACATATAAAACCCAATAGGTCAAAAGGTGCTTAACGCCAAACTTCAAGGCTTGCTCTTCCAATGTAGCATAACAGCTTCTAATGATGAGGAAAACAACCTTGAAAGGCTTTATGAAGGTGAGTTTTGAAGTGAGATATTTAAAAGAGCAAACATGGGCTGTTTTGTTATGACAACGAAACACAAATGCAGATGAAATTAAAGAAATTGAGAACTACCTAGAAGACTGCAAACAAAAGAAATAAGGGGTAAAGGAAAATAAGAGCATTCTTTACTACTACTTGAACTTTTACCTCTTTCTCTGGCTTTAGTGCTTGTAAGCATTTAATTTCTATTCACTGGAACTTTCTGTCAGTAGAGCTCATACTCTGGAATCACACATAGGGTCTGTTCTGTGAATAGCATTCAATCTTACATTTCTCTTTAGTCCTCCTTTATTTTGGCCAGAAGATTTCAGTCTCAAGGTCTGCAAGATAATTATTAAAACAAAATGAATTACGATGAAATCCTATAAGACTGTGATCTTTTGAAGAGAGTCTAGGACAGTCTTTTGAAACCCTCATTTCTGGATGGTTTGTCTTGGAGGTTGTCTTACTACTCTGTCTGGCTACTGTTTGACTTTATGTTGGAAAGGTCCAAAGTAGCCTCATTTTTAGTGACCAAAGAATGCAGCGAGCAGACTGTTATCTGGCTGTCCATTATGAACACTTTACTCCTGTGCTTCATGGACCATATCAGTATGTGGCAAAGTGATGGATTGTGTTTAACATTTTGTCGTTGACCTATAAGGATTTTTGCCATATGTTCTAGCTCATCCCCTTAAAATATAGAAGGGGGAGAGCCCATTAGCATCACTGGCCCTTAAGCAGAAATGTGTCAAGGATTTTGCTTTTTCAGCTGGAACATCACCCTTGTCAAGTCATCCATCCTTATTTTAAGAAAGCGTCACCATTGAATACAAGAAAGACTGTTTATAGATTCATTTGATTGTTTATATTTTATGTCTGTCTTTTAAAGAAGTTTTGAATTGACGTAAAATAAGGATCTATGTGGCTACTTTGCAAGCACAGCTAACATGATAAATCTAATTTGATGTCTTTCCAAGAAGGTGACTTGAATGATGCATAATCTGAGGCAGTAATACCCTCTTCCCTCAGTTTCCCTGCTTATCAAACATTTTTTAATTTTTTTGAAAAGCACTCCATCTCTTCAAAAGAAATAGTAGTGTAATGCCCACATACAGATGGATAAAAGCAAAAGTGTTCTGGCTGAAGCAGCCAAATGGGAGGGGGGCTGAAGGACAGAGGTCCGTGGGCTGAGGTCTCTTCTCAGCCCCTTCTCCCAGCTCAGCCCATGGTCTCTGAGACATACAGTGATCATAGCTGGAAACTGAAAAGTTTGTTCTTTAAAACCCTTCTAGCTCTAGCATTTTTTTGCTTAATAATTCTGTTCTAACAATTATTTTGTAATTTTCAGCAGCCACTGAAACACTTCTGATATTTCACTTTATCACAAAAGAGTTATTTTTCTGGGCCTTACAATTTATTCACCAGATAATCTACCTATAGAATTAAAAAACACATTTATATTCTCCTGCTATGACACCAATTTCCAAAAATTTCAATTCATTGTATAGGTTAGTCGAGATCATGTTACAATATGCCTTATTAACCTTAATATATTGTCTGGCTACCAAATTCCACGGAGTCTGATATGACACTGTCTTAATAAACAGGTCGCACCTGGGAGCCAGGGGAACTCTCCTCTCTGAAAAGAAGCAGCTACAACAGATGGTAAAACGACTGAAAACCAGGTGGAGTCTTTGTTTAATGACCATCTGACTTAAGTTTGGTTAATTTGGCATGTCTCTCATTATCCCTGGCAACTGGACCTTCTATTATTTTATTTTATAAGTTTATGTCTTTTACATGAACTATCAAAACAGGTCCATCTGTGATCCTGAAGCTATTCTCGCCTTCAATTGAGCCACAATGTAAATCCTTGTTTTTTTCGGTTGTAGCTGCGAGAAGTCCTTAAATATGGGGCTTTGGCAGGACTCTGCAGTTTGCTTTTTCTCAGGTTACTTCTTATTAACTGTAACATGAATATTTCCCCTCACCTTTTTGCTTAGTTTTTATTAATAGAATGAGCTTCCTTTTCATCTAAAACACTTGTTAGCATGGTTTCCAAGAATCTGAGATATCAAAATTTCAACCTCTGTGCACTCGTTTAGAAGAATTTCTGCTCAAATCTCATTAAGACGTTTCAGGAAAATTTAAACTAGACTTGTGATTTATTCATAAAAGCAGCTAATTTGTTAAATGCTTATCATATGCTTGGCACTATAATAAATTCTTGTTTATAAGACATCATTTGGCTCACAGCCATCTTTGAAGTTGATACTCTTATCTTCATTTTCCTGTTGAAGAAGCTGTGGACGATTGGAAAGGTTAAGCTGTTACTAGCTCAAAGGACCCACATTTAAGTAGCAGAGCCAGGGTGAAAACACATCTGTGAGACTCTAGACCTCATTTTCTTAGCCATGGCTTATCTGCTTCTGGAACAGCTGTAGTTCATCCAGCATCAGAGAAGAGTACTGAGAATGCAGACTCTGCAGTCAGGCTTGGGTAAGTCACCTAACCGCTTTTGTTTCTTTCTTGAGTAGTAATAGTACCTGTCTCCTAAGTTTATTGTGACAATTAGATGAGATAATATATGTACAGCACTTACAGTGTGGTGCATAGAGCACCGTAAAGGTCAATTATATAACACCCATTTTCCCATTCCCACTCTAATTTTCTTGGTTCTTAAATCCTTCATCAAGTCAAATATTGTATTTCCATTGTCTCTAAATTTGGGGTATCGTTGCTGATGGTAAAGTACTAGACTTCCCTATTTCTACCTAATGCTATAAAAAAATTCCACTGACTTTTAATAGAGCCACAGAAGAAGCCAATCTATGTGTTTCCTCTCTAACTACCAAGCTTCCCTGTTTGTGCACTTTAGATCTTTATGTTGTTTTTATAGCCTGCGTGCAAAGGAAAGGGCTTGATGTTATTCAGATCCTTCTCGTGTGTGTGTTTAATACAAACAATGAGTTTCTCCAACTGTAGAATGGCCTTACATTTCTTTTATCCTCTGAGAGCTTCCTGTATTTGTGAAGTCCTTTCAAATCAGCAACTGCAGCCTCAACATCTGGACCCTCCCTACTGTAGGGAACATAAATTAACTGGTAGCGTCCTGTAAATGTTATGGGCAGGCGCTCTGGGAGTACACAGAGGCGGGCCAGGGTTCTTTCAGTATCTAGCAGCTGGTCCCGATGTAGTGCCTCAGAATTGGTTTTAGCTGACGTCAGATAACGCTGATGTGCACCAGATTGGCTTGTAGTACCAGGAAAGCCGATCCCTCCCACTTCCCCTACTGCCCCTTGTGCTTGCCAGAATGCTGGAGACCATTATGAACTCACAGTTGTCATTTGATCTCCGTCTGGCTGCTGTCACTAAAGCTGCCTTTTATCACTTGCCAAAAAGTGTAAAGCTGAAGACACTCCTCCTCACAGATCTTTGCTTCTGGCCCTTACTCTTCTAATTTTCTGAGTAGTTTCAAATAATTCTCCTTCTGTCTGAGTCTATGTACTACCATCAGGAAAGTTAACAAAGGACCCACTGGAATATTTACCCACGTGTCTTCTTGGTGAACTACATTTAGCAATAGATTTTTAGGAAGTGTTAGAGGTGGACTGTGGTTTTGTTGACTTCAAATATTATGTCTTCAGTTTAATGTGGTTTAAATTTCCAACAAAAATGTGAGACTTGTGTGTCTGATCTCATGCTGTGGTAAATTTTATGGAGCTGTTGATCACAGGAGTCAACCCATACAATTATATGAGTCCCTGTGTGAATTAGAATCTATACAAATTAAACAATAAATATAAGGATATCATGCCATAAATTGGATTTTATAACACCTTAATAACCTGAGGAGGTCAGAATGAATTCTAAGATGATGTTGAGTGTACTTAGTCACTAGAATATTTTTAAAGCTGATTATAAA
Source organism: Artibeus jamaicensis (assembly GCF_021234435.1). Classification (NCBI taxonomy): domain Eukaryota; kingdom Metazoa; phylum Chordata; class Mammalia; order Chiroptera; family Phyllostomidae; genus Artibeus; species Artibeus jamaicensis. The sequence goes on along the minus strand of NW_026522025.1, from coordinate 16,162,739 downwards.
TTTGGTGTCAGCTTAAAGATTTGCTGTTAGTGATTATTCAGTTTAGCAATTATAGCACCACAGCCTAAAATTTGTTCTCAGTCAAGAAACCTCTTTGGAGATGGCATTTCACATTTAATAAGTGTTGTTGATAGTGATGATGATGAAATATCATAGGCTATAAAAAATTTGAAACAAATTTAGAACCCTGACTTTTACTTAGTTTAATAAATAATCTAAGTAGTAATTATAAAGAACCTTTTATGTATTCTTTTAGTATACTGGTTATCAAAAAGAGCAACTTAGGAGGAACTATATTCTATATGAATCAATATTGTGTGTTTGTGTATAAAAATGAAGTAATTTAGAAGGATGTACTTCACAATGTAAACTGTTTCTCTTTGAGTGATGACGTTGCATGTCATTTGGGGTTTCTTATTTTTGCTTACTTTTATTTGATAAATAAGAAAATTATTTTCATATAATATGCATGTGTTCCTTTTTTAATGTAGTATTGTTAAGAGGTAAAATATACCTCAGTGAAAGACACAGATTATAAGTGTACAGTCTGATGAGTCTCTTTAAAGATTTTATTTATTTATTTTTAGAGAGGGGGGAGAGTGTGAGGAAGAGAAGGAGAGAAACATCAATGTGTGGTTGCTTCTCGCATGCCCCCCATTGGGGACCTGGCCTTCAACCCAGGCATGTGCCCTGAGTGGGAATTGAATCAGTGACCCTTTGGTTCTCAGGCCAGTGCTCGATCCACTGAGCCACACCAGCCAGGGAACAATCTGATGAGTTTTGACAAATGTATAGACTCATATAACCCAAACAATATATCAAGTTCAATGAAGATGTAACCTCAATATGATCTCATCTATAAGGGGAACCTAATCAACAAAACAAACAAGTGAGTAAAATAGAACCAGAGACATAGAAGTAGAGAACAAACCGACAGTGACCACAGGGGAGGGGAGAGGGGGATAATGAGGAAAAGAAGGGGAAGGGTCAAGTCAAGGAACATGTATAAAGGACCCATGGACAAAGAAAACAGGGGAAGGATTGAAAGTGGAGGGTGGGAAGTGGGTAGGACAGGGGAGAGTAATGGGGGGGAAATGGGGACAACTATAACTGAACAACAATACAAAAAATGTTATAGAACTAAAGCTACAATCTCTCAGCAAGTGTGTATATCTATAATTAAGAAAAACCTTTACCTCTCAAAATGTGTTTGATGTTTTCTTGCCTCTAGAAGATATAAATAAATTAAATTATGAAGTAAAGAAAAAGATGTAACTTCAATAATGATATAATCCCAGGCAAGATATGTAACAGTTAGGAAGCTCCCTTACACCCTTCCAGTCCATCCTCCCATACCATAAGCAACCACTGTTCTGATTTCTATCATCAAAAATGAGTAAGTCACTTTTTAACTAAAAAACACAGCACAGTTTTTTTTAAAGAAATTTCTGTGTAGACTGGGCTAGGAACCAAAAAAAAAACAAAAACCCAAAAACCCAACAAGTTGAAGTAGTTCCCTGCATTAAAGTATTTTACCTTGTCAGTGAGAAGATGAGAAAAATAATAGCACTTAGGAGAGAATATTTAAGAGCTAAATCATATAGCTCAAGAAAACTCAGAGAAGAGCAAGACAATCACATAGGTTTTGTAAGATCTCAGATCCATTATTTCATTCCAGTAGAAAAAGGGGAAAAGTAAGAAAAGGGGAAAAAGAGGAAAAAAACAAAAGAAAATGGGGGAAGGCTACTAGAATGTAAGTTCTAAGAGGTCAGGGACTGTGTTTATTTTGTTCACTGTATCCTCAGCGCTTTACCCATTACCTGGCAGGAGTACTGACTCAATAAATACTTGTGGATTGAGTAAGTAGATACTATTATTCAGTTACTCAGTCAACAAAGATTCATCCACTCTTTCAACAAATATTTATTGTCCTTTTACTGTGTGATTCAGATTATGTTAAATCCTAGAGATAGAATGGTAGACAATGGTCCCTAAAAATGATAGACGTAGTCCCTAACCTCATGAAATTTACAATATGTCTTGTCAGGAAGACTGATATTCAGTGTTTTAGAAGCAAGCAGAATGGCATTAGTAAGGAAAGAAAGAGGAAGGAGCTTAGTGAGCCTGAGGAAGGGAGAGAAGGCCAGTGCAATGAAGGGGTGCAGAAGGGGTGCAGAAGCAAGAGAAGGGGCTGCTGCGTCAGTCAAGGACCGGATGATGCAGATGGGACCTTACTGGTTGTCAGTAAGGGATTTGGGATTTTATCCCAAGCCACTGAAGGATGTTCAGAAGAGGAAGGATACAATCAATTTTGTGTTTTTAAAATAACTTTCTGGCCTGCGGACAGAGAGAAAATGGTTTTGGACAAAGGCATTGGTAGACACAGGAAGACTAGTCAAGAGACTGGTATGATAAGGGGCAGTTGAGGACCTTGGAGAGGACCACAGGGAGAAAATTCAAATTCAGAAGTAGAAGTGAGCCTTGGCAAATGATTGACTATGATGAATACATGAGTAGAGGTATCAACAGTGACTCTAGGTCCTGGCATAAGAGTGGGACCACTTCATTTTGTTCTCATTATTATGCAAAAGAAGCTAAGCTCATAGATTGACCCTGCTGAGGGTCATATCACTGTTGGGCAGAGTTCAAACCATGGACCTATAATGTGTCCATTGCATACCTAAGGTGCAAAGGTGGTGATTCGGAATGGCTGGTATAGGACAAAATCGTGATGGTGGAAGGCCCTTTATGCTTACCAGCTGTTCTGTTAGGTATCTTTTCTTGCTGATGCCCATGCTCCTTCCTTTCTTTGTTTTACAATGGATGCCAAAAAGAAAAAGAAAAGAAAAAACTGGACCCTCTAACACTATATACAAAAATAAACTCAAAATAGATTGAAGACTATAATGTAAGACCTGAAATCATAAAACTTCCAGAAGAAAACATAGGCAGTAAGCTCTTTGACATCAATCTCAGTATTATTCTTTTGGACATGTTTCCCTGGGCAGTGGCAATAAAAGCAAAAATAGATAAATGGGACTACATCAAAATAAAAGGCTTTTACACAGCAAAGGAAACCATCAACAAAATAAAAACATATATCCTATAAGGTTTTAATATCCAAAAAATATAAAGAAATCATACATTCAATATCAAAAAACAAAACAATGATTTAAAATGGGCAGAATACCTGAAATAGACACTTCTCTAAAGAAGACATACAGATGGCCAACAGACATATGAAAAGAGGCTCAACACTAATTACCAGGGCTATGCAAATTAAAACCACACTGATATATCATCTCATGCCTGTCAAAATTGCTATTATAAACAAGTCAACAAAAAAAATAAGTGTTAGCAAGGATGTGGAGAAAAGGGAACCCTTGTGCATTATTGGTGGGAATGTAAATTGATATGGCAACTATGGAATATAATATAGAGTTTCTTCTAAAAATTGAAAATAGAATTACCATACAACATAGCAATTTCACTTCTGAGTATTTATCTGAGGAAAATAAAACCACTAATTTGAAAAGATTTATGCACCTTCATGTTCATTGCAGCATTGTTTACAAAAGGCAAGATATGGAAACAACCTAGGTGTCCATCAGTAGATGAATGGATAAAGAAGATGTGGTATACATATGTACACAAACAATGGAACATTACCCAGCAATATAAGAGAATGAAATCTTGCCATTTGTGACAACATGGATGGAACTAGAGTGTATTATGTTCAATGAAATAAGCCAGACAGGGAAAGACAAGTATCGTATGATTTCATTTCTATGTGGAATCTAAAAAAAACAAAACAAGCAAGCAAACAAAACAGAAATAGACTCCTAGGGTGAGAGAAAACAAACTGATGATTACCAGAGGGGAGGAGGTTGAGGAGAGGTAAAATTGTAAAGGGGAATAAGAGATACAAACTTCAGTTATAAAATAAATAAGTCATGGGACTATAATATACACCACAGGGAGTGAATTCAATAATATCATAATAACTTTGCATGGTGACAGATGGGTACTAGATTTATCATGGTGATCACATTGTGAGGTATATAAATGTCAAATCACTGTGTTGTACACCTAAAACTAATATAATATTTTATGTCAACTATACTTTAATTAAAAAAAAACAATATATGTGTTTATCCAAATTAGTTAATAATGGCCCAGCACTCGCTCATTTATTTAGTCATGCATGGTTAGGCACCTACTATGTGCAAGAGCATGCACCAGGAACTCAGTCCAGAGTGATGGACATGACAGAGTTTCAGTGGAGCTCACATTCTGTTGAAGAAAATGCACCTAAAACAACTAATTACAAAATTAATCTGTCAATTATAATTGTGGTAAGTTCTACAAAGAATCAACTGCAAGTTTACTAGGAAGATTTATAGGAGGGAGAACTGATAAATTGGGAGGTCAGGGAGTTGGAGGAGACTTCTGAGGAAACTACTACTACACACTGAACATAGAGGCAAAAACAGTTCCTGGGAAGGAAAGAGGAGAGCTGCCCGGCCGTTTGGGAGAGAAAGGTTCTGAGTTTCCCAGTGCTGGCGGCACTGTCTCAGAGCATGACCTTTGGTGACATGTTGGTCTGAAGCTGGAATCTTTAAGGATCTTCCCACCCAGTTACACCCAAAGGGAAGACACCCACTAGGCATCCTCAGAGCCAATGAATTGAAGTTGGAAGAGAGTACAAAGGTATAAAAATATCACTTAATTTTCCTCACCAAAGACACATACATGTGACTCAGGAAACTCACTTTACAGAAGGTCTACTTGGGGACAACTGTTTTACATATCTGTGAACTCACTCAATCTTCCACTAATCTTGCAAGGCAGATATAAACCCTCACACCCTGGGTAGCTAAGGGTGAGAGAGATTAAATAAACAGCCCAAGATCGCCCCTGTACCAACCTTTGTCCCATGAAAGCCCATGAACTTTCAGTAACACCATGTTGCCTGGTTGTTAGTGAATGGTTTAAAAACTGCTGTCCTCCCTAGGAGCACTTAGAAAGTTTAAAAAAATTTTTTTTTCTAAAGTGACAGGGAACCCGAGAACTAGAGAGTAAATCCAAGTACAATCTGTAATTTTTCTATTAAAAAAAATTGTTACTTAAACCCTGGCCAGGTTGCTCAGTCGGTTATAGTGACATCCCAATACGCCAAAGTTGTGGGTTTGATTCCTAGTCAGGGCACATACAGGAGTCAACCAATGAGTGTATAAATAAATGGAACAACAGATCTATGTTTCTCTCCCTTAAGTCAATAAAAAATACAAATATTGTTACTTAACAAAAATAACTATGACTAATGAGCAGGTTCATGCTTTGACTATTTAAATTTGTGTATTTTGATATTTTAGTTCCCTACATTCTATTGGCAAAGGGGTGAAAGGAAAGTCATTACGGTTAGAAAAATGTTTACAAGTGAGCTGAACCTTGAAAAACTGAATGGAAGAATCCACCATCAGAGTGATAAGGAGAAATAATTTAGTTCTGTGAACCATTGTCAGCTTCCCAAAGTCCCAGGATGAAACTAATATTGCTGTTTTTACATTGAACTTCCACTTCCAAAGCACCAATGTATAACTTAATTTTACTCTTATTATATCGGAGGTCACATGCAAATAGTTCCAGAAAACCAGACAACTCAGGAAGATTCTCAAGAACAGTTTGGCAGTTGAGAAATCACATCAGAAGTGTTTAAGTTTTTTTTTTTCCCTGTTTCATGGGAAAACTCAAGTGACCCAAAAAGCCATGGTTGTTTGGAAGGAAATCAAGAAAAATTAGACTCTTCATGTGCTACTTTGCTTGTGGGAATTGCAGAAGGAGAAACCATACAAGGACTTTATTTCTTGCAGTCTTGTGCATTGACCTTCTCCAGGACTGCAGGTGTCCCTGATATAAATGATGCTAAATAATTATATACATTAATTTTATAGCACTGCTTCCAATTGGTCTGCAGGCCTAAACAAAATGGTGACATGTTCTCCTGAACCCCACTGTGTGAGCCTTCTTGCAGGCTCCTTATGCACACAGAGTGTAAACTCTTGCAAGCTGTGCCTGCTGCTCATTTGTCAGGTCTACTAGTTTCAGACTTCCCCACTGAACAGGCTGGATTCAAGATGTGAGCCTCTCTGGCCAGTGTAATTGCTATGGCTGCTCTGCTTTCCTCTTGTAACCTCCATTGACTCCTGGCGTCCCGGAAGAATCATTTTACAAACAATCCAACCAGGTTGCAAAGTCCAGGCTATTGAGCATGGCATATAATCGGACCTCTGCTGCCCTCACTAGTGTCATTTTCTGCCTCTTAAAGTACTTTTGCCCCAGGTACTTCTTGTTCCACCAGTGATGAAGCATGTGTGGTGCCTGGTCTGGCTTTACGGGCATGCAGCCTGTGCCTTTGCAAAGGGCCCTGCACCTAAAAGGGCCATTTGATTCAATGCTCTGCTATAACTGTGTTGAAATTCTTAATAAGTTATCAACAAGAGGCCCTGCGTTTCCATTTTACTCTTGGCTCTGCAAATTATGTAGCTGGTCCTGGTGTCCAAACATCATGTTGCTTCCTTCCTCTGTATCTTGCATATAGTCTCTCTCTGCCTAGCATATCTTTCCCTTCAGCTCCATCTCATGTGGTCTTAGTCTTTCAGGCCTAATTTGAATACTATTTCTTTAGTGAAACCTTCCCTGAACATTTGTCTTCTACCCCCAACTATGTTAATCACACCTCTCCTGTGCTATCCTTTTATATTGCTCAAACGTATATTATAGTCCTTCCACGATACATACTAATTAGTCACTCACCTGCCTGTCTCCCTCTAATAACCTTTGATCTCCTTGAGGACAGGATCTATGCAGGGACCAGGCAATAGGTATAATGGTTAGGAACTCTGGAACCAGACTATCTGGCTGGGTGTGATCCTAGAAAAGTCACCGGGCTTCTTTGTGTCTTAGTTTCCTCATTATTAAAAGGAAGATAATCACAGAGTTGACCTTGAAGGGTTGTTGTGAGATCTGAATAACATGATCTATGTTTTAAAGTGCTTGGAACAGGGCCTCAGTATTTATTGAGCACACAGTAAGTGCTCAATAAATATTTCTCATCCTCATACATTATTCTCTTTTGTGTTCCTGAAACCTAATACAGTGGCTAGAACATTTGTTTTTGAACATTTATTGAATACCTACTGCACATCAGACTTTGTGCCTGAGATACAAAGTGAAATAAAACACGGCCCCTGCTCTCAAAGAATTAACTTTAGTCAGGGAGAGAGGTAAGCAATTAACAATCATGGTGCAGCTGATAAAATACTAAGTGCAAGTTATTTTGTGAACATAGAATAAAGGTGTCTGGAACAGTCTGAGGAGGTGAAACCCAATCTGAATTGTGCAGAATTAGCAGGAGTTAGCCACACATGGGAAAGGAGGAAGATTATTCTACAGAAAAGGAACAGCATAGGAAAAAGCACATAGGTGTGAAAATGTATGACACTTTATGCGACTAAAGCAGATGGTGTTTGATGATATTTAGGGGGACTAGAGAAATAGATTGGTAGGACTAGCAAATAGATATTAACTCTGGTCTATTGGTGATGCCTGCCTGGAACATTGCATTGAAAGGGTTTCTGAAGACATGACCAGTCTCAGTGGGAAAGAGTGATGGGATACATTAGTTGCATTTATCATGGGATGAGAAGAGGGGAGTGGGAGCCTGCATGTCACATATCCGCCATTATTGATAGATTATGTAGGGTCTCATATGCTATATTGGGAGGTTGGATTTTATCCTGAAAACTATAGGGAATAATTGAACGTTTCTAAGTACGGGAGTGACACGATCAGATTACATAACAGGCATCCCATAAATGCTTGTTAGATTGAACTAACTATGAGCCCCACTTCACCTATTAATGATTTAGTGTGTCAAATGCACCCACATGATCTGAACCCAGCAAATGAAACATGCATAGTTGAGCCTGTCATGCTCAGAGCACGGTGCTAAGTGCTGAAAGCATTAGAGCAGCATCTAAAGGTGCTTAACATGCTCCCATGGTGTCATTTACACAGTAAAATAGTCTGATTGGCACTGCAGTTTCAAACCCAAGATTAAAGTGGTATTAATAATTTATGCAGCTATAATATTTCATGCTATGAGCTGGACATATCTCAAAAGAAAGACTTCCAGGGGGCTTTTTGAATCTTGCACTATCCTGCTGATTACAAATCAGGCAGTAAGAAATTGATTGGAAAAAACAGACTGTAATGTTTTCAAATATAAATAAATCAATATGTTTTTATAAATATTTCTAATAGGTATTTCATTTGTAACTAGGTACAGACAGCTTTGAGATTTGGGTTATTTAAAAAAATACCCAGACTTATTATTCTTATTAAGAAAATAAATTAAAATCCTATAAAATTGTCATTTGTTATTGCAGTTATTATGTTTTCACTGTGACTGGTTTAAAAAAATCTCATGAGAAGCTGTGCTTCTGAAAGAATACACAAGGGAAGGTTGTATTCTACAGATTCAGTATAATAGCCAGAGGCACAGATTTCTATTGATTTTTTCCTTGATTACAAAGGGATTTTAGAAAGCATAAAACAATGCAAGCAATATAGCAAGGAAAATTAATTTAAAATAACTACAAACATTGGGGCAGAAGGAAGTTGAATGTAAGGAAACCCAGTGGAGTTCACATGTGGGATTTGTGCACAACACATGAGAAAGCATATGTATCTCAAGACACTCCAGCCAAGGAACACTGGAGTTCTTTTCATGTGCCAAGAAGAAAACTGAAGTGAATGACATTTCTGATTTAATTATTATAAGTAAAAAGACTAAAAGCAGATTTTTCAGATGCTGCCTAGAAGTGGTTAAAAGAATCCGTGAAGATACTGAGATGAATTAAAATGTGCATCACACTGACCAGCCCTTTCACTCTTTCTGACGTGTCTGTTTCGTCTTTGCAGCTTCTGGCATTTCCTCCCTTGGACTTCCTATTGTTCTAGAGGCTGACAATGGTCACAGATCAGGATGGAAAAGTTTTGTCTTTGTGAAAATATTCTTGTTTGCAGTGATTTCAGAGGTTAAGAGTAAGAGGAAAGGATCGGGGCTGCAAACAGCTTGAACAGAATGGGATGTCTATATTAACTAATTTTTAGCACGGATTCTAATATACCACTGATACTGGATAATTGTGAGTTGAGAGAAAAAAAATAAAGCTTCACAGAATTTACTAACCCTTACAAAAACATGTAGCCACTAGAGATTTATGCCTCTGTTGGACCTTTATGATAGCTTCCATAACTTAATTCTTAAGTTATATGGTCACCTTACATGGACATTTAGTTCTAAAAGTATCTAGGCTACGATGCAGCTCTAGAGAAGAAGGCAATGCTAGAAAGACAAGGCATGGAAGTCAAAGAAAAATCAAAGACAGGGCACACAGAGACTCTTCCTCCTTCGCTGCTCAATTATTTGCTGTTTCCTTTATTCATGCTTTTGTGAAAACAGGAAGACCTCCAGGGCCTCAGAAAAGACACTCCTACCCAGCTGTCCTTTATTCTCAGAAAAGTTTTCTGTTTTTTGTCTTTTTAAAGCTTCCTTTTATCAAGACTAGAACATTAAGAGCTTTGGGAAGTAAAGAGGAGATTGCTTATCATCATCATCATCATCATTATTTTGTAACTACTTTGTGCCAAGTGCTTTGCTAGGCAATTTAGCAGATATTATATTATTAAAATTTCATAGAAATTTTGATAGGCAGGTATATTCTTACTTTATAAATGAAGAAAGAACTCACAAAAATATCTAGCTTCAAGAATCACAAATAGTGGGATGGAGCTAGGATTCAACCACATGTCTACCCAACTTCTTTCCACTTTAGTGTCCAAGATAGGTCCTTCCACTCTCAAAACTTTCTCAGGAACTTTCTTGTTTTAATTGTTGATCAAGATCCTCTATGCTCCACCATTATGAGGCACAGTAATTTTTCCCTGGGATGGGCATTAATATTGTTTATATTCCTGTAAAGATTTTATTTATTTACTTTTTTAGAGAGAGGGGAAGGGAGTGAGAAAAAGAGGGAAAGAAACTTGGATGTGAGAGAGAAACATTATTTGGTTGCCTCTGGTATGTATTTGGTTGCCTCTCACATGCACCCCATCCAGTATCCAACCTGCAACCAGGCCCGTGTGCTGACCAGGAATCGAGCCAGCAACCTTTCGGTTTGCAGGTCAGCACTCAATCCACTGAGACACACCAGCCAGGGCAAGATGAATGTTATAAACATTATTTTGAATGGAGAAAACAAGTCATTAATGAACGACTTAACAGGATTATTTACTATGTATTTAAAATTATCTTAGACTACCCCAAATTTTTAAATATTTTATTTTTGTGAATACATAATATATTGTAAAATGTTGGGGTTTTTTTTGGTATTTTTGTTTTTTTGGTAAAAGCATTTTTTAAAAGGAAGGGAATTTAAACTTCTGTTTCTGGCCAATATGTTAGACTGGAGAGTAAATTTATAATTCTGCCTTAAGAGCAAGGAAACTAGGAAATTATATGAAACAATGGTTTTCAGAATTGAATGGCAAGAATGCAGGATTGTGATACCTCAATGGAGGACAAGCAAAAGCAAACAAGATGAGCTGGGATGGCACCATCTTGCCTGCTGGTAGGAATTTCCAGGTGGTAGAGCAGAAAGGTGAAACCCAGAGTCCACTGGTCTGCTGAGCAGCGGAAACAGATTGGAATTAGGGGAGAGCAGGCAGCCACAATTTGCTGGGCAGTGTGCCATGGAGGAGGGAGCTGTAGAGAATGGGAACTCCAGAAATCTGCAGAGGGATCACCGTAATGTTGGTTGGCTGAGTACTTACCTGTGCTTGACGAGACCAGCTTACCTGAAGTCAGTGAAAGACGTATAAGAAAGGAATACAGAGCAGCTCCTGGACTTCACAAAACACTGGGAGGAATACTAGTGTTAAACAGTAGTGGCGCTTCATAAGGAATTTGATCCTGTGCAGCAGCTCTTCATGGACAAGATTGGAGAATATGTAACTGACTGAGCAAAAGTCACCTGGAGGACCTGTTGATACTGGCCCAGAGCATATGCAAAGGTGGAGAGGGAGCTTTTTGGCCTTAAGTAAACATACAGTAAAGCAGACACGTGTGCATTCCCTGACTTCAAATTTGAAGATATGAAATTTGGAGTCACTGAAAAACCTCAGTTCTGAAGAAATAATGTGGAGTTTAACTGGTAATTTGTCCTAGATAAGTGGTACAACTGATTAGAAGTATTAGACTAAACATACATTTCATAACTGTCAATTGTTATTTTAATTCTGATTTCAAATAAATTATTTGGTGGTGTTGGGTGAATAGAAATAACTGTGAGGCATGAAAAGAAGTAGGAAAATAATGGCACAGAACCTAGAAAAAAATGAATCAACAGAAAAAGGCACAGAAATAATATTTGTGATTGAACTAATAGATAAAGGGCATTAAAACAGCTATTATAAATATGTTTAAAAAGTAGAATAAAATATAACCAGAATGAAGAGAGAATTTAAAGGTATGGAGAAGACCCAAGTGTAACTTCCAGAGATAAAAAAATCTATGACATCCAAAGTAAAAAACACACTGGATGACATTTGTGCCACTGAATTTACAGTAGGTTTCTGGTAGAAAATATATATTATATCCCTGATGAATGTAGATGCTAAAATTCTCAACAAAATATTAGCAAACCAAATACAGCAATGCATCAGAAAGGTCATACACCATGATCAAGTGGGATTTATTCCAGGAATGCAAGGTTGGTACAACATTTGCAAACTAATACATGTGATCCACCACATAAACAAAATAAAGGATAAAAACTATGTGATTACATCAATAGATGCACAAAAAGCTTTTGATAAAAATCCAGCACTAATTTATGATAAAAACTCTCAGCAAAGTGAGAATAGAGAGAACATACCTAAAAATAATAAAGGCTATATATGACAAACCCACTGCCAGCATCCTACTCATCATACAAGCATTCCCCTTAAGATTGGAAGCAAAACAGGGATGTTTGCTTTCATCTCTCTTATTCAATTTAATACTGGAAGGCCTAGCCATAGCAATCAGATAAGAAGAAATAAAAGGCATCCAAATTGGAAAGGAAGAGGTAAAACTGTCTTTATTTGCAGATAACATGATATTGTATGTAGAGAACCCCAAAGATTCCACCAAGAAACTACCAGAACTGATAAATGAATTCAGCAAAGTAGCAGGAGAAAAATTAATATTCAAAAATCAGTTGCATTTTTATATGCCAGTAATGAATTAACAAGGAAAGTAAGAAAACAATCCCATTCAAAATTGCTTCAAAAATAATAAAATACCTAGCAATAAACCTAACCAAGGATGTAAAAGACCTGTATTTGGAGAATTATAAGACACCGAAGAAAGAAATTGAAGAAGACACAAATAAGTGGAAGCATATACCATGTTCATGGATAAGAAGAATTAACATTAGTAAAATGTCCATACTATCCAAAGCAATCTATAGATTCAATGCAATTCATATCAAGATTCCAATGACATATTTCACAGAACTAGAACAAATATTTCAAAAATCTATATGAAACGACGAAAGTCCCTGGATAGCAACAGCGACCCTGACGAAGAAGAACAAAGTCTGAGGAATCATGCAACCTAATATCAAACTATACTACAAGGCCACAGTAATCAAAACAGCCTGGTACTGGCATAAAAATAGACATATAAATCAATGGAACAGAGTAGAAAGCCCAGAAATAAACCCACAACTTTATAGTCAATTAATACTTGACAGAGGAAGTAAGCATATACAATGGGCTAAAGATAGTTTATTCAATAAATGGTATAGGGAAAAGTAGACAGATAGGTGTAGAAAAATGGAAGTAGACCACTTTTTTATCCACACACAAGAATATATTCAAAATGAATAAAAGACTTAAATGTTAGACCTGAAACCATAATAATACTAGAAGAATACATAGGCAGCAAAATCTTGGACATGCTTGTAGAAATTATTTATTGTATATATCTCCCCAGGCAAGGGAAACAACAACAAAAAAAATTAACAAGTGGGACTTGTTTATCAAACAAAAAGCTTTTTGTACAGCAAAGGAAATCATCAACAAAATAAAAAGACAACCCACAGAATGGGAGAATATATTTGTCCATACATCTTGATAAGGGATTAATATCCACATTTATGAAGTACTTCCAAAACTCAATACCAAAAAAACAAAAACAAAACACCAAACCAATTAAAAACTGGGAAAGGACCTGAATAGACACTTCTCCAAAAAGGCCATACAGCTGGCCAATAGATATATGGAAAGATGCTCAATGTCACTAATTATCAGACAAATGTAAATAAAAACCACAATGAAATACCATCTCACATCTGTCGGAATGGCTGTCATCAATAACTCAAAAAATAGCAAGTTCTGGTAAGGATGTGGAGAAAGGGGATACCGGTACTTTTGCCCTGTTGGTGGGAATGCAGACTGGTACAGCCCCTGTGCAAAGCAGTGTGGAGATACCTCAAAAAATTAAAAGTGGACTTGCCTTTTGACCCAAAGATCCCACTTCTAGGAATATACTGAAGGAACCCAGAACACTAATATGAAAGAACATAAGCACCCCTATGTTCATTGCAGCATTATTTACAATCACCATGATATGGATGCAGCCCAGGTGTCCATCATTAGACGAGTGGACAGAACAACTATGGGACATTTACACAACAGAATTCTACTCAGCTTTAAAAAAAAGAAAATTTACCATTTTCAACAGTATTGATGGATCTGGAGAACATTATGCTAAATGAAATAAGCCAGTCAGAGAAAGGAAAGTCCCATATGATTTCACTCATATGTGGAATCTAATCATCAAACTGGACTAACACACAAAACAGAGACAGACTCCTAGATGGAGAGCAAATGACAGCTAGTGGGGCAGGGAGAAGTTAGAGAGCAAAGGAAAGGAACTGAGCAAAAAAGAAAAAGGACTCATGGAAAACAGGGTAGTGATTGCTGGGGAGAGGAGGGTATACAGGGAATAAATGTAATGAAAAAATATAGAATAAAGATTAAAAATTTTTAAAAATCAAAGTAGCAAGAGAAAAAAGAATTACTTACAAAGGAATTCACATAAGGCTGTCAGCTGATCTCTCAAAAGAAACTCTTCAGGCAAAAGGGACTGGCAAGAAGTATTCAAAGTCAAAAAGACAAGAACCTACAGCCAAGATTACTCTACTCTACCCAGCAAAGCTATTATTTAGAATGGAAGGACAGATAAAGAGCTTCCCAGACAAGGTAAAGTTTAAGGAGTTCATCACCAAGCCTTATTATATGAAATATTAAAGGGACTTAATAAAAAGAAGGAAAAAACTATGAATAGTAAAATGACAGCAAACTCACATGATCAACAACTGAATTTAAAAAAACAAAAACAAACTAAGCAAACAATTAGAACTGGAACAGAGTCATAGAAATGGAGATCACATGGAGAGTTATCAGCAGGATAGGGCAGGGGGAGAATAAGGGAAAAGGTACAGGCATTAAGAAGCATGAACGGTAGGTACAAAATAGACAGGGGGAGGTTAAGTATAGTATAGGAAATGGAGAAGCTAAAAGATTTATATACATGACTCATGGACATGAACTAAGTGGGGGGTTGCTGGAGGGAAGGGGGGTACCAGGCAGAGGGGGAAAAAGGGAAAAATTGGGACAACTCTTATAGCATAATCAATAAAATATACTTAAATGAAGAAAATATATATTAAATCTTTTAAAAATATTTTATTTATTTATTTTTAGAGAGAGGGGAAGGGAGCAAAAAAGAGAGGAAGAGAATCATAGATGTGAGAAACGACATCGACTGGTTGTCTCTCACGCATGCTCTTGACTGGGGACCATACCCATAACCCAGGCTTGTGCCCTGACCAGGATCAAACCAGTGACCTTTTGCTCTGCTGTGTGCTCTTCAGGACAATGCCCAACTAACTGAGCTGCACTAGCCAGGGCCACATGTTGAATTTTGCTTCTTAAAATCCAGTCTAACAATCTCTGACTTTTGACTAGAGTGTCTAGCTCATTCATTAAATATAACTATTAATGTAGTTGATTGAAATAGACCATTTTGCCATATTTTTAACTTACTTCATCTTTTTTTGCTGTTGTTTCTTCCCTATTCATTCTTTACTACCTTTTGTGCTTAGAAAATCATATTTTTATATGATTTTCTGGGTTATGGGTATGGTCCCCAATCAAGAGCATGCGTGAGAGACAACCAGTCGATGTCGTTTCTCACATCTATGATTCTCTTCCTCTCTTTTTTGCTCCCATCCCCTCTCTCTAAAAATAAATAAATAAAATATTTTTAAAAGATTTAATATATATTTTCTTCATTTAAGTATATTCCATCTTAATTCCATCTTAATTCCTCTGTTAATTTGATAGCTTTGCCTTATTATTTTTAGTGTTTCCTCCAAAGATGTAGTAAGCATCTTTAACTTATCCCAGTCTATCTCAGGTGAATGCTGATGCACTTCCAACAAAATGCAGGAACTCATCACCAGTCTAGTAGCATTTTCCCCTATGTTGTAACACTGTTGCCACATATGCATATTGTAAACCCCACAGTGAAGTGTATAGTATTTGCTTTAAAGATCCTTGTGCCTTTGAAAGAAATTAAGAGAATAAAAGAGAAAGTATATAAGCATAATCTTTCATATTTATGTACATATTTACCAGTTCCAGTGCCTTCCTTTCTTCCTCTGCTTCTGGGTTACCATCTGGTTTGTCGTTTTCCTTTAGCCTGATTGACTTCCTTTAGCATTTCTCATAGTGCAGATATGCTAACAACAACTTCCCTCAGTTTGTTTATTTAGAATTGTCTCTATTTTGTCTTCTTTCCTAAAGAATAGTTCAGATATATAACTCTTGGCTGACAAGTTTTTCTTTTGATGTCTGAATTGTCATTGCAATGTTTTATGGCTTCTTTTTTAAAGTATATTTTATTGATTATGCCATTACAGTTGTCCTATTCTCCCCCTTCATTCCCCTCCACCCTTTAAACCCCTCCCCCACCATTCCCCCCCTTTAGTTTATGACCACGGTGTCTCAAGTTCTTTAGATTTTATATATCCCCTACTATTCTTGCCCTCCCCCCTATCTATTTTCTACCTACTCTCTATGCTACTTATTTTCTGTACCTTCTCCCCCCTTCTTCTCCCACTCCCCTGTTGCTAACCCTCCACGTGATCTCCATTTCTGTGGTTCTGTTCCTGATCTAGCTGTCCTCTTAGTTTGCTTCTGTTTTAGGTGTTTTGCTTCTGTTTAGGTTGTTCATAACTGTGAGTATGTTGTCTTTTCACTGTTCATATTTTTTATCTTCTTTTTCTTAAATAAGTCCTTTTAACATTTCATATAATAAGGGCTTGGTGATGATAAACTCCTTGAATTTGACCTTATCTGAGAAGCACTTTATCTGCCCTCCCATTCTAAATGAAAGCTTTGCTGGATAGAGCAATCTTGGTTGTAGGTCTTTGGATTTCATGACTTGGAATACTTCTTTCCAGCCCCTTCTTGCCTGCAAGGTCTCTTTTGAGAAATCAGCTGACAGTCTGATGGGAACTCCTTTGTAGGTGACTGTCCCCTTATGTCTTGCTGCTTCTAGGATTCTCTCCTTCATTTTAATCTTGGGTAATGTAATGATGATGTGCCTTATGTTCCTTCTTGGGTCCAACTTCTTTGGGACTCTTTGAGCGTTCTGGATTTCCTGGAAGTCTATTGCCTTTGCCAAATTGGAGAAGTTCTCCTTAATTATTTGTTCAAATAAGTTTTCCACTTGTGGCTGTTCCTCTTTTCCTTCTGGTACCCCTATAATTCAGATGTCGGAACATTTAAAGATATCTCCCAGAGGTGCCTAAGCCTCTCCTCATTTTTTTGAATTCTTATTTTTTCATTCTTTTCTCTTTGGTTGTTTCTTTCTTCCTTCTGGTTCACTCCATTGATTTGAGTCCTGGTTTTCTTCCCATCACTATTGGTTTCCTGTGCATTTCCCTTCATTTCAATTAGTTTAGCCTTCATTTGTTCCTCTAATTTATGACTAAAATCAACCAATTCTGTGAGCATTCTGATCACCAGTGTTTTGAACTGTGCATCTGAAAGGTTAGCTGTCTCTTGGTCACTTAGATTTATTGGCTCTGGGACTTTGAGCTGTTCTTGAGCCATAATGTTTTGGTCTGTTCGCACCTGTTATGTATGAGGGGCAGAGCCTTAGGTGTTCACCAGGGTGGGGCCATCCAGGTCGCTGGGTTGTGACGCTTTATGTGGGGGCAGGGTCAGAGGGGGACAATGGTGTTTGTTTCCTCTGCGGCTTTCCACAAGCAAATTGGGCCCTTCTGGTGCTGGTTCTCAGGTGTGTGGGCTTGTGCACCCTCTAGGACCCTGTGGGACTCTCCAATGAATTCTCTGTGAGCCTGGGAGCTTCTCCCGGCACCTCAGTCCTGAAAGTCTTTCCAATTGGTGCTTTCAGGCTCTAATTCTTGTCGCTGGGGCCCTGGCCCGAGCAGTCTGGCTCACTGCTCACTCCTTCCCTTGTTTTATCTGCATGCAAATGTGTGACTGTGGTCAGCCAGGCGCCTTGCACCCTCATTGGGTTGGCCCGTTGCCACCCTATGCCTAGGATCCGCCAACTGCCGCCTGCGCTCCTGAGCTCCTGGGTTGGTCCAGCTGATCTTTCCTGCCTGACCCCACTCTGCTGCTGACTCTGCCCCTCTTACCCATCTGGTTGAACGGTTCGTTGTTGTCGGACTTCTGTACAGTTCAATTTTTTGTGTTTTGCCTGCGTTGTTTATTACTAAAACTTTGTTGTCTTTAAACTTGGTTGTGCAAGGAGATACAGTGTTTTCACCTATGCCTCCATCTTGGCCGGAAGTCCTGTTTTCTGGCTTCTACTGTTTCTTTCGAGAAGTCAACCATTATTTGTACGGTTTTCACTGTTTACTCATTTAAATATATTTTCTGCTCCTTTCTCTCTCTTACCCTCAGGATTTTAACTGTGTGTGGAATACATTGTTTCCTGTGACCCCACACAGGTCTCTAAGATTCTGTTCATTTTTCTTTCATCTTTTTTCCTCCCATCTCTTGCAGATTTATAATTTCTATTGACCTAACCTTAAGTTCTCTGACTACTGTTTTTCACGTCAAATCTTCTGTTGAGCTTACTAATAAACTTTTCATTTCAGCACGGTACTTCTCAGCACTAGAATTGTCATCTGGATTTTTTTTATAGGGACTGTTTTCTGGTGAGGCTCCTTATTTATCAGTCAGTATTAGTGTATTTTCCCTTAATTATTTGACTATATACTTTTTTAATCCTCAGATGTATTTATAAAGCTGCTTTGAGAATTTTCTTTCTTAAAGCCAACACCTGGGCCCATTAGAAATCAATTTTTATTGACTGGTACTATTTCTTGAATACAGATCATACTTTTCTGTTTGTTTATCTAATTTTTTTTTGTTAAAAAGCAAAGATTGTAAATAATCTGTCCAGTGCTTTATTCTCCTTATGATGTTTTTTGTTTCAGCAGGTAACTACCTCGTCTGCACTCAAAATTGCAAAATTTATCCGTCCCAGAGTGTGCAGCCACGGACGTCTCTGCTCAGTTGTTTTGTTTGCTCCTGGATGAAGAATGCTTGGCTCCCTGAGGTCTCCCCTACACCTATGTGGTTTATCGGTAAGTCAGTGATTTGGGCAGAGGTTATGCTCAGACACCTCAAGTCTGTGAGCTCTTTTTCCATTGCTGTCTGAGGTGTGTGGGCTGCGGAGAGTGTTCGAAAGTACAGCTATTTTACAAGTCTCCCCACACTGTCCATTTCTTTGGGTTATACACAGAGGTTAGCACTTATTTATTTATTTATATTTTTAAAGATTATATTTATTTCTTTATAGAGAGAGAAGAAGGGAGGGAGAAAGAAAAGGAGAGAGAAACATCAATTAGTTGTCTCTCGCACACCCTCAGCTGGGGTCCAGCCCACCCCACAACCCAGGCATGTGTCCTGATGGGGAATCGAACTGGACTCAATCCACTGAGCCATACCTGCCAGGACAGTTTAGCACTTAATGAGAGCTATGCAGAGATTCTGTTATATCGGCCCCTCTCTGGCTCTCTCATTTCTAAAATTTCCCCATACTAACTGTTCTGCCATCCTCCCCAAGCCAAGACAACCATTTCACTCAGCTGATAAAACTGTAGATTTTTGCTGCTCAACATGGGTGCAGGTGCATGCGAATGCCTCCTGCCCTCTGCCCAGCATGAAGGCCACAGGTTTATTCTTCTCCTGGGTATGGTAATTTTCATGAGTCAGACCTCTTACATTGTTGCTTCACCTTGGTCACTTTCCAGTTCTATGAAATTGTAGCTGTTAATAATTTTGTCCAGTTTTGTACTAGTTTGCTGTGGAGGGGGATTTCTCTACCTCTCCTTCATGCCACCATTATAGAAAGTAGAATCACCAAACAGATTTTTTTTTAAGAAGAGGGAGGGTGGTAGAGAGAGAGAGAGAGAGAGGGAATGAGAGACACTGACAATGAAGGAGAGACATTGTTTAGTTGCCTTCTCGTACATGCCCCATGTAGGGATTGCATTTGAAACCTGGGTATATGCTCTGACCAAGAATCAAACCCATGACTTTCAGTCTATGGGAGGACACTCTAACTAAATGAGAGCTACTCTAACTGGCCAGGGCCAAACAAGCTTTTTTGGTAGAAATTTACAAATTGATTCCAAGATTCATATGGACATACAAAGGACCTAAAATAGTCAAATAATTTTGAAAAAGTAAAAAAAAAAACTTATTCTATGACTCCAAGACTTATTGTACAACTAGTATGATTTTAGCATAAGGAGAGACACATAGGTCAATGGAGAGAAGTAAGAACAGTCTCAATCACACATGATCCATTTATTTTTGACAATGGTGCTGAGGTATTTTATGGGGACAGTATAGTCTTTTCAACAAATGGTGCTACAATTGCCCCTTACTTTACACCACATACATGCATCAACTTGAAATGTATCATAGACCTAAACGTAAGGGCAAAGACTATTAAAAATATAGAGAAACTTAGGATCTTTGTAACTTTGAAGTGAGCAAAGATTTTTTTTGATGG
Source organism: Artibeus jamaicensis (assembly GCF_021234435.1). NCBI lineage: Eukaryota > Metazoa > Chordata > Mammalia > Chiroptera > Phyllostomidae > Artibeus > Artibeus jamaicensis. Next base: position 16,142,497 of record NW_026522025.1, on the reverse strand, counting down.
GCACAAAAAATATAAACTCTAAAAGAAAAACATTGATAAACTGGACTTTATCAAAATCAAAATTATTTTTTCTTAGAAAGACTTTATTAAGAAAATGAAAAGGCTAGGCAACAACTGGGAGAAAGTTCTGCAAAACATTTATCTGGTAAAATACTTGTATCCATTTTTCTCTGACCAGCTTATTTCACTTAATATAATGCTCTCAGGGTCCATTCATTCTGTTGCAAAATATGTTAAAGTTCCTTGTAATTTTCACTTGTTGGAAGAACTTGAAGAAGGACAAAAAGAAGTAGGTATGGTATGGTTAGCTGGGGCCTTGAAGGTGATGAAGATGTGACACTTGCAAGGTGCAAAAGGTGGACAGGCATGATTATTGGACCACCAAGACTGGAATAATTGAGGAAAGCTGAACCGTGGAGAAAGTTACGCTTGGAGTGAGCCTGAAAGAACTGACTTGTAGGATTTCAGGAGGTGGTGATGGGGATGGAGAACAGTCCAGGTAGAGAAGAGAAAAGATAAATTATGAAAACAGAATACATACCCTGAAAGGAGAATGTGGACCTAAATACCCATAAGCCCCTCTATCAAATTTGTAACCAAAATTAATATGAATGGAATAAATAATTCCAGTGGAATGGTAGAAGCAGGGAGCATATCAGTGTTAACAAAATGGCAAAACTCATACAGTTTTAAAGTTATACTTCAAGATCTAAGACATCTAATGATGTCCAAAGCAAATACGAAGCTTCTAGCCACAAGAAGGACAAACACAAAACAATTAATTTTAGTGGATCTCAAACTTGTCTTAAATCCAGTCTTCTAGTGGATTCACAGTCTTCTAATCAAGACATGTTAATGTCTTGATAAATATCACAATGCAAAATACCCAGAAATTAAGTAAAATAATTCTACCTGGTAAACATGACCTGAACATTTGTAAAAATATACTTAATATATGTATACACATTACATTTTCAGGTAATAGGAGGAAAAATGCAGCATAATTTTTTTAAGACACTGTCATTTAAACACGAACCTGGAGTACTCGAAATAGAATTCAAATTTCCAAGATGAAAGGGTGGTGAGCAGTGTCAGATAGCTGTGGAAGCATGTGTGTCTCTCTAAAAGGTAAACATCTCAAGAAGGAATAAGAGAAATGGCACGCGTTATCCACCTTGCTCAGTGAAAGAGCTTCAGTTTAAATTGTCTGAACTAGTGGGTACAATGAATATCGCCACAAATCGTTTTAGTTTTTGAAGGGGTGTGGGTGCTGACCCCCAGCAGTATCAAAAATATGTCCAGGATTGTTTTGATACATTTATTCATAATAAAAAAATTCACAGGGAAGGTCAATTAATTTCTGTTAAAAGATGTTTCTCTGTGTTACATGTAACAGACATGGAAGATTTTCTTTAATCTTTGCTTGATGAGACCATGCATTAAGTTTAAGTGAAGTCAGCAAAAAAGAAATAGGTGTATGGATATGTGATTTTACAGTTTTAAAACGTAGATAAAATGTGGATTGTGTCCTCAGAAATGGTGCCATTTCCATAATATTACATTGATGTAGCATATGTACAGTGCCTTGCTGAGATAGAAAAAATTGGAATTATTATAGCTTTTTCTCTATACACCATTTCTATTGTTTCTCTTATTTTGTACACTTCTTGTGATTGGAATTGACAGAATATTTCAGAGAATAAATTACCTCATTACTTTCATTTCTCCTTTGGAGAAGGAGGAATCCCAGGTACTGTATTTTGACTTTGGTTTCACCAAAGATGTATTAAAAAGATGTTTGAATTCTAGAAATTTTTATATAATTATAAATTGTAAATTATCCAACTACACATTCTATTTTTTCTTCATAGCATCTTTTTTTTTCATGACATTTTTTCCAATGCTTTTAATATTAACTGGGATTAATTTTATTCATTTCATTTATCTTTCATTTTAGTAGATTGTAATTCTTTTTTTTAAGGGTTTTCTGGGCCCCTTTTAAAAAATATTTTTATTGATTATGCTATTACAGTTGTTCCATTTCCTCCCTTCATCTCTCTCTACCCTGCATACCCTCTCCCCCATCATTCCCCCACTTTAGTTCATGTCCATGTGTCATAAGTTCTTTAGCTTATACATTTACCATACTACTCTTGCCCTCTCCCTTGTCTATTTTCTACCTACTATGTATGCTACTTATTCTCTGTACCTTTTCCCCCTCTTTCCTCCTCCCACTCCCCTGTTGCTAACCCTCCATGTGATCTCCATTTCTGTGGTTCTGTTCCTGATCTAGTTGTTTCCTTAGTTTGCTTTTGTTTTAGGTGGGGTTGTTAATATCTGTGAGTTTGCTGTCTTTTTACTGTTCATATTTTTTATCTTCTTTTTCTTAGATTAGTCCTTTTAACATTTCATATAATAAGGGCTTGGTGATGATGAATAGCTTTAACTTGACCTTATCTGAGAAGTGCTTTATCTGCCCTTCCATTCTCAGTGAAAGCTTTGCTGGATAGAGCAGTCTTGGTTGTAGGTCCTTGCCTTTCATGACTTGGAATACTTCTTTCCAGCTCCTTTTTGCCTGCAAGGTCTCTTTTGAGAAATCAGCTGACAGTCTGATGGGAACTCCTTTGTAGGTAACTGTCTTCTTATCCCTTGCTGCTTCTAGAATTCTCTCCTTCATTTTAATCTTGGCTAATATAATTATGATGTGCCTTGGTGTGTTTCTTCTTGGGTCCAACTTCTTTGGGCCTCTCTGAGCTTCCTGGACTTCCTGGAAGTCTATTTTCTTTGCCAGGTTGGGGAAGTTCTCCTTCATTATTTGTTCAGATAAAATTTCCACTTGTTGCTCTTCCTCTTCCCCTTCTGGTACTCCTATAATTTGGATGTTGGAACTTTTAAAGATGTCCTGGAGGTTCCTAAGCCTCTTCTCATCTTTTTGAATTCTTGTTTCTTCATTCTTTTTTGTTTGGTTGTTTCTTTCTTCCTTCTGGTCCACTCCATTGATTTGGTTCCCAGTTTTCTTCCCAATACTATTGGTTCCCTGTGCATTTTCTTTTATTTCACTTGGCATAGCCTTCACTTTTTCATCTAATTTGTGACCAGAATCAACTAAATCTGTAAGCATCCTGATCACCAGTGCTTTGAACTGTATAGCTGATACGTTGGCTATCTCTTGGTCACTCAGATGTATTGGCTCTGGGGATTTGATCTGTTCTTCCATTTGAGCTATTTTTTAAATCTGGTGGAGCCTGTTACATAGTGAGGGGTGGAGCCTTAGGTGTTCACCAGGGTGGGGCAAACCAGTTGCTGGGTTGTGACACTGTATGTGGGGGTGAGGTCAAAGAAGGAACAACTCCTCTCTCTCTTAGATTTCAGTCCCCTCTGCTGTTTCCCACAAGCAAATTGGGCCTTTCTGGTGCTGGTTCCCAGGTGGGTGGGCTTGTGTATGTTCTAGGACCCTGTGGGTCTCTCCTACGAACTCTACTGTGAGGCACCTCAACCCTTGAAAGTTTTTTTCATTGGTGCTTTAAGGCTTTATTTCCCATCACTGGCACCTGTGTTGCATGGTCTGTCTTGCTGCCCATTTTCATCTGGTTTACCTGCGTACGAATGTGTGACTGCATTCAGACAGCTGCCTTGTGTGCCTCACTGGGTCTGCTCATTACCATCCCACACCTGGGGTCTGCCAGCCACCACTTTTTTCTGCCACAACCCCTTTTTTTGGCTGCCAACTCCACCACTCTTACCAGTCTGGATGAATGTCGGACTTCCGTACAGTTCAATTTTCTGTCAGTTCCAGTTGTTTTTTGTTTCTCAATTTTTGTGGTTCTTAATTTTGGTTGAACAAGGAGGCACAGTGTGTCTACCTGTGCCTCCATCTTGGTTGGAAGTCCAGATATGTGATTTTTTTTCTTGTAGGTGAGGCTTTTATTTATTTACTTGGATCTATTAATTTCTTTTTTTTTTAATTTTATATTTTATTGATTATGCCATTACAGTTGTTCTATTTCCCCCCTTTATTCCCCTCCACCCTGTATACCTGGTTCCCCCCTTTCCCCCCCCTTCCCCCCTTTCCCTCCCCACCATTCCCCCCTTTAGTTTATGACCATGTGTCTCAAGTTCTTTAGATTCTATATTTCCCATACTATTCTTGACCTCCCCCCATCTATTTTCTACCTACCGTCTATGCTGCTTATTTTCTGTACCTTCTCTCCCCTTCTTCTTCCCCCACTCCCCTATTTCTAACCCTCCATGTGATCTTCATTTCTATGGTTCTGCTCCTGATCTAGCTGTCCTCTTGGTTTGCTTTTGTTTTAGGTGGGGTTGTTAATATCTGTGAGTTTGCTGTCCTTTCACTGTTTATATTTTTTATCTTCTTTTTCTTAGATAAGTCCCTTTAACATTTTATATAATAAGGGCTTGGTGATGATGAACTCCTTGAACTTGACCTTATCTGAGAAGCACTTTATCTGCCCTTCTATTCTAAATGAAAGCTTTGCTGGATAGAGCAATCTTGGATGTAGGTCTTTGGATTTCATGACTTGGAATACTTCTTTCCAGCCCCTTCTTGTCTGCAAGGTCTCTTTTGAGAAATCAGCTGACAGTCTGATGGGAACTCCTTTGTAGGTGACTGTCCCCTTATGTCTTGCTGCTTCTAGGATTCTCTCCTTCATTTTAATCTTGGGTAATGTAATGATGATGTGCCTTGGTGTGTTCCTTCTTGGGTCCAACTTCTTTGGGCCTCTCTGAGCTTCCTGGACTTCCTGGAAGTCTATTTCCTTTGCCAGATTGGGGAAGTTCTCCTTAATTATTTGTTCAAATAAATTTTCCACTTGTGGCTGTTCCTCTTCTCCTTCTGGTATCCCTATAATTCGGATGTTGGAACTTTTAAAGATGTCCTGGAGGTGCCTAAGCCTCTCCTCATCTTTTTGAATTCTTGTTTCTTCATCTTTTTCTGTTTGGTCATTTTTTTCTTCCTTCTGGTCCACTCCCTTGATTTGAGTCCCAGTTTCCTTTACATCATTATTGGTTTCCTATGCATTTCCCTTCATTTCACTTAGTTTAGCCTTCAGTTTTTCCTCTAATTTATGACTAAAATCAACCAATTCTGTGAGTATCCTGATTACCAATATTTTGAACTGTGCATTTAAGAGTTTGGCTATTTCTTCATTGCTTAGAGCGATTGGCTCTGGGGCTTTGAGCTGTTCTTCTTGAGCCATAATGTTTTGCTCAGTTCATGCCTGTTAGGTATGAGGAGTGGACGGGGCCATCCAGGTCGCTGGGTTGTGATGCTGTATGTGGGGGCGGGGTCAGAGAGGGACAGTGGTGGTCCCCTCTGCTGCCCCCAGTTGCCGGGGCCTGCGTGGTCCATCTCAGTCTCACCACTTGCTCATTTGCTGATTATCTGAGCTTAAATGTGTGATCCCAGTCAGCCCTCAGTGGGTTCGCCGCCTTGCACCCTGAGTGGGTCCGCCCACTGCTACTCCACACCTGGGATCTGCCCACTGTCTACCCGCCTGGGTCACACACTGTTCGAGCTGGTGGATCTTTCCTGCCCGACCTCACTCTACCGCTGGCTCTGCCCCTCTTACGGGTTTGGCTGAAGGGTTTGTTGTTGTCAGACTTCCGTATAGTTCAATTTTCTGTGGTTTGGCTGCGTTTTTGTTGCTAAAACTTTGTTGTTTTTAAACTTAGTTGTGAGAGAAGGCAGAGCGTTTCCACCTATGCCTCCATCTTGTTCGGAAGTCTCAGATATGTAATTCTTAACTGTGGTTCTGGTTTTACTAAAGTGATTAGAGGTTGTAAGTTACTGGTTTTCATTTCAAAGCACTAGGTATAAAACTTTATTAAAAATACTATTTTCTTCATTAAACAAAAAGAAAGGTAATAAAGACACATTTCTTAAACATGCCCTGACATGTTTTTATGAAGTTCATTAAAATTTAAAGCTTTGAGCTACCTTTCCTTGGTCATTGGTATATTAAAGTCGGTGACACTTTGACTAAGCTATTACATTCAACATGGCTATTCTATTTTGATTATCAAAGATGTTTAAAGTGCTTTAAAATGACACATAGAGAATATATAGATACAAACTAGTACATGTATAGTTTATTAAAATAGGTTGACATCAACTATTACCAACTATTACATTCTTAAAATTTTTATTTTTTATTTTAAAAAATATTTTATTTATTTATTTTTAGAGAGAGAGTAAGGGAAGGAGAAAGAGGGAGAAAAACATCCAGCATAAGGAATGAAATACACACACACATACAATGTAGCAACATGGATGGGTCTTAGAACTGTTATGTTGCTAACTACAAGAAGTCAAACACAAAGGACTACATACTGTATGGTTGCATTTATATAAAATTCTAAAAAGACAAGACTATCATTACAGAGAAGTGGTTGTTAGGGGCTGAGGGTGGTGTGGAGATTGACTGCAAAAGGGCAAGAGAGAACTTTTGGAGATAAACAAGTATGGTAGATTATGTTGTTGTGGTGGTTACATAATGGTATATATTTAGCAAAATTTATTGAATTGTACTCTTAAAGTTGTGTGAATTTCATTGTATGTACATTACTTGATAGTATATCTAATTAGGAAAAAGGCAAGGGAATGATAAAGACAAAATTCATGTAGTGGTTACCTTTGGAGGAGATGCAGGGAGAGGGAATGTGAGAGATGCACATGAGAATATTGGTGATGTTTTTAATGTTTTTTCTGTTATTAAGTTAAAATTTAAAATAACGGGGAAATGAGCCAATAAGGGAAAAAAATGTGGACATGTGCAGATAACCTTAGTAGTTTAAGGAAGAGGATACAGAAGAATGTGATGGCAAAGCTATTGTTCGTTTTTAAACATGAGAGATGCTAGAACATGTTATACCAACAAGAATGACTTCCTAGAGTGGGAAAGAATAATATGGAAGAAAAAGGGGACAAAGGAGAAGCAGAGTCCTTGGGGGGGGGGGCATGAGGGCATGGCTCCTGAAGTCAAGGGGAACGAGTGGCCTTTGGTCATGGGAAGGTGTCCTTTCTGGTGACAAGAAGGAATAAGGAAATGGGTAAGATTCACTGGGGCAGAGGAACTTAGTGGTGGGAAGAGGAAGCAATTTCCTTGTGAAAATTTCTATTTTCTCCATCATGTATGAGTCAAGGTCATCAGCAGAAGTGGGGAGGGGGAGGGGATTTGATTTGAGGAGAGTGTTTGAAATGGCCGTCTGGAGTGTGCAGTGAGGATCCCGACAGGGAGTGTATGCTTCCTACCTGGCTTACAGCACCCCTTCGTTCAATGCCAGCTACACGCAGGGCCTCTGTTGGCTGAGGGCTCTGTGCTCTTGTGGCTGTGGTCTGGAGGGGAGAAGGCTCAGTATGAGTAAGAGGCAGCAGAGGAGACAGCTGTCTTCCTGGCAGTCTCTTTGTCCCGGATCTGCAGTCAAAAATATTGCTAGAGATTTGTTTACAACATTTTGTTCTCCGTGGAGGGTTTGCTTGGTACTCTAATGTTTCCAGCTAGACCAGGGCTAAACAGAATTTTTTTTAGGTAGTTTCTGTTTGGGGCATTTGTACATGGTGTTTTCGATGTGTACTGACTGAATGGAGCAGTTGATTGCTCCTTTTGTCATGCCCCCATTCTGTGTGCTATACTGTCATATGGGTTATACTGTGTGTGTATATACATATGTGTGTGTATAGTGTGTGTATACATATATGTGTATACTCTGTGTGTGTATATATGTATATGCACGTACACACAATGTATGATATACTATAACAGTTTTTCCTACTTAACATATAATTTGTGCTTTACCTTTCTGTCTGTGCCAGGTTGTAGGCATTCAATAAAAGTAGAATAAATTAATCAAGAAATCAAAATGTATTTATCGAATATTTATCACAGTGCTTGGGAGAAAGGCTTTAGCAAGAAGTGTGACAGACACTGCCCTCAGGTCACCTACAATGTGGTTGGTAAGACATATACATACATATTAAGGAAATGATGTGGTGTAATATCAACATGCAGAATTAGGAGTTGAATTTAAAGTCTAAAGAAACTAATTATATTTATGACCTTGGGCAACTTGCTTTACTTTTCTGAGCCTTGGTTACCTTGTTTATAAAAATGGGGGCTTGGGTTATTGTGAGAAATAAATAGTATGGGTATCATACTGTTTGAGCATAGTTAGAGAGTTCAATCAGGTTGATCTTGTCACATGAAAATATCTCATTAGTTAAGTGCCACATTCAAAGTGCAGACAGTTGTTCTCTCACCTGTAAATGGAGACCAACCATGTCAACACCTCCTTCTTACAGTCACTATGGGAATTGTGCTGTAACAATACTAAGCTGATGACCTGGGTTATTTCCTTTGGTTTTCACAATAATGCCGAGGTTGGAGGATTCTTATGTCTGTTTCACAGATGAGGAAACTAAAATATTGAGAGATGAATTGATTTTTCCAAGGTCACACAACTAGTACATGGTAGAATCAAGGGATATAAACCCAAGCAACCTTTTAATGCGATGTTAGTAATAGTAGTGGTATTAGTAGTACCAGCACTACTACCAATAGGTGTAGGAATTAAGAGTAAGAGTTAACTTTTGTGGGGATGGGCACAACACACTTCTTGGCCAGAAGTAGGCCTTTTTAACCCCTGCAAAAAGTCTGCCTTACAGGAAAGCGGTACAAGACAAGGCCAGAACAGATGGTCAGAGCTGGTAAAGAGAGAACTACATATATAAAGCTGTATATGTTAGACACATTTGTCGTGAGCAAGGAGGCTCTTAGGTCTACTATGTCAGCCTGGAACTCAAGACATGGGTGGGACAGAAATAAAGATTTGGTGGGGGTGGTGTCCAAAGGTGGTAAAACATAGTGTCTTACATTCTTGCAGAACTTCTGAGTTTGCCTAGAGCTTTCACATCCAAGGTGTTTGCTGATGCTCACAATAACCTTGTCATTAGGAAGTATAGGTCATGCCCATGGATTATTACCTGCAAGATGCCTACTCTAAAGTGGACACTTAATTAAATCACTTCCTTGTTTGTAGACAAGACAAAGAGGTTCAAAGATGTTAAGTAACTTGCCCAAGTTCACGGAGCCAGTAAATGTTGGAGCTAGGACTTGGACATAATTCCTTTGCTCTCAGCTTATTCAGTTTTCCACACTCTGCATCATCAGCCCGATAGTTAGTCCTACATAATTCATCCAACAAACAATTGAGTACCTACTGCCTGTCTCATACAGTATCAAGTTACAGGAATGCAAAGATAAGTATGTGTAATGCTCACAAACCTTTGGGGAAAATGAACTGTTTCTTAAGAAAAGAATTTTACAAGTTCTGACATAGTGGTGGGAGAACAAGTGTTACAGAGGGGGTGTATGTGGGGAGAAAGACTTCACAGAGAAGGCAGAGTTTGAACTGAGTCATGTATCCAAACTATGCTCTCCCAGGTGGTCTGAGTCTTGCACTTAACCCTCCAGGATGTCATGGACTAGTGGACAAGCTGGAAACAGGGAGCTTCTAAGAGGAGAAACAGGGTAAGCAAGAGGCAGAGGGAGTAGATGGATGTAGCTGCCAGGGTCTTGCACCCTGGGATCTCCCTTTGAGAGAACCAGCTGTGAGGAGTACAGGAGCAGACAGCCTCCAGCTGCTGCCCCTCTGGGCTCCATTGCAGCATTCCAGTGAAGGTGGCACTTCCAGGGCTGCCCCTGGCCTTGTCAGAGCATGGCGGAGGTACCAGAGCTATGTTGTTCCTGTTCAATGTGGGAGCCTTACAATAAGTACTTTTGCTCAGGAGCCCGGCCTGACCAACACCTTCTCAGAGCTGCACGTCCGGCAGCCTAGCGATTCCAAACTGATCTCCATTCCTTCCCCTCTTTTTTCTCAACTATCAGATCTACATCCTGCTACAATGCTCTGCCCACCTATGGCCACTACCTTCTCAATGAAATGACACACAGAGTCAGACAGGGAGAGACAATGAGGGCAAAATATTTGGAAATGCCTTTATTGTGTAACTGAGGAGCGGAAAATGAAGAACACCATTGTGTTAAGAGGAAACTCAGCAGAAATCCCTGTGACCACAGTGTGGAGAGAAGAAATCTCAGGAGGATGGTCCCCAGCTGGATTCTATAGAGAAAATAAGGGTAGTGAGAATACTCATAGCTACAGGCCAGGCATAAGAGTCAGTGCTAAAAAAAAGTGTTGACTGAATGAACAAACAGAAACAGAGAACTATTGGGGTATTTAAAGCCAGCAGCTGCAATAGCAAACCCCTAAATTCTCAGTTGGTTTAATCCAGTAAAGTTTTTTCACTCACAGCAAGACCAGTGCTGGTCAGGAGACCTTTCTCTGGGGCTTGTCCCTGTGAAGCGGGTTGCTGTGGATGCCAGGAAAGGGGAGGAAGGAGTCGGAGTATGTGGGTGGGAAGGTTTTTAAAGGTCAGACTTAGGAGTAGTCTGCATCACTTCTCACACCCCCTGAGACAGAAACCCAGACAATTGGCCTCAATCTAATGGGGAAGAGGGGTAGAGAAAAGATTTGTTCCTCGGTGCCCAGGAAGAAGAAAGTGAAACAAGGCTGGGAAAGCCCATGGCATTAACTCTGCCACATGTTAAATGCCAAAGTGTTCAGCAAATAGGAACTCACTATAAACCTTCAGAAAGATGAGTGTATACACGAAGAGATGGGGGAGGGGCATTTAAATTATTAGAATATTTTAGCAGAGTGAGCAGACAGTCCAACTGCAAGAAGTGAGTGAAGGGGGAGAGGGTTGTGAGGAAGTGGCGGTGACTCAGCTCTGCCCCCAGGAATCCTTCCATGCTGCCCACCTCCACCCTCTGACCCCAGGGGTGAACATTGCTCTCAGCTCCCACACACACTTGCATCTGCCCACCTGCAACTGCATGGAAATCACCAGTTCCCCTTCCCAGGCCATGTGCTCTGTAAGGAGGGGGGTGTGCATGCTGCATGCTGTATCCCCAACCCCTTGCCCAGTGCCTGGCACAGAGGCACAATCTGTTGGATGAGTGAAAAGCATTCTCCACTTTGGAGATTCTGGTGTAGGGGACCTGGGGTGAAGAAGGGGCATTTTTCCTTTTGTAATATTTATTTTTTAAAAATTATGGTATAATGTACATAACATAAAAATTACCACTGGAACCATTTTTAAGTGCACAGCTGTGTGGCATTAAGTACATTCTCATTGTGCAACTGTCACCACCATCCATCTCCAGAACTCTTTCATCTTACAAAACTAAAGCTCAGTACTCCTGAAACAACAACTGCCCATTTGCCCCCTTCCCACTGCCCCTGGCCACCCCCACCCTACTTTGTCTATATGAGTTCAAATACTATAAGCAGAATCGTATAGTATTTATTCATTTCTGACTGAGTTATTTCACTTAATGTAATGTCTCCAAGGTCCTATGTTGTAGCACGTGTCAGAAATTCCTTCCTTTTCAAGGCTGTGTACTATTCCATTGCTTGCATATATCACATTTGTTTGTTCACTTGTCTGTACATAGACATGTGGGTAGCTTCTACCTTTTGACTATTGTGAATAATTCTCCTGTGAACATGTGTGTACACATATCTCTTCATGACTCTGTTTTCAATTCTTTGGGGTATATCCATGCTTTTCTCAGCTGCTTCCAGTGGTTGGAACACCCCCCCTTTCATATAAAAGAGGAGAGTTGAGGGGAATGAGGAGGAATGCAGGCGTTGGGGGACAAGCGACAGTGTGGGGTTCAGCAGGGGAAAGGCTGGGACAAGATGCTGGATACAGTGGAGGAGCTTGTTATGGCCAGGAACCCCAGGGAGACAAGGAGGAAAGTCACAGCTCTCTGAAAAGAGAGGGTGTCAGATGACCTAATTTTTAAAGTAAAGGTGGTGTCATCTGCTGACCAGCGAAGGGACTAGGGTGGAAGTGAGGTTGGAGCTAGAGGAAAGAGAGGACTCATAGCAGTGTTGAGAGGAATGCAATTGAGAGATGACGGGAAGACAAATGGTCAAAGGACAGAGACAAAGAAAGGACCCAGGGGCATGTGCATGATGAGAGGGGGTGAAAGTGGAAGGAATTCCTTTTTATTAAAATCAAGCTCACAGGAGGGCAGGGAGTGAAGGAAGTTTGTGGCAAGCCTGCTCGGAAATGGGTGAAACATCATTAGAAGGCTAGTAGGACGTTTGCAAGGGCCCAGGTGGCCACGTGGCATCCCAGCTCACATGGTGGGCTTTGGGGCTCCAGAGGAAGGCAGAGAAAATGGATCATTTCCATTGGAGATGGGCCAGAGGATGTGGCAGAAGGTCAAGGGAGAGGAGGGAGGCTAAATGCCAAAGTGCTGAGCATCGCATGCCTAAACAAACCCATGGACTCATGGAGGTTTCCTGGTACAATAAGGAGAGTTGTCATAGTAAACATAGACACTATTATCTTATCCCAACAAGTCAATTGTGATGCCCCTCTGAACCTGCCCTTGCTGAGAGCCATCTCTCTCTCTAGACTATCTTCTAGCCCAGGAAAACTTACCTAATAGACCAGGGTTTTCCTGGCTGCATCCAGGAACCAGAAATCTCCTTTTGTTCCTGCCTCATAGCTCTGTGGCTGCAGCCTGCAGTTCAATCCAGGGCCACCAGTAACAGATATCAAAGACCTCAGGGAGTCCCCCAGTGACAAGGAATCAAGGAAGTCACTTTACACTTCTGGAAATCCTTACCCTTTCTACTTTACCCTGGCATCTCTGGGCTACAGTGACAATGTCCCCAGTGACTTCATTGTGAATGCATCTTTGTGACAAGAAAAAAATCAGAAAATTTCTAAGCAATTGTATTGAAAAATTCATTTCCACCCTCTTTCCTTTCTCATTTTCCCTTGCTCCTTGATGACCCAATCTATCTTTTTCTTTTAATCCTCACCCAAGGATATCTTTATTGACTTTGGAGACAGGGAGGGAGAGACAGGGAGAGAAACATTGACGTGAGAGAGAAACATGCCCCGATCAGTGATTGGATTGCACCTAGATATGTGCTCTGACTGGGAATTGAACCCACAGCTTTTAAGTGTGTGGGATAACACTCTAACTGACTGAGCCATCTGGCCAGGGCTGATGACCTAATCTATCCTTGTGATCTGGAACTTTCTTTATCTGGTGTCTTACAACCAACACGAAACTTTGCTCCTATTTCCGTGGGATACCCATTTTCCCCCAAGTCTTTTTTGGCATTGTTCCAGCTCTTTTCACTGCTCTGTGGGTCTCAGCTCCATCCCTGCGTAATTGCTCAGATGACCTCCTGCCTGCTCTGAAAAATCTGTCAGCTGTTGCCTGCTGCTCTCTGTCTGTTATCTTTTACTTGCTCCACTGGGTTTTGGGCTGCCCTGTGGACATTGCTGCTGTCCTAGGACTAGATATAGATCTGTTTGTTTTTCTAAGCAGCCTCGTACACTACTAGCATTTTGCTGCCCTCATTTTATTGTCTTTCTTTCTCTTTTCCCTCCTTCCCTGCTTCCGCTTGAGGACAGGAGTGGCAGAAGAGCTCCAGAACTCAGGCAGCCTGGGGAAGCCATTATGCTACAAAAGCCCTTGGAAGTGTCCAAAGCGACAGTGTCCTTCAATTGCAACTGCAAAGAAGCAGGCAGCCTGGCAACTGGCCAGCTAACTCTGGGACAACCCAATCCTCAGATGATATGGACGAACTTAACTTCAATAAAACAGCCAGACCAAGTTAACTATAAATCCTGTGGGGCTGGGACAAGAAAAATGTGTAAAAGGAAGTGTCCTCCTGTTTCCTGTTGTGTGAGTGCCAGGGCAACACTTTGATGTGTTGAGTGCTTTCTTACTGACAGTGGGAAGTGAGGCCACTGCAGGGCTCTTCTTAGAAATTGCCCATGACCCTCCTTGCTTCATTTCCAGCACGCTTCCACTTCATTCCAGCTTCTGCAGAGCTGCTGACCTTTGACCCCTCTTCCAGTTTGCTTCTGGAAACTGCTGTTGGCCCTCCACTCTCTGTGTTTGTACTGCCAGCACTCCCTGGGGATTTTGGCTCTTTCAATTCTTGGCTGCCAGCACCTCACGCTAGTTTTGGCCCCGTTTTGAGCTAACTCCAGGTGCTACAGTCAGGCTTTCCCTCTCTGTCCAGGCCTTCAGAAAATGCCAGGCTTGGGAGATGGGGGTCGTGGGCTGTGGAGGAACACTGTTCGCAAGGAGTATCTGAAGAATGCTTGTCCCTGTGTCGTGGAAATGGGAGATGGGAGAATATTCAAGAAAGAAGCGGAGAGAGGTTTGGAATAAGTTCTTTGCAATATGAGTTTTAAAAAAGAAAAAGATATATGTATTTACAGGGGAAAATTAGAGTATCAGTCAAATGGTTAAGAATATTATAAATCTAAAATTTGTAAAAGTCCTATGAAATAGGGAAAAATATCGAATCACATGTTAGAGCTGAACATGAGAATCATATAAGAATCAGATCTGCGTAAAATGTATTAATAATAATCTAGACCAACTCAGAGGTGGCTTAAACTCTTTAAGGTAAATACTACTCCATGATCAAAAAAGTGAGGCTCTTTGGCCTTACTCTTATTCTTCCACAGACCTATTTTACAGGTATTTTTGAACATCGGCCAAGTACCTGACTCATGCTAGATGCCACGGGAGATATAAAGAAGTAGAACATTTTGTGCACGCCCTCAAGATAGCTAGACACATGAAGTTAGGTTAGGATAAAGAAGCAAGCAGACAAAAAAAAAAGGTGCTGCAAGAGAATATGATTAAGTATTGATTTAATAAATACTAAGTGTCCTCATGAGGAAGCACCATGGGGGCTGGAGAGAAGAAGGTGAGCCTCAAAGGGACCTGATGCACAGGTAAGACAAAAAAAAAAAAGGAATGAGAGAGAGGGAGAGGACACCTCATGCTTCCTGAAAATTTACTCATTACATGTGAAGAACTAGAAGAGCTGTCTCAAGCTAAAATCAACAAAGGATACCTTTGCTATTCAAAACCTTGACAAACATCTGGTTTCTGGTTGTTGGGGTAATGACACAGGTATCCTCTGTTTCAGGTGCTTTATCATGGTACACATCAGGAAGGTGTTTTTCTGGGACCTGGAGAACAAGGATATACTAGGTTCCAGATGCATTCAGCCTCCAATAATAGGGGGCCTCTCAGTGGGTTCATCAATAAAGATGTTTAATTATCTCACAAAACAAGAAGACCACCGTTGCTATAGCTGCCCACTTACATCATGAATAGCTGCCCAAGCTATTTCTTTCACTCTGCCACCTTCCATGGAAAGTTTTTTGCATGCCTTTAGGCTAATTTCCCCATCCGTCATAGGAATGGCAGCTGCAACTCCCATAGAACTGCATTCAAAGCATGAAAAAAGGGGCAGGAGCCAATGATGTCCTCCTTCTGTGGCTCTGTCTTTCCATCTAAGAAGAAAATCTTTGACAGGGGCTCTCCAGCAGATTTCCCTTGAAATCTCATTAGCCAGAATTGAATTACATGTTTAGGTCTAGCCAATTACTGGCAAAGCAACTCACCATTCATCCCTTTGGTCTGGAGATGACCAACTTCCATGAGATAAGAGATCTCTACTCACCCGAATAAAACCACAGTTTTCTTTGGCAGAGAGTGAAGTGGCTGTCGGGGGTGAAGACACAGGGAGGAAAGTCTGCCACATTCCCCAGTGTTAAGGGTCCCTGCCCATGCAGCTCCTTCAATGGCTGCAGCCTCATTTTTCCTTTGCTATAGCTGGCCCCTGATCCTGGCCTTCATTCACAACTCTTCATTTTTTTCCCACTTCTTAAAAATTATTGTTCCTGCATAATGGATCTGATTTATGCAGGAGAGGTAAGAAAATGCCTTGGCCACACCCAATAAAATTCACTTTAAAAACTGTTAAAGTTAGCTATCAGTTTTACAATTCCCCTCCTTAACTAGACTGGCTAAAAATGAACAAACCAATCTCTAGATAACTGCTTTTAGATAATAGGGCTTCTTATGTTGTGATTATTAGTCATTGATTTTTTTCCCTGAATTTCCTACAATAGCGATTTTCAACTTTTTCATCTCCTAGCACCCATAAACTAATTACTAAAATTAATTCAGTGGCACACCAAAAACATATTTTTGCTGATATGACAACAGAATAGGTATAATTCTGATTCATTCACACCAGATGGCTATCATTGTGTTGGCTGTCATCATTTTTTTATTTGACAAGCTAAGAAAAAAAGAGGTCAGTGCCTATTTTAAAAATTCTTCTCCCTTACTGGTGTGGCTTAGTTGGTTGGGCATTGACCTGCAAACTGGAAGGTCACCAGTTTGATTCCCAGTCAGGGCACGTGCCTCGGTTGTGGGTTTGTTTCCAGATGGGGCATGTGCGAGAGGCAAGTGACAGATAGTTCTCTCTCTCATCGATATTTCTCTCCCTCTTCCCCTTTTGTTAAAAATAAATAAAGTCTTAAAAAAATTCCTATGGCACTGGTTGAAAATTGCTGCCCTATGCTAGATTTAAATCTAGAGGGCAGAGTTCACATCTTATACAAGTCTGCCTCCTGAACTCTAGAACTATACAGTCCAATATAGTAGTTACTAGTCACATGTAAGATTATTAAGCATTTGAAATGTGGCTAAAAAGACTGAGGAACTAAATTTTTAATTGTATTAAATTTTAGTTAATTTAAAATTTAAAATCTGATTCAGTTACTGAAAAACTAAGTATGCTTAAAACAATTGAGGTATGTTAATATAGTTTTCCAACTGTAAATTTTTTGAAATCCAAATATAGATTGACCATCTATGAAATCTTGCGTCTGAATTGAGATGTGCTATAAGTGTAAAATACTGTATTCTGGGTTTTGAATACTTAAAACCCAAGTTTTAATGGGAAAAGAATGTAAAAAAATCTCAAATAATTTTTTATAATGGTTGCATGAGGCAGTGGACATATTTGGAAGATATTGGGGGAAGTGAAATATATTAAAGTTAATGTCACCTGTTTCTTTTTACTTTTTCAAAGTCGCTGCTAGAAAATTTTAAATTACATGGGTGGCTTGTATTGTATTTCTCTTGGACAGTGCCGATCTAGTAAGTAGTGATCACTCAAATGTTCATTGACTGAGTGCATGAGTTCAGTGACTTGACCAAGGTCACTTACAAAAAACCCCAACTAAGTCTCAGGTTCCTTTGATCCCACCCCGCTCTTCCCACCACGCCTGGTAGTCTCCTCTATACTACACTGTGCTTCCTGGTCACATTCTCCTGCCCACCTGTAGGACAGAAACGGTCCACGTGGAGGTGAGCTTTGCAAACTGAGGGGAGGGAAGGGCATCTGGGCTGAGTTTCCATAAAGGCAGCGGTTTATAGAAAACAAGAGCCCTCTTTGGAGGAGCAAAGGAAAGGATTTAGGATGCCAAATCTCAGAGGACACATTTGTTTCATAATTTGGTGTTTCGAGGTATCTTTTCTGGGCTCTCCAGTCATTTCATGGTACATTCTCATTCTGAAAGTTCTTTCAGTCAAAGCGCGGTTTTACACTTCTGGGCAGATTTCTTGCCAACCCCCAGGCTCTGGTGACACAAAACAGACAAGAGTAACATAGGCTGTATGCACACACGAGAGGAAGTGCAAGAACTGAGGCCACCCACACTGCTCTCAGCTATCCAGAGAAGCTTGGCACTCTGGTGGCTCAGAGAGCGATTGCTTTGTTAGACCCTGCACCAGAAGATTGGCTGGAACTGCACTGAAACGCTCCCCCAGGCTGTAAAAATTACAGCGCTGCGCTTTTCCCATAAAACGTGCACAAATCCATCTGGGCCTGGGAATCACACACGGAAGTGAGAGCACAGTAATTTCATATTTTCAACTTTAGGTCCTTATGTTCACACTGAAAGTGTCTTAATTTATGGAGGATTTCATTCAATAGACAGACATTCATTCAACAAATACTAATTGACTACCACACTGCGTGTGTCGAGCAATGAGAGGTGCCTGAGATAAAACGATACATACTGTTTTACTGGTCTGCACCCAACATAAATCACTTGTTTAGCTGAGTTATAAATAAAATATGCATGATTTATCTGAACACCAGAAATGAAGAGCAGCACAAATAATTTTTAAAAACATAATCTAAAGATACATCTTTATAGAAAATAACTAGGATTCCTCTGAACCTATTATTATTATTATTATTATTATTTTGCCTCTGACAATGTTATTAAAATAGTTGGTATAATTCTAGGAATTGATTCTAAGGCAATAATGTGATAGGTGGTCAAAGCGTTCCATATATGAGTGGTCACTGCTGTGTTAAAGAGCAAAAAAACCCTCTAAATGTTGAGTAAGAGGTTTGATAAAATTTGGCCCTATCTGTATGATGTCAAACCATTACAAATAAAGTTTTAAAGAATATGTAGTGATATAGGAAATGTTTTCCTTCTATATTAAGGTTTAAAACTTTAAATAAAAAATATACATGGTATATGTTTTCAATTTGGGGGAATATCTATATGGGCTGAGAAAAAAATACTAGAAGGATAATGCAATTAATATTGTATCCCCAGGGTTGAAATCATGCACACTTTTATTTTTTCTTTATATACTATATTTTTTAATGTTCTGCATAATTGTTTACTATTTTTATAATAAGAAAATAATTTTTCTTTTATAATTGTGATTTTACTTGTTTTAAGGTTAAGTACACAGATGTTTCAATTTATGCACAGTTCTCCTTTTTAAAGGATTTTATTTATTTATTTAAAAATTTTTTAAATTAATTTTATTGATTATGCCATTACAGTTGTTCTATTTCCCCACTTCATTCCCCTCCACCCTGCACACCCCTCCCCCACCATTCCCCCCTTTCGTTTATGTCCACGTGTCCACAAGTTCTTTAGATTCTATATTTCCCCTACTATTCTTGCCCTCCCCCCATCTATTTTCTACCTACCATCTATGCTACTTATTTTCTGTACCTTCTCCCCCCTTCTCCTCCTCCCACTCCCCTGTTGCTAACCCTCCATGTGATCTCCATTTCTATGGTTCTGCTCCTGATCTAGCTGTCCTCTTAGTTTGCTTTTGTTTTAGGTGTGGTTCTTAATAACTGTGAGTTTGCTGTTGTTTCACTGTTCACCTTTTTTATCTTCTTTTTCTTAGATAAGTCCCTTTAACATTTCATATAATAAAGGCTTGGTGACAATGAACTCCTTGAACTTGACCTTATCCGAGAGGCATTTTATCTGCCCTTCCATTCTAAATGAAAGCTTTGCTGGATAGAGCAATGGATTTTATTTATTTTTAAGGAGAAGGGATGAGGGGGAGAAAGAGAAGGAGAGAAACATTGATGTGAGAGAGAAACATTGATTGAGCGCCTTTCATGTGCTCCCCCTCCTTCTGGGAACTGAACCTACAACCCAGGCATGTGCCCTGACCGGGATTTGAACCTGCAATCTTTTGCCCTGCAGGACGATGCCTAACTAACAGAACTACTCCAGTCAGGGCTGTACACAATTCTTAATGTACAAACCAAATTCTAAAAATTCTTTAGGTAGTTATGATTCTCTTCTAGACAGTTATTCCAATGACTTTCCAGCTTAAAATTTGCAGGCTAATTTTCCTTCACAGAGTATCAAGTACCAATATCTTCAAATGTTGATATGCTGTTATAGCAAAGTCCCACTGGCTTACGATTAATATCATATACACTATATAATCAAATTTTCAGTCTTTCACAGCACATTAAAAAAAGTTACTAGGAAAACTGAACTACCCCACCAAAGATGTTACAGAGTGCACAGAATTCTGACAGGGAGAGCCAAGATCAAGAAAACAGCTCTACAGAAAACATGGGAATAGAAGTAATTTAAAATGTTCAAGACATATTAAATGCATGACTGACTCCAAATTGCCATTTAGTGTGCTTTGAACTATAGGGGATAAAACTAGTCCCATGTGTAGAATGTTAAGCTGAACCCAACACAATGAAAGCCTCACATACTCAATATCCCACCATTTTCTGGTTGTACCAAAAAACAAACAACCACCAAATGATTTTTACCTCTCAAACAAAACAAAACAAACAAACAAACAAAAAACATTTGCCCTTAAAAAATAGGATGGGATAGAATTCCCTCCTTCTTAAAAATGTTTCTAAGCCTTAAAACAACAACAATAACACTTGCACTTGCAGAGGAGTTGATAAAAAAATTTCCTCTGGATTGTACAAGGAGACAGGGGCGCTTGATGCCGTGTGGTTTATGATACTAATCAGACTTGGCTTCTTGCTGTCCTGCTCTATCTGAGGCTGGACTCTCCTTGTTTTTAGTTTCTTAGTTTTCCACAGGTAGATCCTCTTTAGTTTCCTGGTTGGGCACTTCCACCACTTTGCTTCCTTGTTCCCTTTGTTTGTACTTTTTTTGTCTGCAGATCTATCCTTTCCTGATGTCTTTTTTGGTTTCTTTTCACTTTAGAAGTAGCAGGTTTAGCTGATAACCTCACCGATTTCCTCATGAGCTCCTCCTCCAACACCCCCTTGGTGGAGCTGACCTTCCTCTTTGGCATCCCAAGCTACAAGGACTTGCGACGGTGGTGGTGGATAACCCTAATAATAAAATTTTAAAAGCGATCTGGTGCAGTGGCACTATTTCCCTTTATGAAATTAATTTAAAAATATTTTTGAAGACAAGTGTCACCCTAACATCTCTTCGTTTCCTTCAACACTCATCCCAGATCTGCCACACCTAACTTTTGAAGTGCTTTGTAACATTGTGACAAATTATGTTTATGTCATGTTGCAGTTAAATCCATAGACTTACTTCCTGGTATCACATGAGCTGATACCACTCACTTCCCCAGGTTACTGGGAAGACTGGATGATACAAAGGAAGGCAGTGCTTGGACCATAATGAGCACTCACTAGTGATTCCTGCCCCCTCTGCCTAGATTTACTTTCCTCGCCATTCTCTGCTTTGTACAGTGTTAATTTTTTAAAGATTTTATTTATTTTTAAAGAGGAAAAAGAGGAGAGAAGCATCCATGTATGGTTGCCTCTCTCCTGTCCCCCACTGGGGACCTGTCCCACCACCCAGGCATGTGCCCTGACTGGGAATCCAATCGGCGACTCTTTGGTTCTCAGTCCGTCACTCAGTCCACTGAGCCACACCAGCCAGGGATGTATAGTATTAATTTTTTTAAAGATTTTAGGAATGTCGGGAGAAAAAGAGGGAGAGAAATATCAATGTGTGAGAGAAACATTGACTTGTTGCCTCTCATGCATCCTCCAACTGGGGACCTGGCCACAACCCAGGCACACGCCCTGACTGAGAATCGGACCAGCTATGTTTTGGTTCACAGGCTGGTGGGCAATCCACTGAGTCACACCAGTGAGGGCTAGTGTTAATTTTTTTAATAACAAATAAATCATTCTATTTTTTTATTGTGGTAAAATATATGTGGCATAAAATCACCACTTTAACCATTTTTAAGTGTACGGTTCTTGGTATTAATTGCATTCACATTGTTGTGCAATAACCATCATCATTCATCTCTGGGATTTTTTCATATTCCCAAGCTATTACACTGTACCCCTTAAACACCAACTCCGTATTCCTTTCTCTCCCCAGCCCCTGGCAATTCCCATTCTACATTTGGTTTCTATGAATTGGACTATTCTAGGTACCTCATATAAGTGGAATCATACAATATGAGTATTTGTTCTTTCATAACTAGCTTATTTCACTTAGCATAGTGTCTTCAAGGTGCATCCATGTTGTAGCATGTGTCAAAATCACCTTCCTTTTCAAGGCTAGTGCTCCACTGTATGTGTATAACACATTTTATTTATCCATTTATCTGTCAATGGACACTTTGGTTACAACTACTTTTTGACCATTGTGAATAATGCTGCTATGAACACTGGGGTACAAATATCTGCTTGAGCAATTATTTTCCTTGAAGTAGAGATGGCTGGAGCATATGGTAATTCTATTTTTAACTTTTCAAGGATCTGCCAAAACTGTTTTCATTAGTGGCTGCACTAGTTTACATTTTATAGTGTTGTTTTATTTACTCTTCTTCTCCTTGATTAAGTTGATATCTTCTTAAGAACAAGTGCATTCACTTTTGAATCCCTTGGAGCAACTAGAAAATTGCCTCCAGCATTGTAGATGCTGGATAAATACTTGATGAATGAAAGTTTTTTTCTAGCTTTAAGAATCTTATTTCTATGCTTAGTGTGTTCCTTCTTCTCTTCCTCATTCTTCCCCCAGCCCTCATATACTGTGGTTTAGTAGACCTCTGCTAATTATTTCCTTATCTTTAATCACGTATAACCTTTGGTCAGAAAGCTCCTTCTTCTGGAGCCATCCTGCTGTCAAGAGCATGGCAGTGAAATGAGAAAGGCCTGGCCTTGCAACTGGTTCTGCCACTTGCAATGGCCTTGGACCAAAACTTAGTCACTTTTATGACCTTGGACCAAATTCTAACCTCTTTCAGATATTACTGCTGCAAAATAGAACACTCCTAAGCTTAGTTGCTTAAGACAATAATAATTTTATTATTCCTTAATAGTGAGTCTTACTCCTTGTGAGTCTACCAGGCCAATGCTTTCCTCCATGTGGTATCTGCCGGGGTCAGTCACATGACTGCATTCATCAGTGAGCTTGGCTAGGATTCAGGTGATTATGAAGGCACCACTCCCATGTCTTGCCCTGAGCAGGGGGGGCCAGAATCACTGGGGAATGGATGGGTCTTTCCCTCTTTCTTCTTAGTCTTTTATAAAAACTAGGCCCCTTTTTCTGTGAGGTCTCTGTCTGTCTCAACAGGTTAGTCAGACTTCTTTTTTTTTTTTTTCCAGTTACAGTTGATGTTCAACATCATTTTATATTAGTTTCAGGTGTATAGCGTAATAGTCAGACAATCATATACTTTACCTAGTGTCCAACCAATACTTCCAGAATGCTCCTGGCACCATACATAGTTATTACAATATTGTTGGCTATATTTCTATACTGATGTACTCTATCCCAACGACTACTGGGTAATTACTAATTTGTACTTCTTTCTTTTTGTCCCAGTTTTGTTATCCCCTTCATCCCCCTCCTCCCTGCACCCTACTACCCTCCAGGATTACCCGCCACCACTTAGTTCTTGTCCATTGGTTGTACATATAAATTCTTTGGTCTCTCCATTTCCTATACTATTCTTAATCTCTTAATCCCTTCACCTTTTTCACCTATCACCCTACAACCCTTCTCATCTGGCCACCCTCAGTTTGTTCTCTGTGTCTATGAGTCTTTTCGTTTTGTGTGTTCATTTAAATTGTTCTTTCTTTAGGTTCCAAATATAAGTGAAATCATATATTTGTCATTCTCTAACTGTCTTATTTCACTTAACCTAATATCTTCTAGGTCCATCCATGTTGTTGGAAATGGTAAGACTTCACTCTTTTTTTATGGCCATAAATATTTTATTGTATAGATGTACCACCACACTTTTATCCACTTGTCTATTGATAGACACTTGGGTTGCTTCCGTATCTTGGTTATTGTAAAAAAACAACACTGCAATAAACATAAGGGTGCGTATATCTTTTGATTAGTGTTTTGGATTTCTTTCAGAAGTGAAATTGGTGGGTCATAAGGTAGTCCTGTTTCTAATTTTTTGAGAAACTCCATGTCATTTTCAATAGTGGCTGCACCAATCTGCAATGACACCAACAGTGCATGAGGGTCCATTTTCCCCATATCCTCACCAGCACTGGTTGTTCGTTGATTTATTGATAAGAGCCATTCAGACAGGTGTGAAAGGATATCTCAGTGTGCTTTTAATGTGCATTTCTCTGGTGCAAATTGAGCATCTTTTCATATGT
Source organism: Artibeus jamaicensis (assembly GCF_021234435.1). NCBI lineage: Eukaryota > Metazoa > Chordata > Mammalia > Chiroptera > Phyllostomidae > Artibeus > Artibeus jamaicensis. The sequence goes on along the minus strand of NW_026522025.1, from coordinate 16,118,620 downwards.
CTATTGGTTATCTGTAAGTTCTCTTAGGAGAAGTGTCTTCTCTCTATTTTTTAATGAAATTGTTTGGGGTTTTTTTCTTTTTTTTGATGTTGAGTTGTATGAGTTCTTTATAAATTTTGAATATTAACCCCTTATCAGATTTGTCATTGGTGAATATCTCTCCCCATTCAGTAGGTTGTCTTTTCTTTTTGTTGATTGTTTCTGTTGCTGTGAAAAATTTTTTAGTTAGTTAGTAGTCTAATTTGTTTATTTTTTCTTTTGTTTTTCTTGTCCAAGAATCTATATTAGAAAAAATATTACTAAGAAAAATGGTAGAGAGTTTATTGCCTATATTTTCACATAGGAGTTATATGGTTTGGGTTCTTACATTGTTTCTAATCCGTTTTGAGTTTATTTATATATGGCATAAAAAAGTGATCTAATTTTTTGCCCATGTGTCTATCCAGTTTTCCAACACCATTTATTGACAAGACTGTCTTTCCTTCATTGTATTTCTTGTCTTCTTTGTCACATTTTAATTGACAATATAGGCAAAGGTTTATTTCTGGGCTCTCTATTCTGTTCTATTGATCTATGTATCTTTTCTTTTGATTATTATAGGCTTGTAGTATAGTTTGATATGAAGTAGAATAATGCCTCCAACTTTTTTTCCTTAACATTGCTATGGCTATTTTGGGTCTTTTGTGGTTCCATGAATTTTAGGACTATTTGTTCTAGTTCTTTAAGAAATACCATTGGTAGTTTGGTAGGCATTGCATTAAGTCTAGAGATTGCTTTGGGTAGTATGGACATTTAAATAATGTTAATTCTTCCTATCCATGATCACAGTATATACTCTTATTTATTTGTGTCTTCTTGAAACTCATTTTTCAATATCTTATATTTTTTTGAGCACAGTTTTTTTCCCTTCTTGGTTAAATTTATTCCTAGGTATTATTATGCAGTTCTAAACTGGATTGGTTTTCCAATTTCTCTTTCTGATAGTTCATTATTAGTGTATAAAATGTGTAATTGAGTTCTGAATATTAACTTTGTGTCCCACTACATTACTGAATTCATTTATCAGTTCTGATAGTTTTTTTTGTGGAATCTTTAGGGTTCTCTGTGTATAATATCATGTCATCTGCAAAAGAATGACAATTTTGCTTCTTTCTTTCCAATTTGGATTCCTTTTATTTCTTTTTCTTGTCTGAGTGCTATGGCTAGGATTGCAATACTATGTTGAATGAAAGTGGTAAAAGTGGGCAACCTTGTCTTGTTCCTGATTTTAAGAGAAACACTTTTAGTTTTTTGCCATTAAGTTTGATATTAGTTGTGGGTCTGTCACATACGGCTTTTATTATTTTGAGATAAGTTTCCTGTACTCCCACCTTGCTGAGAATTTTTATCATAAATGGATGCTGTATTTTGTCAAATGCTCTTTCTGCATCTATTGATATGATTGTATAATTTTCATCCTACGTTTTATGTGGTATATCATATTAATTGATTTGCAGATATTGGACCAAATTTATACCCAGTAATAAAGCTCATTTGTTAATGGTGTATGATCTTTTTTTAATGTATTGATAATTTTGTTTGCTAATATTTTGTTCAGGGTTTTTGCAACTATGTTTACCAGGGATATTGGCCTATAATTTTCTTTTTTTGTAATGCCTTTGTCTGGTTTTGGAAACAGGATAATGAGGGCCTAGTAAAATAACTCTGGAAGCCTTCTTGCCTCTTGAAATTTTTTGGAATAGTTTGAAAAGGATAGGTGTTAAATCTTCTTTGAATATATGGTAAAAATTAATCTGTAAAGCTATTTAGTCCAGGTCTTTTGTTTGTTGGGAGGTTTTTAAAATTTTTTTTTGTTACTGATTAGATTTGTTGGTAGTAATCAGTCAGTTCAGATTTTGTGTTTCTTCTTGATTTAATCTTGGAAAATTGTATGTTTCTAGGAATTTATCCATTTCTTCCAGATTGTTCAATTTGTTGGCATGTAATTTTTCATAGTATTGTTTTATAATCCTTTGTATTTCTGTAGTGTCAGTTGTCACCTCTCCTCTTTAATTTCTGATTTTATTTACTTAGATCCTCTCTTAGGCTTCTTTACATGGCAATTGGCTTCCAAGAGAATAAAAATGTAAATTGAGAGTCATATTAGGACATAGGCCAGAATGAGCCCAGTATCACCTCCATTTATTCTAGTGTTGCAAGAAACCACAGGTCAGCTGAGACTTAACAGAGGGGAAATAGACTTAATACTTGGTGGGAGAAAGGGCATGTGCATTCTAGGATGGGAAGAACTGGTGTGGCCATATTTACAGACAATGTAAATCTCTAAGGATCCACCATCTCTAAGGCTCTGTTTCCCACTTGTAATAACAGTAGCTATCTTTATAACATTGAAGATTCAATGTGATAATGCACATAAGATGTGCACTAATCATGACTCCAATCATTATTACTGCTATTGTTATTTTATTCCAATTAGGATGGAAGTTGTTCGGGCTCATTCTTAAATTCACTTCTCTTCTCTTTATTTATTCCATGAGATCAATACCATGCTAATCATCACCCCAGAGAGAACTGGAATAAACACAAAAAAACCCTGTTCTTCCTGGCACAAGCTGGGGCTGGCGTTCCCGGGGAGTCCTCAGGGTTTTGCAGTCCACATACCTGCTTTGCACTTGCCTGGTGAGGTGTGGCTCTTGGAGTGAAAGGTCATCACTGTGCTTTGGGATCAACTTCAAAATCCCAAGAGCTTCCTGATATGTGTTTCTTTATGAAATCACATTGTGCTTCTGGAACACTTTAACACCTTCTCTCTTTGAACTTCAAAATTTCTTTATGTACTTTTGTGAAAGAAAAATTTAAAAGAAAACAGAGGATAGCATAAAATGTACTCACTTCTTAACTCAGATATTTAAAGAAAATGTAATTTTCATGCTGATCTGGTCTTTCTCACCAAATTGTATCTAATGGTGAATGGGAGGGAAGATTTGCTCAAAAGTCAATCTGATTTCAAGAGTAGTCTAACCAATTATTTAAACAGTTCCTTTCAGATGGTATCACGTCTTTTAGATGAAATGTTAGGTTTCATATTCTTTACACCTCCTGGTTTCCCCACTGCAATGCTCTCTCTGTGTAAGGAGGATGATATAGCTTTTGATGCTTCCCAGGCTAATGGAAGGGCTAGAGTCCTTGGGGCCATGTCCTGTCCTTCCTCCAGTCTCCCGGGTGATGCCCTCCTCTACCTTCTTGCTGTTGCCCTGAAGACATTGGCAGCTGAAGTCTGAGGCTAATAACTAGTCATTTTATCACTCTGGGTTTTGGTAGCACTCCTAGTAGTGCTGCTGGCCTGATTCCATCCCAGCTGAGTTCCTGTGGGTGCTGCGGCCACTCCGAGGCCTCTCCATGGCTCCCAGGCTATCCTAACTCAGTCCATCAGCTCTGCAGCCCTCTCTCACCAGTACAGCAACCTCTCTAGCATCAGCCCCTTCTGGACCTAGCCACGCTCTGGTTGACCACACTGCCATCCTGTCACATCATCCTTTAGAAGGTTTTACTCTCACGAGTAATGCCTTGGTGAACATATGGTGTATGTGTAGTTATTTCCAGGAACAGATACAGAGGAGTGGAAGTATAGGATTATAGGTTAGATACATTTTTATATTTCAAGGTAGCCCCCCCTTTTTTAACCTCCGAAGTCACTATTACAAATGTATACTTTATTTTTGCACACCCATGTTAGTTTTCAACATTACCAAACTTTATCAAGTTGGCTAATATGATGATTGTGAAAAAGATATTTTAGTATTCCTAAGTATTTTTTCGTTTCTTGACCATGTCAATTCTGTTCATAAATTTCCTGCTCATATCTTGGACTTCTTTTTTTTTTAAATCAAGTTTTTGTCTTTTTTCTTATGGATTTATACATCTGAATGTCTAGTCAGCTTGGGCTGCCACACAGAATACTTTTGACGAGGTAGTTCATGCAACAGAAATGTATCTCCTCATGGTCCTGGAGTCCGGAAAGTCTGAGCTTAAGGCAACTTCCAGCTGGCGGTCTGGTGAGAACTCTTCCTGGGGCTGCAGATGAAGTCTTTTTTCTGTGTCCTCACATGGCCTTTCCTCCATGTGTGGTGTGTGGAGAGTGAATGGGTCTCTCTTAATGTTCTTATAAAGCCACCAGTCCTACAGACTATGCTCATTTAACCTTAATTACCTCCTGAAAGCTTTATCTCCACACAATATCACATTGGGGCTTAGAGCTTCAAAATATTAATTTTGGTGGAGACACATCTCAGTTCATAGCACCAGGGCACTATTCTTTAGCTTGTTTTTTTAAATTTGCATGTATCTATCTGTACGCGTTTGTGTGTACACATATATAAACATATACATATACATATACTGCATTTTCTCCTAGACCATAAATTGCCTTTTAATTTTGTTAATCATGTCTTTTGTCATAAAGAAGTTTATAGGTTTTGATGTGCCAAATTTGCTCATCTTTTTCTTTACGCTTTTTTATTTCTAGGGTTTAAGAAGTCCTTCTATACCCAAGGTCATAAAATATTATTTGTTCTTTCATATTTTAGTGGGAAAAAAACTTGCTTGTAGCCTTTTGAGCCTGATGCCCTTGCAGGAGCAGGAAGGAGATGCATCTCTAATTAATGGTTCCGTTTCTTTCATGGTTGTTGGTTTAGCTCTTTCTATTTCTTCTTGGAAAAATTTTGGTTTTTTAAAAACATTTTTATAGAAAATCACTTATTTCTTCTGGGTCTTAAATTCATTGGTATAAAGTTGTTCATTCATTCTCTTCTAAAATCATTCTTTACATGTGTACATCTGCCCCTTTTCATATCGCCTATTAACTATTTTCTCTTTTTTATTAATTATTGTAGCCAAATAATTTTTACCTTAAAAGAGCAAACCTGTGGTTTGATTAATTTCACTGAGTTTATTCTCTATTTCATTAATTTCTGTTTCTATATTTATTAATTCATTTCTTACTACTTACTTTGGCTTTCATTTTTTTTCTTTTTAATTTTATGTTCTAATAAATAAGTGTAAGGCTAACATTTTCTTCGGAAAATTGTTTTGGCCATATCCCATTGGTTTTGATGTGGGCTATTTTCATTGTGGTCCAGTTCCAAGTAGTTTACTTCCTCTTTAAACCGGGGGAGCTTTAGAAATATGTGTTTATATTTTAGAAGTATAGACTTTCTTTGGCTCCCTGTTTGTTAATTTTTTAATTTATTGAATTCCGGTCAATGAATGTGGCCTGTATAATATCAATTTTTTGAAATGTTTTGCTATTAGAGCAGAGCCAAATTTGGTGAGTTCGCATGTATGCTTTTAAGTAAAAAAAAAAAAAAGGGCTTACTATTGCGTTATTTTTATCTTCTGGTGTTGTCATAACTTCTGATAGGCAATAATTTAGTTGCATTTAATAGCAAAACTATCAATGACTCATTTACTCACTAGATACTTGTTGAGTGTCTGTAGCTCTAAGCACCGTCAGCTTTGGGGGACACAAATGAGTTGATAGCCTTGTGGGAGAAGCAGACACGGATCACACAATCCCATTAGTGAAACAATGGGCTGAAGGAAAAACACTTGATTCTGTGAATGCATATCACAAAAGATCCCATCCCAGAGAAATTTAAAGAGAGATCGGAAAGGGGAGTAAAAATTAACTAGGAATAGGGCTAGGAAGGGAGGAGAAGAGCTTTGCCGGCAGAAGAGCATGTGGCGAGGCCCTTTGTGCACTGTGGGCGAGGTGCCCAGGGGCCTGATGCAGGCCAGTGCGGCTGAACACCCCAAGCAGCTTGTTCATGGTGCTGGCTCAAACTGGGAAGAGCTGTGTGTAGGGGTGAGGGAGAGGGGTTCACACCTTGTAAGACCTTCTAAAGAATTTTTATCTTTATTTAAGAAAAATGAGAAGCCATTAAAAGAATTTAGGATCATATTTGTGGTTTTAAAAGATAACTTGAAGAGAAACTTGTAACATTTGTTTCAGGGAGTATTTTTATTCCTTGACATTGTACATATGAAGAACCTACTTCCCTTCTTGCCCCCTACCTTTAGTGAGGTTGAACTAAATATGTTTTAAAAAAATAATCACCCTGTGTATTTTTTATTAGAAGGCTACAAATCACCCTGCATGTTTGGAGCCAAGCCTGCTGATGGTAGGTTATAATAATAATGATAATGACATAACATGGATGACACCTGTCATTTTTTGAGCATTTACTGTGTGCTAGCTCTGTGTTGGACTCTACAAGTTTTATTTTACTTAATCTTCACAACTAACTTAAGAGATTTTTTTTAAACCACACCTGTCAATCACTGTCTGCCACCCCTTGGAAGAGAAACTCCTATGCCTACCACCTCAGCTGAATAGGGGCTGCTTCCAGTGGCTCTGATTTGTCCAATGTGACTGTCCTTAAACACATGCATGTGTGCATGTACACGCCCCTCTGATTAGATCAGGGGTGGCACCAGCCACCAATCCATTGGCCAGTTGGCAGTTTTTAGGGTATCATAACAGAAAAAAGCCTCATCCAAATAGATTCTTGCTTTTAGAAATTCCAAGTTAGGATATCTAAGAGAAATTCGTTAATTGCAGAAATGAAAGTTGAAAGTGGAGAGACTAAAGAAGCAGCGGTGGGTCTGAGTGTGTTGAGGGCAGAAGTCAGTGAAAAGTACAAGTAAGCAGAAGCAACGAGGCAAAGAAAAGATATGTGGGGGAAGATGGGGAGGCTGGTTCAGAGAGAGAAGAGAAGCAGAATCAAGAAGACAACTCTTGGAGAGTAGCTGATGGACACTTAAAAAGAAATCCTCACATTCATGCTCCTGGACCTACTTCCAGCCTCTGAAAGTCCAGTCACGGGGTGGTTCCTACTCTTCACTTTGCATGAGATGCCTGTCTCCATTATTGGCTTTACCAGAAGCTTATTATAGTGTCTAAAGGAATCACTGCTCCATGCCACATAAGCATTCCTATGTGTGGATGAAGACCCAGAGGCTCAGAGAGGTTAAGTAACTGTCCAAACTGACACAGCAAATAAAACAGAAATTCAAACTCAGATTAGGGTGACTATGAAGCCCTTGTCCTTAGGCATACTATGAATATTACAGCAGCAAAAATTATCTGCTCAGAAATATTTGCTCAGACCTTTAGCTTTTCTTTCTTTTTTTTTGCTAGAAGATTGATTTTTTAATTTTTTTATTTTAAATTTATTTTTTTATTGATTATGCTGTTACAGTTGTTCTATTCCCCCCTTCATTCCCCTCCACTCTAGCCCCCCTTTCCCCACCATTACCCCCCTTTAGTTTATGACCATGTGTCTCAAGTTCTTTAGATTCTATATTTCCCATACTATTCTTGGCCACCCCCATCTATTTTCTATCTACTGTCTATGCTACTTATTTTCTGTACCTTCTCCACCCTTCTCCTCCTCCCACTCCCCTGTTGCTAACCCTCCTTGAGATCTTCATTTCTATGTTTCTACTCCTGATCTAGCTGTCCTTTTAGTTTGCTTTTGTTTTAGGTGTGGTTGTTAATAACTGTGAGCTTGTTGTCCTTTCACTGTTCATGTTTTTTTAAACTTCTTTTTCTTAGATAAGTCCCTTTAACATTTCATATAATAAGGGCTTTGTGATGATGAACTCTTTGAATTTGATCTTATCTGAGAAGCACTCTATCTGTCCTTCCATTCTAAATGAAAGCTTTGCTGGATAGAGCAATCTTGGTTGTAGGTCTTTAGATTTCATGACTTGGAATACCTCTTTCCAGCCCCTTCTTGCCTGTAAGGTCTCTTTTGAGAAATCCTCTGACAGTTTGATGGGGACTCCTTTGTAGGTGACTGTCCCCTTATGTCTTGCTGCTTCTAGAATTCTCTCCTTCATTTTAATTTTGGCTAATATAATTATGATGTGCCTTGGTGTGTTTCTTCTTGGGTCCAACTTCTTTGGGACTCTCTGAGCTTCCTGGAGTTCCTGGAAGTCTATTTCCTTTGCCAGATTGGGGAAATTCTCCTTTATTATTTGGTCAAATAAGTTTTCCACTGGTGGCTGTGCCTTTCCCCCTTCTGGTACCCCTATAATTCGGATGTTGGAGCGTTTAAAGATGTCCTGGAGGTTCCTAAGACTCTCCTCATTTTTTTGAATTCTTGCTTCTTGACTCTTTTCTGTTTGGCCATTATTTGCTTTCTTCTGGTCCACTCCATTGATTTGAGTCCCAGTTTCCTTTTCATTGCTATTGGTTTCCTGTGCAATTCCATTCATTTCAATTAGTTTCTCCTTTGTATGTTTGTCTAATTTGTGGCTATAATCAACCAGTTCTGTGAGGATCCTGATCACCAGTGTTTTAAACTGTGCATCTGAGAGTTTTGCTATTTCTTCATCGCTTAGATTTATAGGCTCTGGGGCTTTGAGATCTTCTTGAGCCATTTTTGGTCTGTTTGCGCCCGTTAAGTATGAGGAGCGGAGCCCTGGACTCCCAGGTTGCTGGGTTGTGATGCTGTATGTGGAGGCGTGGTCAGAGCAGGGAAATGGTGGCCCCCTCTGCTGTTTCTAGCAGCTGGGTGAAGAGCAGAGCCTTAGGTTGTTCACCGGGGCAGGGCCACTTAGGTCACTGGATTATGATGCTGTATGTGGAGGCGGGGTTAGAGCGGGGAGATGGCGGCGCCTTCTGCCGCCGCTTGCTGCTGGGGCTGCTGGCCCTCGTCCAATGGCCCACTCCCTGGCTTGTCTATCCACACACGAATGTGCAACCACAGTCAACCCGCAGCCCTGCTCCCTCGCTGTTTCCCTGAGGTCACTAGCTGAGTTGCCCACCAGGTCCAACCCTGCGCCTGGATTCCGCGCGCCTGAGTCTGTCTGACCGAGTTTTCCTGCGCAACCCCGCTCTGCCAGCTGCTGGTTTCGCCCCTCTTACTGGTCAGGCTGAAGAATTTATTGTTATCAGACTTCCGAAAAGTTTAATTTTCTGTGTTCTGACTGTGTTTTCTGTTGCTATGATTTAGTTGTCTCTAAACTTGGTTGTGTGCGGAAGCACGGCAGCTCCACCTATGCCTCCATCTTGGCGGAAGTCCCTTTAGCTTTTCTTATCATGAAAATATACACAGGGGACACACAACGTTGAAATTAGTAAACCAAGTGACTTGGCATTATGGGCCTGTTGTTAAGGATTATGGCTTAACCATATTTAACATAAGAGGATCGTTGCCTCTGAGTATACTGAAGAAAAGCAGTGTTTTGACCTAGTCATTTATTTGTGGGGAGGGGATAAGTTGGGACAGAGACATGTGAAGAGATAGGTTCATCTCTTTTCTTTTTTATTCTTTTCTTCATTCTCTTTAAAATTCTTTTTTAAATATTTTTTGGTGATCATGCTATTACAGTTATTCCAATTTTTCCCCTTTTGTCCCCCTCCACCCACTACCCACTACCCTCTACTCCCTCAGGCTATCTCCACACCATTGTTCATGCCCATGGGTTATGTATATAAGTTCTTTGGCTATTCCATTTCCTATACTGTGCTTTACATCCCCGTGGCTATTTGTTCTTCTTAATCCCCTCACCTTTTCACCCATTTCCCCAAACCCCCCTCCCATCTGGCAACCATCAAAATGCTCTCCCTATCCACGATTCTGTCTCTGTTCTTGTTTGCTTAGTTTGTTTTTTAGATTCGGTTGTTGATAGATATGTATTTATTGCCATTTTATTGTTCATAGTTTATTTTTCTTCTTTTTCTTAAATAAGTCCCTTTAACATTTCACGTAATAATGATTTGGTGATGATGAACTTCTGCAGTTTTTTCTTGTCTGGAAAGCATTTCATCAGTTCTTTGATTCTAAATGATAGCTTTGCTGGGTAGAGCAATCTTGGCTGTAGATCCCTGTTTTCATGACTTTGAATATTTCTCACTAGTCCCTTCTAGCCTGCAAAGTTTCATTTGATAAATCAGCTGACAGTCTTATGGGGATGCCCCTGTAGGTACCTAACTGCTTTTCTCTTGCTGTATTTAAGATTCTCTCTTTATCTTTAGACTTTGGCATTTTAATTATGGTGTGTTTTAGAGTGGGTCTCCTTGTACCCATTTTGTTTGGGACTCTGTGTGCTTTCTGGACTTGTGTGTCTATTTCCTTCACCAAATTACTGATGTCTTCTTTCTTTTATTTTTTCAAATATATTTCCAATTTCTTGCTCCTCTTCTCCTTCTGGCACCCCTATGATGCAAACCTTGGAACACTTGAAGTTGTTTCAGAGGCTGCTTACACTATCCTCATTTTTGGGGATTCTTTCTTCTTGTTGTTGTTTTGCTCAGTTGTTTTTTGCTTCCTTATGTTCCAAATCACTTATTTTATTCTTGGCTTCATCCACTCTACTGTTTCCCTATAAAATGTTCTTTATTTCAAGGTCCTCACTAAATTCCTTGAGCATCTTTATAACCAGTGTTTTAAATTCTGCATCTGATAGATTGCTTATCTCTATTTTGTTTAGTTCTTTTTCTGGAGTTTTAATTTTTTTTTCATTTGGGCCAGGTGTTTTTGTATCCTCATTTTGGCAGCCTCCCTGTGTTTGTTTCTATGTATTAGGTAGAGCTTTAGGCCTTGTCTTAGTAGTGTGGCCTAAAGTAGTAGGTATCCTGTAAGGTGCAGTGGCACAGCCTCCCCTATCACCTAAGTTGGGTACTCGAGGTGCACCCTCTGTGTGGGCTGAGTATACCTTCCTCTTGAGGTTGAACCTTGATTGCTGTTGGCAGGCCAATGAGAGGGATTTACCCAGGCCAGTCAGCTTCAAAGACTGGCTGTGACTACTGACCACCAGCTTCTACCTTCTGTTGAGGATTAGCTGTGCAAGGGCAGTGAGGTGATGCTCTGACATGGTCTGTAGCTGTCCATTGGATGTGCAGGCTCTGATATTTCCCAGGTGGTGCGGGCCAAGGTCAGTCACCACCTGTGTTCTGCCCAGGACCAACCTTCCTGAGCTACAGAGTAGTCTGAGATGGCTGCTACTTGTGCTGGGCTTGGAGATTCCCAGGCAAAGCCAAACTGTGAATGAAGGCTAGCTGCTGCTAGCACCAGGCCTGGGGCCAATTAGAAAGAGGTATGGCAGCTGGGGACTCGTTAAGGCTGGCTGTTGCTTGTTTGAGAGGATTTAGAAAGTTGTGAAGCATGAGCCAAGACCAGGCATTCATATGGAAAAGTCAGTTAACAGTTTAGGTTGGCCTGTAAGTTGGGTGAAATGGAGTCTTAGGGGATCTCCAGTGAGGACAAACGGTGTTAGCCAGGTTGCTGGAGTCTCAGATATGGCACCAAATTGCCAGCTCTTTGATTCTGTTGTGGGGAGGGATAATGGTCTCTGAAAGGGGCAATGGCCTAGAAAGGGACGATGGACTCTGCCCACCTTGTTATCTGAGAAAAAACTGTCCCCCAGCTCTCACCTTGGTGCTAGCTAGACACTTCTGTTCTTCCTGTATGCCACTGGTGCCTTTTCAGCTGCAACCCTAGTGCTGAAGCTCAGAGGGAATGAGTCTGAGTAAGTCCATGTGTGGACTCAGTCTTAAAGACTGAGTAAGTCTTTAAGAGGAACTGCTTAGGAATCCAGCACTTCCATTTACTCAATCCCTGCTGGTTTTTGCAGCCGAAAGTTATGAGGACTTGTCTTCCTGGCACTGGAACCCTGGACTGCGGGGCCTGATGTGGGGCTGGGACTCCTCACTTCCAAGATATTCCTCCTGTATTTTTATCCATCACACATGGATGTGGGACTAGCCTGTTCTGCATCTTTACCCCTCCTACCTGTATGGATGCATGTGGTTTGTTTAATTCCATAGTTGTCAGACTTCCATCCAACTTGATTTCTGATAGTTCTAAGTGACGGTTCTATATTTTAGTTGTAATTTTGGTGTGGTTGTGCAAGGAGGCAAGCTGTGTTTTTTGTTTCATAATTACTCTTTCAGCAGTTGGTTAGAACCTTGCACTTCTGGGACCTGATTATCCATTTACCCAGGGAATGGCCCTGGGTGAACTGGATCATGCAAAAGAAACAGAGTGAGGTGCCTGATCAAGCCTAATTGTGGTCCAGTACGTAATAGAACATTCTCTTCCTTGTAAAAGGTTTTTTGGGTAAACTGGCAAGGGGAGCGAATCCCAAACAAAATTTATGAGTGCCTAGTAAGTGTGCGGCCTCATGCCAGGGATAGCACAAAGGTCAAAGTCATAGATCCTCCAGGCCTGAGGTAAGTCACCTTCACTGTGGCCCAGCAGGAAATCTCTGAGGCTATAGCCTTCTGGTAAACCAATAACCCTTTTTCTCCCAAGACATTTCTCACATGTGCACTGACCAACCACCTCTCCAGATTGTTCCAAATCCTTTGCTGAGAGCAGTGGAGATTCTCCTCTTTTTTTGTCCCTTCCCGAGCCTCCCTTATAGGTCCTGAGTAAATTGCAGCTGAAGACATTTCCTTTCCTAACCTTTGCCAAACCACCTTTTACCTAATTCCTTGTGTTTTCCCCTGTCGACAGGGGGCATGCCTATGACCCAGAGACCAAATAGACTCACAAAGGCAAGACAGATTGGGAAAGTCACAGTGGGACACAGCAAGCAGCAGTTGCATGTCCCTTGAGGGTTGACCAATGAACAGAGTCTGAGTCCAGTGACAAATACCAAAATCAAGCCTTGCAGATGCTCTTGTGTCCATCTTCACTCTTCTTCCTTATCCATGGTCCACTGCACTATTACTTAGATTTTTTAAAAATTCACTTATTAACTTAAATAAAACTTCAGGTATCAGTATAGTAAAAATTGAGGATAGCTTATCAAAAATAAAGAAGGAGCCCTGGCTGGCATAGCTCAGTGGATTGAGCACGGGCTGCAAATCAAAGGGTTGCTGGTTCGATTCCTAGTCCGGGCACATGCCTGGGTTGTGGGCCAGGTCCCCAGTGGGGGGCGCATGAGAGGCAACCAACCACACATTGATGTTTCTCTTTCTCTCTCCCTTCCCCCCTCTCTAAAAATAATAAATAAAATCTTTAAAAAATAAATAAAGAAGGAAGACTTGCCCTGGCTGGATGGCTCCATTGGTTGGAGCATTCTCCCATACACCAAGAGGTTTTGGGTTTGATTCCCCATCAGGGCACATGCCCTAGTTGTGGGTTCAAGCCCCATTTGGGGTGCAAACAACTGATTGATGTTTCTCTCTCACATCAGTGTTTTTTTTCTCTCTTTCCTCCCCTTCCTCTCTCTCTAACATCAATTTTTTAAAAGTTAAAAAAAAAAGAAGGAGCCTTAAAAATAGCTTTAACTATTAAGTTAAAAGTTGCCCATGATTGTGTCACCTAAAATCATAGTTCTCTGCCATCAGGGAGTGCCTGCCTGACCTTGAACTGCATTGGGCCGGACTACCTGGGCCTGTAAGGTCAGCCCTGCACGTGGTTCCTGTTTCCACCTACTGTGGTTGAGAGACCCACAGGGAGGTGACTTAAGCTATCTGAGCCTGTTTTCTTCCCTGTCAACGGGGACAAAAATAGTGCCTGTTTTGTAGGGGTATTGCAAAGATCAGATGAAATATTGCAACGAAAGCGCTTAGTACAAAACCTGGCAAGTATTACATACTCCATAAATGCGTCTATTTTTTCCAGAGTTCTCCCCATAAGTGCCCTTGTGATTTTCAGATCATCCATCACGTGTTTGTTTGGGAACTAAGGTTTTCATGAGTAAGACTAAACTTCAACTTTAAACAGAAGGCATGTAAGTTAAAAACAGTAAGAAAGATATATTTATAGTACTATTATTGCTAAGGATGAGAAACAGTAAACTGGAACAGTGGTTCCAGTTTAAATGAGGTTCAATTAGCCAAGATTAAGGGAGATCCAGGGATACCTCCAACAGAAGGTGTTGCCAGGTCCTCCTGAGCACAAGACTCCTCACCCAAACAGTTCTCGGGGTGGGGGGGGTCATGGTAGATTCTTGGCAGCACAGGCTAGAAGCAAGTCAGGTGTGTTTGAGTCCAGAGTCCAGAGTCCTCAGCCTCACTTGGCACAACCTCAGGCACAGGTCTGGGCTTCAGAGCAGCCCAGCGCAGGCCAGAGGCATGGCTCTCTGCAGTCAGGGTGCCTCTCAGGCCAGGTCAGGGGTGCACATGTGTGGCCAGTCCCCAACCTCCAGCACAGCCGCTTCCAGGCCCTCTGCCACAGAATTTTCCCAAGTGAAACATCCCTTTTTGTACCACATAGCTCTGGCCGCCTTGACCTCCTTTCGCTTTTAACCACTTCCTTTCTTTCTCAATAGCAGCTTCCCTTTACAGGCACTGGGCTTCTTTACAAAGTCACTTTACCCGTCTTCCAGGGCACTCATCTGCCTTTCTTCCCACCCGCCTCATTCTGTCTGTCTTTTCCTTTCTATGTCATCTTTCCTTCTCCTTCCCTTCCTCCAACTGTTCCTCACCCCCTCTTTTGTTCCTTTCTTTCACTAATGTTTACAGAGCATTTATAAGGACTAGGTATTGTGCTAGGGGTTACATTCATGGGGGTGACGGGATCCTTGTGTTTATGGGATGTTCACTCTAAAAGGAAAGACCAACCCTAACAATTCCTTAAATAATTACTTAATCACACCAGCAATAATGCTGTAAATAAGGGATTTAAATTAATCAGATTCTACAGAACTCATTTGACATCTTCCACATCCAACTGGCACATCTAATGGACTAGACTGTAACTATCCTATAGAGAAAGGATTATGTCTGCTTTCATTATACGCCATCATCTAGAACAGAGCCTGGCACATACACACCGTATATACTCAGAAATTACTTGCAGAATGAACAAAATGCATTTATATACAATCTGTTAGTGTTCATCGATACGTGGGAATTGGGAGAGAAAGTCAGAGGTGGCAGAACTCCTCTTCCCCTCCCCTTCCCCTCCCCCACCCCACCACCAGCCACCTAATTAGTAGCCAAGTAGATGCCAAAGATATGAAGTGTCGAGAGATAGATGAAGTCAAATACTCTCCTATATTCCCTGTTCTCAGTTCTTCTATAAAGGAGGACCTACCCAGGAACCCCCAGCTTTGGGGACAAAAGGACAATCATTCCGCTTGGTTTTGTGGCTTCCTTGGTATGGAGCCATTTTGGCTTTTATCTCCATGGCCAAATAAGTGTTTTCTGATTTACATCCACTTTAGGACTTTTTATTCTGACTTCCTCAGTTATGTAGGAAGCAGTGACTTACTGAAAATTGCATTAATATGATCAGCTATGAAGAGAAGCTAATCTGAAATGTGGTTGTGTGTGTAACTTTCAGTAATAATCGAAAGGAGAAAATATCCAGAATATGTATTTACTTCATCACATTTTTACTTCAATCTGCAAAATAAAAATAAGGTATTGAAGGATGGAAGGAGGCAAACTGAGAAAGAAAACAAAACCTTCCATTTCAGCAAGGCCCCCGCAGAGAGGCAGGATGGGGAGGGAGGAGAGGAGCACATCACCTTCAGGAAGACGGGGGAGGTCACGCTCGGTGAGGAGTGAGAAGACCGGGCACTGTGAGGGAGGCAAACAGTCTTGGGCTTGACATGGATTTGACCTGGCTTTGATAAGAATCTGCCCAACTTGGCAGCGATGAGAGAGTAAATTTTGTGGAGTACACAGCACAATTCATGCCAAAAAAACTCGATTGCTTTTTGGACAGCATTATCCTCATTGTTACTGAGGCTGATGTAAGGGCTGGTAAGGTCTCCTGCAGCATGCTCCGTGTGTCCTCCCGGCAGGCAGAGCAGAGCAAGAGAGAGTCGAATGTTCGGCCCACTTTGGGGCAGCAATAGCTCCGTGTACTCATTTCATAATCTCAGAATTTTATACAGGAAAGGATATTACTGACCCAAAGCTCTGAACTAGTTCAACCCCATTGTTTCCAGGGTAAGACTGAGGTCAAGACACGGGAAATGACTTACTCAGAGGACACTGCAAAGTCAGCAGAGCCAAGACCTGCACACAAGGTGTCTCCTACTTTCATTGCCTCTCAAGGTAAGTATTCAGGAAGTGTTAGCCGTCATCATCATCATCATCATCATCACTTACTATTATATGTGCTTCACACACCTTGTAACAATTACATAGTGTCTTCCCACCTAGTGAATGTGGAAACCAGGTAATTTACTGAGGGCCACAGAACTAGCCACTGGAGCAGGCCTGGAACCTGTGCGTCCTGATTCTACAGGCAGCATTCTTTCTGTCCATATGCTGTCTGTCCTGGGATCTATATGTGATGAAGCTATGGGCCTGAAAGACCCTGTGATCACTAATTCTAGAAGAGAATAACTCTGCTACCTTTGTCTCCATATGAGCTGGTCTATTGGGATGCTCTTCATGAGGAGAAAATAAACAGTATCTTCAGGACGAGCATTTTCTTTCTCGCTAGTGGGAGTATGCCAGACAGCAACTGGGAATCATACCAGAAAGCTTCAGCAGTTCAGATGTGATGCTGCAGAGGTAGGCAAGAACAGACTGCAGAGGGCCCCTGTCCATATTAGGGTGCTTGGATTTTAGGTGACCTGTGGAGCCTCAGGTGGGGGTCTACGCAAAGAAATGCCATGGAAAGATTTGTGCTTGAGGTACTTCATGCTGGCAGTTGAGAGGAGGATGGACTTGAGAGCATTGGAGGAGAGGAGGCAGTTGCTTAGGTGAGATGATGAGGACTCATGCAATGGTTTTAGGAAAGCAATGGAGGGGCAGATTGAGGTCAAGATGAAAAAGAGGAAGGAGCCAGGATAAGTCTCATTTTTAGCCTTGATGACTGAAGAGTATGGGAAAAGCTGAACTAGGGGAAAGACTAAGAGTTGTGATTTAGAGGATTGGAGATAGAGATATCTAAAGGGCATCTTAGTCTGGATTTCCCCCAAAGCAAGACCTGGGCAAAGCCTTATGTGCTGTCCATTTGAGAAGTGATTCCAGGGAACAGGAGTGAGGGACCAGGGAGGACAGAAAGTCAATCAAGAAAGGTCAACACACAATACAATATACAAATGATGTATTATGGAACTGTACACCTAAAACCTACATAATTTTATTAATCAGTGTCACCTCAATAAATTTGATAAATAAGAAAAGTAAGTAGTCTTTCCCAGCTAGCTAAGCATTTCTCACAGATGCAAATTAGAGGGAAAGAAACTCCATAGTCCAAAGGTGTAACCAAAGCTTTCCACGGGGGTCATTGTTCCATTGTCCTTTTATGTATACATGGAAGTGTGTGCTGACTCTTTAGTAAAAATGGCAAATGTCTACTTTAATCAAACATCTGGTCAATGAATTCTTTTTAAAAAAGAATATGTATCATGTCTGCCACCCCCATTGGACACTGGCACTGGATTCCCTTGGGGCCTCCTACACCTCAGGATTGTCTTCCCAGGAGACAAAAGGGAGAATCTGTTATGTACGGGTTCTTGTTCCTCATTGGTCCAGGGCTTCCCCAAAGAGTGTTATGAACACCTCCTGACCCACCTCTCCCAATCTAGGTTGCACATGCATAATGTCAGGTGCTGCCACAGGCACTTTGGGTAAATGAATATGTGTCCAAGGCTATCAGAGAAGCCCAGGCGTGAAGCAATGTGTAAGTCACTTACTAATGTAAGTGACTAAATTGAATCAAAGCCAGCACAGAACTGCCTACCAGAGCTGCATCTAGACTCAGAGGTGAAACCAAGAGGCTCTGAGATGATGCAAAAGAGGCATCCAATCATAGGACGTGTAGGTGGGGCTGACCAATTGGCAGATGCATAACTCATTTAAATCTGTGGAGAGAGGCCAGGTCTGGAGATAAAGATTTGGGAATCATCAGGGTAGAGGTGGTGGTTGAAGCCATGTGGAGTGTATTATTTGCAAAGAGTGATGAGCTGAGAACAGCATCCTGGGGGGCATATAAGGAGTTGGCAAAAGAAGAGGAGCCCATCAAAGAGCAGAAAAGGCCAGGGAGACACAAGAAATACCTGGAAACTATGGTTTCATAGGAGTCAAGGATATTGGTTTGATGGTCTCCAATACATCACATGCCATAAGAAATCCCACCAGGTTTGGCAATTAGGAGGTCTTGGGTGCCAGAGCAAAAGGAAGTTCAGTAGAATTGTGGTGTCAGAGGTCAGAAAACAGTGGGCTGAGGTATGAACAGGAGGTAAGAAACTGGGAATAGTACAACCTGCATGGTCACATCAATTGCCCTCAAAGAGGAAAGGACAACAAAGAGGTGAGAACAGTATTTAGGTCGGAGATTGAGGAGCTGAGGGAGATCAAACAAAACAACCTTAATTTTCTTGATGAAACAAGATTACATGCTGAGACTGTGGGAGTACATTAACTACAGCTGACCATACTCCTTCTTCCACTGTGAGCTTCGCACCTGCAGATCTCAGAATGAGTATGATCCAGCATTTAGTCATTCTATTAGTCAGTATTTACTAAGCATGAACAACGTACAAGGACTCATTCAAGTAACTGAGGACAATACAAAGCGGACTGTGATTTAGTCTCTACTCATACAGACCTTGAAAGCTTAGAGCCTGGAAATTAGCTACACTTCAGAGGAAGGTTAGAAACCGGGCTAAGTCAGCAATGCTGATCTAGTGTCCAGGAGTCAATTCATTTATTTGACAAATGTACTGAGGGGTTGTTATGTGCCAGAGACTGATCCAAATGCCGAGAATACATCAGAGAACAAAACAAACCCAAATCCCACTCTCATTGACTTTGTATTAGCCAGGAGAGCCGAAGTTATCTGTAAAGCATCAGTGCATAATTTATTTCTCCTATGCACAGAGTCCATCATGATTCTCCAGGGCAATTGCCCTCTATGCAGTGACTCAAAGACCCAGAAGGCCACCATCTCTCTGAGGTTCCTTGGTTGCTATGGCAAAGAAAAAGAAAGACTGGGGAACCTGCCATGGGCTTGTCAGTGCCGTAGCTTGGAAAGGACCCACCACTTTCTCTAGACTAGTCACATGGACTTGTCTAATGACAAAGTGGCAAAGAAATCTGGGGGAGCAGATGGACTATTTAGTGAGCACATGTGTCATGTGGGGGAAAACATCCTATAGATATGATATATAAATAAGGTATATGCTATCTAAGAAGGTGGTAAGTGAAATGGGAGAAAGTAGAGCAGGGTAGGCGGGACTGGCAATGCACAGTGGAGGGGAGAGAGTGTAGGTAGCAATTTTGAACAGGTAGTCATGGTAGGCATCACTGAGAAGGTGGCCTTTGAGCAAAGCCCTAAAGGGGATGAGGTTGCCATTGGAATAGCTGGGAGAAGAGTGGTCTTGGCCCAGGGAATAGTCCATAGAGGGTCCCTGAGGCAGAAAGATGTTGTGAGGGGAAGTGAGGAGGAGGAAGTGAGGTTGAAAAGATGGGGTGGAGGGGAGAGCATCAGTGTGCAGATAGAGAACAGTGTACAGACGATTTATCAGAATGTTGACTCTAAGAGGAAAGGGATGCCATTGTAGAACTGGAGCAGAAACTTTAATGTGACTACTCCAGCTGCTTTGTGGAAAATAGACTGTAGGGGCAGGGGAGCTCCAGGGAGATCAGACAGGACCACCATAGTCGTTCAAGGGGAAGATGATGGTGGCCTGGACCAGGACGGCAGTGTGGTGAGAAGTTGAATTCTGGAAGTTTTTGGAAGTCTGTGGTATGATGGGGTGAGGTTTCTGGAGCTTCTGTGCTTCAACAGCACTAACTGGACAGACCATGCTGCCCAGAGTCCCTAAGATGAAACTACCTCCGAGCCCATGGTAGGGTGGGGGTGCAGGGCAGTGCCAGGCCTGAGAAATGGGTCCTGCTGCTAAGCCTGCTGATGGCTGTGCAACCAGAGCACGGGAACCTGCCACAGGAGTGATCACAATTCAGCAGCCTCACCACCTGTCCTCTGTTATACAAATACACCCAGAAGAGCAAGGGGAAGAGGCTGAGGTCTACAGAGTCAAGATACTCTAAGAGGCCAGGGTCAGAGCCAGAAGAGGAACCCCAGAGCTGCTGCCTCCTTCTCCTGCTCCTCTTTCTTTTGACCCATTCTTACCAAGATCAAGAGAATTGAGGCAGGGGTTTGGGATGGGAAACTTGAGACGTTTTTATTTATTCTCTCACCCTCACCCCACTCCTTTGCACTTGGCACAGGCTCTGGGAGTGTCCACACCCAGCAGAACAGTTTAGAACTTTTGCTATGAGGTAGATGGAATATATCAGGCACTACAGCCAAACAGCAGCAGTCTGTACAGCGGTTAGAGGTGAAAATTCCAGACTCTAGCATTAGAACCGTTTCCAATTCCAGTTTTGTCACAGTTAGTTATGGCACCTTATAAGATTACTTTAACCTCAGTTAGTGTCTGTTTCCTTGTCTGAAAAAAATAGAGATAATAAACCTACCTGATAGGATTGCTGTAATAGACATAATATATGTAAAATGTCTGGCTCAGAATAAGCAGGTGTGACAGATTCTGTAAGTTGGTTCTCTCAAAATCTGTTCTCAAGTGTCCTATACTTTGCCTTCCCCTACTAGAGAGGGCTGAAAAGGAAATAATACTCAAACTTTCAATTCCCCTTTAGCTAGGGTGACCACAAAACCCCATTACAGCCCATCAGATCTAGATAGAAGTCCTTGACTTTTCCAAATAAAAAGGCAGTGCTTCTGGGCAGCAAGTCATTACTCTTCTCTCCTTCCTGTACACCTTCCTACCTGGGACTCAGCTGTGACGGCAGTGGTAGAGAAGCCATTTTGCAGCCATGAGGCAACCAGCACAAAGATCACAAGGAAGGCTGATTGGATGGCAAGATAGGAAGCACTGGGTACTCAATGACATGGTTGAGCTGCTATTTTAGTCCATGGCTACCTGCCCAGAAATGTGTTGTTGTGGAAGACAAATATCTCCTTACTGGTATTTGCCAGTATTTGTTGGGCTTTCTGCTCTGTGAAGCAAACACAGTAATAACAGCCATCATTATTATCATTCTCCTCCTCCTCATCATTATCACCATCATCATTATCATCATCATCATATCTGTTCCACCGCAAACTTTTCAGCTTTAGATTTTATTTTCTAATTGGGGAGCCAATTAAGACTTCTTAAATATACCTCTAAGGTATATTTCCCAGGGAGTATCCCAAGAAACATTGGTTCTTCCAGATATTAATAGGTGTTCTGGGAAGAGAAGAAGCTTTATTGTTAAGTGAAGAAATGGTGGTACTTGGCAGAAATATTTATAACACTGGTTCAATTTGGTGTAATATTTGAAGCCTTTCCAAAGGATATGTGTAAAAGGATAATTTTAGAGAATCAGTTTCAGATCCTCAGCTACCAGAACTCTTTCCTCTCCTCATGTCCATCCTCCCACCTCTCAAAAGACAGGCACATCTCCTGCCCAACCAGAAACTGCCCTGGTGCATTGCACGAAAGTGGAGAAATCTCTGTGCTACAAAGGGACAACTCCAAATATTGGTGTTTAGATTCTAAGGACTGAAAGAAATCCTTTGCAAGTCATGTCATCCCTAATCCATTGCTTTCAATGAAATCGAAGGATGTCTAATTGAATTGTCAGCTGACAAATCATTAAAAACATTTCTATGGTAACTATGTGCTGTTTGTCTTACACCTCGGAAACAGAGTAGACCTGAGTGGCAATGCTCTTAAATCCATTCGCACCTACGTATTTGTGTGTAAACACAGTTTCTTGTGTTGTTAAGCATTTCTTTACAGATGCCTGTATCTGTAAAAAATAATAAAGGGAATAGAATGGGTGGGACACCTTGTCTCCTTCCAGCAATAAATAACTCACCCATGGATACGAGAAACAATTTTAAAAAAAAGAGTTACTCAGCTTATTAATGAATGCAATCCCAATACAAATTTACTCTTTTATGTTTAATGATCATGCACCAAATTTGCCATATTTGTCTGTTGTTTTTATTAATTCTGTGCTAATGATAACTAACTCCTGAAGAGAAAATGTAAAACACCTTCTAGCCTTCACCTTACTTATTTGTGTGTGCGTGCGGATGTGTGTGAAGTGCATGAGAGTGACCATTAAAAGATTTGTAAGCATTAAAACATTACTTTAGAATAAAATTCTGTTGGTAAAGTGAAAAGGAGAAAAAATGGGGAAAATGTTTGTTAAAGAAAAGCTTGTTCGTGTACTTTTTAACGAGATGGTGACCGCTATCAATTCATGGTAGCTGGTATCAAATCGCTGTGGTATTTAGAATTTCTTGAGAAATATTTAAGAGAGTAATGTAAGAGCTTTATTTTTAAATGGCAATATTTATAATATGTCAGAAATCACATCCTTTGCAACTATTTAAACTTATCGTAAAGCCTTAAAATGTTTACTTTAAAAGGGGTGAGAGGTGTATAGATTTCAAAAGTTTTGGAGGAGGATGCAGGCAAAAATGTGAAGATCATTGCCTTAGAGGTTCTGCTCTCATGGGCAGATAAAAATGCCAAGTAATTGAGGACGATATTGTGAAAGTAGGGCTTCTGCAACCATTCGTTCTTCCGAAAGAGGCTAATTATCCGCAGTGCCCTGTATGTGACGCATGTACCCGCCAAACCTTTACATGCAGATAACGCAGAGGTGAACTGTACCTCCTGTCTCTCTCCTACTCAATCACAAAGACAGGTGTTTGGAATCCAAAGCTATTAATTTATTAATATTCCATTTAAACTAGGAACAAGAAGATAATACAGTCTGTGATCAAGTAGCTTAAAAGAAGAATACATTTGAAGAGCAAAATACAAAGAAAAGGGGGGAGTAGGACTCATAACAAAAAGAATAAGGAAAGTAGAGAGTGGGTAGGGATGATATTGCAGTTAGATGTTCTGCCCCAGGTGTGTCTTGTAGAATGTTTTGTCTGTGTTTACGGGATACACGTGTTGGGGCCCAGTATTTCTAGAAAGAGATGGAAAAGGCAAAGAACAGAAATCAAGAATAATGAAGAGCTGATTTCATTGAAAATTCTGGGTACACTTTAAAAAGTACATTTATTAAAAGATTTGAGTTTCTTGCTAAATGTAACAGTAAGTTAGACAGTAACACACGGGATGTTTTAAAGAAAGTCAGACTTCTCAGAAGCAGAGAATTACTTGGGGTATATCCAGGATGCATTAAAATATTTTTGAAGGAATTATTTATATGGGTGAGTAATCTTTGGCAATCAAAATTCCTAAATAGATATCTTCCACTACATTAAAGAAAAAATAGAATAAAAGTAAAGAAAATAAAACTTCAGGTTAAAATGGCATTTCTACCGAGTGAGATGATCAAATTGTAGCTTGAATTAACTCTAATAACTAAAGCCAAGTTTGGTTAATAGGAATAATGAATGCTATTAACAACAACCCCATTTATTAGTTCATAATTAATACTAATAACTGAATGAATTGTTCAGTTTCACAACTACTTTTCAAGCTTCATTTAAACCAGAAACCCCGTCTCTTCTGGGGGGGATGTCAAAGTGATGTTGAGACCCAAGACATGCAGGAAAGGCCTGAGCGATTCCCGTTAGAGACTCTCGGTGTCAGAATGAGGAGCCAGGTGAATATGGCAGGAGAGCGGATTTCCCAGTCCACTCAAGAGAGAACAGAAGATCTGCCTTAGGAAAACAAGAGTTCTCTCGACTCCAGTCCTTGCCAACATCATACATGGTGTCGGTGACTATCATAATAAGATCTTCCCCACTGAATTCGCTCCTCCTCCTGCATTGATCTCTGCTCCTCACGAGTCCACAACCTGCACGTGGCAGCCCTGATCCACTATCATCCATTTGCCCAAACTAGGAACCTGGGAATCATCCTTGGTTTCCACTAAAATTTTCTTCATCCACTCCTCTCCCTCCCAAATGCTGCTCCCTTGTTCTGGAAGTAACAATGTCATCTCCTAGCAAAGAGTTTTATAAACACATGTGAATTAAATGACCTGATTTGATATGATCTATAACTGCCATCTTTACTCAAGGAGTGCTCTGCCAAGAGTAAGGAGGTGGATAGAAAAACTCCTTGTTCCTTGGGCTCTTCAGGTGCCACCTCCTCCAGGCAGCCTTCCAGATCCTCTCCCACCTATCAGACTGGGCTTACCTTTGATTTTTCCAAAGCACTTGTGCTTAGCTTTACCAAAGAACTTATAATTCTGCCTTGCAACAATTAATTTATTTGTTTGAGACCTCCACTAGTTAGGGACTTTTATACCTGGATCCCCAGTGCCTAGCAGCATATCCAGTGACAAAGTATAAAGACACTGAATGTTGCTGAATGAGTGAATGACACAAGTACAAGTACAGTAAGAAGTACAAATGCAGTAGAGTCCCATGGGGAGACAGGCGTAGCAACAGCTAATTCTGTTACTAGGGTGAGTGATAGTGGAACATGTTTTTTTAACTGGTCTTAGAAGATGAGTTAGTTTCCCTAGAGACAAAGGCAAGGAAGGGTATTACAAACAGAAGGAACAGCATGAACAGAAGCCTGTGGGCAAGAACGCACACAAAGTTTTTAAAACCACGGGAGCCTACCAAAGCTCCGAATGGGAGGAAATGGGGCAGATGGGGCTAGAAAGTTTGTTTTAAACAAGTTGTAAAAGACCTGAAAGGGATACTAAGGGTTTGAAGAGTATAACATAGAAGTTTCTAAGCAGGGTAATAACACGATCACATCTTTAAAAGAAAAAAATATTTTGTTTCCTTTTTTGGTAACTAAAAACAATAGATCTAACTTCCCCATTTTTATATTTCTTGATGCTTCATGAAAATAAAAAAACAAAGGCCAGCTGAAGCCATTCTTCTTTCTTTGCCTGCTCCGAACTAAGCATATTTTTTTCTTTTCCTTGTTTTTTGGCCAGTCGTTTGGTGCAGTGAGCGCATCATACAGCTGGGAAAACACGAGCTTCTCGAGTTTGTTTGGCTTCGGAGCTATGTGGGTGAGCGCGAGTCTGGGCAGTGTGTCAGCTCCTTCCTGAAAGTCTGGGTCAAGGAAGTCCACAACACAACCTTGTTTATTTGATTTTGCTTTCAGTGTCAAGAACACTGATTCTGATGACTGCAAAGGTGTATGTGGTCACTGTTGGCTCACAACCCTGTAATTCCTTTGCAAAGATGATCTGATTGGGACAACTGTGACCTTATTTTAATACCTCAGTTCCTTTTGAAACACTCAGATGAAAAGTGAGGCATTATTTTCCTCATGGCTGTTGATCCTGGCTAACCATAACAGTCTGCTGGATCCCTGGGAGTAATTCTGCGGGACTGAGTGTGCTGGGCTGGCAGATTTGGAGGGGTGCACAAGGAGTGAGCAGTCTGAAGCAACTCTTCTGGACCAGATGCTTGAAGCTTACAGTTAAGCAACAGATGTTTACGAGTCCCTGTTATGGCCATGCTGTGTACTGAGATACCAGGCTGTATGAGACTTTATCTACCAGAGTCTTATAACTCTGAAAACTCATCAAAGGTAAAAGCCACTCTTCCTTTTCTTTAAATCTCCCAAAGTATCTAATGTAGTGCCTAATTCAAGGCACAGCTTCAACAAACAGTCACTGAATAAACAGGTATATTTCAATTTCTCCCACTGAGTATTTACTAAGCACCTGCTATGGGCTGACATTGTCTTAGGTAGTGGAGAGAAAAATATGAGAAAAATAGAGCCTTTATCTTCAAACTGTTCACAGTCTGGTAGGGAAGATATACATGGAAACAATTTTCCAGGCTGTCTAAATCTGAGCCTTAAGGAACCCTGGAATCCTTAAAGATCCTCTTGCTACCCAGTCTCTCCTCTGGAACACCCAGACCTCCCTACAAAAGGGTGGATGGCTGGCGTGGAAGAGAGGCTGTAGGATGCTGCCCCCGCACCATGTCCCTTCTGCCTGGTTGATCCCTTTGCCTTTTCAGTTGATATCATTTTACTAGCCTTCTTGAAAGTAGTAATAGAGGCACAAGCCAGTCATATATGGGGATCAGAGGAGGGGAAAAGTTCATGGTATATGAGAAGAATAGCTGATTACTTCTGGAAGGGGATTATGCAACCTCCCACAAAACACAACACAGCAAGCCATGTTTTGTTTCTAGGAGTCTACTCAAAACACCTGCCCCCACAAGCATGAACAGGGACTCCAGCTTCAAGGCATTGTGCAAGGGAGCATCTGACCATTATTCCATGTTTATAGTTGTGGGTTCCAGATACAGAAAGCCATTTTGAAATGGTAGTATTTGAATTTTTAAAGTTAATTTAAATAGTTTTATTTCATCCTATTCTGGACCAACCCTTATCCACAAGCTTAGTTTTGTAGCCATCTTGATTCAGATAATCTTGTTACCTGCTAAACCATTAGACCCTCCCTGGAACAGTAGTACTCCCAGAGAACTTCCCAAGAACCAGTTTAAGAATCTGTAGAGCTGATCCTCCAGGCAGGGAACAGAAGAGTGCTTTCGTTCCTTATCATTCTTGCAAAGCTGATTTTTAGAGCCTAGAAATATTATGAACCTTCAACATTTCAAAGAACTGAAAGAATGAGATGGGAAAGAAATGAAAGGAAGGAAGGAAGGGCGAGAGGGAGGGAGGAAAAAAAGAGAACAATCAACTAAACAAACAATACACAATGCTTCCCAGACCCCTCCTCAGATGTTCAAAATGCAGGTTTGTGAAATCCTAAAGCTAGAAGGGCCAATTTTCCAGCTATAACAGCATCAAACATCAGCTGAGCCAGTTTTTCTATAGGGACCACAATTTTTCCACAGAAACATGTCAACAGTTAGTTCTCCACTCAATTTTATGAGCAAAAACAATGAAGCAAATGATACTTGTCTGTGTTCTCTGGATAATTAAATTTGGCTACTTACGATTCAGATGTCAGACTGCTAAGAACACGCTAGTTCCTCTATTTACTCTTGTTTTCACTTCCTTTCACTCAAAGCAGGATTTTTATAATATTGATTGTTTTCAAATAAATCACTGGCACAAGACTAGACAAGTAAGACTCTAGTCATTTATTTCCCCAGCCTCATCTGTCTGCACCTCTTGCTTTGCACACAAACTATAGGCTGTGTTCCCAAACAGACACCACACCATTTCACCTCCAGGCTTTGCTCATATCCCCTCTTCATGGAATGACCCTCCCCTAATTTTCCCTGGAAGTAGGGTCTTCCCCAGGATGACTCTCCTCATCTCCCTTCCTCCTCTGGATAAGGAGCTCTCCCTTGTGCTAGTATCTCATGCTTGGCACATCTCTGTCATTACACTTACCAGCTTGTGTTGTAAGAACCATGGTTGTACAGATACCTGTCTTGTCCTCTCCCCAAACCTAGTCACTCATTTGCCCTATTCTTAGAGCCTAGCATACTACCTGAAATAGTAGGTGCTTACATCAGTTATCTATTGCTGCATAAAAAATTATCTCAAAATTCAGCAGCTCAGAACAACACTATTTATTATTTCATAGTGTCCATTGGTCAGGGGTTCAGATGCAGGTGTGGCTTTGTTAGGTGACTGTGGCTCAGAGTCTCTCACAAGGCAGCACTCAAGGTATACACACCAGGCTTCAGTCATCTCAAGGGTCGACTACAGAAGGATGTGCTTCAAAGCTCACTCAGGAGGCTGTTGGCAGGCCTCAGAAAATCTACTTCCAAGCTCAGTCACATGGTTGTCGGCAGGCTTCGGGTCCTTGTGGGCTCTTGACTGAAGATAATATTTCAGTCAAGTAACTCGATGAAGAGTAACTCTATGAAGAGCCTTGCCACATAAGGTCTTCATAGAGTTACTCAAAACATGGCCCTGGATTACTCCAGAGGAAGGGCATGGGGAGGCAGTGTGGGATGGGGGAGAGGGAAATACAGAGAGACTCGCACACAGAGAAAGGGAACGTGCAAGCAAGACGGGAGTTAGTCTGTTTGTAACTTAATCTCAGAAGTGCTCTTCCATCACTTTTGTTATATTCCGGTTGTTAGAAGCAAATCACTAGGGCCAGCCCTCACTCAAGGGGAGGAGGTTGCAGAAGAGTGTGAGCACCAGGAGGCGGGGGTCACCAGGACCAGAGGCTGCCCAGCACCGTGCTCAGTAAATATACTGAACAAATGATGAATCTCTGTAGTCAGAACGAGTCTTTCCTTTCCTAAAGGGAACTCCTGATTAGGGAACACAGTGCTGTGAATGAGACTTTTTAGCTGAGCATATTTTCCTACATATCAGTGAATTATAAGCAACTACATAAAAACCATGCCTAAAATATGACTGGTACTCAATATATAATTGTTGGTTGGATGAATAAATGAATGAAAGGTTGGCAGAGACTAGTATATATCCATCAACATTTGTTCTTCAACAAGGAATTTTATTTGTAGCTGAGCACATAGGTGCTCCATTGGGAACCATATTTTTCACTATCTCTTACAACTAGAGGTGGCCATGCCACCAATTTGTGGCTAATGGCATGTGAGTGGAACACTGGGTGAGGACTTTCCTTCCTCTCTTACCCCGAATGAGACACAGTGATTTGGGTGAGACCCTAAGAAGGGAGATACACGGTGAATGCAACAGGACCGCCCCACAGACCATCTACCTCTGGACCAGCACATGAAGCAGAACTTCTATTTTACAAAAGCCACTGCGCTTTACTTGTTACATCAGCATAGAGTTATTACCTTCTGATATAGGATTTAAAAAGCAGCCAGAAAAGTCTCCCACCAGCCCTTCCCTACTTCGGAGCTAGCCTCAGGCTTTAAACATGGCGTAGGAGCTCCTTAAATATTAGTCAGATTAAACCATGCCTGTAGACCTGTTGGGCTGTGTTGAGAAATAAGAAAAGAGTATTTAAATCACCACTTTTCCCTTTGACCAGGCAAGCACTGGCTTCTTGGGTTAACTGTCCTAAAATCCAGAGCTCTGAGCCTTCTCAGAGACGCAGCCCATGGCTGCAGGGAGGAGCCTTAACTGTCAAAGGTCCGAGGCAGAAAACCGCCACAGAGAGGCACAGGTCAGAATGAGTTCTTCTCCAGGAAAACCTTCCCAGTCTGAGGTTTTCTCACAGGAAGTTGATTTGTTTTCCCAAAAAGAAGAGTTCTCAGCACAGTCCCTGCAAAGAGCCAGCCAGCAGGACCTCCGACACCCCACAGCTGCCAAGGGCAGGTGTCCCACTGGACAGCAGCAGCTCTGTTGTCACCTTGCTCCTCACTCCCGTGCTCTCCGAGAGCCAGCCTGCCATCCAGTCCTGTGGGAGCGAGGCCTCTGCCCTCATCTGGAACTGGACAGGATCCGTGGCCTACACCCGAATGTTTTTGTTCAGTTTATGTTCTTTTAGAGTAATAATATATGGCTAGAAGGCTCCAACCCATGCCATCCTCGAAGGCCAAAATAAAATGCTCACCCAGCCAAACCATCTACTGTGGCTAGCTCAAGGAGATGACAAAACCTTGTGAAAATACAGGAAGGAGAAAGGAAGGAAGTGGGCTAAGCTTTGCTTGCTTGGACTGAAAATCTGCTAATAGGATAGACATATATGCCAAGTCTAGAGTAACTTGAAGATATTTATGTTGCATGGGAAGATGAATTTGAAAAATGAGAAGAGAAAGGAGGGGTGAGGAATTCCAGGTTGGAGTCTACAGATTTGGTTGCCTTAGAATGTGGGGACATTTTAAAGCACCTACTATTCCTGGGCCTTCAAGAAGAATTCGAGGTACTAAAGACAACCACCATGTCCATTACCAACAATGATTCTGTGTGAAAATGTTTTCATGCTGTTGGTGTTAGTGGAGGGTGACAGTGAACCGGACTGAGGGAAGGCTTTATTTACAGCAGGGGGCTGGAGGAACTCACCACTGCAGCACGATTGAGATTTCCCAGGTGGTCACACAGGTGTAGAGTGGCAGGCACATCAGACAAGGAGCAGCCACGCTTGGGAGATATGAGTGTTCAAGGTATGTTTCAGGAATTCCCAGTAACTTAGGAAAGTAGACTCATAGGGCACTCGAGTCAGGTCTTTGGTAAGAAAGAGTAGAGATAACTTTAATCGAAAATACAGAGAAAACAGTGCAAAGGAGACAGGATGAGGGTTAATAGAGCGGAGAGAAAGAAATATTCTGTCCTGTGGAATTCAGCTGCACGGCATAGGTTCAGCTAAACGGCTGCATAACTTGGGTTATGTCACTCTTGAGTCAGCCACTACATTGGTGTCCTAGGGCTTTCGTAACCAAGTACCACAAACTGGGTGGCTTAAACATCAGAAATGTATTGTCTCACAGTTCCAGAGGCTAGGAGTCTGAGATCAAAGTGTTGGCAGGGTTGGCTCCTTCTCAGGCTCCCAGATTCTGGAGGCATGCTGGTAACGTCTGGTGTTCCTCTGCTGGCGGATGCATCACTCCGTTCTCTGCCTTTGTCTTCACATGACACTCTTCCTGTGTCCAGGCCTGCATCTGTGTCCAAATTTCCCCCTTTTGTAAGGACACAGCCGTAATGGATCGGGCCCACCCTAATGACCTCATTTTTACTTGCTTACCTCTGAAAAGACCATCTCTCCAAATAAAGTCACATTCACAGGTTCTGGGAGTTAGGCTTTTAATATCTTTCTAGAGGATACAATTCAACCCCTGGCAGACACCTAAGCTTGAATTTCATCTTGGCCACTTTACTGGCTGTGTGGTCTTGGGAAAATTACTGGCTGTGTGGTCTTGCAAAAACTTAATGTCTCTTAGCCCCAGGAACCTATCTAAAATGGGATGGAGAGCACCCTTGGTACAAGGATTAGCACAAACCAAGCATCTAATAAACATGGGTGGTTACGACTGCCCACACTAGAGGACCATGGATGGAGGTGAAGCCCTGGCATCACTCCTAAGTCAGGAATGCAGGCAGAGGGGCCCCGACAGGAGCCTGTTTTACTCATTCCTTTCTCCACCCTCCATCCCTGGTGCCTAGCCTAGTGTGGAGGACCTTAAGGGACTCAGTAAATATTTTGGGGAATTTATGACTTTTTAACTCAATTTGGATTTGGAGCCGCTACACCCTCAGGGTGAAAGAAACGAAAACTGTCAGTTTGGGGGTTCCCTCTCCCTTTTCCTGGAGCGGTGACTAAATTTTGGTAAATCACGTCATGCCAGGACTTAAAGCAGAGGCGTAGAAGCTGGTTGTTATTTCACTGGTCCACCAGGCTTCTGATGAGACCCCCCAGTATCCTGGTTGGTCCTAAGGCAGCAGTGCCCACAGACCTCATTCCCCTCTGAATGCCGCCAAGGTCTGGCATGGCTCTCTGCCACTTCCAGACCCCTCCGGGGCACAAGATCCTTTTGCTCCCTCAGGACCAGGCTCCAGCACCGAAGCATCTCTGGGTCTGCCGGTAGGGGTGTCCAACCCGCGACCAGCAGGCCATGGACAGCCCAGGATGGCTGTGAATGCAGCCCAGTAAAAAATCATAAATCTACTTAAAACATTATGAGATTTTTTGGCAACTACATGTCGCAATGTATTTAATGTGTGGCCCAAGACAACTCTTCTTCTTCCAGTGTGGCCCAGAGATGCCAAAATGTGGGACAGCCCTGGAAGGAAGGCTTCATCTCTGCAGCCTCTCTGTCATAGGGGCCCCCTGTTTCCCCCAGACCTCTGCCTAAGAAGGAGGTAGAGAACCCCTGTCCCCGGGATTGCCAAGGCTTTTTGAGGACCCACAGCCCACAGCCCACGGCTCACCCCCACTCCTTGTTCTGAGACCATCCCATCCCTGCTGTTATCAACTTCCCCGTCAACCTCCCCGCACCCAGCTGGACTGGTGGAATCTTTTCTCTCTCTTTACTGTATTTTCCCCCTGACATTCTGGGGGCATCTCAATCCTCTCAATCCTCTTAAGGTTCAGGTTTTGGAAAGCAAAGCCAGGAAGGAAGAAGCCAGCCTCTGGCTGTCAGAGCCTGCCTCCCTGTCCTTCCCCTCCCCCAGGCACAGACCCAGACCAGTCTAATGCCTCAGGGGGGAAATATCAGGAAAAGAAAAAAAAGTTAATATTTTTAAAAGTATGATCTCAGCTCGTTTCAGTGAATAAAGGAATACATGGTCCTTAGGGGAGCTTGGCGGAGATCCAGAGCCAGCTTTATGAAAAACCTCTCTCCTGAGGTTCCACTACCACTTAGGTTCCCAACAGGAAGGCGCGGGGCTCCCACGCCCGTCCCACCGGCAGTCTAAGCTCAGGACAGCAGCCAAGGAGGGTGCTGCCTCTCCTTCTGCCCCTCGTGGGGTCACGCTCTCTTCCCCTGTTCTCCCAAGCGAGCCCGGCAGTTCTAATGAGTTTTCAGCCCTGCTGCCTGATATTATTACAGTTAATATTTTACATGACTGACCTACTTCCCACCTGGAACCAGTTCTTACTCAACCTATGCAGCAAAGTGAAAGCTTTGCCACTTACTATCCAGGTGACCTTGGGTGACTTGCCCTGCTTCTCCCAGCCTCGTTTTGCTCATAGGTAAAATGGGGATAAGAACACCCACCTGCTTGATTTCTCTGAGGATTACGTAACACAACCTAAATAAAGCTGCAGCCTGTGGCCTGACAGGCGGTGGCTACAGCCGCGAATAACTGTGGTTGTAGCTTGACCAGGTTCTCTTGTGCTTCACCTGTACAGACGGGGAGAGGTGGTCACGCTGGCAGTGTCCCCCCAGGTGGAAGGGACTCAGTTGTGAACCTCACCCAACAGAAGGGTGGCCACTAAAACCCACTCACGCCTTAACCACCCCAGATCAAGATCAAGGGGACCCCTCCCACCGCCTTGCCTTCACCCAGTGTCGTCAGTCCATTCAATAACTAGGCACTTATGACACATCCGCTGTGAATCCGGCATTTTCATCCTCCTGAAAAAGCGCTCACAGGGAGACAGACATGGTCAGAGTAAGAGTGAAGTAGGCTGAAACGACGGGCTCTAAAGTGCTTTGGACCCTGGAGGGAAATCATCTGTTTGCTTGTGGTCATTCATTTATTCACACCACCTTCAGAGACACTGTGTTTCCAAATTGGATTTAAGGAACTTGACCCAACAGGTCATCTGTGAGATTGGCCCCAAAGGCTGTCACCTTGAATAGCAGTGAGGACAGAGACACTCCAGCCCCAGAGGACAGTGTACTCGTATGTAAGGACATGGCTGTGTAGACACACCAGACCCAAGGTGCTACCGCCCCAGATAACTACACACCTGACACCTACCCTCCTTCAGTCTTCTGTCAAATGTCACTTTCTAACAAGGCTCCCCCTAACCATCAGCGCTGCCCTGGAGCTGGCTAGGAGCAGCTCTCGAATGCTGATGGTTACATTTTCAGGGAACTTGTGAGCCAGATCATATACACAGTCATTAAGGAAAGTTAAACTATATAAACTTAAAGTTAAAAAAACAATCATGGAAACCAAGTTTCAAAATACCCCATCATCATTTCCTAATTATTTTGCATTTACCATTACCTATATTCAGGATTATTTACATCTATTGTATCTGTATAGCGTCTGTACAATAGGCATATATAAAATGCTGTGCTACAATTTCATGTTTAATGATGTCACAGCCATTGCTTGCAATCTTCCATGACAGGAATATTTACACCATTGCAATTGGCCATTGCCACAAATCAGGACATCTCCCCCACCCTGCCGGAGAGCCAGTTAGTCGACGTTTATAGCACACTCCTGCTAGCCACCCTGTTTAAAATTGCCATCACTTTCTCACTTCTGGTCCCATCTACTCTATTTTTTTCATAGAACTTGTTGCTCTCGAACACATACCACAATTTGTTTAGCATCACTGTTTTCTCTCTCACCGCAACAGAATGCAGGCTCTAGGAGGGCAAGGATTTTTTCCCTATTATGTCCTTCCTATATCCCTACACCCAGAATAGTGCCTGGCACCTATCTAGTACTGGCTAATCCTGCACTGAATTAATGTTGGTGAGGGCAGGGACCCCTCCCACCCCCTTGCCTTCACCCAGTGTTGTCTTCCTGACACAGGCTGACCTGACTTTCTCCCCTTCCCTCTGTCCCTACAGTCTCTTTGCTGCCTGAGCCTGAGGGAGGTCACATGTAAATGTGTTCCTCCAGGAGCCTAGTCTGGGGACTTCTCTTTACCCTGCCAGCTCTAGTCATGAGCTGAAACTTATTCAGCACATGTCTCTTAATGTTCTGGAAACAGTGCTTCACCACCTCCAAGGCAGTGGTTCCCCAAACCAGCAGCGCCTCATTAGAAATGCAAGTTCTCAGGCCCCACCCCAGACATACTGAATCAGAAATTCTGGGAATGAAGCTTATTCTGTCGGGGTTGCTATAACAATATACCACAGACTGGACAACAGAGATTTATTCCTCCAGGTCTGGAGGCTGGAAGTCCATGATCAGAGTGCCAGCATGGCCGGGTGAGGGCCTTCTTCCAGGTCTCGGACTCCTTGCTGCACCCTCACATGCTGGAGGGGATGAGGCAGCTCTGTGGGGCCTCTTTTGTAAGGTCACTAATCCCTTCATGAGGGCTCCAGCTTAATACCTCTCAAAGGCCCCTCCTCTAATAAGATCACCTTGGCAATTAGGTTTCAACATAAGAATTTGCTAGCAGAGGCTCAGCAATCTGTTTCTGAGATTCTAATGCAGGAGATTCTGATGCATGCTGAACTTTGTGAACTGCTGACCTAAGCCTTAGAGTCACTCTATGGCAGTGGTTCTCAAATGGGGCTCTTTTTTTTTTTTTTAAATGTCTTCTGCATTCCCCACTGGAAGGCATTACACAGTGTCTGGAGACACTTTTATTGCAATGCTGAGGGTGGTGGTAGTACTGGCATCTAGTGGGTAGAGGCCAGGGATGCTGCTAGTTCTTCTACATTGCACAAGGAAGACCACAAAACACCTTCCATGGTTGATACTAATGCTGTCTCCACTTTACAGGTGGGGACACTGAAGCCCAGAAACACTAAGTAACTTGCCTGAAGCCACACAGCTAGGAAACATTAAAGCAGGGCAGGAGGTGGCTGCTGTTTACACAGGGCAAAGACTGGGAATCTTCTTTACAACACAGTAAAACCTTGCATTATGGGTTGCACGGTGTCCCACAAAATGCATATGGGAAGTCCCATCTCCGGTATCTCAGAATTTGACTCTATTTGAAGATAAGGTTCTTAAGACATGACTAAGCTGAAATGAGGTTATTGACGAGAGCCCTAATGCATTGTGATGCATGTCCTCCTAAGAAGAGGACATTTGGACACAGAGAGAGACACCGGGGACGTGCACATACAGGAAAGACCATTCGGGGAGATGGTGAGAAGGTGGCCATTGCAAGCCAAGGAGAGAGGCCTCGGAAGACACCAAACCTGCTGACACCTGGATCTTGGATTTCTGCTCTCCAGAACGCTGAGAAAATAAATTTCTGTTGTTAGCTCTCCCAGTCTGAGGTGTTTTGCTACGGAAGCCCTATCAAACTAATACACCTGTTTCCTTTTTTGGGCCATTGCTTTGATGATGGGAAACTTAAGGCATGTTAATTGTGTTTTGTTTTCTCTGCTATAGAATGAAAGATCTGGTGTCTGGCACACTGCACCTCTTGCCTCAAGGGCATCTGCTGGACCAAAGCTGCTAGGAGCCCATTTGTCTTCCCAGCTCTTTTAAGAGCCAAAATTTATTGAGGTTGCTCAGTACATCCTAGAAGGACAAGAATCTGCCTGAAGTGGTACAGGTAGATTCTCTGAGGTGAAAAGGTGGTGGAGATCTGAGGGTGCCACCTAGGGGGACCCAAGCCTCATTTCCTCATAGGCCTACAGCGAGTGGCCATTGAACAACTGACATGGCTGACCAGGCCTAAACGCTCATGTGGACAGAGCGCTGAAACCACAAGGCATAGGTCATAGACACCGCAGCAACCGTCAGTACAGATATCCAAGACTGTGGGTGGGGACCGTGAAGTTCTCTCTACTTATGGGCCTCAGAACTGAAACTGTGTCTGGAGCACACGGGTGCTTTTAGCACCAGGTCAAGCTGAGATCAAATTTCCTATCGGCCCAGACAGTGAAGGGCCCAAGGTAGACAAAGCTGAACTTAAAGTTAAAACAAAATGATGCTTTTTCACATCCAAATTTGTGCCTTAAGATTCAAATTGACTACTCTTTATTTTCAGACTTTGGCTAGGCAAAGCTGAAAACACTTCTGTCAGCAGCAGAGACAATGAGCCAAGCAGGAGGAGGAGTGAGCTATCCAGTGTTTTTCTTCTGGCTCTGCCCCTGTCTCCTGGTTCTGTTTTGTCTCCTGACTAGACCTAATTATGCTTGTCATCTGCATCAGAAGGATGGGGCTAAGATTAACAAGTTAATGTGGGTAAAAGCTCTTGGAGCTCAGTAGATGAAAGGAGATCTAATTAGCAAGGCCAGCAATGACCGCAGGCAGGCAGGGCAGACTCGTCCCTTGTACTCACCAGACTGCTCGTTACAGCTCCTGGGAGGGGCTTCTGTGAATTCCACCCAAGCCTTCAGCTAGGAGACAGAGAATCCTGCACACTTTCCTCCAGCCTTAGAATTCTGTTACTCTTCATGGGCAAAGGAAAACAATGTGTGTATCTCTGTAAACTGATCAAGAGAAGGAAAAGGTGCAGCTCTCATCCCTTTTATTTCAACACGTGCTGATCTGCATGCATAGGCCTTACTGGCACACAGTGAGACAAGCAGAGTGCAGAGGTCACCGGGTTCCACCGGGGTACAAGAGGGACAGAGGTTAAAATCCTGACTCTGTCATTTACTAGATATAAGAACTCTGGCAAAACATCCATTACCCTCAAGGATCTGGTTATTTCTTTGCCTAAATACAAGTAATACTTCCTGCCTCAGAATTGTAAGGCTTACATTTATTTGCACTGGACCCAAATAAGTGCATGCTTTTATTAAAGTTAATAATAATAGGGCCCGACACATAATAGCTGCTTAAAATATTGGTTGGATTGAACTTTCTTATCCAACCAGTATTTATTGCTGGGTTACCTATTATGCACCAGAGAAAATGGACACTGTATACATGAGAACAAGGAGCTATCGACACCATTCTGGCCTCACAGAGCAGATGATACAGCAGGCGAACACCTCCATGAACTCTCACATCTTCCCTCGAGGCTTTACTTCTGCTCTTAAAACGCATTGCTTGAGAAATTTTTTAAAATTAAAAAGTTCTGGCCCTGGCTGGTGTAGCTCAGTGGATTGAGAGTGGGCCTGCGAACCACACGATCGCGGTTTGATTCCCAGTCAGGGCACATGCCTGGGTTGCAGGCCAGTTCCCAGCAGGGGACTCACGAGAAGCAACCATACATTGATGTTTCTCTCCTTCTCTCCTTCCCTTCTCCTCTAAAGATAGATAAATAAAATCCTTAAAAAAATTTTAAAAATTCTAAAACCCCTTTAAAAGACAGTTTGCCTGAAAATAAAAAACACAATTGATTCTACTCTAAGAATGGGAGGAGATGATTAATTTAGAACACCCCACATTAGCCAATAATTGTGAAGCGTAAGTGCTGGAATAAGTCTGAACCCTCCTCCTTCCACTCTGCGGTGCATCATCATGGGTTGCTGTTGGACCTGTTATGTAAATGGAAGCCCAGCGGCGTGGAACTCGGGGAAGAGCTTGCCCTGTTCCCAAAACGGAGACTGAGAAAGACGGGTTCCTGCCAGCCTTCTCCTTCCCAGCACTCATGTATCACTATTGCCCCTGAGCACAGGTTTGTATAAATATTTAGTTTATGGCTGTCTCCCCATCCTGCCCCACGGTGACCTGCAGGGGGCCAGAGGCCCTGACATTGGGGTCCTGGTTGAATCTCCACAGACTGCTGTCGCCTTCCACGCCTGGGCTCACGACAGGCAGGGCTCCCTGAAAACCTCCTGCAGGGACTCTCTGAAGTGGCACTCGAGCACTCTTTGCCCACTTGGAATATGAGGCCTGGCAGCGTTCCTGACCTGCTGGCACTTCTATAGCTCGTGAGGGGCAGGGCCACTCAGAGCTCACAGTCAGGGTCACTCACTCCACCATGCTGCCTGGACAGGTATTTGTAGAGTGGGGCAGGTGGAGGGGGAGCTGGCAGAAGAGATGGGTGCTTGGGTGCAGCAGAGGCCACATTGGGGGCCCGTGGGCTTCAGCTGCTGAGCTCCAGACCTGCACTAAGAACAGAATGTGTGCCTGCCGGTCACTTTATGGATTAGCTGGACAACCTCGGGCAGGCCGCCTCACATCTTGAAGCCTCGGTTATATTTTATGCAAAACAGTGATTTAAGGAAATAAACCAGAAAATCAAAACTACAATAAAATATCACCTCACACCCTTTGGGATACCTGGTATTAAGAGAGAGAGAGGAAGAAAGAAAGAGAGAAAGAAAGACAAGTATCGGCAAGAAGGCGGAGAAGCTGGAACCCTCGTGCACGGTCACCAGGAATGTAAAATGGGGCGGCAGCTATGAAAAACAGTTTGGCTGTTACTAAAAAAACTCAAAATGGAATTACCATATGATTCAGCACTTCTGGACATATACCCCCCAAAACGGTAAGCGGGATGTCAAAAAGATTTGCACACCTGTGTTCATAGCACATTATTCACAAGAGTCAAAAGGTGGAAGTAACCCAAGCACCCACTGAGGAGAAAATGGATACACAAAATGTGGCAGATACACACATTGGTATATTAGTCAGCCCTGAAAAGGAAGAAGATTCTGATTCATGCTATAACATGGACATACCTTGGAGACATGACGCTTAACTGAAATAAAGTAGCTGCACACACACAAAAGTACTATAGGATCCCACTTCCATGCGGCACCTGGAGTAGTCACATTCAGAGAGACAGAAGGGAGAAGCATGGGTGTGAAGGGTGCAAGGGAGGAGAGAAGGGCAGCTGTTGTTCAATGGGATGTAGTTTCAGTTTTGCAAGAGGGAAAGAGGCCTGCAGATTCACAGCAACGTGAATGTACTTCACACTACTGAACTGTACACTTAAAAATGGTCACGAAGGTAAATTTTACTGTATTTTACCACAATTTCAAAAACAAACCAAAAAGAAGCAAACTAATTTACTTGGAAGAAGTGTTGTGAGGGTCAAATAAGATAAAGTCTGGCATGTTAACTACCCTGCGTTTAGGGATTGACCTTAGGATCTCCCTCAGACTCTGCACTTCAAGGGAGGGTTTCTTGCGTTCACCCTAAAGAAGTGATGAGCCCTACAGGACTTTTATCCAGTGCGGCAGGCCACACAGAGAGGGTGTTTGTTGGTGGTAGTTTGTTTTTTTCATTTTTTTTTAAATCAGGGAGGACTTTGGGTGCAGTTTCCAACTTCAAAGCAGACACCTCTCACCACCCACAGCCCACAGGCTCAGTGAGTGCTTGGAACTAGCCTGCAGGCGGGGTAGGGCAAGAACAGGGCCTCATGGGGTGAGGTCCCATTTTTATGTCTCTGCCAGACACTGGTGCCAGGTTGCTACCAGCTGCTGGCATCTTCCAGTGCTGCCAATAAAAGGTTCAGGAATGCTCACCAAGCCAGAAATGCCAGGCCTCCATCCTGGTCGGCGCCCAGCACAGCCATCTGCACTAAATCTTGCACTGCCTCGAGCAGAAGCCATGTGTTCCATGCAGGGAGCTCTGCTATTGCACACGTATTATCTCATTTAATCTTCACGACAACCTAATAGGTTGTGCGTGATTATGTCCACTTTTTAGGCGTGAAAACTGAAGTTCAGAGAGGTAAAGTGACTCACCCAAATGAGTAAGTGAAGAAACCAACTCGAACTTAGGTCAGTCCAAAGCTGCTATCCACTTCATTGTGTTACATTGGAACTGAATGGATTAATAACTGAATGAATAACTACAAGAATGAATAATTGAATGAAGGGGTGAATGAAAACTGGGGGGTTTGTCATTTCTAATGCCTTTCACTGGAGGATTCCAGCTCTTCCCAATAATTCAACAGTAATTTGTTGAATATCCACTGTGCAGGCACCACAGGAAGCAGGATTTATAAAGCCAGGCCACGGCAGTTCTTGTCTCTAGGAAGTCTGCAGACATTTCAGGAGACAGATGTGAGGTAACTAGTCATAGCTAACATTTACTAACATCGCTGGGCTAGCTTTCACAAGGGTTATTTTATTTAATCTACAAAAATATAGCCTATAAAAGAGATGCTAGTATCATAACTCCACTTTTCAAATGAGGAGAATGAGGCTTAGAAGGGTTGGAAAATGTACCCGTGGTACTATAACTCAGTGCAACTTGGTGTTGTCCTCGGTGTTGTCCTCTGTTACAAAATAAGTACAGAGATGGTGTGCATGTTTTATAGCGATTCGGTAGAGCAATTTTGTGTCAGTTAAATACAATTATTTTGAAAAGTTGATCTTGAATTTCATATGTTCCTTTCTTTTTAGTTAATCTTGTGTTTTTAAGGTAATTCATTTTGTTTTACAAAAACATTGCTCTGAAACAGACTGGGGAAAAAAAACAACTCAGTAGCAGACCTGAGATTTGACCTGGACACTCCAACTCCAGGCCTATACCCTTCCTCGGGGTAGAAAGAGGGCCGCTGCCACTCTGGGCTCTGTATCTGCATTCCAAGGACGGAGAAGGGAGGGAAAAGGGCAAAAGGCACATACCAGCCTCGTCATGGGCCTCCGTACAGTTTGTCTGTCCTGCCAGACTGATTCCCTGACTCACTGCCTTTGTTCTGGGTATTTTCTCTCCTCTGGATTTCACCTGGCTTGCTCCTTCACTTCATTCAGGTCTGCATTTGGATGTCACCTCCTCAGTGAAGAGCTGTCCCTGGCCACCCTACCTAAAACAGGCCCATTGTCCCTTTACTCTGTGCTGTCCCACACAGTAGCCACCACCCCTTGTGCCTATGGAGCACGTGAAATGTGGTTAGTCCCCAAGGAGATGTGCTTGTACTATAAAATGCACACACTAGATTCAAAGACATGGCTTGGAAAAAAAGAATGTAAAATATCTCAAAAATTTTTATATTTACTCTTACATGCTCAACTGATCATATCTGGATATGCTATATGAGTTAGGTTAAATAAAAATATCATTAAAATTAATTTTACCTGTTTCACCTTATTTTTTTTTAATGTGGCTACTAGAAAACCTGATGTGGCTTTCATTGTATTTCTATTGGACTGAGCTATTCAAGCCCCTGACGCTGCTTTACCTTGCTCATGGGAGCGATCACCACCAGACATGAGAGGCTATATTTATATTTCGCTTGTTTATCATTGGCCTTTCCCAATTGAGTGTGAACTCCATGATGCCAGGGACTTTATTCCCTGTCCACCACTCTAACTTTAGTGCCTGGAAAGGTGCCTGGAATAAAATGGGCACTCTGGAGCTGTTGGATGAGTGATGCATAAATGAATGAACAAAACTAGTTAGGCTAGAGAGTCACCCAGGCGTCTTCACCTTTGTGGTTGTATCGTTTTGCATGTCTGACAAGTTGCTTAAAATGAAGTTTTTGTAAAAAGTGGAATGCATGTGTGTAGATTACCTTTACTCTTAAGGTCGTATTTAGAAATCCACACTCTAAAAGAGACTGCTTAAGCTTTTCAAATATGGACATCTGTACTCGGGAGTTGTTAATTAGCATTAGGAATGTCAAAGATAATTTCTCATTGCTTCAGAAAGAGCTGCGTTCCAGGTAGCTTAGCTAGAAAGACTGTATAGCTCAACTTGCTTACAGAAGGAAGTGGAAAAACCTGCCAATTCAGCAGCACGACCCCTGGAGCAGGCTTTGAGGACCTGCGCCTTCCTCTTCCAGCCGGACTTCCACGCCTGGCCCGCCTGTGTGAGGGCTGGGTCTGCCTCGGAGCCATTCTTCCACGCAGGGTGCTTTTGAGACTCCTCCTTCCCACCGCCCACACTCAGAACTGATTATGGGTTTTGTGCCTAAATTGCTAATGTGTACAAAGTTGGCAGAATCTGGTCTAAAATCTGCTTTCAAACGTAATCACACATCTGCAGGTAGCTAGGCGAGGGGATCGGATGTACACTCCAAACGCTTGCCATCTACCTCTAATGGCCGGAGGCTGCTATTTATGAAAAGAAACTGACAGTTAAACCAACAACCCAGCTTAGGCCTGTTAGTGAGAGACTTTTATCTTTTCATCCTCGATGCTGCCTCTTTGTTTCTGCTTCATCTTCAAGCTCTCCCTCTACGTAGCAGAAACCTGACCTTGGCTCAGACAGTGCCTGACTGCACTGTGGTTCTCGTGCTCCTGGTCTCTCCCCTGCCTGTTGCGACAGGCCACTGCCAGGTGGCAGGCAGCACCTCCACGGCATCAGAGGTCAAGGTGAGTTGCTCAACCCGAGCCCAGTTTCAGAGGCAGCCAGCATTCCCGCCTCCAGGCCTCTGAAATTAGCCCTGAGCCTTCATTCCTCCTTCGGCAAACAGAGAACTGCAGGTTTCAGAAGCTCAGGGCAGGCCCTGCTCTGGGGTTCCCGCCCATGGGCTACATGCTCAGCTATCTCACGGTTTTACAGGCAGAACACAAATCCACACCCACACCAAGCGTTGTCCTGGGGCTGAAAACATAATGTTTTTCACATGCATACACCATATTTTGTAAGCTTATAGATGCATAAAATTCATTTGGATTGTGTTACTGACTTCACAGAAACCCGTGTCAACATCTGAATCAACAGGCCATCCCTCAGGCCCCCACACTGAAAGGCTGGGTGCTGCTGGGCTTATGTAAACTTCTGAGCATGAAGAGAGTTCAGAAAGCACCACCGTAAGTGATTTTCAAACTGAAGGAAGGGGCAGCACCTTTTTTTTTCTAAAACTAAACTCCAATTTAAAAAAAAAAAAGAACAATAGAAGTGCCAGAAGTCTCCCTACATGAGCACCTGCGCAGGGGGCTGACTTACCCCAGACCTATGCTGGCAGATCTGAGCCACGGTGCCTTGTTACACGTGCCCCACAAATGCTGGCTGAGCACGCACCCTTCCACCGGGGGCCCACTACCTCTATCATTCGACATGCAGCTATGTGCGCCCACTGTGTGCCAGGCAGAATGGTAGGCCCTGACAAGAGAGTGGCACATCGCTGGCCAGGTTGGTTAGACAAGGTCACAGGAGCAGCATGGTGCAGCCAGCAGCTACATGAGTCCAGTAGTGGAGACTGTGACCTTTTGGCATGGCCAGTGAAAGCT
This sequence comes from Artibeus jamaicensis, assembly GCF_021234435.1. Lineage (NCBI taxonomy): Eukaryota > Metazoa > Chordata > Mammalia > Chiroptera > Phyllostomidae > Artibeus > Artibeus jamaicensis. Next base: position 16,075,454 of record NW_026522025.1, on the reverse strand, counting down.
TTCTGCAGCTAGTGATGTCTCAGGTGGCACTTGAAGGAAGGTGGGCAGAGAAACCAGTGGGGATGGGGGCAGCAAGGATGGAGTGAGTATCCCAGGCCCCAGGAATGGCAGGCATAAGGAATAACCATTACAACCATCCCATGTAACAGAGACCTAAGTACTTTTGTGTGGCTACAGCTCTTTCAGGTGGGTAGTACTTTTTGCCCCGTCTGGCAGTGAGAAAACTAAGACACAGAGCAGTTAAATAACTTGCCCAAGGTCACAGAGCCAGAAAGTGACAGAACTAGGATTTGAGCCCAGATTGTCTAGAACTACCGTCTTTGTACTGCCTGAGGTATCAGGGGTACTGCCTGAGGTATCAGGGGAAAAGTACAATCAGGTTCACTGCAGCATGTTTGCAGGCTTAAGGTAAGGCAGGGGAGGCAGAAGGGGCCAGACCATGCCCACTTTGCTCCTAGTGCGGAGGAGTCGGGACTTGATCTTAAGGGCAAAGAGAGCTATTTCATGGTGTTAATCAGAGAAGTGAAATGAACACATATCGTAAGTGTCCTGCTATAAAACCAGATTCTTATGAGATCATTAACACTAGTCCCATAATTTCCCATGTGCCTGCTCATCTGAGTCACCTCCGCAAGGACAAAGCCCGTTCTCAGCTGTCCACCATCACCCAACCCTCAGGTCCATGGGGCTCTGCACATGTAATCGTCCAACCCAGTGATTTTCAACCTTCTCACCTCCTGGCACACATAAATTAATTACTAAAATTCTGCACCCCCCCCCAAAATTATATGACAAAAAACAATAGGTATAATTTTGATTCATTCACACTGGATGGCTATTGTTGTATCGGCTGTTGTCATCTTCTTATTTGACAATCTAAGGAAAAAGAGGTCAGTGCCCCTGACTAAATAGTCAGGTATAGCATGTTTTAAAATTTCTTGTGGCACATGGGTTGAAAATCACTGATCTGACCAATGGCCGCCCTGCCTGTCTTTTCAGCAGCCTCCCCCTCCCCCATGTCCTTAAACACTTTTCAGAATGTTTCTCTCACCTCTTGCCCTGACTAGAGCCTGGTTTGCCCTAAAACATTCGTGTCCCTTGTTGTTACTTGAAACCAGTGTGTCACCCCCCCACGCCCCGCCCACACCACACAACCAGGAGACCATGGTCGTGCACCCCGTTCCCCACGGCCACTTCCGAACCATCCCACTCCCTTCTCCTTCTACCCCTCCCCCCACCTCTGAAGTTTATTTCATCAGACTGTCCCACCCCTTCCCCCCTGTCTCACCCCTTCCACCAATGACTTTAGCATCCTCTCATTTCCTTCAATGGCCACCATTCTTTCTTTTCATTTTAATTCAATATTTTATTTATGCCACTCTTCTTGGTGACTTCAGAATTCAGATGGCTTGTCCACCCAATATTCTCACGTGGACGACCCTGTCCTCCATTCTCTTCAGCAGCTATCTTCTTCCTTGGTTGCATCCTTTTAAGTCGTTAACCACACTGAAAGCACCACCCCCCAAATTTCAGCTGCCAACAGGGCAGCCTCGATGCTCACAGCTCACTTTCTCTGGTCCTCCAGTGCAGCAACTTCTCAGCCCCATGGAGACCTTGCACGATTGTTAACCCAGCACGTTCTCATCAGCCACCGCACTCTCATCCCACTCCGCTCAGACACACAGTACTTCCTTATGGTCATTCCCATTCCCCTGCAAACTCCCCCCAACGCCCTCGTCCGCCACGGTTTGCAACACGCATGTTGCACCCATGCACCAGTACTTTCATGCAGAAACCACTGATTACACTGAGGGGATTCCTTTTGTACTGGTGGGCATGGATCTCAAGTGGGCACTCTCCACTGACTGGCAAACACGTCTCCAGTATCTGCACTTTCCCACTCGCCCCCAAATTACCGTTCTCCTCTCCTCTCTCCTCAGACTTCCTACATTACTCCTTCCCTCACTCTTAGCTGATGGAGAAACAATCACATGGAAACTGCCACATCTTCTCTCTGACAAAGCTTCCACCTTAACCCATCCTGTGCCCCTGTCCTGAGCCTTCCTGTTCAAATACCTTCCTGTTTCTCCAGAGGGTGCCTCCTTATTCCCAACTCAGGTTGCCCCTGCTCCCGCCCAACTACTCCCCTCTTGCCTTCTCTTAGACAGAACTTCCCCTAAGTATCTCTTTTCTTTCCTGCATCAAATTCTTCCTTTCCACTGGATTACTCTATTTGCATTCCTTCCTACTTCTCGAAATGTCAAGAAACAAGGCTCTCAAAAACAAAAACTAAACTAAACAAACTTTTCTTAGTCCCACGTTCCCCTCTATGCACCTGAAGCTCTGCTCTGTTTTGCTACAAAACATCTTAGAAGTGGTTATCTGCAGCCGCCATCTGCCCTTCCCTACCTCCTATTCTCTTCTCCAATTGTCCCTTCTGTGCTTCTGTCTCCCCTCCCCTCTGAGATGACTCAGAGAGGAGGCTCTTAGCAAAATGACCGTGACCTACAGACCACCCAACTCAGTGGTTGCTTTGCTGTCGTTACTAGCATTCTGCAGGAGTATTGCATGTAGTTAACCAGGCCCTCCTTCCTGAAAGATGGTTTATCTTTTTGTTTCTGTGACACCAGACTCTTCTAGCTGTGCCTCCACCTCACTGGCAGCCCCTTTTTATTTCTCTTGCTGACCCTCTCCTCTTTGACTTTAAATTGGTGGAGCTTTTTTCTGTATTCACTCTCCCCAGTGGTGATCTGATTCAATCCCACAACTTAAATACCGACTTAAACCTGTATTTCTGAATCCACACCTCCAGCACTAACCTCTCTGCAGACTGCGATACACACATGTACGTCTGACCGCCTCCCTGACACCTCCATGTAGATAATGGGTAGCCCTTTCATATTTAACACAGTCAAAGCACAGCTCTTCACTCCCCAGCCACCCTGAACTTCACCATGCCTCCCAGTCATGGTAAACGACACCACCACCACCCACTCCACTGCTCAAACCAAAAACCTAGAAGTGACCTTAATTTCCTTCCCTCTTCCGTCCCATCAGCAAGTGCTCTTTACTTTCCCCTCCAACATATTTCTAGTATCTATCCACTTCTTGCTCTCTCTCCACTATTACCATCCCCAGCCAAGTCCACAGCATCTTTCGCCTTGATTGTTGCAGAAAGGCTCCTAATTATGCTCTCTGACCCCTCTCTTGCCTTCTCTTCAAAAATCCATTCTCCACACTCCTACCAGGATTAGCTTTCTGAAAACATAAAGCATAATATGGTTCTTCCTTTTAAAGCCTCCAATGTCTTTGCAGCTGACTTCAGGATAAAACCCACACTGCAGTCTCAGCTGCGGGATATTCTGTGACCTGTTCCCTGCCTGCTCTCCCCGGGCTCACTCTGCACCGCTTGGTGACCTTTTCGCCCTGGACTCGGAGCCCTGGCTCTGTGGCATCCTCAGAGCCTCTCCATGTCGTCCAGCCAAAAGAATCGCCCACCCCAATGCCACCACACACATGCCATTTGCTATCACACTGTCTTGTTATATTTTCTTTATAGTTGCTGAGGAAAAAAAACCACTTGACGTTTTTATATTTATATTTGCCTACTTAGTGTCTGTCTACATCCTTCCTCCCACATCCACTACATACACACTCTAGACTATAATCTATACATTTTCCTGTTCACTAGTCTAAAAGAGTACTTAGCACTCAAAAATGTTAATGAACTATGAACTATGTTCTACTTTCCAAAATCCAGAATCTGTCCCTATAGCTAGATGTACTGTGAGAGGAAGCATGAACAATCAAAAGAAAGATTTTCGGATAAAATATTGAAAGGCCTTTCAAATAATTAGAGCTGAGAATGTATTGGGATTTTCTGGAAAGGCATAAAGGTTCAGGAACTGTTACATAGTACCTGTTACAAAAGCTTGTCTCATCCTTCCAACAACCATGCAAGGTACATATCATTGTATAACTCCTTTACTTAAGGAGAAACAGGTTCAGAAAGGTTAAGTAATTGGCCCAGGGTCACACAGTGGAAAGCAAGATTTGAATCAGGAATGTTTAAGTCCACGGTCTGTGCTTTTAACTACCATGCTGACCTGACCCCTGGACGTTACCCGATCCTCGACTGTAAAGTGACAATGACATGCTTCGGAGTCTGTGGTGAGGGCTGCAGGACATAGCACATTCTGAGTTGTTCAGCCAGCGCCTGACACAGCCAGTGCACTCATTACGATTCCTTATGACCAGTGTTGTCCAACACTACACGATTAGTGAATGGGAGAGTTAAGATGCGCAACCAGGCCCGGCTAACTCCAAAGCCTATGATTTTCCCAAGAAGTTGGGTAGGAACTAATCAGAAAGTGACAGAACTGCTGTAGAGAAAAAGATTCTCAAGGACAGATGATCCTCAGGGCCCCTTCCAATTCTGAGTCTACAGTTTCTGCCTTTGTCCTTAGGGACCAATAGTAATTAGAGGTAGGCTGGAAGGAGAATGAATACAGTCCTTCACCTCCCTCCACTTGAGAGGCCATGGCATTATGGGAGCACAGGTGAGGTCGCTTGGTATGATGCTCATCAGTCAGACCCAGCTGGGTGTGGACATTACTCCTATCCCACCCTGAGTGAACAGGCAAGCTCCTTTATCTCCTGAGGCCTCAGTTCTTTTATCTATAAAGTGGGGATAATAATAGGACTTACCCTGATGGATGGTAAGGATTAAAAGGGTTAATGCGCAGAGAGTACTCGTCTCCGTGCCCACAGAGCCTGGCAAATGTTAAGAGCAGCCTCCTCAAAGTGGCGGTTTGGTTATTATTCTCGCCCAGAGCCCAGGGGAAGCAGGGCATTGTTTCAGGATTCAGGGCAGCCATGTTTGTGCAGAATTTGCTGCCTATTGTTGGATCTCTTGGGTTTGTAATTAACTGATTAGAATTTGCTTCCACATGTGAGAGCCAGGACGTGAGACTGGCTGGATCCCTGTGCAGAACGTCTAACAAGGCAAACAAGTTACGCCGTTCCTGTTTTGGAGCCGCAGAGAAAGGCCAAGGGCTATTTTTAGCTGTGGTAGGTTTGGGTTCTGGGGAGGGCACTGGGCCGTGTTTGTTACATTACATTTTAACATAATACAGTCACCCAGCCGAAGGGATCTGTTTCGGGTTGTTTTTATTAATCAGAGATTTTTTTTCCAAGTTGAGATGCTCAGACTTAATGGGGAGCAAACAAAGAGTACCCAATACATAGATTTAACCTAACAAAAATAAATCCTTTGTTCTATCAAGTTTCCATGAGGTATCTCAAAAACAGGAAAAAAATGTCATAAATTTAGCATTGCCTTCGCTTAAGTCTTTCTTTTAGGAAAAAATATTTTGAGATCACAGCATTGTATATCTCATGCAGATAAACTTTAGGAGAATGTTCTGTGATTCAGGAATGAATCACAACCTCCCCTTGGAAATATTTTCAGCTCTTTCAGGTGCAGACAAGACATCTGTTTTTCTCCTGAGGTGACAACGAGCATGAAGGGCCCAGGGGTGAGGCGGCAGAGTAACAGTAAGTACAGATAACCTGGGTTTGAGAAGTTCAAAACAAAATGCATGTTGCTGGGATGTAAGAAATGCCGTCCTCCAAAATCAGACCCAGCAAATTCACTCAGGAAACACTTAGGAACAAGACGGATTTGGCCCTTGTCCTAAGGCAGCTCGCGGCTCAGCAGGGAAAATAGATAAGGAACCTGTGATGGGTGCTCTGACAGGGGAAATATCCTATCTGACGACTTCCAAGTTGCTTCATATTGCTGAGCTTCAATTGCTTCATCTCTGACATGAAACTAAGAATCCCTGTTAAAGATGGCAGGTTAAACATGTGCACATATGGTCAAAACAAACAAAAATCCTCATGTCCTCTTTGCCATCCTCCAATTTGAAGAGTAGCCTAGGAAGAGGAAACACATGACCTGGAAATAAGGACTTCCAGCCTAAGAGAGAGGCGCAAAAAAGGCCCAGGCTGATGGCGAAGGATCCCGAGATGACAGGACCCTGAGACAACAGCTGGAGACCAGGCCCAGAGGCCACCTGTCCGGATCAGCACCAGCTGGAAGGCCCCGGAGACAGGGCTTCGAGAAGATGAAATTGATAAAATACCAAATGTATTTGAAAATATTCAGAAAAAATTATGCAACTGCACACAGGTTTGAGGTTGAGTAAGTACACAGAAAACTAAGCAAGTTTAAAACATAAGAAAAATAAGTCCATGGGAAATTAAAAATGATGCAGGAAAAAAAGCCAGTGTGCTGGATGACATGGCTGTGAAAATACTGATCTGGCTAAAATTCAGTTACGCCTATTTCGGGCAGAGATAGGAGAACGGGGAAAATGTGTCTGTGTGTGTGCTGCTGTAAGTGGGCTGCTAAGTTGATGGCAAAGCTAAATCTTCACATTCTGATGGTGGAAAACCAGTAGCTGATGCCCCAAACTGAGAAATCACAAAGTAGCGATATGAGCATGTCACTGAGAGCTATGCAAGTGAATAATCAGAGAAAGCCAGCTCTGGGGTTAGAAGGCGTTGTCTGGGCCACAGAAAACTGCATTGTGTGGGGCCAGGGAGAGAGTGGGGAGCAGAGAGGCAATTACCATCCTTCCTATCAAAGCACACAGCACTTTTTAACTCCATATGCATATATCGCTTTAATAATCATGAAACTAAACTTAAAATAACAGCTACAAAGAACAAAAAGTGCTGAAATTCCTTTCTGTGTTTGTTACCAAACATAAAAGTCATGTGCACATCACATGAAAACTTTTCTGAGAAAGAACGGCCATCACATGGTGAGTCAGGTCGACTGGCCCTTCACACCATTTCTCATATTATTTGCAGAGGTGGCTTTTTGATAAAACATCATTTGCTTAAACGTGGGAGGGAGGGAGGATCCTAACAGTATCTACTCCCGTGAGGTGACTGGGAGGGTCGAATGAGAAAAGGCATTTACTCAGCAGAATGCTGTAAATATTGGCAAGTTGTCTTCTCTGTTCTCCACCTCTCTGTCATAATTACATACTTATCTTGGGGGGGGCATGCTGAGAGAGATGGGGTGGGGGGATTCTGGGGGGAGTTCCTCTCTTCGCTTCCCCTTCTGCCACTGTCTCAGTCATCTCTGGCTGCCGTAAGAGAATTCTGTGGACAGGACAGTGGCAACAGATCTTTGTTTCTCATGGCTCTGGAGACTAGAAGTGAGAGATCAGGGTGCCAGTGTGGTGTGAAGGCTCTCTTCCTGGTTTGTAGCCAGCAAGCCATCTTCTCACTGTGTGGTTACGCAGTGGGTGTGTGTGTGGAGGGAGAGAGAGAATGGAGTCAAGGAGACCCATCCGAAGGTGGTTTCAGTAACCTAAGCAAGGAATAAAAGGGGCCTGGACTATGACAGTGACAGTGGGGACAGAGACAAGATGACAGATTTGGACACATTTAAGACAGGTGGTGGAATCAGCTGATTCAACCTGAAGACAGCGGGAGAAAAGGGTGTTGAGAGTTAGGCCCAGATTTCTGGCTGTTGCCTGGCTGTTGCCCTGGAAGGAAGACGGGGCCCATTAAGAAGGCAGGGCACATGGGGGCACGTTTGAGGAAGAGCATGGAAGACGCTGATCTCAGTTCAGACGTGCTCAGTCAGAGGAGCCTGCAAAACAGCCGAATGCTGAAGTTCAGGTGCAGCTAGATACTCAAGATAGTGTTGGAGGCTACCTGTGGATTTGCGCTCAACCCAGGTCTAATCTTTCTGAAGCGTTTTTACAAAGTGAATTAGGCGCACTGCTGAACGGTCACTTTAGGTTGGTGACAGGGTAATTGCCACTGAGAGCAGAAGAGAACGAGGCCCAGGAGGATCCAAGACCTGTACTCAGTGAAGTTAAAGGGTTGATTCCTTAGTTTTCTTTATTAAAAAGTTAAAATCTACATCATACAGTTACACTCAACCCCAGATCTTTGCAAAACTGCTACTCTGTACCCTGAGTCCATCCTCTAAGTCAATCAATCACTTATTCACCAAACGATCACCGAGCACCCAGCCATGCCTGGTGCAGCCCTAGGAGTTGCAAATATGTAAGGCAAACAGGACAAAGTCCCCCTTGAATGACTTCTTTTACTAAACAGGCCATTCCAATTAGGGGAGGCAAAGAACAACAACCTGCAGTGACTGGTAAATACTATGATGAAAATGAAGCAAGACAAGTGCAATCGAGAGTGACAAGGAGATACTTCAAATTGCATAATCCAGAAAGACCTCTCTGATGATGTGTTATAAATAACCAGAGCCAGTCAGGAAAAAAAAATCCAGGAAAGAACATTCTCAGAGGAGGGGCCTGCCAGTGCAAAGGCCCGGGGGTAAGACTGAGCTTACTGTGGAGGAGCATTTAGAAGCCCATGTAGCCAGGATGGGGTGAGCCAGGGCAAAGAGCCACAGGAGACGGGGTCAAGGAAGAGGGTGATAGCTGGATTGGACTTTAAGCACAATGGAAGGCCATCAGAGGGTTTTAGCAGCAGAGTAACCTCTATGCGTACCTACACCACCAGTTTCTCTGGCTGCCGCCTTCAGGGCAGATTTGGGCCATGGAAAAGGCAGGAGTGGAAGCTGGAGTAAAGACCTCAGCTCCTTCCTGCTGTCACTCCTCCTCCACGCAGCCTTTAATTGCAGTCTCTACTCCCTCGCGACAACCACGAGGGGTAGGAGTTAATACCCCCAGATTTCAGTGTGGGCCCTGTGTTTTTATCCTTCCACAAAACAAAGCACAGTTTGGGGCATGGAACTGTCCCTTTAATAACATTTAATGTTTGATCAGTAAGTTAAACAACCCACTGATTCCATTTATTCAGAGAATTGGACAAACCAATTAAAAGGCCTAAAAACAAAGGCCAGACAGAGCAGCTGTTTGCTGGCCCTGGTCAGTTGCTTGACCGAGGCCTGTCAAGCTCAATTAGTGGGGCAAAACCAAGAATTCATTCACAATGACACAGAGTTCCCCAAGTTGACCATTGTTCCCTGTCACTGATGTTAAGCCACATGTCTATGCTTTCAGGAATCTGGAAGGAAACAAAAACAGTATTTTCCAAACATGGTATTTTTAAATATTCAGTGCTTATCACACAAGAAGCCACACGAGGAGCCCCCCAGGCTTGGATGGGGACCAGCAAGGCACCTCAAACTTTATCTGCTTCCGCCCAGATTCACTCGTTGATGTGGGCCCTTTGGGCTTTCCTCCCAAACAGCGCCAGATCACGGCAGAAACCCAGGAAACACACAGGGCCGTACTTCCTGTCCTAGCCGTCCAGTTCCTGGGCCCGGCACAGACGTCAACACCAACCACCGGGTTGCTGCCACACTCACATAAAAGGCACAGGGTACTAGAGCCACCTGCCCCACACAGCCCCTTCTGGAAGAGTCCCCACCCAGCCTTGTTGAGACGGTCTAAGATTCCACAGCCTGACAGTCCAGGAGGACCCCTAACCCAAAGGGTTTCCTACATAGAAGGCCTTCGTGTTGCAACTTGGCATGAAAAGCTGAGTGCCGTCCATCAAATTTCTTTCCTGAGATTTGGGACTAAGAGGAGAGGGATGATGGTCAAAAGTGGGCCCTGAGCAGAGAGACCAGGCAGTGCCAGTGCAGCTAGTACCTGTGGTAGACCCTGTGCAGAGCGTGCAGGGCACGGGGTAGGGGAGGTGGGGGGAGAAAGAGAAAAAAGAGAGGGAGGGAGAGAGAGAGAAGCAATCATTTTAATCAATTGTTTGATGTAAGTTAATTTGTTTACATTTAAATTCATTGGTTTGAATAACATTGGAAATTAAAAATTCAGTTCCTCAGCTGCATGACACGGATACAGAACATTTCTATCACCTCAGCGAGCTCTAGTGGACAGCAAGCGCCGGTCTAGGAGACCCACTGGGAAAGAGAGTAAGGAGTCTCAGCTCCAGGCTTCCCCTTCCTGATTCCGATTCACTGAAGTTCCACTACCTATACCTCTCGTCCCATATTCCATGAAATAATTTGCATCCTCATAATTTGCATCCTCATAATTTGCATCTACCACCTTACCTCTCCTATCACTACCTTTTTCCTCAGCTGATTAGAGTAGATTTTAGTTTTTATTTTAGCTCTTTCTTTTTAAAAGACTCTTAACTAAGAATATACACTAATGGATATTAATAATAAAAATAATAACTACTATAGTTTACTGAGTGCTTATGTGTCTAATCACTATGTCTTGGTATTTTACAGGCATGTTTTGTTTATTCTGCACAGAAAGCTCATAATATATACCTTTTATCTCCAATTGATAACTGAAAGCACAGAGAGGTTAAGCAAGTTGTCCAAGGTCACAGAGCTGGTAGGTGGTGGGAACAGAATTGATCTTCCATCTTCAATGGCTAATGCATAGGAACTTGGACTGACTTTTAGCAATGAATGCAGACTGTGAAAAGTGGCAGATCCCCTGCTCTGGGAAATGGTAAGTAGGAACCAGAAGACTGAAACTATTAGAGATCTCCAAATTCTGGGACACCTTCTTAGGGTAGCTGGTCTCACTCCAATCACCTCTGCCCAGTGCCCTTTCCTCAGCCAAAGAACAGAAAGCTTGACAAGTGACAGATCATGGGCATAGGCTGACCCTGATGAGAAATAGCCCGTCAGGAACAAAAACTCCATGTCCTGTGAACTCAGGGACCTGCCAGAAAAATTCCCTGATGCTGGGGCTTTGGTTAGGGAACCTAAGTCGTGTGCTGATTGGTACTGGAAGCCAAGTTTGTGGGGGGTGGGGAGTCAGCACATGCTTCTCCGCTGAACTCCATTTCCCATTTGGTTTGGCAGCTTGTTTTTCATGAAATGAGGCCAATCCAAGAATTCCATGTCAAGATCGCTTCTTTTACTGGAACCACAAACGCAGCCTCGTGGGACCTAGCTCTATCTCTGGGCAGACATCAACAACAACTCCTTTTTTACTTTAAAGTCTTCTAAGAGCTACCTACTTCCTCACTTTTTATTCCCGTCTCTGCTGAAAAAGGCGAGGGCCAGGGTTTGTGGGTTGTAGCACCCCGGGATCTACTGTTGGCAGAGAAAGCCTCAGAGCCAGCCAGGCTGAGGGGGTTCTCCTGGACCCTGCTGTTGGTTTTCCCTTTCTTGTGCTTCCAAAGCCTCCTGGTTCCTTCCTGCCTGCTTGTCTGTGTTCCAGGACCAGCTGGATGAGCAGGCATGGCCTTGCCCAACCCCCTCATCACCCTGCCACAGCTGCCCTCATGCTGTGACTCCAGGGGTGTTGCAAAAGGAGCTGTTGCATCCAAAATTCTCTCCCATCACTGATTAAAACTTGACATGCATCCATCAAAACTTCTGTAGTTCCCCAGGGTCCCTTTGGTTTGGGGAGAGAGGCCACTTTTCAGCTGCTCAACATTGAGATCCCAGCAGGAGGTGGAGATGGGTATAATCATAGGAGGAAAGGAGGCATCTTGTGAGAATGGCAATAATAGTGGTTAGTGATTCGTGGGCAGTTATAAGTGCATCTGTTGGCAAGAGGTGTGTACATATGGGGCATATGAGCAGTGGAGTTTGCAGACACGAGGTTCTCACCCTGAGAGGGAGATGGGAGAAAGGCTTTACGTGTCCTGTGCCCTGGATCATGGCTTGGGTCACGTTTCTCTAGGAAGGTTTCTGCAACTCCTGGACCCACGTGAGCACAGATATTCAGTCCTCTGTGTGTCCTATTTACATCCTAGTCTTCTCTCCTTGGTGGCTCTAACCAGCCAGTCATTGTCTCTTCACCTTCCTGCCTTCCACACTAGTGGTCTTCTTCTCTGTTTGTTCCTGTGTACCCAGCACCCTGCATATACATAGTGCAAGTTAGCAAACTCCTCCACTATGTTGTGTAAATGAATGAGTACTGGCCGCTCCCTGCAGGAGCAGCGAGGGGTGGGGGGTTATCAGTACTCTTAACTAAAGTTGAAGCTCTCATCCAAGGATAGTGCAGCAGTTAGGAGCATTCCTGGACTGTGAACCTGGGCTCCATCACTTACTAGCTATGTACTTGGGCAAGCTGTTCCATCTCTCTGCACCTCCATTTCTTCATTTATAAAATAGAAATCATAATACCTATCTAATGGTGTTTTGTAAGAAATAAACGAGTTAATATATTTAACATCCTTAAACAAACTGTGATGCAGAGTAAGCTCCAGAAAAGCCCACTGTCTGAGCTGTCAGCATTTCTTGCTGACGACCTTTGTTCCCACTGCACTGGCATCCTTCTGTTGCCCTGAAGCTTTGGTCCATTCTGGCCTCAGGGCCTTTGCATCTCTCTTCTCCTGTCCTGGCATGAACATCCCCCACTATTCACACAACCTCATTCTTTACTTCACACACACCTTTCGGAAGTGTAATTTCCTCAGCAGCTTTCCCTTTAGGCTCTGTTTAAAGAGCACACCCTTTGCCCTACTTTGGGTTTCACTGTGGAACACTTACAGAAAGTATCTGACACAGAACTTGTACATTGTTTGAGTTTCATTGTTTCCACAGAAAAAGTCACCTCCCTGAAGATAGGGACTTAGTTTTATTCACTGTATCATTAGGGTCTGCCACTTAGCAGGTACTTAAAAATAATTGTGGATGGATGGATCCAAGGATGGACCTATGGATCCACGGACCTTTTTTGGAAGACTTCTGAGTCTACTTCCCCCACTTCCTCTCCTCAATCTCCCAATCCAATAAATTCACGTGTAGCTCTTCCCCAACTCCCATACTCTGCCCAAACTTGCTCTCTGGGTCCCTTTGCCCTCAGATGACTGAGTTTTCCAAAGCCATGCACTGTCTCAGGAGGTGAGGTTCCTACACAAGCAGTTTGCGATTTGCTGACCAGCCTAGAAACACCAGCTGCCCTGTGTCAGCTGTTAAGGGACACAGTGAGCAAGACAGACAATCCAGTGGGAGAGACAGATGAATAGAGAGACGATGACATCTGCATTGGAGCCGGGTCAGAGAGTCGCACAGGGAGCATGGGGCCCCAGAGGAGGGGCCCATAACCCACCCTCAGGGCGGAATTCCCATCAGACCCTAAACAAGTCTCCATCATGGAACCTCATCCCAAATATCGCATGTGTAGATGACACATAGCTAGTCTGCCTGATTTGTCTTGAGCTGAAAAAGTACCTGGAGATCCAAAAGCTCTTGTGAAACCGAAAGCTTTTATCAGCCACAGGAGCTCATTTGATATCATCAGAGAAATATTTTCAAGACTATGGGGAAATACAGGCATTGTAATTCGCAGTGAGTAGAGCAATTTCTGGTTTTGACAGTGGAGAAAAGTTGGGCTTCAGGTGCATAGAAAGAACTTCGGCAGAATACATAAAAACTGATAGCATTAGTTGCCTGGAAAGATGAGGAAGAAAAGGCAGGGATATTGTGTTTGTGTGTGTGTGTGTGTGTGTGTGTGTGTGTGTGTGTGTGTATGCATATATTCATTTAATCTTTACAACAAAAAAGTTTTTAAGGCAAAAACAAATTTATCTCTTATACAAAAGGCTAGTCTGCCTCCCTGGGACTGGGGCCTAGGCCCTGGGAATCACTCTAGATGTCTGATCCGACTGTTGAAGAACTCATCCCCCAGAGAACTCGCTTCCCACTCTCTGTCCTCCTGCCGTGTCCACCCAGCTAACATGGCTCTGGCCCCAGCTCCCTACAGTCATAGGCATTCTGTTGTCTTTGCTGTACTTGTAGCTAAGACCTTTGGATTCTACGGCAGACAGCCCTGACTTTAGAGCTCAAATTCTTCACTCACTAGCTATGTGACCTTAAAAAAAAAGCATCCTGTCCTCTGAACCTCTGTCCCCTCCATGCCCACCCTGGCCACACACACACACACACACACACACACCAACACACACGCACCCCTTAAAACCACTAGAAGGTTATGCAGATCTGCTCCAAAGGAAGGAAAACTCAATATAACACTATCAAATGCGCACATTTGCTATAGCTGTTATTAGACCATTCATCAACAAGTTTCTTTAAAATGATGTTTGTCCTGAAACATCCACTATGTGTTAGTAGAATGAATGCAATTCCCTAAATATTTACTCAATCATCATATTATTAAAAATAACAGCAGAGTGGTCTCATCATTTCTAGCTGCCCAGCACCTGCGCCTGCAGCTTGTTTTAGGGAATTCTCTCATCCTGTGAGTTCTGGAGAGAACCAGAGACCCTTTTCCCTCTCTACAGAAAGCAGGTATTTTTTTCACTCCACTCCCTGGCAGCCAGGGCTCCAGTCTGTGTCTGGGTTTAACCATTTCAATGCCTCCATCTGGAACTTTATATCCGGAGCCAGTGGTACACAGACAGGAGGATGGCCTGAGGTGTCACTACCACGGCACTCAGGTGTCTGGCAGCAGCCTGGCAGCAAGCCTCTGGAGGCAGCAGCGCCAGGCACAGGTCATAACTGACATACCCTGGGGCAGGGCCTGTACTGACTTAGCTGCCCAGTCTACCTGCGTTCCTGCCCATTTTCCACACCTGGTTCTCTAGCTTTCCTGTTGATTCTGTGCACCATCCAATATCCTTTCAATAACTTCCTATTCTGAAGTTTACCAGTGTTGGTGCCTGTTTTTGTAACCAAGAACCCTGACTGAAACTAATCACTGCAAATTATTGGGCAGCTATAAGCTAGGAACTATTCTAAGCTCTTTACGTGGAGTATCTCACTTAACCTTCCTACCAACCCTCAGGGAATGGAACCTGTAATTCCCACTTAACAGAGGAGGGCTTTAAAGCTTGCTGAGGCTAAGTAGCTAATTCAAGGTCAACAGCTACAAAAGAGGCAGAGTCAGGATTCAAATGCAGGTCCATCTGACTGAGAGACTCTCCTCTTAATCAAGTCCCCAGGTGTCTGTGGATTGGTTTACTGGTTACTCAAAGTGTCTGGGACCTTATGTAATCCTCACAATTCCTTGAGGTTGAAACTTTTAATCCCTATTTTATGAATGAGTAAACTGAGACTAAGAGGGATTAACAGTAATGTGCTCAAATCTCTGTCAGCAGACTTAAAAACACACATACTATTGATCTGACGATTCCAGGTATAGACAGTTTTTTAAAAATTATATTTTATTGATTTTGCTTTATTGTTGTCTCAATTTTCCCTCTTTGCTCCCCTCCACCCAGCTCTCCCACACTCCCTCAGGCAACCCGCACACCATTGTCCATGCCCATGGGTCATGCATATATGTTCTTTGGCTACTACATTTTCTATATTGTACTTCGCATCCCCGTGACTCAGGTACAGGCATTTATCTTAAGGAAATAATCAGAGCTAGAACCAAAGATTGTTCATTGCATTGTAATTTATTTCAGAGAAAAATTACACACCAATCTTATATCCAAAAATTGGGAAACAGCTATATTAAGGGCATACCATGTGATGGAATATTATGTGGTCATTAAAAATCAGGCCATAGAAACAGATCCGTGGTTGCTGGGGCTGAGGGGTACTGTGTGTTCCAGAGTGTTCAGGAACTTTGCAGATGATGCAAACGGTCTACATCTCGATTGTGGTCATGGTTACATGAGCACACACAGCCACTAAAACTCACCGAACCACATACATAAGATGCAGGTGAGTTATACCTGAGTACTTTTTTATAGTCCTCATGATAAAAAGATTTATCAAAGACAGTTTTCACAAAATATCAAGTAAAAAAGTTACAAAACAACACTTACAGTATATTTATTCCTATGTGCGTTATATGCTTAGAAGAGGGGTAAGTGGTTATCACTGAGTGGTGGGATTATGTATATTTAGTCCTTCTTTAGACTTTACTGTGGTCTTTAGTGATCAGAATTTTGAAAAACACTAAAAGTGTTAATGAGATATGTCATACAAGGATTAAACAGAGGAGAGGAGGCTAAAAATTAGGACTTTGCAGCCAAGTTAATTGTACCTTCTACTATGCCTCATAGTTTCTATTCTGGACCAGAATTGCTGTATTGCAGGCTTCGGAAAATTGCCTATAAAACATGTTCTTGCCTGCTAGGAACTTGAACTCTGCATGAAAGGGTAAGGAGGGATGATTACATCTGGTTAGGGAAATCAAGAGAGGCTTCATGGAGGTGGATTCTATAATGAGCCAAGAAGGATGATGGATCCATATCACGCAAAGACCTGGGGAAGGAGGGTGAGAGAGTGACACATTTGTGGGAACGGAGTCTTCGGTCCGGCCTGGGGGGTGTTGTGGAGGGTGATGCTTGGTGATGAGGCTACAGGAAAAATTGGAGGTACATTTGCGTGGGGGAAAACTCTGAATGATACCCAAGCAGCTGGGTCCAAAAACTACTTTCCAGATACAGCAGAGAGGCACCCACAGCACAGAGTTGCTTAATCCCCATTCCCAATAAAGATACTCTGAGTTACAATGTAAATATATGGGAAAATAAAACATGGTACTAAAAAATCCAATTTAGGGCCACTTTGGAGGACACATACGATGGATGTGCTTGTGCCGTAGTCAGTCCAGACCTCCAGAAGCACATCGAGATGGCCCAGTATCACTCAGTTGCCTCTCCCCACCATACCATGCAGATCCCAGAAGGAGAATCCAGGACTTACTGATAGAAACAGAGGGTACCAACATGTGTCGGCCATGACTGAGTGCCAGGCAGTATACACCTGGGGCTGGTAGAGAGTACAGGGTCAGTAAATAGCTATGAAATCAATGAAGGAGACATTGCCATCTTAAAAAGAAATGTAAGAGAGGAGGTATGTATATGTTAGAGCGCGGCCTTTAGAACTAGACTGCTTGGCTCTGAATCCAGACTTTGCCACTTACTGGCTGTGTGGCTTTGGGAAATTTACTGAACCTCTCTGTGCTTTGGTTTCCTGTGTCTATAAAATGAGATCATGAGAGTGTGTGCCTCCTAGAACTGTTGTGAAGACTAAATTTGGAATCAGACAATCTGGGTTGGAATCCTGACTCCATCATTCATCAGCTTAGTGACCTTAGGACAATCACTTGTCTCTGGACTTTAGTGTATTTATCTGTAAAATGGAGGTAAAAAGACTATTCACTGTTGAACCAAAGGAGCTGATTAATACTTGAGACACACCAGAAGATCAGTTGAGATCAATTTACTCTCTCATTCTAATTCTCTCTCTGTCTCCCTCTCTCTCCTCCCCACCCACCTTCTCTGGCCCATCGGACCCAAAAGTGCTTTAATACGTCTGTAATGAGAGACAGGCTGTAAGATGGAGATACAGAACAAATCAAGTCAAATCAAATCACATCATTGGAAGAGTTTAAATTACCTACCCCTGAAACCGGGCTTGCTTTTTTTACCTCTTGGCAGTGGGAGGAGGGTGTCGAGTTTGAGAGTACAGAGGGAGCAAAGGGCTTTGGGAAAGGGTCTGGGGACAACTACAGGGAAAAGAGCCCGAAAGGGAGAGGCAGGCACTGAGGACAGTAGGTGTGGCCAATCCCAAGCAGGGTGTGAGCTGTCTTTTGTTAGAAAGGGAAGGTGCCAACATGGGCTGAGCATAGCTAAGTGCCGGGCGTTGTGCTAGATGCTGGGGATGCAGCCTTGAAGCCCAAGAAACTCCAGTCTTTCGGTAAACATTAGCAGGAAGATAAAGCATTATAATCCAAATAATTATAAGAATATAGAGAAACAGTACAGAAAACAGCAGGATTAATACAATGAGGAGGTCATAGGGAAGGTAGGTTTTAAAGGATGAATAGGAGTTCAACTCAGGGCGATGATCTAAGGAAGGAGAAAGGGCATCAAGTTCAGCACTGTTGAACTTGTAAGAACTGTTTGAAAAAAATGTTCAGGCAATGAGGCTGGGGAGGGAAGGGCTAAGAGGGTGAGATGATGTTGGGCCATGTTAGCTTTTGTATTGGAGTGATGGAGAATAAACAAAGGGTTTTGATTGAAAAACCTCGTCCAACTTTTAAGTTACAAAGACCCCTCTGGCAGCAGAACACAAGGCACACTGGGTCAAGCCTGGAAGCAGCACTCCAGTGAAGATGCTGTCTTCGTGGCTCAGGGGACAGGATGAGGGTCTATAACAGAAGAGCGTATGGCCATTCTCTCCCAAGCTCCTCCACCACACACATCTTGTCCTCTTCTGAACCCACAGTGTGACATTGCCCTCACTCGTGGCACGGTGATCCTGGGCCACGTGAGGTGATTATCTGCATATTTGTCTTCCCTCCACTGCCAGGTCGGGAGCATGTTTCCTTCTCTGCACCCCAGGGCCAGGGAGCTGGCTCACAGTTAGCACCGATGTGTTCTGAGGGTCACGGGGTTCAGAGAGAAGGTCATGGAGTGAACACAGCATGTGGTCCTCTCATGAGCCAAACAAGACCTCCAGGCCCTTTGCATGCTCACTTCCCTTTCTCTATTTGTCCTTAATCAAACTGTACGAAGAAATGCCTTAATCGCCTTCTGTATTGTTTTATGAATCAACAGTTGAGTCTTGCATGTTTACCAACCAGAGCTTTAAGGAAATAACACATAATCACAGGAGGAGAGACCAGCTGGTGGTAGGTGGATTTGCCTGCATGATTGTTTGTTTCCCCTCTCATAGAAAAGTCGATCGTGGTTCACAATCTAGGGCATTCTCCAGAGGTGAACTTGCCACTGCACAAAGGCACTTGCATGCAGTGTTATTTTCCTGTCACTCGCCCACGACTTTCCCTTGCTGCCTCCTGTTGCATCTGCGTGGGCACAGACAGGGTAGCTGCAGCTTAACCAGGGCCCACAGGTTGTTACCACCTGACACTGGGGCCAAGAGCTTATGTAAAACGAGCTGATTCCAGCAAGCACATGTCCCAGGCAGGAGACGACCCACCACTGGCATCCTCCAGGCGCCTGTGAGCTGTGCATTGCCAAGGGCAAGAATGAGGCAGTGCCGAGGGCTGGGGCCGTGTGGGGCGTCAGTAGGAGCTGCCTGTGAGAAGGGCCGGGACATGTGGGCACAGAAGTCAGGCAGACAGAACTGCGAGTCCCGGGCAGCACCTGTTCCTGGTGAGTAAATAATACTTTGCCCTTGTGTCATAACGCCTGCCTGTCGCCCAGCAGGCATCCAGTTCATCCTTCACTGTGGGCCGCCGGCCTTGCACCAGCATGCTGCCGGTCTCAAATGTGCTTTGGAAAAGAAAGCATAGGCCTTGATGGCTTCTGCTTCCTGCTCAGCTCAGTGTCCCCCTCAAGCCCTCATTTCACAGCTGCTGCCCAACTGCAGTGCTCACGGGGTGGGCCTGCCAAGTATCTGGCTCTGGTGGCTCCTGGCTCTGGAGAGATGGAGATGTGAAGTGACTGGGGCAGAGAGCCTGAGACTGCACTGGGCTGAGGTCCCAGGAGGACAGGTGCTGGTAGCTGCGGAATCCTCCCCCTCCCCCCCTCCCTGCCTCTCCTTCCTCCTTGTTGCCTCTCTGTTTACAGTCTATTCACAGGGCAATATTTGAAGTATTCGAAATATGGGCGTCATAGCCCAAGACCAAATGCCAGGCCCATTGTGCAGAAGAAGAATTAACAAGCTTAGAGACAGGGAAGACTAATGGGGCTGTTTGGGAATGAATCAGAGTTCGTGACTACTCTGTTTCAGAAGGACATGGTTTATTGGCTTAGTAATAGTGCAGTGATCAAGAACTCAGGTGCGGAGGGAAAACAGGCCTGGGTTCAAATTCCAGCTCAGCCACTGGCCTGCAGCAGGACTATATTTGGGTAAAATCCTACGTCCCCTCTGTTTGTTGCATGCGTACTGGGAACCCCCTCCCTCCTGGCCACACATAGAAGAGGCTAGTGATCAGGCTTAGAGAGTCCATTGTGAAGTCTAATCAAGTAAGACTCGGTGCCTGGCACACAGTGAGTGCTCTGCTAAGTAAGCTAGTGTGACGCCCTTGTTGGTGCCCAAAAGTCTGCCCCTGGAGCCCTGCTGGAGTGCAAAGGACAAAGCCGCAGACATAACTGTCGCTGTGCAAACACGGCAGCATTTATGAACCGAGCTAACCCTGTTAAGGAGCTAGCGTTATCTCTATATTACTAATGAGGACTTGCCAAATGTTAATAGCAAGGAAGGGAAAGACCTTGATCTTGAACTCAGTCTCCTACATCAAGCCCTGAGTTCTTTTGTCCTAGGTCATTCCACTTTCCTTGAGGCAATTCCCACCACCTCTCGAGTGCTGCAGAAGCCTTTGCTCAAGCTGTCCCCTCTTCTGGAACACCCCTACCTCACTGATGGGGCCTTTCTGCCCTCCATCTCTTCACCTGGCAAATTCCTCCTGTCCTTTGGTACCTACCTTGGGTATCACCTTCCCCCGAAACCTGTACTGATCCTTCTTACGTCTCTGCCCTCCTACCCCCCTCTGCTGCTCCACTTCCCTCACAGTACTGTAATAATTTACTAATGGCTTGTCTAACTCCTGTGAACTCCTTGGAAACAGGGACTCGTTCTCTCTTCAGCTCCACTAGAGCCAGACATGGTTCCTGACACATACCAGGTGCTCCATGGAAGTTGTGCAGCTGAATTGAACTTACAGAGGTATGCCGTGACTGTGTTTAATAATGACAATAGCTACAGTGACTTGAGTGCTTAGGAAGGATATGTGAGGCATGCTTCTGAGCACATATATCATTTAATCCTCACGACAAACTCATGAAGCTTGATAAATGATAGATAAGGCTCAGAGAGTTTAATGACCTCTCTGAGGTCACACAACCAGCAAGCAGCAGATTCCAACTTTGTGTCCAGGTCTGCCTAACACACTCTTAACCACTGGGCTCTTCTACT
This sequence comes from Artibeus jamaicensis, assembly GCF_021234435.1. Taxonomy (NCBI): domain Eukaryota; kingdom Metazoa; phylum Chordata; class Mammalia; order Chiroptera; family Phyllostomidae; genus Artibeus; species Artibeus jamaicensis. Next base: position 16,054,645 of record NW_026522025.1, on the reverse strand, counting down.
ATCACCAGTGCCTAGCTCAGTTCCTTGCACATATTAGGTAGTTGGTACTAGTTGACAGCTTGGACAGATGGTGTGGGGTAGGGACTGGCAAGCCCTGCTCAGGACAGGAGGCACGGGGCCCAGGTTCACCGTCGCTGGGCCCTCCCAGCCAGCCGTGGTGTGTTTTCGGGAGCTGTCGGCTCCTCGGCCTGGCACGGAAGCTCTTCCTAACTCCGGGCTCATTTTCATCCTCCCAGGGCAAGGTGAGGTCTGAGAAAGCCGAGGAATGTGGCTACATTGTCTTTCGCAAAGTCTTTGCCAGTGGGGGAGGGAGTTTCCAGATAGTTTCCTATGACAGTTCCAGCTAAAAACCTTTGGCTAAGCTACAGTGACTCAGCACACAGAAAACCAGAGCTGGGGACAGTTCCCAGGAAGTCAGATGGAGCACGTGTTCCTCCAGCCAGGGCAAAAAAATCACAGGCAGGTCCTTGTGGAGGGGACAGGCAGAAGGGTCTGAAGAATGAGCACTGTCACCAGGGTAAGAAAGGTTAGGTGAGGAAGCACTGAGTCTCCCTTTACTGTGACTTCTGATCTACGAGACACCAGAGGGACAGGCCTAGAGTAGGGGTCCTAGGTTAGAGTCTCGGCAGTGTGACCACAGACCCTGATGCAGCCTTCCTGACATCTGAGGTCATCCCTGAAAAGTGAGGAGAGACTCATACCTCAGGGGCTGGTGTGAGATGAAAGAACTCATGCCCACACAGTGCTGAGCAGTCACTGCACGGAGTAGGCACTTAACAGCAGTAGCTATTGTTACGTGAGGGAAGAAAGGAAAAAACTGAGTGGAGGCTCTGGGCGTCTGGGATGCTCACGGCTCACTGGCTGAGTCCACTTGCTGTGGTACCGTGAACGTCCCCGGGCTGAGCAGCACGTACTGTGTTCCTGTGCCCAGCGGCTCCCAGAGTGGTGTTCTGCAGGCTGGTGTCTGCAGGAAGGACTCGTTGAGCCCCAGCCCATTGTGATTGCAGCGTGTGTTCTTTCTTGGCAAGCGGCAAGTGCATGACCCTGAGATATTGTCTCAAGGGGACATTTCTTCCTGAGGCCAGGCAGGGTCTGCTTTCTTACCCAGCAAGGGCCTTGGCTCTGAGAAGTTTCTTCTGGACACATTGCATGAAGGTACATGAGCTCCTTACACTCTTCCCCTCACCTTTTTTTTTTTCTGTAAGGTCTGAGGTCGGGGTGGGTAGAGCCTGAGGCAAATGGGAAATGTATGTTCAGGTGAAGAAACATGTGTAAAGTCTTAGATAATCTCTTTTCTTCTCTGACTTTGAAACATGTCCAAAAAAAAACCCTAAATGGCCTAAAATTGATAATAAATAGCCTTCTAAGTGTGGTTATGGCTTCTTGTCAAGTCAACAGGTATCTATTAACCGGTAAGTGTTTGAAGTTTGAGGTTGTAAGTTCACGAAGACCTAATGGACTGCAAAGGCCTGTGGTGCTGATGTGACAGTTAAGAAATGACAGCCTCGGGCAGAGGAGGGACATTCTGAGGATTGTCAGAAAGCTATGGGGACTTAAAACCAAGACTCTGATCTTTGGTGTAATTCTCCCTCCTCCTTCTCCTCCTCCTAAGGGCCTCCCCAAGGTGCTGCTGATGTGGTCCTGAGCATCAGAAGAACACTAAGAATTAAGGGAAACATCTCCTGCCATTGAGAAACTTTCAGCTTAGGAGAGAAGCCAGCAGGTTAGAGGATGAGCTGGGGATGCCTAATAGCATGCTCAGGAGAAAGAGCAAAGATGTCCATGCAGGACTGGCCACGGCCTGCTTTCGTATCCCAGACAGGCCCCCTGCTCACCATCCGTGGGACCAGTGACTGCACCTCCTGAAGCCCCAATTTCCACATCTATAAGACTGCCTCTTTGGGGTGCTGTGAAAGCATTTAGTATAGAGACTGGCTTATAGTAAGAACGGAAGCAAAAATAAATGCAAGTCCTATAAAAATGCCACCTCTTCCTCTTATACTTCCTTGTGGGTATCCTTTCATTTGCAATGTGGATTTACATCTTTTCCCCTTCCGTCCTCATGAGAGCTTTCCAAGATAACCAGGAAAGAATCTGAATAAATATTCATTGAACAAATGGCTACATGAGTGCATTAATAATAAAACTAACAAACATAGGGCATGTACAGACAATATTCTAAGCACTTTACCTGTTTGGTGTAACATGTAACATGCACATTTTCCCTACCCAACAACTCTATGAGCTGAGTACTGTGATCATCCCATTTTACAGATAAGGAAACTGAAGTCCAGAAGATACTGTATTAAGTAACTGGTCTAAGGTCATATAGGTAGTATGTACTTAACTGAGACTGAAGCCAGGTAAACTGGCTCCAGAACACTGTACTCACTGACTGACTGAATGAATGAATGCTGAATGAATGAATAGATGTCAGATAAACCCCTGTTTCACAGACACGGAACCTGAGGCCAACAGGACATAACCAGGTTATCTGAGGTCACACGAGTGGCTTTGTGGTAAAATGGCCATTACATTGTGGGGTCCCATTTCCCTGCCCCTCTGAAGTAGATGTAGCCGTGTACCTGTAAGCACTTCCTAATGGAAGCTTTAAGCATGTGCCACATTTCTTAGAAGCACACATTGAATAAAGCCTCTGCCTGCTTGGGTCACTGAGGGACTAAAATCAGCAGAGTCCACCTGCCTACCAATGATAGCATTACGTGAGAAATATATTTTTAATGTGCCAAACTACTGAAATTTAGGGGTATAGCATCACAACGGAACCCAGCTTTGTACAGGAGGCAGAACTAAGAATGAGTACTTGATTGAATGCCTTAAGCAACTCCTGCTGCCTTGCCTAACCCCAGGCAACAATGCACACTCAGGGATTTTACCTACCAGGGAGTCCCCCGCCCTGAGCTGAACTAATCTCGGGTTGAATGAGCCGGGTCATTTATGTCATGAAGGGAAGACAGCTGCAGAATCCCAGCTCCTGACAGAAGGCTCTAGACAGACATTGACAGCTTGGCTCTGCTGGTTTGACATACCAGATACCCCCCTCCCAAAAGTGCTATCTTGTGTCAGTTTTTCTCAGTGAATAGAATATTGTAGAGACAGTGAGCTTTTCATAAAGCAATCCATAATTGTTGAGATTAGCCACAGTATCTCCTAAAGCTAATGATGTAAAGTCAAGTTTAATTAACCAGAATTGTATTTGACTGATTTTTTAAAAGGTTGTAAAGAGTTTTAAAAATAATTACTTACGAGACCAAATAGGTTTATCACTTCCCATTTGGCAGAGAACATTCACAACGAGACAAAAGCTATTGACACCAAACACACACAACGAATTTTGTAAAAAAAATTTCAATTGTTAAATGACGCCAACTAGAGTTTTAAAAGACAGCTTCTGTATATAGACAGTATCCTTTATATTTAACTAATGAGAGAAGATTATACAAAAGAAAAAGGATCAAGATTTTTAAAATACTGAATCATTTCTATTTTTTAATAAAAAATGTTTGGTGACAGATACCAAAAAGTAAATACTGTCTAAGTCTAGATGAACTTAATATTTGTCCTTATATTTTCTGCATCCTCTAAGTTTTACTTATAGACTCTATATTCATATTTTTTAATATCTCCTAAATTCTTTCATATACTAGACTCATAATCAAATAGAACAATCAAGGTTTGATTTTTTTAAGTTCTGGTAAAGTTATGCTTCCTTTCCAGAGATTGTATGGCTATCTTTGGGGTGACTCTGAGCCTGCTATGTTGTGTGGTGAAGACAGACCCAGAACCTTACCGTGCAGGGGCTTGAGGAGAGCCTGGAGCACACTGGGTACAACCTGTTGATTTCAAAATATAAGAGAGCTGAGGCTCAGAGAAGGGATGTGCCCAGGACCACACAGCTTGTGCATGGTGAGCCAGAAAACTAGAACCCAGGTCTGTCTGATGCCAAAGTTCATGAACCTTCCTCTGTTCCCCTTCACTTAAAATAAAGGAGGTTCACATGCTTCTATGAGAGCGTAGGCCGGAGGCACAGGCATCTCATTGAACGCACACATCCAGGAGCCTGCTGGAACGCTTTCTGGGCTTGAAGACTGCTGGGTGCCACATTTTTGTTTGCCCTTTGCCGTGCTCTGGAGTACCAGTACACCCCAGAAGGGAGCCTTTACATGTGTCTGATGCCCGATCCTTTTGACTGGTGTCCAGGGGATGCCTACTCATCACCCGGCCTGGAAGCCAGGATGGCATGCACTCCTGGTCCCTCGGGCCTAAAATAATCAGTGTCTCCCAGAAAGGAACTCATAACCCTGTCAGGTACCTTAATAAAAGACAGGGGCTGGTGGCCCGTGGGGCTTACACTCACCTGTGGGTCCCACAGGACTGCCAAACAGAGAAGTAGTTCTTAGAAAGCTACAACCCCCAGGGCACTACAAGAGCCAATAACCCAGGAGCTCAGGCTTTCTGTAAGGGAGGCTTATTAACTAATCATCATTGCAGCCTGAGGGGCAGACTTCTAATTATAATTCTTTCCAGAGACCCTGGAGGGTTTGCTGTCACCTTCTGTCATGCTCCAGAGCACTAACATCTTCTGCAGAGGAGCTTTACAGCATCTGGTGCCCTGGTCTTTCTGTCTCATGCCCCAGTGTTTGTGACAGCTACCCAGGGAATGCCCATTGATGGCCTGGCTCTGGTGGCTGGGGTAGAGCTTGCATTCTTGGGTCCCAGAGAACTATGGCAATCCAGACAGATGGTTCTTGGCAGGCACCACCCTGAGGGCACTGCACAGACAGCAGGCTGAGGCACACCCTCCAGTGTTTCTCTGAAGGAGATTTCTTTGTTTGTCCTGGAGCTTCATCCTGAGGGGCAGGCATCAGGCTTGGCACACAGTGAATGGCCTATGGAGCTGCTCTTAAGGAATGCAGTCGGTGAACGTTGCTATGGGGCTCTCTCTCTGCCTTGCTCTGGCTTGCCAGTATCACTTAGAAACAAGCTTATGCACTTGTCTGAAGCCTTTGTTTTTGTGACTGCCATCCATGGAACTCCTTCAGATCCTGTGGCTCTGGTGGTCAGCAGTCTTATGCTTGTCGTTCCACAGGAATGTAAAAACTACTTTTCAAGGTTACTGCCAGAGGGCCTGGCTTTCAGTTAGCCTGAATCTAGGTGCCGAGACTCTCCCCTGTGGGATGTTGACAGGTCTTGGTACACTCTCAACTACAGGCAGCTATTAAAATATAAGCCATTTTAATATACACAAAGGTTTGAAAGACAACCAAGAGCTGAGACTGGGTTGAATGACAAGGTTCATCCCTTACATGCAGTTACTCTTTCAAGACTGAGAGAAATGACTGTTTTATCTACAGTATAGAAACCAACATAGAGAGTCAAGCAAAACGAAGAAACAAAGGAACATGTTTCAAATGAAAGAACAGAATAAAACTCCAGAGCAGGGTATCAAATTCATTTTCACTGGGGGCCACATCAGCTTTGAGGTTGCCTTCAAAGGGCCAAATGTAATTTTAGGACTGTATAAATGTAACTACTCCTTAATTGTTAAGCGAGAGCTCAGCTCTCCCACTGGGTAGAAACAAGGTGCCAGGCCAGATAAAACAAGGTGGAGGGCCAGATTTGGCCCACAAGCCTTGTGTTTGCCACCTGTGCTCTAGAAAAAAACCTTAATGAAATAGATATAAGTAATTTCTCTTATAAAGTGTTCAAAGTTCAATCATAAAGATGCTCACCAAACTGGGAATCACAATGGATGAACACAGTGAGAAATTAAACACAGAGATGAGAAATTTAAGAAAGTACCATATGGAAGTCACAGAGCTTAAGATTACAACTAAACTAAAAAATGGGGGGAGGTTCAACATCAGAATTGATAAAGCAGAAGAAATAATGCTTCAACTTGAAGACAAAGCAGTGGGACTCACCTAATCAGAGCTGCAAAAAGAAAAAATAATGAAAAAGTAAAGATAGGTCAAGGGACTTATGGGACATCAAATGGACTAACCTTTGCATCATAGGGCTCCCAGAAAGAGAAGAGAGAAAGAGGCAGAAATTTTATTTAAAGAAATAATGGCTAAATATCCCTAACCTGGAAAACAGATAGAAATCCAGATCCAGGTAGCCAAGAGATTTTCAAACAAGAATAACTTAAGATACCCACGTAAAGGCACATTACAATGAAAATGTCAAATGTTAAAGACAAGGAGAGAATATTAAAAGCAGCAAGAAAAAAAAATTTGTTACATACAAAGAAATCCCCATAAGACTATGAGCAGAATTTTCAGCAGAAACTTTGCTGGCTAGAAGGGAATAGAAAATAAATTCCAGATAAGTGTACTACTGTTCCCGGCAATGTTATCACTCAAAAGTGAAGGAGAAACTTTTCCAGACAAATATTCCTGTTGAATTGGAAGATCAATTCAACAGAAATAAATGCTAAAGATGTTCATCATCACTAAACCAGCTTTGTAAGAAATGTTAAGACTTTTTTAAGCTGAGAAGAAAAGGCGCTAATTAGTAACAAGAACACATATGAAAGAATAATTCTTACTGGAAAGGTAAATATATAGTAAAGTTAGTAGAGTAATCAGTTATAAAGCTAGTATAAAGATTAAAAGACAAAAGTAGTAACAATAACTATGATTAAAATAATTATTTAAAGTATACACAAGATGAAAATATGTATAATGTGACATCAAAAACATAAAACACCCCAGCTGGTGTGACTCAGTTGATTAGAGCATCCTTCTGTACACCAAAAGGTTGCAGGTTCATTTTTCAGTCAGGGCAAATACCTAGGTTGTGGGTTTGATCCCCAGTCAGGGAGCACATGGGAGGCAACCAATAGATGTTTCTCTCTTACATCAATGTTTCTTTCTTTCTTTCTTCCTTCCTCCCGCTCTAAAATCAATAAACATTTTACAAAACATAAAACATAGGTAGGATAGTAATAATGTTGAGATTTACAATGGACTCAAACTAAGTTATCAATTTAAATTAGACTGTTAAGCGGGGGTTGGATGGGGCAGGGAAGAGCAACGGGGGGGAAACTGGGGACAACTGTAACCGAACAACAATAAATAATAAATTAAAAAGTAAAATAAAATAGACTATTATATGCATATAAGTTGTGGTATACATTGTTATTAATTTAAAATAGACTATTATATAAGTTGTATGTAAGCCTCACAGTACCCATAAAGCAAAAACTTATACAAAATACACAAAAGATAAATAAATAAAAGCATACCACTAAACAAAGCTATCAAGCCACACAGGAAGAGAGCAAGAGAAGAAGAAAGGAACAGAAAGGGACTACAAAAACAGCCAGGAAACAATGAAGAAAATGGTAATAAGCAAAACACATGGAGTGAATGAATGGATAAATAAAAGGAAAAAGCAAGGCCCAACTATATATTGCCTACAAGAGACTCGGTTTAGATGTAAGAACACATGGAGACTGAAAGTGAAGGCCTGAAAAAAGATGTTCCCTGCAAAAGCAAAGCAAAACAAAGCTGGAGTAGTTATACTTATATCAGAAAAAGTATAGTTTAAAACGAACACTGTAAAAAGAGACAAAAAAGGGCATCACATATTGACAAAAAGATCAATTCAACAGGAAGACAAAACATTTGTAAATATTTGTGCATCCCAAATAGAAGCACCTAAATATATAAAGCAAATAATAACAAACCTAAAAGAAGAAATAAACAAGTAATAGGAGACTTTATTATTCCACCTAAATCACAGAATTTTAAGAAACTACTATAAACAATTATATGCCAATAAATTGGACCACCTAGAAGAAATTACTAAATTCCTAGAAATACAACCTACCAAGACTGAATCATGATGAAACAAAAATCTGGACAGACCTATTACTAGTAAGGAAATTAAATCAGTAATCAAAGACTCCTTAACAAACAAAAGTTAGGACCAGACAGCTTCACTGATGAATTATACAAACATTCAAAGAAGAATTAACACAAATTCTTCTCAAATTCTTCCAAAAAAAAAAAAGTAAGGAATTCTTCCATACTCATGAATATAGATGCAAAATCCTCAACAAATTATTAGCAAACTGACTTCAACAGTATATTAAATGGATCATACACCGTGATCAAGTGGGATTCACCCCAGTGATGCAAGGATGGTTCAACACAGCAGTCAATGTGATAGATGAATGACACTAATGAAATGAAGGATAAAACTCATATCATCATCTCAATAGATGCAGAAAAACATTTGACAAAATTCAACATTTATTCATGACAAAACTCAACAAAATGGGTATAGAGGGAACATATCTCAATACAATAAAAACCATATATGGTAAGCCCATAGTTAACATTATACTCAATAGTGAAAAGCTGAAAGTTTTCCTTTAACATCAGGAACAAGACAAGGATATCCACTCTCAACACTTTTATTCAACATAGTATTTGAAGTCCTAACCAGAGCAATTAGGCAAGAAAAAGAAATAAAAGGCATTCAAATTGAAAAAGGAAGAGGTTAAACCATGACTATTTGCATGTCATGATATTATATATAGAAAACCCTAAAGACTTCATCAAAAACTATTAAAACTAATAGATAAATGTATTAAAGTTACAGGATAAAAATTGATACAGAAAAATTTGCTGTGTACTTACATGCTAATAATGAACTATCAGAAAGTAAGAAAACAATTCCATTTATATTTGCATCAAAAAGAATAAATACCAGGAGATGTAAGGGGACTAAATGGTAATGAAAAAATAAAATAAAGATTAAATTTAAAAAATAAATAAATACCTAGAAATAAGTTTAACAAAGGAGATGAAAGACCTACATATTAAAAGCTACAAAAAATTAATAAAAGAAATTTTAAAAGATATAAATAAATGGAAAGATATCCCAGGCTCACAAATTGGAGTAATCAATATTGTTAACATGTCCATATTACCCAAAGCAATATACAGATTCAGTGCAATCCTTATCAAAATTCCAATGGCATTTTTCATAGAAATAGAATAAATAATCTTAAAGTGTGTACGGAACCACAAAAGATCTCAAATAGCCACAACAATCATGAGAAAGAAGACCAAAGCTGAAGGCATTATGCTTCCTAATTTCAATCTTTATTACAAGATATAATAATTAAAAGAGTATTATACTGGAAAAAAAACAGACACAAAGATCAATGGGATGGGATAGAGAGCCTAGAAATAAACCCATGCATATATGGTCAATTAATTTACAACAAAGAAGCCAAGAATACACAATAAGGAAAGGATGATCTCTTCAATAAATGGTGCTGAGAAAATTGCACAGCCACATGCAAAATAATGGGGCTGACCACTATCTTACACCATACACAAAAATTAACATAAAGTAAGTTAAAGACTTAAGTATGAGACCTAGAACCAGAGAACCTCTAGAAGAAAACAGAAGTGATAAGCTTCTTGGCATAGATCTTGGCAATGACATCTTGAATCTAACACCAAAAGCAAAAGTGACAACAACCAAAATAAATAAGTAGGACCACATCAAACTATAAAGCTTCTGCACAACAAAGAAAACCATCAGCCAAATGAAAAGGCAACTTACTGAGTGAGAGAAAATATTTGCAAATCACATATCTGATAAGTAGCTATTATCTAAAATATATATACAACTCAATAGCAAAGAAGCACAAACAATCTCATTAAAAAATTGGCTGCAGATCTGAATAGACATTTTTTGAAGACATACAGATAGCCAACAGTTACATGAGAAGATACTCTACAATTAATCATCAGGAAAATGCAAATTAAAACCACATCTCTGATCTTACTCCCAACCAAGATGAAGGCATAGGTGGAAACAATGTGCCTCCTCACACAACCAAAATTAAGGACAACAAAGATTTAGAAACAAAAACACAACCAGAACAGACAGAAAATTAAACTGTATGGAAGTCCGACAACCATTCAACCAGACCAGTAAGAGGGGCAGAGCCAGAGGCCTGTGAAGAGGGGTCGCAGCAGGAAAAGGTCGTGGCTGGCAGACTGGGAGTGCATGCGGCATGGGGCTAGCAGACCCTGGGCACAGGAAGGAAACAGGCAGAGCTCAAAAGGCTGCTGGCTGACCGTGGTTACACATTTGTGCGCAGATAAACTAGGCAAAGACAGGCAGTGAGACAGACCACACAACCCAGGGCCCCAGTGCTGGGAAATAAAACCTAAAAGTACCGATTGAAAAGGTGCTGGGAGAGACTTCCATCCTCACAGGAGAGTTTGCTGGGGAGACCCACAGGGTCCTAGAATGTACACAAACCCACCAACCCAGGAACCAGAACCAGAAGGGCCCAATTTGCTTGTGGGAAGCAGCAGAAGGGACTGAAATCCAAGACATAGCGGAGCAAGTGCCATTGTTCCCTCTCTGACCCCGCCCCCACATACAGTGTCACAACCCAGCAACTGGGTTGCCCCACCCTGGTGAACACCTAAGACGCCACCCCTCATATGTAACAGGTGTGATCTTACCAAAAATTTATGGCTCAAACAGAAGAACAAAACAAAGCCCCAGTGCCAATACTTTTAAGTGACCAAGAGATAGCCAACCTATCAGATGCACAGTTCAAAACACTGGTGATCAGGATGCTCACAGAACTGGTTGATTCTGGTCGCAATTTAGATGAAAAAATGAAGGCTACGCTAAATGAAATGAAGGAAAATGCACAGGGAACCAATAGTGATGGAAAGGAAACTGGGACTCAAATCAATGGAGTAGACCAGAAGGAAGAAAGAAACAAAAGACCTGATTCCACCACAAAAGAATGAAGAAACAAGAATTCAAAAAAATGAGGAGAGGCTTAGGAGCCTCCAGGACATCTTTAAACATTCCAACATCCAAATTATATGGGTACCAGAAGGGGAAGAGGAAGAGGAGGAGCAACAAGTGAAGAACTTATTTGAACAAATAATAAAGGAGAACTTTCCCAATCTGGCAAAGGAAATAGACTTCCAGAAAGTCCAGGAAGCTCAGAGAGTCCCAAAGAAGTTGGACCCAAAGAAAAACACACCAAGGCATATCATAATTACATTAGCCAAGATTAAAATGAATGAGAGAATCCTAGAAGCAGCCAGAGATAAGGGGACAGTCACCTACAAAGGAGTTCCCATCAGACTGTCAGCGGATTTCTCAAAAGAGACCTTGCAGACAAGAAGGGGCTGGAAAGAAGTATTCCAAGTCATGAAATCCAAAGACCTACATCCAAGATTGATCTATCCAGCAAAGCTTTCATTTAGAATGGAAGGGCAGATAAAGTGCTTCTCAGATAAGGTCAAGTTCAAGGAGTTCATCATCACCAAGCTCTTATTATATGAAATGTTAAAAGGACTTATCTAAGAAAAAGAAGATAAAAAATATGAACAGTGAAAGGATAGCAAACTCACAGATATTAACAACCACACCTAAAACAAAAGCAAACTAAAAGGACAGCTAGATCAGGAGCAGAGTCACAGAAATGGAGATCACATGGAGGGTTAGCAACAGGGGAGTGGGAGGAGGAGAGAGGGGGAGAAGATGCAAAGAATAAGTAGCATAGACAGTGGGAAGAAAATAGACAGGGGGAGGGCAAGAGTAGTGTGGGAAATGTAGAAGCTAAAGAACTTATGACACATGGACATGAACTAAAGGGGGCGGGGAATGTGGGTGGTCGGGGAGGTGCAGGATGGAGAGGAATGAAGGGGGGAAATGGTACAACTGTAATGGCATAATCAATAAAATATATTATGAAAATAAAAAATTAAACCACATCTTTTAGGATGGCTATTATCAGAAAGACAGGAAATGTGTCGGTAAGGATGTGGAGAAAAGGGAACCCTTGTGCACTTCTGGTGGGAATGTAAATTGGTACAGTTACTGTGGAAAGCAGCATGGAAGTTTCTCAAAAAATAAAAAATGTAACAACTATATCACCCAGCAATTCAACTTCTGGGTATTTACCCCCAAAAATGAAAACACAAACTCAAAAAGATATATGCACTGCATGCTCACTGTAGCATTATTTATAATAGCCACAGTATGGAAACAACCTAAGTTTCCACTGATAAATAGATGTAGAAATTGTGGCATACATATATGATGGAATATTACTTGCTCATGAAAAGAGAATGAAATCTTGCCATTTGTGACAACATAGATGGGATGTGAGAGCATGATGTTAAATAAAGTAGACAGAGAAAGGCAAACACAGTATGATCTCTCTTATTTTTATGTGGAATCCAATAAATGAATAAAGCTCACAGGTGCAGAGAATGGATTGGTGGTTGCTAAAGGCTGGAACTGGGGGCAGGGCAGGGAGAAAGAGAAATGAGTGGATTGTTCTTTGATTTTTGTTTCAATGTAAATAAATTGAATTACTTTTTACAAACAACCACAATAGCAAAAGCTGCGGAGTGGGGTGGGGGGAGGATCTGATTTTCGCAAATCAGATTCTATATCACATTATAATAAGCAAAATGTCCAGCTTAAAAAGAGAAATGTATATCTATCCCTTAAGTTGTTGTACAAAGCCAATAAAGCTAGTATTTCTCATCATAGCACTCAGAGAAAATACATAGTATTTAGTATCATGTATTTGTATAATACACAATACAAGTTATAGTGGCATAAATGGCTGACTGTACTCAAAGCCAAGGATGAGGGGGTCGGATAGAAGAGAGGAGCATGCATGCCACCTGCATTGCTGGTATGCCAAGGTTAGGAACATGGAAAAGCACTGGGATCTCCCTGGTACAGCATGAACTCTCCATACATGTTTTTCATAAAGGAAGATGTAGGCGGATCTGTGAAGAGCACGGAGCTCCGCAGATAGTGGCAGTGATGATAACAAGGGAAAGGCAGGTGCGTCAGAGGCCCGTTTTACTGACTTGAGAATCTTCGCAGAGGGAATGTGTATTGTCCCTGCGGCAGGAAGAACTGCTCTAACTTCCTAATGGACTCTTGGTGACCAGCTACAGACAAACCCCAGGGCACCTTGCTACATGGCAAGGAACAAGAGCAGGCAGGATGCTGACACATGAGGAATGCAGAGTGCCCGGCATATTAAGCAGTGGCACTTGGAAACTTAAGACTTAAGATTTCGTATCAAGAGCCTCCAACGATTTGAATCCCTCCTGCAGCTGCTTCCTCTCTGGCGCCATCATCTGGTATCTGTTGGGTGCAACAGGGCTGGCAAAACTTGCCAAGTCTCTGGTCTTTTTTTCCTTTTTTTTTTAACGAAGATTTTTTTTCTTTATTGAGAAACGTTAAAATTTGGGTACATCAAAGAAAACCCAAATTTCAGGGGAGGAAAAAATCAAAACTCACAATAGAAAAAAGTTAACCCTATCTGGACCATGGTAGAATCCAGAAAATACATTTGTGTAATTGTTTGGAATTGATGTATCAAGACTGATCTTCCCTGAGAAAGAAGCCTAGAGGAAGAGGAAAGAAAGAGACCGAAATTACTCTTTCCCAGATGCTGTTGACCTGCAGGGATCTGGACATTGAATTCCGCCAGGAGGAGTGGGGACCCCTGGGCCTGCTCAGAGGGCCTTGTGTGGGGACCGAGGTTGGGGAACCACAGGGACCTGCACTCCCTGGGTGAGGACATCTCTCTGCTAGGTGTGTGCTCGAGGAATCATCGCCAAATGAAGATATTAACAAAGGGGAATTTTTCCAAACTATGATGGAAAGACACAAGAGCAACAACATCCAGGAATTTGATTTCAGAAACGTCCAATATGCGTGGATGTAAGGGCCCGTGTGGGTACGAGGAAGCGAAGCACAAAGGCGTGGCAGCACTGTAACAAGTCACTGTAACAAGTCTCACTGGTACGAGAGAACAACAAACCCTGGAATAACTTCCCTCCAGAGCAGAGTGTTTTTATAAGACAAAGTACTTAATATTATAAACATAAGTTGTATATGGGTATTTGTTAAAACTAAAACATGCCGCAAACAATGCAGGAAATAAAAATCCAGTTTTCTAATAAAATTAGAAAATAGGTTTTCTAGTTAAGGATTAAGGTTTCAGTCCAAGTTCATTGAGCTTCAGGAGTTTCAAACTGAAGAGGAAACTGGTGAATGTAATCAGGTTGAGAAGTTTATCGACAGTAGTTGTTCTGCTTCAGCACTTCAGCAAATTCCTCCTGGTGTCAGCATCAACATTTGTAATAATCTGGGGAAGTTTTTTGTAGAGGAAAACTCTAGGTGCTTTGTAACTGACGTTTTGAAACAAAATTTGCAACTTGTGGTTCTTGGTGTTGAGGCTCATAGAACAAAGTAGAAAGTCTTCAAACCTTGCGCTGAATTCCATGAGGAATTACCTGGCTTTTGAATTGTTTTTCCCTTGTCTCAGAGGGGACGGCAGCTCCAGCACCCACTTCTAACTGGCATCTTTTGGCAAGGGGCGCTTCATCCTCCTGAGAGTGGAGACACTCGGAGATTGTGGCACGTGCAGCAGGTCCGAGTTGCCCGTCTCCGGAAACACTCCCTTACCCTTTCCAGCCAGCTTTGAATGCAGTGTTGGATGCATGAGAACAAAAGTGGCCCCAGCATCTGCTTCTGTTCCTGGAAAAGGGCTTCAGCTCCTGCCCTGCCCGTGGACCACGGGCTGTGATGGCCACAAAGGCCCCATCACGGGAGGCGATGGCATATCGGTGTGGTGCAAAAACGCTGGTCCTGTTGATCTTGGCCGACCTTTGTTATCTCAAAGTTGATCTCGAGATCAAGTTCTGGGTTCAACTGTTCCCATCCATCTTCAATAACAGGAAGTCTTGTTTACTTTTCACATTTGCTAGGTGTGCATTTCCTGAGGCTGGAGAAATTAGAGATTTTAAGGATTGTTACCTCAAGATGGTTCTCTTGGCAATTTTCCCACAAATGTGTCAGCATCATCCCTGTCAGACAGTCTGCACCTCTGAGATTGAGAGAGATTTATGGATGACTTAGAAATAATAATAAATGCTGATGTGCAAAAATCACTTCTTAGCATTAAAAAGCATTTCTGTGTTCCTTATCTTGTGGTGAAGTGTATAAATAGGGAGAGTTTTACAGCTGACAGACTAGGGTTCAAATTTTCACCCTACAGTGATACCTTGGCTAAGTTAAATAACTTCCCTGACCCTCCATGTCATCATCTGTAAAACTGGGATATAGTTTAAATGCCATCCTCAAAATGTGGTGTTGGGAAGATTAAAAAGAGTAGTAAGTGTCAAGCCAAACACCTGGCACATGGTAAGAGTCCAATTAACATTAGCTAGGGCTATGATTATTCCTACCACAACTCTGTGAGGCGGGGCAAGCCTGCTCTACAGATGCAGACATTAGAGTGCAGACACATGGAGTGACTAACCCACGCGAAGGGCAGAGTCTGCTGGGCTCCAGCTTGGGTTCTCCAAGCACTTAGTCCAGGGCTCGCTCCTCACACTGCATACGATGCATCTGCCAAGTGTGCAGACACTCCGCTAAGTCTGAGACTACTGGACTGGAGAGGCAGTCACACCCGAGGAACCAAAGCAGGGAGTTGGCAATCCACCAGACCCGACACGAGCTCAGGGGCCTGATGACCCAGCCATGGGGTGGGGAGATTTATTTCTGTGTCCATGGCAGGAAGAGCCAGAGGGGTTTGTGAGGCTGAGGTCGTTGGCATTAAAGGGGCAGACAGCCCAACAAGCAGCCAGTGAAGGCTGACTGAAGAAACAACACAATGACATGACGAGCCAGAGGCTAGAGACAGGGATACGTGAAGAACTCAGAGACAAACAGAACTAGAGGTAGGAAAACTTGATCGGCAGGCTCCACGCTAGCACTAACTGAGGATGGCACCTGCCTTTTGAACATGGCACGTGAAACTCTGTGTGTGGTAGTTGGTTAAGATAATCCTTTAGAATTTTTTCTAATAACCCCCTGAAAAAGTGTCTTTTCTTAGTAGACCCAGTAACATTCCCCTCATCTTCCTCCAAGTTCAGAATCAAGGAAAATGAGCTGAGAGAACTAGAATTTGATCTGGGATGCTCTGGATATCCACATGATGCCCACGTGCCAGTTCAGTAGGAGTAACTGGAATCTCTCCTGTCTAAGATTCCATGGCTCCAGGTTCCCTGGGAGGAAGTCATCTAGCTCAAGTTTCCTCCAGTGCATGAAACTGCCCTTCCAAAGTCATCTGCCAGGCTCAGCTTCAATACCTCTGGTGACAGGGAGCTCTCTACCTCCTAAGGCAACCCCTTACGTATGGACAATTCTGAATTCAAGAAAATGTCTTCTTCTTGTATCTGTCAGGATTCCTTCAGTTGCCAGTGACAGAAAAAGCACAGCTGAAACTCATTAGCAAAAAAATAAAAGTTAACAAATAAATAAAGAATTACTGGGTATGGTGGACCCTTGAGATGCCACTCAGATCCCCCTCCAGTGGAGGACTTTTAGCACCAGCTGCAGGTGAGCCGCCAGCAGACAACCTTGAACTGTCGACCCCTTCAGGGGCTATTCCACTGCGTAAGTCCTTCCTGGAGCACCCACGGCCAATGAGGAATCAACACCAGAGATGCCTGGCCATCTCCTCCTGACTCTGATAATCCTGAAAGGTCACTCTGGACCCAGGGCACCTCCTGGGCTCAGCAGAAGCTGTTGTCAGGCCTGCATTGGGCTCGAATGCTTCCTCCACAAGTTCTGCTCCCTTCTCCTCCCTTCCCCAAGTGTCCACCCCTAGCACATTCCTAGTAAATATTATGTCAGCTAAACTCCATCTCAGAGTACACTTGCCAGGAAGCAAAACCATGGCACATTGGATCACCCCTAAGTGAAAGGTCTAGGGCCTATCGCAACATCCAGGTGCACAGGATGAGAGAGTTGGGGCATAGTGTCACCTCTTTTTGTGACTGTGCTCTCTCTTGTGTTGACTTCAGATACATGAGTCCCTGCAGTCTTAAATCCAGTGGTGGTAGCAGGGAGCATTTTTACCAACAATTCCACAAAAGTTCAAAATGTACTTCTCATTGAACTGATCTGAGTCACAAGCTGATTCTTGGGCCAGTCACTATGGCCAAGGAGATTAGAATATACTGGTTATCGTAAACCAGGGTAATAAGCTCACCTGGTTGAAGAGACAGAGACACCTGCTAAACAGACCACGTGGGCCAAGGGTTGGGGAGCAGCTGTTCCCTGAACAAGGCGTGGGTTCTGTGACCAGAAGGAAGGAAGCAGATTTCATGCAGGCAAACCCCACAGAGGCCGACCACATGTTGCCATGAGGGGACTGGTCTCCCTGCTGCTCCCAATCACAGGCCACATGGCGGGAGAGCCCGAGCCCCTCCCGCCTGAGAGGCCTGCACAGGTTTGAAGAGCTTCGTTCTACCCCCACCTCCAGTCCATTTCTCTTCAGGTCCCATTTTTCCATCTTTTCCTGCATGACTTGGCCCTGAACCCTCCCTTCTCTGGGGACACTTTCTTCTAAGAACAATCTGTCTTCTGTCTTTAGTTTCAAAGCATGCTCGCTGCCCAGAATAGACTACAACCCTCTTAGAAGAGTACGAGATTATCACTTCTCTCCTTCTAAGTATTCTACTTCTGCTAATGGAGTTCAAAAATCAAAATCATGAGCTTTTCTTGGTGGACATAAAAGTTGACATGTGACAATGTTACCTTATTATTTGCTAAACACCCTACTTGCCAGACATACTTGCAAAGGCACTCTCCCCAAGTTCCAGTGCTGTCAGTTAACTTCTCATTCTGGTTAGCTGTGCAGTTAGATTTTTTAAAAAATGATGTAAAAATAAATCACAGTCCTACATACACTGACTGGATATTAGAGCTCGTCTTACTTTGACTTTCTTTGTGTGTCAGTGTATAAAATTATATGAGTGAGAAACGGTACTAGAGAAACAAAATCCTGAGTTCAAGTCTTGCACTCCCACACTTATGAGCTAGGTAACTTTTGCAGGTCACCCCATTGCTCAGTCTGTCTTGTCACATCAGAAACGAGTGAAAAATAGCTACCTCATCTGAGTGGTGCCTACCGAAGCTAAATATCCTGTGTTCTTTGAAAACTATAGCGTATATGTGTGTATATTGCGTAGAGCATAAAATATTTCACATGGTAAAAGGTTTTTCTTACTGTATAAGAAATGTTACAATATAAAATGTTTTCCTTGCTGTGGGTCACAGTTAAAACAATTGGAAGAAAAACTCTATGTTCTACCACGTGCTCCAAAGTACCCAGGACCATGTGCATCTCATGCACTGCTGCACACACAATACATGCACACACGGCACATGCACACACATAAACACACAAAAGTTTCATGAGACAAAACTCCTATTTCATGTCAGTAAGTAAAAAATAAGAAAGTTAAGTAGCAAACATGAGTTTAGGACCCTTCAAATACAACAACATAGAAAAAACAGCCCAAGTAATATAAAACCCCAAATACTTGTCATGACCCAGACATTGATTTCACAGCCCATGCTGATTGCAACTCAGTGGCTAGTGATTCCCACAGAATGTGCGAAATGCCACACTGAGGAAACCACACCTGCTGCATGGAAGCCCAGGCAGGCACCCAGTAAGATTTAGGAGGTTGGAGGGTTTCCCCAGAGGAAGTGACTTTCACGCTAAAAGTTCAAGGACGAATGAGTACGAGTTGCAGAGGTTGGGGGTGAGAGAGCCTGGACCACAGGAGAGCCCTTGGCAGAACACCTGCCTGTGCAGAGAGAAAACAGAACTCAGGCCTCCTGCCACCGCAGCACAAGGGGAGGAGAAAACAGTATTTCCCACCTAAAATATCATGGTGAGTTGAGGTCATTGAGCTGAACACTGGCAAGACAAAAACATCTTTACAAAAACAGATGTATTCTTTGTAAAAGAAATTTACTACAGAAAAATACATGTACACAGAAATAAAAATATTTCAAAATTCTTGAGAAAGATAAAAAAGAGGCAGTTATGATCAAGATATTTGATAGGATGAAACTCAAGGTTATTCTCTCACACTTCCTTAGGGAATAGTAAACTAGGCATAATTTATCTAATTGCTCACACTTACTTTTAATCTCAGTGGAAATAAAACTGTTTAAATTGCATAGGTGATAAAGCTTTGAAAAACGGAGACAGGTGTGGTTCCTGGCTCCAGAAGGCTCCAGAAGGCTCCCACAATGTGCGTGTGACTGCCCCCTCCCCTCCCCTGGGCTCACCATTCTCAGTATTATGCACACCTGCAGACGAGGTAGCCACCCTCCACCCCACCCCACCCAGCTGCAGCTCCCAAGAGGAAATGGGACTATAAACAGCATCTCAACTGCATATTAAACATCTCCCAGCTCTCGGCCTCCGCTCCACTTTCCGGCAGTCTGATTGACCTGCTTCCTGGTCCTGCTCTATCTGCCTCATGCCAGGACCTGGCTCCTGAGCCTCACCCTCTTGTAAGTGGCATTTTAGCAAACGTTTTTCTTTCTCTGCTTGGTTTTCGCCTCTGCCTCCATAGCTTCCTCTCTGCATAATCCTTTCACACACCTCAATCCAGTTATTGTACTACAGGCCCTCGGAAACCGATGATCTGAGAAGGGGCAGGCATTGTCATTCATTTTTTGGATTCATTAAAGAAGTCCAAGGATTCAAAGGGCACAGAATGGGCTGATTCTGAAGGAGAAAGGGACGAAGTGCATGTGAGGAAATCAGCAGGTCAGAGCAGAGAGAGAAAGAATGAGAAGGCTCAGGCATCAAACAGACAGCATGAGGATGGAGGATTTGAGTACAGAATGAGGCAAAAAAAAAGAGTTTACAAAGCAAAGCTCTTTTCCAGATCAAAATCTTGTTGCATTAGGGTTCCAGCCCCCCTGACCTTTCTCCAACACAACAAACTCCTTCCCACCATGGGTGGTTCCTTCTGCTCAGGCAGGCTGTCCCCCAACCTGGCTCCTCCCTGGTCATTCTACCAAGTCACCTTATGAGTCCCCTGTTGTAAATGCCCACCCCACCCACCCCTTCTCTCCATAGTATCTCCTACTTAACTATGATTACCATATTTAATCTGTCATCATTTAAGGTCTGTCTTCTGCATTAGACTGTAAGGTCTGTGAGAGGGGAGATTACATCTAGCTTAACTTTCTACTCAGCTGTGCCCAATGGACCCTGGACAATTCACTTCGGTGATCCAATGTGTTTCGGGCTCATTCCCCAAAAAGCAGACTCTGGGGCAAAGCTTCAGGGGACAGGATATTTATTAGGGAGTGTCTGGAGATGGACATTTGAGGAAGGGTGAAGAAGGAGAAGATGATGAAGGGGGAGGACTCAATCCATTTAGGCCCGATGACAGCCTCAGCTGAGGCCAGAAGGTGGCCTGGAACCAGAGTGGCCTTGCAGAGTCTCTGGAGCTGGCCATAGACAATGTGCATTTGCACTTGGGCATTGCTCATTCACTGACTTGAATGAGCAATGGTCATCTCAGGTCACCTCAGGAAGAGCTGTGACCTTGGACAAGGTGGCTCGGCAGCAAAACCATCCCTGAAGGGGTTGACAGTTAAAGGTTGTCTGCCATCTCTGGTGGAGTTGAGTTGGGAATGAAAGCTTTCTATCCATGCCAACTTCAATGTTCGCCGTGGCTCCTGCAGCGGCAGTGGCCACTGCCCTTCAAATGGACAGTTTATTCATTTCTCCATTCACCTCTCCACCCATCTGACCATTGATTTCACAGATATTTTTTGAATGACTACTAGGTTCCAGCCACCTCTTCATAGCGCAGGAAGAGGCTACGCATCACTCTACTATTAGGGTTTTCTGCAAGACTGTAGAAAATATGCGGGGGAATAAAGGGCTAGGGAATGTAAGGGCTAGGGACAGTAAAGAAAGGGAATGAAAGAGCCTTCCAAGCAAAACCCAGTGGCTTAATTTGAGAAAAAGAACACATAACTAACGAATAGCACCTACAGAGAGGCATTTCCTGTACACTATTTTATCATCTCAATGAGTGACAAATATAACTGTCTCATTTTACTAAAGAGAAAACTAAGTCTTGGAAAGTCTAGGCAACTTACTTAGAATCATGCAGCTCTGAGTAGTGCCAGAGACAAACCCAGCTCTGCCCGAGTGCAAGGTTTATTGCTCAATCTTCTGCCTGGGGACCTTGGCCCAGCCCTTGCTGGGAAGTCATAAACATGGACACAGAAGGCTCCAGCTACAAGTAGACCTTGTGGTGGCCAAGGCTATATCACTGGGGTCAACCAGGTATTTAACAAACCAAGTCTGGGCTCCCATGGTCCCCTATGTCTACACCATTGTGGGTGAACCCCTGCTAACTTTACTTGTCCTGACTCCTGATTGTTTTCTTTGCAGGATGAGTCACTGCAGCCCTCCTGACCTTGGGCTGTACTCTGACTCTAATTAACCTGACCATAACCACAGTGGTTCAACCAAGAGGGCCCATAACCCTTTCTTGGACGCCCTGCTGAATCTTAGAGGAATAATCTCTTTGAGTATAACAGGTGTAGGTTTCATGCTTCTATGAAAATCTCCCATTGTCTGGGTCCTCCTGTGAAAAAATAAACTTGTGCTATGCCCAGCTAATTGCTAAACTACTTCTGGGCAGGATCAAAGTCTAATTCAACTGTGATTCTCAGTGCCCACCCATTTAGGGAAAATGCTCATGGTGCATTCATTGAAAATATAAAACCAATCAACACACAATGAGTTGAGCTAGGGCCATTCAGAACAAGAATGATGTTAACAAAAATTACTGATGTGTTCTACTATACCAGAAAAATTGAGATTTAGAATACCTTTTATTCACTTAACAGATACTTATTGAACACTTGCTAAATGTCAGGCATAGTGCTAGGTGCTGGAAAGACATCACTAAAAAAGAAGATAGAGTTCCTAACTTCATGGAGCGTACAGACCAGTAGGAGAAACCAACATCAGACAAATCACGGATCAAGGGGCCATGATTTTGCTCAGCAGCACAGAGAAGCGTGGTGCTGTGCCACTTGGCATAAGCTGTGCCCATCTGATCTCAGGAGTTACAGATTTTCCTGTGGAAGTGGTATTTAAGCTAGAACCTAAAAGATGGATGAGAATTAGCCAAAGGAAGTTACCACGACAGCAGGAAGGTGCTCTGTCCGTCCCTGGGTCTGAGGAATTGGAGCTGGTTTAAATGGCAAAAGCACGAATAGGATAGAGAAAGGGAACATGGTGACACTGAGTGACATTGATGAGGATGTGGGTCAGGTCACACAGGGCCCTTTGAGGCACGCCAAAAGATCTGAATGTTTTAATAAAAGAAACAGGGAACCACTGACAGTGTTTAAGCAGGAGAGGAACATAATTAGATTTGTGGTTTTTTAAAATCTCCCTGGCTGCTATATAGAAAATATATTAGAGAACAGAAGAAAGGGCATGAGGACACTCATTAGAAGGCTTTGTCCTAGTCCAGGCGACAGTCTCTGGTGTCTGGGGTCAGGGTGCTGGCAGCAGACATGCAGAGCAATGGAGAGAAGTGAGAACTGTTTAGAAAGTCATTGTGTGGCCAGACGTGATGATTGTCCAATAATACAGTGGGTTGGGGTCCAGGGGAGGTGAAAGGGAGAGAAGCTGTCAATAATGACACCTCCTAGATTTCCTTTTGGGTATCTAGGTGGCAGTTGGTATCATCTTCTGCATAGAAAACCAAAGAGGAGGAGCAAGTGACAGCTGATGAACTCATTTTAAATGTGATGAGTTCGCAATGACTGGCAGATACCCAGATGGCGATGACAATAGGTGGTTAGATACATAAGTCTGAACTCAGAAGACAGATATGGAGCAGATATAAATGTGGGAGTGGTCACCCTACAGGTGGCATTAAAAACTGTAGAGTGGATGAGATCACCTAGGGAAGGGCCAGAATGAAAAGAGAAAGTTAAGACTGACAGGAGCCAAAGTCTAGAATAAACTTTTCATGACACCCTCGTCATTAATAACAAAGGCTCAGGGAATGCCAGGAGATGATCACAGGTGCCCGGGACTGATTCTGATTCTTCCATGTAGGGCTTAGAGCTCACAGGATCAGCAGTAGATGAAGGTCAGCCAGGCAGTTTGGCAGTAGCTCAGGGGGAGGGAGGGAAGTGCAAGCTTATAATCTGATAACCCTGAGATAAGTCAGGTCCCCAGAGGGGCCACTATTGGAATTCCACACTCCTCTTGGGCATCAGTCTCCATATCAGCCTCCCTCCAGTTCTCCTTCTTGCCATTTTTGCAGCATTGAAATGCTGGACTCCTACAGGGTTCATTCCAAAACCTACAGAAGTCCAGTTTCTCAGATACTGAGGGAGTCTGGCTCTTGAATGTCAATGCTTGCACAAAAGAGCTAACCCAGGAAACCTTGTTGGTTAGACATGAACTCGCTGACAATCAGCGCAGCAGCCTGTTGCCAAGCCTCTGAATTGTGTAAGCTCTATAGATTTATTAAAAGCTATTTGTCACTTTAATAGCACAAAACCAGGGAGGAAGCCAGATTCTCAACTGAAGTAGACAGGTTGACCCAGGGCATGACTCAGGTGCCTTTTCCCGGCAAGCTCCCTAATGAAATGCCACAGTCAACTGAAACCCGTGAAAGCCATAGGAAGATTAGCTTGTACCTTAGAAGTGGCAGTTCCTAGAAAATAAATTGCAGGAATCGTAATACACACTCACCCCCCCACACACATACATACCCGTATACGCACGTGCACATATACACATCCATATCTGTGTTTATACCTGTGTGGATATATGAAAATACTTTCTGGAAGTGAGAAAATTATTAGTGGGAATGAAGGCCAAGATTCTAACTCTGCCCTGGAACTGACCCTCCTTTGCACAATTTCCCACAATGTATGTTTGTGTATACACAGATGCACATCCAAAGAAGCAAAATGTGTTTTGAGCAATAACAAAGGTGTAGTAAATGATCTTTTTCCTATAAGAAAAGAAGCCCTCAGCTTAGTTTCTGGACAGATATTGAATGGGAACAAGGCTTTCTGAAGAAAGTGGCATTGAAGCCAGTCCTAGAAGGTGGCCTCGAAGGTTCCAGTAGCTGAGAGTTGGTGGGAATGGCATTCTAGGTGGAAGGGGACAGTTTGAGCAGAAATGGGGAAGACGGTAAGAATGTTGGGAAACACCTGGCTTTTGCTAGCAGCTCTGGGCACATCAAGAAAAGTAATGGAAGATAAAAATGGATAAACAGATTAGGGGCAAAGTCATATCATGGAGGGTCTCAAATTTTGGGTGAAATAATGCTCATCTGTAGGAAACAGAGTCATTTGAAAGTGTTTCAGTAGGACAGTGACCTGATTAAGATTATACTTCAGAACTAATCTGCTCACAGGGTGAGGAGAAATCAGAAATAGAAAATGCACACAGTAGTAACACCAGGCCAAAATTTAAAATAGTGATGCTGATGAGTATCTCCCGACATATAAAAATGCCAGTAATAACTTTCTAAGCTTATTTAAGCCAATATTATAATGCAAATGGAAATGCATTATATGACCTCAAATTTTGTAAACATAAATATATATACGCATACCAGGTATATGTGCAGATAAAAGGTTTGCCAGAAATACATCCAAAGACAAACATTAGCTATTTCTGGTTGATAAAATTATAGATGGCTTATTTTTCATTGGATTTTTCTATCTACTCTAAAATAAAATAATAGAATTCAAATTATTTCTCACCATGGACTGTATTTTGTGTTGAAAAAAGGTGGCGGTGGGGGGGTAGAATCTGCCTCTGTCAACCAAAAAGCCCGTCAAAGTACTTTCTTGAATAATAAATAGAGTCCTTTACCTGGAAGCTGGAGCACAGATCACAGCGACCTGAACAACGGAGGAAGCCACCCAAGCAAGAACATGACCCTTTCCTCTGAGAGGTGCCAAAGCACAGTCAACCCTGGCACATGGGAGCCCTACAGTTGGGCTTAGGTGAGGAATGCCAATAGTCATGAATCTGGGCTTAAACCGGACCAGTCCTTGCACCATGCACAGGCCGAGAACACCCTATCACCAGAAGAGTCTCTGGGCTTACCGAGACCAACTGTACCCTGAGTAGTCGTTAAAAATAGGGCTGTGAAAGTTAAATGTTCCAAGGACTTGTTGTGAACACAAACCACCTGGCCAATTTAGTGCTCGGCAGCATCGCTGCCCACACCCTAACTCCACCCTGCTTGCTGATTCCACTTCATCCAGAGCACATAATGACTGAAGCTCTCACCATGTGCCAGGCACTGTCCTATGTGCAGCAGGCCCGACAATGACCAACACACATTCAGTGGGTCCGACCTTTTATATTTCGTTTCATTGCAGACGCTCGCCATGCTTTTCTCTCCCTCAGTGTGTCCTGCTCAGTTCCCTCTGGCCTCTTGAATTTTTATTAGTTGTTTCCTCTGCCCTACTCCCAGGACCTAGAACACCAGCTCGGCCCCATAGTAAGGGCTCAACAAACAATTATTGGACAATGGCCTTCACACGTGCTGTGCCTGTGATGGCGAACATGCTTCCCCTGCCTTTTTGCAAGCCAAAGCTTATCCCTATGAATCTGACTTTGTTCTAACTCTGGGAAGCTTTCTGGAATTAGCCAGAGTCCTCTGGTAATTATTCTGCTGGTATCTTGTCCTTCCCTCCTTAGCACTTGCCATCATTGTAATTACCTAATTACTTAATCTGCCTCACCTATTAGCATAGAGACTTGGTGAAGCCAGGGACCAGGCTGGTCTTGTTTACCACTCTATCCCCAGTTTCTAGCACAGAACCTGGCCCACTCAATGAACGTCGGTCAAGTGACCGACTGACGGAATGCATACAATTTAATGACACCTGAAACCTCACTGAAAATGGGGTCATTGTCATTGCTATTGTCAATGGGTATCGACGATGATGGTGGACAGCTGGCAGCAGAAGTGATCACAGAAGCAGGTTGGGCCACAGTCGTTTCCTATCACCCAGTGCTGTTTCTGCGAGTAGATTCAGGAAACTGGGGGACGCACTGCAATTACTCCCATTCAGAAAATACATACAGGTGTTGTTAGGTGAGGTACAAATCCCTAAGGCAGTCTCTGCTTTTGAGGGGCTTACGGTTTAGTAAGGGTTATAGACCTAAACATAGAAAGTCACTGACATGTAGGAGGCTGTATTAGTTTTCTAGAGGTAGCATAAGAAGGTGCCACAAACTGAGTGGCTTAGAAATTTACGTTTCCCCATCTGGAGATTAGCTCAAGCCCAAAGCATCCGCAGTGCCAGGCTCCCTCTAGAGGCGAGAGGGAGACATCTACCCCAGGCCTCTCTCCTGGACATAACTCCAAGTCTTCCCATGGCATTCTCCCTGCGGCATGTTCCTGTGCCCCATGCCATCTTTTTATAAGAATACCAGTCATATGGAATTAGAGCCCACCCTAGTGACCTCATTTTTTCCTTCATTATCTTTAGAAAGACCCTGTCTCCAAAGAAGGTCACATTCTCAGGCACCGAGGATTAGGACTCCAAAACAACTCTTTTGAGGGGCATAAGTCAACCCAGAACAGAGGCACTCTTAGAGAAGTCTGCATAGGATTCAGTGTCGCAACAGGAAGAAATAGAGGACTCCAGCCCAGCGGGGTGGGGGTGGGGGTGGGGGTGGGGGAGAGGAGGTCAGGAGGAGTGCAGGAAGGACTTCTCAGAGCAGGCAAACTTTGGGCTGAGTCATGAAGGGTGAATGGGTATTTTACAAGATGCCTGGGTTGGGGGTGCGGGTTGTATATGATGTGAAAGGGGTGGGACAAGGTGGGCAGGAACCAGATCACAAAAGACTTGGTGTAACCAAAGTGTTGGTTCTGAAAGCCCCGCACGCCCTCCAGGCTTCAGAAATTACCTTTTTGTTCAATAGTTGAATGGAAAAGGTGGCCGGATCATAGACAGTAGGAAGCCTGGTATCTCTGAAGAAGAGTTGGTGTGGTTCTGGAGGCTGGGAGAGGCAGGACTCCGGACTCACCACCACCCTCAGCTTCTGCTGCTGCTGCAGCCTGTCCTTGCATCCCTAGGTCGTTTCTGGGCGCCAAATCCTGCTCCAAAGTGCGTGTGTGTGTGGGGGGGGTGGCCAGCTTACACTGCAGGCATGGGAGAGCAAAAGGACACAGCACAAAGTAGAAGCAGTATTACACAGTGCTCGTGCTGCCCCCAACTTGCCTTGGTCACCTCCACTGAGGATAATTTCTCACCAGCCAACTTTATCTTCTTAGGCTCCTGTGACCCCACCTTCTCTGATGAACCAGTTAGAATCTTTTAGAAGCTTTTAAAAAGACCAATGCCCAGGACCACCTCCAACCATGTAAGTCATACTCCATGGGCCCAGGCAGGTGGACATCTTAGAGCTCCCGGGTGATTCTAGAGTGGCCCCAGCGATGAGAATTCTGCTCTGTGTCTAGACCTTGTTCGTCCCTCCCCTGCCCCATTGTCCTGGCAGGTCAGGACCACTTCAGTGCCTATTATCTAATTGTACCGAGCAACTCCCCTCTCTCTCTCTCTCCTTCTCCCCTCCCTTCTAACCTCCCTCCTGGCCCCTCTGAGTTGCCCTCACTTATCCTGGCCTAGGTAGGCACCTTAGGACATCTTCTATAAATAAACAAACACATAAATAAAATCATGATGTGCTCCTATACAACAAAACCCTTTTCCTCTAAAATGAACTGTGTCTCTCCCTTACAAGGAAAACTATTGCAACTGCCAGCTTTTGTTTTAAATACCACATTTCATTGATTTTAAGACTCATATATTTTCCACGTCAACCTATCTGAACTGGGTGTCCCTCAGTCACCGAAGGATTATCATAGTTCATCTGACAGTGTTTCTTCAGTACTTCATATGATACTATATCTTATAATTACAAGAGGATTTGATTTGATGAAATAATGTAGCAATAACCTTTTGAATTCATCCTCCTGCCCCAAGGGCAACACATGCTGAGGAATTGGGACTTTATGCTATAGGTAGTGGGGAGCCCTCAAAGGCTTTTGGGTGAAGAAGTGACAACGTGGCAAAGCTTTGCTTCCTAGAACTACTCTGTCTCACACCCATGGGAGTAAGGCTGGGACACTCCTCAGCTGAACTGGAATAACCAGGCCTGCTTAGGGACGAGGGGATCCAGCCTTGGTTCCTTAGGAACATGAAGGATTTCAATTTCCTGTGTTAAGGCTCCCTTTAGGGGAGACCTCTCAGCCATCTCCCAAAAGCCTCAGGGGTATCATTCATTGCCTTGATGAATTCTCCAGTTGCAGAGCCCGCTCAGCTGGCAGCCAGAGTCCTGACTTCGTTGGCACTCTCCACCAGGCAGCCAGGCATTAAGCACGCACATAGGAGAAGTCTGATACATAAACTACAGGGTGCCCATTCATCAATCTACAGAGAGAAATAAAGCTGGCAGGCAGACAGTACTCTGGAGCAGGGAGATCAGACCATTCCTTCCCTGAAGACAAATATAAGGAGAAATCCAGTTTATTTACTTAGAACGAGAAATCAACTTTCAAGAGGACTGAAAGTTCATACAGGCTGGAGCAGTTTGTTCTTTCCCTGTTGAAAAATAAAGCCAGATTATTCAGAAGAGACTTAGTGAGCAAGGAATCGGGGCAAGGGTGAGGGTGGAGCATTAGACACGTCTCTCAGATAAATTGCTGGCGGCAGTCCCACCCACTGGAGGGGTTGCCCTGCCCAGTAACCTCACTGCTCAGGTCTGCTGGCAAAGCTTGCTTCTTGCCTGGACACTGGTTGGACAGACATTGCCAGCATTTGCCTCTGAGACTTGTCATGTTAAGCTTCCAAGGAAGGCCAGTTCTTATCTTTTACAGTATGGTCATCCTCCCCCAAAGCAAGAAGGGCTTCACTTACTCCCTCCCAGTCACAATCAACTCCAGCCTCATCTATTCAAGAACACACTTAAACACAATCTCTTGTGTTTTCCCACAAATGACTTATCCCAACCTCTAGATGTATAGTTTATGGTGTTTTTAGGGACTCCTGTCTGTCCTTTCCTAGGAACTAGCAGCAAAAGAAAGTAACCTTCTTTTAAATATGGAACGTAATTCCCCTTTTTCTTCCTGGGCATGAAATCCCCTCCTCCTCCCAGGGCTGGAGCAGCCTGCCTGGCTTGTCCCCAGGGCCCCGTGAAGTAAGCTGGATTTCATATTCGGGAAAGGAAGACAAGAGCCAGCAGCACGGGAAGGACTCATTAGCCTTGGACTGGGGATGGGCTGATTGGGTCTGCAATGCAAGTCCTATCAGAGGGTTAACAGCACAGACCCTGAAGACACACAGAGCTGGGTTCCAGCCCTGGCTTTGTCTCAGCCACTGCAGGCAACCTCTCCGAGCCTCATCTCTAGTACGAGATAATAATGCTCGTATCTCCCAGAAGGATGAAGTGCAATAACAATGCACAGTGCTTGGCACACGATAAGCTTTATCTTTCCTCTTTCCCTCACAATTTTCCCATTATTGGAAATTGTTCCACAGAAGCCTTAAACCTCCAAACACCAGCTCCTCCTCTGCACTCTGCCCATCCCCACCCACCAGGCATTTCAAAGGAAGTGACAGAGGCATAGCAGTTAAATTCGGTTCCTTTTTTCCTTTCAGTGTCTTATACACATCAAGATATTCACATCTACACATTGACCTCTAAGACTTACTTTAAAATAATGGGATGAGGAAGTGGAGAAATGGAGAGCATAGAGAGAAGATGATTGGCTAGGAGTTGATCACTGTTGGTGTTGGGTAATGGGTACAGGGCTCATTATACTGTGTTTTTTTGTTTTTTACTTTTGTATATATTTGAACTTTTCAGATTGACATCTCATTGATGAGATTTTTTAAAAGAAAAAAACCTCATGAATAAGCTTCTGTATGTCAGACACAGGTTGAGGAAATAAAGTTTAAAAGAAGAATAAATCCCAGCTCTGCCCCTGACGAATTTACAGGCCCGTGGAAGGGACAGGCATGTTAATGATCGTTCCAAGTGCAGTGCGCAGAACAGGAGGCGTGGGGGCCCCGTGGGGCCCTCACCCAGGGCCTGCTCTCATCCAAGACCACACCCCTGGCATGTACAAATGCGGGCTGTGCAGAGAAGAGCATGCCTGATCGGGCACCGTTCCCATCATTGTAGGCTTCACGGCTCAGTTTATATGTCACCTTCTTGCAGAGCCACTTCCTTCTTGTCCCTTCCAGGAAGAATTAGGCGCCTTACTCTGAGCTACCTGTGCATTAGCCTCTATCACAATGAATAGAGTGGTTATTTGGGGGATTAGGGGGAGGGATGGAGGAGTCGTCCCTGAAACCTTACATAAGGCAAAGCTCCCATAATTCAGGATCTGAATTTTTCTCATGGGAAAATCCACTTTCAAGAGTACTTGAGCCCTGGCTGGCATAGATCAGTGGATTGAGCACGGGCCTGAGAACCACAGGCTTGCGGTTCGATTCCCAGTCAGGGCACATGCCTGGGTTGCAGGCCAGTTCCCAGCAGGGGAATCACGAGAGGCAACCACACATTGATGTTTCTCTCCTTCTCTCCCTCCCTTCCTCTCTAAAGATAAATAAATAAAATCTTTTAAAAAATGTTAAAATAAGTTAAAAAAAAAAACAGTACTTTGAAATCTGCTTTCAAAAGTTCACACTGGCCAAAGTGGCTGTTCTTTTCCTGTTAAAAAAACAGCACATCAACAATGGTGGCACCCTCATGAGGTAAAGTGTGAACATGGTCAGTAAGTCACTGTTTTTTTGCATCGTACTTGAACAACTCTAAACCATCTTATACTTTGAGAAAATCTAATTTCTTCAATATTTTTGCACATAAATAAATATTTTTGTTTCTTTAATAAATAAATTAATATCTAATTAATATCTTCTAACTTATCTTTTAGATATCTTTTAATATCTAATTTATAAATTAATTAATTAATATTAATATCATAAATAAATATCTTTTTATTTCAATGTTTGCACATAAATGAGACAATATACGAGGTATGTCCAGAAAAAGGCCAACCATTGTTAATATAATGAGATTGGTTTGCGTGACATCCATGTAATCTGCTGCCAAGGAGACTGGACTGGAATGCACATGCGTGAACAATGATGACTTCACCGTACTAGTCAGTGGGGGCAGCAGGTGCCATAGAGTGAGCATGTGTACTGTGTGTCCATTGCATTCAAAATGAGTAGAGCAACAAGCCTGCATCAGATTTTGCATTAAGCTTGAACATTCTTCTGTGGAAACTATCTGGGTGATTCAGAAGGCCAAAGCTATGGGCAACTGGTGATTGGCAGCTTCATCATGACAATGCACTGGCTCATGTATCATGTCTTGTACAGAGTTTTTTTGTGAAATGTCAAATCACCCAGGTAACTAAGCCCTCCTACAGCCCAGATTTGGTGCCCTGCTACTTCTGGCTTTTCCCCAAACTAAAAGTCACCTGGGGAAGGTGAAGGGGAAGAGCTTTCAGACCATTGATGAGATTCAGAAAATATGATGGGCCAGCTGATGGCAATTAGAACTGTGTGAGGTCCCAAGGTGCCTACTTTGAAGGGGACTAAGGCATCATTGTCCTATGTACAATGTTTCTTGTATCTTGTATCTTTTTCAATAAATGTCTCTATTTTTCATATTACATAGTGGATGCTTTCTGGACAGACCTTGTATTTCTACCATGTTGTTCAAATCTGAAATGTAATTTAAAATTGCCCAAAGCTTGACTTTTGAATTATATTATGTATTTAGTTCCCTGATGGTTCTCTTTCTCTCTCTCCTCTCCTCTTTTCAGTTGAATAGAAAGAGAGAGGCAGAAAGGAAGGGAGGAAGGAAGGCAGGCAGGAAGGGAGGGAGGCAGGAGAGGGTGAGATTAGACAGAAACACTGTCTTCTCTTCCTCTTCCCTCTCCCCCACCCCTCATGCTAAAGACATGTCATATAAGGATTTGACATTAGCAGTCATCTTTTCTGGGCTGAGCAGTAACTGACCTGTAAATGACATTAAATCCTGCTGCTGACAAGCATCCCTATTTGGGCTTGTCATTTCACTTTCCAGAATCTTCATTCCCTAATCTATAGCACAGGAGCAGCAAGTACTGACCTGACTTCCTACGTATCATAGCAGGGTCATACAAGATAGAGCAGCAGAAAGCCCTTGTACAGCTATAGACTCCCCTTAGGGGTCATATGAGCAACTGCCACCGGGCATCCACAGCCTGGCACTTCTGACCCATCTCACTAGGAGGCTCCAGATGTGGCTGAGCTTATGTTTACAAACCACTTGAAGGAGCAGGGTTTTACTGGCTGGTGTGGCTCAGTGGATACAGTGCTGGCCTGCAAACAAAAAGGTCACCAGTTCAATTCCCTATTAGGGCACATGGCTGGGTTTTAGGTCAGGTCTCCAGTAGGGGCGTACAAGAGGCCACTAATAGATGTTTCTCTCCCTCTCTTTCTCCCTCCCCTGCCCTAAATAAATAAACAAAATATTTTTTAAAAAAAAGAAGAAGTGGGGCTTTAAGAGAGCTTGGGTCACTTCTGGTTAAATGACTTCTTTCTTTTCATTTTCTTTGTAAAAAGGAGGCTACTTTTTCTATCTCTAGTGACATCACAGTGTTTGCATTAGCCACGTGAGTGCAGAAGAATTTTCTGAGGACTGAGTTAAAAATATTCTTTTTTTAATGGAAACAGAAATATGTGCTTGTTAAGAATGTAAACGACATACCGGTATAGAAAGTATAAGGTAAAGCCCCATTTTTCTACATGCCATTTCTACCCTTCCCAGAGGTATCCACTGTTAAAATAAATGTATAAGGCTTTCTGGGCATAGTGTCCTGAGATCTGCAATTTTCTTTTTTCACTGAAGCACAGTTTTTTTGGATTTTTTTTCTTACCAAGGGTGAATATTTTAAAAGAAATTTTGAAGGAAATAAAAACTTTTTTACTTAAGGGCACTGCTCATTCAAATGTGTTTCTCAAGCCAAAACAGAGTTGCAATGTTGTCCTAGCACCTGACAGAAAATTATGCCCCACACGTACCTCCAGCACCTATTTGTCCTCCCAAACCAGAACGTGAGCTTCCTGAAGCAGTGCTCCCCAAACCCAGCACGGTGCCTGGCACACATAGATGTTTGCTGAGCAAACAAACAAATGAACAACTGGAACAGTCCCTGCGATTCCTGCAGAATGAACCCCTACTGGGCCCCTTCTGTGCTTTATGGCATCTTGCTTTCCCAGCACTTTCTTTCACACGTTAGAGCATTGTGTTCCCACAACAGCCCTTTGATTTATGTTGCTCTTTCTATTTTATCACTATTTTAGAGATGGAGAAACTGAGTCCCAGTGAGGTCACTGAGCTGGGCCTAGAACCCAAATATTTTTCATCGCCCCAACTCTTTATACCATTAATGTGAGCTTCAACTATTCACAACAGGCAAAGAAGAACAGAATCAGGTTAATTTCTCCGTGGCTGAGAGCTTTTTTGAGGTGGCGAGGGTTAACCCTCTTTAGCCTGAAAACTAGGAAAGTCTGCCTTAAGTTAGGTGCTGCCCTGCTGGGCGTGCACAGCAGGGAACTACAGCAAGTCCTCTCTTTTGCAAATGCATCTTCTGCCATCTGCTGGATGAAAGCAAAATTTCATTACGGCCACTCATCAGCTATCATAATACAGTTTTCCATCTGCTGAGAACCTCCTCAGTGCCATGCGATTTACCTATATAATTTCTCTAATTCCTCCACACAGCCCTAGAAGGTAGATCCAAATCTAGTTCTCATTCTCAGATGAGGCAAATGAGGTTTATTGTGCTTAGGCAACTCGCCATACATGTACTAGTTTCCTAGGACTGCTGTAACATTACCACAAACTCATTGCCTTAAAACAATAGGAACTTCCCTGGCCAAATAGCTCAATTGGTTAGAATATCATCCCAATATGCCAAGGTTGTGAGTTTGATCCTGGTCAGGGTACATATAAGAATCAACCAATAAATGCATAAATAAGTGGAACAACGTATTGACCTCTCTCTGTCTCCCCACTTCCTCCTCCTCTCTCTCTCTAAAATCAACAGAATAAAAATTTTTTAAGTTTTAAAAAACACGCTAGGAACTTATATGTCACAGTGACAGTGGTCAGGTCAGAAGTCTGAAGCCGAGTTGTCACCAGGCTGTGGTCCTTCCCGGAGCTCTGAAGGAGAATCCTCCTCGCCTTACAGCTTCTCCTGGCCCCAGGGGCTCCTCCGCTTTGGGCTGCATCCCTCCAGTCTCTGCTTCCTTCTTCACCAGTGGCCTTTCCCTCTTTTTCTCTGTGCCTCTCCTGTGTGTTTCTCTTATGAGGATATTTGTCACTGAATTTAGGTTACGCAAGGATGATCCAGGGTGATCTCTTCTCAAGATCTTAACTTCATCACATCTACAAAGACCCTTTGTCCAAATAAGGTCACATTCGCAGGTTCCTGAGACTAGAAGGCAGACAGATCTTTTGGGGAGTGAGGGTGGGAAACATTCAACTCACTACTCTACATTCCACGGCTGATAAATTGCATTGCCTGTGCTCTGAATTATTGTTAGGGGGGCTCGAGTTTGTTGCTAGCAACTCTCACCTTTGTGTCTTGTCTACCCTTCAATCCCTATCATTTTAGGCTTCAAGGGAAAAAAAAAAAACCCACACTCTAAGACTTCCCGCAGATGCCCATTGCATAGGGGAGCCACGTGATTTATTATCCAAATGAAGACCCATTTGAGAATGAAAGAGTAAAAGTGAAAATTAACAATTATCCTCTGATAACAGACAAACCAGGGCTGTGCCGGGCAAACCTAGATGCCCAGCCTGTCATTGTCTCCCTGCAGCAGCTTCCTGCTGCTGGATTTTCCAGAACAGTACACTTTCTCTTCTCTTTTGCACCCAAAGTCACCTCCCTTCCACTGCACACCTCTGCCATCAAGGTGATCAGGAAACCAGGAGGCCCAGCAGGTGCCTACTGAACAGGTGTTCAATTCATTTTTTTAAATGTTAAACATGGACTTTGTGCTGCAAATCACTGGTATGCAATCCTTCCTTATCCTTAAGGTTAGAGACCAGCAAACAGGCAAAGAGCCCGAAGTGCAGTCAGCGTGACCGGGCTCTGAGCTGCTGCCGGCAGGAGGAAGTCCCACCTGAGAACAGGGAAGGGAAACGGCACGGCACCGGGTGTTCCAGGGGTTCCAAATACTTTGGGGTTGCGCAGTCTTCACAGTCCTATAAGGTACGGGCCCAAAGTCCATTGGCAAAACTCCTTGGGGCCAATGTGTTTTGGAATTCAGACATTTCTGGATTTTAGAGAAATACGTTGTAAACATTTGTTATTATTTCCCTATGTGATAGTAAATGGAAGCATTTACTATCATCTGGGGTATATGCTGTGGTGCTATGCTCCATACCTCATATATCCATGATTCTGTAGCAAAGCATGTATATTCACATCGAATAACATAAACACAAATAATAAAAATCTTCATGTCAATTCAGGAAAGGGTTTTACTGCCAAATTAATTCAGATAGACTATATCACTGCTAAAGGGGTTAAGAAAAAGATGTCCATTTTTATAGCTTTTGGATTGGAGAATTATAAATATGAGATTGTAGGGCTGTATCATTTGCTCCAATTTGCAGACAAAAAACTGAGGCTCAGAAAAGTTAAGAAACTTGCCCAAGACACACAGCTGGTAAGTGGTGCAGCGGGAACCGGAGCACTCGTCTGGCTGCCCGGGGTCACCACAGCCTCAGCCCGTGTCTGTTTTTGATTCAGGTGAGCGGCCTGAGCCCCACCGAGCTCCCGGCAACATCAGCACTAACAGTGGAAGCTCCAGGCCCGCCGTCTTTGAGAAACACTGGAACCGCAGCTGTACGTCCTATGAACACGCAGTCTTTTTGTCTGCCCGTGTCTGTGACATGCCACTCTGAGACAGCTGGCAGTGTGAATAATCCGTGGCTTCAGGCAGGGGGTGCTCTAACCTGTGATGCGGAAGCGGTTTAATTTAAAAGTCCTGGAGATGGCAACGCAGGCAGAGTGGCTCAGCAGCAAAGCCAGGCAGCCCCTATTTGTTGACGTACATCAAACACATACCACTATTTAACTTTAAAAAAGAAAATGAAGTCCCCAAGTGAATAATTATTATTCCTAATAGCATCCTTCAAGAAATGGCCCAAGCAATAGAAGACAGTCAATCCAAGAATAATTTTAAACGTGTGCCTCTTTACTGATGAGGATCGTGTTCTCTGCCCTCCCACTCCCAACACACACAGGCAACCCCCACACGTTGCACACACACATGTACCACACACATCATGCTCACCACACAAATATCACACATGTGCCACGCAAATATATACCCCACAGACCACACACATCACACACACTCACACACCACCCAATGTATGTCACACATATCACATACCACACATATATACACCACATACATGCCTCACATGCTACACACACATCACACGTGCACACATATTATGTGCACCCTGAGCATGGTAAAGCTTGGCTGAAATTTGCTCTTTTCACCTCCACGAGGAGGGGGCAATGCTGGCCCTACTGCTGCTGCCAACCCCCATCAGAGTCAGCAGGCGGGGTGCTGTCCTGTCAGAGTCAACGTGACTTGTCACCCCTTTTGGCTCCCTGCACAGAGAATTCGCTGCAGGCCAGCAAAGATGCAATTGTCAGCCTTGAAAAGCTGAACTTTGGAGGAAACTAGGAACTAGTTTAGAGGAACTAGGCATTCAACATTGTTTTGTCTCTTCACACAAAAGATGTCACGTCAGAAAATTCTCTAACGGGTCCTCAGTTTTGTGTTCCTCGACTTCAGCAATGAGGAAAGAAGGACAGCGTACCTAAATTAATCCAGAATTTTCCACTCTAATTGCAACAATGACAATTATGATGATTGCTAACTTCACTGATTAAGAGGCTACTATGATCCAGGTGAAATTAAGCATGCCGCATGATTTCTCTTGGGAGAATAACAGTGACCAAAATACAGTTTTCAGGACTATAGTATAATGTATGCAAATAACAACAGCAAACACTCACATAGTGTTTTCATGTGCCAGACACTGTTCTGAGTGCATTATAAGTGATCCTCTCATTGTAACCCATGCAACTAGCCTATAAGGTAGATAGATACCAATGCTATGCCATCTTATGGGTGGGGAAACTGAGACCCAGGAAAATTAAGTAGCTTGTCAAAGTCACACAACTAGTAAGTAATGCACCATGTAAGTAAGTAAGTAAATTACACACTAAGCTCGTCAGTTGCGTAGCTAGAATTGTGATTGACACACTCCAGTCCCAAAGTTCATGTTCTCTCCTGCTACAGTGGGAACGTCATCTCTTTAGGGACACGATCTATCAATATATCTTATCCATCCCTGCATCCCAGCTCCCAGTACCTGCCTGGAATAGATGCTTAATACATGCTCAAGGAGGAAGGAAAAGGGAAGTGAGAGATGGAGGAGTGAGGGAGGGAGGGAGGCCATGAGTTTCAGAGACTTACCCACGGAGGGTTCACCATGGAAATGAAGGCCTAGGGCCCCTTAGTAACCAACTGCATTTTTCTGAGGGAGAAGAGCTGAGGGGTGGATCTGTGGGGGTTTACCTTTGTGAACTGTCAGACAGTCTGCTGTACCCCAAAGGGAGGACCTTTGGAAATTCACCAGTGACCCAGGAACAGTGCCTGTCAGAATCTGCTCACGATTCCAATGGCAGGATTAAAAGGCCCTCCATCATGCAAAGGTGCAATTCAGGGCACAGGAGCGTAGCCCAGTAGGGAACGATCACCCCTGTGGGTCCAGTCTGCAGAGGTATAGTGTCTTCTAATATTTATAAGGAAATACTTAGACCTGAAGATTGCGAAGACTATCCTGATGCAATGCAAAATCCAGACTCTGCAGTGTAGAGAGAAGCTAAGGGAAACAACTGGCCCACTGCCCTCTCAAGACTTCAGAAATTGTTACACCTAATTAATGTAGGTATCACGTTTCATAGGGGTTATGTGTTTATGTCTATCCATCCTGCTAGCCCAAGTGTTCCTGAGGTGCAAGGAACTTGTTATTCCTCCTTAGTATGGTGTAGCTGGTTAAACATGTGCCTGGGAAGTCGGATCACCGAAAATAACGTTAAAGCTTCATCACTTACTGTGTGATGTTTGGAAAGTTACTTAACCTCTCTGAGCCCCTCTTTTCTTATCTGTTAGATGGGAAATAGTGACAGTGTTTTCCATAGGGAAATTTATCAGCCACTGAGCAAAGATTTCTGGCTGCCACCTGGAGAAAGAAGTTGCACCTGAGGGAAGAGTTACTGGGGGAGAGGGGTTGGCATGCAGCCAGGTTTCGTGTGCACTGTATCATGAAAGCCTGATGATTACATGAGACATTGATGCAAAATTGCTTAGCAAAATGCCTGGCTCATGTTTGTAGATGTAAGAATGTCCAAACCTATATAATGTTTATAAAAATTTACTTGAGCCAAACACAGGATACAACTGGAAGCAACATTTTGAAGGACTGAGACAAACACTTCTGAGAATAGCAGTTCACAGCTTCTTTCACACATTTTTGTTTTTAATTAAGGAGGTAAAAGTAAGAAGGATTACATGAAGGTGGAAGAAAGCAAGGTGGGGATGAGATTATGGGATTGTGTACAGGATTATGTGCTCTCTGGAGGGTGGGTTTCCTGTTTAAAGAGAGGCATTTCAAAGCTGTGTTAACCTAGAGGCACAGAAACATGGACAGGGGGCGCCTAAGGCAAAGATGAACCTTGTGCTAAAGAAGTCATAGCCCTGGGGCGTGACTGCCCCCCATGACCTGCCCAGTTAGGAATTTATGGTCGGATCACTCTGTGAGCTTATTTTCCTAGAACCCCTTTTTGGCCACATGTCACATGTGACAAAGACAACTGTTCCCTAGCACTCACACTCTTCTTTATTTAGTAATAATGTCACCAAAGTTTTAGCAGGGTGTGCAACTGGTTGTAGCAAGAAGGCTCTGGAGAACTATGGAGAAATGGTGGGGTGCATGTGGCTAACGGCAGATGCCCACTTAGAGAAGCCATTGCCAAAGTCAAGGTGAGAGGAATACCAAGCACTCTCTTGGTGGTGGAGAGGCATGGCGAGCGCTCAGGTGTTGCTGGGGCAGAGTCAGCCAGACTCTATGAATGACTCAGGGGCTGGTGGGAGGGAGGGAAGAGGCTAGGGGACACCTGTGTTTTCAGCATGGTAACTAAGTAATTAGAGAGTGGAGGAGAATGGAGGAGGAGGAACAGGTTTGGGAGGCAGGTGATGGGTGTACTGAGGACATGTAGGGGTGGAGGGGCCTGAGGATGTCCTTCTAGATGTCTGACCAAGTTCTTTGTTTGCTGCCCTCTGTGGAATAGTGGTTCGCCATCAGTATGAGTCCTGAGAAAGTGTTCCGCAAAAGAGCGTGTGAATATTCTGTGCCCAAAAGATCAAAATGACCTGCGGGGACAGCAGCTACGACAAAGGCGCAGCTCACGGGCAGCCCTCCGGCAGCCCCCCTGCCTTTCTGGGCGTGTTTTCCAAGCTGGCAGCTCAGCCTGGCCTCGTCCCACACCCGGCTCCCGGGAGGGAGATGAAAGGCATGTACCCGCAGCACTGAAGGACCACATCCACCGCATCACCAGTGGCTTCTGTGGAACATATGGTCACAATGTGCAAGTTTTCTGTTCACTGAAGAGTCATTTCAGTGAAAATAGCTGATGTGATTGAAAGGACAAAGTCAACGCCATTTGCTATTGTGGCACCATTTGCCCAGCAAGCCTGTAACCTTGTTAAACATGACTGCCATTTTACTCTATGGAGCTTGTCCCCAGGACTGGAAATTACTGGAAAGCAAGAACACAACTAACTGCTTCCTACAGCCACAGGCAGAAGATAACATTGGAACAAACCGAATCCTCACATCACACAACAGCACCCCCACCCTTTTTAACCCAGTTATAATCCAGTAAAAGGTCACAGCTCCCACCCCTCAGTGCTGGTGCATCTCTCCACACCGTGCCCCTCTCCTCTCTTGGGGAGTGGATGAAAACTTTGCTCTCTACACTTTCGTCCCCATGGGAATTCTTTCACAGCCCACGGCACTGACCACCCTGACGGCGATCATGTTGAACACACGGATAACAGCGGAGTCACTTCTCCATTGCAGCTCTGCTCTCGGCAGACACTGCCCTATAATTCTATTGTGCACCAACACCACATGGGCTCTTCCAAGTCTTGTTAAACTATGAAGGGCCTGAAGCGAGAGTCACACCCAATCCCCCACCTTGGACAGAGAAGGTCAAACTGAAGAAGATGACTGATTTTTTTCTCGTCAGGGAGTTCTAAAAGGTGAATCCACAACCCTGGAGACCTAGCCTAGGGTTTAACCAATGGTGTGAGTGCCTGTCACTACACTAAATCCTTTATGGGTAAAAATGACCTCATCTACTCCTTAGCACTAAACCAGAAGGCAGGGAAGATGATGCTCAGAGAGGTTAAGGAACTTGTATAATCCTGCACAGCTCACAAACAATAGAGAGGGGACTCTCATCAGAACTATCTCACCCAGTGCCTAACCACTGGCAGCCCCCCACCATCAGCACAGACCTTCACCTCCCTGGTGACATGACTGCAGTTACCACTGCTGTCATTTAGTTCTGGGTCCTCCAGCTCAGTTTGCCCGATCTTCCGCTTGCTGTTCCTCACACACGGCCTCCCTGTTTTACTGAAGCGATGTGTGTGGCTTCCTACTGTCCACTCGGTGCTGGAAAAACGAAGGTCTTGGCCATGAAGACAGCAGGGGTGTCACTGCTGGATCTGCTTGCTCTGTGGTGACCAGGGTCACAGCGACTCTGTGAATGTGGCCGTGGGCTGGAGCCGTTTGCACAGGCGACCATCAAGCCAAGCTGAGGGCATAATGGTTTTAAAAATTAAAGAGGTGTTTATTTGGGTCCACATCAATGCACGCTTTCTAAAAGCAAATCTGGGATATGAGCATTCAGAGTTGCGAGGTGAAGCAAGTGGAAAGGGATGGGAATAGTTAGAAGAGACTTTTTGATAGTTCCATTTTTCTTCTCTTTGAATTGTTTCTGTTTCCTCCAAGCTGCCCTTCCTCTTGCCTTGACCTGTCATTCCCACTGGACCCTGAGGCAGTCGGACTAGAAAAGGCCAGGTCTAGGGCCTTTCAAGGACGCAGTGGTGAAGGAGAAGGCACACTGGCTTTAAAGGCCTCTGCCTGGAAGCAGCACCTATCACTTCTGATCAAATTTCAATGGCCACAGCTAATCCCAAGGGCTGGGGAAAGTAACCTCTCCCTGTGCTCAGAATGAAAGGAGAGGGGGGCGTAGGAGCCCTTGTGATCTCGGTCCCTGAGGCTTTTCTTTGATGTCTGAAGAGCCTGAGTTCACCAGTTCACCTTAGTTGATGTCTGGTGACGATTAGGGATGAGGGGGATTCTGGCAAGATGCCAATGGCATGGTGCTATGTTGTTTGTGTGGGTTTTTTCTTAACCTTGTCAAGGTGTAGTTTACATGTTATAAATCCACCCGTTTTCAGCAAATTCAATAATTTTTTTGTGAATTTATCCAGTTGTGCCACCAGGTGGTGGAGCAGTTTTTTTTGTTTTTTTTAATCTCCCTGAAGCCTCCCACTAACACACGCACAGCCACTTGGGTTAGCAGAACCAGAACCCTTGGATGACACCTAAACAGACCCTGGCAACCAGTATATCCTTCAACTCCAAAATCGGAGGGAGCGGGAACATGCTACCAATGACTGTACGGCCCACGTGATATCAGAAGCTGGGCAGGAGGAAGAGGATGGGACTTCTGACACCCCTGAGACCTGAAGGTCCCTCAAATCACCAAAGGAATTCACAAAATCTCTGTGAGCTGTTTCGAGAAGAGTGGCAAAGCTGGGATTTGAGGAGAAGGCTCTAATTGTTGATATAAGACATATCCGAACAGGTAGAAAATTTTTATGAGTGTATCAAACTGATGACATCTGCCAGGGAGCGAGATCTCAAATGCTCTGGAGAAAAGCAGTTTTGCAGCTTTTTTATGTATTTGAATTTAAGGAGGGGATGTAAGGAAGATTGGAGAAAGCTAGGCAGGAATCGGATTACAGGATAGTTAACAAAATTATGTTATCTCTCTCTCTCTTCTTTTTATTGAATTTATGGGGATGACAACGGTTAACAAAATTACGCAGGTGTCAGGTGTACAATTGTACAACATATCCTCTGTACACTGTATTCTGTGTTCATCGCTCCAAGTCTGCTTATCACCATTTATCCCCTCTATAAGTTCCTCCAGTGCCCCCTCCCCTCCTCCCCCCAGCCATCACCACACTGTTGGCAGTGTCCATGAGTTTTTCTCTTCTTTTTGTTTTTGCTCTATCCCTCCACCCGCTGGCCCCCACTCCTGACAGCTGTCAGACTATGTGCTTTCTCAAGCATCAATACCCCCTTTGAGGTATTGCTTCCTGTATTTCAAAGGTGCATTAATCTAGATGCTGAAGAATAATGGACAGGGTTGGCTTAAAACTTTTCACTCAAAAGTTACAGACCCGTGGCATGACGACCCACCATGACCTGGCCACTTAGGAATTTAGGATCAGATCACCCTGTGAGGGTACTTTCCATAGAACCTTTTTCTAATTCACATAATTCATGGGTAAGTGCCAGGAGGCAACAGGCAGATCTGACCATGCTGGAAGGTGCCAGGGTCTGGGCCCCGCAAACTCTCAGAGCTGACAAACAAAGCACTCTTCCGGGACAAAACCCCACTCAGGAGAAAACCCTGGGAGCAGCATCCAAACTGAGTGAGAGGGGAACGAGGACCGAGAAAAAGTGAAGTCCAAATACAAGAGGAGCAGGGAAGAGATGAGGTCATGCTTCTAAAATTACTTATGAAACCAA
Organism: Artibeus jamaicensis; assembly: GCF_021234435.1. Lineage (NCBI taxonomy): Eukaryota > Metazoa > Chordata > Mammalia > Chiroptera > Phyllostomidae > Artibeus > Artibeus jamaicensis. The sequence continues at coordinate 16,011,678 of NW_026522025.1, read as the reverse complement.
CAGGAGGGGAAGCTCTGAACTGTGCAACTAGAAAAGCTCTTGTGTGGTCATTGTTTCCTCCTGAGAGAAGAGAGAAACTCATTTCACTAAAATACGAGCCACAGGAAAGGGTTGTACTCAAATATGAACAATATTATTACAAGAAAAAAAAAGAGAGTGAAAAGCCAAATAATATCACTACAGACAATTAAAGAATACCAAAAAACCATTCCACAAAACAGATGAGAATTGTACCCAATATTTCAAAATGAACTAAAAAATACTGAAGTTGTAAAAGGCAACATAAATCAGAATGAGAACAATTTAAAATAGGATGATTTAGGAAAAGCTATAAAAAGAAAAAATTTAAAAAATGGGACTTAAAATAGTCATTTCAAAAATTAGGGTTAGACTAGAATGAACACAAGAACAAACGAACCAAATAAAAAATGCTTTGAGAGAAATATAAAAATGGAAAATAAAAAAAGGAAAAAGAAGGGGTTTGAGAACAAGTGATAAGTGTACAAAACTGACAAAGACTATCCAATAGACTTATATGAGTCCCAAAGAAAGGAAAACCAAAGAATGAAACACTTGAAAAAATTACTAAAAATTACAAAAAAAATACTAAAAATTACAATTAAAAAAACTTTCTTGATTTAGGTGTGGGATGGGGGGATAGGGTGGAGGGGAATGAAAGGGGGAATAGAACAACTGTAACAGCATAATCAATAAAAAAATTTTTTTTAAAGTAAAAAAAAAAACTTTCTTGGAATAAAAAAATAACTTAAACTACACATTGAACAGACGCACTACATATAGTAGGAAAATCAGCCCTCAGCAGCTCCACTCTGAAACCACTGGATCTTACAGAAATAAAAACCATACTTCTAGTGCCACCAGATCAAAAAAAACGAATTTCATAAGGAAAAGAAAGTCAAATCATCATTAGATTTCCAACATCAAGGCTCTGTGCCAGAAGTCAATAGAGTAACTTATTCAGGAATGACCTCTTTATTTACTCAAAAAAAATGTGAGCCAAGAATTTTTGAGTCCAGCTCAATTGATCATCAAATATTAAGGCAGCAAACAAACCTACTGTTGTGGTCATGCAAGAACTGGGGAAGTGGTGCTTCCAGGAGGCTTCTCTGAGGAACCGAGGAAAGCTTCAGGCCACCAAACCAGCTGAAGAGACAGCATGAGGAATGCTGAATTAAGTCAGCTAACCCAAAAGACAGAAGGAAAATATCATCATGTTGCAACCACTAATGAATTAATACACCTATTCAGTGATCATCCGTGGCTGCTAACATCACGAGAGGAGAAGCAGAAATAAATGGTATGCCCCACGATGGAACTACATAACTTACAAAGTAGCCTTGAGAAAGAGTGGAACTTATTGAGCCTGTGGAGCCAGCTGCTATTGATGGGCACCCTTACAATCACACCACAAGGACGATATCAGCAAAATTCGATCTGAAAGAAATGCTATAGAACAAGTAACACAATTTTTTAAATAATCTTTTTCAGATAAAACATCAAGGAGAGAATTAAGAGATTAGAAGATAATCAGAAGTATATGTATCATGCTGTAAACCTTGTTTTGGTCCACACTCAAGCTAACAAACTCTGGGGTTGGGGAATTATAGAAAAATCAAGAAAACATGAATATTGATGGAATAGTCTATGAATTAAACAATTGTGGGGTTTTTTTAGGTTCCTACTGGTATTGTGGTTATATCTTAAATGGAAAGTCATTGTCTTTCAGAGATTCGTAGTGAAACATTTACAGATAAAATGATATGAGGTCTGGGGCTTGCGTCGAAGCAGTCTGGAGCCAGGGTTGGAGAGTGGGGGAGGGGAAGGAGGAGCAGCCCGTGACCTGGAGTTCATTGTGGAAGCTGAGCGATGAGGCAGGATGCACTGAGCTAGTCTCTCTGCTTCTGTTTCTGCTCGAAATATTCTGTATTACAGCGTTTTTAAAGAGAGACAGGCAGCGCACGTGTGATTGAGAAAGAGAGAGAAAGATTGAGAGATTATGGTGATAAAAAGGGAAATAGAAAGTCCGGATGTGGTTTTTACTGACTTTCGGTTTCACTGTCAAGTGGTCCGTTTCAGCCATTCAATGGGGAACTGCTAATATCAGCATTTTGTGCTCTTTTAACTTAGGCTGGTCATGTTTCTCAGGATAGAGTCCTCCCATTACCAGACATAGGTGGTAAAGGTCTGGCAGTCGGCTTTCTGGGCGCTGGGTAAGGAACTGGGGGTGAGGGACCTCGCATTCCCTTAAATAAGCCCCTGTGCTTGTAGGGCACCGCCATCCTCGCCTGTGCCTGTGTCACCCCATCCAGGGACCCTGTGTTTTTCCTTCTCCAGAAAACAATCCTCTAACCTTCTGCTTGGGGAATAAGCAGCAGTCATCCAGCAGTTCTGGGCAAAAGAGGAAATCTAGGGATCTAACAACTGCTTAAATAGCTGCCAGCAAATCCTCCTTATTTTAACACCCAGTTAACGCCATTTCTCCAGAGCTCAGGTACTACACAATCCTGAACTGTTCCAAGGTTCTGCAGTGAAAATAAAGTTCTCAGCTTCCCCTACTGCCAGTTTAGAGTTCTGCGTCAGAGTCTATTGAGCCATTTACCACTTCATCTGTTTTCTCCTCTCTCACTCTCCTGGTCTTGTGAGTATACACACACACACACACACACACACACACACACACACACACACACACACACACTCCATGTTTAGCTGGGTGGGGAGAGAGCAAAAAATAAGATGTGTGTGCTCAATATACCAGATTTACTCCTAAGTCCCCACTTCACTCCTTACCTTCTTTTTAATTAATTTAAACATATAACATGAATACAGAAAGGTACATGAAATATGTATAGTTTCATGAACAATTATAGAACGAAAGTCCATGTGACACCTATTCGACTCAAAACAGCACGCCGCCGCCCCCAGGGTGCCTCGGCGAGCCCCGCGCTGACCCCAGCCCTGCCACCACCAGGGAAACCACCATCCTGACTTCTGTGAAAATCCTTTGCCTGCTTTGGTTTTTTTCTTTTTTCACTTCTTTCTACACTAGTCATCCCTATACCATATAATTTAGCTTTGCTTGTTTGTGAACTTTTTGATGGGAAACGTTCTGTTGTATTCATATGTGTCTCCCCTCTTTCCTTCAACCTTCCATTTATGAGATGCATCCATGCCACCTGTCGCTGTGACCTAGTCATTTGCTTTATTCTCCGTTATTCTATTATGAACGCACAACAGTTTTGCCTCTCCATTTTATTTTTGATTGCTGTTGGATTATTTACAGTTTGGGTCTATTTGCATAATTGTGCTGCACACATTTATGGACTTGTATTCTGCACAGATACACAAATTTCTCTCGCTGTATGACTAAGGGTGAAACTGTTATGTGATAAGATATGTGAACCTTCAACCTAACTGAAAATTTCCAAACTGTTTCTCAAAGCAGGCCACCTCATTGAACAATTGGAGAGGGTGCCATGAACCTGTGTGTAAATGGCCCCACTTTTAATATAAGATGAACAGGAAACTTTCTGGCTCCACTGATTTATTCTCCCACTGGCAGTTTTTGAGAATTATGCCCATTGTTTCACATTTTTCCAACTCTTGGAATTTCCAGACTTTCTGATTTTTGCAAATCTGGTTTCATTGTATTTTCCATTGAGTTTCCATGGTTACGAGTAAGTTTGAGCACATCTTCATATGTTTATTGGACTTTTGCATTTCTGCTATCCACTTTTTTAACATTTTGAAAACATGTATTTGTTTCTATAATCTAAACCTTGTAAATAAACTCTACATATATGATATAGTGTGTTACTCCCGTAATGACTGTGGGAGGGGGTTAAGTTTACTGTTTCTATGGCAATATACATGTTAAATCCTGAATAATGCCAGCTCAACACAGAACAGGTGAACTCTTTCCAGATCTGACACCGCAGTGAGCACTAAACCTTTTTCCGATTACCTACAAAAATACAACCAACTCCATCACTTAACCTGTAGAAATCTGATTTCTTCACCAATTTGATCCTTAAAGTGTTTTCTAATATGCTTTTGGAGACTTCCTTTAATCGGTGTCTGACACTACTCATCCTTCTTGACTGTTCCATAACATTTGACCCTTTATGCCTTTCTCTGTCTTTAAATAAACTCTCTTCACTCTCCTCACCAAAGGTCTTCTCTCTCATGGTTTTTTTCCTGTCTAGAGACTCTTTCTCTTTCTCCTTCACCAGCTCCTCTAACATCCCACCAGTGTTGGTATTTTCCAGTGCTCTGTCTTTAGATGCTGTAGTCAGTGCCATTTCTGCTATTTTCCCAGCCCCATGATCCGTCTTTATTTAGTCCCTCCTCCTGGGAACATCCCCACCCTCATCCTATATCCATGGGAAGTGCCTGTAACTGGTATGTTTACATTGCCTTCCTGGCCTTAGCTGATTGGCCCACAGATGGACAACAGACCAAAGATGAGCCAATAAAATTCTCACTCCCCAGAATGAGGAACTGAGACCCAAAGTTCTTATTGAACTCTTTAGCTATAACTGCGATGTGAGAATGTGGGAGCCAGAGGCAGCTTTATTCTAACAAGTGGGCTAAGAAGTGAAGGTGGCTGTTAGGGAGAGGACAGAACAAAGCACGTGAGCTTAGTGAAGCTGAGACAGGGGACAGTGAGAATTCCTGGCATAATGTTTCAGTTCCCAGATTCCAAGCCCATTCTCTCCCTTGGGTTCTATGAGGCAGTCACAGCTACACCCTTGTTCAAGTTTCCCAGTTTCCCTGTTGTGCTCAGGCTCACTAACCATTGTCACTGTACTCACAATTTCAGTGACCTGTTCTTTTCTACCTTTACTCACTCACCCTGGGTGATTTCATTCCCACTGGGACTTATCCCAGAGCCCTATCGTACCTAGTCTGTATTTATTGAGGAAAGAACTCCATAGCTCAAAACAAATTCTTGGTGCACCTGCTCGGTCCTTGCTTCACCCCATCCTGGGACTTCAGGCTTTTCTGCCATGGTTTTTGACGAAGAAATCATCTCCTCCTTGTTTTTCCTCTAGGCCTTTCATCCTTCCCCAGTTTGGCAACCTCACACTAGTGCACCAGGCTGATGTCTCTTATCCAGAATTCCCTTCTCTCTAAGCCTAGCTAGTATAATTTAGCACTTGCCTTCTCTGCCCAAGAAGAGCCATGTTCTCAGCCATGGCTCCCAGCGGCCTGGTGCCTGTCAGTACCTGCTCTCAGCACCCAGTGGTTTAACCCCTTGGCAGGACAGAGATAGCAGACACATGGCACACGCTGTCAGTTCCCTTTATTCCCATGATGAAAATATTTTCACTAATCATACCACTCTTTCTTGTTGATACTGGAGAGGACAATACTTGGAAACTTCCTTAACACAGTCCACCAGCACCAACAAATTATCCATCAGAGTTGGGTTCTTCTGGTGGTATGAGAAAATAACACTGACAAGGAAGAGACATTTAGTGAAAGATTTGGGGAAGGATGTTGAATTTCACTTTCAGCCCTTAGATTTGAGGAGAAGGCATAATTTCCAAGTGTGGCAGTCTCACAGGCAGCTGGAATGCCAGGACCACAGAGGAACAAAGTTCCTTGGGTGACACCTTCTTCCCCCCTTGGGATCTCTCTGCAGGCTGGGCTTGCTCCCCTCAATTTTCTTCAACCTGGGTGAGTGGTTTCTGTATCGCTGTAAAAACTATATGCTGTTTGGATAATGGAGTGCTTAAAAACACGGGTACCACATATACACAATGGAATTCTACGCAGCATAAAGAAAGAAGGAGCTCCTACCCTTTGCAACAGCATGGATGGAACTGGAAAGCATTATGCTGAGTGAAATAAGCCAGGTGGTGAAAGACAAATACCATATGATCTCACCTTTAATAGGAAGCTAAACAACAAAACAAGTAAGCAAGCAAAATATAACCAAAGACACTGAAATAGAGAACAGGCAGACAGTGACCAGAGGGGAGGGAATTTCAGGGGAAAAGGGGAAGGATTTACAGGAACTAGTATAAAGGACAAATGGACAACAACCAAGGGGGGTGGAAATGGGAGGGAGGTGGGGAGCACTGGGGAGTGGGCTGGGATGTGAGTAAAAGACAGAAAACTGTACTTAAACAACAATTAAATAAAAAATATAACATTTAACCAAATTTAAAAAAAAAACCCATGGGTACCAAAGCCAGACTTCCTGGGTTTGAATCCCAACTCTATCATTTACCAAATGTGGGAGGGATGTCAGTCACTTTATTTAACCCCTTCCTCACCTGTTCCTTGATTTCCTCATCTGTAAGATGGGGTAGTAATCAGATCTACCTTAATGAATGGTTTTAAGGATTAAATGAGTTCACATGTGTAATGGCTTAGACTAGTGCTCAAGTAAATATCTGCAGCTATTAGTATCTCACAAGGAGACTATAATATAAGCTCCCTGAAGACTCAGTTGATCTTCATCTTTTTCTGGCATATAAATTATTCTGAATAATGATGAAGAGGATGAAGAGCACAGGTTCTAACGTCTCAAAGATGAAACATCAGCTTGCCACTCAATGGGGTGACTTGAAAATAAGTATCTTCCTTGTAAAACTGCAATAATAATACTTTGTATAATTGCTGCATTAAATGACATAATGTACATGAAGCTCCGAGGACACAGCAAACCCTCAAAAAATGCAAACTCTTATTATCAGAGCTGGGTATAGTGTTGTGGCTGTGAAGCCAGACTGCTTGGTTTTGGATTCTGGTTCTGCCAGAGTTGTTTTGTGATCTTGGCTACGTAAGCTAAGCCTAAACAACGTAAACTAGCTTGGCCTCAGTGTCCTCTTCTGTCAAGTGGGAATAATGGTAGCACCTATCGTATAAGGGTTTTTAAAAATATTTTATTTATTTATCTTTAGAGGGGGAGGGAAGGAGAGAAGAAGAAAAGGAGAGAAATATCAACGTATGGTTGCCTCTCTTGGGTCCCCTGCTGGCGACTGGCCTGCAACCCAGGCATGTGCCCTGACTGGGAATGGAACCACGATCCTTTGTTTCATAGGCCTGCGCTCAATCCACTGAGCTACACCAGCCAGGGCCAGGGTTTGGTGGGACTGAGAAAATACATGTGTAGCACAAGGGCTCCAAACTTAAACCAGGGAGTTGCTTAAGTATTCATGATATTCCAATAAAACCACCCAGAAGACTAGCCAATGTAGACAGGCCGATTGTTACATCACAGGGGAGTGCACCAATGGCAGCAGGTCAGAGAGCAACTGCACCTCCTCCAGTCCGAGGCTCGTTAGATATAAGGGGTCCCAGACAAAAGAGGCAAATGTCCTACATGTGACTCTGAACTGCATTTCCTCAGTGTGTAAAAGGGTCAAGAAGCAGTCACAGGACAAGAAGCTGCTCCCAAAAGGAGATAAGGAGGGAGTTACAATCTATTCCTTCCGAAAAATACACCTTCCTTCTGGACAGTGACTGCCTGACTAGCCCTCAGTTATAGGAGGGGGAAGAGCCATGTCCACTGACCCCACGACAGGTATAGCCCTTGGCCCAGTGCCTGACACATGTCTCAGTCAATGCCAGGTTGTTACTGTTTGCTTAATAAATGAATTGAAGAGAAGTTCTTCAAAAATGAACTCATTAGAGGACAGAATCGCTGAGCTCCACAATTACGAAAACTCATCCTGAAGTCAAATTCATATAGGGAAGAAGAGCTCTGAGAGACAGCATCCCTGGGAACCAAGCCCTCTCCCTGACCTCTGCTCTGACTAGTGTGGGATATGGGGAAAACCAGCACCTAGAATTACAGGCTGCTGGAGCTGGAGGATCTTTGCGACTAGATCACTTAGGCTGTTTCGTTCTGGGTAGTTGAAACTGAGAGAGGTTAAATGACCCCAGTTGTGCAAGACTTGGGTCAGGTCAGTGGTTACATCACTGCAGCACACTGCTTCTTAACTTCACAGCCTCCTCACGTGAAAATAAAGCTGTGCTCGTTGCCCATCGTCTGCTTCAAGGCAACAGGCAGCCATGAACTTCAACTCCTGTGCTAAAAATTCAGCTGCAGCAATAGAACACAAGAATGGTGTAGAATCGACTCCCAGCCTCTAGAGGGAGCCCTGAGCACAGGCTGGGAAGCTGCAGTGTGCGGCGCACCTGTGCCCTCTTGGGGCTTGCTGCAGACTGAGGACAGGTTCTCCTGAGGCCTCCTTCCAGCAGTCCCGACACTTCCTGTATGCAGAACAATAGGGAAAGGCCAGGATCAGTGTGCAAACACAAAGTTTTCAGCCCTTATTCCAATCAGATGAGATGTGTGCACTTACACACTTGCTTTAACCTGAGGAGTCTCCTCTGTCGGTTAGGAAGACTCTGCCCTGCCTAGGCCAGGATTTAAAGGACTGACTGACCTGTTGACTAAAGTCTAGTTTTAACATCAAGTAAATTAACAGAGTCAGGACCAAAGATTCGTGTACAATAGCAGATCTCACACTTGTTTGGTTTTATGATCTCTTTACACTCCTAAAAATTATTGAAGATCCCAAAGAACTATTGTTTATATATATGGCTTATACCTACCAATATTTACCATATTAGAAATTAATAGTAAGGAATATTTAACCAGATACTCATTTAGAAATAATGCCATTCTATGTTAGACTGAAGAGTATTTTTGTAAAAATAGAATTTTCCAAAACAACAAAAAAAAACCAGTGTTTTATATTGTTTTAGTGTCTGGCTTAATAGAAAAGAGCTGAATTCTCCTTTTGCATTGAGTCTGTAGTGACTTCACACAGGTAACCTCTGAGAAAATCTATTATACACTGAAATGAGCGTGAAATATGGTTTTAACCTAAAGGGCTTTCTGAAAGGGTTTCAAGGACACCACAAAGGTGTGGGGACCACATTCAGAGAATGGCTGATGTGCTGGAATGTTTACCTCAGTGCTATTTATAGCAGGGAGACTCGTCTCTCCCTTCTCACTGCCACCTGCCTACTACAGACTTGCGGAAGCCTCAGAACTGGGTTCCTGAGAATTGGCCTCTATCCTCCCGCCACTCCCAACCATGCACAGAATTCTTAAAATGCTGCATGAAAACCCTCCTGCGGCTCTTCCCTGCCTGCCAGCACTCCATGCCTAAGCATCAGGCTTCCTGGTCTGACCGCAGCCCAAATTCACACTCCGCCCCTCTGAGGGACCTGACAGTTTCAGAAAACCAGACTATTAGCTCTCCCCATACTTGCCTTCGAAATCCACCCCTATGCTCTTGTTTCTGCAGATCCCTTCACTCAAAACTGCCATTTCCTTCCCTTTCAGATTGATTCCCCCAGCTGGAGATATTCTGCAATTTCCTTAGTTAACTGTCCTTTATGCAAAATAGAATGTTCTGGAGGGCAAGGAGGGGAGGTGGAAGAGGGTATAAGTGGGATAAATGGTAATGGAAAGAATACAATACAAATAAACTATTAAAAATATAGTGTTCTGATGGGGGCTTTGATTCAGCTGTTTTGAGATAAGTGCCCCCAGAGGTTACTTTATAAGGTTCCTATTGCTACTGCAACAAACTACTACAAACTTAGTGACTTCAAATGATACAAACGGATTATCTTTCAGTTCTGGAGCTCAGAAGATAGACAAGGTTCTTAGGGGCTAAAATCAAGGTGTTGGCAGAGTTTGGTTCCTTTTGGATGCTCTAGGGGACAATCCATTTCCTTGCCTTTTCCAGATTTTAGAGGCTTCCCGTACTCCTTAGTTAATGCTCCACCCTTCCATCTTCAAAGCATATCACCCGAACCTCTACTTCTGAAATCACATCTTCTCTGACCTTCCTGCCTCCCTCTTATATAGATCCTGGGATTATATTGGACCCACCTCGGTAATCCAGGCCCATCTTCTCATTTCAAGCTTTTAAATCAAATCTGCGAAGTCCCTTTTGCCATATAAGGTTTCCAGGATTAGGATGAGGACATTTTGAGATGATTTGGGGGATGGGGAGAGGAGGGCATTATTTAGTTTAAGATCACAGTTGCTAATAACAAAAACTGATAATCAACATGTAAACTTACTGAGTGGTACAAGCCTCGGACTCAGACATATGTCCCTGCATGGAAATAACACTCATTCATCTGATTGCTCTGAAGACTGAGATAACCTGCATGAAGCACGAAGACAGCTGCACAGTGATCACTTATTCAATGTCTGTAACTATTGTTATTGTAACTGAGCAAACCAGGTTTCAGCCATGTGGCACTCTGACACATGACCCAACAATTAGCGTTGAAGGAAACAGGTTTTTATTAACAGGGTTTCAACCTCAGGAGTGCTGAGAGCACTCCTGCTCAGAGTCCTTTTCTCCAGTGAGACCCAGCAGTTCCCTTGCTCCCCCAAAGCCTACAAGCCAAAACCATGCCCAGAAGTTCCTCATTTCCTTATCTGTTCTTAAGCCGGCCATGCAAACAGATCCCCACCCTCTCTGGAATGTGCCCTTGTGGGTTTCAGAGTTGCCACCCTCTTGCAGCAGCTCTCTCCTTCAGGGTTTGGGGTGCACTGTTCTCAGCCTCCGTGCAGTGGTTCAGAAAAACATGCGCTGTGTTACACTGGGTCATGGTGGAGTCTAGGGAGGCACACATCCCAAGAGAGTGACTTCACCTTCATTCTCTTCAGTAAGCAGAAGTCTGCAGCTCAGCATCCCCAGTCATGGTCCAGCTCCAAGCACCTCCCAGAAATCTGTGCTTGGTTAGGCAGGTCCCCCCAGCTCCATCAGCTCTGCTGTGAACTTCTCTAGTCTGACCTTCTCCCCCTGCAGACCCTGTGGTAAGCTACTGTGTCTTTCTCCCTCACTCCAGACCTCTTCTCTCTGTGGTGGATTCTCTCCTACACACCAGACCCTGTGGCAGACCCTGTCTTTCAGCCTGCCCTCATTTAAATGCACAGCCCAGAACTTCCTATGTGACCTCTTCCTATCTGGCCCCTCTTATGGTGTGTTGGCATCCACCATTTTTGGCAATTACCTGATATCTTTTACCTTCTTTCAGCTGCCATCTTTAGTGAGGGCAAGAGCTCCCAGTGACAGAGGGGGATGGGGGTGGGCATCCACCACCCCTGGCTAGCTCACAAGTCACTATATGCTCTTAAAGTCATGTATGCCTTTCACCCTGGATGGCAGTCCTCTTCAAGAAAGGCAAGGCTATTAATTTGCCATTGTTATGCAAATTATCTTAAATGCCAAATCATCCACTTCTCCTTTCCTCTAATCAAGGGTTGTAGGGGATATGCTCTGCTATTTTCAGGGGGTCCCACCCTACGTTCCATTACATTATTAGGCATTATTTGGCATTTCACCACCAGTTGGCTTAAAGTCCCTTTGACAGCACTTGCCATATTTAATAGCTGTATATGTAATTTGGGTAGCTGTGTAGTGTATGATGATATTTAATTATGTAAGTACTGCCTTAACACATAAGCAACTGTTAAAAATCAGTTGCTTAATCTGTCCCACATCAGATCATGAATTCCACATGAACAAGAATTGTTTTACACACAATCAAATTCCCAGAGAATCTAGTCTTGTAGTGGATACATACATAGTTAACACTCAGCAAATACTTGTGGAATTCATGATTCAATCTGACTTTTAAAATACCTCTCTGGTTTCCCATTGCCTTCAGAATGGGAAGTTTGGAGCGTGACAAACAAGTTTCAGTGAGATCCAGTCACAGCTTGCTTCAAATTTCACTTTCCTACCCTCCTTGCCGGCCTGGCACCTTACCCTGCAGCAATACTGAACTCACAGGTCCTCTCAGGCCTCCAAGTCCCTTCCTGTGCCAGCACAGCTTTCTTTACCTGGCATGGCTTCTCCCCACCCTCAGCAACAAAACCACGAACACTATCCCCTCCTTGTCACCTGGATAATTTGCGCTCATCCCTTCTGAACTAAACACTCTACCCTGGAAAGCCCTGCCCCACCTCCCCACAACCCCATTGCATTCTGGGTAAGGGTGCCTACCAGATCTTCCATGGCCCCTGGTTTCTACCCACCCCAGCCTCAAGCACACCAGATTGCAACTGCCTGTCCATCTGACAGATCCTCCCCACCAGCCACCGCAACAGCCTATAACATCTTTAGGGGCAGGGACCAAGTATTACTTACTATATATCCCCAGAGCCTGGTAGGTACATGAACACCGTAGGTACTCAGCTAGTGTTGGCTGGATGCCTGTCTGCTAGAATGTCAGTTCTCTAGGATGTTGGCTCCTTGGTTGTAGGAACTGTTTCATTTATCTTTATATCCTAAGACTCTAGCACGGTGCCTGGTAGGAACATAGTGAGCACTCAGCATGTTTGCTAAATGGCCAAGTCTCTCCACAAGACGCCCTGCCTACATTAATAATAAAGTATAGCTTATGTGTCAGTCGCTGTGTGCTAATCACTACTGCTGGGCTTTGGGGGGAATTAAAAAAGCAAAAACAGAACACCCATTAGTGCTCACTGGAACATACAGTGAACAGAGCTCAACATAAATGTCTGTGGATGACTTCTACAGATGGCATTTCAATAAACTCCACTGATTACACTTAACCAGAAGTATTAATATATCTCAAAACAAGAACAGCAAAGAATAATTCTAAAATAGCCACTACTTCTATTCCACCAAAAATTCTCTACTCCAACTCTCTCCAGACCCTGCATCTGACCACACCTTTCTATGCGTGACGTCAGGCTTTATGACTTTGACAAACCAACAAACCAACTATGTGTCTGGCATCTTTCCTTCCTCCTCTCTTTTCCATATAATTGGCACTCTCCCAAAGATTTCAGAGGGCTTCTCTTCCCCAATCCACTCCTATTTCACTCGGCAGTCCCCAGATCCCCAGAGTACGGGACCTGTCTTCTGAAGCAGAGCTGAGCCATGCCTTTGGTAATGGCAGAAAGGACAGTTGGTGGCAGCGAAGAGGTGTGAGCAGAACAGTCTCCAGCTCACCCAGACACACCTACTGAAATTACACACAGCTCTATTTCCTGGATTATGGAAGGAAAAAAGTGCCAGTCTCCTATTAGGGAATACACGTCTGGTTGTGTAATTGCATCCTTCACAATTGTTTACCTAATTAGTTTCTTTGCAACCATCCTCATTATCAGCAAGCATATTAAACATTACTATGAGTTGGGGGAATAGAAGATAAAGAAGGGAATTAACATTCAAGAAGAGATTACTATGTGCCAGGCATCTTTTCATATGGTAGCTCTTCAGTCCTCACCAAACCAGCACACAAACAGGCCATGCAGTAATCAGTTTTTTAGCACTCACACCTCCCAGGGCTTCCGGAAGTTTTAAGTGGTCACCCAGCTGGTAAGCAATATTATCACAGTTTGAACACAGTTTCTACAAAACCAATGCTTTTATGCTACACCACGTTTTCTGTTACCAAGCAGCTATTAAATGACAGGCACTTTGCAAATGAGATTCCACAGAATCCTCCCCATTACACCATGAGAAGTGGTTTCATACAACCATTTGATAGCTGAGGAAGCCAGGCTCAGACAGGTTAGGTGCTTCGTTCAAGTCTATGTTCAAAAATCAGATTTCACCCCGGAATCTTGAAGAAATGCACACAATAAGAAAAAAATAGTCCTAGCTATGTTAAGCAGGAAAAGTTGTACCTATCTCATTTTATTGTGCTTTAATTAATTGGTCTTGACAGATGTTGTATTTTTTACAAAGAGAAGACAGAGCTTTCACCAGCAGAAAGATTGTCATTCACTTTATTGAGAAACTCCCCTCATTGCGGGGGATCTGAAACCAAACCCACAATATCTCTGAAGTATGCCTACACAGGGAATTGGATGCTGCCCAAACTGATGGAGGAGAGGACAGACTGTAGGCTGGGCCCCCAGGAATGACATGCAGAGTGACACCCAGATGCTATCTCAGTTGCTGACTCCAGGCTCCTACCCTACCGCCGTAGCCACAACTCAGGACCAGGGAGCTGCCATTACCAGTACTGGCCAGACCTGCATCAGCAATGTGGTGTGGCTACAGGTGACCCCCACCTTCATGCCCACTGAGCTTGATTCAGTTTGAGCCTCCTGCAAGCTCATCTCAATGGCAGGCACTAATCATTCTGAAACCTACAAGGACGTTTGAGCGATGGGTTTTACCTTTCCAGACTGCAATTCAGGAAGGCAAGAGGAGAAAGGAGGGACAGCTGTGGAATGAGTCATTCTATTCTCGCAGTCTGCCTTCCCCTGGGGCAGCCATCTGCTGGAGCTGAGAAGCCCCCTTAAGATGGAGCCAACGATCAAGTCCTACTCCATTCGCACTCTGTGTGTAGCTAATCTGTTGCTTCTATCTGCAACACAGCACCCCATCATATGAGTCCATCACTTTTTACGTATGCTTTGCTGATAATGGAAATTTGAGCTGCTGCTCGGGACTCCTTGGGAACTTGTCTAAGACATATGCTTGACTTTTGAGCTCACATCACCTCATTTTAGTTTTATTCACTATGAAATAATGGGATATATATATACACACACATATATCTCCTCTCTCTCAATATACACATATCTATACATATATAAGTATATATAGGGAGAGAGAATATAGGATAACAAAAGGTAACATTTATGGGGCATTTTGCCATGAGTCAGACACTCTTCTAAACCCTCATAGGATTTTCATGAGGATTAACTTAAGCAACATCATAAGTATCTGGCATTTCATACCAGGGACATAGTGGTTGGTGTTCAATAAGTGACAGTTATTGTCACCATGCGGTAGGTCAAGGGCCAAACACCAAGGTTTGGCCTCTGTCTGACACAGTCTGGAATGCACTCCCAGGCAAGGCACCCCAGTTTGCCCCCGTGAGCCCACCCCATGGCCTATGCCACTTTGATTCTAGCCTCCTAAATACAGGTGGCACTGAGTCCTTTATTTCTCTAACTCCTCACAGGATTAGGATGCCTTTGAGGTAGTGGGTGGGTCTTATTCTTTTTCATACTCTAAACCTAACACCGAGCACAGTGGCTGGCACATGCAGGCATTTGATCCATGACTACTGGATGAAAACATTAATGTGTAGGAGAGTTTATGACTAGGTCTGAACTTTGTAAGCGGAAGACCCTGGCAGGTAGAGATTATGCTAGAGTTATAAAAACGTGGGTGCATTGGCCACTGAAGGTAAAACATGATATTTTGAAACATGACAGGGGATGTCGTTCCCTTGGGGCACATGGGAAGATAACAGAAGCCTGGGGCACTTTCCTACATGCTCGGCAGAAGCCTAGTTGGGGGTGGGTAACAGAGGGAGGGCAGTGCTTCCACCATGCTAAGACAGGCCTGCCGTTCCTAAAGGGCTTCTTCGTAGATCAATTGGCCATTCCATATATGCAGCAAGTCAGCTTCCCCCAGTGTCTTCCATCATGTTGCTAGAGACTGATGTGTTCAAAGTCAATAACATAATCCTGCCCACTTGGATTTATTGTGCTCACCTTGTGGAAGAGTCAGCTGATGCTTCTGAGCTTCTATTCAGAAGTACCTGGAAGGCACTTCTACCTATAGCATCAATCCCCCTTACCCATCCTATGGGTGGGTACTGTTGCCACCCACATTTATAGATGAGGCAACTGAGGCTTGAAGGCTTGAAGAGCCTGAGAAACTTGCTTAAGACCTTTCACCTGAGCAGTGGAGGAACCAGACTTGGAACCTAAGGCTGCCTGGCCACAGGGCAAAAGCCAGCATCTTGTCCTTGTCCTTTTAGAGCACCTCCCACAACTGCACATCATCAGCCATGTCACTTTTAGGTTATCATCTGCCTCCCTGGCCAGACCACATGCCCTGGGAGGGCCAGGCCGTGCCTGTGTTGTTCACTGCTATGTCCTCAGCACCGGCACATGGTGAGCCTGGACATAATAGAAATGTACTCACGGTCACTGAAGGAACATTTCACTGAGTAAGTACAATTCAAAAGCATAAATGACAAAGGTAGTGCTCTCCACCATGTGGTGATGGTCAAATAATCAGTGGCTTATTGGCTCTTGCCAACTGCTACAATAATGTCCTCATTGTCTCCGTGTTTCTGTGCACTTTCCCATCCTCCAATGGGATCAGTGTGATCTTTCTCATGGCATGTACCAGAGCACATCATGGTCCTGCTGAAAGCCATCACTAGTGTCCCATTCCCTGCAGGATATGGTCCACGCTCCTTCTATACTTCTATCATAGCACCTGTGATGCCATTCCTCCTATTGTCACCATGCCAGTCCCCTTCCATCAGCTGAGTTCCTTGAGGGCTGAGTGCTTGTTTTGACTCATCTTTACCTTTGCAATACCTCCGACAGTGCCTGGCACATGGTAGGTTCTTGCAAATGTGTGCTGGATACAAATATAAAGTAGTGATTATGTACCTAGGCTCTGGGGCCTAACTGCCTGGACTCCAGTCCTGACTCTATTGCTCCCCAGCTGTGTGAACCTGCACAAATGATTTAACCTCTCTGTGTCCTCATTGTGTAATGGTAATGGTAGCAGAGTCTGCATCAGAAGCCATTGTGAAGGTAAGACACTCAGAAAAGTGCCCGGCACAGAGTGGTGTCTTACAATATTAACTTCATTGATTAATTATAAAAATATTTATTATTGTGATAAATGTCCTTCACAATAGGGGCTCAAAAATAATGCACTGACAGTGTGTGGAGTAGCAACACATGAATACTGGTGCAGGGGATTTAACAAGGCTTCCTGGTGTAGGGGATTTAACAAGGCTTCCTGGACGAGGTTAGGAATGGACTTGGTCACTGAGAGTATGTGGGCACTCAATGAGTAGATGTGAGAAGGCATAAAAGGGGCCAAGAAAGGATATTCAGGGCCTGGAGAATAAGAATTGAGCAGATACAAGTGGGAAAAGGAGTGGTGAACATATTGTGGAAGGGTGGGGCTGAAGGTGAGTGTGCTGAGGCTTGTTCAGCAGGACATAGGCCTGAAAAAGTAGTTTGGGACCAAGCTTCTGGTGTGTCTGTAGGCAGCGTGGAACTACTAAATGTTTTTTTAATGTGAAAGTGGGATACTCAGGTCATGGTTTAGGAAGATAACTCAAGTGATCACAGGAGAATAGGTTGAAATGGGAAGTGACTAGGTACTAGGCTTGCAGCCTCAGATGCATACAGAGAAGGCAGATAAGAAATTGAAATGAGTGAGGAGGGGCAAAGAAGCAAAAGGAAGCTGGCCAACTGAACCACAGATGCCCTCTTCTCATTGGCACACAGATGCTGCTTGGTGTCGGCCACTGTTGCCGTAGAGGTTGTATGTCCAGTGTTACCATATTTTTCTGTTTTTCAAAGAATGCTGGACAATATAGATTTTTATGTAATTCTAACTTTTAACCTGAATTTATAACTTAAAGTGGCCCTTATTTTAATTTACAAATGTGTGTGCTCTGTGGAAAATATAAGCTGTTGTACTTTCAGGAAGTATTCAGGAAGAAGTGACCAAGTTTTACCTACAACAATGGTAATATGTAAAGAGCATGGGGACAGACAACTCAGGTCTGGTTGTGGTAGGGTTTGATGACTAATTAAACGCAGACAATGAACAGGAGATATTGAAAGGACCGATGTCTTCAGCCTAAATGACATAGAGGACACTGATGGCATTCATGATATGGAACAAGAACAGCTCTTGAGTCAGAGAGAACTGGTTCAAACTCAGTGCCATCACTTACTAGCTGTGTGACCTTGAGCATGTTACTTAACCTTTCTAAGCCTCCGGTTCTTAGTCTATGGGGTATATTTAATACATACCATAGAGTTGATTATAAAGATGAAATTGTGCGTAGAGTGCTTGGCAGAGTCTGGCATGTAATAAGAGCTCAAATGTTTGTCAAATTTGTCATTAACATCCTTTCACTCAACTTCCAGTAAGAGCCTCCAGATTTGTATTTGGTAGTGTTTGCCCCCAATCCAGAAGTATCATGTGACCCAGTCCTAGCCAATAAGAACAATGCATTCCTCTGATGATAGTGATCAACTCAGGGACCAGGTCAGATAGTCTGGAAAGTCAGTCAACACAGAGAAAGCAGAGCTAAGAGATGAAGGAGAAATAGAGTCCTTTTGAAGCATTACATTTCCTGCATCATGCCACACCTGAAATCATGTCTACATCTGGACTTTTCAATTCATTCCCCTTTAGGTTGTGTCATTTGGATTAGATTTCCTGAAATGTGTCACCAAAAGGGTCCTAGCTGACTTTGTTACTACAAGCACTGTTAAGACTTTTTAACTTAGAGAGCTAAAGATGGTATATTCTCATGGAATTTAAAGTTGACAACATTGGGAAGGCTCTCTTTACCCCTGGTCCCCTAAGGACAAAGTCCTACTCTTGAACATGTCTTAGGTGAGAGTGTGAGCATAATATGTATCCGAGGCACCCTGAGAGGGCATCCCAAGTTGGGAACCTACTCTGTCACAACTCAGCAGCACCCAGCAGGTTTGAAATTCAGAATTCCAATTTGAGGGTGAGGGATTGAGCAGTAGGGGTACAGCTCCATCATTTCTGAGGTTCTTGTCTGGTTCCTAAAGGAGAATCTTAGGCTGGACACTAGCTGGGGAAGTAGAAGGCAGGTGAGACCTACAGACTGGAGAGAACCCTGGATGTGTGGACACAAAACCTTTCACCTTGACCCTCCAGGGATATGCTGGGTAGGCTTGGCCAGTTCTACTGTCACATCTGGGGGGTCATGAGTGGGGGTGCAACATGTGCAGCAGGGCTCTGGTTGGCACTTGGGAGATAGGGGTTTTAGCCCCGTCTCCAGAACACACAAGATAGCTAATCTAGGACTCAACTCTTCACCCTTACTTTCCTTATCAGTAAAACTTGGAGAACTTTAATAAAATATGCCTAAAGCACTTAGCAATGTTTGAAACTCTGTTCACTATGTTCTATGCAAATTTTTTTCCTCTCAAGTTACTCATCTATAGAGTGAAGCTAAACTCTAGTTACTGGATAAACCTTTTAGCTTGCAAATATTCTAAAATATTCTGCTTCTTTGGTTTATTTAAAGTGGTAAAAACAAAAAACATAGTGCAAGCTTTTCCTGATACTACAGAACCATAACCCTTGACACAAAATGTTTGGTGCCAAATGCAATTCATAATTATTCAGCAATCTTTGTTGAATTCTGTAGTATGATAATACTGCTCTACATCATGTACGTGATAGAACACATATGGGTAGTGCTCCTGGGCTGGTTTTAAAACAGATCCACAAATTGTTTGATATTCCTTTCCCCGTGAGGTGGAATCTAAATCTCCTCTTTTTGTGTGTGGACTGAACTTGGTGACTCTCTTCTAAAAAGGGGACAAAGCAGAAGTAACAGTGTGATGTTTTGGAGACTAGGTCATAAAATGGGTTGTTTCCTCCTGCCAACAGTGGAATGAGTGGGCTGTCCTGCAAGGGTCTCCTCAGCCAGGCCAAGCCTGCAGATGACTGCGGCCCTGACAACATTTTGACTGTAACTCCCTGAGTCAAATCCAACCAGTGGAGCCATTTCTGAACTTCTGACCCACAGAAGCTGTGTGATGATAAATGTTTGTTGTCTTAAGCCATTAAGCATTGGAGTAATTTGTTATGTAACTACAGATCATTAATACAACCCTAGATCAAGCCTATTGATAATTTTGTTGTGCAATGTATAAATAGTCACAGCAAGTGGTTTAAATAACATCTGCAAATAACCTTACGTCAGCTCACTCAGGTTTGACTGTGAAACGAGTTGCCACAAACATTGGGTTATTTTACTTTATAATGTTTTGGAACCATAGATGAGAAACTGTGACCTGGGATCACGTAATGCAAAACACTCAGAGGACATGTTCAGCCCCCTGTTGTGCCTGTTAGACAATGACCACAGCAGAGAACCAATGCCAAGAACAGAGTTAATTCTCTTATATAGAGTATTAACAACAGCAAACTGCCTTCCTTACTAAAATTAAACTGCACCTCAGCATGTACGGACTTGTTTTCACAGGCTTTGCAGCCAGGGGGAGCCATAGAGATGACGTTGGCCGCAGTCTTCCAAAGTGCTGTGAAGAGGTCACCCAGTGAAGAGCTCACCAGATTTAGGAAGCTTCTGGAAGGTACTTGCACCGCAGCTCCTGAGGCCTTACCCAGGCCCAGTGAGTCAGAATCTCAGCAGTGAACCTACGAGTCATATTAGCGTTATGGTGTTAGGTAGGTCGGTTAAACTCTTTGAACCTGAGTTTCTGCATCTATAAAATGAGGATGATAATACTACCTGTTTGTTAAGATTATTGGAAGGGTCAAAGGAAATGATGTAGCAAAGTGCCCAACACAGTACCTGA
The DNA here is from genome assembly GCF_021234435.1 of Artibeus jamaicensis. Lineage (NCBI taxonomy): Eukaryota > Metazoa > Chordata > Mammalia > Chiroptera > Phyllostomidae > Artibeus > Artibeus jamaicensis. The sequence goes on along the minus strand of NW_026522025.1, from coordinate 15,991,307 downwards.
TAAAAATGATTTCTGAATTCAATTATATAATCAAGGCCATACCCTGCTTCCCAGGAGACCAGCACCTGGAGAATGCATAGCACCACCTTCGCTGCCATCTCAGGTGTCAGGGAGTACAAGGTCTTAAGTGTGATGATGACAATAATGATAACAACAACATGATTGTTAAATGTTTATGGGCCAGGTACTAATCTAACCACTTAGCTGAGGTTAACTAATTAAATTCTCACAACAATCCTATGAGGCAGATGCTTTTTAGAGACCTATTTTACCAATGAGAACACTGAAGCAGAGAGCATTTAAGTAGCATGCATAGTTATCACTTCTAGGCAGCAAAGCCAGGATTTGAATGGAGAATCTAAGTAATTTGTAACACAGAGCCTTACTGAAGTCTGCTTACCCTAAAATAAAAGAGAGGGGACCCAAGTCCCTAAGTGTCCTCCTTTCTTGATGAATATATGCTAGTCTACCTCAAAGCTATAGCTGAAGGCCAAGACCCCCAGATAAGCTGTGGATCCTGGCAAAGTTGGTTCTCAAGCTCCTACCAGGTTATGTTCAGATGAAAAAAAACCAGAAGCACTGAGGACACTGGGCCTAAGGCAGGTGGATGCTTTCTGGAGAACGCAGTTCAGGAGGGGAGCCTGGACGGCCTCCAAGAAGAGCTTAGCTTATTTCAGCTTGCTTGTGTGACCTCAGCTTTAGAGCCTTCGCACAATCCATTCCCTCTGCCTGGAATTCTCTCTTGGCTTCTTTACTCCTTGTGTTCCCACTGTTTATTAAGGTCAATCATTTATATCTTCAGAGAGGCCTTCTCTGATTATTCCATTCAAAATGGATATCCTGTCCCATCCACATTCTCAATTATTCTCTATGCTAACCCACTCTTTATTTCTTACTGACACTTACCACAATTTGCAATCATTTTGCTCATCTATTATGTTTTCTGATGGTCCCCACTGCTCCAGGAGGAGTCAGACGTGTCTCACTCATGCCCCTGTCTCTCCCCTATTTTAGGAGCCACGTCTGCCTCGTTTACCACTGTGACCTCCAGGACCTGAGGGTTCACAAGGTCTGCCCTACAACTGACTCCATAAGGACCTATTGACCAAGGGTGGATATGCAGAAAAACATGAATGGATATATTCACCTTTCCCTCTCCCACTCGCTTTGATGCCCATTCCTCATCACTCACTCTGCACCTTTCTTTTCCTTGGAAGGGAATTGCTGAACTAAAACCCTCGAGCAAAGGATGTGCCTGCTTTCAGCCCCTGTCACGGTCCTCAGCGAGGGATTTCTCTCATTCCCCACCCCCCAGTCTTTACCACAAAGCACCCACATCTCTTGGGAGAAAGACTGAACAAGCACAAGTGAGCAATCTGAACAGAGTGGACAGAGGGTTTGTAATACTACTTAAGTGTTTTTAAAAGGAACCAGCTTTGGAGCTCCATAGTCTTCATTTCTAGAAAGGAAAATAAAATGCAATTAAGTGATTCATACTACAGGGGGGCAATGGTTTTCTTCAAGTCAGGATCAACATTATTAGTCACTAACCACAATCTCTTTAAACCACTTCTTTCAATGACACCCAAGATTTCAACCAATTAATCCACGGCTGAAATCACAGATGGAGGCAAGTGATGGCAGAAAGAAGGCACCAAGGTCGCGCCTCACATCCTACCTGTAGACAATCCATACTCCTCCTGACCTGGACAAGAAAAAAAGTTGAAACAGTTGGAGACTGAGGAGTAACTTTGCTGTTAAATGTGCCTCCCCCCATCCACCAAGGCACTAAGAATGTAAAACTGGTAACTCGGAAAAACTTCAAATTGGCAAATGGTGCAATTCAGTGACAAAATTAGCATTGCCCAATCATTAAAACAGCGAATCTTCCAGAAGGAGATTCCTAGAAATAAACTCTCAAGCACAGTACGAGTCATCAAAAAGCCTCCAAACAGGAATTTCCTGCTTGACAGAAACCATATACTTAGTGTTCAAAGAGAAAAAAAACAGCATTATCCCACAATTCCTTCTATGGTGTTGTTTCTGACATTTAGAATTATTCAACTAAATAATTGCTCTGAGATTTTTATTCAACATTTTTAGCTCTGTGACCGTGAGTAAGCTATTCGACCTATCTGGCTCTCTATGTCCTATAGAATGAAAATAACTGTAGTACTTGCCTCATGTTGCACAAATGTTAAATAAATTATAATATATGTAAGTACTTAGTGAAGTGTCTGACACGTAATAAATGCTGACACATATAAAGGTATTGAAAAACAATTTTCTTGCAGATGTTTACACAGTAACAGCAAGTATGCTCATCGTAAAGCTTGTACACATCTCCGTTTCCTTGTAGCCTAACACCAGTTTGCTTTTTCACTTCTGTTCTAGAGCAACCTAAGGGCAAGGACTTGATCTCTTTCTTTGTGCACTCCAGTGCCAGCAAATTATCTGGCAAACAAAAAGCACTCAATCAGTATTTGTAATGAATAAATAAAGGTGTTTTGCCCTGAGGCTATACAATGGATAACACACAATCCTTGTTCTTGTAGGACTCATAGTCCAGTGATGGAGAAAGATGCTAAGTAAAACCCCATCATGTAATTGGTTAGACTCTGAAAGAGCTACGAAAGCATTGCTGTTAGAATTTACTTAGCTTGGGAGTAAAAGAAGGGGGTGACATAAAAGCCCATTTTAAAGAGGAGGGATTTCACCACATAAAGGTTGGATGGAAGGAGCCGACATCTCAACTGAGTTTTGAAGGATGCACAGGAGTTGGCCAGATGAGGAAGGTAGAGAGCAGGCAGGTGAAGCAGCATGTGGGCGCTTTAGGATCTTGCATAGGGAAGGTATGTGTATCTGTTTACGTGTAAGAGAGAGCTTTTATCATCAGACTCAGATTCCTTCCTTTAGTACCGGGCTCAGTAAACTTTTCATATAAAGGGTTAAATAGTAAATATTTTCAGCTTATTGTCACAATTACTCAACTTTGTCAATGTAGCAAGAAATCAACCATCGACAACATGTAAACAAATGGTGTGGGCAGATTTGGCCCGAGGAGGACTGGATTTGGCCCATGGGCCCTAGTTTGCCAACTGCTGCTACAGAACAAGAGAACTGCCCTTCTGGCTTCCCGAGGAGAGAGTGCACAAAGGTGACCGACCCTCGGGGCTTACGCTAGGCAGCCTTCCCCCGATTAGACTTGCTTTTTGCATGGGTTTTAAATGGCCCTGTTATAAATTATCACAAAACTTAGTGGCTTAAATCATCAGTCTTAGTCACAGTGTCTGTAGATAAGGGTTCAACTGGACAGTTCTGGCTCAGGATCTCCTAGGAAGTTTAGGTCAAGATATCAGCCAGGGCTGTGGTTATTTGAGGCCTGTACTGGGGCTAGAGAATCTACTTCCAAGGTGGTTCACTCACTTGGCTGACAGATGGGTGTTGGCTCTGACAGAAGGCTTCAGTTCCTCCCTGCCTGGGCCTCTCCACATGGCTGCTGGAGTGTCCTTCACAACATGGTGGCTGGCTGCTCCCCCAGAGCAAACAGTCCAAGAGACTGAGATGGAAGCCATGACCTAGCCCAGGAAGTTACACACTGTTACTTTTGCCATATTTTGCTGGTTATACAGACAAAACATAGATTCATGAAGGCACAGACTATGTGAGACATGGATACAAGGAAGAGAGGATTACTTGTGAGGCCATGTTGGGGCTGGCTACCACACTCTATCTTCATAATCAGAGTGAGAAAGGCCTCACTCTTGTCCCTATGTCTTCCCTATTCTAGTCAAATGTTATCATAGAACCTTCAAGAGAATTTGAATGTCCCAAACCCCTCACATGGATCACAAAAGACAATAAGAAGACCTCTTGGTTACTACCAAGACATCAAAAAGTTAAATGAACTTACTACTTTTGCTCTCCTAAAAGGTGTGAGAGACTGGAGCACAAACACAGGAAGCTCATTTCTGGAATTTTCCCTCAAGGAAATGGACAGAGTCATTCATTAGTTGCTCCCCATCAGTAAATCAACTCCATCCCTATTCCAACTTCCCCACTTGCCTAAAAGTGAGCTGCCCTAGATAGCTAGTTACTTCATTCTTCACCTTCCATAAATGAAGTAGAATCTAGAAACTGCTAAAGCTTTACCTAGAAACAATAGCTTACTATGTTACCTGATGGGAGTGATTTGAGGAAATAGGATGAACCAACTTTGTTCCCATCAAACTATTTGGGACTTAACATTCTAATATTTTAAAACTGAAGAGGCCTTACCACACTTTCTAGCCTCCAACTTGATCTAGCTCCCTTTCCCCCAGCATCCCTGACCAACAAATCTTCCTGCTTCTGCTTATAAGGATCGCAGGTCCTTCTGGACCAGGCAGGGGCTGGGAAGGAGCTAGGTGATGTCTTTACGGAGTATCTCTTCACCTGGCATGTGGAGGCTCTGTGTTTTGTAGCCGAAGCAAAGAGAATTCTGCTTATTTTGTTGTCCAGGTGACAAGAGACAGTTGAGAAAAAAGTAAAGGTGACAGAGAGGCATAGCATGTCATATGATCCACTTCCAACTGTTGGACTATCTCAGAAACTCTATGACCTAGAAGATGAAAGCCAGTAGCTGAGAAATAGCTTGCTGATGAGACTTAGTGGACTCTGGCCAAAAGTATTATTTCTTTGGGCCTCAGATGACAAGTTGTGACACAGATGTGGGATCATCCTCCATAACTCTGCTCAGATCCCTGCAATGCACAGTCATCTTGAAGTCTGGGGACAAGAGTGCATTCCGGAGAAGCCCCTTGGTGCAGACACAGGTGTTCTTATACCTAGTATAGTCGGCAGAGACAGCAGTGAGGCTGCCTGAATGGTGCTGAGAGCTGAGACATCTCTGAGAAGGTCGCATAGTGCATGACTGGTGCCTCTACCTTATTCACTCGGTCGTTGGTGTAGGTAGGCACTGCATGGGGACTCCCAGAAGCAACCCAGACACTTCTGGGTTAGGAAATGAAGTCCTACAATTTGACATGTAAATGCCTACAGTCATATCTTGAGATATTAACATAAATATAACCTCACGATAGCAGTTAAGAGTATGGATTTTGGAGCCAAACTACAGGGATTTACATTACAATGTGGCCCTGAGCAAGTTCATGAACCTCTCTGAGCTTTATTTGTCTCATTGATAAACAAGAGATAATAGTATATTTAATTCAGGTTGTTGTGTTACCATAATTATATATAAAATACTTAGAATAGTATCATGCATATAAGCACCATATAATTATTGAAAAATATCTGTACTCACAAGTTGATGCCTGAAAAAACCTTGTTACACACACTTCCTAGGATGAAACTTTCCTCTTCAACTGTGGAGCCTTTCGCATGTTGGAAAATTCCAGTTACTAAATTTCTTTCTGATGTTAAGGCAATTTGCCTCCCTGCAACTTCTCCACACTTGTTCCAGGTTTTCTCCCAAATAATACAAAATAAAGCTTTCCTGTGCTAACAGGTCATTGAGACAATTCTCAGAATGTCCTGAGTTTTTCTCAGCTGGGCAGCTCCAGGCCCTTCAGCCACTCCCCAGAGAGCTCTCCATCTCAGGTGCGTGCCTCTGACCGCAGTGCAGGTCGTCAGTGCTGCGGAACCAGGTGGATCCAGCGGACAGCCTGCAACTGTCTCCAGGAGACCCTGCCCCCTCAAGTGAACACATGCTCCTCAGAGGAAAAATGTCAGCTTAACCCAACCGTTTCAAATTAATTTTGTTTGGGAGAGGCAAGAGAACGGGGATTTCCAAAGTGGGCCAGGGATTTTGTCAAAGCTGTTCCTCTAAGAGAGAGAGGGACAACTGGCTGGCCTGGAGCGAGGCCAGTTGGGAAGTTTACCCCGTTCAGGGATGGGAGCCAGCGGTGACGTCTCCTCTTGGGAGGTAAGAAGGAAAAGCTGGTTTCCTCGGTAGAGATAAGCATATACTATGTGTTCAGCGAAAAAATAAAACTTCTTCCTATACCTGGCATGGGCCCTAACTCTTGCCCCGAACTGGGGCAGAGGCCTCCCTCATTCCACTTTCACTGTCAGAAGCCCTGTCTGCCCCTCACCTCCAGGGCATGAGGCTGCCAGATGTAGGCAAAGCACATTTCTGGGTTTCACTTGCTGGGTTTTCTGAATCATTTTCTTTTAGGGGTGGAATTAAAGGAAGTAGGAGAGAGCATAGAAAATGTCATTTCTGGTTTCAATCAGACTTTGTTTTCTGTACAATGACAATTGAAACTCCCTTTAGTTGCTTTCTGTTTGGCAACATTTAATACGGATTACACACAAGGAAAGTATTTTGGAAGTAAGATCTCTTCAGTTCATTCATTTAAAAAAATCACTCCTACTAAAAAACTAATGCTAGCCCATCAAACATCAACCATAGTACACCATACAAAGGCAAACTTCATTAGCAATTAGTGGATTTCTTAACAGGATTTATGTCAGAGCTTTTTATTTCTTTTCCAAATAATTATAATTATAGTTTACAAATCCCAAATTAACCACACATATTATGAACATTTCTTCCATTGATATGTACTTTATTTTTAAATACATTTTATTGATTATGCTATTACAGCTGTCCCGATTTTTCCCCTTTGCTCCTCTCCAACCTTCACCCCCATTTTCTCCAGCAATCCTCCACCTTAGTTCATGTCCATGGGTCATGCATGTAAGTTTTTTTGCTACTCCATTTCCTATACTGTTCTTAACATCCCCCTGTCTATTCTGTATCTACCAATTTGTGCTTCTCAATCCCTACATCTTTTCCCCCAACTTCCCCTTCCCCCTCCTAACTGCTAACCATCCCAATGATCTCCATATCTATGATTCAGTTTCTGTTTTGCTTGTTTGCTTAGTTTGTCTTTTTAGATTTGGTTGTTGATAGTTGTGAATTTATTGCCATTTTAATGTTCATAGTTTTGATCTTCTTTTTCTTAAATAAGTCCCCTTCCATTTCATCTAATAATGACTTGGTGATGACGAACTCCTTTAGCTTTACCTTTTCTAGGACCACTTTATCTGCCCTTTAATTCTAAATGATAGTTTTGCTGGATAGAGTAATCTAGGTTGTAGGTCCTTGTTTTCATCGCTTTGAATACTTATTGCCAGTCCCTTCTTGCCTGCAGAGTTTCTTTTGAGAAATCACTTGACAGTGTTATGGGAACTCCTTTGTAGGTAACCATCTGCTTTTCTTTTGCTGCTTTTAATATTCTCTCTTTATCTTTAACCTCTGGCATTTTAATTATGTTGTGTCTTGGTGTGGTCCTCTTTGGGTCCAATTTGTTTGGGACTCTCTCTGCTTCCTGAACTTGTATGTCTATTTCCTTCACCAAATTAGGGAAGTTTTCTTTCATTATTTCTTCAAATACATTTTCAATTATTTGCTCTTTCTCTTCCCCTTTAGGCACCCCAATGATCTGAATATTGGTATGTTTGAAGCTGTCCCAGAGGTTCCTTAGCCTATCCTTGATTTTTTTTGGATGTTTTCTTCTTTTTTTGCTGTTCTGACTGATTGTTTTTTTCTTCCTTATGTTCCAAATCGTTGATTTGATTCTCAGCTTCATTCACCCTACAGGGAATGAAGGGAAACACCCTGTTGTTTCCCTGTAGATTGTTCTTTATTTCCATTAGTGTATGCTTTGTTTCTAATTGGATATATTTTATGTCGTTGAGGTCCCCGCTAAGTTACTTGAGCATTCTTATAACCAGTGTTTTGAATTCTGCATCTGACAGATTGCTTATCTCCATTTTGTTTAGTGCTTTTTCTGGAGTTTTATTCTGTTCTTTAATTTGAGCCATATTTCTTTGTCTCCTCATTTTGGCAGCCTCCCTGTGTTGGTTTCTACTTCTTAGGTAAAGCTGCTTTGACTCCCTATCTTAGTAACGTGACCTATTATAGAAAAGTGTACTTGTAGGTTGGATGAGGCAGAGCCTTAGGTAATCGCCAGGGTGGGGTAACCCATGTGAACCAAGTCGATGGAGTTTCAGATGTGGTGGTCCCACTCTGTAGATTTGTGTGGGGGAGGACTCAGAAAGCGTAAAATGCTGCTGCCTGGTCTCTAGAGTTTTGTTTAGGAGGTAGATGTTCCCCGGCACTCACCCTGATGCCCGATACTTCTGTTCCTCCCCTGTGCCTCTGGTGCCCTTCTAACTGCTGCTCCAGTGCTGGAACCCAGAGAGAGTGAGTCTGCATAAGTCTTAAGTTTGTTCTGGGCCTTTTAAGAAGAGACTCCTTAGACCCCAGTTTCTTCCACAACCCCAAACCCCAGTAGATTTTACAGCCAGAAGTTATGGAAACTTATCTTCCTGGCACTTGGGCCCTAGGCTGGGTGGTCTGGTGTGAGGCTAAGATCCCTTGCTCCTGAGGTATTCCTCCCAATTTTTATCTAGCACGCATGGGTGTGGGACCACCTATTCCATATCCCTATATCTCTGTGTGTCTCTGCCCTTCCTACCCATCTGAATGTATGTGACTTCCTTAATCCCTTGGTTGTCACACTTCCACACAGCTTGATTTTTCTGATGATTCTGGGCAATAGTTGATTTATACTTTAGTTGTAATTTTTGCTGTGGTTGTGCAAGGAGGCAAACTGTGTTTACTTACACCATCTTGACTGCAAGTGTCATTGATATATACTTTATACAAATGTATTCTTAACAGTTTTGTTAACATATAATTCACATGCTATAGAATTTACCTATTTAAAGTATAAAATTCAGTGTTTTTTAGCATATAGAGAGTTGTGCAACCATTACCATGATCAATTTGAGAACACTTTCATTATCCCAAAAAGAAACCTGTACATATTAGCAGTCACTTACCATCTCCATCCCACCCCTACTGAAGCCCTAGGGATCTATTAACTTACATTCTGTCTCTATAGACTGGCCAATTCTGGATATTTCATATAAATTTAATTATTATACAACCTATGGATTTTTATGACTGATTTTTTTCACTTAGCATAATAGTTTTAGGGCTCACTTATGTTATAGTATGTGTCAATACTTCATTCCTTTTTATTGCCAAATAATATTCTATTATATGGATATACTGCATTTTATTTATCAATTTGTCAGTTGATGGATATTTGTATGCTTTCCACTTTTTATATATTTATGAATAACACTGCTGTGAACATATGTGCAAGTACCTACCTAGGAGTGGAATTGCTGGGTCATATGACAGCCCTATGTTTAATCTTTTGTGGAACTGCTATGCTAGTTCCCAAATGTAGCTGCACTATTTTAAATTCCTTCCAGCAGTGTATGAGGGTTCTAATTTCTCCACATCCCTGTTAGCATTTGTTCTGATCTGTCTTTTTGTGTTTAACCATCCTAGTGGACATAAAATGTTATCTCACTATGGTATTGATTTGCATTTCCTTAATGGTTCATGATGTCAAGCATGTTTTTGTATGTTTATTGGCTAGCCTTACACCTGCTTTGGGGAAATGTCTATTCAGATTCCTAGTCCATGTTTTAATGATATTAATTTTCTTTTTCTTTTTTGAGTTTATATGAGTTCCTTATGTTTGATAAATATTTACTCTTATTTTGTAGATTGTCTTTTCACTGCTTTGATGGTGTCTCTTGAAGCACAAAAGTTCATAATTTTGATAAAGTCCCATTTGTCCATTTTTTTCTTTTGTTGCTTGTGCTTTTAGTCTCAAATCTATGAAGGCTTTGCCTAAATCAAGGTCAAAATATTTATTCCTACATATTCTTTTAAGAGCTTTAGAGTTTTAGCTTTTCAAGTTCAGCCTGTGATGCATTTTGTGTACGGTGTGAGGAAGGAGTACAACTTCCTCACACCAGTCCACTAAAGTAGACGCTCCATAAGTGTAGGGACATTAACTGTCATGTTCATTTTGTGTCCCCAGTGCCTGGCACAGGAAATGTTCAATAACTGTTTTTAATAAATGACTAAATGAAGAAGTAAGTAAATGATAAATAAAACATAGTCATAGATATTTGTTCCTCATTTTTTGTAATAAATACATAAAGTTGAGTTTACGTAGAATTTTAAAAAATTAAATGGAATCACCTATTTGGTAGTGAATGTAGAGAAGTGTTTTAGAATACCTGTAGTAAAGATATCCCTAAGAAGTCTTTAAAGATTAAATTGTGAGAGAAAAACTAAGCTATGTTCTTTATGCCCTAGGGCTAGGCTGTCCAATATGGTAGACACTATCCAACTGCAGCTATTGAACATTTCAAATGTGACTAGTTCAAATGACTGTATTGTGGAAGATTTTTAAAAACTTTGTATGTAAAATATATTATTAATATTTTATATTTATTACATGTTGAAATAACAGTTACATATATATTGAGTTAAATAAAATATTTTCTTTAAATTAATTTCACCTGTTTCTTTTTACTTCTTTAAATGTAGCTACTAAAAATTTTTTTAAACATATGTGGCTGGCATTATATTTCTAACAAATAGCTCTTCTCCAAGGTAACAAACAATTTAAAAGAAGTTCTATTGTAATTTTTTTAACAATCAAATCTCTGCCTATTAATTTACTTTTGAGGTGGAGGCCAAATAGGAGGGTGGAACTAACACTGATTTAGAAATAAGACAGGGTGGGTTTTATTCTTGCTGTGCCATAGACTGTCAGTGTGACCAAGAGCAAGTCTCTTAACTTCTCTGGACAGAAAGCGCCTCATCTGCTCAGTGAGGGGGTTTGAAATAAATGAGTTCTAAAGGCCCTCAGTACCAATGATTCATTCTTATCTTGTCTTACCTAATTTCTTTATCAGATTGGCTGAAAGCAGGTGTAGCTACATAGCATGGATGGAGATCATCTTCCTTCAGAGAATCAAAAGCTTTATGCCATACTCAGGTGCCTAAATATGAGGACAATATCTTGCCAAACAGCACCTCTGGCAAAGTTGAAAAACAGGCAGAACATGTCTTTGTTACTTTTCCAGCACCCTTTCTGTCTTCCTTCCTCTGTTTTAAACTAAAAGGGAGGCTTTTTTTCTCCTTTTCAAGGTACTGTTGACCCTTGAACAACAGGGGTTTGAACTGCATGGGTTCATTTATACACAGATTCTTTTTTCAAAAAAGTATTGTAAATATATTTTCTCTTCTGATTTTCCTAATAACATTTTCTTTTTTCTAGCTTACTTTATTATAAGAATACAGAATATAATATATATAACATGAAAATATATGTTTTTTTAATGAATTCAGCTTTATTCATTCCACTTGGGCTAGTCACTTTTTAAATGATTTTTATTGATTGATTGATTAAGAGAGAAACATTGATTTGCTGTTCCACTTAATGATGCATTCAGTGGTTGCTTCTTGTATGTGCCCTGACTGGGGATCGAACCTGTCACCTTGGCATACCAGAAACAACACTCCGATTAACTGAACTACCCAGATAGGGCCAAATATGTGTTAATCAACTGTTTATGCTATCAGTAAGGCTTTCACTCAGCAGCAGGCAATTAGTAGCTAGGTTTTGGGGGAAGTCAAAAGTTATATGTGCATTTCAACCATACAGTGTTTGAAGGTCAACTGTACTTATGACTTCTACTTTTCTGTGCACTATACCATTTTTGGACCTTTGCTTTCTTCTGAAAACTTACCAGTCCTGGTTTCTACCCCTTCAAACTCTTCTGGTTGGTTCATTAATTAACTATGCAAATAATATAGTTATGCCAGATGAAACATTATATATGCATTGTCTTGTTTCTTAGCTCACATAAATGCTGAGAGATAGTTATCTCTATCATCCAAGAGATGGGAAGCCTGAGGTACAGACAAATCTTATGGGACTTTGTCATAAGACACAGAGAGATTAAGTACCTTGCCTAAAGCCACACATTTAGAAAGTGATTGAGCTAGGCTTTGACCCCAGGCCATCATACTCCAGAGCCATTGGGTGGCTGGCTAATTGTTATGGTGCATAAAATCACAATGAAGTGAAATTGGGGCCTGTTACTATTCTAATTTTAAAAATGCACTTTAATAGTGACCTCAGCCAAAAGTTGTAACTGTTTCTGGATACCATGACATGGCTGATATAAGGCAGGGAAACTATTTTCAAATCAGATGTCATTGCTCTCCCTTTCCCAAAGCCTACTACTTCATTTTACATTGTGTCATGGCTAAACCTGAACAGGCACAGAGTAGGTGCTCAAGAAATGCTGGTTTTTCTTTTCCTGTTTCCCTGGGCTCCAGACAGATATCCTACCATAATCGGTGTGTAACTTTAGCAATGGTCTATCAACTCCCTAATAGTATAATAATAACAGCTACCTCATAAGTCTACTGCTAGACATTCAGCTGAGCAATTCACATACATTGTCTCATAAATTCATGTCAATTTTACCACATGCCTAAGAAGTCAATCCTTAAACACATAGTCAAATCAAATGTTAAAACATCTGGAAAGTTGATCCTTTTTACATAAATCAGATCATGATACTACTCCTCTGCTTAAACCCTCCAGTGGTTTCCAAACTATTTAGAGTAAAATCTAAAGGCTTTGCATGGAGTATTGTTCTGGCCAACTTGATTTTTTTACTGTTCCTTAAATAGGCATTCAAAATATAGCTCCCACCTTATGGTCATTGAATGTACTGTTCCTCCCACCTAGAATCTTCTTCTTTTTCTAAATCATCACCCAAGGATATTCTTATTGATTTTAGAGAGAGGTGAAGTGACTCGGGGAGAAACATTAATGTAAGAGAGAAACACTGGTGAGTTTTCTCCCATATGTGCCCCAACTGGATAACTTGAAACATAGGGTACATGCCCTGACCAGGAATCAAATTCTCAACCTTTTGATGTACAAGGTGATGTTCAAACAACTGAGTCACACTGGCAGAGGTCATGCCTTTTCCTTTACACCAAAAGTTTGGTTAGTCCATTCCCTGTCAGGGCAAACACCTAGGTTGCAGACTCACTCCCAGTTGGGGAATGTATGGGAGGCAACCAATCAGTGTTTCGCTCTCTCTCTCTCAAATCAATACATGTATTTTTTAAAAGGCACAGGAGAATACTCTTGTCTGTGACATAGGGTAGTCATTATAAATGCCTGGGCATGAGGTTCATCTAGAAGATCATAATCTAGGTATCTTCTTGAAATGCTTACTGGTTCTTTTTATTTAGTACAAGGTAACATAATCCTTAAAATATCCAATATCTTGGTCAACTGTGAGGTGGTTGGGAAATTGAAGGCTGGATATTATCCTTTTTCATTCTTTTCAGTTTATAGTAAATAGAAAATGAAATACAATGTCCAAAATACATAAACCAGACAGCACAAGTGTTAGAAACCCCTTTAGGGAGCATCTGGTCTATTGCATTTTTCATATTAGAAATGCAGGTCCCTGGGAGATTAATTTCTACATATATAATCATTGTATTTGACATTTGCTTTCAAATTTAGCATGGAGATGTGCCAAATGAACCAAAAGTCAAGAATATAAAGCCAAAAAATTCCATATGTTTCTCAGGAACTCATAGAATCATGACATCAGTTTTTTTCTCAAGTCTCTAAAATCTGAGTCTCACTAAAAATGATCTCACGCCTCAACAGGGAATAAATCTGTGGGACTGTTAACCTCACAGTGGCCAAATATTGGTACTTTTTGTGTGTCCTGGACCATATTTGATTCTATCTGCTAATATTTGTTAAGCTGACCATGCACTACACATATATAGTCTTGGTCTTTAACCATGCAAGAACTCAAGTCCAAGGATGGTCTATGTGACTGCAGTGAGATCCTCTGCACAGAAACTTATTAGCTTAGATGATCAGAGACAAGTCTAAACAATTGCTTTTCTTCTTCTTTTTCCTATTGCATTGTTGTTCTATTCCCCACTGTTCCTTTGTTTCTTCCTCCCAGATAGCAATATATGAAGCAAAACAAAAAAAAATTGGATTCACTGGCCAGGTGAGCATCCAAGGTTGCAAGTTCAATGCCCAGCCAGGGCACATACTTAGGTTGCAGGTTTGATCCTCGGTCAGGGTGTGGATGGGAGGTAACCAATCGATGTTTCTCTCTCTTCCTCTCCCCCTTCTCTCTTTCTCTCCCCCTTTTTCTCTCTAAAATCAATACACATATCCTCAGGTGAGGAATAAATAAAATAATTTAAATATCTGGATAGAATGGTTAAGTATTGTCAATGATACATCCTAATTCTAAACATTGGCAACACTCCCATATGTGGTACTTAAAGGTCTATTAATTGAGAACACAAGGTCATTTGTGAGAAATTTGGAAACTTAGATTTATAATCCATCAGAACCTTCTTCACATTTTCCCAGAGACCATACTGAGAAAGAATCTTAGTATAGATAGTCAAGTCCACGGTAGGAGAATTTTTGGAATTGAGATCCTGAAAGTAAACTGCATCAGAATGTCACCTTGAGATTGAAATCATGGTGAGGGAGAAACAAGGTTAAGGCCACAGTACACATATTATGGAAAAGCTCCTGAAGCTTTGGAACCTGGCTACCTGGGTTAGAATCCTGTCTCTGTTACTCAAGGCAAGCAGGTCACTGAAACTTCAGGGCCTCCTCTATAAAAATGGACATAAAGATCGTTTTTCTGTAGGAAGGTGATGAGGATCTTATAAGATGGGCTTGCAAAGGTCTTAGCACAGAGCCAAGGACATAGTGTGTCCTCACTCAGAATAAGACGCTCTCGTTTGATGGCTTCCAGTGCAATGCCATGGTAACCAGACCTAAAGGAGTCAAAAAAAAAAGTGGGCCCCCTGTGCTGAATCATCAACATTCACAGGGGCTCTGCTGGTAACCTCATGATAAGCTGTAATGGAACCCAGGCTGGGACAAGGCACAGCCTGTGCACTGCTCCTAGGCTAGGGAAGGTAGGACCATGGATGTCAGGGTTCAAAGACATTTCTATGAGCTACCCTTACCCAGGTCAACCCCTCCTTCATCCCAGCATGTTGTCCAAGTAAAATCTGGTGAAAATGAGGAGTCTGGACCACCAAAGGAAAAGGAGGAGTGGAGGCCACAGGGGGGCAACCTGAAGTCTAGGGAGGGGGCAGTGTGGGGTCAGGGAAGTAATTCCCATATCCATTGCCCTCCTGTTGGAGGTAGGAAAGGAAAACGAAGTTAAAGCTGATTCCTATGACAGGAAAGGGAACTCTCCAAGCCAGGGCCCAGGGGAAATCAGCTTAGGAAATTATGCAGGGCTTAATTTGTTAAACTGTTAGAAAAATAGAGATGCTGGGATAGGAGTTCCAGGTACCTTGGGAGGGGATACAGTGGGAGGCACATCCTCTGCAGGGAGAGATTCAAACAAGCACACTTCTTCTGTTGTCTGTTTTTCAGTGGAAAGGAAAAACACACACACCCTCTCCTCCATAATAAGAGGTTTGGTCTGTGCCTCTCTTTGACTTCCTCACAAACAACCACAGGGAGCATACAGACTCCTCAGATTACTCTTGACCTTGGGAGTTGACCCTAGAAATGCATTCTCCTTTAAGATCTGAAAACAACAAAACAAAATCAAATCCACAGTTTCTTGTGAAAGATGGTTTATTTCTGCAGGAGCCCCTGTTTTCCTCTCTCTAATCTATTGCCATTCCATAGTTAAGATAACTTTAATAAACAAACACACACCACACACACATCAGATCATCCCTCTTTTAATTAAAACCTTTCACAGCTTCCCACTATCACAGGATTACAATACAAACAGCAAACTGTGGACAATAATGTCTCACATGAGCCATCCCTGCCCACATCTCTGATCTTACTCCACACAATTCTCTGGTTGTTCATTACGTTCTAGGTACCCTGGCCTTGTTCTTCTTCCAGGCTTGTACCCACTTAGAGTCTTTGCATCAACTGTTCTCTGTTTGAAATGATCTTCCCCCTGATTTCCACACGACTGACTCCTTCTTGTATGTCCCACTCAAATGTCACTGTCTCAAACAGACCTTCCTGATCCACCCAATCTGAAGTAGCCTCTCCATGGCTTGTCAGCACTTAACCACTTTCTGGTATTTTTCTGGTGGGCTTGGCAATTGATTGTTGTTTGTCACTTCTACAGGGACATAAGCTTCACAATCACAAGGCCTTAGCTGTCCTGTTCACCACTGGGCCCACATAGTCTAAAGTCTTGCCTAACACATAGCAGAGCTCAATAGCTATTTGGAGAAGCTCATAGCTCCCTACTTTTTCCCCCACTGCCATTTTTGATGAGTTGGTCACCCACTTTGAGGAACCTTAATTACTCCTTGCTTCCCCTTTATACCACTGAGATACCAGCAGGGCCATATTTTGCCCTTCATCATTATAATCTGGGGCTTCCACTCACATATCTACAGCTTGGTCCTACTCTTTCTCTCCAGGCCTCCATATCTTCGAAGCTTCTTTTACTCCACCTCCAGTAAAGTAGGCAATCCAATTGCTAGCCCTTTCCCAATCTCCAAACCCATTAGCTTCCTTTCAACTAGACTCCCTGTACAGATTTTTGGTATCATGGCTAAGAGCATAAGGTTGCTATCACACCATTGACTAGAGCTTAAGGGTTAGTTTGTGGGGTTTTTTTTTCCCTGAGGATTAAATGACATCAGCACCATACCTGACACATTACAAACACTCAAACAATGTTATCCAGTCTCATTACTATCACTATCATAATTAAAGTTACTTCTTTGCCTCTGCCTCCTGCCTTTTTCTTCTTACCCTCCCTTTTCACTCCTATTTGATTAGTTTTACTCTCCTTGGTTCATTTACATGAGGTGAATTTGGAAGCTTGGCAGGTCTTGCCGAGGGTAGTACAGAGTTCTGACTGGATAGAACCAGGTCAGTGCAAGTTGGAGAGGAGCAGAGAGCTTTGCAGGCAGCCTGGGAACCTTGCACAACTGCCTGTAAGCTTTGGGCTCTGACTGCTGTCTACCGGTGAACATCTAAAGCTATCGAGGGCAAGTGACAGAGGTCCCCTGAGCTGGGTGGGTTTGAGTGGTACGCACCTGTGTTTTTACTTAGTAGATGCTTAAGACCCCAGATTTTTATTTGGGGGGTCATCAACTCAGGGTTTACTATCTCATCCCTTCTATGTTTTAGTCTTTCTCATTCAAGGTCTCAGGCATCCAGAGAGGCAATCCCTGGAAAGGATCATGAGTAAGTCTTGGCCTTGTTCCCTGTGTGGAAGAGGGGCAGTGTGAGCGTAAACAGAGGAAGCTGCCCAGGTCCTCTGACTATGGTTCTGTGACCCAGGCAAACATGAAATTATAAGACCCTTTCTTTGCCTCTCCTCAGATATATCTCAGGTCCCAGTTAGGGGGAATTTTTATCTGAAGAAATCCAATTTATTTCAGGATGATTGATGTCAATCACATACCAGATTCTCAAATATTTGCCGGAAAAATTTATGAGTGACTGAGCAAAGGAACTCAGAAATGGATATGACTAGAGCCCCTACTGCTATGAGAGATGGGCAAGTCTGGAATAACCAGGGTAATTTTATAAGGTCACTGTGTCAGACACTCTACTAGATGCTGGGGATACAGGAATGAGCAAGGCAGGCCCTGCCCCTGCTCTCCTGGAGCTCAGCGTCAGTGTACAGGTGAGGATGAGGCAGTACAATAGCTCCTACAGCCAGAGGGAGAGCACAGGGTGATTGATCTGGAAGCACATGGGAGGGGACACTTAACCCAGATCTGAGACACCAGGCTTGGAGAGGATTTCATGTAAGAAGACATGATACCCCGGGTGAGGCTTGAGGGGTGAATGAGTCAGCCAGGTGTCAGGAAGAGAGGCAACATTAAGGCTTTCAGGCAAAGCCAGGAGCATGTGCAAAAGATAAAAGACAGTAGAGGGCATGGTGCTCTGCAGGAACTGAAGAGCGATGGGGAGGGCTCCACTGCCAGAGGTCCTGATTTAATTGGCATTGGATGGAGTCCAGCCTTGAGTATACTTTAAAAGCTTCCCAGGTGACTTTAATGTGTAGCCAGGGGTGAAAGCCACTGGACCAGAATATGGGATGAAAGGAAGGGAGGGGTGAGCTCATGGAGATCATGCAGGGCCTGGAAGATGGTGTCAAGGAACTTGAGTTTTCTTCTCTGAGCACTGGGAAGCTATTTAAACATTTAAGCAAGAGAACAAGTGGCATGTTCAGACTTGCAGACTTCAGAACATCTCTGTCTTGGAACAGGGGATGGGAACAAAAGTAAGAAAACCAGTTGGGAGGCAATAATTCAGGCAAAAAGATAATCACAGCCTGAATTAGGCAAGTGGCAGCAGGAATGGAGAGAAGTAGATGAATTTAGTAGATATTTAGAAAGTAGAACTGCTAGGGCTTAAAGAAAGATTGGGGGTGGGGAGGAGGTGTCAAGGACCATCCCTTTTAGAATTTTAGACAGTTGGGTGGGTGGAGTGCCATCGACCCTCCCCAGGAGCAGAAGCACCAAGAGAGGGGCAACTGGTTTGTGGATTCATGGGCGAGGATCCTGGCACCTGTTGAGTTGGAGGTGCCAGTGGGATATGTAGGTGAGATGAGCCATAAACAAATGGTAGCTTAAACCTAATGTGCAACATCTAGGTTGAAAGTGGAGATTTAGAAGTCATCAGAAAAGAGTAGGCATGAATGAGTACCACAGGGGAGAGAGTGTGGAGTGTAAAGAGGAAAACTTACAGAATTTTGAAAGTTCTTCTCTTCCTCCAGGTAGGCAGCCCCAAATCCATTAAGGATAATTAGACTAAGTGGTGATGTGATGGACCTCGCTAGTCAAATATGCGAGCTGGCTCGCCCTAGTCAACACGAACTCTTAGTACAGACCTACATTCAGCCTGTTGCTGTCAGTGCCACTGAAGCGTACTGATCTGCAATGAGAAGGGGCCTAGCAGCTGTGCCTTGCACCTATGGAGTTTGGCTGCAGGAAGCAGTTCCAAATTCCAGGCTCTGCTCAGAGGTTTCTAAATCCAGTGGTAGTCACGGTACGTGTTAGACATCCTGAGGTATTTTAAAGAAAGTAAGTCTGAATCATCTGAGAAGGAGAACATTCGACGACCAACTCGAATACTCCTAATTCTTTGGAAGAATTTGCTGTGGAGAGGAAAGGGATGAATAGGTAGCTAGAAATGCTTTTATTCTAGGCTCTGGGCAATTATGATTTTATTTTAGGGTCTCAGTCTACATGGATCTAAGTCGTTCTGTTATGCACTCAGATTTTAGAATCAACCTTTGTCGTATTAAAAATAATAACAACAAAGCACTTTGACATTAGCAGTTTACTCCCAGCAACGAGCTTATAAAGCACATAAGGCAAATATTAGCCCCATTCTAAAGATGAGAAAACTGAAACTGTATGGAGCTAATTAGCTCACCCAAGTTGCAGAAAGTATAAGTGGGCCTGAGGGACTAATGCAGTTTCTCACTCTAAATCTACTCCAACCTCCCAAATCTCTCCAATGTTCCAGCTCTTTCAAAGGGGGCTTTTGAACCCACTCCAGAGAAGAGGGGGTGGGAACAGGATTTGGAAAAAAGCTTACTAGATGCCTCCGTGATTACTGTGTTTGTGATTTTTTCCTTGGTTCTTAATCTCATCCAAGCAAAAACTGCCTGTGCCCAATACCAAAAAGTGTAAAGAAAGTTGTCACGAGTGAGCAGAGGAGTCAGGGAACCCAACTCCAGGCGTATTATAGACCCTTAGGACTGGAAGGGACCAATGAGTCATCTACTTTAACTCAAAAATACAGATGGGAGAAAGTGAGGGCATGAGGGGAATGTAACTTGTGCGTGCTTACCTGGCCACCTGTGGCAGAGAGGAGACCAGATCCTAGCCTGCTGATGTACACCCAAATGACAGTGTAAGATGACCTTAGACTCAGAGCACTGAAATAAACGAACAAAACCAAGAATATCTGGGAATAAAGCACTGGCCTAAACAAAACCATATATACTCTGCTCCATATTCCCTCTTTTTTCTTTCTTTCTCTTTCTTTTTTCCTTTCTCTTTCTTTTTTCTTTCTCTTTCTCTCTCTCTATCTTTCTTTCATTTTAAAAAAGATTTTATTTATTTATTTTTAGAGAGAGGAAAAGGGAAGGAGAAAGAGAGGGAGAGAAACATCAATTGGTTGCCTCTCCCACACCCCCAACCAGGGACCTGGCTGGCAACCCAGGCACATGCCCTGACAGGGAATTGAACCGGTGACCTTTCAATTTTTGGTACAATGCCCAACTCACTGAGCCACCTCAGTCAGGGCTCCCCTTTTCTTATAGATACATTTTTCATAGGACCTGATTGAGACAGTTAATTAGGAAAATTATTACTCTCTCTTGTCTTTCACTAAAGTCGTGGGAGGTGGGAGGTGGAAGTGCCTAGAAGGTAAAGTGGACAGAACTGGGAAATTGCTTCGTAAGATGCAGGTTGGTGACAATGGGGCTGTTGGTTTTACCAGCTTATTATTCAGTAGTCACTAGAATTAACTGTAATAATAGCTTGCATTTGTATAGTATATTCTAATTTACAAAAGGCTTTAATGACATTATCTCATTTGATCCTGCTGACAACCCTGTATAGTAGACAAGGCAGGTACAATTATCCCATTTTATGGATAAGAAAACTGAGAGTCGAAGAAGTAAAATGACTTGACCAAGCACATTCAGTTATTCGAACCTGGACTAGAACCCAGGTGTTCTTAGAAAACTGCAAAGGTCACACAGCTACATAGGACTTGAATCCTGGTGAAGCCTCCAGCACTTATGCTTTTAACCACCATGTTCTACTATTTGTTCAACAGGCATTTGTTGAGAGAGGGTGTCTTGTTTTCTTAGTTCCCTGCTCATTGTAAGTATAACCCACGTGCTGTTGCTGAGTCAGGTACTCATTAGCGAAGGCATGCTTGGTAAAGGCTTCCACAGCCCTCTCCATACATCAGTAAACACACACCTGTGGCCTAATTCCAGAGTCCCCATAAGCACTAATTGCAGGGAAGATGAACCAAAAGGAACCTGACACGTCGTCTGAGGACAACCTCAGTCTTCAGGCCTTGGGCTTGTGGGAAACTTGGTGTGCTGCCTTTCCAGCTTGGCTCTAACTGGAGGAGAGGAAGCCAGATAAAAACTCTTTTCCCTAGAAGGCTTCTGTCTTCCCCTTTCAGCATTTTTTTCCCTTAAAAACTAGTAGCAGCCCTGGCTGGTGTAGCTCAGTGGATTGAGTGCAGGCCTGCGAACCAAGGGATCACGGTTCGATCCCCAGTCAGGGCACATGCCTGGGTTGCAGGCCAGAGACATGGGAGGCAACCACACATTGGTATTTCTCTCCCTCTCTCCTTCCCTTCCCCTCTAAAGATAAATAAATAAAATCTTAAAAAGAAACAACTAGTAGCAGCTGTTGGCTAGCCCTGACAATTCCCCAATCTTAAGAGAGCATGTCACAAAGCACACAAGGCCGCCTTGGGGGCTGGAGCTTGGGCCAGACGGCTCATCCAGGCAGCTCCATAAATAGCACCTGTGGTACGTGAACGGGAGGTAGGTCAGGAAAACATGCTGACTCTCCTTGGTGATTGTAAACCAGTGAGTCTAAACGATGAGTCTTGGAAAAAAAGATAATTCCTATTATATATGCGTAGGTCTAACACTGAGGAGTTAAAGAAAAAAAATTGGTTTGTGAGTTGTGTAGGGCTTTCTGTTCCTCGTTCCTTCACTCCTCTTTTCTTTCTGTCAGTCCCTGACGAACATGCCTTTTCCATCCTGCCTGTCAGATGATATTGTATAAGAATCCAGACTGAGTTTTTCTAACTATTTATAGAAGGCAGTTGTGCTGCTTGAGCCACTACAGGAATGAATGTTTTGTTTCAGGTTATGTTACACATGAAATACTTACAAAAATGTCCTTGTTCTCAAATGTTCCTACCCTTCTCCTGTCCTATCATATCAAAGAAGCCTCTCAGAGTAAAATCTCCCTCTTTCATGTCCTTTTGTAATTAAACAAATTTTATTATAGAATCAGTTCATGCCAGATACAAGTTTCAAACTGTATACCTAGGAACGTATAGCTGGAAATGTAAAAGTGCCTCTAAATCTGTAGCCTGAGATAGTAACTTTTAACAGTTGTTGCGTTTTTTAGTTTGGAGGCTCCTGCAATGATTCGTGAGAAAGGTAGATTACTGATAGTAGTTGTGTGTGGAGAAGAGGAGATAGATACCAAAAAAAAAGTTTCAAAGCAAAAGCAACAGATGGTAGGAAAAAAGGAAGGTGAAGAAAATTAGCCCATCTTTCAGCCTGAATGATTGGAAGGAAGATATCTCATGGAACAACCCAAGGGACTCAGGCTGAAGAAAAGAACGAGCAAAGTTGTTAGTCTGTTAGGCCTTGGTGGTGCTCTTATTTCAATTATTATCATCATTCTAGGAGCCTACAGTTAGCATAGCAGATGTGCTCTTTACTATTCCCAACTCAGACCACTTAAGCATCTCAAGAGGAATTAAAAGCTGAGAAGGAGAGAGGAGAAAATTCAAATGTAGAAAAGACTGACTCTTCTATTTGAGGAACCTAACATTTTCAGTTATCACCTCCAAGCAGTTGCTCAGAACACTTTAGCTCTGGAACCCACATTTTCTGTAAACACACCCATAATCTTCTCAAGGTTTAAACACTCTCTAATTAGTGCAAAATTAGCCTCAACAAACTATAACTTGAGCCAAACATCCATCTTAAGGCTCAGGTGAAGATGCAGACTGTTTCTAACTTAGAAATGCGAGTTCTGCCAGCCCACTGTGGGGATACATCATCTAATAATTAACAGCAGACCAAGAGTCGAGCTTTTGATCTTGTCACTCTTGCCACTGTTAATGTTGCTGATACTCAATGTTGTGTGTATAACCAGGAAAATTCCCATTTTAGGACCTTGACAAACAGGTCTCACTTGTCTTTCCCTCCTTAATCCAGTATTCTGACAGCATGTGCTATTAAGTAGGCCGTACTAATGTCAGTTTTCATGCATCTTGAATGAGGCCAGTGAGGATAGTCAGCTCTCAGCCCTGCTGACTTACAAGTGGGAGGGTAGTTGTAGCTGACTTGCAGCTTCCGTGTCAGAAGCTCCTCCTTCCTGGGATTGCCCCTCCCATCAGGTTTCCCGTGGAGTGATGATTGCCGCATCTGTACTTCTTTTTCATGATCACAAAAGGAATCTAAGAGTGCAGAGATGATATTGTTGCTGCTACTTCGTTATTTTATTTAATTTTTCATTGTCTTTTTAGTTTTTTAACATTGGTTTAGCTAAAACAAAGCTTTAATTTTCTGAGCATAGTCCCAAGGGGTAGAACAGGTATCAGGGAAAGTTAAAGAAAAAGAAAAGGAGGCAAGTTTTAGCATTTCTAAAGGCACCAAGCCAAGACTGAAAAAGTAGCCTCATGAATACTCTGTTCCTGTCTCTAACAGAAGCCAAGTGGCCAGCCACAGCAGGTGGTCAGCCTCTCTATTACAACAATAAACAACCCATACTCTGCAGTGTACTGTGTTGACAGCAGTTTGCAGGTATTGTGTTCTGAGTACATTTCAGGTAGGCTAAGTTAAGCTATGATATTCAGTAGGTTCAATGTATTAAATGCATTTTTGTCTTATGATATGTTCAGTTTACCACGGGTTTTTTGGGACATTGGAAATCCAAGGAACATCTGTTTGGGCAGTGTGATCTTGTGTTAGGATGTTGTCATCTGAATGGAAAGGCCTGGGGGTAAAGTCAGTTGTGACTTGGGCAACTCAAGCTAGTTGATCATCTAGACAGTTTACTTACCAGATGGCGGAATTAATTAGGTATAGTCAATGAGATTTCCAGGAAGGGTTATCCCCTTTAAAGGCTCATAAATTGAGTTCCAAGTACATGAAGATATGATCAACCACTAAGAGACTTATTTACCAAGCTCATGAGAGACATATATACAGAAACTAAAGAGCCACTTACTCTTGCCATTGAGAAATATGACTAGACAGAAATATAACTAGACAGCAAATTGGATGTCAACCAATCAACTGTGTTATCAATTGTGAGGGAAAAGAACAAGATTTAAACATATCTACAAATCCTGGAAATACATTGTCAAGACTGTAAAGTGAAGGATTTTATCATACTTTTAGTTTTCTAGGAATAGACCCAGCCTCATAGCATGTAAGATTTCACATGTTATGTAAGATTTTAGCATACTCACCTTTTGGAACATGTTTCCAACTTTTGGCTTTAACTAGTTTTCCATAGTAGGTCTGCCTTGATGTGGTTAGTAGATATGCTTGTTTCAGAAGGGGCAAACTTACAGGCTCTCTCTTACATAATTTCCTTAGTTACTGAGGTTATGCCTTATATTTTGTTTCTTACTAATGTTCTCAGAGTTCTGAGTTGAGTCAATTGTGGGAAAAACTGGCAGCTCACTCCTACTGACTAAAGGATATCCAGTTATTAAATGGAAAGCTGTACTCAGTGACCTTTATGGTCCTTCTGAACTCTAGTTTTATGGTTCTATGAATCTATTAATAGGGGAATAAAGCAAGGGGTATGAAAAGTTGGATAGTTGAGGCAGAGGAATAAGGAAAGGACTGATTTTAATTAACTAAAAAAATGTTTTTCCTGAGTACAGAGATATGAAATTATGTGTGTTCAATTTTCTCTACTTTCATTTTCATAAGCAAATACCACTTTTGGCAGCTATAAATCCAAGGAGGCTCTCCTGTGAGACAAACTAGGCGGCTGCTCAGAATTGTGCCTGTGCAGTGACCTCCTCTATGTAACAGCCCATGTGCCTTGCACTGGATTACCATAAACACTTTCTGATCCCAGGAAGAAACTGGTTTGGTCTCAGTTTTGTTCAGCTAAGTAGCTTGCTCTGTCTAGTCGTTCATTTGTTCAAACAACTTTTACTGAGCACTAAGCCAGATGCTGGCATAGAAACATACTGATAAGTAAATATTATCCATTCACAGTCTAAGAAAGTAGAAAAATATAGAAGCAATGGTATTAAAACAAAGTTTTGCATTTTGTGAAAGGAACTTGCAAAATGTTGGTAGATTCGAAGGACGGAGGAAGGCCTCTAAGCACTCCTTAGTTGTTCTCACTAATTTTGATATGATGAATTTTCATTTATTTTGATGTACTTTTTAAATTTTTCTTGAGACTTCCTTTTTAACCCAGGGATTATTTAGATGGCTTTTGTTTTGTTACTGACTGCTTAAAGATTTTTCTGTAATGTTTCTGTTATTCTAATTAGATTTCATTGTGATTGGAGAAGGCACTCTGTATGATTTAAATTCTTTTAATTTTGTTGAGGTTTGTTCTATGGCCCAGGATTGGACTATCTTGGTATATAATCCATGGGTACTTAAAAAATATGTGTATCCTATTGTTGAGGGGTAGAACATTCTATAGGTGTTGTAGATTAGATACTGTTGGCTGATGATGTTGCTGAGTTCTATACTCTTGATATTTTTTTGTTGTTCTATCAATTGTTGAGGGAGAGCTATTAAAGTCTTCAACTATAATTTTGAATTTGCCCATTTCTCCTTTCAGTTTTTGCTTCACGTATTTTGTATCTCTATTGTTTGGTACATACATATTTAGGATTGCTATATTCTTGGTGTAAGATCATTATATATTGGGACTTCCACCAAGATGGAGGTGTAGGTGGAAGCACTGCACCTTCTCGCACAACCAAGTTTAAAAACAATAAAGTTTTAGCAACAAAAACACAGCCAAACCACAGAAAATTGAACTACATGGAAGTCTGACAACAACGAACCCTTCAGCCAAACCAGTAAGAGGGGCAGAGCCAGCAGCAGAGTGGGGTTGGGCAGGAAAGATCCACCAGACCTACCCGGGTACACAACCCAGGTGTGCCAGCAGCTGTGGGCAGATCCCAGGTGTGGAGAAGTGGGCAGACCCACTGAGGGTGCAAGGCAGTGGACCCACTAATGGCTGACCGCAGTCCCACATTCCCGAGCAGATAAACCGGTGAAGGAGCAAGCAGTGAGACCGACCTCGCAGGCCCCAGTGGTGGGAAGTGGCAGGGGGGACTGCTATTGTCCCTCTCTGACCCCGCCCCCACATACAGGGTCACAAACCAGCGACCTGAGTGGCCCCGCCCCGGTGAACATCTAAGGCTCCGCTCCTCTTACATAACAGGCACGAACAGATCAAAACATGGCTCAAGAACAACTAAGAGCCCCAGAACCGATAA
Source organism: Artibeus jamaicensis (assembly GCF_021234435.1). NCBI lineage: Eukaryota > Metazoa > Chordata > Mammalia > Chiroptera > Phyllostomidae > Artibeus > Artibeus jamaicensis. The sequence continues at coordinate 15,965,100 of NW_026522025.1, read as the reverse complement.
ATCTAAGCAATGAAGAAATAGCCAAACTTTCAGATGCACAGTTCAAAACACTGGTGATCAGGATGCTCACAGAACTGGTTGATTCTGGTCGCAATTTAGATGAAAAAATGAAGGCTAAACTAATTGAAATGAAGGCGAATGCATAGGAAACCAATAGTAATGGGAAGAAAACTGGGACTCAAATCAAAGGAGTGGACCAGAAGGAGGAAAAAATGACCAAACAGAAAAGGATGAAGAAATAAGAGTTCAAAAAAAATGAGGAGAGGCTTAGGAACCTTCAGGACATCTTTAAACGTTCCAACATCTGAATTATAGGGGTACCAGAAGGGGAAGAGGAACAGCCACGAGTGGAAAACTTCTTTGAACAAATTATAAAGGAGAACTTCCCCAATCTGGCAAAGGAAATAGACTTCCAGGAAATCCAGGAAGCTCAGAGAGTCCCAAAGAAGTTGGACCCAAGAAGGAACACACCAAGGTACATCATCATTACATTAGCCAAGATTAAAATCAAGGAGAGAATTCTAGAAGCAGCAAGAGATAAGGGGACAGTCACCTACAAAGGAGTTCCCATTAGACTGTCAGCTGATTTCTCAAAAGAGACCTTGCAGGCAAGAAGGGGCTGGAAAGAAGTATTCCAAGTCCTGAAATCCAAAGACCTACATCCAAGATTACTCTATCCAGCAAAGCTCTCATTTAGAATGGAAGGGCAGATAAGGTGCTTCTCAGATAAGATCAAATTCAAGGAGTTCATCATCACCAAGCCCTTATTATATGAAATGTTAAAGGGACTTACCTAAGAAAAAGAAGATAAAAAATATGAACAGTGAAATGACAGCAAACTCACAGTTATTAACAACCACACCTAAAACAAAAGCAAACTAAGAGGACAGCTAGATCAGGAGTGAACCATAGAAATGGAGATCACATAGAGGGTTAGCAACAGGGGAGTGGGAGAAGGAGAAGGGAGGAGAAGGTATAGAAAATAAGTAGCATAGATGGTAGGTAGAAAATAGATAGGGGGAGGGTAAGAATAGTATGGGAAATATAGAATCTGAAGAACTTGAGACACGTGGTCATAAACTAAAGGGAGGAATGGTAGGGGAGGGGGTGTTGCAGGGTGGAGGGGAATGAAGGGGGAAATAGAACAACTGTAATGGTATAATTAATAAAATATATATTTTTTAAAAGTTCATTATATATTGTCTCTCTCTGTCCTTGGTAGTTTTCTTTCTACTTGAGTTTACTTTATCTGATAGTATGGTCATACATGTTTTCTTCTGATTAGTGTTTGTGTGACATATCTTTTTCTATCTCTTTACTTTCAATCTGCCTGTATTGTTGTTATATTTGAAGTGAGTTTCTTATAGACAACATATACTTTGATAATGTTTTTTAATTCACTCTCTGTCATTTGATTGGTGTAGTTAGATCATTTACATGTCATCTAATTAATATGTGAGGTCACAGTTTGCCAATTTTTTATTTTATATTTATTCTGTTTTATGTCCCTGTTTTCTTCTTATGCCTTCTTTGAGTTACTTCACAACTTTTGAGAATTCCATTTTGATTATTTGCAGTGTTTTTTAGTATAATTTTTTGTATAGCCTTTTGGTGGTTGCTTAAGATATGATATACACATAACTTATCTCCAGGTTTTATCACTTTACCAACTTGAATGATATGAGTGGTGGAATTTTAAATGAAATTCTTTCCAAAGTCTGTAACATTTAACTACAAGACATCACCTCTGGTACCTGAGAGCCTCTTGATGTCATTCAGGTCCAGATTTCAGACCTTCCTCATGTCTCAAGAGGCACCTGTCTGTGAAATCCAGGTTGTCACCTCTGTAGGAAGAAGAAGTTCACTGAAGTGTTTACATGGAAAGTTACCAATTGTCCATGCTGATGAGCAAAGGTATAAACTAGGTCATTAAAATCCAGATTGAATTTCTAAAATACCAAATTTTAGTTGTATATGCCAACCTGTTAAACTTCCAAGAGAAAAGATTAAAAATAGTAAAATTCATTACTCAAATTTCAACTATCGATTTACTCTTTTGCTAATATTTAATGTAAAGGGAGAAATGGCTCAAAAATTACTCACATTGTGTCACCAAGCTTTGAGTTGACCTTGAGTACTTTGAGTCAAGCAATATGAGTTGGCAGTTTGACCTTGTAGTTGTCAAGACTTTGATATCAAGCAGAGATGTAGTGTTGAATACCAGTTTTACTGCCATGTGACATGAAGTAAATTACTTACATTTTTGAATACCTTGTTTTTTAATTTTTAATGTATGGCCAATCATTTTTCTTGCAAAAGTTTGTTGTGAGGATTAAATAATATATAATGTATGTAAAGGCCTAGCCTAGAGAAGGTGATCCACAAAAATGAGTTCCCTTGCTGTTCCTGTTGATTTTCACGGAGAAAACCCAAATAATTGTACTTGAGTTTCCTAACTAGGCTTCTTTCAACAAACAATGTTTGTATGTGTTGATAACATCTTGACATGGTAAGCGAAATGTGGATATTAGAGAGGAGAAAGGTATGCTATATTATTAATATTTTTGTAGCATTAATGAAGGCCCTTTCTAAAGAGCTTTAAAAAAAAGCTCTTTATTGTTCACTGACTTATGTGATGAGCAGGGAGTGGGCACTTGGACATCTGAGATCGTGGCTTCCTTTCATTGTACCCACTTTGTCATCTCTGAGACCCACAGAGATGAAGAGTCAGGGAAAAAGAGAGCTGACCTGAAAATTAAGTCTGGGATTCAGATTGGAGTTGTCCAGATAACTGCTTGGCCTTGAAGAATTTACTTAGAGTCTTTATACCTCAGTTTCCTCATCTATTAAATGGGACTAGACCAGTCTTCAGGAAGTTTGAGGGTAAACTAGGTCATGCTAATAAAACACTTGAGATCTCTGAAAGAAAAGCTTCTACAAACCTATAAATGACATAATTAAATGTCATTATCACTATTATTATGCAAACTTCAGAGCTGGGAATATGTATTTGTTACAAAGAATATGAATCTAAAGATTCCTATGGAGTGTCCTTTCCTACTCCCACAGAAGTACTTTTGCTTGTAGAATTGGCATTTTATTGGCAGCAGAAAAAAAAGTGCGTGTCTATGAAGTCCTCTGAGCCATGACCTCTCTTTTTCACAATGGTTAGGGGTCCCTTGGGTGTGTCTTGAGTGGAACTAGAAAGATTTTTCACCCACCTGTAGCTTTCACTGTAACACAATAGCTCTTTAATAGTATAAACAGCCAATGGTAATAACAGTACCAAGTGTATTCCAGGCACAGTGCTAAGAGTTTATCTATATTATTATGCCATTTAAATCTTACAACAGCCTACAACACACTTCACTCTTATAGTTCCTTTAGTCTCTACTCAAAGGGCACCTACTTAGGGAAGCTTTTCAGACTGCCCTATATCAAAGAGTCACCTGCTCCCTCACCCCAAGTCCTTTTACCTGGCTTCATTTTTCTCCATAGTCAACCACTTAACTAGTCATCACCTGACAAAATTATGTTTCTTGGTATATTCTCTGTCTCTCCCAATAGAATGCAAGGTCTGTAAGGGCAGGATTTAGTTTTGTTAACTGTCTATCCCCAACATCTAATATAGAGCCTGGTTCAAGGATGGGTGCTCAAAAAATATTTGTGAGCAAATTAATGACTCTATGAGTTAGAGTCATTAGTAAGATTACACAATTTTACTGATGATGAAATAGAAGCTTCAAGATTTGCCCATGGCTACAATAAATGTCAGAGTTGGGGACGGAAACAAAGTCTATCTGAGTCTAGTGTGATTGCTAACCATTGACCTGCCCCACTACCTGGGGACTATCACGAAGATAATCCATTATCGCTGTGGCACATTTCTGTCAGAAGAGTCATGAAGGCAATAGAAATGAGATAAAGGCAAGGGATGTGTCTAAAGTATCAGGTAAATTGGGGGAAATAATTAGATTCTAGTAAATTGTCCATTTCTCCCTTTTTAACACCCTACATTACCAAAAAAAGAAGTATAAGTCAACTTTCTCTCAGGTCTAGCTAAGAAGACCTGTAACTTCAGGGGCCTCACATCTTTCCCCTCTCTTAACCTTAGCCTACTTTCTTAACCTCTCCATCAGTTTGCTGGAGCCACAGTCCCTATGAGAAAAAAGGCAATAACACTTATTAAGCATTTAAAGGGCATTGCCTTTAATGCTACATTCTTTAGGTATGCTACATTCTTTGTCTCTACGACATACCAATTTACAGGCAGTGCATATTTTAAATCCACATTTTATAGATGAGAAAACTGAGGCTCAAGGAAGTTAACCATCTTCTCCAAGATGTCTCAGCCTGACTTCCAAGCCCATGATCTCTATCTGTATGGATTAGTGAAGACAGAAACTAGGATAAACTCACTGGGATTTTCTGACTAAGATCTCATTTAATAATCTACCTGGAGATTAATAACAAATGCCAGTTACTGAGTATGATGAATAGTCAAGATTGCAGGGATTGTACCCTCAGTGCAAAATGACAAAGTGTGTACCTCCAGACTTGTTAAGATATGTCCTCATTGTCCTCTGTACTCGGTCCTTGGATATTCTTCTATGTAGGAAAGACCAGGGTATGGGGCTCAGCATTCTGTGCCCTTGAGCCTTTACTCTCTCTGGGTAGGATGCTTATGCCTAGCATAGAAGATGCTGGTTAAAAATAGGTTGTCCTAGGAGTGTGGTGGAGTCAGGCTGTGAGAAAATGGATTTGAATCTGGAAGACAAAAGGGAAGACATGTTGAGGGAAGGCAGAGCTGAGGAAGGAACCAGGGACAGGACTGGAATTGGACCTGACGCTTTCCTCTCCACTCTCTACTTTCTTCTCCGTCTCCTCTCTTAATCCCTTCCTCTGCATTCCCTTGACCACCATTTATATACTTTCTGTACCACCCAGTATCCACCTCCCACCTACCTACTGCCCACCTACCTCCCACCTCTCTAACCCCCACTTTTCACTGTGAAAGTACACCCTCAGACAGAAACAGGCTCTGGGGAAAGTACAAATGCCAGATAAACATAAAAAAAGCTGCCAACCTCTCTGGAAACTTGGGAAATGGAAATCTGAAAACAAAGCTAACAAATTTGGAACAGATTTAAACAGGGGAGGGGGTGTGGTCAGAACATTTTTTTAAACACACATCTTTTGTTTGACTGGATATTTTAATGCAATATGTAATTCTTTGGATACATCCCCCCAAAACACAGAGTTTAAAACCTGTGAGGTTTTTAAAAAATATATACCAACAAACAAACCAGTGTTTTGGTATTTAAAAATAACATGGTATCCTTACATATGGAAAACTAGTTTTGCAATTACCAGCTATCTTTCTTTTTCCTTATTTGAAGGATTTCTCTGACCTTGGGATCTTATAGAACAAAAACAAACAAACAAAAAACCCAACAACCAAAAAACCTGAAATGATCCATGATGAAAAAGCAAAGGACAAGGTACATTCTAACATGAACAATTTATAGGTTGTTAAGAATTATTGAAACATATTGAGATATGTATAAATTTCATTTAATATGAAGATATACCTTTAGAGTAGTTCCATTGTTAACTACATAACTCAGAAATCTTTTGAAAATGCTACAAGCTAAAAGTTGGTGGTGTTTCACTGTGTTTTGCAACTCATTCCTGGTAAGAACTAACCTGACCTGAATTCATTTAGTGGCAAAACCTGAACTGAGCTCACATGTTATGTGGTTATTTATAGTCTTTATTTCCCACTTAGTATGAGCATTCATATATTTTGATTTAGAAATAATGTTGATTACAATCAGGGGTCTGCTGTATACCACATCAAAGTGTTATGTAATATACTTCATACGCACATATTATTTTTCTTAAATCTGAAAAGTTCTGAATTCCGAAAAACCTCTGGTTCCAAAGGTGTGGAATACAGACTTGAGTACCACTTTTCTTGAGGCAGGTATTAATAGCTGCGTTAAAATGTTATCTTAAGAGTCATTGTGTCCAGCATCTTCCCTTTTTAAAAGATGAAAACGAGTGTCTACAGAGGAAGTACTTCCAAACACACAGATACTACCTCACAAAGCTAGGCCCAGCATCGCCAAATCATCCCTCTGATTCTGGAGAAATTAAGCCATGGGGTGGCCCCTTTGCCGTCCTGGCCTCAATCATCTACTTTCACGGTCATGATTCTGAATCTGGTTTTCATCTACTTTCACTCAGAGGCTGAGAGAAGCACAAGCCCTGCGTGGTTTTTGAGAATCTTGGTATTTTTAAAAAATGTTTAAATGGGGTTACAAAAATTGTGGTCATGCTTATGTGAAGAGGTTTTGAGTAACCGTTTTGTTAACATGTGATAAAAGCAATATATTTTTTCTATACACAGAATAATTACAGGATTGTCTTACTAATTTTTAAAAATATTATTAAAAGTACTAATTGATAAAACATTTCAGGTAATATTGTCCAGGAGTGAAAAGCACATTTAGAAGTGTATAATGAACATGATCTTCTTTCAAGTCTATAAGTCTATCTTTAAGATAACCAACCATATGAACTTCTGTGGAGACAATATCCAAAGTCTACACTAGAGGGCTTTGAACCTGAAGCCCAGGACCTGTGTCCAGTCCCCTGGACTGTCCCTGAATTGTTTACTTTTTATGTTGTAATGCTCATTTGCCAATTGCACAGAACTCTCAGTCTCTGAAGCTACTCGAAGTTGGGTCTTTCAAGCATGGGGTCTCCTGTGATACATATTTCTGTTGTTGAATTTATATTATTCTTATGTTTTTTTTCTGTACCTAATAGTTATAGAAAAGACCCACATATATCAGGAACCGTGAGTCTCCCTCCAGGCAAAATCCCTGTGAAGACTCTAGAATGTCAGTGACTCCTCTCAGTCCTAGGGTGAAAGCACAGGCAGGTAGGGGCCCATGCATCTAAATAAAGTCGGTTGAAAAAAGGCTGTCTTCTGAGCCAACCACTGCCCGGAAGACTCTCCTCTTATTCTGAAACCTTTTCCTCTTTGGTTGTTTCCTGCCTCTCACTGTAATTGTCTCCCTGGTGGAGGAACCACCTGCTCTGGTTCTCTGGGGGATGAGCAGAGCCAACTGACCTGGGGTTTTGTCTTTAACCACTTCAAGCATATCCGCCTATCCCATACGGGTTATTATTCACTCTATACAGGCAAGGGAACTGAGGTTGAGAGAAGTAATGTAATTCGTCCAAGGTCTCATTGCTAGCAAATGGCACAGCAATGACCTCAAAATCCATGCTTTATTTCACTGTGTTAGAGAGGCCAGGTGGTCTATTCCTTCTGACTTCTATAAAGCATTTGTACTGATTGTTGAATTAGCTACAAATCACTTAACTCCACTATTCTGTTGCCCACCTTTCTCTCACTTTCCCTCAAGGAATTCATGAAATGCTTTTCTAAATGCCTTGAATTCTTTATAAAATTTATGGTAACTCCATAAAAAACAAGATTAATTCACAACACAAGTCTTTGTGGATTACCCTACTACATACTACATAAGCCCTCTGTCTACCATGCTTTATTCAGAGTGAATCAATGTGGGATCCCAGTGATCAAGTCTTCCTGTTAGTAACTCATAACCTGTTCCTTTAACTTGCTGTTCCAAGAATTTAGCCCAGGATGCACATTAAAGTAACTAAGTTTGCAGTAACCAGCTTTTTCACTTTTTTAGAAAATCAAACTATTTATTCAACTCCAGAAAACTTTCTCATTCTCCCTGAGACCATGGAGAGATAACAAAAGTGGTTCAGCTCCCTCATTTTTAGCTTCTTTCCATCACTCCAACAAATCTAATTGTGGAGTACAACTTTATGCATATTTTGCTTAACTTTTTAAAATGGTAATGGTATTTCTTAGCTATTACTGAGGCAGCTATACTGATTGGCTTCTCCCAGGGTTTGCCCAAATGAGAAAAAAATCTCTCTGACCCCAGGGAAGCCTGAATCCTTGACCTGGGATTTATATGTTTTATCTATAAAATCAAGCTCCTATGTGTATTTGAGCAAAGGGTCCTTTCGTAAACTTGCCACCTTTAGCACTTTTCTGGTTAGGGTTACCTGCAGCGCTGTTTTGTGAAATTGTTCTGACTTTCTATTGCTGCAATAACCACCACAGGGCTTACTGAATTAAAATAATAATATATCATTGTGTCTCATAGTTCTATGGGTTGATTAGGCTCATCTGGGAAGTTCTCACCTGGTAGTCTCTCAACTGGTTCCAGTGAGTCCACTAGTGAACCAGAGCAGGCTTCCTGGCATGCAACCTGTGTGGTCATGCAGGACCCCATGATTAAAAGGCTCTCACACTTGGTTCAATACCTCCTGTTGCTACCTTTAATCTCAATACTTTTTGAACTAGGAGCTCAAAATACTCATCTTGTACTGGGTTCTACAAATTATGCATCTAGTGTTGGCTGAAGCTGCACTCAACTGAAGACTCTAACTAGGCTGGATGTCCAAAATGCCTCACTCACAAAGCTGACAGCTGCTGCTGCCTGTTGACTGGGCGATCCACTGCAATGTCACCTGGAGTCCCCATACACGACTTCTCTGTGTGTCCTGGGTTTTTCAGAGAATTTCAAGAGTGAGTGGTCCAACAGTCACAAACAGAAGCTGGAATGTTCCTTTTGACTCCACCTTGGTACACCCAGAATATCTTGTCACTTGCAACACATTCGATTGGTCAAGGTAGTCATTAAGACCAGCCCAACTGAAGGGTAAGTACAATGGACTCCGCCTCTTGGTGGGGAGTTGCAAGATCACATTGCAGAAGAGTGTGTGGGATGAGATATTGTTGTGTTCATCTTTGGGAAATACATTCTGCCACAGAGCTATTTGGGGCACATCATTGCTTTGCTTGGATACTCTCCCTCTCTCACGCTTCCCTGCAAGCTCTGCCCTGTTGGTAGGCATTCATTACTGAGTGTGGATAGACAAAGCTGCTTTTGAGTGTTACCACTCTTTGGGTGTCTTCCTAACATAATTAAAATGGGTCTTGCTCAGAATCTCTTCAACCAAGCATATGTCTATGAGAAGTGTGTTTAAGAAGGATTCTGGTCTTAAGGTGGAGTAAGGGGTCATTGGGAGAATCTACCTTTTGAGCTTTTGCACAGTTCATGTTGCATAAAAATATTGAACTTTTTCAGATTACATCGCGATTCTTGAAGTCTTCAGATCCAAGACCTTAGAATGGAGATGAAAGAGAAGGTTTGGTGTTTGATAATCCTGGAATAAATACCAATTCCACTCTTATTAGGTAGGTAACCTCTGAAAATCAGTTTCTCTTTAGAAAGTGGGGCTAATGATACTCCTATAGGGACTACTGTGATAATTAAGTAGAACAACGTATTAGGTGTTCAAGTAGGTACTGTTATTAGTATCACTTCTCTTTCATTGCAGTCACTCCCTTTTATGTTTCCTTTGCCCTGGACACTCAAGATTGAGTTCTTAGACCCATCCAGATCCTCTGGATTGCCTTACTGGTGTAGACATAATGAAAACAACCTAAGAATGATCCTGCTGCCCCTATACTAGAAGGTATAGTATGAGGTGTTGGTTCCCGGCTGTCAATGTTGAGGGTTGGCAAAATCAGCAGTGGTGGTAATTAACATTTACTGAGCAGGGTACTTAAATATGTTAGAAACTTTAAATTTAATCCTTACTACGCCCCTGTGAACTGAGTATTATTTTATTCCCAATATTAAAGATGAAGAAATAGTAATTTGGCAATAATAAGCAATTTGTACAAAATCTCCAGGGTGGCAAGTAGTGGGCCAGGATCCAAACTGAGGTCTCTCTGGCCCCAGTGTGCTTCACAATTCTGCTATGTAGCCTCCCAGATCAATTAAAGCACTCACATATCTGAATCCTTTGCATATGACCTGAGATCCCAGGCTCTTGTTTAGTGACCGATTTGGGAGCTTAAGATCTAACATTTTACTAAGTTATGTTGTAAGATCTTCTTGGGGAAAAGTTTCTTAAGTCATCCAATTTCTAGGCTGTTGATATAAATTTCCTTGAAGGATTGTTATCTTGTGGTTGGCCAATCCCTCGTGCCTGTGGCTGGGTAACTTTCAGCAAGGCCTATGCCATTTGGTATTTTTACTGGCAAGCAGCCAAAGGGAACGAGTATTTCTCTGCTTTTGTTTTTCTTTTTTTTCTTTTTTTTTTTTTTTTTGCTTTCATTCTTAACCATTTCCTCTCAACACAAACAAAAAAGAACTCAGGGATTTTATTAGTGGTGATGCATTTCAAAAATGTATAGAGTAGGGGAAAATGTATAGTTAGAGTAGGAAGGGGAAAAGATGATTGAGGGAAAGAAAGAAGCAGGGCTCTTAAAATTATTAATAGAATTAAAAATCCCCTTGAGCTAGAAAGGTTCTGTCTAAAAGTTGCTTAAATGTATCAAAAGAGATGTGTTCTCTAAGTATAAAAATACAGTCAGGCACTTAGTGAGCTATGGAGAATCACTAAGGTGATTATTTATTTGTATTGTGTTCCAACATTTCCCTTTAGCAAAGATTTACAATGGCCTTCTCTTTCCTAACACTTAATTCCTAAATTTGATGAAAAGTGGCAGAATTGGCTTAAGTTTGGATCCTCTCACTTCCCTCTTCTACTCATTTAGAAAAGTTGCTGGTAGCTCTTCACAAACCATTGCAATAATTACTTGGCTTTAGTGACCCTTCCCACGGGAGACAATTATATTAATTAATTAATTCATTCATTCATTTTAGATCACTTAACTACAGACTGTGTTCTCTATTAAGTGTTTTATATGCATGAACTCATTGAATCCTTATAATCCTAAAAGATCCCTAACAATTGTACCCCTATTTAACAGATAAGGAAACAGGCTTAGAGAGGTTAAGAAATAAGCCCAGGTCATGTGGCTATTAAATGAGGTGATGGTTTGGTGGGATGGGGGAGGGAGGACTTTATTCCATACCAGCCCAACTGAGTTAATTTCACACAGCTAGAGATCAAGAACAGGCTCTGCCACACCCTAAATCACAATTGCTTATACTGCCTGCAATATGTCTGAAGTTCTCACAGTATGCATTTCAATTAATCCCAATGAAATCTATAACCTTATGCCCACGATAAATTGTGTTCCAGTCCCTAATGCACTTTCTACTCCTCTCCTTCAACAGACTCAGGGGTCCTGGACATTTACTCCTGAAGAGGTTGGAAGGGATTCTATTTATTCATTTCCTCATTTCACAGACACACAGGCAATATAGCATAGTGTCAGAGTGCAGACACTGAAACCAGACTTTGAATTGTAGCTTTGCATTCACGGGCTCAAGGTCACACAGCTTGTTACTAAAACTTCCAGTAGCTCAGTTCCCTTATGTAAAACGGGTTAATGATAACCTGGACCTCATGCAGTTTTTGAGTTTTAAATGAGTATTAAATATTTAGAACTGTGTCTGATACACAGTAAATGCTCAATAAGCATTAAGTATCATTAAACAGATATTTAGAAAATAGAGGTATGCTAGGCACTGGAAATAAAAGGACTTGTAATCTAGTGGGAAATTTGAAGTACTTTCCCTCAATAAATCCACTTATGTGCTAAGCACAAGGCACTGGGGGGCATAAGCTAAATAAAACACCCTCACTGCAAATATTTACAAACTACTAAAAGAAGTAAATAAACAAACTGACAATTTAGTGCATTAAATACTGCAAATGGAGTAGGTAATATCAGACACACAGTGGGACAGAGGGCATGATGTTTGAGAGTTTGAGGGGGCTTCTTACAGGAAGTGAACTAAAGGTAAGACCTGCTGGTTGAGAAGGAACTGGTAACATGAATTACTAGAACAAGATGTGAATTATAAGGCGTATGAAGGACAAGGATCACGTGCCTGTGCACGGGTACAGTGAGTAGTCCTCCATGGCCTGAGGGTTAGGGTGCACAAGGTAGGAGACAGGAAGAAGGAGGCTAGAAAGAAGATGGCACCAGATCGTGTAATGGAGAGCCATGAAAAGCTGTCATATCTGCAAGTGATATCATTAGACAATCCAGACCAGATGAGATTTTAAGTCAGGGTCAGTGGTTACAGTGGTACTCCTGGAAACAAATGAAGGCCTGCATTGGAGCACTAGCCATGGGAGTCCAAAACAAGAGATGTTTGGGAGACACAAGGAAAAATTGTTAGAATGTAGTGACCGATTAGAGGAGAATGAAGGAGCAGTAATACCCTACACTGCCCTGAAAAGTGGTATCCTTATAGCTCTTGAACTTATTTGGGAACTTATTTGGGATAAGTTCTTATGGGTACTTATTTGGGAAAGTTTGAGAAGTACTGGTGGCATAAATAAAAAGAATATGAGTTTGGGGAGCTGAGTGGAATTGAATTCAAATCCAGTCTCTATCATTTGTTGGTTTCATGTTTAGTGTGGATAGTAATCCTACCTCAAAATTTGTTGTATAATAATGTACCAATACATGGAAAGCACGTGGTGCAGTGCCTTTAACTGTATCACTACATACTAAGTACTCAGTCCGTGATAGTGGTGAGTCTCCTGGGATTAGAAAATAGGATATGATGAAAGGTTCATGCCAGACAGCAATGGTTCTTAGTCTTTTGACTGTCATAGATGTTTTTTATTTTTTGAATGAAAGTTTATTGAGATATAACTCATGTAGCATCAATTCATCCATTTAAAGTTTTACAATTTAATGTTTTTTTAGCATGTAGAGTTGTACAGCCTCCACCACAATCTAACTTTAAACAAATATACTTACCCCTAAAAGAAACTCCATACCCATTAGAAAGTCACTACCTATGATAGTGATTTCCCCACCACCCATCCAAAGTCCAAGACAGCCAGTAATGTACCTTCTGTTTTTTTAGATTTGCTCTTAAGTTATTTCAGATCTGACGAAAGCAGCTTCTACCCTGGTAATATGCAAAATTTTGTGTGCAATGTCAGGGAAATCAAACCCCAGATTAAAATGTAAAAGGAATGCCCAATCTCTACAAAGTTGGCACTAGAGGAAGAAACTCCCAGGTTGGCAGCCAGACCTTGTAGCCTTCATTCCCGTATCTCTCTCCCTGACCTGAGATCTCCGGGTGGTCTCACACACACGCACACACACACACACACTGCTACAAAGTTTCTACACGTGATCTCCAGCCATGAAAGCTCCATTTTCTTCACCATTCCCATTTGTTTTCTCTGGGAGCAGCAGAAATCCTAAGAGATTCCAGGCAGCAATCAAAAGTAGTATTTCTGAAGATCAGTTCAAGCTACTGAGATAATGGTTATCATTCAGTGCTATTATGTCTGAGCATTGTGCTTATAACTGTCTCTCCTAATTTTTCAATTTTATGAGTACCACCTGGACATGTTCTGTCTCAGTTCTCTTGTAGCTCCTGTTCATATCTTTGATCTTCTTTTTCTTAGATAAGTCCCTTTAACATTTCATATAATAAGGGCTTGGTGATGATGAACTCCTTTAACTTGACCTTATCTGAGAAGCACTTTATCTGCCCTTCCATTCTAAATGAAAACTTTGCTGCATAGACTAATCTTGGATGTAGGTCCTTGCCTTTCATGACTTCAAGTACTGCTTTTCAGCCCCTTCTTGCCTGCAAGGTTCCCTTTGAGAAATCAGCTGATAGCTTTATGGGCACTCCTTTGTAGGTAACTATCTCCTTTCTTTTTGCATCTTTTAGGGTTCTCTCTTTATTTTTAATCTTGAGCAACTTAATGATGATGTGCCTTGGTGTGTACCTCTTTGGGTCCAACTTATTTGGGACTCTCTGGGCTTCCTGGACTTCTTAGAAGTCTATTTCCTTCTCCAGATTGGGAATTTTTCCTTCATTATTTGTTCAATTAAGTTTTCAATTTCTTGCTGTTGTTCTTCTCCTTCTGGCACCCCTATAATTCAGATATTGAAATGTTTCAGGTTATCCCAGAGGTTTGTAAGACTCTCTTCACTTTTTTGAATTCTCGTTTCTTCATTTTGTTCCAGTTGGTTGTTTATTTTTTCCTTTTGTTCCAAATCATTGCATTGACCCTTGGTTTCCTTCCTGTCACTGTTGGTTCCCTGAACGGTTTGCTTTATTTCATTTTAGGTATCCTTCATTTGTTTTTTCACTTTTTGACCAAGCTCAGCCAGTTCTGTGAGCATTTTGATTACCAGGGCGTTAAATTCTCCGTCAGGTAGGTTGGTGATCTCCTCCTCACTTAGCTCTCTTTCTGAGGCTTTGCTCTGTTCTTTCATTTGGGTCATACTTCTTTGTCTGGGCGCAGCTGATAGGTTGTAAGGGGGCGGGGCCTTAGGTATTCACCTGGGCTTTTTCCGAGCCGGTCTAGTTGTTCTGGTTCATTTTTTCTTTAATTTCTTGGTTGTCGGAGTTCCATGCAGTTTGATTTTCTGGTGCTTTTGGTTGTTTATTGACTTCAGATTGATTGTTATCCTCCTTCAGGTTGTGATAGAAAGTGAAGGGTTTCTACCTATGCCTCCATCTTGGCTGGAACTCCTTTGTATGGATTTAAACTGTTATTTATGAGGCGGCCTAAAAAAACCCTGAAATTTATTTATAAAAACTGTATATTTATTCTTACACATTTAAACTTCAGTTGCCTTCAAAGTATTCTCCATTTGATATAATACACCTAGTGAAACTTTTTTCCCACTGCTTAAAACAGTTTTTGAACTCATCAATTTTGAGGCCTTTCAGTGCTTCTGCCATTTTTTGTTTTCACATCGGCAAAATGTTTCCCTTTGAGGACTTTATTCACTTGGGGAAACAAAAAAAGAGTCACTGGGGCGAGATCAGGTGAGTAGGGAGGGTGGGGCCAGGGGGTCATGCCATTTTTGGTCAAAAACTGCTGAACACTGATGTAGTACAGGCAGGTGTTCTTGTAATACATCATGAAATGGACAAACACACTGAACGTCTTCAAAAAAATTCATTGTAGCCTCTCACAACACCACCAGTTAGTACACTCATACAGATGGGTTCCTAGACCACTCAACTGTGGGGGGCAAGTCTATACTACAAGAGACCTGCCCTCCAGAAGATAATTCCATTTTGGGGGCGATGTCCCTTCCATATGCTAATGTTCAAGATAAAATATTTTAAAAACAAGAATAATTTGAATAATAGCAGTATCTTTTTTTCTTCTAAAGTTTTTCTTTTTGATCTGAATTCAAAATTGATTTAAGTTAAAAGAGAGGGAAATAAAGTGAACATAAAATTAATTTTAAATGGATTATAGGCCTAATGTAAGAGTTAAAACTATTTAAAAATCTATAAAACTTTTTGAGGAAAACATCATAGTAAACCTTTGTGACCCTGGGATAGGCAAAGCCTTGTTAGATATGACAATAAAAGCACAAGTGACAATAAAAATAGACAAACTGGACTTCATCACAAAACACTACATCAATTTTAAAGTTTTAGGCTGCAAAGGATAGCACCAAGAAAGTGAAAAGTCAGCCTACAGAATGGGGTAAAATATTTGCAAATCATAAAACTGGTAAGGCACTTGAATCTAAAATATATAAAGAATTCTTACAACTCAACAATAAAAAAGATAAATATACCAGTTAGCATATAGCAAAGGATCTAAAAGAATACTCTCCAAAGAAAATATAAAAATGGCCAATAACAAGTGAAAACATACTAAACATCCTTGGCCATTAGGGAAAAACAAATTAAAACTACAATGTGGTACCACTTCTCCCCCACTAGAATGACTATGTTAAAAAAAAACCCAGAAAATAATAAGCATTAGTGAGAATGTAGGGAAATTTGAACCTTTATAATTTTGGGTGGGATTGTAAAATGATGCAGCTTCTTCGGAAAACATTTTGGCTCCTCAAAATGTTAAAGCTAAAGTTACCACATGAACCAGCAATTCTCATCCTAGATATATATACAAGAGAAATGAAAATATGAGTCCACACAATTTCTACAAACAACAATTCACAATGGTCAAAAAGCAGAAATAACCCAAATGTCTACTAACTGGTGAATGAGTGAGTAAAATATAGTCTCTCTATATAATGGAAAATTATGCAGTCATAAAAAGGAATGAAATACTAATACATGCTACAACATGAATGAACCTAGCAATCACTCTGAATAAAAGAAGTCAGTAACAAAAGATCATATATTTTAAGATTCCATTTTATGAAATGTCCAAATAGGCGAATTTATGAGATGCAAAGTAGATTATGGGATGTGTAGGACTGGGGTGGGAGATAATAAGGAGTGACTGTTAATGGGTATGGGTTTCCTTGGCTGCAGGGGCACAGGAGGTTGTGATAGGGGTAAAAATGTTCTAAAATTAGATAATGGTGATAATTGTACAACTCTGTGAATATGCTAAAAGCCTTTTGATAGTACCCTTTAGATGGGTAAATTATTTGGCATGTGAATTTTATCTCAATATAATTCTCAATAAAAATACAAAACAGCTGTTTGTATTTTTAAGAATACAATATAAGGAAGGAAGGAAGGAGGTTTAAAATCAAGAGGATCAATCTTCAAAGTCAGTTTGAGGTGGCAAAATAGAGAGTGTAATATTTCTATATTTAGCTTTGATATTCTACCTTTAGCAAGGGCCTAGACTTGCCAGCTTATACTTAGCAGTCCATCCTCAGACACAGAGGATTTGCCCTTTCTTCTGGAACCACCTTTATTGCTTTTGTTTTAAAAATGCATAATGTACTTTGAGTACATTAGAAATTAGAGTCTCTTATGTGCATTTTATGCAGTGCCTATATCTAGTGTCCCCAAAGTGTTTTAACAGATTTAGTTTTCCTTTGCTAAGTGGCAGCGATATAAGGATGGAGGATTTTGTCCCCTATACCACCACCCTCACAAGTATAGTAGGCTTAACATTTTGAGAAGCGAATAGTTGGGTGTCCAGACTGTGAGATCAGACTGTCTGGACTCTTTCAGGCAATGCAAATTTAGGAGAGGTTCTTAATCTCAGTTTCTCTGTCTGTAAAATGAGAGTAAAGATAGTGACACTACTTAGTTCATGTTGTTCTGAGAATTAAAGAAAATAATGCATGTGAGGTGCCTAGCACAATGTCAAGTGTTTAGTAAAGGTTTGGATTATAGTTGTTAATTAGTATGACCATGATATAGCAACAGTCAGTAATGGGGTACTGAGATTATTAAGAAATGGGTGAAAAGAAGTTGTAATGTGGTTAAGAACTGAGTGTTAGCACCCTAAAAGCAAGTTTGGGCTATAAGGAGGTATAACATTATTTCTCAGTTTCATAAAATTAGGCAACCATGTTGGATATTTAATCAAGATATGTGGATAGTTTTCAGTGTTTACTGTTTAGAGCACTTGCTATAGATAAGGCTGTGAAGTTGCATATTTTTCAGATAACATTGTGTGATTCAAGCTTGCTACAGAGCTGATATTTTAGGCTACATTTCTAATCAGTGGTATCTTATAACTTGTCACTTTACAACTCATGCCTTTAATTTGAGTAATAGTCTGCCAATAACTCTTCCTCCCTTGAGGTATTTTAAAAAAGACTTTATTTATTTATTTTTAGAGAGAGGGGAAGGGAGGGGGAGAGAGAGAGGGAGAGAAACATTCATAGGTTGCTTGTCCTACAAACCCTGACCAAGGACTGAACCTGGAAGCCAGAAATGTGCCCTGAGCAGGAATTGAACCAGTGACCTTTAGCTTTGTGGGAAGATGCCCAACCAATGGAGCTATACCAGCCAGAGCCCTCCCTTGAGGTTTATTCAGCAATATTTTTTCTATTGAGAGAATTTTAAACTATTTTAACTTCTTAGAAGAAAGGAAATTTTAGCGAAAAGTTACTTATAAGAAAATAATTGATTTGAGATGTAAAAGAATGACCATTTTGAGCTTTATTTCTGTACTTTTGAAAGGGTCTTTAAAACTTTCCTGGATTAACCAAAATTCCAGGAGAGAAGAAAGGGGGTGAGGAAGTTGAAAGTGCTTACAAATTTTTCCCCTTTCCCCCAAGTGTTTATTTATATTTTATGCTATATTAATAGGTAAATTATCTGAAGAATATAAGTGAACCTCTTGTACAATTCCCTGATGTAGAACTTATCTTTAAATATTCTTATTGAAATAATGCTTGGTGATCATAAAAATCTGTTTGAAGAAATGAGGGATCTATACATGGGACAAAAATGACTGAGGACAGGTCAGCCCCACTCCCCGACTCTGGCAACAGTAGGTAAGTTCCTTAGTCTCTTTGTGCTTCATTTTTCTCACCTTAGAGATAAAATAATACTTTCTCGTAGAGTTGATGTGAAGATAAAATGAGATCATACATGTAAAGTGCACCAACATATAGTAAATATAAAGTTTTAGCTCTTAGTATTGTTGTGGCAGTGGCCAGAAAGAGGTAACTTGTAGCATGTGTTTCAAAGATGCAGGTATCAACAGCCCTTGGTAAAAAGAAACGGTTTTTAAAGCATGGAGACCTTCAATATTGCACTTATGCTATTTTCAAAGGGGCATGGAGAATATGGTCAAAACTCCTTGATTTTTGTCTTGGTAGGAATCACAAGAGCCAGAAGTTGTGGAAGGGGTGGGCTGTGTGTGTGTGAGATGGATGTGTGTGTGGCAGAGACTGAGGCAATAGAGAAATAGGTGACTTTGAGGAGTGGGGCCTGGATTTAAAAAGGAGAAAACCACCAGGCTTGCTGTCACCCGCCTATGATGTGACTGTCTTTATTTTCTCTGTTAAGGAATTTATTTAATATCCGCTCAGAAATCATAGATCACATTCAGTCATGTTACATAGTCTGCCTGAAATACAGCAATATTTAAATCTTATTAAGTATTGGAAAGAGTTTGGGTTGAAGAGTTCATGCCAACACTCTTAGTGGAGTTAGAAGCTGGAGTTAACTTCTGGCACTATCACTTTAGACAGAGGTGTGAACTTGGTAAATCATTTCACCTCTGAAATGGTTTTTATCAGTGAAAAGTGGCAAATACCTACCTAAAAAAAGTTGTTCAGATTAAGGTTATTTATAGCTCCTGGAACACAGAGATGCATTTTCTATTATATTTTGTGTTAGTGGAAGTAATTTTTAAAATTATAATGATATATTTAAACAGTTACTAAATATGCTTGAATATGTACTTACACTCAATTACCTTAACAGACGTTAATATTCTCAATTAATATTAATACTTTTAGTAAATGACAATTCATTGACGTTTCCCTCCCCTCGTTGCACCTATCAGCACACCATACACTCAGATGCTCTAAAATGTTATTTCTTGAGCACATTTTACTAACACCTAATCCTTGGCTTGCAGGGAATTAATGGACAAGTGGGTGAACACTGCCTTTTCGAAGCTTGCCCAGTGTCTAGCTAGTACAGCACTGTGAGGAGGTAACTGTAATTAAAGGATCCGTCGCAAAACCTACTTCTTACCCAGGATAGGCATGCAAAATTCCCATGTGATAGTTCAACTTGTCCTTTTGATTAATTCTGCTATCCAACTTTACGTCTCTGCGAGGGAAAATGTATTCTGCCTCACGTTAAAGTGCCGATTCATTATTGGGGGTATAGGACGACTTGGGCAACTGAGTGGCGAGGGAGTTGAATTGAAACAGGTCGGGTTCTGCCTAAGGGAGGCGAGTGCCGCACCTTGACAACCCCCTTAGCCCGGGAAGTTTGTGAATTTACAGTTCTAAGATGTGGGAGTCACCTTGACCCTCGCGGAAAGGTGGGGAAAGTTAGCCCTGGGCCAGAGACCAGGAGAGTGAAACCAAAGACGACTTTCGAGAGCAAAATACTCTCGAGAGCTAAATACGCTGTCACGTTTTCCTGTTTTTAGCATGGTTCCACATTGAGAGTTTAAGGGTGGCAAGAGCAGGTGGCAAAACTCCGCCCACCACCGCGCTTCCACTCCCTCCGCACTCTCCCTCCACGCCCTCCGGGAGGTCCCGCCTCTCTGGCGCGCGCGAAGTGTTGTCGCGACATGCATTCAGGGAATTGTAGTCCTGACGCCGGGAGCCGCTTCGGTAAAAGCGACTCTAGCCTATCTATCCCATGGTGCCCTGCGGCGCTGGCCGCTCCCGGAAGTGTGCTTGACGCCGGAAGAGAAGACGGCCCCCCTCTCTCGGCCCGGCCATCTTGTGGGAACAGCTGAAGCAGGCGCTCTTGGCTCGGCGCGGCCCGCTGCAATCCGTGGAGGAACGCGCCGCCGAGCCACCATCATGCCTGGGCATTTACAGGAAGGCTTCGGCTGCGTGGTCACCAACCGATTCGATCAGCTATTTGACGACGAATCGGACCCCTTCGAAGTGTTGAAGGCAGCAGAAAACAAGAAAAAAGAAGCCGGCGGGGGCGGTGTTGGGGGCCCTGGGGCCAAGAGCGCAGCTCAGGCCGCAGCCCAGACCAACTCCAATGCGGCAGGCAAACAGCTGCGTAAAGAGTCCCAGAAAGACCGCAAAAACCCACTGCCGTCCAACGTTGGCGCGGCTGACAAGAAAGAGGACACGCAGCCGCCAGTGGCGCTTAAGAAAGAAGGTAAATGGCTAGAACGTGGGGATGATAGAAGGAGAGGGGCAGACTTGCGGCTACCACTTGCTTCTTGATTCCTGAGTTCCCAGCGTCTGCTGGAGGTTTGCCGCCGATTTCCTCACGTTTCCCCCTCATGACAAAAGCCAGGTCCTGCGAGCACCGTAGCCCCAAGTTCAAACCACCGCCTGCAAGGTTCCCGGAGCCACCCTCTTCCCGCCTCAGGTTCTGAGCGGAGGAGCGTGGTCCGTAGGTGAGCTGCCACTCAGCGTGCTCGGCGTCCAGGGAGGTCGCTGCCTTCCCGCCGGATCCTTCAGGCGACGGGGGGATTGAGGTTACGGGGAGGCGTGGGGTCCTCGAGCCTCTTAGCGCGCAGCTCTCCTGGAGAATGCTGCTTCGAGGTGCTCCTGTCTGTTTTGCGCGTCTGTCCTGCCATCTTGTCCCACGATGGCGCGGGGTACCACCCCAGTGAAACGCGGGGCGGGGGTCGGAATTTACCCCAAGCCCCTTGTCTGAGGTTACTAGGTTCTGTGGAAGTGTGATTGCAGTTTCGGGTGCCACATGCGCTGTGTCGCCCTCCCTCCAAGCTATTTTAAACTTAGTTGCTAGAGTTCGTTAAGCTGTTGGGAAGGAGAAAAATTTGTGTGCATTCAGTTAGGCAGAAGCGGGAATTCTGAATGAAGATTGGTTTATGCCGGGAAATCCACGACCCTTTCTCCGACCCCCCCATATTCTGTTTTGTGGGGCTTGGACCTCGTGGTGGCAGGAGTGCGGAGGCTGTCACGTTCGCCGAGGCAGAGAGCGCTCTTTTGAGTCTGTCGCTTTTTCTCCGGGTGTGCAGGAAGCGTGGTCAGGATTTCATTGGCGGGTAATAGTTGCGTCCAGGTCTCACTGTAAACTTCACAGGAGGATTATAAGCTTGAATTTTGTGTTTTCGCTCATTACAGGTTTTTCTTTTATGGTGCACTAAAAAGCAGATACAGTTGGAGACGAGAAAAAGCAAAAGTGATCAGTAACAAAGAGGTGTAGGACCAAAGCTCCCGGTCTTGGTTGGTGTTACATGTTTAAAGTTGAAGTTTCGCTTTACTGCCACGTGCTCCGGAAAGGAGTTGTTTTTCATTAGCTTTAGTTGAACTTGTTAGCATTCAACTAATTAAAAAACAATTGTGTTAGGTATTGGTTTAGGGTTTTTTGTTTTTTGTTATTAAATAGAACTACTCAGGCTTGGAATGAAGAACCGAAGTAATGAATAAAACAAAAGAACTCTGGTGTTAAAATTACAGGTTGGGAGAAGCACAAGTTGAAGTATTAGAAAGCATGTAACATTGCTTAAGCCAAATATCTATTTTTGTCAACTAAATTTTAGCAACCTGTAGCACAACTGAATAAATCATTTAATTTCTGTGTTAAAAAGCATTGGCTTTTGTAATTATTTAAACTGCTCAACTTGATGTCTGGTCAGACTAATCTCAATCGCATAAAAAAAATGGAGTCTGAAGTGTAAATCTAAAATGTACAAGGTGTCCTCCCATTTTGAATGCTCAAAGGATGAAGCGTGTCTGAGTGCCTCAGTTGTTTTGATCATAAAGCCCATTTTTGAAGTAAGCTCTTCAAAAATGGAAACTGGCATTTTAAGTTACAAAAATGAAATTATTTCATAAATTCATAACTAGGACTGAGTTTGTCATTCTGTAGTTTTTCCTTGGGACATTTCCCGTATTGGCCGTCAGCATAGTCCTTAGATCAGTGTTTCAGAGCAGTCTTAACTTTAAATTGCATAAAACAAATTTGCAAATAAAGCAAAAATATTTGTTTTGAGATCCTGCTGTCATTTGATGTTGTGGGTATTAGAGGAGGATAGGCCTATAAACAGTATTTGCCTTTTGAGGTAGGAAGGATTGTTATCCTGATGGTGTGTGTTCTGTGCCTTCAAAGATTGCTCCTGGTCCAGTCCTAGACATGCCCTAGATATATATTTAGTCTTTACAAGAATTAGCTCTTGTAGCTCATCTTTTGTCCATTTGGAGAACTTGAGAAGTGACACCACAGTATATCACTTAGTGTAGACAAAGGTGGGATTTTTTAAATATGAAAAGCCCAGAATCTAGTGAACATGAAGTGAGCTTGCAAGCACAGGTAAATACATCGAGAGAAGCATGCATTTTTAAATGTCAATTACTGGATAAATATATTTGGTAAGCTTTAGATTCTATAAGCCTAATATTGAATATTGGGTGGGGAAGTGAGGCATTGTTTATTGGGTGTGTTTGGCTTGGATATTATAAAGACTGGTTCCATAGCACAGCTCCACCCCACTACACTACCTCTGACGAAATTTATTTAAAATGCTTTGGTGTGAGATCTAACAGTGTGGCCTATCCTGAGAGTGTATGTGGAATGGACTTTGAAATTTCATTGAAGAGTTTGATATTTACTTTTTTACTGTTATAGTTACAATCACCTTAACAGCTGGGTGAATTGTTTTTAGAAAGAACCAGAGTGAATTACCTAGAGAACTTGTTTAAAAAAAACAATTCCTCGGCTGCTTTTTTACTTTGTCGTAAATTGTGGTTTAGGAATGATACTATATCTGAAATTTTAATCATAAATTTAGCCATCAATCTACTTAATGTTAAAGTCACCAATAATGTATATTGGTTGCCTTTGTGGGCCTTAAGACACTAACAGGAAAAAAATAATAAAGGAGAAAATCAGTAAATATACTGGGAGGAGCAAACCAAAAGAAATACTCTTAATCTTTAATAGTAAAATAATGAGAATTCCCTAGTCATTGCATAACAGTTTTTTGATAGGTGTGGTGTGTGTGTGTATATGTGTGTGTGTGTGTACTTACACACTAATAGAGGAAGGCACTTTATTTCAAACTGTGGAGGTGTGATTCTAAATGTCATTTGTTTTTCTTTAAATGTTTTTTAACAATAGGTTATTGAATTCTTTTTTTATTTTATTTATTTATTTTTAGAGAGAGGGGAAGGGAAGGAGAAAGAATGGGAGAGAAACATCAATGTGTGGTTGCTTCTCATGTGTCCCCCACTTGGGACCTGGCCTGCAACCCAGGCATGTGCTCTGACTAGGAATTGAACCCAGCCACCCTTTGCTTCACAGGTCTGTGCTCAGTCCACTGAGCTACACCAGCCATGGCAGTTTTCCTTTAAATTTTATAATTTCATAGAATTACCCGTCTTTATTGAGGTATTTTCCCTTCAAATTATATAAAATAAAAGTGTGGCCTACCCCCCCCCCCCAACCCCCAGGGTCCTCATCTGGTGAATGTGTATGGATTTGCTTGGTTATTAATTATGAGTGGCTACCAGTGTCACCTTTGGTGTCTTTAAAGCCAGACCTTATCATTTGCCTAGAATTTCTTTAAATTTAGAATTTTTAAGAGAGTGGCATTTTGAAAAGTGAGAGGAATTAATGGTTTTCTACCCAGATGCCTGCCAGGTCAGTTGCAGAGAATAGTTTAGGGGGGAAATGACTTGGCAAACTAGATAGAAGTTTGAAAAAAGATTATTGTCTTTATATAGGAATGTCTCTAACTGCTCAACTTTCCATCTTTTATCTGACTAATCCCAAGAAAGCACATGAAAAAAACTGAGTCTGAAGTGTAAATCTAAAATGTACAAGGTGTGTTTACCCATTTTGAATGTTTACTTTCGAGATGCCCAGTGTTTGCCTTTTTCAACAGCAAGTACTACTCAGTGGACCCTAAGATTAGCAACATTTCTTTTTTTTTGAGGTCTAGGCCTAGAATTTTGTATTGCAAAAATAATTTGCTTACGCTGGTTATCATTTTAGGAATAAGACGTGTTGGAAGAAGACCTGATCAACAACTTCAGGGTGAAGGGAAAATAATTGATAGGAGACCAGAAAGGCGACCACCTCGTGAACGACGATTTGAAAAACCACTTGAGGAAAAGGGTGAAGGAGGAGAATTCTCAGTTGATAGGCAAGTTATTGTTTGTTTGTTTGTTTGTTTGTTTGTTTGAAGTTTTTTATGTTTTGTTAGTTTGTAGAGTCACATTTCAGCACAAAGATAAAATAAATTGGTCATTGGTAGCAGTGTGGCTGGTTTTTCAAAGAAACATCTGAAATGTACATTGTTATACTTAAGATATGTCAATAATAGTTTTAGTGTTTATCCTTACATTTCATGTAGTGAAACACTTACCTGAATTGATAGGCAATTTCTTTACCTTGCTTTCCCCAGATATTAACAGGAAAGTTCTGTTGGGTTGTTTGTAGTGAAACAGATTACTCATTTTGCAGGTTAGACTTTTTAATTGTTAAGTGTATTGGTAACTGGCAGTTTTACTGGATTATAATATGAAATGATTAACAAAAAAGTACATGCTCTAGCAGTAAATTTTGGGCAATGTAAAAATAATTTTCTTGTTTTGGGGGTAGCTTCTTGTTTTGATTTCCTTTATGTGTTTAGAAATAGACTATTTTGAGTTTCCTAAAACATGTTTAACTATTGCCTTATGAGCCAATAAATGGATTCTTGTGTTTTTGGTTCTTTGGATTTTCCTATTCTTTACTCTTGAAGCAAGGACATATATGACCTTCTTTATTTGTTGTAGACCGATTATTGACCGGCCTATCCGAGGCCGCGGTGGTCTTGGAAGAGGTCGAGGAGGCCGTGGACGTGGAATGGGCCGAGGAGATGGATTTGATTCTCGTGGCAAACGAGAATTTGATAGGCATAGTGGAAGTGATAGATCGTAAGTCTTATATTGGTTATTATAATTTTAGATTTTAGTCTATTACTTTAATAAAACAAAATTTGAATTTCTAGAACTAAAGAGTATTATGTTAACTCAGTTTTGTTAGTTCTTTTTCACATTATAGTGGCCTGAAGCACGAGGACAAACGTGGAGGTAGCGGATCTCACAACTGGGGAACTGTCAAAGATGAATTAACGTTGGTATTCTGATTTTTTAAAAATAATTTTAATAAAATTGATCCTATGCCTTACTAGAGGTTCACCTGTAACTGTTAAATTTTATTTGTTCCTGGGAAA
Source organism: Artibeus jamaicensis (assembly GCF_021234435.1). Lineage (NCBI taxonomy): Eukaryota > Metazoa > Chordata > Mammalia > Chiroptera > Phyllostomidae > Artibeus > Artibeus jamaicensis. The sequence goes on along the minus strand of NW_026522025.1, from coordinate 15,939,480 downwards.
AGAATGGAGTAGCTCTCATCTTAAGAGTTACGGCCATACAAGATAATGTTTTTTGTTGGCTATGTTTAGATTATAATGTATCAAGTTACTGATTTTTCTACATTTCAATATATGTGATACCACTCTTTCTTTTCATATGGGTATATACTTATTCTTGAAATCCTAACATTGAAGTTATTTAGGTATTCTGATTTTCTGTGTCTTTATAGTTTGTAGCTAATGATCCTTCTAGTCACTACAAAAATTTGATAAGCCAGTGAGGATTTGTTTTAAAACTAATTGTCCTGCTACTTTTCGAGTGAAGTACTATAATTGTGATCAGTATACATTTTAAAATTATTTTCTCTTAAAGTTCTACTAGAGTGTAAACTTACTGGGAAAAAAAGACTTTTAGGAAAAGTGTGGAATTTGAAATATTTTTATATATAAAGAATTCTTCAGCTACATGTAAATGGACCTAGATGCCTTTCTTTTTCTTTCTTTCCTTAGAGAATCCCCCAAATACATTCAGAAACAAATATCTTATAATTGCAGTGACTTGGAGCAATCAAATGTGACTGAGGAAACACCTGAAGGTGAAGAACATCCAGTTGCGGACACTGAAAATAAGTAAGTGGTTCTCTATACAGTGGTAATTCCGTTTGGGTTTTTACCAAGAAAACCTATATGTTTAACGCTGGTATTTGATGGCTTTTTAACAGGAGAAACTTTATTGTACCTCAATCTCTGAAATAGTGTCTATGTAGAAGAGTATTTTACACATGTATAAAATGGGCTCTAATGGTTTAAAAAATAGATATGGTCATTTTCATTTGAAATTACCAGTGTTGTCTTAAGATGAGGAAGATAAATATATCAGTAAAACCTGTTAGCCCTACTCACAAAAATTAACTATTTTAACCTCAAAATAGAGAAAAGGAATAAGATGCCATGCATTTTATCTTGCTGATAACCTTGGTAGAGATAATGATAATAGATATATAAGTAATAGGTAATTCTAGCGATAGCTTTCCAGAGACATCGAATAGGTAAGAGCTAGAATCTGAAATTGGGAGGGAGGTTAAATTAGAGTAAATGGTTGAAATAAGAGAATTTGTAGTACTTAGATCTCATCGTTAAAAGTACTTTGGACTCTATATAGCAATACAGATTTTATTTTGAGACAGTTTAAAACTAGAAAATGTGAGCACCTTAAAATTAGTTTTTCTCTCTCTTCAAAGTTTTTTCGCCATAAACATTGAAAATGGAACATGCCATTATTGGCTTCTATTAAAATGTATGGGGAGAGCAAAGGCCAGAATATGTTACTCACTAGCTTTCTTAATCTTTTTTATTTTCTGAGTTTTTAGGTAGAAGACTTGATTTTGAAGTTTTTGTTTTATTCAAGGCTGAGAGAGTTTTAAAGATTCACGTTACACTGGCAGAAATAAGTTAATGCCTTCCTTTAGTTTCCATCGATTGAAGCAGAAGTTATATGCCAATCATTTTGTACAGTATTGTGGTTTACAGTCTTATAGATTATTCAGGTCAGTAATTTTAACTAGGGCATATTCAGATCAATCAGGGAGGAGATGCTTTTCTAAACTTTGCTTTTTCAGGAAGAATTGCTCTTACAGTGGACTACTGTTAATTATTTGAGTGTCATAATTGCATGGGTCTGTTGGAATAAGGAATAATATATTTGCTGTTGGAGAGAGCAGAAAAAATATATGGTGTTAAGTGATGTGTTGAATTTAGGGTGATGTGATTCATATATACAAAACCATGGGATCAGAATTTTGTTTGGTAAACAGTGAAATTGTGATGGATGAGTTAAATGAGCCTTATGTAATACTAAGTACTTCATAGTGCTCAACCCAGTTGTTGTTCCTTTATTAAAGAGCCCGTGTTTGAATCACCTAAGTGTGACCTGCAGAGATTGTAAATGTCTACCAGAAGGAAATTACATATTATTGATAGGGCATTTGGAATTAAATCCTTAACTCAGGACCCAGGGATGAATTGGAGGGTATTTGGTCTATGATCATGATGATGACATTAGAGCAGTCTCCAGAGTAGGGGAGAATCTGAACATGGAATTGTATCTTCTATATGGAAATATGAATTTAAGAATTAGCTTGGCTGGCTTTGGCTCCCTCATACATGGTTTCCAGAGCTTTTGTTTTGTCACTTGATCCTTACAACAACCCTTGAAGGTAGGTGTCATGGTCCCATGCCTTAAAGTGTGCTGACTTACATTCTTGGTTGTGCCACAATTTATGAGAGTAATTGTCTCAGTTTTCTCATTTGTAAACTGATAACTGGGCCTGATAACCATATCTCATCAATTCAAGGTAAACTTGATTTTGGTCTCAGTACAGAGCAGCCTAGAAGGGGGAGATACTTGAGCTCTAAGGATAATTGAATCAACTGCTATCTTTGGAAAGAGGCAGAGCTCCCAAAATAGCATTACTTGTTTGGTGACTATTGGAAATGGATATTAGACTAAAATAATGGATTTCTACACCCATGCTTGCTTTCTGCAAAAAGGGAAAATGATGATATATAATTGTTGTTGAGAATTATATTTGGAAATAACTAATTTAGTATTAAGTATTGAAACCAGTGTATTCTGTGGAGAGTTTTATTGCTAGTGAAACCTGTTTCTTATCCTCACACAGGTTTGTTTGAAAGTTAGATTATATGGAATCTAAGATTTGTAAACTTTTAAAGTTTTTGCCTTAAGTGTTGCTAAAATATAGAGTTACAGTTCTTTTATATTCTAGAATATGGAGCTTGGTTGTCACAGGCAGTCTTCATATATGTTATGAGTTATATATTGTGGGAAATTAGAAATGGTGTTTTAAGAGAAGCTAAGCCAAAGATTTTAATTTTTAATTATGTAAGGATATGGTTTTAAAGTATTGTGGTTTTAAGAAATGTGTGTTTTGGGTTTGGTAAAGCCAATTCCAGATTGTATTACTATAGAAGATCACTTAAAAGTCTGTGAAGTTGAATTGTATTTTTCTCCATACTTTTTCACTAGTTCAATAAGCATTGAATTCTGGTGTCTACCAAATTACATGTTAGCCATTGGGTTATAAAAATGATGATCCTCCATATAAGTAATACAAACTTTTGTCAGCCACCTACTAGATGTAAAATTTAAGCATCTTTTCACAGAGAAAACGAAGTTGAAGAAGTAAAGGAAGAGGGTCCAAAAGAAATGACTTTGGATGAGTGGAAGGCTATTCAAAATAAGGACCGGGCAAAAGTAGAATTTAATATCAGAAAACCAAATGAAGGTGCTGATGGGCAGTGGAAGAAGGGATTTGTTCTTCATAAGTCAAAGAGTGAAGAGGTAAAGTTTTGCGGTGTTTGAAAATTTTTAGAGATATTTTGAATTCTATTTATCATTTTTGGTTTAAAATTTGTGTTTATAAAAAAGAAAAGTTTTACTTAGGATAGGATTGTTTGGGACAGATCAATTGCTTAAAAAGGAAAATAAACCGAATTACCATATATTCCAAGAAATTTAGTCTTCCTATCAATCTGTAGGTACCCCCCCCAGAAAAAGCTGTCAGTCAATTTTTTATCATGCAGTTATGCAGTTACTATGTTTTAGAAATATAGTAAGTCTTCTCAAATTTGTGATTTTTTTAAAGTCTTGCTTAACTGAATTGATAATCATTCAAGGACTTGTATTAGATTGAAAGTTTGTTGTTTTTGTGTGTTTAACCTAAAATGAAATGAATGGCTTTATTTAATATTCAGTCTTTGAAATTGCTTATGTCATATATAATGGTCAGGATTCTTCAATAGATTGTAGTACCCGTCATTATTTATAGGAGTGATGTAAAGACCAGATAATTAATTTGTAGTTTTCCTTTACTTACATAACATGGAAACTAATTAGAAAGACATGTTAGTGGGTTTGGTTTGGCAGGTTGTATTTAATGCTTGGGGGACATTCTTACAGGAATGCCCCATGGCTACATCTCTTTAGGGCTTGTGTATAAGATTTTAGTCTTGAAGTCAGATTAAAATGTTATTAAGGCAACCTGTAATAAAAAGATTGTCAGTGGGGTTTTACTACATTTTAATTTTTTAAAAAAGCTGTGAAACAAATGTGGAAACATTGTGAAATAAAACACGTTGAAGAGACTTAAATATTTTTCTAGGTTTAGAGGTGATTTTTTAAAATACTGAATCTATAAAGAGTATAGATGAGGACATTTTCTCCTATCAAGTCCTGTAGGGGGGGGAAATATTTTGATTTATTAGATCGACTTTTTGGATAATTTTTATAGTGCTTACAGATGCAGTTGTTTCGTGTGTCTGGGTAAAACAAATAGGATTCCTGATTAAAGACCCTTGAAAGTTCACCTTGGGGAGATTGTTCATTTGAATTAATTATTAAACTGTTTAGGTTAATATGGAAAATATTTATTGGTCATCTTGAAGATAATTATTATAACTGTTTTGGGGTACTGACAGAACTTTTCTCCAGAGAAAGACACAAATTTCTGATACAAATTAAGGTGATTTCCTCCTGAAGCCTGTTCATGCATTTTATAGACATCAGGTTAGGTATCCCAGTTTCAGGTAAGGGTAATGTATATGGTTAGAAATATTTGAAAATTATAAAATGTGGAATTGGTTATGAATAACTAGGAAACCAGGACATATTTACTATCAAGCTACATTTATAAGCTTTGGCAATTTATTCTGCTAGGCACCTTAAAGGTTAGGGAAGTGCCCTGAATATCCAGACTTCCTTTATGTTGCTGTAGTAAAACCTTTTAGGCTGTTTCAGTAGTATATCAACTTAGACTTTGCTTTTGTGCTTTAGGAACCTTTAGTAAAAGCTTCTGATTAGTAAATTTCTATTGTGCAATAGCAAACATTTAAAAATTAGATAATTAGTATATATAATTGATTTTAATTTGCTAGTGGTTTTTGTGGATTTTCATTTTTATGCTTTAAAACAAAGAGCCTTCTATTGCCTTTAAATTAGGTTGATTGTCAGTAAGGGATGACATTTCATTTGGGTATTAAATGATTAAAGGGGTGAAAACATGGATACAAATACAACATTTATTTGTACTTTAAGGGTAGTTATTAACGATTATAAGAATAAAATATTAATATTCCTCCAGAAATATATAAAAATTAAAATGCATATAAAACACTAAAACATACTTTAGTGTAGTATAAGAAAAGGTTTCAACCTGAAGATGAAAACTTATTCATCCCAGACAACAACAAGAAAGCAGGCATTAAGTAGTGTAAAATTCTCTGGCATATTTGCAGACTGGGTCATGGAGTTTATTACAGAAACAAAGGAGGATCTGGATTTCACAAACATGACAACTTCATTTTTAAGATGGTTCCTTCCTTTGATGTATTTAGGTGTGGTTTTATTTGGGCACAGGTTTTCAAGGTTCCCTTACATAAAATTGTGATTCACTTGAATCTGTAGCTCTCTAGTTTATGTGAAAGAACATAGAAAAATTGTGTATGAACAGAATAGCATCATGAAAAGCTCATACATAATTTCTTGACTCATTATTGGGAGAATATAGAGGAAAAGTTTTTTCTTTAATTTACAGAGAAATTCAGGATTATGCTATCTGTCCTTGTCTATTAGGGGAGTCCAAATTAGGGTTATCTTAATTCCCATTGGGTTCCTTTATGGGAAATACTAACCAGATAGCCTTATTTTAAATGTACTAGTAGAGATTATGATTCATTAGGTTTGAGATGGGCCCCAGCCACTTGAGTGGTTTGATTATATACTTCTAATTGAGATCACATAATGTACTCATTGGATTTTTGGTCTTTTAGGAAGAAAGCTCATTTAGAAATTTGTAGCATTAATTTTCCTGGTAATTACCCTGTGGCCTTTACTTAAATTTTTAGGCTCATGCTGAAGATTCGGTTATGGACCATCATTTCCGGAAGCCAGCAAATGATATAACGTCTCAGCTGGAGATCAATTTTGGAGACCTTGGCCGCCCAGGACGTGGTGGCAGGGGAGGACGAGGCGGCCGTGGGCGTGGTGGGCGTCCAAACCGTGGCAGCAGGACTGACAAGGTAATTTTTAAATGCTTTTTTTGCGCTTTTAAGTAATTGGATGATGTCTTTTGATAAATTTACTGCTCCAGGTCCTTTTGGGCATATAAGCAGAAGAAAAAAAGGGTAGGTGTACCTTTAAGAAACTACATTTATAGGTCCTGGCCAGGTAGCTCAGTTGGTTAGATTAGAGCATCATCCTGATACACTAAGATTGTGGTTGGTTTTGATCCCTGGTCAGGGCACATATAAGTATCAACCAGTAAATGCATAAATAAGCGGAACAACAAATTAGTGTTTCTCTCCCCTCCCACTTCTCTTTCTCTAAAATGAATTTAAAACAATAGACTACATTTTAGGTTATATTTTTGTTTAAAGCACTTAAATGACTGAATGGTGCTGCCAGCAGAATTGAATTTACTATCCTTTATTGAATACTTACTAGATGCTACAATGGTACAGTGCCATCATCTTATGTGCTAAGTCATTTAATTCTTATTACTGTGTTGATAGCCCCATTTTACAGAAGAGAAATTCAGCTACAGGAAACCTATAGCTGGGTCTCCCTGAAATGCCAGCTACATCCTTTGCTTTGACTTTTCACTGCTTTTTAGGTCTCAGTTTAACATAGTCTTTGTGTTCCTTGCATAATTGTGTGAAACTCAGTAAATGATGGTCTAGAGACCATCATTTGTAGTTCTTTGATTTTTTTTTTCTTTCTTTCTTTTTTTTTTTTTTTTTTATTTCACTAGATTGTCATGTAAGAGCTGGGATTCATTTTTGGCCTAATTTTTGTAATCTTCTATGACTTGCACAGCATGTAACACAAGTTCTTATGAAATATTTTTACACAAGCTCTAGTAATTGATAGATTGAACTCTGATCTGTTTGATGCCAACGTTCATGCTTTTAACATTTATTTATTAATAAACTACGTTATTAGAGAAAAACCTTTTGGGTTCACTATCATCTGTGATACAGTCATAATGTCCTCCTCAGTTCTCGACATCTGATGCACAAGTTTGGGGGGACCCACTTGCTTGATTGATTCTTCCAGTGTTTAATGATAGTGGTGACTTAAATATTACACATTTTTAAGGTCAGCAGTATCAGTGTAGTGATGTTTTGTTTCCGTTTCCTCTGATGTCAGGTGGTTTTATAGCCAATGTGTGTATGTGGACCATTTCAATGTTTTTGTGGGGATGGTATGTTATAAATAGCAGTTGGGTCTCATTCTCACATTGAATATGGGAATACTTAACAACAAAGAAAGTATCTACATACATATCCCATGTGAATCTACTTGTGTGATTTATTAGAAAAATAAAATAGCCCATGCTGCATTAGGGAATTTTCCTAGGTCTTGTTAGAAATAGAAACTCAGGACAAAACTCATTGCAAGTATTTATAGTCCTCTTCTGATTCAAAATTTTGCCTTTAAGTAAAAGGTTTGGCACATTTTACTTAGTATTTTAACTTAAAGATTTTTTTAGAGTTCTGTGTCTAAATGTAGACACTGGCAAGATTTGAGAATTAATTAATTTTGGTTTGTTTCTTTTTCAGTCAAGTGCTTCTGCTCCTGATGTAGATGACCCAGAGGCATTTCCAGCTCTGGCTTAACTGGATGCCATAAGACAACCCTGGTTCCTTTGTGGACCCTACTTCTCTGAGGTTTTGCATGCTTAAGGATCCCAACCAAGAAGTTTAAAAAAAAAAAAAAAAAGACTGTCATTCATACCATTCACACCTACAGACTGAATTTTATCTGTTTTGAAAATGAACTTCTCTCGCTACATGGAAGTAACAATATGGTAGTCAGTTTTGTATTTAGAAATGTATTGGTAGCAGGGATGTTTTCATAATTTTCAGAGATTATGCATTCTTCATGAAAATTTTGTATTGCTGCTTGCAAATATGCATTTCCAAACTTGAAATATAGGTGTGAACATGTGTACCAGTTTAAAGCTTTCACTTCATTTGTGTTTTTTAATTAAGAATTTAGATGTTCCCCCAGTTACAGACTGGTTTTAAATATTGGACATAATATCAGTTTTAGTACCTGCTTTGCATTTACACACATGGTCAACTGGGACATGTAAACTCTTGATTGTTAAAATTTATGCTGTGTGGAATACTAATGACTTTATGTATTTTAACTTAGTTTTAATATTTTCATTTCTGGGGAAATCTTTTTTCACTTCTCATGATCGCTGTTATATGCTAAATCTTTATATACAGAAATATGACTTGAACAAATTCAAAGCACATTGGTTTATTAATCCTTTTTCTTGCATGGTTCATTAGGTTCAAATTATAATTGACAATTGGAACTATATTTTAAAATGTGTGAATTTCCCATTTTAAAAACCAAACTAGTCTCCTTACTGTCTAGTAGTAAGATGTTTAAGCTACTTACTGTTGAAGAACAAACACATCCTGTCAGGTAAAGTAGTTTTATGAGTGTTGGGCTTTCCCCCTCCAGCAGGGTGGGTGTAACAAAGTTGATTTGGCTAATGCATGATATGTAAACTGCATCTGGCGCGCGCGCGTGCGTGTGTGTGTGTGTGTGTGTGTGTGTGTGTAAACGTCCCAAATCAAAGTTGTACACCCATATTCAATGACCCTTTAACCCTTCCTGTTCTAAAGAAACCAAAGGGCACTGGTTAGTATGATAAGATGTGGGAATGTGTTAATATTTGGAATTTGAAAAGCAGACAGCTTTACTTTATAAGGTTGGAACAGCAGCACCATCCATGATATATAAACCAAAAATCTTACTGTTTCTGAATTTCCTGTATTGCTATTAATTTTGGACTGTTCCACAGAAGGTGATAAGTATCTTTTACCTCTTCCTCTATTAGAAAATTAGGTTAATAATGGGTTCCTGAATGGGAGCGGCAGTGCACTTAGTAAAACATACATAGAATGATCAATAAACAGGTGTTCTAGGATTTTAATTTCTGCGATATTTATTGATAAGCAGAAAAAGGAATTTTACTTAGAGGTTTAAAAACTTTGTCACTCATTACCTATGTGTGGTAATGTCCAATTTAAATACTGAAAATCTTAAATCATTAAATGTCTACTCTTTGCTGATTAGTTCTCTCAATATACTTCCAAAAGAGAAATTGTACAGTACAAAAGTTAATCAGTTGAAATAGATTTATTATTCTAGTTATCTACTAGTTTGACATATTAGGAAGGAGGTAATTGGTTTTAAATGATGAATAACTTGTGTTGGTGTTTTGGATCTTATGATGCAGAGCATGTTCTGTACTGGTGCTAATGTCTAATATGATTTTATATTTACAAACATACCTGCTACCCAGAGGCAAGTATTAATTTAATCCATGTGGACTTTTGACCCCTCCTAATAAGTTAGTATGTTTGGACTTTTAAGTATCTTAACTCATTTCTGGATGTGTAATATGTTTATAAACCTCTTAATTTCTAGCAACATAGAAAACACCTATTAAAAACACTTCACAAGTTCCACTCACTGTCAGCCATTGCTGGCATTCTGTCACTAGAGACTACACAGCAATATCTGATATGTTGCAAGCTTTCAAGATAGCTTGAACTTTAAAAAGTTGGTCCATTAGTTGTATCTGGTGGATGTAAATTTGCCTCCTAGTTCACTTTGTGTCAAGAGCTAAAACTGTGAACCTTTCTTTTATTGGTGGGTAATGACTGAAAATAAAGATTTTATTTTCATGCTCACTTCTTAAAAGTCATAAGAACAATGAAATAGGAGCCCATTTATTGTCATGTGTTTTCTGACCTGTGTGTGCACCCCAAAGGATAATGTTCACATTTCATATTTCCTCTAATGCTTAGATTTTGTGTATGTGGGCTTTTGTTAAACTATGCTGTCTAAGCTCATTTGGGAAGGATGCCTGTTTTAATGAGTATTAGAATTAGAAGGTTGAAGTCTTAGAAAATGAATTTCAAAGACTGACCTTAAAAGTAGTAGTACTCAGCAGATCACATTTTGAGTTTGGAGGTTAATGACATGAACGCCACTGTTGTTGGGGTGGGAAGGGTACTAAACAGTATTAATATTTTAAAGAAAAATACCTTAATGGGAATAATGCCAGAATTTATTTAAGTTCAGCTTGTATTGAAATGATTGGAATATGGTTTCTTTTTTGTTAAATACTATTTTGAGACCTGTGTGGATTTGTGAAAGATTTAAAAATGTGTCATTAGGTACTGTACATCTAGTTACTTTACTCATTTTTATTTTAAAAGTGGAAGTAGGACATACCATCTCCAGGGTTGTTGACATATTTGGGGCTTAATTTTTGGCATGGGTTTGAAGGGAGTAGTACATTAAGTATTCATTCTGATAGTTTTCTGATTGCTAGAGAAGGTTGCACTGAAATAGAAAAATATTATTAGGGAGTTGCATACACAGTCTAAATATTATATATATTGGGCCAACAAGTATTAAAGGTTAAAATTTAGGAGAAATTGGGAACTGCTAGAACCTGGACATTTATCCCAGTATTTATTTAAGTAACTGGTATAACTATTCTCAGGCCCTCAGGTGCATGTAACTCTACTATTTAAAGAAAGTAAATAGATGCTTAGAAGGTAGACTTCAACCCAGATATTTGTAAGGTATTTGTGTTCTGCTGACATTAATATGTAAATTAGTATTTGTGAAGTCTGAACCTTTAAAGTCAGATCTCCAATTTACCTTTAGAAGGCCCAGAACTTGATCACCATTATGCTTTGTGGCGTGTATCTAGTGACAAGGCAGTAAAATGATTTCTCATCAGACCTCAGACTTAGTGAGCTGACGATATCATTTGCAAAATTGTCAGGTTTTATTGAGGTATAGAGTTAATTGTCAGCTTTCAGGAGTTTGGGTTCAATTGCTTTTTGCTCAGCCTGGGTTTAACCTTGGACATGTTCTCTCCGGTTGAGAATTTTAAAGGTAGAAAAGTGGGAAGTTTATATGAGAAGTGATTGAAATAACCTTCAGGCTGAGGAAGGGATTCACTAAAAGAACAGTGAAAGGAGGATTGTAGTTTAAGGGTTTAGGAGCTTAATTTTCAGAAAGTAAATTCAGATATGAAGGTATATTATTAAATCCATCAAGATTGTTCCCACAGGAGAAAGTAATAGAGTGGAAATGAATGTCATTTAAGTAGGTGCTATATCAAAGCCAGGGGTCAGCAGCTTGTGGCTTGTTTTTGTACAGACCGTGAGCGAAGAATGAAGAATGGCTTCTAGATTTCTAAAGGGTTAAAAGTAAAACTTACAAAGATGTATGTAGCCCACCAAGCTTAAAACATGGCTCTTTACAGAAAATGTTTGCTGAATCCTGATCTAAGCCATTGATCCCTCTGAGGTCATCGTGAGTTCTTTTAAAGTAAAAGTTTTATTTTAGGTATAAATTATATCATCCTGCCCTATGGGAAGTTGTAAAATCAGAAGTATTGTAAAGCAGATTTTTCGCCTCTTCTGTACTGAAAATAAGGGCCAAAGTAACTGGTAGCCACCTAGTAAAGATGATTGTTATTTTAAGAAAAGATTACGTAGCTTGTAACTTAAATATGTTTTTATGAAAACCGTTAAGGAAAGTAAATTTACAATAAATGTAAGCTTTATGCTGTGATTATAGTTTAGTGGTTCATGGTTAGTGAATAGTGGTTCACTAACACTTCTCATCACTTAGTGCTAAAATCTTTCTGTTGTGAATAGTTTTTGCATGAGAATCTGAACCTTTTCGTGTGGGTAAACTGTTGATTAACTCCACAGGTTAAGCTGGGACAGGAATGAGTGAGTTCTGAGGACCATGTTCCTCAGAGTTTTGTCAGGAGATTATCCATTTGGACAGTTTAGCTTTTATGCCATTGATTATTTCTGTACTGAGTACCTGGGAGTCAGTTGCTCACTTCTCAATGGAAGGAAAGAAAAGATGAAGTGGCCTCCACAAATTAGAAAATATTTTACCAAATTGTTTTTGTTTGAGGTTTTAATTATGTGGGAACTTAGTGTTTTAAATCAGTCAGCTTTGTCCTTTTTGCTGCCCACTTGGGAGGGTGTGGCAGATCCTGGTGCTGATTTATGTGTATGTTCTAAGCCTTGTGTATAAAAGACAAAGGATACCTGCTGATAACAAGTATCAGAAAATTCTGATTTCATTATGGGTTTTTAGAAACCTATTTCGGAGTAATTGATTTATATCAGGTAATGAGATTTGCTCTGAACTGATCTTGATGTGGCTTTGCTTCCTTAAATAGCTTCAGTACAGTTACGGAAATGTGAAAAGTGAAAGGTTAATTCATATTCAGGATTTTGATATTTGGTATTTGGTAAACTGAGTAGGGAAAATACAAAGTAGCTTATTTAATTTAGGCATTGTTTATATCACCTTAATTGCACTTGTACCTGATTGATTTAACAGATTTTAGGAATGTAGTATTACTTCTGATTTGAAGAAATGGCATTGGTTTTCATCTACCTAGAATGAAGATTCTGTCCAAAGGGTCCAGCTGAACTTGGTTCTTGACATTTGACTGCCTAGAATTTTGTCAGATTGGGCTATTTTTATTTATTTACTTTTTTTACTAGCTGAATGTCAGAAATCTGGGGAACTTTGCGTGTTGGAATTCCTTATTTCACACCTTGGGTGTCAGAATCCATAGTGAAATGTTGCTTCGTTTGGCAACCACACTCGGACAGTGATAGGTGATCGCATTTAAACATTTCGTGCTTAGACTGCCAGGGTCTGTTTTGGAAATTGACTTAAACGCTTCAAACACTGTTGATAGATTGGTAGATTCCCCCTTCCCTTCCAGATTGGTAGATTCCCCCTTCCCTTCCGCCAGTTTTATGGCTGAAAATGTTTAGGATTTAATAATTGGTGAATTAAACTAAACAGACACCTTTTCAGAGATAGATAATTTGGTTTTAACTTGATTTTGAGTAAGTGTACACCTACACAAAATTTACAAGGCTTAAGTGCTAAACTCAGGAGTTTCTGAGGAATGAAACTTTAGTTTTCATGGGAAAACTGGATTGGATAAAGGTACTTTTAAGACACATGTTCACTAGTCTCTAGTCATTAGGAAGAAATCACATACTTAGCAGGTCCAGACTATTGTATTTTGTTCATAACAGCATCCCTTTAAGGTTTAGGGGCACTTTGTCATTCTCTGTGAGCAAAATCAAGTAGGTCAAAGTATTGTCAACAATTAGATTGACCTTGCTTGAGTCAAAAGGTAGAACTGGAAGTAATGTTGACTGAAGTAGGGAAGTGCTTTGGTGCTGCATAATGCTAAAATAAAATACAATCTGAGAAAGAAATTCTCTTCAGGAAAAATGGATAGGGTTTATTTTTTTTAAATGCCACTATACTGTTGATTGAGGAATAGAACTAGCACCTCCCAATTACAGAAGAATAATGTACTTCCCCCACCATTTTTTCAGGATCATCAGTCTTGCTACTTAGAGTTATTAAACTTGAAAGTTTGTTTGTTTGTTTTTGTTTTTTGACTACTTAGCTGCAATGAAAGCTACCCTGCTGTAGGCCAGAGAGGGTAAATAAACTAAAGGGAGTGTTTATAGGAATGCAAAAGAATCCTGTTTGTGGAGCTGTACAAAAATGAGAGGAGAAAAACACTGGGAAAGAAGTATTTCTAGAGTGTTGTGAAAGGAAGGCAAACGGCTTCTTACTCCCTTTGTGACGGAATAAAGTTAAGATTTTTGTTTCTAAAATTTGCAGTGTTCCATTTTCACCTCAGATTTTTTGATTGGTGAGGGCTGGGGGAGGGTCTTCCAGCTCCTTGGTTTAGACAGTACAAGGAGAATAACCTCTGGTTAACACAGGCCACATTCTCAGCTCATAGGCAGGGAGACATACAAGCCATTTCAGCAAGTGAAGTGAGATGTTAGAGTGTTTCTCATTACTAATTTTCATTGCATTTTGATTGATTTGTAGCTTTTAATGTAATGAAAATGTCCTGCTTGTGGGTGGGCCTGCTTTTCCAGTGAAAATTTAAGGCCTTTCAGAATAGTTTATTCTCTGAGACTCATAATAGCTTTTATAGCATTTCCTTGGGTTCTATTATTACATATGGGTAGTAAAATGCCTGAGATTGGCAAAGGCGGAGAAGGTATTTTGAACTTGTATTGGCAAGGTCAGGCTCTTAAGGAATAATAATTACAGTTGTGGAAATTGAGAAGCGAGCGATAATAGGTTTGTATGTTTCTTAGAGATGTGATTGAAAGCAGAACCAACGGAAAAACCACTTGTAAATAAAAGCACTAGCAAAATATGCGGCCTTTACCATAGAGTAAAAGCAAGGCATTTATATTTCAGCAATTAATACAAGCAGTAAAACTGAGTCATGCAGCCCTAATTTTGCTTAGGAAATCATAGCCTTCAAGTTGAAAAAAATTTAGTAGGTATAGCAGGTGGGGTTATAGCACAGTTGCTCTGCTTGCTTTTCTATTTAAAAAACTTAATTTTTTTATAGCTTTAAATACTCCATTTATCAATTTCCTTAAAATTGGGCTTTTGGCAGGGAGTATTCTGTGGCCTTTTTTTTTTCTTTGCCTACCTGTGCCTTGTAGGATTTAGATTAGTTGGGTAGATAAATTAGCAAATCCAGGAGTACCAGACTTGTCATTTGAAAATTTACCTATTTTTTAAAGGTAGATTTCTTGGGAACCAAGAATGATCTAGGTAGGACTCTAGAAATAATGGAAATTCCAGGTTTTGGTTATTTAGTAAAAACAACTCCAAAGATTTTTTACGGCATCAGTTTTAGTCAACTGCAGTTAGAACCCCAACTGATGTCAGTTTGTAGAGCAGTCATTTGCATTGAAAGGAATTTGTATAGCTGGAAGTTATGCTCTGAAACCAGACTGTCACATATTAGGAACTAGTAGTGTGACTTAACCATTCACTTGTATTTGTTTCCTTTTCTCTAGAATGGAGATAACACCAATCTTAAACTGGTCATGGTGAGAAATGAATTACGTATCTTCAAATCAGCATGTGCTAATAAGTACATTGCCCTCTCTGTCTACAGTTCTAACTCCACAGATTCAGCCGAGGATTAAAATATCAAAAAAAAAAAAAAGTTACATAGTTGGTGGCACGTGCTATGTGTTTAGGCCTACTGTGTATAGTATGTACAGCCATTTCTTGTCATTCCTTAAACATTACAGTACAACTATTTATGTTGTGCTAGGTATAATCTAGAGACTTGAAGTACCTGAAAGGATGTGTGTATATTATATACAAATCCACCATTTTATATAAGGGACTGAGCATCCAAGGATTTTGACATCTGCGGATGGAGGTGGTCCTGGAACCAACCCAGAGAGGAAACAGGATCAAATGCGTTGTGTTACATACACTGAATGGGAATTTGGCTTGTTATATCAACTTAGTACTTCAGAGATCCATTGCTTCAGTTGTTACCTGAAAGTCCCCAACCCCACCCTCACTAGGTGCCTCATCTTCCTTTGCCTTTTCTACCAACTGACAGGAGTAATAAACATCAGTGAAAGTGTCAGAGGATGAAAGTGACATGGCCATAAACAAAAGTGGTTGATTGTGTCTGTCTGTTTCTAGACCTACCGTGTCTGGCCTTTGGGGGGAGAGAATTGGGTATATTGTATTGACTAATTATAAGGACTATTTTTAATGAAAATGTAGAAATAGAATTTAAAAACTTACGACTAGAGGAAACCAACTGTTAGTGTTTTTGCGTCTATTTCAAAAACCTGTTTGCTTGATTTATGACAGTGATATGATTCTGTTCATTCTTTTGTAATTGACCATTTCCGTACCAAATATTGCTCTGCTTTTTTGAAGGATTGTGTGTTGTGCTTTTCATCAACTCCAAGATCCATCCCAGTTTCAGTCATTGTGGGGGTGGGCAGGGGAATCATGCACCATAGAAATCAACAGCATATTTCAGTTTTAGTAGCTTTTTCATTTTCAATTCAGAACATAGTAGAATGGTGGGGGTGTTCTGAAATTTATAGTCTTAAATTTCAGGGTACTGTTTTGTTGTCTAGATGAACCAAATTCCTCTTAAAGGGCATTTAAGTCCCTCTCCCTGTTGTAAGCAATGCTGTAATAACTCGTTTATACTGTTCATTAATCTGCATTGCTAGGAGTGGAGCTGTTTATTGAAATTTGAAAAAGTACTGCCCGACTGCTTCCCGAAAGGAGCCATCTAGCATACCTGGTTGCAAACATCATCTCTGATTAATACTGGGTAATTTTTTGTTTAATTTCTCTAATTCAGTTGGTGGAAAGTGGTGTTTAATTTTATTCCTTTGATTACAGGTGATTATTTTCTTCATGCTTATTACTTACTTTTTTTCCTTTTTACTGAATTTATTGGGGTGACACTATTGAACATTTACTGTTTTGTGTTTCTCAGTCCATTTGAAATGTTGACTTTTTTTCTATTTTGGGCATGTATTGCAAATATCTTGATCTAACTTGATGTTTTGCACATTTTTCACTGAAGATTTATTTTCGGTATAGGCTGATGTGAAGATCTAACTTCTTTTAGTTGTCAATTAGGCAATTGATTGAATTGATTTTTTTTTTTAGGAGGAAGAAGAGACCTTTCTGATCTTTTATTCTAGAGAGTAGTTTACTTGAGGGTTCATCTGTCAGTCAGCCTTTATACGATGGGATAGTGTGAACATCCGTGAGTCCTGCAGATTAGTAAGAGCAAAACAGGACTCTTAGAGGGCTTGAGTTGGTATCAAGGCATGTGGCAATTGTGACACATGAAAAGTTGGAGCTTCAAAAAAAAAAACCCAGATTCTAACATGGGAGGTTGACTAGAATAGAATGCCTAGCTTGGCATCTCTCTCACAGGCTTCAGGGCACTGGTGAGTTGCAGCTGTAGGATATTAATGGAAGCTGAGAAATTGGGACGATGGAGGGGGAAAGGCAGTAAAAGGACAGAGCTAGGGAACTAGTTTGACTCCCCTGTTGTCTACAAGGAAGACAGAAGCCCAGGAAATAGAATCTTTGGCTTCTGGGAAAGTGGGCTCTTTCAAGGAACAATTCAAAGTACAGATTTGTATACAAAAATTAATGAGGATGGTTGCCATATATCCTGCAAGTGTGAACTTGGGACCAGATTTAGGTCCCGGAAAACTAAGGAATTTCATGTTTGAACAGCAGAGGTATCTGGGTTGTCTTGGGATGTACATTGAGGATTTAAATCACTGCTAGTTTTCCTGAGGAATGAAAGTCTGAGGATTGAGAAGCTCCACTTAGTCCTGGTAAACTAGGCAACCTGTTTTGAAATTTTGGTGTGTGGCAGGAAGGTGGTATATATGAAAACTAGGGGCAAGAACAGAACAAGGTTGCCCGTCCTCATTCATGGAAAGAGGACATTTTATCTCGGACGAGCTGCAGAAGTCTTGCTCAAGTATGTTTTTAAACATTGCTACTAGTAGCAGTGCTGCCAGTGGACAGTGGGGGTGGAGAGGGTTGGGAATGAAGAACAAATGCAAACTCAGTTGTCCCAGTGGAAAGTGAGCGTGCACAGCCGGACTGGCTTCGGGAACAGAAGGGGCAAGAATGGTGACTGGTATCTGTGTATCAGGCACAGGAAACACAGCGTGGTTCCTGCCCTCAGGTTGTTTGCGTCTAGTAGAGGAAGTAGATGGTCTGGGCATCTTGCCAGTGGGGCACCATGGAAGCCGCTCCATCCTGAAAAAGATCCTTGAGTCAGGGGAGTCTCCTTTTTTTAAGATTAAATTATATTTTTTCTTATTTAGGGAAAAAAAGGGACTGCGGTTTTAAGGGAAAGGATGTGGAGCATTGGGGGTAAAAAGAAGACTGCCAGCTGGTCTTTGGGGCCAAGTGAGAAAGGGAAGGGTGGCTAAGGTAGTAGGTGATAAGAGGATAACTAAGGATACAAAAAACAGGTATTGCAAGAAAGAAAAGTTGGCTTCCATTGTCAAGAGGTAAAAGGTTGGTCAGCTTCTAAGTAGGTGACTCTGTGGCCCATTGCAAACAAACAAGGTACCCCATCCTGAGTGCAGAGCAGCCAGTGCTGAAGCTCAGATGCAAGGGAATAGTGTGCGGGTTGCTGTATAGCAGCTAGAGTAAAATAGAGATGTATGCAAGGAAGAAAAACCCTGGGAGGACTAAATATGGTAAGTCTGGAATGGCAAGAAGCTTGGATGAAGACTTAAACATGCACAATCAGAGCAGTGTTCGTTATTTCAATTTCTAGAGCTCTGCGGGATACCTGCCTCAGTTCAGTTGGGGAGGGATGGGGGTAGGAGATAGGCCCCATGCCTGACAGGGATTTAAGAAGAAAGTTCTTGGACCTTTTATCCTGTTTCGTGGGAAGGGTACTATTAGCAATTAAACCAGGTTAGCAGAAGTGCCTCTAGGGAACAGGATACAGGCAGTGATGAGCATGGGGAGGGTGACAGGCCAGGACCACCTCTTCAAAGGAGTAAAACATGTACCATGTCTCAAGTTTGCGCTGGGGAAAATAATACTCTTCTAGGCTCAATTTGAGCTAAGGACCAGTTCAGTTTTCTTCAGGAAGGAAAGCGGAGAGGACACTACAACCGTAGCAGTTTGGGTCTTGAACCCTGACATAGCGCTGGTCCCCAGGGCAGCACCCTCTGCATCAGAAAGAAAACAGGCAGAGAGCCTTTGGCCCACTCCTTTTCTGGATGTCTGATTTCACAGAGGTGGCTGCTTGCACAAGATTGTAAGGTGGGTTTACAGGTAGCTTTTCCACAACCAAGCTGTTCTTGATTCACTGGAAGGCTAAGGCAAAATAAACCAGCAAAACTAGGGGAAGGTACATTCTTAGGCTTCCATAAATAAGGACAATCATCACCGCCTTGAAAGTCCTTCTACACTGGTGTACACCAGGGTCTTTAATGTTATTTGTAAAACTAGGATGATGTATTTTGGAGTTACCTGGTAATTCTTACTGATGTATCCATCATCTGTAGCTGTGTTTAATACAGTAGTGCTAGCCACATGTGACTATTTCAATTACAATCCAAATTTGGTTCTTCGGTCATACTAGGCATGTTTCAAAGTGTATACAGCCACTTGTTAGTGTCTAGCGTACTCAGCAGTGTAGATAGGCCTATTGAACAGTGCTGATCATCTCAACCTAAGACCTGGTATATAGTAGCTGCTTTATAAACAATTGTAGAATGGTTCTCATTGCTAGTAAGCGTTTTGGTTTCCACACTCCCCTTTTCCAGCCACCATAGCCAAGAAAGCTGCAGGAATTTAAACTGGAGTCTCCAGGTCCACACAGTGGACCTGAAGATGTAATCTGAAGCCTCTGGAGAAGGCCAGATGAGGTATCCGCTGCAGCCAACTCTCAGTTCCCCGAGATT
Organism: Artibeus jamaicensis; assembly: GCF_021234435.1. NCBI lineage: Eukaryota > Metazoa > Chordata > Mammalia > Chiroptera > Phyllostomidae > Artibeus > Artibeus jamaicensis. The sequence continues at coordinate 15,920,043 of NW_026522025.1, read as the reverse complement.
CTCCCTGAGCTGGCTTGGTGGTCCTCTAGCTGCAAACAGAGCAAATGGTAGCAGCCACAGGAACTGATAGCTGGAGCAGAGGGCTGGGTAGATGGGCCTGCTGTGCTGACTGGGAGCACTGGCCAAGTTTCAACCTTCATTCAAAGCATGAGGGAGCCACACCCCATCTTCAACCGATCCAAAGTCAGCTTCTCGCCACAGGAGAAGGTGAGCGGGTGAAGGGAGCTTGAGGGAAAAACAGAAAGGGAGATGTGCTGAGGCTCTAGTTCTTCTGGGGGCTCAGTCACAGAAGACTCATGTGCAGGGAGATAATCCACGTTGGAGGGTAAGTAGCCCTCGTGGGTGGGAAGGTAGTCCACTGGGAGGGCCGGCGAGGGGCTTGCTGGGTTTCCTGGCTTCGAGTCAGGGTCCCTACTCCCCAGCACCTTGTACAGATCCACTGGCTGTCCCGTCTCTGCTGTGAGAGCTCTTGGAGGTGGTGAGCCTGAGGCACTGTACCCTGTGTCTTCCTCAGAGGTATAGTGACCTTGGACTCCTTTTCCCTTTTCTGGCCAGTTGGGGTGAACGAGACGTCTGAAGCCCGGGGTCGCTTGGTGAAGGACTTCGCTGATGACCAGGGGCTCAGGTTCTTTCAGAGTGGGCCAGTCTGTTAGGATCCTGTCCAAGGGCAGCTGCATCTTCTCCTGAGAAAGAGAAGGAAGAAGCTCATATGGCTATGTTAAGTGAGTAGCCTTGACGACTGACTTCAGGGTTCCAGAGGGCCTCACAGACTGTGGTCCCTCGACTTTTCGAGGTAAGAGAAGCAGCTAACACTGTCCAGGAGGCAGACAAGCAGGAGCCATGGAGTCCTCTCAACCCCAGCCAGTGAGTGGTGATTCACTACACTGCTCAGCTTCAACCAGACTGTTTCTGGTGAGTCAAACTGCACTAGCTGCTTTTCTTCTAGGACAGAGGACACGATGGGTGCAAAAGCAGGGCTGAGCGTGCCTCTGTCTCGGGGAGGTGGCAGGAAAGACTGTAAAAGGGTCACGCTAGAGCTGAATCCTAAGACGTATATAGGCTTTTCTCATATAAGGAGGTCGTGGGCAAGGAGGACCGGTCTGTTCTGGAACCTGCTAGTTATGGCAGGGAAACCGAAGCTTCAGACATAGGAGGAAGTCACACGATGAAGGGATTTTTAAGGGATGCTAAGCAGTTTGGGTTTTCGTACAACTACCTGAAAAGTTTTAGGGTAATTTCTTCATCCGTTCTGTTCTTAAGAAAGACCTCTCTAGAATAACTTTTTTGGGAAGAAAACTTGCATCCTTTTTCCCCCTCTATCTAATTTGTCTGTTACTTCTCTTGCTTACTTTCTCAACAGCACATTGATTACCAACTCTTCAATGTCAATGTCATCCCTGCTTTCCAAACTGATGTTGATTCCTGAGCCCACGTCCAAGCCCTTTATTAACATTTCTTTGCTTTCTCTGACTCTCCTCACATCCTGGAAACTCTTTCACACTGACTGATCTCACTAAGGCAAAGCTCGCCTGCCTTTAAGGCCTGAGGTTTACATAAGCAGTCAAGTTTTCCGCCCTACCCTTGGCAATCAGGTTCCTTCACCTTCCTCCAGTCCCCATGTTTTTGTTCAGAAATTATTTCAGGCACACACACCATCCTGGTCTTACTAAATACGCCTTTTGCTCTGTGCCACCATACTTTTGCTCCCACTTTTGCTCCCACTGGCAGCTTCCACCTGCTTCTGTTTGCCACACCATCCCCTGTTCGCCACCTTCCTCGTTCTTGAAGCCCCTAGTGACTGTTCCCTCCGCTGAAAACTACAGCAGTGAAGCAACTGCCCATTAGGTTCTTGGCACATGGTGCTTTGTAATGCCACACTTTTTAAACGTGTCCATAGCCATCAACGAGTGGGGACCATGTTTTAAGGGAGGCATAGGTTGACAAAAAATAGCCTTGGGACAGGGCGAATCCTCAGGACTAGTTCCAACTCTGACACCTTACAGCTCGGGAAAACAACCTCTCTGGCCTGGGATTCCCTCACCCATCAAATGTCAAATGGTGAGAGAATGATTTAGTCTGGATTGGCTCTGATGTCCCTTGCCTTGCCTCGAGCTTGAGAAGTTTCCAAAAAGTGAATGATGGTGCCATCTCAGGACAGCCTTCTGCAAAGGGACCACAAGGCAGAGGGTATGTGCGTGTGCCTCTCTTGGAAGCTTACTCTTCCCAATTGCTGCCCAGGCTGGCCCTGGCTTGGGAGTGTGGCTGGAGCCTGATTGGCTGCTCTGGGAAGCGAGGGGCCAGTGCTGCTATCACAGACGTGAGAGACTGATTACACAGGGTGTGGAAATGGCTCCTTATCACAAGGTGAGGAGTTCACTCTGCCTTCCTGAAAGCTTTGGCGGCATGATAGAGGCTGTTCCTCCGAGCTTTTATAAAGTAGGCGCTCTGGCAGACAAGTCCTGTGACAAGGCCTCTTAGAGCACCATTGGCCCAGGTACCTTGTGGACACTATTTTAAGCCTGTACAATATTCTGGTGATCCCCGTCATGATTTGGCTTTTTCCTCCAGAGCTTTAAGACACATGATTTTTTTAGCTACATCTAAAATGGGAAGGGCATAGAAGGCCTGAAAACAGAAAACATTTTGTTGGAGTTGAAAGACTTGCAGTTTTGATTCTGCCCTGTTCTATATCACCAGGAGAGCAGTTTGGGCCTTTAACTAACACCAGTCCACTCACTACAAGGGTCAAGTGACCTGGGTTCTGAGGCTGCCTCAAGGCCTTCATTGCAGATGCCATGTTGAAGCTAAATGTTTTAAATTTTCTAACTTACCATTTATTTTTGGGGAAAAAAACATGCTGCACATGGTTTTTAAGGAAATTTTAAAAGTTTAAAGGAAATTTGTAATGAAAATTAAATGGCCCTCCTATCTCCACCCCCTTCCCCAAAGGCAACCCCGATGATCAGTTTCATATGCAGCTTCCCAGGAGGGTGTGTGTGTATAAAGTCTCCCTCCTTTTTATACAAATAAGAACCCACTTTAGAAACTGTTACAGATTTTCCTTTTTTCATTTTTAAATACCTTAGAGGTTTTCAGAAATATATAGATTTTTTAAAAATAGTTGCATAATATCCTATTGTGTGGATTTATTCTAAATGTTCAGCCTGACCTCCATAGTGCAGCGGGTTACACTATGCCCAATTTCTGGCTTCTATGTATAAGGCTCTAAGGAACATATTTATACAACTTAGGGTATGTGTGTGGCAATTTCCGTTACCTTTTCCCTGTGTTATTTTCATTAACCCTTTGTGTGTCTTAGCATTTCTTCTAGGCTTTTTAAGGTCCCCTGTCATGCCCAGGCAGAGGCAAATGGAACCCATGACGTCAAAGCTGCCGGCTTGGAAGCCAAGTGTCCAGGATGGACCCGGAGTTGCTTCCCACCCTGCTAGTTCAGGTTTCTGGGTCAGTGATTTTTCAACTGGTGTGTCACGCAGGCACCATGGTGTGCCGCGAAAATCATTAAAACATGCAATACCTGACTATTTATTGAGGGGCACTGACCTCTTTTCCCTTGATTTGTCAAATAAAAAAATGACAACAGCCAATACAACATTAACTGTCCAGTGTGAATGAATAAAAATTATATCTATTGTTTTTTCAGATTGGCAAAAAAAATTTTTTTTGCTGTGCTGCAGAACTCTATAACCCTAATTTTAAAAAAGCTTCTTTTATTTATTAATTTTAGAGAGAGGGATGGGGGAGAGAGAAACCTCAGTTTGTTGTTCCACTTATTTATACACTGACTGGTTGATTCTTGTATGTGTCATGACCAGGGATTGAACCCACAACCTTGGGATATTGGGACGATGCCCTCAACAACTAAATCACCCTGTCAACACCTAAGCCACAAAATTTTAGTAATTAATTTGTGTGTGCCATGAGATGAAAAAGGCTGAGATTGCTGTTTTAGGACATGGGCCTACAGAATCTCAGCATTGGAAGAAAGAGACCTTAAAGCTAAGCTGGTTCAGTTCCTAGTACTTGAATCCCCTCTAACGTGGCCGTGGCATCCCTGCGGAGTGCATTCCCACAGGTCATTACAATATTGCCATTACGGGAGGGCCCTCTTTAGCCTGTTCAGCTCAGAGACGTTGACTTCCAGAAAGACTCCTCTTACACCTGGTGCTTAAAGATCTTTTAGAGTGTGTAGTGTAATGGCAGACGGCACACCCTGCATCTGTGTGAATTCAGGGTCCACCATTTACTAGCTGACTAACACTGGGTGAGTTACTCAGTCCTCCACGCCTAAGTTTCCTCCTCATCTGAAAAATGAGAATAATAGTACAACTTCATAAAGCTGTACTATATGGATTAGATGTTAATGCATAAAAAAACATTTTTTAAAGTGCTTGGCATATACAAAATTATATATTATATAAATGTATATAAACATAGGTGTATAATAAAATATACCATATATAATTGTATATCATGCAGATATATAATATATGCAATATATATAGGTTATATGTGTGTGTGTGTGTGTGTATATATATATGTATATATATAACCTACTGCTATTATTACTGTTCTTGCTATTGGAACTTAACAATAACAAAACCCCTCAGTAGACAGAGGGAGACATCAAGTACGAGTCTTCCTGAGAAGAAAGTGAATGATCTTTGCCTTGTATGAGCCACGTACTCTACATGGCATCTTTCTTAATCCTCACAACAGTATATATGGGAGATGTTATCAATTCCTATTTCACAGAGAATGAAATTAGAGTGTAGATGTCAGGCAAGTTGCCCAAGGGTCGTCCACATAGTAAGGGGCAGAGGTGGAGTTTGCATTCAAGCCTTTCAAAAGCACTGAACTGCAGGGACTTGAATTCCTGCTGAGGCAGACATAGCTGAAACGAGCTCTTTACCTGAGTAGCAGCCGGTACCATGGGCTTCTGGCTAAGGAAGGATGTAGATAATACAATGTACTAGGCATTTGAAGAGAAGAATGTTGTAGGAGAAGAGCTATAAAGTGTGGTTAAGGGAATGTGCCCCGGGAAGAATGCACTGACATACCACTTTCCTCCCCTTTCCTTTCCATAAATGCGCAGTCCTGCTCCATATTCAGATGCCTTCAGCTTCCAAACCTTCCACCCGAGATGGACCATCTTGCCCACTGTGAGCTCTCCAACCTCAGACTGCACAGGAGCAGCTCTCTTTGCTTCCTTTACTCTGGCTCTGTCGTCTGCCAGCTGAGCAACCTCTCCTTTAGGACCTTTTCCATACTCAGGGGGATGGCTTACTGGCTTCCTGCCAAAACCAAAATAGTCTGGGTTCTATTTATCTGTTCTGTGCTCAGACCGGGGTGGGGTGGGATGGGGGTAGGGTGGGGGCTGGGAACATCCTGGGTAAAGCTTCAATTCTCTTGAATTGAAATGAGTCAGTGCTCAGCCTAGGGCTCCACAAATGGCAAAAATAATTGTTTTTAAATTTCTTTTAAAGTAAGTTGAGGTGAGAAGGGAGACAAGGCATAGTGAGGAATGAAAAGCTATGACTCTGAGTCTTTGAGTCATAAGCTTCAGAAAATCCTTATACCTGGGAGTAATGACTCAGATGGTAACCTAGTGTAATGACCTCACTTTATGCGCAAGTTCTCAGTACCCAGGTTTCCTACTAACCACCAGGGGAAACTTAGATGCTCAGACGTCTAGAACCCCACCAACTGGCCACTAAGGCTTTACATCTTACCTCCACAATGAGATATTTCTTGGCCCACGTGCTGTTCGCTGGGTCTGGAATTTGTCTGCTACACCACTGAGGTCTGAGGGCTGACAGGAGGACGGCTAGCCTATAGATAAAGAAAAGAATGCCACCTGGTTAAGTATGGAAGCACAGGTTCCTGGTGCAGGGACTTCAGTGTGGGGGGTTGTTCAGTGCAGGGCTGTGCCAATGAGTGAAATGAGTGAAACGGGAACACTGAAGGGGAAAGATGGCACGTCACCGAAGGAGGGACTAGCTTTCTGTGAAGTGTAGATAGATGACAAAGAGTTGTGTAGTCGCTTGGGGTTTGTTAAGAAAACTGTGGAACTTCCGATCAATGTAATGTGTAGCTGTCACCATCCAGCCATGCAACTGTTCAACAGACATTCCCTTCTGCGTGACCAGCACAGTGCTGGGACAGGACGGCAGACAATGAGGCATGGTCCCTACCCTTGGGAGCTTGCCATTTACTTCATTACAATGTTTATAAAGAGTTTATAATGACAGGGACATTATTGTGCTAAAAGTAAAAATAACAAACAGGATACAAGTAATATAAATAGCTTGAACATAAATCTTGCAAAAAAATGCCAAGAAAAAATACCATGGAGAACCATTCAAACTGTTAACAGTACTTGTGTTTGGTGATCAGAGCGAATGTGGGTCTTTTTCCCTACATCTCTAGGTTTTTAAAAATATTTTTAAAATGAGTTTCTATTACTTTTATGATGTGGAAAGGAAACATTCTAAAAAATGTTTCTTATATGGCATGTGGCTTAAATATTAATCACTATATTTTAAGTATTCAAGACCAATACAAAACATCATTAAATCAATGGCTTTAATAAACTTTGATGTTTAATAAGAATGGTAAGCTTCTGGGATGTGTTTAGCTCTTTGAAACAAGAGAGGTGGCTGTGTGACTAGTTGTTCTCCAAAAAATTGTGAGCAGAGGTACCTGTGACCTAGTACAGATCATGCAGATGAGGACAGTGTCCAAAGGGTGGTGGGCCAATAAAATGGAATAAAGCTGGGTCCCTAAATGACTGTGTGGAACAGAGCTGACAGCCCACCTGGATGACTTGACCTCTTACATGTGAGAGAAACAAACTCTTTCATTAAAGCCACTGCTTTTGAGTCCTCTTTTTTTTTTTTTTCTTTTTCTTTTAACAGCGGAAGCCTTGACCCTAGCTGATACTATTTCCCTGAAGAGGATGTATGTGATCTTAGTTAACTCCTTTTTAGTTTAACTTCAAAATCTACCTAAAGAGAGCTCCGCTTTGAAGTATCTGTCACACATGGGAGCTTCAATAAATGTAAAGCCTTTCAGCCAAGTTCAGTGTCTAGTAGAATGACTTTGAGCTTGTTTTATTTTTACCTCTTCTCTTACTTTACATGACATCTGAAGAAAACTTTGTATTGAAGTACTACATTTTTAAAAATTTCCTCTTATTAAGTAATGCACCTTTTAAAAATTTTAGAAAATACAGTTAAATAGAAAGCACTAAAATCACCTATGATTTCGTTCTTTGATATAACCACCATTAATCTTTTGGTGTATACCTTTGGGGCAGAAAGTGTTCATTGCCACCCAATACCTGTTTTCTTTCATTCCAAAGAAAGTGCACCCTACTGTATTGGGACAATCATGAACCCAACTATAAGGCCAGTTTTAAACCTCCCAACTGCACCAAGTTCTGGCCAATGAGATCTAACCAACAGCATCTTGTGTGACTTCTTCATGTAGCATCAACTGGAAAGGCGGGTGTGGGCGACTTCTCTGTCCCTGTGGTGATAAAATGCAGGCATGATGGCTATGATTCCTGTAGCCACTGGACCGAGAGGGGAAACTGATGGAAGCCAGTGTCAGCAGAATGGAGCAGGAAGATGCAAGGAACCCCGGTCCCCAAAACTGGAGCTAACACAAGGCCTTACTTGGATGGGAAACCGTTAGCTAGTTTGTCACGTTATTTTGGCTATAAAAGTTACATACAACCAAACTTAACAATGACTGACAATATCTTGTATGTATATTCATGTGTGTGTACATGTACTATTTTTTTTTAATGGAAGTACAACCCTGGCTGGTGTGGCTCAGTGGATTGAGTGCCAGCCTGCAAAACAAGAAGTCACTGGTTCAATTCCCAGTCAGGGCACATGCCTGGGTTGCAGGCCGGGTCCCGAGTAGGGAACACATGAGAGGCAACCACACATTGATGTTTCTCTCCCTCTCTTTCTCCTTCCCTTCTCTAAAAATAAATAAAATCTTTTTTAAAAAAATGGAAGTACATATTGTTTTGCAAACTGCTTTTTAAAATGTAATATAGCAAATATTCACGATTAAATTTCATTCTATGTTTTTAATGGATGCATAGTATTGCTATAACATAAGATGCAATTTAGTTAATCCCATATCATCAGGCATTTGTGTTGTTTCAAATTAGTTTTCCTTTTATGAACAATACTTTAGTGAACATATTTGCCATCAAATAGCCACATGCCCCTATAATAGAATAAATTTCTAAATAGGAATTGCTATGGTAGAATGTTTTTAAAGATTTAACACATATTGTCACTCCAAAATGCTGAATAAATTTGTCTGCCACCAGCAATGTATGAGAGCATCCATTTCTTGGACTCATAGCAGCAACAGCGATCATCATTTAAAAATTTTTTTACCCAAATTGGCAGATGTACCCAACTCACTTTTGCCGGGAGTAAGGCACTGAGAAGATGCCCACCACGACGACAGCAGTGCAGATGCTCGGGACCATAAACATGCTCCAACTGGCTTTACCTGAAAAGAGAGCAAACCCCGTGACTGAGATCCTTTCAACGAATACTGATATTCGTTGGGCCGACCCACAGCTCCTGGGTAGCCGGGCCCAGGAAAAGGCCAGCTCATTTCTATGCATTCATTTAAGGAGAAGGGGCCCTCGGGGAGCCCACTCTACGGTTCTGAGAGAAGCGCCAGCCCTACCGGGGCTCCCTCCTCCAGTGGGTGGGAGGACAAGGGCTGTGGCACCCAGAGCACAGGGGTAAACGGGGAGCCCTGAATCCTGGTGCCGGATCTTCCACTGACAGCAGTGTGACCCGGGGACCTATTCTTGGTCTGGAAAAGGTGAATGAGATGTCTACCTGCAGGATGCTGTGAGGATTAGAGGCAGTGTAGTTAAAGCACAAGGCAATGTACCCATCTGAACATAGCAGGCCCGCAAGAAACAGTAGCTAGTAATTTTACCAAACCATTGGGTGAACCAACCGAATCTGATTAGGGTCTTTGAAATTGTTTTGATTTCTTCTTATGAACATGTACTTTGCCACGTGTCAGAATTATTCATTAATTCATCCGGTATTCATTATTAACCATATACCCAGCCCTATTAGGTGCTGAGATGTGGAGATGAATAGGACTTGGGCTCTGCTGTCTTCAGAAGTCATGAATGTAGCCCATGTAAACAATTGTAAAATAAGCATGTATGAGGTCCTACAGCAGAGAATGGCACGGGATACGGCCTCAGGCACAGTTCAGGAAGGTTTCTCAAAAGGCATGATGTCAAAAGTTTAGAGTTGGATCGATAGGAGTTGGCTAGGCAGACAAAATGGGGAAGCACAGACTAGACGGAGAACTATGCAAAGGAGTGGAAGGATGAAACGGCATGGCACTTCCAGGTGACTACAGGCAGCCTGGTCTTGCTTTTGAGTGTCAGTGATGAGTGTGACACAAAGGATGAAGGCGAATGGGTGAACAGGACCAGATCATGCAGGGCCTGGTAACCAGGCAGTTTGAATTCAAGCTCGAAGCCCTCAGGGAACCACTTGATGGGTTGCCCTGGGGGTCTTGCAGAAAGAGTCTTCTGATAGAATGAAGGGCAGGCTGGGGGTGCAGGTGACCAGGGGAAAGGAGGGGCCGGAGACTCGCTCGGCCCAGTGAGAGGTGTGTTATCAGAGCTGAACGGGGGAGTTGGAGCGGGCAGCCTTGTTACCACCCCATGTAATCAGCACAATCTGACATTTCTTCAGCGTCTGCCTTCCTTGCTGGGCAGTTGGGACAGTCTGCAGTACCACGAGTAGAAAGAGGATGAGTTCTTAATCTAATTAATTGCTCCCAAGTTAACTTTCACAGGAGTAGCTGGGAGAGGAAAAGAGGGTTTTTCAGTTCCCCCAGTGGAGAATTACCTGGCATAGAACAACAAAGTACTGAATGATCAACCTGATACTCCACGTTACAAAGCAAGAACAGCTTGTTCCACTCTTGGAGCAAATGCAAACTAGTGCTGCCAGAGAGGACAGCGTAACTTAAGTCACTCCAATCTGTTTGATTTGTAGCTCTGCTATTTACCACCTCAATGACCTTGGGTAATTTTTTTGCCTTACACTTGTAAGAAAGCACCCTAACACCTCATTCCTTTATTTGCTCCATATTGAGTGCCTGGTAGTGTGACCAGGTGTAATCATGTAAAGCAGGCACTTGGTGTGCAAGACTGAATGAGTGGAAGTATGTGCTATGTAGGGTGCATTGTGTCCTCTCAACCCCCAAATCCATATGTTGAAGTCCTAACCTCCAGTAACTCAAAAAGTGACCTTATTTGGAAGTAGGGTCATTGCAGATGTAATTAGTTAAGATGAGGTCAGACTGCAGTAGGGTTACCTCTCCTCCAATATGACTGGTGTTCATACCAAGAGGGAAAATTTGAACACAGAGACACATATAAGGAAAACTCAATGTCAAGATGAAGACAGAGATTCACAAGTGTAGGAATGGCAAAGATTGCCACCAGACTCAAGGTGAGAGGCATAAAATAGGTTCTTTCATAGCCCTCAGAAGAGACTAACTCTGCTGACTCCTTGATCTTGGACTTCCAGCCTCCAAACTGTGAGAAAATAAATTTCTATTGTATAAGCCACCCAGTGTGTAGTACTTAGTTACAGGAGCCCCAGCAAACCAATATGAGGGGGGACCCAGAAAACCCGGAATTTACTTATATAAAATTGTATATTTATTCTTCCATGTTTAAACTTCAGTCACCTTCAAAGTACTCTCCATTTGATGCAATGCACCTATCGAGCCTTTTTTTCATTGCTCAAACAGTTTTTGAACTTGTCAATTTTGATGCCTTTTAGTGCTTCTCTTGTTTTTGGTTTCACCTCTTCCACATCAGCAAAAACGTTTCCCTTTGAGGACTTTCTTATTCAGGAGAAACAAAAAAAATTGCTCAGGGAGAGATTGGGTAAATAGGGTGGGGCACAGGAATCATGTCATTTTTTGGTCAAAAACTGCTGAACACTCAGCACAGTGTGGGCAGGTGAGCTTGTAAATCACCCATCATGAAATGGGCAAAGATGTTGAAAGAGTCTTAAAAAAAATTTACTGAAGCCAAATGCAGCCTCTCACAACAACCCCAGCTGGTACACTAATACAGATGGGTTCCTAGAACGCTCACCTATCAGAGGAAGCCTGTACTACAAGAGACTCACCCTCCAGAAGATAATTCAGGTTTGGTTTTTTTAGGTGTGTTTCCTATGTTATAGAAGCACACAACACAATGGCTGGTACATAACTATCTCAATGCAATAGTTGCTATTGTTATTGTTGAGATTATTGTCATCATCCATTAAACACACATTCAGTAAACAAGTGCTAAGTGTTGGGCACCATTTTAGACCTTGAAGACAGAGAGAAACAGATACCAGTCCCTGCCTATTGGATTTTGAGTTTTGAATGTTGGTCAAATGTAGTGCATTATGAAGGAAATACGGGGGTACATTTGGAAATGCTTCCTGGAGGACGAAACATTTTCACCGAGTGTTGAAAAATGAGTAGACACTGTCTCTGAGTAGACGATGCCATGGCAGGACAGTCCGGTTAGAGGAAACAGCAAGTGCAAAGGTGTAGCAGTAACAATGTTATGAGGAAATTGAAGAAAATCTGATAATCTCCATGCCAAAGGCAGTGGGGACTCTACACCTGGTGGGAACCCAGAGTGTACTGTCCACCTCTACGGCCGTTTCTTACCCTGCAGACAAAATTCCCTCTCACTTCCGCGGGGGCTCTCGCCAGCGGCAGTCAGGGCCGTCATCCACAGGACGTATCTCACTCCGGGCTGCAGGCCGTTCACTGGGTGTGAGTTTGGAGAGGCCCTATAGGGGATTTCTGAAAGGAAGATAAAGACAAAAAAAGAAAGCTACATATTAAAGGAAATATTTGAGTACGGGCTCTTACTCATTTTTGTTAATTCTTCATTTAATTAGAACGAGAAAAGCACGTATGTATTTTTAAATAGTCTTACGCCTGTGTAATTAAACAGGTGTAAGTAATTAATTAATACTTAATACTTTCGCAGGCCCTGGATATTGCCATCGATGGAGGCTTCACTTCTCAGCATATCAAAAGAATTAAATATTTTTCCTGTGGTAAAATCTTTCTTATCATTTTGCTTTGAAAGTATTTAGCATTTTTTTTGTTTCCTACAATGTTTCTGGCATTTACCAGGTATATTTGAGAACTCTTGGGGAGGAAATTAAATGTATAAATTGCTCTCAATGGAATTTTTAAGACAGTGAAGTTCAGCAATAAAACAGATATATAAGCAACATTTATTAATTCTAATTTTCTACTTTTTTTGGTAGGCTCTGAGTACTGGGCTTTGTGGGCTTAATATGACCATCTGCTAAAATTTCACATAAAATCTAAAATGTAGAGCAATGGTACTCAGGATTAGATTTATTTTGGCAGTTTAAGCCAAAATGATCAGTCCCTTATGTTCTTAACATCCTTGCATTTTCTCAGCACGGAAGATGTTGATTTCTGAGCACAATGCACTGATGCTGTTTTTCTCCAGAAACATGAGTGTCGGGGGCCTTTGGTGAAGAGGCAATCTTCCCCTCCGGTGATCTTCCGGGTGCAAGTTTGGAGTAGCCACGTGGTCAGGAACTATACAATTAAGGCTTCAGCAGAAGCAGCCCACCAGCTTGCTCAGCAGACTTGCACCTGTGCTGGTGATCAGCGTGGATGCCAGAAGCCAGCACCTTGTGCCTTGACATCATTCACTGGCTCTCAAACCCCAGTGCAAGTCAGGTGATGACCCTGTTTGCTCAAATTATTGATTTTTCCACAGCCAAATTATTGATATTTTTTATATTATTGAGTGGCTGCTCTGGACAAGGCACCAAGTGAACAAAGGCACAGTGTGCCTCAAGGAGTTCACCGTCTAGTGGAGAAAACAGACCCCTTACGCTTCCCATCCCTGCTTACTATGGGTGATCAGCAAGATGGAGCCCCGCAATCTTACATCCACTCCACCAAAAGGAACAGAGGTTGGGGCAGATTATGTAAGGGCTGTGAATATCGGAGCAACTTCTGTGTTTTACATCTTGTTGAGAAAAGTACCATGTGGAAAATCCCCAAGCCTACTCTGACCTGATGAAGTTGCTTACACAGGTGAAAGCTATGTGATTCAACTAAAAAAAAATCTCTGTTCTTATTCCTCTTTCAGGGGATTAAAAAGTTAACTTTGGAGCAACTTCCCGCTCATCCTGCTGCAACAAAGCATCAGCGAGCATCTGGGAGTCAACCGTCGCACTGTGTGAGGTATGCTTTCCTGAGCCCTGGGAGGGAAATGAGACAGATGCTGGAGCAGAAGAGAAGAAATGTGAATGGTGCGCGGGGCCAAAAAATTTATACATAGATTCACATACGCATATGTGTATCCAAAGAATAAAAATAGAAACTATGCAGGGAGAAGCAGTAAGGAGGATGACGCTGTCAGCAGTTTGGTTGGCAAAATAGGCTGAGTTGAGTAATGGGAGAAAGAAATCATGCAGGAAATACCGGTTCTGCTGCCTGGGTCTGGGCTGTGATCTCAGGCACAGATAAAGGGCCATTAACTCCTTGCCCCCCTGAAACTTTAGGCTCAGGGTGGTTAAAGGACAAGGGTGCCAGTTCAGGAGGACGTGGTAGTTGCCAATGTTCAGACCGGCAGTGGATGAGAAGGTCAAGTGGTATCAGGCAAAACAGCCACATTATTCTTGAAAATTAGTTTTTTCCCTAACAATCTACATTGGTTTAGCAAAATGTAGAGTTTTTATCTACAACAAATACTGTTTTTATTAAGAACCTACTGTATGCCTGACTGTATTGTAAGTACACTGGAGACACTGGTGAGCAAATTGCCATGGTGTCTATCCTCATGATGCTTAGAGTCTGTGGGCAACAACAGCCAAGGGGTAACAAAGCATAATGTGTGCACCCGTAGAGAATGCACTTGCCATTGGTGCACATGAGTATCAAAAAACTTGCAAAGGAGAGGCTGGGCACCAGAATCACCTGCGGAATGTATTAATAGGCACATGCCTTAGCCTATTTTCCTGCACAGGCAGGGCTAAGTGCACTCGGCATGTGCTGTCCATCTGGGCAGTGCCACAAGACACGTAAGACAGGGCCCCCCCTGCCACTCCCCATGGAACCCCACCTAGCATTTGCGGTGTGGGCCTCTTTCTCCTGATGTCTTTCTCCTTTAGCCTACTGCCCTCTATCGCTCTCTAGAAGCTGCACCTGTGAATCACCTGGGATTTCTGGTTGTCAAATGCAATAGCTAGTTGTCAGTCCTTCATTAGAGCAGTTACATCACTTTTGTGTAATTTTCTATCTCCTTGAACAGACTTTGAACTCTATGAAGACAAGGAATGGGTCTTATCCATCACTAAGTGCTTAATGAATAATAGGAAAATTTAATTTAAACCAGTATAAAATAGGACTTTGAATCTGAGCCTCCTCCCCTTGTGACATATTTTAAAACATCCTTATATAGACTTAGATTAATCAAATTTGTGGCAAACTAAAGTAGATTTTTCTTCTACATCTACAAGAGCAGCTTTAAGAACCAAATGACCATGTTAATCTGTCTGGTTGTAAATGGGCACCTTAGTTCAAACTCTTCCAAAGTGAAAATTGAGAAATGGAGGGGAGCAAATTCCACATGAAGAATTTAAAATGGCTCAGGAAGAGGTCAATAGATTTATCATCTTTTCAGATGTTTTTCAGAACTAACTTATCCTGTTGGGCCCAGTGGGAAGCAGTTCTGTTCAATAATACATTCTTTGTATTATTTTATTATTTTGTATCTTTTGTTTACCAATGGTGAATGTTAAGTGAATATTTGTGAGGTCTTGTAATGGAATACTAGACAGCTGTTAAACAGAATGAGGTGAATTTATATGGACCGATGTGGAAAGGTTTCCAGTATATATTATTAAGAAGTAAAAGCAGAGACTTCCGGCCAAGATGGAGGCATAGGTAGACACACTGTGCCTCCTCACACAACGAAAATAAGGACAAGAACAATTTAAAAACAAAAAAACAATCAGTACTGACAGAAAATTGAACTGTATGGAAGTCTGACAACCAAGGAGTTATAGTAGACACATTCATCCAGACCAGTAGGAGGGGCAGAGTTGGGCAGCCGAAATGGAGAGGGCTCAGGGCAGGGCCGCTGACAGACCCTGGGCACGCAAAGCGACAGCAGGTGGACCTAGTAAGATGGCGGATTGTGGAGGGGCGCAGCGCACAAGGCGGCTGGTGGACCAGGAAATCCCACATTCACACACAGATTAAGCCAGGTGAAACTGGGGAGCAGGACAGACCATGGAACCCAGGGTCCCAGCGCTGGGAAATAAAGCTTCAAACCACCAACTGAAAACACCTGTGGAGGTTAAGGTGCCAGGAGAGACTCCCAGCCTCACAGGAGAGTTTGCTGGAAAGACCCACAGGGACCCAGAATGTACACAAACCCACCCACCCAGGAATCAGCACCAGAAGGGCCCAATTTGCTTGTGGGCAGTGGGGGAAGTGACTGAAATCCAGCAGAGAGAGGAGCAAGCACCATTGTTCCCTCTCAGACCCCCTGCCCCACCTACAGGGTCAAAACCCAGTCACTGGGTTGCCCCACCCTGGTGAACAACACTTAAGGCTCCACCCCTACTATGTAACAGGTGCGTCAAGACAAAAAAAAAATGGCCCAAACAAAAAAATAGATCAAAGTTCCAGAAAAAATACAATTAAGCAATAAAGAGATAGCCAACCTATCAGATGCACAGTTCAAAACACTGGTAATCAGGATGCTCATAGAACTGATGGAGCTGAGTCAAAACATGTAAGAACAAATGAAGGCTACGCAAAGTGAAATAAAGCAAAACATATAGGGAACCAACAGAGATGGGAAGGAAACTGGGACTCAAATCAATGGAGTGGACCAGAAGAAAGCAAATAATGGCCAAACAGAAAAGAGTGAAGAAGCAAGAATTCAAAAAAAAATGAGGAGAGTCTTAGGAACCTCCAGGACATCTTTATAGGGGTATCCGAAGGAGAAGAGGAAGAGCAACAAGTGGAAAACTTATTTGAGCAAATAATAAAGGAAAACTTTCCCATTCTGGCAAAGGCAACAGACTTCCAGGAAGTCCAGGAAGCCCAGAGAGTCCCAAAGAAGTTGGACCCAAAGAGGAACACACCAAGGTACATCATAATTACTTTAGCCAAGATTAAAGATAAAGAGAGAATCTTAAAAGCAGCAAGACAAAATGAGAGAGTTATCTACAAAGGAGTTCCCATCAGACTGTCGGCTGATTTCTCAAAAAAGACCTTATAGGCAAGAAGGGGCTGGAAAGAAGTATTCCAAGTCATGAAAGGCAAGGACCTGCATCCAAGATTGCTCTATCCAGCAAAGCTTTCATTTAGAATGAAAGGGCAGATAAAGTGCTCCTCAGATAAGGTCAACTTAAAGGAGTTCATCATCACCCAGCCCTTATTATATGAAATGTTAAAGGGACTTATCTAGGAAAAATAAGATGAAAAACTTGTACAGTAAAATGATATCAAACTCACAATAATTAACAACCACACCTAAAACAAAACAATAACAAAAAAAACTAAGCAAACAACTAGAACAGGAACAGAACCACAGAAATGGAGATCACATGGAGGGTTAGCATCAGGGGAGTGGGAAGAGAAGAGGGGGGAAAAGGTACAGAGAATAAGTAGCATAGATGGTTGGTAGAAAATAGACAGGGGGAGAGTAAGAATAGTATGGGAAATGTAGAAGCCAAAGAACTTATAAGTGTGACACATGGACATGAACTAAAGGGGGGGAATGTGGGTGGGAGGGGGTGTGCAGGGTAGAGGGGAATGAAGGGTGGGAATGGGACAACTGTAATAGCATAATCAATAAAACATATTTAAAAAAGAAGTAAAAGCAAGGTGAAGATCAGAATACAGATAATTATTCCAAATATATGCTTGGATATGTATTAATTTTTTTCTGGATGAGCACACAAAGAACTGATAACAGCCTAAGTATAAATGAAGGGGCCATTTCAATTTTATGTCTTATCAAACTATTTCAATGTTTTTATTACATGCAGTATTATTTATGTAGTAAAAAAGTAACTAGCTTCAAAAGCCACAACGTGGAAAAGCAACACTGCAGGTCTTCTCAGGTCAACAGACAGGACCGACTCCTAAAGTTTCCCAGGTAGAATCAGTCTGCAGGCAGGACTCTAGCACCCACATCTCAGGGTGGCTTTGTTACCTTCTCCCTGACCCACTAGCTCTCGTGAAGGAACAAAAATGATGCTTCTTTATGATAAATTCTCCTGAGAAAAGCAATGATGCCTATGAAATAAAAAGAAGGGCAAGCCAGGAAAAAAAAAAGAAAACTCTGAATAAATCAAAGTTAGAACATCAAATCTGCCAAGCGCCTTGGAGCTACTATAAATGAGTGATCCACGAAGTCATTTGAGATAATGTTCCAGCCAGAATTTATTTTGATTGCTTTAGTCTTATAGAATAATTGTAGGTCATAAGGAGTTACTTAAACTATATTGTATTTTATCTATTTTGAGAAAAAATAATATACTATGATGATATATGCAAAGATGGGGACTCAAAAGTTCCCCAAATGCATTCCTTGCAAACCTCAAGGGTCTATATAGTTCTACTAAAGTATGTGCCTTTATTGCTTTTTGGAATGCTGTCTCCCCATGTAAGTAAGCTCCTTAAGGGCCTAATCCATTATTTTCATATCTTTGATTTGCTTGGCACATGACATGTATTCAATAACTGTGTGTATATGTTCAGATGTCTTTTATTTTCCTTTATTCGGTTAATTTCACCATATTTATTGAGCACCTCCTAAGCGCCAGGCATGGTTCCAGCCCTTTGTGTATAGGCACATGCATACACTTGTGCTCTCCTGGCATCTGAACAAGAAAGGCCCCACGGCATTTGCTTCTCACACATACCACAAAGTCGAGGTGGGGAACTGGAGTCCTGTTCTTTCCAGTATATCCTGTAATAGAGGATGCAGCCCATTTGTTCCTGGGCTGGAATTTCGTTCCATGAAATTAAAATGCTCCCCTTTTCCTCTGTGATGGCATTAATGTGGGGCCCACTCAGCGGTGCTGTAAAGTAGAATGCAGGAGGCTTTTGTCACCCTCCAAATCCAAGTCATTAAACTAAAGCAAAATTTGGCAAAAGTTCCCAAGACTTACCTTTGCACTTAGAGTTACCCCGGATGGAGCTGCATCCTCCTTGGTCCCCTGAGAGTGCATGCACACGGATTTCATAACAGATGTAGGGCTTTATGTTCTCTGCAAAGGAAAGGGAGTTCTTATACCATGTGAATCACTAAGGGAGCTGCTTTAAAATTTGATACAGAAGCATTCAAGGCATCTCTTGCCTCTTCTTAGTTTGAAGATGGTTCAAGTATAATTTGAACTGAGGTTAAAGGAATGACCTAAGCTACAAAATCTCGGCATCCTGTTTTCCATGGCTTCCACTCCTGGAAGCCACAGCTCTCATGTCCCAAGTTCGTCTCGTAATGAATAAATTAGCAAACCTGAGTTTTTTTTCCCAGGGTCATCATGTTTAAGGAAAAAAAAAAACTCTCCCAGTGCCAACAAGGATTTAAATATAACTACACAGACAACTTTTGAAACAAAACTCTTTCAAGAAAAATGCTTTGACTTCTACAAATAAATCATTTGCCTGTTACTAAAAAGCGAGGCTGGGATTTCGCAGGCATAGAACCTGAAAGGCCCTTCTAATTCCACAGAAGCTTATCAGGATCTGACAGGGCAGCTCTGGATGACACATCTGGGTGTTACAAACCAGGGTACACTCAGTGCAACCCAACCCATTGTTCCTTGTCCTCTACCTCTCCCCAGTGTGTCCTAGGTAGGCCTCAGATTCACCATAGCCTGGAACATTTGGAAGATATCTGGGAATGTTAGTGCTCCTTCCTAGTTTTTATTTTATTTTAAAAATATTTAAAAAATAATTTTAGAGAGAGAGGAAGGGGGAGGGAGAAAGAGAGAGGGAGAGACAGAGAAACATTGGTTGCCTCCCAAATGCACCCTGACCAGCAACAGAACTAGCCACAGTGATCAGACAAGAAAAAAAAATAAAAGGCATCCAAATTAGAAAAGAGGAGTTAAAACTATCATTATTTTCAGATGACATGATAGTGTATATAGAAAATCCTATAGGCTCTACCAGAAAACTGCCTGACCTAATAGTTGAACTAAGTGAAATGGAGACAAAGACATAGTCAGCTTAGTCTAATAATCCAAAGATTCTTCATGGGCATCATCCAGACCCCAAAGCTCCATGGGGAACATGGAATATGCACTCACATTTTATTTGCAAGGGGCAGGTGCCTGGGTGTTTTGCTACTAGTGGTGGAAGGTGCCAACCAACTGCTGTGCCCTGTAGCAGTTTGAGAGTTCCAAGTGAGTGCATCAAGCAAATGCTTTTGTTGCATTTTGCCGTGCAAAACATGAATTCAGGGTAGAAGCTTTGGGAATGGCTGTATCGGAAGTTATGGGCTTCTTCTTGTGGACAGCCTACTTTAGTGGAGGAGGGAAGGAAATGTGTCACCTTAACTCAGGTAACATATCCCTTTCCATAAATCATAAAGCCCTAGTAATCTTGTTCCCTGTTTCTGACCTTGAGGACTCCTGTTTTAGTGGCTAATTCTTATACAAACACCCCTTAATCATGTCTGCTCCCCACCCCAAAAGTTCTTCAGCTGTGCTGCCCAGTGGCTACAGCCCACGTTGTTAAAATTTTCATTTCTTTCTTCATTCTGGCCCCAACTACTGGCTCATTTTCTCGTACTCTCATGCATACATATATGCCTGGCAACCTTGGGCAGAGGCTCTGTTTTGATGTTTACAACTAATCTCTTAGGTGGACAGATATCTAATTTCACCTATTTAGAGAAGGCAAACACTAAATGATCAGTAACGTGGAAGAATCCTAGAGGAAGTACGAGGGAGCATGCTGAATGGGGACCCAAATAGTCTAGGTATGAGGCAAGGTTTTCTAGACATGGCGTTGTCTACATACTTGTAAAAGGAGTGGATCTGTATGGCCTGAACATTTTTATAGACAGAACAGGACTGACGATCGCTAGCCTAGGTCTCATCCACCTATAACCCTGGAGCTAGACTGTATCCTGGCCCATTCCAAACAACCCACTCTGCCCCCGCCAGAAGCTAAGGATGCAATGGCAGTGAGTCATATTACTGACCAGAGAGGGCCATTCTGAACTTATGATAACTGTGAATTGATTAATTTTTTAGGAGTTTATTTTCATAATATAACAGCAACACAAACTAACAGTTAACCAAGTATTTTCAAGTAGAAGAATAATTTTACTTCACCATTATATTGATCTTATGCAAATAAATATTTCTAAAATGCTTAAAAACATTTTAGTTTCCTAACTATAGAAAACATTCTCTTTTTTCATCAATTTTATGGCACTTGTATAGATTTATAAAGAGAGGGAATTATAGGGGCTATATGATTCAAACTATCCTGCAGGGGTAAATCCTAGTACAGTTTATAGCAAGCATTTGCAATTTTGTAGCAGTTCAGAGTGCACTACATGCCTTTTCCATGCACTGTTTCATCTGGTTTGGTGAGCATAACAGCCCTAAAGAAAAAATGGTTCTACTGCATCAACTCCAAGGACAATCAACTGTCCCATTAGAAACCATGACAGGCAAGGAAAGTTCTTTCTTCAAACAGAGCTGGCATCTGCCTCCTTATAACTTCCATGCAGAGGCCTCCAAAACAATAAAGTTTTAGCCTCCAAAACAATAAAGGACACTTAACTCTTTCTCAGGTAGACGCCAAAGCCAGCAACAGCCCCCAAACCACCCTGCCCCATCTGCAACTCTCGGTTTCCACATTGAAAGTCCAGAACCCCAGTGACTTGCTCACCTTCCTCTGCTGCTCACCAGGCTGCACTCCCTTGAGTGTAATGATTAAAACTGAACACAACCCACTAAACACTGGAGCAGCTACACTGTAAAAGGGGCACACAATTAAGGACCATCTCCTGTTATTATCATGGGGTGTGCTCTGTTTATTTCATCCGTGTAAATCTTATTTCCTTAAGCAGGGAGCTGGTATCCTGGACGGGTGCAATTGTTGTCAAGGTGTAATGATCGTATTATGGGATTTAGAGCTTGAAAACCTATTAAAGTCTTAGCTCTATGGCATAAAATAATCATGATCATGATGATAAGAGCTAAATTATCAAACACTTAAACTTGTTCAGCACTGTTCAAACATTAATATATTTTCTCTATATTAATTCAGTTAGTCCTCACGATAACATAGCCTCCATTTTACAGGTAAGGAAACTGAGGCACAGAGAAGTTAAACTAATTTGTCCTAGATTATGCAACCTCGTAAGGAACAGAGCCAGGACTCAAATTTAGATTGTCTGGTTGTAGAACCAGCACCTTTGTGAACTTAACACTTAAAAATGACTCTGCCTAAGTATTGTCCAGTCATGTTCAATATGCTCTCAGTCACCTGAATGGGAATAAAAGATTTCCTGGTATTCTCACCTATATCATGGGAATGGTAACTCTTGCCGCACATGCTTTTTCTGAGACTTAAACAAACTCTCAAATGTCAGGGGCCCATCTCACTGACTGGTTACCACTTAGCTCTCAGCCATGCTCGTCTGGTTTAAGCATTCACTTCTGGTGTAATGGCACCGTGTCAGGCACATGCATTCTCTATATATACCAGAGCTTCCAGTCAACCAGATGGCCTTCTATGGCTGCAGTGGTGTATTCTGAGGTGCTGTCCTGAAGGCCCCTAGGTCATCACTGTCCCTTTCTCACATAGCCAGGTGTAATGGAAGGCAGGGTTTGGGGTTCCTACCTGCAGTTTTCTCAAACAAATGTGAATTGAGTAACCTCCCAAAGGGTGGTAAACAATTAAGTACCTGAAATCAAAGTGGACACATTGTGAGGGGGAGTCCGTAGCCAGTTCAGAGGGGTCCGCACGCCACCCCCCGGATGCAGCTCCCTCCATTCCACCACATACTCTTGAACAGTGGAGGTAGCTTTCCCAGGAGGCTCCCATGTCACCATAATGCTGTCCGTGCCCTCTGAGTTTGCAGACACCTGGCCAGGAGCCAACAACCCTTTACAGGGGAAAATGAGGGGGAACGAAAACAAAAATCACTGTAAGTGAAGATTTAAAACACAGCAAATCCTAGCAACGCTTTAAGAAGGACCAATTTCTCTTGAAGCTCTTCAAGTTCACAGGTTTAAGTTCATCCTACTTCTCAGGTCTGGCAGAACTGGCATTATCACCTTGGAGAAGGACCCTGTGCAGGGGTGTCTGTAGAATTAATTTCCCTTCATCTTCCATTTCACTTTCCATTTCCAATGGTACTGGCTCTGGTTAATGTAACATGCATCCTCCCAATCCACCTCATATGTTTGTTTAGACATATATGTATCCTTGAAAATAAGTGTTGCTTTGTGCTTGTGAGTTGTTATTTCGTAAACTGTATTGAGAGCAGATCTAATGCTTTTTCTAACTCTTTTTATTCACTCAACATGTATCTGGGATGTATCCATCCTGCTGCTCCTATCTGTAAATTTAGCTTAGTCTGTTAGACTGCTGCCTCAACCCTTTCTTTGTCCAGTCTCCAAGTGACAAGCAGGAGGTTCCCTCCAGCTCTTTACTAATGAAGACAAACAACGGGTGCTGTAATTTAACATAAATTCCTAACTGGTCAGGTCATGGCGGGCACTCATGCCCAAGACCTCTACTTCTTAAGGGAAAGTTTTTTAAGCAAGCCCTGTCCGTTGTTCTTATGCATCTAGATTAACATACCCTTGAGGGGCCAGAAGTAAGACCCAGCAGTAATGCATAACCACCCTTAAGAAATCATAGTCTTCTAATCCAACCCCTGCTTTGCTGTCTCCCACCTTCATGTGATCTCCCTTATGTCCTCTCTTTCATTTCAAATGATAAAAGAGACTGCAAAGCTGTTATTCACCAGAGCATTTGAGATCTTTATGCCCAGCATACGTCATCATTTTCTCTCAAACTCATAAAAATTATCTATGGGTTTGGACCTTCTTACATCAACATAAACACAAACATGTCCTCACATGTGCCTGTGTGGGAGTGTCTCTGGAATCACATGGCTCACTAAATACGGCCAAGCGGATCGCTAAAATAGCCTATCAGTTGCACTCCAACAAGAAAAGCTTTGAGAGATTTCATTTTCCTCCCAACACTGGTATTTTCTGACTTTCTAATTTTTGCCAATCTGGTCCATGCGAAGTGGTACTTAATGGTGGTTTTATTTTCGTTTCCCGATTTCTTGTCGGATTGACTTCTCTTCATGCATTACTAATCATCTGACTTTTTCCTCTTATGTGAACGGCCTATTCATATACTTTGCTAATTTTTTCTGGGTTTCCTGTCTTCTCTCTGATTTGCAGAAACAGCTTTTATACTCTAGATCTTAATCAGGGAGAAATAGCTTTTATATTCTAGATCTTAATCATCCATCAGTCTTCAACTCTAAAAATACCTTGTGCCAGTCTTTCAACTTTATGATGTGTTTGCTGCACATAAATACTTTGATGCATACCTATGGTTTGAGCATTTTGACTCTTGTTTATGAAATCCTTCCATTCCAGGGTCACCAAGATACTCAACCACATTTTCTCCTATTGACTTTTGGTTTCACCTTTCACATTCAAGTTTTTTTCCAAATCTAGCTGAAAGGTTGTTTTTATTTTTAAGGGAATCAATTTTATTATTTTTTCCATACTGTGAGCCAATTTTTTCAAATCTGATACCATTCCTAACATACACCAAGTTCTATATATTGTTGGGTCTCTGTCAGGTCAGCTTCCTCACCAGAACATGTGGTTTATATTACAGGTTTTGTGATGTCTGAGTATTTGGTTGGTAAACTACCCTTCTCATTTTGTCCTCCTTTTTTTCAAAATGTTCTTGGTTATTCATTTAACCTTATTCTTCCATGCAGCTTTTAGAATTAGTTTATCTGAGTCCCCCCAAATTCTAGCTGTTTTTTTTTTTACTGGATTTAAGTTAAATATATTGTTTAATTCAGGAAAAATCGATGCTGTTACAATGCAAAATTGTTCCATTCATAAATATGCTGTTTCATTGAAATTATTGAGTTCCCCTTTTATATTTTCTAAGGGAGTTTTTAAAATTTCTCCTTAAAATTTTCATGCATTTTTGTTAGATTAATTCTTAGACATGTTATACTTTTAGTTTGCTTTATAAGTGGCATCTTCTACTTTTTAAAAAGAACTTATTTACTTATATTTTTAGAGAGAGGGGAAGGAAGGGAGAAAAGGAGGGAGAGAAACATCAATGTGAGAGAGAAACATCAAGAGTGATAATGTGATCAAGGGAGAGTGCGATTGCCTCTCTCACTCTCCAGGTGGGGCAGCCCAGGCATGTGCCCTGACCAGGAATTGAATCAGGGAACTTCCACTTTGTGGCAAGACGCTCAGCCGACTATGCTACACTGGTTGGAACTTATTTTCTACTTTTTCTACTATTAATTTGTGTGTGTTATTCTTATTTCTGGCAAACCTGCTAAATTCTCTAAGTAGTTCTAATAATTCATCTCTTGCCCTTGTTGAATTTTCTATATCACAATCTTATTAGTTTAATACTTAAAATATCTTTCTTCCAGTCTTTCAATTAAATCTCTTATTTCCTTTTTAAAATTTTGTTACTAATTTTGCAGAGAATGTGCCCATATATCTTTATTACAATAAAATAACATTTGCTGCATATTTTTGGTAGAAAGTCTTAAAAAACTAAAAAAAGTTTTCTTTTATTCATAGTTTCTATATAGGTCTTAAAAGTAATATATCACTTACTAAAAACGACTTTTAACTAATTTTCTATGTCTGTTGAGAACATACCCTTTTATCTCTCAGTATTAATGTGATGAATCACAGTGTTACATTTCTCCAAATTGTTCCATCTTTATATTCATGGGGTCAACCCTGCTGAACCATCCTGTACTGCGATTTGTAGTGACTTTAAAAGTACAGACTGTTTTTTAGAGAAGTTTTAAGTTTATAGCAAAATGAGCAGAAGGTTCAGAGATTTTCTAGATACCCCCTGCCTGTCGCACACACAGTACTGGCATTCTGTAAGATTCTGGATATTTTCAAGCATTTCTTCCTTTTCATTTACTCTTTTTTCTTTCTCCTTTTAGGCGGTCATTATTACTTCTCTTTCAATTCTTTCAATGTTTTAAGTCTCCTCGTCTGTTTTCAACTTCTTTTCTGTTTTCGATGCCTTTTGGAAGAGTTTCTTATCACATCTCCCACTCCCTCCTTCAGTCTTCTCGAGTCCTTTCTGCTGTCTAACTCGCTGGCTGAGCTCTTTGTTTCAGGCCTTGGACTTTCTGTCTCGTCAGGAGCCAGCCTGCATCTCCTCCCCCAACATGTCTCCCAGGGCTTGTTCTCTCCCCTTCTCTGCTCACGACTAACCTTCCCTCTGTGACCTTTCAAAACTATTTCTTTCCCCTCAATCATTCAACTTCCCATCTCCATTTTCACTGGGAGCTTTGGAATAGAGTTATAAAATTCACAGATATTTGGAAAAGTGCCCACCTCAGAGACAGGTGGCCTGGTTTTTCTGTCCAGCTCTGTGACTAATTGAATGTATGATGTTGGCTAAGATACTTGACCTCCTGGGGCCTAAGTGTCTGACATCTGTGTGGGCCTGGTAATACTCTACTGGCTTCTGATTCTTCTTCTAGTTTCAAGAATTCTTGAGCACAGGGACTGGTCTGAAATGTGAAATGGGTTTTAATTGTTGGCTGTGGGTTTGGAACATATTCAATTTTCATCAAATCAACAAAATCATTCTTGTGCTTCTTGATATGTCATGCTGTGACAGGCACCTTTTATAATAAAGTTGTCCCTAATTTTCTCAAAATTAACATAATTCTTCCTGTTGCAGCATTATTTTTCTCCTCCTGAAAGTTATCTATGTGAGTAGTGTGAACATATACTGAAAGAGAGGGAGACACAAAATTACGGCACACTATTTCTACGGGTCACTCAGAATGTGTGTGAGAGAAGAGGCACGCAGGATGGGATTATGTGATTTGTCCATTGGTCCTCCACAGGTCACCCCGAGGTGCACAACAGCTTGTATGGGATGGGTCAGGTGTGATCTTAGGAGATGCAAAAGATCCTGGAGAATCCAAGATTTCCAGGGCCAGGACCCTCTTAGTGACAGCTCAGTTGTACAGAACTGATTCAGTGTCCTACCTTACCTGCTCTACATGTTCATCGGTAATGAGCCTCATCCTTACTCAACATCTGTCCATTCTTAGAGAAAGAAGTGTTCCTTTAACTCTTTTTGTCACTGGATCCCATCATCTCCCAGCTCCCCAGGGACTTCATTCAACCAATTATTCCTTCTCTTCCCTTTATCTTCAACTCCTTCCTACCCCTGATCCACTTAGATTCCACTTTAAAAAAATCCCTCATGCCTGCACACCTGCACTGCCTCACCTGGCTAATACCTTGTCTCTCCACACCCTGTTCACCTGTTGCCTCCTCTCCAAGGCCATACTTTGTAGAGCTACCTGTGCATACCTCTAACCTTATCCTTATTATACTGTACTACAGCTTACTTTTTTATATGTCTGCTATCCCACCTGACTAAATACAACTGGAGGATCTCAACAGTCTTTTTTAACCTACTGCTGGATTCCAGTTGACTTCCACAGTATATGTTCAATAACGGACTACTGAATGAATAAAGTAGAGGTCAACTCTGAAACGATGACTGTGTCATTTTGAGAGATTGTTCTCAAATCTAAATAAAGAGCCTGGAATGGGTCCAGAAAATTCGTGAGGCTTATATCTCCAAGACTCACCTGCAGTGAGGTTTGAAGAAGTAAGGTGTTCTGACATACTGCATTTTACCAACATCAGGACACTAAACAGTGATATGAGTTCAATTTCCCCCACAGAATTCACTTTAAAAATTACAAATGTAGCACTTACCCACTGAAGAAGAATTTTAAAAATATAACAAGCAAAAGGGAAGGAAAGTCACCTCTAATCCCCTGATTCAGTGATGACCTCTGTTAACATGTCCACATATATTCCACTAAATTGTTTTTAACATGCAAAACATGTATACTCATGTAAATCAATATTTTAAATGGCATCGTACCACATACACTGTTGAATGCCCGCCCTGTTACTCATGTGCAGCTTTCCATGACAATACAAATGTAGCTACAGCATCACTTTAGTGCCAGTACGGCATGAATGCTGGTGAGAGTCAGGATGTGTTAAATCAGTTCATTTTCTATTATTTAACATTTAGGTTCTTTGTGCTGTTTCACTATATATTTTTTAATAAACATCTTTTTGCCTATATTTTAAAGCACTTATTATCCGCTGAGGATACAGTCCTAATGCTTAAATTTCTTGGTCAAAAATATGTTTATATTTAAAGTTTGTTACATATGGCCAAATTGTTCTTGAGAAAGTCGAACGAGCTTACAGACCTACTAGCAGGTACAAGGGCACTTTTCCCCATGTTCTCACCAATGTGGGATATACCAACTCTGCTTACTCTTCCTCAGGCTGATTTGGTTTCTCATGCTCTTTCCAAATTTACTTCTCATTGATTGCCAGTTAGGCTGCAGGTATTTTCCAATCTTACTGTTCTTTTTATATTTACTAGTTGAATTGCCTGTTCATATACCCTGATCTCTCATATTAAAAAGATAGATATAGATCATCCTCTTTTTGCCCAAAATGTGATATATACTTTTCTTAAATTGCTACCTGGGCACCTGAAACTAATACAAAATAATACTAAATATAAACTACAATAAAAAATAATTTTTTCATTTTAAAAAAATAAAGAAAAATCTGTCAAAATGTTAACGTTCCTTAGATCTGAAAGTGGGAACATGTTTTTATGTTACTCTCTGAAGTATGATTTTTGGTGTTTTAGAAAAGTTTTTTATTTCACTATTTAGAAAGTTGAAGTGTTTCCCCACATAGTTAATCCATTTTTCCTTCAGGCTCTTCTGCCTTAGGCGCCTGTTCCATGCGAACAGAGATCACCGGTTGCCTACCAGTTACCCTCTCTTCCTCTTCTTCAGCAAGGCAGCCCTGCTGAAATATATTTCCGAGCCTCCTTTGCAGCTGGTGCGGCCAGGTGACCAATTCAGTCAAAGACTGCAAAGCGTGTTGTGTGACCTGGGGTGAATGAAGCTCCTCACCAGTGAGGAGAGCGACCCTTTCTCTCTTCCTTCTATTCTGCTGCCTAGACGGAAACAGCTAGAGCTCTGGCCACCATTCTGGACCATTTTTACCTTGAGGATAAGAGCCAACTTGGCCGAAGGAACAGAAAGGAGCCTGGAGTCCTGATGATGTCACAAAGCTGGCACACCAGCTCTAGACAGTCTACCTCTGACTTCTTCAATGTGTGAGAATAAACAAATCTCCATAGTCAGGCCTCTGATAAGAGCAACCCTTATTCCTAAGAGCAATTCCTAACTCATACACCAACCCAAGGTTATATCAATATTTACTTGTATCTCCTCTAGTTATTTTATTACTCTATTATCTCCATGTTTACAGATATGTGACTGAAATGACATATAACCAAGATTTAAGGATATATATAAAGTAATCATGTTCTAATAGAACCTTCTTCACAATGATTGCCAGACTCACATGTGGATAAAATTGTTACACTGAGTTTTAAGGAAGGATTTAATTACAGTTTTATTCTATGGGGCAATTTTGGAAAAACTTGGGCCTTTTTATAAGCACAGGTCTTATGTATAGCACTAATATCTATTTTCTTCACTAATTAGAGGTTTTTATCCAGAGAAGTTAGTTTTCAGAGAATGCAACCATAAAATGTACGTAGCTAGTTGGGAAGTTTTCACTGTGGATAATTGGATACTTACCTAAATTTGTGGAAAAAACAGTTATAGTAGAGAAAAATTTTACTATAGTTTCATTACAGCCAGAATATAATTTTAATACTATTGGTTTTAAAATATTTTCACTATAAGTGTAAAATGTTTTCTTCTAGAATTTGACAGCACATATTATTCTTGCTTCTGGAGTAATTAGGCAGATATTAGTGTTCAATTCAATGTAATTAGTATTTGCTTAACTAACATTTACTAAGTGCCTACTATGTATTAGTTCCTGTATTTAATCTTACAGTGACCTGCAGAGTAGATGATGTAATCCTTACTTTAAGGAGGGGGAAGGTGAAGCTCAGAGGTGTGTTAGTTCACTTGTTCATGGCCACTCATAGTTTGAGTGGAAGAGACAGCCTCTGAATGCTGTTGACTCTCGAATCTAAATTTAAGCACTACTCATGCCAGGCCCTGAGCTGAGCCTGTGGAAGATAATAGATGAGTAAGACAGTTTCCCACAGGCAATATTAAAGATAAATTGGTACTTACCTGACCCACACAGGTCTGTTATGTTAATACGAGTGGGCAGGGAACTGCCTTTTGAGTTAGCTGCAGACACGGCCGCAGTCCAGTTCTCAGTCCTGGGGATGACCCAGGTCCAGGAGGTATGTTCTGTGGTGTTCTGAAGTGTGGGTTTCTCCCCAGCCATATCCAGCAAAGTCACCTGATAGTGGAGGATCTTCCCTCTTGCCTCTGATATACTCAGATTCTGCAACAAAACACATCCACTTACGGTGTCCACTCAACCAAGGTTGCTGGACACTCTATGCCTGGACTTCAGGGGCCCCTGCAGCAGGTGGCTACATCCGAGTGACGTTTCTATTTACACCTTCTCACCTTCCCTACTGTACACTTAATGCTTCTGCCCACCACCACCAGCTACAGAAAAATATCACTTAACATTTTTTACAGCTAATTCTTAGAAACACATGGACTTTCCTTTCTTGCTTTAAAGTGAAACTCCCTAGTAGTGGAAAACTCAAATTGCATTCAATAGAACAAGGATAGGATTTGAACTCCGAAGATCTGGGTTTGAGTTCTAGCTCTATCAGTCACTGCTGTGTGACCCAGGGCAAGGCACTCAGCCCCTCTGAATTCCCATTTCGAAATGTGTGACATAGCCCTCCACACACAGAAGTATAACTTTTTAAATAGAAAGTGCAATGCTGCTCATGAAATCAAAAACAACATTTTCAAGAACTAAACTAGTAAAGTCCATACTTAATGAACTGGCTTAGCCATCTGTGCTAGGAAACAAACGTGCGCCTAATCAGTTGTTGCAACTGCAAAAGCTCCAGTTGAGATCATTTGGGAAGAATCCCAGAAAGTAAGCAGAAAACGAATCTGTATTGTAACTCTGCCTGAATAAGGACCATGGGAAACAGAAACAATGAAAACGGACAGCTGCCAAGGTCAGCATTACCGCGCTGGTCCCTGCCTACCGCAGAGAGAGGAAGGCCTGGCTCACCAGATTTAAGCATTGCAGGTATCTTGGCAAGGCCATTCCTTCCATGAGGTGTGTGGGATGGCCTCAAGCTGAAGAAGAGACACACCCTAAGATTGACACATACACCTTTCTCCGATTCCCTACTCCCTAAGCAATCATCTATAATTTGGCTTCCTATGTATTTCATTGGTCAGGAGAGGCTGGGCTAACGAGAACATCCGGTTCACTGAAAATTTGTGTTTTTCACTTTAAGTGAATAAATTGCCCTTCTGATTTTAATTTGGCTTCTGAAATAATCAGCATACTGAGAAAGCATGTTCCTGTCTGCTGACTCAAGCCTTCTGGTTTGCCCAACAGCTGTATTTTTCACAATAAATGAATCATGAACATCCAGCTTTTTATTATAGTTTAGCCTCGAAGAGATTAATTAATTCAGGTTCTGCCCTAGATGCCTCTCTGGATCCACAAGGCCCAAGACTGGGTCTTAAACCATGGTTAATACACCAGGTAAATACTATATTCTCGAGAGTTCTTTTGGGTGCACAGTCAGCCTTTCCCTAGAAGACATCTTTGTGTATCGGCAAGAACCAAGAAAATGCCCCTCATTCCAAATGTCCATCACAGCTGTTCTCATAGACCTGTTGTGTGAACTAAAATAAGTGAATGCTTTTGAAACTGTGGTGTTCTAAATGTATTAATAAACATGCCCTTTGTCGTAAGAGTAAAAAGTAGGGTAAATTAAAGCAAAAGCTGTTTAGGGAAGACTGTGTCCTCAGCTGCCTCTCGCTCTCTCCTTCCCTATCCATTTCCTCGGACAGTCCGGACATAGGACTATTATCCCACCCCCAGCCTATGCACCCCCACCCTCAGGCACCCCTCATAGTTAACCAAGTTCACCAAGCTCTCCGTTCTTGCCATGAACACAAGAGGCTTCAGTCTCACTCTGACAAATAAGCAAACAGGGCCCTAATAGGAAAAAACACCCTTCAGCAGTCTTTCTCATTCCTCTGGTAAAGTGCTGAGAGAAGGGGGAAATGATAAGTCATCTTGGATCCAAGGAACTTGCCTGGTGACTGCTGTGAAAATCTAGCTGATCAAGTGATCTAGTAAATAGAGGTGTGGATCTCAAAGGTCAGTGATGGTTCCCAGAGTTGAAAATATCAGTGAGAAGGTGAGGGTGCGGTTGAGGTGCTTAGATAAATATGGTATCCCGTGAGTTCTGCTTGTATAAAATGTCAAGCTCAAGTTTTGGGATAAAGGTTAACCTCTTTCAGACAATTGGTCTCAACCAAATTAAAAAACTGGCCGAACTTGTCCAACGGGTCCTCGGAACAAAAAATTTAGTGAGCCAATGGAAAAACAAGTATTAATTCAGCTGGGCTGGTAGCAACTGAAGCAACTGAAAACAATATAAGTAGCTTGGTATTTCTTTTTTAATAGCAATATACAGTTTGCAAAAAGTGAATGTCATCCATTACCCCTGGATTACACTTGGCCCTGATGGAAAGGAACGTCATCACAGAACAGGAAGGGATTCTACAGATTAACAATGATTTCAATTTCCTTTTATCAATGGGGAAACTAAGCCCCAGGGAGATGAAGAGATTTGCTTAAGGCCACTCAGCGGATGGATGGAGGAGGTGAGAGTGGAATCCAGGGCTCCTAACTCCCAGACTAGCGGGCCCTCTACTCTGACGTCTGCTCCATTCATTGGTGAGCCTGAAACGATGAACTGGTATGTATGGGCCACCAAGTTTCATAGCTGGAATCCCTGGTCACCCTTCTGCCCCAAAGTTGCAAAGCAGCTTCTGCAATTGTGAGGCTGTGGTACATTCTGATGTGGAGCATGAACAGTGGACATGAGGTCAGCAATTGGGAGAAGGTGGAGATCCACAATTCTTTTTTTCCAGAAACAACGGCCATGAGTCACAAGGAGAAACGCTGTGAACCCAGAAGAAGTGTGACCTGCGGAGCCAGCTGGGTCTTCCCAGATGAATTTATTTTTGTTTCAGTATTTATTTGGGTGAGTGATAAGGGAGAAACTATTACCTATTGGGCCACATCATGAGTCAGGAGCTTTACAGCTATTGCTACATTTAGTCCTTCTAACTCTCCACTCTGACCAGGGTGCTGAGGCTCAGAGCAGTTAAGAAACGGACTCGAGCAGTCCTCACAGAGAAGAAATATGAGATTTTAGTGCGCCCCCTGGTGGATGTGGGAGAGGAAGAGATGCCTGGACCATTTCTGGCATCCCTGTGGATGTCTGGAAGAACTGGTACTTCTTGTACCTTCTTATTCTTCTTCTCCTTTTTTAAAAAAGAATCTTAACCAAAGGACATTTTTTCATTGCTTTTTAGAGAGAAAGGAAGGGAGAGAGGAATGGAAAGTAAGGAACATTGATGTAAGAGAGTAAAGCATAGATTGGTTGCCGCCCATATGCGCCAAGGCCAGGAATTGCACACAACTGCATTGGTGATGGAACCGGCCACCTAGGTATATGCCCTGACCAGGAATTGAACCTGCAGCCCTTTAATTACAGGATGGCTCTCCAACCAAGTCACACTGGCCAAGGCTTCTTGTGCCTTCTTGGGCAATGCTGAAGCTGATCTCAAGCCAGTGTTCCTATTATCACTGGCACCCTCTCCTATTGGTAAGAGTAAGCAAAATAAGGAAAAGCTGTCCAACTGCCTCGCTTCTTCAGTTTTCTTTCTGTTCTATCCAGTGGGAAACGATTTAAAGTAGTAAACTTAGCCTTTCTGACTTTAGTCTGAGAAGCAAGGAGTGAATAGCTCCCTCACAAACCTATTATGAGAGTCCCGCTGCCTGAAAAGGCTTTCAGCATCCAGAATAACTCAATGAGTGTAATCCATGATAGGACAAAATCTAACACATGTCAGAGTTCAGGGCTCCTGCTTTTGTTTTGTTTTAAAATACACTACAGGAAGGGTGTTTCCGTGAATTGATAAATTATTTCTTCTTAGGACTTTTAAAAACTTCTGTGAAGACTTTTTTGTTGTTGTTTGGGGCAGATCTTTTGCTCTCTTGCTCTACCACATAGCAGCTGGGTGACCTGGGGCGAATTATTTTACTTCTCTGAGGCTCAATTTTCTGATCTGTAAAATGAGGACAATTGTATGTACAGCGCAGGCTTATTGGAGGATGCAGTGGGCTAAGAGAAGTAAACTGTTTCAAAAGTGCTTGGTGTGTGACAGGTGTTAAGACACTGGGTGACTTCCCTTGTCTCGCTTACTCTAGTATAAAAATCACAATTGGCACTTTTCACATCATAGTCATATGACACTTCTGTTAATCTCTGGTATATACCACCTTGACGTTGCTCCTACCACAGCTCTATAAGGGAGTCTCATCAATGTCCTAGAGTTGATGACAAAGGACATGCAATTTGTGGCTTTAAGCCTGAGGACCTTGATTTCAGAACTCATGACTACCTTCAGCAACCCTAGCTCAAGTGAAGGAGTGCCTGAAAAGACCTCCTTCATCTGGAAGTTTTAAAACTCACTGTGTTAAAATGATTTATCTGTGCATCTATCTTTCCACTAGCCTGTCAGCTCGTCTTTGCATCCTGTGTCATGCACAATATTTGTCTCCACACCATGGCTTAGAAAACACTTTTTTCACGATTCTTGTTAAGCTTCACAACAACCTCAGGTGGTATATACTACTGCCTGCTTTACCTGTGAGGAAAATAAGGCACAGAGAGGGTAAGTACTTCGCTCAAGAACACACAGCCATTAGGCGATAAAGCTGGGATTTGAACTCAGGTAGTATAGCTCTAAATGAAGAGGATGAACTCTTAACCACTGTCATGCTAACACTTAGCAGACATTCCCCAGATGTTGTGCTACATTGAACTGATTTATTTTCTAGTCCTACCTCGTGGTAGTCACTCCATATAATTTATACCCTGTTCTGCCACTAGGCAAGCAGCAAAAAAATGGAAGCTTCCATAAGAGAAAAACTTTAACTCCCTTTCCACCTGTTTTCTATCCTCTGTTAATTCTTTGCTACCTACTCTCTTACCCTTTGTCATTGACTCCATTTTGTTATGCAACCAAAAATCCCTACATCATAGTTGGTGTAATATGTGTGACTAGTAAGCAAGGTAAAGCAGTCTATTCGATTTGAAACTACCTTCTGAAATTCTGTGCCAGCCTGTGATGGGACAGGGTTTGGGAAAAGGAAGGAGATGGACTTGAACATTATGACAAACTGTTGAAATCTTCCCATCTGCTGCTTTGTATTTAAGCACTGATTCTGAGATTGGATACATCCTACAATTACTTAAGACCCCCAGGCTCTTGGAGGCCAGTCTTCCCTAGGGACTTACAATAGGCCTTTGTCCTACCTCGATACAAATCAGGTTACAAATAATACCGTCTACTTTTACTAAATCTCCTTCATATGTAGAAACCAAAAAATACATCCCTTCGGTGCGATGTAATAGAGGTTGGAATAGTCTTCCTACGATATAGAGAAATACAGGGGGAAAGAGGCAAAGCAAATGTAGTAAATGAGCTGCGTCTGGTCCCGACAGTCTTTCTGAAGCTGGGCTTGTCATTTTCTCTTTATTCTCGCCTCGTGTGTTTTGAGGGTAGCTGTTCATTGAAACGAATTACTTCATTGAACAAATGAATAAAGAAGGCACCAAATCTTTCCCCCACCATTGTAATCAAGAGTTTCCCTCTCTCTCTTTGGTGTCACTTGTCAGAGGCCTAGAGCCGCACTGTCCACCTCAGTAGGGTGCGGCGCCGGGAGGCGGGGGGGACTCCGTGGAGCCAGGCAGCGTGGCCGGTCTGAACTGAGGTGTGCTGCTGTCTGGAGGGTGAACACGCCACCACTGCACAGGGCTGGTGCTTAGTAGACACACCAGTTTTCAAAGACTTAGTAGGAAAAAACATGTAAAATAGCTCATTAATAATAAAAATATTGGTTACATGTTGAAATGAAACTGTTCCAGGTATATTTGGGTTATCTTTTAAAAATTAATTCCACCTGTTAGTTTTCTTTTTTAATGTGACTAGGAGAAAATTCTGAATTAGCCACGATTGGCTCACATTCGTGGCTTGCCTTGCATTGCTTCCCTGAAGTGATCCTTTCCTGATGTGCTGAATCCATAGTTTCCACAACTGCGCATCCTCCCTTGTCCTGGTTCACCTGTTCCTCCGGGGTCAGCTCCACTATTACCTTCTGAGAGGCCCTCTCTAACCCCCTGTACATTTCTCCACTCTACTGGATGAGCCCAACCATCATCCCCGCCGCAGCTGAATCTTGAACTCCTTTGTGCCACAGTGCCCTCATCATCCTCACTGCCACTCCTGTTCTCCTGCTGGACTGCAAGTTCAAGGACATGAGGACTGGATTCGTCTTGTCCACTTCCATATTCCTGGCATGAAGCACACACAGTGTCCAGTACTAAAGACTGGCTTTAATATATTTATTTGAATGAACGAATGAATGGAGGGAATTCAGCTTCATTTACACACAGATATCCCTCTTCCAGATCCATGGCGTCAGCTATAACTTCAGAAAGTTTCTGATTTGCTATGATCAAGATAGTGGGAGGACTCAGAAGAAATTAACAGAGGAAACTGTTAATGTGGAAAGGTTAATGTGGCTTTACCATCGTCATATCATTTCATATATTATATATCTATATTTGTATCTATAGCTTCGTCTATATTGATATATACAAGGTGATTTTCTTCTTAAAAAATGCATGCTGTATTAACTGGAATGAAAGTCTATTGGACTCATATTGTTTCCTTTGCTTAGATTAAGAAACTTCACAGAAGATGACAGAATCTGGGGGACAGAACTGCAGAAAGCCCCCTGCGAAGGCCTCTAACACAGGACGGGGTGTCTGTGATGGAGAAACCGTTTCTAAATGTTATCGCACAAAGTTATCGCATAAAATGTTAGAACAACATATTATTTGTTGTTCTAATAATTCCCAGGATTTCTATTGTATTTCATGAATGACATTGTACTTTCTGGCTTCAACAAAGAAAATACTTTTTCTTTTAAAAATAACTATGGCAAAAAATAGTACAGGATATTTTTGAGGAAATACAGCTTTCAAGAGAAACCAATGGGTGGGAAAACGAGTAACTATATGGGAACCAGAGCAACAAAGCAAAGGTCTCCTTCACTCTCACACACTCCCACATTCACATTCATGTAGATACACACCGATATTCATACACATCCACACCCACACTCATAGCCACAGGCATACCTTCCACACACACTTATCCACAGCTTGAATGTTTGTGTGTCCCCGAAATTCGCTTATTAGAATCCTAACCCCCATTGTGATGGTGTCAGGAGGCAGGGTCCCTGGGAAGTGATTGTATCATGAGGACAGAGCCCTCATGAATGGGATTAGTGATCTTATAAAGGAGACTCCACAGAGCTCCCTGGCCCTTCCACCACGTGAGGATACAACATAAAGTCTGCAACTCAGAAGATGCCCTTCATCTGACCATGCTGGCACCCTGGTCTTCGACTTCCAGGCTCCAGGACTTTGAGAGACAGGTTTCTGTTGTTCATTCGTCACCCAGTGTATGATATTTTGTTACAACAGCCCATATGGACTAGGACATTCACATACGTGCACTTACACTCACATACATATTCATGTACACATACTGACACCTACATCCACACTCACTCATATCCTTCACACATATGAAAGACACACACATTCACACATACCCTCCGTACTCACATACTTATACCACACACATGCATGTGCACACACATCACTCACATATACTCACACACACTCATACATTCATAAGCACACTCACAGGGACTGTGCCCATTCAGCACCTGGTTGTTCTCCTCTGATGTAAACATCCTGCAAAAATGAAAGGTCATCTTGCATTTCCACCGCTGCCAGAGAAGCACACTCTCACTTTGTTCACAGGCTAATGGGGTTTTACTTGGGGCTTCCTTTGGTGCCAACACCTGAAATTCCCCTCTCGGCCGGGTGGGGTGTAACCTGACTGGGTTTCCCAGTATTAATCAGTGTTTAAAAAACCCCCATCACACGCATGTCTTTGCTTCCTTTCCCCACTGAGGTCTAATTTGGGCCCCGCCACAAAGCCCCTGATGTGGCTGCAGCACCTCTTTCTAGTCTGGCATGCAGATGAGTGACATCCGTCATGGCACCGCCCTGTCAAATGCCCAAGCCTGCCTGAGAGCAGCATGAGGAATCCCGGGTTAGATGGGCAGGGCGACAGTGGACGGTTCCAAACAGAAGGGGCGGTGATTTCTGCCCAGGAAAGGCTCCCGGGAACAAGCCCCACATTAGCTCTAATTGGAAGTCACTTGACCTTCCTAGACCCATTTAGCATTTGTAAAATGGGTAGTGGGGCTTTTGATAACGTGTGACGCTTAAATTCCCTTTGGCTCTAGAAGTCTGTGATTCTGTGGTTCTGCGGTCCAAAGCAGACCTGCTCACCTCAGTAACTCCGGTCAGGGTCTTATTTAGTCCCACTTCTAGGTGAGTGACCTATTTGGGGTCACTGAAGAGGCCCAGGATTTTGCTGAAAATGACTTAATTCTGTAATGGCACTACAAAACTGAGGACTAGATTCAACTTTCCTTAAGTCTCTCAGGTTGGCTGGTCACTGAGGGCTTGGAAGGAGCCCTGTCGTCACCACTACCAAGTTACAGAAGCTTCTAGTATTTGCATTTTTGGTTTCTTATTCAAGCCAGTTCCAGTTCCAGCATCTACAACTCTGGCTCCCCATATGGGAAGAATTTCTACCAAGAAGAGTTGCCCATCATGGCACAGGCTACCTACAAAGTGGAATTCTCCCTGTGTCAGACGGTCCCAGCTGAGACATCTGTCTGTCCTGGCTAATGTGGAAGCAATTAGAGAGGAAGGGTGGACTGGAAGAGGAAGAGGATTAGAATCCTTTTGAATTCCAAAACCTCACTTTATAATATAAGCTTTGTCAGGATTAAGGGCAAGATCAAAATGAGCAGCAGAGTAGAATTTGCATATGCTCGTTTTCTAAGTATTACCAGTGGCTGACAACTGTTTATTTTGATTCAGCTCTGATACTTGACACTTGACCCGTGATACTTCCGAGTACCATGATCACACTGCGCTAAACTCTGTTGCAGTGAGAAGCACATGGGCATGGATGACACTGAGTATGTCTGGCTTTTGCCCTTAGGATAAAAGTTCATAACGTAGTACCATTTAATTTTCCTATGTGTCCTCTCATTTATAAATCCCCACAGTGGTCTTGTCAGTTACACAGATACCAGTATCATTACCGTCACTCCACAGAGAGAAATCCTGGAATAGAGGGGAATGAAATGGGGCTGGAAAACAGTGTATCTTTCCAGATCCCTGTTGAGGACATTTTGGGAGGAGAAATCTTCATGGAAGGAGAAATTTTGGTTTTTTAGCCAGTCACTTACTGGTGAAAATGAAAACAAAGAGCCAAGAATTGAGCTGGGTTCTTCTATAACAAGTATGGCTGCTCCAAATGTCTTGCTTTGCAAATTGTCTTGCGAGTAAAAATGGCTTTATTTTAAAATAAATTTTAAGCTGTGGTTTTAGTTTCAAAGTAAAGAGCTTGATTATGACTCACCAAGCTGTTTATAGTAGTCTCCTCTTATACCAGGCATTTTGTGTGTGAGGGAGAAAGGAGAAAAGGGAGAAAGAGCTCATTTGCTGCCTGGCTTATTTCTTAAATATGAAGAAGACTGCAACTATCAAAATCTATCATGCGAACTCCATCAGAGAACTATGTATTCATTACTCTGACTGTTCTGGTTTTGTGCTTACCAGCTTCATAATTCCAAAACTGTTTATTTACTCTTAGCTGGAAGAGGTGCAGTGAGAGGTTTGGGGAAATAAGGAGGAGCGCAGCTCCCCCGAAACCCTCTTATTATGAGCATGCCAATCAGTAGCTCAATTCAAATCGCATTTTCTTTCAACACAGATGAGTCATGATGTAGCAGAGAGAGTTCTGGATCCTGTTTCAGTCCAGGCTCTGCACTTAGTAGCTAGGTGACTTTGGGAAGACTTTCCTCTGACCCTCAGTTTGTGTCTTTGTTAAGTAGGGACACCTACCACCTATCACACAGGGTTTTGGTAAGGATTGAATGAAATGACAGAGCCAGCCTTCAGCACTTTGTGAAACTTTCACATCCTGTATTTACATAAAGGAGGCATAAGGAGGCACTATTTCCTGGAAGGCTGTTTCATTTACTACTGTTTTACTACTAGTCCTGAGGAAGAGCTGTTTTCCATTCCTACTCATATTATTTTTGCTATTATTTGTGTTCCTGAGGTTGGCAGCTGTCCCTCTCCTTTTCTAATGACTATAGAAAATATATTCCTAAATATCCACATCCCCAGATTCCCCATGTTTAATTTCCCAAAAAAGTGCATGGTCACTGCTGGGCACATTGCGTGTAGGAGAGAGGAGTGGGCAGAGAGGGGACAGGAGTCAGAAGAGGTGGTGTAGTGGGGTCAGAGGGTGGATATGCTTGGGCATGGGAAGGGGCCCAGATGAGGGAAAGATGAGGAAGGAGATGAGGGAAAGACGTGATTGTGCGGAGGAAGGAACTCAGTCAGAGCTCTCACCCTTTTCTGGCAAAAGTAAATGACAGCAAGTCAAGCATCTTGAAAATATGGCTGCAAAAACGAGCTCCAACAAAATCTCTGAAGCCTCATATGAAAGCCACTATGAAAATAAAGTCTTTTTCCATCCTTGAAATATATTGTTTAAATATATTACTCTCTTTGTATGTCAACTATATCTCAATAAAAACAAAAAATTACAAATATGTAATTCTCCTGAATTTCAAGTTGACATGGAAAACTTACCTTCCAGAAAAGAGAGATCTGTTGTTTACTGTAGTCAATGTTCTGTTTCATGTACCAGATATCTAGTGTCCCAGTAGGCTCTGATTTGAAAAGGAAAGAACATATTTTCATATATATAAATACACATACACATACACAAGTATAAAACATTTAAAAGTCAATGGGTTATTTGATAAACAATTCTGGGAGAGTAGGATTATAAGATATTTTCAATTTCCTTTGTGCCCCAGTATTTTTTTTCTTTTGTTAAACAATGAACATGTATATCTTTGGCCACAGAAAGCTCACAGTTACCTTAAAAACAAAATTTTAAAAAATGAGGAGGAAATTAGATTCCTAACTTATTCTTAAAACATATTAATAAAATAACTTAAAGTGTGTATGGTTCTTTTGTTTTTTATTGGAATGCATCAAGAATTCTCAGTCAAAACTAAAGACATAAATTGTAAGGAAAACATGTTTTTGATCTTGTAAAAGTACAAAATACAAATAATAAACTTTGTGTTCATCTCTATTTCTGACCTAATGTTGCAGTACTATTATTTGGTTTTATGATCATTAGACAATGATCTACTTGAAAGGAAGGCCTGTCTCATGCATCTTAGTGCTTCTCCTACCTAGCACCATGCTTGGAATATAATAGGCTCTCAATAACTCTTTGTTAAATGATGAATATACAAATCAGGTAACATGATCTACTTGATGCTAAGACACAGGCTGAATTGACAGAAGAAATAGCCACCAATTTATAAGACAATGGTCAAATATGACCTAATTTAATATGAGAAAGTCAATCAAACATGCTTAAAAACAAACTAAATAATCATCTCCTGTGTGTAAAAATTTGTGTGCATGTGTGGGTATATTATGGGTGAAGTAGTTTTATTTCTTCCACTATCAGATTTGTTTTTATTTTTAGCCAAGGGGGAGTCAGTATAAGCAACCCCTGAAAACAGGCTTCAGTTGTACCAACCTAACTTAGTTAACAGTGACAGTTTGAGTGTAATTGAGGTGAGGCTATAATGAGGTTCATTCTGTAGTAGGAAGT
The DNA here is from genome assembly GCF_021234435.1 of Artibeus jamaicensis. Taxonomy (NCBI): domain Eukaryota; kingdom Metazoa; phylum Chordata; class Mammalia; order Chiroptera; family Phyllostomidae; genus Artibeus; species Artibeus jamaicensis. The sequence continues at coordinate 15,878,549 of NW_026522025.1, read as the reverse complement.
TCCATTAAACCAGATGGAGATTTCCAGAAAATTAAGTTTCACCTGGATAACAGCAGCAAGCAGCCCAGGGGAGGAGAAAAGACAGGGAGGGAGTACATGTACCAGCACATACTATGGGCAAGTCCTGTGTGGGCCCATTCACAGTTACAGCTCATGTCCCCCTTACCACCATGACGTCCGCAGCTTTAGTGCAGTGGTTAAAGTGTGAGCTCTAGAGCCAGGCCATCTATGGGCAAATCCCAGCTCTGTGATCTTGAACAAGTGTTAACCACATCCTTAAGCCAGTTTCCTCATCTGTCAAGTGAGGATCATAATTCTGTACATCACATGGCACTGTTGTGAGAATTTAAATGAATAGAAGAGTGCCAATACGTGCTAAATACTCAGTAAATTTAGCTGTTGTTTTCTTCATTTGAAAACTGAAGTGCTGAGAGATAAAGGGACTGTTCAAGGTCCCCAAACTAATGCTCAGAGAAGCCAGGCTTTAAACACATGTCTGTTTAATTTCGTGGTCTTCACTCTGCACCATGAAGTTGCCTGAATCTGAGAAGGCTAATGATTTCTCTATAATTCCCCAGTACGTGTGCCTCTTTCATGATCAGTTTCTTCCTTTGTTACTCCCTCTTCCTGCTTCTCTTGCCCTTTCTTTTTTTCTCAACATTCACTTCTTTTCTTTCCCCTCTCTGTACACCAGTGGTAGTATTTACCCTTGCAGTGAGAACTTAGCAGAAAGAAGTACATACACAAGACATCCTGAAAGTGTCAATCCTTTAGGATTATGAAGAGCAACCCAGGAATCAACTCAGGACTTTTTTTTTTTTGTTGTTAGTCCAGATGCAAAAAAAGCAAAATGTACAGGCAACAGAAGGGAAGGGAACCTGGCATGTATTAACCACTTGTTATGTGCCAGGTAATAGTTAGACACTTTATGTACATTATCTCATTTAATCCTCACATATTGCAGGGGGTGCATGTGATTACACCTATTTTACAGCTGACAAAGGTTAAATGATTTACAAGAGACAGGCAGCGGGTAAGTGGCAAAACTGAGAGCTGAGCCTAGGTCTTCAAAGACCCTGCTCTTCCATTACAGTTCATTATGCTGAACAAAGATCTGAACACTTCACAAACATGATGATCCAAACAGTGACACATAATCGGGATATGGAAACCTGGGTATGCTCAATGTCAAAGCCAGCTGACTTGTTCCTTAATGCTAAATGTTTTCACTTAATCACATATTGATAAGAAATGTAAAGAAAACATTTATTGCCTTACTAAAGATCTATAACCTATCACTTTATTATAGAGCTAAACATCAAATTCTAGAATCATAGTCTCTTCAAAGGAGAAATTGCAAGTGAAACTGAAAATTTAATGGTGGCCACCTTCAGTGTAAGCCACTATAGGAGAGAAATCATTAGTTGAGTTTCAAATGGTAGAATTTCATGACCAGGGGTGTCAAACCACTGCTGTTTAACACAGTGTAAGGGCTAACATTAAAGAGAATCTTTGACATTCAGCTGTCACAAAGTCACTCAAAGTTCTAACCACAGTGTTATGTAATAATAAAAGGCAGATTAAAACTATTATAAGCAGGTGGGAGAAGGAAGGTCAAATGCCCATATGTCAAAGTGATTACAAAACAAATGGGTGCAAATGATTAAATATATAAACACTGCAAAATGGAAGTTGGCTTTCCTGAGATGAAACTAGTTCCCATAAAAAGGGAGAAATTGTAGGGTTAACTAGAGTCACCAATATGGGGAGCGGTGGGAAGAAAAGATACTAAATTAAGCAAGATACTGGCCTAAAGGACTTAAATGACCTTGAGGGTTCTTTCAACTCTAAAACCCTAAGATTCCAGGATTCCATGAAACTGTATGTGTGGCAAGCAAATGAGAGCCAAGCAATGAGTTGCTCCTAAGATTAGCATTCCCATCTGAAGCCCAGGCACAGGGCTGTGGACCAGGGCAACTGAATAGGGGTATAAAGCTGTCCCTCCACAGAGGTTTTACTAGGACTTGAAAGAAAATAAAGATCTCTAAGAACAGTGAGATTGGAGGATTTAACAAAAAAGTAAATATGGAAAAAGCATATCTTGAGAGGTTTCAGGCAATAGATGATATGCAATGCACATATTTTTTTTTTTGGTCCAAACTGTGCTCTAAGCAGGGCAAGAGAGAGACAAGTCATTCATTTTTTTGATTCCTCAATGCCCCACTCTTTAGGTGGTGCTATATTTATCTAAAATCTAGTTTTAGAACTCTGGTCAAGATGGAGGTATAGGTAAACATGGCTAGCCTCCTCTCACAAACACATAAAAATTACAACTAAAGTGTAGAACAACCATCATTCGGAACTGTCAGAAATTGGGTTGGATGGAAATCTGACAACTATGGAATTAAATCCACATCCATCCAGACTGATAGGAGGGGCAGAGATATGGAAATGTGGAATGGGCTGGTTCCACACACGTGTGTTGGATAAAAATCAGGAGGGATATCTCAGGAGTGCAGGATCACAGCCCCTTTTTGTCACTGTTCTTTATAACCTATCACGCACATGGGTGTTCCTTCTCAAAGGCTGTCCTGTCAGTGTCTCCACCTACCCACATTCAATAATCTGTTTCTCTCAACTGATGCCTTTGCCTCAAACCTCCCTGAGCAACAGGGAGAATACAGGCCATAATTCCCTCATCTTTCTACCATGAACACTTTCAAACTTCACCATCTACTCTCTAACACAGCACTCCCACTGCTTTTACTAGGGATGAATCATCTCTACTTCCATCAAAGTTCAATCTTTTAACCTGAGTTCTGAATCCCATCCTCTCTTGCTTTATCAAGAATCTCTCTTCCACTTTTCTTATATCATTAACCTCTCTTTCTCTCTCTGCTGGGCTCTTATTATTGCAGGGGTAACTAGAGTCACCAATAAACATATAAATATATTATATTATTTCTGATCCTAAAAACAGAAACAAAGAGACAAAGAACTTCCTAACATCACATCTCATTCCAGCTACTGCCTTGCATTGCATCTCAATTCCCCTTCACAGAACTTCTTAAAGAGTTGTGAATTGTCGCTTTCATTATTTTCTCACCTCACACTCATTCTTAACTCATACCACCTGAGGTTTTGTGCCCACTACTACTGGTTGGCAGTACACTGTGCTGCCAAATCTAATTATCACGTCTCTGTTCTTATTTCACTGGACTTCTCAGCAGCACAGTGGGCTTCTTGAGCAGCACTCAAAAAATATTTGAATATTCCCTCTATTTTTTAAGAAACATAATGTTTCAACAAGATTACAAGTGAAGATCAAGCTTCTTTCTTCATAGAAACAGGGATGTTTCATCCATACTGAAATCAATGGAAGCATTGTGTTAGAGTGCGGTAGAGTGTTGATAGACAAAGAGTTGCGAAAGATTGCACAGAAAATACAATCTTGATTATGTTCAAAAACAAGCAAAACTAATTGTATAATTGTATAGAGATTTCAGAAATCTATGAGGGAAGTATGAGGATGCTAAACATACAGTCCGGGTTGGTGATCACTTCTGGGGAGGCACGACAGGGGTAAGGACATGTCAGTAATTGTGTAGTATTTAAGTTGAATGGTGGGTTCTTAGGTGTTCATAGTGTTCATTTTGTTCTTATGCTTTAAATAAGAGAGTAGCTTAAACAAAGGGCAATCACAGTGGCCATGGAAGTAATGAACAGATTTTCACTACATTCAGGAGATTGAGTCAATTGTTGATATCAGGAAATGGGGGGAAAGAAAATTTAAGAATAATTTTTCGATTTTTGACTTGAGTATCTAGGATGATGGTAGTGTCATTTACTGAGATAGAAAAGAGTGAAACAGAAGTATTTTGGAAACATTTTGCTTTGGAGAAAATTGAAAAGTTTTTGGTTAGGCTAGATGAGGTTTAGGATGTCTGTTGCCATCTAAGTGAGGATAAGAAACAGGGAATTGGAAACACAAACCTGAAGCCTTGCAGAGGGTCCAGGGCTGAAACTATATGTTACCAAGACTTGGCTCATAAGGTAAAATAAAAACCAGAAATAGGATCAACGGAACAGAACGGAGAGCCCAGAAATATACCCACTTCTTTATGGTCAACTATTATTTGACAAAAGAGGCAAGAACATATAGTCCTGTAGTCAACAGATGGTGTTGGGAAACTTGGACAGATATATGCAAAAAAATGAAACTGGACCACCTTCTTATACCACACACTACAATAAACTCAAAATGGATTAAAAACTTAAATGTAAAACTTCAAACCGTAAAAATCCTAGAGAAAACATCAGCAGTAAGATCTCAGACATTTCTTATAGCAATATATTTTTATTATGTCTTCTCAGACAAGAGAAACTAAATAAAAAAATAAACAAATGGGACTATATCAAATTAAAAAGTATTTTCACAGAAAAGGAAACCATTAACAAAATGAAAAGACAACCCACTGAATATTTTCCAATGATACATCTGATAAGGGATTAATATCAAGAACTTATAAAACTCAACACCAAAAAACATATAATTAAAAATGGTCAAAGGGCCTGAATAGATACTTCTCCAAAGAGGATATACAGATGAACAATGGATGTATGCAAAAATGTTTAACATCACTATTCATCAGAGAAATGCAAATTAAAACTACAATGAGATTTTACCTCACCTGTCAGCATGGCTACCATTAATAAATCAACAAAGAACAAGTGCTGGTGAGAATGTAGGAAAAGGGAACCATTGTTGGCAGGAATGCAGATGGGTGTAGCCAGTGTGGAAAGAAAGCAGTGTGGAGTTACCCCCCAAAATGTAAAATGGAACTGCCTGATGACCCAGAGATTCCACTTCTGGGAATATATCTAAGGAAATCCGAAACACTGATTTGAAAGAATATATGCACACCTATGTTCACTGCAGTGTTATTTATAATAACCAAGAATTGGAAGCAGCCAAAATTCACATCAGTAGATGAGTGAATAAAGATGAGCATTTCATTGTGGTACATTCACACAATGAAATACTACTTGACTATAAAAAAAGGAGATCTTACCATTTGCAACAGCATGGATGGACATGGAAAGCATTATGCTAAGTGAAATAAGCCAGTCAGAGAAAGACAAGTACCATATGATTTTACTTGTATGTGGAATCTAATGAGCAAAATAAACAAATAAACAAAATAGAAACAGACTTGGAGATACAGAGAACAGACTGAAAGCTGTTAAGAGGGGAGGGGGGTTAGGGGACTGGGTGAAAAAGGTGAAGTGATTAAGCCAAAAAAAGGAAGACAAAAAAGCTCATAGACAGAAAACAGTATGGTAATTACCAGAGGAAAATTGGGGTGAGGGGAGGTAGAACAGCGTAAATGTGCATTAAGTAAAAGGAAAAAACCCTCAGGAATGTGAGATTTCCAAGAATTCAAGAGAATCATGTACTTCAAGGAGGAAATAGCTCTCTTCCCTTCTACAATAACCTTGGAGGCCATCTGTTCCAGATGGAGGAAAGCTAAAAGATTCCATTTGGACTTCACATTTCTTCTTGGTTCCTCTCCTCCAGGAATCTTTTCCTGGTGTTCCAGGATACACCCCTGAGTCTGAGGAGCTGACAAGTTATCACTGTGTCTCAGCACCTGGCATAGTTCCCGATACACACACATTCCCCACAGACCATCCAGAGAAGCATATTTTTTCCCCCACTAGTTTCTGCTTGGAGGGGGCTTCATGGAAAACATTTCTTCCTATTGGTGTGATCACCATCTTGTCAAATAATGAAGCTTAGGCGTTTACTTCTTTAGGGGTACATGTTGGATTTAAAGGGGACTAAAAGGAGAAAGAGGGTAGGGACTGACATGGGATCAGAAACATATCTTTCTAATGAAAATGGTTGTGTGTAAGTCTCTTTAGAAGGGTAAAGAGCTAGTCATTCTCATTTCCTCAAGCCCCAAGCAAAGAGGCACAAGTATGATACTTGCAAGTTTAGCGAGTTTAGTAGTCAGCAAACTATAGCTCATTGATCAGATCTGGCACATTCCCTGTTTTTGTATAGAGTGTGAACTAATAATAACAGTTTTCACATTTTCATTTTTTTAAGAAAGACAATTTTATTTTATTTATTTTTAGAGAAAGGAGAAGGGAGAGAGAAAGGCAAGGAGAGTTACACTGCTGTGTGAGAGATACATTGATCTGTTCCCTCTTGCACTCCCCCAACTGGACCTGGCCTGCAAGCCAGGCATGGGTCCTGACTGGGAATCGAACCAGCGACCTTTCAGTTTCCAGGCCAGCATTCAATCCACTGAGCCACCCCAGACAGGGAAGTAATAATGGTTTTTACATTTTTAAATGGTTGTAATAGAAAAATCAGAAGGAGAATCATTTTAGTAGCATGTGAAAATTATATAAAATTCAAATTTCAGTGTCCATAAATAAAGTTTTATTGAAACACAGCTTTGTCTAAGTTTTTATATATTGTCAGTGGCTGCTCGCACACTACAGTAGCAAATTTTAGTAGTTGAGACAGATTATATGGCCCACAGAGCCAAAATACTTACTATCTGGAGCTTTACAGAAAATGTTTGCTGACCTCTAAGCTAGATTATTATAAAATGCTTGCTAACCAAGATGGTAAAATAACCTCTAGTATTTCATTGTTCTTACGTGATCAATTTTGGCACTATTTTAAAGTTACAAATGAATGAAGGAACCGCCTAGCTTCTCAATGTGAGGAGGGGAGGCTGTAGCTGGTAACCCAGCATTTCCTCCTTCTTTGAGGATTTCTCACTAAACACCCAAGTCATCCCCACAATGAAGAATTGTGTCCTCCTTTACCTTTTCTATGGCACAAGCATAAGAACGTAACGCTTCCTTTAGTCATTGTCCACAGTAGAGTGTTAGCAAGACCAAAACTTGAAAATAAGATTTTTAAAAATGGTGAACAAACAGAAACACCAAATTGATAATATAGTTCTGAAGAATGGCTCATTCATCTTTATTCTGGAGTCTCTACCTGGGTGTTCTAAGTGGTCCCAGCACCTGAGGACATTCTCAAGCACGTCCGAACATCAGGCAACCCAAACTCAAGAGTGTTTCCCCACTAAAAGCAAAATATGGTTGCTCAGTTCCCAGTATGAAGCCTGCCTCTGGTGGAAACTGATTGTGGGACTGTCCTAAACACAGAAAGAGGTTTCTTTCTTCCTATCCCATACTTAGTGATCATTTAAAAAGTGTTTTTTATGAAGAGGACCGTAAATGGAGTTAAAATGAACAACATAGGAAAAGGCCATATGGAGTAAATATTGGCCTCATTTTCACCAACATGATATAAATAACTATGCCCAATTCACCAGTACACAACATATTGCTCTTAGTTTTGTTAGCAAAGGATCATTAAGTGTGAGTAACTAAAAAAAAAAAAGCTTACTAGTAATTTTTTTAAATGCCAAGTTACATATGAGTACACATTAAAGGGGTTTAAAGGAAGAAATGTTAAAAAAAGTTCACACCTTTTAGGTTTACATCAGTTGGTGTTTCATAAAGAAACTGATGACAAAAATAGTGGTAAGAAGCAAAAACCGTGCAGCAGCTCAGGGCGAGAGAAAAGAAAACCTACAACAACCCACAGAAAGATCAAACACTGAAAAGGGAGATTCAGACACTGAAAGGAAGCCAGCAGAGCTTTGTAACCAGGGTACACTCAGAGTATGGGTTTCCTTCTTTATGAATGCCTGAATTACCCTGAATAAACCGGCTTCCTTGGTTCAAATTCACAGCCATCCACAAGTTCTCAACCATAACAGTGAGTGCAGCCATTGTTATGATGGTGGTTTATTTTACAGAATACGAGAAAGTTACTGTCCTACTTTGAAGGGCTTTCAATTCAATGGATAAACTCTTAGAAAAGAAAACCTGTTTCACACATCTCCAAAGAGGCCATTGTCAAGAATTTGCCAGCCCAGTGTTTCCCTTGTTTATAGTTTATCCTGTGATATAACAAGTACTTCTCAGCCTATTTACTACCTTGAAGTTAAACATAAAATATGGCCCATTTTCAAGAATTTCATCTGCATTATGTATAAATAAAATCCAATCCATGAAGTACCTTTTAAAAATGCATTATTTTGACTATGTGTATAATAAAAGGATAAGAGTAAGGAGTAAGCTCTGAATTACAAAAATGGCAAGCATGTAAGCAGAGAGCAAGTGGCTCAACATGAAGAGATTTTTTTATAATGAAATGAGAGGAAATAAATTCTAATGTGTTGAATGAATTCATCTTTAAACTTTTTTCAAAAAGGGAAATGTAATCCATACAAGGAAAAGGGAAGAAATACAATTATCTTATAATTTGTATATCAGAAATTATAGTTTATTAATAGGTCCTTTGGGTGCTTGGACATCACTGAGGCATTACCGATAAGTTTCATCAACTACCAAAAGTAATTATTAGCTCACAGAAAATAAATATAACTTAATCACAAGACTACTTCATATGCACACACATCCACGAGTTTCACAAATAAGCATATACATTACAAAATCTCCAGATAATAAAGCGATGGATCATATGCTAATAACTTTTTCTCTGAGCCAAATTTATGCAAATTATGAAAAGTTCCATGCTATATCATGAAATGAGGGCTTTTGAATACTATATTCAGATGGTTATATCTTGTGTCTCCAAAGAATTGTTAATACTGGCATAATGTTCATATAAGCATTTTTTGCTTTAATAAAATATTTAATTATACTTCAGTAAAATTATCTTCCCATAATTACAAAGAAAGAAAAGTCTGTAGACTGAAAAATAGAGCTGATATCCTTTCCAAAGCTATGGTCAGTCTGTTGGCACTCATCTGAGCTGTGAGTTGAACCCTTGGGAAAAGCAATGCTGCAATATTTGGAGGAGACAGATGGCTGGATGTTACATTTTACTTTAAAATGTCATGTCTCCAGAGTCTTCCTTCTTTCAAGCCTTTAGCAGCTTATAAAGCCAAATTAATTTTTATAGAATACAAAAGGTAAAATATATTAAGGTTTAATTATGAAAGAATGAAATTAATTACTGCTTTTTATTCTGTGGTATGAGTGAGTTACTGAGATAGTAAGTGGAACAGAAATAGTAAGTATAGCCCTGGGTGGTATAGCTCAGTGGATTGAGCATGGGCCTGTGAAGCAAAGCATTGCGGTTCGATTCCCAGTCAGAGTACATGCCTGGCTTGCAGGCCAGGTCCCCAGTAGGGGTCATAGGAGAGGCAACCGTACACTGATGTTTCTGTCCCATTCTTTCTCCTTCCCTTCCCCTCTCTCTAAAAATAAATAAATAGAATATTTTGAAAAAGGAAATAGTAAGTATAATAGAAATAAGAGTTACAACCAAACATTACTGAGGTATAAGCTTGTAACCAACATGAAAATATGTGCCAAACAGGAGTAGGACTTAGCTAATGTTAAAAATTTCCTAGTAATATAAACATATCTCTCTGGACAGTTTCAGAATTTAAATTAGTGCAAAAATTGTTACTTAAGACAATCATACTTTTTGATTTAGTATCAGTACTTTAGAGATTCCATTCCAAGAAAATCGTTGTGCATCTTTCTCTTTCCCTCCTTTCTCCCCCCTCCCCACCAATCCTTTCTTTCTTTCTTTCTTTCTTTTTTTTTTTTTTGACACATACCTTCTTCTGGTGTTTGCATTCTCAATGATTCACTCCAGTCACTCCAACTACCTTTATACAGATGCAGCTTAGAGGAAACCTGAAATTCATATTCTGTAAACGGTTCCAGATCCAACAAATCATGTCTTCCTTTGGCATTTGTAGCATTAACCTTCAAACAGACAAGATTTTTAAAGATGAATACTAAAACGATATTAATTTAAAGAATTTTAACAAACAGGTAAATAAACTAGACCAGATAACCCTTTTTATTTTTTTGAATCTGTCATTCAATGAAAAGAAATATCACTGGCTGGCTTGCTGCGTGAACATGATGTTAATCCGAAGTAATAGTGTCTCAAAAACACCACCCAAAACTCCTGAGATTAAAAACCTACCTATATGAGTTCCAAGGGGGATCCTAAAACTAGATGAAAAAGGAGTGAAGGCTGAAAACTACCAATTTTGAAAAGGGTCTTGGAGAAGTTTCTACACTAGAGATTATTTTTTATTTGGTCGCAATTAAAATGTGATGCATATTTAGACATTTACATAGACACAGAACTGGGTTCAAATGGAACACTTTGATTATAAAAGAATAATTCAATTAAAAAAGTTTAATTACTATACCTCTCTTGAATATCAGCTTCTTGTGAAACTAACTGATCCTTTGCCATTATAAGACATTATATTTTACAAAAATACTGGAAGGAATTATAATTCTATATTTTTATTGTAAAAAAATGAATGCCTAACAATCAAAGTGTGGAGCTTTATTTTGAAATATTAAATTCTATATGAACTTTTATGGACATTCCCTAATATATCTCTTTCCAGTATATTAAAAAATTACTAAAATATAATATGGGACAGGGAATAGAAAAACAAGGAGAAATGAGCCCTTTACTGGAAATAAAATATAGAAAATTAATACTGGTTTATAGAAGGTTACGACTTAAAAAATTTCTAAATCAGTGATTAGAATTCAAGATATTTCTTAATAAATAGAGGTGCATGTGACTTTCTGGTGTATCTCAAGTATGTACTTTTGGGCATTATTCTTAAATTACCTATTTTGCTGGTCTGAAAAGACAGTCTGTGCAGCAACTCTAAGAAGCCCTGTCTGTGTCTCCCCTTCACTGGAAAGGCCATTACCATGTTCCAGGATCTGTTGTTATTGGGCCGATATCTGAGTCGATTAAGCAGCACCATCCCTTCATCTCTCCACCAAAGAGTGCATCTGCCCACAGAAGCATTTACAAAGTTGATTCTGACGTCCCATGGAGGAAGAGGCCTCACTGGTAACCAGGACAAACAAGAGAGTGTGATTCGAGCTCCACAATCAGGAACTGCCTTATACATAGACATGAGCTATAAAGAGTTGAACAAAAATTCATCTCCATGATCATGACCCCCAAAGTCGGAGACATAAACAAGAGAGAAGTCCCTGGCTTTTAGAAAGCCGAAAAAGTTTGATTTGTTTCTAAATTATTAAAAGAATTCCCCTTGCTTTTATCAAATAAACTACCACCAACAATAGTAGTAGTGTTGATTCCATTTAATCCAATGGTTAAGATTAAGAAAAAAAATGTGCCAAACCTGAGAGTTCCAATGGCTGAGAAGGCAAAAGTGGCTCGTGATGACCAGCCCCAAGAGAAGAAATGTTAGTAGAAAAGTCACAGGAAGGGACATAGGAACAGGGGAACAGAAGAAAAGAATTAGGGAGAAGAAGGTGGCTTACAGATGTCTCCGTAAAGAAATGGAGGGTAGGATGGGAGAAGTGTGATAGGAAAATGCACAGTAAATGCCTATGTTCAGACATATGGTTTGCAGTATGTATGCAAAGAGATGCTGTGGAAAGAGAGAAGAGAAACACACAGGGTGAGGCTGGAACTTCAGGCAGGCTGGAAACCCAGTACTACCTGGGATGGGTAGAATTTAGGAAGGCCTGAGATTGGTCTTTTGACTCAACTGGGCCAATTATATTTGCTCAGAAATGTGCTGGGACTGGTCATTCTGGCAACCAAGCTGAGAGTAGTGGAGGTAAGCATACTCAGAGAAAAATGCATATAAACCTTGATACATTTTATTTATACTTTGCACCAGCTCCTTTGGCCCAGCTCAAAAAAAAAATGGAGCAGCTACAGGGGTAAAAAGACACCTCTGCTATTAAGAACTACACTGAGCTGCTTGAATAGCTTCACAGGACCCTTCTTCTTTTAGTCAGATGATATTACTGGTAGCTGATGCTTTCATGGGATTTGAAGCTGGGAGCTCCTATTTGCCAATATAGAGAAAAATGTTGAATATCTCATTTTATACAACCATCTCTATGTAGCTCTAGGATCATGCACCTTTTACTTGCATCAAAGTAAATGTTTATCCTCTGTCAGTACCTGATGGTCACTTTCCACCAGTCACTGTCTCTTTTGAAACAATCACATATAGAACATTTAAGTGATATTTAAAATAACGTTCATGTGCCAAAGTGAAATAAAATGTACCTATATCCAAGAATGTGAATGTGATTGGGAATGAAGAAGCACTTCCAAGACTATTGACAGCAATAACCTTGGCTGTGTAACTGAATTCAGATGATTCAGGGATTAGGTTGATTCCAAGATCCAAATGGTCACAATAATCATTACATTGCTTCTGCCAAGTTAAATTTTTTGGTCCATTTAACCTGTAAATAAAAGGCAATTGTGTTTATCAAGGTACTTTATGTGCTTTTTTCTCCTTTTAGTCCAAAAGAACAAAATTTTCAAGTGCTTAAAATTCTAGACATATTTTTAAGGTCAGCCTTATTACTAGAAGGCACACAACAGAAGTATTTGTATTCTGTAGTCATAAATAGGACCATACTCCCCCCATCCCTTTTTCATTTTTTGGTAGGACTGAGATGTTTTTGGTATTCTATAAGTAAATATCCAAACCTCCACTGCCTGATTTCCCCAAATCCTGCCAGACATCTTGGCTCCTTAGGTCATATCCAAAGAGTCCATGGCCACTTAGGTACAGTATTTACTGCACAGAAGAGCCAGTTCCTAGAACAGAGCAGAACCCTGGTGCTCACTTAGGGTTCTTCCTTTCCCCCATCTGCTGCTCACTTAGGTAAGTGCAACCCAGCTGGCTCTTTGGATGGGATTATGGAGTCAATTATAGAATCTCCCAGACTCTCTCTCTCTGTGGGCTCCTAGGTCAAGCAAAAGTGGATTGAAAAGAAACACCTCCCAGACAAATGGAAAGCTCCCACGAGGAAGAGTGTGTTTTATATATCATGACCACAAGAGTCTGCAACTGCAAAAAAGGGAAGAGATATAATAGGGCCAGATTAGCCCTACGAGAGCAGGGAAGAACATCTATAACCTGGGCCTTGGACATCCTGAAGACAATGCTTGAGTTAGACCTCAGACCCAAGACATCAGTCCTCACCCTTTCAATGAATGAAGCAGTTTTAATTGATGAACACTAGAATTTTTTAAAGCATCTAATTATCAATTATCTACAGCTATCTATTGCTTTTTCTCACTGATAAAACTACAACTATTAGATATTTCTAAATGTCATCTTATAGAAGACCCACGAAAAAGCAGCAAACCCAGTCTCTCACTCACTGTAAAGTGTATGCAGTATATAGGTGGCTGTCTCGTCCTCTGTCCCAGGTGCAAGCCACTGTCCCACGTTCTCCCTTCTGTGTACAAGATACGTTTTGAGGCTGCTCCGGAACAACTTTAAAATAAAGAGCAAAATCAAATATTTTAAATGCCACACAAGTGATATTTCAATCATATTTTCATTATTTGTCAACAAGGTAACAATACTTTCTCTGTATGTCCCATTCCCAGAGTGGCTGATATTTATTTTAGGTCCCATCAAGTTCAAACTTGCCTGTGAGGCATGAATTTCTTCTACTAACAAGAGCAATCACAGTGGCTATGGACCAAATACTTACTATATGCCAAATCCTATGGTAAATGGTTTATGTGTGGTTTTTCTCAATTATACATCATAGCAGCTACATTATGTACATGCTATTATTATCCTCACTTTATTGAAGAGGAAACTAAGCCTCAGAGGTTAACTGTCTTGCCAAACATTGCAAAACTATGAAGTGCCAGAAGCAGGGCTCAGGCCCAGATGGGCTGCCTTGAGTCCGAGCCTTTTCCCACCATATTCTATTATTCTCCTGGGCAGGTGAACACCCAGTGCTAGCTAGCTCCATTACCCCGATGATAATGAGTTCACCTTTTCAGAATAAAGGCCACTCAAATATTAGAAACCTCCCATCCAAGTACTAATCAGGCCCGACCCTGCTTAGCTTCCAAGATCAGACAAGACTGGGTGAATTCAGGGTGGTATGTATGGCCATAGACCAAACTGGCTGAAACTAGTTCAGTAACCCTCGATACCAACCCTTCAGTCTTACACCAGTGTAGTGGAGCAGGGACTGCCTGGCTACTTAGGATTGGGAAGCAAATCTAAAATCTGCTTTATATTTAAACGGATTTTCAACCAACTTGCTCATTTCTAGCTTCACTTTTACTCTCACTCCCAGAAGTATAGGGTGTCATCAATTTCTGAGTCTTTCTGAGGTAGGAGCTTCTGCATGACCTCAGATGCATCTTGACTTTTCCCACAGCAGGGGCAGGCTAAGCCATTTATCACTGGTCCACCTTCCAAAATGTGGTTGGTGTATCTCCCCTCCCATTTTTTTACTCCTTTAGAGCTTGTGCCTCTAGAAAACTTTCTTTATTCCATCCTGGCCTTATTTCAGGGTGAATGAGAATAAATGTGTTTAAACCTCCATTTTTACCCTAACTCTTCATAGGGTCTTTTGATGACCAAATGAGACATAAAATACCTGATACTCTTACATAATGAAAAGTCCTCATCCTCCCCTTTACTTCTAAACATTGCAGAGATTCTGATTTTTAAACACCACAGCTTCGACCCACAGATCATCTTTCTCAATGTGAGTTCCCTGGACCAGGAAATCAAGTTGTCTACATCATCCCAGGACTGGGTTTTGGGAGATACCATCTGTCCCAGGGGAAATCAGACCTAATTCTCCTCAATACAAATGTATAGTAGCTTATTCCAAAAAAAAAAGGATAGAAATCAAAACCTCTAAAAATTAAAATAGTTTTTAATATAATAAATTGTTATGAGCATTATGATATTGTTTTTAAAACTTTTTACTTATTATGGGCAATGAAAAGTCTCAGAAACATAGCGTTCAGAAACAATGACAAAACATATATTAAAAAAACGAACAAAGAATCCATTGTCTTTCATTTTTTGCCTTGAACGTCTAGTTTGTGGATCAATCCTAGGAGGTCAAACTAAAGCATCGATTGCTTAGTTACTACACAGTCAGGATGAGCTCTGAGTAACAGAGCAGCACAAGCCCACAAAGGGGCAGGGAAGAAATGGTGAAAGGCTATTTAGCTGTTCTCCATTCTAAAGAACCAGCCATCACACACAGGACCTCTCAGGAACTGCAATGGCACTATGGATGGACAGCCACTTATCACAAAAAAGAAAATGGGTGGCTTACTGTTTTGCTAGATAGGATTAAGCTTGCTGCAATGGGTGAAACCAACATTCATTGTGTCTTTTCTTGGAATGACTAGCCATATTCAGAAAAAGGTGTTGCTTCCAGTCAGTCCTTCACCTCAAAGGTGCTAAAGTTGCTCAAAGGGCAGCCATTTCATGGTGCGGTTACAACTTGAGCACACTGCACAAGCAACGTTCAGGCACGCGGCTCCACCCAACGGAGCGGCACCACGACAGATACTCCTTACCATCTCCCTAGATCTTCTGAAGCTGCAAAATGTCTCAAATGCACATGCATACTCTGGGTGGAAAAGTAAAAAAAATCGGAAAGGAGTTTGCAACACTCTATCTGCAATGAAACAGAATGGCTAAAGATATCTGCAAGGATGCTGACTTCTGAGGCTATTGTTAGCCTACTGAAAACCAAAACACCAGAGGCCTGTGGACACCTGGAGCTGACATCATGGGGCTGGGAATGATTAATACAAATATGTGACATCGGTCTGGTAAAATGGCAAATTACCTGGGTGAAATATTCAGGTATTCTGAGGTCAAGGGAAGTGAAGACCATTGACATTTTTTAGAAAATATTTCATTTTCTCTGGAACCAATGCTTATACTTTCTTTTAAGGAAAGCATGTTCAGCTACTGAACACACTGAACATGTGAAGAAAAAAGTAAAACTGTACAGAAGTGCAATCTTAGCACTTATGACCTATGTACCTCCTATGTGCCTGGTGCTAGATTATTAAGCACTGTGCATACAAGGTATCATCTAATCACTGCAACCATCTGATGAAGTAGATGTATCTTCATAACAAAGATGGAGAAAATGAGGCTCAGAGAATTGAAACTGTTTAAGGATATATTGCTAGTTGCAGTGTTATAATTCTCATGCTCCTCCTGTAATACCACAGGCTGTTGGAGTTGAAAGTACATGTCCCATAAGTGGTATGAATAGGAGACTGAATTGAAAGAGGAGCACTGCACCTACTTTATGTCTCTTTACCCCCAGTGGCTTGCTTGACCATTGCTTGGTGTTCTGCTCAATACTTCTGGTGACTCTCCAGGAACATCGCCTGGCACTAATCATAGCCTTATAGGTCACAGAGAAGAGGTTTCCATCTTTCCCGGAAAGAGCCTTATTGAGCTCTATATCACTGTTCATAAGGGATCCTGTCTTTGCATCTTGGTCAGCCTGCTGTAGCAATTCCTCCTACTCTCCTTACACCTCTCATCTGCTACTTGGGAGCTTCCCTGGAAGCACAGAGGCCCAAAGTATCATGCCATCTCTCAGGGCCCATGCTTGCTCACTGGTTTGCCTGGCTGGGCTTTTGGGGCTGCAGCTGCAGGCAGGTGTTCTGTTAGCTTATCCTGTGCATTGTAGCTCATGCTGCAGTTGCCAGCTCTGACATCTTAGTGCTTACTCCCCGCAGCTGCCTGGAGGGACCAGCAACAAAAGCAGCACTCTGGGGGAGCTGATGCTCTGTTGGTGAACTCTGATCAGTGGCAGGTTCTCTCTTTCCCCCTTCCTTGCATTTCCATTTGTTCTTTCCGAGGATGTCCCCAGTGACCAAGGAAGTGGCTGTGTTTTTGGTTGACTCTGTGACCAGCTCAGAAACTTAACCACCTTGTGCTTTGCTACTTTCCTGGCTCACACTTGTTTCCCCAGAACTGAACAACTCTCTTACCCCCAGGGAGTGTTAAAAGGTCAGTTTTGCCCCAGGCAGTTTTCTAGAAAACCCAGGAAAAGATAGTAAGTATGACAATAGTTTTCTTTTAATCTCTGTTAAGTACCATAACCAACGGTCAGAAGTGACTGGATGGAAGAACTATTTTTTGTGCATTAGTTAGAGAGGGGAGAAATGCTCAGTCTTTGGTAGTCAGCCTGGGCTGCCTAAGTCAAAAAAGACATCTCTTTCTTCTTTTTTTAGGAGGTTGTAGCTTTGAAAAAATTATCTTACGAAGGCATGAAGACTCACCTGAGAGATCCATTTTACTGCCATTGGAGTTCAAGGGCAACAGGTAAATGATGTTAATGGCCAAAAGGGGGAGGGAGAAGGGAGTGCTAGAGAGAGAAAGGGGCAGAGAGAAATGAGAGAATAGAGACTTATCAAATGAGACCCCAACTGTACTGCTTTCTGGGCTTCTCACACTGAGGAGCTCATGTTGCTTTCAAGATAAAAAAAAAAACCCAAGTGGTGGGAGAAGAAATAATACTGTCCTATATTATTAATATTTCTGCTTAGCGCACAACAAATACCAAACGATCGCCAGTTTTTAGGAATTCAGAATGGAATGCTCACCGCCGACTGAGACCTCCACCCCACATATGCGAATCTCCTCACTATTGCTGCAGCTCAGTTTGCAGACAAACAGTGTCGTCCCCAGAGGAAGATCTGAGACCTGGAAACTGAGGGAGTGGCCATGCTGTAACATGATCCTTTGGTAGAATTTGTAGAGGATTAGCTTGTTGAAACTGGAATATCGAGGGCAGCCTTGTTTCGGCTTCAAAGAGCAGGAGATACTGACAGCTGATCCCAGGGAAATCACGCGGGAGGGCTCCACAGTCACATCGCCTCTCCTGCACACATCTGCAGTGGGACACAAGTGCAGTACTCAGTTGGCATGTAGGAAACCCCTTCCAAATGCAGGGTTGTGTGAGTTCCCAAAGCAGAGTAAAATGAGCCCCATCAAACAGTGGAAACACAAGCAATCTCTGCTTCCCTCCCTGTACTGGTGATGTACATTGAGAACAGAAGGCAAGTATATTAAAGTCTAACTAAATTAAAACATGCATTCTTCTCAAAACACTAATACTATAATCAGAACTATAAATAGGAAAGTGGTGAGAAAATAGGGTTGGAAGAACATTCAAGAACTCAGTTCCAGGAAAAGCCAATCTCTCTATATGTAAATTATTCACCAGACTACTAAGAAGTACTTCCCAGAATAAATCACATTTGTTTCCATCTCCATTTATAATTTATAATGCTTACTTCAATAGTCATACCAAAAAGGAAAAAAAAAGACAATTTTAAAAGGCTATTACAAACTTTAGGGGCAGATTTGGGAATAGGTCCCTCTTTTGCTATATTAGTGTTACTAAGTAGGTGTACTCTATTACATTATTTTATCACAGGAAATATTCAAGGGCTCTGGTGTGTTTGCAGTTGGCAACAAGGAGGAAATTAGGTCTTACCATGCCGTCTTGATGTTCCTTCAAGATGTAACACCCTACGCTGGATGAACCATTACCCAATACAGTTAGTACAAATTATATGAATGTATTCTTCTTTTAAAAAGAGTTCTCCATATTATTTACTATATGCCAGTTACCACATTCAACTCTTATTTAAAACTCTTCTTACCACTAAAGTTTTTCTACAAATAAATAGGACAACTATTCAGAATTATCAGTTTTTTGTGGTACTTAATAAGTGCCAGTGAAATTACCTCAGAACTATAGATCCACCCTGAACTTTCAGGTGTGATATATACCCTTCACTGAAAGTCTTTTTTGGCTAACTGTAAGACTGTTTGGATCAATTCTCATCCATAGAAATTGATTTTAAAAAGTTATTTAAATCAAATAAAGGAAGTACTGAAAATTCATTTAGAATAAAATGTTCTCACTTCTATTCTCAGAACTAAAACTAAGTCCTTTCTCTTATCTTACTTATGTTCGTTTTCTGCCTCTTTGATCTTTGATCCTAACTGGCCAGAATGTCGAAAATAAGCTCCTAATAGAAAAATCAAAGCAAATGATAGTCATTATTTTTTTAAATAGTTGAATTCACCCATTAATACCCTCTGTTAAAATGCATTGTAATATAAAACATTCATGATGCTGGGCTTGGCTACCTAGCCATTTTAGCAAGAGGAGATGATATCACTGAACTCTTATTTTAATCATTAGTATAAATTAGATAAAATACATATTAATTACATACATAGACCAGACCTATTCACTTAAATGACAGGAGATTAACTACAAAAGACCAGCTGCCAGAATATTTACCATAAATGCATACTGCAGATGTAACTGAGAGTTTAAACAACAAATCCTTCCACAGATTAGATTACAGAAATATCTTACCTATTTTTGCTTTAGCCAACAGCGACATGATGACAAAAGTAAGTGCCAAAGAGCATGCTCTAACTGTCTGTGCCATGAACTGTCACCTCTGGAACACACCTCTATAGTTCCCCTTGTAAAAGAAGACAGAGCCATCGTGTTAAACACATTCAGAAAAGCTTAAAATGCCCCTATAATTTTCTCCACATTGTTAATATTTTCTTTGTTATTTTCAAATAATGAAGTGTACTTTTAAAACCAGTAAATTGAAAATTTTAGCCATGTCACTAAGTTAGAAACTTGGTTTCTAGTGACAGTTAACCTCCATGTCACTTGGGTTTTTTGGGGTCAGCAGATGGTGGGAGAAGAGACATGGCTTTGGAGTTCTTTAGAACTGGGTTTAAATACCTCGAGACTATTGGCAAGTTGTTTAACTTTCTAAGCCTCAGTCCTACACAATTTTTTTCTTCCAAATAGGCTGCATCATTATAGTCAAGCAGAGTAGTGTGAAATTCCAAGAGTAACAAGAATTTTTTATCTAGCCACCTGTTTCTGGAAGTAACAAGAGATTAAAGAAAGGCTCATAACCACTCCCCTACCCCCCAGAACTTTAAACATTTTTTCTCTTTGGCAGTAGGAAAGGAATTCTAAGGGTTCCAAAGAGTGCTGTTTGGATTTTCTGTATGAGCTCAATTTTACTTGTGCGTTTGCATGTTTATTCATTATTTCACCAACTATTTTCATCTTGAATGGTTTGGAAAATGCAAGCTGGTGATTTCTGATTGTTTCCAAATTTAAATCTAAGGAATGGCTTGAGTAGTCATTAGCAAATTCTCTAAATTCTATTAAAAATGGGACAAAAATTCATAAAGTCAGATGGAAAGTTCTCTGATGTCAGGCCACTGCAAACCAGTCAATACAAATGTTCACTTGTTATTACCATACCTAGGGATGTGCCAGAATGTATGGGAGAGCCTCAGAAAAATCAGCTTATTCACTCAATTAGTGATAACTACTTTTCATGTGCCAAGCACAACGTTAAGTGCTAGACACAACAGTTGCCCTAGTGGGCTTCCAAGGAAGTGCTCACTTGCTCCTTCGACACCTCTGTCTCTAGCCTGGGCATCACTCAGGGTAGCCCTAAATAATATCAGCATGTTTCTGACAGTCTTTGCTGGTTTCCATTCCTTCCCATCCTGAACTCTTGGAGGATCTCAGCTCACTCAATGCACTATTTTTCTCTATTTCTACTTCTTCCTGAGAGATTTCGTCCGATTGCCTGGCTCTAGGTATCATCTGTGTGCTAACGATTCTCAGATGCATATCTGAGCAACTCAGATGCAACTCAGACTTCTCCCTGAGCTCCAGTCTCCCATGTCTGTCCCTTTGGCATCACTTCTTGGACGTCTAGCAGACTACTCAGTATTAACATGTTCAGTTAGAATTTTAGGTCTTTCTTCTCCAAACTGGTTCTTCCCCCAGCCTTTTCTATCTCAGTGAATAACATTTTTACCCCTTAAGTTGCTCAAAAACCTAGAAGTCATCCTTGCTTCTACACTCTTTCTCATCCCCTACAACCAAGCCATCACTAAGTCCTGTCAATTTTACCTCCAAAATATATCACAGATCATTGCACTTTTCTCTTTTCCCTAGTCCCAACCACTGTCATCTCTCCCGTCCATGACTAAAGTAGCCCCTTAAAGTGCCTCTCCTATCCACCTTTGCCCCTTTCTAAGTTATTTTTACATAGCTGACTATCTTTTAAAAACATAGATTATGTTACCTCCTCACACCACCACTATTTAAAATCCTTAAATGGGTCCCCATTGCAGATAGAATAAAATTCGAAGTCCTTACCACACACGATTGCTCTACCAATGCATGGTCTCACCTCTGCCAACTTACCATCATCATTCGCTTTGCATTTCTGCCCTGCTCTCTCTACTCCACTCACACTGGCCTTCAGACTATTTGTTAAAACAAGATGTGCCCTTTGCTGCCCCTGGGGTGGTGGCGGGGAGGGTGGCACTCTACAGTTTCCATTTCCTCTGCTAGAATTCTCTTCCCCGGTTCTCAGCGGCTGGCTAACTTACATTCTTCTGATCATATCATGTGTCACTTCCTCAGAGAGCCCCTCCTTGATCACCTAGACAAAGTAGTCTTGCTCAGCTAGCTACTTTCTACCCATTACCTTATTTATTGCCTTAATGGTACAATCTGTAACTACCTTGTTTATTTACTTGATTACTTGTTTGCAATCTATCTTTGTGCTAGAATTTAAGCCACCATGAGAGCAGAAATATTGACTCTCTTGCTCACTACTGTATGCCAACACTTAGCGATAAATGGTTATTCAAAGAAAGGAGGGAGAGCCTGGCTGGTGTGGCTCAGTAGATTGAGTGCCAGCCTGCAAACCAAAGGTTCACCGGTTCAATTCCCAGTCAGGGCACATGCCTGGGTTTCAGGCCAGGTCCCCAGTAGGGGGCGTGTGAGAGGCAACCACGTATTGATGTTTCTCTCCCTGTCTTTCTCCCTCCTTTCCCCTCTGTCTAAAATAAATAAAATCTTAAAAATAAAAGAAAAAAGAAAGCAGAAAAAGAGTGAGGGAGGGACTAAGAGGAGAAGGAAGGAATATGATCTATATAGAAAACTCCCTAAACATCTCTGTGGTAGGCAGAAAAATAGCCCATGTAAGATGTCTATGCCCTAATCCCTTATCCTCAGAACCCCTGAATATATTACATGACAAAGAAACTTTGGAGATGTGATTAAAATTAAGGACGTTGAGATAGGGAAACTAGCCTGGATTATCCAAACGGGCCTGATCTAATCACATGAGTCTGTAATGTGGGTAAGGAAGGAAGCAGAGAGCTGTGAAGCACAAAGGACTAGACCTGCCCTGCTGTCCTGAAGATGGAGAAAGGGGACCATGAGCTGAAGAATATGGTGGCTTCTAAAGTCTGGGGATGGATTTCAATTTACGGATAATATAAAATGTATTTTTTTCTGGGGGTTCATTAAAAATGTGTGAGAAACACAAATCTAAGCAGAAATCTGACAGTGTTCCTCTTTCTTAACCATAAAGTCCAAGGTTATGTCTTACGATGGCCCCTGTGAGCTAATTTCTGTCCTTTATCACCAGCCACATCTACCACCGTCTGCTGACATTCAACCGTGTAGTAACATTGAGCTACGTATAGTTCCCTGCACATCTCATGCCAATTCTTGCTTCTGCGCCTTTCTTTGTTCATGCTGTTCTTACCTTTCCATCATTCTTAGACTGGCTGAGTCTTTCCCATTCATCCCAACTCAGCTGAGACACCTTTTATTCAGTCATTCATTCCACAAATATGTATTAAACAGTTTTTCCGTGGATGGTGTGACTCAGTTGGTTGAAGCATTCTCCCATAACTGAAAGGCTACAGATTTGATCCCTAGCCCTGGAAACGTATGATTTCACATTGATGTTTGTCTTTCTTCCTTCCTCTTTCTTTAAAAGCAATGTTTTAAAAAATGTCCTTGGGTGAAGATATATCTCTATATCTGTCACACAGTTGCTATGTGCCAGGGGCTTGGGACAGAGTGGGGAAGAGACAGTGGGTTTGGCTCTCATGGAACCAACATTCTGGAATAGAGAGGAAGAAGACAAAGAAATAAGAAATTCAGATAACATAAGGCTAAAGGCAGAGAGAGGCTGGGAAGGAGAGAAGGGGGTCAGTGAAGGTGTTTCCAGGAAGTGAAGTTTGAGCTGAGATTTTTGTAGGCCAAGGGAAGACTCAGGAAGAATTCACCTGTCAGAGAAAATGGTGCGTGCGTAGTCAGAGGCAGGGGGACAAGCTTGCTGTGGATGAGGCACAGAAATAAGGTCTGAGCGGCTCTGGAAAGTGATTGTGGGGAGATTAGTATGAAATGAATTTGGAGAAAGCAAGAGCCACATCTACCATGGGCTTGTTTGCCATGGAAGGAAACCTGGATTTTACCCTCCAAACTTTTGGGAACCACTGGTGTTTAATTCAAAGTTTTATTTATATATTTAACTGGATTTTAATTGGGGGTGTTATCATTTAAAAATTACGTTAAACACACATATGCAAAACCAAAACCAAACAAACAAAAAACTAGTCTTGGCCCCCGAGTGGGGATCAGAGTGGAAACAAGCAGACCAGTGAGGAAGCAACTGCAGAGACGCAGGTAGGAAATGATGGTGATTGGACCACAGTTATGTACTGGGTTGGCCAAAAGGTTCGTTTGTTTGTTTTCCAGAAAGAAGGCTCCAGTAGCACTTAGTTGCCTTTAACTTCATTCAAAAACAATGTAGTCAGATTATATTGTGACAGGTATCATATCAGCAAGCATTAAAAGAACACTGATCAAATCTGGCGAATTTTTGTGTAGCCATTTTATTTTTTTTAGGTTCCACTTATAAGTGAGATTATATGATATTTGTCTTTCACTGCCTGGTTTATTTCACTCAGCATAATACTCTCCAGTTCCATCCATGCTGTCATGAAGGGTAGGAGCTCCTTCTTTCTTTCTGATGCATAGAATTCCATTGTGTAAATGTACATAGGTTTTTGATCTATCCATTTGCAGATAAGCACTTAGGTTGCTTCCAGCACTTGGCTATTGTAAATTGTGCTGCTATGAACATTGGGGTGCACAGGTTCTTTTGAATTGGTGTTTCAGGATTGTTAGGATATAACCCAAGCAATGGAGTTGCTGGGTCAAAAGGCAGTTCCATTTTTACTTTTCTGAGGAAATTCCATACTGTTTTCCACAGTAGGTACACTAGTCTGCATTCCCACCAACAGTGTACGAGGGTTCTCTTTTCTCTACAACCTTGCCAGCACTTGTTTGTTGATCTGGTTATGATAGCCCGTTTTAATATTGAAGATGGAAGAAAACATGCAATATTTTCAGCATGTTAGGCTCTATTATTTCAAGAAAGGTAAAAATGCAACTGAAACACAAAAAACAATTTGTGCAGTGTATGGAGAAGGTGCTGTGATTGATCGAATGTGTCAAAAGTGATTTGCGAAGTTTTGTGCTGGAGATGTCTCACTGGATGGTGCTCCATGGTTGAGTGGACCAGAAGTTGACAGTAATCAAACTGAGACATTAATTGAGAAGAATCAGCATTATACCATGTGGGTGATAGCCTGCATACTCAAGATATCCAAATCAATAAAGTTATTGGTAAAAATGAAAAATGTGTCTGTTATTTTGTGGAAAAAACTAAACAAACTTTTTGGCCAGCTCAATAGTAGAGCTGGAAAGAAGGTGTCAGACCTAAGGAAGCCTAACTTATGTCTGCAGGTCAGAGTAAAGCCTCCCACAGTATCTTCATAGCATCTTGCATCTTCCTATCTGAGCACCTGACATAGTAGAACGGATACACTTAGGTATCTACGTGTCTCTTCCATGTGCTTGAAAGCTCCTCATGGGCAGAGACAATGATTCGTGACACATAATAGGCATGTGGTAAATGGAATGAAATTTAAATGGTTTTTCTGTGTTCATCTAATTTACTTCTAGTTTAGTTTAATGTAATTAGAAGTACATTACATCTTACTCTGCCACATTGTGGCTGATGTCATTAGTAAGTTTTTGTTTATTGCAGTTACCTTAGTTGCTTCATTAAAATTTGGAATATTCTCTATAAAGAACATTATGAATTGAACTAGAAAACAATTGAATGGACAGATACACATGGATTAAATAGGTTTCTGCTTCCCAGCTGCAAAGAATATCTACAGGGTATCTTTCAATGTGCATTGCAATTTATGAAGCTGTAACATTCTCCAATTGTAAAATATTCAATTGGACACTGTAAGAATTTTTAAAGTGTATATATATGAAATATATATCAAATACATATACATACCTATGTATGAAATAGGTGAAACAGAGGGTAAATTTGAGTTTATGTAGCAGTACCATGATGCAAACACGAACTTGCTCATTTTCTCTGAATACCAGATAAAACAGTTTCTCCATTTATAAGAAACTCAGAACCCTCAAGACCTTCAAGTAAATGAGGTATCTTCCAATAAAATGAAACCTCCTACCAATTGTAAACATCATTCATATAGCCTTCCTGAAGTGTCAATATTACAATTACAACTCTATCTTGAATCAGAAAAACAAAGAATGTGCTCTGTCACTGACTCATCCCTCCAGTAGTGACAGTTTCCAGACAGTGAAAACAACGTCTCAATGAAGGGGGTGGGGACTAGCCAGAAACAGAGCCACTGGCAGGTGGCAGAGGCAGCCATTACCTCTCAGTGAATCTCTTCCCCCACTGCTCCAGGAAGAAGCACAAAATATGCAACTACTTCAAAATCTTATTTTACTAGGCTAGGAAAAACCCTTACCACAGGTGAGAATTTCATGTAGGCGGAAACACTTTCTACTTCCACATTGCTTTTCTTCTGTTGTACCACATCAAGTTCAAGGGGCAACACGGTATTATAGGGGAAAAAAAGGCTAGTGAATCTCAGTTCCACTTTGTGTTACTACCCGTTGAGTACCATTTCCTCATTCATGCCATGGGTAACTAGACAAACTTTTGGGAAGAGTAATATGATAGTGTCATGGACTGCAAGAATACCTAGCACTAAGTAGCATTATACTTAGGCTACTTCCCATTTTCCCTTCTGAGTCCAGTTTTTGCATTTCTTTTCAAAACCACATTACTTTCAATGTGCTAGAATTGTATGTTTTGTTAAATAAAATAAATTAAGTAAAAAAGGAAAGGAACTAGAAAATAAAGTAAAAAATGATATGCGAGGCACTCTTTATTCCTAACACTGCAGATAATTTAATAAGTCAGAGGAAGAAGGAACTTCAAAGGTTTGCTAGTAAATACCAAGGGCCGGCTGCCCCTTCCCCTGCCAACAACTGACAACTGAGTCTAGTCCACTGCAGAACAACCGAGTGATTGTTCTGAATGCGCATCAAGGCCGATGTCTTACAAATGCCTGCCCTTAGTTACCCAGTTGACTCAGTGAGGCTGAGTACAAAGTCCTTCCCTCCTGGGAAAGCTACTTTTAGATGTGTCTTAAAGGCGCAAGATCAGTATAAAGACACTTTGGGGGTCATCTCTTCTACCTTCCCCATTTTACAGAGATAAATTGAGGCCTAGAGAAAAGAGGGAATTTGACAAAGGTCACATGAATAGCAGAACTCAGATGAGATCGTAGGTCTCCAGATTTCTAATCCAACGTTACTTCTAGCATGTGAAACTGTTTCTCATCAGATGCAACAGTGGCGGCATAATAATAAAAATAATGCTAATGTTAATACTACCCTTAATAGTAATGCTGCAGTTTGTTGATCTGATTCAGGCACTGCACAGGTTACACACAATATTTCTGAAACCCTCTAGTAAAGCACTTACAATGCCTAGTGCTTGTAATCTTCAGAAGCTTGAATCATTATTTCTGATACCCACCCCCCTCAAAAGAAGATGAAACAACAAAACCCCTGCATTTCCAGGATGTAACCATCTCTAATGATCCATTCCACTATGAGGATGGAAAAGGAAAGTTAAATCCACCAAGTAGCTAACTTGCAACTTAGCCATTCAAGCCAACCTTCTCTGCTCCATGACTTCTCTTGATCTATGTCATGAAAAAGAACAGTCTCCTGACTGAAGCTTGTCCCCTTTCTCCTACTGAGTTTATCACTTGGTGAAAAACCTAACGAGCTATAGCATAGACAAAGGGTGGCCTGTCAGTCCCTAATTAAAGCGACCCCTTGGTAACATGTTAGATGACTTGAAGGGGAAGAAGTACCACATCAGTCCTCTCTGCTATATTATCTTTCTACCCAAGAGTCCCATCACTTTTTACACAAGCCAAATTGGACACACACCTGTTTTCCTTTCTTACGCAGCTGCTGAGGTTCTCTTGAATTTTCTCAGTGGTAAGCATTAGTACTTCTAATTTTACCATGTACAGATTTTTCCTCTCTTGCCCAAATTCAGGAGACTCTGAAGTTTTGGTACTTTGTTTAATTTTCGGTCATAAAGTTTTCTCCTTACATTCTTTATGACCTTTTAATCATTTTTCTTAACAAAGATCTCATCATTTTCCCCCTTCTTTTCTGTTTTTTCCTGAAATACTCTTTTTATCATTTCTACTTGTCTTTATTTCCATGTCAGAAATATCACACTAGATACAGTAAACAGGCTCCCAAAATTTTGTGTAAACAAATTATGTTTAAAATGTGGTAGGTACAGGAACTAGTATAAAGAACACATAGACAGAAACTAAGGGGGGTGGAAATGGGAGGGAGGTGGGGAGCACTGGGGAGTGGGCTGGGATGAGAGTAAAAGACAGAAAACTGTACTTGAACAACATTTAAATAAATACATTACAATAAATAAATAAATAAATAAAATAAACTGCAGTAAGGACTCTTATCCAGCCCTGACCTGATCCCTGAATCATTTGTACTGTGAACTGCCTATTAAATTGAACCAGCTTCCCCACAATAGAACAATAAAATAGAAATAAAAAGGAGAAGAGGTAAGGAAGGAGGGAAGACATGGATGGAGACTTGAAGAAAAAAGGTACTTTCAAATCAACTGATGTTGTTTGCCATGTTTCTCTCTTCCTTCCTTCCTTCCTTCCTTCCTTCCTTCCTTCCTTCCTTCCTTCCTTCCTTCCTTCCTTCCCTTTCTTTCTTTCTTTCTTTCTTTCTTTCTTTCTTTCTTTCTTTCATTCTCTTTCTTTCTTTCTTTCTTTCTTTCTTATGAGCTCCACAAGCCTACAATATTCAGGACACTGTTCAGTTAAGTTTTAACAATCCAACCTTCTCTGTTTTCACCCTCTGCATCCTTCTAGGGCTATTAATCAAGTAAGCCATCTTCTATTGGGAAGGATGATGAATTGCAAAGAGCATCGTGTTTGGGGCCAGGGAACCTGGCTGCCATTCTGTCTCCTCCACTTCTACCTGTGTGACCATCTCACCTTCGCAAACGACTTCACATTTCCAAGCTTCTTTCCCTTGTTTGAAAAATGCCGATCAAAACTTAAGAAAATTAAATCTACTTCACTAATGTTTCTTCTTTGGTTTATTGGAAGGGTCTCTCATTGTACATTCTCAATCTTGAAGTCTCTAATTATGGACAATGGCATGGGGTTGAGGGGGTGGTTAACCTTGGATCTTGGGTATCACAAAATCCTGGCAAGTTCTGCTTCACCTTGTAACATCAACCCCTGAGTCTTTTAAACATTAAAGATATTAAAATACATTACAATTACTTTGTTCTGAGAGTTTTCTGGAATTTCACAATTATCTTCAGATAATTGGAGGCACACTGTGGGGATGGGGTGGGGACTCAGACTAGTAATCACCCCCCTGCAACGTTCCTAAAGTCTCTTCTATAAACTAAGAACTCCGCTGAAGTCTCTGCACTAACAACTCCATGTTTCAGCATCTCTGCCTGACATTTTACTTAATGTTTCCCTTTGCCTCTGCATATCACTGCAGAAGAGATGTAAATTAAGATTCTAAATAACCTTTTACAAGCAGTTACTTAGCAATTTATCATAATAAGGAGCACACACTTGAGTTGTTAATATCTGGTCTTCTACTATAGAAGTAACTATTGGTATTTCCATTGTACAGGTGGAGAAATCTCCCAGGCGACCAAGATTATACAGAAGAATAAGGAGGGGGGAGGGGGAGGAGGAAATTCAGAATCAGATTAATTAGAACTATCTTCCATGCTTGAGCTCCCTTATCTGTAAAATGAAAATTAAAATAGCACCTACTTCACAGGATTATTATGGGGGCTGAATGAAAAGCTCTTAGTACAGCATCAGGCAGGTATGTACATAGAGAGAGCTCAGTAAGTATTATCATCTGCTATTATTACAGGAGAAAAGATAACATCCCTCACTTTTCAAAGATATTGTCAGAATTAAGATAGACAGCCTTGTTTTTTGACCTCTTCGCCCATTTATCTGGCTCACCAGTAAGAGATTAATTTGATTAAAATTAGATCCCATACCTCCCCTGTAATGTGACTTTATACCACCTAGCAGTTATGAAAACTAAATGTACTCATAATTACTGTTTCCCCCCAAATAGTTTTAACTTCTTGAGGACAGGAACTGGGTCTTACATTTCTTTATACTCACTACAGTGACCTGCGTAATGTGCTGAACATAATAGATATTCAATACATAGCTGTACTTAAAAAAAAACAAACATTGTTACCATTAGCAAAGAACACCCAGTGTTCCAAGAGCAAAGGATATTTGACAAGGCTTCTTTGGGATCTGGCTTCCTTTCGGTGGGGAAGGGATGGCAGGGGGGTTGGTTTTGGGATTTCTTTACCGGTTAGTCTAAATACGTTTACGTAGAGAAGTTGAGAGCACTGCTGTGAGTGTAATTACGACAATGACAAATAATTGGCTAGAGAACAATGCAAGTGCAGTACTAAAAAATTAAGTCCACAACTGACAAATGATGTGTAAAACCTACTGTACTTAGAGGATTCTTCTCCCATAAAAATCTTACATGTCCTTTAGAATTTTTTTTCACACTGGAACTCATTCCAATACATGAAGATTCAGAGCTTACCAAAATTTGGGAACTTACCATCTTATGTAAACATTGTAATATTCAAGAAGCATGACAAAAGGTTTAAAAAATGTTGCAAACTCTTTCAGAGCCTTTCATGACTAACAAAGTGCTAGTAATGACATGAGGATTTCACATTAAAACGAGGAGAGCATCAGCTCGCAGACACTAAGGTCCTTTCAGTCACATGTGGGGCAGAGAGTTAGAACACTACGCCCTTCCTTATTGAAGGGAAATGAGAATCTAATCTTAGTCCAAGTGGAGGTGGCTATAATGTTATTATGACTGAGTTGCAAAGAAGGCAAGGAGCACAGAACTTGGAGCCAGAAACTTGTTAACACTGTCTCTGTGAAGGTGTTAAGTTTTCCATATCTGTAAAATGGGAATACTAATAATCACTTCACTGGGTTTTTAAAGAGTTATATAGGATGACAACATGTCAAGTACATAGTAGATGCTCAACAAAGATTTTATCTACCCAGGTATACGCTTGGGAATTGTAATAATTATCCAATTTTTTTGTTTTTGTTTTTTAAAGATACAGATGAATTTCAACCTGTTTTTTAGACATACCAGAGTAAAGTTTTTTTGTATGTTTTTGGGCTACCATCGAAAGACCTATATCTAAACCTTAATCTATAATATTTTAATAAAAAGACAACATTTTGCAACATATAATATTCACTTATTTGCCCAAGTTTTTGAGGGGGAAATAAGTATGTGCATTATATACATGGGTAGTACCTGCTGAAATACCTTGTGTCTGTTTTTGTGTGTTGTAATTATTTGTTACATAAACTACCTTGTACCATAATATGTTCAAAAATAAATGCTAAAATTCCTTTATAATACAAAAAACAAGTAGCTAAATATTAATTAATTAATTAATTAATTAATTAATTAATTAAACAATTAAAACGAAAGATTTTTTTCCCCTGAGAGTTTGGGCCAAAAACGTGGGAGCGCATTCAGACTTTAATTTCTTGGCCCCCGAAAGAGACTTTTCACAGATGAGCAAACTGAGGCCGGCCGACTGCTCACCCCACAGCGCTCCGCCAGGGGCTGGCCAGGCAGGTACTCGTGTCCGTCCACAGAGGCCACGGGAAAGAGCTGCCCCGAAGGGAGCACCCCCCGCCATGTAAGAAGGGTAAGCGCACTCCTCAGGACCTCACAGGAGGTCCACGTTCAAGTCCCGCCCACGGCCCTGGACCCAGGCTGGACCCTGAGGGGGTGTCCTCTGCCCTTTTCCAGCTGCCACCCCCCACTTCCTCACGCGCCCCGGATTCTGCGTCTGGGGATGAGCCCGAGCGCCCCCTCGCCTCCGTCTGGCCAAACCCCGACCAACCCAGCACCTCAAGCGAACATCAGCGCCCAGCGAACCAGGATCTTGATCAGGAGAGGCCACCACCCCACTTCCCCGGGAGAAGCGAAGCACCGAGGCCTGGGCATTGAGACCGTGAGCTCGGCCCGTGTCTCGGGGTGACCGTGCCCGCTGCGCCCCACCCAAGCCCCTGCTCACTCACCGCGCGTCCACTGCCCGCGGGCCAGGGCCGGGGGCGACGTGCCTCGGTGGCCCGGGTGCTCGGGGAGGGAGCTCGGGTCGTCCCAGCGTCGGGGTCCCTCTGGGGCCGCCGCACCCGCCGCGACGCCCGGGAGACCCGAGGGCCGGCGCCCCGTGCGCGGGGCGCGGGGCAGCTGACGGCGCGGCGCGCGGAGGGAAAGCGGCTGTGGCCTCAGCCGCCACCGGAGGCTCGGTCCGCGGGCACCTGCCGTTTCCGCGCCGCGGCAGGAGCGGGCCGGGGCCGGTCCACGACTGTGGGCTGTGCCTCGTCTCCCGGAGCCGGGCGATCTGTTTCCCGTCCGGTGAAGTGCGGAGGCTGAAGGCTGTCTCCTAAGACGGAGCCGCGACTGAGTTGGCGTGCTGAGTGCTGCACCGAAGTTGTGATGACTGCGACAAAAATCGTGTTCTGGGTTTTCGCAGCCACAGAGAAGTGACACTTTGTTGGCACTAATTAGAGAAGTTTTTCTGAGATGTTCTTCCTCTGCGCAGTCTGAGCGCCCAGCTCTTACCACACCTTAGGGCTGTGGTCTCCAAAAGTGGGTTGTGTGCAGGGCTGGGGCGACAAGAAAATATCAGAACTTTCATTTGTGTTTGCTATCCAAAGAATAAGAAAGAGGTGAACATTCAATAGACGGCGTGACACCGACTCTAAATGGCCCTATGTTCTATATGTTATGAGTGGGATTCTGAGGGAGGAAAAAACGCTGCAGAATATGCAGTGGGGGGTGACTGGTGCCTTTACGACAATAATTCATTGAATATAGGAATTCATCAAGTATAAGATATCCATTTTTTATGAACCAGTAAGAAATTAAAAGAACTGTCACATAAACATAAAGCTTTCTTATCACTTAGAATAGTTTAATTAAATTTTTATTTATTGAAGTATTTCTTTTAGATTTACTTACACATATATGTTTATCTGTCACTCTTATTCATTCAAAAAATAAAAAGGAAACTATAAGAAAAAACTTCTTAAAATGTTCTTTACATACGTTCAGATTGCAACACTCTCAGTCACTTTTTGTTTCACCAGTGTTATCCTGAGTAATATGAGCATTACTGAGGGAGCATTTCTTCTTTTTCTCTCTTTCATAACTGAGAAATTTTTAAAATTAGATTTGATTGATTATGCTATTACATTTGTCCTGATTTTTCCCCCTTTGCCTCTCTCCACCCAGCCTCCACTACTCCCTCAGGCAATCCTCATACCTTTGTTCACATCCCTGGGTCACGAATTTATGTTCTTTGGCTACTCCATTTCCTGTACTTTACATCCCCATGGCTACTCTGTAACTACCTATTTGTGCTTCTTTATCCCCTCACCTCTTCACCCGTTCTCTCCCTCCACCTTCCTTTTCATTTGGCAAGTATCTGCTAACTTTTTCTTGCTGCTTTCAAGAGACTCTCTTTATCTTTAATCTTTGGCCTTTTAATTATGATGTGTCTTGGAGCCGGCATCTTTGCTTCCATCATAATTGGGATTCTCTGTGCTTCCTGGATTTGCACGTCTATTTCTTTCATCAAATTAAGAAAGTTTTCTTTCATTGTTTTTTCAGATATGGTTTCAATTCCTTGCTCTTTCTCTTCTCCTTCTGGCATCCTGTAATATGAATGTTGGACTTCTTGAAGTTGTCGCAGAGGCTATTTATGCTATCCACATTTTTTTAATTCTTTTTTCTTCTGGCTGTTCTGGTTGGTTGTTTTTTGCTTCCTTATGTTCCACATCATTGATTTGATTCTTGGCTTCATCCATTCTACTGTTGTTTCTCAGTAAATTCTTCTTTGTTTAAATTAGTGTGTTCTTCATTTCTGACAGAATCTTTTCTATGTTGCTAAGGTCCTCACTAAGTTCCTTGAGCATCCTTATAAAGTGTTCTGAGCTCGGTATTTGATAGATTGCTTATCTCCATTTCATTTCGCTCTTTTTCTAGAGTTTTGGTCTGTTTTTTCGTTTTGGCCATGTTTCTTTGTCTCCTTGGTTTGGCAGCCTCCCTGTGTTTGTTTCTGTGTGTTAGGTAGAACTGCTTTAACTTTGTGTCTTGGTAGCATGGCCTAACGTAGTAGGTGTCCTGTAGGGTCCAGTGGCATAGCCACTCCTATCACCCAAATTGGGTGCTCAAGGTGAGCCCTTCTTGTGGGCTGGGTACACCCTCCTCTTGCAGTTGAGGCTTGATTGCTGTTGGAAGATCAATGGGAGGGATTTACCCAGGCCAGTCAGCTGAAAGGACTGGCCACATGTGACCACTGACCACCAACTTCTACCCTCCATGGAGGATCAGCTGTGCAGGGGCAGGCTAGTGGTGCTCCAATGTGGTCTGTAGCCGTCCACTGAGTGCACTGGCCCTGGAATTTCCTAGGTGGGGCAGACCAAGGTTAGCCCCCACCTGTGTTTTGCCCAGAGCACCCTGCCTGAGTTGTAAAGCAATCTGAGATGGCTGCTAGTTGTACTGGGTTCAGAGATTTCCAGATGAAGTCAAGCTGTGAATCTAATCTGGCTGCTGCTAGGGCTCACTGAAGCCAACTGTTGCTTGTTTGATAGGATTTAGGAGCCAAGATCAGACATTCTTAGGAAAAGCAGCTCAGGCAGGCCCATAAATTGGGTGGGGCGATATCCAAGGCCAGTCAAACAGTGTTAGCCAGGCTGATGGAGTCTCAGATATGGCACAAGCTTGCTGGCTCTGTGGGGAAAAGGTAGCAAAGGGACAATGTCCTCTGCTCACCCTGATGCCAGACACTTGGGTTTCTCCCTGTACACCACTGGTACCTTTCAAGCTGCTACCCTGGTGCTGGAGCTCAGAGGGAGTGAGTCTGAGAAGGTGAGTCCGTCCATGTGTGGGTTCTTCAAGAGAAACTGCTTGGGGCACCAGAGGTTTCTTTCACTAACTCAATCCCGGCTGGGTTTGCAGCTAAAAGTTGTGGAGACTTAGCTTCCTGGCACTGAAATCCTGGGCTGGGGGCACTGGTGTGAGTCTGAGATTTCTTACTCCCGAGATATCCTTACTGAATTTTTATCCACTACATATGGATGTTAGACCAACCCATTCAGTGGCTGCACCCCTCCATATCAGTCTGGATGGATGTGGTTTCTTTAATTCCCTAGTTGTCAAACTACTATTCAACTTGATTTTATTGTTGTCAGACTCCTATTCAGCTCAATTTCTGATGTTCCTGAGTGATGGTTGTTCTATATTTTAGTTGTAATTTTGATGTGATTGTGCAAAGGGGCAAGCCCTGTCTGCCTATGTCCCCATCTTGACTGGAAGTCTAAGGCAGCGTTTCTTAAAAGAGCATCCCATTAATATCTCTGGGATATTCTTCCAGACCATTAAAACCAATCCAGGTTTGCTGAGCACGTATAGAGCCAACTATGTTACCATACTATTTGGGTAGTAGGCATAGGATAAGAGGTTAAATTTTGATTTATGTGGACAATTTGATAGAAAAAATCTTGTAAATTGTAAAATTTTAACATCACTGTGTAGTAAGATGGTAAATAATTGTGAAAATCATTTGCAGCAAAGTTAAAAGAATACTTTTAGTTAAAGGTGAGTTATAGTTTATTTTTCTCTTTTACAAAAAAGCACATATTCTAAATTTGCTGATCTCTTCTGTTATATCTGTCTCTTAGTAGTGTGTTACCTAATAGATTTTTCTTAAAAAAAATCACAGACTTCTTTGTCCCTTCAAGGTGGTTAACATTTTAACACTGAGTGAGAACTTGCAGTGAAAAGAATATTTGAAAACAAATATTTCAAAATGTTGCCCTTAGTGGGGGGGAGTGGTTTGCTAAAAATTACATAAATTTTTGATCTACAAAAAATGCTTTAAAAGTCATGGAAACAATTTGCTATCTTGTTTCAGTATTTCAACTGAGTAGTTCACTGAATTTTTAAGCTGTTGGTTAAAAAATATGAAAATGTAGAAGCTTCTAATTAGTTTGAAAGGTCAACTGATTGTCAGGAATAATAAAATTATGGTAACAAATTAATTAGCTTGTATAATTTATGGATTAGCTTATTTTCCAACAATTTTTAGTGAGAAGAAAGTCTTTTATTTTGTTAATAATTATTCCAAAAAGTATTTTCTCTTTATTTTAAAATTTAATTTATTTTTTAGTACATTTTTCCATATATATTTGCAATGTATATTTATTTATATATATAAAATTTATAGGTAAATGAAAATACAACTGAACATATATTAGGGTGTATTCTCAAATCCCTTTTCTCTGAAGGAATGCATAATCTAAAATGTTTAAAGACTACCGGTCTACTAACTTTTACTGCAACCTCTTACAAAACTGCTAATTCAGACACAAGATGGAGTTCCTAATGCATCTGAGCCATTTTCTTTAGGGAAACAGATGAGAGGTATTGGACTTGAATCTGATTATAAAGCAATCTAAACTAATTATGGAATACAATATGATGCAGGCAACAATGACAGTCTTCTTTGTTCTCTTCTTTTTCCTAGATGCAAATAAATCAGAAGATGACCAATCTTACATAAACATTTTTAGAAAAATTTTCATCTTCTTAGTCCATCAGTGTATCATTCAATTTAAGGTTTGAAACCAAGGGAATACTCATGCTAATAGTTGTAACAGCAGTTCTCTCATCCCTTCTCCCCCCACATCCTCTCTGCATCATAAGTTCCATGAGTGCAAGGACCACATCTGCCTTATTTGTTCCCTTATTTCCAGCATCTGGTACATTGAGTGGCAAAGGACAGGTGCTCAACAAACATTTACTGAGTTGAACTGACTCGTTCTGGAGAGATCTCACTGTCTTTGGTCAACCAAGGTTATAGGTGGTGTTGAATCTTCAAAAGTTTCAACAGCGTTTTACAAAGGTAGTTTGGAAATTATGTAAGTTTTTCTTAGCAAGTCAGTGATCTTTCCATATGCAGTTTACCCACCTGTAGAGGCCTTTTCATTTTCTTTCTCCACTTCTCTTTTTTCTTCTTCTCCTTCTTTTAATATCAGGGGAGTTTTCCTAGTAGATGCATTGCTTTTTGTCAGTGGTTGTCTTTTAGTGAGAAAAAAAATTCTTGCTTTTGTATTTTCTGAGAACAAGCCCTAGACAATGAATAATGCCTGATCAAGCAAGAGCCTAACATATAAATCAAAGTATCAACCGATGATTGTGGGGATGATTATTTTTAGGTCTATGGGTATGAGATGGCCTTCTGCACAGCTGTAGCTAGATGAATGTACTTGCAAACCAAAAGCTCAGTTAAGTGAAAACCGCACTGACAGTGATAAAGACTTTTCTAGGAAATACTCATTCAGTTTCCATTTCTGGTAGTTTTCCATTCCTTTAAATATCTATTTTGATTCATTGTTGATACCAAAAGTCCTGAATATACTTACTCACACTGGTTGCTGTGAAGCTGTGAACAACTGACTGTCATCTGTCAGAATAAATATTAAGAGATGGTTGCCAGCAGAGTCATGTGAGGCATCAGACAAACACTGGCCCCAGTTCAGCTTGGTAGGAAGGTTTTGCATACTTTTTTAACCTTTTACTTATAAGAAGGTGATCAGAACCTAAGATTGATTATTCATCTTTGCTGCTTCACTTTAGAAAGGTTGCATTTCTAAAAGTTATTACTTAATTATGAATTTTACCCATCTGTCTAAAGTGTTACACTTATAGGACACCAATGTAACTATTAAATATACTTGTTTGTCATGTGTTGAAAGGCTTATATAATGTAGTGTAGTACAAGATTTTTAGATTATCAATGACCCCCAAAGATTCTTAAGATTCAGAGTTGTAACTTTTCTACAACTGACTTTCAGAAAGCACAGGTATTGCTTACAGATGAGCAAACTACGTGGAAAATGCCACATCTTGGATAGGAACAATGCATTTCCAAGAAGTTTCTAGGTTGCTAGAGGCCTTATTGAATGAAAATAAAGAATAAAGTGTAAACTAAGGTCATGAAGCAAATCTAAAACACTAACAGCCAAACAGTCACACATAATATAACCTTGATTCATAGTCTGGCTCTGCTAGTCTCAACAGCTAAATCTAAGAGACATGAGTCACAGGGTTCACAGATTCCATATTATAATGGCTTGTCACCTGGTCATCAGAGGCAGGATTTTAAGTGGCCCGAGAGAAAGTGTTTCATAAGTTCTTATAAAGAGGACAGTGATTCACATAAAAGACAAATCTGTCATGAACATTCTTACACGAAACCACACATTTGTTCCATAATTTTTAAATTAATTTTGCTATAGAACTCTTCAGTGAAAGCCTAATGAATGGTACTCTGGAACATAAATGCTTGGTGAGCGTGGACATTGTTTTCTACATTTCGGTATTTTAGGATCCTCTATCCCTTTGCTCCATTTTTCATAGCATAAAAACGCCCTCTGACTTTCCAAGTGAGGCAACACAAAATCCTATCCTGTCACTGCATCCATCTCAGAATCCAGCTCTCTGGGTAGTAAGCAGCGGCTCCTGGTGGGTTGTCATTACTGTGGTCTACAGCTTATAACCCCAAAATGTACATTACCTACACCTCATTCCCTCACCCACAGTGGAAAGTAGTGGAATGGGTACAACGAATGCTCCATCTTGGAAAGGAGAAAAAAGTGAGACACCAAAAATCACAGGTTGAAGCATTAATATCTGATAGGTGATTTATTAGAGTTTCTGATTTTGGCCTACAGGATCTCTGATCCTGTGAGCTATGCTAACCACCGAACTTTTCATCATTTGATTTTCCTTACCATATGGCATAAAGTTTATTCTACAACATACATAATAGATTTAACTCATATTTTCAATAGCTACAAGTATTCCATACTCTGCTGTGCATGTACTAAGATTTAGTCAGCCATTGTCTTATTTATAGTTCTTCAAGTTCTTCCAAATTTCCTCCCAAACAAAAATACAGCATACCAAACTGAAAACATTCATGTGTAAATATATGGTGCTTTTATTTGTATATAATAGAATCTCACACATGGCTTGCTGAATTAAAAGGTATGAGCTTTTTCACTTCAACAGATTATGACAGATTATTATCCAAACTACTTATTTATTCTCTTGCTAACATATCACCTTATATCCATATTCTGTAATTTTTGTCAATCTGATAGGTGAGAAATGATGTTTCATTGCTTTAAACTGTATATTCTTGGCCAGGAACATCTTTTCATATGTCTGGCAGTTTTTACAAATATGTATTACTAATGTATTTCAGCCTACCTTCAAATAGCGTATAATGTAAGAACTTTATAGGGCTATCTTTATATTTTTGTGCAATTCCTTTGTGCATTTTACTTTCATACATATTTTAAACTGTACAATGCATTGTTACTACTTTTAAAAATCCTTTTAAGAAATTTAAAATAGAAAATAAAAAAGGTTATCTACATTTTTTTATATTTATGATTGCCATTCTCCTTCATTCTTTTGTATAAGTCAAAATTTCCACCGGGTCTTATTTAACTTCTGCCTAAAGATATTCCTTTAACATTACTTATAGTGCAGTGTTGCTACTGACAATTTTCTCACCTTTTGTTTGTCTAATGATGTCTTTATTTCACTTTTGTTTTTGAAGAATTTTTTTTATTGTATATAAAATGGCAGCTTTTTTTTCCTCTCTAGCACATTGATGATATTATTCTGTGATCTTCTGGCTTGTATAGTTTCTGATGACAAGTCAATGAACCTCTTATCTTGTTTTCCTCTATGTAATGTCTTTTTTTTCTCTTGATATTTTCAAGATCTCTTCTTACCACTGATTTTCAATATTACATTATGATGTACCTTGGTGTGGTTTCTTGGTATTTATTCTACTTAGGGTCTTTTGACTTTGATCTGTGGTTTTTTAAGTTCTTGAAAAATTAAAAATAACTTTAGACATTATTTCTGCTCCCACTTCTAGATTCCAGATACACAATTTTAGAAGGCTTTTAAATGCCCCACAGGTCACTAAGGGTCTGATATTTTTTTCTGTCTTTGCTTCAGTTTGGATAGTTTCTAATACTGTCTTCAAATTTATTACTCTCACTTCTGCAGTGTCAAATCTGTTACATGCATCTAATTAGTTTTGGTCAAATATAAGTATTGCTACCCAGCTTTTTATCTTTTCATTGCGTTAAATTTGGTTTTCCAAGCCTTTGCTTTAGTCTGTATGTATCTTTCATTCTGAGGTGGGTCTCTTGAAGACAGTATATAATGGGTCTTGTTTTCTTATCCATTCACCTACCCTATGTCTTTTGATTAGAGCATTTAAACCATTTCCATTTAAAGTGATTATTGATAGATATGTATTTATTGCCATTTTATTTTTTAAACTATTTTCTTCATCTTCTTAAAGCAAGCCCTTTAACATTTGTTACCATATTGCTTTGGTGGCAACAAACAAACATTTTCTTTTCTGGGAAGCTCTTTATTTCTCCTTCAATTTTGAATGATAGTTTTGCTGGGTAAAGTAGCCTTGGTTGTATATCCTTGCTTTTTATCACTTTGAATATTTCATGCCAATCCCTTCTGGCCTGAAATGTTTCTGTTGAAAAATGAGAGGACAGTCTTAAGGGAATTCCCTTGTAGGTAAGTAACTGCTTTTCTCTCGTGGCTTTTAAGATTCTTTCTAGTCCTTAAGCTTTGCCATTTTAATTATGATGTATCTTGGTGTGGGGATGTTTGGGTTCATCTTCTTTGGAACTCTCTGTGCTTCTTGGACTTGTGTGTATTTTTCCTTACCAGGTTAGGGACATTTCTGGTCATTATTTCTTCAAATAAGTTCTTGATCCCTTGCTCTCTCTCTTCTTCTTCTGGTATCCCTATGACGTGGATGTTGTTATGCTTCATGTTTTCTTAAAGGCCCCTTAAATTATCCTCATTTAAAATTTTTTTTCTTTTTGCTTATCTGACTATATGTTTTTTTTTCTACCTTGTTTTCCAAATGGCTGAGTTGATCCTCTGCTTCATCTAACCTACTGTTTATTCCTTCCAGTGTATTATTAATTTCAGATATTGCATTTTTTCTGATTAGTTCTTTTTATGGTTTCTATGTCTTTTTCATGCTGTTCAGCAGGATCCTTATAATCCTTACTTTGAACTCTGTACCCGATAAATTGTTTGCTTGTTTCATTCAGCTCTTCCTCTGGAGAATTCTTTTTTTCTTTCATTTGGGGCCTCTTTCCTTGTCTTTTCATTTTGGCTGCCTCTTTGTGTTTGTTTCTATGTAGTAGGTAGATCTACAAAGACTGGTGCAGACCTATGTTAGATGCTGCCTACTTATGTCAGATGTTGCCTGTGACTGGCCCTGGACAACCTGTTTGGAACTGTCAGTGATTCACAGCTTATTGCTCCCTCTGCAGTGTTTGGGTGCATGTGCAAAAGACCAAGCTGTACTAAAGCTGGGTTTTACCAGCACTGGACCTAGGAAAGGTCAACAAAAGTCTCAAAACACCCAGAGATCTGCCTCTGCCTGAATGCTGTGTGTTAGGTTTAATCACTGAAAGTGCCTCCAGCTGTACTCCTCATCAGGGCTTAAGTTCAACAGGGTGGCTTGAGAGGGATTTTTGCTTCTCATCAGGCTGATGGCATTTGGAGAGGAGTTTCCTGCCTAAGAAAGATAACTTCTGTATATGGGGAATAACTCAGCACAAGGATCCTGGTGACTGACCCTTCAGCTCTTTTCCTGCAGCCGCCAACCCCAGACTCTCCTCACATGGCTCTAGTCTGCTCCATCTTCCCTCTACCACTGGGTGAGTTGCTGCAAATGGAATTTTGCATATTGGCTCTTTAATAGGCTCTTTGCTTCTCTAACCACCCCTCCACCCCAGCTGAAGCTCTGGACTGGGGAGCCCAACTTGGGGTTTAGAACCGCACATCTCAGGGGAAAACCCAAGCCACTGAAATATTCCTCCAGAACTTCAGCTGCTGCCCATGGGAGCTCAGCTAGCCCTTTACACCTCTGTACTTCCTACTGGTATCAGTGTGGTGGTGTGGTTTCTTCTGTAAGTCCTTGGTTATAAGGCTTCTCTCCAGCTAGTCTTCAGTTGCTTATTCAGAATGATTTTTCTATGATTTAGTTGAAATTCCATTTTTGTTCTGGAAGGAGGTTAGTGTAGCTTCCATCTACTCTGCTGCCACCTTGGAACTCTCCTTCAATTGTTTTATTAATAAGATTTTAAAATATTTATCAGCTGTAGAAGTTTCATTTGGTTATTTTTTTAATATTTTATTTATTCATTTTTATGAGAGGGGGGAAAAGAAGGAGAATGAGATGGAAAGAATCACCAATGTGTGGTTGCCTCTCATGCACTGCATACTAGGGACCTGGCCTGCATCCCAGGCATGTGCCCTGACTGGGAATGGAACCAGCAACCCATTGGCTTGCAGCCTATACTCAATCCACTGAGCTATACCATCCAGGGCTGGTTATTTTTTTATAGTTTCTATTTTTTCTCATTGTTTGTTTTTCCTTTAAACTACTGAGTTAATTTATAATAGTTGTAGTAAAGTCTTTGTCTGCTATTTCTATTATCTCTGTTATTTCTGGGCTTAATTTGTATTGCCTAAATTTTCTCATACTCATGAATCATATTATTTGT
Source organism: Artibeus jamaicensis (assembly GCF_021234435.1). Taxonomy (NCBI): domain Eukaryota; kingdom Metazoa; phylum Chordata; class Mammalia; order Chiroptera; family Phyllostomidae; genus Artibeus; species Artibeus jamaicensis. The sequence continues at coordinate 15,836,496 of NW_026522025.1, read as the reverse complement.
GCTTCTCTGACCATCTAATAATTTTTAAGTGAACCCGAGAGATTCTAATGTTACGTGAGGTAGAAAGGCTAAAATATTTGCTATCTGGTCATTTACAAAAAAGGTATGTTGATCCTGCCCTCAATGTTAAGTATCAGTACACAAAGTACACAATATGTAATTGCCCTACCCTCTCTTTTATTCTCACAATTAATATATCAGTACTTTTTTTCTATTGAACAAGAGTCAAGAATACGAAAGAGTAGAGAACAAAATATGAACAGTCCTCTTGTTTTCCATCCCCATCACAAATTCAACAATTGTCAACCTTTGTTTCAGGGAGAAGATTTTTGTCCTCTCATGATCTATTAGTCTTCCCAGTCCTCTCATGATCTCTATCAGTCTTCTTACACCAATCTTTGATAGTGACACTTTCTATGCTTTCAAGTTATTAAAGGTTCCAAGCAAACACAATAATAAGCTGGGTTTAACTGTTAACAATTTTTAGTCTCTATACTCACTTTCTATTAATTGTATTCACAAACATATACCTTCCTTTGTGTGGGTATGTTTGAGACCATAGTTACATATTATTCCTTTACTAGTGTTATTCATCTTGGAGTTCTTTTCATGTCAGGTATATGTGTCCACCTCATAATTTCCTTAAACAACTACATCACATCTACAGTACAAATAAGCCATAATTCATGGGTGATTTCCATTTTAATGACTATTTTATAACTTTTTATTATTATAGATGATATTGCAAGCAATACATAGTTTACATACTTATTTCTGAACATGTGTGGTTATTTGATAGGGTATATTTTGGAAGCAGAATTTGAGCATCAGGGAAAGTGCATGTTTACAATTTTTTCAGTTGAGATATAATTGATAAATGACATTATTTAGTTTCCATTGTACAAGGTAATTCAATATATGTATATATTGTGAAATGATCACCCCAACAAATCCAGTTAATATTCATCATCACAATTACAATTTTTCTTGTGATGAAAAGATAGTAAGATTTACTATCAGCAACTTTTGATTTTATAATAGTTTTATTACCTATATGTTTTATATTACAACACTATGACTTATTTCGTAGCTAAAAGCTTGCACTTTTTGACTTGCTTCACCCATTTTTCCCACCTCTCACTTCCCTACCTCTGACCAGCACCAATCAGTTCTGTATCCATGAGCTTAGTTTTTTGTTTGTTTGTTTTTTAGATTCCACAGATAAGTGAGATCCTATGGTGTTTGTCTTTCTCTGTCTGACTTACTTTACTTAGTGTGATGCCCTCAAGGTCTTTCCATGGTGTTACAAATGGCAAAATCTCCTTCTTTTTTTAGCCAAGTAATATCCCATTGCCTCTATATACCACATATTACTTATGCATTAATCTATCAAGGGACATTTAGGTTGCTTCCTTACCTTGGCTATTGTAAATAATGCTGCAATGAACATAGTGGTGCAGATATCTTTTCAAGTTAGGTTTTTTTTCCAGATAACAACCCAGAAGTGGGATTGTTGGATCATATGATGGATCTGCTTTTATTTTTTTGAGGAATCCCTATACTGTTATCCATAGTGGATACACCAATATATATTCCCACCAACAATGCACAAGGGTTCCCTTTTCTGCACATCCTTGCCAAATTTTTAATTGGATTTTTTTTTGCTATTGACTTTGATGAGTTCTTTATGTATTCTGGATATTAACCCCTTATTGGATGTATGATTTAAAAATATTTTCTTCAGTAGACTACCTTTTATTTTGTTGATAGTTTCCTTTGTTATACAGAAGGTTTTTAGTTTGGTGTAGTCCCACTTGTTTATTTTTGCATTTGTTGCCTTTATTTTAGTGTTCAATCCAAATAAATCATTACTAAGACTGATGTGAAGGAAATTACTGCATGTGTTTTCTTCTAGGGATTTTATGGTTTCAGGTCCTAAGTTCAAGTCTTGACTTCATTTCAAGTTCACTTTTGTGTATTGTATACGACAGTCATCTAGTTCACTTCTTTTACATGTGGCTGTCCAGTTTCCCACCACCAATTTTTGAAGAGACTGTTCTCTTCCTGTTGTATATTCTTGGCTCTTTCATCATAAATAAATTGACCATATATCCATGTCTTTATCTCTGGGCTCTCTATTTTGTTCCAGTGATCTATGTATCTTTTTATGTTGATATTATACTGTTGGATTACTATAGGATAATGTAGTTTGAAATCGGGAAGCTTAATGTCTTCAACTTTGTTCTTTCTCAAGATTGCTTTGACTATTTGGAGCCTTTTGTGGCTTCTTACAAATGTTAGGATTTTTTTAAATGCCATTGGAATTTTGATAAGGATTGCATTAAATCTGTAGATTGCTTTGTGTAGTATGGACATTTTAACAATATTGATTCTTCTAATCCATGAGCATAAAATATCTTTCTATTTATTTGTATGTTCTTCAGTTTCTTTCTTCGGTGTCCTGTAGTTTTTAGTGTACAGATCTTTCACCTCCTAAGTTAGAATTTGTTCCTAGCTATTTCATTCTCATTGATGAAATTGTAAATAGAATTATTTTTTCTTATTTTCACTTTCTGATAATTAACTATTAATGTATAGGAAACTGAGTTTTGTGTATTAGTCCCCCCTTATTTATGGTTTTACTTTCCATGGTTTCAGTTACCCATTGTCAACTGCAGTCTGCAAATAATACGTGGGAAATTTTAGAAATAAACAATTCATAAGTGCTAAGTTGCTTGCCATTCTGTGTAGCATTATAGAGTCCCACACCATGGGGCTCTGTCCTGCTTAGGATGTGAATCATCCCAGTGTTCAGAATATCCATAGTGTATATGCTACCAGCCCATAAGTTACTTAGTAGTCATCTCTGTTATCACATCGACTGTCATATTATCACAGTGCTTGTGTTCAAGTAACCCTTATTTTACTTAATGACACATTCATATAACTTTTATTATAATATATTGTTATAATTGCTCTATTTATTAATTACTTTTAATATCTTAATGTGTCTAATTTATAAATTAACTTTATAACAGGTATGTATGTATGTAAAACATATATATAGGATTCAGTACTATCCATGGTTTTAGGCATCTACTGTGGGCCTTGGAATGTATCCCCCATGAATAAGGGGAGACTACTGCACATCGATTTTTGTTTTCTGCAACTTTACTGAGTTTGATTATTAGTTCTAACACTTTTTGGTGGAGTCTTTAGGTTTTTCTGTACACGATATCATGTCATCTGTAAGTAGATATTTCTTCCTTTCCAGTTTGGATGTCTCTTATTTATTTTTCTTGCTTATTAGTCTTGCTAGGACTTCCAGTACTATGTTCAGTAAAAGAGAGTTGTCATTCTTATCTTGTTCCTGATCTTAGACAAAAAGCTTTTAGACTTTTAACACTGAGTATGATTTTAGCTATGGGCCTGTCATACATAGTCTGTATCATGTCAAGGTATGTTTCCTCTGTACTCACTTTGTTGAGTTTTCCTCATGAATGAATGTTTTGTCAAATGCCTTTTCTGCATCTGATGAGATCGTAAGATTTTTATTCTTAATTTTGTTAATGTGATGTATCTAATTGATTGATTTGTAGATATTAAAATTATCCTTACATCTCTAGAATAAATCCCACTTGATCATGGTATATAATCCTTTCAACATATTGTTGAATTCAGTTTGCTAATATTTTGTTGGGGATTTTTGCATCTGTGTTCATCAGGGATATTGCCCTGTAATTTTCTCCTTGGCATCCTTGTTTGGTTTTGGTATTATGGTAAAGCTGGCATCATAAAATGAGTTTGGAAGAGTTCCTTCCCCTTCTGTTTTTGGAAGAATTTGAGGATTGGTATTAATTCTTTTTTGAACATTTGGTAGAATTCACCAGTGAGGCTGAGTGAAGCTGCCTGGTCCTGGATTTTTGTTTGTTGAATTTTTTAAAACTGATTCAATCTCCTTACTAGTAATCAGTCTAGTCAGATTTTCTATTTTATCATGATTCAGTTATGGTTGGTTGTATATTTCTGGGAATTTGTCCATTTCTTTTAGGTTGTCCAATCTGTTGCTGTATAATTGTTCATAGTAGTTTCTTGTGATCCTCTGTATTTCTGTGGTATCAGTTGTAACATCTCCTCTTTCATTTCTGGTTTTATTTGATCTTCTCTCTCTCTCTCTCTCTATGAGTCAAGTACATACTTCCTTTAAACTTTTTGTTTTATAGTATTTTCTTTTTCATTACTTATACTTTATGTTCAGTCCTAGTCTTCTTTCCACTCCAGTGACACTCTCATTTACATAATATTTTTCCAAATCATATCCTATGTGTTTATTTACATAAATAGGAATCTGTAATAAATATTTAACATTATGTTATAAAATTTTTAAAGGATAGTAATATTTCATAAATTTAATACAATTTTTTATATCTCTCTCAATGTCTTGTTTTTATGATTGATCCACATAGGTACAAGCAGCTTTCGTTCACTGTTTCAGTCTGAGCTAGCATTCTGTCAAGAGCATAACCCATATTCCCACATCCATACTTATATTGGTGGGCTTCCAGCTCCCCTCCAACTCCTGCTACTGCAAATAATACCTTGATGAATGCACTTTCACATGTATGTGGATGTTTCTCTGAGGTGTGTAGCCAGAAATAGAAGTGTTGGATAGTAAGCGATGCACACACTCAATTGCACTAAGAACTACAAGACTGCTCTCCAATAATTGGCTGCACCATTTGGCACTCACATGAGTGACATATGAATATGTCTATTTTTCCTCACTGTTTTCAAAATTTTGTGTCATCAAATGATGTTATCTTTCTATTCCTTTCAAATTACTACACATGTAGTGTCTCAAAACATCACGTTTACAGTTCTGAAGGTCAAAAGTCTGAAATGGGTCTTACTGAGCTAAAATGACTGTGGTGGCAGGGTTGCATTCTTTTCTGGAAATTCTAATAAAGAATCCATTTTCTTGCCTTTCCCAGCTTCTAGAGTCTACTCATGTTCCTTGGCTCATGGCTCCCTTCCATCTTCAAAGTTAGCAATGGGCAGTCAAAAGTGTTTTTCTCATCATATCACTCTGATTCTCCCACTTCTGCCTCCCTATTTAACATTCAAAGACCCTTGTATATAATCTTCCTCTCTGAGTTCACTGATTAAAACTTTTAATTCCATCTGCAACCTCTTTTGCTGTGTAACCTAACATATGCACAGGCTCTGGCAATTAGAACATAGATATCTTTGGGGGGTCATTTTTCTATCTACCATACCAATTTTCTAATTTTTGCCTATCTGTAAAGCATCTTGATATAGATAAAATGTACAAAGAACCCCTATAAGCTGGTAAAGGTAAAAAGGAGTAGAAAATTGGTAATGGATATAAGTAGACAATTCACAGAAGGAAAGGCTAATAAGTATATGAAGAGATGCTCAACTTCACTTAATAATAGCAATGCAAACTATACTAAGACCATTTTTTGTAACAGCATGAGATATATTGAGATATAGTTCATATACCATATATTCACCTATTTTAAGTGTATAATTCAGTGGTTTTGGTATAGTCACAGAGTTGTACAGCCATCATCACAATCAATTTCAGACTGTGTTCATCACCCCCAAAAGAAACACTATAAACTTTAGATATCAGCTCGAACCCCTCCTTCTCACGTGACCTTAGACAAGTACTAACCTGCTTTCTGTATCTATAGACTTTCCTATTCTGGACATTTAACATAAATGCAATCATATAATATGTGGTTTGTGATGGGCCTCTTCTAAGCTTCATCTGTGTTGTAGCCTGTATCAGTACTTTTACTCTTTCTACAGTTAAATAATGCTATTCCATTGTATTGATACTGCATTTTGTTTATTGTTTCACCACCTGATGGACATTTTAACTGTTTTTTTTATTTTGGTGGGATGATGCTATGAGTATTCATATACAAATTTTTGCGAGGATGTATGTTGTTATTTCTCTTGGGTATACTCCTAAGAGTAAAATTGTTGGATAGGATAGTAACTTCATGTTTTAAGTTTTAAGTTGAGAAACTGCCCAGTTGTTTTCCAAGCTGGCAGCATTATTTAAAATTGCTGCTATCCACAGTGTATGAGGGTTCCTCACCAAAACCTACTATCTATCTTTTTTATTATAGCCATCCTAGTGTATATGAAGTGGTATCTCCATGGTTTTCATTTGCATAAGACCATTTTTTACCTGTCATATTGGTGAAGATCAAATTTTGAAAAAAACCTACTGGGATAGAAAGTATATTGGGAGAAAATAGGCACTGGTCTACACTGCTGGGAGGAATGTGCATTGGTGCAATCCCTATGAAGGCCTATTTGGCTTTTCTGTCAGAATTTGAAATGCACATACTCTTTGATTTAACAATTCCTCTTCTAGGAAGTTGAACCTGAGTCTCTGCACATGGAAATGTGGAAACTGATTTATGTAGAGGATTTTCATAGGAGCATGTACAAATTTCCATTTATATGAGATTGGTTATGTAAATGATATAGTGGCGCACTTTAAAAGAATGAGGCCATTTCATATGCACTGATATAAAATTATTTCAAAGATATATGATATGTGAAGGAAAGGGGATTGCTGAGCAATATTCTTCTATGCTATCATTTTATGAAAAAAATAAGAATAATACATTTTTGCACATGTATACCTAGAGTATCTCTGAAAGAATGTGTTCAAAACCAAGAGAAGAGAACAGTGTGTAGCTGGGGCAGGTTGGGAGGGAATTTTATAGAATATTCTTTTTTTCTGTATTTTAAAATTTTTGAATTGTATTTATGCTATAGTTATTTTATAAATAATTTTTACTTAAAATTTTCTACCTAAGTTCTGGCATTATTTATGTTAATTCCAACTTTAGTGTTCATTGCTGTGATAAATGAAATCTTTTGATTATGTTTTCTAATTGGATATTGCTGGAATCAAGGGAGTAGTAATTTTTACATACTTATGTTGTTCTGGTAAATTATTATAGCAACCTTTTATGATAGTGTATCTTGTTTTTTAAATAACTATATCACCTAAAAATAAAGCACTATTCTCTCTCACTTCTAATCCTTATACTTATTTTTTTTATTATATTGTCTTGTGTTGGTTTGATGGAGTTCCCCACCCCCCACCCATTTTTACTAACAGGACAGGATTATTCAAATTCACTATCACACATGGACCAGAGGCTTTTTGCTAATTCTCCTCACAAGTACAATACTAAAACCCTAGTACTAAAAAGATATAATTATTTCTTTTACTCCTGTGAACTGTTCTGTTTTAGCTCCTACTTCATACTCTTAGTTTAGGCTTCCCTTCATTTCTGGCAAATGGGGTTGTTTATTCTTGCTTTTGGCTTGGCTTCATATTTTAAACAAGTATTTAATATTCATAATTTCTACATGTTTAGGGTTAGAAACAGTTTCCCGTACCAGCTTCTCTGTTATTATCTAGAAGTCTCCATTTGCTAAGGGCAATATGTTTGTGTTGCCCCCAAATTCATGTTATGTTATTGGAGATAGGGGTCTTTGGGAAGTAACTCAGTTTGGCTGAGGTCATGGGAGGAGAACCCCTGTGATGGGATTGGTACCCTTAAGAGGGGATGAGTAGACCCAAGCTCTTCCTTCTCCTTGTGAGGAAACCAAGAAGAGGGCTCTCACCAGAACCTGATCATGCTGGCACCTGGTCTCAAACTTCCAGGCTCCATAACTGTGATAAATAAATGTTGTTGTTTAAGTCATTCTTCACTTAAACACCCTTGTGTTTAAGTCTCTGGTACATTTGTTATGGCAGCTGCAACAAGACACTGCCTCACCTCCACCCTCTTTTAATACCCATTACTGACTCTGTATCCTTTCCCAGTCACTCAAATGCAGCTATATACGAGGTCCGTCTTGAAAAAGTTCAGCCATTGTTAACATATTGAGAATGGTTTGTACAACATCCACGTAACCTGGCAGCCAAGGAGAGTGGAGTGCAATGCGCATGCATGAACAATGACGACTTCAATGGTGTCAGCAGACGGCCGTTGAGTGAGCATGTATACTGTGTGGTCATCACATTCAAAATGGCTGAGTGAGTAAAGTAACAAATCTGCATCAAATTTTGAACATTCTTCTGTGGAAACTATTTGGATTATTCAAAAGGCTGCAGCTACGGTCAACTGGTAATTGGCAGCTTCACCACAATAATGCACCTGCTCATGCATCATGTCTTGTATACAGTTTTTGTGAAACATCAAATCACCCAGGTGACTCAGCCTCACTATAGCCCAGATTTGACACCCTGCAGCTTCTGGCTTTTCCCAGAACTAAAATAACCTTTGAAAGGGAAGAAGAGATTTTAGACCATCAGTGAGATTCAGGAAAATCCAACCGGGCATCTGATGGAGATTAGAACTGTGTGAGGTCCCTAGGTGCCTACTTTGAAGGGGACTGAGGCATCATTGTCCTACAGACAATGCTTCTTGTATTTTGTATCTTCTTCAATAAATGTCTCTGTTTCTCATAGTACATAGCTGAATACTTTCTGGACAGGCCTCATATATATGTCAGAATTTTTTACCCTCTTTGGTCCTCTTCATATTGTATTAAAATCTACTGCTGCATCACAAACTGCCACATGTGTAGCAGTTTAGAACAACATATATTTATTATCTCACAGTTTTGGTGGGTCAGGAGACTAGGCACAACTTAGCTTGATCTCTGCTCAGGGTCTCACAAGGCTGCAGCCAAGCTGTCTGTCAGGGCTGTGACCTCATTGGAAGCTTGGTGTCCTCTTCCAAGCTCACAGGGCTGTTGGGAGTATTCATTTCTGTGCAGCTGTAGAATTCATGGGGGCTTGTTCCTTCAGGGCCAGCAGGAGGTCCTCTTTGAACTCAGGCAGAGTCCCAGTCTCTCTTTTAAAAGAGTTCCTCTGATTAGATTAGGTCCACCAAGATAACTCCTTTTAATTAACTCAGAGTTAACTGATTTGGGACCTTTATTACATCTGCAAAATACCTTCACCCTTGCCAAATAAGATAACAATCGCAGGAGTGATATCCTATCACCTCTAGCTTATTCTACTGGTTAGAAACAAGTTGCAGGTTCCACCCACACTTAAGAGGAGAGGATTACACAAAGATATCAGTACAAGGGAGCAGCAATCATGGAGCTGTTCTAGAATTCTGCCTGTTGCACTTGGTAATCTCATACTTACATATGTGACATTCACACTTCAGCAGGAATGACTCTCAAATCTTCAACACCATTTTAGTTTCTTTTCCAATAACCATTTCAACCATCTAATGAGCATTTCTGCTTCTGTGGCCCACTAGTGTTTCAAACTCAACACAGCAAACTTGCTATTCAAGACAAATGAATCTATTAACTCTCACATTAGGAAATGCTTGTTTGGGTTCATAGTTTGCAGTAACCTATTCCACAAGCTGACCTTTCTTGCTTTGTTAAGGCCAGCATATAAAGAAGTCAAGTTTCATTTGCTGTGCACTCAGCTGAGCTAAACTGAGTGACTTGCTGTGACATCACAGTGCCTCAGAATTCAAATATGCTCTAGCATCCTTAGAAGTTACACATGTCATGCTCCTCAAAGTGTCTCTCCAGGGTAGTAAAACTACTCTAGACCATGCACACCATAAGGTCTTCTGTATTCTCACAACCCAATTTCCCTTCACTCCTCTAAGCTGCTTTTCAGGTTGTTCATAGGTTGGTTAATCTTACAACTTTAAAGGAGTAGTGCATGAACCAGAAAGGAATCTTCTGATTCAACATGCAAAAAGGTTTTGTGAATAAGCATATGTGCCTTTTTTCCAGGAATGAATATTCTTAGCTTTCTTTAGATTTTCAAAGGGGTATACAATGGAATAAAATTGGCAGAGTTATTTTGTTTTTTGTCTCTCCTTAACTTTTGCTTAGTTATCAAATTTTTTAACTTTGCCACCTTGGTATTCTTAGTAGTACTTCTATCATCACTACTGGCATCAGGTCTTCCTTGCCTTTATATTATACTCCTAATTACTCTTTTGCCAGTTTAATCTTCCTAAATCCCATATTTGATTAATTGTTTAGCCATTCAACCATTCATTTATAGTGCCAGTTGCCGAAAATACCAAGATGGGTAGATGTTTAATGTCCTCAATCTTTTCCCATTTTGGTGAAGAAAACAGATACAAAGATATTTTTAAAAAACAGCATATGTACAATAGTAAATTTTAGAATGTACTCACTGTCCTGGGAATAATCAGAAAACTGACTCATGCTGAGGGATCAAGACAGAGTCACAGGGATCTGACGCTCAAGGTGGATCTGGAAGGTTGAGCAGAAACACGGCAGTCCCAAAGGAGTATGGAAAAGCCATTGGGGGAGACGAAATTGTGTGGTTTGGAGTGAGGAGTTAGGGTGCAGGTTGAGTTTGGGAAGGTTTGAGCAATTTTTGTGGGACATAAGGATTCATGGGATGGATTCATAGAGAATGAGCTAAAATGTAGGGTGGGTCAGCTTGGGAAGATACTCATTTGTCCTTTGTCAGATGCCATAAAAGATTCAGGCATCCATTCCATCAATGATAGTTCTTTAAGTGCCTGGTGTGGGTTGAGTATTATGAATTGGCTAAGAGAAGAGAACTTAAGTGATTCTACCAAAAAAAAGTTAAATATGTTGTGTGCCCCACTCCCAAATTCATGTCTAGAAGTCTCATCCCCCAGGACAGAACATGACTATGTTTGGCGATGGGATTTTTAAAGAAGTAATTAAGTTAAAATGAGGTGATTAGGAGGGCCCTAATCTAATATGACTGGTGTCCTTATAAGAGGAAGTTAGGATACATTCGCCTCAGAGGAAAGACCATGTGAGAACACAGCGACCGACAAGTCAAAGAGAGGGGCCTCAGAAGAAACCAATCCTGCTGGCACCTTGATAGTAAACTTCTAGTCTCCAAAATTGTGGGAAAATAGGTTTCTGCAGTTTAAGCCACCCAATCTGTAGTACTGTGTTATGGCTGCACTAGTCACCTAATATAGAAGGTACTCATAAAGCCAGTAAACACACAAACAGATGTTCTATCTCATTAGTCATCAGGGAAATGCAAATTAAAGCCAAATAAGATGCCACCACTCATCCACCAGAATGGCTAAAATTTAAATATCTGACAATGGCAAAAATGTTAACTATTACTATATTTGTTGACTCAATTAACAGCTATTTATAAAATATTGTCCTAGGCACTGTTCTAGAGAAAAGGGGCACAAGGATAAATAAGACAGACACTGTCCCTACCCACCTTGAACTTATGGTCCAGAAGGTAGGATGGACAACTGAACATGTTAGCAGAAATACTATGTACTATGTGCTCTGATTGTGGAAATATAAGACACGCAGCAAGAATGTCTCACCTGACATGGGAGTAAAATCAGTGGCAATTAAGGAGAGAGGTTAGCGTTTCAGGGTGTTCTGATGAGAGCTAGACTGAGATACACAGGCTCCACAAGCAGGTACTTCTTCAGGGAGATGGTTTTTAAATAACTGTTCGACATTTATTCAAATGATGCTGAGTGAGTCTGGGAGAAGAGCAGAGGACCCCAGGCTTTGCCTCAGCCTCTCTCATACTGTCGCCCTGGCTGGTGTGGCTCGGTGGATTGAGGGCCGGCCTGCGAGCCAAAGGGCTGCAGGTTCAATTCCCAGTTAGGGCACATGGCTGAGTTGCAGGCCAGGTCCCCAGTGTGGGGATGTGCAAGAGGCAACCACACATTGATGTTTCTCTCTCTCTTTCTCCCTCCCTTCCCCTCTCTCTAAAAACAAATTAATAAAATCTTTTAAAAAGCCTAAAAATGAAACCAGCATAACAGAAGGACAAGCCAGGGGATGGGAAGAAATTGAATCAATGCCATATAGCCTTAGCTCCTGGGTCAAGGTCGGCTTTAGATCTATGCCTAAATTTTGTCGTTACCTTGTCCAATAAATTCCTATTTTCATTTAAGTTCGTGAGTCAGGTTTTCTACTCTTTGGTCCAGAAGAGGCCTCATGAATAAGCTCATCTTTTGTTCATTTTTATGTGAAGTGACCCTGTGAAGGGAGAGAGAGCTGGTTTGCTGTCATGGCATGTACCCAGCAATAGATGCCCGTTTTGCTTGAACTATCCAGTTTGGTTATTGAGTTGCAGAAATTCACTGGCTAATTAGTACATTTCCACTTCATTCTAGTTTAAACCATACCAGTCCTGAGTCAAAAATATTTCCCCTTTGCTTCTGTTTTTTTGCAGTTTCAAAACGGGCAATTCCATTGTAGCTATTAGTGCAGAACCAGTCAATTGCAATGTAATAATAACATGCTTCCTTTTGGGGTGTAACTTCCTTAGGCGGTTCGCTGAGCCAACAATGCCAAGAATGAAAAGCTCCTGTTTTCACATCAGGAATAAATAGCTAAAAACATTTTGCTAACTAAAGCCCGCCCTTACTCCCATGTTCATTACCTCCTTTAATTGTTGCTTAAGTTCCATTATCTCAAGGAAATGATTAACTAGGCTTTTTCTTTAATACAACATCAGAGTCTTTTTTTCCTTCAAAGCATTCCAAACCATATTTTATTTACTTCTTACTACCTGGTAGGTAGCTCAGTGCTCTGTTTAAGTATTTTCTTAATATGTACTTGCTGATTTCTGTTAAATTGTCTTCACACACTCATAAACAGGCTACAGGTTATAAAGTTTAAGATTACAAATCTAACTCAAATAGGAACCATTAGGGCTGTAAGGGATTGAGATATTCTTTAACTGAACCCTTTTATTACTCTGGTTCCCTCCCCTCCCCCAGAAATAAAACATTGTATTATAGATATCACTAAAGCCCACCTTACCATGCTCTTCCTTCTCCCTCCCCCTGGTGGTAAGTTCTGGTGAAGTTGGTGCATATGAATCCAGTATTTTTTGTCCTTTTATCATGTATTTTAATGTCTTAAAATTTACATAAATGGAATCATATTAATGTATCCTTTTGGACTGGGCTTTTTTCACTTAATCTTATATTCCTGAGTTTATCCCTGTTCATACAAGTAGATCAACTCTCAGATAAGTTTGCACATGAGCACAAGGAAGAATGTATACAGCTGCTTACTGTAGTACTGTGTGTAATGAGGAAAAGTCAAAACTACCCAGTGCAGGGTAATGGGTGAGCTGAGGTTTAGTCACCTAATGGAATGCCCATCCACAGTTAAAACCAATCACTTCTGCATTTTACATGATTTGGAGAGGCTATGTGAAATGGCAAATGTCACTCAGATGGGTAATAAGAAATCCGGGACTCCTGGGTCTAAAGCTAATGCTCTTTTTTATTAACCTTATATTTTAAGGCAATTTCAAACTTACAAAAAACTATGAAAACAATACACGTAAAGAATGTTTGTATACATTTTTCCAGACTGTTTTATTAATATTTTGTCACTTCCGTTTCCTCTTTTATTCCCTCCCTCCCTCCCTCCCTCCTTCTCCTTCTTTTTCTTCTCTCTCTCCCTCCCTCCCTCTTTTCTTCCCCAGTATCTTTACTAAGTTATCTGAGAGAGGTTGATTGCACATATAATGGCCTTTTAGTTATAGTACTGCAGTATGTTTTCCTGTAAATAAAGATATATTTTTAACTATTCACAGCACAGGTATCAAATGCAGGAGATTTAACAGTGACACAGCATTTTAAACATAATCTACATCCCATATTATAATTTTGTTGGTTGTCCCAATAATATCTGGACAGCAAATCTCCCCTTATACTTGCCGATGGCACAGAATTCAGTCCAGGATCACACGTTGCATTGGGTGGTCAAACCATTTTAAATAATTTGTTATTGCTGAAAATGTTTCACAGGAATGCCTTTAGTAGTTTGTCTATTCCACACACTTGCTGACTTTAATATACTCTTGGTAAACTGCTATATTCTTGGCATATACAATTATTACTACCAAGGTTCTAGTCTGGCATGGCAAAGGCTAATTAAAAGAAGCAATTTAAACAGCAGCTTCCGTACCTTGAGGAATCCACAGCAGGGCACAGTGCTGAGAAAGGCACATGGTATGAGTGAGGTGCCCTGGCAAGATGCCTCATCTCTCTGACTCAGTTTCCTCAGCACTAAAGAACTAATAATATACCACCGTCCTTGGGAAGTTAAATAATGTATGGAGAGAGCCAGCTATGAATTCATAGAACTCGTGTATAACAGATACTTTTTTTTTTCAATTTGTGCACTGAGATTTAGTTACTGTCAAGTTCGTGTGTTAATGGTTATGACACTGGGGAGCCCTCAAGTCTGCTCACAGCAGGAAATGTGGGCAGTGATACTTGAGTCATTTCTTCCCTAGTTCATGACAAGGTTACCTGGTTTCTGCAGAAACACAGATGAGAGGTTTTATCTTTTACATGCTATACCACATTAAACTTGGTGCTGTGCAAAAGATTTTTCATTTACGTAGACATAGAAAAGAATTTGTATATGGTCAGTCGAACATTTTGGTTAGCCATACTTTACTCAGATTTTGAAAGTCAGTCATGTAATTTAAAGGGATTAAATTAGATAATGTGCAGTATCTTTATCTAAGCATAATTATTGAGATGGAAAGCTAAAAATTATAATCATTTTTAAGAATAAAAATATCAAAACTTTGTTTCCATTTTAAACTTCCAGTTAGGATACACAGTTAGTTAATAGTGCAATCCAATACTCACAGGCTTTTAAAAATACGTGATGTTTTCTTGAAGCAATTGCATTTATTGCCAATTTTTCTGTCTGTAATTGCAAAGATGTCGATGTAGAGAGCAGCTATCAGGATGGCTTGAGGCTTAACTCCAGTTAACTTTGGAGCTAACTCCAGTTAGCTCCAAATATATCTTTGCATAGTAGTAACTGTTCAATTCTAGGTAAACGATGTGTAAAATAAAAACAAACAGTATCCTTGCTACTCATTATTAAAAGAAAATCATATACATTCTGGAAGCAAAATACAGTTTTTTCTTTTTAAGTCTAGATGGTTGTGTTAATTAGGACTCAAATTATAAATAACAACTTAAAGTAGCTTAAGCAAAAAGGAAGACTATTATTAAGGTTTCTCATTAATTGTGAGTCATGAATATGATTGAACTTTGTTAGCAATTAAAATCAGGTACTTAGATGCCTTTAGGCTTCCCATTCTACCTCTTCTCATTACCTTTTTGTCTTCATTTCTTTATTCTTCTTGCTCTGTATGCGGACCATCCTTCTTTTATTCTGGCCACATGGAGAAAAACATGACCGACAACAGCTTTGGAACTTCGCATCTAAAACTCTTTCAGTAGAGAGAGTCTCTGTTTCTCCAAAGTTCCTGGGGGAAATCTTTGATTGATCAGCTTAGGTCAGCTTAGGTCAGGTGTCCAACTGTTATGGCCAGAGTCATGTCCTGGGGAAGGCCTTTGACAGGCCAGGCTTGCAGTAGGGCGCCCCACACCGATCGGCTTCAGCCAGATGACCAGGGAGACTCTGGAGGAACATGGATAGGAGGACAGTTCCCCGCAGAGGGGAACTGGGGAGACGATAGATGAGCACCAGAGGGGTGTACTCCATCCCTTATTTGAAAAACTAACCTATAGTTACCTATTGCATCCATTAGGGTTAATTCAGCTACAAATAACAAGATTACCAATAACAGAGATTTTAAAACATTTGTCTCATCTAAAAGGAGAGAAAAGCATTTCAGGAGAGCTCCCCCAAATCACCAGAGATGTGGGCTTCTTCCATGTTTCTGCTCTGCTATCCACAGTGAATGGCTTTTGTCCTCATATCACATATGGTCCCAAATGGGTGCTGTGGTGCTAGCTATCATGTCCACTCCCAGTCATAAAGAAGGAGGAAGAGGGAGGGGGAAATGCTCTCCATTCATCTGTCTCCTTTTTTAAAGAGATTTTCTAGAAATCCCTCTAACAGCTCCTAAGTGTACCTTATTGGACAGAACTCAGTTGCATGGCCACACCTAGTGTCAGGCAGGGAAGGCTGGAAGATGTGAACGTCCATGAGGTCCATTGATGCTTCAATAATACAGGGGCTGTTAGTAAGAACACGAGAATGGATGCTGAACAGAACATTAGAAATCTCTACCACATTTACTATGAGCCAGATACTGGTAAATAAGAATAAGATGGGTATGATAGATAAATAGAAAACTACAGCCAGTCCCTAAGGAGGCACAAGATGAGGGGGAGAGTACAACCCCAAGTGAAAAGATTAGCCTGAGAGGGGAAAGGTGTACCTTTTTGATCTTATGAAAGCAAGGAGACAGGATGGCTGAAAGCAAGTTTGTAGATGGGGAGTAGTGAGATGAAGGGGCTTCCATGGATTGGCATCTAGTGTCCCTGAGAAAAAGCGGTGATGGAAGGATTAGGGGTATAAATAATAGTGTATAAAGGCAGAAAGTTCCTTTTCACAAGGAGGAACAATTAAGTTAATGGTTTTTGACCCTGGCAGTACATAAAATCCCCCTGGTAAACCTCTATAAAACTATCCATGAGGCTGGATGCAGTGATCAGGTTTCAGTCATCTTTTGTTGGTATTTTGGGTTCTCAAGGTGATTCTAACATTCAGGCAGATGGGAACTACGGGTCCATTTCTAAGCAGCTCATTTGGTACAGGTCGTGAGAGAGCCCTGGGCTGGGGGTCAGGAAGGTGAGGTCTGCCCCAGCTCTGCTACCTCTGCACGTATCACCCAGCCAGCCCCAGCTTCATGTCAAAACAAAAGTAGGTGGCATTGAAAACAATAATAAATAAATAAGGAAGGAAGTAAATAAATAGTGTGAATTGTATATGGACTGTTTCAGGTAGAATTTAACAACATATCTTTACACCAAATTTCCTGTCAACTATGAGAATGCTTGGTCTTTTAGACTTAGCTGTAGGGTGTTACTAGCACACTATTTAACTAGTATTCTATAAAGTGAGTACACTTGTTTGTTGGGTCATTTTGTCTGACCAAACACACCACATGTTTTTTTTTTGTCCCTGTTAGCCAAAGAGCTGACTAATTAGTGTGATTGCTAGAAATGTTTCTTCCCAAGGAAATGAAAGATACCATTTGTCCACTGAAGTGTTATTAACTCCTGAATCTATTTGAAGAGGTAGAATCCCTTTGAATCTGTTTGAAGTAAGGGCTTTGGTCAAAAAAAAAAAGGTAGGTGAAAATAACTATCATGTTGAAATAATCCGAGGAAATAAAAGCATGCAGTTAAAAAGAAAATGCAAATTTTTATGGCGTATCATTGCTTTTGCATCAGCTATCCAGGGGCAGTTTAAAGAGAAACAATAATGATGGTGATCAAATAGCAGAGTGTTACGGAAGAACCACAGAAACAGCACTGAGGTCTCAAAGTTCTTTGCTGCCTTTGTGTAGTATTGTTTTTTTAAAGATTTTATTTACTTATCTTTTAGAGGGGAAGGGAAAGGAGAGAGGGAGAGAAATATCAGTGTATGGTTGCCTCTTGTGTGTTCCCTGCTGGGAACTGGCCTGCAACCCAGGCATGTGCCTTGACTGGGAATCGAACTGCAATCATCTGGTTTGTGGGCCTGAGCTCAATCCACTGAGCTGCTATACCAGCCAGGGCTGTGTAGTATTGTTTTCTTTCTCATTAGAAGCAGATTTGAATTAATAGATTGGGTCATTATCTATTATTCATTCATTTTTAAAAACATTCATTGAGCACTATGTACCAGGCACTATTCTAAGCATTAAAGATTTATGGGAACAAAAGGAGATAAAATTCCTGTGCTCCTGGGTCTTATCTTATAGCAACAATGAACATGATGTGTGTATGAAATAAATGGCAGAGGAGCAGAGTAGGAAGTTTGGGTGTGAGGTTTGCAACTTTAGATAGAGTGACCAGGAAAGGCTTAAAGGTAATGTACTGCTGGGCAATGCAGCAGTCTCAAAAAAATGCATCCAAAAAAAAAAATCCTAGAGGTGCTTACTACATGGCCAGTGGGATAGAGATAAATCGGATATGGCTTCATAGGTTACTGTAGTGACTTGAACTGCTATTATTTGTGGGATGGAAGCCATTGGCAGGTTTTGGATAAGTGTTGTTTTAGCAGGATCATCTAGTTCCATCTGGTGTCTCTATGAAAGATGGACCTTAGGAGACTTTTGCAATAACCTAGGCCGGAGATGATGTGGTTTGAACTAGGGTGGTTGAGTTGAGGCAGTAAAAAGTAATTTAGTTTCTAGACATATTTCGAAGATAAGGTGGATTGGGTTTCCTAATAGTGTAGATATGACAAGTCATAGCATTAAAGGTTAAGGATAACATCTAGATTTGCAAGCAACGGGGAAAACAGCAATACTATTGACTGAGATAGAGATATTTGTGAGTGGAGAGGCTTGAGAGATGATCTCATATAGGTTCTTATAGGTATGAAGATGTGCAAATGGATATGTCAGAAGGCGAGTTGAATGTATGAGTCTGGATTTGATGGTAAAGGTCGGGATGATCTGTTTCATGACACACAGATAGTGCTTAAAGCCCCGAGAATGGATGAGATCACTGAGAAACTAAGGCCTGGTCTATGGGGCCGCCAATGTTCATGTGACAGAGAGGCTAGGAGAAACCAGAAGAGGAGGCTGAGAATGAGTGCTCAGAGAAAGAAGTCATGGGCTTGTAGTGTTCTCGGAGTGAAGTGCAAAAAGTATTTCAGGAAGGAGAGAGTAGTCAACTCAGTCAAATCGTCTTTAGTAAGGTACACCAAATTCAGTATCCTGTCCAAGAAAATAGGACAAAGAGAGAGAATATCAGACTCCAGTGATTGTTCAAGGTCACACACTTAGCATGTGGTAGATTCAAAATTCAAGCCCCTGATTGTTTCTTATTTCAGGCTCTTTAATGGAAAATAAAAGAAGAAAGGTTAGCCCACCTATTGCACCATTATTTATATTTGTAATTTTACATACTTTTCTGTAAATTTTTTTTGCTAAATGAGGATTTCCATTGCTTAGTAAAACAAACAAGCAAAATGGAAAAATAAGAGTTTTAAAGAGTGCTTTTAGAAATCATTTCATTAAAGTCATGAGGATAGATTGACTCTATCATCTATTATATTTCTAAAACATTTTTTTTTGCATTATAATTGCTTTTCTGCATTACTCTGGGCTTTAGCAAGCTCCTTCCCATCTCTCACAGGGTTCTTAATATGCTGCCTCTATTCAATTAAGTGAAATCTCCAAAGTAGTACATTAAATGGAATGCATAATAATACTAATAAAAGGAAAAATGAACTTGCAAATATTAGGCAGCTGGCTGCTGCTTAAGGTCCTAATCTCCTCATTTAAAAAGTGTGAATTTCAATTTCACCAGCTAAGAAAATAAATCACCTACATTGACTCCCAAAGTAAAACAAGTACTGAATTTTGTTTAAATCCAGGTAGGAAGAGGTTTGGAATAAGTATCACATCAGCCAGTCTCCAATGAGTATATATTTTTTGTGTTTACTGTGAAATTCTGAACACTAAAACAAAGGAGCAGGGTTATGATAGGAATTTAGGTAGGGCTGGTGCTATTTACTAGGTAAACACGAGCAGTCCTGTGCTATCTAAAAGTACATGCTCTGGGGTCATCTAGTTCTGCTTCTTTATGTTCTCTTTGCTACCCAAGTCTCCTGCCATTTCCTGCCTCTCCCCTCATGTACCTCATATCCCCCTTCTTGCTTTATACATTTAGGCATTTATCCCTCCCGCTACATTGACTTAATGGTGTGAAGGTGTATATAAGAGCAATTATTAGAGGTGTAGGTATAATAATGAGAAATTGGAAACAACCAAAAAATCCAGAATAGGTCAATATAATAAGTTTTTTCTATAGAATACCGTGCAACTGTTCAAAGAATAAGATAAAGCTATGTATAACAACATGTGAAGATTTCAATACATATTTTAAGGTGAAAATAGAAAGCTACAGAGCAATACCACATTTTAAACATTAAAAAAACTTGAAAGAAAAACTCTGATTTATTGAGAATTATTATTATGATGGGAATGGGACATGGGAAGCTGGGGTGGGCAGGAAAACGGTCAGTTCTCACTCCATTTATATAGGTATCACTTTGACTTTTTTAAACACTTTTTTAAAATGAATTACTGTGTAGCTTAAAAGTACTATTTAAATGTTTACTGTTATATTTTATTCTTTCTCTCGCACTCACTTCTAATAAAATTCTTAAGCAGGATGTACACAGAAAGAAAACAGTCAGGTTTATGAACTTCCGTATCTCACTCTTGGGTTCCAGCGTCTGACTGTTCATGGTTTCCTTCCTGTGCTCTGACAGTCACTGCTTTTAGGCATGCCTGTGAGGTTAGAAACAGCATTTTGTTTCGCTTGAATTTTTGAACCAAGGATCTCAGGGAAGTACTGCTTCTCCAACATTTGCTTAGTTTAGTTTTTTTTGTTGTTGTTGTTCCTCAAAAACCTAGGCCAGAATGTTTTTACTATCCCAAACAAAAACAAACCATTTTAGAATAAATTCTTAATTTATTGCTAAACTCTAATTAGAAAAACTAGATAATAAGTTGTGTTCCTGAACATAAACTTAAAGGAGATGCATCTTCAGAAAGCTGATGGAAATTCTGGATAAACAGATGCAGAGTAGGTTGAAAAGTGAAATTAGCAAAATGACTAGGAGAGTCCTAACATGAAACATTAATTGGAATTTAATGGTGTAATCTTAGCAGTGGGAAAGAGACGTAATAACATTCTATCAAACCTTTGTTATAGTTCTGTATGAAATTGCCTTAAGTGCGGCATCCAAGAAAGTAATACACGATCCACTCCATGAATCAGAATCCAATTATTTTATATTGGTTTCATGCTTTTACCCGAGAGAGCTCCATAAATTGTTTTTAATCACTTGTTTTATTTTAAATCAATTGTGTTTGCCAAGCGGATAACATTGCCCATTAAAACATCACCTCTTATAATTGGTATTATTACTTTATACAGAGATAAACCACAGCACAATTCAGCAATCTTTGCTGTTATAAAATCTAACAATGTTCACAACACACTATTTTATACTCATTGATCACAAAAAGAACATAAACTTGAACTAAACCCAGACATTTATGATAAAGCAATTGGAAAGAAACAAGTTAATTATTGCATGTAGTACTGCTTCTATTAGCAACCTCTAAGAAAAAGTCCTTGTTATAAAGTCATTAAGGGTGTAGGAAGGTTTGAGGGAGTTGTGGTTCTGTTAGCCTAGGTTGGCAGGCTGTGGCTGAGATGGAAACACTGGTTCAGTCCTGAGGTCCTGGCTTCTCAAGGCTGGGCTGGGATCCAGATCACCCAGGTGTGGAAGAGAGAACCACACCCTGCAGCCTTCGATTTTCACTCTGTATGTGTAGGCTGTTTCAGACATGACCTTCAATCTCTGTCCTAATGGGAGACTTGCTTTCACCTGTTTTACATTTTGGGCTTCTGTAACATATTTCATTTTAGTTGCTAAAATTTGTTTATGAAAACTCTGCCCTATGTCATGGTCATGTGCTGCCTTTATATCAAAGAGAGGATGGCTGAAAATATAAGAAAAGAAGTTGAAAACACTCTCTTATTGTACTAGCAGGGCCAAACAGCAACCCCTGGTACCTGAGAGCCACATGCTAAAACTCATAAGCCTTCTTACACCATCAAATATTACTTATTTGTAAAAAAATTCCAAATTTAAAAAGGATAAACACAGACATACACCCCAAAACTGTACTTCAACTGTGCCTCCTCCACTGCTTCTATGTAAAATAAAGGGGAGAGGGTATTGGGAGATAAGGGGAAAGGAAGATACTAAAACAAGAGAAAATTGGATGTTTTAGAATTATCCAGAATTATGACATTCCATCTGGCTTCAGCATTACTGAGAATTAATCTGCCTTTCTTTCTTTGTGTTTCTCTTCTCCTCTTCCCTCTCAATGGTATCGTGGAAAGCTTTTCCTTCTCCTTCACCCACACCAAGAAGCACAACATATTCATTTAAAAAGCAGCAACTTACAAAGATTGTGAGACTCAAGTTAATAATAAGCCCAAGGGTGAGATGAAAAGATACACACTTGTCCCCCAAATCTATGGAAAATTCTGGCTGAGGTAAAGAAAGGTGGCAGGGAGTGTGGTTGGGGCAACATGAACATGAGGAAAAGAGTAGAGATATTAGCCACTGGAGAATTTTTCTACAGAAGCAACTTATCAGTGGCAAGCCCATTCTCCTATACTGGCTCCCTACCTGTGATTCAAATGGCAATGTCAGCGTTCCCTTTTGAAAGAGACTTGCCCTGTGTAGTGACTACCAAATTGCTCTCTATCACATTATCCCATTTTACCTCTCTACACAGCACTTACTATCTGGCACTTTTCTTCTTAATTTTTTCCTTGTTTCTTCTCATGCCCTATCTTCACTTCCTACCCCATTAAAATGTAATCTTCTTGAAAGGCAATGATTTGGAGATCCGAGATGGTAGAGAAGTAAATGGAAACTACACTAACTTCCTCCAAGGACCAATCTGGAATTCCAACTAAATTGTAGTGAAATCTTCCTGAATAACCAACTGAACACTAGCTAGAGAGAAGACTTATAACCACGGACAGACAGAAGAAACCACTTTACCACAGCGTGACTGGTAGAGAGTGTGGAGGAGGCACGAGAGGACTGGCTGGGCTCACATGAATGGCAACTAAAGTTCCAGAGAGAGACTTCAGCAGCCAGTGCATCCCCCCTGAGAAGTTTGGGGTCTAAACCTCAAGTTGGGCTCCCCAGCCTATAGCATCAGAGTTGGAAAGGAACTTAGATAACACCCAGGTATGAAAAGCAGCAGGTTTTTTCTCTACCAGGGAGAGATGGCTAGAGATGCAGAGAGTCTCTTAAAGAGCCAATGCACAAAATTTTGTTTGCAGCCACTTACCCTGAGCTCTGGCAGAGGGAAGGCAGAGTGGACTAAAGACACTTGAGAGTTTGGGGCTGGTGGCTCTGGGGAGAGAACTGAAAGAACAGCCACCAGGGTCCCTGTGCTGAGTCATTCCCCAAACTGCAGGAGCCATCTCCCTCAAGCAGAGCACTCCTCTCCAGGTGGCATTGGCCTCAGGGGAAGCAATCATCCTGCCCACAGGAATTTCTCTGCCCCACCCTATGGAGCTTAAGCCAAGCTGCTGATTACAGCTTGATCAGTTTAACAGCTGATTAGTTTAACAACTAAGGTGGAAATTACAATGAAGCTGCCAAAATGGGAAGACAAAGACCTCAAATGAAAGAACAAGAGAATTCTCCAGAAGAAGGAGATGAAATGTAAGCAAGCAATTTATCTTATAGAGAGTTTAGAGTAATGAGTATAAGGATACTGAACAGCATGAAAAAGACAGAAACCATAAAAAAGAACCAGAAAGAAATAAAGAATGAAATAATTAAGGTAAAGAATATACTGGAAGGAATAAACAATAGGTTAGATAAGCAGAGAATCGAATCAGTGATTTGGAAGACGAGGTAGAAAAAAACCACCCAGGCAGAGCAACAAAAAGAAAAAAATTAAATGAAGAACGCTTAAGGAACATTTTAGACAACATAGAGCATGACAACATCCACATCGTGGGAATACCAGAAGGAGAAGAGAGTTAACAAGGGATCTAGAAACTATGTGACGAAATAATGACCAAAAACTTTCCTAATCTGGTGATGGAAAAAGATTAGGAAGACACACAAGTTCAGGAAGCTCAGAGAGTCCCAAACAAGTTGAACCAAAAGAGACCTACATACACTGAGACACATCATAATAAAAATGACAGGCTTAAAGACAAGGAGAAAATGCTAAAAGTCACAAAAGAGAAGCAGGTAGTTACCTACAAGAGAGCACCAATTAGACTGTCATTTGATTACTCAACAGAGACATTTTAGGCCAGAAGGGAGTGGTATGAAGTGTTCAAGGTGATAAAAAGCAAGGACCTACAACCAAGGGCTACTTAACTCACTAGGGCTATCATTTAAAATCAAAGGAAAAATAAGGAGCTGCCTAGACAAGAAAAAGCTTGTCTAGGGGTTTTGTTAGCACCAAACCAGTACTGCAACAGATGTTAAAGGTCTTGCTTTAAGAAAAAGGGAAATTAAAAAATAGAGCAAAACAGTCTAACAATAAAATGGCACTACATACACATCTATCAATAATCACCTTAAATGTAAATGGCTTAAAGCACCAACCAAAAGAATAAGGTAGCTGAATGGATGAGAAAACCAGACTCATATAAATCCTGCCTCCAAGAGACCCATCTCAGATAGAAAGAAACAAACAGACTAAAAGTATAGTGATGGAAAAAAATATTTCATGCAAATGGAAAGAAAAAAATAAGCTGGGTTAGCAGTACTTGTATCTGAAAAAAATAGACTTTAAAACCAAGGCCATAGTAAGAGATAATGAAAGACACTACATAATGATAAAGGGAACTATCCAACAAGGGGATATAACTCTAGTAAATATTTACACAGCCAACATAGGAGCACCTGAATATGTGAAGCAAATCTTGACAGACATCACAGGAAAAATTGACAGAAATACAGGCATAGCTGAAAATTTTAACATGCCATTGAATTCAATAGATAGATCTTCCAGACAGAAAATCAACAAGGAGACAGAGGCCTTAAATGACACATTAGATCAAATGGATTTAATTGGTATCTTCAGAGCATTTCACCCCAGAGCAATAGAATATATACGTACTTTTCAAGTGCACATATTAAGACACAAAACAAGTCTCAATAAATTTAGGAGGATTGAAATCATATCAAGCATCTTCTCAGACCGCGATGCTATGAAACTAGAAATCACAAGAACACTGAAAAATACACAGACTTGGAAGCTGAACAACACATTATTAAACAATAAATGGGTCAACAAAGAGATTAAAGAAGCAATCAAAAAACACCTTGAAACAAATGAAAATGATGGCACAAAAATCCAAAATCTGTGGGATCCTCGAAAAACAATCCTAAGATGAAATTCATAGCATTATAGGCTTATCTCAGGACAAGAAAACGCTCAAGTAAATACTCTAACTTTACACTTAAAGGAACTTAAAAAAGAACAACAAACAAAGCCCAAAGTGAGTAGAAGGAAGAAAATAATAAAGATCACAGCAGAAATAAATGAAATAGAGTCTTAAAAAAAACACAAAACATTAATGAATCCAAGAGTTTGTTCTTTGAAAAGGTAAACAAGATTGACAAACTTTAACCAGACTCAACAAGGAAAAAAAAAGAACCCAAATAGATAAGATCAGAAAGAGAAGAAATAACAACTGATGACAAAGAAATACAAAGGATTGTAAGAAAATATTATGAATGACTATATGCCAACAAACTGGACAGCCCTGACAAGATGGATACATTCCTAGAAACATACAATATTCCAAAACTAAATAAGGAAGAAACAATGAATATGAATAGACAGATTACACCTAGTGAAATTGAAGCTGTAATTTAAAAAACTCCCAACAGACAAAAGCCCTGGACTGGATGGCCTCACAAGTGAATTTTACCAAACATTCTGAGAGAAACTAACACCTCTCTTTCTCAAACTATTTCATTAAATTCAAGAGGAGGGAAGGCTCCCAAACTTATTTTATGAGGCTAGCAGTATCCTAATTCCAAAGCCAGATAAAGACACAACAACAACAACAACAAAAAAAGAAAATTAAAGGCCTATATTCCTGCTGAACATAAATGCTAAAACCCTCAACAATATATTAACAAACTTAATACAGCAATGCATCAAAAAGATCATACACAATAATCAAGTGAGATTTATTCCAGGAATACAAGGTAGGTACAACATTTGCAAATCAATAAATGTGATTCACCACATAAAAAAAGAAAGATAAAAACCACATGATTTTATCCATAGATTCAGAAAAAGTACTTGATAAAATCCAGCACCAATTTACAGCAATTTGCAGATGAAAACTTACAGAAAAATGTGAATAGATAGAACATACCTAAACATAATAAAGGCCATATGTGACAAACCCACTGCCAGCATCCTACTCAATGGGCAAAAACTACAAGTGTTTCCCTTAAGATCAGGAACAAGACTTTTCACCTCTCTTATTCAACATAGTAGTGGGCGTCCTAGCCACAGCAATCAGATAAGAAGAAGAAATAAAAGGCATTCAAATTGGAAAGGAAATAGTAAAACTGTCTTTGTTTGCAGATGACATGATACTGTACATAGAGAACCCCAAAGAGTTCACCAAGAAACTAGAACTGTTAAATGAATTTAGCAAAGTAGCAGGATACAAACTTAATATCCAGATATCAGTTGCATTTTTATATGCCAATAATGAACAAACAGAAAGGGAAATTAAGAAAACAATCCCATTTACAATTACTTCAAAAAGAATAAAATACCAAGGAATAAACCTAACCAAGGATGTAAAAGACTTATATACAGAAAGTTATAAGACACTGAAGAAAGAAATTGAGAAAGATACAAATAAGTGGATGGGAAGAATTTACATAATAAAAATGTCCATACTACTCAAGGCAATCTATAGATTCAATGCAATTCCTGTCAAGATACCAATGACATATTTCATAGAACTAGAACAAATATTTCAAATATTTATATGGAACCACAAAAGGCCCTGAATAGCGACAGTGATCCTGAGAAAGAAAAACAAAATTGGAGGAATCATGCTACCTAATATCAAACTATACTATAAGGCCAAAGTAATAAAAACAGCCTGGTACTGACCTAAAAACAGACAAACAGATGGATGGAACAGAACAGAGAGCCCAGAAATAACCCCACACCTTTATGATGAATTAATATTTGACAGAGGAAGTGAGCACATACAATGAGCTAAAGATAGTTTATTCAATAAATGGTGTTGGGAAAATTAGACAGATATGCACAGAAAAATGACACTAGACCACCTCCTTATACCACACACAAGATGAAATTAAAAATGGATCAAAGACTTAAACGTAGGACCCCAAATGATAAAAATCCTAGAAGAAAACATAAGCAGCAATCGCAGACACTGATTGTAGCAATTTTTTATCAGGCATATCTCTCTAGGCAAGGAAACAAAAGCAAGTAAAGAAAGGGGACTATATTAAACTAAAATTTTTTTGCACAGTAAAGGAAATTATCAAGAAAATAAAAAGACAATGCAGAGAATTGGAGAACATATTTGCCAGCATATCTGATAAGGGATTAAAACCCAAAATTTATAAAGAATTTATAAAACTCAACACCAGAAAACAACACAATTAAAAAATGGGCAAAGGACCTGAACAGACACTTTTTCCAGGAGGACATACAGATGGCCAATAGACATATGAAAAGATGCTCAATATGTCTAATCATCAGGGAAATACAAATTAAAACCACAATGAAATAGTATCTCACAACCGTCAAATGGCTATCATCAATAAATCCAAAAAAACCACAAGTGCTGGAGAGGATGTAGAGAAAGAGGAACCCTTTGCACTGTTGGTGGGAATGCAGACTGGTATAGCCACTGTGGAAAGTGGTATAGAGATATCTCAAAAAATTAAAAATAAATCTGCCTTTTGACCCAGCAGTCCCACTGCTGGGAATATATCTGAAGGAACCAAAATACTAATTTGAAAGAATATAAGCACTCCTGTGTTCATTGCAGTATTATTTACAATCACCATGATATGGAAGCAGCTCAGGTGTCCATCAGTAGATGAGTGGATAAAACAACTATGGGACAATTACATAATAGAATACTACTTGGCTGTAAAAAAGAAGAAAATTTTACCCTTTGCAACAGCATGGATGGATCTAAAGAACATTTTGCTGAGTGAAATAAGCCAGTCAGAGAAAGAAAAATCCCATATGTCTTCACTCATATGTGGAATCTAATGAACAAACTGGACCAACAAAAAAATGGGGACAGACTCATAGATGGAGAGCTGCCACCCACACTCACTCAGACCAGGGATAGAATTGTAACCTAGGTATGGTCCCTGACTGGGAATCAAATGTGCAACTTTTTTTGGTCCAAGGGATGATGCTCCACCAACCAACTGAGCCACCCAACCAGGGCCAATGCTGCAATTGTTTAAGCTTGACAAAAGATTTTATGATGTGGGGCAGATTACAATTATATTGAAATACACTAAGAATATATTCTTCGCATGTTAACAGATGTCATCATGTTGGTAAACATCAAAGATTCATCTCAATCTTTTTTAATTTCTATCTCAAATATTACCTGCCTTTTTGCTTCATTATATACTATTCTCCCTTTGGAGAAGAACAAACCAAAGGCATAGATCGATCTTTTAGAAATCAAGATATTTAATGTTGGTATTTCAGTAGTGATTAAAATATACTTTCAGAATATGTAAAGTACAACTAATACATATATAATTTAGGAAAAATAAAATAGAATCTCATAGCAGGAATATGTTTTTTACATTTTGATGAGTAACTTTCCATTTTTGGAACAAAATGTCTAGTAAATAATATAAAGTAAAATAAAGAGGATTGTCAATGCAAATTTAAAAAAAGAGATGACTTGTGATAAACTACTTACATGCGGAACATTAAACAGTCCTCACAGATGCAGTGACCATATAATTTATCATCCAAATGAGATGCTTCTGAGAGTGAAAGGGTGCACTGATCGTACTTAACACTGGGACAAAAAAATAGGAAAACCAGGATGTGTGGTCATCTTCCTCGTGGGGACACTTAATGACAACAAAACTGCTTTTCGCTTTTTTTTTTATCCTCACCCAAGAATGTCCTTATTGACTTGAGAGAGAAGGGAACAGAAGGACAGAAACATCGACAGGAGAGAGAAACATTGAATGGTTGCCTCTCATACAGGCCCCATCTGAGGACTGTTCTTGTATGCACCCCGACCGGGGATGAGCCCTCGATTTAAATGTGTGATGCAGCCAGGAATCAAATCTGTGACCTTTGGTTTACAGGTCAACACTTCAACCAAATGAGCCACACTGGCCAGGGCTATCTTTTCTTTATTTTATTTTTATTAAATGTCTCTTTTTTATTTAAAAAAAAAGCCAAAACCAAAACAAAATGGCTTGCTCATGTGCTAAACACATGGTAGGCAACTGGTCCTTCTTTTTTAATTAACTGCTTGATTTGTTATAACAAAATTAAACTATTTAATCTGAATGTAAATTATTATTGACAACTATTAGAAGAGAAAGAGAAACTCAGTGGGTAAGCTATCCTGTTTCAAATTATTCTGATCGTTAAAAAATTTTTCTCATGGATTAAAAAATATTAATCAGAAAAATTAATCAGAATTTCTTAGCTTAATATGTATTTCATATTTTTAAGATCACCCACCTTTCAGCATTGACCTGGTTGGCCGGTAGAGTTTCTCCCTAGTCTCAGCCATTATTAACTGTGACCATCACAAATGCTGTGTCAAGATGATTGATTCTGAGGCCACCTTTGAATAACTATTTTCAGCATTTACTTCACTATCATGTATTTTATATTATTTATCCTTCATACAACAGAGAGATTTGTGCCTTGTACTGAGGGAAAATGAAAAGAGTATAGCTACTTTTTTTTTAATGCAGGAGGTATTCCTAATATTCCTGCTGCTCTTGTGACCATGAAGTATATGTTTTACCTTTGGATCTTAATTTTCTAATTTTAAAAAAAAGAGCAGAACTAAATTTAGGTAGAGGGGAAAACTCAGCTTCAGATTGCAAGGCAGCTTTCTCACATTGATTTTGACTACACTTTTCCAAGAATTAAATCCCATTGAAGTGGCTTTCCAAAATATTTTGTGGAAAATAAGAATTGATAGATGGCAACTCCTCATTCATGATCCCCAAACAGGAGACGAATTCATCAGGGAGCAGCGTCTGTTCTGGGATAGTCTCACTGGGTGAAGCATTTTCCAAAAGCATGGTGGTTTCCCCCTCTATCGAGTTTTGCATGTCAGAAGCACTGCATTCTCCTCGATTTAAAATGAGGCTTAATTTTTCGAGAAATAGTGTATTGTGTAGCGAATTCATACTTGAGACAGAAAGAGCAAAATTAGGATATTTTTGAAACCGAGCATTTTTCCCCAGGTCTGAGGAATCAGCAGTTGTTAGTTTGGGAGCTGAGGAAGGTGTTTCATCATTATTGCTGAGATGGTTTTCCTCAGTGAGAAAGTGTGAAGTCTGGGGTTTATATCCAGTGTTGAGATCAGGAATATACACAACTGTATTGGTGAGCAGTGATTCTGGCAAGCAGTCCCTCATCTCCAGGAGTCCTGTCTTCTTTTCCTTCTTGCAGTCCATGGGCTTGTGTTCTTCTGGGAGAAAGATTTCTATCTCTGTAATCACTGGATCGACATACAGAACCTCTTCGCTGGAATTATTATTCATAAATTCACTCTTTTCCTGGAAAGAAAAAATATTGTTTTAGTTTACAAAAAAACATTAAATGTCAGCTGCATAACTGAATAAGGACTGGAATTCTAATTTCCCATAACTTTCCTTTCTCTCTTCTTTTTCTCATATTGTTTATCTTCTCATATGATTTCCTCCTTTGTTTTCCTGCTCAGGTTCAAATCTTTATTAAATTCTCCCATGAGGAGACTAAAGGAAATAAATAATACAAATAATGTATGTCTCAAGCATATCTCTTGAATTAAAAAATTTTAAACAGAAAGAAGCATTTTACATATTAACTTGCATATTATTTCAGGGCCTTTTGAAATTTGGATTTTGAAATATGTTGGACTACTTGTTGATATTATGGAGACTTACTATAAGAAAATGTGTGGTTGTGTAAATGGAAAAGAAAAGGGGAGGGGGAGAATCCTATTTTGCTTCCATTTGAGACTAAGGTTGTATGAAGTGGCTTGAGTTGAGGTTCTGAAGGTTGTTCCCAGTTCAGACATGTCTGTGATGGTCAGGAGGTTGGATGAAGAAGATTTTCATTTGTATAAAAGCCTGATGATTATTCTGGGTAAGAAAAGGTATCAAGGCTTTCCAGGTGATGGCTGGCTCCCACCCAACACAATCATAAAATTACAGCTGTCTGCTGTGGACTGAATGTGTCTCTTCAGAATTCATATGTCAAGTCCTAACCCCCAATATAATGGTATTAGGAAGTGGGGTGTTTGGAGATGGAGTCATCTTTGCATGGAGCCCTCAAAAATGGGCTTGGTTCCTGGGCAGGCAAAGCATGATTCCTCCTTCTGCCATGTGAGGATACGGCAAGAAGGAAGCTGCCTGCAAGAGAGCTCTCACTAGGAACCGAATCTTCTAGCATCTTGATCTTGGACTTCCCAGCCTCCAGGAATGTGAAATACAAATATTTGCTGTTTAAATCACTCAGTCCATGGTATTCTGTTATAGCAGCTTGAGCTAACTAGAACAAAACCTCATTTGAAGGAAACCCTAAGATTAACTTCTAATTTCAAGACTCCAGACTGTGAAGGAAGTTTCGCAAAAAGGAAGACCTTGAATAAAGCAGCATGAACTGGTGTTCAAATTTTCTTCAGGCTCAGCCTCCCTACAGAACTTAGAAGGTTTGGATGGGATGGAGAGACGTGTCTAGTAGCCCCCTCTTCTCCACAGGGACTATGTTCCAACCCCCTCCCCCAGTGGATGCCGGAAACCAAGATAGTACCTAATCCTATACAGTCATGTGCCATGGAGTGTTTCAGTCAGTGAAGGAGCACATATATGGTAGTATCATAAGATTATAATAGAACTGAAAACTTCCTATCACCTAGTGATACCATAGCCATCATGATGCCACAGTGCAATGCATTACTGTTTGCGGTGATGCTGGTGTAAACAAACCTACTGCCAGTGCCAGACATGTAAAAGTATGGCATATACAATTATGTACATAACATGAGGGAGGACCCAAAAAATGGAATTATCTTCTGAAGGGCCGGTCCTTTGTAGTACAGGCTTCCCCCTACTAGGTGAATGTTTTAGGAACCCATCTGTAGCAGTGTACCAGCTGGCACTATGAGAGGCTGTATTCGGTTCCAGTGATTTTTTCTGAAGGCTCTTTCAATGAGTTTGCCCATTTCATGATGGGTGATTTACAAGCTCACTTGTCCACACTGTGTTGAGTGTTGAGCAGTTTTGACTAAAAACAACATGACACCTGTGCCCCACCCTCCCTATTCACCCAGTCTTCCTCCTAGCAATCTTTGTTTTTTGCTTTTGTGCTTTCCCAGGTGAAAAAATACTCAAAGGGAAACTTTTGGCAATACGGAAGAGGTGAAACAAAAAATGGCAGAAGCACTAAAAGGCATCAAAATCAATGAATTTTTTAGAGGGTCTCCATTCACTTCTCAACTAAGCCTCTGGACAAGGACTTGTTCCTTGTCACATTCCATGGATTCATTTCACTCTTTATGGTATAGACCCTCTACAAATTCCTCACCACTGCGAATCCTTGTTTCTCAACATTTTGTCCATACCTCAGCATGCTCATTTCTCTGGCCCTCCTAAATCTGCCTCTTTCTAAGGATCACGTCTATTCTAATCAAAAACCCCTCACTGGCTTCTCATTGTCTTCAGCAGTAGTTTGCAACTCCTTATCAGTGTTCTCAATGTTGTCTTTGTGTGGAATCACTTGGGAAGCCTTGGAAAATGCTGCTGTCTGGGTCTCCCCAGGCCCACCCCCCCCCCCCCCCCCCAAGATCCTGGAATGGGCCTGGGCATCAGGATTCTAATATGCAACAATATTATGTCTAGAGATTTTTCTGAAGTTGGGGAAGGAGTTGACTAAAGGGCTTGCTAAAGCTCCAAACAGGGGTCCTAGACTAAAAATACAGATTTTTCTTAATTTGAGAAGTGTCAGTTAACAGAATGAAGTTCCATAGCATTAAGACCTTTTGTGATCTCTTCCCACTCACTATTCCAGCATTTTTCCAGCTACTCTTCATATAAAGCTCTTCGATAAAGCAATACCCAACATGAGCTTCTCACCTCTTTGCTTTTGCTCATGTTGTCCTTCCTGTTTTGAACGTTCCCTGTTTCTTCAACTTCTATTCATCTTTCAATGTTTCCTCTACATTCCCATCATGTTTGGTCCCATTTCTGTCACTGCACTTACATCACTGCATTGTAGTGCTTGGATAATGTGGCTGTCCCATTGACTGCATTTTGGGCCTCTTGTTAACCAGACCAGAGTGCTGGAAAGTAGGAGGAGCGCACATGGCAGATTCCTTCCGCTCTTTCATAATCATCAGCAGTTCCTCCTTAACTAGCAAAGTCCCATATATTCCCAGGGTCTTCCTGGCTCACCCTTCTCTTTTTTTTTTTGCTGAAGTGGAAACCCGGCCCACCCTTGATGACATCATCTCCACAGTCCCCTCACATTTACTTTCTCGAATTTCATTGGGTCTCAGGAGTGAAGTGGTGAGTCCTCCTTGGGTTCCACCTGCTTCTCTGATCTCATGTAAAACAGAAACCCCTTTGTGTCTTTGAGGCTTAATCAATTGAGCTTTTCTGTCCTCTTCCTTTGGTCCCTTGAAGACATCTACCAATTTCATGGCCGCCAAGTGACCCTGGCACCTAGCCCACAATCTCCCACTTCATGTTTCTCTTTTGAGTAGGATTGTTTCTTTCTTTTACCTCTTTCTTTCTCTAGCTTCTTTCTCCTACCTCTTAAGTACAATTTGAAATATGTATAATTTTGTTTCTATTTATTTTATACAGTTATGCTAATATGCACACACATTTATTTATCAGAATGGGAATTCTATGCTATTAAACTGTACTCTTGGTCACAGCTGCCATTTATCTTTTATTTGACAGTGTTTGGTTACCTGTAGCATTTTCACGACATTACTGTTTTCCATATTAGGAATGTCTTCATGAAGCCATTTTGGTATAAGCAAGAAGATTCTTCTTTTAATTCTGAAAAACAAAAATACCACATTCAAAGAAGCGTTTTACTTTAGAATTGGTGCAGGCAATCATATGAGTGATTAGGAAATCAACTATATAAAGTGGAATGCATAATAAAAATGAAACTTTCTGAAGCAGGAGCTAAGATTTCTATCTCTTACTTCAAATAGTTAAGTGGGAAGTTGACTCAATATCTGCCAGATTTTTCTCTTCTCTCTATTGCTCTGCTTCTGTCTACTGAGCTAGAACATTTCAATCATGCACATTAGATTCAAGATAAGTGAGAGAACTATGCTGAAAGTGAAAAACTATACATATGTTAGATATGGCAAGGCATGATGAGCAGGAGACCTCAGTGTGGAAAAGTTTGGAAAACTTAAGGGATATTTTGTACAATTTTCCAAGGTGATCATACCACAGAAAAATATTAAAGGAGAAAATGTTATATAATAAAATTGTATAATTCCAGCTTCCCCAATTCTGAATTTGTTGTGACTTCAAATAGAGTTTAGATGATAGTGGTGGCTCCAAACACTTTTTATGTGGGTGGAGCGTGGGACAGGGCAGGTTGTCTTCCAGTATTGCGGCACAGTGAGAATGCCAGGTTTTGTTTACGCTATGTGCTTATTCAGGATCACTGAGGTAGGGTGATAGGAAGAAGAGAGAGAAGCTGTGTTTGACCCACTTCTTCCCCAAAGCTACCCCTTGGCACTGTCATTGTGTTGAAAGCACTTTCTGCATTTACAGTAAATATTGATTTGAGCAAAGAGGTTGTACCAGGAACTTAAAAGAGACTAAACTGACCTCTGGCACATTTTTCCAAGTAAACAGTGCATCTGTGAACAGCAGATCAGATGTGTTTATCTGTTTAAGCAGCGTCTCTATGGACTTTTACTAAGTAACAACCAGAACGGCTGAAGTGTACTTTGCTAGCCCAATTTTACCTTGTACTACAGGGCAAATATAATTTTCTTATGTGTATTTATGCAATGTTTTATGATTCAGCTCTTTTCATAAATTAGAAATTACTAATTAACACTCTCTTTCTATACCTAAAATTAGACCAAATTAGTAGGTTCATGCTGTTGTGGAAAAGTTTTTATATAGCTGCTACAGTGAGAATATATATATACATTTACTTTATATATATGTTTTTCTTTTGGTTTCATTATTTAAAATGTTTTCCCTCTGTTTTCCAGTCCTATATAAGAAATAAGGCTTATATAAATAATGTATGGTTATAGTAAATAATAGTATCTTCATATGTATAATAGTTATATTGGAATCATCTCTTGTTCTTTTATATTTTTTTAAAGAATACTTATTTAAATAATTAAATTAGCAAAGAATTGTCCTATTTTCTTATTTGCCATTATCAATAGGAAGTGGATCTTTAATTATTCTTAGTAACAAATTTAATGTTACTTAAATTTTCACACTAACTGAGACTTCTTTGCATAACAAAATAAATATTAATATTTTTACATGTATAAGTTGGAACATCAAAATATTTCAAAGAGCTTTATAATCAAGTGTATTTTAATACAACCTAAAATGAAGTCCCATATTCATTTGCCCACCTATCAAAGGTGTCAGGGATATGTTTACTAGTGTGTAGTTTATATACTTAAGTTCTAAGAAAAAAGTCTACATAAATTTTTAAAATCACTAGTTTATTTAGAATAGCTCATTCTAAATCTTTCTGCCTCATTTTGGTGATGAATTTAAAAGAAACAAAGATTATCTCATGAAGCAAGTGATGGCAAGAAAGAGAAACTATTTCTCAGTGCCAATCAGGCAAAGAACATTTATATGTATTAAAATTAGAAAGTCATTGGATAGAACAGGAGGTTGCCACATAAAACAGTACACTAGAAATAGGTATTCTGGGCTTCTGACCAAGATGGAGGCATAGATAGATATGCTTTGCTTCCTTATACAACCAAAAGAAGGATAGCAAACAATTTAAAAACAAAAACAACCAGAACTTCCAGAAAATCAAACTGTATGAAAGACTGCTAACCAAGGAGTTAAAGAAGAAACATTCATCCAGACTGGTAGAAGGGGTGGAGATGGGAAGCTGGGGCAGCAAGGACGCCTGGCAGGGAAGCAGCTGGCAGACCTGGATGGGCGAGGTGGTGGCTGGCAGACTGGGCTATCCCACATTCATGTGTGATTAAGCCAGGAGGAACAACTGGGGAGTGAGACAGATTGTGCAACCCAGGGTTCCAGTGCAGGGAAAATAAAGCCTCAAAACCTTGGGCTATAAAATCTATAGGGTCTGCGGCAGTGGAAGAGACTCCCATCCTTACAGGAGAGTTCATTGGAGGGGCCCACAAGGTCCTAGCATGTATACAAGTTCACCCACCCAGGAATCAGCCCCTGAAAGGACACAATCTGCTTGTGGGAAGCAAGGGAAGTGACTGAAACTAGGGCAATAGTCAAGCAAGTGCCACTGTACCCTCTCTGACAACTCTGCCACATACAGTGCCACAACACAGCGAAGTGAGTTGTTCCACCTTGGTGAATACCTAAGGCTCTGACCCTTACAACATAACAGGTGTGCTGAGACAAAGAAATATGGCCTAAATGAAAGAACAGATCAAAGCTCTAGAAAAGAACTAAGTGATGAGGAAATAGCCAACCTATTAGATGCAAAGTCCAAAACACTGGCAATCAGTATGCCCACAGAAATTTTGAGTACGGATGCAAAATAGAGGAAGAAGTGAAGGCTATGCAAAGTGAAATAAAGAAAAATATACAGGGAACCAACAGTTACGGGAAGGAAACCAGGATTCAAATCAACAATTTGGAACAGAAGGAAGAAAGAAACATCCAACCAGAACAGAATGAAGAAACATAAATTCAAAAAAAATGAGGAGGGCTTAGGAACCTCTGGAACAACTTTAAACATTCCTATATCTGAATCATAGGGATGCCAGAAGGAGAAGAGGAAGAGCAAAAAATTGAAAACTTATTTGAAAAGATAATGAAGGAGAACTTCTCCAATCTAGCAAGGGAAATAGACTTTCAGGAAGTCCAGGAAGCTCAAAGAGTCCGAAAGAAGTTGAACCCAAGGAAGTACACACCAAGGCACATCATAATTACATTAGCCAAGATTAAAGATAGGGAGAGAATCTTAAAAACACCAAAAGAAAAGAAGACAGTTACCTACAAAAGACTTCCCAGCTGATAAGACTATCAGCTGACTTCTCAAAAGAAACCTTGCAGGCAAGAGAGGGCTGGAAAGAAGTATTTGAAGTCATAAAAAACCATGACCTACAACCTAGGTTTCTCTATCCAGCAAAGCTATCATTTAGTATGGAAGGACAAATAAAGTGCTTCCCAGATAAGGTTAAGTTAAAGGAGTTCATCATCACCAAGCCCTTATTATATAAAATATTAAAGGAACTTATCTAACAAAAAGAAAATCAAAACTATGAACAGTAAAATGACAGTAAACTCACAACTATGAACAACTGAACCTAAAAACAAAAACAAAAACAAACTAAGCAAACAACTAGAACAGCAACAGAATCACAGAAATGGAGATCACATGGAGGGTTATCAATGGGGAGGAGGTATGTAGAGAATGGGGGAAAAGGAACAGGGAATAAGTAGCATAAATGATAGGTAGAAAATAGACAGATGGAGGTTAAGAATAGCATAGGAAATCGAGAAGCCAAAGAACTTATGTGTATGGCCGATGAACATGAACTAAAGGGGGGGAGGAGCATTGCAGGGCAGAGGGAGAGAAAAGAGAAAAAAAATGGGACAACTGTAACAGCAAAATCAATAAAGTATACTTTAAAAAGAAAGAAATATGTATTCACTACATGTAGTAAACTTTAGGAAATCGAAGGCTTTATTTTTCTCAAAGTCTCATTTTCTAAATAACAAGGCATAGATTGTTACTATTTCCATATTGGGGAAAATGATTGAAGGAGGCCAGGAGGAGGGGCCTTGGGGCTGCATGCTAAAACACTAGCGTGACTGATATCAAAGTGATGAATTCAGATGGTGTCCCACTTCTCTCCACACTGACTCATGGGGTGTATTTGGGTAGAATTCAAGGCAGGTTATGACTTAACCACTCTAGAGAATCCAGGCACTGAAGATAAACTTGAGGGCACAGTGAGAAAGCTGTGTAGTGAAAGAGAGTGCATGGGCTATGAGTTCAACCAGGTCTGGACACCTGGATAGTGCTTAGTGACCTTCGGCTGATCATTTAACCTCTGTAAGCTTTATGTAAATTAGACCATAGAGCTTTTCTGGCAGGGTCATTGTGAGGGTTAAATAAATGACATTTGTAAACAGTTTGACATAAGTAGGTATTTTTCCTTTCTCTGAATAAAAATGTCGATGAATATTTTTTGTAAATAATTGACTGCATTTTGGTGGTACAAATACATGGTCAAAAATCAGAAAACAGAAATTCTGCAAAAACCTACCTAGTTCGGAGCGATTTGTTAAATATCACAATCAAAGAAAGAATTGACAACACAACAGCAAAGGAGACCATGCCCGATAAAAGTCCAATGTTCTGTTGCCTGGTGTCTGAGAGGAAAGAAAAATAATTTTAGCTAAGCTTTAGTGACCATGTGATGTCAGAATCATTGTTCTCTCTACTCTGCTCAAAGCAAAGATCATTGATGTCAAAGGAAAAGAGAAAAAGGGAAACAAAGTTAACAAGCTGTAAAGTGACTGCTCTTCCAAACTGCATGACAACACTTTCTGTTTGAGAAAATCAGGTTGCAGGTTGCATGAATCTGATCTCAGTGGGTTTCTAGAAGTGCATCTCTAGCAAAAGTGGTTAGCATTAGACATTTTTCTGAGCTTGTGCATGCATATTTTATATAAAAAGGTTTAGTGATGAACCTCATTTGGTTTTTCTGACACAAGTGCAAATTCTAATTGCTTGTAACAGAGCAGGCCACAACCATGACTGAGGTTTTTAGTTGTTTTTTTTTAATCTTTGGTGTGAGACAGAAGTTATATACAACTTGGTACCATTCTCCAAAATTTATTGTTCATGAATTTTTTCCACTGAGAAAGGAGATTCACTCTATTTAGAATATATGTTAGATGTTACAAACTTTTTTTATTGTTACATATCTTGCACTCACATTTTATTTGGAAAACGATGCATTGCAGGGGGAGGGCATGGGGGGATGTGGAAGAGGATACAGGGCAGATTAATGGAAAAATACAATAAAAATAATGTAAAAAACAACAAATAGAACACTGTCTAAAAAATGCTAACAATCTTTGTTTACATTTTGAAGTTGAATTAATCCCCTGAAATTGTTAAATTATGAATATAATATATTCAACATGTGTTACCTCCAGGATCGTCATATTTTCTGTCTAGTATACATGTAAAACCCTGTTTTCTTTTTAAAAACATTTTATTTATTTATTTTTAGAGAGAGAGGAAGGGAGGGAGAAAGAGAAGGAGAGAAACACCTCTGTGTGGTTGCCTCTCACGTGGCCCCCACTGGGGACCTGGCCTTTAATCCAGGCATGTGCCCTGACTGGGAATCAAACTGCCAACCCTTTGCTTCATAGGCCCATGCTCAATCCACTGAGCTACACCAGCCAGGGCTATCCTGTTTTCTATTTTCAAATATAGACTGTAATTGAGAAATGATTGATCACACTGGAGTTTGTTCTGAGTGTGCTGGCTATTAACATCCATTCTATTCCCCCTCTTCCTCCCTTTGGCAAATGTTTATCATATACTTGTCATGTGGCAGACACTGTATTAGCCCTTCCCTAGTTATTTCCAAGCTGCACCTGCAATACATTTGGGGTCTCCAAATTGTCCAGTCCCTCTCCAAAAGCCAGTTGGTAGTCAGGGGCTTAGATTACTCCAAAGTCCCAGTGGATATGAAATTAGTGTTTTCCTAGGACTAATGAATGAATTACTAAAGATTTCATGCAACTAATGGAAGGTACTGACTGCCACATACATGTGGGCACTAGCACGTGGAAGAGGACAGAGAATCCCCTGTTAACAGAGCACCGGGCAAAGGGGACCAAGGATAGAGCAGTGACCTGAGAGACCTGGGTTGGAAATGGACTCAGCCACTTACCAGCTCTGTAACCTCAGGGCACAATTATAAACTTGCTGAAGCTCAAGTTTCCTCTTCTGTGAAATAGAGATAATAACACCTATGTAACAGAGCTGCCTTGAGTTCCTAGCCTCCACAATTCCCACAGAAATATGAAGGTGCAGGCCTATGTAGGCATCTGTAATTAGGGGTCTGTACTAAACCTAAGCACTTGCTTGTAATTTATTCACGTGTATAGATTCAGAGTGCTCATACCTTCTTTTTTATGACATTTACTACTACTTGACCTTATTCTTCTTGTTTTAATCATTGTTTTCTCACCTCCCCCCCATCTATTAGCCCCATGAAGACAGGGGCTTTGTTCATTTTTCTCACTGCCAATTCCCATGCACCCAGAACAGTGCCTAGCACATAGTAGTTGCTTAATGAATATTTGTTAAATAAATAAGCAAAAGTCCAAAGAATGGCCATATAACCTGCAAAAATTCTTAGGTTATTCCTGCCAGATTTCTATGCAAGGAGGTAAGTGATCTACAAATGGCCAGTAGTGAAATAGTCATGCGTAAAATTTTTTAATTTGAAACTTCTGTTTAGAGTTGTATTTGCCATTATACAACCTGATCTAATATCCTTTTATGCCTAAAATATTTAAGTATATTTATCAATGGAAGATTGAGTCATACTAACACATAAAATAGGATCTCGATTACATGAGAGAAAGTGCAGAGACTTCAGAATTTGAAAAACAGGATTCGAATTTTAGTCTGTCACTTAGGATGAACTTGGACAAATTCCTTAACCCCTCTGAACGTCAGGTTTCCCATCTATAAATAGACACATAACACTTTTCTCACCAAGTTGTTCTGAAGATAGAAACAAGTTGATGTATCTCACCCTGGCTGGTAGCTTAGTTGGTTAGAGCATTGTCTTGATACACCAAGGTTGCAGGTTTGATCCCTGGTCAGAGCACATATAAGAATCAACCAATAAATGCATAAATAAGTGAAACAAGAAATTGATCTCTCTCCCTTTCTCTAAATCAATAAATAATTTTTTAAAAAAGAAAAATGATATATATAAAACTGCTGGTATATGGTAGACACTGAAATAGTAGAATTTTTTTAGAAAGAAGTTTTGGGGTCTTGCGTCCCAGCACTAACTGAAATGAAAATGTATCCGACCCAGAGCGAAAGCTGGCAAAATCCATCTACACCACTCCTTAAATTCAATTTTAAGCAGATCTTTGTTGATTATTTTCCTATAGAAAGCATATGGCAAATCTTCTTATCAAGAAATTTATACCTGACACAGGATTTTTCAGTATGGAGAGTTCAAATAAATGACTAGTAAAGACTACTAGAAAATCTCCTAACAAAAGTTGTATTTTCTTACCAGAAGTAAGTTGTCCTTTAAAGATGGAAGCAATGAGAAGCCCAGAATTCCGAGTATCATGTTGGAATGATTTCAGCATGACCAAGGGAACTTAAATAAAAAGAAAATAGCTTCAGCTTCTTATATTTTGCACTCAGGTTACCCAATTTCCTAAGAGAGTTTCTTTACTTATTTAGAGATGATTAAAGTAAACCAGTAACTTTAATAGGCTTGAAAGATGGAATAAAAAGCAAAGGCCTTCGATTATGTGTCTTTTCTTCTTTTTATCTAATTGGGTAAACTCCAAGAGAGAACACACTGGGGAAAAAAGACAATAAAAACTACTAAGGGTTTATGAAACTTCAAGGTGTGCCCACTAATTTCATGAGTCTTCTAGGCAACAAATACCAAAGAGCTTTATTTCATTCACTGATCCAGACAAAATGCACAATAATTGACCTCTACTTGATTCCTCCCAATAAATGATACAATATAGTTTAGGTTTTTTTAGGAGCCTCCAGCAGTGTCACTTGCTTTGCACAGTCTTTGAGATGCTATTAGTGACCCGCACCTTGACACCACGTAAGAAGCGCAATTTTGGTTAAGCAGACATTCTGAGGTTGTAACATGGGTAGAATGCCATTAATGACTTCCCCCTGCTCCTGTCCTGCTGACAGGGATGCTGGCCAGCCCGGTCTAGTCACAAGGTTGTCAGGACACGCTAATGAAAGCTTCTAACCAGGAAGGGGTAAGCAGCCTTGGCTGCCAACTCACTTTTAGTCTGGACTCAAAAGAGTCCTGGAACTTCCTTACCCCTCTCTTCCCTCCTGATAATTAAAAGCTGCCAGGGGTGACTTCAAGGGCACGATTCTCCCAGCTGATAAAAGACATTCCTGAAAATGGTTCTAAGCTCTGGATCCCCAAGAGTGCTTCAAGCCCTATTATTCAGTCATTCTGATTTCAGTGTTCAAATTCTTCCTTTAAAAAAATTACTTTGGGGGCCAGGAGGAAATTACAACTTGAGGTGTCCTTAGCTGCCATTGAGATAGCACTCATTTGTATAACGAGCTACGTAGCTCAGACAACTGTCTTTGAGAAAAATACAGAGTTTCAATGAAAAGTTCCTCTGGGTCTTTGGAAATTTTTGAAAAAGGCTGATCTGGGTGCCAAAACAAGCTCAAATGAAGAGTAGTTTTGTAAGAACAATGGGTAGGGAATTTTAGAAGATGAAAACATCAGAAAAGCCGAAAGTTCTTTCCTATGCTTTTATGCTGGCTTCTCCACAGCAAGAGGAAAATGTTTCACTGTGAATTGTGACAAATCAGAAATCCCTTTTGGCTTCTCCGTGCTTCACTGGCTTTTGTTTCAAGTATCTGGTTCCATCGTATTCTGAGGGTACAAGGTTATGACCCATGGCCAACAGCCAGGCTTATTCATCTAAATTCTATTTTATAAGCTCATGTTCATTCTCAGGGAACCCACACAAGAGTCTGCACCTACATTAGTTTCAAATTTTAAGAGAAATATAACATTAAAATGTGACAAAACTTTTTCTTTAATTTGGCAAAACCATGGGT
Organism: Artibeus jamaicensis; assembly: GCF_021234435.1. Taxonomy (NCBI): domain Eukaryota; kingdom Metazoa; phylum Chordata; class Mammalia; order Chiroptera; family Phyllostomidae; genus Artibeus; species Artibeus jamaicensis. The sequence goes on along the minus strand of NW_026522025.1, from coordinate 15,793,547 downwards.
TTATAGCATATGTTGCTCATTTATTTTTTTCACTTCCATTATTTTAAAATTAGCATTTTAATTTAAGAATATATATTACTGTTGGCTTTTAATACAAATTAATGTAATTCTTTTGTATAAAATACAGATGGTTATTCAGGAATGAAACTTTAGTTATTAATTTGCATTATGTAAAAGTAATTTTTATACCTGACTAGGGCTTTATTAGCCCTAGTAGAGAATAAGTATGATCTTCCTTTAAGCTCTTCTGTTATCATAGTTTCAAATCAACCAGGTGTGTTAATTTAATTAGATTAAAGTCATTTAAAAGAGAAGCCTAATTGTCAGAGAGTGATTTCACAAAGAATTAGATATCTGAAGTAAAACAATTTATGAACAAGATTGTTATGGAAGAAATCAGGACAATAGCAAAATTCCTGAGTGTAGGACTGATATGAAACCATATAGATGATATTTCTCATAGCATACCGCCACCAAGTGGTTAAGTCACTTCTTCTTAAACCATACTTAACATTTTTCTTTATAAAAGCAGTAACTATAATAAAAGAATTTTAACAGGAAAAATAAAAGCAATAGGAAAAGAACCATCTCTAATGCCATCCCCATAATCTACCTGCCATTGGTAATTTATGGTATTTTGATGTATTTTCAGGTGCAAAAGCATTCACAAACACAGAATGATGTACCACATAACTTTTATGACTGAAAAATTGTAATAGCTGTAATCACCAGCGTGTTGTCTAATGTGCTAAAAAAAATCTCCTGGTATATTTATTATTTATTTAATGTCTGTAGTGTTATAGTCGTAATGAGAATTCCATCCCTGGAGCAGAATATTAAATTATGCCCATTACACTTATAGCACATATTTGAGTATACTTAGAAAGCCCAAATCATCTCTACTTAGGTAAAAACTTTTATACACCTTATACAAACTGACGTTGTTTGTTAGAGTTAGTCTCATAGAAGACAGTGTTTTCATAGGGAATTTAGAGTGGTTTGAAGCAAAAAATGTAGTATCTTATACTTGCCCCGATCTAGAAGCATAGCATATATTCCATCTGTTTCTTAGGGATGATGTCAAATCAATCTCCTCAGCCCTTCCCTTTATGTCCATCATGGGGCAAAGTATGCTTTGTTCTCTCTAAGTGACCATTTATTGAGTACTAATTATGTTGCAGGTAATGGACTAGACTTTACATACTTACTCTTATTTAATCCTCACAACAACTTAAACAGAGAGTTAATCCTATTGTCTCTATTTTATGGATGAGGAAACAAAGATGTAAAAAGGATAAATGACTTGCCCAAAGTCACATAGGTGGAAATCACAGAGTAAAAATTTCCATCCAGTTCTCAAAACACATAGTTTTGTTGGTCACTGGCCCCATTAATTAACAACCTGACTTCTGCAGCAGGATGGCTCCGTATGCGGAAGCTTGGTCAGCCCTACAAGCGGCGTCTCCCACGCTGAGACGGCCAGAGCTCCTGTGGGCGCTGGTCAGTGTGCTGGAGCTGCCTGGCCTTGCTGGGCCCTGAACACTAGCACAGTGGGTTATGATTGGGCTAATCCATTAGCACTGATTCCTAGCATCTTCCAGCCTAGAGTTATTTTCTACTGAAAACTGTTTTCCTTGATCATACAAGCAATACGTATTACTTGTAGGCTGCTTAAAAGGTATAAGAGCATGGAAAAGAAAATACAATTGTACGTTCGTTCACAAACTGGAAACAAGTATTTTTATATTTATTAACAATGTTTTGTGTATATCTGTACCCTAATGGAGCTCATGCTCTTTACTAAATGCTGATCTATTTTTCTTTTTCATTAAATATTATATCATGAATATTTCTTCATTTTGTTAAAAATTGCTCATACTAGTGACAGTTTAATATTTCACCATGTTTGTACTGTAGTTGTTTAGTCATTCCCCTGTGGAGAAAGGTACAGCTTGACAGTTTCAGACACCAGCGTTAGACTCGGACAAAACTATAGTTCAAGTCCTGGCTCCACTACTTGAACTTGCATGGCCTTGGGCAAGTTGCTTACCCTCTCTGTGACTCAGTTTCTTCATTTGTAAAATTGGGTAATAATAGCACTTCACTCATGAGGTTTGCTGAGATAGTTTATATAAATCGCTTAGTACCATGCCTTACACAAATTAAAAGCTTAGTAAGTGTTAGCTATTGCTGTTATTGGACTTTCAGATCACATTCCAAATTCTTACTATTATTACTAGCTTTTAGATAATTATTATTGTACATGAAACTTCTTTCCACATCTCTGTTTATTGCCTAAGACTAGAGTCTGATAAGTGGAATTACTGGGCCAAAATGTGTGGACATTTCTAAGGCTCCTTTACTTGCTTTTTCCTTTGCCAGTCTTGCTGTCAAAGACACACTAACCATGTCTGCGTCATAGTGGCTTTGACCAGAGCTGACACAAGGGAACTCCCAGACCTTTCTTTCAGAAGGTTCTAGATATTCAAGAAAGAAGAGTCATATTAAAAAAAAAAAAAAGGTGTGCTTTTCAAACTATTTGATCTTTTCCAATCCTATTTTTCTTTCTGTGTGTGCATGTGTGTGTGTGTGTGTGGTTGCCTCTCTTACACCCCCTACTGGGGACCTGGCCCTCAACCCAGGCATGTGCCCTGACTGAGAATTAAACTGGTGACCCTTTGGTTCACAGGCCACCACTCAGTCCACTGAGCTAGCTACTCCAGGCAGGTCTATGTCCTGCCTTTTAAAAAATTAACATATTACATATACTTTACTTTGTCAGTAATTTTTTAAAAAATATATTTTATTATGCTTTATAGTTGTTCCATTTCCCCCTTTTATTCCCCTTCACCCTGCATACCCAATCCCACCCACATTTCTCCTGTCCCCTTAGTTCAAGTCCATGGGGCATATGTATATGTTCTTTGGCTTCTCCATTACCTATACTATTCTTAACCTCCACCTGTCTATTTTGTTCCTATCATTTATGCTTCTTATTCCCTGTACCTTTTCCTCCCATTCTTCCCCCACCCCATCCCTCCTGATAACCCCCCATGTGATCTCCATTTCTGTGATTCTGTTGCTGTTCTAGTTGTTTGCTTAGTTTGTTTTTGTCTTTTTAGGTTTGGTTGTTTGTAGTTGTGAGTTTGTTGTCATTTTACTGCTCATATTGTTGATCTTCTTTTTCTTAGATAAGTCCCTTTAACATTTCAAATAATAAGGGCTTGGAGATGATGATCTCCTTGAATTTGACCTTATCTGAGAAGCACTTTATCTGCCCTTCCATTCTAAATGAAAGCTTTGCTGGATAGAGCAATCTTGGATGTAGGTCCTTGCCTTTCATGACTTAGAATACTTCTTTCCAGCCCCTTCTTGCCTGCAAGGTTTCTTTTGAGAAATCAGCTAACAGTCCTATGGGAATTCCTTTGTAGGTAACTGTCTCCTTTTCTCTTGGTGCTTTTAAGATTCTCTCTTTCATTTTAATCTTGGCTAATGTAATTAAGATGTGCCTTCATGTGTTCCTCCTTGGGTCTAATGTCTTTGGGACTCTCTGAGCTTCTTGGACTTCCTGGAAGTCTATTTCCCTTGTCAGATTGGGGAAGTTCTCCTTCATTATTTGTCCAAATAAATTTTTGATTTCTTGCTTTTCCTCTTCTCCTTCTAGCATCCTTATGATTCAGATGTTGGAATGTTTGAAGATGTCCTGGAACTTCTCAAACTTCTCCTCAATTTTTTGGATTCTTGTTTCTTCATTCTGTTCTGGTTGAATGTTTCTTTCTTTCTTATGCTGCGAACCATTGATTCCCAGTTTCCTTCCCACCACTTGTTGGTTCCCTGTATGTTTTGCTTTATTTCACTTTGTGTAGCCTTCATTTGTTCCTTCATGTTGCAACCAAGCTCAATCAGTTCTGTGAGCATCCTGATTACAAGTGTTTTGAACTGTGCATCTGATAGGGTGGCTATCTCTTTGTCACTTAGTTGTATTTTTTCTGGAGCTTTGATCTGTTCTTTCATTTGGGCCATTTTTTTCTCTCGGTGTGCTATTACATATATCCCAACCCTATTTTTCTTAAAACATAAATATCTCCTTTTTGTTTCTTTCTAATCTCCTTCTTCTGATAAGCTCAGCTGCTTAAGTGTTATCTCCCCAGTCCAGTTTAGTTCTATGGTTGGAATTCAACATTATTGGACCAAGCTTAAAAATTTCACTTGTGTTCATACCAGCAGCAAAGCAAAAGGCAATGGCCAGACATATGAAACAGCACCAGATGCCTGGGGCAAAGAAAAGGACCTGTCAGAACTAACTCATTACCACACCTTGAAAAGCAAGACTAACAATGAATCATTTCATGGGTTACAGTGTCATCCTTGAATATTAAGGATAAGAGGGTATGCCTAAACATATTCAAGGGATTATCTGTATGCCTAATTCCTAAGCTATATGTACTTGGTAAAAAGAGGGAGAAGAAAGTAAGGATTATAGGTATGGCAATCATATGGTTAAAGGAAAAAAGTAAGAAGAAGAAAAGGTAAAAAAGCAACAGCCACCCAGGAAATTTTCCAAAGTGACATAGACCATACAGAGGTGAGGGTCAGATGCCAAAGTGTAGCAAAACTTTATATGCAGGAATGAGCACCTTCCAAGTTTTACCTGGTGGTTTAAGATTCTTCAAAAGTGCAGCTTTGCTCTCAAGCATAGCATCTACTAATTGTTTTTTTGATCTTAGAGAAAGAGAAAGGGAGAGAGAGAGAAGCATCAGTTTGCTGTTTCACTTATTTATGCATTTGTTGGTTGATTCTTATATGTGTCCTGACAGGGAATCAAACCTGCAACATTGGCATGTGGGGAAAATGTTCTAACCAACCGAGCTACCTGGCCAAGGCATGTACCTGTGCTGGAGCCTGAAGAGTCTAGTTTACATTTGCCATGTTTTTCGTTGTCCAGCAACATGACATTCTTTTCTGTGGGCATCCTAAAATATGTAAGAGGCCAGAAGGGCTTCCCACTGTGGATACCTCTGTGGTGTAAAGGCTCCCTCTCCCTGTAGCCATTAAGTAACTACAAGCAGATGACCTGAGCCCAGATCATCGCATGCCCTCCTCCCACCACTTGCACAGGATACACTGCTCCAGCAAATCACTAAAAGATCAATATGAATGCAGCAGCTACATCCAGAGCCTGCTAACTGTGGAACTCTGTTAGAACAGGGGTATCCATGGCACAGGGCAGGCAGTGACACTGGCCACAGTGCCAACTATAGGTTCTCACCAGATTCTTCCTAGGCTGCAATTTCGGCTGTGGTTCTGGCTTCTAATGTCCTTTGGATCCTGTTTGTGACCATTTTGACAGCCTTTCTCCTGATTTCTGCCTATCTCCCCAATAATTCTCTTCTTGCTTAAGAAAACCAGATTTGATTTCTCTTGCTTGCACCACATCACAATGAGTAGTAGAAACTGCAATAATAGATAGTGGGTGGATGAGTGAGAAGATGTGGCTGAACAAATAATGATCACCCAAAGAGGTCCATGTCCTAATTTCCAGGACCTTTCAAGAGATTACCTTACATGGTAAAAGGAATTTGAGATGGGGAGATTATTTTAGATTATAGGGCTGCGTACAGTGAAATCACAAGGTCCTTATTGAAAGAAGGAAGGAGAGTCAGAGAAAGAGATTGAAGATGCTGTGCATCTGTCTTTAAGATGGCACCACAAGCCAAGAAATGGAGGCAGCCTCTAGAAACTGGGGAAGGCAATGAAACCGATTCTCTCTTAGAGCCTCCAAAAGTTACACAGCCTGCTAATACCTTGTTTATAGCCCAACGATACCGATTTTGGATTTCTCACCTCCAGAATGATGAGATCATAAATTTGTACTGTTTTGAAGCTACTAAGTTTGTAATAGCTTGTTATGCCAGCAACAGGATGCTAATGTAGGAGATTATTACTTCCTCATGGAAAAGCATAATCTTTAGTCTCTATCAATGGATTGCAAACTTCTGAGAGACTGTGAAGTTCTTTTGAGTTTTCCTTTAATTCTACAGAACTCTGGCGGTTTGTTAGAGGCAGGACCCCCCAAAAGAAGAAATAGGTGCAGAGGAAGAGTCTAAAATGATTAGTATGTTGAGGGACATTGTGTATCTATTTTACCCAGTTTAGTAACCATAAGTCTACAGGTTTATAAACCATTTCGATATTAATTAAAAAGAAATTCCTAATTACAAACAGCAGAATTTTTGAAAAGTACATTCTGTGTGCTACCCTCTAAATTTATTATATTTAATATCACCTATACTTAGTTGCATTGATATAACTTTTTTCTTTTAGTCACTAAAAGCCCTAAAAATGAATAAGAATCTTTATAGGCTCATTGTTAATGCAACAACCAGCAGTTTTGTGAGAACAAAATACAGTGTGGTTTAATATCTTGCTCATACTTGCCTTCCTTTGGAGAACTGTCAAAAAGAAGAAGATGAAGAAGACGATGATTTCTCTGGGAAACTTCTCTACTGCAAGTAGCAACTCAAGCAAGTTAATTAGTCATTATGAAATATGACTGCCCTTCCCTCAGGCCTCTGACTTGTCATTAAAGAGATTACAGAGCCCGCGCCTTTTCTTCTTCACAAAGGGACCTGTATTACAGTGCAGAACTGACAACACTCCTGCCTGGAAGTCTGCCTTTCACCTGTTTTTCACCTTGGTAGTGGTGACTCTAAGGAATTGACTTTCACATTTGCAACATTGGTTTTCTATGCTGACAAATTATCTTTCCCTCTTGGGGGCTCTTTCTGTACTGCTTAAAGACCCCAGAAATTTTTATTTAGTGGTCTAGAAGCTCCAACTTCAGCAGCCATTAGTGGTTCTTAGAGCCTCAGTTGAAACCTCCACCCAGAGGCAGGGCAGGGTCCAGTCAGAGGAGTACTGTGCAGTGTGATGGTTCATTGGGACAATGGTCTCCCATCCCATGCGTCTAGGGTCTCCCAGGCATCCGAAGTGGGTTGGGATGGTGAGTGATTCAGGGAGCAGTGGGCAGGAGGAAGATCAATCAGAGAGGTGACCAGATAGTACAAGAGATAATAGCCTGAGGTTCTCACATGCCAACCCCTCTCTGGCCCCTCCCCTCAAAACCACTAATAATACTGATTCTTCCAATCCAAGAACATGGAATATCTTTTCATTTATTTGTATCTTCTTCAATTTCTTTCATCAATGTCTTACAGTTTTCAGTGGACAGATCTTTCACCTTGGTTAAATTAATCTTAAGTATTTTATTGTTTTTGGTGCTATTATAAATGACATTGTTTTCTTAATTTCTCTTTCTGATAGTTTCTTGTCAGTATATAGAAGTGCAACTTATTTTTGTATACAGATTTTTTATCTTGAAACTTTACTGAATTTGTTTTTTTTTAATTTGTTTATTAGTTCTAATAGTTTTTTCTTGTGGAGACTTTAGGGTTTTTTTGTATATAAGACTATGTCATTAGCAAAAAACAGAGTTTTATTTTTTTAATCAATTTACATATTTTAAATTTCTTTTTCTTGCCTAACTGCTCTGGCTTGGACTTACAGTGCTGTATTAGTAGAAGTGGTGAGAGTGGTCATCCTTGTCTTGTGCCTGATCTTCAAGAGGAATCTTTTAGTGTTTTATAATTATGTTGTAAATGGCCTTTATTATGTCGAGGTGCATTCTTTCTACACCTAATTTGTTGAGTACTTTTACCATGGAGAATGTTGAATTTTGTCAAAGGCTTTTCTGCATCTATTGACATATCATATCACTTTTATCCTTTGTTTTGTTAATGTGGTGTATCATATTTATTGATTTGCATACGTTGAACCATTCTCACATCCCAGGGATAAACAAACCCTATTTGGTCGTGGTGTATGGTCTTTTTAATGTGCTCTTTAATTCTGTTCAGTTCTTTCTGCATATCCTGCCCACTCCCAAGATTATTGTTCATGACACTTGTCCCTCTTAAAAGGTATGTCTAACCTTTTGATACAGTGGTTCTTATACTTTATTGCAGAAGTATCACTTGGCTAGAGGCTGAGCAATCTGATTTTAAACTAATTTCCAAGCATTTATAATGCATGTGGTCCACACGTCCCACTCTGGGAAGCACTGCTTTCTGGACACTTGAGTGAACAGGACCAGCTGGAAAAACACATGAATTGCCCTGGGGTGCCCTGTGGAGTGTATGTGTGTTTGAGAATTTTCATAATAGTTTATTTGAGCCAACCTGACAACATATACCAAGAGCCAGATCTCAAATGCTCCTGAGAATCAGAGCCTTACAAGTTTCTTATGCATTTAAAATTAAGAAAGGAGTGTGCATGCAGGTGGGAGAAAGCAAGTCAGGGACTGGATTACAGGGTAGGTAACAAGATTACCTGATCTCTGGAGGGTCGATACCCACTTCAAGGGGTATTACATCTGATATTTCAAAGGTATGTTAACCTGAATGCACAAGAACAATAAACAGGGCTGGCGTAAAACCTTTCACTTATGAAGTTATAGGCCTGGGGAAAACACATTGTTTTGAGATGAATGAATTCAGCTATACACACATAACAGTTTCAGAGAACAAAACAGGAAATTCCTGCATAGAGGGACATTACTGTCTGGGCTGTGTTTCTTCATGAATAAATAAACCTTTATCACTGGGAAAGTTTTGCTGCTCAAAAAAACCCATATCAAACAAGTTGGTTAACTAGAAGTATTACAGGAATTATTTTTTCAATTGTGAAATAATTCAAACTTCTGTTATGAGGTTTTATTCTTACTGCTTTTATTTATATCTTTATTATAGTGCTATCTAATTTATTTATTACACTTTTTTATTGTCTGTCTTCTCTAGAATTAAGGGATTATTGTCTCTGCTTACTGAAGTTCCAAGTTCCTGGTGCTTGGAAAAGTCTAAATGAACATGAATGACTAAATAAATATCTTTCCATGTATACTTTTTAAAAAAGCAGCCGGTATTACAGATTTACTAATGAGCGATTTGACAACTTGCATCAAGCATCTTAAAGTTTGCTTAACTCTTGAGCCAAAGACATCTAAAGACAAAAGGAGAGTTTATACACAAAGCTATTCAAAGAAATTTATTGATAAGGAATAAAATGCAGTAGCCTAGATACTGTTAAAATAGGGAAATGGTTAAATAAATTATTGTATATCCATACATTGGAATGCAGTGCAGACATTAAATAGTTTTTTTAAAATTTAACAAGGTAGATTAGGTATGAAAACCAGGATTTTAACTAAACAGTGTGTATATGACAGCATTTATCATTAACAAATATACACATAGGAAAAATTAATGTTAGATCCATTTAATTGTAAACAACAGCGATTTCTAGGTTGTATTTTATAATATACTTGCCTGTTTTTACAAATAGAAAATAAGATACATTTTCAAAAAGATTTAATCTTATCACTTTCCCTAACACTTTCACTGTTTTTCCTTGAATGTGTCTTAGAAAGGAATTTGTACCAAAAGAAGTTCATTTCCTCTTAGCCAACATGTTAAACTTGTATAGACGCAAGGTTTAAGGGATGTTTAATTTTAACTGGCATTTTTTGCCTTGGGTGATTGTTTTTCCTCAGGAAACCAATACTTGAAATTTAGGCTTGTTACAAGGTAGCTGTGATGTTCCTATTCCTGCAATGTAAGGTTTAAGACCTTTACTTTTAAAGCAAATTTATGGTCTTATGCTTAACTTATAGAATACTCTAGTAAACTGTTCCTGCACTTTGATGTAATTGGTTAAAGAAATTGATGAGATTGCTGAGGGCTATAGGTAAGAAACCCTGAGTTCTGGTTTAGGTGCTATTACTCACTAGCAATGTGCGATTTAGAAAATCACGCCTCACTTTTCTCATTTGTAAAATGGTGCCAATTATACTACCAAATATGGCTGATGTTAAAGTCAAACAAGATTATACAGAGTAGCACTTTGTAAGTGGCGAGTAAATGTTAGTTATTAATTTGGACAATCTTGTAAGACAGTTCTGCATTCTTATATTTTTTTAAAGATTGTGTTTATTTATTTTTAGAGAGAGGGAAAGGGAGGAAAGAGGGAGAGAAATATCAATCAGTTGCCTCTCACATGCCCCCAACTGTGGACATGGCCTGCAACCCAGGCGTGTGCCCTGACCGGTAATTGAACCGATAACCTTTCAGTTCTCAGGCTGGTGGGCAATCCACTGAGCCACACCAGCCAGGGGTCTGCATTTCTTTTAAAAATAATTCAGCTATCAACTAAGTTATTATAAATGGCATCTAAAGTCCTAAGAATTTTAACAATATCAATTTTAGAGAATATTCTCAATTAAAAACTAACTTTTACAAAAGACTTGGTATTGCAAATGATTCACTTAATAATGTGTTTCTACATCAAAATTATAACTAAACTACAGAACAACCATCATTCAGAACTGCCTGAAATCTGGCTGAATGGAAGTCCTACAACTAGGGATTTAAAAAAATAAGCCATAACAAGACTGGTAGGAGGGACAGGGACATGGAATGGGCTTTTTCCATACCCACGTGTGTTGGATAAAAATTAGGAGGGGCATCTCAGGGGCAGAGGTACCCCCTGAGGAGTGAGGGCTCCCGGCCTCATACCAAGCCCCTCTTTTCACGGTTCCAGTGCCAGGAAGAGAAGTCTCTATAACTTCCTGCTGTAAAAACTAGTGGCGATCGAAATTGAGGGAAATGAAGGGCTTTTAAAGTCTCGGGCAGTTCCCCATAAAGGGTCTGCCCACTAACATACTTGGACTCACTCCCTCTCAACTCCAGAGTCAGGGCAGCAGCTTGAAAGGCACCTGAGACATATGAGGAAGAACTGAATTGTCTGGCATCAGGATGAAAAATTAGGGTGGGGGGCAGCTTTCTTCCAGATAGAAGTGCTGGCAGAGACCACTGTTCTTTTGAGGATTTGCTCCTCTGACAGAGCTGGCAGGAGGGTGCCATCTCCGAAACTCCATTAACCTGGCTCACAATGTTTCCCTGCCCTGTTAATTTCCTGAGGCCTAGCCCCACCCAACTTGCAGAACCACTCAAGCTGTTTCCAGTGGCTTTTTCATACAAATGGTCTAAGCTCATGCTTCAGATTTTCCAAAAATGTGTCAAACAAACATGCCCTTAGCATGCCCCAAACCCCTTGCTCAGTGGCCCCAGACCCAGCACTAGCAGCAGTCAGTTATGGTTCACAGCTTGACCTGGCCTGGGCACCTCTAAGCCAAGCACAAATAGCCATCTGCAGATCACTTTGTAGCTGATGCTGGGTGGCTCTGGGCAGAACACAGGCAGCAGCTGACTTTCACCTGCTCCTCCTGGGAGGCCCCCAGAGCTAGCACACCCAATAGACTACATCAAGGAACCACCCAGCCAACTCCACAAGCAACATGGGCCCCTGAGCAGATTACCCTCTATAAGGTGGTCACAGCCAGTCCTTGCAGGTAATTAACCTGGGTAAATTCCTTCTAATGACATGCCAACAGCAATCAAGGCTCAACTATAAGAGGAGAGCTGTACTCAGCCCACATGGGAGGCACAGCTTGAGGTGCCATGCTTGACTGATAAGGGAAGCAGATCAATTGGACCCTATATGACACCTACTACATTAGGCCACACTGCCAAGACTCAGAGTCAAAGCAGCTCTACCTAATACATAGAAACAAAGATGGGGAGGATGGCAAAATGACAAGAAAAAGAAACTTCCCAAATGAAAGAACAGATCAAAACTCCAAAAAAAAATAACTAAATAAAAAGAAGACTAGATGTCTCCTAGATGCAGGTTCAAAACACTGGTTATAAGGATGCTCAGTGAGATCAGTGAGAACCTTAACAGCATAAAAAAAATGACCAATCATAAGGGAAGGATAGAAATGAAGAATAATTTACAGGAAATTAACAGTAGAACAGGTGAAGTTAAGAATTAAATCAGTGATTTGGAATATAAGGAAGCAAAAAACACCCAATCAAAAGAGAAAAGAATTTTAAAAAATGAACATAGTGTAAGGAGCCTCTGGGACAACTTCAAGTGTACCAACATTTGCATAATGGGGTTGTCAGAGGAAGAGTGAGAACAAGAAATTGAAAGCCTATTTTAAAAAATGACAGAAAACTTCCCCAGCTTGGTAAAGAAAACAGGCATGCAAGTCCAGGAAGTGTAGGGAGTCTCAGACAAGATGACTGCAAAGAGACCTACACCAAGACACATAATAATAAAAGTGAATAAGTTTAAAAACAAAGAGAGAATCTTAAATGCAGCAAGAGAAAAGCAGTTAGTTACCTACAGGGAGTTCCCATAAGACTGTCAGCTGATTTCTCCACAGAAACTTCTCAAGCCAGAAGGGATTGGCAAGAAATATTGAAATAATGAAAAGCAAGGACCTATAACCAAGATTACTTTACCCCACAAAAGTATATTTCAAATTGAAGGACAGATAAAGAGCTTCCCAGACAAGAAAAAGCTAAAGGGCACCACAAACCAGTATTATATGAAATGTTAAGGGGTCTTCTTTCAGAATAAAAAGGGGGGAAAAGATCAAAATTATGAACAACTAAATGGCAGTAAGTACATATTTATCAGCAATTGAATCTCAAAAAACAAATAAATGAACAGGCAAAACAGACACAGAATCATACATAGAAAGTACATTTTGATGGTTGCCAAATGGGAGGAGGCTTAAGGGGATTGGTGAAAAAGTAAAGGAATTAAGAAATACAAATTTGTTATTACAGAATAGTCATGGGAATATAAAGTGTAGTCTTGGGAATATAATTAATAATATTCTAATAATTATACATGGTATCATGTGGGTGAGAGATTTATCAGGATGATCACTTAGTAAGTTATTTCATGTTTAATCGCTGGGTATATACCTGAAACTAATATAATTAATGTATATCAACTGTAATTGAAAAATAAAAAAATAATTAAACAAAATAATAGTGTGTTTCTTATATTTGGGCTTTAGGGGGTGCCAAAAGAACTTTTAAGCCACTCTTTGGTTCTTAGCTTTCTCTAGATGCTGACAATCACCAATATTTATAATTTACGTTAAAGTGCTTTGAAAAACATCAAAAACAATTACAAGATGTTATAATACAGATAATATTAACAATAGTGTGATTATAATTAAGTTCTTCAGTTTTGAAAAGAACAAATAAATCTAGTGTACAAGCTACCTACAGTAGGAAGACATCTTCAGGAAAATGAAGCCATCATGGAATATTACAACAATTACAGTAATTTATTTTATTGTTTGCTTCCCACTAAAGTCTATTTGATGAGTTGTGTGAGGACTTCCTGTCAAGATGGCACTGTCAGCAGACATGGCTTGCATCCTCCAACAACTACATCAAAATTACAAAATGTAGAACAGCCTCACTCAGAACTATCAGAAATTGAGTTCAGTGGAAATCTGACAACTATGGAATTAAAGAAACCACATCCATCCAGACTAGTAGGAGGGTGGAGATGTGGAATGGGCTGATGTCACATCCATGTGCAGTAGATAAACATTGAGAAGGGATATCTCGGGAGTGGAGTCCTATCCCAACACCAGGCCCCACAGCCCAGGGTTCCAGTGCCAGGAAGGTAAGTTCCCTCAACTTCTGGCTGCAAAGAACCAGCAGGGATTGAGCTGGTGGAAGAAACTTCTGGAGATCCAATCAGTTCCTCTTAAAGAACCCACACACAGGCTCACCTACTCAGACTCACTCCCTCTGAGCTCCAGTATTAGAATAGCAGCTTGAAAGGTACCGGTGGCATATGGGGCGGCATTGAAGTACCTGGCATCAAGGCGAGCAGAGGCCATTCTCCTTTTGCTGAACCCTCCCACCACAGAGCTGGCAAGCTGGTGCCAGATCTGAGACTCCATCAACCTGGCTAACAGTGTTTTCCCTGCACTGGAGACCCAATGAGACTCTGTCCCACCCAACTTATGGGCCCATGCAACCTGCTTTACCATATGAATGGCTGACCTTGGCTCCTGATTCACAACTTCCTAAGTCCTCTCAAACAAGCAACAGCTGGCCTCAGTGAGCTCCAGTCCCAGCACTAGCAGCAGCTAGTCTAGATTTGCAGATTGGCCTCATCAGGGAATCTTCAAGCCCAGCACAAGTAGCAGCCATCTCAGATTGCTTTACAGCTTAGGCAGGGTGGTGACAGGCAAAACACAGGTTGGGGCCAGCCTTGCCCTGCACCACCCAGGAAATCTCAGAGCCTGCACACCCAGTGGACAGCTACGGACCACATTGGAGCACCACTATCCTGCTCCTGCACAGATGATCCCCCATGGAGGGCGAGCAAAGGTGGTCATTGGTCACAGCCAGTCCTTGCAGCTGACTGGCCTGGGTAAATCCCTCCCATTGACCTGCCAAAAGCAATCAAGGTTCAACTACAAGATGAGAGGGTACTCAGTCCACACTAAGGGTGCACCTCGAGTACCCAGCTTGTGTGACAGGAGAGGCTATGCCACTGGACCCTACAGGACACCTACTACATTAGGCCACACTACTAAGACACGGAGTCAAAGCAGTTCTACCTCATACACATAAATAAACACGAGGAGGCTGCCAAAACAAGGAGACAAAGAATCATGGCCCAAATGAAAGAACAGATCAAAACTCCAGAAAAAGAGCTCAATGAAATGTAGATAAGCAATCTATCAGATGCAGAGTTCAAAAAAATTATTTAAGAAAAAGATCAAAACTGAACAGTAAAATAGCAAAAATACATATTTAGGAACAATTAAATATAAAAATCAAACCCAGCAAACAAGAACAGAGACAGAATCATGGAGATGGAGAGTGTTTCGATGGATGCCCAATGGGGGGGCCAGTTTGGGTGAATGGGTGGAGGTGAGGGGATTAAGAAGTACAAATAGGTGTTCTGTGACTAGGCAGTCACAGAATAGCCATGGGGATGTAAGGTACAGCACAGGAAATGGAGTGGCCAAAGAATTTACAGGCATGACCCATGGACATGAACAATGGTGGGGGGATTACCTGAGGGAGTTGGGGGCACTGGGTGGAGAGGGAAAAGAGGGAAAAATCAGGACAACTGTATTAGCATAATCAATAAACTATAATTAAAAAATAAAAGCAATTGTGTGCATGGAAAATAAGTCTATTTAGCTAAGATTTCATTGAATTGGATGTGTAAATAACTGGAATATTAAACTAATAATGCTAAAAGCAGAGGAATATTTTAAGGTAAACAACAGCTCATCCAGATTTTATTGAGAAAAAAATTAATAATCTCATATTTAAGTGCTTTAACTCTTTCTAATTGTTTTGTATAGTAGATAATAAGTATTTATTGATATGATTTTATTTGTATCTCTTTTAGGAGAATATATTTAACAGAGTGACCTAAACAGTTGAATGTAACTCTCAATGCTGTTTTGTTTTGTTTTTCAAAGCAAGGTCTTAGGTTATTATATGACTACAATCACCCAGGATGTTTGTAAGAAATGCTAATGCTTGAGCAACCCCCCACTCCCACTACCTGAGACCTGTGAAGGAGAGAAGATGAACATGCATACTAGGTGGTTTTTTTAAAAGACCATACTTACTTATTCTTAGAGAGAGAGGAAGGGAGGGAGAAAGGGAAGGAGAGACATATTAATGTGTGGTTGACTCTCATGAGCCCCCCTACTGGGGACCTAGCCCACAACCCAGGCATGTGCCCTGACTGGGAATTGAACCTGTGACCCTTTGTTTTTCAGGTCAGTACTCAGTCCACTGAACCACACCAGCAAGAGCCCAGGTGGTTTTTATTGGTTTTTATGCCCAGGAATGTTTGAGAACCGTTACATAAATTATAGTCAGCCTAACAAAATCAAAGCAGTATGACAATTTAAGTGTTACCACCTGCCCTAGAATACTGTTGTCAATTTTGATAGAAATCAAAAAGAAAAAATATATATATTTAAAAGAAAGACAGAAGTCAAAGAAAAGCCTAAGAGATTAAATATATAAACACACTCACCTCTTTCAGGTGTTTTATGAAAAAAGGGTGAACTCCAGGACTGCCAGTATCTTTTACCTGCTTCTCGACACCTCACTTGAAATACGTATTTAGTGTTTGGCTCCAGATAGAATGTTGACTGTTGCGCATGTGCGAAATTGGTGTCAAATTCCTTAACCTAAAATGAATGAATAATAATAATAATGAAATGATACAATGTGTTTTCAAAACAATTATTTCATGTAGCAAAAATGCATGGAGCACCTAATATGTTTCAGGCACTTTTCTAGAGCCTGGGAAAACAAAAAGGAATAGGTTATTTTATATGAAACAGCTATAAGTAACTAAATACATGTTATTTAACATTAAAAATGGAGTACACATTGTATTAGACAACTCGCTCAAGATTTTATTTGATTTTTTAAAATTTTATTTATTTATTTTCAGAGAGAGGATAAGGAAGGGAGAAGGAGAGGGAGAGAAACATCAATGAGTGATGGGTTGCCCCTTACATGCCTCCAACTGGGGACCTGGTCCTGCTACCCAGGCATGTGCCCTGACTGGGAATGGAACTGGTGACCTTCTGGTTCACAGGCCAGTGCTCAAACCACTGAACCACACCAGCCATGGCTTAAGATATTAAATTTCAAGAAAGTCTAAATACAGTATATACTTAATTTTGGAATAGCTGATTATAATGGGTTAGAAGAAACAGAGGACCTAATAGCAAATATTTTTATTTCAGTCTCTCACCTCTGCTTTCTCTCTGTTCTCTCTGCAGTGGGATATATAGATCAATAATTGTTCATGAATAATGAAATAATTTCACTTGCTAATGATGACTTTTAGAAAAAGTTACTCATAAGCTGAGTTGTTAAATTGGTCCTTATTGCAGATTTATGCAAATTCTAAAAAAGCTATTATGTATATGTATGTGTAAGAGAGAAAATAAAATAAAACATTTGAGAAAGTTGAACTGTAAAAATCCAGTGGAATAGCTGAGGTATAAACTTACAAATCATTTCCTGGGGGCATTGCAACCTGTTATAAAACATAATAAAAAATGACCCCATGCTGTTTCAGAGAGGAGAGAGAAACCAGGCATTTATACAGCACTTCCAGTATGTTGTGGTAAGTGGATTTACTGAAGAAAGTGAAGCATGATTGAAAGGCACACATAAAATACATCTAGAAATGCATTTATGCAGCAACTGGCAGAAAACAGGTACTACACACTCATGGAAGAGATAGTTAAAACTAACGAGAATTTTTTTTAAAGCAAGATATCAATCATATTCAGGGATTCTTGTTAAAAACCCATCTTTAAAAAAGAACAATCTTAACATAAATCTTGAAAACTTGCAATACATTGAAAATGTAAAACTCAGGAAAGTATCTGTATTGGGAATGTCATGTTCCCTGAAAGACACCATTCAGAGTTTCCATAAGCCACATACATCTCTACCCACTGTCCTTGGAATTTTCTGCTACATAAATATGACTGGCCACCCCCGGAGATGCCTGGAATCCAGGAGAGATTTTACTTGTGCCGGAAGTTTGACTTTCAAATGCATTCTGCTTCATATTAGTTGCTCTTAAAGGGAATTATTATTCTCCAATATGTTTCTTGCCATTACGTTTATAGATACCATAAGTCCTCTTAAAGAAGTGCCCTGAAGTACAACCAGAATTCTAAACTACAAAGGAGAATTTTTCAGAACTGTTAACAGTTTTTTCTATCATGAGGCAAACCAGGTTACTGCTTAGGGCCTTGTAACCACAAGATGACACCCCTAGATGACATTTTCAGAGCCCCAAATGAACATTGAGAGCTAGACCTACCTGAGTGCCTGTGGGAAGGATATGATCTCAAGAGCAAGAAACAAAACTTTGGTTTTTTTATAGCACTTAATTTCTAGTTAGGCCCTCAGTTCTGAAGGTGAGAAACTAAATCTCCATCATTGTGAGGTACCTCTTTACTTAGGGTTACATTTAAGTTTCTGAGAGCATCCTTGGGTGGAGGGAAGGAGAATCTTAAACCTGTTCGGTGTTCTGTGATCCTGACTTCCTCCCTCACCAAAGTTGCATGTGGCCCAGAGAGAGCAGCTCCTTCTCAGGTACTCCCCAGTGTCTTAACTCTTTGGGTTCCTCCCTCTTACCCCTGGCCCTGGCCAATTTGCACTCTTAGGCTCAGGTACTGTTTATCTAGTGTTTGGTGGAGGAGGGGAGCGGCATGATTATTGGAGAACTTAGTCATGACTACTCACATGTTCTTCCAAGTCTTCTGTCTTTTTAACAGCATTTACACTTTTGAAATTCGAAGGCCAAGGATTTGACCCTCTGCTATCTGGGCACTATTTTATTTGCTTGTCCAGGAAGGGAATGAACGCTTGGTTTTGTGTAACGTATAAGCTAAGAATGGTTTTTACAGCTTTTACATGGTTGGAAGAAAAAATCAAAAGAAGCCTATTTTTTGATACATAAAAATTATATGAAAGTCAAATTTTAGTGTCCAAAACCAAAATTTTATTGGAATGCAACAATGTCTACTCACTTACTGCCCTTAGCTGTTTCCATGCTGCACGTCAAAGTTCAGTAGTTGAGGCGGAGATCTCACAGCCTGCAAAGCCAAACTGTTTATTGTTTGGCCCCTGAATTAAAAAGTTTGCCAATGCCCTGGTCTTGTATAATTAGAGAAATGAGTCACCAATAATGCATTTACTCAAACTTACAGGGAAGATTTCCCTAAATTACTGCCTCTGTTGGAACTCTTAAAGGCAAATAATACTACTACTAATAGCTAATGTTTCAAAATTATGTGAACTAGACATTACAAGAATCAATGTAGGTACAAAAATGATTATGGAACAGCCCTGCCTTCCAGAGGCTCACAGTTAAAGGTAAGTGTATATGACGTGGCAAATGGTCCTGAGAGAGGATTCATAGCAGTGAGCAAGGATTGCTGCTGAGAACTGTGAGCTCAATTTTTGACACACGTTTGTTATGCCAGGGAGACAGCCCATTAAGATAATCAAGTAGGTCAGTGTTTTCCCCATGGTATCAGCCTGTGAGGATTGCCTGAAGGGCTGGCTGATACCTCACAGTCTACATGTAGCTTAGCTGAAAGGGGCTGAAAAGCATTCTCAATGCATTGATTTTGATTTTCAGGTACTTCCTTTGCCCTACAAAGGTGGCTACATGGCTCCCCTGGAGATTAAGATGAAGAGTAACAGTAGCTGCCCACATGTACTGAATTAACTCTATTGCAGGCTCTGGGCTATCTTCATACAGCACTTGATCATCCCCATGACCCTAGAGGTAGGTGCTTATCTTATTTCTATTTTAGCTATGGGAATAATGAAGCACAGAGGAGATAAAGAACTTGCCCAAGCTTGTACAACTAGAGAGGCAGAACCAGGCTTTAAAATCTAGAGCCGTGTGCTTAGCCACCAGGCTTTCCTGGTAGCTGCCTGCCATTTGAAATAAAGAACCTTCCTCCAGCAATATCTGCTGGAGGCAAAGCCAAGGTTGAAGAGCAAATCTGTAGTCCTTTGTGTCCTGCCACTGTTCTGGACTCTAACTTCCTGTCTTTCTACACGGGGGCAAGGACAACAGTTTATGCATGACCCAGACAAAATTGATGGGGTAGTAAATGCAAAGCACAAAACTTCCTTTTGGTTATTACTGACTGAGCTGGAGTCATAATAATTCACCTTTTCCTGTGTGAGTAGTTACATTTGGAAAAATCATAGTAGAAGGGATAGGATATGGGTTTGGGATCAAATCTGTTTTTTTAATTTTCCAAATATTTTTGGGGTATCCAAAGTGATGTAAGTTTTGTGAGAGGCACTTAGTTCCTAACAGTGTAAAGTTTGGAGAACCCAGCTTAAACTCCGTTGAGCCCGTTCTGGGTGGAGCTGCTAGGGCCCATCACAGAAAATGGTCATGAAGGTTAAATGGGATAATAAGTCGCCTTTCAGCTCCTTCATTTGCCTGCTCCTGGTTGAAGAGAAGGTTTTGAGGAGTGAGCACAAATTCACCGGTTACCCAGTCTCTCAATGAATGGCACTCGTAGCTCCACCAGGGGGAGCAGAGAATGAGAGTTTCCACCAGAAAACAGTTGGTTTCTGAAAACCTGTTCGGAGATACTGATGATATCATTCCTTTATATTTCCTAAACATTCACAGCAGCCTACTGCCTCCTCCTACTATGCCAAATAAGGGAGTTTTCATATTCTCAGCGTTGTCTTACTACTGTGACACTACACAAGGGTCCCAAGTGTCCTATGGAGCAAGACTCTGTTAATTCAAAATTCAAGATTCGAGAATTTCATTTAGGTTGTTTTAAAATTTCTCTAAATTCCACAGAGGCAAAAGACTGGCTGTGGATTTTTGTTTACCTCACTTGTCCCAGGTTGAAGCCTGGGGTTGCTGTGTACAACACAAAGGCTGTAATTATTTGGTCAAGGTGTCCAGCAGGATCGCCACGTGGTTATTGGCCACATGATGCAGCACATGGATTTGTACCTAAGTGTCATCTAAACAGCTCTGGAGTTCACATTTCTGGTGTCAATGAACAAAGGTAAATAAACAACTTGAGATCAGTAATTTATTTTTAAAGAGCAATCTTTAAAGGATGTCAGGAAGTCAGTATAGTCCAACCCTCATCTGCTTCGCACTCTCCTACAGCAAAACCGATGCTCTGGATGATCGGGCTGAGGCAGAAGAAGGCTTTGGAGTCACGCTAATCACCAAAGGTTAGTGTTAAATACATATCATTTTCACCCTTGAAAACAGGTCAATCCATACCTAACTTATTTTGAAAGAGGGGATTATTTTATTTTATTTGGATGAGTGTTTAAGCCACCATCTTCACCCAGAACTTTCTAACTTTTTTCCTTCCTCCTTTCCTCCCTCCCTCCCTTCTCTTCCCCTCCCCACTCTGTCTCTCTCTCTCTTTCATTCTTTCTTCTTTTCCATCCCCACCTTCTTCTTCTTTGCCAGTCTTCAGCTTGTTCTCTATATCCATGGGTCTGTTTCTGTTTTGTTTTCTGTCTTTATTTGTTTTGTATTTTTTAGAGTCTGCATATATGTGAAATCATATTATTTGTTTTTCTCTGTCTGACTTATTTCACTCAGCATAATACCCTCTAGGTCAGTCCATGTAGTCACAAATGGCAAGATTTCATTTTTTTAATTGCTAAATTAATATTGATATTTTATTGTATATATGCCACATCTTCTTTATCCATGTATCCATCATACATGATAAATAATTCTCAATTAAGCAAAGCCAGACAACTCTATTTCTTAATTACTTTGACTAAATGGTAGTTTATTGTAGTTAAAAAAATTAAATTGCATTTCTTTTCAAATACCCAAAATTTGAACTTTTTTCTCAGACTAGTGTTACTCTATAGTTTAAATTAGTGAGTTTTTATTAATGTTCACAGGCGCTTTTATTAATGAGCCTTATACCCATGCTACTCCGAAGGCAGTGACTTGCCATTGGTATCTAAGGATGATTATTTTGTCTAGAAATTCACTTTTTAACCTTATGCATATCTAAGCCTGAGGCCTGTACTAGTTACAAATCTTACATTTTGAATTACACGTTTTTTCATGTAAAAAAAGACATCTATAAATTTGAAGTTCCTTTTGAACAGTTTTTCTTCTTCTGGATGCCTGCTAAATTTCAGCATAGAATCCTTACACTTTATATTCATGATCACTGATATAAATTTTACCCTTGGACACTGAAGTACAAGGAACTAAGTAGATAAAATCTCTTAGCTGGACATTTGTCTGTTTAGAAATATACAAAAGGCAAGAGGACCATTTCTGCTCAGAAAACATCTCTGTGGAAGCACAGTATAATCATTATTAAAATTAGAGTGGTTTGAATATCCCACAAAGAATCAGATAAAAACATGTAAATCATCAATAGGTCATTGTAAGTTCACCATGGTTGACTGTTGGTTGGCTATTTTTTCAATTCACTTACATGTTAAAGAATAGTGGAAGTTAGCTCACCTTCCAAGTTTGGTTTGTTGTGGCCTTGTGTCTCATTTCACAGGAAACCTTTTCAATTGTTGATTGACTATTCCAGTGAATTATGGTCTTGGGCACTGGAGTATTTACATCCTCTGCTCTGAAAATGGTGGTTGCAGAAGGTATCACTAGGAAAAAAACCCAGCAACTTAAAACTTGCCTAGGGAAAAATGTGTGTAATGTTTCATCAATCTATAGACATGTTAAAATCAAAGTATAAAAAAAAAATTTAGCCCTGGCTGGTGTAGCTCAGTGGATTGAGAGCAGGCCTACAAACCAAAGGATTGCAGTTCGATTCCCAGTCAACCTACATGCCTGGGTTGCAGGCCAGTTCCCGGCAGGGGTCACATGAGAGGCAACCATACATTGATATTTCTCTCCCTCTCTCCTTCCCTTCCCCTCTAAAGATAAATAAATAAAATCTGAAAAAAATTTAAAAAAATTTTGTACTCTAATTAATGATTAATTTTTTTTTCTGGTTTTCTAATCTTTTATGTAGGAGAAAATTTTGAGTGTTAAGTAAAATTTTATTCAACCCATTCTTCATTTCTTTAAAAAAATTTTTAAATAAAATATTGGGTGTTAAATAAAATTTTATTCAGCCCATTCTTCATTTTTTTTTTTGCATCTGTTTAGGAAGAGATATTTTTATCTTAAATTTTGTTCAAAGATTGATTTGATAAACTGTTAAATTTAAACCTTTTTCAGTAATATTATTTTTATTCTACAGTGTTATATGGAAATTTGTATGAACCTTTACATTTATTGCTAACTTATTTTATTCTTCATTAAAATAAACCTGTACTTGAAAGTAGATTTAACAAAGCAAGTCTCACAATACTCTTTAAGACTTGACCAACTGTTGCTTTGTTCTCTGATAATAACTTTCAAAATGGAACTAAAATTCTGATTGGTTATCTTACTAGTACTTTTGTTTATTAGGAGTACTGGTATAACTGAAATATCTATATATTTTAAATGTATAAATATTTACAAGTGTGTTCTGTCTGAACAGAATAGAATCATTGGCATTTTCCATTTCTCCTATATGAGTACTTAGAACAATAAAAGCGTATGACTCTGCTAGATGTATTATTTAACAAAGAACTCAGGAGTCTCTATGTGTGTTTTTAAGGACCATTCTTAGAGTTTAATGTCCTCTGTGAAATTTCTTTTAATTTATTCTAAATTTATAAAGTACTCTTTCGGAAAATTTTGTTTTATTATTAACTATCATCTAAAATTGTGTGCACAAGCATATAATTTATAGAGAAATACAAAAATTAAAAACTTGCTCTCTAGTAGCACAGTCTTAGAATAAAATCCTTGAGCATGGGACAGAAATAGTAGTAGCATAATTAGTCTAATTAAAGAGCTACTCTACTGAAATTTTATCATCTGAATAGCACAGTTGATTTCCTTTAACTGTTAGAAGCTTTTTGTAAGAAGAATCAGTATTTGGAGATTTCTAGAGGGGAGTGGACCCCATCTGGGGGTTCTGAGCAAGCTAACATTGTGCAGGGAAGTGGACCTCTTTGGGGGGTCTGGGACCAGTTGGGACCACTCAAGCACCCTCAGTGCTGTAAGTGATTCACCTCTCCTGTCTCCCACCTCTAAGTTTGGCCCGCCACTGGTATAGCAGCACAAGCATTCTTTTGCAGAAAGAAATATTCTGGGAAAGAACCACAATTCTCTTTAGTCCTATGAGACACGCAGGTCACAGTAAGTCACATTTAAGATAGAGGCTCAGCACAAGGCATGTCAATGAAATAGAGGTCTAACTTCAATGCAGCTTGGATGAGTTTATATTTTTTCAAATAAATACATTATATAATATGTACTTGAACATATTGTTTGTTACAGAAGACTCAAATGTTAAATTTTTACTGTTGTTGCTTAGGTTTCAAACATTCCTGTAAGATTTTACATTTTTATATTTTTAAAGATTTTATTTATTTATTTTTTTAGACAGAGGGAAAGGAGGGAAAGAGGGAAACATCAGTATGTGGTTGCCTCTTGCATGCCCCCTACTGGGGACGTAGTCCTCAATCCAGGCATGTGCCCTGACTGGGAATCGAACCAGCAACTCTTTGGTTCACAGGCTGGTGCTCAATCCACAGAGTCACACCTGCCAGGGCAAAGATTTTACATTTTGAAAAGAACTGTCAAATCCAGACCCAAATGTAAAAGAGAATTTAGCATATGATAAAAGTATATGATAAAACCATAAAAGAAAATATTTATAATAAGAAGTAAATGACAAACATAAAATAACTGACCATCTATTTGGAAAATAAACTAAATTAGATCTTATGAAAGACACTGATTGGTGGTTGAACAACTATTCCCAAACCTCTTTTCCCTTTCCCACCAGAAGTAACATCTATCCTTAATTTTATGGTAATAATTCTATTCTTTTCATTTTTACCTCAGATATGTTTATCTACAAACAATGTATTACTCAGTTTTGCCTGCCATGATATATTTATTTTTAAAAAACAAGGATTCTTCCCCTCAAATTGTCAGGTCATCATAGAAACCACATTTGAAGTTTCCACTTATATTAAATAAAGAACCAGATTATAGTTCTTGGTATCTTTCCAAAGACATGTATTTACCCATAATTACTCACTGGGGGGATTAATACTCAAAATGGCAGCCAGAAGACACTGCACTACATGTGTTCAAATAAATTTCTCTACAAGAGAAGTTTAATCATTCCGCTCACATGTCATTTTGGCACAATGTTACTGCATTATTAACTCAGCTCTGCCTTTCAGCACAGCCTCTGTAACTTAATTAAAGCCCAGTCCCATAGCTGTTAGGTAGAAATTGCTCCCAGGAGAGTCCACTGTCCTCAGTTCCATAAAACGGTTCATTTATCTAGCTTGAAATATTTCATTCTTAAAGGGTCACAAGTGAAAATAGCTCATCTGTTAATATTCTGGTGGCTTTGTTGGGTAGAGCCCCCTATACCATTTCATTTTTTTTGATAATGAGAAAGGAGGAAGAGAGAGAACAGGAGAAAGAGAAAGACAAGAAAAAGGAAGAGGAGAAGAAATAACAGCTCCGAACAAGAGGCTCCCTTGTTCACAGTGTGAGAAGTCAGATTTGCAGGTGGCAGCCAGATAAGATTTTCCTTTTATGGGAAGTGGGATGGTAATTGACTAAGGCAAGTCAACTAGTCTGGGATGAAATCTTGCTGTCCTTACTAGCTATGTGACCTTGAGCAAATTATTTCATTTCTTTCTTCTTCTATAAAATAGATACATACCATGTGTGATCGTTTCCAGAATTTAATGTGATATGCTTGTTGTCTGGAACACAATTCAATGATATTAAGATCATAATAACATCACAGTGATGATAATAGTACTACTACTAATAATTCAGTTGCTAAAAATTATATTGTCAAAAATATAGTAGCCATGATAGCCTTTAATCATCAGTAATCCATCAAGGTTAATCTGTTACAAGAAAAGAGCATATTATCTCATCCTACCTCAAAATGTAAATTTACAAAAATGTGTACATCATGAGCAAGGGAAATGTAATTTCAAGAATATACTCTGCAATGGAATTATTTTTCATTGCCATAGTCAACAGTGTGTTTTTCAAAGCCAATATTCAGAGCATCATGATAGACTTTTAGACCAATCCTGTTAGTTGAGATAGTCAAGTTTAGTCAAGACAGAAGTTGAGATATTAGTTCAAATCAGAGACGCTGGTGATCTCTCCAAAATACCTGTGTTGTATCCCCAAAGAAGGCATCATATCCCCTAAATCATTAGACAGCAGGAAAGTTGTCAGACACATTGCAATGTGCATTTAAATAAAACTGAGGATAGGAGTTGAGGATGTTGTAATTAGAAGTTCCCTAGCTCTGTAATCTCAAATTTCTGAATGCAACTTAACCTCAGTTTGCTCATGTATACATGTATATAATCTCTTCTACAAAATAAGGCTGTTGGGAGGGTTACATAAGATAATGTATATAATAGCAATTAGCACTGAAGAAAGTACTGCATGAATGTCAGCTTGGTGAAATTATCCTTCATACAATCCCCCTTTATCTGCAACAGATAGTTTCTGAGACCCCCAGTGGAGATAGTTGCTGAGACCCCCAGTGGATGCCTGAAACCAGGGATAGTACCGAACCCAATTATACTATGTGTTTTCCTGTACATACACACTTGTGATGAAGTTTAATTGATAATTCAGCACAAGAAGAGGTTGATAACAATAACTAATAACTAAAGTATAACAATAATAGTACACTATAATAAAAATTATGTGAATGTGTGCTTTCTCTCTCTCATACTATCTTTTTGTTCTATACTCACCTTTTTACTATAAGGAGTAAAAAGCACTTTACAGCTTCTCCTTGACACATCTGGATTGCAAGCATCATTACTCTTGCGCTTTGTGGACATTATTAAGTAAATTGAGGGATACTTGAACACAAACACAGACACTGTGACAGCAGCCAAGGTGGCTACTAAATGACTAACGGGCGGGTGGCAGATTCATAGTGGTGGGCAAGAGGATGATTCACAACCTGGCAGAATGTAAGAGGATGGCTCAGGACTTCATCACACTACTCAGAATGACACACTATTTAAAACCCATTAATTGTGGATTTCTGAAAATTTTCACATAAGATTTTTGGGCCACTGTTGACCAAGCATAACTGAAATTACATAAAGCGAAACCACAGATAAGGGTAGACTAGTGTGATAAAAACAGGAACAATTGGCACTGGGATGTCCACATAGTGGGCGATTCGTACCTGGTACTCTTGGCTGAACTCTGGCTTTAGGGCTGGGAGGTAGTGATGAAAGACCCAGTTACTTTCTGGAATTATCTTAAAGAGAAAGCCAACTATAAGCAAAACTTCAGCCAACAGGTTGTTTATGGTAATAGTTTATAATGGTAAAAATTAGAAAACAGTCTAAATCTCCAACAATAAGTGACTGTTGAAGACATTTATTAAAAATACTACTGTAGATTAAAGTAAGAAATATTTATTCTATGTTGTAAGTTTAAAAGGCAAAGTCTAAAGATAGCTGAAGCAAAAAATTTTACCATTTATTAAACTTGGCTGATAAACAGAGATGTCAACATAATTCTCCATAATTTTCTGTGTAATTTGTAAAACTTTTCAAAATAAAAATAAAAATATAACTTTCACAATAGTGCACACAGAAGACTTTTTTATAATACTGTGCTTCTCACAGCATAAGACTTGTAACACTTTATTCTAATTCTTATTTCTTTCCATCTTCTCTGGTAGACGGTAAGATACTTAGGGCAGCAGACACCTTGTCCATATTTCCTCTAAGGGCTAGTCCATCATTCTAGCCCTTAGAACAATGCTTGAACATAGAAAGTTATCAATAAATCTTTTTTAAAACACATATGCCCACATAGAAATTATAGGTACTGTTAATTCTTGTTTTCTTTGCCATGATCTACAGGAACTTTCAGGGAAGTCCTTTCAGATCTAGACTTTGCTTAACCAGGTCAGCACAAACCAGTTGTTTATTTGTAAAGACATGGTAGAATTTCTCATTCTTTACCTATATCATCCAGGTGAACTTGCAGTTGTTTTGACTTCTCTGTGCCAAGTACATTTGCAGCTTGGACCCAGACCAAGTACTTCTCGCCTCCTTGTAATGAATCAGTGGAGATGTTAATATAACTTGATGCGAGATATTGTTGTTCTTCTTCTGTTTCTAAACTTTAAAAGAAAAGATTATAATTACCAATTACATTTGGCTTGAATTAATTATTCCTCATTTTTTGATGCTACCTTTTCAGCCCACATTTAGAATTCAACATTTACTGAAAAATGGATCAAAATTGATTTTATTTTGAGGATTTAAAACAAGAAATTTAAGACCATCTAGGGCCACAGTGTGACGTTCATGGGCCCTAAGCAACTTTGCCTTCATGAACTCCTTCCATTAAGAAAAATATGGTATATATATGTGTGAGTGTGTTTACATTTATTTATACATGTACATACCTGTATTTTAATAATATTTACAACTGTTATTATAAAGGCCAATATATTAATATCACATATTAAAACACTTTCTCTGACTTACAGTTCATTTTTTCCTTCTGATTTTTAATTAAATTAAACAACATGATGAACTCCTGAAAGTATTGTGGGCCCCAGGTCCTGGGTCTACTGTGCCTATTGAATAAGTGGATCCTGGATGTAGCCTGAAATAAAGGAGCACCCTCTGGAAAGGAGCAATGCGTAGGGGTTCAGTACAGGGCTTTGAGTTGACATTTCTACCAGATGCAGGATAAGGACCTGAATGGGATGAGGGGAGCGGATCAGGTAGGGACCTGGTGGGGTAGGGAATGACTAGCCTCCCAGATAGAAAAAACCCCAGCACATTCTGAAACAAATAAATGAAATCACATGCCATTTTTGAGAAAGTACAACAGGTTGAATCCTCTGGAGTGTGAAAGCATAGGAAATAACTTAAAGTGAGGCAGACCAGGTCAAAAAGGCTTCCTATGGACTTTGAAAGCCAAAAAAAAAAAAGTGACTGGAACTGGTGGCTGGTTGGGTGAGAGAAAAGGAAGTCCTTGGCTGCGGAAGAGGATGCAGAAGTTACAGGAGAAAGACCTGGTTTGGAACAAGAGGTGAAGAGCTATTAAATCATTGCTTCAAAGTATATTTATCCAAGGTTTTGTAATTGAATAATTGAGGATCTCCAACCCACCAATTAAACTTGGTAAAATTTCAAATGTTATTTGTTAAGGCTAAAACTTAAAATTTTCCTAACTGACATTTATAAGCTTTGAACAAAAAGTTTGAGCCTCTTTTTAAAAAATGTCTATTCTATAATATTTTAGGGGGGTAGGGGTTGGGAGTAGTGGAGAGGAGGGTACTGGACAGCGTTTCTTCCCTCATTTTCTGGTTTCTGGAAGGAGAGACTGTCATGAAACCTCCCAGCCTCCTGTCCTGCCCCTTGATTTTGCTTCCTTTTTGAAAGTGAAGGTGACTCTACTTGAGAAAACTGGGGGTGGGCACCCTGGTCCCTTCTTCTCTCTTCTACCCCCAGGAGTCAGAAGACCAGAAAGGTAGGTCACTGTTCTGGTCCGCTCCTCCAATATAGTGTAAGGTTTGGAAGAGCGAGTCTCCCACTGGGGGCCTGCAGCTGTCTAGTGCTGGCTATGACCAGGGGCGACGACAGTAAACCTGTTTATTATGAGAGGATCAGGATTAGAGAGTTTGCTGTTGCCACACACCAAAACCATGCACTCCATTATCAAGTTTCATCAGTAGTAAACATTATAAATTATTTAAATATTTAAATAAATATTTTTATATTTTGATTTTCGCCAGCTGACTCTGGTTCCTCTCATTGCTTAGAGCTCAGGAGAATCTGCAGAGGTCGGCATAGGGCCCCTCAGACACTTACGCACATGACCTATGATCAATCCATTCATAACATGAATGTATTTTCACTAGACTTCACCGAGTTTCCATTTCTTGAACCCTTTGAACTGCCAACTCCGTCTATTTCCCTTTTCTGAATTTCTCAGTCAGATTTTCTATGTCCTGGGTTACTACATTGAGATACTATTTCTGCCTGTTTTTCAAGGCCTTTATTGTGATTTCTGCCTTCACTTACCCCATAAAACTAGTCCTTCTAAAATGCCATCCATTCCAAGGTGAGGTCTTCTGAATCCTCTTTTTAGCATCTGACCCTCTTAGTTACTTAAAATTCTTAGTTCCCTTGGCTACCAGATCCTATCCTAGCTTCTGAATGACAGGTCCTATATCTGTTTTTCGTACCTGCTTGGTGACATTGTCCCTGCTCCAACAACCTTCCACCTGGGTCCCCCTCCCTCCTTTGCTTACTGCACCGCACTGAGGGTCAGCCTTTGGTGCTTGCCTTTTCCCTCAGCTCTTTCCCTCGGCTCACTCACCATCCTGGCTTCAGTCACTACTCCACCTGCATGGCTACCACATGTCTGTGCTTTCACTGTGAGCTGCATTTGAATATCTAAGACCAGAACTCGAGCAGATTTCCAACTAAATGATCTTTCTGTGCAAATCAGCATTTCTTGCCAGTTACTCCATTACTGTCAACATCATGCTGCCTGATATCCTCGCTTTGCCATTTTTAATAATTTTCTCTCCATCACTCTTAAGAGACAACCAAAGAAAGTGTAGCATTTTTTTAAAAAAATTGTTTTCTTATCTTTATTTCCTGTTTTGGTAGCTGTGGCCATGGTCTAGTTCTATCTCTATATTCATTAACTGTTTGATACATTACTTGTAGATTCTTAACTTAATTGTATTGCAGAGTGAAACCTAGCTTGATACTCTAATACGGAAGGGATATAACCTTGGAATTTGAACAATGGTGAAAAGACAAGTACCCCATATTCTTATATTCAATGAATAGATTTGTACATTTGTATGTCATCTTTCTTCAGGGATCATGTCCATCTTCTCTGCATTGTTCCAAGCAGAGTATTTGTGCTGCTGAGGCAAGCAATGGCTTGATTTCTTTATCTAATACCATCAACTACTCTCTGCCCTGGGGAACTGACCCAATAGTCTTTGTGAGGAAGAAACAGTTATAAATTCACTGGCCTCTCATCTCTAGGGTTCCGCTTCAGGTCCTGTTATATTATGTGTCTATACAGCAGCTCCCAAATTTCTCCAGGCCCACCGTCTCCCAGCCAGGATTATAACTTGCCAGCCACTTAGATTTATTGGAATCCAGAGTGGTATGCTTGCTAAGACACAAAACTCCAGGGAGGAAAGGAGAAATGAGCCTTACACTTCCAAATAATAAATGCATTTATAAATCAAAATACTACATAAATTATATTTCTATTTTTAAAGTTATTGTCACTACCAGAGCAGGACAACCTCAGCAGGCAATTGAGAAATCTCTCTAAGGCTGACAGAGGCGGGGGAGTAGGAAGGGGATATATAGTGTGAAGGTGGCAGCAGCTACTCTCTGTCTAATTCGCCTGAGGTTTTTAACTCTCAGGGCATATTTTCCAGCAGTGCCTTTTTCCTCTTACCAGCAAGATCACTAGGAGCACCATGAGAGGACAAGAAAGACCTATCATCATGGTGTTGAAAAGCACAGGGCTTGGATTTTAGAGACAAACTTAGGTTCAGATTTCAGCTCTGCCCCTTAGTAAATTGTGCCTTAAAGCCAGTTACTTAATCTCTATGTACATCTGTAAAAACAGAAATAATAACATTGTTGTTATCATGAGTAAGTGAAATTAATGAGTAAATGAAATAAGAAAGCGTGGAGCAGTCATCTTCACACATAATAAAGGGGCTTATGAAAATAAAATTATCATTATGAGTTAAATGGTACTTATGACATGTGACTTGTACATATTTAAAAAATTTAAATGAAATTTTAAAAATTGCCATATTTCAACAAATGATATTTTATATTGCTTATATCTGAGGTCAAATCTTGCCATTAAATTCAAGTGTTTAGATAGCCAATACACATATGAAAAGATGTTCAATGTCACTAATCATCAGAGGAATGCAAATTAAAATCTCAATGAGATAGCATTTCACACCTGTCAGAATGGCTGTGATCAATAAATCAACAAACAAGTAATGGGGAGGATGTGGAGAAAGGGGAACCCTTTTGCACTATTGGTGGGAATGCAGACTGGTACAGCCACTGTGAAAAGCAATATGGAGATATCTCAAAAAATTAAAAATGGATCTGTGATCCCACTTCTGGAAATATATCCAAAGGAATCCAAAACACTTATTTGAAAGAACACAGACACCCCTATGTTCATTGCAGCATTATTTACAAATTCTAAGATATGGGAGCAGCCCAAGTGTCCATCAGTAGATGAGTGGATAAAACAACTACAGGACACTAACACAATGGAATATTACTCTACTGTAAAGAAGAGAAGATAGCTTTACCCTTTGCAACAGTATCGATGGGCCTGGAGAACTTTGTGCTAAGTGAGATAAGCCAGGCAGAGAAAGACACATACCACATGATTTCACTCATACGTGGAACCTAATGAACGAACTGGACTTCAAGTAAAATGGAGACAGACTCATAGATGGAGAACATGTAACAGCTAAAGTGGGGGAGAGATAAGAAGTAGAGGGACTGAGCAAAAAGGAGAAAGGACTCATGAACATGGACAACAGTGAGGTGATTGCTGGGGGCAGAGGAGTATAAGGGGACTAAATGGTAATGGAAAAAACACAATAAAAATCTTTTTAAAAAATGAGCTACAAATTAAATTTTTTGTGGCATTATTGGAAAGCCTAAATAAATAAATTCAAGTGTTTGCATAGTTGCCTCGTAGTCTTTCTAAAACAAGGTGGAATATAAATAAATGAGCAGAGACTTTGTTTTAAGGGACGCTAACCTCATACTAAGAATGATTTTAAATGTGAAAATAAGAAAATGGCAACTATGTGTAAGTAGTAAGTAGGGCATCTTTGAGTATTTTCCAGTTAGAGAAAACCACATACATATTTTTAATTGGCTTGTGGCTAATTTTTTACCACACATTTTAAGACTGTAAGTCACAATGAAAATGTATTCTTAAACCGACATTAACCATGGTTACTAGGTAATTTAATTTTTCTTTTAAAGCCTACTCTCATATTAACATCTAGACTACAAAGCACCATTTTAGATGAAGATTTCAATAACAACAATTGACTGTATTTTAGGACTATTTTTATAAAAAACTATACAATACAAAGATTTTGAATTTCTTACTTCTATTTCTTTGCTTGCTAATTAATACATGACAGATTATTTGTTAGAGTCAGCATGATTTATATATTTCTGAAGTTTTCTGTACACCTAACGCTAGTGCTAGTTAACAGATTTTTCAATAAACACTGCCAATTTATGGTGATAGAAATAAACAGTGACTTTTGTTTATTTAATTACTCATTTAACAATATTTGTTTAATACTCAAACTATGTTCCAAGTACTACTTAGACAAAACTCCAAGGAGGAAAAGAGAAACCAGCCTTATACTACTAAGTAATAACAGCATTTCTAAATTAAAATACTATATAAATGAACAACAAAGATAAATCCCAAACATTCTGGTAGAAACAAATAAAAATATAGTATGCCCTGTGGTGATATATGTTCAGAAGAAAAATAAAGCAAAAAGGGGTTAGGAAGTGCCAGAAATAAGGGTGGGGGCTATTTTTTTGTTTGTTTTGTTTTAAGGAGATGGGGAAGGTATATCTGAGAAGGTGACATTAGAACAGTAAATGATATAGTCTTGTTGCTCTTTTTAGGAAGAACATTCTAGGCAATATGCAAAGGCCCTGAGTCTGGTTCAAAGAAACAGTAAGGAGGTCAAGGAGGCTTGGTAGAGTGAGGGAGATGGAAAGGAGTTAGAGAAGAGATCAGAGTTATGGAGAAGGGGGAGATTTAGAAGGCACTGTAAGGTCACACAGGGCATTGAAAGACCCTGGTTTCGATCTCTGAGTGAAATAGGAAATTTCGAGCAG
Organism: Artibeus jamaicensis; assembly: GCF_021234435.1. Taxonomy (NCBI): domain Eukaryota; kingdom Metazoa; phylum Chordata; class Mammalia; order Chiroptera; family Phyllostomidae; genus Artibeus; species Artibeus jamaicensis. Next base: position 15,759,975 of record NW_026522025.1, on the reverse strand, counting down.
AGGAGTGACAGGAGCTGACCTGCATGTGAGACGGATTATGCTGGTTACTTATGGGTAACTAGTGAGCTATAGGAGACCACTAGCTAGGGCACTGGGTAGGATGTTTTTGTATGAACTCAAATGAGAGATGCTGTGACTTGGACTAGGATTGCTATGTAGGTAGTACATAGAGGTCAGATATTAAAGATAGATCCAATACGTTTTGCAAAGAAGACCAAGTATGTGTGTACAGATGTCAATATATCAGCAGGTGAGGGAGGTTGTAATATTTCTCATTGCTCCTATTTTCTCAAAGAAATAGGAAACAGGTCATCAGTAGAGAATGAAAGATTTTGGAGACCAGAGATGAGAGAAAACATAACGAAGTAATCATTTGGCTTAGTAGGGGGATGACTTGGCTGGTGAAACATTAGTGGGATTGCTGCCTGGCTCTCTGGGCCCAGCTGAGGTTAGTAGTCATGAATATAAAGTAGTATCAGTCAGAAAGTTTGTGTTTGTCTCCAGCCAGAGTTAGCTTTCTGAGTACAGGTGCAGAATTGGCGAGGAAAGGGATTTAAAAATGTAAGCTGTTCATCCTGTTCTAAAAGAATTATGGGAACATAACATCAGGGTCTTAAAAATATTTGGAATCATATCTTAAGGACTCTTACTGGTTGTTAGGAATACCCATGTGATAAAGAAAATGTGGCCCAAAACAAGCAGATCATATGAATTGCCAGAATAAATGATTTTAGGACATCTGAGAGTATATGTAGGGGGGACCCCCCAAATTGACATTTATTTATAAAAATTTGTGTGTTCTTACATGTTTAAACTTCAGTCCCCCTTCAAGTACTCTCCATATCATGCAATACATGTACCGAGACATTGTTTCATCCAGGGAAACAAAAAGTCGCTGAAGGTGAGATCCAGTAAATAGGGAGAGTGGGACATGGGGATCATGACATTTTTGCTCAAAAACTATTGAACACTCAGTACAGTGCAAGTAGGTATGCTAGTAAATCACCCATCATGAAATGGGCAAACCCATTGACTCTTAAAACAAATTTCACTGAAGCTGAACACAGCCTCTCACAAAGCCAGCTGGTATACTGATACAGATGGGTTTCTAGACCACTCACCTGGCAGGAGAAGCCTGTACTATGAAGAGCCCACCCCCCAGAAGATTACCCTGGTTTTTTGGTAGTCCCCCCTCATAAATCATCTAAAAATAATAGCACTATTTGCTCTTCATGGCATGGAAAATCCTACCATTTGTTACTCTAAAAAAATTGTGAGCTTTTTATGCTCAAAGACAGTGGCTATTATTTTAGTCCCTAGAGTTGAACATAATGCCAAGAAGATGAAAAAATGCTAAATAAATATTTGCTAAGTTGACTTTAATGGAATGGAATGAAGGGCCACCATCATTCATTAATTTTCATTCAACAAGTATTCATGAGTAGAACGCATGGTGCCAGATATTACAAAAGCTTCTAAGATAAGGGAAGAACATATTTACATGAACCCATTGTAGGTATTGGGACAACAGTAGGTAGACGCCAGTTAACAGAGGCTCATTTTTTTTCTTTCACTACCTATTGACGCATAGAAAAGTGCAGGAGACTATGTGAATGACCATGCAGCTCTGCTGATGCTTTCACTATAAAGGTACTGTGGAGAAAGAAAGTTCTCTAGGTAATGCAGACACAATTCCTCTACTTTATAACTTCAACCCAACACCAGAAGAAAGCCATTAGGGAAATGCCACTTTTCTGGCACTGGTAAAACAAGTGAGTGGGCTGAGATGAAACGCCTGTCAGCATATGTGATTTTACTGGAAAATAGAACCACACGAGTTGGAAGTGAAACCTTGCAAATACTGATTTCTACCTATCTGCCAAACTGGGAAACCCACTAAGAACATAGGATCAAGAAAAGTCTTGTTAAATCTGATTCTTACTACTTTAACCACAAAATTCATTATAAGTCAGCTTTTTCCTGGGAGGTAAGGCCTTTTTGCTAGGTAGGAAAATTGACTTTCTCTTCTCTAATTTTTTTCAACTCATGGGTGCATTTTTAATCATAAGGTGAGCAGATGTTTAGCTGTGCTTACAGAGGTCATCCTTTGAATTTGCTAGAGAACATTCCTGTTTATGCTAATCTTTCATGTCCTTTTTAAAATATAATAAAATACCATTAATCTGGACTCCATTAATTCAGATTTATGGTTAAGCTTATCTTATTTGGGCTGTAATTTACTTTTTTATTTCAGAAAAGACAATGAAAAAGATTTTCATATGTATGACCTTTTATTACTATTATTTAACTAGACTGTGAAGAGAAAATACAAGAAATGTCTATTTGTAGTTATCAGTTAGAATAATCACGCAACAAATATTTATTGAGCACTTACTATATGCTAGACTCAGGTAACACAGCAGTGAACAAAACAAACAAAAAATTATTGCCCAAATTGAGTTCGTATTCTAGTTTGAATGAATGAGTGAATTTACTGTTGACCTAGGTACTGCAGCCAGAAAAGTAGTCTTACTTGTTAGAGCATATTTAATATCTCTTTCTAATAATCTAAGATTACTGTTACTTGGAAAGAATATAAATAACACTATTGTTTATAATAATATTCTATAAATGATCATTTTTAAGATGGCTTTTCATGAAACTGCTCTCCCAAATTGGGTTTTGACATAAGACTAAATTGAACAAACCCAGGAGGTCAGCCTTGAATGTCACTGTAATACCTTAAAATCACCTTTTTGTTGTTAACATCTTCAGCATTTCCTATTTGCAAACCATTTCCTATAATTTCTTTCCTTATAACTTTTATAACAACCCCGTATGGTATTACTTATCCTCATTTCACAGGAGGCGGAGGCTCAACAAAGCTAAATAACTTTCCAGGACTGCACAGTGAACCACTGTGGTGGATGATGTTAGATGACAGTACTAAGCCCCCTGTATGGTGCACTTGGATGAGAAGCCTGGAGGTCCAGCATCTAAGGGGTAAAGCCAATGCACAAGATTGCAGAGGAGAAAGGTAGAAAGAGCCTGGGTCCTTGGGGTGTTGTTGAATTATCATGCCAGCTCCATAACACCTTCAACGGTATAAATAAAGCCCATCTGTTCAAGTCACGGCATTTGGGTTTTCTGATATTTGCATCATAAGAGATGCCTGACCAGTAAGTCTCAGAACTGGAAATCAAATGTAAAACCCTGAAACCCTTGCTCTTCCTGATGGAATAGTCTCAGTACTCATAACTCAGTACAGCCATTCTTTACTTTGTAAAAGAGTGGAAAAGCCACATCTATATAACTTATACATGATTTTGGATGCATTAGTGGATTTTAAAAGAAATCAGTAATAAATAATTTTATCAACTATTTAGAGAATATTTTTATGATATTAAGTAGGAGATTAAGTGGTGGTTGGCAAGTGTTTACTAACAAATATATTTTCTCAAATTGTATTATATTTGTTCCAAATTTCTAAAGCAGTTTTATTGCCAAAAACCTGGAAGGCAGGTTAAGTGGGACCTGACAGGATTAACCCACACAAAGATGGTAGTGACCAACGAGATACGCACAAGTGTTGGCAAAAGTGTGAAGAAACTAGACCATTCACACAGTCCTGGTGGGAATGTAAGATGGTACAGCAGCTGCTTTAGAACACAGTGTGCCAGCTCCTCAAAAGAGGAGTCACCATATGACACAGCAGTTCTATTTCTAACTATATGGCCAAGAGAAATGAAAACATATGTCTATATAAAATATTGAGTGCAAATGTTAATAGAGGCATTATGCATTATGCATAATAGCCAAAAAGTGAAAATGGTCTACATCCCATCAGCTAATGAGTGGATAAAGTCAGATATATCCATACAATGAATGGAACATTATTCAGCTGTAACAAGAAATGAGGTATTGATACATGGATGAACCTTGAAAACATGACTAGTGAAAGAAGCCAATGACAAAAGACTATGTAGTATATGATCCTTTTCTGTGAAGTTTCCAGATCAGGCACATCCACAGAGAATGTCCAGGGCTGGGAAAGTTGAGAAAAGGTGAGTGATGGCCAGTTGATGCAGGCTTTCTTTTCCGCATGATGAAAATGCTCTAAAATGGATTGTGGTGATAGTTGCACAACTCTGCGAATATACTGAAATCATTGAGTGACTTATATAATTTACAAAAGGTGAAGTGTGTGGTATGTGAATTATACTCAACAAAGCTGTTATATTTAAAAAGTTAATCAACAAACCATGATCAGCCCAGAGATAGTGAAAGGGTCCAGGAAACAGCAGAAATCCTCAAGGCTCTAGCCTCTTTCAATCTGGCACTTCCGAGTTTTTCTGTGAGCTTGAACTGTGGTGTTTATTTCTACAATACCCTCATTTTCACACTCCTAAAGTGGACTGAGCAATGAGATTCTAGTTTTCTTACTCTCATGGCCTTTTTTTCATCTCATGGAGACTATTTTACCTCAGAGGCCAGAGGTAGAGGTCAACTCTCAGACCCTTGTTAGAATCCTGGCTCCTTATGTCTTAGCCAAGTGACTTTGGAGACACAATATGAGCTTGCCAAGCCATCTACAAAATGGGAACAATAATAATAGTTGCCTCACAAGGCTGAGTTGAGGATTGAAGACATAAAGTGTGTGAAGTACATACAGAGCACATTGCTTAGCATATTGTATATTATTCGCCAGTGCAACCCATTTCTAATCTCCATGTTACCCTCATCCCTTTAAGACCTGACCACACCCCTGTCTAACCCCTGCTCAGAATGAAAGGTATAAGCTTCTTGCCCATGGCACACAGCTAGTAACACCTGGTTTAGTAATGTGTTCATAAAAATGTTCAGTTTTTACCCAGAATTTATTGAATGAAAAGGTGTTACCTTTTAGGTTTCATTTAATCAAAATTATTCCATGGATCTAATAGGTGGAGAAGAGCAAATTTAGAAGGTTATTTTCAACTAGATTAGGAATAAGGCAGTCAAGCTAGCCCTCTCTGTAGCTCTGTGGCCCTGGATACATTTGCCTAACCTTGCTAAGCATCAGTAACTTTGCTTAAGAAGATCGGATAAAATAATCTTACGTTACAGGGTTGTAGAGAGGATCAAATGAGGCAGCACATAGAAAGCTTTAAGCTCAGTGCTTGACAAACAATAAGGGCCTGATCAATTATTTTAAGATTCATAGTTTGTGGAATTATTTGAGAGAAAAAAGTATACTTCAAATAAACCACTGAAGACATTCTTCTCAAAAAATAAACAAGAAACAACAATAGCCAAGAGCTAGAAACAGTAAATGAGTGGATCAAAAAGCTGTGGTACATTTACACGATGGAATACTACACAGCAGAAGGGAAGAAGGAGCTCCTACCCTTTGTGACAGCATGGATGGAACTGGAGAGCATTATGCTAAGTGAAGAAAGACAGGCAGTGAAAGACAAATACCATATGACCTCTCTTATAAGTGGAATCTAATGAACAAAACAAATAAGTGAGCAAAATAGAACCAGAGACATGGAGATAAAGAACAAACTGACAGTAAGCAGAGGGGAGAGGGTCATCAAGAAACATGTATAAAGGACCCATGGACAAAGATAATAGGGAGTGGGAGGATTAAATGTGGGAGATGGGGGTACCTAAGTCAGAGGAGAGTAATGTTGGGGGATGGGGACAACTGTCATTGAACAACAATAAAAAGAAAACAAGAAACATGGACAGGGTGACTTATCCTAGTGTGCCTACATTTTCAAATTCATGGTTTCATTTACATCTTTAACACCAGCAGAAGAGTCCAAACAGACTGACATGTGTGGGTATAGTTTAAATGTAACTTAGAAATATTTGAACTGTGTACACTGAGGAACGGAAAAGGATTTTCATATTTTAGGAAATATGAAAATGGTTTCCTATTTTGAAATAGGAAACCATTTCCTATTTTGCAGTTTCTGAATAATAGAAACTAAAGATACATTTTCCCCAATTTAGTTTAGTATGAAGTAATGTAACTTTTAGGATCAACCATCTGTCTTTAAACATAAACCTTAAGTTTATGTTTATGTTTAAGATGTTGGCTGCATGGTCATCTCGGCCCCTGCAGTCTGGGTATTGTTAGGACATAACAAAAGAGCATTTCCACAAAGCCCTCCTCAACTCCATCTAGAAAATTATTACTTTCATTCAATTATTCCTTTCAGTTTCAAAACTGAAAGTTCTGTGTCCCAGGAACCTTCTTAGACTCAGGAAAACCATAAATGTTGCTTAGCCTATATAGACACCAAGTTTAAGTTAGAGGGGTCATTATTAATAAAATAGCCTTCATGAATTTAGTACAAACTATGAGCCTGGCACTGTGATACACACTTTAAAAGCCAAATTCCATGTAAATAATTAGAGTGAACCTTTGCAATAAGTTCTATTTTACGCTCATTTCAAAGATAAAGAGAAGGCAATTTGAAGAAATTGAGTCAATTGCCTAAACCTTAGAAAGAGGACAGCTCTGGGATCTTTCAGGAAAGGTTCTTCTATAACTGTTAGGCTCTGTCACCACTGGGACCCTGCCCCCAGTTTCCTACCAGTGAATGAAAAGTTTAGGAAGATGGTAGAAAAACTCGCCACCCAGAGTGAAAATATTAACAGCCTGGAAAAGTTTTTGATCACTTCACTGATCATAAATTGGTGACTTGGGGATAATCAGAATGTACATTTAATGCTTGAGGCTCATTTCTTGGATCCCAGCTGGAGGTAAAGCCCTGGCTGATCTGCAGTGGAGTTGCTTATGTTAAAGTGTCGAGAAAGGAACCTACCTTTTCACATACACCACATACTTGGTGTCTATGTAGGTGGGCTTCCCAGTATTCCAGGTACAAGTCATGTTGCCTGAATATTCATAAATGACACAGGTTACCTTGTCAGGGACATCTGGTGGATCTGCAACAAAATGTATCACTTAGGAACCACCACAGAAACATACAGTTCTTCATAGAATACTTGGCAAACTTCCCGTTTTATTTGGGAAAACAGGTCAATCCCCATTCAGCACTTCTCTTATTCATTCCCTACCACCTCACCTTGCAATACACTCTGCATCAAATATTGCTTCTTTCCTTTGTTTATTTTTCTATATTCTCCACTCCTTTGGGGATATTAATGTGATCAAATACCTCCCACCAAAAAAAAAATCCATCCTTCTAAATTCTCTCCTCTTAACTACTACTGTATATTTCTCCTTTTCTTAACAGCTAATCTTTGAAATAAATCATTACACTGGTCTTTCTCTTCATCTCCCATTTACTCTTAAACACTTGACAACCAAGATTTGGTCCACAATTCGACCAAACCACTGTTGCTGACTTTCTAACTAACAAATTGCATGCCTCTGTTTGCAATCCTTATCGACCTTGGCCGCTGCCGCATTTAGTGTTTTGGTCACACCTCCGTGAAATCTCTTTTGGCTCCTGTGAAACAGCTCTCCAGAGTATTTTTCTGCTATGCTGGCAGACTTTTTTCTCCTCTGGTTCCACTTTAAAAGTGTAGTGTTCTTTGCACCGTTCATGGGAATGCAGAGTGGTGTAGCCACTGCGGAAAGTAGTATGGAGATACTTCAAAACATTAAAAATGTATCTGCCTTTTGACCCAAGTGATTCAATTTCTGGGAATATATCTGAAGAAACCCAAAACCCTATTTCGAAAGAACATAAACACTCCTATATTTGTGGCAGAATTATAATAAATGAGATATGTAAGAAGCCCTGGTGTCCATCAGTAGATGAGTGGATAAAACAACTATGGGACATTTACACAATGGAATACTACTCAGCCATAGAAAAGAAGAAAATTTTACCCTTTGTGAAAGCTTGGATGGACCTGGAGAACATTATGCTACGTGAAATAAGCCAGTCAGAGAAAGACACATACCATATGATTTCACTCATATGTGGAATCTGATGAACTAACTGGACTAACAAGGGGACTGGGGACAGATGCACAGATGGAGAGCAGGATGACAACTGACGGGGGAGGGAAGGTTAGGAGATGGAGAGATTGAAAACAGGAAAAAGGACTCACGGACATGGACAACAGTGTGGCAATTGCTACAGGGAGCAGGGCGTAAGGGGACTAAATGGTAATGGAAAAAATACAATAAAGATTAAATTAAAAATAAATAAGTAATAGTTTATTGTTCATACCTACAACAGAGAATTATGCTGCCTTAAAAGGAAAGGCAATTCTGACATATGCTCCAACACAGACGAGTCAGACTCAACAGGACAAACACTGTATGATTTCACTTGCACGAGGTACCTAGAATAGTCAGTCACAGAGATAGAAAGTGGAATGGTGGTTGCCCGAGCTGGGGGTGGGAAGGAATGGGATGTTGATGTTTAATGGATACAGAGGTTCAGTTTTGCAAGATGAGAAGAGTTCTAGAGATGGGTGGTAGTGGTCGCTGCACAACAGTGTACTTCATACCACAGAACTGTGTACTTAAAAATGGTTAAAGTGGCATGTTTTATGTTGTGTCTATTTTACCATAGTAAACAACAAATTTTTTTAAAATGTGAACAATTACAGAATATTATTTCAAGGTTCTCTTTTTTCTCCCTTCCCCCACCCCTTCTCAGCACTTTCTCTGATGGCCATGTTATAGAGAACATTGTAGTTTGTGTCTGCTAGCATTTGTCCCTTTTCAGAACTGACATCTCCCTCACTCCTAACCTCATCCCCTCTCTACCCCAAGGGCTGCCAGTCACGAGGCTCCACAGAGAAGGGTGCCCTTCATTTAGGCAGATTAATCAAATACAAATTTCTGCTGGGAATGAACGCATGACTCAAGATGAGCCAATCAGCTTTCTCCAAGGGACTTTTTCAGGAGCCATTGTAAAAGAGGCACTTTCTTTCCCCCCGAAATTGCTATCTCTGAGTAACTGTGAGTTGCTGGTGACCATCTTGCTGTCATAGTGAAACTGTTTAAGAATGAAGCCAATACAGGGGAAAACAAGACCCAAGAGATGGGAAAAGATCAGAGAATTCAGATGACACTGTTTGAGTCCTAAGGGCCTCTAGGGCTGATGAAACCCGAACAGCTATGGAATAGCACTTGAAATTTTTAGTTATGTCACCTAATAATAAATTACCAAGAAAAAGATTTTTAAAAAGAAGTGCAGAAATATTTAGTGCTAATTATATACTCACTTTCCAGGTGTAGCTCTGTCAGCTTGTGCCTACCTGTGCAGTCCCGCCTGGGGAACTAGACTATCCAGAGAACAAGCAAATAGCAGCATAGGGGCTCATAAAGAAAAAAGACAGACTTTGATGCATCTGAAGTCATACCCAAAGATTTATGTTAAATCTGAATATACTCCTGTACTTCACCTGCAAATCACATACCAAGAATTACTTGTAAAATAAGAAATAAATACATGAAAATTTTATCTTCATTGCAAATTGAAATGATGATAGATATCATTTACACCTATCAAAACAGCAACAATTTTGAAAAATGATAATCCCCAGTGTTGGAATGAATTCAAGAAAATCCTCTAACACACTTGTGCAAATTTCTACAGCCTTTATGGAGAACACTTTACACATTACAGTCTTTAAATGCTGGAGCAATATCTTGCAACACAGCAATTTTACATCTAGGATTGCATCCTTAATGAAATGCTTATAGAGATACAAAATATTTGGCTAAAAATGTGTCTCTTAAATTATTGTTTATAATAATGAAAACACTAGAAACAACCTTACTACCCCAAAATAAGATTAAATGAACTATAATAATATACTGCTAAAATACATCCTAAAACAATATAGAGTATAAGATAAGTATGTATTTAATTAGTTTAATAAGTAAGTAATGGCCATATGGTAAAGTGAAAAAAGCAGATTATAAAATAGTATCGTATAGTGGTCTCATTTGAGAGACAGGGAAAGGGGGCAGAGAGAAACTTGAAAAGACATTCTAAATTATAAAGAGGGGTTTTATTAGTGGTGAGATTATGAGATTCTAGAAATGGTGGGTATTTCTTTTTGCTGATCTAAATTTTTAAAAACTTTATGCAGTGACCACAATTATATTTTATAATTAAAAATTATTTTCAAACGGTAGGAATGCACAATATACTTTATAACATTCTGGTGAGTTATAGCATTGAGTACAATGGGGAGAAATAGGACATGAAGTAGGATAAAGAAATCTTTAAATTTTATTTTGCCTTAAAGGAAGTAGCTATGGAAACAGATATTAAGTCATTCTGAATATTGATTGAGATTACAGTGATTTTTACTGAAGTTATTTTTATTCTCTGGTTTCAGATAAAGGGTATCAGTGATTTAGTAATCATGAAAGACAGCTGTCAATCTTTTGGGTTATGTTATTTATTCCATAGCATTCACTATGAAGTGAATGCTCAGGGTTGTAAATGTCTGGTGGTTAATTACCTTTGCAGAAGATCAAATAGACTATATGTACACATGCAAATAAATACAATATTTGTAACATTAATGTGAAGCTATATAAAGATGAGAATGTGAGTATGGTAATGAGGGTAAGACTGAACTGTTGTTAGATCTCATTGCCAGGTTATTCAATGTTCAGGAATAAAAACCTGCTCTACAGCCAGATACTAGAGAATACTCTGAAATATACATGGGTGAGGCTTAAGTTTTAGCTCTTTCTTGTGAAGGCCATCCCTCCCCTATTATTGGGGCACTCATTAATTAAAGGCCAGGTTTCTTATTAATTCAGAGTCCAGCCATGGATCATTTTTTACTGAGAGCTTCTTGAAGGCAGAGTCTGTGATTCTCTCTTCTTTGAATTTCTAGCATTTAACACATTTGGGGGGCATAGCAAACTCTCAGTAAAGTGTGTTTCATGAATTGATTGGCTTGATTCATAAAGTGATAATAATAAGAAGACTTAAAGTGAAGAGAGATGCTATGCTTCTGGCAAAGATCACTCTTCCAAGGAGAGCGCAGATCAGCCTAATTGTGCCAGTAATGATAATTAAGCACGTATGTTAAAGATGAATATTCTGGGCTTTTATTGGATAACAAGTCTTCTTTCATCAAGATAAGTAGAGATCAAATATGATTAAAATTTAAGTCAAAGATGTTTAAATGTTTAAATAAATGATTAAGTGACAATGTGATTATTCCGTGTATGGTTTATTTTAATTTGGTGTTTTTAAATGCATACAGACATCTGCTTGATTTCATAATTGGTGTTATTCTGATAGAACAAACTTCCCATAATAAGCATGCATTTAATCACTGATAAAAATCTAAGAAGTGCTTAAAGTTATGACTAAAATGAAAATTGTGATAATAATAGTTTGTGTTTCACAAATTACACATTAAAAGAAAGGCCACTTTAAATATATATGGATAACTTTTCAGGGAAAGCAATGACTCATTGATCTTCTGTCTTTTATGATTTGTCTCCAGTTTAAAAATATACATGTAATCATTTTGTTTAAAATGGTAACAATAAATTGACATAGTGAAGCTCACAGGATGAATATCCTGTGATCAAAGCAATCCAATGAAAGCAATGTAATTTCTAGAGTACCACAAAAACCCTCAAAAATCTTTTTTTGGCCTACTTAAGTAGGAAGCTTTGTTTACTAAGAATGCAGAACCCAAGAACACAGGGGTTCTTGAATCCAGGGGTTTGAGTAAGTTTTTACCTGGCAGTTACAATCTCACACTCATAACCACAGGTCTATGTGAGAACTCACAAAGTAAATAAATGGAAAAAGTGATGCTCTTTCTAAGCAGTCATTTGCAGAAAATAAGTGCTTCTATTATGTTGTCCTAGAAGGAGAGCGAAGGCTGTACCCTGACCTTAAATGTCACCCAATTTTTTGAGGGTGGAGGGGTTGGAGGGAGGTAAGGGCCATCAGCCAACACTGGAAGAACTACTGGTAGGAATCTATCACCCAGACTGCTGTGCAGGGACGGAGACCATGCTTCTTCTGCCTCCTTTCTTTATCTCTGGATTAAATTAAAAACTAACCTTTTCTCATAACTGTGGAAGTTGCTTATTTGCCCTCTGAAAAATTTATATAGCATTTCAACACTGCCATCCTCACTCCAAAGGATAAATATAGTTAAGTAAGCGTCAAGGGCTTATTTATATTTCCTGAGGATGTGGACAAGGTCAGGAGTCCTCATATATCAGATAAGACTTCTGCCTGTGGTTTCAATTCCCACAGTTTAGGGCAAAGTTTCATGTTATTCTCAGTTTAAGTCATACCTTTACCAACCTTATTCTTTGACTCCAAAACTTCTACTTCCTTTTCTATTATTTACATGCCTTCCTCAGTTTACCCCCACCATCTCCCATATTTCTTCTCTCTTCTGAAAATCTTGCAAGATCAGGTAACCAGAGTTAAGTAGGACTATGGCCTTATTTTAAAACGAGGAAGCTTCCTGCTTTTCTGTTATTCACTCTAGGGACCGAGTGGCTTGGCCCTTACCAGACAAGGTCTGGAGGTGAGGAAATAAGAACTCAGATGTGATTTGTGTAAGTATAGAGGCAAGAACGTGGCAAAGATCCAATGCCCTCTGTCTTTACTGAGAGTGGGTCCAGATGCCTTAGGGAATGAATATTTGGGTTAAAGCAGCACTGCACTTATTGATCTCTCCTTCATAATAGTAGAACCAAGAATTAAGTATATAATTAGGTAAATCAGGCCATGTTACTCTAATAATTTAAACATCTTTATAATGCTGTGAACGCAAATTGAATGTAGCAAATATTTTTAAGATTAAATCGATCATTTTATTTCTTAATAATTAAAGGAATAAACACAATGATTCACAATTGGGGCAGTAGGTTCAGAAGCAGGGACCTATATCAGAAGCCAAAGGATGTATTTTTAACGGTCTAGGCACATTGGCATTGTACTTTACACTGTAAAATATACTTTAAAATAAATTATTAAAATTGAATGGTTACCATAGTCAGTATAATTTGCCTCGTTTTACAGATGTGGAACTGAGGCTCAGATTAGTTAGGCAATTTGCCAGAGGTCACCCAGCTGGTAAAGAGTACAGCAGGAGCACACAGATAGTTTTGCAACTGTTTTTTTTTTCTCCCTGAATCTTAACCTTAAAATTTCACAGTGGTATCTGCCTGGAGGTTGAGGATATTAGTTTAGAAAAATAAAAACAAAAAAATAAGCAAAAAACAAATAAAAAGAACATTTAAAACTTGAGGTTGCTCTCAGGTATGCTGTGCCTGGCCGAGCAAGTGTTGGAAAATTGCCTGTTTGAAGGCATTGGTAATATTGTAAAATTTGTAGAGTTAACATCAAAAATTTGTATTTCTGTCTTCTATGGGAGAGTCAAAAATCTAGGAATATTGAGCCCTCAGACGTACGGGAGCTGGGCCATGGTTGTCTGCCGTGGACCAGGTATCTGCCTTCCTCTCTGCATGGACCCCACAGGCCTTCATAACTCGTATTTTTCACCCATTTGGCCCTGGAGACATTTAAGCTCGCAACTCCTGTATTAAACTAATATAAGATAAACTATATCCAAATGCCTCTATTTTTAGACAAGCTGGTGATTACCAGTTAATTCTTAGACCAGCTTTCATTTGGACCTTGAATGCACCCCAATACTTACATCCCGAAGAAATGTCTTTTCCACATATCAGTGTCTCTTGAAGATAGCCAGGACACTCAGCAGTGCAATGCATAGACGCGCGCGGTTCCAGAAAGTTGTTATACCAAAGTCGAGCTGTTGTTTTATTAATCCTTGTGGTTTTAAATCTTTCTTTGATGCCATTTTTATAAAAATAAAGTTTGCTTGGTTGGCAGTTCTTAATTGCTGCTTGGCAGTATATAGAGATACTCATACCCATCTTAAAAATTGTGGCTGGCTCTACCCAGATGTGGCCAGAGCATTTTATATTTGTAATTCCTAGAAATAAGCAGATTAAAGTAATAAATTCCATGTAAAATATTAAAACAGTAGATTTAAAAGAATAAGTTATTATGTTTAAACAATTTTTTCTATTAATTAAATGATTTTCATTGAGTAAAAAAGGTTTAGGACTAAGTGTATCTTTAAATTGATTAGATTATTATCATGTATTTTTACTCTGCTTCTAAGATTCAGCAGCATGATATAAGACTGGTGTCAGCCTTTAAGCTTCTCTGTCTAAAGAGCAAATATAATTAGCTGTCTTATTTTGTAGCAGAGAACTGAGGCATTATAAGGCTACACCTTTTTGCAAGGTAAGATTAGATATAACACTTGACACTACACAATCCAAACCCCATTCTTTAGCTATCAGTCAATCTTTCATTATTTTGTAGATAAAAGCTACTTGTACCAGAAAATTCTGAGCTTAAAGAAAAAAAACTATACTTTTACTTATGGCAAAAATCTACTACTTGGTAACAACTTAAAATTCATCCTTAATTTAATAATATGAAGTTTGTTCAGAACTTTTTAAGTTAAACATTTGCAAAGCAACACATTTAATATTTTAGAAATAGATGGATTAATTAAAGAGAAATATACTTATCTTACAATTGATTTAGTAAGTCAGTAATTTTTCAGTAGAAAAGATCATTAATCAGAAGGAGTCCACTTAGATTACATAAGAATAAGTCATATTTCTATATATTAACTTCTCTTTTTAATAAAGTTCTTAGATTGATCAGAGGAATGTTAAACATGGTACTATATATATGTTATTTCAAGAAAGCTATTGAAAGGGGGTAACAATTATTCTAGTAGAAAACTTGGAAAAGGTAATCTGGATTATATTAACTTTTTCATATGAGATTGAACAAAAAATATATAAAATAATTTCTAATGGACAGCTGAAAGATCTCTAACACCATATCATTTACAGTTTTCAAGAAACCAGCAAAAGTAACTGGTGACTTACTTCCCCTAAAGCTTAGATAATGTTGGTCTGACTCTGGAAGTATCCAATATCTTGCTAGAGGGATTCTAGTTCTGATGATGAGGCTACCTCTGTATCTCTAATAGAATTGTGTCCCAACCTGTAGAACACAGTTTTGCACTTGTCACTACTCTGAGTACTTGCATCATCTGCAAAGTTTTCTTGAAGCAAGAACCCTGCCTTGATGTCACGTGTCACCCAGTAAATGAGTCCTTGCCATCGACCCAGGGTACCATTGCCTGCAGTAGGAACTCCTAAATGTGCCCTGGCTGGTGTGGCTCTGTGGACTGAGTGACTGCCTCAGTGGATTGCTATCCTGCAAACCAAAGGGTTGCTGGTTTGATTCTCAGTCAGGGCATGCGCCTGAATTGCAGGCCAGTACCCAGTAGGGGGAGCGTGAGAGGCAACCACACATTGATGCTTCTCTCCCTCTCTTCCACCCTTCCCCTCTCTCTAAAAATAAATTTTAAAAAATTTTTAAAGAAAGAAAAAAACCCCTAAATGCAAATGGCTGTCCTGTCTGAAGATCCCTTTCCTGGAGTTCTCAAAACTGCTCATGTCTGTCATAGTGACAGACATTTGTATAAATTATAAGATAGGAATAGTAATAACAACACATAATACTACTGCACAAAGTTATGAGGAATAAAAGGCTTAGCACAAGACCTGACACAGAATAATTATTAACAAATGATTTGTGGAATTGAATTAAATTACAAATGTTTGACAGATTATCATAAAACAGTTATAATAGTTCAGAGATAGACCATACCATCTCAAGTAGCATATACTCCCTCATGGAAATGTTTTTATATGAGTTCATATTCTATCCATTAGGGATACTTGAGAAAGGAACCCTGCATCAAGAGGGAGATTGGACTTCTTTATTTGATTCTACATAATTTTTATGTGCATATAATTCTTCTCAATGTAACAACTGTTGATTCTTCAGAGATCCTAGCATAATACCTTGAGAACATTAGATGCTCTATTTCATTTGAATAAAAGATAACAATAGGCATTCAAATACTGTACCTCCATGACACCAGTTGAAGAATATGTAAAGAGCTATTACCACATCCCATTGAATTGTGATCTGATTCATGACTGAAAGCAGGACAAAACGCCTTGTTCCCCTCTAGGAAAAATATGAAAAATGTTTAAATTGTAATATTTTAATAAAATAATAAAAGGCATTACAATTTTTAACAGTTATCTTTGATGAGAAACTTTGATTAAGAAGGAAGGGAGAAGGGGAGGAAGGAAGAAAGGAAAGAAGGAGGAAAACAGCAAAAAGTCACTGATGTGTGAGGAAGAATAATGTAGGTTGAGGAGTAAAGCAGAAGAATGGCATTTTATACCCTCCAAAAATCTCTATGAATTACCTCAGCATGACCTTTTGACCCTTGGTATAATTTCTCCTACCTAATCTGTCTCATCAGAAATATCTTTCTGCCTACTTCCTAATGATGAATTTTCCTCCTGACCAGATCATGCACCCATCGAGCTCCAGAAATATCAGAATTTGATGAGTAAAATTTTAGAAAAATCAGAAATTTTAGAGTCTCCAGAGTAAAGGCATTTAAAATGAAGAAAGATGAAGTGAGACAATTGTGCAGTCTCACTTAATTGTGCTATCATCAGTTAAACTTACAAAAAGCTCTTTCATCCATAAAGAGTATAAAACAAACACATTATACAAATTGCCATGAGTTTACAACTGGAGTTACATTACTCAGTTAATCGGTTTCTTACATTATTAATAATTCAGTTATTCAATAATCAACATTATTCACTTACTTTACCTGTTTAATAAAACTTGGGCCTTCCATATAAAACAACAAAACAAAATTCATGTCTCATCAAATAGCATAAAGTATCCAATAACATTTTTAAAAACTGGTGTTCTCATGACTTGTGAATATAGGGATCCCTTTCATAAGTTGTTAACAATAGTAGGTTTTCTCTTTACAAATAATAGGCAAAACAAACCCTAAAATGTTTCTAGTCAAAAGTTAACTACTCACCAAATAGAATATACACAATAATCATTATGTAAGGGGATGTGATGTCAGATAATATTATAGATTCAACTTTCATCATTAACCACTATATAAAATATCACAAAGACTTATAAGAGAAAACAACTTTGCCCATATATTTTCAAAAAGAAACACGGCTGCTTTTAAGTATTTGGACGGTTGTCTTCTCTTTACCTTTCAATCTGTTTGAAGCACGAAATTCCACTTTGGAGCCTGGCCCATCACGTCTGTGTCTTCTCTCCCCACTGCCTGCCTGTCAATGATCACTTTAGATTTTCAGCTCTGAGGCAAATGGAAATGTCAGCAAAGCCCTGACCTACATTTCAGATTCTTGAAGAGGAACTCAAACTGTCCAATTCAAAATGACTGGCTCTTCTGTCACTATTTGGGAAAACCCAGATTACTGAAAGTGAACTGCTTTGTCAATACTTTTTTTTTTCTCAGATTCATTTAAAATTACCTGTCTCATTCAAGAAGTAGAACACATATACATGCTTGGTCAATTTCTTTGACACAAGAGTATGATGCTTAGTTTAAATTTGCAGCCAATATTGGTGTTAATCATAAATGCATTTCTTAAGAAAAAGTTTAAATGCTACTGTTGACCATTAATTTATTTAACATGTATTTTTGAGTTCTATGTGCAGGTATTGTTCTGGGCATTAAGGGTATAATGGTGATTGATTATAGATCAGCTCTTTGTTGTATTGTGTACAGTGATTAAACTATAGATTAGTTGCTTTGACCTATCATGCATGGTTTAGCAGGGTTCTACAAACAGATTTAAAAAATTACCAAATACTTGGTTGGTTTATGATAGGCATCTCCAGGAGGGTGCCTACTGACATATCTTTCCTTCCTGCTTCTTCTCTTTGTTCTACATGGATATCTTTTCACTGTTTGTACTCCTTCCTATTATAAATGATCATTAATTTACTTGTTTTCTCTACAGCAAACTTCTTGAAGTCATAAAATTCACACTCTTTAATTTTTTATCTTTAGTACTTCACACATTAGAATACTCTGAAGGAATACTTGAAACAGTCCTATACTTAGATTCATTCTAGACAATGAAGTGAGAATTACTGTGGGTAGAGGCTGGGCATCGATATTTTTTAAAAGTACCCCCTACGAGTGATATAATGAGCAGCCAGAGTTGAGAGCCACTGAAATACACAGATAAGATTGTTTTCGAAGATCACATAGAAGAAAGGACCATCAGCTGGATTTTAATGATTGGTAACAATTTTCTAACCTGTGAAGGAGAGGGCGTGGGAAAACATTTCACATACCAAGAACAAAATGTGCAAGTAATGTTGATGTTTTGTGACTGGCAGGTGTTCCTCCAGGTTGAGAGGAATAAGATTTGAGCTGGAAAACTAGGTCCATGGCAGAATGCAATGGGCTTTGTATTCCTGCTAAGTAGTTTAACCTTTATCTTGATGCCAGTCAAGAGATAGCGAAGATTGTTAAATAGAAATAGCATAATCAGATTGGATCTTAAAAATATAATTTTAATGATAGCATAGAGAA
Source organism: Artibeus jamaicensis (assembly GCF_021234435.1). Taxonomy (NCBI): domain Eukaryota; kingdom Metazoa; phylum Chordata; class Mammalia; order Chiroptera; family Phyllostomidae; genus Artibeus; species Artibeus jamaicensis. The sequence continues at coordinate 15,741,456 of NW_026522025.1, read as the reverse complement.
TTGACTGGAGATGAAGAACACGGTTAGGAGGACCTAAAGCAAAACAAGGCAGCAGGAACTGAAAGGAGAAAATAGATCTCTGAGAGCTTTGTGGAGGCAGGTTGGACAGGCAATTGTGACCAGTAAGGAAACAGTGACTTCTGAAGTGCGCAATCAACAATGTGTGTGGAAAGTTAAGAATTCAGGACAGGAAGAATGACTCTAGTAACTAGTTTTGCTGACCCAGTAGACAGTGGCATTAATTGAGCACACAAAAGGAGGCATGATGATGGGGAAGTGATGAATTTGGGTTCTGGGTATGTTGATTGGGAGGTGCTTATTACATACTTAGAACTATCTGAGAGGCTGTTGTAGGCATTGGTAACCTTGGGAGAAAAATTTGAGCTAGACATCTAAATCCATGATTTAGAGATGATTTCGGCATGTCAATAATATTGAACTAAGTTTAGAATATGAGGACTCAGAGAGAACACTCAGAGCAATAAGGGAAGGGAATGGGTGGCCAGAGCCAGAAAATGTTGACCCAAAAGATAAGAAGAGATATAAATAGTGTGTGGCCAGTGTTGAATAGTCAGAGATTAAATATAAGAACTAAAAGGGAGTGTTGGATTTGACAACTGTCAGTCTTCCCTGAGAACAGTTTCAGGAAAGAAATGGAGGTAGAAATGAGATGGCAGTGAATCAGAATAGAAAATAAATGAGAGGACATTGGGTAATCTTTCAGGAATTTGGAATGTGGAGATGAGATTGATGAAGAGTTCAATGCAAATCAGGATTTATGTATTTATTTTAATGGGGGCTGATGGTGGTTCTTAATTACCTTTTCTTTTTTTTTTTTGCTTTTTTTCTTCTTTTTTTTAAATTGATTATGCCATTACAGTTGTTCTATTCCCCCCCTTCATTCCCCTCCACCCTGCAAGCCCCCTCCCCTACCACTCCCCCCCTTTAGTTTATGACCACGTGTCTCAAGTTCTTTAGATTCTATATTTTCCCTACTATTCTTGCCCTTCCCCTATTTTCTGCCTACCGTCTATGCTACTTATTTTCTGTACCTTCTCCTCCTCCCACTCCCCTGTTGCTAACCCTCCATGAGATCTTCATTTCTATGGTTCCACTCCTGATCTAGCTGTCCTCTTAGTTTGCTTTTGTTTTAGGTGTGGTTCTTAATAACTGTGAGTTTGCTGTCCTTTCACTGTTCATAATTTTTATCTTCTTTTTCTTAGATAAGTCCCTTAACATTTCATATAATAAGGGCTTGGTGATGATGAACTCCTTGAATTTGATCTTATCTGAGAAACACATTATCTGTCCTTCCATTCTAAATGAAAGCTTTGCTGGATAGAGCAATCTTGGTTGTAGGTCTTTGGATTTCATGACTTGGAATACTTCTTAATCACCTTTTCATGTGTTTATTTGCTGTATGCATTTCTTTACTAAACAGTCTGTTCACATCTTTTGCCCATTTTTATTAGTTTGTTATTTTTCTTATTACTGCAGTTTGAAAGTGACTTCTGTATTTTGAAAAACAAATCCTTTATCAGATATGTATTCTGCAACTATTTTATCTTAGTCTGTGGCTTATTTTTAAATTTTCTTAATGATGTCTTTTGAGAGCAGGAGTTTTTAATTTAAGATCAACTCATTAACTGTTTTAGTGATTAATATCTTTTGTACTGCAAGTTTGTGGTCACATTTTCATCTATACACCAATACATAATCCTGTTTTACGTGTGTTTCTGTTTAAAGATACCTTATTTAATCCATATTGTTGATTAATTGACATTAGACTTAGGGCCAACAGTACTGTCATTCATGCCTGAATGAAGCTTATCTAACATACATATTTTCTTGGTAATGTACATTGCAGCCTTCTTGCACACAGGACTTCAAGACTCCATTTGGGGGCCATTTTAAACAGCTAAATTGCCAACAAAAAGCATAAAATGTAAAAAATGTGGCACTAAATAGCTTGAAAACTTACAGTATGAGAGCTGAAACAACTCTTTTGCACTCTCCAACATACTGTAGATAGTAGGTGCAATTGAAGTGAAGAGTTGTTTTGATGATTCATAGTGCCACCCTGCCATTCTGTTGTTATAGTGCCTAATAGAGGGCTGCGTGTTCTTTTTATGCCTTCTTTGTGTCAACATACCCTGTCCAGGGCTGTAACTACAGAGGGGGGTGTTAATGGCTTTTGAGGGTCCTGAAGTGGCAAAGAAGATAGTGTTTAAAAAGTACAATGAGAAAGAATAAAATGCTAAAGAAAAGATACAAGAACAGTTATATGCAGAGAGGAATACACAGCAGCCTCAGGTCCACACTTTTGCAAGCGTTAGCCCTGAGTACCAACTCCTGTAGAGGAAAGCTTACCTGATCTGGGCCAATGACTCAGATTTTGCTTCTTGCCTGTTCCCTCTACTTTGATCTCACACTTGTCACTCTAAACTAGATTTTATGGTACCAGCACCCTCTTTCAACCGCCTCTCCTGCTACCTCCGTGTCCTCCACACCGTATCCTCTTTACTTCACCAGCATTGCCCAGCTCACTGTCTGGCCCTGGCCTAATTTTCAACACTCACTATTCTGATTAATTACAAAAAGTACAATTTCGGTCCCATAGTGCTTATTTTATTTAATGAGGTAACGGAAAATATTATTCATTTAAGAAAACTTAAAAATGTTGAACTTATTTTTTAACTTCATGGCTTACTCTTGAAGTTATAATCTTTAATTATGTTGAGGATAATGTTACCTGGAAGAACACATTGTTCAAATAAGCCAGATAAATGAGGTGATGCTATATTGTATTAATTTTCTCAACCACTGAATTAATAACCCCATTGTTCATAAAGACTTATGTAGAGTCTAAGAAGAGAAATAAGTAACCGTAAATCTTTTGACTCATCCAAAGATGGTACCTACAGCAGCTGCTTGATGCTTCTCAGCAACAAACACCTTGTGGCTCCTTCAGCTCTGTTGGAAGAACAGGTGCTACAGGCTGACTCATCACCATTTCCTGTGAGGTATGCATTAAAGGTCAACTTTATCTTCTTTCCTATGAGTTTGTTAGAGATTAAGAACTCTAAGATGTGGGGGTGAATTCAAAACCTTCAAGGTACAACTCTAGCTCTTGAAGATTGCATGTATACTTCCAAGGAAGTCAATTTCTAGATTCTCAACTTCTGCATGTGCTTTTTCCTAAATTTGATTTCTTTGAGAATAAGCCTGGGTTCCCAGTCATCTTTCTCTCACTTCATACATAATGGTGTCCTTCATTCTTAATCTCAGCATTGTGTATTACCTTGGCTATAAGTAGCTCCAGGGTACCAAACAAACAGATAAATGGAATTAATTTTAAGGAGGCCTCTTTGGATAATTAATCAAGGTGCTTTAGACTCATAAATCTTTTCTTTCCCCAACATATACATTTTTTTAGAAAAGTGAAGCTTACTAAAATACTTGTGTTTCAGTCCATTTTGAGATAGTATGAATTTTAGCTAATTTGGAGATCTTTCCAACCACTTGGGGTAGTCTGAAACTTGGGATCAGAAGCAATATGAAGGACTTATGGTTATTCTTTTAAATGTAAATGAGATTTTTTTGATAGACTATCACACTTTTTCTAGACACACTGAGTAAAATTCATGTGAAAATTTTACTTGATTTTTTACAGATTTCCTGTACTCTAGTCAATAAGATAGTTAAAGGCATATTTGTTCCTCTTACAGCCTAGTTCTTTCATTTATTTCATCTTATAAAATGTTCAATAAACTTATTTGACTTATGTGTAATATTTTATATGTCAGTTAAAATATGCAAGGACGTGCATGATTTTAAAAGCTCCTTTTAAAGTATTTAAGAAAAACATTTAGATGACTCCACTAGATAAAGCTCAACTATATACACCAAACAAAAATAACTGGAGAAAAAATACACCAAAATGTCAATAGTAATGTCTTTGGATTATAGAATTATGGAATTATTTTTGTCTTCATTTTGCTTTTTTTGCAACTTTCTAGTTTTTAGGATGAATATTTGTGATAGTTTTAAAACATTTAAAAATAAGAAATGCATTAAATAATAAGGAAAACTTTAAAGGAAGAAATATAAAGGGAAAGTTCCTTCCTAGTCAATTCTAAAATATGAGACAACTGGAGGGAATCACTGATATGTCTACTGCTGTGCACATTTTATTTATTTAAATTTAACTATAAGTAAAGGGGGGAAAGAGGGTTTTTGTTTCATTAAACTTTCCTTCATTCTTCTTCTATCCCCCTCAAAATGGGCTTTGAGTCTTTAATAACTCAAAAAAAGCCATATCAGGAATGTAATATGATTTTTAAAATTGAGGTATAACTGACAAAGTTATATATATTTAAAGTGTATAACATAATGATTTTGTATATATATACATATGTGAAATGATTACCACAATACCACAATAATCCAACTAATTAACACAACCATCATCTCACACATTTACCTTTACTTTTTTAATGGTAAGAACACTTCAGATCTACTCTCTCAGCAAATTTTGAGTATACAATACAATATTATTAAGTGTAGCCACCATGCTATACATTAGATCATCAGAACTTGGTTCATCTTATAACTAAAGTTTGTACCTTCTCACCAACATTTCCCCATATGCCTCCCCACCCCCAGCCCTACTTAGCATAACGCCCTCTACCTTCTTCCCTGTTGTTACAAATGGCAGAATTTCCTTCTTCTAGTGGCTGAATAATAGTCCATGTGTCTGTCGACAGATGCTTCGATTGTGTCCATGTACTGACTGTTGTGACTCATGCTACAGTGGACATGGAGTGAAAATTTACCTGTGGAATACTGCTCTTGCTTCCTTTGAATATATATACCCAGAAGTGGGATTGCTGGATCATATGGTAGTTCTATTTTCAACTTTTTGAGAAATCTCCATTGTGTTTTTCAGAGTGTACCAATTTACATTCCTATTAACAGTGTACAAGGTTGTTTTTTTTTCACATCCTCACCAACACTTGCTATCTTTTGTCTTTTTGATAATAACTATCCTAACAAGTGAGAGATGATATCCCATTGTGGTTTTGATGTGCATTTTTCCGATGACTAGTGATGTGGAGCATTCTTCCAAATACCTGTTCACCATTTGTTCATATCTTTTTTTGGGAATAAATATCTATTCAGGTTGTTTGCTCACTTTAAAATCAGATTATTTGGATATTTTTCTTTTGAGTTATATAAGTTCCTCAGGCATTTTAGATATTAACCCCTCATCAGGTATATGGTTTGCAAATCTCTCTCATTCAATTGGATGACTTTTCATTTTGTTGATTGTTTTCTTTGCTATGCAAAATTTTTTAGTTTGATGTAGTCCCACTTGCTTAATTTTGCTCTTGTTGCTTGTGCTCTTGGTGCCATATCTAAAAAATCATTGCCAAGACCAATGTCAAGGAGTTTTTTTCCTTTGTTTCTCTGCAGGTGCTTTATAGTTCCAGGCCTCAATTTAAGTCCTTAATCCATTTTGAGTTAATTTTTGTGAGTGGTGTAAGAAAGGGGTCTAATTTCATTCTTTTGCATGTGGTTATCTAGTTTTCCCAGCACCACTTACTGAAGATGCTACCCATTTCCCAGTATGTCCAAATGCGAGTTCTTTGTGCCTTTGTCAAGATTAGTTGACTGTATAAGCCTGGGTTTATTTCTTGGCTCTATTCATTTTTAAAGCCTCTAAATCTTCATCTCATTTCTGAATAGCAGACAGGCAATTGAAGGGGCTCCCAGCCTGGCCCTGGAGCAGGTTGTATCTTTGCACTTCCTTAAGGCACAGAAAACTTGAACCAAGTGGTGTGGTCATACTCCTCACCAGGCCTCAGCAGCGCAGTGTGGGAGTGGGGCTGATGGACTGCATCAGGCCAGTTCTGGGTCTCAAGGCAGAAACTGGAGTGATGGGATAGATGGCTCCACTCTTGCCCTCAGGATGCTGTCCAGGAAGTTGCCCATGTAGAACTGAACCCCAGGCTGGGTGGTGAACACTTCCAGTACCCACCCACTTTCAGCATGATAGACCCGTGCATAAAACTGCTTTTCTTTAGATCACTTCAGGCAGAAATTGTGGTCAAAGCCATTGATGTGGAACTCCTGCAGGTGTTTTCCAAGCTCCACTGGCTTCCTCAGGTCAAATGCAGCTCCTTGCATGGGAGCAACCTCTCCTGTAGGAATCAGGGTTTCATCCACAGGCAAAAAAAGCATCAGCTTCTATAGTGACTTCCTGGTCATAGATATTCAGGGAACCTTGGCCCATCAGGTTGAAATAAGGATGGTTGGTCAGGTTGACTGGTGTGGTCTGACTGGCCTGAGCTCGATAGTTGTCCACGAGCTCCCCACCATCCAGCATGTATGGTACCCTTTTAACTCCTCAGAGTAACCTTTGTCACTATCTGGACTGACCCATGAAAACTGGGTGCCATTTGACAGCAGCTGCGGGGTCCAGAGGACCTTATCAAACCCTCTGATGCCTCCATGCAGACGGTTGGGCCCATTGTTATTGGCTGGCTTATACTCCTTCCTGTCTAATGTGAATGTTCCTTTGGCAATTTAGATGGCCACCCTGCCAACCACTGCTCCAAAGTGGGGCTGCTTTTGGAGGTAGGCTTCCAACCTGGCAAAGCTGAGCACCACATCAGAGGCTCTGCCCTGTCTGTCTTTGACCTCCAGGGTCATAATGGTGCAGCCTCAGGAAATGATGTCCACTCTCAGCAAGTATGACTGCAGCCAGAACTTCTCCACTGTTCCTGCCCCTAGGGGCAGCTCCCCAAACATGGATCTGGTCACCGAAACCATGGAGAAAGCTCAGGGTATGCAGCTACTCCTAGCACTTCAAAATCCTGCCTCTGAACTGGTAGCGGCTAATGGAGGTTCTAATTACAAAGGTGATTTTAGGCTTTTCAAATCAACAAATACCAGTAAGATATTCAAATTTAAAATTCATTTATGCAAAAAATTTTGAATATTGAAGATCTCTTCCAGAAAGAGTTAGAGTTCCAGAAATTCAAATGAAAGAGCGAGGACCTGTTTGCATGGAAGCTAATGATTTTCAATGGTTTTCATTGCCTTTGCTCATCTCAAAAAATGTCTGAGATTTAAGAGTTAATACAACTGAAAATTGGAAAAGCATAATTTAAATACTACCCTTTAATTGAGGTGTGTGCTCAGGTTTTTTTTTGTTTTTGTCGATGCACACAACAGCCTACTACACATCTAGGCTATGCCATCTAGGTCTGTGTAAGTGCACTCGGTGATGTTGGCCCGATGATGAAATTGCCTAATAACACATTTCTCAGAGAGTATCCTCATTGTTAAGTGGTGCATGACCGTATGTATATTTTTAAATAACTGAATGAGAGTCTTTTTTAAATTAAGAATTTAAAATATACCATGGGATTTTCTTGTCTGCCTAGAAACATGCACTAAGAGGTACAACTCAAATGAAAGTTATTCTTTACCATTTTGTTCTCTTCATATTTGTTCTGACCTTTTGTACTTATTAGAGAATTCATTTATGCAGGAACTATTTATTGAGCATTTGCTATGTTCCAGTAACTATTTCAGCACTAAGAATAAAGGAGTAAGCAAAACAGACAAAAATCCAGTCCTCATAGATCTTACATTTTAGTGAGAGGAGGGAGTAAGTGAAACCAGTAAGTAAAATATAGTTTCACAAGGTGCAGAATTTGGAGAGAAATAAAGTGGAAAATGCAGACGGAATTCAGTGTGTTGAAAATAGTTCTTGCTGGAATGTGACATTCGAGCAGAGATCTGGTTGGAGTGAGGGAGTGGGGCATGGAGTTCATTTAAAGGAAATGCTTTAAGCAGACAGAACAGTAGGGTCACAGGGGGGTAGGGGGACGGTGAGAAAAAGAAGCCCTGGAGTGCATGAGAGGCCCAGTAGGGAAGGCACTGTGGAATAAGCAAGGTAAGGAGGGGGAAGACAATGGGCATTAAATCAAAATAAAATAAGTTCCGAGAAAACTGCAGTGAGTGGTGGTGAGCAATAGCGTAAGGATCTGGAAGGCATTTAGCTCTTCTGATAATTGAGTGAAGCCACTGGAGAGTTTTAACTGAAGAGGTGAAAATGATTTGGCTCCACGGATTCTGGCCTAAGCAACTAGAAAGATTGGATAAAGTGGCCGTTGATTGAGATGTGACAAAACCTGAAGAGGAAAATGCTTTACTGAGGAATGGGGAAGGGACTTAGGAATTTGTGTTGAGACACGTTAAGTTTAGAATGCCTTTGAAGACAGAGATGTTGAATAGTCAGTTGATCATATCGGTCTAGAATACAAAGAAGAGATACAGGCAGGATACAAAAATTTGAGTTTCAACTACACATAGATGAAATTTAAAGTCATAAAAACAGATGAGATTACCAAGAAAGTAGATGTAAACTAGAAATAGAAAAGGAAAGTCCTAGGACTGAGCCCAGAATATGCCTTTGTAAAGATATCAGGAAAAATAAACCAAAGCAAGTTTTCAGATAACTTAAGAAAGTTACCAGGAAACTCATTTATTTATTATTGGAAAAGTAATTAACTGTGTAAATCACAAAACTAAACAAATTTGAAGCTAAAAGTAGACTTTAACTTAAGGGATGATCAAATTCAGCCTGCTGGCCTTTTGGCAGCAAATACTTTGACCTTTAAAAAAGTAGCTGACTGAGTCATTCATCTGATTTTAGTTTACAGTTTTAATTTCAGTCAAATTATGGGCAATGATTGAAATGTGAACCTTTAGTGTAAAGTAAGAGGATTAGCATAAGTATGCTCAGACAAAAGAAGAATCTAGTTTTAACTCAGGGGTTAAGTGGGGGACCACTCAATTCACAAATATTTATTGAATGTAAAACACTTGATGGGATAATTTAAGAAATATGAAATATGAATATGAAGAAATATGAATAAAACACTGTTTTTTCTTCAGAAAGAGTACAACAGAAAGTGGAGAATAAATAAAACATGATAAGAGCCATAGAAAGGTGAAGAGATATTTTATGGAGGGCCGAGCTAAAGAAACTTAGTTTTCGTTGGGAATATCTTAGAAGGCTCCATAGAGGACATGACATTTAAAATAACCCCTAAAAAGGGTAGGACGGGAGGTGGACAGGTAGAAGATAAAGGCCATGCAGTGGGAGTTTGTTTCACTCATGGGCGTTCATGTCCCAAAACCATTGTTATTGCCATCCATACTGTTTTTCTTTCATTGTTTTATCTCAAACTGAAGAAGCAGAGAGTGCATAAATAATTATTAGTTTAAATTCATCAAGAAAATATGCACATAACAGCACAATTTACAATAGCCAAGAGTTGGAAGCAACCTAGGCGCCCAGCAGTAAATGAATGGATCCAAAATTTATGGTACATTTACACAATGGAATTCTATGCAGCAGAAAGAAAGGAGTTCCTACCCTTTGCAACAGCATGGATGGAACTGGAAAGCATTATGCTGAGTGAAATAAGCCAGGCAGTGAAAGACAAATACCATATGATCTCACCTTTAACAGGAAGCTAAACAACAGAACAAATAAGCAAGCAAAATATAACCAAAGAAACTGAAAAAGAGAACAGGCTAACAGGGACCAGAGGGGAGAGGGGAGGGAATTTCAGGGGAAAAGGGGAAGGATTCACAGGAACAAGTGTAAAGGACACATGGACAAAAACTAACAGGGGTGGAAATGGGAGGGAGGTGGGGAGCACTGGGGGGTGGGCTGGGATGGGAGTAAAAGAGAGAAAACTGTACTTGAACAAAAACTAAATTAAAAAAATACTTTGAGATTAAAAAAAAAGAAAATATGCACATAGCCCTGGCTAGTGTGGCTCAGTGGATTGAGTGCCAGCCTGAGAACTGGGTGGGGGGGGGGGGGGGGGTGTCACTGGTTCAATTCCCAGCCAGGGCACATGCCTGGGTTGCAGGCCAGGTCCCCAGTGTGGGGTGCATGAGAGGCAACCATGCTTTGATGTTTTTCTCCTTCTCTTTCTTCTTCCCATCCCTTTTGTCTAAACATAAAAAAGTAGTAAATTTTTTAAAATGTGTATATTTATACACCCATGTTTATAGCAGCATTATTCACAATAACCAAAAGGTGGAAGCCATCTAACTAAATGTCTATCAATGGATGAACCATTGTAAAAAAGTGGTATATACATATGATGCACCTTCTAGAAAGAGGGAAATCCGGCCACATATTATAACATTGATAAACCCTGAGGACATTATGGTAAGTGTAATATCTGGTCACAAAAAAGACAAACTCTTTGTGATTGCACTTGTATATGATATCTAAAATAGTCAAACTCATTCAAATTGAAAGTGAAATGGTAGCTGCCAGGGGTAGGGAGGAAGAGAAAGAGAGGACTTGTTATCTGATGGATGTAGCATTTTAGTTTTGCAAGGGGATAATTTTCTAGAGGCCTGTTGCACACCAATGTGCATACAGTTAATGCTACTGCATTGCACATTCAAAAATAGCTCATGGAAAGTTTTGTTAGTTTTTTCACAATAAAAAAAAGAAAAGTGATCAATTGTAAGTGACTAAATCGAACCAGAATAGCTGAGTCAAACAAAGGGAAACTTTGGGATCGAGAGAACCTAAGAAACAGTAAGAATGCATGCCCTGGCTGGCGTAGCTCAGTGGATTGAGCGCAGGCCTGTAAACCAAAGGATCGCGGCTAAATTCCCAGCCAGATGACTGGGTTGCAGGCCAGTTCCCAGCAGGGGATGCACGAGAGGCAAACATACATGGATCTCTCTCTCTCTCCTTCCCTTCTCCTCTAAAGGTAAATAAATAAAATCTTAAAAAAAAAAAAAAATGCAGCAGGGCCTTAGAAATAACCGCAGAAGGGATTCTAGAAACCCACTAGGTGTCGCCCTCTGTCTCCTGACTTCCTCACTGCGGACCTGCTTCCTCCACAGGACTTAACGTAGCTGATGAAAACTCCGGGTTTTATATGTACACTTTCTGCCACAGAAAGAGAGCCTCATGCTCTCCCTCCGGGTTCAAAGTATCGAGAAGAGCTCTAAGTGGTCCACATCTTGTAAAAAGATCTTACAAAGATGTAGGTCTTATAAGAAGCACCTGGTAAGTCCTATGGGAACCATATAATTGGGAATGGGATGGGATAGGAGGTATATCCATGAACTAGTATCACTTTAATGCTGTATAACAATGTACCCCCAACTAGTGGTTGAAAACAATTGTCATTTCAGATCTGCATATTGGTGGGAGAAGCCATACATCAGACTGTGGTGACCAGGTGGCTGTGTTCCACACTTAGGTCATCCTCCTTCTGGGAGCAGTCAGCTTGCCAGGTCACATGGGAGACCCCCCGACGTTTAGGCTCAGAACCATCCTAACACATGCCATTGATGGAAGCCAGTCACAGGGCTAAACCTCAGGTCAAGGGGCAGAGACACACTTTCTGCCCACAGTGAAGCTTTAGTTAGAGCAGGAGGCAGGGGATAGACTAGGGTGGGAGTAAGTAATTTAATTCACCACGGAGCGGATGTGTAAAAACGGTTCCCAGAGGAAGACAGGTTGTTGGGCAAACAAGACAATAGGTGTTTACTGTAGTATTGTTATGCAGATACAAACACAGTAAAAGCTGAAGCAGTAGATTTTATTAATCCCCCATTGTTAACACACAGAGAGATGTGAAGAGAACTAGTTAGCCCTTACAATGTAACAAGCTCTCTAGTAGGAATTTGATAGCTATCATTTCAAAGGTGAATCAATGTAATTTTCCCATAAACTCTTAGCTATGTTTCAGGGAAAACTCTTTGAGGATTCCAAGTTTGTATCTCTTTTTTCAATTGTTGCTGCTTTAAGAATAGGCCATGCAGTAAACTTTCTAATCTTTATATCTGGGAGACAAAGCTACCAGCATGGAACAAACAACAGGAAAGAGAAAGAATCTGGACCCAGGGAAACCCAAGTTTAAATTCAAACTTGGCCATATACTAGTTGAATGACCTCAGACAAGTTACAAACCCGTTTTAGCATGAGTTTTCTTCTCTGTAAAATGTGGGTAAGACATATATACCCTAGGTTTTAGGGGAGGATGAAATGATAGTATGTCTATCAAATGTACATCACAGTGCCTGGTACGTAAGTGCGTAATAACTGTTAGCTTCTTGGTTATGGGAGTAAGAGATGAAATATGGGAAATGAAATAAGGCAAAGGTCCTACCTCGAGTTTAATGCTTTGCTCCTTTCCACACTAAAAACCAAATACCATTACAAAATGAAGAAAAATCTTAAATGAAATGAAGCCCAAGTTTATACTGAAAATAAAGTAAAATGCTGAAATCATTGGCACTATACTTGAAACCAATAGTTTATGGGGGAAAAAGCAGTTGTTTGTTTTCTCAACTATTTCTTAGTAGGATTGCTGACGACCTAATTGTGGGTATTTCCATTTTATGTTTTCATTCAGGAGCTCGTGTAGTTTATTTTTAAATGCTGTTAGGGTACAGTGGCTTAAACTCAGAGGAACTAACACCTTTCACTGTTCACAATCTGCAAGCATGATTCAACTACTTTAACTCAGGAGAGCTATAAATCTGATAGTAGCTAACCGACTTTCTTTTTCAGGCTATTTCTTCTTGGTGCCTCATTTTCTTCACAGTAATGGAAAATCAATGTTCACACTTGTAAACACATTGTACAAAGGCAATTTATAGTGTAAATTAGGTTGTCAAATTTTCTATTTTCTCATTTGACAGAGTAAATCTTGGATCATAAATTTAATTGGTTGTCTTCTTTAGACACTTTTATACTTTACACATTTCAAAAGTGATCCTTGCTAGGGCCTCATTTATAAGAACTGTTATATTTTGCTGTGATTTTTTTCTTACGTTAATACTAATCAGTTGTTAAACAAAAGAATGATTCAATGTTAGAGTTAAATCTTTGTTCATGGTTTACTCTAAAAACCAGTAGAAAACTTTGTTACATCTAGAGCATCCAGTAGTGTTCAATAGTAAACAACTCTCCAAGAATTTTATTGTCAATATTTATGACAATAAATATTTATTTATTTATTTTAACCTTTATTTTTATTGTTGACACTATTACAGATGTCTTCCCTTCCCCTCACTGTGCCCCCTTCCATTCAGCCCCCAGCCCCTTTCCCTCTGGCCATCACCACACTTTTGTCTCTATCTATGGGTTATGTGTAAATGTTCGATGGCTAATCCTTTTACCTTTGTTCAAAATATATATTCGATTGATTATGCTATTACAGTTTTCCCAATTTTTCTGCCTTTGCCCCCTCTGCCCAATACCTCCCTTCCTTCACAATTCCCCATCCCCCTTAATTCATGTCTATAGGTCATACATATGAGTTCTTTGGCTACTCTGTTTCCTATACTATTCTTAACCTCCCCCTGTCTATTCTATACCTACCATTTATGCTTCTTATTCTCTGTACCTTCCCCCCCATTCTCTTCCACCTCCCAGCTGGTAACACTCCAAATGATCTCCATACCTATGATTCTGTTCCTGTTCTCCTTGTTTAATTAGTTTGTTTTTTAGAGTCAACTGTTGATAGTTGTGAATTTGTTGCCATTTTAATGTTCAGAGTTTTGATCTTCTTTTTTAAATAAGTCTCTTTAATATTTCATATAATAATGACTTGGTGATGATGAACTCCTTTAGCTTTACCTAGTCTGGGAAGCACTTTATCTCCCCTTCAGTTCTAAATGATAGCTTTGCTGGATAGAATAATCTAGGTTGTAGGTCCTTGCTTTTCATCACTTTGAATTCTTGTTGCCAGTCCCTTCTAGCCTGCAACGTTTCTTTGGCAAAGTCAGCTGACAGTCTTATGGGAACTCTTTTGAAGATAACTATCTGCTTTTCTCTTGATGCTTTTAAGATTCTTTATCTTTAATCATTGGCATTTTAATTATGATGTGTGTTGGTGTGGTCCTCTTTGTGTCCATCTTGTTTGGGACTCTCTGTGCTTCCTGGACTTGCATGTCTATTTCCTTCATCAAATTAGGGAAATTTTATTTCATTATTTTTTCAAATAAATGTTCAATTTCTTGCTCTTTCTCTTCTCCTTCTGTCACCCCTATAAATTGGATGTTGGTATGTTTGGAGGTGTCCCAGAGGCTCCTTATACTATTCTTGTTTTTCTTAATTCTTTTTTCTTCTTGCTGTTCTGACTGAATGCTTATTTCTTCCTTATGTTCCAATGCATTGATTTGAATCTTGACTTTATCCCCTTCACTGTTGGTTTCCTGTAGCTTTTGCTTTATTTCACTTTACATAGCCTTCATTTCTTTCTGTTTTTTTTATGCTGTTGCCATACTCAGTGAGTTCTTTGAGCGTCTGATACAGTGTTAGAACTCTGTATCTGATAGGTTGGTTATCTCCATTTTGTTTAGTTCTTTTTCTAGGGTTTTGCTCTGTTCTTTCATTTGGGCCCTATTTCTTTATCTTCTAAATTTGGCAGCCGCCCTGTATCTGTTCCTGTGTATTACGTAGAGTTGCTTTAACTCCCTGTCTTAGTAGGGTGGCCTATTGTAGATTATGTGGAATAGAGCTTTAGGTAATTGCCAGGGCAGGGGAATCTACTTCATCACTTTGTGGCTCTGGATGGAGGGCTCAGAGAGGGGACAATGCTGCTGCCTGGGGTCTAGAGGTTTGCCTGGCACTCACCCTGTTTCCAGTCACTTTACTTTCTTCCCATATAGGACTGGTGCCCTTCCAGCTGTTTCCCTGGTGTCAAATCCCAGAGCAGGTGGGTCTACATGAGTTCTAATTGAGTGCAGGCCCTTTAAGAAGAGTTTCCTGAAAACCTGGCAGTGTCTTCTGCTGCCCCAATCACCAGTGGTTTTTACAGCCAGAAGTTATGGGGATTTATCTTCCTGGCACTGGAACCCAGGATTGTGTGGTCTGGCTTGGGGCTGGGATCCCTTGCTCCTGAGGTACCCCTCCCAAATTTTATCCACCATACATGAATGTGGGACCCCCAGTTCTGCCATGTGTTTGTGCCACACACATCTCGGTAACTCTCTGCTGGTCTTCATATCTCTGCTGCTCCTACCTGTCTGAATAAATGTGGCTTCTTTAAATCCTTGGTTGTCAGACTTCTATACAGCTTGATTTTCTGATGGTTCTGGATGATATATGTTTGGTGGTCTACTTGTAATTTTTTTCTATAGTCATCTGAAGAGGCAAGGCATGTTTACCTATGCCTCCATCTTGACTAGAAGTCTATTACTTCAGATTGTATCATTATTTTTTGTGTGTGGATGGCAAAATTACAGATACTGTATACTCATTTTTAATCAAAAATTTCAAATTAATGCTATGAAAGAAATTTAGTAAAGCTGAGGTAACTTTTAGAATTGTCAATTTACCCCAACAAAGCATATGTTTCATACATTTTTTTCCTTTATAGAACACTCTGAAATCGAATTTCCTTTTCTTGGATAATTTGTTAGCATCATTAGATCATAGTACGTAACTGCAACTTATA
Source organism: Artibeus jamaicensis (assembly GCF_021234435.1). Classification (NCBI taxonomy): domain Eukaryota; kingdom Metazoa; phylum Chordata; class Mammalia; order Chiroptera; family Phyllostomidae; genus Artibeus; species Artibeus jamaicensis. The sequence goes on along the minus strand of NW_026522025.1, from coordinate 15,725,926 downwards.
TATAAAACATTGATTTCTTACTAGATAACTCTTTAAATATATTGCAACTTCAGCTGTTTTTTAGTTTGTCATTCTCCTATTATGAATACGAATGACTTGTAGGTAACTGAACAAAAAGAAAATATATTTTCATAATTTTATTGTGCTGTACTTGCAATAGTCAGCATTTTTATTGTAATCGACAGAACTCCAACTCAAATTAGCTAAGTAAAAATTGAAAATTAGTGGGAAAAATGGGGTCTCTTATAGAGTTGATTGAATTTCCGTGGAGAGCAAATAACATCAGGTATCTTAGTGAGAGAAACTTCAGACTTGACAGAACCAGAACTCACTGTCTTTTGCACCATTTATCTGTCATCTGCTTAATTTTTCTGGGCTTCATGATCTCCTCCAAGCATTTTCCACTTGGAGCCCAAGATTACAACCTTCTTATTCTATTCTTCAAGAAAGAAGGAGTCTCTTTCTGGGGGAGGAAAAAGCCTCTGAGGAGAACTCTCATTGCCCTATCCTGGGGCCTGTATCTGTCCTCTAGAGCAGTCTCTTTTCCTAAAGAGAAGAAATACCTAATAGGATTGATCAAAACAAGGTTGTGTTCCCACCACTATGGGCCAAGATGTAGTGATGTAGTGTAATTGACAGTCCAATCACAACTAATTGGAAGGGGGGAAGGGTAATTTCCCCAAGGAAAAGTATAGCTGTTAGCAGATGAGTGTGGGGATAGAAGAGGTGTTCTACACTAATTAAAAATAAGTAAATAAATGTTCCTAGTCTTCATTCACTGGCATCTGAGCATGTTAAACATCTTGGTTTCAGTCTTCTCTGGGCAAGTCTGAAAGTCTGGTGGAATTCATATCCAAGGATCTCTTTACATCGAGGACTTGGCACCTCTTTGAAAAGATTTTAATCCAAAGGAAGGGAATGTCATGGCACAGAAGTGTTGCTTAAGGACAATGGGCCAGGAAATGGGAGATGATCATGAATGCAACATTATTTCTGTCATCCTATAACTCAGATTAGTTATTGGACCAGCCCCATGGATTCATGCCTGAGTCCCAAAGTGAAAAGCAGTACAATAAAAATGTGAGTAAATCTGAAAGGCTGTTTCACAATGATCTCTGTGGAATACTGAAGTGCAAGAACTCAGCAGCATTGATGGCAGTAACTTTGGTAGTGACTCGAGAGCACACCCCAGTACAGACATCTGCATTCTCAACATCAGGCATGAGAGCATTAGCAAAGACACTGGTAGGCACCAATAACTGTGGCTGTAACACAGGAACCCCAAATGAGGCAGCTGCTTAACTGTTCATGATATTCTGGGGGAAAAATCCCACCCGGTGGACTAGCCAATGTGGGCATGCTGTTTATTACTCACACGACAGGGGAGTGCACTGATGGCAGTGGGTTGGTGCAAGAGAGACCACACCTCCTCCCATCTGAGGTTTGTTATAAGTGGTCCCCAAGAAAGAAGGCTTGTGTCCTATGCTTGACTCGAAACTACATTATCTCAGTGTGTACTCACAGAGGGAAAAGGCCAAGAAGCAATCACAGGACAAGAAGCTGCTCCCAAAATGAGATAAGGGGGCAGTTATAATTCATTCCCAAAACAATACACATTTCTTCCAGCCTGGGGCACCCTGGCCAGCCTTCTTTACAAGGGGTGGGAAAGCCATGTATTGACCCTACAGTGGCAAAGACTTTGGAAGATAGCAAACTTGTCACTTTTGTCATTGCATGCCAAGGAAATAATAGTAAAGCTGAGACAACTTTGTAAATTGTCATTCTACCCCAACAAAGCCTATATTTTTTAACAGGATCACGTGAAGCCAGAATAGGAGAGAAGGAGTTGACTGGGCTATGCTCGGAGGTTCTTCTGTCCCACAAAATGTTCACTGAGCTGCAGTTATCTGTGTCTCAGCTGGTCTGGAATATCCAAGATGGAGCATTCTTGTGGGGGACAGTTCAAACTGGCTAGCATCTAATACATCAGATGGGATTGTTGATCAGAGGTTTCTGTGATGGTTTCTAAAAGGGAATATTTCAAGCAAAGAAATTGGAAATTTCAGATATCTTAAGCTCAAACTTAGAAGTTATACAATGTCACTTTTGCCCCTTTCTATTGATTGAAACTGATCCCAGGGCAAGCCAAGATCCAATGTGAAAATGGTTTATGTGAAAATGTGAATACTGAGAGGCAGGTTCATTAGGGGCCATCTTTATAAACTAGCTACCACACCCAGAGTACACAGTTTTGTGACTATTTTAATGATACTGTTTTCCCTATAGGCTATCTGGGAAACACCTGATAGCCTAAAATATTATTCATTCATTCATGTATTCATTAATTCATTCAACAAATATTTAATTTCCTAATATGTACTATTCACTATGCACAGTAGTAAAGACATTAATATATCAGGTTGGCCAAAACATGTCTTTTTTTTTTTTCTGTAAGATGGCTCTAGTAGCACTTAGTTGTCTTTAACTTTATTTGAAACAATTTTGTTAGATTGTATTGTGACAGCTGCCATATCAGCATGCATTTTTTAAAAAAATATCAGATTTGGTGACTTTTTGTGTAGCCATTTTAATTTTAAAGATGCAAGAAAATGTGCAACATTTTTGGCATATTATACTTTATTATTTCAAGATAGATAAAAACACAACTGAAATGCAAAGAAAAAAAAAGATTTGTGCAGAATATGGAGAAGGTGCTGTGACTGATTGATCAAACATGTCAAAAGTGGTTTTTGAAGTTTCGTGCTGAAGAGTTCTTACTGGACCATGCTCCCCAATCGGGTGGACCAGTTGAAGTTGATAGTGATCAAATGGAGACATTAATTAAGAACAATCAACATTATACCACATGGGAGATAGCTGACATACTCAAAATATCCAAATCAATGAAGTTATTGGTGAAAGTGAAAAATGTGTCTTTTATGGAAAAAAATGTATGGGCTTTTTGATCAACACAATCAATATGGTGGGTGATGCAGTAAAAATGAACACAGATGTGCAATGGTGTAAGGATAGAAAGGAGGGGAGCAAGGGCCATGGGAGACAGAAAAGAGGAGATGGAATAAAGTGTCAGGGAAAAATTTTTCCTCCAAGGTGACAACCTAGCTGAGTATGAAAAGATGCATAGGAGAGGAATTATCGAAGGAGTAGTATACTAGAAAGTAGAATAAGGTATATCTAGGGTCCTGAGGGGAGTGGCCACTGAGGCAGGTGTTACAAAGCTGTGAATGATCTTGCAGCCTATGCTGAAGAGTTTGGACAATGTGGTGGACAATGGAAAGCCATTTAAAATTTTTAAGTAAGAACAGAGCATCGACATAGTATTATTTTAGAAGGGTCACCCTAGCTGCAGTGTGTAGTATAGAGGGAGGATGGAGGTAGTAAATTGTTTAGAAGGTTTTGGCAATTGTCCCAGTTAGGGAACTAATGAGGGCTTAACCTAAGACACTGTGAGAAGGACACAGAAAAGGAAGAATTAAGGAGAAATTAGAAGATTTGGTAGTTGATTGGGTGTGGATGGTGAGATTTGGTAGTTGATTGGGTGTGGATGGTGAAGAAGAGGGAGGGATTTTTTGGCATATTACTTGCATTAGACAGGAGAGGCCAGGGTGTGCTGTGATAACAACACCCTATAATCTCTGGGTCTTTTTTCTTTCTCATGCAGTGTCTCCTCCAACTTGTAGCTCTGCTGTCTTCCATGATTCGTGGCCTCTAAATCTGTGACAACTGAGAGAAAAAAGAAATTGAGAGGAATGCCATTTCTCAAGTGCCTTAAAGATTGAGAAAAATGTCGTATCCTAAGTGCCTTGGCCTGGCAGAGACATACAGCACTTCCATTTCCACTGGCTAGATCCATGTAGATGATTCCAACCTAATCACAAAGGAGGTGACAGAATGTTTAGAAACATGGATTTTTGGTGCTATTATTATTAACAGTGTTAGATTAGCAGTACAGACTCTGAAAATGCACTGCTTTAGTTTAAGTCAGTTCCTGTACTTACTGGTCATTTAGTTGTAGGCAAGTTTCTGTTTTCTAATTTGTAAGATGATATTAATAATAGTGCTCACCTTGTTTTAAACATTGAATAACATAATGCATATAAAAGACAGTGCCTGAGGCACTCAGTGAATGATTATAATAATATTCCATTTAAAACCATTCCAACATTTTCTTCTGAATGACCAGGTGAAAGGGATGAGGGGGTGGGATGAAACAAAGTTCAGGAAAGGATATAAATTAGTTTGTAGACATGTTGAATTTGCAGCAGAGATGTTTAGAAGGCGATCACAAAATGAAACTGGAGCTTCGGAGAGAAATGGGGCTGACAATGCAAACGTAGGAAGCATCAGTAAGTAGGAGATAACTTAAAGTTTGGGTGTGGGTGAGACTGCTAGGGGAAGTACTACAGGTAGCTTGAAGGAAAATGTAAGTTTGAAGGCAGAGCCCTGAATAGTACCGATATTTAAGAAGAGGACAAAGAAGAGACCACATCAGAATAATCAAATTGGTAGGAGAAAACCAAAAGGAAGTAAAAGAGGAGTTTGAGATAGTATCAATCCTTTTAGAATTAATAACAATTTACCAATATTTACTTTTTAAATTTTTTCAAGTTTTTAAAATTTATTTGTAGAGAGGGAAAAGGAGGGAGAAAGACAGGGAGAGAAACATCAATGTGTGGTTGCCTCTCATGGGGCCCCTACTGGGGACCTGGCCCACAGCCCAAGCATATGCTCTGACTAGGAATAGAACCAATGACCCTTTGGTTTGTAGGCCAGCACCAAACCACACCAGTTAGGGATCAATATTTACTTTTACATTTAGTTCAAAGATAATGGTATTTGATACAAACTTCAAATTTAATCAATAGGGTTTTAAGTAAATATTACAAGTAGCTTAAGAGGAAATGTTTATCATGTTTATAATACAAGAAGTGAATGCATAAGAATGGTTATAGTTATCAGCATATAATAATTTTTTGACAGCATTTTGGTTAGGAAAACAACTCCTGTCTTACTAAAAAGAAATAACTTCCTGTTTCTATAGAGAATGCCAACGCAAAAAAAGCCCAGCAAGAAATCAGGCCTCAGTGGCTGCAAAAACTAAAGGACATACAAAGTAAGTATTAATTCAATAGTTTCACTGCACTGTAATAGTAATTTCATGAATCTATAACAAATGTAAAGATGGGCAGGGACTGTGGGACAAGGAAAGCATTAGAGAAAGAATCTTTCCGAAAACTTACGATATAGTAACAGCAGTTTAATCTCCAACTAGAAAAGGACACATTTGGGGGAGGTTGCTTTACAGCCATTATCATGGAATATTTGTTGTCATTTCAAGTCATCATTACTAGTACTACCCCGTTTCAACCACCTAAACTTTGACATAGTGCCACCAAGTGGTAGGAAGTTTATAAAAGAATATATTTTTTCCTCTGCATTTTATTCTTCTGAAACCACAGTACTTTTCTTCTAAAATTTTATTTTATTCTACTGAAGTTACACACACACACACACACACACACACACACACACACACACACGAGATTATTTATTGGTCTCTGTTGATGTACTGCCTATATCCCCTCGGTCAACTCCTGAGGTCACTTGCAGCTTCATGGAATTCTTTTCTTTGAGTTCTGTCCAGAGGGTATCTAGCCATGTAATATGAAAAGTAGAGACATTTATTGGAGAAGATACAAGAAACATTGTACACAGGACAATGACACCTTTATCTCCATCAAAGTAGGCACATTGGGACCTTACACAGTTCTCCTAATCACCATCTGCTGCCCCCTCAGATTTTCTTGAATCTCATGGACGGTCTGAAACCTCTTCCCTTTCAAAGGTGATTTTAGTTTTGGGAAAAGTCAGAAGTCACAGGGTGCCACATCTGGGCCACAGGGGGACTGAGTCACCTGGCTGATTTGGTGTTTCGCCACAAAACTCTGTATGAGATGTGATGCCTGAGTGGGTGCATTGTTCTCATGAAGCTGCCAATCACCAGACGCCTGTAGCTGTGCCCTTCTGAATCATCCAAACAGTTCCCGAGGAAGAATGTTCAAGCTTAATGCAAAATTTGATGCAGATTCATTGTTCTTCTTGCTCAGTCATGTTGAATGTGACAGCCACACAGCACACATGCTTACTCAATGGGTATACTGCCCCCACTGAAGTCATCAATGTTTACACATGCACATTCCAGTCCACTCTCCTTGGCTGCCAGGTTACTTTGATGTCATGCAAGCCATTCTCATTATATTAACATTGGCTGGACTTTTTCAGGCCATATGCCAAGGCCATCTTACCTCAAGCACCTGAGTCTCTCTGCCCAGAGACTTTCTCCGATCTCAGGAGTGTGCTTAGCCCATTTGTGGGGCAGGGTTGTAATGGCCCAGAATAAGCAAATAAATGAGGGGTGAGAGCTGTGGATATATATTCCAGCTTCCTCACCCTTTGAAGGGACACTTCCATAGTGAGTTCTAATCAATTCTATGAACTCGCAAAGCTACCCAGGGGGATCGAGCCCAGCTGTCCACAGCAGTAATCCACTCATTAATGCATTGATTTTTCTTTTTCCCTTGCTTCCATTCACCACTCTTCCTGGGGTCACCTACTAGTTAAACTCCTTGTACCAAACTCCTTGCTTTTGCTTGTTCTGCTTTGGGAGAACACAGATAAGATAGCAGAACCCTTTGCAATGATCTTTATACTTTCCTTATCAATTCACTTTTAATTTTATTTTAAAGAAAAATGCCTTCCCAGAACTGTCTTATAGGTCATGCTATTCATTTCCAAATAATCTAAAGATTATCTCTTAGCAGACTGTAAAATCTGTTTTAGTCACAAACAGGATATTCACTCTGCCTAGATTTTTGCCTGTGAAGCACATGTTTGATCTTGTTATCCTATAAGTGGGGAGTAAACTAGATCCTGACTTTAAAAGAAAAAATATTAACCTCTTACTACCTATTGCTTTGTCAAAGAATTTAACCTCCTAGTGTCAATTTCCTCATCTATAACAGGGGGACAATAATGCCTACCTCTTAAGCCTGTGGAGAAGATTAAATGAGGTTATGACATGAACACAAGGTCCAATTAAAAGTGGTTCATTCTTTAACAAAATACTGTAGGTAAAAATCTAGCAAAATGCTTCACATGTATCTTAGATATTTTCTTCCCATCCTCTTTCTCTTTAAGTTTTACCTTCCTTCTCTAAATAAAACCAAACAAAATAACAAAAGAACATATTCTTATTTGTACTAAAAATCCCTTCATAACCATTTTTCGTAATTTATAAGTAACTTACTTATTTGCTCTTTAATACTCTCTCCAATCTATTCAATTTGTTTTTATTTCTCTCTCTGTCTTCTCTTCCTCCTATCTTCCCAGAAACACTCTTTACTGAACTTTTCCTGTTTTTTCACTAGCCTACTCTGACTATATTATTTTTCTAATTTAACTTTATTTATTTTTAATATATTTTATTGATTATGTTATTACAGTTGTCCCATTCCCCCCTTCATTTTCCTCCACTCTGCACACCCTCTCCCTCCCACATTCCCCCCTTTAGTTCATGTCCATGTGTCTTAAGTTCTTTAGCTTTTACATTTCCCACACTACTCTTGCCCTCCCCCTGTCTATTTTCTGCCTACCGTCTATGCTACTTACTCTCTGTACCTTCCCCCCCTCCTCCTCCCACTCCCTTGTTATCACCCTCCATGTGATCTCCATTTCTGTGGTTCTGTTCCTGTTCTAGTTGTTTGCTTAGTTTGTTTTTATTTTAGGTGTGGTTGTTAATAATTGTGAGTTTGCTGTCATTTTAGTATACCTGTTTTTTTATCTTCTTTTTCTTAGATAAGTCCCTTTAACATTTCATAAAATAAGGGCCTGGTGATGATGAACTTCTTCAATTTAACCTTATCTGGGAAGCACTTTATCTGTCCTTCCATTCTAAACAAAAGTTTTGCTGGATAGAGTAATCTTGGTTGTAGGTCTTTGGATTTCATGACTTGGGATACTTCTTTCCAGCCCCTTCTTGCCTGTAAGGTCTCTTTTGAGAAATCAGCTGACAGTCTGATGGGAACTCCTTTGTAGGTTACTAATTTTATTTTAGAGTTTTTCTGAACAGTTTAAAGTAATAAGACAGATTTCTTAGAACTTTTCTTTACTGTAACAGAATCCCTTGCAAGCTACTTTGCACATAAGTATATATATTTTAAAATCATGTTAAACTGGTTTTCTTTAGTGATTGTAGAGAAGTTGACAAAATGAATTTGGAATTGTAATATTTCTAAGTTAATCTAAGCAGAAATTCTATGTTCAGCTCAGCATTAGAGATTCTATTTTCATTCATTTGGAAGTATCCTCACTAATTTTGAGCAATAAAAGTGTGTAGGTCTGATTTTATGTGTCATAAGCACAACTATTCTACTCTATTATTGCTCTATTATTTGTATTGTGAAATATAATCTATATTTAGGAGTCTTGAAGTCTAAGTTAATATGTGTTGCTCATTTCAGATTTTTCCTGCCTTAGAATGAAAACAGATCCCTATACTGCATTTGTAAAATATCTCCAAGAGCAGACGAGTGGGACAGGCTGCCGCTCTTATAAAGAAGCCTCTTGGTCCTTACCTCAGGTACCACCCCCTGGAACAGAAGCATTTTAAAATTATCAACAGTGTTCTTTTTGTCTCCTCTTAGATTTTCTATTTGTATTAGTCTACCCTTTACTTTTGAAATCATTCAATTAATTTTTTAATCTTTAGATTTCTGGATGAAAAGGGAGTTCTACAGAAAGTAACCTCATAGGGTGACCTGATCATAAATTCTGACCCAGGCAGGTCACATACCAGGCATAGAACTTCTTTAGTAAAAGTTCATGTTTGCCCTGGCTGGGTGGCTCAGTTGGTTAGAGCACTGTTCCCAAACACCAAGATTGCAGTGTGATCCCTGGTCAGGACACACAAAAATCAACAAATGAATGCATAAATAAGTGGAACAACAAATTGATGTTTCTCTCTCTTTCTCCCCCCACCTTCCTTCCTCTCTAAAATCAATTTTTTAAAAAAGTTAATCTTTGCCTTCAGCAAGTCCTGTTCAGTGTTTCTGTTAACACACCTTCAAAATGCCTCCTTTCAGACCCCTCAGAAGAGAAACCACCCCCAAGAGAGCACAGGTAACCTTCCTTACAGTCCCTCCTCAATTCCAAATGCATGAAGAAGCAGCAAACTGCCACTTTAAGAAGCATTTGTATCATTCTATTGAGATCTTGCTTCCAGGCATATCCTCTTTTGGGCTCCAGTAAATTTTTATAAAGACCTTCTATAAATTTGGACATTCTTAAGTTCACCACTTTGAATATTTTTGTAGAAACTTTTTTGAATGCCAAATGAAAATACATTTCAAACTTTTTTTAAAGAGGCTTTTTACTTTTCAGATCTCAAGAGAAGAAAAACTGCTTTGGGCCATATTGAAGTATTTTAATAATTTGGCAACAAAAATAATACACATTCATATATACTCCCTACTATGCATTAGTCTTTGTGAATTTAAAAAATACAAATGTAGCAAGTAGTAAAGAATTTCAAAAGTATAATTTTACCACCGTCTGAGAACCATCTTTTAAGGGCACTTTACTGCAGGTCTTTTCTGTGAATGGAGACCTGTACTTTTTTTTTTTTTAATCATTCTGGCCCTGGCTGGTGTGGCTCAGTGGATTGAATGTGAGACTATAGACCAAAGCATCACTTGTTTGATTCCCAGTCAAGGCACCTGCCTGGATTGCAGGCCACATCCCCAGTGTGGGGCATGTGAGAGGCAACCACACATTGATGTTTTTCTTTCTTTCTCCCTCCCTTGCCCTCTCTAAACATAAATAAATGAAATCTTTAAAAAATAAATCATTCTGTATAATAAAATCTTATCTGATTTTTGTTAACACAATGTCATAAACATTTTCCTTTATCTTTTAAGTATATTTTTATATCACTTTAAATAGCTGCATCACACATAACATCCTATGACTAGACAAAAACTGACAAGAAAGTCTAAAATAGTAGATAGGTTTTTGAAAGAAATAAAACTAAATTTAAATGCTGCCATCTGTTTCTTACTAGCTTTATGATTGTGATCAGCATGCTTAATATCTCAGAGTCCAATTTTTAATCTATAAAATGAAAAAGAAATGAGTTGACATGTATGTGAAGTTCAATACAGTACTTGATACAAAATAAATTAATAAATGGGAATTCAACAAATAAATAATACATAGATGCTTTTATACTATTTTTAATTTCTTGCACCATTATAAAGAATGTTACATCAACATCATTGTTTCTAATTCTTTGTGAATTTCTATGATTAATTTCTAAATATAAATTTTTGAAACTAGAAATGCTAGGCCAAACATTACACATATTTTTATAAGTTTTATATGAATTATAAATCATTATCCTAACAATTTACACTTCTACGAATAGAGAATACATGCACGTTTCTCAGTTCCTCCCCCAACTTAACAATCTAAGGGAAAACTTATATTCTGTTATTTTAATGCATATTACTGAATATTTTGTTGATATTAAAAATATAACACTCTGGTTTCTCTTCAGATCATAGAAATCTTTTGCTTTTTAAAAATATAATTCATGGTCATTTACATGTGTTCTTTTGTGAATGGATTCTTTATAATTAACATGCATTTTTTTGTGTTTATCCTTTTAATAATTTGTAAGATTTTTAAAAATATTTTATTTATTTATTTTTACAGGGAGAGGAGGAAGGAGGGAAAAGAGAGGGTGAGAAACATTAATGTGCAAGAGATACATTCCTTGGTTGTCTCTTGCACACCCTCATCTGGGGACCTGGCCTGCAACCGAGGCATGTGCCCTGACAGGGAACTGAACAGGCCACGTTTCAGTTCGCAGGACAGCACTCAATCCATGGAGCCATACCAGCCAGAGCACAATTTGTAAGATTTTTAAGATACCCCATTTACACATGTTGAGCAGTCTTCTAAGTTTAACATGTTTGAAATTTTTGTTATTGGTTATTTTGGTTTAATTTAATTTTGTTTTTCATTTAAATTTATTGGGATGACATTGGTTAATAAGATTATATACTTTCAAGTGTACATTACATCGTGCACCCACCACCCAAAGTCAAATCATCTTCCGTCACCATACCTTTGGCCTAATTCACCCTTTACTACCCCCAACCCTGCTTCCTTCTGGCAACTACCATACTATTGTCTGTGTTTTTGAGTGTCAGTTTTATTTCCCACATATGAATGAAATCATATGGTTCTTAGCTTTCTGTTACTAACTTGTTTCACTTAGCATGAGATTCTCAAGGTCCATCCATATTGACACAAATGGCAGCGTTTCATCTTTTCTTATGGCTGAGTAGTACTGCACTGCATATATATACCACATCTTCTTCTTTGCCCAGTCCTCTATCAAAAAACACTTTGGTCATTTCCACATCTTGGCCACCATAAATAATACTGCATTGAACAGAGGAGTGCATATATCATTGCAAATGAATGTTTACAATTTTGGGGGGTAGATACACAGAAAAAAATTGCTGGATCATATGGCAACTTTATTACAAATTTTTTGAGGAAACTTGATATTGTTTTCCATACTGGCTGTACCAGTTTACATTACCACCAGTAATGAATGAGGGTTCCTTTTTTTCCACAATCTCTCCAACATGTCATTAATTGTCTTGTTGATAATACCCATTCTAAGAGGTGTGAGGTGGTATCTCTTTGTAATTTTGAATTGTAATTCCCTAATAGCTAATGAAGTTGAACATATTTTTATATATCTCTTGACCATTTGTATGTCTTGAGAGAAGTATCTGTTCAGATTCTCTTCCCATTTTTTTAACTGGATTGTTTAGCGTTGAGTTATATGAGTTCTTTATATATTTTAGACAGTAATCTCTTACAGAGCTGTTGTTTGCAAATATCTTCTTCCACTTGGTTGTTTGCCTTTTTATTTTGTTGTTAATTTCTTTTGCTATGCAGAAGCTTTTTTGTTGATATAGTCCCATTCATTTATTCTTGCCTTTGCTTCCCTTGCCTTTGGGGTCAAATTCATAAAATATTTTCTAAGACCAAGGTCCATAAGTTTAGTACCTAAGTTTCCTATGTTTACTTCTATGTAATTTATTGTGTCAGGTCTTACATATAGGTCATTGATCCATTTTGAATTAATATTTGTACATGGGAACAAACTATAGTCTATTCTTTTGCATGTGGCTTCCCAATTTTCCCAGAATCATTTATTGAAGAGGCTTTTTTTCTCTGTTGTATATTTTTACTCCTTTGTCAAAAAGTTTGTGTCCACACACAACTAAAAGGCCCAGAGTAGCATATTGGACCAAAAAACAAAACCCAGACATATGGACTTCAAGAAATACATCTAAGCTGAAAAAATAGATCCAAAGTGAAAGAATGAAAAATGACTCTGCAAGCAAATAGCATCCTCAGAAAAGCAGGTGAAGCCATACTTACATCTGACAAAATAGATTTTAAGATAACAATGATAACAGGAAACAAAATGGACATTGTATAATGATAAAGGGGACTCTACATCAAAAAGACCTAACATTTCTCAATATATATGTACCCAGGGAGCACGAAAATATGAAAAGCAACTACTAACAGAACTAAAGTCAGAAACTGACAAAAACAGTCATAGTAGGGACCTAAATACTCCATTGATAGCTCTCTAGGTAGATTACCCAAACAAAATCAGTAAAGAAATATTAGCTTTTCACGACACATTAGACCAAATGGGCATAATTGACTCTGACGGAACCTTTCATCTGAGAGCATCCGATTATGCCTTCTTCTTTGGTGCAAATGGAAGGTTCTCAAGGACAGACCATATGCCGGGTCACAAAGCCAGCCTCAACAAATTTAGGAAGATTGAAGTCATACCAAACATATTCTCTTACCATAGTGATTTTTAATTAGAAATCGACTGCAAAAAGGAAGGTAAAAGCCCCACAAACATGAGGAGATTAAATAGCATACTACTCAAAAGTGACTGTGTCAAAGAATAAGTAAAAGATGAGGTCAAAAGATATGTAGAGGCAAATGAGAATGACAATATGACATGTCAAAATTTCTGAGATGCAGTGCAAGCAGTGATAAGAGGGAAGTTTATATCATTACAGGCCTATCTCAAGAAATGAGAAAAATTTCAAATAAACAACATAATATTACATCTTTTAAAATATGTATACTTTATTAATTATGCTATTACGGTTGTTCCAATTTTTCCCCTTTGCTTTTCTCCACCTGGTACCACCCTTCCCTGCAGTAATATGCCCCCTTAGTTCATATCCATGGGTCATGCTTATAAGTTCTTTGGCTTCTCCATTTTCTATTCTGTTCTTGACATCACCCTAGCTATTTTGTACCTACCAATTTGTGCTTAATTACTGCACCTTCCCCCCCACCATTTCCCCAATTCCCCTCCCAACTGATAACTCTCCATGTGATCTCCTTATCTATGATTCTCTTCTGCTTGTTTGCTTAGTTTGTTATTTGGAGTCAATTATTGATAGTTGTGAATTTATTGCCATTTTAACAGTCATAGTTTTTATCTTTTTCTTATATAATTCCCTTTAGCACTTCATATAATAATGACTTGTTAATGATAGACTCCTTTAGCTTTACCTTTTCTGGGAGACACTTTATCTGCCCTTCCATTCTAAATGATAGCTTTGCTGGGTAGAGTAATCTAGGTTGTAGGTCCTTGCTTTTCATCACTTTGAACACTTCTTGCCAGTCCCTTCTAGCTTGCAAAGTTTATTTTGAGAAATCAGCTGATAGTCTCATGGGAACTCCTTTATAGGTAACTCTGCTTTTCTCTTGCTGCTTTTAAAATTCTTTCTATCTCTAAGCACTGGCATTTTAATTATGATGTGTCTTGATGTGGTCCTCTTTGCATCCATCTTGTTCGAGACTTTCTGTGTTTATTGGACTTGTATGTCTATTTCCTTCACCAAATTATGGAAGTTTTCTTTAATTATTTTTTAAAATAAGTTTTGAATTTCTTTCTCTTCCTTCTCACCTTCTGGCACCCCTGTGATTCAGATGTTGGTATGTTTAAAGATGTCCCAGAAGTTTCTAAGCCTATCCTTTTTGTCATTGTTTATTTGTTTCATTTTTCATTCTGCTCTTCTGGTTGAATATTTTTCCTTTCTTGTGTTCCAAATCGTTGATTTGATTCTTGTATTCATCCCCTCCACTGTTGGATGCCTGTAGATTTCACTTTATTTCACTTAATGCAGCCTTCTTTTCTGCCTGGGTTTTTTTTACGCCATTGAAATACCCAATGAGTTCCTGGAGCATCCTCACGACCAGTGTTTTGAACTGCACGTCTGATAGGTTGCTTTTCTCCATTTTATTTAGTTTTATTTTTCTGGAGTTTTGTTCTATTTTTTCATTTGGGCCATAATTCTTTGTCTTCTTAATTTGGCAGCCTTCCTGAGTTTGTCTCTATGTATTAGCTAGAGCTGCTTTGACTCCCTATATCAGTAGTGTGGTCTATTGTAGAAAAGCACACCTGTTAAGTTGTATGGGGTGGAGCCTTAGGTAATCACCAGGGTGGGGAAACTTGTGTCCCTGTTCTGCTACTCTGTGTCTGGGAGGGCTTGCCAAGGGGGCAATGCCACTGCCTGGCCTTTGAAACTTTGCCCAGGAGGAAGCTTTCTCTTGGCACTCACACTTCACTTTCTCCCCATATGCCACTGGCACCCTTCCAGCTGTTTCCCTAGTGCTGAATCCCAGAGAGAGTGAATCTGTGTAAGTCCCAAGTCTGTTCTGGGTCCTTTAAAAGGAGTCTCCTGAGAATCCTGCAGTTTCTTCTGCTGCCCCAAACCCCACTGGATTTACAGCAGAAGTTAGGGGGACTTATCTTCCTGGTGCTGCAACCTTGGGCTAGGTGGTCTGGACTGAGGCTGGGACACTTTGTTCCTGAGGTATCCCTCCAATTTTTTGACTAGCACATGTGGATGTGGGACCACCTGTTCCCATCTCCATGCCTGCCTGTTCCTTTTCATGACCCTCCATCTCTCTGTACCTCTCTGAGTCTCCACCCCTCCTAGCCATCTGGATGAATGTGGTTTCTTTGAATCCTTGGTTGTTGGACTTCCACACAGCTCAATTTTCTGAAAATTTAGGGTGATATTTGTTTTGTAGTCTAGTTGTACTTTTTTGTGTAGTTGTGCATGGAGGCCAGGCATAATTATCTACACCTCTATCTTGACCCCCTAACATTAGAAATTAAGAACTAGAAAGGGAAGAATAAAAGCAACCCAAAGTTAGCAGAAGAAAGGAAATAATGAAAATTAGAGCAAAAATGAATGAAATAGAGAACAAAAAACTATACAAAAAATAATACAACAAAGAGCTGATTCTTTGAAAAGATTAGTAAAATTAACAAACCCCTGGCTAGACTCACTATATATATAAAACCATGAAGAATTAGAAAATCTAAATAGATAAACAGCGAGGAAATTGAAACAACCATGAAAAACCTCCCCCAAAAATAAAACTCAAGGGCCAGGTGGCTTCATTTCTGCCAAACATTCAAAGACTTGATACCTATTCTTCTCAAACTCTTCCCAAAAATTGAAGAAGAGGCAATGCTTTTAACACATTTATATGAGGACAACATAAGCCTGACACAAAAACCTGGCAAGATTAATACAAAGAAAAAGAAAACTACAGACCAATATCTCTGATGAATACCAATGCAAAAATCCTAAACAAAATACTAGCAAATCAAGTACAACAATTATTAAAAATATAATACATCACGATCAACGGGTTCATTCCAGGGGCACAAGGGTGGTTCAACACATGCAAATCCATCAATGTAATACAGCACATTAACAAAACAAAGCATTAAATTATATGATCTTATTAATAGATGTAAAAAAAGCTTTGGATAAGATGCAATATCCATTTATAATTAAAACACTAAACAATATTTTAAAAGAGAAAAAAATCCCTACTTGTGTGGTTCTGTGGGTTGAGTGCGACCCTGCAAATGGAAGGGTCACCAGTTTGGTTTCCAGTCTGGGTAGTGCCTGAGCTGTGGGCCAGGTCCCCAGTTGGGGGCATGCAAGAGGCAACCAATCAATATTTCTCTCACACACCAATGTTTTTCTCCCTCTCTATCTTTCTCCCTTCCATTCCCTCCAAAAAATAAAAATAAAACTTTTAAATTTTTAAATAAAATTTTAAAAAGAGAAAAAAATCAAAACAATAAAATACATATAGGAGAAAAATACCTGAGCATAATGAAGGCCATATATGACAAACCCTCAGCTAATTTAATACTTAATTGTAAAAAACTGAAGGCTTTTCCTCTAAAGTTAGGAACAGGACAAAGATGTCCACTCTTACCACTCTTATTCAACATTGTCCTGGAAGTCCTAGCCAGAGCAATCAGGCAAGAGAAAGAAATAAAAGACATTCAAATTAGTAATAAAAAGTAAAAGCGTCACTTTCTGCAGATGACATGGTTATTTTTATAGACAACCCCAAACATTACACCAAAAAAGTATTAGAAACAAGAAACAAATACACTAAAGTTGCAGGATACAAAATAACATACAAAACCCCACTGCATTCCTATATACTAACAAAGAAATTTCAGAAAAAGAAATGAAAAAAATTGTTTTTACAACTGAAACAAAAAGAGTAAAATACTTAGTAATAAACTTAACAAAGGATTTGAAGGATCTTTATACTGAAAACTACAAAGCATTATTAAAAGAGATTGAAAAAGACCCAATGAAATGGCTCTCTATGTTAATTCTTTCACACACATATTGTGTGTCTATGTATTGAAAGAATTAACATAGTTAAAATGTACATATTAGCCAAAGCAATATACAGATTTAATGCAATCCCCATCAAAGTCCCAGTGGTTTTTTAAAGAAAGAAGACAAAAAAACATCAGATTTGTATGGACACAAAGGACCCTAATTAGCCAAGGGAATAAAAAAAACGAATGATGCCAGGTATCATACTACCTGGCTTCAGATTATACTACAGGGCAATGATAACCAAAACAGCATGGCATTGGCAGAAAAACAGACACACAGTTCAGTGGAACACAGTTGAGAGCCCAGCAATAAAACCACAAGTATAGAGACAAGTAATTTTTGACAAAGGAGCCAAAAACATACAATGAAGAAATGTTGTGTTTTTTAACATGCACAAATTTTAAATATTTATTAGTCAGATGTAATAATCTTTTACTTTAAATATTGTGGTTCTCCATGTATAGCAAGTAAAACATTTTAAGATGCTATTCCGAGAAATATATTTAAAGTTGTGGTCTTTAATAGGAGGCAAGAATTTAGAGGGAAAAATTTAGGATTTAATCATTTAAACATTTGAGAATATGTATTTTCTTAGGACTATAAAATCTAATTCAGGTAGCAGTTTCGAATGTGTTGTGTGGACTTTGTGGGAGTAGGGAGAAGGTTAGGAGCACAGAAACATAATGAAGATTTTGGGCATCTGCTTTTTGTTAGGCACTGTGCTTGGTGCTTCAGATTGCTAAGTCATTTAACACTCAGACTAGTCCTATTAGATCAGTAATCTACCCATTTTACAGTTTCCTTTCATTTGACATGTATTTGTTGAGCACAGTATGAGTTTTTAGAATTCCTTTTATGGAAAGCGAATACTCTGCACTAAGCAATAGACCCAAGATTTTGTTCCTAAGACTACTGGATGCTGACCAGACTCTTATTGTCCTGAGGGGCTTACTGATCAAGCAAAGGAGTGAGAGGCAGGTGAGTCAGGGTGCTAGGAGAGACTAATTTGAGTCAAAGAAAAAAAAATCAAAATAAAAGGTCAGATTAAAGAAAGTAAGGTTTCTGTGTAATTACAGATTTTTCAGTGGCTTACTGACTCAGTGGTCAGCAAGTGGAGCTGTGATACAAGAACAATGGGTAACATGTGATGAAGCTTTTGTCCAAGTCTTTGTTCCAGCCCAGGCTTGTAGAAAAAAGCTCTTGGGTTACTTATCACTAGAAATTAAACATCACAGAGACTGTTCATTTGACAGGCAGTTTCCAAGTCCAATGAGCAGAGCCATGGTCTGTAAACAGCCTTATAGTTCAAGCTAGAAAAAAAAACAAACAAACAAACCCAGAAAAAATATTGGACTACAGACGTTAAAGTTCTTATAAATCCCCACAATGTTTTCGTGAATTGACTGTGGATGAAAATTTCTAGCCAGATTTTGATTACTACATAGCTAAAACCACTTTTTTTTTTGCAAACTTTCTACCATTTGCACTAGCATAGAGTTATGTTGTGATGATGATTAATGCCATTTTTAAAGCTTTTATTTCTATTTTGATTTGCATCAGACAAGGTACATTCCCAAAATGCTTACCAGTATAGCTCTTGACCAAAAAAATAACATTGTAGAAATGTTACACCATGCAACCAAATCAAGAACGTTTTCAAGTCAGTCATTTGTAGATTATGATTATGTGGTATATGTATGAATGGGGTGGTGGGGGGAGGGTGTGACCGAAACTGCTCTACAGCTTATCAAATACACGGGTGACTTTACTGATCACATGGGATTTCTTGACTTTAGGAATAAGAATGGATTTTTTATAAATTATAGAAACAATCTATCATCACATATTCAAATATAGGCTGTTGACTTCCCCACTCGGGAGGAAGTTTGAAGCTTCTTTTTGAAATTCTGCATATGCAGGAAAGTACAAGAGGAGGAAGAAAATAAAGAGAAGCAAAGTCACTGCTCCCCAGTTCTTTTTAATTGATTTTCTCCTTTCTTGTTAACTCCTCTCTCTTTCCACTCTTTCAGCATGATAATTTTTAGATCTATTAATATTTGGTGGGTCATTTTGGCTTTTAGTGGCATAAGTACTGTGGGCCAAACCCATCTTAGGAGAGAGAATTCTGTTCTCAAGATATTTTCAAAGTAGGGAGAGCTTTGGAAACTGTTTCCATAGATGCAGAATGCGTGGCAATGGGACTAAAGGAAAAGAGAAATAACTGCCAGAAGCAGAAGAGAAAAGAAAGAAATAGATTTGATTTGGGAAGGCAGAGGTGTTAGAAGGCTGCAAATTCAAATTTGTATGGAAATGGGAGGTGAATTATCTTAGGCCTTTTTCATCCCTCCAGTCTGTGGAATTCTCTTCCAGCTTCATCTGGTTAGGGAGAGATTGGGCATGATGCCACAGGTGTCTCCTTTAAAGGTGGGCTACAGGCCTGCTCCCCCCACGGCTGTTCAGGTGAGTGTGAGGCGGAGGTGGGAGGTGGGTCTCAGGGGCTCTTCCAGGTTCCTTGAAATAACCTTTTCCTCTTCTATACTTAGTATTAAAGTGCGTCCTCAATTTTGCCCATAGGCATAAAGTGTTTGAGTTGGGCTTCCTATTTTTCAAGCTCTCCACACACACCTTGACAGGCGCCCTGGAGGAGACTGCACAGAGAAGGTGAACTGGGGGTTGGTGGGAATGGTGAGCAGAGAAGGGAGGCCCGAGGTGAAAGCTGGCTGGAGGCTGTGTAATTGTTGCACTTCAAACGTGGGAAGACAGAGTGGACCTGGAATGGTCCAGTGGGAGCTGATCACTCCTACAGTTATATGGTGTGACTTAACTTTAAGTTTGCCAATGGATTCTTCCAATTGTTATCTGATTGGTTGCTCACAATTAATACTCCCCCGAGCATGTACAGCATACTTTTAAAACATCCTGAATATTTTTCTTTAGAAGCTTCTCCTCCAACCTCAAGTTGGTGACAAGCAAATATTAATAAAGTTTCCAAAAAAAAAAGTAAATTTTCTCTCCCTCTCTTATAACAAAATGAGACCAAAAAACTTATGGTGTGGTTCTAAGCCCACGGGCCAGGTTTAATAATTAAATCTTCCAATGAGTTTTTAATATAGTTCTCAAGATTTGTTGGATGCATTGGTTTGCTAGGGCTTCCATAGCAAAAAAAAAAAAACCCCACATATTGGGAGGCTTAAACAACAGAAATCTCCTTTTCACAATTCTGGAAGCTAAAAGTTCATGATCAAGGTCTCTGTAAGGTTGGTTTCTTCTCAGGCTTCTCTCTTTGGCTTCCAGATGGCTGCCTACTCTCCGTGTCCCCAAATGTTCTTTCTCTGTGCATGCAGTTTGGGTCCTGATCTCTGCCCATACAGCCATATTAGATTAAGGTGCACTCTAACAGCCTATTTTTTTATTTAATTATTTTTCAAGTACAGTTTTCTATTTCTCCCATCCCAGCCCACCCCACCCTGTGCTCCCCACCTCCCTCCCATTTCTACCAACCTTAGTTATTGTCCCTGTGTCCTTTATACCTGTTCCTCTAAATCCCTCCCATTTTTCCCCTTAAATTCCCTCCCCTCTCCCCTCTGGTCACTGTCCCCTTGTTCTCTATTTCAGTGTCTTTGTTTTTATTTTGCTTACTTGTTTGTTTTGTTGTTTAGCTTCCTGTTAAAGGTGAGATCATATGGTATTTGTCCTTCAATGCCTGGCCTATTTCACTCAGCATAATGCTTTCCAGTTCCTTCCATGTTGTTGCAAAGGGTAGGAGCTCCTTCTTTCTCTCTGCTGCATAGAATTCCATTGTGTATATGTACCACAGTTTTTGGATCCATTCATTTACTGATGGGCACCTAGGTTGCTTCCAACTCTTGGCTATTGTAAATTGTGCTGCTATGAACATTGTGGTGCATAGGTTCTTTGAGATTGGTGTTTTATGTTTCTTAGGATATAATCCTAGCAGTGGAATTGCTGGGTCAAAAGGCAGGTCGATTTTTATTTTTCTGAGAAAATTCCATACTGTTTTCCATAATGGTTGTACCAGTCTGCAATCCCACCAACAGTGAACTAAGGTCCCCTTTTCCCCACAACCTCTCCAA
Organism: Artibeus jamaicensis; assembly: GCF_021234435.1. NCBI lineage: Eukaryota > Metazoa > Chordata > Mammalia > Chiroptera > Phyllostomidae > Artibeus > Artibeus jamaicensis. The sequence continues at coordinate 15,704,952 of NW_026522025.1, read as the reverse complement.
CATTTGTTGTGTGTTGCTTTCTTTATGATAGCCATTCTGACCTGTGTAAAGTGGTATCTCATTGTGGTTTTAATTTGCATCTCTCTGATAGCTAGCGATGTTGAGCATTTCTTCATGTGTCTTTGGATCTTCTGTATGTCCTCCTTGGAGAAGTGTCTGTTCAAGTCCTTTACCCATTTTTAATTGGGTTGGTTGTCTTCTTAGAGTGCAGTCGTGAGTGTGAGTTCTTCTAACAGCCTATTTTAACTGAACCACCTCTTCAGGGTAAAGGCCCCGTCCCCAAATACAGCCACATTCTGAGGTCCTGAGAGTTAAAACTTCAACATATGAATTTGGGGGTGTGAACCAACATATGAATTGGTTAAAAATTCAACCAATAATATCGGCTATTATCAACATTTTAGATGTAAAAAAAGGATCTTCTGTGTCTATATTTGGAATGTGAGCTAAAAGAAATTCAGCCAGTTATCTCATTATTGAATAAAAAGTAATCATTTAACGGTGAGTGCTTATTATGTGGTCAATACACTGTTTGGTGGACTATATAAGATAAAAATGTAAGACAGAGGCCTTGCATTCAAGGAATAAATATTTGAACTGGTAAAGCCAGATAATGGAAGTAAATTGTAATTTAAGCTTTCATTTTTCTAGATAATTGCTCCGTCCTTCTCTATAGTGTCTGAATTTAGAGCCTTTTCACTTTCCTGAATTCTTCCTTTAACAGGAGATGGTTAGAACTTGCTGAAGAAGCCTTATTAGCAGAGCCTATTAAGTTGGCAGCATTAGGGATTTTTTTGTTTTGTTTGATTTTTTTTTCAGTCCCAAAGGTTCTAACTGTTAAAATGAAGTAGTGTTCTGTCCTCAAAAGTAACTTTTTAATTTGATATTGTTATTTTTAGTAATGACTTAGAGTCTAATGTGCTTACAATGTTGGCCCTGCAACCCTGAAATTGCTCATTGATGTAGCAAAGTCTTTGCGAGGAGGCCTGTGGATGATTGATGGCGGGAATGACTGGGGATTTTATACTGCCTTAGTTGGCAAGCTCTCTATTTCATTGTGTTCTTTTTTCGAAAAACTGTCATTACTGAGCCAGTAATTAAGAACATAAATCCAAACTGCCTTTGAAAATAATTTTACTGAATTTAGCTTTGGCAAGAACCACATTTTATAATAATTCGCTCAACTTCATATTTTATTCCCCCTAGTAAATCATATGAATTAACATCATCTATTACAGATAAGCTGGGATTACTCCCCCTAAAATGTTATAACCGGAGACACCTCCAAATTAAATAGTAATTTTCATATCCCAGTTAGGTACTGAGATTCTAAGGTGGGTAAGTCAATTGTTGCTTTAAATGAGCTTTCAATACAGTGAGAAAGAGATTTGTCAAAGAGTGAGTCTCAGTAGCACAATGTGCCAAGTTCTGTAGTGAAGGACATGCCTGGGGAAAGGGCAGGATGCATCCAGGGAACAAGGATAGTGGTGTACGGCAGAGAGGACAGGATACAGTCTAAGATTAATTGGAAGGCTGGACTGAGCCAGACTCTGGACCATCTGTCCTTGAAATATCTTGTATATCATCTGAGGAGTCTACGTGTTATTCTGCAGGTAATGGGGAGCAAGTCAAGGTTTCTGGCCCGGAGCTGGATTTGATCAGTGTCCTGTTTAAGGAATACAGCTCTGATGACATTTTGAAGGATCAATATTTGAGAGATAAGGAAGGGAGAAGTAAGGAGGGAGTATAGCACAATAACCTAGAGGAGGGAAAGTGAAACCCCAAGGTCTGAAGGAAGAAAATGGCAATGGAAATAAAAGTAAGGAGTGAAAAGGTCTTGTCCAGCTGGAGTAAATGTTGCCTCATTGTTCATGGAATTGTGTGAAAGACTGTCAGCCCATTCTGACCTCAAGGTTCTATGAGTTGGTCTCCTCTGACCCCAGAAGAACTCTAAATTCCAGAAGAGAGCATTTCCTCCAACTGTAAGTACATATGAGAATGCTTCAGATGTAGTTCTACGTATTCAAGAATTGAGATCTTCTCTCCCACTCTGGTTATCATATCATTTGCAACAGGGATAATGAGATTTATTTACAGGAGCACAAACTAATTTTTTTTTATGAGTTTCCAGTATGGAGACATAGTAATGCTTACCAGGGCAGTCTCCCTAAATAGGAGGCCTATACTTGTGTTCTGTAGGACAATGAGTTTTAGTTTCTGTTCACTTAACTCAGAATAAGAACTTGATAGACAATTGAGAAGTAAAACTATGAGAAAATTAAAAAAGGAAAGGAAACAAGATAATGAAATGACATGGTACAGAAAATACTGAATTGCCATATTAAAATAGAAGATATTGACTTGCTGAATAAATTCTCATAGTTTCCCAAAGTTGCAAGGATTTAGAGTAATTGAAGAAATGTACTGGGAAAGAAGCCAGTAGGCTATCACAAATATGGACACCATTGGTGATTGCATGGTGGCAGGTATACAAAAACAAAATGATATACAGGTGGAGAACATGTATTTTGTCACCCTTATAGATAATCTCAGATTTCTTATCCCTAACTGGTAAGTATATCATTACTTATATTTATTTCTTTTATTTGCCAAACATTTATATGTCATTTATGTTCACTCAGTTAAACCTCATAACAATCCCATTCAGATAGGTACTTTAAGATAGAGGAAACAGAGAGGTTAAGCAATTAGTCCACAGTTACACAGCTGGTAAGTAGCAGAGCCATTGATTCAAAACCAGGTATCCCTGACTTCACACTTTATGTTCCTAACCAGTACATTATGCTGTTTGTTGATGGGAGAGAAAGTAATGTTTTTATACTATGTTTTGATCTAGAAGGACCTCTACAGGATTCTGTCAAATATTTGTTTATTCTCATAAATATAAATGCAAGCTAAAAGCAATCATAGCATTTATGAGTGTCTATTTCCATTATTGCCGATGGTTAATTCATTCAGGTTGTTAGGTATGAGGGATGCAAAGATTAATTAGATGTGGTTTCTACCTTCAAAAAACACACAGTATAGAAGAGGAATAAAACATGTATATGAAATGTTTCAAGAGTGTGATAAATTGCAGAATAGCAGTATATATAGCCTGTCATGTAAGCACAGACACTGGACATTTAAATCATAAGGTATATGAGGGAAAATTTCCCAACAAAAATGTTATATTCATTTTAGATCTTGAAGGATAAATGGGGCTTACATACAGCATTGTAGGCAGAGGGAACAGCCAAGACAAAACAGTGAAGGAAGATATAACACATTTGAGGACCTGCAGATTGTTCATTAAGATTAGAATAGCAGTGGGCCTGTGAACCAGACAATCGCGGTTCGATTCCCAGTCAGGGCACATTCCTGGGTTGCAGGCCAGTTCCCTGCAGGCCAATTCCCAGCAGGGGATGCATGAAAGGCAACCATACATTGATGTTTCTCTCCCTCTCTCCTTCCCTTCCACTCTAAAGATAAATAAATAAAATTTTAAAAAAAAGATTAGAATAGCAGGTATACATGAGGAAGAGGCAGGTGAGGTTAAAGACTTAGAGGCAAAATCATGAGACTTGAATAATAATAAATCAAGGAGCTTGACCTTTGTCCTGAACACTGTAGGTAAGGATTGAAACTTCAATCAGAGATACATGTGAATGTAGTTGAAAAAATAATTTGAAAGAACATGAAGGATAGAATGGATCAAATGTATAGATATATATTTAAACTATTGCAATAACCCAGGTAACAAGTTATGGAATCCTAACCTGAGGCAATAGAAATATGGTTGGATAAGAGGAGAAAAACTAATATAAGCAGATATGTTAGAAATATTACATATAAGAGAAAGTGATTATGTATATTTAGGGAGGGGGTAAGAGGGAATTTTCCAGGAGAGTGTTGGCCAAATAATGGTTTGGGGAACAGCTGCATTAGAATGGCTTTAAAAACATACAGCCCTAGTCTTCACCACCATAAATCCTGATTTGGGGCCTGGGGAGGCATCTGGGAATCTGTATTATTTGAAAGTCTTTGAGTTCATTCAGCAATATATCTAGGATTGAGAACCATTACAACTTCGAAGTTTATGGGCTAGATGCCTAAGAGATTACATTTGATAACAAATGTTGAAAGAGATTTTTGGCTGAGGGAGAAGAAGGATGGGTATACTTCAGACCTACATTTCGGCTAACTGTGGGAAATCTGGATTGAACTAGGTATATAGATTTAAAACTCAGAAGAGCGATTATGTTTGGAAATAGATGGTGGTAGATGAAGTCATTGGGTTTGGGTGGTCATCCTGGAAGAATATATAGAATGATGAAAGAGATGGCTGAGCATTTAGGAACACTAGTATTTAGGAAGTGATCTAAGGAAGAAGAGCAAGTTGAAGACACTGACAAGGACTCTTCAGAGAAGGTAAGAAAATGTGACTATTGTCACAGAAACCAAAAGAGGGGAGTTCCATAGAAAGAAGTTTTCAACATTAGCAAAAGTTGCAAACATTCAAGTAGGGTAAATAAGAACAGAAAAGTGTCTACTAATATACAAGATGGTGACCCTGGTGACCTATGAGAGCAGATTTAGTTTACAGTTTAGGAGGAACTATGATGGTAGGTTGAAAAGGAGAAGGTGTGGAAGAAATTAGAAAGCCTGAGTATAAGCTGCTGTTAAGAAATTTGGCAATAAAGGGTTTATGAGCAAGAATAACGGTTAGTAGGGTCAGGGAGATCATTTTTTTATTTTTCTATTCTAGATTTTTATCTTTTAGAGAGAAGGGAAGGAAGGGAGAAAGAGAAAGGGAAACATCAATGTATGAGAGAAACATCTAGTTGTCTCTCACATGCTCCCAACCAGGAACCTGACCCACAACCCAGACATGTGCCCCGCCTGGGAATCTAACCAATGATGCTTTGTTTCACAGGCTGATGCTCACCCCCGGAGCCACACCAGGCAGGGCAAGATTTTTTTTTTTTTTAATGAAAGAGACTTGAACATGCTAAGGAGAAAAAATTGGTGATGAAAAGAGATGAACCTTATAGGAAAGAGGATAACCAATGAAAGTAACTCTTCAAGGAGGCCAGAGTTGGGGAGGGATTAGCTTTGATTGAGAAAGACAACACTTCCAGTAAAATTAAAATTAAAATATAGGCAAGATGGGAATGGACACAAATGAGATGTTGGTATTAGAGGTAGAAGCCGAAAAAGTTCTTTCCTGATAGTTTCTATTCTCTTAGTGAAATGGAAGAGACCATCTGCCTTGCCTAGGAAGATGGGGTCACAAAGAAAATCATCTGCCAGGTAACAACTTCCTCAGTAAATTTGGTAGAATACCTAGCACAATGTCTTTCATGTAATATTCAATGCATTTAGGTAACCAGTAGCCAAGCAAACAAATAAATGTTCACCTTTAAATGATAATATATGCTCACAAGAACAGAATGAATGAAATGAAATATATGCCCATAGAAATAGAAAGAGAAATCAAAGTATGAAATATGCTGGTTTACGGTAGACATTAAAATTAAAGGTTGCATCAAGAGAACACTGAAATACATAAGGCCTTATGAGGAACATTTAACATAGTCTTGATACATTTTGCATTAAAGGATTAGTTTTTAGTTCATGTAAAACAGTTTGCATAGACCATCATACTGGACCTGATGTTCCTTTGCTCTCAGCATTTATTTCAAGAAACACGAGCTAGGCCCTCAGCATCCTTGGTATAATGATAAAAACAAGCAAAATAGTCTGTGGCGTTTCCTCATCACCACTTTCTTCCAGGGCCATTCATCCATTAGGAACCACGAACATTGTCAAAAACCTATGAAAACATTCAAAAACTAAAACACAAAAGAGTAGTGGTTCCGGAATATAAAAATAAAACTGTAAAACTAGTAACATCCTGTCAATTTCATAAACTGTCAAATTTAGGATTCATAAAGTTGTCATTGACCCTTAAAAGTAATTGGTTGGTTTTTCTCACTTCAAAAGAAACTCGATAATGCACAGCGATTTTTCAGAAATCTTATGATAGCTAAATAATTTACTCATAGCAAAATAAGTTTAAATCAGGAATATAAAATCATAACGCTGTGTGTGTGTAAAATGGGATGATGTGTCACGTATAAAATGTCTGAGTTATTGGAATAAGAGGTTTAGGACCTCATGCTCTTTAAAAAGACCTGCCTTCTATTCTCTCTCACAAGTAAATGGTGTGTCCCAGTTGTTTCTAATATAATTTATACCTTCCCCAAAATTGGGGAACTCATTCACTTTGATATCCTTGTTCTTCCAGTTATTTAACCATTCTATCTCTTACTGAAAAATAGAAAATTTTGCCCCCAATAAAAGAAATTAGTGAAAAATTTAGGATCCTTGTCAACATCTCTAAACTCATATGTTTAAGGGAAACATAGAAACTAAAATTCCTTTCATCTTTTTTAGAATATATGAGAAGACTGGTTCCTGGGTCAGAAAAGACAATTACATATAATGTTCAGATAATCTACATTCTTCCAAAACCTGTTTTCTTCTCTCCTATAGGAGACCCAGGGAGTCTGAGGCATTCACACTGTGCTAACACTCTTCCTACATCTCTCCCCTTCTGACCTGCAACCTAAGGTTATGTGGTTTATAATAGGGTATGCTATCCTGCTACGGCCTCATGGCCCAGAAAAGTTCTTTGTCACACAGAATTACATCATGGGATGGAAATGAAGTATCTGGATATAGCAGAATGGCAGAGAGCATGCTGGAATGGGAAGGCACTATCAGAGCACCAGGAATTTACCCCCAGGGCAATAGATGGTGAAGGAAAGAGAATAGAAAAGAGAGCTAAAAGAAACCAAATCTAAAAAAATAATGTGAGCTTTTGACATAGGATCCTAAATCCTTGTCTTTTCATGTGTCATCATCTTTGTGTGGTATTGATTGAATAATATATGAGAGAAATAGTAGAGATTTTTTTTGAGCTAGAAAAAACAGTGTGGACATTGATGGTCTTTAGAAAATGATGAATTTAATACTTTCTATGAACCATATGATTTTTACACTTAAATGCCAGTGGAAGCCATTCAATTCACTGAGAAAAAGTATATGTAATGAATAATCATGTCCTCAATTTTAAAAATAAATTGACTAGAAGGAGCTTTAGGTTAGTATTCTGACCCTTGCTTCTACTCTGCACCAGCAGTCTACATTACATTGAAAAGGTAATTTGTGGCTTTTAATTTTTTGGTATGAAAATGGAAATAAATTAGACTAGGTCCTGATGTCTAACATTTAGTTCCCCAAGCTTAATATGGAGCATCTGATCCCAGATGAAATCTGCAGCAATATTAATTAACTACAAAGTGTGAACTGTTATTACAAAAAAATATAAGACCTAACCAGTTTGGCTGCTGCTCCTTCTGTGTGACTGGTTGCTTTCTAAGTGCCATATTAACAGTCTTAGATCACTGCCCAATTTATTTTTAATACAGTGGATTATATAAATGTGAGCCTTTCACACTTACTTTTAATAGAAGAATATAGATCAAACTGCATATTTTTCAAGTATGCTTCGAATATGAGTCATGTCTGGTTCTCATATGGTAATCTTGAACTTTCTTCAGCTCATCTTTATCACATGTTTAAAAATGCCTGGTGCCCTCACACATCTGGGAGTTCTGATCATGAGAGTTTCTGTCCAAAAAACTTGGACCTTTACAATTCTGTGATGTATTCAATGATCTTTATAGTTTTATTTTTTACCTAAAACAGTAATATAAAGATGTCCTTTAACTTATGCCTAAATAATCAATTATATGTTTAAATCGTTTTAAAGACTTATTTTTCTCCTTTATAAATAGGAATTTACTGACTGACAATGGCAGAAAAAATTATAGAGAAGTTAGATAATCTAAATGAATATGCAAAGATACTCTTGGCCAGAAGAATAAAGGTTTGTGAAATAAGAGTTAAAATTTAATTTAATTATTAAAAGGTTATCACTTCAAATGTGAATGATGATTTTATTTTTTAGTTATTATGAAGATATAAATTAATTTTTAAATAAGTATATTAGTTGAAAAAAAATCATCTACGTGAGTGGGTACTTTAAAGAATTAATTAGATATAGGGTAACTTCTAGGTAGTTACCATATTGGGTTATGATGTATTTAAACTGCTTAAGATTTTTAAAAATCCCAGGTAGTCAAATAGTAACTGTGACTATACCTATTGTTCTTACTGACATGTTAAACATATTAAAATTTATTTACTTGCTTTATTAAAAGAAAGAAAGTATTTGATATAGTTACCAAACTAGAAATAACTAAAGTTCACAGATATTAAAGTAAAAAGGTAAGACTCCTATAAAGTTCAATAAAGGAAGAATAATGAACAATAAATAATTGTTCACTGAGGAATATAGTCCTCAAAACCCAGATTTTTTACACATATGAGCAGTTTAATTTGGTTACACAAAGACTTGCAAAATATATAACAGTGTGAATAAATAAGGCATAAATAAGAGCACGCAGTCTGAGAAATCAAGGACACCACAGAGAGGAACTCAAGGGAATGAACATATTTATGAAATAGATTGCCTCTATTTGCTTTTTAATGGCCAAAAAGGGAGATAACAATGTATAAACCAGTTTGGAAATCAATTTTTTAATTTTTAAATACTTTTTAAATTTTGAAATAATTATAGACTTATAGGAAGTTACAGAAAAAGTATAAAAAGCCGCACATGCCTTTCCCCCAGTTGCTCCCACTGGGGACACCTTATAGAGGGCTGTCCCTTGACTGTGGTGCTGGTTATACACGTCTGTAATGGGGTGAAATTGTGCAATATCAAAACCAGTATGAGCCATAATTGATATCCACAACACTGGTATATGACTGTTAATCAAAGTACAGACTCCATTCACTTTGCACCATTTTTAACCTGCATTCATTTGGTCATTTGTATATTGAGTTGCATGCAATTTTATCAAGATACAGCACATTTCCATCACCATAAAGAAACTCCTTCATGTTATTTCCTTGTATTTGTATCCATGCCTCCACCTCCTTCCTCATTTCCGCCCCTGACAATGGCTAATCTGATCTCCACCTCTATGGTAATTTTATAATTTGGACAATTTTTATATAAATGGCATCATTCAGTATGTAGTATTTTGACATTGATTTTTCACTAAGCATAATGCCCTTGAGGTCCATCTAAGATCTTACAGAAATCAATAACTTTATTATTATAAATAATATATAAAATTTATTGGTGAGTTGCATTCCATAATATGGATATACAGAGTTTCAATCACTCACCCATTGAAGGACATTTGGTTGTTTGCAGTATCCTGCTTTTAAAAATAAAGCTGCTAAAAAATAACACAAAATAAAGTTGCTATGCATATTTGTGTACAGGTTTTTGAATAAACACTTCTCTGAAGTGAATGCCCAGCAGATGTTTGCAGGCATGGTCTCTGCCTCTGAAACTCAATGAGGCGGAGGCCACGGGGTTTGGTTCGAGTTCCCCTGCCTTGTGCCTCAGCCTGGAGACTGCTCCCAGGAAGTGTGCTGGGCTGTGTTAGGGTTTGCCACATTTGTTTCCCTTTTTTCAGGAATTGTGGTCCTGCTCTGCTGGTTTCCTCATGCCTGCTTACAGTTTTTACAAATTTTGTTGCAGAAAAACAGTCTTCAGGGCTTCATAAAGGAAAAGACTTCTGTTGCACCCCTAGTACTTGATTTTCAGTTGGAATCTGAAGAGGCTATTATTGCCAAATCCACATCTACAACAGTATCAAAGAGCACAGAAAACAAGTCACATGGTATTAAAAAAACAAAAAGGTAATCATCATAACTACTTCAAACTTTCAATTTGGAGTTTTAAGGCATTCAGATTTGTCTTCAGTTATTTAGTCTATATTAAAAGTCAGCTTTGTCAAATGAAGGTATATTTCATAGCAGTTATATAAGTTATAACATACTAGATAAGCATCTAAAATATTCTTGTGTATAGACCATTTATTATAATACTGCACATGTTGACTACAGATAGTAATTATAATTCTGAACTTTTAAAGAAAGACTCTTCTTGAGCTGTATTATACTGCTGCAAGTTAATGTCAGGATGTATTTCAAACTTTAACCAATGTACTGCTGTCAATTGATGGTTGTTGGCACTGATTCAATGCCAATGGGAACCGCAGTATGAGGTACAGTGAAGAAGGAAACTTTATTCAGTGCAAATAACTCAATTGTGATACAGCACAGTTGTGAGAACAGCAAGACTGTAGACCCGCTCAATAGTGTTGCAGCTCAATTATGAAGCAGCATAGCTGTGGAACAGTGAGGTGGCCCTTGGGGCCAGGCAGCCCTGGGGCGATGCCCCTTTCTGACTAGACAGTTCTGCTCTGTTCTGCCCTGTTCCATGTGCTCTTCTCCACTCTGGTTCTGCAAGACATCTTCATTGTTTCAGCTTCAGCTGGGGAAACAGTCTTCAGGCTTTGGTAGAAAGGGAAAGTGCACTCTCAAAACCAGAGGGGAGCTGACTTACAGAGAGAGAAGTCACTACTACTCTCTCATGCAAATGAAGGTGCCAAATCCTAAACTTTTTTTTTTTTTTTGGTCCAAAAGGTACTGCCTTTATTGGCAAGAATAGAGCTGCTCTGACTGGTCAGTGAGGATGCTGATGGGAATATAACTGCAGCTCTGATTGGACAGGGAAATTCCAATCCAATTGGTTGAAATACAATTCCAGAACTCCTTTGTAAGGGCTGCTCAGACAGCAGGAACACAGTGTGGCCAGGCAATTCAGTGCAGACTTCTCCCTGTCTGTGCAACTCGCACGAAAGGCCCCTGTGTAGAAACAGCTGCTAGGTTCTGTTTGCTAAAATCTGAGCCCACCTAGCCACCAGGAGTCTTTCTTAGTAGGTATCTTCTTTCTCAGGGTCTGCACTGCAAGGAAAAGAAACAGGTCCACCTAGAAAATTAAGGAAGCTTCTTGGTGTACTTGCAAGGAATAGTCGGAATATGTCATACTTGGTCTTTCACGGGCATTGTGTATGTATGTAATGCTATATAATTTTTCTAGGCATCAGAAATGTAAAGAGAGTCCAGACGAAAGAAATACTGAGCTGTAGGACCAAGAGAACCTCTTTGAGTGTCTCTTTTCTCCCACTTTTGGCCTCTTAATTTCTTACTGCTTTTAGGTAGCTCTTAGGTGTCTTTAAACAAATATTTTAACATTTTCCCACATTTTTTAGTTGTTCTCAGAAGGATAGCTGATCTAAAACTATCTAGCATTCTATTTCCAGAAATGAGACATAAATTGCTGTTTAATGTAATACTAGATTTTACTCATACTTGAATAATTCTCATTCTGATACAGCTTACTGTTTTTTTCTAGGGTTCTAAACCAAGTTCAAATAAAAAATCCTTGCAGATAACTTTTGCTTATCTTGGTACAATTGCTTTGCTATCACATACTATTATAATCTTCATGTATTGATTTTCTTCTATAAGTATTTATTAAGTGACTATTGTACTCTGAAGATACAACAGCAACAGGGAAATATATCTGTGTATTAAAGTATAGGAGGGGAATTCAGATAAGTGAACAGGCAAACACCAGTTGCTACAGAGAGATTCCCAATGGGAGGATCTGCAAAAGTTTTCTGGAGGGAATGGCAGCTCAGGTGAGACCTAGAGAGTTAGTGAAGAGGCAACTGATTTAAAAGAGGAAAATGTGTTCCAGGCCAAGGCAACAATATGAACAGTTGGCCAGAGACAGGCAGAGGAAAGCCTAGTTAATTTGAGGCGCTGGACGTGTTGGGATATGGGGTAAAGACTGGAGAGGGGCCTAAAGAAGTGAAGCTAAAGAGGTAAATAAAGGCCAGATCACCAAAGGCTAAAAAAGAACTTTGGACAATCTCCTAAACCAGTATGGAGCTACTGAAGGGTTTAAACAGGGTGATGCATATTCAGATTTGGATTTTTGGAAATATCATTGGACAGCAAAAGAGGTTTTTAAAAATTATAAAGCCTCCCCAGAAAATCTGAGCTTTTGCTAAATTCATATTATCTCCAGAAATTGCCTCTTTTGGGAAGCAACTCATCTTGCAGTGAGTCCTTTTCTAGTCATAACAGAATGATTGCTTAAATAACAAAGCATAAGGCGAGAAGTTTCTATCTGCATATCACCAATAATATGCTGGTTATGGTTACATCAATTTAATTGTATAGATTTAGTTCCTCTAAATCTTGAGATGGAGCTCCTGGACTTACAAACTATTTTACTTATAACTAAGATATAAGTCTCCATCAGTGCTCACAAAATCTCACTGTAACACTGAACAAAGATGTCAATCTAATTCACACCACTTTCTGAGTTTTTGACTCAATAGGTCTTGGCAGGAGCCTGATACTTTGCATGTTTAGTAAGTTTCCAGGTAATGCTGCTGCTGCTGCTCCTGGTACCACCCTGTGAGGCACTGCTGCACCTTATGTCCCACTCTAATCATGCTGCCTAATACCAACATCTGTTCCATCCCTTTCCTTAGCTTGCTGAACATCATAGCAACACTCAACCTGGAGCTGATTGATGAAACCTGCCCAAGTTTATTTGTAGCTGAGCTTTGCTTTCAGAATAGTAATTTCCACCCCAACTGCACATTACTGTTACCTGGGGAGCTTTAAAATAATTGGATTCTACTTTAATTGGTTTGGAGTGCGGCCCAGGCATTACTATTTTTAAGGTCTCCCAGATGATTCTTATATAAAGATAGGATTGAAAACCATTAAAATTCTTTGTCAGTGACTCTGAGAGACATCTTTTCTATGTTATTATTAGCTCTGGATGTCTGCACTTCTCTTGGATAAATGGTAACTGATGAAGGTGATAGCCTCTATTACCTAGAAATACCTCCCTAGGATAACTTTTCTCATAAGCAGAGAGTTTTATAATCATTCAAAAATATCTCTCAGTCCTTTGCTTTTAATTTGTACATAGTTTTAATATTTCTCAATAAACATCAAACCTACTCTTCTCTTCAATTTCTTATAATTGGATCTTTTACAAAAGGGGCATACTCTTTAACAAAAGTTCCTTTAAAAATTATCTCTAATAAAAAATTTTATGCTTCTGGTCAAGATGGAGGCATAGGTAAACAGGGCTCACTTCTTTGCAAAACTACAGCAAAAACTACAACTAAGCTACAAAATAACAATTGCCCTGAATTGTCAAAAATCAAACTGTATTGAAGTTAGACAACCAAGGAAATAAAAAAGTCACATTCATCCAAACTAGTTGGCTGGGAGGTTGGGGGAGGGACACAGGGATGTGGAGATGTAGAATGGGCAGGTCCCACATCCACATGTGGTGGATAAAAATCAGGAGGTATACCTCTGGAGGAAGGGATCCCAGCCCCACACCAGACCACCCAGCCTAGGAGGGTTCCAGTGCCAGGAAGATAAATCTCTATAACTTCTGGCTGTAAAAACCAGTGGGGTTTGGGGTGGCAGAAGAAACCGCAGTGTTCTCAGGTGTCTCCTCTTAAAGGGCTCGCACTGGACTTAGGACACAGGCAGACTTACTCCTTCTGGGCGCCAGTACCAGGGCAGCAGTTGGAAGGGCACCAATGGCATACAGAGAGAAACTGAAGTATCTGGCATTGGGATGGGTGCCAGGGGACAGCTTCCTCCTAGACAAAACTTCAGAGGCCAGGCAGTGGCTATTATCCCTTTTCTGAGCCCTCCCACACACTGACACAGAGCAGTGACCCCATATCAGAGACTCCATCAACCTGTCCTAGTGATTTCCTAAGGCTCCGCCCTATCCAACTTACTGGTGTGCTTTTCTATAATAGACTATGCTACTGAGATAGGAAGTCAAAGCAGCTCTACCTAATACATAGAAACAAACACAGGGAGGCTACCAAAGTGAGGAGACAAAGAAATATGCCCCGAATGAAAGAACAGAACAAAACTCCAGAAAAAGAACTAAACAAAATGGAAATAAACAATCTATCAGTTGCAGAGTTCAAAACACTGGTTATCAGAATTCTGAAGTATCAGAATACTTCAACAGCATAAAAAAAGACCCAGGCAGAAATGAAGTATACACCAAGTGAAATAAAGAAAAATTTACAGGGAACCAACAGTGAGGGGGATGAAATCAAGAATCAAATCAATGATTTAGAACATAAGAAAAGCACAATTTACAATAGCCAAGAGTTGGAAGCAACCTAGGTGCCCATCAGTAAATGAATGGATCCAAAAATTGTGGTACATATACACAATGGAATTCTATGCTGCAGAGAGAAAGAAGGAGCTACTACCCTTTGCAACAACATGGATGGAACTGGAAAGCATTATGCTGAGTGAAATAGGCCAGGTGCTGAAAGACAAATACCATATGATCTCACCTTTAACAGGAAGCTAAACAACAAAACAAACAAGTAAGCAGAAAAAGAAACCCCAAAAAACAAAGACACTGAAATAGAGAACAAGGGGATAGTGACCAGAGGGGAGAAGGAAGGGAAGTTAAGGGGAAAAAGGGGGAGGGATTTGGAGGAACAAATAGGAAGGACACAGGGACGAGAACTAAGGCGGGGGGAGGAAATGGGAGGGAGGTGGGGAGCAAGGGGCAGGGGAGGCTGGGATGGGAAAAATAGACAAAAAACTGTACTTGAAAAATAACTAAATAAAATTAAAAAAAAAAGAAAAAATAAACACTCAACCAGAATAGTAAGAAGAAGAAAGAATTTTAAAAAACAAGCATAGGCTAAGGAGCCTCTGGAACCTTCAAATGTAAGAACATTCACATCATAGGGGTGCTGGAAGGAGAAGAGAAAGAACAAGAAATTGAAAACTTATTTGAAAAAATAATGAAGCAAAACTCCCCTAATTTGGTGAAGGAAATTAGACATATAATTCTAGGAAGCATAAAGAGTCCCAAACAAGATGGACACCAAGAGGAACACCACAAGACACATCATAATTAAAATGCCAAAGGTTAAAGATCAAGAGAGGATCTTAAAAGCAGCAAGAGAAAAGCAGAGTCACCTACAAAGGAGTTCCCATAAGGCTATCAGCTGATTTCTCAAAAGAAACTTTGCAGACTAGAAGAGACTGTCAAAAAGTATCCAAAGTGATGAAAAGCAAGGACCTACAACCTAGTTTACTCTATCCAGCAAAGCTATCATTTAAAATGGAAGGGTAGATAAGGTGCCTCCCAGACTAGGTAAAACTAAAGGAATTCATCATTACTAAGCCATTATCATATGAAATGTTAAAAGACTTATTCAAGAAAAAGAAGATCAAAACTATGAACATTAAAATGACAACAAATTCACAACTGCCAACTGAATCTAAAAAACAAACTAAACTAACAAGCAGAACAGGAACAGAATCATAGATATGGAGATCATTTGGAGGGTTATCAGCTGGAGGGGGAAGGGAGAGAATAAGGAAAAAGGTAGAGGGATAAAGAAATACAAACTGGTAGGTACAGAATAGACAGGGGGATATTAAGAATAATATAGGAAATGATGTAGCCAAAGAACTTATATACATGAGCCATGGACATGAACTAAGGGGGGAGATTGCTGAAGGAAATGGGGGTGTACTGGGTGAAGGGGGGTAGAGGGGGAAAATTAGGACAACTGTAATAGCATAATTGATTATATATATGTATATGGGTTTTTGTCGGTAGGTAGCAGTTTAATAGGCAAGGGAACTTGCATACAGTGCTTATCTTAGGCATTGCAAGATGAATAGATCTCTGCATTCACTCAACAGAATCTTAAAAGTTTATATAGAGACCTTAACTGGATTCAGTCCAGACAGCCTCAGTTATGCCTTACTTTCTCAAAGCTATATCCTTGGAACAGCTCCTACTGTGGGAACAGGAGGTAGAGTGTATATTCCAAGGACAGAAAGGAGGTGAAGAGCCTTCAATTGCCTGGGTCCAACTCAACCGTCAACCAGCAGTCATGTTTTCCTGTTTACTTCCTCCAACAATTTCCCTGGCTGATGTGGCTCAGTGGATTGAGAGTGGCCTGCAAACCATATGGTTGTCAGTTCAATGCCCAGTCAGGGCATATGCCTAGGTTGCAGACCAGGTCCCCAGCAGGGGATGGCTGAGAAGCAACCACACATTGATGTTTCTCCTCCTCTCTCTCCTTCCCTTCTCCTCTCTCTAAAAATAAATAAATAAACTCTTTTTAAAAATTCCCTTTGATTTAACATATATTTAAAAAAAAAAGACAAAAAAATTTTCAAAGAGAGATGAAGTGATTTCTTTACTAGCTGAGCATACAGTACTGAATTATCATATGAAACTGGCAAATTTACAATGTATAAAGTAGCAAGAAATAGAAAATAAGTTAGAGGCAAGAAGATAAAGAATTTTTTGGACTTTATAGATTCTTCTCATTAGGAGAATTTTTTCCTAAAAAATATATTCACACTGATATCTGTCAAAATGTTCCTTTTAGAAATTTTTTAATGACAGAAGAATGAACTTACACACAGAAAACATAATTAAATAGGGATAGAGAATGCAGTTGCAGCCTACAGTGTAATTTAATTGGTTAAATGCTTTTTTCCTTTAGTTCAATACATGTCTTAAACTCTGTGTGACATTAGCCTGGCATAGAGATTAAGAAGATGGCATTTATAGAGCAGTTGCAGGTTTGTATCCTAGCTTTGCTTCCTAGTAGCTGTGACCTTGGACTAGTTATATAACCTCTTTGTGCTTCAGTCTCATTATCTTTTACAGTGGAGATAATAATAATATGTAATCCATAGAGTTGTGTGAGTTAAATGGATTAATATATGTGAAGAGCTTAAAACTGCCCATACAGTAGTCACCCAGAACAACAACAGAGACTGATTTCTCTATGACTGAGGGGAGTGAGACTTGTCAATACCTGGGGGAAGAATATTATGAGCAGAAGGAAGAGCAAAGACAAAGGTCCTTAAGTTGGAGCTTAAGTTCCTTTTCTTCAACCAAACAGCTGGAAGATTCACTGCACCTCCACGTGGAGGTGAGGGGTGAGCGGGAATGAGCAGGCAGAGGCTGGAGGGACATTCGATGGAAATTCCTTTACTTATAAATATGAGATTTGGGGAAAATTTTTCTGTCTTCCAGTGAGGATTTTACATTTTATTTCAGTCTGACAGGAAACAATGGAAGGGAAATGGCAATCACAATTATATTTTACAGGTGTCTCCATGGTTTTGGGGGGCAAGAGTGATAGCCCAAAAAATAGACAGAAGGTTAGAGGCATATAGTAGTTCAGACAAGAGATGAAGTGTCTTCAACTAGAGTGGAAGTAATAAGGAAAGAAGTGGTTGGATTTGGAATGTATTTCAAAGAAAGAGCTAGTGAGGTTTGCTGACACACTGGGAATGGGGAATGAGAGAAAGAAATCAAAGATGACTGCAGAGTTTTGGGCCGAAGCCACTGGTTGAATGGAAATGGGGAAGCCTGTAAGGAACAGATTGGGAAGGAGGTGAAAGTAAGAATTTGGTTTTGAATATGTAAGTTTCGGGTGGCTATAATATATCTAAATGCAGAAGTCATGCAGCAGTTGGAAATATAAACTTGGAGCTCAGGGAAGAGTTTGGGGTCTAGACTATGCATCTGGGGATATCAGCCTATAGGTAATATTTAAAGGTGTGGGACTGGGTGATATCAACCACAGATGAGTGTCTGAGGACAAAATCATAAGCATTTGCAAATCAGAAATAGCATGAATTATATACCATTAACTTTCTTACATACCATCAATAATCTGTTAAACATTCTATGGAAAAAAGTCCCTATTAACAGTAAATAAACACTGTGATTTGATATCTGGGCTGAACTAACTCCATGTCCCACCACTTTGACTCAAGTCTGGCAATGTTCCCAGTACCCCATTTAACAATTTTCCAGCACATTTTTCTAAAAGGGTTGATTAGCTCCTGAATGATAGTTTCCTGAGGTACCTTCAATTTTATGATAACAGCAGTTTCCTGTCTCTCACTTGAAATAAATATCACTAATATTTTCAGCTCCTGCTTAATAGGCCCCAATCTTTTACATTTTGCTCTATAATATATCAATAAAACAACATGCAAATTTTTATAAATGGAACTTCAACACATTTTTCCAAATTTGTTTTTTAGATTGGTTTTACAACTTTTCTGATTATTTTAACTGCATTAATTTTATTTCTTCCAGGTATATCTCCTGTGAAAATAAGCCCCAACCTACAAAAAGTAATTTAAAAAAATTAAATTTAAAACCACACCTTGTACCAACAAATATAAAAAATCAAGAGGGCAAAGCAATAGGTAATGCTTTGTGTAATGTATTTATTTCTCCTTTGATTTATTAATGAATGTTTTTATTATATACTTTAGTATTTATTAATTTGTATTTTAAAGTTTCTTAATAAATTGACGTCTCTGTGGAAGGCATTTGCTTGACAGCATATGGGTTATATTTAACTGCAGTGTGAAAAATTTTAGTGAGCCATACAAAAGAATTTCTTAAGAGAAAGAGATGTTAAATATTAGAATAGATAATTTATATAATTCAAAAACTGGGAATATATTTGTATGTTCATTTATTTTTCTAGAAAGAAAATTTCTGAGTTTCCTTTCAGTTTAACCCTAAGAGTTCCCCTTTTATTGTTTTTTTTAATCAATCAGGTACACACATCTTGTTTAAGAATCTTACTTTTCAGTCATGTAGTTAATTAACACTTGCACTATTACCCATTACATGGTCAATTGTTATAAATGTTCCATGTGTACTTCAAAACAATGTATATTCTGCAGTTGTTCACTGCAGTGTTTATATATATATATGTATATACATATACATATATATGTATGTATCTTTCAGTACAAATTTGTACATTGTGTTTTTTAACTCTTCTGTATTCTTACTGATTTTTCTGGTTGCTTGTTGTGACAATTACTGAGAAATTTTAAACTTACTATCTTATTTGTAGAATTGTCAATTTTTGCTTTACATATTTTTAATATAGTGTAGGCCACATTACTATTTGCATAACATTTTACAATTATTATATATCTAGTGAGTGGAACCTTTTTCATTTAAAAATTACTTTCATCTTATTTAATAATACAGTAGTTATACAACTTTCTTTTGGCTAAAATTTGTATGGTATATCTTTCTCCATTATTTTATTACCACCTTTCTATAACAGTATGATCTAGATTTATCTCTTATAAATATCAAGTTGCTAGATTTTTAAATTTATTATGCTAATCTTTGTCTTTGAATGGAGCATTTAGTCCATTTATACTTAATATGATTAGCAAAATCTTTGGATTTAAATTTGCCATCTTATTTTGTACTTATCTCTCCTGTTGACCGTATGCTTCTTTTTCTATCTCATGTCTTCTTTAAGATTTAATTTTAAAATTTTTTAACTTTTCTTCTTTAGTAATTTGGAAATGGTGTAATCTCTTTTCTTTAAATTATTACACTAGGAATTATAATATTCATCCTTTCAAAATCTAATGTTACCCTCCTTCTGGACAATAAACACATCTTGGAACACTGTAATTATTTCACTCCCATACTGAGTTTTATATTATCACTAAACTCCAAAGTCTCATCTAGATATCATCTAAATCAAATATAGGTGAGACTCAAGGTGAGTGTCCATCCTGAAGCAAAAATTGTCTCCAGCTGTAAACCTGTGAAACCAAGCAAATTATGGGTTTCCTAAATACAAAGATGGGTCAGACATAGGATAGGCATTCCCATTTTAAAAGAGAAAAATAGAAACAAAGTAGGGGGTGATGGGTCTCAACCAAGTCTAAAACCTAGTAAGGCAAACGTCACTGGGATTTTAAGGCTCAAGGCCAATTCTCTTTGGCTTGATGCTCTCTCTACTGGACCCACTGGGGCTGAGGTCCTGCCACCACAGCTCTGCAGGGTGGAGTCACAACCCCCCCATCCCAGAACTCTGCTAGGCAGGGATCCCACTTCTACAACTTTGCCCAGTAAGAGTCATATCCCCAAGGCTTCAGGCTGCCCACCCTAAGGCTTTGGGTGGAAGCTATCAGACCTGTTGCAACTGAGAAAATGGCCTTTACTTCACTTCTGAAACTGAAGAGATGGCCCTGATTGTCTGGGAATTGCCGTCAGTTATTCTTCCCTTGTCTTGAAGAACAGCACATGTTTGCAACAAATAGGTCTATGGTCCCATCCTGTGAAACCTAAGAAGTCCAGCAGTCCTTCATTTTATCCCATCTCCATTGCTTCAATTCAAACTGGCAGTGTCTCTGCTGGGGTGGCTGACTAGGTCTGTGGTTCGCACCAAGACCAGTCTCCTTTCCAACGGCCAGTCTTTCCTACCCTTAGTGTTTTCTTTTGAATGTACTTTCTCTCTCTCTCTTTTTTTTTTTTTTTTTTTGAAAAGCTGAGAATTTTCCAAATTTTTTAGTTCTGGTTCTTTTTTGCTTAGCAATTTTGTCTTCAATCCATTTCACTCTTCTCACATTTTACTACAATCAGTAAGGAGAAGCCAAGCTGCTCCTTTAATACTTTGCTTAGAAATCTTAGCTAACTATTCAGTTTCGTTGCTCACTAGTTCTACCTTCCACAAAACACTAGAACACAAACACAGTTCATCCAAGTTCTTCGTTACTTTATAACAAAGATAGCCTTTTCTCCATTGTCTGATAGCATGTTCCTCATTTCTATATGAGACCTCATCAGAATGGCCTTGCCCATCCACATTTCTACCAACATTTCTGCACATGATTATTTATGTATTCTCTAAGAAGATGGGCATTTTCTCTATAGCTCCCCACTTTCTTAGTTCTCACCAGAATTGCCTTTAAAATTCCTTCATGGCCATACTGGCTTTTTCTAGCATGCACTTCAAAACTCCTTTTGCCTGTACCCATTACCCAGTTCCAAAGCCACTTCCATATTTTTAAGTATTAGTTTCAGCAGTATCCCACTTCTCAGTACCAATTTTTCTCTCAACTCAGGCTACTATAACAATCTACTATAGCCTAGGTGGTTAAACAACAAATACTTATTTCTCGCAGTTGTGGAGGTTGGAAGTCTGTTTGGGGTGCCAGTCTAGTCAGGTTCTGATGAAGGCCCTCTTCCAGCTTTCTCCCACCTCTTCTTATAAGGGCATTAATCCCATCATAGGGGCTCCACCCTTATTACCTCATCTAAACCTAATTACCTCCCACTGGCCAACTTCCAAATACCATCACATTGAGAATTGGAGCTTCAGTGTATACATTTTAGGAGGGATACAAACATTCAGTACATAGAAACTACCCTATCTAAATTATATCTCCCTGTATTGTTCTCACTCACCAAAATCTGTTTATTTCTGTCATAGCATATATCTCAATTTATAATTATTTACTCCTTTGTTTCTTCACCTGTTTATTTTCTGTATTACTCACTAAAATGTTTGCATCATTGGTCAGAAATCACAATTCTAGAATCTAACAGCAGTGCCTGGCATATTGTAGGTGAGGTTAACAAATAACTGTCCATTGAATGAATACCATACACTCTATTCAGTTTGTTACATCTTTTTTTGAAATCTTATTTACCCTCACGGCATCCATATTAAGATTAAGTACTATCATTTCCACTTAATAGATGAGAAACCTGCCCTGGCTGGTGTAGTTCAGTGGATTGAGAGTGGGCCTGCGAACCAAAAGATTGAGGTTCGATTCCCAGTCAGGGCACATGCCTGGGTTACAGGCCAGTTCCCAGCAGGGGACTCATGAGAGGCAACCATACATTGATATTTCTCTCCCTCTCTCCTTCTCTTCCCCTCTAAAGATAAATAAATAAAATATTTTTAAAAATACATGAGAAAAACTAAAGCTCAGATGGGTTAAGTGACTTTCCTAAGGCTACATAACTCAACACACAAAAAGTAGGTTCTGATCCCAAACCCAGACTTTCTAAATCCGAAGTCTGTGTGGTTGACCCTACGTTATGCCAATTTTAAGACAACCCATTAAATGATAATCCAGATTGATAAAACTCATAATTACAGATGGAGGGGATTCAAGGTGAAGTAAATACAAGCTCTGACACAAATACTGCTCCTTTTTTGTTACAAAATCTTTTATAACAAAATCATAAGCATGTAATTCTGTAACATAATAATATCATACTCAAGCACACCATATAACATTTTAGATGAACTGTTCAAACTAAAACTATAAATTATTATACCCATATTATTACTCTATCAACCACACTCAAGCAGGAATTACTTCTTCTGGACCCTATATATCTCTTTTCAAAGGAATTCATGAAAAGATTTCTTTGACTATCAAGTATGATTCTATTTTATTTAGAATATCATTTTTTCCAAGATACAGTTTTATTATATTATAGTAAGTAATTGAAAGTTATATTCTGTTAGTAAAAATTTACTTCTAAGACAAATTATTCTAGAATATATTTAGCTCTAAAAATGTAAAAGCAATTTTATGTAAGCAAATAAGATGAAAAACTACATTTCTAAAAAGTTTACTACATGTAAAGAAAATAATTCATTGAAATTAAATTAAAAGTGGCCTAATAGTATGGAAATATCATTTATGTTTGGTTTGTTTCTTCAGAACCAGTAGAAGAATATCTAAAATCAAGATTTCAGAGACCTTTACTTTTTCTTAAGGATATAGATGAGGTGGGTTTAATTTGTGTGTTTATAATTACTTAATAGCAATTCAGACTAAACCAAATGATTTCATATATGCTCCTATCAATGCCAAAATCAAATGGATGTTAGGAATAAAAAGCATAAGATTTTAAAGTGATTTTAACTCTGGTATTATGGAAAACGTTACATACGGAAATAATAGAAACAATAATATATTATTTGTTAAACAGTCAGTACAATAAAATTATTTTTTGAATATTATGAGGTCTAGCAGTTATCATAAAGTTGGTTAAGATAGGGTATTATAAACTATACATGCATAAATTAAATATTTTTAAATTTAAAATATGAAAATATACATCTATTTGTTAATCTTTTGATGTTTTGCCAAGACCATTTTTGAGCATGCTATAGTAATTGAAACTATATAATTATAATAACAACACTACTGAGTCTTAATAATCAATTGAGCAGAGGTGTGTGGACATACTGAAAAGAAGCTGACTAGCCTTGAACATTGAGCATACCTTGGATATCATTCAGTAAGTTTTATCTAGGAGACTAGAGAGAGAAATTAATTCAGAGAATCAGCAAAAGAACGTCACTTAAGAGACTTCCTTAGATATCAGTATGTTTATTATTAACCTTGCCAGTATGGATAATGAAACATAAAGAAATACGTACTTAATTACTCTTGTATAATTAATAACATCCTATAATTTTCTTGCATATTCTTACTTATTATAATTTAAAAATATAATTAGTAATCAGGATTCACTGTCCAGAATATTAATTTTGTCCTCAACTACATGATTTATTTGGGTTTATATGTAATAACAATCTCCCAAGAAATATTGTAATATTACATTAAGTTCACTTATAATAAATTTACTAGTGTCCTATACAACACATATAACATTTTAATTTAAAAAATACAAATTAAAGTATGCATATATTTTTTAAAATAAATAATACAGCAAGACTAATAAAAACACCAAGTCCTTCTATGCTTTCTGCTCCATTTTTTTTTCTGTGGCAACCATGTACAACCTTTTTAGGTTTCAATTCCTCTTATGAATAACTTTATAGTTCTAAAGAATGAGCTTATATTACTGTTTTTTTACTTATCAATTTTAAACATTAAATACTGAAGAATCACAAAAAGAGATTCTAATTAGCTTAGTTATGCTGCTTAATATCTCACTTCTCTCCCTCTTCTGTACCAAGTAACTACTTTTTTACTTCTATTGTTAACTTTTGTACCTTAAAATAATATATCTAAAATGTTTTTCTATTAACTTTAATCATTAACTCTTGATTCACCTTTATATAAGATGAATCTTAGCAGTTTTATTTTCTCCATGCCTCTTTCCATAGGTCAAACATATGTTTACTTTTACAATTTTGAGGTCAATGATTATATTCAGTTTGCAACTCTGATTAAGCCCTTATGTTTTATCTGTAAGTTAATTCTAAAATTCCAAAATTCTATTAATAGCATTTATGCTATTATGACATTGTAAATAGCCATTCATTGTAGAACAAAGTAATGTGTTAAGATTATGTTGCATCTCAATGGATACAAGGTAAGAAATAAAAATAGGCTCTCTTTTCTTATTCTTCATCAGTTACTCAGAAATAATGCCATGTATTCGTTTCTCCCATATTTAGATCCTGTGGGTCTTGTACCATTTTCTGGAGTATTTAATTTCCTTTTTTTTCTTCTGTAGCCTGATAATAATAGCAAACACTTATATAGTACTTAAGTTTGCCAAGCACTGTTCAAAGAAATACATACACATATTGCTATATCTATGTAGCTCAAAGAAATAGTTTTATACATACATATATACTAAAAATATGTGTTTTATATGCATTATACATACATACATGTATAAAATATACACCCTCAATAACCCAGTGAAGTAAGAACTATTATTATTCCTATTTTATAAATGAGAAAAAAGAGCCATAAAGAAGATTAGCAACTTGACTGTGATCAAATTATAAATGACAAAACCAGGAAGAGCCCAGCATTCTGACTCATGCCCTTTACTTCTAAGATATGCAGCCACCAAAAAAGGAAGCATGTAGCTTAAGTGGAATCCATCCCAGTCTTCTTATTGAAATTGTTCAGGAAGTCCAGTGACTACTTGCTTTAAATTTGACCCATTAATTTTAAGCCTCTTGGCAGTTGTCATGGGGTCATCCACTCCTGGGTTTGTTTCTAGATTCTTGTATCCCCTGTCTTATTTCTTCTTGTATTTCATCTTTATTTTCCAGAATACATCTTCAAGAAATGTCCCTAGAAATGGCATATGGATGTCTAGGAGTGTATTTATTTCCTACATATTTTGATAATTTGGCTGAGGAGAATTGTAGGTTCAAAATCATTTTTTCTCTAAACTTTGAAAACATTGCCTTGCTGTCCTATACCATTCAATGTTGCTATTGAAACGTTCTCTGTGTTTTGTAAGTACTCTTATTGTTTTCTTTGGTTTCTTTATCAGTTTTGTTTTGAAATGTCTTGATAATATGACAAAGTGGTAATTTTACTTCAATTTACTTCATTCACTGCTCATTAGACCCTACCCTAAAACGAAATATTTTTCTTTGGTTCTAAAACATGTCTTCATGGTACTTTTTCCCATTTTCCCTGATTCTCTATACACCTGTCCTCTATTTTTGTCTTTTTAAAATTTTACTCCTTATTATGGAAAATTTTCTTAAATTTTTCTTCTGATTTTTTTACTGCATTTTTGTTCACTAATAATAGTTTAATTTTTTATTATTCTTGGTTAGTTTTTTGCTTTTCATAGCATCCTGCTACATTTTTTCACAAAATTTTCTGATGATATTAGAATTTATTTTGTTTTTACGTATATTTTAGTTACTATGTTATTACAGTTGTCCCAATTTCCCCCCTTCTCTCCTACCTAATATCCCCTTCCCTCCAGCATTCCCCCAGCTTTAGTTCATGTCAATGGGCTCTCCAAGAAGTTCTATGGTTTCTCCATTTCCTATACTATTCTTAACATTCCCCTGTCTGTCTGGTACCAGCCAATTATGCTTTTCAATCCTTGCACCTTTTCCTCCATTCTCCCCCTTCTCCCTCCTAGCTGATAATCCTAGAAATGATCTCCATATCTATGATTCTGCTACTGTTCTGATTGTTTGCTTAGTTTGTTGGGGTTTTTTTAGATTCAGTTGTTGATGGTTGTGAATTTGTTGCCATTTTAATGTTCATAGTTTTGATCTTCTTTTTCTTAAATAAATCTCTTTAACATTTCATACAATAATGGCTTGTTGATGATGGACTCCTTTAGCTTTTCCTTATCTAGGAAGCACTTTATCTGTCTTTCCATTCTAATTGCTAGCTTTGCTGGACAGAGTATTCTAGGTTGTAGGTTCTTGCCTTTCATCACTTTGAATACTTCTTGCCAGTCCCTTCTAACCTTCAAATTTTCTTTTGAGAAATCAGCTGACAGACTTACGGGAACTCTTTTGTAGGTAACTCTGCTTTTCTCTTGCTGCTTTTAAGATCTTCTCTTGATCTTTAACCTTTGGCATTTTAATTATGATGTGTCTTGTTATGCTCCTCTCGGTGTCCATCTTGTTTGGGACTCTTTATGCTTCCTAGAATTATATGTCTAATTTCCTTCACCAAATTAGGGGAGTTTTGCTTCATTATTTTTTTCAAATAAGTTTCCAACTTCTTGTTCTTCTTCTCCCCCTTTTGGCATCCCTATAATTCAGATGTTGGTAAGTTTGAAGATGTCCAGAGAACTTTTATACTTTTCTTGGTTTTTTTTGAATTCTTGTTTCTTCTTTCTGTTCTGGTTGAATGTTTATTTTTTTCTTATGTTCCAAATTATTGACTTGAATCCTGGCTTCCTTCCCTTCACTGTTGGTTCCTGGTAGATTTTTCATTATTTCACTTGATATAACCTTCAATTCTTCCTTTATGTTGTTGCCATATTCAATGAGTTCTTTGAACATCCTGATCACCAGTGTTTTGATCTCTGCATCTGTTAGGCTGGCTATTTCCATTTAGTTCAGTTCTTTTTCTGGAGTTTTGTTTGGTTCTTTCATTTGAGCCATATTTCTTTGTCTGCTCAATTTGGCAGCCTCCCTGTGTTTCTTTCTGTGTTTTAGGTAAAGCTGCTTTGACTCCCTGAGAAAGGTACCTGTAAATTGTGTGTGGTGAAGCCTTTGGTTATAGCCAGGGTAGGGCAACCTGCTTCACTGCTTTGTGACTCTGTGTGGGAGAAAGGCTTGGACAGGGGACTGTGCTGCTGCCTGTCTTCTGGGGATTTGCCAAGCACTCTCCCCGCTTCCAGTTACTTCACCCACTGCCTGTATGTGACTGGTGCCCTTCCAGCTGGTGTTGAATCCCAGAGTGGGTGGGTTTGCATACATTTTCTGACAGTGCATGCCCTTTAGGTAGAGTTTCCTGAGAAACCAGAAGTTTCTTCTGCTGCATCAATCCCTACTGGTTTTTACAGCTGGAAGTTATGGGGATTTATTTTCCCAGTGCTGGAACCCTAGCCTGTGTAGTTGGCGTGGCACTGGGATCACTGGTTTACAAGGTATCCCTCTCCATTTTTCTAGTGAACGTGAATGTGGGACCACCCATGCCTGTCCCACCACTGCCGCCACTACTGCCTCTCCACACCACACTGTGTCTCCTTGCCTCTTTGCCCCATTTCCTTGGCTCCACCCCTCCTCTTCTCTGGATGAATGTGGCTTCTTTGATTCCTTGGTTGTCAGACTTCCATACGGTTCAATCTTCTGACATTTCTGGATGTTATTTCTTTTTAGATTTAGTTGCATTTTTTTTTGTGGTTGCATGAGGAGGTGAAGCATATGCCTCCATCTTCACAGAAAGTAGAATTTATTTTCTTAAGTTAACTTCTGTTTCTTGAATTACCTGTTCTTCTGGTATCCATGTTCTTTTTGTTTATCATGACATGTACCTTTGGACTGGCTGATTTTTTACCATGTCTGATAAATCTTCATTTGTTCACTTTAGAATGAAGACATGAATTAATTTTCCTATGAAACTGCTCTTCATTTTACTAATAAGTCTCTCTCCACAATTGAGAGCTGCTTTGTGTATATGGCAGGGTTCCCAACCAGATAGCTTTACTCTAGGGCAAGAAAGCAAAGAGCTGTTTGCCTGGTAGTCAGCTTTCCAGATGTTAACATAAAAGGAGTTTCACTCTGAAAAGCCAAACCCACACTAGCAGGAATTTTATTAAGAGAAGGGCACTTATTTTAGCCTGGAATTAATTAAATGTCATTTTCTATAATTCTTTCAGAGGAATAATGTAACTGGGAGATGGAAGAAAGCAGCAATGGTTCAGAAATTCCATAGACAGATTTACAGTTAACCTATCTCTTCCTAATATTTGTTCTCATTCCCACAGTCAGTATCTGCCAATTCCAAGCTTGGAGTTTCATCAGAAAGTTGGAAAGATATCATGATATATTTTTAGTTGGTCCACTACTGTGCTTAAAGCTTCAATTAATTTTCTGTCTTTTAAAAGTATGAAATCTCTCACAGACTGTTTTCTCTCTCATGTCTTTCTTCCCCTCTCTCCCTCTCTCTCTCTCACACATATATACCCCTTCATGTTCTCTTTCTATTAAAGTCCCATTTTCTTTTTTAAAATATATTTTATTGATTATGCTATTACAGTTGTCCCATTTCCCCCCTCCATTTCCCTCCACCCTGCACACCCCCTTCCACCCACATCCCCCCTTTAGTTCATGTCCATGTGTCACAAGTTCTTTAGCTTCTACATTTCCCATACTATTCTTGCCTCCCCCCCCATCTATTTTCTACCTACCATCTATGCTACTTATTCTCTGTACCTTCCCCCCCAACCCTTCCTCCTCCCACTCCCCTGTTGCTGACCCTCCATGTGATCTCCATTTCTATGGTTCTGCTCCTGATCTAATTGTCCACTTAGTTTGTTTTTGTTTTAGGTGTGGTTGTTAATAACTGGGAGTTTGCTGTCTTTTTACTTCTCTTCTTTTTCTTAGATAAGTCCCTTTAACATTTCATATAATAAGGGCTTGGTGATGATGAACTCCTTGAACTTGACCTTATCTGAGAAGCACTTTATCTGCCCTTCCATTTTAAATGAAAGCTTTGCTAGATAGAGCAACCTTGGATGTAGGTCTTTGAATTTCATGACTTGCAATACTTCTTTCCAGCCCCTCCTTACCTGTAAGGTCCCTTTTGAGAAATCAGTTGACAGTCTAATGGGAACTCCTTCGTAGGTGACTGTTCCCTTATCTCTTACTGCTTCTAGAATTCTCTCCTTCATTTTAATCTTGGGTAATTTAATCTTGGATGATGTGCCTTGGTGTATTTTTCCTTGGGTCCACCTTCTTTGGGACTCTCTGAGCTTCCTGGACTTCCTGGAAGTCTATTTCCTTTGCCAGATTGGGAAAGTTCTCCTTTATTATTTGTTCAAATAAGGTTTCCACTTGTTGCTCTTCCTCTTCCCCTTCTGGTACCCATATAATTTGGAAGTTGGAACCTTTAAAGATGTCCTGGAGGTTCCTAAGCCTCTACTCATTTTTTTTGAATTCTTGTTTCTTTATTCTTTTCTGATTGGATGTTTTTTTCTTCCTTCTGGTCCACTTCCTTGATTTTAGTCTCAGTTTTCTTTCCATCACTATTGCTTTCTCGTGCATTTTCCTTCATTTCTCTTATTGTAGCCTTCACTTTTTCATCTAATTTGTGACTAAAATCAACCAGTCCTGTGAGCATCCTGATCACCAGTGTTTTGAACTGTGCATCTGATAGGTTGGCTCTCAGTAGCTTAGAAGTATTGGCTCTGGGGTTTTGAGTTGTTCTTCTGCTTGAGCCATAATGTTTTGGTCTGTTCGTGCCTGTTACATAGGAGGGGTGAAAGCTTAGGTATTCACCAGGGTGGGTCAACCCAGTCTCTGGGTTGTGACTAGGGGCAGGGTCAGAGAGGGAGCAATGGCATTTGTTCCACTCTCTCTCAGATTTCGGTCCCCTCTGCTGCTTCCCACAAGCAAATTGGGCCCTTCTGGTGCTGGTTCCTGGGTAGGTGGGTTTGTGTACATTCTAGGACCCTGTGGGTATCTCCAAAAAACTCTCCTGTGAGGCTGAGAGCCTCTCCCAGCACCTTAACCCCGGAAAGTTTTTTCAGTCGATGCTTTTAGGCTTTATTTTCCAGCGCTGGGGCTCTGCATTGCATGGTCTGTCTCACTGTCCATTTTTTCACCTGGTTTATCTGCATGTGAATGTGTAATCGTGGTCAGCCAGCCAGCCACCTTGCGCCCTCACTGGGTCCGCCCATTGCCACCCCACGCCTGGAATCTGCCAATGACCGCCTGTGCACCTGGGTCATCCAGCAGCCACTGCTTTTTCCTGCTGCTGACTCTGCCCCTCTTGTAGGTCTGGATGAATGGTTCGTTGTTGTCGAACTTGAGTACAGTTCAATTTTCTGCCTGTTTTGGTTGTGTTTTTGTTTCTAAATCTTTGTTGTCCTTAATTTTGGTTGTGTGAGGATATACATTATTTCCACCTATGCCTCCATCTTGGCTAGCCTCTAAAGTCCCATTTTCTATGTATAAACCCTGTCCAAATTTCTCTCTTACCCATGAGCAACGAGTGTTTAGAGAAAACTACAAGTAGTCTAGCTAAGGGTGAAAGAACTAAACTGAAATTTGAGCTGTTGCTCAAAGAAGAGTTTATATTTTGAGTCCAACCAAGTTCATTGGCAATAAATAGATAATTAATTAATTAATTATCTTTGTGGGAATATAATAAATTCCAGACTCTCCACATTATAACAGTGGTAATGTCCAGGATAAATCTAACTTAATAAAGAACAAAAAAATTAAACCTAATCTCAAAAGAGAAGACAATTGAGAACAACTTTGAAAAGACCCAAGTATTGGAATTAATAGAGTATAAGGTAGCTATTATAACTACGTTTAATTAAAAAATAAAATATGTTCACAGTGAATGAAAAAAGAGCAAATCTTATCAGACAAATAGAAACTACTTTAAAATATAAAAATTCTAGAACTAAAAGTATATAATACCTGAAATGAAAAAATTCACTGGTTGATCTTAAAACAGAATAAAGGTACTGTCAGGGAACTTTAAGATAGATCAATAAAAATTATACAATATTAAAAAAGGAAAAATTTTAGTATAAAAGGATATAGAAACCTGTGGGATAATACTGAAAGGTCTGCCAAATGTAGAATAAGAGTCCCCAAAAGAGGGGAGAAGTGGAATAAGGTAGAAATAGGGGTCAGAAACTTCCTTCTTTGAGGAAAAACGTAAGTTTATAAATTCCAGATGCTTAGTGAACACTAAGCAGGATAAATATGAAGAGAACCATACTTTGGCATATAGTCAAACTGCTGAAAACCAAAAATAAGAAGAATATCTTGGTATCAAGGAAAACAAATTGCATAGCAAACAATTAAAAATACTCCTGACATTTTATTAGAAACTATGGAGATCAGAATTATAAAATACCAGTAGACATTGGAACATCATGAACATACTAGAAGCGCAAAAAAAGTAATAATTATCAGCCAGAATTTTGTATCAAGCAAAAGTTTCCTTTAAGAATATTCTTATGACATATTCAGTAAAAGAAGACTGAGATAATTTATTGCTAGCAGACCTCTGTTACATAATATACTTAAGGAAGTCCTTCAGGCTGTAGGGAAATGACGTAGATTCTTATCACTGGGGTTGATGAATTTATAAAATGTATTTTAAATATTTTAGCTATGAAAATAATTACATTATTTTTCTCCTTTAATCTATTGGGTGGTACATTATAATAACATAACTGTTGAGAACCTTTAATTTCCCAATAATTTGATTTGGCCATTATGAATTGTTCTATTTGTATAGTGTTTTATTTCGAAATTGTGAAAACTCATCACCTTCTGGTATCTCATCTTTTCAGACTTTGGTGTCAAGATTATGCCAAATTATAAAAAACTGAAAAGTTGCTGTTTACTTTTTAATTAATTAATGTTAGCTCAGTAATTTTCTTTATGTTAAAGTTTCTCTGTTTGACTTTCAAGACGTCTATAGTATATCTCACAATTCTCCTTCTTACCTATTCAAACTTTTCTTTCATACTCAATAAACAATCAATGTTTCCTGCTCTAAATATGCTGGGTTTTTTTTATTTTTTTTGCTGTCTTATGAATACTTCAGGCTTCTTCTGAGATACTCTCATTTTCAAATTCTAGCATTAAGTTCTTCCTCATAGATGAAATCATTCCTGTCTATTTCAGCCCTCGCTAATATTACTCTTTTATAAATTCATTCTAATTTATTAATTAGCTTGGTTCTTAGTGATATTTCTTTATTACATTATTTGCTAATGTTTCATGTATGCTAATCATATCTATCCAATGAGAATGTGAGCTCTTTTTTAACTAGATTTTTTTTTAAGATTTTATTTATTTATCTTTAGAGGAGAAGGGAAGGAGATAGGGAAAGAAATATTAATGTATGGTTGCCTCTCATGTGTCCCCTGCTGGGAAATGGCCTGCAACCTAGGCATGTGCCCTGACTGGGAATCGAACCGTGATTCTCTGGTTTGCAGGCCCGTGCTCAATCCACTGAGCTACACCAGCCAGGGCTGGACTAGATTTTTATTCTTTATTTTTTATCTCATATTATCCAGAACTAAACATATTCCATACCTAGTGTGAAAAAAATGTAGTGCTAAACAAATGTTTGGTTTGTTGATGAAGATTCACAAGTTATGTTGTTTATATTTACATGTGCATATGTATATTTTTGATATCTAGATATGTGTATTTAAGTCAAAACAGAGGGAGCCAATGTGAGATTCTAACTTAGGAAAATCCAGATAATTTTTTTTCAGTTTCTCCCCTTTTATTGAGGGCTATTCTGCTGCACCAACTCTGTGTATGAGAGAGTAAAGCTTGTTTTTAAACTGAGAAGGCTATTTGTTTCTCAGTCTTTGAGCTTTAGACTTTCCCTGAATTTGGAGTAATAAATCTATATGGATACAAAGGCTAGGCTTTAAAGACAAAGAATAAAAATTAGTAAAAGTGTAAGCATGGGCAAATGTTTAAATTTCTGTAGATTTGTTTCCTTATCCATGAAATGGTAATAATACCCACCTCATAGGAATCAAAAAATAAATACCTTATAAAAAATAGGGTATTTTTTATAATTAAATGAACATTATATTTTAAAGTAGTGAAAGAACTAGCCTGCTATAAGCTATCATAATTAGACATTCCAAGTGTGAATCAAATATAAATGATGAATATACATGAAAAGATTAACATGAAAAGAAGTTATTTTTAAAACTTTTTCTTTTTTCTTTTTTCCGATGTGTAGGCAGAGTATGCTAAGCCCTTACGTTATCTACATTCACAGCATAGACAAGGATGTAGAAGAACACAGGGCCCTACAACCCCTTCTGTGCCCAGCACTCAGTCTAACACTTATAAGAAGGAGAAAGATGCTGTTTTGTTTACAGGTATACACAGTGTGTGTTTATATTAAAATAACTGAAAATTAACTGCATCTAACTTTTAAACATAGCATGAAGAAAATCTTTGACCAAGGCTATCAGAATCCGGTCATATTGCCATACTATTTCACTACTTAATAACACCTGAAGACTCTCTATTAGAAAAATGACAAAGTAATATTGCTTAGTATGGAATATAAGCTGTTCAAAGCCTTTTATTGTCTCTTTGCCCAGACTGATTCTAGTCGTAATGAACAGTCTGTTCTAACTACTCTTATGATTTGATCCATTCTGTTTTTTGTGCTCAGAACATATTTCTCCATCTGATAGATTCCTATTCATCTTTAGTAACTGGGACAATTTTACCAGCACTTAAAAAAGAAAATCTGATTACATGTGGCCTAAATAATAAGATATTTGTAATCTCAAATAATAAGTCCCTCAGTAAAGCAATCTCAGGACTGATTATTTCAGAGGTTTACTGATGCATCAAATATCTACTTCCTCCATCTTTCCTCAGCTGTCTTACCAGACAGCTTGTCCTCCCAGCCTTGCTGTACAATACAGTGACTACTAGTTCAGATAACTTTTATGGGTAACAATATCCACTGTAAGAAAAAAGCTCTCTAGTCACTTTGTAAAAATGAGGATAATGTTCTCCAAAGCCCTCTAGCAGAATTCTCTTTGTGTCTCCCCGGCTGGAATATCTTCCTGCACCCATATCTAAACCAATAAATCATCATTGTCTTAGAGCAGTTTTTCCAACTTTCAAATCAACCCACAGTAAGAACTACTTTTTATATTATAATCTAATATATACGTGGAGCAGAAAATTCAGATTCATGGGGTCCTAATTATTTGTCTTTCTCTCTGTAAGTTGAACTTGATTGCAGTATTTAGTTTTTGGTACAGCTATTACTAAAGATCCATGTGATGCACTCTGTTACATTTTTTTTTAAATGCTGGTCAGGAGATGCTAAATTGATAGTGTCTAAACTGATGAGTTGTAGCTCACATTTAGAAAAGCATAGGCTTAGGTCGTTCGAGGTTCACTCCCTTGTGCTGGGAAAGAGCCTGACTCGTTTGAGGGCCATAGTTTCTTGGAGGAAGATGAAAGCAGAGTTCGGTTAGCAAAGAAAAGGGAAAATATTAAATAGGCAATCCTCTCTTTAACACATTATTCTTTAAGATTCCACTTAAGGGTCACATCTTCTCCAAAGTGTTCCCTGATAACAGTGACAGGCTGGTCTACTCTTTTAGCAAAGCAACAATCCTTGTATAAAATTTCTTGAGTCTCTCTACAGAAGAGGCAACGTAAGTAAAAAAAGAAGAAAAATGTATTAAATTAAATTAAAATTAGAATATTTTGTCCCAAACTCAGAGAATATCTGTTATATATTACCATATAAAGTAATTTGAAAGAAGATTCCAGAAGTTGGTTCAGCATTCCATCTTGGCTTGACTTAGTTCCTATATACCCCGTTGGCAGTGGCAAGGATTGATTTTTTGTTTCTTTTCACAAGCCAGGTTATTGCAACCCAGTCCTTTGTATCAAGCAGTGGACCCATCCTTCTCCCACTTGCCTTCCCCATTTGTCTAAATGACATCTACACAATTACTGAGGCCAAAAACCTAAAAGCCATTTTTGATTTCCTTTTTCCACTTATACTCCATATTCAATCTACCAGTCAGTACAGCTGGCTCTACCTCCAAATTATAACCTGAAGCCCACCATCTCCTCTGCTACAGTCCTTGTCTAATTCACCAATATGTATTCTCTGAAACACCACAACAGCCTTCTAACTGGTTACGCCATTGCTGCTCTTGCCATCCACATTCCTCTTTACCACCATACACTATCCATCTCTGAGCATACAGAGGAATCTTTCTAAAGAACAAACCAAACTACTTTATTATTCCATTTAAAACTCTTCAGCCCTGGCTGGTGTAGCTCAGTGGATTGAGCACTGGCCTAAGAACCAAAGGATCACCAGTTCAATTCCCAGTCAGGGCACATACCTGGGTTGCAGGTTGGATCCCCAGTTGGGGGTGTGCAAGAGGCAGCCTGCACATTGATGTTTCTCTCCCTCTTTTTCTCCCTCCCTTCTCTTCTCTCTAAAAATAAATAAATAAGATCTTAAAAAAAACCCACCTCTTCATATGATCAACATTTTAACCAGAATAATGTCTCAACTCTTCACTATGGCTTATGTGGTCCTATGTGATTGGCCCCTGGTACCTGTCTCATCTCATCTTAGTTCACCCTCCCCCTCATTCACTATACTCCAGCGACTCTGGCCTTTCAGTTCCTTCAGATTCCAAGCTGCTTTCACACTTTTCACTTGCTCTTTCCTCTGCCTAGTAGGCTGTTCCTCAGCCCTTAACCTGGCTGCCTCCATCTCTTCCTCAGATTCTTGAGAGAGGTCATCTATAGCCTCCCTAGGGGAAGTACCATGTTTATATTTTTTCATAATATGTACAAGTAGTTGAAATTATTTTATTTGTTTTGATCAATTTACTTATTTATTGACTGTTTCCTCCCTCTACAACAGAGCTTCCCAACCAATATATTATGGTAACCTGTTGTGCTCAGAGGGTTATAGGTATACTATAGGTGTGCTGAAATATTGATCCTTTAACTTTCAATACTGCTGGGTTGACCCTAAGGTAGCCTGGCGATGGTGCTCTCACATGTTTACAGTGGTGTACTATTCAAAGGATACTAATTAAGAATGTTTGCCATGATGTGAAAAAGGTTGGGGAACACTGCACTAGAATACAAACTACTTGAGGACAAGAAAAAAAGCTGAATTTTTTGCTAATAGCATGCATGTCTGGGGACACTTTTAAGAAGATAGAGAAATGCTGGATGGCTACCAAGCATACCTGGAAGAGTTCAACTTTGGATACTTTCTTTCTGCCAGTTGGCCAGATCCGGTTGCCATTTGCTAACTTCCCTCCATACCAACAGTGTTTAACCATCTGAGGCTTCCTGCTGGCTAATAAGACTTTACATATTGGAGATATTTGTAAATTAGGCAATACCTTTCTTCCACAAAAGTCTTCAGGACCAATTTTATGTTTATCTGTTTTAGCTAAACATTAGATCCTTGATTGTATGATTAGATCCAAGATAATCTTTTCCAGTTCTATCTTGTTCACTTAAGAAGCTTCTACTGAGGAGCTGCTAAAGATCAGGCAATATACCAGGTGTTTTGTATATGTTGTTTTGTACTATAAGGTATTTCATACAAGATATTTTCTAAATGCCGTAGTATATGTGTTCCTTTTATAAAACTCTCTTTTTTTTTATAGTTTCAGCTCAAACTGAAAAAAACCCTAAGGAATTATTTGATTTGGTTGGTCACTTAGAAGATTATGTAAATGAAAGGTAATTTATTTTTAATTTTTAAACGTTTTATTCTATTCAATCATGTTTCTTATAAGAAGAGTTCTGCCTTTTATTTTCTAGTCCACAATGAATTTATTTCCAGATTATTACTATTCAGGCCATACTACAGTCCAACACTGTTCAGTGAGTCAGCATTACATTTGGACCTTGAACACTTATTCTGTCTGCTGCAAGTTTACAGTCAAACAGAGAGAAAGACTTGGAAAAAATGAATGGAGAGAAGACCGTAGTGTTTTTTAGACACAAATTTAGTAGAAACATAAATTTTATTACACTACAACATGGATGTAAGAAATGTAGCTTTTTATTTTTGTAAAAGTTCACCTTCCTCATGAGATTCTCAAACTCTGTAATAAACAATTAATCTAGCGTGCTTTAAAATTTGTTTGGCGCAATAATACAGAGACTTTTTAGGTTTATCCCAGTCCTTCTCTTTGTTTCTGAGATGGACTTTGTGACATTGAGGAAAGGCACTTGACGAAGGGCCTTTGTTAATATCCTTGTACTGCTGGTCTCCTTCCTAGATGTTCTGTGACTGCTGCTCTTTGTGCTTCCTGTCCGTATGGTCTATTCCCTCTGAATTTAAATAAGGTTCACTCTTAACTGTCATTACTATGGTAGGACTCTCTGAGTCTCTGCCACATTCTTTGTCTGCCTGCCTTTCCAGGGGTGTCCAACCTACAGCCCACAGGCCACATGCAGCCCAGGATGGCTATGAATGTGGCCCAACATATCATTGTAAATTTACTTAAGGCCTTTTCTTTGCTCACCAGTTTTTATTAGTGTCTGTGTATTTAATGTGTGACCCAAGACAACTCTTCTTCTTCAAGTGTGGTCCAGAGATGCCAAAAGGTTGGACACCCCTGCTAGACTATCCAATACTTATGCCAAGTCTTTGCTATGGGTCACCCCACCATGGCAATGCCAGCCCCTTGGCAAACCTAAACCCAGTGACCATGTCACATGTGAACCAAGGGAGGCATGAAATGAAAATAGTATCCTCTCTGCCTAACCACTTTTCTCCCAGAATCTCAACAAAAGAATGTAGAAATACCTCTCTACCTTTGATGTTCTCCTCAACCTACACAATATTCCTTCTCCCACTCAAAAGCCAAAGAGGCACACAGATCACCTACTTGCTTCCACCAGTACTTTTGCTGTGCCCCCTGCCAAGCCAGGCAGGAATGCATGTTTTTTCCAAGTTGAAAGTTTATAGCAGAGAGTTTGGGGGAGGTGTTGGCAGCAATGTTGAGGGATGGGCGAAGCAGACAAACACTGACAAGTTGAAATAAGGCCTACGGACAATTATGCTGAACCTGTGTTCATTTTCAGGAAAAAATCTCCTCCACCAGTGAATGATTTTCATATAAAAGAAAATAAATCTATCAGAAATGATCAGTTAAGTGAGTATCATTCAGTAGGAGAGAAAAGTTTGCTCCCCTTATGCACTGAGGATGAACTGAAAAAGCCAAATGCCAAGATAATCAACATTAGTCCAGCAAAAACAGTAACTCCTCCCATGGTAATAAAAACATCTACTACTGTTCAGTAAATATGTGCATCTGCACTCCTTCTGGGAATATCATATTCTAGTGACCAGAATCTTTGATAATCCTTCTTTTGGTTTTACATGAGTAAAGTTTTAATGCTCTTTGTAGAATCCCTACCCCCAAACTGGGGATTCCTTTGCACCAGCTGAACACTTTATGTTTTCTTCATGAAGAATGCTTTATCAAAGTTTCTTGACTGTGGAGAAATATAAAATTTAAATGGTACTTTAAAAAATGAATCATGCCCTAGCCAGTGGGTCAGTTTGTTGTATTGTCATCCCATAGCTGAAAGGTTCTGGGTTCAATTCTCAGTCAGGGCACGTAACTAGTCTGCACGTGTCTGGAAGGCAACCAGTCGATGTTTCCCACTCACATCAATGTTTTTCTCTCTCTCTCTCTCTAAAAGCAAAGAAAATAAGTCCACGGGTGAGAATTAAAAAAAAAAAGACTCATATATCAATTTTCTATCAATCTACTTGAGCTATTTCAACCAGAAAATACATTTATTAAAGGCAATTTGGTAGCTCACAGAGCCTCTAGGAAGGCTGGAAAGACAATCTGGCTTGAAAGCTATTCAGTCAGGAGTCACCAAGTTACAGCCTCAGGGTGCTCTCCTGGGGCCCATGCTGCTGATCACAGATAACAGTAAATAACTCTAATTGCCGGCAGAAGACACTATTTCTAAGGCCTTCACCACTGCGGCCCTTCAAAGCTAGATATATCTACCACCATCCTCAGTGGAAGAGTTTTCACAGTGCTCATTGTTTCACTATCTTAGATATAGTTTATAGGCAGATCCCAGGCCACATGTCTGTGCCCTAACTGCGAGGGAGGCTGCTAAAGCTAGTTTCTGCTTCTCCCTAAGGTTACATAGATTTGGAAGGTGACAAAATTTCCTAAGGTATTGGACAGACCAAAGATATGACAGATCTCCACTATGGTGGCTGAGTGGATAACATTGGCATTACCAGTGGATTGCAAAACTAAATCTTCTGTCATTTTTGGAGAAAGCATAGGCATTAATATCTCCTTCAAAATAAGTACACTAATATAAAATTAGATATATCCTAGTTTCTTATAATTTTAATCATATTTCTAAAGGTAAAGTAGCAAGCATTGAGTCAAAGTTTACAAAATAAATGCTGGTAACCTTCATATTTAACAGTTTCTTTGGAGTTAGTTTTTCTGACCTAGAATGGAAATTTGTGGAAGAGTTTACTGACTAGCTCATACATACAGATTTTGCTACAAATAATAATAAATAATACATAAAATTATTATTATTAATTGATAAAAATAACTTATTTTTATCAATTAAAAATAAACCTATTTTATTTAATAAAATGAAAATAATCTATTTTAAAATCAATCTATGACTTTAGTTACTTTATTCTGCAAATATATATATTTAGCACTTTTTTTGAGCTGTGTTGGGACATGGTAACAGATATAATCATTATAAAGGTAATTTTAGATTTTCTGAGTTATTTATTAGGATATTCAGACTTTATAATTTGGGCTTGTAATCATCTATGTCTGTTAAGACTTTTGACTCAATCCATTTTCTGATATGCTTCTTATTTCTATACATGGAAACTAAGAAATGTCTGAAAAATGTTTCATTCTACCAATATCCCACTTTATTTCAAAAAGGATTTTAGGAGGCCAAAAGTTCAGGTTTTAACTCTAACATCTCAATAGCATATTAAGAAGAGAAGGTAGTATGTCACATACAAGTACTTGGGTTTTTGGTGTATGCGGGGTTTTGTTGTATGTGGTTTTTGGTCTATTTTGGGTTTTTGACTACCACTATTGTTCATATTAAAATTTCTATGTAGTCATTTTCAGAACATTTTATTTTATGTATAAAAATACATGTAGCCTTCTTGCCTCCATAGACTGATGACCAAGTACTCTTTTCTTTAATCTGCAGGAACAAAATGATACAAATCCCATAATTTTCCATGAGACTGAATATGTACAAATGTTACTTTTGACAAGAAATAGACCTCCTCCCCATCCTGTGGAAAATAGAAACATTTGCCCGCATAAAAAAGCAAATTTTGTTTTGGAAAAAAATTGTAAACTTCTCAGATCTTTAATTAATGATAAGTGTATTACTTCTTCTAAACCTAAAAGCACTAGGCCTAGAACATGGAAGAAAGGCATTCAAGCAATAACTTTTGAAGTGAGCCATAGAGTTGTAGAGGATAAATTAAAGAAGAAGAATACTATGCAGACATTTAAAAGAGCATCTTGGAATAAACTCCAAAATTTCTCAGAGCCTTTTTCTAGCCTAACAAAAAAATTTGTAGGTGTCCTTGGTAAAACTGTTACTCAAGAAATGAGTGCTAAGACTGGCCAGTTTGAAAGACTGTTGTCTACAGTAATGCCAATGAGCAAATCCAGTGCCTCACCTGTCAAATATTGTTCAAAGCCTTTTAAAAATGTACTCAAAGTCCATACATCACATAATGTCACTCCACTGGATGATTTGTTAAAATTTTCGAGTGAAAATTAAATGTCTCATAAAATATTGTTTACAGCAATACTTGGGTAACAAGAATCAAAACGTTTCAAGATCATCAAAGAAATTCTTATTTGAATAGTACTGTTCTGATGGATGGTATAAAAAAGCAAAGCACAGAAATTGGATTTACAAATCAACAGCAGTCTAGGAATAACCAATGTTTTTACAAAATAAGAGGACAAAAGAAATACTTATCAACAAGAGGAAGTAATTCATGAATTTCTGTGATCTCAGTTGGAGTCCTCAACTACCAGCATTCCTACAGTTTAACAGTGATTCAGACCAAGAACATTATAAACTGATTCTGGAAATTGGCTATTAGAAGCCAAAATGTCCATAACCTTACTCTATAATTGAATATTAAAAAAGCAAATGTGCCACTAACCTGATGCATGAGGAATTAATCATTTTGGATGATCATCGTGTGTCAGCATTTTGGATAATCATTGAAAAACAGTATTTTACATTAGCATTTCATGTAATTAAAAGGGCTTTGTAAAATTTCAAATAGTTTTTTGTTAGTAAATGTTAGCATTTTGTTACTATAACATGCCTTTTTTCAGGTATAACTTTGACTTTTTTCTGAACTGTTAAATAATTTAAAAGAATAACCTCTCATAAGCTAAATAATTTTGGTAGCAAATTCAATACAGTATTGAACATTTTAAGTTTATTATTACATTGCTATTTCACAGTTTCTCATTAACTTCTCATTGACCCAAATAGTATAAAGGCAGAAGTCAATTTAGAAACTAAAGTTGCATTTCAAAAGTTTAGTTGTAATCCATTTGTTAAAGGATTAAAAAACAGAAACCTTAACTGGTAGTGCTTGAGGAGATGTGGGTTTAATTAGAAGCACTTCATTTAGGGAAGGCTTTGGAGGTCTTTTGAAACTTTCGAGGATAAATAGATAAACTTATCAAGTCCCTGTTTCCAGTTCAGACTAGCAGTCTCCTCCTGTGTGTGTCGTCAGTGTTGCTCTTGGGTGTCTTTTCGCCAGAGGCAACGCTTGGCTCTCAAA
The DNA here is from genome assembly GCF_021234435.1 of Artibeus jamaicensis. Lineage (NCBI taxonomy): Eukaryota > Metazoa > Chordata > Mammalia > Chiroptera > Phyllostomidae > Artibeus > Artibeus jamaicensis. The sequence goes on along the minus strand of NW_026522025.1, from coordinate 15,663,213 downwards.
TAGGATGTCAAGGACAGAAAATGGAGATGGGAGCGGGTAGGAGGAGTGTGACTGGAAACTGTAAACAAAGAGCAAGAGAAAAGGGCTTCAAGATAAGGTGCTGGGCTCAGGAATGTTGGAGGTAGGGGAGGACATACAGGCTTTTTACACTTCTTCTGGTTCTGGCTGGGGAGAAGCAGCAGCAGCATCTCAAAGTCAGGAAGTCATCTTCCTCTTTGTCCAACAGACAGGGATTGACCCTCTTGTTCTCTTTACTTGCTGTCTTCTATTCCCCCTCTATCCCACCCCACCCAAGTTTTCCCTCCTCCCAGGGTCACTGCAGGGCAAAACTGTTTCCCTAACTACCCTGCTGGCTGAGAAGATAAAAGACAAACTCTTTTTAATCACTGACAAAAATAAAAACAAATAGAAAACACACCCAGTGATAGCACAGTAATGATGATCTTTTCTACTTTTTTCTGGTATTCAGTATAAGATAAACAACTGTGGGTCTTGGATTTGGGCGGATGTGAAGTGAATGCACTTGGGCAAATAATGTAAACCATCAGAGCCTCACTTCACTGTATCTCTTCTTTAAGATGGAGACAGCATGACCTATTACAGTATTACTATTTTCAGTATTAAAAGAATAATATGAAGTACCTTGAGTATGGTAAGCAGTCATTAAAGATTTCTTTCTTATTCTCACCCTTTCCTTTGCTCCAAGTGTAAGTATAACATCTTAAAAGATGTTCCTCGAAATCTCTTAATTCAATCTTTTTTTTAAGACTTTATTATTTATCTTTAGAGGGGAAGAAAAGGAGAGAGGGAGAGAAATATCAGTGTATGGTTGCCTCTCCTGTGTCCCCTGCTGGGAACTGGCCCGAAACCCAGGCATGTGCCCTGACTGGGAATCAAATCGCGATGGTCTGGTTCGCAGGCCTGTGCTCAATCCATTGAGATACACCAGCCAGGGCTCAATCTTTTCTAAATTACATGTTAAATCTAACCACAGTATTTAGACTTTAGCCTAAAGTAGATTCAAAATAAAAAATGAATGTTTAAAGCCCTTTTTATATGAAATGTGAAAGGGACTTACCTAAGAAAAAGAAGATAAAAAAGATGAACAGTGAAAGGACAGCAAACTCACAGTTACTAAGAACCACACCTAAAACAAAAGCAAACTAAGAGGACAGCTAGATCAAGAGCAGAAACATAGAAATGAAGATCACATGGAGGGTTAGCAACAGGGGAGAAGGAGAAGGAGAAAGGGGGAGAAGGTACAGAAAATAAGTAGCATAGATGGTAGGTAGAAAATAGATGGGGGGCAAGAATAGTATGGGAAATATAGAATCTAAAGAACTTGAGACATGTGGTCATAAACTAAAGGGGGGAAATGGTGGGGGAGGGGGTGTGCAGGGTGGAGGAGAATGAAGGGGGAAATAAATAAACTGTAATGGCATAATTAATAAAATATATATTTTTTTAAATAAAAAAATGAAGATTTTTGTGTTAGCTATTTTTGGAGGTTCCTGCTTGAGCTTATGAGCTTTATCCTTTAGGAAGGTACTCAATCAACTTAAAAATTCCATTTTGTTGAGGATTTTCCATTAAAACAGCTGGCTAGCTGGAGGCAGTGGATTCTGGGAAGATGGCAACCTAAATTCAGCACCTTTCTCTTCTACTCTCAGCTTAAACCCATCATCTCCTAAACCAAACAGCTGCTGGGATCTTCAGGCAGTGGGGTGCAAGGTTAGACATGGTTTCCATTCTGACACTGAAATCTGAGTGTGGCCGTAGAGACCAGTGTCTGAGTCACAAGGCAATGATGGAGGTTATATTGTGTGCTGGGACTAGCTGGCCAGTTGGGATCTGTGGATTACCCCAGGTAGAGGTTGTCTTTGCCCCTTTATAACTGTTCCTGGTCTCTCTGGTCCCCCAGGAGGCCAAGAAATAACCACTCAACCTGTGAGAAAACTGGGAAGTCAGAGATCCATGAATTTTCCTTCAGGTGTCTTGCCAGGGGATTGTGGTTTACTTGCTCCTGTAGCCCTAGTTCATAATGGGCAAGACTTTACTTTTCACCGCTTATAAGAGTGTAGTCACTAGATTCTGCAGTAAATAGACCTGAGCTTCCTGAGCCAACGAAGAAAAATAGAACTCTGTCTACAGGGGCCCAGCAGTTGACAGTGGCCAGTGAGGCAGAACATAACAAGGAAAAGGGAAGAATTATGAGGATTACCAGAGATTTCACCAAATGATGGGGAAGAATAAGTAAGCATAGTAACTTTGTAGGACCAACAGTGAGAAAATTTTTTTGAAAAAAATGAACGTTTTTTCCTATTTGCTCACCCTGACAAGTCTAGTACATTTAGTAACCAGCTATAAAAACAAACAGAGCACATAGAGCTGCTAGAGAAGACAAAGACAAGGGACAGCTTCATGAGAAAAACAGTAAAAGCACTGAAGGGGATTCAAGTGCAGCTCCACCCCCTCCTACCCCTCCCACACACATATACAAGCTGCGCTATTTTCTATAAGACAACTGTCTTATCATATTTGTTATTACTCTCAAGCATAACCTTAGTTGATAGAAGAGTTAACTATTAATTGAATAGAAAACAATAGAAATTTCAGATTAAAAGGAAATGGGATTAATAAAGGAAGTAAAAATGACAAACAAAATCATAAAAATACTTAAGTATATGTCATTATACTATATTTGAACTGGATTTTTGCATTAAGAGACAGAGACACTCAGATTTAGTTAAAAATAACACTTAACTATATATTGTTTGTAAGAAATATAGTTAAAGCAATAAAGAAAGCTTGAAAATAAAGGAATGGGGAAGGAGATACCAGACTAATAAAACCAAAGAAATTGGAGTGGCATTATTAATATCAGATAAGCTAAAGTATAAGGTTAAGAACAATAAGTGGAACAAAGAATTACTTATGCCTTATGAGGTAATAAAATAACAATTTATGAAAAAGATACAACAACATCTTTGGTATAGTTTGTAGGTACCAAAGTATCTAATCATATACAGTAGACTCTTGGAAACCCAGAATAATAAAATAAAAGTAAATTATAATGAGAGACCTCAATTCATCTTTCATAGTTAAACAGGTAAAAGAAAACAAAAGTATAGACACAGAATAATTATATAATGTAATGAACAACATTGATGTAGTGGATATAGACTTTCTTTGAAACAGAAATAATATATTTTGAAGTTTGTCCATAGGAAATTGATTGTGTTCTAAGCTACACAAAAGCACTTAACCTTTTGACAAACAAATGTAGAGACTTCTTCTTAAGTGCTCCAATAAAAATAAGAATAAAAACACAGCAAAATCCAAATATATTTACTATTTAAAAATAAAAGGATGAAGAAGAAAACTCAAATTATAAAGTAGAAAATAATGAAAAGGAAATCACTTCATTCCAAGTCTTATGGCACACAGTTAAAGCTAGTTCAAAAGCAAATGTATTCCTTCCATTTTCCTTTCTCCTCCTTCTTTTACTTAGTGAAAAGGATCCTGAGGTTCTCATCTTGCAAAAAGATAAAAGGCATAAAATAAATCAAAAGAAATTATGAACAGGAATTTAATTCAGATAAACATTAAAATACTTAAGTAGAAATAAGAATATAGTATAAAGTCATAAATAAAACAAAATGTATTGTGTATTTGTTATTTTAAAATACACTAAAATGGATAAATCTTTCTGATGCATGATTTAAGGAAGAAGAGCAAAGAAAAAAACAGTATAAGATTATGAAAAGAGAAAATAAATAGCCCTAAATGTAGGAGAGTAACAAAATCATAAGATATATTGCATGCAAATTTATGCCAACAAATTTGAAAATTTAGAAAAGAAGTTCATGGTTTCCTATCAAAAAGAAAATGAATGAAATTGTTCCCTAAGAATGGACATTTTCAATAGGTCTATTTCTTAGAAGATGGTGACATGGACCATGTCTAGATGAGTTCTCGGGTAATTTTTCTTTATTATTGAAGCCAGTGTGGTAGGCAGAATTGCAAAGATGTCTCCCCAAGATCCCATCCCTTGTTACTCAAACACTACTTTAGATACTCCCTGGAAAGGACTTTTAGCAGCTGGACATAGAGTTACTAACCATCTGACTTTAAAATATGGGAATAATTCTGAATTATTGATGTGTCCATTGTAATCACATAATCCCTTAAAAAGAAGAATGCAGAAGTAAGACAGAAGTAGCAAGAGAGAAAGTAAGAAAATGGGGTAGAAGTGAAGTTTCAAGACTTTATTTCATAAGGGCAATAATGTTAAACACTTGTTTATAATATTTCCAGTTTTTCACAATTACTCTTCTCCTCCCTGCTTTTGCCATGCTTGTGCATAGCTGAAGTGTTATTTCCCTACTCCACTGACTTAGGCTTGGCCATGTGACTTATTTCATTTTTTATTTTTTTAAAGATTTTATTTATTTATTTAGAGGGAAAAGGAGGGAGAGAGAGAGAGAGAGAGAGAGAAAGAGAGAGAGAGAGAGAGACACCAGCGCATAAAATACACAGTGGGCTGCCTCTCACAGGCCACCAGTTGGTGACCTGGCATGTGACACAGGCATGTGCCCTGATCAGGAATCGAACCAGCGGGCTTTTGGTGTGCAGGCCTGTGCTCTATCTGCTGAGCCACACTAGTCAGGGATATGTGACTTAATTTAACCAATAGAATGTGAGCAGACATGACTTCATGATTTAGTTTCGCTCCTCTTGCTCCTGTCCTCCACCATAAAAATATCATGTCTCAGTTAATGGTCATTCCTTGAGCCTCAGTGCCAGTATAAGACATTTGGAACCAAGGCCAGCTGAGTCCTGCCAAAACCCAAATGAGCCTCAGCCAATTCATAGCCGTCATGTAATATAATCAAAAAATAATTTTGTAAATCACTAAGACAATGGAATTATTTCTAGAAGGGCAGATTAAAACACTCTTTTGGGGACTTTAACCTTTGAATTTAATTTCCCACAAGGAATTTCATTGTGGCAGGGTGTTTTATTCAAAACTGGGCATTTCTGTGTTGTTAGCATTTTTTTATTGGATGGAGTATGTTAATCTCATGACAGAATCTCTGATGAATCATACTGGGCAATGGTCTGGCCATAATTTAAGATGGGAAATAAAATAGGAAATGAAAATTTTATCTTGACATATCATAGTCTTGGAGTTAGTTAATATAATGATTAATGTATTGTGGATGCAAAATTAACCCTATTGAACAACGTGTCTGAGAAAATCCCAAAGGGCACAGTGTTGGAGCAATCTCATAAGCAGGACTTCCCTGCTAGCTGCCAGTCTCCTCTCAGGAGGGTGCTAGATACACCCCTGATTGACCGGAAACTGATGATTAAGTTCAAAAGCTAAGGAAACTTAGGGAAGACACATTTCCTCACTCCTCTCCTTTCCCCATGGAGACAAGATTTCCCTGTGGTAATACTCGTGGTCTCATGCCCCACCCATTACTCACTTTTCACCACTGAGGAGTGAGAATCCTTATTAAAGGTGATAACAATTAGCCCAAGTTTCTTGACTGGGTAAGACTAATGAATTTAGACTCTACTACTGCTCTGGCTGGTGTAGCTCAGTGGATTGAGTGTGGGCCTGTAAACCAAAGGGTTGCTGGTTCGATTCCCAGTCAGGGCACATGCCTGGGCTGCAGGGAGTTGGGGGCATGAGAGAGGCAACTACACATTGATGTTTCTCTCCCTGTCTTTCTCCTTCCCTTCCTCTCTCTAAGAATAAATGAATAAAATCTTTAAAAAATAGAAGACTCTAATCCTAGGGATTTTATTTTTTTCCATGTTTGCCCCAAGTCAGAGAGAGCAGCAATAAATACTGTAAATCTGTGTGTCCTGCAGACTCAAACATTCCACTTGGTGGATATCCCATACTTGGACATGGGAATGCAGAACACAGTTCTAAACAAGTCAATTTAGTTCTCAAATGTAAACCTTTCTCTCCAAAAAGTTTGAACTGTTTTATTATTGCTACTAATCTACCTTTGGTATCTATCTCCCAATTACTTCCAAATTTCAGTGGGGAAAGGTGAGCATTATTCTTTATTTCAGCATATAATTTCCGATGTAATTTCCCTGAATGCCTGTAATCAAGGATACTGATTCCATCTCATAACAATGAGTGTGGATACGGATGGGGTGGCAGGAAGAGAACCGTCAGAGCAATTCCGACTGTTTGCCAGTCTTCAGACTCCCTTGCTTCCCGATCTCCAAGTCTGACACACTAGGCCAGCTTCGCCTATTCCCATGCCTGCTCCAGCTCCTAAAATGCTAGCTTGGGCTGAACTTAGGATCCTACTTATTCCAGCATGGTGACTAGAAATTTAACATAAGTTCTCTACCCACAAGGAATACCTATTTTGGGGAATATGCATCACTACATTTGAGATGACATTTCGCCATCTTGACCATATTATTATTACTGGCTTTTGGGTTCTTGATTTTCTAAGATAGAAATGGTGAGGAAATCCCAGAGAAACTTGATTTAATTAAGCTTATGCTTAAGCACAAGGAGGCAGCACGGAGGAAAGGAAGCACTGACTCGGGATCTGCCTTTGCTTGGCTACTTCTATAAACAGGCTGTGAGAAAAGGCAGGCTTTTTGAAAAAGGTGGGCTTGCCGAATTTTTTATTTCAAGGTGGGGTGATTTCTTTATCCAGCTCTGTTGCCTGGTAACTATATTCATGCACTGTAGGGCAAGATGGCAGACTGTTAATTACTGGCACATTAAGAAGGTCATATATGAGTCAAATTTTAATCAACTGTGCTTGCAGGTCAGTAGTTTCAATATCTGTTAGGAAGCAAGCATTTTGAAGAGAAATAAAATCTGCTACCTCTGCATTTTTGAATAAGGAGTGGAGGGGTAGTGAGATTCTTGCCATCAGCTTATCCTGCATTCCTTCTGGCCAACTGGTCTTAACTTGGCTGCGTGGCCACTGGGTATTTTTCCATCCCTAGGTCCAAGTCCTTATGCTGTCTCAGGATAAGGAGCACATCTGGGAGTTTATCTTTATGTTATGTGGATGAAAAAGAGGCCACATACTAAATCTGACAAGCTCGCGGGAGGCCGGCATGGTGAGCCTTACAAACTCAGAGACCTAGAGTAACCATATAGGATAGTGTGAAATTAAAACTTCCCAACTAAAAACAAGTCATGGTGGATAGTCATGTCCTAGGCTAGTATTGTCCTCGAGAAAGGTCAGTCTTTACCTTAACTGAGCCTGTCTATTGTCTTTTTTGCGTCTATGATAATATACCTTTGAAATGTCAGCGCAATCCTCCTTTCTCCAGACCTCTTAGGACATGACCTCCCACCAGAATGCTGTTATCTTGTTCTGCTTACAATCTTTATGTGCTGTAAGTGTTGTTAACTATACTATACCTACCAATGTAAAAGAAGTTCTGTGTCTCTCATTTTTACTCTTTATCCAATCTCAGAGATTTCGCCACTTTGCTTTCTCCCACCTCCCTAATCTATCACTGGTAGATTTCCTGTTAACCCCTATACATCTTCCCTTTTGATTCTGATGTATAAAATAGATGGTAAAACTGCCATTTTCCAGAGCATGTTTTCAATATGTTGAGATTTTGCTTCCCAGCAATTGTCATCAGTTTGCCTCAAATAAATTCATAAAAATTCTTACAGATTTGGATGTTTCTTCTATGGACAGTTACACAGAGCAATATAGCCTTTGTAAACCTGATTTAGAATCTACGCCTGAGGATCACAAGATGAGTTTACTTCTTCCAGGGTTCCACAGCCAGGTACTCATGTTTTAAAAAGCAGACCTAAATTTCTGCTAATTTTCTGACACATTTGATCCAGCAAAATTTGTCCCTTAACTCTACTGCTCTTACTCACTAACCTGGATGTCTCTTTCAGGTACCACCACCAAGTTTCCCACTTACTACATATTTGGTAGCAAGGCAATAATTTTTTTCCTTTTTCACTTCTACTTCTTTTCCCCTATCCCCTTCACTCCTAAAAACATACACACACACATACTAGTAGTATAGATTTTTGTAGGACTATGCAGCCTTCATGATTAGAAAATCATCGTCACATAATTTGGAAGCAGAGAACACCTTCAACACTTTGCTGCCCTCTGACCATCTGGCAGGGAATGAAGTCACTATTCTTAAAACAGCTCATGCCATTTCCATATCTTACTAACTGCTTAGCAGCCAAGAAACCTGACAACCATCAGATGGTCAAAATTATTCACAATGGCCCTGGCCAGGTAGCTTAGTTGGTTAGAGAATTGTCCCAATATGCCAAGGTTTCAGTCTCGATCCCCTGTCAGGGCACATGCAAGAATCAACAATCAATGTTTCTTTCTCTAAAAATCAGTAGTTTTTAAAAATCAGTAACTTTTAAAAAGTTATCCACAATGAAGTAGATAATTTGAGGAGAGCTCAGTAGGTGGCTACAAGGTATCAGCTGAGTGTAAGGAGACAAGGGATAATGTAATGCCTGGAGCTAGTAACCACATTAGGCCTTATGGGGCTGAAGGAAAGTGCGGACTAGAGGTATTGGGGAAGAACAAACTTCACCCTTGAGTCTTCTTTGGCTGGTCTGATAAACAGGCATGAAACAGATTAGCAGGAGAAAGAAACCAAATTTAATACATGCCTGTGGGAACCCGCATATATGAGAGAGTCAGAGACAGGAAAGGGAATTAAAGTATATAGGACATCCTGAGCTAGGGAGGTAATGTGCCGCGGAGGGTCAAAGGGTCATTGCTGGATGATAAGAATGTCTATAATGTAATTACATTAAGTACTTAGAAGTTTGCTTTACCCTATATATAGGTCAGAGGAAGTTACCTATATAATTTCTTATTATGGGCAAGGCCTGGATTCAAGTTCTTCTGTGTAGTCAAAGGAGGGGCAGAAGTTTCTCTTGAGCCTGAAGCTAAAACTGCCCCTTGCTCTCAAAACAACCTGAATACCACAAGCACATCCTGGGGTGGCTCATTCTGATCTCCCACAGAGGAATGATGATGAGAAAGGACTATGGCAGCCCATGGTAATGCCCCAGAGAGGAAGCTGAGGAATTAATAAATACTCTGGACCTCCGCTTTCCTTTTGCCCTCTGGTGCCTGTAGTGCCTCCCATTGGCTAATATCAACCAAAAGTCCAGGGTTAAGACAGGGCTGGCATTAAAACGAGGCAAGAGACATGCCTAGGACACGAATGTAAGGAGACACTTCCTGTCAGAGCCCTGCGGTGCAGGGTGAGCCCTGAGAGTGGGTGCCTCCTTAAATGTCATGCCCTAGGTGCCTTTCTGGCCTCACTCTAGTCCCATCCTGAATTCAGAGAGCCCATTGAGATAATTCATAGAAATAAAACCTCCCAGGGCACCAAGATGGGTTCATGAGTAAACTGGAGAATCAACGAAGATATTCAGCACATACTATCAGGAAGTTCATACTACAGTAATTCAGAAATCTGTGGCCTGCCCCTGAACTACCTTGACCTACTACACTTGATCCAGGAATTTTGGGGTTTTTTTTCCTTAATCCCTTGACCTTTTTCACACAGCACCCCAACCCTCCTCTCCTCTGAGAGCTGTCAGTTTGTTCTCTGTATCTATGAGTCCGATTCTATTTTGTTTGAAAAGAACCTGAACAGACACTTCTCCAAAGAGGACACACAGAAGGCTGGCCAGTACACATATGAAATGATGCTCAATGTCACTAATTATCAGAGAAATGCAAATTAAAACCACTACAAAATATTACCGCACAAATGCTGGAATGGCTATTGGATGATTTAAAAATATTTCTCCTTTTCCTGGAAGCCGTTCAGATATTTTAAGACACTGGAGATGTCTCATTTTTCTCTAGGAGTCAGATGTTCAGGATTAGACACAGGTGCGGTGTGAGCAGGAAGGTATTTTATTTCAGTGCCCAAAGGGAGAATCAAAACCAGTCATTATTAAAGCTGAGGAGATGCTATTACATGTAAATCCAATTTACCACCACTTTCACTCCTTACCAGACTTTTATTCTATATGTTCTCTGCCCAGAAAATAGGTGGGACGTTGCATTGATAGCTATAGCTGTGGGGTGACAACAAAGAAGGAACAAAGAGCAGATCAGGCCAGTAGTCACAATGTAGATTCCAAAGTGGCATTTAGTTTGTCAACATGCCTAATTTATTTCTGTCAATAGTTAATTTGATCCAAACCTAAGCATAGACCTTTGTGTGAACCAGAAACTAAGTACAGACTCTCTGTTTCAGATATGAAATACACGTGTTTAGTGGCAATAATTGGTAACTAAGGCCTCTAAAGCCAGTTCTATTTCATTCTTTTGCTTATTTTTTTTCTCCCAACATCCTTACTACCCTGCTCTTTTCCTCTTTTCTTTCATGGAGTTGCTTAGGACCTTAGATTGAAAAAGGATCTTGAAAATCTTCTAGGCCAGAGCTATCAACAGAATGCTCTGCAGTGATGGAAAGGTTCTATATTTGTGTTGTTCAATATAATAACTGCTAGCTACACGTGGCCATTAAACACTTAAAATGGTTCTATAGCAGGGTTTCTCAGACTCAGCATTATTGACATTTTGGGCTGGATAATTCTTTATTGTTGTCAACATTGCTGAGAAAATCCACCATGCTGAGTGGGTCCGTGCACAGTCATTCTATTTAACTTCAACTTCATCCTCTCAGCTCTCAGCAAGCTTCTCATTTGACTCCTGTTCACATCCCTTCACACAGTCCATGGGGGCTGTTTCAAACTCTCCCACTGTGCTCAAATTCATGGTTTCACCTGGCCCACCAGTTCCAAGGATAGGAGGAAAATAAAACCAATCACAGCTGTAATATGAGGCTACTTTCTCATGTAATCCTGGAGTTTAGTTAAAATTTCCAGTTCCCATGAGGGTGATAATACTAATCACCTCTGACTTTCTCCATCCTGTGAGGAAATCCAAGTTGGGTTACTTGTCTGTTTGGATCTAATAAAAGGAGTTCAGTGTAGTAAAAAGAACGTTGGAGGGCAATAGAAGAGGCCAGGGTTCTGCAATCAGTTTTACAAGACAACACGTGTGGCTGATTCAACAAGACTTTCAACCTGGCCTGCCTTGGATTCTCCATCTACATATCATAGAAAACTTCTGATGATTTTTTTCTCAACATTTTAGATGATATTTTCAGTTTTAGACCTTTACATTTCTACCTTCTTCAACTTTTAATAAAAAAATGTTTGAGTACCAATTATGTGCCTTCACTGTGCTAGTTGCTGGTAATATAACAGTGACTAGAACAGACTTGGCTTACGTCCTCATTTAATTTGATGGAGAAGCTGACTACCTGCACAATGCTCCATCCTGGGAAAGCTCAGCTTTAGGGAGGACAATCAGTCTAAGCAATAAGGTTGTATTACTCTATTCTTAGGCTAACCTGTTAGGTATCAGGAGAGTGAAACTAGGCCTCTTCTCAGTTCCTGATTTCTGTCCTGTAGCTATATTGATTGCTTAGTAGGATGAAGGATTATGTACAAGACTTAATGAGCACAGTACAGGCTTTGGCCAACCAAACTTACACCTGAAGCAGGATGTCACTCCTACACTTTCTCCTTTGTTTGCTGGTTTGTGGGGATCCCAGAGTAGGAGCTAGGCTGACGGTGGCAGTACATTGAGTCTCAGAGGACCAGGGCATTTACTGTTTACCAGCACTTATAGAAATATTTATATATTTCAGCTATAGAGTGACCTTTCTGGTGTGTTGCTTCTGAATATCAACCCTAAGTAGAATTAATGAGGTAATATAAATACACAGCTATGTTAACTAATAGACAACATTGGCCTTTCCAGGGTCATCAGGAGAAGCCTGCAGTATCTCAACATTTCCTGAAGATGCTTGCATGGATGTATATATGAACATAAATCCTACATCGTTACTTTAATTTCCTCTTTAACTCTATGCAATTTTCCATCCCAGGACCTCCCTCTCCCAGGCCATAGTTCTGCCTACATCAGAGTCCAAATAGTCCATCACCTCCCTGTATTGACATGTTACCTTAATGTGTGGAGTGGTTTAGGATCCTAGATTCCCTCACCTGGCCCAATGTATTGTTTTTCCTTGGAAATTACTCTAATAACAGTTATTTTCTGCCATGTGTGGAGAAGACATATGCTTTTGTAATTCAAATTATGAAAAGAACACCCCTACTTGTTCTTTCTTCTTTCCTACCTCTCTTTTAACATGTGTGTATTGTATGGCACTGTTCTAGGTACCAGGAATAGAATTGTGAATGAGAAAAAGTCCTCCACTCTCAGGGACATGGACAATAAAGCTAATGAAACATAAGCTTCATGCCCATCACTCATATATACTTTTTCTAGGACTCTAAGAGAGACTCTAGAAAATGTTCACCTGGTTTATATATTTTATGCATTGTATAAAATTCACAGATGTGAGATATTTCATTTGCAGTTGATTAAGAATGCTGTCTCTTTCCACTCCAATTTTTCTATCATCATACTTCCCCTAATGTCAGATAACATTTGAGTGACAGAAGGTATTTTGCAACTCCTATGGAGAAATTGAGTTCAAGATATATCTTGTCTGGGTTTAGTAAGATGTATGTGTACATGGTATGCACTCACTTCTATATAAACTTATTCAGGTGTTTTAATGTAGGAATGGTGCCCAAGAAGACTCCAACTGTCTCCTATGCTACTTTATCTTGAATACAAGATACAGGCCCAGAGGACATATTATGAGATAAAATGTGGCCCTGAACAGTGTGTCTCAGTTGGTTGGGTGTTGTCCTACAAAGTGAAAGGTTGTCAGTTTGATTTGTGGTTCAGGGTTCATGTGAGAGGCAACCTATTGATTTCTCTTTCACACAAATGTTTCTCTCCTTTTTTTCCCTCCCTTACCCTCTGTCTATAAATAAATAAATAAATAAAACCTTAAAAAGATAAAATGTGCCCTACAGCAGCCAGTTCCAAAATTTTGTGGCCAGATGAAAAAAAAAAAGATCTGAAAGTCATACAGAGTCTAAAGTTATAGCTGAATCCTCTAATCATCAGACAAGTACAATTATTTGCAGAGAATTTGGGCCTCATCCATACTTAGTCAAAACAGAAGTTGTCTGTCATTTGCAATTAGTAATGAAACATATACTGTTATAAAAGTACTATACATTTCTTCTGTTTTGATGTAATCAAGCAAAATGGAACTCATCAGAATGTATGTGTTTGTACAGTACATTGGCAGCAGCACTACAGTGAGTTTGTGTGTGAGGGTACAGGTTTTGCAAATCCCATTTATTAATAATAAAAACAAACTGGTCAAATTATGCTAGAAAAAGAGACTGAATTATTTTTCTTCTATTGCCTCTATCAAAAATATATTATAACCCCCCTGGCAATGAACAAGGAGACACTTGATTGGTTGCATTGCTCTTATATCAGTCCTTAGCAGTCCTTAGTTCATTCTAGCTAGCTTGATGACTATGGCCAGAGTTTTTCATACCTGGGGATGGATGGAGATTATATACATAAATACACACACAAAAATTGTTATCACATACAGAAGCAGTAAATATGCAGCCTACAGTATAGAAAAAACTACAGAACTATGATTGACACAGTAAAAATATATAAATTTTCTGCCATTTGTCATATTTAAAATTTTTGTTAGTTCTGATTTCTTATATTAAGTAGATATCTATTTTTGTGCTTCAGTTTACATTCCTAATTTTGCATTTTTTGAAAGCAGTCTCAAAAAAGTTTCATAAAACTTGTATCCACTCTTGCTCATGGAGCTAATATAGAATAGAAGAGGAAGTTCTAGCAAAACAACATGAGAAGGGGCATCCAGAGAAACAGGAGATGTTCTGAGAGACTGTAGCATCTCAAGAGTCAAAGGAAGAGGGTGCAGATAAAGGACAGAAGTGCAAATGCTGTAGAGTGGTCAAGCAAGGGAAGAACTGAGTGCCTTGCCTCCTGGGTTTATTTCCATGGAGGTCATTGGTGACTTAGGACTGAGCAGCGTCAGTGTAGTGGAGGGCCTAAAATGAGTTTGGTGTGAGTTGAAGAGTGATTGAGGGGCAGTTATAGAGAGAGAAGAGCCATGGTGAATAGGTAGATGGTAAGGCCAGTCCACCAGGATAGAAGATTCAAAGACGTTGACTTAGGATGAAATTCAGTTGTAAACATATTGAGTTTAAAATGTCTTTATATTCCCAAAATGCCTAATTTGATGTCTAGTATGCTAGTATTTGTGAATGGGTTATGACTGACTATGACTTCAATAGATTGCTGTTTTTATATCCTGGTTATTCTTCTTTGTAGTGTTGATAAACACTAAACTTGGGAAATGAAGGAGGTAATGACATTACAAGAACATCTTTTAAAAGCAAGTATGTCCACCTACCCAAAATGAAGCAGGATTATCTAGTGGAAAAGCACAGACTAGGGCTAAATCTATATGTAAGTCCCTTAGAGCCGTGGGACTCAGGTTATGCCTAATACTCCCTCTTGGCTCTTGTTTTCCTATTCATTCGTTTTTTCATGGTACCTACTTCCTACATAGGTAAGGATGAATTGCAGTTGTAGCACATTGCCTGACTCACCATCAGTGGTCAATAAATTTATTCCTTCCAGGCCAACATAGAGAAGTATGAGGAGCCACAGAGAAGCTCCATGATCCTGTCATGCTTTTGGCTTCTCAGAATTTTAAAAGCTCAAATAGAAAACACAGATGTTTGTTCCCTGGCTACAAAATAATCAGTGGTGCAACATAGCATGGCATTGGGTATGAACTAGCCTGGGAGTTAAACAGAAACTGGTGAATGAAAATGAATACCAAAAGACTCTCTTATAATTCCAGTATAAGAGCAGTGAGCCAAGGGGAAAAATGAGAAGTATAAGGAAAAGAAATATGAGTCATATTAACAAGTAGTATACAGAATCAGTCTCCCTCGTGGAGAAACATGATGGCTAAAGCAATGTTTTGATAAAAAGACATGATTTAATTACGAGGAAGTTTTTCTGCTGGTAATTCCACCTATCAAGATATACAATATATACAGACAATATTGTATCAATGAGAACATTTAAATCTAGTCTTTCCAATTTTATTCAACTTTTTAAGATATGGTCCAATCTTTATTCAAGTTTATTAAGTAATATACAACCCCCCACATATAATTATGTGATTAGTATTACTGATTTTAGGAAATAGGTTGGAGTGCCTAAAATACCTGTAAGTACCTAAAAGTCTAAATACCTGTTTTAAATACCCTAGTAGGGTATGGGCACCCATCTTATCTTTGTGGGCACCTATTGTGAATGCTCGACTCCATTAGACTGTGACAGCATTTTACTGAAGGTCCATACATTACCGGTGTTGAGAAAACCCAATGCAGTTCTTGCCCTGTCTATGGTAGATCTTAAATATTTGTTAAGCAATAATGTAATCATGCTGAGAAAAAGAACAGTAGTTGCCTGGCTCAGTATTTTCAAGAGATTTATTTTCATTTCATTTTGTGTAACTGCAATTGATCAATAGCAGAAATTTACACCTAGCATTTCATACTCCACAGGGCAGCACTTGAACTATTATCTAGCTTCCTGTAATGATATCCATTGTTACCATATGACTTTACTATGTAGTTTTATTTTGATAGTGTTAGTGGAAATATAAAATTGGTACTACCTCTTTGGGGCTCAATTTGTTAATTCTATAATTAAAAAAAACAATTGTAGACTTTAATTAAGCAATTCCACTTTTAGAAACTTGTACAAAGTTGAATGGACGAGGATAATAAAGGCTCTAATGTTTACAAACTGAAAAACTGACAACCTAAATGTCCACAGGAAGGGTTACAAATGCATGTAGCTTACACAATTCTCTGCAGCCATTTTTTTCTCAAAAAAGAAGAGGTGGAGTTTTTTTTTAACAATTTTTAAAAGATTTAATTTATTTATTTTTAGAGAGAGGAGAAGGGAAGGAGAAAGAGGGAGAGAAACATCAATGTGTGGTTGTACTCCCTTCTGGGGACCTGGCCTGCAACGCAGGCATGTGCCCTGACTGAGAATCCAACTGGCAACGCTTTGGTTGGCAGGACCGGGCTCAAACCACCACTACACCAGCCAGGGCTGCGGTAGAGTTTTTGTATCGCCACAGAAAGGCCTTTGAAGAACACTAAGTGAAAAGAGAAAGGCTGAATGATAATAATGAAAATAACAGTAATTATTATTATAAACACTTATAAAGTATGTACTATATTTTAAGTACTTTACCTTATTATCCCCTTCAATTCTCACTGCCATCCTGAATTGCATATTATTGTTATCCCCATTTTACAGATGAGGAAATTGAAGTACAGTAATACTAAGTAACTTGTCCAAGGTCACAAAATTAGTGTCAGAAGCAGTCTCTGGTTTGAGATCAGCATTCTTCCCTAGTTCTTTCCATGCATGTTAAAAAATGTATAAAATGTGTGTAAATATTTGTATGTAGGTATGTATATGTATATGTATTCATACATGCATAGAAAATGGCTCTAAGCGCAGCCTCCAAACTGCTACCAATTGAACTTTCTGAGAAGGGGTTGGCGTGGGAGAGAAAGAGGGAAAGATACTGATGAGATATGAGTTGTTTTTGCTTCTTTGCTATTGTTATGAGGGACATTGATATTTTTCACAAAAGATGTTTCTCAAAATATAACTTTCTAGTTATTTTTCTTTTGCTACTAGCGATTAAAAAACAATTTTGGCCATTTTCCTCACTGTTAAAAAGTTATACCGTTCATTGGTTCACTTAACAAAAACATCTAAACTGTCCTAGGTGTCGCTGCCTCTCCCAGTTCTCAGAAAGCTCACTGTCTAGCAGAACAGACTGACATGTAAACATGTGATTTCAGAGCCTCTATAAAGGGGGTGCACAAAGATGGGTTGGGAGGGGCAGGAAGGAGGTGCTCTCCAATTGTGTGGACAGCAGTGCGAAGGAAGTCACCCAGAGAGGGGGTAATGTTTTATCTAAACATTAAAGGAAAAGTAAGAGTTCTTCAGGAGATGGAGGAAGGGGGAGAGAGGGGGAAAAAAAAGCACGCCAGATGGGGGGAATAATGGGAGTAAACACATAGAAGTAAAGACACTGGAACCCACATCAGGGTTCCAGTGTCTTTTCAGGGATGGGTGGTTTGACTTAGTGGCAGCTAAAGAAGAGAAACATGAGGACTGTCTCTGGAGGTATGGCAGGAGCATATCATCCAAGTCCTATAAGCCATGCTAAGAACTTCATTCTGTCTGCCACTTGTTCCTAAGGAACGTTAGAAAACCAGGTGTTCCCAGAATAAGTAGAAAGATATAGACCAACAAATATGCGTACATTGGAAGGACATTCTGATACATACTACATGTAGATGAACTTGAAAACATGTTAAATGAAATGTTAGGTACAAAAAAACAAATATTGCATGATTCCACTTATATGAAGTACCAAGAGTGGTCAAATACATAGAGAGTAAAAGTAGAAGAGTGGTTCCTAGTTGATGGGGGTGGAGGGCAGTTGCTGTTTAGTGGTTACATAATTTCAGTTTGAGAGGATGAAAATGTTCTGGAGATGGGTAATTGTGAGAGTTGCACAATGTTGGTGTACTTATGCTCCTGAACTGTACGTTCAAAAAGTCTTAATAAATTTTATATCATGCATATTTTACTATAATAAAAAGCAGGTTAAAATGGTACATTTTGTTATGTATATTTTTAGCACAATTGAAAAATATGGAAAAAAGAGTTATAGACAAAATATTTACGGAAGTAATTCAAAGTTCTTTTTCTTTCTTGACATTAAAATTAGGTGTGCCATTTCTTTGCTTAATATAACGATTTGTTTCTGTTATATAATAATGGCTACTATTTCCTGAAAACTAGCTCTGTGCTAGTTACTTTCATAGAGATAAGGAGATCCCGGCTCAGCGAGTTCAACTAACTGGCCCAAGAGCACCCAGCCGAGACGGCATTTCTAGGAAACCTAGAATTGGAATTCAGCTCCCAACACCTTGCTCTTTCACCAGTTCACAAGGTGCTTGATTATCTTTTTGGACATGTCAATATTTTTATTTTAAAAATTTCCCTTGCTTTGCAAAGAATATATATTTGATGTTTTCTGGGTTCCGAAAATATAAAAAGCCTGAGGCAATGCAGATAAGTTGAATATTTACTTTTGACTCGCATCTGATACTTTTGAGTGGCTTTGACGCTCTGCAAGAGAGACCAAAAGAGCCTTCATAACCAGCTTAGGCGCACACAACCTGTGAACTTCTCACTCATTCAGCCACTTTTATCAAGTGAAGGAAGGTCTGCATTATTTATTGCAGCAGTTATCTGGAGAACAGGCTTCCAGCCCCGAAAACCCCAGCCACCGCCAACCCAGGTGAGCGGGAGCAGAGAAACCCAGCGAAGCTTGCGCGCAGGCGCAAAGTGGCGGCGTCGCTCTCGGCGGTGCTAGCAGTCTGGCGTTCTGGTGTCTCCGAATGGTTTCCCTCTGGCTTTTTCTCCCATTAGCCCTGTATTCTGTGTGGCCGCTGCCCCTTCTCCAGGCGCTTTAGATCCGTTGCCTAGGCCTATCCCCTCACGGCCCTGCCCTCTGACCTCGCGTTGCACAATGCCCGAGCAAAGTCCAGGGGGTGTGAACTCCGGCGTTCCTATCCCTGGGCGGGGACGGGCGACGGCAGTGCGGGAAGTCGTGGCGGAGAGCGCGCAGCCGGCCCAGTCCGTCGGCTCCAGCCCTGCGAACTCCCCGGGAGCTGCCGCCGCAAGGCCTTCTGCCGCTGGGCCCCGCCGCCAGGCCCGTCCGCTGCTCCCCTCCCAGGCCGCTGCCGCCACCGCAGCTATGGCGGAAGTTCATAGACGTCAGCATGCCCGGGTTAAAGGAGAAGCCCCCGCGAAATCCTCCACACACAGACATGAGGAGCAGCTGGGGATGGCGTCGGCCGAAACGCTGACCGTGTTCCTGAAGCTGCTGGCTGCGGGCTTTTATGGCGTGAGCTCCTTCCTCATCGTGGTGGTCAACAAGAGCGTGCTCACCAATTACAGGTAGGGCCGAGGCGGCCGCAGCCGAGACCGCGCAGAGGAGCTGGCGGCAGCGGCAGTGGCGGGACGCCGGCTCCCTGGACTTGGGCTGCTAAAGTTAAAGCTTAAGAGAGTTGGCCGGGAGCTGGGGAGAGCGGCTGACACGCGGCCGGGGCGACGTACCGGGCTGGGCGCCCGGGCCTGGGGTTGGGGGTCTAGGTGCGGGCGACTCGCGTGCGTTCGGACCGCGCCTGCCGGCCGTGCCCGCCGTGCAGTGCCCGGGAAACCCTCCGCGTCATAGCGCTGGGGCGAAGTTGCACGGTGACCTGTTGGTCCCAGTGTGTACCAGGCGGGGAGCAGAGCGCAGGATGCCCTCTCTCCTCCCCGTCCTGGGCCGGGGGACTGGGCTTCAGCGTTCGTGAATTCGCTGACAGCCTCTGGGGACGTGCGCGTCCTCAAGCCGATTTAAAGAGAGCCTGATGCCGTCATTGGAACCCGGAGGCAGAAGCATTTCTGCTTTAAAGGTGTGAAACCCTTGAAAAGACCCCGGTCTCCACTTCCTTCAAAAAAAAAAAAAAAAAAAAGAAAGAAAGAAAGAAAGAAAAGAAAAAGAAAATCCGTTGCAAGCAGCGGACTGAAATCTTAGAACCGGACAGGATGAGACAAGTGGCCGCCCGAGGCTACAAAACCAGCGGTGTTGCCTGACTACAGGGATTTTTCTCACTGATTTTCCCTTAGATCGGGGTTGACATTGGTGTGTTTTGTATCAAAATGCCTGTCAACGTTGCCGATATGCACATTGAATTCACAGAGCTACGTTTGAGTTTTTCTGACACTGTTTTTTCTCTCTACCGCTTTGTAGATTTCCCTCCTCACTATGTGTTGGACTTGGCCAGGTTAGTTGGAATCTTCAGCATTACGTGGTTTATGTCGTTAGAACTTCTGTGTGTCTTTATATGTGGAACAGTAAATCTGTGTTCTCTGTTTACAGATGGTGGCCACAGTGGCAGTTCTCTGGGTGGGAAAGGCGCTCAGAGTCGTCAAGTTTCCTGACCTTGACCGTAATGTACCTCGAAAGGTAAATAGATAGATAAAGTAATACTTTATTTTCTGAAAAGAAGTTACTGTATATATTTTTATCTGTGCCTTGGGTATTTAAAAAGTGCAGCCTTATTGTCGCCCGATCCAGAGTGGGTCTAATGAAGATAAAGAATAAATATGTATTCTTAAATAAATGAGTAAAATAAGTATTCGTAAAATAAACAAATAAAATTTGTATTCTTTAAATAAAAATAAGTATGTATTTTAAAAAATTCCATAAGCTCTTTAAAATTAAGGGGGGAAAGCTCCAAGAAACCATGTGGTTTTTTAAAATTAATGAACATTTTGTGGGAGTGTAACTGTTTTTTTTAATTTTCTACATTTAATCTAGCCAGTATATTCTTCATTCATTATTCTTCGGGTTTACATTCTTATTCTTCTGTCTGTATCTGCTTGACTCCTCATGAAGATTAAATGTATTTCCTTTTTCTGCTGATGTTAGAGCTGTGGGCTAATCCATTATCATACTTTAAAGTAAATAATATGTTTGTCCCACATGTCTGCTCATTCATATTTGTCCCCCTTGCCCATGCGTTCCTGTCTCTGCCATAGTAGTTCTGTTTATCCAGGAATAATGTTTGGGCTCTATATGGGGGCCAAAATTGGGTATGAGAACTAATCTTATATTTTAGACGGAAAGAATTTAATCATTATAAACAAAACTGTTTCTGCTTGAAAGGCCTTGTTTTAGCTATCTTTATTACTGAGTTTTGTTATTCCTTTTTAAATTTTCTAGACGTTTCCACTACCTCTACTATATTTTGGGAACCAAATCACGGGACTGTTCAGCACAAAGAAACTGAAGTATGGATAACTTTATTTTACTAGCGAGGTTAACAAATGTATTCTTGAAACTGTACTTGAATGTCAAATACTTTACACATCATTATTGATTTTGAAATAAGTGAAAGGACCAGAAAGCTTCTGTTACTAAATAATGATGACATTAAAGATTTTAACTTAAGCTCTTTATGTTTAAAGAGAAAGAGAATTTTTGTTTGTTTTGGGTTTTTATCCCTCAGTTTGATGATAGAAATCTTAATGTGTTCTAAAATGCTGTGATAGGAGATTTTCATTATTTTTTCAGTTCTATAGTAGTGAAGGATATATACCAGGCTTTTGGGATTGAAATTATTTAAAACAATTTATAAATATTTTGACAAATTCCACAAGCAAAATCAGAGGGTAGATATGAGAACTTTTGTAGTTTTCCTTTTTGACATGAGGTAAAATAATAAAAACCCTGGTTTAAATACAATTAATATTTTGTACATGGCTGTTTAACTGTAGAGGCAGCATAATCACTTTTAGAAAGAAGCAAGAGCTCTCTACTCCATGACAACATTGTCTTATTATCCTCTAACCTTCCAATTGTTGGCTTCTCCACTTAAGGAGGACAGTGTGTATTGGGTGTATGTGATGTTAAAATTATACACACAAGGAAACCATTTAACAGAAACCCATGGCTTCAGCACTTCCATATGAGCTAAACCCCTGGAATACTTACTGGATGACTATAAAATAGAATGGGCAAATCTCTGAGGATCAGAGACAAAGTGTTCTTTATTTCTTCTTTCTTCAGACCCAAGAAACTTGACAGAATGACCATGATGATCTCTCTGGAGAGAGTTCCATGGAAGTCAGATTTGTCATGGTCAGGGCATCCTTTTCCATCTCAGTACCCACTTGGAAAGAAATGCACACCTGCTGCAAAGGCTGCTTAATAGAGTTCACTCTTTTTCATCTGTTGTCATTCATTCATTCATTTATTCATTCACACCCTATCTTTGATTGCCAGCTAAATATAAGGCACTTTGCAGTGAGATGAGATATATTCATAAGTGACTATATTATAAGAGGCTATATGTTTGTTAATCCAAGCAAAATACTTTCAGATTTTAGAGGAGGACAAAATTACTTCCATAAAAGGACAATTAAGGAATGTTTCATGAAATAAGGTTATTGTAAAATGTGTTATATTTGGAGGGTTGGGTGTGAGAAGAGAGTACAGTAAGTAAAGAAAGGAGAAAGAGGTCTTTTTCTCTTAAAGACTAATATGGTTACCCTTCAGGGTATATGGTATACATAATCAGTTAAAATTTAAAAAGTGGCTGTTAGTCTTTGATAATAGATGTATGAGCTTTACTATTTCAGAGTTTGGTGTTTCTTAATTCTAGTAGTTTTATAAAAGCAACCCTTTCAGGCTTTCAAATAAGAATTATTTCTAGAGAGAAATAAGGGTTTAATTTGATCATACCATAATAGAAGGAAAAGTTTAGCATTATTTTAAATTACTAAATTGGAGCATCTTTTAAAAACAGTTAAAAAGTAAATTATTAAACTTTATTTTACCTAATTATCTTTTCTCTTTTGCAGCTTGCCAATGTTTACAGTTCTGAGAAGGTTCTCCATCTTGTTTACAATGTTTGCTGAAGGAGTTTTACTCAAGTGAGCTAAATTTCTAGTATCTACTCTTTAACAAACTTTAGTAACTTAGAAAAGATACCCAGCATAAGAATTGTCTAATAAAAATGTTGAAATTATTTGTCTTGCTTCTACTTTATCTTCTGGAAAGTTTGAGCAACTTTATCCCTTTGCTATAGGAATTGATAGTTTATGGGAGCAGTATTTGGGAAGGGTATGAATTGGAGTTAGAAACCTGTCCGAACATGAGATTTACTTTCAGGAATTCTTACCGACTGCTGCCACTGGGTTGGCATAGTTTTTAAATAGTGTCCCAGGCTTGGCTACTTTTACTACAAATGTGTTGACCTTTTTCAGCTCAAATCCCAATTTGCGGAAATTCAAACTCAATAATAACAAATGATAAGAATAATGACAAATTGAGATGCTTGTTTATATAATAAAATAAGTTGCTTCATCAAAAGGGTACTTTTAAATATCCAATTCCTTGGAACCATTTAAGATACGACTGTTTATAGCTTCTTTTTCAATGAAAACATCTCTCCTTTTTTTTTTTGCCTATGCTGTAAAATGAGTTTGTTTATGTATTTAAATTTTTTTATTTTGTAGAAAGACTTTTTCTTGGAGTATTAAGATGACTGTATTTGCCATGATTATTGGAGCCTTTGTAGCTGCCAGGTAAGATGTGGGCGTATATAAACCTATGAGCACGTTAGAAATGGTCAAAATAATTATCGATAATGACCAGTTACAATAAGAACAATTTTTATAGGCTAAATAAGAATTATATCTTTGAAAAGCATCCAAAAGACCCTTCAAATTGTTAAATCTTTTTGGTTTATTAAGATCAAGGCTAGCAAAAATCAGATTTTGGAGATTCTTAAAAATTAAATTCATGTGTTTTTGGATTTATTATATTATTTTCTACTGATTGAGCACATATCATGTGCCATACAATATGTTTGACACTTTATACATATTAGGTATATATTCACAACTCTGAAAGGTATGGATGTAATTTTTCTATTTTATAGTTGAGGAAACTAAAACCTAAACTCAGTAAGTTGTTCAAGGTGATACAACTGATAAATAGCAGAACTGGCTGGAATTTGAATCCGTGCCTGACTCCAGAGCCTGTGTGCTTTTATAAACCATCTAGCATTGTTTTACTTTGCATGCTGCTAAAGAAAATAGTGTCTCAGAAAAGGCAAGTGGTAATGAATTATTTACTTTGTAGAATAATAAATAATAGAATTGCTTTATTTGGTCTCACCTAAGATATATCACAAATGCTATAACTTACATAGTTTATTAAATTATTAAAGCTTTTTCCATTGTCCTTAAGTTTTAGTTTTCAAATGGATGGAGAAAGTGTATATTTAAAGCCTCAGAAAATTAAAATGATGGCTAGAAGCCTTCTACAACATTCCACTCAGCCCAGGGCATGCCTATATGGGTTTGATAATGCCACAAATTCTGTCTGACATATATTTTTTATTTGGGAGTTACAATATATCTCTTGGATTGTCTCATTTATACCTTCATTGCCTTCATTATATCCCTGTGGTATAGATGGGATAGAGTGGGAAATGTAAGTCAAAGTTTATTCCACCATAAATTTCCAAGTGAAATTTCATTGTTATAAAGGGGAGAGGGGCAGGAGACAGAATAATTGGTTACTAGAATTTCATTGTATAGCTAACTGTTTTTTTCTCTAGACATATTGCCTCTTAGGAGAAAAAAATCTGTATGAGCATCCTACTTTTCTTTCGGAGGTGCTCTGCTAGTTCTGAAGCATTTCCTTGAAATTTCGGGATCCAATATTGAGCCAAGCAATAGGAGTTCCTCAGGAACTAACTCTAGCCTACAGAGTTTCTGAGGAGGATTGCTGTCTGGACCAACCTTGTCCAATTAAAACCTTTTATTTGGGAAAGAGATTGGGAGGAAGGGTTTCCGAAACTAGGGGATTGTCAGGCTGCTTGAAAGAAGGGGTATGCATTAGGCTAGTTCTCCCTAAAAATGCAGTGGCATAGAGCTCAGAAGTCTTGTTCCATGTAGTAGTATAGATACAAATATATAGTCGTCCCACTATTTAGCTAGGGTGTTAAAATACAAAGGGATACTTTTTTAGATTTTCATTTATTGAGTTTAATAAATTCTTATCTCTTCTAAATTTAGAAAACTTCAGTTGCCCTAATGCCAATGAACATAGCACATAGGCACATTAAACAATTTAAGTATTTGAGTTCCTACTGTGTGCTTTTGGACACTGTTGTAGCTTAATCTCACACATCAGAAATTCCATCTAGTAGCCCAACCACCTGTGCAAGAGAGTCTTATCTTTTGTGTGAACCTTTGGAAAAGGACAGGTTAATGAATGACTCATCCTTTTGGTTACCTTGCCTGTGAAATTGAACTCTGATGCCTTCTGCCTGCTTCAGATGTGTTATAATAGTGAATTTGGTCGCTTTTGTTATTGTCTGATTTTGAATTCAGAGCAGTGTGCTGTTTAATGGACATGGTTGTTTATTGCTAATGATTTTAAGCGTTAGTGCTTCTTGTTTCCGAAGACTCTTTTGAGTTTAAAATTGCAATTTATAACCAGAAATCAAGAAATACTAGTAGTTAATAAAATGCCCAATGTTCATGTACCTAAATAAGGAAATGTTCTTACAAATACTGCATTCAGACCTATTTCAAATTAAATGCATGTTCTGTGAATGTAAGTCATTATTAAAGTGTTGCTTATGTTTTGCAGCTCTGACTTGGCATTTGATCTGGAAGGATACATTTTTATTCTGATAAATGATGTCCTGACAGCAGCAAATGGTGCATACGTAAAACAAAAATTAGATTCAAAGGTGGGTAGCAATATAAAGTTTCTTTAAGAGATGTTTACCGATGTTGGGGATGATAATGTCAGTTCATCAGGGAATAAAGAGAATGTAGGAGAGTTGGGAAAGAAACAGGATCTCTGAGGGTAGAGAAAAGTGTCCAAAAGTGTTCATGGCTGTACTCTAGAGGACTTGGTGAGGAACCTGCGTAAGAAAGAAGTATCTGGAAGCCCTTGAGCAGATTTGAGGAAAAGTGATGTTGGAAGGTGCTACAGAAAAAGAATGGACTTTGTGTATTTTTCATACAAATAATGGGACACTTTAGGGAGCGTTAGGATCTTTCTCCGGGGCAGCACTGAGTTTGCCAGCCTAGATTTCATGAATTATATATTTCTAACTCTTCTCTCAACTTCCAGCCTGCACACAAAGGCTTTAGAGATATTTGCTGTTAGTTTGTCTACTGTATACTTTTCTTTTTTTAATTATATACTTTGAGTATAGACATGCTCAATTTTATTTTTAGACCAAGTCAGAAAGCTAAGTTACTTGAGCCACCTTGCTTTACTACCTGATGGTATACTCATAAGATTAGACTAGTATAAGAAGAAGTTATATGGAACCGAGGGTTACATATTGTAGGGTTGTTATGGAAGGAGTTGGCCTTTATTTCATAATGTAGCCTGTACGAGGCCCCACATGAGATATTTTTCATAGATATTATGACCATGGTTTTTCCTGAATAGCTAGTGTATTTTATCTCCTTGTAGCAGACCAAGGCCTTATCTTATTTTCCTACCCATGTTTTCTCTTCAGTCAAATCATCTTATCTGCTTAGTTTTCAGTCAGCTCTATTATATGTGCAGTGTTTCTGAAACTATTTCAGGTCCATTTTTGGAGTTCGGATCATGAATACCACTGTTTGCCTACTTTTTAGTAGTGTTAGGATTGAGTTTGTTTCATCTTGGCAAGGGGCTTTGCCTTCTCCAGAAAGAACCAGAGAGATACGTGGCCATCCCAATAGTTCTCATTTTCAGAGAATGTTTATTTATCTTTTAAAGATTTTATTTATTTGTTCTGAGAGGGAAAGAGAGAGAAACATCAATAGGTTGCCTCTCGCTGCCCCCAGCTGGGGACCTGACCCGCAGCTCAGGCATTTGTCCTGATTGGGAATCAAACTGGCGACCTGATCCACTGGGCCATATCAGCCAGGGCTAGAATGTTTATTTTTAATATACTTGAGGAACTAGGGACAGTATACATCTGTTTCCAACAAATCTTTTGTAAATATACCTTTTATGTCTTGTTCTCCATGTACTTACCTTGATAACTCCATATGATGATTACATTTTAATGGAAGCTACTATTAAAAAAAATTATCTTTTGAAATAGCTTAAGAAAAGGAGCCAGTTAGAGACTTAGTTTTATTCTGTTTTTTTCCTTTCAGTCTATTTGTTGTCTTGGAAAATAGGTATGAGTAATACTTCATTTGTCTGGCAGCCTCAGCTGTTTCAACAGTACTGTCTAATAGAGCTTTTCTGTGATGATGGAAATATTCTGTATTTCTGCTATTAACAGTAGACACTAGCCACAATTGGTGTTGAGCACTTGATAATGGTGTTGAGCATACAAATAATACTGGTACAACTAAAGAACTGAATTGATAGTTTAATGTAATTATAATGAAATTGAAATAGCTGTGTATGACCAGTGGCTGCCTTATTCAACAGCACAGTCTAGAGTACATCCTAGAACCTAGAAAAAAGCAAAGAGGGTTTCTGAGTAGTATTTTATTACCAGAAGAGCTCTTTAGTTTCATATTCAGAAATAATTTGTGACTTACTTGTATGAGACCTTTTAAGCATATTGATCTGCTTTTCATGAATTAGGAGCAACAGACTAGAGGACGGCATTCTATGTAGAGGCAGCGAGAGGCTTACCAGCAGTATGAAAGGCCAGCTAACAGCCAGAGAAACAAACAGGAAAACTATAAAAATCAGACAGAAGTACTCAGAAATGATTCAGGGGCTGTTACACAGCATTAAGGCCAACACCATGTAAGAGCACAACACAGTAATGCATGCTTATGCTGATGCTCTAAGTTAAATTTTAGTCTATGCACTCTTTAAGAAGTCAGGGTAAAAGATACTCAAAACAGTTTAAATGTGAAAAGAAAAACAGAACAGTTTGGCATTTATATTTTCGGCATTTGTCAGTTGTCTGGATGGTGTGTGCATGTGTATGTTGTGTGATGTGTAGTCATCCTCTTTAAGAGATGGACAACACTCAGGTCTCTGGCTCCCTGCGTTGTCCAGTCCTGTGGCTTTTTTCTTGTTCCGTTAGATATGAGGTGTGCCTTTTCACTGAGGGCTGTGGTGGCCGGAAGCAGTTGGTTCTTTGGTTGATCCAAGAGGCGGTAACATCACACTGAGAAGCTTTTAATAAATCGGGAGTTTTATTACCTACAATTTCAGAGCTGCCTATACTCCTTTGAGCATGAGTCATGTGGCATGAGAACTTGGTGCTGCATTTCAGACATGAATGCAGCTATTGAATTTAAAACATTTTTAACTTTAAAGAAATCACACAAATAATGCATATTTATAATAGAAGTAGTAGAAAACATAGATAAGCAGTAGGAAGAAAGTATAAATCTTCTTTAATTCTACCATCAAGGGAGAAGCACTGTTTTGGTGGATATCCTTTAGTGTGTGTGTGTGTGTGTGTGTGTGTGTGCGCGCGCGCGTGCATGGGTGCATGTACACGCTTTGTATAAAATTTTAAAAGAGCAATGATATATAATGTTTTCTAACCTATAGTTTTTATCTAGTACTGTTTCATGAACACCTTTCAGTATTATTAAACATTTTTAGTGGCTGCATAATATTTAATCACATGGTTGTCTAATAGCCTGGTCAACTAGTTTTCTGTTGTTGGATATTTATTGCCAGTTTTTCAAAGCTTCTTCTGAGAAGGCGGTTTGATTTTTTATATAACTGAGTGATCTTTCAGTGACAGAAGTTAGGCAAATACCGCATCCCTATCCTCACTACTCCTTTACCCCCCTGGCCTCTCCAATCCTCCCACCCCAAATTCGGACCTACTTTTTCAGGTGACTCTGCTTCCTGGTGAATGTCCCAGAAGTGTGTGAGTCGGAGCCAGACCCAGAGTTTTCACAGGCTCCCTGTGTTTGGAGATGTGTGTGGTCCTTCACTGCTCCCTGGTAGTTGAGGTCACAACTAGTCATACTAAGTTTTAGGAATTGTACTTATAATAATCTTGATTTTTAATGTACTTCACATACACATTTTCAGAAGTAATTCACTGGAAAGTTACGTCTGTCTGTGTTGGTGTAGGTGTGAGTCTGTCCATCTATCCATCTGTCTCTCTTAAATGGTACTCTGTCATGATTCTGAAAAGCCCACAGGAACCTGATGACTTTTGGTTCTGTTCTGGAAAGGGAAGGGCTGTGGGAGATATTTCTATAGAGATGTGTATATATGTTCAACATAACCTCTTTCCTAACTACTATTTTGAAGCAACAGTTGACGTCATTTTTATTCTCATCTTAAACACTCAAGAAATTTATTTCAAATAAATTTAAAAGCTTTATGTTTTTCTTTTGAAAGCCCAGGCTATTTCTTTATGTTTGAAAACTTCTGACTTGCCTAATTTGCTGCATATATTGTAGGGGAGGTGCATGCGTGCACGTGTGTGTCATGAGGGGTGCTGGTTTATTTAGGGTTTTGTACATCTGTCTTCTAGAACTGAATGAAACACCTAATTATTTACTCTCCTAGGAGCTGGGAAAATATGGTCTTCTCTATTACAATGCACTATTCATGATTCTGCCCACCCTGGCCATTGCGTATTTTACAGGAGATGCACAAAAGGTAGGACTTTCTAACTATGGTTTAATGGCTTATGTTACTTGTGTTGTTATTTATAACCAAAAGATGAACTGTGGAGTTGTTGAATAATGTGCTTATTAAGTGACAAAAAACTGATAGTTTACTTTTTAGCTTGCTGATGTCATGCTAACCTTTTTTCTTGGCATAGTTACTGGATGGTGCTAAAGTGGCTCAAAATAGCTCTGGCCGTCAGCATAAAAATAGTGCATGCCAACTAGTGTCCTTTTCTTATGGCCCAGCAGGATGGATGAAGGGAATTTTTACATTTCTACTAAACTACAAAACAGTAGGAAACTCTCCTTGGAAAAACAAAACATCTTGAAATAGTAGAATTCTTCAAACTTAAGCAAAATTCTAGGTATCTCTAGAAGCTTTCTGTTTTGGTATAAAATTTGTCATCCTGGCTTAAATCCTAAGCTGTTTTTTTCCTCAGGAGATATTTAGTGCTGTGTGGTGACTTAACCATGTAAGTAGCAAGTAATAGAATAGTTTACTCACTTTCTGCAAATGTTCAGCTAAATAATCCAGAATAAAGTAATAAAATAAATCCAGACAAGAATTTTTTTTCTAAGACAACCCCATATTCATAAGCAAAGAGTTGATACCATTTTGTTAGAATTCACAAAATTTTGCAAACTACGTATTTGGGAATCTAGAATTCTGCCAAGTATTTCTGTACCAAGTTTCCTTTTACTGATTCCTCTGGCCAGTAGTTTCTAAGAATAAATGTGTTGTTTATTTACTGTAATAACAGTCACAATTCACACAAATCAGTGGGGGCTGAAATTTAAAAAAAGGTTTTTGAAAACAGTTAAACTGTTTTAAAAAATTGCTCTTGAATCAAAGGTAGGAGAAAACTGCTTATCAAGCTGTTTTTTCCTGTAACAACTTTCTTTTAAAAAACTGGCATAGCCCTGGCTGGTATAGCCCAGTGGATTAAGCGTGGGCCTGCGAACCACAGGATCGCAGTTTGATTCCCAGTCAGGGCACATGCCTGGGTTGCAGGCCAGTTCCCAGCAGGGTACTCATGAGAGGTAACCGTACATTGATATTTCTCTCCTTCTCTCCTTCCCTTCCCCTCTAAAGATAAATAAATAAAATCTTTTAAAAAACTGGCATAGATCGTCTTCAACGTGTGTAAATGTTTTAAATGAACTCTGTGACCTGGCTGCCAGAAGGCCTACAAATGACAACAAAATAGAAAATGCAGCTATTACTCTAATAAAATACATAAGTATTTTGTGGCTGCAAAAAAAGTAGAATGAGAAACTAACCTTTATTGAGTCCCAATTACGTGCTAGTAGTCACTTTATGTATGTGATACAGTGTTTTCATAATAGCTTTAGAAAGTTTGAATTATCTGTATTTTGCCAATGGGGAAATAGAGAGGTTCAGAGAGACTCACTAGCCCAACATCACATTGTCTGTGGGCAGTAGAGGCAGGGCCTAAATCCAAGCTTGATTCCAAAGACTATGGATTTTCCATGGTGTTCTGCCTTCCTCTAGCAGGAAGCAATCCAATCCTCACACCTTAGCTTTGGGGCAAGAATGTGATGTAAAATAACCAGGCCCCTCTTGGCAACACACATGATTCCAAATCTTAAGGCCAATCTGTACATGAGAAAGTTGGAAGGATTAATGTGGTTAGGTTATTGTGCAGACTTGGCAAATAAGGAATTTTCATTAACTTGAAACTCCTGACTAGCAGCTACTTGAAAAAATTGAACCAAAGGAGAAATTTCTTCATTCCAGAGTGATTATCATTTTACAAGTTATGCATAATTAATGTATATTTAATAGTTTAGTAGCAGACATTTAATTTGAAATGCTTCAATATAATTAAGAATGTTAACTGATTGTGGAAAAATTACTTTGTCACCTGTATTAGGGTGAGATTGTAGATTTTCCTCCTTTTCTTCTTTTAAGGAGAGGATTGAAATCGGAGTAATTTTCCACCCCCCAATGAAGTGCCAGACAAAGGTCAAGAAAGATTTATTTTGGAAGGATGATGGTTCATCTAAACTTTCGAGTTGGGGTGATAGACTAATTATGGAAGCTGAACTCATTGCTCTGTAATCAAACCCTATAAGTATTTTGACTCTCACATGTTTGTTTATTCTCACTCTTATTATTAAAATAATGTGGTTCTTAGTAACACATTATTTGGCTGTAGATGGACATACTGGCTGGCAGTCTTACAACCCCGTGATCTTTTTCTTATCCTTTCTCCTTCACCTACTCCCCTTCTAACATTCTTGGATATTCCAGTGCTATTGTGTGTCTCACAGTGTTAGGCTCAGGTGATAAGAAAAAAGAAGATGAGTTAGGTGGTATTCTTACCTGGACCGCACAGTCACTTTTTGGAGCAGACCTGTCATCAGAGCAATAAACTATTATAGGTTTTGTGGAAGAAATGTTTTGGGTGCATTGTGAGGCATAAAATGGAAGAGGGTCATTCCATCCTCCTTGTGGGGGATGGAATATCTCAGGGAGCTTTGTCTGTGCACAAAACTAAAATGTAAACAGTATGAATCAGCAGTGTTATTTTGGTAAGTTATGAATTACATTTGAAACTTAGAAGTGAGAATTCTAAGTTTGACTCTGTTCCTAAATTCTGGAGAATTAAGTGCAATTCAGATTAGTGTTTCCGAGTATCTTCCTTGTGCTAAAAAAGCTTTATGCTAGGTTCCCTTAGGAATATATGAGAAGTGTAATACAGTTCTTGCCACATAAGGAAGTCATTTGTTATGCTGCAGAGATGGTGTGAGATCTAGCACCGAAGTGCATGTCCATCAGTGACTACTATAGGCATTCAATTTAGGAAGAAACATATGTGCATTGAATATTAAGCAAGATTGGCTTTTTGAAGGATATAAGGCTTGGTTTTTTAATCTGCCCAACGCAACAAGTAATACTAACCTGTTCTAGGGGTTGTTGAGCTATAACTTAGGTGGTTGAGTGGCTTGCTTTTATTAACCAGCCCAGAAACAATGGGTGGAAGCCATAGACAGCCTCATGTGTCCCGAGGCCCAGAGAGGCAACCTACAAGACGCTGCAGTTGATTTCTTCACTGGGAAATTCAGTCTCGTGGTAGTCGGTGGGCTGTTTGAAGTCTGGCAAAAAGAGTTCACATTAAAGAGTGGGATACATGGAAGGATTTCAGGTCAGAGTTTTCTTGTAAGTCAGGTTCATTTTCAGTGTGTGTCTTTTTAGACCTGTGCTTTTTTTCTAAAATATGTATACCTGTAAATGGACTGACATTTATGTATGTATATGCATTTTTAAAAAAATACTTTATTTGGTTATTTTTAGAGGGGAAGGGAGGAAGAAAGAGAGGGAGAGAAATATCATTGTGTGGTTGCCTCTCTCACATTCTCCACTGGGGACCTGACCCACAACCCAGGCATGTGTCCTGACTGGGAATCGAACCAGCGACCATTTGGTTCACAGGCCGGCACTCAGTCCACTGAGCCACACCAACCTGTGCAGGCATTTTTTTAAAGAATGGGTTATTTTTCATATGACAGTTTATCTTTAAATAAAGCTATCCCCATATTAACAATTTGGGCTTACTTCTGGCCTTTAGTAATATTTTACCCAAAGGATATGATGACTTTGATACCCAAAGGGTATGATGCCTTGTATTTGACAAGATGCGCTCACATAAATGATTTTCTCTGATCTTCATTGTATACCTGTGAGGTAGATTGTTACCTGATTTATAGAAGTTAAGGACATGCTTAAGGTTGCACATTGACAGAACTTAGAACTAGAGCATGGTTGACTCCAAATAGACCCCTTGCTGCCTGACTACATCTCTGCTCCCTTCCTCGGTTACATTTTTCTGCTGTTTGGGACATTCATGCAGGGCTTTCTTACAGAAGAAGCTATTGAGTCTGAGAAACACCTCAGGGTAGTATTAAATGTGGGGTCTCTGTAGCTCGGTCTCGTTGTTACTTAATTGTTTACAAATAATTGTGTTTCTTTCATTCACCAAATATTTATTGAGTGCTTATTATGTGTCAGGTGCTGTTCTAAGTTTAAAAAAGGACACATTGGTGTTTTAAAGGAGCTTGCGTTCCAATGTGGTGAGATGGGCTAAACATAATTGTATAATAAGAGCTACAACAAGAACTAAAGTGGGGAGAGTGATTGGAAAAGTCCTATTTTGGGTAAGGTGGTTAGGGAAAGCATCTTTGTGAGTTTCATTTGAGCAGACACTCAGTAGGACTGAGGCCACATTTTGTGGCTCTTTAGAAGGAGTGATATAGGTCAAGGAAGAGCGCGTTCTAAGTGCTGAAGTGGGAGTGCTTAGCTTGTTCACGAGGAAAATTTTCTGAATGAGTAAATATCAGGAAAAGTCAAGATGGGCCTTGAAAGATATAAAGGAAGAGAAACAAAAGGTACATTCTAGGTGTGACTAATAGCATGAGTACAAGGACAACTGCAAGCACCAGACCGTTTAGTATGATTACAAGGAGGAAATCAGAAACTTCTAGAACTTTAGATGAGACATTAGCATTTTGTTCAGACCTCTTATTTCACAGGTGAGGAAACTGAGGCACGAAGATGGCTCAGGACTAGAACCCGGATTTCCTGACTCTATGACTATTGCTCTCACTCTTCCTGTCATACCACACCCTGCTTCCTACTAATTGGGGCCCATGCTAAATACAGGAATTTGACATCACTCTGCAGGTAGTGACAAATCCCTAAAAGAAGTAGTGTAGGGAAGAGACTTTGGGGCCAGAAGGCAGCAGGCCAGGAATCTTTAATTCTCCTTCTGACCATCTGACTTTGTACAAAACCCTTCTACTCTCCAGCCTTGTTTGTCTCATAAGCTGAGTAGGTCGGATCAACCAAATGGGCTGGGTCTCTAGGTAGGGCCCTTTGCAGGGCTGAGACAGAGTTTCTGAGAAGTAGAAGGAATGTCAGTGTGAAGACAAGGCTCTCATTCTGACAGCCGGCTCAAGCCCAGCTGCTTCCTGACTGCTGATAACCGGGGCTAATAAACCATTCTCATCTGTTGTGCTCCAGGCTGTCCTAACCCAGGTCTGTTTGCATGGAAGCTCTTTTTGTGTCAAATGAAAAGATCTGCAAGATAAATTATTAATAAAACAGCACAGTGTAAAACAGTGTGTATGATATGCTACCTTTTGAATAAAACAAGAAAACAGTAAGAATATACATACACATACATTTTATTCACTATTTAAGTAAAGAAACTGGAAAAATATACTTGAAACTAATAAAGTAACCATCAGGTTATGTGTATGTGTGTGTATGAGAGAGAGACAGAGAGAGAAATACAAGGTGGGTGTGGAGGAATATAAAAGTTTCCTCTACCCTGCAGGGTTCTTACGGCTGGTCTAATAATTAAATCTATGTGAGACAGATTAACAAGAGAAAAATGACTGAATTTAATTACATGTGTACGTATGGGAACCACATACACACGGGAGGTTCAGGGACAGAAAGTGAAAATGAAGTATGTATGACATTCTGATGAAAGGACTCAGAACGGCACTTTGGGGCTTCGGAGGAAAGTCATGCAGATTGATAAGAACACACGTGTAGTAATTAGTAGTGGGCCCTACCATATAGATAGGTCAAAAGGTTATCTCTCTTAATCTCTTATTGCGGGCAAAGCCCTTAATTTAAATTTTTACCGGTGGTTAAGGGAGGGGGGTGGAAGTTTCTCTTCAGCCTGCAGGGTGTCTGTTGCCTTTAATACAAAATAAACTGTGTACCACAGAGGCACATCTTTGTGTGACTTGTTCTGAACCCCTACATAGGAACAGGAAGGAGTGGGAGACTCATCTTTTTATATTTTTTGGTTGTATAACCGTGTAAATGTATTTTAAATTATATTTTATAAAAGTAACAGTAAAAATTTTTAATTAAATTTTTTTTATAAATAATGGCTATACAGTAATGAATCCTAAATTTTTAAATAACTGGGAGAAGTGAGACAAATTAACTTATTCTCATTATCCAGATTTGCATACTCTGCACCTAGGATGCAAATTGAAGCAAAATCAAATCCAAATTATTTTCCCCTAAACCCCAATGTTAACCTTAGTGGGCCCAGGAGGGAAAGCTTCCCCTGTTGGGACAGGAATCCAATCAGAGGGCCCTGAAAGGTCAGCTCCCAGGGAGGCAGGACTTACACAAAGCAGTAATGGAGCCAGCACAGCCTTTAACAAGATGGCCAAGGAAGAAAAAACTAAATTACCATAAAAATTGAAAGAGAAGGTCCAGTTGAACAGTGCATCCCAGGAAGCACATCATACTGTGCAAGTCATTGGCAAAGCACTCTGAGAAACCAAACTAATGTGTGTGTGTGTGTGTCTGATTTTTAAAAAAACTTTATTCAAAATTCTCAAAGTCCTTGGTTTACCAGAAACCAAGGAACCAGTATTTCAGCATTTAGTTTTTTAAAACATGTTTTTTAACTTTAAAAGATTTTCCTTAAAAAACAAAAAACTTATATCATGCAAAAGCCAGCTTACTGTTAAAAGATTTATAGTTAACTGGATAAAGGCGGGGCAGCCATTGTTTGACTAACGACTCCCAGAGTGTCAGTTAGGACAGATTGTGTTTAAACTTGTTAGTTGCTGCTTCCAAAGGGAATAATGGGGGGAAGGGGGAAGGGTTTTCAGGAACACGTGGACAAAATCAACGTGGGGTGCTTAGGGGAAGGAGGTGGGGATGGCTGGAGCCAGGGTGGGTAGTGTTGGGGGGTAAATGCGGACAACTGTAAATGAACGACAATAAAATAATTTATTTAACAAAAGAGAAAAGAAAAGGGAATGTCTGCAGTACAAAGCCAGTGATTCAGAGTCCCAGGAATTGGAGCCTGGCCTCCTGACAGCACACCCTGCTAGGTGTTCTCATGTAGGGATGGAAGAACAGACCCCTTGCTGTAGATCTTACAAGGCCAGTACTATAGGCACTGGTACATTATATAATGTCTTCATTATATCGCTGGTTCAATTACATGGCTCAGATGAGTTTTACAGGAAAACTTGCTGCACACATCATCTAGCTAAAGGTGTCTCTTAATAAGCATTGCTGACTAAATAAGAAGAATTTTTAGGCTGTTGTTTTAGCCTCTCCAGAGTTGTTCATCTTTTCTGGGTCATTCCTTGGACCATAAAGACTGATTCTCAAACCCTGAACTATTCTTTCCACATGGAGACAGATCCCTTCTACTTTCTGGATCTTGGTATTTCCATACATAAAACAAGAAGGTTGTTGGATTCATTATTGCCCTGTTATGAACGAGTAGATTTTGCTCTCTGTCTGTATATTGTGTTATTGACAAAGTAATGTTTTTAGCTATTCTTACTTTGAGGATATTCCTTTTTCAAATAAAGTGACTTGTTGATAAGCTGGCATGTGTGGTTTTGCTGTGAGACATAGGTTTTCCATAGGCGGCGGAGCCTAGTTCACAGAGGTAGTGAAGATACCGGAGTTCCAACTCCTTGTCTGACTAAGAAGCAGAAAGTAGAGAAGTTGTGGCAAGTAGTTACAGCAGAGCAGAGAGCAGAGTTGGTGACCTAGGACTACCTTCCCAACGTAGGGAGGGAGCCGGCAGATCATTTGCACCACTGATGTTACCTTCTGTCTTAGCATGTTTCTTAGCAGTTTACTTTTTACCATATGGATTGAGTTTCCTTCAACATAGTTTTTTTGGCAAAAGAATTTTCAAAATAGAATTGCATCATTCATCACCATTTTCTTTACCATGAAGTCCAAAGATTAAGTGGTTTATTTTTAGAGTTTATACTAAGTCAGGAGGTATCAAAACAAATAAGATGTCTCAGTCATGATTGGAAATTTATTTCACATATCAAGTAAGTTGGCTACTTTGTGCTTATTTAATTTTCCTGGTAGTGAGAATGGTTGCGTCTTATACTAAAGTGCACTTTGAAATTATTTCTTTAAATCAGGGGTGGTGAATCAGTGCTGTCATCCTATGCTTCTTGTACATGTAGCACCACATAGTCACAGCACTTTTTACTCAACATAGTCTTACATAGACATAGCCTTAGATGCTTTACCAAGACAGTGGTCCAGACACCCAGAATCAGTTGATCAGTTTACATATAACTGCCATCACTTATCAGGGATAAGACAAATCTTATTGTATCCCTGACTAGATTTTATTGATTGTGTTATTGATTATATAGTGTTAGTGTCTAACTAATATTACTTAAATATTCCCTTTCTTTATTAATTTCTGTAACTGAAGCAAGTAAAGAATACTTTCTCATTAAATTTTCTCCAAATATTTTTATTTAAATAGAAGTCACATTCAAACCAAATGCCTAGTTTTAGGAAGTTCATTCAACCCATTTGTCTGATGGTCATGCCACATTCTTTTCATGCCTGTGGTGCATATTGGTTTGTGGTGCATATTACACCCATCGGCACCTAGAACGAGAGACTGGGTCCAAAACAGAAGGGAATCTAAGAGGCATCTTTGTATATTCAGACTGTAATCACAGCCAGGACTCAGGCAGCATTGAAGACTGTAGGCCATGTGGCAAAGAGCCCATCCAGTTTTACACACAGAATGAACAAGCAGGTCATTTTCTTTAGTCTTCTCTAGAGACAGGAGTTCTGTTTTAAAATTTTGTCCCTGATTAACAGTGTACGTATTCACTGTGACATTCGTCTTAGGGAGAAGAAAAATTTGCTTGCAAATCTACCACTGAAAGATAGAGTGGTGTAAGTTTAAGTCAATAATATTCTCTTCTGTTGGTAAATTTTGTATACATTCAAAGTGTCTACATTTCATTCTCATAAGAGGCAGATGGAGCAGACTGTTTTCTATTTTTGTAATATAGATAGAGGCTTAGAGCAGTTATAATGATTTTATGATGGCCTCACAGAAAATTAATGGCAGAGAGAATTAAAACTCCCACTTTTTGACTCAGTGAGACAATAACCTAACTGGAGCCATTTAGGAGGAAGCACATCAGAACATGTCGCCTTGCTTTTGGTTTTCCCTGATGTGGACACCGGCCCACAGTGTCCTCGAAGTTATGGATGAGATACGAGACAAATTCACACGGACTACTGAGTCCTGTGGAGGAAAAGGGACAGTGCAGCTTCCCTCTCAAGGGGAGAGCAAGCCTTGGAGCACCTCGGACACTCTCTCAAGAAGAGAGTGCCCTGACCCTTGCCTTGACAGGCTTTTTTGGGATTCAGTTTGCACAGGAATACAGGGTGCATTTGTAAAGCTCATCAATCATTATCTGGCAGAAATGATTAAACAATAGATAACATTCAAGAGGGCCTATTTTGAGTCAGGGTCAGATAGCTAAAGGGCCATAAAACTTTGGGGAACAAACTCATTTCCTGCTTGGACCTTATCATTTAAATTGAGGGTATTAGCAAAGTAGGCTTCACAGAATTTTACATATTCTTTCTTAGACCTGATCGCTTAGGGGACCCACCTTTTGCAGCACAGGGCCACACCCACCTCCGGCATCGTTTTAGGCTTAAGGCATTGTTTCAGGCTTAAGTCAGGCAGGGGAACTAAGGCAGCCAAGAAATTAGGAGACCTCTTGCAGACAGAATGAGGACTTAGGCTATGTCAAAGCCAAGGGGCAAGGATCCATCACCCTCTATAGCCCCCCAAGTCCTTCCCTGAGGGCCTCCACGTGATTGTGCCTGTCTTAGGTCATCCCTCCCTTGAGGAATCTTACCTGTCATTGGCTAACTGATCATGCACTGGGGGCCAGGCAGGGTGAAGTAAAAGGAGCAGAAGTTTCACTCCTGCCAGGGAGATAAGCTTTGTCTCCTTAGTGGCTTATGGTCCCAAGGTCGCTCACTCAGCCTTAGCCATGGGGGGATTACAGCTCCTGAAACCAGGCAGGGCAGTTCTCAGTATTTCCCCAGTAGTACAGACAGAAAGATGATAGGTATGAGGCTGTACAGGCACTTATTAGCTGGATAATTTGGGGACAGTTACTTAAGGTTTCTGAGCCTAGGACATAATAGGCACTAAATACACAATGGTTTTTAACTTTTTTTTAATTAAAAAATATTTTTAGATTTTGTTTATTATTTTGAGAGAGAGGAAGGGAGGGAGAGAGAGAGGGAGAGAAACATCATTGTATGGTCGTCTCTCATGCACCTTCTACAGGGGATCTGGTCCACAACCCAAGTATGTGCCCTGACTGGGAATTGAACCAGTGCCCCTCTGGTTTGGAGGCTGGCACTCAACCACTGAGCCACGCCAGCCAGAGCTACCTTTTTCTTTAAATACTATTTTAATGTAGGGAGAGTGGACACCATTTTACTGTTAGCATCACATTTATCCTATAGCTATACTTTCAAATGGTTACCGCCTGTTCTGTGGCAGCCACAGATCCAATTTTGTGGCAAAGTGGAGGAATGCAATAGGCTGCTTATGCCCTAGAGGGAGTAGCCTTCTCCAGAGGTGGGCTGAGTATTTAGGAAAGGAAAAAAATCCCATGAGAATTATTTTTATATTACTGAATTTTATGTAAACGGAATCATGTTCATGAGATTGATTTTAATATTATATAGGTATAGTTATTTTACTCCAAAGGGGACTGTGCAGTATATATTTGGGGTATTTTTCTGAATACAATGTAATGCCCAATGTAGAGAACCTTGGACTTGGAGCATATAGACTCAGGTTCACCATGTAGTAGTTATATTACCTAAAGTAAGTCACTCATTTTCTTCTGGGGATAATAAGGTTTGGCCTTTTTACCCCACAGGGTTGTCATGAGAATCAGATGACATGATGTATGCAGAAGAACTTTGTAAACTATAAAGCTCTCCATAAATATTGTAAAGGCAGTACGTTTTTATTGCCACAGTTATTCCTTTATTATCAGCAAATCTGACTAAATCATCTTTAGCATAGTGCTTCAGGGCCTACCATGGTACCTGGCACATGGTTAGAACTTAGTAGATGTCAAATTATTCATTTAGATTAGAGGAGATGTTTAGACCTAAAGGAGGGAAGGAGCTCAGAGGTACAGAAAGGTTTACTGGAGGTCTTTGCCAGATAACTTATCACCTACCACTCCTAGGTCTCTGATAAAAAAATAAAAGTAATGTTTATATATAATAACTGACATTAGTTATTCAACTAGACTGCCTTCATGTGAGGCTTTGTATTCCTATTGTTTTTAATTTTGATAACAACTCTGCAAGATGGGCCTTATTCTTTTTTGTAGGTATACAGAAACTGAACTACAGAGAGTCATCCTGGTCCAACACACCAGCTTATGTTTTTACTGACTTGGGGGTAAAAGAGGAGCTTATCCGGAAGAGGAGGATAATTTAGAGTTGAGGGAAGTTATTAGGCCTGAGATTTCCTTTATGTGATTCATCTTGGGTGTATATATGTGATTCATCTTGGGTGTAATGAGGTCTCTGCTTATCACACTGATCTAACACGTTAGAACTGGTAGAAGTCTTAATATACACCCAACTTAACCCCCCTCCCAGAAGCTAAGTGCCATAATGATGCAGTACCCGCAAGACACTCGGTTCCTGAAGCCCATGTGCTGTCTTTCTAGCTACAGTTACTTTTCCTGCAGGGTACTGGTAGCCCTCTCAAAGATACTTCCAGTGCCCACTTGATGGTTTGAAGGATTATTCCTTTTCAAAGGAAAAAACTTAAATTAAACTCAGTGCAAAAACTAATGAGTCATATGCCAGTAAAATGACATTTTATCATTTATAAGAAAACTTCGAATCATATAGGTTTAAATTAAACTTAAAATCTATTTACCAGGATGTACAAGTAGGTATATAAGTATATTAAAAAGCAAAGTTCAGTTCATCTGCTAGTAGAGTATGATGCTTTACCACAGCTCAAAGACTTGATGTTATTAATTTGTCAGTTCTCCCCAGACCCATCTATAGATTCAACACAGCCCCAATCCCATAGCAGAATTTTTTTGTAGAAATTGTTAAGATCATTTTAAAATTTATGTAGAATTGCAAAGAATTTAGATTAGTCAAATCATTTTTGGAAAAGAAAAATGTTGAAGGATTTATTCTACTTGATTTCAAGACTTCTTAAAAAGCTAAAGTAATCAAGACAGTGTGATGTTGGATTATGTGTAGATCAGTGGGACAAATATACAAATATACAAAATTAATTTGAAAAATATTGAGTTGCATTGTGATCCCCATTCCCCCCAATTCATATGCTGAAGTCCTACCTCCAGTACCTCAGAATGTGATCTTATTTGGAAATAGGGTCATTGCAGATATAATTAGTTTAGATGAAATCATGCTGGAGTAGAATGGACCCCTAATCCAGTGTTTCTGGTGTACTTACCAAAGGGCAAATGTGGATGGATACAGACAGTCACATAGGGAGAATGCCGTGTGAACATGAAGGCCGGCATCAGAATGATGCCTCTAGAAGCTAAGCAACACCAAAGATTGCCAACAAATCACCAAAAGCAGGTAGAGAGGAATGGAACAGATTCTCTCCCAGCTCTCAGAAGGAAGCAACCTGCTGATACCTTGATCTGGGACTTCCAGCATCTAGAATTGTAAGACAGTACATTTCTCGTTTCGGTCACTCAGTTTGTGGTGCTTCGTTACAGCGCCCTAGCCAATTAATAGAAAAAGGATCAGAGACCTAAACATAGAGCTAAAGTTATAAAACTAGAAGAGTACATAGGAAAACAACTTTGGGACTTTGGGTTAGACCAGGTTTCACAGAAAAGTCATGAAAAGCAAGAATTATAAAAGACAAAATTGCTGTCAGACTACAATCAGAATTAACTTTTTTCTAAAAGAAACTGAAGAAAATGAAAAGGCAACTCTGCACTGGGAGATAATATTTTCTCTTATTTTCAACTTCAGTTATTTGAAGTGTGACAAAATCTCATTAACACAAGAGTTCAGTATTATAAGATTAATTTTTAAAAAAAATTTTATTTAGTTATTTTTCAAGTAGTTTTTTGTCTGTTTCTCCCATCCCAGCCCCCCCACCCCATGCTCCCCACCTCCCTGCCATTTCCACCCCCCCCAGTCCTAGTTCCTGTGTCCTTCATATTTGTTCCTCCAAATCCCTCCCCTTTTTCCCCCTTAAATTGCCTTCTCTCTCCCCTCTGGTTACTGTCCCCTTGTTCTCTATTTCAGTGTCTTGGTTTTTATTCTGCTTGCTTGTTTGTTTTGTTGTTTAGCTTCCTGTTAAAGGTGAGATCATATGGTATTTTAAAGGAAAAAGATTAGTTTGGTGTTTTAAAAATAACAAAAATGGAAGCATGATAGAGGGTACTCAAAATCTGAAAGTCTGCAATAAAAAATCTTAAAATCTAATTTTTTTTGCAAATAAAACATCAAATTTTTACTTTTAATATAAAAACTGACATTTTAAGACTTTACATATAACACTTTAAAATGTTCAACTGTTGCCCTGTCCAGGTGGCTCAGTCAGTTGGAGCATTGTCCCCATGCACCAGTAGGTTGCAGGTTCCATCCCCGATTAGGGTTCCATCTCTTGTTGGGGTGCATATAGGAGGCAGCCAATCAGTGTTTCTCTCTTTCCCTTCCTCTCTCTACAAAAATCAATAAAAATATCCTTGGGTGAGGATTTTTTAAAAAGTTCCACTGTTCATAAGTGACCAAA
Source organism: Artibeus jamaicensis (assembly GCF_021234435.1). Lineage (NCBI taxonomy): Eukaryota > Metazoa > Chordata > Mammalia > Chiroptera > Phyllostomidae > Artibeus > Artibeus jamaicensis. The sequence continues at coordinate 15,620,216 of NW_026522025.1, read as the reverse complement.
GGAATACTAAAGCATCTATTTTGTGAAAATGTACTTTGAATATGAGCAACTGTATTTGGTTTTAAATAAGCTACAATTTTATGACATACTAACACTCTTTATAAAAAAGTTGGTTCCTAAATCTCATCCAAAATATCTCCACCATGTAGTTTGATATTAGGTCAATTAAACATTGTAAAACCTGAGTATTTATATAATGATAACTTATCAAAGTATGAAACTTCACATTGCATTTCTGAAAGTTTGAGTTTTGTTTACCATTATGAAAAAATCAAAGGGAGGGGCATAAAGATTTAAATCACAAGATCATGAAATGAGTAATATATAAGCCTATAAAATAAGCAGAAAAGTACAGCAATTAGGTTGGTGTTTGTATATTATGTATGTCCTGTGGTATTTAGGCACAAGAAGTTAAGGGTTAAATTGACATTTTTGGTTCTTTAGACCCAATGAATTTAAAATATAGCTCATATTTTCCCAAATATATTAACAGTCTACCTTAACTAGATTCCTTTTATAAATTCTATAGTTCAAGCACTATAAAGTCTACAAAAAAATCATCTCCAAAAGCAGATGAAATTATTTTGATTATTTCATTAGATGTTACTATATGAAAATATGGAATGCTTCATGAATTTGCATGTCATACTTGTGCAAGGGCCATGCTAATCTTCTCTGTATCATTCAAATTTTAGTATAAGTACTGCCAAAGTGAGCACAATATTTTCATAAATATATATATGATTAAGGACTTGTATCCAGAATATATTTTTTAAAACCTCTTACAACTCAGTAATAAGACAAATAAATTGAATAAAATTTGGAAAAGATTTGCACAGACACTTCGAAGAATCAGTAATGGTGGCAGATAAGCATATTAAAAGATGCTCAACCTCATTATTCTTTAGGGAAATGCAAATTAAAATTACAGTGAGATACCATTTACTTGCTAGAGTTGTCTCAAACAATTGCAAGTGTTGATGAGAATGCAGAACAGTGGGAACTCTCATGCATACAGTACTGATGGGAATATAAAATGGCATAGCTACTTTGCAAACCAGTTTGGCAGTTCCTTATAAAGTAAAAGATATATTTATTGAAAGAACCAGCCCATCTCATTTCTAGGCATGTACCCATGAAAAATAACATGTCCACAGAAACTTGTATTGAAAGATTCATTACAACTTTATTCAAAACAAGTAGTCATGGAAACAACCAAAAAAAAATGTCCACTGACTAGATAAAAATATTGTGGTATAGCCATAAGATGGAATACTAATCAGGAATAAAAATGAATGAATTACTGATACACATAAAGCATGAATAAATTTCTTAAGCATTATGTTATATGAAAGAAGCTGGCATAAAAGAGTATATACTGTATAATCCCATTTACATGAAATTGTTGAACAGCAAAACTGGTAGCATAAAGTAGATCTGAGGTTGCCAGAGGCCATAAAAGGGGGTAGGGGATTGACCTTAAAGGGGCAGGAGGGAACTTTTTCCAGCCTTACTGAAATGTAATTGATACATGTAAGTTTAAGGTGTGCAACATATTGATTTGATACACTTATGTATTGCAAAATGATTACCATAAGTAGCAGTAATTAATGCTTCCATCACCTCACATAAATTGCCTTTTTTTTTTGATGAGAACATTTAAGATCTCTTAGCAGTTTTCAAGTATACAATACAGTATTGTTAACTGTAATACCATGCTGTACATTAGATCCTCAGAACTTTTTTATCCTATTGCTGGAAGTTGTACCCTTTGACCAGCATCTGCCCTGGCAGTTCTACTTCTGTTTCTGTGAGATCGTAGAGTGTTTGTCTATCTCTGTCTGACTTACCTCACCTTGCAAAATGCCTCACGTTCCATTCTTGTGATTGCAAATGGCAGGATTTCCCTTTTTCTCATGGTTAAGTAATATTCCAGTGTGTGTGTGTGTGTGTGTGTGTGTGTGTGTGTGTGTGTGTGTGTGTGACAGCTTCTGTATCCATTCATCTATAGATGGGCATTCAGGTTCTTTCCGTGTATTGGCTGTTGTCAAAAATGCTGCAGTGAACATGGAAGTGCAGGCATCCCCTGAGATCCTGATTTCATTTCCTTAGATGAATACCCAGAAGTGGGATTGCTGGATCGTATGGCAGCTTTAATTTTAATTTTTTGAGGAACCTCCATGCTGTTTTCCATTGAGGCTGCACCAATTTACATTCCTACCAGCAGTGCACAAGGTCCCCCTTTTCTCCACCCTCGCCAGCCCTTGTTGTGTCTTTTTGATAACAGCCATTCTGACAGGTGTGAGGTGGTATCTCATGCTTTTGATTTGCATTTCCCTAGTGAGTAGTGATGTTGAGTACCTTTTCATCTACCTGTCTTCTTTAGAAAGATGTCTATTTAATTCCTCTGTCCATTTTTTAAATTGAGTTATTTAATTCTTTGCTGTTGAGTTTTAGCATTTTGAATGCTAACCCCGTTAAAGGTTTTGAATATTAACCCCGTATCAGATATGTGGTTTGTCAGTATTTTTTCCCATTCAGTAAGTTGCCTTCTCATTTTGTTGACAGCTGCCTTTGCTGTGCAGCAGCTACTTAGTTGGGTGCATCTCTTCTTACTTACTTTTGCTTCTGTTGTTTTGATGTCATATTTGGAAGATAGTTATCAAGACCAGTGTCAGGGACCTTTTCCCCCCATGTTTTCCTCCTAGGGGTTCTATGTTGTGGGACTGAAATATTTTTATCATGATCATGATGGAGTTTGCATGGCTATATACATTTATTAAGAGTCATTGAATTATACACTTAAAATCGGTGAATTTTATTTTTGATATATAATGCTTCAACAAAGAAAAAAAAACATAAACAAGCTGAACGTCTGCTGTCTGTCAAGTGCTGTGTTAGGAACATGGTTAGATAAGTGTGATGTGGGTCCTGTCCCCACACAGCTCACAGTCCGGAGAGCTGGTGTAGACAGACACAGTTCAGAGGGAGAAGGGCCCTGCAGAGCACATCTGCTGAGAAACAAAGGAAGGAGTTCTTGATTAAGGAAAGTCCCACAGCGGGGGTGCTTGACCTTTACTGTGATGGGTGAACAGAGCCAGGTAAGTGTTGAGGGGAAGCCCATTCCAGGCAAAGGCATGTGAGTGTGAAACTGCACGTTATGTTTTATAAACCACAAGGAGCCCGGTACTGGCGGAACCCTAGACCAGTGAGATTTATGTTGAAGTGGCAGAAGTTGAAGCAGGACAGGGTGGCAGAGAGGTAAAAGATGAAGTGTTTCTCAGATTTGCTTATCAAATTCATATTGAGAAGGTACGTCCTTCAGAGAGAAACCCTGCCTCTTGGATGAGAGGTGAGATGATCAGAGCACCTACTCACGTCTCTGTGTTCCATTGCTTTGGCCTTAAAACAACAACAAAACCTTGCTTTCACAATCAGTTATTCTAAAACAGTAATTCTCCCAGGATAGACTTCAGCTGAATTTGTGTAATTAAGGCTGTGTTTGAGTTTTCACATGCTACAAGGAGGAAATATGTTTTAATGTATGAGGAAGCCTTTAATACTAGCCATCTGGGAGAACTGCTGAGATTTGCCCGATGTGGCCTGTACCTTCAAGCAGATACCAGTTTCTTTGTACCAACAGAGAGAACAAAATCTCCCTCACATTACATTGTGGAAAGGAGAAAACCTTCTGAAACTGCTCACTGGTTCCACTTCATCTATATGAAATTCCTAAACATCATTCTCTGTTCTTGGAGGGGTGCGGGGAAGTGTGTGTGTGTGTGTGTGTGTGTGTGTGTGTGTGTGTGTGTGTGTGTGTGGTGGGAGCAAGCACACAGGATTTTGTTTTCTAATTTAAGTTTTATTTTTAGAGAGAGGGGATGGGAGGGAGAAAGAGAGGGAGAGATATATCAATGTGAGAGAGAAACATTGATTGGTTATGTCTTGTGCTCACCCTGACCAGTGTAACTAAACATGCAACCTTGTCAAGGTGTGTGCCTTGACTGGGAATCAAACTGGCAACCTTTTGTGTTGTGGGACGACATCCAACCAACTGAACCACACAGGATTTTGATTAATAAATAGGACTGCTAATTTTGCTGTAAAATCGAATGCTTTGTCATTGCAGGCAATGGATTTTGAAGGCTGGGCCGACACACTCTTTCTTCTGCAGTTCACCCTCTCCTGTGTGATGGGGTAAGCCTTTGCTGCCTTGTTGCAGATAGCTTTCCTAGACAAATGTGTTCTGAGCTCCTTTGGCTTCATTCCTCAGTATCCTGTTTTGCCTCTTGAGTGTATCAGTTTAGGATAATTAAGCCTTCAGATTCAGGTTGTTTCACATCCCTTGGGAATGTGCCCTCAGGGCAACTAATATGATCTCAAAGTCATGCTTAGAAGGATGGAGAAAAACTAGTATTTACCCAATAATGTAGTATGTGAGAAGCACTGTTATATTTCAACATTATTTTTCACCATATAGTTGATAAATATATCAACTATATATTTTACTTTATTTCTACGTTGACCATTTGGGAGATAATCTTTGTTCCTTTATGAAAAAGCAGGCATAGAAGTAGATTGTCTAAGTTTGCACAATTAGTAGATGGCAGTGGCAGCTCTTAAATTTTGGACTGTTTGACTCCTTGCTAGCAGACTGTCTTCCTCTTAGAAGAGTGTACACAGAAGGCTGGAGGTGCAGATGTGCCTCTTCTCTCCACCTTCACATTTCCCTGACACATTGTTTCCTCCACCAGCCAAGTTCAGTTGACATTTGCGACTGTGCGTGGCCCAGGCTAGGTACATAGTGAGCTCAAAATAAAGTTGACGTGGTGCCTTAGTAGTGAGTACTTGATACTCAGAACTCTCATTGTAGATCTGAGAGTTCCGACTGCTACCACTTAGTTGTTAAGTGAACTTACATCCCCTCTTCTCTGTATCATTCCAGTTTTAGTCAGTGTGCTGCTGGGACAAGCATGCTGTATCTCCTCTTAAAGTAGTTCTGATTTGGGTCTCTTCCATCCCTAAGAATCTCTCTTGCCTTTACCCTGGTCCACAGGTCATGTTGCCCTAGTGGGAGGTGCGCGTCTCAGCCAGCGTCTGTGAGCTCCAAGCTTCCTATCTAGTTTAAGTGAACTAGAAGGAATTTGATCTAAATAAAGTGCTCGTGATTACGAATGAGTTCAAGGTTTTGGTTAAGGAGGCTGGGAAAAACACCTGGTCAGTAAATGGACATGTGTTTCCTTTTCATGAAGTTTTTAACAATCTTAAGAGGGGCGGACAAGCAGCAGTGAAGTAGGAAAGCTCTCAGTCAGGGCTGGAGTGCACTAGGCTAGCCAGCACTGATTGGTTTTCTTGGCTAGTGATTATTATAACGTAAGCAAGTGGATCTTACTTATAAGGTACCTCTTCTTCATTCCAGGTTTATCTTGATGTACGCCACAGTACTTTGCACTCAGTATAATTCTGCTCTTACTACTACAATAGTTGGCTGTATTAAGGTAAGTTGAAAAAAATACTGTTATTTTTGGGTAACTGCATTATTTGAAAAATTATTCTTCTAAAATAAGTCTGACTATGGCCTTAAGCTCCATAATCCTTATTTTCTAACTTTTTTTTTTTTGACTGTTTGACAAATTATGGTGATGGTCTCTGAAATAATCTTTAAGAACTCAGGGAGGGATAATCTCTACTTTCAGGCAGTTTAGCTCTGAGGAGTGTGAGAAAAGGGGAGTGTGTTACCTTAGAGTAGAGGATATAGAACTTGGCCTATTTCTGACAGGGCAGATGACGAGCCCAGCAGGGAGCTGCCTGTCTTTAACCCCTAATGAGATCGGGTCTGTTCTCTGACTCACTGAGTTCTGGCTGTTCCGTAGGGAACGGATGCCTGCCAGAAGGTAATCAAGGTAGTTTTCCTGTGCGTGAGCCAAACCTTGAATGGCCCACTTTTAAAAGCTGTGTCTGACATTTCCAGTGATGTCAGTTCTTCCTGATCTGTTTTGAGGGAGGTTCATTTGTCTTCCTCCAGAAGAGCGAAGTGGAGTTGAATATTGAGCTGAAGTTAGTGGCTTGAAGCCTGAGGTCTCTTTCATCTGACTTTGTAATTCTAGTGCTTTAAGATCCATTAGCACGGTAGGCTTGCTTTCTAAACCAGGTAAAACAGAGAGAGGTGGAGCCTAGATCACTTGGGGAGAAGAGTACAGTTGCCTTTAGGACTGTCTTTATGATGCCTCTTGTCAAAAAGTGAGGGAAGTGGTTGCTGAGGTAAAGTTTTCACTGCTCTGCTGTGTGTCTCTTTGCAACCCCAATGGAGTGGTGTCTGCATGACCTCATTTTAGAAACTGGATTTGGGTAAAAATTTCAGAAGTTGTGTGACTTCTGAAATTGTTTGGTCTGTCACACTCCAATGGAATTGGAGTGTTTGGTGTGAATAGAACTGTAAATTAAGCTGTAACAGTCAGTTGTGCAAATTCCCTGAAATCTAGAGACAGTTAATGTTCAGCGGTCTAGCTGGCTGACATGATTTTAGCACCCCAAATTAGCTCTCAGCCGTCTCTCAGTGTTGTAAAGTAAGGGCTTTAAATGCAGAATGGGTGGCTTGCATCTTCAGAATAAGAACAAGAACAGTATTGTTGGTACCATGTTTTTAGCCAAGAAGAAACATATTAAACATAGAAGGCCTATGTTTAATTTTGATAACTAAACCTGTTGGCTTTGAATTTTTTAGTGCATGGGGTACAAATACAATCATGCTTTCATTAACATAAAGTTTAGTACTTTTCTTTTGATATTCCTTTCTCTGCACAGTCTAAAGGAATTAGTTTTACTTCCAAACTAGAGGGGCAAAATCGGACTGTCTGATTAGTTTACAGTTGCTGTCTCTGCTCACTGCCATGTGGTGTTGCTGTTGAAGGGTATTCTACCTCCTGACAGATGCGAGTGCACTGGTGCCCTTGCTCTTTCAGAGTCTCACATGTGCCATGGAGCTCCTTCCGTTAGCCTCTCAGTTCATACCCTTTTACAGCTAAAAGCTGTTCTGTGCTTGAGGATCCTAACCCTATAAACCAGGGTGTCAAAGTCATTTTCACTGGGGGCCAGATCAACCTTGTGGTTGCCTTCAAAGGTCCGAAAGTAATTTCAACTCCTTAACTGTTAAGGAGTAGTTACATTTATACAGTCCTAAAATTATTTTGGCCCTTGGAAGGCAACCGTGAGGCCAATGTGGCCCCCAGCAAAAATGAGGTTGACACCCCTGGCTTAAACCCTTGGATCAGCATTCCTTGTCCCTTTTAAGCATGGTGGGAAAATTACTTAAAATAACTAGTTAAAAATGGGAATTTCTAGGCTCACCTCAGATATAATTGAATCAGAATCTCTAGAGAAGAGCCTGGAAATTTCCATCTTTAACAAGGTTTCCAAGTGATTTTCAGGTATTACTAAAATCTGGGGATTAGTTTTGAGCTACCAGACCCTTCTGTGCTTCCTGGGTAGTTCTTCCTTGGGGATTGGTGTCTTTTCCTGAAGGCAAATCTTTGTTAGGTTGCCCTAATGGTTACTTTATTTGTCTAACTTCTGATTGGTTTTGTGCAATAAACATTGGGTTTCCTCTCTGAAGTTCCTTGGTCAGTTTATGGGAATTAATGTACCTTCTCCCAGGATCTCTGGATCTCTGTATTTTAAGAGAGGTCCTGTTACACATTTTCCCAAGTTGCCTACTGCTAACATGTTTCATTGTCCCCCCCCCCCCCCATCAAATCATTTAAAAGATCTGCTCAAAGGCAACTTGCTTTCTCTATCCTTAGACTTAGGAGAGGCTGACATAATTTCGAATGCTCAAAGGGCACTCCATTATAAAAATAATTTTGAAGTTTGTTTTTGGCATTTTAAAAGCACTACAGCACTTCACTTTCTGCTTCAGAGGCCTAATTTAGTAGAGCCCAGCTGCTGAAAATGTTCGTGACACCGTTTCTGGCAGTTGTAAAGGCAGAGAGGGAGGCAGTGACTTATGAATACGAAAGAAAGGACGTTAGCAAAGAACTGAATAATAACCTTGGAAAGTTCTATTTCACCTTTGTGGTCTGAGATTAACTAAAGGAGAGCCAGCCACACTGGCAGAAGATGTTTACACCTGGAGGTTGTAACGGGAGTCAGGAGAGGTGATTTTAGGCATGCTACTTTGAGATTACTTCCCATGTTTTTTTTTTTTTTTGAAGATACCAAGGACGGTTCCTCTCAAAACTGCGTTCGTGTTGGGAAACCCTCCCCCCCCACCTCGTTCTCTTTATTCTTTTCAAAAAAGAGGAAAAGAGTTTGCTTGTCAGCAGGCTTTCCTTCTTCACTGGCCCCTCGGAAGTCTACAGTTATCGCAGTGAGAGGAAAAGCTTTCATTTCTAAGGTTGCTAAGCGTGCCCTAGTGTTTTCTATCCTTAGTAACAGCGGTGTTTCTCTATTTGGACTTATACTGTTAGTCTGTAGCACAGGGCAGAGAGCGTTTGATAATCCCGTTAGTATGTTCCAGTATTGGCGAAAGCATTTTGGTTTTGGAGAGATCGACTGGGGAGAGGCTAATGTTTCTCTGTCAGTGTGTTGGCTCCCACTGCACTCATGTCAGGATTGGTGGGTTTTCATTATTGTCTCTTCGGTTCTGCATTTGAAGAATAGGTGTTTGGGTCATGGCGTGGGTGAGTTTATATGAATATTTAAAATCTCAGTTAAATCTATATAACAGTGTATTGCCTTTTTTTTAGAATATATTAATAACTTATATTGGAATGGTCTTTGGTGGAGATTATATTTTCACATGGACGAACTTCATTGGCTTAAATATCAGGTAAGTAAAAATATTTAAATATAACCACTTTGGCAAGTAGGCTGTGGGCATGCAAATAGTATCACAGTTAAGGTTGGGCTATTTAATGGCAGACTTGTTCATTTATTAACCAAACATTTATGGAGTACCTACAGTGTAACATATTTAGATAGTGCTTTTTGAGAAAGGGAGAGAAAATAGCCATTTTTCCATAAAAATATTCACATTTTATGCATAATCACTGGGGACTCTTTTGTGGAAGTTCAACTCCTTTTAAGTAACACTTCAAAGAACATATCTTTACTTAGTATGCTAGGTGGCAGTACACTGTTCTCAAGAAAGTGCAGGGCTAGAGAATACCAGCTCTGTTAAGAATGCTTTGTATGTGTCTGACTTGCGTGGCACAGTAGGAAGGCGAGTGGCTGGGTCTCAGGCTGTGCTTGGAGCTGCAGTTCTGTAGCTTGTCCGCTGTGGACTTCGAGTTCACTGGTTATCTTTTCTGAGCTTCAGATTTTTTATGTGATGGGGATGAAATAGCTGTCTTTTTAGAGTCGTTAGAGTGAAATATCTAAGGGGTATAAAGTATGTAATTCATTACTTGACATCTATACTTAGTAAATATCTATTTCTTTCATTAAAATTTGTGAGGAAGGGCCAGGATATAAGGAGCAAAATGATAAACCAGTTCTATCTTTGGATGTGGCCTGAGTTTCATATATTTCTAAAAATCTGGATTAAAGAATCACTATAGCCCTGGCTGGTGTAGCTCAGTGGATTGAGCGTGGGCCTGTGAACCAAAGGATTGTGGTTCAATTCCCAGTCAGGGCACATGCCTGGGTTGCAGGCCAGTTCCCAGCAGGGGACGCATGAGAGGCAACCATACATTGATATTTCCCTCCCTCTCTCCTTCCCTTTCCCTCTAAAGATAAATAAATAAAATCTAAAAAAAAAAAAAGAATCACTATACAGACCCGAGTCAGAGATGCTTTAATTTTTATTTTTCTCCTTAAAATGAAATACCTGATAGCCAAAATAAACAAAAGCTTCTGTTTGGATCTCTGCAGTTCAAATTTACAATAATCTCATAAGAAAGGGTAGGTGTCTTTTTTAACATTGCAAGCTACTTAAAATAACTTTTTAAGTTCCTGAGTATACTGGTATGTCACAATTTATGTCAGCCTAACATGTATCAAATTTAACATCTTGAAAATTCTTCCAGTGGAGTTTTTGTTTGTGTCATGTAGTGTATTATAGTTCTTGTTAAGCAGTACTATTTTGCTACCAAATGTATTTGATAATAATGTCATAGGTATTCTGTCCCTCTTTGTAATAATTTCTAATTGCTTTCACATTTTGTTGTAATACATTTTACACATATCTCTTTAATCCCTGCTTTATTACAAGGTTGGGGAGAATAAATTATTTATTTAGCTAGGCAGCCAGCATTCAGATTATTGGTAGCATTGGGGTTAGAATCCGTTTGACCTTCTGTTCAAATACTGTTTCCATTACAGTGTGTTTTTCAGCTTTTGTAAAGGAAAATATGTATCGTCTGGGTTTTTTCCATGGCTTTATGGTGTATATTTTTTTGATTTATCTTCCACTGGTTAGTAAGCAGATTTATATGTTTCTTTGCATGTTTCTTTTTTAATATAAAAACCAAATTTAAGGTGGCTACTTACCAGATTTTACTTCGGAAATTATGTCATTCTATCCTTGACTGACTGAACTTTGAAGGAAATCACTAATTGAACTGTATTCTTAAAGAATTCCATGATTAAACCCAGGTACATCTAACCACCATCCTGCCTAGGTTTTTTTGCTGTTTTAAGTTAAGTTAAAAAAGCCCTCTGTCTGGTATGATTCAAGTGCAAGAAGCAGCAGGTTTGCATTGGTGGCTACTCTGTTCCATCCAAATTTGATTCTGTGATTCAAGGAGGCATTTGGTGGGGGTGCGGGTAGGGCTCTGTTGAGAGTCTGGCTGTTTCTAAAGGCCTTTTTTCAGTGGCCACTTTCTAGGTGCTCATCTAAGCCTAGGCCCGTGACAGAGAGGGTGGGGAGTGAATAGTGAAGGGTGGCGACCCAGCAGGCTACTCTACCTCTGTCAGTGGCTGGGCTCTGGCCTGTGGCTTTGACCCACGTAATCTGGCCTTTCTAGATGATATCATCATCCTCATAACTGCGCAGCATGGAATTCTGAGAATCCCTAGAACTCATCTTTATCTGTGATTCTCTTCCACTTAAAAAAATTAATATAGACTTAAGTACAGTAAAATTCACTCCATTTAGTGTAGAGTTTTATGAGCTTTGACAAATGCATACCGTCAGGTACCTCCTATACCACATTTAAGATAAAAAACAGTTTTATCACCTCCCTGCCCCCCAAATCTCCCTATGTCCCTTTGCATTGCACCTCTGCCCCTGACAAATACCTGTGTTCTATCCATGTAGTGTCCAGAATGTCATACAGTGATACATAACATTATGTAGCTTTTGGTCTGGCTTCTTTCATTTAAGATTTTATGTTTATCAGTAGTTCGTATTTTTTAATTGCTGAGTAGTAGTCCATTATGGATATATCACAGTTTATCCACTCAGCAATTGAAAGACAAGTTTGCAGTTTTTATTTGTTTCGCACTTGTTGCTAAAACATTTGCTTAGAAGTTTGTGTTGAACATAAATTTTCATTTTATTTGGGATAAATACCTAGGAGTGGAATTCCTGGGTGTTATGGTAAGTGTATGTGTATGAGAAATATCTAAACTATTTTTTGAAAGTATCTATACCATTTTGGTTATCTTGTTTTTTTTTTTAAAGATTTTATTTATTTTTAGAGAAGGGAAGGGAGAAAGGGAGAGAGAGAAACATCAATGTGTGGTTGCCTTTCACACACCCCCTACTGGGGATCTGACCCACAACCCAGGCATGTGTCCTGACTGGGAATTGAACCAGTGACACTTTAGTTCACAGGCTGGCACTCAGCCCACTGAGCCACACCAGCCTGTGCAGGCATTTTTTGAAGAATGGGTTCTTTTTCATACGACAGTTATCTTAAAAGTCCTAGGCAGATAGAATGGTTCACATTCTGGCCGGAATTCTGTGACTTCTATTTTTAAAGAGTATGCACAGACCAACACTTATCCAAGTATAGAAAGGACATAAATAGATACCTGGGAAGGCAACAGATTGGAAGTTAATGCTTGTTGAGTACCTGGTAGGTGAAGGCCACCTTTGTAGTGTCATCTTGTTTAATCATTCCCCAGTCTACAATAATGAAATGGAGGCTCAGAGAGGTGAAATAACTTGCCCAAAGCACACAGCTAGCATAGTAAGAATCAGCTGAGATGCTAACCCTGGTATGACTTTTAAAATACGCCTCGTAATTTAACCATGTGAAGGCACATGGGGTAAGAAATTTAAATGGCCCCTCTTTGTTTGAACATTTCCAAAGTCTCCTTGCTTATTTCCTGCCTGATTTGTCTTTATTCTCCTATTTCCCTTTGCAGGCAGGGTAAGAGTTGGATCCTTGCTGAATCCTTTTTGTACATATATTAAAGGAAGTGACTATATAGTGCATGCAAATGCATAGACTAGTATTTATCTTCAGGGAATTTGTAATTTAGCCAGGAGAGTCCTTTATTTATAAATAAATATATGGTTGGTACCTTCCAGGTACCAAACATTGTTTTACGCAGTGAAGATAGAGCTGCTATCAAAACTGACCAAACTTTTGCCCTCCATGTAGTTTTCCTTCCACTAGAGGAGACAGAAAATGAATGGAGATAAATGAGGGAACTCTTTGCTGGTGATAAATGTGATAAACAGTACTGCAGAAAAATAAAGCAGTGTTTTGGGGGTGGGGGCACTTACTGAGGAGGTTGCACTTTGTGTAAAGACCAGAGAAAATGGAGAGAATGAGCCACACTGATTCCTGGAGGGCAGAGCAGGTGAAGAGGCCCAGGGGCGGGGTGCGCTCGGTGTGTTCCAGGGGCCACAGGGAGCCCAGTGTGGCGGAGCGGAGGGGAGTGAATGAAATGACAAGGGCACTTAGGTAATACTGTTTTTTTATTTTATTTTATTTTTTATTAAATTTATTGAGGTGACACTGGTTAACAAAATTACACAGGTTTCAGGTGCACAATTCCACAACATACCATGTGTACCTGTGTTGTGTGTCCAACCACCCCAAGTCACGTCTCTGTTAGGGACTACTGTTAAGAGAAATGAAGACGTTGAGTTTTTTGAATAGAGTAACATGATCTGATTCAGTTGCAATAGGATTACTCTGGCCACTGTGTTGAGATTAGACTGAAGGAGGAGGGTGAGTGTGAAATGATTATGTTACTAGTAATGGCTTTCATTTATAGAAGAATCATGTGGCATTCATAACATTAAGCATTTATATAGCATTAATAATAGCTGTGACAAGGTACTTGTAATACATTCTCTCAAAAGAGTTTTCAACAACTATCTTTTTTAAGGATTTTATTAGAGAGATGGGAAGGAAGGGAGAAAGGAGAGGAGGGAAAATGTTGATGTACGAGAGATACATTGACCAGCGGCCTCTTGTACACCCCCACTTGGGGACCTGGCCCACACCCCAGGCATGTGCCCTGACCAGGAATTGTACCAGTGGTCTTTGGTTCGCATGCCAGCACTGAATCTACTAAGTCATACCAGCCAGAACTCAAGCTATTAATACACAGTGTCATAGAGTAGGTACCCAGACTGACACCAGTAATTAAGGTTGTGATAGTCTCAGAAACTAGAATGAAACAGAGCTGCTTGGGAGACTTCATAGAGGAAAGAGTACTTAGCACTAGGCCTTGAGCATTAGGTAGGCTTTGGGGAGGTGGAAAAGGGCAGGCTGAGTATTTCTAGCCATTGCTCAAAAGCACAGAGCCCTGAATGTAGACACTAGATGGGAGCTGGGAAGGATTAGCAGGAGGTACTCAGGTTTGGTTAGAATGAGGGTAATAGTGGGAAAGTAGGCTGGTGCCCACCTAAGATGTAGTGTCTCAGATATCCCATAAGAGGAAGAATGAATGCCCACCTAGGAGAACACCCTGAGAGTTACTAATAAACTGCATGTAGACAAGAGTAATCATTGTCTCAAGAGTGAATCCTCCTGGTGGTAGGTCTGGTGGACAAGTGAAGGGTACGAGCAACCAACTCAGAGGCTAAGAGCTCAGGTCATGGTTTTCCCACTGTAAACCTGATTCTAGTCAGAGAGAAACCAGCTCTGCGAATCTCCCAGGGTCTGCATGTTTACTTATTAGTTGGGATGATTTTTATTTTTATTAAAAATAACATTTGTCGAGTGGTTATTTTCAGAAGTGCAGAAAATACAAATAAAAAAGAAATCACCTATAATTTTAGCATTCAGATGTAACTATTGTTAATATCCTTGTTGTGTTCCTTCCAGACTTTATTCTGGTACATATCAATATGCATATTCTTGTTCATTTAAATAAAATGGGATTAGGTAATACTTGATGTTTCATGACATTATTTAAGATGTCATTGCCCGTTTTTATTTTATATCATTTTAATGGATGCATGGTGTTGTATTGATGAATTTATATAATTTCTCACTGTGGGATATTTACCCTTTAGTTTTCTGGCATTATAAATTTTGTGGTAAAATTTCACTCACTTTGTCAGTAAGTCTAAGAAGATGTGCACAGCTCATCAATGAAGTAGATTACGAGGTCAGAGGATAAGCAGAATTCCAGGGCTTTTTATTTCGACTTGCTGTCTTCCAGAAAGCTTGTATAAAATTGGCATCCCTGCTGAGAGGTACGCACAAATGTTCATTTTCCCAAAGCATCAGCAGCAGTGGATAATACCATAACGTGGGGAGTGCTTCTAGGGTAGATGAAAATGCTGTGTCTGTTTTAATTTTATGTGCCGTTGACTTCCACAGGCAGCTCCACCCCTCATCCAGTCTCCCCTACATTCGCCATCCCTTCCTTCCTCCCTGAATGTGGTGTTCTGTTTTGCAGCATTGCTGGGAGCCTGGTGTATTCCTATATCACTTTCTCTGAAGAGCAGCTGAGCAAACAGTCGGAGGCCAGTAACAAGCTGGACATTAAGGGGAAAGGAGCAGTATGACCAGAGGACTGCTTCAACAGCACAGGCCCAAGATTTTGATGAGCTTGGAACACTGGCAGATTTTACACAGATATTGAGGTGTCTTGATTATGGAGAAATACCATTCCTTTGCACTTACACAATCTGAGGATTGATTGCTGCCTTTTAAAATTTTATGAGAGAAATGTATAATTGACCCTATTTTAAATATGCCATTTGAATTAATTTATATCAGACTGGAAAATGCACCGGGCTTTTTAATTTATTTTTCTTTTGTGCCGACAGTGAAACAACATTGTTTTGAAACTGTTTCATTCCGTAGTTTGAAACCCAGGTGTCCTGAGAGCTGCATGTACAAAGTTCTCCAAGTGGAGCTCCATCCTTCAAACCGTTGCTGTGTCTGGGGGCAGTTTTCGCCTTCCTTCTGCTGGAAGTGCAGCGGAGTCTCTGAAATTTCTCCTTTGACTTATATTTCTTAACAATTGCATTTTTTTCCCATAAGGGTATCGTAACTGAATTTGCCAGAGAAAACCTTTGGCACTAAAAAAATATGAGAGGCTTTGAAGTGTGCTGCTTTTCATGTTGGCTTTCCCGCAGACTCACGGCACAAAGGGAGTGCATTCCTTGAAAATTTGCTGTTCCCTCCTGGTTGCATAGGATGGGGATGACGAAGTGATGGGAGAAGTAGGACTTTTCCTCATTTATTTATCTATCTGATCAATTCATTCAACTAAAATGTGTTCAGTAGGTAATGTGCTCCAGGCCTTCTGAATGAATATTCATTCAGAAGATGTGACTGTGAACAAGACACAGAACTTTTTTCACTTCTCAGAAACTGCAGTTCTGTAAGTGGGGTTAGAAGCACCTGCCCGAGCTAACCTGCACTCGTGTGAAACTAAATGCTACGATGTGAGATCGAATGCACGTGAGGAGCTGCATTTTGTGAACCACGTGGCCTAGAGAGTGGCAGGCAGGCAAGGTGACCACCATATATTTACCCGTGCTTCCCTTTTCTGGCTTTAGTTGCTACTTTTTTACCCATCTTTGAAGCATTATGACTGGGTCTTACATTTCTGAATGTATTGGCTTGAGGAGAAAGGCCAGTTAGATGTTTCTGGGTTGCCAAGGTTTAGTCTTTGCCCGGCAGGGTCAGTGTTTGGGCCATCTCCTTCCTTTCTCCTTAAACTACATGAGCAAGCCCCTCCCCTCTGGCCACTCCCACCTACATTGTGTCCTTTGGCTCACTTAATGAGGACGCCAGCCTCTCTGGAGACCAGGGCTGCGTCCTGGGGGAGCAGTTGTGGATGGGCATGGTCTGAGTCGCCTCTTTGGTTGGGACAGGCTGTTAGACAGCCCCATGACTTGGCTCAGACACACTGACTGGGATGAATGGATGCTCAAGCCCGCGCAGCGAGGATGCAGGAGCCCGAGCACCTCTGTACTGGTGCACGAGTTACCTTCCTGTTCGTTGGGCGTACAGTCCACTGGGCTCCTTGGACCTAAACCATAAGTATTTTGGTGCCACAAGAAGGGACCTGGAAGGTTTTGTTTTGTTTGTGTTTTTGAAGAATTAGATTGAGGTCATTTTCATATTTATGCTTTTCCCTTATTTTGTTTGGTCTTTGTTATAGCCTGGCCAGCAGTGCTGGGTCCCTAGAATTAGCCTCATCGCCAGTTTTCACATTATGAGCTCCATGTCAGAAGTCCTAAGGCCTACATATTTCCAGTATCAGCCGATCTGAGGAACTTCCGGTGGGAGAATAGGACCTCATTTTGTGAAAGATGATTCTTATTACCCCTGTTTTATCAATGAGAAAACAAAATTCAAAAAGAAAGTAGATTTGCTAATAAGTCAAAACTTACGTGTTTTTGTCCATTGCACCATTGCTGCCAATAACTGCCCTCTGCGGGTGCAAGGACACGGGGATGGTAGCTGGTTACCTTGAGCTCTTTCAAGGGGTCAGGCAGTTACCTGAGTCTGGAGTCGAAGCATAGGCTTCGCAGATCGGGGAGCTCTGTGTGGTAGGTCACCACCTCCTGGGAGGAAAGAGGCAGCATGGAGTTAAATCCTTAATTTGCCCTGTGAGACAGATGGGCTGTGGTGAGAACGCGAAAGCCAAGTTGTATGACTCTTGGCTCCTCTGTTTTGAGTTAATGACATTGAAGTCCTCTTTGGCCAGTTGGCTTTTAGTCAGTGCCAGATTGATTTGAATAATCCTGGTTGGTGAGGCTACGTGTTGTCCACAGGTCAGGTGATTTTTAATTACCCCGTATGGCGTTGACTTTATGAGTCAATCATTTGTAGCATCCAACTTGCATGCAGGTTGTATCAGGAATCCATGGAAAGTTCGGGTCAGTAAAGCTGATACAAGATCTTCATGGAAAGAATAACAGAGTTTCACATTTGCCTGGTTTGGAACAGTACCTAGGAATTTAGGCCCGCCTCTGCTTTTGTTATCACGGCCTCATTCAATGAGCAGAGATTTACTGAGCATCCCCTTTATGCCAGACAGTGTGCTCAGTGTTTCGTTTTGGGTGGCAAAACTATGCTCAGAGACTGAGATTGCTTTGCGTGTTTTATTGAACACTTGTTCACTGTGGGAATTATAATAATGTCCTAAGCCAATAACAAAATAACGTACTCCAAAACAACGATAGAGTAACTACACTATTGTTCCAGGCAAGGGAAGATGAGAGAAATAAAGTCCAAATTTAGTTGAGGCATACCTTTTCTACAAGGGTGGTTTTCGGGAGAGACCGCTTAATCGACAAAGAGCTGCCTTCAGCTGCCAGCACAAGAAGTCCCTGTTGCTGGAGCAGATGGCTAGGGAACGATGGCACTAGTGCTGGTGGGCAAGGAGTCCTTCTCTGAGGGGCTGCTGCAGGCTGGTCAGGGAGTCACCTTTACTGTGGCAGAGGAGCTAATGCTCTGGGGTCTCAGGAGAGCTATTTAGATCAGCAAGCCGAGCCTTGCCCGCCCACAACTGTCAGACGGACCTCATACACCCTGCACAGACCTTTAGGCTACTTACCGTCTAAACATCCGCTTGCCAGAATTCCTTCTTCATTGGACATTTTTTCTTGCTAAGTCCCCAAGGTCACCTGTGAGCAGCTGAGATGATGTCATCATGACACATCTTCATTTTTATATTAAAACAGCTTTACTCTTAAAACGACTTTATTTTTGTCATAAACAAGTCGCTTTGAAATCATGCCAAACTGATACACAACACTAAACTCGGGGGAAATTGAGATACACGGGGCAAGGTTCTTGCTCATAATTCCTTAGCAAGACCCTTACTGGAAGCAGTTGAATGGAAGCAGTGACGGGAGAGTAAGCCCCGCCAGCCGTTGCCGTCTGGCTGAGGAGGGTGCCCCACCCATCCAGCCGAAGCTTTTTCTTTAAGAGGACGTTTCTAATTCGGACTCGTCTTTTAGCTCTGAGATGGTGCCGTGCTATTGGAATTCCATGACTCCCCTGAGTCCCTCTGCTGCATATATTCTCACCTCCTCATAACTTTGTGTTATTGGTTCCTGCTTATCAGCAAAGCTGCATAAGCTATTTCAAAACAAATGAGATATTGGATGAGAAACTTCTCACATGGTGCCTACTATGCATTAGGCACTCGGCAGATTTTGTTACTGTCATTTTATGGTGAGGCTTTAGGCAAAACAAGTTTCTTCATTTGTGCTCCTTAAATGCTAGAGGCCTGGACAATGTGTGTATTTCTTGAAAAATGTGACCCTGTACTTTGCTTCCAGAATCTTAAATGAGAGTTTCTGTTCAAGGTCTTTTTAAAATACCTACTGGATATAATTGTGGCCATTATGTGATGCAGGTGATTCCACTTTTTTTTTTTTAAGAAAAAGGATGAAATTACTCGTATAATTTGATAGTGAATTTAAGAAAAATTATTTTATCTTAGAGGAAAATAATTATACTTCAGAATGGCGATTCAGTTAAAACTTTCTCAGTTTGTCACCTGAAGGCAGCTCCCGTGCAGGCTCATCCTTCCTTCTTCCAGTGAGATGCCTGAGGCAGGGGTCGGCCCCCTTGCGTCTGCGTCTGCGTCTGCGTCTGGCTTAGTCGTCGTGGGATCTGTGAGCTGCTGGCACCTGTTCTTACTGTGAGGACGCCCCTTCATCAGGGTGTGAGGAGATACTCTAGGGTGTTTTTTTTTTTAATTTTTTTTAGCTTTCTTTTTAAAAAATAAATTTTAAAAGAAATCTACTGGTTAGATTATCTCACAAAAATATTTTTAGAGATTATTTTGTTCATTAATGTTTCTTTCTCATGCTGATGATCAACTGATTTTTGTCTACAGATGTTGGCCTATTATAGTATTTTTTCAATATAGATTCTATTTACCAAATGCCATTTTAGTGTTTTTAAGAGGTACTGAGGATTGAGATTATGTAAATCAGGTGACATAACCATGAAAATTATGTGCCTAAATATTTTTATAATGTCAAATAAATATGTTTTCCTGAACACACGTATCTGTATTTTGTTTATGTTTACCACTGATGGACACTTGGGTTGCTTCCACCTTTTGACTGTTGTGAATAATGCTAATTGTGGTGTCTTAGTTTGTAACTGTGCCAAAACCTTATTTTCTTTAATATGACCTTTTCTTCTGATTTTTCCCTTGGCTCAAACTAACCTTACCCAGGTGTCCTGACTCACCCACCTCCCTCTCTCCTGCTTAGTCATTAAGCCCTCAGGACAGTGAGGTTCTGGTCAACATCCAGCAGTCTTAGGAACAAAGTCCTGGGTCTACTGCCCATGGAGACAGAGTTTTCCACCAAACTAGACAACATCTTGGTCTCAGCTGTGTTTAGCTCTGGACCCAGGAAAGCAGAAGGATCCACAGAACGAATCCTTGAGAAGCTGGGTAGAACAACTGCGTGGCTGGCATCAGGACCAAGTGCAGTGATCAGTTACACCCGACCCTGGCACCAGCCAATCCGTAGAGACCACAGCCCTAGCTCCTAGTCACCATGATTTCTTTTTTCCCCTGTATAATCATCCCCTGGAAGCTGTCGGGGAATCAGGGCTTTGAGCATGAGCTTACCTATAACTTCAGGCTGGTGTCATCCTTACTTTCTTGGCTGCAAACTTCTGTTTGTGTTTTCCAGGGCCCTGATGCTACAGGTAAGCAAACCCCTGCAGCCTGGGTCCAAGTTTGGACTGCTGTAAATTATCACAGATTGGGTGCCTTAACCAGCAAACATTTATTCCTCACAGTTCCAGAGGCTGGGAAGTACAAGATCAAGGGGTCAGCAGATCTAGGGGCTGGGGAGAACCCTCTTCTGAGTTTGGAAATGTTCATCTTCTCTCATCCTCACGTGGGGGACAGCAGGGAGAGGAAACAGCTGTGTTTTGCCTCTTATCCTATTAGGAGGGCTCCAACCTCATCACCTTGATTACCTTCCAGAGTCCATCTCCAGATACCATCCCATTGAGGATTAGGGGTTTAACATATGAATTTGGAGGGGACTCAGAACCATAGTAATGGCTGTGCAAATGTGCTTTCAGTTACTTTGGAATTGCTGGGTCATATGGTAGTTGTATTTTTAATTTTATGAACAACTGCTATGGTTTTCCCCATTGTGGCTATACCATTGTACATTCCCACCAGCAGCGCACAAAGTGTTCCAACTTATCCACATCCTCGCCACCATTTGTCTTAGTGATAGTAGCTGTCCTAGTGGTTGTAAGGGGATGATAACTCATTTGGTTTTTAAAAGATTACTGTTGACACTATTACAGATGACCCCCCACCTTGTCCCTCTCCACCAAACCCTCCCCCCACTTTACCACATTATTGTCTGTGTCCATGGGCTACGAATACATGCATAGATGTTCTTTGGCTAATCTCTTCCAGTCTCCCCAACCCCCTTCTGTTTCAGTTTGTCCATCAGTTTATTTTGTTCATTAGATTCCACATTACTCATTGTGGTTTTGGTTTGCACTTCCCTAATGATTAGTAGTGTTGATCATCTTTTCATATGCTCATGCATTTATATATTTGCTTTAGATAAATGTCTATTAGAGTCCATTTTTAAGTTGGATTTTGCTTTTATTCATTTTTTAAATATTTTATTATGCTATTACAGTAGTCCCATTTTTGCCCTTCACTTCACTCCACCCTGAACACCCTCTCCCACCCACATTCCCCCGTCTTTAGTTCATGTCCATGTGTCATACTTGTAAGTTCTTTAGCTTCTACATTTCCCATACTGTTCTTACCCTCCCCCTGTCTATCTTCTATCATTCATGCTTATTCTCTTACACCTTTTCCCCCTCTCCCCATCCACTCCCCCACTGATAACCCTCCATGTGATCTCCATTTCTGTGATTCTGTCCTGTTCTACTTGTTTGCTTAGTTTTTGTTTTAGGTGTGGTTGTTAATTATTGTGAGTTTGCTGTCATTTTACTGTACATGTTTAATTTTTTCTTAGATAAGTCCCTTTAACATTTCATATCATAAGGGCTTGGTGATGATGAACTCCTTTAACTTGACCTTATCTGAGAAGCACTTTATCTGCCCTTCCATTCTAAGTGAAAGTTTTGCTGGATAGAGCAATCTTGGATATAGGTCCTTGCCTTTCATGACTTGGAATACTTCTTTCCAGCCCCTTCTTGCCTGCAAGGTCTCTTTTGAGAAATCTGCTGACGGTCTGATGGGAACTCCTTTGTTGTTAACTGCCTCCTTTTTTGTTGTTGCTTCTAGGATTCTCTTCTTCATTTTAATCTTGGGTAATGTAATTATGATGTGCCTTGGTGTGTTTTTCCTTGGGCCACCTTCTTTGGGACTCTGAGCTTCCTGGACTTCCTGGAAGTCTATTTCCTTTGCCAGACTGGGGAAGTTCTCCTTTATTATTTGTTCAGATAAGTTTTCCACTTGTTGCTCTTCCTCTTCCCCTTCTGGTACCCCTATAATTCAGATGTTGGAATGTTTAAAGATGTCCTGGAGGTTCCTAAGTCTCTCCTCATTTTTTTGAATTCTTGTTTCTTCATCCTTTTCTGATTGGATGTTTCTTTCTTCCTTCTGTTCCACTCCATTGATTTGAGTCCCAGTTTCCTTCGCATCATAATTGGTTCCCTGTACATTTTCCTTCATTTCACTTAGTGTAGCCTTCATTTTTTCATCTAATTTGCGACCAAATTCAACCAATTCTGTGAGCATCCTGATCACCAGTGTTTTGAACTGTGCATCCGATAGGTTAGCTATCTCTTTGTCACTTAGTTGTATTTTTTCTGGAGCCTTGATCTGTTCTTTCATTTGGGCCATTTTTGTCTTGACATACCTGTTATGTAGTGAGGGGTGGAGCCTTAGTTGTTTACTAGGGCGGGGCAACCCACGTTGCTGGGTTGTGATGCCATATGTGGGGGAGGGGTCTGAGAGGGAACACGGGGCTTGCTCTGCTCTCTGCTGGATTTCAGGCACTTTTGCTGCTTCCCCCAAGCAAACTGGGCCGTTTTGGTGCTGGTTCCTGTGTGAGTGGGCTTGTGTACGTTCTAGGACCCTGCGGGTCTCTTTAACAAACTCTCCTGTGAGGCCGGGAGTCTCTCCCAGCACCTCAACCCCCACAGGTGTTTTCAATCAGTGGTTTGAGGCTTTATTTCCTCGGGTTGGTAGCCTAGGTTGCACCATCTGTCTCACTCTCCACTTTCACCTGGTTTATCTGTGCTCGAATGTGGGATCCTCTGATCCGCCAGCCGCCTTGTGCACTGCGCCCCTCCACAATCTGCTGCCTCGCTGGGTCTGCCAGCCACCGCTTTTTTTTTTGCGGTGACCCCTCTCTGCCCAGCCACTTGACTCCACCCCTCCTACTAGTTTGGGTGAGTGTGTCTACTATAACTCCTTGGTTGTTGGACTTCCATACAGTTCAATTCTGTCAGTACTGGTTGTTTTTTGTTTCTAAATTGTCGACTGTATTTTGGTTGTGCCAGGAGGCACAGTGTACCTACCTACACCTCCATCTTGGCCAGAAGTCCCATAAGAGTTCTTTATATATTCTGAGTTTTAGCCCCTTATCAAATATGTTATTTGCAAATATTCTCTCCCATTGGGTGCCTTTTTGCTCTTGTGTTCTTTGATGCAATTTAAAAAATTGATGTAGTAGTTTATTACTTTTACTTTTGTTGATTGTGCTTTTGGTGTCATTATCCTATTTTTTCTACCAAGAGTGTTATGATTTTAGGTGTTACATTTAGGTCTTGGATCCATTTTTCGTTAGTTTTTGCATGTGGTGCAAGGTAGGGGGTCCAACTCCATTCATTTGCACGTGAATATCCAGTCTTCCTGACACCTGTGTGTTGAACAGACTGTCCTTGAGGCATGTG
Source organism: Artibeus jamaicensis (assembly GCF_021234435.1). NCBI lineage: Eukaryota > Metazoa > Chordata > Mammalia > Chiroptera > Phyllostomidae > Artibeus > Artibeus jamaicensis. The sequence goes on along the minus strand of NW_026522025.1, from coordinate 15,596,964 downwards.
TTTTAACTTTTCAAAGTCCTCGTAGAGTTTGAGGTTTTTTTCCCTTCTAATTTGTGATATATATATGCTTTCATTTAGCCCTTAGCTGGTTTCTTGTCTCACTTGGCTTTTGCACTCAAGGCTGTCGGTAGTGGGGGCTCCACAGAAAAGGTGCAGTTGGGAGGAGCAGGGCAGAGCTAGTTGGTGCACACACAGCAGTGGGCAGAGACGAGGTCCCCCAGGACTTTTCCTCGCAGCGCTCATCATGTCTTTGCTCAGCCAGCCAGGCAGCCAGACTGAGCTAACAGGGGCAGGCACCCAGCCTTCTCTCTGACTGAAGCCTGGCACAACCATGTCTTATAGATGAGCTCAGTGAGATGCAGTTGTCCAGTGTGGCTGCGGAATCCACGTTTGAACCCTAATCAGTCCAACTCAAAAGACCTTTGCTCTTCACCCCCATGTTAGGTTCTTGTTACCCCTGATCTGCTTTTGTTACTTGGGGGTACCAAGGTCATCACCACAATATGCATGTCAAAGGCCATCCATTCTTCAAAGTTCATGCACCATGGATTCAAAGGTTAGGCCAGAGCTGGTAGCTGATTGAATGTGAGAAGGCAAAGCAGCTATGCTTTTCCAGCTGTGCTGATAGTGCCCTCTTGTGGTAATAGCTGCTGTTGGAGGTAAGTGGTTGCTTTCCGAGGAAGAAAAGCCCTATTACTGAGCAGGGCTTACTTATTACGTGCTTTCATGGAGTTAGGACTTTATCATGCTTTTTTGCATTACTTTACCATTGGAAAAATGGTGGTTTAAACACAGCTAAGTAAGGGATTTGTCCAATGTGCCCTGGCTAATAAATTTAAATCTGTATTTTGATTCCCAAACCTTTTCTTTCTAAAGGACTCGAGGTTAACACCCCTGTAACTAGGAGAGTGCAATCTAGGGTGCTTCCTCAGATCTGCTTATGCTTAAGATAATTCATTTTCTAATGAAGAGTTTTTAGATCAATGTCTATAAATGATGACAGATTCATGAAACTATCTGAGAATGAATGGGAGGAAGAATATCATTGTGCCTGGGAAAGGTAGAAGAAAAATTTTCTTGGAAAAATGTCATTTGAGCTGATTAAGGACAACTAGGATTCAAATTGGGGTGGAGGGGACAGCCCTCTAGCATCCCGGGGTCACTGCGTCTGCCTGTCTCTGGAATTCATTCCCCCTTGATGCCTAGACCCCACAGGCCCTCCTCTCCAGTGACCCTCCCTGGCAGCTTCTTGGACACGCCCCCCCTTCTCTTCCTGTGCTTTATCCCCACAGTGCTGGTCTCCTATAATCAAATTTACGCTTTAAGAAGGTGGAGAGGTTGATGTGTTTCCTTTCCTGTGGCACCTAGAACAGTGCTGGGCACACTGTAGGTACACGATGTTTCCTGAATAGAGTAGCCAATTAATAGCTACATTTTTAAAGCACAGCAAGGCACAAACATGGCCTCATCTTCATTTTAGATAGACCACGCCAGCTGCGTGATTTGAATTGCATCCTGTAGGTCAGGTGTTGACAAATTCAAATCTTACAGACAACAGGCAGGTAAAAACTGAAACTGAATGGTTGCAATCAATACACACAACAGTTAAGTGGTAGGGCTTGTGGTAACTACCTGCTTAAAAGTATTCAAATGAAAACTTAACAAAAAACCTGCCAGCTAGATCTGACCCACTTTAGCAAGATCAGGATGCCATTCAGATTACTGTCAGGTGGGGGAGGAGGCCGAGGATGGGACTCTCCAGGTGAGTACTGGGTTGGCTAAAAAGTCCGTTTAGGTTTTTTTTTTTTTTTTTTGTAAAATAAAAGACACATCTTCTCATTTTTCACCAATAACTTTATTAGTTTGAATGTTTTGAGTTATGTCAGCTATCTCCTGCTATTGGCTCCTGGTGGGTAGAGGCCAGGGGCACTGCTAATCACCCAATGCATAAGACAGCCCCGTAGCAAAGAATTATTTGGCCAACATGTCAATAGTACCAAGAAACTTTGCAAACCACTTTTGACATGTTCAACAATCAGTCACACAGCACCTTCTCCATATGCAGCACAAATTTTTTTTTTTTGCATTTCTGCTGCATTACCTTTCTTGAAATAAAAAAAGCACAGTATGCCAAAAATGTTGCATATTTCCTTCTATGTTCAATATTAAAGTGGCTGCAGGCAAGTTCACCAATTTTTGTTTTTAATGCATGCTGATATGACAGCTGTCACAATGCAATCTAACAAAACTGTTTCGAATGAAGTAAAAGACAACTAAGCACTACTAGATCCATTGTACAGAAAAAACTAAATCAACGTTTTGGCCCCCACAATACATCAGCTAGAGGAGGCTATTGTACAGTCCTGGGGAGAAATGGAGTTCTAAAGTACAGTTGTAAAAGCACAGAAGAGAAGTAAGATTGGTGTTATTTAAGGAGACAGAATTAACAGGTGATAAAATCTTGTTCCTATTTTTCATTTATCAGAAAAGCTGTTATGCATTAAAAAATAATGTCTTCAGGAAACCATTTGAAATTAAGGAAACCAAATGTGACCATTTTTAAGCTGTTTAACTTAGGTTTCATGTGTTTTCCAAAAAAGGTAATACCTGGCATGTAGCAGTGGAACAGAGTACTTACCTGCTCTGCCACAGTAAAAATATTTACTGAGCATTTGCTACATAGGCAGTTTTTCTTAGCACCATCCATATTGATACATTTTAACACTCCACCAGGGGTGTCCAACCTTTTGGTGTCTCTGGGACACACATTAAATACATTGCAACACGTAATCACAAAAAATCTTGTGTTTTAAATAAATTTACGATTTTGTATTGGGCTGCATTCACAGCCATCCTGGGCCCTGGGGTTGGATACCCCTGCCTAAACAATCCTTTAAACAGTCCTATTATATTTAGTGTAAGGAAACTGGCACAGGAAGGCTCCATCGTGTGGACAGTGGTAACTGTGAGAAAGTCTTTGCTTTACAGACTGTAAATTTGCCCTCCTGTAAGGCCTACCTTTTAAGCTGAGTTCATGGAACTGCCTAGAACGGACAGAACAGTGTGATGTTTATGAAAGAAATGTCAAAAATTAGAGTAGTTCCCATCTTGCTACCTAGCAGGAAATTCAGTCCCAGTCCTTCTCTAAAGTTACACAAGATTCAGTGGAATTGCCTGTTGCCTGGAAAAAAGAGGGACCTTCTTGTGCCCAGCCCCTCATGGCCACTCATGAACATCTCAGTGACTACTCAGGTATTCTTCAAAGGCAGGTGGCACCACAGATTGCAAACTCTGGCACGACGATAGTCTCTCTACTGTAAGTTTCAAAGCCTGGGGTCCAGCCGATCTTACACCCCACTGTGGCCTTTCCTCTGATGGTTTGCTTAGAGCATGAGATTCATTCTCATTCTCTAGCTGTCCTCAGAACCTACTGACTTTCTTCCAGTTTGGGGACTTTCTTCTTTCCAGAACTCAGACTTGTGAGGAAAAGGCTAGGATAGGTTGTTTGCAAATAACATCTGCTTTCAACATTCTACGTACATCATCCCTCAATGCAGAGATCTTAGGAAAATGTGTGGACACAATCCAGGCCCCTGGAAAAAGGGTCTTTCAGCCTCTCCAGGTGGCTGTTTCCCCATTTGTAAATGGGAAACCTGTTGTGAGCGACTGGTCTATGAGTATTTAGCACAAATGCGTGTAACAGTATCCACTAGTCATACATGATTTTATTTGCAATAGGCTTGTTTCAGCTGCCTAGTGACTGTTCTTTGGTGCTCAGCACATGCTCCTTTTGAGGGAATGCTTCTTCCCCAACTGTTCTGACCAAACGGATACAAAAGGACCTGCTGTTTTTGCGAGCCACCTGCCAGCCACTGACCCGCTGGCTACTGGGTGGCTGATAGAACTTTACTCCACTGGCAACAGGGGCTGACAGGCCAAGGGTGGAGGCCATGGCACTAGCCATACACATAAATTAAATGCCATGAAAGAAAGGACAGAGGTGTCAGATCTGGTCTAAGAAGCTCAGTCCAGGTAGTTGAGCTTTGGATAAAATCATTTTTTGATTTTGAGCCTTAAGTTTTCTCTTCATTAAATAAGAGGACCAAGAGGGAGGCTCCGGAAAGGCCGTATCTGAGCCTTTACATGCTCCTCTCACCCAGTAGCTTCAGTTACAGGCTTCTTGTTGGCTCTGCACAAAGCCCAGTGCGCAGGGCTCCGGGAGCGCCACTGTGTGTTACCAAAGCACGCCTCTCTGCCAGGTACACAACGAAATGGAATCAAGTGCCAAGTGAGCACTGGCAAAAATTTGAAGGCTACTACAAGTTTGCAATTCTGAAATATACAGTGCTCTGAAAACCTTTTTTCTTTTGAGTTTGTTGCCAAACTCACTTGGTGGCAATATCTGACTTGGAATTTGTATGAAGTATTAATATATCTTCTTGTGGACATATGTGCCCTTTAGCAGAGATTTCTAGACCCTGCTGTGCTTTTAGAAGTACACTCCCTCTCTAAAATCTGAAAATATCTGGCCACAGGACTTTAAAGAAGGTACTGTACAGCTGTACTGTCATTATCTAGTGCTCTTGAGAGACTTTTCTACGTGATTTTTATAATCCCAACAGCTTTGCAATGATGACAGTGGGTATATTCCTTATTTTACAGGTGGGCACTTCAGTGGTTTTGTTTAGCACAAGGTTACAAATTAAAAGCAGGACTGTGGAAATAGAAATATGGCTGCATTTGGATGAGGGGGATGCAGAGGGGTGGCATGATACAAAAAGGCTACTGGAAGATTCTAAATAGAACATTTATTTTTAGACTATCCCTTGGTTTAAAGGCAAGTACAGTATGAGGTATAGTTAGAAATGTGGAAATGCAAGGCCAGTCACTGGGATTTGAGCTATTTGTTCTGAAACGGAGTGTTTATTTAAGTATTGGTAAACATTAATGCCACTGCTTTTCCGTGCCTTGTAAATGCCAGTGGTTCAGAAACATTTCTAAAGTTTGTAACTATAAATGATGAGTGAACTTTTCAACAGCAAACTTAATCCCAAATTTAAAGAAGGGGGTAAAGAACTGTATGTATTGCTAATATCCGAGCCACAAAAAACTGACTTGGTCCCTCCGTGGAACCCACCAGGGTGACTCTGGCTAGTAACGTAGTGACTGCCAGCTTATCCTCTTCCCTCTCACAGCCTCCCTGAAAACCAACAGATCATAAGGTGAGGGAGAATGTTGAGGTACAGAATTACACAAGAGCAATGGGAGATGATGGTTTCATAATTTAACCAGAGACCATCTGAGGAAAGAAAGGTTTCAAAATTATTCCTGGAGTCTGAGCTGAAAAAACAAAAACACCCAAAAAAACAAACACCCCCCAAAACAAACAAACAAACAAACAAACAAACCCCCAAAAACAAAACCCAAGAAGGTAGGTGTCATGGTGGAATGAGACGACCCCTTTGGGCCTCCCCTTAAGTCTACAAATCAAACACCTCTAACCCAACAAAGGTTCCCCCGTTCAACGCACAAACATGCCTCCAAGACCCATGCATTGGTACATCTGAAGGTGGCGTATTGGAATGTGTAGAGATGGGATGGGAAAGGACAGGAATGATGTCTGCAGATGCAGTTCAGCAGCTGCCGCAGCCACAGAAAACACGAGTGGTGGACGAGTGGGGGTGCGGCCCCCACGCTACAGGCTGGTGGAGCTTAAGAAGGGCACAGGCAGCATCAATGCCTGAGACTCTGCTCCATCCCCCGGGGGCGAGGGAACACAGTCCAGCAGCAGAGCCACGTCTACGGAGCCCTGGCTAGAGCACCGCAGCCGGCAGCCATCAGCAACAAGGATGCGCAGCGCTGCAGGCTCAGGAACCTGCCTCCTCCTGCCCGACCCATCCCCCCACCACCGTGACCCATCCCCCCACCACCACGACCCATCCCCCCACCACCGTGATGCTGCCCTGAGAGCGAGGCGATCTGGACACAGGGGAAACCCACCACCCTGGTCACCCAGGAATTAATTTACACACCCAAAGTGACAACCCCTCCAACCATGAAAATAAAGGAAGACTTCTGATTAACCTGCTTGAAATGTTAAGATCAAAGCAGTATGAAAACAAGAGCTCACTACCTCAAATGTGAAGACAGAAGAACAATCCATCAAGTACCATGAATGACCAACATAACATGGTGGGTAACAGAAATAAAGTCTCCAGAAACCAAACTCAAAGTCACACAAGACTGATTTAAATGACAGAATTCAATATGGCAGTCGTGAGGAAACTCAACAAAATACAAGAAAACTAAGAAAGGCAGTTCAGTGAGCTCAGGAATAAAATCAGTAAACAAAGGAGTACTTGGTCAAAGTGACTGAAACTCTAAAAAACAACCAAACAAATTCTGGGGCCAGAAAACCTCAATGAGATGAGGATTGCATTAGAAAACACTGGGGACAGAGCAAACCATATGGAAGAGAGCATTCGTGAATTCAAAGATAGAAACCTAGAAATGACAAAGAAGAGAAAACTTAGTTTAAAAAATATGAAAGTACTATATAGAACTGACTACATTAGAAAGAGCCACATAAGGAAAATGGATAACCCAGAAGAACAGAGAGAGAAAGAACAGAGAGAGCCCATTCAGAGAAATAATTTGAGAATGTCCCAAACTTAGGGCAAGGACTGGACATTAGAGTACAAGAAGCTAACAGAACACCTAATTATGTAAATGCAAAATACTTTCTCTAAGATGTGTTATATTAGAACTCTCGTAAGTTAATTCTACAGAAAGAATTCTCCAGGCAGCCTGGGAATAAAAGGCAGTAACCTACAAAGGAGAACCCATCAGACTAGGACCAGACTTCTAAGTAGCAACCATACAGGCCGGCGAAGAGTGAAATGCTATTCTCATACCGAAAGAAACTACCAGCAACAATGACATACCCAACAAAGGATATCCTTCAGATAAAAAGGAGAAAGAAAGCCTTTCCCAGAGGAAAGCTGAGGGAATTCACCACCACGATACCTGCATTCCACAAAATGTTTTAAGGAGCACTTCTACCTGAAACAAAAAGATAAAAAGTACACAAAACTTTCAAGGAACCGTGACAGACAAAAGGAAAAAAGCAGGCAATTACAACTCTATTTAAGATCAGGATACTGAACCATTGTAATACAAGGTGTTAAAGGGAAAAAAGCATTAAAAATAACTAGAGCTACTGCAGTTTGGTAACAAATGCACAACATAAAAAGGTAATCTGACAAGAAAAGTATAGAAGGGGAGGAAAAAAGGTTGAATTTGTGTAGGTGAATGAAAATAAGGTTCTACCAAGAAGAAAGATGACTTTTTATTTAGGGAACATTTTGAACAAACTTCATGGTAACCATGAAAAGACGAGAGCTGAGACATGAAACATGAGAAGAGAGAAACTGGAGAAAAACAGCACAGAAAACAACAAACTAAAACAGCACAAAGGAACACGAGGGGGAAGAAACAACAAGGATACACGGCAGTCAATAAACAAAAGATTAAATGACTGTAGCAAGTCTTCACACATCGATGATCGCCCTAAATGTACATGAAGGGAATGCATCAACCAGTACGTACAGAGTCGCTGGATGGATTAAAAAACAAGACTGAACTATGCCACTTTCAGGACACCCATCTCCCAAAGACAAACACAGCCTCAAAGTAACAGATGATATTCCAAGTGAATGATAACAAGAGAAAGGTGAGTGTTGCCATACTGGTATCAGATGAAATATATTTCAAGACAAAAAAGGTAACAAGAGACAAAGATGAACATTGTATAATGATAAAAGGGACAATTGCAATTCATGAAGATATACACTCATATTAATATATATTTACCTGACCTAACAGCACCAAAATATAAAAAGCCATTCAAAGACGTAAAGGAAGAAATGGACAGTATATAAAAAATAACAGTAGTAGGAGACTTCAATAGCCCACTTGACCAGCGATAGGTCGTTCAGACGAAAAGTCAGCAAGGGAAACATCAGCCTTAAATGAGGCATTAGACCAGACAGAGTTAGTATTTATAAAACTTCCCATCCTGAAACGACAGAATACACATCCTTCTCAAGTGCACATGGAACATTCTCAAGGATAGGCCGTATGTTGGGACACAAAACAACTCTCAATAAATTTAAGATTAAAATCATACCAAGCAGATTTTCTGACCACACAACATGAAACTGGAAGTCAACTACAAGCTGAAAAAAAACACAAATATGTGGAAATCAAGCAATATGCTAATTAAGTATTGGGTCAAAGAAGAAATTCTTAAAGAGACCAAAGAATATATAGAGATGAATGAAAAGATATGACATACCAAAATTTTTTTGGATGCAATGAGAAGTTTACAGCAATGTAGGCCTCCCTCGAAGAAACAAGAAAAGTCTCAAATAGACAATCTACCATTATACCTTAACTAGAAAAAAGAACAAATGAAGCCCACAGCAGTAGAAGGAAAGAATAAAAATCAGAGGTGATATGATATAAATGAAATAAAGAATAAAAAGACAATTAAAAAATTAATGATACAGAGCTGGTTTTGGGAAAAGATAAAGTTGAGAAACCTCTAGCTAGTGTCACTAAAGAAAAGAGAATACTAAAAGTTACAACAGAAATGCAAAGGATTACACAAAAATACTATGGAAGGCTATATGCCAACGATTTGACAACCTAGAAGAAATGGACAAAGACTTAGATATAACCTTCCTAGACTGAGCCATGAAAAACTTGAAAACCTGGATAGACCAACCAACAGTAAGTAAAGTGAAACAGAAATCAAAAACTGCCCCCTTCTGTCAAACCACCACCAAAACCCCACACACAGAAGTCCAGGACCAGATGGCTTCACTAGTGAATTCTAACAAGCATTCAAAAAAGATTCAATGCCTATCTTTCTCAAACTCTACAAAAAGTAAAAAATAAAAACCAAAATAAAACTGAAAAGTAGGGAATAGTTCCGAACTCATATTATGTGCCAACATTACCCTGATACCAAAACAGGGCAATGATCTAACAAAAAAAGAAAATTACAGGCCAGTGTTTCATATAATTAAATCCTCGACAAAATATTGGCAAGTCAAATACAACAATACATTAAAAGGATCACACATCACAATCAAGTGGGATTTATTTCAGCAACACATGGATGATTAAACATCCACAAATCAATCAACTTGATACACATTAACACAATAAAAGGTAAAAATTATGATGTAACTAGATGCATAAAAAGCATCTGACAAGATACAATAGCCATTGTGATAAAAACTCAGTAAGACGGATGTAGGAGGAAAGTACTTCACCATAAAGAACATATATGACAATCCCTCAGCTAACATTATACTTACTCAATGGTAAAACACAAAGCTTTTCCTCTAAGATCAGGAACAAGACAAGGATGACCTCTCTCACCAGTTATTGAACATAATACTGGAAGTCCTAGCCAGAGCAATTAGGCAGGGAAAAATAAATAAATAAAAGGCATCCACTGGAAAAAAGTAGTAGTATCACAATTTGCAGATGACATGACAGTATATATAGAAAATTTTAAAGACTACCAACAAACTATGTAGTAGGATACAAAATCAATGCACAAAAATCTGTGGCATTTTTATACACTAACAACAAAATATCAGAATGAGAAACAATCCCATTTACAATCACAACAAAAAGAGTAAAATACCTAGGAAAAAACTTAACAACGGAGATTAAGGACTGGTGCACTGCAAACTACAAGTCACTTGAACAAAACTAGAGAAGACACAAATGGAGGGATACTATGTTCTTGTGTTGAACAATCAACATTATTAAAATGTCCATATTACCTAAAGGATTCTACAGATTCAAGCAATCACAATGAAATCTTGATGGCATTTTGCACAACAGAACAAAAAAATTCTAAAATGTGTACAGAACCACAAAAGACCGTGAGTAACCAAAGTAATCCTGAGAAATGAAGAACAAAGCCAAAGAACACACTCTGATATTTAACTATACTACAAAGCTATAGTAATCAAAACAATTTGGAATTGGCAGAAAAACTGACACACACTAATGAAACAGAATCAAGAGTCCAGGAATAAACCTGCACATATATGGGCAACTGACTTACAATACAACAAGGGAGCTAAGAATATACAGTGGAAAAGAAAAATCTCTTCAGTACATGGCTGAAAACATTCTTACTCTGGAGAAGAAAACAAGACGTCAGGCCCAGGAAGCACAGAGAATTCCAAACAATATGAAAACAGGCCCACACTAAGACATAATGTAATTAAAATGGCAAAAGTTAAGGATAAAGAGAATTTTGAAGACAGCAAGAAAAAAATGAGTCACATGGAAGGGAACCTCTTAAGTCTATCAGCTGATTTCTCAGCAGCAACTTTACGGGGAGTCACAAGAAATAAGTTAGGAACCTACAACATAAAATACTGTCTCAAGACAAGATTATCATTCTGAATTAAGGAAGAGTAAGAGTTTCTCAGAAAAGCAAAAATTAGAGTACACCACCACTAAATCACGTTTACAAGGAATGTTATGGTAAAGAGTCTTCTTTATACAGAGAAGGCCATAACCAAAAATAAGAAAATACAAAAAGAAAAAAAATGTCACTGGTAAAGGCACATATATAATCAACACAGTGAATCAAGCACTTAAAGCTAAGATGAAGGTTAAAGACAAAAGCAGGAAAATGAACTGTAACTACAATAAATAGGGGGCACAACAAAACTAAAATACAAAACATGACATCAAAAACAAAGTATGGAAGGCAGAATAAAAATGTATTCCTTTTAGAGTGCATTTGAATCTAAACTCCTATCAGCTTAAAATAGGCTGCTATAGATGGATACGTATGAAACATGAAACCACAAAACAAAAATCTACAAAAAATACAAAGAAGAAACCTTATCAAAACATTAAAGAAAACCAGCAAATCAAGAGATCAAGAGAAGAAAGAAACAGAGAACAAAAACTAAAAAACAATGAGCAAAATGGCAATAAGCACATACCTATTAATAATATAAATGTCAATGGACTAAATACCCCAATCAAAAGACACAGGGAGGCAGAATGGATTAAAAAAACAAAAACAAGACTTATCTATATGCTGCCTACAAAAGACTCACTTAAGATTGAAAGACACATATACAGACTGAAGGTAAAGGGATGGAAAAAGATAGTTCATGCAAATAGAAATGAACAAAAAGCCAGAATTAGCAACACCCGTTATCAGACAAAATGAACTCTGTAACAAAGAATGTAAAGACACAAAGGAGGACATTACAAAATGATAAAGGGGTCAAAGAAGATAAAACAATTCTAAATATCTATATACTGATTTGAAAAGATATCTACATCCCTATGTTCACTGCAGCATTATTCACAATAGCCAAGATATGGAAGCAACCTGGGTGTCCATTAGTAGATGAGTAGATAAAGATGTGGTTTATACAATGAAGTATTACACAGCAATAGAAAAAATAAAATCTTGCCAACTGCAACATGGATGTACTTAACAGGGTTTTCAGTAAATAAGTTACAGAGAAACACATACACTGTATGATTTCACTTGTATATGAAATCTAAAAAAAAAAGTACAAAAACAGTCTGATGCCATTCTCTGATTGATCTCTTTTCAGTTATGAAAAATTAAACCATCTCTAACTAAAGGTACAGATAGTCTCTTTTTCTCTTTAAAAAGTTTATGTATATTCCTCACATTAACCCAAAGTCCATTTTCCATTTTTCTTTCAGAGGAAAAAGAGCAAAACCATTTATTTTAGAATTACCTGAACTCACTCTACAAACAAGTTCTAGCTGGTGTGCAGGAAGATGCATTTAGTCAACACTACATTCAGTCATTCACATTAACAATGATGAGAACAGCAAAAAGTAGATTTGCTAACCAGACTAAGTTTCCATTTGGCCTCCCTTCTCCCAAACTTTAGGAAATCTGAAGACTCCCCACCCAACAGGGAATGACAAGAGAAAGAGGCAAGTCTTGGATAATCCATAGCTGTTATGTATAATCAGCCCTGGAGTAAATGTTAAACATAAATGGTCTGGCTTAGGGCATAGTACATTTATTTCATGTTGGCTTAATTTCTAACAGAAATATTATGTTGGAGGAAAATATTACTTGGCTAGAATTATATGGCCGAGTCTAGTAAACTCCCTGAGAGGTGCCTACTTTTCCTTGCCTTTTACCTTCTCTGCACTCAGCCTTCACTTCTACCACAGCACTTACCTGCTAATTCCTTCTTGAAGAGAACATGCCACACTGCCGAGGCCAGAGCCCAAGCACAATAGCTGGCACAAGTATAGGCCCAAATACTGTCCAGCAAAACATGAGAAAGACTTGTCACCATTGACACTGAAGTATGAAGAAGCCTTTAGTATCAATTTAGATAAAGGGGAATTAGAATTAAGCTTATTCACAGCAAGCAAAATGACATTTTAAGTATAATATACATTCTAAATAAACCATAGAAGGTGAAGATAAAAATTATTCATGTTCAGAAAGGGAAACTCTCCAGGTACATACACAAGTAAAGACCAGCACACTACTAAGGAGTACATAATTAATAAGGTTATAGAAAATTGGTGTTAGAAGATAAAGAGGCTAATCCAAATAATACAGAAAATCATCCCATAATTTGGAGGGATGACCCCGTAAGATTTTGCAAAAAATAAACTTGATTATTAAAAAGCAGTGTTGATTTTATTATAAAAATTTAAGCAATCCATAGAATCATATGATACAGAAAGGTCATTTTATGGAAGACAGAATAAAAGGTTAAAATTTGGAAATTCCTTTTTCCTCCCCGTAATGTTATTTATTATATGGTCGTCCACACTGGCATTTTTCATGAGTATGGATTATAGATGGGATAGCCTTCACATCTGATTTGATATTTAATAGTGATATAGAGCCAGTTAGTCAGTCCTAGGGTAATACACATGTTGGCTATGGAGGTTCACTCATTCATTCAAAGTGCCCACTCTTAATTTTCTATTAAGAACAAAGCAAATATTGTGACAAAAGTTTTTGCAAAATATTATGTGGTGTAGTACCTTGCAGTGATATTTGCAATGCAAAAGGAGGAACAAATATTTTTAATTATATAGTTCAGTGGAAGAGAAACAGGTAAATAGAGGTCCATAGACCAAAGAATCTCTCTGGAAGAAAAAAAATTAAAAAAAACAAAAATAAATCACCCAAGATGAGGTAGAAGGGACCAGAAGCCACTGAAACACTACTTGGTGAAATAGGTATGTTTAGAAGCAGAAAGAACAGAGATTATATGTAATTTATATAGTAAGTAATGTGCATCATACAAACTCAAAACCTGTAAATCAAACCTAGTGAATCAATCTAATGAAAATCATTCACACAGCATTATGTAGGCAAATGTGTTTAAAAAATATTTTAATAAGCATATTCAGAATGGCAGACAGGGACTGGGAGAAGGGAATTATTTTACAGTGCAAAATTACTATGCATAAATTTAAAAACCTCTAACTCAAAATTTTAAATGCCTATTTAAATATTATTTCAAATACATTTTAGAGCTCAACAGATTTATGTTGAACTGAGCTGCAGATTCTGAACTCTATTTGAAAACACATCATAGAACAGAATACCATTCCAAATGAAAACAACAGTGCTTTGCTGGGGTTGGCAGAGATTAAGTAACTATTAACAAAGACTTCTTTTCCCAAAGCAATTTGTCAGAAGTTCAAGAATTATGTACTAAATATTAAGCAAATTAGATCATATCGCTAAAAATTTTATAGTGCAATGACTTATTAAGTTAAAATGGCTGCATTATGAAGAGCAAAGTACTGTGTGAAATAACTGTATAAACATAAAATATAATTAAATATTTCTTTATGAAAAGCTGAGTATTATGTATTATAATAGTGGAATGTCTTTCATTAGGCATACTTTAGAAGAGAAGATTAAGAAAAGATTTCCTAACATGTATACATGTGCCATATTTGCAAGTGTGCCTGAGAATTTACCAAAAATGTTCCTGCAATATTAGTCTGTAAGAACTTCACAAACCTGCAAACAAAATGCATCTTTTATAAAAGGTAAAAATGGTGTCTTAAATATTGCAACAACTTAAAAGGTACAACATTACTATTCATTTGAAATATTTCTACAGTCTTTGACAAAGAGCTGGGATACTTTGGATTTGTTTTAATAAAATCTAATTTAGAAAATGGATTGTGATCATCTGTTAAAGCTGCCATTCTGGATAAATTAAATATTCTAGGTAAAACAAAACAAGAACAAAAAAATTCATGCTTCTCAACACTTCCACCTAAAACTTGGATTTACTTGGATATGTATGTAACAGTGAGTGTACATTAATATGAAGTGTTGTAAAGTGGCTTTTAATAACACTGTTGGGGGAGAACTTGTTCACACTGGTGGAGGGAAGCAGTCTGAACATATGTTAATAGTAATACTTTGTGGGAATAAGGCCTAAACCATAATATCTCAGTGCAAACCTCTACTCCATTGCATTAGACAGTTGAGCCATTAAAAACAAGATCACAGAAGATTTACTTTCAAAAGGCATTGGCTTTTGAACTAATGGCTGAAAATGAACTGGTGGAAGCATTTGGGGTATGCCTGTATGTTAAAAACAATAGTTAATAATCTTTTATAAAAGTTTGGATATAGGTTGGTCTATCAGCTGTATAAAACTACATTTTTTAACAAGAATTTTGCACTAAAAATAAAATGGCACTCTTGCAAGGCTATGCGAATGGATGATCCTATTTGTAATCACAGAGCAATAGTTATAGTATATCTTATTTTCATTTTGGAAATACACTATCAGATCTGGAAAACTAGACTGTAACTAGAAAAGTCCAAAAACTTTTCTAACTTCATCACTTTTTCCTGTTAAAAATCAATAGTGTTGCCTGCCAACTCCATGTGTGTGCCAATTATCTAAATATCACTTGACCTTTCCCCAGTTTATTTAATGCAAAAATGGGAAATTTCATAATGCATACAAAAATAACTGAACAAGATCCTGGTCAGCATGATACATTTAAGCACTTAAGCCAACATTAAACTTTTGTTTTGCTTCAAAAATAATTCTGAAAATTATAGTGAATACAAACAAACTATGCAATATAAGTATCATGCTTAATTTCAGAATTCCCACACTGTTTGTCCATAAGTAGAAATTTGAAAAAAACATTTTCACAATCCTTCATGAATGTTTTTACCGCCTGGATAAGAAACATGACTTAGTTACACACAAACACTTAAAAATTCATTAGAAAAACCATAGCAAAATAAAATGAAAGCTGACAGACTCAGAATATCAATTCCTCTCATAAAAGTTTACCAACTGTACAAGTTAAGAAAATTATACAAGCTTTTGTATTAAGAAAGGACAGCTCAGTCAAGACATATATGTACTGCAAAAATCTTTCAAAGGCTACAAAGAATCTGGAAAAATACAGAATGTATTTCTTAAGCCCAGATAAGAATATAGAAGACATCATTGATGTCATAAATTTTACATATACAAACCTGACTTGGTTTATCTTTAAACTTCTATATATAAAAATTCATGCTAGCATAACTTTCAGGATTCATAAGGGTTTCCTTAATAATGACACTCAATATGTATAAAGAAATGTTTGAAAGACATTTCAATAAACTAAAAACACACAAAAAACTGGTGTTAAGCAGAAAGTTTTTCTTCTCTGCCATCAAACTATGCAAAAAGTACTTTGTAGTAAAATTTTAGGATTAATACATCCAATGATAAGGTACAGATATATCTTTAGTTCATTCAAATTTATCAGACTATTTGTTTTATCCTTTAAAAGAGTCCTTTATGGTTTTAAAATAAAAATTGTGCATAAGGCAGAATTATGAAATCTTATTTTCTAAAGTTAGGACTCAATCCAATTTTCAAATGTTGACCAATTGCTTCAAGAAAATCAAGTTTTTAAGGTAACCCATCAACCCTGAAAATTACAGTCCACCAGGATTTACTCCAAAGAAAGTAAAATAAGTCTAAAATTCAGTCATCTGTGTTTTCAAGTTCTTCAAATTTTCCATGTGAGATTGTTTCTTGGAAAAATTCAGAAGAACCTGGACTTTCTTTTCCACTGCTGTTCACCCTCCGCCTTTTGGCAGGTCTCTCACTTTTCTCATCAATATGGGCAAGTTTTGGGTCAGTGGTAAGATTATCTGTTTCATAACCATTACTATCCATATCTGCATGAAGTGGTTTCTTATTTCCACCTGTTGGTCCATTAACGTGTAACCCTTCAACTTTTACTTCTTCTTTGTTTAATATTTCACCTGGTCCATTAGATGATACCCCTAAGTTGGAAGAAACATAAACTGCTAATATTAAAAAGTTAAATTTGCAAATGATTATAAGACAGCTATTATAACACAAGTTTTCATCAAGGAAGTGAAGCATCAAATCTGTGTGTGGTTTAAATTCTGGATCTATTTACCTAACAGCTGTGTGATCTTAGGCAATTTATCTATATTCTCTGAACCTAAGTTTCATCACAAAAACAATGAGGATAATTTACCTTAGAGGGCTGTTGTGAAAATTAAATAAGTTAATAAATATAAAGAATTAAGAAAAGAATTTGGCATATATTAAGAGTGTATTGATATTACCTGACAACAAACAAGCACCGGATCCAGCAGTCATAATAAGTTAAATTTAAGCAGAGATGCATAAATTATTCAGATTTAACAAATTGCTGTAACTTTCTAAAACCATGTAAAAAAAGAATTATATTCTTTCTTTAGAAGCTTGAGCATTATACCCCCATATAAAATGAAAATGACGTGACTTTTTTATTTTAATGTAAATCTGTGGCTATTACTATACTTTATGGGTGAAGATCATATATGACATTTATCTAACTATTTAAGTAACCTGTCATGTTAAACATTAATGCTTGCACTACTTAAGGATATACCTGAATATGCTAAAAGTAAACACAAATTCCTCCATGACAGGCAAGAAAAGAAACAGTCTAATTATTCTAATAAAAGTAAGTAACAGTAAAAAGGTCATGTTGAAGTTAATAGCAAAATAAAGTAGAAATTTTGGGGACACGTACTGTAAAAATATAGAATGTGCCACTCATGATACTTAAAATTTAATTAAAACATTCAGTATAGAGGATGAGCCTCAAATATATTTTGACTTAGAAAATTTCTGTTTTCCCCAACTCAAAAGTACACTCAAATCATGAATGCACATGATATTATGCATCATGATACTGAAGGCATGACTTTGCTGTAATAAGCCCAAAGAGTTGGTAACACTGTGATTAGGTCAAAAATAACTAACATTTCAAGACCCTAAAAAGTCCCTTACAAAAGAAATAAAATTAGGTGCCAAGTTCCTTCCTTGCCTTGAGAAACCTGAGAAATGTGAGTTTTAAGTACCCAATGTGAATGGGCTACTACTTATAGGTAACTTATGAAACTCTCCTAGGCTAACTGCATGTTCTCATGAAATGGTTAAAAAAGATCAAGAAAAGGAAATTACTTATTTGACATTATGAGCAAACAAAAAAAGACAGGAGTACCAACTGAGTTTCCACCCCCTAGTCCCAAGCACAGAGTTTCAGCTTTTTATCATATTTCAGCATGGATGTGGCTAGCTTTAGATGTCATGTCAGTAATATACTTTTTGGACCAGGAAGTGGCCACTAGGCCCTAATTCTTGTTTGTTTCGCTTGCAGTGATAGAATAGAAAGGTGTCATCAATGAACAAAAGCGCAGTACATTCACTACAGTGATGCCAGCATTTCTCTTCTAGTTTCTGTCACATCAGAAGGCAGGAGGGCAGAACTTAGTTCTAACTCTCCAGCTTCTTCCTAAAGAGGACTGAAGGACTTAGTACTTTCTGCCTGGCAACTGTCTTATTCTTATGTAGAAAGACCATTTTTATTAGATTAGAAGTCAAAGTAATTCTCTGACTAGGTCTTACTAATCAGCAAGCACAATCTTTTTGATCCACTGTATTACTGTAAACAAGAACATTATCTGAGCCTCAATCATATTGGTATGCCTTTTGCTTCTTTTTTCATGGAGATGATAACAGCAATGTTTCTATTCTGACACCTGCTGTATCTTTTCTTATCCTTCAAGGTCATTATGCTATCAAAGAGAAAAACACTCAAAACACTGCCTTTGCTATTTACCTCATTTAATCTATATAGTTAATGCACCTGTCTGAATAAGTTATAAGCTTTTAAAGTACTGGTATTTCTGTATTTCTGATGTAACATGGCTGGAGTTTGGGTCTAAGAGATAACAAGAATACTTATTCAGGCATCCCAACTGGATAAGAAAATAGATGCTGCTCAAGAAAAATAAATTTCTTAAAAGAAATGGTCAGTGTTGACAGAATACTTTATTAAACTGACTTTAATAGTTCATTAAACTAAATTGGGAAGTCTTTCCAATTAATTTGTATTCTGTGTGTATTAATATGTATGTATGTATACATGTATGCTGACGTTATGTATGTTTCATCTGGTACTTAAAACTATTATTTTAAATTCTGCTTTGGAAGTTTAATAGAAACCAAAACTGAACAGTCCAGGCTACAGGAAGAAACAGAAGTGTTTCTTTGGTTGCTTACCATTTTGATTACTATTGCTTACAGTGCCATCTTCTTTCTCAGACTGGCTGTTACTACTGTTTGAGGCAGTTGGGGGAGGGGACGGTGCTCGACTAGACGCAGCACTTTCACTTTCATCTAGAAGCCGATCCATGTAATCCCTTAAAATTAAGTAAAATAATAAAGTAGTTATTCTTATATTAAAAAGCTAAAAATAAAATTAAATGAGGTTAAATTGAGAAGGCTTTATTAACAAATATATCCTAATTTTCACTTACAGTGAAAAAATTGTCAATTCCAGTGCCTCATCTATCTATCTATCACACCAGGATCTGAACACTTAAATGGAAAGTTTCTTTTGGTTACATGTTTGTAGGGAAAGTGCACAAGACCTTTAAACTAGCTAATTTTAGACACCTATAGGCAATTGTAAAACTTTAAAAACTGTAGGCAAGTGCTCATAGTGGCCCAATTAAAATCAGATCTTCAAATGAACATGGGGTGACATCAATCAGGAATACAAAAGAATTTCTGAACAGACACGGACTGGAATTTTAAAGCTCCTTAAGATTATTTGATGACTATGGCAAAATGTGAAAGATGAACTGGGGTCCTAATGAATCCCCTCCTTAAATTTTCCTGGATACCTTCTATATTACCTTTCTGGTAGATATGAGCTATAAACTCACTAAATTTCTGGGCTTATTTGCTAGCTTCATCTGCCAGTAAATCATTAGACATGAGTTCACTTCTTTCCCAAGTCACTCCTGAACTTTATGACATGGGAAGATAGTTGGGAAAGTGACAATGGTTTGGGATTAGACACTCTGGGCTAAATACTAATCTCTCTGAGGTAAAGTATCTTCATTTACAGAACACAAGTAATCATATATGACCTATCTACCATATAGGGTTGTTGTATAAAGTATGTATAGGAAAGTGTTTTATAAACTATAAAGTGCTATTAAGTCATAAGAATAAATGTCAGAAAACTATGGCCTGTGGGCTGGCCACATGTTTTAGTGAATACTGTTTTACATCCACTCGTTAATATAGCATCTATGACTGCTTCTGCACAACAAAAATAG
Organism: Artibeus jamaicensis; assembly: GCF_021234435.1. Taxonomy (NCBI): domain Eukaryota; kingdom Metazoa; phylum Chordata; class Mammalia; order Chiroptera; family Phyllostomidae; genus Artibeus; species Artibeus jamaicensis. The sequence continues at coordinate 15,577,193 of NW_026522025.1, read as the reverse complement.
AGCTGAGTAGTTGCTAGAAAACTTCAGGCCTGCAAAATAAAAGCCTAAAATATTTATTCTGTAGTCCTTTTACAGAGAAAGTCTGCCAACACCTGCATTGAAATAACTCTCTGAAGGCAGGGATGTGTCTGTTTTGCTTACTACTGCACTTCTGGTGCCCAAGTGGTGCATGGCATAGAGCAGAAGCTCAATAAAAACTTAAATACACATTTCAAAATGCTCTCAGAATGAGTATAGCAGAAATACTATATCAAATGTTTTCAAATTTTGTGAGCAGGATAAAGAATGTGGATAAGAAGAAAACAGTGTAAGGGCTTGAGACTTTACTCAAAGTCTCATCTACCCGTAGACAGATGATGAACAATGGCTATAATCTCAAACTTCACGATCACATGAAGTTATGGGGATTTGAGGGATATAATAAATATAGGGGTGTGGTACCTGACATCAAGAAGTTTTCAACAGTCTGAGGTACAAAACTAACACACATTAAAGAAACACATATGACAACAAGCTAGACAATTTAACATTCTAGGTCTATTTTCTTCATCTACAAATGAAAAAAAATTTAAATTTGATGATCCTTACAACCCCTTCAGCTTTATACCATGCAGCTTCATAATTACAGAACAATTACCATATTTTGCTGTGTATAATGTATACTTTTAACCCAAATTTTGAGGGAAAAATAAAGATGCCCATTATATATAGGTGGTACTAATTTCATATCTATATAAATGCTTTTAATTCTTTTATTTATGCTTAAGTGTTAGAAGTATAACTCTAGAAGGCAACTGCTGTCTGTACACAAAATACTATCCTGGAATATGATAATCGGTTTTGTTTCTAAATATAAATAGATAAAAAACTGAATTAAAAAATTAAAATAAAGATTTTTTTCCTGAAAGTTTGGGCCAAAAATGTGGGTGCACATTATACATGGCAAAATACTGTATATAACATACTTGAAGCACACAGAAATAAATGAGCACGACGAATACCAAAGGGAATTTAGAAGTGAAGGCTAATAAGAACAGATGACGCACACTGAGGAACACTGGAAATAAATTTGGTATGGTGGGAATGGATAATGGAGGGTGCTGATGCTAAAAGCCAAGCAAAAAAAAAAAAACTTAGCAGGTATCAAAATTATTTTAAACTTCTGAATACATCAATGATACTGTAAAATTATTATTACTATTTCCTGAAGATTAATGGCATGCAGAATGCTGAAGGAAGAAGAGTCAGGTAGACCATCTAGCAGGGTGGAACAGCATTCAGATTACCAGAGTCATGCTAATTTTTACTTTTTTTTAAAGAAAAGATATTAAATGCAAGGCTGTTACAACAAAATCTCCAACTTGTATATGGCTATCAATTCAGGTACTGAAGAAAGAATCTGTGTTAGAATATTGCAAAATCTATTTATAGGCAGAGACCAGCCAATGTAGTTCATTCTGGTAAACAATTTTAAGATTAACAGTGTAACAGAAAAATGAACAAACAATTTTCAGGAAAATGTGCTCTAACTATGGATTTTGACTAAAAAAAATTTAAATTCATTCAAATTTTTGTGTAAAGGTATTAACTTAAATGTTTTGTGCAGTCATCTGAAGTACAACTATCAACAGAAAGGAAACTAGAAAAGTATCACCATGCTTACAGAAAAAACACAATTTCTCCCCATCCAGAAAATAATGTACAGTCTAGTTATAGCTTTTATAGAAGATGTAACACAGCTAAAAACAGATGAGTAAAAAATTATAGTTCAGTTAAAAAAAACCAAACTTTACAAAAGACCCAAAGGGGACATAATCAAAGCCTGCAAAACCATATCTTGCCTAGGGAGGAAAATACATTTGTTCACTTCATAGCATTACACAAGGGAACCACTGTTAATTCTCTTAAAGCCTGAAAAAAGAGAAAATATGGGATTACTTTTAACTGTGGCAATTCTACCAACAGAATGCTTAACCTTGAGAGGAATCAAGGTTATAGATCATAAGTAGCTTCAAAAAGTTTTCAGAAGTCACACAGAAATTATTAGAGAAACTAAAATGTTTGGCAGCACATCCCTACCTAACCTGTATAGCTTGGTCACAGAGGACCAACTACGGCAGCCCACAGCACTTTCCTTTGTGATGCTTTCTGAAAGAGAAAACTGAAAGAACCATGACGCAGCACGGCAATTCTTGTGTTCTTACTGCTGATGATGACAGACTCCCTACAGTTCACGTGCAAACATTATTTCTAAAATGGGTGAAAAAAATTAAAGATTTACTACTGCTTTTCCCTACTGAATATTTCAAAATTGTGACCATTTTAAGATGACATTCTGAAAACTAGATAGCTGTATCTAGTTCTACCTCATTATGCCTCAACAGTATCAACAGAGTATATAGTCCAGAAAAAATATATAAATGTATAACACTAAACAATCAGACAAAATCTGGAATACTGTTATGAAATTCCACCCTAGCTATCACGAGCATTAAAAAGTGAGGGTTGAGGCAAGAGTCCATTGTACCCATAATTTGCAGGGACCATCATAACCATTTACTCCCTTTTAGATAATTTTTGCTTTTGATTTTAGAGTGTTTAATCCTCCAGCAAAGTGACCAGCAAAGATACATGTAAATGAACACGTCCAAGAAAAAGTCCAGTGTACGAGTGTACATAATCATAAAAGCATAAAAGTATAATCAAATATGCAAAAAAGCTCATCCTTCAAGGGTAGTAATTTGGCCAGCCTTAAGCACTTTACTAATGAACAATGACCAAAAAAAGTCATATTTTACATTATTTTTATTTCAAAAACATTAGGTAATAATCAGGGATGGTATGGTAAAGTTAGGTCCACTATAACAACTCATCAACATTTTAGAGCAACTCTTTTGAGGGGACAGGCTCAAAACTCAATGTCAGCAAGAACTTTTCAAAGCATGCAATACCTGTTTAGTTAGGGCCACTGACCTCTTTTCCCTTATACTGTCAAATAAAAAAAATGACAATGGCCAACACAACAACCATCTGATGAGAAGGAATCAAAATTATACCTTATTTTTGGTCAGATTGGTGAAAAAAAATTTTTTCAGTGTGCCACAGAATTTTATTAATTAGTTTATATGTGCCATGAGATGGAAAGGTTGAAAATCACTGCTCTATGTACTTAAATAACAAATTACTAGTAGCAAAGTAGACAGTGTTTTGTTCCAAGGCTAAACTGACTGAGGACTAAGAGAATTTGGTATATGGGGACTAGATTAGACATGTAAGGCATTCTGCATGAAGGGTGGATTATAATTAGTAATTATATTACTAATTATTTAAATTATTTCTGTTAGAGGAAAGGTATCAGGAGGTCTAGAAAAAGGTAAGTCACCATGCATATACTCTTTGCTCTATGAAAATCTTTGTAAGAAAGAAAATGTAATTTGAACTTTTTAATTATATCCCTATGTCTTTTCCCTTTTACATAATCTATACTTAAATCTTATTTTGGTTCCCTGAATCAAAAGTAGATTAGACAAAGAAAATATTAATTTTCCTTCCTCTTTAAAGTGCCTCCAGTAGATACATAACCCTATAGTTTTAGGAAAGATAATCTTTTTTATTTTCACTGCTCTCACAGTGTTAAAACTGTATGTACTTATACAATACTAAATGGAATAGAATTGAACAAAAACATGCTTTCACAACTGTTCTCATCCATTTCCTCAGGAATCCTACTGAAAACATACACTCTTAACATTGGTTTTGATACACTTGTTGCCTTAAATAATATGAACTGTAGTTTACAATGTTTTATAAAACACTGAAAAGTCTAAATGTCCTATAAACATATCAATAATGGGTAAATTTAAACTAAAGGCTTATCTTATTAAAAAATTACAATTTTCAAGAGAAATTTAGAAAAGCTTAGTAAAACATATGACTCAAAAGAAAGTATAAACTCACGTGACACCAGGATGAAGATTATATTTCTTTTTTCCAAATCGTGTTTGCTGAGCAAAAAAATCGTAACGTTCAGATTTTTTCCACATATAATAGAAAGCTACACATTCACCAACTGACCTTGTTCGAACCTGTAAAAAACAAATACTTTTAAGAATCATTGCCTCCTTTAAGGAGTTACTTCATAAAAAATACCTTAAGTTTCAACACAAATTTAGCTAGTCCTTAAGTAATATATAATACGATGTTATAAAATACAGTATTGCCACAGCTGCGTTGAAACCTATTCTTTCTAAATTCCTGTGAAGAGAAATAATACACTGGCAGCAGGTCAAATATTTAACATTATGTTTTTAAAAGGCTATCACTTTGATTTACTATAAAAATAAGTATTTCTCTATTGAAAATGGCTCTATGTGGCATTTAAATTCAAATTAATGTTATAAACAGTTTCTAAACATTTTCCCAACAGTGATCCAGACTCAACTGTTTTACTTTCTAAAAAGGCTGGGAATAGTCCTCAGTGAGTTAAAAGCTATTGAATAATGCTAATGCTTTGTTCACTAAGTTATTCCAGTGATTACTGTGCTACACCTATTTGTGTAACTTGAAGGGGTTCCTGTTACCATAACGTTCAACACCTATGGGATTGTCATGTTGACAAAATTGATGTGTATTTAAAAAACTGGGCATTAAAATGAGAAAAAAAAAGGTATTTGTATGAGTGTTTTGAGTGTATCAAAACCAGTGTTTGAGATGCAAAAAATATTACTTTAACCCATAAATTTCTAGCTTGAAGTAGGTATCTTTAAGGGATTGACTGCACTTAAGGATTTGCAATTTGATGACATCCTTGTTTCATTACCTGACATGTATTTTTCTTTCTTCCCCTCTGCTTGCATTTTATAACTTTGGCCTATGTTGTTCTAAAATTGAAAGATATCGGGCTCAAAAAATACTTCAGAAAACAATTTTTTTTTTTGCCTCTGTTAGAATCTTATTTCTAGATACAAGCGAAGTCAATTCTACTTTTCTGAAAGTAGAAACCGTAAGCCATTTTGGGGCTGCAAAGTTAACAGTATTATGACAAATCCTCAATAAAATAAGCGTGCACAATAGAACTTATGATCAAGATCCAAACCTTCATTCCAAGTGTAAACACAAAGTCTTAGTGTTTTCACCGTACCATTCTTCTCCCTTGTAAAGAATACCGTCTTCCCTTTGTTCACTAGAACAACTAGTATATAGGTCAGCTGACTTCTGTAACACGGAAATATCACCGTCCCAAATGCTTACAAATGAATCAAGGTCTTTACATTCAAAATTATGTTAAGACTTTTTTGGGTAGTAGTCTCAAATCACCAAATTAAGATCTTATCCCTTAAAAAGGGGGGGGGATTCTTGGGGATGTGCTGCTGCTTCTAGTTACATCAGCTTATCATTCCAGGGGGCTCCACCATAGGTAATCTAACATGGTTTGGTCAATACTGTTTAAATTCAAGCAGGAATGCTAGAAAACTGTTGTCCAAAATGTTGTCCCTTCAACCATGAAACTTATTTTTTTAAACAATCAGAAATATACATAACAAGTCATGAGCACTATGCATTCCTTTCATAGATATTAGTCACTATATTAGAGGTTATTGCTTCAGGTAGAACATTAAAAGGTATAGCTACACTTTTAAAAACAATGCTAAGCCTTGGCCAGTGTGGCTCAGTTGGCTGGAGTGTCATCCCTTAAACCAAAAGTTTGCAGGTTTGATCCCCAGTCGGGGCAGGTGCAGGAGGTAAGCAGTCAATGTTCCTCTCTCACACTGATGTTTCTCTCCCTCTCTATCCCCTTTCCCTTTCTGTAAAATCAATAACCATGTCCTCAGGTGACGATAAAAAAAATGCTAAGACTTGAAGTTTCTCTTAGTTATGTCTGATGTCATATACCAAAATGCAACAAGATAATCTAGAGCAAAATGAAGAGAAACGATCTCAGAGAATTTTAAGCAACTATTTTATTTATGAAACATAAAATATACCATTAGAAACATGCTGAAACAAATCAAGTGGACACCATCCAATCACATCCAGAGGTACATAAAAGGAGTATGTGGTGACAGACATTTAGAGCCTCAGACATAAGCCCAGATACTGTGCTCACATCACCCTAGACAAGCCACTCTACAAGACTTAACTTCTATCTTTAAGGAAACATGTAAAGCCAAGCTCTCTGACATTTATTATGTGCTAAAAGTGTAATATTTGTAAGTCTGGAAATTACTTAACTTCCTACATCTAAACTCCCCAATTTTAATTTTGCCTGTTCTACTGCCCCAAAGGAACAACACATTTTTCTAATCTATATAATCATGTAGTTACTGTTAAAAATCTTACCTGATTTCAGCTGCAAGAGAATTAAACCTAAAAATAAATCTGCAAGGAATTATGAAGTTCTTTTGGGTATACACTGACACTGTATGACTGGTATCACCAATATGAAATGATGAGAATGTTAAATAAATTTATAATAATGTATAATAACACTGAGTTGCTAAGATATTCTTCCAGAAAATTAAGTACTAATTAAAGTCAAATTAAATACTAAGTTTCTGATTTTAGACCACTCAGGACTCAAATAAATGTGAAAAATATTTTAACTATAAATAACATCATGTTAAAAATGACTTTAGAATTCCAAAAATTATTTTAAAGACCCTCCTATAAAAAATCTGTCACAGGTTGTGGAAAATAGCTTTAAATAATTACACTGTACACACGCATCACAAGTTGATGAACACATTTGCAAGTGAGTCCAATACAAAGGGTTCTAATATTATGTACTGAAAACAGTCACCTGGAAAATATATGCCAGGAAGTCAAGGCATGATAACAATTCCTTATGATAACAATTCCTTAAACACCAGTATGTTAAAATTTCATTACAGAATTTTAACATTAGAAAATAATTAAGATACAAGATGTTCTTGGTTGTTAACTAAATTTTTTTGTAAGAAAGAGACCATATATCATTACTTACTTTATTAGCCTGAATCAAATGGAAATCCTTTCCATAGGCTTTCAGCCCTTGTTCAAAATTTCTACACTCTTCCTCTGTCCAAACAGACAATTCCTCTAAAAAATGGTGGGAAAAAACTATTATGCAACATTCCCCCAAATGTTATATATAATAAACAAAACTGCAAATAAACATATGATTTTCTGGTCATAATGAAGGAAGTATTTTACTTCTAAGATCTATTACTTACCAATGGCTACAAATGATAAATTGACAAAAAATCCTTACTAATAAAATTTTGGATGATACCCTAGCTCTCCAACCTTAACTTGGGCCATTTCTCCAAGTCTTTATGATTCAACTATACTAGCCAGCTTTCAATTCTTTAAATTTGTTTTGTTCTTTCTTTAGACTTTGTGCATGCTGCTCATCTTGCCTAGCATTATTTCCTGCCTCCTACATTCCGGCAGAAATAGAACTTTGTTCTAGAAGCTTTCCCTAACAGACTCACCCTTTCAACCAGGTTAAGTCCCACTGTAATAAGTTTAAAATGTGCCCTCTAATTCTCTTTTTAAGAACTCATAACTGTTTTTCAGTTTCCCTACCTAGTCTCTAAGAATCATGAGGACAGGGACTCTGTTTACAGTTACGTTGTTAGAATTTAGTAGACCTTCCAATTTTTGTTGAACGCATGAATGTTTCACTTGTAACACAATAATATATAAACAGTATTCTTCGTGAAACAGGGTGGGAGCAAGTTTACAGTAAAAAAAAAACCCAAAGTCAGATTTTAATTTTGACTATTTATGAATAACGTTTGCCTTGGATAAATTATGTCAGTTCAGAGACCTCAGTCTTATCAATTTTAAAGTGAAGGTAACATTTGTCACATTACTTAGCTCATAGGGCTGACACCGAGACCAAATAACATATTTATAAATGTGCTGAAATTCAAAGCCATTATGTATTTTTACTTAAATGGCCTTATTTTCCCTGAAGAAGAGACAGTCTTAATTCCATTTCCATAAAACCTTGGACAAGGGTGGGCAAACATAGGTTTACAGTTTTGACTATGCAAAACAGTTTATTCTTGTATTACAATCATAAACTGCATGTCTTTATCCATACAAACTGGAAATCTACTTTTGCCCACCCCTGTATAATACTTCTGTTATACACAAATTATTTAGCAAGTTATTTGTTATTCAACAAGTACTTACTGAATTAAGAAAGATCAGTATTATTAAACATACAATGTGGGGTCTGTCTGGAAAAAGTCCAGCCATTGTTAATATAATAAGAACGGTTTGTGCAACATTGATGTAACCTGGCAGCCAAGGAAAGTGAACTGCAATGTACATGTGTGAACAATGATGACTTTACTGTAATAGTGGTGGTGGTAGATGCTGCTGGGTGAGCATATGTACTGTGTGGTCGTCACATTCAAAATCACTGAATGAGTAAAGCAATGAATCTGCATCAAATTTTGCATTAAGCCTGAACATTCCTCCATGGAAACTATTCAAATGATTCAGAAGGCTGCAGCTACGAGCACCTGGTGACTGGCGGCTTCATCAGGACAATGCACTCACTCATGCAAATGTCTTGTGCAGTTTTTTTGCGAAACTACACATCACCCAAGTGACTTAGCCCTATTACAACTCAGAACTGGCACCCTATGATGCCTGGCTTTTCCCAAAACTAAAATCACCTTTGAAAGGGAAGAGATTGCAGATCATCAGTGGGATTCAGGAAAATATGATGGGGTGATGGTGACTGGGAGAACTGTGTGAGGTAACAATGTGCCTACTTTGAAGGGGATCAAATTGTCATTATCCCATGTACAATGTTCTTGTATCTTCTTCAATAATGTCTCTATTTTTCATATTGCATGGCTGGATACCTTCTGGACAGACCTCATCATATAGCTAGGTAGACAGAAAATCTTACGTTTTAAATTTCTGCTCTATCATGAAAACAAAATTTAATATTTATTCTTACCTCTAGCTGCTTTTACATTAAATCTTAATCTTCTCAATGCTTCTTCTGTGTCAAAATTGCATTTAACCAATTCATATAATGCCTAAAAAAATAAAGGGCTTCGATATGTAACCCAGACTATGAACAGTTCAAAGCTACTCTTTCTTAAGAGAGTAAAGGCTTTTCTAGAACCCAGTGTTTTCATACTTCCTGGAGGATAAATAATACCAGTGAATGCAATATGTGGAACACTAAGAAGTAACAAACATAAATTCAATTGTGATAACTGTAGAAAATAAGGTTAACAAGTACTGTAACTTGGTAGCCATAGCATTCACAGGAATTTAGAAATTATTTTATAAAAATCACAAATTCCCTCTTTTTGGCCCTTTGGGGTTCCTATTCTAAGACCATTTTAAACATATTAGAAAATAAAAACACTGATGAAAAAAGGTAAAAAAAATAATGCTGTCATTAGGTCTATGGTAGGCACTAGTCTCTACCATGTGTGTAACAACATTATGCCAGATGTGTATTACCAACTTGATATCCACATTCTCAGGAATATCCAAAGAAACTTTGTTCAAAAAGCCCAGTAAAAAAAAATATACATACAAGCAAACTGAAATATCAAGGTTTAAAAAAAAAAAAAAATGAAGTGAATATGTTAACACCTAGGTATCTCATGCTACCTGTAACTCAGATTCCGTTGATAGCACTGTAGAAATTTTTGGTGTATAGATACTGAATGAGACAGTATTTACTTTAAAATGTGTATGATTAATTTTTTTTAGAGAGATTACAACGGTTGGTTCTTATTCATGTACCTGTTCATTGTCTTTTATGTGAGATCCTTCAGGAATTGCTTCCACACCTTTCTCATCACCTGTTCTTCTAGATGCATCCTTAAGAAATACAATCACTTTATCCTCTGGTAGGTACTCAGGGTCCCACAGGAGCTGATCATCATTTTCATATACTAAATTAGCAAAACATAGTATTTTTTAAAATACCAAATATTGATAGTCTGTATTAAAACATATCACTGTACAAATAACTGATACTTAGAGCCAAAATGTTAAAAACTGATAGGTAAATTATCACCCTATTACTTGCCTAACTTCAATCTTGGGCAATATTCACAGCCTGAAGATGCAATCTAAGCAGTAGTGCCACTGTATGGCCCTTTTAAATTCTGTCTGACTTAGCTTGTTTACCAAATTCCAAGTCCTCTCGGTTTGTTTGAATAATATCACCAAGACTTACTACCAGTATGGGTAAATTATTTCCTTTCTCCCTGCCTCACCTGTGAAATTGGAATAGCGACACCATCATGTAGGGTATAAGGATTTAAAATACTTTAAAACAAATTGTAAAACATTTTAAGATTCAATGGATATTTAACATTTTTGAAAAGGGATATCTAACCCAAATGTTATCACTGCTTATTTCTTGCAGCAATTTTTTTGTTCTTTATATTTTTCTGTGGAGTTTGCAACTGTATTATAATGAATATAAATAATTTAAAAAAAACAAGTCATTTTAAGTCATTTCAGTTACATCATCATAATTTTCATTATAATAAGATTAAAGCCTAAATTACATCAAACTTTAAAAAGCAAAAGGAGAACCTAAGAGAAAGCTCTGCGGAATTCTAAATGACAGAAGATGAAAACAAAGACAAAATTAAGAAAATACAGTCAATCACAAGATAAAATATCAAAAGTGTGGCACCACAGCAGCTAAAGGAAGAAAATGTTCCAAGGAGTAGTAAGTGGGTAAATGCTGTCAAGTGGCCAGGTGGAACACTGAAAAAAGATATGCTGAATTTACTAACAATGTGAGAGATTATTTCAAGAACATTCTGTGTAGAGATAGAAGCTGAAGACATACTGGAAAAGACTGAAAAGTAAATGAAAAGTGAAGCAATAAAGTCAAAAACTCTTGGAAAGATTGTTTGTGAGGAAGAATAGGGCAGTTGCTGTAGAGAAACTATAGTTGGTCCTGGCCAGTGTGGCTGGAGGACCAACTGGTTGGAGGGTGGTCAGGTAAACCGAAAGGTCGTGGATTCCCTTTTCCATTGGGGTACACAACTACATTGTGGGTTTGCTACGTTGTGGGTTTGACCCAGGTTGGGGAGTGTAATGGGGGCAACCCTTCAATGTTTCTCACATCAATGCTTCCCCCTCCTTCCCTTCCCCTCTCTCTAGAATCAATGAGCATGTCCTTGGGTGAGGATAAAAATAAATTAATTAAACATTAAAAATAAATACATAGAAACTACAGTTGAAGAAAGTTTTTGGTTTTGTTTGTTGATTTTTAGAGATGGATGAGACATTATCATTTACATGCCAATATGCAAGAGCCAGCTGGATAAAGACTTTGACACTAAGACACAAAAGATAACTGACAGCCTAAAGTTGGTTTTGTTATGAAAAAGAAATTAAGAGCTAATTAAATATTTCCTATATGTAAATCACCTGCCTCATTCACCACGTGCATAATTTTTAAATACTCCAACCTTTCAATTTCCCAAAATGTATAATCTTTAAATACAGTTCAAAGGATAAACCCTAAAAACTTTTCCTTCGTAAATCTAATTCCTTTTTAAATCTACTGGTAGAATCCTGATGAAACTCTAAATTGTAAATACACTAAAACACCCATGATAAAGTGACTTTGGATATCCTGCTATTCATTTCTGTTCTCTGCTCAGTCTTTGTCCCCTGAAGGGAGCAGACTACTTAGATTCTTGGAGTGACAGGGAGAGGGTGGACAAGACCTTACAAGGAAACCCTGACTCAGGAAGAAAAAGATAAAGAGTAGGTCCCTGAGTCCCTAGTGTTATTCCAGTTATACCCCCATATGAAGCCTATGAAACCAGCACAAACTACTGCAATCATTCTGGAAGTCCCAGGTGACCACAGGATACAGAGATAGCCTTATTTAAGCTGAGTACACAAGTATCCCTAGATGGTGCAAATGACAAGCCAGACAGACCCCTAGAATTGTGATACGGTAGCCTGAGACTATTGACACTTTGTTTTATGCAATTGTAACATACTAAAAAATGATCATGCTGCGAGAACAATTAGCATTTAGTCTTTCACAGAGACTAAACCATGCTGCCTTTCCAGAAAGAGACCAAATTATTTTCCAGTTAAGTTTACATTCTAAATAAAATGCCTTTTAACTATGATTGAAATAAAACAGGCAACACAATTGATATTAAGTCTATTGTAGAATGACTAAATGCCAAGAGATCAGAAATTCAGAAGAAATCCACACTAAAATATTGAGGAAAAATAACATTTATAAATATAATATAAAGGGAAAAAAACTCTTTAATAGCAACAAAGGACAAAATACTTTATTCTAATTAAAGTGACATAAACATGATAGATTTTGAAAGATTACAATAATTGAAATGTAATGACATCTGAAATTATTTCATTTCAAATGAATTGCCAAGCCTAGATACTGAAAACTTAAAAAGCAACCACAAATATATCTACCTTATATTACTAGAAGATATAATTTACATGATTGTATCTTGTAATTAAGTAAAAGAGTTCAGTAGGTAAGAGCTCACCCACTGTATTAATACAGGTTAGGTGGGGAAGTGCTTCCTATGGGCATTTTAAGTAATCAAATTAAGCTTCGTGGATAAGTAAAATGAGTTGCAAAATAATTTAATAAAGCTTATTATACACATGTGTGAGTGGAGGTAACTAATGTAGAAAGCTGAGAAACAAGTACAACAAAACCATAAGTAATCTGGGAAATTAATTCCCAATGAAAAAATGTGTATTTATTAACCTCCAGTTTTTAAAAAAGTGTTATTCCTTTTTTATGCCTTTAAGGTTCTATCTAATCAATATATTGTGAGGATGAAAATGCTAATCCATAATCAGCATTATGTTGTAATAAGGTTTACAACAGAAATTCCCACAATCTTAAAAGGTCTTACTATGATTAATGGCATGAATTTTAAGTTGTCTAACTGAGTTTTTCCAGTTACACAACTTCACTTTTATTAAAGACCTATATTAGTACCTGTTTTTTTGCTAATCAAGAAATATCTGACAATAATTTTCACTTTTATGAAAAAAGGCAAGAAGTTAAAATGGCATTTGGCACTCATTTTGAAGTGAGCCTTTATAGAGCCAGAATGCTTGAGTAGCGCCACCAAGCTTCTGCCCTGGGAACTACACTCCCCATCCCAGCATCAAGCTGCCATACCTTGAACTGTCTGTATTTGTGATACATCGCTATTTATTTTGTGCATTCATTGGCAAGATGTGTCCTGAGATAACAAAAAAACCTCATACCATTCCTGTTTTACTATATGTCAATGTTACTTTAGGTTTTATGTGTTATTTGGCATGATTTGGTAGCTTATTTTTGGCATCTGAAAATGCTCAAAAAATTTTCCATATGATACAATAGTTCCCCCTTATAAGCAGTTTGGCTCCGTGGTTTCCACTCTCAAATGTGGTATGAAGATCTCTGCATAATTTACCTCACTTCATCTCATTATACAGACACTGTGTCCTCTCACATCATCACAAAAAGGGTGAGTACAGTACAGTAATTAAGATATTTCAAGACACCAGATTCACAAAAAAATTTTATTACAGTATATTATTATAATTGTTTTATTATTGTTGCTGTTAATATCCTACTGTGACTAATTTATAAATTAAAGTTTACCATAGGTACATATATGTGTAAGAAAAAAGTATATACAGGTTTTGGTACAACTATGGTTTTACTGTGGAGGTGGTCTTGGAATGCAATGCTCTCAGATAAAGGAAAAAAACACGATTAATTGCTTCTTTGTGCTGTTTTGGCTTACAAAAGGTTTTATAGGAACCCTTCACTTTTGGATAGCAAGGGAAATCTGTACAAGTTAAATAAAATGTTTCGACAGTATTATTATCCATTAAGAGTAGTATATATGTTCAGTTTTCAGTAACTCAATTTGTCAAATGCTCATTACAAACAATTTACACAGTCCTTTGCTATTCAATGCTTCATAATTCCCAACCAACACTTAATTACTTTAAAATTTATGTCACCAAGCATGAAAATTTAACTCGGAAAACCCTGAACCTTGCCTTTCTTTTTTCTTAAGTAGCCCATCTAATTCTCAATTAAATTAGTCCTGGGTTCTCAATCTTGGCACAACTGACATTTTGGCTGGATAATTCTTAGTGATGGAGGGAAGGGGGGGTTTGATCCTGTGCACTGTAGGATGTATACCAGCACAGCATTCAAATTATTTAGTCTTATCACCAAGTTGCAGTGTCTGATCAGTCCAGTGCATGAAAATGACAATAAAACACACATAACTTGGAAAAATCATGCTTTTCATCTTTGGGAATGAAACCCTTCCTATATGCTGAGTGGAACTGATAGTCCCCATCCCAGGAACACCAAGAATGCATGAGTGAGCCAGGGCAAGCCAAATTACTCGCTCACCTCTCTGGTCACAGTAATTACTTCTGGCTGAATATATAACTCAAGATGAGTCAACAGAGATTCTCTCTAGACTTTTGCTGGAGCAAAGGGGGATGGGGAAGTTCTCATTTTTGCTGGTTCTCTGGCTATAAAGACAGTGTAAAGTATAAGCCAAGAGCTCCCAGTAGCCATCTTAGCTTGTCTGACAACAGAAGAAGAAAGGGGAGCGGGGGGAGACACAACTTATATTATAAGAACTCCTGGATCTAGTTATATTTGAAGAAAGAACTTTCCAATAAAGCAATCAGGTCAATTCTTTTTTTGCTAAAGCTAAAATGAACTGGGTTTTTATCACTTGCAAGCAAAAGAACATAAATTGATGCTTTCTGAAAATATGGGAAAAAACCCTAAATATAACAGACAAGATTAGCCATCCACTGAATATTAATGCCACTTACTGAGCAGTTACTGTGTGCCAGACACTATAGTTCGAAGTGCTACACATAAAATCGTCACATATACTCACAATAGGTTCTATAAATAAACGCTCTATTATTGCTATTTTATAGATGAGAAAAAAATTAAGTAACACGTCCAAAGTCAAATGCCAAATGCTGATCCAAGATCACTGATTCTTTATCAGTTGTGCCAACACTATTCTGCACCCATCTAATAACCAGCCACCAAATTTTACTAAGTGCCTATGTGATAAAGATCATCCTAGGTATTATGGATACAAGGATGAATAAATGATTATAATACAGTGTGCTGAGAATAAATGGTAATTTCCATAAATTTAAGAAAATATTAATATGTCATTGAAATTTTGTAACCAAAATAGATAAAGGTTCAATGGAATATGCCTTGAATGTGACTGTAACTAATAAATCTGATTTATGTAGTTGTTTGGAATGATAAGTGATGAATATATAATCTGCACAGAGCCTAATAAAATAGAAATCAGATGTCACAGAGACAAAAATTCATCAGTCTCTCCAAATACTCAATAGGGTTTCCTTATATCAATAAAAAAATTCTAATGCATCTGTCAATTCCTAAAGTAAAGAGATATCAGGATATTTTAGTTTTATGGAAACTTTTATCAAACCAAATGCTTTCACTTTTGAATGTGCTCACCAAACAATAAAAAATATCCTGTAATTGTTAAAGGAAAAAATGCATAAATTAGCACTATCCCTTTGGCAGCTTTATTTCTAACTGTGGTTTATATAAGCTTCAGATTTGGTTTGTATGCGCAGGGTACCTGACATGGAAGCAAATTCTGGGTATCACAACAAAGTTTGAATTCCTATAACTACAAAGCTGAGGACAGGCCATATACCACAGAGCTTTCCAAGACAGTATCACCCTACTAAAACTAGTCTGATCTTTACAGAATCTAAGAGACTTAAATTCTCAAAGTGAGAAAACTTGATTAACCATGGCTGTCTGAATAAAAATAAGTATACTTGCTTTCTAACATTGTTAAATGTTAAAATGTTAAAAATGTTTAACATTGTACAATGTTAAAACTAAAGAACATTAAACCAAAATTTAAAAAATTGAAAACCAGATTATGATTTCCAACAATATCTGACAATATCTGACAATAAAACATGTTAAAATAAAAGATAAAACATATTAATAGGTAATTAAGCTATCTTTAGCCATATTAACTTGCCACATAAAACTGAGATGTTTTCCTTCCCACCTACAAAGAAATTTAATAAAATAGAATAAATGTCTAACTTTCAGTTCTTTATTTAGAAAGAAGTCAATGGTAAACATATACTGACCATTATATAACAGAAGTAAAACATAACACTGAAAATTCAATTACAAAAACTCAATACAAAAGTGAATGGATCACTTATTTTTGCATGTAATCACAATGTATTCACAAAACATATGCACAGAACTTTATTATGTAACTAGGTCACTCCATATTGATACCTTCAATGTTCCTGTATGTTGCAGGAACTTAGCTGAAAGTGAGTGAAAGCAATTACTGGTATGTTAAAACACATGTACTGCCACTAGAATTTATCAGCCTGTGGCAGTCCCTTAATTGCCTCTGATCTGCTGCTTGCCCTGAAAGCAGCTGCACACTTATAATATAAAGTAAATTTCTGGAGGGAATGTTAACAAGAAAACAAAACAACAAAAGGCTTCTACAACTCCAAAAGGATCTGCATATGTAAGCTGAAATGTTGAGAAGAAAATTTGAAATAAAAGAAATGAAAGATTTCTAGCACTGAGTGATGTCACACTGTGTATGAACTCACTGAAAACACATATACATCCACAACATTCTTTCTAGAACTCACCTAAAGTGAGTAATCTGAAAAAGACTAAAAAAAAAAGTCCTCAAGTATTTTGTTATTGAAAATTTAAGTATTTATGACTTACCTCAGGACTTAAGATAAAATGATAAAAAAAAACATGTAAAATTTAAGTATAGAAGTTGTGTTCCCAAATTATTTTAAATATACAAGTATCAAAGTAATCAATTTTAATAAGTAACATCACATTTCAGAAGCAAATAAGCTTTTTTATATCGGTTACTCAAGATTTTTTTAGATCTGTCCAACAGCTTCCACTGACATAAATTTTAAAATTTAAATTATACAGGCCATGAAAGGGTATATTCAGAGTATTTAAAATATGGGGGGAAAAAGAAATAAAAAGTTGGGGTATTTTAAGTCACTTATTTAATACCAAGATAAGAAGTCATTTTTTTCACTAGACTTAATGAACAAACCTGGAAAAACAGAAAACAGTTTTCTTCTCGTAGAAATAATGTAGGCCCTCTTTCATAATTCAGTAGGGTAACAAACTGTCATGTTCTTATCCCGCTATAAAACAAGAGTTTGTCACTTCAAAAGCATGAATTCAGCTATTAACTTTACTAAAAACCCACCTTTTTCATTTTCTTTGTATCTACAAATGCCAACAGGAATCTCTGCTTGAAACATGGAGCCCACCATAATCTCCTATTTTAAAAATAACATAAAACATTAGTAAGGGCCCTGGCCAGGTAGCTCAGTTGGTTGGAGCGTCATCCTGATGCGCAAGGGTTGCAGGTTCAATCCAGGTCAGGGCACACACAACAATCAACCAATGGAGCATCAATAAGTGGAACACCAAATCAATGTTTCTCTCTTCTCTCTCCCACTCAAATCAATAAATAAAAAATTAAAAAAAAACATTAGTTATATCTAATAACAGATTTTATATCCAGTTTCTAGTATTACCACCTTCTTGGGCAAACTGTTCCTCGTTTCTCTGTCATACAATACAGATGCAACAATTAACTACCTCAGAAGTATTGTGAGGATGAATGAGTTAATAATAGGAGCTTGGATATGATTGGATGAAACTATTAGTAATAATAATGGGGTGATAAGCAATACCACAAAGGATTCAAACTTAACTTCAAAATATGGAGAAAAGATGAATTCTTACTATTCAGTTAGTAAGATCAAGGTGAACACTAAAGAACATTCAAATTCAGGTGTTTTTCAGAGTCTCTACACTCCAAACTATGGTCCCTAGAACAACAGCATTAGTGTCACCTGGAATGATAGCCATGCAAATACTCAGGTCCTATCCCAAACCTACTGAAGAAGAAACTCTGGAGATGGGACTCAGCAATTAGTGTTTTAACAAGCTGTCCAGCTGATTATGACACACACAAGTCTCAGAACGAGAGCTTTAAAGATAAAGGAAGTAACAAAAAAGGGTTTGTATAAAGCTCAGTAGAGGCCAAATGGATGAGCAAGTTAGTGCCCGACTTTCATTAACAATACAAAATGAAAAAGTAACCCTCAAAAGATAATTAAATCTTACTTTAAGAAATCTGGTAATCAAATTTACATAGACAAATCACAGATTAGGGGAAAATGGCTGGTCAAAAAGAATTAGAGATCACCACTAATGAGATTTTTATAACACATAGGGACCAGACTCTCTTTTGCCCAGTGGCTAAACATTAAGAAAAAATTTACTGCATTTTTAAATGGAAGACTTAGGGAGGGAAGGTACAAATCTGTCTAGTAAGTTAAATAACTATTAGGATTGAAAAGTTCTTCTCTCCAGTTACTGTCACCTCACTGAAGTTAGGAATTGTTAGCTCTGGAGCTATGACTTGAACAGAGATTTGATTTCAAGGCTGTTTCTTCTACCCCAATTTCTATAATAATTTGATTTTATCTTACAAGCCTTAAATGATCTATGAATTTAGAGAAATTTTTACTGCAACAAAATCAGAGTGAAATAAAACAATCTGAATTTACCATGGCCTGTTTTATTATATACTATTGATGAGGAAGCAACACTGCCCAGCAAAGATCTCACTTCCCCCTGTTCTCCCTACTCTGAGCTTTTAGTTCTTTTATTTAAAAAAGAAAATCTAATTAAATACTATATTGAACACTCTGGATACATAAACAGTTTATTTATGTTACAGAAAAGCTATATAAAATTGAGTGTGCGTGGGAAAATAAGTCTAAGATGACTCAAAGTTTCTAGATTTTTATCTAGATTTTTCTAGATTTTATCATTTTAATTTCTACATGGCATAAAAATCAGAAAAAAACGGAATTAAAAACATTTCCCCAAATCGGTCACACAAATAGTACTTATGTGATCCTTGTTATTCATCACTCTTAAATTAATTAACACATACCATACTAGGCTAACCTTCCCTTACCATTCTAACCTAAACTGATGTCTCTCTCTTCCAAACATTGGAAACCCTATAACAGATCAATCTGGTTGAAGCTCAAAATCCTCGGTAGGCCAGTCCAAGTTCATTTAAATAATCCATTCTTCCTAATAGAAACTCTAAATATAACATTCTCTTCTTTTAATCAGCAAGGGATTCAGCTCTTTTTTAGGTTTGCTCCAAACATCTTTAACTGTTCCCCCTAACCCCCAAAATAGGAAAAGCTCCAAAGTATTAACTAAATGTTGGGTTGGCCAAAAAGTTTGTTTAGTTTTTTCTGTTAAGATGGCTCTAGTAGCGCTTAGTTGTCTTTAACTTCATTCAAAATAATTTTGTTACATTGTATTGTGACAGCTGTCATATCAACATGCATTTTTTAAAAAACTTATCAAAGATGATGAATTTTTGTGCCATTTTAATATTGAAGATAAAAGAAAATACACATTTTCAGCACACTATATTTCAAGAAGGGTAAAATGCAACTAAAATGCAAAAAAAAAAGACGTGCAGTGTATGGAGAAAGTGCTATGACTGTGCGTGTCAAAAGTAGTTTGCCAAGTTTTGTGCTGGAGAGTTCTCGCTGGACGATGCTCCTCAGTTGGGTAGACTAGTTGAAGTTGATTAAATAGAGACACCAATTAAGGATAATCAATGTTATACCGTGCAGGAGATAGCTGACATACTAAAAATATCCAAATCAATTAGGTTATTGATTAAAGTGAAAAATGTGTCTTTTATTTTACGGAAAAAACTAAATGGACTTTTTGGCCAACCCAATAATCAAATAATCATGACAAATGCAGAAAGTGCATTCAGTTTCACGTTCTGGGCTATTCTGCTTTCAAGAAAATGATTGTTTACGCATAAAATTTAAAATCAAATGTAGGGAAAAGAACAACAAAAAAACTCAATGGAGTTTTTAAGAGGAAAATCAGGTGATCTAACAAAAATGACATTATTTCTGCTACATAAGTTATTTGCTCCAAATAATTTTACGACATTTTCACTAAGTCAAGGACTTTGCAACAGCTTATAATTAATTTGATTTAATTGTCTGGTTAGACAATGTTATACAATTCTGTAATTTAAAACTTATGATTCAATATATTATCTTTAGATTCAATTTAGAAATTAACTTATTTAATTATGCAGTTTTAGAGAAGCCCAAATCCATCTCTTCACACATTATATTTGGAGTTGTAAATATCAACATTAATATAGGATGGAAAAATTTGTAATCTAAATTATTAAACAGACTTTACTTAATACCAGTAAGACTCCACAGTTGTTTTTTCAAAGTATATATATATATATATATATATATATATATGTTTTTAAAAGTCACATGTAATATTTTCTATATTTCAACAGAACTCTAGTTTAGCACTAGTTCAGAAATTTGGATTTCTAATCTTGTTTTGAATGCCAGCTTGCTCAACAAAGCCCAATTCTTTCTATATCATGATTTTAGTTTATAAAAGGATAAACACCTGAATATTTTAGGGGAAATCTGAACATCTACCCAACATTTAAATGTCACAAAAGGGCTTACCTCAATTTTATCAACATATATGCAGTTAGTAAAAAATAAAAATAAAAAATTACTCTTGGCTTTTTAAATATTTATCTAAGTTTTTGAAAAATATAGCTCTAACTACCTTTTTCCAGTCTTCAGATGGAATATAATCTTCATCTTCTTCAGATTCTTCTTCTATTTCACTATCTAGAATAAGCAAGACAATACTACTATAAAATGATTGCTTATCCTGTCTGCATCTATGTATCTGTACTTTATTTTTACATCTACCATCAAAATATGCAAATATGCCCAAAGGTATTTACAGAGTTAGGCCAAGCTATTTCTTATCAAATAATACTCAATCAATTATAAAAACAAAAAACAAACCAAAAAAAAGTTTATGAACTTTCTAGGACAATCCTAATCTTTGAAAACTATATCCTCATGAAATGATTTTCTACAAAAACTTTAGGATCTCAATGTCTTCTTTATACAATGAGAATCTGGATAAAACAGTGGTTTCCAAGCAGTGCTCCTTGAAACCCTGAGAACTTTATAGCATCACTTTGGTGGGGGAAGCATGTGAAGGGATGGTATGTATAAAACCCTCCATTCTCCCCAACCCCTGCTTTGTTCAGAGCAGGCAAGCTGCTGTGTGTTTACATTCTGGAATAAGAATGTATTTACAGAAAGGAGTAAGGAATTTGAAAACTATTAGATTCTCAGCATCTTCTCAACTCTAAAATGGTATCCAAAGTTCAATAGGGTAACATTACACATAGAAGTTATTTCTTCCCCTGGAGAAACTAAGACAGGCAGTGTATGTCTAGCTTCCATGCATACATCACAACTGAAATACCAGACTGAATACTGTTTCAAGAGGCAGTCACTTAGCATGCCACTTTGTCAAAGGATCTGCTCTGTTAACTAATTAAGGTATTAATACTACATTTCCCTATACAAATTATTTCCGTAATTAATCTCTTCTTGCACTGACACACTTTTCAATTGAACAATATCTTAGCCAAACACTCAATAAAATTATTAGCAGTACTACATTCACTTCTAAACTAAATGTGTAACAGAAACCACTCATATAAAGCAGTAGGAATGTTTAATCACATTACAGTTCACAAAAGGTTATTGTTCTTCAAGTGTTTTTCTTCCTTTTAAAGTACAGAAATTTAGGCCCAAAATTTAGTAACACTAATCACTGACTTTTTATCAAAGTGCTGACTTCTAGAGTAAAGATACTATTTAGAATGAAACACCGTGGAGCAGACAAATACATTATATGTTGTCCCAAGTACTGGTCATCTCTGACTAGATCATAACTGTAGAAAAACCAGTAGAGTTCTTTCTCTGTATAACATATTCCTATCTCGAGTCAACAACTTCTTCAGAACTAGGAGGTGTTAACTAGAGAAAGCAATGCTTATGAATACATCTAAAAAGGGCTAAGAGGTAAAGAAAGTAGAAAATGAAAACAAAGGAAAAGACTAGGAGAGGAAAAAAAAGATGACCATGGAACAAACTAAATTTAAGAAAGGGTTAGGAGTAAAACAAAACAAACAAAAAAAATACACTCAAAACCAAGTAGTAAAGTGACACAATAATTACTGTAGTATATTCATGAACAGGGCCCAGCATTGCTAAGCTAATAACCTAGAACAAAATCCCATTACTGTTGAGTGAGATTTCAGAGTAAATGAATTCAAACAGAGCAGTCAAAAACAAATTCTAGAATTTTAGGCCATATATTAAATAGTAAAATTATATCCCAACTATAACAACCAGTAACACTCACTTGTGTCAAAATATTTACATCGACGTGGGCGGATTATTTCCTGCGCATCTTGAGAAGCAACAGATTGTGATGGATCATCATTGGATGACTGAGTTTCATCCTCCTGACCTGATGAATCCTTTATATTTTCTTCCTGTGGAATCATAAATTGCTTTAAGATGTAAAAAAGAAAAAAAAAAAGGTTGGAGATAAAAAACCATAGTATTCTGAATATAACTAGAAGACTAAAATACACTAACTGCAGCATGGTGTCCTGGGTTGAATGCTGGAACCGAGAAAGCGCATTCATGGAAAAATTGATGAAAGCTGACTTGTTCAATTAAATAGTATGGTTTTGTGTTGATTTCTTAATTTTGATAAATACACCATGGTTACATAAGATGTTAACATAAGAAAAAGTTTTGGGTGAAGAGTACACAGAAAATCTCTGTATCATATTAGAACTTCTTCTGTAAATCTAAAATTTTTTCAAGACACATAAGAAAAATGAATACAAAACTGCCAATTAGCCTCTATTACTTAAAAATAAAGTGCTTTTAAAAAGTTGGTATATTTTATTTAGAATAGGCATTTAAAAGAAACCTGAATGTCACAGATGAAACCTCTTAGGAGTGGATTATAGAGGACTTGTGTTTCTGTATCTTAATTCTTTTTTAAAAAATATTTTTTAAAAGATTTTTATTTTTATTTATAGAGGGGGTGGGAGGGAAAAAGAGACAGAAACATCAGTGTGTGGTTGCCTCTCCTGTGCCCCCTACTGGGGACCTGGCTGGCAACCCAGGCAAGTGCCCTGCCTAGGAATCAAACCGGTGACCCTTTGATTCGCAGTCCGGTGCTCAATGCACTGGGCCACACCAGCCAGTTTTTTTGTTTTTGTATTTTAACTCTTAACATTTAAATGCATTTTTAAATCATATGACCTTATTTTTTATTTATTTTTTTAAGGTTTTATTTATTTATTTTGAGAGAGAGGGGAGGGAAGTAAAAAGAGAGGGAGAGAAACATTTACACATCTGGGGGCCTGGCTCACAACCCAGGCATGTGCCCTGACCGGGAATTGAACCAGCAACCTTTCAGTTCATAGGCTGAAGCTCAACCACTGAGCCACACCAACCAGGACTAAATGTTTTAAAATCAGAACAAATAATGAGATTATAAAAATAAGCAGTCAAAATGAATATATCAAAAATTATAACTCCAATAATAAAGACTATAATCTTAAAGATATATGTGTATAAGCTTACTTTATTTTCTCCACTACAGCCACTGTTATCATCATTATCAGCATCTTCATCATCTTCACCCTCTTCTTCCTCTTCTTCCTCCTCCTCATCATCTTCAGGTAGTCGACTAGTACTGTCATAACCATAAAGGCTGAGAAGTTCATGAATTGGCATGTCGCCTTCCTGAATAGACCAAAATAAAAAGTTAATTTCTGAATAAGTAATATATCAATTGCTACACTTCACCACTCTACAGAGTATTCATTCATTCAATACAGAAGAATGCTCTTAGACCTGTATGCAGAATTCTCAAATCATAAAAAAGTAAAACTAAAAATAATTCTGAGAGCTAAGAAAATTTTAGTCTTTTAAGAATTTCTATGGGACTGACCAATTCAAATTGCCAACAACAAAAAAATTTAATTATAATAAAAAGGGACACTGATTTAGAACTATTCTTTTGTGTAATCATTTCAGTTAATGTACACCATCCGTTAATACTACATATGGATGCTCACACTTAAGAGTACCATACATAATTTGGGAATGGGGCAATAAAATAATTAAAAAATAAACAGACTATAAACTAAATTAACAAACCCAGAAAGGGAGATGAAATTCATAACCCACCCAGCCCAAATACATTAAAACAGCAATGATATAGTATAGGAATGATACAGAATACATTAGCCATATATTCCTTTCTAGGGTTATCTATAATATAATTACATATAAAAACCATCTTATGTAATCTTTACTATTCACCTTACAAAATTTTTATTTTATCTCCATTTTACAGATGAGAAGACTGAGGCTGACAGATTAAGCCATTTCTCCAAAAATCACCTAAGTTACGAGTATAGACAGATTTCAAGTCTAATTCCAAAAGTCCATATGTTTATCAGTATACCATGCTGCCTCAGCCAGAAACCTCCCCCAAACGCCACAAAAAATACCGAGGATGAAATGAAATACCCATATGTACTGAAATGAAATCAGCTTCCTGCATAAGGTACTCACTCTAATAAGTAACCAATATGATTACTGACATGAAGTATCAGGGAAACATGAAAAAATTCTGATTATAAAAAGAATTTGACCCATTGCTTGAACATATTACATACACACACACACACACACACACTCACACACACACTCACACGAAAATCTTAACAGAGTTAGTTTAGAAACTAGCAAAAGGATATTCATGAAACAAGACATGTTTTGTCTTTCCCCAGCAGTCCTGTTGTCTTATTCATGAGCAGAAATAAGTCTGGCCCATGTGTTAAACAAACTGGTTCAGGATGGGTAGGTATATTGAACTGGATGATATGGCTTGATGACACTTAAGACACTACAACAAATTAACTCCCATCATTCAGAATACATGTGCAAGCAACTACACTATAATTTTTTTAAGTTTTCTTAGAGAAATAGGAAGAAATGCTTTTTAACATAAACAGATGTTCTAGTTGTAAGTCTGCTTGTGAATCTGTTTCTGAAAGAGAAATGATTCTGAAAGCCCTAATGACCTGCAACAGCCACAGCCTGAAAAGTGGTAACCATGTCAGATAAGGTATTACCACCCCAGCTGAATGATCACCTGGCACACTTAACTGACATCTCGGATTGTGATTCTCAAAGTGCAAAAACAGCATAATGTGTGAGGTGTTCAAGGATCTAGTCCATGCAAGATCGGGTCCATGTACCAAGGATCTGGTACAAAAGGCAGAATTTTGGGTATTAGGAGTCAAGATCTGAGAAGTAAAACAGAACTTCAAAATCAGGAAAAAAGTAGAATTAGAAAAAAATGAAGAAAAGAGTGGTTTTGCATGCAATAACAAATAGCTGCCTTAAAGCATCCTCCTATATGCCAGATATTTCAGGGAGAGAAATAAAAGCACAGTGAGAGCATTACACAATCTTATTAGATCTTTAAAAGTACCAGATGCGAGTGTTCACTACTCATACTCATAAACATTCAGAAAACCAGGCAGAGAGAAACATCATGCACTGACAGAGACTTGACCATAGTACCCAGACCTTCTAATCCTATTTCATACTTTCCATAAACTCATTCTGTGCCACAAGTTAGAAGCAGGTTTAACAACTGAAGTCACTACTATGAACTAGAGCCACTGAAGTCACTAGTATGAGTAAGGGCCAAACCAGGAAAAACACTTTAAGTTCAAAACTTACATTTACAGGGACCTTAAGAATTCATTAAGAGTTGTTTTATATTTAGTCTTTAAAATTATCCTAATATAAATTAGTATTACCTCTACTATTATTTTATAACCTACTTACACTGATGGTAAATGTCCTTAGGCTCTCTACCCTTTGGTTCATCTTATTTATGGGCAGTGGAATCACGTTGAGGGCATATTAGAATAGATGGTTGAATCCCACCCTATAGTTTTCTGATCTAGTAAAAGCGAGGTGGGGCCCAAGTAACTGAATTTTTGTTGTAAGTAATAAGAGATACTGCCTCCGTGTTAAGAACCACTTACCTCATAGTTCTAAGATAAAATACCTGCAAATCAGCCTTTCCAATAGGAGGTAATAAAGCTTAATCATTATCTTTAATAAAGCTTATCATTGACACCTGACATCTAGCTCAGTTGACATCTGCATGTCAAAAGAATAGGTATCATATTAGCTGCATGGGAAGACGTTTTTATTGTTTTAAATCACTATCAGGAATGTGGACTATCTGACTGACATCCAAGGTCAGGATATGATTTTTCCCTCCTGGACACATATTTGAGAAGTGTGACTCACTTTCTAAAGATTTCTCTTAAGAAAAATTTACCAATACCTCCAATATTGACTAGGCAGAGAACAGAGGAGTCAAAAGTGGATGATCACAGTACATTTGGAGAACTGCTTTAATTTGAAAAAACAGTAATAGAACTGGCAGATAAAAAAAGTCAATCAAGCCAGAAAAAAACTACAGAAGTACAGAAACAAAAATGAGTAAGTAGGTTACCGTGATTGTTGCTGACGGTTATCTGTAATAGCTTTAAAAAAAGTAAGTTAGGACAGGTATTTTAAACTATTTTCTCTAGTTTTACTTAGTTTCTAAAAAAAATCTGTCCTATTCTACTTTTGACTTGGTTTGAGAGTAGCTGTTGAGCAGTGACTGACACTATGGCAAAGCTTAAGGAAAATCATACATACAACAAAATGTTCGAGATGGACTTAGGCAGAGAGAAGTTTAGTATGTCAAGGAGACTAAGCTAAGTTGGAAACTACTGCCGTAAGTCGCATATAGAATAATCAGAATCTAAACTAAATGACTGGTTGTGGTAAAAACTCAAGAGACTTTGCAGAAGAAATCTACAGAATTTAACCATGAGTTAAGAGTGACCAAGAGGTCCTAGTGACACTGAATCTCTGGTTCTAGACATTCTTTGGACCCAGATACACATTCATATGACTTACAAAACATAATAAAAACAATAAAGTTCTAAAAGTTTTACATCTTAAATGTTTATTCTCAAAGTTAGTTTTAGATGGGTTCTGTCATATGAGAACAAAACAATGCTTGTGTATTCCATCAAGAACAGGCAATGCTTGCTTAATGTAACAAGTAGTAGTATTATGTAGTATTAGTAGTATTAGTAGTATTATGTATATAATAGTAGTAAAGTATATAGTAGTATTATGTTTCTGTTATCTTAACCTCTGCCACCCAATATCAATTTAGTAAGCAACGGTCAGAAGAAACAAGTTAATTACTAACAATTATGACCCACTATGGAATACAATGTTTAGAGTTTGGCAGTAGTAGTAGAAGTATCTTACTTCATCTAAGGTATAAAGTGAAGATCTTGCAGCACTGGGCTAAAACTTTAATAAAAACCAAAATCCATTTTGCTGAGGAATCCCTCACTTTCAAATTTAAGTAATAGCATTCCTACTATGTGCTAACTGAAGCACTAAAGACTTAGAAAGGCCTACCATGTAAGAATTATTTACTGTTGTCTGTTTCCAATCCTTTCTACTTTTATACTCTTTTTTCCAGGAATATTTTCTCCATTTCAAGCATGTATTTTACTAAATGCTCACCTCCGAGATCACATAGCATCTAACCCAACTGAAATAACTTCATTCCCTAACCACAGATATGGAATGGTCACATGACCCGAAGTATGGCTATAGTTTCAAGGTTTTTACCAACAGCAATTACAAACACAAACCGTATGAAGCAGTAAATCTGGAAGACCTAAGAACTGACAGCATATGAGAGAGCTGTTCTGTAAAAAGGTATTACCATGTAGAAAAGCAGAAACAGAAAACATGTTTTGGTGGCACTGGAGTCCCTGAGGCCTAGACATTCCCCTGAGAACTATGAGTTTTAAGAGTATGTGTAAGAATTAAATGTTAAACATGTATACTGCCATTCCTAGCAAATAAGTCTATTGACTATGGATCACCACAATAAATTCTGATCTGCATATCTAATTCAATTAAAGTATTTAAATGCTAAACTTATATAATTAAAATACCTTTTAGCCCTGGCTGGCTTAGCTCAGTGGATTGAGTGTGGGCCTGCAAACCAAAGTATTGCGGTTCGATTCCCAGTCAGGGCACATGCCTGGGTTGCAGGCCAGTTCCCATCAGGGGACAGACAGGAGGCAACCATACATTGGTATTTCTCTCTCTCTCTCTCCTTCCCTTCCCCTCTAAAGAAAAATAAATAAATAAAATCTTTTAAAAAAATAAAATTAAAAAATAAAATACCTTTTATACTGGTAAGCTTCATGCAAGCAAATATAACAATATATATCAAAGCTTATTCTATGAAAAGTTAGTTTTCATTGAAAATGTTAGAAATCAAATTGAATGAACTTCAAACCACAGACTATGCAGTTACTGATTACTTGTGAATAAATCAACTGTCAGAATCCTGTCCCAACTGCATCAAAAGTCCAGTTCATGCAACAAAAATGCCAGGTAAAAACCACTTTACCAATTCCTGATATAACTATGTCTCACTTCTATAAAAGCAAATCAGGACAAAATCTTGCTTATTTTTTAAGTAAAAAGCAAATACCAGTTTGGTTTGGTTCATACCTGAAGAGTATAATTATGGCCCTGAACTAGCTTAGCTATAGGTTACAGATGAAAGCACTGGTAATTGCTACATAAACCTAAGCCTTAATTATTGTGGGAAAAGTTAGAAGTATCTAAGAAGGTGTAAGACTATCTTGTTGAAACAAATAATAAAAGACTGGTTCCCTTGTCTTTCTCTTCTTTCTATGTTCCCTATATATTAATTGTACTTAAATTATTTTTCCCCCAAGAAACAGACATTTGTAAGTAAATTTTGGCCAGCTATTAAGAAATAGGGAAGGAGACAGATTAAAAAAGAAACAAAAGATAATCACATGCTCAAAATTTTAGCAAAGCCCATTAGTATCTTTGTACTAATTAAATGCAATAGCCCATTTTCTGAAATAGACAATAATCATTCCATCTTATAATCTATATTATAACCTATACTTGATTATTTTCTAATTACTCAATTACTTAGGTAATGTAGAATATGAAAAGATACAAAATATAAGATTTTCCTCCATTCACCCCAAGGATGGGTTATTCGGAAATAGTAAAATATATCTAAAGTGACAGAAATGTCTGTATATGTAGGCAAATAATTGAAAATAATTGCTTTTCCATTTCATGAATATATGAAGTGACTGATTTTTAAATCATTCATTTCCTTTGAACATCATGTAGGTTCTGAATTATCCAAGCAAATTATCTGCCTTTTAAACAGTTTTCCAGCCCCTTCTATAGTTCTGACTCCAGGTTCTTCATGTGCTTTTTAACCTACTCTTGAGAAGTTTTCATAATAACTATAATCACAATATTTTGGTCAACAATGGGCCATATGTATGATGGTGGTATGCCACACAGCCTAGGTGTGTAAGGTTACATATACCATTTAGGTTTCTGTAAATGCACTCAGCAATGTTTACACAGTGATGCAGTTGTCTAACAATACATTTCTCAGAACATATCTGTTATTAAGTGGTACCTGACCACATACATCACTGTCACTAAGATCAATTCTGTTCTCTGGCTTAAAATAATAAAATATTGAGTTGCTTTGGGATTGTGTATTAACCAAACTTTAACCACTAAATGATCCAAATGGGACCATCTGACCAGATTTCACTAAATATTAAATAGGACTTCTTTTCTAGCTCTTTAAAGATACACTTTAAAAAGTTCTGTACTAGAAGTCTAACACAAAGATTAGTCTTCATTACTATATTAAAAATATAAGAATTCATTTTTCCCATGATATTATGTACTCCAAATCCTTAAAGACTGGCACTATCACTTACGATTTCATATGTTCTTTTTATCATGGAGTACAGCAGATCATACATAGAATAATTTTAATTAGAGCAGATCAGACTGATTTATCCACTCATTCAAAACTCTGAGTGACAATTCTTACTAAGTACCATGAAATACATTGGTGAATGAAACACATATGGTCCATCCTCTCCTGGAACTAAAGGAGGATACAGACAATAAATTAAACAATTATAAATTGTGTTAGGTATAAAGAAAACACTGAATTAGGTACAGTGGTTAAAAAAACTAATTAGGGAACTTAAAGGTCATTCTGAGGAGGCAACATTAAGTCCAGACTTAGAAGGATAAGGAGCCAGGTTCAGAAAGCACATACTGCCCTGGCTGGTGTGGCTCAGTGGATTGAGTGCCCGCCTGTGAACCAAAGGGTCGCCGACTGGATTCCCAGTCAGAGCACATGCCTGGGTTGCAGGCTGGGTC
The DNA here is from genome assembly GCF_021234435.1 of Artibeus jamaicensis. Taxonomy (NCBI): domain Eukaryota; kingdom Metazoa; phylum Chordata; class Mammalia; order Chiroptera; family Phyllostomidae; genus Artibeus; species Artibeus jamaicensis. Next base: position 15,546,701 of record NW_026522025.1, on the reverse strand, counting down.
CCCAGTGGGGGCATGCGAGAGGCAACCACACACTGATTATTTCTCCCCCTTTCTTTCTCCCTCCTGTCTTCTCTCTCTCAAAATAAATAAATATAATCTTGGGGGGAAAAAAAGGATATACTAGCTAGTAAGAATGAACTGAAAAGCCTTGAACCAGGAAGAAATCAGCACATCAACGAACAAAAGCAGCTTGTGTGGCTGTGGAGGAGCATGACAGGGGCAGTGTGAATGCACAGATGAAGGACCATATCATGTAGGTGACCAGGCTGGCCAGGTCAACGAGTTTAGATTTTCTTCGGGTGTAACAGGAAGCCACTGAAAAGTTTTAAACTGGAGGCTGACATAAACTAATTAATATTTTGAAAAAATCATTGTGGCTACTGTGCAAATATGTTAGAGAAAAGAGTTGCAAAAGGAAAAATAGAGAAACCAATTAGAAATTTATGGTAATAGTCTCAGCTAGAAATGACGGTGACCCAGGCTACAGTATGGCAGCAGAGATGAAGAGTTAGATAAGAGATATATTTATAGACAGAAATAATAGCCTACTTAGGAATGGGTATCAGGAATGAGAGGGTATCAGGAATGGTTTCTGAGTTAGGCAACAAGGTGAATAGTAGTACCATTTTTGACTAAGGGGAAGACAGGGAAGGAACAGGTAGATAAAAACATCAATCAGTGGTTCTGTTTTGGAAATTTAAAATTTAAAGAAGTCTATTATATAGAAATACACAAGCAGAAATGTCAAAAAGTGGTTAGATAAACAAAACTGGAACAGAGCATAAGTTAATGCTAGAAAAATAAACTAAGGTACTGAGCCTACAGACACTATAAGAATAGTGCACCTATTAGTTTAATAACCTTCAGATTTCACGTGCGTCCTTAAATGACACTTCACTCCCCCCACCTATGACATTCTGCATTGGTATGCCTGGGGACAGGCAAAGGAATCTGCATTTCTTACTAAGTCCAAGAATGATTGTGAAGCAGCTAACCCTCGTACTACATTTTGAGAAGCACTGATTTAGAGAGAGAAGAAAAGAAAGTCTAGAACTAACAACCGAGAAATTCCAAATTTAAACCCTGGGTAAAGGAAGATGAGTCTGCAGAGGGTAATGAGTAGGAACAGACAGGAAAAACTGGACAGTAGGATACTCCAGAATTTCAGTACAAGAAGGGAGTGATAAATTGGGTCAAACACCACTGGCAATAAAGAGAAAACTGACCAATAGATATCATAATAAAAGCACTGGTCACTGTGATAGGAAGGGGCAGAGACAATCTATAGCACTTAATAGCATAAAATGGGAAATGAAGATGACAACTCAAATTTTGGCTATAAAGGGGAATAAAAATAAAAGGTGCAGTAATTGGGAGAGGACAGAAAGAGTATAAGAAGAATGTTAGGATTTCTTTTTCATATAATACCTGTGATGTTTTACCAAAGTAACTACTTGAATTCTATTTTACATAATAAAGTTACTTCTTTCAAAAAAGAAATGCCTTCTACTTCAAACTTTAAACATCCTACCTATGATCACACAGAATTTTTTCACAGCTATATTTATAGCATCCCCTTTTCCCCCAGAGAGAGAGAAAGAACCAAAATTTCAAGTGTTTCCTCTCTCCACAAAAAAGTTATAAATGCTTCATCTTCAAGTTCTTATTGTTATTTACCCTTGCAAGATCCTCTATTTCAGAACTGAAGTTTGTTTCTCCTTCCATCATTTCTTCTTCTTCTAATGTTCGTTCATCATCGAAATCATGAACCAGCATGTCAGCTGATGGATCAAATTCATGGTCATCTGATGTTGCTGAACCTCCTGGTAAAGAACATTTTTAAAAATTTGGTAAATCAAATTAAGTGTATCTTATTAATAGTAATATAATGTACATTATTTGAAGCTGGCTGTAAGTCATATAAAAGTACCCCGAAAAGACTATATACAACAACTATTATTTGTTTTTCTGAAATTCTTGCTTACTCATAACCACCCCCCACTCCCAATCTTTTCTAAAAGATGTAAAGGATTATTTTTTACCTTGTCTTATCTCTAAACATAGTTACAAATGCAAAATTGGGAGATAGGAGTATATAGCTTTAAACAATGTACAGCATTTAAATAAAAAGGACTGTAATCTTCTAAACATGAAACTTGAGTTGTAAAGAATAAATGGTTACATCAAAATAAAATGATCTTTTGTGTGAAAGAGTTCATAATTCTCAATCATTTGACTGATATTTAAATCCCTGTGATCCTCAAGAAGAATATAAAGTCATGTGAAACATGTAGTCATCTGAATATATAGTCTAATGAAAATAAAGCTGCATGCAAATATTATTCCTCTATTAGAATATCCATGAAAATTTATTCCAATATATAGGTAACTGTCCTTAACTTAGATAACTACATGATAACTTACATGAAATAACCCAAAGATAAAATATAAAAGCAAAATGTATTAAAATTGCATACAGCACTCTTATGAAGACATTAAAAATAACCTAGTAGGTAACTGGTGTGTAAGCTACTCTATTTTTAGCCTAATAGTTGGCGAATACTACTGTACTCAATAGGTTAAGCCTTGTAATAGCAGACTGCAAATGTTGGGCATATATATCTAGCCCCACACCTAGCCATTGCCAGACATGCACATAAGTTTGCAAAAGTGCTGTTTGCTAATAAACAAATGAGTTATTTAACATTAAAAGTCCATTTAAATTGTTAAAAGTTTTATTAATAGATGCACATACTCTTCCATTTCACTCCAGTAAATAGTGAATCAATAAATGAAACAAGGCGATACAGACACTGATTTGTTGACTATGAGGGATAAGGAAATGCTAAATGCTCCAGGTTCTTGTCACCTCCCATAAGTTTTAGAATAAGAATCATTTTTTGAGTGCTTATTATGTGCCAAATACTGTACTATGCTCAAGCACTTCATATACATTATTTCATTTAATCTTCAAATAATCCTATGAAGAACAAAAAGAAAAACCTGAGGCTCAAGAGAGTTAAGTAGCTTCTTTAAAGTCACAGAGCCGGTAGATGACAAGGATGGAAATTGAATCCTGGGCCTGCTCATTTCAACGCCTGTGCTTTTTACTGAACTCTAAGCCTCCTGTAAGTCACAGCCTCAAAAACAGTAGATATCCTGCCTCAAAGAATACTCGAAGGGAGCCTATGTTTACTATGATGAGTGCATACCGAGTCAGGTCAGATGGCAAAGCACTTAGAAGTCACTGTACCCTCTGAGGAACATAATAAAATATTGATATTAAACATAAAATAAATATTTAATTGCTAAATCAGGTATCATCCTACAGCATAGTACAAAAGAGTTAAGAAATTTATCAAAGTTTTAGAATGACTTATAAAATAAAAACATTTAGAGAAGTATATTACATTAATTTCTTTTAGAAATTAAGAAAACATGACATAATTTTAGTAGGACATTTTAGTACTGGATGAGGGACTTGCACAGTTTGAGAACTACTAATTTAATTGTAGCTTTTTTTGTCCCAATCATTACCCCTTCTGAGTTTTTAATGGAAAATGCTCCAAAAACTTTTCAGTTCACCTAGCAACCTTCTGAAACACTTAGTCAATAATTACGTATTCCTACAGATGACATTATACTTTCCTTCTCTCTTATATGCAGAAATATCCTTAAAAACCTCACAGAACCAGTTTGTATACTACTGTCCTAATCATAATATAATTCTTATTAGATGCAAATATTGTCAAGTAACTATGCTTAATTCATAACTACTCACCCTCTTTTACAAACTTAAAAAAATATCAAGCTCACGTGCGTATGCCGACCAAATTATGAGTGTTGTGTTACGTAGCTTACCTGGTCCTCCATTTTTTGTCATTATTATCAAAGCCTTGCCATTTCCTCCTCCCACATAAGATAATGTGGATGAACTGTTTCTCCCTTCTTATTCCAATTCCTTTCCAACATATACACTGTATTTTTAAACAAACTTTTAATTTTTCCTTGCTTTAATTTGACTTCTTTGTTTTATTTGACTTCTTTTTACCTTGTTCTTTGGGAACAAATAATCATCTTATTCCTTTTTGTTAATTACTAAGGCCCATCGTTAGGCTGTCTCCTAGGGAAAAAAGTCTCAAAAATAAATTATTAGGTGTAGGGAGTCTGGTGCTTTGTGTAAGTAAATATGTTTCAGAGTTAAAGCCAGTATTAGTGTTTTGTCATAAAATAACATACTACTGTAAAATTACTAAAAAGTACCTTACATTATTTCAAACACTGAAAAGTTTAATTCAGTTTACAATGTATCATGTGCACTCATTAAATTATTTTATTATCTCCCTTCCCTAAATCCCCACCTCTAATGGCTACTAGTCTTATAGGTTAAACTTTGTATTATACCTCCACATTGGTTTACATTGGTGGAGTCCACAGATAAACTACTTAACTTAGGTCATGTGACTGTTATTCCTAAAATAAATTCCAAAGTGCTGATGTTACAAAGGACACAGCCTTTCACCAGTGGACCAAACATTTTTTTACATGAAGCCTCTATTCTTAATTTTTTCCAACTTGTTTAACTGCCTAATATCAGTATTACTTATAAGAACAACAAACATTCCCTTGGGCAAATGCCTGATATAAGAAACACTATCTGAAAAGATCTTCCTTAGTCTGAAAAAACTTTAATAAAAAACCCCCAAAGATTCAATCTATTTGTATAAGAATTCAACAAGTAGTAAGAGCATCAAAGACATTTGTATTCTTCAAGCTCTACCTTTCTTCCAGTTCAGCCTTAATCGATTCAAATGCAATGGGAACTGAGAAGTTGGGAGAAATTATTTTTATGTACCTATGTATTACCTGATGAATGTCTCAAAGATGCACAGAATATCTAAAACTTAGTCTATCTGCAGTGCCCCAACATTAACAAAAACCACATAGAACCTATTTTTTTCAATAGAAATGATTTCTATGTTTGAAAGAAAAATAAATTAAACAAGGACACAGTATTCTAGTATTTATCTGAGGTCAGACTCCTTCCAATTTCAACCATCCAGAACATACTTGTAAACCAGAAAGTTGAAATAAATGTGACAAAACTGACTGTCAGTTTAGAAGAAATCTGGAGCTTTCTAGCTGCATGCCCCCACCCCCGCCACCGCTTCATGCATTATTTATACTACACACAGTACAATGATACATGTTCATGAAAAGAATCCTGAGTCATTAAAAAAAAGCCTAACATTATAATAAGCATTTTTATAAACTTGACTTTCTAAAACATAAACACAGAAAGGTGATTGCTTCAGTTATCTGGAACATTCAGTAATACAGCATAACTAAATGTAAGATGTTTTCAAATAAAACATTACACTGACTCAGAGAGCTCCCTCTCTCTCTCCTTTAACTGCATTAGGCTGCCCCTTAATCCAGGTACTTCATTACAGAAGCTAGGACTCTCTCTCGGTCAAGTCCCAGGACACTGAGTCAGAAAGACTAGCACCGACCTTTCCTGACTGCTGTTTAGCTCCAATCAACTGCTGCCACGCAGAAATGCTGTACCCAGTGGAGCTGGGACCTCTGACTGGTCATGAGAAGCCTAAATCCAAATTTTTGTATAAAATATTCATATTTTTAAAGATCACTACTGCCCTGGCCACACAAAATCCCACTTATGTGTGGCCTAGATTTGGTCCAACGATCACAACCTCTATGTTAGGAAAAAGTGAATTTGTACTGTATTTGAAGAATACAAAAATCCAAAGATATATGGCCAGAGGATAAAAACTGATCCCATTCAAATATAGAAATATAACTTCCTTAATTTACAACATTAAATATCTGTTGACTGTTTTCATTATTTTATTTTCCTTTCTTTCACTAAATGTTTTAACCAAATACTTTGAATTTCCTATACAAGCAAATATTTCTAAGCAGTTAGTAATTCCTTTTTTAAAAGTAAACTTCTGCCCTGCCTGGTGTAGCTCAGAGGATTGAGCGCAGGCCTGTGAACTAAGGAATCGAGGTTCGATTCCCAGTCAGGGCACATGCCTGGGTTACAGGCTAGTACTAGCGGGGGACACACAAGTGGCAACCATACACTGATATTTCTCTCCCGCTCTCCTTCCCCTCCTCTCTAAAGATAAATAAATAAAATTTTTTAAAATTTTTAAAAAATATACTTCATATATAGTTCAAATAAAACAGCAATTAAAAACTGTAAGAAATACACGTGGAAATTCATTTTTTTAAAAAAAGAGAGAACCCACAAACAGTCACGAGGTTGAACTCACAGCAGCCTCACCTGTACTTTCATGGGCAGTCAAATATTTCATCCATTTCTTTTTCCCCAGAGAAAAGAAGCATTCAGAAGAAAGGCAAGTCAGATGATAGTCTAACTCCTCTAGCCTTTATGCTACTAATAGGACAAATATTAGTCAAATACAGATTATAAAAAATATAGAAAATACTTACCTGGACTTGAAGACTCAACAGATGGCTAAGGAGGGGAGAAAAGAAGAAAAATCAGCATTTTCATGCAGTAATTTTAATAATATAAGAATTATTCAATGACTAATATAACACCAAAAACTACAGTAAGTTTGAATGTCTGAAATGCCTAAGACAAATGAAAACTTCCCATTATGATCCTTCCTCTGATATCCTATTTAAACATAATAGGAAAATTCAAAACACTCCTGAATCTAGGAAAAAAACACAATAATATGGAATTGACTCATTTTAAAGGCAAATGAGTCTCATAACATATGTGGTTTCAGAGAGATGATTTAGATCTTGACATTTTCTGAAATATTCCCTCCTATCAATGTAAGAAAACTCTGCACAAGATTTGCTATCAAGCTAATCTATGGCTTAAAATATGTGTGAGAATGAAGGCAGGAAAAATTTAAGACATTATTTTAACTCAAAATTATATGGCAAGCAAGCAAAAGGAAAAATTAAATTGTTACTTAAGCACCAAACAGTTCATTAGGTTAACTTTACTAACAACATACTTGTAAATTATCACAAAATTAGCAACCTTTCATACTAAATCTAGAGAGATTAAATCATCTGAGAGAAGATCACAAAGACTTCAAATTATAATGCTCCTTCTACTGTTCTACCTCTCATAAATTTAAGCATATATTTAGGGAAAAATGTAAAGATAAAATTGTTAGCAACTTATTTTAGTAATTTCACCACTTGAGTGTCTGTAGCTGTTTCATCTAATTCAATAAGAATCAAGTCATCTACAAATATAAACGCCTATAAAAATTTTGATAACTTAAAAAATGCTTAAAATGATACAAACTTAGTAACTAAATCCTTGTCTATCCACTCAGATCTAAATATTTAGTGCCCAACAGAAATCAGAGACACTGGAAGGCCAAAACCACCAGCAAAGAGATAGGGGGATATTATTGTATATTTTTTCTTCTTTTTCCCCAAGTAATAGCACAGAGAGGCAAGAACAAAAAAAAAATGAAGGAATGTGCCCAACACTTCAAAAGGTAGGCATCTAAGACAAATGACTATAAGGTGTTAAAACTCTACTTTGAAAACTGTCCACATTATGCCACTGTAGTAAGTACACACTCCAAATTCCACGTGGTGACTTACCTTCTACACTTTTTCAAGGGCCCTATGTTTTTTTTCTTTTAATTCTTACAAGAGAATGGTTCTTGCCTATAGTATTGTCTTATTCTAACAAAAAATTGATGGTTTTAGTATTGTATATTTTCAAGTGTCACCATCTTTATTTAAGTTACTTTGCCACAATGATCAAAAAAGTGCTATGCTTTAATTCAGATCCTCTCATAGGAAGCTGAAGAGTAGGGTAAGAGACCAGAATAATGTAACCATAAAAAACAGTTTATAGTTTGCTTAACTTCTTTCAGGCAAAGCTACACATTTCTGGCTGAAAATAAATTTACCCGCCACACAAATTATTGTATGCAAATCAATACTTAAAAAAATTCATATTTTATTTCATGTAATTATATTTTACTTCCCAAGTTTAAGCACAACCCTTGTCCAAGGCCACAGCAATGCTATCTTCATCTGGTCCCAGGTTCACTATCCACTGAGTAGCTTTACACTGCTATTTTTCGTTTTTAGTAAACTTTTGAATCAGGTTTGCATGACATAAAAAAGAATAACTGATATTTCTTTCAAATTAGTAGTTTAAAAGAAATGGTTCTTTGAGCATTTAGTTCCTTTTTTTCATATTTCTAAGATGCTATTTAAATTTTGTTTATTTATTACAGATGTTCCAATTTTTTTCCCTTTTGCCCCCCTCCACTCAGCCCACTTTCCTTTGCCCACAGTAAATCCCCTCTCCATTGTCCATGTCCCTGGATCATTCATACATGTTCTTTGACTAGTCCCTTCCCCTTCCTTCCACCATTACTCCCTCCCTCCTCCCTTCCTACAGCTGTCAGTCTGTTCCATGTTTCCATATCTCTGGTTCTATTTTTCTTATTTACTTTGTTCATTAGATTCCAGTTATAAGTGAGGTCATATGGTATTTGTCTTTTACTGACTGCCTTATTTCACTTAGCATAATATTCTCCAGTTCAATCCTTGCTGTCATAAAAGGTGGGACCCCTTTCTTTCTGCTGCATAGTATTCCATTGTGTAAATGTACCACAGTTTTTTGATCCACTCATCTACTGATGGACATCCAGGCTATTTCCAGCCCTTGGCTATTGTAAGTAGAGCTGCTATGAACATAGGGGTGTATAAGTTCTTTTGAATTGGTGTTTCAGGATTCTTAGGGTATATCCCCAGCAGTAAGATCACTGGGTCATAAGGCAGATCCATTTTTAATTTTTTGAGATAATTCCCTGCATTTAGTTCTTTTTGAACACTTCAATAATTACTCCATTTAACAGTTTTTTGTTAAAAAGATTTTCTGATTAAAAGTAAGGTATTTCATTGAAGAAAAACTGGTATTATTTTCACTGATGTTAGATATTGGCAATAACAGGGATACTGAATTGGGAATGGTGTCTGGATACTTTAGTTTGTAAAAGGCCTCAAACAGCACTAAATGACAATAAATACCATACTAATTATTGTTTTATTGGTGTAAACAGTTACCATTTGGGGTGGGGGGCGGTTCTGAAAAAGGTCACAGGTACTTTCAATTTACTAAGATAATAACTATCTCAAGGACTGGTAGCCTTAAGTATAGCTGGAATTAAGTAGAATACTCAGAGTTCAAAGATAGCATTAATGATCATATTATGTCAGACATACTGGAATGTTTCAAAGGCCACATGGCTAATGATATATCTAGATTAGAATAGGGAGAGGGAAAGTAGGGATCATTTGCCTAAACATATACATTTTAGAATTGTATATTCAAAATAAAATTCTACTGTATTGCTTGGGGGAGGGTGGGCAATGACATCAGGTTCTTCAAAGTAATCATATCCAATTAAATAAAAGACAATCATTAACCAATGTCACTCTAATAAATTTAATTTTAAAAAGAAATAAATGATGACTGATCATTAAATCAATCAACCAACCAATAAATAAATAAATAGGGAGCTTCTGGAAAATTGGTGTTTAAAAACAGTTTGTACTGTAAACCACTTTTGCCAACCAACAACAAAAAAAAAGGTAATTTCTCAAATATATGAGTTTAGTATCAATACTAATACTAATACATAATACTAGGATATTTCAGTATGGAATGAGGGCATTTTTTAAGTATTTAAAATAGCAAAACTAGCTTATATTTACATAGAACTGCTTAATTTCAAATGCATAAAGTTATTTGATCATAACCATAAACCTTCCCCACCCACCTCATTTTATCATTAGCAAACTCAGGGAGATAAAGCGACTTGATCGAGGTTCCACTCTAAGTGAAAGAGGTAGAACTAAAGCCTAGGGTCTGATTACTTCTTTACTTCCAAAGGAAACAACTATGTAAAAAAAATTGTTCTTCATCTCCTTTCTCCTTTACCCTTACTTTATTTTTCTTTTTAAAATGGTTTTCATCTCTTCAAAGAAGGTTTAAAATGTTACTTCAAGTTGTCATTTGTCATGTACTATCTATATCTCCTTAGGAACTGGGATCTCTTAACAATAACCTCCAGGAAAACTGCCACATCTACCACTAATAACTAGAGTAAATTGGTAAGGGGAAAGGAGGGAGAAAAAATCAAACTAAAGCCATATAGCCCTGGCTGGTTGTGGCTTCATTGCTGGGAGCACCATCTGGGACACCGAAAAGTTGCAAGTTTGATTCTGGTCAGGGCACATGCCTAGGTTGCAGGTTAGGGGTCCCTGGTTGGGGTGCATAAGGAAGGCAACTCATAAGATATATCCTCTCACATCAATGTTTCTCTACTCTCTCTCCCTCCTTCTCCTCTTTCTAAAATCAATAAGCATGTCCTCAGGTAAGGATAAAAAAGAAATAAAACAAAACAAAAGCCATACAGGTACTCACGGGTACCTATTTTTAGTAAAAATTCGAAGTATAAAATGTAAGCAGTAAAGATTTTACATTGGAGATTTAAGATATATATATATATATATACATATATATACATATATATACATATATATGATATATTTTAACTCACAATTATTAACAACCACACCTAAAACAAAAACTAAGCAAACAACTAGAACATGAACAGAACCAGAGAAATGGAGATCACGGGGGGGGGGGCGGGGGGGGCGGTTAGCAACAGCGGAGTGAGAGGAGAGGGGGGAAAAGGTACAGAGAATAAGTAGCATAGATGGTGGGTAGAAAATAGACAGGGGGGAGGGCAAGAATAGTATGGGAAATGTAGACGCTAAAGAGATTAAAATATATTTTAAATCCACTCATGCCCTGGCTGGACGGCTCAGTTCATTGGAGCAGTTAGAGCATTGTCCAGTATACCGAAAGGCTGTGGGTTTGATCCCAGGACAGGCACAGACGGGAAGCAATCAGTCAATGTTTCTCTATCACACTGATGTTTCTAGTTTTCTCTCTCCCTTATAACCCTGGGTGAGGAATGAATATGTGTGTGTGTGTGTGTGTGTGTGTGTGTGTGTGTGTGTGTAAATACATTCATACATTATTGGTAGAAATAGGAGTTGATTTAACTGCTCTGGATATAATTTTGCCAAAATAAACTTACCCTACTGATATGCCTAATAAAGAACACCAAGATGTTCTATACCGCAAGATGTTTATTACCACAAAGCTGTTCATAGCCAAAAGTTTGGAAAAAACTTTAATGTCCATCATTTAATTAGTTAGAAATGAAAATACAGTTCTTCCAAGCAATGGGATACTATTAATCCAATTAATCCATTAAAAAGAATGACACAGATCTGTTTGCACTGACTGGGGAAAAATACATACACACACATGTATACATACATATGCATATATGTGTATGTATAGAGAGACTGACAAATGTGCTGAGCAATGGAGCACACTGGACTAGACTATACATAAAATTCTTTTCCCCCAAAAGGACACCTAAGACTCTGTTAAGAATAGTTACCACTGGGGCATGGGTTGTGGAGAGATAGCTTTTTTTCATTTTATAGCTTTCTGTACTGTTGGAATTTCTAACTACTTGCAAGCATTCTCACTGGCCCATAGTTCCTTCCTGGCTTACTAAGGGCTACTAAGCCCCAAGAATTCAGAAGCCTAGGTTCCAGTCTAATTGTGCATAGACTAACTTACTGCATGACCTAGAACGAATTACATAAACTCTTTGCTTAGTTTCATTTTCTAAGATTTAAATTTCTTCCAGCTCAAATTCCTTTGAGATCAAAGTTCTTTACTTTTATTATGGACTTCTCAGAAGACATAACACTGCTAAGGAGTACTTAGTATGTTTAACAGACTCTTCTAAATTTATTTTTTTTAATCTAGGACTATTGGGAAAAGAGGGTCTCAACTTGGAAAAGCTTTCTTGGGGGTGCTACTTGATGAATTTCACATCTACATAACCATAATTATAACAGTCATTCTTCTAAGCCACAGAATAACTCAAACAGAATGGGTCCCGAGCAAAGAATGGTTCTTGGACAGTTTAATCACTGCAATGAATTTTGAAACCATTTGTAAATCTTCTGAAAAGTACAGGGACTCAACCTGAACTTTACGCAAGAAATTTCTACACAGCTAATTACTTTTCATAAAGACATGCTGAAGTTTCAATGGCAATGTTTTTTTTCCCAAATTTTGGGGGAAACTGATTAGTCTCACAAGAATTCTCTAGAACTAAGTCATTTCTATATTCCCCACCAACCTCCCCTTCCTGATCAAGTGCTTTATTATTTCTTCTGAATTATGCTTTTAAAGGAATCTCATGCATTGGTATTCTTGATTACTTTAGATAAATCCCTACTAGCTCTGAAGTATAAATACTAAAAAAAACAAACAAAAAAAAAACTGTATTACCAGTATAGAGAATTATTTAAGACCTAAATTCATTGTAGTGAAACAAGTTTTGTTTCAAGTAGAAATTAATACTATCAAGAATAGCAGTTAAGATGATTCCATTTCCCTAAAAAGCAAAGTCCAAATAGTCTAAAAAAATACTAAGGAATATATATATTTTTAAATAAGTGGATAGATGTGACAGTGCATAAACAGATTAAAACAGATTATACATCATTTTTGAAAATATTAGAGTACTTAAAACTAACAGAGAAAAGCAAGTCCATTAACTTTTCTTCTCTTTATGTAACAGAATTATGGCCTAGGTGAAAAGATAGGTCTTGTGCTATGCTGTGGCTTATTTTTTTTCCCTTGAGAAAAAGTCCCTATGTCTTTACAAACTCTGAAATATAAAGCAAATTGTTACTTCCCAAAGGTCCCTACACCATGTTCCTTATAAAACCCAAAGGACCAACTATTTCTTCTTCTTCCTTTCTCAATGCCTTTATAAAACTGTGACTACCCTGTAATTTCCTTCAAGTGTGACTAGAAGAGCCTCCTTTTAGAAGGTTGATAAATAACTTTAAGGGATAATAATGAGAAATATTACCCAAAAACATATTTAAAAAGGGAAAATATACCCCTTCTAAGTATATTAAATATGCTTTCACTGTTATCACAATTTGAAGAACCATTGAATGCATGTCATACGTGAATTAGGATGATCAGACCAAGTATGAAAAATGGGCATATTCTATTTACATCGAAAGTAAATTTGTATTAAAGAATTAAATATTTTCTGGGGGGGGGGAACTAACAATGTCATTCTCCTCTGAAGGAAACAGCAACAACAACAAAAAAACCCTAGAAGCATAATACCAACATTTTTCTCTGGAGACATGCTTCTTCAATGACTGGTTTTTCCTCAGTCATTGAATAGATACATATTGTTGCTATGCATTTACTATTATTTCACCAGTTAACTTCAATCCTCAGATCTACTCAACAAGGTGTATAATAGCCAGCATTTGGAATTGTTTTACCACATGCATCATAAAGAATGACTCTCCTGAAAGTTCACACAAAAGCAAGTAAAAGCATTTTATAAACCAAGCATTTCTCCTTCATCTAATTTTTTAAATGACCCCAGTCTCTAAAATTGTCCTAATTATTAAAATGTTGAAATAAGAAAATTACATATTAAATTTACCTTTCATCTCTTCACCTGTTTTAGATTTTTTTGGTAGCACACAGATGAAGGTTACTCTTCTTCCAAATTCACTAACCATAAAAAAATCCCCCCAAAACCCATCCACAAGTAATTGAAGAATATAAAAGATGAATTTTTTTTCAAGATACCAGGTCACTACTCTGACCGGTGTGGCTCAGCTGGTCAACTGGTTGGGCGTCCCACAAAGCTAAAGGTCGCTGATTGGATTCTGGTTAGGGCACATGCCTGGGTTGCGGATTCAGTCCCTGTCTGGGACACATATGGGAGGCAACTGATTGGATGTTTCTCCCCCTCTCTCTGTCTCCCTTCCCCTCTAAATATAAAAATAAAATAAATAAAATATTTTTAAATAAGACACCAGATCACTAAAATGCACTGAAAACGAAATTCGGAGTCTTTCTTCTTGAAATTGAACCATGCGTGTGTTCCTACAGGAGACTTCCATTCTCCAAGCAATGCAATTTATAAGAAAATTAAAATAAGCACTTGAAAATATTAGGAAGTGACTACTAACACAAAATACCGTGTTTCTTCTCTTATATTAATGCAACCATCTTTAATTTCTAAAACGAGAAATAAAATGTTAATATACTTCCATTTATATATTAAGTTTTCAGTGTGCTGGGCAGTTACAATTTCTCAGTGAGGTTTTTTTAAACTTCAGTTTCACAATACATTTATATACTAAGCTATTTCCCTTCAATAGTATCTTGCTTTAAAATACACAACGGACCTTATTAAGCTCAAGCCTATGCCAGACAGCACACTGCCGCTTATCCAATGGATATTCACTGAAAGGTTTATCAGGTAAGTACCATTTGATAAAATATATGTAAAGCCAGCTACACACATCACCTCCCCTCTCTTACTCACGAAGGGGAAAAAAACACTTAAGATTCTCCAGGACTAAAATTCTTTCAGCCAGGTGAAATAAATCCAGTCACATTTAAGTAAAATACAAAGTACTGTCTTCTCCAATTCATGTGAAAATATAATTTTTTAACCACGAACAGCAAGGAAATGAAAATCATCTCCACTCAACAGGTACATGAAGTAGTGTCCAAAACTATTTTCCATAATTTAATCATGTTTCTGTATCCCAAGGTTTAGATATTATGGATTTGATGAAAGTACTACTCACCATTGACTTCACTTAGCAAATAAGACACATAAAAATTGGGGGCTGATGGTTAAAAGAATCCCCTACTCCTGACTCTGTTTTTTCGGTGCCTCTGACACTATGAAAGTAGTAATTCACACAAGAGAAATGCCTTATCAGTCTTTAAGAGTGGCTCTACTCAAAGAAAACATAAAAATCTAAAAATAATCACCTCTTGAACTCCGAAAGGTAAAGAATAACAAAATTCTTCCGAGGGTAAGAAGAAAGGTTTTTTTAAAAATCGAATGTTTATGGTTTAAATCAGAGGCAAAAATTTAAATCTCCAGTTTCTATAGTTCAAATTAAACATTGCTGTTGCCCACCTGTATGAGGCCCAATCACGTAAAATAAATACCATTGAAGAAAGGAGTTTTGGGATTTGTTTAATTAAAAAAAGAGGGGAGAAAAATCTTCCACAAGGTAGAAAAAATATATAAGGATAAAGTAGATTTGGACAGGGCGGGGGTAGACGGCAAATGCCTGGGACCTCAGGGAGTGGAAGGTATAAAGCAACTCCGCTGAAATAAAGGAAAAGAAAAGGTTCTACCTCGGGGGCAGGGTATGAAACACTTTGGAGGAATGAGGAAACTCCCCCCAACCTAGAGGGCTGGATTGCGAAACGCCGGGTTCCTTTCTCCAAGCTCGTTTTATCACCATCAAGAAAATTACAGAGTTAATCTAAGGCCGCCCTGCCTTAAGTTTTCCCCACCAACACAGACTAGATGTCAGTTGCAAACGGGTGGGGGTGACATGAAAAGGCGAAAGGGCGCAACAGCATCTTGGTTAGGGAGGGAAGAAACTTCGCAAGAGGAGGAAGCAGCAGCTCCTCTCTCGGCCCTCGTACCGGCCCAGCGAAGTTGCGCCACAGACGCCCCTGCTTAGTGGCAGCCCCCACCCCGTCCCTCTCCGCACGCAGTCCTGCGCAGCACTAGACCCTTCAAACTGTCCCCGAAGTCCAACTACATGTCCACTCCCTCTCACCCCGCGCCCATCCCAACTAAGTTCCAAGAAAAGCTTCCACCCAGAGCGAGGCCTGTTCCGGACAACAGGTGGGCAGTGGAGCCGGCAGGGCTGGGCCTCTCCTAGCCAGGCCCACTCCACTCTACCCCGGCCAGGGCCCTGGGGTGCCCGGCTCCGGGACAGGGAGGGGGAGCTCACTCCCTTACCTCCGCCATATTTGCCGTACTGACGGGTCACATCTCCGCGGCAGCCGCAGATGGGTCACGGCCAGAACCCGGATGTGAGACTCAGCAACGGGACTCCTGTCGCCGCTGCTGCCGCCTCTAGAATCCCGCCGTCTCAGCCTCGGCGGGAACGCGCAGGAGCCACCCGAGCGCGCCCACCACGCCCCACTCCGCCCCCTCGCGGCGACGCAGCGGGGACAGGCTGAACTGGACTGGAGGGAAAGGGCCGGCGTGCGCGCCAGAGCAGGACTGGCGCCGGCCGCAGCAGCCCTCCCGAGTGCTGCGCAAAGGGGGCGGAGTCAAGGTGGGTGTGGAGGGAGGTGGGCATCTCCACGAGGGACGCCTCCCCCTACCCTAGCGGATCCGGGCGCAGGACTCTACCCTTAAGAGAGGGCTCTAAAGACCAGAGGAGTCAAGGGAGGGTGCCAAATGAACCCCGTCTAGCATTCACATCGATGGGAAAAAGATACATTATATTTTACATAAAGGCCTTTTTCGAAGTACATTTGCTGGAAAACGGATGTTGCTGTGATGCAACAGCAAGAAGTGCCCTTCGAAAGCGGTTATCTCTTGACAAATATTCCCCAGTTGATTCGCTACGGGAAATGTAAAATTCGGTATTTCAAAATTTTAGCGGTCTGGGCAGAGGTTAGGAAAAGGGATTGTGCTACGTAGCCTACCATCCTCCTATCTCACTGGATTTTCCTCACGTACCTTCTGAGATGCCCGTAGCAACGTAAGTGTGCAACGGCTGAATTTTGCACTAAAGAAAATTTTAAAATGTGAAATGTTGAAAAGCCACTCTTTGTTGGACATGATCTCCGACTTAACTGCATGGAGGGGAGAACTTGCTTTTATTTGCGAAGCCTGCAAGGAACTACAATTTGAAAGTTTATTGTAATGTATTGGCCTAGAACTGTCAATGGACCTTAATGCCAACTCTGAAGATAGCCAGAGCCAATGACTGCAAAAGAACAAATATGTTTCACTTCCATTACTCAGGCAGATACTGGCTAATGCCAAGGTAATATTAAAACGTGCATGAACATATATTTTATTAAACCAGCAGTTTAAAAGTCTCATTTCAAAAAGACAGTTTTTCTTCCCCAAATATTCAAGGGTTCCTCAATGCAGTTTTTACAATGACTACCAAAATCAACCAGTTAAGTATGAAAATTATTCATTCCCTCCAAAAAATGTAATGCCAGCACTACAATATGTTGTATAAATGTGCGCACATAAAATGTTTTTTAAGTCAACACAACTTACAATGCAATATGGGGGAGGCTGTTTTCTTATGGTATTTGTATTCCCTTAAAATTCTAAACTCTGTTAAGCAGTTACATATTTTTCAAGATTCAACATTAACTTGAAATTCTTATGTCCAATAGTAATTTGTGCATTTATAGGTATATGAAGTAGCTGCTAAGTGAAAGGACATTACCTGGTAATTTGACAGGAAAAGAGTCCACAGACAGTCTGTAAACCAATTAAACATAAACATCTGATGCACATTTTCTACTGAAAGAAAAGCAAGGGAAAGAAGAGAAAGGAAAACTTTAAGGTTCCCAAATCTATAAACAATTTTTACCATTAACTGTACTGTACAGTATTTTCATTTTATTTTTTAGAATACGTATATAAAAATGTTTTTCAGGATTCCTTGGGGGGGGGATACATATTTTAGCATGTATATAGTTCCTAAGTTACCCTGTTGAATTTCCTTAGTCCTTAGCACTTGAAAAAAAATGGCTTTTTCACATAATTTTCACTTTGAGATGTGTGATGGAAATAGCTAAAGGCAAAGAATAGTGGATGTCCATAGACTTGAGGTGGGTAAAGATAAAAATAATAAGGGGCCTCGAGGTAGAAACTCAGGCTTTATAATACCGTGGGGATAAAGGGGAATTTTCCATTTAAATATGAAAGCTAATATATGAAATTTATGTAGCTGGTTACCAAAAGAAAAGTTTTAAGTTGTTGTCAAAAACGCAAGGTATAGGAATAGTTTGCTTGCTTAAACCCATTTAATCTCTAGTTCTCCAGTTCACATTATTATGCCCATGATTCACATGGGCATAATAAACCCACAAAATTTGGGTGTGCATTATACACACCAAAACACAGCACTTGAATGAGTATCCATCTTACTGATAAATGACCTTTAAGTTTATTAATACTGTGTTACTAATTTACTAATTTTAAGTAGCATTATGGTATAGGGGGAAAAAAACTTGTCTACATTTTTCTCCTTCCTATTTTCATAAAGATGGGTTCCATGATTTTTTTAGGTTCAAAGATTCTGAAAGTAAAGAGAAACAGCTCCAATACTGTAAGTCATCAGTAACACATGACTACTGAATTTGGTACAGTTCTACTCCCATTTTATTCTAATGATATATTTATCTTTACAAATTTTAGGAGCTGCCTTAAATAAAGTAAAATCTTTTTCAAAACTCTTGCTAACTTCTTCAGTATCAAATATGTAAAAATTAAGTATTCATTAGGCATGGAATCTTAGTGTTGGATGGGACTTTGGAGGTATTTAATCAATTTCTCCTTTATTTAGGTAGGAATCTCTCGCTATATTTCCCCACTTACTACCAAGCTTTTCTGCCTACGTTTAAACAACTCCAATGACTCACTGTGCCATGACGAAGCTTCTTAAAAAGAAAAAAAAATTAAGAAAAGAAAAGCTCTGACAGTTGTGGCTCAGTTGATTGAGCATTGGCCCATGACCTAGAAGGTCAACGGTTCAATTCCCAGTCAGGGCACATGCCTGGTTTGCATGTTTGGAGGTCACTGGCGCATCTGAGGGACAACCAATTGGTGTTTCTCACATTGATATTTCTCTCCCTCTCTTTCCCTCTCTCTAAAATAAATAAATAAATAAATAAATTTTAAAAATAAAAACAAATTTTTAAAAGCTCTAATTTTTGGAACATTTTTTTTAGTAAACCAGTATCTATCTCCTTGTCATTTCTACCCATTACCCTGAGTTCTTTGGATTAATACAACAGATGTCTTCTTTATATTTAAATGCAAACAGTCATTATTTACTTGTATACTTGGTTTAACAAAAAAAAATAAATGTTGAAAGCCAATTGATACTAGACCTTAAAACAAGACAAGATAGTTAAAGGCATGAGAAAATTCACTATTACCTATGACTTGTTAAACTATTACAGTTTATGGTATTTATTAATGTGACATTCATAATGGTAGTTCTGTGCATTGTAGTATTATGTTTAAAGTTAAACTAAAAAAGTGTGGTTAATTCCAATTTTATGTGAGGTTTGTGGCTAATGTCCCAAAACAAGACAAAACAAAACAAAAAATCACTATACAAAGCCTGAATAAATGCCTCTTTAGCTCCCATTCCCCACCTAAAGGCTTCCTTATTTTCGGGGAAATTAATATCAACTTTTACCACACTAAGCTACTCAAAACTACTATTATAATGGGAAATTATTTTTAAGCAATTTACTGGACGCTCCATTGAAAAGTTATTAAGCAATTTTATAGAAGCTATATAATACACATACAAGAATCACTTAAGAGTTATTATTTTGCTGTTAACAAAAGCATTTTAAAGTCACAATTTTACTTCAACCAATGCTTTAACTAACCAATGAGTAAATTTGTTTGGCATAATTTACATATCCTAAGGAAAATAACCTTTTATTCAGTACCAATACCTAATTCAAATATAAGTAATATATACCCATATGTATAAACAAATATATACCCATACTGTATAAACAATCTGTTATGCAACTCAAAAAGGTACTTCTCAAAAATGCACCAAGAAAATACTCATAACAATTTAGACTCTGGGTTTGTTTGAAAAAAACAGATTAATACAGCACATTAAAAACCCTAAAACAAATTCTATTGCTAATAATTTTCAGAGTCCCTGAGTCCCTTTTGAGATTTTGTAACTATTTCTTAAAATTTTTATTTAAAAGTGACAGCCTACACATCATCTGCAGGTAAAAATTTATGCGTAACTACCAATTTGGTTGAAAATACCTAAATACCAAAAAACCACCTATTTTTTAAAATGACATTTTAGACAAATTGCAAATTTACTATAGCAGGCAGGATGCAGAAGCAAGTTACAAAGCAGTAATGCATTGCATTTGGAAGCCTTTAATCAATATGACAATCAGCATCATCATCTTTATGTTAGTTTGGTTTTCACTGTTAATGCCAGCCCAAACCATTCATATAGCCTTGTGGTTCTTCAAAGAACAGTTTAAGTTTTCTTTTCATAATTTTCATATAGAGAGTTCTATCCAGTGGCCCTCTTTTATAAGATTATCACAAACTGGTATTTTTAAAGTTCTTATATTGTTATTTTTATCTCACCCAAACTCTGGAAATTATTGGCCCATCTGCAGTTCTCAAACACTGGAACACATCAGAATGGTATATTTATATTACTGAGGGAGTTTGGATATTCCCTCCCTTAATCTCCAAGTGTGCCCCTGCCTACCAGCATCACATCCGTCTTGTCTGCATTGAACCTCAACCAGTTGGTTCTTAACCACGTCCGAAACTCAGCCAGGCACTGGGAAAATCGAGCCACCACACCATCTGGATCAAAGGAAAGAGAGCCTCAGTAGTAACTACACCAGAGAAGATACCACAAGCTCACCATTCACCGTCTCTAATTTTTTAAAAAATATCCAGGAATTAGGACAAGAATCCCATGACAATTTTTGAAAACATTAGCGAATCTTGAGTCATGCAATGGTAGAGGAATAAAAGCGACCCAATAAATAGGTCACCTCATTCCACCCATAAACGAAGAAGGTTCAGTCAATTCCAAGTCATTTCTGCTAAGCGACCTCAAGAGACTGGCTGGTCTTGTAACTGTATACATCTCGGCAAAATTAATAATTTTAACGTTGGAGAAAGCTTTAGAGATAACTGGGGCCCAGAGAGGGGTAGTGACTCGTTCAAGGTCACACAGCAAACGAGGACCAGAGATGAGCTACAGGCCAGAGATCTTCCCACTAACAGCTGAGGAACAAGGCCATTCAAAGGCGGGGGAGGCATCTCTCCCCAGGAATCTTCCCAACTGGGAGGACCTTGGTCCCTCACAATAATGCCCTCTTTGAGTCTCTCTTCCCTCCCTCATTCCCTCCAACGAGATGGTTTGCCTGGAACCCTGCTCACCACAAGGGCTGCAGTGCGAGCAGAAGCCTCCCCGGGGCTAGGACAGAACCCGCAGATACAGGGAGATAGAGGCGGAGCCACAGGGGGCGAGGTCAGCTTAGCCCCACCCCGACCAGGATTCGAGCCCACAAGAGAAAGGGGCGGAGGCGAACAAGGCTAGGGGAACTCACTCCGCAGAGGATTCCCAGCGCGCCGCAGCCACCGCCAAAGCGAAAGACCGGGCTGGGAGGGGGTGGGCCGCGAAGGAGAGCTGCGCATGCGCTCTGGGTCTCCAGCGCCACTCAGGGAGGGGAGGCCAGCTAACTGGGCCGGTTCTCTTGCAGCCCCTCCCCGGAAGTTAAGGGTCTTCCGGGCGGTACTCTGCAGTGGGGGAGGGGAAGGAGAGAAAGGGGACCGAGGACAACTCAGGAGTCCCTCATGCCAAAAAGGACTAGGAGAGGAAAGGTGGTGTATAGAGGTTGCACTTACAGCTGTTGCCGCTGCTGCCGCCGCCACCTTCTTTGCTGCCGCCACCGCCTGAAGAAGCCCCATCCATCCGCCTGCAGCCGGGGAGACTCAGAGCCTGGGAGGGGCTTTGGGCCGGGGCCTCCAGCCTCCTTCTTCTAGTCGTCTCCCCGAGCTTCCTCTTGCTCCACCAACCCTCTGCCCTCCCCTCCGCCTCCGCCCTCCTCTTGGCCTCCAGCCGCCAGCCAACCGCGCGGCCGCTTGTTGAGCCTGGGCTCCACCGTCTCCATGACGCCCGGCAAACATTCTGGTGCTTGAGCCCTGGCCGCTAACGCCTGGGGTTGGGGTGCAGGGGCTCCAGAAGCAGTCAGGGAAAGGGGTGGTCGACCACTTCCCAGCCAGTAGCCACCATGCCCATTTCTCCGGTAGAAACTCGCAAGCAGCCGAGCGTCGGATTGTAAGTTCCGGCGCGAAAACCTTAGCCTATTCCCGTGGGTCACGGAGGGAACCCTTGTAGAGCCTATCTCTTAACTGCATCTGGACTCAGTGAACAGCCATCGAAACTTCCAAGCCAAGCGGCAATATCTCTCCTTCCTTGGCCTTAATACAGCCGTTTTCAAATCCCCTCCAGCTGTGCTTGCTCTATGAGATAAGACCGAGTTCGTTGCGAACCTTCTTCACAGTACTCTTCCGTTGTTTCGGTCTGCAGCCTCAAGCTAGTTGTATGCTTGCAGTGCCTATATGTTCTATCCTCCCAGTTTATGTGAGCCACCAAACAATATTACTTTGCTCGGTAATTGCGGTTTTCTTCTGCCTCCTCCTCATACCGTCATCCCTTAAAACGCATTCCTACTTACAACATTCTGCTCTTCCTGTAACAGGTGAATGAGAGACTGGGGAAAAGCATACAGCTCTTATACCTTCCAAGTCTTCCCTTCGTGGTGCCCCAGCAATGCCACTCAAGTTCCGTATTAGGCACTCTCCCAAACTTCCAGAGCTTTTTTTTCTTCTCTCAAACTTTGAACATTTCTCCAGTCTCCTCCAGCTAGTAGAACTTATTGCAAGTTCTTGGGAGAGAACTTTCTGTTTTCTCTTGAATGATAACTCAGATTTTTGCCCATTCTACCACTCCCTCAAAAAAGTTTTCGTAAAGGTTAACAACAGTAGCTGCCCAGCCACATTCAATGGCCACATCTGTTTCATTCTTGACTCACACATCAGTAGTTTTAATCTAGTGTATCACTTCTTGAGTTTTCAGTTACTTCCTTTGGTTTCTGGAATGCCAGTTCTCCCCTTGATTTATGGATTACTTTGCTGGGACTTCTTCGTATCTAAATATTGGAGTGTGCTGGAGTCAGTCTTTAAACCTCTCCTGTTTACTTTTATGCCTTTAAAAATCACCTATACACTGATGATTCCCAAGTTTATATATCTAGCCAACACCTCCCAGGAAACAGACTTAAAAACAAATCAAACACCTGCGCTTAAAAGTTAATAGGCATCTCAGAATTCATATCCAAAACTGAACTTAATTCTCAAACCTACTCAGCAGTAAAATGGCTATTTTTGCCCTTTCAGTTACTCAGTTAAAGACTTTGGCGTATACCCTGCTCCATCAGCCAATTCTACGATTTCTATATGGAAAATAAATCCAGGCTAACCCTCTGATGTAAGTCACTGTAATGCTGCAGTAACCACAGAAATGGTCTTGCCAACACCCTCAACACAGTAACCAGTGTGGCTCTTCTCAAAATCCTCCTCTGCCTTCCATTTCACTAGAAGTGAAAGTTCACCAATTAAATTGCTTTACAGTATCTTACCTTGGGCTCCTCCTCTTGACTACACTCCATATTGTTTCACAATTAATATCAGACACATTATTTTCTCACTTCAAATGTGTGCATTTGTTGTCCCTTGGACTACTGCACACCCATATAATCTGATGATTCATTTCCTTTACCCGTCACCTTATCAATCCTCTAACTACCCTACATACATATAATACTTCCTCCTCAACATTGCTTTATTTTTCTCCATAAAACTTAGCCCTATGTGGGATACATGTTTGTTAATCTCTTACCCTAGCTGCGGAATAGGGGTAGAGATTTTTTTTTGTTTTGTTTTGTTCACTGCTATTGCCTAGAATGAGGAAGGCGCTCAATAAATACTTGCTCATTGAATGAGTGAATGAATGAGTTTGTACTTTGGTGACTGGTTACTCTTTATCTTGTCTGATTTTTGTTTTGACATGTTAGGTGACACACACACTGGCCCGCAGCGTCCATGGCGTTATGGATGAGATGAAATAAATTCACATGGACTACTGAGTCCTGTGGAAGAAAAGGGAAGGCAGGACTTCTCTTTCCAGGGGAGAGCACCCCGACCCTTGCCTTGAAAAGCTTTTATTGGATTGTATTTTCATAGGAAAACAGTGTATATGTAAAGCTCATTAATCATTATCATCATCAGGCAGTAAGGATCAAACAATAGATAACATACAAATTACTTTGAGGGCCTATTTTGAGTCAGGGACAGATATCTAAATGGCCAGAAAACTTTGGGGAACAAACTCACTTCCTGCTTGGACTCTTATCTAATTACGAGCATTCTAAACAAAGCAGGTTTCACAGGGTTTTACATATTCTTTCTTAGGCCTGAACGCCATAGGGAACCCGCCCTTCGCAGCACAGGGCTGCACCCACCACCGGCATTGTTTCAGGCTTAAGTCAGGCAGGGGAAGTAAGGTAGCCAAGAGATTAGGAAACTTCTCAGAGACAGAATGAGGACTCAGGCTGTGTCAAAGCGAAGGGGTGAGGGTCCATCACCCCTTTTCTGTAGCCCCGAGGTCCTTCCCTGGGAGCTCCCCAAGATCATGCCTGTCTTAGGTCGTTCCTCCCTTGAGTAATCTTACTCATCTTTGGCTAAGGGACCAAGCATTGGAAGCCAAGCAGGGTGAAGTAAAAGAGGCAGAGGCAGTGCCCCTGCCAGGGAGATAAGCTTTGTCTCTTTAGTGCCTTATGGTGTGAAGGTCACTCACTCAACCTTAGCCATGGGGGAGTTTACAGCCCCTGAAACCAGGCAGGGCAGTTCTCAACATGGAGGTATGAAAATCTCAAGGTAAAATTAAGCTAAAGTCATTTTTTTAAAGTGATACAACTCTCATAGCTGAGAAAGTGCTAGAAAAATTCCTTTGGGAATTTCTTAAATTTAAATAATGACATTAATAAGTGATTATCTATTAAGGAAAGGATTGGGTGGGAGATAAGTAATATAATCTTAACATTTGGGGTTAACCATGTCATCTAATTAAAACAATTTCACAGACACTAAAATTTACAGTGGTTTGACCTAATAGTGTGTTATTTTTCGTCTTCCTCCTGTTAGGACTTAATCCTGATCTTGGAAAGTATCTCATGAAACATGTATTTATCAATTTTCCACTTTTTCACTCCAATATTTCTTATTCTGAGTCTTTCCCATTGCATTAACAATATGGGCAATCTCCCATTAAATAAAAACTACCACTGATTGTTCAATGCTTTTATCCCATTTTGCTGCTCAGTTTCTTTATTCTACTAATTTACATGTTCATTTTCTTTTGATTTTTAGAATTTTCATATGTTGAGTATGTTATCCACTTTTTCCATTAGAGTCCTTAGCCAATTAATCATAATTATTTTAAATTCCCAGCCTTACAATTTTAAAACCTCTGCCATATCTTAATCTGAGTCTAATGCTTGCTTTGTTTCTTCAGACCAATTTTTGCCCTTTGGTTTGCCTTGTAATTTATTGTTGAAAGCTGAACATGTTTCAGGTAATATGAACCGAGGGAAGTAAGCCTTTACTGTGAGATTTCATGTGTATCTGGCTAAGAATTATGCTGTTTGTTTGCTATAGCTGTAGGTTTCTGAGCCTTCATTTTTTTCTGTTGTTCTTGTTTTTATCATCTCTGTATTTTAGATTTCCTTAGAGTCTCCTTCTTAAATAGAGTCTGGGCCTTGCAGTTCTTCCCATTGCCACCCCGCCCCCCATTATTAAATAGGAGACCTGTTGATGTGGTGGTAAGATGTGGAGGGAGAGGTAGTGTTACATAATCTTATGATTAGGTGTTAGTCTTTTAGCAGGCCCTAGGCTGTGACCTTCATAAGTAATTTTCAGATTTTTTTTTCTTATTAGGTATAACAAAAAGGTTAGAGGGGCTTGGAATTGGGTATTTTCCCTCCACATTGATTAGGCTCTGATAAATTAGTTTTCCTTGAGGGCAGGCCCTTGTTAAGTAGAATTGAACATTCTGGGTATATTTCAAAATGGTTACTTCCTGTCCCTCTGCTGGAGCTATCAGAATTTTTTTTCTTCTGATCTTCATAATAAGCCTGGAGGAACTCAGGGAGGTACAATTCACCAAAGTGTGGAGGCTTCTTTAAGGCTGGGCCTCCAGGAGTTTTTATCTGTCAAATTAGTCTATTCTCAGTCTTCAGCAATTATTAGTTAATTACCCTTTAAGAGGCGCTACAGCTTGCTGGCTGTAGTGGCAGTTTCTTTTTCAAATAAGTTATGATTCTCTGCTTTCTCCTACCTCTGAAACTTTTAGGTTTGCTGTAACCTCAGTTCTCTTTTGGATCTAAGGTGTGTTCAGTTTGCTCAGCCTTTTCTTGTTGTAAATATAGGGCTGATGATTTTCATGGTCTTCACATGTTAGACCAAACACCAGAAGTAGTTCACTTTTTAACTCCTGCAATCTGTCTCCATTGCTGTACAGAAACTACTCAAAGGTCAATAATGAATAACCTAAAGGTTTCAAAAACCACCAAATTAATGAGCTTTCTTGTCTACCTCTCTGCGGCATTTGAAAATTTCCCTCTTTGACCCCAACTTTACTGGCTTAATTGTTACTGGTCTAAATGTCTTTTTCTTTCCATCTCCGTTTTCTCTCCTTGGCCCTTTTAGCTTCCCTTTATCTTTAGGTTTCTATTTGGGGGGGCTCAATTCATTTATTATCATCTCCAAATCAGAATCTCCAGCTCTCACTTTTCCTTGAAATTCACTTTACTACTTTATTTTCAATTGCTACCAGCCAGCTCCACCAGGATACCACTGATGGCTAAATTGAGCATATCTATCATTTAACTTATTGTGCTTTAGAATTAAGGGCTAATTTAAACATCACCCTAACACTATGAGGTAGATACCATTATTAACTTTAATTTACATATAAGAAAAAAATAGACTAAGAAACTTGCTCAAGAACACATAGTCTCTGAGTTAATAGAGTGAGTATTTAAATTGACCTCTTAGAGGTTAAGTTTTCTCATTTGTAAAACATGGCTATTTAATATCTCACACATTAGTATAAGAATTGAATTAGAAAAATATAGGTGGATGTTATTTGAAATTTAAATTTTAAGTGGCATTGTTATTATCAGTTACCAAGTCCTGTGAATTCTCCATCTGCTGTTGTAGGGTTTCTGGGATGTTTTAATTAGGCACGAAAAGACACATAGGGTAAGGAAATGATTATCATGAAGGAAGAGTTTTTTTTTTTAATAGATCCCTAGAAACAAGAGGCATGGCATGCCATACCACATAGGGGACCACACGGGGAAGCACCAGGGCCAGTCAGGGGACTGAACAAGCAAGAGAAAATCATGGGCCAGAAACTTTATTGTGGTTTTTGTAGGGAGGAACAGGCAAAGCAGAATAAGCAGGTTTAAGACTGGGCAGAGAACCTATTCTCTGGTTCCTGTGCCTGGGGTGATTAGGGTAGACGGGCAGTGGCCCAGACAGTGATAACTCTGTGTGTGTCTGATAAAGGAGGTGGTTGAGGGTATGGGCTCTGGATGGTTGGTTTGCATATAAAAAGTGTGCTGTGGGTGAGTCCCTTACAGTGTATAAGAATTGATTAGCCTCAGGAAGGGCAGGGCTTCCAGGGTCAGCACATTTCTAGATGTCAAAGAATCAAAATACAGAAAATAAACAGACATACTTAATAAATGCTACATCTTGCATTTGTTTTTCTGCATTCGCCACCCCAGGTTAAGCCTTGATTCTTTCTCATCTAGACTCTTCCCATAGCATCTTGACTAATGGTCTTCTTGCTTCTAGTATGTTCTATATGCAGCTAAATTTTTCTGAAGCATAGTATTGATCACTTTTCTGCTCAGAAACCTTCAAAAAGGCATTCTCTTGCTTGTGTAATAAATTTCAAAGAGGTAGCCTGGCTCTCTCATTTGTTTCAAAACTTAACTTTGTTTTCTTCCATGTATCTAATTGAATTATTTAGGATTCCCTGTGTATCCCACATGCTTTTCCACCATTATTGTTCACAATGAACTTTGCCCAGGGGGCATTCCCTGTCCTGCTCCAATAGCCCTGTCCTCCCTTCCCCCCACCTGCACCAGGCACACACATAACATCCATGCCCTGTATACTTCTTTTGAATTTAGTCTCATTCAAGGCCTCATTTAGATAACACTTTTCATGATTTTTCTGCTCACTTCTCTCACCCTAAGTAATGTGTATCACAACTCATCTTCTGTGTACCTCTTTTGAGGAAAATAGGATTTTGTACATGCATTATAATTATATACATGTTTTGTCCCTTTTGTTAGATTGTAAATGCTGTAGGGCCCATACCTGATTCATATTCTATTTCTGTCAGCATGTAGCACTGAGCCTATGTACTGTGTTTTGAATGAATGGAAGAAAATGATTTGGTTTAGATTGGCATTATCTTTATCCCATTAAAATGAGAAGAGGCTAAAACAAAACATTTTAAACTTTTTTTATAAAAAGCTGCTCCTGCTTTCCCTATAGTAGTTATTTATTTCATAAGTGAGGTTTATGTATGTACAGGGTGCTTTAATGTCATTTGCTTTTCTTCAGAAAAATGATCATCAGGTATTCATTCTACAGATACCAGTTGAATGCCTTATATTTTTCAGTTATACCCTAGATGCTGAAGACTTAGGGGTGAACAAAAAAAGTTAGGTTTCTGCTTTAGGAAATTCAAGAATGTTGACCTACATGACCTCTTGTGTCATGACTCTGTTATTAAAGCAAAATGATTTTCAAAGTGGTTTTCTCCTCCTGAAATAATCTTTTTATTGCCTACTAATTTGTGGCTATTGAAAAGACCTGTTTTCTAACATAGCTAAACATGTACCATAAATTTCTAATATAATTGGCTACAGGTACTTCTTCCAATGTCTTTTAAATAGTAGTCTATACTTCTGTCTCTAATTTCTCAATCTACTGGCAGAGTGCTAATTCCTGGGGCTATAAATGGTGGACATGATAAACATGGTTCCTTTCCATAAAACTTATTGTCAAAGACTTTGGGGTGTTCACTGATAATGTTCTCCCATACGATGCTAGTAACTACTGAATTGTAATTTGCTTAAGTTC
The DNA here is from genome assembly GCF_021234435.1 of Artibeus jamaicensis. Taxonomy (NCBI): domain Eukaryota; kingdom Metazoa; phylum Chordata; class Mammalia; order Chiroptera; family Phyllostomidae; genus Artibeus; species Artibeus jamaicensis. The sequence continues at coordinate 15,517,680 of NW_026522025.1, read as the reverse complement.
CCATAGGGAATAAAAGAGGAAGAACTGCTTTATGAGTAAATGTGAAATATTTTCATTATGTATCTATTCAGTTTAAGATGTCCCAGTAGGCTGATAAACATTTGAATATAAAGGCTGAGAGAATGTTTTGAGTTAAATGTAATGATTTGGGGGTTACTCATTCATTCAACAAATATTTATTAAGCAGCTACTGTGTTGGGTACTATTGTAGGCATTAGGGATATAGCGAGGAACAAAATATTTTAAAATCACTACCATCGTGGAAATTTGATTCTAAGGGTGAAGAGGAGTAGGGATAGTGGACAATTCATAAGTTAAATAAGTAAAAGATACACAAGTAAGAAATGCTAAATGCTACTGGTATGTGAGAGATACAATCAGTAAAAAGTACTAAGGTAGAAAAATAAAGCATGGAAATATGAATATTTGAGAGGAGTATTTGACATTTTAGATGGGGGAGCCAGAGAAGGTCACACAGATAGTTTTAAGTAAAGACCTGAAGAAAGTGAGGGTGCTAAGCATTTACATGTATGGGGAAGAGAATTTCAGGCAAAGACAATAACAAATGCAAAGGCTCTGATGCCAATGTGACTGGAGCAGAATAAACAAGGGAAAAAGCATTGAACATGAAATCAGAGACTAACTGGATGCATGTTGGACTTTTTAGATCAGAGAAAGAACTTAGGCTTTTACTCTAAACGCGATGGGAGATAAACAGAGGGTTTCATGCAGAGTAGTGATATGATCTGACTTGTGTTTTAAAGGTTCACTCTGGTTGCTATGTGGAGAGTAGACTTAGGGGACTGACGTTCAGCAAGAAGATGAGTTAGAAGGCTACTACAGTATTCTAAGAAGATGGGATAGTGTTTGGGCTGAGATGGTGGCAACAAGTTGGTGACAAATGGTTGGACTCTGGATATATTTTGAAGTTTTCTTTTTCACAAGAGCAACTGGAAGAATACCATTACCTTTAACAAAAACGGGAATACTGCAAGACAAGTACATTTGCTGATTGGGATGAAGGCAAGTTTGTGAGGAGCTCAGTTTGGGACATTTCTAATTTTTAGTCAGAAGTGTTAAGAAAATAAATGAATATATTTGTCTAGTGGTCCAGAAAGAGATATATATATTTGGGAATCCTCATATAGATGGCATTTAAATCATGGCAGTGTGGATGAATTCACGAAGGCTATGGATGTAGAAAGAAATAGTAAGAAATCCAAGGATGGAAAAATGTAGAAGGAAAACCAGGTAAGGAAAATATCCTGACATCACAGTTAAGAAAAAAAGAATGAACAAATGGGTAAATTCTGATGATAAGTAAGAAAAGAACATTGAAAAAAACCACTGGAATTACTATGTGCAAGTGACTGGACCTTGGTAAGAATCCCTTTGGTGAAGTAAAGGCAAAAATATGGTCAGGTCAGGTTTGAAAGAGTGAATGAAGGGGGAGATTAGAAAGAGTAGACAAATTATTTTTCCCCAGGAGTTGCTATAATTAAAGGAAAAGTGAAATGGGATGGTAGGTGGAAAGATAGATGCAGTAAAGAGAAGTTTTTAAGATAGGAGACATAATAGTGTGTTTTCATGCTGAAAGGAATAATCCAGTAGAGAGAGAAAAGCTTATGGTAGATAGTTTTTGAGAGAGAATTACTAGAACAATGCCCTTTTAAAGGCAAAAAAGAGTGGAATCTAGTGCAGTTGTAGAAGATTGACCTAAACTAGAGATAACTCTTCCAGCATAACATGGAAAGAAATACGGGTTATAGGTTCAGATACAGGTAGGTGCCTAGGTGTGACAAGGGGGGTATTTGGAAATTACCTGACTGCTTCAATTTTCTCATTTAATCAGCTGGAAGTAAAGATGGGAGAGGAGATGTTGATCTTCAAGGGGAGAGTATGAAACAGTGGCCTTAGAAGGTGCAGTTAAAAAATGAACCAAGAAAATGCAGTATGATTGCTGGCAAATTAGGGTCCCACTTTAAGTTAATAAGCCATTATTTAAAGTGAGATCTAACATAATGTTTGAATGTTTTTCTCCAGCTTCATTTAGTTGCTCAGGATGAGTTAAATTAAAATGTAGTATATTAGTAAAAAAACTTACGGTGTAATAAGGCAACAGATCAGGAGACAATCACCATTGAAAAAAATTGTTTTTTACTCAGTTCCCCAGAGTAGGGGGCACCTCAGTGCCACAGGAGACCATGTGGAGAAACACTGGGGTCAGCCACCAGCCAGAGGGACAGGGGAAACTGTAGGCAAGAGTCTTGATTGTGGTTTTGGTTAGAAGAAATATGTGAGGCAGGGTAAGTAGATTTAAGATTGGCTAGTTTGAATGATTTCAGTGGATTCTGGTGCAGAGGGTCCTATCCTAGTTATCTGGTACCTGGCTATAGGGTGATTAGGGAAGGTGTATAATCAGAGTGTGAAAGCTCCATAAAGGAGGTAGTTAGGGGTGTGGACTTCGGATCAGTTGGTTTGTGTTAGAAAATCATGCCTCTGGGGGTGGAGGGGCAACAAGGGAGGCAGGAAGCCTCATCAAGATGACTTGGGCACATCAGGTTATCCAGAACAAGGTACGTTTGGCCAATGCATGTAGGGCAGGTATTAAAGCACTTAGTTTATAGATGCTAGAAACATGTTTACTATACAGGTGCAGGCTCAAAGTAAGAAGATAATTATAATTAATAAAGTTTTGGCTTTATCTGCTAGAAATTACAGTATATTTAAAGAAAAAAGGGGAGAGTGTAAGGAGTGATTATAACAATTAACTATGGATTATATGAATTAACCTTAAGCTCGGGAAAGAAGAGATTTCATGAGAGGAGTGGGTAGGGGAGTAAAGTATGGTAGAATCAAGGGTTTGAGGGTCATGATAGAATTGACAGTTGTTTGAAGTTGGGTTTTAGAGAGTATATAAACTAGAAAAATAGGAGGTGATGGTTGACCTTGCTATGACCATGGGAACAAGTAACTGACGTAGCAAGGAGGACAATATCATTTATGTGAGAAGACTTCAAGGAGCTAAGAAGCCATAGTATAAGGATTACCTTCATAGATATTGAAATACTCAGAAATTATACCAGGAGTAGTATTGGAGAGGGTCAGTAATTCAAGATATAAAATCTTCAGGGGACGAGAGAAAGGAAATAGTGATGATGATGGTAGATTGCTAGAAGGAAGTGGAGTATAAGTAGTCATTGAATTTTTGGATTTTGTTACATTTACTCAAGGATAGTATATGTGGTGTGAAAACAGGTAACTGAGGTTTGAGCCTAAGTGTATTTCTCAAAAGAGGAAACCGATTAACCGAAAATAGAATGGGGAGACTGGATTTTTGTAATGATGGGATAGCAAATGTCAAGAAGAAAGAAAATAAGAATTGAAGATAATGCTAAAAGAGTGATTTCCTTGATGACTCATGTATTCCAGCTTAAGTAGAAAAAGAAGAGAAACCTAAAGGTACTAGTTGGCAGAAAATGGGAGGGCGAGGTGACTGTATGTCCCAGGGAGGCTGAAGAATAAGAGACAGTGGCATCCAGAAACCAAGTTGAGAAGTTAATGTTAAGAAGAGGGGAGAATGGTCAACTGTCAGATGCTGCAAAGATAAGTCTGAAAAGAATCCCTAGGATTTGACAATTTGAAGGACTAGGTGATTTTTAAAGAGAGTGGTTTCTATGCACTAGGAGAGGAGAGAATAGAACTGGATTGTAGTGAATAATGAAACAAATAAGAGGAATAAGGAAATAGCCAGTATTATTGTCTAATATTTTAAGTTAGATATGAAAGGAAGGAGAAATATAGTAATAGATAGAGGAAGATTTAGCTAAAGGAAAGACTTTTAAGTTTAGGGGATAATCAGAGCATAATTATGTTCTCAAGGAAAAATGATAGGCAATAAGATGTAGGAGGCAGGGAATTATTGATGGAGAAGAGTCTCTGAGAAAGTGGTAAGAGACAAGTTTAAAAGCATAGACAGCAAGATAGCTTTAGATAAGAATGGCAACTCTTTTATGGAAAGAGGAAGAAGGAAATGAAAATGGGCTTTTATGAGTTTGTAGAATGTATGAGAAGAATATAATGAAGGTAGAGAAATAATTTAAGGAGTTTTTACCTGACGGATCATTTTAATTTTCTTGGAGACATTAGAGGTAAAGTCATTTAGAGACTGCAGGGGAGAGGCTAAGGTAAAATACTTGAAAAGAATGTAGCATGAATGGAATTTATTTATTCATTTACTTAAAAAATACTTATTTTGTGCCCACAATATACTGGGCACTGTGCTGGGTACTGATGATATAACAACGAACAAGGCATGTGTGTCCCAAACATGCTTATATACCAGTAGAGGAGTAGACAACAATAAAGTGTCAGTTATTAATAAATGTAATGAATGAAATATGAAAAACAGATGGATGTCATTTAAACATTTTTGTCTCATCTTTTATGAATTGAAAAATAAAACTTGTTAAAAATGTTTTCTTTAGAAATGTATTTTCTTTTTAAAATCTAAAAGCAGTTCATCCTTATTTTATAAAAATCTACAGTACAATCGAAGTACTAGAATGAATGACTGATAAGATAGAATTTTTTCTCGGTCAATTTACAGAGTAGATCCAAAATAAAATAAAAAATTTTCTCCTGGATTTAAACATTTTGATTATAACTTCTCTTGTTATTAAAAATTATTATGTAATTGTTCAAGCACAAAAATTATATTCTTTCCCAGGTTTATACTCAGGCCTCAATCTGCCTCTGCAGCCACACTGTACACTTTGTGTTTACTGCATGTCAGTCACTTCTTAACCATAGTATATAAATTAATTCTTTTCATCCTCAAATAACTTCCTATGAATCAGATACCATTATTGTCCTCGTTAAATAGATAGGAAAATCAAGCCAGAGAAATCAGTGCAGACTTTGGATATGACTGCCTGGGTTTAAATTTCAACCTTAGAAGGAATGTTTCACTCTAAATTTCTGTGATTTCACATAAATAATAGAAGAGTTATGTGAAAAAATTGACATAATGCATGTAAACATTTTAAAACTATGCCTACGCATAATGAACTACATAAGCAGCTATTATTATTTCTTACTTATATGTTTGATCATTATATGTTTAGATTGTTTCCATGTTTCTAAAATGAAAATCTGGTTTTTTTTTAATCATTGTTTAGTTTTTCTTCAATTGTGGAGCCTAAGTATTATGTGTTCTTTTCCTGCTATAGGAATGTTGGCTCACAGCCAAAGAAGTCTATTAGCTTTACTGGCACACTGAAAGGAACTCCATCGAAAGGGTACTCTGGCTCAAACCAGAGCAGGTTGGGAATATCAAGAGTCATGACGGTTCTCCCAGAGTCGAAAGCAGAAAAAATGAATATTTCCACCACAAAGTTAGTCACACAGGTAATATTCTTTTTTTTTTTTTTTCAATTTATTTATTTCTAGAGAGAGAGGAAGGGAAGGAAAAATAGAGGGAGAGAAACATCACTCTGTGGTTGCCTCTCACGTGCCCCCAACTGGGGACCTGGCCCACAACCCAGGCATGTGCCCTGACTGGGAAATGGACCTGCGACCCTTTGGTTTACAGTCCAGTGCTCAATCCACCGAGCCACACCAGCCAGGGCTACAGGTAATATTCTTTAGAATTTTGAGTTCATTTGAAAATGAAGCTTGAAGAACTTGATGAAATGTTAAAGGTAGAAAATATGCTGCTTTGAAATAATTGCTTTTAATATTGATATATTGATTTTATTAGTCTTTACCATATAACATACCTTACAGCATAATATTGGCAGTTGGCTTCTATAATTCATTATTGGTAATAATATTAGAGTGGAATGAGAAAAGTCTACTCATGGCTTTAAGAACTAGTTGGTCATGATATTGATTGTAACTCATCTAGTTATAATATAGACTGTAACTGTCATCCCCTATTGTATGCAGTATAGTCCAAAACATAACATAAAATGAATTGTCATAGAGTAGATTATCTTATCTCCTTAGAGAACTTATAATTAAGAATTGAATTTTTAAAATCATTAATCAAAGTATAACATATATTTTGTTATAGAGGCCTGAGATACAGAAAAGTTTATAATATATAAATGTGAATGGAATAGGCAATGATTTTTTAGATATGACATCAAAAATACAGTTCATGAAAGATAAAATTGGTAAACTGGACTTCATCAAAATTAAAACTGGTCTTCGAAAGACACAGCTAAGAGAATAGGAAGAAAAGCCACACAATAGGAAAAGTTATTTACAAAACATATATCGGATAAAATACTTGTATCCAAAATATATAAATAATGTTCAAAACAACATTAAGACAACCTAATTTTTTAAAATGAGTAAAACATTTGAACAAACATCAAAGTACATATTCAGATGGCAAATGAGTGCATCAAAGATATCAGCTTTAGTCATTAGGAAAATGCAAAGTAAAGCCATGAGATACTGCTACACACCTACTGGAATGGCTAAAATTAAAAGACTGATCATACCTAATAGTGGCAAGTATGTGAAGGAGCTAGAACTCTCTTATTGCAAAATGAAAAGCAATTTGGCAGTTTATTAAATGTTAAATATATAGTTACTATAGCATCCAGCCATTTCACTTCTAGGAATTTACCCAAGAGAAAAGAAAGTATAGGTTTGTACAAAGACTGTATATACATGGATATTCATAGCAGTTTTATTTATAATAGCCAAAAAATGGAAACAACCCTATATTGGTTTAATAGATGAATAACATTTTCATATCTATAACATATAACATGTTAATCAGCTCAGGCTGCCATAACAAATTACCACGGAGTGGCTGGCTTATAAACAAAGACATTTATTTCTCTCAGTTCTGGAGGCTGAAAGTCCAAGATTAGGGTGCCGGCATGATCAGGTTCCGGTGAAGACCTTTCAGGTTGCAGATTGCCAACTTCCCACTGTATCTTCATATGGCAGAAAAATATTGAGGTAGCTCTCTTGGCTACTTCTTACAAGGGCAGTAATCTCATTCACAAGGCCTCTCTAGATTCTGATTACCTAATTGCCTCTCAAAGGTTCCATCTCCCAATACCATCTCATTGGGATTAGAGTTCCAACATAGAAATTTGGGGAATACACAAATATTCAGTTCATAACAACTTTATATACATAATGTAGACACACTTGTATGCTGTATATATAAAACACATATATATATTACATAGTATTAGCAATATTATGTAAAAGGGATAATCATAACCAAGTAGGGATAATGCATGCAAAGTTGTTCCAACATTTAAAAATCATTACTACTTGCCATATTAATAGACTGAAAAAAAGAAAAAACTGCTAAAGGAAAAGCATTTTGAAAACCTTGAACATCCATTCATGATTTAATTTTTTTAATATTTCAACTAAATTGAAAGAGAACGGATTTCCTCAGCAGCATTCTGTAAAACCTACAGCTAACATGCACAGTGATGAAATATGGAAACAGGGGAAGGATGCCCACTCTCACAACTTCTGTTCAACATAATAATGGGTGTTCTAATCAGAGCAATTAGGCAAGAAAAGACATGAAAGTCATTTAAAGTGGAAAGAAAGAAATAAAATGATCTCAGTTCACCTATGACGTGATTTTTATGTGCAGAGAACCCTAAAGATTTCACATTAAAATAAATTCAGAAAAGTAAGGTAGGAAATTAATGCCAAACATTCATTGTATTTCTACACAGTGAGCAATGAACACTCTAAAAAGAAAATTAAGAGAAAGATTTCCATATATAATAGCATCAAAAAGAATAAAATACTTCGGAATAAACTAAGGAGGAGAAAGCCTTGTACACTGATAACTATAGGAATTGCTGAAAGACATGAAAGAAAACAATAATAAATGAGAAAAAATGCCTTCTGCATAGATGGGAAGATGTAATATTGTTAAGATGTTGATACTACCCAAAATGATCCATGTAGTCAATGCAATCCCTAGGAAAATTTCAATGATATTTTTTACAGAAATTAAAAAAAAACTATTCTAAAATTCATAAGGAATACCAATGGACTCCAAATATCTAAAATGACCTTGAACAAAGTTGGAGATCTCATACTTCCTGATTTTAAAACATACTCCCTGATTGTAAAAGTTGCAGTAACCAACACAATATAGTATTGGCATTAAAAAAGAAATATAGTAGTCCAATGGAACAGAACATAGGGCCTGAGAATAAACCCTCAATATATATCAAATTATACTCAACAAGAATGCCAAGATTATGCAGTGGGGAAAGAATGGTCTTTTGCATGAAGGTGTTGGGAAAAGTGGATATCAACATGAAAAGAATGAAGTAGGTTTCTTATACCATAAGCAAAAGTAACACAAAATGAATCAAAGACCTACAGGTAAAAGCTAAGACTATTAAACACTTAGAAGAAAACATAAGGGAAAAAACTTTTTGACACTGGATTTGACAATGATTTCTTATATATGACACCAAAAAGAAAAAATATATATATATTGGACCTCATCAAATATTAGAAACTTGTCTAATGATTAAAGGACACAACAGCAAAGTGAAGGCAATCCATGGGGTAAGGAAAAAAATAGAAAATCATATATCTGCCAATGAGGTAGTATACAGAATATACAAAGAACACTAACTCACAACAAACAAATAAACAGCTCATTTATAAATGGACAAAGAACTTGTATAGATATTTTTCTAAAGAAGATATATATACAACTAGTCAACAACACATGAAAAATGCTCAACATCAAAAATCTTTAAGGGAATGCAGATAGAATCACATGAGATGCTACCTCACACTCATTAAGATGGCTACTTTAAAAAGAAAACTAAACACAGAAAAATAACAAGTGCTAGTGAGGATATAGAGAAATTAGAACCTTTTGTGTACTGTCAGTAGCAATGTAAAATGATGTAGCTGCTATGGAAAACACTGTTGTGGTTCCTCAAACAATTAAAAATAGAATTACTATATGATTCAACAATTTCATTTCTTGGTTAATAACCAAAAGAATTGGAAGTAGATACTTGAAGTGCTATTTGTACATCCATGTTCATGGCAGCATTATTCACAATAGCTAAAAGGTGGAAGAAAAACAACTTTCCATCAACAGGTAACTAAATAAACAAAATGTGGTATATGTAATATACATAAAATGGAATATTTTTCAGCTTTAAAGAGGAAGAAAATTCTGACACTTCTACAATGTAGATGAATATTAAGAAAACAATTTCTTGAACAATAAAATACTAGGGGATAAATGGGAGCAGTAAAATTTATGCTCAGGAAACCATAAGACATTGCTGAACAAAATTAAAGAAGATCTAATTAAATAAGAAAGCATTTCCAATTCATGGATTGGAAGAGCTACTATTGTTAAGATGTTGATACTCTCCAATCTGATCTGCAAACTGAACACGATCCCTATGAGAATCCTATCTGAATACTTTGTACAAGTTGACAATTCTAAGATATGCATGAAATTGCAGGGAACTCAGAATGGTCCAAACTAAAGAAGAAGAATGAAGTAGTCAGATTCACTCCCCAATTTCAAACTTTACTACAAAGCAATATTAATCAAGATAGTGTGGTACTGGCACAAAGATAGGTCAATAGAATAGAACTGGGAGTCCAGAAATCAACCCATATGTCAGTATTCAACATATTTTTAATAAGGATATGAAGAGCATTCAGTAGAAAAAGGATCATCTTTTCAATGAATGGAGATGGGATTACTGTATAGACACATGCAAAAGAATGAAGTTGGACCTTTACCTCACACCATAGAAGAAAATTTAATTCAACATTGAATCAGAAATCTATATGTAAAAGTTAAAATTAAAAAACGAACACAAAAAGAAACTTGTAGCCCAGACTCAATAGCTGGGTGTCATTCTGCAAACCAAGAGATCACCAGTTAGAATTCCAGTGAGGGCATATGCCTGGGTTGTGGGCCAGGTCCCCAGTCGGGGGTGTGCCAGAGGCAACCGATCAATGTTTCCCTCCCTTCCCCTCTCTCTAAAAATAAATAAATAAATAAAATATTTTAAAAAATAAATAAAAACACTGTTGAACAAAAGATGACAGATTATTAGTCATAATATATGACTATCTAAAATTTAAAAACAGGCGAAACTAAATTGCATTGACAAACATGGTAAATACAAAGTGCTAGCAAAAATCTGGAGCAAGCAGAACTCTCATGTATTGTTGGTGGGAACCACTTGAGGAAACTTTAGCAGATTCTGTTAAAGATGAACATATATATAAATTACCCAGAAATTCCATTCTTAGGTACATGCCCAACATAAATTCATACAGCATGTTCAACAAAACATGTACAACAATATTCATAGTGGCACCATTTGTAATAGACAAAAAATTGGAACCTACAAAAATGTCTGTGAACAATAAAATTGATAAATAGTATGACATTCACACAAGTGGAATATTGTACAATGAAAATGAACCATCTACAACTGTACTTGATTATATGAATCTCACAAATATAATGAACAAAAGAAACCAGATACCAAGGGTATGATTCCACAAAACTAATTCATGGTATCAGAATAATTTTTACCTTTGGTGGAAGATAGTGTCTCTCATGAAAAGAACTTCTGAGATGCTGGTAATTTTCTATTTCTAAATAGAAATAGAATACACATTTGTTCAGTTGGTGAAAATTTATTAAGCCATACATTTATATTTGTACTTTATGCATATTTAACTTCAATATAATATATAAAAAGTAAATGCTACTGTTTAGGAGTACATGCTTAATAAAACTACAAAAACAAGAAAGGCAATGATCACAAAAATTAGGTTAATAACTATCACTGAGAGGTGTGAGAAGCTGTGATCCCAAAGGGGCAAAGTGGGCATCTAGGTAGGGTCTCTAGATGTGATTCAGACAGGCCAAGTCTTCTGTAAGTGTTCTATTTTTGTTGTTGTTGTGATTCTTAGAACACTTGCCTTATATTATTTAACTACACATATAGTTTTAATTACATTTCTGTATGCATTAAATCTCATAATTGAAAAGGTAACCATAATATAACACTTCAATTATGCTGCATTTTCTCATGGCTACAGCCACCTCTGTTTTCTTGGAGTATGTAAGTAAAGCCCTGTGTTTTTACCCATTATCTAGCCTTCTTTACAGCTTAAGAGAAGTCTGCTGGGGTGGGGGAGTGGAGAAATGACTGTGCGGCACCAGCCATAAAAATCCACAGGTGTTCACAGTAAATGTACAAATTCCTGTTTGAAGAGAGATAGCACCAAAATGAGAGGAGGAAACCCCTTCCCTTTCCTGTGTTCCCCTCTCAGGAGAAGCAGTGCATTGCATTCTCCTCCCCCTGATCTTTCTGATCTGCTTTCTCTCTCCATCCTTATAAAATCTCTGCCTGCACTGAGCCATTAAGATGAATTTTTCTGAGGACATGAATTCCCAATCTTGAATTACTAGCAACTTGAAAATAACCTCTTTCTTTTCTCACTAGCACCTATCTCATGAATTGGCCTTTTGTTGTAGCAGGCAACTGAACCTGAGTTTGGTTACAAAAAGATGAAATAGCCAAAAACAAGACAAGAATACAAAGTGGGGCAAAAGTAGGTTTACAGTTGTGAGTATGCAAAACACAAAGTTTATTCTTGTGTTATTACTCATTAATTGCTGTATTATTTTCTGTATGAACAACTGTAAACCTACTTTTACCCCACCTGGTATATAATCTGGAAATGCTTATTAATAAAAATGTTAAATGGAAAGGAAGGATTTGGACTTCCAATCAAGATGGTGGCATAGGCGATATGGATCACCTCTTTGCACAACCACATTAAATTTAAAACTAAAATATAGAACAACCATCACTCAGAACCATCAGTAATCTAGTTGAATGGAAGTCTGATAACTATGGACTAGAGAAACAACAGCCATGCAGACTGGTAGGAGGGGCTCAGACACAGAATGGGCTGGTCCCACACCAATGTGTGGTGGATAAAAATTTGGGGGGATATATCAGGATCGAAGAATCCCGGCCCCATACCAGGCTCCCCAGCCCAGGGTTCCAGCAGCATCCAGTGGGGATTGAGTTTGTGGAAGAAATTTCTGGAGCCCCAAGTAGTTCCTCTTAAAGAATCTACACATGGACTCACTTAGACTCACTCCCTCTGAGCACTGGGATGGCAGCTTGAAAGGTACTAGCATAATGGGAGAAACTGAAGTATCTAGCATCAAGGTGAGCAGAGGCCAACGAATGTCCCTTTTCTAAATACCCCCCCCCACAACAGAGCCAGCAAGCTGGTGCCACATCTGAGATTCCATCAAACTGGCTAACACTTTTTGACTCACTTTGAAGATCCCCAGAGACTCCACACCACCCAACTATGGGCCCATGAAAACTGCCTTTTCATATGAATGGCTGGTTTTGGCTGATGTACAACTTCCTAAATCCTCTCAAACAAGCAACAGCTAGCCTCAGGGAGTCCAAAGCTTGGCACTAGCAGTAACCAGCCTAGATTTACAACTTGGCTTCATCTGGGAATCTCAAAGCACAACACAAGTAGCAGCCATCTCAGATTGCTTTATAGCTCAGGTAGGTTGGCCCTGGCAGACACAGGTGGGGGCTGACCTGGGCTCTCACCACCTGGGAAACCCGAAGGCCAGCACACTCAGTGGACAATTACAGACAATGTTGTAGCATCACCATTCTGCCCTTGCACAGCTGATCCTCCATGGAGGGTGGAGATTTGTGGTAAGTGGTCATAGCCAATCCTTACAGCTGACTGGTTTGGGTAAATCCTTCCATTGACCTGCCAACTGCAACTAAGGCTCAACTACAAGAGGAGGATGTACTCCTCAAGTATATGATGCACCTCAAGTACCCAGGTTGGGTGAGAGGGGCGGCTGGACCCCTACTACATTATGCCACACTACCAAAACATAGAGTCAAAGCAGCTGTACCTAATACATAGAAATAAATACAGGGAGGTTGCCAAAACAAGGAGACAAAGAAACACAGCCCAAATGAAAGAACAGATCAAAACTCCAGAAAAGCAGTTAAATGAAATGGAAATAAGCAATCTATCAGATGCAGAGTTCAAAACACTAGTTATAAGGATGCTTAGGGAACTTAGTGAGTACCTAACAGCATAAAAAAGATCCAGTCAGAAAGAAAGGATACACTAATTGAAATAAAGAACAATTTAGAGGGAAACAATAGTAGAGTGGGTGAAGCCGAGAATCAAATCAATGATTTGGAAAATAAGAAAACAAAAAACAACCAATTAGAACAACAAGAAGAAAAGAGAATCCAAAAAAAATTAGCAGCCTATGGGACAACTTTAAGCAATCCAGCAGTCACTTTATAGTGGTGCCAGAAGAAGAAAAGCCAGAAGAGTAAGAAATTGGAAATCTATCTGAAAAAATAATGAAAGAAAACTTCCCTAATTTGGTGAAAGAAATAGACATAAAAGTCCAGGAAGCAAAGAGAGTCTCAAACAAGAGGGACACAAAGAGGACCACGGCAAGACACATCATAATTAAAATGCCAATGGTTAAAGACAAAGAGAGAATCTTAAAAGCAGCAAGAAAAAAGCAGTTAGTTACCTACAGGGGGGTTCCCATAAGACTTTCAGGTGATTTCTCAAAAGAAACTTTGCAGGCTAGAAGGGATTGGCAAGAAACATTCAAAGTCATGAAAAGCAGGGAATTACAGCTAAGATTGCTCTACCCAGCAAAGCTATCATATAGAATCAAAGAGCACACAAAGAGCTTCCCAGACAAGAAAAAACAAGAGGAGTACATTATCACCAAACCATATTATATGAAGTGTTAAAGGAGCTTATTTAAGAAAAATAAGATCAAAACTATGCACCATAAAATGGCAAAAAATATATATCTATCAAGAGTTGAATCTAAAAAAACAAAGTAAGCAAACACAAAGAACAGAGACAGAATCATGGATACAGAGAACATTTTAATGGTTGCCAGATGGGAGGGGAGAGAGGGTGAATGGGTGAGGAGGTGAGGGGATTAAGAAGTACAAATAGGCAGTCACAGAATAGCCATGGGGATGTGAAGTACAGTATAGGAAATGGAGAAGCCAAATAACTTACACACATGACTCATGGATGTGAACAATCATGTGGGGATTACCTGAGGGAGTGAGGAAGGCTCATTGGAGGGGGATGAAGGGAAAAAAAACAGGACAACTGCAATAGCATAGTCAATGAAATATAATTAAAAAAGAAAAAGGGCAAAAAAAAGAATGTAAGGTTTTTAAAACATAAAGAAAAAATAAACATACAAACTAATAGCAATCTGGATGAATAATAACCATGTTTCTGAATTTTCTCAAAATTAATATATATTGCTTGTATATAGGCAAAATATAAAACTGAAAATGCATGCCTACATAAGAAACTTTTTAAGCATAAAATCTCATATTCAATTTTTCATGTTTATCCTGCCCTAGAAATGTTATATTTATTTTCTACTACTTTTATTTCTATATGCTAGGACTTACTATTTATGATCCTCACCCTGTAAACTCGTTTCATTTTATATTACCATTTCCCACAGGTGTTTGATTCACGTGGAGTTGATGTTACTCCTAAAGCTCTTTACCGTCCAGATCCACATCTTGTTTCTGCAAAGCCAAATAAACTACTGACATCACAAGAAGGATCATTTGTATCAGAATTCGTAGCTTCACATAGCCTTTATCAAAATACACTAAATCCTAGTGCGTTAGGGCTGTTTACAAGGTAGAGTATACTATTCTATACTTTTTTAAATATCATATGTAGTGTCTTTTAAGTTGCACAGATGTAACTTAGGTGTATGTTGTCTCCCATCTCCCAGCTCCACTCTATCATCTCTATGCTCCTCTCATAATTAATTCAATTAGATGGAGAGCTTTGCATATCTTCAGTTCTCCTGCATGCACATCAAAATATTTTTGAAAAAATATATAAATTTTCCTTTCTGTTTCCTGTAAAAGCCAAAGGGTAGGCTAGTGTTACAAACCTACGAACACATATCTTCAGTTTCTTTTATGCTGCAATTTATGTGGGAGAATGGTTTTTCCTTCTTCCGCTCTATTCTCTGATGCAAATCCCTATTCTCCTAGGGTTTGACTTCTCTATTGTTCTACAATTTTCTTTCTTGTAAATGAAATGTTATGCATTTACTATGTAGATACTAATAAACTTGAAATTTTATGAATGCTTATAGTGGAGAAGTTCAGAGTCTTTGCAATAATTAAACAATACATCCTAAAACAATGTAAAGATGATGGAGAAATATTTGAGTGTGTAATTTTCAGTCTGATAAATTAAAAGTTCCAGATGTTAGCTAAACTTGAGATTTAGGGGGTGGAAATGCTGTTTTAGAGTATCCATGGGAGTGCTCAGCAAAACAAAGGATATTTCCGTAAACTTGACCCACCCTTTTGGAGGGAAGTTGGAACTATAAATAGAAAAGAGGAAAAAAACATTTAATATCATGGGTAATTTTAAGTTCATATATTTAAAGAAATTATTATGGGAGTCTTTAATGTATCGATTTCCCCCTGAGTACATAGATTTTCTTTTAAATAAATCTTAAGAGGACCTTTACCAAATTGAGTGAGTCACATTTAAGATGGGATTTAGATGATGAGCAGAAAACTGGTGAAAAATGAAAGGAACCATGTGCTAGGCTGAGGTCCTAAAGATTGAGGAATTAAAAAAAAGAGATGAAAAGGAGAAGGCAAGAGTGATACTGAAAATTGAGAGTCTAGGAAGGGAGGCTGTATTTTGGGTTTTTACCCTAAATATACTGGGAATCCATTGAAGGACTTTAGGCATAGTTTTGACATGTCTTATCTTTAAAATATTTTTAATGAGTATTTACTTAATATTAAAAATCAACTTCATGTTGAAGAACTAATTAATTTCTATCAATTTTGCTTAATATTTTAGTATAATTAATTTCTCAATCCGATGTTTTCATTTATATATTTAATTATCCATAAGGACTCTAAATAAGTGAATAATGTTATTACTAAAGGTCAGTTTTTGGAAGCAGTACAGTTTCTAAGTCAAGTGTATCGACTACTGAATCAATAGCAGAAGACCTAGAAGAACCATCCTATAAACGGGAAGGACTGACTAGTTTTACAGGTAATGAAAATACAATTATTTATTTCATTATTTCTTTGGCAAATATGCTCATTATTTTTCAGATACTTGAGTTAAGAGAACTATGATAATGATTTGCAAATGCTGGTTTATGCTGTAGCTGCATGAAAATTACCAGGACAGTAACTATCCATACAATTCTAAAAATTTCCAAGGTGACTGTCTTACACCACCAGCCTCAGGAATCACCGACTAGGGTCCCGAGAGTTTTAGCTGTGAGGCTTCCAGTCATTCTCTCCTAAGCGAGTCATCACAGACAGTGTTAACTTCTCCCAGCAAAGGGATTCTCCATTTTGTTTTGATTCTGTAAATTTTGGACCTTTGCATATTCCAAAGAAGCAATACTCTTCCACAAAGCCAGAAAGCTCTTCTACAACTGGCAAAGAGCTCCGCAAATAGACACATTAGCCCATGTTGCAAACGGAGTCCACTGTGAAGCCTGTCTTCCCAGCAGGCCAGTTGGTATCATTGCTTAATAAAGAATGCCCTACCTTCTAAAATCCAAAAGGGAAAAAAAAAAACCCATGAGGTAATGCAAAGGATTATGAAAGTGAAGGTAAAAGAATGAGGAAGTAATGGTTGATCAGCAATACTGGAAGAAATGCATTTCTTCAGGGGCATTTGCTTTGGAATACAGTAAGGATATCTTTTCCTCTGAGATGATAATGAAGGATTTGTGAAAATATTGATATGGTTGGAAAAATGCTTACTAGAATCTTCTTTTTTAGTGATGGACTCTTATTCTGGGGGTAACAGGAATGCTTTCTGACAACAAGTAACAATACCTAACTACCATTAGCTTAAACAAATAAAGGCTTATTTTTCTCACTTTAAGAGAAGTTAAGAGGTAGATAACTTTGGGGGCTTTGATTTTCTGGCTTAATTGTGCCCACTCCACTATTCTCTTAAGCCCTTTCATGCTTCTCGCCTTGTGGTCTCAAAGTATCTACCCCCTCTGTGGGTATTGTAGCCACATTAAAGGCAGAAAGACAGAGAAAGGCAGGGGCACCAGTCACATCTCCCTAATCGGGAAAGAAAAAGCCTTCCCAGAAGACTTTGTTCTTGTTTATTTTGGCTTTAATCGTGTTGGCCAGAACTGCTTCACATGGACACCCCTAGTTTCTAGAGAGACTGGGAAAGTTAAATACTTGATTTTCCAGCCTTTGTTAAATGAAAACAGGCAAGGGAAGGGAGAAAGGTTTAGCAATGAAAATTTAGTCAGTCAGCAATGTCTGTTGCAGGAGAGAAACTCATGTTCTCAGAGGGAGACAAAGAAGGTTGGGTTATTGTCCTGACCACCTCCAGCCTTCTCTACATATATTCTTGCCACCGTCCAATTTTTGTTTTTCCAAACTGTATCCAGAATGATCTGTTTAAAGACACAATCCAACCACAGTCTCCCCTGCTTAAAAACGCTTTCATGGATTTGCTCTTCGTTCTGAAGAGAGAGACTAAAATCATTGTATAACTATTTACCTAAGGCTTTCCTCTACTTGTCTACATCAAAAACGAACAGAAGTGACATAGCCTCATAGCCTTGAGGAATGGTATTGAGGTTTATATAGTCTTGGCCAGGTCTGGTGAAGTTAGTCTCCAAAGTGAATCATGCTGAAACAATTCTACTTCTGCGACCTGGATGGTTTTCTACACCAGAGCAGGGTTCCCTAATTTTGAATGCATGCTAACATCATCTGGTATACCTCTTAAAATTCCCATAGTGAAGTCTCACTTCAGGCCAGTTGAAATGGAATGTCCGAGAGTGCGCAAAGACTTAAGTCATGGTGTGATGGTAAGTGTAAAACTGTGTGCTCTGAGGTCAGAGAATCCCTGATTTATAGTATTCATCAATTTCCATGGTATTAATACTTTCACCACAGCAAATTACAAGCTACAACATGAAGTTTCTGAATGAGCAGTTGGGAAGAAATGCCTAGTAGCATGTTACTATTTAGTATTTTTATCATACAGATATAGTAAATATAAATAACGTCAAGAATTTAGATAAAATTAATATTTAATAACAGGAAGTATAAGTCTTTGTTTTTAATATAATTTCTTTGTAAATTTATATAATTTAATTTTGAATAATGACTGTTTAACAATTAAAAATATATTTAAAATTTTCTCATGTGATTCTAACGTGTAGCACTTTTCTAATTTAACATTAAAAATGCTGATGCTAAGGTCACATGCCCAGAATTCTGATTTAATTACTGTGGAATGATGGCTGAAATCAGGATTTTTAAAAGCTTCCCAGGTGATAAGAAGTGTGCAGTAAACATTGAGAAAATCTTTGCAGCAGTTTTTCCCAAAGTTTGGTTTCCAAACTAGCAATATTGGTGTCACTTGGGAATTTGTTAGACATGCAAATTCCAGGAAACCCCCAGCGCAGACCTACTAAATCAGAAACTCTGGGTGTTCTTCCAGTTTCACCCCAATATATGGAAAGCTTAGAAATCATTACACCTGTCTTGTAGCAACAACAAAAAAACTTGGACAAACTGAGAATTAAAACTTTTTTTAGAACTGACAGAAAACTGAGGTGACATGGCAAACTGCCACTCTAAAATCTAGAGAGAGACAGGCTGTCCAGAGATGTACAGTTCTCAAGATTTGCTCACCATAAGCTGGAGAAGACAGAAATGATTATTTTCATTAATTGCTGTAAAGCTGTGTGCTTACTATTATGGGCTCCCTGGGGACTACAGTCATGGGTCTGTATATGGGTTTTCATTCCAGGAATCCACTAAATTCTCTCAAGGAAGGATCTGAGAAGACCATATTACCAGTTTTGAGTAGGGAAGGTATGGCGTAGTCCCTTTTAAACTCCCCCAGACTCTTCTTCCTCACAAAAGCCTAGTCTCTGGGATTAAAAAAAAAAAAAAGTCAGATAATAATTCTGATACTGTATCACATCGGGGAAGGGAATTCTACCCTAGCACCAGTCTTCCTTTCTCATCTCAGGGAGGAAAAAGACAAAGAAGACAGCAGAGGTTTAAAGGATTATGTTTGGAATGCTGTAACCAGGTAGAGGAATAGGTGACAGAGTAAGAAAGCTATACCTTGGAGGAGGGCCGGAAATATTTATGCACAACACAGCTTTGAATCACGGGCCCACTAAAATGACTGAGACTTATCTCATTCTAGAATAATTCCCTTCCCCCACACCTTACTACCACGCCAACAAACCTTAAGGCTAATAATACTGGATTACAGCTGAAAGACTTGCAAGACACAGTTTTTCTGAGGTGCAGTACAAAGAAAGCTGGTACATACAAACCTACCAGCCACGAGGGGATACAAAAGTCAGGACACTAGTGGAATTTGAAGCCTCTGGTACCTATAGATAAAATAAACATTAAATACAGCCAGACTCCTAGCTTGATTAACATAGATTGTTATGCTAAAGTCCTGTTTATCTTAGGACCTGTTACCTGAACCATCTAGTCTACTTTTAACAAAAAGTCTTAAAAACTAAAGGGAAAAGTATACAGTGTGTATGCTGTGCAACATCAGCAGAAACAAAAATACAAAAAATTAAAAGAAAATGCTAAATAAAAAGCACAGTAACAAATGAAGAAACTCTTTGATAGGTTATCAATAGACGTGACAGGGCTGAGGAAAGAATCAGTGAATTTGAAGAAAAGTTCATGGAAACTTCCCAAACTGAAATGCAAAGAGAATAAAAAAATGAAAAATAAAAAACAACCTACAACAGACATCCAAAAACTGTGGGACCATATCAAAATATGTAATATGCATAATTTGATTATTAGAATGCAGTAGAAGTATTTGTAGTAATAATGGTTGAGAGTATTCTAGATTGAATGACAGGCATCAAACCACAGAATTAAGTTCAGAAAACACCAGGCAAGATAAATATCCAAACAAAACAAATAAACAAAAGTAGGAATATACTCAAACTGCAGATAACCAAGGACAAAGAGAAAATCTTGAAGGAAGCCTGAGGGGATGAAAGCACCTTACTAACAGAGAAACAAGGACAGAATGAACTTAAAGATAGAATGAAATCTTTAAAATGTTGCAAGAAAAAACAGCATACTAGAATACTATTTCGGCAAAGTTATACTTCAAAAGTGAAGGAGACATAACAAGTCTGTTAGACAAATTCTGAAAAAATTCACTGAACTGAAAGAATTGTTAAAAGAACTTCAGGCAGAAGGAAAATTATAAAGGTCAGAAACTTGGACCTACATAAAGAAAGGATGTGCATTAGAAAAGAAGTAAATGAAGGTTAAATAAAATCTTTGTGCTTGATCTTATTAATCTACAAGAAAGCTGGTTGTTCAAAGATATAATAGAAACAGTTTATTAGATATATGTAACACATGGAGAAGTTAAATAAATGAGAATATGGCACAGAGGATGGAAGAAAGAAATTGGGAATGCTCTGTTATAATGTACCTGTGCTACATGTGAAAAGGTATAGTGTTATTTGAAGGTACAGGAGGTTATTTTTCTATGTATATTGTAAATTCCAAAATGAACCACTAATTTGTTTAAGAAAATATATATGTTATGGCAAGAATGGAGATAAAATGAACTTACTGAAAATGTTTAAACATGAGAAGTCAGAAAAAGAGAGAAAGAACAAAGGATTTAAGCAGAAATAAAACACCTCAAACATGCTAGAAGTTACATAATGATAAAGGAATAAATTTCACAAAAAAAAGATATAATTTGAAACATTTATATACCTACTTACAAAGCATGAGAATATGGGCAAAGTTGATACAACTGAAAAGAGAAAGACAAATCTGCTATTGTAACTAGACACTTCAACATCTTCTGTCAGTAACTGATAGATCAAGCAGGCAGAAAATCAGTAAGGATAACCTGGATAGCACTATCAACCAACTTAATCTAGTTGACATTTATAGAATGTTCCATTCACCAACATCAGTATATATATTCTTCTCAAGTTCACATAGAAAATTCCCCAAGATAGAACACATTCTGGACCCTGAGGACACCCTCAACAAATCTAAAAGAACAGAATACAAAGTATGTGCTCAGGCCAAAACAGAAATCAGAAATTGACAACAGACAGCTGGAAAATTTTCAAACATTTAAAAATTAACACAATTCTAAATAACCCATGGGTAAAATATATCTCATGTGAAATTAAAAAAAAACATTTCGAACTAAACAAAAATGAAAATACAATTTATCAAAGTTTGAGGGGTTAAGGAAAATCAGTGCTTAGAGGGAAATTTATAGTACTAAATACATTTATTAGAACAGATATAAAATTAATAACTTAAGCTTTTATCTTAGAAAACAAGAGAAAGAAAAGTGCCCTACCCACTCTTAGAAAACAAGAGAAAGAAACCTACCCACTCATTCATCTAGACCACTCCTGGCCCATCCCAACCTTCTTCTTTGTTTTTTTTAAATATATGTTATTGATTATGCCATTACAGTTGTCCTATGTCCCCCCCTTCATTCCCCTCCACCCTGCAAACCCCCTTTCCCACCATTCCCCCCTTTAGTTTATGACCACGTGCCTCAAGTTCTTTAGATTCTATATTTCCCATACTATTCTTGCCCTCCCCCCCTATCTATTTTCTACCTACCATCTGTGCTACTTATTTTCTGTACCTTCTCCCTCCTTCTTCTCTTCCCACTCCCCTGTTGCTAACCCTCCATGTGATCTTCATTTCTATGGTTCTGCTCCTGATCTACCTGTCCTCTTAGTTTGCTTTTGTTTTAGGTGTGGTTCTTAATAACTGTGAGTTTGCTGTCCTTTCACTGTTCATGTTTTTTATCTTCTTTTTCTTAGATAAGTCCCTTTAACATTTCATATAATAAGGGCTTGGTGATGATGAACTCCTTGAACTTGACCTTATCTGAGAAGCACTTTATCTGTCCTTTCATTCTAAATGAAAGTTTTGCTGGATAGAGCAATCTTGGACGTAGGTCTTTGGATTTCATGACTGGGAATACTTCTTTCCAGCCCCTTCTTGCCTGCTAGGTCTCTTTTGAGAAATCAGCTGACAGTCTGATGGAAGCTCCTTTGTAGGTGACTGTCCCCTTATCTCTTGCTGCTTCTAGGATTCTCTCCTTCATTTTAATCTTGGCTAATGTAATGATGATGTGCCTTGGTGTATTCCTTCTTGGGTCCAACTTCTGTGGGACTCTCTGAGCTTCCTGGATTTCCTGGAAGTCTATTTCCTTTGCCAGATTGGGGAAGTTCTCCTTTTTTATTTGTTCAAATAAGTTTTCCACTGGTGGCTGTTCCTCTTCCCCTTCTGGTACCCCTATAATTCAGATATTGGAATGTTTAAAGATGTCCTGAAGGTTCCTAAGCCTCTCCTCATTTTTTTTTGAATTCTTGTTTCTTCATATTTTTCTGTTTGGTCATTTTTTTCTTCCTTCTGGTCCACTCCCTTGATTTGAGTCCCAGTTTCCTTTCCATCACTATTGGTTTCCTGTGCATTTCCCTTCAGTTCAATTAGTTTAGCCTTCATTTGTTCCTCTAATTTGTGACTAAAATCCACCAGTTCTGTGAGCATCCTGATCACCAGTGTTTTGAACTGTGCATCTGATAGGCTGGCTATTTCTTGGTCGCTTAGAGTTATAGGCTCTGGGGCTTTGAGTTCTTCTTGAGCCATAATGTTTTGATCTGTTCGCACCTGTTACATATGAGGGGCAGAGCCCTAGGTGTTCAACCAGGGCGTGGCAACTCAGTCACTGGGTTGTGATGCTGTATGTGGTGGCGGGGTCAAAGAGGGGCAATAGTAGTCCCCTCTGCTGCTTCCTGCTGCTAGGGCCTGTGAGATCAGTCTCACTGATCACTACTTCACCTGGTTTATAGGTCTGGCTGAACAGTTTGTTGTTGTTGGACTTCCGTATAATTCAATTTTCTGTGTTTTGGTTGCGTTTTTATTTACTAAAAGTTTGTTGTCTTTAAACTTGGTTGTGCGAGGAGGCACAGTGTTTCCACCTATACCTCCATCTTGGCCGGAAGTCTCCCAACCTTCTTAAGAGACATCATGAGTGCACTTGTGGAGAGGAGCCAAGATTGTCATACTAGAGCTCCCTCTTTCTGGAAGAACTACCAGAAGTAGAGAAGATGTGTTCTCTCTATCACTGACAGTAAATAGGATCACACCAGGCAAATTAATACATTTGTGATGCTTTTCCAGAGGGAGAGAGATATGTAGTCAAGATTGAATTGTAAGCCCCTTTTAGACTTAGGGGATCTGACCCATGAAATAGATTCTATAGATATATGGGGGGTTCCAGCAATTTCTTAATGTATACCAAATTTAGGTGACATTTTGACAATGGTTGATACAGAGATCCAGGCCAAAATTTTTTGCCAATCTAGGGCTTTGTCTATGAATGACAGTTACTCTGCCATTCAGTAGAAGACTGACTAAACTATTACTTTCCTGGAATTAATAGAATCAGTTAACTTCTATTTTTCAGGTTATAAGGAAGGTGTTTTTCTCAGGCTCTGGGCCTTCTGAAGAGGAGACTGAGCCTTAGTTTCTGGAAAGTGTATACCCTTAAGTTTTGGTTTTTTTTTTCTTTTCTAAATTTTTTGTTGTCGTTCAGTTACAGTTGTCCCCATTTTCCCCCCATTAAGTTTTGTTTTTCTAAAGCTATTCAAACTTTACCCTTCCCAAAGACTCATGAAATGCTGCCTCACACTCTATTTTTAAAACAGAACACATTAAACTCTGACCTCTATACCTGATCATGGCTCTTTATTACCCACACAACCAAGTCCAAACCCCCCCAGCCCTGAATGAAATTTTTTAAGGACCTTGGACCTCTGACTTGCCTAAATGTGTTATTTGTGTGGATATTGAGCCTATTTTAATCCTATATTTAACCAAAACTTCCACTGGATCATCTTTAGTTCCTAACGAAGATGATTACAGGTGAACTATAATCGAAATCAAAAGAAAACTGATAAGAAGGCCAAAAAACAAAAAGTTGTTAATGCAGACTAGAAATTAGCTTAAACTCAAAGAAGGGTTGCATACTATTTCTGAAAAAATACACTTGCCCATATTCTTGAACAGTATCTATGGTCACTGATCCTGTTTTTCCTTTTACTGCTATGGGGTGGTTGTCATGGGATGCCCTAGGCGTTAAGACTACAAGTCTGGGACTGGAGTAGGCATATTGTCACATTAGGAGCAGAGACTGTTTATGGGCTGTAAGATCGAGTTTTGCTTTAGAGGGATTGAATAGGCTACCTCCATAACATGGCCAGTTCCTTGACCATGTAAAGCCACCTGTAATGTATGATCCATCATGATAACTTTTGAAATGAAAATTTAAGATAGCAATTAGTAAATGATTTTTATTGTGTATTTTAGATTTACGAGTTATGAGGAAAACACCTGGAAAAATTATAACAAAAGAAGACATGGAGAAGATTGTAGAAATAATACTCACAGAGACAGAAACACTGAGACTTTTTAACCTACCAACAGTCATGATTTCTGTAGAAGCTGAAGAAGCTACGAAAGTAATGTATGTATGGTTCAACTGTCTACATCACTTCTGTAATTTAAATGCTAAGACAGAGCTTCTTGTTCTTTCTTTCTGTCCTGGGGGATTACTGGATAAATACTCTAGTGCATGTGCCTGGCAAAATTATATGTTATGTATGTGCCTTGTGAAATTATAGTGTTTACTTTGTATGTACTTTTTTCTAGAGGAAGAACCCATAGCTTTACCATATTCTTTTAAAAGTGGGAGAACTACTAAGTTAAATTATAAAAGAAATAAAGGAAGCTGCATAGTCTCAATATAGGTTTTAAGGATTTTTATGCATATACAAATTATTTTCAATTTAAAAAAAAAGGACTGACAATTTTATATTCAGAACTGAAAAAAATGTGTTATAGGAAAATAATTGACTTTACTATATTAGACTAGATTTTCCATTTCTCTTTATTAATGAATATAAACAGATTACTAGTTTTTGTCTCATATAGTTTGAACCACTGTCATTAGGTGCACACATATTAAGGATTGTTGTCTTTGAAGAGTTGACCCCTTTTTACTACGTGATATCACTCTTTATCTCTGATAATTTTCTTTGCTCTAAAGTCTACTCTGTTTCTATTGATATAGTTACTATACATTAATTATTAATGCACTTATTCTGATTATTTACTTTCAAATATAATTTGAATATGATTTATAGTACTAAAATCCACTAAAATAATATTTTGAGCATTATTCTTACCAAAATATAAAATATAGAATTGTTTGCAGTATAAAATATAAGCACATAAAGGACAACTACAAGGACCAAATGACTTTGTTTATTAGGGTCAAAGAAAGTCATTTCATAATGATAGGAAGGTATAATAATTTTAAACTTGAATTTTTCTAATAAAATAACCTCCAAATACATGAAGCAAAAAATGGAAACTTGACAAGTATCCCATTAAAATAAGATATTTAAACATACCCTCTTATTTATTGATAGGTTAACCAGATAAAAATTAGTATAGATATAGAAAATTTGAACCAAAACTGTAATTTAATGGTTTTACGTAGAACTTTACATTCCACAATTAGAGAGCACACACTCTTTTCAGGCACACATGGAACATTTATAAAAATCATCCATGTATGGGGCCATGAAATAGTTTTAAAAATTTCAAATAAGTGATATTATACAAAATAAATTCTCTAACCACAGTGGAATGAAGATAAAAATCAGTAACATAAATATTAACTAAATGATAGGCACATTCACATACACATTTGGAAGTTAAGAAGTACATTTTCTAAACTCTTCTTAAATCAAAAGACAAGTCATAGAAGAAATTTAAGAAATACTCAGAACTAAACAAGTATGAAAATAATACTTATAGGATGACACAAAATTAAGTAGTACTTTGAGAGAAATTTATAGCTTAAAGTGTTCATATCAAAGTTCATAAAATCCATGTGGAGATAGTGCTAGCACATTGTCGGTGGGCTCTGGAAGCAGGAGTAGAGCTAAGAGGTGCAGCATAAAAAATTCCTCTGTTGGTGGTTTAATGCAGTCTCTTCCCAAGGAGTTTTATGATCTCTTGCTTTTGGCTCAATCCACATTAGGAAGGTGATTTAAAGAAAATATATAATATAAAGCGGTGGTAATAATTAATTTTTATTAATGAGTTGAATATCCTTTCTTTATAGCCAGAGAAATAAGGATTATGAGAACCTATGTAGAAATAGATTAGGCAATGACTTATATGTTGAAAGAATGATGCAGACTATTAATGGAGCACCAAAGAATAAAGATGTACAATGTGACAAAATTATAAAAGAAGACAAAGGTAATTTATGTTTTATTCTGCTTGATAAACTATCATGTTTTAATATGCATTCTTTCAGTCTGTCGATTAACAAGTACATGTTAAAATATATTAGGCAAAAATAGCAATAATTTGTCCAATTCCCAACAGTAACTGGGTACTGTGATATATGACTTTCAGAATTTGACCAATAAGTTAACAAGTAATAAATATAGATATAGGAGATTTGAGTAACACAATTATCATTGTTGATTTTTATATAAACTATATCATATAACTTTGTACTCTTCAAATGTTTATGATACTTTACAGAAACTAATTGCGTCTGTCACCAAAAAATAGCAACTGCAACTACAGTAATACCATTTAAAATGTGCCAAACACTCAAACACCACATACATATGTGTTATATACTCTTCAGTGAGTGGTATATATTTCACAATAAAAATTTTATTAAAATAATAAAAGACAGTTTACACTAAGGAGTTTGAATACAGATCAAGTAAATGTTAAGGTTTTACAGATGTCTTCCTTCACTGATTTTGGATGAAAGTGAAAGAGATTTAGAAGTCAGAGATGGAAATCAAAATATTATCTTTATTACTGATAAAGTTAATTGAAAAATATAGTTTTAAATCTGAAGCTAAGTGGACTTGCTTCAAGGAATACTTACCTTCAGAGCAGAATTTACCAACAGTAATTGGCACAACTAGACCTCCTCCGTAGAGGTGAGAAGAGACCAGAATGCACGCTTTCTGCAAGTGCACAGACCTAACCGAAGAATCCAAAAGTGACTGAACTGTAATTCCTCTACACTCTTCTCTAGAATGGGTCACTTCTCTTTCCGTGGCAATAAGTAAATAAGAAACATGGGCCAGAAGTGTTAATTTAGCTGAAGTTTCCTCTGTACAGGTTCATAAAAAGTGAGGAAAAATTCTCTCACCTAACAGTATATATATGGTAATTTATGATTAAAGGGGCATTATAGATAAATAGATAATATAACAAATGTATTAGTGTTTCTGGCTAAGTTTTGAAAATATAGTTAAATCTTACAACTTTGTAGGTTTCATAAAACCACTTTGTCTTCTAAATATGTTACACTACAATAAAAAGTTTTAAGTAAAAGTTTATGTGTTATGATCTTGTTTTATTAAAATACATACATATTTGATGTATACAATACATTTGTATGTGAGTCTGGAAGGACATATACCAGAATGTTAGCAGTTATTATCTCTGGGTGATAGACATACAAGTCATATTTACCTTCCTTTTTTTTTTTTTACAGTAACCATATCTTTTTACTCAGTTAAAAAGTAAAAGTAGTTTTCTGTAAATGTGATATAGCCAATTGCTATTCTTTTATAGTCTGATTTAAACTGCTAATAAGAGACAATATTTTTATTATTGTAAAGACTATTTAGACTCAAAAAGTGCTTAAAACACAGGTATAGATGGGAATACTTTTTCTGATACTAGTTAACATAGCTCTCTTTAATAGTTTCTAACACTGTAAGTTTCTAACATTGGAAGTTTATAATCATTTGTTATTTATTATTTTATCTTGTAGATGATATTATGGTATGTGGTTTGAAATTTTTCTATTTTTTAGATTAATTTACTCAAATGAACTAATGTAAAATTACCAAAAGTAAAATTACCAATGTTATTATCTTCAAAGAAACAATTGTAAATCACTCTAACACTTTAAATATCTTTATATAACATGCATATTTGTTTATGTAGCAATTATTTTATTAGCAGCTATGTAACAATATATGTATAACATGTACAATCTAATAGACTTTCAGTTAAGGGAAGAAAAACAGGTTAGGCAATTCAATATTCAAAGACAACTTCTTTCTATGGTCTTGTACTGTATGAACATGGAAATTATACCCTTTTCATTTCAGCAAAATATACTGAGTATTTATTCTGTGTATGATTTTGCTAGATACTATTAAAATAAGTTCAAAAGATAGAAATGTTGTTACAAAATGTGAGCTAACACTCCTACTAATTGAAAACATTGTTAAACATCATAGAGCCTTCATTTTACATTATGAAAATAAAGCTTCTAACAATGAAGTAGTTGCATGTGTTAGATCCAGATCCTGTTTTTATTTTCAGGGGAAAATTCTTTATGAAATCACTGTACTTTAATTGGAAGTTAGTAAGTTTAGCATGTGAGAATATATTGTTATATGGTCACTGATAAAATAATTGCTTCATAAGCCTTTCATTTTTATATTAGCAGTGAAGGGTTGGGAGCATTTTTTGGAGGCATTGTAATATTTGCTCATTTGAATAAATAAGATAAACAAAAAAATTTAAATAGAAGTTGAAAGCCATACTACTTTCTCAGTTTTCTGAGATTAGAGTCTGTCATTTTCCCAATATGTACAATCTTTTCATGTAAGTATATAGGATTTTTTTTGATAAAATGGAATTGGATGATTACAAATAAAAAGTTCTGTAGACTGTAACATGTTGTTATATGTTAACCATAGTGAAGACACTTTAAAATCTTGTTATAACATGATTGTCTGGGCCTGTTATACATGATTGTATGGCAGTCCATACCCACTGACAGCCTCATGAGGCCATGCTGCACCAGGCTGGGGTAAGGGAGGAAGTGTAAGGGTCAGAGAGGATGGAGAGGGTAATTTGGAGCTATCACTAAAGTATTTGTTGCTGCTAAAAGTATGAAGGGTAAGGATCTCTTAAGGTATCTTAATAATTTATTTCTTTTTTATTTTTATCTACTTCCTGCCATTGTGGTTAAACAGTAGTACTTTTAGACAGTAGATATTTTAGACAGTATATATTCTTATCTTAGATTTTGCTATGATAACTTATAAGCTACAAATTAGAATTTGGTTTATAGTAATTTTTACCTTTCTGTCTCTTAGGCATAATGTCTACTGCTTGGGATTTGTATGATTCTTATAATGCTTTAGAGCTTTTATCTGCACAAGTAAAACACTCTGTAGTTGATTTAAGTACTAAAGCAAGTGTACCTCCTAAAGATCAAGACCAAAGAGGGCCAGGAAGTACTATAGAAAAAAGTAAGTGTTTAGTTTTTTGAATGATGTTTTCACATGGCATTTTTTTTTTTTGGCTTGGTGCCACTGTTACAGATGTTTCCCATTGCCCCCAGCTCCTACTTTGTTGTCTGTGTCCATAGGCTATGCAGATATGCATATGCATTTTTTGTCTAATCTTTTTCAGTCCCTCCCACTCCCTCCCCTCTGAGGGGAGTTAATTATCCCTTTATCAGATGTCATTGGTGAATATGTTTTCTCCTATGATGGGTTCCCTCTACATTTTGTTGATGGTTTATTTTTCTGTGAAAAAGCTTTTTAGTCATGAAACCATAAAAATTCTGGAAGAAAACATAGGCAGTAAAATCTCAGGCATCTTGCATAGCAATTTTTTTTGCTGATGTATCCCCTACGGGAAGAGAGACAAAGGAAAAATGACATTTTCAATAAATTCTTATTTTAAGGAGTTACAATATTTTCTTTCTGGTAGACAATGAAAAGTGTTTTTGTGTCTATATTCACGAGGGATAATGGTCTGTATCTTTTTTTGTACCTTCTTTGTCTGGTTTTTGGAAAACACACTAATTTCTCTTTTTAAAAATGTTAACTTTACTGACTAGGATATAGTCTATCATGGTATTTGTTCCCAGTACACTTGAAAAGAATATGTATTTGACGTTCATTGGATGTCAAGATGTTTTGGTTGGTGTTGTTGAGTTCTTTTGTATCCTTGCTGATTTTCTATCTAGTTATTCTATCAAATCTTGGATTCGTCTCTTTCTTCTTTCAGTTCTATCAGTTTTTGCTTTACATAGTTTACAGCCTTATTTTCTTACTTTATAAACATTTAGGATTACTACATCTTCTTGGTGCAATTATTACATAAAGCTGCTGTATGACTCTGGTAATTTTTTTTACTCTGAAGCCAGATTTATCTG
This sequence comes from Artibeus jamaicensis, assembly GCF_021234435.1. Lineage (NCBI taxonomy): Eukaryota > Metazoa > Chordata > Mammalia > Chiroptera > Phyllostomidae > Artibeus > Artibeus jamaicensis. Next base: position 15,487,191 of record NW_026522025.1, on the reverse strand, counting down.
ATTTTTATGTGGGCACTTCTGTTTACCTTTTCTTGCTTGCCTAATATATCTTTTTTTCACCATTTTACTTTAAACTTACATATATTGTATATTTCAAATAGGTTTCTTATGGACATTGCATATTTGGGTCATGATTTTAATCTATGTCAGTTTCTGACTTTAATGGACATATTTAGACTATTTGTATTTAACATAACCATAGATACAGTAAGGCTCCAGTCTGCCAATATTTGTTTTCTATTTGTTCTGTCTGGTTTTGTTTCTCTCTTTTCCCCCATCATTTATGTTGGTAATTCAAACATTTTATTTTACAATTCCACTTTAATTTATTTAATTATAATGTTTTTGAGTTTTGTCTAGTTTTTTTAGTGTTGCTTTATATATGGTATTATACATACATAGCATCATAATCCACTGGTTTTGACATTTTGCTCGTTAAAGTATAGAAATCTTACCCACCTTTGTATCCTTTTACTCTTCCCTATTTGTATGTTTCCTATAAATATCTAGTAGAAATATTTTTACATTTAGAACTACATCAGTGTAGTTGACACTATCAACCACCAAACATAGTTAAGAAACCTCAAGAGAAGGAGAGTGTATTGTATTTATCCACATTTACCTGTTCTGTTTTCCCTTTGATGTTTCAGTATTCCTTCTTTTATTATTTCCTTTCTGTTCAGAGAACTTCCTGTAGCCATTCTTAGGGAAGATCTGCCAGCAGCAAATTCTCTTAATATTCCTTTATCTGGTAATACTCTGGTTTTCCCTTTCATCTCATTGAATACGTCAGAGGGTATAAAAGTCTGGGTTGAACAGTTTTTTTCTTTCAACACTCAAATAGTCTGTGTTACTTCTTTCTGGCTTCCATGAGTTCTGGTGAGAACTCTGCTGTTATTCAGTGCAGTTCCCCCTTAGATAAGGTGTCATTTCTTTCTCACTGCTTCCTTGATTTTTTGTTTTTGTTTTCTCTTTCCAGAACTTTGAGTTTAATGTGTCTTAGTGTGACTTTTTTGTATTTATCTTCTTTTCAGTTTACTTAGTTTCTTGAATCTGTATGTCATTCTTCTTTGCCAAATTTTGGAAATTTTCAGCTATTATTTCTTCACATACTTTTCAGTCCCTTCCTTTTTCTTCTCTCCTTCTGGCATGCTAGTGATCCGAATGTTATTTAGTTTGTTTGTTTGTTTCTCTGAGGTTCTGTTCATTTTTTTTCAGACACTTTTTCTTTCTGTTTTTTAGATAGGTAATTTCTCTTGTTTTCTCCTTAAGCTCACTGATTCTATTCTGCTGTCAGAACACCTATTTAATTTTAAAATTTTACTCATTGTCTTTTTCAGTTCTAAAACTTTCATTTGGTTCCTTTGTTGATTTACTAAGATGTTTTATTTCTTTTATGATATTTTCTATTATTTCATTTGTTTCAAGTGTGCTCATAAATACTTGTTAAAACATTTTTATGATGCCTGCTTTAAACTATCAGATAATTTAAACATCTGTCATCTTAATATTGCTGTGTATTGATTGTCCTTTTTTAAAATTTAAGCTGAAATTTTCTTGGTTTTTGGTATGATGAATGATGTTTAATTGTAACCTGGAGATGGGGCATTATGTTATGAAAGTCAGGATCTTCTTGACACTTTTCCTTAGCAGGCTTTATTTGACACTATTTTGACAAGGGGGAGAGGAGTTCACTACTTCATTGCTATCAGGCGAGGTTGAAGTCCATGTTTTCTACTTGGTCTGCAATGACATTAAGGGATGGGGTCTTCTCATTACAGCTGGGTGGAAGTGGGTGGGAATCTCTGGCTTCCATTGATAGCTCCATGATTGGGAGGAATAGGAGTCTCATTACTGTTCCATAAGAGGACTCACTTGACACCACAGAGTGAGAGTTGGCCTCATTACTGTTGAGCAGTGATTTAAGTTCTCATTTACCAGAGTAACTCTGACTATTCTAGTTAGGAGGAGGGTCACCTTGTTACTTCCAGGTGGGTGTGAAATTCCATGTTTCCCAATTGGTCATTATGTTTGATAGTCAGAAATGTCCTAGTTCTCCACTGAGCCTTGCCTCTCCTGGTACCCACTGTAAGACTGGGAGTTTGGGATACCTTGTTATAGCCTGGCACAGGTAGAAGTCTAGGATCCTCACTTGGCCTTTATGACATGGATATTTTTTCCTGTGGTGTTTGTCTGGAATAGAGTGGTTATACATAAAAGTTTTCTTTCTTGCAAGGTTGTCTTTTTCCTGGTCCTTTGGCTAGAAAGGGGAGGCTTCTTTCTAGACTTTTCTTTGTCTGCATCTATTTGTGTTTCCAAGTTTCTGTCTTCTTCAGCTCCATGTTTGGAATATATGTGGCAATAAGAAAATGCAGAGAATTCATAACTGTCATTTCTTGGGCCCCGGTGGTTCTAGTTGCTTTGTCTTCTTCCTAAGACTTTTAAAGCTTTCTTGTGTTGTTTATGTGTGTGTGTGCATGTTTCTTATGTCGGTCATATATACATATATTCCAGGGTTTTTAGATGTGTTTAGGAGGAGAAACAGGCAAAAATGTGTGTATGCCATCTTCATGGATGCAGGACTGCCCTTTATTTGGTTTTTAAAGTAAGAGTATGCTAAGTCATGTGGTACACATCCCAATTCCTGGAACCTGTAAATATATGACCTCACATGGCAAAAAAGACTTTCCAGATGTGATTGAATAAAGATCTTCAAAGGAGGAGATTATCTTGCATTATCTGCATGGGGCCTAGCTAATCACATGTGTACTTAAATGTGGAGGACCTATCCCAGCTGTTATCTGAGAGTGGTAATGCTGCTGACTTTGAAGATGGGGGAAGGGTGCGGGTGGCCTAGAAGCTGAAGATAAGGAAATGAACTCTCCTCTAGAGCCTCTGAAAAGGACCGTAACCCTATGGACTTCTTGGTTTTAGCCTAGTGAGACCTGCATCCAGACCTCCAACCTACAGTACTCTAAGTTAGTAAATTTGCATGTTTTTAATTCACTGTTTTTGATGATTTACTATAGCATCAATAAAAAATTAATGCAGTTGTATAATATTCCTATAAAGCAATAATCAGATCACACCTTCATCTGAAGACTCTTTAGCTTATTTTAATTGGAATGAATGTGTATAGAGATTAAAATTACCTTTTGAAAGAGAGTACATTTTTGAGTGGTTAGTAATTTCAAAATGAGATGATAAATGTATATCTTGCATGTGCTTGGTATATAAAAGATATTCAATAAATGCCTATCAAAGTTGCTGATGACTAGAAGAAACAAATAGTAATGACAAAATGTCATCTTTTAAATATTTAGAATGCATGAATTATCTAATATTATTTGTGTTATTTATCATTATTATGTTTGTATTTTGTAGATAGTGAAGCTAGTTCTATTATGGAAATAGAACATGTAATTCTGGCTAAAATGCATGATGATCAAGAAGACCACTCAGATGCAATATTAAAATCTGAAAAGTTTCAGCAGGACTTATTTTTCATGGAACGAGTTCTAATGGAAAATATATTTCAGCCCAAACTTGCAGCTTATCGGCAGCTTCCTATTTTAAAAGGTATCTAAAGAAATAATCACATTTAAACAAACTCAAATAATTTAAAAAATTTCTAAATGTAATCAACTGGGTTATCACTTATGAGAATATATATATGTTTATGTAGCTTTCAGCACTGTACGTGTAAGAGTAGAGTCCAGACTAGAGAGCCCACAGCAAGTCATAGTCCCTTAGATTCAGAACTTCATAAGCATCTCTGCCTCCCTTGTTCATGCATTAAATTATTCTCTCATATTCAACCTTCCTTTTCAATTGCCACTGATACTTCCTAGGTTCTGGTTTTCATTACCTCTCCTTAATTTTATTGCAGGTAAAATCTTTCCTGTTCTCATTGCTACAAATCTCATTTCATGTGTCCTCAGAATATTTTGAAGGATTTTAGAGATTATGTACTGCAACTTCTCAATATTTGAGTGAAGAAAATAAAGGCCATAGAAACTTTCCAAGCTTAAATAGTCTGTTGCAAAGCTTTGAGAAGGGACCCCTTTGAAAGTGTAGTATCTGCCACTACAGTGCCAAAAAAAATGTATACTGTTAATATTTCTCCCTCAGGGACTAGAGCCTTTTACTAGAACTTCAGGGATTACGGGATGCTGGCTCTGACCTGACACTAACTCCCAAAGACACAAAACATCACTGTGGTCCATGAGTCAGAGCGTGAGGACATACGGAGGTCAGGTGATCAGTGGAGCTTCAGCTCAGGCCCATCCCACAGTGAGTGACCTGAAAAGCTGCTGGCTTTGAGGGGGCCCCAGAACAAAAGAAGATTCTGCAACAGGCCAGGCAGCAATTCGTGGTCCTCCTCACCATGTGATCCAGCAGAGCCAGTGGTGCTTATAGTGTCAGTGGTAGAGGGAGATGCTGTTTGGAGCCTTTGGCAGGCCCCCACAGGTACGGAAGACAATAGTCTTGTTAACTGATCTAATTTCAGAACCAGAACCTGAAGAGCCTGAAGACTTTTCAGAAAGTGAAAAAATTGAAGAGATAGAAGAAGAGTTTAAGAAAGAAGAAGAAGAACTAGAAATAGATGAAGAACAATCAATAATACCAGCCAATTTGGAACGACTCTGGTCCTTTTCCTGTGACTTAACCAAAGGCCTTAATGTGAGCAGCCTTGCCTGGAATAAAACAAATCCAGTAAGTTATTGAATATTTTAATAATTTAATCTCCAGCATTTAAGGGCCTTTGTCAAATCTTTGAACCCCTAGTTTTAGAATGCCTGTAAAGCAAGTTTTTGTTTCACAGAGGGGGAAATGCAAATAGTTACAAAAAATGTTTTTCTCCTCTAATATAAAAATATTACCATTATTATTTTAGGAGATGTACTCAGGACATGACATTCTCTGAACCATATCAGAGACTGAGAAATGAACTAGAACATAGTATATTGTTGGTTTATTTTAACATTTACCAAACTCATGTATCCCAATTTGTATTCTCCTTAAGTTAATTATATTCAGAAGTTTATACATCATCCAGTAACAGTGAAAACATGCAAAATAATTTTGAGATTCCTTAAAATGCTATCACTATTAATAATAGCAGGTACTTAAATAGTACTTACTATGTACCAGGCATATGATAAGCATTTTACTTGTATTCGCACAAAAACTCTGCAAGGTAGGTATTAATTTCCCCATTATGTTGATGAGAAAATTGAAGTACAGAAAGGATAAACAACTTGCTTAAAGTTATGCAACACATGTGAAACAGCCAAGATTCAAACCCACACATCTGCCTCTAGGTCTCTTGCTCTTAACTACTATACTGCTAAAAATCATCTTTAGACAAATTAGATGAATCATCAAGCTGGGGAGTGGTATGTTTGCTTGTAAAAAAGAGATGATTATAGAGTCCCGAGACTTATTTTCTCCTGTGGTATAGAAACTGCCTCCGAAGACATGATTTTCAATTAGTTATTCCAAAATCCTTTCCTAAATGGCAGTACCTTTGGAATAAATATTTAGTGTATTTTAGAGTGATCAAAACTAATTTATATGTTTAAATTGTATTATGTTTAAGAATTAGCCTTATTATTTTATATTTACATCTTTTAAAATACTATGTGAAAATATGACAGTTGTTATGGTCATTAAAATAGAATGTCTATAATCATTTTTGTTGAAACCTAAACAGCATATAATTTAAATTATGTATATTATTTTTAATGAAATAAAATACTTCTAGTATGGATTTGTCTTTATAACACTATACTTGTTTGGGGGAATGGGGACAACTATGACTGAATAACAACAAAAAAAGGGAAACTGTGCTTGAGAACATCTTATAGATCATTTAAATGCATCTTTATACATTTGCAATATTAGTATATGACACTCTTTTATATTAAATATGTATTTCTGATTTTCAGGACCTTTTGGCTGTTGGCTATGGCCATTTTGGATTTAAAGAACAAAAAAAAGGATTGGCTTGCTGCTGGTCAATAAAGAATCCCATGGTAACCCAAACAGGAATAAGACCCATTTGTATTTAATTAAATGATGATACAATTATCATAAAATAGACAGCTGTATGTGATAATTAAACAAGGTCAAGACAATTTTTCAAGCAAGACATTTTTGGTTTAAATACATAACAATTAAAATTTATTCTTGTTGATATAAGATAAATTCACTTATAAATTCATTTCTACATATTTATAAATTCATTTAATAACTATTTTTGAGTATCTACTGTATGCTGTTAGATCTTTTTAAAAATATAATTTATTGATTATGCCATTACAGTTGTCCTATGTCCCCCCCTTCATTCCCCTCCACCCTGCACACCCCCTCCCCCACCATTACCCCCCCTTTTGTTTATGTCCATGTGTCACAAGTTCTTTAGATTCTATATTTCCCATACTATTCTTACCCTCCCCCGTCTATTTTCTACCTACCATCTATGCTACTTATTCTCTATACCTTCTCCCCCCTTCTCCTCCTCCCACTCCCCTGTTGCTAACCCTCCATGTGATCTCCATTTCTATGGTTCTGCTCCTGATCTAGCTGTCCTCTTAGTTTGCTTTTGTTTTAGGTGTGGTTCTTAATAACTGTGAGTTTGCTGTCCTTTCACTATTCATATTTTTTATCTTCTTTTTTCTTAGATAAGTCCCTTTAACATTTCATATAATAAGGGCTTGGTGATGATGAACTCCTTGAATTTGACCTTATCTGAGAAGCACTTTATCTGCCCTTCCATTGTAAATGAAAGCTTTGCTGGATAGATCAATCTTGGATGTAGGTGTTTGGATTTCATGACTGGGAATACTTTTTTCCAGCCCCTTCTTGCCTGCAAGGTCTCTTTTGAGAAATCTGCTGACAGTCTGATGGAAGCTCCTTTGTAGGTGACTGTCCCCTTATCTCTTGCTGCTTCTAGGATTCTCTCCTTCATTTTAATCTTGGCTAATGTAATTATGATGTGCCTTGGTGTATTCCTTCTTGGGTCCAACTTCTTTGGGACTCTCTGAGCTTCCTGGATTTCCTAGAAGTCTATTTCCTTTGCCAGATTGGGGAAGTTCTCCTTTTTTATTTGTTCAAATAAGGTTTCCACTGGTGGCTGTTCCTCTTCCCCTTCTGGTACCCCTATAATTCAGATGTTGGAATGTTTAAAGATGTCCTGAAGGTTCCTAAGCCTCTCCTCATTTTTTTGAATTCTTGTTTCTTCATCCTTTTCTGTTTGGTCATTTTTTTCTTCCTTCTGGTCCACTCCCTTGATTTGAGTTTCAGTTCCCTTTCCATCACTATTGGTTTCCTGTGCATTTCCCTTCAGTTCAATTAGTTTAGCCTTCATTTGTTCCTCTAATTTGTGACTAAAATTCACCAGTTCTGTGAGTATACTGATCACCAGTGTTTTGAACTGTGCATCTGATAGGTTGGCTATCTCTTGGTTGCTTAGAAGTATTGGCTGTGGGGCTTTGAGCTGTTCTTCTGCTTGAGCCATAATGTTTTGGTCTGTTCACGCCTATTAGTTATGAGGGGTGGTGTCTTAGGTGTTCACCAGGGTAGGGCGACCCAGGTCGCTGGTTTGCGATGCTGTATGTGGGGGCAAAATCAGAATGTGTTTGTTCTGCTCTCTCTCAGATTTCGGTCCCCTTGGCTACTTCATGCAAGCAAATTGGGCCCTTTTGGTGCTGGTTCCCAGGTGAATGGGCCTGTGCACCCTCCAGGACCCTGTGGGTCTCTCCAACAAACTCCCTGTGAGACTGGGAGCCTCTCCTGGCACCTTGACCCCCGAAAGTTTTCCCAGTTGGTGCTTTTAGGCTTTAATATCCATTGCTGGGGCCCTGGTTTGCACAGTCTGTCTCACTGCTTGCTCCTTTGCCTGGTTTATCTACGTGTGACTGTGTGACCACGGTCAGCTAGCTGCCTTGTGCCCTCACTGGGTCCACTGGTTGCCACTCCACACTTGGCATCCGCCAACCACTGCCTGCGCACCTGGGTTGGTCCAGCCACTTTTTTCTGCCGGGACCCCTCTCAGCCAGCCGCTGACTCCACCCCTCTTACCGATCTGGCTGAACAGTTCATTGTTGTCGGACTTTTGTACAGTTCGATTTTCTGTCTGTTTTGGTTGCATTTTTGGTACTAAAACTTTGTTGTCTTTAAACTTGGTTGTGCGAGGAGGTACAGTATTTTCACCTACGCCTCTGTCTTGGCTGGAAGTCTTGTATGCTGTTAGATCTGATGATCTAATTTTGAACCATTATTTTTTTAATCACTGCTAACTACAAAGAGTGAATTTGCAAATGAAAATACTTTGAAAATTATATTTAATTTAATACTGGATTGTTTCTTAATATATGAATAACTGTTTATCACCTTGTAAGATAGATTTCTGCTATTTTCAAGTGATATAAAAATAGATTACTATTACCATCGTATTGCCATAAAATTTTCAAAGAGAATAAATAAAAATCAGTCCTTTTTTTGCTAAACAGCCCTTGTCAATTTGTTAGCTTATCAGTTTGTATCTATTTTTAACTCAGAACAGAAACATAAGAAGAGAAACTTAGAAAAGGAACAGAAGAGCATACAAAAATAGAGTTTTTATAAATATTCCAAGTCTGTTGGGAAGATGGGTTTCTATAGCATGAAAGAAAGGAAGACGCAATTTTAAACATGTGGGAGGATTGTTGTAAGAGTCATTATCAGTAGATTGTCTTCTTTTCCATGTAGGGGATTAAAAACAAGAAAGCATTTAGATCAGACATTAAAACAAAACAGTAAAGCTTTGGACAGGGTTGAAGAGAGTACCTTAGAGAGTTTTGGAGCTTCTTCTATCTATTACTTAGAAATTATTAGATAATCCAAATGTCTGAAACAGATACTCAGAGATGGGAATATATGCTAGATAATCTCTTTGGAGTTCATTATTTGTTTCTTTAAGAAGGTAGACCTGTGATGATCATACAAATCCCATTGAAAGATTGCCAAAATATGATAAGTATTATAAAAGCCCATCTTGCATTTCTTAAAATTACTGAGCTCTGAGGATTCATCAAAGGAGAGGAAAGGAGGATTTTTTCACCACTGTACTGGAAGTTAGGAAGAGAAGATGAACCAAATGTAGACTAACTCTTACATCCCCGCTGCCACTAGGCTGTACTTCAGCCATCATCGTGCCCCACGTACTGTGGCCTACCAAGCCAAGTTTTAAATGTAATATAATACTTTTTTTATTTAGTGGCCAGAACGTATTTATCAGAGTCCATATGGAGTTACTGCTGTGGACTTTTCTATTGGAGCACCTAATCTTTTAGCAGTTGGCTATCACAATGGCACCATCGCAATTTACAATGTGCAGAGCAACAGCAATGCACCCGTCCTGGACAGCAGGTGAGAATGCAAGGATCAGGTAAATGTGTAAGGCATACTTACTGAGGGAGAGGGGAAACATTGCTCTAATGTTATTTGGTTTTGAATGAATGTATATGTTGTTATTGAGAATTGATGCCATTATTTTTCTAATTTCATACATTTCATAATTTTTCATAGTGTCTCTCCAGCTGAATGCTTTGTCCTAATTTCTCCTTCATCTTTTTCTCTGCCCGCCTCACCAACAGACTCCCTTTGGCTTGACAGTTTATACTTACTCTTTTTTAAAAAATATTTTTCCCAGTTTTATTGAGGTATAAGTAGAAAAATTGCATATATTTAGGTTGCACAATGTGATTTGTAAAGGTATATAATGTGATGATTGAATATATGTGTATGTTGTGAAATCATGACCACAGTCAAATTAATTAACACATCCACCACCTCACAGAGGCGCTTTGTGTGTTTGTGTGTGTGTGATAAGAACACTTACGGTCCACTTTCTGTGCAAACTTCAAGTATACAGTACAGTGTCATTAGGTACAATCACCATGCTGTCCATTAGATCTCCAGCAGTTACTCATCTTATTGCTGAAAGTCTGTGCTCTTGACTCCTGTGGTGTCACCTCCTGAAGGAAACATTCCCATTTCTTTGCTTTGTGCATCCTATACACACCTTTATCACAGCACATGCTGTACAGAAATCATTTACATATACATCATTTTCCGGAGGGGGCTGTAAGCCCTTTGAGGGCAAGAATTAAGTCTTACTTTTTGCATGCTCTGTATATGTGTCACATGATATTAGATAGGTAACAGAATGACAGTAAGTGTTTAAGAATGAAGGAATGAAATAAATGTAAACACACAATACAATATACATATAATGTATTATAGAATTATACATTTGAAGCATATAATTTTATTAACCAATGTCACCTTCATGAATTTAATATTTGAAAAAGAGATGAAATTTTTAAAAGAAAAAAGAGTGAGTCATACTGAGAAAATAAAAAAATGAAAGGGGAAATATACTGAATATGTTAGGTTTTTATAATAAACCAAATATCAATGGGACAACAAAGAGATAGAATATTCATGTTAGTGTTTGAGTGAACTTGGCTGACTCAGTGGAAATAAGCATTAAAGAAGGAGCTCCTAAACTGAAGTTTGAAATTGTTTGAATAGTTTTGTAAGTGCTGGTGTCCTTTCTGTTTATTTCCAGGAAGAGCATCCAAAAGTCTTACCAAATAATCAGAGATAGCTATGATGTTCAAAAGATTCAGAATTATTATTTTGGAGATTTTGTATAAAAATAATTAAGGGGTTCACTAGTAGTAACAGAGCGACCCATTAATCTGATAGAAAAACAGTCATTAATCTGACATTCACTGAGAAGTGAATAAAATTAAAACAACTTATCCATTGAAGCTATGAAAAAGATAAAGATCCTTGTATATATATTCAGTATGTCTAAAATAAACTAAATTTAGACAACCAGGAAAAAATAAAAGGAACAGAGTAAATGAAATAGGTTTTGGGAAGAAATAAGTTGCTTTTGTTATGACAGCCAACATAATTAAAGGCAGTAAAAATTTTTTTTTAAGAAATGAGAAAAACTATGTCCCCCAGAGCAAAGGACATGAAGGAAAGAATAAACAAATGAGATCTCATGAAAATTAAAAGCTTTTGCATGGCTAAAAAAAACAGTATTAAAATAAAAAGAGATCCAACTGTATGGGAAAAGATATTTGCCAATGATACCTCAGACAAGGGTTTAATCTCCAAAATATACAAAGAACTTACATGACTCCACTCTAAGAAGGCAAGCAACTCAATTGAAAAGTGGGCAAAGGACTTGAACAGACATTTCTCCAAGGAGGACATACAGAAGATCCAGGGACACATGAAAAGATGCTCAATATCACTAGCTATCAGAGAGATGCAAATTAAAACCACAATGAAGGGGAAAAAGGGGGAGGGATTTTGAGGAACAAGTATGAAAGACACAGAGATGAGGACTGGGGCGGGGGGGAGGAATGGGAGGGAGGGGGAAGACCGGGCGGGGGGGTGGGGTGGGATGGGAGAAATAGATAAAAAAAAAATGTACTTGAAAAGTAACTAAATAAAATTTAATATTAAAAATAAATAAATAAATAAAAATAAAAAAAATAAAACCACAATGAGATACCACTTTACACCGCTCAGAATGGCCATCATAAACAAAGCAACAAACAACAAGTGTTGGAGAGGTTGTGGAGAAAAGGGGACCCTAATCCACTATTGGTGGGATTGAAGACTGGTACAACCATTGTGGGAAACTGTATGGAATTTTCTAAAAAAACTAAAAATGGACCTGCCTTTTGACCCAGCAATTCCACTGCTGGGATTATATCCTAAAACATCAATATCAAAGAACCTATGCACCACAATGTTCATAGCAGCACAATTTACAATAGCCAAGAGTTGGAAGCAACCTAGGTGCCCATCAGTAAATGAATGGATCCAAAAATTGTGGTACATATACACAATGGAATTCTATGCTGCAGAGAGAAAGAAGGAGCTACTACCATTTGCAACAACATGGATGGAACTGGAAAGCATTATGCTGAGTGAAATAGGCCAGGTGCTGAAAGACAAATACCATATGATCTCACCTTTGACAGGAAGCTAAACAACAAAACAAACAAGCAAGCAAAATAAAAACAAAGACACTGAAATAGAGAATAGGTGGACAGCGACCAGAGAGGAGAGGGGAGGGAATTTCAGGGGAAGAAGGGGAAGGATTTACAGGAACTAGTATAAAGGAGACATGGACAACAACTAAGGGGGGTGGAATTGGGAGGGAGGTGGGGAGCACTGGGGGAGGGTGGGCTGGGATGGGAGTATAAGACAGAAAACTTTACTTGAACAATAATTAAATAAATTTTTAAAAATAAGTTAGAAAAACAACAGTAAATATTGTGTCAAAGTTATCATTTTTTCTGTTTTTCAAAATATTTAAGGTTAAAGTCTAGTTTTGAACAATGAAGGCATCATTGTATGAGTAGGTCATGGTGTTCTCCAGAGCTATCCTTATCACTTGTACTGCAAGTTTTTAAAAAAATATTATAATGACCCTATATTTAGTGCTTTTCCCCATTTCAGTGAGTCCCCTCAGAAACATCTGGGGCCTGTGTGGCAACTACAGTGGATAGAACAAGACCGAGGGACAACAGGCGATGACAAGAGAGAAATACTGGTTTCTATAGCTGCAGACGGGAGAATCTCCAAGTGGGTTATACGGAAAGGACTGGACTGCCATGGTAAAAAGTACACGAAAGATGTCTATATTTCAAGTGTTCTTTCTCTCGTTGTGTGCTGGATTGAAAAGCCCCGGTAAGCCACGTGTAAGACGTGGCAAATTTTGGTTTTACTAAATAAGGAAACAAAAGAAAACTGGGCTTGGTCATTGTTTTTCTAAGCATCTAGTTCTGGTATTTGCTAATTTTAATCAAATCACATGCAAACGATGGCAGAAATCATTATTTGCACATGAGATATTTATCTACAGCACTTTCTCATGTGGTAAATAAGATACATATTTTTTTCTCTTACCCTCCTAAAATAATTTTAATAATCAAAGTGGTTTGGGGACAATTTAGAATTTCAGTTGAAACTAGTAACACTCTCAAACACTATTATATTTGGATACTGACTTTTCCAAGGCAGAAAGCCTTTCCCCCTGTTCTCTCCATCTTTTTTCCCTGCCCTGCATCATTTAAAAAGGTAGTTCAGGACCCCTGACAGTTGTCTCTATGATTGCCTGGAACCATGGCACAGATGTAGCAGAAACAAGGTACATGTGTGCAGTCACATGGCAGTTGATTTTCTTTCCCTGGTAGGTACATGGTCCACTCACCATCCTAAATTCTTCTAACTGCTAAAACGTCCTGGTCCCAGAGGAAACACTTAGAAACCTTCTATTTTCAGAGGCATGAAAAAACAGACCTAATGACGAAATCACACCGTTTCCCCATGAAGTAAATAAAAACCTGTACACCTCCATAATTTGAAAACCTTGGGGAGCCTAAGAAATGTAATGGTTTTTTTCCTTTAAATAAAGATTTGATGCGTTTGAAGCGAACTACTTTTGGCAGCAGCAAAAGAGGAGGGGAAAAGGAAAAGAAAGGCGAAGCTTTGATATCTCGACAGGCTCCTGGAATGTGTTTTGCTTTTCATCCCAAGGTAAATTATTTCAATCTTTTATTTGCTGTTGCATGTAACAACCTCCAATAACTAAAGTGTATGAAGATATAAAGCAAGATAAAATGTTAGCATGTTACCATGATTAACATTGTATCTTGTAAATAAAAAAATAACAACAAACATAGCTGCCAGCTGAAGGTAGAGTGGCACATTCCAGTTGACATTACTGAGTCTTTATCTGCTTTCCAGAGGAAAAGTCTGTATTTCTAGGAACCGTGGCAGGATCCTCTTTACAACTGCATGTTTAACTGGAATGCTTCTCCTTGCCCTTGTGTGCTCTGCTGCTCTGTGATACTGACAAGAACCAAATGTACTATGTAGTCCTCTGTATCCTCAGCGTGGGTGGGGACATATTTCTGGGGATCAGGAAGGCCACTTAAGTTCATGCTTATTGAGACAAGAATCAAATCAAAGCATAGTTCATGAAGTTCTACTTATTCAAGTTTCTCTTATCTGAAGATTCTTTGGAGTCAGAAAATCCAGCCATCATGACACAATTCTAAGAAAACATAGCCTTATGTTTTCTGATAATTATGCAAAGCAACATCTGCACTCCTGACCTGTTCTATCCTATCATCCAAGTGATGTTTAAGTCTTATTGTGCCACTCCTTCCACTCCAAGCTTACTACTTGTTACTGCAGCTCAGGCGTTTATTATGTTTCACTTTTCTACACTGCTGCCGTACTCTAACTGCCTTCGTTTTTAAATTCTTGTAATCTACTCTTCATCTGGACTCTTGAACAGTAGTTTTCAATGTGGGCAGGGCAGTGAGTATTTTCCCACCACAGGACATTTCCCAACGTCTTAACGTATATTTAGTTGTTGCAGCTTTAGGAGGTGGGCATGGGGAGGAATGCTGTTGACATCTAGAGAGCAGAGTCCAGGGGTCCTGCTAAGCATCCTGTAATTCGTAATACAAGCACCACTGCCGCCTCCCCATCCCCAAACATAGCTTAATAGATCTGGACTGAGAAGCCCTAGTCTAGTGTCCTAGACATGCCCTTGGTGGAAGGAATTCAAGATGATCATATAGTCTGTGAAGAGAGTTTTACTTCTTCCTTTGTAATTTGGTTACCTTTTCTTTCTTTCTATTGCCTGATTTCACTCCAGCACAAGAATAAATGGAAGTGGTGAGAACAGACATCTCTGTCTTGTTCTTGGTCTTAGGAAGAAAGCATTCAGTCTTACTATTAAGTATGATTATGTGTGATGTAAGCTGAAAAGATTTTTCAGGAGATCCCTTGATAATTACTATTTGTTGAGAGTTATTTTTTGTCAGGAATGGATGGTATGTTTACATTAAGTGCTTTTTCTGCATCTATTGATATGATTATATAGTTTTTTAAAAGTTTGTGAATATGGTAAATTACATTGGTTGATTTCTATTTATTTATTTATTTAAAATTTTATACTTGTTCCTCAAAATCCCTCCCCCTTTTTACCCTTAAGTTCCCTTCCCTCTCCCCTCTGGTCGCTGCCCACTTGTTCTCTATTTCAGTGTCTTTGTTTTTATTCTGTTTGCTTGTTTGTTTTATTCTTTAGCTTCCTGTCAAAGGTGAGATCATGTGGTATTTGTCCTTCAATGCCTGGGTGGGATGGGAGAAATAGATTAAAAAAAATGTACTTGAAAAGTAACTAAATAAAATTTAATATTAAAAAATATATAAATAAATAAGTAAAATTTTAAATGAAAAGCCAATTTATTTTTTAAAGATTTTATTTATTCATTACTAGAGAGAGGGGGAGGGAAGGAGAGAAAGAAACATCAATCTGGGAGAGAAACATGGATCGGGTCCTTCTCACACACCTCTAACCATGGACCTGGCCCACAGCCCGGGCATGTGCCCTCACTGGGAATCGAACTGGCGACCCTTCAATTTACAGGCCAGCACTCAACCCAGCCAGGGCTAAAAGCCAATTTGAAAGACTTAAGTGCCTAAACAGAAAGTTCCCAGGAACATAGATAACAGTCGTGTTTCTAGCTCCTTTCTACCATGAAGTCCTGTGAGTACCCTGGCAGCGTCAGTCACAACACCTCAAGACTGGAATATACTTGAGCAATAAGTACTTTCATTTGACTGCCTCTGGGAAAACTCAGGGACTCTACGCAAGGACAAAGGACACGCAGGCACACAGGCCAGTTCGCTCCTACAGTCCCCATACTTCTACAACAGCAACCTCACTTTCCACAGCGCCCCTGGGCCTCTGTTGAAGGGGGGCCACTCTTACTCTCTTCCAGTTGACACACTGCTCATAAAGAATCCCTGCCACCCACCCTCCACAGGAAGTCCTGGGGCACCCAGTGGGAACTAGATACAATACATTGAAATCGAGATGCAAGGCACATGCCAGACAATATACTCTCCACCCTCGATCCTCCACAGCTTTAGACAGTCAACTGGTGTAGAAATATACATTGACAAGGTAGTGTGTGAAGTGAAGGGAACAGTGATGAAGGGAAAACAAAACTAAACATTGTAGTCCCTGGGGAGGGAAAAGAGAAACCAGAAGAAAAGCAGGAAGAATAAAGTTGACATAAACTTTTATCTTCTATCAATACTTGATTTCTCCTTGACCTCCAGTTTCCAGATTATCCAAGAGCAGGGTTGCCAGATTTAGCAAATAAAAGTACAGGAGGCTTGCATTAAACTTGAATTTCCGATAAAAAGCAAATAATGTTTTATTGTATGTCCCAAATATTGCATGGTACATTACTTACACTAAAAAGGTATTTGTACAAAATTTTTTTATTTTAATTAAATTTATAAGCGTAATAGTGGTTAATAACATGTAAGTTTCAGGTGTACGACATCTGCATACTCCATTGTGTGCTCACCGCCCTCTCCTCACCTTTGGCGGGAAGAATATTACTGTGTTTTTTTCTGGCAACCCTGTTCGGGAGGTTCAGTTAGCCTGAGGCTAATCTGATCACATCTTCTCAAAGCCACAGCAAGACCATCACAGAGCAAAGCACAGACACTTCACCCACCAAAGGGGAAGAAGCCATGTGGTATATGGTCCTTTTAGCTGCCAGATGCTCAAAAATCCAATACTATTTTGGCAGGATGAGAGGGTATGTACATGGTGGAGTTGTCAAGCACTATCTGGCAGGTACAGAAGTTTTTCTTCCATATCAGATAAAGAGGGTAAGAATTGCAGCTATGAAGAAGCAGGCCTACTGGGCTGAGAAATGTGACTCAGACTGCCCCAGGACAGGCTGAGCTACTCCAGCTCCTGAGTCCAGAGAGCTAACACACTGCAACTCTCTCGGAGCAACTGAAAGACCTCAAAAGGCTGAACACAAACACACACACACACACACACACACACACACGCAAGATATACAGGGAAGGGAGGAACAGGAAGAGTGCAAGATAGCCTGTGTAGTGACTTAAGAGGAACGACAGCAAAGGAAAAGTCTCAGAGGGTCCACAGAACTCCCTCACAATGACTAGCAAGACAGTTTGGTTGGTTGGTTGCTTGGTTTTATTTAGGGGGTTAACCTTCAGTGGTATTTCCTTAAAATGGAAGGTGAAAAGGAAAAAAGGCCACAGAGAAGCCTCAGAGACACAGCTTTTTCGAGGGATTGTTAACTCCACCTGGCCAGGCCCATCGTGCTGTCAGTCTCCCAGCAGATCCAGCCATCAGATCCCACATCCGGGTCACTGAGTGACCAGGTGCCAGACCCAGCTCCCGAGCATGGGAGAGGAACACTAACCAGTCCTTGACTGGCATTACTTTCAAAGGTGTGAAGAGGGCCACATTATGCTTTTCTTTCATAGCCTCCTCCGTGGGAATTCCTAGTTCCTATTAACCTAGCATCCCAAAAACTGTTTCCAGAGATGTTAATAGGTGTTGCATAGGACCAAAAAAAATTCCAGAACATGTTGCATACTTACTAAAAATTATAAATTGCTGCTGGAGAGGAACCTCTTGAGCTTTTATTGATATAGCTGGTCTGTGGCTTATTTGACCACAGAACCCTTTAAGGAACAGCTATTCCCATCTCACAGAACTTTGGGAAATACTACTTAACCAGTTTTGCAAAAATGAATCATCTCAAGAATGGGAAGGATGTGTCAACATTGGGAACACCTAGGAATCACGCATAAACTTGTTTATGCGTGAAAACTTAGAAAGTTTAAGGCAGTGATTGAAAACTGGAGAGCCTCATCCTTTGTGAGGCACTTGCTCAATGGTAACTATAGCCAGGGAAGCTGAAGTTCAATTTAAAAGCAGGCAGGCAAAAGTCTACAAAGAACTGCAAGGCTGTGTGCTTAGTTGTGGCGTGGCCAGGACAGGAAAGAACAAAGAACAGTGCTTGGTGGTGTCTTGATGGTGTCTTCTCTTACCACTGTGATGGGACACACACACACACACACACACACACACACACAAACTTCCTCCTAAAGGTGCAGACCAAACCGCAAAGCAGCCATACACAGACTAGCCAGTCTGTCTCCAATCCTCCAAAAGCCTAGTAACCTGGAGCCTGGTTTCCAGAAGAGACAAATGGCTCTGTTGGCATTGTAAATTGCTGTCAAAGGAATCCCTCCTTATTCTCCGTGGATGCAGTCCCGAAGTATCACCCCAAAAGCTTTAAGAGGACATACTTCTTGGTCTTTTTGGCAGGGTAAGACACAGCCCAGAGAGCTTCTGAAAATACTCCATCCTGCATCAGAGCAGAACATTCCAGGTACTTCACAGCTCCTACCTGCTTAGCCAGGGAGGTGCCTTGCTGAGGAGCTGTGGGCACTAGGCTCTGTTCCTTGAGCTTCTTCACTGTCTCAAGGTCACTGTTCCAGTCCCTCTTGGTGCTTACCAGCAGAAGAGGTACATTGGAGCAATGATGGGAGGCCTCTGAGTGCCACTTATGCCTCACATTGTCATAAGAGGATGGGTTTCTGATGGAAAAACAGGTGATGAAGATAGTAGTCTGGGGGTAGGAAAGCGTTCTCAGTCAATCACATCCTGTTAACCAGCCGTGTCCCACAGGTTCAGGCCGACATTTTGGCCATTCACAGATGTCTGGGCTCTGTAGTTGTCAAAGACAGTGGGGATATGCCCTTCAGGAATTTTGCTGTGTAACTGATGAGGAGGCAGGCCTTACCCACAGTTCCATCTACAACCACGCAGTTGACTGTCTGCAGTCTTCCCTCGGAGTCCATGGACTGCTAGAGGGCAGGCTTCAGTGGGTCCTAAAAGTCTCTGATGTTATGTGCAATTCTGTAAGTATGTGTCTAAGTGGATTTTCCCTGCGAAGTGGTCGTTGTCCTGTGTGGTTCAACCACCGCAGGCAGAGTCTCCCAGTGTTTCTCTCCTGGTTGGTTTTTACATGTTTATTCCCGGAGTAAACCCCACTTGATCTTGATTTACCCTTATAATATAATGTTGGATTTAAGATGCTAAATTTTGTTTAGACTTTTAATATCTTTTTTTGTAAGACCTATTGGTTTGTAGTTTTCCTTTCTGGCAATGTTTTTGTCTGGTTTCGTATCAAGGTAATCCTGGCCTCACAGAATAAGTTGAAAAGTGTTCTCCTTTCTTTACTTTTTTGAAATAATTTGCATATAATTAGCATTATTCTTCATTACATGTTGGACAGAATTAATAAACCATTTGGTCCTTGAGTTTTCTTTTTGGAAGATATTTAACTTTTAGCTAAAAATTCAAAATTTAATAGTGTAGAGCTATTATATCTTTTTCTTCTTGAGTGAGGTAATTGATGTTTTTCAAGAAATTTATTTTTTTAATCAAATTTGTTGAATTTAGTGGCATAATAATATTCCCTTAGTGTCCTTTAATAGCTGTAAAGTGTGTAGTGATGTCGCCTGCCTAATTCCTAATGTTAGTCTTCTCTCTCTCTCCTTTTTTCTGATTAGTCTGGCTAGAAGTTTATAAACTTTACTGATGCCAAAGAGCCAGCTTTTGATTTCTCTGGTTTTTGTTATGCTTCTTTTGTTTTCTATATTACTGATTTCTGTTTTGATATTTATTATTTCATTACTTCTCATTTTGTTTTATATGCTCTTTTTTCTAGTTTCTTAATGTGGAAGATGAGATCATTGATGTGTGACCTTTCTTCCTCATATAGGCAACTGTGCTATAACTTTTCCCCTAAGTGCTGCTTTGGTAGCACCCCACAAAATGATATGCTATATTTTCATTTTCATTCCTAATCTCTACTTTGCATTCACCTTTGATCAACAGGTTATTTAGAAACAATGTTATTTAATTCTAAATATTTGGGTATTTCCAAGGATCTTTCTGTGACTGATTTTTTATCATCATCAGAGAACAAACTTTAAAAAAATGAATCCTTTTAAATTTTTTGAGATTTGTTTTAAAACCCAGAATGCTATCTTTATTGGTAAATGTTCCCTGTGTACTTGAAAATATACATATATTCTGCTGTTTGGGGTGGAATCTTCTATTAATGTCAATCAGATTATGTTATTCAAGTAACTTAATGATGGCATTATTCAAGTTTACCATACCTGGATTATTTTCTGTTTATTTCTTCCATCCTTTACTTAGAAAGAGGTGCTGTGGTCTCTGACTGTAATTGTGGATTTTTATATTTTTCCTTATAATTCTATCAGCTTTTGCCTTATTTACTTTGAAGCTTTATTTTAGGTACACAAATATTTAGAATTATTATATTCTTTTGATTAATCAACTCTTTTATCATTATGAAACAGTATTATTTATAAGTGGCAATATTCTTTATTCTGAAGTCTATACGGTCTGATACTAATGTAGCCACTCCAGCTTTTTTTTAACTAGTGTTATCATGGTTTACCACTTTCCATTCTTTTACATTTAACCTATTTGTATCTTTGAATTATTTATTTAATTATTTTAAATGGTTTCTTTTTAATGTATTTGCTCCATTACCATTTATCCCCCCATATCATCTTCCATCTCTACCTACCCCCCCACCCCTCCACAATCACCACACTTGTTTGTGTTCATGAGTTCTTTCTTTCTTTTTGTATCTTTATATTCAAAGTACATTTCTTGTAAGCAACATGTAGCTGGGTTTTGCTTTATTATCCAGTCTTACAATCTCTGCCTTTTAATTGTATATGTTTAGAGCATTTATGTTTAGTTTAATTATTGATATTGTTTGGTTTGAGTCTATTATCCTGCCTGACTATTTTTTTGGGATGTGTGTGGAGTATAATATGTCTAACCTCCTTGCCTAGAGTCAGGATTCTGAAGAGCTAGCTCAGCTACAGAGCTCCTAATAGATCGTGCTGAGACTTCTGTTGTAACTGCACTATGGTTCAACTTAAACCTCTGCCCATTCCTATTTTCCTCAAAGAATTTCTTCCTGAGAAAATGCCCCAATACATTTCTTGCATGGAAATCTCTGTGTCTCAGAGTTTATACAGTGAAATACCCAACTTTAGGCAGTAATCTCTAGAGAAAAATGACCTACTTCTAAGTGGTGTTAGAATAATCATTATCTATGTAAAAATTAGATTTAGACTTCTACCCTACCATACTTGAAAAAACTTTTAAAAGGAAATGTAGGAGAATATCTCTATGACCTCAAAGTCGGAAGAACTTCTTAAACAAAGCTCAAAAAAGTGCCATATATGTATCCAGCTATGTTAAAATGAGAACTATTATTTATCAAAAGACACTAAAAAAATTAAAAGCCATACACTGGGAGAAGATATTTGCAACATATTTAATAGATAAAGCATCTGGAATAGAATATGTAAAGAACTTACACGAATGAATATGAAAAAGATAGATTATTAGTAAAATGGTAAAAAATATGAACAGAAGAGGAAATAAAAATGTTCTCAACATTGTTAATATTCACAGAAATAGCACTCAAAGCCATTAGGTGAAATTTTATACCTAAGAGATAGCAAAATTTAGATATTTGATATAACCAACTATTGAAGAGAATGTGGATCAAAGGGAATTTTCATTCACTGCTGAACATAAATCAGTAATACTACTTTGGGTAAAAATTGTTCTTTTTGTGTAGTTTGAAACTGCATATGCCCCATGATCTAGTAGTTGCATTCTTAAGTGCTGTTATACACTAGAGCAGTGTGTCTCAAATTTTAATGTACACATAAATTATTTGGAAATCTTGTGAAAATGCAGTCTCTGATTCAGTGGGTCTGGAGTCAGGCCTGAGATTCCACAGCTCTGACATGCCCCAGGCAATGCTGACCCCGTATGGTTAGGACGCTGAACACTCACTTCCACACTTTTTGATTATGACTTCACTATAGGAAATACATTTAAAATCCCCATTTAACATATACATTGCGAGTTACAGATTTCTGAGGTACCCTCTAGTTCAATTTCTCATTCCCAGCAAGAATCATTTCTTCAGCATTATATACATAAATAGTTGCTGTTAAGTCATCTGTCTACTCCTTGACTAGGTGTAATGAAAGAGTCCCCACTGTTTCCCTGGACTGCTAGTTCCACTGTCACATAGCTCTAAGTGTGAAAAAGTTTCTTCCTCATTTTAAGCCAATATTTGTCCATGTAATTTCTAGATAGGATGCTAAGTTCTATCCTCTATGGCAGCAAAGAACAGATCTATATTTTCTTTCTACAGTAGGCCTTCAGGTAGTTTAATTACTGTAAAATCATGATAAAAAGAAGAAAATACGTATCTTTAAGCTAGTATTTCTAGTTTTGGTTCTTCAGTTGATTATAACATCTTGAATGTTCTCATCTTCTACGTAACAATTTACTAATATATCACAATCCAGTGCATTTTTATTTCTTGCGTTGTAGGACACGAATATCTATTTGGCTGGCACTGAAGAAGGTCATATCCACAAGTGCTCTTGTTCATACAATGAACAATACCTAGATACCTACAGAGGACATAAGGTTAGTTTAACTGCAGTAAGCATGGGGACATTCACCTTGTCATGTCTCTGGAACAGTAATACCATCATACATAGTATTTTTAATATGCAGTAAATTTACACCTTCAGAGTTAAAAATGCCGACTCACTGCTTTCTTATATGGAAACCACCAATAACAGAGGGGGCATTTTATTTGGCTTTCAAATGGCCTTGGGGTTTTTTGCATGTTATGGAAGTCACATTTTTATTTGTTGACCTATTGTTTATTTGTTGGCATTTTTTATTTATTTGAAAGACTTTGCTTATAATAACATACTAATCCCAAAGTAAAATACTCTCTTGCATATATACCTATTCTCCATATCTTTTATGATTGTTCCCTATGTTTTCTTCATTTCTCTTTTTTCTTAATACTCTTTATATTTTTAAGTAAATGTGTATAATATCCATTAATATTTAGTGAGTATTGTGTCAACTATATTTTTATATTTCTGTGTGGCATAATTTAGAAAAGATTCCATTTATGAGCTTACTCTCAGCTAAAATAATACCCACATAATAATGCATGGTGAATAAATCTTCTAGAAATCTTAGCATTTTAACTTTGTTGGTGAAATTTAAAGTATGTGCTATTAAATACTCTCTACCTATGTGTTTTAATTTATTTTTAATTTAAGGGTCCAGTGTATAAAATAGCATGGAATCCATTTTGTCATGATGTATTCTTAAGCTGCTCTGCTGACTGGGGTGTTATTATATGGCAGCAGGAAAATCCGAAGCCATTTTTGAGTTTTTATCCGACTACTTACGTTGTTTATGATGTTGCCTGGTCTCCAAAATCATCCTATATATTTGCAGCTGCAAATGAGAGCAGAGTGGAGATTTGGGACCTTCACATCAGCACGTGAGTGTGTGTGTTTCTCTCAGGGGTATGTCTAGTAGAAGCAGTTCAAACTAAATGATACCTGACAGTTTTAACATCGGTTAGTGGGGAACTGTTCAGGGTTGGGCGAAAGTAGATTTACTGTTGTTCGTATGGGAAGTAATACAGTAATTAATATATAATAATATAAGAATAAACTGTGTTTTGGGTACTCATACCTGTAAACCTACTTTTGCCCAACCCTGTATTTACTTTTAAACAAGTGATAGTTTATACTTGTGAGAGTCCTTTAAGAATAAAAATGTATGCGGGGGTGCCATATTAATATTAATAATTTATGTGGTTTTAAAAGTATTTGAATGACAACAGGTTATATTATTCATCTCCTCAAATGATTACAGGCTGATGAGTGATATCATAAACCTCGAATTCTTTTTAATTGCCTGGTTTATATGAGAATGCAGAGTCAGTTAATTTTTTTAACTAAATATTTTTCTACAGTAAGATAAAGAAAAGGAGTAACAATTATTTTTTACAAATATACTTATTCTCATACCTTGTTTCAAAACATATCAAAGGGCATGCATATAATTAACATTTTTGAATAAAGATGTTACATAAAAGTTAGTAGCGTGTCATTCGCACCCACCTGTTCTTTTTTTTAGCTTTATTTTTATTGCTGACGCTATGTCCGCATCTTCCCCCCCGTCTGCCTCCACCCAGCCCCCATGCTCCCTCACCCCCCCG
Source organism: Artibeus jamaicensis (assembly GCF_021234435.1). Lineage (NCBI taxonomy): Eukaryota > Metazoa > Chordata > Mammalia > Chiroptera > Phyllostomidae > Artibeus > Artibeus jamaicensis. Next base: position 15,463,063 of record NW_026522025.1, on the reverse strand, counting down.
CTCTGGCCCGCACCACACTGTTGTCCGTGTCTGTGGCTGATGCATCCATGTTCTTTGGCTAATGCCCTCAACGTCTCCCAGCCAGTGCCCCTCCCCCTCCCGTCTGGCTGCTATCAGTCTGTACACGCATTTATTCTTTTTAATATGTAAGTTTATGTAATCTGAATAAAGTGTTTAATGATAAACATTTCCATGGGAAAATATTAGAGATCTTTATGTCAGTTTTTAGCAGAAGGGGCAGGGAAAAACATTCTTGTTTAAAATAAATAATGTAAAATTCAATGCGTTTATTCTTAATGGCAAACTTTTTTCCTAGGAGTTAGTAATTTAGTAACTTTAAAATTTTGTATGTCTTTTTCTATAAAACAGTTTGTACCAAAAATCAAGGATTACATCACAAAGTAATTTATTTTTGAGTATGAGATGACTAATGTATAAAGTGGCTCCTTAAATGATCCCACCTCTGATTTTAATTTTTCCAATAAAACTTGTAGTTCCGAAAACAGCATTTCTTTGCAAGGAATATTCAAGTTGCTGCTTCTGTTTGTGTTTTAAGGGCATCGATGGATGCTTTGGATGACCAGACTAGGAAAAATTCTTGTTCAAAATACTCCCTTATGTTTCAGAGTTTCATTCGAACCAAAATATCCTTTTATTAAAATAAGTTTATTATTTAAGGAGTTGTGTTAGTCAGGGAAACAGACTCATAAAGAGAGGGAGGAAGGAGAGGGTAAGGGAGAGAGAGAGAGACAGAAAGAGATTGATATTTCTTTTCGGGAATTGGCCCCCATCGGTGTGGTGCCGCCAAATCCCCAATCTGCACACCGGCCGGGCAGTCTGGCGCTTTCCCCAGGAGTCCGTGCTGGTCCCCAGGAGCCCGAGCTGGTCGGGAGGCAGACTTTCAGTCCACTTCTGGGAGCTCAGTCTTTTCTCTTAAGTGTTTCAACGAATTGGATGAGTCCTACCCACCCACATTCTGTAGGGCAATCTGCTTTATTCAGAGTCTACTGATTTAATTGTTAATGATATTAAAAAAATACCTTCACACGCACGTGTGAACGGGTGTTTGAGCAAACAACTGAGTACCATAGTCTAGCCGAGTTAATACATAAAATAAACCATCACAGGAGTTTAAACTTGTAAGTTCACACCTTAATTGTGAATTGCTTTATCTAGTTAAAATGGAAAGTTTTGATGAATAAGGAGTAAGAAACACTTACTTTGATTTTGAAAACACTTAAAGAAGCTTTTGGTTTTTGTTACATGAGATAACCAAAAATATATCAGACTTTTCTTAGTCTGTATACATGATGAACAAATTAACAGCACCTGAATTTACAACTAAAATATTTCACTGCAGTTTGGATCCTCTAATTGTGAATGTCGCCAACCCTGGAATCAAGTTCACAACTGTTCTCTTCGCTAGACAAACAGATTGCCTTCTGGTGGGAGACAGTGACGGACAGGTTGCTGTGTATGAACTAAGAAATATGCCCGCTGCTTCGGAATCTGGCCGGGTAAGACTCAAAAGTCAAAAGTTTAGGTAATTTCATTTTATTTAGTTGCAATTTTGTATAATGCAAGGGACTTACATTTTTTATATCTTAAGTGAGGTGTAATGGAAAGAATGTAAGTCCCAAGAATTGCTACTGACTATGTGTGGTTCCTACACTTATTTTCTCTGAGCCATATATTCTTGACCTGTAAAATGAGAATAATAATTTTGTTGAGCATAAGAATTATGAATGTTAAATGGAAGAACTTAAAATTGCGCCCAGTATACATTTGGGCTTTAATAATTATTCATTATAGCTGAAGAAATAATTGTTAAATATTACTGCAAATACTCAAAGACTTTTATAAGAAATAGTATTTTTAAATATTATCCAACATTCCTAAAACAGGCATTTGTTTCTACTGGTTTAGCATTATCTTACTACCTTTTTCTTATCTTCAAATACCAAAACTTTGTTGTAACACTTTGAAAAGCAAAGCAGTATAAATAGATGTCTGTTATTTTTAAGGTGGCTTTTCAAGTTTTCCTGTTTCTTTCATTTAAATGTCTGTATTTCTTTAAAATATTAAGATATTCATAAATTGTTAAGAAAAATACTAAGACTCTAATAGAAAGTTGGGTAATGATTAGAAACTTCATCTGCAAAAAATGACTGCTAAATTATACTTTAAAATGTAACCTCATGAATAATTAAAGAAGTAAAAGTATATTATATTAAATTAAAATATGATAGCATGCTTGTATATCCAATTTACCAAGATTTTCCAAGTTGGGATTGCTCAATACTGGCAAACAGTTGATAAGATAGGTTCTCTAGTAGTACACTGCTGGGTAAAATAAAAATTGACATAGCTTCTTTGGAACCAATTTAGCAATATGAACCAAGACTGTCCACTTCTGGGACTCCATCCTGTAGAAATATCCATAGAGGGAATCAAAGAAATTAATTATAGCATAATTTGTGATGGGATAAAAAAGAAAAATTAAAAAAGAAGAAGAAAACAACCAACCAAAGGGAAATATCCAACCAAAGTATCCTGAGTATCCAACCAAAGGGAAATATGGCCAGTGCAGTCAGATGTGTTGATTGGATTTGGGTCACAGTAGAAGGTGGAGTTTTATTCCAATCATAACCATTTATGTGACTCTAAAATATTAAATAAATAAACACTGGGGGTGTGGGCTGGGATGGGGGTAAGAGACAGAAAACTGTACTTGAACAACAATGAAAATTAAAAAAAGAAAAAAATTTAAATTAAAATTGCAAATTTATTTGTTAGATGATTAACTATGACAAATTGTCTTACATGCAATGAATAGTTAAAATACCAAATATAAAAAAATTCATTAGTACAAAAAATAGTAAAATTATCTGTTTGATTTGCTGTATTATTGCCATATATGATTCTTATTCTTCTGAAGATAAAATTATGTTTTCCTGATAAAGAAACAAGTAAAACATTTTAAGGAATTTTAGAGATTATTTTCTCAACTGGCTGAAACCCATATTGATGTGGTCATTGAGGGGGATTTTCCTACCTACCTTGGCTGCCAGGCCAAGCCCTGTTTATAACAGCCTTGTTCCTACATTGATAAATTGGAAATGACCTAAATGATCTTTAGTGGAGATCTGGGTAAATAAAATACAGCACATTCACACGAGTGACTACAATACAAAAGTTGAAGTGACATTTATTTCGATGTGTTAATATGACAAATTTTGAATAAATCTTAAAAAACATAGTGTTAAGTGATAAAAGCAAATTTCAGGAAAGTAAGTACAGTATGTTGTGATTGATGTGATGTTATTTAAACACAAAAATTAAAACTGTTCTTAGCTGACATTTATGGTTAGTAAATGTATGGAATATGGAAGAAAATGTTTCATTTTTGTGTTTGTATTTGAATCAATTAGAGACATCTTTTATTTTGAGCAGTGTGCCATGCAAATAGAAATAAGGCTAAACTCAGAGAGTCTGAACATTTTTGTTTCATTTTTTACTGTTGACACTGTTACAAATGTCCCCCATTTTCACCCAGCCCCCACCCCAGCCTTCTCCACACTATTGTCTGTGTCCATGGGCTATACACGTATGTTCTTTGGCTACTCTATTCAACATTTTGACAAATTGGTGGATATTTGCTAATGATTTCAATGCTGGTGAGGAGAATTTTAACAAATATATTCCATACATTAATAAATGAATATAGTTTCCTAATACAAATATGTTTTTTTATGATTTTGGTCATAGCAGTTTAAAGGTGAAAGATTATATTTCTGGGAGATTAAACAAACTATTCATCAGTTTTTATTTTACTTATAGCCAAACATGAGCTTAGTCATATACCTCTTTCTCAGCTTTTCAGAGAATTATAATCTATTGGGTTGGCCAAAAAGTTTGTTTAGCCTTTTCAGTACGATGGCTCTAGTAGTGCTCAGCTGACTTCATTCAGAACAATTTTGTTAGATTGTATTGAGATAGCTGTAATATCAGTGTGCATTCAAAAAAGACTCAAAATTGGTGGAATTTTTGTGTAAACATTTTAATATTAAAGATGGAAGAAAATATGCAACATTTTCTGTGTATTGTGCATTACTATTTCAAGAAAGGTAAAAACACAACTGAAACACAAAGAAAGATTTTTTCAGTGTATGGAGAAGATGCTGTGACTGATCAAATGTATCAGAAGTGGTTTGCGAAGTTTCTTGGTACTATTGACATTTTGGCCAAATAACTCTTTGTTGTGGGACTGTCTCATCCATTGGAAAATGTTCAGCAGCACCCCAGGCTTCTACCCATTTGAAGCCAATAGTGGGAGGTAGTCAACATAATCAAAATATCCAAATCAATAAAGTTATTGGTAAAAATGAAAGATATGTGTTCTATTTTATGGAAAAAATTAAATGGCGTTTTGGCCAGCCCAATATAATAGTAATTTGAAGCCTCAAACTAATTAATGTCAAACCATTATTTTCTATCAAGATATCTTTCCAAGTAACATCATGACCTATAATTTCCCCATTAATTTTAACTAAGAGTGAGTCAAATTTTTGGAAGTTTTATGATTTTAGTCTATAGGGAAAATGTATATCAATTTATGGGAAAGGCTGACTCTGGAAAGTGAATGCTGAGACAAGAAGAGGATGGGGAGGGTTACAAAGGAAACTTCAACTTTATCAGTAAGTTTTTACATCTTTTATTACAAAGTATCTAAGGCAAAGATGCCATTTGTTGATTCGAAGTGGATAGTATTTTACAAAGGCAAAGTCCCAGACAGCACGTGCGATAAGGGTGCTGAAGTAGGGTTCACTGGGGAAAACACGGAGAAAGGATGAATAGCAGTTTTAGGGGCACAGCTGCCCCTTGTCTCTGCATCGCCCATCACCCTTTGTGACCTTGGGATGCAGAAGGGGAGGGACAAGGATTCTTGGATTGTGGAGGTTTTGAGGGACAAGATTTCTGAAACTCTGGCCCCTCCCTGATGTGATCAAAACCCAGAATTTTACTGCGCTGCGACATGAAGAACATTGGCTCCAGCCCTGTCCCATGAGGACAGGTTGACTGGCAGGGGTCACATCAGTCTGGTTCCTGGCACGAACAGGGACCTGGGGTTCAAGCCTTGCGATTATAGCAAGCAATGTAGCTAGCTGTCAGCAGGATTTACCACCACATTCGCCTTTATTGTTTGTTGAAACATGAACTCCTCTCCTGGCAAAATGAGGTTTGGTGCTGGGGCCTAAGTCCCACATCACACAGAAGTACGGTTCAAGCTTTTGGCAGAAGCTAATTTCAATGGGGCATTACACAAAGAAACTCCTTTCTTGGGGGCTGCCTGCAGAGAATTATTCCTGGATATTATTTCTACTCTTATGTTTCAGCGTACAAAGGTTTACAATTTTTTCTATGTACCTTGGGTGTTTTTACCTTCCCTTCCCCCTCAAATTAAAGGAAAAATAAAAGGTAAGTAAAAATCTTCAAAATAGAGTTTCAGAAACAGAAATACACACACATAATAAATTAACGCTGAGAGACACGAAGGCAGAACAAATAGACCATGCTTTCAACAAATATTTACTGAATATGCACCATGGCAGGGTCTATTTTGGGCAATAAGAATAGAACAGTGAACAAATTACAGTAGTAATGTATTATATTTGCCCAAGTGACACTGAGCTAGGACGAGATGGGCTTGAGAAGCAGCCTGGCAGCTGACTGGCAGTGTCAGGACTGGGAGGATGGCCAAGTGCCAAGGAGAATTGTGGTACAGCTAAAAGGCAGAAACTGTTATATAAAATGTGTATCATTCTTTAGAGTTTTAAAATACTTTCATATACATTAGCTCATTCAGCTCTTAGAACAATATTTAGAAATATATGTTGGGGGACTTCCGCCAAGATGGAGGTATAGATGGATGTGCCGTACCTTCTCACACAACCAAGTTTAGGGACAACTAAATATGAGCATCAGAAAACACAACCAGAACACGGAAAATTGAACTTTTTGGAAGTCCGGTAACAACAAATTCTTCAGCCCGACCGGTAAGGGGCGAAACCGGCGTCTCGTGAGGGGTTGCACAGGACTCCGGTCGGAGGGACCCAGGCGCGGAATCCGGATGCGCGAATCCAGACGCATGGGTTCCAAACCCAGGATTGGACCTAGTGAGCGACTGAGCAACCCACCGGGTGAGCGACTGTGGAGGAGACAGTGGGGAGGCGGGGCTGCGTGTTGACTGCGGTTGCCTATCTGTGGGCCAGCGGACAGGCGAGGAAGTGGGCGCTTGGACCGGGCCCGGCGGTCCCCGTGGCTTGCGGCAGTAGAGGGCGCTGCCATATCCCCGCTCTGACCACGCCCCCACATACAGCGTCACAACCCAGCGACCTGGGAGTCCAAGGCGCCACTTCTCCCGCTTAAAGGGCCAGAACAGACCAAAAATGTCGCAGAAAGACCTCAGAGCCCCAGAGATAAATCTAAGCGACGAAGAAATAGCAAAACTCTCAGACGCACAGTTTAAAACACTGGTCATCAGGATCCTCACAGAACTGGTTGATTATACTGACAAATTAGACAAACATATGAAAGCAAAACTAATTGAAATGAATGGAATTCCACAGGAAACCCATAGAGATGAAAAGGAAACTGGGACTCAAATCAATGAAGTGGCCCAGAAGAAAGCAAATAATGGCCAAACAGAAAAGAGTCAAGGAGCAAGAATTCAAAGAAATGAGGAGAGTCTTAGGAACCTCCAGGACATCTTTAAACACTCCAATATCCGAATTATAGGGGTACCAGAAGGGGGAAAGACACAACCACCAGTGGAAAAATTATTTGAACAAATAATAAAAGAAAATTTCCCCAATCTGGCAAAGGAAATAGACTTCCAAGAAATCCAAGAAGCTCAGAGAGTACCAAAAAAGTTGGACTCAAGAAGAAACACACCAAGGCATATCATAATTACATTAGCCAAAATTAAAATGAAGGAGAGAATCCTAGAAGCAGCAAGAGCTAAGGGGACAATCACCTACAAAGGAGTCCCCATCAGACTGTCAGCAGATTTCTCAAAAGAGACCTTACAGGCAAGAAGGGGCTGGAAAGAAATATTCCAAGTCATGAAATCTAAAGACCTACAACCAAGATTGCTCTATCCAGCAAAACTTTCATTCAGAATGGAAGGACAGATAAAGTGCTTCTCAGATAAGATCAAATTCAAGGAGTTCATCATCACCAAGCCCTTATTATATGAAATGTTAAAGGGACTTATCTAAGAAAAAGAAGTTAAAGAAACATGAACAGTGAAAGAACAACAAGCTCACAGTTATTAACAACCACACCTAAAACGAAAGCAAACTAAAAGAACAGCTAGATCAGGAGTGGAAACATAGAAATGAAGATCTCAAGGAGGGTTAGCAACAGGGGAGTGGGAGGAGGAGATGGGGGGAGGAGGTACAGAAAATAAGTAGCAAAGACAGTAGATAGAAAATAGATGGGGGGGGCAAGAATAGCATGGGAAATATAGAACCTAAAGGACTTGGGACACATGGACATAAACTAAAGGGGGGTAATGGTGGGGATGGGGGGCAGGGTGGAGGGGAATGAAGGGGGGAATAGAACAACTGTAACAGCATAATCAATTTTAAAAAATAAATTAAAAAAAAGAAATATATGTTAAATATTTCCATTATATATTCAAGGAAACTAAGATTCTTAGATATAAGTGATTTTCTCAGGATTACTTTGATTGTGTGATTGAGAAATCTCCCATCTTCTGTGTCCAATGCCCATTTCTTCACGGTATCTTTATTAAAAGTAACCCTCTTCCATGTGATCATTGGACCCATTTTGTACAAAGATCATCATTATTAAATGAAATACAAAATTCACATAGAAATTCAGACATTTTACTCTCTCTAAAACAAGTACTACAGATCATGGAAAAGCCTAAGATATTATTAGGATTAAAAGTTATTTTACAGATGAGAAAACTCAGGTTTATGCATTAAGTGAAACAGGAGTTGCCAAAATGGTTTCTTTACTGAATCCTTGTAAAACTTTTATCAAATTTCAGTAAAAGAGTCTTTCAAAGGAAAGAATGTGTTTATGCTAGGAAGTGACTGTTATTATTTGAAGTAAGTTGATGTGTTTCCTTTTTACAATCTTACTGGATGTCTTTTTTATGTGTATCACTAACATAAATTTTAAATGACATTTTAAAAACCACTTTATCTCTTAACTTGTATTTTATTGCATTGTAATTGTGTGACTTTTTTCCTTTTCAGAGAGATATGATAGATACTTTGCTTGGACCCGGTTCAAACCAACCAGGATAATTCATCATTACCGATATACCTTTTCTCGTTACTGTTTTAAAAAAAGAAACAGTGTTTAATACCTAGTAGTCTGATTTGGATGTAATGCCCTGGAATTTTGATTTTAAAAGACAATGTTTAATGTATAGCTTCTGTTTGAACTTAATATAAATTTAATTAACTTTTATTTCAGAAATATGGGATGAGTTTTTCTAAGCTAATTTTAAGGGTATTGTTGGTATTTTCTTAATTTTTGAATGATACTTCTACTCTATTTCTTGATCATATCCCAAGTCATATACATGTCTAAGTATAAAATGTCTAAGTATGTTAGGAAGTTATTATTCCTTAAAAGAAAAGCTTGGAAATTATTACGATTACTTAAATAAAAATCTCTGTTGAAACAAAGTTCCATATACTTAAACCGATAGGTGAGTTATACAGGTGTTAGTATTTTGAGAATATTGGATTCTCATACTCAGCCTTAAGTCAAATGATATCCTTCTGTTCTGAGAGCTGAGGCCATAGAAGTTTATTAGATTATTGGACAAACAGAAGACATGACAGCAAATGTCCGAACTGCACTGTTTGACCAGCAGGCGTGAGACCCCCAATTCAGTGAGAAGAGTTAGTTTGGGACACATCAGGGCACCCTCCTCTGCCCACCCAGAATTCGCTCTGGGTTTTAAGCCCAGACTTAAGTGGGCCCATTGAGAAAATAGAAAGTTCCTGATCTATCCTCGTACTTTGCATCAGGGTGTTATTTTATAATGGGTTCTAGGGCAACTTGTGGAAATAGAAGGAGTGGGAGTCGGTAGCTCCCCTAAATATAGCTGACAGCCTGTTCCAAGCTGCTTTAACGAGTCCCGGGTTTTGTTAACTGAGGCTCTAGGACAGTGTGGCCTATAAAGCATGTTAAGTGAAGAGGACGGGATAAGGCATTGAAAACTCACTAAACTCTCAGAAAAATGTATGTATTAAAAACAGAACCAGTGCAACAGTGGGAACTACCTTTTACAAGTATCGATTTCTTCAAAATGTCCATTTCTTTGGAGCCATCCAGTAAACAAAAGCAGCACAATTTTAGGTGGACCGAGCGCTTAGGTCAGGTTGTAAGGAACATAAATCTTCCACTGGTGTAAGTCATGGCGATGCCTCCTCTTGTCTTTCTGAAAAGGCTGGGCTTTCTGTAACACTGTGCAACAAAATAAAAACCCGATTTCATTGAAAAAAATTGTTTCTTTTCATTATGTATTTTTGATCTTTAAAATAGTTTCTCATATTCTCCTCTTGTTGCTCATCAAGCCTAAATGAAAAAAAGCTATTTAATACTTCTTGGATCCTGAAGTATTAACATTATTCCATTCCACCTTTCTCAACCCTGATCTTTCTAGACTCTCCCTTACTTTTAGATTAGCATCAAATTTTAATTTAAGATTTTGACCTGAGAGTTACAGAAATTGCAGAAGATATTGTTTTGCTGGCTTTCTAGGCTGGCTTTGGATTCTCACTAGTAAATTCTGCTTACCATAAAATTGAACAAGTATGAAAGACACAGAGATGAGGACTGGGGGGGGGGGGCGGAATGGGAGGGAGGGGGGAGACCGGGCGGTGGGGGGTGGGATGGGAGAAATAGATAAAAAAAATGTACTTGAAAAGTAACTAAATAAAATTTAATATTAAAAAAAAATTTAAGGCTTCATTTTTAAATCAATTTTGGGTTTATAATACAATGAAAAGGAGGTACAGAGATACCACCCACCTCAACAAATGCACAGCTTCCTTCCCCCATTATCAACGTCACTCACCAGAGAGGGGCGTTTGTTCTAACTGATGAAATCACACTGACATGCTAATCATCCCAAGTCCATGGTTTACATTCGGGTTCACTCTTAGTGCTGTACATGATATGGATTTGAGCAAATGTGTAATGACATATATCCATCATTACAGTGTTATATAGAGTATTTTCACTTTTCTAAAAGTCATCTGTGCGCTGTCTATTCATCCCTCCCCTCCCCTGCTCAGCAACCACTGATCTTTTATTGCCTCGGTAGTTTTGCATTTTCCAGAATGTCATGTAATTAGGATCATACAGAATGTAGCCTTTTGGATTATCTTCTTTCACTTAGTAACATGCCTTTAAGTTTCTTTCATGTCTGTTCTTGGCTTTAGAACTCATTCTGTTTTAGTGCTAACATTCCATTGTTTGGATGTACCACAGTTCATCATCATTCACCTACTGAAAGATGTATTGGTTGTTTTCAAATTTTGGCAATTATGAATGAAGTTGCTATTCAGGTAGAGGTTTTTGTGTGGAAGGTTTTCCACTCCTTTGAGAAAATAACAGCAGGGTTGCTGGATCGTACGGTAAAAATGTGTTTGGTTTTGTAAGAAACCCCCAAACTGCCTTCCAAAGTGGCTGCACCAATGTGCATTTTCATCGGCAACAAATGAGAGTTCCTGCTGCAATACATCCTCATCAGCGTTGGGGTGGTCCGTGTTCCGAATTTTGGCCATTCTAAGAGGTATGTAGTAGCATCTCATTGTTTTAATCTGCATTTTCTTGATGACATATGATGTGGAGTTTACCATAAAATTTTAGGAATTGAATGAGAATTCTGCTCTGCTGTTAGCTGTCTCGTTTGTCCCTAACAAGTACACACACGCACACAAAGTTAGCTGTCTCGTTTGTCCCTAACAAACACGTGCACACAAAGTACCAGCGGGCTGGTTGGGGAGATAAGGAAGAAGCTGTTGCCAGGCCAACGTCAGGCTCCCGTTTCCTGGTAGGTAGTCATGACTGCATCCAGTCATTCTCTGTCAGGTATCTCTCATCCAGAACTTGCATTATTGTCTGAGAGTAAATTATTAGCTGCTCTTCCAACTGCTGTAGGGAAGAAAGATTCTGCTCCCCACTATATAATTGTGGGTCATATTTAGTGTGTTCATTTAGTCCACCTGTATGTGGACACAGAGAGTTATAAATGAGAAGTGGAACACTTAGTGTTTACCAGTTGTCTCAGTAAGTCTCTCTACAAGAAAATGGTGAATTATACTGTGAATATCAGATTCAGATATCAGTACACTAATAATAATGTATACATTAAAATTCTCTACAGTTTGGAAAACATTTCCATGTCTCTCCACCCTTAGAGCAACCCTGTGAGACAAGTGGGGCAAGTGGTTTTAATGGTATCCTAATCCACACTTTCCAGATGACACAGTTAAGGCTTAACGAGGTGATATAATCTACCGAAGATCGTACATCTGGTATTGGTCAGGCTTGAACTCAAATTCAAGGGTTTGATTTTTTATACATTTTCCCCTGTTGTGCATAAATGGTTAATGCCTGTGAAGTTTGCTGGGGTCTCATACATCAAAACACAGGAGTATATATCTTTCTATAATTAAGATTTTATTCCTAAATAGTAATGGTTGGAACTTAGTTTTTCTTAGGTTTCTCCTGCTTATCACGCTGGCCCCATGTATCCTTTCTGTCCGGAACACTCTCCTCCCCACCCCTCCCTTCCTTTCAACATGTCCGCTCTTCACTCCCTCTTCCAATCTCAGTTCACAGCCCATCTTCCCGAAAGAGCCCTTCCTGAGCTCTCTCCTACAGGACCTGCCACCTGGCCAGTCTAAGTTTGCTCCAAGTATCTTAAACATGAAGGGAAATGGGAAGTTTCTGCAGAGGTGGAGCAGGTGGAGAGGTCTGTGGGTCCACAGAGTAGACCTACGTCCTGCTTCTAAACAGCGGTGTTCAGGAAGTAGTGAGACCTAGGAGGGACCGTAGGCAACCTCAAAAAATTATTCACTCTGCAGTGAGTGATGTGCAGAATCAGCAAAACCGCTGGAGCTGAAAAAGCCGGGCAGCTGTGGATGATGATGATGATAATGACCCAGTGAGAAGCAACTTTTATTTATTTTTTTTTCCATTACAGTTGACGTTCATATTATATTCGTTTCAGTGATACAGGATAGTGGTTAGACTTTTATATGACTTACAAGGTGATCCCTCCAATAAGTCTAGTACGCATCCGACACCGTACACAGTTACTACAGTATTAGTGACTGTTTTCCCCATGCTGTACTTTACATCCCAGCGACTATTTTGTAACTGCCCATTTGTACTTGTTAATCCCTTCACCTTTTTCATCCAGCTCTGCAACTCCTCTCACATCTGGCAACCATCAGTTTGAAGAAGCAACTTTTGATGATAGAGTAAGATACTAGAATTCTGTCCTGGTCAAGGGAAGGAAACCAATTCTGAGGCTGACATTAACTTTATTTTTGCATATTGTTTGTTTCACCAGCTGGGTGGAATGAAGACTTGGACCTAGACATTAAACTATAGAAAATATATTTCAAGTTGGATACTCGAGTTTTAAAATGGAGATTCATACTCACTGTGCAAGTATTTGTGACGATTCGCTTGGTGTCAGCCTCATGCCCTGGACTATGAAAGCTCCTCAAGGGGAGGGGCTGCGTGTCTTGCTCACCGCTGTACCTCCAACACCTCCAACTACACCTCCGTAGAAGGGTTATTGCAACAGGTGTTTGTTGACTGAATTATCAAATTAATGGGAGAACTGATGACTTTGTGCTTGCCCCATGTTGTAACATGATGTGATATTTTAAAAATTACTTCCTCCATCTCCTAACAAAATATCTTACTAGTACAGAGGGCAAAAATGTGTACCTGTGAAACGCATGTAGAACATAAAATTAGCTTTGAAAGTTGCTAAACATAGGTTACAGGTTTCTTTGTTTTGTAACAATCTAAAAATCAGCTCTGCCCCCTTGACAATAACTAAACACAGATCTATGGTCACTCTTTTTAAGGGAGTATTGCTGCTGCTTTGTAAGATTGTGTTTCCACTGATTGTTCGGGGCACAATGTACCTCCGGTGTAAAGCACTTAGCAAAATGCCTGGCATGGCGCAGGCGCTCAAGGACGGTAGTCCTCCTCTCGACATCCCAGACCGCATCCCCACTTTCTCGTCTGAGAACCTCTTTGCTCTTTGCAGCTGGCTGACTCCTTGCAAAGGCCCCACTCCTCTCGCGGGAGATACTGACTGTGCTACCGGCTACATTTGTTCCTTTCTACATTTGGGCTTTGTGTCCTGTTTGTTCAGGTTTTAGTACAATGTTTAAACCTACCCTTAAATCCATAGAACATTTACGAGGCTATAAACCTTCTTTTGCTTAGATTGGCGTACTCGATTGGTAATAAAACTGAAAGGCTGACAGTTGACACTGAGTGAAATAGGCCAGGCATTGAAGGACAAATACCATATGATCTCACCTTTGACAGGAAGCTAAAGAATAAAACAAACAAGCAAACAGAATAAAAACAAAGACGCTGAAATAGAGAACAAGTGGGCAGCGACCAGAGGGGAGAGGGAAGGGAACTTAAGGGGAAAAAGGGGGAGGGATTTTGAGGAACAAGTATGAAAGACACAGAGATGAGGACTGGGGGGGGGGGAATGGGAGGGAGGGGGGAGACCGGGCGGGGGGGGGGGGAAGAGAAAAAAAAATGTACTTGAAAAGTAACTAAATAAAATTTAATATTTAAAAAAAAAGATTGTACAACAAACTCTCTTAAGAACTTTCAACTTTCAAGGAAACTTGAAATAAAAAAAATGTAAATAGATACAACAGGCTAATATGAACAAGAATAAAGATGAAGAAGCAGTCCAAATAGAATAGAATTTAATGCAAAATATCACAGAGATATTATTGTACATTGGTTAAAAAACACAAATGTTAACAATAAAAATTATATGGTAAATTAACAGTAAAAAAAAAAAAAAAAGAAACTAATCCCTGGATTAAACAGAAGGCAGAACGTGCCCATTAAGTTGGAACATATAAAAGGTAGTTATGAATCTGACAAAAATGAGCACTACTTTTTTGAAATTGATGAAACATTTATGTAACATCCAGAACAACTCGTGAAAAATGTACTTGAATAAGTCAACTATTAAAAGATATGGTGCTATCACATCAGGAAGAACAAAGCATCCCAGGGTATTTTAGGGATCCAGCATCATAACTCACTGATAAAAATTGTACACAACTTTCCAAATTATTATGCATATTTCAATTATGTATTTTATCAATTTTTAAAAGCACAAAACAACAGTGGAAACATAAAAAGAAAACAACTACCCTGTCCATACAAAATAAAGCAGAAAATATACATTATTCTTTCCTAAGATTATTTAAAAAAAAATTTTAGCTGCTCATTTTAATTTCTACTGATAGGACATTTTTTTTAAAAGATTTGGTTTAGCCCTGGCTGGCATAGTTGAGCGCGGGCCTGTGAACCAGAGTATCGAGGTTCGATTCCCAATCAGGGCACATGCCTGGGTTGCAGGCCAGTTCCCAGCAGGGGACACATGAGAGGCAACCATACATTGATGTTTCTCTCCCACTCTTTCTCCTTCCCTTCCCCTCTCTCGATAAATAAATAAATAAATAAATAAATAAATAAATAAATAAATATTAAAAAAGGACATTAAAAAAAGATTTGGTTTATTTATTTTTAGACAGAGTGAAAGGGAGGGAGGAAGAAGGAGGTTTTTTTTTTGATAGGGCATTTTAAAAAATTACTAAATTGAATGGTAAGAAAGCTTTATCTGTAAAATTATGCAAAAAGGTATCTAGGTAAATGGCATTTTAACATCCATTCTACAGATATTTGTAGACTAGAAGTGAACTAGTTTTAAGGAGGAGAGGAAAAGGAGTTTCGGGTGAAAAAAGCAGTGCGCACGAAGGCCTACAGAGAAAGAATGTGAACTTTCAAAAATCTGTGAGGTGGTTTTAGCCCAACCTTTTAGAGTTTGATGGCATCTAGAACCTGTACAAGGCTTCTCCACAGAAAAACAGTGATGTCACAAGAAGTATGGGTGAGATCGTTTCAACCAGAGGTCACAGACAAGGAATCAACAGAATTAACTGAAAAAGTACTTGTCCAATTTGCTAAAAGGTGAGTCAACAGTTCTTTAAGATCTAAACTCCAGCATTCTCAGTTTGGGTAAGAACTCTGCAAGAACTAGTGCTTCAGAATGTTGACCAGAAAAGACATTTCATTATTTAGCATTTGGGGAATAATGGGGAATTTATCTTTCTATTATAAAAATGTATGTTGATAAAAGCACACCTAAATCACAGATAAGATAGATAGATAATAAGAAAGATAATAAGATTCTGGTCAGAAAAATTCTCTTGTATTCTAAGGGAAAGTTATGTTTTCTAGTCCATACCAATCATGAGGGAAGAAGATAATTGACAATTATTGACTTTATTTTGTCAAGCAGGACACACATGATCTCATCAACTCTAGAAAGTAGTTACGGCTTTTGGCCTCCAAGATGGAGACGTAGGTGGAGGAACCACCTTGCCTCTGTGCACAACCAAATCTGAGAACAACTATTTTTAACAACCATCACAACCAAGCCACATGGAAAATCGACAATACGGAGTCCAAAGACATCTAAATGCTCAGCTAAACCAGTAAGAGAAGCGAAACCAGCAGCGGAGCAGGTTAGCAAGAAAAAATTCCCGGGTGGTGCGTGGAGTGCAAGCAGGCGAAGGCGCTGATCACGAGCTAGCTATGGGAGCTCACAGGGAAGAGGCGCGGCAGGCTGTCTGTGGTTGGTCGGTCGCGCATCTGCGTGCGGAGAAACCAGTGAGAAGGGAAGCCTGTGCGGGGCAGCAGGCTTGCACAATTCTGATCGGATAAACAAGATCGGGGCGAGTGGTGTGACTGGACGGGCTGGGCTAGCGGAGAGGACTGCCATTGCTCCCTCTCTGACCCCGCCCCCACACACAGCGTCACAAACCAGCGACCTGGGTTGCCCCGCCCGGTAAACAACTAAGGCTTGGCTCCGCTTACTTAACAGCACGAATAGACCAAAAATGGCTCTAGGACAACTCAGAGCCCCAGAACCAATAGATCTAAGCGATGAAGAAATAGCCAGTCTTTCAGATGCACAGTTCAAAATACTGGTTATCAGGATCCTAACAGAACTGGTTGATTTTAGTCACAAATTAGAGAAACATATGGAAGCTAAATTAATTGAAATGAATGGTAATACAAAGGAAACCAATAGTAATGGAAAGAAAATTGGGACTCAAATCAAGGGAATGGACCAGAAGGAAGAAAAAATGATCAAACAGAAAAGAATGAAGAAATAAGAATTCAGAAAAATGAGGAGAAGCTTAGGAACCTCCAGGACATCTTTAAACGTTCCAACATCCGAATTATAGGGGTACCAGAAGGGGGAAAGGCACAGCCACCAGTGGAAACTTATTTGAACAAATAATAAAGGAAAATTTCCCCAATCTGGCAAAGGAAATAGACTTCCAGGAAATCCAGGAAGCTCAGAGAGTCCCAAAGAAGTTGGACCCAAGAAGGAATACACCAAGGCACATCATCATTACATTAGCCAAGATTAAAATGAAGGAGAGAATCCTAGAAGCAGCAAGAGATAAGGGGACAGTCACCTACAAAGGAGTTCCCATCAGACTGTCAGCTGATTTCTCAAAAGAGACCTTACAGGCAAGAAGGGGCTGGAAAGAGGTATTCCAAGTCATGAAAACCAAAGACCTACAACCAAGATTGCTCTACCCAGCAAAGTTTTCATTTAAAATGGAAGGACAGATAAAGTGTTTCTCAGATAAGACCAAATTCAAGGAGTTCATCATCACCAAGCCCTTATTATATGAAATGTTAAAGGGACTTATCTAAGAAAAAGAAGATAAAAAAGATGAACAGTGAAAGGACAGCAAACTCACAGTTATTAAGAACCACACCTAAAACAAAAGCAAACTAAGAGGACAGCTAGATCAGGAGCAGAACCATAGAAATGAAGATCTCATGGAGGGTTAGCAACAGGGGAGTGGGAGGAGGAGAAGGGGGGAGAAGGTACAGAAAATAAGTAGCATAGACAGTAGATAGAAAATAGATAGGGGGGAGGGTAAGAATAGTAGGGGAAATACAGAATCTAAAGAATTTGAGACACGTGTTCATGAACTAAAGGGGGAAATGGGGGGGTATGCAAGGTGGAAGGGAATGGAGGGGGGAATAGAGCAAATGTAATGGCATAATCAATTAAAAAAAGAAAAAAAAAAGAAAGTAGTTACTTTATCAGCACACTTTTACAGAGAAAGATTCTTGGGGAAGTTATATATTTTGATTAAGGTTCTAGACCTGGTGATGGGGGGAACCAAGATTCAAATGCAAAACATGAGAACCTAAATTTTTAGGTTTACTTTCTCATTGCTTTGATATAAATGTAGATCTCAATACTCATAAAGCCCTTATGACACAGGTATTTCATTCTAGAGATACTGTTACTGAGGTTTAAAGAGTTTAAAACTCGCTTATATCACTAGGTAAGTGGCAAGGCTGACATTGAAATTTATGTTGGCTGCTTCCAAAGCCTATGAGTTTCCCACTGACATCTCCCAAGATAGTGTTCCATTATGGTCTCATGGATGTAGCTGACGTTAAGGGATGGTGTTCAGAAGTGACTGAATAACTAGCAATAGTCATAAAAACACATGATGAAAACTTCCTGGTATAGGCTATATTCTTAGCAAATATTGTTAAAATGAGGTCCTGACCAATAAAATGTCGAGAAAGTTAGTATAAATTGGACAACAGTATGAAGGTAACTTCAGACTTGATCTGGCGATATTCAACACATTAGATTCTCATTTGATCGTCAGCAAAATGAAGGCCTCCGTTTTCACTTTATCTCTATTCTCTGTCCTACTTGCCACCTCAGAAGTGACAAGTGCCAAGTCTGTGAAGCTCTGTGGGCGCGAGTATGTAAGAACGGTTGTCTACATCTGCGCTAGCTCCAGGTGGAGAAGGCACCTGGAAGGGATCTCTCAAGTCCAGCAAGGTAACACGAACTCTCGTGACGCCTTCATTCATTTTTTTCAGGCTTCTTTTAGTACCCGTTCCTCTGATTACTGCTAAGCCACTTCTATATCAATGTAGGGGGTTATAATGATCAAAATAAACTGTTTGTCTTGGGAAAGAGATGAGCTGGCTACCTTTCAAGAAATAAAGACTTTTTTGTGTGTGTCTCTTGCTTAAAGATCATTTGATTGCATAACTTCTTCGATGCGCTCAGCATCTACACCAGGTGCGGCGCGGACAGAGAGAAGTATGTGGTTTCAAGGGCCATGTCCGAGCAGCAAGATTCTCACGCGTGGGTGATTAGTTGGAATTCGGGCAGGTCTAAATTAAGGATGGAAGGAAAGAATCTGTTATTGAGCACTTATAAAGTGTCAGAGAGTTTCATGGGCAGCATTTCATTCAGCCTTCTGACAAGAAGTCTGTGAGGTAAGTACTATTACCACCATTTACTTCACTTTACTGAGGACAAAGTTGCTCACCCAGGCAGCGCGCTGCGTGGCTAGGGAGCACACCCAGTCTGTCTGGATTCGAGAGCTGCAGGGTCTCTGTGTGTTCCACTCTGTGTCTCTGGGGGAAGAACGGGATGATGGACTGTTGTAGCCAGTGACAGGCCTGTGGGGTCAGTGGGGCTTGACCGAGGCCCTGAAGGATGTGTAGCGTTTGGGGATATACCAGGAGTGGGGCGAAGTGAACTTCTGGTAGGAATTCCAGTGGTAGGAATGACCTGATCCGAATTTTGAAGGTAGGAATGAACCTAATGTGTTTCAGAAATAGAAAGGGGACTGACTTCTCTGCATTTCTTCATTTTTTCAATTCAAGTGACTTAGAGGTTTGACTGGAATTCTCTCTGCTCATCTTATATAAAGCATGAGGCAGAATTTACTCAAGATCCTATTTTAATAATCAATCGTGTTATGTTTTATCATAAAAAGTTAAAAAGGAAAACACAATTGCATAATAAATGTTGCAATCACATACACGATTGTGAAGGTTTCCATCCAGTTTAAAATGACTTTGGTAAACAAATATATTTTTTTAAATGACCCACTGTTTTTATATTTTAATGGGCTAATTTCTTGAAAAATTATGAACTTTCTACCCCCACTTTAATATTGAGAGGGTCAGAGTTACTAAATGTTAACAGAAAAAAAATATGGGTTTTTTAATTCTTAAGAGTGTAAGTATAATTTACCAGATTGGTGGTTAGAAAATCCAAATACACTAGCAAAGGCACATGTCTGTATCTACAAAACACGCAAGGCAGTGGATTGGGTGTCTGTATAAGGCTATCTCTTTGTAACACCACTGACATAGTACTACTTATTTAGACTTTCAAAGGTTTTCAGAATATTTCTTCATGTTATTTGCCTGATCAGGTACTGGTGTACCACTCAGCATTCATTCCTATGAATTTTCTTGGTGCTCGCCAGTGTGCTAGGTACTAATAAGTTTAAATAAAGTTAGAGTGAAAGAACAACATCCTGATAAACAGAGGGAGCCCCACTCTTTATTTTCAGACACAGAGGTTGAAATCTGCTCTTCCCTACCGATCGGCTTTGCAGGGTGTCCACGGGGTGGTTTTGCGTTTGTGTGTTTTTGGTTTATGGCCCGTAGCTGACGTCTCTGGAGGCTGCTGGTCGTGGAGCCGAGGTAGCCAGCACAAGGGAAGTCCAGCCTTGCCCTGGCTGCTCTCCCGCTGAGCGACACTGTATGTCTCTCCTCCCTGCACTCATGTTTCCTCCTCGTAAAATGAGGAGGCTGGAAATTCTTCCCCAAATGTCTATCTCTCTGAAACCAGACCGACATTGT
Organism: Artibeus jamaicensis; assembly: GCF_021234435.1. Taxonomy (NCBI): domain Eukaryota; kingdom Metazoa; phylum Chordata; class Mammalia; order Chiroptera; family Phyllostomidae; genus Artibeus; species Artibeus jamaicensis. Next base: position 15,442,993 of record NW_026522025.1, on the reverse strand, counting down.
TGTTTGTTTGTTTGTTTGTTTGAAGTGATGTGCAGAATTCAATTTTCTTTCAGAAATCCAATGTATTTCCCCAAGAGTAGAGCTCGGTAGCTGCCTTCCTTGTCAGGGTCCTCTAAAAAAGTATTTTTTTTTCCTTTTCCATACAGCTGAGAGGGAAAACTACTTCCAGCTTCCAAACGAGCCTCAGGTTTCTGAGGAAAGCTTAGAGCAGAACCGCCTGAAGGTGAAACCCGCGGGGGAGGGGAGCCTGCAGCAGGGGCAGCTGCCCACCCGAGGGCTCGGGGGCGCGAAGAAGCACGCGGTGGCGTCCGGACGAGACTTGGAAACTCTGTGCTGCACCAGTGGCTGCTCCCTGGCTGACCTGAGTGCTCTTTGTTAAGACAGGAGCAGACCCCCAGGGGGTGGCAGAGTTTTAGCGCCTGTTCAATCCCAGTATCTTGCTGCCCAGCACACTTGCATTATGTAATTTAAATAACGGCTTTTGGATAGGCAGTCTTCCTTTCCGAAAAGCTGTGCGTGAATGGCTAAAGCCCACTGAAGTCTGTTTTCTTCCTTTGCCAAGACGACTGACTGCACTGTTGTTCTCAAATTTTAACGAATCCCTTGAAATTTCAAATGCAGCATAAAGTTGCAATAAAAATGTCATCAACAATGCTGTATGTGATTTTTAAAAACTTTTTAGAATTTTAAAAATAGCAGAAAATGCTAATGGTAGAAAAACCTAAGAAAATTAACCTTTATTTCATCAAACAGAAATAACTATCCACTCTTAACTTTTGGGCTACTGCGTATTACTGTTGAAAATTAAAACATGGATTTATTGTCAGGTATAAAAATCTAAACGAAGTGCTTTTCTCAAAGCCCCTGAGAGTGTTCAATAAATATTTCTTGATATAATGCAGCTATTTGAAATTATACTTGAGAATAGCTTGGGGCATAGATGTATGAATCAGCCTCCGCAATCAGCTAAAAGCCAGAAGATAACAACCTCCTCCCTAAAATCCGGGCCCCTTGGTGTTGCCGCCCTTCTGCTGAGATAAAAAGATGTTCTATTCTCATTCTGCAAGTAGAGAAACTAACACCTGGATTGTCAGGTCTTTGTGATGCAATTAGATGTTTTCACAGAACTGTTTTCATCTCCAACTCTGAGAGTCAGCTCCTCAGTGGGTTGCAACATTTAGTCACACTCTGTCCGTCTGAAGTGCTGCTCTGATCTGCACTGTAGTTCATGTATTTAAAATCCATCTACTACATATTGGGCACTTAGACTGTGTCAAGACATTGTGCATAGCATTTGAACATTTCGCTTCCTGCGTTTGTTTCAGGAAACCTATGAGGAGGGGATAGTGCTTCATCCCTGTTTTGTAGCTGAGGAGACGGAGGCACAATGGAATTAAGCAAATGCGTCCCATGTCACACAGCTAAGGAGATGGTGTGACTGGATCCCAACTCCAGCTGCTGTGCATGAATAAAGCAGTCACGTCAAACTGTGCTGCTAGTCAACATATTTGTTATTACTACACACTCTTTCACTGAAGAATGTCCTTTGATGAGGCAGGATAATTAATTATATTAAATTTTAACCCTTGTGCACATGCCTTTTGACATTCGGGGTGGGGAAATGGGAGACCAAAGGAAGCACTTCTGCAGCCTGATGGCTGTCTCAAGGAAAAGCATTTGTGCGGCGGAATGGCGAGCGTCCCACTGGCTGTTTTTCCCATGAAACACTACTATTTTTCTTTGAAGAAAGACTGAAAAAGTGTGGTTAGTTAGATCTTGGTATTTGAAATTATACCAAACAAGATTGGAAAATACATAGAAGTGAGCCTGTAACTTCATGAGAAAGTACTGACAGTATTTTTGCTTATGATAAAAGAAAGTCAAGCTCACAAGCAATTTGGGGAAATGTTTATTCACTGAGATGAACATCAGTAGTGATATTAATGAATTTGAAGTTTTGATATTGTGTAATGAAATGTGTTAATGTTTGTAAGCTCTGAATAACTCAGTGAACCAAATTTTCCAAATGATCAGTGTATGATATTACAAAACCATGAATGTGTATTATGATGAAAATATAAATAGATAAAATAATAAAATAGTCTTACATTATATATGTATATGATATTCTTGGTCTTCTAAAGAGTTTTATTCTATTATGTATTGCTTAGTAATTTATTTTGTTATCAATTACTTCTGAATTTATCAAATACCTATTCAACTTTATCATATGATACTTTTTTCTTTTGTTAAGGTGAAGAATTATGGAGATAGTCTTCCTTATGTTGAAATTTCTCTGCATTCTCAAAATAAATCTATGTAATCATGGTGTAATATTTTTTAGTACTCAGAATGACAGAATTGTTAATATTCTATCTGGAATTTTAATGTCTGTGTTCATAAGAAAAATCGATCTCTCTATATTGGGCAGTGAAGATTAATCTAACTTCATAAAATGAACGTATTATCTGTTCTTTAGAAATTTGGAAGAAAAAAGCTATAACAGTATATTTTGCTTGGTGACTTTTAAAAGACTTTCACTGCAGTGTAATACACATACAATCAAGTGCATAACTTTTTAGTTTTTACTGGAATGTGGCCACACTTATTTGGTTGTTTATGTCCATGGCTGCTTTTGTGCTTCTGAAACAGGGAAAGTCAGTATTTGTCTTGCTGGAACCAATAAGTAGAGACAAGGAGTGAATCTTCGTGGCCACATTATTCAGATGCCAGTGATCTGAGAAGATGGTGGGTTATGTGCCCTCAAAAACCATCTTAACATTACATCTCAAGCTGACCATCTTTATAAAAAGAAGAAAAGGGTAGTTAAGAGCTTTGGAATTTAGAAAAAAGTAAGAAAGGGGTTTGAAATTCAGGGGAAAAGTTTCATCAGATAAAAGCTGCATACCAGCAATTTTCCTAGCATCCCTTCAGCTGCTGACCACTTTATCTGCATCCTGGCCTCCGGACACTCTCTCCCTGGAGCACCTGGCTCAGATACCATCTCCATGGCCTGCATTCCTCCTGGAGCACAATGGCTGAATTGAGTGCAGGCCTCCTGGAGTCAGGGTGGGTCTGGTCCGGGAACAACGTCCTTCTAGTGCATTAATCACTAAACTTACCAAGTATAACTAAAGCTTAACATTTTTAACTCTTCGAGTCCACCATCACTTCAAGGCCAGAAATGAGAAGTTGTGGAAGAGACCTCATGCTCTACAGAGCTAAAAATGGTTACTAAATGGCCCTTTATATTTTGCCAACATGTGCTTAAGAACATTTTAACTTCCTCAGGTTGACCCAGACCCCTAGAATGGGTCCTTAAAAGGCTTTGAATGTGTTTATGAACTAGATGCAAATTGGCTGTTTTTAAAAAAATTTTAACTGTCTTGCCAAAGTAAATTTCTTGTTATAAAATAAATTTTCTAAAAAGAAAATATAAGCCCTGGCTGGTATAGCTCAGTGGATTGAGCGTGGGCCTGCGAACCAGAGTATCGTGGTTCAATTCCCAGTCAGGGCACATGCCTGGGTTGCAGGCCAGTTCCCAGCAGGGGACACATGAGAGGCAACCATACATTGATATTTCTCTCCCTCTCTCCTTTCCTTCCCCTCTAAACATAAATAAATAAAATCTTTAAAAAAAGAAAATATAAAGATAATGTATTTTTATAATTTCAATATTCACTTGTTTTTATTTTAAAAATAAAAAAATGAATTTCTAAGCTTAAGGTTTCTTATATGAATTTTAAAATGATTTCCCAACACCCCCTGCACGAATCAGGCTGGGTATGCATTCTTTTTGATTGTTAGACCATCCACGCTCACCTTTGTCTGTGGAAGCAACAACTTTAATTTTTTCTGTTACAAATGGAAATCGAAGCTTAGTGCTCTGGTACTGGTGATACTGGCTCCTCGCCCTGCTAATTAGGGGAAAGTAGCACAGGGGTGGGTGGGTAACCATGAGTTTCAAGTTATATCCTAATCTAAAATTTAAAAAAATGTGTGCCATCATTAAACCAGTGAGAAAAGAAACTGTGAAGATGTTACAGGAAAGTTTAATCAGGCACTTAACATGTTTAAGCCTCAATCTGATGTGGTACTCAAGAGTTGGAAAACTTTAGTTTAAGGTAATTGTTAATAAGCCTAGTAGTTAATGCATGTAGAAAGCTACTGTTTCAGGAACTGAAGGTACAGCCCCCACCCAACTCCAGGAGACCACAGGTGATTGACCTTTGTGTTCCAGAAGAGACTTTAAGTAATCAAGGTGGTATCTGAGACAACCTGTTCCTGGAAAGGACAGTCCACCCCCCAGGACACGAGACACAGATAAAGAAAATTACTGATAAGTGGGTGAAAAATGTTAGGGACTTGGCTGGACTGCAGCGTTTATCTGATTAACCTCTTTCCTGGATTCCAAATCCCTTACCTATACTTTTTCCTCCTCATAAGAAGGCTGACTTGAAAGGAAAGGTAAGAAGGCTTCTTAGGGTGCAAACCCACCGTCTTCTCAGATCCCCAGCCATCTGAGTAAAGCGCCCATTAACCAATTCAAACCCTGTCTCTGCTGATTGGATTTGGTGGGGACAGGCAGTATCAATGCCTTTTCCAGTTTCAAATCAACCTTCTAGTTGCATGTGCTCGTGCACATGAAGAAGGAAGAGAACATATAAATTCAAATGGACTCCAAGACAGGGAGAAATAAGCGGCAGTAAGCAAAAGCAGCGAAAGGAACTAAGAAAGAACAGAAGTGGGCAGAGGCGAGACATCTGAGTGGAAGAAGTGAAAAAACTGGCAGAGATTAGAAAAAAGAGGCTAAATTTGAAAAATGAATAGGACTTTATAATAAATGTGGACTTTAGGAGAAATTATTGGTCATTCAAAGACAGTAGTAGCAGATAATCAAAACTTTGAAAAGAAAAAAAACAAGTACTCTGAGGTATTATATTACATTGGGGAGCAGAAACTGCTAAAATATGTGCTCAATTCTTCAGAAAAACAGGTTCTACAGGAAGAAATTGGACATCAAGAGTAAGCTTCTATGATGGGTCAGACATCTTACGAACACTCTCCCCTTCATTCTGGATGGCAGGAGCAGAGCACTGATCACCGGTCAGTGAGAAGTCGTCTTCATTACTAGAATCGTTTTTACCTTTGAGAAAACCGAGGCTCAGGACACTGACCATTTCACCTACTGTCACACAAAGTAAAGTAAAGATCCAAAGCTCAAATAAGATGTCTGTCTGTCAAACATGTGTACAAACAAACAAACAAACAAACACAACCCCAGCCCAAAAGCCTGGATCACATTGCTGTTCAGGACAAATGAGCTCAGAAGACAGCCAGCCAAGGTGGAAGGCAGCGACTGTTTGAGGGACGTGGCTGGGGGACCAGACCACCTCTGCTGCTCGTTTAAACCACACACGGGAGGGTGTGAGAACCAGGTCACGGGAGGTGGAAGTGAAAGTAGCAAAGAAAATCTGAGGTAGTGGGTAGAGGCCACTTCCTTAAAAATGTGGGAGCAAAAAAGCATAGTAAGTTATCAATAGCTACTTAGTACTGAATTTTCTTAATGCACTTTTTGAAATAATATCTAGAAAGGTCAGGTAACAGTCCCAGCAAACAGTTTACTCTCTAAAATGCTAGATTTAAAACTTCGAATTTCTCAATTGTTGTTTTTTCAGTCACTGCCCTCTACTGAATTATTCTCAAGAGCTTTTTAAAAACTTTAAAAAATAATTTTATTTATTTATTTTTTAGATTTTATTTATCTTTAGAAGGGAAGGGAAAGAGAGAGGGAGAGAAATATCAATGTATGGTTGCTTCTCATGTGTCCCCTGCTGGGAACTGGCCTGTAACCCAAGCATGTGCCCTGACTGGGAATCAAACCACGATCCTTTGGTTCGCAGGCCCGCGCTCAATCCACTGAGCTATACCAGCCTGGCCTCAAGAGCTTTTTTAAAAAAAAAAATCAATAAACTGACGTAGTGTTTAATTTCCCAGCGCATAATCTACTGGACTGTATTGTAAGGGCCTCCTAGAATGCTTTCTTTAAAGTTCTTCTATTAACCTTGACAACAGACAACAAACAGCACTGATATTTTCATTCAAGATGCTAATATATTTCTGAGAGAGAATCTTTACATTTCCTTTGATGTCTGATAACAAAGACGGGTCATACAGAAATTTTTTAGAGTGAAGATCAAAAGGTAAGCATCATTTAATTTATTTGGGGGGAAATTTTTCCTGTTGATTTTGGGAGAGGGCTTCCTGCTAACATCTCCAGGGTTAGCTGAATTTTCCGTAATTTCCTCTTAGTTCTGACTGTGCTGCTGAAGCTGCTGCTAATGAATATTTTATAAAGCAGGAGGACGATGTTAGGTCTCAACCTGGGTGACTGCCAAGTCAAAATCTCTCACCTTGATGCTGTAGCTCAGCTCCACTTCCACTATTTCAGCTGCCTCAGAATATCTCTGTCTGAATGTCCCATTATCAACTTAAATTCAGCAAGTACAACAAAGTCAGACTTCGTATCCCAGTCCTCAAATTCTTCCTGTGACTTCCCTGTTTTTGCTGACAGGACCATTGAGGGTTCTAGTTGCCCAGACTCAAACTCTCAACTGCAATTATACGAGCTGCTTTCGATGGAGGGCTTCCTATCAGGCACTGAACGGTTAAGAGCTCAGCGAACATGTATTTTCACTTGTTTTTAGCAAGCAGAGGCAGTGATGCCCCTCTTGCCATCCCTTTGACCAAGCGCTCTGTCTCATGGGGCTGGCCCAGACAACAGCCGCCCCACCATCCTGAGCCTGACTCCAAAACCCTGTGAGGCGGGTACCAGCATGATCATTACTTTAAGGTAGAGAAGCTGTGGCTCAGTGAGGTTAATAATTTATTTAAGTTCCCTTAACTAGTGGCTGGGATAGCAGGACTCAGAGCTGAGATGGCAAGCATCCAGGGCTCAAAACTTCCAGCAACTTTGTCCTGTTCCCTTAAAGTCACCTGACTTCTCCTTCCCCTGTGACTGATCACGAAGACTTGGTCCTTACAACGTCCCATACAGGAACTGTCTTCTGCTTTGTGTTTCCACGACACCTCTTAGTTCAGCCTCTCATTATCTCTCACTTCTCCTGGGCGGTCTTTCGGTTCTCTTCTGACAGTTGATTCTAAGGACTCACTTCACGTATACAATTAGCTGAATGGAAATGAATGGCAAGCCTTCCATGACTACCCATCACATTTTCTAACCCAGACACTCAGGCTGTCCTCCATGGACCCTGCAGTCTCACCGCTTATGTTTGTGAACACTGCTTCTCACCCAGTCCGCACTTCCTCCTGTGCTCCGACCTCCTCTGTCTCTTGAAATTCTACTTATCACCTTCGTAGTCTAGACAAGTACTATCTCCTTCATGAATCTTCCCCGGACTCCTTTATCTAGATAAAGATATTCTGGAATTTTTAAATAAAAACATATTGGAGCCCATGCTGTGGTCATGTGTGTACTTGTCATCCCTCGAATACCCTGGTTCCTCCAGAGTTAAACTCTGTGTCCCTAGTATCTTTGGAGTTTGTAGTTAGATGGTATAGCTCAGTGGTTGCACATGCTTCTTGCTTGGAAAGTTAAGATGTGTTCGATTTTACTGTGAGGTGCTGTCAGGATGTGTGGTCCATACATTCACAATGTTTTCAGTCTAGTAAGGGGAAAAAACTATTATTTAAAAATTAGCTAGAGAAGAATCAGGAGGAGCTCAACTGGGAAAGTGATGAAAGAAGAGAGAACGAGAGGAAGGAATGGCCGGAGGAGGATTTTGAGAAAAGGTGAGACCTGGGTTTAATGCCGAACGTGCAGAAAGTTGCTGTAAGTGGAAGGGAAAAAAAGGCGGGAGTGAAGGCAGAGATGGGTGTGGCTGGTCTGGGAAGAACACCTGTTGAGAGAGAACAGTACCAGGGAAATTCAAGAAGTTTCAAAGGAAAACTATTCCCTCAAATTTAGAGTGTCATTTCATTTTTTAAAAGCTTAATTTAAAAAATTGATATAGAATTAACATTATGTAATTTTAAGGGGTCTTGTGCTGATTTGATACATTTTTATATTGCAATTTGCTTACCACTATGGCGTCAGCTAACGCATCCATCAGATTTCCTACCAGGAGGTTTTTTGTGATAACTAGTGTTCTTCCAAGTTAGCTACCATTAGTGAGTTTTGACTGTATGTTATTGTTCATTACCAACTATCTGAATTACATATGGTACATGGCGGTGCGCTGGGAAATGGCTTCCTTTTTGCTTTTTAATAGCCATCTTATTTTAAGGTTTGATTCCTAACACAGCCTGGGACAGATGGGAAGAAAGTATCATGGATAAGAGTTTAGAGCTCTAAAAAAACCCCATTTTTATAAAGAGGTTTCTACACACTAAAGAATGTTCTTCATTCTTATTTAGTCTTGCAACGTTGTTCTATGATTTCCCATTATTACTCCAAGAGAGGAGGTGTTTGCAATTGTGCGATGAAGCTATGAAGCTCATTTACTTACTGTGTTTATGACACAAGCAGGTTCCAGACTGGTCTGGGGAGGCTGACAGCTACTGGTTTTGATAAATTATTACACAGACGTAGTTCCACTAAGGCAGTAACAGAAAAAAAATAACAAAAATTGACTAATTCATTGTGAAAAACTCCCTTAAAAGCCAGAGCAAGCAGAAGGACAGGGATTTAGAAAGTATATGTGGTTTTACTACACGCCATTTTGGGGAAAAATAAGACATCAATATATTTTAAAACACTAAAGCACTGCCTATTTTCCCACTTGTTAAATTTGTTTTGATATGACTTACACATCATCCTTTTCTTAGAACTATCGCGTTGCTAATTTTCTCCATATGTGTACAATTTGCCTTTGACCTTGAACAATGTCCTCTAGGCAGTCCACTTACCGTCCAGAAACAATGCCACAGAATCGTTTTACCTGCACACAAATGGCTGAACGCCCCATAAAAGTAAATGATCCATGGCACAAGCTGCACTAACCAGCAGAATAATGAGCTGCCTCAGCCCTGTAAATTTTAGTGCTGTCCATTCAAAACCACACCAGGTCACTCAGTACTGGACTCGTAAGAACAAAATAGTAAACATGCGTTTTATTTGTTAAGCAGCCAGCTATGTGCTTTGTGTAAAAGTTGGTTAGCCCAGGAAAACTGGTTCGAAGGCACATCAGGCAGTGTATATTCAAACCCAGTGTCTCATTTGAATACATGATTTTATGTGTTACAAATACACTTCCTATGAAGCATCATGTATATTTAATACCACGGCGATTACTTCAGTGCCCTAAAAAGGCTTTGTTCATTTTATAGTTCCCATTATTGAAGAAGAGCCGGCATTCAGTTCTCCCACACTTTTGTAAAGTGCAGGTAATCCACAAGAGCTTCTACTTTTAGCTAGCAGCCCCATGGGACAATGATAATTGTTATGAAATCATTAATTCTACCTCAGCAGTTTCAACTGTCAGGTACATGTAACCGTAATTGCAGCTAATGAATGCTGCTCAATTTATTAACTAGAAAATGAAAGCCAGTATTCTTTTATATGCAGCACTGAGACATATGAACATTTACATTTGTGTATGCCATGTTGAATATCCTACTGCCATTTATTGGTCAGAGTATATAGCCATGTTTAAAAAAAACTTCTCATTAAAAAACAATGTGGGAAATTCTAACTTTTTAATTGAAGAGTAATCAAAATAATTAGGACCAAAAGTAATATTTAATAAGAATCTATGTCTATGGAAAAAGATCCAAAAGAACAAAAACTTAGTTCCTTCTTGAGGTAAACAAAATTCTTCCTTGTGCCACCCTCCCCTCCCCCAAACTTTACAAAAGTACAAAGAAAATCCAAAATCTTCCCATTGTTTGAAGTATCAGCGTTTCTTTCTAAAACTTTTAGTCAGTAAAACTTGTGTGCACTTAGGTATAGCCTATTTCTTGATTTAAAACAGTAATACTAGATTTCTTATTTTCAGTTACTCAAAGTAAACTGCATAGACATTTGCAAGAGCAAAGAGTGAAGAATTTCTAAAAACATAAGATGCGAAGTTATCACTTTCCGGGGTCCAGAGGCACCGGCTCCCAACGAGGATGCTCTGGCCGCTCAGTTGCCCGATGTAAACAATCACTATCAGCTTATACCGTGGGATCAGCAAGCCCTTCACCTGCGCTTTAATGACCTAGAATTTAAAAGGAAAAAAAGGCTCTCATTTACTATACCTACACTGAAACTTAAGAATATCAATCTTTGTCACAAATATAGTGTATCTGATTCAGGAAAATGGTATAATCCACTGCAGGTACTTTCAATAACTGTTATAGAGCCACAACTGTGATTTGCTTCAAGGACTGTCCTCACAAGATAGGACATTTAGGGGCAAAGTAATAGCACCAGCAATAAATCTACATTTTCTAAGGCACTTGAAAAAAACTATCATCCAGAAAGCAGAATTGAATAGGTTTATCACATTTTTTGAAAATCTTGTTAAGATGGTTTCCCTTCAAGAGATGTTGGCATTAGTGTTATGCCATCCGGTTCACGTCTCATTAAGAGCCCATATATCTGGAGTCCCCTGCAATATGATTAATCATACATGTTTATTAAAGACTTTGTTATAAAAAAGCAAGCAGAGAAGACTTGAGGGAGTGCCAGCATCTTAGTTGATAAAAATGGAAATGCATTTATATGTCTGTGGTTGGTGGCCATTGAAGCTGCCTTGGTGGAGAGACATGATCATTAAAATATTTTAGTTTTTATAATGATTTTTTAAAATAAATGGGCAGTTTTATACATTTTTAACACAAAAAAACATGTAAATGATGTATATAATGATTGTTTTAGACAAAGGCTTTTTACACGCACATAGAATATGACCTAATAAATATTTTAATAAAATGAAATATAAATAAGCAAATTTTTTCCTGCTACTGCAAATTAATTGCCTCCTTCAAAAAGTAGGGGGTTGTGCTTTTCAGCAAATACTCTAGTTACAGTTAACACTTTAGGCAAAATCATACATTACCTCAGAAATCGTTTTAGTCATCTGTCTGCAGAGCTCTGGTTCATATTGTTCTTCTTGCAGAGAGTTAGTTAACACATCCTTCAGAATATGATTGACAATAGCCACAGGAAAATGTTTGCTAGGGCCTGAAAATACAGACAGAATTCCTTTCTAAGAAGTTGTTTCATATTATCCCCACCCACCTCATTGGCTAATCAAGAGTACTGAAACACGAAGAGACAGTCAATCTTCCATGTGGCCTTCATTTAAGGAAAGAAGTAGCTGTAGTTATGTTTCCAGTCAGTTCTCTGGCAGAAGACAAGACAATGAACTCATCCATTTACCAGACTACCTAAAGAGTGTGCTCAGCCATTGAGGGCTCACACGGGCAAGTATCTCCCTTCCCAGTTTCCACTGTTAACGACTGACTTCCAAGTCTCAACACCTGTCTCCCCCTTCAGTCTATCTACTGCATTGCAACTAGATGGATTGCTCTGAACCCCCCAGCTCCTACTACGATACTCCCCTTAGCAAGGCCTAACGTTCAGCAAACACCCAACCCATAGCCTCTTCTCCCACCATCACGGTTCTCCCCACGGAGCCTGCCTCGTCTTGTGGACTTCAGCTCTCTTCTAAAGGATGCTTGTACATTGGCGCTTGCTCTTCTTTTTAAATAGAACACCCTTCCCATCTTGTTCATCTGAGAAATAGCCATTGTTTCGAGGCCAGCTCAAAAGCCTTCTCCAGGTAGCCTTCCTTCCTCTTCAGCTGAAAATCACTCCTCTCTTCTCTGTACTCCCAATGCAGCAAGCCCCCAGTGTTATCCTGGCTCCTGATCTGCCTAACAGCTAAGGCAATACCTCCCTGCCTTCCCAGTGGAATGATACGCTAGGTCAGATTTTATCCTCTTCAGAGTCTAATACAATGTGAAAGACACAAGAAGCATTTAGTATATGATTTCTGAAATAAAATAGAATCAAACACTTATAGATAACAATCATGATACAGATCATGGCCACTTTTATTGAGCATTTTCTACATGTTAAGCATTGCAAGAATTTCATATTCATTACCTTATATAATCTTCCAGTAAATCTCTGGGGGGAATCTGTTATCTTCATTTCCCAGGTGGGAAAACAGGTGGAAATGCATTGTGTAACTTGCCCAGAATCAAGCAGTTAGCAGAGCTGGGATGTACTCTCAGATTATTCTGACTCAACATTCTTAACCACATTTCATCCACATACAGAAGAGAAGCTTCAGGTGGATCTTCTTTATCCGGCAATCTTACCCGTACCCCCTGGGAATATTAACCCAATAGTCTCCCATGTAACCACACGGTACAACACATGTGTCCAGGCAGGCCCTGGAGCACAGAGACTCAACCACTATTTGCTGAATTGATACAGATAGAGGAATGAGATCAAGAATTATATTTAAGTAGTAGTCATCAGAATCTGTTAAGTGTTGATTTTTAACTACTGTATCAGTCAGGGCCTAAGGGAACACAGGACACACTCAAGGCAATTCCAAGAGGATCTGTAATAAAGAGACCACTGAGAGAAGCCGGAGCAGGATACAGGAAGTCACAAAGGAAACGACCTCTTGGCTGGCGAGAGTGAGGGTGTTGCCCTCACCCTACCCCAGGCTCCAGGGATCTGATGGAGGAACTCTTACGAGGTCCTACAAGAGGCATGTGAAGTAGACTCCCTTCGGAGCAGTTTGTGTCCTTCTATGGATGGATGAAAACAGCCTGACATGAACCCACAGCCAGGGTGGGGACTAAATACCTAGCTCACACTCCCTCCACGCTGTGACTCCCTACTGAAGTTTCCCATTGGCTGAACTTAACCAGACAGTTACAGCCCATGGTTATAGTTGCGTCGAGTCAGCCTCCTGAGGCTCAGTAAGTAGTATTTTAATTTTGATGATTATATAGAAATTGTTCAGTTAAATTTATATTAGTGTAGGGAACGAATCTGGACATGTAAAACAGAGTCATCCGATACAATGAGTGAGATGACCGATCCCAATATTTAGTGGGCAGGAGTCTCTGCTCTACAGGACAGACGTAAGCAGTTACCTGCCTGTGGGCGGATGGACCCCATTACTCCTGCCTCATGGGGTCAAAGGCAGAGCACCAGTCCCTGGCAGCCCTGCGGTGGCTTTCTGTGGATCTTTCAGATTTCTGCTCAGAGATTCTAGTGAAATGAGGCTAATTTTGGGGGTGATTCTCCCCCTTCCTATTTAAGAAATTCTAAAATATTGCAAGTTTGGACTAAACTTCTCTTTTTCACTCCCTCCTAACAAGTACTCATGTCCCACGTACATTCTGTGACCTTCATCCCTCACATGAAACTTGATCTAGTCGTGCGTTAGGGTGACCACGGGCATCGCTCCCTTACCAAAGTGGTGCATTCCTTCCGCGCAGGTGTTTGTCGGCCTCGAACACCTGCCTGTCCTCTGGGAGCAGCACCTCCCTTTCCAGGAGCAAGTTTGACGGACCCAGCAGCGGCCCTTGCCCCAGGCCAGGCCAATTAGTCCTTTCCTGGAATTTTTATTTCACACTGGAACTAAGGAGAAAGAAAATGTCAGGCTCTTTGTGTGGCAAAGTTATGATGTGGCCGTGAGCAACGCTGGAGGCCGAGTTCCTCAGGGCGGGAGGAGCGTGCAGTGCGGTGCCGGGAAGGGAGAATCCTGGTGGCTCTCCGGTCCCAGTTTCTAGAAGCTCCTGTTGCTCAGCTGCACCAATGTCCTTCTGGCGCTTCACTTAGTTTTTTTAAAATCTCATTAAGCAGGTTCTATTCTGAAGATATTTTGAAGTACAGGAATGAACTTTTCTTGCTTCTATGTGACTCTCCCCTGTGCAGCCAGAATCAGCACTGCCTTCCTTGCTCGGGCAGGGGTGCTGAGGAGCGAAGCCAGGGAAAGAATCAGTGTTCAGCCTTTGACTTCTCAAATACGCCCCTGAGGCTACTTTCAGAGTCGACTGATGTGAATGCCAAAGCTTTCTTTTCTTTTCTTTTTTCTGAACATTGTTTTTTCTTTAGGAGAAAAAAATTGTTTTGGAAGTCAAAAATTAAGGACCTGAAGATCAGATGAATAAGAAAGAAAGAAGGCGAGAAAGAAAGAAGGAAAGAAAGAAAGAAAGGAAGAAAGAAGAAAGAAAGAAAGAAAGAAAGAAAGAAAGAAAGAAAGAAAGAAAAGAAAGAAAGAAAGAAAGAAAAGCTTGTCAATAAAAATAGATTTAATAGAGAAGAGCTAAAAATTTGGTTAATATATCTGTGCTTCAGCTTCCTCAAATTGAGGTAATAAGAATTTCCACATTATTTTTTGTTAGGGGTAAATGAGGTAAACTATTTAAAGTGCTTACAAGCACTTACACAAAACCACTCATTAGATACATGACGTTTGTACAGAAAAAGTCCAGCCATTGTTAATATAATGAGAATGGTTTGCACAACACCAGTGTAACCTGGCAGCCAAGGAGAGGGGACTGGAATGCACAGGCATGAACAATGACGCCTTCACTGTACTAGTCAGTGGGGGAGGTAGATGCCACTAAGTGAACAGGTGTATTGTGTGGCCATCATACTAAAATGACTGAGCAAGTAGAACAATGAATCTCCATCAAATTTTGCATTAAGCTTGAACATTCCTCCACGGAAACTATTTGGATGATTCAGAAGGCTGCAGCTATAGGCAACTGGTGATTAGCTGCTTCATCACCATAATGAACCTGTTCCTGTAGAGTTTTTTTGGCAAAACAGCAAATCACTCAGGTGACTCACCCCACTTACGGCCCAGATTTGACACCCTGGAACATCTGGCTTTTCCCAAAACTAAAACCATCTTTGAAAGGCTTCCCTGAGTCTCGTAGATTTCAGAGCATCTGTGAGACTCAGGAAAATACAACTGGGCAGCTGATGGCGACCGTAACTGTGTGAGGTCCCAAGATGCCTACTTTGAAGGGGACTGAGGCGTCACTGTCCTATGTCCAGGGTTCCTTATATCTTGTATCTTTTCCCATAAATGTCTCTATTTTTCATAGTGCATGGCTGGATGCTTTCTGGACAAGCCTCATACATTATTGTTGTTCTTGTCACCTCATTCTGAGGGAGGATGGGGGAGCGCTTGTGCTTTGAGAAAGCAGCAATATCGGCGAGGCTGTGAGTAGGGAGGAAGGGAGGCCTCTGCACAGTGGGGCAGAGTCAGTGCTGAGAGACTCCGAGGCTCCGTCCAAGGCAGTATCTCGTGACAGGGCCCGACTGTCTCGTGGAAGCTGAATTCAAACGCTGAATTCAAGAGCTGAATTCTCTCCCTTCCTCTTCATCCTGAAGTTCTATTTTTCACTGTGTTGGCTTCGTTTTCAGGCAGGCACCTTGTCTCCGCGTGGCCATGCGCGTGGCCACCGGTAACTCACACCTGACTCGGTGCTCACAGTCAGTGTTTTTCAAGAATCAAGCACCCTCTTTAGTCTTTGCTCCAAAACAAGTCTTCTGGAGAATAGAAAATTGTATTGGATGTCACTGAGGGCTTTTCTTCCTAGTGATTCAAGGTAAAGTCTCAGAGTCAGTCATTTTGAAAAGCAGTAACATAATGAATAGAGAAGCAATTTAAATACATTACAGCATTTAATTCTCAGAGTATCCCTATGATATGTGGATTATTCCTGTTTACAGATGAAGAAACTGAGATTCAAGGATACCGAATGCCTTGCTTGAACATCATTTATTTAGTTTTAGCAGAACTAGTATTCAAATTCAAATACATTGGATCCTATAGCCTGTATTTTTCTACATGTATGTTTCAGTAACTAATGAGCAAATGTAAATGGTCATTATAATATTATAAGAAATATACTTTCATTTTTTCCATTCCCCATTTTCCTTCATTAATTTACATTCATGTTTTCTTATACATACAATGTTTCTTGTATCTTGTATCTTTTTCAATAAATGTCTCTATTTTTCATAGTGCATGGCTGAATACATTTACATTCATTCTTGGTGGCTATAATTACTCAGATAAAAGGAGGACAAATATGCTGAACATTTAAGATATGTTTAGATGATACAAATATTATTGGATAGAATGCAAAAAATTACACACCATAATGCTGGTGATTGATGATTGCCCCTCCCGTCCCACACTATTCTGGTCAGTAGGGCATTTTGTGTATATAAAACATCTTTACCAAAGGCCCATAGAGTAGCTTTCAGATACAAAACAAACCCAAAGTAGAAGCTGAAATATGTTTTTGGTTTTAATGAGATGTTAGTTGAATATATTTTAATAACATAGCTTAAAAATGTATTTCAAGCAAAAACTTTAATCTTAAGAGAATAATTCACATGACCTTTTACAAAAAATTAAAATACTATGTATAATTTTATTATATATATGTATATATATGTGTATATATACATACATATATATATACACACACACACGCACACACTCACACACACACTAAGGTATTCGGAAAATTACTTTTCTAACCTGTTTCAACACCCATTACTGCTAGAACTGATGAGACAATTTAGATTGTTTATCTGAGGAAATAAGTTATGAAAATATATCTTAGAAAAAAGAAACACTTGACTTTCTATTTCAGCTCCTTTATCTTATTGAAATCGGATCCCAGCCCGTTCATTATGCAGAGCCTGGAATCATAGGCACTGAATGGCTAAGATCTTTCCGTTATAAGTGGCGACAACCTCACCCAAACTCAGCTTGCCTCACTAAGACGGCGGAGAGTACTTGGGATCCAGGACTCAAACGATGACACCAGGGTTTAGTTCTTTCTCCATCTCAGGCTTCACGTGAGGGCAAGAGAGCAACAGCTGCCAGAACGCCTACGTTCTTTCAGGTTTCAGGGCCTGATCTCCGTCTTCACCAGCTGAAACAATGTTTCCTGAACTGAATACGGAGGCTTTGATGGACTTGGCCAGTCGAAGGGTTCTATGCCACCCCAGAATCAGTCACTGTTATGTCTCTGAGGCCAGTGTCAGCTTCAGCAGAACGTCATGGACCCAACGTGGTCACGATGGGTTCCCCTCCAAAACTGGGTAAGGTCACCAGAAGTAGCATAAAAGCATACTGGATGGCAGCAACATTAGCTGTCTAACCGTAGCACTGTGAAAATACCAGTAGACTGACTAATTACGGAGCCTCGCAATCCATGTAGTCTTTGGGGGTTACTGTAGCAAACTCACTACAAGGCCTAACAGGACGCGCTGATGGTCTGTAATTTTCTTGAGGTTACCTGTCACAGGTGGAACCACTCTGGCCCACGGAGTCTTCCTCTGGTCATTGGCAAAGCCTCTGTGGAATTTCTATATAGCAGTAATTACATATCTATTCAGATAATAGTGGGCAGGTACACACTTAGAGAAAACAAGTAGGTCTATGAGGAAACATCCATGGGAAAAGATAGTCACTGCGAACCCCCCGGGGAGCACAGGGGCAGGTGCAGCAATCTTTGTTTTGAAAGATCTAAAGCCTCGGCTGGAGGGATAAACACCTGTCAACAGGGGACTAGAAATCACCCGCCTCTGCCTGCGAGGCTTTCTCCCCCCCCCACCCGGCCACAGCACTGGTTGGTTTGGTTGGATAAAACTTGCATGCATACCTCTTTTATTTCAAATTGTAAATATATGCTTCATTTCAAGTATATATAAAACAGCTCCCCAAGGTGACCCCCAAATACTCAGTGAACTCCTTAGTTCCGTGACAAGAGTGCGTGTCAGTGCCTCCGGGGAGGGGCCTGGTGTTGAGGAAACAAGGACAGAGAAAAGTAGGCGATGGGAGTTGGCCCCATTTTGCAGAGGAAAAAAATTAAAGCAGCGTCAGGAGTCAAGTGTCTAAAGACCCACCCCCAGGTCCAGTAGAGGGCCAGGCAAAGGGGAGTCCCCCCTGGGTAAATAGGGGGCCCTCTGACCCCCTTGCCTGGCCATCGGACTCCTTTTAGGTGCAGGAACTGTTCAGAGTCAGGGAAGGTAGAATGCCTGACCATGGGAGAATGCAGGACACTTCGCCGGGTGTTGCAACACGGGTCCTGTGCTGAACTCAGCTTTGGCTAAGGAACAAAGACAAGTGTTTACGTGATATGGTTCTCAGTCCCCAAGCACGGACTCCTTTGCTGTTGGCCACAAATCTTCCCCAGATCAGCAAGCACCGAGCCCCGACTGCAGGCCCAGCTCTGCCCCCGACAAGCTGGCACGCAGCTCCCTCATCTGGAAAAGGGAAGGGTGGGTGATGTGAGTTCTTCCTGACAGGGACCTTCTGAGGATAAGGCGTGCTAGGTGGGAAGGACTAATGTAGATGTAGGTGTTACTTCTCCCTGAGCTGCGGCTTTCAGTGTCTTGCACCCTGGCTTTCCAAGACGCAGCACGGGCATCAGGCCCACACTGACCCTCCCTTCCCTGGTCACGGGGGCCCTGCCAGCTGCACTTCACCTTCTGGTGACCTCAAAGCATTTTCACGGTTGCCTCCAGGAGAGCAGGTCAGTAGTTCTGCATGAGCACAAGCAGCCCAGGAGATGGGGTGAAGGGATCCAGACTTGACCTGTCTCCACATGTGACCCTTTCAACCCCCCATATTTCTTTAAGATGCCCCCCTCCATTTTTCCCTATTGGCTCAGTCCAGCCTCTTGGGGGTGGGGGAAGCTGATTAGGACTCATGTAGCATTAATCAACTGTGAATTGTTGGGGTTGGGGGCCTCCTAGCCTCAGCCCCCAAGGGTGAGGGGGTATCTCGAGATTCTTCCTTGAGAAAAGCTCGTCCCCAGGTCTTGCCAAGGTGCTCTCTGTCCAGCTATCTCCATGGAGACAGACTGCTCCCTGGGGAGAGACCTGGACCTCCCGCCCATGGAGACCTGCAGCCTCAGTGCCGCAGAGTTCAAGACGTAAAGAACCCTCTGAAAGCAATAAAGTTTGGGGCGATGATATGTAAAAAAATGGAAGGCATCAAAGCAGCATCAAATCACTCAGTTCATTAAGATCCCTAGCAATGTACTAGCATTGAAGATAGTGCCAGATTAGCAGATATTAGCTTAAGTAAATGTCATTCAGGAAATTAGAAGTTTATGATAAAAGCAAATGATAAAATAACACACCGAGATGATAGGTGTTTTCCACCTGAACTGTAAGGCGAGAGGCAGCATCACACTGGCTAGGTTCGTCCATGTAAGACACAGTACTCAGAGAGCTAAAAGCAAGGAAGAAAACAAATTGCAATAGTTATTACAACAACAATAATAAAACACAACGTTGCTTTCAGCAAAAATGTTACCAAGGTAAAATTTTCTCTAAAAAATTTCAAGCCAGTCCCATCTAGACATCCTGGTGATCTGTATAAACCATTTGAGAAACACTGAAGTGTGAGGAGGTCTCAGTATAGTGTTCGAAGCCCAGTGCAGTGCTTGGGGCGTTCGATTGTTAAGAAAGTGTGCCGGGTTGGCCTGTGGGCAATGCAACAAAATCCGCATTTCAAAAGCCATTGAGAACTGCCTCTCTAGCAGGGACAAAAAGGTTCTCCTCAAAGTGGACGGAGCTCACAGAAGAGAAATGGGGAGTGCATGTGGAAGAAAGCTTAACGTGTTGGGAAACCACTCTGTATACAAAAGGGGGTTGTAAAGAGTGCTCTATTCTATGTCCCTCACAAATCCCTTTAGCAGAAAAAAGAAAAACAAGACACTCGTCTGCGTGGGGAGAGAAACCACAATTCACCCAAACTATCGTAAATCAATAAGCATCAATCACCCTTTTCAACGTTAAGAAAGGGTTTAGGCTTGGTTACCAAGGCAATATAAGCTTATCCAGGTGCTGCACAGGAGACCCAATTCAAGAGGAGCCCCTATGTCCCCCAGGCGCTACTTAATTCGACTTAATTCAGAGGCGACCCAGCTGCCACCAGTGGCAGTCCCGGAATGCTCTGCCCCCAGCCCTCTCCACCTGTGGAAATGGGGGTTGAGCCAGATGTCATTTCAAAGGAGGAGATATGATAGTTTGTGTGTGTTTTTGGAGTGACCACTTTTATAAGCAGACTGTGTTTTTGCTTTAGTTAAATGAGAAAGAGATATTTGTTCTTAATCTTCTGGGATTTTATCTTCTTCTTCGAGGAGTTTAACACACTTCGTTCTCAACTGTTTGGAATCAGTGAGCTTCTTGCAAAAATATGTTTTAAGACAATCACGGGTAACATATATTTTAAAAATCCTTTAATACAATAGAGTTTACACAATAAATTAAGGTTTACCCACCCAGCCCAAGAAGGTGGTGCAAGAAATTACGGCTGCCTTTTCACGATGGATTTCTGGATTAGTGATTGAGTCTTTATTCTTGTAGCACCTGCTGTCCTCAATTTTTTGCTGCCCTTTGAAGTAGCAACCAGCCCGTTTGGTTACACTGGCTGCAGGTGTTGTGGGCGGTGCCAGAGACGAAGGCTTCTGCTGAGAACACCCAGCATCGCATACGACCCTTGATTCTAAGATAAGCCAGCCTGTCCCAATATTATAAATGCTACCTTTAACTTTGCAAAACATTTCCTATGATGATCTTATCTTACCTGCACAATACTCTTAGAAGTAAAAGGTCACTATTCTACCCATTTCAGAGATGCTGGGAACCAATGCAAAGGCTTACTTTCATACATGTAGGAAAGGCGAACTTATTTCAAATATCCCATTTACCTCTCAGCGACAGAGTTGTATCTGACAGAATAGAAATAGGAGTAATGGCTACCTGAAAAATGAGTTATTGCAATGAAGACTTGCACACACATTAAGAAGGTATTAATTAAAAAATACGCTATTTCTTTCTTACTGAATACCATACTAAAAACTCACAGAAAAAGAAGTGGAGTTGGTACAAGCCAGCAGGATTAGAAGACAAAGATTAAAAAGCAAATAAAGATTTTTACAAACAGTCCTCACGATTGCTTTGGTCTTACCATGTTACTTAATTGATATTCACAGGTTTATAATATTTTCAGTATGAAATTGGTGTCAAAGGACAGCTTAAATCCCCCATTGGCTGAAAACTGTGTGCAAATAGAAACTTCTGCCGTGACTTTTTGATTTACTGAAGATAATTTCATTCAGTGTCTTTTTATTTCCACGGTAATCATGTGTAGGGTCATTGTAAGAACAAAGTAAAATGACACAAAAACCCTGCTAGCCTGCCTTCCTTCCTTTTTTCCTTCCTTTATAACAGAACCCTAAGTTTGTAGGAATGTTTCTCTCTAAATTAAAGACAAAATCTTAGACTTTTGTGGTGCTGTTGGGGCCATGGGGCTTGGGAGCCAATGAGATGTAAGTGAAAGTTTTGGGTGGAAGTTCTGAAAGAGCTTTCTTAAAAGAACTAATTCAGCCCTGGCTGGCATGGCTCGGTGGACTGAGCGCGGGCCTGCGAACCACAGTTTTGCGGTTCGATTCCCAGTCAGGGCACATGCCTGGGTTGTAGGCCAGTTCCCAGCAAGGGACGCATGAGAGGCAACCATACATTGATGTTTCTCTCCCACTCTTTCTCCTTCCCTTCCCCTCTCTCTCTCTCTCGGAAAAAAAAAAAAAAAAGAACTAATTCAATCAAGAGAAGCCCTCTGTGATGACTGGAATATGGTAATGATGGCAAGAGTTCAGCAACTATCTTGGGTCTTGAGGTGATATTATAGATTACAGATCAGAAAAATAGATGTCTAGGTCCCTGAACTCCTCCCCTACATATTTCTTATGTAGGAGAAAATGTATTTCTATTTGGTTTAAGTCACCGTTTTTGTTTTTTTAATTATTATTATAAGAAGCATTAGCTCTAACTGATTCAAATTCTAACTGACCCAGAGTTCGTTTCTTGGGAGTGGGATGCTACAAGTAATGGAACACAAAACTTGGAGTTAGTTAGTGGAGGACAGAAGGCTTCGGGGAGGGACGTTTCAGGAATTCTGCTGTACGCCTGCTGTCTCTTGTCATGCAGAAGGTAGATATTTGGTTACGCTATCAATTTCTCTACCTTGGATGGCTGATCATGTCCAAAACTTCCTGGAAAAATTATAAGAAATTATACTATAAAAAATTCCTATTTATGGTATTTTTTTGGAGCTGGAACCTGATAGTTCCAACACTAGGAAGAGATGGGTTGAAAGAGGGGAGAGAGAAGAGTAAAGAGAAGAATAAAGTGAACAGAAAAAATAAGATATTAATTCCTTGTAAAAAGACGAAATATTAAAAACACTTTCAATCTGGGCAATTAACATTAAACCAGAACACGAAGTCAGTACATTTTCAGAAATAGGAAAGATCCTATATTTGAAAATTGGGAATGACAAATGTCAATTCAGAATACTGACTCAGAAAGACATACATATTTTCAATTGAGAGACAGCTTTACTGAAGCCATTGGAAATGTGAGATGTTCAAAGAGAAAACTTATTTTAATCACCAATTTTTCACACACGGCACAATACATTTATTTAGTATATGTCACAACACTGCAAGCAGGGGCATTTCAGTTATGTATGACCAGCCGTTCTCTAATTTATAATACTAACTCTTCTAGAGCCATGATCTCATTGCACAGGGTGTGCTTTAATTGATGTTATTTTTTTCAATGTGAAAAATGTTCTTGCAATTTGTTTGTCATCCCCTTCTTGGCATAAATGAAGAAAAAGTTCAGTTGGCAAAATGTATGCAAGAGAGCTGTAAAGTTTTAGAAAAAAGGTAGATTAAAAGTAAATGCAGGAGACCCTGGCTGGGTAGCTGAGTTGGTTAGAGTGCTTTCCTGATACACCAAGGTGGCAGGTTTGATCTCCAGTCAGGGGATGTACGAGAAGCAGCTAATGAATGCATAAATAAGTGGAACATCAAATCAGTCAGTCTCTCTCTCTTTCTCTGTCCCCCTCCCCCCTCTTGAAAGTCAATTAAAAAATGTAAATACAGGAAAATGGTAAACCTAGTGTAAATGGGTCACAACACTGAACAAATCAACTAAAGTTATTGTAGAGAGAAGAGTAACAATAGATAATCCAATGAAAATTTCAGGTAATACTTGTTGTAATCATGTGTACTATTGCTGAGACAGACTTGAAATGAACCTGGATGCAGAAATAGCTGCTTAAACTTGGTCCACACAGATAAAAGTAACCCTTGCGTGCTGTACTTGACTGATTGGAAATGTGCCATTCTAAACCAACAGCCTGGTTCTGATTACACAGAAAAGGGGCATAACCTAAAAAAGTTAAATAGCTAAGGAATTGGAGTATATTTATTCTTCCATGAAATTCAGTTTCCTGAAAACATCTTAAATATTTGCTTGCTGACCATTCCACACAGAATAAACACAAGAACTCATGTCTTGTTCTGCCTGTTAGAGATAGCAACATTATTTCTTGAAATCTCACCAGCCACAAATACTATGTAATTATTATTGAGAATTCATTCCCAGACATTTTCACTGCCATTATTGCTTAGGAATTTTGAAACTGCAGTAAAAGAGAACATTTAAATGCCGAGGCAGCCTTGGGGCCAATAACTTAGCAGATTAAGAAGGTCAGAATATCATCTCTTCCTTTTATTTGTTACCATGAAATACCTGGAATTACATATTTTGAATATTGTTATTTAAGCATGACTTTTTCCTTAAAACTCATTATTAAAGTCAGGTGCTGCCCCCCAGTGGAGACATTTCACAGCACATGGAGTAAAAACAGGCTCCAGGATACAAATTAGCACTTTTTTGTTTGTTTTTGTTTTTTCTTTATTCTTTCAACAAATATTTCTTGCCCAGAATGTGGCAGGCAAAGTAGGAAGTACTGGTAATACAAAGAAAAATTACAGTTCTTGTGTTTGAGCAACAAGATGTAGAAAGCAAGATAAAATATGCATCGCAATGCACTTACTTAAGAACTTCCCATCTCAAAGTTTCTACGTACAATTTTATGTATGTTATGCTTAAAAGCAAAAGCATACCTACTCTACTCCCATCTGTAGAAGCTATGTTACCTGGAAAGGTAATTTAGTTTTATGATCATTTAATCTATAGTAAATTTGCTGTATTTTTATGTTGTGTTAAGGTATTTTACTGACATTATCGGTCCCATCCAACTACTGAGAGAAAAGTTAAAGTATAAACAAGAATCAGAATATTTTTTTCAGAAATTAAAGAGAAGAGAAAGACGACGTGACCTGTGTTCTTGTGAAATACATTTTTAAGAGGAGGAATGATTCTAAAGGACAAAGAATGAACCACGGGACCTATGAATCATCGGGCTCCAATGTGACTGAAGGTAACCTAAGAAAGGCAATTGCCTACAAAGTAGAACCATTTTTGAGTGCATAGAATAGAAAATCAAAGTGTCTGAAGTCTGTTGCGCTAATGTTCATCCAAGAAAAGGTAAGGGTAAGGTCCATGGCAGCTGTTGAAACTTCCGTTGCAACTCCCGGAGGAATGCGTAGTTTCAACGTCGCATTGCCCCCCGCAATCGGCAGGGAGGCGAGGCTGAGGGTGTGGGCAGCACAGCCGCCTCTGCAGTGCTGGGGTGATCATTGCAGAGAAGTGGGGTCTCTCTCTACAGGTTTTCACCACAGGTGCACCATGGAAGGATTCAACAAAGAGGTAAAAGTAGACCTTGTTTTAAAAATGTGAAAAAGCGCTTCTCCGCTTGCTGTAAATGCATCTTATGTCCACAAGATAAGAGCCATTAGCCACTCTGAACTTATTATAACACACATATCGAACCTGTGAAACTAACCTGTTTGTTAGCAAAAGAACTTGCTTGTTCATAAATTAGGCTAATGTACTAATTATTCCTTCAACTGTCAAAAAATGCTCATTGAAGTCACTGCTATGTGCCAGGTAGTATTCTGGGTCCTTGGGACACAATGGTGAAAAAAAGAAAAACGAACATCTCTGCCCTCATGGCACTTAGTGAGAAAAACAGACAATGAACAATAACATACTAAATAAGTAAACTATACTTTATGTTAGCAGGTGATAAATGCTACCGAGGAAAGAAGAGCTTAGGGAAGGGAAGCGGATGGGGTTGGGGGTGCTGTTAAGGTCTATATAGGATTCCATGAGCAAGGAATGGGAGGAGGGGAGGAAAGAGCCCTGTGGGTATCTGAGGGAAGAGGCTTCAATGGAGGGCGACCCTTGCACAGGCGTGGGGACGAGAGGCTGCCTGGTGCTTTGAAGGACTGCCGGGTGGCCGGAGTAGCTGGAGCGGGCGGGCAAACAGCAGGCTGCAGGAGATGGGGTTACCAAGGTGTCAGGTAGCTGCTAGACCATGTAGGACGTTGCCGGCCTTCGTAAAACCTTGGCTTTTACTCTGATAAAGCAGGATCCTGTAGAGAGTTCTGAGCACAGAAATAACAAGATTCACTTCATATTTTATAGTGATCACTTCAACTGTTGTGCTGAGAACAGACTGCAGGCTGGCATGGGTAAAAACAGGGTGAGCAGTTAGAAAGCTTAAAAAGTAATCTAGACTAGGGAGGACAGCAACTGCTAAGGGCTAAGCAGTGTCTCATTAAAATCCACGTGTTGAAGCCTTAACCCCCCCCGTGTATTGGAGATGGGGCCTTGAAGGAGTGGCTAAGGTTAAATGAGGTCCCAGGTGCGAGGCCCTGAGCAGGCAGAACTGGTTTCTTACAAAAGACGAAGAGACACCAGGGGTCTTGCTCGGCCATGTGAGGACACGGTGGAAAGGTGGCCATCTGTACGCCAGGAAGAGGGCCCTCACCCAAACCTGACGTTGCTGGCACCCTGACTCCAGACTCTAAACCTCCAGAACTGGGAGAAGATAAATTCCTATTGTCGAAGTCGCCCAGTCTACGCATTTTGTTAACAGCAGCTCCAGCTGATGAATCCACTGACTGAGACAGAGATGGCAGCAGTTGAGGGAAGTGGTCGGGAGTCGGGCCCTGGATATATTTTCAAAGTTGATCCAGAAGAATTTCCTGATAAATGGGAAGGAGTGCCATAGATAAAGAGTTAAGTTGTGGGCCCGGGCCAGGTAGCTCAGTTGGTTAGAATGTTGTCTTGATATGCCAGGGTTGCAGGTTTGATCCCCAGTCATGGCACATACATAATTTAAAGAGTTAAGTTGTGAGAATGTTGAGTTTGAGATGTATACTAGGTATTTTCCTTCACATGCTGAGCCAGTGTTCTCCCAATACAATCTATCAAAATCCATCATTTCCTCGTTGCTTACATGTTATATTTTCATATACTTATGCATCTATTTTTTAAAAAATTAAAAAAATACTTATCCAAAGATATGTTTATTGATTTTAGAGAGAGCAGAGAGAGAGAGAGAAAGTGACTGATGGGTTGCCCCCATACATGCCCTGACCTGGGATTGAACCTGCAACCTAGATACGTGCCGTGGCTGGAAACTGAACCTGCAACCTTTTGGCATATGGGACAACATTCCAACCGACCGAGTGACCCAGCCAGGGTACTTATGGGTCTACTTCTAAAATTTCGGTTCCATTGGTCAATTTGTATATTTCTGCATTTATTATCATTTTTAGTTACTACAGCTTTGTGGGCATATCTGAATATCTGATAGGAAAAATCCTTCCTCTACATTGATTCTTGAAAGTTAACTTAGTTATTTAGAATTCTTTTCTTTCTTTTTATATAATCTTTATCATATTTTTTTCCATGACCACTTTGCCCCTTATATCCCTCTCCCCCCCACAACCACCACACTGTTGTCCATGTCCATGAGTCCTTTTTCCTCCCTCCCCCACTAGCTTTCATCTATTCTCCATCTATGAGTCTGTCTCCGCTTTCCTTGTTAGTTCAGTTTGTTTGTTAGATTTCACATATGAGGGAAATCATATGGTATTTGTCCTTCTCTGACTGGCTTATTTCACTTAGCATTCTTTTCTTATTTATAAATTTTTATATTGTTTGCTGAGGACTTCTGGCCAAGATGGAGGCATAGGTAGACACACTGCGCCTCTTCCCACAACCAAAAGAAGGACAACAACAGTTAAAAAACCAAAAAACAACCAGAACTGACAGAAAAATGAACTATATGGAAGTCCGACAACCAAGGAGTTAAAGACACATTCGTTCAGACTGGTAGGAGGGGTGGAGATGGGCACCTGGGTGGAGATGGACACCCGGGTGGAGAGGACTCCCAGCAAGTGGTGGCTCGCGGACCCAGCAAGGCAATGGATTGAGGACTGGGAGGTCCCACCTTTGCGTGCAAATAAACTGGGAGAAACAACAGCGGAGCACAACAGACCATGCAACCCAGGGTCCCAGCGCCGGGAAATAAAGCCTCAAACCACTGACTGAAAACACCTGTGGAGTCGAGGGGCTGGAAGAGACTCCCAGCCTCACAGGAGAGCTCGTTGGAGAGACCCACAGGGTCCTAGAACATATGCAAACACACCCACGTGGGAATCAGCACCAGAAGAGCCCAATTTGCTTGTGGGAAACAGCAGAAGTGACTGAAATCTGGCAGAGAGTGGAGCAAGAGCCATTGTTCCCTTTCAGACCTCTCCCCCACATACAGCATCACAACGCAGCTACAGCTATGTGAGTTGTCCCACCGGGGTGAATACCTGAGGCTCCACCCCTCATTTGTAATAGGCGCAAGATAAAAAAAAAGGGCCCAAATGAAAGAACAGATCAAAGCTCCAGAAAAAATACAGCTAAGTGACGAAGAGATAGCCAACCTATCAAATGCACAGTTCAAAACACTGGTAATCAGGATGCTCACAGAATTGGTTGAATTTGGTTGCAAATTAGATGGGAAAATGAAGGCTATGCTAAGGGAAATAAAGGAAAATGTACAGGGAACCAATAGTGATGGAAAGAAAACTGGGACTCAAATCAATGGAGTGGACCAGAAGGAAGAAAGAAACATCAAACCAGAAAAGAATGATGAAACAAGAATTCAAATAAATGAGGAGAAGCTTAGGAACCTCCAGGACATCTTTAAACAATCCAACATCTGAATTATAGGGGTACCAGAAGGAGAAGAGGAACAGCAACAAGTGGAAAACTTATTTGAACAAATAATAAAGGAGAACTTCCCCAATCTGGCAAAGGAAATAGACTTCCGGGAAATCCGGGAAGCTCAGAGAGTCCCAAAGAAGTCGGACCCAAGAAGGAACACACCAAGGCACATCATAATTACATTAGCCAAGGTTAAAATTAAGGAGAGAATCCTAGAAGCAGTAAGAGAAAAGGAGACAGTTACCTACAAAGGAGTTCCCATAAGATTGTCAGCTGATTTCTCAAAAGAGAACTTGCAGGCAAAAAGGGGCTGGAAGGAAGTATTCCAAGTCATGAAAAGCAAGGACCTACATCCAAGATTGCTCTATCCAGCAAAACTTTCATTTAGGTTGGAAGGGCAGATAAAGTGCTTTTCAGATAAGGTCAAGTTAAAGGAGTTCATCATCACCGAGCCCTTATTATATGAAATGTTAAAGGGATTTATCTAAGAACAAAAAGATAAAAAATATGAAAAGTAAAATAACAGCAAACTCATAATCATTAACAACCACACCTAAAATAAAAACAAAAGCAAACTAAGCACAGTAGAACAGAAAAAAAACCACAGTTATCAACAGGGGAGTGACAGGAGGAAAAGGTACAGAGAATAAGTAGAATGGAAGGTAGAAAATAGGAAGGAGGATGGTGAGACTAGTATAGGAAATGTAGAAGCTAAAGAACTTATGACACATGGACGGGGGGAATGTGGGTGGGAGAGGGTGTGCAGGGTGGAGGGGAGTGAAGGGGAAAAATAAGACAACTGTAATAGCATAATCAATAAAATATATTAAAAAAATAAAATTGCTGAGTTTCTCAAAAGGTACAAATAAGTTTTGATTGAGATATGTTGACTTCATAGATTAATTTGAGAGGAATTGATATTTATTATTTAAGCACCTTCATCTATAGATTATTTCTCCAGTTCAGATCTTCCTTAATGTGAATGCTTTTACCTGGGATCACTTTCCTAGGCCAGCTTTTACAAAGATGCCAGTGAAGGATTATGGACAAAGATGTTCCCCATGGTACTGCGGGCTTTGGCAGGGGGTGAAAGCCACCTTTGGTGTTCGTCCTTCGGGGAAGGATAAGAACACGTGGGATGGATGGAGGTTAAGGACCACTATGCAGCAGTAAAAAGCGAGGAGCTAGATAGCCATAGTTGCATGGATGAATATATAAAATGCACGTGTAGACTGAGATATATGAGGCTGAGAAAACAAATGAAATTTATAGCACAACACCATTTATGTTGTCAAAAATGCTTATCTTTGATAAGTATTTGCTGTGTATTCTTTTATGAGATGGTCAAGTCAGGTGCAGCCACTAAAGAAGACAGAGGAGAGGCCCTGGTAAACATTAGACTCATAGGTCCTAGAGACCAGGGTCATGCTGTGTCGTGTAGGGCCACATAGAAAAATACCAGGTGGTCAGGATGCATGACAGGGGCAAGGGAGAACCAGGGAGGGAGCCTTTACTGGGGTTTCTGAGGGAAGGGCCAAGCGAGGCAGGGGAAACAGCTCAGGACTGGCTGGTCTGAATAATTTCTGGGAGCTCCAAGTCTAAGCTACAGGAGAGGTTCCTGGATGCTGGCACTGGCTCTGGGAGAATGAAGGCAGAGGAATACTGCCTCCTTCAGTGTGGGGTGTGTGTGTCAAGGGGGCACGGTTAGAAGAGGGCTGGCTCTGCATTGGTTAGTTCGCATATCAAAGGTACAAGGCGTATTCCCTGCTGGAGACCTTGACTGTCATTAACAATTGGTTAAGCCCAAGAGGGGAGCAGTTTCCTCCCATTCAGAAAGGTTTTTTTAAGATGTCAAAATATCATAATACACAGTAAGTAAATGAGTATATATGTATATAACACAGTGCTGAAATATGTACACGTGTGTTCTTGTAGTGTATGTGGTGCTGCCTGTATGAACACGGGTGCCCATGGGGGGAGGAGAGTGGGAGCGAGAATGGGAAGAAGAGGGTCAGTCGGGCAGACACAGGGTCTGGCCCACACTGACGGCGACAGTGTGCTGTGAAATAAGGGGGTATGTTCAACTCGGCTCTGCCCCAGAGATAAATAAGGTGATCAGTGAGATAAATGGACATAGTAAAATTACCTTCTGTTCTTAATCCACAAGGTTTTTATGAGAATCAGGTGGATGTTGTATGTGAAATGGTTTCAAAATCTAGACATACAACATAATATTAGTTATTGTTGTAGTTTAATCTCAGAAGAGGAACATTTCGGTTTTGCTAAACTTCTCTTTGGTGGGGAAGTTGTATCTCATGGAGATCCTGTTGGGGCTTGAGTTTGATTTAGTTGGCAATAGAAGTTATCGCAGTGAGGAAACAGGCTGGGTAACATCACGTTTAATGGCACACCGTAGAACGAATTCAGTAAATTTAAACACACTTGTTTACTGCCTTTCCTACCAGACTGTAAACCATGCAAGCAAGGATTATTTCTGTGTGGTTCTCCACTTAGCAAGTGCCTGGAATGTTCTCAGAATCAATACATATTTATTTCAAATCAAGTGATGAATACAATCTTTTTTATTTTTTACAGAAAAAAATTACCAGATGGTGTTTTGTTTACTTAAAAGATGAGCTTCTCCAGAGTGGAACCCTACAGTCGGTCGCCTTTACATGCCTAGCGAGGCACAATAATTCACACAGAGTACAAGCTCAAAGAACTTGAATAAATGAATAACTGAAAGAATATGTGTGTTAGATGCCACCAGTGGGAACCATATTCAAAGCTGTTGTAACAGGACATCACTGTAATTTTGGTCTGAGGCAAAGGAGAAACGTTTTCATCATTAACCTTAGGCCTGACCTACTAGATCAGATAATAAACCTGGATATCATGTCACATGATCCTGGGAAAGTAACTCAACCTCAGGCTTCAATGTCCATTTTAGGAACATGAGAATGGCACCTCTGTTCAAATTCTGTTTGAAGGCTGCTAAAGGCTGCTGAAGGCTGAGCTTCCAATAAGAAAGATGTCAGCGTAAGTACCTGCTCTTACCCGGGGATGGGAAACAGAAGCTCTGTTTCTATCATTCTGGTGAATGATAGAAGGCTTTCATCAATGCAAGTTACACAAAGATCGCCACTTTTCAAAGAATGCAAATAAACTTGACCATAAACAAAAGCCCATTTTGCCACTTCCTAATTCTGTGGCTTTGGAGGCTCACCCTCTCGGCATGCTTCCTCATTTATAAACTGGAGGTGATAATAGCATCTACCTTATAGAGCAGGGATAGAGAGTTGGCAAACGTTTCTGTACAATTCCATATAGCGATGTTTTCTGGCTTTCTGGGACCTATGGTTTCTACAGCAACTACTCAACTCTGTAGTTCTAGTGTGAAGCAGCCAGAGGCAATATACACATACAAAGGCATGGATACGTTCCAATAAAAATGTATTTATGGATACTGAAATTTGCGTTTCCGATTATTTTCACATAACAGAAAATATTACTCTCCTTTGGATTTTTTCCACCATGTAACAACCACACTTAGCTAGGGAACTGTTCAGAAACAGGTGTCAGGTTAAACTTGGCCCTTGAGCCATAGTTTGCCATCCTCTGTAAGAGATTCTATGAGGCTTAAGTGATGTCATAGTGAGGGCTCAATAAATGTCAGCTATTATCGCCCTTATTACTATTAATTATGTAGAAGAAATACAGAGTATGATGACAACCATGTAGATACATATATGAAGAAATTGTGACATGTTAACAGTTATATTAAGATAATAAGATCCAGCTTAAAATGTTTTTTAAAAATAAAACATAAAATTATATTAGAACAAAAACATAATTTGATTAAAAACACCCAACCCAAAAAACTTCTAACAATAATTATACTGATTATAAATTCTATCTTCCTTTCACAATTCAGGGGTCTCCTTGGATATCCATTATGCCCAGGGATCAGTGTTATGTATTAATTACCACTGTATAAGACAGTAGACATAGAAACCATAGGGTTAAATCTATGCTGATTTTATACCACACCAAAGAAGCTCCTTTCCTAGTAGATCTACATTCTACTCTTCTTTGCTCCCCTTATTTGTGTGTTTACTGTTATAAAGGAAAATAAGTCTATAATCTAAAGAGAGAGAAAGAAAAACACGGCCAAATACAGCACCACAGAGAAAGGGAAAGCAGTTGGAAGAGTGGCCAACCCAGTGTGGGAGGGCAGGTGGTTGTAGGTGGGTTGCTAGAGAGTTTCCTGGAGAGATGGAGATGCAGCTAAGTTCTGAAGGGGGAGAGCAGGATGCCAGAGTGTGAGAAAATATTCCAGATAAGGGTGTCCCATGGGAAAGCACCACCAGGCAATGGCTGGAGGCAAGGCAGGGCGCTGAGGGACTATAATGTGGGAGTTGGGTGTGGCTGGAGAGCAGGTGCGGCAGGACAGTGGGGAAGACGGTGCTAGAGAAGCAGGCGAGGATCTGTAGACTTTCTGTGTCAGCGATTTTCAATGGGTGTGCTGCAGGAATACCTAAAACATGCAATATCTGACTATTCAGTCAGGGGCACTGACCTCTAGTTCTTTAGATTGTCAAATAAAGAAAATGACAACAGCCAACACAAGAATAGCCATCTGGTGTGAATGAATAAAAATATACATATTTTTGGTGTGCTACAGACTTTTAGTAATCAGTTTAGGTGTGCCATGAGGTGAAAAAGGTTGAAAATCTCTGCTATATGCCACACTCATGATTTAGGATTGTATCCTAGTCATTAAATTGTCACTTGACTCCTGAGCTCCAGTTATTTCACAGTAAGATGGTAAAAAGGATGTCCACCTAGTAAGACTGATGCTGGGAGATGAAAACAGATAGTGTATTAGGTCCACAATATACTTTAGGGTATACTTCATCCTCCTGAAATCGATCTACTCAAAAATTGTTGTGAAATAACTTTCAACTGAAAGGTATATGCTTTTCCATAAAATATTGCAGTTTCAGAACGATGCCTGCATTTGATAGCCTCTAAGCTTTCAGAGTTGTTCTACAAGCTGATGACGGGTTGTTCATGGAGGAGAATCTCCTGGGCAGACTGGCCTAAGATGAAGACAGTGAAAAGTCTGCAGCAGCTGCAGTGGGGGGGGAGGGGGCAGCCTGCTCACCGGCCTCCGAACCACAAGGGGGCGTGGGACCCGTTCACAGTGCTACGTAAGAAAAGGTGCTAATAGAGGATCCATTCTGAATGTTTTGCTTGAGAGTTCAAATTTCTACTTTGTAATATATCAAAATAAATTTATCTATTAGTGAGAAATCTATCCTAATATGTTGATAAAATTATTTTTGTTATTTGTGTTACTTTAGTTTTTTATATTTCATCAATAAAGAGCTGTCTCTAATTCTTCAAACGGGGCCATGTTTTGATTCTATATGAGTTTCTAATTTGCTTTGAAAAAGAAGAGGTAAATGAAAATTATGTAAATAGGGATTATGGTTTAATCTTTGGATGGTAGAGGTTGTTTTTCATGAATCATGGGAACATGATTTATGTCAGATTGTTATTATAAATATTTTCTTGAAAAAAGTTGGATATGAGCTAACAATTATTTAAAAATAATTTTTAAAAGAACTGTTATGGCCCTGGCCAGGTGGCTCAGCTGGTTGGAGCACTGTCCCATGCATCAAAAGGTTGTGGGTTCGATTACCAGTCAGGGCACATACCTAGGTTGCAGGTTCAACCCCTTGTCAGGGCACATACAGGAGGCAAGCAACCAATATTTCTCTCTCATGCTGATTTTTTCTTTCTTTCTCCCTTCATCTCTCTCTAAAATTAATAAACATATCCTCAGGTAAGGATTAAAAAAACTCTTATACTTAAATATTGGAAATAGCATTCCAAATAGCTAGGGTCAGAAGCAAAAGTTACAGAGATTAATCATTCTCCCAGCTTTACTTCTGACATGCTAGGATTGCTACTGTTTTATATTTGTCGTCTATAAAAAAGAGAGATTGTACTTGTAAACCACAAACATCCAGGGTTAGAAAGTGGAATTTTAAAGAAGTGCATCAGTACATTCTTTCTTTCTTTCTTTCTTTTTAGATTTTGTTTCTTTATTTTTTAGAGAGGGGAAGGGACGGAGAAAGAGAAGGAGAGGAACATCAGTGTGTGGTTACCTCTGGCATACCCACCACTGGGGACCTGGCCTGCACCCCAGGCATGTGCCCTGACTGGGAATCAAACTGGTGACCCTATGATTCACTGGCCATCACTCAACCACTGAGCCACACCAGCAGGACATGCATCCATACACTCTGAGAGAGGGAAGATTCGGTTTCAGAGTCGTCATGTAAATCTAGTCCGGCGCTTCCGGCCTCTGTCCCACAGGACACCCTGGCTCTGGTTCCCACCCAGAGGGACTAACGCACCACACCCTTCAGTCCCTTAGAGACTGTTAAGAAGGAAAGTCTGTTATCTGTTTTCTCAGTTAATTGATCTCAGCACTGAATAATTTGTTTTGTTTTCTTCTCAATGGCAGTCAAAAAGAAATGGCATGAAAATATTAAAAAATTGATTTATCTCTCCAGGAGACCAAATGCAATATGCAACAAGAGCCAAAAAATGTAGTTATTACGTTTTGCCCAACTAATTCTACTGGGAAGAAAACAAGCAGAGGCATTATGCCCTGGAAGAGACAAACAATGGAAACAATCTTCAAATGCCCAATAATTGGCTACAGTGGTTAGATAACCCAGAATTATAAACCGACAAAATATTATGCAGCTACTTAAAAGGACACAAACAATGGCTATGGAAATACCTTACACGATGTGTATAAAATAATGCTAAATGCATTGTATATGTATATATTGATTGCAAAATGCAAAAAAACTTTGTCTTTATATAATACTGAAGATCAGAATTCAAAGTACTATGAGAAGTAGCCAGTCTACATTGTATACGGTGTTTCTTTTCAGCAGATGATTTGGGGGGTGGGTACTCTTTCAAATAGTGAAAAATGCTCCTGAAAACAACATATCACATGTTTTCTTACTTTCTCTTTCCTTTTAAAAATATGACCCCAAAAGGTGACCCGAACCTTGTATTGTCTATTTTCTCTCATCTTATTTCCCAAAGAAAATGTTTTATTTTTCTCCTGATAAACATTATGAACCTGTTTATTCAATAATTGAACTTAAGTCATTAGACATTCCGTTACTCACTCTTTGATGCGCCCAGGAAGTTCCTTCCTGCTTAGAGAAGACACACTCTCCCTTTTCTTCAATGAGTCACCCTTTCTGTCTTTAGCAATGTCTGACATCATCATAACCTATGGGAGAAAATCCCGTTGAAACAGCAAATGAAAGATCTGAAATCGTGTCACTTAGTATAACACAGAGATTCATTCTAAATAAAGTACACAGCTACTTTTCTACCATTTTTGAATGGAGAAGTGGGGTTTCCCTAAGAGTGATTTTTAATGTATGCTGTTATTTTGGACAATACAACTAGAAATATAATGACCCTGACGACTTTTATTTATGCAATAGTATTCTTACTTCACATAAGCAGATATTAAATCACAGCAAAGACGCTAAACTGCAGAAGAGGTTAAGATCATTGAGAAAAGAGAACCACGTGTAAAAGAAAGATATTATCCCACACCAGAAATCTCTAATTTTTATTGCCCCTTTTATTCTTGAGACAGTTTTGCTAATTAATATTTGTTGTTGTTGCTTTAAAAATTAAAATTCACTGTCTTCCCCAAAGGGTATTTTTTCAAGCAACCATGATTTACTTTGTAAAGAGTAAACAGAACTTTTAACTCAGTAATTTACTGGAACACCTACCTTCTTCTCACAACTGCTTGTTTAAAAGCTGGTGGTAGGAATGGACCTCCCAGACCTTAGACTTGACTGCCCTACTGCCTATATATGAATTTAGATAGTCGTTACAATTACTTTATAATTTTATCTGTAACTCTGAGGGCCCTAACAAGGAGACACTGGGCCTAACACTGAGACAGAACGAGGACAGCGTCTCTGCCCTGGAAGAGCTGGCAGCCCAGTGGACGGAGAACATGACCTACAGCCCAGGCACCCAGCGTCGGGGCAGAGGCAGAGGAAGGGTTCTGAGGGCACAGGAATATGGCAGAGGTGTATCGTGTCCTCGGAAGGGAGCCAGTGGTCTGTGTGTGTGTGTGACTGTGTGCCTGTGTATGAGGGTGTGTACTCTTTGTGTGTGTGTGCCTGAGTGTGTCTCTCTGTGGACATGTGCCTGTATGTGAGCTTGAGTGCACATGAGTGTGTGAAACTGTGTGTATCGGTGTGAGTGTTGTGTACATGAATACAAGTGTGTGCCTGGGTATGCCCCAGAGCATCTCTGTATGCACATCTGTGTGAATGAGTGATTATCTGTGTGTACCTGAGTGTGTGTGCCTTTGTATGTGTGAACCTTTGTGTGTGATGAGTTATGTGCGGAATGTGTGTGTGAACCTGTATGAGCATCTCTGTGCATACATGTGTGTGCTTGTGTGTGTGGATGAGTGTGAGCATCTGCATGTGTACACATGCCTGTGTGAGTGTGTCTATGTGGGTGGAAAAGACACTGAGAACAAGTGGGCCATTCAGGTTCCTATCCAAAGGGACACCAGCAGACCTCCATCTGCTCACCTCCGTCTCTCACCTGTTTCCCAGGCTGCCCCGAAGACTGGAGTTGCAACCTGGAGGCCCAGAGGGCGGCTGCCTGCAGTCGCAGGGTTGGCCTCTGGAAGACTTGAGCAGAATTCGGCCGCCGGTGAGCAGGCCGGGCTGGACCGCTCTGCACTGGGCATCACAGTAAAGCCCAGACATGCAGGGGGGGAGGGTGGGGGAGGGTGACCAGAAACCAGAACCCACTTCCAGTTCCCAAATTGGAGCCAAATTTGAGACCTTTTCTTATTTGTTGGGGGGCAAAGAGGAGTAAGGCGTCACAGAAGTCGTGGCCAATGCACCCCGGCCATTTCTCAACTCAGGGCCTTCCCTCTTCTGTCCCTGCGGTGCTCGAACTTGCAGTCCTCTTTTCCCTCAGGCTCCTGCGCGGGTGCGCTGCGGTAAGGGCGCGCGGACTCACCTGCACAAGGCCACAGCTGCAAGGGCGCCGCGACCGGGGTCTCCCACACCTTCTGTTCCTCCACTGCAGACACCGGCGCTCCTTGCTCCCAGGCCTTCCTTGCAGCCCCTTGGACTCCGCGGCCTGTCTCCAGGGTGACCTCCTCCAAACAGAGCCCTCCCCACTCCCCAGGCCGAAAGTGCCTGCGTGGTCCTCTAAGCTGCACAAGGGATGTCAAGGACTCATCGTCACCGCCCAGAGGGGGCGCCCTAAACCCGGCTGCGCCCTGGAGTGGATGCGAGATGGAGGGGAACCGGTTCGTGCTAAACCGAGGAGGACACCTGAAACTCAAGCTGCAGCCCCGCAGAGGCTTAGCCCAGTTCTTTCGCCCGCAGATGTCAGCAGCAGGAGTCGGAAATGCTGCGGTTTCCTATGACCAGAAATCCAAGGCGCAAAAAGTAAAGCAATGCCCCCACAGTCCTGCCGCTGCTTTCCAACACCCGCTTCCAAGGCATAGTGATAATTTAGTAAAAATGTACAATTACCTGATTCTGGCACAGTTTTTGCTTTATTTAATCTTCCCAACAGCTCTGTCAGAGAGCTGTTCTCCCTTTACAGATCTAGAAAGTGGAGATTCTAAGACATCAAACAGTAAGCCCAGGGCCCCCAGGAACTCGCGGGCTCATCTGTGCTTTGCAAACTGAATTCCTCCACATCACTCTCCCCAGCCTCTTAAAGGTTAAGAAGCTTTGAAATGGGGGTGGTTTGGGCTTGAGGACCTACTTGACATAATTAACAGGCTCTTTCCCCTTAATAACTTTCCCCTCCCTAACCCCAGAAGCCCTTCCCCAACCAACAGCAAATGAAACCAAACCTAATGGATCCTCACGTTTCCGGCCATCAGTGCAGGAACAAATATGGTAGCGCTTCCAAGCACCTAGCCTGGCGTGTGCCCCTTGATGAGTGAGTGCTCAATGCAGTTAGTATCAGCTGACAACAGCAATGCACCGAGATTGCAGTAGAGCCGCTAAGGGTTATTATGTTAGTGTTTGAGAAAGGACATTAACGTTTTCTGGCCTATTGCAGTCCCTATTCACAGAAAGATGAGAACAGGCAAGGATTGTTTATTGAAGATGTACTACACACTAGGTAGGAAGGGCGAGGGGACTGATAAATGTTATCTCATTTAATCTGTTCAATGGCCCTATCATAAGGGGACATTAATAACTCCATTTTTTAAGGTAAGGAAATGAAGAATCAGTAACAAGCTCAAGTCTTTCATTAAATTACACACCTGGGGTTTGTCCCCCTACAAAGCCCTTGCACCATGCCAGGCTTTTTTCCCATCTTGCCAACCTTAAACCCGAAATCAAATTTTCCAGAAATGTGGGCAAACTTGTAAGAGACTGGTATAATAAAAAAGGTTCACAGCTGAATTTATTTTTATGTTTCTCATTTATTTTTTCAAAAAAAAATCACATTTCAATAACCACTTACTCAGATATTTCATCCTGTTCTTGCATATAATTTAAACTTTGTTCTGAAATGGGAACCCTAGTTGCAATAACATGCCAAGATAAATAATTGCATATTTAGGATTTTGTGACATGGGTGATGGGGGAAATTATGAAGAAAAAAACATTTGTAAAATCATTATCTACGTAAAAACAATCTCCGCACCTTTTCTAATTTATAAGGGGAGTAATGTTGAAATGTTATCATGTTATCTTCAATGAGTCAATACCACACCTGCCTATCACCGTGGCTCAGCAGGGAGCCTTGCTGCAGGTCTGTTGGGGAACAGGCAGCTGCCAGCTTTGTCGGCTTTGCCTTGAGCACAGTAGAGAAGTAGTGAACCTTCCATCACAGGCAGCGTGGTCACGGCTGTAAGAATCAAGCATTCTCTGCTGAATTGTACCAGGAGGAAGAACAGCCAGCCATCGACATTTTAAGTCTAAAAAGCATACTTGAGCGTTAAAACCCACAATTCTCTTCATAAATATTTTATACCAAGACATTTTGTGGAAATTATATGCCCCATAACAAGGTCGTAAATTCAGTTAATGTTTGCTTCGAAGATCATAAAGAACTCTCAGTAAAGGCCACCAACTCAAAACATGGTATATACTAACAGCATTTTCCATAAGACAATGGACTGAGTTTTATTATGTTTACAAACACAGCAAAATTCTTCAGAGATTCTTTTCTGACTTTCTCTTAATTGTTTAAAAACAAAACATGCCTTACACTGTCACTGCATAGGCATGAAAGTTAAAATTTGATCATTTCATTCATACAGCTTTTTCTATACAAAGTGAAAACATTTTAAAATAATTTTATTGAAACCCAACAATATTCAAACAGTTTAAAAAGCCAGTTCTAGAAATTACTGCTTGCCCTGTAGTCCTGCTCATAGATGTGATTAATATATCATCATATGGACACTTGGCTTTTTCGAGTGTTTCAAAATTATTCAGCAGCAATTTTCCAAATCCCTTGTACTGAGAGATCAGACAGGAATGAATCTCTTTCACTTAATAAAGCAAGACTAGACACTAACCTGCAAAATCAACAGAGCTGTAAGAATCATCATTCTAGCATATCTCACAGAAAAGATAAAAGTATGGCTTTGGACTGTGGGGCATTGATCCCACAGTCCACCTGGTGCATCATCTAAAATAGTTTGAGCTAAAGATGTGTGAATAACATGAAACCCTTTTTGGGTTTTGCCCCCCAAAAAGAAAAAAATAAAAATGTTAGTGAAAGAATATACAACTGGACAAGTGAAATGGAATTAACATTTGCATAATACACTCACTCTATTAAATATTTTAAAATGATAAAAAGCTTGTGATCTACCAAGCTGCTTTAGAAACTCTGAATTAAACATTGAACTATATTTAGAGAAATATAGTTATTCAGCTTTACTCTTTTCTGTCTGAAAACAATTTACTCAGAAATTTTTTAAAGGAACTTTGTTGACTGTTTTGGGTAAAACAATTGATTTGAAGAATAAAGCAAAGCAAAAGAAATTGTGAAATGCTCATTAACAGAGGACACAATCTGCAGAATCTATGCTAACCAGTATATTCCTCATAGCCTAACTGTTTCTCCTGTCATTTCTAACGGGATTATATAAAGATACTGTCAGCATTAATCTATCATGATTTAATTTCTTAAAGCTGTTTCAAAAAATATCACCAAAGATTGCTCCCAAACGTTAATTCCACCCTGAAGGATCTTAGAACATGTTCAACAGGTGGTGGTCTGATGTGGTCATAGGTGCAGAACTTGAAAATGATACTTAAAATATTAAAACTGTTTCATTGTTTTGTTTCAAATATTTTGGGTGATAAAGTTAAATTTACTCTGATATACTATTGAAAGGATGTTCCTGCCATTTCAAATGAACTTAAATATGCAATTTAAGTTCATTTGAAATGGCAGGAACATCCCTTCAGGTTGAAATAAAAAACTAGAGCATCTATTCAAAACATTGCTGGCTATATCACCTGCAGTTGTTGAAAAATATGTAAGCTGGCATTAAAAGAAAAATTTTCTGAATTCTTCAAGGTGTGTATAGGAAAATGTCTTCCTGACCCAATAACTTTCTCAAGTTGCACACACTAACATTTATCATCAATGTCCAAGACATGGAGACTATCATATAGAATCATTTATTCTCAGAACACAATGAACATTTGCCAGAACCAGTATAACTGAACATGGTTTGGAAAATACTGGAATGCTGGGGATACAGCAGAAGCATCCTTGACTTATTTTCACATAAAAATATATTTGCTTTTCATTGAAATATCCTTTACGGTTAAATAGGCAATGTATTTAGAACAGACAATGTTACTCTAGGGATAGACAGGGGCAATCAGAAATACTAAATCAAAGGGAAAATAACCTTGGAAATTAAACCGAGAGAATAAATTTTTATATCCAGGTGAATGCCAACAAGGAGGTGCCTTTCTTTCATAGGAATACTCATTTGGCTATAAACCAGATATTAAATATAAGGGACAATCAAGAGGTCTGATCATGGTCAACTCAACAGATACTAAATTTTGACATTTCTTCAGGAAGAATATTTAGATTTTAATTATATATTAAAAATGCAACTCTAGCCTACAGAAGACAGAACATAAATGCCACAACAAAAGAGATAAGCTAGTGGGTTTTTCATTGTTGTTTTTGTTTGTTTTTAATATTTGGAGACTTAGACATTGTATTCCCAGCCCACTTTTCTTCCACACATTTCATGCACCAAAACTAATGTAATTACATTCAGTTCAATTCATGAATGAGTGAATGTCATTTAAATGTTATTTGCCAAATGAAAAAAAAAAGGAGCAAGAAAATACAACAAAGCTTCCAGAGAAGTGCGCTCAGTCGAAAAGGGTGGGCGGGTCATCTGAATAGAATCTTTGTTCGGTGTAACTTGAATTGATGTGTTTATACCACAATTTGACTCATTTCAAGAAAACATGTTTACTTGTAATATCAACTTCTAAAGCAATATCCAGAGATCACCCTTATTTTGATATCATAAAAATTATGCTTCCATTTTAAAAAATTGATAACCCTAAACCATGTACAAAGTGAGTACATTTGGATTGAATGGAACTGTGTCAAATGCATAATCTTTTGGGAAAAAGAAAGCTTAATAAAAAACAAACCCACACACTCATCTCCTTAGTAGATATCTGCACATTTTATGGTGTCATTCACTTTCATTGATAGCCTGCAATTGTTTTGGGGAAAAAAAAAGATTAGCACAACGCTTTTCGAAGGACACTAGTTCATGCTTATGAAGCTTCCAGTTCAAATGTCTGCAAAATAAATGGGTCCATTTCCAAGTTAGACACCTGGGTTTCCCTTGTGAGGAGGAGACATTTGTTAGGACTTTGTGTTCGGAATGAACCCCTGCTTACAATCTCCCTGCTGCTGCTTCTACTCTTTCAAGACATTGAGGAAAAGGAAACACAAAAATGAGAGGAGGCATTGTAGGTCACTTTGAGACAGCATAACAGGAGAGCTGTAAGGGAAAGATAAGAGATTTTCCTGGAAAAACCCCTTTCTACATTTCTAAGATTGGAGGATCTTCAATGGGCTGAGAAAAAGAAATTCACTAGAAAAAATGGTATTTGACTTAGAACTGAATGTTTAAAATCTGATATAATGTCAGAACTTAGAAGGGCCTGAGAGACCTGTGAGGGCAGTGATTCTCAAATTTGGGGGACTTGTCAAAATACATATTCCTAAATCCCCTTTCTAGAGATTTATTTATTCACTATAAATTTATCAATGCCGACTATTGCTGGGGCTCTGGGGATATAGTTGTGAGTAAGCCAAAATCACTGCCCTTTTAAAATACATGATAATACAAGTGATCCACATATCATACTTTGAGAAACACACTTTTCCCAACAGTTTTGCTACTGAGTTATCCTGATTTTGATACTAATTTTTCATAGCATCTTTACCTTGTCATTCAAGTAGAGTATGTACAGTAAAATAAAACAAAAGAATTTAGCTGCATCTGGCTGGTGTAGCTCAGTGGAATGAGGACTGGCTGGCAAGCTCAAGGGTGGCCAGTCCAGGGCACATGCCTGGGTTGTGGGCCAGCTTCCCAGTAAGGGGTGTGTGAGAGGCAACCACACATTGATGTTTCTCTTCCTCTTTCTCCTTCCCTTTCCCTCTGCCTAAAAAAATAAAATAATAAAATAAAACAAAATAAATAAAACATAAGAATTTATATCCCAGAATGAATGAGGAAAAACAGGTCAGGCATTCCCTCTGCAGTCAAAATAACTGGGCTGCTTCCGGCTGCTGTGTCACTTTGGGCAAATTAATTCCTCTGTCTGGGCCCCAGTGTCACCATTTGTAAAAATAGAAATTAAAAAAGAGTATCTACAATTTTGGGATTAATATAAGCATTAAATGAGCTACTATCTATAGTGGCTGGTACATGGTAAGCACTCAAGTAAATATTTTTTATTGTGTATCAGTTAGTTACTGTGACTGTACAAGTGTCCTTGTAAAGTCCCCAAAGGTGGATCTATCTGAGTCAACTAGAGTCACAACACTTCAGAGGTGGCAGAAACTTGACAGAGCATTGGAGGGTTGCTATGGTGTTGAAACAGTGCTGGGGGGTCGGCTGGGAGAGGGGCTGCGGGGGCAGATTGAAACTGCTGAAGGAACTCCTTCGTTGTTTTGGGCTCTTTTGCCTACCAGGACTCCACGAGCAATTCTAGCAGAAAAACTTCCCACAGTTAAGAAAAACTTGAAAACCACAGGTAATCCCCATCCCTCATTCTACGGATGCTGAAAAGGGCCATGATTTGCCTAAGGTCACAGCACAGGTCAGTGTCAGTGCTAATGCAGTTACCAGGCTTCTTTGAAAAGGGGAAATGAACATATGTATAATTACGGCTCCAAACACTGTAAATGGAGACGGAGTAAAAACACATGAAACATTTGTAGTCTGACTTCCTGGGTTACTCTCTACAGCCCACTTGAAACAACTG
The DNA here is from genome assembly GCF_021234435.1 of Artibeus jamaicensis. NCBI lineage: Eukaryota > Metazoa > Chordata > Mammalia > Chiroptera > Phyllostomidae > Artibeus > Artibeus jamaicensis. The sequence goes on along the minus strand of NW_026522025.1, from coordinate 15,399,352 downwards.
AAATGTGGCCATTCTTTCCTTACAGGTGAAAAAGAGTCCCAAATGCCATGCAGTGAATTTTCATTTTGGCTGTAGGTGTAGAGGAGAATAGAGCTTTAAAATAATTAAAATTTTAATTCTTAGGAATGATAAATTCCAATTATGATAAAATTCAGACTAATTTGTGATTAAGAATTTATTTTAAAAATATCATGAAAATATGGAATTTATTTGAAAAGAAAAACATATTTTCCATTTTGCCAAAATAAAGCAGTATCATCCATACTTTGTATCTTGTTAGAGGAGAAACTTTTGAAATCATTATGCTCAGGACATGGTGTCCGGTTAACAAGAACCCTTTTGATTTTAATCCACAGTATTGAAAATCTTGATAATAGCAGCCCACTTTGTTCTGTTTCAGGGATTGATTATAATAAACCTGACAGTGTTTCTTTTATAACTGAGACCCTTGAGTTACCTATAATCATTTTTTCTAACAGGAATTCTTATTGTACAGTACTAACAGGAGATTATAAACTGTATGAGTAAAATAGAAACACCCAAATCTCCCTGACATGAGTTTATTGTGTTATTCTTACACTGTTTTTCAAAAGGATGGATGGATATATCCTCCACTGAGGTTTGAACCAAACCTCAAGGGTCAGTAACTCTGAAATTGCTGGCTTTCATTCTGTTTTACAAAGACCAATTAAGGGCTTATAGGATGTCTTCAAAGTTTCAAATTTTAGTTCCTAGAAACATGTGGATAGTGTTAGGGATGATAGTAATCTATGTTTTAAAGTACAATTTTACAATATCAACAAAACTATTCTTTGACAGAAAAACCTTGTGCTGAATTACTAATTCACTCCAGAACTATATAAAATAAAATAAAATATAAAGAGCAAGACATGAGAGCAGTAATATTTACACATTTTTAATATGAGTTTTGTGTTAATTTTCAATATGTTTTTTCCATGAATTGATTACTTAAAAACACACTTTTATGTTCATATACTGGATAATTCTCAATTTTCTGCTGCATACTTTCCACTGGTTTTAGTGTTTGAAATTTCCCCATGTTTCCTGTTGTTTAAAAGTTTGTACTTTCTATTTTGGTTTCAAAATCAAATGGAATATCTTTACTCCAAATGAGTATATTAATTGTTTGTTTAAAAAACTTCAACATAAGACTTGAGGAGCCAATTGAGAGTATTCTTCTCATGTAAAACAGGGCAGTTCTGGGTAGCAAACACTTACTGAGAAGTGCAAATATTAATTTTAAAAGTTCCACCATAAACAACTGTCAGTCACATTCTCATTTTGAGAGTAAAACTTAAAAATTTCAATGTGATCTTAAAATTTAAAGGGGCTAAAGATTCTGTGTCAAATATGAGTAAATAGAAGGTAAAATTTAGCAACTAATGATAAACAAGTTAAAATTACAGTTATTTAATGGTAATAACCTAGAGTAGAAATTTGCTTATATTTAAAATAAATTCTATGACTTGAAGGAAGATTCACGTTTTCAGATTGTAAAGAAAGAAGGTTTTACAACCCGGATCCCTGAAGAAGTGCTTCTCTATTCTGAATTCCCATATTGCGAGGCCAAAGTCAGTAACTGAATTTTTTATTATATCTTGCAACAATGAAATCATAGCACATTTTTGATAACTCTTTTTGATTCCCCAAGAATGACAAAGATTTATAATTTCATACAATGAATCTTATCTAAAAGGAATTTATTGCACAATTATGTGGATAGAATTTCATTTATAAAGCTTATTTTCTCCTTCCCAAATGTTATAAATAATTTTGATTAAAATTCTCCCTCTGGATTTAAACAGGGGACAAATTTTTGTGTGTGAGATTCCTAGTCTCAATCTTGGATTCCTGTGGGTAAAGGGGCAGATACGTGGAACCATGCTGCATGCTGGATGGGAGAAATTCTGTTTAGAGTGATTGTGCAAAAGTTGTGAACCAGTTCCACTATGGAAAGTCTCGATGTTTTAAAATCACAGTTTTGGTTGTAGTCTGACCAATTATTTAATAGCCTCTATGTCTGCTAAACTGTAGAGACGAGGGAAGTAGTTAAGATGTCAACATCTTCTTTGCTCTTGATTATAATTTCATATACTTAAACTTTAAATATGAATTGCTTTCCCTTTTTACACAAGTTATAAAAATAAGAGGCCCTGTTTACACAGTTTGCATTTTTATGAAATTTGCAGTTTGAAAAAAAAGCTTTTTAAAAAGTGGTAATTAATGCTTTTCTTTGAATATGCTGTAACCTTAGAATTTTTTTGAAATAGTTTCTGAATTTAACCCACTAAACATCTGAAGATAGAATTTTTATTTAGCACTAGAATAAAACATACTAAGGACTGAAGAAAAGAAGTTTTTTTTCCTAGTTCCACTTAGTTCTCTTTGTGCGTGGCACCCCCTTTATGATAGCTATCAATATTATATTTAAATTTTATATATTGACAAAATTCAGTCTACCTCTGTAAGCACTGTGCCATTCAACAGTACTACTATTAAATTTACATACCACAGTTTAAATTACATCCATTTCAGGAATGGTAAAATGCTAGAACTCGAGTGTCTAACGACCTTACTGGAATGAGTACAATTTACAAATACAATAATTACATTTTAAAACCATAACAATATTACACCTAGAAGTAAATACTGTAGAACTGGTCGTCATGGTACTGTGTGAGGGAACCAGTGCTGAAAAGTCATGGACACTTCCAGCAGCTTTATCCCAAGTGCAGATTTTGATTTGTTTTCATCAAACCAAAATCGAAACTTGTGTCTCATACAATAGTTCTCCATTATAGGAATCCTCCAAATTCTTGCATAATATTTTATTAGTTATCTGCCAAGTATTTTCCTGCAAAACAAAACAACATATCAACAGGTTACCCATTAGCTCAGTAGTGTGACTAACTACATGTGGCTGGCGTTTCTATACCCCCACCTTGCTTCCCGGAGCCACACGCTACATGCTTCAGGGTGCAATGCTAATATAAGAGGTATCACATTTTCTAAGTTTTCAATTTTCCAGAAGCTAGTTGCTTTTTCACATATCCACATTTAAACATTTTTTGCAGAAGTTTGAGTTTTGCCCAGAATAGGTTGGGAGATTTGTTCCCAGATGTAAGAATCCAACTTATTATTATTAAGAAGAGTGGCCATATAATTACTTTCCAACCTGGGTCATTTCTGAGAGTGAAAGGGGTATAATTAGTGATTATATCAATATAGCAGGTGCAAAAACAGGACTTATCCCAATAAATCATTGACAAGTATAAGCACCCTTGTATAGGGAGTCCCCTGCCAACAAACAGTCTCAGGTGCCAAAACCCTGTCTCACAGATCACATTGGCTCATGGGTGACAAGATTCTGTGTCTGATATTCAAGGTTCCTATTAAAGAGGAAGCTGTATCCTCTGAAATCTCAGCTGAGCCTGACAAATCTAAACTCTATGAAGTTCTTTCTATTTGAGAAGAAACGTTTTCAGGTAAGAGATAATTGCCAAGGCAAAGAACATTTATCTTACTTGTCAATATAACCAACTTAGGATTTACTTCATTACCTCAGTGTACACATCTGTACAATGGGAATTACTGGTTAGCCCCACATAAGAAACAGAGTCACAGCTGTGATAAGTAGCTAGGGCCTTCCTAATTCCTAATTTCTAGTCCACTGTCCTAGTTTCTCTTCATTTAATGATTTGCTTTCTTGGTTTGCTTTCTTGGATACAGAGAGCATTCTGATGGCTGCCAGAGGAAGGGGAGTGTGGGGAAATGGGTGCAGAGATGAGGGAATTAAGAAGTACAAATAGGTAGTTACAGAGTAGCCATGAAGATGTAAAGTACAGTATAGGAAATTGAGAAGCCAAAGAGCTTATATGAATGACCCACAAACATGGACAATGGTGGGGGGATTGCCTAAGGGAGTAGGGGGTGTTGGGTTGAGGGAAGCGAGGGGAGAAACATCAGGTCAACTGTAATAGCATAATCAATACAATATAATTAAAAAAACAATCAGTTTGCTTTCTAATAAGGATGGAAAATGGGGATTGGGAGTGGGGAAGACAAATAGGAAAAAGATGAGAAAATCACAACCTATTCCTTCTTGAGGAACAGTAACTAAGGCAGCATTATATTTACAAATGAAATGTAGAAGATACACACTTACCTGCAGCAAACCTTTTTTTGATGAGTGAAAATCGATAGCCTGCTCCAACAAGTTCAATGTCACAGCCAGAAAGGGTGCTTCCTTCACTTGTAAACTGTACAACCAGTGGGGAAGGCTTGCTTGGGCCTTCAGATAACTGAAATCTTGCCAGCAAAGAACCCACGCCTATAAAAAGGGTATAGTATATTTCAAGAAAATAGTCAACAGCATTCTGGATATAACTTTGGAAATTGTATTCAAAATTTAATATACAAAACTTGACATTAGGGGTAGTATATGTTTCAGTGACATAATGGACATGGATAAGACTTGTCATTACATATTATAAGCGACTCCCTTTTCGCATGCAGATTCGAGTGTAATCAGTCAAATGGTACTTCAAAATTTGGGAGCATGCTACACGGAAGGTAATGGATTTTCCAACCTATGACTGGTATCAGAGGAAAGTGAAACATATCTAATCATCAGGGTGTATAAAATCTGATACAGAGTGGAAACATGCCTCATTAACAGCTTTTCTTTACAGAAAATATGTTCTATTTGATGTAGGGTTTGGGGCAGAAAAGAGGAAACAAGATTTATTGAGGAGTTATTTCCTTTTATTGGTTGAAATACATACATATGAAAATGAAGTAAATGTTTTGCTTGTTTTTAGTGCTAATGTGTATTTTGGTTAATAGTTGCCTGATCCTTGCAAGTTACTTCAGCCTTAGATATTAAATAAAGTAAGCCTGTGATTACCTTACCTCCATTTTCTGACTTCTGAGAAATGTCGGGAATTTTCCACAATATTCTTTGTTGTTCAGCATTCCTAAAAGTAAAATAGGTAAAAGACTTTTGCATATGTAAGGTGTTTTGTTTAACAATGCCATATTTTTCCAGATATCTATCTATCTATCTATCTATCTATCTATCTATCTATCTATCTATCTATCTATCTATCTATCTAATCTATCTATCTATCTACCTATCTATCTATCTATCTATCTATCTATCTACCTATCCATCCATCCATCCATCCATCCATCCATCCATCCATCCATCCACCCAGCCACCCACTCATCCATTCACACATAAATTCTCTCCTTTCCTCTTCTTTATTGTAACCAGCCACAGCACTGGCAGATAAGAAAATATTTAGAGGACAATGCAGTTGGCTCTTTAGAGCATATCTACTGAAAAAATAGGAAGGGTTAGTCAATCAGTTGATTCGGGTAATTTAGATTGGAGCTGTCACATGGCCGATATTCATTTTCTTTAATGTTCTATTTTTTGCTTTTGACAACCATATGGAAAACCTAGAGCATTTTTTCCCCCTAAAAGAGTAAGTCCTCGCAGCTCCTACTGGTACTCAGTGTCTGCTCAGTTTCTGTTCCCGCACCTTCTCTAGTGTGCCACTTTGTAGTTCAGAGGCTACAAATGAAAGGCGTTTCTCAGACTCCCCTGTAGTTAGGGCCCTAGAGGCAGGTTAGACTTCACCAGTTGCATGCACTGCTTGAGAGCTGGAGGACAGGAGGGAGGGCGAGGTCATTCTCCTGGGGCTTTCTCAGCCCTTTCCTGCTGCCAGCAACCTGAGAGGTGGGATCTTCTAACTGCAGTGCTCTAGGCCAGTCTCCAGTTTTGTGGGTGCTGAAAAGTAGTAAAGGTGGAGCCAGCAGGAACTCTCTCATCCTTGTCAGAGTGACAGTGAGGGGTTCTTGAATTCAGTAGCTCCACTGGTAGCCTTCTGATTCTTCTTCTTGGTTATGCCAGAGGTAAGCAGCTTCTCTGGCCACCAGTTCCACTGTCTTCTAGGAAACATTCCTTACGATCCCCCCTGCATCTTGTTTTTCTAGCGCTTCCACCATATACGTGGGAGCATCTAAATCCCTGTGTTAAACCATTTTTCTGCTTAAAACAGGGCCCCTGGTTTCTGTTTCCTCCCCTGAACCCTGACACACAGGCCTACTGTGACCTCCAGGAAGGGAACACTCGTGCTGAGGAGCCTGTAGTCCCTTTGTCCGGAAGGAGCTCTTTGGGAAGCAGAGGGGGTTGGGGTTTCTTACCAGACTGCTGGGGGGAGCACAGCCTGGAGCTTGGTCACTCCTCCGTCTATGGGGACCAGGAACTGCACATTGTTGAGGGCCACGGCGGTCGTCATTGCATCCGTGTTGTATTTGTAATCTATGCGCAGGTCAGTGCTCGCAGGCTCACACCGCCAGTTCACTGCCAAGTTCAGGGGTGTGGACTGAATGCCCTGGGCAGACACCTTGCCAAATGACAGGAAAGAGAATATTTAAGGCTTGGTCATTAATCTGAAACAAACCAGAAACTATGATTGTCCCCCGCTGGAATATTCTTAGATATCAAAAGGTCATCACATTGTTTGTGTTGATCACAAATGAACTCCCAGTAAAAACAAACCACTGTGAAAGGTGCCATGTGAGAGAGAGCTAGTGCTTTGGGGAAATTGGTACAGATTACAAAATAAAGTAAATTACTAAAATCGCTATAGCAGTTTAGAGTTTAGAATGCACTTTATGTCAGGAGGTGGTAGGAGAGGCCAAGGCGTTAGACAATTCTGGGTGTGAGTTCTGATTGCCACTTACAAGCTGAGTGATCCTGAACCCACTACCAAATCTCTCTGAGCCTCAGTTATTTCCTCATCTGCCAAATGGGAATAATAACAATAACATTTACCCACAGAGTTGTCAGGCAGACTGAAGGAGGTATTGATGGAGATGTTACTCTCCTGGACTTACTCTCTTAGGAGTAAGTCTTACTCATGGAGTATGAGTTTTACTGATTTTGAAGACTATAAACAGCTCTCTACTGGCCTACCGATCGCACGTTTGGACATCACGGGGGAGCGGCCCAAGGGCAGACTGAGCTCACAGGGCGGGAGCACCTGCTGCAGAAACAAGCCCAGAAATGGGTTCTTTTATAAAATGACAGGCACGGCTTTTGAGGACAACTTTAGTTAGGTAATCATTATAATTTAAAACTTTAAATATTTTTAACAGCACAATCCTCTGCCAGTGAACTTTTATTTAGGAACCTATTATATTTAAGGTGAATCAAAAGTAGGGCCGCCTCCTGCTGTTTCTGCACGCTGCTCTCTGCAGGGGTTTGCAAGTGGACTATTCAGTGAGATGCTTTCTGGCTACACGAGGGTGTATTTTTGACTGTCTCTATTACTGGGGGTTGGGAGGAAGCTACTGGTGACCAGAAACTAAACAAGCTGCCATTTCAGGGCAACCCCACAAAAAACTCTAGCTGTGCCTCAGTTCCTTACATAGTCGAAAACAACACATTTCAACAGAGATTCCTTAGAAAGGGTCTGAACTCAAAAAAGACAGGCCTAGGACCACTTACATTTTCCAAAGTACTTTGAAATATATTAGGCAATTAGCTCCTCACAACAACCTTGGGGGGAAAAAAACTAGGTAGGAATCATAATTATCTTTAACTGCAGATGAGGAAACTAGGGTTCAGGGAGATAAAGTGCTCAAGGTCGGTGACTAGCAGGAAGCTGACCTAATTCCAGAAATTAGTCTCTTGCTGACATTTTAATATTTACACACCAAGCTCATAGGTGAATTTTATTTCCTAGGCTCACTTAATAACAAATATGGATACTCCTGGCTGGTGTAGCTCAGTGGATTGAGCACGGGCCTGCGAACCAGACAATTGCAATTCGATTCCCAGTCAGGGCACATGCCTGGGTTGCAGACCAGTTCCCTGCAGGTCAATTCCCAGCAGGGGATGCATGAAAGGCAACCATACATTGATGTTTCTCTCCCTCTCTTCTTCCCTTCCCCTCTAAAGATAAATAAATAAAATCTTAAAAAAAAAACAAAAAACAAAAAAACAAATATGGATACTTAAAAAAAATCTCACAGGATTTAAAATTTCCAAAAAAGATTAATCTAAATTGAAAATATAGATGCAAGATTTGAAATGAAAGCTCAGTTTTAGTTTCACTCTTTTGGGCATAAGAACTATGCATGTAATTTAACTTGTTATCAGAGAAAAATTACATGGAGTTCCTTTTACCTCACTGCTTTTCATTTCTTAATGCTTTTCATTTTCTTCACTGCTTAAAGCAATTACTAAATGTGTTACATGTTTTGGGGAAAAACAGTTAAATAAAAATGCAATTTTATATTATATTTAATTATAAAAGTGATGTGTTTTTGTGATATCATGTGTTTATTTAGTATTACTCATAAAAAGCTTAGATAATCCTAGCCTTACAGAAAAAACATTATAGTCATTTGCATTTTTGCAAAATGCACCATCATATAAACACTTCACTTTCAGTGGTTTTCAACCTGTAGGGCGTATTAGAACCACCTGGAGAACTTGTAGTAAATGCAAAACCTGGGTTACCCCCCAAACAATGAAGTCCAGATTTCTGTGGGTTCAGGGCCCAGAGGGGACCTACGTCTGGGTATGTATCTACACATCTACTTCTATTTCTATGTCTGCCTATAAGTAGATTTTAATACAGCTATCTGTATCTGTACATAATCAGCACAAGTTCAGAATCAGTGTTGATGTACAAGTTCTCTGGAGATTATAGAGTCATGTTTAAGATGCACTGATTCCTATTAAAATGCAACTGTAAGCAATAATATTTTTTCCTTACCTTAAGGAAAATAACTTAAACTTATTTAATTACAAAAATTAGAGTACATTAAAAATAACCTAGGTGATTAGTGGCTGGGAATCAATAGGATGCTCAGGCCCTCTAAGATCCTGGTTTGAAATAAATTTCTTTAAGGTCAGTAATAATTGGGGATAAGGACAATTCTAGACACAAAAAGAAAGTTTTCATATACTATATTGTTTTGTACCAACCAGTCTTTTAGTCTTTTAACATTAAATTATTTCTTACCATAAGTTTTATTAGAATTTATTTTACAGGACCGCCATGTTAGAATAAAACACCAGATTACTTATATTTAATCATTTTAAATAAGAGATTTTAGGATTATAATATTCTTAACAAAATTACAGTGGACTAGTTCATCAGTATTTATGATCTTAACTGATACAATTTTCTATAGCTTCATTTTGTGGCATGTTTCTCTAATTTTTAAATAAGATATTTTACTTGTAATTTTAACCTAAAAATAGGTTTGAATATTCTTGTCACTATAAGACCACAAGTAGTCTTTTAAAATTTATATTTCCTATTAATGATAACTTTTAAGTATTAAAATAAATGTTACCTTATTTACTTTTATTTGATGTTAGAGATGATGGACTTCACCCCGACCACACACACAGGCTTACCTGATATTTCAGCATGTCCACGTTATAATATGTGGCCTGTGGCTTTTGTTCGGACACTTTCTTTAGGTGAGTCATCAAATTTGGCATGTTTACCCAGAATTCCTTGGTATTGGCATCATTTTGGGTATTATCGCTATTCAATTGGGAAGAAAGAATGACTGAGTATGATCTTGTGACAAATATAAATGACACAGAAAAGCATCTTAGTAAATTGTTGTCTGACTTCTACGTCCGCCTTTGACAATTTGCAGACATTGTATTATTAATGGTAGCATGGTTTTAACTCAAGTGCAGTTGTGAATGGTATTAATAGATTAATACCCTTAGAGAGGCATTATTGTTTTGCTATAAATCTCAGTGAGAACCCAGTGGTATTAACCAATCATGATAACTGGTTGCTTTAAAGAATGAATTATTTATTAGCCTAAATTTAATAGCTCTTGCTATATCACCACAGTTTTCTCTGACTTAGTCAATGCAGTCAGAGAGCCGAGTACATCGATTTTCTTTTGAATTGACTTGAACAGTAGTTTCTCAGAAATGTCTGTCATCAGTGGAGGAGAAAAGGGCAATACTAAAATTACCTTGTTACATTTTTAGCATTCACAGGATTTCATCTGAGAGCACCTAAATCTTAAAGTCAATTCTCTTATGAAATGACCCTGGAATTTAAATGCTAATTATCATAGTAGTTACAATAGACAATTGCAATCTTGATAAACTAAGAAATTTTGCATTCTTATGAGAAGCATTAGCTTTGCTCAGAGGCCTGTCCGCAGGTCACACCCAATGTATCTTGAAAATGCTTGTCTCAGTGACAAAAAAAGTCACACAGGAGGATGAAAAGCATCAGCTCACTTCCCACACAGTGAGGAAACTGAGAACCCAAGTGATTCAGTAATTTGACACACAACTCAAGTTTAGTGACATTTCACTTCGACCAGCCTATAAGATACAATAGTGGCTACAAACTTTTGAGTACCTATTATGTGCTAGGTGCTCATAGATACCTTAGAAATATTTCATTAATATCTACCTGCAAAGGGAGAATTATCTTCCTTTTTAAAGGTGAGGAGATGTTATAAAAAGAGAAAATTAGAGGTTAAGAAGACAGAGAAGTTGTAGTGATAATGTGATAAAGGCAGGTCAAAAGTAAGTTATTGTAATTCAGCCTCCAGAAGTCTGACAAATCCAAAGAGCTGAGTCAAAAGACACCAGGACCTTAAAATTGCTACGGGTCTGCTGGGAGGGAGTAGTTGTGGGGGCCAGGTCTCAGCATGACCCCTGTGGTTCTGCGGGGCCCTGGTCTCGGATGGTGAGGACACAGCAAAGGTATATGACAGGAGGTACGTAGGAAATGAATGGAAAAGAATCCAGGCCCCTGAGACTCTGCCTCTACTCACACTGAGCTAAAAATGCTGATAAGGGCTGTGTCAGGCATCAGTTACCCAGAGCTTCCAGAGCTGGAGCTACACAAGGAGGCCAGGGATAAAAGTAATAGAGTCAGTGAAATGAAGTAATTTGCCTAAATTGGAACAGCTAATAAGTAACCGAGTCGGGATTCCAGCTCAGGTCAGTGTTTCTATGGGTCATACTTTCACGTTATACCACAACAGAGGTAGATAATTAATATCCAGCAATGTGTCATTAATTTGTACTAAATTAGATCTGAATCATTGGGAAATTTTCAATTATGCTATTTTTTAAAGAAATGCATTCACTAAGTTTAATAACAAAATAGGTCACATGTCTATGATAATCCCTCAGAGAACTTTCTCTAATAAATGTTCAAGGAAGTTTTGCCGATCAAATGCTTACACAGAGATGCAATTCTTAAATGATCAAGAAGTCTTGAGAATTCTCTAGTCTCGTAATTGTCTTAACAATTGTTCCTGAAAATCTTTTACAAGCAAACCCCTTTCATAAAGGAAAAATTGGTCCATGTCACAAGGATCACAAACCCAAACGTCTCCAGAGGCCAAGCTGTTAACCTACATGAAGCCTTTCAGTAAACATAAATGAGAGACTTGGCCTGGGGTGAGACCGTAGACTTGATGAGCCTGCACGGCATTCAGGAACACGGCTTGGTTACACTGCCCTTTAAAGATGAGGGGGGCAGTACTGGCGGTGGGGCAGTGCTGCACCCCAACACCAGATAGGCCGCGTGACTAACAGGTGACCAATCACAGCCCGATTCAATGATCGGATATTTAGAGTAAGGTCCAAATTAATTAGGACTTTTGTTTGTTTGTTTTAGCAAATAATAAAAGACTCTATATAATGTGTTGTTAAAGAAAAATATTCTGAGTGATATTTAATTCAATTTGTAAGACAGATATATTAATATAAGTATAAAATTCTTGCATATATGCCTAAAAACTTGGCAACATAACTACCTGAAAATGTAACAAAAGCTATAACTATCACACCAGTCACACTTACAAACACACTGGTGAAACTGGCGAAACTGGGGAGTGAGACAGACAGTGCAACCCAGGATCCCAGTGCTGGGAAATAAAGCCTCAAAACACCGACTGAAAACACCTGTGTAGGTTGGGGTGCCGGGGGAGACTCCCAGCCTCACAGGAGAGTTTGTTGGAGAGACCCACAGGGTCCTAGAATGTACACAAGCCCACCCACCTGAGAATCAGCACCAGAAGGGCCTAGTTTGTTTGGGAGAAGTGGAGGAAGTGACTGAAATCTGGCAGACAGTGGAGCAAGCGTCATTGTTCCCTCTGGGACCCTTTCCCCCACATACAGCATCACAACGCAGTGATGTGGGTTGCCCTGCCTGGGGGAGGAACACCTAAGAGTCCGCCCCTCACTATGTAATAGGTGTGACAAGACAAGAAAAAAATGGTCCAAATGAAAGAACAGATCAAAGCTCCTGAAAAAATACAACTAAGTGACAAAGATAGCCAAACTATAAGATGCACAGTTCAAAACACTGGTGATCAGGATGCTCACAGAATTGGTTGATTTTGGTCTCAAATTAGATGAAAAAATAAAGGCTACACTAAGTGAAATGAAGGAAAATGTGCAGGGAACCAATACTCATAGGAAGAAAACTGGAACTCAAATCAATGGAGTGGACCAGAAGGAAGAAAGAAACATCTAATCAGAAAAGAATAAAGAAACAAGAATTCAAAAAAATGAGGAGAGGCTTAGGAACCTCTAGACATCTTTAAATGTTCCAACATCTGAATTATAGAGGTACCAGAAGGAGAAGAGGAACAGCAGCAAGTTGAAAAGATATTTGAACAAATAATAAAGGAGAACTTCCCCAGTCTGGCAAAGGAAATAGACTTCCAGGAAGTCCAGGAAGCTCTGAGAGTCCCAAAGAAGTTGGACCCACAAGGAACACACCAAGGCACATCATCATTACATTAGCCAAGATTAAAATGAAGGAGAGAATCCTAGAAGCAGCAAGAGATAAGGGGACAGTCGACTACAAAGGAGTTCCCACAAGACTGTCAGCTGATTTCTTAGAAGAGACCTTACAGGCAAGAAGGGGCTGGAAAGAAGTATTCCAACTCATAAAAGGCAAGGACCTACATCCAAGGTTGCTCTATCCAGCAAAGTTTTCATTTAGAATGGAAGGGCAGATAAAGTGCTTCTCAGATCATGTTAAGTTAAAGGAGGGTATAATCGCCAAGTCCTTATTATATGAAATATTAAAGGGACTTATTTAAGAAAAAGAAGATAAAAATATGTACAGTAAAATGACAGCAAACTCATAATTATTAACAACCACACCTAAATCAAAAGCAAACTAAGAGCACAGCTAGATCAGGAGCGGAACCATAAAAATGGAGATCACATGGAGGGTTAGCAATGGGGGAGTGGGAGGGGGGAAGGTACAGAGAATAAGTAGCATAGACGGTAGGTAGAAAATAGACAGGGGGAGGGCAAGAGTAGTATGAGAAATGTAGAAGCTAAAAAACTCATAAGTATGACACAGGGACATGAACTAAATGGGGGGAATGTGGGTGGGAGGGGGTGTGTAGGATGGAGGGGAGTGAAGGGGGGAAATGAAACAACTGTAATAGCATAATAATAAAATATATTTAAAAAATTTTTTTAAATGTAGGAGAGAGGCAATACTGCATGCATGGAGGGAAGGAAGAAAGCAATTGCAGTGCAGCAAAATGACAGAGGTCATTTGGATAAGGGAGGTCACAATAAAGGGAAAATGTGGTCACTTAGAGAGAAATTTTTATATGAAGTATCAGGACTTAATGCCATTGCCAGTAATTAACTTGTATAGTTGGTCATTTTTAATAGCATGTATGTGTGTGTATGTTTGTGTGAAAGTACCTGTGTGTATGTATGATAAGGACATCATATTTAGATGTATTAGTAAGAAAATTTGAAGTATATCCAAACAAATATACATTATCTTCTTTGATATATAAATGTACAGTTCCATCAAAACAATTACCATTACAATAAATTATATTTCACAGAAAAGATTTTCATACTCATGTGAAAAGTAACTCACAGTTCAAGTATCATTTGACTTTAAAGATGCTAATACAACAAATTAATTTTATTCCTTTTATTGGGTTCATTTCCCACCATCCTCATCCATTGTCTACTGATGACTGGTAAAACAGACAATAAATGAATAGTCACTAATACAGGTTTTATTACTCTAACTGTCTCTCTAGCCACTTGAAATAGTTGGCCACTTAAACACATACATGCACGGACACACACTCAACCACAAAATACCTTGACAGCCAGTAAATACTTTGCATCCACACACATATCTGAGTAGCAGTGATTGCTTTACGGTGTTACTCCCTTGCTACGGTTTATCCTTCCCTCATCTAAGTGTAAAGTGCTAAGCTACACACATGTCTAAAAAATTTGTACAAAATATATTTACCAGCAGAGAAGTTGGGGATTTGGCAGGACGTGTTCTAACCTGCTGAAATTTATCACTCGAAATGTCAGGGCGGCTGGCGATGGGTTGTTGGCAAAGTGTCTGGTGATGCCGGCAGGGAAGGACAACACCATTTCTCCAGTAATCTTCACGATACATCTGGCATGTCAGAGCATATGAGAGGAAAGAGAGGAAGCCCAGGTTAGTATGCTGTGAGTCAAAACAGCTGTGAAAAAGCGGAGTTATGTAACAATATTACCCGGCAGAAGAGATGAAAGGTAAGCTCTTGCAATTCCACTCTTAACTATAAATCATTTCTAAGACTCAATGGTTTGTTTTAACACTTATCCAAAAAAAAGTGGCTGTTTTGTTGAATGTCTTTTTAAACTATAAGAAGAAAGGTGTAGCTTTTCTTTTTCAATAGAAAAGTCTATATGGTCCCCTCATAAATAGAACCATCTATTCTGCTGCTTCTCTCTCTTTCTCTGTGATTTCTGAATTTTTGGCAGCACATTTGAAGATATTAAATTGTACAATATTTGGAGATACTTAAAACAATTAAAAATGGGTCTGCCTTTTGACCCAGTGATCCCACTTCTGGGAATATATTCAAAGGAACCCAAAACACCAGTCTGAGAGAACATAAGCGCCCCTATGTTCACTGCAGCTTTATTTACAATCATCAAGATATGGAAGCACCTAAGGGTAACAATAGATGAGTGGATAAAACAACCATGGGACCTCTACACAATGGGATACTACCCAGCTGTTCAAAAAAAAAGAAAATTTTACCCTTTTAGACCACTATGGATGGACCTGGAGAATATTATGTTAAGTGAAATAAGCCAGTCAGAGAAAGAAAAATATCATATGATTTCACTCATATGTGGAATCTAATGAACAAACTGAACTAACAATGAAAATGGGGACAGACTCAGAGATGAAGAGCAGATGCTAGCTAGTGGGAGTAGGGAGGTGCGGGGGTGGAGGGACTGAGCACAAAGGAAAAAGGATTCATGGACATGGACAACAGTGTGGTGGTTGCTGGGAGGAGGCAGCAACCTCCTCCTATAAGGGGACTAAATGGTACTAAAAAATACAACAAAGATTCAATCATTGCCAAGTTATTTAAAAAATGAATAAATAAACAAATTGCTCAATATCACCACACTATTCACTGGGACTTTGGTTCTCTTGATGACATGACTGCTGCCTTGAGCGAGATCTTTTGTGTACTCCAGAGATAAAGCTAAGCTTCCACCTTAACTAGGTCCTCATTCCATTAACTTCCTGTTTGGTTGAAATGTTAACACCAGCTAACACATAAGTTAACACAATAGAATAATAATTTAGGAGGAAGAATAAGTCTTTTCTTTTTAAAATAAAGCTGTTTTTGCTATACTGAATGGGATTTTTTCTTTGAGTTCTGCTCCTGCTGATTTATTGTTAGTATACAAGAATGCCTTTGATTTCTGGATATTGACTTTGTAACCTGCTGTTTTGCCAAATTCATTTATTAGTTCGAGCACTTTTTTGGTAGAGTCTATAGGATTTTCCATGTACACTATCATGTCATCTGAAAACAGTGACAGTTTTGTTTCCTCCTTTCTGATTTGGATGCCCTTTATTTCCTTTTCTTGCCTGATCTCTGTGGCTAAAACTTCCAGTACTATATTGGATAGAAGTGGTGAAAGTGGAAAACCTTGTCTTGTTCCTGATTTTAGTGGAAAAATATTTGGGAATAAACCTAACCAAGGAGGTAAAAGACCTGTATGCAGAAAACTACACAACACTGAAGAAAGAAATCAAGGAAGACACAAACAAATGGAAACATATACTGTGTCCATGGATAGGAAGAATTAACATCATCAAAATGTCCACACTACCCAAAGCAATATACAGATTCAATGCAATACCTATTAAAGTACCAATGGCGTATTTCACAGACACAGAACAAACACTTCAAAAATTTATATGGAACCATAAACAACCCCGAATAGCAGCCTCAATTTTGAGGAACAAAGTAGGAGGGATCACAATACCTGATATCGAACTGTATTACAAGGCCACTGTAATCAAAACAGCCTGGTACTGGCATAAAGACAGGCACATAGACCAATGGAACAGAACAGAGAGCCCAGAAATCAACCCAACTCTCTACAGTCAATTAATATTTGGCAAAGGGGGTAATATCATAAAATGGAGTTAAGATAGCCTCTTCAACGAATGGTGTTGGGAGAACTGGACAGCTACATGCAAAAAAAATGAAACTTGAGCACCGACTTACACCATACACCAAAATAAATTCAAGGTGGATAAAAGACTTAAATATAAGCCATAAAACCATTGAAGTCCTAGAGGAGAACAATGGCAGGAAAATCTCAGATATTTCACGCAGCAACATTTTTACCGATATGTCCCCTAGAGCAAGGAATATAAAGGAAAGAATAAACAAATGGGATCTCATCAAAATAAAAAGCTTCTGCGTGGCTAAAGAAAATAGTATTAAAATAAAAAGAGAACCAACTGTATGGGAAAACATATTTGCCAATGATACCTCAGACAAAGGTTTAATCTCCAAAATATACAAAGAACTCATACGACTGCACTCTAAGAAGACAACTAACCCAATTAAAAAATGGGAAAAGGACTTGAACAGATACTTCGCCAAGAAGGACATACAAAGGATCCAGAGACACATGAAAAGATGCTCAATATCACTAGCCATCAGAGAGATGCAACTTAAAACCACGATGAGATACCACTTTATACCAGTCAGAATGGCCATCATAAACAAAGCAACAAACAAGTGTTGGAGAGGTTGTGGGGAAAAGGGATCCCTAGTTCACTGTTGATGGGATTGCAGACTGGTACAACCATTATGAAAAACAGTATGGAATTTTCTCAGAAAACTAAAAATGGACCAGCCTTTTGACCCAGCAATTCCACTACTAGGATTATATGCTAAGAACCCTAAAGCACCAATCCCAAAGAACCTATGGACCCCAATGTTCATAGCAGCACAATTTACAATAGCCAAGAGTTGGAAGCAACCTAGGTGCCCATCAGTAAATGAATGGATCAAAAAATTGTGGTACATATACACAATGGAATTCTATGCAGCAGAGAGAAAGAAGGAGCTCCTACCCTTTGCAACAGCTTGGATGGAACTGGAAAAGCATTATGCTGAGTGAAATAAGCCAGGTGTTGAAAGACAAATACCATACGATCTCACCTTTAATAGGAAGCTAAACAACAAAACAAACAAGCAAGCAAAATAAAAACAAAGACACTGAAATAGAGAACAGGGGGAAAGCAACCAGAGGAGAGAGGGGAGGGAATTTCAGGGGAAATAGGGGAGGGATTTAGAGGAACAAGTATAAAGGACACAGGGACAACAACTAAGTGGGGTGAAAATGGGAGGGAGGTGGGGAGCACAGGGTGGGGTAGGCTGGGATGGGAGTAATAGACAGAAAACTGTACTTAAAAAATAATTAAATAAAAATAAATTTAAAAAAATAAATCTTTTTTGAGGTATAATTGACATATAATAAATGACATATTTATCATGTAAAATTCCATAATTTTTGGCATAGTAAACATGTATGAAACCCCCACACATTCAAGATAATGACCTATGCAACTCATGAGTCTTTGTAATCCTGTCTCCTGCCCTTCCCGATCCTTCTACTCCTCATCCTTAGACCGTTGCTAATATGTTTTCCAACACTGTACATTAGTTTGCACTTTCTATAAATTGAATAAGAGAGTAAGTGATTTTTCTTTGGGTTTTGCTTTTTCTACTCAGCATAAGTGTTTGGAGAGTCATACATGTAGTGTATGAAAGTGTTGTGTATTAGAGTGTAGTGTATGGTCACATATAGTGACCATCCATAGTTCATGACTTTTTATTGTGGGGTATCATGTGGATAATACCATAGGTTTTTGAAAAAAATCCATTTGCCTGTGAACATTTGAATTCTTTCTGGTTTGTCCAGTTATAAATAAAGCTGTGATGAATGTGTGCACAAGTCCTTGTGTGGCCGCATGCTCTCACCTCTCCTATACAGGAGTGGAATCACTGGATCACATGGCAGGTGTACCTTTAACTTTTTAAGAAACTGCCAAACTGTTTTCTAAAGTAGAACATATAGCTGTGTGTGAGTTCCAGTTCTTACACATGCTCACCAGCACTGGGTAGGGTCTGTCTTTTTAATTTTTGACATTCTAACAGGTGACCAGTGGCATCTTACTGTTGTTTTCATTTTTTCCCCTAATGGCTAATGATCTTAAGCATCTTCTTGTGTGCTTATTTGTCATCAGTTAACTACTTTGGTGAAATGTCTGCTCAAGTTTTCTGTCAAGTTTTAAATTTGAGTCTTCTGTTCTCTTACTGATTTTGAGTTCTTTATACATTCTGGATACAAATCATTGGTCAGATACATGCTTCGTAAAGACTTTTCCCCCAAGTTTGTGGCTTGTTTTTTTCTTTTTCTTAAGCGTACCTTTGAAAAGAAGTTTTTAATTTATCTATTTATTTTTATGGGGTGTAGTCAATCAATTTACTCTTTTAGGGTCCTATCTTTGCCAAATCCAAGTTCACAGAAATTTCAACTATATTTTCTTCTAGAAGTTTTTTTAATTTTAATTTTTACACTTAGCTTCTTGATCTATTTTTAGTTAACTTTTGTATAAGGTGTGAGGTATGGATCAGGTTTATTTTTAGTGTGTGGATATGGATATCTAATTGTTCTGGCACCATTTGCTCTAAAAAGACAATTCTTTCTTCACTGAATTTCTCTAGCTGGCAATTTTGTTTAAGTTCAGTTGTTCATATACGTGTGAACCTTTTCTGGGTTCTCTTTGCTGTCCCATTGGTCTATTTTGTCTGTCTTTATAACAATACTATACTGTCTTTATTACTATGGCTTTGTAACAGAAACCATGTAATGTTATTCTACCAACTTTGTTCTTTTTCAAAGTTGTTTTGGCTATTGTAGGTCCTTTGCACTTCCATATGAAATTTAGAATTACTGTGTCAATTTATACATAACATCAGTGTAGCTCCAATTCACCTTTTACTGACAGCTCCAAGAAAATTAATAATGGGCCCTTTATATATATTTTTTCTCTGCCACAAAGCACCATGTTAAACTTTGTCAGTAGAGGGTGGTGGAAAGACATTGCAGGAGGACAGGGTTTTTTTTCTGGGTCCAGTGTGCTTGCTAGGCAGGCTTCTGCAGTCTACACGGTTTATCTAGTGCTGGACCCTGCAGTGCCTGTGGGACCCTCAGTGCATGGGTACTGCAGCCTGCAAGCCTTTGCTGGTGCCAAGCAGCACAGTAGCTTCCCTAGCATCTGACTCCTGTAGGGCATGTAGCTGGTCTGCCCCAGTGCCTTGATCCTGCAATGCAAGTGAATTTTTCAGCTCCAGCCTCCTGCTGTGTATACACCTTTTCCACAGCCAGCTCCTGCAGTGCATGGTGGGTAGCCATGCCACTAGCTTCCTCTGGCACCCCCCTCAGTCAGTCTTGTAGTCTCAGTGAGACACGTCCCCATGAACAGCTGGGCATCTGCTGGGCAATCCATATGCCATGGTCTGGACACTCTCAAAGATGTAAGCTGTGCCAATTGTGTGGCAATACCTAATCCCTCTGGAGTCACTGCCCTTTGCAAATGACTGCTTTGTATATTTGTTTGCTTTCTAGGGGTTTTCAGGTGGAAGAGTAAATCAGTCCCTGCTACCCCACCTTGGCCAGAAGCAGAAATCTCAAAAGGATTGTTTTTCTTTGGGAAAGAATAAACATTTAAAATGAATGAGTTATTTATAATTTCTCCATACATCTGGATAACTGACTCTTGTAGCAGTTCTACAACTTTAAGTTCAGAAATGTACTTTCCAGGGAAATTGAGGATAGAGAAATCTACTTGTCCAGTGTCACTCTGTATACTGCACAGCTGTGTTTGGAGAAATACATGTGGCTCAGGTGAGGTGGTCCTGTGTTAGAGTCAAAATAGCTTATGTGAAGAACTGCTATAGGCTTGTGTATATAGGGCTGGGTTTGGGGTATATAACTGTACATTACTCTGAATGAGGATTTTCATTGCTGAAAGTTTGTACCTCCTCTCTTCTGCAGACTATCGATGAGCTCCCAGTTTTGGTGCTTGCTCTACAGGCTTCCTTCTCTCTTCATTAGATCCATAAAACCTTGCTTGATTTACAGGTGCTAAACTGGTACAGAGCCTGCACTTCCTTTCAGGCAGAGTCTACTCTTTATGTTTTATAATATGTTAACACACAGAATATCATCTGACAACATGTACAATTAGAGCACTTGTTAAATCAGACTTCAGCATGTGGCATCACTGAGCATATTGTTGTTAGCAGTGTTGGCTCAAACACTTTTTAACTGGTAGGAAGACTGCTCAGTTTCTTTTCCAGATTGCTCAAAATAAGATCTAGGCAGTATCTCGGTGGGGTATAAATTTCTCTTTAAAATCAAGTCAGTGAGGGGTGGAGATAAGTCAGTAAACGTTTACTGACTCCTGTGTATAAAGGTTTTTAGTGCGGAGGTAATTAAAATACAAGCAAACAGCCCCTGCCTTCAAAGGGCTTACGGTGCTGGGTGAAGAAGGGCAGCAGTCACCCCGAGGCGGTCTAAGAAGCACCCAGCCTCCTCACCTCCATGACATTTCTGAACCACATCCGAAAAGTCTGTCAGAGTCAGATTTTTGCTGATTTAGTAATCCATGCACTGTCAAAGTTGATCTGAAATTTTCTATATAAAAGTTAATGTTTTCAACCTATATTCACTAAAGGAAAATATTTTTTTTTAACCTTAACGATTGTTCCTATCAGTACACATTTCATGTGAGTTTGAATTATGAGATCTAAAATACTCATTAGAGAAATATTAACAAACTTAATTTATGAATAAATTTTGAAGTCATGTGAATCCTTGCAAAAAAACCATTTGTCCACAACAGCAAAAGTTCAAAGTCAACTGGCCAAGTGACTTATGAACTGGGTTCTCCCGGAGGCAGTGCCACGTTAGCCTGTTGGAAGACGTGCTGGCCGGTTTTGACCAGGGAACGTGTGGATTTGATTTCTGTGAGGTCACCAGAAATGCTTTCCTCACATTAAATGTGACTTTTACGTACTGCTTTGATAACTAAGCCCATGGTCTTCTTTTCAAGCAAACATATCTCTGTGTACATGTAGCTTCCCTTATAGTCCCTTTTGTTGGCTTAGGTACTTGGCAAACTCCTTTTCACATTTCAACACTCAGTTCAAAAGCAGGTCTTTCTGAAGCCTTCCTTAATATCCTCTCCATTCAGCCTTTAAAAATTTTCTTTTCTCTAGTTTCCATAACTATCTGTACAGATTTTTTTCTTTTGAAAAATATTTTGTAGTTTCTTGCACATATCTTACCTACTATTGTGAAGACAGGTAGTATGTCTTAGGTTCTGGGACAGCAAATGTATGTAACACAGAAGCCAGTGCAATTGTTCGGTGTACTCTGATACACAGGGGGCCTATTTAATGTACCGGGGATAATGGGATGCACTACAATGGGCAGTGAGAAACAGGACGAATGTGGTCCTTGCCCAAACCTCCATTTTAAGCAGGGAGACAAACACGTGAATAACTGAAATAGGATGATGAAGGAGGAACAGAATATAGCTGAGAATCCTAAATTTCTCTAGGGGATTAGAGAACTAATCTCTAGGACCAGGGATATTCATATAGGAGCTAATAATGGGAGATGGGTTTTCCCAGCCAGCAGCAAAAGCCAAGGAGTTCCGTGCCTATGAGCTACTGAGAAAGACTCAGATGTCAGAATACTTGTTACAGGTATTCTAAATACTCAGGAGAAAAGTACAATTAAATTTAAGTGGACTGTACATCACAGTATAAAGTAATTAAAGCAGTAGATGTCTGTTTCCAGTGTATTGCCTCAACACAAATGGGGCAGGCTTTACGCAGGACGAGAGGGAACCACAGGCAACAGCCACCCACATTCCTTTTCTGCATCACCGTGTATGTGGTGTTGTGTTTGGCTTTGACCTCCTGCTTCCTTCCTCTCTCCCCCATGATCAAACTTTTGAACTTGATTTATTTCCTTGAAAGTGAATAACAAAGGAACGATAATAAAGTGAGTCACTGCCTGGAGATGAAATTAAATTTAGAAGAATGTTACTTCATGATCTGGTCATAAATTTTAGATCTTATAATTTCAGTGAAATATACTGTATTTCCTATCCATCAATATATAGTATATACTACAACTGTTTATGGCAATATAATTGAAAACAGACTATATACGCAGTCATCCACAAGTCAAAGCCTCGGTTCATATTGAAAGGCATAGGAAAAGCACTAATATTAATTTGGCTTGACTGCCAATACAGGCTTCATTATACTAATTGGGCAGGTGACCAAACCTTCAGCACTCTGTTTTACCTATGTAGTATATATACAACATAAATCATGGTGCTTGTGTGCTCTAACGGTTCAAACCCATACATTTGTATGAGGTAGGTTTTAATTTCTAATGATATGTGGACAAGGCGAATGAACTTCCTGCTTTGAAGATGACGAAGAAAGGACATGTGATAAAGCGGAGTGCTAGAGACTGAAACCTAATGCTCGGTGTGATAGTATTTGCAGGTGGGGCCTTTGGGAGGTGATTAGGTCATGAATGAGATTAGTGTCCTTAGGAAAGAGACACCACAGAGCTCCTTAGCCCCTTCCACAATGTGAGGTTATATGGCAAAAGACTGTCTATGAACCAGGAAGCCAGCTTTCATCAGACACTCAGTCTGCCAGCACCTTGACCTTGGAATTCCCAGTCTCCAGAGCTGTAAGAAATAAACTACCCTGTGTATGATATTATTATAGCAGTCCAAATGGACCAAGATACCAAAGTCCACAGTGTTTGTTATTCTATAATACTCTGGGCTTAGAATAAGACCTAAATATTTAAATACACATGACCCTTAGGATGGTTGACAGATCTTAGAGGTAGAGATCTATCAAGGTTTATCCTTTGTTTATCCATGAAATTCAGACCCGAATTCTACTAGTGACACAGGGGAACCTAGTTTGCCTTGGGTATTTAGTTTTAGTGTAGACCAATGATCACTCTTAACTGTTTTTTCTTTCCTCTTTTTCATGGCTCATGAACCCCTTTGTGATACTTTTTATGGATAAATGCTCATATGCACACACACATAAGATAAGCAATATAGTTCCAGGAAATCCATAGACTTCCTGAACTTTTTCCATGGAACTCTTTATATGGAGATAAAATATGTAATTATATCACATATACACTCAGGTCAAGTCCCTCGTCAATATGTCCTGATGTAAGTGAAATCAGGTTCTTGTAAATAGAAAGTGGTGCATTTTCCTCTACAGTATTTATTTTGCTGTGATTATAATTTTTTTGGCCAGTTTTTCCTTACATAGTAAAGGTAGCATATAACTTGTTCTCTTCTCTGGATGTTATAGGACATTTTAAAAAATATTCTTATTCCAATGCACCATCATTTTAGTTTATATGTAAGTGATTCCAGTCTAGAAAAGATGAGGACAATAAAAGACATAATCTGGATATTTAGTTTTGTGAGATAATACATTTTCTCATTGTCTACAGGGTTGAGTTAGGGTTTTGCTGTTGCTTGCAAGCAAAACTAAATCAGAGATCTCTGAATAGTAAGATATTAGGTTATTGAAAATTTTGGATCACTTTTTAAAAAGCAGTGAATTAATACTTCTAATTATATTTTCCCTTCCATTCTAGGTACGCCATTTGTTAATGTCAGCTGAACTTCTGGTTTTCAGACACAGAACTAAGTAGTTGTACTTCGGGTGTTCTCCACTGAGTAAGTCAGAGACTGGAAATAATACTGGACCAAGCCCTGGACTTACTTGCTTGGATCTGCTCCTTTGAAGTAGGCGTTGACTGTTTCTGTGAATGCTGCTGCAACAGGCAGGGTGTCCTGGGCCCCCATGGTTAGGGGGCTGGGCCCCCTGGAAGAACCTGCATGAAATGAAAAGCTTTCATGAATATCAGTATAAGAGGCATTTTAGTATATGTGGAACTATACTAAAGGATTAAAGACTGAAAACTACTACTGAAAAAAAGGAATGTACTAAGAACAATAACTCTGTATATTCAACATAAAGCTCAATTATTGAAAAAAATATTTGACTGGTTTACAGACACACACACTTGAAATTAATTCGGTTGTGTATTTTATTACAGGAAAAAATCCCAGCAGAAGAATAAAGTCCTAGGGGTTTTCAATGTTTGGCATAAAGCATAAGGCAGTATTTGCATGACAGTTTATACAGCAGGTAGTTAATAAAGAAAATTATTAGCTTCCTATATGAGCATTCACCCTATGCAATTGCCTGTAAAATTTTTAGCATTTCTTCATGTTAAAGAGACAAAAAGCCAGGGGGTACTATGTAACACACTGTCCTTTTCTGGAGTATTTCCATTTCAAAAATTCTGGGTTGTTTCCCAATTACCCTCAGATCAAGTAGGCTTCAGCTCACATGTCCAAAAAATGCACAACCAAAATGTACACCTTGACTTAGCACAAACATGTAAATGCAATGATTAACACTTTAAAAATCACAGCAGTGCTCATGTTTATTGAACACCTACACTGGCACTGCACTGGATGTCATACACGGATAATATCATTCAACCCCACATCAGCCCTGTGGGATAAGCACTACCACTCCTAGTTCACAGAATAGAAAACTGAAGCTCAAAGATGTAAGTGCCTTGCTCAAGACAATAAAATTAGTTAAGTGGCAAAACTAAAATTCAAATCTAGATTTGCCACCCTATAGGGTTCATGTTTTTCTTATGTCACAGTTTGTTTAAATGAAACATTTTCTTGTATGGTTTTAATATAACTTGAGGTTTCTTAAAGGAACAAGGTTTAGGATTGTTAACTTTGTCATTAATCTCTAGGCATGGTGCTGAACAGCACAGTTTTAGTAATTCCTGAGTATTTAATTACATCTCATACTAGCACTTCGTCCCCACCCCATCACAGACTGTATGTTATGCTTTTTTCTTTTATCGTCAGTAATTTAGGCACCTCTGTCCTATTCTCTAGCTATGAAAAAAATCTACCCTTTTTATATCTCACTCCTCAATAAAGTTCTCCTTGATAATTCTAGTTCATGCTAGTCTCTTCCTTTACTAACTTCCCTTGCTTTTTAATGTCTAGTACTTGGTAACTCTTTTTCTTCCTTACTGTCTTGCTATGTAAGCCAATGTGATGGCTATAGTCTGAATGTTTATGTTCCCTCAAAATTCATATGCTGAAAACCTAATGCCCACAGAGATGATATTAAAAGGTGGGGCCTTTGAGAAATGATTAGGTCATGAGGGTGGAGCACTCATGAGCAGGATTAGTGCCTTTATAAAAGAGGCCCCAGAGAGCTAGCTTGTCCCTTCCACCATGTGAGGACACAGTGCGACTTGGGCAGTCTGCAACTTGGAAGAGGGTTTTCTCCCAAATCCAATGGTGCTGGCATCCTGACCTTGGTCTTAAAGTCTCCAAAACTATGAGAAATCAATTGTCATTGTTTGTAAGCCACCTGGTTTGTGGTGTTTTGCTATAGTAGTCAAAACAGACGAAGACATGCAGTCCGATCCAGACCTACCTTCATGACCCACCTCCTCCCACCCCAGGAACTCTCTCCTCTGCTATAGTCACTTCTATCTGCACTCCTACAGGGACTGTAGGAGATTTATCAGTAATGTTGGAGGAGAAAATACCCAAATTTCACAAAGAACCCCTTTATCTTAAAGGATCCACAATTTAAAACTAATTTCTTTCTATCCCTTTGCATTGCAATTGATATGCCTTTTTTTATTTTACTTCTTTCACTTATTACATAATTTTCCTTATTTCTATCTGTTCTGCATAACATTTTTGACAAGTATATATTATTCTACAAATATTCTCCAAACACTGAGCCATTTCTAGGTAGCAGTTATTCTAAATCCATCTTTTTATAAATTGGTCTCCTTTTTCTTTTTAATTACTTTCTTAAGATATAGTTTTATTACTACAAAGCAGAATAACCAAACCATAGGCACATACATTTTGACTACTAAGAATGACAAATTATTTTACATAGTTAATTAAAATGCCATTAGTAATAAATGAATGCCTCTGTCCCCCTGCAGTGCCTTAGAGAGTCCTTGTTAGTACTATTATTAGAAAACTGGTTAAAACCAGAATAGAATCTAAGATGGAGAAAATTCAAAATTCATGGCCTTAGTGGACTAAGAGGGGACTAGAAACTATTTTCAAATATCTGAAATAATATCCACACATTTACTCAAGGGACAAGAGTTCATGGTCATGGATCAGCAAGTTAATAGCATTGTGACCCTGGGCAATTCAATTAACTTTAGCCATAGAACAAAGGCAACAAAACACATAATATCTGTGTTTTAAAATTCTATAATTTTAAGTTGTTTACAAGTACCTTAAAAATTTAAACAGTAGGAACAACTTTCTAATAGAGAAATGAGCTGTTTTGAAAATAGTATCTCTTCATTGGAAGTTTGATGGGATCTGTCAAACATTTACTGAGCCTCTACCATGTGCAAAACAATGGTGGAAACACAAATAAGTAAACTCTCAGGAAATAAGACATAAACAGATGGGAAATTTTATAACAATAACATATGCAAACAAGAGCTTAAGTCAATAAAGTGATAACACTATGAAATTTTTTTTTACTCAGGATTATTAGCCAAATAAGCAGTACAGGGGCGCTGTTCTGTGATTTAACAAAAGGAAGCTTGGTCCCTGAAGTCACATGGACTTAGCTGTAAATCCTGGTTCCTCCTCTTAACAATCTGGATGACCAGGAGTAAGTTATGTAATTTCTGTGCTCAGTTTCCTCATCTTTAAAACAGAATAAATAACTGTATCTATGTTAACGGCTTGTGGTGAATATCAAATGGGATTATTTGTGAAGTCCTTAGCATGGCATGTACTCGAGAAATATTATTATTGTCATTTTTGTAGCTGTTATTTTTTCAGGGTAAAATTTACTCAGGTTGTTGAATTAAAGCTGGTTCGTTGAAGTCAACTATTTACTTTGGTGGGAAATGATACCACAAATGGTTTTCTTTAAATGCACATGGAGCTACTCTAGAACTTTCAGGTTTCTTCTACCACCAAAATTCTGTTATCAAAGACCAATGAATTTTATGCATTTATGCTTATTTTTTGTATATTACCTAGGTGATTATTCTATTTCTTGAAGTTGGTTGGGTCAATAGGAGATAAAAGTTGAGTGAATGCATATTTGTCTTTTGACCCATTCAGGTGTGAATTCCTGTAATAATTAATTGCCCTAGTACCAGCACCTGGTACTAGGTGCTGAGGGACACACAGAGAAGTCTAACACATGCCCCTTCTTTCACAGAGCTTACAGTATGGAGGGGGACTATAAGATAAAGCATGATATAAAGTTAAAAAATAGTTTAATATTATAATTTTGATATTATAATTTTTAAAGAATTCAAAGAAGAAACAGTATTGATGATGTCAGCCCTTTAATAAAATAAAATATCAGACACTAATATAGCTCTATGTTCTTTACAGATTGAAAGGATAATTAGGTTCAGTATAATTATCTCTATTGCATTAGCCTGAGGTTACTCTGGTAGTAAGCGAATAAGCTGAAAATCAATCTTAGGTCTCCTGACTCTAACAAAAACAGTAGTATCAACAATAAAACTTCTGAAGTTCTTGCCAAGAATTATTCAAGGAGCTTTACTTATATTAACTCTTAATCCTGATAATACCCCTATAAGGCTACTATCATTACTAACCTTGCTTTGCAGATGAGCAAACTGAGGTTTCACATCATTCAGTAGCCTTGCCCATAGCCACCCAGTTAGTAAGCAGCAAGAACAGAACTGGGATGCCAATTCTAAACAGGAATGCCTGACTCTGGATCACACATTCTTGCCTGCTCTGCTCTAGGAGCATAGAGTCAGAACGAAATTATATAGGCATCTGATGACGCATTTGAAGTAGCTCAGAAGGATGAGTTGCTGCCCTCGGCTTGTGGAGTTCTGACAAAATAGCAACTTCAGAATCCTGGAAAGCAACTGGTATGCACCCTTAGGGAGTTCTGAGTAATGAAGAAAAGCACCCAGAGTCTTCAGTGTATGACGATATTTTCTGAAAGGCATTTTTCTGTGACTCTCATTACCAAGCAAGATCACACACACACACACACACACACACACACACACACACACACACCCTAAAGCTAAAAAAGAAATTCCTAATAATAGTATAAAATCTTTAAAAGATAGGTCCTTAATTTGTGAAAGCATTTCCAGAGTAGTCAATTGAAATATAAAAGTGGGTATGGAGTCTAGACTGTGTATATAAAATGTTAAAGGAAAAAGAGAAGGGAGAGAAATTTTTAAAGAGAAAGATAAAAAAAAAAGAAAATATAGCAAAATACCCAGGTACATAAATTGAGTAAAAGTACATTAAAGTTTACAAATAAATGAATGTTTGTGTCATGAGTTTAACAAAGATGCCTCATCTGACACCCCTGCTGGTCACTGCATGAAAGTGAAGCACGTAATAAAGGCAGCCGAGTGAATTCACATCCTGGAGCAAGAGTGCTGGAGATGGAACAGATAGACATAAGCAACAGGAAGTTCAAGAACACATAAAAGAAGAGAGAAGAATAGGAGTGTATAAAGGAGCAGAGAGTGGAAATTGGGTTAGCTTTAAAAAAAACAGATCATATTAGGTGAAATTAATAAAATAAAATTATATTCAATTCTACAATAATTTATAGAGTACATTCTATATAAAGAAGTCATATTGAATTAAATTTGAATCCTGACTTCATCATTTACTGTGTGACCTTGATTAAATTACTTAACCTCTCCAGAGTTCAGATTCATCATTTTGTAAAATGGAGACAGTACCTTCTATATATGTTGTGAAAATTAAATATGATATAGGATATCCTTGTTATCTAAGGATAGTCAGTAGGAAAAAAAGTTGCTTAAAATAAATGTACTTAAACAGCTTCTAAAATTTCATATGTAGTAATAAAAGGGTTGATTAGGACTCAAGTTCTCATAAACTGTATTTGTATCTTTATATAACACATGAGCAAATAACTAATGGATTCTTAGAACAAAAATGATTTGTGTTGACATTTTGAGGAAGGGCATATTCTTCCAACAAAATTGTGTTATAACTCTGCACACCAGTCTATGTTCAAATTTGGCTTTGAATCACAATCATTATGTGAGCCGTCATTGCAGAGTTAATTGAGAATTTTGTAAACTTTCCTAAGGGCTTCTCAACTTCCTGATTTTCTTTTGAAGTGGCTATGATGTAAGCGTCCATTTTTCCTTCTTCTTCAGTTATTAATAGTTTTATTGTTAATTGACAATGTCTTTACCCGAACACTTTCATTGAGTTCATGGAATTCTGTACGCTTTCTACATATTACAGATCAAGAAACCAGGTCTGAGAAACGGTAGTCATTTTCCCACATTTTCATGGAGAGTAAGTGGTGGAGTCAGGATTCAAATGCAGGTCCACTTAACTCTATGCTCTTTCCATATAAGGAGCCACATAGGTATCATCTTGATCTACAGAGGCACTGGATGAGTTATGCCTGTTACATGGTTTTCAGTGTGCAAGGCATTTACCTTCATGAAAAGGAGGGTGGCATACTTAAGAAAGTCAGTAACCATAAAGCAGAATGAAGTATATTGAATTTCTAGGTATGAAATGGGATTAAAGTTTTTTTCAGTCTTCCTCTTCATTAGTCCCTGCTTACCTGTTCTAGAGATATATCTATATACCTACATATCTATACATATCTGTATGTAAGTACAGATATGTATAGATATATATGCCTGTATTTATTGCTTTTCAAATTTCACTATGTCCAGAAACATGATCAGCTGACATTTTTGTTGTGCTTTATAGAGAATTTTCTTCAAACTGGGTCTTTGCTTATAGTTCCCAAACTGTCATCCAACATTAATGCACTAATTAATTAATATCTTAAAATAATGAGTCAGAG
The DNA here is from genome assembly GCF_021234435.1 of Artibeus jamaicensis. Lineage (NCBI taxonomy): Eukaryota > Metazoa > Chordata > Mammalia > Chiroptera > Phyllostomidae > Artibeus > Artibeus jamaicensis. The sequence goes on along the minus strand of NW_026522025.1, from coordinate 15,368,866 downwards.
AATGGAAAAACTAGTTGTACTTTGTTTTCATCATTAAAGTCGCATCAAACAGAATCAACACAAGGACTGTTGTTAAAAGTGGACATAAGGGAGGAGACAAAGCCATAATGAAATGTCTTTGGTATGAGGACTCACATGACCAAATCTTAGACAATTCCATATAAATAGCACTGAGAATGTATTTGTTCAAACATTTGAAGCTAAGCCAGATAGAACATGGTTCTACAAAGAATATAAGTAATGCTATCAAGAGGTGATTTATGTAGAGCACTTATGTGATGGCCACTGTGTTAAATACTTCGTATGCATCTGTCTTCTATTCTCAAAACATCTCCTCGAAGTACACACCATTATATATATTCCATCACTGAGGAACTGAAGCTCAGTGAAATTAAACAGTTTGCTCAAGGTAACTTGATCTCCAGTAAGTGATGTGTTGGGAATGAAAACCAGACCTAACTTCAATTGTATTATTAAACCCTACCCTGTCTTACGAGTATTTGCCCATTCATGTTAGTATGCTTTGGTCCCCGATCCAGCTGAATGCACAATAGGTATTCTCGGTCAAGCTGTATCACCACAAATGAGGTGAAAATTGGTTCTTGGAGGAAAGTAAAAGAAATCTTACTTTTAAATATATAAAGCACACAGATATACACACAGTACATAACCAGATGTATAGAACATCTGTGATATTAAAATTCTAGTGGGGAGCAACATGGAAAAAGAAAGTTCTAATAAGGCTTCCTGGGTCAGAGAGGGTGGATAAATAAAAAAAAAAACTTTGAGAAGCAGTCCAAAAAATTGTGGCTCAAAGGGAGGAAGAGATCAAAGCCCCGGAGCCAATACTTTTAAGCGACCAAGAGATAGCCAACCTATCAGATGAACAGTTCAAAACACTGGTGTGATCAGGATGCTCACAGAACTGGTTGATTTTGATCCTAAATTAGATGAAAAAATGAAAACTACACTAAGTGAAATGCAGCAAAAATGCACAGGGAACCAATAGTGATGGAAAAAAAACTGGGACTCAAATCAGTGGAGTGAACCAGAAGGAAGAAAGAAACATCTAATCAGAAAAGAATAAAGAAATAAGAATTCAAAAAATGAGGAGAGGCTGAGGAAACTCCAGGACATCTTTAAAGGTTCCAACATCCGAATTATAGGGGTACCAGAAGGGGAAGAGGAAGGGCAACAAGTGGAGAACTTAGCTGAACAAATAATAAAGGAGAACTTCCCCAATCTGGCAGAGGAAATAGACTTCCAGGAAGTCCAAGAAGCTCAGAGAATCCCAAAGAAGTTGGACCCAAGAAGGAACATACCAAGGCACATCATAATTACATTAGCCAAGATTAAAATGAAGGAGAGAATCCTAGAAGCAGCAAGAGATAAGGGGACAGTCACCTACAAAGGAGTTCCCACCAGGCTGTCAGCTGATTTCTCAAAAGAGACCTTACAGGCAAGAAGGGGCTGGAAAGAAGTATTAGAAGTCATGAAAGCCAAAGACCTACAACCAAGATTGCTCTATCCAGCAAAGCTTTAATTTAGAATGGAAGGGCAGACAAAGTGCTTCTCAGATAAAGTCAAGTTAAAGGAGTTCATCATCACCAAGCCCTTATTATATGAAATATTAAAGGGACTTATCTAGGAAAAAGAAGATAAAAAATATGAACAGTGAAAGGACAGCAAACCCAGTTATTAACAACCACACCTAAAACAAAAACAAACTAAGTGGTCAGCTAGATCAGGAGTGGAGCCACAGAAATGGAGATCACATGGAGGGGTAGCAACAGGGGAGTGGGAGAAAGAGAAGGGGGGAGAAGGTACAGAAAATAAGTAGCATAGACGGTAGGTAGAAAATAGGGGGAGGGCAGGAGTAGTGTGGGAAATGTAGAAGCTAAAGAACTTATGACACATGGACATGGACTAAATGGGGGGAATGTGTGTGGGAGGGGGTGTGCAGGGTAGAGGGGAATGAAGGGGGGGGAATGAGACAACTGCAATGGCATAATCAACAAAATATATTTTAAAAAGTTTGAGAAGCATTGGTTTATAGTGTTAAAAGGGCCATGGATGTTCTTGACCTTATACACCTCATCAGCTCTTCTGGAAGAAACACTAAGGCAATGGTCTTGCTGAAGGATAAAGGTTTCTGTTTTTCTTCAAGCTTACACTGAGTGTATAATATCTGTGGTGCCATAGTTATGGGTGGTCTAATCAGGACAGCTGGGGAGCATATCTAGTGAGGACCATACAAAGATACAGAGTACAGGAAAGGGAGGCTTGAGAGCATGGTCAGGCCAGGAGAGGTGTTCTCCCGTGAGCAACCTGGGCCGTCCCTGAACTGAGGCAGGAAAGGGGCACATACAGTCAGGGAACACAGTCCTAGAACCCAGGGCAAGCCTGGTCTAGGCTTCAAACTGAACAGAAGCAGGGCCAGAATACAATGATGGGGGACAGTGACACAGGTCCATGAGCACCAAGAGAAAAACCGAGGAATCTGGTTAAGGAGTGGGGAGAAGTCAAGCTTCTAAAATAGACACCCAAGCATGTTGGGCAGGTGGAGTATGCTCTTCTGTGAAATGTCTGGTGTGTATTTCCAGAAAAATGGCTGCTATTTTAAGGTATGGCTTTGGAGTTCACAGCACTAGCATTATTAGCCTGTTAGAGTTTTTAATAAATGGGAGACATAAACACCTTTAAAAAAGAACAAAATATTCACTGAAGAACCATAATTAATACAAAAGTATAAAAACAAGTTGAGCCTCAAACATAATCAAAGAAATGTCACACAGAGAGAGAATGTTTAATTTTTTCAGATTAGAAAATATCTGAAAAAATACTTCCTGCTCATGAGAACGTAATGAAATAGGCACTGTAACATAAGGGTGGAAGTAACCATTGGTATAATCTTCTAGAAGACTGTGCGGCAATGTGTACCACAAACGTCTGAGTTTCATAATTTTAGCCCATAGTTCCAATTTTTAGAATTCACTGTAAAAAATATTTTAAGGCCAAAGAATCACGATATGTGTGATGTTCACTGCATGTGAGACAACTTGAAGCTATTTACATGACTAACAGTTGAAGTGAAATAAACCATGGTTTATGACAGAATGAAATGCGGTGCAGACATTTAAGTTTTCAGTAATTAACAATGAAGCCAAAGACAGTTACATATTGCATTTCCTCTATTAGACTGGAGAAGGTGGAAACACTGACATAACTCAGCGTTGATAAGGGCATGGAAAACTTGCTAGTCGTAATGCTAGCATGAACATTTTGGAGTGAGGTTTAGCAATACGTAGTAATATTTAAAATACGTACCCCTTTAACATAGCAATTCCATTTTTAACAACTTATCTGTAGGACACATTCAGACACATACATGAGGATATAGGTTTAACGCTGTTCATTGTACCATTTGTCAAAAAAGCCAAAAAGGGGGCTAAAAACCTAAATATCCATAATAAAAGTACTTATTATATGAATAGGTACATTCATATAATATGATATTGTGGAACCATTAACATGATTACATACCTATATGTGTATATATGTACACATGTATATACACACACACTGCATACAGTAAATTGAAATGGCTACTATTGACTGACAGTTACAGAACAGATTATATATTCCATTTGCATAAAACTGTACATAACCTATTTCCTTTATTATAAAAGACATACTTTTGAAAACATTTTAACATCTCTGAAATTGAGACATATCTTATAATCGATGTCAGAAGAAACTTGGTAGCTGCTAACAAAGCATGTTCCACTCCCGCCTCTGCTTGTACTTGTGGGAATTATCCACACGCAGTTACCAGCTCATCTCACGGTGTCCTAGGTCAATTTGAACTACTTGAACTGACAACCTGTCATGTGAGTGAATTTTAACTTACATTTGGACCCTTCCCCTCTGAATGTTTTTTTTTTAAAGATTCCATTTGACGCAAGCAATAAAGTGAGAAGTTATTAGTATGCAATGATAAACTGTCACATGCAATGTCACGCAGAAGAAACTGTCACAGTCTTTGAGATCTAAAGCACAGAATTTGAAAGGTGAGACAAGTAGGTTATGACTGAATTACGCATCACAAAAGAATATATAACTCAGGTGTTGAAACTGTATCTGTCAAAAACTTCTAAGTGACTCTCAAGATTAAACTATCGCTGTCAAAGAGGATAAAAAGGTCATTATTATGAACATGAGGAATAAAAAGCACCGAGTCACTATGACATTAAACCTAACTGCTGATGCCAGAAGGAATCCAGCTATATCCTGAATTTTGAATATAATATAGGTTTAGACTTGATTTCTGATGGTTATACTAAAGATAGTGGTGTGCATTTTGTCTGCTATTGTTAGAAAAAATGTTTTTCTATGGTTATTAAGGTTTATTCTGAACCTGAAAAATTGTTATTAAATGAATAGAATATATTTCAGTGGATGACTTCTTGCATGACCTTCAAATAAATGAGGTGTGTGTGTGTGTGTGTGTGTGTGTGTATGTGTGGGTATAGATATATACAAAAAGAATTTTATTTATAAATTTTCACCAGGCCTAGCCGAGTAGCTCAGTTGGTTACAGTGTCATTCTGATACACCAAGGTTGCGGGTTCTATCCCCAATCGGGGCACATACAAGAAGCAACCAATGAATGTATGAGTAAGTGGAACAACAAACCAATGTTTCTTTTTCTCTTTCCATTCCTCTTTCTCTCTAAAACCCAATTAAAAAATTTTTTCATCTAACATTAAAAATGTTATCCTTACTAATTTCTCAACAATGTACTCTCATGGTTGTAGTTACTTTTTTTTTAAGTTCCAGGATCTTTTCTTTCCTTCACCTTTATTGAGGTATTAACTAAGAAATCTAAAGAACTTGGGACACGTGGTCATAAACTAAAGGGGGGGGAATGGTGGGGGAGGGCATGTGCAGGGTGGAGGGGAATGAAGGGGGAAATAGAACAACTGTAATGGCATAATCAATAAAATATATTTTTAAAAAATTAAAAATATATAAATAAATAAATAAATAAATGAAAGGATTCTTCCCATTTAGTTAGTTAACACATCCATCACCTCACATATTTTTCCTTTTTTGAGAGAACATTTAAGTTACGCTCTCTCACCAAATTTCAGTTGTACAACACAGTGCTGTCACAGTGCTATACCCTGCACGCTCGCATTAGCTCCTCAGACCTCACTCGTCCTACCTTTGCAAGTCTCCCCTTTCACCAACCTCTCCCCATGCCCCCGCCCCTCGGCCTCCGGCAGCTGATTTTCTACTCTCTGTTTCTATGAAGTTGACTTTATTTTTTAGACTCAACATGTAAGAGATGCCATATAGTATTCATCTTTCTCTGTCTAATTTCACTTAGCATAATGCCCTCAAGATCAATCCATGTTATTGCAAATGGTAAGACTTCTTTCTTTCTCTCTATTTACTCTTTCATCTACCCTTTCCCATATTGTTTGGATTTTTAAAAGTCATGTGCTTAACTCAATGTAATAATTAAAATAAAGCAAACTATGGGCTATTTTCAAATGCATCTTAATAGCACGGGGGACATTACTATATGTTAAAATAAAAGAATGCAGCCCTGGTTGGTGTGGCTCAGTGGACTGAGCACTGGCCTGTGAACCAAAGGGTCACAGGTTCAATTCCCAGTCAGGGCACATGCCTGGGTTGTAAGCCAGGTCCCCAGTTAGGGGCATGCTAGAGGCAACCACACATGGATGTTTCTCTCCCTCTCTTTCTCCTTCCCTTCCCCCTCTATCAAAATAAATAGATAAAATTAAAAAAATAAAAAGATGCATAATTCTATGCTGTATGAAAATATAAAGTACATATATACACAGTCACATATGTATGCAAAATCTTAGGAAGGAAATAACCAAAATGACAGCAGTAGTTTTTTATAGTTATTAAATTATAAATTATTTCATTTTCTTTAAACTTTTCTGTTTTTCTAATTTTCCTATAATGAGCATGCATTATACTTTCATATTGTGACAAAAATATTAGAAATAGAAATCTCTCCTTTAATTCTTGAATGGTTCCTGTTCTTACAGTTAAAAAGTGGATGCTGGATATTTTGAATGCTACTGAAAGTTATTCCCCCAAGGGGTTGAGATTTATGAACAGAGAGCATAAAGAATACTGTATTATTGCCTGAAATCTTGCTATTTGAGCTGCCAGTTTCATGGGGTAAGGGCTGTGAGCAGAGTTCAAGAAGGGCAAAAATCTAAGGAAAGGAGTAATCAGCATTAAGTACTCATTATTCCTCTTCCTGGACTCACCCTCTCCAATGATGACTACAACTCTTCAACATCACCAAAACATCCTTGAAAAACGAACATCGCCCTTGCTTAGTTACACTTCTCCAGAATAACCTTTTGTGGTTTTCTAGAGGCATATGTCAAGCCTCTAAATCATACTGCAGGGGCAGCCATACATACTCATATCCTGGAGACTTGGTACAGCAAATCCGGAAGAGGAAGAAAAAGTATGAAAACCGGACTGCTGAAAGTGTAAGCTCTAGCAGAAATTATCGCCACATACATGTTTGAAGATAAAGATACAAAAGTATTAAAATCTTAAGGGCAATGATTTATCTTAAATGCTATGTCTTGATGAACCCAAAGCAATCTTTGATTTAATAAATGAAGCAATGAATAGAAAACTCTTGGCACATATTAAGTATTCATTAATGATAATTATTATTTTAGGAAGTGATTATGTTTGTATAGTACTTTATAGTTTATAAAGGCTTTTCACAAGTAACTGACTAAAGCCTGTTGGGGTATATATGGTATTGATTAAATGTATTTATTCAATGTACATTAAAAGAGCTCAGAAATGGGAAATTCTCCTGAGTCTTGACATCACGTGTTTGGATAATTTTCTTCATTCATATGCCAGTTCTCCCTAAAGGGGCAGGTCAGAATAAAGAATATAGTGGGGTGGGCACCCTCAGTCAGTGGACAGCTCGCAGAAGACACATAATAAATAGCTGTCCTGTGACGAAGGCTAACAACCACACAATGTTAAAGCAGTTCCCCTGGTGATTCTTGGCTTCTCTATTCTTCTCTCAGGAAGTTTGAAATTACTTGTCAAATCTGCTGAAATGCCAAGATTTACAAATCCTTTAAAAAAAGAGTTGGTAACCTTTCTTCCACATCTTCCATCAGCATTAACACACTCCCCCTAACCACCCCTGCACCCCAGAGTGTATCACTAGGCAGATCATTAGTCTCAATGAGTCAGCTGTAATGACAGGCTCTGGTGGAGGCAGGAGGGGGGCTGCACTGCAGGGAGGAGGCATTCTGCTTCCAAATCATTCTCCTGTGCCACAAGCAGCGAAGAGAAGTCTGCTCACTGACCCTGATGGTAAGCAGGGAGGCTGTGTGGCAGCTCAAAGTAAATCAAATTGCCACATGTTTTATGGGGAAGAAGACCAGAATGCTACAACCCAGCCTGCAAAGCAGGAGGCCTAAATAAAACACAGCCATGTTACAAGCAAGGGATGTGTGAAGTTGGACAATAGTGGTCAGAGCTGGTCATTATTGGGCACTTCTCATGCACTGACCTCAGTAGTGAACTACTTAACCTTGACTATAACCCTGCAAAATAGATGCCACCACTTTTCCAATTTCCAGGGAAGGAAACAGACTTAAATAACTTACCTCAAGTCACACATTGTGCTGAGGCTATAATTTATTTATTTTTATTTTTAATTTATTTTTTATTGTTGTTCAAATACAGTTGTCTCCACTTTCACCCCACCATGCCCCCTGCCCCTGTAATTTAGATGCAGAAGGCTAATTCCAGAACCAATGCACACTCACACACACAAGCTTCCCCTTTCTCATATATTCCACATTTTCCTCTATCTATATGTATGTATATGCATGTCTATGTACGTGCATGTGTACTCAGAGTAAACTGATATAAATTGGCGACTCTTGCTAATATCTAGGATAATACCCAATATACATTTAGGTTAGCATGTATACATTATGTAAGTATTTATACTAGGACCCTAACATAACAACATTTAAAATTTATTCAAAGCAGACTCTGTACAAGTTTAAATGTCACTTGTATCTCTTTCTTTGAAAATCATCCCTAACTTCTAGAACAGGTTAGGTCTCCCTGTCAGGCATATCCAAAGCACCCTATTTTCTTAATTATAACATTCTCTACACATTATTGTAAGTACTTGCTTAATGTCCAGCTGTGGCACTCATGAAAACAATAACATCTCTCTCTTGTTCAGCAGTATAACCCCAATATCTTTTATAATACCATGCACACAGTATGCACTCAATAAATACTTAATGATTAAATGAATAGTCATAATGACATTGGTCTTTATATATTATAAAGACCAATATTATCAAGACCTTATTCTACAAATTTATTAATTGTTTTTCCTCTCAGACACCTACCAATGGCCAAACTGGTAAAAACTTGGTCATTTTATAGATATTAACGAAAAACAAATTTAATGGAAATTAATACAAGTTAGTGGAAAAGCACACATTTGTTTGTGCTGCCATCATAACCGATTTTGCTCACACAGACATACGCATGCGGAGACAGTCCCAGAGAGCACTGACACACACACACGCCCCGCATGTGCCTGCTGAAGTCGCCATGAGGAGTACTTCGAGTCAAATTCTGTAAGGTCACAGTGGACAACCAATTCCTTCTTTTGAACATAACTTATATCTCTGTAAGTTTACTGTGGATGTAGGAAGGTAACATCAGAATTTTTCTAAAGAACTACTACTACATGAAAAAAATGAAGTGTCCGCCCTGACCAGTGTGGCTCAGTTGTCTGGGCTTGGTCCAAATTCCAGGTCAGGGCACATGCTGGGGGTTCGGGTTTGTCCCTGGTCCCGGTGCCTATAAGAAGCAACTGATTGGTGTTTCTCACATCAATGTTTCTCTCCCTTTCTCCCTCCCTTCCCCTCTCTGTAAAAAAATTAATAAAATCTAAATAAAAGAAAATAAAGTATCTTATAAAACAATTTTCTCCCCATTTATAAGAAACAAAAAATTTATTACTCAATGATTCTCAAGATTTATCCAAGTCATTACATTTTTGTTTGATATACACATGAGTACTACAAATCCCTTTGGTCTCACATTATGTTCAGTTTTGAGTGTTTATGTTTATATGCCAGGAGGAAGGAAAAGGGGAAAGGAGAAAGAGATTAAAACATGCAAGATGGATAAGAAGGATGCACACCCAATAGATGATGAAAGGCTTTGAGGGCAGCTCTTAAGTAAGCGGGGCAGCGTACCATCTGTACGAGAACTTGTGTTTACAACAACAGCCATCCAGAAGCTGGTATTTTTCTCCTAGGCTTGATGTCCGCAACTTTCCCACCCGGTACTTAGGTTAACAATCATACTTGGAGTGCAACAGGTCAGCCAGTTAAACATCTCAAGTATGGACAACAGAGAGAAAACAGATAAGCTAAAGATATCAATTTTTATATATACATATGTATATGTATATACATAGAATTTATTTTTAAACTATTTCATATATTCCATAAAATATAGCTATTGAATATCATGCATTCAAAATTAATCACTGATATTTGTGTGGCTATTTAAAGAAAAAAAAATACTGGAGGAATTTTCAAGTTCCAATGCTTTCTTTTCCCCCATATGGCTCCCCAATGCAGGCATGACCCAAGGTTAAACCCTCACCTCCATGGATGCAGCCCTTATCTCTAAGCAAGTGATTGTCAATTTTCCAGTCTGTTTACTCCTGACGCAGACTACATAGGCATGGTGTGCAGGATGTCAAAGCTGAGGGGTTTCAAAAGAGACTTATTTTTCCTGACCAAAGCTAACACTGCCGGAGACTCCTTTTTCCTGGTTGACAACAGCCCGCCTCTCCCTGGGCTGCAGGATGGAAGCTTTCACTCCTTTCCACAGCCTATTGGATGTCAAATGTTTTTCCCTCAGTGTTTTTCAAATCTCTGGATGAAAACACTTCTACCAGTCCCTTACTTCTTCTTTCAAACTGCTTTAAAAAATCTTTAAATTTCTCACTGTCTCTCATCCTAAAAATAAAATGACCATACCTTTCTCAAAAAATTCTCAAATTTCCACCTTGCATTGAGATTGTAACTCAAATTCTTTCTCTCAGTATTTATAGACCTTTAGAATATAATCTCTACTTACTTTTTTTTAAAAAAAGATTTTATTTATTTATTTTCAGAGAGAGAGCAAAGGAGGTGGAAAGAGAAGGAGAGGAACATTGATGTGCAATTAGTTGCCACTCGAACTGGCAACCTTTCAGTTTGTAGGCGGCTCAGTCCACTGAGCCACACCCGCTAGGGCTAACCTCTACTTACTTTTTAGGATCATCTTTTAAAACATTCCTTGCCTCTCCCAATGTTTACCACCCCTCAACAAAACCTGGATATCACTCACCCTAAAGCCTTTGCTCTGGTCATTTGTTCAATTTGGAACACTCTGAGCTGCCTGAAGTCTTCCCGGCCCCTCGATGCCCTACATAGGCATGGTGTGCATGGTGTGCCCAAGCTCAATCCACTGAGCTACACCAGCCAGAGCCTACATTTTCACAATTCTATTATGGCACTTACTGCAGCACATCTTTGTTAGGAAATTCCTATCTCTTCCATTTCTTGTGAATTCCTAGAAGGCAGAAGCCATACCATTTTACCTTCACAATTCCTACATAGGGGCATTTATAGACAAGAGCTCATGGAATGCTTGTGGATCACTGAATAAAGAAAAAATGAGTGAATATGCTTTAACCTTTTAATTCTATTCATAATGACCCTTGTCCCCTTTTCCTGATAGAGGAAACTATTTAACTTCTGTTTTGGGTTTTGAAATTGTCTACGCTTAGTAACCCTTCTTTTGGGGGCTTAAGGGTATATGCTGTTCTTGTTAGTTTCCCAGATGAGGAGCTCCAGTCAGATAAGAAATCCTGTTTTATAATCTACTTCTGCACATAGCCAAGTGTGACTCAAACTCAGGGTTCATCTCCTGGGAGTCGGAGGCTTCAGTCTTGAGGAAAGCAAAAGCTGTCTAATATTTATACAGTTTAAAGTTATTGAATTGCATTCTTTTTTTTTTTTTGAGTGAGGGACACATTAAAAAAAAACAACTGTATTTTAGACTGTTATGGCTGTACAACTAAGGAAATATATCATCAGTGAGTCTGATGGAGGTTTGAGAAGTAGCTCCTGAGTTTCATCATTACCAGAGACTCAGCGAGTCACTTCAAAGACCAGGAAGATATTAGATATAAGAAACAAGTACACATCTTGGGTACGGCACCTTCTTGGTCCCTTTCCTTAATTCTCCTTTTCCAGTTTGAATGCAACCACAGAGTATGAATAATAAAAACCTTTTCAGAACTATCAAGCCATGAAAAGATACAGAGAAACCTCAAATGAATATTCCTAAGTAAAAGGAGCCACTCTGAGAGGGCTACACACTATATGATTCAAACTGTATGACAGCCTGGAAAAGGCAAAACTATGGAGCCAGTAAAATGATCAGTGCTTGCCAGGAGTTGGAGGTGGGGAGGGAGGAACAGGTAGGTAGAGGATTTCGAGAGCAGTGACAATACTCTGCATAAAACCATAATAACAGATATATGTCATCATGCATTTGTCCAGACCCACAGAATATACAACAGCAAGAGTGAACCCTAATGTAAACTATGGGCCGTGGGAGATAATGATGTGTCAGTGCAGGTTCATCAGTTGTAGTACAGGGACCGCTCTGGTGGGGGGTGTTGATAACGGGAGAGGCTGTGCATCTGTGGGGGGCAGAGGAAGTCTCTGTACCTTCCCCTCAATATTCTGTGAACCTCAAACTGGTCTAAAAAACAAAGTTTTAATAAAAATAAAACAAATAAAAATGTTCATATTGTATAATGTATTAATAAACAAAAAATCTATTTTATTTGATTTTCCTAATGATCCTGTCAGGTAGGTATTATAACTTCCACTTTAAAGATTATAAAATGGAGACTCAAGAGAGATTAAACTTTCAAGATCACATGGTTATTAAGTGTACTGACAGATCTAAATATTACAGTGGTTAGAAGCATTAGTTTTATAGTGTAATACTAATCCTAACGCGTTACATTATAAATTGGTTCATTGGATAAAATGAATCAATTTATCCATTGATGAGCGGTGTTATCTTGGAATATTTACCTGAATTCTCAGAGCCTGTTTACACATGTATAAAACTGAATCATAATAGTGCCCACTCCATTCCGCTGCTTTGTGTATTACTTGAATTTGTGGATATGAAGTAAATTGCACGGGATGTGTGTGGTCCGTGGTAGGAGCTCATCAGTGGCATTGCATCAGTAGTGTTAGTATCAGCAGCAGCACCCCAGATGTGCTAGGTGCAAATAAAATGATCCAGGTGCCCCTTGCTTGGTGACTCAGGACAGAAGTTACCACTTACTCTTAAGCTTTCCCACCAATATTTAATTGAATGAGATTCTGATAGGAATTCTGTACATTCAATGTCTCCCCAGCACCCCAGTCCCACAGTGTGGCCTAGGCCTCAGGCCCCCCCTTCACTGTAATATTAAGAAGTATATGTTTGGTCTTTGTCTCCAGTTCCTGGCACCAAACTTCCAAAACTCTCGTGATTTCCTGAGTGACAGAGGTGAGAGGGGAATTTTTGTTTTTCATAACAGTCCTCTTTCCACACCTGAGTGCATACTAATGACACCTCTAGGAGGAGGGGGGCTCCTTGACAGAGGAACCCACCACGTGGGTAGAGCATTGGAACTGTCTGTCCCATGCTGGGACCTCTGAGGAGAGGAGAGGGCCTGGCGAATGACTAAATCACCAATGGCCAACAGTGAAATCAATCATGCCTATGCCATGAACCTCCAAAAAACCCGTGAACAGTGGGGTCTGGGGAGCTTCTGGGTCAGTGAACACGTGGAGGGACTGGAAGGGTGGTGCACGTGGGGAGGGCTTGCAAGCTCCGCGCCCCTGGTCCATGCCTTGGGGTATGCGTCTCACTGGGCTGTTTCTGAGTTGTTTCCTTTTTAATAAATAGGTATTAGAAATTAAAGGGATTTCCTGAGTTCTATGAGCCATTCTAGCAAATTATCAAACCCCAGATGGGAGATGTGGGAATCCCCAATTTATGTCCAGGTGAGATGATGTGGGACTTTCAACCGGCCTCTGACGTGGGGATGTGGGGGCAATCTCGTGGGACCGAGCCCTTAACCGGTGGGGTCCGTGCTAACTCACAGCAGTGCCAGCATTGTTAATGTGAGGAAAATACCCCACACATTTTGTCAGAAGTGTTGTGAGTAGTACAGAGCAAGAGATTTCTGTTTACTGGCTTTCTGTTCTATGACCAATACACATGAGACAGGGCAACCATGTCAGAGAACAGGAAACCAAAGGAAGTATCAGCATATTGGTCAAGCCCAGAGATTTTCTTTTTTTTTTTTAAAATATTTTATTTATTTGGAGGAGAGGGGGGTCGAGAAGAGAGATTTTCAATAACAGAAATTAGTTACTTCTTATGAAGAGGCAAAGTGAGTTCTAAAGCCCTCAGCAGATATGCCTGGTATTTCTCTCATGCTCCACTTGAGTCGTCTTAATATGTTTAGGCTATTAAAAAACACCGTGACCTTCAGTTGGTTTAATAGAAAGGATTCTACATTTTATACTTGTAGTATAGTTTACATATAAAAATTCAGGATGGATAGGGAGTGTGATTTTAATGTTTTTAGTGGAGACAGTCTCATATTATGCTTTTTCCATTTCTGTTGCCTTCCCCACCCTGCTGTTGAAGTGCATGCTGTTGAAGTGCATGCTGTGGTTCAGGCCGGGTCCTCAGTGGCTCTTTTGCACCACTGACCGGAGAGGGCCTGCAATGAAGCAGGACACTTCCCACTCGAAGAATATCATGAATTTAGCTAAACAGTGGCTTCCCAGAAAACTGGCCACACTTTCCAAATTTTCTTTTTTCTAGTTACTCTCAGGTGAATGAATTGATACCTTTCTGGCTACATGTGAAAAATTGGGTGTTTGTTTTTTACAGGGTGTTATTGCTATGTCAGAATAAGGAGAGTTGAGAGTTTCATGTCTATAATTGTGTCATGCCAATTAATTACTAAGCAGGTTATACCAATTAATAACCTGCTGAAGGAAGTCAGAAGTTTAAAGTGCCAAAGAGTTTTTTTTTTTAACATAGTCAACGTCATTCTAAACAGGAAAAAGTTCCTGGTGTATAGATGATTAAAGTCCTTACAGAAACATTTTTCCTTCATGGGGGTCTAATCTGGGAAGAGAAAAGAGCTTGAGTAGTGAACAGAATGAAAATAGTGGGTGGATATGAGACCAGAGGTCTCAGCAAGGTCAAGGACAAGATACGATCAGGGGATTGGAGAACAGGTAGGTTAGGAGATTAGGAAAACGCCACCAGCCACCTGCCTCCAGGGCTGCTGCAAAGCCTGAAGGTGAGAGTGGGCGCAGGGCAGGCTTGGTCCTGGGGAGCGGCCCAGCGGGCAGGATGCCACTCTCCGCTCTGCCTCTTGCTGACCAAGTGGTCCTGCAAAAGTTACTTTGTTATGTTATGTTATGTTATGTTATGTTATGTTATGTTATGTTATGTGGAAATTATGTTAATTTCCTGATCAGTAAACTGTGCAGCTGCAATGAGATAACAGAATGTACTTTGCACTAGTTAGCACTGGTTATTTATTATTATAGAACCAGGTTAGTTATTATTCATTACTTTTATTACCTCAGGTCCCCTATTGAAAATTACAACCCCAGTATGTTTCATTCTACTTTCCTGTTTTATTTTTTCTCTAGAACATATTACCATCTCCAGTATATTTTACTTATTTACCTTATTTTTGACTTGCCACATTACAATGTAAGCTCCAAGCGACAGGAATTGTTTTGTTTTGTTTACTACCAGGGCCTGCCTAGGAGAGTGTTAGTGTAGGCAGAACTGAATATGAATTTGTTGAAGGAAAGAATCATGGCCTAATGTAGAGGAGGGGTGACCAATTGTTAGTTACAAATAGCCAAAATGACCCATGGCAGTGGGGACCATTTTCAAAATATGGCCAGAGGTGTGGGCTGCTGAATAGAGAGGAAGAAAAGTCTGTGGGAGCTGACAAAGTCAGAGAGGCCCGGAGCCAGACAGGCGGAGCTGCAGACTCTCCATGGAGAGGGCCACAGGAGGCGCGCTGGTGCCCCGGGACGGCTGGGGGGTAGTCAGGGAAACAGGTGGGTGATTTTGGCAGAGAGCCCTACAGTGTAGAGAAGGGTGTCACGGAGGAGGCGACATTCCTGAAGGGGGGATGGGAGTAGGAGCAGTAAAGAGGAGCACAGAGGATGGAGCTGACATCGACACACGGACACTCAAGAATGTATGGTTGCACAGTTTGTTTTTTTTTTTCATCACCACATACAAGGTGATTTTTTAGTTAAATCAGCTAAGCAAAGAGAAGGACTGCACCTTTCCGGAAACATTTTGAGGGTAAAATGCTCTCGGAAACTGTTCAAATATGTAATGGTCTCGTTTCCTACTTGTCATGGAAATATCTTTCCCTTCCTCTCATCTCAGAAGGATAATTGATAGCTTCAATAGGATATACTCCTGGGAGAATGAGTTTAAAAAGTTACTAGTTTTTGTAACCTTGACTTTTTTTATTAACGTAATTTACGTAGGTTAAGATTTCAGTGAAATTGTTTATAAAAGTAGAACATTGAAAAAACCTTTGAGACAACAGCGTGGTGATGGCCGGAGGGAAGTGGAAGGAGGCAAAGGGGGTGGGGAATGGGGACATCTGTAATGGTATCAATAACAAAAATAAAGGGAAAAAAAAGCTTTGGAACTCTTGTGAGTCACAACTGCTGTCTAACACTTTCCTATGCCTCTAGTTCAATTAATTTGGAAAGGTGAAGCCTCTCACATTATCTCCAAGGAAACTTACAAGCCAGTGTTCATTAGCTGGTCAGTCAGGGGCTCAAACCCTTACCTGGTGACTACGATGCTGAAGCAAAGCAATGAATAAGATGGAGTGAAGTTTTGAACACTATAAATGCACCATTTAGAGGCCAATGAATAATAATTTAAACAAATTTAGAAAAAGTGAATTGTTTTTGACATGGAAATCTTTCTTCCTTTTCTACATTCCCTGAATGAAGAATTGAAGATGATAATTAATATTCATAACAACAAATGTTGGTAAAATCAGAGTGCCCTAGAAGAATATGCCAGAAATGCTATTTAATAAACCATGTTTAATGGCAGTCTTTTGGGAATACAAAAATTTGGGAAGGGGCACTATTCTCAAGGCACTTGAACATGCCACTATTTCTATGTCATTTTATGATCCCAGCAGAAAAAATTTAAAATCCTTTCAGGTTGAACTAGCTAAAAATATCTGAGACTAACGTTTATAATTAGTGAAAACAAACTATCTCCATTCTTAAAACATAGTCGTTCTTGCTCAGGTGGCAAGGTGTTGTCTTTAGTTATCCCTGAATTTTCCCCTGAAGTTGATTCTGAGGCACTTTTATCTCTACAAGCATTCCTCGGTGAGATAAGGAGGGACTCACTTTAGTGATATGGCTGTTCTGGAGTCCCCTGGGGAGAAGCTCTGTTTATATTGCCCAGATTTGAGCAAAGTCCAAATAATGATAACCCAGCCCTACAGATGCCAAGTAATTCCTATAAAAACTTTCTAGCATGACTTCTCTTGGCCCAAATTGAGGTGCTTAAGGAATTTGGTTCTTCCTAATTAGAATGATAATGTTACCAAATTTAGACAGACAGAAATCTAACAAAGATGATATTTTCTGAATGTAAAAAATGTGGTCCACGTTATGTTATTTTGCATTTATTAATATTTATGTTTGATGGATAATACACATTTTAAAAACAACCAACCAAAAACTGTCTTTAGAATGGTATCTTTCGAGAAAGAATCTCTCTCATTTTAAAGAAACCCCAACTAAAACACAAGCCAATGAGCCAAAGCAAACGGCAACAACACGAAACCTGCCAAAGTTTTTTTTTTTTTTAACTCAGACCTTTATTGAGGAGTGCTGGTAATGTCTTGCCTGATTTCCTGGTCAGAACAGGGCACACCGAGCTCTGAGGGCAGACTGAACCAGACGGAGTGAGGACCTTTACATGTGCAGGTATTTTGGGCACCTCAGGATTACCACCTACTCAGCCCACTCCTTTGGAAATGTGCTGACCAGTAAAAAGTAAAAAGACACCTGGGCGCTTTTTAATTCCATCTTATTCAAAGAGCAAGTACAGAAGGTCATGTTTGTAGATGTTGCATCTCGGTTACTATAAAGTTAGATGACCTGAGACCATCATGTCTCCCAGCATCATGTGAACAGCCTGTCCTCCTGTCCTCTACCTTAGCCAGGACAGCAAGTCAGGTAACTGGAAAGTTTTAAATCAGACCATATTTTTTGCTGCTATCCAAACTACTGCAAGCTAAGGACTTCCATTTTTAGGACCATCCTGTGAGGAAAATGCACTGTTCACAGAAAAAAGCCACGCCACACACACATGACTGAAGAATCTATCAGTGATTTCCACTTTTAAAACTGCACAAAAACACACATCAAGTTTGGAGTGCTTTCCTATTGTCATGAAACACAGATACAAGTTCAATATTTAGATTCAATTCTAGCACAGAATAGTTTTTGGCCAATTTTTGATCCCTGAATATATTTAGCTATTTAAAGTGACAAAAAAAAATAGGGGCTAAGTGATAAATATTTCTCTATAAGATGACCCATCAATTAAATTACTTCATTTTCCTTCCATTAGTTTAAACGGGCCATTTAATCAAATTGCTGGGCCAGTTAAAATTATTTAGGATTTAAATATAAAATAGGTGAATGTTAATCTTTAATGCAGAACATAAATTACCCAACGCTGAAGTTAGATATCTCACACATTCCTGTGTATTTCCCTTAATCTCCCAAGATGGGTCCGGCGAGAGTTGTCCACTGCACTGCAGGTCATTCCTGTGTGGTTTCAGGAGATGTAATGCAACTCACTAAAATACACCCCTACTTCTTCCTCTTCCTCATTTTTCTGATCTTCCATGTAGCTTCCTTGTTATAAGGATATTTATAGATGTACTTACATTTTACAATAATGAATGTTATATCTGAAATATTAATTATCCGAAACAGAGTTAAATGCCAATTCCAACCAAAAATGTCTTTATATTTGTTGCATTGCATTTGCAAAAGTATGAGGAAAGAGCCCTGGTTGACAGAGTTAAGTTCCTTGGACAAAAAGGTATGTTTTTTTTTCAATTTAACACAGTTAATTAAGCCACCAATATTAAATGCAAATTAGCTTTAATTTTTAATATGAAAAAATTGGAGATCCCATACAAACCAAATTCATGTAATATTTCTTTAGTATTTAATATTTTCTAAGTAGCCATAGCATCTTTATATAGAGACTAGGTCTTCTGAAGAGAATTGGGATTTTGAAATGCAGATGGGGGACAAAGGCTGAGGGGACTACAAATTAGAATCTGGTGTGCTATGTACTACTTACCTTCAAAAGTCAAATAAAACTTTCCTCTGTCAAACCAAACGAGGGAAGGCTGTTCGTTCTCTGTATGGCCAGGAGTTGAAGCGGGATGGGAAAGGTTAAGGAGAGGGAGAGAGAAGGACACAGTATGAGTTAGAGAGCAGGTCATTAATTTCACTATGGGGGAGGGCAGAGGCACTGCATGCCATTCGCGTGCAGGGGAAAGGGAAGGCTGGCCATCTATGGGGTTTTGTTTTCGTTTTTAGTTCAGGAAACAGAAAGCAAAGCAAAGCTATGGAGGCCTAAAGGGATGGGCAAGTGTTGTTGGTAGCTTGATACTGGGTGCTTGTGCGCATGGAGCGGAAGTCTTCCTGGCCATGCAGGGGCGTCAGCATATTTTAACTGCACTAGTTTGCTGCATCCATTTCATCTTTGATGTCTACCCCTTCTATGTCTTCAAAAAGATAAATGCAGTTCCGGGTCATATAAACTTAGTTTAGGTTTTCAATGACAACAGCATTGCATATGTCAATTCACTGTTCCTGGAAGATGCCATATAGCTTCCATTCCCTCCCCTGGAATCACGTTAGGAAGCCAGACACAAAACACCTTTGGCCTATGTACCAAAGAGGAAACAAGATTGCTAACAGTGCTCTATTCTTTTTAAAATTAAAAAGCAGTCACTGGACATGTAATTCTGAGCAGTTAAATTATTCCTTCCTTTATAAATTCATGAAGCAATAACAGCATCTCACCTTTTTTGATCCTTTTCACTGAGAAACTGTCATGCAACCTGCTGCTTTCTAATATGTTCACTTAAAACAATTCAATGGCACGAGGTCCACAATGAACAGGAAACAGACAGGGTGCATCTGAGAGGCACTGGACACTCATGAGGTGCGCAGCATGTCCATGAAGTTTTTGCATTCCGATGGCATAATGGCTTGGATTTTTCAAGTCTAGATATCTAGAGATCACTGGGCTAGCACCATACCTGCAGGGGTTTCACAGCGCCTTTCAAATGAGGGCAGTTTGTCATAAAAAACATCATCTTCTGACACTACGAACCAAAGAAATATAAAGGAATGGAAAACAAAAACACAAATACAAATCCCAAATGAAATCAAGCAGCACACTTTACTGATCAAAACTCAGGAATGATTTTAATGGAAAAAGGAAACAAAACCTAGGATGCTGGGAGTATGAGTAGGACATAACAAAGTATGTGCTCATTTTATGATAATTCTATGAGAAGCAATTATAATTTTTTTAAAGGCAGGTTTTAGCATCTGAATTTGGCTGAACTCAATCCCATGGAAGAAATCACGCCCCCACTTTTTCAGGGAGTTGTTAAAGGCACTATCATTAATAATTGACTTGTGCAAGTGTATCTCACTCAGACACAATTCTCAAAGGGCCAGATATATGTCCATCAACAGAACCTTGTGACAGCCTCACAGAATCACCCAGCATGGATTTCCCCCACGGGGAAAGAGGAAGCTTTTAAGAAGACCATGAAAAAGCAACAGTATAAATCTGAGGTCTTTGAATGAAGTATCTCATTTCCACTTCATCAATATCCAAATTCAGTTTGCCTTGTACCTGTCTTTGGCAGTTATGGGCTGTTTATTTTGAACAGCACTATTATAATTCCATCTTTAGCTGTAGTATCCAGCTGTGGCCAGCTGTCTTTGTAAATTGGTCTCAACAGTTGCTTTGCACTCCAAGTGTTCCTGATCTCTGCACATGGTCCCCCTTCTCACCAACTAACAAATGCAGGTAATTAGAGCATTACTCTATCTGATACAAAAAACAGTGCTCCATGCCATAGGTCCTAAGAATATTATCATAAATTTAATAGAAAAATTGAGTAAAATCTGCTGTAAAAAGACCATTAAGAGAGAATCCCTCCTACAATGTAGAGAAGATAAGGAAATGAAGGAGGGCAGGAAAACTATTCCATAAACAATGCTTCTTGGCAAATGTTCTACTGGCTTGCTTCCTAGACTTAGGGAGTAAGGTAGGGAAACTATCCTTTTGTCAATTCCTAAGGTTCTAGGAAATCACCTGTTAATCAGTTTTTGTTATACATGTGGCTCCGCTGGTGGCTAGAACAAGTTAATGCAACTCCTATAATACCTGCAGAAGAGCAAGAGGACGAATGGAATCTGCACTAAGGAGGACATTCTATAGTCTCTAAAGAAAACAGGAAGCAAAACAGTTACCTTGGCAGTAACAATGTAACAGTGCCTTTTCATACCTACTAGTGGGAGATAATGGAGGGCTTTCCTTTTTTTTTTTTTGAAGCACTTATTTCCTACTTACAATCTCATTCAAATGAGAAGCCTCCAATACTGTTGTTTGTTCTTTGAGATGAAGTTGCAAGAAAATAGTTCATAAAGTTTGAAGAGCGAACATCTGATTTATTTCATAGTGGTTGTGGACATTGAGGGCTTATAAGAAAATATCCTAAATAAACAGGAGAACTTGAAAAGTGAGTCACTGGATAGCTCTGTGCTTTATTAAAATAAGGGAAACACTCAAATTAAATAAAGAAGAAAAAATTTCCTTAAGGACTAACGACGGTGATAGTCTCAAATTGATAATACGGTAGAGAAGCCAGTACTGAAGACAGACCTTTCTAAAAACTAGCAGAAGGAAAAAGAAAAAGACTAAGATTACATGTGGGGATTTTTAATTGGGATCAAGAATATCCATGTCCAACTGCCTGTTTCTTTTTATGCAGGATAATTGGCATTAGTGCATGTATTTTTAAAAGAAATCTAATTCAGAATTAGAAATCCAATTCAGAATTGCCTTCCAGCTTAGAGACAAAAGTTTGGAGGAAATATTTTAAGTTTTAGATGTTATAGTTAACACCCCAGTACTCATACCAATGACCTTTGCTCAAATTTCTACACCAAAGGATGCATCAAAGTTCATGAAGGCTTCCTTTGTTGCCCACAAGTGATTACTTGTCTTTCATTACAGATTCCTGGATCTTAAAGAGGCAAATAAAAATGCATAATTAACAGTGAAGGAATATAATTAACAGTAAATTTAACAAGGAAGAAAAGTTGTCTTTACTTCTGTCTTTTTGAATTGGGGTCTCCAGTGAAGATTCTGCAAACACCTAAAAAAACCTGACCATCACCCATAGAAATAAGAAACAAGTAATAAAAATGGGTATTTACATTTAGAGATAATTCCTGGTTTATTTCTACCTCAAATGTCTAGGAGTTTATTTCTTATAATAGAATAACTGAATATTTTCTCCATTGCCATAATATTAATAGATTTTTCTCCAAAATCACAGAACGAAGGCTGTGAGCCGTGGGGTATTCCTAAGTACAAAAGTAGAGTACTGGATTTCACTGACCCTAGGGTGTGTACATTTTCCCATTTTAACCTCTGCAACTGGAGTGGGTCCTAAAAACATTGTGATAAGAAAGCATTGCACCTTAGCTCAACTGGCAGAACCTTCCTTCCTTTCTTAGTCATCTATATGGTAACTGTATCTTCTAGTGGGTATCTTCAATTCAGCGGAGGAGAGTTGCACAGAAGCTCTCCAGTATTTGAGTGTGACAACACACCTGTTTTCAGGTGTGGCATCAGATTTACTGCTTTATAATCACAGCTCTCGTGGAAGATTTTATGTCTAAAGTCTTACAGGGGCATATTCTTATATGAACTGTCACGCAGGAAGATTAAACTTGCTCTTACATTACATTAAACTTTGCTTATTGGTTCATACCACACCTGCCCCAATTTTGGCTCAAGTGTCCCAGAAAACATCAAAAAATATCGTGGTGATGGGAGGGGAATGCTGAGCTACCAACTTCAGAGAATTTGCTGCTGAGATTCTCTATCTCCTTGAGCCACCTGACCTCATTAAGCTGACATTCCAAGATGGTAGGGAATAGTTAGTCCTTTGGTGCTAAGAGCCAAAGCACATCCTCTCCAAAGAGATAAACCCCAGCGCACAGCTGCTGGGCAGTGGGCCACATGACAATGTGGTTACTTTAGTGAGAAGTGGCTGTCAGGTGACCTGCAGCAGCAGGAAATAAAGAACAGGAGAGTGAGGAATGTAGTGGAAAGATGAAAACTGAATTAAAAATAACAAAAACCAAACAGATTAAATCAGAATGTTCCTCAGCAATGAAACAATGTGACTATCCTTTCAGGTGGCTTTTTAAAATAAACTCCTCTGTGGTTCATCCTGAAAGAATGCATGCTAGATGTATTCAGAATTGAAGTCACTGGTCAGGATTTGAGATTTCTGCAGCAGGGAGTATAAAAACACATTTATATTTGTGGAAAATATGGACACAGTTCAAATTCCCTGCATGTGCAATTTTCTCTGTGAATCTCAATGAGTTGAAAGAACATGTCAGAAGGTCATCTGAGGTCACTGAGGTTTGCTTTCTGAGTGATAGTTTATTCTTTTTATTCTTGTTTTTCTCTTTGACCAACCAGGAAAGTCACATGGAGTAGGTTGGACAAATGATCTTAAGAACAACAACAAGTGAACAACAAAAAACCAGAGCGGGAGTGGGGAAAGTGGCCCTAATAATCAACAGTATTAGAGAGAGTTCAAAAATAAGGTTGGGATGTTACAGAAAAAAACAAACCAAAAAGCCAGAAAGAAAAGAACTAATAGGCATATAAAAACAGGAAGCTCCAATTACCCCAATTAATGATGCTGATAAAGAATAGAGTTTATATATATATATATATATGTGTGTGTGTGTGTGTATATATATATGTGTGTGTGTGTGTATATATTTATATTTATATTTGTATAAAATGTTAAATATCTGTTTTACTGCATCATATGAAATTGGATAGCTGGCTGTATTTTCACCAAATTTGAAGGATTCTTTGGGCCGGCCTAATCAATAATGTGATTAGTTGAACTCCTCTCTGGGGCTCCTAAGAGGCACACCTTAACTTATTCCACTGCAAAAGTGGAGTTCTTTTCCAGAAGAGCTTCTGGCTTTGATCAAGCTACTATTCACACGGGCAACTCTGTAACGTGCTCTTGGTAAGTATCAGGAATTTATTTAGCTTTGGTTAGTGATTCTCCCAAGCAATGCAGATGGTCAGCTGGTTTATAACATGGAAAACTTGGGAGGGAATTTCCGATAATAAAAGAGAACAATGGGAAAACATGGCATGGGGAAGCCCCAGGTCAGACGCCGTGCAAACAGAAGAGGTGGCAGGAGCCTGGGGAAGATGGGTGAAGACGCACAGAGAGAGACCAGCCTTGGGAAAGGGAAGCTGCTCCAGGCAAAAGGAGGCATTTAGACCGGGAACACATCCGGCTGAGCAGCCCCTCTCCACTCTTCACTGTCATCACACCACAAGGAAAGAGGCGCAAAGGCATTGACTGAAAATGCCAGCAATGATTTATTTCTCAGGGAACACTGACCACAAATCACTGAAAAGCACTAGAAAAAATGTTAAAAACTTTGCTCAAGTCCCACAGTGCTGATGTGTATACCATCTGTTAACATAAAAACTACCAAAAATGATGAAGAAATTAAAGCTTCAAGAAAATAAAAGTTGTAAATTTTGTGATTTTTGATGTGTTACATGGTTGGAATTTAAATTAACATTCCCCATCAAAGGAGATTATTTTGATTACAAGAAATAATATCTAAATTACAGGACCTTATTTGACAATTTCTTCCTTGCTTTTATAAATAGCTCTGTATGAAATAGCATAAGAGAATTCCTGCACTTTGCCTCCTTTGCTGAGAAGGTGCTTTTAAAAGAACAGTCAGATGATAGTAGCAAAACGCACAGCAAAACAATTTTGACCAGAAACATAAGTCCTCGGGGCTTCCAGATAAACACACAGCCAGTCAAAACCACAAACAGATGAAAAGAGAGGAGAGAATTTTTACCAACTGTGGGAGTGGTGGCCGCACTCAAGGAATTGGTGGACGATATCGAAGAGGTGCTTTCAGCCCGGGCTAGGGGTGCTATCGGAGGAGGGCTGGAAGAATGCACGGGAGGGCTAAAGGGTCTGGGCTGCAGAGAGAAGAGGGGAGATGGAAGTTAGACACACAGGTCATGGTGCTTTTCCTCTACATTCCTCATGTCTCCTGGCCCCCACCACAAGTCAGGTGCTGAAAGTACAGGTGACACTATTTTTACACTGAAATTGATTACATCGATACAGGAGCTTGTAGATGGAGCTGGAGGAACCATAAACCGCAAAGTGCTGCGCTCAGTCGGTGTATCAGACTTGGAGAACCTGAGGTCTGGGATGCAGTCAGTGATGTTCTAGGACTGTGAACTCACACACTCTCAGGGACTAAGCATGTAATAGAATCGCAGAGTTTAAATCCATTTCAAGACATTTAAGTACAAAACACTGTAGTGTGCACCTAAAACAAGTGTTAATAACATCACCAGTCTGTGGCTCCTGTTCACAGATACCAAAGAAATTTACTTCTGCCAGGAGTCTCTTCATTGTTCACACAGAATGTTTTCCACCTCTCAGCCTTAAAACACGATATAAGAAACTTCCAGAACAAACTCATTGGGCCACCCTCTCCCTTATAGCTGTATAGCATATCTACCATCAATAACTTCTTTGTAGTCTGGGGATAGAAATAAAGACTTGTCCTCTTTTGGGGGTCTTTCAAAACCAGACAGATATGGTGAAAAGAAATACCTCCCTTTCTAAAGGGTTAGCACCATTGAACATTACTGTATTAATCTGCATCAAACCCACTGCGGCAGACCTGGGGGCCCCAGAGTGCCTATTCCTACCATTTAGAGCTTGGCTTGAAAGGTGGTAGTACTATGAGGAGGGCTGAAATGTACACCCATACCACAGTGGCTGTCTTTCAGATTCCCCCTGTCAGGGCCATTGGCACAAGTGATCTAAGGCTTAGATCAGACGTTGAGATGGCTGAGCAAGCCAGGGCTGAAGGGAACATACCACATCTCCGACTCCAGGTTTTCCCGGAGGTGGCTTTGGCCGAGATGGAGGCCTGGGAGGAGGTGGAGGTGGGGTAGTGCTGCTGCAGGGAACCAAGGGAGTGGCTGGCCGAGCAGGGGACGATGCACCTGAAAAACAAGCTGCTGTTAAAAATGGTTGGAAGCACAGGTGGCCAAAGTGCCAGTGTCTCGAATCGCTCCTTCCCCATTCTCGCAGTGCAATGCCAGTCCCAGACAGTATTTTTTCCTTCAGCCATTCGTGTATTCAACACTGTAGCACACGTTTTGTTTTGTTTTTTTACAGAAAAAAACCACTCAGTTGAACTATGGTTGATGGCAGAAGCTGAAGCTCATTGCCTTTTGTTGTCATGTGACACCCAGTGAAAGGTAAATCCTTTTCTTAGAGACAGGAAATATATTTTGAAGCCTCTTTTGGCTGGGTGGAGGGTAACTTTCATTTTGAACACATGTACACCAAACTTATAATAAATCTTTTGATTTGCATATTTGGAATTTATTTATGTCCAAGATGAAAATGGAAGTTAGAACTTGAAGGAAGTTGAATACATTTTCTCATTATATATATACATATATATGTATGCTTAAGAGATTTACACTGTTTCAAGATAAGAGTGCTAATGTTATAAACATAAGCAAACACTTGATGTTAAGCAAAGGACAAAATATAAGAAGGTAAATTAGATGTTGCATGAATACTTTGTGTTTAGAGTTTTAATAAAAGAAACACATTGACTTAGACATTCTGATTTAAAGGAGGCTGCTTAGGAATCTGTTCTACATTGAGCTTGTCCACTATAATGTTTGTGATGATTTTAAAAGAGCCTCTTGGATTTACTTTCCTGGCTGTCAATGACAAACATGTGAAACACAGAAGACACACAGAGGCCAGCATGCACACCGATCGGCACCCCAGCAGGGGCTTCAGACTCAGGTGTTAGCCTATTGTCACTCATGTATCTGGGATACATAGGTAAACTACTTGGCTAAAACCCCTCAGGAAGTTAAATCAATATTCCACACAGTTCTTGTTCAGAAAAGTTTCAACTACTTCCACATGTTTTGTACTTTAGTTAAAAGCACAGGTATCAAATCATTCCAAGAAAATTCTAAAAAATCCTGCGGCAGGGAAAAATCCATCCCTCCCTGCCTCCCCTCCAATATGTCACAAAACTGGGTTCCCTGGAGAAAGGGACCAGCATCTCCATCTCCAGATTTGCAGATGCTCCAAGAAGGTGTGCAGCAAACGCATCTCAGCACCTGCTCTCATCTTGTAAGAGTCCCTGGGGGTAAACTTTGCTCCTCTTGTTTAAACAACCTGAAATCTTGAGCATGTTGTGTTTCTCTGTGTTGTTAATGAAATTCCAGCACATGGAATTTCATTAGTGAGAAATCATACTAATTATTATCATCATCCCATCCCTACATCTGCCTCATCTCTGTAATTACCACTTTGCTACTATATTCTTTTTATTTTATCGGGTCAGAGTGTATGCTAGCCATCATCTTATTTTATCTGCACAGTAAGCTTTGCACAGTAAGTGGGGTATTGTTACTGTTTCAATGGAAAGTAAAACTCAGAGATATTCAGTAACTAGTTCCAGGTCACACAGCTCAAATGATCTATTTAACTCCAAAGATCAAGCTCAAATGCAATGTCTTGTAGCTTTAAGTGGACTGTAGAGTTCAACATCTTGAATGGGCAGCTACACACACCTCCCTCAATATAAATCTTCATCTTTTTGGCTAATCTTCTCTTGAACAAAAAAAAATGGGGTATGTTTTGACAGTCTCACTATAAAGTTTTCTTTCAAGTTAATAGATTTACAACTCAGGATGTTTTCAAAAAACAGAAATGACAGCAAAGAGATGGGAAATAAACTTTTAAACAACAGTATCTTTGTCAGGAGATCTCCTGGGCCTTTTGTGGGGGTTCTATTTTGCTGGAAAACCATACATAGGAATGGTTCAAAATGTCTGTTCAGGGCTCTATTTCTAAGAAATAGTCTTCTGAATGAATCCCAGGGAAAGGTCAGCTGCTTATCCTTTTTCTACATGTTCCAGGAGGGAAATTTAAAGACCACTTGCAGTCACGCTGGGGAAAGTAGTAAGGATTGTCACCACAGCTGTGTGGAGTACTGGAAAAACAGGATGAAACAACAGGTGACTCTGGCTCCGAGCTTGGGCCCGGGCTGCCTCTCGTGGGCCTGAGCCTCTCTGAGCCTTGACTTCCTCTTTTAAAAAATGAGACGTGTTTCTACCTTATAAGGCAGTGGTAGCAATCAAAATGGAAAATGCTTATGAAAGTGTTCCCTGAACTATAAAATGCTACAAAAATGGAAGGCAATCAATGTTGATGATGATGGTAAAGATGTGTCTTTCGATCAAGATAGAACTAAAAGCCAAGAAGGAGAGACTAGTTAACTGTTTTTCTTCACGGACATTTGCTTTAGCCCACTTTTCCCTCGCCGAATTAACAATCTGTTATGCAGTTGGAAGGCACTAGGGGAGCGCCGAAGAACTGAACCCCACCTGACAGAACCCTCAGGCAGAGGGTACCCAGGGCCTGAGGGGTGTTTCACAACGAAACTAAGGCTTTACAGGGTTACTACGGCTTTTGTGAGATTACAAAATTGTTTCACATTCTAAGAGTGTAGGGGTTATTATTTGTACATCTCTATCATTCTCTGATCTTCAGTCATACTTTCACTTTCTCTGCAAGCACTGTTTATGCTCAAGAAAAGTGATAGAAAATAATTGGACAGGATCACCTGTTAAGGCTTAACTTTAAAAATCCTATGTACATTATCTGAGTTTTGTGAATCCGAAAAAGTTGGCAACCACTGACACGTTCTCACTTCATTTGCTGCGTTCACCTGGAAGTTCTGCCAGGGTTTCTCCGCTGGCCCCTGCCAACAATGGGCCTGTGGCTTCAACCGCCACCTCTCTGTGGGGGTGGGTGGGTGGGCAAGTGGGGCGGGCAGCGGAGGCACCTGGGGAGGACAAATGACTGGAATCCAACAGACCTGGGGCCAGATCCTGGCTCTGCTACTTACTAGCTTTGTGACTCTGGCCAAGTTCCAGCGCTGAACTTCTGTTTCCTAGCTGTAAAGTAAGGCTAATATACCACAACGCTGTGGGGAGAATCGAGTGACAAAATATATGCATATCAAAGTATGTCAGAAACTACACAGCTTTTTCCAATTGTGGCTTTTAGAACACAATTTGATCGTTTATTTGAAGAAAGTACTAAGTATGTGTGGGAATGGTTATGTTCTGTGTTTCCTTTTCTGGTGACCGGCACCTCACAGGCCCTGAAACGTGCGCGCGGTGGCGCTCTTGGCGATGACGGGAGTGGCCTGGGACGGGTGCTGCCCGAGGGGGCAGACAGAGCCACGGCAGCCACTGGGCACCTGGATCGTGCCCGCTGCCTCTAAAGAACTATTTCTAATTAGTTATAATTGAGATGAAAATAGTCACACGTGGCTAGTGGCTTCCATACTGGAGAGAATTAACTTGGGTTAATTCAAACTTTGGTAACTCAAACTCATTCACTTATAGACGTGTGTGCAAGTGTGGTGTCTGTGTATAACATCCTTGAATGTTGCTGTAGGAGCCCAAGTTGGAAAAGTGTGCTCAAAGACCATTCTGTCTTTACCAACACCTCCCTTTCCCTGGCCTCCGAACTTGCTGCGAGCCATTGAGTCTCTTTCTCCTCCCCATCTCCTGGCACACAATCCACGAGGCCTGTGCCAAGAATCAGAGTCCGCACTCCAGGAAAGCTGTGTTCTGGCCAAGCTAGGTATTTTTAACTTTTGCCATAAGAAAATTGAACTTTTTGGACCAAATTCTTAACTTCTGTTTTTTAACAGCAAGTAACTCTTTTGATTTACAAAGCTGTGAGAGCTGCCTGAAGTTGGTGGATGAGTTACCTTGCTTTGAATGAAAATTTTAAAAGTGAGCATAATGATATTTCACTAAATAGAGTTTGAGAGGTACAGGAAAAGTTAGTCTTATTGGACTAAGTGACATGAATAGCAAGGAATAGGAAGCATGGCTAATTTTTAAAAAACAAGAGGCCATATCCTATTGTAATCCTAAACCTACATTTCTGAGAGTCTGTGTATATTTCATCAATAAAACATTAAGCAGCAAATAAACTGGGACTTAATTAAGGAGATAATGGTGCAGTTTCATTTATTCATGAGCTTCACTGGCCCAGTTCAATCTTCCACTTAGAAATTCAATCCTTTAATACTAGCAAAGTATAGTTTTTTCCAGCTCAATTATTAAGAATCAATAGTTTTTACTGGCAATATTTTAAAGTAATTTCAAATAAGGATAAGGAAGCTAAACATTAGCAGTGACAACAAAACTCCCAAAGGCTCCAGAAAGACAGCCCAAACTCCTCTCTCCACTCACTGTAACAGTGGTCATTTCAACTAAACAAATGTCTCCCAGAGCCCTGTGGAAGGTGATGGAGGGAACAGAGATGAAGAACAAAGCTTCCCTGTCCTTCCCGCCCCCCAAAAGAGCTTAGTGGACTGCCACTGGAGAGAGGGCACTATTCCTTAAAAAGCCCTTTCAGAAGCCTGAGAGGCTGGCCCAGGAAAGAGAACCCCATGGAAGCGACCAAAACGTATTCTTCTTTGATAATGGGCTGTCAGACTCTTTGGGTTTGAGGTCCAGACAGAAGGCCCTTTACTAGGGGCCCTTCACTACCTTTATAGAGAAGTAAGGAGCTTATATCCCAGAAAAGACCTATGAAAGCAACAGAAGATGAAGGTGGTGCTCTAACCTTCGAATGATAGAGAAGAATACTGAGGAGTATATTGTGAGAGAATGCCGGTGACCTTGTTGATGATACAGTGGCTTACAGCTGGGTGTCAGTCATCGAGTAAGTTTGAGATATTTTGTAACTAAACCTTAGAAGAGTGCCTGTAGATAACAGCGGTTATGAATTCGGGCTCTGGATTAGACAGACCTCAGTATGAATCCCAAGTCTGTCACCTCTAGCTGAGTAAACTTGGGCAAATCACTAGATACCTCCGAACCTGTTTTCTCATCTGTAAAATGGGGGAAGTAAGAGTACCTACCAGGTGAAGTTGTGAGGATAAAATAATATGCATAAAGCACTTGGCATGATGCCAGGACAAGAAATATATCTGTTGCTATTACTGACCAAATAAAGGCCCTCAGAGGTCCTATGGTTAAAAAAAAATTCCGCTTTTGCTTTAACACATTTCCCAACTTATCTGAGTGTTGAATAGTTTCCCTATTTTAGTGAGAGGGGGAGCACAGGAGGCCCACTTAATGTTATAAACACTGATTCCGCGTGTGGTACAAGGGAATCCGCAGCCCTCTCCTTGGTCAGCTTGGATGCTCTCATTTAAAACACACAGGAACTGGCATGCTCAGAGCAAGCACTGAAAGATACTCCACCGAAAGTGGCAGAGATGATGGCTGACTGTTAGGATAGAGATCGATGCCTTTCTTTCACTAGATCTAAATGACTTCAACTTGGTATCCTTTTTCAAAGCAAATAAAGAATCAGCAGCGCATGGCACCCCCAGAAAGGGGCATAACTGACCCCATGGGCACCAGAGAGTCTTGCCAGGCAAACGCGTGCACCAGTGGGATAAATAATATAGAAGGAGATGCATTAGAAAAATCTTGATTTTTCTTTGGTATGTATGGCAGGGATTCCCATCCTTTTGTAATTACAGAATGCAAAATGAAGCTTTGCATAAGAAAAACCAAAAAATCAGACTCAGTGTCAACATGTGCACAAGTTGTTCCAAAACATACATTTTTGATGCACTTTCCTATCACCTGTCACCACTCTTAGAATTGACATGATAGGCTGACGAGCACATCAAAAGGAATCAGAGAATAATGTGTCTTTAGTGACAGCTTGATTAGGTTGGGGATGCAGTGAGGTATTTCATTCTTGCTGTCTCCTAAAATCTCCTTTGCAAACTCTTTTTTTCCTGAAATAAATTAGAGGGTTCTCTCCTCACAAAAAAAAAAAAAAAGCAAGAAAGGAAGGAGAGAAAAATAGAAGAAAAAAATCCCCACATTGATTTATAAAAACCAGGGTCTTTGGGAAAAAGAAATATAAACTTTCAGTTATAAGATAAAAAAGTTCTGACAATATAATGTATAACCTGGTGGTTATATTGTATCATTGATAACACTGTATTGTATAGTTGAAATTTGCTAAGAGTATAACTTAAATGTTCTCACCAAAAAAAAAAAAAAAGGTAGACAGGTGGGGTGATGGATGTGATAATTAACTTGATGGGGGAGTCCTTTTATAATATACATGTCTATTGCATCCTCATGTTATATACCTTATCTTATAATTTTATTTGTGAATTATACCTTAATAAAGCTGAAAAGCAAACAAATTAAAAACAAAACAAAACAAAGCAAAACTAGGGCTCTTGTAGAAACATCTGACAAGGAAATCTGACATTTAACATGAAACTTACTGGCTGTGAAATCTGTGTCTCTAGAACTTGCCTGAATTCCAAACAATGACATCACAGCTTTGTTTAAAAACTTATACTTCCTAACTGCAGCGGGGAGGGTGGGCACTCCTCAGGGCTGGGAGGGCAGGGCAGAACACATCCACAGACTTGCACTATGACTGCCAGCATTCGATGGGCTAGGACATGCCACAGGGCCACAGGACACCCAGACCAAAGGAGGGATGACCGAAGCTCTAAAGCCAGCAGCCAGGCAGGAGGGCGTGCTCAACTGCAGCAGCCACAGCCATTCCCGGTCACGCGAAGCACACTCAGACAGTAAGACATACCACTGGTGGTCCCCGTACCACTGCCCGAGCCAGGTCCGGGGGACGAAACCACAGTTCTGTAGGTGGGTGGTGGAGGGGGAGGCGGAGTTGCTCTCTGTCCCAACCCAAAATCTTTAGGAGATGAGATTGTTTCTAAATAATCATCTTTAATGAAGCTCTGCTCAGCAACTTTCTTCTGGACTTCTTCTAAATTGAGTGGCGATGGTACATTTCGAGGAGGACCAGGGGGTCCTGGAGGACCTGGGGGGCCTGGAGGGCTCGGAGGGCCCAGCTCTGGGGAGTCATCTGGGTTGTCTGATGCAGCTGGTGGGGACACAACCTTTTCCCTTGGAGTCAACTCCGGAGTAACGTGTTCCGGGGACGTATCAGAGAAATGGACCCACTTTTCTTCAGCATTAACAGCAACAGACTTGGGGGACAACACTGGGCCAAAAATGCTGTCCAAGTCATTGATTGATGGTAGCTTTTCAATTTTGATCTCTGTGGCTGACCGGTCATCTCCTGTGGTTGAAGTAGTTGGTTTTGAGCTTTAGTTGATGTTTGTAAATATCATTTGTATGGAGGGTGAGGTGGGAGAGGGTAGGCAAACCTGGTAAGTAGACTGCCTTTCAGGGCACCTCACTGGGAATATTTCATGAGGTAAAAATATCTTGATCAGAGCTGAAGGGGAGAGGAGAGCTCACATTCCCTCCAGGATGTGAGCATCATTTTTTATGTGATTATTTCCCTTTTTGCAGGGTGACCCCAGTTAGCTACTATTTCCCTCATCGGAAGTGCTGAGCACGCTGCCGCTCTCAAGGGCTGCTCAGGACAGAGCACTGTGATCACTTTGAGAACGCAGTGCTAGGGTTACAGGGAAGTATAGGCTTTGGAATGGCAAATTCCAAAAGGGAGGTCCCTTGTGAAAATCTGGCCCACTGAAATTCATATAATACAATAAAAATTAGATAGCTGAAAGTCACCCTCATATTTGAAAATGATTATCTACTCTAGCATATTAAGTTAAAATGTTTGGCAAAACTAATTATAATATCTGCTAGTTTAAAAAAAGTTGCACATCATAGTTAGCTGTGTATCTTCCACCTTAAGTATACCAGAAACACAGTACAAAGGTTATGTAAAGGGATATCCCCCCATATGTATTTACATACCCATATATGGGTATTTACATACCCCACATACAACCCACATATAAGTTATTGAGAAGACATATACTGCTACTTATTAGAACACATATACCTATTTAACAAGGAAGAAAACCATAAAAATATCTGTATAATTTTGTTATCACACCTAATCAATTAACATCAGACGCATAGCTGTGACACATATCTGAAGACATGAGGCAGAAACTTATGTTTTGCTTAAACGTTAGCTATTCTTTTTGTCTTACCAATAATATAAGAAAAAAGTAAAAACTACCTTCTATAGCTTGGCAGGAAAAGATTTGATAACAACTGCTGTGTGGGGAAGTATATTTTTTAAAAACTGAGGTTATTCAAATTAAAAATTATTACTTAAATAATTACAAGGCAATGAACAGAAGCCACTTTACCTTTAAATAACCCTTTGGCTACAAGAAGCAGCTTAGTCCTTCCATATTCCACATTTGAAAGGAGTTAACATTCAAGTTTCCAAGGCTACAGATAGCAGTTTGCACAACCTGCAATATTTATAGTTTTATAGTAGTTTTATTTATATCTAATGTATTAATAGAAGAGATCCAAGGGGCCAAAACAATCTGAACTTGCAAATACCTTTCCTATGACACCCTGGATGACTGCCTGTTGGGTCTGAGTCAACATAAATTTCATAAATGACTACGTACTACATTTGCTCTTGTTGATAAATAGCCCACTCTGCAGCTATCGAACTCACCAGACTGTGCAAATAGTAAAGGATGAAGCTGCAACAGAAGTCCAAAGGTGATAAAGAACCACATTCTACAAGCCCAGACACATGAAATGACTATCACTGCTTTTGACTTGGTAGCCCAGTAAGACCAGGTAGATTATAAACTGTATGAATATTTAGTATTGATTTTAATAGAAAATAAAGATGTGCCTTAGAAATTATCTATCTAAAGGCATGCAGCAATTGCTTGCAATATTTCATCATCTTTGCACACCTTTTTGCCAGGGGATAATAAGTAATTTTATAATTACCGGGAAAAAAATTTCCTACCACCCAAGCTTACCAGTATAATGCACAGCCTGGGAACCATTTTATATTTTGGTAGACTAAATCATTTTAATTCTGGAAAAAAGTTTATCTGTTCTTGGAAAATTACAAACTATGTCTTGAGACTATTAATTTGCATATGATTAAAATGAGATCCAATGAAGTGACAAAATTAAACAATGACTTTTGATACTGAGGTTTTTGTCTTTCATTTTACAGGTAAATATGGCCCTCATGCAGCAATAATATACACAGAAAGATTAGTTGGGAAAGTGCATCTTTTTTGTGAAACTTGAAAGTAATTCTTTAAAATGGGTCTTCATGGTAGATTGTAATGGAAGTAAATAAAACTAAATGCAGATATTTTCATGTTAGTCTAGTCTGTAGCTTTCAACACATTTTGGGCATGTTGAGGTCTGGGATACTGTTCTGACTGCCACATCATCCCAGAACAGAAAGAACTACAGCTTACCTGGTCCGACCGTGAGTGGGGAGCCTGTTCGGGGTGGGGTGGCTGGGACATTTTTCGGCGGCAGTGGTGGAGGGGCTGCAAAGAGAGGAGGAGCCCGGCATTACTGGTTACTTTCTCCGTCAGTTACACAATATTCTGCAGAGAAGCAGGATTTAGGCTTGCATTCATATTCTTGTTCTTGGAAGTGGAATGGCCACTAATAGTGTAATTTTTTAAAAAACTCAAACCTAAGGAACTGATACAAGTCCCATTCACATTCTTCTACTTCGCGATAATAATAATTTACCAAAAAGGTTTAAGATAATAACCATAATAACATTATTATTTTATTCTTTCATTACTTTATTTGACGAACCTCCTACGTCACGTACTAGGAACTATGTACACAGGGTTGAGTAAAAGGAGTCTCTGCCCTCAAGGAATTTCTGACTGGACTATTGAGTATCATGTTAACACACGATTACAACCCATGTGTGAGCACGGAAATGAGAACAGCTTGGGAGGGGGCTCCATGAGAGGTTTTTAATACAGTCAGGATATTATATCCAGTCTTTGCAAAGACTGGGTCACATTGTTTTATATGGATTGAGTCTGGAAAGATTTCTCTAAGTTATATGTTTTAAATTTTAGTATATTTTTGAAAGCCTGAAGCAAACTGGTTTGGACCAAGGAAGAACGAACAAGTTACTTTGGTAAAAATCACAGCTGAAAAACCCTTGAAGATAGAAAATGTATTGTATTATGGCCCCAACCCTTTTAAACTGGACTTGTCATTTTGTGGGCAAAACTGGGACTTACAGCTTTAATAGGTACATTTTTTTCTTATTCTTTCTTTAAATGAATGTTTTCTTGTCACTGGCCATATTTGGTATATCCAAAGAATTCATGCCACTAGGGTTCTAATCCTTTGAAAACACATCTTTGAAAGTTCAAGTTTAAAAAAATTATTTATGTTTTTCCCTATTTTATGAAGGAAATATCCTTGGAAAGACTGGATTATGTGGTTTATAGCAACATATCCAACAAAAAACCTCTTGTCCTATTGATTAGGAATCCTTGGTTAATCCCTATGACTATTTTTAGGCACCAAAAACAGAACCCTGGGGGTGCTGAACTGGAAAAAGTATTATATTAATTGGTTTGTGTTTGCTCTTGTGTGTGTGCTCCTCACAGAGTAAAAATATCCTCTGTATCCTCCCTCCACCCTCAAACACCTTTCTCTGGGATCCAATCTTCCTCCCATGAGATTTTTAAGGCGTGTTTTCTACATGCACATTCGCTATATTAACTCCACTGAAACGAGAACTTGATAAATCCATCAGACCGGTGGCTTGACTGACTGAGCAATCGGCTCAGTCCAGATAACCCCGCCCACTGCAGGGAAAGGGCTGTAAAGATCTTCAGCATCTCCTTTCCCGGCTGCCTGGAGTAGAAGAGGGGCATGCTGGAATGAGCTGGGCTGATAGCCCTGCTTTGAGATTAACTTGTGTAGCTCTCCCGTCTCAGCTTCTCTCTATCATACAGCATCATTTGTGTTGCTCTCCAATTATCATTCTTCCCTCTCCACGTGTCCTTTCTCTCCTATGCAGCCTCAGTTATTCTGCGTATCTAAAAGAAACCACACCTGACTTGAGGCTGTGTGATACCTCTGTGTTGTGTGATAGCCCATGCCTGGAGCATAGTAGGCTCTTTAGTTCACTTGCTTTTCCCTCTTACATATACATTCTGAATGAATGACTAAATGAATGAATAAGTAAGCCTATGAGATGTCAGAAGAGACTATTATCCAAAGTTAATAATTTTACTTTATTAATGTTATTCTGCCTTGACAACCTGCCCTTGGTCCATTTAACTCTAAAGCCTATTAGAATAATATCTCTTCTGAATATTATACATTCTGAGTGTTGCTTACGTAGACTTTCTAAGAGTTGCCTAATTTCACTATGCAGACAGACAGTAAAATGAGTCACTTATTTTTCCAGACAGAGCAGGCACATAACTTACTTCCAGTGGGAAAAGGCCTTGTTAACTTTGGCGACTCGATGTTCGGATTAACTGGTTGGCCTGAACCCCATATCTCAGGCTGATCTAAAAGAACTGGAAACATAAAAAAAAATTTTTCCAGGGTGAGTTTAAAAAGAAATGCTCCTAGATTTTAGAAGTTAACATTTCAATTTAAAATTGAGCTTCACACAATTATTTCTCTCCTGCCTCAGGACTAGCAAATTAATTTAGGAATGTGCTGCTTCTTGTTCTTTTCGAGCAGAGAATGGAAATAGGAGTGAGGTGTGTGTGTTTGTATGTGTACAGGAGGGTGTCTGTGTGTTTACATATAGCTAAATAAAAATTGCATTTTCTTCCCGCTTGGTCACTTAAGGACATTAGGAATGTACTGGCTCAGCCATTTGAAAATCCAGGCATTGACCCCATGAAAATGAGCCTTATGTTGGCTTATCTAAAGTTTGTTAAGAATCTGCTTCAAGAATTAAAATGCCTGGGTTCTATACAGTGGTTTGTATTTTTAAAGGACCTTACTGGGTCTTTAAATAAAACTTTCACAGCATCGTGGAGAGAAATTAAGTTAACTAAGAGTATTTGGTGAATATCTTAAGAGAACCAGAAAAATAAGCATGTGCTTAGACATCTAAAGTATTGCCAGTTAAATCATGACACTTAGGCAGTGAGCCTAAGCATATTGAATCTAAGGTTCTTTTTTTAAATATTTTGTTCATTTATCTTTAGAGGGGAAGGGAAGGAGAGAGGGAGAGAAATATCAATGTATGGTTGCCTCTTGTGGGTCCCCTGCTGGGAACTGGCCTGCAACCCAGGCATGTGCCCTGACTGGGAATTGAACCACGATACTCTGGTTCGCAGGCCCGCACTCAATCCACCGAGCTACACCAGCCAGGGCTCTCAATCTAAGGTTTCTTATATATATATTTTTAAAATCCTCACCCAAGCATATGTTTTTATTGATTTTAGAGAAAGAGGGGGATGGATGAATAGAGAGACAGACAAACACAGAGAAATGTCTATGTGAGAGAGAAACATCAATCGGTTGCCTCCTGTATGCACCCTGATTAGGGATTGAACTTGCAACCTAGGTCTGTGGTCTGACCAGGAATACAACCCATGACCTTTTGGCGTATGGGACAGTGCTCCAACCAACTGAGGAACTGGCCAGGGGTCTTCTATGTCTTTTGTCTCCTCCTTTTGATTTTTTAAATTGCTATGATAACCCTGTAAAGAGCTATTCCCAGCACCTATCATGTGCCAGGAGCTACGTAAATACTGATTGTAATTCGTTATGTTATAAAACACAAGCTGGAGAGTGAGTTGGATGTGGATTTGAATCCAGCTTCTACATTTACTGTAGACTTTGGGCAAGTCCTTTAACTTCTGAGTTTCCCTTCCTTTAGTGTATTGATAAGAAGAGCAATCTCAGAGAGTTACTAAAAGGACTTTTTAAGGAGGATATAAATATGATATATACAAAATGTACATAAAACATTTACCATGAGGCCCACAGCTATTATTATATGTATTTAATCTTCACAACACCACCACGTAGTTGGTATTAGTACCATTTTCAGAGAAGAAACCAAAAATTAAAGCAATTAAATAACTTGCCCAAGAGCAAATTAGGGAAGCTAAGATCTGACTCCAACCATGCATACTTGACTCCAAAATACATATATTTCCCCTTGTCCTTTTAAACTAGTGATAGAAAATCAATCAAAAGAAGTGAGAGTGTGCAGGTATGACAGGTAAGTGCTGGTATTATAAGGGTTAGTGTGCTTGTTGCAAACGCTGGAACTTTAGAGAATGTCTGGGGCTAAAACCACCCAAAGAACAATTAAGCCAGGGTCATGGACAAGTCCAGGGTGCATCTTTCCTCTATGATGAACTGCAAAGATGGTCTTAGCACTGTTTTGTTTTAATAGGAAAGTAAACATTCTTTAAAGATGTAAAGCAGCATTTCTTAAATTGATTCGATGTCAAACCCCACCTTGATTTTTAAGAACTGTTTTCTATTTTGTATATCTGGTTTCCATGTAGTTATGAAATTCCTATAATAGGGGGAGTCAAATGACACAGATCAAATCCTGTCTTCAGTCACTACATAATCATGTCTATAAGAAGAAGATGATCACGGTAAGTTAGTAAGACAACTGCTAACTTCATTGCGGGAACTACATCGTAGACAATTCACTAAGGAGGATTTAGGGGGTTTTTTGGTTTATATTCCTGAGTCATTAAAAAATGTCCAGGTATGGGAGACTGTTAGCTCTTTTCCAGCATATTCTCTCCATTTCTTCCTAGTTAAAGAGTGTTAGCTGGCCCTGCGGCACTAAATGGTCTATGATGGGCTCTGGTTGAAGTGATGTCTCTTCCAGATTTTGCTCTTCCAGGAAATGGCAGCAAGGTCCACTGGCCCTTCCCACCCCCACCCCCTTCCTTCAGACTGGAAGACGATGAGAGCTGGAGCAGAGATGAAGGCCACATGCTGAGAACAGCAGAGCAGCCCTGCAGCCCCACGTTGTTCGCTCTGAGACCGTTAACGTGAAACGAACAAAACTGTTTGAATTCTTGTTGAATTCCCTGTACTTTGGACATCTCTTTGTTACAGTAGCCTAGTGTTCTCATTATGTTTTCAATTATTATCCTTAATGCTTAAATTTAATTTACCTCAACAATGGATCCTAGAAAAAATAACATTTTATCATGTATGTACCATAGTGCTCTTAAATCAAATGATATTTTAAAAACCATTTTATATTACCAAACATAGCTACTAGAGATTTGATGCTACATTAAAAATATTTCTCAAAACACATATATTTTCTTGAGGAAAGCTAATGAAAAGAAAGAAAGTCTATAGATAGATATGTTTTCCCTACCTTCTGTCTTCTGTTCATCAAAGGCTGATTCTAATGGTGGGCCAAAGAGGGGAGCTAGGGCCACAGTGTCATCAGGAGGTTTTTTGCTAAATCATATACATTAAAGCAAAACAGAGAGAAAAGGAATGTTAATGCTGGGAAACATGTACAAGCTTTCATACCCTTTTCACAGTAAGGCAGCAGGTGTGTGTGTACATGTGTACTTGTGTAGGTATATATGCATGTATGTAAGTTGCTGTACATCTGGAAGGTATGTATAAGGATGTCAAAAGTATTACAGACAAGAGAATTGATAGGGTATGAGATCCCTTGTTCTCACTGGGGGACCATGGTGCTGATTCAATAAGCTGGAGGAGAGAAACTCTTTCAAAGCATCATGATTCTCCACACCTGGAAGAAATAACACTAGAGATAAGTTTATTGCAAAGCACCTTAAGATATCCAAAACCACTGATATTTGTCTTTACCACATTTCTGTGTTGTAGGTAACGCAATTTATATAATAATTTGTGAAAGTCAGGCATGGGGAGCCTAAGTGATAAGCAACCCAGAAAGTTCATGTTTGAATAAAAAACTGGGTCTACCAGCTTTTAATGGAATCTATCCCTCCTATTCAACAGATCAGTTATATATAACCTCCTAATACCTTAATACAGCACATCTCAGAAAGAAAAAAAAGAGTATTGAGAAATCAGGGGGAAAGGAGGATAAATTAAACTCTCATTCTTTCCCCACATTGTTACTTAAACAGATTATTAACAAGAGGTTCTGTAATCTTCCCTATTTCTTCCCCAGACTGATCCTAATGAGTTCTCTGTGTTGTGGTGGGAAGTAAGAGGTAAAGTGGGGAGAGGAGAGGCTGGAGGAAAGAAAATGTAAAAGATTCAGTTTTTAAATAAGAGTATTTTTGAAAACAATGTCCAGTTGTACAGTACATGCTTAATCTAATAAATACACAGTATAAAATACAATGTTTTGCCAAAAACAAAAACAGAACAGAAGATTCCTTTGGTGTGTGGCAGATGGACTGTATCATGAAATTGTACCCAATTAAACAGGCTACTCTTCATAAGGAAATGTAATC
The DNA here is from genome assembly GCF_021234435.1 of Artibeus jamaicensis. Lineage (NCBI taxonomy): Eukaryota > Metazoa > Chordata > Mammalia > Chiroptera > Phyllostomidae > Artibeus > Artibeus jamaicensis. The sequence goes on along the minus strand of NW_026522025.1, from coordinate 15,327,836 downwards.
ATATTTCAGTTTAGCATTTGAGATCCTAAAGGACTTCTTCATATAGACTTTCAACCCTCCCATTAGTGAGGGGACTGCACATTCTGATAGACAATTACCGTAGATGACTACAGAGTATTTTCTTAAAGGTCTCCCTCAGGCTGCATTCATAAGAAATGATAACGTTTGAATCATGCCCTGGACTTACACATATGGGTAGTTCCTTTTCAAAAGAGGACCTGAGAGTTCAGCCCAAATGAGATTGGCTAAATTGTTAACAGTCAGGACGATGCCTTGCATAAAACACAACCAACATCTTTCACATCAATCAGAAGAAGTGAGAGTGTGCAGGTATAACAGGTAAGTGCTGATATTGTAAGGGTTAGTGTGCTTTCACATTTACCTTATAAGTTCTGGAGTTGGTGTGGACCGCCTGGGTCTGGCCACTTCTTCACCTGATGTACAGGACAAAGAAACTTTTTAGGCATATTTTACCATTTCTTACTTATCTGTCTTATGAGCTATGTTTGGAAACACATAGAGATTTGAGTCCCATTAATAAGCAACTCAACATGAAAGCTTTGCAAAACAAATCCAGAAAATAAACACTCACCCCCAGCAATTCAACAATCTCATATTAGGCCTAGTAGTAGCATTTTCTCTGGCATTTGTAAAACCTAACCAACCAAATGAATTTCCATGATGAGCCATCAAATAGATGATTTGAATAATGTAGAGCTAATGGAGTAACATGCCATTCTTCAAATGTCTGCTTCCCAAGTACCATAAGACACTGCTAAGCCAGGCCATATGTATGTAGTACATAAATCCACCATTCTCTGCTTGTCCTTTGCTTAAAATGCCAAGAAAATGTTATACCTTTAACCAGGAAACATGAATTTAGAATCGCCTAGAATGTGCTGTATGCAGCCAAGGAAAATCATGCCCTATATATATTATAACCTATTGCATATAACCTTGGCTGACTAAGATTTTTATATCAAATAACACAAGAATGAGTAATTGTATCTATCTTCAGTTCCTTCTTCCCTCTTCCTCTTTCTACCCCTGTGACCAAGTATGTACTTGGTAAACTTCATTTCTAAAGTTAAATGATACAGCAAGAGTTCACAAATATAGGAAGAAAATAACAAAGTTTTCCAAAAACATATTCATTTTCAGAATTTAAACATTAATCATTCAGACCCCACAAAACCCTTTATCATTACAAGATTTCTTTGCTGTAAAAGATATTTGTAAGTCTTAAAAATCAAGCCCCAAAATATATAAGTTAAATGTATATAGGCTCCAAGATCCAAGGAACTTATTCCTTTTTTTAAATTATACTCTACTTTTGGTATACTTACTGGACAAGTTCCTTTTAATTGCACCCTAGAATTAGAAATAGACACTATAAGGTTTAAGACCACATATACGTTATGTACAATATGTATATTTCTGTTATTGCAATTAAACTGAACTCAAAGAAATGCAGATGGTGAAAAATAAAATTTTTCTCAGAATCACATTCAAGTTGGAGATTGTAGACACATTCATATAAATCAGTTTTTCATTTTAGTTAGGATTATAGAGAGAAAGGGAGAGTAAATCATGTCTGCTGAACTATAAAAATCCCTTACCTGTATAGATTTGGTAAATTAATGTACATATTAAATATTCTATTAAAATACAATACAGAAGTTTAGCAGATGAGAAAGTAAATCCAAACTTAATTTACACTTAATGTTTGAAAGTCATAGAATATAGTAGGAGTACTGTCTGCTCTTATCAGATGGGGCCCATAAGTTAGTAGAAATAGTCATAGTTTACTAATGCAATTTTTAGTGATATAAGTGGCAAATGTCACTGGAAAGGAAACCTTCGGGGCATTGCCACTGATTTTGCAGCTGTTTTATGCAAGGGCCAGGAAATTCCATCCTCCCCTCCTGGTCCCCCAACCCCAATTTCTTCCACTTGCCTGCTACCTGGCCCACTGTTCTACCAGTTGGGGGTCATTCCTTTAGCTCAAGGCACTGTGATACTGCTGGAATGCAAGTAGGCCAGACACAAGTAACCTGAGAAGGCCATTTATACCTTTTATATTGCCCTAGGAGAAACTTATTTTGATAACAGAAGGACTGATCACATAAAAAGGGTTGATTAAAAAACCTCCTTGAAAGGTTCTTAGCATGAGGTGCTTCCAGAAAAATAGACCCTTGAACAGGTGGAACCATGGGTGGGGCGTGGCTTGACAGAGCTGCTTAGGAGAATGACAGGGCCCACAGAGCTGTGGGGTTTCGGGGCGGAGTGAAAGTCTAGGAAAGTATTTCCAATGGTGTGACCAAGACTTTGGGCTGGGATGGGAGTAAAAGACAGAAAACTGTACTTGAACAATTAAATAAATTTAAAAAAAAGACTTTGGTGAGTGGTCATCAAACAAACATTCTTTTCTACTTTCCTACTTTGGTGAAGGCTCTGCCTAGTGGTTAGAGATATATATTTTCTTGCAAATGATAACATCAATAACAGGGCAAGATATAGCAATACAAGAATCTTCTTTCTCTTTTCCCTAAGGGTTTTTCAGAACTTTTAGTCTTATTCTGAACTCATTTATGATAAAGGAACAGTTTCAATCTGAATAAGGATCCACTAGATGTTTTCTTAATGAGTAGCCCAGTCTCTCAAACTGTATTTTCTGTCTTGTCTTGCTTAATAACACAACCTGTGTGTGTGCCACATAGAGAATTATTATGTTGTGAGTAACAATTTCTAAAATACAGTTCATTTGTTTTAACAAATTAAATATGTAACTATATAAAATTTATTTTAATAAATCAATAAATTTAATTATATTAATATGTATTTATTTACACTGATAAATAAATACTTAAATAAACATGGTAATTTATACCAGCTATAGTCATTACAGGAGTTTGGATAAAGGTTGGCTTTTGGAAAATAAGACTGTATAGACAAAAATAATAACACATTGTTTAAGTGGCATTAAAATGTTTTTCTAGGTATGGAGACTCAGCTGGTCATATTTTTATTACTAAGGTCTGAAGGAAGAGGCCCGGGAGCTCTAATTTTAAGTAGGCAATCATGAGGCTGGCACTGAGGGAACGGTGCCCCTCTAGTACTGGGGGACCTGAGATCCAGGAAGTAGAGGGCTGCAGAGGCGGCACTGAAGAGCTTTCAGTCTTTCTGTTTCACACCTTTCATTAAAAATGTGGTACTTAGTGCTCGCTTCGGCAGCACATATACTGAAAATGTGGTACTTAATGACACCAAGAAAGGAGCAAAGCTTCTTTTGTATTCATTGATTCCTGGTGTATCCATTCAATAGAGTTACTATTAGGAGGCCCTACACAGAAGCCCCTGTAACATTTTTAGTAAATACTTCTCATGAATGAACAATCACTCATTAAGTGCAGGAAGACATGGCAGAAATAGGCAAGAAAAGTCTTGTTTAGAAATTAGGAAGAATAAAATAATATCAATTTAGAAAGAAACAAATATTTGACTGAGCAGCAGCAAGTCAGCAGCAACAGAAAAGAAAGTCCCACTGTCAGCTGGAGCTGGCACACAGGTTTTGATGGCGTCGATGTTGCGGCGTGACGAATCCAAACCAAGGTTAAGGTGATTTCGACCACACAAACCACACTCAGGAAAAAAGCCCATTGAATCAAAAAACCTTCTCCTCACCAAGCGAACCCGTTTTCCTTCCAGTGATTAACATTATTGGTAGATTGTGAATAGATTTCCTTCATTTTGAGTTGGTTAATTCACTTTCTTTTTTTTTAAAAAAGAGTAATTTATAATCTGAGATGTTACCTGAGATGATCCACACCTGCAGGTATTGTTTTCTTTGATCCTCAGCCAAGTGGTTCAAACAGAGAACTGCCAGTTTCTCAGCTAGAGCAGAGTGTTTGCCTCAAATAATAATTGATTAATTGAACTGACACAGACCTAGGGATATTTCAGAAGGCATGGTTTTCAGTTCCATTTCCTCTTTCAAGGGACTGACCAGACAGATGGGGGTCATTTCAAACATAGCAAAGACCCTTATTTTATTGCTTTGAATACATCATATCCTTCACACTGAGGAAAATGACTGAGATTTTATTTTGAACAATGTAAACTAGTACTGATTTGTCTTCAGTGATGACATATAGAATTATGTGACAGTCCAGGCATATTGACTTGTAAGCATATCTAGTCCTCTCAGATGGAAACTGTGATTGTGCATTATTATGTACCAGTGTATACTGAACGATGAAACTCATGGTCCAGGGACTTATTCAGGCTTAAAAACCATGTACTTTAAAAATTATTTCCTCATTTCCTTTACAGTTTTCTTAATCTTCAGTATCACTTTGCTATAAACTTCTATGGTGCATTCTGGCCAATCTCTACACCTTGCATATATACACACATTTCTGAAATTTAGCCCTAGGAGTTAGGATATATTAATTTAGTTTGTTATGGAAAATTGCTCTTATAGTCTTAAACTATGTTCTTGACATGTATAGTACCAGACACTTCCAACCAGTAAATGGCATTCACCTGCCTCATTCATTCATACTGAGCTATCGTACATTTGATGAGAAGCCAACCTGACCACCTGGCCTTGGCAGCAGTTTTCTCTACACACATTTAAGGTAAAAATGTTGAGAGTTCTTACCGGGCTGCGCCTCTGTGATCAGCAAAAAGGAAGAGAGAACAGACACCTAGTCAGAGAATGATGGATCAGTCAACAGGCTTGGGTAACAGAAGGCTTCCTAAACAGCTAACCAAACATGCACCCTAAGTAATCAGGCCAAAGGAAGATGGGTAGTTATTGTGTTTGTGGCTCACTGAAAACATAAGGAAGTTCTGGAGAACTCTAAAGAGAATCTGTCCATTGCATCTCAATACAACTTTGTTCGTGGAGATGTACTAGTTTCAAGTTATGTGCACACAAAGACAAGGTGGATATGTACAGAAATTTTGATATCTTCACATAAGGAGTTTTTAAGGAGGGGAGTTTTGGACAATAAGTAATAAAGGGAAAACTAATCCCTCACACAAAAGGGTGTTAACAAACATCATAAGAATAATGCATTTCCCTCATAATTAGGGCCTAAATTGGAGTCTCCAAAAGTCAGCAACCAGGATTAGACCTCTTTTTTGCCTGACTCTTTTCCTTACTGTTATATGGAATGTGTGCTGATGAGGACTTAATTTTAGGTGTTCTTGACCTGGTGGTTTGGGCAGCCTCTACCAGTGAGTTGAAATGTGATGGGAAAGATGAGGTGCCCTGCGAAAAACAGATGGGAAATGAAACTGTCCAGCACCAATAGAACACTGGTGGACCAGACGATGTCTGGAAAACCACGAGCAGCAGACATACTATTTCTCTTTCATTGCTTACACTTTGACAATGGTTATCAATTACCTCAACAATCTCTGAGAGCTCTCCCTCCTTAGAACTGATCTGTAGTAACAAGAGTGACTACAATATGAGTGAGGAAAAAGATGATGCTTCGAATTTCACTTTCAGAACATGGGGCTAACACATGAATTTACCAGAGACTACCTAGGACCCTCTATTGGCTATACCTCCAAATCTGGGCCAGGAGCACATATATAAAAGTAACTAGAAGGTTGCTCAAATAAAGAGGATGGCTCTACTCTCCAGAACATAGGCAGGAAGTGAAAACCTATAGTTTTTATATCGGAGAGGCCTCTGTGGATATCTAGGCCAGCTGCGTTGATCATATAAGGGGGAAAGTGAGGCTCTGCTCTACACAGCCAGCAAATGGGTACAGTCAGAGAAAGAATTTAAGGTCTATAATCTTCCATTATCATGTTCTTCCTAGGACACCAAGTCTGACATTGTTGGAGGAGTTTTAAAAGGCAAAAGTCCTTGTGGCTGATGTTCAGGAATGGTTACCTCAGATGAATTTTGTAAGTAGCCAAGAGTTTAGAAATATTGATAGACTTGATTTTCCTTGTAAGAGTTTAGACTTTATTAATTGCCTTACTTTCCAACATTGCTCTATTTTGATTCTATCTCTCTTATAAATCTGTCTATGTGCATAGATGTAATTTAAATAAAATTAGGAAAAAAGGACACAGTATCTATTTTTAGGCTTAAATTCTTTCACTAATTTTTACTGTATTTTCAGAGAAGTTTAAATACTCTTTTATATGAAGTTTTAGGCTTTATAATTCTTGAATGACTAGACTCATATTCTCCTTTAAGAATGTGGGAATTTATAATTTTAGCTTCAATTTCATAGCAAACAATTCATTCTTTTTGTTTTTTTAAGATTTTACTTATTTATTTTTAGAGAGAGGGGAAGGGAGGCATAAAGAAAGGGAGAGAAATATCAGTGTGTAGTTGCCTCTCATATGCCCCCAACTGCGGACTTTGCCTGCAACCCAGGCATGTACCCTGACTGGGAAATTAAACCAATGACCCTTTGGTTTGCAGGCCAGCATTCAATCCACTGAGGTACACCAGGCAGGGCAACAATTCATTCTTAAAAATAACATAAAATAAAGCAAAAGGGAAGATTAAAAGTGACACAAGCTCCCCCAAGAGAAAATTATGAGAAATAATGCAAAATGAAGTGCTGACTCTAGCCATATAGAAACAGAAATTAAAAATGTTATTGATATAGAGAGAACACTTTTCAAAATAATTTCAATGTGTTAATCTACCCAATTATCATATCTTAATCTCTAGTGACTTACAAAACTAAATTTTAATCAATAGTTCCTATATTTTTTTCTAGTAGAAGACAACCTCATAAGATAGCATTTTGGAAACTCTATTTGCAAAATGCCTTCCTCAAAGAACAGATGTTCAAATTCCTGTGGTCACATAGTCAAGTTCATTAGCCAGAATCCAGAAGACCCACTAGAAGCTAAGGAAAGGTCAGATGCAGAAAGCCTCAAGGTCCATAATTAAGAGTATCTGAAACCTTCAAAAGAAAGAGATCTCCAGAGGTCAAATACAAGGGAATTATCTACGTTAATTATCACCATTAAGGAGCATAAGCTAGCATAGGCACTGCCAAAGTTAAGGACAGCAAAATCTTTATCAGCCAAGAAACGAGGGTCTTTGCCTGTTAAAAATTTTATTTTACCGTTTCTTCTGTCATTTTCCATGACCTCTGAAGCCTTTAGCATTCTGTACTTGTTCCACCAAGAGATTTTCTTCAAAGGTGGAAGGAAACTCATTCAGTATCTGGTCTAAAACTCGGATGTATGTAGGGCAAGGAGCAGGGCTGCTGTGTGTGAGGGCACGTGTGTGTCACAAAGCTCTGGTGAACTGCCCACTACTCGGGTGCACTTGTGCCCGCCATGCAGAAACATGGGCCTAGTATTGCCAGATACTCAGAGTTATTGAACAAAAATGCACCATATTGTTTTTTCCTAATTCAGATGTTCTGATTTTTAAATGCAGACCAAACTTGTTTTTAACTGCACAACCAAACAAAACACTTACCCAGGCTCAGAATCTGCAGGTGGCCAATTTGTTTCTGATTGCAGGATTTTATATCATAAAATAAGCTCTCTGTAAATTTCATCTGCTGTTTTTATTACTTCACTTGATTACTCAAAGTGGTCTATTCCTTTTTCTGGATAGATTTCTTGCTTTCCTAATTAAACATTCACTGTTCAATTCCAACATTTCTCTTGGTTGTCTTATAAATTTGGGAGGTTTTGAAAAACAGTTTATTTTTCCCTTTACTTTTATTTTGGTGTTCACCTCAGAGATAACTTTTGCGTTTTGTGTCTGTTTTAAAGTGAGCAAATACTACGTAAGTTATAACTTGATCTCTAGAATACAGATATTTGGTTGTATTTGTAAATGTTTCATTTGTAAAATTTATATAATTTATAATATGGATGTAAATCCCTACAGAAAATACCTGAGCCCATGTCCTTGCATATAAATTCAGTTAACTAGGATAGTTTAGTTTTAGCTAATGAAGGTCAGTGTTTTCAGATATTTATTTTTAAAAGTAGCCAAATATAATCTGTCTTGCTCATCAAAATCATTAAATAACCAGCCCCAGTGTTTGAAGCTCCATCCTCAGTGCCAGGGAGAAACAGAAAAAATGTGTGAAAAGCTACAAAACACCAAATAGATATTTTAAATATTCTAGTCATAGCAAATTCAGTGAGCCATGTTAGAGAATTTCCTATGAAAGAATTAGTATATATGATCATTTTATTATTTTGATCCTAGCCAATATTCCTATTTATTTTTAAAACTTTAGGGTGAAGACAGACTCTCTGGCAAGCCTGTCTTCCATCGTCCCATTGGAGGTGTTTGTCTATATTTCAATTTGTTTCTATTACATGTATTCAAATTATAGCTATTACAAGTCAGATTACAATGAATACCTATCATGTCCAATAGAATTCGGTTGAGTTGATCTTCTGAAACTCCATTTGGCAAGAGAAACCAAAAGATGACTAAAAAAAGATATCACTGCAAATTGACCAGATTAAGCAATGAATAAGATGACATTTCCAAAGAAAAAACAAGCAAGGGAGTGGGAGGAGGGCTCTTTCTTGAAGATATGCAGCTAAAAATGAAAAGGAGTACTTGCAGTTACAACTGCTCTCAGGACAACAGGAGGAAAATCAACAAAAAACAGGATTTGAAAAGGACCCTGGGTGAATTTTAGGCCACACATCCTTGTCATTGTTTGAAGTGACCAAATTTGGATGATTCAGAGAAATACTCAGATGAATAAGAGAAATTGGCAAAATATGAAGAACAGTTACTAAAGTGCACCAATAATATCATATGCCACATAGCATGTGATACATAGTTGACTCTCAATTACTCAGAAGTGGGCCATTTAGTCTAGTAATAATAACAATACTAATAACTGGTGCTGACTTTATTTTGGGAAACAAAGACATTGGATCCATATTTTGATCCCATTTTTGTTTTTCCTGTGTCTTTTGCTCCTCCTCCTTCCTATCACATGGCCTTGCTACAAGTGCGTATCCTGTAGGCGCTTCAGAATATGCCAGGTTTGGGTCAATGGGAAGGATGAGAGGTTTGGCACTCACTGGAGCATCCACTTAAGGTGAGTTACAGAGAATCATCCACAACTTTGGTGCTTGTTAACATGGAAACAATAGTTTTATATTTCCAGTGGCAAGGTCATCTGTGTCATATCCCCAATAAGCCAGCAGCTGAGATGAGAATATTGAATTTTTTTGTTTTTGAGTAGAAAAATTCTCAGAATAAATTTTCGTTGAATGTTGTTTTAAGGTTTAAAAAAGCTAGAGGTATATCATATCAGAATTGTGCTGCCACTAAAATTTATCCACTGGAACTAAAAAATAACATGCATGAGGTAATTTACGCTTTTATAAAAATCCTCTTTTTCTGTCTCTGACAACCCCAGAAGGTGATATTTTTTTCTTTAACGGGTTTGCTTTATTTTTCTATATTTATTTTCTATATTCTTATCATTTGCTCATTTCTTTTTTTTTTTACATTTTTAAAAACCGAATTGATTGGGGTGACACCAGTTACTGAAACCATGCAGTCTCAAGTGTACACTCCACAACATGTCATCTGTCACAGCATCACGCACTCACCACCCCAAATCCAGTCCCCTGCTGCCACCATTTACCTCCCCTTTGCCCTCTTCCACCTTCCCTTACTCCTCATTCCTGCTGGCAATTATCCCATGAAGATACTTTTCTGATTAACTGGAAAAAAAGGTAACTTCCCTTTTCTAGGCCAGATTCACAAGCATTCATACAAGATGGATGCTATCATGTCGTATATTAAGAAAAAATTAACAAAAAATTTTTGCCTACCTCATGCTATGTACATGCAGCTTGACTAATTCAAGCAAAAGCTGCAATAAATGAAATAAGTACCTGAAATATTTGGTCATATGCCTGTGATTGAGGCTGAGGTAAATCTTTGCAAAATTACTCTGCGGTCCTTTATAACTAGCTGGTGAAATCACTTAGCAATCGACTTCCTTTTTCCCCCATAGACCTGCTCCTGGTTCACAAAGGTTTGTTTTTAACATTCAAAATTTTGTTTAGTTGTTAAACACAGTCAATTATTAAGTATGCAGATGATGAAAATAAACAGAATAAACAATATTTGGCCAACATGTGGAAAGAAATTATTATTTCTTACCGGACTTTTCCTCTAAAAGTGTAAGCATGGGGAGGAAAAAAAAAACATGAAAGGTGAAATGTATTTTCAAGAAGCAGCAGTTCAAGGCTCAGAATAACCTTACACACACATCAGCTCTCTGAGGCATTATTGCTGTCACAAATTCTCCCTGTGAGGGTCTGATACAGTCATTCCTAGGCTGCTGGCTTAACTTGAAGGGCAGAAGCACAGACCACCCCAAAATATTCCACTTAGGCATACTGATTATCATAAACTGTAGGTACTTGGCTTCCTCTGAACATCCTTAATTTGCCTAAAGATATTAGGCAAATATCTCAATAAGATATTATTGAGATCCTTTTGGATTAATCCTTCTCCAGGGAGTTTTCATCAAATGGGGAGCACTGGCTCATCATGAGACAGGGTAGTAAGAAGCTAGGAAAATTTCTTGGCAAGTGGAATAGGGAAACTGAAACAGACAGCTGATCAAACTGGCCAAGCAATTTACAGACAGGTGCAGATGGTCACCAGGGCATAAGGCCCTGAGTGCTTGGCAGGGGGCAACATTGGGAAAACAAGAACCTGGCCTCTAGGGTGAACTTTCCTCCCTGGAGACATCATCTAGGCCTCAGCTGCATTTCAGCTCCAGGCCCAGAAAAGCAGCAAAACCAAGAGGGCTATGCCAGGTCCAACTGCAATGACTAAAGACCCCTGCCCTGCCACTGACCAATCAGTGGAGACCATGACCCTGAAAGGGCACATGTGGAGAACTGATGAATATTCTGCTGAAACCCTCCATTGACTCCCCTAAGATTACAGCCTGCAAGAAAGAGATAAAGCCTCAAGACAAAGGACCCAGTGCATGTTTTTCATGTTCTCCCTTTCCTTCCTTCCCCCCCAGTCACTTCTTTCTTCACAGGCATGCAGCTTATCCTAAACTCTAAGGCAATGGGCAGCTGACAGCGTGTCCCAGGCTAATCCCCTGCACCTGTCCCCAAAGTCGTCTTTTCTCTGACTTCCCAGTGAGCTAAGGCAGCCCAGTCTAGGCTCTCCTATTGGTTCTTTTATGCTAAATCCTCCCTTGTTTCACTGTCCCCAGCTTTAATAAATGTATCCTGGCCCTGGCTGGCGTAGCTCGGTGGATTGAGTGTGGGCTGTGAACCAAAGGGTCACTGGTTCCATTCCCAGTCAGGGCACATGCCTGGGTTGCAGGCCAGGTCCCCAGTGGGAGCCACGTGAGAGGCAACCACACACTGATATTTCTCTCTCTTTTTCCCTCCCTTCTAAAAATAAATAAATAAAATCTTAAAATAAATAAATTAATCAATGTATCCTCATACTTACCTGTACTCATATTGTAAAATCATCTTTCCTACACAAAGTCAAGAACCTGCACACTGGTCCTGAGCACACCCACTCAGGGCCAGGTTCCTGTCCACCATTATCACAGGAGAGGAGACCAGAAGCCAACATCACACCCAGCCAAACTTTGCGACAAACTAGCACATAAACCATTGATTCTTCTAAGGGTATATTCATCTTTCCTAAAAATTATTTCTTCTCCCCTATGAGGGCCACATCCCCTCCCCTTTCCCTATAAAACAATATATAAGGTATCTCCATACTGCTTTCCACAGTGACTGCATCAGTCTGCATTCCCACCAACAATGCAAAAGTGTTCCCCTTTTTCCACACGCTTGCCAGCACTTGTTGTTTGTTGATTTATTGGTGATGGCCATTCTGACAGATGTGAGATAGTATTTTATGGTGTTTTTAATTTGCATTTCTCTGATGATTAGTGACATTGAACATCTTTTCATATCTATCGGCCATAGGTTTGTCCTCTTTGGAGCGTTGTCTATTCAGGTCCTTTACCCATTTTTTAATTGGGTTGTTTGCTTTTTTGGTGTTGACTTTATAAATTTGGATATTAACCCCTTATCAAATGTATTGGCAAATATGTCCTCCCATTCTGTGGGTTGTCTTTTTATTTTGTTGACGTTTTCCTTTGCTGTGCCAAAACTTTTCAGTTTGATGTAGTTCCATTTGTTTATTTTGTTTCCCTTCCCTGAGGAGATACATCTGATAAAATATTGCTATGAGCAACGTTTGAGATTTTGCTGTATATGTTCTCTTCTACAATTTTTATGGTTTTGGGTCTAGTATTTTAAGTCTTTAACCCATTTTGAATTTATTCTTGTTTGTGGTTTAAGAAAGTGGTCTAGTTTCATTTTTCTGCATGTATCTGTCCAATTTTCCCAATACCATTTATTGAATAAACCATCTTTTGCCCATTGTATGTGCTTGCTTCCCTGTCAAATATTAGTTAACTATAAAAGTGTGTTTATTTCTGGTCTCTCTATTCTGTTCCATTGATCTGTGTTTATTTTTATGCCAGTACCATGGTGTTTTGATTACTGTGGTATAGTTGCATATTGGGTAGCATGGTTCCTCCAACTTTGTTCTTCTTATCAGGATCACTGTTTCTATGTGGGTTTTTTTGTGGTTACATATGAATTTTTGAAATATTTGTTCTAGTTCTGTGAAATATACCATTGGAATCGATAGGAAATGCATTGATTCCAGATTGCTTTGGGTAATGTGGACATTTTAATAATGTTAATTAAATCTATCCATGAACATGGTATGTGCTTCCACTTATTTGTATCTTCTTCAATTTCTTTCTTCAATGTCTTATAATTTTCCAAGTATAGGTCTTTCCATCCATGGTTACAACATTAAAAATGGATATGCCTTGTGACTCAGTGATTTCACTTCTGGGAGTATACTGGAAGGAACACAAAACACTTTTTTGAAAGAATATAAGCACCCCTATGTTCATTGCTGCATTATTTACAATCATCAAGATTTGGAAGCAGCTCAAGTGTCTATCAGTAGATAAGTGGATAAAACAATGATGAGACATTTATACAATGGAATGCCACTCAGCCATAAAAAAGAGGAAAATTTTACCTTTTGCGATAGTATGGATGGACCTGAAGAAGGTTATGCTAAGTGAGATAAGCCAGTCAGAGAAAGATAAATGCCATATGATTTCACTCATATGTGGAATCTGATGAACAAACTGAACTAACAAGCAAAACAGAGACAGACTCATAGATAGAGAGCAGGATAATAGCTAAAGGAGGAGTGGAGGTGAGGAGGGGAGGGATTGAGCAAAAAGGAAAAAGGACTCATGGACATGGACAACAGTGTGGTGACTGCAGGAGGAGAGAGGTATAAGGGGGCTAAGTGGTAATGGAAAAAAAGACAATATAAATAAATTTAAAAATGATATTTAATCCTGAATTCTAAGTCATCTCTTTGAGTTACTAATTTTTCCTGGGTGTCTTTCAGGCATACATGAAACTTGCTTATTAATAAATTTCTGTATGGTTTTCTTTTATCAACTTTTTTTTTGTTAGAGGTCTAGCTAAAAATCTAAGATGGGTAGAGGTAAAGTTTTGCCTCTCCTGTAAGTTCAAGCTACAGAGGGCATAGGTGTGGGCTCCATTTGAGGGCATTCTAAGCTCTTTTGAATAATTTGCTTTTATCAAATAGATTTGTGTCTTGAAAATAGAAAAATATGCTTTGTAACACTGAAAGGAGACAGAAAATGCCATTAATATTTTATAGCCAGGCATGATCCTGAAAGTAAAACATGAGATTTTCCAGAAATTCCAGTCTTATCAGGGAACCCAGTACCTATTATCTTCTCAAATACCCTGGCTCCAACCATCGATTCTTTCATTCTATCTGTCAGTTCCCACCACTCCCAGTAGACAACAACAAATTATTTTCCTGGTGAGTAGGTCTCTGGCTCTTTGGAATGCTCTTTCATTTCCTCAGCAACTTTCTTAAGCGAGGACTTCATTTCTTGAAGTACTCCACGAGCTTTCTATACGTTCTTCCTAGTCTATGGTCCCCATGTCCAGTTTCGCCCTCTAAATCCATCCTTTGGCACTATCCTCAGAATTATTTTAAAAAAGAGTGAAGTAAAACTATTACTCCATCCTTCATAAACCTCCCTAGTATTCAGAAAATAGATTGCAGGCTTCATTCTATCACCTTGTGTCCTCACGATGGGCTCCAGCTCACCTTCACATCCTCGTCTCCCACTGTGGTCTGTATGAGACCTACATGCAGCCACAGTCTCCTGACATCTTCTGAACACGCAGGTGACACACACACTCCCCTGCCTCTGCTCAAGCTGCTTCTTCAGCCTTCCATGCCTCCTCCCTCTCCCTCAGTTCCAGCTTACTCATTTTTCAAGGCCAGTAACACTTCCTCCCTGAGGCCTTCCCCAAGCTTCTCAGTCAGAATAAACTGTTCCCTTCTCTGATTTGATCACAGCACATTCCTTTTGTTCACAATAATAAGCCCATATTGAAGGTCTTTTTTATTTGCCTGGCACTTAATTACTTCAAGGATAACAAAGGTACATGTTGTAAGTATGTTTTTTGCCATTCATATTTTGTTCTGTGCTATTTAGGTATTTATTTCCATTGGATTATTAGCTCACAGTGATGGTTGTGAATGGACTTGCTATCCCCAAGCATAGCGGGCACTCAAAATATGCTTATGAACTCCACTTTGGGGGCCATTAAAAACTATAAAATGTTTGAGGTGCAGTGTCTTTTACAATATAGAAAGATGCTTTGCTCTCTGAAATAAAGCTGGATTATATATCGACCAAGTGATATAACCCCAGTTGTAATGGTTCCTTCACCAGCATCCATAAATGTTTTACTTAGCTCTTAGCTCTCAACCTGTTATCTGTCTGCCCATTAGTGACCTCAGGTACTAACACAGGTTACAAAGTCTCTAAGAAGGTGTAACAGTGGGGAATTGTAATAGTGAAGACCTGTAACCCACCCCACCATTCTTTTGACATTGTTGCTGTGAATGCTGACTCTGACTAACATGTAGCTTGCAGATAAAACAGCATGATTGTATACGAATCCTAGGAACTATTACAAAGATACAGACTCCGATCTTCAGACATTCCAGTTCTGGGGGACTTGCTGACCTTCAACAGTGGAGCCAAGGTACACACCAGACCATCACTTGTCTTGTCAGAATGGACTGTGCTTGTCTGTGTGTAGAGAACTTTCCGACCCCTCCCCTTGATCTCTTTGTTCTGCTTTCCCTCTCCCTCCTTACAGAAACCTCTGCTTGCACTGAGATGTTAAGATGGGCTTTGAGACATGAATCCACGATCTTCCAGATGGCTGGCATCTGAATAAACCTCTCTCCTTTACAATAGCACCTGTCTCCCAAGTACTGGCTTTTGGAGTGGCAGGCAGCTGGACCTGCATTCAGTTACCAAGGTGGCACAGCTCTGTACAAACAGTAGTGTAGAACTATGTGATCAGATCTCCAGGGTGAAATTTTCTCCTATAGCAAAAGCTAAATCTTTAGAACTGAGGACCAAGATAGAGGCCATGCACCTGGTGTTGCTTTTAGACCCAGACCCTTGGTAAGTAGTACAAAGAAATGAAAATTATTAGGGTCCAAGTTCTCAACCTATAGACAAAAAGAATTTTAGGATTAAAACCAAATAGCTTCAAAGGGATTGTTGTGGTTGAGGGAGGAACATGAGTTTTTATATATTCAGTTAGCTTAACCCCTATTTTTTGAATGCCTTTGAACAAGTTACACTGTGCCTCAATTCCATGATATGTAAAGCAGTGATGCTTGCTACTTCATTGAATTGTAAGGATTAAAAGAGAGGGTGATATTGACAACTAGCATATATTGAAAACTTACTGTTATTGTTTTACCTTAGGTGGCTGGTGTCATTGCTAGCTTTAATTTACCAATGAGGAAAAGGAGGCTCCGAAAGGTTCCTAGCTCACGCAGTTGCAAAGGTGTGGAGGTGGGACTCGACCCCAGATCTCTAACATAAGAGAACCTGGTCAAGGGTGGGCTCGTGGCACAGCCCAAGTTCCCTACTTGGATTAAACTCACTTTCAGGGCCTTATCAGCACTGGGGTCTAGAAACAACAGCGCTAAAAACTCATGGCTGGAAATGATCCTGGACCTTTCCAATGAAAAGAGCTAACTAGATCATGCCTATCTATCACAGCAGGTCTCAAAGAACAAGGGTTTCAGAGAGTGAATTTATGTTTCTAGGCACGAATTCAGACTTTGGAATTAAACACTAATTTTAAGGTAAATTTCTCAGCTTTTTTCTAGAATTAAATGAATATTATTTAGATTCAGAGTAATAAGCATGAATACATAATGATATGGCACCTCTCTTCCCCACACCTTTTCATTTGGCTACATAATGGCTAAATCATCTTTGTTTAATATATTGTGTTTTTTTAATTGTTAGTAGCCACCAATACTAAGAGGCTGTAGCCTCTTGGCTTAAGGGTTTCTCCAGAATATTTAACAAACAAACAGAAGATGACATGGCAAGATAATTCTCCTTTTTAAAATGAACTAATAGCATCAGAGTTGATTTTTAATAATGGAAAAATAATAAGAGCACTGATAAAAGATGTGTACCTGCCCCACATTAGTACTTAGAAACAGACCAAGTGAACTTTTGGATCGGACAAAACATATACCTAAAATATAACCACTGCATCATCTCTAAGTGCAGGGATTTCCCTATCCCTATCCCATGGCCTGGGAAAAGGTAATTCACAAATCTTGTTGAGAGGTAGCTCATCCTTAAGATCAACAGCTTTCCCAGGCACAAGTAGACCCCTGCTCTCTGTAGCTGGAGAATCTCTATGGGGCTGCAGTTATCCCAAATCACTTTCTAATGCAAGTAGTCATTCAAGTTAGGTCTTGTTGAAGCCTACATTTCTGTATGAGGGGCTAGAAATCAGCAACACTTAAAACTGAATTCTGTTTAAGACCCAGAGCAAAAGCTAATAAAGGTGAAAGAAGAAAATATACAGCAGAGTTTCAATGATCCTTATATGGAAGTTTTGTGCTATAAACACATTCTTGCCTCTTAACAAGGAACAGAGTTGCCATGGGAATTTTTGGCATCCAACTTTATAGAGTGGGATCAATAAACAAAAAGCCAGATCTAATCTATAAGCCTTTTCAATAGTCTACAATTGTTTAGCCTTAGTGACAGAACGGCTGTATTTTAAATCTTTATATTTCAACCAATGAGATTTTATTATAAATATAACCACTTTCTATCTGTTATTTATGACCAGTCTTAACAAGGAACAAAAGGATTATTTATTCATTTATAAATCATTAACAGATATTTATTGAGCACCTAATAAAGACTAGAAACTATTCTAAGTATATTGGTGAACAAAATAATAGGAACAATAGATAAAAAAAGCTCCAATGAGGTTATTTTGGGGAGGAGGGGAAGGAGACAGATAATAAATATGCAAACTATTTACTCTGGAGATAATGAGTGCAATTCTAAAAAGCAGGCAAGTAAAAAGATTTGGAATGCTGAGACAGAGTTCTGTGATTTTAAATAAGGGTATCAGGGTAGGCCTCGCAGAAAGCGACAGAAGCCGACACCTGAAGCTGGGAGGGACGTGGCAATGCAGCTACCTGGGGAAGGGGGCCCGGCAAGGGGGCCCTGGAGGAGCAGAATGAGAAGGAAGAGTGGCAGGAGGTACTCTGGGGGTTAGCAGTGTCCTGCAGAGGGGCTTGAAGACCACTGTGAAGACTGTGGCTCCACTCTGTTCCAACGCAGCCTGTGGCTGTTATTTATCAGGAGTTCTCAACTGTGGATGTTCAGTAACTGTGGTTGCTGAGAAGAGGCATAGATGAAACAGATAAAACGGTATCAGACAACACCTGGATGTGACATGTGCTGTCATTTGTCATTACTCTTTGGAAGCATATTTTGATTCCCTATGTACCATGTTAACAAAATAGTAAAGATGGGCTTCAGATAAGAGGTGGGAAGGGTGTTTCAACTTGGCAAAACAGAATGAGACCAGTCCATCTTCTTGCTTGCTCTTGGCCACACTGGGACAAGAGGCTCTGACTGAGGTGCTTGGCTATGCTATGGGCCATGGGCAGTAGGTGGCTGTCCTTTAGACAGATGTAAGAGATAGAAAAAAAATCTCACCTTAATTCTGTTTAAAAATAACATTTTCTCCAGTTGCCAAGGGAACATTTTTCTGACATAATTAATGTGAGTGATTCATATTCTTAAGATTTTTTTTCTAAAACAATTAAAAAGTACATTCATTGCTGTAGATTATTTTTGGCACTAAAACTATTCTTCAAAGGATAAAGGGATAAATACAATTTATACTGTAATACTTATTTTTACACTATAATTCATACATATATAGAAACTACTTAGTATAAAAACTACTTATATAATATAGTAGTATAAGAAAGACAATAAAGTATTTAGCCTTCACCCTCAAGGTCAAGTGACTGAAACCTGAGACTTTAGGTGAAAAAACAGACATCTCACTGGGAAGAGAATTATGGTAGAAAGCAGCACCCACAAAAAGAAGAACACATTCATAAACTTAAAATACCCTATAAACTCTAAGAGACGATACAAAGTTATTGTCCATATTTTTCATCAGTTCAGTAATGGAGAAAAACTTCATTAAATAGAAGGGGAAAAGATCAAAGAAATTCAGAACCCTAAACATGCTCTTTCTATAAAATGGTGCAAGGGATATAAGTTGCATTCCATCACAGCAAAACACCAAGTTCCACATAGTTCCCCACAGTGAAGATCACCCACTCATCCAATCACACGGTCCTCAGCACCTACTGTGTGTCACTCAGTGCTGTAGGCTCTTGAGGAAAGGCTCCACAGAGGAAGGAGTAAGGACCTACAACTTCCAGGTGAAAGATTAGTTGTCACAAACCCAGATTTCCTCAGTTGTTCACAAATGATGCTTCTGTTACAAACTTACTTTTGAAATTGATTGCTTCTTTACAGAACCTGTTCTACTGTGATTATGGCCATTAGTTAATATAGTTTCAAATTATAAACTCCGTACCAGTAGAACTAACATGACCAAGGCAGAACACCTTAAAGATATTTAAAATATTAGTGTTTTCAAATATAATTAGCATTATAATTAAAAGCATATAATTCTTGAATTTGCTACATCTTGTTGAGGATATTCTAACATTTTATGTTTCAATATTGTGGGTGTATTGATTGTCTCATCCTATTAGATTTTAAGTTGGGAACAGAAATTGAGTCTCTCTCTGACCCAGGCGATCTGGTTTCTGGAACCCTCAACCAGAGCAGGTTGCCTGAGACAGTAGAACATAAAGAATTTGGAGTTATGCAAGGAAATCCTTTTACACCTCACAAAGGGAAGCAAAACACCATGTACTCAGAGGATACAACCAGTTTTGGTTAGAGAAATAATGCGAAAGGTGATCCAGATGGAACTCATATTCCACCATTTTTGAGGATATCAAAATGTACAACTCAGTGATCTACTCTTACTAGAGGAGAGTGGGTGGGCATGGGGGTTGGCTGGTGGGAAACAAGGAAACAAAAGCAATAGAGAATTCCCCGGGGGAAAAAGAATTAGTAATGAAGGGAAGAAAAACACAAATCAGACATGAAACTAATTCATCTGGAGGCAGTCCATAGCTTACTGTAATGTAGGAAAGCGAACACTACATTTTGAAAAAGTCCCACACATTTCCCCATCTATCTTTCTCTATAAGGCTTGGAAAAGAGTTAACATCTCATGTGCTGACATTGAAGATTTGGTCAGGCTGCCTGCAGCTTTGTCTCAAGGCTTCTCAGCCTGCATCTGGAATCTGGGATGGAGTTGTAATGTCTGCTAAAGGACTGGAGGGAGGAGTGGCAGCTTATATGTCCCCTGATTGATATCCCTGGTCTATATTCAACTCAAATGATGCTTGTCCTGTGAAGTTCTCCTTTGATGAGCAGAATCCAAGCCAAGCCTCTTCTAACTCTCTACATCTGAGGCTTGGACTGAGCACTGGGCACCAGAGTGCACATAATCTTTAGCCTTCCCTTGCACCCGTACAGTGTTTCTACCAGGAGCAAATGCCATTGTGTAGGAGATTGGAGCTCTCCTCCCCCGCCCATGACTCTGTTTTTACTGAACTCAATGGGGTGCTGAACCTTCTGCCAAAGTGAGGAAAGGAAAGGGGGTGGTGTTACCAAGCAGCAGCAAATTCATGGATTTTACTCTCTGGCAGGCTAATTTGGAGGTGGCAGGGTGGGTGGGCCACCTGGAATAGGCAAAAAGTACCAGACTGCCTCTAGTTCAAAGCTGTCTCCCCCCCCCCATATTTTTTGATTAAATGACTCTGTCATGGATTGCAAATCTCTAGGAACAAGATTCAACTAATTGCTCCTTCATAACTCCCTGTCATATTTATGTCTTGTATCACTAGATTTTATAGACAATGGGAGGAGGCACTAGCCTATGTGCTGGGGGGGGGGGTGGACACCTACTCTCACATCATTTCTATCAGCCCCCTTCTTCTTGACTTTGCACAAGATCTCCCTTGCTATTTTTATCTTTCTACCTCCCACAAGTCTCTTAAGTGAAGGAAAAGGCAAGCAGAGCTGAAAAGGCAACTGACACTTTATAGGGCTTGACCTGGGCATTTTGCAACATTAGCTCATGTCATCTTTACATAAATCCTGAGAAGGTAGATATTCTTGTTCCCATTTTACAGATTTAGAATCTGAGGCTCCAAGTTAAGGGACCTGCCCTTGGACACATGGATAATAAGATACAGACTCAAAAGACTGTGCTCTTCCTATCTTACGGTATACTTCAAGGAAATGTTCTTTTTATTGGTTGCCTTGCTGTGTCCCCAACCTGCTTCCCACAGACTCAGGCAGAAAACACAACGGAGTGTTAAAGCTGACAGGGATCTGAAAGACAATTGAATCCTTTACTTTGCAGATGAGAAAACATTGTGGTTTTAATATGGCAGAAGGAGGCTGTTGCTAGAGTCCTGTCCCTTGAGCCATCAAGAGCCTCTTGTCTTTAAGTTACTTTCATCTTTGAAATGGGGCGATCATCATCTCTCTGCCTGCTTCATGGTGTTGCTTCACCTTCTGACCATGCCGGCATTTATAAAATGTAAACCATTATTACGATGAATCATTGATATAAAAATGCTTGCTGATTGATTGAGTAGGGGAACTGAAATATATGAGTCATACAAAGATGAGGTGTTATTTCTTAACACTTTAAGTGTTCATGGAGTCTTAATATAAAATGAGAGACTTTTCATAAACTAGAAACCACATAGTGCAGCACAAATTCAGCCTGGCTGGCCTGTTAGCTCCGCCTTGCTGCCTTGTCACCTGGAAGGACATTTGAAGTACCAGACTAGGAGTGTCTGTAGGCTGGCAAGGAGAAAGCTCAGGGGGTCAGCTTCTGAGCAGGGATCACGGGCCCTTGAGGCACCATCAAAGTGACAGCCTTCAAAGGGTTGCGAGTACTCAGAAATTATACATAAAATGATTTAGATGAGATACTGATTTTTTCACTTTTCCTCTGGAAAAACAGCCAATAACTTTTTACCAAAATAGTGTGATGGACTGGTTAAGAGTTCTGCATTAGATACTAGACCTTCTGAATTTAAATCTCAGCAGCTTCATTTACTAGCTATGATGCTTGAGGTGAGCTAATTAATCCCACACCTAAATTTCCTCATCTGTAAAATGAGAACAATAACAGTACCTATCCCATAGCACTGTTATGAAGATAAGCAAGTTAATGTATGTCAAGCATCTGACATCCAGTCAGCCCACTAATTTTCACAGCTGCTTATAGTTAACAACAACCTCTCAGGGGAAGTCAGCAGTGATTTTTGGCTCACCAAAGAACAAAAGCGATTCAATCCACAGCAGAGGGTGAGAAAAGGATATTGTACCAATAATTAGGCCATACCATTTGTCTTTTCATTTCCACACAGCTATGGGAACCACAGGTTTTAAGGTGCCTGGTGGAGTAAACAAAACACATGGCTAAAGACGTGCCAGAGATAGGGCTCCCTGTGGATCCTGGGACAAATGGAGATGTCTACACCAGACAGCCTGGGAGGGGAGAGGAGGCCGGAAGGCTCTGAAATGGAAGCCAGAGGTGCAGCCGACCTAGAAAACTGTATTTGCAATCAGGAAACTGAAGTGAAGACAGGCAGGGGTTTGGACCACAAGAGGAATTTCAGCTTCTGTGTGTTGCTAGAAACACTGTTATGTTATTTTCTGATAATTTCTAGGCAGTGTTAGCAAGAAGGTTGGACAAAGTCTATACAACTTAAAAAATATTTTGTTTATTTTTAGAGAGAGGGGAAGGGATAGTGAAAGAGTGGAAGAGAAACATCAATGTGTGGTTGCCTCTCATGTGTCCCCTACTGGGGACCTGGCCTGCAACCCAGGCATGTGTCCTGACTGGGAGTGGAACCTGCAACCCTTTGCTTCACAGTCTGATGCTCAATCCACTGAGCTACACCAGCCAGGGAAGTGTATACAACTTTTGATATTAGTTCTCAGTGTCTGCTATATGGAAGGTGCTTGCCATTATTTAGTGAATTGATTTGAAGGATGAGAAACAATGTCAATTCTCCATAAAATAAATTTTGGGCAGTGGGGACACACAGTATAGGATCCCACTGTGAATGTTACCTTTCAGTTCAGTCTCCACATTTATTCAGGGGATTTTATGTTACTCAGAACAATTAAAGAATGCTCCTGGAATCATCTTCAAAACTAGTTTCTAGGCATAACAAAGAAAGTTCTTTTATTAATTTCCCCGTTTTGTGCCCAGGGTAATTACTGGTCTTATCTCTAAATGACTTGTGGCTATTTGGTTTTCCTAATCTACCACTATTAATGATATTCTTTAAAATGTGCCTTTAGGCTTTGCAGATAATTCTAACAACAACAATGTACTGTCTATTATGAGTACTTTAAATGTATTAAGTCATTTGATCTTCACAATAGCCCTATGGAGTAGGTATGGTGATTATCTTGATTTATAGATGAAGAAACAAAGGCATAGGTTTTGTAACTTGCCCCAGGCAATCCAGTTAAGAGGTACAGCCTGGTCATTTGAGTAATTTTAACATTATTGGAATAAGTGTCTATTTCCTTTTCCCTCAGATTATCTTAACTGGAATTGTATTCAATTATAAGTTGACTTCCCATTTGGTTGTTTGTGTAAGGGCATATCTCCTATATAGTTTGATCTTGCACCATTATTTTAGTTAGCCCCTTTCAAAAAATAATTTGTACTTTTTAAGAAGAAAGCCATTCTTGGAAGACATAATGGAGGCTTGCTGCTACCCTGAACGCGGGGAGTGTGGCACGAATGGAAGCAAACATCCTTTCTTTAGGAAGATTAATCTTTACGCTGTACTCATAGAAAGAGATGGACACCCCATAGCCAGCTTGTAAGACAGTGTTATTGCTATTTTAGACATGAAGATTCTGAAACTCAAACAGGTTTAAGAAAACTTTTCTAAGCAGTACTGTTGGCAAGAAGTTGAGCTCAAGTTTATCAGATTCTAACACCTTTCCCACTACCTTCCAGTTTTTTCAGCAGATAAAGACCAAGTTTCTATCTGTGTTTAAAGAACTATTAACCACAAATGTCCAGTATAAAAAAAAACACCTGACTTAAAACTAGTCCATCTAAAAGGCAGATCAGAGTTGGTTCAGAATTAATGTCTAGGATAGGCAAGAGAGCCCAAACTGCTTTAACTGCCTTAAAGCTTTGACATGTAGACAGACTACATACCCCAGGACAGGAAGACACAGAATGCTTTCTGGGCAGGAGACTGGAAATGGGGAAGCAATAAGGGCAAAAAGTTAAGTTAAAAAATATATATATTTTTTACTTGTCAACCTGACTGGCCATGGGGTACTCAGATCAAATATGGTTTCTCTGTGTGTCCTGAGGGTGTTCCTGATGAGATTAGCATTTGAATTGGGCTACAACAATGTGGCTGAGCATTATTCAATCTATGAATGACCTGAACAGAACAAAAGGCAGAGAATAAGGAGATATTCACTCTCTTTTCCCCGTCTCACTGTTTGAGATGGAACATCTTATCTCCTGCCCTCAGACTGGGATTTACACCACCAGCCACCCTGGTTCTCAGGCTTTTGGACTCAGGCTGAATTACCCCACCAGCTTTCCTGGGTCTCTTGTTTGCAGACAGCATATTGTGGGATTGCTCAGCCTCCATAATTGTGTGAGCTAATTTCTTGTAATGAATCTCTTGATATATGTATAGATGTATACATGTATCCTGTTTCTCTGAAAAACCCTAATGTAACTAGTAATAAAATGAACAATTTCAAAGTGCCAATTATGCATCAAGGAACGTTATTGGGATCTTCTGTATGCTTTGTTTATTCAGACATTTATTAACTCTCTGAAGGCCTAATGTTTGCCATGCACTGTGCTAAACCAAGCAAGGCAGCAAAAAGTCAAATAAAACATGGCCCTGCCAGAGACTGAAAGTAACCTGCACTAAATTTCTGTAAGGACTGTTATAGTCCTCACTCTATGAACGAGGAATAGAAGCTCAGGACAGTTATGGGGCTTATCTAAGGTTGCACAGAGAGAACATGGCAGACACGGGCCTGGCGCCCAGGCCTGTGTGAATCCATGTGTTACGCTCTTGCTCCACTACACAACTGCTTTACATTAACCCCAAATTCTAGAACAAATTATTTCAGCAGATGACCTCAAAGCACTTGGAAAAGAAGGTGGTAATCCTAGGTGACAATGCAAAGACATGGTCTAACTAAATGGCAAAATAAAGCCATCACTTCCTCTCAGGTGGTTTCCAGTCTGGTAAAGCTGTAGAAATTCCATGTATCTCCAATTCAGTGTCATATTTAATGACATTTTCATCACTAGTCTAAACAAAATGGAAATATGTGGCCAGGATGAAGGCAGTGTTAGGGGAATCAACGTATGGTGAAGGAGGGTGGCCGAAGCAGGTTACTGATAGATGGATGTAAAACTAGGTGACAGTGACTTGCCACAGTGCCCTGTCCTTGGCCTGGTCCCGTTCATGTATTTGTTTACACACACACACACACACACACACACACACACACTAATTTATTGAGTGGTGATGATAAAAGGCTCTCTATCAGACACAAGGTATTTGTAGGGAACACCAGCATGTGACATATAGATTTCTTTTCACAGGAGCTTCTCATACCAGCCATTGAGGGTGCTACTGGAAGACAGCCTTCAACTGTTCACACATTGGGATCTGCCTCAACTGCAAGGTCATTCCCAAGGTCATGCCCTTTTTCCGCCTGCCCTTATGGGAGTGCTGATTGATGTAATAGTAAAGGTTATTCATCTTAGACAAACTCAGGTCTACCCATGAAGGGTCATTTCAGCTCTGGAGCTCCATTGTGATCAGTTCAGCTTAACTTCTCCCTCTGCCCATCCTACCCCACAGGTGTTGTAAACCAGGTCATTCCTTAATAAACACCAGGTCATTCCTTAATAAACACCTTAAACTTAAACTTCAAGCTGGAATCAGTCTGCTTCATGGAAAACCCATTGTGAAAATGAGGGCTTTGTACTTTGTTCATCCTCTAAAGAGCACAGCTACTACCAAGGACAAAAGTTAGCATTTTTGTCCTTGATAGATAGATAGCATTTGCATTTAACAATTTTCTTTCAACAATGAAAGAGCCTGCCTCAAAAAGCACCAAACTTTGTAAGACAGAAGAGTCTTTCAACCAAAAAAGTTAGCACTTTAATTAAATTTGGTGCTTAAATTTGTTTTTGTTTATCCTACTGCTGGTTAGCACACAGCACAGCATCACTGGCATTTAGATATTAGTAATAAGAAAATTTTAAAAGAAAACTTCCTAGATTTTGGGAATACTTTGAAGGTGAATGGGAAAATAATTCCATTTTCCAATGAATTTCAAAAGCAATCTGAGATTATTTAAGATGTAGTAGCAAAAACGGACAATGTGCACACCAATCTCCCATATCTAATTCCTTTGTCTTTTAGTAACAGAATCCTGAATTCTAGCTGGTAACATGTCTATCCAGCCAAAGACTACATTTCCCAGACTCCCTTTTAGTTAATGTGACCATGTGACTAAATTACATTCAATGGGATCTGAGTGGTGGTGATGGGTGCAATTTCTGAGTTAAACCCTTAAAGAAAACCACTCGCCTTTTATTTTCTATTCCCTCCATCCTGAGGCTGGAACATGGTGGTCATTGATGGTGCTAAGGCATCAGCACCCTAGCAAAGGTGGAGCAGTAATACAGAAAGTCCCTGGGTTCTTGAATGATCCCTGGAGTAAGACTTTATGACTGATCTGGACTATCTATCACCTTTGACTTTTCTATGGGAAAGAAATAAATCATATATTCTGTTTAAGCCACTACCATTTTGTTAAAGTATCTCTAACAATATTCTAACTTGTACAGATGCCAAATCAACAACTAAAACATGGGTGATGTTCAGTCTTGCCCTATCAGCATGGTATCTTACCAGGAAACTACCACATGATAAGAATAGAAATTAACTTCTTTTACCTGTTGAGTTTATCTTAAAATTCTTTAAAAAGAAATGGAAATCCAACATAAACCATAGTTATGAATAGCTCACTGTTTGGAATTTCCTCTATTTCTAATTAGTATATGTAATGACTGATGATTATGTAGACTAAGAACAACAGACTAAATGCAATATTCTAGTATGTCACTAGTGTAGGCTCCATTTCTCTTTTTCTCACCTGAATTAAGTATAGATATATAAATACTCTGATTGTTTTAATAGAAACATCTAAAGTTGCACAACTTATTTGTCACTTTTATCATGGTACTAACTGAATTACAGAAGGTTATTGCTACATATCTGGTTTTAGAGATAATGTACCGGATGCATGAAATATAGGTACATGTGGATTATCTAGATGAGAATAAAGGTTCTAAAGTGAAGAATATGTTTTTAGTTATACTGTTCCTTTACACTTATGTATATCCAGAAACATGCTTATATTTTCCTAAGGTAGCTCATTCTCCTATACTAAATATAATAAAGTCAAAAATATTTGCAAATCATAGTGATGACAAAGCCAGGTTCTCACATTAGAGAGAACAAGCTGAAGGTGCAGGGATGGTGGTGATACAGGAATCCGAGGGTCTTTCAGTTTGTGGTGTTGCTGGTATGCACAGCCTAACCCTACCATTACTTTTCCTGAGTGTCTCTCCTTTATTTTCACACTACTTTCCCAAACATCTTTTTAACAGGATATTAATCACATCATGCCAATATATCACCTTTAAAGGAGGTGCTGGGAGAGCTCAGAGGAAGCAGCCACTCTTCTTGCCACTTCCTCAGCAGCACTTCTGGTTGGAGGAATATCCAGCAGGTGACTTGGGCATAGATATTCTTTTTGATAAAGGGCATTTCTTCTTTTCTAGGTTCAACTAGCTTTCAGCATATATCTACCATGTGTCTGGCTATTCTAGTAAGCTTTCTTTCCTATACATTTGTTCACTTAATCCTGTGAACTTGCCTTTCACACTTAACCCAGGAAGCTTCCAAATGCCTACGAAGTTTATTATAACCCATGGAGACGTGGATATAATTTGGTTTCAGGTGCTTAAATAGATTTTTACAATTGATACAAAAATATTCAATACAAGAGAAATGATTTGAAAGATGTCAACTGAAAAATAAAAGTATGTGCAATTTAAAACACTCCCATTACTAGAAATCACTGGTACTATAGACCAATATGTCAGTATCACAGACCAGTATGTGAGTATAAAATCTGCAACTTCCATGTGGCAGGGAAAGAACACTAATATTCTTCATGTCTCCCTTTCTAGGAAGACATCCTTAAGGTAATAAGTGAGCACATGATTAAAAATTACCTGAAGTATCACTCGCTGTGGTTGATAACTGTTAGCGATCCTTTTAGTTGTCACTAACAGTAGCAATAAAGGTGATTATAAACACTAAGCACTGAAGAAGGTGTCATAGACTTTTTTCATCCCAGGCAGGCATCTATCAAAGGATAGATGATTATAATCCCTTTAGAAAGGTTAGTTGGGCTATTTCCAGAAGCATCACAAAAGTGGTTCAGCATTTGTTAACTACTTCATTAGAGGGAATGCTATAGGGAGATCACATCTCTCTGAAGAAGGTGCCAAGAACACATTTGCTGCTGGTTTGAGAGCCTTCAAGTGTTCTTCATAACTATTTTTAGAAAACAACTGTAGCATTTATCAAACAACAAAGACAAAATCTTGTAAATGTTGGAACTTAGAATTCAAGAACTAAAGAAATTTAATAGATGGGAATTGGAGGAAGGAAGTATAAATTGTGGAAAAAATACCAATTTGAGTGAAACAAATAAGGCATACCTGTATTTGAGGGGCCTAAAAGATAAAGTACTTAAAATAATTGATAATAAAACATAGTGAAGATTATGATTTTAATATATTTCTAGACTATGATCTATGATATTATAGTAATATATTTTTGAAGCATAACAATAAAAAAATTTTTAAGAAAAGTAATTTTCTTGGTTTTCTTCCTAGGAGTTTCTATATGTTATATCATAAAAATAGACACTAGGATATGTTTTTAGAAATCACTGTCAGTATATATGTAAACTTTATATTGTTTTTAATTGCTTCAGAAGTAAGTCTAGATAATCTTTTTTTTCATTTGCAAATACTTTCAGGAAAGTAAGTATAAAAAAAGAAATGGGGTCCTATGCATTTTTACCATTTTGAAAAGCACAAGAAATGCAATGCAAAATGAGCATAACTTTCTATAGCTAGAATGAACTATTTACGGTTTGTAGAACTATAGAAATTGGTGACCACATGCAGCCCTTCAGTTTGAGGAGTTCCTGCTCTACTTAATGCATATGGGCAGAACACAGCTCCCTGTTCAACCTCACCCAAGCTTGACATAAAAAAAAACCACTCACCACCGGTGATGGGGAAAGTGCAATGTTGCCTATCGATGCCTTCAGTTCATCTACAGTGGCAGCATTCTTAAGAATGTCTTTAGATTGCAATGGCTTAATCTTGATATTAAATTTCTTGTGTGATTCTTCTTCTTCTTCTGATTCACTTGAAGAATAAAAGTGCTTTCCTTTGGTAGGTAGAACACAGTTAAAGATACATAACTCTTTTTTCTACTGTAAGGCAGTGATGAGCATAAGACAAGAATGACTGCACCTAGAGGCAGCAAAAATATCCTTAAGGTGGCAGCTAATCAAAGCAAAACAACCACGTAAAAGAGTAAATCAGGCAAAGGTTAGAATTTATTCACCTTTCCTTGGAACATGATTGAGGACGGTGAATTTCAGGGAGCAATAGTTATAATGTGCTACAGGTTTGCTGCAGTTGGATATTTGGTGTGTCACACCAGTACGCACATTGACAAGCCCTCTGCAGGGAGAGGAAAGTCACCCTAGTGGATGATTTGTGATGAGGTTTAAGTGTTTCAGAGTGTGACCTGTTCTGCCCAGAGATGATTTGTGGGGAAAGCACAAGTCACAGCTATTTGCCAGTCATGGAAAATGACACTATCACATCAGGCCTTCACAGACAACCCAGTATCCACAATTTACACCATTGTTTTTCAGCACATTTTTCTCTTTTCCCTTCCTCACTTCTATGAATAGATCAAGGCCAAATGCCTGCTTGTTGGTGATCAGTCTGTTCTCTGTGCTGTTTATTCATTGCTAATATTATAGAAGAGGATTTGGGAAGCTTGGGTTATTTCAACACCTTTTTAAAACCTGAATTTATAATACTGCTTTATGAGACAGAATAAACATTAAAAGAAAAAAGATAAAGAAAGGATATAGCCAGGTTCCTCAGGTCTGATGCTGTAGCCTTCTTCATCTAGCTCAGGTGAGTTCTGTAAAATACAAGTACACATAATGCAATTATTATCCTGAGAATAGTCAAGGAATTACTCATTTTTCTTCTAGAGCATTCTTCTTAAGGATGTAACTATGTCTCTTATTTTCGGAGGTAAGGATTCTAATTTTTTGAATTGAATGCTCAGCAGTATATGTTTAGATATTTACTCAAGGGTACTTGGGGAGTCTTACTACTGGGAAAACAAACTAGGAATCAACAATGATCAATGAAAGGAAACATTCAGAGAATTTATCATGCATTTTCTGTAAGCAAAGGACTGTGATAAGTAACATGAAGAGATATAAAATGAAAATTAATTGTCCTTTGGAAAGTTGAAATATATTTTTGGAGGCAGAAAGTAAAAAAACAAAAACAACACATCAGTGATAGGAGTCTGAAGGAAGAGGAAATTAGTGAGATCGAAAGAATCGGGGATCTGCATGTGCCCTTTGGGTTTGAGGGAGAAGGCAGATGGGGCTCACTGGTGAGGAAGAGCCTATATTGAGACCCCGTGGCAGAAACTGACAGTATTCTTCAGATGGCGTGACTGGGTAAGAAGCTGGACAGTGGAAAGCAATGGGAAATAAGACCATGGGTGGCCAACATGCCGGGGGGAGATTTCAGACTTGGTATTGCTACTGCAGCTTCTCAATCAGGGGAGGATAAGCTGAAAGAAGCCTCTTAAGGTGTTTAGGAAGTACACTTCAGGATAGACTGGGCACAGAAGAAAATGAAGAAGTGAAAACTAATTCAAAATACTTGCATTATGCCAGTAAAACATGCTGAGAATATAGACAAAGTTGGTGGTGGTGGGAAGGGATAAATCAAGAACATTTGAAAGGACAAATTGTTAGTTCTTGTTAACAGATCTATCATAAAAGAAAAAGGAGAGGGAAGGGTCAGTAAAACTCCAAGGTTTCTACCCTCGAATCCTAGGAGATCACTGGTACTTCTGGCTGAAGTAATTGTAAAGCAAACAACTAACATTTTTAGGAAAAAGACAGTTTGCATGATTAGGAATAGTTATCATATTTTAGTTCCTATTATAAGCACTATGACCTACACTTTATTTCACTGAACCTTCATAACAATCATATGTGGAAAGAATTATTCTATTCACCAAGAAGGAAATTAAGAGAAATAAGATGCCATATCTCAAGGAATTTACCCAGCAAATGGCAGACCTACTCCTTGATCCCAGGTATTTGAGACAAAACCCTACATGGTGAAAGGGAGAGTGGGAAGAAGGTGAACAAGAGCTCAAGGGTGGCCCTTTTTAAGGTGAAGTAATAGGCCTGGAAGTTAGAGAGAACAGAGCTGGAGGTAGAGATTTTGGAGTCACAGAAGCAATAAAAGTGCCATGACCTTGGGGAGAGAAGAGGATCTGAATGCATGGAAAAGCCACCTTTATTTATTTTGTAGTTTCCCTCTTGTCCTTCTTCAGTACTCAGCTTACTTTTTTTCCTTTTCAAATACAAGTGTATTAAGGTCACTTCCCTGCTAAAAACTTGTCCCTGGCTTCTCACTGCATTCAGAATAAAAGCCCAGTGCCTGGACGTAGCCCACCAGCCTCTGCAGTGGCTCCTGATCCTCTCTCTAGGCTCAGGCCTGAGATTCTCTTCCCTGATCCCTCTCATCCACAAGGCCTTCTTCCCACTGTTAACTTTCATGATTTGAATGCTGCAAGTTCTCTGCCCCCCCATTTCAGAGTCCTCACAAATGCCATTCTCTCTGCCTGGAATTCCCTTCCCTCAAATGGTCAGCCAGTCAACGCCAGATTATACTTTAGGGCTTTGCTTAAAGGTCATATCCTCCCTGATATCATCCCTGCCAAAAGCAAGATGGTATCATGTGTTAAAAATAAAACTCTTCTTATTACTTAGAGGGGTTACTTCTTATTACTTGGATATAATTACTTATTGTATCTAATGTATTAATAATTATAATAGCAATTCCTACATGGCCTTATTAGTTTTTAGGAATGAAGAAATTTGAGGCAGGTTATGCTTCAGTTGAGCACTTCCTGTTGACCAGGGACAGCACTGGGGTTTAGAGTGTGTGTGCTGAATGCGGGGGTAGGAAGTGCAGCAGGACTTGATGAGTAATTTGGTATTTTAATTATCTTACTTCTTGCTTGCTTAGAGTATCACACTAAGGCATATTTAAGAATCCTAGAAAATTATAACAAGAGTCTCTGTAGGTAAAAAGAATTAATTTTAAAAAATCACCCTTTCTTAATATCTCATGGCTTCTCTTATAACATTATTTATGAACAAATAATGAGTTCAGTAAATCCTTGCAACAATGCTACAAAGCAACTACTGACTTCATTTTAGTTGGCTAAGCAAATAACTATCCCAAAGCCACACACAGCTGACTTGTGGAGGGGCTAGGTCTTGAACTCATATCCAATAACCTCTAGCACTTTCAAACTCTATACCATGTAAATGTGTCAGGTGCTTCCTGATGAGATGGCGTGTTCACCTATTTCTATGTTCTATTTTAAATATAAGAATGCCTCAACTCATTTTCAAGTTCTGAAATACTTAATAAAAAAACATCTTCTGATACTCACGTATCTTTCCCAATCAATTTCTGCATAAAATCCATTTGGCGCCCCATTGCTTTTCTTCTGTAATAAATTTGAAAATAAATTTAGAAGAGAAACATTTGAATAAAACAAAAAAGGAATCAAGAATACTTAACTTTTATTTTATTTAGCAAGAGCTATCAAAATCCAGGGCTGGAAAGACAAATTAGAGCAGCCTATTAAGCAACCACATAGGTGTAACTGAATGATACACTGAGTTGCTGTTGATACTGCATAATAGAGCTCACATGCTTATTTCACAAAAGACTGTAGGATACCTAAGCATAGGATATTAACTACTAGCCATTCAAACTGTATTCAGTTACCACAGAATTAGAAGCATGTACATTATAATTGGATCCTCTATACTTTCAGTGGATAAAACCATACATATATATTTAAATGAAAACATTTTGACTTCCATTTGCTCTCATATGCAGGTAGTTCCAAAATATCCAAAGAATATTCATCTAAATTGTTAACTAAGCTTTTAGCTTTTCTAATACTGACTCAATTTTTTCCCAACCAACCCCTTGATAAAGGAAATCAGCTCCAAATTAGTTAATTCAGCTCCTAGGTATTAAAAATAGAATTGATATTATTTACAAGTGCTTTTTCTTAACAAACTATTAAAATAGAATCAGAATCAACTGTGATGCCTGCCATCCATGTGTCTGATGCTTTCACGAACACTCATCATCGAAAGATGATTGGATAACAGCATTACTCTCTCTGGAGTATCTTCAAGTTCTATTTTGGCCCCTAACACAACTATGATATATGGCAACAGCACTTGAGCAAGGATGTTGCCTCATCCAAAGAGAGATTACTAGGATTCAATACTTTTCTTTTTAAAGATTTTATATATTTATTTTTAGAGAGAGGAAAGGGAGGCAGAAACAGAGGGAGAGAAATTTCATTGTGTGGTTGCCTCTCATGTGCCCCCAACTGGGGACCTGGCCCACAACCCAGGCATGTGCTTTGAGTGGGAAATGAACCAGCAACCCTTTGGTTCGCAGGCCAGCACTCAATCCACTGAGCCACACCAGCCAGGGATAGGATTCTGTAGTTTAAAAATATATATTTTATTTATTTATTTTTAGAGAGAGGAAAAAGGGAGGAAAAAAGAGAGGAAGAGAAACATCAATGTGCAAGAGAAACACCAATCAGCTGTCTCTTGGTGACAGAGAGTCACCAAGCTGTCTCTTGGTGACAGAGTGGGGCACAAACCCCACTGGGGACCTGGCCCACAACCCAGGCATGTGCCCTGACTGGGAATCAAACCAGTAGTTTGTGAAAGGATGCCCAATCCACTGAACCACACCAGTCAGGGCAGATTCTCTAGTTTTTGGGAGCAAAGGACGAAAACACGATTTAGGTTGGTAACGGATGGTTCATTCAACAGCATTCCGGTATGTGGCACACAGAGAGCAATGGTATGTTACTGAGCACTAGCAAATCCCAGAGCAACACATATTAAGTGGTGACACATGAGGCTTGAAGACGGGACCTCTAATTTCGCAATCACAAATGAAGGCCACTTGGACCACAATGTGAGCAGCTAACAAAATCTGACAAATAGGTGGGAGCAGTAAGCTTTTAATGTTTGCATGTAGGACCACTAGAAAACCAAATGAGAGGTAATTTAGTAACCATAATTACTGATTAATACTTACTGAATGTTGACTGGGCATTCTAAGAACCAACGTCTTAGTAAGGGTGAAGAGTGTATAAGGAACTGATAATATGTTCAAGCCCTCTTTCTTCCCTATGTGTTACCACTGCTCTACAGTTCAAAAGTGCAAGAACTCTGCCAATGTTTCCACAGACCAGAACCCAGCAACACAGGCCTTTTGCCCCTCCTCCTTTTTCCTGCTCTTGAAAAAGATTATGTACTCAGACTACATCATTTTAACTTTCCCACATAACTGCCTTCATTAAATTGGTACTTCACTGACATTCTTTCTACTTTGAGCCAAGGTTGCTTTAAAAACATGTAACATCAACTTTGCCCCTGTATAAGCTATAAAGCTATTGTTGAGGACATGGTCCATTAAATAATGTGCCACCTTAATAATATAAAATCTCTTCCATGGGGAATGGGCATGGTTCCTCTTTTCTTTTTGCCATGTTTGATTTCTTTTTTAATTCCTACTTTACCAATTTGTTTGCAATATCTTTGCAAAAATTCTCCAAATCCTTCTTAGACAGTATATAGAATAAATTTAACACACAAACTTAACCATAATAATGAGAATCAAATGAACTAAGTTGATCCCAAAGAACTAAACTCATGAATTTTGTGATCAGTATAGTACTACTATTAATAGACCTTTTAGTTCTTAAACAATTCTTCAATATGAAGGATTGTTATCTAAAATCCAAAGAGATTATGTAATAGTAAATTACTGAGTTCAGAATTTTCAGTTCCATATTTTGCCTCCATGATAATTTTGTTCCATAACAATGCCCTTCAAAACCAAAACTGATGATGTGTTTAGATGAACAAACATGTGTTTCTTTTCCTGACAATATAGATAGATCCAACCATATAGATTAAAAAGTCCTGAATCTTCTGAATATTCTAGATCTGGGCTAAGTGAAAACTTCCTTGTTTCCATAGAAACCAAAAAAAGATGAGATGAAGAACAAGCAAGACCTATGAATTTTTTTCTTTTAAAATAGGAACATTCTAAACACAAATACTAACACTAACAAAATATATTCCTTTTGGCAGATAGGTATTCAAAACATACACACAGAGCTTTATTAGAGAAATTAGCTACTTGGCCTCATTTGTGCTAGTGAATTCTTACAAATATATTTGGTTTCACAAGTGGAAATTATCAAGTTAATGGTAGACAGAGTCTGGCTGAAATTCTTTGGGTAAACCCCAAGAGTGAAACAATTCTCCTGGTTTAGCTACTTAAACAAGTGTAGCTCATAATGGTAACAGTGAAGATAATGGCTCTATTGATTTTCAACTGGAAAACTTTGAATAGGCAAGGAAGAAGATAAGTGAAGTAGGGGGATATTTAAAAACTAGGCTTAATAGCACATGCAATATTGGCTATTCACCAACATATAAACAGTGATTTTTTTCCCTTGGATTTACACATTATTTTACTTTTCTCTTTTGTGTGTGTTCCAAAATTCAATACTTTGCATAAGTAACCTTTATTAGTTGAATATATGATTATTATTTAAAGATAATTGAAGCTCACAGCAGTGTTAATTTTGCTTTAATAGGTAATTTGGTCAGGCTTATTATCTGTTTTCACATAATATGATGGGCTAAATCAATGGATGTAGTAATAATTGTGTTTTATCATACATTCATCAAAGTTCTTAGTTTCCACTGTGAGTTTTCTGTGTCAGCTCATGGCCACACAATGATCTGCAGGTGAGAAGTATTCAAGACACAGGATGTACTACCTAAATATTATCTTTTTGCCACTGAGGTTGACTTGACTCACTTTTCAAATAATCCTACAGAACAGCACCGTCCAATAGCACTGTGTGGGAAGATGGGAATGTTCCATATGTGTGCTGTCCAATATGGTAGCCACTGGCCAAAAGTGGCTAGGGAATACCTCAAATGTGGCAGTATGACTGTGAAACTGAATTTTAGAGGGCAGAATGTGGTTGCCATATGAACAAAGTCATTGCATAGCCTGGGCAGAGATCAGCACCCTTGACTCCCCATCCCTTTGATAAAGTATACTGTTTACCACAAGCCAAGGTCATGCCAAATTCCTAACGTTACAAAGATAATGCTAATCCTAATAAATGACTACTCAATTTGTATGGTCATGCTTATGTTAGAGCCAAATATTTCTTATGAATAAATATTTTAAAAACTCTGAATACATTTCCTTTGTCTCAAAGGAAACACATATCTTTTATGCCTGATCACTCTTTAAAAGTATATTCAGACCAGTATATACAGCCTACCTGGTTAATTTAAAAATTGATGCCAGGTTATTCAGAAAGTAATTTGGAAAGAACTAAAAAAGATTCTTCTTAAGTGGAGTAAATAAATGCTACTTTTTTTCTAAGTTTCAAATTGGGATTTTACCCACTGTTTCTACATACCCCTTGGAAATTTTAAACTAAAATCTGTTCCCTTACCAAAACTTTTTCCCCCTTCCCACACACACCCTGCTTTGTTACTGTAGGGTGGCTCCTGTGGGCTAGGCTGCTGCAGTTGATTATTTTCATGTAGAAAAAGCTGTTAAAGGACTTGTTTGTTCTTTCAGACACATATAAAGAATCACATGAAGTAGCAAACATACCATGGAAGAAACTCCTAGGCCAGATTGTAGGGCCGACCACTGTTGCAGGGTTCCTTAAACAAAGAGGGGACTTGGGGGCCATAATGAGGCTCTATTCAGCAGGCCAGTGTAGGTAGGTCAAGAGAAGAAGAAAGAAGGAGGAAGATACAACCCAGGCACTGGGGATTATGTGGATCTAGTCCTTATTCAGCCAGCACTTAATTTACAGGTAGAGAACAGAGCCCAGGACCCAGTAAGACTGAATAAAAATGGTTGTATTTCTAATCAAAGTATGAAAGGCCTAGCTCTACCATATTTTACTCTGGGTCACAACCTTGCTAAGGGTCATTAATTTATGCTGCACACACAGTTAACAGCTCCAGATTTGGGCCCTTTCCTGCATACCTACTCAGGATGAGCAGAAACAACGCTCTCAGTCTATACATAGATGAAAATCTAAACTGCTTAGGAAAAAGTTAAAGTGTATCCTGCACAATTAGTTTGTCTCTGGGTCAAAATGCACTGTAACACTAGCTGTCCGAACTCACAGACACCACGACAGACAGTTCTACAGTGGACAGGTACCTTCAGCCACGTGGGAAGCAAGGTAAGTCCACTTTCATACATGGAACCCTGCCATGAAACCTCTGTAGATGAGTCTGCAAAAGCATTGTCGCTGGAGATGGGCTTCATTGGATTTTGATAAACTGAAATATGCTTAAGTACATTAAACCTGTTGTGTAGCTCTGTTTTAACAGTCATTTATAAACATTAAGAGGGGTATACTACCACCTATAGTTTGTAGAACTACGTCAGTGAAACACAAATTTCAACTTCAGTCATCCAAAAGACAATAATTTGGAAGCTAAATCAGCCATGTAAAAATAGAGTGGGTCCACAGACACAAGGTTTTAAAGTAATCAATCTGAGTTTGAAATAAAATCAGGTTCAGGTCTCTAAGGACTGAATGCAAACAGCAACTTGGATCCCTATAGCACTGGTATAATAAGGAGTTTTCAAATTGGTGACCACAATTAGTAGGGAAAACCTGGGGAACATTTCCAAATAGTAAACCTAGCAGCTGGATAATAATTTCCAATTGCCCATGAAACTGCACATCCTGTTTCAGAGAACTAGCATTCATTTGAATGTAGCTTTTTTCAAGTGGGTCTGCATTATTTCCTGAGAAATCAAAATTTAATAATTCCCCTTTCCTAATAATCATGACCAGAGATATTTATGGTGTTTCCAATTGAGAAACAAAGAGGGTACAAGCACTGATAAATAACTTTATATGACTTGGAATGGTGGTGGTAAAGGAGAACCTGGGGAGCTCTGGTACAAAGCCCTGAGCTAGAGTGGACAAGTCTGCAGACTCATAGCTAGGTTCATCAATGCAGCATGTGCTTACTCCATGCCAGCAATGCGTCAGGCCCCTGGGTGCAAGCTACCAGACATTTAAACTGGTGGTCCCTAGGAGAGCAGAAACACTGAGGTGGCAATGGGGCCTCACAGACAATGAGGGTGGGAAGGGCTTCAGAGAAAGGAAAAAGGACAAGACTCAGGGTGGCAGAGGGAAAGAAGCAAGAAATAGCAATCCAGCCTGGGAGCAGCAGGGAGAGAAAGCAGAGGATAGCTAACAGAGCCTTGTGGAAGTTGGAATGGAGGGGACAAGAGAACCCAGGGAGGGGACCCGGACAGAAGCAAAGAGATGACACAGAAGTAGAGAGTACCTGAGACAGAGTTAACGAGAGGGCTCTGAGCCAGAAGCAAGAGGTGAGGAGAAGCTGGGTCTTCTGAGTCTTTTTTTTCCCCTGCTGAATAGAGCCTTGATTATAGTGTTACCCAATGTCTGGTAAACTTCAGTCTATTTTCTTAACATTTAATGCAAGAACTACATGAATGCTACAGGCACCCCAAAGCTAGGAACCTTGAGTCAGGTGTGGGAGAAAACCTGCTATAGCTGCAATTAACACCCCAATATAGGTAAAGTATTATAAAGGGTGATTTTTCAAAAAAATATTTTTAACCACCAGGTTTATTTTAGTTCCCACTCCAGCCCAATGAGCCTAATGTGAATTCTTTTTTTCAGTAACAGCTGTTCTTTTGGACCTTTTGAATAGGCATCTGATTTAGATCTGAAGGAAGTCATTTTCGAAGTGGGTGTGGACTCCCATAAGCACAACTTGAATAAATCCAAGCCGAGGCACCAGACTTCTTAAAAAATCAAGAAATCTGGGGACCAGCAAGGAATCAGAGTTACTATTAAATCTAAATCCTTGGTGGACACACTTTCTTCCTTCGGGCTGTAAATTCAGGCATAAGTGATTTCAAAACCATTTCCTCCTTCAGGCTGTAAATTCAGGTATAAGTGGTTTCAAGACCATTCCCTACTTGTGAATTTAATATAGAAAATGTATCTGCAGCTCAACTATAAAAGGGGAAAAGCTGCTTTCAGTTTTATTGGATCTCAGCTCCATTATGACTTTGCGGCCTCTGTTGGAAAAAAACATTCTCACATAATGAGTTTTTATATAATTAAATTGGAAATGAAATAACAGTTGATGGCAGCAGCCTCTGCAGAAACTGTCTGGTTTTTGACCCACCATATTGATGACTAGTTTGCCTGCCCAATCTGGGGCAGGGCTTTAGGTGAATGCCATAAATAAGTTTAATATAATCAAGACTGCATTTATGTCCCATGCAATTATTACAGAAAATTATAACAATGAGAGGTCTGAAAAACCCTTTAAGCTATTTTTTCCCTAAGAAAAAATGGGGCTTTAGGAAATCTAACCATAGCTTATATTAAAGTGCAAACTACTGAAAATGATTGTTTAAATACTTACAATTCCATCTCTATCCGGTGAACCTCTGTAACAAAAAGAAATTTGTAGCTATTAGGAAAACGAATTGTTCTTGCTACACAAAGCATCTTAACAAGAAGAAACATTAAGCACCTCTCTCCCCTTTCCCGCATGCACAACACAGTAAACCTATCTAATGCAAACTACATCAAAACACATCATCTAGTGGTATTTGAGTGTGGGGTGTGTGTATGTGTATACAGGAGGGAGATTCTCATTAAAACTTGAAGTCCATGAGGACAAATTGCTGGAGCAGTGTTTTGGTTGCCTTTTAGAGAAGAGCTCATTAAGCGTCTGCCCCAGTCTAGACGGCTCCATTTAAAACTGTTGCAGGGAATGCAAACCAGTTTGCCCTCTCTCATCTTCTCCCCTGTGAGGGGTCTTGAATTTCTACCCTGAGAAGGAACTTCTATGGTGTTGTTGAACTTACTTTGAGAATCTGTATTTTCTTCCATATTTCTCTATTGACTCTTCCTTTGATTATAGGAAAGTAGGAAATGGAGGGCAGTGTTTCCGAAGGGCTCACTCTGATGACCGAAAGGTAGTTGGAAGGGTAGCACGGTGGCACTGTGCTCCAGATGCTTCTGAGTAAGGGCTCTAGAATAGGATGAATCTGAGTGTTCAGACTCTGTCCACCACTTATTATTTCTGAGACCTCGAACACATTACCTAACCCCTGTAAGCCAGTTTAAATAAAATAATGTATAAAGAATTTATAAAAGTTCCTGATACACAGTAAGTATTCAAAAATGTTGGCTATCACTGTTGTTTCTTCTGTGACGTCTCTGCACTAGGAACACGAAACTGTTCATCTGCAGCCACATTAGACTTTGTAGCAACAGAGGAAGGCTCTCATTATTGTTATTTTGAAAAACTGAATTGGAGGAGCCAGAGGAAGGGAGAAGCAAGAAGGTGGACTGTGAAATCTTGAGGAGTTTGGTATGGTTGAAACTTTCTGTAGGAGGTGGGACCAGGTAATGAAATTATTTATTTATGGCTTCAGAGGGTGGGCAGAGAGAGAAATGCAGAGAGTTAGTGGGACATCTCCCAGGTTTCAAGATGGGACAACCCTTCCTCATCAATAACCCCTTCTACATTAGCAGAATATTTTTACTTGGGTTACAAAACACTTAGTGGAGGTGCATCATTTTTCATAACCAGTTCTGTGTTCATGTGGATGAAGAGGATAGAAGCAGAGAGGATACTGACATTGAAAGACCACTGGAGTTCAAAGAGGGTCTTCTAACATTCCCTGGCTATGAGAATTAGTTAAAGAAATTTCATCTAAAATAGAAGAATAGGAAGAGTCTTAACTGATAAAAGTTATATCTCATTGAACAAATAGTGAGTGCTTATAATGGGCCAGGCACTAGGCTAGGGTCCAGGGATAAAATAAATGAAGACACGCTCATCATAGATGAGAGAGGCAAGTAAGCCAGTGAGTTATCATGGCCACAATAGGCTCAGGTTGGTAGGAAAGCACAAAGGAAAGATACCAACTCACACTCACTAAAACCAACTTTTCTTTTCAGAGCTATTGGGTTGGCCATAAAGTCTGTTTAGTTTTTTTCCATGAAATAAAAGACACATGTTTCGTTTTCACCAATAACATTATTGATATGGATATTTTGAGTATGTCGGCTATCTCCCACATGGTAGAATGTTGATTCTTCTCAATTCATGTCTTGATTTGATCACCATTAACTTCAACTGGTCTACCTGACCATAGGGCATCATCCAGTGAGAAATCTCCAGCACGAAACTTTGCAAATAACTTTTGATATGTTCAGTCATAGCACCTTCTCCACACACTGCATAAATCTGTTTTGCATTTCAGTTGCATTTTCACCTTCCTTGAAATAATAAAGCATAATATGCTGAAAATGTTGCATATTTTCTTCCATCTTTGATATTAAAATGGCTACAAAAAATTCACCAATTTTGATAAGTTTTTAAAAATGCATGCTTATATGACAGCTTCCACAATACAATCTAACAAAATTGTTTCAAATGAAGTTAAAGACAACTAGGTGCTACTAGAGCCATCTTACAGAAAAAACAAATGAACTTTCTGGCCAACCCAATGTATGTAGCGAAAACGAGCATTTCTTCCTCGAATTTTAGCTTCTGCTAAAGGAAATGATTGTAGCAATTTTTGCATAGGATAAACCCAAAGGCACTGAAACTTGTGGGGATATCTTTGGGGGTAGTAAGTAATAGACGGGGAAAAGACAGTCTGTGGAGACAGGCCTGGCTGTAGTGCTGCCCTCCACTGGTCCAGATACAAGGGCATATCCATACGGGATCTTACATGAGAGGCCACTTGATCTCCTGCATATTGCCTCATAAGGATGGCATGTCAAAATTTTAAATCAGAATAACTGTAATTGTATATAGCAGCGTTGGTGTATTCTGATCCTTTGTCTTACCTACTGATAGAAATGGGGCTGGTGCCTCCTAGTGTGGTGGCAGTCAGCATGGCAGGTAAGAGCTCTGGCTCTAGTGCCAGACACCTGGGTTCAATCAGCCTATATTTTGTAGCTGTACAATCTGGGGCATATCACTTCACCCCTTTCTGTCTCAGTTTTCTCATCTATAAAATGGCCATGGTAATAACATATACATACACCCCAAAGGACAAGTAGAGAATTCAATGAGTTCATATAAATGAAGAGTCTTAGATAGTGTTTAGAAGATAGTAAATGCTCACTAAATGTCACCTAGGGTAAAATCACTACATAATATGACCTAGGATGGGGCACAGAGAGATTTTAGCAGCATCAGACGCTTGGGCATGCATTCTCAATTCACTTCATAACCCTTTTTACGAAATTTCATGTTTTATTTTGAAATGACTTAAAAATTGAATAGCAGGCCCATTATATTTATTGAGTTCTATTTTAAAATTAATCATCGACCATGGGCCCTTTGCCTTTGTTTTAAAAAGTGCTAGTTACCTCCTGCAACTACTGCCTTTTCTCTGTTATCTTCTTATTGGCCTTGATGATAATTTTGCCCATCTAGTCTTTTTCTTCTGGGTGATATAAGCCTAGGCACTTGATTCTGGACTAAAATACTGGTTTCAAATCTTATTTCTGGGTAGCATTCAGCAAATTACTTACTCCCTTTTGGCATTGATTTCTCACCTCTAAAACTGAGATATGATTTCTAGCCTTACTGAATTACTGTGAGGATTAAAAGGAGTATCAATACATATAATTTATCCTGCACAGGGCCTCCCACTTAGCACA
The DNA here is from genome assembly GCF_021234435.1 of Artibeus jamaicensis. Classification (NCBI taxonomy): domain Eukaryota; kingdom Metazoa; phylum Chordata; class Mammalia; order Chiroptera; family Phyllostomidae; genus Artibeus; species Artibeus jamaicensis. The sequence continues at coordinate 15,284,836 of NW_026522025.1, read as the reverse complement.
GGCTCTTTCTTTTCCTCTCTCTACCAGGCACTGTAATGATGATTAAATCAGGAAGCTCTGGTTCTAATCCCACTCTGTATCTAAGGAGGTAGGATTGGCTGAAGTGGGGGCTGGTAGTACCAAGTAGGTGGTGTGGTAACCCTGAGGGGGTTGCAACAGCTCTGAAAACAGTTTGTGTCAACAAAGTTTCAATGATGGCAGGCTACCCTTACCTAAAGCTAAAGGGACGGCAAACTTCCAGAGCATTTCGCCAACCTTTTGCAAGAATGATATATGACCCAATTAGAGATCAGGGGCTCAGGAAGAGCAAAGGCTTAGACTAAAGTGTTGGTCCTCTGACTGTCATTGCCAGTGGAACCAATTTTCTGGCTAATTTGCTATCATATAAGTGTTTTGGGGTGCTCCAATGATAAGTTAAAGAGACACGCTTGGGATTCTACAAGCAAACGTTTCATCAGAGTATTTCAGAGAGATATTGGGCATCCACCCAAATCCATGAGGAAAAATTCCTTATTTCCATACCTTTAGAAATGGTAATGGAAGAGCAGTGCTTTGGCCATAAGAAAATTAGCTCACCCTGCTCTGGGGAGGCTGTTTGACCTCCTTTCCCTTTTGAAGAAATTTTTTTTGTTTTTTAATTTTCTTCACACACCAGAGATTATGTGAAGTCAGTTACAGACACCGTTTTCAAAGAAAAATAGATTTGGTTTCTGCTAATGTTCTCCTGAGATGTGTCTAATGATGTCCCACACAACCCATGGCACGTTGTAGGTGACAGCAGAAGTTACTGACAGACTGTACAGGGTCTGGCTCTTTGGGGAAACTGGATTCTGTCTAGTGTAACCAAGGCCACGGAAGGAAAAGTGGACTCCCAAGGCTGTGGGGATGTTGGCAATGCTGGAAGCAGAGCCGGTCTTCAGACTCCAGTGAAAGGACCATCACTTGTTCGGCGGGTTGTTTAGAGAATGGCAACTTTCTAAGAAATAATAGTAATTATGTTGTCCTTAAAAAACTCCTAATTCAATTGTTCAGAAAAACAGGACTAGAGTAAATGTGAATTCCATGAAATAATTTTTTTTACTAAAAGAAAAAGCACAAGGAAAATTAAGAACAGGTAGCTTAATATTTGATATCTAGATTTTAAAAATTGCTTTTATTTCCCCCAATCCTTTACACTCTCTGGCAAAAAAACTTTCGAGGGGTCAAGGTTGCCCACTGCCTGCAGAAGGAAGCCCAGACACCACAGCCTGGCACGTCCTCTCTGGTTCTGATCTGCTTTCCAGACATGCCCTTGGTTTTCAACTTTACCTGTAACTGACATGTAGGCAAACTGCTTATTTTGCATTAAATACCAAAAGACTTTTCCACCCTCCTGCTTTGGAGGTTGTTGTTCCTTTTGCGTGAAATGCCTGTTCTTAAGATGAAGGTCAAACTTAAAGCTCCTTCCTCCCTAAAACTTCATTGATCATCTGTCCAAATGTGAGCTTTCCCACCTTCAAATTTCCATGAATTCCATTTTTAATTGCTCACAAGGAACTTATCACGTTTTAATTAGTATTAGTAATATTAAGAGTAGTAGTTGGTGCCATTTACTGAGCATTTACTAAGTACTAGGTACCATACGAGTAATTTCAAATGTCATCTCATTTTGTTATATGGAAGATATTTCAGTTTGTGTGGTAGATATTTTATTCCATGAATTATAAAATCTTGGAGGACAAGGACACAGGTGCAATGCTCACCTGTGCATGGTAAAAATGTAAAGAAAGAAAAGCTAAGGGCAATAAATAAATGTAACCCTCTTCATTTTCAGCTGTGCCCAAACAAGTATTGATTTTCCCATTTTCTAACTTTATTTCATGGATTCCAGCCAAATGATGGGTTTAATGTCTCATTATTTTGATATATAGCAGACCACACCAGCTCTTCACTTTTACATGGCCACAACCCTGCAGGTGAGTAGTGGTGTTCTCCTCTCACTGGTCTTGCGCTGGACTCCTAAGTTCTTACCCATCCTACTTCCCATGTGTGAGTTACCTGCCTGGCTCAAAAATGCACCTGAAATTGTGTGTCAAAGCTAGATACTCTAAAGGAGAACCTGAGATGGTCAAATAAATGCAATAAAACTGCTGTATCATTGGAGATTTTTGAGATGGCTTTATCAGTGTCTATGGGCAATTGGTTATCTTGGGTGTGATCATTTAAACGTGTAAAAGTATCTACAGGGTTGTTTTTAGCACTGGCTTCTTATTTGCAGAGAAACAGCCTATCATTCCTGTTCATTCTGTTGGTTGATTTACAGTTCTGCTTGTACAAAATCTTGGCATCTCAAGCAAAAGCTTTGGAATGTTATCTAGACTAATTTCTGTTTCTGGCGTGGTCTAATCTATCTAAACAGGTGTTTGCTTCTTCATTTCAGTTGCTTGGGCAACCCCAGAGGTGTAAATGAATACTTTTAGTCCCCACAGAAGTTATAATAACACTTCCTGCCTCCCAGGACTTCTGGAAAGTGTAGTTATCAGGTTATAAAATAATAACATGATGAAAAATTAAACACCTGATGAAAAGTCTTTGTCTTTGTAGCATAAATCTAAGAACTGTTTATGCCAAACAGCTACAGTTTGCCCAGAAATAGAATATTACATTTTATCCAAGAGGACTCTGTGTACTCTAAAAATGACAATGACAACAGCATTCTTTGTCAAATAGCTCCTTTGCGGAGGCAAACTTTTAAGGTACTTACGTAGAGTCAGTGTCCTTTTCTTTCTTTCGTATTCCAAAGGCCTTCCTTGTACGTTTTTTCAATCCTGTGGGAAAATAACAAAGGGTCAAAGAAATCTATTTTCTATTTGAATGTTTCTGGCAATATTCATATGAAAATATTTTTAAAAGTTGCAACACATCCCTTAAATTCAAATGTTCAAAAGCAGTGAAAGATCCTTCAGTTGGATGTATATGTATCGTGAGTGCATGCATATGGTTACTATTGTTTTTTTTCAATCGATGTCTATCAGAGATTCAGCACTGTAAGTGCCCAGCACCATAAGCAACTTAAGTATGTAAAAGAATGAAAGGGAGATCAGAGCATGGTATTGAAAAAATTGCAGGCTTTTCTTAGAATGTTATTATTCATTACTCTAATTGGTCCTGCCAAGAAACCAAATTCAAATGTAGCAGAATAGTGATTTCCAGGTTAGTCACATTCTTGAGACAGGTAATTCCAAGACACCAACTATGTAAACCATACCAAGAGAGCTACACTGACCTGACACATATTGGTATCCCATATTCCCATCTCATCTTTTTCTGTTTCCTCAGTTCTGTGGCTAGACTGAATTATCAGCCATTCTTTGACTTACCCCAACATCTGTACTCTAGCATCCCCTTTTTCCTTTTCCTTACCTCTGGTTGAAGTGCTTTTCCTATTTTGTTGCTATTCAGAATTTTAATTCAACCTTCAAGGCCTAGCCAAATGTCACCTCCTCAGAGAGGATGTCTCAGTCCTAATGGTGTAAGAAATGAATGATTCTGTGCTTCCCCAAAGTGTTGCTCTTATATGTATTGTAATAGATCAAACTGTTCCACTTAATATTTCCTGTATCAGCTTCCCTGATAGGCTGTCAGCCTTCTTATGACAGAGGTCAAGGTTCCTACATTTGTATGTCCCCTACACGTGATACAAGTATTAGGTCCCCTACACCTAACACTAATACAAGTATTTGATTTATTCATTTGAAATATCTTCCAGGCAGCATTGTTCAGGCAGTGCTGGGGTACAGAAGACTCCTTTCTTCCATCCAGGAAACACAGGCCCAGTCTCGATTTTGCCATTCTTAAGGATAAGAAGGGCTTTGTTTGAGATTCCCATTTCCAGAGCATTCCATAGTTACTTCTGTGACTTATGTTTCTTATGTTAATGAGCATTACTCAAACATGCTAAATGCCTATATATTCAAAACCTTAGTTTTTTTTCCGGTGATTTGTAAAGTCTTTTTGACAAATTGGATTGGAAAAGTAACTGAGTTTCAGGATTTGTTTGGCACTATCAGGTGGAACAAAGGGGAAAACATTGACAGAATGAGTGATTTGATGATACCTTCTTCCAAAACATGTGAGTCAGCCCAAACTGCTCAGATTATCTGAGTCATTCATTATTTGGCTTTCAGGGTACTACTCAGATATAATCTCCAAAATACCTCTGTTCTGATTTTGTACTTTCATAATCATTTTATATAAAACATTTAGGTCTTTAAAATGTCAATGTTTATTTTAAAAAAAACCTCCCACATAAAAACTATTTTTCATTTCTCTACACAGGAGAAGTTTTTAGAAAAATAAAGTTATTGACATTTGAAAAGCTACTCACCCATAATATTTAGGAACACCTTCCCTCTCATCATTTTTTAACTTTGATGGTTAAAAACTTTCTTCCCTCTCATTTCTAATTGTCTTATCTCCTTACAGGGACAAAAATATCAGTTACAATCATCATTTTTTCCTTTAATTTTCCTTGGGTTTTGAGTCTCTAAATTGGTTTCTCCATGGTCCCAATTTAGCTTTGGTTTCACAATGAATGCCATATTCACCAATAGCTACTGGTTTTTATGGGGCCATAAAACAAATTCTATTATTATCATGTTTTCCAATCACTTTATTTTTTATAACTTTATCATGATTAAGAAATAGCATGTCCTACCAAACAGATCAGAAAATACACATGGATTCCAGTAATTCTTGTATTAAATTAGTAACAGAGCAGGCAATAGTAGTTTTCCATAGACTGTCCTGTTTTTGACCACCAATTTGGACAATAGCCAATAGGAACTAGGTCATGAACATCACGAGTTGTCCATTTTCCAGTGAAAAGTGTACTGGAGTGGGATCTAGGAGACATAGGGTCCATTCCAGGATCATTTCTAATTGTGGAGCTGAATACAAGTTACATTCATTTTGCATTGTGATCTCTCATTCTATAACAAATCAGCCAGTAAAAAGGATCAAAGAATTTACACACATTCCCAAAATGCTATGCTAATCCATAGCTTTATTTTCATTGAAAGTCATGTTTTCCATGCACAGAATACAGCTATACGTGAAAGGTATACAAGGATGCACCAAAGATGTGACATTCCAGAAAATCAAAACAAATCCAATTGTTGAATAAAAAAAAAAAAATCACTGAAAACTTTCCCCCTTAAAAAATGGAAAGGTTTGGGAAGTTTAGAAAAGCAGAAAAAAAATATAGAAGACAAAAGCAAACGAAGTATAAAATGTAAAAGTCATATCTCAGCGGCTCTTTGAGAAAATGAAGGAAGAAATAATCATACCCCGGCCAAGATGGAGGCATAGGTGGAAACACTGTACCTCTTCGCACAACCAAGTTTAAAGACAACAAAAATTTAGTAACAAAAACGGAACCAAAACAGACAGAAAATTGAACTATACAGATCTGACAACAACGAACCATTCAGCCACACCGGTAAGAGGGGCGGAGTCAGCGACTGGTGGAGTGGGGTCCCCACAAGGAAAAGCAGCAGGACTGACCCAGGCCTGCAGGTGGCAGTTGGTGGATCCCAGGTGTGGGGTAGCAACGGGCAGACCCAGTGAAGGTGAACAGCGGCTAGCTGACCACGGTCACACAGTCACACGCAGATAAACCAGGCAAAGGAGCGAGCAGTGAGACAGACAGCACAGACCAGGGCCCCAGCCACAGGAATTAAAGCCTAAAAGCACCAACTGAAAAAACTTTCGGGGGTTCAGGTGCTGGGAAAAGCTCCCAGGCTCACGGAGAGTTTTCTGGAGAGACCCACAGGGCCCTGGAGGGTGCACAAGCACACACACCCAGAACCAGTACCAGAAGGGCCCAATTTGCTTGTGGGAAGTGGCAGCGGGGACTGAAATCAGAGAGAGAGCAGAGCAAGCACCATTGTCCCTCTCTGACCCCGCCCCCACATACAGCATCACCACCCGGCAAGTGGGTTGCCCAGCCCTGGTGAACACCTAAGGCTCTGCCCCTCATATGTAACAGGTGCAAACAGACAAAAGCATTATGGCTGAAGAAGAAGAACAGCTCAAAGTCCCAGAGCCAATACTTCTAAGCGACCAAGAGACAGCCAACCTATCAGATGCACAGTTCAAAACACTGGCGATCAGGATGCTCACAGAACTGGTGGATTTTAGTTACAAATTAGATGAAAAAATGAAGGCTACACTAATTGAAATGAAGGAAAATGCACAGGGAACCAATACTGATGGAAAGGAGACTGGGATTAAAATCAATCGAGTGGACTAAAAGGAAGAAAAAAATAACCAGACAGAAAAGAATGAAGAAACAAGAATTCAAAAAAATGAGGAGAGGCTTAGGAACCTCCAGGACATCTTTAAATGTTCCAACATCCAAATTATAGGGGTACCAGAAGGAGAAGAGGAAGAGCAACAAGTGGAAAACTTATTTGAACACATAAAGGAGAACTTCCCCAATCTGGCAAAGGAAATAGACTTCCAGGAAGTCCAGGAAACTCAGAGTCCCAAAGAACTTGGACCCAAGGAGAAACACACCAAGGTACATCATAGTTACATTATCCAAGATTAAAGATAAGGAGAGAATTCTAGAAGCAACAACAAAAAAAAGGAGGCAGTTAACTACAAAGGAATTCCCATCAGACTATCAGCTGATTTATCAAAAGAGACCTTACAATCAAGAAGGGGCTGGAAAGAAGTATTCCAAGTCATGAAAGGCAAGGACCTATCTCCAAGATTGCTCTATCCAGCAAAGCTTTCATTTAGAATGGAAGGACAGATAAAGCGCTTCTCAGATAAGGCCAAATTCAAGGAGTTCATCACCACCAAGCCCTTATTATATGAAATGTTAAAGGGACTTATCTAAGAAAAAGAAGATAACAAAGATGAACGGTGAAAGGACAGAAAACTCACAGTTATTAAGAACCACACCTAAAACAAAAGCAAACTAAGTGGACAGCTAGATCAGGAGCAGAACCATAGAAATGGAGATCACATGAAGGTTTAGCAACAGGGGAGTGGGAGAAGAAGGTACAGAGAATAAGTAGCATAGACAGTAGGTAGAAAATAGACGAGGGGGGCAAGAATAGTATGGGAAATATAGAAGCTAAAGAACTTGTGAACTTGTGACACATGGACATGAACTAAAGGGGGGAATGGTAGGGGAGGGGGTGTGCAGGGTGGAGGGGAATGAAGGGGGAAATGGGACAACTGGCATAATCAATAAAATATATTTAAAAAGGAAATAATCATACCAACTGTGTTAAAGTGAATGAGGAGGTGTGCACCTGTCTTTTGAGAGTTTATTTTAAAAATTCAAAGAAAGTCTTTGAAAAAAAAGCAATGACAGTCAAAGACCTTCCAGAAATAACAAATTTAAGACACTATGATAACTTGATAAGCTTAAAAAAACACACTGCATCAAATGATTCATTCATGACCCTAGAACTCCATAAAAAATTTAAAATCAGCCCTGGCTCAGGAGGGAGGGGGTGCAGGGGGAACAGGAACCATATATTGATATTTCTCTCTCTCCTTCCTTCCCTCTAAAGATAATAAATAAAAATTGGATTTAATTTTTCCTTTCTACATTGTAATTTGTCCTGGGCTGGGTCGTGAATCTCTTGTCAACTATTTTTTAATAAACATGGGAGGGAAAAATAGTGTTTTTGAGAAATGAAGTGACTTTTCCCTTGCCAATATCAAAACAGAGAGCTGAAAAGGGTAAAAAATGTTACTGTTTTTGATGATCTGGGACTAGAAGGACTCTTTCCCAAGCTGTGGAACTGAGAACTTCTTTCTTATGCATCCAGAACTGCTGTCTTAGATATTGGATTTAGATAAATAGACATTAGATTTCTGCAAGAGCCTGTAGGTTCCATTTTTATATATGTAATCAAACTAATGAAGGTATGCCCAATCATTTAGTTTAAATTTTTTCTAAATACAATGCCCCTTAAAAGCAAATCATTCTCCATCAACTGATAAATGAATAAACAAATGTTGAATACCCACACCATAGAATATCATTCAGCCATAAAAAGGATTGAAGAATTGATATATACTATGACATGAATGAAGCTTAAAAACAGTATGCTAAGTGAAAGAAGCCAGGTATAAAAAGGCACAATTAGTATGACTTTATTTATACAAAATATCCAAAGCAGAATATTTCATTGGTACAGAAAGCACATTAGAAGTTGCCAGGGGCAGGGTGGAGGGGACACAGGGAATGGATGCTTAACAGGTAGGTATAAAGGTGATAAAAAGTTGTGGAACTAGGTAGTAGTGATGATTGAATAACATTGAAAATGTACTAAATACCACAAAATTGCACACTTTAAAATGGCCAAAATAGGAAATTTTATGTTATGTGTATTTTACTACACACACGAAAAAAAACACAGACTAGTTCGAGCCAGATGCTTCTGTGATAGGAGGGGGGAAGATGAAAGAGAGTGGGGAAGGAAAAAAAGAAACAGAATCTGTGGACACGTAGAAGGGAGCAGAATGCACGGCCTTCTTTGAAATCCAAAGAGCTGGGATCAAATCCCAGTTTGACCTTCTGCTGGTTGTAATTTGCAGCAAAATTAATAGAGAATCTATGAGGTATTGTGTTACTTTTTATATTAGATTCATGTCCTCACAGGGCATGAGTGTTGGAGAGACAGACTTAGTTTCTTTCTCTGTAATTGCTAGGAACACGGGGAAGTCAGCGCTTGGTCACTGAGTGCCTCATATATGCCAAGCACTATGCTGAGCACTTTACACAAATTAACTCTTTCAACAAGCCAGGAAGGTATTACTGTCCCCTATTTTGTGGATTAACAAACAGACTTGAAATGCTTCAATTCCTCTTCCGATGTGACTACTCAAACAAGTGATAAGACCAAGAGTTTGAGTCAGGTTTGTTTGGCTCCAAGCTAAGCAACTTCTTACAGGGTGTTCATGATGATTCTCACAGTACCCAGGACAATGCCTGGTACACAGTGGATACAACATCGGTGTTTATTTAGCAATTTTTAAAAAAGGCATTGAAAGTTTATATAATAACTAAAAAAAAAATGAATGACTTTTCCTGATGTTTGCAGTCTATATTCCATTGATGTTGAGTTTTTCAATATTCATTTTTGTATATAGAATTACTAAGGAAGGAGAAGGAGCCCCAAACTACAGAGGACAGACCTATTTGAACACATAGGTATTAGGCCAGAGACCCAGGGTGAGGGGTGTGCTGTGACCCCACCATGTTTTTAGGTGAAGAATGTACACAATGGCACATTGAAAAGCTTGGTTTAGCACAAAACACATATTACAAATAAAAATGAGTAGATATAAATTTATTAAGTACACTTACACTGTTTTAAAAAAATATGTCAGGAACTTAGCCCAACACAATCTTATAAGGCAGGAGCTATTATTGTATTGAGTACGCACCTACTGTGGAGCATGAGGAGTAACTGGTGCCCAGTCGCACAGGTGCTGACTGGCCAACCACTCCTTTAAGTCCCTCTGCCTGATTCCGGAGTCAACGCCCTTCATGTCTTTGGAATATCTTTCTATTACTCATCATAATTCATTTTTACCTCTTATTAATGACAAACAAATATACATGCAAAACAACCCTTGATTTTTTTAAAAATTGGGACATATTTTTAGAAAAATTAGGCTGTATGTATCTCAAACATAAAGACTATATTTTGCATACTTATATCTTTTAATGCTACCCAACTAACACAAAAAGACTCAAACATGTTTGCTAAAAGAATTATTTCTATAATAAGTATAAATTTTTTGTTTGAATCTTCATCAGCTTGGAGGGTTACTCGAAGGTGAATCACATATAATGGAATTACTTACTTTCTGCAAGAACCCAGGCCAAACATTTGGTCTCAGTAATAAAAAACAGGCAGATTTAATTGTCCTGGACATAATGTGCATACTGACAGCAACTCTAGATGGGCAATATCTATTCATTATGTTGTTCAATGTATTTCTGTCAGAAAAGATCATGATGCTTTGCATATCAGCTCTTCCTCTAAGTTTTAAGTATAGGTACTAAAATTTAATTGATATTCTTTGTTATAGAATCTTACAGAAAGATGTAAGCCCGGTTAGGATGAAGGCCAGTCCCGCCCATAAATTTTTAATGATATTCACAATTTTAGACTAAGATATGGAATATACTGAATTAAGGTGAGTACCAGGAAATATGAAGAGTTGAGTTCAGTGTCTAGCTATACTTGGAACATGGTAGTCACTCAACAAATGTTTCCTGGTTGCTCTACATATTTGTAGTTCTAACCAAATTGTTTAAAATTGGCGGGTGTGCAGTCTTTGGTCTCAATGCTTTATCTTCATTTTTATGTGACTAAAAAAAAATAGTCCAGGGGATCTTCATACCTAGCAAGAACAAAGCCTCTTTAGAAGATGCTACCCCAACATTCTGAGCTAAGCCTATTGGGAGAAATGGGCATCTTGGCACACTCCATCAGTACCGAATTGCACAGCAGCCTGATGCTGAGAGCACTTTGAAGTTCACATTCGATATATGGAAGTTCATGTTAGTCCACTAAAATGGAAATTGCTAGGAGGCAATTATGACTTTTAAGGGCTAAAAACAGTAACGACTTTTCTAAGAAAGAAATATTTAATCTTTTGGTAACATGGAAGAAAATGTTAAAGATGGTCATAGAACAGGTTTGTCACATAAAGGACTTAGTGTTTGCTATGCCAATGTTCATGTAATGAAGGAGCTGGAGGAATTAGGAAGAATTCTAAGCAGACAAAAGTTTCTATTAAGCTTTAAGTGCAGGAACAGGATCTATGGGAAGCAGATGTAGTTATAAAGAAAGAAGGAGCTCTGAGCTCTGTAGGACAGGACTGCTTCAAATCTCACCCTTCACCACCTCCTGGGGCCAGTTACTCAACCTCTCTGAACCTCAGTTTTTTCAGGTATATATCATAAAAGGTTTTGTAAAGTTTAAATCACAGCTAAACAACATATGAACTATATTACACATCACTTTATACAGATTTCTTTTGTTTTGTAGTTTTGATTTATAAAGCAACTAGAAATCAGTTATTTTAACTAAGTACATAAGAGTAACTAAATGCATGGTTTTAGCACTTACAGCATCTCCATAGCTTCGTTCTTTTAGAAGCAAAAATACATCGAAATTAGAAAATAATCACAGTTCCAAAATTTCAAGCTTTTCTTGGTTATAGGTATAATAATAACAAAACCAAACTTGATCTCAAGAAATGTAATTTAGTAACTTTTATCATTAAACATAAATGGGGATTAAAAGACTCACAGTAAGAAATAAAACTACGTCCTGTAGCAGGAAAATACAGCATTGACTAAACCTTAACTGTGTACAAGTCTATTACAAACTTTAATTAGCTGGTCTTCCCAGCATGATTTGAAAGTAAGTCTATTCTATTGTACTGGGGTTACTTCTATTATACTTGGGTTAGTATATATAGAATTTGGAGCTTCCAGCTCCCACCTGGTGGAAAGACATATCACCTTGCTTGGAGAGCAACACTTCAAACACCAGTGAAATTAATTGGACCTGTTAATGAGAGCACTGTTCTGTAGAGCAGTTTCTCTCTCATTCTTTCTTTCCCTCTGTCATTCTCTCTCCACATTGATGGAGTCTCTTCTCTCCTCTCATCTCGAGACCCTCCCCAGCCTGACAGTGACATGTACACAGAACCAAAGTTAATGATCCAGCTCAGATGAAATCCAGTTTCCAGACATAAACACATATATTCAACTGAATCTTAATTCTCTAAATTTCATTTTCAAAACATTCCATTTTCAACAAGAAAATAAATCTAAAAGAAAGCAAACTGGAACAGAAACGCTTTTTGTATGCCCTTGCCCTTTTATGTATCATCCAGAAAGAAGCAACTAAGTTGTCACTATATATACCTGTTAGTGCTGTCAGTTAAATTCTTCAAAGGTGGATTTAAAAAGAAAGCTGGAATGTGTCCTACATAGAATTGTTCTGGTTTAATTCTAATCTGCTACATGGGAGCAGAGCAGGAGGCAGGGGAAAAAATGTGATTAGCATGGCTGACCCAGCACGCCACAGGTTATTAGCCAAAGTTATCTAGTAGGAATCATGAAACATCCTTCCAAAGGGAAATGGAAATGGTTAAAGTTAAAAACATGTAGACATGGAGATACTTTTTGAAAAATCAGTTATCAGATAAACATACATAAAATAAAGGTTTTAAAGGGTAACTAAATAAAGAATTTAGCACTAAGTTCTTTTGAGAGGCCTTAAAGGTCTCTGGGATGCATATGGATTGACCCTGCTTGCAAAATTTATAGTAATGATTACGATCATCCATCAATTTATTTACCTTTCCTCCATCTATCTACCTTTCCATCTGGCCACCTACCCACCAACCCATCCATCTATCCTTTGACCATAAATTCCAATAGGTAACAAAGTTCATTGTCATGAAATTATTCCTGTTAGATAATATAAATCTACCAAGTTGCAATGAAAATCTGCTCTTGTTTAGTCTATTCTCTTTGGAGGTAGAAAATAACAATTCAGCCCTCCTGGAAAAAAAGCATTGGTAGGCTTGCAGGTTTACTAAGCCATCCCTTCAATCATCTTCTTAGGCTATATGGTCATATTATTATTCCCTTTCTTTGAATATCTTATATTTCAAACATTTAAATTCATGTTTGTTACTCTACTAATGATTCTATAACTCTAAGTCCTCATATTTTTCTAGCATGCTCAGATGTCAACTTTTCCTATCACTGGTCAGTGTTCTCTTCATCAACCTCCCAGTATTGGGCAGGGATATAATTCAAGCCTTTTATTCAGTGTGTAGAGTAAGCAAATTCCTGAGTATTTGGGATCATTGTCAGAAGACACAATATCTAGTACTGCCCTTGAATTATGTGAGATCAGAGATCAGTTACAAACCCCCTGAAACACCTCCCTTTAATTAGGCAACTATCACACACTTAAGCTCCTCCTTATCTACTTATTAACACACATGCATAATTGTGTGGTGTTTGAGATAAAGAGTGATGTGAGATGAGAACGTCAGGGGCCAGACTGTACAAATTCTTGAAGGTCAAGTTAAGGACTATAGATTTTAAGTGCACTGGGAGGTCACTGAGAATAATGGAACAGGAAAGGAACATCATCTAAATACTTCCCCAATCAGCAATATTTATTACCTAGTACCAGAAAGTTCCAATAAAAATTAATTTTTGTAATGATCACTATGATGTGCTCCATAAATAACTTGCCTTTTCTAGATCATCAAAAGACAACATAATATTGAATATTGTTTTAGTGTTATAAGTATTATGCTGTAGTAATTATTTGAAAACCATTATTTGAGTTAGGTTCTATATAGAAAGTCTAACTAAAGTATTTAATTTACTAAAACAGCAGAATACCCGAGTCTCTCTTACCACTTAAGAGTTTAGCATTTGTAATAGTATGTAAATACAACAATTTTGACAATACTAATTGAGATTCAAACTAAAAGCCTTCTGTTTAAACTCCTATGAGTTTAAACTCCTCATAGAGTTCTGTTATGTTTGTGGTCAGCCCCCAAATCATATAGTCTAGCTATACCACTAACGAGCTGCATGATGTTGAAAAAAACTCATTTGATGTCTCAAAAATTCAGCTTTCCACTGTAAAATATCTGCTTCACATGATGATAAATAAATGCTATCCATGCAAAAATTGATATTATTTATTGGTATAATTATTGTCATTTTAACTGAGAGTTGAAAACAGTAAAGTATAGCAGTATATATCATATAAAAGTAAAGATCCAATCCAGTGCAAATAGTAAAGTTTCTCTCTTCCCTGATTAATATGAAAAAGGAAAAAAATCAAATTTCCCTTGTAAACCAACTAAGAGTATATTTTCTAATATCTTCTGTTGGATAATATTAACTCTAAGGTTCTATGAAATCTTGCTTAATTTTCAACACTCTACAAAAATAATGATAATCGGTCACCTGAAGAACGGGTACTCTGAAACTGAACTTCCTCCCAAGCTAGCTCCTTTCCCAAGGGCTCCACTTACAAGTAAAATGGTGCCCTCATCTCCTAAGATGCTCCATTCAAGAACCTAAAAAGTACCTCTGACTCCTCTTTTTCCTTTTTCCCCACAGTGTTGTTCATGCTTTCTTATATATATCCATTCTATTCATCCAGGCTACTTTCACCTCAGGAAGTTGTCAACTTCAAGACACGGCCTCTAAAATTGCCATGGAGGGAAAATAAAAGCATGAGGAAGTCACCTGGAATACTTTACCACTTCACCCAGGAAGAGACAGAGTTTTGCTCATATACCATTAACTTGTATATCATATGGCCTCACCTAGTTTTAACAGATGCTGGAAAATGAAGTCCCTGGCTATGAAGCCACTTCGCAGCAATAGCTCTGCACCATGGAAAGGGAACTTGGCTCTTTGGAAGTCAACTAGCTGTATCTTCCGATGCCTACACGGAGAAGCTATATCTCTCATTATCATTTATCTGTAGCCAGGAGCTCTAATCCCACATAATTAACTTGTTGCCACTTGCTGCCTATGTTACTGTGGATAAATTTGTATCTCTCTCAGCCTCAGTATTCTCTTCCATTAAGTGGATCTTATTTCATAGGACTGCTATGAAAACAAAAGAAATGCATATATGTGCTTAGCAAAATCAAAGGCTTGTGATAATATTTTCTAGAAATTGAATAGGAATATAAAATGGATCCTAGGAAAAAATTTAAAAATTGTTTGGCCAGGGCTAAAACCTCACTTTTTATGTTTTTAAAATCTAATATGTATTACATTTTATATATATGTATATGTTAAAACTATAACTTTTATCTCAGAAAATTAAATTCTGCAGAGTAAGATAAGCCAGCCTTAGGCTAGCATCTACTCAGTGCCTGCCAATGGACTTTTCATGCATTATCTCATTAAAACTGACAGCACCGCACTGTGATGTGGGTATGATCTTCCCACTTTACAGATGAGGAAGGGACTTCTCAGACCATGTCCAGAGTTTTCCAGCACAGAATGGATAGTGTGTGATGGGTCAGGGGCCATATTTGTGTTTGTTGGACCCCAGGGCCTGTGCTCCTGACCCATACACACACATTGCTGGGTGGCTGAGAGGAGTGGGGGGGGTGCACACAGCACTCTGACCACGTGCTTGCTCAAATTCCTCAGAGCTCTCCACCTGGTTTTTGCCCTGGCTCGTTCCCTAGTCTCCTCTCCCAGCACTCCTGGGAATACCTTCCCTACATGGTCTACTCCATCCTCTTGCTAGCATTATTATAGAAAAAAGAATTTTATATTCAGGAAAATAGAAAGCAATATCAATAACTAAGTCAGTAGTTGGTATGTAGAAATGAAGTATTTTCTATGCCACCAAGTCCTGACCTGTTGAATAGGCTTTACCTCTGGAGAAATTGAAGAGATTGACCAGGTATCTTTGTCACAGGTGGTCTCCTAGTGGAGGGGGTACATCCCTCTAGGCCTTTTAGAACTCCTATATGATAGAATAGGTTCAGCCACACAACCAAAAGGCAAGGGAAAAAGATACTGTTTCTATCTCTGAATACCAGTTTTAATTTTATCAATGGTGATAGTGTTCATCTCCCCTATTTCAAATACTCAGCCATCAATTGCCAGCAAAACCCACTCCACCATTTGGTGTACCCTGTGCCTCTCAGCTATACCCAATGGTAGGTCTTGCTTGAAACAGCTCACTGTATGCCATCTGCTTAAGAGTGATCTCCAGTAGAAAGCAGGTTTTATGTATAAGTTGTGCAGGTTCAAGGCTGGTAGGCAACCTGCCCACTGTGTGTGGTAACACTCCAAGACCTGGTCCCTTATGCTAAATGAACTTCTCATTTGAGATAACAAATGAGTACTTTATTTAGGAAATATGAGAAAGTGATTGGGGGAAAGTTAGAAGACTATTATAAACTTAAGCATGTTTCATGCACAAAGTAAAACTTGAAATGTCTGAATTCTGTTGAGAAACAAATGTAGTAAAAACCCCATTAGAAGATAGTATAGTTCATAGAAAAACCACATGGCTCCAATCCTGTTTTCATCAGGGTGTATGTTTTAGAATTCCAGGAAAAACACATGCATGGAAATGGTCTCTCTAGCTGTAACAAATAAGGTCTTTTACACATAGGAGTGACTCTTCTTTTTGGACAGAGACCCCACCAAAAGTCTAGTAACAGTTATGGATCTTTTCCCCATAAAATATTGACACTCACATTATCTACCAGAGTGTAAGCACTATGCCTGAGACTTTACAGGCTACCTATGTATCATGGACTCCAAGTTAAGTCCTTCCCTTGGTACAAAGTCAGTTTTTTAAAAAATTTTATGCTGTGTAACGATAATGTATAAATACATGATTTTGGCAGAGATGATTCAGCTATTCTTAGCATTATGGTGACTCTTCATCAGAAATTAAATAAATTCCTTTACACCTCATAAGGAATCAGAGCCTCAGTCAGGCTTAGAATTCAGTATCTGTCTCTGGACCCATGAAGATGGATGCTCTGAATTATCAGCCGAGTCCTCTGTCATGTTCTCGCTCAAGGAGCCTCCCTATTTTTCTTCTGGATGGTTCAGTCATTCCTCTATTCTATTACAAACAGCCAGTGTTGGCAACGGAACTGCACCTTTCAGAATGGAGTGAAAGGAGGAAAAAAGCCTAGTTACTTCAGAGCAGAAATGGATACTAAAGAGCTTGGTCACTAACAATGAAAATGAAAGAAAAAATAAATAAATGTAATTCCTATGTGTGTGCTAATTACAATGTTAGGCTTTCTCATGTACTTGCCTTCATTTATTTCATAAATCATCCTGCTGGGTAGCTATCATCCACCCACTTCTTATATTTGGGTAGTCAGAGGCTCTAAGAGATTATATAACTTCTGTGAGACTCCATGGTTAATATGTTGCATTAATATTTAAATATTTTTGTGTCTGAATCTGAGTCTAGAATTTTCCTACTATATAATGCTTTTTAATATACTTATTAAAAATATGAGATCTAACTCCATGCTTCTAGTATCTTACAATTATATATGTCTGAGAGACCTCAAAGTTTTCTTAGCTAGAAATGTATGCACGAGGGAAAAAGGTGACCTATACTTCCTAGAATACTCAGAAGAACACTTCCAACACTAAAGTCACATGGCTCTGGCTGAGTGACAAGGTGATTGAAACCTTATGTGGAGCCCTGGGCTTCCATCCAAGAGCATTCAGACTCAAACATTGTCCCCCTTAACCAAACAAAATAGGTTTCAATCTCCCTTCCTAGTGGATGCCTGAAACTGCAGAAGAGGTAGGAATCCTATTATTATAGTATCTAATATATATTATCTTATTATGCAGCATGTATATTACTGTTTTTTCCTGTACATACATACCTATGATAAAGTTCAGCTTATGAATTAAGCACAGGAAGAGATGAACAATTATGATTACTAATAAAATGGTACAATTTTAGCAACATACTGTAATAAAAGTCATGCAAATATGGACTCTGCCTCTCTCTCTCTCTCTCTGCAATAACTGATCTGATAACCCAGATGGCTACTAAGTGACCAGTGAGCAGGCAGAAGTAGCATATACAGCATGGGTACATTGGACAAAGGGAGGAGGGAGAGGGGTGGTGTGAGATTTTGTCATGCTACCCAGAATGGTGCAAAATTTAAAACTTATGAATTGTTTACTTCTGGAATTTTCCATTTAATATTTTTGGACCACAGTTGTCTGGGGGTTACTTGAAACCATGGAAAGTGAAACTGAAGATAAGGGGAGACTACTCTACTGCCTTTTCTCTCAGTACATGGCTAATGCAACCACAGGGACAATCAGTGGTATTAGGCAGCAATGATGAAACTTCATATCTTCTTTCCACTCACCCTCAGACACCAAATTAGTCTTCACCTGTATTTCCTTCCACATCAAAAGCAAATGTCTTTATGAACTGTCATGGCTGGAATACCAGGTTGTTTGAGGCTGGAAAAGGGTCATGAGTCATTATTTTGCTACATGTTTAAGAGCTTCGGGACACGCCAGGTAACACAGTAGGTCTGTAACAATCTCGAGTGACTGGCTTCCTCCACATTTCACTGAGACATAGTCTGGCATAAGGACCATGGCACCAGGCTCTTTAAATTCTTAAAAGTATCTCCTAAAAAGTATCCAGGTTGAAAACAAAGCCACATTAAAATTCTTTAGGGTGCTGTCTCTGAGGTGTTATATCTCTTCAGCCTTCTTTGACAGCTTCCCATTCCTACACCTCCTTTCATTTCTCTGCCTCTTAGGCAAGGTAGCTGAGAGGAAGGGAGCAGCCAGTCTGGGGTCTGTGCATTAAGAGAGCCCTGCCCATGGGGCTCCACCTGGGGAAGGACTGCCATAGAGCAACTGTATAGTCAGGTAAGAAAGCCTTTAATGTCTGCCCTGAAGATGTCTTCCAAGGTCACGCTCAGAAATGACTCTGGTCCCCTCTCTTGGTAAATGCCTACTGTAACCCACATGAAAACTTGGTAAATTCATATTGATCATTCACTATATGCTGAAGTTTATTCTAGATATTGGACTATGGAGGTAAATATGATAGAACTTCTGCCTTTGAGGAACACTACTTAGTTGGAAAGAGAGATTTATAAATGTATATTTAAAATGCAGCATAATACTAGCATATGGTTCCATGCAGTAGTTAGGGTCTATGAGAGCAGAGAGGAAAGGCACCCACCCCAACCCAGGATCGGAGGGAAGAGTCCCATCTGACATGCACAATGCAAGTTCCAAAAGATGAGTAGAGTTAGTCTGGTGGGAACAGAAACGTGGGCTGAGCATTCTAGACTGAGGAAACCACACAAACACAGGCAAAGAAGGATGAAATAGATGACATATATGGACAACTAAATGTAATTTACTATTTGTTACTAAAACTAAGTAAGAAGGAAACAGTGACAGGAGATGGGGCTGCATTGGCAAGGAGCAGGTAATGGGGGTCCTTTATGCCAGAAAAAGTGATGAGAGCTTCATTGTTTAGGTTACTAGGAAGCAAAAGTAGGCTTTTTAGCCAAGTATTTATATGTGTGTTTAGATTTGTATGCAGCAGAGAAGATGGACTGAAAAGTGAAGAGAAGAAGCAGGGAGACTAGTTTAGAGACCACTGCAACAATCTGGTAGAGAGACAGGACAAGGGCCTGAAATTGGGTGGTGTCAGGGGGATGAAGACAAAAAAGAGTGGATTAAGGATTTATTTAGGAGACAAATTTAGGGAAAAAAATGGGGACTGATTGCATATTGGGTTGAGAGATGGGAAGAACTCAAGATGATGTGTAGATAGAAATAAGAAGCTAAAGGTTGACCAGGGAAGACTCAAATGTCCTAGACTATACAACCAGCTAACTGTGGCTGATTGAATGCAATCATTCACTCTTAGTTACATAGTGGTGATCATTTATAAAGTAGATATTCATCACAATCATATATTTTGAGCCTCCCAACTGGCCTATGCTGGGGGCGGGAAATATTTTGTCACAGGTGAGGAAATGGGCTCAGAGAAAATTAAATGGACTTGGTCAAGATCATATAACATGACACTGGTAGAGTCCCTGGTTTACACAAGAAATAAAAAAAATTATTTAAGTTTTTAAGTTTTACTATATAAAATTATTAACATTTGACCATTTTGGCTATTCTGGTAACTTCATATGGTTCACCCTAACACTATGCTATGTTCTTCGATGGGTGAATTTCACTGTCTGAGACCTCAGTGCAGAAATGGAGACTTTCTCCTCATTCGTTGTTTCAGAATCTTTGTTTCTTTAGCCTAGTGATTTTCCTGCACAGACTGTTCTGCTACACTGTGAGAGGAAAGTCAGAACCGTGGGAATAAATCCAAAAAAGAAGCATTATAGTCCTAGTAACTTCTTTGATCTGTAGAAAAGTGCTTCTTTTCTAGCACTTGCCCTTCTTATACATCTCATCATATTTACCTTACCTTAGAGGCAGCTTTCCAGAGACAGGTTTTAGCTGTCTCACTAGGTTCTCATGAAGGTCACATGAGATAATGCATGTGAAGAGGATTTATCAAGTGTTGCCCAACACATAGTACTGTGTTGTTAATCTTGTCAGTAATGGAATGTGTTGTTAATCTTGTCAGTAATGGAATAAACGGGAGGACAAAAGACTTGAGTCAATATCCTTCAGACTCCTTCCTGATTCATCAGCACATTCCAACGTTCAAGCAACCAGGTGTTGATTACATCTAGCTATACAAAATTTTAAAAATATGCTATAGTCACTTTTCTTATTAAGATATTGGGAAGAGTTGGAAAGTAATTACTTACACATAGGGCAACCAGAGATAATGATCTTAACCAACCTGAGTATTGCTCTCTTTTTCTATTTCTTTTCTTTCCTTTCTAGACCCCACCTGAAATATTCTGTCGAAAACGGTTAGGTCTTGCTACCTTAACTGAACGTTTACATTGACTTTTCAATAAAGGGCCTCAGTGTGCTTCACAGCTCTAGTACAATGTGGTGTGGGATTGATTCTCCTTTTTCATGTGTACCCTTATACTTCAGATGCCCTATCAGAAGCCATACAAGTGAATAGTCTAATTCCAGCCCTTTAGTTTCAGTTTTTAAAATCTCCTTTTTACATCTAAACCATTGCAAAAGCACTAAGTGATCATTTTTAAAATGGAAATTTAACTCTTGTGGGCCACTCTGCATAGTCTCTGAATTTACTCACCCAGAAAATATGGGATTTAATATATAAATCCTACAAAGGATATGATATATATATATATAAATCCTATTATATTCCTTTATTAGGAAATGAACATTTTTACTTGTGAAGCAACTGAAGGCTTTTTCACAAATAACTTAATGCCTTCAACTCAAAGACTGAACACTCTATCCCCCATTTCATTTTCCAAGACAAATGACTGTCAAACAACATTAGCTTAACATTTAACACGTATTTCAGGACTGATTCATTTAGGGTTCACCTATGATTAAAATATAAGATATATTTTCTCATATCAACAAACAAACCTTACAATAGTGAAAAGAGAGATCTATGTAAGTTTTATTAAAGTATAAAAGTTTCTTTTAGCAGAATCATTTTACTTTTTTTGAGCAGGAGCAACATTTGTGCTCTTAAAGGCCAGGCACTCCCTTTGTGTTCACATTGAGGGAAAAACTTTCACTGGTAGGGAAAGTTTTAGTTGGAACACTAAATCACAGATTGTCAATGGTAAAAGTCTAAAGAAATAAGCTTTTACTATGAACATAGTATTTGCTATACACAATCCCAAGAAGCTAGGTACTGTGAGAGGAGCTACAGAAAGTTATACTACCTAAACAATTCCTGCTAGAAAACAATAAAAAAAACCCTAAAAACAAACAATAAAAACAAAAAAGACGACCAGGGAAATGTCAGTGGTATTAACAATTAACATGATAATTCAGTTCAGGAAGCATGTAGTGCAGACCAGTCCCTGCTGTCTGGGCTTGGGAAGGCGAAGAGAGAGCTACCAGGAGATCTTACATGTGTCACCTTGTACTGTACAAGTACTTAGAGATGTCCCTCCAGCATTTCCCCTTGTATCCAGATTTGCCAGGGTGGTGGTGATGGCAGTGGTAAGTTGTAGAAGTTAGTGAGGGGGAGAACTGAGGAGGTGATATACCAGGAATAGGAGACAGAATAAACAAAGACATGGAGGTAAGAAGTAGTATAGTGAGTATAGGAGTCTAAAAGCTATTCAGAGCAACTGGAATATAAAGAAAACCAGGAAATGAGAAGCCACTGAAGGGTTTTAAGTAGGGACTGTTATTAGATGTCTGAATAGTAAACTCTGATGACCATATGGAGGAAAGAACTGAGTGGGGAAAGACTAGAGTCCTGAGACCAAATGCAAGAGACTCTACAATGATCCATGTGAGAGAGGAGGAGGCCAATAACAGTTGAAATGGAGATGAAGAAATAACATAAAAAGGGGAAATAAGCTAAAATTAGCAGGACCTTATTGAATGGAGGCAGAAGATAGACTAAAAGATTGCTATTTTAAGTAATGAGGATAAATAATGGTGCCATGTACTGTGCTGGTAAATAAGTAAGGAAAACAGGAGAGTAAGTTTAAAGGGGAGTTGAACTGTTAACCTGTTAACTTTGAGATGTGAGAGGAATCAGTATATGGACATACCCAGTTGACATGTGGATCTATGGCTCTGAAGCTCAGGGATAAGAGTGTCACAAAATAAGCAGTGCTGCCACCTACCATCAGGGTAGATGAGAGCCAAACCTGAAATGAGTGCCTGCTAGACTTTATAACAACCATGTAAGATAGGCCATACTACCCTTCTTTAAGAAATAAAAAATTTGAGGCACAGAGAGATTAAATAATTTGCCCAAGGTTCTACAGTTAGAAGCAGAATAGGACTCCAATCAAAGTCTGACTGCCAATCTTCAACTCTTTCCACTATGCTTGAGAAGCATAGTGTCCACTATGTCCTTGAGAAGGACATCAGGGAAAGATCTAACCCCTGGGGGATGTGGCCATCTGAAAGGTGGGCACAGGAGGAAGAGCTATTTGCTCTGTCGTGTTGAAAGACTGATCATGCTTCTGATGCCTCATAAAGGAGAATGCTATAAAGAGAATGTTGCAAATGGGGCATCAGCCATTTGGATTACTTTTTTATTTTTTTAAGATTTTATTTATTTATTTTTAGAGAGAGGGGAAAGGAGGGACAAAAAGAGGGGGAGAAATGTTGATTGGTCACCTCTCATACATGCCCTGACTGGGACCGAACTCGAAACCCAGGCATGTGCCCTAACTGGAATCGAACCAGTGACCTTTTGCTTTGAGGGATGATGCCCAACTAACTAAGTCATACCAGTCAGGACACAACCTGAATTCTCAATATAACACCTTAAACATATTTTGCAGTAAAGTGTAATAAGAAAATTAATTCTTACTGAGTAACTACTATACATTAGGCATGGTACTCATTGCAAGATTAAATAATCTTAGATAATCCTCACCACTCTATGAAACATGATTAGTTATTGGCCTTTTATAGACCAGAAAACCAAAATTTAGGGGAGTTACAAAGCCTGCTGAAAAAAAAGAGCACACACATAGATAGTACTCTAGCCCATGACTATGAGACTCTAATGCCCATGGACTTTCCACTTTTCATATCGTGTGGCCTTCCAAGTGAGGTATTAGTGAAGGCACTAGAACCAGTCATGCAGGAGGTGGTCAGTGAGTAAACAAGACAAGGCCTTGAGCGAATTCAAGTAGCTGAAGTCGGTCCATAATGCTCTTTAAAAAATTACTTTAAGCAACATGTAAATTCTTCTCACAGATCTACTCTAAAATGCAATTTCCAACAAGGCCCAAGAAGACTAGTTATTTGTGTCCTATTCAGTGACAAGTCATGTTCATAGTTATTCTGAGAGGCTGCAAGACCCAGAAATAGACTTTCCTGTTTCAGGTTTCTTACCTATTCTGAGCTATTCTCTACACTGTTATGGAGGGGTTTATTGAAATCTGCAAATCTGATCATGTCATGCCCCTGAATAAATCCATCATAAATCTGTACCCTTCTTTTCCTCATAAATCTGTGCCCTTGAGTGGTGTACAAGACCATTCGTCATGACCCTATCATCTACTCGCTGGCTTTGTCACCTGCTGCCCTCCCTGTGCCACTACCCAGCCCATGAATACTCAACTTGCATCCTCCCTCATAACTCAGTATTTTAGCCCCCGGTTTCTGAGCACTCTCCTTTCTACTTTGAATTCCCTTTCTCAACATGTTAACCCATCAAAATTCCTACACGAACATCAGGATAAAACACGATAACGACCTCCTTTGTAAAGGTTGCATCATTTACATAGAACTGGTTACTCTGTCAGCCATTAGAACTTATGAATGCCTATTATTAATGCCTCCTTATTGCAACTACTTCATGAGTACAACTTTTCACCTTCATGACTTCCATTTATAGGATGGAGCCTGTTTGCTCCCCGCTTTGCAACTGTTGTTTCTAGCAGAAAAACTGGTAAATAATATATATTTGATAAATATCTGAACAAGTGAAAGCTATTCAAATCAGTGAAAGATTAGGTCTTTGATACAAATTTTAATCTAGATATGAGTCATAATCACACAGGTTTCTAATGATCTTTTTTAAAATTAAATATCTATATATTGAAATGAACCCAAAGGCACAAAGACTGACTGTTCAGCATACTGTTCATAGACTGCATGTTAAATGCCACTGAACAAAGGCAAAGCAAAAGCTCACTGAAGCTCTGGGAAAACTGTGTTTTAAATACCCATTACAATAGAGGCCAATGTGTCCAATCTTGTAAAGGCTTTATCAGCATTCATTGGACCTTGGGGTTTAATATTGTCTTCCCCTCTGGGCTAAAAAGATGGTATCGGGGATCCGTCTTGTGAAGGCTGATGGGAAAATCCAGACTCTCTTCAGTGTTAAATTGGAGCTCACCAGGTTGAAAATAGATCCCAAGTGTCCAATTCCCTGAAAGACAGGCTCAGCCATTTAACTACAGGAAACCTGAGGAGAGGACAATGTCCTCTGAAAGGCCTCAGGGTCTCCGTGGTTACAGAAGCCAAAAGTTGTATTTATATTGCTTTAGTGTTTATTCAGACTGAACTTAAATCCTCACACCATAATATCTTGTACATTTTCCTCACATACTCAAAGTAGAGAGAAGCGGCGATTATATCCGGCCAAATATTGTTGTAGTTAAATAAGATAAGGAGAATGGAAGTACGCCCCTTTGTATTGTAAATTCAGACTTGGAAGGAAGAAGACAAGTGAGGGTTTAGAGAGAAAACCTGGCACTGTGAAAGGCATCCTGAAGGGGAATCAGGACGCCAGGATTTTGTTTCAGTTCTGCCTCTGATTTGCTGTAAATTTTCAGGCAAGTCACTTTGCCCCTGCAGCCTCAGTCACTTACCTGAGGTTTAAATTTTGAAAAGTCATTAAAACTCTGTGAGTCTCAATTTCTTTGGGTATAGAATTAGGCTGACCACACCTACTTTGGGGGATTCCAGGAGGCATAAATGAGATAATGTAGATGAAGTAGGTTCCCCAATGCCCTAGGACAGAGGTTTCCAAATCCATTTGTTGTCTCAGTAATATTTTCACAAAAGAGAAATACCTAACTGCTTGGTTTTTAAGTAGTCAAGGTACAAACAACTTGAGTCATTTTTTTTGCCCTTAACAACTAAGAAATTATATGAAAAAGTGATAAACATAAATTGAGAGAAAAAATTAGCAATTTTATTGTATTTACAAATAACCAATTACCTACAATGGGATGGGTGTACTTGTGCCTTGCACAGAATACTGCCTCCTTCATTGCTTATCCCACACTGATTTTCATACTATACTTATTTTTTTCATCACAGTAATCATCTAAAACTCAGCTTTGCAAAGATATGAATCATCTGAAGGAATGTAGCAAAGTGTAAGATGGAAAGTGTGAAGTAATTGAACTCATCTTGTGTCTAACAGATATTACTGCTTCACTTGAAATTTTAAAGTATTTTACAGTGCCCATGTTTTTGTTATTGTTGTTGTTGACAGTTGTCATTTCACTGTTCAAAGTTTTGATCATCTTCTTTTTCTATATAAGTCCCTTTAACATTTCATATAATAAGGGCTTGGTGATGATGAACTCCTTTAAATTGACCTTATCTGGGAAGCGCTTCAGCTGCCCTTCCATTCTAAATGATAACTTTGCTGGTTAGAGTAACCTTAAATGTAGGTCCTTGCCTTTCATGACTTTGAATACTTCTTTCCAGTTCCTTCTTGCCTGCAAGGTTTCTTTTGAGAAATCAGCTGATAGCCTTATGGAAACTCCTTTTTAGGTAACTGTTTCCTTTTCTCCTGCTGTTTTTAAGATTCTTCCCTTATCCTTGATCATGTGCCTTGGTGTGTGCTTCCTTGGGTCCAACTACTTTGGGTCTCTCCGAGCTTGCTGGACTTCCTGGAAGTCTATTTCCTTTGCCAGATTTGGGAAGTTCTCCTTCATTATTTTTTCAAGTAACTTTTCAATTTCTTGCTCTTCCTCCTCTCCTTCTGACACCCTTATGACTCAGATGTTGGAATGTTTAAAGTTATCCCAGAGGTTCCTATGCCTCTTATTTTCTTGAATTCTTGTTTCTTCTTTCTGTTGTAGTTAAATGTTTATTTCTTCCTTCTGTTCCAAATCATTGATTTGAGTCACAGTTTCCTTCCCTTTACTGCTGGTTACCTGTGTATTTTTTTGTTTGTTTTACTTTGCATAGCCTTTACTTCTTCCTCTATTTTGCAACCATACTCAACCATTTCTGTGAGCATCCTGATCACCAGTGGTTTGAACTGTGCATCTGATAGGTTGGCTATCCCTTCATTGCTTAGTTCTGTTTTTAGACCTTTGATTTGTTCTTTCATTTGGGTCATATTTTTTGTCTCAGCACACCTACTACATTGTAAGGGGCAGAGCCTTAGTTATTTGCCAGGGTGGGGTCACCCACGTCACTGCATTGTGGCACTCTATGTGGGGAAGGGGTCTGAGAGGGAACAGTGCCAGTTGCTTGGCTCTCTGCTGGCTTCCAGTCACTTCCCCTGCTCCACACAAGCAAATTGGGCCCTTCTGGTGCTGATTCCTGAGTGCATGGGTTTATGTACATTCTAGGACCCTGTGGGTCTCTCCAACAAACTCTCCTGTGAAATTGGATGTTTCTCATGCTACCACAACACCCACAGGTTTTTACAGATAGAGGTTTTGAGATTTTATTTCCCTGCACTAGAACCCTGGGTTGCGTGGTCTGTCTTGCTATCCAGTTGTTGCTCCCAATTTATCTGCATGTAAATGCAGGACTACCTGGTCCACCAGTCGCTGCCTTGCCACAAATCCTCTCCACCCAGCTGCCCATCTCCACCCCTTCTACTGGTCTGAATGTTTCTTCTTTAACTCCTTCATTGCTGGACTTCCATACAGTTTGATTTTCTGGTAGTTCTAGTTATTTTTTGTTTTTAAATTTCTTGTTGTCCTTCTTTTGGTTGTGCAAGGAGGCAAAGTGCATCTACTTATGCCTCCATCTTGGCTGAAAGTCTGAAATATTTTCTTAAATTAAAAATTTTTAAAGTTGTTTATTGATTTTAGAAAGACAGGAAGAGGGGGAAAAAGAGAGAGAGAGAAAGAGAGAAAGAGAAATATTAATGTGAGAGAGAAACATTGGTTGTTCCCCATACATGCCCCTACTGGGATCTAAACCTGCAACCTACGCATGTGTCCTCACCAGAAACTGAACCCTCAGACTTTTGGTGTACAGGATAATGCTCCAACCAACTGAGTCACACTGGCCATGGCAGATCTGAGATATGTGAATTATCTCTTCAACTAAATAATTCTATGATTTGTTAGTTTTTATTGCTTTCTTATACTAGTCTGGATAGAGTTCATGCAAAGACAATAAATTTAAATCATTCATTTACCTCTTTCTTCTGCATTAAAAGGCACCTTTATCATAGAAACAAGAATCTACCAGTAATTTTTGAAACTGAAGGTTGCTGACATGTACTGATTATTGCAAAAAGGGACAAATATTTATAAAAACATACATATGCCCAAGAGAACTTATTTTCCACTACAGTTGTGATCTCTTTCTGCTTGAACTGTGAAGGATTTAAAATTTGGTGAATCACAATTCACCACTGCATATGGCACCACTTTTTAAGAAATGTTGTATTTAAATGTAAAAATACTCAATTTGGGGAATTTTTATTTATGAAAGCATTTCAGTAAGCATGTGACTCACACTTAGATGAGGTGAAGCTTGGGGCAGAAACAAAACATTACTGCATAAAATACTTTCTGTTTGGCATGAACTGGGGATAGAGGACCCTAGATAATCCATCCTCTGAAAGGATAATAAGCACATAAATGCTGACTCTGGGGCTCCATCTTGTGTCAGTGGCAACTTACTTACTGTTAATGGCTGTCTGAGATACTACGTTAAGAAAGATCCTGAGGAAAGTTTAGACTCTCTAAAAAATTAAGTGTGATATTTGTTATAGATTTAAGAAGAGAGACTAGAAGCATAAATGCCACGTTTGCCATATATATTGATGCATTAATATAGAGAACTCTAGAACACTCTCTTTCTCCCACTTTTAAGGAGGAAACAGCCAAATGTCATTTTGCTTACTTTACTGTTTTATACTAGAAATCCATGTTGTTTCTATTTTTGTAAGTTGTTACAGTGTCTTGAACAAGCAAGGAACATTTAAAACAAAAATTTTTATATTAAAAAACAGAAAATAAATAACTATTAAGCAACTCTCAAATTTTAAATAAGGTCTAATAGAATGTTAGATCAACAATTTTCTGCTATAATAGAGATGGCTTAGGTCGGATGAGTGAGCAAATACATCTCTGGGAACAATCATCAAGGTAGAAATATTAGAAAATATTATCACCACAGCCAAGTTAGGTTTGAAAACATCTGAGCATCATTCTCTGCTACTATTCTGAAGGGAAAATTCCCTTAGTTGATACTGAATTGCTGTAAGATGCAGTTGCAATCCCAAAATGCTCATGGTAGATCTTTTAAAAAACATCTTCCAAGATAATTATAGATTTACCAGCATTTGTAAGAAATAACAGAGACCCTTATAGTCTTTAGTCCAGTTTCCTATTTTGATGATAAATTTTTCCTGACTATAGTACAGTATCAAAACCAGAAAATTGGAATTGATATGATCCACCCAACTATTCAGATTTCACCAGTTTTATGTTCACTCACATGTATTTGTTTTTAAAAGAGTTTTATAATGTAGATTTTTGTGATGGCCACCAGTGTCAAGCTATAGCACAGCTCTATTACAATGATCCCTTGCACTAACCCTTTATAGCCACAGCCACCTTCCTCCCTCTGCTCTTCCCAATCCCTGGTAACCACTAATCCCTTTTGCATCTCTATAGTTTGGTCATTTCAAGAGTATCATACAAATGGGGTCATACGTTATATAACCTTTGAAGACTGTTTTTTCAACATGGCATAATTCCAAAGATCCATCCAGTCTATGTGTCTGTTCTCAGTAGCTCATTCTTTTTGTCACTGGGTAGTATTCTAGAATATGAATTCCACAGAATGGTTTAACTATTTATATAGCTTGTCATAAATTTTATAAGGCAGTCAGGAAAGCAGCGAATGGAAGGGCCCAAAGCACTAACTCTTTTTCACATAAAACCTGACAGTGGAACTCAGATGATTACCAATATAAACTTTATCTTTATCCTCTCATATTTTTGTGTGGTTGTGGAAGGTATATGTGCATGGTGAAAATCTGATTAGTGAAAGCAGCACACAGTGATGAGAAATAACGTGTTTAAAAATAAAAGCAGGGACTGCTGACTTCACAGTGGCCTATTTCCAGAGTGGCAAATACATTTCACTTACAGTAAAAACTATGAGCTATTAGTAGTGACTGTTGGGAGGGCTGTGAAGAGAATTCACAGGATGAGTCCAGGTCCAGCAAGAGCAGAGCCTAGTTGGTAAAGAGAAATACTTGTCACATCTGTGCCAACTGTTTGTCACCAGCGGTGTTAAAGATTAAGAAGGCCCACATCACCTAAAATCTCAATGACCAACATGAAATATATACAAACAAAGCTGGAAAATAAATCTGGTGAGGGTGTCCCTGGCATTGTTCAAGCAAGAAGCTCCCAGAAAGCAGTGTCATTGGAAAATTTATCCTTATAGTGGGAAAGGATAGTTCAAGCCAGCAATACTTTCATTACCATCTCCTAATGCTTTTTTATCCCACCTGTACACACATTAGTGAAATAGCTCATTTTGAGGAAGACCAAAAGAGCTAAAAGTTTTTCTTTTCCTTAATATTTGAGTGTTTAGTAAGTGATAAGCAGGGTATTAATGCATTTTATACATATTATCTCATTAATTCTCACACAAACTGAAAATTTTGGTCCTATTATTTTTTTCAGTTTTTTAAAATATTTTATTGATTATGCAATTATAGTTGTTCCATTTCCCCCCTTCATTCCCTTCCACCCTGCACACCCCCTCCCCTGCCATTCACCCCCTTTAGTTTATGACCACGTGTCTTAAGTTCTTTAGATTCTATATTTACCATACTATTCTTGCCCCCCCATCTATTTTCTATCTACTGTCTATGCCACTAATTTTCTGTACCTTCTCCCCCCTTCTCCCACTCCCCTGTTGCTAACCCTCCATGTGATCTTCATTTCTATGGTTCTGCTCCTGATCTAGCTGTCCTCTTAGTTTGCTTTTGTTTTAGGTGTGGTTCTTAATAACTGTGAGTTTGCTATCCTTTCACTGTTCATCTTTTTTATCTTCTTTTTCTTAGGTAAGTCACTTTAACATTTCATATTTCCACTTACAGATGAGGGCTAAGGTTTAGAGAAGTTTGGTAACCCACCAGACTAGGAAAAGGAGGCTTTTGTATCTTTCTCCACTGCCTTTCTTTCCCTGGACCTTTTTTCCTCACTGTAAGTTAATAAACTAGAATTAAGCTTAATAGATAACACTGCATGATTGTTCCCATATTCCTGGAGCCTGCTTACCTCTCAGCATTGGCAAAATCAAGTGCTTGGATCCTCAAGGTTAAGGACAAGATCTGGAAATGGAGACTTGAGGGAGTTTTCTGAAGCCACTTAGCTTCAAAAAATGACATTTCCCAAAACAAGTATAAAAAATTTTTTTAATTTGCCAAGTTTTCTTATCCTTATTTGACCGAATAATATCCTTTTTATTTTGATTTAGATGTGATAGTAGAGGGAACACCAAAAACTTTCTGTACCTAGGGTCTGTTGAGGTCTTACTCTTAATTTCTGTCCCTAAGGAATTAAAAAATTCAATGGGGAGGCAAATACACAAAGGGAACATAAAAGAGAATACGCAGCATTCTATCATCACATGGCAAACTGTGTGTCTTTGTCTACAGACACAGTAGAAATTTTATGAGACATTGGACAACAGTGTTATGGAAGAGATGAGACTTAAGTGAGGCCAGGAGATGTGGAATTTTTATACAGCCATGGAGAGTTTAAATAGCCAGCTATTCCCATGACTTTTGAAGATGATTCCTTTTAAAAAGTCTTTACTTACAGATTATGTTTTAGGAATTTGTTATCAAACACCCTCACTTGCTTAGGGTCACTAGGCACAAAGAAAAGTGGCACCAGGAGAATGTTTTTCCCGGGCATCTGAGTGTTCGCTACAGGAGTCCTTTGGACCGTAGAGGGTGAGAAGGCCTGAAGTCCCATCACAAGCTCAAGAGCTTCTGGGAAAACCCATCTTCAGGGAATTCATGGCCTAGAAAGACCAATAATCTGAATTTGCTTTAAGGATTCTTGACCTTCTAGTGCAGTGTTTAGAGAATTTGTTTTGTTTTAAGAAAAACTGGGGTTAATGACAGAAAATTACACCCAAAAGACTTAAGAAAGCAAGGCCTAAAATAGACAGGTCTTAACCTCTTCAGCTAACATTAAATGAATTCATTCTATTTCCTTCCAGTCATGAGAAATCCTTGAACCCTTCCCTTCTCTTTACCCTCACTCTTATCTGCCCCCACAAAAAAGTTACCATAAGTACCTAATACTTTAAGTATTAAGAATCTAAGTAAAGAAAGTTAATGATGACATTTGAAGCTAAACAGAACATAAGACATGATTTCAGATAGATTAAAGCAGGCCTATGTTTTATTGTGGGGAAAAAAAAGGTGAGGATTCTGCTTCTGTTTATTGTGTTAAGCAGGAAAATTTTTCTTATCATATTTCTACCAAATTTTACTCTTTTAAGTGCCAGAACCCAGGAGGCAGTATATACCTCTTATTTTAAAAATGTAAAGGATATTTAATAATGATAGTGCTTTGGTTACTTCTAAGAAAATGTTCAACTGAGAATCTGTTGCTAATAGTTTGAAATGCATACAGCACAAATTAAGTATGAAATCAAAAGGCAGGTAAGAAAAATTACACTTAAAGCTTTCTAAATCACAACCTAGAGTGAAATAAAAATAGAGGAAGACCAACTAGAAACAATGAAAAATGAATTGCCTTTGATTAATTCTTATTTCTTTTAGCAAATTACCATATATTATTAGACTGAATATATCTGTGCCTTGGATCACTAGGCCTCAAATACTAACAAATCCTGCATAAACCTGTCCTTCATAGAACACTCAAACACCATTGCTCCACTTATTTGTCAGTGGTTGGATGAAGTGGGAGAGGGTCTATCATTTTCATATTTTGCTGGTGAAGTCACTAAAGGAAGGCAAGTACCTTCTAAAACAGGGATCCCCAACCCCCCAGGCCACAGACTGGTACTGGTCCTGGCCTGTTAGGAACTGAGCCACACTGTAATGAGCTTGAAACTGCCCCCCCCCACCCCCCACCCAGGGCTCCAGATCCATTGTCTTCCCCAAAACCAGTCCCTTGTGCCACAAAGGTTGGGGACCACTGCACTGTGAATGAGGGGCAACTCAGAGCACAAGTGACAGAACTTGCATATTATTTTATTACTGCACTCTAATGCTTCAAGGGGACAAATTTATATATAGTGATTCCATTTTTATTCAGTTTGTGATAATAAAAGATGATCTCCCAAGCAGTAATTTTCCTTCCTTCGCAGAAATCATAGTGGGGCAGACAGGAGCCGGCCATGTAAACAAAAGTAATACCATGAAACGAAGAAATATTCAGAAGCAAGACACCACTAATCGCTGCTTGGTGAGAAATAGGAGGCCTTAACCAATAATGTAAAACAAAATGCAGCTGAGACAGTAGAAGGGTTTCCTCTTTAGGCCACTTAATGAAAGGGTATTTGAGTTCAGAGAATTATGCTTCTATGTACTTAATCGCAAACTGAGGAAGTCATATTTTTACAAATTAGGATAATCAATTTCTGCAAAGGTGAAACCCAGCCTCTAAGCAAAGTCAGTCCCAGTGGCTGACATATTTTAGGGTACATAGGGATAAACCAAGGAACTCATTCAATGCAGTTATTGGGGTTCATTCCCTGTGATTCAGTAGAATGGAGTTAATCTGAATTTGTAATAAGCGCTTTAGGTGATTCTAGTGCAAGTAGTGTAGTTCCTGGACCACACTTTGAGAATATACTCCTAACTTGCCTACTACTTTCTGGAGCTGATGGCTCATCTCTTGCACAAACCGATCATCAGGTCTCATCAAAACCACTTAGATTTTTTTGGCATGCCATTATAACTAGGTATTTTCATTGAGAAACCATATATAATTTGGAATACTTACAGTCATAATTGTCTCACCTTCTCCAAAGAACTTCTAGGCAACATGTAAAAAGCTGAGTGTAATTTATGTATTTACTAATCAATTGATATCAAACACTTCAGAGACTTGATGTATCAAAAAATTAATAACTATGTGTAATATAAGGTTATTCCCTAATATATCTTTTCATAAATCTGAGTGTAAGTTGGATTTGCTTTAAAGTAACACGTACCTATAAATTAATAATCTTTTTCTAGCCTGGTACACCGGGTTGTCACTCTTAAAGTAAACAAAGATCTGGGGATTTAAGAATGAAATCTGCGGTCTTATTTTGACATAATCTTAGGCTACTGAAGGCAAATTATCTTAGCTTATTTTATGCACCAATAACTCTAATTGCAGTCTCTGTCTTTGACTGGAAAGAGTTAAGGGCTCTCCCACCAACATAACTGAAAAAACCTTGACAAAAATCATGTTCAGTCCATGAAGTGTGTTTTCTCCTCGTTTAATAAAAAACTTAGAGGTC
Source organism: Artibeus jamaicensis (assembly GCF_021234435.1). Lineage (NCBI taxonomy): Eukaryota > Metazoa > Chordata > Mammalia > Chiroptera > Phyllostomidae > Artibeus > Artibeus jamaicensis. Next base: position 15,250,911 of record NW_026522025.1, on the reverse strand, counting down.
AATGCCTTTCTCCAGGTCTCCTCCCCCAAAAATGACTTTCCATTCATACTTATAGGTCTGGGACCTAACCTGTTTTCATACAAAGTATTCCTAGAAGGGATCTTGAACAGTAAAGTGCTTCTATCTTCACTTGCCAGTTCATCTGGCCACTTCTGAGGAAAAAAATACCTCAGAGCACAGCCATTCATTCTTAAAGTCACTATTACACAATAACAAATGTTTTACATTGTCTATCCCATTGCTATTCTAGTACACTTACTCTCATTTAGAATTTATTAGCCCTTTTAAAAATCAAGATGACCTTTTCCTAGATTTCTAGGTAACTCATCACCTCCTTTGCCAGCTCTACAAGCACAGCCAAGTGGAAGGAGCAGTGAATGGATTTGAGGAGACAGGGATTCCTCAGATCCCGTCTCCTGTGATCGCCACTAACTAACTAGGCAGTCCCCTCTCCTTTCTTCGAGATGAGAGAGTCAGATTCCATCATCTTTCTCTCTGAACCATGGTCCAATGTTTATCATTTTCTTTTTGTATAATTCTTCTGATGCCAAGGTAGTTGGTTGATCTAGCTTTGTTTTCCAATAAGACACCAATTAGTGGGAATGCTGCAACTCTTCAAGTAACATTGGTCGCCACGTTCCACATTGTCTGTGACAAAGGCCCCAGACACAGAATGCGAAGTTGAATCATATGAGTGCATGTGGACCCTATAGGTGGTGTGTAGGCAACTGATGCTTTGTAAGGCAGATTAGGTCACAGTACAAAAGGATTAATTGAATCATAAGCTATGTATTTATCTCTAATTAAGGTCATGTGTCTTTATTTGCTGAAGTAAAATTAGGTAAAAAGTTTCTGGGCTTTTTTAATGGTAAAGTGTTAGTGTTAGGACCACACTTGTATCTGATGCCATGTATTGGGAAGACAACCATCCTTTAGTTCTCAGCAGGTACACAAAATAAAGGTCCACTCAGAGTTTCCTAATGAATATGGGTATAACTTTGCATGGGCTGAGCTGAGGATGTGCCAGGCAAAACATTCTAAATTTAAAAGGATATATGGACCTAAGCAGAGTTTTATTTTTAGAATAATTTTAGAGTACTTCTCATAGTTTTAATTTATTCCTTGAGTCAAGATCAGCAGGACCTACTAGGAAACACCTTGTTGACTGCTATATAAAATTAAAGTTAGTAAAAACTGTATTCTATAATGATAATGACAGTAAGGATATTGTGAGAATAAATATTTTTTTAGGACTGCAACAGGAAGTGTAAGACTGGGGATGTCAACAGGGCCCAATTAATGAAGCTTTCAGCCCTGGCTGGTGTGGGTCAGTGGTTTGAGTGCTGGCTTGTGAACCAAAGGGTTGCTGCTTTGGTTCCCAGTCAGGGCACATGCCTGTTGCAGGTCAGGTCCCCAGTAGGGGGTGTTCAAGAGGCAACCACTCATGGATGTTTCTCTGTCTCTAAGAGTAAATAAATAAAATCTTTAAAAAAATGAAGCCTTTCATGTGTGCCCTTGATTTTATAGGTACCCTGGCACATGCACAGAATTTGGGAACCATGGTCTAGATCAGTGTCCAATCTTTTTCATCACAGGGCACACATTAAGTAACTACTCAAATTCTGCAGCACAAAAACACGATGTATTTTTCCAATCTGACCAAAAAAAGATATAATTTTGATTCATTCACACCAGATGGCTATTGTTGTGTTGATTGTCATTTTTTATTTGATAGTCTTAAGGGAAAAGAGGTCAGTGCCCCTGACTGGTTAGGTATTCATGTTTTAAAAATTCTTGCAGCACACCAGTTGAAAATCATTGGTCTAGATGCAGAGCCTTAAAGTTCTTTCTCATATGAGGCCTGCTTTCTTCCATGATCCCATGTTGATTTCTTTTTCCTGATCCTATACAGCTGCTCTAATCTTGTAGAGATCTTTTTCTGTTTTGTGAAATGTCTATGTCTATGCCTATTGTTTTAAGAAATCCTAAAAATCTTCTGATATTGAAGATCCCCGTGTTGACTATCTTACACCTATCATCTTACACCTTAATGCACGTCCCCATGAACACTAGGATGAAGGCTGTGCTGGTGAGAAATGGGGGAAGCCGAGCCTTGAGAAAGCATGCCGGGTACTGACACAGTGGGAAGACAAGACAGCCCCTGCTTCTCTTTGCATTATTTAGCTTCTTAAAAGAGAATAAAAACAAACAACAAACTTGACTAATCCTATCTGTAAATATACATACAATTTTAGGAACCCCCAAATAAGCAGAAGTGAAACCACTCTCTTAGGAAGAGAGAAAAGTCCTGTTCTTTTTCTCTTATTAGATTTTCATCCAGATAAGCTGGAAAATCCATGGTTACAGATGTGTCTCTGGATCATCATTGTCATTTGTCTTGCAGAAGCACCCACAAATCTCTATTTTTGCTGTTTTAGATATTTGTTTCACCATGAACAAATTCTTAAATTCTCAGTCAGTTTGTTGAGTAAATGGCATAGTATTTGCAGTATCTGCAGTATCTGAATCTGGGCTTTGTCAGTTGATTTCTTCATTTCAATTCCCATTAAAAATTACAATAAAACAACTCTTTTACCTATCTCATAGGAGGAATGAAGTACATGAGAGTACTTTATAAAATACTCTAAAAATGGTAAAGCACTTTAAACATGTAAATTACATATTTCACAATATAATTAATGTTTGTGAGTTATTTTTTCTTAGGTCTAATCTTGCTGAGCAACTTATAAATACCTCTGGGTACAACCCAATCCTTTTACCCCAGTGGTTTTTGTATCAGTTGTTCATTAGCCCCATTTGACAAACTTTTTAAAGACATACTCTCCCAAGATGTGACCCATCCCAGATATCCTGACTCAGAATCTCCAAGGATGGGCTCAGGAATAGGGGCTCCCAAGTGACTCAGGTTATCGGTCAGATCGGGGGACTATTGTTACATGACGTTGGACATCCTCTACCCCAGTGATACCCAGTACCTGTGCATAGAAGGAACTTATAATATCTCTGATAATGGAGAAAGATTAAAAGACAAATGTATCTGCAAGAAGGAAGGTCTTGAAAAGTCACATTAATTTATAAATAACAATGGGATATTTTGGTTAGAATAGGTCTTAATAGGGGAATGACTTCCAGAAACCAACCTTGAAGCTAAAATTAATCATCTGGTCTTGAATACTGACTTCAAATAGGAAGTACAAGTGCAGAAGAAAAGGAAAAAAATTTCAAAATCTAACCTAGGATTCTAGGATTGAGCCTGCTGCCATTGTGTCCTTCCTACTTCCTTTTCTCTTCTTTTCTCTCTGGATATACAATACTCACTCTCTCTCTCTCTCTCTCTCACACACACACACACACACACGCAGAACTGCATTAGTATCACTTTCCTATAATATATTGCTAAGTAAGTTTGCTCATCAGATTCAAGTTCTTAATCATTTGGGCACCTGCTAATTTCAAAGCCTCATTTTACGTGGAAAAACAAGTCCCTGCACTCTTGCTTAGATGACAGAAATAAGATAAGTATAGCTGTCACTATAATACAAGTGAAGGAAGGTAACACTCACCAGTTAAAAGACCCCTCTGACCTCTCTCCTCTTAAGTATTTCCCTTGTAACCAGACTCACATGCAATCAAAATCAGAAGCCAGAGGGATAAAATTAATTAGTTAATTTACACGTTAGGGTTAAAGTGAATAAAGGTTTGAGAATGGTTAACAAATCAAGATGCAAATAGATGAAAAGAAACTGTTCAAGTCAGTCTATGAATGACAAGCATTCTTCAAGGGGTTCCTTTACATGAAGAGGCCCTGGAATACCATAGCAATTAATCAAGGAGACGTAATACAAGTCTCTGCTACAAGCATATGCTATGAGCCAAAATGGTAAGGGAGTCTTGAAGAAAGACCAAGAAAGGTCTTGGAGGAATTGATATTTGCAGTGGACTTTGAAGAATGGGAAAAACATATAATAAGCAGAGATGGTGAGGAGGACAGTCCAGTGGCAGCTTGAATTTTATCTGGGAGAAAACATGTCCTGCTAGTCTATGGCAGTTCGGTAGCTAAGACACTTGAGTGTTCCCCGACCCACTGGCAGTGCCCTTCTCAGAAAATAAAACGGGGCTTTCTCAGCTCCTGACAGCTGCAGCTGCACGCCAAGCACCGGCATGACCCCGCAGATGCCGCAGCCCTGAGCAGGCAGCAGCTTCGCCTGGGGAGGAGGTGGGCGGGAAACTGAGACAATTGCTCTCCTTGTCTATCTGTAATCACTGAAGAATAATTTCCAAATCCCAAACTCCAGATCCCAAACACATGGCTAATGTGAAGGTATCCTCTTTCAAGTAGTTTGGCATATGGCCACTACCCATTCCTACCAACTCTGAGAAGAGAGATGAGAGAAAAGGAGGAAGAGTTGAGGAAGAAAAGAAAGAGAAAAAAAGAAACTATTTGTCCCTCATAAATAGTTTCAGAAAATTTATACAGATGAATTTTAGGGGGAAAAATAGTAAAGCTAGGAGGGGCTGGTCCAGGAGATCTTGGAATATGTTAAGCGTGTAGTAATAAAACTAGTTATCAGTTCCTTGAACGTGTACCATGAGCACTGGGTTCATATCTCTAAATCCTTACCATGACCCTATACTCTCATCTCCATTTTATAGATAAGGATGCTAAGGCTTTTGAGGATAAACAACTTACAAGCTTTTAAGTGGCTGAGCCAGACTAAACCAGGTTATGGACTCCAGAACCCACACTCCTTACGCTCATGTTAAAGCACTTAAGTTACAGTGGTGGGCTGCTACCTGGTTACATTTGTTTGAGTTCAGGTAACAAAGTCAGGCCTTCTTATTCTTCCTCATCTTCTGAATTGATTCTGAATTGATACATACTGCATTAACTCCTCCTTTTCAATGCTAATGCTAATACAGTACCTCCTTCCTTGTTAACAACTTTAAAACAATATTTATCTTTATGGCTCCAGAAGGACCCAACCCCACATCCCATCTCTATATTGTTACTGTCAATTCTCATTTTTTTTCTTCTTGCTGCAAGACATAAACCAATATCGGCCCACTTTGGGTCTCTGTACCTTCACTCCCAGCTCCAGAGCCCACAGATTGCTGGGAAGAACAGTCCTGGAAACTAAACTGCACATAGCTCCTGGTATAATACTAAAACTGCCATGGTCTGGAGAAGCCTGGGTCTGTTCGGAGCATGAGTAATTGATAACAAAGGCAAGTTCTCTCTAGTTGGCTTTCCAAGACACCCAGGTGGTTTCCATTTAAGCTTTAAACACACAATACATATTTTATTTACTTTGCAGTTTGTCAGAATCTAACTGTAGACAAAAAATAAAACCACTGACATGATTTTTACCACAAAGTACATAAGCACCAGGCAAAAATAATTCAGTTCATCCAGTGTTAGAAATGAGGAGACACTAGAAATCAGTTTGGCCCCATTTTCATTTGCTAGTAATGCAAACTGAGGCCACAACAGTTGGCGTGACTCGCATGAGGACCTCCCTGAGCCATGTGCAGGAGGGCAACACACACGGCTTTGGTAGGGTGCACACTTACTCCTCTGTGCAGTGGCTACTTGGGTTCAGTTTTGAGGTTTTTGATTGCTATTCTTTTTTTTAAAGATTTTCTTTAATTATTTTTAGAGAGAAGACAAGGGAGGGAGAAGGAGAGGAAGGGAAACATCCATGTGAGATGAACACATCAATTTGCTGCTCCTCACATGTGCCCCAACTGGGGACCAGCCCACGACCCAGGCATGTGCCCTGACTGGGAGTCAGACCAGTGACTTTCTGTTCTGTGGGATGACACCCAACCAACAAAGCCACATTGGTCAGGGCTTGACCGCTATTTTTAAGTGGCTCATTTCTGAAACGACAGCAGTAGAGAAAATTTTAAGGTACGTCTGCAGGTAAGAGTAAGGCCAACTTGAATCTAAGAGTGAGGAAGTTGCCCAAATGAAACGAGTGTTTCAAATGTACATAATGGACTTGAACATGCTGCCTCCAAATATGCTGCTTTGGCATATTGATTATTTTGATCTGAAGGCACTTGAGAAGAGCAGATGCAGAAAGAGATCTTTGACCTGTGCCCTTCTACCTAAAACTAGGTAAAAAAAATTCCTGTGAGAAAGATGCCCTCCCTGTACCAGGAAGAGAACATTCTTCTCAGAGACTGGGAGCTGACAACAAAATGAGCCCTTTCGAACAAAGCTACTAAAATAATAACCCTGATTTCCATTAGTTTCTCTCATGTATTTTCTAGTCGCTGTCCCACAGTTTACTGCCCTGACCTGCTTTGTCTTGTCACACCTCCAAAATGTATTTTTCTTTGTTATTCTTATATGTAGAAAGGCATATAAGCTTCTGGGCCTAAAGTCTTCTTTGGGTCTTCATTTTCCTTCTGAAGACTACTGTCTACATATAGACATTAAATAAATTTAGATTTTTCCCTCTATGAATCTGTCTTATATCAGTTTAATTTTTAGGCCACCGACACAACCTATGAGAGGAAAAGGACAGACTAAAGTTTGCACCATAAGCTGTTCTTCCATCATGATCATTCCTGCGAGAAATTGATGCATGACCCAGCTCTCCCACCCTCTTCTCAATACTCCCAAATTCCTGGGAGATCCTTCACTCTTATCCCCATCAACCACATACAGACACAAGCCTTCTAAGCAGAAGGCCAAAACTGCACACCATGTGGAACGATACACCTTCCTAGTGTTCTGTGAGTGGCAACTCTATAAAGTTTTTCCTCATCTCCTTCTCCTTTAAAACACATCTCCTTTAAACACCATGGCTCTCAAAACTCACATTTCTGACAAAGTATAAGGTCAAGACTGTTTTAGAATAAGAGGACTTTTTAAAAATAATCAACTAGTACCATGGCTTTATGAAAGAAAATATTATTTTAATACCTCCTTTAATAATATTTTATTATTTTAATATTTAAATATTAATATATTTTCTTAGCTTTCAATTAACATTTGAATATTAATTGATACACATTATTAACACATTTAATATTAACAATACAGAAGTATTATTTTAATATAGAAGGACATAATCTCCAAATAAATTTCTTAAGCAAGGACAGTTGGAAATCTTAAATCACACACACACTCACATACACACACCACCTTCTTATTTTGATCACTTCACTATGGACTAGTAGCAGTCAACAGACTGACATTTGAAAAACACGAAAAACACAGCTATAAGCAATGGAAGCCATTAATGTTCTAAGAAGAGAAATAACAAGAATAGATCTGTTAAAGGAAGATATGTCTGATGGCAAAGACAATGGACTGAGGGGTGAAAGAATAAGCTGATAACTAACCCCCGTGTGCTGCAGATAAAACAAACCATATTCTCTTGCTCCTTAAAGATGAAAAACAACCCAATTTTTCTTGGGTGTATATTATATATGAGTATGCCTAATTAATAGCTGAGAATGGAAATTCAGTACTACAGATCATATCGGGTGATGAAAAAACATGAAAAGCAACTAGAGATAAGCACAGATAAGTTGAGGAAATGGGAGAGAGGATGGAGAGGACTGGGAAGTATGGGAGTATTACAACAGTGACTGGAGAGCCCTTTGCTAAACCAGTTTCCTCTTCTTCCTGGACACACAACTCAGTTACATTCCCAGAGTCCCTTGCAATTAGGTGTGCTATGTGACACAACAGAACTCAAGTAGAAGCAACAGTGGGTACTTCTGGGTAAGAACGCCCCTTCCCACCCTCTTTCCTCATCTGCCAGCTGAATGCAGAGGACTCTAAAGCCCTAGAGATCCACAGAGATATAAGACAAAAAGAACTGAATCTCTGAATGAATGCATGGGAGGCTTCCCTACCTACCAGTTACTCCTGTTTATTCCCTAAACAGGAGTAACTGTTACATAAATGAGATAATACATTTGCTAGTGCGAAGTCCCTCTCATGTTTGAGTTTGGTTGTTACACCAGCCAGCATTACCCTAAAAATAATGTATCCATTTCTCATGCTTAACTTTCAAAGATAAATAACAGCTTTATTGAGATATAATTTATATAACTTTAAAATTTGATGGTTTTTAGCTCATCAAATGCATAGAGCTGTGCTAGTTTCAGAACATTTTAACCACTCTATAATGAAACTCTGTATACACTAGCACTCTCTTCTCATTGCCCTCCGACACTTCCAGTCCTAGACAACCACTCATCTTTCTGTCTCTATAGATTTGCCTCTTCTGGACATTTTCTGTAGATGGAATATTACAATATATTGTCCTCTGTGATTAGCTGCTTTTCTTTAGCACAATGTTTTCAAGGTTCATCAATGTAGCATCCATTAGTATTTCATTTCTTTTTATTGCCAAAAAACATTCCATTGTATGGCTAGACTATATTGTACTTGTGTATCATTAGTTTGTGACTCATGACCAAGCTCTTCTTATTTTTTCTGTAAGTTTTTAAAAATATTGTACCACCATACTGAAGAGAAGATTCATTTATCTAGAGGATGCACACACACACTCAAAGTCTTACAAATTAAAACCATCAAGATTTTACCAAAAAGTAGTTTATTTGACTTAAAATCATTCATAAGATTTGAAACTCTTGTTTGAGTAATAACAAAGTCCCCAAGAGTGAAAAAAAAAAGAGGAACGCACATGGTTTTATACCTTTTAATTCAAGAATTGTAAAGAAAAATAATGTATTGCAGCCAGTCTGGCTCTGCCTCCATGAGAATGTACTTTGGGGAGGAACCCAAGGAACCAAACCTAATATCAACACAAAGTAATTAAGTAAAAATTAGGTATTGCTGGGTCAGGAGAAAAAGCTCATTAAAGAAGTCAAGTCTCAGTGTTTTTCTAAAGATAAATCCCAGCTAGTCTAAAAATCATTAGATCTTAATGACAGGATCGATTTGTTGGTGGTGTTTACAAATGAAATAGTAACATATTTCTGTGGCCTGTAAGTTTAGAATTGTGATTGCTTTTCCATGTTAGAGAAGTTAAATTTCCGAGATTTACAAGAGAGGAGAAAAATGCTGAAAGACAGAAAAATGCTGCTTCTGTGTTCGCTCTCTTTAGGTCATCAGGAGGACATTCACAAAGAAAGGATTGACTCTGTATGTACTGCATTCATGTGATAGGCACTTACCAAGCACCCTTTGTTTCCCAAGCATGACGGTGGGGCTGGAATATAGAGATATAGGCATGGACCATAGTAAGACCTATAGGAGAGTCATGGATAAAGGGGAAACTGGAAGAGAATGACTAATTCTGACTGAGCCCCTTGTATTGATGGAAAATACATTGTGTTGGGTTTTTAGGGATGAGTGTGTTTGCCAGGTGAGGAAAGCAAGGGAATTTTAGGTATTAAGAATGGGAAGCACAGGACTTGGAGTCATGAAAGGGCACAGCAGGTTTAGGAAACAGGGTTACGTAAAGCAAAATTAAAGGGAATGCAGAAGAAGGCTGAACACTAGTTCGGTTCAACCTTTAAAGGGACTTGTGTGGCAAACTTCTAAGTTTATATTTTGTTCTTTAGCCAGCAGAGGATTAGCATTCTTTTTTTTTTAAGCAGTTGCATGGCTAAACTATTTTAAAATTTTTTACTATGACAAATATACACACAAAATAATAATAGGAAGTTACCATATACATATTGGCCACTTAACAATTGTTAAGACTTTTTTACTTTTGCTTTATTTATTTTTTTAAGATTTTATTTATTTATCTTTAGAGGGGAAGGGAAGAAGAAAGGGAGAGAAATATCAATGTATGGTTGCTCCTCATGCATCCCCTTCTGGGAACTGACCTGCAACCCAGGCACGTGCCCTGACTGGGAATCGAACCGTGGTTGTTCGGTTCACAGGCCAGCACTCAATCCACTGAGCTACACCAGCCAGGGCAAGAAAGTAGATCTTAAATATCCTCCTCATGAAAAAAAATTTTTATTTATCTGATGTGATAGAGATGTTTAATTAACACTACTGTGGTAATCATTTCAAAAGACTTAAGTCTATCAAATCACTACACTGTACAATATTTGTATGTAACATAAATATACATCAACTACATTTCAATTATCTGAAAAAAATAGTTAACTAAACACATTACAGGTAATGCAAATGGTGCTGCTTACAAAAACAAAACTTGAAAGAGTTACAGGTCACAAGGCAAAGCCTTTGGTCTTTCATCATGATGGTATTTTCCCATTTCCTTTCTTCAAATAACATTTTTTCTATCTGATAGACTACTATCTCTTCTGTTCTGAATTTTTAAAATATCTGGTGGGGTTCTTGTTAGTAAGGTAGGAAAGTTTTTATAATCATATTCCTTCCTTTCAAATTGACAGCATCAATTATCATTAATAGCTACCTTTCAGTGGCTTAAAAGTGAAAGGTTCATATATGTTTTATTGACACATATTTTAAAAATCCTTCCTCTCCTCACTTACTAATTAGAAAATCTGATTCAAACTGCTTTAGTGCAAATTGGGCATTTGTTGATTGACACAAGTGAAAATTCAGGAATGGAACTGCCTTAAGACGTATCCTGCAGCAGGGACTCAAACCACACAATCAGGGCACCACGATTTAGCAAAGGATTCTCCTTTCTACGTAGGGACTTCCTACTCAAGGCTCTCTATTTAGAAACTGTGGCCTCAGGTTCCCATCTTCCTGGGTTCAAGTTCAAAAGAACAGAGAGAGTACCCCATTCCAGTAAAACTCTCACATAATTTGCAGAATTCTTAGATATTTCAACCATCTTTGATCCAATCACTGTGGGAATTTTATTTGTATAAGCTTCATCATTTCATTGTGATTGGCCAGGTCTGTGCCACATACTCTGTGCCATACAGACGAATGGCTAGTTCCTAAAGGACATTTTGGATACTTATACTAGAAAAAAAGTAAATGCATTCTAGGATGGCAAAAAAAAATGCTTCTACAGTTATCCTGTTGTCATTTTCCTCCCCATCTTACAGATGAAAAACCAAAATCCACCAAGTGATGTGGTTAAGGCTGAAACTCAGGTCTCCTCTCAGCTTGGAGTTATTTCACTCCATTAGATTATGTTACGTACTAGGATAAATATTCATTAGTCTGAAAATGAATGAAAGAACTCTTCCCCCCAAAAATGTGTACTTTTTCTTGCTAGATAAAATAAAAGATTTTGGAGGCAAGATATAGAAGTTTTTATTTTTCCAATTATCAGTTGTTATTCCAACTATCTCTGAAATCAAAATGATGAAGGAATACAAATCAGCTCCTAATAAAGTTGATGGCCCTAAGGGACAATAAATGCTCATTATGCACTTCAATCTTAAAAAGGTCCCATGATTCAAACAACAAAATAGCTCACTGAGTGTGCTAAGGTGGCCTATTTAGCATTACAATAATCACCTTAATGCTCATCTAAATAGTTTACATAGCTTCTGGTTTAAGTTCCAATATATTCTAGCTGAATGATTAATTTACCCCAATAAAAGGAAGATATTAAAACAGACATACCTTTTATTCAGTATAATGACCTGGCCTGGGTTGAATATAACTCCTGCTATAAATCCTAGAATAATTTACCTGAAATAAAATTTGCTTTGACATAAAAGTGGACTTATTAATAGAAATAGGATCAATATTTAAAATCCAGCCTATTCTATTTTAATACCTCCCACTCTTTGATTTTTGCTAGAAGTGCAACATGGTAGAACCAATGACTTTTTCTTGAAAAGCTAAACTTTAAGTTGTACAAGGGCAAAGACCTATTGTACCCACTACCTGGCATCTACAAAGAGAAAAGCACAGAGAAGATTAAAATAAAGTGTGCTGAATAAATAAGCAAGTAAATGATTTAACTTCCGCTCTTGGATTCCACTGTGACATACTTTGTTTTCTAGAACTCTAAGCCCAAATCTCAAAAAGTTATTCCCACTGTCACCCCCAATTTTAGAAATTACTTCCCTTCTCAGAGCTATATTGTATTTTCTGCCCATGTTCCTTTCACTTAGAATTTATTGCCTCATCATTTTCATGTACCTTATAGTCCTCAATTAAACTAAGTTTCTTGATGTCTGAAACATAAGTTTATCCTTTTTATACTCCCTATGACTTAATATAGTCTTCAAATGCTTAAGAATAAATTTTTACTTGTTTCTGATCACAGGGACAGTTTTCAGAGAGACAGACTAAAGAGAAATACAGTATGATGTTTAAAACAAAAAAAAATAAACAAAAGCTAGGCCACAGAAAATAAGAGTCCATAAACAGAAGGAAGGGATAAATTCTTTTAGGGTTAATTAGACAATTATACTTAGACAATAAGTTGGTTTCAAGCTTTCCAGCACATAAAAAGAAAGACACCCAAATTACATGTCAGAAAATTATGCATTGGCACACACATTGTTTCCTCTAAAATTAAACCCAAGTAGAAGTTTACCAGGGGCTATTGTAGTAGAAAATAAATGGGCATTGGAATCAGTTGGTGCTGGTTTTATAATCCAGGGCATGTAAAAACTCCAGCCCTCAGTGTCTTCATCTGGAAAATGAGGACTTTGATAACTACAAACCCCTCAAGGTCACTGTAAGGAGTATTATTATTAAGCTAGTCAAATCATCATTATCATCATCATCATCTCAATAGTATTGCATGCATACTATAACTGTGCTGAAATCTCTATGTGTAATAGTCATTTCCCTGTCATTCCCTCTTATGAGGGAGGCAACCGATGTAGTGGATGAAATAACTGGCCTAAGGTTCCATGGCTGGCCAACTGTGTGACTGTCAGTGGGCACTGGATCAAAGTTTATTCCCTTTTCCTTGCACCATCACATTTTTACAAAAAGAATAATCAGTGTAGCATGATTTCTTACATGCATCATTTCATCAGGGCTATCGGGCATCCTTGGACCATATTTGGACCAATATAAAGAGTACATGGCAGATGACACAGAAATCTCAAGTATCTCAAGAATTATACAAAATGCTTTCTGTGTGTTTTATTGGCATGTTTGTATGCATTAGTTTAGATCAGTCAGGTTAAACCACAGCTTTCTCAGACTCAGCCTCACTAAATTTTCCCTGGTTACTGAGCACAGTAACATATTGTCTCCAGCTTCATCCCATCACTCTCTGCCTCCAAGATCTTAGTACCAGGAGAGGTGGAAGTCAAAAAAGCGTTTATCACTTAGTGAGCTATAGGAGAGTCAACGGACTGAGACCAAAGAGACATCAGTTCAAGTTCAGGCATGCTACTCCTGAGGGATAAGACCTTGAGAAGGTCATTCTAAACTGACTGTCTCTATTGATAGAGTGAGTGAGTAAGATGGAGAAGCTTAGTAATCATCTGATTGCTTCCTTAGGGACCTCTCTCAGGGACTCGGGGACTGCTACTCCAGCATAAGCAGGAGATTAGGATGTCCTTAACTACTAGCTTAATCCTGAGTGGCTCCAGTTTTATTGGCTTTTATTTACTGGGTGTTGACTTCAATTTCGTTTAAAAGGGGCTTCTGACCCAATGAACTAGATGATTGATAATGGTCCTGGTTCAATAATCTCTGAATGCACATCCATTCTTGGCTGTACTGACTGCACTGTGTGGGATCTCTGCTGTTACAACTTGCCACTAGTAGTAGGTCTACTAATAGAAGAGTTAAGATAGAGACTTTCTCTTTGCTAACTTCTGACAAGAAGTAAAATACTTCAAATGATATTCTTTCTCTAAAATTAGCAATGAGATGGCCAAAGAAGACAGTGCTTGCGAGAGCAGATAAATTGGAAAATTATCTACTTCTTCCAACAAATTAGCTGGATGAAAAAAGAACCCTTTCTCCCCTTTAGCATTGTGCAGAGGAAGTAAACAAAACATTCCATTTGATGTGATTCATAATTTCCCAGATGCTAAGCCAGTGAGCCCACTGGAGAGCTCTAAATCACTAGGACTTTCCCAAAGCATCCTCAGGGCACAGAGTCATCTCTTATGGAAAAGTCAGGGACAAAGTGAACTTCCCACCAGGCTCACAGTCAGGAGATATGGTCATGGTCTCCTCTGCTTGTCATTGTTTGGAATTGGGCAAGTCACTTTCTTCTCTGGTCTTGATTTCTGAAATGAGTTGTAGCCCCTTCTTGCTACTATGAACATAGCGTGTTCCTCCAAATAATCTAGGAGTCAGCCTAATGGGTAGCCCTAAATCCTCAGGATTATGTCACACTTCTCAATATTGAAGTGGAAATACCTCAAGCCCAACCCTGTAGACCAGCAATTTTCAACCGGTGTGCCACAAGAATTTTTAACACATACAATATTTGACTATTTAATCAGGGGCACTGACCTTTTTTCCCTTAGATTGTCAAATAAAAAATGACAATAGCCAACACAACACTAGCTGTCTGGTGCAAACGCCCTATCTTGGAACCGTAAGTATATAGGTCATATAATAAAGTCACACTTTATTAGTCATATCATGTAATAAGGTTATGTCTCATTGTGTAATTTTTGGTACCAGAAATCTTTATATACAAGAATAGACACCTCATTTTTTTTAAGTCACTTTGGAGCAAAATGGGTGGGTAATTACTATTACTGTTTTTGTAAATAAATCAAAATTATATCTATTTTTGTCAGATTGGCAAAAAATGTAATATAGTTTTTGATATGCCACAGAATTTTAGTAATTAGTTTGTGTGCAATGAGGTATACAAGGTTGAAAATCACTGTTGTAGACCTTGATATACCCACTGACCCTCCCTTCAGTGCCTTCAAGGTTCACTGGGTGGGTTATAGTCCTCTTAGGCATATTCTGTTCAGATGATTCATTTACACTGAATTCTTGAGGCTGTGTTTTCCCTTTCATGGTTGAGTTTTATTTTGCTCTGTACTTCATGCTAATATTTCAGGACATGTTTTCTTTTTTCCAATTTCCCCTAAATATCACATATTAAGGAGTGGTGGACAATAAACATTAACAATAACAACAAATAGGGAATAATAAAAGAAGGGAATAATAAAAGAAGGGTTTCATTATGGCAAAGTAAGTTACTTAAAACTGAATTGTAAATATTTCTATTCTTAAAAATTGCAGATCATTATTTTCACAGAGATTTGCCAAATTCCTGTATTGCCCCTCAGCCCTTCACTCTGCTACAAATCCTTGCTGACTCTCATCCTTTCCAAGTCACCTCCTGGGTAATTCCTGAATATTTAAATTGTTTCCAACTTCATTTTATAGAGTAATTCATCTCTCTCTTCCTTTTCATAATGATTTTCCTTTGCCATGCCCTGAGGCTAGTTTTCCACAGCCAAAAAGGCCAAAGTATTTTTTCTAATTGCTTTGTTCTTTAGTTGATCTGTAAAATGGGAAAAACCATACTTTTGTGGGTTATTGTGAGGTTCCAATGAGATGACTGCTTTGTACCCCAAATAGTGCCTGGCACATTGTCATAGTAGGTGCTCAATTTAATGTTAGCTGTTATTCACTACTGGCATTTGCAGTACTAGATGATCTTTTAGGATTGTTTTGAGGATTGGAGACCAAGTGTGTAATGCAGGACCTGCCTCATTGAAGGAATATACAAGCATGTAAATGTGTTAATATTTACAGAGGGTTTACTTAATGCCAAGTTCTGTTCTCTTTATGCACATCTAATATTCATAGCAGCCAAGAGAGATAGGTGCTATTCTTATCCTCATTTGACAGATAAGGAAGCTGAAGCAAACAGAAGTTAAGTAACTTGCCTAAGGTCACACGGCTGCTTAGTGACATAACTCAGATTTAAACTAGGGCAATTAATTGGACTTGAGAGCCTGTGAATTTATCCATCAGTTTGTTCTGCCTTTTCATTTTTTTTAGCAGCATTCATAAATAAATGAAGACAGAAGTTTCATTCAATGCATGTTTTGGCTGTAGAAATTTGTATCAAGGACAAATTCTCTTCAGATACTTTTAGAAGCACCTTTCTGCAGTTCACTGGGTCTTTCAGGAATGTTATCAAGAAGTCTGGGTTTTTTTTTTTATTATTTACTGTAAAATTCATCTAATGTCTAAACAGAACAATGCTGCCCAATGCTAAATTATTAGATTTAACTGAAACAAGTATTGGACTTCAGAGTTCCCTCTATTTGTTTAGATGTATTTGCTACAAGGATGGCATTACTAATGGAAACCACAGAACCAAGTAAATCCAACAGCAAAATCATTCTGGTACTTATTTTATAGTTACACAATTGTTCCTGTCCTGCATTCTAAGTAAGCATTCATGATCAGCTGCCCGGGAAAAAGCTGAAGTTAAGATTATTTTTCTAAATTCAAACCAAACATTTTAGAGATCAACTTCAGGAAGAACTAACCCAGTGAAGGAAAAAAAGAGGATTTGGGCCTCCAAGCTCCCTGCTACAGATCTGCAATGAGAAGGCTTACTGCCCTGCTTGAAATGAAGGCCTTTTGTTGGGGAGTGTGTGTGAGTAGATACTTGGTTGCTTGCCAAGTCAGTACCCATTCCTTCTCTCCCCATTGGTAACATATTTCTTCTGTTCAACATAACCTGGACTTTTTTCCTCCACTCATTCATGTGTTTCAAGGAACACTGACCTTCCCCTCTCTGCCTCCAGCACGTGGATCCTGACTGTTCTGATTAAGTTAAGCCATCCCAGTCTTCTTGTTCTCCTGGTAAATCTTTGAGTTAGAAATAGACTCCTGAACTGAAATGTGAGATGTTTGTTTGGGGCTTCTGGGGAACTTATCTGGGTTCTAAACAGAGACACCCCAGAGACAGCTCCTTTCTGCCTCTGTTTTATTTTATTTGAAGGTAATGCCTGTACCGCTCATAGCCATTTTGCAATGCCGAGGATGGCAGAACAGAGAGAAGAAAGCCTGAGTCTTTGATGAAACTATGAAGTCATGTGCATCTGCTCCTAGAGCCTGTTTTTGGCACCCTCTGCTTTTCTACTGTGTAAGATAATAAATCTTATTGTTTAATGCAATTTGAGTCAGATTTTTATCTTGTTTGAAGCTCTGAGCATTCTGTCATAGCATGCATGCATGCATGCATGCACTTGTGCCAGTATGGGTATTAGGATGATAGGGTAAACCAGACTGCTTTTAGGGAAAGAAGGTAGCTCTAACATACGCCAGGATGAAACAAAAATTTAGGATCTGCCCAAACCTGAAACATGGCAAATCTGTCAGCTTGCTACCCCAAGTATGGTCCATGGACCAGCAGCACTAACTCCACCTATGAGCTTATTAGAAATGCAGAATCTCAAGCCCTACTTCTGACCAACTGCATCAGAACATGCATTTGAACAAGATTGGTAGATGTTTCCTGCACACATTAAAGTCAGAGAAGCATTTATCTATCATAGGATACTTGGGTACTGGGAAAAAAGCAGGAGAATGGGGCCCAGTAACATGGTTCTCCAGGGAACTCTTGAAGAATTTTCAAAACTCAGCTTTCTTTTCCTTTCCCTTGTCCCTAGCTTGGACAGAGGGCCTGGAAGTCATTTATATGTACTAGCCCCTCCCTAGCTCCTTTTTTCTAAAGATTATGCTCATGGATACTTTGAAGCCAAATTATAATGCCTGCATGGTAAGATTCTGGGCTATTCTCTGAAGCCCAGGCAACAAGGGATGACTCTCCTTGCTATGATGGCTGCTGTAGAAGGCTCTTATTAAACCAAGGGAACAACACATCTCAAAAATAACCATTACTTATGAATTCAAGTTGGGGCAAGAAAAGCCAAATTGGAAGAACATGCTAATACATAGCTGCCAGACTAACATACTGGACATAATAAGAGCTCAGGCAGAATCTGGTACATAATTTGTGGGGCTAGATGAAAATTAAGAATGCAGAGCCCCTTGTTCAAAAATTGTTAAGAATTTTAAGAAGGTAACAACAAACAACTAAAACAAATGCAGGGCCCTTCTAAGCCTTATGCAATTGCACAGGTTGCACACCCATGAAGCCAGCCCTGCTGTCAGGATAAAATGAGGAGGAAAGAAATGAATGCAGTTGTCCCTGCTTTCAAGAACTTTTTGAAATGAAGACAAATCATCATTGGAACAGGTCTATGATGGTTCATGGTAAATAAGACTCTATGATAAAACCATTCACACTAAAATAATTTTTCATTTCTTTAAACTTACTACATGCAAAGCACATAACTAGTTTCTTGGATACTACTACTAATAATAAAAACCATTCCCAAATCATCATGGGGCTCACACTCTAGTGGGCATACTAACATTAAAATAGGACTATAATCTGAGGCAGCAAATTATTTAATGGAAAAATCCAAAAAGTATTAAGAATTTGAATCCGAATCACAAATGCATTACATCTAACTGTCTTCTATAAATTAGTAAAGTTTCCTTCCTAACAAAAACCATTTCTGTATGGGCAAACATTTTTTAATTTTATTTTTATATTTATTTTTTATTTAAGCATAGTTGGTATATAATCTTATATTGGTTATATTAGTTTCAGGTGAATGCTGAATATAGTGATTCAGCATTTTTATACTGTACAATATGATCACCCCACTAATTCTAATAATCATCTGTTGCCATGTAAACCTACCACAATATTATTGACTATATTCCCCTTCCCCTTCTTACCCATCTCCTCACCCCCTCCCTTCTGGCAACCATACCTTTGGTCTCTGTTTCCATGAGTCTGTTTTTGTTGTTGTTGTTGTTTGCTTTGTTTTTAGATTTCACGTATCAGTGAAATGATAGGGCATTATCTTTCTCTGCCTGATTTACTTCTCATCATGTTATTCAAATGGCAAGATTTCATTCTATTTTATTGCTCTATTATGCATATGTGAGTGTGTGTGTGACCTGGAAGTCACACACACACACACCTATACATCTTTATATGGATAAAGAAGATTTTACATATATTTTTATAAAGATTTTATATATAAATATACATATTACATAAAAATAAGATTATTTATTATATATAATCTTTTAAAAATATATTTTATTGATTATGCTATTACAGATCTTTTTTATCCATTCATCTCCTGATGGACACCTAGGTTGCTCACATATCTTGGCTATTACCAATAAGGCTGTAAAAAACATAGAAGTACATATATATCTTGGCAAATTTGTGTTCTCATTTTCTTTAGATAGACAGAAGTGGAATTGCTGAGTCACGGTTTATCTATAGTTTTGGGGGAATGGACATACTGTTTTCCATAGGAGCTGTACTAGTTTGCAGTCCCACCAACAGTACACAATGGTTTCCTTTCCTCCACATCCGTTTTAAACGAGGTCAAGAAGTAGGCTGTTCTAGGTTTCTGGTTTTTGGATTTCTGAGTTTCTGGTTGTTGGATGAGGCACATAGTTTTTGTCCACACAGAAATGTTGTTTGGTGTGTGAGTCTACCTATTTTTCCCCTGCATGGGATCTTTCTGCTACTCTTCCTTTTCTTCACAACATCCCCCAGAAGCATCTATCCCAGTCCCATTTCCAGAGATGGGCTGACAAAATGAAGTGACCTGTTTTCCTAATATGTTTGGAGAATGCCTGGCAAGAGCTAAGAGACCCAAACATATGTAAAAGAGAATGGAGAAATCTGTATTTAATATCAGGCTCAAATTAGAAATAGAAAAAAAAGAGGCAGCCTATTTTAGACCTTCCAAAGTCCAGAAATAGTTAGCAATTTTCACATTTTCAAGCACCAAATCCAGTGAACCTTTTGTGAGGAGTCAGATCCAAGGCTGCATTTGGGCAGTTGATTGATTAGCAACATTGGCCATTAGCGTGGAGTGGGAAATTCGAAAGTCTTACGTCACAGCCATTTAAACAAAAATCTAAAGCTATTTCACTGATTCAGATGTAGAGTTTATTTTTGCCATCTGGACAAAAATCCCTAAATTATAATGACTACTTCCGATAACAGCACGTGTTGTGACACGGTTGCTGGACACTCGGCTACGTATATTCTTTACTTGACCCCACCTAACACCCTACCTTTCCCATGTGGGCAATTCATATTCACACGGCACGAAACCTACATGCTACTCCGTGTTGTGTGCCTACAATGCTCTTTATAAACACTGGAAACCTGAATGTTAAACTTGTAAATATCAACAAACTACTATAATTGTCATTGGTCAAGCACTGATTCAGAAAAAACATAATTTAAGCAGGCTCATATCTGCTTAGCTAACTGGAACCCACGTGATCAAAATCGGAAAAACCGATTTTCCTCGGTTTTTCTGAGGAAAACCTTTTCAAGTAGATCAAATAGTAAGCTTGGAAAAAACAGAGAAAGACGGTTTAAGGAATCTCCCGTTACTCCTCATTTTATCCACGAAGAACCCACTCACCCTTTAAAAAACACTTCCTGGGTGACGACTGGGAAGCAGGGAATCGGAAAGCGAACTCGCAGTTCCCAGCATTCCTAGTGGGCGGGGCTTCCCTTTGACCCCTCGCCTGCGTGCTACACTTCCGGGCTTTTGTTGCTAGCGAGAGGAAGATGGAGGCCGTGAGAGTGTTGGTTCCGGTAGCGTGGATAAAGAACTGGGAGAAATCAGGGAGAGGTGAATTTTTGGATTTATGTTGGATCCTCAGTGAAAATAAAAGCCATGACAGTTCGGCTTACAGAGATTTCCATCGAGCTCTCTATGAGTTATCATACCATGTCATAAAAGGAACTCTGAAACACGAACAGGCATCTAATGTTTTTAATGACATCAGTGAATTTCGTGACGATATGCCCTCCATTCTTGCTGATGTATTCTGCATATTAGATATTGAGACAAATTGTTTAGAAGAAAAAAGCAAGAGAGACTATTTTACGCAATTGGTATTGGCATGCTTGTGTTTAGTTTCGGACACGATTCTAAGGGAACGCCTGGATCCAGAAACATTGGAATCATTAGGGCTTATCAAACAATCACAGCAATTCAATCAAAGGTCAGTAAAAATCAAGACAAAACTTTTTTATAAGCAGCAAAAATTCAATTTGTTAAGAGAAGAAAATGAAGGTTATGCCAAGTTGATTGCTGAATTGGGGCAAGATATATCGGGAAATATTACCAGTGATTTAATCTTAGAAAATATAAAATCTTTAATAGGATGCTTTAATCTGGATCCCAATAGAGTTTTGGATGTCATTTTAGAAGTGTTTGAATGCAGGCCTGAACATGATGACTTTTTTATATCTTTATTAGACTCTTACATGAGTATGTGTGAACCGCAAACACTGTGTCATATTCTTGGGTTCAAATTCAACTTTTACCAGGAACCCAATAGAGAGACTCCTTCACCTTTATACAGAGTTGCAGCAGTGCTTCTACAAGTTAATCTTATTGATTTAGATGATCTTTATGTACATCTTCTTCCAGCTGATAACTGCATTATGGATGAACATAAACGAGAAGTTGTGGAAGCTAAGCAAATTGTTAGAAAACTTACAGTCGTTGCATTACCTTCTGAAAAAAATGATAAGCGAGAGAAAGAAACAGAAAAAGAGGAGGAAAAAGTGGAAAAGCCACCTGACAACCAAAAACTTGGTTTATTAGAAGCCTTATTAAAGATTGGCGATTGGCATCATGCACAGAACATTATGAATCAGATGCCTCCATACTATGCTGCTTCACACAAGCTAATTGCTCTTGCTATTTGCAGGCTTATTCACATAACTATTGAGCCTCTCTACAGAAAAGTTGGCATTCCTAAAGGTGCTAAAGGCTCACCTGTTAATGCTTTGCAAAACAAAAGAGCACCAAAACAAGCAGAGAGCTTTGAAGATTTGAGGAGAGATGTTTTCAATATGTTCTGTTACCTTGGTCCTCACCTTTCTCATGATCCCATTTTATTTGCAAAAGTGGTGCGCATAGGCAAATCATTTATGAAGGAGCTTCAGTGTGATGGACACAAACAAGAGGATAAAGAGAAAATGGAAGTTGTCCTTAGCTGTTTGCTTAGCATTACTGACCAGGTACTACTACCATCTCTTTCTCTGATGGATTGCAATGCTTGTATGTCTGAGGAACTATGGGGAATGTTTAAAACATTTCCGTATCAGCATAGATATCGCCTATATGGCCAGTGGAAAAATGAAACTTATAACAGTCACCCACTTTTAGTAAAAGTTAAAGCTCAAACAATAGACAGAGCCAAATATATTATGAAACGTCTAACCAAGGAAAATGTGAAGCCTTCTGGAAGACAAATTGGGAAGTTGAGCCACAGCAATCCAACCATTTTGTTTGATTATATCTTGTCACAAATACAAAAATATGATAACTTAATAACACCTGTAGTAGATTCACTGAAATACCTCACTTCATTGAATTATGATGTCTTGGCCTATTGCATCGTTGAAGCTTTAGCTAATCCAGAAAAGGAGAGAATGAAACATGATGACACAACCATCTCAAACTGGTTTCAGAGTCTGGCTAGTTTCTGTGGTGCAGTTTTTCGGAAATATCCCATTGATCTTGCTGGTCTTCTTCAATATGTGGCCAATCAGCTAAAGGCAGGCAAAAGTTTTGACCTGCTTATATTGAAAGAAGTGGTACAAAAAATGGCAGGAATAGAAATTACAGAGGAAATTACAATGGAGCAACTAGAGGCCATGACTGGTGGAGAGCAACTAAAAGCTGAGGGTGGCTATTTTGGCCAGATCAGAAACACTAAAAAATCCTCCCAGAGATTAAAGGACACATTATTGGACCATGATCTTGCTCTTCCCCTCTGTTTGATTATGGCTCAGCAGAGGAATGGGGTGATCTTTCAGGAAGGTGGAGAGAAACATTTAAAACTTGTGGGAAAGCTGTATGATCAGTGTCATGATACCCTGGTACAGTTTGGTGGATTTTTAGCATCAAATCTGAGCACAGAAGATTATATTAAACAAGTACCTTCAATTGATGTGCTCTGTAATGAATTTCATATACCCCATGATGCAGCATTCTTCCTGTCTAGGCCAATGTATGCACACCATATTTCATCCAAGTATGACAAACTTAAAAAATTAGAAAAAGGAAGTAAACAGCAACATAAAGTTCACAAGTACATTACAGCATGTAAAATGGTGATGGCCCCTGTCCATGAAGCAGTGGTCTCCTTACATGATTCGAAAGTCTGGGATGACATCAGCCCTCAATTCTATGCCACTTTCTGGTCATTGACAATGTATGACCTTGCAGTTCCACACATCAGCTATGAACGGGAAGTCAGTAAACTCAAAGTCCAGATGAAAGCAATTGATGACAATCAGGAAATGCCTCCAAATAAAAAAAAGAAAGAGAAGGAGCGCTGTACCGCCCTTCAGGACAAGCTTCTTGAAGAAGAAAAGAAACAGATGGAGCATGTACAGCGAGTTCTACAGAGACTGAAATTGGAAAAGGACAACTGGCTTTTAGCAAAATCTACCAAAAATGAGACCATCACAAAATTTCTACAGTTGTGTATATTTCCTCGATGCATATTTTCAGCAATTGATGCTATTTACTGTGCTCATTTTGTTGAATTGATACATCAACAAAAAACACCAAATTTTTCCACACTTCTTTGCTATGACCGAGTGTTCTCTGACATAATTTTCACAGTTGCAAGCTGTACTGAAAATGAAGCCAGTCGATATGGGAGATTTCTCTGCTGCATGTTAGAGACTGTAACCAGGTGGCACAGTAATAAAGCCACATATGAAAAGGAATGTGGAAATTATCCAGGATTCCTTACTATACTACGGGCAACTGGATTCAATGGTGGAAATAAAGCTGATCAATTAGATTATGAAAATTTTCGACATGTTGTACATAAATGGCATTACAAAATAACCAAGGCATCGGTACATTGCCTTGAAACAGGAGAGTACATTCACATCAGGAATATCTTGATTGTGCTAACAAAAATACTTCCTTGGTTCCCAAAAGTTTTGAATCTGAGTCAGGCTTTGGAAAGCAGAGTGCTTAAAATCTGCCAAGAAGAAAAAGAGAAGAGGCCTGATCTATATGCATTAGCTATGGGCTACTCTGGGCAGTTAAAAAGTAGAAAGTCATACATGATACCTGAAAATGAGTTTCATCATAAAGACCCTCCTCCAAGGAATGCAGCTGCCAGTACACAAAATGGGCCTGGTGGTGGGTCTTCTTCATTGTCCATAGGAAGTGCTTCTAAACATTATGACAGCACTGCTGAGGAGAATGATAAATCAAAGGAGCGATCCCAGTGTGGTGTGAAAGCTGTTAATAAAGCATCTTGTGCCATACTGAAAGGGAATCCAAGCAATGGAAACAGTGGCTCTAATAGCAACAAAACCGTTCAAGAAAATGACAAAGAAAAAGAGAAAGGAGAAAAGACTCCAGCTACTACTCCAGAGGCCAAGGTACTTGGTAAAGACGTTAAAGGAAAACCAAAGGAAGAGCGACCAAATAAAGATGAAAAAGCAAAAGAGATGAAGGAAAGAACACCTAAGTCCAACAAAGAGAAAGACAAATTCAAGAAGGAAGAAAAAGCTAAAGATGAGAAATTCAAGACCACTGCCCCCAATATAGAATTAAAATTGACTCAAAAAAGAGAAAGAGAGAAGGAGCCATCCAAAGAAAGAGATCTAGCAAAGGACATGAAGTCAAAGGAAAACGCCAAAGGAGGAGAAAAAACACCAGTTTCTGGGTCCTTGAAATCACCTGTTCCCCGATCAGATATTACTGAGTCTGAAAGGGAACAGAAACGCCGCAAAATTGATACTCACCCTTCTCCATCACATTCCTCAACAGTAAAGGACAGTCTCATTGAACTCAAGGAGTCTTCAGCAAAGCTCTACCTTAATCATATTCCTTCACCACTGACTAAAAGTAAGGACAGAGAAGTGGTCAAGAAAGATTTGGACAAGTCAAGGAAAAGATCTGGAGAAAGAGAAAGAAAAGATGAAAAGGACAGGAAAGAGCGGAAAAGGGATCACTCAAACAATGACTGTGAAGTGCTACTGAACTTAACCAAGAGGCGAAAAGAGGAAAATGGAACAATGGAGGTTTCAAAACACAAAAGTGAAAGTCCATGTGAGTCTCCTTGTCCAAATGAGAAAAATAAGGAAAAAAATAAGTCAAAATCTTCAAGCAAAGAAAAGGGCAGCGATTCATTTAAATCTGAAAAAATGGATAAGATCTCCTCCAATGGCAAAAAGGGTATGTACAGACCCTTAAGCTGAAGGTCTCCCAGAGGAAGATGCCAAAGCTCAATGCATCACTCTCAGAATGATATTTCCCATAAGGAAGAGCTTCTGGTGCTGTCCATTTACTGGGAATCTGCTTAAATCTGAAGATGAATATAAACCACCATCCTCTTGACGAGACATTCCAAAGTAACTGATTTTCAGAACATTCTTTTCACCTCCAGACAATTCGTTGCAGCAAGGTGACTGTGTATACATTTGTTTTACTTGAGATTCGCCATCCAGAAGTAGCATCTAATGAAAATTAGCCACTAACTGTTTCAGTTCATCCTTTTTTCTCAGAAAGGAGAGGAGATTGTTTCCTGGAACCAGTTCATTTATGAGGTAGATAGACTGTATTTATGTGCAAACTCCTGTAAGTTTGACAATATTGAGATGATTGTATTGCTTAGGAGTTTGGTTTCTTGTAAAAATTGTCATTTCAGTTCCTGGGAAAGATCATCTTTACATGTTTTTTTTCCCCCCTTTAATTGTCCTCTTGTGCCTTTAAGAGCCCTCAGGACAGGATATGCCTTTAAGAGCCTATATTCAGAACAGCCTCTCTTACACTGAGAAAGAGACTGCTGTGTGTCCTGTCAGACTCCCCTGTTACAACTGAACACAGGGGAGCAGAGAAACCATAGGCCAGGACAAACACCTTTACATGTTTGAACAACAATAGCAGTTTTATCCTTTATTATGTATGCTCTTAAATATGTCATCAAATTTTCTCTATCTCAGTAATTCTATTGTCACAACTTCAGGATTGATACACCATTTCTTATTCTAGTTATAGCCATACTGATACCATGATACTCTTGATTGGAACATTGACCTTTTTGCCATTTAAAAAATTGTGATAAAATTTACAGAACATAAAACTCACAATTTAAAAGTTTTTTTTAAGCATATTCACTATATTGTATAAACATCACCACTAATTTTACATTTCTGTCACCCCAAGAGACTTCACACCTGTTAGCAATCACTCCCAATTTTCCCCTTCCCCCAGCCCCTGGAAACAATTACTGTACTTCCTATCTCTAAAAAATTTTCCTGTTTTGGACATTTTATAAACATAGAATCATGCAATATGTGGCCTTTTGTGTCTGGCTTCTTTCACATAGAATAATGTTTTCAAGGTTTACCCATGGTAATGATTTAGTATGTATCAGAACTTTATATCTTTTTATAATGGAATAATATTCCACTGTAGGTACGTGTACCATAGTTTGTTTATCCATTCATCAATTATGGACAGGAACAATGATTTTAAGTATTAAAACTGTAAGTTCAACATTAGTGTATCCAAAATTATCATTATGGTGATCTCAAGATTATACATGGTGTGAACAGAATGCTGTATAGAAATATGTAAATTATTTTCAGCAGTTCATGCAATTGTGATGATTTTCTAAGGCTCTTCTAGCTATGGCTTTATGAAATATGTGAATGTGAGTATTTTCATCTTATAAAGTTTAATGCATTAAGCATTAGTTTTAAAATGAATGAGAAAAATGTTAGGCAGATAAGTTATATGCCACACATAATGATCATGTTTTGAATTTATTTTAGTATGCAGTATTTGAAAAATGTCAATACATAAAGGAAAGAAAAATGAGTATAATTAAGTCAATATATTTTTAAAGCAATTTTTATAATTTAGCAGACACTGCATCTTAATATGTCACTATTAAAATCATGCCCTTGTAAAAATAAATAAAAAACACTTTTTGATCTGCACGCTCATTTGAACAGGGTCCAGCTGGCATCAGAAGTAGGGCATTTTGCACAAATCACCCTGTGACTGGTGGGGGAGGGGGGTTCTGGAGCCTTGGTTTTAAAGGGTACCACTAACACATATCCAATGCCAGGCTTTGCAAGGAAGCTGGGCACACAGTCTGCTTTCCTCCATCTCCATTGGCAGCCTGGAAAGCAAGCCTGTCTATCCTTTTGTGAATCTGAACCTGCATCAGATTGAGCCAACTCAATCAGTGAGGAAATACAAATGCCCACTTCATTTTTATTCAGCTGCTCAGAGGCTTGCAGTGCAGTTTCCTAAGACAGCATGCCAGAGAAGCTCCAGGAAGTAGGGCTTTCTTAAAGAAGGCACATTCTGCCATTAGCCATGTAGCATTTCAGAGGGACAGCAAAGACCCTTTAAAGGAGGGAAAAAACGGCTTCAGCTAGGGCAGGGTTGTTATCTTTTAATAAGAGCACAACTAGTTATAAACATCTAGGAGCAAAACATAAGTGTACAACTAGTTATAAACATCTAGGAGAGCATCTTACTAGGGATTATAAATAAACAAGAGCTAAATCTAAAGGGCTATCCATTCCTAATAAGAATATATTATGCCCCATTGACTATAGAGTCTGACTTGGGAGGTTTGGGGTTTTTTTTTTCCCATTCTCGGGGTTAGTTTGGTGATATAGTCAATATTTTCCTGTTTTGTAGTATGTGAGAGATACCATGGTATAATGCTCACGATTACACATTCTGCAGCCAGAATGTCTGGGTTTGAATCCTAGTTTAACCATTCTATAACTTTCTTATCCTGGGCAAGTAACTTAACCTCTCTGAATCTTGGTTTTCACATTAGCAAAATGGGGATAATAGCAGCTACCTCACGATGTTGTTGTAAAGGGTCAGTGAATAAATACTGACAGAGCACTCAGAGCAGGGCCTGCCACACAGGAAGCACTTCCTCCTCCTCCAGTCTGTAAGCAAAAGAGCCAGGGCTTGGATTTGGCTAGTTTAAAACCTTTGATTTCATTGACCTTATTCTTCCTTAATTGTATGAAAATAAAGCAACTCTCTGACAGTATAAGGCCACAGAGCTGCTAAAATGGTGCCATCGGGGTTTAAGAATCTTGATACACATGTAGGATGGTGTAGTCAAGGATACCTTTGTGAGAGTCATACCTTAATTCAACAAATGTTTACCAAGTGCTCATTATGTACCTGGCATTGTGCTTGTGCTTCAGAATATGTGCTTCTTGATGAACAAGAAAGACAAGGGCTTTTTTTTTTTGGTATATATTTAGACTGGACCTTGAAAAACTTGAATGAGTTCTGTGAAGGAAATTGTAAAAAAACAGCCTTGGCAAAAGTTCAAAGATAAGATAAAGATGGTGGACAAAGGAGAACAAAAAGTTTATTTGGGCCCTTTCTGCTTATGGAAGCCTGAAGGACTTGATACCACAAACATCAGAGAAGGAATAATTGAAGTCTTGGATAAGAGCAAGAATTGAGCAAATATATATATATATATATATTTGCTGGGAGAGAAATTGGGTAGATCCTGAAAGTATAGATAGCTTATAGTTTATTTCAGGATTCCAGGATTGAAGTAAGGTCTAGATTTACAGTGGTGGGTGACAGAAGGAGGAAGAAAATACAGAGAGGCGTTTTGAAGAGAGAGCTAATAGTATTTGGTGATTGAACCTATGAGGTAAAAAAAGAGAAGGTGATGCCATGTTTTCCTAATCAGTTGAAGATGATTAAAGCATTAATGTGGTTCAAGGTGTAGAATGTTTAAGATGACTCAGTTTAAAGATAATCAATTTTATAGGTTGATTTTATCAATAAAGTGTGTCTTAACAAAACAGCACACTGAAAATTAGTAGCAAAGCTGGAATGAAATTTCCAATCTGATGCCCCTTTCTACTGCTACACCAAGGGAAAAATCATGGTAGTGACTATATTAAAAATATGGGCAGACTCAAATTTGAATTCTATGCACAAGCTATGGAGCCTTGTTCTGTCTGAGCCTTGGAGCAAGTACCTAATCTTGGAAGAAGTGCCTAATAAAACTATGAAGAACAAGACAAGAGTTACTTAACTCAGTAGAGTTCAATGGTTGTTGGTTTCCCTCTCTTCTACACTTGACTGCACCCTTGCTTAGACTCTCAGGAACACAATTTCTTCTGAAATTGTATAAGATTGTGGATCAAGGGAACATTTACTCAACAACTACCAGAAGAGAATTCTTGAAGCTCTGCTGGATTCCTAAGAGGATGTGCTTACTGATAATGGAACAAAGTGTGCTTGGTGGGTACAAAAACACGCTAATGGTAGCTATACAGTGTGATTCAGATGCAGAGTCCCACACAGCTGCAGCATAAACCAAGCAGCCGTAAGCAAATGATGCCTGTCTGTACAAATTCAGATGCACACTCAGTGCTTCTAAACTTAGATGCCAACTTGGAGTGCCAGAATGTCACCCTGCAAGGAAAGGAAGGGGAAGAGCTGGAAGGGAATTCCAAGTCATCATGCCAAACCCTGTCATTTTACAGATGAGAAAACTGAGGCCAGAAGAGAGGAGGGAGCATGGGAAGGAGGGTGTATGCCAAAGTGAAGCGGAATAGGACTGTGCTGTAAATTAGAGCACAGATGTTAGAATCAGGTAGACCTTACTCAAATTACTTACCCCTTTTGGCTTCACTGTTGACAACCTAATTTTTTCAATAGAAAAAATAATATCATCTGTATGAGGAAGCTGTGAGCATCAGATGAAATGGTTCATGAAAAGTACTGGGCACAGCTGGCTCCAAGGGTCATTTTGAATTCTTCTTTACACTAACCCCTCCCACTTGCACACAAAGGTATCATATATGCTCTGATGCATGACTTTTGTGAGGCAAGGAGACAGCCATTTTCCCCTCAGCTTTCTGCCCAGTTCCCTAAGACCATTAGTCCCAAGTTAACCATGACCCAAACATGAAGCTATTGCCAATGCCCTCTGCATTATAAATACGGGTGGCAGGGATTTGGTGAGACAGGAATTGCAAGAGTTAAGAGAAAAACAAAGCTTGGCTAATGTTTTGGTCTATGAGGTCCCAGTGGCAGGCGGCCAACATGCTTTGTTGTGGCCAAGGGGAACTTGAAAATGAAGGAATGGGAAACACCTTAAAGCAGGAGCTTTTTTTGTTTTCTTTCTGGAGGAAAGGTTTTCCTTGTAGTAATTGAAGTCATTTCTGTTTCCACCAAGTGATGGAGTTTTTTCTAATATAAATTACCCACCATTATGTAAATTAAGAACAAAATTGATTAGGCGAGCAATTACTCTGTGCCAGGCACTAAGCTAAGCACTTTAGATGTGTTAGCTCATTTATTCCTCATAACAACTCTATGAGATAGGTATTAGTATAGTAACATTGATTTTAAAGTTGAGAAAAAGATTTTAAAACAGACAAAAAACACAGAGAGAAGTGAATTAACCGAGATCACACAGCTAGAACTGAAGGGGTCAGGATTTGACTCAAGCACCCAGCTCAAAAGGCTGCATACTCCTCTTAGTGATGCTGCTTTACAGCCACATAAACTCAACCTGGGGGCCACTGGAGAGGGGTGGGAAGGACAGAGATCCCCAACAAGAACACAGGAACCTGCAGCACAATGCAAACCAGGTAAGCCAAAGTGAGAAGAAAGGAGGGAAGAGAGAAGAGGGAGCAGTGTAACAGTGGAAAACAGTACACAGTGCAAAAAAGGAGGAAGCAGAGGAACCACGCCTCACACAGCCTGGAAAGAGTGTTGCTAAATGAGTCTGCTAAAGTCAGGAAAGGCTTTTTAAAATGCATAGTTAGCAAAGCAAACGCACTCAAGAGCTCAGTTAAGGCAATAAGTGGGGATAAAGAGGCCCCGTATAAAGTCTTTGTTCTTAACAATGGACAAGGGCCTCACCGTCCAAGCTTCCTCAGACAAGCCCAGGATAGTGTTTGGCAGTCATTAAGCACAGTGACTCAGAAATCACAGATTTTGGAACTCAGTGGTTCCCTCCTGCTCTGCCACTTCCTACCTGTGCATGAGACCTTGGGTCTTTTTCCTCATTAATCAAATGGAATTAAGAATAACCCTCATAGGATTATGGTGAGATAGGTGATGGACCATTTATATAGTCCCTCAGAGTCTGGAATATTGATAAATTATGCCTAGTAATAATAATGACAACAGTTACTACCAACCTTGGGTGACTGTGGCCCACCTTTCTATGAATCAATCACATTCAGAGAGCATACAGTCTTGAACTTTTGCACACTTTGGGGGCCTGTGACTTATGCACCGAGTTCATCAATACTGCTGTTTTTCCTGCTCTGACTAAAGCACTTGTGATGAGAACAAGAAACACAGCATGCAGGTAAAAACTCAGTGCCTGAGGGCTGTGTTTTTATTTGCTGCAGAGTAAATAGCATAAATGTTCTATCTCAGGTTTATAAATAAAGTTGTTGAGGATCTGCAAATTTTTACACATTTTATTATAGTTATTCAGGATTGAGCATCTGGTAAAAATATTTAAGTTGAAAGCAGTGTTAAGCCTTAAGTATAATGAAGCTATTGATATGGAATTGGGAACTACAGCCCTTGCCACCAGACGGAATAACTTCATTTCTTCTGTTAAACGAAAGTCAACGGATTGAATTGCCTCTGAAATGCAATGAAATAAAAATTCTATTAGACCTGAAACTAGGAGATGTGTCCAACAGATTGTTAAGCAAAATGAGAAAATGGATTCCTCATTTTGAAGATATTGAAGATATTGAAAATTTCTCTGAAACCTTCAAGATAGTTTATTAATGTTTGTTTTAATATACAGTATCTATAGAAACCCCTAAAGTAAAATGTAAAAAATTAGAACCAATTTAATTAAAAACAATGATAACAAAGACATCCTGGAGAACAGTTCTGTTATCTCTACAATCATCTACTCATTTTTATCAGCCAGAAACTTTTATGTGAGTTATTATTAGAGATGTTTTATGATATTATAGAAACTGAACAGGAATCTTCTCAAATTTAATTTTTATCTGATGGGAAGAAATAGGCAGGCATGCTATAATAATATCACTTATTGTTAACTATCAAGTATTGTTGTACAAATGATATCACTGGGCTTGCCCTTATGTGGAATACATTAAGTATAATTTCTCAAAGGTGAAAGCTGAGAGGCAATATTACTTCACAGTTTACAATGTAAGTTTGGGATTCGGATCAGGTTCAAGTCTTAAATATTTGGCCAAGTCATAAGTTCTCTGATCCTCAGTTTTCTTATCTATGTATCAATACCTCATAGTATCAACCAAGTATCAATCAATCTTCAATCAATCAAGTCCTCATGTTACCGAACAAGAGGAGGTCCAAGGGAGGGGCAATACAATATTCGGCCCACCTAGGGATGCCCAAAACTGCTGTACAACAGGGGCCCCTCCCAAAAACCAAAATACTAAAATCTACTGGGCCCTTCTGTCCGCCGCCAATTGGAAACACATCTCTTAATGCCAGAGATTTGTGAAAAGGAAACAAAATGTTTATTTAATGCTATTCAGGCCTAATGCCACCACTAAAATATCAAAGTCCTTTAGGTTGTACACCTACACCCACACAGCGCTCCCCTTCTCCCTCTGTCCCAACTCCGAGTACCGTAAATCAGGAAAAGAGCACACGTCTGTGTTGCAGGCCGCTGGCACCGTCAGCTGTGTCACCGTGCAGGATCTCGAGTTAATCCAAAGTACTGTGGTACCCTCTCATGGTCCACTGGCAAGAGTCCTTTGTACCCAGTTCCAGTCAAAGTCTCTGTTGCTTTTCAGGCCCTGCGGCCAAAGGGGGCACCCCAAAGCCGCGTGGGCCTCTTCTCTACCAATCAAGTCCTCATTTCTTTTTTTTTCTTTTTTTTTTCTTTATTCTTCCCATTGTTCCCCCTGGGGTTTTTGAATAGTATCAATCAATCAAGTCCTCACAGTATCAATATCATATATTTGTTGCATATGTTAAGTGAGATTAATGCTTATAGAAAATTTAAGAACAGTTTCTGGCACAAAGCAAGAAGTCAGGAAATGGTAGTTATTTTTATATTAATAAATCTGAACACTTCCTCCTTTTGTTGGGAAGGGGGAGTGATAGTTATAGCTGTTCCTGCTGGTTAAGAGGAATTACGGAGCACTTCAGAGAGAACATTACTCTTAGTCCTTCTAATTATGCAATATCCAGGGATCTAGGGTTGTTCTGGGGTAGCTATCTTTTAGTAAGTTACAGGGCAGCAGTCTTTTAGTAAAGTCTAATGAGAGAGTAGGAAGGAAAGGAAGAACTAAATCAGTTATAAGCAACTCCAGAAGAGCAGACTCAGAGGGTACTTGGCCATCAAGAGCTATTCCTCTCACCAATCAGTTGCATAGATACATGTACCGTACATATACTTATAGTACCATAATTTAAAAATTATATTCTCACAGCCTTTGATAGGGAGAAATGGCAATGTCTGAGGATTAGGTTTATGGTCTAGACTCTAGGTCAGTGATGAATAAGAAAGACTTTCTGGTAAGCAACGGGAAAAAATTGCCCTCAAGTTCATAACTGAGCCAGCATGAATGCTTATAGTGCATAGTAGGTCTAGCAATGGGGTCTTCAAAAGGACTTAAACAGAGAGGGAGATACTCTCATATTCTTTCAGAAAATTTCCTGAACTTTCCTCCTTTCTTGTGGAACAGCCTAGTATGAAGGCAGTTGTCATGTTGAGATTTGGTTAACTTTCATTTAGGAGATAGAGCAGAAGATCAGAAGCCTTCTAAAGAATCTGGGACAGTCAAGGCATGGATGGAAGCTGAGATATGAGCGGCAAGCCCCAGGAACTGCTTAGATACCAGGTCAGAAACTAGGTAAGTTGGCAGCAGCCAGGGAGCACAGGTGCAGAGCACAGCCAGTAGATGTTTGTGGAGCATCACGTAACATGTTCTGGAAAGCTCACAGACGCAAGGATATACATCGGCATGGGGTGTGTGTAGTACTAACAATGACGACAGCAATGATAACAATAGCAACAGCTATGACCGATTGGTATGAAGGTTACAGAAAACATGTTAAAAGCACAGTGCCCTGTAATACTTGCAACAATTTTGACTCACCCCTACCTTATCAGGTTAGGTCTCATATTTTTTAAAAAGCTCTTTGAGAATCTCATTTGGTGCTTCTGTCACGAGACTTTGCCCACTTATAGTCACTTAAGTTATCTGTATTTAATGTCTTTGTCACTTTACTGTAAGTTCCACATGCCCGTGTTCATGATGTTCGCTTACCATGTACACCTAGTACTTACTACAATGTTTGCAGCCTCAGTAAGTACTTGCTGATAATTTGAAGAATTTGCAATGGATTAAAAAGCTAACAAACAAACAAACAAAAACCCCTGCAGCTCAGGTCTGCCCAAAGGCAACAGCCAGTATGTTGTAGAGGCAGGATTTGAATCCAGGTTTGTTTTGGCTTTCAAGCCTGTGCACTTACCTCTATATAAGCACAATAATAATTAGGAAAAAAGCCAGAATTCTTAGTATAAAGAAGACTGGAATGGGAACGAGTCCCACATACAGGGAACCCTACATATTTTCCTCTGGGTTCCAGACACACTTACAGCATAGACAGTTTCAGCACCTGCAGGGAGCTACAGAGTTAGAGGGCTCTAGTTAAAGGAGATAGTAGGGACCTCTGTCTTTGAAATTCAGAGAGGACCTGAGGGTTTAATGGAAACATGAGGAGAAAACTGAACACAGAGAGGTCGACCTTTGTCAACAGCAAGATCTCTTAAGTGCAGCTACCTTTCTGATCCAGACTAGAGGGAAAGTGCTTCAGTGATGAGAACCAACCTAATAAACAGATTCAGTATCAAAATGACTACCGGAGAGCTCAACTACTTCAAAGCCATTTAAAAATGAGTACATAAAAACACACATAATAGACTTGAATCTCTAATGTATTCATTTTTTTTCACCTTGGAAGAAATCTAATACCAGAACCATTTGGGTTAGAAAAAGAGTTTATTCAATAGTTGAATTAAAGCTTCACTTTGAGCCCTCAGCCCTCAGCAGTGATGGGGCCCAGTGGTTTTGGGAAGGGCACCATGATTCTTTCCAACCTCTCTTAGCTTTACTGAAAGTAAATGTAAAATTTAAATATAATCACATACAGATTCAAGACAACTTTCTTTCAAAAGAAAAAAAAACTCAGAATGGTACCTGGAGCTACTCAAGTCCATGTCCATCCAACATCCCAAGTAATTGTTTAGAGACAGACACAGAAACGTGACCTTCTCCTTAAACCCCACCCAGTGGCTTTCCTTCACCTCCAAATAAATCCAGTCACCTCTGTTGCTCATAAACCCCTGCCTAACCGGAATCTTGCTTTCCTTTTCTCCTGTGTCCTTCTGCCACCTCCACTGGTCTGCAGTCACACTGGCTTTCCTTTTGTTC
The DNA here is from genome assembly GCF_021234435.1 of Artibeus jamaicensis. Taxonomy (NCBI): domain Eukaryota; kingdom Metazoa; phylum Chordata; class Mammalia; order Chiroptera; family Phyllostomidae; genus Artibeus; species Artibeus jamaicensis. The sequence continues at coordinate 15,215,467 of NW_026522025.1, read as the reverse complement.
TTCAAGCTTACCAAGTCCCCAGACCCTTTACCTCTGTATTTCTCATTTCTGAAATACTCTGTTCCCAGATCTTTACATGTTACGATGTGAAGAAGTCTCAGCTTAAATGCCTTCCCTGATGAGCTAATGTACCTTTTGCTGCCACTCCCATTCTCTTCCATGACTTTTATTTTGTTTTCTTCCCCCATAGTTTTACCACCCACTGAAATATCAGGTTCATTAATTCGGTTTGTTAGTTTTGTCTCCTCTTAGGGTTAGAATGCAAGCTCTATGAAAGTGAGGACTCCCAGGTGTTTTGCAAACTTGTACTCCATATGCAGAACCAGGGCTAACTCATAGCATTCCACTGTCACTATAAATATCCTCTGCGTCTTAGGCAAAATTTATCAAGACAGCAACAAACTCTCTTCTTCAATGAGCCAACCTGAAGTGGGTTGCCACAAAGACAGAAGATAGCAGAAAAATCAAGAGAAGAAATTCAGATTAAATGATTTGATATGGCAATTAAATTGAGTGAATTGCTGAATTTATGTAAAAAACAACTGTATTTGGTTTTATAATTAGGCCAAGATAGAAATCAGTTGAACACATTTTAAAATGTACTGATTTCACTCATATTCAGAATCTAATGAATAAACCGAACTGACAAACAAAATTGAGACAGAGTACATAGGTAGAGAATAAAATGACAGCTAAGAAGAAGGGGGAAAGTAGGGGGTAGAAGGACTGAGCAAAAAGGAAAAAGGACTCATGCACATGGACAACAGTGTGGTGACCGTGGTGGAGGGGGTGGTTGGTATAAGGGGACTAAATGGTAATGGAAAAAATACAATAAGACTAAATAAAATAAAAGAAACTATATTTACAGTTATCCTACCATGTATTCATTATTGAAACAACATTGTTACCAAGTTTAACAACATTATATATAGCATTCCTCATCCAAGTAAATAAATTAATCATATTGGGAAAGGTGGTTCTCTCCTGGTATCTGGAAATGAAGAAAAACAGTTGTATTCATGAAAGGTAGAAGGTATGGGGAGAGGGGTTAACTGTAGTGGGGATATATCCTGAGAGCCCAGTACTAGAGCACAGAATCTTAAAACTAGTTAGCACCTACAAAATCATCTAACCTAACCCTTTACTTCAAAACAGAGTTTCCAAGATACTAAATGTAATAATAGCCCTAATATTACACTTTATTTATAGAAAGATTTTATAGCTTTCAAAATACTTTCTCATATATTTTGTACTTTGATATTTATAACCCAGTGAGAAAGGCAGGAGAGCTCATATCACTCACCATTGTATACATAGGAAAATAAAGAGATGGTGAGCTGCCCAAGATACACAAGACGTTCATAAAAAATCAATTCCTACTCACCTGGCAAATTCTTGGCCTCATTATTCTTGGCCTTTATTAGCTATGATAATAGCTAATAAAGAATGGTACAAGGAGATGTCAGAATTTTTAAATTAAAATCCAATTATTTTTCTACTACTTTGCTGTCCTCTCCCAATGTTAAATAGCTTGCTCAAAGCCATTCAGCTGTCTCGGACACTAGAACCCAATACATAACTCTCACCCCCTCACCATACTATCTTATGACATGAGAACCAAGAATTTTTACCACACCCCACAACTCAATAATATGAGCCATTCTAGCTCAGTATAAAAATCAGTCTCCGGCTAGCAGTCTAAATGTCTAACAGGAGAATAGTAAAATATATTATTATGGAATGTAATATTATACAGTCAATGAAAACAATCCTTTGGAAGACTTTCATGACAATGATAATGATAGGTAACATTTTTATAAATAATTTAAAAAAATTTTTAAAGATTTTATTTATTTATTGTTAGAGGGGAAGGGAAGGAGAGAGGGAAAGAAATATTAATGTATAGTTATCTCTTGTGCTGGGACCTGGCCTGCAACCCAGGCATGTGCCCTAACTGGGAATCAAACCACAGTCCTTTGGTTCACAGGCCTATGTTCAATCAACTGAGCTACACCAACCAGAGCTGATAGCTAACACTTTAAAAAATATATACATTTTGGATGATTTTATTTTTATGTATTTATTATTAATTATTTAATTGATGAATTTATTTTTGATACAATAGCTAATATTTCTTCACTGAGCATTTATTCTGTACTAAATATTGTTCTTTATGTATATTATATATTACATACATAGTGTATGTCACAATAAAATAATAACTATATATTAACTCATCTAATCCTTATAATAATTATGAATAAAGATTATCTCATACAGAAAAAGAAACTGAGCCACAGAAGGGTTAAATAACTTGCCTAAACTCACACATTTGGGAAGGGTAGAGAGATGAGGATTTAAATTTGGGAAGTTTGTCTCCTGATCCCAGATTTTTAACAAATATACATGCTGTCTGAGATAATGGTTACAAGCTAATATAAAGTGAAAAAGTCACGTGTATCTATATGTACACACATAGATATGTATTCATATGTGCATATTATATGATGAGAAAATTGGGTTCTTTGACACAAATATATATTTTGAGCATAAAGCCATTAAGAGCTGGCATTCATTGAGTGCCAGGTAAGAAAGTGCTAAGTGCACCCACATATTATCTTTTCTCATTTCCCCACAATCTTATGTAGTAGGTATTATTCCACCCACTTTACTGATGATATTGCTCAGCCTTAAAGGGGTTCAGATCACCTGTCCCCATGTTTTACACTCAACAAATTGTGGCAGTGGTTGGTTATTTCATAATAATGAGATTATTGGTGATTTCTATTTCTTCTTTGTATCTTCCTATTTTCCACATTCTCTACAGTGAAATCTGGTTTCTCTTAGGATGAGAGATATGATCTCACCTTCAACAGGAAGCTAAACAACAAAACAAATAAGCAAGCAAAATATAACCAAAGACACTGAAATAAAGAACAGGTGCATAGTGACCAGAGGGGAGACAGGAGGGAATTTCAGGGGAAAAGGGGAAGAATTTACAGGAACTAGTATAAAGGACACATGGACAGCAACTAAGGGGGTGGAAATAGGAGGGAGGTGGGGAGCACTGTGGGGGTGGGTTGGAATGGGAGTAAAAGACAGAAAATTGTACTTAAACTATAATTAAATTAAAAGAATAAAAAACTGACAAAAATAAAAAAAGATGAGAGATAAACAAAGGAGTCAGGCAGAAGGTATATGATACGGGATCAACTGCACGGACCTAGAACCAGAATGTGGCTTTCAGCTGGAGATCCTGCACAGCAGACGGACACTTTCCTGCGGTGGGGGGGGGGCACAATCCTGGCACTACCGGGCAGCCAGGAACTGTGCTAAAGCCTTCAATGTGCCTAGCAGAGTAAAAATTAATTAGGTTTACTATGGACCAAATATGCTTCTAAATGTTTTGCATATATTAACCACTTAATTCTCATAATAACCCTATGCTTGACGGCTTGAATATCCTCCCTACCCCTGCCGAAAGTCTGGGATCCCTTGACAGGGTTTATTCAATCACTGAATATTTATTTAGTGAGCACTTACGCAGGCCGCACACTGAGAATACAAAATAAATAAGACATGGTCTCTACTCTGGCAGAGTCCTTGGTCCTTGGGGGAGGAATGAATAAATTCAGGATAAACAGAAAATAGCTATGATCTTTTGAGGACTTAACACTTAGTCTCAAGACTATAGCATCAACTTCTATCTAAACTTTCAGGCTGCCAGCTTGCCAGGCCACTCTATGGATTTTGGACTTGCCATCTTGCCAGGCCAGCCCCCCACAAGTCATCTCTCTCTCTCTCTCTCTCTCTCTCTCTCTCTCTCGCTCTTGCTCCCTCTCTCTTTCTCTGTTGTATATCTCTGGAGAACTCTGAGTACTACAAGTATACTTTCTGATTTATCCTTCCAGCTGTACATGGTTGCACATGAAAAAGAGACTGATTATCATTACCATTTTCAAGAGGAGGACAGGTTCACTAACTTCTCAGGGTCAACGGGTTGGGGTTTAACCTAGGTCAGTCTGATTCCAAAGCCAGTGCTCCTAAACCTTCTACTTCATACCCTTTGGAGAATGAGAATTGAGAGATAATAAGCACTTCATTTTCAACTTGGGGAATGTGGGAAGGCTTTGTTGGCAAGGGACGCTTTTGTTTGACCTTGAATGATCAGAACAGACTGTTACCATATAGAGAAGGAAATGAATAGCACATGCAAGGGAAAGAGAAGGCGGAAGAGCTCCTGCCTGGCCTGGGTATGGAAGAGTTGCACAGCACACTAAGGCATTCAGACTTTATCTGAAAAGGATTGGGAACAGTCAAAGGCAGACAACAAAAGTGATCTCTTTGATGGCAATGACACGGATAGGCTGGAAGATAGAAGCAGCAAGGTCTGACCAGGAATGGTAGCAGAGGATGAAAGGGAGAGAACAAAGTCATGAAAATCTATTGATGTGAGGCAGAAAGGAATAAATCCAAATACCAACTGGGGCTTGGTTGTCTGGTAGATACAGTTTTTGAATTGGGACACAAGGAAGCTAAGAGATACTTGATGGTTAAAGTCAATAGCTCAGGAGAAGAGTCCTACCTGCTGTAGGGCTTACCGACCATTTCTTTCCATTGCTATCAAAACAAGTACTGTGAGCAATTTTTCATATCATTTTTCAGTGATTCATTAAGGTCATTTGTAACAGCTAGATACACAGGTATACCATCTGTATTCTGGTTTTATTCACTGTGTTTCAAATCTAGGAAACTGCCTGTGGTAGAAATAGCAAAGTAGTATTATCTCATGTGCCAACCCCAGTCAACTGGCAGAGGTGGCTGAGAATGTGAAATTGAGACAGATGCGGAGGCCAGTGAGAAAGACAGCTCTGATTGATTAGTGATGCCTTCCATGGTTGAGAAAGGGGTAGTATAGCACCTGGACCCTGAGAATAGAGAATGATAGAATATGCTAGTAATTAAGGGCAGTGTGTTGAAAAGAAGAGGAACATCTGTAAGGCCTACCTGCAGCAAAGATGCAGCAGTAATATACTTGGAAAGCAAGACAGCTAGCAATAACGTCTAGCCACTGAATGCTCATAATCCCACATGGAACAACCAAGCTGAGAGAGAGCCATCTGAGAAAACAGCTGGCATTTGTGCCATACTTTTGCAGATGCTATAATATTTATTACCTCATCCCGTCTTCACAATGACTCTATGAGGGAGGGAGCCAGCATTATTACTACCTTGCAAATGGGGAATCTGAGGCCAAAGCAGTTCAAGAATTCACTTAAGATTACACAGCCAGCCAGGAGGTACAGCCCCTTTAAATCCTGGTCCTTCCCTCTACACAGCACTGACTCACTGACAGCAGATCCATGAGCCATGGAAACACAGGAATGAGCTATAAATGGCCACACTGTATATTCACTTAGTAGAGCAACAACCCTGGGGAAACATTCATTTGTGCATCTTTGGGCAGTCACCCAACCAGCCTCAGCACCTTTGAACGGGAAAGACACCACAGTTTCCTTTGTTCCAGTAGTGATTCCAATTGTCTTTGTCTATTCACGTTTTTGGAATCACTACTAAAATAAACTTGACTTGTTCTCTCACAGAGAGAACAAAAATCCTTGGGTATGTTATTTCACTCGGCTTTGCTTTCCTCAACTGCAAAACGAGGTTGGGCTAGATTGGTTCATCTTCAATGGTAGCCCACACCATCATGTTTGCATGATAACGGCCAAAGCTTTCACTGAATGTCAGTGAACACCAAGCTGTCCCTCTCAGGGAGAAAGAGCTTTTGTTCATAGTGGGAGCCAGGCTTTCTGATAAAATGTTTCGTAAAAGGTAAGCTGTGAAAGTTTAGAGTGCAATGGCCTAGTGATATCACATGTCCCTTTTCGTGGTATAATTCTAGGAAACCAGTGATTGCCACCAGAAGGAACCTCCTGGGATAAAACGCTTCAGGCTAATGGCTGAAGGATCATACCCTGCTAATAAAGTTAACCTTCTTAGTTATAAAGAAGGTTTTTTAAATACCAAGTCAAATTTAGATGACCTCTTGTTTGCTTGTCAGCCAGATACCCAGTCCAATATGAGCAGGACTTCCCAGTTCCACCATTATGTAAATAAAGAGCACTTGACTAAGAGTCAAGTTTGTCTAATAAATGCTGCCTCTGCCACTTGCTAAGGTGGTCATCGCTTAACATCATTGTGTCCTAATTGCCTCCTGTTTGAAATAAGGATGGTAATAGCTATTCTTTCAGCCACACAGAGACAATGTGAGAATAAAATATGTACATGAGTGTGTAACAACTTACAATAGACTCAAAATTTCTGAGGATGGAGAACACAGCTGCTCTTTTTTGCTGTCATATTCACAGTGCCTAAAACAGCAGCCATGACTAAGGAAAAAGCTCTAGATATACCTTTTGAATGAATGAAGCATTTTGGAAAATTTAAAGTGTATGCAATGTCACACAATATTTTCCACATTATACTGTTTGATAAAGATATGCAACATGAGTCACTCTGGATGCCTCTTTAGAAAATCCTAAAATACTAGTCCTGATGAAAGTTGTATATGAACCAAAAATAAAAATAATGATCTTTGGTATGTAGTCAAAATATTTGTGAGTTGATGTGTATGTAATTCTGATTCTGAAGTCATCCTTACCATGGGGCTATATCTCTTGTATGGAGATGCCCAAGCCTAGAGTTGTAGCTGAACTCTCGGCTCTGACTTGGGACCAGAACCTAAAACAGGAGTGTGGTATTAATTCATTTACTTAAATATGTGGGAAGAACAAGTCCAGGAGGCACTATCATAAGGCAGAACTAGTATCAGAATGCCAGGTTTCTGAATGCCCACCTGTTGCTGGACACATGGATAGCATAGGCTTCATGCTGACTGATTTCTGCAAAGGAAACTGGCTTTCCTTCCATTGAAAGGGAACATTCCCCTGTCCTTAGTTCCAGATACACTGGCCTCATTGCTGTTCTGCCCACATTTGAGCCTTTGCACTTGCTCTTTTCCCTGCCTCTTCAGACTCTTTCTCCAGCTAACCACATGGCTCTTCACTCCCTCCTCTCCCTCAAATCTTTGCTCAAATGTCTTTTCAGCAAAGTCTTCCATCACCACCCTATTTATGACTGCATCCCATCTACTCCACTCCTCCCACTCGGTTCTTCTCCAAAGTCTTTACTCCCATATAATGTACTTTGCATATTATTTTATCATCTCTCTCCCACACCCAACAAGAAGCTCCATATAGGCAGGAATTTTTGTTTTGCTCATTAAAGAACCTCTTATACCTACACCCATGCCTAACACCTAGTATGCATTCAGTAGATCATTTTTGATGAATATATAAACAGTTCTATGCCAGAAGCTGTAGAAGAAAGTTTGTCTCCCAATACAGCAAAAATGCAAAACTAACTTGTGGCATCCATGAAAAGACCAGTAGAGGAAGATTAAACCAGGAAGGCGGTAACACATTTGAATTGTTTCTGTGTCAGGGACAAGTTGTTTTGTGTTGGGAGGAAGAGGAGTTAATCATTCAGATTCAAACCTTACAGGGAGTAGATGTGAGGAATCCAAATTATTCAGTGAATACCAGAGACTCTCAGAGCTAGAAGTTCTAGACACATGGCAGATCAATTCTCTCATTTTATTTGCAAGGAAAGAGAACCCCAGGAAGGTGAAGTAAACTTCTCAAGGCATACAGTCAGACAGTTGCAACACTTAGACTCAAACCTAAGTCTGACTTCTGGACCCATGCTCTTTCTATGAAAAATATCTAAACTACACAAATTCTCCAATTCAGAATTCTTTGGTGTGTAAACAATCTCACCTACCATCAAACTGTCACTGTATGCACAGCTATATCATACAACATCACACTCATTTATTTATTTAAAAATACTCTCCCAAATCCCAAAGTCAAAAGTTTTAGCTCTATATACCCACCATTTTCATATTTGGTCATGAACAAGAGAAAAGAAAAGAAACACCCTAGAAAGGGAAATGTGGGAAGGAAGAATGAAAAAAGTGGAGAAAGGAAAACAGAAGGGAGAAAGAAAATAATGTACAGAATATTGACATTGCCTCTGGATTTTCTGGAAAATTTTTTTTAATAGCTGTGCTATACGTTGTCTCTTTTCATTGTGAAATCTTTTCCTTGGAGCTAACCACCAAAATAATTCAAGCTCAAGTACATCATTTCAAATGGATTCTTTCGTTTATGTAATGTCCATCTCTCACAATTTAGCACTCCATAATACATTATTTTTCCTAATTATTTCAGTTTTAAAGTTCTTGTTTCCCCAGTGAAAGTATGTATGTATATATATATATATATATATATATATATGAGCATATATTTTTTATATCCACCATACTGCCCAGAATAATTCCTTATAATATATAGTTTGAAGTCATCAGAGTCATTTATATGTGGTTGTATTCATGTATTCCATATAAATGTGCTAAGAGTCCACTGTGTGTCAAGAGCTAAGAACACAGAGGTGGCTGTGATAGACCGGATTCCTGCTTGCATGGAGTTTCCCTCTGAATGAGAAGTTCAGCCAGTGCACCATTAAATGACCATGAAGCACAAATTCACCTCTGAGGAGGGAGAAGACTAAGGTGGACTCGGTGGCCCAGAGTGTGTGCTAGGAAGTTTGGGATGACAAGAATGACCGAGAAGGACTCCTGAGGAGGTGGCAATTCTACTGGAACCACAAGAGAATCAGTTACTCTATGAATTGCCAAAGCATGGTCTAGGCAGAGCCAAAGTCCCAAGGCCAGAGATGATTTGTTCTAACACCTCTGGGACAGGTAGCAAGGCTGCCAGTGTTAGCGAGGCATTAAATAAGCTTGAAGTGGTACAGAGAGCCCGCATGTGCAGGCTCTTTTATGCTGTGGATTTGGAAAGAAATGAGAAGGGACAGAAATAAATTCTGTATACCTCATACAAGGAAGTATGTTTAAATGACATACCTGTTTCAAGATGGAGGCTCACCCCTCTGTAAGTCTAAACCCCCTCCCCCACTAGCTATCCAACGGTAAGCAACCCATCCTATGCCCATAGAAATACTTGGTACTTAGCATATAAACCAGTTAGACCCAATACCTCTGCCCCAAACCCAACTTTCTCCTCAAGGGGATCCCCACCTTCACCATGCTCCCCAATTTTCTTTTATCTGTGATCATTTACTCATTCAATTAGTTTTTTCTCAAGTACTTTTTCAGACACGAACCCAAATTCATTATAATGCCTTAACCTCTCTTCTCTCTTCCAACTTCTTTACAGCAACCTCAGTAAGTTCTCTTTACCTTTCTTAATTCCACTTGTGAGATTACATAATGAAAATAATCATGACTTAATGGCAATAGATATGATAAAATTGAATTGAGAAAAGTAAACCACCAGTATGGTAGTAAAATTAAACGTAATTGAAAAATACAGTGTCATGAGTCTCTAAAACGTCTGAAAATATACTAAAAATCCCCTTCAGTTTTTTTCCCCATCTCCTCAGTGTCCTCTAATTAAACCTTCTTTCGGTCAAATAGCAACATTTGAAATTGAAAACACATTTAATACCATTGTGCTCTTCTGGATAATTACTATAGTTACCGTACTGTTCTTTACACATTTCATAGCAAACACTTAGTATTTCAATTAGATAATGGGTTTAATAGTCTTTGGTGGATGAGTGTGAGAATCCAACCATCATATCATTATTCCTCTGGGAAAACTTGTTTCGAGAGAGCAATTCACAAAGTTTCAGGAACATAAAAACTGAGTTGGTGACTTCCTGCAACTTGTTCATTTGAAACACGGATTGGGTATGTGCCAAATTCAACAGAAAGAATTATCCAGGGTCTTCTAGCATGGTTTATCCAAGCTAGTTTTTTTAAAAAGACTGCATGTTCTTTTCAGAGATTTAGAGTTGACGCCTAGAATTGGATGGAAACAGACATATAAGGAGGTTTTTTTCTGACACAGAACCTTGAAAAAGGAGAGAAATCACATAAACGATAGAGCGTATATTAGAATCGTGTAGGCATGCTTAAGATTTTCCAAAATAACTTCACTATTTCTAGGAAGGAAATCAGTAGAAAGTTAGAAGTGTTTCTTTAGAAACTTCTTAACTATAAAGTGAACAGTTCCATCTTCAAACTGCACTGTTCTGTTGTAATCACATCAAAGAATTTTCCAAATAAATAAAACTCCATTTCTACAGACGGAAAAAAGAGGCTTTACTCTTATAAGGTTCATTTAACAACAGGTCAGTCAATCTAAAATTGTTAAAAATTTTTTAAATGATGATTTTGGAGATGTAAGGCCTTAAGAAGGAATTAAAAGGCATGACTCTGTGAGTAATCAATCATATTTAAAAGAGGGAGAGGCAGAATATGCCACCAAAGAAACTAAGTCTCCTGGTTTCCTATTAGGTTAACATGACCACCTGATGCAAAGTAAAAACAAAAGATTCCTATTTAAAATATTATGATAGGTAAAAAATATGAGTAATGTTGTTTATGAACTTGGGTTCAAATTCTATTCCATCATATTTCTGCCTCAAAGTATTATTTTTTATTTTTGCAATTTAGAAAAAGTACAGCAAACATATTGCATACAGAATACACTTATGTACAGGTTATTGTGAATAGTAAATATAACAACTTTTAAATCATTCTGTACATTATAATTAAACCCAGTAAATCTTTAAATATGCTTGCTAATTTAAAAATATGTTATGTAAGATGAAATTATTGGGCACTGAAAAACTGTCCTTTCAGTGTAATACCTAAGAACCTGAACATGAAACTGAAAACACAAGCACTTTCAGTGTAGTTCTGCACTGACGAGGGAGAAGTTCCCAGACAGCCTTATGGACACACAGATGTCCGAAGAAATCCTGACTTCGTTTTACTTACCTTAGAAGGGGTAGCTAAATGCCATTCTCAGATTTTCATAATAACATATGAAAAACAACAGAATCCTTAATCTGTTTCCCTAATCACATGGACTGTGTTGTATGCTTAGATAATATATACATCATTTAGCAAATAATTCCCTTTGTTCACCCTCTTTCCCTTCACATTTATACTAGATACGGTTCCATATCATGTGGCATTCTTTAGTAAGACACAACTCAATACCAGCCATTACTAAAAAATGAAGAATGCAGGAATCAACAAAGCAATTACCTTAAAAGTACATTTTTAATAAAACTATTTGGAGCCACAAACTACTGGTAACCTGCTTGAGGTCCCTAAAGAATTATTTTATTGCTTTTATGACATTAGGGTCATGGAGGAGGTAGCAATATTCTTCACCTATAACAAGAATTGCCAATAGGCATAGAGTAAATGGAATCTATATCCTGTTCCATCAAGACAAGAACACAAAACTAGATTATGAGCCATTCACATGAATATTTGTTTACTCTTGTTTTACACAAAGTAGAGAAGTAGCTTTCGACAGATGCCTTATCCATGCTTTTCCTGAGCAGCAGACTCAAACACTTTATTGGATATACAAATATATATACACAAGTGCAAATATAGGTTTTTCCCTTTCTAGAATGTACATGTGAGGATGACTCTGTGCATGTGTGAGAGACAGAGAGAGAGGGAGAGAGAGAGATTGAGAGAGAAAGATGAGATGAGATGAGATAAGAGGAGATACAGGTGCTCGTTAAGAAGAGACCATTTTAACTCTCCAGATGTCCAGTAAGACATTCTCAGAGCCCACTAGGAATAAGATAGGTGGAAATAATAACTGTTATCCCATATTTTCAGAGTAAGAGCAATTCAGAAGTGAAATTCTAGGATGCAATCAGAAATATGTATGTATATACTGCCCCCAAAACTGGCAACTAAGTTGGAAGGGCATTGATAGGCAAATTGATTTCTGGTTGAGGTTCCTACCTGCCTTTCTATGATACGTGAACCATTAGGAAAATAATTCTTGAAAGCATTTAAATAGGAAGTATGTGTAGATAAAAATTATGAATTTCATTTACATTTTTAAGTCAGTGGTAACACCTGTCCTATCTCTTTTGCGGGAATCTTACAAAAGGTAACTGTATCCATGGTATCACCTATAATTCATAGCAGCTCTAAGATAATGTCCTTCATTAGATAAATTTGGCAAATCCAGAGCAATGGTTTTAATCCAGCTCCAACACAAGTCTTTGTTACAATTCTTATTTCAGTTTAGGCAGCTCAAATAAGCTCATTGCAGGGCTTTGAACTGACATTCTGGGATGGCACACTAGACAATATCAGCAGAAGAATCACTAATGAGCATCAATAAATGTTACTTCCCTCAAAGAAGACACTTTAACTCCACAGTCTGCAAGGCAAGAAATAAAATGAAAGATATTTCATTCCCTTGTTTAAGATTAAATTGAATCAGAATGTGTGCAGATTTATTTTTAGCAAATGCTATATAAAATTAAGCTAGGGAAATATAGTACCTCTATATACAAGACTTTTTTTTTCCTGAAAAGGGCAACCAATGTACTTGAGCTTTTAATTGAAAAGTACATCAGTAATACTCTTTCTGTTTGCCTTGCCTTGTTATCAAAGATTAAATCCATTTTTAATTAATGAAAATAAATTTAATCTTAGAGCATTTGTAATCTCAGTTTTACTTAGGCCTGTATTTAAAGAACTGCTTGAGAGCCCTTTGCAAAAACCAGGCTCCATATCAAAATGATGCCCAATCTCTTTTTTTAAGTCTATTTTCTAAAATCTGTGGGCGAGAACTGTAAAAGTCTTCACTGGATCATGTTAACAATGTTTGACATGATGGTAGAGAGGGCAAAAAGAATTAATTTCTGCCAATATGCACAGGCTTCAGTGCTGTTTTGCAACCATCCTCCTCTTATTTCATTTTGGTAAATTTCTAAGGAATGTTTGAAATCTGTAGGACAGACTTTAGTTTAAGAGGTGGCCTCTCTGCCATTTTCATGGCTGATTTGAGACCCATTATGTACTGAGTTCTGCACTGTAAAATCCAGGCTGGGGACACATTTCTGCCTGTCATCTTAGGAAAGGTCAGGAGTTTTGCACCATCCTACAGTGTGAAAACAGAAAATCAAAGCCAGGGTCAGGCTGCCTGCTTCTTTTTAAATCAGCCTGCTGGGTTTTTTTTTTTTTTAAGGCAATCTCGGCTATCACTATCTTGGGCTTGAAAGGGTAATTTAGTAGAATAAAATACAGTTTAAACAACATCTGCCCTGGAAAAGTTCCTCCTTACACTTAGTATTGAATGAAAAGGGTAATCAGTAAGTAATTATTTGATGCTTGGCTAAGAAACATTGCACAGGGAACAACAACAACAACAAAAAAACCTGATAAGAACCTAAATTGGGAGCCAAGAGGCCTGGATACGTTCCTCATACTGCTCATTCTGTTGCAATGACAGCCCCATAAAACTATACCTTATGGACCAAATTTGCTGCATCTGTCACCCCAACAATCAGATGTAAATTGCAGAGATAAACATACCATAACAAGAATTTTAAAAATTTTAAACACTTCAGGAAAAATTACAGCGTGGATAACTCACTCAATGACCTCTCCTGTCTAATGTCAATTTCAGAAAACAAGTTTCCATTGTAAATGTTTAATCAGTGTAGTCCCAGGAACCCAGAGCAGACAACCTTATCTTCTCTTCCAACTTATTTGCTCTGCAAGCTCTTTAGTAGCTGTGTCTCAGCTCCCTGCAAGCACTTTGTGTTTTTTTCTCTCAAAAGAGCTGGGGGCTCTGTAGATTCTGAGCTAAACAGCAGCCCTGTGGTTTGATTGCATGAGTCTGAGCCCTGGTCCACTGCAAGCAAACTGCAGCATTTCTGCTTGCAAATACTGGCAACGAGGTTTCCAGACCGGCCACAAGCACAGGCTGCACACATTTCTTCAATGCTGTCCTGCCCAAACCTTGCCTGAAGCCTGTTAACCACAGCAGAGACCATCCTACCTTCCATCATGGTGGCAGAATTGCATTCCTTAATTTCCAAGGAGTCTGAGAAAATACAGGAGGATACGATTCCAGGTCCCAGCTAAATCCTCACAACACTGCTGCCGCTGCTGCCGGGAGATCTGCTCCGTCCGTTGCTGCTGAAGCCAAAGGAGACAAGTGTTAACCCCAAGGATAGGCCATGGATGCAGCTGCTGCTGCTTTACCTACAGGCTCCCAGGAAGATGCTGCGAGAGAAAGGGAGAAGAGCAGCCAGCCGGCGAGCTGCACCGCCTGCGCCGCCCCAGCCAATCCCTTCAGCTCTGGACCGCATCACATGGTAGCCAGCCCGCATCTCCTGACACAATACCCCCGGAGAGCGCACCGAACCTATTTCCCGTCCCCATTCCCCGCCGCCCACAGCCCCTGCCGCTGGTCGCCCAACGCACAACCCCTGCCCCACCTGGTGACGCACTTCCCCCGCCCCTCCTCTTGGTCTCCCGAAACCTATTGCAGCTGCTGGTACCCGAGATTAATTATCAGGCGCTGCCACCTTAACAGGGATGAAAGGAGCACCTAAGTGGCTTGATGCGGAGGGTTGTTTTTTTTTTTTTTTTAACTTAATTCGGTTCAGTGTGAAGTTTTAGTTGCACACTTTTAAGCTCCTATTCCCATCTCCTTTTGCCCTGAAGGAATGTCAGTGCCTGTGGCCTCGCACACAGCTGTGAGAGTCCCTTGCTCCCTCCTGTCCTCCCTCCCTTTCATTCAAGAGAAAAAAAAAAAATCAACCAGGCTGACGTCACAGCACAAACAATTATCCCCAAAGGGATGATGCAGAAGAAAATTCACCCCAGCTGCCTTCAGGAACGCCAGGGGATTCACCGCGCATGACATGCCGAGCGCTGGGAACTATCATTAAAACAAAGAAACAAAAGAACCCACCCGCGTCGGGCTCCGGATACAAACTGGCAACGCTTGAGATAATTTCTGGGGCGGGAGGCAAGAAAGTGGGCAGCGGGCAGGGAGGGGAGGCATAGCCTGACAGAAAGCAGCTGTGCACGCTGCTTCCAACCGCAGCGACCTGGGCAGGCGGGCGGCCACAGACGGGACCTCGTGGAGCCTCGCTAGGTTCGGTGTTCGAGTCCCCTGGCCCGAGCGAAGGTGAGCCGCCTGGCAGCCCCAGGGTAAGGTATGTGGCTGCTGCCACCAGCTCTAGTGCTTATAGGAGAGCAACTTTCGTTTAAATGACACGTTTTTCACTTCGGGCCACAGACGTCTGTAAACACCTTCAAACCCGTTCGTTCACCCCAGTGGAAATCTGGATGGAGGCAATTATGCTGGGTTCTGGCTGAAGGGTGGACCCCAGGTTTCTCAGCTTCCAGAGATGGGATCTGGATGTCCTACCGCTGCCTAAGTAGGAAGGATTGTGGTTCCTGGACTGCTTGGGTTGAGAACCTGTCATCTGGCTGGTCCCCAGTGACCCGGGAGCCCTTTCAGAGGGCCCCAAACTTTGGGTCCCTGGATCCTCCATTCCCTTCAAGCAGGCTCTGGCCGCTAAGGAAGAGGGCAGGTGGCATAGGTGAGGGAAAGGAAGAGAAGGAAGGGAGATGGGGAGGAAGGCAAAGGACTCTAGAGCCCTAGGGGACAATAACAAAAGGGCCATTTCTCTCTCTACAGTACCAAGAGGACTAGGAGAAAAGCCATTACATCACAGAGCAACTGTGAGCACCAAATGAGATACCTGAGAAGTAGGATGCATTACATGATCAAGATCGAGCCTCCAGTACTAGCAATCATTTGTGCTATAAATTTATCCCTGAATTTTTCATATTGCTCAGTCCTTGACATAGTCTGGTTCTTTTCACTAGAGCAAATATGAGGTACTGGTGACTAGATCTACTAAAGAAGCTGACCTGAGTGGCATATTAACAGTTAAACAAAAACTCTGCTCCTTAGCAACATAAAAGTTAATAAAAAAAAAACTCATTGTTCTCTCTGAGGACACATATATCGATGGCCTCTAAATTTTAAAATGAAACTCTCCAGGGAGATACAAATTCTTGTGCCTTTTTCTTTATATCTATGAGGCATTTGAATTTTAAAAGAAGAAAAAAATTCAGAGTAGAACTTGTCTTGAGTACAACTTACACTGCTTTGAAAACAGCGAGAGTATTATTGCAAAAAAAAAAACAACCCCAAACAAGTGGGGTGTGTGTTTCACCAAATTGTTGTAAATTGTTGAGAACATGGATCGATAATGGTGCCAAACAGACTGGGATCAAATTCTGTTCCTGCCACTTCACGAACTATGTCATTCTGTACCAGTTATGTAACTCTCTGTACCTCACAGTTTCCTTATCTGCGAAAAGATGCTGATACCATCTTCATAAGGCTATACATTGTATTAATAACAAAACTTTTCTGATGGCTTATTATGTCCTAAGCAGAGTCCTAAACACTTTGCCAGTAAATTACTTAGCCCTGTGTCTGGAGCACAATAAACCCTTCATATTAGCTTTGTAATATTAGTGTTATGACCACAAATGGGCTGCTAGAGGCACTAAAGAAACTTGTAGCCAAGTGAGGTTTATACAACACGCATAGCGAACAACTTGGTGAAAGACCAGGTGAAGTAACCAGGAATGTAACATCTTGGAGAGATCTGAGATGCTGCTCAGTGGAGGAATGCTTAGAGCCAAATGAGATTAGTTAGGGAAGGTCCTCTTACAGAGATGGAAGTTCAGAGTTCAGAGAAAATTGGAATGGACTTGAAGTGGCAGTTCTAAAAGAGGTCAGGAGTTCTAATAAGAAAAAAATGGCTTATGTAAAATCTGGAAGTAACTGCCAGCATGGAGATACTGGGATAGGAGGCGTTGTCAGAGATGTAAGGGTGAGAGAGCCAGAGAAACACTGGCTGCCTGCCTTCCCTCATTCCATGAAGTTTTTTAGCTAGAGCAAACCTCTCAGAGAGATGTAATAGGGCACACATCGGTTTTGTTTTAGACATGCAGCAAGGCAACTAGCTAGAGCAAGAGAGTTCAGAGATTCTTTTGATCACTAGGTGTTTATAAGAAAAAGAAGTGCTCAGATTGTCAGACAAGGACCAAGGAAGGGATGTGCAGTTAAAGGTTGGTAAGGCTCATCCCAAGATTGCTTTAACTCTGAGTGACTTTACTGAGAAGACATTATTATCAATTGTAAGAATATCTGATTAACAAACTTCAGTGTTCAAATAAAACATTGCTTCCAGTATAAGAAAAGATTATATAGCCTACTTTTGCCTTCTTACAGATTTTTGGGAAAAAAACAATGTTTTGCTCAGGAACAAAAACAGCACTTTTAGATTGTGGCCCAAATTTTATCATTTCCCAGTATAGTTTTTGCCTACGAACAAGTGCAAAGGAGAATTTATAGCTGCTAAAATAATGAAGTATTTTTTAAAGATACATTTATTCTCATTTAATATATTTTAATTAATTTTTTCAATTACAGTTTAAATTACTTAAAATATTAGTTTCTATTAGTCTCAGGTGTACATCACAGTGATTAGACAATCATATACATTATAGAGTATTCCACCTGATATTTACAGTATACAACTGACACCATGCATGGTTATTACAATATTATTGACTATATTTCCTATGCTGTAATGAATGAAATATTTTTTGTAAGTCAAATAGAAGTCAAAGGGTCTGTGGAAATTGTTGCACCAAAGTTCCCAAACATTGTCTAGGAGTTTAGTGTGAGTGTGTGCCCAGATCACACCAGACGCCCACACAGTGCCTGCAATGAGTTCCAGACCAGAAGACTTCATTGCTTAAGTCACTAGACATTAAAATTTTGTATCTGAAAAAAATTTTCATGTTGGTAATGCTGTAAAACCAGTTAAACATGGTTTTTAAATCAAATCCTATTATATTCTAATCACAATAGTTGAATTTCTTCACTATGCTTCAATTTTAATGTTTGAAGGGGAAATCAATTAATAATGAGCATTAAATCGCAAAGGAAGGAGGGAAAAATTAACGTAGAGAGAAAGTTTAAATAATATATTTGATATCCCTCTTGCTATTCCATGGAGGCAATTTAAATAAATCTAGAAGGGAAAATATTGTCCAAACCCTCTGAAAATTAACAAAAGATCCCATGTGAAGAGTTAGATTTCCATAGAATAAAATGGGTGAAAGAGCAATATTCATATAAACCCATATTCACTAAATACTCTTGGTAAAAATGAAGAGCTACTGCTGGAACTGTCACGGGCAGAATGAGGATTTCTTTGGGTAGCTTGCAGAATTACGTGAAGCAATACACAGTTGACAGAAAGAACAGAATACTCCAGGAAATTTGGATACCAGGACCAAGTACTCCAACTCTATTTCTTCTAGCATACCAGCTCCTTTCTTCTTACCAGCTTTTCTCCATGTGATCAGGGAGTCAGTCATTGAAATCCTTTAAGCTTACATCTAAACAAACAGCTGGCCTATCCCAAATCTACTTCAAAAATATTTCTGGGAAGGGCTCTGGTTGACCCCGCTTAGATCTCCGTTCACCCTTTGGGCCAATGAATGGGTCCAGGCTGATGAGGTCTCATGGTGGACTTATTTACACCAAAACTTACATCAGACTTAGTCACATGACCACTATTGTGACAAAACATGGGGAGGAAGATAGGCAAGTTTCTACGACAAACAATCCTTAAGAGTACAGACTCCTAATATGATTGGAAGGATAGAAAAGACATTGTCAAAGGAAGAAAAGGTAGTATTACCTGAATAAATGTGGGGATAGAAACTGAGAAGCAAAAACTGGTCACCACATTGACAACTCTCAGTGCACCTAAGATAGCACTTACAAAGGATTCATGGTTGCAGAGGGATTCAGAAAGCCACACTAATCTCATTCAGCATATTTGAGAGCTTTTGTACATATAATACTCTCACTCACTACATCCGAGAGAAACTTGCAGACCCTGTAGTCATCCTCCCCCTCACCATGGAGAAGGAAGTGGAGACAGGGAAGCAGACCCTCTTTGTTGGCCCACTTCCACCAAAAACAAGATATGCGCTGGTACCCTCACCACCTGCTAATCTACCCCTGCCCAGAGAGCCACGTATCCAAACCTGCAGAGTGCGGAAGGAACTTGTATCCGTCAGGAAGTACTGTTTAACCTAGACCTACATGGACAAAGATAAACAATAAAGGCTGCACACATGAGAAAAATCAACAGTTCCAAAGGAAAAAATAAACAACTGTAACTCACTGAAGCAGAGGAGACATCCTCACTGAAAGCAGAGGAAATGTATAAAACTGGAGAGTCATTTTAAAAAGTTATTTTTTACTTTTGGTGTACTTTTGGGGATGCAGCAGTAATAAATAAGAGCAGATTACAATGATAAAAGAGCGCCAGAAAGAGTGCATTGAAGTAGTGGAACCATTCCTATTAAAATTTTTAAATGTTGTAGCTGTAATCAAGCATATAGTCCATATTGCCAAGCGGGAACACCCAGTGGCAACAGACCTGAAGCACAGAACCAAGACAACAATAACTGGCTCAAACACAATGGAATTCTTTTCTCTTTGAAAACTCAGTTGACGCCAATACAAGTTTAACAGTCCGAGAAACTAGATGAAGAGTAAAAGCTCTACAACTCACTGTACAAATTACAAAACCTGACAAAAAATTAAAAAGGGACCATAGCTCAATCTCACTTGTGAATATTGATGCAAAGTTTTAAATAAAATATCAGTGAATACAATCCAGCTTTTCAAAAACACTATATAGCATAATAAATTAGACTTTAGGAGTAAGAAAAATAGTTTAACATTATGAAATCTTTAAGTATAACTCACAATATCAAGCTATTGAAAGGAAAATCACACTATTTCCATAGTTGCTAAAAATATACCTTATAAATTTCAACTTATATCACTCATTAAATAAACAAAAATCTTATTAAAGAAAGACAAAAACTTCCTTAGAATGATAAATTATACAAACCCTTCCCCAAATCTACTATCTTGTTAAGTGGAAACACAATGAAAAAGTCTTCATGAAGATCAAGAATAAAATGTAAATGCCCTTTGAAATGCACCTAGTCTGAACTGACATGTGATATAAATGTAAAATGCATACAGATTTCAAAGAAGTACAAAACAAAGAGAATCCAAAACATGTCATTGATAGTCTTTACAACAATTACATGTTGAAATTTATTTTTGCATATTTATATTTTTGTTTTATTTTTAAAATATATTTGTTTAAATAACCGTGTGTACTTGACCTTTTCACCCAGATGTGGTTCACATGTGTGGCTTTCATTATATTTTCATGGGACAGCATTCTTCTGTGTACTGACAGAAAACCAGCTCAACAAACATTGTGAGCAAGGGGGATGGACGAAGTTTAAGAGGTTATGTACTAAGGGTGTGTATCATCACCATGCTCATATTCACTTATTCTTTTCATCCAATAAAGATGTGTTAAGAATTGTCTATGCTCAGGCATTGTGTCCGGTTTTGGGACACAGAGATAAAAAAGGCACAAACCTTTCAAGAGGCTTATATTACAGAAGAGGAAGCAGATGAGCAAACCAAGAATTACAATACCAGTTTATAAATATTCAGCGCTAAGACAGCATAAAGTAAGGGCACCCGAGTAGAGGGGAGGAAAAGAAGCCTTCCTAGAAGTACTGCTTGAGCTATTATTTCAAAAGCAAGTAAGATACTCATAAGAGACCAGTCCTTAGCCAGCCCTACCCCCATCTTCCTCCCTGCTTCATTTTCTTCTCTAATAGCTTTTAAGTGTTCTTCTGTGTGGACTCCTACTCAGTGGTGGACAAAAATGCTTTAGCATCAACTTGCCTAAACTTAGTTTTGGTGTTCCTTTATTACATATTTCCTCTTTCCTCTATATCCACTGTACAGGAGACCGCCTCCCTCTCTTAAGCCTTACCCTTCTTCCTCAGATCATTAGCTGAAGAGATGGGGTTGACATTTTCTTATTTCTCTACTTCAGCTTCTGTGTCATTCATTCAGACCATTGACAAATGATATCTTCTAAAATTCATCCTGCCTGCCTTCCCCATTTTTTAAAAACATCTCCAGGTCAAATTTTCCTTTATGACTTCAGCAACTGTATCATAGTCCACCTGTTTATCTCACCACCTGTCCTCATTACTCATGAAATCAGAATCTTTTCTATGACCCACCATATCTACCTCACAGTTTCCAGACTTTCTCAACTCCAATTACCTTAATTTCTGTTGTGTCTTAGTCGCCTATAATACTGCCACATTTCGTATCTCATTTTTGTTTATCTTCAATATTTCACAGTGTCTATTTCCCTAATCCCTAAAAATTATTTATCCATTCTTCCCCCCACCCTCCACATACCATGCATGTACCTGAACATTTCCTGAATCAACTTTTTCCTAACTCTTAGGGCTGCTGATCCCTTTATTCATTTCTCATTGCCTTGGGAGAAAAATCTGTGTATACCTACGGTAAGGTGGGAAGAGGGCCCTTGAGAGCAATCTCTGACTCAAAATGCAACAATATTTACTTCATTCTGCTCTAGTCATTGTCTCCTGGCACTCATCTACCTGAATACCTGCTTTTATCTCAATAAATATTATTCTTCAAGGTCAAACTCAAACTCGCTCCAGGAAACCAAGCAATGGATCTTTCCTTCTCTTGACTCCTACTGCAGGTACTAAATCAGGTTTTAACTATATAGTTTATCACCTAATTCTTTTATAGACATAAAATATCAGTCATTGCTCCAATAGAAATCTGTATGGAAGAGACCATATCTTCTTTTTGACATTTTCTACAACAAATAACACAATGCTACATGAATAGTTTGTGCTCAATAATTATTTGATAGCTATATCATTTCTTATTTTGTTATATAAATTCAGTAACAAAATTTTTGTTCTGTTTATTCCCATAATTTTTTTATAGAGGGAGAAATTTGAGCAGAAAAATAAATGTTTCTTGTTTGCTCTCCCTACAGAAGTCTAGAAAAATCCCAGTAGGAATGGAAACTCAAAAAATTACTTCTCAGATTAGGCTCAGAAGCCAGACCTGGCTGGATGGGGTGGTTATTAGAACAACCAGAAAAAAGAAAAAAACAAAACAAAACACAGAGCACCATGACAATAGCCAGAGTTTACTAAGCATTTTATGACATTCTATGTTTTATTATACATTCTACAGGCAGTCTGCTAAGTACTTTATGACCATTATTTCAAGTAATTCTCCAAAACCTATGAGTTAGCTATTCTATTTCCATTTTATATATGGGGAAATAGGAGCTCAGAAGTAGTACATGACTTGTACAAGGAAAAAGTAATAATCAGAGCTGGAGTTTGAACTCATGTTCTCTGACTCTTAAGCCCATGACTTAACTTTGAATTTACAAATTTGTTTTGTGTGTGAATGTTAATTATTTTGTTGTCCAATATTCCTCTGGTACCACAACTCTCCTCCTTTGGAGAGAAATTTTATTCTTCTCACTATATTCCATTGTAAAGAATGTTTGCTGTCATTTCCCGACATGACCACTCAACTTAACTACCTGCAATATTTGGTCAAGAGAGAGATTTGGACCAAGATGAGCAAACAATACCTTACTTCCCAGGTCATAACCCAAGCTGGTCCAATTAGAATTCTTTTCTGAGAGTCAAGAAACTAAAACAGTGAATGAGCCTTTTTCCACTAGGTACTCAAGCTCTGAGACTGTAAACCCAAAGCCACAGCAGATGTGTCCTTCACCTCCTGAAACCCTCTGCACAGGAGGCAATAGCACTGACTTGGAGAGAGAGGGGCAGAGAGCCAGCCCTATTAGCTTGTGAGCCTCTTTTTTACCCTCCTCTTTTTTCTGACTTTCTCTTATTTAGAGGAACCAATAACTTCTCCATTCTGCTCAAGAAAATGCAGGTTGGCTCTCTGCAACCTGCAAAGGAGTGATTCAGCTCACCCCATGAAGTGCTGAAAGTCAAAAATCAGTAAAATTAAGACCTGTGAGCACATTGATGAAGCAAGTATAATGTTGGAACTGGGAGACAAAGCCAAGAAGTTGCAAGTCAGACAGTATCAAAAGTAGATTAGATAAAGAAAATAATGAACAAATGAGACTATCTCAAACTACAAATGAGACTTTGCTGCACAAAGTTTTTGTGCAGCAAAGGTAACCATCAACAAATTGAAAAGATGACCCACTGAATGAAAGAACTCATATTTATAGATTGCCAGTGATACATCTGATAAGAGGTTCATACCCAAAGTTTATGAAGAACTTATAAAACTCAACGCCCAAACAAACAAACAAACAAACAATCTAATTTAAAAATAGGCAAAGGGCCAAGATAGACACCTCTCCATAGAGAACATACAGATGGCCAAAAGACATACGAAAACATGCTCATCACTAATCATCAGAGAAATGCAAATTAAAACCAGGAGATAATCACCACACACCTGTCAAAATGGCTGTCATCAATAAATCAACAAACAAATGATGGCGAGGATGTGGAGAAAAGGAAACCCTTTTGCACTGTTGATGGGAATGCAAATTGGTATGGCCACTGTGGAAAGCAGTATAGTGTTACATCAAAAATTAAGAGTGGACTGTACTATAATCCACTTCTAGGAATTTATTTGAAGAAACCTGAAACACTAATTCACAAGAATAAATGCACCCATATGTTTCTTACATCATTATTTACAATCACCAAGGTATGGAAGCAGTCCAAAGTGTCCATTGGCGGATGAGTTGATAAAACAGGTGTGGGACATTTACACAATGGAATACTCAGCTATAAGAAAGAAGGAGTCCAGGAGTGCCCATAGACATATGAAAGGATGCTCAACATCATCAGAGAGATGCAAATTAAAACCATAATGAGATACCACCTCACACTAGTCAGAATGACCATCATTAACAAATCAACAAACACAAGTACTGGCAAGGATGTGGAGAAAAGAGAACTCTAGGGCACTCCTAGTGGGAATGCAGACTCTTGCAGCCACTGTGGAAGGCAAAATGGAATTTTTTCAAAAAACTAAAAGTGGAAATGCCTTTTGACCCATCAGTTACACTGCTGGGATTATACCCTAAGAATCCTAAAATACCGATTCAGAAGAACCTATGCACCCCTGTGTTCACAGCAGTGTTGTTTACAATAGTCAAGTGCTGGGAACAGACTAATAGATAAATGAATGAATAAAAAAACTGTGGTTCATATACACAAGGGAATACACAGCAGAAAGAAAGAAGGAACTCCTACCTTTCACAACAGCATGGATGGAATTGGAGAGCATTATGCTAAGTGAAATAAGCCAGGGGATGAAAGATAAATATCATATGATTTCCCCTAGAACAGGAACCTAATGAAGAAAACAAATGAGCAAAATAGAACCAGAGGCATGGAAACGAGGCACAAACTAACAGGGACCATAGAGGAGGGAGGGGAATAAGGGAAGAAAGAAGGGGAAGGACCTAGTAAAAGAACAAGTGTAAATGACCCATGGACATGCACAACAAGGTGGGGACTGACTGTGGGAGCAGGGGAGGGGTGGGACAGGGGAAAGCAATGGGGGAAAATTGGAACAAGTATAATAGAACAATAAAATAATTTAAAAATTCAAAAAATTGTGGTACATATACACAATGGAATTCTATGCAGCAGAGAGAAAGAAGGAGCTAGTACCCTTTGCAACAGCATGGATGGAACTGGAAAGCATTATGCTGAGTGAGATAAGCCAGGTGTTGAAAGACAAATACCATATGATCTCACCTTTAACAGGAAGCTAAACAACAAAATAGACAAGCAAGCAAAATAAAAATGAATACACTGAAATAGAGAACAGGGGGACACTGACCAGAGGGGAGAGGAGAGGGAATTTAAGGGGAAAAAATGGGAGGGATTTAGAGGAACAAGTATAAAGGACACAGGAACAATAACTAAGGGGGGGTGGAAATGGGAGGGAGGTGGAGTGCATGGGGGAGGGGTGGGCTGGGATGGGAGAAATAAACAGAAAACTGTACTTGAAAAATAACTAAATAAAATTTTTTTTAATTTTAAAAAAGAAAAAAATTAAATTAAATAAAAAGAAAGGAATTCTTACCCTTTGTGACACCATGAATGAACCAGGAGAGTGTTATGATAAGTGAAATAAGACAGTCAGAGAAAGATAAGTACTATATGATTTCACTTACATATGGAATTTAATGAGCAAAATAAACTAATAAGCAAAATAGAAACAGACTCATAGATACAAAGAACAGAATGACAGCTGTCAGAGGGGTGGGTGGTTGAGGGGCTGGGCAAAAAAGGTAAAGGGATTAAGTAAAAAAGAAAAAAGCAACTTCATAGATACAGACAACAGTATGGCGATTACCAGAGGGACAGAGGGAGAGTGGGTAGGGGGAGGTAGAAAAGGTTAAAAGGGGGAGAAATGGTGTTGGAAGGAGACTTGGCATGGGGTGGAGAACTTAACATACAGATGATGTATTGTAGAATTATACACCTGAAACCTACATAATTTTATTCATCAATGTCACTGCAATTAATTCAATAAAAATAAATCAATTTTTAAAAAGTCAATTAGGGAGTGAGAGACGATGGAGTTGAGGTCATCTGAGGCCATTTACTCTAAAAGAATTCTGTGAGACCTGAAGCTCTTTTCATTTTAGAGTCAGGAGTTCTTAGTTTAAAGACATCAATGGAGTAAGAGCAAAAACCATAATTTTATAAGATAAAAATCATTCTTTTTAAGAATCATGCCTAAGTAAAGCCATCCCATCTTAAAACTGTTTTCCACTGCTATTAACTATAACTACTTCCTTTATGATGACCATTATAAACAAAATAAACTAAATAAATCATATGTTAGATCCAAGAAAGGAATAAAAAGGAAATCAAAGACATTTAAATATATAACACATTATATTAGCCAAGAAGCTAAAATTATATAAAATTTACTCCCAGAAGAAAAAGAGCCTTGGCTCTTGGTGGACCTAATTGCACTGGGATGATGTGTTGAGGTTGACATTAGGTGAGAATCAATCTTTTACAAAGGACCAAAGAGGCATACCCACCCCTAATTATATGGCTGTAAAAAAGAAGCTTTCTCACTCTGCATTTTCACTTTAAAAATATAATTGCATGAGCTTAATTTCCTCACTGGGTTTCACCAGGAATCAGTGTCAAGCAGCAGTCTGTAAAATGTAAATAATTTATTGGTTCACCTTGTAATTTCCATAGCCAATAAGGACTTTAGCACCCTGACCTCTGGGAGAGGGGTGAGATTAGGGGATTGAAGCTTTATTTAGCAAATCCTTTCCTTTCAAAACCCATAAGCTCCTTGACCCTGTCAGCAAGCGTCCAGAAGGTACCCTGTCAACAGATCCCATTTGAGGGAAGGACCACTGGGAGCTGACAGAAGTGGGAGGCGCCTTGGGAACTTCAGCTACAATCAGGCCCATCATGTGAACTGAAAACTGCTTTGATTTTCAGTTGGAAGTAAATGACATTAGTTTGACTCACTTTCTGTTTTGTGATACATAGGTAGGTGTGTGAAGTGTGTGTGGTGCATACATGTGTATGCACACATACGAGGGTGTTTATCAGTGAAATTGGCAGTGTTTTCACATAGTGCATAGTCCAGTAAAAATTAATAAAAACTGACGGATCTCTGATTGCTTTTGTGGGTTTTATGATTATTGTCCAGAATAATAAAAGTATCCAAACCAAGTAATTAAAGAATCTACTGCCAGTACAGTCATGTACTATGAATAGAAATTTGATCACTGTGTGCCCAAGCTATAATAGTAATCATTCGACATTTTTGCTGAAGCCTTTAACGTTTGAGAGTGGCTTAAGATTTACACACCAAAAAAAATCAAAGATACTTGTGCAATTTTTTTTAAGAAAATAATTTTGCCCCTATTTAGTCACTTCACTAGAAATAGGCCTTGATGAAATGTTTCTCCCATGAAAAGATAAACTACTAAGTTCTCTAAAATGTATCACTTTTACAGTTGACAATTAAATAAAATTATTATACCCATAAAATAGAATAAGAGGAGGGTCTTGCTGAATAAATCATTTTAACATCACGGTTGCTTGATACATAGTAATAGGAATATAAATTGGATATACACAGTGGACCTGAGAAGTGGATTTGAGATAAGAAATACTCATTTTGTGAGCCAAACTAATGTAGTTGCTGCTAGGGTCATTAAGGTATTACCTGGTTATGATTCACTGTGTTAATTTAATATTATGGGTTATCAGGTTTGCCCCAGTTCTAGTTCTGATCCATAAAAGCCCTGGTGTATTTGTATCCCCATCTGCATACTATAGCTCAACCTCATCTGTAGCTTCAACCACAGTTCCTGTGATCCCCCTCTGACAAAAGCCAGAGAAATGTTAGTAATTGCACTCATTCCTAACAGCCAGTGAAACCTAGAATTATTTGTATTTGTAGTGTGGTGTCAGTGTGATGAGGGTAAACTCTGGATGCCTGAGTGCCCTCCATCATTTTAGCCTGGTCCTGTATGTATCTGATCTTTCCTTAGTTTTCCTCCTGGCTTTTTTAACAGGACCAGCAGTTTTTGGTTTTTACCAAATAATTTGCCTAGTATTTATCATCTACTTCCAGTTTTGCATCACTGGACATAATTGCCAAACAGTACTACATATAAAACAGCAGTAGAAGATCCCTTGCTGTGTCAGCCTGAGTTTGTCAAGATGATCAAGACACTCCAAGTATTAATGCATGTAACTGATGCTGCATAATAAGACAGAGATTACACTAATGTGGGCCCAGCTGGGGGGAGTATCACTCTACTTACAAATGCAAGAATGAAGCAAAGGAAGAGGGAAAGGAAGGTACCACTTACAGGTAAGGTTTCAAACTTGGGTGACTGCTAAGTGAGAGTGCATGAAGACATCCGAAAGTCCCTTGTGGTACGAGGGACTGCAATGACTTCAAAAACTCCTTCATTTCACTTCCACCCTCCAAATCCAAGAAAAGTTGTTCTTGTTGAAAAACACTAATCCAGAATCATGTAAGAAAGAAGACTTTAGGAAACATACTTTCCAGGCTCAAAAGGGGATTGTCACGATGCTCTAAATTGACAAAAAAAAACAACCTAACAGAGTTTGAGCCCTTTGGAAATTTGACACCCATGCCCCATTCCTTTTAACCACATTTAACTCCTCAGTTAAGAATATAAAAACGTAATGCTTTTAATTATCATCAGGCAACCATCCTTTAAAAACCAAAGACCAACAAACCCTCTTCCCAAAAAGGAGATCAAGTCCCATATGTGATTTAAACCATCTCTATGGGATCTCTAAACCTCTTTAGCTGAGTTACTCCTACCCCTTTGAATTCCTATATAAATAATGAAAAGGTAATCTTTATTAAAGTATCTGATGTTAGATAATATGACAATGAAAAGAAAAAAGAATAATTCATCAATGTATATAAATATAATCAAAGCAATAAGGAAACTGAGTATAATTATTACAGTTATTTATTCTACAAATGATGACTTAGCCACAATTGGTATTTATATCTATCTTACTCTACTAAACTTTCCTTAGTTTCTTAGCCTTCAGTATGTGGTTCAGCTGGTTGTGTTTCTTTGCCTGGTGGAGCTACTTAAATCGGCATGAAGGATCTTTGCCATTAGTAGTCCTGTCTGTATTGGGTTTCTAGTTTCCCGTTACCTTTTACCACTAGATATAGGAATACTAAAAAGCACCCCATGGAATATTCTGGGTTATAGTCATACCCCATTTACTTGCATTTTGTATTAGCAACCTAATTTCCCCTTTATATTTAGAATAAATTACCCCAACCCTTATAGTAATATCCTATTTTACTCTTGGTTCAGTGGTATGAGGTGCTCTTAGTGGCCAGAGGGTACTTGTAGTGTCTAGTTCATAATAACTGTTGTGTATCCCTGATTCTAGAAATTAAGATCTTAAAAGCAGCAAGCCCAAGTTGTAATAATGGGAATAGAAAAGTTTTCTCATGGACTGTTAAAGGTAATAGTGAGAGGAGTCAATTCCATTTCTACCCTGTGCTTTCTACATGCATGCTTCCTGTCTATGGGTAAAATAACATCACATGCTGGTTGCTGATTCATAACAGGCACAGTATCATGAGAACATTTCCCCTATAGTTTGTCCAACAGTTGAAGCCCTGCATCTTAAAAAGGCTGTGCCACGGTTATGTTAGACCAGCTATTTCAGGTTGATAGGGGACATGGCAAGACAAATAAATACTGAGGGCCAAATGCCACATTACATTTGTTATCAGATTATTTTCTTGGCTAAAAGCCATGTCTGTGTGGAATAAACTGACAGTGAATGAGGCATTCTGTAGGTCCACAGATAGTGGTTTTAGTAGAAGCATTGTAGATGGAGAAGGTGCATCTATATCCACAGTAAATGTTTGTTTCAGTAAGAACAAGTCATTGCTACCAGGCAGCTGGCTGGCCATCCCAGTGAATGGCAGCATTTGGGGGAATTGGCATTGATCTTTGCTTTTGGTAGGTTTGTCACTCAGTACAGGATCTAGCTGAGAACCTCAATGTGTGCACAGTCTTCATCCCTGCTGTTATGGCCATTTTGATCATGAGCACATTGGTCAAGGAAAGGTGCACCTGAAGAAAGAGACTGAGCACCATCCACAATTGGGTCAAATTGTTCCTCTGAATGTTGAATGTCATCTCTGCTATCATAGTGCTTTGGTGAGCATTGTCATGGGGCACAAATATCCTTCTATTTTGTGCCAGTTTGGAGAGTTCTTTGCATTTATGTCTTCTCCAGACTTCCTTGTAAACAGTTTTCTAATTTTGTACCTTCCAACTCCATGACCATCCAGTTAAACTGTTAGCCGCTGCCCATGAAATAGTGTATATATGCATTCCTGCCTATATTTCTTTCCAAAAAATGAATAATGAGGTTTATTGCTCAAAGTTCTTTTCACTGGGAGGGTCTCCTTCACTAACATTGTTAAGGGTCACCCCTAAGTGATGCTCCCCACAATTGTTACTAGAATATAATGCAGAATCATCTGTGAACAAGCTTTGGTTTTATCAATATCTGGTCATAGGAAAGTCACCATGAGGTTATAGGTGCTGATGGAGGAAAAAATTCTGGCTATAATAAGAGTAGGAGCCATAGGAGTCTGAGTAATCTGCTTGTGTAAGCTGCTTGAGCCTCATTGTATGTATACCACTTCTACCTGATAGGAAAGGACTGCAGTACACATCCAAGTTTATAACTTGGTCAGCCAGACAACACAAGTTTTATGATGAGGAACTTTGGTCACATGGTAACTTGGTGGCCCATTACCAAGTATTCAGTCTCTTCTAGGACCCGAAAGCAAGCCAAAAGTTTTTTTCTCAACAACATAATAGTTGTCTGCAAAAGACAATAAAGCTTTACTCCAAAATTAAAAAGGTACACACTCTTATTTATTTACAGGGACCCACCAAAGACTCCATGCAACGTTCATGTCTGTCAGACAATTCACTATCATTTGATGTGCAGAATTATGTCACTCAAGTGGCAGAGAAGCTTGAACAGCAAGCAGCCTGAACTTACCTATGGCATAGCATTTCCTTGCTTGGCTCCCCCCTTAAAGCTGGCAGTCTTATATAAAAAGATGCTCAGTATCGCTAGCTATCAGGAAGATACATATTAAAACCACAATGAGATACCACCTCACACTGTTGAGAATGGCCATCATAAACAAAGCAACAAACAACAAGTGTTAGAGAGGTTGTGGAGAAAAGGGAACCCTAGTGCACTGTTGGTGGGATTGCAGATTGGTACAACCACTATGGAAAACAGTATAGAATTTCCTCAAAAAACTAAAAATGGGCCTTTTGATCCAGTAATTCCACTTCTGGGATTATATGCTAAGATCCCTGAAACACCAATCCAAAAGAACCTATGCACCCCAATATTCATAGCATCACAATTCACAATAGCCAAGTGCTGGAAGCAGCCTAAGTGCCCATCAGTAAATGAGTGGATGAAAAAATTATGGTACATTTACACAATGGAATTCTATGCAGCAGAAAGGAGCTCCTACCCTTTGTGACAGCATGAATGGAACTAGAAAGCATTTTGATAAGCAAAATAAGCCAGGCAATGAAAGACAAATACCGTATGATTTCACCTTTAACAGGAACCTAATCAACAAAATGAACAAGCAAGCAAAATATAAACAAAGACACTGAAATAGAGAACAGGCTGACAGTGACCAGAGGGGAAAAAGGAGGGAATTTCTGGGGGAAAGGGTGAAGAGTTTGCAGGAACGATGATTAAACAATCATTAACCATAATGATTAAATGACCATTAATCATTATGTTGATGGTCCACTGTCATTTTCAAGATCCATCTTTCTCCACACTGGCCAAATAGGTAGGTTAAATAGGTAAAAAGATAAAAGACCAATAAGCCTCCACATTTCAAATCTCTGGTGAAGGATTATTTTCGGTTTACTATTTTAACAGGAAGAGGCCTTTCTTTTCATAATAGTTGCCACTTCACAGATCAAAGAACTAATATAGGAAGTCTGACTATGCCTATTTAAACTATGCATTCCAGAATTAGGAAAATAGCCAAAGGCATGGAGACCAAATGGACTTTAAGTGAAACAGACATGAACCAAAACTCTATTAACCACCTGACCTCTATAAATCCCTATTTTGACTATTGAACCACAATGGCATTTTAGTCTCTGAGAATGAGTATACTTCGGAGGCACTTTTTATTAATTTCTGAAAAGTTTGGCTAGTTCCCTTTCTAGGGAACTTTTTTTCAACTTGTTAACAAATTTATTAACTTGCAGTGTTGGAGGTCTGAAGTCCAAAATAGGTGTTGCTAGCCTAAAATTAAGGTGTTTGTAGGGCTATGTTTTTTCTAGAGGCTCTAGGGGATAATCTGTTTTCTTGCCTTTTCCAAATCCTAGAGACTACTTGTGTAGGCTCATCACTCCCTAATATCTTCAACACCAGCAGTGACCAGCAGAATCTTCCTCATGATGCTGTGTCTTCCATTTTTTTAAGGACCTTTGCTATTACACTGGGCCCAACAATATAATCTAGGATTATCTCCTTATTTTAAGGTCAGTTTATTAGAAACCTTAATTCCATCTGCAACCTCGGTTTCCCCTTTGCTATGTAAAATGACATATTTATAGTTTCTGGGGATTAGGATGTTGACATCTTTGACAGGGCCATTATTTTTTCTACCACCTTTGATCTCCACTTTAAAGAAAACTCTCAGTCTCTGATTTGGCTGAAGTCTGGGAATTTGTTGAGGGAGCATAACTATCAACTGTATGGATTCATGTTAGACCTGTGTCACTAGATCAAGTTTTATTTATTTATTTTTGTTGGTTTTGCTTATACAAATCAAGTAAAACTTTAGTAGGTACTTTATTATGGTCCTAGGTACCCCACAATAAAGTAGCCACCACCAAAGATTTTTAAAGGTCAAATCATTCTGATTATTTCTTAGGTCCTGTTACTTGGGGAGTCTCATCACTCTCTGAATTCAGAGAACCCGTTTTACTACAGAGCCATTGAGACTGCTGATACTGCCTTCGCCGGGTTATTCTTTAAAGCCTTGATGAAAGGCATGTACTCCGGATCCTCCCAGATAACATAGTAACTGGTGGGCAAGCAGGCCATTCATAATAAATGCACTCAGCATTCATATCTCCATAAGCTTTAGGATATCTTTTTCTATTGCAATCATTCTCACTTGGGGATAATTTTCCTTCTTCTGGGACATTTGACAATACCTAGAGACATTTTTGTCATAAATTGAGAAAGGTGTTATTGTCCTCTAGTAGATAATGACTAGAAAGCATTCTAAAATCACAGTCTCCCCTAACACCAAACAAAGAATTATCTGTTTCTAAGTGTCAATAGTACCAAAATTAAAAAAAACTAAGGGCATTCTATGTTAGTTTTATTAATTATAGACCACTATTTGGGCCCAGATCTCAGTTGACCAATCTAGAAATAATCAGAGTCATCCCCAGCTGCTTAAGTTAGTACATTGAACTCATAATCAATCAAGTAATACATCCATATTAATAAATTCAGTCTGATTCAATATTATATTTATCCCACCCAGGTCTAACATCCCTAATATTTTTTTTATCCATTATCTGGAGTTTCCACTGATACAAATTGGTAAAACCTTACCCTTGATACCTATTCATCTGGATTATACTGGGTGTTGAGTCATATTACAAGTTTAGAATCAACAGAAGTGTAGGAATTGGTCTTAAGGGCCAACAATCACCTACAAGGAAGCTATCTCTGTCATGGTCATCACAGGTTCTGCAGGCAAGAGGAATCTAGTCTTCTGACACAGGAAGGAAAGGCTATGTCTACTGGCAAGGAAGGCTTAAGAGAATTTGGAAGTTCCAGGTCCTCAGATTAATTATAATCTGGCCAGACATCCTCATCTCAATTTTTAAGGTCCTGACACTCTCCAATCAATGCCCTAAATTTAACATGAGAGCTAACACTTTGGATTTGGTCCTCAGAAATTTCTGCTCTGAGGCTACAGGAGACAGGTTTTCTTTCAGGACAGTCGTAGAAGTTTTCTCATGATTTACCGAGCCTGGAACTGGAATTTTGGAGCCCTGAGTGCATTTTTTTATTTTTCCTCTCTAAATTCTCCATTACATTTTGAAGCAACCAATCCATCCAATTGTTCTCATAGACATTGTTTTCATTATAATCTTCTATTGGGATATCTTATAGCTTGCCTGTTTGACCCCAACCTGCTTTTGAATACACCTCCTAGCATTAGGGAAACTTCCAAAAGTAACTGTTTGGCATTTGATCCCAGGATATGTTTTAACTTTACCTTTCAGAACAGTATAGTTGCTTGGAGGACCATGTTTATAGACTGAACCAGTTGATTTATGTGCTTGAACTTGGTTGTGTTAACCTTCTGGACATTTGAAAACCAAGGCCCCGTGGTAGCTGCAGGTAAATGCCATTCAGCTTTTCTTTTGCTCTGTGACCCCAACATTCAGATTGTAGTTCCATCATCATATCTTTGGAGTTTAGCTTGACTTCCCACAAATCTAATCTACCCTGTCAGATCAGATTGACTACATTCTCATAGCAACACTCTGTACTTCTTTACAGGACTGAACAGAGTGTGCACTAACATACTGGTGTAACTATTTGAAAAACTCTAACTCCCACTAAACTGTAAGACCCAGGAAGACATAGAGGACTGTTTTGCTTACCACTACACCCATTTGCTTACCATGTCGTCACAGTGCCTGATACATAATAGGTG
Source organism: Artibeus jamaicensis (assembly GCF_021234435.1). Classification (NCBI taxonomy): domain Eukaryota; kingdom Metazoa; phylum Chordata; class Mammalia; order Chiroptera; family Phyllostomidae; genus Artibeus; species Artibeus jamaicensis. Next base: position 15,181,127 of record NW_026522025.1, on the reverse strand, counting down.
TTTGGTAAATATTTGATGAGTGTATCATTTGATAGCACCATCTCATCCCTTGCAAAGGTGACAGCATGACAGAAAGAAAGGAATGCTAGTAGACGGTCAGGAGAACTCTGATCTAGTTCCATCTCACTTGTTACCTTGTTTGAGAACCTTGGGCAGGTGACTTAAACTTACTGAATTTCAATTTAATCATATGAAGAATGAAGCAGTTGAACTGAAGACAAGGTCCATCACAGTTCTGAGTCTACAACTTCTCTGTATGACTGAATCTTGTACACAGAATTTTCTTAAAATGGGCTGTACCATTATACTCATATATCTACATAGAGTATGGGGGATGTGGGAGAGGAAGATACTCGGATGACTCCCAGATTTCGGGGTTGGGTGAATGAAGCCTTTATATATAAACAGTGGCAATCAGAGTCTGTAGCTTAAGGCAGGGATCTTTCTTTGGATTCAGGATTAACAGCATCTTCCTTATTTTCACTCATTTTTATTCATTTTGGACTACACTAATATTATCATTTTCCCTGGAGGTAGAAGTATGTTTGTAGCAAACACATGGGCTTGGGAATCCTACCAATGTGGCTGTAGTCCTGATTCCTCAATGGCTCGTGTGTCCCATGCTTAATTTAATGCTTTGCTATTGCTGTCTTGAAATCCTGGATAATATCTGATGAAGAATGCCCATGTTTTTATTTTTCACTGGGCCTGCTAATTATGTAGCTAGTTGTGGTCCCAGGGCGAGGGCAGCTGAACTGAACTTTCCATCCCCAGTGTTCTCTCCCTCAGGTGCCACTATCTCCTAGGGACCCTTGAGCTGACAATGGCTTCCAAATTCACTTTGTCCTCAGGAGAGTGCTGTTCCTCATTAATACTCAGCCTTAATCTTTTTTAAAAAATATTTTATTTGTGTATTTTTAGAAAGAGGGGAATGGAAAGAGAAAGAGTGGGAGAAAAATATCAATGTGTGGTTGGCTCTCATGTGTCCCTTACTGGGGACCTGGCTGGCAACCCAGGCATGTGCCCTGACTGGGAATTGAACCAGTGACCCTTTGCTTCACAGGCTGGTGCTCAATCCACTGAGCTTCACCAGCCAGGGTCTCAGCCCTAATCTTAGCCACAGACTTCCTGCCTCATTCCCCAGTACACAACTATATAGGGATATTTAAACAGTACTTTGAAGGCTGAGTTACTTCAAGGGGAAAATAGATATGGAAATACAAATAGATAAAAAATTACAGCAATGCATTGAACACTTTGTGCCACTATTTCTTCTATCGGTGTTCTTCTGTGAACACCTCATAATATAGATGTTACCATCTCCATTTTACAGGCAATGAAACTGAGGGCCAGAGAGTTTAAGTACCTTCCCAAACAGCCAGTAAGAGGAAGTGTTAGAATTTGAGCCCTATTCCATCTGTCTCCAGTGGCCATGAATGGAGGCTTTTGTTTTTTCTTTGTTTGAATCTAGAAGTAAAAACTCCAGAAAAACTCAAGTAATCCATTTTTAAGGACTTTTAAAAGAACTGTCTATGCTTTAAATCATGCCATTCTAATAACATGAGAAGCATTTGTCATAATATATCACACATTTTCTGAGTTCATTCTAATAATCAGATGCAGTTCTATATTATTGCCCAGTTCTAATAAATCAGGCATCATAAGTTTTACAGAGTGCTATGGTCAAATACCTTTGATCCCTCCTTCCTAAATTTATATGTTAAAATTTAATGCCCAAGGTGATGGTATTAGGAGGTGGGATTTTCAGGAAGTGATTGAGTTGTGAGGGTGGAGGCCTCGGGCACTAGAGCGCTGCCCGGGGAGGCTCCTGCTGGGTCTAACTCTGCAATTTGTTTCTGCTGTGTCTTGTTTCGTATGTTTTTGCTTTCTGACTGTGAGCTCATGTGACTGGAAACTTAATATATATATATATATATATTTTTATGACAGACTTTAATGTAGTTTCCTCTAAAAAAAGATCTCTTATGCTCCATCAGGCCCATGTCAGACACTACCCACAAAGGACTACATTCAACTACATTTAAAAAAATTATTTAATTTTTTTAAGATATCATTTATTTATTTTTAGAGAGGGGAAGGGAGGGAGAAAGAGAGGGAAAGAAACATCAATGTGTATTTGCCTCTTGTGTGCCCCCTACTGGGGACCTGGTCTGCAACCCAGGCTTGTGCCCGCTGGAAATCAAACCAGAGACCCTTTGGTGCACAGGCTGGCACTCAGTTCACTGAGTCACATCAGCCAAGACTACATTTATTTATTTATTTAAATTTAATCTTTATTGTATCTTTTTGTACATTACCTTTTAGTCCCTGTATACTCCTCCCCCCCCCCCCAGCAATTAAATTTCAAGTTCACAGGTCACATGCAAGGATGACAATGTTATGTGACCATCATCTTGTGTTTGAGAATTCTCACGGGAGATTTATTTTCTTTTTCACCTTTTTTCTCAGTCATTGCTGAGAAGGCAGATATCCTCACTGTCTCCTGCTAATTAATTAGGGCATTTCTCTTCTAACTATCTCTTGGGGATATTATTTAAAGGCCGCAGCTCGAAAGTGGTTTCTGGACCACCTTCCCACTTACTCAGGTCTTGAAAATGGCCTCTGGTCTCCCAGTTAAAAAGCATTAACACCCAAACACTTGGCCTCCAGAAGCAAAGACACTCTCGAAGCAATACTGCTTCCAGAGCTGTCTGTTCTTGCTGGCTTTCAGCTTTTTTGTGTTTTCTGGCCTTCACTTTTGATGACCTTACTTTGCCCTTTTTGGTGTTGTATACGAATCAATTTTCTCCAGAAGGCTGAACAATTTATCAGAAATGGAAATCCAGGAATCAGCTTTAATACAGAGAAAAACTGACAGCCCCTCTTTATGCTTCACGGCCCAGATTTACTATTTCCCCATTTAATTTAATGTAGTATTTCTCCATTTCACTCTCAATGCATTGCTGTTTAGATATGCATTAAGGTCATCCTGACCAAGAAAAATTTTCTTGGGTCTTTCATATGTAAAACGTATTGATTTGATTGTGATTTCTTGTAAGTTAATGAGAAGGGATAAGGACACCCTGTCAAATTTTCCTACAACATAGTCTGTCTTTACCCTTTTAAGATGTAAACATCTATATTTTTTGGAAGGTCATACTTGTGAGAAATGACAAAAGTAATTAAGGGAAATAATAAATTATAGCTAGGGAAGGAGATCATGACTGCTTTTAAGTTTAACTTATTTTTAATATTTTAGATATAACAACTTACAATAAAATTGCTACATTATTTTAATGTATTATAAAGTATTTGAGGTATGTAGAAGGCATAAATCTAGCATAATATAAGCTTAAGAAGTAAAATGTTACCCAAACTGATGACACTTCCACCTCCCCACATGCCATATCACCATCTACTCAGAAATACTATTCCCAATTTGATCTTGATGATTTTAATTTCTTTTTCAAAAATATTTTTATTCTGTACTTATGTTCCAATTAACAGTGGTTTTAATATTATGGTTGTTAAGAAGCATCCATATTTAAGTGTGGTGCTCTTATTCATTTATTTTCACTGATAAATAGAACCTACTGTAGTCAAATCATGTACCTATTTTCTTGTAGATGGATGTTTAAGACTTCTTCAATTATTAACCATAAAAAGTGCCTCTCTGAACATTTGTATACATGTTTCTGTGTGCCCATTGTAAGGTCTATACATCTAAGAGTTGGGTTACTGGGTTATAGGGTATGCTCTTATTTAATTTTACTCTGATAACCTCATTTTAACTTGATTGTCTCTAAAGGTGCCATCTCTAAATATTGTACATTCTGAGGTGCTGGGGTTAAGACTTTGACATATGAATTTTGGAAGATACAAGACCATACCATCAAATTACATAGAAAAACACTGTTAGAATTTTATATTTCACTTCTTTAAATTTTTAAAACAATTTGGGGGAGAATTAACATTCTATAAGTCTTTCAATTCATGAAGTCTTTCAATTCATTTAGATCTTTTTTAGAGTATTTTAATTAGATTTTATAGTTTCCTCCATAAAAATTTATATTAGATTCATTTCTAGTATGCTTATATTTTCAGTGGATGTTATTAAATATATCTCTTTTAAGTGTATATTTCCTGATTTTCTGGTCCCAAAATTGTGTTTGTATATGTGTGTGCCCGTGTGTGTTTAAATTCTTTCTCCACAAAGATCTAAGCTCCCTACCTGAAATGATCAAAATCTCACAAAATCTCACAGTAATTTCTGGTATTTGGGGTAGCAGCTCAGGCGGTTATCTCTCCTTTGCCATGGTTTAAGTGCATCTTTCCACATCTAAACCAATAGCCTAATTTCATTAACACAATGTGCTAGGAAGCCTTCTCTACTCACCAGCTATCTAAATCATATGTCCTTTGAATAAATCATTTCCTTTGTGTATTTCAAAACTATCGATACATAAAAACAACATCAGACTAAGAGGCACATGTTGAGTGGGTAGGTCGCCTCAGTGGATCAATTGCTTTCGTAGGTTTAGTAAATCATTCTTACAAGTGAATGCCCAGAGAAATTCCTCAATTTTCTAAATTATTTAGATAAATCATCTAAATCATTTATAATTTGTGAGTGCTAAATTACTATTTTTATAGTAAACATTGACATTTAATGAGTATTTAATATATTGTAGATATTGTTTTAAGTGTTTCACACATTATCTCATACTATCTCCACTAACAGTGCTGTGAAAGAGGTACAATGACTGTAATACCCATTTTGCAGATGAAGAAACTGAGGCTCACAAAGATAAGTTGCAAGCAGTCTCATGCCAGTATTTGGATTTCTTTGTGTAAGATTTTAATCAAAATTCTGAACTCACACTTTGTTCCCTCTTACAGCTGGGTCATTTTCAGGGTGGGGGGGTCACAGCAAGGGGCACACATTTGGGTTTCTTCTTCTTTCTTTGTTCATCTGGTCTTTACCTGTTGCCTGTGGGTTGTACATTGTGAAGCGTGGACAGGTGAGAGAAGAGGATGGGATAGTTTTTAGTAGGCTGTGTAGCTGTATGTTCTGTGGCCCTTCTGGATGGTCCTGACAGATAATGAGGCTGATTTTCTCTTGGAGTGCTTTTGTGGGCTTTACGAACAAGCTATGCAGATTCTACTCTCTTCTGCGTCCTTTGAGCTAGGCAGATGCATCCCCATTCTACATGGTAGGACTTGTGATTACTTTCTCAGCTCCCAGGTATCTTCTTGCTCCTCCGAGTTGCTCTGTTGAGTAGGACACAAGAAGATTCCACACTCTCCTGTGTGGCTTATGTGGTCCAAAGATATCTTCCCGATTCTTTTTTATCTGACCCCATGCTTATCTTTGAGCTGACTGAAAAGTTTAAGAGACCTAGACTAGTTTCTTAGGATCATTTTTTTATGAATCTGTATTTGGGGGCATGGTGGGGAAGGGCAAGTCTGTCTTAGGCTCATGTTGGTATCCTGGTATGTAAAATATGAGGACCTTAATTAATACTACAATAGAGCAAACAAGCCTCATTGTAACATCTTGTTACATGAAGCTTACTTTTTTGAAACAGTGGATTATTTCTATTTTAATATTTTTTCAGTGACATATGTTAAAAGTGTTACACTTTGCCTGTAAGCTCAAAGTTATTTATAGATAACTGAAGAGTTTTATTATGCATATTAGTTATTATATTATGTCTAAGAAACTCACACCTTTGGGGAGTACTGACATATGTACATTTGTTTATTTTTATATTGAATGTCCCCAAAGGACTGAGCCTTAATGGTAATGTCACATGAAGAAACTGAAGAAATTTTGGAGTATTTAGATTGAAGAAAAGACATATGAGACATGCATAAAATCATTCTTTAAACATCAGGAGGGTTATCTTGTGGGAGAAGGTTTAGAATTATTTTATGTTGTTCTGGGGCAGAATCAAAACTAATCTACATGGAATTTTGACTCAAAAGAGAATAAACTTTCTGATGAATAAAACTGTGGCATCGACTGACTAGTCATTTACCAAACTTGTTTCTCTTCACCCTGGGCACACAGTGAGACAACGTTTCCCAGCCTCCCTTGCAGTTACATGTGTCCATGTGATTGTGTTCTGACCAATGGAATGGGATGTCTGATGCTTTCAGGCCTGGTCCATAAATACCATCTTTCCTTTCTCCTTCTACTGGCTTGGTGCTGATGATTCGAGAAGCCTTGGAAGTGACATGCCAAACATAGAAGCAGCCTGTGCCCTGAACCAGTGCTTGGAGGGGAAACTTTCATTCATGAAGTGAACTATTTTTAATTATTTTCTTCAGTAAATACAGTTGGCACTTCCTACTCATGGGCTTTCCATTCCAGAATTTGCATCCACTGATTCAACCAACCTTGTCAAACCAGTGTTTCCACATTCCCAATAACAGATGAAAAGGTTTTCAATCTGTGGTTTATTGAATCTGTGAATTCAAAGGGCTGACTAAAGTTAAGTTTTTGCAGAATCAAATGTTATCCATGGATTTTCAACTGGGATGGGAGGGGGGTTGGTAGGTCCCTATTTTCCTGTTTTTCAGGGGTCAACTGTACTGCAATCTTTGTCACTAGGGTTTTCTTACAGCATGGATGTCTTAAAAGGGATTAAATATTTGCATAAATGCTGAATTATGTTTTTTTCTGAGCTCCCTTCTAATCCTGAGATGGTTATTATTTTGTTCACTTCAATATTATTCTGATTTATACTCTCAGACATTCATTCGACAGTTGAGAGCATAGTTCTCTTTAATGGGCCTGAAACCTCTTTTCTAATTTGCTGCTTCTAAAATGCTGTATTTTAGATAACCAAACTTGTTAGCCCTGGGTTTAAAATAACAATCAGTATGAAAAAAGCAGGATATGAATTATATAGAAAGAATGACTCTCATTTTGCAATATATTTGTACATACATATGCCCACAAAGAAAAAAGATTAGAATGAAATATACAAAATAGGAAAAGTGGTCATTTCTTTGCGCTGGGATTACTGTTGGTTCTTACTTTTTAAAATTTTTTTCTGTATTTTATTTTCTTTTAACTAAAAGAAGAGTAAAAGAGTTTCCTTTGAGAATCTAAAAGAATCAAGTAACTATTAAGGTTATTTTAAAAATTAAAAATAAATACTCTTTAAGCTAGAAGCTGTAAGGTTCATGTATGAAATAAGAACATGGCTTTGGTTTGTGGATTTGGTCATATCCTTTCTCTTCAGACAGTCAGGCTCTGCTGTCTACTGTTCAGGTGACTGACATTTCGTCTCCATCGATGGATGCTGCTTTACTGTGCACACACTTCAGTTTTATTTATATTCATCACTTGGCCTTTATTTCTCATTGCTCTAGAACAAGGAAAAGCAAGAGAGAAGCTGCGTTTATATAGTTGATGTTAGAATTATTTATCTTATTCTTTATGGCTCATTTCATTAACTATTTGTTTACATACCACCTATTGTGACATCATGTAAATCTTTGATTGGAACAATTATTCACAATTGCAGGTCCTAAATGAATGCCTTTTGTGATAGAGAACTTGATGAGGTATTATTTTTGTTCCCCACAGAATTACAATTGGATAGCTCTTATTATAGCTCTCCTTTGTTTCATTAGTCCCTGAGTCCCAATCTATCTTTCAGTTACTTTTTAGTATATTTATTTTCCCCTAAAATTGTAGCTATCTCTCTAGATAGTTGTAAGAGAAGCATGTTTCTCTGGTCTATTTTATTTCTCTCTTTAAAATGACTCACAAAACTAGCCAAGGAAGAAAATGTGAATGGTGGTTTCTGTCTGCCTTTAAAGCCCAGGAAAGAGCTACATAGTAACATACCTCATTTGCAAATGACAACTTAGTTCAGGAATGCCAGCCCAGAGGTTGCCTGAACTGCATTCAGTGTCATATCTGTGACTTGGATGGTGGGCCACTGTCTTTTCCATGTTCCTGTTTCCATAGGCTGGGTTTTAATGGTTTTGGCTATGGTGCTAAGTGGCTTTGGGGTGTCCATACCGAGCAGAGAGTTTTTAACAATGGAACAATTCATTCAGTTGCCCAAGTCTTCTGAACACGGAAAACAGATGTCACAGGAGCCTCAAACGCAGCGTGCCCGTTGACAGTACATCCAGGCAGATCAAGGGGGACTTTTGTGGACTGAGAGCAAACAGCTAAATTATGCTCACAGTTAACAGAAATGTTTTCCAAACCAAAAATCAGCAACTGGGTCTGACAGCGTAAGGAGGATAAAGGTACTTAGTATGGATGATGTTCATGATGATTGATGATGATGACAAATATAGTTAAGACTTTGAGTCGCTGTTCTTTACATGAAATACTTAGGTAATCCTCACAGTGATCCTGGATGGTATATGTGTAAACAATCAGCTAATGAAATGTGTCATGAGAAATAGAGTAAATGTGTGGGGTTTTTTTGCATCAAGAATAAACACTGCTTTTTTCTTGCATTCCCTTTTTACAAAACAAGGGGAATTGGAGGCAAGTGAGGAATATCACTATTACTATATTACAGATGAGAAAGCTGAGGAACAGAGAAATTAAATTCCTTGTCCAAAGTCATAATGAATATTTAATATTGGGGTTTAAATTAGGGGACCTATTTGATATTAGAGACATTAAGTGGATATAATAATAATCATCATCATTTATATACATTATTTCTAATCTTCAAAATAGCCCTGGCAGTTAGGTATCTTGTTGCCATTTCACAGTGAGGGGACTGAGACTGAGTTTCAGTGGATTCTTTGTGGTCACACAGCAAGAACTTGGTGGAGCCTTGGGAGAGGCTCAGGCTTCTCCAAAGAAAAATTCTCACCGTTTTACTACCTCACATGGCCAAGCACCTACTTCCTGGAATTGGTTCCAGACTCTCTTCCTTTTTGCTTCCTCCCTACATCTCATAACTAGCTCAAATATTTGTCAGGGATGTAATTCAATAAAATAAGAAAGTTAGGATTTCAAGTAGAATGGAAAATGAAAAAAATTGGCCTTTTTTTCTCTCCTGGACTTGGATACGAGGGTTGGATTGAAGTCCTCTAACTTTTTAAAGGTGAATAACTAATAATACAGTTAGTCAAATGGCATCATAAGCACCGGGTAGACAAGGAAAGATGAAAGGAACAGGAAAAACAAAATAGAGCTGAATGTGATGAAAGCACGTTATACACAAAAGCTCTGTGTCTGTGATACTGTGGATGAAATGTATGTACAATGCATTTAAAAATTGGAGTTATAGTGTATATATAAAATACCTAATCTGATCTCTTTTTTACTTTTTATATCATAAGCTTTGTTCAATGTTAATTATTGAAAATGGTTTTTAAGGGTTGCCAAGAAATTTTTCTTATGGAAGTGTTTGATAACTTTTAAATAATGAATCCCTTAGTTTGGGTATGGAAATGAATATTATTAACATGTAATTTTGCATATAATTCTATTTTCTCAATGAAAAATAACCAAAGACAAAATAATTATAAACATTTTTAACTTCTGACACTAGTTGACAAATTTTAATTCAGAAAGAGAAGTACGGTTCTACTATTAGCTTATAAGGTACCCATTTCATTATACCCCCATCAACATTAAAAATCATAATAAATTGATTTTCAAAGAATGACATGTAGGTCTTCTTTATTTGAATCATGTTGTTTGTTAATGTTGAAGTTTTAGGTCTACTGAATGAATATAATAATTTTAACACTTTTAACTTATTTTATTGATTTGTAAGGCACTTTCCTACAGTAAGGAAATTAAACTTTTTCTGTTGTGTCGTCTGTTGTGTATATTTTTTCCAATTTTTTGTTGTATCTTTTAGTTTTAGGAGTTCCAGTTTTCTGATTCATATATTTTAAAAGCTCCCCTTTTGCCTAAGGTAGTTTTAACGAGGGTTTTGTCACTTGAAATCAGACCATTCCTGACCAACACAAGTACGCTTTGTGGTTATTGATCAGAATAGCAGCCACCATGTATTGAATGTTTACTACACCCAAGCCCTGTGTAACTACTTTATATGCATGCTTGTATTTCGCACACCAGCTGCTGTGAGATGCGCGTGCTGATCAAAGAGGCATGTTTCAGCATTCACCTCTTACCCCTTCCCGACTCCATATTCTCAGGCTCCTGCCCACACTGTGTTCCCACAGGCACCTGCAGACAGTAAACGCTTCCCCTTTCTCTGACAGCAAGCCAGGTAGGCAATTTCATACCTGTTATCAAGGAGTTGGTTTATTCCTAATACCAAAAAAGAAAGGGCTTTTGCATGAAGTGCTTTTGGTATGTGAGTGACATTCATTGCCAAAAATGCAGAACAAACCATGTAGGTGCTCTCAGCAGTCCTTCCTCCAGACCTCAAATCAAACCTTACAAAGGAACTTTTGAGTCTCCAAGGCCAGGGACAGAGGCCTTGATCCCATCTAACATGTTAAAGGCTCAAACCATTTACCTGGATTCCTTCCTAGAGGTTGGCAGAAGCCAGGGTCCAGGAATGACTACGAGCTGCTCCAGCATAAAGTCATCCACTGGGCAAACTACACTCTGCCTTGATTCTTTTTTTAAATATTCACCCGAGGATATGTTTATTTATTTATTTTTTATCCTCACCCAAGGACATTTTTATTGCTTTTAGAGAGAGAGGAAGGGGGAAAGAGACAGACAGACATTGATGGGAGAGAGAAACACTGATTTGTTGCCTTTTCCTCTGCACTCTGACCAGAGATCAAACCCACAACCTGAGTATCTGCCCTGACTGGGAATTGAACCTGTGACCTTTCAGCCCATAGGACGACTCTCCACCAACTAAGCCATACTGGTCAGGGCCCTAGGATATGTTTATTGATTTTAGAGAGAGAGAGAGAGAGAGACATTAATGTGATAGAGAAAGATCAATCATTTTCCTCCCATACATGCCCTGAACAGAAATCAAACTCAAAACCTAAGTATGTGACCTGACTGAGAATCAGTAACATTTTGTTGTGCAGAGTGAGGCTCCAACCAACTAAGCCATCTGGCTAGTACTCTGCCTTGATTCTTGATCCTGTTAGTAACAGCATCCTCACATTGCTATATCCTAACTATTCGATCCAGAGAAGATTTTTTTTTAAAGAAGAAGTGTGTGATTTTATCCATAAGGTTTGGAGATAATTGCCTACCAGGGATCATTTGATGAGGGATGGCATCGTTATGCTTCATTTTATATCTGAGACAGCTGAGGCATAGCAAGGTGAATTAACTTACCTAAGACCACACAGTTAAGAAGTTAAAGACTTAAGCTTTGAAACTACATAGCCTCAATATAATGCTTTGAACATTGTATCTCACTGTCTTATTTCCTTCAGAATGTGATCAATACATGATTTCCCTTTTTTCTTCTCCACTCTTCACCGCTGCCCCGATTTATAGGGCAGTGCCTTGCACTGACCAGAAACTCAAAGAATAAATGTTAAATTTCTTTAAAAAGAAAGTAAATAAACAAAACCCCTCACCTTCCATGGACTTAAACTCCTTTACATTTGTTCCAAGGAGACCTTGCACCAAGGACTTTGAGGAAAGCTTGACAGTTTACTGGGCAGTCACATCTCCGAGGCTTCCACCCCTGCCTCATCCAGAGCAGCTCTGTTTTCTGTGTTGTGTAGTGTGTCATCTGTTTTACATAGATCTGCTCTGAGAAAATGGTTTCTACTAATACCAAAATAACTTTGAAAAATATCTCACATAGATGACGGTTCAAACTACCTCAAGTAGTTTCACATGTATTTTTCTTTTGCTTAAAAAAAGTCTTACTCATAGGAAGCAGACATGTATCTATGGTACTTAAAAAGTTGAGCTGCTAAAGTTTTAGAGGCAGGCCACCAGTATCATCACTGATGGCAGCATGAAGAGGTAAAAATTTGGTTGTGGTAAAGGTGGAAAGTATATGGCAGAATGGGATGCACACCCTTGTGTTGTGGACTGCTTTGCCTGGTTTCAGGAATTGTAACTACCCCCCATGGCTAAGGATGAGCAAGCAACCTCTGGAATGTGAGCCACAGGAGACAAAACTTGTCTCTGGTAGCAAATGCCTCAGTTTTCTCTCTGTCCCCAAAGCACGGTCAGAAGTTCAGGATGGGTAAGTCTCCTCACAGCAAGGAGCAACCTAAGCCAGACTCAATCACTTGGGAGGCCATCATGGAAGGACTCGGGGGGCTGCAACAAAGAGTGAGCAATGGACCCTGGCTATGTGACCTAGCCTGAGTCCCCTGTCCTCTGGGAGAAGCGCTTCTTGGTTCTAATCCCCTTAAGCCTGAATACCTGATGGCGAGAGGTGCAGCTCCTTGCCTTGCTAGAGCGTGTCCAGGGAAAATATCTGGCATCACAAAGATTTCCTGATAAACCTGTGAAATCTGCTCTGCTAAGAGTGCTTTCATTCATATGTTAAGGGTCTGAGCAGGAAATGAGTATGTCTCCCAAAGTTTCTGCAACCCCCCTTCCTGACAGACACTGACTCAGACTAAGCCCTCAGATTTCTTTGAAATGTTATCTACTGTTTGATCCTTGCCTCCCTGTATTCCTGTGTATTACAACCCAGTAAAAAGCTCCTGGAGGAAGGGGCTCAAGGCCTTTTTCCTCAGAGAAACTGGCCACTCCAGGCCTTTTTTCCCTGAGAAACTGACAACTGCTCATGGCCTCTTTTCTTTGAGAAACTGGCCACCACTCAAGGCCTTTGTTTCCTTGGAGAAACTGGCTACCTCTCCTCCCCAAGCAGATCATGTCTTGGTAGTGTTTACTTTCATCCATGGTGGATGGGGGGACTTGTGGGAAAAGTCATCCCCACACCCTTGGAGTACACATAAGTCACGTCCTGGGCCTCAAAGTAGCATTTCTGTCAAGAATGAAGCTTCTGTGATCCTTGGGACAGAAGCTGATGGAATCTCCTAGAAGACTCTGCCAGGCCTGGGTTCTGCTAGACTCACTTCCTCTTGTTCTGGTGTCTGCTGGCTTGTCCCCTCACTTGTCCCTTCCCAGCTGTGCAACCTACAGCAGCATCTTCTCTCACTCATCTCCCAGCTTTATTCTGCTGCATTAACAAAAAATTCTTTTTCTCTCTACCTGAATTATACTGCAGATTTTTGTTTCTTATTTGTTTATCATCTGTCTCCCTGCACTAGACTGTAAGGGCCATGAGTGCAGACACTTTGTTTGTTGTGTTCACTTGTCTTTCTCCTGTGCTAATAAACACTTGATTCCATTATTTTTGTTAAATGAGTGAATAAATTAATGTGGTCTGTTGGATCTATCTTGGGAAGAGCTATAGCTCCATGGCTGTATGTATTTCAGAAATGGTTTGGACCAGCCTCCTGGTTTCTGAGGGTTTTCCTCCTTTGCTAAATTTAACTAAAAATGACTTTTCCTATCAAGATCATTAAATTTACTTAATAACCTATGCCTCCATGTTCACAACTAATGAGGAGATAGAAATCCTCAGTAATTGTGAAGTTAATTTTGACTTACATTTGTAAATCTCTTAGGTAAATTCCCAGATACAGTCTCAATTATTCAGCTCCCATAAATTTGCAATGACAGGGGAGCCATTGGTCGGCAGCATATTTTGTCCATTATTTGAAGTAGGATTTTGTTGTGTCACTTGTAGGCTCAACAAGATTACAGGGGGGCTGCTTAACTACTCAACAAAATAAATTCTCAACTAAGTTTTTTTTAATGTATCTGGCAATACCAGTATACCCATATCCCAATGGTTTAAATGGCTCGTCTCTGTACACAAAAGCTGATCTAACAGGATCTTAAATTTCAATGTTAACTTTGGACCTTGTTTGAACTTCAAAATAAATAAAACTCTGCAGAAGGAGGGACACGAAATTTCTATACTCCATCTTTGCAATAAATTTTAAGAAGGAAATAGATGTATTCCAAAAAAAGACCCTAGAGGGTTAAGACCCAGGTTATACTTCTAACTACATTAATTTCCTTAGCTTGCTCATCTAGAACTTATGCCACTGCCATCAGGCAAACTTACCTAGTTCCTCAGCTAGCCTTGACTGAGGTCAGAGACATATTGGCATTTTTGGACCCATCAGTAGAAAGTAATTACAATAATAATAGTGTCAACCATTTTCTGAATACTTATTACAGGCCACACACTGAACTATGAACTGAAATAGTATTTTCTTTAATCTTCTTCCTAAAGCCCATGAGTTAGGCATTATTTTACAAGTGGGGAAACTGAGGCTAAAAGAGGTTAATTAATTTATGTCCCAAAGTTCCATGACTAAGTAACAAAGCCATGCTTTAGAAATGATGCTCTTAAGCTCCAAGTCACTGTTCCATCCACTGCACCAAAGGTAGATGGTCTTTGGTCCCATAGACTCAGCTTGAATAAATCCCACATGCCCTGGTATCTCCTAAGTCTCTTCCCTCTAACATTCCTGTGTCTGTTTCAGTCCCTAGGATGGGAGCTCTGCCTTGGTTTCTCTGTCTAGCCCTCTAGTTATTTCCTGTAACAGCCTACTATCCAGGCCCAATATATAGCCAATTGTTGGCATGTTTCCCTTTCCTATGACAACTTCTGATGAGAGCTCTTTGAATCTTACGCCTGTTTGAATCACTTCTGAGCTTGCTCTGTTCTTTGTTGTTACACGTTATAGTCTTGTCCAGGCTCTGTAGACAACTTAGTTCTCCCTAGTCCCATTCTAATGACCAGGCCTGCCCTCTTTTCTGCCAAGGTTACATCCTATCTTGTGGTCTAATCCACTTGAAACATTATGACATCCCTCCATAGTCTTAATCAAATACCACCAGTGGCATTAATTTTATTTATAATCTATTTTTATTTTAGTGATAATGGCCCATGGGAATATTAAGAGTCAGGCAGTTGGTAATAAACATTAAGTTGGGTGCCCAAAGAACTGGACTAGATATCCAGAGGATTGAATTTCTCTTCTCTTTCTTATGTTGGTTCTCTGTGATATTGGACAATTTATTTTATATTTTTGGATTCCCTGAATAATAATAAAAATTGTAGCATATAATGTTTTAGGTCCTGGAACATATTGTCGTTATAGCATATTACAAACCTGTTTAATATTTTATTAAGAAATAGATGTTAACTTATTTAGGGTTCTTTTACCTCACTGTGATCTACCAGATCATTTATTTCTACACCATTTGAAATTAAAAAAAAAAAGTTCTGTAAACTAAGCTGTTGAGGCTCCTGGTACTCAGTTTATTTCCCTCTTTATTGTCCATGAGTCTACAATAAAATTTCATTTGTGTGTTCTAGTCCTGCCTCATTTGTAATAGGAGATAATAAGAAAGAAAGTCTAGTCTCCCTTCTTAGATAAGAATGTGAAGTGGTATAGCATGGAGGCATTAGGACCAGTCAGTGACAGACCCCCAAGGAAAAGATGAATCTCTGAGACAGATTTGAGCTGATTCACCAGTCACCTCTTACCACTGAAAGATTCTTCTTCTGGTTCCAACCTAGAAAGTTATATATTTACTGAGGTTTTATATTTACTGAGAAAGGAAGATTTAATTTATGTATTTAACCTTCATTAATTTAAATGAATTATTACATGCCAGGCATTAGGTTAGGAACTGGAGACGCGGAGGGAACAGAGGAGCTCAGTGAATGCAAACAGGCAGTCAGATCATCAACTACTAAATACAATCACACAATGTGGTAAATGCTGTTGTAGATCTAGTGCAATAGGCCCCCCCACCCGATTGGCTCCCAGTAAGGCTCCTCACCCTAGTCTGTGATGTAGAGGGGGGGAGAGAGGGAGAGAGAGTGAATATGTGTCTCTAAACATGAGAACAAGGGCCTAGTCCTTTATCTTAGTTAACATCTTTCCTAAGGCCAGGATTTGATATTTCACATATGTTGGTTCTTCTGTGAGTGAAGAACACTGTGGATTCTTTGTTTTCAACTTATTATCTATATCAACAATGTCTGTGACTGATTATATTACAAATTACCGAAGAGCATACATTCTTCAACATAGTATTATTTTCTTCTATAATAATTTATATCTCTTATGAGGGTTACATATTTATCCCAGTAACATAACTTTTGATCTTACTCCTTACAAAATAATATTCCTGCCAGGATGTTGTTAAGAAACATCTGACCTCCTCCTGTACCTACTTATATTATAAGGTCCATTATAATAATGGCTTTGCAAATCTGTGTCTGGACCAGATGGATTTGACCTAAAATATTCATTTTGGTCATATCATCTTTCCCAAGGTAGAAGAAAACAATTCTATGTGTGGAGGAGCTCAGTTTACCCAATTTATCCAATTAAATTTTGAAGAACATAAAACTGAGGAAAATGTGACTCGGTCCACAGGCATGAGTTATGGGCATTATTTAACAGCAATGGCAGCAAACATCTAAAGACCATCTCACTGAAAGTGGGTTTAAAGGCCACCAGGAGACACTCAAACCTCAAGATGCAAGCCAATGTCAACCATTTATAGGTTTGTTCCTATTGGTCCATTTAGTCACTTATCTACCATGCATGCAATATGATGGTAAAGACAGAAATGTTCTTATGCTGCTTACCATCTAGCTGACACTTTTATTTATCACAAACATACAATAAATCGGTATTTCTTAGTTGTGATGTTTGAAAGATGTATTTTTCTAACAATGTTAATTTTCTATGCATTAACAGTATAAGAGATCTGTTATTCTATGCCATTTGAAAATTTCCCAACTAACCCTTATTTTTCTTGGTTACTGAGGACATAGAGAAATGTGCTTCTCTAAGTTAGTGTGGACTGTCTCTTGTGTGAGAGAGAAGGGCCCAATAGGTGCCCTGGGAAGCCATTACAAAAAAATAACATATTCTTGAAAAGAGTAGTTAGAGGAATAAACTGAACATCTTAATGTGTGACCCAGTCTGGAATTTGTTCTTTTACGCTTATTGTTGGTTTCACTAACTGGAGTGTTCATAGAAATGGCGTAAGGTGAAGGCCAGTGCGTATCTCAGCACAGGTACTGGCAAAAGTCTCACCAAGTAAGACTTGGCTCTGTAACTAACTGGACGAGAGTAACAGGGCTGTGCAGGTTGTGATTTCCTGTAGAAGTCTTCAGTGTTGGGACTCGAGATGCAATTCAGCCAATTCAGCCACATTTAACTGCATGTTAATAGTGTTCCCTGTTAATGGGGTAAATGTTAAGTGCTGTTGGCTCAGTTTTTGAGAGTTTCTTGAGTGTTCTTAAGGCTTGCAGAATGGTGCTCAGAAAATGTGTGGTTAGTATGCTGGGCTCCTGATGAAAAAGATAATAAACTTAGACTGCATTTAATGAAACCTTAAGATCAAATTAAAAACAGATTACAAATAAAATATTGTGTCCTCTTCTGAGTCTGTACTTCAACAGTGACACTAACAATTACAAAATATATGGTACAAGAAGTGCCACTTGGGAAGGAGCCTAGGAGGAAAGTTTTACAGATAATGGTTGAGAGGATACTGGGTATTTTTCTTAAAGGAATGAAAACTCAGTAGAAGTTTCTGGCAGGCAAATTTGGAGGCCTAAGATTATGGAGGAAAACCAGAGCTATTCAAACATGGAAAGAGATGCTTCTCAAAACAGAATCCATCCCAGATTGTGGTATTGTTGAATCTCAGGACCCACTCCCTCTAATCTGTAGAAGAGAATCCTGTGGTTGGAGGAAGTAAATCTGATTTGGGCACAAAGGTTTTGGGCTGTAAGTCTAAGTAAGGCATTTACCTTACATGAACCCAAATTTTGTCATTTTAAAAATAGAGGTAACATTTTCCTCAACACGTTTGTTTCATATTGAACAAATAAGACTTTGTATGTTGATGATCTATCAAAAGGCTTGACACATAGGAGGCACTCCTGTAACTTGTAGGATCCTGTCCAGTTTTAAGAATCTCAAATTCTGATAATGCTAGAGCAGTAATGGTTTTTGCAAGGTACCTTGTTCCATACTTTTCCTGCCTTTCCTTATACATGGT
The DNA here is from genome assembly GCF_021234435.1 of Artibeus jamaicensis. Lineage (NCBI taxonomy): Eukaryota > Metazoa > Chordata > Mammalia > Chiroptera > Phyllostomidae > Artibeus > Artibeus jamaicensis. Next base: position 15,163,096 of record NW_026522025.1, on the reverse strand, counting down.
ATAGTCCCATCTAACTACTTCCTTTATTGGTTTGGAGGACTCTACATTGAAAGCTGCAATGAGAGATTCTGAAATCAATGTGAGATTCCTCGGGTGGTGTTTGGTACTTTCATGATAAGCCGTTTTGCCAGAGACCCCCTTGGTCAGGAGGAAGCTGAGTAACCAGCCACTCCGCCCCCACACAATAGTGAGAAGGAAACCACTTCTCTTTGTGAATTCTGTGCTTCCCAAAAGGTTCCTGTCTTTTCCCCTTTGGGGCTTTCCTTGTGGTGACTACAGGTTTTGGTGCCTCCCACAGTCCCATCAGGTAACTTCTAGAGGCCCATTGTTCTTAAAATGTGGCATACATGGCAGGGTTGCCCGCCTAAACTTTCAGTGGGTCTAAATCACCCATTTGTTTATACTGTTTTGAAGTTAATGGTGCCTAGAACTGTTTTGCCTTTTAGACATGGATGTTTAGAAAATCAGAAGGAAGATTTAGAGGCTTTCTATCTAATCTCTTAATTATTCAAGGGAAGAGCTGAGGTCCATAGACTTGAAAGGGTTTGTTCAAGATCACATGTTTGTTATTGGGCATGAGAACTATATCAGTTAAGATGTTCTTAGTTACAAGAAACCCTGACTCTAAACTGTGTTAAACAATAACAGGATGCATTATATCATAAAATAGAAAGTCCAGAGGTGGGACCTTCTACAGACAAGGCACAATCTAGAGCTCTGACTCGATTCGATTACCCTGCTCTTCTCTCTCTGCTCTGTCCTTTTACCAGCTGTCAGCTTGGGCTTGGGCTTTTGCATCCTTTATGCTCTCAACATGCCTATGTATTATAATTATGGCAAAAGTACTTTCTTGTTCTTGTCTAAATGCCAAAAGAGATTTTTTTCCTCCAACCTTGCAATGGAAGTTCTTTTTCTGTAATCTAATTGAGCCAAATTGGTCACGTTTTCTGTCCCAGCACTGATCAGCTTTAACCTAGGCCCCTCAGGAAATCACTAGCTAGAGGATGGAATTACTATATATATTGGCTTAGTTGTTAGGATTCATTTCTGGAGTGCAGATGAATTCATCTATTTCTGAGTCACAAATATGACTTTCAAGGAGTGGTGAGGGCTGATTACCTAAAGAAAGTTGGGAAGAAGGGAGGATAGAATGGATACTGTATAAGCAATAAACAATGTCAACTGTAGGAACCCTGAAATTCTGACAGCCCAGTCCTGTGTTGATTGACTAACATGAAGGAAGAAAGATGGAATCTGGAGATCTAATAACTGAAAAGGTACCACATTAAAAACAGACATTTTATAATCCTTCCTATGAATAATGGTGCTAAGACAATCCAAACAGAAAACAGCTAAAAGAAAGTCACCATTCTTATTTTGCTGCCAAGACAATGCCATCTGCTGTGACATCACAGGTGGATACAGCCGCACATTTTATCTTGGGAAGTTGCCAAGGCAACAGAGTTTCACGGTGACAATAGGGTATGGGGGCAGCCTAGAAACTGTTATTTTTTTAGAGATTTTTTCACTGTGATAAATAGTTTATACCTAAACAAAACTTACTGTTGGAGAATATTTCCCAGGGGAAGGTTAGGCAGAGAAAAGATAATTAATTACTATAGATCTATATATTTCAGACATTTTTGGTGGGTTAAAAGGCTCAACAAATTCTGATGGGTTGGAGCCTCTTATGATGTGTCTTAGATGCTCTTTTTAACTTCTTTGTGTAATTTTAAAAAATATTTTAATTTCTTACCAATAAGACACAGGTCTGTGCAATATGGCTTTTTTTCCTTTAAAGGGATTTTTTTTAAAGATTTTATTTATTTATTTTTAGAAAGAGGGGAAGGGAAGGAGAAAGAGTTAGAGAAACATCAATGTGTGGTTGCCTCTCATGTGGTCCCCACTGGTGTGATCTGGCCTGCAACCTAGGCATGTGCCCTGACTGGGAATCGAACCAGCAACCCTCTGGTTCTCAGCCCGCACTCAATCCACTGAGCTAAACCAGCCAGGATGGGATTTGTTTTTTTCTATCTACTTCTGCCTAACTCCTATAACTATTTGATGAGGTTTATTCCAATATATTTTTATACCTGTACCCTTCAGTGTCTATCATATGGCTAGAAAAATATAGGGTATTAAAGTTATACTTGTTAGTAAATGGCTCTTTCCTCATGCTTCCTTATTTTATTTTATATCCCACCACTAATTTTCCAAATTAATTTCCCTTATTTGCTTCTTCTTGTTAAGGATTTGCCCAAAACTAATAACAGGCTGAAAATGCAGTTAACAAACCAGCATGAATCTCATTAAAGAAGCATAACTTACACTACCTTTTACCAGCCTGAGGTGTAATTTGGTATTTTATCATTTATCATTTCAACTAATGAATGAAACTTCTATATTCCCTATGAGCAGCCAAAAGTCAAATGTCTCCTCGAGGTGTCGACATTAATTGTGCCCCAAACATGGGGTTTTCTCATTCATTTACTGTTTATATAAAACTATTATGGAATGACTGTTATGTGCCGGAGGGCCTATCCAGGTGCTGGAGGTGCAAGTTAAATTAAAACCACAATGAGATACCATTTCTGGAGACAGATGGTGGTTGTTGTTGCACAACATTGTTCATATACTAAATTCCAGTGGTTGATCATCTACTTAAATCTAAGCACCTGTCATTCATTACAGTGCAAGGATTCTACTTGCAGGTGAAGAGAACCAGGAAATCTGTGTCTACCAGCACTGGTGCTTCTTTGATCATTTATGTTCACAGCTGAACATTCATTTTATACCATTAGGATGAAATATGTTCACCATGACGTGATACTATTTTATGTTCAGAATCTTAACCAGAGTTGCTTTAGCACCTCACCTTGAGGTTCAGGATTATAAGATTTTAGTTCAAATTCATACCCATTTTCTACAAAGCTTATAATTGAACCAAAAAAGGGCCAAATCTAGAAGGAGTTGTACTTGTTTAAAATGATTCTCAGTTAATTTTCCTTTTTTAAAAAAATGCCAGTTACTATGATCTAAATTTTTTTCATAGTGAAAGTACATTAAATTTGTAAGCACACAAACAAAAGAACAATGAAAAAATAATACATCTGAGACTTCTAGTTTCTATGTATGATGTAGAAAGCTAAAAAGAAGGTTGCTTCTACCTTACAAAAGAAGATTTCAGAAATTTAAAAAAACTCAACTGTTTTTGAGAGCCTAGACAGGGGAAAAGCCACTGCTTTTGGAAAAGCATGAAATCCTACCTATTCTTCTTCCCTAAGGAACAAATACTTAAGCTGCCAGTGAAAGAGCAGTAAACACTTTTGCCCCCAGGGTATAGGTGAAGATCCATTTCAGCTGTGGGGAAGGGAAAAAGAATAAAACTGTTTGTAATTCATAGGAGGGGCAGGAAACTATATGGGGCCCAGACCATTTGAGGTTTTCTACTCTGGGGAAAAGACAAGATCACCAAGAAAGCCCCAACTCTAAGGCCCCTGGTCATAGGGCCTATCTAAGAAGGAGGCAAAAGCAAGACAACAGAGAACTTCCCTCACACCCTGCTACCACTACCACTACCAACAAATAACAAGCAATATCAAATAACAAAGACAAATGTATTGGAGAGACAAGTTCTCTAATATGCAGGTGTACAGAGGTCTGAAGCTGAGAGGATAGAAAGAACATTTACAAGACCATCTGGCAAGCCACACACTGATGGAGAATATCAACCCAGAAAGTTGGAACCAAAAGAGGATGACAAATAGAAATGTTCGAACTAAAAAACATTGGTAATGTAAATAAAGAACAACGTTAATGGACCCATTCCTTATAAGAACATTTTGATCTTGATATGTTAAAACATGGAAAAATGTGTAGTCTTAGAATTGCTAATACACAGGTAAACCATTTAATCCTCACAACAGTGTGAGGAAACTCCTGTCAGTATCCCCATTTTACAGATAAGGAACCTATCTTAACTCAGGCTGCCACGACAAATTACCATAGACTATGTAGCTTATAAATAACAGAAACTTATTTCTCACACTTCTGGAGGCTAGAAGTCCAAATCAGGGAGCCATCAGGTTCTGATGGGGGCCTTCTTCTAAGTTGCAGACTTCCAGCCTCTTGCATCCTCATACTGTGGAAAGAGAGCTAACGAGCTGTTTGAGGTCTGCACCTTTATGACCTAATTATCTCTTAAAGGTCCCACCTCCCAATATTATCACATTGAGGGTAAGGATTTTAACAAAAGAATTTGAAAGAACCCAAATATTTGGTCCATAAGAAAACCCAAGTAGCTATAACAGTGCTTGACCACAGCAGACATTCAGTAATTATTTGTTGAATAAATTGAAAAAGTAGACTCAGTGATCTCAACCACACATACTCCTTTTTCACAAGACACGGTGGTTTTTTTTAAAAATGCTAGAATATGTGTCATAGTAAACAGGAATATGTTTAATATTTAGTAGACCATCCACTCATATCCCTGCCTTTAAGAGGTAATATTATATGACGTACTAGTTGTAACCGGAGATTCCAATAGTCTGCCTGGACTTGAATCCTGGCTCTAATGCTTATTTGTTGTGTAATCCTGGGCAAGTTTACTTGATGTCTCTGTACCCCAATTTCATAGTCCTTAAATTGTCAATAATAATTTATTTAGCACACAGGATTGTGTGAAGATTGAGTCAAGACATTAGAAAATACTTAGGACAGTGCCTAGCACATTTAAATATGCTCTAAGTGTTATCTATTATTATTACAACTTACTTGGCCACTGGGTACTCTTACAGACAAGATTTTTAAGGTTCTTTAAATATTTTAATGTTGATTCTTTATGATATATATATATATAGAGAGAGAGAGTACCTTACTTTCTAAGAGCCAGAATACTCCAGCTTATGTTTCTAGTATCTTAAAGGGAAGACGGGGCTGAAAACAGTGCCTGGGGCATATCTATAGTAAGGTAAAATCACACAAAGATTTACTATTATTTATTGTGATCATTACGGTAATGGTTTGGTTTGCAAAACAAAAACAGTAACAAAACCATTTCAGGGAATCAGGCCATTCAAAATGCACTCAATCATGACCTTGGGTTTGAGAAGGTTTTTCCATAAATTGGACTTCGCTGACACTAAAAACTTTGGTGCATCGCGGGATCCTATCGACACTGAGAAGTCAAGTCTACAGAGTGAGATAGTAATATTTGAAAATTACACATCTGATAAGGGGTAATATGCAGAACATATAAAGAACTACAACTGAACAACAACAAAAATGGGCAAAGGACTTGAATAGTCACTTCTCTAAAGAAGATGTACAGCTGGCCAAAAGCCACATGAAAAGATTCAACCTTATTAACAATTAGGGAAACGAAAATTAAAACCACAATGAGATACCATTTCTGGAGACAGATGGTGGTTGTTGTTGCACAACATTGTTCATATACTAAATTCCAGTGAATCATATGCTTAAAAATGGTGCAAAATGGTAAATTTTATGTTGTATCTATATAGCCTCAATTTGTAAAAAAGAATACACACAAACACCTGTGCAAATGCACTCATACCTAGTTTTCTCTAGTGGTTGATCATCTCCTTAAATCTAAGCACCTGTCATTCATTTTTGAGTGGCCCACTGTACCCAATCTGCTGATAATATGGTGAATGTTCAAATAAGCTTCATCATGTGCTCAGACCCAACCAGTCTCACCCAACCAAGTTATTATTCTAGAGTATGGCACTGGCCATTATGGGCAAAATTGTCATCTTGCCAAAATTCATATATTAATGTCCTAACTCCTACTATTTCAAAATGACTTACTTGGAGCTAGAGTCTTTAAAGAACTCCTTATTTTGTGTCTTAATCCAATATGATTTAGGAGGAATATGACATATAGAAAATCCAATATGACATATATAAAAAATTGAGACACATACTACAAGGAGGAATGAGCATGTGAAGACATGGAGAAGACACCCATCTACTGATCACCTGAAGCCATGGAAGGAAGTCTTCTAAGAAACCTTCTATTCTCCAGAATTGTGGGAAAATAAATTTGTTGTTTAAGTGATTTCATTTGTGGTATTCGTTACAACTCCCAGCAGCTTAATATGGAGTCTTTGAGGGAAACCTCCATTTGCTAACAAATTAAAGCAAAAGAACTTCTTAGACAAAAACTCTAGTATTTGACTAAGCATTTCTCCCCCAAAGAATAAGCTTATTCCTACCTATATAATTTGCCTTTTAGATAGAAACACAGAACATTGTATGCCTTAATTTGTTTTCTTTCGATTTGATAGTGGTAAAAGACTGTGAGCTCCTGCTCCGGGAGACATACTTTGTCTCTTAAGCTGTTCTGTCAGTCTTTACAACAGACTTTGCCATTTTTTATGTACTGCTATAATGCTATTGCTTCCATTGTGAAACATGAGTTTGTTATTAAAAAAATTTTGATCTTTAAAAATGTGTTATATTTCAGCTGGAAGTGAATTAGCTTAATTTTGGTCATCAGTTCAAAAGAGGGCCCTCAAGAGGTTATAGTCAGTCATTCCAAAGCAAAACTTTTGGTGAAATTCTGAAGAACAGAGTTACAACACCATGTTTTCGACTGGAAAAAATCTAAATTATGGCACAAGATTATTAAAAAACGTTTTTGTGCAAAGCAATATTCTATGTTTTCTGTGCATTAACCAATTCAATGCCCACAACATCATAGAGGCTCTTACTATCCCTAATTCACAGTCACAGTGAGCATGGGACTTGAGCCATGTCATAAAGCCAAGGAACAAGAGAGCCAGAGTATGAGCTGTGACAGTGTGGCCCCAGGGCCCACCCACTTGAATGCTGACCTTCAAGGCCTCCTCCCACTTTCACACTAGTTTTTGCTTCTGTGACTCCAGGAAGTTGAGTTAGAATTTGCTTTCCGTGATCTATGTCTCTCAACCTATTTACATGTATATGCCATGTCTCCGAGCTGCACTGAAGGTAATTCCCTCAAATGATGTGTTCCAGCTCATTGTCTGTTCAGGTCTACTCAAGCTTCTGTTTCACTCAGCCATTGGAATATGTGTGTGCATTCAAAATCTGTAAGTTTTATTTAGTTCTTCCTAAATTCTGCCTTATCATTTTTTATAGTCTGTTCTTCCACCCTTAGTTTTTCTCTCTCTTCTATTTCTTTAAAACTTTTACAGCCCTGGCTGGTGTAGCTCAGTAGATTGAGCACGGGCCTGCGAACCAAAGGATCGCTGTTCAATTCCCAGTCAGGGCACATACATGCCTGGGTTGCAGGCCAGGTCCCAGCAGGGGACACACGAGAGACAACTATATATTGACATTTCTCTCCCTCTCTCCTTCTCCTCCCCTCTAAAGATAAATAAACAAAAATCTTTAAAAATTTTTTAAAAATAAAATAAAAACCCTTTTACAAATGGTTATTTCACATTTTTGTTAGACCACACCAATATCTGAAGTCTTTGGGCATTCTAAATCTTTTATTTGTTCTCTCAGCTAACTTTATTTTGTGTGTTTTTTAAAAAAATTGTAAACCATATTTTATCAAATAAAATTTGTGAAAATCCCGAGAGCCAGTGTTGGGCATAGTGATTGCAGCGATGCCAACGTTTACTTCCAGGCAGCCCCACCTCCAGCTCCCTCCTCTGCCAGCCACCTCTGCTCCCCACGTAGGTTTAGTTCAGTGTTAACATTAATTATATTTTATCCAGAAGGCTCTTTAGAATAACTAGTTGGCCACATTGGTGGAAATTGAGTCTTTCTTTGGACAAGTTAAAATTTTCATGTCAGACTAAGAATTTGGGTTGTCTGAAGCTCTAAAAAATTTGCATGCTTTCTTCAGGAGAGTAACACACCATGTCATTATCCATATCCAATCATTACAAACTCTCCATTTTTCTGTTGAGAACAATGAAGGTTAGAGGGATGAAATAAATGTCCAAGTTATTTGTGGAACTGAACAACAATGGAAGGATTAGAACTTTTCACTAGGAACCAAGAAACTTGACAGGCTTATGTAGTTGTATGTGAAATGGACTCAGAAAAAATTAAAAAAAAATTTAAAAAAAAGGTAAAGCAAGACATCTCCTAGCAGCAGACTGCTTGGTCTGTATAAGTGATCCAGAACGTCCAGCAAAGACCACTTCACCACCCACTTGGGCCACAAACCCTGTTCTTTCCAACTTGAATTTGATTAGTACTCACAAGATGGAGTCACAATAAGTTGGAAGGAAGGAAAATTTACCAACTGATCAGACATTTTTGAGTCCTGGACATATTGTGTCACTTGTCTTCAAGGGAATGACCCAAGTCTAGATGCTTTACTCTCCAAGACACAAGAAAGCATATATATTTGCATTCTCAGACTGATAATATCTGGGCGGTAGTCTTTCCAAGGAGATTTTGCAGAAGTCTTGCTTCCCCAGAAATACCCATGTCAAGAGCTTGGGGGTTTAACAGGACTCTGTTTTCCAGGCTCTGAGCAAACTGAGGTCACTTTGAGCCACAGATTAAAGAGTGAGAGAGATCTGTCTTACCTGTTTGGACAGTGAAGATTAGAAGATTAGAAGATTAAGGTTGTCTAAAAGAGTAACATGGACAGATATTTCTGAAAACAGTATATGGGTTGTATAAATAACACTTATTACGTGTCCAGTGTCTGGTGTAAAGTATGACATTTCAAAGATTCTCAAATATTAGTTGACTGAATTTTTTGGAAAGAAAGAATGACTGAATCGTTTTTGAGTTTTAGTGACAGTGCTGCTTTGTGCCACAGGATGGTGCTGTCAAACCGCTCACAGACACACAAACGGCAATTTGAAACTTCCAGGCCTTGCAAGCAGAAGGTATCTGTCTCACTGTTTCAGCTTGCAAACCACCTCAATATCGACACTATGCAGCCTTTTCTTCCTGAGAATAAAAGAAGCACTGCTGATTTATTCTTTTTTTAAAGACAATTTTTTAGAGCAATTTTAGGTTCACAGAGGAAGCTACAGAGATTTCATGTACCTCATTATCAACATCATCCACCAGAGTGGTACGTTTGTTACAACTGATAAACCTACATTGGCATATTATTATTACCCAAAGTCCATAGTTTACATTAAGATTCATTCTTGGTGTTGTACATTCTATGGGTTTGGACAAATGTATTTCTCCTTATAGCATCACATAGATACAGCCCTAAAAATGCTCTGTGCTCTTCCCATTCATCCCTCCCTTTGACTCATTCTTGAAAACACTGATTGTGACAGAAACACTTGTACTAAAATTGGATCCACATCAAGATTTCCACAGCACTGACACTTGGGAGATAAGCACATTTGTGTAGTGTTTTGTTGTTTTTGTCAAGAGGGGCAGTTAATTTAAAAAAGGAAACCAGGAATTTTGAGATTGGGGTTCTAGACTTAACATCCTCATATGATTTTCCTCAAAGTAGAAATAATCAACTTGACCAATGATTTTCAAGTTATACTCTTGTTCCTCACTGACCTAAGAAGTCTTCAGAGATGCCTCCGGTTGGCAAGGTAGTGTGTGTGTGTGCATACACGCATGCACATTTTGTAGTTGGAGGGTGTGCTAAAGGAGAATGACAGGAGTCTTTTCAATCCTTTCAACTGGAATAGCTTTGTGTTGGGGATGGGGTAGGAATATGTTTTGTCTTGTTTTGCCCTGAAGAATGTCACCCTCTGTTAGAAGAAAAATCTTAACAAACGACCAGGCACAATGATCTCAATGGCTCTTCCCATCCTAACATTCTGCAGTTCTAACTTCTTTAGTTTTCTTGGTTGACTATTTCACCTTGGTCTACCTGTATGCAGGCTAAAAACATGCGGGGCTCTGGAGGAGCCCAGTAGCAACACCATGTAGGTTTGTGCTTACCCACAGTACTCTCCTCTCTGTCACCACCCTGAGCTCTGGCTGCCTGGCTCAAACAAGCCTCTACTTAGGAGGAGGTATTTACAGAAGGATTGGAGAGACACAGAGCTTTTATGGCAATATAATTACTTGAAGATAAAAAGATATCCGCTTTCTATAGTGAGCAATGAGGAAGTCCATGGGCAGAAACTGAATGCCAAGGCCCTCAAACAGGGAAGCATCAACCCAGGGTAGCCTGTGCACAGAGCCAGAAGCAAGTGGGCCAAGTGAGGAGGTGACACAAACCAGTTCACGAGTATGTTTGAGTGTCTGCTACATGCTGGGCTCTAAGGATACAGAGATGAGTGTAAGGAACTGTCAGGAGATTGGAGGCAGACACATAAATGGAGAGCTATCAAGCCACAGATAAGTGCGTTGAGAGTGGATGGAACAGGATGCTCAGGCAACTTAGAGAAAAGGCATCAAAGCTGATTGGTTGGCTGAGAGACTCCTTGGAGGAGCTGATGCCCAAAGAACCTCTGTTACCCCAGAGACTCCTGCTGCAATCATTGTTGGGTAAAAGGTTTTTATCAGTGTTTTATAAAGAATTTCCAACCAGATTTCTTCTCTGATGGTGTATCTTTGACAGTTGCTTTCATACAATTTTGTAGAATTAATAGCTACTCTTCATTAAGTTCTAAGCAGAGTGCTAAGCACTTTACATACAATTCCACATATGATTCTTACAACAATCCCATGAGATAGGCAGCTGTAAAAACACTTATGTTGAAAATTTTTATGAAAAATTTCAAGCCCATACAAAACTTTTTAAAAAACAAGTACAATTAGCTCTATTGTACCGATCACTCAGTATGAACAGCCAACAACCCATGTCAATGGGATTTCATCTATACTCTATGCATTTTCTGACATTAGGAATGTGTTGAAGCAAATGTCAGACATCATATCATTTCTGTACCTAGCTCAGTGTGATACTCTAAAATATAAAAACACTTCAAAAAACTTAACCACAGGTCTGCTCCCAGCTAAGGTGAAAAGCCAGGACTGGATTTACTCTACTGTCTGAAATAACAACAACAACAAAAAGACAAAATAGGTCAAATGATGATTTTCAAGACATTGGACATCAGGCAATGAAGGACAGTGATACCTGAGATATGAATAACAGGTGAGTTGCACCCTCGTCTTGTCCCAGCTTATTACCTTGAGAGAGTCTAGGTGTGCACAGAGAGGAGGAACACAGAGCAGCCTGATAGACTCCCTGAGCAGGCTCTTTGTAGAAGTGATCATTGGATTGTAAAATTCAAATGGAAATGAAAATGATTTAGAATAACAAACAACTTTGAAAAAGAAAAGCTAAATTAGAGGAGTAGCCCTAATGGTTTCAAGACTTACTATAAAGCTGCAGTGAGGAAAACAGTATTATACTGGAGTCACCAGAGGCAAATAGATCAATGCATCAAAGTAAAGTGTCTAGAAATAGACCACAAATATATGACAACAGATTTTTGATGAAGGTGCAAATAAAAATCAGTGGAGAGCCCTGGCTGGTGTGGCTCAGTGGATTGAGCCCCGGACTGAGAAGCAAAGAGTCGCCAGTTTGATTCCCAGTCAGGGCACATGCCTGGGTTGCAGGCCAGGTCCCCAGTAGGGGGTGCATGAGGGGCAACCACACATTGATGTTTCTCTCTCTCCTTTCCCCTCTCTCTTGAAATAAAGTCTTTAAAAATAAGTGGAGAGAGGATAATCTTTTCAACAAGTAGTACCAGAACAAATGAATATCTAAAAATAAAATAATAAAGTTTGATACATACTTTGACAATCCACAAACAATAACTCAAAATTCACCATGAACCTAAATTTAAAACCTAAAACTACACAATCTATAAACTTCTGGAATATAGAAAAATTTTGTGACTTTGAGTTAGGCAAAATCTTCTTAGATATGACATCAAAAGGAGAATCTACCCAATAAAAATTGATTATTTGGACTTTATCAAAATTTAAAATGTATATTCTTTAACAAAACTGAACAGAATGGAAAGATAAACTATAGCCTAGCAGAAGATGTTTAAAAATCATGTATCTCATAAAGGACTTGAATATATATATTCAAGACACTTGAATTAAAACTATAGTGCAAGACTACTACATAAGTATTATCATGGCTAAAAGTAGAAGATGGACAGTACCAAGTGTTGTTGAGGACCTGGAGTTTTAACTGGTATAGAACCTGGAGGAAGATCTTTAAACACACTTTTAACTGCCTTGTTTTGTCAGTACTAGTTTGGCTAAACACCCCACACCTAATTAGGGAACTAAAGTCTAAGGTAAATCTCATAAACTGAGACTTGAAAATGTGGTCATCTGCCTTTCAAGTCAGGAACATTGTTCAATAATAATTAGGGACCCTAAGCAATTGGAGATTTGGGGGAGTTTTAATGCACATTAAGGTCCAGTGGACTCCAAACATGAACCAGGATTTAGGGGGGTCCTAAATGAACCACACCTGAGGCTTCCCTGTGAAAGAAGGTGGAAAGTTCTGTAATCCAGGATACATATCAGCAGGACACAGTTTCTTCCCTAGACTGCCATTCTCCATAGGTCAAATACCCACCATGAGCCGAAGTTGGATATTGCATCTGAACTAATTGCCAAGAATAGGAGGAGATTAATGGGAAGGCACAGTTATTGTCTTGGGGCAAAACATTAGATGTTGTGCATCTGATGAGGATAACCTAGAAGTGTGAAAAAAAATTCAAGTAATATTTTCAAACAAGCAGGACAATAAATCAAGTATTACCAAAATAATATTAACTTAAGCTCTTATTTCTGATCAATAACAACACTATAAATTAACAAGGCAGTAAAAGTGATTATCATTATACTTAAGCAGATAATTAACTGACTGAAGTCATTGAATTTTTAGCAAGAGAAGCACACTGTCAGGATTCAAATTATGGAACTGAGAATCGGGAACTTTTCATTGTTCTGGACACAGCTCCTCATGCCCTGCTGCCCTTCCCCTTCCTTGGCCAAATTGTGGGTTTGTCCCAAATAGTCCCTCCAGTCATCTAGTTCCTTAATTTTCTCATCTCCAAAATAGAGACAAATATTACTGTACCCAAAGAGCATAATAGGGACTTGATATATATCCTGTAAGTGAATTAATGAGTTAGTTTCTCCAACACTTAAGTACAATCACAGGTCACATCAACAACCATAATCTTTCAGTGACAGTAAACCCTACAGAGAATATAAACTATTTCCTGACCCCAACTGTAAAAACCAACTTCCTCATTTCAGAAGAAATGACACCATTAGCAACAACTCAATACCAAAAAGCATGCATTTCCTATTACTTACACATTTTTCAGAATTTCTCAGTGCTTTTTAATTTTTTTAAAGCTGGCAAGACTCTCCACAGCCTTCTAGCTGTTCCTGCCCTTCTACATAGGAAGAAAGTGAAGGCCCAAATGGTTGAAAGATTTGCAGAGTGCCTAGGCCTATTGATCTTTCCTCAATTAAATCCCAGGATAAATAAGTGTCTAATGCTCCATTACACTTGCTCTAGGTACCAGGTGGCAGACATGACTCTTTTTTAAAAAGTGACTAAAGAGGTGGTAGGAGCTATAAAAGAGTGTGGCTGTCCAGACTGGTTTAATTCTCTATCACTTGAGTCATCCTGAAGTGCTAAAACATCAATGGGGAGAGTATATCAAAGAGGGATGATGCAGAAGAATTGTTTCGTTTTGAGGGTAGGGCACTGATGCCAAAGCATGGGATGACTTCAACTTCCAAAGAAATTGTAGGTGGAAGCAGTGGGACTGGGGGTGGGGAGAAATGAGTTGCAAAACTGTCCAGTGCACATCTCTGCTTATGGTGAGTCTCATCTCAGCCGAGCTAGCTATGGTGAGACTTGGTGTGGGATACATGGGGCAGTTGCTGAATAATAAGATGGGTCACAATCCAATGGCCAAAAAAGCTACTTCCAGAATATGAAAATTTAAAGCGAGTAAAAGAGAATAAGATGAGGACATTCACTTGGGAATATTAAGGTTGCCGTATCCATAGAAGTTACACATCTGCTGCTTTGAGATGTACATCCTCAAAAGCAACTGTAGCTTGATTTCCAGCAAACATACAGGAATCCCTGCCTCATGTTTTCCTTCCCTGCTGGGTCTGCTATTCTAGATGCAGTTAGGAGATTAGAGGTGGCCATTCCTAGCTATACCCATTATTGGCAGTCATACTATTCTCTAAACTACAAGAACAAGTGTAAGTCAGAATCACAGAACTTTAGAGTGGGAAGAACCCTAGAACAGAGTTTCTATCCTTGACACTATTGACATTTCAGAACAGATAATAATTTTTATGAAGGATTGTCCTACATGCTGTTGGGTATTTAGTAGCCTTCCTGACACTGACTCATCAGATGTTAGTAAGGAGCTCCCCCCAAATGTCTCCAGACATTGTCAAATGTCACTGGGGAGAAACAGCTCCTCCAGTTGAAAACCAGAGGAGCACCGGCAGTGCACTCCAGTTGGGTGCACTGCCCTAGAATACTGTACCCAACCCTTCTCACATCTTGTGTACACAGAAAGTGAAAATATTTGTATAGGACAAGGAGTAAACTGGAGGGGACCTGGAAATAGCTATGTAAAGCTCAGTGGGAAAATGCATTTGTATACTTAGAGGAAAAAATAAAAATTAGGAAAATATTAAATACTTAAATGCATATAAATACATTTTAAATAAAATCATTTCAAAATGTTAAATGATAAATTTAAACTTATTTCACTGATTTTTTTTTTACCAACAGATACTATGCTTGAAACACTTAAATGCAATGCTAGTCAAGATATTTTCATGATGATCACTTAAAATCTTAGTGGTCTCTATCAAAAGGAAGCTTAATTTGCACAAGATGATAAAGTTTAAAACCATTGTTTAAATAATTTGAAGATTTGTAACTTTTGATATTAAAGGACATACTAGATTATCCTTTTTTTATATTGACTAGTCAGTGCTTAAATTTCTTATGACAAAGCAAAAGTACTTTAAATCTGTACTTTCATGTATCTTGTGTTTCAAAATAATAAGGAAGGTCTAATTTCTACATTGCAGATGCATTGAAAGAACGGTGGTTCTGTAGCTAACATGGAAACAACCAAAAGGGCTTCTTGTCCATCAGCTGCAGGTGACAGGAGAACCTGATGTTGCATGTAAAGACAGAGATTCTGGGCTAACACTCATCACTGAGTAAATCAGAAGCCCCACCATGTTTCTGCACCCATCTGTCTCCAGCTGGCTGAGTTCCAAGCTCTGGGCATTTGGCAACAAACTCCCTCCTGGTCCTCAGAATTTGTCTAGGATGGTTAGTAATGTGTTCTGAAGCTGGCTGCTGTTATGCCCAGGTTGTAGAGCACCTCCTTTGCTGCCCTCGGGACATCATGGTGGAGCGATGCTTGGCAAAGTAGCTCATCATGCTCACTGTTTTCCCTGGGAACAATGGGGGTGTCTCTCGGCCTCCTGCACTGCTCAGACCACTCCTCAAGGAACCTGTGACAAGACTCCTCTTAGGCAGAGGCACCTGGTTTCAGGGCATTCTGAATATTGGGAGCCTCAATAATTCATGGTATACCTGGAATCTATTTGAGACCCACCACTGTGATATGGCACATAGGGAAGCTCTGCTTGAGAGAACTCTCCCTGGCTCTAGGTGAGTACTCTGTGGCCCAGAGAAGGGTTTGACTCACACAAGGTCAAATGCTAAGTAAATGACAGAGCTGCAACCAGATCCTAATTCCTCTGGTTTCTGGTACCCCAGCCATGTAGATCCTTCACTTCTTGTCTTTAGTCTTTATGTTTTTATCCCCCTGTATTCTTCCTGCCACTGGTTCATTTCACCACAAAGCCTTCATGTGCCTAGACTGCTAGTCAAAGATAGTGGCATGCACAGCACATACCAGGGAGGGCAGTGTTTCTTAAGTTTTGATGTGCATAAAAATAGGAGTTTAAAATAGGTGTATTTTACTGTGATGTCTTTGGGAAGACAGTTGAAGCAGAAAGAAAGAAGAATAGAAATTTACAGTAGGAAGCATGAAGCAGTATTTTCATTATACTCCACCTAATTTCTTTGGCTGAGTCCTATACTCAACATTAGATCTGAGTGACCTGGGAGGAGACATAATGACCCAAAGGCTACAACTATGTAATCACTCAAAATAACAAATTATTTTATCCAATAAAAAGTTGAAATGATTTTAAATGCTTGAAGGGGTATGCAGTGATTTCTAAATTCTAGTGTGCAAGTAATTCTAAATCAGCTGGTTTGAACTGAAGCCCAGACATGGATTTGCATTTTAACAAGCACTCTGGGCTTATCTAATGGAGAAATGCTGAAATAGGAGTAAGATCTTATAGTTTGATTGTACTATATAATGGAGACATTGCAAAATGCTGAGAGGAAAATGAAATTTTTAATTAAATTCTAATTTCTTTAGGGTAATTCCTGTTTAAAAGATTCATGTTGTAAATTATTTACTAAAGATAAAAAACTCCCTCTCTACTTCTCTGTTTTCCTTCTCTACTTTAATCTATGTAAAGCTAAGGGAATGGCTTTTCAGTGTTAAACCTCAAATAAATGCAAGCCACTTTTAACAAATTTTTCAATTATAGTTGATGTAAATGTTGTAGACTAATGGATAAAGAAGTTGTGGTACATATATACAATGGAATATTACTCAGCTGTAAAAAGAATAAAATCTTGCCATTTGTGACAAAATAGATGGACCTAGAGGGCATTATGCTAAGTGAAATGTCACAGAACAGGGCCAAAAGGAGTACGATATACTGTTACCGACAGGACCCCCACTAGGTTCACTTGTCCGCTGCTGAAGGGAAGATGTCTCTCAATGCCAAAGATTTGTAAAAAGGAAAGGAAATGTTTATTGAAAGCTATACAGACTTCAAGTCTATACAGACTTACAGTAGTGACCTAATGTCTTCATAAAATATTAAAGTCCTTTAAGATACCCACAGACACACACAGTGCTTTCTTCCCCTCCTGCCCTAATCTGGGGTACCATATCTCAGGAAAAGAAGTAGAAGTTTGTGATTCAGGCTCCCCACACCATCAGCTGTGTTGTTGGCCAGGATCTCCAGCTAACCCAAAGCCATGTGGCACCTTCTCCTGGCCCATCAACAAGAGTCTTTTCACCCCTTTTCCTCCAGGTAAGGTCTCTCCTGCTTCCTAAGCCATGTGGCCAAGGGGTGCACCCCAAAGTTGCAGGGGTCCCCACTCTGCCAAAGCCATGTGGTTCTCTCTCTACTGCCACAGCCGTGTAGTCTTCTCCCCATGGCTGTCGAGTCTGGGTTTAAATTCCTGCACCAACCTTCCTCTGTACCCCCATTTCTGACTCTTCCTATAATCAGTTATACCTGCCAGCATTCCTGTATTATTCCAAGTTCACTGGGCTGCCATAGTGAGTCTGGGCAGGAGTAGCCCCATGTCATGGAGCCAATCTTGTCCAAACTCTCATGTAGTTGCCCCCCAGTTACATCTTGAGTATGAGATTCAGTCTGAGATGAGAGGACCATGACATAGCAGCAGCCTCACTACAGGATGGTCCTCTCAGCCATAACAGATAGATATCAGCCTGTTGGAATTTTAAGGCTCCTGCACAGAGTAGGCCCTAGTACCAGTCTTTCTGCCTCACAACTTAGAAAGTGAGGAAAGAGTGCCTTTCATGCAATACCCAACTATGAGATATACCTCTTATATGGCATGGCAGAACAAAATCAGACGGCAAGTGAGTAGGCCTCATCCTAGTTCTAGATGGCTGTGTGACCTTGGGGAAGTCACTGGACTTCTTTGAATCCTGGCTTCGGCACCTTTAAAACAAATGCAGAGATTATCAAACAATCTCTAAGTCAGGTGTTCTCAAAATCTGAAAAGGTATTAAGAATCACCAGGGGAGTTAGTTAAAATGCATACCTTGTAAAAGTCCTGGTCCCAGCAATTCTGATTAAGTTGAAATAGGGCACAAGAACCTGAATTTTTAACAGACACCTTAACTGATCCTGCTGGAGGTCATCTGTAGATATCATTTGCAGAAATACTGCAAGGCTGAGGGCCTCTCCAGCTCACGCTGTGTATATCAGACTGTCCACCTCTCTCTGTACCTAACCAGTCACTAAATGCTGTTGATTCTTCAGGCAAAATATTTGCCTTATCCATCCCTTCCCTCCAATCTCACAGCAATACCAATTTTATGTCAGGCTGGTGGCAACGACTTCTGATTTGAATTCCTGCCTCCATTATTCGATCCTCGTGCTTCCCTGTTATACCTAGATCTGGCCAGAAAAACTTCAGCCATTGTTAATATAAGGAGAACAGCTTGCATGACATCAGTGTAACCTGGCAGACAAGGAGAGTAGACTGGAATGCACATGCATGAAAAATGATGACTTAACTGTACTAGGTAGTGGGGGCAGTAGACGCCGTTGAGTGAGCATGAGTACTGTGTGGCCATTGCATTCAAAATGACTGAGCGAGAAGAGCAACAATCTACATCGAATTTTGCATTAAGCTTGAACATTCCTCCCCGCGAACTACTCAGATGATTCCGAAGGCTTTCAGGGGTGATGCAACGAGTGAAGCACAAATGAAAGTGTGGCTCTTGCACGAAAGCTTCAAGTATGGTCGAGAAGCTGTTTAAACATTCTGGAAGGCCTACAACAAGCAGAGCACCTGAGAACATTGAACTTATGCGGGCTGCAATCGACAAAGATCATCGACTGGCAGTACAAGAACTAGAAGCTGGGGATTCCAAAACCTACTGTGTACAAGATCTGGGGATTCCAAAACCTACGGTGTACAAGATTTTTGACACAGGATCTTGGCATGAAACATGTCCTGGCAAAACTTGTTCCACAGCTTCTGCTACCAGAGCAGAGGAAACATTGTGCTGCAGTTGCTGGTGACTTGATTCAAACTGCTACCAATGAGCTCACTTTAGCAACCTGTGACTTCTGGCTTTTCCTGAAGCTAAAATCATCTTTGAAAGGGAAGAGATTTCAGGAAATCCAAACTTCTTAATCTAGCAACTGTCTTCAAAACTTTATCATCTACATGTCCTCCATAAGAAATTTTTGCACAAAGAGAATTTGACTGCTTGAGGTCTCCTGAATGAGCGTCATGCATTCTAGCCACCAGCCTCTTTGATCATATCTCATTTTCTTCCTGACATTCTCTCCTTGACACCTCTGTACCCACTGTCTAAATTCGATTCATTTTTTGAAGCCCAGCTTTAAAGTTTACCCCTTTTACGGTGTCCTTTCTGACCAAGCCTCTTGACCATGCGTGAGCTCTCTCTTCTTTATTCGTAAAACTCTAGTCCAGCACTACGAAAGATCATTCTAACTTTTTTGCCAATACTACATGTTTTTCTCAGTACCCTCACTCTCCTTGAGCACAGTGGTATCTCTTAGTGGTAATGTATTTCTGTAACCTCCACAAGGCTTTGCATGCCATTCAGGGCAGGTTGACTGCACAGTCTTTTCTCACAGAAGGACTTTATTGGCTAAACAACAAAACTAGTAGGTACTTGAATGATCTAATTAACTTCTGACATTTTTTTTTCTGTTTGAAAAATAGAAGAACCAAAACAGGATACTCCACAATCCAGGATGTTACAAGAACCCATTTTTGAAGATGAATAATTGTTGACTAGGAAGCCAAATGCACAGGTGCACATGCCTGCTTAGGTTAAGAATGTTTCTTTTAAGTAATAACACAAGCATTTGTTCCTCTGTGAAGGATTTCCTGACAGCCTCTGACATACTTGTTGTTAATGATAACACTGATTGAACACTATACAAAATCAGGTGCTCCTAAGTACTTTATATACAGTATTTAATGCAATTTTCACAACCATCCTATCTATTAGTCATTACTAACTTTATTTTAGAGATGTGGAAATTGAGGCTTAAGAGGATAAATAATTTAGCAAAAATCACCAGCTGGTGCCAGAGCCGGAATTTGCACCTAGGTCAGTCTGATCCCAAAGCTTAGGCATTTAATCATTACATTATCCTGCTAACCTAACTTCTTGCTAAGAGAACATCACCTGGCCTTCCAGTTGTTGCTTGCAGGCTAGTCATCTGGGGAGACTGTAAGTTCTTTGGAATCGAGTTGTCTTTAATATGTGGCACAGCCCAGCTGGTGTAGCTCAGCGGATTGAGCACAAGCCTGCAAACCAGAAGGTCGCTGGTTTGATTCCCAGTCAGGGCCCATGCCTGGGTTGCAGGCTGCGTCCCCTGGTAGTGGGGCACACAGAAGGCGGCCACATGTTGATGTTTCTTTTCCTCTCTCTCCCTTCCCCTTTCTCTAAAAATAGATAAATAAAATCTTTAAAAAATAGATAAAAAATATGTGGCACATAATATGTGCTCATTGAAAGCAGAAAGTGGAATGAATGCAGACTGGAAGGAAGATAAGAATGAGACACAGGCTACAATATGTCTCAGCTCAGAAATTATGACAAGTGCTAATAAGCAGCATCAATAATGTGAGAAGCAGAGGAGAGAGGGAGTTCCTTCAATTGCCATCAGGAAAGGTCTTGGAGGTTGCCTTTGAAATATCAATGCCCCCTTACCTGAGGGTCCCTTCCTCAATACCCTTGATGTACGAAAGCTTCTAATCAATGACCAACATGGTATATACAGAAAAAGGCCCTAAATTGCTTAATAATTCACAATACCATATATGACCCGGAAAAGCAAGAGCAAACCCCAGAGTGGTAATGAACTTGTCCTGCTCCAGGAAAAATAAGGCCAGTATGGCTAGAGTGCAGTGAATAAAGGGTAAAGTGCTTGGAGATCAGTTCAGAGGGATAGTCAGGGACATGTTATATATAGCTTTGAAGCCATTCCCTGATGGGAAACATAGGTTTTATTCAATACAAAGGTAGTATTGGAGCATTTTGAGCAAAGGAGTGCCATGATTTGACTTGGTTTCAACTATATTGTGGTGGAGGCTGTGTAAACATTAGCCTAGAAGTGGGGCAAGGTTTGAAAAACAGAGGTCGTATGGGCTATTTTAGTAGTAGAACAGGAGAAAGAGAGTTTGGACTTGGGCAATTATAATGGAGGACAAAAACAGTATGTGGATTTTGGGGTCTACTTTGAAGATGGAGCAGATAGGTTTCCAATATATTTAATGGCAGTGGAGAAGGAAAACTGACTTCAGTAACTGGGTAAATAAAGATGCCACTTCCTGAGGCACAGAAGACTTAGGAAGGATAAGCTTTGGAGGAACAACCCAGCCTTCATTACACTTTTGGGTATGGGCACTTTGAAGGCATCTGAGTGGAGATGTTCAAAGGCATAGGATATGTGAGGTGGGAGTTCAGGAGAGAGGTCAGGACAAGATGTACAAACTTGGAAAATAAGAGTACACTGATGATTCAAATCTTGAGTCTAGATGGGATCATCTTTGAACTCAATAAATACTTGCTAAATGCTGAGAGAATGTTTAGGGATAGAGTTTGGGTCAAAACATGGGTCTGACTCAAAACCTTAAGGCACATAACTTGCACTGGTATGAGTTTGGGCAATGTCCTTTCTGAACTTCAGGAGAGGAAGAGAAAACAATTTTATTGAAGGGAGGGAGGCAGAAAGGAGGGGAGAGAGAGAGAGCAATAGAGGATAGAGCTGCTCAGAAAAAACTAAGTAGAAAGAGGAGTGCCAGATGGAACAAAAAACATAAAAGAGAGAGGCCAGGGGATGGACAAGAAGAGGACAAGAGCCTACTATTCCTGGCTGAGATTCTAATCTTCGCTTCTTGAGGACTCACAAGCACACACGTACTCACTTTTGTCATTTGTTTACTAGCAATCGCCCTCTGCCCACTGAGTGCTTTTTTTGGTTTTGCTGATCAAATTTTCTACAATGACTCATGGAACTTACTTTACAAGACCTCTTGAGAGCAATTCATTTTTATTTGGTATCAGGAATAGCTATCTTTTCTTAAGAATTTTTTTTTAAATCCTGAGAAATCTAGGAATCCAATAACTAAGTAAGCTTCTTTCGTGTTCTATGCTAGGAAGCTTAGAGCCTTGTGAGTGGCATTTTTTCATAAGCCTCATTCCAACTTCACTCTATGCCCCAGTCATGCTTGTCTTTTTAAATTTATATATGCTTCTTGTTTAAATTTCTTTCCTGTCTTTAAATATCCCTGACAGCTCTATCAACTGCTATATGAAGCACAGCAGGAAATAACAAACAATGCAATGTCTGAAAGACATTCTTCTGAAAGAACCTCTGAAAAAACCTTCATTTCCAATCTTTTGTCTTATTATCTTTATAAAATCACTTGTCAGACATGTACCCCAACTTCTGGTAGAGCAATTTGTCACTCAGGTCTACCAAGGGCCTGTGTCTCAAGTTTATGTTCTGTCTTCCTGTTTCTAGGGGATGGAGCAAATGAGCTCAGTTCTCCTTCCTTCGGTTAGTCTACAAATGAGGGATAGTATTAGCTTAACTATTTACGCCAGGCATAAAAGGATCCAAATGGTACTGGCACACTTACCATCACCTCTTCAGTAAAATCTAGGCTAGTTCAACTCCATCTGGGAAAGAAAGCCAATGAAGTTATTTGATTGCCTTGGCTTGTAGCAGAGGTCCCAGCTTGACAGTCTGTGTTGTGTTTGCTCTATAACACTGTTCCAAGCACATATGGAGGACGGGGTTTGGTGCTTCCCAGAGTGTATCCACATGACAAATTTTCATCTGAGCTAAAGTCAACTCATATTGGGAATGGAGAGGTCAACACGCTCTAGAAACAAGGTTGTGTTATGGAGTCTTTGGCACTGGTCGTGACAGAAGACACCACCGCTACAAACTTGAATGGAAAAGGGGAAAAGAATAGCCAAGGGAACTGTATTAAATGAGCCACTTCCTGAAGGTTCCCAGAATGAGCAAGGGAGGAGCATGAGGGGGCTGGAATTACTGCAGCACCAGGTAGGGGAAGAGGCAGAGAAATACTGTTTTAATACTGAGTTATTAAGATCCAAGCTGGTTTGGTCTAGTGAAATTCTAGTTAGAGGTGATTTTTTGAAAGGGTTGAACTATTATCGGCATAGAGAATGCTTTTTAAAATCTCCTTTGGTTAGCTTCCAGGAACACAATTTCCCTGTGCAGAAGAAACTCTTGTGAAATCACTCACTGTTGGGAATGACTAAGGTATATACTGGAGAAGGGAGATGTACTTCCAGTCATTGATCAGTCATTTGTGAACATTTATTAAGAACTGATTACTGTGCTTTGGGCAGATCTACTTATAGAAAAAAAAGTGGTTGTCATAGAAATTGCAGGTAGCTACAGCCTCTCTAGACCCTAATGAAAACTAAAAATCCTCTGACCAAATTATTATCTCTAATCAAAAGCCTAGGAACTTCAAGACTGTTCTATTACTATACTTTTGGTTTTGTGCAGAATTCTCTCATTCTAGTTTTGAAATGTGCTGTGAAATTAGAGCGATTCTGATAGAGAAAAAGATAATGATCCAAGCGAAGATAATAAACATTTCAAGGTCTGTGCTTTCTTTTTAGGGTGTGCAAATCCACCCTTGTCTTTGTTTGCTCTAGTCTGGCTTACACAGCAGAGTGAACAAGGGGGTAAGAGGAGAGGACATATGATATGTAAGATGGGTGAGTTGATCATACATTACTTCCTCTGTTTGGTTCACACTAATGATTTAAATAGGCCCGAATCCCAAAGATCAATGGCACAGATGAAGGACAACGAGCTTGCCTTTCACTTACAGCACCTGCCCTCTCGAATTCCAGCTCTACTACTTGGAGATTCATGGACATAAGGCAAATCTCTGACATCCTTAGAGCCTCAGATACCTCCTTAGTTAAATGGGAATATCAGTTATTAGACCACAGAGTTATGTGAAGAGAAAGTGAGAAGCTGCATATTAAATATATTTTTCCTTTCAAGTATTAAGAATTAATGGTACTTTTATTAACTTGTATGGAAAGAGGTTAGTATTCAGTTCAAGGGCTATGTTGCACTTACACAGCTTTGTGTGCTCAGATTCTGGCATAGTGCCTTGTATACTGTAGGAATGTAGTAAGTGTTTGTTGTTGAAGAAATGAGAACAGGTTGTAATTGCTTTGCCTGGAATCTTTTTGATGTTTAACTCCAAGAATCAGAAGGAAAGTCTGGAGATCCTGTGGTCTAAGCCTTTGCCTCTGGCCATGCAGGAGAAGCAGTTGCTATGGAGTGAAAGCTGTTGGAAGATTGTGAGCATCTGTAGTTCTTACTGCTAATCAATAGGAGCCTGGGATAAAAGCTCCGACAGGACCCAAAATACAGCAGATTTGGCCTGCATTTACATAAAGCAGGCTGATTTCTGCATAGAAATGAACCATAAGGTCTATCTCCTCTAAAATAATTCCACCATCCTTATCTCCTTGTTGGTTTATGGGACAATGTGTCTAGAAAACTTCTATTGAACATGCAAATATGTTCTCAGAGAATGGTGGTTTATAGAGTAATTAATAAGTCTTTGAACCAGCAGAGTTGGGACCATTGAACAGTAAGCATTTTAAGCAGGGAAGAAGGGATTGGGGGTAGAGTGGACTCAGGGTTATTTTTCCAGAGCACTAATAAGCTGACATGCCTCAGTGGGTTCCAGACAAGCTGAGGAAAACACAAAAGCACTGGGGAGAAAGAACTGGAACTGTGGAGTGAGCACCTAAGGCAGATGGGGCAAACTCTTAAAATTGGTCTTAGGGCCAACTTTTATGGTAATTAAATATTTCAAAGCACAGTTACCTTAGTTTTTTCACCTAACTCTCCTAACAACTGTGTAAATTGTGATCATCACTCCACAGCTTCAAGTGAGCAAACTGAAGCCCAGATCAGTCAAGTGCTCAATTTAACATCATTGAAATATTATGTAGCAAAAGTGGTACTACAGTTTACTTTTTTTGACTCCTAATTGAGTACTCTTTTTATAAAGTTCTTCTGCGTCTCTGACTTGGACATCTTTCAACAAAATAATGATGATAAAATAAAGTTAATACTAGCAGCCCTCTTTTATGATGCTATTACTGTGTAGCAGGCATTGTATAAATAACTAAGAAACATTTTTATTATTTGTAAATTATCCCATGCATTTTACAAAGGTGGGAAGTGGGTCATGGCGGAGGTCAATAATGTGCCCACCCTCTTTCAGCTGGTAAGAGATGGAGCATGAACTCAAATCCAGGTCTGTCTGCTGTTGAAATCTGGGAGGGCTGCGAACTCATGCACTAAAGGACCTCTGTGTTGGAAGGATCTTAAAGGTATTTGGGTATAAATCATTCATCTAACTCTCTCTCCAATGTCCTCCTAAGTGGTTCTCTATGTGTTAGGCCTAGAGAAATCAATCTCCTTATTTCCCTGGGCTGCCTGTTCCATTTTATAAGAGTTCTCATTGTTATGTCACCAGAAAGAGAGATTTGTGTTTTTTTTCAGCAGCAAATATAAGAACATTTTCACAGAAATGCTCTTTAATAGTCCCACTGAGGCTGATCTAAGCCTGTCAAGGTCTGAGAGTTGGCTACTGCCCTTTTAGAGAAAAGGACCATGGGTTTGCATAAGAGAGGATGTGTTGTAGCTCTCAGAGTTCTTGGAGAAGGAGATTGCAAAAAGTGGGGGATGGGAGGGGAGGGAGGCAGGGTGAATAAAATGGTGGCACGGTGTGCGATTCTTCATGTGTCTCCACTTTAACCACCACTCACTAAAACAAAAATTAAAAAATGAAAAATACTTCTGCAAAGTTTATAAAACCCTGAAACATTTGTTTGCATTCTTATAGAAACCTTTGAAAGGGTTGGCCTGGGGATATTCCCCAAGGAATAGAGACAGTGCTTGTATTCTGGGGAGCTGCCCATACAGTTTTCCCAGAGAACTGGCAAAGGGCTTTGAGAGTAAGGCTCACCTAGACAGTGGAATAGGAGGTTGTGGTAGCTCTAATTAGATCTCATAATTTTAGGGAGACTTCAGTTGGAGCTTGAGTTACAGTTAGAAGACAGTCTCCAGATCGTGGCACTCATTTTTTTTTCTTTTAGCTGGATTGTTCCAAGTAGAGAATAGAAAAGTTAGTCCAGCACACTCTTGACATGAAATGACATACTTTCTGAGACTTTCTCAAGTCTTCAACTTCAGGAATATTACCATAGCTCATGACCTCCTATACATTAATCTATAAGATGAGGGTGATAATTTCTCCTCCAACAGGGCTGTTTGTGAGGATTAAGAGGAATTATGTACTAAGAGGAGATAAAACTCCGTAGAAAATCTGATGTCAGGCAGTCAGCTAAGCTCACTCATTTGCTTAATGACTTGCTTTTCATAGTGTAATCCAAAGTCGTGCCTTAGCAAAATTAAAAAATGGTAGCATTACATGGCCTTTGGAAGGTATCTTGAAAATAGCTGAAATATCAAATATAGAAATTTCAAGTGCTTATGACAAACAATGTATTCAAAAATTTTTTCCCTATTCTCTGGGTTTGAAACCCTAGGGTCTTTGCATGTCAACCATCAGTTTCACAATTAAAAAGATGACTATTTCAGAATAATAGTGCCATCTTTTTCTTCCGGCTTTTGCTTCAAGCTCATGATGATCTCATCTCATTTCTGAGGCCCAGGTCTCCTTCTTATCAATTAAGATCCAGAGGCAGATGGTAACTATTGATTAGATCCCCACTCCTTGCCTCTTATGTCATCGGCAGAGCTAGAAAGGAGATGTCATTTAACTGTGGCTGGAGTCATGTTGAGGGTGGAGGAAAGAACTGGGATCAGAGATCAAAGCTTGGCTGGAAGCCAGGTTTGTTAGCTAAGATCATCTTGTTTTTGTTTCCTGGGGCATTTGTAAGAGGTGAGAACTCTCTTTGTTTCATTAGAGAACATGAATCTAAACAGTTGAGAGAATGAGTGAGGTCAGTATCAAATGGTTTTGGGAATGATAGGGCGATCACAAACACATTGTGAGCATCCATGGGCGAGACGGAACGTGGAGTCTGCACGTTTATACCGTCTACGTGAGTCCCTGAGCTCCCTGCATGGCATGATTGACTCTCTTTGGAAAGTGACCAGCTCAGGTCCCCCAGCTCTCTGAAGATAAGACAGGGGAAGTGATGACAAGAAGGGAGAGGCTGAGAAATTGCATCCTCGGAGTGATCTGCGGGGATTAGCAGAATGGCTTGGGAATGTTGTTTCTTGCAGGAAAGACATGGCATTATCTCAGAACCATCTGGTGGCAGCAGGAATCAGAAGGGGGGAGAAGGCTCTGTGAGGTGGTCACGTAGCCTTGTCTTACTGTTTGTAACACTCACAATCAACCTGTTTCCTGACAGAACTAGGTCAGCTAATGGCCTAGCCTAAGGAAATAATGGAGCTTCAAGAAATGAAATGGTCTTCAGAGGCTGTAGGGTTCCTATTAAGAAAACCAACACCCTTTCTGAAGCTTCTTATAAATGTCACCAGAGTCAGGGAGAGTGGAAGGAGCCCTTGATTTGTTTTTTAAAGAGAGAGAGGAGAGGTGGACCCTTGTTGTCTCACTTGTTTATGCATTAATTGGTTGCTTCCTATATGATTCCACAACAGGAGATCAAGCCTGCAACCTAACCCACTGAGCTACCCTGTCAAGGCCATGCCCTTGAACTTTCTGCGTAAGATTGATAACTCTCTAGGAACCTCCATGTATGATAGCATTTGTGGTACCCCAGGTTTCAATCTGTCCTACATATGACTTTTGTTTAGCCTGCACTGATGATTACAGAACAGTTGGGCTCATTTGCAACTTTAAAATATGATGTTATTTCTCACATAAAATGCAGCTTTCTGCTTACTGGTTAAAAATGGGAAATGTGGCAACTCTGGGTCCATGTCTTCACATATAACTACATTTGGCTGGAATTGAGTAGGCAATGCCCTCAGACATCAGGGAGTACCTCTCCACTCCACATCTTTGTTGCCCTTCCACTTCACTCAAAGTCCCCCGTAGGCATTTGTATTTGTGACTCCTCCTTAGAATGTAACATTGTTCAAGGCAAGAAATGTGAGCATGTGTCCCAAGAGGAGCTTTGTCCCCAGCACATGTCTGCACAATGCTGGGCAGTGCATAGGTATTTAATAAATATGCTTTTAATAATAGACAGTGAATGGATACAGCTCCATGGAAGCAAAGTAGGTCTGCATTTAAATCCAGGCTGTGTGATCTTGGGTAAGTGATTGAAATTTCTCAGCCTGGTTTCCTCATGTATAAATTAGAAAAATACTGACCTTATTGGGCAGTCTGAGAGAATGAACACAAAATACTTAGCATGGTGCCAGCACATAGTGAGCACCCAATAAAATTTGCTCAATGGCTGAAACAAAGTTTAGTCAGAGGGTTATGATCCATGGGCCTCTGTGATGAATAAAGTAGAACATTATTTCATTAAGCAAGCCTGGAAGTTGGGATGAGCCAGAAAGGAATAACAAATGGTGACCAAAACTGTGTTTCTCGTGGAGATAAAGGCTTGCCAGGCACGGAAGATTACTTGTCTCTGTTTCATTGTTGACAGTCAGGGCAACAGGATGATATATTTGTAGGAATTTAGAGAGAAAGCTCTGGGTGGGGTTGAAGGTTAGGTTATAAGTACAGGTTTTGGAGATAAACAGATGTGTAATATATGCCTGGCACTTTTCTAGGCTACTAAATACATGAGAGACCTCAGTTTCCTCTGTTAGAAAATGAAAATTATAGTATACACTCTATGGGGTTTGATTTGATTAGTTAATATACGAATCAATATAACATGTTTAACACACAGTCTAGCAGAGAGGAGATCCTCAACAAATGATGGATCTACTTACTGGTTTGAGAGGGCATACACTGCTTTGAGGTTTACAGTCCTGAGTGCTGTTCTTTATTCCATCACTTTACCATGTGACCCTGGGCCATTCACCTTGCTTCTCTAGGATGATATTTGCTGTGATGTAAACATCAGCTTTAGTAGGGGATGCTGTGCAGTGCCTCCCTTCAGAACAAAAACATTCAGAACCCCCAGTGGCTGGCCATGTTGGCCACCGATGGCCCATGGCTGAGCTTCTCTTGGCGAATTGCTCTCCTCAAAAGATAACTGATTTGTGACAAACACATCCTCCCTGGGGGTAGGTTGGTACAGGGGAACAAAGTGCAAAGAGGCTAGTTTGGGGGCACATCTGAAGGGCCTTCTCAGCTTCAGAACTCTCCCATGGGATCAGCTGTATCCTCAGTTTTATCGTAATTCAACTTGCCCCTCTGCCCAGTCCCATTTCCCTCACTCCCTTATAGAGTGTCCAGAGAGCACTCTCCAAGAAACATCTGCGTACAAGTCTCCCTGGAATCTGTTTCCAGGGAACTTCACCAATGGCAGTTTAGATGGTTTCAGCTTCAGTCTTTTTGATCTCAAAAGTTTGGGGTTTGCTTTATTTGGGTTAGATTACAAGAAATTGGCGTGTATTACAGAGATAAATCAAGGTTCTCCTCCCACAAAATTCCTGAAATAGATTCGTGATCTATTTTAATAAATCTTAAAATAATATGGGATTCAAACAGATATTTTCTGGAAGGACATGAGGATCCAACTAAGTGACACATCTCATCTCGTGCAGCTGTGTCTTCTGGAACTTGAGGCACGTGTAGTACAGCTTTATTAAACATGTCTTTCAAAGGCTCACGTAGAAACATGGAAAGAATATCCTGCCTCATGCCTGGGGAGTTAAGGCTCTTCCTCAAAATGCTACATGCAGGTTCTGCTGAGATTGTAACTTCTTGCCAGCAGGAAGAACAGACTCCGATGGATGCTGCTCTCATTCCAGAAAGAGGAAACTGTGAAAATCAGCTGGGATGAGGAGGGCCATTCCAGTGGCAACACCTCTTGCTGGCAGGTTCTCCCTAACATTGGACATTTCTGTGCTGGAAATGGTCTGGGAAGCCCGTTTATTCCTGCAGAGAAGTAAGGATCTTGACCAAAGCAGGATGACCCCCAGATGTGGCTTCACTACTCTAAAGTTGACTGCGTGCCTGGCCCCTCCGAGAACTGTGTGAGCAAAGGAACCACAGCTGCAGCTGGTGTTTGCACACTCTGTCTCTGGGGACCTGATGCTCAAAGTCATATGAGTCTTTGTTTGGTTCAGAAGCAAAGGTGCAGAGCTAGGAAGTTAATTTCATACTTCACGAAGACTTGCAGGAGAAGGAAAGCACCCCAGTCGTAGGAGGTCAAGGTGTGAGGATGGTTTTGAGGTCTGAGCAAATGAGGGGAAGAGAAGGAGGCTCTGCTTGCAAGACTGGGTACCGAGCTCCTGCCAGAGGTTCCTGAGGCATCAAAAGGAGTCAAGAATGTGTCTTAGAGTGAAAAACAAAACAAAATTGATTTGAATGTGTATTTCCCCTTCTGGAAAACAAGGAATGATAGTAAGAATCCTGGCTTCCCAGGTTGCTGTGAAGTCTAAGTGAAGGCACAGATCTAGAGCAGTTAGTTCAGGCCCTGGACCTCTGCATGCATCTCCTGAGCATTGCTGTGTTTATCCTCATTATCCAAGGTGGTTGGAGTTGAGAGGTGCAGACTGCAGGAGGCTGGGCACTAGGTGCTTTCAGGTCAAGTGTCCACCAGGAGTGGGTTCAAGATATCCTATAACACATAGTGACTAGTGCCTGGAATTATTATTGCATTCTAACTGGGTCACCCTCCTGCATTCAAAATCTAATCACCATCATCAATAAAAATGGATTTTCTTTCTTTTCTAGTGTTCCAAACTAGCTTCTGCTTATCCCTTGTTTCCTGTGGACATCTAGTTTAAATTGGCAGAAGAAATTAATGGAGTCGTTTTTCTCCATTATTGCTGCTGTTACAGCCAGCTTTGATTTTTTGAGTGCCTACTACGTGTCATCTCACTTAATCCCAATGCTCTCTAGTGAGTGTGGCAATTTCATCACATGGAATGAAAGTCTCATGGAAAAGGGGTGCTGGAAGAGAAGAAAAATGATATAGAAGTAATGTGGTAGCAAATAAAACTTGTTCATGAGCTCCCGTGGGACACAAACTGGGAACTCATAGTCCTCAGGGTGCAATTTTGGGGACTTAGAATTTCTTCATTAGCAAGCAGAGGCAAAAGCAAGCCACAGTATAAGTTAGAGAGTCCTTCTGAACTATCTCCTTGTCAAAGGTTTTGTGTTTTCTATAAAACACCTTCAATATCCTTCTGCAAATCTCTGGGCTAGTATTTTCCTATGCTAAGAAAAACAAACTTCAACTCCCACTGCTTAAATCTATCCTTGACATGGGAACTCACTTCTTTAATTTAACCTTTCAGCCCAGGTATGGGGCTGTGAGGGGGAGAAAATCTGCCCCTTGGGGCAGTTTTAGGATTACTGAGAAAAATTTAGCATTGCCTGTGAGAATCCAGAAGGACCTCTTTGTGAGTATTTCTCAGAAGCTTCCTTGGGGAGTTCCCTAATCAGAGCCAGAACACAATACTAATGCATTCCAATTCTGGGGAACAAGCCAGGACCTTCCCAGATTTCTCTAGCTCCGGAGAAGGCCTTGAACACACGACTTGTCTGCCTGCCTGTCTGACTGCCTTTCTAAACCTTTTCTCCCTCCCATTTTTTGCCTTCACACACACACACACACACACACACACACACACACGCACACACACACACACACACACTTTTGATGGCTGTCTTACCAATGTCTATGTAAGCTTGGGCAAGTTAACCTCTCAGAGCCTCCATTTCCCTCTCTAAAATACATGAAGTGACTTCTAGTGCCCCTCACAGACCTAAAATCAAATTTAACACTAGTACCCCTGATTGTACATAATAGGTTGGGCATTAGAGTCATTCAGGGCTAGAATCTAATTTGTCACTTTATGGCTTTGGGCTGGGAGGGCACACTCACCTCAAGCACTTTTTCTAACATGTAGGTAAAATTGGCCTCATAAGGTGAGAGGACTGGGTGATATGATTGTACTGAGAACACTTTTTTTGGTGTCTGATTCTGCCCTAAGGTCTTTCCATGTGGTGACTCATTTAATATGCACAATATCTCCGTGAGAAGACATTTTACTTTTGTTAGTATCTCTGTCCATTTTTTTCTGGCTTGTTGAGGGTTTTTGTGTGCTTACTTTAAACTTAATTCTGTTACTTATTTTTCACTTATCTACAACTGTAACACAGGTGGTTTCTCTGATTTATTCAATATGTTCTTTAAAAAAATATCACGCAAGCAATAACCAAGAATAGAACACTAAGAAAATAGTATAACCCTTTGTACAACACATTTGACCACAGAGTTTTTTAAATATATAGATAACTGATGTCCATACCACAACAATGACAAATCTGAATCTCTGAAGTTAGGGCCAAATGCTGATGTGCTTTAAGAGTCCCCCTGTTTATTTGAATAGCTGTCCAGGGCTGAGGACCACAGCACTGCGTCCTGAGTGTCAGGATACCCCTCTAGGTCAATAAGCCATGAAGAGCTGTGGGTCACATGGTTTTCAATGACGATGCTCTAGGGTATTTCCCAGATTAATAGCATAGGTCTATCATTTCTGAAATTTAGCTTTTTGAAAATGAGAAATTTTGCCCATTTCCAGTCTTCTAGAACCTTACTCCATGCATGCCAAAAATTATTAAAACAATTGGCTCCTTCATTATCCCTCTAAGCTTTATCAATCCTATAAGTTACCATTGATATGTATTTGGAGGCTCAAGGTTAAAAATCTTTATGTTCCTTTTCTAGGCCTCACCTATTTCAGGTTATATTCATGTGTTATTTATTCATTCAGTAAATGCTTTTGAATATAAATTTTGTGTCTGTCACTGTGCCATAAAAATTATAGCATACTAAAACCCTGAGATAGCCAGCACCGACAGCTCACTAATAGCTCTCTCTAAAGAAATCCTTCTCACAAATCTCTTAATCTCAGCATCCCAAACCTTTTATCCTCAGTGTGTTTGAGTCACCCACTAGGTTTCTATTTCCTTTTTGTACCCATCCAGGTGGACAGCCTCAAATTTCACTTCACTGTGTAATATCTAGTCTATTTGGCTGCCTCAGTTTATATCCTCTTACACCACTGAGGTGAATGAGTGGATAGCCCATTTATTACACCTGGTAAATAAATGCAGAATACAAACCTGCCCACCTGGTTTTTTATGTAAAAGTCTATTGCACAGCAGTTATACCTGAAGCCAAGTTGTGTTCTCCAAAACATTGCTCCGTATCCTGAGAGCATGATTCAACATGCCTACGTGTTGGCTGTCAGTCCCCTGTGCTAAGAGTTTACACAGTACACACAAAAAGTCAAGATCTATTGTGAAAAGGTGAAATAATGGGCACTTCTATTTTTTTTCCTTTCTGGTCAAAGTAAGGTAATTCCAACTTTTATTATTCCATGATTATACTCCTAAATTCCCTTTCTATACTAAGGAAGTTTATTATTACCAAGTTCATAGTGTGCTGGATAGTTTAACATTTTGATTTCTATGATCTTCACAAACCCCTTGAAGGTGAGTCTATATCTATATTGCAGCCTGGGGAGCTGAAATTCTGAGTTATTATAAATAAAGACCTACGTTCTGATAGACACCAGTGGGTCAGTCTGATTTCTCAGGCCCTGTGCTTAATGCAGCTCCAGTTGGAGCAGCCAGCTCCAGCCCACCCAGGCCTACGTCATTAATGGGTAACAGTACTTGCTGCCGCTGGATCCAGAGTCCTCAGCACACTATTACCACAGCCACTAGTTGCCCATTGGCAGGCAAGTTAAAGACAGTCATCCCTTCACAATGTGATGGGTACTGCTGTATTAACCACATCTGAAACAAATTACTCAAGTTTTTACAGCATCTATCAAAAATCTTAATTCCTTCTTAAATTATATTTTATTGATTATGCTGTTACAGTTGTCCCAATTTTCCCCTTTGCCCCCCTACACTCATCACCCCCCACTCCCTCAGGCAAGCCCCCCACCATTGTTCATGTCCATGGGTCATGTGTATAAGTTCTTCAACTACTCCATTTCCTATACTGTACTTTACATACCCATGGCTATTCTATAACTTCCTACTTGTACTTTTTAATCTTCTCACCTCTTCACCCACTCCCCTAAATCCCCTCCTGTCTAGCAACCAACAAAACAGTCTCTGTATCCATGATTCTGTCTCTGTTCTTCTTGCTTAGTTTGTTTTTAGAATCAGTTGTTGATAGAATCAATTGTATGTATTTATTGCCATTTTATTGTTCGTAGTTTTGATCTTCTCTTGCTTAAGTTCCTTTAACATTTCATATAATAATGGTTTGGTGATAATGAGCTACTTTAGTTTTTCTTGTCTGGGAAGCTTTTTATCTGCCCTTCAATTCTAAATGTTGGCTTTGCTTGGTAGAGCAATCTTGGCTGTAGGTCCCTGCTTTTCATGACTTTGAATATTTCTTGCCAGTCCCATCTAGCCTGAAGTTTCTTTTGAGAAATTAGCTGACAGTCTTATGGGAACTCTTCTGTAGGTAACTAACCTATTTTTCTTTTCTCTTGCTGCTTTTAAGATTCTCTTTTCTTGGAGTGGGCCTTTTTGCATTCATCTTGCTTGGGACTCTGTGCTTCCTGGACTTGAATGTCTATTTCCTTCCCCA
Organism: Artibeus jamaicensis; assembly: GCF_021234435.1. Lineage (NCBI taxonomy): Eukaryota > Metazoa > Chordata > Mammalia > Chiroptera > Phyllostomidae > Artibeus > Artibeus jamaicensis. Next base: position 15,128,471 of record NW_026522025.1, on the reverse strand, counting down.
AACTAGGGAAGTTTTCTTTCACTATTTTTTCAAATAGATTTCTAATTTATTGCTCTTTCTCTTCTCCTTCTGGCACCCCTATGATATGAATGTTGGAACACTTGAAGTTGTCCCAGAGGCTGCTTAAACTATCCTCATTTTTTGGATACTTTTCTTGTTGTTTTGATTGGTTGTTTTTTGCTTCCTTATGTTCCAAACCATTGATTTGACTCTTGGCTTCATTCACTTTACTGTTGTTTCCCTGTCAATTGTTCTTCATTTCAATTAGTGTATCCTTCATTTCTGAGCAGATCTTTTTTATACTCTTAAGGTCCTCATTAAATTCCTTGAGCATCCTATGACCACTGTTTTGAACTCTGCATCTGATAGATTGCTTATATCCATTCCTGGACTTTTGATCGTTTTCTGGAGTTTTGATCTTTTCTTTCATTTGGGCTATGTTTCTTTGTCTCTCTGTTTTGGCAGCCTCCCTGTGTTTGTTTCTATGTATTAGGTAGAACTGCTATGACTTCCTGTCTTGGTATTATGGCCTAATGTAGTAGGTATACTGTAGGGTCCATTGGCACAGCCTCCCCTATAACCCAAGCTGGGTATTTGAGGTTTGCCCTGTGTGGGCTGAGTACACCCTCTTCTGGTAGTTGAGCCTTTGTTGCTGTTGGCAGGTCAATGGGAGGGATTTTCCCAGGCCAGACAATTGCAAGGATTGGCTATGACTACTGACCACCAACTTCCACCCTCTGTGGAGGATCAGCTGTGCAGTGGCAGAGTGGTGGTGCTCCCACATGGTCTGTAGCTGTCTTCTGTGTGTGCAGGTCCTAAGATTTCTCAGGTGGTACAGGCCTAAATCAGCCCCCATCTCTCTTTTGCCCTAAGCCACCCTGCCTGAACTATAGAGCAATCTGAGATGACTGCTACTTGTGCTAGGTTTGGAGATGCCAAGGCAAAGCCAAGCTGTGAATCCAGGCCAGCTGCTGTAAGTGCTGTGCCTGGGGCCACTTAGCAAGAGGTGAAGGGGTTGGGGGACCCACTGTTACTTGTTTGAAAGGATTTAGGAAGTTGTAAAGCATGAGCCAAAGCCAGTCATTCATATGGAAAAGTTATTGTGAACAGTTGTAAATTGGGTGGGATAGAGCTTCAGAGGATCTGCAGGGTGAAGCTAACAGTGTTAGCCAGGTTGATGGAGTCTCAGATATGGCACCTGCCTGCTGGCTCTGTGGCTCTGGCCACCTTTCTGTCTGGGAGAAAACTGTCCCCCAGCTCCTGAACTGAACCAGACACTTCAGTTCCTCCCTGTGTGCCATGAGTGCCTTTCAAGCTGCTACCATGGTACTGGAGCGCGAAGGGAGTGAGTCTGAATAAGTTTGTGCCTGGGTTCTTTACGAGGATCTAGCTGGAACCCCAGTAGTTTTTTCCACTGACTCAGTCCCCACTGGGTTTTGCAGCTAGAAGTTATGGGGACTTACCTTCCTGGCACTGGAACCCTGGGCTAGGTGGCCTGGTGTGGGTCTGGAACTTATCATTACTAAGGTATCACTCCCAAATTTTTATCCACCACACATAGATGAGAGACCAGCCTATTCCCTGTCTCTGCCTGCCGTACCAGTCTGAATAGATGTGGTTTCTTTAATTCCATTGTTGTTAGCCTTCCATTCAACTTGATTTCAACTGAGTCTGAATGATAGTTGTTCTATAATTTAGTTATCATTTTTATGTGATTATGCAAGATGAGCCATGTTTACCTGTGATGCCATCTTGACCAGTAGAAAAAAATCTTAATTTTTTAAAATTAAATATCTCTTAATTCTCTTAGAATAAAGGCCAATTCTATATGCTCATCTGTATTCTGCATACTCAGGTTCTTTCTTGTTTTTCCAATCTCATCTAGAATCTCTTTCTTTTTCTTTATTCTGTCCTCTAGACACAGTGGGAATCTTTCAGTTTTTTCAATAGTCCACACTTCCTTCTCCCTCAGGGTCTTTGCACATGCTCTTCCTTCTCTCTGTAATATTTATCCTCTCCTTCATCACCCAGTTAACTTCTTTTTTGCCTTTAGACCTCTGCTTGCTGTCTCTTGAGTTCAGCTACATCAGATCAGACCTCCATGTATTCCTTTAACACCATTGAACTTTTTTTCATAGAACTCATCATGGTTTGTAAGTATGCATTCATTGTGTCACTATTTAATCAATTCTATCACTTTTTCATTTATTCTTATTGTTTTTTATACTTCTAGTGTCTGGCACACAGTAGACAAGAAACAAATAACTATAGACCAATGTCTTCAAATTATAAAAGAAACTCCTGAATTGCCAGCCTCTTTTATGCTTTCAGCATTTAAAGTACTAACCATAATAAATGTGCAGAGGACCTGTCAGGAAATAATGCATTTATGAAACGAGGTAACACCTGCCAGATGGCAGCTCCCCTGGCCCTGGCAGGCCCCCGGCCACATGCGTGTGCACACATGCTCCCTAGGTGTGCTGCTGTGTTTCCGCCCAGAGGCAGTGGACAGAATGATAGAGGGGAAGTGCAGGGATCAGGCTGCGGGTTGAGTCCCAGCTCTAATACCCCATAGCTGTGCAACATTTGTCATGTGGCTTAGCTTCTCTATTCCTCAATTTTCTCAGCTGTAAAATTTCTCATTCAAAGGACTGCAGGAGATAATGGGATAATGAATCTGAAGCACCCACCCAGCACAGAGACTGGCTTGTATAAGGAAAGAATTCTTTCTCCCTTCAGGGGATACTACATACCTGGTAAAACAATACTGTATGTCTTTAATTAAGTTATATAATTAAAATAGCTGACTTTATGTCATGGTACATGGTTCTGAACATTCCCCCATGTTAATCCATTTTAAATTCACAAAAGCCCTTATAAAGTATTATCAGCCTCATTTTACATATTAGAAAACTGAAGTTCAGAAAGATTAAGTTACTTTCTCAAACTCACATAGCTAATTATTATGGGGCCAGAATTTAAACACAAATCGTTGGTTTATGCTGTTTAGACAACTAAAGGGCTAGAGAACTAGTGATAAATCATAGACAGTGAAAAGATCACTGGATTTAGAAAGAGGAAAGTCTTGCAGCTTTACTATTTGCTGGATGACCTTGCCAACTAGATGGGGGCAATACCCCAGGCCTCCAGGGTGAGAAGCTATGAAACAATGACTACAACCTTTGCATGCACCGGACATCAGACAAATCTTGGCCCTTTTCTCTCATGATAATCAGGCAGGTGCCTGATTTCTCTTTCTTTTACAACAGCGTAACCTTTGATTTTTCTTGCCAATAACCTGAGCAGAGTCAAGACAACTGTGGCCCTCAACCAGCTCTAGAGTTTCTTGGACAAAAATTGTTGACAAGAGCCCACATGAAGCTGGAAACTCCCAGAGGGATAACTGCACCGGCTCTGACTCTGCACAGATTTCCCCTGATCTGTACAGAGTTTCAACACATCTGAGGCTCTTAGAGAGCCAAGCCCAGGGGTCAGGAAATGCAGAGCCCAACAGAGGGGAAGGGAAAGAGAGTTCTGTTTCTTTAACTACGAGGGAGTTTTGGTGATTAAATTTAGCAAACAGGGCTCCAGCCTCAGTGCTCCTGCCCTTCAGAACTATAATGAAGGTCTCTCTAGGAACCTCATCTGTGCAGCATCATCCAGAGTGGTTAAAAAAATTCTGACATTGGCCCTTTAATCGTCAGTCTCCCTAGTCTGTAAATGAGAAGGGTTTGCCTGGGGTGGAGGACATATGCTGAGCACTCTGAGCCCTAAAGAAAGGTCAAGTCTGCACAGTGCCTCAGTTCCGTCCATGAAAGAGAGAAAGTAATGGCTCCTACCTCCTATGGTTATTCTGAGGGTGTGGTGCAATAATAAACACTCTGAGCTTTGACAAGGCCTTGCTTTTAGTAAATAGTGAGCTGTAGTGGTTATGTTATTACAGTGGTTAAGCTGCTTGCCCTAAATCACGTAGAAAAATAAGTAAAGAAATTAGAATAGGAACAAAGATCTCCGACGATGGCAAGCCCAACTGTTTCTGTCCTGTGAAGTGCTCTCTCTGACATGTCTGGGTCCTAGTTTCCTCTTTGTATAGTAAAAGGGCTAAGGGATAAGGGCTAAGTCGTTGTAACAGGATGTAGAGTGTGACAAAGCCTTCTCCAACTCCCCACCCCACCCGCCACTCTACCCCATGTGGTCCAGCCTGGTTACAACACATCTCAGCCTCTCATCCCCCTGGATTCTTTGACTCTGATAGGCTTCTTCCGGCCACAGAAACTTGCTGTGGGATAGAAACGCACACAGATTTTTCTGATCAGTGTTCCTGCAAATTCTCATGTTTTGTTAGGCAGTAGACTCTGGGTGTGGCGCCTCTCCATCAAAAGGATGTCTGTGACCCGCAGCAGTCCTGAGCCCAGGGATGGCCCATCTGGCTGTATCCTGGCCTGGGTCAGCTTGGCCAGTGAAACAAGGGCACGTTCCAGCTCTGCATGATGGAGGAGAGAGGAGCCCTGTTCCCAGGGCAGTGAGTGTGTAGGGGCAGCTGACACTGAGCTCCTGGAGATCTGAGCCAGGGAAGGCAGTGCAGGCTGGGGCAGCCTGACTGTGGGAGGTAAACAGAATTCTTTTCTGCCTCAGGTTAGGTTAGGATCTTACACAAGTGATTTAGCTTCTCAGAGTTATAACTTCTCTGGAAGTGAGAGATAATTGTGCCCTCCTCCTGGGGCCCTGAGGAGGATTAAGTGGGTAATTAGTGTGAAGCATCAGGCAGAGACTCAATAAGTAGCTGTTTACATATCCCTTCCCTTTTCTCTTCTACTATAAATGCAGATGATGGGTCTGGGTCCCAGGAAGATGAAAGGAGAAAGAAGAGTAAACGATAATAATTCAGTGTTTTTCATGCTCTATCTTTTATCTTTGTGATAACCCATGAGGTAGGGCTTATTATCCTCATTTTACATATGAGAAAACTGAGACTTGAAGAGGATAAGTAACATACCTATCACCACAGGAAATGGGGGAGCTGGGACATGAACACAGGCCTCTCTAAACTCATCTGTCACCCATGAACTGAGCTGGCTGCTCTTGGCCAAGCAGCTGTGGACCAGGCCTCCTTTCTGCATCTCTGGGAGATTTTTCTTATAGCTGGCAACTCTTCTCAGCAAAGTTCTGCCCCTTCCTCTCTTGGTTTAGCCTCAACTTCACCCTTTTCTTTTGAAAGAAGAGATCTCCTGCAGCCTTCCCGCTCTCAGTTGTGAGAGAGGAAAACGTGCCGCTGGAGTAGGGAGAATGGCCCTGGCATCCAGATGCTCCTATCAAGGATGGATGCCCAGGCTGGTCTGGGCATGGGCTTGGGGGCACTCATGAACCCATCTGTGGTACCCTTTGCTGTGCCAGTCACCCCCTCTCCATCCTCTGTGAGGCAGGGCCTGGGCCTTGCTTTGTGCATTTCCTACTCCCTCCCATGACCCACCTGGCTCTTGATTCCCATGGTCCTCTTTCACACAGTCTCCAAGGCCTTTCACAATCCAGCCACGTCAGCTCTCATCCCCTTTGTTCCCAGGCATCACATTCGGCTGAACTTCTGATCATGCCATGTCCAAGCTCTTCCCACATGTGTTTCTCTGTTTGGTAAGGCTGCCCACTTCTGGTCTAAATGCAAACTCCTTCACGTCCTTCAAGACCAGGGCCACTGCATGGCATAACTCTGCTATTTACATTGTAGTGTGTGGAAAGGACACCACCACTTCTGCCCACAACACACCCTTTTAGATGACAGGGACCCAAGTATTAGGTCAGGAGAAGATGACCATGGTATATTTGGATGTGAGGTAGATAGAGCTCCCTGATTTCCCCAGTTCTGTTGCCTCTCAAATATGTATGGAGTGTTCCAGGTTCTGCGCAAACAAACTCGGAATTTGCTCAAGAATCTGCAAAGGTGAGCGTAGTTCTCCTGGGCAGCAAGACTGAGGTCTTCTTCATATCCTACACTTTCTGGTCTTAAGGTATCAAGCAGGAATGGCCGGAGCTTGAGATGAGTGGCAAATTGCCATGGGTCTTCTATTCCATTACTGAAGAAGGATCATCTGAAATAATCTGGGGTTTGGAGAGAAACAGCTACATGCTTGCAGATAACACCTGCCTTTTCCAATCACCTCGCTTTCTGGGTTTTTGGTTTCTTTATCTGAAAAGTGAGGAAACTGGGTCAGGTTCTTCTTACTAATGCTCTTTTAAGTGTGGACATCCTATGAGCAGGTGATCAATACTTTTAAATGTATTTCTTCCTTTTTTGGATTATAAAGTAGGGTACTCTAATCAGAAAATGGTCCTCTTTCACATGAAAAGTATAAAACCAGAAGCCAATCAAAAGCTTACTCCTTAGTGGGCCTGCGAACCAGAGTATCATGGTTCAATTCCCAGTCAGGGCACATGCCTGGGTTGCAGGCCAGTTCCCAGCAGGGGACACACGAGAGGCAACCACACATTGATATTTCTCTCCCTCTCTCCTTCCCTTCCCCTCTAAAAGATAAATAAATAAAATAATCTTAAAAAAAAAGCTTACTCCTTAGAAAAAAACAGTATTAATGTGTTGGTGTTATTCTTTCCCCTGTAGTATACATTTGTGTGTTTCAGAGCTTATTCATTTCATATACTTATTATACAGTTTTTAATAAACTTGAACTCATGTATATTAGATTTTGCCATTAAATATTACTTAAAATATTATTTTAATGGCATTAAAGTCCCATCATTCGATTATTTTCATGTTGTTGGATGTGGAGATTGAAACTTTCTTGCCAATATAAATAATATTACAATGAATATTCATAACCCTATGTGTACACTGAAATCATTTTCTTAGTCAAGTCTTCTTAAAAATAACATAACTAAATTTAAGGGTTAGAATTATTCTTAGGTTTTTGACATAAAGAATAGCCACATTCTTCTCAGCAGAGTTGTATTAAGTGACAGTTCTGCCAGGAACATGTGAGACTGTGAGTGCCAATTTGAATGGAGTCTCAGCGTTGGGCTTGATATTTTAAAATAATTTTGTCAATTTGAGAAATGGTATGTCATTGTTTTAACTTACATTTCTGTTGTTACTTGTAAGGCTAATATTTTTCACCTAATAATTGGCCATTTTGATTTCTTTTAAAAATACACTATGAATTTTACTTTTTTGAGTATTCATCTTTCCATTTCTTATTGATTTTTGAGAATTTTTTGTTGATTTTAAGATTCAAAGTCAACCCTTATTGATCTTTGGGAAGTCTATTCTATTAGTTATTGTATCCTTTGCCTTTCATATATGCGGCATATAGTTTCTGCATTTATTGTGTCTATTGCTTTTGCTTATGGTAAGCTTTAACATACAAAGTTTAATTTATGAGGAAAATTTATCAATTTTTAAGTCTTTTTCCTTGTATTTATGTTTAGAAAAATCTATCTCCACCTTGAGACAAATCTCCTATAATTTATTTTTATGTTTATAACTAATTTAAATCTACTTCATATATAAAGTAAAATGGAAATTTATTTAATAATTAATAAATAGCATCAGGTTTGAACAATATTAAGGCTTCCGTTCAAAAATGATTTGATATAAAGTCTCTATTACATGTTAAAGTTTTATACATAGGAAGTCTAATTTTTATGCTTTTTGTCACATATGTGCATTTCTTACTTTGTAACACTGTCCCTTGCCTCAGTTATTATAGTTTTATAATAACTTTAATTACATGGAATTTTGTTGTCCATAATTTTTTCTTTAAAAAATTCTTCAGCTATTTTTACTGTTTGGTTTTTCAGATGAATTTTAAAATCAATTTGTTTAGTTTCCCCTTCAAACTACCATTGACTGTATTTTGAAATTATATTAAGTTCATATGCAAATTTGAGGTGAATTTAAATTATTAAATTATCGAGTTTTTTTAACTAGGAGGATACATTTTCCTTTATGCTCTCAAGTAGTATCCAAGCTTTTTCTTCTCTCTCCTGCCTGTTTTCTTTTAAATTCATTCTTATATATTTTCTACACTACTGTAAATATGATCATATTTTATTACACTTTCTTCTCAGTGGTTATTATTTCATACTGATTATTTAGCATCAAGCAATGGACTAACAGTATTAATACGGCTTTAGGTGATAGTGTACAAATCAAATGTAAATAGCATTTCTTCTTTCTTAGTGGTGTAAGGAGGCAGGGAATTCAGTTTTATTCCTATTCCCAAAGTCTATCCACCCACCAGGCACCAAATATTCACTCCTGGGTATATTGAGTGCTTTCCTTTTGCACCCTGCTGTGCTTGGCTATGGGACTCACTCACTGGCACCTTATAGTCTCACCTTTCAGAGTTTGCCCTTCAGTTTGTCCTCTGCACCCTTATGCCATAATGAGAGGTTGAGTGTATGCATTAATAACACCACTTTCTGGCAGCTGCCTGATTCTTATTTGGAGGTTTCCCGGATTTGGCTTGCGTGAGCTTCCATTTTAATTAGCTTCTCAGGGGGTGTTTGCACAATTCGTAAGACAAATAAAACTGCTTTGGAAGCCAGAAGCCCAGCGCATAGTGTCCTGGTCTCCTGAGTGAAGCTCTTGGGAGCAATGTTTCTGGGAAGGGTGATCTAAGTTGTGACAGGGGAAATGGTGCATTTGGCTCGGCTCAGCCGCACTGTGGATCAGAGGCTTGGGCTGTTGCTGGAAATTAGTACCATGCTGAGCCATATTGGAAACCTGAGAGAAAAAAAAATCAGTAATAGAGATCCTGTCCTTATTTAAATTTGTATATTTTGTTAATTATTGACATTTTTCTATTAATTTTTATTTTTTGAGTTATTTTATTAGAATGTTTATTTTTTATTATTTGTTATTAATTTGTACTTAATTATATTACTTAGCTTTTTGGCATCCTCTGCAAATTTTGCATCTGAGTCCGGTGCCTCACTCTCTTTACTGGGGTCCTGACCCCGCTGGAAAGGCCTCTGTAGTGGGTTTTATTTTGGACCCCAAAAGATGTGCCTACCCCCTAGGTTCCAGAATCTTTGAATTTGACATTATTTGGAGAAAGAATCTTTGCAGATATAATTAAGGATCTCAAAATGAGGTCATCTGGATTATCTGGGGCAGCCCCTAAATGCAATGACAGGAATCCTTTTAGGAGGCTGAAGAGATGACACAGACACACACAACAGGAGGTCGCGCGAAGACAGAGCCAGAGACTAGAGTTGCTCTTCCACAAGCCAAGGAACATCTGGAGTGACCCAACACTGGAGGAAGAAAGAAGGATTCTTCCTTAGAGCCTTGGGAGAGACCATCTCCCTGCCAACTACTGATTTTAGAATTTTGCATCCAGACTATGAAAGAATTAATTTCTGTTGTTGTAAACCACCAAGTTTGTAGTCATTTGTTTTAATCACCCTTGGAAGCTTACACAGCCCCAAGTGTACTGGTGAAAAATTTGTAAGCCAGACTGGGGGGAAACCAGTCTGGCTTGGGGAGAAACCAGTCTGGCTTGGGGAGAAACTCTCCGGCCCAAGCCAGGGCAGCTGCAGGTGTTCCAAAGAGCGTAGAGAGGAATGCAGGCCCCAGATTGAAAGTTAAAGGCAGTTTCTGGTGGGCTAAATATACATGTGTGTATGTAAATTTTTGTTGATTTATCAAGTACTTAGTTAGATGGTGTATTTCCCCGCCAACATGTATACATGTATGCCAAACACAGAGGTACATGACTTAAATCAAATCTTAAATGACAGAACTAAATCATGACACAATTCTTATCAGCTTTTCCTAGAATACTTGCCATGTCTCATCCATCTCCTTAAGGAGAACTAACAAAAGCTTCTCTCTGTGATTTCATAATACTTTCAGTTTTCTTCCAGTATGGGATTTTCCTCACTGCTGAAATTTTCTCTTGCCTGCCTCCTCCCCTCATTAACTGTGTGTGTGTGTGTGTGTGTGTGTGTGTGTGTGTGTGTGTGTGTGTGTTTGTGTCCATACACACACTAGGGTGCAGAATTTAGGGGCACCAAAAAACTAGGTAAGGTAAAGTAAATACATAAGTAAGCTGTTTTTCAGAACAAACCCCAAATAATATTTTGAGGAAAATAATCATGACCCTCCCTCAATGTTAGATACGTCTAGTCAGGCCATGAAATTTTTAATTTAGAAGACTTTTAACAAGCAGAACCCCCCCAAAAAAGCAAAAACAAAAGAGGGCAGTAGTGTGTGTAGTAGGTGAGCTTGCAGACTCTGCGTCTGAATGACTGTTTGTGTCCTAACTCTATTCCTCATTAGCTTGCCTCCTAGTTCTCTCAACTGTGTGCAAAGCTTCAATAAATTTTACTTTTTTCCTGTTCCTCAAAACTGATTATATTGGCCAATGTACACAAGCTTTAATAGATTTCAGTTATTATTATTATTCATTGAATATAAAACTTTGAGCAATGTATCATTCTCTGCAATATGTTGGCAAAAAAAGTACTTCTGGGAAAATGAAGATACTGAAATTATATAAAAAGTTGATAGCTTTAAGCTGAGAGTCAAAGGTTTCCTGGTCAAAGTGGCAACATTGGTTTTGAACTAATTGTTCTGAAGATATCCTTCTTCATACACATATATAATAAGAAGCCCTACATAGCACTCATCATATCTGTACTACAGTTGTTATTTACTTTTAGATATCTTATAAACTCCATGCTAAAGTATTCTAATTTTTGCTTAAGAAGTCAATTGGCTTCTAAAGAGATTTTCAATAAGAAAAATGTATATATTTAATTGTATAGTTACTATTTTCGGTGCTCTTCATTTCTTGGTTTAGATCCAAGTTTCCATTTGGTTCTCTCTTCCTTTTGCTTGGGATGTCCTTCGACATCTCTTGTGCTGTGACTCTGTTGACCATGCATTCTTCCACCCTTTGTGTGTCTGCCCAGGCCTTTGTTTCTTCTTCATTTAAACAGTATCCTGAGTCTTTTTTATTGTTTTTTAAAATTTTATTTTTTAATTGCAGTTGACAGGCAATATTACTTTATATTAGTTTCAGGTGTATAGCACAGTGGTTAGGCAATCATATAATTTACAAAGTGTTCCCTGTGATACTTCTAGTACTCAGCTGGTGCTGTACATAGTTATTATGGTTATTATTGACTGTATTCCCTATGCTGTACTTGACCTCTCCATGACTGTTTTGTAGGTGCCAGTTTGTATTTTTTAATTCCCTCATCTTTTTCACCCAGTCCTCGAAACCTCTCCCATCTGGCACAACCATCAGTTTGTTTTCTGTATCTATGAGTCTGTTTCTGTTATGTTTGTTCATTTATTTTATTCTTTAGATTCTACATGTAAATAAAGTAATATGGTATTTGTCTTTCTTTGTCCTACTTAATTTACCTAACAAAATAACCTCTAGGTCCATGCATGCTATCACTAATCACAAAGAAATGCAAATTAAACCCACAATGAGATACCACCTCACATCTGTCAGAATGGCCATATCAATAAATCAACAAATGTTAGCAGAGATGTGTAGAAAAGGGAACCCTCATGCTGGTGGGAATGCAGACACTATGAAAAGCAGTATAGAGGATCCTCAAAAAATTAAAAATGAAACCGCCTTAAGACCCAGCAACTTTATTTCTGAATATATATCTGAAGAAACCCAAAACACTAGTTCAAAAAAAGATATGCACCCCTACATTCATTGCAGTATTATTTACAGTAACTAAGCTATGGAAAAAATCCAAGTGCCCATCTATAGATAAGTGGATAGAAAAGTTGTGGCACATATATATAATGAAATGTTATAGGCCATAAAAATAAAATTGTCCTAATTTTTGAGCAGTATTTGAACATGGTATAGAATTCCTAGCTAATGATTTTTTTCTTTCATTAAAGATGTTTTTTTCCTGATCTTCTTGCTTCCCTCATTTCTGACAAGAAATCTGTTGACATGATTACCTTTGTTATTCTGCATATATGATTCCATGCCTACCTACCCTTGGCTGCTTTTAAGATTTTTTTTAAAAGTCCCTGAATTTAAGTGGTTTGAGTATGATATGCTTTGATGTAGTTTTCTTTAAGTTTCTTGTTTTGGGCCTTTATTAAGCCTCTTAAATTTTTGGAGTTATAGTTTTTATAAAATTTGGAAATTTTCCAACATTTATTTTTTAAAAGATTTTAATAATCCCCCCTTCTTCAGGAACTCAAAGTACACATTTTTAACCTCCCTGAAGTTGTCCCAAAGCACAATAATTACTTCATTTCTTTTTTTATTCTCATTTTTCTTTCATTTTGAATACTTTTCATCACTATGTCTTTAAGTTCACTAATCTTTTCTTCTTTAATGTCTAATCTGCTATTAATCTTACTTATTGTATTTTTATATCTTTTTTATCTCTGCTTAAAATTTTGAACATATGAATACAACTTCAATTATATTCCTATCTCTTAATTTTAACATTTCTGTTGGTTAAAAGTCAGTTTTGTTTGATTAATTTTTCTCCTTATTATTGGCTCTATTCTCTTCTTTTCATGGCTGGTAAATTTTCATTATACGTCATATATTTTTAATTTTACCTTGTTTGGTGCTGGAAAATTTGTATTCCTATAATTGTTCTTGAGCTTTATTCTGTGATGCAGTTAGGTTGCTTGGAAACACTTTGATCCTTCTGGTCTTGCTCTTAAATTTTATTAGATGAGACTACAGTAGTTCTCAGTCTAGGCTAATTATTCCTTACCGGAGGCAGTCCTTCCTGACTATTCCAACTAATACCTCATGAATCATGAAAGTTTCCAGTCTGGCTGGTAGTTTCAGGCATTCTTTCCAGCTTTATGAGAGCACAGGATACTGTTATCTCTTACCTATTCCAGTAATTCTTACTCTTGACTTAGAGTGCTTTTCTCAGAAGTATATGCTGATCTCTTTTTTCATGAAGCATGAAGTGCTCTATTTTCTGGTATTCCATCCTGAGAATTCTAGCCATCTTGTTCTCCCCTGACACTTAGCTCTGTCTCTTCAACTCAGGGAGTCACCTGGGCTCTGTTTGGACCACTGCTTTCTACGCCACGACTTAGAAATTTCCTCAAGGACAATTGTTGGGCTAAACACTTGTTTTTTTGAAATGACAGACAGCACTCTCCTTTGCTGTACTAAGTGATTTTCAACTTTTTCACCTCATGGCACATATTATATAATTACTAAAATTCTGCACCACATCAAAAATATACATTTTTTTTTGCCAATATCTAAGGGAAAAGAGTTGAGTGTTCCTGACTAAACAAGTACAACATGTTTTAAAAGTCCTTGCGGCCCATCCACGTGCAGCGGCACATGAATTAAAAATCGCTGGTCCAGTGTCTTATAAACCATTATATCATATTTTATCAGGTTTTACTCTTTTGGTTATTTCATGAGAATGGTAAACCCTGTTTCTATTATATTAACTGTAAATAGAAGTCGAAGATTGCCTTTTCAAATTTCATATGTACAAGTGCCTGTTAAAGGCTGATTCAGAATCTGTATTCTGTAAAAGCAAGGTATTCTGATGGATGCCCCTAGTTATAGACCAGAAGATTAGATTTTTCTATTTAAAGTGTTGTTTATGTATCAGCATCACTGATCTGGGAACTTGCTAAAAAAGCGGAATTTCAGGTTTCACCCAAGACCTACTGATTCAGAAGTTGCATTTTAATAATATCCACAGTTTCAAGTTTGAAAAGTGCCAAACTGGCTAATTTGAAAGTTCCCTTCTAACTCTAAAATTCTATCTGTCTGTGAAATAAACAAGGTGTTTTCTAAGAGAGCAAGGTATGTTGTAGGAAAGTTGTAGTATGTTAAACACATACATTTCTAGGGTAGATTTGTCATATTAGCTGCAAAAGACCCCAAAAGAGCAAAATAAAAGAGCTAAAAAAGGCCAAAGGACAAATAATTATACACTTGACTTACATTTACTTTTTCAATTATTTGATCAGTGTCTATATTGTATATATATTTCTTTTTTTTCAGTAATATATTGTAAAAGCTTGGCACATGTCAGGCATGCAGTAATTTTTAATTGACTGACCGACAAAATGAGGAGTTAGATATGCTGTCAAAGTGGGCATTTTTATGCCTCTGAAATGGGTAGTTTACATATGGAGAGCTCAAAAGGGGCAGAATAGTTTGACTCAGGAGAGGGCTCACACTACCTAAGAAACATTAATATTCAAAAGAATTTGGTAAAGGGTATTCTTAGAAATTTTACCCAATAATTTAATAAACAGTGTTTATAAATGTGGAAATCAGGAAGGGAACTACAATTCCACATAATTGCAACAACAAAAAATACCTCATTGTTGAGGAGGAAATAGCAGGCAGTTCTAGAGAAAGTGAGCATGCCAACTCCTAGTTTACAACAGCAGAGACAACAACTCTTGGGGGCAGCAGCTCTACATACAGAAGATCCTAGACTTTAGGGTCATGCAGATCTCAGTTTGAGTGTCTGCTTTTCAGCTGTCCAATGTGTTGACTTAAATCACTTCTCTAGTCTTCTCTGGCCCTCCATCTTTAAAACAGAGTTGATGGAGATGGCTGTGATAGTGATTACAGCACTGGTAATGTTTTTGGAGCTGGTGGTACACAACTGGGATTCCAAGGACTCTTCGTGATAATCAAATGCAGTGATGCCTATGAATGGATACTATAAAATCCATAGAGCACTATGCAGATGGCCATTTTTTTCTAGATTTTAGGAAGGAAATGAGAAAAACTCACGTGACTGTATAAGGACACTCTCTGAAAAATTCAAGTTGTAAATAATTGTTATAAAAATGGAGGAAGAGATGCCCTGGCTGGTGTGGCTCAGTGGATTGAGTGCTAGCTTGTGAACCAAATAGTTGCTGGTTCAATTACCAGTCAGGGCACATGTCTGGGTTGTAAGCCAGATTCCCAGTAGGGGGCATGTGAGAGGCAACCGCACATTGATGTTTCTCTCCCTCCCTTTCTCCTCCCTTCCCCTCTCTCTAAAAATAAATAAATAAATAAATACATACATACATACATACATACATACATACATAAATACATAAAATTTTTAAATGGAGGAAGAACAACTTTTCCTGAATGAATACAAAAGTTTGAGACCATAAGGGAAGAGTCAAGAAGGCCACTTTGTGAAAACGAGTATATGATTAGTAAGAAATCAATGAGAATAAGCTAGGTGAAAAATCGCTGAAGGCAATAGTGGAGTATTCAAAGATCTGATGAAAATCAAGTCAGACAAAACATACAAACATATATGAACAAAATAAAAATCAGGAAAGAACAGGGGAGTCTTATAGATTGGGTTGATAGTGTAGAAACAACATGACTGATGGGAAAACTTGAGCCTAATAACTGTTCCTGCCTATCTTCTCTTTCTTTCCTAGCTCCCCATTGTTTTATTCTTCTCAGGGAGAATGAACTTCATGCTGAAAAAAATGAGAATGAATGGTCTTCATGACATAATGAGGAGAAAAACTGTCAAACAAATAGAAACTTTCAACACTCAACCTTCTGTCCCATGCTTGATTTTCCCCCTTTGCATCAGGTCCAACAAGTAAATGTCCCCTTGAAAATCCACTTCTAATATCTAAGGATTTACCATATCTTTATATTATTTCATTTTGGGCAACAAAAGCAATTAGGAAATTTAGTTTATCTTAATTCTGAGTCAAAATAAGCCTTTTCATACCTTCCATTGGCCTGGGTACCACCCTTAGTGTAATTTAGAACAAACTTTTTTTTACATAAAAATTATTAATATATTCAAAGGTTGTTACCCTTTCCCTGCTGCAAGTTATCATTTCTTTAGGCTCAACATTCTCGTTTCCTTAAAAAAATTATGTGGTTGTGTTCCTTTAGTATTTTCTGAAAGTGTCTTAACTTGATTTTAAACAAGTGTCCACCTTGTGTAAATGAAATGGTGAATTAGAAAAGGCCTACATTCTTTTGTTAAAAGAAAATCAAAGATATCAGAAGAAAGGAATTGTTTCAACTTCCCTCTATTGAGCTCACAAATACACTCACACGTGTACCCCTCATTTTCTTGTATGATGGAGAATGTGATCTTTTTCCTAAAATTAACCCCTTAACCAGTGCTTTGGGCCACACTGCTCTGTCTTATAAGGCAGATGTCATGAAAGATCCCTTATCCTTCCCTCATTCTCTCTCAGTTGTCCTCTCTGTAAGTGGGCTTCTTGTTTGTTCTTACTGCCTTCACTTTTTCTTAACCTTTCCTTTATTCTTTATTTACTGAAAACTGTCTATTGAGCAGTCACTCCAATGAAAATGATCTCTCCAAGTTCACCAGTAATATGCATACTTCTATATAAAATGAATATTTTCTCTGTCTTATTTTATGCCCTCTCTCAGCAAGATTCAGTATTGTGGGCCATATCCCTCTTAAATCATTCTCTTTCTTTAGCCTTCTTAGACACCAGATTTTCTTGGTACGCTTCCTAGTTAATTCTTTGATTTCTCCTCCTCAGTCTCCTTTACAGGCCTATTCTTTTTATATTATTTCATTAAATAACAGAGTTCATCAGGGATTAGTCCAATCCTAGCCTTCTTTTCTCACTGTGCAGTGTCACCCTAGGGCATCTGATGGCTTCAAGTACCCTATGTATGCCCTATCGATATCTCCCAGCCTAGACTTTTTTGAGATCCAGATTGTCACATTCAACTGTCTACTTCATATCCACTTGGATGTCACAAAGACATCCCAAAACCAACACATCCAGAACTGCAATCATGCAGTTAATTCCCTTAACTAGGACTTCCCTGGTGTTCCTTTTTCAGACAACTTTACTACCTGTCCAGTTGTAGAAGCCAAAAACTGGGCATTTATTCTTTAGTTTTGTCCCTTTTTCCCCTCTAATAAGATCTATAAATGCAATACCCAAATAACTCCAGATCCATGCATTTCTCTCTCTCTTCACAGTCCCACCCTACTCAAGATACCATCTTGTCTTGGCATGACTGCTGCAATTGCCTATTAGATTGTCTCCCGTAGTTTTTATCATCCTCTAAGGATCTTACCTCCATACTGTAATTAGAATGATCTTCCCAAAACTCAAGTCTGAGCATATCACTTCCTTGCTTAAATTTTTTTTGTGGATTCTTTTCAGGTTTAAGGAAGAGCAAAGTCCTTAAAATGCCCTTAAGCTCTTGCCTGTGCCTGCCTCCTAGTCTCATTTCTAAAGTTAAACAGGCCTTTTGTTCAGTTTCTCAGAGGTGCTCTGCTTCCTCCGCGATACAGCTTTGGCAGAGGTTGTTTTTTAGTCATAAAATGCTTTCCTCTCCTTTTCCTTATCAAGTGGCCAAGGTGGTTTCTCTTAATTACTCTTGCATGTCCATCCTTTGGAGCACTTATATAAGTTCTTAATAACACATTTGCCTTTTAAAAATTTGATTAATATTTTTCTAAATGCAACTTTATTTCATGAGAGTAGGGCTTTTTCTGTACATCTCTGCATCCCCAATGTCTATGGAGGACTTGGCCCACCATATGAACTCAGTAAACATTTGTGGAATAAATAAGAATATGGGTGGGCCTCAGCAATGCTCTTTCATATCTCTGCCCTATTTATGTGCTCCTTTTTCCTTCTGGAATACAGCCCTTCCCATCCTTCTTCACCTGATCCTTTTGGTCTACTGACTGCTTCAATATCCTTGAAGATTCAACCTTTGAAATTCAGCCTTCTCCTCCTATGAGAAGTGTTCCTTATCCCCCAAAACAAAAAAAAGTTAGGTGCTCCACTTTTGTGTTCTTCATGGGTACTTCTACTTTAACTCTTCCTTTAATGTTATTGAAATTTTATTCACATCTGTTTTTCTATAGTCTCCAATACATAGAGAAGACACCATTCTAATACTTTAGAATGGTGTCAAAAATGTTAAGGATTCAACGAATATTTATTAATCAATGGTAGGTGCTGAAGAACCATCATTTGAAATAATAGTCTCTCCTGTTCTTCTTCACTGCTCTTTTGGCACATTTTCAGAAACTGTGCATTTGGGGGAAGAAGACAGTTTTCCTCAGTTAGAAGGAGATAAGCCTTTAACTAAGAGTGAACAAATACCATGCTCTTTTGCTATACTTGCAAAGTAAAGCAATGAGGTGTTGGGAAAGCCTCTCTGTTCTTTATGTGGTTGCATGTCTCTAAGAACATGATTTTCCAGGGTACTGAAGGGACTTTACCAATGTGTTTTTGACTCAGAATTGGTGATCTTTGAGAAATCAAAGGGAACCCAAAATACACCAAAAATCTGGGGGTGTATGATAGACAGATATTATCTCAATCACTAGAAAGATAGATAGTACAGGTTGTCAAATATGACACCAATAGTGTGAGAACTTCTAGAACAGATTGAGATATGGTTTGTAGGTCATTTGAGAGGAAAATGGTTAGCATGACTTCTCTAAGATCAAGTCATGTTACGATATTCTCTTTTCTCAGTTAGTGCTAGTAGATTGTACCAAGGAGGTGGAAGTGCTTTAGACACCATGCGTCTGAATTTCAGAAAAGACTTTGATCACATTTTTCCTGGTTTGTGCACATAGCTGAATTTATAGTTGACTCACAGCCACTGGAACACTGATTAATGGATTGAGGCTGAGAGATGCTGATTGATGCTTAACATGCCTCCATACCTTGTCCTGTGCTGGTTAAAATTTTTACTAACAGTGTAAATTTAAAAAATAGAATACATTACTATCAAAGACCACAAGTGCTACGTGGGGAACATAGACAATGGACTATCAGAATCACAATTAAAAATTATTTTTAGGCTAACAACAATGTTGGTTTTAGGATTAAAACCAACAATATGAAGATGTTTTCTTACACATACATTATATCATTTAATCATTTCATTAGTATCTTAATATTACTAATAACTTTCATATATCGCATGCCTAAATGAGCTAGACTCTGCATAAGTTATATCAGTTAGCCTTTCTAAATAATCCTTTGATATAGGTATCATTTTTTCATTTGAAAGAAAATAAAACTGAAGGTCAAGCAAGTTAAGTACCTTCTCTAAGGTCTCAGAAGTAGTGTTTTGGTGATGAGATTTACAGTCAGGTCCATCTGACACCTAAACTGAAAACCTTCTTTCCTACACTCACTGTTTTTTTCAGATCAAATGTATCAGTGAGGTGCAAATTCAGTACTGAGTTGTGGAAACTCAATTCTACAAGCAGAGAATAGAGGAGACATGGTTTCACAATGGTTTGTGTGAAAAGGTGTAAAGGGTTTGTTTGCCTATAAGTACCTCATGAATCATCAGGGTGAGTCACCGACTTCTCTCCAAATGAATATAATCTTGGGCTATGAAACAGTGTCCAGAACAAAGGAGGGCAAGAGTCACATTGTGCTTTACCATGACTGAAACATGGTGTTTGCTTCTGGGGCACTCACCCTAAGAACACAGTGTCAATGTCAGCAAGCCCAGGATAATTTGACCAGGCTGATGAACTTAAGTCATGAAAATGGTTGCAGGAACTACAGTGTAAGAAACATACTACCTCTAATTATGTACAGTTAACATTTGCTAATATATGCTCTGGGCCAGACACTATTCTAAATATTTGATAGCCTTAACTCACTTAATCTTTGTAATAATGTTTGATGTAGGTACAGTTGTTATTATTATTTCTATTTTACAAATAAGAAAACTGAGGCATTGAAAAGTTATATAACTTTTCTGAAGGTCACATAGTCACAAACTCTGAAAGTTGGCTCCTGTTTTCAACAGGGACAAGAAATTAGAAGAGTTATATACATTATCTGGCTATGGAAGGAAAAAATTTAACAAGAGAGCATGCTCTACAAGAGTACAATTTGATTCCATCTCAAAAACTTAACCGTTTACATTATCTCCATCAACTCTTGCTGTGTTCTCTGTCACTGGAGGCTTTCCATCAGGCATATTTTGGAGGCATTCTGCAGCCCTGGAGGAGGGCGGGCTGATGACTCTACTCCCTTCCTTCCATCCCAGTGAGCCTGTCAGTGTCAGCCCAGTACCATGTGGGTGGGTTGGAGTGAGAGCAGTACTCTGCTAGAATCTTGGGATACATCTAGAAAAATCTGGATTAACTATAACTTCATTTACAGAACCCTAAATGAATCAAAATGTATTGCTGCATTATGCTATTCAAAGACAAACGGTGAGTTTTTTAAAGTATTTTTATGCCATTTATGCTCCCATCCAGGAAAAAACATGCATCCAGACAGTGAAGATTTATTAAGCACCCTCTTTTTGTAACGCTATACTGATTCCATCGTTTGCCATTCACTCCGTTTAATTATGAGAAAATTTAGGCTCAGAAAATTTAAGTGATTTGCCCCAATTTCCACAACTAGGAAGAAACAGAGCCAGGCCCGGAACCTGCGTTTGTCAGATCTCGCTTCCCCAGCATACCCTACTCCTTTCCCAAGGAAATCAGGTACACAGATACATTTCATAAGTAATTTCAATAACGGAATTTTCAACCTTGTGTATTGGGTCATTAGCTCAATAAACATGATAGGGCATTCTTTTCACTTAGGGTGAGCAGAGTGTTTACAAGGGATGTAAAGATTTGAAAAGAAACACAACAAAATTCATTGTCCTACCTTGGAGGGGCTGAGTGTTGAGTGGGGAGACAGATCTGAAAACAGATAATTGCAATCTAGTGAGAGAAACTGAGAGTCAGCTCACTGCCATATACATTCTTCTCGTCTTCCTGTTAACCAGTGTTGTAGTGTCACCAATGCCCAGATTTATTTAAAAAAATGTTTCAGCACAGACTCTGAACCAGGCATGATGCTAGATATTGTGGAAAAAGGGCAAAGCAACAGACAAAACCTCTGCCCTCACAGAGGTTAAAGTTGCTTGATTTCGGGCAGATGTTCTCGCATGACTTTTCTTGAAATTCCCATGTAGGAAACTAGAGAAAAGGTGGAGTAACATATTACTTGAACATTAGGTTAGAAGTCAATGATAAAGATAAAAATAGAGTATAAGCCAAAATACTATTGAAAAGAGCTATATTGGACACGACATTGTATGTCAAAGCATCCAAAATGGCCAGTTTTATTATCCCCCAGTGTTGTAACATACCACTTTTTATTTGTTTTTATTTTTACCAAAGCACCAGACAAAATAATTGCCTTGTTTTGAGGGTCCACGCTTTGCAATAAAAACATATCTTTAAAATCTCACTCAGCAAACACAGTGAGGCGTGCAGGAACTGAGATGAAGCGAGAGAGTAGCACTTCTGTGTGTTTCCACTCACGCTCACTTCCCAACTTGCTCTTGGAGCTCTGAACTGTGGAGAGATGTGAGAGTTGCTTGGCCTGAAGCAGGAAACCTAAAGAGCATTCTCAGGCAGTAAAGGGCCTGGCAGACTTCCTCTATCTAAGGTATGGAAAAGAATTTTGCCCTTGTGGGGATGAGGTAAAATTTGAGGGGAAGATTAAAAGAAAAAGAACAGGAGGGTCTTATAAGATCACTCTGCTTAAGAGTCCAAGTTCCAACAACTGAGCAGAGCCAGAGGGTCACACTGAAGCATCAGTGCAAACCTGGCAAAGGGCACAGGTAGGGCTGGGCCATGAGGTGGGGGTGGCTGAGTGCCACAGGGATCCATTTGATGTTTGTTTTCTCACTCACCTCTCAGAAAGTTTGTGAATGAGCTTTCCATTTTTACTGGGGAAGATATAGCAAAATAGAGAATGTTCTGATATCTGAATTTTTGGGAGAGCAATGTATACATGTATATTTGCACAAATAACTGTTGAGAAGCTCTTTGGTTTATGAAGCAAGATTTCCTAAAATTATGGGCCACCAACAAAAAACAAATGCTAACTATGGGACAAATGTCAGGAAAAATAACTGATTTTGCTCCTGAGAGGCAGGTTCAATGAGCTGAAGGGTGAAGTGAAAAGAAGAAAAAGAATGAGGTACCTGTGTCGGGGCAGAAAGCAGCATGCTGTTGAATATAACCTCCCAAGACCCCCCTGCAGTTCCAATAAAAATCTAATAACACAAAATGCTTGAGGTAGGCAGATTTCTTGAGGAAGCTACTATAGGGATATATTTAGGGTCAGGGATGAGTTAGGGTAACACAGGGTCAGCCCACATGGATCCTGGGGCCAAGTGCATAGAGAGCCTGCTCATTGAAATGATTAGTACTCTCAGAACTCTGCCCTGAACTTCAGCCTCATTTATCTAACGGCCTCCTCAACATCTCCAACCAAAATCTGATCCTCTCCCAATGTTCCCCCATCACAGGAAGTATTCCCACCATTCAACAGGTTGCCCAGGTCCAGAAAGTAGAAGGGCAGGGATTTGAACTGGAATCTGTTCGCTATCTGAGCCTAAGTTCTTAACACTTGGTCTGTTTTCTCTATGACCCTGAAGTTCTGCTTTCTCTTCTCCTTGATCCCTCTTTGTAGCACTGAGCTATACTGAGAAAATAGTTAAAATGTCTGAAGAACTCAGACCTTAAGAAAACAAAAATTCCCTTGTAACTGGATAGTGCCTGTTCAAACATAGTCTATTCTTCTGATTTTGGAGAGAAGATTGAGGTGCAGAGAAGTTGAATTGGTATCTAAAGTCCTGATCTTGCAGACAAAGTCCTTTGCTAGGAAACAAGAATCTTCAGGCAAGTGACTGTGTGTTATAGGTTGACTTATCTCCACCCACTCAAATGTATATGTTGAAGTTCTAACACCCATTGTGTTACCTCAGAGTGTTACTTGATTTGGAAACAGGTTTATTATAGATGTAATGAGTTAAAAGGATGTCATACTAGAATAGAGTGGTCCCTTAACTCTATGTGACTGGTGTCCTTATAAAAAGGGGAAATTGGACACAGGCCTGAAGAGAAAGAGAGAGAGAGAGAGAATACCAGGTGAACATGAAGACAGAGATGATCGCCAGAAATCACCAGAAGTTAGGGGAGAGGCACGAATAGGTTTTCTGGAAGGAACTGACCCTGACACCACCATGACCTTGAACTTCCAGCATCCAGACTGTGAGAAAATCCATTTTGGTTGTTTATGCTACTCAGTGTGTGGCACTGCGCTATGGCAGCCCTAGGGCATTACTACACTGGGTGATATTGGCCATGTCTGGGCATCAGCTTCTATATTTATAAAAGGAAAGGAATGAACCAGATGATCTCTGAGGAATCTTTGTTCCAAAATTGTATGGCTTTATTATTCCAGGGTTCAGAGACCAACACCTTTTTAGGTTTGAGGGCCTTAACCATATGGTTGCGTTTTACCCTTATGGAAATCCACTTGGTTTACATCTGTTTGACAAATTCAGGCATTGGATTGGGCACAGGAAGTTCAAGGGAATAAAATTTGGCTTCTAACTTCAATAGTCTTTTGGAAAAGACAAAAACCTAGTTTAAACATATAGTCACAAGAGTTAGTAATTAAAACACAGAGGTGGGGAGAACTTCAGGCTAAGATGGAGGCTCCTCGCACTGTGCCTCCTCACACAACCAAAATAAGGATTACAACAACCATTTAAAAACAAAAAACAACTAGAACTGACAGAAAATCAAACTGTATGAAAATCTGAAAACCAAGAAGTTAAAGAAGACACGTTCATCCAGACCAGTAGGAGGGGCGGAATTGGGCGGCAGGGTGGAGAGGCACAGCAGCAGCCGGTGGACCCAGCATGGCGGACTGTGGAACAAGGTGAGGCGCACAGGGTGGCTGGCAGACCGGGTGGTCCCATATTCATGCGCAAATAAACCAGGCAAAACTGGGGAGTGCGACAGACCACATAACCCAGGGTCCCAGGGGAGGGAAAGTAAGTCTCAGACCACTGACTGAAAACAGCTGTGAGGGTTGAGGTGCCGAGAGAGACTCCCAACCTCACGGGAGAAAGTTCGCTGGAGAGACCCACAGGGTCCTAGAACCTACACAAACTCACCCACACGGGAATCAGCACCAGAAGGGCCCAATTTGCTTGCGGGAAGCGGAGGAAGTGACTGAAATCCAGCGGAGAGCAGAGCAAGCGGCATTGCTCCCTCTCACGGCCCGTCTCCACAAACAGCGTCATAACGCTGCTACGTGAGTTGCCCCGCCCTGGTGAACACCTGAGGCTCCGCCTCTATACATAACAAGTGCAGCAACACAAAAAGAAAAAATGGCCCAAATAAAAGAATAGATCAAAGCTCCAGAAAAAATACAACTAAGCGACAACAAGGTAGCCAACTTATCAGATGCACAGTTCAAAGCACTGGTGATCAGGGTGCTCACAGAAATAGTTGAATTTGGTCACAAATTAGATGAAAAAATGAAGGCTAAGCTAAATGAAATAAAGGAAAATGTACAGGGAACAAATAATGATGGGAAGGAAACTGGGACTCAAATCAATGGAGTGGACCAGAAGAAAGAAGATATATCCAATCAGAAAATAATGAAGAATTAAGAATTCAAAAAAATGAGGAGAGGCTTAGGAACCTCCAGGACATCTTTAAACATTTCAACATCTGAATTATAGGGGTGCCAGGAGAAGAGGAAAAGCAACAAATGGAAAACTTATTTGAACAAATAATAAAGGAGAACTTCTTCTATCTGGCAAAGGAAATAAACTTCCAGGAAGTCCAGGAAGCTCAGAGAGTTCCAAAGAAGTTGGACCCAAGGAGGAACACACCAAGGCACATCATCATTACATTAGCCAAGATGAAAGATAAGGAGAGAATCTTAAAAACAGCAAGAGAAAAGGGAACAGTTTCCTACAAAGGAGTTCCCATCAGACTGTCAGCTGATTTCTCAAAAGAGACCTTACAGGCAAGAAGGGGCTGGAAAGAAGTATTCCAAGTCATGAAAGGTAAGGTCCTACATCCAAGATTGCTCTATCCAGCAAAGCTACCATTTAGAATGGAAGGACAGATAAAGTGCTTCTCAGACAAGATCAAGTTAAAGGAGTTCATCATCACCAAGCCCTTATTATATGAAATGTTAAAAGGACTTATCTAAGAAAAAGAAGATAAAAAACATGTATAGTAAAATGACAGGAAACTCACAATTATTAACAACCACACCTAAAACAAAAACATAAACAAATGACTAGAACAGGAACACAACCACAGAAACAGATCACATGGAGGGTTGGCAACAGGGGAGTGAGAGGAGGAGACGGGGGGAAATGTACAGAGAATAAGTAACATAGATGGTAGGTAGAAAATAGACAGGGGGGGTAAGAATAGTATAGGAAATGTAGAAGTCAAAGAACTTACATGTATGACAAATGGACATGAACTAAAGGGGGGAATGTGGGAAAATGAGACAACTTTAATAGTATAATCAATAAAATATGTTTAAAAAAACAAAAAAAACAGAGGTGGGCAAACGTATTTTTACAGTTGTGAGTACGTGAAACAGTTTATTCTTGATTATTATAATAATAACCTAAATACCTTTTTCCATTTGAACAACTGCAAACCACTTTTGCCAACTGCTATATTTCTTAGACCTTTATGTATCAATTCATGTAATTCTCATATAACCCTCTATAAGATAGGAGTTACTATCATTTTCCCCAATTTACAGATGATAATGTAGAGGCATGGGGGATTAAGTGACTTGCCCAATGTTACACAGCCAATTAGTAGCAAAGCATAGGCTATTCGGGGAGTTCAAGGAAGAGTCCTTATTCAACCTTGGAGACTGGGGAAGCTTCCTGTTAGATGGGCACCTGATCTGAGTCTTGAATGATGTGGGAGGTACCCAGGTTGGAGAATTCTTGGCAAGGGATACAGAATGCACAAAGCAGGGGTTTATAAATGAGATTTGCCACCCATCCTACCCCATCTTGGATCACAGGTTTTAAGGCTCATATGGTAGTAATTTGATCAGTAAGTAAGACATAGGGCTCAGAGAGGTAGCAATGGAGTAGTGGGAAAAGGCCTGGGTTTACTTATGCCCAGGCCTTTTTATTTGACAGATTTATGGTCCTCATTTACTGAAGTCCAGGCAGTAGGTAACTTGTCTAAGGTTGGGCAGATGGTAAATGGAGGAGTTAGGATTTGAACCTAGGCCACGTGGGAACAGACCCCAAGTGACAAACCACACTCACTCAGACTTTCTGAGGCTTTCTTCAGTGGACTTAGAATTACTATGACTGCCCCCCACAACTTAATTTTGTCAAAATAGGCTTGTGGGAAGATGTCACGGAAACGCCGTCCTGTGTGGGTACATGTGTTCACACATGTGTGTATGTTTCTTTTCAACTCTGACAGTTCCAGAATCTATAAATCAGCCTTAGGCTTCTGTGTATTTTGTTAAGCACAAAGTGATCACCCTTAGGCTGTAGTAATGTCTGCTTCACAGTTGCTCCAAGCCATCAGAAAGACTGACATGCCGTCACAGGTAGGAGATGGTTACACTTATGGCCTATGTTCTGGAACCAGGTGATTAGCTTCCTTCATTGTGGTTTTCCTGAGAACATAATTGTGGTTTAGTGCGCTGGAAAGTGAGTGGTGAGGAACAATAGCAGATTGCAAGCCTCTGGAGTGTGGAGTTCTGTCTTTTTCATCTCTGATCCCTACTGTCATGTCTGTATTGGAACCAGTGTCTGGCCGTGGCAAGTGCACAGGGTCTGCAAACAGTTGCTATGAACGAAAGCTGCTATGGTGTGAATGTTTATGTCACCCCAAAATACATATGTTGAAATCCTAACCCCCAAAGATATTAGAAGGTGGGATCTGTGGGAGCTGCTGAAGTCATGAGGGTGGAGCCTCACAAATGGGATAAACACTCTTAGCAATACCAGATAGAACTCTAGTCCCGTCTCCCAAGTCAGAACACAGCAAGAAATCACCAGCTAGGAACTAGAAAGTGTTCACATCAGAATGTGAACATTTTGATGCCTTAATCTCGAACTTCCTGGCCTCTAGAACTGTGAGAAATAAATTTCTATTGTTTTAAAGCTATCTAGGCTGTGTATTGTTTTACAGCAGCTTGAATGGACTGAGACCAAAGCCTTAGCTACAAGCACATTTCTTTCTTCTGGAACAGTAGTTCTCTACTCAAAACTACACATTAGATTATCTTGGGAGAATTTAAAAAATATGCCACTCAGAGCCCTACCCAAGACCAATTCAAACACATCTGAAGTGAGGATGGGGCCCAAACATCTTTATTCTAAAAAAAATGTATTCCCCAAGTGATTCTCATTTTGCGGCAAGAGTTGAGATTCACTTCTCTGTAGAAATAGACCTGCAAACACTTATGCATATTTATACCTGTAGTGTAGACATTTTAAAAGGCACACCTGTGGCTATTCTAACTAATTCATTTTTGTCACTCCATCAGTGAAAGGTCAGAGATGGTGGTGTGCAATCAGAAATCAGGGATAGTGGCAAAGTGCTATAAACATCAGCTCTGTAACTGATGAGGAAGCTGGTTGTGCAATGTTGGCTCATCTCCAATGGTCTATAAAATTACCTGTAATTTCAGTTTGTTGACTGAGTTCTTCTATAGCAGACCCCCTTACTGGTTCACAAACCTGTACCCTGTGCTTAAAATGTCATGGGCCACCCACTGATTCTTACTTGCAACCTTCCTTACCACACTCACACTCACCTTCACACTCAGACACACATCTCAGGATATATTTTTTTAAAGTTGACTTAAAGATTTCAAGAAAACATTGAAGTATTTTGCTTATGGGATTAACACAGATCTTTTCAGAAAGAAAATCTTAGGCATACGACCAACAGGAGACCCCACAGATCACCAAGAAAACCATGAGTGTCAACCAGCATTCCAGACAGTGGCTTGGAGAGGACTCTTTGCACCTCGGAGTCTTCATGTGTCAAATGATTGATGGAACCATCTGACTATATTAAGCTAATGTTCTGTGGCCCTACAATTCTCTCTTCTAGAGCATCCAGCCAAGCTGAAGTGTCCCTTTATTTATCTAGTAGATTAAACTCTTCAGATTCATACGGTGGTTTTGTTTTCCTTCACCAGCTCCCTTCATACATCATTGAGCGGAGCCAACTGTTGCTAAATAAAGAAAAAAGTGTAATGTTCCAAGCTAAGGGACTCTTTGGAAACAGATTCTTAAACTTCAGTTGTGATGTTGGCTGGGCAAACTTGTTGGTTTTCTTTTGTGGGGTGTGGTAGGAGAGAAGAGAAAAAGAGACCTGCTTTTGACACGTCAGAACTAACCCGGAATAATTGGGCCTACAGTCTAATCTAATCATGCTTTTGTTTATTCACCTCATAGAAAAGTCTCTTAAGAATGCATTTGAACACAATATATAATAATAATAGTACTGTAACATACATTGTGAGAAACTTTTGAAAACAATAAAATGTCCACCTGAAATAATGCAGTGTTCATAGACATACAAACCCATTGGTCATGCACGTTTGTGCCATGTCTTTAACTATGTGTCACAATGCTGAACTGAACGCATGAAATATATTTTACAAACTGAGACTGAAGCCAATAAGAGACCTAACAAGTGTTATCAGAAGCTTCACATTTGCATAATTTACTACATCATTTCACATTGTATTAAAAAGTTCACATTGTTTTATTGTTTTCTTTTTGTAATCAATTGGAACATGACATTCCTGCTAAATGACAGGCAGGAGGTTTTCTTAGCAAAGTCAGTAGTTTGGTAACACTCAGAACCATCTGCACACAAATGTAGTGTTGCTTTTCAAACTGAAGCCATGATTATAGTAGAACCCAGTTGTTACCCAACTCATGCGCACACAGAGTTGGATAGAACGGGGTGAAAACCACATCCTGTTGCCCCCCCATCCCTATGAAACTATACAAAAGTAAAAGCTCATAGAAACCATTTAGTATCTAATGTGAGAATCCTGTTTCCAAAACTGGTTTGTAAAGGGTTACACAATGTTAGCAACTCAGACCAGTAAAAGGGCAGGCCCTCAGAGTAGAAGCCCACTGGTGTCTTCACTGGCAACGGGGCCCTATGTCTCTCTCAGCGATGTTCAGGTTATATAACACACAATACAATACAAAACATTACAGGAAAAGTTACAACTCTTAGGCAGAGTTTTCTACACAAATTTAACACCACCATTGGCAGGCAATGTTAGATATATAAATTAATAACTTACAAAACATTACATTATATACATTAAGTAATAAATACACGGTTATAAACAGAAATGGAGGTGTTAGTGGGAAGGCAGTGCAAGAGAGAGATGGCAGCATTGAATTGAAAACGGCGTCATTGGGTGTGAGAGTGAAGAGGAGGGAGAGGACAGGACAGGGCCGTGCGACTCCCCGTGGCACAGGGGTCTGGGACACGACACGACACGCTGCCTTTTTAGGCTGATTTTTACACAGACTGTAACTACCTCTTCCTAGCCCCTGCATTTGTTCAACTTTATTCTGTTGAGAGCAAAAGTGTAAAACTCCAGAGGAGAAAAAGTACTGCTCAAAGCAGGCCAACAGAGGTAAGTTGTAAGGGCAAGTGTGGAGTGGGAAGGAACAATAGGGGAAGGAAGCAGAGTGTGGTTAGAAGTATATCTTTTCCATTTGCAAAAGTAACTGTAGTAAAGTGAAAGATATTGCCCAAGAAAGAAGGAAGACCATTTTCTTTCCTTTTTTGTCAGAAAGAGTCAAAAAAAGTTTGTGTCAGCTTTGAATGCTTATCTGTGTAGAAGTTGATGCTACACTCTAGGTATTCAACAGGCATTTTTAAAGACGTGAAAATGTTTTACAAAAAAAGGCACACAGGTTGGCAGACAAAGGGACAGGGGAGCAGATTTATAAATGAATGTATTAGTTCAGTCACTAGCAGGGACAGATTCCCAAAACTTAGTGCAGAAAAATCTCTCAGTTTTGTGTCTTCTGTTTTCAAGCCATCAGTCGCGATCTGAACTTGGCCTCCAGTACCACATAAAGCTTCAGCTCTCCACCAGGCTTGCAAGGAAGGCAAGTCAACCGTGGAATTTCCTGAGCTGCTATTTGCTTCACGGTCTTGCACTCTGGCTCCAAACTCAAGTAACTGGAAAAGCCACATGGCCCTTGTCCTGTGCAGGCCTTGGCCCCTGGGGTGGGCTGGCTCTACCGTACAGCTGGCATGCTTGTCAGGGGTAGAATGTTCATCTCCACACTGAGAGGGAGATTATGTGTCAGTCGGGGACTTGTCTTCTGTGGCAATGTCTACATCAGTCTCTCCCAGCGAATCCCTATTTTCTGGGTCGATCACACAAAGTGTCTTTGTGCTGCCGAAATAGCTGTGGCCCTCTCCCTCTTTTTCAGTTCCTTCAGAATCCTCCTCTTCAAGGGTCAGTTCAAACTGAAATTTCTCCATCAGCCCCTGGCAGTCTCTGTTCTGCTCGTCCAGCGGTGGGGAGGGACTCTGGGGGATCATGCTCTGATACCAGTTCCTGTTGTCTTCTAATGTATCCAGAATGTCCTGGGCATCAGGCTGCACCAGATCTGCCCAGGTCTCCCACAGTGGATGGACAATGTAGTCAATGAAACCAACCTGGAGAAAAATAAGGTTACATACCTGTTATTGTGATTGGCCTCTGAAAACCAAACAAGCTATCCTGGTTTCCATGCAAGAATAAAGCAACAATGACCCAAGAGTAATAAGTAATAATGGATTCCATTATTTGAGCACATACTATATGGTATGTCCTGCACTGGATATAATGTATACTCATCCTTTTAATCCTGCAAAGTTAGTATCCTTATCCACTATTTACAAGGAGGAAACTAAGACTCACTGAGATTAAATATCTTGACAGAGGTCACAGAGCCAGTAAGTGGTGAA
The DNA here is from genome assembly GCF_021234435.1 of Artibeus jamaicensis. NCBI lineage: Eukaryota > Metazoa > Chordata > Mammalia > Chiroptera > Phyllostomidae > Artibeus > Artibeus jamaicensis. The sequence continues at coordinate 15,097,670 of NW_026522025.1, read as the reverse complement.
GTTGGCACTCACTCCCAGCTTTGTCTGATTCCAAAGCCTGTGTCTCACGTCTCACTACAAGTGACGACTTTTCCTTTTCCGTGCGCCAGATAAGAAGTTTGGATGTAACCCTGGCTGAGAATGACTTTCTCACTGTGTGGACTCTGAATCATTCTCTGAAGAAGGAAGCCCCAGGTTTAATGAGTTCTGACTCAACATTCTTTCCCTGATAACTTGAAAATATGATGCTGTTCCAGAACGAAGGGGAGCCAGCCCCTGACGACTCTGAAATTTCTCAAGTTCTGTGGACTGCTTTTGGTCTGTAAATGAGTTTGGTAAAACATAGGAAAATACCTCAAGCCCCAAAACCAACAAAAATCCCCTCTGTGGACACATCTGCAATTGTAGGGCCTGCAGTCATTTCCAACAGGAGAAAAGAAGGGAAAATAAAAACAATTAGGCAGTTCCTGTGCTAGTGTTCCTGTGAATAAATATGAGGCTTATGGCTCCTCTATAGTTTACACAGGGCCTATGCATCCTGCCTGAGCTAGCTCTGTGGCCTTACACTGACCTCCTCATTGTGGGACAAACAGGAAACACTGGGGGTGGGGGCAGGTTGAGAGAAAGAATAGGCACCAGTTGAATGAGAGAATGGAATTCCCCTGTCATAGTCTGCAGAGACAGAGAGATACGGGGTTGGGATTCAGGGGGAGATGAGCAAGGGCAATTTACAAGCACCCATGGGACATTATGTAGCTACCTTTCCACATTACTAGAAACTTCCCTTTATTAACATTCTAGTTTTTTTCTCCAGTCACTTAATACATCAAAGTTGTACCATATCAAAGAATCTTAGTCATATGTGATTCTTTTATATCTATTATCTATCTATCTATCTATCTATCTATCTATCTATCTATCTATCTATCTATCTATCTATCTATCTTCTATCTTTCCTCTGCTGCTCCCCTAGCTTTAACAATTCACACAAAAAACGGGGCATCTCCAATCTGCATTGGTTTTAAGAACTACACTGAAGATGATTCAGGTATTTCTCTTGCTTCCACCCACTCCTTCCCACCCCACTCTTTCTACTTTATCTGTGTTTAATGGACTTTAAAGACTCTATTCAAGGTGTTTTCCAGGGGCCTGAAAAAAACAAGCTTAAGGCAATGGAGAAAATGGAATCAGCTGAACACAATGCAGTTGTTTCCTTTCTTCATTTGTTTGGCTTCTGCCAAATGCTCAGCATTTTTGGAAAGGTGACCTCTAGTTGCTTATTTCCTAGGTCCTGGGGTGAGAGAGCTCTGCAAATCCTGTAAGCATCTAATCAGGGGCTTTATTGCCAGACTTCTCAGACAGGGGTCACCAGAGTGCACCTGTGGGAAACACCAGGAGTAAATACGGTGTCATGGTCCCAGGGAGGCCTGTCCCCAGTGATGAGAGGAGAGTGAACAGCTTTGGGTGGAGGGCAGCTGAGTAACTAAAGAGCTGGTGAAATGGACCAAGAGGACAGCCTCTTCATCTGACACACTGGGGAATACACGCTGTGTCTGTCTCGAGAGGCTGTATGGAGGTTCAAATAGGATAACGTATGGAAAAATGTGTGTGAAACTGCATGGCACTATATAAATATTAAAAAAACAGTTAGTAAAAGGGCCTTATACCAATTAATTAATTAATTAATTAATTAATTAATTAATTACTTTCTTGTTCTAATTAAGGCTTTAGGGCAATGATTTTTCAACTGGTATGCCACAAGAACTTATAAAACATGCGGTATATGAATATTTAGTTAGGGAGACTGACCTCTTTTCCCTTAGATTGTCAAATAAAAAATGACAAAAGCCAACAGAGCAATAGCCATCTGCTATGAATGAATAACAATCATATCTATTTTTTATGTCGGGTGGGCAAAAAATGTATTTTTTGGTGTGCTTCAGAATTTGAGTGATTAGTTTATGTGTCCCATGAGACAAAAAAGGTTGAGAATCACTCTTTGGGGGTATTTGAATTGTCCCTAAATTAATATTATCTTGCTTTCTTATGGAATATTAGACTTTTAGAGTACTTTAACAGATTTTAAATTCATATAATTGGTCTTTTTAAAGAAGCGACAAAATGATAACTATATAGATATTACAAGTGCATGTAAATTTGGGGGTAGCCAGTAGTGAGGAAGGAGGAGAAACATGAACAAAAAATACTCTGAATTCTTTTGTGATAAAGACCTTAGACAGCCTGTAGATTCATTCTCAGTTATGACCACTTGTCGTCTTGAATAAAGTAACATTTCAGCTGGCCCTAAAAAGCCTTTGTAGGGACACTGACACTTTCTATGGCCACATCCTCTGCAACTAGAGGTGTCAGGGACATTTCTGTATCCCCTGCCTCCAGCGTATTGTTCCCAGTGGTCAGCTCACGGGGAATTTGTAGCTTTGAATACAATCAGCAGATGTCAGCATGTTCTCAGAGCATAGCTGTAATCTGGATAGGGGGACACAGGACAGGCTTGGACTATGAGGCAGAAGAGATTTGTAGGAATGAGATTCACTACTCCTGGTGAGGGTGGCAGTGTGCTTGATTATGAAGAGACAGCGTAAATAGGGTACAGGGAACAAGAGTGGAAATCCTGACTAAAGGCAAAGATGGGAGAAATCTGGGTGGCTGAGACGGAGGAGGCCGCAGTGTTCAGTTCAATTGGCTGCAATTGCTAAGATCATAGACAACTATATAAACTGTTTGAGGCTACACAGTTCAAACTTGGATGGATTCTGATGACTGCTTTATCTCAGCCTATAAAATCGAGTGTAATGGAGAAAACAAATGAGTCATGAGTTTAATGGAACTCAATGGGTAGTTGCTTTTGTATAATTTCATATATATAAAGCATATTGTATATTATATGTAATATATTATACTATATATATTTTGTTAAAAGAAAAGGACTAGGTAGAACTCCTGTTCTACAGCAAGCTGAGCTTACAAAAACTTTGAAAACCTTATAGTAGATACCTGGGATTTTTCCACAGAAGCTGTGTGCTTATCACACATTGGGCTAATCTCCATTCCCCTCTCCCGCTCTTTGTCTCCCTGCTGGAAAAATTCCTCCATGATGCGGTCTGTCCATTGCCGATACAATTCCAATGACTTGGTGGGGTTGCTCAGGTCTGCACAGTGTACCATGTTGCGAAGGACCTGAAATCATCAAGTTTTGGAAATCCCATAAAATTAGGTGTAAATACTACCAGAACATCTCATCCCTCTTGTACTAGGACACTTGGTACCAAACCCAAGAACATTTTAGTTGTATTATAATTACATTATGTGCACTAAGAAAGCAGAATTACAATGGTGCTGGCCAGCGTTGGTTATTTACCATTATAGGAGTCCCAAAGGGGAAAATCTGTGTCTTCTTAAATTGATGGTCATTGAATTTAAAAACTGGAAAGGACATTAGGTCAGATACTGCCACCATTTCCTTCCTCAGTTTGGAAAAAATGCAAAGAATCACTCAAAGTAGATATCTTCATATTTTCCATTTGTGGAGAGGAAAGCAGCTGATGGCAATTTGTATAACCAAAACAGACTTAACAAACTGCAAGTCAATGGGGTTTATATCAAAACACGAGCTTTTGGGACCAGCAGTCACGTACACCCTATTACAAATACATCTTGCTATTTATTTTTAGAACTAAGCAACTCAATAAATAGGGTTGTTTTATCTCATAAATTATAAAATGAGCCATAATGTTTTCTTTAGTTATTTCTTCACTTGCTTAGTTTGTTCTTAAATAAGCCCAAAGCTGTAGTAATAACCTACTATGCAACTAACTTAAGATTATTTTCATTTTTTAATTGTTGTTTGGTTTGGCTTTGTGTTAAATCAAAGGCTTTTTATCAAATACCTGTATGCGATCAGTATAGTTGTCCAGCAGAAGAACACCTGAGCTTGTAACTTTCTTTGTTTCTACCATTGTCTTCAGGTCTGCCAGCAGGCTCATATGTTTGGACATATCAGTTGCTAACACCTTGGGTAAAAAGAAAATGAAAATTCTCAATGAGCTCAGTTTGCCAAAGAAAATGAGATTTCCCCTCCTGTGATGGTAATGTACAGAGGGTAAGTCTTACCATGTCGATAACCATTTTCCTGAGAGTCTGACGCTGCTTTTTTGTGAGATTCTGAAAGATATCACAGTGCTCTTCTTGCAGTAGTTTGAAACCCACGGCCAGATGGTGGTTTTCCAACACAGATTCATCATTATACATCAAAGCAAGTTCCGAATCTAGTAAGTAAAAATGATGACTTAATAAAAGGAGTACAATTCAAAGGCTGGCATTATCTTCATGTGAAATCAGATCTAGTTGTCTTCAAATAGTTTTAAAAAACAAGATCCAAATGTCACTTCTCCTTAGATAAACAGTCTCTCTCCACAAAGGAATGTAGTCAGTTTCTAAGAAAAAAAATCTTCTAGTAGATATTAGTGCCTAAGCTTTCTCTTTGATTAAAATTCAGGGTATTTTAAAATCCTTTTTTCCCCTTCACTTTAGAAAGAATTTGATATTAGGTAAAAGCATTCCTAAGCTGCTATATCTTATTTTTATCTAAGATTGTAATTTCCACGATGTCTTCACACATTGTGTGTTTTGGAAAACAGTAAACTGAAAACACCAGTAAACTTCAACAAATGTACTAGAATTTTCAAACTATGTATATTCACTTTTTTTATATTCTTGCCAACTCTGTCGATTGGGTTTTGGATTTTCAAAGAAGACAAGGGTGTAAGTATAAAATTTCATTTTATTCAAATAATGGAGCTTTATAGAACTTTCTATAAATATGGTAACAAAACATTAATACATTTTAGAACAATCTCGTCAAATGTTCTACTGTCTGGCAGTATCCATTAGAGACTATAATATCTGGATATGCAAACTATAGCTTCCAGCCTGCTTTTCACACAGAAGAATAAGACATCTTTCATTAGACAGAGCCCTGGTATGCAAATGAGAATATGGTCATTGAACTTATGAAGTCACATTTTTCTCTTAATCAAAAATAATAGCCAAGTGATGGTACTATGTCACTAACTACAGCTGTTGTTATTCATATACCATTGCTTTAACTGAGTGCTTTGAGTTACTTTCTCAGTAAAGGTAGTGGGATATATGAAGTCATTTGAGCCCTTTTGCTCCATTCACCCTGTGGTCAAGGTTACAGCTCTGCAAAAGGGCTTTATATGTTGTAGTGCTGTAGGTGGCTGTACCAGAAAGACCACTTTTCTGTGTGATGGTAACTGGCCTATACATGAATTGTCTCATGATACCACACTATGTCAGCTGATACAACCCACACAGGCAAGTAGTTAACTTTAGGTTCTTACAATAGAAGAATAAGGTAAAACAACAACAACACAAAAACAAGGTACACCACAACTATTTCACTCAGATATTTTTATGATAAAATATGATAAGCATTTTCTACAAGTAACTCAAATATTTCTATAAAACCATCAGCACTTGATGTTAATGATAACATTAAACCAATATTCTCTCATAAGAAAAAGTTCTTAGATTTCCAGCATTTAGAAATAGTGCATTAACGGAGAGAATTCATGGAGTTTCATTAGCATGAATCCTAAACATTTTGAGCATGACAAAAACTTGACGGCCTGGGATTTTAAGGCTGGACCAGCTGTGAGGTTCACTGAAGTCATCTTCCCTACCACAGGCTAATTCGTAATCATACCTATGCGGTTGGAAGAGAGCATGTGGGACTTGGAAAGCCCCTTCCTCCTGAATTGTGGAAACCCATTGCAGTGCTTTTTCAGAATCTTATTTTGTCTGGGGGTTCCCATGCTTAGATCTAACATTCAGGGCTGGTTTCTCAGTAGACAGGGACACCAGTGGGTCATCATGCTCTGCGTGAGAGCCCTGAATAATATTGAAAATCATTATCACATTATTCCCAAGACTTTCCTTGTGCTTACTGGATAATTCCACATCTGTTATTCTTTCCCCACATATTGTATTTTCCAAACATCAAGTATTTTTTATGACTCCCTTCTGACCCCTTGCAAGTTCTCCCTGCAGCTCAAAAATTATATTGCCAAATTGGACACAGTATCCAGGAAAGGTCTGACCAGTTTGAGTGGAATGGAAGGATTACCTCATTATTACTCTTTTTATTCTCCATAATGAAACATTAGGAGGAAAAAAATAAGCAGTGACTCATACAATTACTTGAATGACTGTCCTAGTGGTCAACTCACTCGTGTTGATGAGAAACTGGTTGGACACTCCGGGATGATCAACGTCATGGATAGCAGCTGCAAAAATGGCAGCCAGGATTTCCAAATCTGTGAAGACGGCCTGCAGAGCAAAATGAGTACATTTAACTCCATGTCCCATTTGCCTATCCTGCTTATTCAGTTCTATGTTGGAGTATCCCATTTCATTCTTTTTTTTTTTTTTTTTTTTTAAAGATTTTATTTATTTATCTTTAGAGGGGAAGGGAAGGAGAGAGGGAGAGAAACTATTTCTTTGGGGGTGGAGGGTTTCTGTTGGGGGAAGGACTGTTTGTGGATTTTTATAATGTGTCATATACTAATTTAATGTAAATTCTACCCTTCCTCATAAGGTCTCACATGGAAGCAATGATGGCTGGAGCCCATGCCCTCACCAGGCCTACAGGCCAAGGCTCGGGAAGTCAGTGCTCTCACAGTGAGTGAGCAGATGGTACCTGATGTTTGTTTTTTTCGCTAAGTGGTACGGCAGAATCATGCTCATAGGACACCAGCACATACAAGTCAAAGATGCAAATCAGACTGGCTGTCCTCTGATAAATAACAAATTTCATACATTTTTAGGCTGCATAACTTAAGAGAACAGAGGCCAAATTCCAGACTTGTAAGACTGGCAGTAAATTATTTCCCAAAGCTAAATTTGTAATGTGGTCAGAATATTTCACATATTCATTCATCCATTCATTCAGTACCTATCCACTCAATGTTTACTATGGGCAAGATTTGAGAGCATTTCTAAGAAGTGAAACCTAATGCCCCTACTGCTAAACTCCTTCTTGCCATCTCATAAAGCCTTCTCTGCCTCCACTGGTACACAAGGATTTAAATCTAGGATTTACTTAAGTAGATGTTCTTTCTGGCTAAAAGTCTTTCTCTGGCTGAAATGACTTTCTTTACTCTCTGGGATTACTTAAATCTTCTGACCCTTCACATGCCAGCTCAGTTTCCACCTCTCCCGTGAAGACCAATCTAATTGCTCAAGGACACGTTGATGTGGGCCTTCTTGAAACATCTGTGGCACTCATGGACAATTTCTGGCCACACAGTAAGTATCCTACCAACATTAGTGGATAGTGGATAAACAGTGTTGGTCTACTATGATATTTATACAGAACATTTCCTTTAGGGACATAGAACAGCCTTAGCTCCATCTCACTTTCCCAAGTCTTCTTGGATTTCTTCTCTTAGAAAATATGGGACCCAAGCAATACAGCTGTGGTCTATTTAATCTTTCTTCACCTTCTGAAAGGACCTGCAAAGGTGAGGTTGCATTAAGGTTGGCCAGTCTCGTCTTGCAAAGATCCTGCCCATTTTGGAAGCACCTGACTCCCACTGCTATCTGTCAAGGAAGAACTTGGTCTGCTGGGCCCACTGCTGCTAATAATGCATTAATGTATTAATGCATTAATACAAATGCATTAATCTGTTGGGAAAGGAGTCACAATCATCTTTTAGCAAGATGTCTAGTGATTCTCAGCTCTAGTTACTTTTCTTCAGCCCATATAATGAGGTTCATGAATTCTTAGGAAAATAAGCCTATGGATGCTTACTCCTATCAGGAACTTTATGTTATGTTTTTATGCTTCCCTTACAATGCCTGGGATGGTGTGGGTAGTCCAGATCACCACATTCATAGAGTGATCTGGATAAAGGGTATACTATGTTATCAGTCACTGAACTAGACATGTATTAGATATAAAAGATACAATGAAAAATAAAGCATACTGTTAATTGCTTGATAATTAAATAATTTTTCAATGATAAGAGATATAAAGGGAAAGTTACTCTGATATTAGTAAACCAATTAGTAGATGCTCTACATAATCAAGAACCAGTTCAAGAATATGCAATCATCTAATTCCATTATTTCTACACATATATTACATGTTGTATAGCACTTTTTAAGGAAGATGGGTGGGTATGCAAAAGAGATTATAACTACTCACATCTAATGCTGGTGTTGAAAGAAGAACATGGGTTGACTGGGCTACGTCAGCAGCATGTAGGCTGTTATGATACGCTACATCAGAATGGTAATGGTCTTCTAAAGTCATCATGTAGGTTACAAATGTATCAGAGGAGATTTTGAATGTCTTTAGGAGGTCTCTTTCCTATATCACAAAATGGATTAGAAAATAAATTAAGTGGATGTCCCAAAATAAAAAAAGCCAAATCAGAAAATTAAAGAGGGATGAAAAAATCCGCAGAGTCATCCAATGGAATGAATGACCAACTCTCTTCCCAGTTTACTCACCTGGAATATGGCATACATGATGCACGTTAGGGGCCTATTGTGTGAATATCCAGCCACATTGAAGATGTTAAGGCCCCATTTGTTCAGGTCTTCCAGCTCCTGTAATCAAAATTAGAGGAAGTTAGGAATGAGGCAGGTGGGGGTTTTTTTTGGAATACTTCATTATTTTTATTTACTTTTTGGGCAATGGCTGGCTAAGTCTTTCAAATGTCTCTTTAGAGTATTGTAGTGGCATGAACAAGTTAAAATGGAATGACCTAGGAAATCGGATGTCCTCTTCATCCTAGTTACAAATTTCTGTATATTTCATTTCCAAATTTAGTTGCTGACCTATATTTGTCTAATCAGTCCTCAAACAGTGTCATGTTCAGAGGTACCTACAAGTGACTACAGTCAGGAAACTCCTCTGTTCTTCCATTATTAGCACTAAGGGCCAGATCAGAAAGACTCAGCTACTAGTATATACATAAATCAACCCTAATTTAATGAAGAATGCCAGTCCTGTATTATCATATAGCTCCTAGGCCACAGATAAACCTGGAAGAAACATCATTCAGTCCTGTGTTGTGGGGTTATTCTACGATTATCTGATTATAGGAACAATTTATTCCATTCTTAATTATTGTCTGGAGTGTGGGATGCAGGCTCTCCCTAGAGGCTTGGTCCAATGTGTGATGGACCTTACTCTAATGCTCTCTTTCAGAAGGCCTCACTGAATGTCCTTTTGCTCACAGTTAAGCTCATTTCATTCTCACAAGACTGAGAGAACCTCAGGAATCAGCCTGTGCAGCCCCCTAGAACACGTATGAACTATTTCTGTGCTTTCTCACTACTGGGGTTTGGGTTCAAGAGTCAGTGCTACTCATTTCTCTGATTTCTTCTCCAACTTTGCCAATCAGCTCCAATCTTCCCATTGGTCCTTGGCATACAGTTCCCTAAATACCCTCTGGGACAATGCAATCCTGCCCACTGGCCTCCCCTTGGATCCTTCCAGTGTGGCTTCAATAGAATTCTCAATCCTGAGGAACTATCCATTTACAAATCCAATTTAGAGTGAAAAATGGTGTTTTGTATAGAAAAAGGGTATTTAATTAGGTGCCTACCAATGGACAAAGATGCCACAACAGCCTCCTTATTATACAATTTAATAATAAGACAGAAGTGATCACTACTGTTTTCTAGCAGGTAGTTAGGCCTCTGCTGCTGTGAAACAGAGAGCTACGTGCACACCCCTCCCCCACCCAGTGCATACTCACCTTGGCCAGATTATCTTCATTTTCCGTGTTGACTCCAAAGCGTGAGATGCTTGTATTGTTTAAGCTCGAACTATGCATCAGTTTTTTCACTCCACTTATCTGTGTCATGAGTTGTTGCTTTTTTTTCTTCTCTCTGTCTTTCTGGGTGGGAGATGGAATCTCTACATCGTTCTGCTTGTCTGCAACAAAGGAATATATTCCTTAGACCAAGAGTGTCAATGAGAACCCACTGCAATATGCAAAACAACTTCTAACCATCTTCAGTAGATTTTTCATCTTATAAAGAACTGTCATGAATTATCTCACTTTATCTTTAGGACAATTCTGTGAAGTAGATGGGCAAAATATTTTGCTTCATTTTATTGCTAAGCAAACTGAAGCCCAGAGGAGCTAAATAAGTTGTTCAAGAAGTGTTAGAGGTCGGACCCAATCCCAACTCTTCTGTTTGTAGTCTAATTTAGGGAGATTACACTTGTACATTTTTAAGGTGAAGCATCAATATTTATATGTAAATTTTTAAAGTGAATTGCTTATGTTTGTATAATAGAACAGTTTCATGTAGCCAAGACCAGGTTACCAAAGACAGGCTTTACGTTCTGCTCTTTTATTATATGTGTTATTAATTTTTTAATTAAAAATCTATATAACTTTAGCTGGCCATAACTTACAATTTTGTTTTTGATAAAAATGTTAGAGAAATGAATGGTTTATAATCTTCAAATAATTATTTTAAAGCCCTAGCTTATTACCATTTGAGGTTTGGAGGGAGACTATAATTTCAATGGTACTTCATGTCGTGTGTCTATTAATTCTATTTTAAAATAATGATAAACAATGCCTCTCATTTGTAACAGATATAACATTTATTAAAGTATTTATGCTTATTAAATATTTATGGTCATTTCATTTCATCTTTTAAAAAAATTCTGCTACAACAAGGTAATAGTAGAGCTAGAAATCCTAAAAAAATATGTCTACCTACTCATAGAAGCACTTTTCTCTATTTAATGCTATTAAAAATATCAACCATCAAACATTCCATTTCACTCTACAGGAGTATGTATCCTGATATTTCTTAAAAATTCATTAACTCTTTCAGGTCACAGAATGCCTGGGAGTGCAATGAGGCAATAATTTATTACATGGCTAAACAGCTACTTCATTAAATGAGGTGATACCCTGAGGCTGAAAGAGTTAATGCAACTTTCAAAAATTCCTACATTTATCTCTGCTTGTTACAGTGAAAATTTAGTGATAAAACAACTTCTCCACTTGAAAATGGCATGCTGGAAACTAGACTATTTGCTTTCAACTCTTTTCAGATGATGGCATAGTCCCATGGTCCCTCTAGAGACCTCTGCCTGCCCACGGGGCCCTGGGGACAGCTCCTCAAAGCAAAGGTGGCCCAGGAACAGAGAAGCAGCAGACATGTACATACTGGTCACCTGGCACTCTCTCTCCTCAGCATCTCGGTATCATCTCAAGGTGCCCACAAGCTCCTAGATTCATCAGTCATACTACGACTTTTGTTTATGGAGGAATTTCAGTGGCCATTTTGATGAATTTAGGGGTTTCTGACCTGGTTCAGCATCAGAAGCAGTCAGGAAACTTTAAAAAAATACAGATTTATGAGCCCCACCCAGTCCTACTGAATCAGTGCTTTTTCAAACCTTCCCAAGTGACTGCGATGGTCAGAGCCAGGTTTGGGAACCAATAATAATACCACACTCTCACTTTTCAGATGAAGTCAACAACTAACCCAAGCTCAAAGGGCAATTTACCCAACAGATATTTATTTTGCAATTACTGTGTTCCAGATACAGTGATTTAATAGCATAGAACCCAGGCCTTGAGGTTCCCATAAAAAATCTCTTTCTGGTCTCACAATCTCTGGCATTAAAAATGACATGTTATTTTTGAAATTCCTTTTCTCCCTGTCACTTCACTGCTAATACTTACTACTTCTGCTAAAATGAAAGGTCACAATAGCCCGTGCCTTTCCCGACACTGTTCTTCACGTCTGGTTAAACAAGCTGTGGGATCCTCCTGTGCCCCACTGATATAAGTACCTCCAGTGGGACTAGCAGCTTTTCCCTTTGTTTAATTAAAGATCCCCTGCAGCAGCAAGTAATTGGGCTGAACCACTACTGATTCTATGTCTGGAACATTATAATAAAGAAGAAAGCCACTATTCACACAGTGCCAGTTTGACATTAATGGGTGTTTCCCTATGCAGGCATTGGAACAACTGATAGATTTCCCTGTTCTGAACTTCCTCCTTAAGTGCTTTTCCCTATTCTCAATTTCCTCTGCTAAATGCTTAGCCAGCAAAATGTGGAAATAACCTGAAACACAGACTCAAAGAATCATGATAAATATTTTGTGAATTTATATTTACAGAATGGTCAGATTACAGTGGGAAAACAGTGGGCCCGTATAAAACAAATAAACAAAAAAAAGCAGATGCAAACAAACAAACAAACAGTCACATCAAATTCTGCTAATGGTATAATTCGAGGTGATTTTTGTGCTAGATCACAGCATTTGATCAGGCAAAGTTCCTAAATTCTTTCTCTCGCATCTTGAAAATTCTACATGTTAGCTTTTGAGACAGTAAGTAGGGGATTTAAAAGGACAGTTCTTGTGTTTATAACAATATTAACTGAATTGTCATACCACACCTCAGTATCTTGCTTTTTCTATGCTCCCTCCCTGTAGGCCCTGCTTTACTTCCCCTTATAGCAGCAACCCAGAGCCCATTTTCATATAATGACATCAGGAAGTGCCTGCGGTGGTCAGTGGTCTCCTGCCTGCCTTCTGGATTATCTGGACACCATCTTTTCCTTGGAAATGGAACACAAGTTTCCCAGATCCTGGAGTGAGGGATTCCCTCCCTCTGATGATGCATTTTAACATTTGGTGACTCTTACTGAGATACTGCTCTTCAAGTTTAACTGAGATTGCTAAGGCCTCCTCATTTTGTGCTCACTGACATGGTTGCTATGCTCTAACAAGACCTTTTTGTATTACTGGAATCTGTTAATAAACCTTTTATGTTTAGGTTCAATAATCCTGATTCCTGAAAACTTTCCTCCAAAAGAATATGAATGTTCCCTAAATACCCTTAAATGTGACTTTCTTCTATATGTTCTGAGTTCCTTACAGGCTCCTTCCCTAGTTAAAAAATGGACAGGATAGTTAGGTTCAGGAGTCAAGAGAGACAAGTCTTAGTTCTGAATCAGGAACACATTAGCCAGGTAATCTTGGTAGCGTTACTTTGCCCTTTCAGGCCTCGGTTTCTTTTCTTCTGTGAAAGGAGGGAATTGGATGATGAGGTCGTTAAAGCTCCTTGCAGACAGTTTATGAAGAAGGCTTCATTCAGGGTCCTCCTGGACTGTTCACTATACTCACAAGATAAGACTAAGATTCCATGCTCCGCATTCACAGTTTGCAAATAAGCTTTATGTGTTTGTTTGTTTGCTTGCTTCTTAAGATTGTCAAATTGCAAGTCTATAGCCTATTACCGAGAATCCAGGTTGCCAGGTGTGTTTAGCAAGACTCATCCAATCCATCTATGTCAGAGTCATAAGGTGCTAGAGTTGGAAGGACTTGGATGTCATCTTTGCCAATGCTCCTGTTTTACAGATAAAGCAACTGATGCACCCTATGTTTATATGCTGAGGTTTTTTTCCTCCCTATACTTTTCCAAGGATATTTAACATTTTAACCTGTCTGTCTAATCTATTTGATCAGGTCTACCTTGTGCAAGCACACACGCATACACACTGACACACTCTCACACACACCACCCTCCTCATGCTGAGTCTGTAAGGGCTGAGATCCTAACAACCTCTCTCAATAACGTGTTCTTCATCATTTCATTTTTGGAATAGTAAAAAGCCAAATAATTGGTTTTCCTCAAGACATGTGCCTAATAGTAAATGGAATGTTTGACAGAAAGTTGACATTTGCCCGTTCTTGAGATACAAAGAATTACGCCTGAGGACTCATCTCTATTATCTTATCAGCTTTCTTACTTGATGACAGAAAGACATTAGTTAGCATTCTAAATTATGCTTGTTGTCCTTGGCAAGTGGGCAGTGAAAGAAATGACAGGGAAGAGGAATGCTTAGGTGCAGTCTTGAATTATTAAAGGCTCAGGGACTTCCTGCAGCTTTACCCTAGTCATGAACATCTCTTCTAAGACAGGAGAGCCCTGGTATGTTTATAAAAACAAAAATGAATTCTTGTACTTATCAATTTTCTTCCCCCCCCCCCCGCAGTTGTTAACTTGTAAAATGTTCCAAAAACAGTCCCAAGCTTATGAAAAATAGTTGGGTGTTACACAGAATGGACTATATCAGAAATGGACAGGGAAAGATGCCTGGCTGCAAAGTAGTAAAAGAGGAATAATGGGGAATAAAAGGATTGGTAGATAGTGCTTTCTGTGCCATTAGTTTCTAGCTTCCTCTTGGAACTCAGATGTATGAAAAATTCTTCTCCTTTGTTCTCTGACAAAGGTCTGGCCCAACTGCAGCTGGAGAAGACCAGGTGCTGCAGACACCCACCCACTGGAAAGAGCTGGAATGGCACTTGTTAATTGTCGGGTACCCATCAGGTGCAGAGTATTTCTGAGCTTTGCACTGGGTTGGTCTAAGATTGATCTGCTGATAGCAGGAACTGCTTTGGTGTTAGATAAAACAGGATTGATTTTCAGATTAAAAGCAGAAGAGGTATGTATGTGTTTCCATAAGGCATCAAGGCAAATGCTTATTGATTTAATGATGTGTAGCTATGCCAAAAAGAAGGGAGGTGATTAGCTGTAAGAAGGTCATTTCCCTGGAAAGAGGAGTTCTGGAAACAAGCATAATTCAGGAGTAACCGAAAGGCCACAGAATCAGAATCTAGATGCTACCTATTTGCTTTGAAGTATAGATTTGCAGATTCTACAGGCCTCAGTAAAGAAAAATATAATCAAAATACGTTCATTATACAATAGGATGGCTTGAAACATGAGGTCAGAAATCCCTAGTAATAAACAGGATGCCATAAATAGTTAAGGAATTATCGATGCAAACCTCTTCTTGTCCTGTGTTACATACTAACAATGTGATTACAGAACATACAGAGTTGGAGTGATTGAACACCCTCCCCACTCACCTCTTCAGAGGTCTTGGCCAAGATGGCAGTGGGTGGGGAGATAAGGGGTGATCTGAGGTCCATAAAAATACACTTAGCCATAATAACTTCTGTCTTTGATGGCTATTTTTATTCTTTTTTAAAACATCTTCTGCTCATTTTTTCCCCTTAAAAGCTGACTTAGTTCTTATTTTAAATGGATTTGTTTTTCTATGACTTTACCTGATTTAAAACTCAGGGATTTCCTGATGGTTTGCAGAGATTAACAATGAAAAACCTCAGTTATGAAAGAGTTTTTCCACTTAGTATCTTACCTAAGAAAGTGTTTGAAATGTATTCAGACACCTGGTTCCCGGACCGGCTCATTTCTGAGAGGTGTGTCAGCTCCCGGTTCAGCATCCTTTTGAACTGAGTATGAAAAATAAAAATGTATTAACTACCTAAAAAATCACAAATCATCACTGTTCATATTTATGACTTTGCTTTCTAAGAACCAAGAGGTTGGATGAGCAGACGCCATTAGATAAATGATTCTATTTTTACAAAATAGAATATAACAGCACCTGAAGAAAAAGAGGCTTTCTTAAGATTTCTTGTAATTAACATCTGATTTCTTTTGCATGCAAACATAATGAAAAGAACATTAATAGAGAGCAAGATTATTTTACCTGAAAATGTAAGACCATCTTAAAATACATTTATTGGAAATTAACTCTAAAATATAATTTGACTTAACAATCTATACAGTGACAGGAGATTATATGTGAAAAGTTTAAGGGAAAACAAAGGGGGAAGTATCCTCTAAAAATAGAGTTGTATAAAAAGAATAAGATTAAAAGAAAGCACAGTCTATTTTAATACGATGTAATATAACATGCCTTATTTCATAATAAGCAGTCTCACTGGGCTAAGTGACCATACAGATTAAATCATTACAGATGTTTTCTACTTCACAGAAAACATGCAGATACAAATGTTTCAAATTCTATCAAAGATACAGAATAGAACAAAGGAACCCACCTTGATGTAACCCCAAGATACAGATAACAAATAGTTTGCCTCAGGCATTTTGGAGTGCTCTCCTTGCCACAATCCACAGATCCCTTTAAAGAATTCACAGTTCTCACAGAGCAGTTCTGAGAGGATCAGGAAAGCCTTGCACACTCAGTGGTAAAATAATCAAAACTTATAAAAGACAAAGCCTCCAAAACTTAAGACATCAAACAGAGCCCATCTTCACACTCCATTCTTGCAAGAAGCCTGTGCTTCCTGCTTCTTTTCTGGCAGAGAGAGTAATGAAATCAGGAATTGCAGAAAGAACAAGAGCTTGTCCAAATGGATTCGGCTGGCTGGTGTGCAGCACTTATGAATTATGAATAGTCCTAGTGGCTGAAGGGGTTTCCACCCTGTCTTAGTCTTGCTCAGCTGAACTCTGCAAGGAAGGAGCAATTCTTCTTTCCGGAGGGGTTTGCCAGGCTGGGAAACACAGCCATGTTTTAAAAAGGAGATTAAAATGGAGGAAGCCCCATGAATATTTCAGTAAATCTGAAATCAGTACCCTCCCCCATTTCCACTGGGTGTTCTTAACCCTCTCTGCTCTGCAGAAGCCAACGCTCTGCAGACAGCCTCTGCACCGGGCTTGGCTACTCAAATGGTTTTGAAGGGATGGTGCCTCTGATTAGTTGACTTTCTGAACATTAAAAAGATAATAATAAAAGGCTTAAGACGTTGGCTGTTTTCAGATGAGGCTTTCAGTATACAAAAACATTTTTTAAAAACTATTTTTGGGGAATTTTTGTGCTCACCGGGTACCAGTGGATTTAGCCTTCTTTTATGGTGACATGGATGGGAAAGAATAATTTCATTTTAAAAGTACTTCATATTCAGAAGGCAATTTTTCGTACTCCATCAGCTCATTAATATGCATATTAGATGGCATTCAACAAACTAAACACATTAAGCCTTTTGATCTAGGATCTAGACTGGGTTTGGAAATACAAGACATTGTTTGCTGCATGAATGGTGAGTTATTTGGGTTTATGAATTACGATGCTTTTTGATATTTTAGCGTTACATTGTCTAATTCATGTCAGAAATATTTAGGAGTTAAACTTATTTTCACTTTATTTTAGTAAGCTAGAGCACGTTGAGGAAGGTATTCCTTTCCTGTAGGCTTGCTTCCCCACCCTTTCCTTGGGAGTGTTAGAGAACAGGCAAAGGGAAGTCTAAGACTAGAGTCTTCCTACAATGGGATTCCCTACCCAGGGCCACCCCACTCCCTGCCCAAGTTCTCCCCGCTCTGTTACCCCACCCTGGACACCCAGGAATTCAAGTACAGCACGTTAAAGGAGTAGAAAGCACCATGGCAACAGCCCCCCCACCTCCACACACACACAATTGGCTCTCTTTCCTGTGAGGCATTCCCTTTCAAATGAGCATCCCGCACTGACAATGGCTTCACTTTGAGCATCAAAGCCCCCATCATGCCACGGCCTGTGCCCAGGAGACCAGGCCTTCTGAGGTGAAGCCAGTGCGAGTCGGGACTGCTGCCCCCTGGCCGTACTCTGTACTGTTTTCAAAGAGGCACCGTCACCCTCTCTGGGTGACCCTGCTGGTATATGTGTGTTTTCCCATGATATAATATGTGAACAGCAGGAACTAGGGATCTCTGAATCAGACACCTCAGCTACTCTGCCTTACTTATTGGACCTTTATGCCACTTTGAATTCCAGGTGAATCACGTAAGTTCCAAATTATTTGGTTTTTTAAGACACAGATACTCAGTCTTAATGACATCTCATTTTCAGTTCTCAGAAGACAGGCACTTACACTAAAGGCTCAAAAGCTGGAAAATAAAGGTTTCAGTGCTCTGATTGATCAGCTGAATTTGAACAAAGCAAACTTTACTTGGAACATTGTAAAAATATCTTGTGAAAAAAGCATACAGACATGATTTCCTTTAATCAAGTCTGTGCACTAGAAGTAGCCAAATGTAACATTCAAATAATCACCTTCGTTTTGAATCTTTTGGTCTCTCTGAAATATTTAGAAAGATTTTGAAGTCAATCAGATTTGTACTCTTTTAGTCATATCATGTTATCATGTATTTGCTAAATATTTATTAAACACCTAAATGTGCCAGGCAAAGCATTGAAGATGTAGCAGCGAAAAATAAAAACCTTTTCATGGTTAATCAACTGACATCCTAGCAGAAACAATCAGATGTATTAGAGCATGTTAGTTAACCATAATAGTTAAGAGTCTGGAGAGAGTTGTGGGGAGTCTGGGTGTGTTCTTTATTAATTACATTGGCCCCCGAGCTCAGAATATAGGAGCAGGTAGAAATCCAATCATTACAGACTAGGAAAGGAAAGACCCTTCTCCTTAGTTCCTTTCTATCACCTCCCATTGTCACAGGACTCCGCTGGCACACACTATCAGCCTCTCCCAGTGTGGGGCAGGGAGTGGCTTTCAGTTACAGGGCTGAGAAGAAACCAAACTCCTCACCTTTCCTGCATAGTGACAGAAGGGGCCAGTACTCATGTGCGTAGTTAACAGATGAATATCACCTCCCTCCTCCTCATGCCTAAAATAGTTCTATGAGCCTTTTGCTGGAGGCATGGAAATGCCACCAGAAAAACAAAGTCATCTTCAGGCAACTGTAAAACACACATAATGAAGCACGCAAATAGCGGTCACTCAGTGTCAGAAAACGACCCAGTCCTTTAAATGTTGCTTAGCAACCAGCCGTTGGTTTTCCTCCTCCGTAAGGGAGGGCCTGACCACACTGACTAAGGCAATCATTGCTCTCATCAAAAAGAATTTATGAAGGGCCCACTTATGTTGTGCTCTGTACACACTAAGGAAGGCAGTCACGGCCGTCAAGCAGACGGGGGACCTTTTACATTCTAGTAACGTGGAGTCCAATTAGTATGATTAGTGCTGGCCTGTGAGAAGAGACACATCAAGGTATGGAATAGATCTGAACTGTGTTTGAGGTTAAGGCTGAGGTTAAGATTGGGGAGTTCAGCTTCACTGGGTTTTGGGTGTCTGATTCCCACATGGGGGTTGTTTCTGTTGAGCCAGAGGCAGTAACAATGTGCCAGACGAATCTAGCCTCTCGTTCTTGGTAACAGTCTTGTGAAGTCACTTCACTTCTCATATACAAACTGACAGTGACGTATGATTTCAGGATCTCAGCCTCAGCCTGAACCTGTCCTGACTCTAGGAGAGATTACGGGGCAGCCTCCTACAGTCTGGGCACATTAGTTACCAGCAACCAATACTTCCCAGAAAACAAAACTCCCTCATTACTACTGAGAAAAACAATACAAATCAGAAACACTTCACTCCATAAGAGTAAGCTGCCAACAAAGGAAGAAAAATATTTATCATCCTTCCACATTTTTATATGTTTAAGAACACTGGAGTCTCCCTGTCCTCTTATCAAGTTGGTTATTGAGTCCAAAAAGGAAGGTAAAATAGCTCTGGAGGGAAAATGTGCCTCAAGGAATTACAAAGCTCGAAAGGAACAGACACTATTACTTTATCAAATGCCGTAGAGAAAGCCACAAACAGGAGCACGCTATGTCAAAGATAAATGTGTCTCTCCTACCCAACGTACACAGATTCCATTTTTCAGTTAAGAATCTGCCTTCACAAGAAAACTCTGTTAGGGCCTACCTAGAAATAACATCCCCAGAGGAAATGGCTGAAGCCCCTTTTCAACGCAGACAAGCAAAGTCTGTGAATGAACTCTTAGTATCACAAATTCCTCAATGCTTCCTTAAGTTTATATCCAACACTAGATTCGTGACCACTATAGAAATGGCAGTTATTTTTTGAAAAGAGAAAAAGATAGTCTGTACATAAATGTTTTGATATTGTTTGCCTGAACTGTATCTTCTCTATAAAATCATGGGAATTTTTTAATAGGCTGCCTTTAATAGTGGGAAGTCATTTAAAATAACTGGAATAGCAAAAGCTGAAACTCAATTACATTAATATGAACATTTTGTTTATGGCTTCAATTTTTCTTTAGCTTCAATGCTACAAAGTTGGGGTTGCTTTGCGGTGTTTGTTTGGGGGTTTTTTTGCTGACACAGATTCTTATGAAGTGATGGAACACTTCATTATTTTCTATATTTCTCATCAGACAACTAGTTTGAAGTCTGTGCAAAGATTCATAGGCAAGCGAAGAATTCTCTTGGTAAAGTTCTTAGTTAAGTTAATCACAAAGGAGGTGTGGACTAGAATGATCTCAGATTCATTCTAGTCCTAAATTTTGATGTTTTCATGTTTCTAAGAGTAAAAAAAAACACAGGAAAGTAAAAATACAAGGGGCTAGTATCAAGCACATGAAAAAACTACTTTTAAGACTAATCTGGACTTGTCAGGAGATCACCTAGAAATCACTTAGGAGTGAATCCATATTCTTCTGCCTGTCAAAGCCTGGGCAAAGCAAGCACTTTTCCTCTCATTCATAACCTCGGATAAAAGCAGTAGGTGAAAATTGTGCAAAAGAAAAAAAAGTTGCCAGAAAGAGAGGAAGACAGCCCCAGTAGTTACTCCTGTGGGTGGCCATTTACGCAGGAGTCCATCTGTGAGACAGGCGCCGTATTGTGTGGGATCTTCCTGTTTTTGCAGTATGAAACAACTGCCCAAGTCATTAAAGTCACAATGACTTTGTTAAGGACTAAATTTTGACTCATATTTTACACTTTGTTAGTCATAACTTAATAAGAATTCCCAGGCACCCGGAAAGTGAAGGGGCTCAGAAGAAACGAATGAGGCCCCACAGAAATGAAAGACCCTTATTTGTAAACACCTACACTTTTGGGGGACAAAAATCTGATTTAAACAGCAACTAAAATAGAGATATACTGTACTTTCTCTCAATACCTTTACCAAATTCAAAATTTCCACAAGGTCTGTATTTTGGTTTATCTGACAATGTACATCTTATCTCTTATCTTTTTTTGGCCTTTCCCTATAAACTCTATCATCTGTTTGAAACTTGATGTCCAGTTTCTTTAACAAAATGTTTGTCTTCTTTGAAAAGCAAGTGAAATGAAAAGAAGTGAGGTTGTAACAAGGTTATGAATAACACACTATTGTCCATTAGTGTCTACTTTTGCCAGAGACTATGGTTCCAGGATGGGCCACCCTAGCAAACAAGTGCTACTGTATTAACATCCGGAGCAAACCCCTGGTGTACCAGGAAATACAGTTAGGTCATTCTAGCTGTCCACATGCCAAAAAAGAAAAAGAAAACTCATGTAAATATATTAGAATTGAGTAATTCTCTTAATTTCCCAGTAATACAATAACCCACTATAAATAAGTATAAAATGAAAAGCAAACAGAAATATCTCTACCATAATTTTACAATAAAAACTGATATTTACAATGAAGCTAAAATAGAATAAATACCACTGGCTGGGAAGAGGACAAGTATGTGCTCAAGTGACATTTTAAAGCCAAAGTGGGGACAAACCATGACCACTTTCATACAGAGAACTGAAAAAAAATCAAGAGAATTTAAACACAACTTTGAATACAACTGTTCTACAACTTGAAACTAGATCTTGAACAGCCATCAAATTACTAGGTGTTTATGTCTCCTTATCTATCATTTTGCTGCTGTCTATTTTTCTTGAAATTTCTGAAAACTAAGAGAAAATATGGCACACATTATTGGGAAACTAAAAAAATGACCTTCCCCAGACTCAAAGTAATTCTTATGAGAATGTTTAGGGAAATGTCTCAGCCCTAACATTTCCCTCTCTCCCAAAGTTGCTGCAGCAACACAATTAGATAGACAAAAGGTACAAGAACTTTGGGCACAATTATACCCAAAGACTTATATTTTCACTATGTACTTTAGCTATATATACATATGTACTCAAACACTGTATTTTATATATATGATATAGCACTGCATCATACCTGCAAATGTAGGACTAGAACATTTGGAAACATACATACATATTCCACATATCTAGGGTTACCAGATTTAATAAATAGAAATTCAGGACACTCAGTTAATTTTAAATAAGTATATCCTAGTATACTTATTTTTTAAAAAGTTAGATTTCAGTCATATACTCATACTGTGTCAGGTTTAGAGATATACTTTTTAGACCATTTAAAACATTCAAGCTTTTTTTTTTTTTTTTGACAGAGATCTTTCTTGCTGGTGAGAAATGCAATAAGACGTGCAACTGTTACTGGAGCTTCACAATTTTATCTTATGTTCTCGACCCCTTCCCTTTAATCTGGCTGTTACTAGAGACAAGCAAATAATAAAAAGGCACTATGGCAGATTTTGGGTGCTGGTCTGATAATTAAATATCAGGGAGTCCTTTTTCAACAGATG
Organism: Artibeus jamaicensis; assembly: GCF_021234435.1. Taxonomy (NCBI): domain Eukaryota; kingdom Metazoa; phylum Chordata; class Mammalia; order Chiroptera; family Phyllostomidae; genus Artibeus; species Artibeus jamaicensis. Next base: position 15,075,359 of record NW_026522025.1, on the reverse strand, counting down.
GCACATCATCATAGCAATTGAGGAAAATCAAGGCATTAAGGTACACTATTTAGTGGTTCTTTCATTTTTCCATTTACATGTCCTAAAACTTTTTCTGTGCGTGATGGCTAATATTTAACCTCAAATTTCTAAAGCCAGTTTTAAGGCCATGTGATCTTAATGTGATTCCAAAGCAGATGACTAAGGTCTTTTGAACCATTTCATAGACAGAAGTTCTACAACCTATTCTATTTTTAAATTAGAAATCTTACCCTGGATCAGACCCATGAATTGTCCATTCTAGTGTCCTCTGCTGACTAGTGGGAAGCAAGACCTATGCTTCAGGACCTTCATATCTGACTTGAAGGCAGTGATGCAGAGTAGACAGGGAAGTCACCCCCCAAAACACTGTACTTTCCTTTCTTGATGCTCTTTAAGAACTGGTTTCCAATTTTATTCTGTAAGATCTCCTAAGTTATTTAAAATCTTGCATTAAGCATTGTCTTACTAAAAATTCCAATACCTTTTGCAAGCAGAAATATTTACTGTAGCTTGTTTTGAGATGGCTACTTTACCCATTTAAACACATCACACAGCATGTATTGTGTTAAATATTAATTATATTGATTTCAGTTAGGAAATTTCACATGCCCCTGAGATAAAACATGATGAGATGCTTCAAAACCTGTCATGGAAATCATTGCTTCTGGATTGGAAGTTTCCCAGGGCTGGGCCAGCCCCCTGGTCTGGAAATTTTCAAGATCCACTCTAGGGATCTTCAAAATACATAAGGAAAAACCCTGGGTTACATAGGTATATTTTTTCCTTCCCTAAAAGACAATATGTATCTCTTTTGGTATTTTGGTAATCTTTATGTTAGAATACATACTTTCAAATTGAGAAGATTCTGCCATAGATCGGACATTTGAAAATAATTTTAAACCAGAAAAGATAAAAACAGTAATCTTAGCAATTTTATCATTTACAAAAGGTGATTATATTTATTTTCTATTTTGCTTTTCCTATAATTAGCTACCATAATTTAGAGGAGGTGGATGGACGCTTTGCACAAAAATGGGCCCCAAGATACACAAGGGTTTGTTGGGTTTATGAAAGGCTTATAGAAGTAGTTTCAGAGTCAGGTGCATAGGTCAGACATGAGGTAGATGGGGTTCTGGTTATAGACCTTACCAGTAGGGTCTCATTGCATTAAGACTCTGACGGCAGACCCAACAACATTCTTGCATGACATAGGATCAGCTGAGCATCCAACTGGGTCTGGAAATAAAATCCTGTACTGCAACTTAGTATGAGAAATTGGACAAGTTGTTGAGTTTCTTGGAGACTACGTTTTCCTATCTTTAAAATGGGAAGGCTAGAAATAATACATGTAAAGTGGTTGACAAGGTTTCTGAGACCATTGTAGGACTTGTTTACTCAACAGGATTTGTATTTAAAGCTGAGTTTTGTTTCTGCATTTTAAAAGAATATGAGCTCATGCTAACTTCTTCACTTGTGTTTGCATTTGGGTGGAGGTTTTGGTTGACTGTTTGGCACCTAAACTCTTTTCTTTTCATTATTGACAACAGCGGGTGTAATTAACTACTTAATTCCCACAGCATGCTCTTGCAGGTGTGATGCAGTGCTATATCACACAGTTTACATGACACAGGAGTTACTCGTGGAAGTTCTGGCTCACCGGTTGACGTTTAGATTATTCACCAGTCTAAGGAGTGTAAACCAGAACTGCCAGAAAGATAAAGCCTGTCAAGTGAGACCATAACTCCAAATGGCCTTGTATTGAAACTGTATCATTAAAAAAGCCTGTTTGGAGATTTCCAGCTGCTGCTCACTCTATCCACTCATGATTCCATGACTTAGCTAATTTCCTCAAATTAAGAGACTTTAGAACTCTCTATGTATTAACCAAAGGCCATGGTTGTCCACAAATTGCCTGACAGAAGGATTACTGCTCCAAGCATGGATTTTGCACAGATTTCCACAGCTAAGGTCATCCCAGTAACAACACATCTGAAGTAACTGAACATGTGTGGCTGGGGTAGGAGTGAGAGGAGTATCAGCAATATGTCAGGAATGAAAAATATAACCAAACAATGGCAGAATGACTAAGCTGCTAGTCTCCAGACACAACAGATACGGAGCGCGGCTGTGTTTCAGACACGTGTCTGGACATACGCTTTCCAGATGAGTATGCAGTAGCTATTGCCAGTCTCTGAAGGGATTAGATGCCTATCCAAAGGAGGGCAGACTTTTCAAGAGAAAGGTAAGCCGAATACCCTATTGCCAAACCAAACAACAGAAATGTGCTTCACAGTTCTGCTCACAAGGAAAGAGCATTTGTCCCTGTTGACTTTGTTCTCTGTTATCTGACTTTGATTTTGGGAAAAGGCTCAGGAAGCAAAATTTCACTGTTTTGAAGCGTCACTGTGAACCAAGTGGTAGAATGGGGGGTGGGAGGGTGCAGTTCTCACTCAACCCAACAATTAGAAACTCTGGAGTTAAGCTTGGAAAGCACCTGCATGGTGCAGTGTAAAAGGAAACCCGATTCCTGGGTTCTAATGGATTTGCAACTAACAACATAGCCGGGGCTGGACAAATTAGTTTCTGAGCTTCATGCAATTGATCCAACAAATATCTATTTGAATGCCTACCAGGTGGCTAGCACTATTCTAAATGCTGTAACTTTAAGAGTGAACAAAGTAAACACAATTCATTTCTCCAATAAACTTACAGTCTCAGGGAGTAAAAACTAAGTTTTACAACAAAACCCCAAAACCATAAACAGTGATAGCAAATTGTAAAATGAACAAGCTATGGAGTTAGGATAATGAGAGAAGAGAAATCATCTAAACCAAGGTCTGGAAAATAAGGATGCTTGGCCAAGCTCTAGCTTTACGGCTCTGTGATTATATGTTGTGTTAGCAAGTCATATAGTAATATAATGATCTGTGAATTTACCTTTAATTTTGAAAGCATTTGACTTTGGAGCAAAGAGAGCAAGATCTGATTCTAAGCATCTCTATTTAGTACCTGAAGGGTTTAGACAAATCAGTTATGTCTTGAATCCTTGTTTCACACTGAAAATCAGGATATAACACTTTCCTGGAGGTGAGCCTCATAGGAGATAACACAGGTGAAAGCCTATGTCAACAAGAATGGGCTCTTCACTTGTGTTTCTTTACCTGATGCTTTGGGTATCTGACAACACAAAAATAACAAACTTGTATACACTTAAAGAGAATGGCTCTTGAATGCTCTGTCCTGCTATCATAGGAAGCTGTGGGAGCAAATAAGCATTAGGTGAAGAAACAAGCCTTTAAAACCCCTGCATTGCTCCGTAATTAATGTTCCTCGGGCAGAATCAAGGTGCTTGGGGAAATGCAGTTCTGGATCATGTGGCTGGTTTGAAAAGTAGTGATCAAAGAAGAAAAATGTCTCCTGAATTGTTTCTTAATAATACTTCCTTATTTATTACCTTATGAAAAAAACCTTATATTTTACTCATTTTAATCCAATTTATTTATCTTACTTAAAAAAGAGAGAATCCATTTCTTCTTAGGAGTTTATGTTTTTGTTTGCTTATTTTTGTTAAGGTCCTTCTATTTTAGGATTTACTCAGGGCCCTGAAGGGTCTTCTTTGAAAAGCAATATATGACCTTTCTCAGTTTGAAAATTTTAGGATGCCAAAAATATAACACAGTATTAGATAATGACCTCATCTTAATAATTTAAACATACAAAAAAAAGATTCATAAAAGATCATTTTTAAATACTGCAATGGAAATAAAATAAATTCTCTGAAATTAAACTATACTGAATTAAAACTATTTAAAAACATATACTGGTAAGTCTTGATGAGATATTATCCAAATCTTCTATGCAATGGATAAGAAAGATGAAAATAAATTTGGGGCACCAGCTCCTGCATGGGTAAAATCAGTGGCAGCTTACTCTGTCAAGAACACAAGTAGTGTACTGGACCTGACCAAGAAAAACATACCCATTGCATCAATAAACTCAGCTATATGTACATCATTCTGACTCAATTACAGATCGGAGCCAGCAGGAGCCATCTCAGTGGGTTGGAGCTGAGGCAGGAGGGCACTGTGCCCTTTCAGCTTAGTAAATGGGTGGCATTCTGGCCAGTTAAATGGACCCTTCTGGGCCATGACTGGGATATTTAGGGCAATAGTTGGAGTCCATTTCATTAGCGACCCATTAGAAAGTCCCTAGCTTCTCATAATCAAATGCACATGCAAAAGTGTACTGGAAATGCATACTATCACTGGATGGTCTAAGCCTAGTCCATGAATTTAAATTTTTTGAAAATGCTTTAAAAATTTCCTTTTTTAATATGGAGAAAGTCATTAACCATCCAAGCATTGTTCAAAAAAAAAAACCCCACAAGTTAATTCTCAGAAGTCCCCATGTCAACAAATTTCTCCAATGACCAAATCAAGTAGAACTGTAGAGAGCTTTTCAGAATAAAATCAACCCAAAGTCAACTACCACCAACAGGCAAAAGTCTTCAACAGCTTTTCATTTCTCTCATTACAATAAAAGACATAGAGCTATGCAAAACATAAAGTCTCAAAAATTCAAAACACAATTTCAGACCTCAAGAGCCTACAATCTGGAGCAGATAAAAATAAAACCCCATATAACTAAACTGTTAGCTATGCATTATCTGGGTCAGTGGGCAGAAATAATCTAAAGAGTAGGGATAGGGTCAAATCAAGATCATAGGGTCTTGATTTCAACTTCCTAAACTAAAAACTCTGCTAAATAGCAGAAAGAATTCAAGCACTGACTATTTTCTTACCAGCTGGTAAAACTCTCTAATTTATCACCTTCAGTTTCAGAGAAAAGAAAGGAAGAGATGGAAGAAAGTTGAGGGCAGTTATCCTAATCACAGGGTTTTACTACTTAAACTTTGGCACTGGGATTAGTGGGAAAGCAAAGAAGTATCCAGAGCATTAAAAATGTTCATGCCCTTTAATCCATTAATTCATTTGTGGGAATCTAACCTAAAAAAAAATCAGATTGCCTTTGTAGGATGAGATTTTTTTGCTGATGATATATATCTCTGGGTGTATATGTTTACATATGTATGAATTCATGTATTCATATATATTCATGTTTTATACATATGAAGACATATATATATGAATTCAAAAATTGAAACAGCAAAAACTCAAGGAAAACAACCAATACCAGGAGTGTTTAAAGTAACTTACAACAGCTCTTTTCTGCTGGATTTTGATCACAAATTTTCAGGAATACTAAATTAGTTCTCTTATCTTGAAATGATTAAGACGTGTATACCTTTTACTCAAGAATGGTAAATGGTCAATGAGAAAGTTAAAACACAGTGCTAATGAAGGAGGGAACATCCCACATTAAAAAAAAATTAATTAGCCTTTTGCTGATAGTGAGCAGCAAGCTGAATTTATAATCAGACCTGGATTTTAGTTCCTTATTCTTCCACTAATTAACCCTATGACCCACGAAATGTCATGCCATAATACTATTATTTTTCATTTAGATTGTGTTTTGTATTTTATAAAGATGTTTGGGGTACATTAGATATTTAATCTTCAGTTTTATAATCCTCCTCAATAAAATGAAGTCTTCAAGTAGATAATATGTAAGGCTCCCATTTGGGCTTAAAGTTGTAGGATTTTATCAAATGCAACCATGTAAGGCTCTAATCAGAAATAATATATTTAGATATTTTGGGGTCTGGTCTACCACCTTTCACCATCCACACTGACCCTCGACATTAGATGGTGGCCAAATTAACACTTCACTTTGCCCGGTCTGATCGGTGTTAGCACACAGACTGATGATGGAGTTGGAAAGATATTTTAACTTCTTAATATTTTCTTTCCAAAATAATTAGTTAAGAGCTTTCTTTTTAGATATCAAAGGCCAAAGCCTCTCACCCTAAATCTAAATTTTAAAATTGGTTTAATCTTTTAAACTTCTTTTCTGTACTCAACTTTTACTTTGATAATGGCTGAAGGTTATAACATTATGCACTATGCTGTTCTCAAGGAGTGAAGGGAACCTGGGCATTTCAAGTTTTTAATGATCATTTTAAAAATTGTCATATTTTGAATAGCTAAAAAAGATGAAATTGAACCATGAAGATGAATTTTCTTTTCAATAAATTCACAAAACTTCAATCTTTGAAGGCTTTACATTTCAAAAGTATGTTTTTAAGTTGCAAGTAATTAGCAGAAGGAAACGTGACTGGTGAACAGAATTGCATGATTTTATAGCCTTTAAACTCTACTCCACAGAGAGAAAAAGATTATCAGACACTTCTTAAGGAGAAAATGATTATCAGGCATTTCCCAAAACAGAAACAAAAGAAATGGGAGTTTTATGTCTTTTTCATTTCTAAATAACTTAACAGCCCTTTCTTTGTGGAAACACTTGGCTACTTTCAAGTAAACCAAACAAAGGAAGTTACAGTAAAATATCCAAGAGACTAAACAGTTTGGCAGCAGTTGAGGGAAACATCACGTACGAATGGGCAAGACAGAGGGGCTGGCAGGTCCCTGAAAAACGCTTAAGTGGAAGGATGTGGCACGCACATCACCAAATGGCACAGTGTCTTCAAGAGTGTGAATCTACTACTGACTACGGCGCAAGTTCGTCCTGGCATTTTCTGATTTGCTAAGTTCCAGCTTCTGGGGAGCTGAGTTCTCTCTGCTGGCGGAGCACACTTACTTAGAAGTAAAAGATTTGGAAGAGTAAACTCCACCCTTGGCTTTTCTTTCATAGAAAACAATGGCATAGATTCGGGCAGCCTTTAGACTGAGACATGTTCTAAAAAAAAAAAAGACAAGAAAGAAGTATAAAAAATGTAAAACAAATATTTTCCCATTAATATACTATAATTCTATTTTTCAAAACTAGGATTCTAAAAATATATTTGATACCCTAAACATAATTATCTGATTTTTTTTTTTAACATGGAGAGAAAGGCTTCCTTTACAATGACTTATTTAGCACTGGCTGGTGTGGCTCAGTGGATTGAGTGCTGGTCTGCAAACCAAGGGGTAGCTGGTTTGATTCCCAGTCAGGGCACATGCCTGGGTTGCGGGCCAGGTCCCCAGTGCATGTCAGAGGCAACCACACACTGATGTTTTTCTCCCTCCCCTTCTCTCTAAAATTAAATAAAATAAAATGAGTTATTTATCAGGTTTTGAGAATAGATAATGCTTTTTTCAGCTAGCAAGAGGTGTAACCATAGAAGATAATGTTCCCTCACTTCATTCCTGCTTTTTTTCTAGAGATTTGTTCACTTGGGGACTTTCAAGTGAGTTAACAGAAAGACTGGAAATGGCTTAGAATTCAGTGAAGAAAATAGTTCTGTAAATAACACTGTAAAATATGAAAATTAAGCAAAATAAGATTACAAATTTATTTCAAAGCACTAGAAAACTTTCAAAATCTTTGATTTGCTCAGTTTTGATAAGATTAGAACTTGAAATACTGACTTACACTCTCAATAATACAACTCAAATTAATTATAGAAAGAGAAACTAAAATGATGTCAGATAAAAAAATAAACAGCTTAACTTCTTTATCATACGTGTGTGAAGACAAAGTCCAAGGAAGAAGTTTACATGTCGCTTCCAGGTAATTTTGTCAGATTAATTATTTCTACTGAAGAGGCACCACTCCTCTGTTTTATGGTCACATTGCATGCATCAGAAAAGGGTAGTAGACAATGAAATTGCCGCCATCATCTGAATGATATTGAGGGTAGGCTAAAGTCTTCTAAACAAAACATTAGTGCCTTATCTTAGGTCACGTTATACAGCTTTGGGAAGTAAATAGCTTTGAATCTAGCACACGGATCCATACAAAGTAGTAGATTAGTTTAATGTTATTTGCAGTTTTACGCTCGCTTTACAATCATTTTCTATAACTACAGTCATTCTTTCTTCTCTTCTAGTTGATGGACACTGCTTCCCAGCCAAGAAGACTGAGCTCGAGGTGATTCATGGTTGGTCTAGTAGAGGTCCCAAATGCCGTAACTGCAGATTAGGATTTTGAAATAAACCTAACCAATGATGGCTAGATTTCAAGAAACCATGACAAAATACCCTTATGAGAGATACTAAACACCTCTATGTTTCTATATTTACCTATCCCATTGGGATCACTGATGGTGAGTCAGACGACCCTGCCTACAAATCCTGGCTTTCTTCTCTACCTAAGGAAACTTATTTCAAGTCTCTAAGCCTCACTTTACTCACCTGCAAAATAGAGATAATAGTACCTGGTTCAAGGAGTTGCTGTAAGTACTAATGACAGAATATAGGTAAGGAGCTTAGCACAATGTCTGCGCACATAGGACACACATAGTAAAAGTGGGTTGGCTGTTTACTATTATTATCCTATCAATACATGCAAGAGCTGAAGGAGACCATGGAAATCATCTTCTCCAACTATTTTGTTTTGTAGATAAGAAAGAGGCAAAGATTCAAAATGATTACATTGATGAAGATAGCACATCTAAATTGAAGCAGAGCTAGAACTCAAACTAATGGCTTGTTCTCAGGCTCTTTTCACTCTGCTACCTCTAGTTCTATATAAATCTAGGAAGCAAGGAGATAAAAGTCAGATTAAATGTATGGGAGTCCTCCACTAGGCTATCAGGACTGATTTTCTGCCCTCTAATCTAGGGGCACCTCTAATATTTGTACAGCCACATACCATAAGTGTAAATATATAAAAGATTTAAATTGAGCTTCCTCTAACACTCCTATCTTGGCAGATATGCCTTCCTACAGCTTGGAAGACAAGATTGAAATTGAATTCCTAAACTCCTTGAATAGGATGGAAAGGGGTGGAGGGATCCAGCTCCTGGACCACGCCTTGCCTCATTTACCCCCAGGTCCTAACAGTACCAGGGACCACATATGTGGCCCGGCTCCTTCCACACAATCTCCCAAGCTAAATGCTGCCTCTTTGCTACTCCCTGGGCTTAAGGGTATACATTCCTGCAGCACATCGAGGAAAGAAGCCTGTCCAGTCCCCCCAAATGGGTTCAAAACCACTTAGGCAGAGAAGGTGGAAGTCCAATGGCTACAATGTGGTCTGGAGTGGGGAGCACACCTGGTCCCATGGCCTGGCAGATTCCTGCTGGAGCAGAGTACAGCGGGAGAGAGAGCAGGCTTGGGCTCTCTTAAATCACAGGGTCTAGAAAAAGGACACCTCTTGCCTTAAGGGTGATACTACTCTAATTATGTCATTCAATTTTAGGCAAAAATGGAATTAATTCTTTTTAATAATCAGCCACCTGCCTATCATCTTTCTGACAGAGTTCTAAGATGAACCTTTTGAGAGTAAGATGTACACACTTTTAGTCCTGCTGGATCCAATATTTACCATACTTATTGATTATTCACCTGGATTCAACCTTACCTAACTTTAAGGTAATTGTTGTAGGCAGTTAGACATGAACAGAGCAAGGACGATAAGCCAGGTACAGGTCACCAGGACAGAAAGCCATAGGTGCCTAGCAATGGGCAAAACTGAGAAAACAAGGACCTCATCCCCAGGGTGACATTTCCACCCCTAACATACCGCTGGTCATATGGTTTAGACCCCTTGATCTTTCATATCCCTGGTCACGAGTTCGAACCATCCCCTGACCTTTCCTTCCCTAGTATGTTGCTAGCCAGGTAGTAGATCCCCTCCAAGGAGGAACAGGGAACTAGAGAATAGCCTGGTGTGACTCCCACTGAAGTCCTTGCACAGCTACTCCCTTAAGCATTAAGCCCTCAGGACAATGAGGTTCTGATTAGCATCAAATAATCCTAGGAACAAAGCCTTGAGTTAGCTGACCACAATAGCAGAGTTTTGGTCAAACTAGAGATAACATCTAGACCTCGGAAGTATTTCAGCTCCAGGCCCAGAAAAGCAGTAAGGCCAAGCAGAGCGATGCCGCAGCTGACATCAGGACCAGCTTCAATAACCAATGACCCCATGCCCTGGTGCCAACCAATCAGTGGAGAAGATAACCCTGAAAGGACACACCTGGGAAGCTGATGAATATTCCACTTAGATCCTCCCCTGAGACCTCCCCTAAGGCCCATCTTTAGAGAAGAAATAAAAACCCTCAGGGTGGAAGACCCAGAGGGTCTTGCATTTTCCCTCTTTCTGGAGCACAGCTGTGCCCTTTCCTCTCTCCTTCCCCAAGGTGTGTTACCTTTGCTTTTCTTTCTCCTAAACTCCAAGGCCCCTTCTTCTGCTTCCATAATTCATTTCCTGAGCCCATGCAGCTCAGCTGGCTCATTTTTTTCTACCTCTGTGACTCTTTAAATAAACTTTTGCCTTCTATTTGAGTTCCTTGCAACTCTGAATTCTTTCTCAGCGAACTCAAGAACAGATGGCTAAACTGAGGTCTGCTCTAAGACCACCAGTAACATTCTGGTGCCATTTCACGGCTAAAATAATCAGTCTATCCCAATCACAGACAAGTGCCCGGAAGCTTTGGTGTCAGGTGGTTCCAGATTGGCAGAATTGTGTACCTTTATCCTTCCCACTTGAGAGCACAGGCAATCAGTCAATTAGTTGCTTTATGTTTAGCACTCAGGTAGGACCACACTTGAGCAACTGGAAAAAAAGCCAAGGAGAATTCACTTCCCCTGTGATAGTATCCGTAGCTGACTTCACAATGCCTTCAGAGAAGAACCGTCTATCTACTATTCCTATCTTACAGATTTTCTGAGCAAATAGGTACTGAGGTGCTAGGTCCTGATGCTTCATTCTAAACAGAGTACTGATATTATTTGGGACTGTTCTTTTCAACAACAGAACATCCATTTTCCTGATAAGGCTAGAACTTTTCTATCATACATAAAATAGCCCCAGGGCAAAACTAATCTAGAAAGAAAATGATTGTGGTGGGTGCTAGTTAGAACAATTTAGACTTGTTTGAATATAGATCCTTAAGGAACCACAGCATGTTCATGTTTTGTAAAACATTCAACATGCTGGCCATGAATGACTCCTTTGACATTTTTCACCTGAAAATCTTAGGCGAAAGACTATTTCCCTGGAAAAGCTTCCCCCTTCATCATCAGTCACAACTGTGGCTCACTGGGATTGTTCTGTGTTGCTCCTTCCTCAGCCACTGTTGTTGCAACTCTGTACTTTTCTGATTACGTCTGTCAGGAAGGAGACAGGAAATTCTAGTCACTCTCGCAGCAGCTGCGCCATTCCTCCTATCCTCTTCCAGTGACTTCAGTTGGCTCCAGTGACACGCGGGCAGGAACTGAGCCACAGTGAAGGTCAGGAAGACAGGTCAGTGTTTATGCCTGTTGGGCTGGGGATCCTGCTGAGGCTATTTGGTTTCTTCCTTTCTATACTGTTTCTCTTTCCGTTCCTCTTTTCGTAATGCAGAGACAAAGCATCCTGTTTTCAAAACATCTGACTGTTTTGCCACAGAGAAACTCATGCTCTGTTGCATTTCACTGAAGTATGAAACAATTCCTCTAATTGAGGAGGTGATAAAAGTTGAAACATCAAAATTAATGAACAAATCGAAGAAGGCAATCTGTTGTTAAACAGCTCTAACAGGTCTAACTGAACTTGTGCTGTTGGTAAAAGGTTCACTAAACATCCTTTTCATCTTGAAAAACAATGTCATTGCCTCGTTAAAAACTCCTGCTTCATGTATTCTATCTTGTTGTAATTCTTGGGGGGAAATAATCTGTGATATTAACCTATCTGGCTGCACCTTTCTTTATAATTCTGGGATTCCATTTGATCTGTGGCCAGCATGAAGGACTGAGGGAAATTTGGGCCAAGAAGACTTATTTTTTTAAGTCACAGAAACAGTTTCGGCCCTGGCAGGCGTAGCTCAGTGGATTGAGCACAGGCCTGCAAATCAGAAGGTTACCGGTTCGATTCCTACAGTAGGGCACATGCCTAGGTTGCAGGCCAGGTCCCCAGTGCAGGGGGGTGGTACGTGAGAAGCAACCACACATTGATGTTTCTATTCCTCTCTTTCTCCTTTCCTTCTCCTCTCTTAAAAATAAATAAAATCTTTTAAAAAAGACTAAAAAATATAAATGGTGTCATATCTAACTCTCTGGGCTCTGAAGCACACTCAGGAAAACCAGTTACGATGATCTTTAAGTCACAGTTTTCTTCAAAATGTAAAAAGGGTTAAGAAAGAACAAACAGGAAAACACACAACCCTACCCAGATGAAGTAAATATGAAAGAGTTGTTGCTTTTCCTCCACTAGACACAGTCAGCTCTCTGCCAGCTACATATAGACAGGCATATATGGAATTCCCAGGCACTCCTTAAGCAAAAACACTGGTGTTCTCATCACCATTCTTAAGTGAGTTCAGAGGTTGCAAAAAAAATTCAGTAGTCATTTAGCTGATCAGATCTAGGGACACATCATTTTTTGCTAAGACGTAGTATATGGCATTAAGAAATTACCATCTACTGAACTTTAACTACACAGCAGGTGCTTTGCTGAGTGCTTTAGATGCATTATCTCATTCACAGCAACCCAGTGAGGTAGGTACCACATTTCTCCCTGCTCTACAGATGAGAAAATTAAGTCATAGAGCAGTTAAGCTGGACAATGTCAAGTAGCTAGTAAACTACAGAGACAGGATTTGAACCATGATCTTTTGACCCCAAAGCCTATGCCTTTTACATACTGCCTCTACAGAAGATGTCCACAGTTACTTTCAAGTCTGTATCTCAGAGATGGCCGTTGCTCTTTTGTTCAGTGTAAGCAAAGGATGACCAAATAACACTACACAGTAATGATGGTGATGATGGTGACCTTATTTTCAAACAGCAGCTAGGATGGAATGCCCCAATAATTTCAACCTTTTAAAGTTGAATGTGAAATTTTATTTTTACAGTAGATCTATAACTGGTATGTATAGGTTAACTTCTGTTTAGTGAGCACAAAACTATTATTATAGTCTAATCAAGACTTTGTGGAGAGGGAGGTAGCTGAGAGTATAAAGAGCAGGATCTTTTTAAAAATTGAAATTGATTCCAGTTGTCAGCTGGGCATTGCTCATCCACCGGCTAATTGCTTTGCCCTTCAACCTTTCCACTGTAGATTTAGAAAATAGGTGAGGCTGCATGCCTTATACTTAAGCTAACTGCATCAGAATTAAGGTTTAGCCCTTCCTTTACGGTTAGCTCTATTCAACTTTCATTGCTTCCTGCACACGACACCATAAAGAAGGAGCGGAAGCCTGATGTGATTGGAATTCTTACCAGGAACAGCACAGTCCCTGGTCTCAGAGTCTTATTAACTATGACACTAAATAAAAAAGTTTAAAATAAATTAGTAAGACAGATGATATTTAATTTCAGCCCTCCAGACACAAACCTAGTTAGAATCCACGATGCATCAAGACTTGAAATGAAAAATAATAGCAATGTGCACTTTCTCAATGAGTACTCTACAGCCTCCTGCCCTCTTCACCACCACCCCCAGGTTAATCACCTATTATCTTAGTGACTCCAGAAGAAAGTTCAACATGTTCTTTATGGTGAAACCTGCTGAAAAACTACCTTCAGATAGTGGATCTTCATCTTGTGTGGGTATCAATGATCACAAAAGACACAGAACAGTGTTTGCTGATGCTTTAAAGTGGGCTAAAGCATGTGTGAAAATACTCTTACACGGAGTACAAGGCAGTTTGGAGAAATGACGAAATTAAGCTCTCCTCATGGGGAAGCAGTTAATTGAGATTTACAACAGCCTGGAAAAACCCAGAATTTAGCCTTCAGTTGAGAACTTCAGAGAAAAATCAATAAATAGTAAAACCTCAAACCTTTTATTTTCTGACTTGAATCTGAATCAAAATTTAAGAAAGGAACTTTTTTATGTGTTGCCCTTTCATTAAGCAATAAATCAGGAGTAAGAAGAGTGCCCCCGCCCCTCCTCCAGGACCTCCTAAGGAGGCAATGCTTTGCCCTACTCAGATCCTTTGAGCAGGAGCCAGCAAGCCTTGGTAGGAAGGTGATACTTTTGACCCCAGGAAAGGAGGAGGAGGGACCCACATTCACTACTGCACCTCAAGGCTAGAAAGAGCAGGCTGCAGGTAAGGAGCAAAATCTCTTCCCAGCCCCAGAACCATAAGGCAATAAAACAATACCTCAGGCTAGTATGATTAGGGGTTCTGAAAGTGTGTACTGTACCTCTGAGGGTACACTGCTAAAGCTTTCCATGTCTAGGTATGTGTACACACACACACAGTCTCCAAGGGAGAAATGCAAGCAGAAAGCAACAACTCTCACTACATAAATTAGGAGTGCAAATCCAGATGTTAATTAAACAAATGATATAATAACACATAATTACAGTCCTTCCACACTAAGTTTTGTCTGGCATTGTATGTACAACCATCTCTTTGCAGTATGGGTGAAACTTGGTTTCGAATGATTCCACATTGAAAAGCAGCAAACTTTTTAGAAAAAAACTCTCCTTTTTGGAGACCAGGTATATTGTTTCTTTCCTTTTCTTTTTTTTTTTTTTAATCTTAGCCATGCCAGCATCACAAAATAAAAGTTAGAAAATCCCGGAATGTCCACAGCAGAATTTCAGAATTTATTAAAGTTCAGAGCAAACCATTCTTTCCACTGCTATATGAACAGCACAGTATTTTCTCATAAAAAAAGGTGAAACACCTGATTGCAATGCCACGTTTTATACATTTTACCCTATAAATTCATTCAGAGTTTATCTTCCTGGTAATCGTTTTAAAAAAGGCTCTCATTTGTATAGTGATTCGTACACTTCATAGACATCTCTCAAACATATTCCGAACAACATCAAGAAGACAGAAGTTTGGTTTCTGGGAGTTAAAGCACACCGAGGATTTTAAACTTTTCTGTAGTATCCACATACAGGCAAAGTGTGGCACTGGGGGACAGAACCTCCCAAGGCAGACGAACGAACCCATTCTCCTGTCGCGTTCTGGGTGCACCTCTGTCCCAGGCAGAAGCCAGGGGAGCCCAGCGAGCCCAGAGCTCCCGACGCGGTCCCCCTTCCATAAATAAAAACGGTCATCTCTTACCTTGTTAGAAGCCATCTCGCTGACAGAACGGTAGGTCTGTATGGTCTCTAGCTGGTCTAAGCACCAGTCCAATTCCTCCAGCGTTTCCATTGCTAACTTTTGATAAGATTCTTCTGCAAACAAACACACAGACATGTAGTTAGGCTGGAGCGGCTGCAGGCTGTCCATAGCAGAGTCACCGTCGCTGCTGCTGATCCCGGCGCTACTGAAGGTGGCCCCGTGCTCTTTCATTATTTGCGTGCCGATTCCTTCCTTCCAGTGCTCTCCACCGGGAGAACAAATCAGTGATCGCCGTGGTGCCCGGGCCAAGTTTACACCCCCCTGCCTGGATGAGGTGTCCGCGATCTACCAAGAAACTTCCTCTGAGGAAGAAGGCGGGGAACCAACCGTCTCTTATAAGCTCATCTGCATACATGCGTCTTAAAACTAAAGGCAGAAGCAAGGAGTTTTCTCAGGCTGTGTCTGTCTTAGTCATCCCGGGGCACTTTAGGGTGCGTGATGTCATTTCTGAGTGTTTACCGTCTGGAGGAGAAGTGAGGGAAGCGTTTTCTCATTTTACTGTTCTTCTAAATGATACAGTCAGTCGAAAATTGGGGGGTGGAGGTGGGGAACTCACAGTGTCATTGGAAAGCAATGGGCAGTCATTCATTCCGGGGAATGTGTGCCTGTCGGATTAACTTTTAATTCAGCAAACACTGACCCGCACCAGGGAGAGAGAGGCATAGGCTAGTCCTCCCCTCTTCTGAATCTCTCTTCCAAGGGCCAAAATGAAGTCTCCGTGATAAGACTTCAGCCTAAGAGAGACCGTCTGGGGTTTTATGTGAACACGTTTATTGGCGGTTTATTGGCCTGGGAGTCCGGCAGCTCTTGTTATACTAAACAAAGCGAAAACTTCTCTGCAACTTCCAGGATCACAGGGAAACCCTGAACCGGACTTTCAGGTGGAGCCAGATGTGAACGCTGCAGATTTTCATCTTGATTAAAGTAGGGGGTTCTGAATTGTTCCCTGTGGGAATCTAGACTTTCTGGGACTATTTCTCGGTGGTCCTTAAAAAAACTGGTTTTTTAGATTATGTTCTAGCTGGATATAAAAGCCCTTTTTAAAGTGCTCACAACATGTCATTCCATACCCCAAAGTTTGGGAGTCTAAATTAATAATTAAGGTTACTGACTTAAGAAGTCCATGTTAGTAAACACCGTGGATTTTATAAATGCCAGATGAACTCATGGTGCTACAGACCATAAACAAAATCAGTCAGACTTTCCTGCATACCTGACTGAATTTGAGGGGCACGGCATTCGTGAAATCTCCCAACCTTTCCAGAATGTGAGTGATAAGCACCACTAGTATAATTAAAAATCTTACATGGAATTCTATCATGAAGAAAAGACTATATACATTCCTGTCAGATCTAGAATACATGTTCATGGAGAAATTTGTGGGAGACCATATAGCTTTTTACTTGAGTAAATGTATGTGTGCAGCACGCACACTTGATGCAGGAAAGGAAATAAACAGAAGAGAGATGGCAAGTGACTGGAATCACTTGCTCATAGATGGGCATTTCGACGAATAGATGTTGTGTTTATTCCCCAAATATGCCTTCGTTTCAGGAGAAACAGGGGTTAAAACTATATCCTGTATGTCATACTTTAAAAAATCCACAAAACCACTGGAGGCAACTTCCTCTATTTTTTTTCACACTCAAAAATGTGCGGACAAGAATTGAGGTGTTTTCAATAAAACTCATTTCAAGCCAGACTTGCATTCTCATCTCTCCTTTCTTCCTTCTCAATTTTGCAAGGCTGCTTCAACAAGAAGCATCTCCTCACTCACTCCAGTGTGTCCAAAACATCCCCGATCTTGTTTCCTTCCTCTGAGTACTTCTTCCAAGAAAGCTTTTTCTGAAGTGACAGAACCCACCCATTCTCATTCCAGGCCTCTTATAAAATAAAAAATATTTTTAAAAAAGTCCAACCACGTCCCAGCTACCTGGGCTTTACTACCTTAGTGTCTTCCACATCACAACTCATGGTTCTCAGTGGCTAAGACTGACCATTCAGCAGGATGGGGGGGGGGAGTGAGCAATTTGCTCAGAGCCTTTTGAATCAGCTGATAACGCGAAATGACTATAAGATGATATATCACATTTTTCCTGCACTAAGAGGAAAAAGAAGATCACATTTTCCCACTCACATTTGACAAAGGGAATACAGTAACTGTAGCAGCAGAAGCACTGAGGAATGAACAGGTCTTTTCAAAGATCCAATTAAGTGCTGCCACCACAGCTCATTCACTGTCTATTGCAGCAATTTGCAACCTGCGTGCTCCAAGAGGCACAATGGTGTGGCGCAAGAATTTATAAAACACACAATACCGGACTTGTCAGGGGCACTGACCTCTTTTCTCATAGGTGGTCAAATTTTTTTAAAAAATGACAATAGCCAACACAACAATAACTGTCTGGTGTGAAAGAATCAGAATTATACCTAATTTTTGTCAGTTTGGCCAAATATATATTTTTTGGCGTGTCACAGGATTTTAGTAATTAGTTTCTGTGTGCCCTGAGATGAAAAATCATTGGTCTACTACACAGAACAAGTGCATATGTGCTCCTAGAGCTGGTACAATACTGAAATGTGACAGGACCTTATTCCACTGCCCTCTCTTATTCTGGCCAGCCACAATATATTTTTTAAGATTTTATTTATTCATCTTTAGAGGGGAAGGGAAGGAGAGAGGGAGAGAAATATCAATGTGTGGTTGCTTCTCCTGCATCCCCTGCTGGGAACTGGCCTGCAACCCAGGCATGTGCCCTGACTGGGAATTGAACCACGGTTGTTTGGTTCACAGGTCCAAAATATTTTTAAGTGAAATTATTACATTTTGATGTTAATGAGGATTTGTTCCTTCCCAGATACTAAATAAATACTCAAGACTCTTTTTGTATTCCATTTTAGAGCCATCTTATCACAGTAACTAAGACAAGAGACACAGACCTCAGAGCGGCTAAGTATGGGGGCATCGAATCCCTGCTGACCATGGGTACAGCCCAAAGAAAGGACCAGTGCTGCTCAGCCTGACCTTCACGTTGTAGCTTTGTAGCACCAGCACCAGATCCACAGTTTGGTATCTATAGCAGATACTCAGTAAATATTGGGAGGAATGGAAATCAAAGTGCTTGACCAAACAGCCTGCAAGTACATAGGCACCTAGAGGCTGAATGGAACAACTGCAGCCCTGTGGAAAGAGCACTGGCTTTGGAGTGAGACTCACATATTTTCATTTTCTCTTCTATTAATTGCTGTGCAACACTGGACCTCAATTTCCTACATCTCAAAATAAGGATACAATTACTTATCTCATAAGGTTATAAAGGGATTAAATGAAATAAAATATATAAAGTGTCAGCATGGTAGCCAGTTCTTAGTAGGTGATTGATATACAGGAGTATAATTAGTCATGGCAATCAAAATAACCCAAAGGCCTGGCTTTTGGGGGTGAGGAGAAATGGGAAGGAAGAAAGAAGAAGTGCATAGTCAACAAGGGTTTTCATAGACAGGATCAGCTACAGAATTTACGGGGCCCAGTACAAAATGAAAATGCAGGGCCCCTTGTTCAAAAGCAGGAAGAAGTGCTGTTAAAAGTAGTAAAGTATAAAGCTTTTTCTTTTCTTCTAGAGTTTCTATCTTGACCTGTCATGGTGTTATTTTTTTCTTAAACTTTTTATTTAAAATAGTTCTAGATTTATAGAAAAGTTGCAAATGTAGAGTGTTCCCACATATCCACATCCAGGTGTCCCTATTGTTAACATCGCACATTATTGTGGCACACTTGTCACAATTAATGAATGGCATGGTGTTTTTTATTTAGTCTTTAATGTCTCATGGGGGTACATTGAGGAGAGTCCAGACCCTCATAGGACTCTGAAAACCCTGCTTACCAGACACTGGGGTGTTCTTACCTTCCAGCTGCTATACTGATGTGCTGTGACCCAGCTAGGGTCAGGCTCTGGGAAAGCCACACATCTCCCCCCGACATAGTACCAACGGGCCAATGCACAACAGAGAGATAACACCTAAGGGTATTACAGCCTCTGCACTGGGATATGTATATACGTGGATCAGGGGCAGACAAGAGGCTCACCCCCACCAAGAGATGGCCTCTGTTTACCATGCCAGTCCAGGGCATGGATAAATGTTACCTGAAACTTTGCAAAGTACACATGTCCAACTCTTTGAGCCTGGACCCAGGCCCCCATTGGGAATGGATGTCAGCTGTGGTTATGGGGGAAGGCAGAAAGAGGGATGCTGGGTGAGTCCCAGGGTGCCAGGGGTCAGGGAAAGGGTAGCTGAGAACACATTCAAGGGATGCAGGCAAGTGGCAGAAAATGGAGCTACATATGAGCCAAGGCTCTAAAGCCACTGGAGTATACACCATTGTCCCATCAGACTTCACTTCAAAATCTTTTAAAAAGCAAAGATGAAATTGTTATGAGTTTCAAGACAGAAACTGTGAAACCCTTCTGCGTAGGGGTCCTGTACTACGGCACAGGCTGCCTG
The DNA here is from genome assembly GCF_021234435.1 of Artibeus jamaicensis. NCBI lineage: Eukaryota > Metazoa > Chordata > Mammalia > Chiroptera > Phyllostomidae > Artibeus > Artibeus jamaicensis. The sequence goes on along the minus strand of NW_026522025.1, from coordinate 15,055,702 downwards.
CCTATGAAGCTGGTCTTGTTTCCTGTCTCGTACAAATGGCTCTGAAAAGGAACAATGCTTAATGCCACGAAGCAAGTCTCAAGAGGATGAGAACAGGTAATGAAAGAGTGTATGGTCATGGGGTCAACCCTATTTGTCAAAAACTTCCAGAAGGAAGAGAGCCAGCCTCCCTTCTACACTTCCTCTCTTTCCCTTTCACTCCAACAAGAATGGCAAAGGAAGATTTTCTTCCTGCCGCAGCTCTGGTAGGTATTGCATTCAACCCTGAGAAACAGGAAGACAGAATGGATGGTTTATTGTAATTAATATTAATCTGGAAATAATACATGGCATTCGTATAGCTCTTTTCTCAAAGAATCTCCAAGCACACTACTCATTAATCTTTGCAACATATCTGTGTGACAGGCACTGAAGAGGTATGGTTATTTTTAATTTACCTTAAGGCACTGGCTAAAAAGTGCGCCATGGTTAGAGTTAAATTATTAGAGCAAGATTTCTGGCAAGACAGTACCTTGATCTAAGAAATAGAAGATTTAGCTCAGTGCTGAAAATGCATGCACTCCCCAAAATGCTGCATTTAAAGTGAGATCTCATCCTTGGGTCTTTTCTACTTAAAATTGCATAATTACCTTCTCAAATGTTGTCATTTCTGGAGGCTACGCAATATTTACTCAGAAGACCTGACAGTTTCTGGTTCTGCATCTTGCTTTAGTGGGTGACCTCAGGTGAGTTAGCAGAGTTTGCTGAAACTAAATTCCTTTCTGTAAAATGAGAGGAAAAAAATACCTTCTTCTCAAGGGAAGTTAGAATAGGAGAATACACCCAAAATCAGCCTGAATATTTTAAGTATTATGAACATTTGGTAAATATTGCATTTAGTGGGACAGAGGTGCATTATAGAAAGTTAGAAAATTATAGAGAAGCAAAGGTTTGAAATGATAAACATTTTACTGAGCAGAGATCGCCATGGCTAGCCCCTTTGTGTATGTCCTTTCCTGTATGGACGCTCGTGTGTGCATATGGAGGTGTACAATGACAATGAGATCACACTATGCAAACTGTCAAGTAATATCCTTTATATTAACGATCTCCCCTCTCCTGTTTTAATAATTTTGCATTTCAGCTAATACTTTGGTTATATTCCAATTTCCCCAGTTTCTTTTTTAATGCAAATCCAGCAGAAATGTGTGTTAGCAGAAATGTTGAGAAGGAGAGCTCCGGAGAAGGGTGACAGGAAAGGGTAATGGGAAATCTCGGCCTGGACACAAATCGGTCACTGCTCCTAGTTTGAAAACATGGAAACAGATTTCAGCAGTTATGAAGTCAGTGCTCCAGCTGCTAACAGACCTCAGGTGCCCTAAAAGTTTCCTTTTTCCCTCTTTTGTTTGAGAGTGAGTGTGTGTGTGTGTGTGTGTGTGTGTGTGTGATAACAATATTTAACATGAGATCTGCCCTTTAAACAAAATTTTACTTATATGCACTACACTGTATAGTAGATCTCTAGGACTTTTTTGCCTTATGTAAGTGAAACTATGTACGCTTTAACTAATTCTTTCCCAGTCCCCTCTCCCCCAACCCATGGTAACTATCCTTTTACTCTTAGCTTCTCAAGTTGGACTATTTTAGATTCTTGATATAAGGGGTTATTCTGAATGTAATTTTAACATAGCTCTGTATATACCAGAAACATATCTGTTAAGTTTTCCCTATTTTCTAACCAAAAATAGTGCATAGAAAAAAATGTAAATAATCTTTTGTTTGTTTGCTACACATAATCAGACTCTTCTGACTAAAGAAGGTGGTAGCTATTTCCAAGGCTGTGTGGTGGTTAAATCAATCAGAACAACTGCCATGGGCAACAACAGAGATGAATCTCATAAGCATAAATGTCAAGAAAAAGAAGCCAGATATTAAAGAGTGCAAAAATATGATTCTATTATAGAAAGTTAAAAATAATCTACTATATTAGAAATTAAAATAGTGGTTAGTGATTGGGAAGGAATTTCAGGGGGCCTCGTATGGGTTTGGCGATGATCTATTACTGGGTCTGGGTACTGGTTAAGTGGATGTGTTCACTGTATGAATATTCACTGACTTGTACACTTGTGATTAGTGCACTTTTCTATGTCTGATTTTCTGGGTAGGCTTTCAACAGATAGTACCATCTAGGAAAAGCCCAGTTTAAAAAAAACAAAGCAAAAGATTTCTAAAAACACATTGTTTTTCTTTTGTTGAACTATAGCAATGGGTATCAACAGAATTTAAGTAATTCTCACATAGCTGAAAAACAACCCCCGAAAGACATTGGCCCATGAGAACTCTACCACTGAACCACCAATGCAAGACATTGGTTTTGATATTACATAGGCCAGGAAGCATCTAATAACTCAAAATTTCACTGGAACATGTTGGAGTCTGACCCAGCTGTTTATAAATTCTGATTTTTCTTTACTAGCAGTGTGATCTTAGACAAGGTAAGCAGCCTGACTGTGCCTCCATTTCTTTACCTGTAGAAGAGAAAGACAGCATAAACTAGCTCTGAGAATTCAGTGAATTAATGCATGCCAGCTTGGCACAGTGGCTGGCATATGTCAGGCACTTTTTCATGCCCCCAGTTCTCTCTCTCTTTCTGGTTCTGGTCACTTTTCCCAAAGGTAGATTGCCACATATCTGTTAGCTGAGTTGGGCGGAGTTTTGCTCTTGTGCGTAGGAGGACAGCATGTGGCCATGCTAGTGTCCCTCCCGCTGCATGACCTCAGATAAGAAACTGCCTCTTGGTTAGAGTTTATTGGTTTTTTCTTCTAAAGTATAGATCTGGCCTGGTATATCATTCTGCCTTCATCAAATCCTGACTGACACACCAGATCAAGGGAACTTCAGCTATGGAGAATTGTATAAGAAAGCTATTTGTTCATTCATTCATTCCACAAAAATACTTTGAGTGTCTACTATGTGCCAAGTCTGCTGCTGGGTGGTGGGTTGCAGCAATGGACAGGAAACATCAGGAGGGTATGGTCTATCACCCTGAATGATTATATGGGAATCTCCTTCGCTATTCTCCAGAACGGTCAATGTGTGAAGCTGGGTGCCTTACTCATTTCCTCCCCTCTCCTGCCCCTCCCCCACAACCCCAAGCTCATACTGTGCGTGCCCTTGTGAAATTAGAGAAATGTGCTTCTCTTGGCAGACAGCTTGGGAAGAGATCATGCAAAGTGATGCATGGGCTGAATTTAAGCTCCCCTCAACTGGCTAGGTACCTTTGATCAGTACCCGAATGACACAACCACCATATGCAAGGGCCTGGTGGCACATGCATGTGGGTGCAACCCAACCTGAAGCTATCCCTAGAATGACTGGGAGTGCTTCATAAAAGCAGGGCCACAGAACACGAGTCACAGCAAAACCTGCACCTTTAACCTGAAAATAAAGCTAACCCTTGACATTGAAAGGAAAGTATCCCAACAAGACCTTTTCCAGCTCTTTGTTTGTGAACACCATTACATAACTGAAACAACATAAAATAACTTAAACTTTTAATTTGGTAGATTAATTATCACCTTTATGTACAGTTTTTGTTTTCATAGACAAAATTTTTCAAAGCAAGGGCTCCATGGGGGAAATAATAATAAAGGAGTCCTTGACAGGAAAAACTAAAAAACCATTCTTCTGATCCTTGGAGATGGGAAGTGTGTATTAGTTGGACTCTCTACACTTAGCTTGTGACTCTACCTTTATCCATGAGTTTCTAGCCTTGCAGATGTCCTCACTATACTCTGCCTGTGGTGAAGATAGAATGCTTATTTCATTCCTCTGTTCCTCCTCCTAGTGCAGTAAGTTTTTCATTAATATGTCAAACATTTTCATATATATATAAATCAGCCTCTTTCAAAAAAGATGTTAGGTTGGAGCTATTGCCCCATTTATTTAGTGGTCTTGGTTATGATTTTTCCCCTTATTGTTAGCAATAACTTTTCCTTTTAAGTTATTAAGTCCAAAGATAAAGTTTTTTGATGAATATTCAGTAAATAAAATGCACCCATGTTACAGCGCCACATTTTAAAAACCACATGGTTTTAACCTTTAGTAAAATATTCTTAGAACAAATCACAGGAACTGGATAAAACACATACCATGTAACACAATTCTTCTGAAGGAAGTCTGTAAGCCCCATGTGGCCTTTCTTTAGGCGGAAGTTTGTTAATGTGACTTTATAAATATGAAACTTTGCAATTGCATATGACAGAGATTTCAGTCTGGGTGGATTCACAGAAGAGGTTCACTGTCCTCAAGGGAAATAACAGTGAAAAGTAGGTCATTTTGATGCCAATATTCCTAGCAAACTCCTGTAAGACTACAAGTTTTAAAAAAAGATTCCAATCATAACCAGCTTTTGTATATATAACTTGACAGTTCACCAAGCACTTTCACTTGCAGATCTCATTTTTTCCTTGAAAAAGAAACCCCATGAGACAGAAATTATTATTGTTATGACATACATATTCCATTACACATGCGAGAAAATTGAAACTTGGAGATATATTTTATCATTTACCGAAAGTCATCTGATGAGGAGTAAAAGGAGAGAGAGGGAGAGAGAAGGAAAGAAGAAGAAAGAGGAGGAACAGGAGGGGAAAAAGGAAGAAGAGGGAAAGAAGGAGGGAATGGAAAGGGAGGGGAAATAAGGGAAAAGAAGGGAAGGAGAAGAGAGATGAGAGATTGAAACTGAGAGAGAGCAAAGGAAGGGAGGAGGGAGAAGAGAACCTAAGCTCTTTAAATTTCATGATCTTTTTTGTAGATCCATGAGGCCTGTTATGAACGAATGGTCCAAGTTCCTCTCTTTTTCCCCCAGGCAGGCTTATACAGGCAGGACTATGTCCTTTACGTGCCAGCCTCACAGCCCTCTTTCCTCTTGCTCCACTTCCCACTTTTTCAATGTTCTTACCAGAAACAAAACCTACTCTTCAGAAGGACTCTGACTTTGGCGTTTACTTACTAATGAGCATCTGAACTCGTCCAGTTAACAACATGTACCATCCACGTGAAAGGGTGCTCAAGGGACTTAATTATTCACAAGAGGCAGGGGACTTGAAAGCCTGAGAAGTGGGAATATAATAGAGTTCAAAGAAGGCCTATCTTGGAAAATTATAACATTTGAAGGAATAAGAATTACGTATAAAGAGAAAGAAAAGCATTTTATGTGGAGGAACATCAGGATGTGCTCAATGAACAGAGAGCAAGCAGTCCATGTGGTTGGAACACAGACAGAAAAAGACATACAAGAAGTTCAATCAGCTTATACACAGCTGTGGAAGGCCATGGAAAGAAACTTGGATTTCATCTTGGAAACAATGGGAAAATTTTTTGAGCCTTATCAAAGGAATGGCCAAGTAAAAGTTGCATTTTAAAAAGATCATTCCATTTGCAATTTGGAGAATGAATTTGAAGGCACAAATGAATGGATGTATGCAAGGTGGCTAACTAAATAGTATTGCAAAGTTTAGCATCTGGAGGAAGACATATATCATTTTGATCTCTGACTTTGACATTTATTTTATTAACAGTGTGAACCTGGGCAAGTTACTTAATTTCTCTAATTAAATCTTAATTTCCCCATCTCTAAAGTAGGGTTATATATAACCCTGTGTCTGTCTGGGTAAAGTCCAGCCATTGTTAATATAACAAGAATGGTTTGCACGATATCAGTGTAACCTGGCAGCCAAGAAGAGTGGACTGGAATGTACATGTGTGAACAATGATGTAGAACTAGTCAGTAGAGGTGGTAGATGCCATTGAGTGAGCACGTGTACTGTGTGGCCATTGTAGAGCAATGAATCTGCATCAGTTTGGGTTAAGCCTAAACATTTCTCCATGGAAGCTGTTGACATGATTCAGAAGGATACAGCTATGGGCAACTAGTGATCAGCAGTTTCATCACAGCAACATGCCAGCTCATGCGTCACATCTCATGCAGAGTTTTTTTGTGAAGCAACAAATCACCCAGGTGATTCAGTGCCCTACAGCCCAGATTTGGTGACCTGTGACCTGGATTTTCCCAAAATTAAAATCACCTTTGAAAGGAAAGAGATTCCAGACCACTGATGAGATTCAGGATAATACAATGGGCAGGTGATGGTGACTGGGAGAACTGTGTGAGGTGCCGAGGAGACTGAGGCATCATTGCCCTATGTACAGTGTTTCTTGTATCTTTTATCTTCTTCAGTAAATGACTCTATTTTTCATATTACATGGCTAAATGCCTTCTAGACAGACCTTGCATATCTTCCCCAAGAGGTTGTTATGAGACTGAAATAAAGTTATTCGTATCAAGCACTTAGTACCTGTTAAGTATTCATGTCAGTAGCCAGTAGCATTATTATTCATGTTATCGCAGTAACCTAACCAGGAGATGATGGTTGCTAGAATTATGGAGTGGCAATGGAGATGCAGACAGGTAAATCTACTTGAGATACTCATGGATTTAAATTATATGGCCTCTAGGATTACAGTATTTGGATAATGACCAAATACGGACGTGACCAAACTCCCAGTCACCTCAACTTTCAGGTCCAGAATGTGATTTTTGTCAGTGTGGTGTGACTTTTTTCCATTTATATTGAGCCAACTCACAAGATCACAAAGAAAAGTCAGAGCCCAATTTATAGAGAACAATAATTTATTGGAAATTGCGCATATTTGCTAGTCAATACATGCTCCTTGACCTGGGAGACTAAATTCTAACCAGCACATTGCTTGGTAAGCATGAAATCAGAGCAGAAGAGTAGCTGGATCATTGACGTGACTGCTTTTCTCAAGCCTGCTGTATTCAGCTCCACTACTAAGGTAGACTGCAGTTGTCTCTGCTTAAATATTTCCATCTGCTTTCCCAACTTTGCTCACCTAGCTAACACTTAGTCATCTTTTAGGACTACACCTAGAGTCATGCCCTCTACAAAGGTTCCTAAATACTGTGAGGTTGGATTAAGCTCCCTTCCTTTAAGGTTGGATTAAGCTCCCACAACTCTATGTGCAGGTCTCTATCTTCGACTGACCACATTCCACTGAAAGTATTTTCTTTCATTTTATCTCCCCCAGTAGGTGGTAACCTTCTTGAAAGCAGGGACCACATCTATTTTGCTGGTCTTTTATGCAATATGACATTAGTATGAGCTAAAAAATATTTGAACTGCTGACTTGCCCAATATATCAATAGATGGAATAGTGATGACCAAAAGGAATGCAACCTTTGTCACTGAACAGTATTTAATAAGCAATGTCAGGAGTGCTTGTTCCTTGTCCTTTTTTTAGTAGTCTCCAAAGAAACCACATTTTTTTGCTGATATATTTAATGTTGTCATGATTAATGAGCTCTGTATTTTTTTGCATTCATATCTTGATTAGATTTCTAGGGCAACTAGTTTTAATATGGGAGACATTCTATTATTAAGTGGATTTCTGCAAAATCACATTCAGACTTTGTTACTTATGTCTTCCCCAAGTAGCTATATTCAGGCACTTTACTGTAGGTCTCTCTGCACTAAGCCACACTACAATCCCAATAGATTTTGACGGCTGCCATATGAAAGATATAAGTACAGTTTAGAGTAGATAGCACAAATGGATAAAGGAAAAGGGGATCAGAGGAGATTTGGAGGCCAGGTAAAGCAGATTCGTGGAATTTTGAGAGATGAAAAAAAATGAGGTAAGGTAATGTACCACCACATGAATAAAAGTATGAAATTGGAAACCGGTCACACCATTCAGTCTTGTTTAGGGAGAACAAATGTAACAGTCTTATTTGGTCAGAACACTAGGTTTCAGAAAGGGAGTGGAGTGGGACAAATTTGCAAAGGTAAGGCGGTCAGGGCCAGATGCTGGATACCTTTTTATCCTAGCTGAAGGAATCTATTTGGCAGGCAGTGGGGGGGGGATTGAAATTTGTTCAACAGAACAATGGTGCATAAAAAATGGTTTATGAATATTTTAATACTCTTTTACAGTTGTGTAATGCTTTGCAGTTATAGATCTCTTTCATATGTATTTCTTTTACTCTTCATCATACCTTGTGAGAGATGTAGTATCGCCTCTTTATATAGAGGAAGAGATTGAACTTCAGGAAGTTCTTAAATGTCTCACCCCAAATCCTATAACTAGTAAGTGCAAAACCTAGAAACTTGAATCTAGGCTTTCTGACTCCAGCTTCAGTGCTCTTGACATTAAAACGCAGCCTCTAAGAAGATGAATTATTGTTCTAATAGCAGAAAGTTTTAAGAATTATAGGATGGGGCAGAGAATAGGTAGTTGGTAAATTATCACTATCAGAGATTATTATTTGCAGGAAAAGTCTGAAGTTAAGAAGCAACGAGGCCCCAAACTGGGATGTAAGCAGAGAGGAATGGAAGGTTTATTTATATCCTAAATTTATCTTGCAGAATGAAAGTTGTCAAAGGAATTTCAAGAATCAATGGAGAGTAGAAACAAAAGCGTTTGTCATTGGGAGTGAAAGTGGTAGTTGGGAAGGAGAAGAGGGCTTGAAATTTTCCTTTTTCCAGAAACGTTATTGGCTAAAATCTTTCACTTGCCTGTGGGAAATTGTCTCCACCTGATGCTCTCCTGGGTGATGTCTCAGATCATACAGGACTTTGGGAATTCACCATATGAGAATGGCATTGCATTTGACAGTTAAGTGTTTCTGAGAGCTGAAAGCCTACTACATAGTCTTTTCCAATTGACAAAACACTTTCAAGTTGTTCCTTTCCTTCTGCAGACAAAGCCATGAAAATGATCTTCATTTGGACAAATGAGATCACTGAGGCTCATCGAAGTGAAGGGACTTGCTTTCACAATCTGGAATTTCTTCATTGTCCAATATGGTAGTTACTAGTCATGTGTGGCCATCCAGCACTTAAAATGGGAAATGTGCTGTAGGTGTAACATACACACTTTGCAGGGAAAAACTGATGTAAAATATCTCCATAAAGTTTTATCTTTGATTACATGTTGAAATTATATTCTGGATATATTGAGTTAAGTAAAATACATTATTAAAGCTAATCGTACATGTTTCTTTTTACACGTTTACTAGAAAATTTCAAACCACCTGTGGGGCTCACATTATATTTCTATTGGACAGCACTGTTCCAGACCTTGTGGCTATAGCCAGAACTTGAACACTCCAAGGGCAACATTCATTCCTCCTCAAACATTTGCTTGAAAAGAGGTGGTAATAATGATAATGATTGGAGTTAATATTTATTGAGCACCAGTTTTAGCTTTCAAAATTTTACATGCATGAACTAATTTAATTTTCATCATAATTTCCTTCCTTGAGTATTATATATAATAGGTCGTTTTCTTTTAGAGATGAGAAATAGAGAAATTCAGTAGCTTCCTCAAGGTCACAGACTTAGTGGAGCCAGGATTCAAATTAGGCAGTCTGCCTCCTGTGCCATTGGGGAATGTCTTCAGGGCTGCCCTCGATGGGTAGGTCCCAAGGAGACATTTGTATTGGCTTCATTTTACTTTTGACCTACCATAAGTCAGGCAGTACCTGAGAGACTTTTTGGATGTTACTTCACTTAATCTTTGCAACAGCCCCATTAAGTAGTTATTATTCTTATTTTATAGGTTAGCAAACAGAGGCTCACAGAGGTTACACAACTTGCCCAAAGTCACGTGCTGGAACTTGGTTTCTAATCCATCCTGAATCTCAAGTTGATAGTCTAACATTACATCACTCCGTGAAAGAGCTGCACCTGCATCTCCTGAGGCTGCATCCCAGGCTAAACCCAAATGTGCTGAAGTGGTCCCTCTGGAGTGGGCTCTGGGAATTTGTTTGTTGTAGAATTGCTCCAGGTGCCTTCCATCCTCAGCAAGGTTTGGCGATAACCACCTGTCTGAGTCTTTCATTTTCAATATTCCTCCCCCCAACCCCGGGGGTTCTGGCTCTTCAGGTTCTTCTGGGAGATGATTTTAAAAAACTGTTTAAGGAAAAAAAAGAAAGAAAAACAGTATTTCCTTCAGGCAGCCTTTGGTAGAGCTGGCCATTCATCTCGGCAGGATCCTTGCTTCTTTGAAATCTTATTATCATTCTATCCTGAAATGTGGGTTGCAAGGGTTTAATTATGTAGAGATAATCATAGATTTTAGAAGACAGTCTTAAAAACATCTAAGCAGCCAAGGGGTGTCTAAGGGGTGGATTTCTAGGGAGTGTAGAGTTTTAGGTGTTAGTGGAAGAAACATAGGAAGAGATGCGGGCTCTCAATGTGATTTATGGTGTTCTGGATGGTTAAGTAAGAACCATTATATGTGAATGAAGGCATAGAACTAGAAAAACCAAGTGACTCTTTTTGGGGTGGGGTTGTGTGTATGTGTATGTGTGTGTGAGTGGTAGGAAGTTAACAGTATGCTTTTTTGCAGCCTCCTTTGCAGGTAGACAAGCAGTTGCTTTATGTGACAGAGTCAGAGCTTCCAACTAGCCTACAACAAAATGTAAAATTAGGCCCCAGGTTTCATGGCAACCCAACCCGACACAGTAGCAAACAAGAATGGTTTGAAGTTCAGAGAAAGAAGCCAACACTGTGTGTCACAGCCAGCTTGGCTCCCTTGGGCCAGTTTCTCCCTATTTAGCAGTACTTCCGTCACTGCCCTAATTTCCCCTGGTTTGTAAACGACGTCACTTAACTGAACTCAGCTCCAGACTTTAGAAAAAACAAAATTTTGTATTTCGGCAATGGTTTTCTTGGCATTTCTACTTCTGAAGAATTTGACTTAACTCCAGTTTGTCTTTCTACCTTTGAAAGATGGTGGCTCTCAGTTGTGCTTCCTCCTCGTCTTTCTCCCTTTCCAATGCAGTGTCTAATGCAGTATAGTGCAGTGTCTGTTTAAAAGTGATTCAAGATTTCAGTGTTTGCTTTAAACCAATATTTACCAGTGAAATCCTGCCAACATAAATGTGCAGATGAGGTAGAAAATATTGGCTTAAATCAATCTCTTCCTGAAACCCACATACAGACAGGGACTGTAAGTGTTTTGCATGTGAATTCAGAAATTCTGGCCTCTTTTGGCCAGCTTCATACATACACCAACTTAACACCAGCTCAGAACAGTCTTAAAACAGGCATAACCTAGATGCTAGATTCTGATAGTAATTTTTTAAAAGTGGTTTTCTTAGCCAAGGTTGTTCTTGTTTGTCTTATTTTAGTGGTTCTTCTGGCATTTATCACACAATGCCATATAATCTAGTTTAAAAGATATCCCTAAATTATAAGAAGTAGTATTATTCAAATAGAACTAAACAGGCAAATGCTGATCTTTAAAAAAATAAAAAATAGGTTGTACAACAAAGTGTACTGCAGAAACATACAGCAGACATTTGGAGTTTCAGTCGGTCTTGTTGAGTAATTGCTTTAATTTAGCAAACATTCACTGAATTGAATTCATTCACTGATTGAATTCATTGAATGAATGAATTACTGCTACACTTTGAATGAATTTCAAGTACTGGTAGCTTGGAATGGAAATTATTTTTCTGAAACTGAATAGCATAGGCAGCCAGCAGATGGAAGGCCCCAGCTGACAGCTGGCAGCCCCAGCCCAGGGAGAAGAACTGCAGAGGGTGGAGAAGAGAGAGTTTACGTGGCCACGGCTCCTGACCAAGCCCTTGGTGAAAACTTGAATTGCAGTTCCCACACCACACTTCCTTTTAGGTAGGGAGAGCTGGTTCTGAGATGCGGAACAGGGAATGACTCAGCTTCAAAAAAGGTCATTGACATTGCCAATGGCAAGCCCTGAACAGTGCCTAGTAAACAGCAGGCACTTAATCAATGCTTGCCTTATAAACAGGTAAAACGAAATGTAATAAATAGCCTGCTATAATTTGGTGGGAGTGCTGAGTGTGAAATGTTTCAATCAAGATTTAGGGTCAAGAACAATTTCTATGTCTGGTAATGATAACGTCCTTTTTGTTACTTTCTCTAGCTCCAAATACTCGAGAACCTGTGCACCAAAAACTGAAGAACCATGGAAATGATGGATAAGACAGATAATATTTGTCATAGCAACTATTAACTGAGAGATTCCATCTGAAAAAAAAAACACTGCTAATCTTCAAAACAACTTTGTGACATAGACTGTAGCATTATCATCAATGTATGGATGACGACAGAACAGGTGGAAAAGGAAATGGAGAATGAGCCTGGAAAAGTGGCCTGGGTGTCAGGGCTTAATAGCAGGACCCAGTGGGGAGGCAGTGGCTACAAAGAAGTGAAAGACATAGCTGGTGCTGTCCTCAAGGAATGTGTGGTTCAGGAGGGAGCGGAAATACACAGACATGGAATGGAAATGGCCAGGGCCCACTGGGGCTCCGGATTAAATCATCAGAGAAGGACTGGGAGCAGCGAAGGTGTGCTTGTGCTTCGAACACAGCAGGTGCTTAGTAAACATTTGTGCAGGTGCACTGAACTTAATTGAATTAAAAGTCAGGTAAAGGTAATCATAAGAGGAAAGACATGGAGTCCAAAAGAAAATGCAAAGGAGATAAATCTTACTGAACAGAGCATGTTGAAGAAAAATGGTTAGAGAGAATGAGTCCAAAATAGGAAGGGAGGTGGAGGACTCTGGACTTGCAGAATTAATAAGGAGCTATTGGAGGTTCATGAACAGGCGTGAGACTTGAGCAAAAAGGGAATTTAGGACAATGAGATCAGCAGGAGTATGTAAGACGGCTCTCAATGGGCAGCAGTAGAGTTGGGGACCCCTGGAGACCTTACTTAGGGACCTAAGTTAAAAATAGTGCAGGCTCGAATAGTTGGTAACAACAGGATGAAAGAAAAGAGTTAAGTGCTAAGTAATGCTAAAAGGAAAAAATATATCTTTATAAAAGATGGTATATAGAGGACTAAGACAAGAGGGTGTCCAAAATTGTTACCAAAGTTTCTAGCCTTGGAGTGGGACATAAGAGGAGAAGTACAGACAGACATGGGGGAATTCAAGGAGGAGGGGATTGCACTGAGTTTGGTATGTTCCTGTGGGTACAAGGATTTGGGGTAGAACTCAAGGAAGTGGACAAAGCTCCAGGCATGGACTATTACAAGGATTACAGGCTGGGGATGCTGAACACACACTATGTAGCCATGACCCTCCAGGACAGGTATCTGTCTTCTGACTGACTCCTGGAGAAAGGTCAATAACAAATACAGATTCCCCCAGTTTACCTCACCAACTCCTTTCTCTCCTCCAGTGTCCTCTTCCCCACTCCTCAGTCCCCAGTTTTCACAAAGCCAAAGCAAAGCAATGAGTGATATATGTCTTGCATGCTTTCCAGCTCTGTAGGACAGAAGCCTAACACAAGAGATTTCTCTCTCAGCATCTGCAAGGAACCAGGCCAGTTCCTGCATGATGGAAAGGACCAAAGCTGAGATGGGCCTTGGAGACCAACCATATGTAACTTGACATCTGGTTCATAGGTGATAGGACTGAGGCCAGAGAAGGGAACTGACATGTCCAAATCATCCAGCCTCCACACAACAGCAGAGGTGAATTTTAAAATTTCACCGACCCTACTGTTGTCACTAAACTGTGCCTCATCTCTGAATGGCAATATTTAAAGTACCATTCAATTAGACTGACATTTATGGGATACATAGCACATGTCAGTCCCTATGCTAGGCACATGGAATATGGAGAAGGGTAGGTACAGCAATCATTGCCATTGAGGTACTTACAGTTCAGAAAAACTGTTTGAGAATAGGAGTAATTACTTCTCCTTGGGTAGAGGTGCTGGGGAAGGTTTCCAAGAGGAAGTCATGCCTTGGCAGGGTTTTAAAAGATGAATAGTAGCTGCTTGGCAGGAGACAGAAAAAGAAGGTAAATGCAATCTAAGCCGTAAGAATAGCATGTATCAAAGTTAAGAGACAACACACTATAGTGCTTGGAGTTACTGCTGGGGTTCAGTAGTTTTGTGGCAGGGTAGAAGAGGAATAGCAGGCAGAGCCCTGCCAGGATTTTTTAAAGTATGTGTGTGTCTGGTGAGGGTGTGAAAAACATGGTAAAGCTATCCACAGGGTCCCTAGTGATGTTCTATAGAGCTATCGTCAGCATCAGAGATACATGGAGTGCTATCAGGCGAAAGTCAGTAAACTTTTTTAAAAGGGCCAAGTATGAATTATTTTGGGCTTCTGGGCCATATGGGCTTTGTTGAAAATATTCAACTCTGAGATGTAAAGCCTAAAAGCAACCACAGATAACACATAAACAAATGCATGTGGCCATATTCCAATAAAACTTTATTTTTGCAGAAACAAGTGGTCAACCCATGGATCAGATTTGCCAATCATTGCTACAGAGATATCCTGAAGTTCTGACATCACTTAATACCTTTGGCGGGCAGACTAATGGTTTCTCAGGATGATGACACCTAATCTTTGCAACCTGTAAATACATGGCAAAGGTGAATTAAGGTAGCAGATGGGACTAAGGTTGCTAACAAGCTAAACTTAAAATAAAGAGATTATTTTGCAACATCTGGTGGCCCTAAGGTACAAGGGTCCTTACATGTGGAAGAGGGAGGCAGATGAAGCAGTGTCAGAATGGTGGAAAACAAGAAAGATTCAACTGGTCATTCGGGGCTTTGAATATGGAAGAGGGCCAGGAGCCAAGGAATGCAGGCAGCCTCTGGAAGCTGGAAAAGGCAAAGAAATGGATTTTCCCCCTGGAGACTCTAGAAAGGAAAACAGCCTCGTCAAAACCTCCATTTGTGTTGCTTTAAGCCACAAAGTTTGAGTAATTTGTTACAATGGCAATAGAAAATGAATACAATACCTATGTGATCTAAACCTTCCAAATGTCGTGGAGGAACCCAACCCTAGTCTCCAGGGTTAAGAACTCAGGTTTAAGATCCATTTAAATGCCTAATTAGATCAAAGGGTAGGTTTAAAAGAGCTAGATTTGGACTCAGGTGGAAATTAAGCAAGGCTTTCAGGGAGTCTCTCTAATAAGGAGGTGCTTTTGTACTGAAAAGGCTTTATGGGTCCCTGATGGAGCATAAGAGGAATTAAAACAAAAGTTCCCTTTAGCTGTGCTTCTCCCAGACCTCTACACTTGGGGATTTATACCTAAAGAAAGAGAAACTCTGTGATTGAGGCTGAAAACGCAGGCCCCAAAGCAGGTCCCAGCATGTGGTGCTCAGAAAGGGGAAGTGGGCTGTCAGAAATCAGCCTTGACTTTCTATTCCGCTGCCACCAGGCCACCCTCTGCCCCCTTGCTGTGCCACTGTGCCATTTACGTCAGGGGGAATCCAGCCTGCTGCTTTAGAAGTGGCTTCTGCAGGAAATGAAAGCATGGAGCTGGTGACATCTGAAAAGGTGGAAATATTCCAGAGACAAGCTTGGGCAGGCCTGGCATGCATGTGTGGTTAGGGGTCACTGCAGAGACTGCTGCTGGGCATCCACTGAGGTAGGTCTAGTGAGGTCAAGGGCGCCTGCCCAGAAGTTCTCTCAAACTGCCAGTCATGGATGAGCACAGAGGCCACAGGTTCTAACCGCCCTTCCACGCTGTAAACATCTTGAAAGCAAAGACCTCCACCAACTACTAATACGGCACCTTCTACTCCACAAATGGCTGTCAGGACAGTGGCTAGTTAATGGTTAAGTAAAGTCAAGGAGAAAGCAAAGGCAGATCTTGTTATAACGATGACATTTCTCAAAACAAATTCGGAAAGTGTGTTTCAATTTACGAAACATGCCAACATATGTTGTCTCAAATTACCCTCTTAAGGATACTGTGAAGCGAGTATTAGCAAACCCGTTTTGCTGATACACCGAATGAGTTGCACGCATATTGAGTGACTGATTTCATACTCCATGGCAAGTAGCTGGAAAAGCTGGAGCCTGAACCCAGGTCTTCAGTTTCTTAGGTTGGAGCTCAGGTGCATCTCACAACTGCTCCACGCTCTCCCTTCTCTTTCTCTGTTCCTTCTAGAAGCACTGAGTTTCTATTATGTATCAGGCAACACTGTAAGAGGTTCCAGGGACATAAAATGAACTAAGACAAGGTTCCCAAACTGAAGAAGATCATAGTTCACAGGGGAAGCAGTCATGTCAATGTGCAAATTGCGGTGCAACCTACTGCTAAGACATTGATTGAGACTTCCGTGTGCCATACACTGTACTAAAGACTTCACACACCCTTAATGTTTAACATCTTAGGAGGCAAGTGCAGTATTATCACCCCCATTTTACAGAAAAGGAAACACAGATTTAGAGCTATTCAGTATTTCATAAGTTGCAGCCAGAATCCTCATCCTCTCTTACTATTAAGCTCACACTCTTAGCCTCTATATTGTACTATCTTAACGTGAGCACTAGCACAGAGCTATATACTCCGAGGCGGAGACAAGACCAGGGAAAGATGGACTGACTGCTCAGCAGAATAAGAAGAAGTCTTTCTCCAGGAAGTGGGACATTTGCACATATTGTAGCACAGAGAAATGAACAAGGTCGCTTAAATATGATCTTTAAACTTGGCCCTTGGTTCTAAAAGCTGAAAATGAGACAAGAGTACCCCAGAAACTGATTCCATTTAACAAAATTTTTCTGAGTAACTATTAGGTACAAAGCATTGTCTAGGGGACTCTATGAAGAATCAGATTCAAGTCTAACTCTTGAAATAACAATCCTTCATTTGCACTGAAAGAATGGAGCTGAAACCCCCTCCCAGGGAAATACGGAGTAAAAGCAAGAGTTCTGAACTAAGAGCTGGGAGATTTGGGTTCTAGGTTTATCACCAGTTCACACTAGAGATGCCCCTCAGCACCTCTGAGGCACTCCATTCCTTCAGCTGTGAAATGTGGGCACTGGAACAAATGATGTCTAGGGGCCTCCTTTAGTTCTGATATGCTATTATTCTAAAATCGTTAAGGAAAAGGGCTTACATGAGAGAGCTGGTGCGCGGAACGGGAGAGAATAGTTTGCCTCATCAAGAAGCCTTCCTGTCAGAGGCACCTTTGGCCCCTGAATCTTGCAGATGCCCAGCAGCCACATGATGTGAGCTTCCAGGGTGGTAGGCCTGTTCTCTACTCCCAGCCTGGCAAGAATTTCCCTAAATAATGAAACCACAAAACAGGTGCCTTAAGAGATCTTTGTTTATTGGACACCTTGAACATCAACAGGACTAAATGGATGCTTGAAGCTATTAAACTATTATAGTTGTTGTTATAGAATTATGGTAATGGCTATTATTTACTGGGAGTATTCTATAAACAAGGTGTCATGAGGAGTGCTTTAATTACAATTATCTACTCCTGTTGGCAAAGATAAGCAGCATTGTTATCTCTATTCTGGAACTGAATCTGTGGCTTGAGAAGATTAAGTAACTTGCCTGAAGTCATACAGCCACTAATAAGTGGCAGAGGCTGTACTCTCTTCTAGGACTGACTCCAAAGGTACAGCTCTTCACCTCTCCTATTAAACTCTGCTACAGTCTGTGATGCTTCCAGTCTGGGTTCCCTTCCTTCACTTTGACCCACAGTGAGCAGCTGAAAAGGAGACATAGCCAGTAAGAATCATATCGTCCTCTTACCTTTAAATATGCAATCTGCTGTCTCACGTATCACATCATCTGATTCTCATAGCAGCTGGTGAGCTAGATGGAGCATTACCTCTATTTTATAAAAGAAGAAACTGGGTCTCAAGGGATGTTAAGTAACTTGGAGGTTTCCTAAAGCCACGTGCCATCTTAATCACATACTCGTCTACACTTCTGACCACTCAGGTCAGTTTTTCAGAACACATGTCTTGTGTCCTAAAATGTATCCAGTTATTTATATTTGCATTGCAGAATGGTTAGTATAGGGCCTTCCCGGAGAGATATTACCAAAAGGCAGCTGGTGTTTCCCTAAATCTTCTTCCAGGACTAAGTGTGCATCATTTCCAAACAACTAAATAAAGTTCAATGAATTCTAAAAATAGAAACCTTCCTAACAGAATTTTCTTATTTTAAAGTGACAGCACACTGATTAAACTCCATATTCTTCACTGAATGGACAATGTATATGTAAACTGCATAGAACATTTGGAACCTTCTTTTCTATTTATAAGGCTGCATGTAGTACTATAGAGTAGATCATGAAACACTGTCTTATTAATTTTATGCATTCTATATCTAAATGTGACTTTAATATAGCTCTGCATATTTCAGAAACATATCTGTCAAGTTTTCCTTACTTTCTACCCAAAAATAGCGCGTAGAAAAAAAAATGTAAAAACTTTTTGTTTATCTGCCTCTCAAAATCAGATTCTCTTCCCCCTAGAGGAGGTGATAGCTATTTGCAAGGTTGTGAGGTAATTAAATCAATCAGAACAACTGCCTCAGGCAACAACAGGGATAAATCTCATAAACATATATATCGAGCAAAGGAAACCAGATATTAGAGTGCATAACAATATGATTCAGCTTATAGAAAGTTCAAAAGAAGCAAAAATGAATCTATGATATTTTAAATCAAGCTAGTGGTTAGCTTGGAGGCTGTGAGTAGGAGGGGACTTCAGGGAAGCTTCTGTGGGGTTGGCGATCTGTTTCTTGGTCTGGGTACTGGTTATGTGGGTGTGTTCATTTTATGAAAATTCATTGACTTTTACAATCGTAATTTGTGCGCTTTTCTTTCTGCATGTTATACTTTAATAAAAGGTTTCTGGAGAAAATCAATTAAATGTTTAATTTGGGGGAGCCTTGACATCTAAAACTAGCAACTTGATTCTTATGTCACTTCTGTTTCACTTCGGAACTTACCACTGGGAAGTGTTCCACCTCTAATTCTGAAATTCCTCATCTAGCTTCAATCTTCTTCTCAGCCCAATTTGCATCTTCTTAATGGCTACTGGAAGCAACAACATGGCATGGTTTCAAGAAAACTTCTGCCATTTCCAGTTGCGTGGCTTAGGGCAAGTTGTTTGCTCAGTGTGACTTTGAGGAACTCTATTGGTAAAGACTGGGGGAGATGAAATCATGTGTGCAAATACCAGCAGAAAGCCCAGCACAAAGGTGCTCTTGGAAACCTGACTTTTACTCTTGACACCTTCTCCCCACATCGCACAGGGTGCTTGTCTCTTTATCTAATGTGAGTCCCACAAGCAGTAATATGTAACAGAACAATGCTGACCAGTATGTGGAAATTCCTGGACAACCCCCATTGTCCATATTTTCTCTTCTCCTTCCATAACTGAAGAGCATCAACACTAGGTTAATCACATCCACCACAAATGCACTACTCTAACCTCAGCAGGGCCCTAAATGCAGTTTTATCATTCTCCTTACTGATTTCCCACAGTTGTTACCATATTTTTTTAACCATAAGATGCACTTTTTTTGCTACATTTTTTGCTTCAAATTTTTTTTCTATTTTCCTCCTCTAAAACCTAAGTGCACCTTATGGTGCAGATTCCAGAAGCACTGAGGTTTTAGAGAAGGAAAACAGGGGGAAATTTTTTGAAGCAAAAAATGTGGTAAAAAAGTGCATCTTATAGTCCAAAAATGCAGTATACCAAAACACTCTTGAACTCACAAATTCCCATAACCATTTCTACCTTCTCACTTTTATCAAAGATCCAATTCCCTCCTTCACTGATAAGATGAATTCCGTGAATTGCATTTCCGCAGGACAGCTCTTTCCACTTTTACTGAGTCAGTACAGTGCCCCTCTTCATTTTTTGCTCCTCCATCCCCTCCAGTGCCCCCCACCACACTAATTTCAGTGGTACTCTCACTCATTTCTACCTGGCTCTCCATGACCTTCACTGCTCTTACACACACACACACACACACACACACACACACTTATGTCTCTCCCATTTAACAACAACCTGAAAGGCCCTGCTTCAGCAATATCTCAGCTTGTTCCTTTTACTGCCACCTTCCAGAGAAATTATTTGGTTCCCATCTCCTCATCTGCCCCTCATTCCTTCAATGTTTATAATTTTGCTTCTTGCTTCTTCTCCCTCCATTCAACGGCAACTGTTTTCTCTCCCAAGTTTCCGTGACCTCCTATATGTGAAATTTAACAATCACTTCTTACCATCCACTGGCATCTGTCACACTGGATTTAGTAACTCTAATCCCTCCTTTGGCGATCTCTTTTGCTTCCACCTCTTTAAATGTTATTTTCATTTTGATGGCTCCCAAATCCTTGGCCCTGATCTGTTTACTGAAGTTCCACATTTCCCACTAACCACTACATCTTACCACATGCTTATTCCATTTCTACACACTACACTCATCGCAAGGTAAGATCATTTTATGGGAGAAACAGTGCTCAGGGAAAACAGGATATCTGATTCCCCAAACTGGTTATTCCACTAACTTGCTGGGTGATCACAGAAGAGTCATTTCCTCTCACTGGATTTTCTTCTATATGAAGCAAAGGGACTTGGCATAATCATAATAACTTTAGTAGCTCTCAAATTCTGTTGTGCTATGTTTAAAAAGGTAACACCATCATCTTCTTCTCAACTATAAACTGTCCTTTCCCTGACTTCCATATTTTTATCAATGGCACCACCCTAGTCACCTAAACATAAAATCTCAGCTTTATTTCCTAACCGTCCATTTTTCTACAACCCACCAGTTGGCAAGCCCCATGGGCTCTACCTCAAAAATATCTATTGCCTCCACATCCATCTTTCCCTTTCTCTCATTACCAATTACAGTCAAGCCCTCATTTAACTAACCAGAGTTTGGCAAAAGGTCTTTTGCAGTCACTTTTTCATTGGTCTCCATGTTTCTACCACCAAAAGAGTGATTTTTCCCTATGTGATTTCTATGATATCGAGGACCTCAAAAGCCTGTAATCACTCCCATGGCATTAAATACATCCAAACACCTGTATTTAGTGTTTAGGGTTCTTCGTAGCCCAGGTCTAACCTCTTATACTTTCCTCCTTTGCTTATGCTCTGCTGGGACCACAAGTAGATTTGTTCCCAAAAGAAGTCTTATTATTCTCAGCACCCTCTCCCAGTCAGTTCACTTTTTTCTGTCTGGATAATGTTCTCTGTACTGTCTTATATTATAATCCCCTGAAATCCATGCCATCAATCAAGCCCTAATCAGATATTAACTTCTGCTTAAAGGCTTCCTTAATTCCCACAGCTGGGACCCATCCCTCCCTGCTCAGAATACCAGTGCCTTCTAGGTCCTCTGCAGTGACCCTTTATCATGCTCTAAGTTGATTTAAAATGACTTAGAGATGCTCATTTTTCCTGTTATCCGGAGAGCAGAGGCTGTGTCCACTTTATACCCAGAACTGTAGTTCTATTGGAACCTTGCAATAGAAGGGGGATAAAAACATGAACAAACTACTTTATGTTGTACTTAGTGCATGATGACAACAAAAAAAGTAAAAAGAAACATACCCTTAAGGAGTTGTTGGGGAGACAAATTACTACCCAATGAGACAATTAGAAAAACAATACAAGATTTTCTGAAAAATCAGCACCAAATTGAATTGCTTCTGCTTTAGATTCAGATTTCATCCTGGGTCAACTCTGTGTAACTGGATAATATTAGACACAAATTGCCCTGGGCAATTTTCCTATGAGTAAAATGTAGAGTTGTCAGATTTAGCCACAAACAAACAAACAAAAAACCAGGACATCCAGTTAAATTAAAATTTCAGATAAACAATAATTTTTAAAATTCTTACACAACAATTAGTTCTTATACTAAAAATGATTTGTTATATATCTGAAATTTAAGTTTAACTGGGCATCCTGTACTTTATCCGGGAACCCTAAATACAGGGACTGTTCTCAGTCATCTCTTTTTCTACTCTAGCGGTCTCTGTTCAACAGAGTTTGCAGAGAAAGCAAAGAAAACTGTATTGTTCCCTCAGCTCATAATTCTTTTCTCCTAAACTTGGCACTTAGATTTTAACTCCATTATAACAGACCCTATAAACCCTCCTCGACTCTAAAATAGCACCTCCGTATCACCCCAAACCCCCCTTACCAGTCACTCCTTATCTCATTAGCTTGTTTTCTTTTCATTATCTGAAATTCTATTTTTCACTTTTTTAGCTCATGTTTATTGTGTGTTATTTTTACCATCCTCTTCACTGCCATATCCTCAGCATATAGAACAATGCTCGACACGTGAAACTTTTCAATAACCAACTAATACAGTAGGTGCTGAAAACCCTTTTTTTTATAACCAATGAGAGCAAAGGGTATCTGGGGGGGAAAAAAAGCTGAGTATTGTTTAATGCGGTCAGGGAAGACTTCTTAGAGGAGTGGGACTTTATTGATCCTGTAAAGCAGTGGTTTGGGTGGAGGAACCTTTTCAAGCTCTAATGTCCCTGCCCTCCCTCCTCACTCACTAGGCCTGTCAGAATGTAGGGTGGGAGATGAGCACCACGCTTAATGTCAAAAGGCTTCCCAGATGATTCTGATGTGACCCCTCTAAACCCATCTGAGAATATCAACCATAAAGAAAGGGTAGGATACTATATTAGTTTCAAGGGTATAATCTAGTGATTAGATATAATGTTGTATGTCAACTGTAATAGAAAGATACAAAGAATTATTTAAAAATTAAAAATAAAATCAATAGCTTCAAAAGAAAATGGGTAAAATTTAATTAAGTAGAAAGCATTAAGAATGGTATTATCGATAAAGAACAATGTAAGCTGAGCACAAAGAGAAGAAAATAAGCATTAAGTACTGGGGTTGTAGAAGTGCTGCTCAGATCAGAGAGCTAAGGAGTTTGTACTTCAGCTCATGGAGAACAAAGGAAGGCTTTTCAGAAGGAAGTGAAATTGTGAGAATGAGAATTGGTAGCTATACTTATTATCAGGGTCAGGAAACTATGATGTGTCAAACACAGCCTGTTGCTTATTTTTGTAAATAAAGTTTTATTGGAACACAGCCATGCCTATTTGTTTGCACATTGCCTATGTTGACTTTTGCTGAAAGTTCAGTACAATGCCTATAATGCTCACCTCTTATAAAGACATGTAAAGTTCTACATGTCCTTTAAGATTCTGCCATTGTAGAAATAGCCTCACTGCCAAGACTTGATGTTCATTTTCTGTGATGATTACATTCATACATGCACTAATTCCTATATACTTTAAAGCATTTTGTATATACAAGCATCAGGCTAAGTGTTGGGTTTCATATTTTCATGACTTGTGACTCCTAGATCTTGTTCATTATCTCTCATATTTATCATATTCCATCTATATGTGACTCTTATAACATGTAACGGTATAGGAACTTCTAACCTGGCACGAAATAGGAAGATATAGTTATAAATAAGCACATAGCCAGTGCAAGTCTCTTCCCAGAAACTGATATCTGACAGAGGATTGGCATGAAGCTTGGTTACCAGCAATAACACCAGACATAAGCAGTCTGGATGGCATGGCTAAGTTTTCCAGTAACTCCAAAAATATCTTCTCTTACCCCTTTCCTGATATAGTTACACAAGCACTGACCTTCATCTATGTCACACTTTTAGTCCTCTCCGAACTCCAAGTCTTACTTCTGGGAATGATCTAACGTTTTACACAGATGGCTAGAGTATGCTTTTCTGAGAACCTCCTTCTGGAAAAGGTACTGTCTCAGATGGCTTTAAAACAGCTTTCAATCTCCTTGTGACACTGAGGGTAATGTGGAAGCAAAACTTCCTCTTGTCTGCAGTAGATCATGCAACATTTATTCAGGAAATATTTACCCAGAGTCTATCATGCTAGGTGTTGGGGTTACAACAGTGAAAATATAACCACCAGTAAATGACTTGTAGTCATAGTGGCTAGATGGTCTTCATGCTTATATTCCAATATGAACAACTGAATTAGAGTGGCAGGGATAGTGTGATGGTAGTCACTGGATGCTGTGGAAACCTACAGGATGGGCACCTAACAAAGCCATGAGACTTGGAAAAAGTGGTGCCCAAGTGATAAAGTGAAGGAGTTACATCAGTAAAGAAGAAGTTGGGGGAAGGGAGCAAAACAGGAGAACTTCTAAAGGCCCAGAAAGAATAGAATACCAGACTCTCGTGTTAACAGTATGTCTAATCAGTTGCTGGTTATCTGAATAAAGCTAAACAGCTTTAAGGTAGATTCTAATCACACTTTGGTGTGTTGCACAAGAAAGCAAGGGCTTTGGCTTTTATTCTACCTTTTTATTGCCACTAGAATTTTTTTGTGTGTGTGAACTCTGGCCACCACTTTACCTTTTAGGACATCAATTTTCGCATTTGTTAAACGGGGCTGAACATACATGCCTTCACAATAATTTGCAATAATTTGCAGGGATTCAATGAAACAATGTGTGGGAAAGTGCTCCACAATCTCTAAAGCACAAGGGATTATTATTCTAATTCCTGCCACCGCCCAGGCCACTCCCTGTTTCCACCCTCCATTGCCCATCCAGATTTGCTCAGCAAATGCAAACTAATTTTAATGTCATCTGCTGACAATAAATCAAACAGGGCGGTCAAGAGCCAAAAGACCAGTTTTTAGATTTTCCCAGGCCACACAACATCATAGTCCATGTGGTGGTATATCAGGAAAGGGCCTCAAGAATGTTACCTGGCAAGGAAGGGATGCTAAGAGGGGTTGGTTTATGGATAAACTGTGCATTTTCTGTCTCTAAAGCTAATGAATCCCTTCCACTTTAGGACCTTCTCCAGTCCTCCAGAAACCAGTAGTGAACTATAATTTGGAAGCACTTTAGCTTTCCCTCTTTTTACCTGAAGATGCTGTGTTCTAAGCTTCTGAGCTTACTGTAATTAAATAGTCACAATGTCATATGTGAGGCTAATGGCTACCTTCCAGACAAGGTTAATCGGGTGGATGAGCAGTAAGCCCCAAGCTTTAGGAGACTTTCTCTGTGGCTCTCAAAGCCCAAGGAACCCATTTCTTCTATCTCTCCCATCACAGAGTGATTCCTTAGGAGTTCAGCAGCAATCACAGGGAGAAAAAGGTCCTTGGAACTCCCATGGATATAAAACCAAACCTGCTGTTTGGGAAAGGAACTCAGTTATACCCATGGGGAGAAAAGGTTATGGAATAGATTTGTGAGCTGGTTGTAGGCAGTATTTAAAATAAACTTTAACATTTTCATTTTATTGTTATTAATCTATCATGAGGTCATACTTATGTGCTTGCAAAAAATTATTTATTTAATCCTTCTGTTAAAAAAAATGGCAACCAATCTGGGTGTGCGTGTGTGCATGCATGTATGTGTGTTTAAAGAGCGCTGTTGACAAGATCAGGAATCCAGCCCCAGCTTTATCAGTCACTGGTGGCGAGGGTTTTGACACATCACTAAAACCTCTTCAGGGTTTGGCTTCCTCCTCTGCAACATAGAGATAATATTATGAGTTTTTTTAACCTCAGGATCAACTAGAGGGAGAATGACAGCCACAGGAAGAATGTGAAAGTGGTTTGAAGATCATGATCTCTGGCTTGGTATCCCAGAGGCCAGACCTCTCACAGCACTGGGGACACGGAGGACTTTGGGATATACATTCTGGTCAGACAAAGAAGCTCCAAGTTGGATCCTTAAACTAATGGGAAAAAAGTATCCTTATATTATTAAAAATTACCAATTGGCAGAAATCTGCTCATTCCATATTGGTTGTCAGGTGACTGTTTTGAAGCCTGTGCTGTAGTCCACTCATGAGTAACAAACAATTTTCTTCTGAGTGTTTCAGGAGATTCTGATCCTATACGCACATGGACATGTATGTGCTGACTCTCTTTTACTAGGGAGGAAATTGGGCCTATTTGTAGTAGTAATGGCTTGATCTTCAAAGCTCACCCACTTAAATATTATTTATCAGTACTGCTATATTTGGATAGTAAGTAGATTCAGATTTTGTTCTGGGTTAACTCCAATTAACTAGATGATATTAGATACAATTTGCCCTGGGTCACTCTTTCCTGTGTAAAATGTAGAGTTGTCAGTAGCCAAAAATGAAAACCAGGACATCTAGTTAAATTTAAATTTCAGATAAACAGTAACTTTTTTAGTTCTTATGCAATAATTTGTCCTTATACTAAAAAAAATTAGTTGTTGCGTATCTTTATTCGAATTTAGAAGGTCAGAGAATAGGCTATTTATGAAGAATACATCTGAAATGGGGCTGTAACACCAACCAACTAGTAACCGTGATTGCCCAATCCAGCCAAGGTGGAGAAATGGCAGTGGCATAGAGTCACTTTCATAATAGACAAAGATACTCTGGGAAATAAAAAAACGAAGCAGAGTAAAGACTTTGAGTGTAAAGTCTATATCTAATTCATCTTTGCAGTCATAGCTACTCTTACACTGTAGGCATCTCAATAAATGTTTGATAAATGCATCAATAAGTGAGTGACTGGGGAATGGAAAGAGTTCTGGCCCAGGAGTCAGGAGATGTGGATTCTACCCCGCACTCCATCAATCAGCGGTGTAAGCATGAGGAAGTCATTCCAAATTTCTGTGTCTCAAGTGTGAAATGAAAGGGCTGTATAAACCAGCAGTCCACAATCGATAAAAGTGCAGTAAACTGGCTCACCTCTGAGCTGGGAGAGTGTGCCACAGTTGCCTCTGCATCTTTAAAATGGTTTTCAGGTTTCTTGGTGGGCAAGAAGTGAAACCAGCCAGCAGTGATGTTCCTGGCTGCAGTCTGAGTGCTGACCAGGTGCCCCAGAACTAAATTGGTAATATTCCCTTTCCTGGTCAGTAGAAGCTCAGGTAGTCTTGAGAAGAGAAGAACCAAAATCACCAGAAAATGAATTTATTCAAGGGAGCTCTCGGCTTTGGCAGCCACTCTATTGTTGTAGGATGAACCTGTCAACTCTAAGAATGAAACAAGACCCTTGAAAGTCTTCTCACATAGCTGAAGACAAAAGCAAGAACACTAGAGAGAAGACATATCTTCTGGATGCCTGCATTTGTGCAATAGGCTCGATGTCCCCAGTGTGCATTTGGTTGAGTTTTAATCTTCATGCCTTTATGAGTTTATATTATAGCCTGTTATTTTTCTTTGTGACATTGATATTTTCATTCCACAGTCCAATGTATTATTTTTAAGAAGTATGTAGGGCTGAAGTCCATGAACACCGTACTCTCTGCTTCATTCATGTTTTCAAATCCATAGGAAAGACCTTTCAGGTTACAGGGAATACTCTCAGAGGAAACGTTCAAGGGAGAAGCCTGAGAAGAAAACATACCCAGTTCTGTCATGTGGAGCTTCTCCGTTGTCTGTTGGGGAAGGTTCATAAATTAGAAAACTGAAAACACGTCAAGTGCAACATTTACTCATCTGGCTACAGACAGGTTTAACCGGCGTATCCTGAGATTGTGTGGTTAGTGGAAAGGGTACAGGTTTTGAAGGTTCAGTTCCAATCGAACTCTGTCCCATAAGAGTTGCGTGACTTTGGACAGGTGACTGAATCTATTTATTTATTTTTATTCAGCAGGACTTTATCTTTAAAATGTATGCAATAATCTTTCCTATAGTTTCAGTGTGAGGATGTTAAAAAAAGTCTGTGAAACACCTAGCACACAGTAAAGGGTTCTGTAAACGTTAACCACCGTCTTTTCTCCAGAAAGCCATTTGTCTATGGTCTGTGGTCTACTCTGATCCCATCACTGAACCAACCAAGTGAGATCTGTTAGTTAGTTAGACAAACTTCCCCTTCTCCTGACCCGACTTGCCAAAATGTATTCTCTTTCAGCCCAACCCAGCCTGTTACAACTATAATGACTGAGGGCTAATCTTAAGTTTAAGAACAAAAGTCAGTGTGAGAATAAAAGTATGTCAGTATACTGTCTGTTCATGAACTTAATAAGAGATTAATTCATATAGAATTTATATTTTCTATTATCTAGGCTCTCTTATTATATATCTGAGGAGTTTGTAATAAGAAGCACACTCTGAAGTGATCCTAAATTCATCAACAAATAAGTAAAACAGCTTTTGGCAGATTTCTACATAGAATTGAGTAGGTAACAACAGACAACACTGTTCTTATCATGTGAAATGTCAGGTAAGGAACCATAACACACTAATAATCTGGATCATTTAACCCTATTACTTAAAATATTCTGTAATAAATATTATAACGAGGGGGCTTTGGGGAAAATGCATGAGAAAGTAAAGGCTAGGTTAGAAAATTCTTATGAAAATTGCTTTTCATTCTTATTGCTTGAATAAATTATAAAAATGAAGCAATGCCATCGTTTTATTTGTCCTAGTTTGTTGAACAGTTTGAGAATTGCTTTCTAAGATTTGTTTTTTGTGTGTGTTGTTTTTCTGGTAAAAATGTAGTATTAAGAGATGTCAGTAAGTTGCTGAAATTCAGAAAAGTTTAAAACAATACCTTCATTATGTGACCCAACAAGTTACTTATAAAAGTGCTGAAAATTGGAAAGGCCCAAACTGAAACCTTGGAATACAAACATCCATTCATGAAATGGGGAACAGTAAAGGACATTAGGTAATAATGGATTTTCCATGCTAGTGGCTTTTACACAAGAGCTTTGAGAGGAAGGGAGGAAAACAACTCTAGAACACTGAGAAATTCAGTCGTTTTCCTCAAGACCCTGAATCAGAATCTGCGTGAGTCTACCTAATACGCTGCAAATGGCGATATGATTAATGGATGTGTAACGACAAAATAGACAAGGGAAGAAGAAAAAATCAAATGGCCATTTGTGGCAACTCAAAAAACAGAACTGAAAAACCTCCACAAAACCCAAACAACCTTGAAATGACTATTCTTCATTCTAGGCTTATATCCTGAAATACGGCATTCTTCAAGAAGAATGTCACAGTCTGGAAATGTCACCTCACAGTCGGAGCGAGCCCAACTCTGAGCAAAGAAGTTACAAGGAATTATTATGCGTATAATGAATACTCCAAGGAATCCTGTACAAACTTAATAAGAGATTCATATAGATTAGAGCTGTTATAAATTATTGAGGGCATATTTTAAGCAAAATATTAATTGATACAACAAATACGAGCCAGCTACACTTCTAAGTCCATGAAAGTGAACCAAAGTTACAAAAATTTCTGCCCTCATGGAACTTATATTCCATCATTGAACAACATCAACACAATCTTGAAAACAGCCATAGAAGGTTATTATTACTATTTTGCAGATAAGGAAACCGGGATTTTTAAAAATTGAGTAACTTGCCTAAGGTTACAGAGGAACTGATAAGCCAGGGTTCAAACCCAGTTCTGTGCAGCTCTAAAGCCTGTGTTCCCCACCTACTTTGCTACACTATCTTCTGTGAGCAACAGAAGAATTTTAATGAGGGTCAGCATATCTATCACAATGTCAAAGGAAAGTATGCTTTTTATAAAAGTATAAATTTTTTTGTATCCTCACCTGAGAGCATTTTTTTCATTGTTTTCAGAGAGAGAAGAACATCGGTTGGTTGCCTTCTCATACGCACTCTGACCAGGGACTGAAACCACAATCTAGGTATGTGTTCTGACCGGGAATTGCACCCAAGCCCTTTTAGTTTACAGGACAATGCTCCAGATAACTAAGTCAGGATAAAGAGTAAGCTTTCTTGTTTGCAGTAAACAGACTACAACTTAGCAAAAAGGCAGCTACTCAGTACCAAGTGACCACCAAGAGGCAGGCTCTCACTCATCCAAAATGTATCAATAAGGTATATGTGTCAATTCCTAGAGATTAAAATAAGGCATAGATTTTGCTTTCAAAGAGTCCAGTGGAGAAGAAAAAGATAAGTGGGTCATCATAACACAGCACAGTTAGGATGCCTGGGAAAGTGCAGAAAACAGGTCAACATAGCCTGAGGGGAAAGGATGTTGATCCCAGAGTCGAGTCTTTAGCAGCTGGAAAAAGCCTTGTGAAGAAAGGGGAGGTAGCGTGAGAGAGAACGACAGGGCTCTGAGTAGGAAGAGAATGGCATGGCCGGGAAGGGAAAGGCAGCATGGTGTCTGAGAAGCTGCAAGTATTTTAGTGTGAAGGATGGAGAGTGAGAAAGAGGCTCCTGAAAATCGGTTGGACTGAACTGTAGCAATGTATGTGCGTAGGGGGAGTTGTAGACTTGACCAGCATTTACTTAAAACAACAAAAGACCAAAATAGACTGAAATAGAATAGAAATAGGTAGCATTTTACAACAGGCATAATGTATGTGGGAAGGCTTTGTTCCATAAAAAACACTTCCGTAGGGACTAAATCTTGATATAAAATGTATGTCTTACTGTAAGTCATTATTTAAAAAAGTTTTAAAGTAACTTATTTAGTCTGTTCCTAGCAAGAGGCAGAATGTCCCCTTCAGACCTTTTCAACTGGCTCCCTTGGAGGACCTCCTGTCTATCTATTCATGTCAGAAGACAATGATAATGCCACTTGGAACAAACCTGTCTCATTTTTTTTTAAACACTTTCCATACTCCAAAGTCCATGGTCTAAATCTAAATCTCAAGTGGCTATACAGACAAATTCCAATGAGCAGGGGTATTTCTGAAAAGCAATTACTATTTCCATTTAGAAAAAGGGAGAAAAATATGCACACAAAGTGAAGCTTTAAATGATTCCAAGAAAGTTTCGGCCAGTAAAAGGTTCTCTGACCCAGCAGTGTTTTCCACCGAATGAATCACCCAGGTACAGAGCCAACGCGTGTGAGTCATCAGACACGCCCAGTGTCGCATCTTTGTATTCTTTTCCTTGACGCAGGGATTTTCCCTAAAAATTCTTTTCAGATTTTGCTCTTTTTCTCTTCTAGTTCAATTAATATCTTGCCAGTTTCTAGCCTCTTTGATTTTCCCCTTCCAATAGTTCCTTCTTATCTACAACTTTGCTTTCAGTTTTGACCCATGGTCAACTGTGTTCTGAAAATATTAAATAGAACATGCCAGAAATAAGCAATTCATAAGTTTTAAATTGCTTCAAGTTCTGAGTGGCATAATGAAATCCCCCACCATCCTGCTCCATCCCATATGGGATACGAACCATCCCTTTGTCTAATAATCTACACAGTATACACCTTCCACTGGCCTATTAGTCACTTAGTAGCCATCCTGGTTATCAGATCTACTGTCTTGATATCACTGTGCTTATGTTCAGGTAACCCTTATTTTACTTAATAACGCCCCCAAAGCACAAGAGTAGTGATGCTGAAAATTCAGATATGCCAAAGAGAAACTGTAAAATGCTTCCTTTAATCGAAAAGGTAAATACAGTACAATATGATATTTTGAGAGAAGGATCACATGCACTTAATTTTTTATAGTATGCAGTTATAATTTCCCATGCCTAATTGATAAATTAAACTTTATCATAAATAATATATTATGCAGTACATGAAATTTGGTACTATCCACTGTTTCAAGCATCCACTGGGGGTCTTGGAACGTATCCTCCATGATAAGGGAGGACAGTTACTGTACACAGTTTTATCTGTTTCTCTCCCCCTTTGAATAAATAAAAAGTTAATGTACAAAGAAAATCCATGTAAAATGTGGCTTTAAAAAGAACTTAAAATGTTATTGCTTCTCTCTTTTAAATCAATACTTGTCTGTTTGCAAAGCACAAGAGTCAAAGAGAAATTTAACAGACATGGTTTAATAAATATTTCTTAACCCAATTACCTGGCTAATTTAGGCTATTAAGATAGTGAGGTTGATAAAAAAAACAAGTAAAAAATTTACTCTGGGCTTAAATTTATTAGACTGCTGGCCAATATCAGCAGAATTAATCAGAAATTATTTTGTGGGTCAGTACACACGTTTGTCTATGGATCCATAACCAGAAGTCAATGTTGAAAATGACTGATTACCTCCCAAACCCTAATAATTTATCCTTCTCTAAGAATACATCTCCCTACTCTGAGCTATAAAAATACTAATATTATTGGGAGGAGCATTGGTAGAATCATAGACCTTTTGAACTTGAAAACAATCTTAGAGATTATCTGGTACAGAGTTTCTAAACCAGTTTTATAAGGTTGAGAGCTTAAAACTATCACAGACTGGCTCTTAGGAAGATTCAGATGGCACCTTGGTTGGGATTCTATGCTCGTTATATTGTTATTGGGTAAGAAGAGATTGTCAAATTTTATTCTCTGTGGTTTCTGAAGGTATTTTTCTTTTATTTTTTAAATGAAAAAATGCAATGTTGATTGTGCTTTATGAAACTATGTGCAGAATGTAGGAATCACTGATGTAGTTCAACTCACCATTTCACAGACAAGGACGATGGATCCCAGGGATGGTAAATGATTTTGCCCCAGGCTCTGTCCTCAACAGACCTGTTACAGTCAGCACGAGACTGAGAGCAAACGTCTGATAACTATTCAATACAACCAGCTTTAAAATGGCCATAAAGGAAAAGAGTGAGCAAGGAACTGAACGATAAGAAATAATTCCTTGGGCTACAATCATGTGGCTGGCATTCGCTGGCTGCAGATAGTGATTTTCCAGAAGACTTTAGAATTTGCCCGTACCTTCTGTCACATTTCAGTCACTCTGCCTAGAGCCTCAGAGCAAATAGCTGCTGCACATGAGGGGACACTTGTCCAAGCAAGTGGTATAAAACAAAGCTGCTTTGTTTGGAGTGCCTCACTGCTATTTCCTCCCCCTCTGACTGACCTCAAGGACCTTAGGAAAGGTCATCTTGTGAAGTTCTGGTATGTACATGGGTAAACTTGAATCATCATGTGTCACAGTTGGAACCATTAAGCCAAATGCTATGGACCGGCTGACCATGTCACCTCCAACTAAGTCATTGTGGCAGGACTGGGCTGCTGGGTCACCAGGTCACCAGGATGCTCCAGCTGGGATTGTTTTCCACCTTACCTCTAGCGAACTCCGGTCTATTGCAAACATTGACACCTAAAGCCATTGGTAAAATATCTTGAATTAGTTCAAATTTACTTAGAAGAAATAGAAAGACAACAGAAATATTCATTACTTTTCATATTGTACAGAATTAGAGTTTTTGAGGGACTCTTGGGTACAGATCACATTTTAAAAAGTGGAAGGAATGGTGGGGGTAGAGTTGATTACCTCAGTCATTTGGACACTTAAAACAATAAGTAAAGAACTAATTTTATATGGGGCAGGTATGTTCACTGATTGCAGTGAAAAATATGGGATATTTGTTTCACTTTCTAGCTTATTTCCTTTGATAGCCGTAGCTACCATTTATTGAGCACGTACTACTGGCAGGCATGTACTTAGGGCTTTATGTGCAAAATCAGTATTATTAAATCCATCTTTCAAACTGGTAAGTAGTAAAGCTGTGATTTGTATCCACGTCATCTGTCTCCAGATAATGAATTGAACTTCTAAGTCTCAAATATCATTCTAAATTCTCATTTTGTCTTTTGGTAGCTGTGTGACCCTGGGTTAGTTCCTTAACCTCTCTCTGTCTCATTTTCTTTATCTTCAAAATAGATAGTCACTGACTAAAATTTTGTTATACATTAAATAAATATACAAAGCACTTAGTTGGCACAGAGAAAGCATTTAACCAGATGTTTGGCTTTAATCATTATTATAATGACAGCTTATTATCATTATCACAGGTATTTACAATAATGCAAATATATCTGGACAGTTATGATGCCCAGTTATTGAGACTAAAATTTTCTTATTGACTTCAATTTTTCAAGAATTTGTTATAAAAATCACATCTTGATTCATAATTACATGGTGAAAAAAGATTAGGTTATTGCCAGTCCTTTATAAGCCATGGAACTTATAAAAACCTACTGCTATAAACTGTTCTCTTTAATAAGCTGGCTGCTCTGAGGGGAGAGAAATATGAATAAAACCAACAAATTCTATAATCGTGCCCTAACCATTGTAGTTCAGTTAGTTGGGCATCATCCTGCAAAGTGAAAAGTTGCCAGTTCGATTCCTAGTCAGGGCACATGCCTGAGCTGCAGGTATGTTCCCTGTCAGGGTGCACGAGACAGGTTCTCTCTCACATTTGTGTCTCTCTCCCCCCTCTTTTTCTCTCCCTTCCCCTCTCACTAAAAATAAATAAATAAATTATATAATCATATCCAGGACATTCGTTCCTCATTTTGAGAACATGAGACAATAGAAGCCAGTCTCAGCATAGCTGATTATAAAACTAATGTGTTTTCCGCATAGAATTTATAGAATAGTGGCAAAATATGACAACACATTGATATACACAATAATGGATCTGTCGAGGATACTCACTGATTTGCTATTACACTGACTTGTTACAGAGCCTAACTTCTGGAGTCAAACTTACTGGATTCCCCACTTGTTAGCTTCCTGAACTTAGAGAAATTATTTAATCTCCTTAAAACTCAGTTTTCTTATCTGTAATATGAGCATAATAAGGACACCTACCTTGCCGTGTTGTTTTGAAGTTTAAAGGAAATAGTGCATATAAAAGCTCTTAGCCTAGAGCCTGATACAGAACAAGTACTCAATAAACTTAGCTATTGCTATTTGATGTCAGTCAAAAGCTTTCTATGATCACCATTCCTGAGATCTTACCAGTGGGGAAAGTTAATGGTGATTTCTTGGGTAGAAACACTGCTGTCACAGATAGAAACCTAGCAAACTGTGATGGAGAGTGGGACAGAGCTTAAAGGTTCCAGGTTCAAGCCTGGCCGATTTCTATCAATGGATTGCTGTGGCTCATTCTATATATTATTCTCTCATCGAAGCCATTATTCCTCCCTCTGAGCTGGGTAGGAGGGGTAGTGGGTTAGGTGGACAGCTCCTTGTGGCCAAGTCTCCCAATCAACTTCATGACAGTGTACTAGGGGCTAGGATGCCACTGGAGTTACTAGTGTATTCGATTACTGCTGGCATTGCAAACTAGCCAACACTCTAAATTAAGCATCGGTTAAGTCAGATCACTGAAGTATAATTGTTCAATGCTGTTGAAGTCCTTTCTGACTTTGTGGTATATTTACTTTTTTTGTTCGTTTGTTTTTAATTATATTTTATGGATTATGCTATTATAGTTGTCCCAATTTTTCCCCTTTGCCTCTCTTTTTGTTTGCTTAGGGTTTTTTTTAGGTTCAATTGTTGATAGGTATGTATTCAATGCCATTTTATTGTTCATAGTTTTGATCTTCTTATTCTTAAATAAGTCCCTTTAACATTTCACATAATAATGGTTTGGTGATGATGAAGTTCTTTAGTTTTTCTTGTCCGGGAAGCTCTTATATCTGCCCTTCCATTCTAAATGATACTTTTGCTAGGTAGAGCAATCTTGGTTGTAGGTCTCTGCTATTCATGACTCAGAAAATTTCTTGCCAATTGCTTCTAGCCTGCAAAGTTTCTTTTGAGGTACATTTACTTTTTATTCATGACTGCAAATCTCGAATGAACTCTCAGTACTTCCTGGAAGTCCCACTGAGTACTTAAACTTTCTGTGGCACTAGGTCCTCCCTTTCTCTCCTTAAACTTCCCATCTGCTGCCCTCTCCACAATTTAAACCAGGAGCTGAGAAAGAAATCTGTTTTGATTGACTATGGTGACAAACCTATCTCATTAGATTATTGTGAATATTAAATGAGTTAATAAATGAAAAGTACTTAGAACATCAATTGGCACATAGTAACTATTCGTAAATATTAGCAATAATGATGATTATTATCACTGGTGCCTAAACCCATTTCCTTCTTCTTTCCTCTTTTGCCGGAGGAGGTATCCCTACCCTTGCCAAAAGCCAATCCCTCAATCTGCTTTACTGGAATCAATTGCTCTTTACATCCTTTAGTATTGTCCCTTGGATTACCCTCCCCCGCCCCACCCCTCCATCAGTAACCTCTCCTCCTTTCTGATTTTTTTTCAGCCACGTATAAATGTGCTTCACCATCCTCATGTGTTCAACCCACTCTGAATCTGGCTTCTAGCCTTATAAATCCTGATCTTGTCGAGATCATTAATGATTTCCATGTTACCAAATCGAGCAGTTATTTTTCTATCAATGTATTTCAACATAGCTGATGGCTATCTACTTCTTAAAATACTCTCCTCTCTCAGGTTCTGTGACATCACACTCTGGAGTTTTCTCTTGCTTCTTTGATCATTTCATCTCAGTTTTCTGCCCATTATGCTCTACTCAGTATCTTGCCCCTTACCCTGGATATGGTCCTGGACTTGCACACTCTCGTTCATGCCCATGGCTTTCTTCAAACTTTATATACTGAAAACTCCAAATGTAGATCTTTGGCTTGACCTTTCCTATACTTATATAACATCTCTTTGAGGAGGTGTCACAACACTCAAAATTAACAGCTAAAGCCAAACTCTTGATTTCCTTCCCACTCCACTCTCCAAAATTTCCTTTTCTAATTATATCCATTTTAGTGAATGGCATGAACACCCATGCAGTGGCTTGAGTCAGAACTCAGGACTTCATTCTCGACTCTTTTCTTTTTCTTAATGTTTTTATGTTTATTCCTCCTTATCTAATCCATTAGCAAGTCTTGTCTGTTCCATCTCCAAAATACAGGGTCAACAGAAGTAACGCTGCTGAATGTGGTTGGTAGGGTACATAAAGGTTTTGCACAAGATGGACAGCAATTTGACCGTTCCACCTAAAATGTCATAAGGTGGGCTTAAGTGTGATATTGTTAGGTTACAGAACTACATACTAATGATTTGTTAATAAAAAGATTTTGTCATTTAAACAGGGGCATTATTTATGTTGGACCCCGTATATTGCAATGCTGGCCACTTTTTGGCATCCCTGCTTCTTTACCATCCCGACTAAACAAACATCACCTTTTGCCTAGACTGCATCAACACATATCCAATTCATTATCTACCCTGATGTGTGAGGAAGTTTTAAAAAGTTACAGAACATCCCTCCCTCATTTTTTAATATTTCCATATTTCATCAATTTGTTTTAACATAGCCCTATAAGATCTGGCCCCTGTCCACCCCCAACCCTATTTTCTACTTTCTCCCCCAGCTCACTCCACCTAGCCACACTGGTCTTCTTTCTCAAATGCATGAAGCTCAAGACTTTTGAACATTCTGTTTCTCTGCCTGGAGTAGCCCTCTTTCCTTCTTACCTTTCTGGATTCAGGTGAAATGTCGCCTCCTTAGAGAGTCCTTTTCTCATGTCCTAGCTAAACAACCTTCTTTCCCCTCCCATTATTTTCTACCTCTGTGCCCTCTTAATACTCTTCAAAGCACTTAACAAAATTTTATTTTCTTGTTTGTAGTCTGCCTCTCCCTCCTTATCCAAAACGGGTGAGGTCCATCTCTATTTTATTCACTACCACCTAACAAAATACTTAACACAGTGGAATCTTCATAATACTTGTTCAGTAACTAAGTACATAAATAAGCAGTCATCAAAGTGTTAATATGAGCAGTTGAAACTGTAGAACTGACACAGAGCTTTGGAAAAGTTCACTTGAAACATTGGACCATGACAAATTATTCTCCCAGAAACTGGTGCCAAGTCCTGATGACGATGAGGTATCTCATGACTGTGATGGGATCTTTCCTTCCTCCAGTTTTATGCAGATTATACGCCTCCTCTGTGAAATTCTTACTCCCAGCTATTTACCTCCTAACGAAGATCCAGCGTTAATCCCCTGTCCTGGGCGAAACATCTCCCCATATTTCTAACCCACAAGGTCCTCACAATCCTGGGGAACCTAAAGCACTCCCTTAATAATTATATTCCGTTTTGTGCTGTTATTATGAGCCAGGCACTGGCTTGGGAAACAGAGGTTAAACATAAAGTTCCTTGAACTAACATTTATTCAGCAGAGCAGACTATCTGAAGCATTTTATAGCAGCAATACTTGTTAATTCTCGCTGAAAACCCATTTTCTATTTTTTTAATTGACAAATATTTTCAGAGCACATACTATGTAGCAGGTCCTAGTCTAAGGGCTATACAAACAACAATTGATTTAACCCTCATAACAAACCTAAGAGGTAGGTACTATTATTGTCCTTATTTGATAGTTTGGGAAACTGAAGCAAAAAAAACTTATTTGCTTAAACATAGCAATAATAAATGACGGGCCAGAGTTTGGGCTTGTGCAAATGAGGCTCCAGGGTCTCCATGCTCAACCACCATTCTAGAAATCTCTTACCTCCTATGAGGTAGGGAGATTCTACCTGTTTCATCAGAAGGAAAAGTCCGAACCCAGAGGTTAACTTTGCTAGAGTTACACAGTTCACTGTGTACCCAAGGTCAAATAGTTATAAAGTGCCTACTAAATGTCAGACATTGTTTTGGCTTCTGAGATACAATGTTGGAATGGGCTTGTCCTCAGAGAGTTTACAATGCAGCTGATACATCGGCAATGTGGGATTTACATCGAAAAGTTTCTGGCTTCAAAACTAAAATGGCCTTTCCCTTGTCTGATTCTGAGTTAGAGAAAATTTGGGGGGTTCAGAGATGAGGCCTCAGCTGACAGGGCTTGGCAGTGGGGCGGCTCTGAAAGGCTTCCCCGAGGAAGAAATGACCACATACCACTTTTCTTGTTATTTAAATAGTTAAATGCTCTACATTTCAAATTCATCCCGTCTGCACTCATGGTCATCTCCTTGAGAACTGGGATTCTAAGTTCACATTGCTCATAGTGTTTAGGACAGTGCGGTACACACAGTCTGCGTTCAGTAAAGGGATCCTGAATGAGCTGTGACTGGCTGCATTCTCCCAACGGCTAACAGACCTGGCAGTATGTAGTTTCGCTGCCATTAAGATCTGCTGTGTTCAAGCTTTTTCAATCCTGAACACTTAATTACTATGCCAGACATACACGAACTTTTCCCGGCTCTTTGGGGACAGTGTTTCAAAGACTGACCGGCATGAAACCAGGAGGTATTCTGAATATTCTCTTTACCACATGGCCTAGATCCTGTGCATTTCCAGACTCAATATTGTCTTCCTTAAGGAATCCCACAGCCCCATCCACTGCTACCAAGTCCTCTGGAATGAGGAGTCCTGAGGTCATAACCACAAATTGTTTCATGTCTACGTTGCCAAAATAGGCAAACTGAATTCCCACTTCTTTTTCTTCTACCAGTGCGACAGGGAGCACCAGGCCCTTGGTCCTCCTCGGAGATGATGTAAAACCCACCCAGTGTACACAGAGCAAACACCACTGTTGGCCATCATTCCTCGCTTGTCTTGGATGAATGGGGATTTATTAATAATAGTTTTGCCATGTGGCAGACACATCTGGGTCACTAAGCATCAGTCATAGGAAGTAACTCAGGAAAGCCCCGTATAGTGGTTCAGTCCCTCATCTGCCAAGGCTGTGGGCTATGTTTCTGCCTTCTGTGTTTTAATAGCATTTCAAAATAAAAGATGAGATGTTACATGCAAGTTCTCACCTGTGATTCAGGATTATCATTAACGAAGGAGCTCATGTTGGGAAAACATATAACAAAACATACAAGAAGTATGTTTCCACTCATAACCCTAGTAGGCTGTTCTCAGTTTACACTGAAAAAAAAACCCTGACTAATGCACTTCAATTAGCAGGCACACGTGGCATCTTCTACGGAAACTCATGGGCAAAGGGGGAAAAAATCTACATTCATTTATTTAGAACTTATTTACTTAACCTTCTGGCTGGGCTGGGTTGTTGAATTTGGTTTTGTATCCTATTGAATTACAAAATTTCTGATGGGAACGTGTGTCAGCTGTTTGCTGAAGGAAAGAAAGACTTCTGTTCTTTCTCTTTTCTCATAATAGTGCCAAGAGTCCTACATGTTTGTTTAGAAAAGTTAAAATATGTGAAGAGTGTTAGCGTGACCCTGGCTGGGCTTTCTTTCTATGTCCTTCTGTTCTTTCCTCCACACGGTACCCGGGGCAGGCCCCTAGAACCATTTAATGGGCAGGCTACCTGACCCATGATGTGGCCCTTTTCTTGGTCTCCTCTCAAACTCCTCCAGTCCATTTGGCCAAAGGCCACCCCAGTCAGAATCAGCTAAGCTTTTCTGGGGGACCACCACACACCTGCTCTGTGTATAATGCAATCAAGCATGGCTCTTATGCTTAATTGAATTCTCACACTCACTTTGGATGCAAGGAAGGGCGTGGGCTGAGGATCAGGCAAAAAAAATGTTAAATCCTAGATTCACTAGTCCCCCTCTCCCCAGCCTTATTGAGATATAACTGATATCAAACATTGTGTGAGTTTAAGGTGTCCAACACGGTGATTTGATACACATATATACTGTGAAATGAATACCAAGATAAAGTGAATTAGCATGTCCATGACTCTTTTACTTTTATGTGGAGACTTTGGGGAAGTCAACATCCTCATCTGTAAATGAAATAAGGACAGTCCATTCTGTATGTAAAGTACAGCATAGGGAATATAGTCAACGATATTGAAATAACTATACACGGGGCCAGGTGGGTACTGGGAATATCAGGGAGGGGGCATTTTGTAAAGTATATGATTGTCCAACCACTACAATGTACACCTGACAGTAACATGAAGTAATATGGAAAGTAAACTGTAATTTAATAAATTAAAAAGTGAAGAAAAATCATTAGAACTTGTAATAGTGTCTGGAAAAAAACAGCCCTTACTTTGTTCAATTTCTGCCTTTAAAATAACTTTATTGAGACATATTTCACCTTTTTTTAGTGTACATGTCAATGGTTTTTAGTAGATTTACTAAGCTGTGCAAACATTACCATAAATCAGCTTTAACACTTTTTAAATCACCCCAGTATGACCCCTCGCACACCTTTACTGTTAACCCCTGTCTCCAGCTCCTGCCCAATTTTTGTTTTCATATCTTTACTTTTTCTGGATATATCACATAAATATCTTATATTTTATGGTATCTCACGCCTGGCTTCTTTCACTGAGCATAATATTTTTGAGGTCCATCCACGTCATACATAGCAGACAGCTTTTCTACTGCTCAGTAATATTTTATTGTGTGGATATACCACCCTTTGTCTCTCTGTTCACCAGCTGATAGACAGTTCGGTTGTTCCTGGTTTGGGGCTATTATTGGAAGTGCTGCTAAGAACATTTGTGTTCAAGACTTTGTGTCAATATATGTCTTTAGTTCTCTTGTGTAGACACCTTACAGTGGAACTGGTGGGCTACATGGTAAATTCATGTTTAACTCTTTAAGAACTGACAGGGCTGTTGTGAGGCTTCTGTTGCACGCAGATGGCCTTGCCTGGTGCTACACAGAAGGTAACGATTGACGAAGATTATTTTTGTTGTCATGGCTGTGGCTCTTTTTTTGGAGGTCTCATCTTCCTTACGGTATAGAGAAGGAGGCTAAAATCAAGCTCAGAAAGAGTAATGAATTTGCTCAAGGCCACATAGCTAATCAGATAGAACAACTAAAAATTTCTCTCATGTTTTCCGACTCTAAGCTTGGCCCTGTCTTTCACCACCAGAGCCTGTACCACAATAGCCATCCTGAGGAGCCGCACTCTGATGACACACTCCCCTGCAGGACAAGTATCACTGGTCCCTTGCTGTACATAAAATCAAATCTCGACTCTTGTGCTAGGTATACAAAGCCCTTTATTATTTTCCCATCCATCCTTCCCACTTAATCCCTCACCACAGCCCCCACCCTATTTTCCCTTCATGATTCCCTCAGGATGACTTTTCCCCGATAACTCAGTCCATAATCTTTGAGCTGCTCTACCTTTGTTCAAGCATGATCTGCTTTCTTGAACGGTAAAAGTAAGAACACTTTTGCCTTTTGAAATCTTATGCTATAGGTATAGTCTTCCTGTGTTAGTGGCCCTGGTCAAAAGTAATCTGTAGTCTCCTCATCTACTTAGTTATAATAGGTGCTCAATGAATGTGCTGACTGACAAAAGCTGAAATGACCAAAAAACCTCAGTTGTACAGTGAATGGCCCATATAAAGAAAGTAATAATTTTTAAATATTCAATAAAAACTCATTATAAATATCCTAGGCATAGGACAGTACAAAGTGTTACTTATACCTGGGATAAGATCCTCCTTTTTTCTGTGGGATCAAAGCATTGTATTCATACTTCAGGCAAATTCTTATCACACTGTATTACATATCCACTTATGTTTGCCCCATAAGACTGTGAGTTCCTCCAGAGAAGAAACTGTTATTCATTCTTGTACACTAATCACCCAACACAACCACCCGATCCATGTAGTGGTCAGTATTCACTAGATGCTTTTAGAGGGTGAGTGAATGAGAGGATGAGGTGTTCTGTCCCTAAGTGTCTGACCCCCCAAAAAACCATTAAAAGTAGGCAGTACTCTCTTGTCTAACATCAGAGTTCTAAAAGAGATTTCTA
Organism: Artibeus jamaicensis; assembly: GCF_021234435.1. Classification (NCBI taxonomy): domain Eukaryota; kingdom Metazoa; phylum Chordata; class Mammalia; order Chiroptera; family Phyllostomidae; genus Artibeus; species Artibeus jamaicensis. The sequence continues at coordinate 15,013,429 of NW_026522025.1, read as the reverse complement.
CTTGAAGAAAGATTCTGATTTTCCCATTGGCCTACTGTTAATTCCACTTTCTCCAAATAGCTCACCTGATTAAGTCAGTAAGTATATATGTAGAATATTTTCCTTCCAGTCCAGTTCTAAGCCCCTTCTAAGCAAGGGCCACACACACACACACACACACGCATGCACACAGAATAGTTAAAGAGAAAAATTTTCCAAATTATATAACCTCCAGGACACAGCGACTTTTCCTAAGTAGGCTGTTAGATTCTACCAAAGATCTAGCAGAGGGCTTTGCATATAGTACAAGCATTGTGAATAGTTGTCAAATAATGGAATCCAACAAACATTTATTAAGTGCCAATGAGCAAGACCCAGTTGCAACCTTCCAAGACTGCTGGCATAAGGGGGCTAGCGAACACATAGGAGTAGTAACAACAACTGTGGATTCAGTCACTACTCTATGCCTGGCACCACTTTAAGGGTTTTATATGAAGTAACTTATGTAAGCCTCATAACAACTCTAAAAGGAAGGTATTAAAAATGAAGAAAATGAGGATGAATAACCTTAGCTACAGAGCAGGTTTAAGAAGTAATTAGCCTAATAAGCAGTAGCGCTAGGATCTAACCCTAGGTAGTCTGGTTCCAGAATCTCTCCCAGGAGAATGCTTTTAAGGTTAGGTGAGGGGCCACATCCCCTTCATTTTTGTTTCCTCGGTGCTCATAAGCACTGATGATTGTATGCTGTTGAACTGTACCAGCTACGAGGCCAACGAGGGGTAGAAAAATAATAAAGATACATCGTGTTATGGAACAATAACATGGCTTAATGTCAGGATGTGAAGGGGTGGTAGAAGCCCAGGTTTCAGAGCCAGACCAGTGAAACCTGGGCTTGGACTCCAGATTCACCAGTAACTAGCTCAGGCACTATTTCTTCTCGGACAGAAAATGACCCATCCCAGCACCCCTATACCATTTCTGGGCCAGGTGCCATTTGGAAAGACTGAAGTTCTGTAAGATTAGATTCTGGACTCAGAGACTCAAGATAATTCAAAATAAAGGCAACTAAGTTTGAGGTTAAAAGATTTACCTCAGGTCACACACCTGGCTGGTACTGGTACTAAAATTTGGTTTCCTGAGTTTCAGCCCAGTGCTCTTTCACTGAAGTCACAGAGTTTCATTTGAGGTAGGTTAAGTAGAACAAAACACCATAAAGAAGCAAATTATTCAAAACGGGACTTTCCAGAACAAGTCTAGAATTGGACAGCTGTCTCCTTGTGTTCGAGTGAGGCACACCTCAGTTTCACTACAGATCTGAAATCTAACTCTCCTTATGATGTCAGAGCCCGGGGATATCTTTCAAACAGTGAGTAATGCTCTAGACATAAGTCTCCCACTGCTCTGCTACGTCTTAAAAATTCTCCCTTGCCTCCTTTCCCTACTCAGTGCCCCAAAGAAATACCTTCCAGTAAAGTGGACTTCTTCCTAGAAGAGAAAAAGACACTATCACTTCCCTGTTGGCTCAGTTATTTCCCTGAGAAGAGACAAGGCTCAAAGTCTCCTTTGAGCCTTGGAAAGGTTCCTTCGAGAATATTTGGAAATATTCTCTTCCAAATTCTCCCTAGTTTTAGAATTTGGAGAAATGAACAGATTAAATGTAGCCCAGGAACAGGAGAGTATCATCCAAAGAAAGCTGAGTGTTAGTGGAGCAGCAGACGTAAACATCATTCCAAGGGTATGTGTACCTTTAAGACAGGTACCTGCAATGCTTGTACTTACATGATAATACTAGTGCCAAGTGTATAGGCTTTGGAGCCAAACAAGACAAGCTTTAAATCTTAGCTCTGTCACTTACTAGCTGAATATCTATACATGAGTTACTCTCATCAAGGCATGGTTTCATTGATTTTTAAAAAATGGGATATTATTATCAACTTTATAAAGGGTTGCTGATAATGAAAAAAACAAAAACAAAAACAAAGCCTTATCCCAGTTTCTAATAGCAAATCTGGTACTTAGTAGGGAATTAATGTTATGTTAAGACTTCTTTCCCATGACTTGTAGTTAGAACAAATGCTTTATAGTGAGCTCTGTGGAAACAAAGAAGCCACTTTGGGGACAGTGTAGAGCTGAAACTGACTTACCAAACCACTGTTCTATCATATATACTCACAATACAGGGGAAAAAAATCTCAGAATTGAGTCTACCCTTCCTCTGAATGAGAGAATCCCATGTTACACTTTCTACACCTGTGTAGACAGATGTCCTCGCAGCCGGGAAATGCAGAACGAATCACTCCCCAGGGAAACCCACTCCTTTTCCTGCCACATCCCTAATGGGTAAAATGGTTCTCTGTGGCAAACATCTCCTCTCCTATGAATTCCACCCATTGTCACCGGCCTTTGCTCTTGGCCCAGCAGCACACACTGGTCAAAAGGGAGGGTTTCCCCAACAATCTTTCCTGCTGCAGACTGAAGTGAGTTCCCTCTGCAGACGCTTGAGGAGTGGGACGTAGTGAGTTATTTCACTGAAAAATTAGGAAATGGAATAGCAGCACACTCCACTGCTGCAGAAAAGAGCAGGTAGAAAGAAGTGTTTCTACAACTCGAGTTAAACAAGTTACTCAAGACCTGAAGGGAAGCTAAGATTTGGGGCAAAAGAACATGGTGAGATGCTACTTCTTTACATTCCAGAAAGTATCCACAAAAGGTTCAGTTTAGTAATTTGCTGGGGGCAGTTCTTTACCAAAAAATAAATAAGGTTGATTACGAAACTACACCTTGGAGGCAGGGTCATAGGTCTGAGATATCCCAGGCTGGAGGCAGTCACAGGAGCCAGGTGACTTTGGGTTAGGCAGCCCCGGATCTTACTGAGATGCATGTGTGCAGGTGGCTACAGAAGCTTGGAGCTGTGGTGAACACAGGCCATGAAGTGGGCTCAAAGTGTTGCCTGGCATAAATGTGCCCTCCACAGGGACCGAAGGCCTCATTCCTGAATAAGTGCTTTCTCAGTGAAAGGAACACAAGATATCAGAGGCAAAGTGGAGATAAGGAGGTTTTAAAATGGGAGTTTGAGAAAGAAGGACTCTCAAGAATGACCTGCTGAATTGGGTGACACTCAAATTTCCACTCTATGGAAATTAGTGATATGCACATAGAGGATTCCCACCTCACTCCTACCCCTCCTTACAGGATATTTCAGGAAAAATTCATCTCTTTTTGAGATATTTCTCCCAGGTGAGTTTAAATGATCAACTGTGGTCTCCAACATGGGGCACAAGTTGACCAGTCTTCTTGTGCACTTCAAGCTCTTTTCTCTCATGGCTGCTCCGTGGAGAATGGTGAGAACGGTGATGCATTTGTGTCGTCATCAGTGTTTAGTGGATGTGCCACCAGTGCCTGGGTGCTGTTAGGCTGTTCACAATGCCAATGTGGTACCTTTCTGGTCTTTCAAGATACCATACGGTTTTCAAAATAATTCTATGAGCTGGGATGAGCAAAGTCTCAATTAGTCTCAGTAAAAATCTTAGGGAAGATTTTTATTTTCCTGAATCTTACAAATTCTATGTGTAGTAGAGCTGGGCATTAAGTCTGTTTTGATCCCCAAGACAGGATTTTTGTTTGTTGGTTGGTCCTTGTAATAATTAGTTTTATGCATCAACCTGGCTAAGTTATACACAGCTATTTAATCAGCACTGATCTGGACGGTGCTGTGAAGATTACTTTGTAGCTGTGGTGAATGTGGACCATCAGTGGACTTTAAGACATAGGGATGACCTTTGGCGTTGGTAGGCCTCATCCAATCGGTTGAAGGCCTTAAGAGAAAAATTGAAGTTTCTCAGGAAAAAAAAAGCAGATTCTGCTTTGTGACTGCATTCTTTCAGTCTGCTGTATAGATTTCAACCTTGTCAGCCCCCACAACTATGTCAGCCAAATCCTTAAAGTAAATTTTATATATGTATGAGGTCTGTCTGGAAAAAGTCCAGCCATTGTTAATATAACAAGAATGGTTTGTGCAACATTGATGTAACCTGGCAGCCAAGAAGAGTGGACTGGAATGCACATGTGTGAATGGTGAGGACTTCACTGTACCAGTCAGTGGGGGCAGCAGATGCCATTGAGTGAGCATGTGTACTCTGTGGCCATCGCAATCAAAATGACTGAGTGTGTAGAGCAAGGAATGTGCATCGAGTTTTGTGTTAAGCTTGAAGATTCCTCCATGGAAACTATTTAGATGATTCAGAAGGCTGCAGCTATGGGCAACTAGTGATTGGCAGTTTCATCATGGCAACATGCCCACTCACACATCATGTCTCGTGCAGAGTTTTTTGGCAAAACATCAAATCGCCCAGATGACTCAGCCCCACTACAACCTAGATTTGGTGCCCTGTGACTTCTGGCTTTTCCCCAAACTAAAATCATCTTTGAAAGGGAAGAGATTTCAGACCATCAATGAGATTCAGAAAAATACAACAGGGCAGCTGATGGTGACTGGGAGAACTGTGTGAGGTCCCAAGGTACCTACTCTGAAGGGGACAGAGTCCTCGTTGTCCATGTACAAATATTTCTTGGATCTTCTTTAATAAATGTCTCTATTTTTCATACGACATGGCTGGATAGCTTCTGGACAGACTGTTCTCCCACTGGTTCTGTCTCTGTAGTATCCTGATTGCTATGATCCTTATTTATTTATTTTTAGAGAGAAGCAAACTTCTTTATTTTTTTAAAATTTTATTCATTTATCTTTAGAGGGGAAGGGAAGGAGAGAGGGAGAGAAATATCAATGTGTGGTTGCCTCTCGTGTGTCCCCCTCTGGGACCTGGCCTGCAACCCAGGCATGTGCCCTGACTGGGAATCAAACCTCAATACTCTGGTTTTCAGGCCCATGCTCAATCCACTGGGCTACACCAGCCAGGGCTATGATCCTTATTTTTATGTAGCTTTTGCTCTAGAGTCTTATTACAGATGGTGTGAACTCCAGATCAAACTGCATTTATTCACATTAGTACTTCCCTTCCCCACTGGCTCAGTGACAGGCTGTAATAGAAATTTTAGCTTAAGAAGTACACAAAAACCTGAACAAATAAATGGATATATAATGTAGGAAGAATTTATGTTTGTTTCATAAAGAATTATGATGCTTTTAAAAAGCAACATAGGTCATGCATAGTCCAATATAATGTAAATCAATATAATGTAAATCAAATTATGATAGGCGGTACTAATTGTAGGAGGCCTTTATAGGTAAGTTTTTGAGTCCAGTTAAGAGGACTGTAGGAAAGGTGGTTTGGGAGTTTGAGGGGCATGGAGAGAGGGGCAAACCAGGGGTGGGCCTAGAAAGGGTCTAGAGAAACTGGTTAAACTTGAGATGAGAGAAAAAGAAACAGTGGAAAATAAGGTCCATGAAAACAGAGACCCATTGTTGACAAAAAAAGAAGCATGGAAGAACCCTTATTTCTCCCTGCGATAAAAAAGTAACGAGCCAGCATGCACACGTGGCACACACACGGCATAGAACTGGCTCACTCCGGGAGCTGAAGGACTCATCGTCAGGGAGGGCACTCTGCACAGAGATGGAAAGGAGCTGTTGCCAGTGACTGCCTAAGTCTTCCCAGCTGTACAAAGACAGGAGAGGAGGCTTCTTCCAGCACTTATGCACCACACTTAAGGTGTGTGTTCACTTCACAGAACTGAACCTCTGTTAGTTTGAGCCTTTATTAGCAACGCAGGGATCAAGTCAAGTGTTTCGGTCTTAGTAGGGTGACCGGTTCTTTTGGTGGGACTGTCCTTTCTTTTTCTTTTGTTGTCTTTTCTCCATTACTATTTATTTCCTCTACACCGTCCTCCACATTCCCCACCTCCAAGCCCACCTCCATCATCACAGCCTAGTCTGTGTCCGTGAGTCCTTTCAAAGCCAGCCAATGCAGAACTCCTGAGATTTAGCCTTTGCCTGTTAGACAGTTACATAGCCTAATGGAATGAAACAGCTCTTTCATAAGTCCAATTTTTTTTCTGTGCAGGTGGCAACCCAGACTGGCATCACAGGCTTTGAGACAAACCGTTTCAGGTTTCCCAAAGCTGGAGCAGCAAAGCAGTTCCAAAGTCATTATGTTTCTCTGTCCCCATAAACAAATACCCTGCTTATCAGAATCTACCCCGACTCAAGGAAGTCCATTTTCCCATGAATAAGACACTAATCTTTCTTTCCTTCCTCTTATTTGCATTTTGTTGTGCTACCTGTATTTCATCATTCGTTCTTTTTTAAAAATATAGTTTGCATCCAGGCACTGTGCATAATGGGGTAAGCAGGTAGTTGTAATACATTAAAAGCAATTAAGATTTGTCTAGTGTTTTTTGTGTGCTGGCCATTGTTCCAAACACTTTACATGTATTACCTAATTTAGTTTTCATACAATTCTATGCCATTGTCTATGTCATATGAGGAAACCAAGGCCCAGAGATAGTGAATTACTTATATACAATCACACAGAAAGGAACAGAGCCAGAACTAAACTCAGATAATCTGGCCGCAGCAGAGCTTGCCTGCTTTCCCATGAAGGTGGATGGAAGGGGCGGGCGCCATGTATCATTGACAGAGAAAGCACAGGCCACTGGGAAGCATGTATGAGGTGCCAGTAGCTCAGTGGCCCAGGGAGAAGTGTCGTATTTAAAATTCAAGTCAGATCACACCAATCTCTGTCTCAAGATCTTTTAGTGACCCCCAATGAATTTAGACTAACAGCTACGAGTTCTGCTATGGCCTAAAAATGCTCTGCTCAGTCTGGCCTCTCTCTCTCACTGTCACTATACCAGGTCTCTGGCTACAGCACCTTTCAGGTATCAGTTATTGTTTCAACCCACTCAAATACTACTCAGTGCTTAGGGCTCAAGTTCAAGGTCATTTACAGAAGTTTTTCCTGCCCCTAATCTACATTAACCCCAATAATGACTAATGACAATAATAATTAGAATAAACATTAAATAATGCTGGATGGTAGGCAGAGTTCTAAATGCTTTACATATAAAACTCATTTAAATATTACAACAATCTTAATGGTAAATACAAGTATTAGGTCTATTTTTACAGGTGAAAAGGTAAGGATACACACACACACACATATACAATTCTTAACATTCTTTACGTTTCTTCATTACAGTGATCAGACATGTCATTATGTATTTATTCATCAATGTTTCCTGGGCAATAAGCCCTACAAGGTCAGGGTCTGAACTTATTTTTTTCATCATTGTGTCCCCAGTGTCTAAATAGTGTCTCATGCACAGTAGGCACTTAATAAATGTTTACTGAATAAGTCAATAAATAATGCACATGGATGAGACATATTTCTCTCAATACTTCCACATTTTCTTACTACTTACAATAAAATGGATAGCTGACAAAGGAATTAAAGGGAATTCTCTATTATCTAGTAATTACTTAAGCTATAGAAAACTCAGTGCCTTTGTTTGCTCTCCTGTGGTGAAATTCTCAACGTCCCTCTTTCCGTTACTTATAACATCCGAGGTTTACAGGGTGGGTGGAGGTAGGGGCAGTGTGGTCTAGGCTAGAGGAAAGAGCATGAGTTTTCAAGAAACGCAGATCTAGGTTTCAGTTCTGACTTTATCACTTACTAACTGTGTGGTCTTGAGTAAGCCCTGAGCCTCCTTTTTCTAAATCTGTGGAATGGAGACAATAATAACTGCAGAACAGTTTGGTTGGGAGAATTAGGTGAGGTAATGTATACAGAGGGTCTGGCAGAGTGCTTGCCGTTTAACAGGAGCTGAGAATTGCTAGCTTCTTGCCCCTCCTGTAATCACAGGCAGGCATGTGGGGCTTTGGAAATTACCTATTTACTAGACAAGCAATGCTAGCCAGACTAGATCCTGCAAATGTGAAGCCCAAAGTACAACTGAGGGGGGAGGGGCAAAGACTACATTATCTGTCTGGATCATATGAACTGGCGAATTGCCATGGCCCCAGCTCGCTCTGTGGACACAGCCAAAGAAGGAGCAGGAAATGTACACAAAACTCAGAGGGGTTACTTTTGGTCCTTGTCAACAGTCCCGGCTGGGAGTTAAGTCAAGACAGTAAGAAAGAGATCCAGTGAGTTCTGCTGCATATTCTCCAGTGCAAGGGACAATCCCTGCTTTGTTTCTCTTTTCTGGGGTGAAAGACTGTTCCCTGAAATGCTCCTGGCTTCCGAGAACAGCTCTGAAGGCAGCTCCGTGAAGTACTGGCCAGGGATTGATCAGAAGCAAGCAGGCAGAATTCACTCGGTCCCCAGGATCATGTGGTCTTGGTGATGCAGGAGGCAGAAAAGGGAACTTGGATGGTCCTCTTCCTTCCTCCTTCATCTCCCAGTGTCCGCATTCATTCTTCTCTAGGCCAGCCCTGACTTTTTCATCTCCCTCCCTCACAAGAAAGGGGAGAGAAGTGGGTAGGTGGGTATGAGAGTGGCTTGCCTTCCCAGAAGTAGTTAGGAGATGGCATTAAGAGTGTTTTCGGAGTCGGAGACCTCCCCCAGACTGGACCCTGCTGGTAGTAGGTTTTGTCTTCTCTCTAAAGGGAAACTTGGCACCAGCTTCTGCTGCTACTGTGCAGAGCTCCCTGAGCTAGAAACAAACAAAAAAAAAAACCGCTTGCGCCTGGACAGGTGTGTGCCAAGCCCTGCATATTGTATTTAAATACAACTATCATGAGTTGTATAGCTGTACTTATTGTATCTTATTAAGTGAAGTCTTCTCAGGCTTATGCACAAGAGAAATACACGTTAACTAAGATCTGGTTTATCAAAATCCTAACTGGGCATGCTTCTTTGCACTCTTACAATTGGCATCGGCTCCATTTTCTCTCCAGGCCCTTCGCTTTTCCTGTATGTCCTGGAGAATTGTACCTTCAGCTCCAAATCTATTTCTGTATAAGCAGATTTTTAGGGTTTCAGAGGGAAAGAATCTGAAAACTCAAAGAAAGATTGCCTTCTAGTTTGCATTACTGTGGAAGGGAAGTAGATCAGAACTTTAGACAGACCTCAGTGAGGCTTTCTGTTTTGGTTCCCTCCTGATACCAGCAGGCCTGGGCACTTAGCTACCACACATTGACCACCTGGTATATGCCGGGTACTGTGGGAAGCATGTCATACAGCACAATTAATACCAATACCAACATTGACATTTCCTAAGTGCCAGGAGCTATCCCAAGTGCTTTACATGTATCTGTCTGTTTAATCCTTACAACCAGCATATGAGGTGTGTACAGTTTCCCTCCTCGCTTTGGCGATGATGTAGTTGGGAAATGGTGAGGTTAAGAAATTCACCCTAAAGTCACATAGAGGTGGAGCTGGGATTTGAAAGGGGGAGTCTGGCTCCTTGGGTCTTCACTCTTAACCACCATACACATTGCTTTTCCCATTTCATCCTCACAGCCCCCTTTTCAGATAAGAAAACTGAGTCTCAGAGAAGTAATTTGTCTAAGGGATTGTCTCAGGATTTCCACATCGATTCAATTCAATATGCTAATTGAGTACGTACTTTGTGCTGGACACTGTGATAGGCACTAACAGCATAAGATAAGCTAGTCATTTAGTCATTTTGTTTTCATTTCCTTTAACACTGCCACTTCTTCCTGTAGCAACTGATTATAAAAAGTTCCCTTCAAGGGAGGAAAAGTCACATGCAGTCAAGATTAGCCAGCGTCATCAGCATTGAGCATGTGTCTGAGTGTTAGAAGGTACTTAGATAAGCCTTAAAAAAAGTCTAATATGAGCCTCAACTCATTTCCAGTCCTTTCTGATTCAGGTATGGGCATATGCTCCTGTGTACTGGTTCATTTCATAAACATTAACTGAGCACGTACTGTGTTCTAGGTCATATGCTGTAACTGCAAGCAAAATGAAAAAAGAGGATTAATACTTGAACTTGGGACACTTAGTTTAGAAGGAGAGAAAACTAAATAAACACAGCATAATACGATAAGTGCATTATTAATAGAGATAACAATTAAGATAATTCAGAGTAATTTTGCTCGAGTTATAGGGAGCACATCCAAAAGAAAACAAACATGCTGAGTCTTGAAGGATAAAAAAAATGCACTTTCCAGATGAAAATGAGTAAACAAACTTGTATTCACCACACATATACCATATATCAGGCCCTAGACTCAGGCTGTATATTTGGTTTAATTCTGACTCCATAATCCAAGAATCAGTGAATACAAGGAACTTGTTCAGAAGGACACTGTACAAAAAGTCTACGAGCTGACTATGTGAGCGGTATTTTGGGGAAGAGCAGCCCAGGCAGAAGGAACAGCATACACAAAGGTAGGCAGGCAAGAGGAGGCACATGTGAGGGACAGTGTGGTCAGTGTGCCCCAGCCCTCAGCTGTGCTTGGGGACAGGGGAGAAAGGGGGAGATGAGGACAGAAAGAATTAGGAGTAAAGTTCTCGAGGATTTGCATATCTGGTAAGAAGTAGGGATCTTATCCTGAAGGCAAAGGATAGCCAACTAAGAAAATAAATAAAACATTCCTACAAGAATTGGCTGTGGGAAGTGAAGAGAGAGATAAGGGTGTACTACTCGAAGCCAGGGATACGGGATAAGGAGCAGAGGTGAAGAGGGGATGGGTGTGGGCCTCCAGATGAACTGAAAAGGGGTTCGAAAAGGAGTCAGGTATCTGGAGTTTCTATATCTACATACTGGTAAGGAAGTGGAGGAGTGCAGGCAGGAAAGAAGTAGGGATTAGAAACAGAGAGGAATGCTAAAGCTGGTAGGCAGATTCTGACAACCAGATTTGGAGAGAGCTGTCTGTTGAGGATCGCTCCCTAACTAGGAGCCTGGGAGATGGAGGAGTCCAGGTGTGAGGCGGATCTCTGGCTCTGACTTCTGGGGCTGCCCAGGTAAACAAAGCCGTCAAGAAGATCCAGGAAGAGGCAGCGGTTTCCCGAAGGTTCTGTCTGACATGTCTGGGAGCTGCATGACCAGGCTCGAGGCAGGCGGCAGGGGGGTTGGTTTGGAGGACACAGGCACGTGGGCAGCCTCCTGCCGCAGCTCTGCAGATGAGGCGGCAGAGAGATGTGAATCTTTTTTCCCCAGCTTCCTCCTCCACCCTTTGCTTTAGAGCTCTGGTGCCTGAGCACAGGGTAGGCTGCATAAAGGTTGATTCATAGATGAGGGGCTATAGCTATAAGCCACACAGAGGTGGCAAAAAAGACAAAATTGAGAGAGAGAGAGTGTGTGTGTGTATGTTTGAAAGAAACTGTTTATTCAAGGAACTATATATCAAACACAACCTTACCAGCAGACATCAAGTTGGGCTGTGTAGAGCTAAAAGTAAGGCACATTTTTAAAAAGTAGAGTGTCACCCTACATAGTCCTAATAACAGATGTTTTTGCACACAAAACATTGAGGCAACTATACCTGGGCATCTGCCTGAGCCCACTGTAACCAAAGAGAAAGAAAGGCTGTAACTAAAATGCAAAAGAAAGAAACTTTGGAGATAGATTGGCTACAGTATAAACTTTTCCTTTCTCTGGCTTACTGCTTTAGCAAAACCTGATGGTTGTCTTTGTAAAAAAAACGTGTCTGTATCTAGGTCCCTGGCAGTGATTTGCCTCTGGGAGGGCCAGCAATCTATTTAATGACTCCATTGACGTCAATAGCATAACTGAAATACTTACTAACATGCATGAGTCCAACTTTGGGGGTGGGTGGGTGGATGGTGTTTCTCAGCAGTACAAAAACATGAAGTGGAGTCAACACGGAACGAACTCAATTCTAAGTGGTGAGAGATTAGATGCTGCAGGACTCAGTGGTTTTATTTAACATGAAGACACATTCATACTAAATTTAGAAATTGATTTGGAACTGGTAAAAGAGGCAGTATTGAGCAGGGCTTCATTTTTGGCATTGTTTGTTTTAGGGTAGCATTTTAACTATTTGCATTTTAGTTGATTTGTCAATGTTTTTGTAACTACCCATACTTAATTTTAGACATATATGAAATAATTGCAAATCGATATAAATAGCTCACTGTTGATACTCTAGGGTAAACTTTCACAAGGCTATTTTAAACAAAAACAATTCTTACAAAACAACAATTTGGGGAACTCAGAATTACTGAGGCTTTTCTAGTACATTTGCCTTATTGTTATACATGTAAATTGCCTAAACATTCAAGATGAATAACTAAGGCAATTATACTAATAAATCGGGCCCCATGACATTCAGAACACAGAAAAAAATAACCTAACATTTCTAGTTCCTTCTCCCTGTCTTTTTCTTTTTTGTAACTTCCTCCAATTCCTTCTCTTCTTTGTTATGAGTAGCCACAGCCTTTGGTAACAAGATTGATTTTACTCGTATTTGTCCATAAGTTTTGCAATCCTGCCTGACAGTTCTTGCTTAATGTGGAAATGAAGCAAACGTTCTGCTCATGCCGGCTTTGTTTCTAGTCGTTGGACACAGCCAGGCTCCCAGGTCACTGCCGTGGTTCTCAGAGAGCCCTCTGCTTGTGCACGCATGGTTTGTCTCTCATCCTCGACCTTGCTGGCTCTGGCTAAAACTGAGAACTGAGTCAGTGCCATGACTTTCTGAATTGCTCAGAATCCAAGATGAGTCTGAGCCCCTCGTCTCCTCCTCTGACAGACCTCACATCTGGAGCACCCCCATGAACTCCAGAGGACAATTCTTTTTTTTTTTTTTAAAGATTTTATTTATTTATCTTTAGAGGGGAAGGAAAGAAGAGAGAGAGAGAGATAAATATCAGTATGGTTGCCTCTTATGTGTCCCCTGCTGGGAACTGGCCTTGCAACCCAGGCATGTGCCCTGACTGGGAATCGAACCAGGTTTGTTTGGTTCCCAGGCCTGCGCTCAATCCACTGAGCTACACCAGCCAGGGCCAGAGGCCAATTCTTAACATAAAGCAAGATATGGGAGGAACTCATGCTGAGAAACAGGCTTTTGAGAGGAAAGCTTCTTCTTCTGTTGTATCAAAGAGCGAAGGGTCCTTTCCTCCCCAGAATGGCCTGGTTACTTAATAGAAAAAAATAATAAATTGTTGTGAGCACTAAAAAAAAAAAATTAGTCCTGTTCTTCACTTAGGCCAACCTATTTCACTGGAAAGTTCTGTAGTAGTTTATCTGATTTCCCCACACCCAGGCTTTTCTTGAAATATATCTAATTGACTGGAGTTGAAAACCACCACCAACCAAGGGTGTGGATGCCCAGGCTAGAAAGACTTTGGTTTTGCAGTAGGTTGGCCTGAAGTCTTCCAGGAAATTCTCTGGTTGTCTTTGTGACGTGGTTTGCCACCATTTACAATGACCCATGGACTTGATGTTCTTCATAACAGCTGATCTGTTACATTGGTGATGCTCTTTCTCAATACATTTATGGGCAAATTTTGAAATAAGAAAACTAGTCTAGGACATCCCACTTTGCACATCAGTTTGCCTGCTACAAGGTAACATATGTGACACAGTATTACAAATCAAGTCACATTTGTGTGACTCAAAAGTGCTAGCCTTTAAAAGGAATGCTTCTCTGATCCCATGTAATGCAAAAAAATAATTCTGTAAAGGCAGTTAACCCTCGATAATTTACCCTTTCAGTAAATTCTCGCCTTCCCGACACACCTGTAATCACTAGTAAAATGCATGTAAAAGCAAAGAATAGTTAGAATGGGTGGACAAAGTGGGACAACTATCCTACACACACACATATACACACAACACACACCCCACACACACCTTCACATACACACATTGATTTTCCTCCTTCATTTTTTAAAGATTTAATTTATTTATTTTAGAGAAGGGAAGGGAAGGGAGGGAGAAAAACAGGGGAACATCAATGTGTGGTTGCATCTCACATGCTCCCCACTGGGGACCTGGCTCACAGCACAGGCATGTGCCCTAGACTGGGAATCAAACTAGTGACCCCTTTGATTTGCAGGCTGGGACTCAATCCACTGAGCCACACCAGCCAGGACTGATATTCTCTAATTATTCAATCTGTTGAAAGTAGTTTTGGGGCCTGAAGTCCCGAGAGAGTTCAATTATCCACTTTGAGTGTGTATAGATGATAGAAGCCAAGTTCCTGCACCATGTTTAGAAGTGGTTTGTCTTCTATTTTAATTTCTGTTTTTTTTTCTTTTTTCCTATGCATCTTGTAGAGAAAGCCTGGAATTCATGCTTGTGAAAGGCAAAATGTGATAAAAATTAAGATGCTCATTAAACTCCATATACTGCAGTGGGATTTCTGCACCTTTCTCCTTAACTTGGGGCATATAGTTTCTCCACTTTGCTCCACTTTCTAGGTTTTAAAATCCCTATGACTTGATGGTGGCTCTCCTATTCAAAATGCAAAATGCCAATTTTTAAGATTTAACTCTTTTTGTTTAAAACCTATAAGGACACACTACTATATTTAAGCAGTTACAGAATGTGTTTCAAACCTCCTTTAATTTCAAATAAAGTGCAGTAACTCATATTAAATAGTAAAACAACAAAACCACAACTGAATATTTTTCATAGCCATAGATATAAAAATATTGACTCACAATTAATTTTAACTTACATGCATTTTCCTTAAGATAAAAACCCCCAAACTTCATGTGGTTCTCCTGGTCAAATTCACCGTGATCCTGCTATGTGAAAATAACTATGCTAATGCATATTGAATGATAGAGAGATGAGTAAGATACAGCCACTGCCTTCAAAAAGGCATAGGAGCCATGAACTACAGAATATTTTCTAATAGGATTGTTGCCATAGCACGAAAAATGAGCAATTATACCCAGCATGACCAATTTTTTGCTAAATGAGCAATTCGCAAGAAAATCTAATTTTTTTTAGATTTTCCAAAAAAATTAGGAAGTCTTTGCAGAGGAGGAAAATCTGTGTTGTGCCATGAGTGCTAAAAGAATAATTTTGGTTACACAGTGGAAAGAAAGGTATTGAAGACTGAGAAATTTGCTTTGATTTCCCCAGTGAATTATTCTAGTTAATGATCAATTTTTAAGAGCAAATGTACCGATTTAACCGCAGTTTCTGACAATTAGCTTTTAAGATGAATTGCGTCGCCTTCATTTAGACGCATTTAAAAATGCCTTTTAAAAAGACTTGCCTTTTTCTTTTGCTCCCTCTCTGTCTCTGTCCTTGAATTTGTTTCTATAGAAGAATACAGTTACCTTCGTCAAGCTTTCCTAACAGTGGATTATTGCTAAAGCTGTGTAAGTTACTGTGTTTCTTATACCTTTTATCTTAGATCTCAGTAGAAATACACTATGCAGTGCTACTAAATGAAAACTTGATCTTATTATCATAAGAAAATCACCTTTCCAAGCAGCACTCTGGCTTTTGGTTCTGCTTTCACGGAGCCACTTATTTTTCATTCCCCTTTAAAGTTTCTGTTTAAACACACCTCTTTGTCATATGCTGATAAATATTAAAATAACAGGAAAAATCTGCCTGACTCATTCTAGCTGATAATAAGAACAAAACACAGGATGTGTGTGTCCTCCTTCCTTTCCAACCATGTTTAAGCGTTAGGAAGATTTTGAACCTATCATTACGTAATAATCGGGTATCGCTGCACTCTCTTCCCAATGAAAAACCAGGATTTTTTTTTGTAGTTCGCCACAAAGACAGACAAAAACAAACTGCCTGAGTGGTGTTGTCCTTTGCTCCATTGTTTTAGAAGAGCTCAGCTCAGACTCGAGTTGCCAAGCTGTGTGGTCACTGTGCCAATAATCACAAACCGATCTTTCCAACAGCATCCTCCGTTAATGGGCTAATTTACAGAATCGTTAATATCACGATTCTCTCCTAATGTTTGTCAGTATTTATTACAATAATTTGAAAACATAGTTTAAACATTCAAACTGATTCAGAGTCGCGGAGCATCTTAGTAAATTTGGCTAACAGAAATGCGAGTGAAGGCATCTCACTGATAGGCCAGTATGACGAAAAGATAGTAGTTTCAAAACCACCTCCTTTGATCTCCAAGTATGTAACACCAGCATTACGTTAAAACACTCTATCTAGTTTCTTTCTATAAACTTCTAAAGGAAACAGTACATCAGCAAACCGGGTGTTGAAGCCCATGGGTACAACACTATTTTCTTCTCTTTAATTCAGATGGCACTCTGGAGGTAAATGCTATCTAATACCTTCCTCTTTCACTTCTGCTCTTGTTCTCAATCTTTTTCTCAAAAAATATTCTTTAAAGCATGTACCAGAACTGTTTCAGAAACCAACACACCAATGGAATCTAATGCCTTCGTTGCCTTCTTCTAAGAGAG
Source organism: Artibeus jamaicensis (assembly GCF_021234435.1). Classification (NCBI taxonomy): domain Eukaryota; kingdom Metazoa; phylum Chordata; class Mammalia; order Chiroptera; family Phyllostomidae; genus Artibeus; species Artibeus jamaicensis. Next base: position 14,997,152 of record NW_026522025.1, on the reverse strand, counting down.
AACACAACCTGCGGGGAAGATTCTGAGGATAGAGGGAAGGGACCAGCACTGCTGGAAACCCAGAAGTGTAGGAGGCGGTGGGAGGTGTGAGGTGATCTCACTATGAGTTCATCATACTCGCTTCTTCTGTGGTTTTACTTGCGACTACGGCTACACTCGTGGGGTCAGGTCAAAGGGAAAGACTCTACTTTGCACTTAAAAAATGTCACCTTACTGGTTGCATCTTACGTCAAAAAGACTTTATGCTCACTGCATCTCCACGTTGTTCCTCCACGGTGGCCCTCCCTCTCCACACACACCATTCAACTCCACGTGAAACACATGGGCACAGCACTGAAACATGAGAGGTCAGGTTTCTTTAAAACAACACCTTTGAGAAAAAAATTGGATGACCTCCAGAAGGAATGATTTGTGACCCAGAAAGAGGCTTTGGTTTCACACCTGGAAAGAATGTATATTCAAGGGGATCTATGGTCAACGCTAAGAGGAAAACCACTGATACAGCCTGGGGGGCCCTCAGGCCAATGTGGGGGCACCTCCGGGCCTTTGAGGTTGGTTGGCTGTCCTGGAGTTCACTGCAGCCAGCAAGCTGAGGGCCAGCTGCACTATCAATACAGCTCTTCCTCCTGCTCCTCTTCTGGGAAGCAGCACCACCACTCGCCCATCACATTGTGAACACTTGGGCACACGTAGGACAGGAAAATCATTTGATACTGCTTTTCATTCGGTTTCATACAGAATGAAATAAGGCTCCAGGATGCTTTTGCTGGAGCTTTATTTTGCTTTTGAAAAAAGTCACCAAGAGACATACTTTTGAGGGCCATGGTATGCAAACAAATGCTATTATTCTAGAAAAGGTTCTGCATAAGAGGCACACTTTATTTTGAAACATGGAGCTGGGCCATGGCAAGGCTTACCTTGTAGGTTGACTCTGGAGACAGGAGGCTGACTAGCTGCTGGGGACCTCCTGTGGAGACAGAGAGAAAAGAAGGCCTGAGTCTTTGTACCAATACCCTCTCCCTGCCTCCCCATGATCCCTGAGCTTTCCAGGTCATAATGAGCTACCAAATGACATAATGCTTTCTCCGGAAGGCAGGCTCCTGTAACATGCGTAGATGACTGCAATTCTCTCACATCCAGGTGGCCTGGAATTTCCCTGTGCACCGCCTCCTGGATACTCCAGCACTCCAGGAAGGAAGTCGTTTACTCCAGGGCCCTGACCAGCTCCTCTGTTTTAGGTTTCCCTGTTCCAGAAGGCCCTCAGAAGAGGATATCCTTGCTCAGGAATGATACCAAATGTGAGTGAGTCCCAGCTTCTGTGGGTAGTGTTATAGAAAGTTACAGCCAGAGAAGCCCTTGGAGATAATCAGGCCTCCCAATGTTGCACCTCACCAGCCTGAGACTCAGAGAGGTAAAGTCACTTTCCAAAGGTCACACAGCCACTAGGAATGGTAATCCAAGTTGCTTAATTTATGGAGTGGCCTTTTTTACGGAGAAACTGGACATTATTTTACATCATAACAAACCTGCTGATGTCAAGAGTCATATGAGAAAAACAAACTCCCAAATATTGGGCCTGCTTCTCCTTTCCTTTCTTGTATTTTTTTTTTTGTCTTCTTTACCACCCCTCCCTCCCACACCCACGCACCCACACACCCATGCCCCGCCACCACCAATCTGGCTGCTCTCACCATCCTTCTCATGCTTTGCAGAACTCCCCTGAATTCCCAATGCATTGCTGGAGACCCTCCCAGAGATGGTACAGACCAATGACCTCCAAACCTGAGTGTATTAGGATCGCCTGGAGCCTTGCTGCAGCCATGCTGGATCTCCCTCCAGGAAATCTGATTCAGTGGGCTTGGGGTGGGCTTGAGAGTTTACATTCTTGACCAGTGTCCAAGTACTGATGCTGCTTGGTGTGGGGATCACATTTTCAGAACCACTGGTATAGAGGACTCTTTGCCCCCCTAAAGATCACCAGGATATTATCAAGGAGCAAGAGATTGGGACTCCAGGCCAGTGTCTCTAAACACGTGTCTCTAAACACAGATGCGGTCTGCCTCACTTGGGCAGCTGTTACGAATCCCTTCCTTATCCCTGGAGAGTCAGTTTCCGTATATCTGGGATAAGGTCTGGGAATCTGTAAGTTTTTACTTCTCTGTGAATTCTGATGTACAGGCAAGTTTGGGAAGGAGGTCAAATTCGAAATGATAGAGAGTGGCCTGCAAAGGTATTGCAAAGGAAAGTTCTCCCTATAGGTGTGAACACATAGTTATTTTTCTAGGTTTTCATTAAGTGCTCTAAATTCAGTTTTGGTCTCTTATGAGTAGTCTAGTTTCTAGGTAGCTATAGTTTCAGGGTCTGATGGACAGGGCTCACATCTATCACATTTATTTAGCTAGGTGGTCCTAGGCAAGGTACCTTTAAGCCCTCGGTGGCAGGAGATTTGCATACATGACAAGGGAAGGGAAATTGCCAAGTAACAATGATTGCTTTGTTCTGCTAGGTAGGCACTGTGCTATGTACTTCTTAGCTCCCCCTGGGAACATTATTATCTCATCTTAAGGATAAGGCAACTGAAGCTCAGAGAGGTTAAGAAACATGCACATGTGGTTTATAACTATAATGGTTGGGATTCAAAGCTAAGTCATTCTGAATCCAAAATACATGCACGTTCCACTACTCCATCTGCTCGTAACACCTGCACTCGAACTGAGGGCTGTTTTTTAGGAAAATTAAGAGATTAAATTGCAAACTCCTTAACCTGCCATTTAAAATTCTTTGTCTTTGTCCTTAGCATGCTTTTCCCAGTTTACCTCTCTGAATTCCTTCTTACCTGGTATTACATTTCAAACCACTGACTGGCTGTTTGTGGTTTTTTTTGCATCTTGTACTTCACCTTAGTAGCACTTTAACATTATAATTAAAATAGGCACTGTCCAATTACTGTTCAATATAAAGAACTGCTTAATTTAAGTGTAACCTGTATGTAGGCAGAGAACAACTTACTCACTACTGGCTCCCTAAAACCAGAATGGTCTTTCATATGCCAAGCCCTTGGTAAATACCGCGTAAACAGATGAATGAATGAACTAATCAGACATTGCCATGGCCAAATTTCATCACTTCTTTCCTTGAACATGAGCTATCTCTTTCCCGACACTGCTCAGGCCATTACTCTGAAAGAAAAGCTATCCCTTTTGTGAAGCACAAATTCACACATCTAAATACCATTTAATCCTTCTGGGATATAAAATAAGAAATACAAATTTGGCCCTGGCTGGTGTGGCTCAGTGGATTGAGCACGGGGCCTGTGAAGCAAAGGGTCACCAGTTCAATTCCTAGTCAGGGCACATGCCTGGGTTGCAGGCCAGGTCCCCAGTAGGGGGCGCATGAGAGGCAACCACACATTGTTTCTCTCCTTCTCTTTCTCCTTCCCTTCCCCTCTCTCTAAAAATAAATAAATAAGATACATTTCAAAAAAGAAATACAAATCTTCCTCCTGTTGCCCCTGGAATTTCCTAAGTGAAGAGAGTGATGAAGGTGTCTTTTGTTATCTTGACTGAGGTGAATTTCGGAAAAATCCCTGGCACTGGTTGCCCGAGGAACCAGTCTTGTGATTTGAGAGTTGAAACTTTCAGCCCCGCCCCATACCTCAGGGGGAGGGAAAAGGTCTAGAGATTGTGTTCAGTAGCCAATGGCCAATGATCTGGTAAATCATGCCTTTGTTCTGAAGCCTTGGTAAAAACCCAGGGGGCCCAGGTGGTGAACATGTGGAGAGTGGCCCAGAGAGTACGGGAGCTCTCTGCTCCTTCCCACGTACCTCGTCCTATGCATTTTTTTCATCTGCCTTTTCCTGAGTTATATACTTTTCTAATAAACCAGTAATCCAGTAAGTAAAATAATTTTTTGAGTTTTGTGAACCACTCTAGCAAATTAATCAAACACCAAGAACCTCTGATCTAGAGCCAGTAGGTCGGAAGCACAGGGGACAACCTGGATTTTGTGACTGGTGTCTGAAATGGGGGGTAGGGAGAGTTTTGTAGGACTGAACCCTTAACCTGTGGGATCAAATGCTATCTTCAGGTAAATAATGTCAGAATTGAGTTGAATAGTGGGACGCCCAGCTGTTATCATGTAGAATTTCTCTGATGTCAGGGGAAAAAAACCCAGACATCAAAATTCATGTCTGAATCATACTTTCAAGGGTTAAATGCCATCTTCTCCAATGGATGGCATCCCCTTAGCTAGAAATGATCTTCCCTCTAATCTCCATGGTGCTTTCTTTGTACCTTCAGGGTCATTTCCTCATGTTACAACTCTTATAGGCACATATCCTCCTGACTACTAGTCTGTGGTCCATTGATGGCAGGATCCAGTTCTGACCCCTTTCCTTAGAACCCCTGCAGGACCCACCAACTTGCCTCACAAATAGGAGGCACCCCACAAACGTCGGCAAATTGTTGATTGAAAGAACCACTGATGTGAAAGTGATTTGAGGAACCGAATACCATATGAATGTTTTATCTGGTTTCATTTTTCCCGTAGAGTATTGGTTCTACATTCTACTGGCTGGTCCTCAAACACCGCACACAACTCACGTTGCTGGCCCCTTGCCCATGTCTAGGTTAGCTGAACACTTTCCCCTCCCCTTGAAGTGGCAAACTCCTTCGCAAGTTCTGGGACTCTGCTCAGGCACCACCTCCCCAGGGAGCCCTGCCTCCTGTGTAGAGTCTTTGTCTGTGCTGCTTGTCTTTTCCTATGCTTGCCTCACCATAGCACTGCTCGTGCTGGATTGCAATTCCCATTTTCCTGGCTGTCTTCTCAACTCACCTATAAGAAATTTAAGCAAAGATTGAATCCCATTAATCTTCGTAACCTTGGAATCAGTAAAATATCTGGTATGATATAGGTATTCATTATGTCTTCATTGGACTAATATGTTTTTATAATAATTTTATTTTACCCATCTTTGTGAATTCCAGAGGCTTTTGTAAAAGATGTTGAACTAAAAGATACTAAATGTTGGAAATTTCTTCTTAATAGCATTGGCCACTCCTAGCACCTAATTCTCCCAATGCCTTCCTGAAAATTACAAAAATTACATAAATTGCTGGGAGTTGTCCCAGGAGTTGTCCTGGGAGTTGGTTTCGAAAATATAGTTTTTCAGCTAAGCATCTGTGTATATAACACACGAAAAGGCAACAACCATGTTTATCTGCTTTGTCACTTAGGCCTGGTACCAAGAAGAGGCTCAATACATTTTAAATGAATGAATTAGAAACGAAAAGGACTTCTAGAAGCTGCACTATGTCTTATAAAGCATGGGAGTACCAGTTAGAAACCAGTGAGTGCCGGAAGAACATGGCATTGGCTGCTCAGGTTCCAGCGGTCTCTGTCTTAAGGAAGAACCATGAGGAGTTCCGTGCCTGAGATGACGAAGGCAGTGATGTTGACAGGAAGGTAATATGGCCCCAGCGGTGAGTAAGTCCAGCCCTGAAGAGCACAGTGGAGAAAGAACTGAACAATGAATAAGAAGACAGGAATCCTAATCCTGGCTCTGGCTCCTTCCAACTGTCTAGTGGTGGGCAAGCCACTGAAACTCTCAGTTTCCTTCTCACTTGGGAGAGCAGGCAGCAACTAACATTTACTAAGAATTTACAATGTGCCAGGTCCTGTGTGAGAGGTTTGACATATATTTCCTCACTTACTCTGAGGAAATTTGGCTAGGTTCTTTCCAACTCTGAATGTGCAAAATTTTATTATTCTCAGCTAATTTAAATCCCATGCCAAAGTACATAAAGCAATGAAAGGCACTTCAGATGCACACTGAAAAAAAATTAAGTGGTTGTTAATTCTTTCTCAAAGAATGCATACATGTTGTTGAATTATGCCCTGGAAGAAGGTTAATGCAGAGATGTCACATGATTTCCTGCTAGCCCCTGATGATGTCTATGGGGCCAAGGACACAGTTGAGGGATGGGGACCCCTCTCTGCTCCCAGCTCTACTCCTTGGTCATCAGGGTGGCAGGCATTCTCACTGACTCATGTGGCATCCCCACCAGTCTGTGTGAAGGCAGTAAATGCTTCAGGGATGCGTATCTAAAGTAACGACTCTAAGGAAAGCCTTATTTTCAATATTAACTCCTGGGACAAAAGAAATACAAGTTTTAACTCGAAGCCAAGAAATACGCGTGCAATCAAGTGTTCCTCAGGGGAACATCTTGTGGCAGTGTAAGGAATTCACCCCAACAGGAACTTTGAGATTTTCACCCACTGGGTAGTAAAGCTCAGGCAGACAACGGAATGCTCTTATGATGCAGAGCAAGGAGCCAAAAGATAAAGGAAATCTTGACTTATGAGAAGTATAATTCTATGTGGGAGTTCCTTTTCGGATAGTAAACCACACTCCAGATTCTCACAAAAACCACTCCAAGGACATATTCTTGCTCAAATGTTACATTCAAGATGAAGGGGTAGCAGTCTGGAACCCAAGACAAATAGCTCAGAAAGAATTTTTGATTTCCCTGAATTTTACATGTTTAGTTGTTCAGATAAATGAATATGTGTGGTGAGGGGCTCTGGGAGTGCTCTCAGTACCACTGATCCATTCCTGGCAGATATTCCTGTCTTCAGTTTCCTGTACCTGTTTGAAGGTACTGATGATTAAGAATAGAACACAGTGCATTATGGGCTCTGCCTTGAAATGTCTATTGGTTGGTGTTGGTTTCAAGGAAGTACTTGAAATCAATAAGAGGACCAGCTCTGTACAAATATACATATGGATTTGAGAAAGATCACTAGCGATGACCTTACTGCTGGGAATCTATTCTATTTGGTGGGTGTGGTTTGGTTGGGACAAAAGATGACACAAAAAGCCATGATTTGAGCAGAGTGTGAGAATGGGCTCTGAATATGGCAATTATGGTCTGAGGATATTTAGTTCCTGGAAATTAACACGGCTCAAAGCACCCGAGACAGACCTGATTCCCAAGAAAGTAGCTTCAAATGACTAATCAGGAGAGTTAGGCTGAATGTCTGGATAGTAAGAATAGCCAAGCTACGTGCTAACAAACCAGTAACTATAAACAAATGTCCGTCTGATCCCTGCCCCTCCCCTTTCCATCCCAGCTCCCTGGAGCTATTCAGTGTAGTGACCTTGAGTCCTGATTTGCTAAGAAGCCTCTGAAAAGTGCTCTTATTGACCCTTTGTTCCCCAATTCCAACATTTAGCATCTTGGTCCAGGGCATCACTCCTCATATTTTAATTCCTAAAAACACTTTCCTAGCTCACGTCTCTGCCTTCAGGCTCTCTGAACTGCATGTATTCAGAAGTTCCTCCTAAAAGATTCTCTGTTCCAACGCCCTCAGACATTTCTTCCCATAACCCAGGAGGGCGAGGACTTACCAGGAGGTGCAAATGGAAAGAACACTGCAGGGAGAGTCAGGATATCAGATTTAAAGTGGGACTCTGCTGTTCACCAGAAGCTGCATGTTCTTGCACAAGCCAATGAATCTCCCTAAGCTTTGTTTCTTTACCCATAGAGTGGAGGTGACAATATCTGTCATGAATATCATTTATCGTGATTGAGATGGAGGTAGTGAACGTGAACCTCAAAGTGTTACATTGTTTCTGGACTTAGGGGGAAAAAAATGTAACTACCAAGTACAAGAGCCTACATTTATTCAGCATCTACTATGTGCTAGATGCTGTTATAAAAGCTTTACAAGTGCCAACTCATTTAGTCCTCAGAACAACCCTATTTTACTGAGTGGGGAAATTGATGTAGAGAGGTTAATTTGCCCAAGTCACATAACTTTCAGGTGGTGGAATTGGGTAATGAAGCCAGTAAGTATGGCCCCAGAGGCCATAATCTATTAAAAAAAGATAAGAAAAGATATCACTTCTGAAAAACTAATTTCCTAAATAATTGGTGGTCTTTTTCCAATAATTTATTGAGAATTTATATGTATGATGAATCTTTAGGGGGCTCTCACTATGTGTCAGAGCCTCGGCTAATTCTTGGAAATTCAAGAAAAAGTAAATGTAACTCTCAAGGGTCCCCAAGGGGCATGTTGTCCAGGGTGGGCAGCTATCCATAAATGGTATGGTAAGGTTGGCAGGGTGGTCTGGGGCCACTGAGGGTACTCAGCCTGGCTTGGTGGGGGTCAGGAAAAGCATCCTGGTGAAGGCGATTCTGAAGATGAGTTACAAAGGACAAGCAGGTTTTAGCCAGGCAATTACTGGCAGGTGGAGGGGAGCATTTTAGGAAGAGAAAACAGTAAGCCCAGAATCAGGGTAGAGAATAGAAAAGCCAGAGAACAACCAGACCACTGCCGTTAGAAGGTGATCCCATGTGCTCAGAGACCTGCTCCGATCCTCCATCATGGTGGGCCCCTGCAGTCCCTGTTGTAACGCAAGTCTTGAAAAGGCAGAGGACTTGTATGTTTTGGTCACTATTGTAGCATCAGTGACTGGTACAAAGTGGGTGCTCAATAAATATTTCTTACATACATATATGCATGGATGAACAGTATTACAAAATAAATACTTGTTGGGTGAATTATTTAATCAAAGACTAAAGAGGGACCCACTGGAAAAGAGGTTGGGCAAGCCTCTAGCTTTCCTGCGTATTGTGTCAAATATACACCCAAACAGCTATCAGTCACACGAACTTGAGCTGGACTGTGAGGTACCTTGGGAACCAAGTGCCCACATTTAAACTCTCTCTGAATGACTAGAGTGAACCACTGAAATGCCTCAAGCTGGAGAGTGACATGGTCAAACAGCATGTGAGAAAAATCACTCCAGCGGCAGTTTGGGGAAAAGCATAAAGAAGAGAACAGCGCAAGGAAAGACTCCATTGAGTATGCAGAGCTCTCGAGGGAGGCTCTGTGCGCAACGAGTTATTGAACAGTGAATACGAAGTAAGTTTTTGGAACAGAGTTTATTCTCACTTTTAACAACTCCACTCCATGAAGATTTGGATCAAAGCAAAATAGAGGGTTGATGAATAATTTCATGAAGACTGAAGAGACAGGGTGTTCTGTAGCCAACACTGGCAAGAAAAATCAGGAGATGTAGGATGTGGCCTTCGTGTGTCTATAATTATGATGTAGTTGTCAGTAAGGCTGGGTTTCTCCTCCTGTCAAACAGAGTTTGAATCAATGGTTTCAAAGGTCTCTCCTTTAACCCTGCTATTCCAGGATCATGGATTCTATGACCTTGTGAGCCCTATGCTGACCTTTTAAAATAGTGGACAGTGAACTGCATAGCATTTGGACTCATAGGTTGAAATGATTTTGGAAGAGAAAGTTATTGTAAGAATATCAAGTTCAAACCCACAGTTTTTTTTACAGATGAAGAGACCAAGGTTCAGCAACGTTAACTAAAATGACTGAGGTTATATAGTTGGTTAGGGAGAAAGGAGAAAATAATCAACTTGAATGAACCTGTTTCTATATTATCAAAAAATAGGCTACTTGGACACGAACTTTTTGGTACTTTAACCTTAAATTTGAATCTCTGGACTCTTTAATAACTTTTCCAAAAGAATTTAAATAGAATTCATGGCTGTTACTGATAAGTATGAATACTTTCCAAAGTGGTAAATGCAAAAGTCAACAAAAATTCTCATTTGAGTTTTTCATTTGTTGAACTCCAACTGTCTATTCATGTTAAGATATAGGGATGAGCAAGATCCACACTAATTCCTAACGTTTTACCAGTCCTAACATACTATGCTAGTCTATCTTGTTTTCACATTTCATGGTGTATTTTAACTTAGCTTGGATGGCAAGTTTCCATGACATAGTGGGGTTTTTCGTTTGTTTGTTTTAATGCCATTCAATGGTTTTGCCTTTACGACACAGATTCCTAATTTCATGAAAAGTCCACGCTTACTTGTTGGCTGTTCCATGAAGGTTCGTCAGTACAGTGAAGTTGTTTCTCACACTTCGCAAACTGGCGAGGACCTGTAAGAAAAACGTTTCAACGTTTAAAAACAAAAGGAGACGAATGGGAGGGTTCAGAAGCAACACTTAAAAACTGCACCAAGGGTCGGGGAGAGAGGGAGCTGGGCCAGCAGGATACACACCTGGGCAAAAGGCGTCACGATCAGGTCATCGCCGTGTCTGGTAAAGAGAGAAAAGAAGCATTTAAAATACATTTGAATGATAACTCTGACATAAAAGCTGTAATATTAAACTTTGTCAGTGTTAACAACATACATGTTATATAAATCCTTCTACCTCCATATAAGACAGGACTGATTTAAGTCTAAATAGGGATCTCAGGAACCTTGAGAAAAAACAAAAACCGAAAACCAAAACAAAACCAAAGAACTACCAGTTCATGGCTCCTGGATTTACAGTGACTACACATAAAAGCATTTGCAAGTAAGCATATATCCTGAGGGTTTATTCCCATTAACTAGCAGACCCAGCTTAATTCAAAGCCACTTGTGGATCTGGGTCCTCAGAGCCAGGAAATTCAAAGGGAGGGTGGCTCACAGGCACATACAGAGCTGGAAAAAATGGCCTAACAGTCTGGATAAAGGTTAACTTTGGATTTCCTGGCTTTTGTTGATTTGAACCACAGCCTTAATGCCATTTAAACACAGATTTCTGCCTGCAAATCCCATTACTTTTTGTTTTTAATATAACTTTTTTTCTTAAAGTACCCAGGGAAAAGCTTTTAATGGGAGTGTATAGACTGAACCTACTATTACTATATCATTGTTGCTCATTTTGTCCCAAAGATCTGATTAAGCTGTACCCCGTGTTATGTAAATCTGTACTTAGGAACCGTCAAAAGTGTATTTTTAGATATGTATTCTCTCTCTGGCACAAACTTTGATGAAAAACCTACTTGCGCCCACATGCAGCAAACTCTCCATTAAAGTCATTAGAAGACACATTGGCCTGAGCTGCAGACACAAATTCAGGCCAATTTGCTATCATGGTGTGTATTGTAACAGCCACACAGACAGACGTCAGCTGACAATGAGCTTCCTTCACTGTCTGATGCAGCTTCTCTGTCCACATCGTCACCATATAAATATGACACCATATTTGTTAAGTGTGTGAATGCAACCTGTAATTATTAAGCACCTGCCCATTATTGTATGAGGCCTGGGATCCACTTATGTGCGCAAGGGCCTCTTCTCTACCACAGGCTTTTACTTAGGGGTCTTACATCATATGGTATTTTCCTTTCTCCCTTTGTCTTTAGCTAGAAGGTCCACTTCAACTCAGTTGAGTAAATGCATTGTGCATTAACTTTGTACTGTGACTAGAAGAATAATATTGACAAGCATAAGCATGCTTTGCATGATTGATGTATGTGAGGCTCTGTGCTAAGCACTTTATGTGTATTATTTTTTTTTAACTTTTAAAAATTTTTTTATTTAGATACAATTTTTAACTTAAAAAAATTAATTTTTTTAACATTTTCTTTTTTCTTTTTTAAATTTTATTTAGTTATTTTTCGAGTACAGTTTGTTTATTTTTCCCATCCCAGCCTCCCCCGCCCCTTGCTCCCCACCTCCCTCTCATTTCCACCCCCCTTAGTTCTCGTCCCTGTGTCCTTCCTATTTGTTCCTCCAAATCCCTCCCCTTTTTCCCCTTAACTTCCCTTCCTTCTCCCCTCTGGTCACTATCCCTTGTTCTCTATTTCAGTGTCTTTGTTTTTTGTTTATTTGTTTTTTTATGCTTGTTTGTTTGTTTTGTTGTTTAGCTTCCTGTTAAAGGTGAGATCATATCAGAGCATTCAGAGACACATGAAGAGATGCTCAATATCATTAGCTATCAGAGAGATGCAAATTAAAACCACAATGAGATACCACTTTACACCAGTCAGGATGGCTATCATAAACAAAGCAACAAACAACAAATGTTGGAGGGGTTGTGGGGAAAAGGGGTCCTTAGTTCACTGTTGGTGGGAGTGCAGACTGGTACAACCATTATGGAAAACAGTATGGAATTTTCTCAGAAAAATAAAAATCGACCTGCCTTTTGACCCAGCAATTCCACTGCTGGGATTATATCCTAAGAATCCTAAAACATCAATTTCAAAGAACCTATGCACCACAATGTTCATAGCAGCACAATTTACAATAGCCAAGAGTTGGAAGCAACCTAGGTGCCCATCAGTAAATGAATGGATCCAAAAATTGTGGTACATATACACAATGGAATTCTATGCAGCAGAGAGAAAGAAGGAGCTACTACCCTTTGCAACAACATGGATGGAACTGGAAAACATTATGCTGAGTGAAATAAGCCAGGGGTTGAAAGACAAATACTATGTGTATTATTTTTTAAAAAATTTTTACAAGAAGACTTAAGGCAGGTACTCTTAATATACCCACTTCATAGATACAATCAAGGCTAGGAGGAGTTAAGCAACTGCTTTACTAGCACAGAACTAGTAAGTGAAAAAAACCTTAAAACTCTTGATTCCAAAAGTTTGTGCTTTAAAAAAAATAATGCTCACCTGAGGATATGTTTTCATTGATTTTTTTTAGGGATATACAGAGAGAAACATCTATTGGTTGCCTCTTGTATGTGCCCTGACCAGGATTTGAACCTGTAACCTAGACATGGGCCCTGACTGGGAATTGAACGCTCAGCCTTTTGATGTACAGGATGATGCCCCAACCAACTAAGACACCTGGCCATGGTCAAAAGTCTGTGGTTTTATCTTGTTTTTCATTTTTGTTGCTTTATTGTTTATGTGCTATTACAGATGTCCCATTTCCCCCCTTCGCCCCCTCCCTCCAGCCCGCCCCCTACTTCCGTAGTCAGTTAAAAGTCTATGCTTTAAATCATTATGTTTCCTCTTTTTACACTGACTCTGCATAGTTGACAGATTGAATTAGACAGAATCTATGATCCCCTGCCCTCTGCTGAAAAAAATTAAAACATAGTAAGGGAGGTAGAAAAATATTCAAAACAGCAAAACACTGCAATAGATAGTTTAAACACAGAATGAGAAATACAAGCATGGATACTTAACAGAGTGTGAAGGAGGGATGATAATTACAAATCAGAAGAAATAGAAAATGCTTTATTGAATGAGTGGTGTGTAAGATGACCTGTTAAATGGCGTGGATGGCAGATGCTAGCAGTGAGAGAAATTGCCAGAACAAAGGCAGACATTGAAATGGGAAAGTACTAAACCTTGCCATCGCTGTTTGGGTGGAGCTGAGCACGTTAACTACAGACATAGAGAGTAAGACTGACAGGTCCCCCTTGCCCACATTACAGGCAGTATGGACAATGGTTGTGGAGTTGGTGCATAATTCCGTAGCAAGAGATGAAACAGTAAAGGGTTTTAGGGAGATAGGCAAACAAAAAATTGTTTCAGAAAGTAAAATGCTATGGAAGCCAAAGGATAAATTGAAGAGAAGACAGAGACAGAAAATAGGATGGTACTACAGTTATTCAGATGAGAAGAAACATGCGGCAGAGGAAGAAAGAGGGAAAGACGATATGACGACACTCTCAAACATCTTGCCAAGGACTGGCCATTTAATTGGATAAAGGGTCATAAAGAAATACTATTTGCAGTTTTAAAAATGGATATCTAGGAAAATAGTGAAGTTATGAGGAGAAATAAGAAAGTGAGGAGAAGTTGGGGGAGGAGATGTGTCACTTTCCCACATGCCGAGTTTTGAGAAATTTGCAGGAAGGCTGAAGTATGGGAATTACAGCTATAGATCTAGGAGCGACCTACAACAGTGGGGATTATTGAAGCAATGGCAGCAGGTGGCTTCTTGAGGTGGGGGCATACATAGAGAGGGCCAAAGGAAGAACTTCAGGGTTCTTAGCGAGGAGCCAAGAAGAGAGACTGAGTTAACAGACAAGCTCTTGTGATAAATGCAAGGTGCTAGACTGTATCTAGAACTGCCCCTTCCCAAGCTATTTTCTTGAGATGAACTTGGTAGATGGGTGAAATATCTTGCTACTCAGATTTCTGCTATGAAGCTCACATGGTTCTTAGACATCAGGGTGAGTTGGGGATAAGGTAATGGGGTTAGTTAGCATTAAGTAGATCATCTAGGGCATGGCTCCTGCATTTCTGGAGTTTATACACTCAACAAAAGCTAAATAATATAAGCAAATCCCATACATGTGTAGTGCCTAATGATGATGTATTGTTGCATGATGGGGAGTTACTAAAACTGTAAAACCTAAGGATTAAAGGGAGGTAAACAAATTTAGGACAGCACCATGTCAACATGACTACAGTGACAGCACTTCTGAAATTTAGAAAGCAGAACATTCAGAAGCTGGAGGTGGACTTGCAGACCCCCAGCACTGGCTCCCTTAAAGGGATATGAGCTGCAAAAGCTGACGCTGCATGTCAACAGTCCCTAGAGAAATGAACAGACAATTCATAGGTGATTTATAGCAAGTATAGGAAAAAAGAACCCCAAACAAAAAAACTCATATTTGAATACAGATAGATAACTTATGAAACTACTCCAAATTCTTAAATCATAATTTTATATGTTAGCCGGTAAGAATAAAATATCATGGAAATAACAAACCACTTGATTGGTTATGCAAAGCTATGTACTGAATTGCCCAAACCACTAGAGAGGGTAGTGACTCTCAGGAAGGTCTGACACTCAGAACCGCAGCACAAGCACCACCTAGTGACAAAACCAGCACATTACAGTTTGATAGAATAATTGGAGATGAGAGCCCAGGGTCTTAGAATTGAATGTAGGTCTGCTTTAAACAGTGAAGTGGTTCTCTAGAAAGCAAAGGTGCTTCTTCCTCCTGTTATATTCGAGATTTTATTAATTTCACCTTTCTCTGTTTCATACCACATATAGAATTTTACTTGTATTTTTCCTGTGTCACTGACTTTAGTCTGTCTTTTAGAGAGATGTACACTGTTACAGCTAAGAGCACAGCTTTTGGACCCAACAGCGCTGCTTTGTTTCTCAGCGGCACTATTGCGTGTTAGGAAACCTCAGGAAGTCTCTCTATGCCTTAATTTCTTCACCGGTAAAATAAGGTGCAATTCATACAACAGTGCTTGGCATTTAAAAGCTTTTTGGTTATTTAGTGTTAGTCATATTAGTAGTAGGCATCATTCCTATTAACATTAAACAGTCTCAGGTCTATCTTCTCAGCTGGTGAGAACTTCTTTAGGATAGTCATGTCTGCCCCCATCACAATCAAGAGAACTACTGATTTATATTGTACTTTACAGTTTACAAAACATTTTCATATATAGTATTTCATGTGTTAAGAGCATGTTCTTGACCCTAGGGAACCAAGTGTGGCCACCCATCTTGTTGGTCAAGACTGAAACCTCACAGTCCACCACCAACCCCTGCTCAGCCTGATATGCAAATATTTATTAACCGCCAACTGGATCTGCTCTGAGCTAGAGCCCCATCCTCTGCTTTGTGGATTACCAAAGCAGCCTCCCATCTGGCTCTTGGACACTAGTCTTTAGGCTTGTCTACCCTCCAAACCAGTCTTCACACTGTAATCAGAGCTACTTTTCAAAAGCATTCCTCTGATTATGTATTTTCCTGCTTCAAAGCTTCCAGCAGGTCTCCAAGTAGGCTTGTAGCAAGCATGCCTGCCTGCAGCATAAAGCCCAACTCCTTAGCTGAGGCCCTTCATGATGAAGCTCCTGATTAACTCCTCTAGCCTCACCTTTCACCACTTCCTTATCCCCATACATTCTCAGCCTCAGCCACACCGAGCTGCGGTTTCTCACAACACTCCTGACAACTAGAGCTGGTTAGCACATGGCCCTTCCTCCTGCACCCCCTTCTGCTTTGCTAACTCCTCCAGCTTAGCTCTAACTCTTCAAAGTAAGTAGGCTACTTGACCTGCCTGGCCAAACCTCAAATTCCTCCACATACCTTCCTATATTTGCCCTTACCTGAAAGCATTAAAACTGACTATTGCTTACTCATTTTTAGCCCTCTTGAAGACATAGAAGATGTTCAATTTGTTAGCAGAATGCCTAAATTTAAGTTAGTTTTTTAAAAGAGACAATGAATATGATCCTCATAATACCTGGAACAGTAGGGAGAGGTTAATATCATTAATTTTATTTTTCATTATCATGTAGTATCTGTTTACTTTCTGGATAGCCTATGGTTTAATTAACTAGACTTCCAGAATTTAAGCCTTGGTCTCCTATTTATTGGGCAGGAAACTGAATCTTTTTGTGTTCCAGTGTCTTCATCTTTAAGACAAGAAAATTGTAACACTAACCACACTGGGGTTATGAGGATTAAATGAGTTAAAATGTGTAACATACTTTATTTATTATTATTATTTTTTAAATTTTTATTTATTTACTTTTAGAGAGAGGGGAAAAGAGAGAGAAAGAAAGGAAGAGAAACATCGATGTGCAAGAGAAACATTGATCAGTGGCTTCTCACATGTCCACAACCGCCCCCAACCGGGGACCTGGCTCACAACCCGGGCATGTGCCCTATTGAGATTTCAACTGGCAACTTTTCTCTTCACAGGATGATGCCCAACCCACTAAGCCACACCAGTCAGGGCAATGTATAAAATACTTTAAATAGTACATAGCACTTAGAACCTGCTCAATAAATGTGAGCTTTTGTTTACAGATAATTCAAACACTATAAAAGAGCTTCAATGTCTTAAAGCTGTGTGTGATAGCAGTAAGTCTAACTCAAGTCTTAGATACCATATTGTACTTTTGTGGTAGTCCCTCTATCAACACATCTTAAATTTTACTGGGCTGTTATTTCGGCTTTTCCTCTTGGTTGTTAAGTCTTAGTTCCCTTGACTGCTTGCTCTAGAGACAACTTAGTACTCATATAAACAGTGGCTTTAAAAAATTTCCTTGTCTATACAAGGCTTTGCAAATAGCATGACCAAATGAAGGAATCACAGACCTTTCTTCCCTGTGGCTTTGCAGGTGGATAATCAAACCTCAGTCCTGTCTGGGGTGGTTTCCATCACAGTTTTGGGGAATATAACTGGCCTCGCTAGTTTCTCATACTTTCTGTTCCCACTGGGAAATTTGTACCTTGGTCTACGAAGGCATTACGTTGGCGATGACTACAACACAGGAACTGAACAGAAACCAGCAGATTATTGCAACATCTAGGACAGCATCTGAAGTTTCCTCTTGGGAGTTGGTGCTGATCTTGTTCACTTTTACTAGAAAACCCTATTTCGATCTCCCTTCTCTCGCTAAAAGTTAAAGCCACTTTCAATTTCCCATTTACTTTTTTTTTTTAAAGACTTTATTTATCTTTAGAGGGGAAGGGAGGAAGGAGAGAGGGAGAGAAACATTAATGTTTGGTTGCCTTTTGTGCATCCCCTGCTGGGAACTGGCCTGCAGGGAACTGGCCTGCAACCAGGCATGTGCCCTGACTGGGAATTGAACCGCGATTGTGTGGTTCGCAGGCCCGTGCTCAATCCACTGAGCTACACCAGCCAGGGCCCATTTACTTTTTTTAATGTTAATGTCATTTCACTCACTCTCCCCACCTGTATTTCTTTTTATTCTTCCGAAAGAGTTCAGGCGAGAAATTTTAAAGAGCTAGCGTTGTCCCTATTATCAGGTTTCAGTTCAAGGACTGATGTAAAGTTTTCCATCTATATGAATTCATGCCTGCTCCGTGCAGGTTGTGAGGGGCCCCTGAGTGGGGAACATGCTGTAGCTTGGACAGGGTGGCCTGCACCGTCAAGACTTGGGACCTGGCGTCACCTACTTTTCCTTGGCTTTATGGGTCGAAGGCAGGAGAAGCAGTGAGAGGGTTGAGGGCTGCTCTCCCCCTATTTCAACTCACCCCCAAAGAGCAATAATCAGGTGAAACAGCTTCGAGAGAATTTCTTCGGTTTAGCTCAGATTACCAGTGGGATACCGGATTTTCTACCATGGTCCTGATCAAGTGAAATACCAGAAGAATTTGGATATTATTCAGGCTCCACTTCTTTTTGTGTTGAGAAGTGTACGTTCCTAAACTGACAGATATGTAAAAGTTTTATTATAATGTTGAGATGTTTGCAAAACCAAATTTTGTGCTATTTTTATTCACCCAAAGATTTTAGTGCATTCTGTTAGTAGTATCGTTGATAGGGTGAGATTATGTTGCCAACTGTTTTTTCTTCTTTTTCTTGAGAGGCACTGTTGTTCATATAAAAGGGTGCTTTCCTACTTTTTTTTATTTTAAAGAGTACATTTTATTTAAAAAAATTGAGAGTGATATTAAATAATATGTACAATCCTTACTTGCTTACATTTCAGGCAACACTCATGTTTGTTCTAAAATTAAAGGAAATTTTTGGTGGTTTGCAAAATTGAAGAGAGGGTAAAGCATCAGTTTTAGGGACCCTGGATTCAGAGTCATTCAGAATTAGATTTCTGTTTCTACAGCTACAGACTGAGTTGGACTGTGATCATTGAGGTCTCTTCTGGTTCAAATTTTCCATAACTTTCTGATTCTAAGCAAGGAATCAGCAGAGTTTCATCTGAAATTTGGTTAGAACCTTCTGAGAAGCTTCTGGAATGGACCTGAGACCAATCACGCTGTTTGGCCTGAGGTCTGGGAACTGTTAGCTACCTTCCAAAACCAGCCCTCCATCTGTAATATGCCATGTGAAGGAAGCTCTAATTACTTTCAGCTCCCCACATTTCCCAAGTTCTCCCTGTGGGAAGTCTAGAAACATGCTTCCCTTCATGGAAGAGAGAATTCCAGGTGTAGTCACTGTCAAACCCCCATATCTTTGGTCAGAAACTTCCTCGGTTCTACGTGATCTATAGCAAAGTGGTGACCTCTCCTCCAGTCTCACGTACCTTAAGTGTGCATTCGTCTGTTTTCTACCTGGTACTAGACTCTACCTTGCAGTCTGAAGGACACAAGTGAATAGAGTCCAACCATTCTGAATCTGGTCAGCATTAGCTACATCATGGGACATAGCACGGGGTATGAGTAGGTTTCTCCATCTCTCAGAGTCTCAGTTTCATCATCTATACAGTGGAGATAATAATAGTACCTACCTGGCAGAGTGGTTGTGAAGATTAAAAGAGATAATACCAGTAAATGTCGCTGCCATCTTGGTAAGCACGCATTAAATGTCTTATCCCATTAATAGCAGAGTGATGTGGGTGTTGCTATTGTCTTCTTTAATAGTAACCTCCCTGAGAGCGTGTAAGCTTTTTGAGAATATGTGTTGTTAATTCATCTGTGACTTTTCCACTGTTTTGTTACTTTTTCATCCCCAGGCCCTGATATACTGCCTGTTACATAGGAGAGATTCAGTAAATATCTGCCAAATAAGTGAATTTTGTCTACCCAATTATTATTTTAGGGCAGGGGTGCTTCTATTAAAATTGGCCAACAGAAATGCCCTAGGGAATATTTTTTTACTGGGAGCTTTAAAATGCCCCCCCACCCCCTGCCTCATTCACAAGAGGGTGACCCTTTCTAGCTTTCTTTCCAACAGTGGAAGAAAGCCCAGTGGAATTTTCCAGGTTGGGGCCTTAAGTGAACTACAGATATTTTTATAACATATGATGTTAAAAACAATTGTATGCATGCCCAGAAACCTTTTAAAGCATGCATTTTGGCATCCAATTTTATTTGGTTTCAAACATTTAATAAACAAGTAACACAACTCTGCCATTGTTCTTTAAATAAAAATTAGAGATCTACAATTAATAGCAGAACAACGGAACCATTAGCTGTGCTTAATAGGACGGTGGGGTGTGTTATGCCTCACCGAGGAGCCAGGCAACAAGTGGGCATTGTGTTGAGGTCCCAGAGAAGGGACACAGACATGTGGCTGCATGACAGACTATTACATGTCACCAAGCAAGGACCACTGAGAGAGGATGCCTGTCACCAACCACCACTTCTGTTCTGTACTGTAACTTCATGCTATACATTCTGCAGAAAATTTAAGTGTGATTTGCAAAAAGTGTTAAGGTTCTCATTCCATAAACAATTCAGTGGTTCAGGAAATGAAGCCAAATGAAATTTAAAAAAAAAACCATGTATCAGTAACAGGTGCAAGCTGAACACTGTGCCCACAGTTTGTTATGCCCTTGGAGACCTTAGGTATAGAGCATTAGTGTCCTTAAGATGGTCATCACTGCCACCTCTGCTCTGTTCATTTTTCTCCTTCCTCCTCCCTGTTGGTTAAGGGGGAGGGTTGCTGCTGCACCTGCTGGGACAGGGTTAAAGATGAGGGAAGCGTGAGAGACTGCAAGCCAGATGCTGCTGGTACTTACTGCTCGCTTGGAAGTGAAGAATTTCTCGACATTGCCTTTGGTGACAAGTCATAGTCGCTGTCTGATCTGTAGAGAAAGGACTCTCTCCGCTGGCTGTGCCCGGGGAAGGTGGCATGGAGGACCAGCCCAGAGGAAGAGCCGGCCTGGGGGTCCAGCGGGCTCCGACCGGGGGAAGGGCCATTTTCCACATCGAAGCTGAAAAAGAAAGCAGAGAACTCCAGTCACGTGAGAAGCATGGCGGAGAGCATCGGACGTGCACGTACAATGCAAACCAGTGTGTGTGCCAGGCGCTTTACAAAGAACTTCACACACTATGGAAAGTTTAAATCTTCCAAACAGCTATGAGTTGCCGTCATTATGATTCTCACTTTATATAAAGGAAACAGTCCCACAAAAAGCCAGTCATTAGCAAAAAAAAAAAAAAAAAAAAAAAAGTAGAGCCAGGATTTGAACCCTGGAGCAAAGCCCCTGCATGAGCAACTTTGACAATTTCAAAATAAGAGCCAAGTGTAAAATAACTTGCTGTAATGAGTAACTCTAGACATAGCACTGACAGCTCTCGGGGTCAGACACTGAACGGTCGCTTGCATGAGTTTTCTAGCAGGGAGACTTCTTCGTGCCGTCAGCAAATACCACAGTGTTGCCAAAAAGACAATATGCATATTTCTGAGTGTTTCAGAGACAAAGTGCTATCTGGAAGTCGCCCATTGGCTTACTGAGGGGGAGGCCTGATCTGAGATTTAATATTCAAATGAAAGTGTAACTACAGAGAATGACTTAATCTGAGAATGCCAAATTACCCTCTGAAGAAGGACATGACCATGTGTTCCAGCAGAGAGGAGTGCCAGTGAGATTTCTGATCGGTCTCCCTCCCTTAGTGCCTTCAAGCCCAGAACCATTTGAACAAGTTCTGGTTAATAAACGCACAGGAACAGGAGAAATTTTGCCTCTGGGTTCCCCATCCTGGGTAATACCCATCCTGGTATTACCTGGGCACGGTGTGCCCTTCCCATGCTCTCCATCATCCTCGACACACTTTCCCTGTGTGCATCACCTCCTTTAGCCTCAAAGTGACAGGCGCTATCTTGCCCAGCATTTCTCTTAGACCGCTCACTGCTCCTCAGCTGAAGTTCTGCAGAGAGACGTGTTGGGGAAAGTATGGGGCTGGAGGTGCTGTCTTTGCCAAGTCGGATCACAGTGGTGGGCTTCCTTTATACTCATCCAGCTGCCCTGATTTATTTCCAGGTACATGGTTCTTTTCTTTCACTGGTTCTTAACAACCTGTTCTTTTGGGGCAGATTTTGTTTGTATGCTTTCTGATGGATTATTCATTCCATCATCACAAGCCTATAAAAATAGATTCCACTGTACATTTGAGGAAAGTGAGGCTTAGAGAGACGTTAAATACCTTGCTCAAAGTCACAGACTAGTCACTTACAGAGTGAGAACTGGGACACCCAAGTTTCCAACTCATTTCTCCACTTAGATCACAGAGTTCTGGAAAGGCTCACTGGGTAACAGAGGGCCATTTCCCTTCAGTCTCTGGATTCAAACAAAACTTGTGTTTTGTATGCAGGGAGTCTGTCAGGTTATAAGCAACCTTGGCTGATATCCTGAATAAAGACAGGGGAGGCAGCAAATTACCCTGAAGCTGTAGATTTCATTGAAACAAGAAACCTTTTCGCTGAAAGAAGAGACAGGAAGCAGGACTATTAGCCTTCCCTGGAGACCATTCTGAGAAGAGGCTTTAGCCAACCCATAAACTCCAGGTGTCTAATGACAAGCAGTAAGTGAAATTTTGGTTCAAAGGACAAGGAAGAGCCACAGCAATCCAATGTGTATTTGGACTTTCAAGGCACTGCAGATGGGTTTTCACAGCAGGCTAAGGGGCTGGGATGGGGCTGCCTTCTCCAAACTGCAGGCAAGCAGGCGGGTGGGCAACCGCTCACACATGCCAGCCTGTTCGCCCGCCTGCCCCAAGGCAGGACTATGCTGTAAGCCAAGAGAAAATATAATGAAGGCTGACTTGCGAACTTTCCTTGGGTGAGAACTATACTAGTTTTTGAGCAAAATAAAGAGCTCCATTGTGGAGAAGGGCTCCTTTGTGCCACCCAGATCCTGCAGAACCAGTAGGTCCTAATGCTGGCTCTGAACTCTTCTTGAGGACAAAGAGGGTAGGTTCTTCAAAGGAGAGAATGAGACTGAATAGAGCTTAAGAGTGAGCCCGAGCTTTGAAACATCATGTGTACTGGTGTTGTTATCCATTTTGCATGTATCTGTACAGCTTTTGTGGATATGTATCAGAACATCAGAATAGTTTTGTAACAGTTGGCCGACAGCCACTGTCCCAGGTCCTCCAGAATCTGCTGAATGTCCAGGTGATCAGGTAACTAAAGGGCTGGTATCTGGAAGAGCAGGAGCCGTTACCTTCAGCATTACCTCTGTCTTCAGCCTTTGCCCATTCTACTGGTCAGTGACCATGAGGTATCAGTCATTAAATATCATGAGTATCACTATTGTGGATATCTGTGCTAAAATCTTATAAGAGGGGCCACGTGGGTATGCCTACCAAATGCTCAGAACTTTTTCCATTGAGGGTTTCTACCAGGGCTCACTCTGCTCTCTTTTCTGCCAGAGACATTCCTAGCGGGCAGGAAAAAAAAAAAAGAGAAAAAGTCCACAATGCATCTTGTCCCCAGGGTGAGTATCAGGAAAGTTTGGTCCTGCCAGGTAAGCAAGGACTGAATCCAGATACCAAAACTCTCTCTGTGCTGCTTACCCTTGTATTTATTTTTCTTTCTTTCTTCTTTACCCTGCCTAAACTCAGAAAGAAGCCCGCTGGAATTCAGAAGAAGCCAGGGAAGAATTCTCTGGTCCAAAGAAGCAGTCTCAGTGAGACAAATAGCCTTTTATATTCCCTGGGGCACTGTTTCAAAGCAACCAACACAGATGTGCAACTTAGGAACAAACATGAATCACCAACCAGACACCAGCCCCAGTCACAGCAAAATTAGTGAGCAGACATCACAATACGTCCCACAGATCCAGGGCGGGAGGAGGGGTGTGGGCCAGGGAAAGGCTGAGGACACATGTAAGCAAAATGAATATGCCACACAAACCAAAATGCAATTAAAGACAAAATGGAGTCTGAAATATCAGAAACAAGCACATACATGGGGTTATTACTTATTTAGAGTAATTTCTGCCTCTGCCTTAATCAGGACACCCACTTAACCTTGAGGCTTCTTTATATGAAAAAATATTATAACAACAATATTAGGGTGTTCTATAAAACACAGACAATAGAGACCAAATATCACCTTCAT
The DNA here is from genome assembly GCF_021234435.1 of Artibeus jamaicensis. Lineage (NCBI taxonomy): Eukaryota > Metazoa > Chordata > Mammalia > Chiroptera > Phyllostomidae > Artibeus > Artibeus jamaicensis. The sequence continues at coordinate 14,973,566 of NW_026522025.1, read as the reverse complement.
TAGCAGTTTGGTATTTTTTCTTCTGAATATTTTCCTCCCAGGTTTGGATCTCGTTTCCCTGCCCCCAGCCCCACGAATAGTTTACATTGTAGCACAGTTTCCAGACTTATCGCTTGCAATGGGCTCCTCACTGGTTCATGCAGAAGCTGTACTATAATTTCTAGAGCACGTTCCTTACTGCTTCCCATCATATTTATGATTTTAAATAACATTAAAGTTGATATCCTTGAGTTCATAACTACTTCAATATTTAGATCTTTAAAAGAGGTCACTCAGACAGCTGAAGAAAGGATGTCATTCATGCATTTCTGAATATTTGACTGTACCTGCCAGGAAGGGGTTGTCCATATCCAGCATATGGACTGAAATAGTATTGAAAGTGGCCTTTTTTCTATGACCACAGACAACCCCCACCCCACCCCCACCCCGTCCCAGTCCTGCTCTCTGCCATCCAGGAGGCTGTAGCTGCCCTCACACAGGCTTCTCTGCCTGCTTCTCCCTGCTTCGGCTGATTGCCCTGGACTGACCAGTTGCTTGTTGTCTAAGACTTACTATTTTAACAACTTTCTCCTGCTTTGTACATAGAGTTCGCAGCTCCTTGGGGGCAGTGGTGGTAGTAGATAATGCTGTAGAGAGAAGTGGTTGTCCCCATAACTGCAATGTCCTCCCCAACATGTCTCCCATATGCCACTGCCTTAAACAGTCAGCTCCCATCACTGTCTCTAGTCAGTTTTCTCTGAGTGCAGCCAGTTCTGTTTAGGTACATGCTCCTCCTCTGCACCCTCCCACACTCCTTTCCCACTGCACTTGCTCCTGTCTACTTCATTCTCCAGTTATCAAGCTGCTCCCCAGTAATTCTTATCTGGAAGGGAGAAGGGGGCCAGTATTACTCACTTTTGTAACCCAGTCATCTGGATCTGAGCCTTGTAAATAGTCGGTCTTCAAAAAATGTGTTGGCAAACCAATGAAAGAATACTACAATTTACCCTGAAATGTTTCCCTATCTCTTCTCTTTTCCTGTCTCCTTCACCCTTACCTCAGTTCCAACTGGCATGAGTTTATGCTCTTTCCTTCAAAGAGTCTATAGAGATGTGGCATTAACTTATTTGATAAGCCTTGTTAGGCGATCATCTAAAGAATAGAATAGAATAGAATAGAATAGAATAGAATAGAATAGAATAGAATAGAATAGAATAGAATAGAATAGAATAGAATATACTACTGTGTGCTTCCCAAACTCACATAGAAAAATCACAGGCTTTGCTATTTGAGACAATGGCATCTTTACACAAGCCCCCATGATGGGTAGGAAAAGCCCTCCTACACCAGCTTCTGTTTGCTACCTTCTCACCTCTCTCTTCCTACTAAAAGTAGAAACACTCTCTGCCCCACACTTTCTCCCCTGGTGTCCATTCCCAGGAAGCCATGCAAAGCCAGCCCTGAACTGGTTCAGGGAGAGAGCCAGCAGGTGGCAGAAGACAGCCACAGCTTCCTCAGGCTGCACCTCCAGCCTCCAATCAGAGCAGGTGGGGCTGCCTGCCAGTCTTGGAGGGAGAAATACGGCTGAAGCCTTATTCATAAGCCTGGGAGGAAAAACCGGGGATAAAGAACAGAACCACAAGGTATACGTGAAACCTTTTATTAAACTAAGGAAGTTCTACTTCCAAGTATTCAAGCTAAGCCAGGTGGTTGCAGAACTGCTGGCTGTTGTCCCCAGAGTGGTAATTTTCTGATCCCCAATTACCTGCACACACCCCAATTCCTGCAACAAACATTCATAAAGCAACATCCAAGGAATAATTCACTTCCGGATCAGAGGAGGATTTTCTCTTTCAACTCAGTTTTTCTATTGGTGAGTCTCTTTGGCGCATTCTGACGAACAGCCCCACTGAAAACACCACAGCTCTACAGACAGGTGTAAGTCCACAGGTCGGCAGAGGGGCTCACCATTTTGGAAAGTGCTCTGCTGGCTCAATTTTGCTTTTCATTCTTAAATATTTCTCATCGATGATCTTCTACATCCTTGCGTTCTCACAACCCTGGCAGGCTAATTCTCTTTGCTCCATTTCAAAGAGAAGAAAACAAAAGTTCCAAACTGTGAAACTTTTGAAAAAAATCTAAAGTGTAACCTCCCCTCCATGTCCCCACAAAACCCCTTCTCCCCTTCCCAGAACCACCAGGTGGACCGTATCCCTCTGTTTAAGTGTCTCTTTCACTGCACTTGGCTGTAACCTTGAAGCAGGGACTAAGCCTTATTCTGTTTTGTATTGTCAGGGCCTAGAAGCAAGTCTTTTGCCAGAAGGCACAGAGGAAATATTTGTTGAGTGGACGCAAGGATCTCACAGTTTTATCTGTCATCTTACAAAAAGGCATTTCAGTCTGGATTCAAACCTCTGGCAGGTGGTGACTTCAAGGAGTTCCTACACTGAGGCAGTAGTTTCCCTTCTTCATCCTTACCCACCTGTCTGCAACATCCAAGGAACTCAGTCCCAGTAATTTTGGCTTTGGAAAACCTTTGTGTGAATAAAAGGTATATGTTTGTGCATAGGGTGTGTGTATGTGTGTGTGTTGGGTGTATTCATGAAAAAAATGCTGTTTCTCTGAAGTTCTCTTAGAAAAGAGTTCCTTCAATTGTACTCAGAAACCAACATCTTCAAATGTTTGCTTATCATTTTGATAAAAAAATAAACATTTACTTATATACTGACAGTGACCATCGTCCCAGTGTGGTATCTGGTCCCCGTAGATGGCAAAGCATCAGAGAAGCACGCATTTTTACCCACTTGACGGTGACTCACCTTTATACAAAAATAGGCTTACAGTTGTGAGTACGTGAAACACAGAGCTTATTTTATATTATTATTTATTTATTTATTATTGTTATTAACCCACTTCTGCCTATCCCTGTGAAGTTAATGGCTGTAGGCTGCAACCGGTCTTGATTTCTGATGAAGGACTTCACTGTGTGAAATCACGGCCAGCGTGATGGCGAGCCCATGTCCTTGCTGAAGGCAGGCTCACCTCCTCTGGCTACGACTACAGCAGAATATCATGGTCCTGCCCTAAGCATCCAGTTCCAAAGGCTATGACCTCCCTCCTATAGAGGAGGAAGAACTGTGATGATGTTCAGCACATTTGAATTCTAGAAGCAGCTTCCCACTGCCTTCCTTTCTTCCAGGGGCTTTGAAATTTACACTCATGGCGATAATCCAAAATTGCTCATGCCACAAAGGGTTGAACCAGAGGTAACAAAATAATGCTGCAAAGCTCTGGGATTCTGGAGATGTGCCTTCCAGTTCCCGTGAGGAAATAGCTATAATGAAACAGGGACTCTCTGTATCCTGCCCTCTACCCCTTAGTCTTTCCCCTGTGAATGGAAAAAAAATGAATGAGTAGAAGATCTCTGAAGTGCCCCTGAGATTAGACATTTTGCAGAGATGTTGGAGATGGGAAAAAGATTAGTTCTCAAGTGTGGTTTAATGTAGTTTTATGTTGTTAATGACAATTGCCTCACTCATTCAACAAATATGTACTAAGTAACCATTACAAGACAAGGCACTGTTCTGGGCCTGAGACGACAGCAAATATGTAAGACAGATCCTCTCAAATTTTCATCCACCGATACCCCCTAAGGGATATGACAACTCTTAAAAGTAAAGATAACTTCCTATAGGACAGTGTAAGGACAGGCAGGGGTCCCCGGATGAGAATAATTTTGCGTAGGAATGTGTATTGTACATGAACTTTATAAAGTTGGGGTGGAGGGAACCAAGATTGAGAACAAACTACCTCATGTGGCTTCTGCCTTAGTTGTACTCTGGATGTACAAAGTATCCTACCAGCTCAATATTTTCCAGCCTGCATTCTCCACCTTTCCTAAAAGATTATCATAAAAGGTAATCAAATTCTTTGTTAAGAAGACATAAACATTCCCACTTCTAAGTTTGGTAGCCCTGTCAGTAAGAAAATCTATTAATCTATTAAATAAAATGTTCACTAACAAATATGTTTAATAATCTCACAGTAGCTCAACCATAATTGAAATTCCCCTCAAAGGAAATGGGATTGATCTGGGAAAGCCAATTTTTATTCAACCAGCAATGGCTTCCTTAAATTGTTGCCTTAAAAAAAAGTTCTCACATACCATCTGGAAATCAGCTCTAGAATTCTGCTTGAAATCTATAGTTAAAATATTGTGAATAAATGGTCACTTATCTTGTATCTATGCTCTAGTGATGGGAGACATATTAATCTTATGAGGTACTAAATTTTACTTTTGGGTCAGTATCATTGTAGGACTTGAGCCAGAAAACTTGTATTTATTTTCATCTTTAGCCCACACCTCCCAGGCACCTACCTCCACCCCCATCCACTTACGCAGCCTGTCTTCCTCACTGTTGTGAACAGAACTACCATCCACTCAGTTATACAGACCAGAATCATCCATCATTTCCCTCCTTCCTCCACCCCGCATTGCATTTTTCAGTTGCCAACCAGTCTTGTCCATTCTATTACAAAAGTATACACTTTATCTCTGCTGCCATCATTGTTTCAAGGCATTACAATCTCACTTGAACTGAAACAGCCACCCTATGAATCTCCCTGCTTCTATTTTCTCATCATCCTCTAAACCCTTCTCCACATTCACGGCAAAAGAAATTTTTTAGTACAATAATCAAATCATGCTGCTGGACTTAGGAAAAAAAACAAAGTCTCCTATAAATTAAAAGTCCCTTCGTAACCTAGCTCCTGCCACCCCTTTGACCTCATCTCACACCACACCTGCCCCAGCTCAGTATGAATCAGCCTTAGGGGCCTCGGAAACATGCCAAACCCTTTCCCGCTTCAGCAACTTTGCACGTGTGTTTTGTTCTCTTGTGTATTTGCTTTGCTTCGGATGGTTCCTGGCTCGGAGAAAGTGCTGAATAAATATTTGTTGAATGGATAAATAAAAGCTGGTCTCTGCTTGTTCTCTCTTTTACTTTTCATACGGCTGCCTTCTTATTCTTTAAGACTTAGATTAAGTCACCTACTAAAAAATTCCTTCCCCAACTCATTATTTAAGTAGCTCCCCTTGTATTCACAGTATCTATTAGAACTTATTACTATATATATTTGTAACCTAATTATTTTTGAACTTGTCTCTTCTCTCATAAAACTTTAAGCTCCATCTATTGTATTTATTAATGTATTAACTAGCGCCTGACACTGTGCTTGGAACATACTGCTAGTTTTGAGTGATGTCTATTCAATGGGCTAATGAATGAATAAATGAGTGAATATATTACACATAAATGATTCCCTCAGTGATTCATAGTAGATCTATGCTTTTGCTATTTAAAAAACATTTCTTCATCAGGAGAATGGCTCCTTTATTGACTTCCTGTCATTGGGACAGTTCCCACACTAAGCCTAAGGTAGCTCAGAAGAAGTAACAGGTTTGAAGCATTTTTGGTGATTATTACACTAGCCTTCTTATAGAAAATGAGACCAGTTTTCAGATCAAATTTCATAAGTCATTGACCTTTCACAGAGAGCTTCAAGTAGGTGTTGAGGTCTTCACTGAAGATGCATTCCCTGTCTCAGCTTTATGAAAAGTCATTACTTAATATTTCAAGAACTTCATATTTAAAACTATAATCTCTTGAGAATGAACACACTGTATATCTTCTTTCTTGGTAGAGGTAGCAGAGTGGAAGGAGTAGCAATATGGTTTGCTATAAACTCAAATAATAATCCTAAAATTGAAAATCATTGCCTCAGCCTCCGGTCTACAGAACACTTAATAGTGTTTATGTCAGTTAACATCTGGCTTCCAAATGTTATCAGCCTTGAACAGTGCATCTGCAGACAGCTTGGCATTTGAGTTTTGAAGTGTTCTTTCAGAAAGAAAGGAGGGATGAGAGAAGGAGGACAAGAGAAAGCAAAGGTAGAAAAATGAGGTCTCAGAACCTTTTCTTTGTGACTTAAACATTTAAGAAAAGAGACACATTTTCTTTTTCCCCTAATGGGTCCTGAGCACTTACAATGTGCCAGGCCACATGTTAACTGTTTGGCATGAATGAACTTATTTCATTGTTGTATTCACTCTGGGGGTAGTGTTAACTTTATCTTATGGATTTGAAACTGAAGTTTAAAGGTTTAAATAATCTGTTGAAGACTATTCAGCTATTGAATAGTGGAGCTTGGATTTAAACCTCGTTTGATCATATCTATTAACAAATCAATCAACTCACACCAGTAGACATCTGTCTAGTCTTTTGTCTTGTTACTATATAAATATTTATGATTGCATTTGTAGCCAAGCCTTCTGTGTTCAACCCTGTCCCTTCTCTCCTACTCATATACTATACTTCTAGAGTAATTTTACTCTTTCCTGCACCATCATTTTCCATTTTGCACATCAGCAAACAATCTAACTGGAAAGATTTGTATCTAAAGCAAACCAAACAAAAATAACGACCAAAAAGACTTCTTACCAGACATATGAAAGTTGAAGGACTTCATCACCCTACTCTAAGCACAAGAAATGTTAAAGAAAATCCTTCTGGCAGAAGGAAATGACACCAGATGGAAATCTGGATCTACACGAAGGAATAAAGATTTGTTTCTTCTATTAAAACCTCTTTAAAATGTAACTGACTGAAAACAAAAAAGAATTGTGTATTGTAAGGTCCATAACACATGTAGAAATAAACCATACAACAACAAGAGCACAAAGGCCAAAAAAAAAAGGGGGAGAAATGGAAATATATTGTGAAAGGTTCTTATGCTATATGTGAAGTGGTATAATATTGCTTGAGGGCCAACTATAATAAGCTAAAGTTTATACTTGAACCCCCACAGTAACCATTAATATGTAAAAATAAAGAGTTGACACCAGATATCTCTATGAGTCCTGTTTTCTTATCCATTTGCCACCCCATGTCTTTGATTGGAGCATATAATCCATTTACATATGAAGTAATTAGTGATAAGTATGCAGTTATTGCCATTTTATTATTTATATTTTGGATCTTTTTTTTCCTTCTTCTTCAAGAATTCTCTTTAACATTTCTTATAATTCTGGTTTGGTCGTGATGAACACCTTTAGTTTTTGTTTTCTTTTTGTCTGGGAAGCTCTTTAGGAGATCACTGTAAATTGTATAAATGTCTAACCATTAAGCTGGACACCTGAAACTAATATAACATTGAATGTCAATTGTAATTGAAAAAAATTTTGAAGAATTTAAATTTTAGATGACAACACAGGCTATAGTGGGGCGTCTTGGAACAATTACCAGAACACCAGAAGAGAAGAAGAAAAAGAAGGAGGAAGGGGTGGGAGAGAAGGGGAGGGGAATTGCGAGTGGGGGGAGGAGGAGGAAGAGGAAGAAGAAGAAGAGCTATATTTATGGGGAAAAATAGAAGCATAAGACAATGATCTAAAATAGAGCAGAAAAAGAGGAAACAGCACTTCATAGGAAATCTCTTTTGTCAATATCATCAGTGTCCAGCATCTTGCCCAAACCAATCATCAATTCTCAGCCTCCATTTTCTTAGAGTGCTAGGAGCATTTGATAGAATTTATTCTTCTCTTATTTTCACTTTAAAGATATCAGCCTCTCCTGGCTCTCTTCCTATTTCATTAGGCTTCTTAGGTCTTTAATCTCTTCCCAAAGTCTACATGTCCGAGAGTCCCTGGGCTCAGCTGGCAGCTCCATTTTCTTTATCTATACTTTATCACTGCTTTTTATCACAGTATACAATACTGTCTATTTGCCAATGACTCCCTAACGTGCTTAAAATGGTGGCTACGGAAGAATACGATGGATGTCAAGAAGCCCATAATCTAACTAGACACGAAGCTGGAAATCTCCAGAAGGGCAAAGGCAGCTTAAAGGGTCAGGGTCTGAAATGTGGAGCAGACACCAGGCGCTGCCAGCGAGGCACCCTGACTGTGCCTTACAGTATATTCGAGACACCGTCTGCATGCTTTCATACATCACTGTCCGCAGTTCTGGTGGTAATTTTATGTAAAATGCATTCAATTGCTATAAAACTGCTTAGCATTGATTTTTCATCTGAGGAGCTTCAGAAACGTCAAGGTTCCAAAAATAAATGGCATCACGATCCTATTAGAGCAAAGTCTTCAGGCTTCTCTGCTCTTTGCTATTATTTTTAGAAATTAAATCTTCCTGTAATCTAAACCAAATGTCTCTGAGCAGGACACAGTTTGTCCTTCATCAGGTTAGGCCATCCCTCTTCTTATTCCCCAAAGCCAAGGTATGGTGGGGCCGGTCAGACTTGGGAAACAGCCTCACCATTAGAGTACCCTAGAAAAACGTGAGGGTACTGGAGAAATGTGAAGGCCACCTTTGCCTCACACGTGGCCTTCACACAAAGAATAAAAACCCTACATCATTATGACGGGCTTCAGCGTTTTTGAAGAGCAATCCTTTCAAAAGAGGAATACAGGCAGGATCAGTTTTGAAGTAGACAGAGGAGTCCTTCCTTTTTAACCAATGTGAATTCATTTTCCTCTTCAGATATCAGTTCCTATTCATGACTCCTTATTTTGGAAAGGGCATTGTTACTTTACAAATAAATCCTTTCAATAACGGAAACAATTACTGCTTCAAATTTAAGTACTTGAGGAATCACAGTTGCAAAGCATTTTCTTCCTTTGAATTGCTTCTCCTACCTGCCTGCCTTCTGACTGACTGACTCACAGACAGTTAAACCAGCCTTTAGAAGGGCTGATTTATCTGCTACAGACACAGACATCCACTGAACATTTCTCCTCATCTCTGTCAATAATCTCATTTCCTCGTTTTATCCTTTCACAACCAATTTTTTCAACATGGATTTCCTCCTTAATACTCAATTATCTTAACTACTGGTAAATTACCCAGTCAAACCAAAACATCAGTTTCAGTAATCAGAAGTCCAAAGGGCTCTGCACATGGCGTTTCGGACTCATGTGTTTCTGACTCACAGATGGAGGTACTGTGTTCTGTGCCGCCTCAGTAATGTGGCTTTACTTGGACAAATAGAGACCATCACCCTGTGCAGTCTGGCTGGGTTTCTTGCATGTGTCCTTCTCAGTTCTATAAATGAGTCACGTAACCTCCAATTTCTTCAACATTTTTATATTCTATCCTGAAGTATGACCATTCTATTCTAGACAAGGAAGCAATAATACTCATTCCAATTTCCATGCAGGTTTTACAACTTAGCAGGTATTTTAACATGAATTAAGAGATGCTTATGGTCATTGCTTATTTAACATAAACAGCAGCAACTTTTATTCTTATTAGGAAAGTTGAGTTTGAAAATAGTTTTTTGTCTTTTATAGGCTAACAGTTCTTTGCACACAAAAACTGTAAATATCATTACCATCTTGAAAAGAATATGACAGAAAAAAACACAAAATACTCAAACCTCCCTTAATAATTCCTACAGTAGGATTATCACGTCTGATTGATTTTCCTTAAGCCACTTTTCAAACATTTTTTAAGTTGCAGTACAAAATTCAAAGTGTATTTTAACTGTCCTGTAACATAACTCTAATACATCACCATTGAATACTGGAGAAAGTTCAAATTCTTCTGGCCTGCAGTCAAGGTTCTAATGGTATGATTTGAACTTGACCTGCTAAGTTTATGTGCTAGGATTGCTTACCTATATCCTAACCAGGCTGAATTATGCACTCTCCCTGAACTGCATTTATTTGCTTTTGTTTATATTTTTTCTACTTCTTAGACTATCCTTCTATCTAGAATATCTGTTGTGACATTTCCACAAATACAGATCCATATGTGAGCAAAGGACTAGGTCAAAACCCAAGAATTAGAGAGGATTCAGCAACTCTTAACTATAACAGCTTAGAAACTGTTAAGTTTCCCTGTTGCTAGGACCATTAGAAATACTCAGGTGACTCAAGGGGTCCTATATGTAGTGGGAAATGATTGCCCAGGGAAAGATCTACTTAGAAACAGTTTAACAAAATGGATCAGGCAGGTGTCTGAAATGAGACAGACCTGGGTCTGAACAGAAGCTCTTCCATTTGCTAACTAAAGGGCCTTGGATTTAATATTTCTGAGATTTAGTTTCCTCATGTGTAAAATAGTGATAGAAGAGAAGGCTAAAGGCTTGTTATGAAGATTAAATTAAATAAGAGGTGTAAAGATGTAGATGCTCAGTTCTGCAGGTGGCTGGCCATCTCAGCACATAACAAATGCAATAGAATGGAAACAGCAGCCTGGTTTATTTCAGAGGGTCTGCAGTTTTGTCATTACCTCCTTGTACTCCTGAAATGTAATTCCCAAAGATCTGTATGCAGCACGCAGCACACCCCAAAGTTCTCATGTGGCTTGGGAAGCTGTGAAGTGTGGAACAGGCATTCAGCAAAGAGTTGACAATGCCTAGGTCTGTGGAAGTGTGGTGGCCACCTTGTAATAGAGTCTCTAGAGAGGATGTACCCAAGTCAGGAGGATAAATAGAATATTGAAAGATAAGCAACTCAGAAAGAGCTAAGTTGTGTACTGGTTGTCCCAAAGGCTCCCACAGTCCTTACCTCCCACTCTGCTTTGAGGCTGAGAGAGTCCAAGTGACATAGCTTTTTGGTCAATGAACATCCCTGAAGAAGGTGCTTCTTCCCATATGTCTTTTTCAGATATATGAAATTGCCATTTTTGTAGGTGAAAAAATAGCTGAAAGTCAGCAATTTCAGATAGTTCAAATCTTACTACTTAGGATAACATTTTATCCTTTGCTGTTTGCCCTTTTCTCTTTTCATCTGCCTGGAATGAGGGAGTCAGTGCACAGACAAGCAGTGGCATGCTTATGGCTTTGGGGATAAGGACTAGGGTGTCAGAAAAAGAAAACAGTTCTAAATCTCAGGACACCAGAGTAATGTAAGGCCCTGGACTCCTACCTTCGAAAACCCTGTTGCATGAGACAAATCCAGCCCCAACTGTTTAGCCACTGTAGCAGGTGTTTTATTTGCAGCAGAGTCAGCAGGCAGAAGACCAGAGGACCTTCGCTGGGCAGAAGGACTGACTGCAGGGAGCAAAGTACCTCACAGGAGGAGAAAAACACCTGCAGTAAAACCAAACCTTTTGCTGCCTCTGGAGGCAATATAGCAATGGCTTTTTTTTTTAAAGAAAAATAAGGGAAAGAATGAAAAAGAAAAGGGAGAGAATGGGAAAGAAAGGGAAGAGAAGGAAGATAGTACTAGGATAGCAGCCATTTTAAACTGGAAGGTCAGATTCATGAGGCAGATATATGAGAAAATATCTAGAATATTTATTTGAGTGTCAGGCTGAGGGCACAGGAGAAAAAAGCTGTAAGACAGAAACATGCCTGGTGTATAACAGTAAACATGTCAGTGCGGCTGGTGCAAGGTGAGGGGGGGAATTCATTATAGATGAGGGTAGGCATTTCATATAGGGCTTTCATAAAGCATGTGCAAGAAAGAGACCAATGGTGACTGCAAGTATATCTGAGTGAAGAGGAGGCCCGAGATGTCATCATCTGAGATGAGTGAGAGAGTGGAAGGAGTGGGTCTGGGCTTGGGGGTGAAGATCAGATCATGTTAAGTATGACGAACATCAAATGATAAGTTAGTAGGCATCTGGGTAGACAAATCTGAATTTCAGTGGAGAGATACACATTTCAGACTCATGTGAATGTTTCCCAAGATGGGTAAGTCAGGGGTGGTCTGTGCAGAGGTACACATTTTTTTCAAAAAGTGAAAAAAAATTGATGTTTGCATCTATCTGTTCTCAGGCTCCTGTAGACTAATGTTTAGTTGACAGGGCTGATGTGAGGAGTTTGGGGAGGATTAGTTAAAATGATATACACAAAAATGCCTCTCTCAGAATAGATGTTTGATAAATAATACCTAATATATATTCTACTTATATTTTTCTAGGGATTTGGTTAAGCACTGTGCATAAATATTTTATCTTTACAAATTTATTATGCATTTGACTCATTATATATATGAGGAGCCTGAGGTGCAGACAATTAAGAATCTTGCCCTAAGTCACAGAGCTTGTAAGCAGCCAAACCTAGATTCATACAGAGATCTTTTCACTTCTGAACCAGTTCTCAACCTGCACACTGTACTAGTGTTACAAACTCAGGAGCCCTTAGAGGTGAATGTATGCAATGAATTCTATTTCTAACACCTCTCCAACATTTCACACTGGGGGCCTAACAGGCATGGTAGACTCCACACGGCCAACACAGAATCCTTTGTTTTCCCAGCTCAATCTTTCTCCTTTGGTTTCTCAGCTTCCCATATCAATTAATGGCGCTGTCATCTGCCCAGGTGCTTAAGCCAAAAATGCAGGTATTGGCCTTGATTTTCTTCTTTCTCTCACCCAGTGTGCCCAACTCATCAGCAAAGCCTAATGGCTCTATTTCTAATATTTATTTCATATTTGTATATTCTGTTCACATTCACAGTTCCAACCACTCTTTCAAGGTACCAGTATATGTTTTCTGAATTTTGTTTTTAGTAGCCAGTGGTCTTTTTGTTGAGTGGTCTCATTCTTGGCTCCTACAACATATTTTATCCATGGTAATCAGAATAAACTTTTAAAATATATAAACCAGATCATGCATAGTTGTCTATCACATGAGAATAAAATCTAACATCCTTCCTGCAGCCTCTAAGATTCTCCATGATCTGCTATCTGCTGCCTCCCTAACTTCATTTAAACTTGGTAGCCCTCCTGCTAATATTTTAGTTGCACCGACCTTTCTTTTCGTTGAACAAACCAAACTGTTCCTGCTCCAGAGTCCTGCACTGGCTGCTGGCTTTTGTTGCCATCCTCTGGCCCTGGTTCTTCATTCATATCACTGCCCTGAGAAAATGCCATCTCAGGAAATTCTTCCTGGCCCACTTAATCTATATTATCACTTCCTCTCACAAACACTGCACACCACATCATTTTACTTTATTTCCCTCATTATGTATTTATCGCTATTTTACATTTTCTTGTTAATTTCTTTGTTCATGCACTGTTAGCAGTCTCTCCCCAATAGAATGCAGGCCTCATGAGATTTGAGACCTTGCTCTATCTTGTTCCCTGCCATATCTCCAGGGCCTAATCCAGTGCCTGCCAGATAGAGAAGCGTCAACAAAAATTTGTTCAGTAAAAATGGTTAAGTATAAGATAACAGGGAGTCATTGTTGAGGTATTGGAGAACTGGATGCATACACAGCTTAAAGAATTTTAAATGTAAATATTTTTAGATTATTTTTTCCCAATATAAGGTCTGTTCGAATTTGTAATTTCTGCACTCCACCACTTCACCTTCTGACTCACCCTCACAGCTCCTTAAGGGTGAGACCTGAAAATGAAGAAACAGAATGACACTGAATTTCCGTATGCAAATCAGCAACTGCTTCCCAGACAAATGCTTTTGCCCTAGATCTGCAGTGATCCAACCAACAGAAGAAATCAGCCTTTAAACATGATGCAAACAGTGAATGTGTTCCTAATGGGGCATTTACTGATGGGGAATTTTGTAAATCCAGAAGAGCAAATTGGTGTTCAATAGGAAATAGGACATTGGAACCTCTAAACACCAGGAGAAAAAAATAAAACTAGAAACTCACTAAATAGAATAAATTTACATAAATTAAACAGAGGATGATTTTTAAAAATTCATAACTAGGTTAAGCATCAAATATACCTTCTGTGGTTGCTGAACCCAAATATTCAGTCTATAATTTCTAGAACCCAAGTGCAGATGAAATGTGGTTGGGACTTGAGTCTTGCTTCAGAGCCTATGAGGAGAAATGCCAAGGGAACAGGTGTATCTTACCCAGTGAGGGACAGGTCTCCTGTACTTAATTCAGCTCAGATTCATTTGATTGGGAACTCATATCATTCAGTGTCTTCCATTATGAGAGGTGAGGGTGTGAAAATATTTGAGCTAACATTAAGAATGCTGTACTTCTTGGAAATATGTACTGAGCAGAGCAAGATGAAACTGATAATGTCTATAGGTTTTGGAGAAAGGGAGAATGCTGATAATATGGTTTCCATTTTTATGTAGTGGACAAAAGTCTGACTGAATCGGGAATGGAAGGTGAGGAGATAAAGATGCCTTTTTAAAGAGTTTTGCCAGGAAGAGGAGGGAAGCACTTGAAGTGTAGCTGAAGGGGGCTGTGGAGTCCATTTGGCTTTTTTAATGTTACACTTGAATATTTGAGAGAGAGAACGATGCTCAAGGTGAGGGAGGAGAGAGATGCAGATGCAGAGTGTCCTGGAGGACGCAAAATGGAATGGGTTTCCTTGTACAGTGAGAGGCTGGACTGGCCCAGGGGTTGTGTCCCAAGGAAGAGCAGAGTATGTTGTTAGACTTGGGGACAGTCAGATGAATTAGTTCTGCTGGGATTTTTTCTATTTTCTCAGTATCAACGAGATAGATGAACATGGTTTTGTAGGTTTTAGAAGAGATGAGCTGCTGTTTAATAGTTGTTTTAGAGCCTGGGAGAGTGAACTGACCTCAAACATGCAGTAAAATTGCTGAGTAATGTTGACAGCTCATCTGAGACTGTGGTCATTCATTTAGAATGAGCCCAAGGAGGATGGTTGAGCATTTTTCCCCAGCAGTGTTTGTGCTGGGGCTAAGTCAGTGAGGAGTTGGTCTAATCAGTTCTAGAATGTTGCCCATGAGTCAGGTGGGCAGCTCAGTGTGTTTATAACAATGTGATTTCAATAATACAGCCCATACTTAAGCCAAGCAAGGAAAGAAATGGGGTATGTGTGTGAGAAAGGTTGAGGGGATGAAGGACAATGCAAAAGTGCTAAGGCCAATGAACTGGAAGTCATCATGGAGTATAAATCTAAGCAATGGGAAACAGAGAGACACGCTGGAAAGATGGGAAGTGGGAGTCTGACGTTGGCATGCTTGACATCAAGATCTGGGAGATGGTTGTTATTGGTAACTAAAAGGTCTAGGATAAACCTGGGAGCAAAGATAGCTTAGGTGGTATTGGGGGAAAAGGCTATTCAAAGTAATAACAAGCAACTATGAGATCAGAGTATTGAATGGGTCACCTGGATGGATATGGAAGTGATCACAGAAGACACAATCTGCAGTGGAGAGAGTGAGTCAAACACTGCAATATTCAGTGGGTTAGAGGGGGCAGCCCAGAAGTCCGTGGATGATGACACGCAGGAGGGTTAGTGGGCGGCACTGCTCGATGGCTTGCACTTCAAAGGAGACAGGTCTTCGAGAGAAAAATAATAAAATGGTTCCTCAACATCAATGAAAAGTAAGAATGATGCCTCCTTTATTCCCAGCCCCTATAGTACATGGAATTTGGGAGAGAAAAAAAGTAGCCATTTCTTGAGAAGACTTCAAGGGTAGCTCAGTAGCCATGGGAGAGCCAGATGTCCACACAAGGAAAGAGAAAAATCAGTTCAGAGATGGAAAATGCAGGAATTTGGATAAATTCCCAGCAGGAAGTCCAGCAGCATGGGAGAAAGTTTAGTGGAGATGAGTTTCCTTTAGGGAATGTTCTGGGCCATAGAGGGTTAAATGTCAGGGTGATTATGGGAGGCTTGGACTTCTAATAGTAACTGAGGAAAACAGGAAGGGCAACAATGAGGGGGATGGAGATGGACAGTAGGAGGGTCACAGGGAGGGAAGAAGAAAAGATTTTGGAACCAAAGCTTTTTAAGGATCTTATCTACATGGATGTCAAAGCACCACAACATAGAAAAGACAGAGAGGAAAGTAAATTATGTAACAGGAGACTTGGTTTTGAGTATGATTCTGTTATTCCATTGCTACATGGCTTGGGAAGATTTCTATGATAAATTTAATCCTAAATTATCTAGTCTATAAAAGTGATAATATTGCATATCTCAGTGTTGCAAAGGTTAATTGGGCAAAGTGTTTTACACATTTTATGAAAAATAAAGCACAATAGATTTATGCTTTGGTTGCCAAGCATGCGTTTTTTTTTGTTTCTTTAAAGCAATATCCCAGTTTGCCCTTCAGCAACTTTGTCTTCCTCATTAGGTAAAGTTGGCCAATGTAAGACATAAGTAAGCAAAGATCCTGATACTATGATTGAAGAGCCCCACTGTGATCCTGGCTGGGCTAAACGGGATGCCCATCCTTTTCATTTAAATCCCAGCTGCAGGAGCAAAGAAGCTAAACATGGCTAGAGTTTCATTCTGCCCCAGTGGGGTGGTCTTTACCAGATGGTTCTGGTTGGGAGGGCTTTCTTTTCTCCAGGGCTGCCTTTCTTATTGCCTACTTCCAGGGCTGGCTCTGCAGGCTTCCAACAATTGTGGGAGCTTCCAATGTCTTTTCAATAAAGTCCCATTTGTTCAAGTTAGTCAAAATCAGTATCTGTTTTAAGGAACCAAAGAGCCTTAAGTGACACACTAAAAGATGTTTTTTAAATGTTATTGTTACTGCTACTACTAAATAGCAGGAAAAACTGTATGTCTGTTTAGCACTTTAGAAAGAAATAGCCAAGGCTTAATCAGAAAAATAAACGAAGGTATCAACTTTCATGTCATTCCCTGGAGCTCTGGCAGCATTTTAACTTATTCTCCTTCAAGGGACTATCAATTCCAATAGAGGTTATTACCCATCTCCAGAAAGATCTCAACAACAATTTTAAGACAACTTTCTAAGGCTCTAAATTTGTCAAACTAGTCACAGTAAATTCAAGTCCATGCCAATAAGAAATAGTATCCCAAGGAAAGTTGAAGAAAATGAGCGGGGAAGGATAAATCACAGATAAAAAGATAAATTAGCAAGCATAAGCAGCAATGACTCAAAAACGGAGCATCCGTTCTAATTTATAATGCAAAAAGCTCCACTGTCATCATCCGTCTTCTCCTGCAAGCAGCATACAAGGCTTCTTTGCAATTTAGATGTTCAGTTTTGATTACTAATACCCACAAAAAAAGCCCCTCCACTTCATACGGCATTAAGAGAATGCTAATGTGCCAGGCTCCTGAATGTCTCCCGCTTTGCCCCATGGAACTTATAAAGCGGCCATTTGGAAACTGTTAAATTTTTTTTTCTCTTTCTAATGGAAGGGAGGTGAGGATAAGAGAACAGCACCTGAACAAAGAAGTCCTGAATATTAAGCGGAGCTATAATGCTTTGAAGTAGAAGATCAAAGAGCGTCCCGGTTATCAGCTACTCTGCTCTTCTTTCTCGGCAGTAAGTATAATTTCCAATCTTGTAAGCTTTTTGGCTGCTTAGCCTCAGACCCTATCCAAGTCTTCAGACATTTCCTACATTCCCCGCTTTCTTCCTTTTATTTAGCGTCTGCCATTCCTTGGAAATTTTCCCCCCAAATCTGGTTGGAAGGAAATTGCTTCCTCAGCCCCCAATTCTGCGTTGCCTTGGCAGGCCTTTCTAATTGAAAGAGGTCTGATGCTAATCAGTATAGAAAAACTGTCAAGGAATCACCAAAGTAATAAACTAGAGAAATGATAAAGGTTTTTAGAGCAGCACAAATGTATGGAGCCCTTGACCTTTCATTTCTAATTCCCTTGCAGACATGGAGGCTGGAAGTGAGCCTACCCTCCTTTTCTCTGATTTTCTTACTGAGGACTGGCTCCTCAGTGAATTTTCGTCTGACCCTGTCTCTCAGCAAGGTCATGCTGAATCCTTCCTCAATAATAGTCTCATTGCTGGGGAGACCTGGATATTCTGGCCATAATTTTTGGTAAGTGGGAATGAGACCATTAGGAGTTTTATTTGGGTAATTTCATCTCTGCATTGCAATGCCAGATGAAATAACACCTCTTCAGGTGTCATTGACAAACCCAGAAATTACTAAAACAACTTTCATTGTAAACATGGTGTATAGAATCCAAAGTTAAACCAGGGACAAAGGAAGGGATAATATTGTGCTTTCTGAATTTCTCTGCATTTCAATTTCCCTTACGACTTGGTCTTTATTACTATAGGCAGAGTAGAGACAGCACACTTTGTGACCACAGGTTAGAAAAATGTCATTACATGTAAAACAATGTTGCAACTATAACATCTTTTTCTATGATGGTTTACTAACCAGTTTCAACCTCTGTGAAACTTCTGTAGCACTAAGTACAGGCAAGCAATTCTTAGTAGCACTCAACAGATATGGATGAGAAACATGCCCCTTACATTATGACAAATTACATGTCCACTGGTACCTGTCACTAACCTCTGCCATTATGCTACTCCTCGCCACTGGATCACATTCCAGAGGAAACCATGTTAGAAGAAGACTCTTCTAGTGACATCTTTTTTTAGCTTATATTTAAGAGTTATACATGCTAACTTTTCCACTTGTGGCAGTGGGAATCCTACATGTTAGCAGCCCCTAGGAAAGAGGTAATTTGACCTTATTTACTCAACCTAAGACTGGAATACTGATGCTATTAAACACTTTTGGAAGAAATGATGCAATGGAAGCACGACTCTTCTATAAGAAAGACATAACTAAAACCCACAGTTAAAACCCAGAAAACTCTATTAACCCATCAACCAAAATTTCTTTAATTCTATCAAATCCTAGGCATTATGCTAGGTGATAAGGGTGTGAAAATGAATAAACAGCACCTCTGCTTATAAGAACGTGACAGTCCAGTGGTGGAATAGCATGCACAGGGGTATAAGAGATTTCCTCCACCATTACAGCAGTTCTCCAGGATAGGGAAGGAGTCCTACAAAGGTCATGAAATCATTACAATTTGCTAGGCTGGAGGTAGGGTGGTGAATACTAATATTGAAAAATTGGTTGTTTGGGACGATCATAACTTTTTGGCACATGGAAATGAGACCATCAAGGAGAAAAAAATAGCAGTAATCCCACATCCAAAATGTGGCTAGTGAGTCATCTCCCAACCTCCCTCCTTTGCATTTTCCAGATATTGAAAAAGGGACAAAGAAAGGAAGGGAGAAAGAGACTTTTAGTCTTGTTTCACAATGGAAACCTAGCACCATCCCATCTCCCACCTGTGGAGGCCAGTAGATTCCTGTCCTACTGATTTTGTCCTTGGACTTGCTAAGAATACTCTCACAGTGTATTTGAGACCTCAGCTGACTCTGACTGAGAGTATTCTAGCTTCCTCCTTGTCTTCCATCTGGTAATCAGGAATAATTGTTTTCCACGGGCATTGAATCTTCCTGCATTTTTCCATGCACTGAATAGTACTTTCTCTTTGTGGCCTATAGCGTTACAGAGGTGTTCAGTGGATTACTATGAGGCTATTGCTACTTCTCCTAGTGTTCTCTCTGGCTTCAATTTCTCCCCCATTAATCTGCCTGATAATTTTGTCAGCTTTGTCTTCCAGCAATCCATCGCTAGCTAAGCCATTCCTTTTCTCAACATCCTTCAATGAGTTCCCACTGCCAATCAAAATTCTCATGAGCCAGTGAAAGTTCTCAGTGATCTGGCCTTGCAACACTTTTCCAGGCACACTATTTTTGTCTCTTCTTCTTAAACCTTAACCAACAACTACACAGAATTTTTCCAAACCCATGTGAACAGTTAAGTTTCCTGTCTCTGAATGTTGCCTGTTATTTCATTGCTTGGAAAGTACTTTTTCTCTCCTGCCCTTCAAATTCTGGCCATCATCCAGGGCTTTTTTTCAAGCTTTCTCCATAAAGTTTTTTCAGGGTAATTCAAATATACTCTATGAATTATATACATAAAATCCTCTGAATTAATACAAGAGATGTGCAATAAATGACTACTATGTGTACAGTTCTATTCATGACACTTAGGATTTAAATAGCTACCATCAAGAAATCCATTGTATAATAGGAAAAGGACTATAAAGAGTTAACAACATAAATTTAGTCAGCAAATATAATTACTGTTCCTACTAGATTTTAGGCACACACAAAACTGTGTTTTGGAAAGTTTAAATGCAATTTCCCTCTTAATTCTTGTTCTTATCTGGGTCACAGTAGAAGAAATGTAATTTTCTGTCTAGAATTGGAAACACTTATACTCTTCAATTTTACAACCTTATTATTGGTTGCATTTTGACAAAAAAGTACCACTACAGTTTGAAGGCGAAGGTGTAATTTGGAAATAGAAGGGAAAGAAAATAAAGTAATAGACAATAGCCTGTCATAAACTTCAGTTTAGAAAAATTCACTGATTTTACAAATTAGCCACAACCTGCTAACTTGAGAGGTTATATAAATATCTTTTTCTACCCTTATCTTCTAGAAATTAAACCTACTGCACTGCATTAATTGCTACTGAAAACATGGCCAGAAACCCTTAGTGTGCTCTTATGTTTTCTCAGCATAGAGAGAACAATTGCAGATCCACACACTTTCAGACAGTTGGATTGGATCTTAGAATCAGGAGTGACCCAGCGATTGTCTACCTGCACCCTTTGGAGATCTCTGAAGGTAAATCCAGGGGCAGTTGGGAACCAAGAAAATAGTAAACTGTCTTCTCTCCAGGCTTCATCGAGAAAATTGTAATTTCATTAATTTTGTGAAAGTTTCCAAGTAGGATCTTATTTTTTAAAATGTTAGTGTAGACAAACCAATACACTAAACTAGCTTATTTCTTTTATTTTCCAATAAAAAAACCTGAATCTTATTCAGACAACAACAGAGAAGGATCTAATTAACTTCACAAGCAGCACATCCAAAGGGAGATCTTGGCAGACACTGACCCTGCTGAGGTGAATTTCACCGTGTGGCCTGCACCTGCAGAGAAGCTTGTACACTGTGCTCCAGTTCAATCCTCACAGTCAGCCAGCCTGAATGTTGACCCTGTGCACAGACAGGTCAGCACCAATCAGACTTGATTACAACAAGAGGGTTCATGTAACATACAAGGGACATTCTGGGAGCACCCAGCTCAGATGATAAAGCAGAAAGTCACACTAACAAGACTGAGAGACATAGCAAATCTACCTAATACACAGAAACAAATACAAAGAGATAGCCGAAATGGGAAGACAAAGAAATGTACCCAAAAAGAAAGAACAGGAGATATCTCCAGAAAAGGAACTAAATGAAATGGAGGGAAGCAATCTACCAGATACATAGTTTTTAAAAATGGTTTATAAGAATGCTCAGGAAACTTAGAGCTTCAATAAACAGGTAGGAAGCATAAATGAGGACATAAAAATCTATAATAATAAACCAGTCAGAAACGAAGAACATAATATCTGAGACAACAAATACATTAGGAGAAATAAACAGTAGGTTAGATTAAGCAGATAATGGACTCAGTGATTTGGAAGGTAAGGTAGCAGAAAACACCCAGTCAGAGCAACAACAACAACAAAAATCAGTGAGGATAGTTGAAGGAATATTTGGGACAACATGAAGCATAATAACATCTGCATCACAGGGGTACCAGAAAGAGAAGATAGAGAGCAATGGATTAAGCATTTACTTGAGCCCTGGCTAGTGTGGCTCAGTGGATTGAGTGCCAGCCTGCAAACCAAAGGGTCAATGGACCAAAGGGTCAGTCAGGGCACATGCCTGGGTTGCAGGCCAGGTTCCCAGTGTGGGGGTGCTCAAGAGGAAACCACACACTGATGTTTCTATCCCTTCCTTTCTTCCTCCCTTTCCCTTTCTCTAAAAATATGTAAATAAAATCTTTAAAAAAACAATTTACTTGAAACCTCTCCTAATTTGGTGAAGGAAAAAGATACACCTGTCCAGGAAGAACGGAGAGTCCCCAAAGAGGCCCATACCAAGTCCCATTAAATTAAAACAGCAAAAGCTCAAGACAAAGAGAGAATTTTTAAAGCAGAAAGGGAAAGACAGGTATCTATTAGGAAGCTACCATAAGATTTTCAGCTGATTTCTCAAAGAAAACATTTCAGTCTGCAAATATTAAAACAAATATTCTAAGAGATAAAAAGCAAGGACCTACAACCAAGAATACTTTGTCCACAAGGCTATCACTAAATTAAAGAGGAGGCTTAATCATGAGACTTCTAGTCAAGATGGAGGTATAGGTAAACATGGCTCACCTCCTACCACAACCACATCAAAGACAACTAAACTATAGAACAAGCATTATGCAGAATCATCAGAAATCAAGTTGAATGGAAGTCCAACAACTATGGAATTAAAGAAACCACAACCATCCAGACTGGTAAGAGGGATGGAGATTTGGATTGAGCTGATCCTATATCCATGTCTGGTGGATAAAAATTCAGGAGAGATATCTTGGAAGTGAGGAGTCCTAGACCAAAAACAGCACCCCCAGCCCAGGGTTCCAGTGCCAGGAAAGTAAGTTCCTATAACTTATGGCTGCAAAATCCAGCAGGGATTGAGTTGGTAGAATAATCTTCTAGAGTCCCAAGGAGTTACTCTTAAAGAACCCCCACACAGACTTACTCAGAACCATTCCTTCTGACTCCATTGCTGGGGTAGTAGCTTGAAAGGTACCAGTGCATAGACGGAGGAACTGAAGTGTCTGGCATCAAGGTAAGGACCTGGGGGACAGCTTTCTCCTAGACATAAAGGTGGGCATTGGCCAATAGCCTTCTTCTGAGGGACACAAAACTGGTAGGAAGATGCCATATCTGAGACTTCATCAACCTGAATAACACTGTTTGCACCAACCTGGAGATCTCCTGAACCTTCTTCCCACCCAAATTATGAGCCCACCCAAGCTGTTGACAGTAGCTTTTCCATAGGAATGATTGGTCTTGGCCCATGCATTAAAACTTCCTAAATTCTCTCAAACAAGCAACAGCTGGCCTCAGTGAGACACCAGACCCCATACCACTTGTTACATGGCCCCAGGCTCAGCACTAGCAATAGTCAGTCTAGGTTGATAGCCTGGCTTCACCTGGGAATTTTCAAGCCCAGAACAAGTAGCAGCCATCTGCAGATTGCATTATAGCTATGCAGAACACAGGTTGGGGCTGACCTTGTCCTGCACAACCAGGAAACCCCAGAGCCTGTACACCCAGTGAATAGCTACAGACCATGTCAGAGCACCATCACCCTGCCACTGCACAGATGATCCTCCATGAAGAGTGGAGGTTGGTGGTTAGTGGTCATAGCCAGTCCTTGAAACTGACTAGCCTGGGTAAATCCCTCCCATTGACCTGCCAATAGCAATCAAGCTCAACTTCAGTAGGGGAGTGTACTCAGACCACATGAAGGGCAAAACTGGAGTACCCAGCTTGGGTGATAGGGGAGGTTGTGCCACTGGACCCTACAGGACACCTACTACAAGACAGGGAGTCATAGCAGCTCTACCTAATACACAGACACAAACACAGGCAGCCTGCCAAAATGAGGAGACAAAGAAAAAAGGCCCAAGTGAAAAAACAGATAAAAACTCCACAAAAAGAGCTAAATGAAATGGAGATAAGCAATCTATCAGATGCAGACTTCAAAACACTGTTCACAGGATGATCGAAGAACTTAGTGAGGATCTCAACAGCATAAAAAATCCGATATGAAACAAAGTTACACTAATTGAAATAAAGAACAATTTACAGGGAAACAACAGTAGAGTGGATGAAGCTGAGAATCAAATCAATAATATGGAACACAACAAAATGTAACACAACCAATCAGAAAAACAAGAAAAAACAAATTAAAAAAAACTGAAGATAGTGTAAACAGCCTCTGCAACAACTTTAAGAGGTCCAAATTCACATCATATGGGTGACAGAAGAGAAAGAGGAAGAAATAGAAAAGCTTTTTGAAAAAATGATGAACAAAAGTCTTTAATTTCATGAAGGAAATACACATGTAAATCCAGGAACCATAGAGAGTCCAAACAAGAGAGATGCAAAGAGGCCCACCCCAAGACACATTATCATTAAAATGCCAAAAGTTAAAGATAAAGAGAGAATCTTAAAAGCAGCAAGAGAAAAGAAGTCAGTTACCTATAGGGAAGTTCCCATGAGACTATCCACTGATTTCTAAAAAGAAAATTTTCAGGATAAAGGGGATTGGCAAGAAATGTTCAAAGTCATGAAAAGCAGGGACCTACAGTCAAGGTTGCTCTACCCAGTAAAGATATCACTTAAAAATCAAAGGGCAGATAAAGAGCATCCCAGACAAGAAAAAAACTAAAGGAGTTCATCATCCCCCAGCCACTTTATATGAATTGTTAAAGGGACTTATTTAATAAAAAGGTTTCCAGATGGGATGGGTGTGTATGGGAATGTGTGAAGAGATGAGGGATTAAGAGATACAAATAGGTAGTTACAGAATACCCATGGGGATGTAAAGTATAGTATAGGAAATGAAGCAGCAAAACAACATACACACAACCCATGGACATGAACACTGCTGGGGGACTACCTAAAGAAATGGAGAGTGCTGTGTGGAGGGGAGTAAAGTGGAAAAACAGGGACAACTGTAATAGCATAATCAATAAATACAATTAAGTGCTCGCTTCGGCAGCACATATAATAAATACAATTAAAAAAATAAAAATATAAAGGGGAAATTAAGAGCTTCCTGCAGAAGTAAAAGCTAAAGAAGTTCGTTACCACCAAACCAGTACTATAAGAAATGTTAAAGGGTCTTATTAAAGAAGAAAGAAAAAGAAGAGGAACATAGTTTAAAAAATTAATAAATATGTACCAATCAATAACCACTTAAATGTAATTAGCTTAAATGTTCCAATCAAAAGGCATAGGGTACCTGAATCAATAAGAAAACAAGACCCATATGTATGTTTTCTACAAGAGACTCACCTGAAATTAAAGACACACACAGGCTAAAAGTAAAAGGATAGAAAAATATTTAATGTAAATGGAAAGAAGAAAAAGCTGGGGTAGCAATACTTATATCAGACAAAATGGACTTTGAAAGAAAGGCTACAATGAGACATTAAAAAAAAAAGGACACTACATAGTGATAAAAGAATCAAAACAACAAAAAGGATATAGCCCTTGTAAATATTTATGCACCCAACATAGAAGAACCCAAATAGGTAAAGGAAATCTCAATGAATATAAAAGGATAGATGACAGTAATACAATCACAGTAGGAAATTATAACAACCCATTACATCAACGTATAGATCTTTCAAACAGGAAATCAACAAGGAAACAGCAGACTTAAATGACACACTAGATCAAATGGATTTTATTGGTATCTTCAGAGTACTTCATCTCAAAACAGCAGAATATATATTTTTTCAAGTGCCCATGGAACATTTTCTAGGATATACCACTTGTTAGGACACAAATCAAGTGTCAATACATTTAAGAAAATTGAAATAATATCAAGCATCTTCTCTGACCACAATGCTATAAAACTAGAAATCAATCACAGGCAAAAACTGAAAAACACACTAACACATGCTAGCTGAATAACATGTTATTAAACAATGAATGGATTATAAATAAGAGCAATGAAGATACCTAACATTTGAAAATGAGAACAAAATAACCCCAAATTTATGACAATAAAGGTAGTCCTAAGAGGGAAATTCATAGCAGTACAGGTCTACCTCAAAAAAAATCCAAGAAATTCTCAAATAAACAATTTAACCTTACACTTAAAGTAGAAAAAGAACAATAAACAAAACCCAAAGTGAGAAAAACAAAAGAAATAATAAAGATCAGAGCATAAATAAACAAAACAGTAAAAAAATAATATAAATGATCAATAAAACCAAGTGCTCATTCTTTGAAAAGATAAACAAAATTGATAAACCTTTGACTAGATTCACCAAGAAACAGAGAGAGGACCCACATTAAAAAAAAAAAAAACCAGAAATGAAAGAGAAGTAACAACTGACACCAGAGAAATATAGAGAATTATAAAAAAATTATGAACAGCTATATGCTTGAAAAAAATTATGAACAACTATATGCCAACAAATTGGACAACCTGGATAAAAGGGATAAATTTCTAGAAACATACAATTTTTCACAACAGAATCAAGAAGAAACAGAAACAATCAGAACAGATCAATTACAACTAATAAAATTGAAGCAGTAATCAAAAAAACTCCCAACAAACAAAAATCCTAAAACAGATGGTTTTACAGGTAAATTTTAACAAACATTCAAAAAAAGAGCTAACAGCTATCTTTCTCAAACTATTCCCAAAAAAAAATTCAAGAGAAAGACTCCCAAGGCCATTTTATGAGGCTAGCATTATCCTAATTCTAAAACCAAAGATACTGCAAAAAAATGAATTATAGGCCAATATCCTCATGAATATTGATGCAAAAATCCTCAATAAGATATCACACACATGATCAAGTGGGATTTATTCAGTTGATGCAAGATTGGTGCAATATCCACAAATTAATTAACATAATATACCACATATAAAAATGAAGAATAAAAACCAAATGATCATATAAATAGATGCAGAAAAAAGTTTTGACAAGATCCAACACTCATTTATGATAAAAACTCAGCAAAATGAGAATAGAGGGAACATAGCTTTATGTAATAAAGGCCATATATCACAAACCCACAACATCATCCTCAATGGGGAAAAACCAAAAGCATTTTCTTTAAGACAAGGAATACAAAACTGTCCTCTTTTACCAATCTTAATCAACATAGTACTGGAAGTCCTAGCCACAGCAGTTAGACAAGAAGAAGAAATAAAAGGCATCTAAATTAGAAAGGAGGAAACAAAACTGTCATTATTTGCAGATGACACGATAAATTTTATAGATAACCCAAAGATTCCACTAAAAAACTATTAGAACTAAAAAATAAATTCTGTAAAGTATCAGGATGCAAAATAATATCCAGAAATTGGTTGTATTTTTATACACCAATGATGAACAATTAGAAAAAAAACTTAAGAAAACAATCACATTTACAACTGCATAAAAAATAATACCCAGGAATACATTTAACAAGGAATGTACAAATGCTGAACACAGAAAAAGTAAGACATTGAAGAAACCAATTAATGGAAGCATATACCATGTTCATGAATAGAAAGAATGAACATTTTTTAAAATGCCCATACTACCCAAAGCAATCTATAGATTCAATGTAATTCCTATCAAAACACCAAGGGGATATTTTATAGAACTAGAACCAATAACCCCAAAATTTATATGGAAAAATAAAAGGTCCTTGATAGCCACAGTAATATTGAAAAAAAAAAACAAAGTTGGAGGAATCATACTACCTAAAATCAAACTATACTACAAGACCATAGTAATCAAAATAGCATGTCACTAACACAAAAACTGACATGTAGATTGAGCGCACAGAATAGAGAGCCCAGAAATAAACCTATGTCTAAATAGTCAATTAATACTTGACAGAACATACAATGGGGTAAAGGCAGTATATTCAATAAATGATGTTGGGAAAATTAAGCAGATACTGGCAAAAAAATGAAACCAGACCACCTTCTTACACCATACACAAAAGAATAAACTTAAAATGGATTGAAAACTTAAATGTACGACTTGGAACCATAGAACTCCTAGGAGAAAATATAGGCAGTAAAATCTCAGACACTTCTCCTGATAATATTTTTTTTCTGATACATCTCCTCAGTCAAAGGAGACAAAAGAAAAAGTAAACAAATGGAACTACATCAAGTTAAAAAGGGTTTGCACAGCAAAGAAAACCATGAGCAAAATGAAAAGACAACTCATTTAATGGGAGAACACATTTGCCAAATATACAACTGATTACGGATTAATATCCAAAATTTATAAAGAACTCATAAAACTCAACACCAAAACAACAAACAATCCCATTAAAAATGGACAAAGGGCCTGCATAAACACTTCTCAAACATACAGAGGGCCAATTGACCTATAATAAATGCTAATGCCACCGATCATCAAAGAAATACAAGTTAAAACCACAATGAGATATCCCCTCACACCTGATGGTCAGAATGGCTGTCATCAATAAAACAAACATGAAGGGTTGAGGAGGATGTGGAGAAAAGGAAACCTTCATGCACTATTGGTGGGAATGCAGGTTGGTGCAGCCACTGGAAAACAGTGTGGCATTTCCTCAAAAAGTTAAAAATGGAAGTACCTCATGTCCCAGTAATTCTACTTCTGGTAATATATCTGAAGGAACTTGAACCACTGATTTGAAAGAATTTATGCACCCCTGTGTTAGTCACAGCATTATTTTAAAATAGCCAAGCTATGGAAGAAACATCAGTGCCCATTAATGACTAGTAGATAAAAACGTGGTGGTACATATATACAATGAAATATTACTTGCTCATAAAAAATGAAATCTCACCATTTGTGATAGTGTGAATTGGACCTATAGGGTATTATGCTAAATAAAATAAGTCAGTTAGAGACAGACAAATATCACATGTTTTCACTTATTTGTGGAATCTAGAGAAGAATATAAACAAAAAAAACAAACAGACTTGTAGATATAGAGAACAGACTGATGGTTGCTAGAGGTGAGGAGTGTGGGGGGACAGGGTTAACAAGGCAAGTGGATTGAGAAGTACAGATTGGTAGTTACAGAATAGTCACAGGATGTAAAGTACAATGTAGGAAATATGGTTGATAATATTATAATGAATATTTATGGTGCCAGATGGGTACTGGAAACATCAGGGGATGAACGCCTTTATAAAGTATATGATTGTTTAACTGCTATGCTGTACACTTAGAGCTAATACAAAATAATGTTAAATGTAAACTTAATAGAAAAAAGTTTTTTTAAAGGAAAAACTTGAAGCTCAGATTCTTAATGGATCTTGTTTAAGTTCACACAATGGTAAGGCAGAGAAGTATGCAATAACTCAATGTCCATCCCATCACTTCAGAATACCCCTCCAAGGAATCTGGAGAAAGAATTAAAGGATGGATGGATGGGTGTGTGGGTGAATGGATACATGGATACATGGATATGTGGAAACATGGATGGATAGATAAGTGACTGAATGTATATATAAATGCACATGTATTAGGGTCATTTGATCCAGTTGCATCCATGCTGAAGTGTATCGATGGTAAATAGAAATAAAAATGAGTTGGGCATCAGGAATTTTGGATGCAAATCTCAGTTCTGCCACTGACTAGTTATGAGAACTTGGGAAAGTTTATCTTCTGCAGCTGCATTTTTGCCATTTACAAAATGGAGTTGATAAAATATTCTCTTTACAGTTCCAGTAAGGAGTCTATAATAAGCTTCAGAATTTCCAGTATTAGGACTGTTAGTAAATAATAAATAATAATTTCATGACAAAATCCAGGACTTAACAGGAAAACTTTTCAGTAATAACATAGTATTTTGATAAGGAATGTTAAACTAATAAAAATAATAAACCAAGATATACATATACTCTAAAGATCTGGGTTAATTTTTCTCCACTTGCTTTTCTCTACCTCCATCCTCCAATCCAATCTCCACCCTTCTCTGTGATCTATGGGGCTAACCCCTAGGTTCCTTTGCCTTCTAACTGTGGGTTAAGTTCAGCCAATGGGAGACTCCAACAGGAGACACCAACAGGAGAAGAAAGAGGTCAGTGCATTTCTTTCCTTGCTCCCTCCTGCTTGGCACTGTAGTTTTGGTGGAAACTGCATAGCACAACATACCAGCCCTGTTTCCTCTTCCTACTCCTCCAGGACTAATACTAGTAACCAGCACTTCAGTGCTGCCAGTCCTTGAGCACCTCAATATTCCTTATTGGTTCCCTTAACTCTGCTCACTCTTCTGTAAATAAACCTTTATCAAGCTTCATTCACAATGCCAGCTGAATGTGCCTTATATTCCCAAGACTTTGACTGCTACACTGTTGGGATAAATATCAATGACAAAATGCAATAGCCTCACATGACCTTCAAAAATATATAAGGTTAAACTGATGCACTGGGTTACATGTGGGCACCAATGACACATGGGCAAGGGCTTGCAGTGGGTGAGCTGAGACCTCTGTAAACCACAGCATTCTTCCTCCTATCTTCAATAACCTGGCTTATTTTTCATGTTGAAAGAATAACCTTGGAGCAGATGAAGCAGGTAGGATGGCTTAAAGAGAGGAATATAAGTCCAAGGCTTTATTCAATCCCAAAAGCAAGGGAATTTTGTAGCTGGAGCTGGATCTAGGACCATGACTTGTCCTCAATTTATCTTGCTCTGCATAGGTACTGAGGATGATGCTGGGAACATTCTGTCCAGACAGTCACAGTCAAATTGACAAAGAATCAGGCAAATTAATGACTGTGCTGCCCCAACACAGACTTCTCCAAATAGCCTCCTCTGCCCTGCGGCTGGAATGAGTGGTTTCAGGATTCATTTTCCTTTCTTCTCTTGTACACCATGAACTGATTCGTTGGGAAATGAGCATGTCAAATTCTGTGTCTAACTAATAGTTGACTGTGCTTTGAAATATTTTCAGGGATGTCTTAAGAAAGCAGGCTCAGGGTCAAATCCCATGCTTTCTCTAATAATATAGTGAGCTTCTTAAAAGTAGCATGTTGCATTTGAAGACTAATGTGTTAGGTGTACTGGAACTGAATCTACCAAAGTAATCAGGAAATTCAGACATTTAGTCGAAAAGTCATAGTTGAATTCTGTGTTACTATTTTATGACACCAGTATAACCAGTTTATTGCAAAATGTCCGTTCTAGTGGTAACAAAGAGTGCTTTTTTTTTTTAAAAGATTTATTTATTTATTTTTTTAGAGGGGAAGGGGGGAAGGGAATTTTTTCCAGCCAGGGCCTAAGAGTGCTTTTTTAATTTTTATTTACTTTTTTCAAATATACTTTTTTGAATTTTCCTTTGCTGTGACACTCCAATAACATCCTGGGCAGACTCCAGCTTTGCAAGCCATGCCACTTTAAAACTCCAGTCTCATATCCAATGTCCTGTTTCCCCCTCCGGCAGCACTGGCCAGGCATTTGGCCTTTGCTCCTCCCGGTTCAGCAACTTACAAAATGGGGTGCAGAGTCTGGTTCTGTGTCTGCTCTTCAATTCTTTTTTTTTTAAAGGCCTAAGCCTCTGGGGTTAGGGGACGTGCTAGGGGAGGCAGAGATATTCTTAGCTAATTGATCATGTATAGGTTCAGCGGAAAGCTCTCTAGTTTCTGGTGTGTGCTGGTAAGTTGGTCTCCATGTGAGTGGGGTGGATGGTTTTCCTGAAGTCTGTCAGCTTTGGCCCAGTGCCTTGTCTGAAGATTCCTCTGGCTCCAAAGGAATCTATGCCCTCACACACTTTAGTTAGAATATTCTATTACTTGACCAGTGGTAACCTGGCCTGTTCAGGCTCCTACCTCCTCTGTTAGTTTCCACATTAGCCTTCATATGAAGTCATAGAACTGGTGCACTGTTCTTCCTCCTCTTCCTAGATGAGCAGGACCAGAAAGTGGAGTTCTAATACCCAGTCCAGGGTCCTTGTGATACCATTGGCCATCTCATCTCTTTCTTGGAGTTTTTCAGCCCCATATACCATCTTAGAAAATCCCATTCTTCACCGACTGTCAAACTATTTGCCTCCAGAGTAAAAGTATTTGCTGGTATGAGCTCGAACTACAACCTTCCCACAGGCATGTTCCCTATGACCTGGAATCTGTTGAAGGGATCTCTGAGGCCTTTTGTCTGCATCTTTATAAACTGCCTGTACTGAGCTTTCCATCTCTGGGTTCTGTCTACTTGTCATAACACCCCATTACCTCTTTCTAAACTTCCCTCACTTGTCACAGCAGGTTTCCACTGTCTGATACTCGAGTCTAGACATTCTGCTTTCACCCATATGCACTTCTGTTCACTTTTGAACCTCTACCCTACTCCAGTAGGTATAGTTCTATTCCAGTAGGTGTACCTAATACCTGTT
Organism: Artibeus jamaicensis; assembly: GCF_021234435.1. Lineage (NCBI taxonomy): Eukaryota > Metazoa > Chordata > Mammalia > Chiroptera > Phyllostomidae > Artibeus > Artibeus jamaicensis. The sequence continues at coordinate 14,941,820 of NW_026522025.1, read as the reverse complement.
CCTGACCCCCTAGCTATTATTCACCCTTCAAGCCTGGTCGTTATGGCAGAGAATCACTTTCAGCTCCATTTAATTTGCATTAAGCTGCCCTAACCAACAGAAATTATTCTGGATCCTGAACTTGTTATAATAAATAATTGGTATTTATCCCAAATTTAAAGGAATGTCTTTTTTTAAGATTTTATTTATTTATTTTAGAGAGATGGGGAAGAGAGGGAGAAAGAGAAGGAGTGAAACATCAATGTGTGATTGCCTTTAGCATACCCCATACTGGGGATATGGCCTGCAACTCAGGCATGTGCCCTCACTGGGAATCAAACTGGAGATGCTTTGGTTCGCAGGCCTGCGCTATATCCACTGAACTACACCAGCCAGGGCCTACAGGAATGCCTTTTAATTTGGTAATGGGCTTTGGAATTATCCAGACCTGAGCTTGAATTCCGATTCTGCCAATTGTGACTTGGAACAGAGAATCCCTCTGATTAAAGATTCTGAATCTGTAAAACTTAATGGAGATAATGCTCAGATTATGCAAAGCATATTTTACTAGACCTATAAGACAATATTGATTTTAAAACATATCGTGTGATATTAAAATTAATGAAAAATGCATATCTTACAATAGATGCAATAATATATGTACATCCCTCGGCCCAATACCTAACCAAGAGTAAGTGTCCAGTAGACAAGGACCCATTCCCCCCACCCTGTGATTTCCCTTTCCTCCACTCTCTTGTTATTTTGCAAAAGTCAATCAAAGTCACACAAAAAAATCAGAAGAAAAAAATAGAAGATGAATAGTAGACCTGAGAGTTTTTTCTTTTTCTTTTGCCTAAACAGAGGCTTTTTCTTTTTTCACTTAAAGTCTAAACATAATAATAATCCCAAAACTACAGTTTCCTACAAAAAATGGCTTTTCTACTTTTGGAGTTAGAGGACATTTCATGAACCAAGAGTAAAGGAAGTGTTTCACTTAAGAATAAAGGAGTGTCACCTGATTTGTATTGCATTGTGCCCAAGATAACAGTATGTTTTTGCCAAAGGTATGTTTAGGAGGATATTTTAATTTTCTATAACAGAAATAATATTTTTGTACAATAGCTGTATGGCTGGCAGAAAGGTCTGCAAAGATAAGCAGGGCTAGATTATGGAGAATTGGGGTCATGAAAATTTGTTCAAACTTTTCTCTTGAAAGTGATGGGGAGCATAAAAAGATTTATGTAGATATGAATGAGGTAATCAGATAATCATATTTGCATTTTCAAAAATATCATTCAGTATGATTTTTTGATGAAGAACTGAATGAATGAAAGTAGATGTGCTCTAAATCTAAATTGGAGCCCAAAGACACAGTAAATATATGATGTAGAAGCAAATTAATGCAGAGATGTCTAGCCATACATGTGCATTACAGAAAAATTAAAAGAATGTTGACTTTACTGTATATAGTTGGTTATTGCTTACAAATTCAGGTTTCAGAAACGAGGCTATCCTAAGAGTTCAAAAAGCACAAACTATGCTAGGTCAGTTTGAGATACTATTCTATGAAACTTATTGTACAATAATAATGTTTATAGTGCTTAAGTAAAGTTGTTATCAAAGCAAAAATAAAAGAGTAGATCCTAACAGTTCTTATCACAAGAAAAATATTTTTTCTTTTTTAATAACTATATGACATTTTTACATATTAAAATGATTTTGTGATAGTCATTTTTCAATACATGTAAGTTGTTATGTACACTTTAAACTTATACAGAACTGTATGTAAAGTCTCATTTATTTATATATAAAAAACTTTTTAAAAAAAGGTAAAAAGAAGAATGTGTAGCAAGGATCTAGGAATTAAGATAGCCTGTGGGACACATGGATGCCAGGTCTGGGCACCAACAATCTTCTTTGCAGACTTAATAGACATTTTAGGGTAAATGTTGAAGGGATTTGAGGACCAATAGTTTATAGCTGGAAAGGTATTCCCTTGGAGGGCAGCAGGACTGGTCTGAATAGAAAGAAAACCAAGGTACCTTGGTCCTTTCTTGAAATATTTATTCACATTTGGTGACAAAGTGGTGTCATTGGAATATCATCTACTCTAATCCCAAGAAGCTTTCTACAGCTCCCTCAGAAAGGAGATTTCCTTTGGAGAGCTTAATTATGGGCAATGAAAGAGTGTCCATAGGAATCCAGACTATGGGGTCCCTAAGGCTGCAATAAATTCAAGACCTGATTCAAGACCTTACTAATTTAAGAACAACAAAAGCCCATGACTAGAAAACAAGACTTGATTGAGCTATTCTCAAGGAAGAGATACAAAGCTTTGAGAGCCTCCATAGATTTTGGAAGAAATATTACCATATTATTCTATCTAGACTCACTGTCCATGTGACTTGAAAGCTTCTACTTTGGATATAGAACAAGATGGAGGCGTAGGTGGAAACACTTTGCTTCCTCACACAACCAAAAGAGTAAATAAAGTAGAGAAAGATAATGAGGATTAGAAGTTGAGCAGGGGGAGCTAGGCCTCCTTGAGGATGAGAGATTGGGGAAAAGGCTAGGAGGGGACGGAGTTAGCCATGTGGATATGGGGATGCAAAGCATTTCAGACAGAGGACACAACCAAAACAGAGGTTTTTAAGGCAGTGGTGTGCATACAGGGTGTGTTTGAATAACAGCATAGAAATCTATGTGGTGGCTAGGAGAAAAGAGGGAGAAGGAAAGTAGAAGTCAGGAAATTCAGACGAGTAATGGAGAGTCCAATCAAACAGAGGTTCTATGTAGGTTATGAGGAAAAGAGAATTCAGTAGTGGTTCCATGCAAAAGTTTGGCACCACCTGTAAGTAGATTATGTAACGGGAAATAAGAGAGGTCACCTCGGAGTGACCGAAAAAGGCAGTGGGGAAGAGAAAGTGCTCTTGAGTGGCTGAACCTTGTGTGATACATCTTGCTCTCATTTTTCCTAGAAGACAAGATTAAAGTAAAAATTCAAATTTATGCATCCTCTGTGGATAATTGTTACTGATTCACAAAGAGGGCAGAGGAAAATATTGAGGGAATCCAAGGAATTCTGTGGAGGTCTTTCTGATGCCCCATGTTTGGTAGGAAAGGCAAGAAAAGCTTTTGTCAGGGCTGTGGCTGTACATTCCAGACCTCATGGATAAGAGCCATCAAGACTAAAAATTTGAGTTCTCCCATTGGATGAGATCATCAACCATTTGTCCTACAGGCTGAAGGCTTATCAAGAAACTTGGTACGAGAGACCTCTCTTGGTACAAGAGACTTGGTACACTAGCTAATGATGCTATATTCTGTAAAACACTGAAGAACATCACAAAATTGTGATGGCATCTTCTGAAGCTGTCTTTTGAAGTTAAGCAAGCTAGTATAACTTGGACAAGTTATTTAGCTCCTCACAATGCTGCAATTTTTTTCATCATAAATCAGGGTAATTAAAATATCTTCTTGAAAAAGTTGATGAGGGTATTAAATGAGAAGATGCATGGATAGTACTTAGTGGAGCATTATTTTATTACCGATAAACCAATATCAGTTACTCCTAAACAGAGCATAATTATTTAAGTGGCCTTAGAGAGAGGCATAGAAATTCATCTAGAGTCAGGAAGGTAGAGTATTTGAATTCAGATCTTAGTAACTGAGAGTCTGTATACATCCCTTCCTCTTGCTTCAACTTATTCAGTAAATTAGAAAGGCTCATCAGCTGAGAGTGGGAATAAGTGAGAGAATAATGAGGGTTTCAGAAGAGATGAAGGTATGAAATACTCACTTAGCATTTCACCTAGCATTTTGGGAAAGTGAATGAACTTGGAATATACAGGACGATTGCCTGGAGGGAAACCATTCCTTTCATGCAAGTGAGAAGTTGCATCTGGCTAATGTCTGAGTCTTAGTAGATATTAGATCCATAAATAATGCAGTATCACGTTCAGACCACATGGGATTCAAGTGACCATGTGGCCCAGGTGGTCCATCATGAATGGTATATCTGATCTTCCTAGCCTTAACATCAGACTGGTTCTGCCCTGCAGTGCTCTGCCATCATGAGGAAGTGCTCAACCATGTCTTGATGTCTTAATTAGAAGGCAAGGGCATTTGGCCCACACCTCTAGCAAGTCTACTCCTCCTCAATGCATATCAATAGCCGCACTGGAACTTTCTCAGGGGCAGTCTTCTGAATGCAAAGGATAAATGGAATAACTATGCATGGCTTTATGTCAAGAGAAGAAATGCAGAGTATAGTGTCATCAATAGACTAGTATGTGATATAACCTTGGTTGTGGACCTGGCAGCCGCTTAGCTTTCCTTGGCCCATGTTTGTTTGTCAGATGTTTTCCTGTAGGTCCCTGCTGTTTGTATGAATTACCTTATATCATTTCCATAAATTCATCTATATTTTAAGGGAGCTGTAATTGTTTTTAGATGCTTAGAACCATGAAAGCTGATTGAGAAATACAGTGATGAATACTACTGGCATGAAAGTGAAAAAGTCACTGACCGTAAAAGCAATGTAATCAATCAGTACATGCTGCAATGTAAATGAGAGTTAGTATAAATGCATAATCAAATACCCAAGAGAAAAGTGCTTACACTAAACATGAGTTTCAGACATCATCTGGAGTTCATGTTATATCCCACAAGATCAGGCTTGTATGATGAACAATTAGAGCATCCCTCCAGACAAATACAGATTTCAAGAAATGTTTTGAGGTAATGATGGCTATGATCCAATAAAAATTTGAAAGAATATATGCACCCTAATGTTCGTTTCAGTGTTATTTACAATAGTCAAGTTATGAAAGCAACCCAAGTGCTCACCAGTAGATAAATGGATAAAAAGTTGTGGTACATTTACCCAAAGGAATACTACTCAGCTGTAAATAAGACAGTGTGAATGAACCTTTGCAACAGTATGAATGAGCTTGGAGAGTGTTATACTAAGTGAAATAATCCAGTCAGAGAAAGTCAAGTACCATGTGATTTCACTCATATGTGGGACCTAATGAACAAAATAAACTAACAAACAGAATAGAAACAGACTCATGGATAGAGAACAGACTGACAGCTGCCAGGAGTGGGGGGTTGAGAAGCTGGATGAAAAAGGAGAAGGGGTTAAGCAAAACAAACAAACAAGCAAACAAAAACTCATAGACACAGAAAACGATATGGTGCTCACCAGACTGAAAGGGGAGTAAAAAAAAGGCAGAAAAGGGTAAACGGGGAATAAATGGTGATGGAAGGAGGCTTGACTTGGGGCAGTGAACACATAATACAATATACAGATATTGTATTATAGATTTGTCCACCTGAAACCTAAATAATTTTATTAACCAATGTCACCCCACCACAGTTAATAAAAAGTATGGAGTTTCAATAAACGACTGAATGGGACCCATGGTGTTGTGAGTAACCCTACACACAAGTTTACTTCTGAGCAAAAGAGATGCTAGCAACTCTTTTCATGCAGACTGCTGTGGGGCACGATATCATCATTACAGTGAATTGTCACTATTGATAAAACATGGATGAGGAAGGTCTAACGTTCATGAAGTAGGCTGATAATACTCTAAGGACTCATATCTGGCATGCACTACTGAGTATAATGTGATTCTGATGAAAGACTCTGAAACTGTACAGGGTTGGAGTTAGGCAGTCTTGCTCTGCCGCCAGGTACTAGTTAAGAACTGTGGGCCTGCAAGTTCTTTTCCTAAGCTTCAGGTTTTCATCTGTAAATGGTAGTACATAAAGTACCTCAAAGGGTTGCTATGAAAATTAAATGAGATAATATAGTCCTGCTTTGTAATTCTTTAATGACTTTGAAGGGGCAAAAAAGTATATTGTGGGAAATTAATAATTTTATTATATGACTCCAGTTATAAAAGTAAACTTATTATATTAAAGAATATTTTAGGCTTCCCTACAAATATACAGAAATGAGTATCTTCTGAAGAGGAAGATTATCAAAGTTTCTCTTGACGAGTATGTCAGGAATCATCCCAGAAGAATCTTTAAGCAGTTATACATGTAATAATCTAAGTGGGCCCTCTATCTCTTGAACTGGTAGGTCTAGCTAGAATGGCTCGCTGAAGTAGGTCCTACCTAGACCATAAATTATTTCAGGAGTCACTCATCTTTTGATCCCCTAGCCCATCACCTAGTACATACCCAACAGTCGTGAATTGAGGTGGGGTTCGTAAAAGCAAAGTACCAATAATTGCTTATATAAGCCAACCTGTGCTTGTCCTCAAGGCTCCTTTCACAGAACATTATGGAAATTAGTAGCAACCAATTAACAATGGCCAAAAGTAACAGGAAATATTGAAGGGGGAATACCTAGAGAGCATGGGATATTAGCAACAGAGGCTATTTAATTTATACAGGAATCAGTTCTAATTAGTGAAAAAATATACCATATGATTGTGAAAATAAGGCTTCCCTTTGGGTTTATTTAAAATTAGTCTAAGTAATGGAGCCATACAAAAGACAAAGAAGTCACATTTTTAACATCTAGGAGCTATACTATTAACTGGTAAAATCAAGTATAAAGAAGATAAGCAAACTGAGATCAAATCTTATGATTCGTCATGCAATGCTGAAGACTTAATTTCAGGATACAAAAGTACTCAAAGAGTATTTTGTAATTACAAACCAATAAGAAAATTCATCCAGGAGGAATAATTATGTAATTTCTGCATGGCTTCATTGTGTGAGGCTCAGAGGCAGGGAATAAATAGATTCTTCTATCATCATAATTGCTGCAGGCAGTGACTCACCACTACAACTGGGACCGCAGCTTAGAATAGGGATGTTTTTCCTCTGTGTATCATACAAGGAATTAAACAGTCTATATTTCACAGTAACTTCAAATAAAAATTTCAGAAACCCCCAAACCTGATTCAGTTTCTGAGATTTTTACCAATAACAAGATCAGCAATAGGTTTAGGCTATCACTAAAAATCGAGAAATTTCTATTTCAAAATGTTTTCTTGTTTGCCTTAAATTGTTGGTCTTAAATTGTGGGAAAATAATTTATATCTTCACTGACCTGTGGTTTTATAAATATTTATAACAAAATGTCATCTGTGTAAATAATTGTGGTTTAGTTTCTAAATTCTTCAAACTAATACTATAAATTGTATTAATAAACTTTTGATTTATCCTAATTCTGCTACTGAGTTTTAATTAATGAACATGATAACAATGGCATTATAACTCTGCATTTTTAGTCTTTGAGTACCATCATTCATTGTTAACTAACAACGAATGATGGTACTCAAAGACTAAAATTTTTTTTTTAATTTAACAGATAACAAAAAACATGACCATAACCAAGTTACTCTAAAAACAAAAATTAAAAAATCTTTTAACCCTTTGTTTATTTCACTGTGAATTGAGAATTTGTAAATCTTTGCCTGATAAGTGGTGTTTATTTATTTGGTTCCAATACTATTTCCAGCAAAGCTTGTGACTGGATAAAGAAATATAGGATTTCCTTTCCAGTGTAGGCCAGGGTAACCATCCACCCAAAGTGGACTCAGCCCTGGGTGTTTTTGCCTGAGGAAGACAAAGAGAAAAGCACCAAAGGCCACCAGGGGTAAGCAGAGATACCATCAGTCCATCTTAAGCCTTGCTGTAATGCAGAATCTTGCTTGTTTACCTTATAACCCATCTTCCACTTAAATTATGTGTTCTAAACTCACAAACTAGGAATTCAAAGACAAATAAAACTGGACCCTGAGCAGGAGGATCTTACAGTTTCTGAAATTTCACATGTGATTGTATGCATTCCATACTCTCAGTCCTATGGGGCATCGGTTACCTGCATACACTCAAGCCACGCTTGAGACTACCTGAGTCAGGTTCTAGCTCTGTCACTTAACAGTCTCTTCACCTGTGACAGATTCCTAGCAAGCTTATTTCTGACCTAAGCCAACTGCTGGCAAAATGAATGAAGGTCATTGTAATAAGTGATCCATATCTCAGTGTCATCTATGATTATCCTAACTAAAATATTTTTAAGAGAGGAAAGTATAGAGTGCTTGATATGCCTAGAATGCCCAAGTCTTCTACTTGCTACTTCCTCCACCATTCTTTTCAGGGTTACCAGAACACTCCCACCTCGTGGTCATTCTGTTGTGTCTCTCTCGAGATGCTGGAGTGAGGAGCTGAGCTGCATTGCTCCAGGCCAAATGGCCTCCTATTGCTAAAGGGGAAACAAACCCACTGGGAGATCACTAACCTACCCCATAATTGGCTTTCCTTCCTGTAGGAAGGAGAAGTTTCCTTGAAGGAAACTGGAATGGAAGGAGAAACCAAAAGACGCCTATGAGTTGAAAATACCCAGGTGTGAGGGTACCTGGCAGTGCAGGCCGTGGTGAGGAGCAGCAGATTCTGGGGAAAAAGTGAGACTGAGCCTGACCATTTGGAAGCCATACCACCACCACCACCACCACCACCCCATCTGTGTCCTGGAAAAGTTTACAAACTCCTGATTCCTGGCCTGTTGCCTCAGCTCTCTTCCTTACCGTCCCCAGCACGAGGACAGATGTTACCACATGAACAACTAACTGCCTTGAAGGGCAACTGGGAAAAGTCAGTCTATCTGAATACAGAGAAATACCAAGGGAGGCAACAGGGTATGGACCAAAAGGAATAGGATTGAAAATCTGACCAGAAAGAACCAATTACTAGTTGTATGTCTTTTCTGTTTTCATATGTAAAATGGAAAAGGTAATAATAATCCCATGTTTCACAGTAGTCATAATAATCAAATGGAATATTTATGCACGTATGTTGTAACTGGTAGCAAATCATGAAGAGGTTAACAAAGATTGTGTAAAGATCATAACAATATTATATCACTTGATGCATGCTGCCTATTTGGTTGTTATTTTGTAGTTACTGGCAAAAAACCTCAAGCGAGTGCTAATGATGAAATAGTATTTAGAGAAAGCAAGATGGAAAATCTAATAAAGGGAATCATCTTAACAACATTAAAAACATACAGAAGCTTAAGGGAAAATTGGAAGAAAATATGTAAAAATGTTATCAGTAACTATCTTTGGGTAGGGGAGTTACAGGTTTATCAGGAAGATTAAAATGTTTGCTCAGGGCCCTTTTTGGAGGAAGTCTGCCCCACCCCTCACCCCCACTCCCTGTCCATTTGGGTGCAGTGGAAGCAACTATGTTCAGTCATCATACTTTTCCATCCCGCCTGGGGCAGGGATGAGCTATGTATGGGGGCCCATGAGTATCTTTCTAAAGAGTCTAGAGATGGAATGGAGTGGGAGTATAAGTAAGCAATCTGTACAGCTGAGGCATAAGTTCGAAAACTTGGGAGCTTTGTGGCCATGCTTTCTGTCACATATGTTGGAAAAGATGGGATTACCAAAAGACTTAGGAACATAGCAGAAGTGCAGAGAGAAGCAGAGGAAGGCCACAGCAAGTCCAAACAGTCTTTGCAACATCTGAACCACCCGCATTCCTATTGCAGTGTCTCTAAGGTACTACATTAACCTTACAACCTGCCTCTTTTTGTTTTATCTAACATAACTGTGCTTTCTTAGTGTTTTACCAAATATATGAGGATCTAAAAAATATTTTTGTTCTTTTTATAAATGTTCCATGGCAAGCATATACTTCTTTCACAGCCAGAAATCCATATTTTAAAAATAGCTGTGTATATGATGAGTGGGTATAAAGGTAAGATGTAGAACTCTAACACCGGCTATTTTGCAATCACTCGGGAGAGTAGATTTTTAGATCAGGTTTAATAAAAAAAGCTTCTACATCCTGGACTCACTAAAAAGGGGATCTGGGGACCACAGCAGAAGATTAGCTACTTGGTTTGCTCCTAAGTCTCTAGCTTCAAATTAGCATTAGTGACATTAATTGTGTATTAATACAAAGACACTCACATTCTTTTTGCAACTGAGCACTTATTTGTAGTGGTCATGGACTTGGTCCAAAAAAGCTCTTTGCAGAGAAAATACTAAAAGAGGTGCGATTTCCTTGGCCCTCTCTCTTTATTCTGTTCAAGCACACTAACTTGCCAACTCAACAGAAACCTGTTCCTTTCTATCCCCATCAAACAGCGGTACATTTTGAACAAAAATATACAGCAGTAGGGTCTTCCTTTTCTTTTTCAAATGAAATGATGGTACATTTTAAATGCTTTCAGGGTAAATCACAACTTTTAGGGGTTCTAAATTTTGCCCATGTGTCTCTTGTTTGCCTTACCCTTAAGTGTTAAATATGGTTTCCAAGTATGAGGTAAGAGATTTTCAGGAAAGCAGTGTTCTGGGTTTTGTATTCTTCCTCATCAACACATAGAAAAAGGGCAAAAATGATTCTTCATGGCAGTTTAGGTGACATAGCTGTAGAGTATGTCAATTTAATTTCAACTCTGAGAAACATCACTCATGAACAGTCTACTTAAAAAAGCAATAAAGATGGCGTGTATCTCTGGCTGATTTTATTTCACTCCTTCTCATAGTAACAAAGATCGCTGCTTACTGTGAAATATTAGCATCTATAAGATCTTTTGCTTTTTAGCTTGGATGGAGTGAGTTGATTTATCATCTGTTATAGCCAAGAAAATGATCTTGGCCGAGCATGCAATTGGACACGGTCCCTTTTCAAGTAAAGACAACATGAAGAAAAAAATTCAAACTTTTAAAATATATTTTTTATTCAAAATCGGAAGATCTAATTTAGGACTTAAGTGGGAGAGCCACAAATCTAGATGCTTCTTCCAGCTCCATAAAAATTTAATTACCAAGAATGCTATTCCTATTTGCTAAATTTGACAAGTGATGGCAGCAACACCAACTGACCTAGAATTCAATCTCTGAAATTTGACTTAGCAAAGTATATTATTTGCATGATTTCAGATATCTTTGAGTTTTATTCCCTTTTTATTTTTATCTTTACTCTGCACTCCTGCTTAGCGTTCTTTGTTGTTGCAATTTCTACTTTTCTATTTAGAGGCGAACTTTCTCACCAATTAGCATGTTAGGATCTTTACCTAAAAATGAAATATGAGAGGGAAGAGTGTCTCCAGAATCTCCTTTTGTTCACACCGGAGCACTTGATGTTTTCCCTACGGTGAGGTGCTGGCCTAAGGGCCATACCACCCTGCATAAGTCCTCCATGTCTGAAGTTTTGATGGCAAAACAGATTAGACCTCAATACTTCAGGGCTCCAAGAAGTATCTCCTAGAGAGAGGAACAAGGTCTGGATCTGAGCACTGTAGACTCTTGATACAGGAAGGCCCTGGGTAGCATTCTCTTGAAGCAATTAAGGTTCAGAAACACAACGTGACTTCCCCAAGGTTATCTAATTTGTGGTAGAATGATTCCAAACCCAGGATTCCTGATTTCTAGTCCAGAATTCTTTCTCGTACTATTTGGCATGGGCAGGCTGTAATCAATTTTCACTTTTAAGGCTACAATTTTTTTTCTTTTTTTAGCTTAGCTTTTCAAAAAGGAGCACATCCTCAGAGCCTTATAGCTTTGTGTTATTACCAAGCAATCAATATCACTCTTGGAAAGTAATTCAATAATTTTTTTATCCAGAAGTTTCAGCTACTTCTTGCAAAAGTCTCCTAAGCCCATGAAGCATAGTAGTTTTGTAACTCATATTAACTAGCCAATTCTTACTAACGAAACAGACAAGGGAGAAGGAGAACAGCTTATACGGGAGGTAATGAAGTTACCCAGAACCCAATAGTGAAGGAGTCTTAGGAAGTAGGTAATATATTTCCCATTTTACAGAAGAGAACTGAGGTCAGAGAGGCTGGATACTTTTCCCAGGGATCCGCTTGCGCAACAGAGCTAAAATCTCAACCTGAACCACTGTGATGCTAACCTCATGCTCCCTGCGTCAAATATTTGCAAGCCAAGTACAAAGACAGGGAAAGGTGCTCTTTCAGAAAATAAAACTGTTATTTACAAACACTCCTTTTTAAGTTCCTGCCATATAAGAATTTCCCTATATTACTACTTTGGACTCTTGGCAATGGTCCCTACTGAAGAAGGTCAAGTACTTAAAAGACTCCTTTTAGTCCTGTTGTTAATAAATAAAGCAATGTTATTTAAACCTTTGGGTACTTTGGTCAGTCAAAGATATCACTGATTTTGTCTCCCACATAGGGAAGTGTATACAAGGTCAAAGAAGCCCTGGACAAATATAAATTTTTCATTGTAGCTTTGTTCTCCTGGTACCAGGGTGACTTTTGATTGGTTCCAGGAAGTCGCCTTAATCACATTTGAGTCCATTTGTCATTCTCAGATTGCTCATCAGAAGAAAGTAAACATTAAATTCAAAATGGTAAGCTTTGTATCATTGATTATTCATTTTAGGAAAGTCATCTTTAGACACTCTTGTATAAGACATGTAACAAATGGATAACAGAAACATTCTTGGAAAGATGAGTACTAATCAGAGTTTTAATTTTTTTAATATTACTATGAATAATGATTTTTAAAAAATTAATAGTGATGACTTACAGTCATGTAAAGTTCAGTAGTTCACCAAATAGTTCCACATATATAATCTCATTTAATTCTCACGGCCAACCTTTCAGTAAAATTCAAACTTTAAGTGAGTGTTAATATATGATATGCATTGAGCGAGGCCCTGGAGATTAAAAAAATAAATAAGAAATGGTCTTTGTCCTCAAGGAATTCACCATTTTTGTTACTATGATGATATGTGACAGAGTAGGTAAGTAGAGCTCAAAATACTAGAATATACTCACCCAGTGAGCCCGGTCACATCCAGGACTGATATGGAAGCTATTTGGTTCCAAAACTTCTTCTTGTCTTACTACCTCAAACCTCTGCTTAGTGTGGGAGTAGAAATGTAAAGTAAAGTGGACATGCAGTTTTTTGAAACAAAATCTCCTTTAATTTATTAGTGTCTAGTTTATGATTTTTTTGTGAACTTGGGGTTTTTAAGGCAATGTGTACCCTTAATCTCTCTCACTATTAATACGATGCTTTGCATTTCTGATGTTAAAAGTTTTCATTGAATATTTGCTTAAATAGAAACAGAAGCCAAGTTATCATGTTCATGTTTGACACTCAGCTAAGCTATTTGCAAAGTGTAAGAGCTAAATATGCTGTTATATATTATCTCGAGTCTTACAGCTGAGAAGATAAAGACCTGGGAAAGTTCATATGTACAAAAGAACTTGGTGATTAAAGGGTTAGATAAAAAGAAGTTATTAAGAAAGATTCAAGAAATTTGGCTTTAGAATGAGAGCTGAAGAACAGCTTGATAACATTCTTTATGTACGTGAGGAGTTATTTGTTTTTACTTCTAAGGACAGAAGAAAATGAATTCAAATGCAGCCCTAGGGACTTAGGTGAACTATGAGAAATGATTTGCTGACAGTGAGACAGTCAGCTACTGGAATAAGATACCAGGGGAAGCTGTGGAATCTCCCTTAAAAAACAAACAAACAAAAAGATTTCTAACCTCTTTTTATATTTCAGATGTGTAATGGCTCCAGGTAGAAAGGTGGGCTACAGAGCCTCTCAAGTTTCCTTTCAGCTCAAGGACTCTATCACTGTGATGATTGCAGCCACTAAGAGCATCTTCTCATGGTGAGAGCCAGCTAGATGCTGACATTCATAGCGCTCAAGGTCTCCCTTTTATTTTGCTCATTGTTCCATATAAGCATTTGTTACAGATAATAACCTCCAGTCTAATGGTTTTCCTCCAATTGTCAGCCAGAAGCAATTTAAAGACACCTTGATCAATGTTTCTAAAGGTTAAAAGATCAAGTAATGGAATCATTAATATTTCAAAAACTGTTGTGCCCCACACTCTCTGATCCCAAAGTATGAAGAACCCAGTTGAGGTTATCATTATAAAGCTCTGAAATGATAATATCCACCTACAGTAACCACACAGATTTTTCTCAGCACATTAAGTTGATATTAGGCTTCAGAAGCAAATCAAGCACAGGAATAGAAAGGTATGAGATGTGGTGAACCTCCCACACCTTTCCCATCAGAAGGATAAGCTATCCCTCCAGCAGGTTCATTTATTGGACAACTAAGAAATAGGCTTAGGATATTCAAGGAATTATGCAGGACCATACAGCTTAGTAAAATACAAAGTTGAGACTTGAATCCAACTCTTTTTACCTCCTGTACAGTGACTGATTCCTAAAGCATATTATTCATAATCAGTGAACCAGACCAAAGCTGAGTTAAGAAAAATTATGTTTCAAAATATATTCAGATGCTAGAAAAACTAGATAAATAACTTGAAATTCCTTTTTTGTGGAAACATCTGACTCTTCTCTTTATACTATGGTAATGAAAGCAGGCATCTTTCTGCCCTGAGAGATTTGTGCAACAGTCACTTCATTAATATGTGATTGCCATATCCCAGCACTGTACACAAATATAAGCCATATCTTTTATTTATTTTATTTATTTATTTTTCCATGTATCCAAGGCAGGAATCAGGCATGGGCACAGACCAAAAGCCAACCTAGAATAAATGAGGAGTTACTTTGTCCCTGGCTGATATGACCATGTCTTTTAAAATGAATTTTTAGGCCCTGGTTGGTTTAGCTCATTAGATTGAGTGCAAGCCTTTGAACCAAAGGGTCACTGGTTCAATTCCTAATCAGAGCACACACCTGGGTTATGGGCCGGGTCCCCAGTAGGGGCTGTGTGAGAGGCAACCACACACTGATGTTTCTCTGCCTCTCCCCCTCCCTTCCCCTCTCTAAAAAAGTCAATATAAACCTTAAAAAAATAAATAAAATGGATTTTTATATGCTAACTTGTCAATTTCCCATAATTGTTAAAAGTAGTCATTAGAAGCAGAAAAAAAGGTTGGCCTTGACTTTATCAACTGTATATGCCAACATAACTTTGGGTAAGTTGCTTAAACAATTTGCTTTTCCATCTGTAACATAATAATAATAGATAATATTTACCTATATTGACTGAGATATTATATGTTAAATGCTTAGCATAGTCGTGGCAAACACTAAGTGCTCAATAAATGATAGGCACTACTGTTATTATATATTATTATTATTATAACTATTATCCCATAAACTTCAATACTCAGACCATTATTCTAAAAGATGGTGAGAGATATAGCCTTCCTACTAGACATAAAGCATAAAAGAGCTCTTTCTTAGAAAAATAAAACTTTCCCCCTAAGTCACAACACCCATGTCTCCAGCATCTAAAGAGAGTCTAACTGACATTTTCTACATTTCCTGAGGGTCTAATGTGTGTCACAGCCTCTCCTAGGTGCTGTGGGTACAAACATGAAGGAAATAGTCATGCTGCTCAAGGGTTTCATGGTCTAGAATGGAAAGAAATAAACCGATTGATATGGCAATACGATAAATACAATATGATATGGCAAAGAGAGCATTCAGGATCGTATTTGGTGAGCAGAAGGAGGAGGGTTGGGAAGGGGGGTGGGCAGAATTTGGAAGGACTTGTCAGGAAATTTGGTTATTTCAGCTGAGCCTAAATTCTGAGCAATAAGACAATGGAGGTTCATGATCATGGAACTGTATTTTAAGGACTGAAATTTTATAGACAAAAACGGGCTCCTGATCAAGTTAGTCACTTATCTGTTTTCATTCAATTGACTGGCAAGAATCATAAAATAAAAGTTTTAATGGGTAGGTAGAGAGAGAGTGAGAGAGAGTCAGCCATTTTAGACACCATGCCGGGTGCATACACACCAGTGAGTATTTGCTAAATTAGCCTTTTTCAGTAAATCTGCAATTTGTTGGATGGTGGTAATTATCAATGTAAGGTCATTTCATTGTCATCTTATTCTTAGTAGCACAACTCTTCAAAGGTAATTATCCAGGTAATGTTCTCAATTCTCCACTTCAGCTCTCGTGTGTATTCTCATTCTAACTCGACAAAAGGCAGATGCATAAAAGGAGCCATTACCAATATCCTCTGGATTTCTATTGACTGGGTAATAATCTAATCAGGAGGCTCACATTTGCTTGAATGTGAGGTAAGATTCTTAATGTCTGCTAATTTTTAAATACACATGGAAAAAAAATCTTATAATATGACCCCCGATCAACTGAAAATTCTGAGACTCGTTAATGAGAGAGTAAAAAAAGTTATGCCCTATGTAATAAATCACTCATGTAAAAGAAGAAGATAGTAAGATGTTTAAACTATTAAGTGCTTAAAATTACATAGTTCATAATCTCCATCAATACACAGGCATAATTGAATCCCTTCTCTTTGAGGTTCTGCCACCCTGCACACTAGTTTTAGTTGCTTCATACACAACACACAATATCATTTTTCATAATGTATATTGCATTTGCATATAGGCCAAAACCACAGCAACAATATGATAAAAAGATTATATAGCAAGGTAAATTCTAAGTAACCTTTGAAATAACCCCGAGAGATTTGAAAAACATGTAATTAATGAATAGAAACATACTCTGAGTCTGCTATAAATTGATAAGTAAAATGGTAAACTATTTACCAGATCAAACACTCTGAAATATTCATATTTTGTTAAGATATAAATACAAAAAAGCAATTCATAAGTAACAGTGATAATATTTACGTAGCACTTGGTGCTTTGCCAAACATGTTGCCCAGTCATATCAGGGCTGTAATTGTACCTACATGAAGTGTTATTACAGTGCTCAAGATGCTAACTTTGCAGAGTCAGTACACTTTTAGCTAACAGGCTCTGAGGCATGTTCTCTCAAGCAGACACTTTCCCAAGTCCGGAACTCACTCTTCTTCCATTCAAAACCAGCTGTCACTAAGTGTTGTTGTTTCTAGCGCCACAACATTCAGTGAATTTGTCCTCTCATTTCCATTTGCTCCTTTACAGAATGAAAGGCCCATTGTAGAGAGCAGGACTGAACTAAGATGGTATCAGTCCTGTCTACTAAGAAGCCATGTTCAGAGCATGTGCAGTAGAGCAATGACTCAGAAGGATAAAGCAACCCCTGGAGCATGTAGAGAACGGTGTGGCACACAGTGTGTGCTTATCTGAAGGGTGACACCATCGTCTCAGAGCATGCATAGTAGAGTGGCATATCGAGGTGGCACAAGACAACATATTTTAATCAAAGGCTGATGCAATATTACGTTGCACAAAAATATGAAAGCAAAAGCCTTCATACAGACAGCGGAGATGGCCAGGAGTAAGAGAATAGCATGCAGCTGCTCTGATCGACCCTACTCTGCACCCCTGTGAAGGCAGAGAGTTTATCAGTCTATAATCGTCACATTTTTGTTCCTAGAATAGTGCCTGGAAGACAGTAGGTGCTCAGTAAGTACTTTTAAGCAAATGAATGAATTTCTATAGCCTTGTATTATCTATTCTATTTCGTACCCTGCCCCCCACACCCCCAGGTTGTGGAGCCGGCTAACTAGCATTGTGAGACAGGTTTTCTTTTCTCTCATGCACCTTACACATAGCTGCTTAATCGATTTTACTAAAGTACAGACTTAATGGTTTTACTCCCTAGCTTAAAGCACCTTTTAAATGACTCCTTATTATTGCAGCTCCTTATCCTGGAACTTAAAAGCTGCTTTTAGTGGTCCTAACTGACATTTCACCAGATCCCAGCCTTCAGTTTCAAAATAAAATCCTTTGTATCATTCCTGTAGCTCCTCAGACCACCTTGCCTATTTGACTCTGTTCATGCCGCTCTCTTGGCCCACAAATGGCCACACTGAGCATCTTTACCTATTGAAATATCAACAGTCCTTCAATATTTATGTGAATGCTTTGTTCAAGATGTACTGATCAAGTGCCGTCACTTGGCTTATGCACCGATCTTATTCTGCCTGGTCTTGTGAATGTCTTATCCCCAGTATTCAAAGCTTCCTAAGACCAACGACTGTGTCTTCCTTCACTCTTATCCTAAACAACCTACTACATGTAGTCAATGGTCACTACCTATCTGCTAAGTTGAAGCAGTTCCCAAAGCCAGGTCATGGGATTGAAAACTATCTACTTTGTTGGACATGTGATGAAGAATGCAGACGATGGGGGCAGGGTTCCAAAAAGGTAGGCTTGCGTCTGAGCTCGGCCTTTTATAAGATGAGTATCTGAGGAAACATTTTTACTTTTCCTTTTAACCTGCCCAAAGCTCAGCTTTCTCATCTACAAAATACTGATAATTATATTATCTACCTCACAGGGTTTCTGTTTGGTTTAAATGGGAGAATGAAAGTGATAATGCTTTGTAAACTTTAAAGTGCTATCAAGATTAAATTATGTTTGGATTATATGCCATGGAGCTTGTTGAATGAATACAAAAGGAAAGCTGCTTGGTAATTCTGAGTGCTTTTGTGCTGTACCTAGTAGAGAATGAGGAAGAGGTAGGAATAAGAAGGGAAGAGAAGAGCATTGTCCTTCTGCCAGGAGTCCCATCGCCCAGCAGATAACAAATTATATGTGGATATATGTTCACATTAATGCTCAGCCAAGTCGCTAAATTGCTATGTGACAGCACTGAGAAAAGATCCCCTATGATAAATTATTTTGAGATTTAGAATTGCTCATATATTTAATTAAGCTGAAAAGCAGCTTTAAAAATGCATTGCTAAAGGTATTTTTTTCTCCTCTGCTTCCACTTGTGTATTTTCTCTTGGCTAAATTCATTTTCAAAAGAAAAAACACAACCTTGAGAGTTTGTCATCTCCCTTGGAAAATACTATCACTTTACTCTATGCTCCTGTCATTGTGGCCGCCTCTCATTTAATACTTAGTACAAAGGCTGCCTAGGAAGAGGAAAGAGGAGGAGATGGTGCCCAGAACCAGCCAGGCGGTTAGAGTGGTGCTGTCCCAGGGATGGCTGTTTCCTGTCCCACTTTCTGCTTCAGCTATTCCTGATCTCACAGACAAGCTGGTTGCCCGTTATGCTATCTGAGAACCCTGGGCCAATGTGGCTCATTGTGCTATAATCTGATTTTAGAAGACTTTACGCAATTCACATTCCTTGTCAGAGGCTTTCCCACATTTCTGGATAGCTGATGACATTTTAATAATTTTTTTTTAAGTGCAGGGAAGGAAAAACATCTGCCCATTATCTGAGAAAATGTAACAGCTATCTCTTTGGAGTGAGGGCTGGGTTATGAATCAGTGTTTTTCTGTTTCTTCATTTTATTTATGTGCAGGTTTACTAGACACTCTGGACTGGTTTGAAACCTCCCAATGACGTCAATGGGGCAGAGAAATTGGAGCAGCGGAGACAGCTGCAATGCACCAAGTCTACTGAGGTTTTATTCTTTTCCCCCAGGGTGACATCTGAGACAGATATTATCAATCAAGCCCTCCTGGCTCAGCACCAAATCAAAGGCACTTTATCATTCAAAGCAGTAAAAACTGCAATTAGATGATCTGCTCAGCTTTTTCCCTAGGAATATCCTGTTCAGGACAATTAATAATGCAATTAAAACTAAATTAAACAAGAGAATGCTTACCAAAATATTTAATTTAAATATGTGAACTCTTTCCTTTAGTGTTTCAGTTATCAAATTATTAAAGATCACTCTCTACATATATCTTGTATAAAAATTCAAAGCAATGCAATTACTGTCTCTTTTAAAAACACTAATTAAAGCCAAATGATAAACTTTAACTAGTTTCCAAGAAATGGCCAAATGTCCAGGGAAAAAAATAGGTATGCGTACTGCAAAGCTTTGCTATCTATCATTTAGAAAATAGCAAATAACAACAACCAAAAACCCGTGACAATTGACAGGAAAGAAACTAGGGTTCTGTGAATTAACATTTCTTTCAAAAACATTCAAAATAAAACTAAAAGGAAGAAAGAGCCAACTCTGTTTTTGTTACTTATGTACAACATACTATTTACAGACTTTTCAAGCATCTCTTCTCAGTAAGTCTTACTAGTCTGAGTATATGATAGCTTACAACACTTAATCTAATTATTTAAACTAAAGACTTCTGTCTCTTTTCATTCTCTCTCACTCTTTTTTTTTTAAAGAAGGAAACTTTAAACTAGTAAAGATACACAAGGCTAATCACAGAAAATTTAATAAACATCCTTAAAATGAATTTTTGTTTTCAAAGCTGCCTAGAAGAACTAGGCACAGAAACAGTCTCAGCAGAGTGAAGAATACAGACTGGCTGCCATGTCGCCACTCCTTGTCTTCTGCACTGTTTGTTGGCAAACAAAGCTGGTATTAAAATATTAAGTGGAACAGAGAGAAAACTGGGGACAAAAGTAAAACACTAATGTCAATTTCAAGCTTATGTGAAAACTGAATAAGACCCAATGCCATTTGGTCTAGAAAGTCAAACTGGCCAAGAACAAGAAATATAGAAAACAAGACTCATCAGCCATTGTTTATTACCCATGAAGCATCATCATCAGCTTACTCAATGTTATTAGGCAAATAATATTATATCTGGTATGTATGTCTGTCTTAATAACAGACTCTCAAAATAAGAAAGGCCATGATGCAGGAGACTTACTTTTCCAATGAGGAAAACAAGACAAAATGTGTTTAGATGTCAGCACTAAAAGTTTAGGTTAGCTAGAATGACAGGTGCCTTGCCAATCAATCAGTGTGTTCCCCCAAAGCACATAAATAGCACATCATCAGTGCTCTTTATTACTTGGATTTAAACAATAAACCTCTTTTTTCCACTCCTCCATTTATTTAGTTGTGAAACAGACATTAAATCATAGCTGAAGTTACCAAATACATTGTACATTATCCATAAGACTGAACTTTCTAACAGTTCCGGCCCTAATGTTTCTCCCACCACTAGATTCATCATTCCTTTATCCATTCTTTCATTCATCACAATGGTAGTAATACAGGCACACAGGCCTGGTGGATGTGGGTTTTTATCCCAGCTTTATCTCTTGGTAGATACATGTTTTTGAATGATTCAGTCTGCAAAATAGTAATGAAATGAAATGACATGAATGAACACCTTGTAGGAACTTGAAATGTGATAGCCATTATTTTTAGATACTTGCTTAAAATGTTTATTATTATACTTCAGTGCCAAATATTATACTAGGCAGTGAGAATATACACACACACACACACACACACACACACACACGTAAATAATGCAAAATCCACAGAGTAAACCAGGCTAGATACTGGAGAGTCACTCTTGCTTCTCATATCTAATCACCACTACAAAGTAGGGCCCTTTCACCACTGTGGGGAATCTGCCTTATCAGCCAGTGGTCTGCCAAACCTTTAAGTGTCATAAACAAATAAGTGTCCAAGTGGTTACCTAGTCCAGAATATTCTATTTCCTTTACCATTCTTGAATTGGTTTCCTCTTTATTGGGCCATAGATGGCCTAGTTTTTGTCACTATTATCATTTTCCAAGATTACTTTAACAGCCTCCTAACCAGTGTCTGCTTTGAGCTTTATCCATAAAATCATCCTTTTAAATGATAACTCTGGTCATGCCACTCCCTGCTTAAAAATCTACTTGACACTTCAAACCTTTTATGGAAAAAGTCTATGTTCCTTAGTCTCTCACAAGATTCCAAGTGTCATATGGCTTAACTAATTTCTTAACTTTATCTTTTTGATGGGTATTATCTTTAATACCTACACATGCCATTCAGTTCCCCCAACTGGCAGTCCTGTTTCACGTTTTCTCATATATTCTGCCCTTTTCCACTATCTCTACCTTTTGATTCCTATTAACACATGCTTTGACTATGACAGACCTGTACCAGATTGCAGTAAAAGTATTTGCTCACTGGCCTGTTCTCTCCTCACTGGAGTGTCAGCAGCTCCTGTAGAGTGATGGCTAGATGTCATTCATTTCTATTCCCTTAGCTAGGTACAGAATGGCATGCTGTTCTTGAAAAATACTAAATGAGTCAATGAACATCAGCATTTATAAATTCAGTTGATCTACCTTAACAAAGAGATTTTAGAATCCTCTCTGTGGAAGAGGGATGGATCTTTAGTGGGCCTCTTGGACAGTTAGGTCCCATTTTCTTCCCCCCAGACCTTATTATAATTGAGGACTAGACACTGGATTCTGCAGCCATGAGAAAGGATAACCAGAAGTTCTAGAATCAGGTTCAGAGAGACATACTTAAAATCCATACATTCTGAGTGTTCCTAGTTCTTCTAAAGGGTGTATAGCTTACCACTTTAAACAAATGGTAGTGATGCCAGAGGTGACAACATACATCAGCCCATGAAGGAAACTAATCAATCATTTATCAACAACTGCATTTGTCTAAATGATCTGAGCATCCTAGATCATTTATTCATTTATTCAGCAAATAATTGATTGACAACTGTGACATCCTAAGACATGGCAAATTAGATGGTGACCAAATAGGCTAGCTTCTATTTCTTGAGCATCACCTACATTTTTGAAGTGTGAGCAGCCCATTGTAGAGGTTCCTTTGTGTTAATGGGTAGATCTCACTCTTCATGTCATAGTAGTAATGCTCTTCTCCAGAAATTTCTGTTTCTGGGTGCAGTCCTGACCTCACATTATATTCTGTATTCTAACCCATCCATGTGCAGTCCCACTGTCTGTTGGCAAATGAAGAAAAGAGTCCCTCTTGTTTAAGCATACACGGGCACTGAAATGGTCTGTCATTGGCCATTAACTACTTGATGGTGCTATTAACAAAGAAATATGCTGGGTTAGTTTTCATGGTAAGGTAGACAAACACCAACAAATCAGTGACTTGGAATTAAATAAAACAATAAAAAATGAAGATTGATAATTTTTCTGACAGATGATTAAATATATAGAAACCAGGTATTAAGCACACACAAAGTATGTCCAGAATGTAAACAGTCTAATCTTTATATAATATGTAAGTGTTTAATAATCTATCCTGAACCTAAGTGCCAATCAGTAAATGAATGGATCAAAAAACTATGGTTCATTTACACAATGGGATTCTATGCAGCAGAAAGAAGAAGGAGCTCCTACCCTTTGCAACAGCATGGATGGAACTGGAGAGCATTATGCTGAGTGAAATAAGCCATGCGGTGAAAGACAAATACCATATGATCTCACTTTTAACAGGAACCTAAACAACAAAACAAACAAGCAAGCAAAATATAACCATAGTCACTGAAATAGAGAACAGGCTGACAGGGATCAGAGGGGAGAGGAGAGGGAATTTCAGGGAAAAAGGGGAAGGATTTACAGGAACAAGTGTAAAGGACACATGAACAAAAACTAAGGGGGGGTGAAAATGGGAGGGAGATGGGGAGCACTGGATGGGTGGGCTGAGATGGGAGTAAAAGACAGAAAACTGTACTTGAACAATAATTAAATTTAAAAAATGCAAAAAAAGAATGTAAACAATCATGTAATATGAAAAATAGAGACATTTATTGAAGATGCTAAAAGATACAAGGAATATTGTACATAGGACAATGATGCCTCAGTCCCCTTCAAAGTAGGCACTTTGGGACCTCACACAGTTCTCTCAATCATCATCAGCTACCCCATCGTATTTTCCTGAATCTCACTGATAGTTTCTTCCCTTTCAAAGGTGATTTTAGTTTTGGGAAAAGCTAGGGGTCACAGGGGACCAAATCTGGGCTATAGTGGGGCTTAGTCACCTGGGTGATTTAATATTTATCTGAAAAACACTGCACGAGACATGGTGCATGAGCGGGTGCATTGTCATGATGAAACTGCCAACCACCAGTTGCTCGTAGCTGCAGGCTTCTGAATCAATCATCCAAACAGTTTGCAAAGAAGAATGTTCAAGCTTAATGCCAAATTTGATGCAGATTTGTCGCTCTACTCACTCAGTCATTTTGAATATGACGACCACACAGTACACATGCTCACTCAATGGTGTCTACTGCCCTAACCAACTAGTATGGTGAAGTCATCATTGTTTACACATGTGCATTTCAGTCCACTCTCCTTGACTGCCAGCTTACATTGATGTCACACACATTGTGCTTGTTATATTAACAATGGCTGGACTTTTTCCAGACACATCCCATATGCTTCATTATACAAACTTGGTTTTAAGTCCTTTAGGACTTTCCCTTATTAACATTGGCTTCAGCATACAGGATGCTTACGTAGTGCCTTCTTGCCCAAGCCAGTGTGCCATAGAAATTTGTGGGCTCTTATTTCATAAGCAATCAAAATATTTTTAGTCAAGATTACCAAGTATTTCTCAGTAAGCTAGAAAATACATATTAGTTTGTGTTTGTAAAGTCTACTAAAAATTTAAATATATTTATTAAATATGTAATATTTTTATATATTTATAAACTTTTAAATATTTATAAACTATAAATAATAACAATACTTAAAAGCACTGTCATTCGCAGCCAAGAAATAAGTATATAAACAAATTTTCTTTACCATGAGGTGTAAAAGCAAGAGTTTTAGAATCATATAGACCTGAGTTTGTATTGATTCTTCTCAATATCTGTTCCACAAAAATGGGAAAATTACCACCACTTAAGTTTCAGTTTTTAACCTGTTATATAGCAGTTATGGTACTTATCTGTTTTTGTGAATAATAAATGTTATAGACTTCCTTAACTTGGAATAGGAATAGATATTTAATATTTTAAATAGTATAGTATCTTCTATTTTGAGTTTTTCATAGCTATTCACTCATAGGCATTCACTCATACTGCTTGCACTATAGCTAAAGTCTCAAGAGAAGAATAATGTTCACAGCACTGAAACAGCATGAATACATTCTTGAAAATCCTGGGTGCTTCTATTCCAGCTAAATAAATTAGTTGTTGATTGAAATGAGTTTTTCTGCTGTCTACCTATCAGCGACTATCAGTAAAAAGTAATGTACTGAATTTTTGAGAGTATTCAAGTTTTTTTTTTTAAATTTTGTCACCACAGTGACCTGATCCTAGGCACATTTTTTTTTCTCATGCTGGCTTGGCTAATTTTAAAAAACAGTATCCTTCAGAACAAAACTGCAAACAGGATTGTAACCTACTGGCTGTTAAAAATGAGGTTTTGGAAAGTTTGAACATTAGCTTCTGTGCAGCGTTTAGCTGTGACAAATACACTCTGTCGGGCTCTATAGATTTTCTATTATCTTAAAGAATAAACAGGCATTTACTGATTTCTAGTAACTTGACTTCTAGTGTGATTGGCATGGTAGTCATCACAGCTTTAGGTTAAGCCCCTTCCCCACCTACCAAACACACTAAATGCATGTGTGCCCTGCTTTAGGGAATCTTGCAGTTCAAAATACATACATATAAAATAAATCGGTAAGTAATTTTACTATAAAAATAATTCTTCTCATCACTAAATGATTTACCCTACGGTTCCTTTAAAGTTTAGTTCCCATACTGAATTTAAGAGATTGTTTACATATAATTAATTGACAAGTGCCATTGAAAATGTAGAGCTCAATTTTATTTTTCACCCGAATTTACTGTTAGCTGTAGTTCAATAGAAAAAATACATAGTAATGTAACAAAAATATATAACTCAAATGAGTTCAACTGAAAAAATAAATTCATACTTAATTCTTAAGGAGTTACATAACAAGAGGTAAACTTTTATGAGGTAGAGGGTGTAGAAGAATACATTAGCCAGCTTTCCAAGCGTTTAGTTGTTGAAGCTTGAAAACATGTTACCACTTGCAATCCAACAGTTTAATTGTGGTGTTCTATTTTGATCATTGCAAATTGCCATCTAAGAGCTGACTAAGCCACTGGGTCACCTCAAAGATTATAAACACAAATAGGTTCTTGCAGCTTTAGTAGCACTTGCCTGATTTTTTTCCTTAAAAAATGGAATACAACTCTACTTTTATGAAGACCCTTTGTTCACCTAGAAAACACCCAAACCAGTCTCTGCCTCCATGATGGCCCTACACATTGACTATGTCCTTCCTTGCTGTAAGACTTCTATACCTGTCAGGATAAAGTTGAAGCTATGGGTATTATAAAAGCTTATCTAGCTCTGTCTGCCTTTTTTGCATTGTTTCAAGTAATCGCCACCTGTCTCATGATTTGGAATGGCAACAGTTTAATCATACTAAGCTGTGTTATGCCTAGAAGTTCTTTCTTCTGGTTCTCTGTCTAATTATGGCCTATTTATTCCACCAGAACTCACCTCCTTTGTGCTCCAATTTGACATAGTTTTTATCTTATTTTTCTTAAATAAGTGACTTTAACATTTCATAAATAATGGTTTGGTGATGTTGAACTCCTTAAAACTTTTTTTTTTTGTCTGGGAAGCTCTTTACCTGTCCTTTGATTTTAAATGATATCTCTGCTGGATACAGCAATCTTGGCTGCAGGTTCCTGCTTTTCATGACTGAATATTTCTTGCTAATCTCTTCTAGCCTGCAAAGTTTCTTTTCAGAAATCAGCTGATAATCTTATGGGAACTCCCCTGTAGGTACCTAACTTCTTTTTTCTTGCTGCATTTTAAGATTCTCTCCTTATCTTTAAAGTTTGGCACTTCAATAATAATGTGTCTTGGAGTGGACCTCTTTGCATCCCTCTTGTTTGGGACTCTCTGTGGTTCCTGGACTTGTATGTCTATTTCCTTCACCAAGTTAGGGAAGTTTTCTTTGATTATTTTTTCAAGTAGCTTTCCAAATTCTTGCTGTTTTTCTTCTCCTTCTGGTACCTCTATGATGTGAATGTTAGAATGCTTGAAGTTGTCCCAGAGGCTCTTTACACTATCTTCATTTATTTTTTATTCTTTTTTCTTCTCCTTGATTTGATTGTTTTTTCTTCTTTATGTTCCAAATCATTAATTTGATTCTCAGCTTCATCCACTCCACTGTTGTTTCCCTGTAAATGGTTCTTTATTTCAATTAGTGTATCCTTTATTTCTCAGATCTTTATGCTGTTGAGGGCCTTCCTTGAGCACCCTTATAACAAGTGTTTTGAAGTCAGCATCTGAGAGATTGCTTATCTTTTTAAAATTTAGTTCTTTTTCTGGAGGTTTGATCTCTTCTTTCATTTGGGCCATGTTTCTTTGCCTTCTCATTTTGGCAGCCTCCCTGTGTTTGTTTCTATGCATTAGGTAGAGATGCTATGATTCCATCTTGGTAGCATGGCCTAATGTAGTAGGTGTCCTCTAGGGTCCAGTGGCATGGCCTCCCCTATCACTCAAGCTGGGTGCTCAAGGTTTGACCTTTGTGTGGTCTGAGTATACCCTCCTTTTGTAGTTGAGCCTTGATTGCTATTGGCAGGTCAATGGGAGGGATTTAGACAGGCCACTTAGCTGCAAGAATGGTCCGTGACCACTAGCCATCAAACTCCACCCTCTGTGGAGGGTCAACTGTGCAGGTATAGGATGGTGGTACTCTGACGTAGTCTATAGCCTGTCCACTGGGTACACAGGCCATGGGATTTTCCAGGTGGTGCAAGCCAAGTTCAGCCCCCACCTGTGTTCTGCCTGGGGACAGCCTGCCCGAGTTATAATGCAATCTGCAGATTGTTGCTACTTATGCTGGGCTTGGAAATTCCCAAACAAAGCCAGGCTGTCAACCTAGGCTGGTCACTGCTAGTGCCAGGCCTGGGGCCACTTAGCAAGTTGTATGGGGCCTGATGGCTCACTGAGGCCAGCTGTTGCTTGTTTGAGAGTTTTTAGGAAGTTGCAAAGCATGAGCCAAGACCAGCCATTCATATGGAAAAGCCACTGTTAACAATATGGGTGGGCCCATAAGTTGGGTCTCCAACTTATGGAGTCTCAGAGGATTTGTAGGGTGGAGAAAATAGTGTTAGTCAGGTTGATGGAGTCTAAGACATGACACTGCCTGTTGGCTCTGTGGCTCTGTGGCTCTTTGGGGGGAAGTTCAGGAAAGGGCAATGGCTTCTGCCTGCCTGTCTGGGAGAAAACTGTCACCCAGCTCCAGTCTTGATACCAGACACTGCAGTACCTCCCCATATGCCACTTGTGCTTTTGAGGCTGATACCCTGGTGCTAAAGCTTAGAGAGAGTGAGTTTGAGTAAGTCCATGTATGAGTTCTTTAAGGGGAATTGTCTGGGACTCCAGAAGTTTCTTCTACTAACTCAATGCCCCACTGGTTTTTGCAGCCAGAACTTATGGGGATTTGTCTTCTTGGCACTTGGCTGGGGGGCCTGATATGAGCTGGGACTCCTTGTTCCTAAGATATTCCTCCTAAATTTTTATTTACCACCTGGGGATGTGGGACCAGCAGTTCTGTGTTTCCACCCCTCCTACTAGTCTGGATTGATGTGGATTTTTGAATTTCATAGTTGTCAGACTTTCATTCAGCTCAATTTCTGACAGTTCTGAGTGATGGTCCTTTTACACTTTAGTTGTAATTTTAATGTGGTTTTGCAAGGAGGTGAACTTTGTTTTCCTATACTGTCATCTTAATCAGAAGTCTTATATTTCATTACTAATATGAATTTAGTATTTACTGAGTTCTTCATATGTGGCAGTAACTATTTTAGTTGATTCACTTCAGTTAATTTCCACAACATTTCAAGGGAAGCAATAAACTTCATTTACAAATAAGAGAATTGGTGCTCATACCTGCTTGTTCATACAGTTGGTGAAGAACAAAACAGTGATTTTCACACACATCAATCTGGGTCTCTAGGCAGTGTTTGTTTCATTGAAATATCACATTTCCCAAACTATTTTCCAGAGGTCCATTAAGATATTAATAAGTATTTCAAACCCCCTAAAGGTTTTACCTTAGATAAGTCTAACACACCTTTCCCTTCTAAGTATAATCTTTTTTTTTAGAAAATCAAAATATATTGTTGTATTTTACAGCTCTGAACCCTTCAAGAAACATACTTATTCATCTAACCAAGTATTTTTCTAGAGTTAAGAAACCATCTCCTTTTCATTTCTTCACAGACCAACCACTAAATGTTCCACTCCATAAAGTTCGTGACTGCCTTCAATTGAAATTCTATTAAAATGGGGTTTATTGGGCATTGCAGCGGTGGGCAAAAAAGGTGAAGGGATTAAGAAAAAAAAAACCTTATGGACACAGACAATAGCATGATGATTATGGGAGAGAAAGGAGGATGGGAGAGGTAGAAGAGGGTAAAGAGGAGATAAGTGGTGATGAAAGGAGACTTGAATAGGGGTACTGAACACACAATACAATATACAGATGATATATTATAGAACTGTATATTTGAAACCTATATAAGTTACTAACCAACGTCACCACAATGAATTCAATAAAAAAAGTTGTTATCTCTGAGCCTCCTGGTAGTATTGTTTCATTGTGTCTTTACTTTCTTTCATTTGTAACTTGGAAAAATGTGTCTTGGATTTTTAAGCTGAAAGTGTTCATCCATAAAACACAAACATACTTGAAAACTCAAAAATACGGGGTTAAGAGTTTATTTTTGACCTGATTATCTTTGGTATTCCATTTTTAATGGGAAGAGTGAAAATTCTAAGTTCCTTTTTCTTTCACATTCCCTACATTTTCAATTGACCATTGAAAAAAGTGTGATCAGGAAAAACTGTGGTCTGATTTATAAGAACCAATTATGATCAAAGTTAAGAGTAAGAGCACTTTGATTTTCTGATTTACTCACCAACATCATCACAAGTTATTTGTTGAACATACTGTCTGAAGCCTGTGCTAGGTAGGCACTATACACAGTAATTAAGCCAAACATAATTTCTGCCTCCTGGAAGCCTCGGCATTCCAAGAAGTTAGAGAGTTAAATAATTCCTGAACAAGTAATGCCTATGTTTAAAATGTAAGCTGATGTTCCTCTGTTTTAATGTATATGTAAATATGGGATTCTGAGATGACACAGAGAAAATCAGTGCAAAATCACACAAGTCAATATTTGGTTCTTGTCTGAGATACCCTTGTCTCCCTCCTAGCCACAATTTCATGTTTCTTCCTGTCTTAACTCTCAGAATAAAGACACAGTTCATAGAAAATAGAAATATTTAAATAATTAAAATATGTCTAATAATTGAAATATTTCTAAAAAATTGAGAGTATTTAACACTTCTCCCGTACTTTAAACAATATTTAAAAATTCACAACTATTCATAGCCACATTATATATATATAGCACCATATATATATATATATATACACATATATATGGTTAAAATTTTCTTTCAATTTGTAGTAATCACTTGTTACCTTCTATTTCTTTTTGTAAGAGTCTAATAGAGAAAAACTTATCAAAAATATTTTATTTAAAATTCAAGTGGAGAAAATGAAAACCATTCACAAATTACCCTGACCCAAGGAAACACATAACTTATTCTTGCAGAAAAATATCACTCAACTCACCACATACTCCTATAACTTAAAAAAAAAGGATAATGTAAAGAGCTTTTAGTATATGAGCATACTTGAAGTATTTTCCCTAAAAGTTATGTAATTTTACAAAGCATTACACAATCCCCAATTTTTTTGCTTACTTTTCTTATTATTTGATTAATCTACATATGAAACTGTGTCACAGCTCTAGTCCTGAACTGACAGATAAAGTCTGTTCTTTGTAGTGTGAGCAGCACCTACCAGATCCATGGATGTCCAGGAGGAGGCACAGCAGCAAAGCACAAAGTCCTGAAGAGCTGGTGCTCTATCAGCACCCCTCCACTCAGGAACTCAGTTCCTTCTCATTAGTTTCACTGGGTTCTCGTTGCCTCGTAGTTATTGTTTAGCTCTTTGCCCTTTTATTTTTCTTTCTGATGGCAGGACACTTCCCATGGCAGAGTAGATGGCATTTTCAATATGAATACAAATGACTTAGCATTCAACATGTAAGCGTTCAACTGGAACATTACCAGTAGTTGTTTGGTTTTTTTTTACATATCAAATAAGAACATCGATTTGCAGTCACATCTGAATGATAGCTTCCTATGGTGTGTGTAGCATTTCTTCCAATTTAGTTTAGAGAAGGAAAAAGTATTTGAGTTTCCAAAATTGCTGGAAAATCTTCCTTTAAAGAGTATCTTCTGTTTTCTCTCTCATTTTGCATTTTTTCTTCCATTCCTGGTGATTCGTGAGTTTGTTTCTGGCTTTTCATTAAACTGAAGGAGTTATCAGATTAATCAAAGAAAATTCTCTCCTTGTACCGCTTACATTGCCTCCGGAGCTATCACACCTCCTATTGGGTTCCTTCTGCATTGTTTAACCAATTGAAAGCACAATTAAGAAACACCTGACTCACGGGGTCAGATTTCTTGAATTACATTTGTTAGACCACAACAAAGGAGAAAACCCTGGAGGGGTTTTAAGAGCTTTCCACTGCAGGAGATTACAGAGCAAAGAAAATGACTATGTTGCCCAAAGAAATAACAGTGTGACTGGAATAACAAATTCAACTTTGTCCAGGTTTGAAACCAACACTCTGACTGCTCTACGCATGCTGGTGTGTATTGAAATTTTACCTTTCACCCAGGAAGACTGGCCTTTAGGCAGATAACAATAGTCACTGAAGGTCACTGGGGTCATCATTAACACAGCACAACAGTCCTAAATTCAAAGATCCTCAGATCCCTGAAGAACTAGAGGCATGTCCCGAGTGACAAACTTTACCCCAAAGACATTTGACAGAGAGGAGAAGGCCCTCAGCATTCTGGATCTGCCGGCAGAACAGGACCGATGAGATGGCTCGCACTGACAAACACCGGTTCTCAGTCAAATGAGAAGACACGTCTGAATGGCTTCCCCTTTGTCTCTTGTGAAGTTTAGTCTAATTTATTGTCCTTCTAGATCCTGATAGTCCAGCATATTAATTGAATCTGTGGTCCTAGAAGGGACATGTGGTTCTTTATTTCAAATTTGCCTCCACATTTCAACTTCCTAAATCTCACGATGTCTCAGAGAAGGTGACCTTAGGAGAGGACTCATTTTATGCAATGGCAGCAACAGGTATAAAACATATATATATATAGGTTCACAGACGATCAAAATTTAGACATGAAAACCAATTTTCTAACTGGTCTTCCCCTTGTGTCCTTGTCCCCCTACAGTAGGGCTGTCAAACTCATTTTCACAAGGGGCCACATCAGCCTTGAGATTGTCTTCAAAGGGCCGAAATAATTTTAGTGCTGTGTAAGTGTAAGTACTCCTTAACTGTTAAGGAGTTGAAATTACATTCGGCCCTTTGAAGGCGACCGTGAGGCTGATGTGGCCCCCGGTGAAAGTAAGTTTGACACCCCCACCCTACAGCCTATTTTCAAAATAGTGGCCAGAGTAATTCTCTAAAAACCTAACTCAGGTCACATAATTCACTTACTGAACACCTTGCACTTGGTCCCAGTTTCATTCAAAGTGAGAGCCCAAGTGCTTACAATGGTCTATGAGGTCCTAACTAGAATCCCCATGATCTCCCTAATCCCACTGCTCACTAGGCCCCACTTTTCACTCTGTTTGAGCCACACTGGCCCTTTGCTATTTCTAGAACATGCCAGGCAAGCTTCTACTTCAGGAGTTTTTCAATGGGTATTTTCTGGGCTTAAAATACTCTTCCCCAGTTCCCTCCACGGCTCACTCCCACACTTTCTGAAGTCATTGCTCAAATGGTGTCTTGTTATTGAGTCCTGCTGTGACCATCCCATCCCCATACTCTCTTTACCTTGCTTTATCATTTTTGTTCATAGCAATTATCACCTTCAATATGTATAATTTATTTATTGTGTGTATCATCTGCAGACTCCCAAGAAAAACAAGATTCCTGTATTTTTTCCCATTCCTTTATTGTCAGTGCCTACTTTAGAACCTAGCACAAAGTAGGTGTCCAATAAATATTTATTGGAAAATTAATGAATGAATTCATAATACAAGTGTCAGTCTGCCAGGTTACACCTAACAAGAAAGAAGATAGTTGGTCTAATTTATAATTAAATAAATGTTGTTTTTATCAAAACAATATTTTGGGTCGGAGTGAATGTTAAGGTAACTGTCCTATAGGAAAAGGCTTTATTTTCTCTGGCGGTTTAGGAAGCAATATAATTGTTGAAAAGGACTAAACAGAGAAGAGAGTTTGGGATGAATGTGGTTTACATAACCCAATCAGGCGCCATGATGACTTTTGAGAATGCTAAGAAAGGGCTGTTTTTAGATTATGAAGGAAATATAAAATTAGCAAAGGCTATCTGGAAAAACTTGATAAGGGGAATTTTAAAGATGACATGAACTAATTCACCAGTAGAACCACAGCAAGAGACTATGCTTTTACTCTTGGAAATTAAAAAAAGGCACCTTATATTCTTTTTCAATTTCATATGATTATCAAAAAGCTTAAGTTTCTTTTTAAATACATTTCGTTGAAATATATTTCACATGCCATAAATTTCAACTTTATAACATGTCCAATTCACTACTTATTAGTATATTCACAGTTGTACAACCATCACCACTATTCAACTTCAGCACATTTTTATTGTGCCTAAAAAAAATTGCCATTCACCCTTTTCTTAGCTCCTGGGAACCACTAACCTACTTTCTGTTTCTTTCAGTTTACCTATTCTGAACATTTTGTGTAAATGGAATCATATAACATGTGGCTTCTTTCACGTAACAAAGTTTTCAAGGTTCATCCATTTTATAGCATGTACCAGTATTTCATTATTTATTATGGCTGAAAAATATTCTATGTTATAGATATATCATATTTGATTATGTTATCAAGAGTTATTTCCATTTCAGGGCTATTTTGTATGAATAATGCTTCAATGGACACTCATATGCAAGTTCTTGTGTGGATGTAGGTTTTCATTTTTCTTGGAGTAAAATTTTATTTTTCCTAGGAGTAAAATTTCTGGGTCATATCATAACTTTGTAGTTTATGTTTTGAGGAAAAGCCAAACTCTTTCCAAAGTTACCATTTATGTCATCGACAGTATGAATCAGTAAGGTTCTGATTCTTACATGCTCTCCAAAATTTTTTATTGTCTGTCTTTTACATTTTAGCCATTTAAGTGGGTGTGAAGTAGTATCTCATTGTGATTTGTATTTCCTTAATAACTAATGATTTTGAGCATATTTCCATGTGGTTATTGGCCATTGGTATATTTCCTTTGGAGAAATGTCTATTCAAATAATTTGACCATTTTCAATTAGGTTATTTGGCTTTTTATAGTCAAATTATTAGAGTTCTTCATATAATTTAGAACTAACTCCAATATCAGATATATGATTTATAAAATTGTCTCCCATTCTAATGGCTGTCTTCAGCTGGCTTATTTCACTTAGCATAATGGTCTCCAGTTCCATCCATGCTGTCACAAAAGGTAGGAATTCCTTCTTTCTATCTACTGCATAGTATTCCATTATGTAGATGCACTACAGTTTTTTAATCCACTCATCTACTGGTGGGCACTTAAGCTGTTTCCAAATCTTGACTATTATAAATAGTGCTGCTATGAACAAAGGGGTGTTTAAATTCTTTTGAACTGGTGTTTTGGGATTCTTTGGGTATATTTCCAGCAGTGGAATTGCTGGGTCAAAAGGCAGTTTCATTTTTAGTTTTTTGAGAAAATTCCACACTGTCTTCCACATAGAAGCACAAGAATTTTTTATTATAATGAAGCCCAAGGACACAGTTACTAAGAGAGAGTGGCAGTAGAGGACTCAAATGTAAGTTAAAGAAAGTGTGTCTGAGAAACACAGCTTACTCAAAATGGTCTCTCACCTAGAAGACCACAGAATCAGCACCCAAACCTAAGTCATCTTAACATGTTTCATGTGCAGCATGCTCTACCATTCCACTGCCTATAATAGAGACTGTTGGTCTTTTCATGAGAACTGAACTACTGGTAGGAGAACTTGTTCAGTATGGGAAAAATGGCCCTAAAAGTAATATATGTTACTATAGCTTTATGGCTTAAAAATAGCTCTCTTTTGGTTTTCTACTAAAGTATGTCTTGTTGATGGAGTGAATGCTGGCTTCCAGCTGAGAGAGCTGAGCAACATCAGGAAATAATTGGGAGAAATACTATGGCAGAGACTGGCATACTTACAGACCAGAACGTCTTAAGATTTGTGCTTAAAGCTCATAAGAGGGGAAAGCAATCAGGAATAAATGTCGTCTGAGAGCACAACGACACATAGGCCATTTATTAACAACTAACAGCATGAAAAACACTGAAACAGTTTCACCTGAGCAGCCTTTTTCATTTACTGCAGTAATAAGTCAGGTACCCATGCCGGGTAGAGACCTTTTACAGGCAGACTCTGAAAACCTGAAGTGTGATTGGCAGTTAGATAGCCTGTAAGTACTTAAACAGGGAAACACATTTTATGTCGTTCAATTTTAACCTCACTAGTTTTATTTATTTTTTATTATTTTTTAAAGATTTTATTTATTTATCTTTAGAGGAGAAGGGAAGGAGAGAGGGAGTGAAATGTCGATGTATGGTTGCCTTTCATTGTCCTCTGCTGGGAACTGGCCTGCAGGGAACTGGCCTGCAACCCAGGCATGTGCCCTGACTGGGAATCGAACCACGATTGTCTGGTTCACAGGCCCAAGCTCAGTCCACTGAGCTATGCCAGCCAGGGCTAACCTCACTAGTTTTAAATGACACTTTAAAAAGTATTTGGTTCAGGAAGAATTTTACATGCTGAAATATGACATAATTGGTTAAACTATCTTGTAATAAATATGTCTTTCGCCCTGGCTGGTTTAGCTCAGTGGATTGAACATGGGCCTTTGAACCAAAGGATCATGGTTCAATTCCCAGTCAGGGCACATGCCTGGGTTGCAGGCCAGTTCCCAGCAGGGGATGCACGAGAGCCAACCACACATTGATATTTCTCTCCCTCTCTCCTTCCCTACCCCTCTAAAGATAAGTAAATAAAATAGTTTATATATATATATATGTCTCTCAATAAAATCTTATGGGCTGAAGAATTTCAAAAGTTATTTCTAAACCATCTCTTTATAACAGTATTTCTTTTATATGAAAATCAGAATCTATACTATTTGACTTGTAAATAATAAGAGTAGTGATAATAGTAGTAATAAGTGATAATTCTTATATTAAAATGTTATTAAAATAATAGTGTTGATATTAATAATACTATTAATAATTACATGTACATAATACTTCAGTGTTTTCAGAGTGCTTTCACATTCATCATTGTATTTAATCCTCATCACAATCTTCTAGGGAAAGTATCTTTATCCCCATTTTATAGATAGGAAAACTGAGGTCCAGATTTAGTCTTAATGAACATCAGTGTAGCAGGTACTATGCCAGGTACTGTCTCCCTTGCAATCTTACCTACCAATCACAACATTTGAGGCAAGCATTTTTAATTCCATTCTTCAGAAGAGTCTCAGAGAGAATTAAAATCTACCCAATCCGAGAGCTAGTAAGAGGAAGTAAAGAAATTTGAGCACATTTCTTAGGTGTCCAAGGAGTACTCTCCTAGTAAAAACCATAATTCTTGAGATGTTTATAAACACAACTGGACTGGACAAAAAATTTTTGTGGTGGTTACATGAATGGGAAGTTGTATTTTGCTTCTGAATCTCAGTAAAAGAAACAATGATGACAAAAATAGTTCACAGTCATTGAATTTTTACTATATATTAAACATCAGGTTAAGTATTTTGAACTTATTGTCTTTTAATTCTTATGACAACCCTATGTTATTATATCAAGTTAAAATATTAAAAGCTGAATCTATTCAGTAACCTCTTCATGATGACTTTAAGTCACATTGAATTGCATGTACTGTTTCTTATAGACAAAATCACAAAAGATAATTGATCCATACATTACCATATGACTAATTATCCTTAATTCATTCCTCAGTTTATCTAAGACCCAGAACCAACTCATCCACATATTGTGACTAGAAGCCAGTACAGACTGGTGAGCAAACTGAGATCTGTAGTCATGGAACAAAGAGAAACTAGTTGTTTTACCCAAGATCGGAGCATGCTGTTACAGGGTTTATTTATTAGCTCTAATACCAGATGACAGTGTCACTGAAGTAAAGCACAGCCTCTTCCTTTTGCCTGGAGGCCACAGATTTCTAGATTTGTTCATATGGGGTATACTAGAGATTCACCAGAATGGTAGAAAGTAAAGTAGGCAAATCCAGGAACACTACCAACAAAGAGCCCTGGGAAGACACAGCTTCTTCTGCGCATTGGTTTTCAAATAGGAATAAAGTGAGGAGGCAGAAAATCTCTGGTGCCTCAAGGCACTTCAGCTCTGACCACTTTGTACTGTAAAAGTCTGGAGTTTCCAAAGACCTTCACATATCAACACCAAATACAGCACTTTGGTTTTTACAGCAGTCAAAAGTTCTTGGCTTGAAACTATAGCCATTTGATAAATACCTACTTGGCATTAATAAGTACTCATATTGGCAAGGATGAGTGTCAAGGGCTTTATGTGGTTTCTCATTTAGTACTACAAAAAAGTTATAATTTTGTTATCATAACTTAATTTTAAAAATAATAGACCCAATATATTAAGTAACCTGACTGAGGTCACAAAACTAACGGGTGACTTTGGGATTCCAGCCCAGATACGTTTGGCTCTGAAATCTGTGCTACTTGCACTATGCAAAGCCTGAGTGGCATGTCAGTCCTACCACTTATTAGCTGTGTGTCTTAGGATAAATTCATTTATACCACTGAGCCTCAGTATCCTCATCTTTAAAAGCAAGTAATAAAGCAGCTGTGATGATGAAAGACAAATAAGTAAAATATAAATAATACTACTACTAATATCATAGGTTTTGCAGATAGTTAATTTGCATGAAAACACCTGGTAAGCCATGCAAAATCATATAAATATGAATTTAAAAATAATTAGAGCTTCTGTGGAAGAGATTCTAAAGAGATAGTTGATTCTCTTATTCAAAGAAGTGTGTTAAACCAGACATGCATTCAGAGTAAGAGTGTCTTGATACTTTAGACTTGGGAGATTATCAAAAGGCTTCCACAGAGGACAGCTTCCCAGCACCCAGTCAGAGAATACATTTCGAGGAAAACAAAGGCCACTGTGTTCACGTGTATGTCTGTGTTCAGGTTTCCATTCCTGTGCTTATTTGTGCATGCTGGTGCTGAAAGGAGCTTCACTGTTCTGATTTTAGCTTTGGATGTGGTCATCTACAGAGCTCCAGATGTTCTGGAAAAGTTGAGGCCCAATTTGAATGCCAAAAAAAAAAAGGTGCTTATAGCAACTATGCTAACATAATGTGTTTCCAAGATTTAGGAGTGTATACCATACTTTTCAAGAAAGAAAAATAGGAACATGCTTTGCATCTTTCAGAAGGTTGGCTGTTTCTGTCTATTTTTTCCTTCCTTCCTGAAAAAGCACACATGTCCTGTAGAATAGGACTCTGACCTGGAAATAATAGCAGGCTGATGTTCTGACAGCACCGCTCTGGAGTTATTGCCGGAGGGCTGAACTCCCTCAGCGTGATGTCTCTTTGTTTTCATATTTAAATGAATCTTAGAGGCACAGTCAGTATAATTAGGTCTTCAGAGGTACTAAGAATCAATGTAACTTTAGAAAATTTTCCATGAAAAGAAAAAGATCTCAAAGGTCATAGAGGCCAACTTGGTCATCTTGCAAATAAAGAAACTTAAGCAGAGACTTGTATGAGGATGCCTGAATAGCTAGGATTGTTTCTATAACTACATTATATACTTGTGCCCATTGAAAAACAAACAATAAGTACAACAAAAACTTAAGTAGACTGTGTCATGTGTTAAATCACTGAGTTCTAACTCCTTCAGAGACGTAAGAAGAATTGCAATATGGTGTGGTGAAAAGAATAGGGAATAGTGGTTAGAAGCCCACAGACCTGAATTCAAATCTCATTTAGCCACTTAACAAGTGACAAGTCATTGAATTTCTTTATTTTGATATTTGCATTTATAAAATAGAGATAATCTACAGTACTATTTGGGGTTCCTGCAATTACAATTTCCAAATATACAACTAAAATTGATATGTTTTTTAAGAAGGCAGCCTTTGGTTCATATAATGAAACCATTGAAAAAATGAAGTGCCAACTTCATTCTTGAAGTGCCAACTTCAAGAAAGACTGAGTAGTATTTAAACACTTTGGGTCTCTTTGACTCTCTTCTTCTCTGTCAGGTAAATTCTCTCAGTCAGGTCCCTCCTAGTGGGATATTGGTGGGATGTGGGCATGGACCATGATTTATAGCTTTGTGACTAGAGGGGGGAACATTTTTTCCTGTTTAACACAAACTGTAAAAAATCCTGTGTTAGGACTCTAATTGGCTTATCTTTGGCCACATGATAATACCTCTGGCCAGCAAGTTGGGAGCTATGTGCAGTTTCTATTAAAACCTCCAGTGTTTGGCTAAAGAAAAAGCATTTCCTAGAAGAAAAGGAAAGCTATTTTTGGCAGAGAAAACTATAAATGTCCACTATAAATGCCCACCACAGGAATGTAAAGATCACAGAAAAAATATAAA
Source organism: Artibeus jamaicensis (assembly GCF_021234435.1). NCBI lineage: Eukaryota > Metazoa > Chordata > Mammalia > Chiroptera > Phyllostomidae > Artibeus > Artibeus jamaicensis. The sequence goes on along the minus strand of NW_026522025.1, from coordinate 14,902,409 downwards.
ATGCTAGACACATACTAGATGTATAAAAATGATAGTTGTCCTATCCTACCTTTAAACCTTTTTCAAGTAATTTTGTGTCTTCCAGGAGAGTGTAGGGAGCACTGAATTCATGAGCAATAGAAATATAAGAAATATGAAAGGTTTTAAAGTAATCTCTACAGGGGAAAAAGAGGACACTACCCCAGAATGCTAGGGCTGGAGACTCCTCAAGATTACTTTAGACAGTGTACAAAATTTCATTATCTATGATACTTTACATGGAGATTATCTCTAGTGGCATTAATAAACCTGCATTTCCTCTTTTGCTCTTTTAGTTTCACCGTGTCAAAATTTAAAAATCTATGAATTCCTATTTTTTAGGGTGTCTCTCCCTGCCACTCTTGGCCCTGGGCCTCAGTCTGCACAGTGAGGCGTTGGTGTGAGACAACTGTGAGCCAATGGAATGCTGCTCGCGTTCCCGTCATAAGCCCACACCCTACCAAACCAAACTGCCATTACATAATTGTTTTCATATAACATATTTTAATTTCTCTAGAAGAATCTGGAATCAAGGTTCTCAAAGTATTTCCTCAGAATATTTTGAGGATATAAAAAAATGATATATTGATAGAAAGATGATTAGTTTTTACATGGTTGTTAAGTCATGGAAAGAATACTTAACCTCCAGTCAAAAAATTTATATTCAAGTCTCCTTTTCTCACTCAACAAATTTGAGACATGGCGTGTCCGCTTAAATACACTCTTAGATTTATGTTCTAGTCATAAAATAGAAACCATAAAGAATTAGGCAAATATTTCATATATTGACAGTAAGTGACTAAGGAAAAATAAAGTGAGTTAAGGGACAAGAAGACATAGGAAGGTGTGAGAAGGATCTTTGAGTAGAATCAGAAAGAATTGAGGGAATAAATCATGGGAAAATGTGGTAGAAAAATATTCCAGATAGGACCAGTATGTGTAAGTATCGCAAGGTAGACATAAACTTGGACAGAAAGGCAGGAGCAAGCTCATGTAGATCTTACAGATGCTGGAAGAGACTGTGAGTTCTAACTGGAGTGAGAAAGGAATGCCTCTGGATGGTTTTACATTTAAAAGGACTTCTTCGGCAGTTTGGTAGAGAACTGACTTACAAAAAGAGAAGGAAGGGAAGTAGAGAACCTAGTGAGATAGATGTTTCAGAAATCCAGGCTGGTGCTAATGGTGGCTTTATCTGGGACAGCAGAGGTAGAGGTGGTAATAAATAGTTCCAGTACATTGGGGAGGTAGATTCAATAGGACTTTGATTCATGATAACATGCTGGGACTGAAGAAAGAGAGGCATCAAGGATGACATCTAGGATTTTGACCAGGGTACCCAAATGCATTTAGCACCTCTTCCTGAGAAGAGGAATACTGGCAAAATGTTAAGGATTTCCAGAGTTTTGCTTTAGAAATTTAAGCTTGAGATTGCTTATGTAGAAAGAGTTAAGAAGACTCTTAGATATACAAGTTTGAAACTTAGGGAGAGAACTGAGTTGAAGATATAAATGTGGGTACCTGCAGTTTGCAGATATTATTGAAAAGTAGGATCTGGTAGAGATTACCTAGGTAGTGAATGCAGACAAAGATGAGATGAGAGACAAGAACTGAGCAGTGGGACCCCTCGAAGTCTGTGGCAGAAAGAGACAGTGAGGTGGTTGTGAAACCAGGTGAATACACTGTCTGGTGCCAAGTGAAGAAGATTGTTTCAAGGAGAAGAGAGTGAATAGACAAGATGAAGACTTTTAATTCCCTTGATAAAAGCAATTTTAGTGAAGTTGTGGGGATAAAAACCAGGTCTGAGTTGACTGAGGAAAGAATGTCAGATGAGAAAGTAGAGACTGAATATAGACAGCTCGTGGGCTTTGCTATAAAAGAGAAAACACACGGGGCTGTTTCTGGTGGAAGGCATGAGGTCTAGAGAGGGAATCTTAAGGATGGAGATATTATAGAATCCTTGCACACTGAAGGTAATGGTCCAATGGAGATTGAGTAATAAATTGAAGTTGAATAGGATAATAAATTTGAGTATGCTTTGTAAATTAGAAAACACTACACAAATTTCAGACATTTAATAATTTGATCTGAATGAACATTGACCATCTATCTTTTTGTTACCCACATCTCACAAAACATTGCATCATGCTCCTACCACAAATATTTATGATGACATCATGAACACTTTGCTAACTGCTTCTTGTTTGTGTTCAATTCATAAGAGTCACTTTGTTAGTCATAATAATAGCTATTGAGCTTGAAAAAGGATGAAATTGTCCATCTATCAATGAACTCACCCTTTCACTCAGTCCCATTAGATCTGAAGCCAGATAAAAACACAAATGCTGCTTTTTAATCCACTTTAACAAGAACACAGCAATTGTTTCTGCTGCAGAAGGCAACAGTAGGTTTTATAAGATTTACACATTAGTTACAATAATGTTATGTGGACATTAAATCTTATCAGCCTGTTTCTTAACTTCGTCTTCACTCTGTCTCATACTTCGAATTTTCTGTTGATTGTACCATGAACAAAGGAAAGGACACAGAACCATATAATCTATTCCATGAATGCCAGTGGCATAAGAAGAGGTTTGTGTTCTCAGTTCAAGCAGAAATAAAAGGAATTTTGAAAACATTTTCCTTTTGTAGATAAAGCGTGTATAGCCACCTTTACACACAACAAATGCTTCCAGAAGAATCCCTGCCAGCTGACAGTGCTTCAAATTGTGTATTTTAGAATGAAAGAAAAGAAGAATGTTTAATTCACAAAGCACTTCATCCATGAGTGAAATAAAAAAAGTGGACAATAGCAAATGGCAGGATCAAGGATGGCCCCAAGCACAAAAGTTGTTTCCCTTCCCTAAGGCCATTTTTTATTTCCTGACACCCTCCCCCTATCTTTCAATTCCCTTTCATCAAGTTTGTCCCCAAATGTGCTCAGGACTCATTCTATCAAACAACCACCTAGTAAGTCCAGGAACACTTACACAGTATCCTTCCATGTCTCTGGTACTATGCCTGATGCTGGGGTCACAGAGATGAAAAGTATGTATTTCCCCTTAGGACTTCAGTCTAGTGGAGAACTCAGGCAAATGATAGGTAAACATTAAAGGATGAAAAATTTATGTTGTAACAGACACAGGGTGCTGTGAGGACTCAGAGAAAAATTCTGTAACTCTTCTGAGTAGTAGGAAGTTTTCAAGGAGGGCAATTTAGGTAGGTCTTAAAAGGAGGAGGAGACAATATGTGGGGTAAAGAAGGAAAGGAAAGACATTCAAAAGAGATCTCTGCATATTCATACAGGAATGCCTCCCAGGAACATTTAGAAATAGAGTAATTTTGAACCCAAATGAGTGGATTCCCAATGGTGGCATATTGGGCATTACTGCATCTTAGCAACAGAGTTATTTTTAGGTCAGTTGACTATTCCTCAGTCATACCACACACAGTGCTCCTTTACAGGTTTTATGAGGACAGATGTCTTCAGCCCACTACAAGCCAGGTGTCTGCTCTGGCTAATGTCTGCATGCAAAAGCATTAAGGTGAGGGGGATGCTGAAGGGAAAGTGCCTACATTTCTATAGCAGAAATTAATTCGGTTCAAAAAATACTTATGAACACCTCCAGTTTACTAATCCTCCTTCCCATTAGACTGTGGCTCTAGGAGTGCTAAAGATGTGTCTAATTGATCTTTATATTCCTCGGCAGTGAACACAGGGACTGGCACAGAAGAAGTATAAAGATTGATGCATGAATGAAAAACTCTATACTCTCTCAGGAAGACAAAACAAAACCAAATTAAAAACAAAACCAAAAAGCAGGAGGTTCTTGACTCCTTCAGGCCACAGGGAAGGTGGCCATGAATATATTTCAGAATAATGTAAAACAGCAAGGTGACTGTACTGCCAAGAAATCTGTTGGGGGTTCCAAAGAGGGAGAGATGATATCTGAACAGGAAAGCAGCCAAGATTTGGGAAGGCAAATGGCATTTGCATAGGGTCTAAAGAAGAGAAGAAATTTCGCAGCTGAGATAGAGAGCAGGGATGGAAGAACCAGCAAAAAACACCAATAGGTGGTGAAGTGTGAGACTTCTTCAGAGCATGAATGCCAATCTGGTATGGGGCATGAGCAGGCATGGAAAGACACAAAGTAGGAGAGAGAGGCAGGTGATATGTGACAGTTGTGATAATTAGTTTTATGTATCAACTTGGGTAGGTATACTATTTAATTACTTAATTAAATACTAATCTATATGCCCCTGGGAAGATGTTACGTAGATATGGTTAAAGTCTCCAGTTGAGGCTTCTGGTCAAGATGGAGGTGTAGGTAAACACGCTTTGCCTCCTTATGCAACCACAACTAGACTTCAAAACAAATAACACCCAGAACTATCAAAAAGTCAAGCTGGACAGAAATCCAACAACCAAGGATTTAAAGAAGCCACATTCATTTACATGGGTTGGAGGGGTGGAGATGCAGAGAAGGGTGCAGAGGTGCAGGGGACATGGTGTGGTGCAGAGAGGCACCGGTGGTGGTGGAATGGGCAGTCCCACTTTCACACGTGGTAGATAAAAATCGGGGGAAATACCTTGGAAGCGAGTGATCCAAGCTCCAGGCCAGACCACACAGCATGGGAGGATAAATCCCCATAATTTCTGGCTGTAAAAACCAGTGGAGGTTGGGGCTGTGGAAGAAACTTCTAGATTTTCATAGACTCCACTTCAAGGACTCACAGAGTCTTAGAACAGAAACAAACCCATCCACTCTGGGATTCGCCACAAGGACAACAGCTAGAAGGGCACAACTAACATATGGGGAGTGGATAAAGTGACTGAAAATGGGGCAAGTGCTGGGCAAACCTCCAGAAGCCAGGCAGTAGTACTGTCCCCTCTCTGAGCCCTCCCCCCACACAGACTCATAAAGCAGTGAAGCAGGTTGCCCTGCCCTGGCAATTACCTAAGGCAGGGGTGTCAAACTCATTTTCACTGGGGGCCACATCAGCCTCAGAGTTGCCTTTAAAGGGATGAATGTAATTGTAGGACCGTATAAATATAACTACTCCTTAACAGTTAAGCAGGAGCTCGGCACAACTTCTGGGTAGAAACAAGGTGCCAGGCTGGATAAAACAAGGTGGAGGGCTGGATTTGGCCTGCAGGCCCTGTGTTTGCCACCGGTGACCTAAGGCTCTGCCCCAGACAATTTACTGGTGCCTTTTGTACAACAGGCCATGCTACTAAGACAGGGAGTCAAAACAGCTTTACCTAATACACAGAAACGAACACAGGGAAGCTGCCAAACTGAGGAGAAAAAAAAAAACATGGCCCAAATAAGAGAACAGAGTAAAACCCCAGAAAAAGGACTAAACAAAATGGAGATAACCTATCAGATACAGAGTTCAAAACACTGGTTGGTGATCAGGATCCCCAAAGAATTCATTGAGTATGGCAACAACAAAGGGGAAGAAATGGAAGTCACACCAAGTGAAATAAAAAACTCTATAGGGAACCAACAGTGAAGGTGAGGAAGTTGGGATTCAAATCAAGAATTTGGAACATTAGGAAGAAATAAATATTCAACCAGAACAGCAAGAAAACAAGAATTCAAAAGAAAATGGGGGTAGTGTAAGAAGCCTCATGGAAATCTCCAAACATACCAACATCTGAATCATAGGGATGCCAGAAGAAGAAAAATAAGAGCAAGAAGTTGAAAACTTATTTGAAAAAATAATGAAAAAACTTTCCTAATTTGGTGAAGGAAATAGGCATATAAGTCCAGGAAGAACAGAGAATACCAAACAAATTGGACAAAAAGAGGACCACACCAAGACACATCATAATTAAAATCCCAAAGTTTCTAAAGGTCAAGAGAGAATCTTAAAAGCAGCCAGAGAAAAGCAGGGAGTTACCTACAAAGAAGTCCCCATAAGATTATCAGCTTATTTCTAATAAGAAACTTTTCAGGCAAGAAGGGACTGGCAAGAAGTATTTGAAGTGATGAGAAGCAAGGACCTACATCCAAAATTACTCTATTCAGCAAAGCTATCATTTAGAATGGAAGAGCAGATAAAGTGCTTCCCAGACTAAGTAAAGCTAAAGGAGGTCATCATTACCAAACCATTATTACGTGAAATGTTACAGGGACTTATTTTTTAAAAAAAGAAAGAAGATCAAAACTATGAATGTTTAAATGGCAGCAAATTCACAGCTATCAACAACTGAATCTAAAAAAACCTAAGCAAACAACCACAACAGGAACAGAATCATATATATGGAGATCATTTGGAGGGTTATCAGCTGGGAGGAGGTAGGGGGAGAATGGGGGGAAAGGTGCAGGGATTAAGGAGCATAATTTGTATGTAAAAAATACACAAGGGGATGTTAACAAGAGTATAGGAAATGAAGAAGTCAAAGAACTTATATGCATGACCCATGGACATGACCTAAGGGGGTCATTGCTGGAGGGATTGGCGGTAACAGGTTGGAGGGGGCAAAAGGGGAAAATTAGGATAGCTGTAATAGAATAATCAATAAAACATTTTTAAAAGATCTCCAGTTGATTTTAAGTAAGGAAGATTACACTCAATAGTGTGGACGGGCCTTCTCTAATCAGTTGCCTTAAGAGCAAAAATAGTTTTCTCAGAGAAGATAAACTTCTTCTTCAACACTGCAGCATTAACACTTGTCTGGGTTTCCAGCCTGCTATTTTAGACTCAAGACTGTGACATCAACTCTAGTCTGAGTTTCTAGCCTGCCAGTCTGCCCTACAAATTTCAGACTTGCTAACCCTGTAATCATGTGATATCTATCTATCTATCTACCTATCTATCATCTATCTAGTGATCGATTGATCAATTGATAAACAGATATATAGAGATAGATGGATACACACTTGCTTGGGAGGTGGTGATGTATTGCTGCTACAGTCAACTCTGCCACTCCACCTGTTCACTCTATCTGTGACAGAGGAAGAACACACACACACACACACACAAAAACACTAAATGTTTCCTCTTTTAGGGACCCCACAGTGCTACTGAGTTTTCTATATTCCAAGGCATTTAAGTAAATAGCAGTGAGAGTTGCTTCCAGATACAGAAAACAAAACTTGTCATCGAAAAGCTTCTAAAATGGATTTCCTCTACCCTAGTATCAAGCAGTCTTGTTATAATCACCAGAATCCTCAAACACAGCTCTTACACCAAAAATTTCTAGTGTAATTATGTTTCAAAACACAAAATTGTTTTTATATTTTCAAAAAGAGGTGGCATCCAAATAGTTTCTGTCATTTCTATTTTTTTACAGCTGTTTTGAGACTTGTATGGTGCCTTTTTGCTGAAAAGTTCAAAATGTGTTACTGACATATTATATTAATATGTCATTCAGCTGAGATAATTTTAATGAGCACTTATCAATGTTGCATCAGGGGCTGTGAAAAGCACAGAAAAATACAATAACATCTTAGCTATCCAAAATGCTGCCAGAATACTTATTTTCATTAGCTGGGGTCACCTATTGATTCAACAAATATTTATTTAGAGTCTACAATATGTCAGGTAGTTTGCTAGATATGGGATAAAGAGATGAATCAAACAGGGTACCTGCCATAAAAGGATTTACAGTATATGGGAGAAACAGATTAATACAAGTACACAGATTTATTAGATGCTCCTCACTAATGTTTTATTTAGAAAAATAAAAAATCTTTAGTGTCAAGGTGACACTAGGAGAGTCAAACCATGAGTAGGTTTCTCAACTGCACAAGACTGAGGCAGAGAGGGAGCCAAGACACATAAAGGTATAGTTCATCCTGGGGTGTAGGAGCCTCATAAAAAAGTCATGAAATGAGGAGGGCTTTCTTTCTGAGAAGCTGAATATAATGGTTAATTGAGGTTGTGTAATAGATTTAACATAGTGTCTGGAAGAGAACAACTATTATTAGCTCAGCATATGTGATGGTAACAGAAGTAATGACAATAGATGAATGAAGCTGGAGAGGTTAAACAAGTTCCAAATTAGGAAGAATCATGAATGAAGCTAAGGAAATTACACTTTAACATGTAGGCAATTGGGAATCATTTCAGCTCCAGCTAGCTTGGCTTTCTGATTTGAACACCAAATTCCATTACATCTTATTGTTCTCTCTGCCTATAAATTCCTTGACCCACAAAACACCTAACAAAGAAAAGTCTAGGACCAGATAGCTTCACTCATAAATTCTATTGAACATTTAATGAATTACTGTATTTTCCTGTGTAATGCACACTTTCTTGCCCAAATTTTTGAGGGAAAAATAAGGATGTGCATTATATATGGGTATAATGAATACATACCATGGGTATAATAATCAGTGTATAATGCACACAAAAATATGGGCACACATTATACATGGCAAAATATGGTGATACAAATATTTACTGAAGCCTTCCAAAAAAAAAAAGAAGAGGAAATATTTTTCAACTCATTCTACAAAGCAGTATTACCCTGATTTTAAAACCAAAGGCATCACCAGAAAATAAAAATATAGATCAATATCCCTTATGAATGTAGATACAAAAATCCTTCCCCAAATACTACAAAACTGAATTCAGCAACATATAAAAAGCATTAAACATCATAGCCAAGTGAAATTTCAATCAGAAATACAAGTTTAGTTTAATATAAAAAAATAAATTGCTATAATATACTAATTTTCTAAATTATATAAAAAACCTAAAACCTATGCAGTCACATCAATAGAAACAATAAAAGAATATGATGAATTCCAACACCTTTTCATGATACAAACACTCAGCAAACCAGGAATAAATAGAAACTTACTGAAAGTACAAAGAAACCTACAGCTCCCATCATATTTAATAATGAAAAAAATGCTTTCCCCCATCATCAGGAACAAGATAGGGGTGTCTGCTCTTAGCAGTTCTGTTCAACATTGTACTGGAGGTTCTAGCCAGTGCAAACGTGCAACAGAAACAAGTAAGAGGCACCAAGACTGGAAAGAAAGAAGTACAACTCTTTCTACTTCTGGAATCCACCAGAAAACTATTAAAGCTAATAAATAAGTTCTGCAGGGTTGCAAGATACAAGATAAATATACAAAAATTAACTATTTCTATACATTAGTAATGAGTAATCTGAACATGAAGTTAAGAAAGAAATTTTATGCACAATAGCATAAAAAAAACAATAAACTCTTTAGGAATAAATTTAACTAAGTGTTGTGGCCTGTTTGTATTCTCCCCAAATTTATATTTTAAAATCCTAGTCCCCATAGGTATTAGTAGGTGGGCCATTTTGGAGGTGCTTAAGTCATAAGGATGGAGTCATCATGAATGGAATTAGTGCCTTATAAAAGAGGATCCAGAGAGACTTAGCCTCTTCCACTATGTGAGAACACAGTGAGGTCTGTGCTGTGAACCACAAAGTATACCTTCACCAGAAGGCAACTATGCAGTTACCTTGATCTTGGACTTCCCAGACTCCAGAACAATGAGCAATAAGTTTCTGTTGTTTATAAGCTACCCAGTTGGTGGTATTTTGTTATAGCAGCCTGAACAGACTAAGACATCAGAGAAGCATAATACTCGTACACAAAAACTATAAAACATTGTTGAAAAAATTAAGAAATTAAACCAACACAGAGAGATTTCATGTTTATTGATTGAAAGACTTAATACTATCAAAATGACAGTACTCCCTCAAGTGATACACAGATTCAGTGCAATCTCTATTAAAATCCTATTTTTTTAACAAAAATAGAAAAGCTGGTTCTAAATTTCATGTAGCATTACAACGGATTCAGAACGGCCAAAAAATCTTGAAAAAGAAAAGCAAATTTGAAGGTTTCACACTTACTGATTTTAGAACCTAACTTATAATCAAAACAGTGTGTCTACCCTTACTAGCATAAGGGTAGACATATGGATCAATGAAATAGAATTGAGAATCTAGAAACAAACTCATTCAATTTATTTTCTGCATGGATACCAAGACAATTCAGTGGGGAAAAGAATAGTCTTATCAATGAATAGTGCAGAGAAAATTGGATATCCACATGCAAAAGAAAAAAAGTTGAACTCCCGCCTCACACTGTATTAAAAAATCTACTTAAAATGCATAATAGACCTAATTACCAAAGCTAAAACTTTACATTTTTAGAAGAAAACGCAGGAACAAATCTTTATGACCTCAGATGAGGTGATAGTTCCTTAGACATGACACCAAAAGCACAAGTGATAAAAGAAAAAAATAGAAATTTGAATACATCAAAATTAATGCGCTACAAATGATACCATCAAGAAAGTGAAAAGACAACTCACAGAATGAAAGAAAATATTTTTAAATCATATAACTGATAACTGGACATTCCTGTGTCCAGAATAGATGAGGAACTCTATTAAAGAATAATTAACGAGATGTTTTGCTAAATATATATATCCATTAAGTGCACAAAGAGATACTTGCAGTCATTAACAAGAAGATATACACATCAAATTACAATAGGATACTACTTATACCCTCTAGGATAGCTAAAACAATAAAGAGAGACAATTATAAATATTAGTGAAGATGTAGAAATATTGGAACCCTCATTCACTTTTGGTGGGATTGTAAAGTTGTGCAGCCACTTTGGAAAGGTTTAGCAATTCCTCAAAAGGTTAAACATAGAGTTATTATGTGATCTAGAAATTCTACTCTTAGTTATATACAGAAACTTATATATGAATGTTCATAACAGCATTATTCATGATAACCAAAAAGTATAAATAACCCAAATGTCCATCAACTAATGAATGGGTAAACAATATATGGTATATCTGTGTAATGAAATGTTATTCAGTAATAAGTAGAAGCAAAGTAAGATAAATTCCAAACATGAATGATTCTGAAAACATTATGCTAACTAACTGATGCCAGCCACAAATGACCACATATTGCATAATTTGCGCAATGTCCAGAATAGACAGATCCATAGAGGCAGAGAGTAAATTCGTGATTGCCTAGGGATGAGGCAGTTCAGCTTGGATAGTAAATGGTAATGGAGAGCAAATGCTCACACATGGTTTTTTTTTAGGGTAATAGAAATATTTTAAACTTAGATTTTGTTGATAATCACATAATTTTGTGATGATCGAAGTGTATACTTCATAAGAATACACTTATGGTTTGTGAATTGTATATCGATAAAGACGTTAAAAACAAAGAACAAATAGATGCTGAGCTATAGAAAGCCAAGTCCAACTTGACTCTACCAACATAGAAAGCTTTAGGGAAGAAGGAAATTTCAGCATCTCTGAAGAATAGGTGGAATATGGACACAAGGAAGCAGATCACAGAAAATTCCATGGGGAAGCTGGAATTCCATGGGTGCACATTTTTACATTTGCCTGAATATATTCCTTTAATGATGTAGATAAGAATGCCATACCAGAGAGAAGACAAAACATGTTTATTCTATTTTCTATTGTCTTTCTGCAAGATTTGGTAAGGTTACACTGGTATGATGCAAATAACAATAGTCTGAAATGACGGAACAATAGCAAATCATTAGACACCTGCCAGGACAAGTCAGACTTTCTCATCCTAGTTTCTCTTCCTGAGTGATTTAAAACATTCCCATGTGGAACGCCCAGAAGCAGAACAAAATAGTTAAGAAATGCCCCGTTAGAAGCACTCAATTACTGCCATCTATAATTTGCTCATTCCATCTTAAGTCTGACTAAATCCAAGCTGACAAGAAGATTTACTGGATTTAGATAATAGGTTTTCCTCTGAACCAGGCATTTGAACCAGAAAAGACAATGCAACGTGTGAACTGTTTTTCCTCGCCTTTGAAATTGTGTGGGAAAGTGTGAGTGGGTATGTGGAAGATATCTGGTGTCACGGACAGTGTTGCGCCGGTAGCTGTGGGTTCAAGTTCCCTCTCTCACCTCTTCCACACACTAACAAAGTTTCCTTGAGAAAGTCAACACTCAGCCTAGTTCCATCCTTTGCAAAATGGCAGTATCTCCCAGCTGAAGTGCCGTCAGGGTGCCAAATATGATAGTCATCAACTTAACAAATACTTGTTGAGGGTCTACTTTGAACTATGACAATGGGAACATAAATAATTAAAAATGATTTTTTTTGACTTGAAGAAACTCACAGTCTACTGTGACAGCAGTTTTTAAAGTATAACATACTGATCGAATATAAATGTTATTTCTGTTTTCCTTCCCCATGAATTGTTTTTCCCGCACAAATTGGCTCACTTGGGCTTCACACATTGTCCACCTACTTCAAGGTTGCTGGCTGGTTCATTAATGGAGCCATACACAGGCCCTGGAGAGCACGGGCTCACAGGTCAAAACAAATTGAATTTTCAGACCCTAGAATTACATATAGCAACTTACCAGAGGTTTTCCTTTGTGTTAACCCATCATTTTCAGTGTTAATGGGTACAAGAAAGTAGAGGATTTTAAAAATGGTGAGTTTTTCTGGAGCATCAATTTTCCTCTATTGTAAGCAATTTAAAAATGATTTCTAACATAGAAATATGTTTAAATAGAAGTAAAATTTACATGAAATTTTAATATATAGCTTGAGTCTTTAGGGAGCGCAAGCAGATTCCCAATGTGTATGATGCTAATGCGGGCATATTCCAAGCATCTTAGCTCAGAGCTGTGATTTGGTCGTGCTTTGCTTATTGCACAGTTTGAAGGCCACCACTCACATAGACTGTTATGTGAACACTGCCTCTGGGAGTGGTGCACAGTGGTAACTCTGTTCAGTTGCTCATCTAGGAAAAGAGAAAACTAAGTCTATACAAACTATGCTGCCTAGGTTATGGTCTTCTCCTAAGTCTTGTTCATGATGAGTGGTTTTAATATATTCTTGTTGTTACGTTGTGAGTAAAAAAATAAAGATAAGAATAGCTAACAGCAGATGTTAGAAGTTACTTACAGAAATAGAGGGTGAACTGGTTGACCTCCCAAAACTTATTCTACCTTTGCTGACTTTTGAGAAACAAAACAAATATTGCAGTCATGTAGCAGTCACACAATTTTCAGCACAAACCCATGCACATACACACATAACATCAGGGATCATTACTCAATGTCAGAGACGTGATACTATCACTTTGTGAAAATAACTAGGAGAAAAACAATATTTAGCATCTGTCCTGAAAAGTACAACAATCCATAATGGGAAGCAAAACAGCAATGAAACTGCCAGAAAGGCCCCTTCTTCATTTTATCTCTTTTCACATTTCTTAAAGGGCAAGCAATAATAGGGCATAAATGCTTCTGTGGAAATTACTTAGCATCATCTGAAGACCATAGAATGTTACTTAAATCAAAGGCTTAGAAATGATGTCCAAACGTCCCTGAGACTCAAGGCCTCAAAACACACCGTATGCCTCACATACAGATGAATGATGAGATACCCTTCCTAGGAAAGGCTGAACTAACACCACCTCAGGGGCTGAGTGATCTTACTCATCCATTTGTGGTAAGGTCCAAATATCAGAGCAGAATAATAGGGTCTTGCCCATTTCTGCAACATGCTCACTAGCACTGCTTGAGTTATACTATCTACAAGATTCTCTTGGACTCTAATAACATCAAGGCAATTTGGCTTCCTACTAATTAACCTCCCACACACCTTCTGCAGTTCTTTTAGATGCCTGCCCTGGAGACTGCTCCCTGACTGTTTCCTTTTGCATGCATAAGCTCACAGGAGTTTGAGGGCAAGCAACATGCTGTTTGTCACCTGATACAGTGTCTGGTACATAGCAGGTGAGCAATAATATTTGCTGAATGTCTGGAAGGCAATGCGTTAATGCTCAAATTAAATGTTATTTTAGGAGATAGCAGTTAAGTGTGTGAATTGCTTCTCATAGCCTGCAGAGCGTTATCAGGGCATTAAAAGAGCTCTATCTCACACATCAGTTCCTTCTACTGCCTAAGAAGTTGGATGTTTGTCAGAGCTCAGCGTTTCCGAGAAGTGGAGATGGGAGCTTTCGTGTGTCTATTAAAGTGCAGTGCCCATCCCTAAATGTCCACTGGTGGTATTTACATGTCTCTCAGTGTGTTCTATCTTCAGCTATTTCATTCATTTCCTTTCAGAAAGACACTAATTTTGTGTTCCATCAACTCAAGGTCCCTGGCGTTCAAGTGCCATGGCCCCTTTCTTCTGGGGCACACATATTTATGTTATCAGTAGCCAATTTACCTCCAAATTGTCGGTGCAGCTCGAAAGAGAATAATTAATTTTCTGTTAGGGTTTCAGACAGTTTTTAAAATCACATTTTTCAAACTAGCAATTTATGATTAACTTTGACTTCTTAATTTTCATTAGATCGAGCACTTGCCGAGGGGCCATGTATGCTTTGTATTATCCCTGGAGCACCAGCACAATGCCTGAGACATAGCAGGTGCATGATAAATATTTATACGATTGATGAATGGATGTTCTAAAAATGCACAATGGTCCATAGGAAAAAAATGAAAAAAAAGAGAAAGGACTTGAACCCTTTGCCAAGTTCTGAATTAGGATAACTGAGAGTTTCCTTTTTCTCCATCGTCACAATTCTTAGTACTTATAACTTGCAGTCAGAATCACTCTTGCTTTTTTTTTTTGGTCAATTATTTTTGCTTTTTCCTACAAGCCATTCGTATCAATTAGGATTGAATTAGGCCACATTAATGGAAACCTGGCCATACTGGTTTAAACAAATAAGTTTATTTTTCTCCCATAAAAAAGAATCTGGGGTAGGCAGCCTGAAGCTATTGTTTGTAAACAAAGCTTTTGCTTCCTGCTGTAGAAACCTCAGGGCAAGACTTTGGCCATATTGGTGACAAGACAGCTGCCCATCTCTGTGAGCTGAGTAGAAGGTAGGGCACAGGAAAATATGGCAAAGACAGACATCAGCTGTGTCTGTGCCCTTTTAAAGAGCCTTCCAGAATTCTCTCTGAACAACTTCTGCTTATATCCCAATGGTCCAAAACGAGTTACATAGTGATCCTTGGCTGTAAGAAACACTTTGCTTCCCAAATCAGAATTAGAGTCCGATTCATAAAAAGAAAGGGGAGGGTGGATACAGGTTGGACATCATGCAGTGTCTGCTACCCCACCCCTTATCGTAGGAGCACAGTGTTTAGGGTCTTCTGACTGAATTTCCCTTCCCAGATTTTCCAATCCTGCCGGCCTCATCTTCTGACCTCACTCACTGATGCTTAGATCATGCTCAAGTTGTTGCCCTGGATTCCAGATCTAAAGTCTGATCTTGACCTACTACTCCTACTTTCCCCCTTTTTTCCTCATTGATACCCTCCCTATTTGTCAAGGCTGCACACAACCATTATCTACTACTCAGTGAATTTTTCCTACTTCTGATAAGAATTAAACAGCATTTTGCTGTAGAAATGGCTTAGGATCTACTAGGATATAGTTAGTTGTGGGTGGACCTATTTTCTTCATTAGGAGGCAAACTCTTGAACATAAAAGCATAGCTTATCTTTTATTGTAGCTCAGTGTCTGACAAAAAAGGTAGGTCTTCAATTAGTACTTTTTGTACTAATGTGATACTATTCTTGATTATTCAGGCATTTTCTGTGCTTCTTACTCTAATCCACTTCCTGGCTCCTATGTTGAGGCTCTCACACTGCACCTAAAGCCTTACATAAATGCCTGTTAAGACGTGGATGCAAACTATAGATGTGAGATGAACTGTTTCCTCTGCCTAAGCTTATTCTCTGTCTTATCCACCAATTCCCTGATGCTGGGAGAAGAGTTTTCATCGAAGATCTTTCCTGGTGGCTGATGTCAGAGTTGAAAATATTCTTTCCAAATCCAAATATTCTTTCTCTCTAGCCCTTTTCTGAAATGAAGACTATATATACAAAAAAGTTACCAGATGTGAAGAAATGTCAACAAGAGTGAAACAGAGACATTATAATATCATTAGATCAGAGTATGACCCTAGCACTTCCAACAGAATATCAGGCTTGGCCCCAATGCAAATGCTATGTGTATAACTAACAGCAACTTGGCTATATTTTCATTCATTGGTAGATTTTTCCAAACATACAAAAAATGTAGTCCAGAAATTGTTTCCTTCTAATAGTGGGGTAATTTTTAAAGCAGGTATTCTTGTAAATGAACTCTATTGTGCTTGCTTTCTAATGTTGTTTCCTGTTTAAACACACACACACACACACACACACACACACACACACACACACACACACACCCCACGGTCAGTGTGTTGGCATACTGCAACTGAGTTTGAGTTCCTCCTGTGGTTTTCTTTGTTAGAAACTATTTGCCTACTGAAGCCTTGGCCACGTATTGTAGCTTTTCAAATTACAGAGAGAGCCAAGTGAAGCAACACATAAATTGGCAGAAGTGACTTCAAATCTTTTAGCACTACATATACTGACTTTTACAGAGGAAACATAGAATGTTCTGCTAGCTTGTTAAGTTTTCATGATACCTCAGGTGTGTAACACGCTGTGTTCCTTTCCTAGTTTGAACAACTGACCTGGAAGAAAAGTCCACAATCACCTCTTCAGATTGGCCGGGGAAATGTTGCCTGAAAGACCGCTGTTCTAAGATGTCCTTCAAGCCCTGCTCTCTGCTGTGATTTCTCCCACAGGCAGGGAGAGGATCCCCACTCCCTGTTCCTCAGGTCCAGAACAGGAAAACAACTCCTGGAATAGAAGCTATTTCCACGGGAAAAATCATAGAGGCATTATGACACGGCTCCTCGCTGTCCTTAGTTTTTCTAACTCAGTTTCCTTCCCCTTACATCCCATCCTCCTCCACTCAAGTTAGGAATTCAATCAGTCTGAAAAGATACCAAAAATGCCAGAAACGTGAATGAACAAATTACTTCTAAAGACTTGTTCACTAAAATAAAGTCATCTCCAGAAATCCTTGCTTAATTCCTTCTGCTCTAGTTCAAAGTAGGTTTCTCTCCTATGTAGTCCCAGAGCTCTGTACAAGCACTGCTGGCTGTGAGAACAGCAATTACTACAATCTACTTGTCCCATGTGTCTCTCAGCCAGAGTTGAGAGAGCTCTAGGGACTAGGGCCTGCATTCTAATAACCTCAGCAGTCTCAGTGTTCAGGTCACTGCAGGGGGCCCAGAAGGAGCTGAATAAACGTGTGGGGTTTTTTAATTATTTATTTATTTTTTAGAGAGAGGGGAAGGGAGGGAGAAAGAGAAGGAGAGAAACATCAATGTGTGGTTGCCTCTTGCACGGTTGGGGAACTGAGGACTTGGCCTGCAACTCAGTCATATATCCTGACTGCAAATTCAACCAACAACCCTGTGGTTCACAGGCTGGCACTCAATCCATTGAGCCACACCAGCCAGGGCATAGCTGAATAAATGTTTAAAAAATAAGTGAAAAGTAAAATTTCTAAGCTGTACCATTTATATATACACTCACACATATACACAGAGATATATATACACATACACATGTAAGTGCATGTTTATCTAATACAAACATATGAGAGAAGACCCCCCAAAATGGAATTTATTTATAAAAAATTGTGTATTTATTCTTACATGTTTGAATTTTAGTCATCTTCAAAGTACTCTCTATTTGATGCAATATACCTATCAAGATTTTTTTCCACCACTTAAAACAATTTTTGAACTCATCAATGTTTTTAAAGATTTTATTTACCTATTTTTGGAGAGGGGAAGGGAGAAAGGGAGAAAATCATCAGTTTGTGATTGCCTCTTGCACACCCCCTACTGGGGACCTGGCCCACAACCCAGGTGTGTGCTTTAGATTGGGAATTGAACCAGTGACCCTTTGGTTTATAGGCTGGCACTCAGTCCACTGAGCCACACCAGCCAGGGCTGAACTCCTTGATTTTGATGCCTTTTAGTGCATCTGTCATTTTTTGTTTCACCTCTTTCACATCAGCAAAATGTTTCTTTTTAAGGACTTTTTTCACAAGGAAAACAACAACAACAAAAGTTGCTCAGGGGTGAGACTGGGTAAATAGGGAGGATGGGGTATGAGGGTCATGATGTTTTTGGTCAAAAACTGCTGAACACTCAGCGAGGTGTGGGCAAGTGTGCTCATAAATCACCCATCATGAAATGGGCAAGCATGTTAAAAGAGTCTTCAAAAAAATTATTGAAGCTGAATGCAGCCTCTCACAATAACACTGGCTGGTATACTGATACAGATGGATTCCTAGAACACTCACCTTGCAGGGGGAGCCTGTACTACAAGGGGCATACCCTCCAGAAGATAATTCCATATTTTTGGCTCCCCCTTGTTTGTATGTATGTATATATTAAGCTTTGATTAGGTTGATATTTTTGACAACCAAAAACTAGTGAAATTCTGTACCTGCCAAAGAACAGCCTATGTGAAACCACTGTATTCAGACAGAGAACTAGAATGTTAATATAATGTTTCTAAATATATCTCACAAGCTTCAAAACAGAGATCTAAAGTGTAAGTGGGTGGCAGAAGTAGGGAAACCAACTGCCACAAAGCTAATTTTTGAGAGTGCGAAATGTGTGTGAACTTGTATTTCAAGTAGTATAGCAAGATCAGTCCACAATCAGCCTGCTCCTTCCAATACAAACATGTCGTTCATCTAGAAGACTTAACTATAACTTTAATAGGCACACATATCACATTTAAGCACTGTCATGAGTTCAATAATACCCTCTCACACTTGAATATATCCATAGTCCCCCAAAGTCATGAGAACTTTTAAAAGATGGATATTTTTAAAGCTGAGCAAAATAAACATAAGGATTCCTATAAACAGTACAAAAATATGACTGATTTCTGTATTTCTGCAATATAAACTAAGGTCATTTTTACTTTTTACTTTTTTGTGTAGTACAAAATGAGACGGTTAACACCGTGTATTTTGCATTTTTTGTTACATGACAAAAGAATCTTCAGCTCTTTTGACATTTAAATTATATTTTGCCACTGCTTATGTAATGATGTGTCATTCTTTGCATTTAATTTGTGGTTGTAAATCTTGCAGTGAGTTCTTTGTTTCCTGGTTCTCTATTTTTAAATCTGAGAGGCTTTGCTGACCTTGTTTCAGCTCCTGACCCTCTCAGGTGGCTGGTCTTTCTGAGCTTGCAGGATTAGTATTGCATAGAGGGTGAAATGCCAGTTGGGGCAAGTCGCATGTTAATAAACTGCTCTCCACACATGGCAAATTTTTATCCAGGTGAGGACAGTTTCAAATGAGCACTGAGAAAGCCTTCACAAACCAAAAGAAGTACCTAGGATCAAGATATTTACTACTCCATCTGTTCCAAACATGTTTCTGTATACCAGCCATTTTTCTAGGCGGAAGCTATGTTGTATTTGTCTTGAATCTGCTTCGGCCACTAGAACAGTGTCTCATTTGGGATGTAGTGGGGTCATTACTATCACAGTAGCTACCATTTACTGAGCACCTAATATGAGCTGAGAATGGTCCTTTGCTCAGTATATACAATGAGAAAGATGCCTGATGAGAATTTTTTTCCACCAAGTTGTGTCTACCTCTAACTAGAGTTGGAGGGACAGCAGGAATCTGGCGCTGGAGCAGATATGTTTTCTTATAGAAAGAATCACTTCAGTGACTTTTCTGAGGAATGCCCCATTGTCCCAGGAGGGAGGTTAGAGTGGGCAGAAGTACCTCCAAAGATGTCAACACCTAATCCTCCTCCAGAATGTGTGAATATGTTACACTAACTGACAGAGGGACTTTGTAAATATGAGGTCATAGACCTTAAAATAGGAAGATGATCTTGGATTATCCTGGTGGGCCCAATTTATTAACATGGGGCCTTAAAAGAAGAAAATGTTCTACTAGAGGCAGAAGAGGGATGGAGAAGAAATATGAAGTGTGAAAAGGATGAATGAGTTTTTGTTGGTTTGAGGATGGAGAGGACAATATGATAAGGAATTTGGGCAGCCTTAAGGTGTTGAGAGAGGCTCCTAGCTGGCTTTAAGAAACAAATAAATCACAACAACAAAAAATAAGGACCACAGTCTGACAGCCACTAGGAAATGAATTTGCCTAGAATCTGCCTGAAGTTGGAAGCAGTTCTGTTCCCACAGTCTCCAGACAGGAAGGCAGCCATGCTGGCACACTGAGTTGAGCTTGTCAAACTCTAGGCACCAGTCCCCCAACTGAGCCATGCTGTACTCAAACTTCTGATTTACAGAACACAGAGATAATACATAGATACTGTTATAAGCCACTTAATGTGTGGTAATTTTTTATATCAGCAATAGAAAGCTAATAGAAAGGTTGTACCCAGACCTCTTAGATAGCAATACAAGTTGCCCATCCCAGTACACGTTTTATATGCAGATATATTAGGCAGAAAGCCAGAACATTTTTGATGGGGGTCAAAGAGCTTCCTTAGAAGAAAAAAGGACCGAGGTCCTCACCACTTACTCATTTGCATCCATGTTATTATAACCTATTACAATGGGCCAGGGAGATTCTAACTTGGGTTTGTTGGCAGTAAAGTCCCCAAGATAGAATTCACAAGAGAGAAGAGAATCTGGCCTGGTGATCTGGATTTAGTATCAGAGCTTAAGTGTTTATATACACGCACATAAATGACAAGTCTACTTGAACTAACTCTTTCTCATTGATGGATAAAATTCAACAAGCACTTGTTAGCCCTGAGTATTAGTAAAACGTGTGGCAATGCTGTTGGTGGTAGAAAGGTAGATAAGGTATGATCTCTGACTCAAGAATCCTGACAGCTCCAGCAGGGAACATACTATTGAGCAAAGGCTCAATAAATATTTGTTATTGAATGGATGCATGCATGAATGGATGTGTATCCTCTGCATTGTCTAAAACATAGTTCTTGTTTTGTTCATATTTTTATGAAAATGTAGTATGGCTCTAATTTTGATGGACTCTCAGTTGCTGCTAATTCTCAAGCTCTGTCTATTCTGACTTGTCAGATTTGTGAGTCAAGCCATTCTAATCCTACCTGTCAAACAACTGAGTCCACATGGAGCTCTCCTTCCTTAGATCTCTAGTTGTCCCAGACTTATCATTTTGCAATTCATTGTGCTTTGTGTCAATACTTTTCTTGTATTGTTGCATCATCCTGCTATTGACCGCCTTGCTTGTTAAAGCCAATGCCACTTTCCTTTTGCTTTCCCCAAAGAATATAAACTCCTTAAGAGCAGGGGCTGCATATATGGTAAAGGATAAAATGGTGGGTGCTGGAACTAGGAGAGCCTGGCTTTGTCTCGTATTATCTGTGTGACCCTGCTGGGGTTTGGTTTCCTTAGTAACAGTTGTTGTTAGGGTTATATTAATATATGTGTATAAGGTACTTAGAATAGTTCCTGGCACATAATAAGAACTCAGTATATATTATCTATATATTTGATTTCCCAAGACAGCACTAGAAGATATGAGATACTCCATAAATGACTGTTAAAGTTTAGCTGTAAAAAGGAAAAAAGAAAAGGTGATAAGAGATAAATTTAGAACTATTTAAAAAGTTTTTTTGACTTTTATCCATGTTCTCTGATTGAATAGTAAAAATGAAGCATGAACATCACTCAAGATTCTTACAGGCCAATAACCTAACAATCTGGAGACTCCTGATGAAGTCCCAACTTTGACATTAGCCACTTGGGTGTCCTCAGACAAGTCACTGAACTGTTCTGAATCACTCTTTCCACATCTCTGTTAAGTATAATAATACCACTCCACTCGACCCAGTCTTTCTAATTTCTAAGTGAGTAGATTAGAATAAGTGACTCAGATCCTGATTCATCACATTCAGCAGAATAGCCTTACCCTCTACTTCAGAAAACTAAAACTAAACCCATCAGATGGGATCTTCCACTTTCTGGCACCAGGAACAAACACATCCAATTACATGTTTATGTAACTCCCCTCTTTTCAGAAGATGAGATATCCCTCCCCCTAATCATCTCTAACCTTTTAACCATGCTCTGATCTCCCTTTTTTCCTATATCCCATGAGGTCATGAAAATGCTCACAAGAGACATAATCAACTTTAACCATTTGCCATTCTCTTTCTGTCCTGTATCTTCCAGTCATCCCACACTCTTGCCTGCTTTCCATCAGCCTTTGGATATGCTTAAATCTCTCCTATTCTAAAATCTCTATTGACCCTGCATTGCTTCTACCTAACATGTATCTCTTCTTTCATTCAAACTTCTTAAAAGCATTCATCATCTTCCCATCTTTAACTGGATTTGCTTGCTGAGGTAACTATTGATCTCAGAATTGCTAAATCTAACATTTTGTTTTGCTAGTTCTCATACCTTTCACAGCATCTGCTATGTTGATTACACCTTCCTTCTTGCAACTTCCTACTCTGTAATTCCTGTGACTCCTTAACCTCCTGGTTCTCCTTCCCTCTCGGTGACCACTGCTTCTGTCTCTCACCTTCTCTGCCTTTGCTCACCTTCTGAATGATGGTCTTCCCAGCAATCTGTCCCTTTTCTACTTATCTTCGCTTGTAATCATGCCTGCTGCTAAATGGAGGTGGGGTGGGGTTCATCATTTCAGTTGCAACTTCTAATCAAAGGATTCACACATCTCTGAAATAGGATCTAAATGGGGTTTATTCTACTTTGGTTTTGGTTGAGGCCTGAGACAGCAGATGTCATCTAGTCCTCAGAATAAAGTGCTATAGCACCTGAGCAGAACATGAAGTGGAAAACATATCTTAGATGAGAACTGTACCAATGTATCCCTACAAAGTGGAGGTGAGGGTGAGGAGGGGTCAAAAGTAATCAACCAAAGGATACACACTGTTGCCATGAAGGGAGCTAAAGTAAACATAGCTTGGTATGTAATTATGCGATGAGCTCATGAAAGTACCCACAAGAGAAAGCACCACCTTGAAACATCTGTAACAACTAGAGCAGGCCAACAGCAGATTACATTGGTATCAGAAAAGACAGACCTTTCCTGACCCTTACTTTCCCCCACTACCCCCAAAGTGTGAAGGGGCTTTAACATAAAATGCCTATTTGAAATTTCAACTACTACATGAGATCACACGTTTTAATTACTAAAATGAGAGTATTTTGGGGGAAAATGATTAAAAAATCTCTATGATTGCAGTCTTTCAAATTGCATTTATTAAGCATAATAATTATGCTACTGGTCTAGATCCTTCTCTGAGCTTCACGTTCATCATACTCCTAACATGCAACCATGTATCTTTATCTAGAAGCATCAACTTGTACATATGTCAAGCTAAAGTCAGCCTCACCTAAGCATGTTCCTATCTATATCTTTTTTCTCAATCATTGGCATCCACCATCTTTGAATCCCATATGTATGTTAATATCCCAAATAGCTGAATCTACTACTAAGCATTATTCTGTTGTTTACGCTGTATTCTTAATCCCATTGTGTGAATCTAGGTTTCTATCATCATTGCTTCCTCTACTACTCTACTAACTTGTGTTACTGATTCATGGTTCTGATATCTCAAATTTACTACAGACACGGATATCCTTCACTGGGGCTACCTATTTAAAATAAAAATCTGACAGCACAAAACCCTTCAATGATTTCTCATCATTCAAAAAATTAAGTCTAAATCCTTTATCAGAGTAATTGGCTTTCTATCTGTAGCTATATGTGGCTTCAAATTATATGGTCTAGCAATATTGGCATGTCTAGGTTTTTTGAGTCCACCAAATTGCTGCTTTGTTGTCTTTGATCATTCTGTTATCGATACCTGGGAATGTCTTTCTCACTCATGTTTCTCATACCACCAGACTGGACTCAATTCAGATGTCCACTTCTTCACAAAGCCAATTCTAGCGCTACCTTCCTGTAAGCAGACTATGTAGTTGCCTCTCTTTGGCATGATATGGAATAGTTCTACCTCTACAGATACTGCTCCACACAGTGCTTTTCTGTTACTTATCTATCTCCTTCACTAGATTACTTCTCTATATAGCTCCAAAGCAGACTATTTGGTACATGGAATACACATATAAACATTTCTGGAAAAAAGAAAGGATTTGTATAAAAGTATTTTACAAACCTCCTTTCATCACATTGTAGCATTTGACACTCAGACTGAAATTATGAAGTAGTTTTATTTCTATTTTACTAATAGGGAAAATGAGCCTCAGATAGCATAAGTAACAATCACCAAGTGAATTAAGTGTAGCAAGGGATATGAATCTATGGCTCCTAGGTCCAGGTCCAAGGTCCATGCTTAGCTTACTAAACCACACTGGTACTGAGTGCTGACCCTACATGTGTATGTGAAATAAGATAGGAGGTGTATGATAATGTTAACAGGAGTGTTCCTAGCCCTGAAACACCAAAAAGAAAACCAAACTACAGTGAAATTAAAAGAAACAGCCAGAGAGGTTTGAGTGTAGAGAGAATAGGTAAAGGGGCTATTGACACCTTTGAGAACTGTGGGTTTTATGTGCAACTTCTATCTTAATGCATATTATTAAATGAAGAAGTTTTTAAACTACCACATAATTGCATTGGCTTATTCAAAGCAACTCCACAGTGCCAACTCTGTAAATCTGCATAAGACACAATTGTTTCTCAGGATGAATCAGAGTATATTTTCCCTAGGAATATAGCATGGTCCTTGCACGACAACAAAAACTGTTCTTTTGGTTTTAACATATTCATCTGAATATGGATCTCACCTTAGAAAAAAATTCCATTCTTTAATGGCAGCCTTACGAGTCTTTTTTGTCCAGTTTTTGTCTACTTTATGTTTGAGATAGCAACCTACGCTTCTCTCTCCCTGCCTTTTCCCTGTTAGCTTATCTCCCATTGAAATAAAATGTAGATTCTGAGCTCAGTGCCTCGAGGGAGGCATTTGGAAGGCAGAAAGATTTTAGGACATTAGATAATGGGAACAGAGAGAGGGTTAAACCTCAGCTACCAACTCTCCTTATTGCCCCTCCCCTGAGAGTAGAGAGGTCCTGGGCTCTGCTCCCCAGTGGTATAGGGGACCATTCCATATGGGGGGGGGGAATGTAGCCCAGCCCCTACTTGTAAAGGCCAGTGAGGAGCAAAGTTGGCACACAGAACCCATGCCCACAGGTAGGTTTTCCCCTGAGGAACCAGGCCTGCATTGTGTGTAGGCTGCTATGAGGCTTGCTTTTGCTAAAACTCCGTCACCCTGGATTGAGTCAGAAATGTTTATTGCATATCTTTAACTTCCCCAAATCTGTGCTAAATCTCCCAAGCATGGTGTGTAACCAGTTCAACCACTTTTCCCCTTGATCTGCAACATCCTTCTCTTTGAAGTGATTAGCAACATTCTTTCCTTTGTTATCTGTAAAAGATAATCACCTACAGTGAACCTGTGCATAGTAAATGAGGACCATCCTCATGTAATGTACCCAGAGAAGTAATAAAAGCCTATCCAGGCAGAGGTCGGGACCCTCTCTCCCACTCTCTCTCTCAGGGAGAGCGGTCATGCCCTCCCTTTTTCTCCACAGAACTGTAGTCCATGTGAATTTGTTTGTAACAGCCACAACACACGGGCCCTGTGGTCTGGGGTCTGCATCATCCAGTGGTATCATCTGGAAGATGCAAGGCCTTGGGGAAGAGATGGCTGATGGTCTTGCAGGCAGGCAGAGTCAAACAAAGTTTTGCTTCAGATTCCTGGGCCTCGAGCATGGGAAGGAAGCAATAGCAGGCTGCCAGACCTAAACAAGCTATGAGGTTAGGGGCCAACAAACGTCCTTTCATGGTCAAGTCAGCCTGCAGGCCCCATGATCAAAGACAAGGTTGTCCTATGGTCATACCTGGCAGTAAGACCCAAGAGTTGTGAGAACCCCAGGAAGATAGTTTAAGTTTTCTGTTCTATTGAGTAGAATAAAACCCAGAGACAGAAATCAAGATTGTTAGCAAAACTAAAGTCAGTAATAGTTATTGCATTTCCAAGTTTTCAAAGTGAGTTTCATAGACAAATAATAATAATAATAATGATGATGATGATGATAAACAGAATTTCTTCCAATACCTAACTGAGAGTGATAGTCAAGGCTGCCTCTACAGTATAGGAGGTCTGCAGGATCACCTGGAGCTTACAATTTTGCAGGTGATTATGTGATGGGGTAAATGTGAATAGCACTGCAGAAAGATAGAGGTAACCTCTGCACTTCTGTATCTGAGTCCTTATCATCAGGTCTCCTCCTGTTTCTCCCATGTTCTTCCTGTTCACTTGAAACAAAATCACAGAACTGCATTGTCAGAAGAGATGGCTGGGACTCCTTGCCCTTGAGGCATGCTCTCTGAGCAAGCAGCTCTGGTTGTATCAGTTCTGGCATCCAGCTGCCACCTCAGAAAAACCGATTTTCCAAACATAATGTTTTCCATGATACGCCACTGCTGCTTCTGAGTCTTTTCAGCCCCCAAAAGCCTGTTAAACAAGGACCATGGTCTTCTCCAGTGCCTCTCTTTTTCTTGAATCATCACAAAAGCACAGATTTAAATGTGTAAATGAAGACATTGCATAAATGTCCGTCAGCTCTGGCTGTCTCTAAGGCTGCCCTCTGTGAACTGGAGACAACAAAAACAGTCTGCCTGAGGTAAGGATTTCAAGGAAATGCAAAAAAGAGAGGGAGAAATAAGAAAGAAACATTGCAATCTCATAGCCTCAGTAGCTCTTCACTTCTAACTCCCTTTGAAGCCAGAAGGCCAAAAAAAAAACCACAATGATTTTTTTCTCTTTAAAAAATGTCAGAGTTAATTTCTAGGCCTTTCTAGCACCAAGTAGAAAAGCCAGTATATTTATATCGATATTCATTCAGTCCTATACTCCTCATTTGTCTTTGTCACAAAATACAGAGCATTTCCCCTGCATCAGGCAGTGCACATGAGTCATCTAATCCTAAAAACAGCCCAATTAACTGAGCCTTATTACTCCCTTTTACAAATAGGGAAAATGGGACTCAGAAGATAACTTTCAGTTAGAAAGACTGGAGCTGGGATTTGAACTGAGATCTTTCTAATCTCTCCACCCTACTGTACTGCTCCCTCACTCTCTCTCCTTTAGCATATTCACTAGCTAATGCTTGAGTAACTATTGACTATACCTACATCTTTCAGGGCCACTCCAAGTTACAATAATCTTATAAAAATACAAATAAGAGCATGTCACTCCACTGCTTCAGACCCTAATGCAGTCTCATTACACTTAGAATAAAATCCAAGTCCTCTTTCATGGCCCACAGATAACCCGAGCCTTGCCTAAATCTGGAGCCTTGTGTACACTCTCCATCACGTGCTCTCCTCCACCCATCCTGCCTTTCTTTCTGTTTTTCAAAGTTCTCTTCATTCCCTTGTAGGGCTCTGCATTAGCCTTTTGTTCAAAGCTTCTTTTCACAAATCCTGAAGTGGTCGATGTCATCCTGTTCAGACATCAGCTCACAGAGTGGCATTGTTTGTGTGCTTGTTCATCAACTGGCTGACCGTCAGTATACCTCTGGTATGAGGTAACGTAATGTGAAAGGGACCACACCTCTCCTTCATTGTTCCATTCCCATTGCTTAGAACAGTGTCTGGTACATGGTAGTGGTTCAGTAAGTATTTATTGGCTGAACCAATTTGTTATTACTAAAAAATTCAGAATATTAAATCATTATCTTTTCACTGGTCATTATCCTGTATTCACAAAATATTGAAGGTTAATGTTGGCATGAAGTCTGATGTTGCCATTTTCATAGGCAACATGTATTTTTAATATAAACATTAATTTGCTTTCATATTCACAGCTATTCTCGATTCAAAACTGTTTTCTATGTTACTAATAAGTGTCTTTTTTAAAGCATAATTTCCCATAAATATTTAATATTGTTTATAGTTCCTTATTTTGATAGTTTAATTTTTTGTTATGTATTGAAAATGATAAGGTTAAATAAGTGTCTGCTGAGTAGAATTGGCTTATTCACAAGGTCCCAGAAAAATAAATGGTGTAAATGCCTGCTTTCAGTTGGCAACACTTAATGCTATTTCATCCGTCCATTAGCTCTTGCCCTTTCCTGCTAATGGTGACATTTAGACATATCCATCTTGCCTTTAGAATTAGCTCTACACAAACCTTTGACCAATTCTGAGAGTGTCAAACTTCCAGTCTGGGTCTGAGAAATTAAATGGACCTGGCAGGAACTTAGTTCCAATCTGGAACCCCACTTCTAATAGCTGGGCTTTTATTTACATCATGACACTTGGAGAGGGCATCCTGACTCCACCGTATATTGACTGTGTAGGCTTGGGTGGAATAATAATTAGAAAAATTCTCCTAACCATGGGTTCCTCGTTTGTAAGGGGATCACCAGGAAGCAGACCCCAACTCTTTAAGATTTGTGCATGGGAGGCTTGTTGGTCAGTGCTTTTGGGAATATCATACCTATGAGGGATGGAGGACACAGGATTGGGCAGAGAAGATGAACTGTGATGCTGCTGCAACAGAGGCCTCAGCTGAATCTACCCATGCTCTGGAGCTGGCAAGGCTTATCACTGATGTTCCTGATTGAGACAAGGTGTTGAGCCTTCACAATCCACAAATCTGTCACTGGATGCAGGCTACCCCTAGAAGGGAGTGTGACCCTGAGTAAGGTGGCTGTCATTGGATGGGCAATTCCAGACTGAGATCAGGCAAGAGCCTTCAATGGCCAATACCTGGGGACATGTGTGGGAGTGAGGGATTTTGTTCTTAAAGAGCGCCTGGGGGGTTCCCCTCAGTATCTGCTATATGGGCTTTATCATTTCTTTCCCAACTTTGTGATATCAAATGAGATTATGTGTATTATCTAGCCTTGTCTCTGGCACTCAGGATGCCAGAATTTGCCACATGAATGAATGAGAAAAAATAAATAAACAAAGGTTTACTAACACTACATCTTGTTGTATTTGCTATTTCCTGTCTGTTATGTGTCTCTCTCTTGCACAAAGTGACTCTATAGACTAAACTTTTTAGAGAAGCTCTACTGGGTTATAAGGGGCCTGTTTCACAAACTGATCAATTTTCCTATCAGCTTTGGTTAACCAGCTACACTTCAAAGTCATGTAAAGGATCAGACTAAGTGAGTTGTGTTAGTTGGACCTTTGAAGACAGAATTTTGGGGATCTGTAATAGTAGAGTTAGGCTGACTGGACTCTAATATTTCACAGAATTAAAAAAAATAACTTCTTTTCTCTAAGACTAGCCTAGCAAGGTGATATTTTCTAATTATCTTATATTACTTGGCCCATACATTAGATTTGCAGTAGAAACAAGACAAAATGTCAGACCTGGCTGGTGTGGCTCAGTGGATTGAATGCTGGCCTGTGAACCAAAGGGTCACCAGTTGGATTCCCAGTCAGGGTTGTGGGCCAGGTCCCCAGTAGTAGGGGGCATGCGAGAAACATCCACACAGTGATGTCACTCTCTCTCTTTCTCATTCCCTTCACCTCTGTCTAAAAATAAATCAAATCTTAAAAAAAGGAAAAAAAAACCAAGGCAAATGTAATACAGCTCCTAAACCAAGAGAAACTCATGTGGTTACTTCTTTTACAAAGTAAGATTTTACACTCCTCTTTAGGGAGTAGTCCCAGCATTTTAAAGAAATTCTTCCAATAAATACAGTTTCTATACATGTTAATTAACAAATGTATGAGATGGATATTTCTCTCTTCATTTATGGAGAGGTTTGAGTGATTTGCAGAATCAAGTTTGAGTAGTTGCAGAATTTGTAAAAGACAAAGGTGGGGCTTCTAATTTTGATAACTTTGCCATTTCCATTCCCCACCTAATACCACAGTAATTTTGTTCGCAGCTTTAAGAATTTGTCTTCATAATATAGGGAATGCAGTCAATAACACCAGGATGAGTACGTGTGGGACCGGGTGGGTGCTGGAAGCAGCAGGGGGACCACTCTGTAAAGTACATGGTTTTCTGACAACTTTTCTGAACATCTGAAACTAACATTGAATACAAACTGTAATTAAAAATAAATTTAAAAAATAAATTTTAAAAATTTGTCTTCTTACTGTTCATTTAATAATTTCATTTTTTTCTTTTTTAAAATTGTTGTTTAAGTACAGTTGTCTCCATTTTCACCCCACTACACCCTCCCACCCATCCCCCCTCCCACCCTTGAATCTACCCTCTTTGGCTTTGCCCATGTGTCCTTTATACATCTTCCTTGATGGCCATACCCCTATTATCCCCCATTATCCCACTCCCCCTCCTCTCTGGTCACTGTCAGTTTGTTCTTTATTTCATTCCATATGAGGTCCACAAGGTAAATAACACAGTGTCCTTAAAAGCAAGTGCCCACGTGGATAAGACCACCTACTACAAGAGATACGGCAGAACAAAGCCTCAAAACTTTGGGAGTTGAATCCAATTGTTTGGGCTTCCTAATTGGTAGTCAGTCACTACAGTATGTAAAACTAGGCTATTTATATGGTTCTCAAATGTCTTAAGATAAAGCAGTCACTTCTAACTTCAAATAAACGCTGATAAAGTGCGACCAGGGTGACAAATACCGTCCTTAGAACAGCCTGTTTCTTCCCAAGTGAACATCCTGAACACCTGCTATTTAGACTCCAGTGTGATGTAACCTATGGTCAAAACAGAATCATGATCCTCCGGAATTATGCATTTTATGGCTCTAATAAGGTGATAATAATGGGTCTGTTAATATTTTTTGAAACCCGGTACAATCACAATTGCACTAATATTGGGGATGATTTTCAAGGGAACAAAAATAAAATAAAGCGTTCCTTTAGAAAAATCTCCAAAGAGAGCTCTCTTATGACACAGTATCTCTCTGGAGAATGGTTATGGAATTTTCGTGCAGAAAACATTTTATGAGATGAAAACGGAATGCATTTGTTTCCTTGGAAACAAACCCTTTCACCTTCATTGCACAGAATTTTAAGCAAAGAAAATTTAAAAATTAGGCCTAGACTCTACCTAATGGAATTTTCAAACACGTGATATTATTAGAACTAATGTGCAATAAGAACCACTTCGCTAGGTTGAGGTCAAACAAATAAATCTTTACATGACTTGTAAGTATAGATATCTGACAACCTAAATGCTAAAAAAGAGTTGCATAAGAATCCTTCTACTCAAATAGCTTAGAAAATCCCTCAGTTAAAATCATTACTGACTAAAATAATCTCAGACATAAGGGAAAAGCTAAAGTAGGTATAAATTGAATAATAAAAATATTAGTTATTAAAAAGTTTTGTAGTGAGAAAGTTCATACTCTATTGGCCAGTCACAAGCCAGTAACATCTGGGTCGGACAATGTCCTCTTTAGGGAAACACACTCTGTTTCCTTTGCTAAAGAAGGGCCATACAGCTGTATACATTTCACATTCCAGAATCAACCTCCTGGATCTGCTGAGAAGTCACATGCTTTCTTCTTTTGTACTGTATACTGTTTGTAGTAGAAAGATCAAAACTAGGTGGGGCCCTGGGCAAGTTCATACTAATTCTGACATTTCTGAGGCTCAATATTATTACTTCAGTAAAAGTCATCCTATCTTTAATTCTATACTTTAAGCCCTAGAATAAAGATGTTACAGAAATGCATCCATTTTTCCCTTTGTGTCTTTAATGATATGATTTAAATCAACTTTAAACATACCTTGTCTTCAAAGTCCAAATTACTTACGAATGTTCCCAATGTGTAAAAAGAATTATCTTTTTGAATTTTCTATTTTGAAATGATTTTTAAATTTCCCAAAAAGTTGCAATAAAAGTAGAGTTGCTGTGTACCCTTTATTCTTTTCCCAGTTTCCCTGAAGTTAATATCATGCGTAGTAATAGTATAATGATCAAAACTAAGAAATTAACATGATATGGTGCTACTAACCAAACTGTAGTCTTTATTCCAATTTTAACAGTTTTTCTACCAGTGTCCTGTTTCTATTCCATAATTGAATCCAGTATGTCACTTTACACTTACTTTTTTTTTGAGAGAGAGAGTGGGGTGGGGAGGGAGGGGGAAGAAAAGGTAGAGAAACATCGATGTGAAAGAGAAATATTGACCCGCTGCCTTCTGGACAAGCTGCTACTGAGGACTGAACCCACAGCCCGGGAACATGCCCAGACCAGGAATCAAACTGGTGACCTTTCGGCTTGCTGGCCAGTGCCCAGACAACTGAGCCACATTGGCCAGGAACATTATATTTACTTTTAAAATTTCTTTATTCATCTCCATCCTGTAATACTCACTCTCTGTCTTTCACAATTTTGAAACTTTTGAAGAATACTGCTCAGTTATTTTGTGGAACATTTTTCAGGAGTGATGCATTCTTTAATTGTATCCTATGAGGGGGCACATGATTTTGATACATACTATTCCCATGGATATTAAACTTGAACATTGGTTAAGGTTGAATCTTCTGGGTGTCTCCACTATAAAACTATTGTTTTTGCTTTTGTAACTAGTAATTTGAGGTTGATACTTTGAAATGGAAATACCTGTTCTTTCTCAAACCCAATAGTTTTAGCATCCATTGGTAGGTCTTTCCTACAACTATTACTGCTATATTCTAATAGTGAGTTTCTGTTTGTCTAATCTTTCTATATTTATTAATTGGAATTCTTCTGTACAGAGGAGCTGTAACAGTAGTTTGTTTTGTTTTTGTTGTTCTAGTGTGAAAATAAATTATCAGTAACCTTGGATATAGGACCTTGACTTTCATGACTTGGAATATTTCTTTCCAGCCCCTTCTTGCCCATAAAGTCTCTTTTGAGAAATTACCTTACAGTCTTATGGGAACTCCTTTAGTAACTGTCTCCTTTTCTCTTTCTGCTTCTATGATTCTCTGCTTAATTTTAATTTTGGGTAATGTGATTATGATGTGCCTTGGTGTGTTCCTCCTTGGGTCCAACTTCTCTGGGACTCTCCAAGCTTCCTGGACTTCCTGGAAGTCTATTTTAGAATGTAAGGGTGGATAAAGTGCTTCTCAGATAAGGTCAAGTTCAAGGAGTTCATCATCACCAAGCCCTTATTATATGAAATGTTAAAGGAACTTATCTAAAAAAAAGAAGATAAAAACATGAACAGTAAAATGACAGCAAACTCCTAATAATTAACAACCACACCTAAAACAAAAACAAAAACAAACTAAGCAAACAACTAGAACAGGAACAGAGCCACAGAAATGGAGATCACATGGAAGGTTATCAACAGGGAAGTGGGAGGAGGAGAGAGGGGGAAAGGTACAGAGAATGAGTAGCATAGATGGTAGGTAGAAAATAGACAGGGGGAAGTTAAGAATAGTGTAGAAAATGTAGAAGCCAAAGAACTTGTATGCATGACACATGGACATGAACTAAAGGGGGGGAATGTGGGTGGGAGGGGATGTGCAGGGTAGAGGGGAATGAAGGGTGGAAATGGGACAACTGTAATAGCATAATCAATAAAATATATTTAAAAAAAGAAATGATCACTTTACTATATTGTCTTAGGTCTTCTGAAACATTTATAAGTTTTAGAAAATTAAAGTTGTTAATAAGACGGTGTTGAAATGAAGGAATGTCACTATGGTCCACGAAAGTTAAAAAAAAAAAGAAAGGAGGCTCCATAAAGCAAATTCTGTAGGGAAAGCTTTTACCACTTAAAAAAATTTACTTGTATTTGATATTAGTAACAATAGAGACATATTAGAAAGTTACTAAGGCTTGACTATTTGATTGCATATTTGATGAATCACCATGTTGCTAGGTGAGGGACTGATCTTTTTTCATGACCCAACTCAAATATCTGTTCTCAAAATCGTTTTCTGACTTGATAATTATTCAGTCATTTTTAATGTCTGTTTTGTGTAACTCTGATATTTGCTATGTTTTTATATTGCATTGCATTTGTGAACATATTAATTCATTCACTCACTCATTCTCTCTTCCTTTGTCCTTCTCTCTCTCACACACACAATTTTTAAACATCCCTCTCTTAGAAGCTCCTTGGGATCAGCCACCTCATCAATTTACACCTGTAACTTCATTACTTAACAACATAGTGTCAAAAAGTATGAGGTTTTAAAATAATATTTAATAAATTCTTGACAGATGAATGGATGGATGCATGCATGAATGGGTACATGGACAGATACATGAGCCAGAGTACCTGCTCTCAAAGAATCTAATATAGTGAGAATCTCAATTATTATAGCTAAAATATGGGGAACAATATATAGCAAAAGTCTGGCTTGGCCATTAAAAAGTTACATACTCATAGCAAAATCATTTTGCCTTTCTTTTTTTTTAAATATTTTATTTATTTATCTTTAGAGGGGAAGGGAAGGAGAGAGGGAAAGAAAGAAATATCAATGTATGGTTGCCTTTCGTGTGTCCTCTGCTGGGAAATGGCCTGCAGGGAACCAGCGTGCAACCCAGGCATGTGCCCTGACTGGGAATTGAACCACGATCGTGTGGTTCACAGGCCTGCACTCAATCCACTGAGCTGCACCAGCCAGGGCTCCATTTTGCCTTTCTGGGTTTCAGTTTCCCCATCAAATTAACTGCTGGGATAATTTCTAAAGTCGCTGTCAACAATAATACTTTGCATCATTTTTACGTCTACTTGATCATTGCCAAAATGTGAGCATTATGTACTCATTTCCAAGTGTCCAATAGAATAAAATTTATAAGCAATACTTGTACTCTAACATCAGAAATATTATATTTTCTCTATCTTGCATCAATGTAAAATTAGATTGTCATATCACAGCCAATCTGCTAACTCTTCAAAAGCAACCAAGGGGAATGACCATTTTTCATTTCAAGCTATGGCAAAGGTAAGTACATTTTTGGTGTCTTCCCAGCTCCCACAGAACTACACTGATGCATTATGCTGGTCCTGCTTCACACCTGCTGATGTTGTTAAGCACATCACCTCCCAGGGATAAATCTACAATTTGACAAATAAAATTAAATGCTTCATGGCATCACACAGACTTCTTTCTGTAGGATAATTTTCTTTAAACTTGCTAATAAAGATAGTGCCTTGTGTTTGCTCTGCATTTTAGATTTCCAAAGAGCTTTCACATTTATCACCTTGTATAAGGGAACATTTAAAATATTTTTATAAGCTGGATGGAAGCTATATGCTGTTATTATCATTATTGTGATATCACGGTCTGGGGTGGGGTAGACAAAGAGGGTAAGAAATAGTATCTAGCTGTATAAGTCAAGTAATAAAGCCAGACAGGCTAAGGAATTTCTCACAATCACATGTACTGTGATTTCTGGGTATTTTGAACAGTATTTTATTCTTAGCCTAAAGGCACTCACAATTTAATGATAATATATAAACATAATTAAGTTGTTTTTATCTAATCAATAGGTGGTGACAGGAGGGCAAACACATTTGTGGTGATTATTTAATGGCAGCATTTACCAGTTTAAAGGAATCAGAATAATATAAAGCCTTTGACAACAAGAAAAACAAAGTATAATTATAGGGAGGAATGAAAGAACTGGGAGGGAGAGAAGGCAGAAGAAAGGAAGGAAGGCAGATTCCATTCTCAATCTTATCCCTCACTTCAATTAAAAAATCAAGTTGAGAAACTGTAATTCAATTATCTGAAAACACTAATGAACATAAATATTTTTGGAAGTGAGGTGCACAAATATACAAAGGTACTTTAAAAAATAACCTTCAAATGGTGTAAAAAAAGTGACATTTGTATGCTTTTTTTTTTGTCATGCCTATCAGGATCTCAGTTACCACACCTGTTGAAATCATGGTCATCAGAACAGGCTTAGCTCATGCTATTTTCTCTTGTTAAAATCACTTTCATAGTAAAAGAAATCAGAAATCCATTGTTCCATCCATTCAAGCAAAATATGCTTGCTAGCGTATGGAATAATTCTGACCTTTTCGGATGACAAGATATGATAGGCTGGATGTTCCCAGTAAAGAAAAAGAAGAGAAATAGATAAATGGTCAAAACATAGAGCTCTTGAAATATTCTAAATAAACCCTTCAGCCTTTACATACAAAACATGTTATATATCACAGACAAGTCCTCTGTCTCAATAAGGTAATATAGAACAGGGCATTTATAACATGACTACATTCTCCCAAAGGTGTTGTAGGGGTTATATCTGTAAAATTGACCCACTTATCAGTCAGTTGTCAATAATTTATTGTCTTTATTAGGTAAATCTAGGTTGTGGATTCTACATGTATGTCATAATAACAATTTTTCAATATCAAAATAAATCTCTTAGACATAAAATTAAACAAGAGACAGTATAATGTATTTCTCTCCACATTTTTAAACAAGCCCATTTTTAATGAGAATAACAATAGTAGCAACTATAGCTAACACTTACTGAGTACTTCACTCATGCCAGGCAGTGTTCCGAGTGTTTTCATGTATATTAATGTGTGAATGTTCTCAAGAACTCTATGAGATGAGTATCATTATCATCATTGTTATTATTGTCCCATTTTACAGATGAGAAAACTGAGGCTCAAAGAAACTAAATAGCTATCTCAGGGTCCCACAACCAGTCAGTAGCAGCACTAGGATTATAACCCAGGCTAACAGAACTCCAAAGTCATTGCTCTTAATCTCTACATTATCTTACACATGTAGGAGGGAAGCAGGGAGGGGGGATGGAAGAAGAGAGGACAGAAGGAAAAAGGGGGAAAGACAAAAGGCAGGAAGGGAGGGAAGCAGAGAAACCTGCAAGGGAGAGAGAAGTAGAGACAGTTACATGGGTGAAAGAAAGATAAAAAAAAACTAATGTGAAAGAAAATAATTTATTTGACTCAAATTTCAAAATGACAAATTTACCTTCTCAATGAACAGTTGTGAAACAGCAAATAAGTCAGTGAGAATACTTTTCTGAAAGTGAAGAGTTCTAACATATTCTTTTTAGAAAGCTGGTGGAGAGGGAGTTGTTACAGAAATAGGAATGCTGTATTGCTTCTTTAGAATGCCCACCAAGAACTGTGTTGGGCCACTTTTCCTGAAAACTGCTACTAATAAGGGGATAAAAAAAACAAAGAAATTGTCCACCATGAAACTTGACTAGATGCAAACATAAGGGACCATTTTCCTTTTTGAGCAACAGAAGTTAAGGGCACAGCCTTCTTGCTGAATTCTTAGTCATGGCCAAAAGTAAATACTGTTCCTTTAAGAGACTCATAACTCACCTCCGTCTAACCTTCTTAGGTCTGCCATGCCTCTCTAGCTTATTCCTCATAACTTCCTTCAGCTTAAACTAAACTCTCATTTCTCAAAATTTCCCTATACTTGCCCATCCAAATGCTCGGGTTTCTTCACATGTGACCACATCCTACATTTTTTGAAGTCCTGGCTAAAATGCGCCCCCTCCACTACAAAATTTCCCTGATAGCCCCATGATAGTACAAGCCAGAAGTATTATTTCCTTCCTCTGAATTCTTTTCTAACTTTGTCTGCATTTGCCTTCACACCTTTTATTTTCTTCTTGAGTCTCTTACATGCATGACTCACTATCTTACTTCCTCAGGGTAAAATGTAACCCTTAAAGTAACACCACTACCTAGTCTATCTTTATATACACTTCATTGAATGAAAAGATTGATTTTTTTAGGTAGTGGACTTAAAGATTTTAAATGAATACTGTTTAATGAAT
This sequence comes from Artibeus jamaicensis, assembly GCF_021234435.1. NCBI lineage: Eukaryota > Metazoa > Chordata > Mammalia > Chiroptera > Phyllostomidae > Artibeus > Artibeus jamaicensis. The sequence continues at coordinate 14,864,763 of NW_026522025.1, read as the reverse complement.
ATTGTTTAATTTCCACAATATATAGAACACCATTGGAACATATACCTAATCATTACAGTGTTTACACATAGTAGCTATATCACGTACAAAACATATGGGACATACAAAAAGACAAACTAAATTCAATATTCCCTGAGAAAGTAGTAAGAAAATAAATAGTTTTCATAATAATGTCTACAGAGAGCCCAAACTTAAATGCCTGTTCAAGCTGTGGAAGTAGCATTCACAAGAGAAGCCAGAACTGGGCCTGGAGCTGGTCAGACAGGGAGGATGGAGACCTTGGTAAGCAATAGAAAGTGCACACCTACCCCATCGAAAGTGATCAGCTCTGGGAAATGACCTGCAAATAACTCAGTGTTACTGCGTGGGAGAAAATCGGCCCGCTGTGCCAGAAATTCACATTTTAATGCTAAATCTTGCACTTTTTATATCTCTATTATTATTTTTGTGTTTTATTTTAATATAACACTGTGCAGGCAAATAAAACGCATTTGTGTCCTGAATCCAGGATGTGATCACTGGCTTGGGATAGGAGACTTCAAATTTTCAGGCTGGTGTGACAGAAAGAGAAGGGGTCAGAGACCAATGGCACTTTTATGAGATACAGTGAGTCTTCTCTCTAATTCTTGACATCAATTTGGAAGCAGGGAGAGGCAGTACTTAAAGTAAATTTCTCCATGTAAAGTGCGGCACAGGGAATATTAGTAATATTGCAATAACTATGTATGGTCAAATGCATTCCAGACTTATCAGGATCATCACTTAGTAAGTTATTTAAATGTCTAATCATGTTGAACACCTAAAACTAATATACTATTGCATGTCAACTGTAATAGAAAAAAAAATCCCCAGGAAAATGGAGAAAAGTGAGATGCCTCCAGCTATGGCTCAGGGGCAGGGCTGAAACACAGAAATGTATTGTCTCACAGTTCTTGAGGCTAAAATCCAAAAAGGTGTGTGAAGGCTGTGCAGGAGAATCTGCTGCAGGCCTCTCTCCTAGCTTCTGGCAGCTTCAGCTGTTCATTGGCTTGTAGATGGTGCCCTCACTGTGTTTTCACATTGTCTTTCCTCTGTTCATTTACCTCTGTGTCCAGATTTCCCCATTTTATAAGGACACAATGATATTGGATTTAAGATTCTAATGTCCTCATTTTAGTTTAATCATCTGCACAGACCACAATTGCAAACAAGGCACAATTGGGATTGGAGATTGGGACTTCAACATTTGTGGGGGAACAGAACCTGGCTCATCACAGTGACATTGTCTACAGTCCAGCACTTCTTGCCTCACTCCCTCTGCTCCTTGAAAATCCAAGTAGCAAGTGTGTGCCAGAGAGGCAGGAGACAGGAGGGAGGACACTGCTGAGGCACCCAAAGACTGAGACAAAGGACATCCATACAGAACAGAGACCCTGTTCTAAGACCAGTTCCTCAGGAATGAGAAAACTATGGAGGGACTCCAGGCCTAGGACAAAGGACATTAATGTAGGACAAAAAACCTTGTTCTAAGACTAGTTGTCCTTGATTTTTGGAAAAGCTCTGAATCATGACTGCACCCATGCAGAAGATGCTACACGGTCCATGCTTCATTTTAATATCATTATAATAAATTGGCATTGTCAGACCCCCTCCCCTGGTGGCCAATCAAGGAAAATCTTGGAAGACTGCCTCTCAAGGTGCAGTAGCTTGAAAGTAATATAACTACTTGTACATGCACAATGAAAGCCTGCCAAAACTAGCCCTATAAGAATAGAATCCCTATGGCCACAGAAGGTCAATCTCTGCTCAGAGTTGGCTCACTCCCTTGTTCTGTGGAATATACTATTGCTTGGTAAATCTGCTCTCTCCCCTGCTACTATAAAACTCTGTGTGTTCTGTTCAATTCATTGTTTGTGATCACTAAGAACCTGGTTACTTGTGCCCACCTCTGACACCAGGAAGAAAGAATTGAGAAGTAGCACTGAGATCAGTTAAAGAGTAGGGCCCTAGAACGCAGAACTGCTTTTCTCCCTAGTTTATGGAGAATGCTAAAGACAATATTTTTTGAGAAGTAATTATATTTCTGTCTTCCCTATAGTCCAAGGATATACTCAGTTACCTGTACATGTTGCCAGGTACACAGCAACTGCTCTGTGTGTCCTATTCCAGACTTAAGATCTTAAAGGAACAGGTACTACCTTATTCACAAGACTGATGTACAAACTGCTCTGTACAGAGTGGCACCCTGGGCTGAAATCACAGTGGAAAACCTACTCCATAGCTTCTGTGAATAGACAAACCACATGGTAAGGGGTCTTCTGTAAGTAGACCCCCACAGTGAATGCCTGACCCTTTCTCTTCCCTGATTTTCTTCTCAAACACTTTTGGAATGCAACCAAAATAGAAATCATCTAGAACCCCTTTGGGTGACCCAGTTAGATGCTTGGAGCTAACATGGACCTTAAATGAGACTCATCTTTCTCTCTGAGGTCCTTCTCACATGTAATAACCTTGAAAACACCAATTCATTTTCCAGACAAATTTTGCATGTTGTAAATGAAAATGTTGTGGAAGGTTATATATAAAGATGAAGAAGGTGGTACGTGTAAAGGGGATAGCGTGAGCAGTCCCTACGGCACTCTGGGAAGGCTTTACCAAAGAGGTACCTTATTTTTCAGACTATAAGACACACTTTCCACCCCAAATTTGGAAGGAAAATGGGGGTGTGTCTTATAGTCCAAATGTAGCTCACCTGGCTCGCTGTTGGGTGGGGAGGCAGCAGTGAAGCAGGGTCACAGGCTATTAAATATTTTAACACATTTTTTGCTTCAAAATATTTTTCCTATTTTTCTTTAAAACCTAGGTACATCTTATGGTCCCGCGTGTCTTATAGTCCTAAAAATACAGTAATATTTGAACTGGTTTTGCAAAAGTTGGTGAGGAATGACGAAAGAACCAAGAAAGAAAAAATGTGTTTTCCAGGCAAAGGAAAAAGCAAGTGCAAAAGAAAAAAGAAAAATATGGTACATCGAACAAGTGAGGAATATAGTCACTTAATTCTTTTTTTTTTTAATTTTTTAAATTCTTTTTAAAAATATTTTATTTATTTATTTTTAGAGAGAGGGGAAGGGAAGGAGAAAGAGTGGGAGAGAAACATGAATGTGTGGTTGACTCTCATGTGCCCCCTACTGAGGACCTGGCCTGCAACCCAGGCATGTGCCCTGACTGGGAATCAAACCAGTGACCCTTTGCTTCACAGGCCTGTGATCAATCCACTGAGCTACAACCAGCCAGGGCTAGCCACTCAATTCTTAAATGCCACCAACTCTAAGACAGTTGAACTACATAATCAATGTGATAAAAGTTCCACTGGATTTTTTTAGAAAGAGAAGCACCAACATATTACCCATACATATAAGTTTTCATATACAACCTCTTTTTAAGTAATGATGATATATGAAGAAGGAAAATGTCCTGGAATCAAAAAATGACTCAATGATCTTTTTAAATTCCTACCATATTTACATTTTATAAGTTGGTTAGTTGCCAGGGTCTCAGAAACTAACTCAGCTTATCAATGAAAAACTGAGTACTGACAATGGATAAAGCTTTATGCAGAGTGTTATGTTGCAGGGTCAGGGGGCAGGATACAGAAATAATTTGGAGATAGTTATAGCCTTAAAAAATGTTTAGGTGAATTCTGTGTGTGTTACTATCACATCTCTTCCAACATGTACTCTTAATGTGCTAATTTTTCTGCTCTCAAATACAATCTTATATCTAGCAATATTAAATGTTACCTTGCCAAGTAATTTCCATAATTATAGTTTGTGAAGATCTTCTAGGCCCTGAGTTTTCTAATGAAACTGTTTAAATCAGCGTTAGCAACAGAGTGGCTATTCATGAATAATTGTGAAGAGAATCAGACAGAATTTCTCATTAACACTCAAAACCACCTGAGAAGACAAAGGGTGGAATGCAGCTGGAGCAGCTGGAGCTGTGTGTAATCTCCACCTACCTATCCATCCTGCAGGCCACACGCCACAATTTTTCTGAATGCCTGTTCTACTTTATTCACAGGAACTTGTTTTCCTATCCTCCTTAGATATTTAAAAAGTAAAAGTGGAATCTCTGATATATGATATACACACAATGATGAAGAGGAGAGGGCAGGAGTTTATAATCAGCACTTGGAAGACCAAAGCTGGATGGAGGAGCAGTACGTGATGAGGTGGGATAGACACAGACTCAGGCTAATGACATACTGGGGCCTTCAGTTGGAAAGGAAGTCAGAACAAGACCTTAGCTGAAAAACTGGAAAAAAAAGTTAAAAGTTTTTATATAGATTCCTAGATATTTATGACCCCACCCCCATCCTCAGGCAAAAAATTAGAAGAGCGCCTCTAAAGAATTTAACTGAGCTTCCCAGGTATGTGCATGTGGCAGTAGGCACTATGGAGACGCCCAGCACGGAGTATGCATTTCCATATCCTGTCCACTGACCCTGCCTGATAACCCCAAAGCTAGACCTGCCCTTGTACATCTAGCACCAGACCTGCTCTTTTTAAAATGACTCATCATAAATAGGAACAATCAAGAATCATCAGACATTTGAGGAAAGCTTACAAAACAAGAAATAGAGACAATATGAGAACTTTTCAAATTCTGAGTATGCCCATGCAAGTGAATATCAATTTTCCTGTCTCAGCAGAAAAGTAGGTTAAAAAGTAACTCCTCTTGTAATGTTTGTCTAACCCTCCAAAGTTCCTATTTTCTGCACATCCATGAGCATTCTATAGTCCATGGGCTATCATTGCCCTAGACCTCTTCAGTAATGCAATCAAGGAAATAGAAATAAAATACTGCCAATGCTAAAAATTGTAAGATATAGTATTATGTCTGAAGAAAGGAGACCATATATCTGGAGAAAGCATGAAATCATAAAGAAACAGGACTCAAAGAAATAGATTTGACAATGTTAATTTAGAATATCCAGGAGACATTTTCAAAAAGTGATAAATATATCATCTTGAATCTGTAGGACACCAGAATTTGGACAAAAGAGTGTGGTCATTAGTTCTTCAGGCCAGGGCATTTTATCAGGATTTTCCTATACCTTAAGCAAGATATGCTAACACTCAACTCTTTCTGCTCAAATACCAGCCTTGCAGAGCAATGATTTGATAAATATGTCAACCTAGCTAATTAAAAAGGAGGAAGAGGCTTTCAAATAGTGGATGTGCCCAGTGGAAAGTCCCCACAGTTCCAGCATTTGATATTGTTTCAGACAATTTGAAGTTTGAGTCATGTGTTACTGATGTGCTGAGTGTAATTAACTCCTATGCAAAGTTAGAATACAATTCTGAACCTCAAATGACAAATTTAAAAAAAAATGTCATTCCGGAGGACTTCTGGTTACGATGGCAGCATAAGTAAACGCAGCTTGCCTCCTAGCACAACTACATCAAAATTACAACTAAAATATAGGACAACCATCACTCAGAACCATCAGAAATCAAGTTGAATGGAAATCTGATAAGTACATATTTAAAGAAACCACATCCATCCAGACTGGTAGGAGGGGTGGAAATGCAGAACTGCTGGTTCCACATCCACATGTGTGGGATGAAAATTCAGAAGGGATATCTAGGGAGTGATGAGTCCCAGCACCACACCAGGGCCCCCAGTCCAGAGTTCCAGTGTCAGGAAGATGTGTCCCTATAACTTCTGGCTGCAAACCTGCAGGAGCTGAGTTAGTAGAATAAACTTCTGGAGTCCCAAGTAGTACTCCTTAAAGAACCCATATATGGACTTATTCAGACTTACTCCCTCTGAGATCCTTCTGGGGAAGTGGGGGGTGCTTGGAGGAAGGGGGAAGAGAAGGAAAATTGGGACAACTGTAGTAGCATCATCAGTAAATTATAATAAGTAATAAATAAATAAGTTTTAAAATGTCATTCTGGATTGTTTTGGCTACATAGCTAAGTTGCTCTTGTCTGGCCATAATCATCTGTATTTAGTGTACATTTCTCTGAAACAGTGTTTCTCAATTTTGACTGCACATTAGGATTATATGGAGAATTATTAAGATGTTCTGGTGTCTGGACCAACTGTAGATATTTACATCCATTTGATCTGTGGTGGGACCTAGACTTCGGTATGTTTTAAGCATTTCCCAGATGACCCAAAAGAGCAAGAGAAGAGAAGCATTGCTCTTAGGTAAGTAAATCAGTCTAGGTCAAGAGTTTAAACTAGTACTGTCTCCAGATGAATCACATCATCCATTTTGAACATCACTATTGTCTTATTGATGCTTATTATACTCATTTTTGCTCCATGATCAAACCATTTCAACAGGGGGAAATTAGGGTGAAAAAGATTGTTACTTAACAGATAAAATAATGTTTTGGTGCCTGGAACTTCTCAAGAATAGGTTTCATTGCAAAGTGTCTAACGTTGGAAGGCTTTGAGTTTAGATACAATTCAGTGTTTTCTGTGGGCTATTTATTGTATGCAGGAAGTTAAAACCAGAGTTAGGCCTAGCCTGTTTTCAGGGAATTTTCAATCTAAGGCTTCTTCTCATTTTAAGCTTGTAAAATTTTCACATGAATTATTTTATTTTTATTAGACTAATAGTAAAATTTACAATGAGGTATCAGTACTTTCTGCCCTTCTCTGGCTTTCACTTTTATTTTAAAATCTACTTTATTGTTTGATATTACATTTACCTCTCACCAGCTATAAAAATTCTGGCAACTTACCCTTCTAAACATCTTTGAGAAAGGGTTCATAAGAGTGAAAATGCTTAACCTCAAAAGATTCTTGGAAGCATTAAGCTTGTCGTTACCAGAATGCCTTAGTACAGTGCCTAACATAAAGTGCTCAATAAATGCTGATGATCATCTCTTGACTTTTAGAACAGTATGTTTAATACATAATTTATAATTTTTTCTTCTTATTATTACAGTTGAAAGAAACTGAGAATCTTACAAGAGCTTCTTTAATTCATTGACACAAACCTTATCCATAGTGTATGTAGGGAATACATCTTTATATTTTTAAAATGACATATGACGAGTGAGAATTACCTAAAAAAAGAAATTAGGCTTGCTGTTAATCTAGTTACAAGGGCTGCTCAGAAGGACATTCAGTGCACATCTTATAATCAGTGGTTTCGTTTTTGTCTTCATGTTTGGGCTCTTCGTTCTCTTAGAGCAGCTGTGTAATTCAGTGATTGGAATTATCTTATTATGCCCTAGCCCAGGGAATATAAAACATATGTATGAAAATAACAGGATCTTGTATTAAGAAATGATTACAACATAGAACAGCAACAGCAATTTTGTGTGCACTTGTCTTGATAAAACCCATTTTTGTTTTCCAAATCATTAGATATTTTCCAACTCTGCGAAATAATGTAAATTGATGTTTTCCCTCACAAAGTGCCAGTTAAAGTAAAATTTTGAAGACAATTATAATTGCAAATTGATCACAAGCTTTGAAATACCAAATGCAAATAAAGCAGCTCAAAGGAGAGGACATCTGGAGCATCCCAGCAATGCAGCTCTAAGTATTTTCCTGTAGTGCAAAATGTTCTAGTTTGGTAAACACATTAACCTTTCTGCATGCTATTCTCACATTTGATTCAAATCCAAAGGGGAAAGCACCTTTTGGTGCTAGAGAATTTTAAATACAAATCCCAGTTTTGTCTCAAAAACTTGACATCAAGGGGGAAGAGAACAAAAAGGAAACTTAGGCACTTCGGATGTTGTCGTAATCACTAGAGACAAACAGCAGTACACTCTTAGTGCTTGGGACAGCACTAGGTTTGGAAGTGGGAGACCCTGTTTAAGTTCTGTGTTATTATTTACCTGCTGTGTTATCTCAAGGAAGTCACCACATTTCTCTGTTTCCTCCTCTGTGAAGGGGGGTAGGGAGCACCGCATCCTCCATTGAAGTGCTATGGGGATTTGCTAATTCATGGACACAAAGACCTTGGTAAACTGAAAACACTTCCATGTGCTTAAGTGTGATAACATGTGGATGTATTGGTGCTAGAGACAGGGGAGGAAGACACAGTGGAGACAAAGGGGATGAAGTCTGTAATAATCAGGGCACTTGAGAGGTGGAAGCATCTTAAACTGGGGTATATCTTCACATCCTTGTTTGTGATTGTCATCTTACCTACATCAATTATATGAGAACATAAGAACCTAGGTACAGCATCTGGCTCATGGGAGACAGACAGTAAGTCTTTGTTTATCTACTTTTTTTTTTCTTTTTTTTTTTTTAAATTTTATTTAGTTATTTTTCAAGTACAGTTTTTTGTCTATTTTTCCCATCCCAGCCTCCCCTGCCCCTTGCTCCCCACCTCCCTCCCATTTCCTCCCCCCCCTTAGTTCTCGTCCCTGTGTCCTTCCTATTTGTTCCTCCAAATCCCTCCCCCTTTTTCCCCTTAACTTCCCTTCCTTCTCCCCTCTGGTCACTATCCCCTTGTTCTCTATTTCAGTGTCTTTGTTTTTTGGGGTTTTTTTTTTCTGCTTACTTGTTTGTTTTGTTGTTTAGCTTCCTGTTAAAGGTGAGATCATATGGTATTTGTCTTTCAGCACCTGGCCTATTTCACTCAGCATAATGCTTTCCAGTTCCATCCATGTTGTTGCAAAGGGTAGTAGCTCCTTCTTTCTCTCTGCAGCATAGAATTCCATTGTGTATATGTACCACAATTTTTGGATCCATTCATTTACTGACGGGCACCTAGGTTGCTTCCAACTCTTGGCTATTGTAAATTGTGCTGCTATGAACATTGGGGTGCATAGGTTCTTTGATATTGATGTTTTAGGATTCTTAGGATATAATCCTAGCAGTGGAATTGCTGGGTCAAAAGGCAGGTCGATTTTTATTTTTCTGAGAAAAATCCATACTGTTTTCCATAATGGTTGTACCAGTCTGCACTCCCACCAACAGTGAACTAAGGACCCCGTTTCCCCACAACCCCTCCAACATTTGTTGTTTGTTGCTTTGTTTATGATAGCCATCCTGACTGGTGTAAAGTGGTATCTCATTGTGGTTTTAATTTGCATCTCTCTGATAGCTAATGATATTGAGCATCTCTTCATGTGTCTCTGAATGTTCTGTATGTCCTCCTTGGAGAAGTGTTTGTTCAAGTCCTTTTCCCATTTTCTAATTGGGTTGGGTGTCTTCTTAGAGTGGAGTCGTGTAAGTTCTTTATCTACTTTTGAAGACTAACCTATAACTCTTTTTTTGCTGTCTGTATTTATGTGGTTATTTCATTATCTCAACAGATATTTACTAATGCTCCATTGGTGGGAAAAATAATATAATTCTGTCCTCATTAAGGTTTGAGATAAAACAGACAATGAACAAAATAATTTCTAAATATATACTTAAGTATTTTAATAAAGGTTCTAAATAAAACACACTAAAAGCAGACAACATGAAAACATCCAACTTGAAAGTTAGAGATGATTTCTATGCTTTCATTACTACTTTGATTTTTTCAAGCATGTCTCCATTTTCTCAAATAAACTTAAGCTCCTAATTATGACACAGTAGTTATCCATTTTTGTGATCAACTTGCCTCATACATTCTTCCTTGTCATTTTACTTGTATTTGATTCATCCTTAGTCAAAACATAAAGGTCCTAAAGTGGCAGAACTCTAGATTCATTTGGACCCATAAATTGTGTTTTTAATGTAAAAATGTAGCCCTGTCGGGACTCCTGGGACCATACAATGGCTTCATTATCTAGGAAATGGTAATTGTCATGAATTCTGAATTGTTCTGAGAGGGAACCATAACCAGAAAATATCAGATCAAAGAAAGGATGCGCCTTTCTAGTCAACTACAAAGCAGGCCAAATTATATGGATCTTAATGAACATACCACCTGTAGAAGCAGGTGAGAAAGCTGAAATGAAGCAGGGAACAGTGCTCTTTTTCTCCAAGCCTCATTGTACATGTAATCACACCTGCAAATGTTTTTGTGACATAAACAAGGCCCCAGACTATAATGAGTGTGACTAATCAACACCTGCCAGACACTGACAATTATGCTCACTTGGGGCTGAAAAGGCAAAGAAACATGATTTAAGATCATGTTTTGAGACACCTTTGTGGCAACACACTACGCTCGATTTTCCAGCAGCTGCTTCTTATATTTACTCATTCCATGGTGCTGAATATCCTCTGCCCTTCCCCAATCTGCTTTATGCTACAGAAGGCTGTCCACCATGCCTTATATCACTTGGCTCCACTGCCCTAATTTCTCTTTGTGTTCAGCCAATGGGGAGTGGAGGCAGGATGGGAAAGGCATTTATTCTCCAGGCTTCCATCCCAAGGGGTCAACATGGACCAGGAAAAAACTTATCTCCATAGATGGCTATCTCCACTTAGCCTTGTATATAACTGCTCTCTCCCTCTTGAGGATTAGGGAGAGTGAGACACCACTGTTTTTAACCTGGACAACTAAACTGTTCTTGGTGGATTCCTTTAGATCAGGGGTGTCCAACCTTTTGGTGCCTCTGGGCCACACTGGAAGAAGAATTGTCTTGGGCCACACATTAAATGCATTGTGATAAGTAATCACAAAAGATCTTAAAATGTTTTAAGTAAATTTACAATTGTGTGTTGGGCCACATTTATAGCCATCCTGGGCCTCATGCAGCTCACAGGCAGCGTGTGGGACATCCCTGCTTTACATAATTAAAAAAATAATTTTTACATATCTCTTCAAATTATCCTAATTTTGGAGTGTTATCGGTTTCCTACTAGGATCTTGACATATATACATTCATAGAACTTCAAATAGAGAAAATCTCACACATGCTAGTCTACCATTTCACTTTTTAGGTGATGAGAAAGTTGCTTGCTCAGAATGACAAAGTTATTGGCAAAACCAGTACCAGAGGGTGTTCTATCAGCTAAGACAATGCTGTAGGCAGTGGTTCTCAAGAGTGATTCCCAGACCAGCAGATACGGCATGACCAGGCAATGCATTATAAACGCAAATTCTCAGGCCCTACTCTAGACCATAGGATCAGAAATTCTTTGGTAGGCTCAGCAATCTGTATTTACCAGGCCTCTAGATAGGTAATTCTTTTTTTATTGTTGTTTTATTACATCTGTACCCATTTTGCCTCCATTGCTCTCCCCGCCCCCCCCCGTCCAACACCCTCAATCCCACAGTCAATCCCCATTCTGTTGTCCATGGATCCTTCACGCATGATTCCTTCACTACACCCTTCCCCTTCTTTGCCCCATTATGTCCCTCCCCTCATTTGGTCACTGTCAGTTTTTTCCTTACTTCTATGTCTCTGGTTCTATTTTGCTCATTTATTTGTTTTATTCATTAGGTTCCCCTTATGGGTGATATCATATGGTCTTTATCTTTCATCACCTGACTTATTTCACTCAGCATAATACTCATCTGATGTTCCATCTGATCCACATAAATTTTGATAGCCACTGTTTTCAGGTACCATTCTAATATCAAACATATGAGATAAGGGAAAGCTCACTAATTTGGACAATGATGGGAGAAAGTTCATTTTAATGGAAAGTCTAATTTAGAAAATAGCTTTGAAAAGAAACTGGCCCACCAGTGTCCATAGCAGCATTATTTACAATAGACAAAAGGCAGAAACAACACAAGTGTCCATCAATCGAGAGATAAACAAAATGTGGTACATACATACAATGGAATATTTTTAAGCCTTAAAAATTAATGGAATTCTGACAATATACAAGGTGGATAAATTTTGAAGACATTATACTAAGTGAAATTAACCAAACACAAAAGGACAAACATTGTAAGGTCTCATTTATATGAGGTACCCAGAGTAGTCAAATTCATAGAGACAGACAGTAAAATAGTGGTTGTGAGTGGGGGGGGTGCAGTGGGGAGTTGTAGTGGGTACAGAGTTTCAGTCTGGCAAGATGAAAATGTTGTAGAGTGGGTGGTGGCCATCGGTGCACAACTACGTACTCAGTGCTTGCTACAAACTGTACGCTTAAAGATGGTGAAAATGGTCATTCCCATGTTATGCATATTTTATCACAACAAGGAAGAAACAGATGTCAACTCTTTACACCACAAAAACATTGTTGAAAACTGTTTTAAAGTTATATAAGATAAGGCTTTTCTTAATGAATCTTGGGGTTCAGGTCTTTCCATGTTGGTAAAAATTTAGCTCTCTTTAAATCTTCAATCAAAAGAGCATCATTTCATTATTTACTTAAAAATAATTTGCTAAATTTGATGAAAGTGTTTTGTTTTATCAGATAGGTAATGCTCATAATAGCATTTTTTACACTTGCTTCATGGGTGTTATAAAAGAAGATCCAGCCTTGTCTAAATTGGTTACATTGGTCAGCCTGGGACCTAACCCTGCTTATCCAAAGTCTCTAACATTCTCAGCCAATTCCTAACAAGATAGGCTGGATAACAGTATTAATGCAATATTAGTGATGGTAGTAGAAGTAATTGTTATCACTATAGTTGTAGAAATACCTGGTGTTTAAATTGAGTGCTTACTACACACTATACATTGTTTTATTTGCTTTGTATGTATTTACTCATTTATTTTTCTGACAACTGTATGAGGTAAATACTATTATCTTGTAAGCCTTGGTAAGATTAGATTGTGTTCCCAAGTTTATCCAGCTGGTTATTCAGGAAATAGGATGAAAACACAGATGGCTTGACTTCAGAGTCTATGCTTTCAGCCATTAAGCATGACTACCTTCTTTAGTCACATCTACCATGTATTTGGCATTCATAAGGTGCCAGGAAGTGTGTTATATACTTTTTCATACATGATCTCAGAAAATCATACTGAAGAGTTGGTTTAAAAGGAGCCACACTTCATGGAGTTCATTCATACTTTGACCTCTTCCTCTTTTTATTATAAAGGTGGGTGCCTGCAGCCAGGTATACACATTAGAGCTCTCCCTTTTTAGTTAGAGTTGTTTAAGTTAGAGGCAGTGAGAAAGTTCCAAGCTCCTCCAGAGATCTCCATTACACTTTTATACCTTTAAAAGTGTAGTGGATTATGAATTTGACTGTCTATCGGTTACTATTTTCTCAAACTCTCATCAATTTCTGCTCTTCACAGAAAATTTAGTTTAAGGAAAGATTTAAATATCTGGACCTTCTTTACCAGCATTGACCTGCACGTATGAACACGTTCAAACTTTTTGCTAGAACAATGAGGTTCATGTGGTACCTAGACCCAGCAGTAGTGCTGGCAATTTATAAGGCTAACTTTTCAATTGGAAAGTGTTGATAGCAGTTGATCTTTCTGTAATCAGATAAATATTAAAATGTCTTATCTAGAGTACTCCACAGAAATTAACTGAGTCACTGTGTATCAGTTGAGGAAGAGTGCCAGATTTGGCCCCTGATATCCTAACAAAAATACCTACTGAAAAATTCCCAGTAATATTAATATGGCCTTCCAACTTCACCTAAAAAAACTACTGCCATACTCAAAGAATTATCCCATCATCACCAACTACATGTGCATTTTCACATATAATTTGGTGAAGAAACTCTGAAAAGCATAAAGAATTTTAAGAAGTTTCACAAAATGTCTGTTGGACTATTTTAGATAAATCCCTGCCAGGATTACCTAAAACAGAGTTTTACTGAGACTATATCTTAATTACTATGTACTAATTACCTTACCTAGCCCTTGATAATTAGGTACAATGATTAGCAAGAAATAGTAAAATAACTTGGTTATTTCAATCAATACAGATTTCATTTCTTCATCCACCATCAGCACTGTGGTCAAGACACTGTGTGGAAAATGGTTGAGGAGAACAAAAATGGGATGAAGGCAATGCTGTGAGAACAGCATTTGACCAATGGTTTGACTTCAGTTTGTCAAAAACTAGAAATTAGTTAAACTAATTTCATTAGCAAATCATATTAAATCATGTTTGACTTTGTCAGTTGAATCAAAATAATTTAAAACAACTCTGTAAGTAGAATTGAATATTTTAGTTACTTTGCTCAATTAAGTACTTACAAATGTACATATTAAGACCACAATATTAATAGAAGAAATTAAAATGAATGTGTATCTTTTAAAAAAATCCAAGTGAAATGTCTAAACTCTAGTTTTACCATAGTAAGTGTCAAAATGTGTTATTGCTGTTATTGTTTCACGTTATTTATTTCATAGCAATAAAAGGTGCAAAACAGCTTTTATTGTCTTGGGTTGATGCTTATACAGCTGAGACTGATCATATTCACCTGGCAGCTTAGACCAATTCTGTATGCTACAGTATGCAATTTGTCTTCAGAAAGATTTGCTTTATAGCTCATAAAAAGTTTAGAATCATGAAAGCTCCTAAAGGGAAAAGCACTGGCAAATAAAAACTTGGTGTTTTGCCGTGGCGATGCCGACATCTGTATGACAGTACATCATCTTCTGAGGCAAGGACTGTAACAAATAAAAAGTCTTTTTGTTGTCAGAGAAGACTTACCATGAAAAGGGTCATGGACACGGAAAACAAGTGTGGTGATTCTCAGGGAAGGGAGGTGGCAGCGGTGGAGGGGGTATGGAGGCAACCACTGGTGATGGACGCAGACGTCACATGCGGTAGAGAGTGCACGACAGAGTTCACAGATGATGTGCTGCAGACTTGTGCACCTGCAGCCTGTAAAATTTTGTTAACCAGTGTCTCCCCAAGAAAGTCAATAAAAAGAAAAAAAGAAAAGAAAAGGGTCATGGAAAGGCAGGCATTATTTGCTGTTTTCTAAATGTTTCAAACTATTGTAAACTTTTTAAGTGCAAAAAATAATTTTTAGGTTCACTGTACACCGTGATCTTAAATAAATAGGGTAAAATTGGTTGGCACTGACAACCCAAGTTCATTACTGTGTTTTTTTTTAATTTCAGGTGCACATAGAAAATAATGAATGAAGGCTATCAATGTGCATTTAATTTGCATGTAGTGTGCTGGAATGTTTTTATGCATTCACAGTGGGCTATGACTTCCCATTTCCTAGAAAGTAATGGAACATATGCTTTAGTATAAACAGATTTTGTAATGAAAAGAATTTCTCTCAGAAACCACATGGAAGCCTAAAATGTTCTGACAGATTGTACAGGGGAAAAAACGTCTATATAGCTAATTCATTGTGTTTTTAATGGCTATCGTATCAACTCGATGTGATGAAATTATAGTATATTATTTATTTATGTGTATTTATTGGCTTTTTCCCCCTTGTGGTTTAATACCATACTGAAACCTAATGTACAGAGTAAACTGGTTGCCCTGATCTCGCTAGCAAAGTTACGGCTCCTCTTAAAGATTTCCTATGCTAAGTCAGTACCCATACTCTATCATGTCCACATGTGTGGGGAAATATTCAGCTTCACTGAAAGAGGAACTCTTGGGTTCTTTTTCAATGACAGGAATGCTGGCTTCATTTCGGAAATTTAAGACATAAAATATGAAGCAGGGTAAAACCAGAAAATCTGACGAAAGAAAAAGGACAAAATCTTTTAAAGTTTCAGCCTTTTGGAAAAATACATTCAGCATCACCCTTATCTCAGGTCCTGGAGCTTCCTCAAGGTAGAAAGAAGGATAAAACAACATGAAAAAGCATATATGTGGCAGGAGTTCTCTTACTCCTTGGTGCGCCACAAAACCAATGCATTTTAGTCTCTCTGTGAGGAGTCAAGATGATTCTTTAGCAGCAGATAATACTTTTAAACAAAATCAACAGTTTATCAATATATTTATAATACCCTCCTATAACTAAACTAAATAAGCTAATGGAGGCAAAGTGATTTTACTGTATTGCTAATAACAAACCTTCATCAATCAGTTTTATAAGGATCCTTCCTTTTATATGATTAACTTCCTAAAAGTAGACTGTAGTTTATTCTCTGGCATATTTACCTCTAACAGGAAAATTCTGCTATTGAAAAAATATTTAAAGCATGATATCTAAAAAGTTTGGAGCTAAAGGTTGGCATGCTAGTAAATTAGACATGAGGTTTCTTTCTGATTTGTAGTCTTGGCTGCCATTAACTTCCTGTCTTGTAGAAAGTCATGTTCTGACTCAGCAAAGTGGGCTCAGATTTTTTTCACGTGTAAATTGAAGCAGTGGATCTAAATGATCTTGCACATTCCTTCAAATTTTGTTATTGTTTCTAAAAATAAAAAAAATATTTGTTTGCTTTATTAAATACATAAGACAGATCAAAATATGGAAAAGAACTATTTTGCAGAAGTTTTAGCAGATGCCTTCTATAAGGATGTTAGAATAACCTCAGACATTTTCTCATAAGTTAAAAAACATGAGTAAAAGGCTCTAATGGTACATTCTAAAACGTCAAAGACTCAAGTATAACAATACCACTAGCTGTCCTTTTAGTTTGCTTTCGGGGGGGGGGGCAAGAATAGTATGGGAAATATAGAATCTAAAGGACTTGAGACACATGGTCATAAACTAAAGGGGGGGTAATGGTGGGGATGGGGGGTAGGGTGGAGGGCAATGAAAGAGGGGAATAGAACAACTGTAACAGCATAATCAATAAAAAAATTTAAAAAAAAACCAATACCACTATATTTAAAGTAAAATCAATCCCATTATTCCAAGTACACTGCTAGAATGGTCATTTCTGATTTATAGAATTTAGTCTGTCTAGGACTAGTTACATTTCAAAACATTCAAAATCAAGATCACTTAGGTAGACACAGCTATTCTCTTTGAAAGTACGATGTAATTCCCTATTCAAAGCACAGTAATAGTACAATGCAGAAAACTTTTTATTAAAAACAAACAAGACCCTTAAAAGATCTTAGGACGTAAACTATTGCATTCTATTTGAATTTGAATTAACTATTAGAATTAACTATCAGTGGATAAAAACTCAAAAGCTTAGAGATTAGCCACAGATAGGTAAGAGCAAAAGTTTTGGGCATCTGGATTTAGCAATAATGCTTTTTTGGGGATGTGCAGTTAAACTCTATACCTAGAATACCCTCCAAACAAATGAGCCTGAGTTTGGAAACTGTGGTCTTGATGAATTTTAACATGGTTGGCCAGCTGTTGCTGGAAAATCTAGAAAGCCACAAACAGTTTGAGCTAAACTTAAAATATCTACACTAGAGAATTCATTTTTATTCATTCATTGGTTGATCAAGCAATTATTTAAGAAGCATTTACTTGTACTGGCCACTGTTTCAGGATCTATAGAAACTGAGATAACACAGCAGTCAGAGTCCCCCCCCCACAGAGATTATTTTGAAGTGAGGGGGAGAGAGAAATGAACGTATACATACATAATACACTGGGTGGTGACAAAAGCTCTGAAGATTCATAAAGCAGAGTAAGAGAATAAAGAGTAAATAGGTAGTTTTGTTTTAGAAAAAAATGACCAGCAAAGACCTCTTTGTTTAAGTGACATTTAAGGAAGGGCTTAAATGAAGCAAGGAGCAAGACGGGATTGTCTGGGTTGAGGTGTGCTGCAGGAGAGGGAACATTCCAAGCAGAGGAGCACTCTGTTCTTGGCTTTGAGAAAGAGCAGAGTTCTGGAGTGGCTGTTCTATGAGGACAGAGGCCATGTCTCTCAGTGCATTTCCCAGCACCCACCAAAACGCTTTGCACATGGCAAGTGCCAAGATGTACTTGGCACTGAGATAAATTGACTCCAAGAAACACACTGCCTGCTTGCTTTATGTATTCAAGACTGAAGGAAAGGATATGTTCACTAACTTTGGCCTATCATCAAAGAACTTCATTTTATCAAGGTTTACTGAATATCAACTATGGATCCAGCATTGTAAAAAACAGAAACACAATTTACTCTCTCTGTGAATTAATAGAAAATATATATTGTTCTCTTCTCCCAGTTCCTGGAGCAGAGCTCCTAAAACTCCTATAATTTCCTAAGAGATAAGAGTACCAGGAGCATCTCTTGTTCTAATGTAGGTCTTTGACTCTGGTTCCTGACACAGGGCTCTTGAAACCCTTGCAATTCCCTGGGTGGTAGGGGTGTCCTTTGCTGTAGCAAGGAGACTCAGAGTGAACTCCTGGATGACTCGTGGGTGAGGACTGGCCAGGAGACCAAGCCGCGATTCGAAGCTTGGAATTTTCAGCATCCCCCTCCATTCTCTAGAGAAGGAGAAAAGGGGGAGAAAGGCTGAAAGTGGAGTTGATGATTAATTATACCTACCTAATGAAGCTCAAAAAATCCCCAAACTACAGGGTTCAGAAAGCTTCCAGGCTTGTGAACACATGGAGATGCTGGGAGAGTAGTGTGCCTGGACAGGGCATGGAAGCTCTGTGCCTTTTCCCTCATATTTTCCCCTACGCATTTCTTCTATCTAGATGTTCAACTGTATCCATTTTCATATCTTTTAAATAAACTAATAGAGGTGGTTTCCTGAGTTCTGTGAGCTTCTGTAGCAAATTAGTTGAAACCAAGGAAAGGTTTGTTGGAACTTTAGTCCAGAGGTGGTTGGTCAAAAGCACAGGGCTTGCAACCTGTGTCTAAAGTTGCGGTGGTGGGGGAGGGGCAGTCTTGAAGGACTGAACTCTACTGCTCTGGAACCTGACACTACCTGATGGTAGACGGTGCCAGGATTGAACTGAACTGTGGAACACCTAGCCATTGTCACAGAGAATTACTTACAGGGAAACACCTCCACACATTTGGTAACTAGAAGTGTCAAAAGTTCTGTGTCAGTAGTGAAGGAGACTCATAAGGGACAAAAACACAGGAGAGAAGAAAAGGTGTTTTCTCTACTTAAGACAGAAAAAAGCTGAGTTACTTTCCTCTATACTTTTATTGTTGAAAATGTATACTGTGCTATTAAAATTATAATAACATAAAGAAAAAAGAACTAGGAACAACAAAGTTGAAATAAGAGTCAAAGTTGTAAAAATACATTAAATGGCATCTATTAATTTATTCTTTCAAATTGTTCAAGATTTTCACCAAGCCAGAAACAAAAAAAATTGAGAATTAGAATCAGTTTAGAGCTTCTTGGCAACCAAGGAGGTAAAAAAAGTGATGGGCGGTGTATTATGGTAACTCATATTTCACCGTATCTATATTTGTGTGTGCATCTGCATGTCTTGTGTTTCAACAGAAGGTACATGTTCTTATATGGCCTTCCTGAGAGCCATAAGCATACATTGAAATACAGCTGAGTGAAGCCATTTAAGGCTGATGTAAAAGAAATCACTCCAGTTAAAATGCTTTAATTTTATACAGAAATGGAGCTCAAAATTTAGAAATAACATGTTCATTATAATCCATAGACTATTTTTCTTAAGGTTAATGTGTTAATATTCTTCTTTTTATTTTTAAAAATGATTTTATTTATTTACTTTTAGAGAGAGGAGAAGAGAGGGAGAGAAATATCAATGTGTGGTTGACTCTCACATATCCTCTACTGGGGACCTGGTCAGCAAACTAGGCAAATGCCCTGACTAAGAATCGAACTGGCAACCCTTTGGTCCACAGACCAGCAGTCAATCTACTGAGTCTCACCAGCCAGGGCATTATGTTCATATTCTTGAATACATGTTGAACAGTCTATACAGCACAAGTTCTATTTCTAACTGTATAAGCATCTATTTCTTTCTTCTGGTGATTTTATATATATATATATATATAATCACCAGATTATATGTGTGTGTATAGATATATATACACCCAATATAGTTCTTTACAAATAAATATAGAAGGAAAAAACCAGTTAAATACATAAAAGCAGTTAATGCTGATCATGCTGACCTTAGAAATTTACTGACCAGTATAAATTAACAGTTCTTTAATAGACCCTACCAGCAGTCCTTGACACTGCAATTTATTTATCTAAGCCTCTAACACATATTGAATTAGTAAAAACAAGGCAGTGTTATCGGGTCCTACTCTTAAGCAACTACAACTCTTCTCCCTTCATTAGAGACCCTTCAGATAATCATTTAAAAGTGTCTAACTTTCATCTGCTAGATTTGTCTAAGGGTAGCAGTCCATGAGAAGAGATGTAAAAAGAGTCCCAATTTCAGAAAAAGAAAAGGATCAGGCATAAGACAAATATAATGAAAAGGAACATATAATCTAATGTGATTTTTACTTTGCAATCTCCATATAATCATGTATTAGAGTAATTAATGGCCCTGAGAAATGAGTTCTCATTATGAACAGCAACACTCAGCAAGCAGTAACCTGAATTTTTTGAAACTTCATTCTTTAAGAGGGTTTTCTCCTGTGCTTTAGAAGTTGCCTACAAGAGTTACATCGTTGCTTATAACCAAGGAAACCACAGGAAACTTGGTTGCTAGGAAACCACTGAATTGTCTTCATGAAGATCACCACAGTAGGCTTGGCTTGAATAGAACAGATGCTAGGAAAATAAAATTATGAAGTTGCAGTTACTATTTTTTTTAAAAACCGAGGATGCCACTTTCTAACCAGTTAAATCTTTTTTTACCTAAGAGAAACTGTTTGTCACTTCTGAAAGACCATCATATAGGTAGAGCAGGGCCATGACAGGGCACTTCCAGGAGCCACGGGCAGGAGGCACTGCACAGTGTGTGAGCCTGGGCTCCGCCGCACACATCCTTCCTTCCCGCAATTAATCTGGCTGCCTGAGGAAAGGGTACAGCGAGAGCTACTGTCATCTCAAGTGAGGGAGAGATTTTAAATAAAACATACCTGTCATTGAAATTTTCAGGCCTATGACTTTCAACAGTCTCTAGTATGCTTTATGCAGAGTAACAGAAGTCTGCCTCCTTCCTGAAGTTTTTACATTGAAAAAAATTATTGGTTTCAAGTGTTAGTATACATATATATGAATAAATATGAAAATGATTCTGTCAACTAATGCTTTAGCAAATTTATGGCAATTTGTTCCTCTGCCTAATTAAATTGTGAAGACAACATAAGAGCAAAGAAATGGCTTGACGTGGTAAAGCTTCTGAATAGTTTAAGTTTCCTCTTAGTTAATAGGATAATCCAAAGTTCCCCTGAAAAACCATACTTTCCTAGGATCTGTCCTGTCTTAGACAGGACAATATGTATCCATAGTACATTACTAATGAATTTCTAAATCTATCTAAACCTGTTTGGACTCTAAATGTATTTCCAGCCTGTACCACCCATGGAAGAAATAAGCTTTATGGCCTGATCAGACCATCACAGGAAGTGATACTTTTTGATATATATTTCCAAACCTAACTCTCAAGATAATCCTTATTTCCACTATTCTAAAACCACATTTACCACATTCATATTTTTGTCTTTCAGTTTTGCTACCTCTATTTTTGCCAAGGTCACTTTGTCCCAGAGTTGCCATCTCTTCCCCAATGCCCATTTTTGTTTTTCAAAAGGAAGTTATGAGACATAATTCTTATCATTCCTTTTTCTCTTTTCTAAGAGTTAAATTTGTCAGTTGCATAAATAAGGGTATGCTGTATGCTTCTCCAACATAGGTTTAGATTTCCAGTTGACATTCAAACGGATAAAAATCTTCCATAAGCCCCGTCTCAGTGGTTCAGTTGGTTAGAGCATCACCTTGTACGTGAAAAGGGTGCAGGTTCAATACCTGGTCAAGATGCATATGGGAGGCAACTGATGGATGCTTCTCTCTCACATCAACGTTCCTTTCTTTCCCTTCCTCTATCTCAAATCAATAAATATATTATTGGGCAGGGTTTAAAAAACTTCCTAAAACTTTATTCTGTGGGCAATGGTGCTGTGGGACCAATAGACCATTTTAAATAAAGAGGATGATATAAACCTGATAACAAATTCATGATTGATAACTCAAATCATGTATAGTGACAAAGTTTTTGGTCTAGAATTACACTGGAAGTAAACAGAATAGTTTAACTATTTGTATGTTTCAGACAACATGCAACAATAAGCTTCTTTGAGGGGGAAAGGCTGAAATATCACTAAGAACACAGTTTACAAATATTCAAGAAGTGTATGTGATTATCTCACACACAGTCTTAGCAAGGTGACTGGCTTAGTGCAACCCCTTGCCTACGATAACCACAAAAGCTCTACATCTTCATGGACAAGATAAAAACTTGGGGATTACTGCGAGGTGAACTATTTGTGCAATACTATCTAAGATAGTCCATTAATAAATGGCATATATATGAGAATATCTATGTTGGCATGACAACATGGTCCTATCCTTGGCCTTGTTTCCTTTTGGTAGCAAGTGCTAGGAGAAACACATAGGTAACATGTTCAATAAACCTGAGTACAACCCAAATCTGAGATAGGTAACCACCATAGGTATTACAAAGTCAATATACTGAAAGGGAATAACTGCCTATGAGTATAATCATAGTTGTAGTGAAATGAATGGCTAATATTTATAAGGTACTTTGTATATACATTGTCTCTAATTCTTACAGATCTTTGGAAAATTCTATATCATTATTTTCAGCCCCCAAATTAAGAAATTGGCTCTCAAAGAAATTCTGTAACTTTCTGAGAGCTAGTTAATTAGTGACAGAGCCAGCACTGGGGTCCGTGTTTAGTTAGCTCTTTTCTAGTCACATTGGCTTGTGTATGTTTTGAGAATAAAAAGTTCAGTGGCTTAATGTAGGAAATGTTATTACTGGTTCACACTGGCTGTCTAAGTGGGCCATATAAGAACTCTTCTCATTATAGTCACTCAAGAACCACAGCTGATGAAGGCTCCTACCTCCAAGGCTACAGAGGCAGACAAAGGGGGAGAGGTGATTTGCAAATAAACTGTTAAAGTGTCTGCCTAGAAATGACCTGGTCATTGCTACTATTCACAGTTCAAGAGCTAAAAGCTAGTCATGTAGCTAAACCTAACTTACAAGGGGTTGAGGGAAGCAATCCTACTGCTCCAGGAGGAAGAGGAGAACTAGAACATTTGTGAAAAGCCCCAGTGATTACCAGGCTCCTAAGTTCAAGTTCTCTCCATTTCACCTTGTTGAATACTCAATAGGATGACACTATTGGATGATATGCACACATATATGTGTATATACATACACATATATACATATGTGTATATACACATGCACATATATGTGTGTATACACATGTATATATGTATACACACATCCTATATATGTACACATACACACAAGTAGAGCATAGAGTAGATCTGAGGCAGCAGCAGTGGGTGTAAAAATAACTTAAAACTTATTAGAGTAGAATCTCTAAAGGATCCATCAAGGTGATGTAGCTGCATGAATAGGTTTATTAATAGCATCGTAAAGTCATGATTCAGACAGGCTAATAATAAGTCCTTATACTTCAAATCCATATCACCTGTCACAACCTTCTTCCTGAGCCAGAGGCCTCTTCATCTACCTAAATACGACATATCTTCACTTAGATAACCAGAGGTACTCAGAACTCATCATTCCACAACTACACCTACAAACTTCTTATCCTTAAAATATACTTAAGGAACCTCCTCACATATGCCTTATGGCTCAGCACCAGCCAATGCCCCAAGTGAGAAATCTCAGGCTCACTCTTCTCTTCTCTGCTTTAAAAAGCTGATCACCGAGTTCATCTGACCTTTACTCAGCAATGTCTTTTCTATCCCAAGGGTCTGGGAAACTGTAGATCCACTCAGCTATTTTCAGAACTATAGTCATAGCCTCCTAACTCATCTCCGTGCCTCCAGTGCCCACTCCAAATCCTTTTTGTATACTTCTGCCAGAGTAATCTTTCTAACATGCTTCTTATAAAACATGTTAGATGTTTTATAAGAAGTCAGTCACTGGCTTCTTAAAAGCCAGTGACTGGCCTTGCAATACCCATAGGATAAAGTTCAAGCCCAACTGTGTGGAACAAAAGGCCTTTGTTCTTATACAGTATGAATCCTATATTTCTGGCTTCACCTTTTGCTTTTCAACCCCTTCTTCACAAGCATGAAGCTACCAACTATTCTAAGAATGTACCAAACACTCTGCTCTTTCATGACTCTGTGTCCTTGTGCATGCAGGCCTCTCTCCCTGGCATGAACCTGCTTCCCTTCATGCATTGGTGAATTCATTTCCAGTCAATATTTTAAGATCCAGTGCAAATATCACATTTCTCACATTTCTCTTTCAAACACCTCTATTATTATCCTTATCACATTGTATTAGAATTACTTCTTTACAAGTCTATCTCCTCTATTAGACTACATGCTGTGGTAGGAATTAATTGTCCTAGAACTTAACATGGGCCCTAAAGTTTTGCAAGAATCAGGATGAAATGAGCTGGAGAATGAAATTTTAATTGGATGGAACTAATGGCAAGGTTTGCAAAATGCACCATTGGATTAAGATTTCCAGACCTAAGCTAATTGTGAAAATTTCTCTGGCAAAATTAAATATTAAGACATAAAAAGATAACCCAAAGATTTGATCTCTAATTAAAATTCCCCAATGATTAACGATGTTAGAAAACGAACTTGAGGGTATAAGATTTCAGGAAGGACAAGAATGGTTCTGAAAGCAGATCATGGAGAACCTTTGGTCCTGGTCAGGTGACTCCAAATCTCAACTGATCCTTTATCACACTGCACCTACCAGCTCCTTTATGAAACCTCAGGTAGCAAAGAGGAGAAATATTCACATCACAGCAGATTGCATCCTCTTTGAGGAATTTTAAATTAGCACAAAGGAAAGTGTTTCCCTTGAGAGCTATTCTAGCATTTTTATACCCACATATTACAACTGGTATATGAGATCAAAGTGACATGCTTTTAATAAAACACTCCATAAACGTGTGAGGGGTATGTTTCATTACCCTGGTGATAATTCTGCTTTTTCCCTCCAGAGAAGGGAGGCATTGAACCCCACTGAGCTGATAAAATAGGCTTGAAGAATCCCTATAGTGAGAGGAGCATTAACAGTGGGATTGCATAGATTTCCTATCACAAAGCCTGGATGGCATTTCATTATTGAAGTTGCCTGATTGCTTTGGCTCAAACCTTTTTTCCCCAATTCCTTCCTTTCTCTATTTAAAACCAGTACAACAAACAAATGGAACAATAACACAACAAGCAGCAGCGTGGGCTGAGCTCCTCGTTACCAATGACAGCTACACAAACTTTTAGTCAAAACACCTATTTTTGAGAAGAACATAAACAAACCCTGTCCTAATTCCCCACAACTTGTCAGGATAGAAGGGGATGTGCACCACAGGCTCTGGAGCTCGGTGCTCACACTGGTAAAATGCATCCAGAATCCAGGAGAAGTTTCTGGAATCAGGGTGTCCAGCCATTCAGATTATGGCAATCCACGGACCTGCTTTCATGTGTCATCAAGTCATTAGTGCCCTGGCTGCACGCAGAGTCATGCTGGACTCCTCTCCTCCCAAAAGAAAACTTCTCAGGTGCTCTCAAAGCTGCTTCGTATGGAAGTAAGTGGCAGGGTATGCTGCTAGCTCCTATTAAAACTTTCCCATTCATTAAATTTGTACCTTTTCCCATTATTAAGAGGACTTCAAAATTTCCCTGTCTGTACTTCTCTTGTAAAAAGCTCTTTTTTAATTCAGTGATTTGTTTCAAACCACTTCATCACTCTATGTGTCATAAAATATTGAATGGTAGCTAATCCTCTAAGTCTCACTAAAATCGTTCAGTGTCTGATACCAGCTTCAAGCCAGCTTGAGAGCAGATGCTTAACACTTGAAACCTATAGGTTCTGCTCTGTTTGGCCCCTAATTCAGTGGTTCTCAAATTTTAAGTCAGCATGATAATCATTTGGGAGTTTGTAAAACACACAGCTGCCTGAGACCTGTGCCAAAGATACTGACCCAGGACATCCTGGATGAACCATTGTAGCACAGGAGTGTGCGCCCCAACAAGCACCACCAGGTGATTCTGTTTTATACACTGAGAACTGCCAATGAGCCAATGAGAAGAAAGTCCTGGCATAGGCATATTTTTAGCCCCAGCCCCACTAAGCGTAACATTTGGTGTGCCCCAACTGAGTGAATTGGCGTACCTATAAATCCATCAGGCTAATCCCACGCTCTTCACTATTCCTGCCCTAACTCCATGTGCATGGCACTGTTAGCCTTGGTTTCTTGATGGAGATGTCTACTTCCAGCCAAAACAGGAACTGTGCCTAGCATCTCAGCCCAATTTGCTGGGGCACTGACACCCTGCCTAACTCCCATCGTGAGAATCTCTTCAAGCCCCTGTTACAACAACCTGAATTTCTACCAAAACCCAGGCAGAGCCCCCCAGAGAATAAAGAGATCACTCCATGCCTGCAAAAAGACCAGAAAAGCAGACAAGATCCATCATACTTGACCCCCCTGGATGCATGCTATCTCTCAACTTCCCTATCTGAGCCTCCAGATGTCCAGAGTACTCATCTCTACCGGAGCGTTCTCTGAGGGTGAGGCCCTCAGTCCCTCTACCGAATGAGTTTGTTGACATTGAAACCGCAACATTTGCCCCGCTCCCCTCCTGATGAATATATCTTCTTGTATTTCATTTTGTTGCTGTGATGTCATGGCCAGGCTCAGGGCCATGATAAGAAAAATTCCTATGAAACTCTTTATTGTAACTACTGCAGTGAGGTTTGTAAGGATGTTGTTCACTAATTTACCCAATTTCCTCTTAATAGGAATCCTTGGGGAGAAATTTGTCTTATCTTTGTACCAAAAATAGATTTACTGTTCGAGAGCAATTGATTTGTTTTTTCTTATCTCATGGATGTTGAATTTTATGAGAAGGCTGTTGGGCTTGCCTTTGACTGCTGAGAATCAGAGCCTAATGCCAATGTCATGGTGTATCTATATGTTTTAAGTCACATTCCCAGCAACATTGTCCCCATTTTAATTTTTTTGCTTTCCTTCATCCAAGTACTCTCTTGTTATACTTCTCATATCACTTGTAAGCTGTCTTAATTTCTTAAAACACTGAATTAGGGCTTACTTTTGACTCCTTTTCGTCCTGCACACCTGGATCTAAGATAACAAGATGACCCAAAAGGCTAAGGAAGAAAAATTAACCTGCGAACAAGCATGTATTTTTATACCCACCTCGTGCTCAGAGAAACTGCAACTCATTTTGAGGATGATGAAGTAATAGTGTTTGAGTTTTAGGTACCTACAATGTAGCTATGAAAAGACCGGCACATAGAGAAAGCAGAACACAATTCAAGGGTAAAGGTTAGAGACAGGGGCACGGATGGTTCTACTGCAGGAGTTCGAAGATGAAGAAGATCAGTGAAGGCAGGAAGAATTAGATGTTAGACTTGACTTAGATTATGAAGAGAATTTAAGGTTTCAGATGGGCGGAATGAGAAGAAAGCCATTCTGGACCAAATGAAGTACGGTAGAGCATCTATATCATCGAACAGAGTGTAGCTTGGAGAGGTACAGTGAGAACAAAAGACGGTTGAAGTGAAATACAAGTTTGGACCCCGGTTTAACATGGGCAGATTTCTTGACCTGATTCCTTAACCTCTCAGAATCTTTTTCCTCATTTTGTAAATCAGGGTAATGATATCGATGAAGAGTCTCACTTTTGTAAAAATTAGAGATAGTGTATACCTGGCTGGTGTAGCTCAGTGGATTGAGTGCGGGCCTGCGAACCAGACAATCGCAGTTCGATTCCCAGTCAGGGCACATGCCTGGGTTGCAGGCCGGTTCCCTGCAGGCCAGTTCCCAGCAGGGGATGCACAAAAGGCAGCCATACATTGATGTATCTCTCCCTCTCTCCTTCCCTTCCCTTCTAAAGATAAGCAAATAAAATCTTTAAAATAAATAAATAAAAATTAGAGATAGTGTATAAAACGGCTCTGCAACACCTAGCACACACCTTAAACACTGAAAAGTTAGCCATTTCTAGGACAATGGTGGTAAGTGTGGAGGTGGAGTTCAGTGTCTCCTACAGCAGCTGCTGCAGCCTGAGAAGTGGAAAACATGATTACACAGAGTTGGGAATAGATGGTGGGTGGTCTTGTAAGTTAGCAGACAACTTTGGACTTGACAGAGGAGGAACAAATGAGCTATTTAAAGCTACTGAACAGGGCAGTGACATGATGAAAGCAGTGTTTAAAGAGGATTAATGTGGTCATGGAGGAAGAGAACGAAGGAGGAAATAGTATAGGCATAGACATCAGCTAGAAGGCTGTTGTGCTGATAGGCACAAAGTGACAAAGTACAGGATGAGGGAAGTGGCAGATGACTGCAAAGGGGAGGCTTGGAAACATTTCATGGAAATGCTTCTTTACTCTATTTGGAGAGGATTTGTGACTGACTGCACAGGAGAGCTAAAGAAGCCAAAGGTCAAGTCTAATCATAGTAATTAACGATCATCTGTTTTTTGTCTTTATCTCCCACTAGAATCTGAACTCCAAAAGAGAAAATAACATTTCTACCCTGTTCACCAAAGCCTAAGCATAGTTTTCCAAGCATGAAAGATACGCATAACATTTTTAAATGTATTTCACTAATGAATAATGAGTTAAATGCATTTTAGTCAGGGAAGTAAGTTGAATCCATAAATAAATAATAACTCTTACAATTAGTAATAGTGAACATTGAGTGCTTTGTATTGGGCATATTGTACAACTTTACATGTATTATCTTACTTTAATCCTAACAAAATTCCTATATAGTAGATACCCTGGTTACCTCATTTAAAATGAAGCACAGCAAGTTTAGGCAATTTACCCACGGTTACTTAACTAGAAAAATGACAGAGCCAGAATTCAAAACTATGCCTTGTGATGCCAAAGCCTATTCATTTACTTGGGAAAGTGGAAATGGGCCTCAGAAAAAGAGCAAGTCCGGCCAAAGAAAGACAGAAGTAATGGAAGCCAATTAACTTTCATACATGTCATCTTCCAAAAACATTTATTCTTCATATCAATTCCACAGGTAGATATACACTTAGATTCAAACTGATCCCTTACTATGGGTAAGCAAGGTTCCTAGAAAGAAATAAAGTTCTTTAAAGAAAATTGAGCAGAGCAGAGTAAATGTGACAAGTAAAATAAGCCAAAAGACAACAGTACAAGATAGACTGCAAAAACACATTTGATTAAGTGTGCAAGGAAAATGCAGTTTAATAAATGTTAGGATTTGGAGGTGGAAGTGAATGCTATTGTGTTCCTTTACTCCAGCGTTCTTCTGATTTTATTTCCCTAGTCCTTTCTGTATAGACCCTTCCAATTCTGCTTCTGTGGTATGAGGATGAGTAGCATACAATGGTCCATTTCAAGAGTATTTTATAAAAAGCTCCCTTTTCCAGGCATCTGAGGATGCTTTAAAATACATGACTTATGAAATGAGTACCTGCCACTGCAACAGGCAAAATGGTGTTTGTGCAAATCTAGAGTAACTGCAGATACAAACACACACACACATACACACAAACTTCTAATTTCACTCCCATGTGGGATGTTTCTGTGGTAAAGAATTTCAACTGAATGAAGCATTGCTCAGTTACTACAGTTAATCTCACTTATTACATTAGAACTAGTGTTATAAAGTATCTTAGATATCACTGCACTATTAAAAGAGACCACAGACATTTTACAATGAGAATATTTAAAAGCATGTATTATATGGTCTTCTACCATCTTAATGAGAGTACACTAATTGTGGGATTTATCTTTAGATCACAGATTTGGTTGCAGCTTAGAATCAACTGGAGACCTTTCGAAAATACCAGTTCCCTGGGCCTTAGCCTACATGAATTAAATAAGACCATTTAAAGGTTAGGCTAAGAGCTCAGACTTTTTTTTTAATACCTCAGGTGATTATGGCATGAAACCAGGATAGAGAATCATTACTTTAGGCTATGACTCAGAGATAAATTCATAAATATCAGATATTTCTGCATTTACTTCTCATAACTAGAGAAACTGACAAAGAAAATTTGATGTGACTTTCCCAAACTCTTGTTCTCTAACAGTGAATAGGCCTTTGCCCGAGTGTGGACAGACTTCTGCCTATCGGGGACGGACTTCTTCAGACACACTACTTGGTTTCTGCTGAACAGGACCAGTCACTTAGAGCAATTTTACAACAACTGACTAATGGAAGTGTGTCCAATCCTCATGTCTTCCACTCACCTTATCTGTGTTCATTCTGGCTACTCAGGTACTGGTTCCTTGTCTTACAGAATAGCAGTTTATGGCTCACAACGTTTATGGGGCCTAAACCAATCTAGGAGTCAGAAAGTTCCATAAATAGATCTGCAGATAATGCCATAGACTCTAATTTTCTGGTGCCGGCTTTGTGCCTTGAACTTGGAGAAGTAATTTCCACACCATTATCTTAACTGAAGCAAATAGGAACTGTTGGAGTGACTGTTTTGTTCAGGGTCCTATCTTTAAAACTAAAACTATGATATGTCAAACCAAAGGGATTTACTTATGGGAATTTGTTACATGGGTATTAGAAGACTGCATGAGAAATGAAAATGCTGAGGTAGCAGAGGTATTAGTAAGCAGTAGCTAACAGCCCTTGGGCTGGAGGGAAAGGGAAGATGTGGGGTAACAGAACTTATAAATTCAGAGATGGGCCTTCACAGAGCTAGTGCTCAGAAGGCTGAAGGGGCATGACTGGTACTAGAGTTACTAATAAAGACTAAAGTCTGGAGCCTTCCTGCCCCATGCTATTGGAGAAATGATGAAAGAATCAGAAAACAGGAAGGTGGTCCTTTCTTCCCATCTCTCATCTTTCAATCTCGCATAGTGTCTCCCATTGGCAGAACCTGACTAGAGGTCAGCTGTTAAATGAATTGGAGAAACATGGTCCAGAATTCCATCCACAGCCTTGCAGAACAGTGTAAAAAGGGAATTGAAGATGAAAGACAATAGGTACATAAAGGGCACTGGTAGATACCATCATTTCCCTGTTTTACAGAGAGATGGTGAAAAAAATAAGTAACTTTCCTGAGGTCACACAATTAGCAAGTAGAAGAGATGAGATTCAGACTGAATTCTGTTAACACATCTGCAATTCCAACTAGTGTGCAATGCTGCCTTCTGCATGATATAGCCTTAACATTTCTAACCTATATTAAAATAAGCATATTGCTTCATGAGTTAACATTTATTGAGCATTCTCTATGTGTCAGGCTTTGAACTACACTCTTTACATAAATTCATTTTTTTAACTCTCACAATACTTTGAGATAATAATACTATGAGGTGGGTACTCCATTAATCATAGTCTCTGGTGGCAGGATAACATGGTGATCAACATTGTGCATCCTGGCTCTGGACTTTCAAGTAGCTGGATTCAAATCCACCCCCCATCTACGAGTTATTTAACATTTTATACTTCAGTCCCTCATATATAAAATGGGTTTATTAATAATGTTTGGCTCAAACACAGTTGTGGGAATAATTAAATGAGATAATTGTAACTCATTTATATCTCATTTATCAAAAACAGATAATTATATCTGAATTTAACTTCCTGGAATACTGAGTATTTGGTAAGCACCAGCTACCACTGTTATCCCCACTTTGAAGGTGATAGAAGTTGGGCTTTAAGTGATTAAATAACTTTCTTAACGTAGAGTTTGAAGGTGATATAGGAAGTTTATGGGATACAGCCATAGTATTTGGACTCCAGACTCCAATTCCTTAATCACTATAGTATAACCTATTTTGTAAATTTAATAAAAATAATTTCTAATCCTTCTGTAATATTGTGATAAATATAACAAACACTTCTATAAAATATAGCTTGTGCTAAATATTAGAAATAAATAATGTCTACATACTTTACCTATCTTATTTAACTTAATTCAGTATTCATAATTCCATGAAGAAAGAATATTATTACCCCCAATCAACATATTTAGGAAACTAAGGCATTGGGATATTAAGTAATTTACTGGAGGATACATAGATAGTAGCAGAAAGCTTCTTAACTGATACTCTAGGAAAAGCTAGGTTTCATTAATTCTCTTTAATCAATGAAGAAACTGATGCTCAGAGAGGTGACTAATTCCGAGTCAAACCACAAGTAAGTAGAAATGTAATGAATCTTTCTGTTGCTACCACCATAGCCTGGATACTTTTCACTAGTCCACATTGCTAGCAAGTTCTCTGACAAAATAATATTAATAATAAAATTTCCTTTAGAGTCATCAATAATATAAACTTGCTAAATCTATAAACAAGATTTTTATTACTAAATTATCTACTTTATAACCTTTATTCTATTTCAGAAGTTTACACATATACATTATTAGAATACATATTTTAATAATTTTAAAAAATATTATTTTAAAGAGATTTAGTTTAGATTAATGTTCCCTAAACTAAGTTTTGTTGAAATTTAATGTGGAAAGTATAGCACACAGAATAGTTGATATAGAGAATATTAGCTTTGTAAGACTCTCAGATGAAGGCTGGAGATTAACATTTAAGACAAGGAAATTAAGCAAGCACATATAATGGCTAAAGATAGTTTTCCAATAAATGGTGTTGGGAAGATTGGACAGATACTTGCAAAAAATGACACTAGATCAGCTTTTTATTTCACACACAAAAATAAGTTCAAAATGGATCAAGGACTTACATGTTAGAACCATACCCATAAAAACCCTAGAAGAAAATGTAGGCAGCAAAATCTTGAACATTGCTCAGAGCAGTTTTTAAGTGGATGTATCTCCATAGGCAAGGAAACAAAAGAAAAAATAACCAAATGGGACTACAACAAACTAAAAAGGTTTTGCACAGGAAAGGAAATCATGAACAAAATAAAAAGACAACCTACAGAATGGGTGAACATATTCACCAATACATCTGGTAAGGTGTCAATATCCAAAATTTATAAAGAACTTATAAAATTCAACATTAAAACAACAATTAAAAAATGGCAAAGGGCCTGGACAGACATTTCTTCAAAGAGGACATACCGACAGACATATGAAAAGATGCCCAACATAACTAATTGTCAGAGAAATGCAAATTAAAACCACAGTGAGATACCATTTCATACTTGTCAGAATGGCTGTCATCGATAATCAACAAACTACACGTGCTTGCAAGGATGTGAAGAAAGGAGAACTCTTTGGCACTACCAGTGAAAATTAGGACTGGTGCAGCCATTGTGAAAAGCAACATGGAGATACCTCAAAAAATTAAAAATGGGTGTCTTTTGACCCAGCTCTCCCACTTCTGGGAATATATTCAAAGGAACCCAAAATACTAATTCGAAAGAACATAAGCACCCCTATGTTCACTGCAGCATTATTTATAATAGCTAAGATATGGAAACAGCTGGAGTGTCTATCAGTAGATGAGTGGATAAAACAACTCTGAGACATTTATACAATGGAATACTACTCAGCCATATAAAAAAAGAAAATTTTACCCTTTGCAACAGTATGATTGGACCTAGAGAACATTATGGTAAGTGAAATAAGCTAGTCAGAGAAAGACAAATATCATATGATTTCACTCATATGTGGAATCTAATGAACAAACTGAACTAACAGGGAAAAAAGGGACAGACTCAGAGAGAGCAGGACGACAGCTAAAGTGGAGGGAGTTTAGAGGGTGAAGGGATTGGGCAAAAAGGAAAAGGACTCATGAACATGGACAACAATGTTTTCAGTGCTGGGGTACGGGTATGGGAGGTATTAAATAACTAAGTGGTAAAGGAAAAAATACACATTAAAAATTTTAAGAAGAAAATAAAGACAAGAAGATTAAGTACTGAAGTTTTTTTAAAGGAGATCGAGAGTATTGATAATCGAAAAGACATATACTGAATACAAACAAATTTCAATCTATGCCAGTATTTGAAGCTTTACCTCTTGAAAAATAAACAATTGTTATGAAGGAAAACAAGAAATAACAGATTAAAATTGAATTGTCTCACATGGGGAAAGGACCATGGATAAAGCTCTGTATATTCTGTAGCAAAGAGTCAGAAAGGCCATTATGAAAAAGGAGAGAAAATTTCAGGTCTGCACTAAGACCAAATGTAATATGGCAGATCTCATTCTCATTAAACATCTACAACATTCTGATAAGAAATAAGAAAGCCAAAGGGAATGTGCCCATAGCATACACAGTGATTATCCTGATATTATCTCTAAGACAAAGCCTCTCTGTGACTACTAGGAAAACTTCAGTCAAGACATGCTCTGCCCCCCAACTTTGTTTTCTGTATTTCCCATCACAGATTGGACCTCATATCTTTATTTTCTTTAAGTTCAGGCTATCTCAGAAATAACATCCAAACATAAAAGCCTTTGCTAACCTTTTCAATGATTGTATTTTGAAGTCTACTCATGCCATCAAATAATCCTAGTTACAAATCAATATTTTCTTACTAGTTAAAAACATAACTATATTCTTTAACTGGTTGGTTTTGTCAAAGCAATTATTTAAGTTCACTTTATTTATTCAGTTTTCAACAACTTACATTACACACATATTCTGTCGGTAGTTTCATGATGGGTTGGGGGAGCTTGGCCAGTAACACTTTGACCCAATTTGCCTGTGTGAACTGGAGTAACTTTCTCACTCAGAAGAGGAAAACAGAATTGCCAGAAGAAGGTGGAAATGTCATAGCCTGCTCAGTAATTCCCATTACTCTAAAAAATATGCCAATGTAACAAAATCCTAAAGAGCAATTCTTTTAATATTGCTACCCTGGGCCTCTCTTACAGTTAGAGCCCTGAAATTTTATATACCACACAGTGTAGAGAAATCAGGGAACAGAACGGGCTCTTGGTGGAACAAAATAATTGCTCCAATTGGAAATTAATAAGCATTTAAAAAGTGGGTCACTTCAACTGTCCAACAAGTCATCAAACTATTTTCTTTTAGAACTTACAAGTCTATTTTTATGCTTCTTTTTATTTCTTCAAGGAAAGGCTTCTCTATCTTATAATCAGAAAGATTACTCCATAATTCAATACATTTTATTTTCAATAGAGTTCACACATACTTTATTTAAATATTTTCATTTTCAATTCTGCCTCATTGCTCTTAATAGCATTTCATTGTTTTATATAAAATATGTTTTCCTCCTCAACATTTAGCCTCTTCAAATAATATCGGAGAGCTATTTAGTCTCCTTTTGGTTTCTGTTCAGTCAAGCTGTGTGTAATTAGCTCCTTAAATCTTTTCTTTAAATAACTCTCTCCATTCTTTTACTCTGTGCTACATTCTCTAAATTTTCTTTAATTTACCGGCATTTTTTGAGTTGCATTACATGTGGCTTTATGAGTATATTTCAAAAAATATTTACATTACACTGATTAACCACTCTACAGAATGTTCATGGGGAATTTAGAGCACCAGAAGGTTTACATGATATATTTCACAGGTAACCCACAGACTACCAGGAATATAAAACAATAGAGATAAAAGGTCAGAATCCTCAACCTCCTTCAAGTCATCAAAAGGGCACCTATGCAACCATCGTTCAATCAGCAAGTTTTTAGCCAAAAAAAGTTCTTTTATAGCCATAAATAGTGTTCTATGCCCAAGAGTTCACTAAGAAAACTTCAAATGGGATTGAGACTGAGGGAAAAGGAAGGAGAAAAAGGTACAGAGACATAGAGAAGTGAGACACAATGAGAGAGAATGCTCAAAGGACATAGTTTAATTTTTATTTTTGTTTAGGCTGAGAAGGAGAAGAAGGTATTGAGCAAAAAAAATAAAAAAGACAAAAACTCATGAATATGGGCAACAATGTGGTGATTGTGGGTTGGGGAGAGGGGTGTGGGTATAGGTGGAAGACAGTACGGGGGGGAATGATGATAAAAAAATAAATACCAGGACCAATTATAAAAATAATAATAATAATAGAAAGTGAATCAACATACGCTATATGAGAAAGATGCATGGGCTATCTATCTGGTTGCAAAATTCATCACACTTTTGATCACCAGATCTTTCTGACCTGAACGTATCTGCGTCAATCTCCTGAGAGACAGAGGAATGAGTAATGAGTCTATCACAAGTAAAGACTCCAAAACCAACAACATTCCTTGAATGAATAAGTGAATTAACGGGTGGGTGCTTAGAATGAGTCTCTTTCCCTAAGTGCCCACTTCCCTCCGCAAAACTGTCAGTGACCCATACTTCAAAAGGACAGGAGTGCTCTTTGATCAAAGTTATAAAGTGATGTCACCCACCAGGTAGAATCCCTGTGTACTATGTGGTTTCTATAGGAGATCTAGCACTAGGCTGTGTTGCAGAAAAGAAAGAGAAGACAAAACTAAAATATATGCAAGGTTTAAAGCACAGTTTAATACACTGATAAGGGAAAAAGTCACAATTTTGTACAAAATGAAATTACCCAGTTACAACAAAGAAGGTCAGAGGAGTCAGGGATCACTGATTTTGACTGGATACTCAAGACCTTAGTCCTTAGAGTCTGCGTAGGTGAAGAGCAGGGGAAACAGAAGGAATATTCAGGGAGGTGATCAGTACAGTATGGAGGTCAAGGAAGGGAGCTTTTAGCCAGGTAGCCAATAATCTGAATCCCAATTCTGCAGCTTGCTAGCCATGTAACTTTAGTAATCTCTCTACCACTCAGTGTCCTCTTTGGTAAAATGAGCATGAAAATAATGATCGACTGTGCTGAATGCTCACTGTGTGCAAAGCAAAATACAAATGTTTTCCATGAATGAACACATTTAATCCTCACAAAATTCAGGAGCCGGATATTATAATGAGAGGTAATTCCTATAAATTGCTTAAAACAGTGCAGGGCACATGGTAAACATCAGGATAGGTAAGAGTTCCTAAATAAGTTAAACAAAGAAATATTATATGAACCAGCAACTCCACTCCTTAGGTATGTGTTTGTATGTGTGTGTGTATACGCATAAAAATTGAAAACAGCTGTTTAAGAAAATATTTGAAGGGTCATCAAGGAACATGTACAGAGGACCCATGGACAAAGCCAAAGGTACGTAAGACTGAGGGTGGGAGTGGGGTGTGGGTGGGTGG
Source organism: Artibeus jamaicensis (assembly GCF_021234435.1). Classification (NCBI taxonomy): domain Eukaryota; kingdom Metazoa; phylum Chordata; class Mammalia; order Chiroptera; family Phyllostomidae; genus Artibeus; species Artibeus jamaicensis. The sequence continues at coordinate 14,827,826 of NW_026522025.1, read as the reverse complement.
GGCGGGGGAAAGTGGTAGAGGGAAAATAGAGACAATTGTACTCCAACAACAATAAAAAAAGAAAAAACTTATACAAAAATATTAATAGTATAACTATTCACAATAACTGGAAGGTAAACACAACCCAAATGTCCATCAACTGATAGACAAAATGTGGTATATCCATACAATGGAATATTATTCAGAAGTATTGATACATGCTAGAACATAGATAAACCTTGAAAACATTATGCTGAACGAAAGAATCCAGATATAAAAGGCCACAGATTGTGTGATTCCACTGATAAGAAGTACCCAGGACAGGCAAGATTACAGAGACAGCAAGAGAAAGCAGATTAGTGGTAGCCAGGGCCTGGGAAAGAAGGAAATGAGGAGTGACTGCTGTAATAAACGAAGCGGTTTCCTTTTAGGGTGATGAAAATGTTCTGCTAATACTAGATAGTGCTGGTGTTTGCAAAACACTGTGAATGTACCAAATTCCACTGCACACACTTTAAAGAGGTTAAAATGGTGAATAGTGTGTGTATTTTGCCACAATAAAATTGCTCACAGGACTTAGGTTCACAAAGAGCAGGGGATTTTTTCTCTCTTGTCAAAGTCTCTTTGTTAAGTAAGCTTCTCTTGAATAAACAGATGGCTCAATCATCACTATGTGAATGAATATCAAATAAATTCTAGGCAAAAGAAAGCATGACCTGATTACTCCTCACCAAAGGCAGGTGTCACTGACAGTAAAAATATTTTCTGACCAAGAAAACATTTGGTTATGTTTGCCATTATACATGAATTCATTAAACCAGAGGTTTACCAATCCCTCTTCTGGGACATAACAATGAGCAATCACATATCTAGGACCTTTTCTGACCCAGAAAGTGAGTCTGAAATGGGTAGAAAGGCCTGCTTAAAAACCAGTTGTTTGACAAATATGCTTTAATTATAGCACCCACCAAAAAAAAGTGATATCTGAGGGGCCCCCAGCCTTGACTGTCCAAAGGACCACTTCACTCCACTTTAAAGTCATCTCTATATTTAAAAATAGCTTTTCTATGCTGTTTCTCTTTTTTCTTATTAAATATCTCTGTCTTTCAACTTTTTCCTTCTATGCTATAGCTCCCATTCCATTAAGCGACCTGCACACCTTTCCTGAGATGCTCTCTAGTCTGTTCATGTCCTTGAGGACAGTATCAAAACACTAGGCTCACTGTTTCACATAAAGTTCATAAGGGTACCAGAGAAGGATTCCCAGAGTTCTGGAAACTATACTTCTACTAATGCAGTTTAAATTTCTATTTACTTCAGGGGCTAACCATATTATCTGGTCTTCTGCTGGGTTTGTTGCCAGGTAAAACTTGGAGATGATTTTGTTTTTCAAAAGGCAAAAGGAAGACACATAGTTCACATCATTATATCCCAAAGCAGGGTCAGGAAGGAGGAGGGAGAGTAGCTCTAGAGAGGAAGGAGAAGGAGGGTGATACAGGCTGGTTTATGAATTGGGGCTCCTGAGACGCATGCCACTGGGTTTTCCATTTCCGGGTGCATGGATTTGTGTGCCTCCTGTGTTGGGGCACACAGACGCTTCCTGCCAGAGTTGGTCCTGCAATATCTGACACAGCAGTGTACATTCTCTGCCCCAAAGACTCAGAAGTCGAGAGGACCTGCTTTTCAAACCACAGCAGGGCTATCATCAAGTCCCTGTACAGTGGCAAATAGATTCTTATAAGGAAATGGCTAAGTCGTTTGATCCAGGCTGAAAATCAGGAACAACGCACGACAAAGAAATAGGATATTTTTTTGGTTGCTTAACAATTTGTTTCACTTACTTCCATCAATCCTACTCTGATTCCACAAATGCACATTAGATGTCTTTGCTTTGTGCCCCCATTCTCATCATATTGATTCATTATATTGTATTTTATGTTTGTCTCTCACCTCCACTAATTAGCACAACTTCAAGGGCAGGGACCATACATGATTTGCCTTTGTGTCCTTAGAACCTATCAGGGTACCTAGAATAGAACAGGTATCCAGGAGATATATATTCTTTGAAATTTGATAATTGAACCATAGCCCATTCTTTCCTTTTGGAGTAGACAAAAAGGACAAAAAAGTCTAGTGAGTTGGCCTTTTGGGGGCTATTTTGAAAGGATACATTACATAGACACTGACATCCTCAAAAACATCATATTCAATCAATGTATAAAAAGAAAGTCTTTATCACCTAGTCATTTAATAGACCAGAGAGTTCCCTGATTGCCCCCTCTAAAGATATATTAAATCTATAAACTAAGATTGATAAAACCATTTAGCAGTAGAATTATTTTACAGAAATCACAGGAAAATGCCCACACAATGAGGTAAAAAATGTTAGCACTAGAAGAAATAAGAAAAGTATTAGCCTAATTACAGAAGAAGTCAGTTATGTCCCCTTCACTTGGTAGTGAGAAATACATATATATTTCGGGGGGATTAATCCTATCTAGACATACACAGACCACTATCATACTTCACTGCTTTCTCATTTCCTATGCAGTCTCCCCCGTAGTCATCAGCCTCCAGAATTTTTGTCATATAAGAAGTACCCAGTAAAGGATTTGTCTTAAAGCTTCACTTACATAGTGAATAGTCTACTTGTATATGTTTAATTGTGGTGGCTTAGGGGTAGGTAAATAGAGCTGAGAGTGTAGATTAAAGTATATCCAAGCCATGCTTTGGAGATATACTGGGGCTATGAAGACATACTGGGGCTATGATCTGACAAACAGGAGACACAGCCCTTAATATGTCACCTAACCTCTTTGTACCTAATTGTTTTCCCCTTTTAAATGAGTTAGACAAATTCACCTCTAAACCCCTCCTATGCATAAAGTTGTATGATGTTTTGAAAGTGGGAGGTCTTTTTATTTGCCCACACTGTCTGAAAAATCAATATGCTATATTTTCCTAATATGGAAAATATGGATCACACATATTTTGTATGTGTAGATCACACATAGTCTTACAGCATTTAAACAGGCTTTTCTTATACTAGATTATTTTGAGATACAAAAGATCATCATTACAAGAAATCCACCATGAATGGTCTACATGCCTTCTTTTTGCAATACTAAACTCTTAATGCCAAAGAAGATGACAAGAAGAGACAACCAGGAGGAGCAAGCAATTCTCAAAAAGACAATTCAGTCTAAGTGTGGCACTACTGGTACATTAGTATCTGGTAAGAAATCATGTATTCAATGTAAGCTCTTTACATTTCAGTTTTGCAGGACTGAACAAGTAAGGAAGCATTTCAGGATACATTATCTAAAGTACTCAGCAAAGAATTCTTCTAAATTGAACTCTATATATGTACAGGTAACACTAAAGTTTGATATCTTCCTCTGTCAATTCAAATTTCTACATGTTTCATTCTATAAAAATGGATGTTTTTAATAATCTAATTTCTATATATTCCTCAACTGTAAATATATTACCTGAAATAGAAACTGCTTCATGTTTCTATAGTAAGTTGACAGCTAAAATAACCAAAATAGAAATCTAAACCTAAAAATGGTCTCAAAATTCAAGTTGCAAAAACTTAAGAGAAAGGGCAAACTTGTTTTTATTGTATTATAATAATTGAAATGATCTTCACTTAATATTTATAGAGCATTTCATACTGCTATTCAATGCAAATTAAAAGCAGTAATTTGAATTTCATTAAGAGAACTGTCATTATTAAAATCACTTTATACTCTAAAAAAGGAGTAACTTAAAAAGAGTCATGTTTATAAAATAATGCTTCTAGAACTTATATAGGAAATGTGTCATTTTTTAGGAAGAATAGTATAATCATAAAAATGATATATTAAAGAATACATTCTTTGAAATCAGAGAATATTCCTTAAATTCTCATGGATACAACTAAATTGAAAAATGTTCTTAAACAAATCTTAAGGAATATTAAAAATAAATTACAAACAAAGGTACAGCAATTTTAGATTAATCAGTTAGCTAAAAGAAATAAGGAATCTCAAGCGCATTCTCTGAATGTCCATGTTTCCATGGCAACTATCTCCTACTTCCTAATATCATCATCAATCAATATTTTATGGTAATTGTTTCCATGGAAATCTGAACTTACCTACTCTTTCTGTAGCCTAAACCACCACTTTACCAAAAAGTGAACCAAAAATATGTAATTTTTCAGCCAAGATGAATTTAGGGCAGCCAGCACTTTGGGACAAATCATTTTTAACTGGTTTATTGTCATTTTGTGTTTCACTCTACAACCTTTCACCACCCCCCCGCTTCCCACTCTATCTACTTTTCTCTCTGCCACCCCCTACAATGACACATTCTTTTTTCTCCAGCTAGCAGATCTCTCTTCCACCCTCAAAGCCTTTCCTCCATAAAGTTACAGTCTATATATAGTAACAAGAACACTCATATATTCTAACTAAAAATTGAAGCAGACCTCTTCCTGGGGAAAAAAGTGTGTATAGACACATTAATCACTCCAGCTTAACACATGTATTTAGTGCTTGCCCTGAATGTTACAGGCATTGAACTAATCGCCTGTGGAGCAGAAGGGAGTCCTAGCCCTAAAAGAGTTCACATTTTTTAAAGGTGTATGGACATGAAGCAGATACTTTCAGGGTAGCAAATGTACAGAAACTGTGTTTACCATAATCAAGATTTTATAGTCTTGCTGAATACATACACATGCAGAGACACATATATAAATACAAGAGTAAAGAAGTATGGGATCAATACAATAACAGAGGTTTGCACAAAAAGAGAGAGTAAATCTGATTTTTAATAATCATACATATATGAAGAGAGTCCAACCCAATTTAGCCTCCTTTTGAAGGTTATTTCTTACCAAGACAGTCACTGTTCCCTAAGAGGAAGATTAATTTAGGTAATACTCTTTCATACCCCATGATACACTGCTATATATCTAATAAGCTAATAAGCTAATTGCATAACTGCTATACTGCATAACTGCTATACTGCATAACTGCTAACTGCTATAAGCTAATTGTAGCAAATGCTATAATGCAAAAATCTGCTAAGGGAGAACTGAGAGTAGGAATGCGTCCTATGACAATCAAGAAAATTGTCTTAGTGGGGCTGATAATGTGAGTTGCCCTCTAAAATTTGGTTAGGATTTAATCATCACACAGAGATTAGGCAGAATGGGTATTTCAGGGTGAAGGGAACATAGTAAGTGGTAACCTGGAAGCAGGAAAGAGTTAGAGCATGCTCAGAGAAAGACATGCATGCATCGATGGGATGTCAAAGACAATAATGGGAACCAAGTTAGAAAAGTTGATTGGAACTATGGGTCTGAGCTTGACTGCTGATAAATATCAACACTCAAGTTGAAAGAGACAGTAGGTAACCATGTAAGGACAGATCAGGGAGGTAACAGTCACCAAAGGAAAATAGACCTCATCCGAAAACCATTCTTAGAAGAATTCATATATGCCTCACTCTCTCCTGTTGACAATTCTCATTGCCTTTGCCAGTTAGGTGTCCATTTGGTCCTGGCACCTATCCATACAATTCAAGGTTTTATTTGCTATCAACATCTTATAAAAGACCGGAATTCTTCTAATTCAAGACTTTATAGAGACAATATAGAGTTAATTCAAAGTAAGTTAGCCACACTGTGAGATGAAAATCTATCTATAGTTAGCAAACAGTAAACTGAATGTATAACTACCAACTACAAACCATAAACACTTGTGGTTCTGGTATTAAGGAATTGGTCAAAGAATGGAACATATCTGAGTCCCAATCCCATTTTGGATTTTCTTTTTCTGTAATCCTGGACTGGTCTTGTTGAATGTCCCATTATATCTCTACATCCTTTTTCGGTCTGTATTATGATTTTATATAAAATCATGGTTTGTATTAGGGATTATGTTTAAATAAGAATAATTTATTCCATATCTTCATTTGCAAGTGTTCAAAGTTTATTAATTAATATAGCAAATCATATGTTATTTCATCATGGATATGTTATTTTAAGATACAGAATTAATTTAATGGCTTTTCCCTACCTGGGTGGGAGCTAGAACATTGACCTCAATTATAAGATCAGTTCGAAAGTTAGAAATGTTAAAATACATATTTTGAAAGGTGGCAGGTGAATGCACTTGGAATTTAAAAAATATGGTAGGTCATTATTTTTGAAATCTTATCAGTTCTTCACCAATTCTGCTTCCATAGTTTAAGCTGTTGGTTCGTTTTAATAGCTGCCACACAAATCTCCACAGAGGTTTCGTCTCCTTAAGTGCTTGCTGTATGAAATGCTTGCTGACTCTTACCCTGTTTCCCTGGGAATACCTTCACTTATATTGTTTCTGCTCTTCTTTTAGCAAGAGTCTCTAAGCTGTGTTGTACTTCTGACTTTTTAGTGAAACAACAGCAAGTATAGATATAGGCCCCAAGGTACTGACTCTTGGTTGCTGAATCATATATGTTCTCTAGCTTTAGCAGTTTAAGATTTTTTAATGTGTAAATATCACAAAATAAAAATAGCAGCTATAAATTACTATCAAGCACTATGCACTGAACCAAACAAAATTACATCAATTTTCCTGCTGAAAGTTCACAGTAATCTTGTAAAATGTCTATTATATTCTATATTTTTACCTATAAGAGAACTGAGTCTAAGCTCAAGTAGGATGCTTAAAATTATACAGCTAGTTAGGAGTCTGAGCCAAAATTCATAGTTAAGCCTTTGGAATTCTAAAACCAACCTTCTAATTACTAGGTTTCATGTGCTAAGCCTTCAGAAGATTAGCGGGGGCAGGTGAATGAAATGCAATACACTGGAAAGCAGAAATGGACATACAACTACAACTTTGTAGCCAGAATAAAGAAATCCAAGTGGTGTTTATGTGCCTAATTATATTCTGCAGATTTTTAGGAATATATGTATCCACCTGGAATGTTCCAATTTTATTTACATTTTTCTCAATGTTGACTTCACATCTACATTAAAGTTTCAACAAAGCTAGTACCAAAGTGTGGTAGTTAAATTCAAAGGCAAAATCACATGTGTTTATTCAACACAAAACTACCAATCATTTCCTCCTTAAGTTGGAAATAACATCTTTAAACACTTAGGAAATTTGTATAAAAATACTACTCACCAATCTGCAAGGCTTCAGGGCAAGCTTTTATTTTCATATATAATCAATGATACAGAAATAAATGCAGATGCTTGTGTATGTAAAGACAGTAGATTAAAAGTAAACTACAGCTGTACAATTCTTTTGACAAAATAAAGGTTAATTTAATGTGTTCAATATCTATCTCTTTCTAATTTCCACCATATCTACATGACTCCAAATATATATAGTTACTAGGAAATGAGAGAGAGGTAATCTAATTACTGAATACTGCAAAATTAATTAAGTATATGAGAATATTCATCACAAAAATTTAAAATTAAGTGCATGATAAGAATTAAATGAAGAAATAAATGATCAAAGTACATATGCATACTCTATTTTTATACATACAAGTTATTTCACATGTTTATTTCTTTTATTCTAATTTTTGTTGCTGGAAGGCAGAATAAGGACATCCAAAAGAAGATTGGATCAGCCATTTAGTCTAACAAGAACCAGATGAAGTTTTCCTAAGACAAAAGCTATTAATGTACATACAAAACTAAAGGAGATACACAGCCAGCACTAAACTTTTTGATATTAAGGTTAAATGACAGTAAAACTCTAATACCTAAGTGTAGTATTAGTACTCAATGACCTAATTAATTAATTATTTATGAATCTAGTAAGTGCATAGTAGCACATGTGTTATTATTCACTGAGGACATATCCCCTAAAAACTATACTGGATAATGGATAAGACACTGGACAATGAATTTAATAATTGGATTTTAATTTCTACTCTACTACTGACTAGCTGAGTGACCAGGGAAAGTTAGCACTTCTCTAATTCTCCCTTCTGTATATGAGAAGGTTGGACTATCTTACTTCATTCCTAACCTTTTTCATAACTAATGTTCTATGATTACATTGTGTAATCAAATTACAGGGAATGTCAAAGAAGTATAACATAGCTCCTATAGGTAAAGCACAAAATGGACTTATTGAAAAAAAAACATAAAAAATAACATTCATGTCTCAAATAGTTTTTCTTTCATTTTGTTTTGCTTTTCTTTGGTTATAAATTCTAAATTATAACCCTTTCCCAAACCCACTCTCAAATGAAATATATTTATAATACAGATTATTTCATGAATTCTAAAATACAATTTTTTATACATTTTGGTATTTCTGAAATCAGATTTTTGCTGAAAATTGATAACAACTTATATTAAATGATATATGGTAACAGTCACTCAATATATATTTTGCTCTATGAGTAAAAAATGCATGAAGTAATAAAAGACTAATGTGAACAAAAAACAAGTTGATTTTAGTCTTTAATTTCATTTCCATTATGTTTATTCTGTATGTAATGTTGTTAAAATAAAATGTTATATACAGAAATCTGAAATGTACATAAAATATTTTAAATATTAGTAATGAAAACATATCAAATTTTATATTTATTATTTAAAAGCAACAAAAATTTTAATCTAGTTTCAAAACTCATGTTAGAGAGTTATAAAATAGGAAAAGCAGAAATTATTTAGGAGAAAAACTAAAACTTCTGGTTCTGCAAGAAACCAGAAGAAAGGCAAAAAGCTCATTCAGAATATGTTTTTAACAAATGCTATTAATATTTAGGCATTGGCACTTGAGCTGAAACATATGGTGTAACATTCTAATAAAAATGGGAAAGCAGAGCACAGAGTCCAAGAAATGAGTAAGACATACTGCAACTACTGAGTTCCACACAGGTAGCAAGGAAAAATAGACTTCAAAGTCAAGGAAAACAATAGACCGCAAGAACAAGAATTTGTGAAACCACTACTGATAAGTGATCTGAGCAGGAAGCTCTACTTGACTTCCATTTGGATATGATCAATTGTAAACAGTATCAAGAAATTGGAGAGCAGCCCTAGCTGGTGTAGCTCAATAGATTGAGCGCCAGACTGTGAACCAAAGGGTCATGGGTTAGATTCCCAGTCAGATGCCTGGGTTGTGGGCCAGGACCCCAGCATGGGGCATGCAAGAGGCAACCACACATTAATGTTTCTCTCCCTCTCTCTCTTTCCCTTCCTCTCTCTGTAAAAGCAAGTAGATAAAATCTTTTTTAAAAAAAAGAAAAGAAAGAAATTGGAGAGCATAAGGGATAACCAAGAATATTTCTTCTGGACACCCCTCTAGCTCTCTTTTATTTATTTTTTCAGTAGTCATGACTTTGCATTTCCAAAGCCCTATAGGTTGGCCCTTCCCTTCAGATTCAGTGCATGACCTTGTCCTGAACTCCTTTACTTCTTGCCCCTTCAGACCTCAGCTTCCCACTGCTATTAGTCTCTCCATGTCTCATCAAGCTTTGTTTTGTACCTCATCTTGACCATACCTCTGCAGGTTGTTTTTTTTTTTGCTGACATCATATTGCTACCATCTGGGACAAATTCAAATTCTGCTGGGACTATGACAAAGGCTAGAAGAAACCTCAGTGAAACCTTAAATATGAATAATTTTGAGGAGTATGAAAATCTAGTTTTATTTCATTATACCTCAGTTTTTTTTTAACAAGTTACATCATTGCTCTCAAGAGAAAAGCTCTGACTCAACCATGGGTAAATATTGTTAATTCTGACCTTTTTGAAAACTCATTATAATATTCAGTGTTGAAAGTTCTAACTAAATAGGACAAAACCTGCTCATTTCAGAGGACTCAGAGTAATAAGCATATTGAATGTTCTTTATGAATTACTCTCTGCAAGAGCATTGCCTATAAAACTGCACTTCTGACTTTGGCTTTGATATTTCATTTACTTTAAATTATTTAGAAATTTTCTACTTCAAATTCAAGATTAAAATTAAAAAAACACTTTTTCACCCAATGTTGTTGTTTTTTTTGTGTGTTTTTTAGCAGTTGCTCTATTTTGGGTATAAGCTAAGCATTTATAAGACTTGAAAGAATACTAATTAAGTCATTTACCCATAATGCAACTGTAGATAGGTGCAGAGGCAACATACCTAGTAGATTGGTGGTACTTAGGGAAAAGGAGGCTGGAGTAGGAAAGCAAAGAAATGACATCAGTTGAGAACTAGCTGAGAAGCGACCAGGCATGTTAATGAACACCTGGAGAGCAAACCCTTATCCTCCTTATGCAGGATATGTTGTCAGTTTATGTTGTTGGCTTAGCAGCTGAATGACTCTGGAGAGTGGACTTTTCTCAGAACTCAAAGTTCTCAGAGTTGAGAAAGTAACCAGAATAATAAGTAGCATGAAGACAGCTTTGTTCCTCAGGAAATGCAAGGTAATAGCCATTGTATAGGTAACAGGCTCCAGATATTGCTAGGCTTACACAACTAGGCATCCAGCCAGAAGGTGGTAAGTCAGATAGTTGGATGCTGCTGCCTTCCAGATGTTCACATCTCAATTTACATCACTGAGACACTTAGAAAAAATAAAGTTTCAAAATGCCATTCCCCACAAAATTGTTAGAAAACAGGTTGACATCACTGATTCTCGAAGGCCCTCCAACTTGCACTTTTATTGCCCTCGTTACCAGGGCTTAAGATATTAGATGTTTTTATTTCATGTCAAAGCGAGATTCTTTTTTTCCCTCTTTCTTAAAGTATATTTTATTGATTATGCTATTATGGTTTTCCCAATTTTTTTTCACTTTATCCCCTGTCTGCTGAGCACCCACCTCTAGCAACCCCCTCTTAGTTCATGTCCATGGGTAGTACATATACGTTTTTTGGCTTCCCTGTTTCCTATACTATTCTTAACCTCCCCCATCTATTTATGCCTACCATTTATGCTTCTTATTCCCTAAACCTTCCTTTCCTATTTTTCCCTTCTCTGTCCCCACTAATAATCCTCCGTGTGATCTCCATTTCTATGGTCCTATTCCTGTTCTAGTTATTTGCTTAGTTTTTGGTTTTGTTTTTTAAGTTCAGTTGTTGATAGTTATAAGTTCATTGCCATGTTACTGTTCATTGTTCTTTATCTTCTTCTATTTCTTAGATAAGTCCCTTTAACATTTTATATAATAAGGGCTTGGTAATAATGAGTTTCTTTAACTTGACCTTATCTGGGAAGCATTTTATCAGCCCTTTCATTCTAAATGAAAGTTTTGCTGGATAGAGCAATCTTGGATATAGGTCCTTGCCTTTCATGACTTTGAATACTACTTTCCAGCCCCTTCTTGCCTGCAAGGTTTCTTTTGAGAAATTAGCTGATAGTTCTATGGATACTCCTTTGTATGTAACTTTCTCCTTTTCTCTTGCTGCTTTTAAGATTCTCTCCTTATCTTTAATTTTGGGTAACTTAATTATGATGTTCTCCTCCTTATTATGTGTTCCTTCTTGGGTCCAATTTCTTTGGGACTCCCTGGGATTCCTGGATTTTCTGGAAGTCTATTTTCTTCCCAAGAGTGGAGAGGTTTTCATTCATTATTTGTTCTTATTATAAATAAGTTTTCAATGTCTTGCTTTTGTTCTTTGCCTTTTGGCATCCCTATGATTGAGATGTTGGAGTGCTTAAAGTTGTTCCATAGGTTCCTAAGTCACTTATTTTTTTAAAAGTATTATTCTGGTTTCTTCATTCTGTTCTGATTGGGTGTTTGTTTCTCCCTTTTCTTCCAAAGTGTTGATTTGAGTCCCAGTTTCCTTCCCTTCACTGTTGGTCCCCTATATATTTTGCTTAATTTCACTTTGGGTACCCTTCATTTGTTCCTTTATTTTGAGACAGCTCAATCAGTTCTGTGAGCATCCTGATTACCAGTGTTTTGAACTCTGCATCAAATAGGTTACCTACTTCCTCATTGTTTTGTTTTTTCTGGAGTTTTGATCTGTTCTTTCATCTGTGCCATATTTCTTTGTCTCAGGTCACTTGTTATGTTATAAAGGGATGGAGCCTTAAGTAATCATCAGGTCAGGGCAATCTCTTCTCTGGATTGTGTCTCTATCCATGAGGGAGGGCTCAGAGAGCAAACAATGCCACTTGCTGGCTCTGCTCTAGCCCCACTTTCCAATGAATACTCCCATGATACTGGTAGTTTCTCCCACCATTGCAACCCCCACAGTATTTAATAGCTAGAGGTTTTGAGTCTTTAGTTTATTGTTCAGCCAGCCCTGCCTTGTTCATGCTGTCCACCGCCTTGCCGTATGGCCTCTCTGCTCTGCTGCCCTCTCCAGTCTCTGCCCCTCCCACTGGTCTGGTTAAATGTTTATTTAACTGCTTTGTCATAGGGATTCCATGAAATTTGATTTTTCTGGCACTTCTGGTTGTTTATTGTTTTTAAATTGGTTGTTATTCTTCTTTTTGTTGTGTGAGGAAGCAAAATGTTTCTACGTACACCTCCATCTTGGCCGAAACTTCAAAACAAGATTCTGTGATGGTCTTTGCATACTTAGCATTTGCATAGTTCAAGGTAGAAACCTTCAGTTTTAATGCTTGTTTAATCTGTTGCAACTTCCCTGTGACAACAAGAGTCTTTTCATCTCAACTCACATTCAATTACTCATGCACCTACCCAACTGTTTATTTTAAAAGTCATTCCTTAATACATACTAAAATCTATACTGGAAGGTACACCAACAGATTAGGACTATGTGGGTGCTTAATTTTAAAAAGTTCAGGTTTTTGTGTGAAGGTAAATAAATTGTATTACTGAGAATATGTCATACAGGAGAGATATGAACTTATTATATACATGGGAGTAGCTAATGCTTTCTGGAAGAAGTTAGGGAACACTGCAGGGAGAATGATACAGGAGGTGAGTTTAAAGAATGAATAGGCATTCTCTGATGTAAAATGGGAGAAGAGCTTTTCAGTCTGTTGGCACAACAGTGTAAAGCCTTTAAGATATGTATCTTCATTCTCTATTACTTTAACACCACACCCATCACCTCTGAGATCGTCTTGTTAGTTTAGAGATAGGAGTGGCAGAACCTTCTGGAGAAGACTGTGTCATTGTCTTTACCGAAAAACCCAAGTGGATATTTCTCATTAAAAATGAATGCCAGCTGAATGTCTGAATTGTTAGCATAAAGAAACTCTCCCTATTACTTATAAGATATTTGAATTTAATTATAAAAATAATATAAAACAGTTCCTTAACTTTTAAAGCAAAGGGATGAAATGGATACAGGGTTAGCTATGATTAGCTATGGGATAGATCAAATATAATAAGGTATTAAAGTTTGCATTATACGTATTTTTATCCTAACCTGAAGATATTATTACTGATTTTAGAGAGAGAGGAAGAGAGAAAGAGAGAAAAATACTGATGAGAAAGAGAAACATAAATCAGTTGCCTCCTTTAGGTGCCCTGACTGGGGATTTTACCTGCAACTTCGGCACGTGCCCTGACCAGAAATCAAACCCACACTATTTTGGTGTGCAAGACAACACCAACATAGCGATCTGGCCAGAGCCATACGTGTTTGTTTTTAATTCAAGCCTCAAGGGTTCCTCTATAACACTCTTCTCATTTATTTGCATTCTTATATTCTTTCATGACTAGAAAAAAACAGGTGTGGACCTACGACTATAGCACAAACATGTGCCTATGGAACTATATCATCCATCATGTGGTCTCAGTGGAAAAGTCTGAGAACTGCTGATCCAATTTTTATTCTTTGCTCTTCCTGAAAGTAATGGAGGACTTCAGCATATGGTCCAAGAAATAATTCTTAAATACACTGAGAGACACTGATTTCTTTTGTTTGAGAAATAAAAGGGAATGAAAAAACACAAAAGGGACTTGATCTGGGTTAAATTATATACAATATTTTAAAAAATAATCTTAAGCATGTTTTATAACTCAATATCAGTTCAGGCTTACTATTTTTTTAAAACTGTTCCTATCAAAAAATTTTAAAACCACTTATATAACTTTAGTTATTCATCAAAATTTTATAGCATCCTCAGTTCTGAGACCATTTATAAAAAAAATCACCCTTTACCAGTTATACAGCTTCAATAGTGTAAAATATCAATAACCAAATCTTCACTGACCTCACCATATTTGTTAGATCTAAAATTAAAATCCTTTCATCCATAACCACTCATTTCAGTATTCAGCTAAATTTTGATCAATATATAAATTTTTTTTGTTATTACTGAATGGCAGGTTGTTATTTAAAAACACTTAATATCACTATTTGGGAATGACCTTCATTTTCATTTTTGCTTAGTTAGTTCCTGTTCGTCCTTCTCTTTGTAAGAGAAGCTCTGCCTAGACTTTTCTAACTTGGTCAAAGTCTCATTGTACATTGTCTTCTAGAACTATACCTCTTCTTTAGACTTGTCATAGACACAATTTTACATTAGTTTAAACCATTATTTTATTAATGTCTATAAGCTCCAGGAAGACAAGGGCTGTATTTATTTTTTTGCCATTATCTCCAGTGATGAATTAATTAATGAAATCTCTGTTAGATGAAATTTTGAACAAGGCAGGTCATGAAATTAAGTTTTAAGGAAGATACAGCTTGATGTAGTCAAGAATCAATAAGGAGCTGGCAACAAGATCACAAGGTCAGAAAACCTGCCAGAATTTCAACTGAGAATGTGTAAGAGAGGACAGTCAGGATGGTATGCAGTAGTTTACAAGGTTGACTGGATCATCGGTAAAGGAAGTAGGGACACTTTTTTGGACACTGTGAGTCATCGTAATACTGCAACAATAATTGATTTACAGTGGTTTTCAGACTTCTGGTTTCCTCAGGTGTGTTGCTCAAACTTATAGCTTTCAAGAATATGCTGCAAACCAAAAAATTTTGAAAATGATTCTTTGAGTCATAATATCTCCACTAAGAAAACAGAAAAAAAAGTAGTGCTTCCTCATCTTGGCTACACATTAGAATTACCTGGTGGGAGCTATTGAAATATATTAAAAAAAAAAACAAGAAAAGAAGAGAAAAGAAAAATAGAGCCCAGAAGACTCTTTTTAGTCCAGTTATTAAAAAAATCTCTCAGTATGAGATCCAGGCCATGATTTTTTTTGATATCCAGAAATTCCAAAGGGAGCCAAGGAACCACTGAAATAAATATTTTTCACCTTCTCCTCCTGCTCTTTTTGTCATTCCAACTTGATAAGAAACTAGAGAAAAGATATTGCCATCTTCACAGTTTTGTGGGGGTTTTAAGTCTGGTATCTTTCAAATCTTCAGTGTGCAAAAACCACTAGGGCACAGAATAAATGATATCTACTATGACAAACTGTGTGCTAATAAGTTTCATGAACCCTTAGCTAACCAGTATTTTAATAAGGTCAGATTAAGACTAACTATGGTCATACAACTATCAACTACCAGGCTTGCTGTACATGGGAAGGCTATCAAAACACTTACACTCTTTAGTCACCTCTCATCAAAAGAACTCTTCTCCAGAATATGAAGACCCTCACTAATAAACATGTTCTTAATTGTCTTGAAGTGAGGATGTGAATTGTAATACAACTGTCAGCAGCTTTAAATGCGTTAAGTGCATTTCACTGAAATTGGCACTGGATAATGCAATCCAGACTGAAAGTTCTCTTTTTAGAAAGCCATTAACACAAGTAAATCACTGTTTTTCATAGACATGTTAACATGAAAGGGTCTTTGAAGGTTAATGTGTCTAATATCCTACCTAACTTCTAGTAAGGAAGGAATCCCATTCTACAATAACTTACAGACTATTGTCTATTCTCTGTTTAAGCACATCCTCTCATAGGTGAACCTGACCTCCAAGTGCTACCAATTTCACTGTTACTACTATTTGTTAGGAAGCTTTTTGGCAAACTTAAAAGAAATATTTCTCATTTTCAATATCATCTCTTTTTCCCAATCCACCTGAAGTCATGTGGAACAAGTCTGATTTCTTATACAGCCTGAAAGCATTTTAAATTCTTGGAAGAGAGCTATGGAGAATCTGTAAGTTGTCTCCCCACACTGTATCTGTCAAAGCCATCTTCTGTATGCTATCCCTGATACTAATGGATGGAATGCCATTTGATTTAGTGCTATAGCCATCACGGTTCCCATGATTAGCACCCAACAGCTTATCTGTAAAGTAGACAATGTGCTTTGTAAAGAAACACAGAGCAACTCCTGCTCTTACTATAACCAAGATGTTACAGTGTGTGGATTTTCTTGCTAACACAAAATTGTTGGGGTTCCTTTTCATGGCTCAAAAATGAAATATTAGCAATTTTAATAGATTAATAAGCAACCCCAACCTCTGCTCCTAAAACAAGCAAAGACCCCTTTGGGGAACCAAATGTGGTCACTTAAATTGCTTCTGAATGAATGTCACTATTACATCCTTCTCTCCCTGGAGATAATTAAGAATTTCTAAAACAGATAAATGCCTTCCTTTTTGCTAACACAGAACTCCTAGTTTTTTCAGGTATATTAGCTTAAATAAAATAATAAAATTCAGCAGATCATGTGGTAATAACATTATTGTTTATAAATTCCACATGCGTGCAGGTCACGGCACTGCAACAAAGCCTTGAAAGATCCTATGCATGCATGCCAATGTTCATGGCAGAGCGATTTACAAGAGCCAAGTGCTAGAAACAGCCTAAATGCCCATCAGTGAGTGGATTAAAAACCTGTGGTCCATTTACACAGTGGAATACTTCATAGAAGAAAGAAAGAACTCCTACCCTTCTCAACAGCATGGATGGAACTGGAGAGCATTATTCTAAGTGAAGTAAGCCGGGTGGTGAAAATCAAATACCATATGACTTCACCTGTAAGTGGAACCTAATTGACAAAACAAATGAATGGGCAAAATAGAACCAGAGGTGTGGAAATAAAGGACAAACCAACAGTGAACAGAGGGGAGGGGGATAAGAGGGAAAAGAAGGGAAAGGGTGGTCAAGGAACATATATAAAGGATTCATTCGAAAAGACAACAGGATAGAGGTAGGATTGAATGTGGGTGGTGGGAGTGGGTAGGGCAGAGGAGAGTAATATGGGGGAAATGGAGACAACATAATTTAAGAACAATAAAAGAAGAAAATAATCTTAGCATTGAACAAGGGTTAGAGGCTTTTTTATTCAAACTCGTCTCATGAACCCATTTTATAGGTGATTTTTCTGTCTCTGTCCTTTTCCTCATGAAACTAGGTCATCTTTACTTTTAGTGGAATGACAGTCTGAACACATGTCTAGGAGACATCAGGTATTTAGTTTCTTTAATAGAAAGCATGGGTACTTTGATAACCACTTCCCCATGCTGTAATAACAATATTGCAATAAAATGATAAATGCTACATTGCCAATGAATTCATTCACTACCAAGTCTGGACAGTGTGAAATCACAATATTTAATCCATTTTATCCAGTTATTTCCTCTCCATTCAAATAAGGGTAAAAAATGTCATTTTGATATTCTCCTGGGTTCACATTTCTGGCTATAGACCTCATCTAATCTTTATCTGGTAAATGAAGAGGTTCTTGCACATTTTCAAGGGATAGGTTCTAGAGCTTCCTTCAAAAGACAAAGAATCTAGCTAGCATAGCTGATAGACTATGCTGCCCACTTCTCTCTCTCTCTCTCTATTTTGATCATCTCTTTTGATGGCATGTCAGTATTGTTCTAAACTTTCTCTTATGTCTATTATACCTATTCACCTCTGTCTTAACAAAAAGGATACACCTCTTCTAGTCTCAGAAAGAGCAGAAGGACCAAGGAGTAATGACCTCACACTTAGTATTTAAGAATCCATTAGCTATCAGAGAGATGCAAATTAAAACCACAATGAAATACCACTTTACACCAGTCAGGATGGCTATTACAAACAAAGCAACAAACAACAAATGTTGGAGAGGTTGTGGAGAAAAGGGGTCCTTAGTTCACTGTTGGTGGGATTGCAGACTGGTACAACCATTATGGAAAACAGTATGGAATTTTCTCAGAAAAATGAAAATCGACCTACCTTTTGACCCAACAATTCCACTGCTAGGCTTATATCCCAAGAATCCTAAAACATCAATTTCAAAGAACCTATGCACCCCAATGTTCATAGCAGCACAATTTACAATAGCCAAGAGTTGGAAGCAACCTAGGTGCCCGTCAGTAAATGAATGGATCAAAAAATTGTGGTACATATACACAATGGAATTCTATGCAGCAGAGAGAAAGAAGGAGCTACTACCCTTTGCAACAACATGGATGGAACTGGAAAGCATTATGTTGAGTGAAATAGGCCAGGCATTGAAAGACAAATACCATATGATCTCACCTTTAAGAGGAAGCTAAACAACAAAACAAACAAGCAAACAGAATAAAAACAAAGACACTGAAATAGAGAACAAATGGGCAGCGACCAGAGGGGAGAGGGAAGGGAATTTGAGGGGAAAAATGGGGAGGGATTTTGAGGAACAAGTATGAAAGACACAGGAATGAGGACTGGCGGGGGGGAGGAAATGGGAGGGAGGTGGGGAGACGGGGCAGGGGGAGCTGGGATGGAAGAAATAGACAAAAAACTGTACCTGAAAAATAACTAAAAAAAAAAATCCACACATGGTTTCCTATATTTTCTTAGAACTGAAATGTTAGATCAAGTCATCTAAATCAGAATTGTCCAATAGCATATCAAACCACAAAAGCAAAGCACATACATAATTGTAAATTTTCTAGTAGCCACATTAAAACAAGTTCTTAAGATATAGGTAAAACTAATCTCGATAATATAATTTACTTAGCTAAATATATCTAAAATATTATCATTTTAATATAGACTCAATACAAAATTCATTAAGATATTTATCCTTTTTTTCTTTTGTACTAAATCTTCAAAATCCAGTGTGTATTTTATACTTATATCACATCTCTGTCTGGACTAACCATATTCCTAGTGCTCCAAAGTTACATGTATGGCTGGTGGCCACAATATTGGAAAGCACAAAAAGAGTGCTTTTTATTTAAGGTTATCATTTTTAAATGCTCTTTTGAGAAAAATACAATTGTTGAATTACATATATTTCAAATACAATTTTGAATTATAGGTTTCAAATACAAGGAGAATTTTGTAACATATGAAAACTCTTAGAATTTTAGGTTTTATATTTTTCCTACTTTTTGCATAATACCTAAGGAGTCATAAGTAGTAGTTAAGAACACTAGCGAAAGTCTCATGTCTATTAGCCTGACAAGACTTAGTCCCAAAGCCTCAGAACACAGTGATAAACAAAGCCAGATTGAGAATGACAAGATAAAATCTACTGGCTGTGGCCCCTTCTGAATCAAAGTATTTTTTGGCATTCATATGGAATGTTGTGCTATAGAAGTTAAAGAATTAATCTTGGCATAACTGTCATTTATGATTTAATTTTCACAGAACAACTTACTTAAAAACTGTTTCTGAAGTCAGGATTGGATTCCAAATGTGTGTGTCAACTTGAAATTTTCTTTGGGCTTTTTCCTTGCTCACTGTTGTATGGGCTCAAAATGGTTTTAAATTCTTAGAGGTTCCATTGTAAGAGGTAGCTTAAAAACAATGTAAGAAAGCCAAAGAAAATGAGTTCTTTCCCGGATTCCATGTTACATGGCAAATTCTAAAATACATGAGTATATATGTATGAGCTTCCAAAGACTCTTCTGTCCTTTAAAAACTGTTTATTCACCACAATCCTGGAACAATGCTGAACAAAAAACAAAGAAGAAAGAGTCCTTATCCTCCAGAAATGTGCAGTCCTAAAGGGGGGAAAGACTGGCAGAACTGGGCATAACTAATGTGACTATGTGGTAAGGGAACATGGTTATTATTCTTTACACACCTCCAACACTGAGCAAAATTCCTGGCATATAGTAAGTGCTCTGTAAACTGTCTTTGAATGAAGGACATAGTTTCCTCTATGTATGTTCATGGTACAGCAAACTGAGAGCTTCCATAAACCAACTTGCCTGTACTAACAAATTATGGCAGAGGAGACTATGCATAAATTTTACAATAAAAATAAATTTATGCCCCTTTATGTAATATGAAATGTGTACATGACTGTATTAGACTTTTACTGTTGCACCAGCTAGCTGACAAAGCCGTGTTCTTTTCTGGAGGCTAAAGGGGGAATCTATATTCTTATCTTTTTCAGCTTTTAGATGCTGCCTTCATTCCTTGACTCATGGCCACTTCCTCCATCTTCTAAGTCATTGACATTATGTCTCTCTGACCATTCTCCTGTACTCACATGCCTCTCTAACCACAGCTGGGAAAGGCTGTATTTACACCTCTCTCTCTCTCTCTCTCTCTCTCTCTTGCTTTCTTTCTCTTAATCTCTTATTCTTTCTCTCTGTCACTCTTTTCCTCTCTCTGTTTCTCCTTTGCTCTCTCTATAGTAGGTCAAGGGTCTGAAAAACATTTCATGTGGATAAGAATTTAAATTAAAATTTAGAATTGTACTTAATTCCCCCTAGGTGTTTTTTTCTTACTGCCTTCCATGAGCCTGAAACTAATTCTATAGAAAAAATGCTCAGTAGCAGATATAAAGTAAGCATTACCTGTATACCTGATTATAAAATATAACCAAATAATAGAGCTGCATTTATAGTGGGAAAATGTATTTAAACTAGTTTTGTCCTTATTTTATCTTAGGGGAAGTATAACCAGAATAAGCAACACATATTTGTATTGACAGAAAGCATTAGCTTTATTGAAATATGAATGTAAACTATGTTGAGCAATAAAACATTTCTGATACCTATTTGTGGAAAAAATATTCAACCGCAAAGTCCCTGTAAACCTCACTGTCAACTATCTACATATTTAAATGCAATTTTTTTCAGGCTTTACCTATTTGATGTATCAAAATTTCATCTATTGTTCACGTTCAGCTTTCTAACAAATATTTTATGTGAAAAAGTATGCTTTAAAAATTAAAACTATCTGGTATTCTGAAACATTTAGTGCTGTGGCATGGGGAAAGAGCACCTACATCAGTCCCGACCCAGACAAAAAGACGTTGCTATAAAGGGAAAGAGTGGGATGTGTTTTAAAATAGTTTCTTATTACTGACCTAGAGTTCTGATAACAGCCATCCATTCCCTTCTACTTGTTATTCCATCAGAGCATTGAAAGCCTAAAAGTGGCTGTTTTTAATGTGCTTTTATCTATGAACAGAATAACAATACTTTGGTTAAGACTAATAACAGCTATTATGTGGCAGGCACCAAACTAGCTATTTTATTAATAAATTCTTTATCTATATTTTTACGCCCACAACAACTCTTTGACAGGTATGGGTAGCCAAAAAGATAGCTGAGGCTCAGGGATGACAAGTGCAAGCCAAAAGTGACTTGCCTGGTACATGTTCTTTACAACTCTCAGCCAGCTTCTGAGAAAATGAAGCACTGTGAGCCAGGCACTTACGGACCACTACCCTCAAATACAGAGTCTCTAGAAACTGGTTCATTAAGGCAGACAGAAGTTAAGTTACCTATGGTTAAGGCCATGAAATTAAAGAAATAATTTAACATATCCCCAAGTTTATGGACTGTAAAGTCCCTTCAAAATCAAAATTGTTTTACTGATGCTCATCTACCCTGTTTGCACTCCTCAAAACTTAGTTGGACTAATATCTTCTCTACAAAGGTGTCCATGACAGCACTAGTCTAGATCAATTTCTCTGTTCTCTCAAACCCTAGGGCAGTTTGTTTGAAACTACATTATAGGAGATGCCCTGAAATTCACTCAGGAGGTAGTGAGGTGGGTAGAATAGGGGAAACAATAACACTTATGGAAGGTGGGCTTATGGAAGAAGCATGATAGAAAGGAAGCAGAAAGGTACCTGTAAATACTGAATGTATATATATCATATATTCCAGAGCTATGTAGGGGAGTGAAGTTCAAGTGGGGTACATACGAGAAAGATGTCATTCAGGGGTATCCCATAGGAGAGGGGAAAATAAGGCTTCAGTCTATATATAGACTGCAAGTATATAGTGACTTATGGGAAATAGAGAATAGACTTCAGAGAAACAAAAGTATAAGAAACATAAATGTCCTGCTGTCAAATGAGATAAAGCTAATTAAGAATGATAACATGAGGTGTACCCTTTTAACAACTCTTTCCTCTTATTGCACAATCCAGCAGTTTTAACTAGATACCAAGTTGTGCAGCAGACTTCTAGCACATGTTTTTAAAGGGGGCCACGCACAAGGTAACTTTTGGAGGCAGTGGATATATTTATGAGATTAATTGTAGTGATGGTTTTACAGGTGTATGAATATGTCAAAGTCACCAAAATGTACACATTAAATATATATTTTGCTTTATATAGCAATAATACCACATAAACCTGTTGAAAATAAAAGAATAATGACAAATATGAGGACTTGACATATGATGACTTATCCAGACACACTGCAAGTTAGCAAATCATGATCACTTTTGTGATATGTTTGTACCAAAACACAAATCATGTCCATAAAGTGAAATATCAGAGGTGGGCTTGAGAGTCATGCTAGAGGGTTCAAACCCAGGACCTGAGAAACAGAAGAACTAAGTACTTAAGAGTGTGGGCAATTGTTCCAGTTCTCCTAGGACTATTGCTGTTTAACATTGCATATCCTCTGTCCAAGAAAAACCTCAGTCTTCAGCAAATCAGAATGGTTGGTTGCCCTACCTAGGCTGAACCCCACTCCCACTATTTACCCACAGTGGGACTTGGGCCAGGTTACCTCATCTCTCTGTGTCTCCGTTTTCTCATCTACAAAATGCCAGTGATAATAATGGGGTATATTTATGTGGAGCTGTTCTCCATATTCACTGCCGGTGGGAATGTAAAGTGGTACAGCCACTGTGGAAAACACTATGGTGGCTTCCCTCAAAATTAAGAATCGAGTTACCATATGACCCAGCAACTCCTCTTCTGGAAATCTACCCAAGAAAATTGAAATTTATAATTTTATTAAATATATTACTTTTATTTAAAATTGTTGCCTACCAAACATATAACAAAATATAAAACACTTTTAAAGCAGATGCAATGAATGAACAATGAAGTAGTCTTATTGATATAATTACAGTTGAAAGAAACCATTCAGTAGCCTATACTTCTCATGATGAAAAATTTCTGCCTGGTATATGGTCTATAATCCTTACAATCCAGTCTGATCTAACTTTTTTCTCAGTAGAAATTGTAAGCCAGTGGTACCACTTACTTCTACAATAGTTTATGTTATTAAAAACTATTATAAAAGTGTTCTCTTGATTTTTCTCTAGATTAAGCAATTTCAAAGATGTATTTGGTCTAATTACTCTATACATCTTCTTAAACTAAAATATTAATAATTTTTTATACTTCTTAATCAATTCATTCCCAATTGCAATTAAATGTCTGCTTATTTGTTCGGGCTTTAAAAAAATCAGCAGTATTAATTTTATTAAGAAAAAAAGCCCACGAAATAAATCCCTGAAAATTAAGAAACAAGAAGTTTGGGTGGGATGATGTTTTGTTTTACTAGTTATTAGACTGAATAATGTCTTGATCTGTTTCATCCTCAAAATGGATTAAGAATTGTAAAGAATATTATTTTTCTTCAGAAAAAAGTAGGAATTCATAAATCTTACCATAAGATTTGTGCCTATATGAATAAATATTAGTTTTCCAAACTTACACTTCACTGTATTAAGTACAGAAAGAACTTACTGCAGATTTCCAAGGTAACAGAAAGGACTAATAAATATTTTTAAAATCACATACATTTTAAAAAGCCATTGATTTCAACAGAATTCTAGTAAAAAATAAAGACATGTTGTTTAGAATGCATGATAAAAAGGAGTCTGAGTCATATAGCAAGTAAATGTGTATATACTTAAAATGCATAAAGCATTGAGCATAAATAAAAGTTGACTAATCATACTGAATAATCTGTGCCTACTTTGTTGACCTGGTTCCTGACTATTTCCCTAGGCTCATTTCTCAAACTCCCTCTTGGGTTTAAATTTTTTCATTTCTAAGTGGAAGATTCTGTCTGTTCTGAATGTCCACATATTCTATTAGCTGTCTCCGGAAAGCTGTCTCCAAATACCACACACATAAAGCCATATTTCCCCAGGATATAAATGGGGAAATGATACAAATGTAACTAAATCCTTTGGTTGTCACATTAAATATTGTTTTAAAGATTTAGATTTTTTAAAATAAATTCTCACTGAATTTGTGAGATGTGTCTTCCCGACAGAAAATTCACTCCAAGAAGGGGGATACACCTATTTTGTTCACTGTAGAACACAAGTTCCTAGCATAGGAGCTGTATAGGGCACATCACCAGTGATTAATTTCTCTAATTGAATTAAATCCTGTTTAAACAAATAAGAGCAAGACATATTCTAGGAACTCGAATGCCATTAATGGCGCTTGTTGAATGCAATTGCTAAGAAATACTGAATATAATTCTTTTGGTCATGGGAGCAAGGTACAAATGTGTAGTCCTGAATGTGAAATGAAGAAGCTGCCCCTGAACTTCCTCCTGCATTCTCAGAGGAGAAGAGCTAGGTAATATTCATTCCATCTTGGAGAACTGCTTAATGTCATGGAGTCCAGAAAACACCCTCTAGTTTGATCAATTTTAAGCACAGTTGCAAGTTGACAGAATTACAAGAGCTACACGTGCCCCTTTTATAAGTCCCTCCATACACCACACTCCTACTCATTTCTTCAAAAGGATTTCACAGTTCTGGGAAACAGCTGTGGCTCAGGAATATCAGGGAAAAATAAAAACTGGGTTAAAGGAACAGAACATGAAAGAAGGAGAGAGGAGAGAAGAAAAATTTGTCTTTCAACACAGGAAGCTAAGGAAGGACTAGTAAACCTGCCTTGTGTTCTAACCTCCAATATGATAGCACAACCTTTTACCCTTCAGAGATCCAACTTTCTTATCTGTATGAGCAGGTTTGATGGAAGCCATAGGGTCTCCGTAGACCCTATAAATGTAATTTGGCATTTTTTAATACTCTTCAGAAGCTAAGAGTACACATATAAAATGTGAAAAATGAAATTTTACAGGCATTTATTTTCATTGTGAATTTTCAAACAATATTGAGGGAATAACAGGGAAAAGAAACAGGAAGATCATCAAGGAACATGTATAAAGGATCCATGGTCAAAGCCAAAGAAGGGAAGGATCAAGGGTAGGAGGTGGGGGTGGGTTGGGTGGGGGGAAGTGGCGGCAGGAAAATGGAGACAACAGTACTTGAACAATGATAAAAAAAAAAAAAGAATACAGAGTAGATAATTTGATGACATGCATACATTTGAGAACCAACTTTTAATTTAGGTATATAAATTCATCCATATGAGAATTTGTGTACAATAGGTAGAAGTTCATGATGCTGACTGAGTTCTCCAGAAATCACGCTGTGAGATGGAGTTAGGCATGCAGCATGTTTACTAAGGATGCTTTGGAGCTCAGTGCCTGTGACAGGGAGGGGAAGGAGGGAGAACTGGCGGGAGAATCTGAGCAGCACTGCAGGCCTTCCCACCACCTGGACCATCTCACAGGCATCAGAGGTGTTCCACATTGGACTAAAATGGCTGGGCCCTGGGATCCCCAACCTCCATCAGCCTTGAAACTGGACTATTTTGGAAACAGCGTGATCTCGGATGGGCAGCAGGAGCTGAGACAAGTCTTCCTTTGGAAGGGTATCTGGATGGCATATCACCATGTCCACCACAGTACATGAATAATTTTATTCTATAGATGAACATTTCCAGACAACATTATCAAGTTTTATAAAAATATCACCTCTATATTTATTCATGGCATGAAGAGATGATTAAAATAAAGTTTTACTATGATAATCTATATAAATTAAAAACTGAATTAAAATATTAAATTCATTAAGGTCTTTTTTAAAGCTAAAAATAACATTTTAATAGTATTTTATTCATTTCCATTATAAATTATCATTTTATATTTATGAGTGTATAATAAATGTTTTCTACTTCTATCTACAGTCTTCAAACATGAACCATGAACCACTTATTCTCTTTTTTTTAAAGAGAAATATGAGAAATATGAGCAGGGGGAAACTTTTTTCTTTGTTCTCAAATGCTCCAATGAGTGATTTATATCCCAGATGCCATTTCTTAATCTTTTCCCTCAATTAGAAATGTTCACTCCATGGACTGGGGTTTGAATTTGGTTCTTTCATACACTAACCCAATAATTTGAGGTTGGTATTATTTTAAGGTCAAGTGACTTGCCCCAAATTCCAAGACTGGTAAGAAATAACTGAGCCTTCAAAATACAGAGTCTGGAACTAACTTCAATATTTTTCTTATTTTGTTTTCTTCCAAATGTAATTCTTAAGAGAGATTACAGGATTCAAAAGCAGCTATAAAGGCAAAAAAAAGCAGGATGTGTCTATTTTAGAAGAGAATTTAATATTTCAAAAATAGAAAAGTCATTATTTCTTTGTAGTCTCCACCCAAGTTGTGATAACTTTCACATTTCCTTCAGAAATTTTCAGTATTTAGGTCCCCCACAATACTTCATGCCGTTCTTTTCTCAATATAGTATTTCACGTGTACTTTCTCCTATTCTCCCTGAATGATGCTCCTTTTTTCCATTGCTTTTCCACTCCTCAATGTTCAGTCTGTCTTCTGTGTGCCCATAATGGGGGTAGTATTCGTTTCTATAGTAACAATAACACTCCCCTCACAGATCTCCCAACACCACAGACTAAAACACCCGTGCAGGATACCCACACTTTCATTATTTTTAGTATGCATGCTCTAGAAAGAAAAAAATTAAAGGGATCTTTTTTTAACACAGGTGTCACTCAGACTAGAACCAATGTGTGTTTTCTTGGCCCTGTTGGGTCCATATGCTATACAATCAAAAAGTATGGCTTTTACAAGAAAGCATGGCTTTGCAATCCAAGCACATTATCTCAGAGTCTACAGAGCACTGAGAATCTTATGCATTATTAGGAATATT
The DNA here is from genome assembly GCF_021234435.1 of Artibeus jamaicensis. Classification (NCBI taxonomy): domain Eukaryota; kingdom Metazoa; phylum Chordata; class Mammalia; order Chiroptera; family Phyllostomidae; genus Artibeus; species Artibeus jamaicensis. Next base: position 14,800,786 of record NW_026522025.1, on the reverse strand, counting down.
TATATAAAACATTTTATGTATTTATGTGTGTGCACATATATAAAATTGCTAAATGTATGTAGAGAAATCTGTACCATTCACTACACTCTCTTAGTATTCATTAGGTCCTCACAAAATCAAGTGAAAAGAAGTCACTGCTTTGTTTCCCAAATGTTCCAAATCCTATTTACACTAAATGACGTCACTAATGAATGTCATGGTTACAACAATACTGCAGAGAGCCTTGTTCCTGCCACGGACCACTAATGCAATAGAGCATTTGAGCAGCTGAGTCATTAGTAAAAAAATCAATAGATTTTCTACTGATATTGACATAAATTTATATTTCCAATTGAGCAGATGATTTACGGAAACAAAATTTAAAGTTGTTCAGTGTTTTATTAAGCAAGCAAGAATGTCCTGTCTTGAGGACACATCTATCTCCATCAGAGTGGGTGACAAAGCACTGAAGGAAAAAAAAACCTAGGTAAAGGGTATTTTTGTTGCGTAACCCTCAAAACAACCTCCTTTTCAAGTTACATATCAAGAGTATTTTAAAATAGTTTTATTTTTGTGGGGTTTTCACACTGCTTTTCTTTAACTCTCAGTATCACTATGGGGACCTGAAATATGTTTTTTTCTCTCTAAAGCAGAAAGTAACTCAGGGTTCAATTTGTATTTATACAGAAGAAAAGGAAAGAGCACTTTGAGGTGGTGCACAATGGTGGGAAACAAAGGGCCAAGAAACGCTAAGATCTAGACTTTGGCATCACTGGTATCCACACCTACTCCAGTGCCTTCCACGCTTATGCTTGAAGACCACATCGCAAGTAAGGATGAGTCTGGTCCTATACCTCTAATCTCCTGCTCTGTTCCCTTGAAGGATCATTTAGAAAATCTATGCTTGTGTGATCCAGTTTTAGAATATATGCCAACATATTAATTTAATGCAAAATCAGTTACATTTTAATTATGTGAGTTTTTATTTTTTTAATATAAAATGGAGGCCTCGTTGAAAAACCTCCAAAAATATCTCAGTGCTCAGAAATTCCCTTCAGCATCTTCTCATTATCTAGTGAAACCCTAAGATTATCTTTTTGCTACAGATTTTAAAGCCTGTCAACTGAAAATATAAACACACATGCCAAACTCCCACTCCTGTCCTTCCAACCGTGAGGTTAACTGACATGACAGCTGTAAGCTTCAGGCACTTAGAGCATTTCCCGTTCTTAATAACTGAATTTCAGGTGCCCTTTGGAGCAACACCCCGATTTTACATGTGAAGAAACTGAGGCAGAGAGTAGGAAAGTGGCTTGCTCTAGAACAGGCTTCAGGCTCACAGTAGAACTTGGAGTAGAATCTATTGTCTTATTCCTGGTTTATGATCTTCCCTCTCTTAAAATAAGAAATAACTGATTTTTGACAAATTAATTTAAGTGTAAGAGAAGGAGACTAGGAAAAGCTCCACAGTCCCTCAGGCCAATCAATGACGATAGGAATCATAGTGAAAAGATTTAAGAAAGACCTAGAGGTAATTAGCTGGGGAATTTTCAGCCCTCCCTCCAACACTGAGATTTTAAAATGAAAGAGTCTATATTAACTCCCTCACTGATTCCACCACTAACTTCCTGGTGTGTTAAGATTGGACTTCTTGTTTGTCCTCTGACATATATCAAGTGAAAGGAAAGCAGCCCCACAGTCAAAAATGGCCAGACATTCTCAAACACATTTTCAGGTACGCATGTTTGAGAATGAAGAACACTGGGCTATAAATCAGATTATTCAGTATCACTGCAGGTTTTTTGTTTTTTGTTTTTTTTTTTGACTAATCATGGGCTCTTGAGCAAGCCAACTTTACTTGGCTTCCCTTCCACAACTACAGAATAAAGGAGCCAGACTACAGAATCATATTGTTCCTTTTATCACTGAATTCCATGGTTTATTTCTATTTGATTATTTTCTTTGCTACACAAATAATATTGAACATGATGGTTTCACCTTCTGGATAATTATTTAAAAGCACATTGAATATCATGTTCTACTGTTTTATTATCCCAAATTGGTAATACCTGGTCAAGATTCCTTACCACCACTATCCCTGCCTAAAGTCATATGAGGGTACACTCGTGGGAGTCTGTATTAGTGACTACAGAAAAAAATTATTCAGTGTTATGTAGGAGGATGGTGGAGTTGATTGCTCCTTAGCTGTCAGGAAACAGCTCATCTAGCCTTAGAGTATGGGGGTGGCTCAAAAGGAAAAGTTTACTCACAAATACAAGTGATGCCTGCATGATGGAATCTGAGTGATCAAAAGCCAAGGGAAGCAATGATGGCAGTCACATAAACCTTGTGTTCAGAGAATGGTGCAAGAGGAATGAACGGTAATGAGGGAGCTGTGGGCTTTCTGTCTGACTTAAGGGACAAATTGTTGGGATGCAGTGAATAAAAGAAGATACTAGAAGCAAGTCTGAAAATGACAATGATCTGCCAAGGACAACTCTAGTCACAACCCAAAGAACGAAATTGATGTGCACATCCTGTGGAAATGACATATCGGTCACTTAGCTTGTTGGTCCTGCTCACACCTATAGGTGACCACCACTAGTAGTAACAAGATCACATGCACTAAACAAACAAGGAACACTTCTCCTAGCAGGGCAGGACAGCTTGTTTTGGAAATTTGTTTTATTGGCCTTTATAATCTACCTCTTCCAAGGGCCCAAACTCACACTACCCAAAGCAGGTTAGGCCAAAGTCAGCACAGTAGATTCTAGTCAGTTCAGTGAAAGGCCATGGCAACAGCAGTTTCCCCTGATCTTCTCAGAGAGAAAGGTTATTGCTCAATCATTTCTAGGGTATATCCCTCAACCACTTGGAGTTATGGGTCTAGGGCATGTAAAAAACTACTTGGAAATTTCTGCTCAAAATTTATTTTTTTGTTCTGAGATCATTTATATCTCAGAACACCCTCATGGAACAGAGTTTGGGAAACTGATCCAGAGTTCAGCACAATGACACAGTAACTAGCAATAAAGGTTGGAGTTCTGGCTACTCAGTTGTACAGGTACTTCTAGTCCATCCTAAGGAAAACTACAGCTCCTTCTCTTTGGAAAACAACAATAACAAATGCCTATAGAATGCTTTTTTATTTTATGACAAGCATTGCTTCTAAGATCTTTGTATCCCTTGACAACTATAATCCACTCAACAAGCCAGTTAGGTAGATGTTATTACCCCCATTTAACAGATGCTAAAACTGAGGCACAAAGAGGTTAAATACAGCCAGGAAGTAGTAAAGCCTGTGAGTCCAACCCAGTCATTTAGGCTCCAGGTCCTTCCACTCAATCCCAGAGTTGTACTATGTCTCAAAGTAGACATAGGAAGCTTCGCAAATTTCATACTTCCTCAAATCTTGCCACATTTCACACTAGAATGACCACTTGTCTCACAAGTATAAACACAATCACAAAAATTAATGTTGTGAAGCTAAAATGTGTTACTCTCAAACTAAAGCAATTCACAAAATCCTCTTAATTCTTAGTTTTGCTCTCTTGATTCTGCTTATAGTTTCTGATTAGATTTTTTTAAAATCTAATTAAAGTTCACAGAAGTTTATCTGTACTGATTCATAAGTTCCAAGCCTTTTGGTTCTTAGAGACCATACCTGAGCCTACTGTATGTGAATATTATGGGGCACTTTATTAAACACTGTGTACAAAAGAATGAATACTGGGGAAGATAGTATTCTTTGTGAAACAATGTTACAAAATGTTTTCCTTATTAGACAGACTTCCTCATTCCTCACTAAGAACAATTATAATAATTATTCTATCCATCAGGTCAAAAACATGTAATTCCTAATAATTCATAATCCCCTTGATAAAAAATTTAAAATACTCTGTGCAGATAAGAAAAAATAAAAATAGTTTAAATCTATGTTGACTGCTCACTTGACACTATTGCTCATTTACTACCAGAAACAAGGGTCCTGGAATATATCCTACTCTCTCCTAAATGTCTTTCTGCTCTGGTTTCATCTGTGTCATATTTCTTTGGGTCAGGAAATATCAAAAATGGGAATGGTTTTGTGATATGGCTAAAGGGATGCTGAGGTGGTGATACATTCAGTTTGTGCTTAGTGAGATATATTTCTCTTCCTGAATCCTAGTTTCATCACTTTTGTGGGTTTTATCACTTTTTTCAAATGTGTAACTTTGTCGTTTCTTTTCTAAGTTTAAGTAAACATTTTTGTACCTTGTTTTAATTCATAATTTTGCACTCTAGGGTTCAGTCCCCACAAAACCTGGATTTGTTTTGCTCCTTCATGCAAGCACTTAGAATTCTCCATGTCATATAACTTCATTAAATAATTCTCTAAATCTTCTCCTCTCCCCTTTTTATCACCACAGACTTTGTCCTAGTCTTCATCATATCCAGCTTAGAACATTTGCAAGCACTTGCTAACTGGTTTCTCTACCTCCCAGTTTGCCCATTTCAAGTGTCTCTTGGCCTCACTGTTAGAGAATAATTTAGCTAAAAATAAAAATGTTCCAGAAGCACCACCATCATGTACAAAATCAAGTCTGGGTCCTCAACGTGGCTTCTAGCCCCAGTTGTGGTCCCCTTCCTGCACCTGCTCTCCTTCCACTTGCCACCTCCCTGCCTTCCACACTAGGCATTATTTAATCACACATAGCTCCTTGAGCACAGCATCTGTGCCCATGTCTGCTGCCCCACTGCCTGTCATGCTCATTCCCATTTCCTTAGTCAGAAACTCTTTCACTCTTCAAGACTCAGTTTTCAAGATCATCTCTTCTTTGACTGAACTTTTATCTCTTTACAACAGTCTACAAGCATTACATCTTTAGGCCTCTGCCACCTACCGTAACATGAGCATCTTGGTCATTGAGCATATGTCTCAGCTCTTAGGTATGTACAGCCCCTAAGAGAGTACCTCTCATATAGTGAGCATTTGATCAGTGCTTAATGAACTTGCAGCTACATACTTGAATACAATTTGGAAGCCATTGTCAGGAAAATATTTTGGTAGGGGAACTCTCTATACCAATCATTTCCATAAAGCATGCTAGGAGGAGGTATTTGAAGGATCTTAGGGATTTGGTCATACATCTAACTTTGAATTAAGGACAAATCCTCTTTGGCAATCAGCATTGTCTCTGGGAAGCTAGCAGAATGGGATTAGGCTTCAAACAGAAGAAACAAAAATTTGAGAGCCAAGTACTATTTTTGAAATTTTAAATTGAAAGGAGTTAAAGATAAACCAGTCCAGAAAAAGCTGTAAGTGCTGAGTTAAAGCTCTATCTTGAGACAGACATACTCTTAGCAAGAGATTCACCTATACTTTGCAGTTGGAATTAGAATGTAAGTGGGTCTAAGACAGACAGGGTCTGGCAGAAGGAAGGCCTGCTTGAGTGGGGTTGGTAGGGTAATAATATGGGTGTAATAATTTATCATTTTAACTTGAACATTTCACCTAAAATGTCATATGGTGTGTTTGAGTATGATATTGTTATGTTACAGAATTACATGCTTATGATTTTGTAATAAAAGATTTTGTAACAAAAAGGGCATTACTTGTGCCAGACCCCCGAATATTAGTTATTCCAGTAGCAAGGGACTTAAAAATCTATCATTATATAAGAAATGGGTAACTTAGGTTTTTGATTTTTAGAGCTAGAACCAGTTATTAAAGTTTATGATTCATACAAGTTGCATCAGTGGCAGTTACAGAATAATTCAATAGCTGATGTATATAATATCAAAATTCAAGGAAAGATAAAATCTTATTCAGAACATGATACCATAAGGCAAGGTAATGTGAAATTTTTAATAAAGATCTTTATGCAAAATTCTAAAAATTTTACCTTTCCCTCACTGGGTTAAAATTAATTTTTTGTTATGGAAATATTTCATTTATATCTCACAATGCATAAAAGAAATGCAATGCAACTTTGCTAACCATGTGAGTTTTGACATGAATATAATACTATAAACTATAACATAGTCAAATATAATCAGCTTAATAAAATAATTTTATCAAATTCATTTGCTCACTGTGAGTCCAGAAAATTTTATCTAATTAAATACATAGCTGATCTTTCAAATATTTACTTTAAAAATGTTGAGCTTATCTCTGTACTAAGGCAATCCAAACCAGGGGCAGGATTCCTAAGGCAGCATATCAAAATGCTGCTCAGTTATCAAATGGTTCATTATATTTTTTTTCTTTTAAAATGTAATTTTTTAAAAATTTCACAGTAAATAACCACCAGTGTAGAAACTTATTCAAAGGCATAATCAAATTTTTTTGTCACGAAAGTCTTTAAATTTTTTTTTAACCTGCTGTCAATCGCCAGAGACTAGATCAACCTACTCTTACCATTTGTAAATACACACGAATAAGAGATAAAGAATGAGCTCCTCAAAATACGGTGTGGTGCATTGGAAAGAGGTTGAGACACCCCTAGTGCTCCATACTGAATCCACTCCTCAGCTGTGTGACCTCCAGAAGACACTACATATCTCAGTCGGTTTCTTCAGAAGCCAAAATAAGGTTAAAATAATTCCTACTGATAATGGAAAATCTACATTGGCTCTTTGCCCCTAGTTCCTGACGCAGAGCTCTTAAAACCCTTGTAGTTTCCTAGGTGATAGGAGTGTCCTTTGTTCTAATAAGGTGACTCAGGGTGAGCTCCTGGACCACTCCTGCATTTGGGCTGGTCACTGGAAAGAAGAAGCCATGATTAGAAGCTTAGATATGTTTAGCTCTGCCTTACCTCGTTGTCCAGAGAGGAAAGAAGGGCTGAAATGGAGTTAAATATCTATCCTGGCTACCTGATAACAGCTCCATAGAATCCCAAAGTACAGGGTTCTGAGAGCTTCCAGGCTGGGGAACACACGAAGGGGCTGGGAGAGTGGTGCACCCGGACAGGGCGTGGAAGCTCTCCCCCACTTTCCCATATACCTTGTCCTATGCATCTCTGCTATCTGGGTGTTCATCTGAATCCTTTACCATATCCCTTTGTAGTAAACTGATAAGCATCAGTGTTTTCCCTGAGTTCTATGAACTGCTCTAGCAAATTATCAAACCCAAGGAAGGGGTCTTGAACCTCCCGTCTGTAGCCAGTTGGTCCAAAACACACTGACAACCTGGGCTTGGGACTGGTGCCTGAAGTGTGTTTCTTAGTGCCTGATGGAGGGAGAGTGCATTTTGTGGTCCTGAGACCTTAGCCTATGGAATTTGGTGTTATTCAAGCTAAATAATGCCCCAATTGACTTAAATTGAGGGACACCCAGCTAGTGTCACAGAAAACTGCTTGGTGTGGAGAAGAACCTCTACACATTTGGTGATCAGAACTGAAGTGTTTTGTATGAGTACTAAAGGATACTCACAGAGAAGAAACTCACTGTAGGAAAGAACTAGGTTTTTCCCTAAACAGGAGAGTAGAAAACTGAGTTTTTCTAATTCACTACTCCATAGAATTGGTGAGAAAATTAGATAAGAAAATGCATGTAAAAAGCTTAGCATAATTTTTAGCCAACCTTAAATGATTCTCAGTGCCCTCCCATAACCAAATGATAGTTGTTGTTTTTTTTTAATTTTAAGACTACATCCTCAGTCCTTGCTAATTATCATCGCTAGTTGTGTATAATTTACAATGCTCAACCTAATTTCCTCACTTGCCTCTAGACAAAAGAAAAGCAAATTACTGAACGACCTATGTTTCAGTACAGCACCCATTTCTTTTCTTGCCTACTTGGTTTTCATTCTGTTTGGACCCTTTGCTGATTTTTAGATGAAATGACCAGTTCCAAGAGCTCCTGAAATATGAAAATGAGGTTGAGCTGGATTTTCTCCTTTTACTGCTCTTAGAAATAAGTTTTCATAGATTTGATTAGTTCTTTTGGTCTTTAGGAAAGAAATCCAGCTTTTGGGGGGAAAAAAGAGAACAATCTTCAGGGTCCTGGGCCACTTGAACAGACACCCCTGAAACAGCAGCTGCTCTCAGGTAGCACAATAAGATGCCTTAGTTTCCATGTCCCCCTTAAGTTTCCATATGGAAGTTATATAAGTAGAAACCACTAAACCAGTTCAATGAAACCCAAACTGCTGAATTTTGCACTCCTTTAAAAGAGGCCTTTTGTTTCCTAACCAGCATGAGCTTGGGAAGTTTTCCATTGACTTGGAGGTCTGTCATATAAGCCACTCAACCAGTTTTGCTCAAAGATTCAACACAGATTGACTGAAACAAATTAGGGAAACAAATCCAGTTAGTTGATGTCTCCACTTCACTTTATTTTATCTTATTTTATAACTGTATTTTATGGTAAAAAAATTCAAAGGAATCTTCTTTCATTTCCCTTTCTTTCTTTTAAAGGCTCTAAAGAGCTATTGTTAAAGGGCAGGGACTCACACTTACTTTTATTCAAAAAGCACAAACACACAGATACTCAGTAGGTACTAAAATATACAGTAGGCCCACTGATCCATCTGGCCCCTTTTCCTTTAAGAGGCTTCTTAAAGCTCAATGCACAGCCCTAAATTCAGAATTACATGAGAATATTTATAATCCCACATTCATGAAAAGAACATGTTTTTCACACAGTAAAAATAGTGTAACATGTAGACTACACTGTGAAGATCTATACATTGCTAGAGTAGAGCTCCAATTTGATTTGGTGGATTCATACCACTGATTCTGTTTAAAAACTTTATAGGCATTGGATAGTCAAGTTTTCTAGTTTTATTGTTATAATTGAGAATAGTATTCTGTAAGTTAAATGTATATATACAACGTGTTGGTTTAATATGCCTATAAAATACTGCAAAATGATCAGTGTTAGCTAACACTGCCAGCATGTCACACCATTACAAATTGTTTTTGTGAGAACATTTAAGATCTACTCTTTTAGCAACTTTGAAGTATTAACACAGTATTATTAACTGTAATCACCATTCCATCTATTTTTATATTAACAATTATGTCTATTTTTGATAATATAAAATAATTCGTCTTTTCAATAAAATTTTTTTCCTCAAATAGATCAAAATCTTTTCAATGCCAGTGAAGTGTCTTATTAAATATGGATCATCTGACTCAAAAGCCGCTGCCTCAAGAACAGAGAGGAAATGAATGCAAGAAAAACAGTGCTTTATTGAGCATTTGGAAACTAGCTGACTGCTTTTCCTATGTAATCTTTTTCAAACCTTCTAACAACTTGAACTAGGTAGCATTATGAACCCATTTCAGATGAGAAAGGGGGCTGATCAAGAAGGTTAAGTAACTTGCTGAGTTCTCAGGGCTTTTAAAATGAAGGGCTCAGTATCTAAACTCAACTTTGTTGTACTCTACAATTTTGTTTTCCCAGCTCTGACCATGCCTTCTACTTTGTCCTAACTTACTATTATTTCCCTCAAATTCGGTAAGTAAATTTCTCATTCAAAAATGTATTTTAGACACATGAGAAGAATTACTGCCACTATGTATATAGTAATGAACCAGTAATTAAGGTATACAAGGCCTCAACATCCAGTTTCTTCAGATATGCAAATACAGCCTTATTTTGTCATCTATTAATGTTAAAACATATCATAAATTAAATAGCAATAGTTTTATTTTCTTTCTCTGAAAAACACATGAAGAAAAGGTACCTATGCTATCTTTTGTCATCAAATATTAATATTAATTTCATTTATTTCAGTGTCTTTGTTTTTATTCTGCTTGCTTGTTTGTTTTGTTGTTTAGCTTCCTGTTAAAGGTGAGATCATAAGGGGACAGTGACCAGAGGGGAGAGGGAAGGAAATTTGAGGGGAAAAAAAGGGAGGGATTTGGAGGAACAAATAGGAAGGACACAGGGATGAGAACTAAGTGGGGTAGAAATGGGAGGAAGGTGGGGAGCACGGGGCGGGGGTGGGGGATGGGATGGGAGAAATAGACAAAAAACTGTACTTGAAAAATAACTAAATAAATTTTTTTAATTAAAAAATTTAAAAAAAGATTTACAACGACATTGCTAATAAATTTTGCCTATTTCATATTCTTTAAAAAAATAAAAAAGAAATGAGTAAATAAATAACTTTAAAAAAGAAAAAATATTAAAACATTTTTGTTTTTAGTTATTTAAATGTAAGTATTGTAGTAATCATTCTACTGTCTATTACAAAGACTTTCAGTATTTATTTAAGTTGAAGGTATTGCGGGGGTGGAATCACCAGAAGTTTGCTGAAAAGGACTTCCTGCATGATTAGTGACCTCCGTGTATGACAATGCCTTTGAAAATGGCTAATCAAACCATGTCCTCTTTTTAAACTTTTGTATTAAAAATAAAATTGAGGAATTTGTTTTTCTCCAAAAAATTACCTCCTTTAAAATATTTATTTAACATTTACATATCATATATCCATTATGTAAAGCACTTGAAATTCACATATTCATTTGTTCTTTCAACCTACTGGTTACGTACTGAGTCAGACACAATGTCAAATTATAAGTTAGATTTGACTAGATAGATAAACAGATTGATGCAAAAATAAAACATGATCTGCCTCTTCAAGTTACTTTTGACTGAAGAGGAGGGGAACAGTATGAATGTTGTGATAAATGCTATTATAAAGCACAGAAATTTAACTGGAGCCATAAGATAGACAGGTAATTCTGACTTCATCCTGCAACTGACCATGCTTCCTATAGGATACTGAGTCCTCTCTTGAAAATTCAGTACAGTGAGGCAAGGGGAGTAGTGAATATTCCAAACACTGGGTACAACACAGGCAAACACAGCATGTTATATTGTAGAAGCTCCAAAAAGTGGTATATAGGTGGGTCTTAAGTTTAGAGAAAAAGAAGAAAGGAAAGAGAGAGGGGTTGGTAAGGTTTAATGACAAAGAGCTTCAGAGGCTACACGAATGATTGTTGGACAATAACGTGGAACAAACCAGTATCAAGGGGTACTGTCAATACAAACATAGTATCAATTTGTCTACTAGGAAAATGCTGGAATATTTTTTCACATCTGTGAGTACTGGGTAAAAACACTTAGAATCCAACTGCTAAAATTGAGTCATTTTGAACAATTTTTCACTAACTAGGATGTAGGCCAGCAGTTTATCTTTGGGCCATCATGCTCTCTAAACTCTTGCTTAACATGTTTGCCCAAGAAATAAGTAGCTACAACTACCCCAGTCTTCTCATGTACAACACAATGTTAATGTGGGTCAGTCTTAGAGAAGGAACTACCCCCCATTCTACAAATCATTTTGTGGATGCTCTCAGATTTTACCCACTTCCAATCTAACCAATTCCAGAAAAAAGGGTGGGCAGGGCTGAAAGGTTTTAAAGGAATGGAGCCATTAAACCAAGATTAGACACATAAAAATTTAAGAGAATTATCAAGTGAACATGTTTTTTTGTCTTTCCCATTTTTTTCATAAGGTTCCCTTCCTCTCCCTCCCCTTCCTCAATACTCTCAGCTCAATACCCAAATGGCTGCTACAATGATAATACCTAAGGTCCTCCCTAGACATAGGGCCCAAATGAAAAATCTCTTCTATGTCTTTGCTCTCTCTGATCAAAAATTTTATTTTCTGAGTAAAGTTAAAACTGCATTCAAAAAACATCAAACATCACAGATTACATTTTTGTGCTCTATTAGAAATGCACCAGATTTTATTCCCATTCATTTCATCACACCCTCTACCTCTTTATCTCCCAACACTATGTGCTTGAGCAGAGTCTTCTTACTAAAAAAGACAACCCAAAACACACAATGTTCCCTCCTAAGTACCTAGCTTATCAAAGAGAGGAAGTCACCTGTCATTTTAACCTGCTAATGCAGCAAAGAATTGTAACATCCAGCCTACTTCTTCTACATAGCCTTTCTCTGTAGGAGTGGGGAAAAAAGATGCATTTTTTGTCCCCTGACCTCTTCTCACTACTGGCTAAGGAAGTAGACAGAATCAAGTATAACTACAAGGCACTCTGAGGTTCCTCTAGGAGAATAGGGTGCTTGTTTTTCCACTGCATGATAGTGTAGTGAGGGTCTGAGAGTCCTCGAAGCCCTCTGTTAAAAGTTTTATATGTTAGGAGTTAGGTGTAGACACAAACCGATACCAGAAAGCACTCATCCTCCCAATACAAAAGCCATCCTAGTTGAAAAGACTTCGAGATGCACATAGGGTCCTAGGAACAGCCAGGAACAGTGTTCAGATGGTGCAAATATCTTCCCTAAAAGGAAGATCCATCCCACCCTCCTTCCGAAAGGTTTCAGTACGGATAAGGGATGAAAGTAGGGAAATACAGAATCCCAACTTCATTATCCCAAACTCAATTCTTTTTTTATCCATACTTTAATTTTTATTTATTTATCTTTAGAAGGGAAGGGAAGGAGAGAAGGAGAGAAATATCAATGTATGGTTGCTTCTGGTACATCCCCTGCTGGGAACTGGCCTGCAACCCAGGCATGTGCCCTGGCAGGGAATCGAACCTCAATATTTTGGTTTGGAGGCTTGTGCTCAATCCACTGAGCTACACCATCCAAGGCTCCAAACTCCGTTCTTAAAGTGGCAGCATCTGAAATTAGGCACTCCTCCTAAATGTCCACCAATATTGATAAGAAATTATTAATTAATTAAGTTAGTTATAGAAAGCAATCACCATTTATATCTATTTGTAACTACAGAAGTACAATAACATAAAAATATCAAAATAATAGCCACTCTATATTGTACATCAAATATGAAATACTTCATGGATATTATTTCTAATCCTGCCATAACTCCACAAGGCAGGAGAAATTATTCATCATTTTTATATGCATAAACTGAGGCTCACTGACCATATGGCTGAGTCACAGCTAATTGAAGCAAACAAGATTAAAACCTGTTCATTTAGCTCCAGTGCATAGATGCATGTCATGATAGATAGGTAGGTAGATAGATAGATAGTAGAGAAAGAGTGAGCAATATCACTGGAGACCTCTGAGACCAGCCACTAAAAATGGAAAAACAGGAAACGATTTTTATATGTACCATAATATAAACTAAATAAATACAGTGTTTGATAAATCATTTACCATTTACCTTTTGTCTTGAAAAGTAGTCAGTCTTTCTGTTTTAGGCATGCAACTGATTTTAACAAAAAAGAGTACTGGCTCCTTCCAAATTATAAAGTCTTTTATGTGAAGATACATTAAGAATTTAGAGGACAGGACAGGCTACATATGAAAAAAGATAAAAATGCAAACACTGACTCCATTCATTTAAGCAATCAATCAATAACAATATCTACCCTCCTTCCGAAAGGAAAATGTCTACTAATTTTCAAACTCTTTGTTACATACCCTATGTAAAATAAATAACAATTCTTGCAGCTCATAGGAAGTTAGCAGTTTTGTTTAGGAAACAAGAATATAAATTATTTCATAGAGTGTGAGCTAATGAAGGTAGAAATAGAATTCTGTGGGATTCTGGGGGAGTAGGCTATAACTCTTCCCAAGAAAATAGGTGATATTTCACTGAACATATGACTTCTGAGATACACACACTCAACTCCATTTTTTAAAAAAGGAGTAAAAAGATATCACAAAAATGTAAAATACATACAGGATAATTTTCACATGGAAAAATAAGTAATAAATATAAAGGACTCATGGACAAAAACTAAGGGGGGTGGAAATGGAAGGGAGGTGGGAAGCACTGCGGGGGGGGAATGGGATGGGAGTAGAAGACAGAAAACTGTACGTGAACAACAATTAAAATAAATAATTTTTAAAAATAATAAGGTTTTGATTCATGACCTTATTACTCTATGTCTCCTAATATGTAGTGATTTTTCATCTGACCTATTTTGCCTGTTCCTACTCTTAAAGCAATGCCTATCCCAGTTCAATCCCTTTTCAAGAGTTTATTTGCTAAACCATCTCAATATTTTTTATGTCTTAAAAACATCACCCAAAATATGAAATTCCACCTAAAATCCTACAACTTTCTTTCCTATTTTTACCATCTCAAATATCTTTCAAGGCATCTTTTTTTCTTCCATATTTTCAAGTACTCCCTATGTACTGGATTGTCAATCTTCTTTTTTGGCAAAACAAAAAGAATTTTCTCTTTATCCCTACTTTATATTTTAGGTCAATGTCATTTCATCATGGAATTCTTCTCTGAGATATCAAGACCCTCAGCTACATACTCTTATGACTCCAGTTCTTTCCCTGCAAAACATATATTTAATGATTTATCATTAATTTTTTGTATTATAATTAATGCCTACATAGGAATATACTTTATGTTGTATGTTTTTATTTACCACTGGAATATCAAAACCTACTATGATGGCTGGCACAAGGTAAAAGCAGCTAGATAATTTTTAAATAGGGGAAAAAAGGGGAGGGATTTGGAGGAACAAGTATGAAGGACACAGGGACAATAACTAAGGGGGGTAGAAATGGGAGGGAGGTGGGGAGCATGCGGCAGGGTGGGCTGGGATGGGAGAAATAGACAGAAAACTGTACTTGAAAAATAACTAAATAAAATAAAATTAAATAAATAAATATACAACTAAATAAATGAATCCCACTTGCTGTACACATCTTGCTCAAGCCCTGTGCCAAACCAACACACACCATTTTTATTCCACCACCCTACGCCTCCTTATTCTTTCAGTTCTGAGCTTTTGGAGATGCTCCCCATTTTTTCCCTACCGAATTATACGGAGCCTTCGAATTCCTAGAAAAGCTCTTTAAAGCATTTTATTTAATTAATCTCTTCTGGGCTTTAAATTTTTTTGATGTTTTATTATTTATACTATTACAATTGTCCCAGTTTTTCCCCTTCACCCCTTCCACCTAGCCCCCCCCCCATATACATAGTTAATCCCCACATCGTTGCCCATGTGCAGGGGTCCTTCTTATATATTCTTTGACTAATCCCTTCACCTCCTTTTAGTCAGTCCCTACCTCCCCATCCCCTTTTACAGCTTTCAGTCAGTCTATTCCATGGTTCTATGCCTCTGGTTCTATTTTGTTCATTAGCTTATTTTGTTCATTAGATTCCACTTATGAGTGAGATCATATGGTATTTGTCTTTCCCCAACTAACTGGCTTATTTCATTTAGTATAATAGTCTCCAGTTCCATCCAAGCTGTTGCAAAAGGTTTAAATTCCCTCTTTTTTTGTTGCTGTTGTTGTGTAGTTTTCTATTCTGTATAGGTATCACAGTTCTTTGTACCCGTTCATCTACTGATGGGCACTTAGGTTGTTTCCAAATCTTGGCTATTATAAACAGCACTGCTATGAACATAGGGGTGCAGAAATTCTTTTGAATTGCTTTTTGGGGCATCCTGAAGATATAGTCCCAGCAGTGGAATCACTGGGTCAAAGGGCAGTTTCATTTCTAATTTTTTGAGGAATTTTCATACTGTTTTCCACAGTGTCTGCACCAGGCTGCATTCCCACCAACAATGCACTTGGGTTTCCTTTTTTCCACATCCTCAGCAGCACTTGTTGTTTGTTGAATTATTAATGACAGCCATTTTGGTAGGAGTGAGGTGCTATCTCATTGTGGTTTTAATTTGTATCTCTCTGATATCTGGTGATGTTGGCCATTGTTTGATATGCCTGTGGGCCATCTGTATGTCCTCCTTGGGAGTATCTATTCAGGTCCTCTGCCCATTTTTAATAGCATTGTTTATCTTTCTGGTGTTGATTCATATGAGTTCTTTATATATTTTGGTGAACAAACCCTCATCCAGTGTATTGTTGGCATATACATTCTTCCATACACTTGGTTCCCTTTTCATTCTGATGATAGTTTCTTTAGCTGTGCAGAAGATTTTTAATTCTGTTTCTGATTTACCATACTATTTAGAATTAAGTTGGATAAAGATAAAAGAGGAGCCTCAATATGTTTTATTTTCTTTTTAGTAACATTTTTCTGATTCATTAATTTTTTTACCCAGTGATAAGAATCTCCTCCATAAATAATTTGCACTACGATTCAAACTTTGAAAGTGTTTTTATTGTTGAAAATAATGCCAATCTTTAATTAAACTAATATTTCCATTTTAGTTTAGCCTATTTTTGCCACTGATGCCAGGAAGTGATCCAAACTAGATATAATAAGAATATAATACAAGGAAGTATAAGAAGACTAAGATGCAAAGAGGGTCAAAAAACTCAGATAGATTGAGAAGTTCCTGTCTAGCAGAGATACACAAAAAAAGAGGAAATAGAATGGTGACCCAAATGAGTAAAGGTAATCTCCCCCAATTCTATCACAGAGGTTAGAATTGGGAGGGTGGATGCTTTGGCAAACAGAAATAACAGTGTTGGACCAGTTGAGGGGTAACCTGGGAGAAAGTGAATTTTAAAATCAAATCTTCAGGACCAGAGGAAAAGCTAGAATAGATGGAGCTGAACAGAGAGAGGTAGAAATAGAACAGAAATATGATTACTTTCAAGATTCAGCACAATACGGCATGAGCTCCTACAAATGCTATGGGTCTTCCAAAGCACAGAAGGGAAAAAGAACAAAGATAGTGAGTTCAATGGATTTACAGGCTGAGATATATATAAAATTGTTCAATATCTGGATACTTTCTCCTATTTTCTAACCTTTTAATGTTTGGTATATGTTTCAGAGAATAGTTTCTATAATTAAGCAAGTTCATAACATTTTGTGGCATAAAACTAGTGAACTAGGCAACCTAGAAATAGTGTATAATACCATGTATAAATTAAATGTATCGTCTAATTACATTAAAATAACAACTTAAATTAGGGCTGATGATTCTTTTTCTGCTGAAATATTCTGAACTTGAATCCAAAAGGAATAAAAAACCAACAATCAAAATACCTTTTTCTCTCCTTTGAAACATGAAATTTAAAACTTTCAACACATATTATTTAAGGAAAATCTAGGAGTTATAAATCTTGATGACATACAATTGTTAATATTTTAAACACACAATTCAACAGCAATGGTACATACAGATAAGAGTGAAGTGTATGCAAAATGTAGAGAAAAAAGAAGAAAGAAGCTAACTCACAAAGGGGGAGAAAGAAATATAAAACCTAGAAAAGATATAAAAGATTAAGAAAATAGAGGATTCAGTAAAAGAAATAAAAGAAACTCGTAACACATTAACAGTGAAGCACATAAAGACTGAGATTAGGGGAGAGAATTCTGATAAACCGAATGCAGGGCTGGGACTGGGACCTGTGTTACTGGGTTAGTCAATCTGTCATTCACTGGAGTGGGTGATTCACAGAAGCATCACCCATTGTCTCTATCTTTTTTAAATGCTAATTAACCAAACATTTAATATTAATAGCAGAAGATGATTTGAATGGAAGGTTTAAGACAAAATTACCAAAAAAAAATGTTCAGCCTCTTCTCCTGCTCCTCCCATGTTTTTAGGTTTGGAGCTTTTGTTCCCACTTGGCACATCTACCTGCTCTCTGGCATTCGTCCTAAGTCAGTCTTGCTTTCAGCTGGCAGCTAACATATCCCAGCTAAGGTTCTAACTGAAAATCAAAGAATACTCTCAAGTATACTGCTTCCTGAAGGCATGTATATTTTGAAAAAGGGACCTCTTGATGTATTTAATAACTGAAGAACAGTATGCAATAGGCCTGGAAGTTAGTGGCCAATAGGCACCACCTTCTTGGAGTTCCGGGTAGTTCTCAAAGAAGCCAGTGGGCAGCATGGAAGGATGAGCAAAGAGAGTCTGAGCCAGGTACCAGGTGATAGAGACCATGAAAGATAAGATGATTTGGTGGATGCAGAGAGAGTGAGAGTAAAGTATTCACTGCTCCACTCTGTCCATTTTGTGCTGTAGGATGCATTCGTCTAGAGAGTTCTCAATGATGTTTTTGCTGAAAAGTTTGTTGCATAGTGTTGAGCTTAAAGTGACCTCTTAGGCTGTGACACCTATTTTATTTTTCCCTTCATAATTAAAACAGTGTTTGACACAGAGTAGAAGCAAGAGAAGTGAAGAAGGGGAGAGGAGAAAGACAGAAGCAAAATACACTACTTAATAAGGGTTAAATAAGTGATACCATGGCACCTAAACCTCTACTTTGGAGACTATACCTTACATGGAATAGAGTCTATTTGCCCATGGAAATCTTGTCCTTGTGACATTATTTTAAATGATTGTACATACCTTGAAAGAAAATAGACAGCATCCTAAAGATTTTCAGCAGTTCAGCATCTTAAATTATACTTTGCAATTTATTACTCAAAGTGGGTGCATTTAATATATGTCTTTACACATATATTAGAGTTAAAAAATACAAAACCTATAGCATCTCAGGACTACAATTTGAAACATTCAAGTCTCCCATAAGGAAGGCCATAATTACTGTGAGTAGCATTATCTCTACTACTTCATTATACTGCCAACACTGTGTCATTGTAAAAGGATGTCTTAAAAGAGATTATTAAATATTGACATCAGTAATAATATGTTCTAAGCACTTCACATGCATTACTTTAATTCTCGAGATAATTTCATGAAGTGGACACCATTCTATCCCCTTTTTTACTGAGGAGGAAACAACATTTAGAGAAACTGTGCAACTTGCTCATGCTAAAAAGGCTAGTTGGTGGTGAGGCCCTGAGGCAGAACTATATTCTGTCGAACTGATCATTGCACCACCTACTCCAGTCTATTTCAAATTCAGTACAATAGAAACTCCAGGATTTTAAGGAGCCTCCCCTGGGGGGCTACCACAGAGGGAGCAGAAGTTGGAGGAGAGGGTGTGGAGTAATAGTCCTTTTCATGTGCAAACCAAGCAGTGCTGTTTAAATATATTTTAAAAGTTTGAGTCCTAATTGTAATTTTACACTTTAACTTGAAGAAATATTTCTACTACTAATAGAAAAAAATTGAAAACCACTTATCTATATTTTTAAAACTTGAGTTTTTTTTTCCATGATAAGCTTGAATTATTGAAAAGCTGTGAGCACCAGAAGCATATGGGGTTCATCAAGAACTAAAGAGGGAAAAAAAACAATTCCAGTTCCACATTAATAGAAAATGAATCTTACAGGCAGCTGATCAATAATTAAAAAAAAAAACAAGTGCTAATTTACTTGTGGGCTGCAGCCCAATTCTGGAATAACAGACAAACACACACATGCACAGATATACATGGCTCACTGACATATATCTTTTTTCTTCTACATTATTGATTTCAAAGATTATTCAATTTAAAAATATGAATTTGATCTTATATTTTTGGTGTACCACACCAAAGGTGCACCAATGGGAGATTGCTTTTCTTCTGGCTACACCATGTTTACTATGAGTTGATTTCCCTCCTGGACAATGCCTCCTTGCCCTCTTGCTCTATCCGCTACCCTTCTCTGTAAAGGAATGCCAAGTAAAAGTAAAGAAGAAGGGATATTAATTCCTACATCATTAATCCATGGAGAAAGAGTGTTATACCCTATCTACTATTACCTAATCAACTGTATTAGTCTATTTATTTTTAATACCTATAAATGCAGAATTTGGCGATAGAACTCCAGATTTAAATACCAATTTCATCACTACACTTGAATGTGTCATTTACTATCTCAGAGTCTTCTGGAATTAAGGTTAATAATTTCCAGGGAGCAACAAAATAAATGCAGGTTGCCAGTACTTTTGTATGTCAAGTAAATATGACTTACCATTATGATCACTGAAGGAAAAATTAGACACTGGCCATTTCAAGGTTAAGATTATAAAATCAAAATATCCTAAATTTAATAGTTAACATATTTCATGATTCTATGTGTCTATATGTTATGGTGACTGCAATTAAAATATATTTCATCTATAATTCTTACTATTATAGTAACATATGTATTGGAATTAACATAGAAAGTAAAAATATCATTTGTAAATACTTATAAGAATCAGTATTGGGGTTGTCTTACTTTAGGAAAGAAGAGTCAATAAACTCGTCTCTCATCTTTTAATCTAAAACATTTGAGCAATTAAAAGTTGAAAAACTTGTTTGGTCTAAAATATTTGTAATAGAAATCACATTTATTTTAACATTTCTACTCAAACTCCCTTATATTAGATTATATTCTGCCAACTTAGAGCAATCTTCCTAGTTAATCATATATTTTCAAAGTTTATTGGGTTATTATACTAAATAGAAAAGTGCATAAAGGTAATAAGTAAAATAAAGGCCAAGAATTTGAATATGTGTTTTCATTGTAACACTGGGGCACAAAGCAAGCCTTGGTTTGCAGTTGAAAAAAAGGAAAGAGCAGGTTTATTCAGCCATGTATTCTATAATCACCCTTTATGGGCACAAGTCATCACATTATAAAGCAAAGTGTGTGCCCTTCTTCAGGAGGCAATCTGCCCAAGCAGTTGTGTTGGTTTCTTTGTTGAAGTGAAGAACATACATCTATCTTTAGAGGATATACTATCATTCATCTGTTTTTTGTTTGTTCATTTGTTTGGCCAAAGCCTGAAATACTGCTTACAGAAATTGGAATGGAGTTTCTGACAATAAGAATAACAGTTAATACTTTATTGAGTATATACTATATGCCAGGCACTATCTGAGTGCTTCATGTGAATATCAACAATAGCAAACACATACTAGTTAGTATGTGCTAGTCAGGGTCCTAAGCACTTTTTATATATTAACTCATAAACTTATCACAACTGTCTTATAAATTAAATGCTATTAGTGCCAATTTACAGATCAGAAAACAAAGACATCAACAAGTGCCTCCTCCCTTCCTATGATAACTAGCAGAACTATAAAACTGCCCAACTCTGAAACCTGAGAACTTAGCCTCAAAGCTATGCTGTCATACTATAGAGCTCTCCTAATTAGGACCATATGGGGATAATAGAAGATATGAGATAATATTACTAGATCTAGAAAGAAACCATTGATATTATCAAGTCCAAGCTCTCTTCTGAGTGAGACTGATAATTTACCCAAGGTCCAAAACCAGACTGGGTCAAGGCAGAAATCATAGAGATGAGTTCTGATCACATTCACTGTGTTTTCTACTCTTTATGTTAAAGCATTAAAAAAGAAACATCATTGGTACTTCTAGGACATTTCCTAGGCTTCTTAGAAAAAAACACTGAACTTCTAT
The DNA here is from genome assembly GCF_021234435.1 of Artibeus jamaicensis. Taxonomy (NCBI): domain Eukaryota; kingdom Metazoa; phylum Chordata; class Mammalia; order Chiroptera; family Phyllostomidae; genus Artibeus; species Artibeus jamaicensis. Next base: position 14,779,665 of record NW_026522025.1, on the reverse strand, counting down.
TTATACTTTTTCTATTAAGCAATATTGGCCAAATGCTACTGATATTTAAAATTCTTTTTCAGAGTTGTATGCCTAAGAAAGGCAGTGAAGAGATAACATTTCATGGATCAGAAAAATGTGTAATATTAAATGTTTATATTCTGAAACATACATATTTGACAAAATTCTTGAAAATTGAAAGTAAAAATAAAATTACTAAAATGCACGTACTATCCTAAGCTTGACACTTAATACTCTAAAATTTTCCAGAACTCACAATGAAACTAAACAACTATAACCTCTATGATTGGTAGAAGATCTAACTGTTTATTGTACCTAAGTCAATAGGATAATTTTTGTGGTGGATGCTACAAACCTGTGATCAAGTGAATTTGATGGCCAGTTAGTTGTGGAATAAGGTGCAGAAGTTCATGTTTAAAGTTTGCAGTCTAGGAGGCTTAGAGCATTAACATATAATCAACAGAATTAGGAAACTCGTGGAAATGTCAGTCTGGGAAAAATCAGTATAGTTTCAAGCCTGTCAAATTTATAGCAGATAGTAAAGGAGGGTGGAAAGTTATTGTTTTCTTTCATTCTACTTCTTAAATTTTGTTTCTGTAGAATTGTGTTCTTTGAAAACATCTACCTTTAACAAAAATCCCTGATTTCTATTATATGTGGTATTCCAAATGGGTGATTAGGCCTCTAAAAAGATGAAGATTTTAGCTTATTTGGCATTGTTTCAAACATTTACTACTTTTTATGCTACAGTGGGATTTTTCTATAGTTTTATATAAAAAGTACACAGCTTTCTTATAATTCGTTTTTCAGACATTATTCCTATCATATCTTTTCTTAAGTTACTCTCTCTTAATATTGTCTCAAAGCCTATTTTTAAACTTAATATGTTCTAACATGTTCTTGAGCCAAACCCTAAACACTGTCATATTGCAATCACTTGATTTAATTAGAAAGAACAAGGATGTAATGAACAACTAAAATGCTGGTTTCCTAGGGAGGCTATATATCTGAACAGCTAAGAAATCTCTAAGTCTTTGCCTTCTATCACCTAGTCTTCAAAGTTGGTGTGGAAAGCACTTTATGGAGGGTAAACTATATATAGGCATATTTTTAAATATGCTCATTTATATGCATACATATATTTTGATTCAGCATTCATATTTATAATTTTCATATGTATTTAAAATAAATACATCTATATTGTATATACCTAAGTTTTATACTAATATGAAATGCAATAAAAATTATATCAGCACACTAGAGGATATTAATATTAATGTGCTCCATCTCATGTTCTTCTCTTATCAAGAAATATGCCAAATTTACTTACATATCAAGATTTATTCATTATTTAATAGTGAAAAAGAAAATGTTATAATTTATTCATGTCTATTCATCTTATGTCAGTAGATGAAATATGTCTATCTTCCTACTGAGGAAAAACAGATCCTTATTAATAACTTTATCATTTTCAGGTCTGTAAAATTATTTACACATATTATTTAGCCAACATATTTTTAATAAATATGTGAATTGGCCTAGTTAGTGTAGCTCCCTAGAAATAAATCAGAACAATAGACTTAAAGTTATGAAAATATTACTAGCTTAATGCAAAACTTTCCCCAATGTTAATTAGTCAACAGGAAAATGGCTGCCTTGGGAATAGAGTTTCCCATAAAAAATAATTTACACAGAGTCTGGTGACCAGCCATCAGAGATGTGATACAGGTTTCATGGCTACCTGATTGGGTAAGGAGTAAATAAGACAACCTCTGAAGTATTCCAAGATACTAGGAAGCTAGATTTATATTTTGTAAAACATTTTGAAAATGCCTTGGTGAAAGATCTAATTGAATGTTGTCGACATAACATTTATATATTATTTGTACCCATGATCGATTGTATTTTTATCCTCTAGTACTCTTTGCAAGTGCAAGAAACTCAACTCCACATTAATAAAGAACACTTGTGTAGAGAGCCTCTCAGAGTGGAGAATCCTAAAGAGGTAGGATGAAGCATGAACAGTAGTCAGTAGGCAGCACAAGGGCTAAAAAATAGCCCCCAGAAGTGATTATCAAAATATGTATCACTCACGTCTTCCTGTATACAAGTTTTTTCCTTTATTTTATAAGCATTTCTTCCTGAGGTCAATCCTTCAGTTAACAGACACAACATACACTTATAAAGTACTTATATATAATAAGAAACAGAAAATAGTGATATAGATGAGGAGAAAAATCTCTACAACACTACCCTAATCAGCTCTATCCAACACTGATCTTTTCTTCATAAGACTTTATTCTAAAGCATCACTGTCAAGTTTATACTCTGCCTCTTTATTCTTTTACTACATGATTGACAATTATTTAATGCTGGTCCATACATGCATGTTTGTTTTCTCCCTCAGGTGGATTATAGGCTAGGTGAAGGGATTAAGCAAGATGTGTATATATTTATATATATTATTATACATACTATATATTTACATATTACACAAATACACAAATATATGTGAATATTATGGACATGTTAAATATATATTTCATATAATGTATGATATGTAATATTGATATTTATAGATATACAACATATATGTTTTTATATATTACACAAAGACACAGACAACAGAGTGGTGATAGCTAAAGGGAAAAGACAGTGGATATTTGTAGAGCTGAGCAAAAGGGAGGAAATGGGGACAGAAAGAGACTTTACTTGGGGTGATGGGTGCATTATGCAATGTGCAGATGATGATTTATTGAATTGTACACCTGTATGGTTTTGTGAACTAATGTCACACCAATAAATTCAATAAAATATACACATAAATGCTTACTTCACAAAAATTTTAAAAAGACATTGTCTTGTAATTCTCCAGACAATGGAATGTTGATGTTAATCACTTTCTCCACTTGGAATTCCTTCTCTCTTGTCCCAGATTGTCTGAACTGTTCCTACTGCAGGGCCAGCTATTGCGTGGAGTCTTTGATAGGTTCTATAGCCCTTAGTAACAACTTCCTCCTCTGAATCCTTACAATGTACCACTAATTAAAACTGAGCTTATGCTACCATGTCCTTGGCAACACTTCTCCTATCTGAGCCAAAAACATGATTCTTTCCAGGAGGAAAAGTGTGTCAACCTTGTGAACCCCTGATTAGCTTACTTGTCTTTCTTGGAACATAGCAACCTTAGCGTAACCCAAAAATATTGTCCAGGATCTAGCGTGAGGGCCAAAAGATTTTAATAGGATGAAGTTGATATCCTAGCACCATGCAGTGTACTCACAACAAATTGGAGTACAGCTGCTTTCACTATCTTTAGTTCTATAATAATGCTACAACTAATTCAAGTATGCCTAAGCCTAGGAGGGCAAAAAGCCTCTGTAGAACCTTACACAAAATCTGAGGTTATTGAGAGCTCTCCAAGGTACCAAAGGAATATAGACATTTAGTCTACTCACCCAATGGTAAGTGCCCTATTTCTTGGTATTCTGTAAGTGACACCATTTATTTATGTGACTTCCACTATTACAATGTCAGACATTTGCCTTAATTTGAATCTTACTGAACCTAGCAAAATGCTGTAGCACATTTATTATATTGACCTAACTATGTCATGTTCTGGCAACTGGCCCAGCTAGCTGCACTGCTGACCAGCAAGAAAATTTCCTGGCCAAATTTTATTTTTAAAATATACATGTCTAGTCTTCCCAGTATGAATGAAAACTCTTGACAGGGAAATTATACCTCTGTGTATTGATAATACTGGTGAATGTATTTTTCTTTGACTTCTATATACACAATTTAGTACAGGTCTCAGTCACAAGCGACCACTCTGAAGCTTGTTGGCTAGTTGATTTAAACTGAAAAATTCAAACCTGATGCTTGAGTGGTACCTACAAATGAACCAGAGAAGTATACTTAGCTCCTATATCTCTCTGAGTGTACTGTCTATTTAACTAGTCCTCCAAACCATATCTGGACAGACTTCCAGCTTAGATTTAGGTTAGTCCTAAATAGTAGAAAGAATTTTAAAAGAGTATGGTTATATGTATAATAACTAATGGCATGTTTCTGGATGCAAAGGAACTCCCATACAATACTGGTTTGCAAGGGATGTGGTACAGTAAAAATAATTTTCAGAAATATATTTACTACTCAGCCATAAAAAGAACAAAATCTTACCTTTTGCAACAGCATGGATGGACCTGGAAATTATTAAGCTAAGTGAAACAAGCCAGTCAGAAAAAGGACAAATACCATGAGATCTCACTTCCATGTGGAATTTAATCAACAAAATAATTTAACAAATAAAATAGAAACAGAAGCATAGATACATAGAACAGACTGATAGCTGTCAAAGGGAAGGGGGTTGGGCTGGGTGAAAAAAGGTGAAGGAATTAAGGAGGTGGGGATGGCTGGGGTGGGAGGAAAATGGAGACAACTGTACTTGAACAACAAAAACAAGCAAGCAAACAAACAAAAATGGTGCTGGGAAAACTGGATATCCACATGCAAAAGAATGAAATTAGACCCTTATTTTACACCATATATTAAAATTAACCCCAAATGGATTAACTTCAAATGGATTGAAGTCTTAAAGGTAAGGCCTGAACATATAAAACTCCTAGAAGAAACATGGTTAGGGGTATTCATAACATTAGTTTTGACAATAATTTCATGTTATGAAATGAAATATGCAGGCAATAAGAGCAACAAAAGACAATACTATATATATATGTATATAGTATATATACTATAGTCATATATAGTCATATATGATATATATCATATATAGTATGATATATATCATATATATATCATATATATATATGATACATAGGCACAACAATAATGTGGTAATAGCCAGAGGAAAATGGGGTGGTGGGAGAGGTAGAAATGAACAAAAGGAGGTTAAATGAGGACAGAAAGAGACTTGATTTGGAAGGGTAAGCACGCACAGTATGCAGATAATGCCTCATTGAGCCATGCACAAAAAGTCACCCCAGTAAATTCAATAAAAGATAAAATAAATAAATAAATGAAAAAATATTTACTAGAGCATCATATAAGTTTGCACAGAACATTTAAATAACTCTACGTGAAATGTAAGCTTATTCCAAAAAAAGATTTTTAAATAAATTAGGCTTCAGTTTCTTAATGATTTCTAGGCTAGGAAAAGCACTCATAAACTTAGTTGTTATTGCAATATCAAGACAAAAATATGCATCAGACAATTAGCCCCAGACAATGACATTGAAGGTATTAACCAGGTCATCTAAACTATTAATCAGTTCATCATAACTATATATCATCATAGTATGACACATTTAAATGTGGAAATAGTAAGACCTACTACCATTAATTTAAGGGCATAATTACTCCCAAAAGTAGCAAGAAAATAAGAAATGCTATTTTCAATTTTATAGGTAGTTTCATCACTATAAGTTATGAAATTATGTATTTGTAACATCCTATACTATTTTATTCATAGATTACAGTCTGCATAAAAAAATTTTACGATTATTTTATATACATTTATATTTTGTATATAAAATACAAAAATACAAAAATACATTTTGCCTTAGAATACAGTGAGCACTCAGTTAATATTGTTTGGATAAGTGTATAACATAAGCATATTCTACTAATTTCAGATTATGTTCTATAGACTTTTATAAAACAGAATCAGACTTCCGCCAAGATGGAGGTATAGGTGGAAGCACTGCACCTTCTTGAACAACCAAGTTTAAAAACAACAAAGTTTTAGTAACAAAAACACAGCCAAACCACAGAAAATTGAACTATATGGAAGTCTGACAACAACAAACACTTCGGCTAAACCAGTAAGAGGGCCAGAGCCAGCAGCAGAGTGGGGTCAGGCAGGAAAGATCCACCAGACTGACCTGGGTGACCCAGGTGCACCAGCAGCCATGGGTGGATCCCAGATGTGGAGTAGCAACAGGCGGACCCACTGAGGGCACAAGGTGGTGGACCCACTGAGGGCTGACCATGGTCACACATTCGCATGTAGATAAACCAGTGAAGGAACCAGCAGTGAGACAAACCATGTAGGCCCCAGCAGCGGGAGCAGCAGAGGGGACCTCCATTGTCCCTCTCTGACCTGCCCCCACATACAGCCTCACAAACTAGCAACCTGGGTGGCCCCACCCTGGTGAACACCAAAGGCTTCACTCCTCTTACATAACAGGCACGTACAGACCAAAACATGGCTCAAGAAGAACTGAGAGCCCCAGAGCCGATAAATCTAAGCAATGAAGAAATAGCCAAACTTTCAGATGCACAGTTCAAAACACTGGTGATCAGAATGCTCACAGAACTGGTTGATTTTAGTCACAAATTAGAGAAACAAATGAAAGCTAAACTAAGTGAAATGAAGGAAAATGCACAGGAAACCAACAGATGAGAATGAAACTGGGACTCAAATCAATGGAGTGGAGCAGAAGGAAGAAAGAAACATCCAATCAGAAAAGGATGAAGAAACAAGAATTCAAAAAAATGAGGAGAGGCTTAGGAACCTTCAGGACATCTTTAAACATTCCAACATCCGAATTATAGGGGTACCAGAAGGGGAAGAGAAACAGCCACAAGTGGAAAACTTATTTGAACAAATAATAAAGGAGAACTTCCCCAATCTGGCAAAGGAAATCCAGGAAATCCAGGAAGCTCAGAGAGTCCCAAAGAAGTTGGACCCCAGGTGGAACACACCAAGGCACATCATCATTACATTAGCCAAGATTAAAATGAAGGAGAGAATCCTAGAAACAGCAAGAGATAAGGGGACAGTCACCTACAAAGGAGTTCCCATCAGACTGGCAGCACATTTCTCAAAAGACACCTTGCAGGCAAGAAGAGGCTGGAAAAAAGTATTCCAAGTCATGAAATCCAAAGACCTACATCCAAGATTGCTCTATCCAGCAAAGCTTTCATTTAGAATGGAAAGACAGATAAAGTGCTTCTCAGATAAGGTCAAGTTCAAGGAGTTCATCATCACCAAGCCCTTATTTTATGAAATGTTAAAGGGACTTATCTAAGAAAAAGAAGATAAAAAATATGAACAGTGAAAGGACAGCAAACACAGGAAAACATCGGCAAGAAAATCTCAGATATTTCACGCAGCACCATTTTTACTGATGTGTCCCCTAGAGCAAGGAATATAAAGGAAAGAATAAACAAACGGGAACTCATCAAAATAAAAAGCTTCTGCATGGCTAAAGAAAACAGTATTAAATTAAAAAGACAACCAAGTGTATGGGAAAATATATTTGCCAATGATACCTCAGACAAAGGTTTAATCTCCAAAATATACAAAGAACTTACACGACTCCACTCTAAGAAGACATCTAACCCAATTAAAAAATGGGAAGAGGACATACAGAATATCCAGAGACACATGAAAAGATGTTCAATATCGTTAGCTATCAGAGAGATGCAAATTAAAACCACAATGAGAAACCACTTTACACCAGTCAGGATGGCTATCATAAATAAAGCAACAAACAACAAATGTTGGAGAGGTTGTGGAGAAAAGGGGTCCTTAGTTCACTGTTGGTGGGATTGCAGACTGGTACAACCATTATGGAAAACAGTATGGAATTTTCTCAGAAAAATAAAAATTGACCTGCCTTTTGACCCAGCAATTCCACTGCTAGGATTATATCCCAAGAATCCTAAAACATCAATTTCAAAGAACCTATGCACCACAATGTTCATAGCAGCACAATTTACAATAGCCAAGAGTTGGAAGCAACCTAGGTGCCCGACAGTAAATGAATGGATCAAAAAATTGTGGCACATATACACAATGGAATTCTATGCAGCAGAGAGAAAGAAGGAGCATTAAGTATTTCTGTACTCCACAGGTAGTTCTAATCAGGGGAAAATAGTAGTTGCCCTCACCTGAGCCTTTGAACCCAAGAAATAGATGAGATAGAGATTTTCACCAGAAGGGAATGACTTAGTTCATTTTGTTTTTATAATTTACTAAAGAGTTTTCTGGTCATCGAAGTCACAAATGATGTTTTTAAAAACAAGAATATCTATAGAAATATGGAAACATTTTTCTATTTCCAATATACCAACTATGCTTAAACAGAGTAAACTGAATTCACAAAGCAATATGATTCCATATGCATTTTGACCACAGAAAATCAGTTGTCTACCACCACTACTGAATATATGTAGAATAAATTAAAAAACTATTAGTGTATAGACATGATAAATTATTATCCTGACTATCTAGGGTAGCTACATATTATATGTAGACTTTTTTTAGGTAGCTTTTATTTCTAAATATATCAAGTTGTAGGCTAAGTCTAGTGGATATGTGCATCTTCTTCCAGACTTATTTTAATACTTCGTTAATTGATACTTAATATGTTGGATCCAAGATGGCAGAGGAATAAGTGGAAGCTATATTAACCTCCTCCCAGTACCAATCTGGAATTACAACTAAATTGTAGAAAAATCACCCTGAATAACCTACTGAACACTAGCTGGACAGAAGCCTTATAAATGACAGACAGAAAAAGCACTTTCACCACAGTAAGACTGGTAGAGAGTGTGGAGGATGTGCAGAAGGGTCGGCTAGGCCACCATAAGTGTGCAATTAAAGTTCCAGAGGGATATTTCAGTGGTCAGGGAGTTTCCCCCTGAGAAGTATGAGGTCTAAACCTCAAGCTGGGCTCCCCAACCTACAGCACCAGAACTGGAAAGTAACCCCGATAACATCCAGCTTTAAAAAGTAGTAGAATTTCTGCCTGTCAGGAAGACATGGCTGGAGACACAGAGAAACTCCTAAAAGGCTAACACACAAAATTTCCTTTGCAGCCACTTACTCTGGACTCTGTCAGAAGGACAGCAGAATGGACCAGAGACACTTGAGAAAAGTCTTGGGTTGGTAGCTCAAGACAGAATTGAAGATACAGAGCCCAGGATCCCTGTACTGAGTTATTCTTCACACTGCAGGAGCCATCTTTCTCAGGAAGACCATGCCCCTTTAAGTGATATCAGCCTGAGGGAAAGCAGTAGCCCCACCCACAGGAATTACTATGCTCCAGCTTGTGGTGGCTTAATCAGGGTTGCTGATTGCAGCTTGAGGCTATATCATTGATTCATTTAACAACTAAGGTGCAAAATACAAAGCAACAGTCATAATGAAAAGGCAAAGAAACAGACCCCAAATGAAAGAATGAGAGAATTCTCCAGAAGAAGAACTAGATGAAATGGAGGAAGCAATTTATCAGATAGAGAGTTTAGGATAATGATTATAAGGATACTCAACAGCATGAAAAAAGGTATAGAAGCCATAAAAAAGGACCAGTCACAAATAAAGAATGTAATATCTGAAATAAATAATACACTGGAAGAAATAAATAGGTGAAGCAGAGGATCGAATCAGTGTTTGGAAGACAAGGTAGAAGACACCTGGGAGGAAGAGCAGCAAAAAGAAAAAAGAGTTTTAAAATATTAGGAGAGCTTAAGAAACATTTTGGACCACATGAAGCAAAACAACATCCACATCACTGAAATACCAGATGGAGAAGAGAGCAAGCAACGAGTCAAGAAACTATTGGAAGAAATAATGACCAAAAATTTCCCTAATCTGGTGAAGGGAACATGACATACAAGTTCAGGAAGCTCAGAGAGTCCCAAATAAGTTGGACCTAAAGAGGCCCACACTGAGACACATCATTATTAAAATGGCAAGGCTTAAAGATGGCAAGGCTTAAAGACAAGGAGAGAATCCTAAAAGCCACATGAGAAAAAGCAGGTAGTTATATACTAGGGAGCACCAGTTTCTCTAAGAAAGACAAATGCCATATGATTTCACTCATGTGGAATTTATGGAATTTAATGAACAAACTGAACTAATGAGGGAAATAGGGATAGAATCATAGATGGAGAGCAGGATGATAGCTAGTGGGAGGTTGGGGGAGATTAAGGGGTGGAGAAATTGAGGAAAAAGGACTCATGGACATGGATAACAGTGTGGTGATTGCTGTGGGGAGGAGGTTATAAAGGGACCAAGTGGTAATGGAAAAAATACAGTGAAGATTGACTAAAAAATAAATGTTAAAATAAATTTTAAAAACTAAAAACTAAATTGATATGTCAATTCAGTATGTATTGGCTAAAAGCCTTTTACATGCCAGGCACAATGAGAAATCCTGGTTATTCAAAGACAATACATTTACCACTCCCAAATCTTAGCTCTTATATTCAACAGTCTGCTAGAAGATGTCAAGTATGTAAACCCAGAAATGGCAGAGAAGCTCTATGAGCACATTCGAAATTGCAGAGAATCACCCTCCAGTCTTCTGGCTTAAAGCCAATGCTCCCAACACTAACAAGTTCTGCTCTCCATTCTACTCCACCCCATTTGCCTTTTTTCTCTTCAAGATTTGTCTATTTTTGTTCCTCAATAGCTGTCCTATATATTCTGTCCCTGGGTATATCCTACCATCTTCTTCTACTCAAGTACAACTTAGGTTTGAAAGCAAGCCACATTATTTTGCTCTTTATCCATGTATTATTAATGACCCAAAAGCAATGACTGTGGTTCTTTTGGTAGTAAGTATTTTATCACTAGAATATTGAAAAAAGATAAAAATATGAAAGGAATAAGAAGAGCTTAGGGAATTTACAAAGTTATCAGTGATTCCATTTTTTAAGTGATATTCTGTTTCTTATGCATATTGCATCTCTTGGCTAAGACATTTCATCATCTGAAATTCTAAACCTTGGCTCTCTGCTGAACTGAGCTGGACCAAAATAGTCTGTAGACTTTCCTGTAATCCTTGGCCATTACACAACAACCTAATAGTACTTTGAATTCCATGACCAGCTTTACACTTTATTCATTGGCTGCCTGATGGAAAATATATGAATGAGCAAAGTCATAGTGAGAGAAAGTAACAAAGAACAATCTTGAAAGGAAAAATAAAATGCAAAATAGTATTCCACTGTTAAAATCTAACTGAATTTACTTGAAATTCAGGTCTCTGTAACAACTACCTAGCCATATAACTGGGCCCCGAGGCAGTCACCTATACAATCACCATTGTCAAGCTCTCAAATGCATAAAAGAATATCCCCTGATTTTCTGGGTACACAGTTTTGTCCTTTTCCTAAGGTATGCTCTGTATTCTACACTCTAAGCCAGAGTTTCTCAACCTCAGTACTATTGACATTTGAGGCCCAATAATTCTTTATTGTTGGGGCCTGCTACATGTATTTTAAAGTATTTAGCAGAATCTTGACTACTCTCTTCTAGATATGAATAGCAATCACCCCCACTCCTACACCATGATGTGATGACCAAAAAATCTCCAGAAATTATCAAATGTCCCTAGGGTAACACAATTACCTTCAGTTGATAAGTCTAGAAATAATTTCTTCTAAATCCATTGTGGTTTGGACCAAAGTATGAAAAAAAACTACAGGCTTATAACTATGTGGTTTGAGTTTAACTTAAATCTGTATTCATCTTTTCAACAAACATTGCTGGGAAAATTTGAATTCCACTTGTAAACGAATGAAGTTGGACCTTACTTTACACCATATCTAAAAATCACCTTCAAATGAATCAAAGACTTAAACATAAAGCTAAGACTATAAAATTCCTAGAGGAAACATAGAAAGCTTCATGACATTAAATTTGGCAATAATTACTTAGATATATCAGCAAAAACACAGGCAACAACAGTAAAAGCACACAAATGAAACTATATCAAAACTTAAAACTTTCGTACATCAAAGGATACAATCAACAGGGTAAAAAGAAAACCCATGGAACAGGTGAAAAAATTGTAAATCCTCTATAAGTATTTAATATCCAGAATACATACAGCTCAATGACAAAAAAACAATTTGATTTAGAAATGAATAAAGGATTTGAATAGACATTTCTCCAAAGAATATATACAAATGGCAAAAAAGTACATGAAAAGATGCTCACCACCGCTACTAATTAGGTCAATGCAAATCAAAACCACAATGAGATTAACTTTACACCCAGTAAAATGACTACTGTAAAACAAAGAGGAAGAAAATAAAAAGTGCTGGTGAGGATGTGGAGAAACTGGAACTCTTGTGCATTGTTGGTAAGAATGTAGAATGGTGTAGCCATTAGGAAAACCAGCATGACGGTTCCTCAAACAATTAAAAATTAAATGATCATGTGATCCAGCAGTTTCATTTCTGGGTATATACCCCAAAGAATTGAAATCAATGTTTCAGAGAGATATGTGTATATCCATGTTTATAGCAGCACTATCCACAATAGCCAACAGGTAAAGGCATGAGACCAAAAGGTCCATAGGTACATGAATGGATAAAAAATATGGTTTCCAGGGGCTGGAAGGAAGTAGAATGGGGAATTGTTTAATGGGTAGAAAGTTTCTGTTCTGCAAGACAAAAAAGGTCTGGAAATTGGTTGCACGACAATGTATTTAACACCACTGAACTATATATTTAGGCACACTTAAGAAAGTAAATTTTATGTTATGTGTATTCTATCACAATGCCAGTGAGAGAAGTGAAGACAATTCTCTTAGATTAGAAAATTCAATATCCAAAGTATTATCTTAAGAATGTCAAGGCCTTACCTATGGTTTATCCTTAGATACTAGGATCCACTGGCATTTCTGAATGAAGAGCAGCCTCTCATTGGCTACCATTGTCTTTGATTTTGCCTCTTTCAAGGCATGGCAAACTCAAATCATCATTCTCTCGTTCTTTATTGAACACTTAAAGTAAACAAGTATGGTCCTGGGGGTGTTACACAGAGTGTACAATTCAATTCTGAGAAAACAATAATAGATTTTTGCAAATTTGCATGTACTCAACCATAGCAAGTGGTTTTGAGAACACAGACTAGGCCTGAGCACCTACGTCTGAATTCTGGTGGGGCCACTTGTTAGCTGTGGTCTTTTGGCATTGTGGCCTCTATTTCCTCATCCTTAAAATGGAGGTATGAGTAGTACCTTACTCATAAAGTTGCTATGCAGATCAAATTATTTGATATTTATGAAGCTGGCATATAAAAAGGGCTACATAAGTATTCATTAAAGAAATTCACAAACATGTACTGAGCACCTAACAAAACAGAGAACACCCTACTAATAGCTGTGAACATTTGCCTTAGAACCTAGCATTTAACATGGTGAAAGGGGATTCCTAGCTGTTTGGCTATTTTAAGAAAATGTGCAAGTCCTTGAAACTATCTCCTCTGTCTGTGATGACTGAGAACTAATCATTTAATGGAGAGGAAGTATGATGCTAAGTTGTCCTGTATTGAGTCTAGTCTAGTGAAGCTGTCTAGCTGCCCTAATAGCTTCAAAATGCACAGAAGGAAGTAGAGAGTAAGCCTGTTGTCCTGGGGTGTACACTACCACTGTTTTCAGAGAGAAATGCGCCATTAAAATCAAGTGTTATTTCTGGGTTACAAACAGAAAAAAAACCCAGCAAAAGCAAAAACAAATCTAAAGTTAACAAAGTATCTGCTTTATCAAACTAGAGTCATGGATGGAATTATAATGACACTCTCTGAGCAGAAGCCTGAGCTGCATTAAAAATGTGAAATCTTTTATGAGGACTGGATAGAAACATGAAATGCCTAGAGATTTGAGAACATGCTAAAAATGAAAATCCGAATACAATAGGTTAGGTATGTCTGATGTTTGCTACTGCAAAACAAGAAAACATTTAGGACATAAACTTCTTAAGAGATTGTTTTTCACTGAAAACTAAACAACTCTTAAGAATTCTCAACTGGTGAACATTTGCATAAAAATATTTCATGGTAGTTCAAAAAACAGCATTTGAACCTGGACAAAAAAGTGATAAGATATAACTCTTGATATTTGTCAAAATCACAATATAAAATAAAATTTATGAAACCTAGGACTCCATTAACAATGAAGTTCTTAACTGAGTACTTAGGAGAAAGAAGCTTTTATAACCTAGAAAACCACATATATATTCTGTGTTTATATTGAAAATTGGGTTGTCTTTCATGTTGCTAATTTCTATTGTACATCTGCTCACATTTTAAAAATATCCTAATTGTTTGACAAATAGTATGTATGTGGGTTTTCTTAGCCCCTGTAATTTTAGATGTTACATTATTATATCACCTGCTGCCTTGCCAATATCCCAGTGATAAAATAGGCACCAAAATAAGTCTCTCTCATGGGCAAGAAAAACACAGACATATTAGAGGAAAAAAAAAAAGACATTCAGATGAACATTTACTTGCCTATTACCATACACTGTGATAAAACTAAGCCTATGGTAGTAATCATTTCACAGTATATACATATATCAAACCATTAAGTTATACACTTTAAACTTACACAATGTTTAATGTCAATTATATGTCAATAAAATCGGAAATAAAATACAATGAAATTCTTTGTCAATTAAAAAAAGAAACACCTGTCCTTAGAGTTGTCTAATACAATGACTCCTGATATTTTTCTTCCACATAATGCCCTAAAAATATCATTTATGATTGTAATACTCTGTCCTAAAAGTACTCATTTTGGTGCTATTGATTTAATAGCCTGGCCATAGTACAGGAAAAAAATAGTCTTGGTTTAGACTTACATTCTATTCCTAGGGCACTTCCTTCATGAATATCCTTTCAATTGCATTGATTCATGACATATTAGTGACATGATAAGAACTATGGTTCAAGTGTGAGTCAATAAAACGTACTACAATTAAAGAATAAATATTCAAATATTACTGTCCCATAATGCTGAAGATTAATCCAGCCCTCCACCCTTAGAAATAGAGCCAAAGGACTCATTAGTGTTACATTTATATAGTTGAAACAAGAAGAGAAGGTCTATTAATCTTTGACAGAGTAGTGAGGCTGATTATAGCATCACAAGATGCCAAAAGACTTTGTAGGAAGAAAATGAAAGAAAGCCAATGATGGAGGAGTAAGACACGTTACAGAGGGTTAACCTGTAAAGTGAAGTATTGAATAAAGGAAGAAACAAAAATAATATCACTTAATGCCTGTTATGTATCATATTAGCTGACTTCATCTTCACAAAAAATAAATACATTTGGTGGAATAGTGGGTGTAATGAGAAGAATCAACTGGATTAAGTTACTTGCCTAAGATTACACAAGGAGTAAGCAATGTAATCGGAATAAGAATTAAAGTTTTCTCATTATAATTTCAGTATACTTTGCACACTCTGCAACTTTTTCCCTCTTTATTGTTAAATCTGAACAATATTTTCCTTAATTTTTAAAATTTATATTTGCAGATAAAATTGCTTCTTTGGGGGGCCACTTTTACTGTTTTATCTATCACATTGTATTTTAAATTACCTGTTCATATTTCTCCCATGTAACTCAGAGGCTCAGCATTTAAAATTGGAAGGTATCCAAATAGTCTGCTCAATTCATTTGTTCATTCATCTATTCATTCATTCATTCACTCACAAAAAAAGGATAAAGCCTCCCTTCTCAGGGTTCCCAGGAAGAATATGGACTGAGGAAACAAGCCATGAACTATGGTTAGAGGTTTGTTTCTCACTTTTTTTATTAGAAATAAGATTTTGTTTATATTTTTGGTGGGAGGAAGAAAGAGAGGGAGAGAGACACTGATTAGTCACCTCTTGTACACACTCTGCCCAGGGATTGAATCTGCAACCCAGTGCCCAGACTGGGAATCAAACTGGCTACCTTTCACTTTGTGGGACCACACTCAACCAACTGAGCTACACCGTTCAGGACTGTTTCTCACCCTTAACAGCAAGGATAGAGAGACTACCCACCAAAAACTCATTTTTCCTTCATCTTCAGTATTAATATGCCTTTACCTCCTTTGCTAATAAAACAGCACATAAGAAATCAGTGAAAGCACCGTAGGTCGAGCATCCAGGAAAGCTCCTTAAAATAGGAGTAGTCAGGTAGCAGGTGCCATTCTGCCTTTCCCAATGTTTCTAATATGGATGCGTCAGCTGGAGCTCTAGCAGCCACCTTGTGACCTTGAGGATGAAAACCATGTGCTAAGGTTGATGGAGTTACCATACTAGCTCTGAACAGCCTACCTCTAGATCTTTTTTGCATGATTAAAAAATAAATGTCTGCCTTATTTTTAAAAAAGAAGGCTGCTGGACAAATAACAGATCTGGAGTTCAGAGAAGACTGGCTAAATATATGATTTGTGAATCATCAGTATAGAGATATTATTTAATGTCATGGGTCTAAGTGAGATCATCGGCCTAAGCATCCCAATGATTAGTTTGGGGACATGAAAATCGCCAGCTGAGGAGATTGAAGAAGAGCAGCCTCTGAGGAAGAAGAGAGACTAACGTGTCCAGGAAGCCAAGTAAAGGCAGTGTTTCAAGAAAGAGAGAGTAATCGATGGTACGAAATGCTGCTGATGGGCTGAGGAAGACAAGGATAGAGAATCGATCGAGTGTGGCACATGGATGTTCTAGTGAAGTTTTGAGGGGGAAACTTGATTAGTTTTCAAAAGAGAACTGAAGGGGAGAAAATGTGAAGAGAAGTATAAGAAATTATTTGGGGGAATTTTGCCATTAAGGGGAACAGAAATATGGTAATATATAGATGGGTGCATGAGGTCAAAGAGGGCCTTCGAAAGAATAGAGCCATAGCACATCTGTAGACTGAGAGAAAGAATCCAATAGGACACAAAATTGCTGATGCAGAGAGGAGCAGGGTTAAGTATAAGAGCAAAGCCCTGGAAGATGAGAGGGAATAAAATGCACCGTACAGTGGAGGGGTTGGCCTTAACCAGGTACAAAGTTGGTCCATAGAAACAGGAAGGTTGGCAAGAAATGTGGGTACACATCACAGGTAGGTGGTCCACGTGGGAGTAAAAGGTTTGCAACTAGAGCCACATGCCTAGGACATTCTGCCTATCAGCTGTGTCCCATGCTGTGTGGGGGTTGGAAAATACTAGTTCATCCTCTGAAATACTTCTCTTTGCCTCTGCTCTCTACTGAGTCAAATTCTACAAGTAGAGATTAATTCTTCTAGCTGAATGTTCATTACCCTAAAATGGAATAACACAATAAGCCCCACGAGTCAATTATGCCTAAGAGAGAATTAATTTGTTGGGTCCCCACTGCGAGAAGGCTTTTTAAAGAGTCATGAGAGTATGATAACCCTGAATGTTTTCCCTTTGGGGCTGGGAGTTGGAGGCTGAGAATGGTGGAAAGGGGTGTGTGAGGAACTACCAATGAATCTATGAAACTTACCAGGATATACAATGTATAACTCTAAGACCACATGGGCTAATTCTTGGTTTGCCATTTTGTAGCTTGGTTATCTAGCATCAGTCAGTTGACCTCTCTGAGTCTCAGTTTGCTAATCTGTAAATGGAGGAAAGAGTTAAATAAAAATAAAATGTGTGTAGTATAATTTTTCTATTATTGTCCTAGTATAAAAAAATTTAAATACTGCTATATTTTCCTCTTTTTCAGAGCATATTTCCTTCTTGCTCACACAACAAACTATTTATACCTGGCTTCTTGCTCTGTATCAGATTCCTAAATATAGCTCCCTAGTGATTAACTGATGAAGAGAATAAGTCACATAACAGGGGCAAATTCAGTGCTCGTAGTCATTTGGACAGGGGACCTTGAGTTTCATAATTAGCACCACTGGCACCACTTGGTAGTAGTGGAAGAGTCATTGTGTTTTATTCTTGTACACTTGTAACATTTGTATCTGTCGCATAAAATCATTTTACATGTCAAAAGATATCCTCTCCTTGGCTACAACAAAGCTCCTTGATGGAAAAGTTTATCATGTTTGCGTCATTTAACAATTAATATTTGTTGATGGGAATCGGTACAAAATGAAATTCAAGCCACATATCAGAATTAATTCATAAGCAATATCTTAATTAATTCATCATTAACAAGCGATATCAGGTTCATAGTCATTGAAAAAAGACTAACGTACACAAAATAGCAATGCTTTAAGAAACTCCAAACACAAATTTCTCAACTTTCTTCTAAGTACTTGGCAAAGCCTTGTTAGGGCTCATATAAAATATAAAATTTATTAATGCATTTTAAAGCTGAGTCACGTTTCTGAAAATCTCATATGTTTAAAACTTCCTAGGAGACTTTTTCTTCCTTCTCAATGTCTCTACCAAGTTACTTTACAGAAAAGCAAAGCACTTTATAACCACTGGCATTCAATATTCCTACCACAATGTATAAGATAAGGATGGTAGAGCAGGTAATTATTCATCTATTTGACAAAAAAAAAGCTACCAGCAGCAAATGTGCTCACTAGGCATTTGGTATTCAGTGGGGATTAACACTGAAATCCCTGAATCCCAAATAAGTACTATGTTTATAGAGATAGAGCCATCAGACTATTTGTCTACAAAGCTTTATTCAGAGGAAGCAGTTGCTTAATTTATTCTCTAATTGCCAGGTAGTTTCCTAAATAATCTTATTTTTATTAATTTAGACAGAACTATTAAGTTGGCATTATTTTTATGAACTCCAAAGTGTTTTACCCGAGTTTGCACTGTTGCTCTGAGTGTTATGTGAATAGCCATTTTCAATGAAGTATTGTACCAATTCATTTGAATAGAAACTCTTGTCCTAAAGACATAACTTTTTACTGCCTTTCCATTGCTAGGAGACAGACCTGACCTGATCAATGATAAGTTGAGAAGAAAGTCTGCCAAAAGACAAGCAATAACTCTTACTTCTGTTTCCATCCTAAATATTCTTGGAAACAACTAAGAAATAAAGAACAATTTGATTTAGATGCTGTAAAGTTATCTGAATAAAGGTTAAATACAACTTTCACTGCACTGAGTAATGGTTATATGAGCTTTCCATCACCCTTCTGCAGGTAGCATGAAAGTGATATAAAGGCCCAAGAGGGTAGATAAGATCCAAAGGTACCATTTTGTCTGGCCCCTGTCTCCATCCCGTTCCTCACTTGTGTGGTCCTATACAGCAGAAACTCCTCCCCCACCTTTTTTTTAAACAAAATAAAGTGTTTGTGGTATTTAATGTTTATTAACAGAATGTACTGTATCATACAACCCAAATAAACCTGCACAATTTAAATCACTTTGCTTTGTATTCATTGGTGTTAGTTTATCATTACTTTTGTCCTATAAATGTCTCTTTCTTCTTCTTCCAGCAAAGAGGTTCCAATCCTTTGTGTTTTTTAAACAATTTTAATTAATTTTATAAGTATTACATATGAACAGGGAAATAATTGTTTTATCTCTACTTTACTGATGAGGGTCTGTGGTTCCCAAAAGGTTAAGTGACTACCTCTGCCCTCCCTGCTCCACTAAGAAAAAAAGGAAAGAAAAAAACAGTTTGTAAGCGGTGACACCAGGATGACTGTCTAGACTCTCTGACTCCAGATCCAGAGCTGCTTTCCCATCGCCTCTCGTGAATAAACTTTATTATATAAACAAATCGCTAGGAGGTTAGATTCTAATGACTAGAGAAAACAACTTCAGTGACTTTCTGGTACTTTAAAAAGAACATCATTTTTTAAATGTATTAGAAATGTATTTAAATTAACTTAAGGCAATAGCGTTTCATTGGCATCTAGTTTCACTAATGGAGACAAGTATCAAAATCAAGAAAGCAACTGGAATTTTAAAGAATATAGATTATTTTACAGCCAAAGTAATTTGTAGTTTTCTCTGTGAAGAAGGAGAGTGATTCAATCCCATAACAAATAGTGATTTCCTTTTCTTTTTAAATTTCCATTTACTGTGGTAAAAACACTTAATATGGGTTTTCAGATAAAAGTACTATTCTATGAAACTAAGTAATATGTAAATGGTCTAAAAGAATAAATTTAATATATCTAACATTTTATTAATAGGAGCTTGTTTAATGAAACCATGTCATGTAAAACATTTAAGTAATCTGTTATGATCTACATTACAAATTTTTATGTGAAAGCATCACCTCTGGATATATTAGCAAACTGGTGTCTGCTGCTTACCTGCCATCACCCAGGGGTTGGGCTAAGCATTGCACATATATTACGCTGTTTAATCTTCATAATGGACTAATAAGATACAAGTAGTATTTTACTAATTTTGCAGATATAAAAAAAAATTAAGATAGTTCAATGGTTTTCCCATAACATAGAGTACAGTAAAGATGGCGTTGAAATTCAAATGCTGGCCCTTTGCACCAGACCACCCAGCCTCCTAAAATCTCTGTGTGGTGGGCAGTGAGACAGGCACGAGTAGAGTAGTAATGACAGGCCAGGTATGGAGTGCCACCAGGGAAGAAAGCCCTGGGTACCTAGCACTGGGTAAAACTAGGAAAACAAGGACCTCACCCTCAGGGTGACCTTTTCTCCCCTGTCATGTCACTAGGCTGGAGAATAGCCCCATGGGACTCCCATACAAGCCCTTGCACGACCACTACTTTAAGCATTAAGCCCTGAGGACCATAAGGTTCTGACCTGCATCAAATGATCTTGGGAGCAGAGACTCAGATCTGCTGACAACAGAGAGAGTTTTGGTCAAACTACAGATAATATTGGGCCTCAGTTGTGTTTCAGCTCCAGGCCCAGAAAAGCAGAAAGAACAGGCAGGCTGACACCATGGCTAACTAACATCGGGACCAGTGGTGATGACTAATAACCCCTTTCTGTGGCACTGACCATTTGGTGGAAGCCATGACCCTGAAAGGACACATCTGGAAAGCCGATGGATATTCTACTGAGATCCTCCCCCAGGATCTTCTCTAGGATTTCCCACCTTTACAGAGAGGATTAAAACCCTCAGTAGGAAGACCCAGAACTCTCTTTCCCCGCCCCACACCCCTTCTTCCTTTATGTGTGTTTTTGCGTTCTTTATCCTAAACCCCATGGGCCCTTCCTTTGCCTCTGTATTTGTACTTATTTTCTGAGCCCATGCAACCCAGCAGGCTCACTTACTCCATGGCTCATTTCTAGCTCTGTGACTTTCTAAATAAACCTTGCTAGTATGTGAGTCTTGGCTCTGAATCCTTTCTTTTTTCTTTTTTGAGAATTAAAATTATATTTCACATTTTTATTTTAGGCTGCAAAAACAAAACCAAGCAAGCAACAAAAAACAAAACGTGAAATGAACTTGTCAAATGATGAAAATTCATCCTTTCCAGGGATGCAGAAGGTAGACCAGTGCAGGTTATCCTCAAGGCCCCATACATCCTGCTTCTCTGGTGCTTGCACTCTGCTGGGTTTTGCTCCGTCTTTGAATCATAGTCTGGATCATTTTTCTCTTCTTCTTCTTCCCCTTCCTCATCCACTTCTTCTCCTTCTTAATCATAATCACCACCATCTTCTTCAATAGCTTCTCCAACAAAGCACAACACTGATTTGGGGATTATACTCTTTCCCAAAGAAAGATTTCCCAATCTTGGGATTACTTTCTCCCACATAAAAAGTGACCAGTTTCAAAGTCTGCAACAAGGATAGCTTCAGCAGCAGCATCCAGATTGCCACTCTCAGGAACTTCAGGAGGGCAAAAAAATTAAAAAATCATTGGAAATTTTTTTGTCACAGTATGAACTGTCCCATGTCTCTTGTGTTTCTGATTCTTTTTAGTGGTTTTAAAAGTGACATTCTTTCCTTGTTGCCAATCTATCTGGCGCTCAGTACAACCCATAATTTCTGGTCCAGCAAAAGAAAAGGGTTCAGAATCATCTGGTTCTGACCTCATCCTATATGTCTTTGTCAGCATTTCATCTGTGAAATACTCACTGGGTTCAAAGTGAAATTCTAAAACAAAGCTCATAGGCTGGCCAGCATCTGAGAACTTCACTTTAATATATTTCAAGTGCTTCAGAATAGACTCATCATGTTCCTGAACTATATCACTGAGAAAGTCAACATTCTCAAAAATAGTCAACCCAAGCTGAGAGATTCCACTGGGGTCTTGTTTTCCTTCATTTTTTTTTTATCTTCAATCTTGGCCTTTCCTTTCACCTCCTCCAAAATTTCATCTTCCTCATCTGGATTCCATTCACATTCTTCTTCCATAGGTTCATAAATTGCATTAATGATCTCGAACCACTTATTAAATAAAGGCTGATAGAGAACAGCATAGTTTCTTTCAAGATCATGAACTTCTTCATAGAGCTTGACTTCTATCTGTGCACATTTAACTTGGAGGTTTTTGAGAGCATTCACTCATCTTTAAAAACACCTTAGGCAAGCCTTCAGCGTATCCTGTTCGTGTTTCCACCAGACCATCAAGGCTTTCTCAGAGGGCAGCAAGAATCTGAGGGATTTGCATCATCTGAACAGTCAGCTGACTTGCTTTGATTTTTGTTTCTTCACCACTTTCTTCTTCAACTTCTTCAACATCATCTAAATCTTGATCAGGTTCAGACTGTTCTTTGGTGTCAATGTCTTCCATGTTGTAAGAAGTCCAAATACCGATGGCTAATATGGGGAGCTGCGCAGTCAGTGACTCAGGGTGGCAGCGGGAGGATCAGGGGGCGGTGCCACAAACAGATGGCACTTAAAAAGGTCTGCATTCTCAGTCAGAACTGAAGTACTGAGGTTGTTGAACCAAGGCCCAATCGCTGAGAACCTGTTGCCATTTCGCCACTAACATCTGTGTTGTTTTGGTAAACGTAAGCATGTTGGAGACACAACTATTTTCTGGGCAAGCTCACATCTGGCTGAGTAGTCTGGTAGGTGAGGGCTGAAGCCATAGTTATCCCCAGGAAGATAAAATTTGCATATGGATTTTAATGGTAAAATCTCAAGGGGAAGTTTTGGGCAGTTCAGGTACCAGCAAGAGAGACTTGAATCCCTGTTTCTTTGTCCTGTTTTCCTCGATCTCCCTTCAGGAGGCCTAAATAGTTCTAATGGTGGGAGAGATTTCCTGAATAAACTGCTGAGGTAACTGTGGCCCAATTAAGCCACAGAAGCAGTCTCAGAAACTCTATGCTGTAACAAATCATCTAAACTTATTAATTTGTGGAAGAATTAAAAGGGTGGCAAGGAGATATTTTGAGATAAATGAGTTTTTGATGACACTGGATTTTTTCCAAGGCATTTGTTCACTGAATCTTATACTGGGTTTTTATACATTGGCTCCTAAAATAGACAAGGCATCTTCCTATGTTTTTTTCTTTTTACTTTCAAGCTTATTGGTGCAAGTGGATAGAATTACTTCAGAGTGCTTGTCTTCTTTTCTCTTTCACACCGTAGATGGTAACACATGGCTTTTTAAAATATATTGGGGATGGCAGCCCAACAAGGCTCTGAAGTTTCTCATTAGGGGACGTGATCTATTTATCCTGGATATGGATAAATAGATATGTGTTTCTTTATTCTGATATGTGTTTCAATATAAATTAGCTTGGTTCATTAAAGGGTGATTATCTCACGATAATAAGTGAATGATACTTTGTTTCTTTAGCATACAAAATAATCACACAGTGGATATTATAAAATATTTCTTTACAAACTTGTGTACTTTGATTCTTTCACACTGGCACATTCCATACCCAGTGATACTTTTCAAACAATAAAGCATAATTTCTACTTTGCCATCCAAGACTGACAATAATGTGAATGTTTGTGTATGTTTAGAGACCTAGTAATATAATGAAACAGTAGTATCTATTGTTACCTATAATGCGTGAAGTATTATGCTAAATACTCTAATACATTATTTTAGGAGATAGTAGATTAGATAGACAGATATGTTTTTATATTTAAATTAACATTCAAAAATATTTAAACATAAGGCTATTTTCTCCATTTTGCAAATGACAGAATTAAGGTCCAAGACAGTTAACTGACTGATCTAAAATTTCAGTAGCAAATCAAACAACACTGAAACCCAATCTAGCTTTCTTGACTCCAGATAATGTAACACAAAATGAAGATTAACACTGAAAAATAAAATTCAAGATAACTTCAAAATAATATAGTGACAGAACCCCATGTGTTGTATGTTAAGAGATTATATAATATTCCATACTAATGACACAAGTTTTATAAGATTAGAAAAAAAACAGCTCCTCTTCCTGGGGTAGAAAAATTTGCATGCTGCAGACAGCCACCCTCTTAGAAACTTCTGAGCACCTCAAACCCACAATTTACCAGCAGGAAAAGTCATAAACTATTATAAATATCTCTAACCCTCCACTATATTTCAATAGCTTACTTTTAAAAGTGGGGCTATAAACTTACACATAATTTATCAGTATGTTAGTACACTATGAAGAATTAAACTCTGAAATTATGGTATGAGAGTATGTTGATGGATGGTAAATAATTCCATATTTTAAAAATATATTAATTTTCTTTTGATCCCCAAACCACTGCTCTCCATCAAAATGTGCTCTCCTCAAACTAAAAACATACATATGACTTTATATATGGGGAGAGATACGGATCTAGAGTAAATGTGGAAAAACATTGATAATCAGTAAATCTACATAAGGGGGCATTTGTCATACTATCTTTTCAACTTTTTGAAATTTTAAATCTTTACTACCAGTGATTGCTCCTTGATCCACAAATACTTCCACCCTCTTGGGCATCTTAGATGCATGTAATTATAATGTTATAAATTGTCTGGAATTTCTATGACTTTATCAAGTACAGCTACACAGAAATTTTTTTTCTCTCTCCACTCATTTATCCCTTAAACTTTGTTAAGTACGTGGAGATCAGGAACTCTGTCTGGAACAACTCCAAGTCTTCCAGTCCTGCAGTCACCCATGCGGCTTTGTTTGAACAGGTACCAGGAAAATGAGTCTCACTGCCCTATTTCTCAAGGAAACTCCAAACGATTCCTAGAACACTGATTTCCAGAAAATACTGTTAAAGCAATTTTCCTTGAGGCCACACTACCACGAGCCCTTTATTTCCAGTCTGTGTCCATTGCAGTAAGCCTGAGTCACGAGGGGTGTGGGCCAGAAGAGAAGCCAAGCCCGTCAGGGAGCACGCTGTGGACAGGTGTTCTCTCCTAGGAAAGGGCTAGAGAAGCAGCCGCTCCCCTGCTCCCTCAGAGAGAAAATGCCCGCGTTCCAGCAAGAAGCAATCTGAGAAGGTCAACAAATTTTTCTTTCAACCTAAAGTACACAGAAGGATTCAAACGTGTCTGTCAAACAATTACTAGGAGTGACAGAGGTCCCAACCTCTCAGTTCAGGAGAAAATAAGACAGAACCAAGGGAAAATTTTCATTCTTGGTGATGTCTTTTCTGAGGCACAAGGGTTGTTAACTCAGATTCCTCACTCTGCAGGTCACAAACTCTTACTCCCAAGTTATCTGGGAAATCCTATAAAAAGCTCAAATTTCTATACCTCTTGTTAATGTTAATATTTTAATGTTGCATCTGTGAAAACATATAGACAATAGAAACAATGTAATGTATAATATGCAAACATTCTAAAGGCCAAATAACAAACACTTCACTCACACGATTATTAAGAAATATGTAGAACTTTTCTCAGCCATTTGATGCATGAGGAATAACTAAAATAAATGATGGTACCATGCCACGGACAAATTTTATTACAACCACTACAGGCTAGGTAGTGTGATTTGTACACAGCGGATTAATGAAATAGACTACCATGTAAAACACTTAGCCTCTAGTGAGACATTATAACTAAACCTGTATCCGCAATAGCCTAGAACACAAAGTAGGAAACAAGTTAGAGTAGCCCTACAGGCAGAAAGGAAACACAACCATTATGAGATGAATAAAGTGAGAATGCTTGTAGAATAAGCACCACCTAAGCTTCCTTTTCTCCTCCTTCAATTCAGGCTGAAGGAAAAGTGCTCTAAGAATCAGGCACAGGAAACAGGAACCATATTCACTTTTTCTTTTCTTTTTTTCCAACACATATTTATTAGGCGCTAGCCTTTCCTGTAGGTGCCTGAGATTTAGTAAACGAGAAATAATCCCTGCCCTCAAGAAATTTAGTGGGATTGGTAGACAATAGAAGGTAAAAACAATGTAACATAAATATGTCTTTTCAGGGGATGTATATTGTAGAAGAAATATAAAGCACAGTGAGAGACGAGCAAGTAAAGGGCACTTTTTTAGACCGAGGAGTCAGAGAAGGCCCCTCTTAGCACATGTATTTGAGTGGAAGCCTGAACAGAAGAGAGTGAGCCACGTTCACCAAGCGTGAAGGCGCACAAGTGGAGGCATGCACGGTTTGTTGAAGAACAGAAAGGAGGCTATTGTGGCCGGAGAAGAGGAGGTGAGGTCCCCGGGAGCCTGAGGCCAGATAATGTAGGGCCCTGTAAACCAGGGTAAGCATTTTAGACTCTTCTGAGATCATTTAAATGCCTCGAGCATAATGTTGCTGGTATGTTGACAGTGGTGTTAGAGAAGGAAGCACTACAAACACCTAAGCAGAAAAACTGGGAGACAACAAAAGAAAAAAATGGGAAAAGAAAGCAAACGGGATTTCACAGAAGGGGCTTGGAGGTTAGCAGTTAGATAGCAGACATGGTCACTGGGCCACCCTCCAGCATGTGTCCTGGGGGTTGTCATTGTTACTTTGCACAGCCCTTTTTACAGTAAACATTTTAAAAAGCCAATATATTGATGATCTACAGACAGTAAAAGGCCAGGAAAACACCATTTATAGCCTTGCATTACTGAGAAAATGCTTGCTCTGATCAAAGCAATAGACTCAGGCTATGAGGCATACTCTTCCACTGGCATTCAGTTCAGACTACAGACTAAAATAATTTCTGTAAAAATACCCCACAAGGATTATACAAAAAGAAGAACACAAAGCACCTCTGACAAATTAGGACAGAGCATTAGGGTTTTCCCCAGATGTGTTCATCCTCCCACACACCTTGCTCTGATTGTTTGATGCATTTGGGAATACTGCATCAGCTAGCACCATCCATGATACCACACTGTAAATGATAAATGCAAGGGATACCAAATTTGCATACTCGAACTCCCAGTTTCCATAAACAATAATTTGTTAAGTCATAAAGAACGGCATAAGCGGAGTTTTTGATGTTATGGGATTTACACAATAATTAGAAGTCATTATCTCCCAAATACACATTCCCCTTTTTCCCTTTCTTTGCTTCTAATCTCTTAGTCCACCAGTCCACTCTCCACAATGCCTGCAAGGTATCTTTCCAAGGTAAAAGCTATTTATGGCAATTCCTTTCTCACAACCTGGCAGTGGCTCCCTCCTGGTAACGAAATAAAGCCCCAGTCTTCTTGTTCATGCTATTGAAATACACAGACTCTGGCTCCAGGCCTACTTCCCACCTTTGCCACCCTGCATTTTAGGCTGAAACTCTGGTGAACTTTGCTCACTGTCCCCACGCTCTGAGTCAAATCCCAACTCAGCCCCTTAATTGCTGTGTAACCTTGGCAAATTACTCATCCTTTTTGTGCTTCATTCTTTTCCCTATATAATGGAAATAATATAATAATAATATATAATTTATGGGCTTTTTATGATACTAAATAAAAATATATTTAAAATAATAGTAAACACATTGCAAGTGCTGAATAAATGTGAGTTATTATTACTGTTATTTGCTAATCGAATTTTCTTATTATTGTTTCCTTGGGGGAAAAAATGTAAAAACCTTCCTACCCTCTCTTTTCCTGGAAAACTGCTGTTTATTCTTCAAGATCCCACACAAACAACATCTCTTCACTGAACCTTCCCTAACACACTGACTTACTTTCTAACAGTATTTACTTCTTGTGTGCTCTAGTGACACACTGATCGTCATTACCCTATCTCATTATTTTCCCACAATTGGTGAACTATTAATGCATAACTTTGCTTTCCAAGTATTATATGGCCATTTGAAGACAAGGACTCTCATTTTGTATCTCCTAAATCCAGAGCAGGGTCTAGAGCACAGCAGGCTCTCAGTAAATATTTTGTTCAAGTAAATACTTAACCAGTAAGAATATAAAGATACAAATATTTCTCAAAAATTTCCAATATCACTAGGAAATAATTCAAGGAAATTGAAAAACACAAAGCACAGATTAGATAGATTTAGCTAACAAACCAGGACTAAATTGCATAAGATAAAATGTGCCTCGAGTTCAGAGAAAGGTCAAGCACTTACTAAATTCATTGTTTTATTTTTATTCTTCTCTAAGTAACCAGCTTTGTCTTAACATGTTTAAGTTCCTTCAGAGTATAAACTATGTTTTTTTTAATATTAAATTTTATTTAGTTACTTTTCAAGTACATTTTTTTTTAATCTATTTCTCCCATCCCACCCCACCCCCCCGCCCGGTCTCCCCCCTTCCTCCCATTTCCCCCCCCCAGTCCTCATCTCTGTGTCTTTCATACTTGTTCCTCAAAATCCCTCCCCCTTTTTCCCCTTAAGTTCCTTTTCCTCTCCCCTTAAACTATGTTTTTTAATACTCTCACATTCATATATTAGGCACAAAAGTTCACATTTTTCAGCCTTTGTTAAAATGAAGAAAGATTTCAAAGACATAGGTATAACTATAAGGGGAAAAGGAAGAAAAACACAAGTTTTTTTTTAATATTAACTCTAGTTGAACAAACATTGTTTCCTGTGCAAGCATATTCCCATGTGAAAGCATGGACAGACAGACAGCCAGCGGGTGGGGCTCACCCACCTCTACGTTTACTCTTCAAGAGGAGAGCATAGGGAAGAGGGGTGTGATGGGCCCAGCACATATCCAAGACCATCCCCACTGGCTTTCTTCAGAGAGCATCATGCTACTAATGATGGAAGAGAACCAATGAGGGAGGTTGAAACACTGGCAAAGGAAAAAAAGGCTGAAGAAGCTGGACACAGTGTGGCAAGTTTCAGTCAAGAAAAAAACAAGTCACATAATCCAGGCAGAATTACCTTATGCTTCAGAAGGTTTCATCCCTGATTTGGGGCTGGGGATGAATAACAGGTGGACTTAAGAGCTCTGGCATTAATTTCTCTACTCCCCATTTAGTAATGCTGAACATTCCGTTGACACTTTGCAAAAGTATGACATTTTTTAATCTATATTTTCTCATACTACCTAATAATAAGTGTAATGCCCACTTCTAGGTTTAAGAATTCAAAGGAGAATTTGGAAATTTGGGATGATGGTTCAAGGTCAAAATAATGATTAATAAAGGAGAAATACCCAGAAGAAACTAAAGCAGCAAAGTACATTTTAAATATCTGCAACATGTAATATTGAAAAGAATATGAATTCAGCATATTCTTACAGTCAAATTTTAATGAGATAATATATGTGAATATTCTAGTAAATAATTTAAAATAGAGTAGGTGTTGGGATCTGTGTGAGTTAAATGAGAATTTTTGTTTTCTTGCTCAAATCAGTGCTCAATTCTATAAGTGGAATGAATAAAAAAAGAAAACTCTAGGACCAGTTAATAATGATCTTGAGATTCATGCGGGTTCTAATTCTTAATATTCATTGAAGAGCAAAATACACTATATATTACAGGTTGACCATGCAGAAGAATTTTCTGTTACCTGGACTACAAAATAGTGAAAATGTGTACTAAGTGAGATTATAGAACTATTGTCTCTAAAGTCTTAAAAATAGGGAAGATTTCCATATGTCAAAGATGGAGTAATCGTGGTCCTGCCTAAGGATTAAAGAAGCAATGAAATAATCACCCCAATTTCTTCTAGATTCAGGATTGCGTAAATATTCTGATTAGTGACAGCACATTAAATATCTACTTTTTCAGAGATTTTCTAAATAATCCTGGAGTCAGTAATTCACAAGTATTTCTTAAATCTTCTGCCAATAGCCCACACCTCACAGCCTAGGTTCTCAAAACCAGAACGACATGTTCAACTGACCAAGCTAGGAAATCTACAAATAATTAAAGATAAAAAATTGTTCAGAAGGTTTAGATATAAACTGTATCCTTGGAATTGTTTAGCTTCATCTTGAAAATTACTTTAATTTCAATGCTGGAATCAAAACAATCCAATCATCTTCAAAGAAGCCTCCTGTCTACTGTAAAGTAATAACATGTTTTTAGAGACTTCTAAAGTGCATCTCTTGGAATTTCTAACTTAAATGCATGGTTTGGAAAATACCAATTGTTGATTGTGAAAGGATGGTCTCATTTCATCATGACAACAAGACAAAAATAAAGTACTTATGCTCTTATTTCCTCATGTAATTATTGTATATGATGCTAGAAAAGTTCATTGTTTTTAAGATTAGAGAGAAAGTCATTGAAATATATGATATGTGTATATTTTCAAAAAAGAAATTTTCATGGAATGTTTCATGAAGATGAATTTGTAAAACATTAAACTCTCACATAAAATAATAGAAATAAACATAAACACATATAGATATAATTGGGAGCTGGAGACAAACTGTGAGGCACCTTTACTAAAAAACATAAGAAAGGGAGTATCTGAGTCAGGGGAGGGTGAAAAGGAGTAATGGTCATACTAAAGTTATACAGTGTGTATTGTGGTTAACGTACTCTTTAAACTACATTATGTTACAGTTTACCGAAGTCCTGTGTTTTATTTTTTGGCCATTTGTGGAAAGTTTTGTTTTAACTTAGTTAGAAGATCACTTTAATAGCATAAGTTACCTCAGATATAATTTAATTGTTTTTTTTGTAACTTGCTGCAAGAAAATTTGTATAATGCATGAGTAAAACTAACTCTTTAACCATTTTAAAATTTAGATTTTTTGGAAAGAAAAAACAACAGTATTTGTAGTTCTATGTTCCTAGCACATCAAAAATTTATTCAAAGTATAAAAAAGGTCAAATTACTATATTCAAGAACTCTACAGTAAAGAAAACATTACCAAGATTTTATGAAAAGGTTTACTATTACTTGAAAATTAGCTTACTAAAATTAAATGTCTTTCTGATCAAATAATGGCTTGATATTAGCCCAAATAGTAAAAAAATATTAGTTTATTAATTAATTGTATGTATTCTATCCTTGTTTCTTTTAGGATAAATAATTAACAATGCACTTATATAGTTTCTCCTATTCAGTTATACTACTTAGCAAATTATATAAAAAATATATACTCATTAGAGGTGGGATAAACCATTAGAGAGAGGACTTCTTCAGATCAGTACATACTTATATATAAATCTTCTCTTCATACAAATACTATCATTGGTAGATTTTGAAAAACCTCACTGTGTATATTTTACAAGTCTGAGATTATAATTAAATAACAAGATTTAATTCATCAAAAAGACTACAAAAACCTCTTCAATGAAGCAATTACATGAACAACGGTCCACTGTCAGAAAACAAAAATAACCATATCATTTTAGCTAGGTAAAGTATGTGTTGGCTAAAGTATAGTTTGTCCATCGAAGGCAAACTGTATATTTCTAGGGGTAACTTGAAGGTGTCAATGCACTGTGCACTATAGATTAGGCAAACAAACACTTCAGAGAAATAGAAAACAGAATTCAAGTAAATACTAATTTTCAAAAACTATATATTCTCAGTTGGTAATATTGGTTGGCAATCTAGCATGCAATTACAAAATTGGTATTTTAGAATTACCTTTAAGAGGCAACTACCTTCCTTCATTGCTATGGTCCTTAATAAATAAAAACTAGAGAGGTACAGATAACCAATTTTGTAGAGTATTTGAAACTGAAAGAAAATATATCCTTCAAAGAAATCTGAAATGGCATAGTTTTATAATTATACTTTAATTTTTATTGTGCATTTTCTTACATTTTAACATTTTACAAGTTTAAGGAAGCTAACCTATTGAATATAAAGCATATATTAAAGGTGGCAGCTTCAGTGCAATTTTTACAGAGGTGTTCTTGAATTTATTTACTTGGTATTCCCAAGTAAACTGGAAATTTATTTATTATTATCTGTATATTTAAGTCACTTTTATTTACAATGAGAGTATCTGAAAGAGAGTAGCAATTTAATCAAAAATAAAATTAATTAACTATGCAATTTCAGAAGTGGGAACTTAGTTTTCCCTTTCCTTGGGTAGTATAAAGATAAAGTCAATAAAGCAAAAACCCACTAGTTTATACACTATAGATACGGCAATACAATCAGTGAAGTTTGACTTTAGATCTCGTCTTCAGAAATAAACTGGAATTAAGATTAAAACACTTATTTTGTACCAAAAATATACTGCTCAAGTTATCATCAACAACCACAGAACACACAAAAACTCACCCATCATCTCAACAGAAATTAATTAAAAAACTGAATATTTTTGTTTAACTGCTCCAATTCTCAATTTACCTAGTACTAGCTAGGCATTCTTATAAGCAGTAATTTCAAAGACTCTCTCCAGTCGGAGGCTTATTTTATCTGGAAACAGCCAGTTAGCACAATGACAATTTAACACAGAGCATGATGTATTCCTGCGCTGACCCACTCTCCATTCATCTCACACTTGTGGTCTGTATTGTAAACACAACTCAGATGTTCTATTTTCTACATTTCCAAATCACTGCTTACTAATGAAAAGCACTGTACACAGTGCCAAGTCGTGTCTTACCATGTATGAGCCACAGTGAAGCGACGACGCTGCCGAATGCTTTTATTCACCAGCAACTTTCTGAAAAAGCATGGTGAGTTCCTTGGCGAACTGCGTGGAGAAATTTTAGGAGATGTAGGTCTGTTTCCCGATAGTCTCGGAAGCTCAAGTTCCAAGTGCATCTGCTCCTTGAAAGTCTTTATGCAAACCTCAGATTCAGAAGCAGTAAGTTCCTTGGAAGAATCTTTTGCTGTCATGTCTTATGTGGAGGGCTAGCTTTCACCATCCAAAACAAAAACCTCAAACATACCAGAGATACAGCTGCAGGTTAGAAAACTGGTAAGTCTGCAAACTATTTCCAATTTAATTTAGGAAGCTCAGGCTCCAACGTATGAGCTGCTTAGAGCAAGAGCAGCATACTCGAAGAATGGCAAGTCAGGCTGTCACAAGGAGCTTTATCAGCCTGGCTTTGCCTCTGAAAATGCGCCAAAGTGCTTCCTATGTCAGTAGCCTCCTTGTGGATGAGGTTTGTCTGCAAGCTACACACTGACATTCACTGAATTCATTCAGTTGAATATATCAACTCATGAAATATTCATAAGGCTTCTGATAAATCCTTTACATGTGCGTTTAAAAAAATCTTATCAAGCAAGCTGCAGTCACCAGTGGACAGTAAGCAAAACCTAGCCACCTAGTCACTTGTTTTGTTCTCACAAAGAGCAGAACCAGAGCCCGTCTGCACGTGTGGTGTTTAAAGTCTTCATTCAGAATTATCTTGCTCTGTAAATGCACACAACAGTAACTCCACCTACCAAATTCTTATTGGCCCAGGATTATTTAAACAACTGCACTCTGTTTCCCCCTGAACAACACCCTCCATTGCACAAAATTTGTGAAGCTACTGTCCTCCCTACAGCAAAAACATTGAATCATGGATTGTCAAAAACCCTAGTTAAAATAGCCCCCCCACCAAATTCCACTGCTGAATGAAAGAACTGATTTGCTGAAGTTTTTTTTTTCTCCCTTCTCCAGAAGATCCAAGACAGCATCAATATAAAAAGTGTCAGCTAACAGAAAAACATTGGATTTGGTTCATTCCCCTGAGAAATGTAAAGCTAATCTTTATTCCAATAAACATTACCCTCATTCTTCTGTTTAAGCTCATTGTTCATGGGTTGCCCACAGCAGCCTCTCTGTTAGCTACAAAGTGACTTCTGAAAGCCAAAGCTTCCCAGAATGGAAATGGAGGTAATAACTCTCAGTTCAAGCACAGAATTCAAGGTCAAGAATTATGCATGTGTTTGCGTGTGTAAAAGTAGGTGTACAAACAGTGTTTGCCTGTGTGTAGGTATATTTACCTGCAAGTGTGTTGTGTGTGTGTATGTGTGTGTATTTTGTTCACAAAGGCACGCAAATGAGACAAATGGGCAGAAGAGCCTGAAAAATGGCTCGAGTTCCAAAGCAGGTCATTGTAACCTAAAATTTCTTTTTGAAATATGCTGGAATGCAGCTTCTATACTTGAAAAGGCACGAGGAAGTAAAAAGAATCCTGTGGTGCTTGAAGTGTACAGCTGTGGTGAAAAGTCTGTACTGGCAACAGCTGCCACCAGGGCCAGCCGGACCTCACACAAACTTGACGAAGCATACCTAGGGCTGGTCAGCAAGGAGAGACAGTTCGGGAATGATTCGCAGCGAGACTTCAGTGAAAAAGGGAGGCATTTGTTTTTTCCTCTCAGGTGTGAGGACTTCCGCCTTCATAAAGTCATTCATCTATGTCATATTCTGCAGCTGAGTAGCTAAGGGGCTGAATAAGAGCAGATTGTGACCTATAGGAAAGTGTAAACCCCATGCCAGCCCTTGAGGAAACTGGTTCCAACATAAAAGGAAGGATATAAACTCTTTCCAGGGTCCTACCTTAGAAAGACATCCATATTTCAATAATGCATTAAAATGCATTGTGAACAAATGCAAAGTCATAGAATTTAACTGTTCAAGCAAATCACCTTGTTCAGTTCATTTCAAAGATGGAAAAGCAGACCTAGAGAACTTCAGGGACTTGTCCAAAGTCATATTTGTAGTTGACATTAGAGCTAAAGCAAGAACTCAGGCTTTCTGTCACCTAATCAATTCTCTTTCATTATGTGATACAAAGAGGTCAAATAGTCATTTTGGGAAGCTAGGCCCCAGGACATGTTCTTTATATAGTTAAAGATTATATAGCTTTCACCATCCAAAACAAAAACCTCAAACATACCAGAGATACAGCTGCAGGTTAGAAAACTGGTAAGTCTGCAAACTATTTCCAGTTTAATTTAGCAAGCTCAGGCTCCAGCGTATGAGCTGCTTAGAGCAAGAGCAGCATACTCCAAGAATGGCAAGTCACGCTGTCACAGGGAGCTTTATCAGCCTGGCTTTGCCTCTGAAAATGCACCAAAGTGCTTTCAACTGCAGGTATTTTAACTGCTCTGTTTGAGAAAGGATTGTCAGTAATATCATGGGTGAAATATGGTTAATGATATCTATTATTTACTGCATTATGAAAACAAAGTTGGGACGTTCCTCCAACAATAATGTGATTTAAAGCTGGGACACAAGAATATGCAATAGCCTGCTGATATTCAGAGTGACTTACTTGAAAAAAATAAGCAATGGAAGTCACTAAGGACTTTTTCACATTCACTTTTTAAGGCTGCCAAAATACAGTAAGCATTTAGGAATTCTTTTCTCCCCAAATTATGGCAAATTTCACAACCTCAGAAAACTGGTACAGATATTTAAATACAGCTATTTAGCTGTATCTAAACTGGGGTTCAAATAAGAAATGTTGACATAAACTTACCTAAAATAGCAGCATAATGGTGCAATTATAAGTACTTTCTGATTCTTATTGTCAGTTTATGCGACATTTCACATTATTCTTTTCACTTTCTCCATTAGGACAGCCAATGCCCTAGTTAAAGAAATTTTGAGAATAATCCCAAGAAATAAAATTTTCAAAAATATGTTGTCTGTTAACTCTTCCTACTATAGATAACATTTAGGAACACCAAGACAACTCACAGAATTGGAGAACACATTTCCTGATATATATGATAAGGGGTTAATATTTAAAATTTATAAAGAATTTATAAAACTCAACACCCAAAAACAAGCAATCAAATTAAAAATGGGCAAAGGACCTGACTAGACACTTCTCCAAAGAGCACATCTAGATGGCCAATAGACATATGAAAAGATGCTGAACATCACTAATCATCAGAGAAATGCAAATTAAAACCACAGTTTTAGTGAATAGTTACATTCACTCTGGTGTAGCTCTGAGGATTGGGAGTCATTCCACAAACCAAAAGGTTGCCAGTTCAATTCCCAGTCCTGGCACATGCCTGGGTTGCAGGCCAGGTCCCCAGCTGAGGGCATGAAAGAGGCAACCAATCAATGGTTCTAAGTTACATTATTTTTCATTCAATACCTTTCA
Organism: Artibeus jamaicensis; assembly: GCF_021234435.1. NCBI lineage: Eukaryota > Metazoa > Chordata > Mammalia > Chiroptera > Phyllostomidae > Artibeus > Artibeus jamaicensis. Next base: position 14,743,688 of record NW_026522025.1, on the reverse strand, counting down.
GACTTTAGAAGTAAACCTGGAATGAATTTTCTCAGAACTGAGTGACCAATATTGAAATATCATTATAAAACTAAAGTATTTTAAAGGCACAAAACTGCAGATTCTGTAAATACAAAGCTGAACATTTGAAAAGTCAGAGTTTATTCAGAAGTTTCTTTTTTAAAGAGAATAGATTTAAGACTATCAGTAGAATTAAATTATTGTTGATTATATATTTATATCACCATTTGGTTCATTTTTTTCTGAAACACACCATCTGAGCATAGCCATTAGACTATTCAATTAAAGATACACAAGCTCTTCTTTTATCAGACAAGATAATATGTGAATACATATCATCAAAAATGACAGCCTCTTTGAACAGAATGCCCACTCACCACAGAGAGTAACTTCTCCCCACTTCTTGATTTCAGTTTGAAAAAATGGAACTAGAGGTGTATTCTAATGTGATTGAAGAAATATAACATTCAACTGAATGGAAATGGTTGTCTAGCCATTCTGGGAAAGAACAATTAACTGATAACTCTTAAGAATTAAGAGTTTGTAGAAAAATAATTTGCATTTATTGTACACCCACTTGTGCTAGATATTGTTATAAGAATTTTAATATAAATTATTTCATGTGGTCCTCATTATAAACATATCAGACAAGTGCTGTTGAAGTCCTTGTTGGATTTCCCCATGGTACCAAACTATTGTGTCTGTTAGGGCTGGCTGGAGTCTTATTCATTTCTAAGATATGGAACAGTAGTTGGCACAGAGGAGATACTCAACAAATATTTGTAGACTGAATTCACAATATTTTTTTCATCTTCAGATAAGAACATAAAGACACAGAACTGTACTTCTTTCAAGGAGTTGATCCTACACCAAGCTTTTTATAAGAAGGTGCTTAATGAGACAGAAGAGGAAATGTATGCTCCCAGAGTAGTCAGGTCATACCACTCAGAGTACATCTTCATAAGTACTAAATGTGCTGAAATTACATAGCATGTTAATTTAGAGGATGATGTGAATACTTCATTTTTTTAAAGTATTTTTGTTCAGTTACACTTATTTCTATGAATGCTTCACTTTTATCCACATACAATTGCATTATTCATCATTTGTAAAATGGTATTCCAGAAAGATCAGTTTTAGCCTGTGCCACCTAGCAATGTCACCTGAATCCTAAGGGGAAGGTGGGAAGCTTATACTCCAGACATGTAAGCATATCATATGGTTCTTAGAGACAGTCCTGTTCGAGAAAGAAAAGCTTTCTAGTGACTCCTCATTACATTTAAAGTAAAAGCAAAAACCCACACCACGGCCTAGAAGGCTCAATCTAACTTTTCTCCATCCTCATCTCAGCACCTCTCTGAAGTCACTGCTTTCCACTCTCCCACTAGCTTTTTCTACTCGGGCTTCACTGGCCTCGTAGTGTTTAATGAACATATGGTCCCCAAGACATATGTATGCATGGTTTGTCCCCCTATCTCTTTCCAGGGCTTGCCCAAACACACTGGCTTAATGAAGTCTTCTCTAAGCACCTTGTTTAACACTACAACCTTTCTCATTTTACATTATTTTTCTTCATAGTACTTGCAAATATACATATACATTTGCACCAATGCAATTCTTTGCATTACACCAAGAATTTAAGTTTAATGAGGGCAAGGACTTTATTTTATTCAACCTTATATTCTTAATTCCCTGAATGGTACTTGTCATATAGTAGAGTGGTTTTTTGTGGGGATGGGGTAAGGGTGGGTAAATACCATCAAGAATCATATAGTCCCCAACCCATGCTTTAAAAATTAATTTCTTCCACAGCCCACCTCCCATCTCTGGCAACCATCAGTCTGTTTGTTTGTAACTATGAGCTTGTTTTCTTCTCAGATTCTACATATAAAAGAGAGCTGATCATGTGATATTTATCTTTGTCTCACTTATTTCACTTAGCATAATGCCCTCAAGAGCCATTCATATTGTCACAAATGGCAAGATTTCATTCATTTTTATGGATGAATAATATTTGATTGTATACATGCATACCACAATTTCTTTATCCATTGATCAATCAATGATATCCCCACATAAGCTGTTTTTCATGTCTTGACTATTATAAATAATGCTGCAACGAACATGGAGATGTATATAATTTTTTAAATTACCCTGGATTAAATGATAGTTCTATTTTTTAATATTTTAGAGGAACCACAATAATATTCTCCATAGTGGCTGAACCAATTGATATTCCCACCAGCAGTGCACACAAGTTCATTTTTCTCCACATCCTTGGCAACACTTGTCATTTCTTGTCTCTTGATCATGGCCATTCTCACAGGTGTGAAATGATATCTCATTGTGCTTTTAATTTGCATTTTTCTGATGATTAGTCAGGCTGAGCATCTTTTCATTTAGTTGTTGGCCATCTGTATGTCTTCTTTGGAAAAAATGTCTATTCAGATTTTCTGCCCATTTTTAATTTTTTTATTGAGCTGTAAGAGTTCTTTATCTATTTTATGTATGAACCTGTTATTGGATATGAGTTTAAAATATTTTCCTATCCATTAGGTTGCCTTTTATTTTGTTGATGATTTCTTTTGCAGTGCAGAAGTTTTTTAGTTTTATGTGATTCCACTTGTTTACTTTTGCTTTTATTGCTTTCACTTTTGGAGTCAAATTTTAAAAATCATTACCAAGACCTACATCAAAAAGACTACCACCCATGTTTTCTTGTAAAAGTTTTATGGTTTGGAGTTTTATATTCAAGTCTTTAATTCATTTTTAGTTAATTTTCATGTATGGTATAAGGAAGTGGTCCAGTTTCATTTCTCCATGTGTGCTGTCCACTTTTTCCAACACTATTTATTAAACAGACTATCCTTTTTTCACTGTATATTCTTGACTCATTTGTTGTAAATTAATTGACCATATGTGTGGTTTTATTTTTGGGGCTCTCTATTCTGTTCTATCCACCTGCATTCCATTATGCAGATGCGTCTGCACAATATTCATCTGTGTCTGCTTTTATACCATACTGTTTTAATTACTATGGCTTAGTAATACAGTTTGAAATCAAGGAGGATGATGCCTTCAACTTTGTTCCTCTTTCTCAAGATTGCTTTGGCTTTTCAGGGTTTTTATGGTTCCACAGAAATTTTAGAATTATTTGCTTTATTTTTGAAAAGCAACTAGAATTTTGACAGGGATTGCATTGAATCTGTAGATTCCTTTAGTAGTATGAACATTTTAACAATATTCTTCCAATCCATGAGCACAAAATATTTTTCCATTTATTTGTGTCTTGTTCATTGGCTTTCATTAATGTCTTCTGGTTTTCAATATACACATCTTCCACCTCCTTTGTTAAATTTATTCCTAGGTATCTTTTTCTTTTTGATGTAAATGTAAATGGGATTGTTTTATTTTTCTTTCTGATAATTTGTTTTTAGTGTATAGAATTATAACAGAATTTTGTGCTTTAATTTCGTATTCCACAACTTCACTGAATTCATTAGTTCTAATAAATTTTTATGAAGTCTTTAGGGTTTCCTGCATATAATATCACATCATCTGCAAATAGTAACACTTTTTCTGCATTGAGATGATCATATAAATTTTTCCTTCATTTTGTTAATGTGGTAAATCATGCTGCTTGGTGAATATTGAAATCATTTTTGCATGCCTGGAATTAATCCTTTATTATTTTTTTTTGTATTATTTAATTTGGTTTGCTAATATTTTGTTGAGGATTTTTGCATCTGGGATTATTGGCCTGTAATTTCCTTTTCTTGTGGCATCTTCACCTGGTTTTGGTATCACATTAATGCTGGCCTCATAAAATGGGTTTGGAAGAGTTCCCTACTCTTCTGGTTTTTGGAGGAGTTTGAGAAAGATTAGTATAATAGGTATTTAAATAAGTATTTGTTGAATGAATAAATGAATGATTTTTCTAAGTGCAGAATAAGATGAAGAAGCAGGACATCAGACTAAAATGGGATAAACTACCTCAAATGAGAGCAAGAGCTGTAGCAGCATTAAACAGTAGCCCTTTTGTAATGTTACCTATTATTTTATGTGGTTTTCACTGCTTGAAGTGTTACATCTCCATTTTCTTTGCCAAGAATACTAAGTCTCATCCATTAAGGCTAAATTCGAATAAAGCTCTTCAGTGAAATCTTTCCCAACTTCCATAGGCAGAGTCAGCTGTTTGATACCATCTGTACTCCACCATCGCTGAATTCATTTCTCAGAATACTTCATCATATATCATAGCACATATTTTTGTGTGTGTCCTGAACTAACCTATAAGCTCTCCAAGGAATAAACTATTTTATTCATCTTTATATCTCCAGAGCCTAACATTGCATCCTAATGATTTTTATTGATGGAAAGATGAATAAAAAAATAATGTATTGCTCCAAATCATGTTCTCCGGTTAGCCCTCAATTTTTCTTACTGTCTTGAAAGCTAGTCTACTCAATATCCTAATTTCTTATCCTCAAACTTATAAAAGGTTCCTAAATGAGCTTTCTAAATTATATCAGGTTGCTATGTTTACCATTTTAAGTAGCATTTCTTTATTCTCTATTCTTTTTTTTTTAAGAAATTCAATACTGTTCTTCAGAGTGGCTGTGCCAGTCTCCATTTCCACCAGCAGTGAATTAGTGTTTCTTTTTCTTCACAACCGTCTTCAATACTTATTATTTGTCTTGTTGGTAATGGTCATTTTAACAAGTGTGAAGTGGTATCTCATGGTAGTGTTAATTAAAAATTTCCTAATAGCTGGTGTAGTTGCACATCTTCTCAAACATCTGCTGGGCACGTGTATGTCTTCTTGGGAGAAGTGTCTGCTCAAGTCCTCTACTCATTTTTAAATTGAACTATATGTATGTTTGATGTTAAGTTGTATGAGTTCTTTATATATTTTGGATATTAACTCCTTGGCAGAGCTAAGGTTTGCAAATATCTTCCTTTATTCACTTGGTTATCTTTTTGTTTTGTTGGAGGTTTCTTTTACTGTGAAGAAGTTGTTTAGTTTGATATAGTTTCATTCAGGTATTTTTGCCATTACTCCCCTTGCCTTTGGGGTCAAATTCATAAAATCTTCTGTAACACCAAGGTCCATGAATTTAGTGCCTATGTTTTCTTCTATGTAATTTATTGTTTAAAATTTTATATTATGTCTTTCATCCATTGGAGTTAATTTTTGTATATGGGGACAAGCTATAATCTAGTTTCATTCTTTTGTTTGTGACTTTCCAATCTTTTCAGCACCATTTATTGAAGAGGCTTTTTTTCCTCCTCTGTATGTTTTTGGCACTTTTGTCAGAGATTATTTGCCCATATACATGTGGGTTTATTTCTAGGCCCTGAATTCTGTTCCCTTGGTCTGTGTATCTGTTTTTCTACCAATGCTCTTTTGATTATTGTCATTTTGTAGTATAATTTGAAGTCAGAGAGTGTGATACCTCTGGCTTTGTTATTTTTTCTCAGTATTTCTTGGGTTATTCAAAGTATTTTGTAGTTCTGTAGCAATCTGATGAGTTTTTGCTTCACTTATTTAAAAAGATCGTTGGGATTTTGATAGAGATTTCATTAAATCTGTATATTGCTTTGGGTAATATGGACATTTTAACTATGTTGATACTTCCGATCCATGCACACAGGATATCTTCCCATTTATTTTGTCTTTCTCAATATTTTTTAATAAGCTTTGTACTTTTCATTATATAGGTCTTCCACAACCTTTGTTAAGTTTGTTCCTAGGTGTTTTATTATTTTTGTTGCAATTGCAAAGGGATTTTTTTATTTCTTTAGGTGAAATTTCATTGTTAGTATAATGGAATGCATTAGATTTTTGAGTGTTGATTTTGTATCCTACAACTTTACTGTATTTATTTATTGCTTCTAATAGCTTGTTGGTGAAATCTTTAGGGTTTTATACATAAAGAATCATGTTACCTGCAAAAAGCAACACTTCTACTTCTTCCTTCTCAATATGTATGCCTTTTATTTGTTTATCTTGCCTGATAGCTCTGGCTAGGACTTCCAGAACCAAGTTGTTTAAGAGTGGTGAGAGTGGCTATTCTTGTCTTGTTCCAAATCTTAGATGAAAAGCCTTCAGTTTTTCACCACTGAGTATGATATTGACTGAGGGTTCTTCATATATAGCCTTTATTATGTTGAGGTAGTTTCCTTTTTATACTTATTTGATTGAGTGTTTTAATCATAAATGGATATTGTATCTTATCAAATGTTTTTTCTGCATCTAGTCATAAGATTATATAATTTATAATTTTTTCCTTAGTTTGTTAGTGTGTTGTATTACATTGATCAATGTGCATACATTGAACCATCTTTGTGCCCCTGGAATGAACCTCATTTGATCGTGATGTATAATATTAAATATTTAATGTATTGTTGTATTCTATTTTCTCATACTTTATTTATGATTCTTGCATCTGTATTCATCAGAGATACTGGTCTGTGGTGTGTGTGTGTGTGTGTGTGTGTGTGTGTGTGTGTGTGTGTGTTATCCTTCCCAGGTTTTGCTATCAGAGTAATGTTGGCCTCATAAAATGCATTAGGAAGTATTGCCTCTTCTTTATTTTTTGGAAGAGTTTTAGAAGAATAGGTATCAAATCTTCTTTGAATGTTTGGTATAATTCACTAGTGGAGCCATCTGAGAAAATGGGTTTCAAGATAACAAAGGTAACAAGAGACAAAATGGACATTTTATGATGATAAAAGGGGCACCGGATCAAGAAGACAAAACACTTCTCAATATATATGCACCCAGTCAGGAAGCACCAAAATATATAAAGCAACTACTAATAGAACCAAAGGGAGAAATTGAAAAAAACATAGTCATAGTAGGGACTAAATACCCCACTAACATCTCTAGATAGATCATCTAAGCAGAAAATCAATAAAGAAATATACTGCCTTAAATGACACATTAGATCAAATGGACATAATTGACATTTATAGAGTTTTTCACCCCAGAATATTAGAACATACATTCTTTTCCAGTGCACATGGAATATTCTCAAGGATAGGCCATATGTTTAAACACAAAATCAGCCTCAACAAATTTAAGAAGATTGAGATCATATCAAGCATATTTTCTGACCACAATGCTTCAAAATTAGATATCAACTGCAAAAAGAAAATGGGCCTCGCCTCTTGGATTATCCAGAGTGATTTCCTAAAGTTCACTATTGCTGTAATTAGTCCTCAGTGTTGTCAATGGGTGACACTGTCACTGAGAAACAGGAAGAGGTTTGGAGATGATTCCGCCTACTTAGGAAGAATTCTAGGTGGTCCAGCACAATTAGTGCCCCTTTTTTATTACAAAATCATAAGCATGTAACTCTGTAAAATAACAGTATCATATTCAAGCACAGCATACGACATTTTAAGTGAAATGTTCGAATGGTTGCCCATCTCGTGTGAGACATTCATGTAGCCTACCAACCACACTCAAGCAGGCATTACTTCTTTGGGCCCCTGAGTATCTCTTATCTTGACCACTTTCCTGAGTGAACAGTTTTTCTTTTTTTTTCCCACTGCCAACTGTGGCACCATGACTACTTGTAAAGAAACCTGATCTTTGTACTTTTCCTTACTTCTTTATTTCTCTTAAATCAAACATTCCTCAGAGATATGCTTACTCAGTAGATATTATGTGCCAAGAATATGATTTCATATTTTCTTTAGTAAGCCTGGATTATTGCTTGAAGTTTTCATATTTCTTACCAAACATAAAATCATAATTTTAAAAAGCTTTATGTGATTTTCACTTTATCAGTGATGTGATTCATCTTTTTCATTGTCTTCAACTAACTTGCTTTGTTTATTTTGAATTTGGCAAATATTTACTCTATATATACATAATAAGTCTTCACTGGCATGTGAGTATAGTGCCTCAGAAAATTTCATCCATCAGTCTGAAAATTGCTTTCTTGAATGTATGTACTTTACACACATACAAAATTCTTTGCTCTTAGAAAGACCATAATTAATTCTTATGTGCTAGTCTCTTTATCTAAAACCTTTACACATATATAAAAATGCTTTGTGCATGCTAAATGAATGTTCAAAAACCCAGGAATATGAACCAACAGTATCTGTTCATTCGCTGGTATTAGTTAAAAGTTAACTGCGAGTCAAGCACTGTGCTAGTCTGAGGAAAATCACAGTGAATAAACTGGACCTATGATTGTCCTGAAGCCCCAACTATGAGAGCCTAATTTTAATAATTTTGAACTTGTTTGCCTCCTTATTCCCCTTCTCTCCTTTTAAGGGAAGTCAAAACCAGGCTTTCTCCTTTTTCTCTCAGCGACTTGGACCCCTCCTTTTCACAGTGGGTTATGCTCATCCTAAATGTCTTATAAGATAAAATATGAAAGCATTCTTCATCCAGAGTTTCTGCATATGTTTTTTTTCTCAGTAGAGCTCATCAGTCCCTATTCCCTACTCATAGCTCACCTATGTATTTTTTAAATATTGAAGGAATGTAGATGCTCTCCAGTAGCACACCAACAAATGCAAACACACAAAAAAGTCTTGTTTTACCTCCTCTTGAATTCTAACCAGGACACAGACAATTTCTGTTCAGTTTTAATAGTAAATGGCAAGTAAGTTTTTTTTATATTGAACTAAAGTATGACTCCCTCTAATGTTCTTCCATTTGTCCTACTTCTGTGTCCTAGAATTACAATGAATAAGTCATATGATAGCCCTTCAAAGATCTATCCTCTAATAGTTTTATTTTCCATCCTACATAACTACAGCTCTTTCAGCTATTCCTTATCAAAAACAGATTCATTTTTATAACCCTTGGACTGAACCTCTGCCATACACAAGAGTAATGGAAGGGGGGATACTAGTTTGCTAGGGCTGCCATAACAAATACCACAGGCTGGGTGAATCAAGCAACAGAAATGTATCGTCTCACTGTTCTGGAGGCCAGAAGTCCAAAATCAAGGCATGTGTCAGCATTGTTGATTCCTTTTGAGGGCTGTGAAGGAAAAATCTGTTCCAGGCCACACTCTTGTGTTTTAGATGGCTTTCTCCTCCCTGTATATCTTTACATCATATTCTTCTGGGTCTCTCTCTGTGTGCATACTTCCCCTTTTATAAGAACACCAGTCCTATTGGATTAAGGTCTACCTTAATTTCCTCATTTTAACTTGATGCCTTCTGTTAAGATTCTATCTCCAAGTAAGGTCACATTCTGAGGTACTTGCAGTTAGGACTTCAACATGTAAATTTGGAGGGACACAATTCAATCCATAACATTCTGCCCTCTGACTTTTCAAAATCTGTGTCCTTCTCACATGCAAAATACATTCAGCCCATCTTAGTGTTTCCAAACCTCTTAACCATGCCAGCATCAACTCTAAACACCATCATCATCTGAACAGCATCAGCCCATTGAAATCACCCAAATCAGTTACAGGCAAAAATTAGAGGGAAGATTCATCCCAGGCAAAGTTCCTCTCCATCTGTGAACCTGTAAAACCAGACAGTGACAATGGAGGGACAGGCATAGGATAGACATTCCTATTTAAAAAAATCAATTGGAATAAAGAAAGGGATCATGGATCTGAAGCAATTCTGAAACCTAGTAGGATGAACTCCTACTAGGTTTATAAAACAATTATAAATTGTTTCCATATTTATATACAGTTACAAAAATATATTATTTATGTTTTTTAATTTATTTTTATTGAATTTATTGGGGTGACTGGTTAATAAAATTATATAGGCTTCAGGTGTACAAGTCTATATCATCTATATATCATACTATGTGTTCACCACCCAAAGACAAATATCCTTCCATCATCATTTGTCCCCCTGCACCCTCTTCTACCTCCCCCATTCCCTTTGTCCTCTGGTAATCACCACACTGTTGTCTGTGTCTACAAGATTTTTTCTTAATCCCTTCACCTTTTCACCCATCCCTGCAACCTCCCTCCCCTCTAACAGCTGCTGGTCTGTTTTCTATGAGTCTGTTTCTATTTTGTTAGTTTATTTCTTCACTAGATTCCACATATGAGTGAAATCATATGGTACTTGTCTTTCTCTGACTGGCTTATTTCACTCAGCATAATGTTCTCCAGGTCCATCCCTGCTGTCAAAAAGGGTAGGATTTTCTTCTTTTTTGTGGCTGAATAGTACTGAATTATGTAAATGTACAACAGCTTAAATATTCTTTGACTCAGTTCTTGGTCCTCTGGGCTCACTGAGGATCAAGGCCCCACTTTCTCAGCCCTGAGGAGTGGGTTTTCTGCCTTCTGTAACTCAGGAGATGGCTCCATCCTCTGAAAATGAGGATCAGGTTCCTCCACCTTCCTGGAACTACGGAGGAGATGGCTCCTCCACCCCCACTTGTACCCTCTGGGCATGTGGTGTGGCCTCTGAATTGCCTTCAAGGTTGTTCTTCACTTTTCTTGACTTATAACACATTTGCAGCTGAATAGATTTGCCGGTTTCCTGCCTGTGGAATTTCAGAAGTCTGATAGCCTTTCTTCATTTCACCCTGTCTCTTTCTCCCTTTGGTTCAAGATGATAGTGTTTCTATTGATATGAATTTTTTAGAAAACTTGTTGGGCCTCCTGTGCAATTACGAGTGTCCAGGCCATCAGACAAAGAGTTTCCCACAGATCTTTCCTGATAATTGCATCTCTCTTCCTCCTGTTCACTGAAATGGTTAATTGAGTCCATAGCTCTATGCCTAAGCAAATATTTATCCAGCCACATCCTTGATGTTCTCTCCAGAACATATTCATTTTCCTCCTCTCTCTCTCTAATAGGAATAGCCTGAGAGTTTTCCAAGTCTTCAAGTCCAGATTGCTCTTTACTTAACAATTCTTTCTTCAGTGTATCTCCTTCTGCTCGCATTTGTTATACATAGAAAGAAACCAAGTAATGCCTTCGACACTGTGCTTAGAAATTGCCTCAGTTAAAAATCCAAGTTTGTCATTTATAATTTCTACTTTTTATTCACAAAAAAAAATGCTAGAACACAATTCAGTCAAGTTCTTTGCCACAAGAATTACCTTTCCTACAGTTTGTCATTTCTGAGATCTCGACAGAAATTCCTTTAAAATTCATATTTCTACCAATTCTCCTTAAGGCGATCTAGGCTTTTTCTATCAAGTGCTTCAAAACTCCTCTACCACCCAACCACAACTTAATTCCAAAGTCACCTTGATAGTTTTAACTATTTGTTACAGCAGCACCCCACTTCTTGGTTCCAAAATGTGCATGATTTTGCTAGGGCTACTGAAAGGAAGTATCACAGGTTGTGTGGTTAAACAACAGAAACTTATCCTTTTACAGTTTGGGAGGCTGGAGTCCAAAATCAAGGTACTGACTGGCAGAGTTGATTTATTCTAAGGGCTGTGAGGGACAGGTTTTTTCCTGGCCTCTCTCAAGGTGGTGGGAGACAAGAAGAGAAAAAGAAAAATTAGGGGAAAGGGTAAAATAAGTAGTATTTCTTGAGAGCTTACTATATACTAGGCACTTCTGCATATGTTATTAACACATTTAAACATCATAATACCTTATTGAAGAATATAACCTCCCCTGAAAGATGAACAAACTGAATGGCAGAAAGGTAGGCTGAATTACCCAAGATCAACCAGTTAGTAAGGATTCAAACCCAAAGCCATCAAACTTCAAAACTCATGCTTTAATCCTCTATAATCCACTAAACTCATTGCAAAGAAAAAATTAAAAGGAAGCATATGGATATGCCTTAAACATAAAGTCCGCTGTATACAAGCAATGTATTAACTCCCATTATATCCTGAAACTGGAATTGCTCCTTTATAGAAGAAGCCTTATTTCAGGACAATAAAAAACAATTTGAACATGTAGCAAAAATGGTTAGTTTCACCTAGACAGCAAGGAATTTCACTAATGCATTATTTTTTTAAATAAATTTATCTTAATGCACACTTACCAGTTTTCAGTGAAATTTGGACTCAAAGATATTGGCTTAATGTGCCTTAGTATATTTATTCATTTACAACTCAAAATTAGAATTTATTTAGGGTTGCCAATTCAATTCCCGGTCAGGGCACATGCCTGGGTTGCTGGCCAGGTCCCCAGTGGGGGCCACATGAGACAACCACACATTGATGGTTATCTCCCTTTCTTTCTCCCTCTCTTCCCCTCTCTCTAAAAATAAATAAAATATTTTTTTAATTAGAATTTATTTGACCTTCACATGTTGTTAAAAATTAGAATTTTTTCCTCAGATATTTCCTTTCCATTCTGATCTTAAATATTAAAGGTAAAAATACCCTTTTATGAGTGTTTCTAGCCCATGTTAGCTTCTAATAGTCCTGAGACTTATATTTTGGGACTCCTAATTTAGAAAATTATCTTGGCTATCATTACTTATGAACAGTGTTTTGCTGTAAATTCTGTATTGATTTTGCAAGTTCTAGGCTCAGATCTTAAACCATTTCATTTATGCTACATTAGCTATAACCAGTATTTTCATTTTATTTTTGGTAATTTAGAAGTTTTAGGAGTGAGAGGACAAATCCTTAATGATACTGTGTTTATTCATTCTCTGTAAATTTTTCTCCTTTTTTGAAAGGCAGGTCCACTTTTAGCAAACACTCTAAGGTGACACCTCACACCAACCCCCAGAGTAAAATTAGAGGTTCTTTAATTCTTCCTTCTAGTTTGTGCTGGTACCAGATCTTGGTTCAGTTTTCTGGATTTCCAGACACATTTTGTGATTTTAATTGGTACAGAATCCAATAAAATTAGCGAGCACCACTTGCCACACATAGAAGCCAAAGAAAATGTTATCTTTATGGAAATATAAACAAACCCGCAGTAAAGCATGTGAAGAACAGGAATGAGACTCGAATAAAAAGGAAAGGGGAGCCCTTCCCCCTTTGTAGCAGGTAATTTATATTCTAACACCACAGCCTATGATTACGGCCTCAGATTCCATCAGATTATTTTTTACCAAGAGGGAAATGTGCCTCTTAAGGCAGAGATCCAAATTTCTGAATCGTGACGGCAACAGCTGAAGACTAAAGATAGACAGTCAAAACAGCATTTTCTGTACATTTTCAGTTGTTAAAAAAGCAGTTACAGTACATTATGTACGAAGTATACTGTTTTAACCCTGTGATAGCTCTCCTGGGGAAAAGACTGATGACGGAAAGTACTATTGTTGCCCTCGTTACACACACGTCTTCACAGTGGCAATGGCCTTTTCTCCTAATGTAATACCTCCAAACATACTTTACACTGATGCATATAATTTTATCAGTGAAACATCCCTATTTCAAACACATGCTGAAGTTCCATGTGCCCTGTTGCATGGCTGTTTCTTTTACCTCTGCCCAGAAAGCCTGCTCTCTCGGCCTTTGTCCCATCTTCCACAGACATCTCTTCATGCCTCTCTTCAGAGATGCTTTCCCCATCGTCACGCCCATGCAAAGTAGCACCATCCTCCCTCTTTATTTTCCTAACAGCATCTGGCACTCTCTGATAGTGTTCTTATTTGTCATGCTCACTGGAATAGCAGCTTCACAAGAACAAGACCTTTAGTTTATTTACCACACTGATTCCAGCACTTCAGACAGTGCTTGTATACCATAGATGTTTAATATGTGTCAACTTAACTAAAGGTTACTAAGTTAAACTGCAGGAGCATTTATCCTTGTTCCCATGATATACTATGTCCATCTCAGTTGCCTTAACTAAGTCCTTAAGCAAATTCATTTTTATTGAGATTTTTAGAGAGAAAGAGAGAGACATCAAATTTTGTCATTCTACCTATTTATGCATTCATTGGTTTCTTCTTGTATGTGTCCTAACCAAAGATTGAACCTACAACCTTGGCCTCTGCCACTGATGCTTTACCCAACTGGGCTACCCAGCCAGAGCCAGCAAATTCATTTTTAAGGCCACTAAGAAGAGGTGCTAAAAGACACATGCAGAATGACAGACCAGAGGCAAGATTTGTCTTGAATTCACCATTACTAGTGGCCTTTTAGCCAGCACTGCTAGGGTACCTCTGAAAGTATAACCTTCAATATACAGAGGAATATTGCAATTTTCTATTGCTTAGCCTGAGTACTCCTTGCTAGACAGAAGGCAAAGCAGACATGAACCTGTGACCTTCCCGAGAAGTAGCCGCTCCACTACCCAGCAGGGTTCGCTCCTTCAGAGAGCACAATGGTAACACTGTGCGCGGAGCATGATTCACAGGCGAAACAGGAGCTCCACCAAGGGCAGGAAGGCAAACTCTACCCAAAACTATATTCTGGGAAGTCTTTCTTTTCATTTCAAAGTAAGAAGCAAGCAATTTGAGGGATGGTACCTTGCCCAAGTGCCAGTACATGTCCCTTAGGTGGGAAGACCCAGGATGTGTGAATTGTTTCTGCTCTTTTTTCCTAGACTTCAGTTCCAAAAAGCACCTTCATTTTGGTATGAAGTAATCAAAATGTTCTTTGACCTCTTTAGAGAACGGTCTAATCAGGTTCTTTGCCTATTGTTTTCACTGGATTGTTGGTTTGTTTGGTTTGGTGTTGAGTTTTATAAGTTCTTTATAAATTTTGGATATTAACCCCTTATCAGAGGTATCAGCCAATAGACATATGAAAAGATGCTCAATGTCATTATTCACCACAGAAATATAGATTAAAACCACAATGAGATATCGCCTCACACTGGTCGTAATAGCTATCATCAATAAATCAACAAACAAGTACTGGCCAGGATGTGGAGAAAAGGGAAGGAACCCTTCTGCACTGTTGGTGGGAACGCAGACTGGTGTAGCCACTGTGAAAAGCAGTATGGAAATACCTCAAAAAATTAAAAATGGATCTGCTTTTTGACCCAGTGATCGAACTTCTGGGCATATATCCAAAGAAACCTAAACACTAATTTGAAAGAACATAAGCAACCCTGTGTTCACTGCAGCATTATTTAAAATTGCCAAGATATGGAAGTAGCTCAACTATCCATCAGTAGATGAGTGGATAAAACAACTATGGGACATTTACACAATGGAATACTACTTGGCCATAAAAAGAAAATTTTATCCTTTGTGACAGTATGGACGGACTGGAGAACATTAGCCTAAGCGGAATAAGCCAGTCAGAGAAAGACAAATACCATATGATTACACTCATATGTGGAAACTAACAAACAAACTGAACTAACAAGCAAAGTAGAGACAGACTCATGGATCGAAAACAGGGTGACAGCTATGTGGGGGTCGTGGTTAAAGAGTGGCGGGATCAAGCAAGAAGGAAAAAGGACTCACGGACCTGGACAACAGTGTGGTGATTGCTGGTGGGGTGAGGGCGGGGAGGGGGTAAAAGGGGAATAAATGGTAATAGAAAAAATTCAATATAAACATTCTTTAACGTGTTCTTTGAACTTGTTTCCAGTTTTTCACAGCTCAATACATATTGAACAAAGGTGATGACAATGGTAAGAATTAGAGAAACAATTCAAACACAACCAAGTTATATAGCCAAAAATATTTATTAAGGGACAATGTTTAATGGGATTTTAAACAATACATATTAAAACCTCATATGTGTATAAACTAATAAAATGCCAAGGTGAGAGACCCTTAAATCTGCATAAACTTCTAAATGATTCAGTATTCAAAACAGTGAGCTTCTTGTTGAGATTTGTGGTAAGCCTGGTGATTCTCCTTTCAATTCTAAGCTATCGTTTATACTGTCCATTAACACTGCATTATAATTAGGGACTATTTTGACATTGATAAGCTTATATGTGGATAGCCAGCTTCTCCATCATCATGGGGTGATTCCTTCAAGCTTTGTTTCTCGGTCTCTGGCATATAAGATGTAAATGTGCATACCAAATATATGTAAATTGACAAATTACAATTTAAAATGTGAATGGCATTGCATTTGCAATGCAATCTGGTACATATATCTGGATGGCATACTCCCTTGCAGTATCTAAAAACCATTGCAGACATCATTACATTCATTTTAAATTAGTCCCTGTAAAGGGGGAAATCCCAGCCTCAGTATGGCTCCTCAGCTTTTCTCTGCAGCCCCCTGCTAATTTATCAATTGTCCAATTTCCCAAACTTAAAGTAAAACTTTCTCCTCGGGGCTGAGGCAAGGTTTTCAAAGCAAAGAGAAAATATTTTTAGAATAACAAAGAGTGAGTTTCTCAAGATTAGAATGCGTGACATTTATTGGAAGAAAAACAAGAACAATATATTGCTGTGTGCATTTCCCTGTAGTACCCAGAGCTATGCTAGATTTTTAAAAAGATTTTTCTTAATTATAAAATCAAAAAACTATACAAAGGGGAGAAACATTTGTGGAGAAATTATTTTTATTAAATGATTAAAATATATTCTAAAATAACTAAAATATTCTATTATTAAAACATTTCATCAAGAAAAACTTGAAGCCCAGATACCTTAAGAAACTTACTTATGCCACAGTAATGATGCCCCTGGATTTTTCTATCATTTTGTGTTCTTTCCATTGTGCCAGTGCTTCTCCAACTGTGGTTCCATACCTGGCACCACTGGTATTGCTTGTGCCTACACTTCCTAAAGCATATCCTGGACCTGTTTCTAGAGATTGTTACCTACTGGATCAGAACCCTGAGGGTGGGACCCAGCAATATGCTCCAGGCTTCGGGTGGTTACGATTCACACCAGTGTTGTGAACTGTTGCATTCCACCATGTTTTCAGAGTTGATCTCATGGAATTCTAGTATACAGTGAAACCAAGAGAGAGAGGGGGGCGGGCAGAACTATTCAGTTAGCAAGTCAAATTTCCTAAATACAGATTTACTGGGCTATAGGAATTAGCCATCAGTTAAGACAGGAAGCATGGACAATCTCAAACTCAGAAATGCTTTAGGTCAATATGATAAATAGTTGTTATCCCAGGTGTCAAGTCAAATCAATTGGTTGTGACTGCCTGAAACACTGAGAGGAAGAGGTTTTGAAACTGCATTCAGTGGGAAAGAAAGCTATGATCAATTAGTAACATGTGTCATGGGTCAAAGAGAAAGAAATAGCAGCACCCCAGGGGTGCAGAGTGATCAACTGTGAATATCTCTAATTATGCTAACATTGGAATACTTCCTATATAAGGAGCCCACTTAGGACTTCTGGCCAAGATAGAGACATAGGTAGATACATTGTGCTTCCTCACACAACCAGAAGGACAACAACAAATTTAAAAACAAAAAACAACCAGAACTGCCAGAAAACCAAACTATATGGAAGTCCGACCACCAGGAGTTGAAGAAGAAACATTCATCCAGACTGGTAGGGTGGGCAGCCAAGTGGAGAGGACTTGAGGCAAGGCAGCTGCTAGAGGACTGAGAACCAGGCAGTGGCTTGCAGAGGTGGTGGCTTACAGACTGGGCAGTCCCACATTCAAATGCAGATAAGCCGGGAGGAACAACTGGGCAGTGAGACAGACCACACAACCCAGGGCTCCAGCACAGGGAAATACAGCCTCAAACTGGACTGAAAACACCTCTGGGGGTTGAGGCGGCAGCAGGAGAAATTCCCAGCCTCACGGGAGAGTTAGTTGGAGAGACCCACAAGGTCCCAGAATATACACAAACCCACTCACCCAGGAATCAGCGCCAGAAGGGCGCAATTTGATTGTGGGTAGTGGGAAAAGTGATTGAAAACTAGCAGAGGGTGAAGCAAGCAGCATTATTCCCTGTTGGACCCCTCCCCCATATATAGCATCACAACAAAGCAATGTGGGTTGTCCTGCCCTGGTGAACATCTAAGGCTCTACCCCTTAGTAAGTAACAGGTGCACCGAGATGAAAAAAAATGGCCCAAATGAAAGAACGGATCAAAGCTCCAGGAAAAATTCAACTAAGCAACAAAGAGATAGGCAAACTATCAGATGCACAGTTCAAAACACTGGTTATCAGGATGCTCGAGGAACTCACTGGGTACTTCAAAATCATAAAAAAGACCCAGGCAGCAATGAAGGTTGCATTATGTGAAATAAAGAAAAATCTACCGGCAACCAATAGTGATGGGAAGGAAACCAGGACTCAAGTCCACAGTGTGGAGCAAAAGGAAAAAATAAACATTCAACCAGAACAGAATGAAGAAACAAGAATTAAAAAAAAATGAAGAGATTTAGGAACCCCCAGGACAACTTCAACCATACCAACAAATCATACATAGGGGTGGCAGAAAGAGAAGAAGGAGAACAAGAAAGTGGAAACTTATTTGAACAAATAATGAAGGAAAACTTCCCCAATCTGGCAAAGGAAATAGACTTCCAGGAAGACCAAGAAGCTCAGAGAGTACTAAAGAAGTTGGACTCATGGAGGAACACACCAAGGCACATCATAATTACATTACGCAAGATTAAAGGTAAGGAGAGAATTTTAAAAGCAGCAAGAGAAAAGGAGAGAGTTGCCTACAAAGGAGTTCCCATTAGACTATCAACTGATTTCTCAAAAAAAAAAAAAAAAACAACTTTGCAGGCAAGAAGGGGCTGGAAAGAAGTATTCCAAGTCATGAAAGGCAAGGACCTACATCTAAGATTACTTTATCCAGCAAAGCTATCATATAGAATGAAAGGGCAGACAAAGTGCTTCCCAGATAAGGTCAAGTTAAAGGAGTTCATCATCACCCAGCCCTTATCACAGGAAATATTAAAGGAACTTATCTAAGAAAAAAATATATATGAACAGTAAAATGACAGCAAACTTACAGCTACTAACAACTGAACCTAAAAAACAAACACAAAAACCCAACCCAAAACAAACTAAGTAAACAACTAGAACAGGAACAGAACCATAGAAATGAAGATCACATAGAGGGTTATCAGTGGAGGAGTGGGAGGGGTGAGAGGGAGAAAATGTACAGAGAATAAGTAGCAGAAATGGTAGATAGAAAATAGACTGGGGGTGGTAAGAATACTGTAGGAAATGTACAAGCCAAAGAACTTATATGTACCACCCATGGACATGAACTAAAGAAAGGGAATGCAGGTGGGAGGGTTGTGCAGGGCAGAGGGTAATAAAGGGGAAGAAATGGGACAACTGTAATAGCATAATCAATAAAATACACTTTTAAAAAGTAAAAAAAAAAAGAGACAACTGAAAGATATAGCTTTAGGGATTAGGGACATACTGGAAATAACTGTGAGAACTTAATATAAAATTGTGTAGAAGCAATTTATGATAATTATAAGCACAATTCTATTTTTGTAATTGGACACACCAGTTATTGACAACATCTTTCTTTTTTATTTATTTTATTTTTAGAAAGGGAAAGAGATGGAAAAAGAAAGGGAGAAACGTTAATGTGTGGTTGTGTCTCATGCGCCCCCTACTGGGGACCTGGTCAGAAACCCAGGCTTGTGCCCTGACTAGAAATTGAACTGGAGACCTTTTGGTTCTCAGGCCAGCACTCAATCCATTGAGCCACACCAGCCAGGGTGACAACGTCTCTTAAGAGCATCTGTGAGTTTATTTAAAGTATTCTATTGGAACCTTAAATGCATATTACTAAGTGAAAGAAATCAACCTGAAAAGGCTACATACTCTATGATTCCAACTAGGTAACATTCTGGAAAAGACAAAATGATGAAAATAACAAAAAGCACAGTAGTTGCCACAGTAGGGTGAGGGGGAAAGATGAATAGGCAGAATACAGAAGATTTTTAGGGCACTAAAAATACTCTTTATGGTATTATAATGATGAATTTATACCATTTTCATTTGCCCCAACCCATAAAATATACAACACCAAGAGTGAAATGCAAGGTAAGTGTGGACTTTTAGGGGGTGATTATGATGTGTCAATACAGATTCATCCACAGCAAAAAAAAAAAGCATTATTTTTGTGAATGATGTTGGTGATGGGGGATGATGTTGGCTATATGTGTGTAGGGGCAGAGGGCAGAGGGGAAACCTTTGTACCTCACTCTTAATTTTGTGGTAAACCTAAAACTACTCCAAAAAATAAAGTCTTTTATTTTTTTTAAGTATTCTAACACAGCCATACGTCTAGGGAGGAGATCACTAAAGAGATTAGGGAGAAGGGCAATAGTGATCTGGAATTTCCATCTTTGTGATGTAAAGATTATTCCATCACTACTTTTCTGCACTACAAAGATCTTGCATGTTTTATATCAGGGTTGTTGCAGATTTGTCTAATGTGTGAATGCGTCTATCTACCCATCTAAACAGTGACCAGCTCCTTCAAAGACACAGATCTCATTTTGTTTCTTTGTTCACAATAGCATTTCAACATTCATTAACAAATAAGTTTGAGTTAACAACAAAAAGAAAGCAGCTAACAATTCCTAAACATCTACTGTGTTCTAGTAGCTTTGCAAATATTTCAATAACTGCAGCATTTTACTTTCCATTGAGCACTTAAACTCGTGTTCTGAAAGGCAACTTTCAAAGGTGAATACAAGTAATTTCTGAAGGCTTTGTTCAAACTCAGCTTTGCCTCATTCCAAAATTCTTTCTACAACTACAACGACTTCTCTAAAAATCAATTACTCTGTGAATTAAAGTATGTATTTATTATCTTATATATAAATATATATGTATATAAATATGAATATAGTCATTCAGTTTGAATGCCTGCATTACTAAATCTGCATTCACTCATTATTATCTATTAACTGAAGCATTTCTCTGTCACCTAGTCACCTTCAGTTTGGTTCTGTGAAAGTGGCACTATATTCTGGAATAATTCTATGTGGCTTTGCAATTAATGAAAAAGGAGGCTTGGTTCTGAAGCTGATATTTTCTCCATATGTTGTCAGTTAGCTAATGCTCAAAGCTGGCTGGCCCTGGGTTTTCCTGATAAAAACAGAAGGCATACATTTTCAGCCAAGGGAACACTTTGCTCCCAGAACTTTACCTAAGTGCAATCAAAATGATGTATGAGACAAAATATTCACTGGACTGAAAATTCTCTAAGGCAACCATTTGTCATATTCGACTCTAAGCATAAGAAAAGTAGGCATTCAATAAACTCTTAAGCCTAGTGAAGTTAAACACAATTAAGTGTGAAAAATGAGAACTGTAACTGAACAATAAAAAAATTAAAATAATAAATAAATAAATAAGGAACCTAATTCTCTTAAAAAGACAATAGATGAGTTTTCTCCTCTTTTTACCAAAAGGGTAAGAAGACTAATTAATGATACTTTAATTGCATATACATACAGGAAAAAAATTGAAAATACTGTCTGTTGGGAACTGCTCTGCCTGGTTTCAGGAATTGTAACTACCTCCCATGGCTAAGGATGAGTGAGCAACCTCTGGAATGCGAGCCACAGGAGACAAAGCCTGTCTTTGGTAGTGAATGCTGCCTCAGTTTCCTCTCCCTGCCCCCAAAGCATGGTCGATGTCGATGACAGGTAAGACTCCTCGCAGTGAGGGGCAACCTAAGCCAGACTCGACCACTTGGGAGGCCTTCATGGAAGAACTCAGGGGGCTGCGACAAAGAGGGAGCAATGGACCCTTGCCCCCCAGGTGCTGTGACATAGCTTCTGGGAGAAGCACTTCCAGGCTCTAATCCACTTAAACCTGAAAACCTGATGGGGAGGGGTGCAGCTCCTTGTCTTGCTAGAGCAGATCCAGATCTGGGGAAATCTGGCATAAGAAAGAATTTCTAAAAAATCCTGTGAAACCTGCTTTGGTAAGAGTGCCTCATTCATATGTTAAGGGTCCGAGCAGGAAATGAGTATGTCTCCCAAAGTTTCTGCAGCCCCCTGTCCTGACAGACACTGACTCAGACTAAGCCTTCAGATTTCTTTGAAATGTTATCTACTGTTTGATCCTTGCTGCCCTGTATTCCTGTGTATTACAACCCAATAAAAGCCCCTAGAGGAAGGGGCTCAAGGCCTTTTTCCTCTGAGAAATTGGCCACCTCTCCTCCCCAAGCAAATCATGTCTTGGTAGTGTTACTTTCATCCGTGGCAGATGGGGGCACTTGCAGTCAAAGTTGCCCCCACAACTGTCCACAAATAGCCATGCAAAAAAATTAAATCACACTAGATCAGATAGGATGTAATTCCTTATACCTTTTCCTCCACTTCCACTACTTTTTGGTAAGTAGCACAGACCTCTAGGTGTGTTGTCTCATCCAACTAAACATGCACCAATTAAAGAACATCATTGTTTGGCTGAAGTTACTTTTATCCCAGAAAGACTGATCTAGAAGTTTATAAATTGTTCTTTCTTCAAGGAAATATTCAGATTTACCACATCTCTTCTCAAATAATTTAGACCTATAAAACATCACAGAGAAAAATACCCTAAGACTCAAAACATGGACTTCTTGAGAACTCAAGACCTCTAATAAATGCATAATCCAAGTGATGGAAAAATTCTCCATGTAACACAGCAAGAAATGTATTGTAGAGACTGTACACACACATGCACACCCAGCAAGCCATTTGAAATAATAGTCCCCTAGCCACTTGAAGGAATGACCATCTGTAAATGCCAAACTGATTTGTAAAGCAATTGGCAATCTGACCACAATGTGTATGCATCAAAACACACATGTATGTGAAAAAGCAAGGATCCTAAATGTTTAGAAACTTCAAAATCAAATTTATCAGTTTTAAAAAAATACACAAAGTCCAACAAATGCACAGTGATAACATTTAACAAAGGTTTCTGTACCAGAGTCTCTACCCAGTCTGGATGGAAAGAATAGTGTGACTTCGTGACAGAGAGAAGCAACAATGGGGGATAGTTTTTGGTGAGAAAGACAATGGCTTTTATATTCAAAAGATACGTGATATGACATTTACAAGTCTAAAAGAACAAAAGATCATGACCTACTTTGTTTTATTATAGACAATGATGCTCATTTCAAACATTTCTAAATTATACTATATTGTTATAGCTAAGGAATATAGCAAAACACATGCTTAAGTATTTTTGAGACTATTATTTCAAATTAGCCAATTTTGGCACTAATCATTCTCCCTCATTTTTATTCTTGATTTGTCAAAAACAGCTGAAACTGCTGATAGCAGCATTCTCTCTGAACAGTGGCAGTGACCATAATATTCTACTTTTGAAACAGTTACAATAAATCTTTTCCGCACTTCATTTCACTTCAACTCCGTATCACTGTTCCAACTCTGCTGATGGCTGTGTGTTCCATCAGCACTTTCCTTTACTCACTGAAGAGTTCTGCATGTAAGTCACATAGGCTCTTCATGAAATGATTCCTTCCAATTCTCCCCAGTATGCCTAATAGAATGTCTAAATAGGCACTTAGCACCACATAGGTTTTCAAACCTAAGAAAGCAATGACTGCTATTAGCATGTCTGCTGCTTTCTAACAAATGCATAGATACTTGAAAGAAAATTTAATGGAATGTTTTATGTAGAAAAAGCAATCAAGTTATTGAAGGACCAGCAGCCATTGCCTAAGCACACAGTCATAATATTATAAATTGCAGTACAAGAATTAGTCACCTAGCTCAATTGCCTAGAGTCTAGTCATTGGAGAATTAAGCAGATGAAGCCAAGATTTAAGTTCTGAGTTCTCCAGGTCTATTGCTGGTTTCTCCATCTCATCTCACTATGATTTCTCACATTTCTGAATATACCCACCTGACTGTCACTCTCTTGCTGTGTAAGTGTCAACAATCCCAAGAACATACCAGATAAATTCCAATCAGTTTAGTTAATGCTGCTCCTTTTTTATCCTAAGGAAGGAATACATTCTTCTGAGGCGAATCCCGGCCAAGTCCCTGTTCAGCCTGGCCTGGGGCTCCCTTTCAGCCTCATCCCCTGCCAACACTGTCCAAGCACCTGCTGTACCCATGTACACAGTCCTCTAAATGCAAGCTTTCACACTTCCACGCATCTCAGCACCTGTGCTGCTTCTTATGCTTGCAACATTCTTCTCCTTCCTCTGACCCCAGTGAGTTCCATTTAAGACCCCAGTATATGTCACTTAATCGCCCATCTTGGAAGACCTCACTGACACCCCCAGATTAGTTCTCCACAACCTTTGGGCATTTCCATTGTACTCTATAGGTACCTTTACCATAAAACTTATTACATCATATACTTGCTAACTACAAATTAACATATCTATTTTCCCCAGCTGCCTGTACACTCCATGAGAATATGCTCATGTCTTAATGATGTTTATGTTTTAAGTTTTTGCCAAAGTGTAAAACACAGGGTCACTTTGACTGATTAAGTGAATTAGGTATGGATGCCAGAATATTTAAAACAACATACACCAGCACCTTCAGGTAATAATCTTTCAATGCACACATCACTCTTCTGCAAAGCATCACAGGAAAGAATATAGTCTAGCTTCTGCCACTAGACATGCATTTCAAAGTGCATGTTCCATTGTTAGGCTTGTATTGCCAGCTTCACAAAAAAGAACAGAATTTTTATGAACTTGAAAGCATAACTTACTTTAAAAAATTACCTGCAACTATTAATAAATTTTTAGTAATATCTATATAATTAAATCAGTTTCAATGTCACTACAGTAGGAGTATAATAAAGATTTGTTGAATAAGTAAACAAATAAAATTGTTTATATATAGATGATGCTTTTGATGGATGATGTAAAGTAAAAACTAAAAACCATTCACATATTGTTTACTATTTTACCCAAGAATGTTGAATAATAAAGTGAACCTTTGAGATTGACATTTAGAACTGTTCTGAGTCTAAAATGGTTCTCTGTTTAATTCCTTTATCCTCTGGCTCAGAACTACATAGAAGGGGGAATGAGTAAGCACTCTTAGGGTACAGTCAAAAAATATTACTAAAATAGCAATTCAAAGCAAAACTCCGAGAGGGTCTAACAAAAACAGAAAGGGAAAAAAATTAAAGAAATGAAGTCTCTACTATAACCCAAACTTACTTCTTTTCTAATGCTTTTGAAAAATCACAGTAACAAAGTGATTAATGTCCATGGGCAAGAGTGTAGAAATATTCATCATTGCAAATGTAATAAATCTAAAGTTTTAAGATTTTGATAAAATTGTAGCAATATTTGTTACAATGCAAGGAGAGCTTTGCAAGGAAGATAATATTCTGATACAAAAAAAAGAGAAAGATTCCTCAACTAAACAAATGATTAGGGTAGCCAACAGTTAACTGATTCCCTAGCAAGTGAAGAGGGCTGATGCTTGAAAACAAGCCCATCATCCTGTGTGTGGTAGTGATTAGTGTTACTCAAGGGTCCCAGCTGCCTTCTTTTTAGGCAGGTGGAAGGGCAGCACTTCCTGGCCCCCTTGTGAGAATGTGGAACACACGACTCATTCTGACCAATGATTTATAACTGGATGTAACCAAACAACTCATTGCCAGAGCGCTTTTTGTCCTCTTGTACTTCTAACGAAAATGTTTTAGAGAGTAGCTGCTATTAGCCCTGGTTCAGAGGATTATAATAAATCTAGCTCATGCCTATCCCAGATGAATGTGCGATGTGAGGAAGAAGAAAATCTCTAGTGTTTCAAGCCTCTGAGAGTTTGGATTTCTTTGTTATAGCAGCATAACCAGCCTATGCTGACTTACCCTGAAAAAGTAGGATGTTTCTTAGGTAAAATTAAATAGAATGTTTTAGTATATACACTATTAGATCAATGTAGTAAAAAATATCTATGCTATACCAAAATGTGGCTATGATTATTTTCCTATAATTATTCCCATTTTATTAAAGTATAGAGATGCTTTGCATTAAGAATAATCTTACAATAAAAGAAAAATATAGGTTGGGTCATAATTACATGGCAATAAACCTTCACTATATGTCACTGAAACGTTCTTTCTAAACTTCAGCTTACTCTGGTACACTATAAGTATGAAAGTTTATAAAATATAATTTATAAACTATACTTTAAACACAAATCTCTCCTGTAATGTGAAATCTACCAATTCTGTTACTAAACAACTAGAAAACACTAAATGTGTCATCACCTGGACCATTCAAACAATTAACAAGAAGATAAAATTTTTTAGTTTAATCTTTCTGAATTCATTTATCTCATCGAAAAGAAATCTATGGTGGCAAACAATTCCCCACAATAAGAAAAAATTCCACATTAGTATAAAATTGTATTCTAAGCAATGAGTAAACTTCTAAAAGTGTAATCAGTCAGGCAGGAGGGCATGTAGCTTTCTCATTGGAGGAAAGGACCCGGAGGCCAGGGACTGTGTGTGCCATGTTTGCAGACCCATTCTGTATGATATACACAGTACTTCATGTCCAGAGAAGACATTCAGTGATCCTCTGTGGAAAACATTCATGAATACATGAGCTTCAGCAATAGGGAAGGAAAAAAAGCTAAGTGATCCATTAGAATCTTAGGTACTTTAATGTGAAAGAAACTTCTCCTGAAGTTAATATAATCTAACCCCCTTTTTAACAAATGGATAAATGGAGCCACAAAGAGAATTTATACATTGAGTTAACAGAAGAGCTAGGATTAAAACGCAAGACACTGGTCTCTCTGTCCATTATTCTTTCCATCACTACCTTTTATTCAATAGCAAACACAGATTGGAGGTACCCAGGTAAGCACATTCCCCAGTTCTATCAAGTATGCATACCTTTGGTGAGAGTATATTATGTGTTGGGCACTGTGCCAAGCATTTAGAGAAAAGCTGAATAAGATATGATATTTGCTTTATAGAAATAAAGTGATGATTATCTTGATGCATTATTTTTGAACCATAGTTTATATGGTTTATATTTATATATAATGTTCATATAATAATGTTTATATTCCAGTTAATTTTTTCTGTCAGATAAGCTTTAAATTTATGAGAAATAAAGATTTTCATTTTTAACTAAAAAAGCTGACAAGATTTCTGGAAATGTTCAAGATCGTTTAACATTTAGACGTATGGTAGTGCCTGGAGTGGGTTGCTCCATATAAAATGCATCAATTATTATTCCAGAGATGCCATCTCTCTGTGCTGGATTGACTTGGAAAACAATATGTGCTTTGTAACCCTTTGAGAATAGGATCCTGCACCAATTTCACCGAAGTGTGTAACTACAGACTATACAAAGCCAAATTCTAATTAATAGTACAGTAAAAGCTTTGTTCTCCTTGCTCCATTGGGGGATGAGATGTCTCAACTCTTTTAAGAAGGCATCAATTCATGTTACTCAAGGTGTTCTCGTTCCTCCAGGTTAGCCCTGCTCACCTCGCTAAAACCTATCCCTGGATAAAAGGGCAGGGATTTGATGAATTACACACCTGCTCCATCAATTTAGCATATGCAGATGCCTTACTTTATAATTAATTGTGTATGACTCTATCCCCTTCAAAATTTAGCAAGCTTCTTAAGAATAACTTTCCCTTCAACGAAGTCGAGCATCTTCAAGGCAGTAACATGGAGTACAACAAAGGGAACACAGAATGAAGCAATGTGACTATAATGATTCTACCCAAGTATAATCAACTGTTAAGAACATGTTGGTATATATTTTTCTAGTCTTATATCTAACATACAAACATACTCACAGGTAAAAATGTTAACATAAAGTGTTTTTAATTAAGTGTATTGGGGTGACATTGGTTAATTAAATCATGTAGGTTCCAAGTGTGCACTTATGTGATATATCATCTGTATATTGCATTGTGTGCCCACTATCCACAGTCAAATGTTTTCCTCCAACACCAAATATGTGACCCCTTTTGCATCATATCATGGTATATTTTCAACACTCGGCATTGGATTCCGAGTATCTTTCCACAGCAGCAAGTGTTCTTCCACGATGCGGTTTTAAATGGGTTAATAGCAATCTATTATGAGGCTGCAGATTGAATTATGTTCATTTATTAGATATGCAGAATTTTTACTCTTCTTCAGAATTTTAAACAATGCTTTGGCAAACAGCTTGATATATTCTCTTTTATGAGCCATCTATTATTTGGAATCATGTCATCATTATTTTACCTCATCAATGACATTAATGAACACATTGTAAGCACATTAAAGTTTTTGGTGAATTAATTGTCACACTGTGGTTTGTGAAAGTTAATTACTCTTACAACAACTCAAAGTACCAAAAAACAGTGACTCTTGACCTTTTTGACTCAAATGCATATCTACTGAAAGCTGAGACTTAGAGTCTTTAGTTACAGGTGTGATTTTCTACCTTAATTGTTACAGTGGTTTGAAATAATTTGCTTGGAAAACTTTTTTATAATTTTTTTCATATTTTTTTATTTAGTTATTTTTCAAGTACAGTTCTTTGTCTATTAGAAAACTTCTAATTATTTAATTATTTTATGGCTTGTCACACAACCTGGAAAGAGTTTTATAAATAAACAATGATTTAAACAATTCTCTTATAAAGAACCATTGTAGTAAAAGTATAGAATGATTTCACATGACCCCGTTTCAGTGGAAACTACTAAAAAGAACATGTGCGTGCTTGTGCATCACACATGAGTGCATGCACACATCTGTCTGACAGAATAATTTTTTTCTCAGCAAAAGTGCAATACCAATCATTTAATAATAACATGTTTAGGATATTTGAGGGAATTGTCTTCTGGTCTTATCACTTCTCAGAAACAAGGACAATTGCTTTAGAAAATCTGTTAGAAATTGAACTCAGCTATTTCACCAATCTCTGAAAATGTATAAAGGCAGAAACAGGAATACAAATGGGGAAAAGAAAAGAAAAATCTGGATTTCAGATAAGAATGCATTTGCATAATCCAGGCTCAACTAATAAGCTTGGGTAACTGGTTATTTCTAAATCAGGATGAAAGATTCTACTTTTGGGGAGGCAGACATTGTGTTATTTGAAGAATGAACCATGAGAGTAAGGGTGGCAGCACTTGCCTGAGGCCAGTGGGACCGCCGTGCGAAGGACAGGCACTCAGGCAGTGAAAACCCGCACGGCTATTGGGAAGACCACCCGACTGAATTAATAAACTTCATCTTCTGCTTATGGAAGGCAGGCATTTGACAGGGGATGGTGAGTTGACCAGATCTGGGTGAGAACACCAGAGCCCTGGTCTCAGAAATCCTGGGGAGCTTTGTTTGCTGCTCTCTCACAAGGGTGCTTTCCCAGGGCTGCCAGGCAAACTGTAGTTCACAGCTGAGTAAACTTTCCGTAAGGGAGCCAATGAGTGACACCAGAAGCACTAATTCAGCAGGCACTTCCTGACAGCTCCTGCATACGCCTCACTGTGCTGGGCAAGATGGGGAAGAAAGGAACTTACAGACTGTCTCTCCCTTCAAAGAACTGGTTGGGAGACTTGGAAGCAGACTTCCCACTGCCTACAGTTGCAGGTCTGCATGTACTACTGTTCTAACCAGTCCTTTTGGGGTTTCAAGGTTCAAACATACTAAAAAAACTATGTAAAAATAAAGGTGAGGGAACCTGGGGAAGAGAATACTCTGGGTAGGGCAATATATACCCATTGGTATGCTGGAGCTGACTTGTCACAGCTTGAGAAAACTGACTTGTTCAAGTTTCGGGAGTTTTTAACCCAGTTGATATTGTATCAGGAGCTTGCAATCAGCCATGTTGGGAGTATTTACACATTGGAAATCAGCAAACACTACGAATCAAATTGTGATCTAGTGCTGTCGTTGTTGCTTTCTGGAGAACCAGATGTTAAACACTGCCTGGTTTGCCATTGCAGGCACCTCTTTTCCCATTAGTCTTCCAGCTGATGCTGGTAATTATTAACAGGACCCACTTTTACTCTCAAAAGTTGTTCAGTTTGGAAAACAAATTATATGGTCCCCCTAAATTTATGATCAAAGATGTCTGGTACCCATGATAAAAAAAATAAATCTAATTCTTTATACCATGAAGCCTAAAGAATTAGGAAATGTAAATGTGGTAGAAACTGAAGGACTGTTATTTCTATTTCTTTTTCTCAGGGAGCTCATGATTTTCAATCTTTGCTCATCTTTGCACTTGTCCCATTTTTCTCTTTCTGTAGCTTCTAAGTCAGTTTGCACATGTCCTCAAATAATGTCCTGAGGTCAAATTTGGTTAACCTCCCTATTCCAGTACTCTCTATAGATGAGCAAGAGTCTGGATATGCTTGCTTCCAAATGCTGAAAGAAAAAACCTGATTTGCCAACTCATCTATTTAAGCCAGGCCACACAACTCATATGCTCCTAGGAAGACAACCGATCCTGCTGTATGTGGGCCAGGGCTCCAGCTCTGCCCACCAGCCATGGCTGGAGGGCATCTTATATCACAGTAGCAGACCCTCCCTGGCACTTATTTATAGGTGCAAAAACATATCCATTATACTTAGTGTTGCCAATTCTTCAGTCACACTTAACCCTTTGCTATTTCCTGCATTAACCATGCTCTGCCAAACTGCCAATGCTTTTGCTTCTAGAAAGATATTCTCTCTCCATTCACACCCTCATCTTCTCCATTCAGGACCTCATCCTTCATAGAACAAGTCACATGTCATCTCCTCTGGGTAGGTTTCCATAACCCCTCTCACATCATTGTCTAGTTTCATTCATCTGCCTTCTCATTGAGTTACTCTGTAGTCTGCCATTTCAAACAAAATGAGGTGTTGCCTCACCGACTTACCAGATGTGTTACTTAGGAAGGCTATTTACAGTCTGTGAATAATAGGGGGTAATTATATTATACTTATTTGGTAGGCTTTGAAGGACCAACCCAGCAAATAGCAAGTGCTCAATGAGTATTCATTATTATCATTATTCTTATTATAGGTAAATACCTCCATAATAGAGGAGCTATAAAATTATAATATTGATTTTATAATATAGAGCACCTGGCAGAAGTAACTCCTGCTTGAGTGTGGTTGGTAGAGTATGTGAACATCTTGCATGAGATGGACAGCAATTTGAACATCTCACCTAAAATATCATATGTTGTGCTTGAGTGTAATATTGTTATGTTACGGAATTACATGCTTATGATTTTGTACTAAAAGACTTTTATGTAATAAAAAGGGGCATGATTTGTGCTGGACCCTGTATATTGTCCCCCGAAAAGACAATGAATTAATTATATAGGAAACTCATCAACTTGCATGGTTCACCGTGATCTCCCCACACTTTCTCAAATACAACAAGCATACTCTCCCCTTTCAAGGTCTCCCACTTTCTGTTCTCTGCCTAAGCTCACTTTTCCTACGGGGATGAGTGGCTCATTCCTTTATTTAATACAAGTCTTTGCTCTGTTTTCATCCTCTCAAAGAAGAGCGTGAAACACTATCTAAAATAGCAGGCACCAGTGTTCTCCAGTCCTTTACCAAGTTTTATTTTTCTCCATATTATTGCCAAACAGTCTACATGTGCGCATGTGGTGTTTACTGTCACCTTTACAAACATACACAATCTCCAAGGGAAAAGCATTCATCCATTTTGCTCACTGCTGAATGAATACCCAGTGCCTAGAACAGTGCACATTGTAAAATAACTACGTTTCCCTTGCATATATTAGATGCTCAATAACTGTTTATCAGTTTTAATTAATGAAATAAGTGCAAAAGTTATGCTTATCTGGTATTCTAGATAAGCGTCTATCAAGTGAAAGTTAATTTCAGAGAAGGGAGCCATTATGCTCTTGTGTTTCTATAAGGCTTGACAGTTTGTAAAGCATGTTAACAGCGTCCTTTTTCTTACCCTCACACTTCAAGCTCTCTGGAGACACCCAGTGGCCTCAGCAGGTACTGCTGAGAACTGCGGAAGGCTCCAGTAAATGAGATTGGTGGCCTTGTCACCAAGCTGGGTAGATTTTTTTTAATAGCCATTATTTATGTAATGGGTGCATAATAATTATATATATCACAGTCCTGAGAAATCATTATTGTTATGTTTCTTTTATAGATGAGAAGTATGAGATTTGGGGAGTTTGCCCAAAGCCAAGTGCCAGAAAATGACAAAGCTGGTACTAAAATTCAGGCCTTTCTGATTCCTAAAGTGAAATAAACTCAAAAGATACAGTCCTGGGCCAGGAATAAAGAGTGCCAGTTCACGGATTTCAACCATTAGCAATCACGAAAAATGTACTTTGGCAATTGGCTCTTGCCTCAGCTTCTAGTTCTCAAAGATGAAGACAAATACAGGCTTCCATATCCACCAGGGGCAGATTCTGAAGAAGCTGGCCTACCCACCATGTTTGTTGTGCCGGGGGCCCCTCAGAGAAAGATGTATTGTGTGAATCCACTGTGCTGCCACACAAAAGCACGCCCTCCCTTCTCAGTCACCGACTCACTGGTGTGGAGCAACACAACTTTCAAAGGGACTGAAGGCCTCTGGAATCTCCCACAGTTCTCCTGTTGAGATCCAGACTCTGAGTCATAAGACATTATATATATGATTATTCAGATGTAAAGAGCTAAAATGAATACATGCAATAACAGAATTCAGACTTTATATAGCATTTTGTATTTTCCTTAAGGTAAATGTATAAGGGATTTTTTCTGGAGAAATAGAAAACACACACACACAGATGATCCATTACACGTACTGGTTTGCTTCATCATGGAGGCCAAAGAATCCCACACTTGTTGAATACAAGCTGGAGAACCAGGAAAGCTTGTGGCGTAATTCAATCTGAGCTCAAAGGCCTGAGAATCAAAAGTGCCGATGTCCAAGGGCAGGAGGAAATGTCCCAGCTTCAACAGACGGCAAATTTGCCCTTCATTAACCTTGTTGACTTAGTCCTCAGAGGGTTAAAAGATGCCCACCCACATCAGTGAGGATGATCTTCTTTACTCAGTCTACTAATTCGGACGTTGACTTACTCCAGGAACACTCCCACAGGCACGCCCAGAATAACGTTTTAGCAGCTTCCTGGGCATCCCTCGGCCCAGTCAGTCTGACACGTAAAACGAACCATCACAATAAGCCTCGATTAAGTCAGAGGAACTGGGTGCAGTAAGAATGAAGAAGTTTAAGTATCAAGTCAAATTACTTTTTTCTGTTGAGTCACTGAATTCAGACCCTCTCCCCGGGGATGAGAGGCAGTGTGAGGCTGTGGGGAAAGCTGGATTCAGCCATGAGTGCTGCCCTGAAACACTGACGAGTGTCAGGAACTGAGGGCGAATCACTAACTCCAACCAAGCTCCTGCGTCTTCCCCTGTGCAAATGAGAGCACTAATATCTACTTTACAAGAGTATGATGTTAAGAATAATGTAGTGAAGCAAATAAAGGATCTATGATACAGTGGACAACCAAAACATGGTGGTTGTTCTTATTATTGTTACTGTTGCTATTGCGTTGCCACGCCCATCTCCACGTCTGCAAGTGTGCAGGGACCTGCCGGAACTCAGGCTCCGCTTTGTGTCTCCCTGTGTCACATCCGACAGGAAGCGGCCCCGCTCCGGGAGTTACTCAGGGTTCACGGCCAACAGGCCTATCTCCGGGCACCGTATCCACTTTCCAGCAATACGACTGGAAATTCCACTGAAATAAATTCAGATTTCTAGAAAATTACCATATATAAAACGCGAGAGTAACTAGTCTTTTCCGCAGATTCGGGTGATTGTTACAGAATCAGCAACAATGCAGCAAATAAAAAATGTATAAAATTTGTAGGAATGCTGATCAGAGAGTACTGTTTTCAAAACTAGCATTAAAATGAATGACATATGGGTGATAAATAGCCTGGGTCTACTTTTGTGCAATTCTCAAATGATTATCCGTTTGAGAGAAGAGCTCTGTGTATTTAAACCCGCACAAAGTTCAGTGGTGTTGGTACTACAGGATATGAACAGTGTGACAATGTTGCCCCCTTGTGTTGGAAAATAAAACAAAAATATCTTCTTTCTGCTTATCTAGAAGGGATGAAATGAACTCACATTTTAAATTATTTAAGTATATCTCATAATACTTTATGATACATGGCTACAAATTTTAATATTTCAAAAAGAAATTTTAAAAGAGCCTGTTCATTTTTAATTAAGTGCAAGTCCTTAAGTAAAAAGGCATCCGCAATACAAATTACCTCATTGGCATACTGCTCTTTCTAGTTTATATGGCTCCATTTACAACCTGAGAAGAATGCACTGTGGCCTTTTACAAACCACTGACTTTGCAAGGTCTATACACCATCAAACACACACGTATACTTGGGTCCTTAGTGGTCAATTAGGCTTGTTTACAAGGAAAAGGGTGTGTAGGGCCTGGGGCATTAGGTGGCATTGTAACCTGGATTCCGTACCCACTGCAACAATTCTCTCCAGATCACCTTTTTTCCCCACAAAACTGAATGACTCATGTTACAGTTCCCCACACCTGGGTATCTCACTCACTTGACTTTTTATAGAACAGGTCTTGTTTCGCTCTCATTTGATTGTTCATTGCACTGTATCTTGGGGCCATCCTGAGAAGTTATGCAAGAATTTGAACTCCCCTTGTAGAGTTTATCCTAAAAGCTTAATCCCTTTGGGATGACTAATGAAGTAAGTTTTCACTGAAGGCATCTTTACACTCCAGCTAGGTGCTAAGAGTATCAATGCTGTTCACAGGTATTCCCAACATTTCTCCATAAAGAATTTTCTTCATTATTTTCTTCTATAGCCTGCCTGTTTTAGATGTATTTAGGTTTGGGTATATTTCCTAAAATGAATTACAGTAAACATTTAAATGAATACTAAAAACTGGGTACTGCACTGAGAAATTACAATGAATTTATTCGACAGTCACACCGATCCTATGACTTTCAGATGGCACAAAAAGTGTGCTTAGGAAACTTATCTAAGGTATCACCATTGGGAAATTACAAAGCCAAGACCCAGGTAATGTGATTCCAGAATCCATTGGTTTAACCTTACTAATTCGGATATTTTTTTCATATGGTGGCACTACTATGATGGTATTTCTTTTATTTATTTATTTATTTATTTATTTTTAGACACAGGGGAAGAGAGGAAGAAATATAGGGAGAGAAACATCAATGTGTGGTTGCTTCTAGTGTGCCCCCCATGGGGGACCCACAACCTAGGCATGTGCCCTCCCTGGGAATCAAACCGGCAACCCTTTGGTTCACAGGCCAGTGCTCAATCCACTGAGCCACAGCAGCCAGGGCTAGAGTGGTATTTCTTAAAGGTTCTTTTATCTAGCAAATTACAAATACTTATAGGCCCTGTCATCAGTATTTTCTTCTTTTTTTCAATATTTTCTTAATGAGAAAAAAGGTCAAGGGGGTTTGACAATCTTGCCTGAGGCCATAAAACACAGAGCAGAAGAATGATTTAATCCCACATTTTTCCAATTTCCAAAGGCCATGTTTCTCCTTCTATGCAAAACTGCTATGCAGGACAAGCTGCGTTATTTGTGAGATCCATTGGAAATGATTCTGAATTTCAAGGCAGCAACCAAGCATTAAACCAAGAGCTGGGCCCGTCTGAATGTGGGGTCTTGTGTACCAGGCACATGCCCATCAGGCCGACCCTGCCTCTACCTGCATCTTCAATAGTTGAAAATGCGTTTCAGAAAACAAACAGGCAAAATATTCCTTTTTTATTTTAGCACTTTTGGCTATCTTTTCCATCCTCTGTTTTATGGCCACAGCTCAAAACTACCTGAAGAAACTTGCCAGGAGCATCCAAGAAAAGAACAAAAAGACATAGAAGTAAAGAGGGAAAAAAAGCATTAAAGCCTGGTTGAGGGTCTTAGTTTCAAAGGCACAGGACCATAGATTACTTAAATAATAGTATAAAGGTCGCAGAGTTCAGTCCCCTTCCTTTAGTGATACTTGGTGAATGATTTCAACTCATGGGTCTCCATTTTTCATTTTGGAATGTTGTGAAACCAGATTATTTCTAAATGACTCCCAGGACTAAAGTATGTACTCTATGGGGTCATGTTGCTTTTAAATATTTTTGAAAATGAGAGTGTTTTACTCAAGTTACTCCAGGAAAACAGAGTCTGAGACAGATTTGCATGAGAAAGTTTATTAGGGGTACCTGTAAGATCTTCAGTACCAGTGAGGAAGTGATGGAAGCAGGATTCTCAGAACAACCAAACTGTTGCATGATCAAAATCAAGGTCAGAACCAACTACACAGAGAGCTCTGAACTAGGATGGCCCTGCAGTACTGTCCTGAGTTGGGTACACATGGGCAGATGCCATACTCATTGGATGGATGCATGATAACCCTTGACCATGGCTGTCCCCTGCTGACAAGGGCAAGTCAAAGAAGATAGCAGTGTGGTACCTACAGTCGAAGGAGCTGGGAGAAGGAGTGCTTCACACCTGGAAAGGAGTTGAAAGGGGATAATGGCGATACCCTAAGACATAACACTATGGAGACAATACAATTTAATTCACTACTTTCCCCAAGATTAATAACCACTGTCACCTTCTCTCCAAACTTCTGCCTCTGGCAATACAATAAACTAAGGGCTTTACTAACTTTGTGCTACAAAGCAGCTAGATTGCTGATAGAACCCAATCTGAGATGGATTGCTATGCTTGTATACCCCAGCCTGCCCTCCAAAAACAAACCAACCCTCCAACCTTTGGCAGGGAGGAGGCCACTGAACTGAGCAGTGAGTTGAGGAAAGGCAGAGTTGCCCAAGGAGCCAACGACCATAACAGCACTATCCAAGGAAGCGGAGGGGTAGGAATTAAGCCTGTGACTCCTGTATTAGGCCTTTATGGTCTTAAAATGGTCCTGCGTCAAATACATACCCAGCTCCCAGAAAAACAAACCCTCTCTGGAAAAAAGCCACACCAGTTTAAGCTGGGAGGATTCCCACCTAAATATGATCAAGTAATAAGCACACAAAGTGTCACAGAACACATCAAGGGAAGCTGCAGTGTGTGAAAGTCAGAGAACTCTGAGAGTTACAGAGGCTGGGATTGCCCAGTACAGAATATAGAATGACTAGGTTTGAAATGTTTAAAGAAGTGAAGAATAAAATTACAAAGGAGAGTGATAGTGTGCAATAATTTCACAAGACATTAACACTGGGGGGAGCTAGCTAGAGTAACACTAGGTAAAGGGAACTCCACTACATGTGAATCTATAGTTATCTCAGAGGAAAAAGGCGACTTAAAAAATGAAAGCAGCGAGAACCAAAAGTTCGCCTCCAAAGGGTAGGCGGTCACACGGGAGAGCAATCTTATGAACAACATGAAAACCAGCAGACAGAAGGCACAAATACACAGACTTTAAAAGGGACACTCCTGGAACATAAG
Source organism: Artibeus jamaicensis (assembly GCF_021234435.1). Classification (NCBI taxonomy): domain Eukaryota; kingdom Metazoa; phylum Chordata; class Mammalia; order Chiroptera; family Phyllostomidae; genus Artibeus; species Artibeus jamaicensis. Next base: position 14,706,508 of record NW_026522025.1, on the reverse strand, counting down.
GACATGTAAATTTTGAAAGTAAATACATGTAAAAAGGTCTCCTAGACAATACATGCTAGACTAAAAAAAAAGTGTATATGTGTGTGTATATATGTGTGTATGTATGTATACACACAGATATGTCTGTATATATATATGTATATATATACAGACAAAATTGTGTTAAAGACAATAGCATTATTAGCATTAAAGTGAGTCATAATATAGTGATAAAAAGTTCAGTTATATATATAAAAGTTCTAAAATTATAATGTGGTAATAAAATAAGTTCTTAATTCTTAATCAAAAATTGATAGAACTACAAAAAATACTGTTACCATCAGAATGAATGGGATCATCATGTCTCTCTCCATTACTTATAGGTCAAGCAAGAAAAAATGAATTCATAAAAAAATGACAAACATTTGAGAAATTGCTCAACTTCATCAACACAAATTAAAACCTCAATGAGATACCAACCAGATCGGCAAGAATTAGGAAGTCTGATGATATGAAGGATCAGAGAGTGAATAAACAAATAGAAACTTCCAAACAATGCTGTTAGGAGTGTACGTTTTCAACCACTTTGAAAAATAATGTGGTGCTTCCTAGTAAAGGTCAAAGTGTGCACACCCTCTAAGTCAGCAATGTCACCAGCGTGCGGTTCTTAGAGATAATCTTGCACACGTGCACCCGCAAACATGTGAAAATGACATTCACAATCATAGGAAGAAAGGGAGCTCCGCCTCATTGTACCTCCTTTGTGATTCAGGCAGCACACCAGCGTTGCTGGAGAGTCTGCTACATCATCGGAAGGTCACTGGAGAAAACCACAAGGCGCGGATGCTCAGACTCAAGGAATTGCAACCGCCCTATCTGTTTCTATACCCCCATCTAAAATAGAGTTTGTACATGATTTCATGGTTTGAGTGTGCGTGCACCTGCAGGCCTGAATGTGCACATTTTAAATAAAGAGGCTTTGAGGATGTGGAGGAAGGAGGAACCGATTTTGCTTGAAGAGGATAATGACTGGAAGAAAGGCTTCAGAGACAAAGCAATGAGGTGCTATCACTGTTGGTTAACCCAACACCTTTTGTTTCCTGAATTAAATCAGGACTATTTGCCCAAGACACTAAAAATACCGCTCTTTAAAATGTGCTGAGTTAAGATGCTCTCAAACCTTAAATCTATCCCAGTCAAAAGAATAAAACTGTGGCAATTCCAGCAGCTCTCTCAGAATTGCAGCCTATGGTTTGGAAGGTACTGCTTCGGCTTAAATATCAGGAAGAAATTGCTGACAGTATAAAACAGCCCATATTTTTAAAAAGTACTGGGAAAAAATGTTGTGGAATCTTCTCAAAATTCCTCTTAAAATATAGTGATCAGTCTGGAACCTAAAGACATGTGAGTGATTTCTGAATGCCACGCTAATACTAATGGTATTTACTGACTGGTGGGTTTCTATTTAAAAATCAATTACATTTTATTATTCCATTTAATTCAGTTAAAAACTATTTCTTCAGCTCCTAATATATTCCTGGCACTCTATTAGGTCTCAGACACACAGAAATGAGTCAGCCACAGTCTCTGCCCTCAAGGGACTAACTCAGAGATCAGTAGGAGACTTAGCTTCTAATCCAGTGGATGACCAATAGATGTGTTCCTTGGAACAGAATTATGTTTACAAAGTTCAAAAGGGAATCACGAGGCCTTCCCCAAAGAAGCAAAATATGAGCTGGTTTTGAGTGACAAACAGTATGATTAAGATGCTAGACAATGGCATGGAAGAAGGAAGCATAAAATCCTACTTTTAAGGAAACAGGCTAGAGTACTAGAATGAGTTTTGTGTGTGCAGACCTGGTCTTGAACCCCAAGTCTCACTGCTGTGAATACAAGGTCGAGCAACTTCAATTCTTCACGTGTGTGTATGTGTGTATGTGCTAACGTGCACACACATACCCTTTGGTTCATTATGTTATAGTAATAGATTATGCCTTTGTAGTTGTCACTTTTTCCCAAGAACAAGGAGACGACATGTGCCTGTGAGTAGAGAATGAAATGTCCCCAGAAAGTGTGGATGTTTCCTCAGTACCATGCTGGACTTTAGAGAGTGTTTTATAAGTTCTCCACACTCCAGGGAAGTGCTTCTCTGCGTGTCTTGTTCCAATCCTCAAAATAAAAGGTCACTGTGTCCTAATACCCAAAGGTTTATGGGCTGTGCAATAGCAGATAAAGACAGAAGTGGCTTCTACATGGTAACAGAAAACACAAATTACTTAAATATATCTTCTATTGAATGAATGCAATAGATGTCCTTGTAATAATATTTCGCTTCCCTAGCAGCGTCAAGCTTTCACTTTTTTACATCTCTTTATGTCCTTGCTCATAGTTCTAAAGGAACTCACAAAACTGCAGTATTTTCAACAGCTGCACATGGAAACACTGGAATACTCTGTAATAATACACAATCTATATTACCAGTAAGTTTGTGTCTTTGTAAATCTAAATGTAAGATGCCTGAAGTGTGATGCAGATAGCCTTCACATTGGTGACTAGATACACATTGGACACTAGAACTTGAATAATTTTATTCTTCTAAAATATTGAATGAGAATTAAAATTTCTAAAATATTAAAGAGTTTGTACTTCATTAAATAATTTAAAATATTATTGAGGACATGTCTAAAATGCTAGTGCTACATAGTTGATGAGAGAAAGGTTCTCAGGACAGAACTGTGCTAAAATTTCCATTCTCATTCTTTGTGGCATATATGGCTCATGGTCTGAATTTGTTACTGGAAGATATAGTCACAGCTGGGCTGTTAATTATGCTATTATAGGAAATGGTTTAAATATTACATGAACTATTTTACAGGCCTTCCCAAATGGAACAACTTAATAAAATATTGTTAATTACCAAGTTTGCCCTTAAGACATCATACAACGGGAATGCCAACTAAATGCTGTCAAGGCCACAAAATTTTATTTAAGCATGATGACATACATAAGAAGAAATAAGCAAAACAACAGAATATCCTCAAGTAGAAGCAAATCATGTTTCTGTAAACAAATCATGGTGTTTGCTATCAAATGTAATTAATCTTGAATTTAAAATAATCTATAATATCTTGGTATGAATTGTTGCTTGCTATTAGTAATTCAGCAAAAATATACAAAACACAAACAGATATGGATTTGGCTACTTCATTTTCTAAAGAATAAAAAGCATTTTTAAATTTCTGGCAAAAAAATTGTAATTAGATAAATGGCATGTGAAATATACAACAAAATGGCCTCCAATAAAATATAAAAAAAATTAGAAAGAGGAAATGAATGATCATGAAGGAGTAAATTTCTGTACAAACAAAATTGAGGTTATATTCTGGCCATTCTAGGTCTTCATATAGTCTCAACTAATAAAATGTTTGAACAAACTAAGCATCAAACTTATATTTTTACTTTTCTTTTCATATTTTAGCATTGAGCTCTGGCTGGTGTGGCTCAGTGGATTGAGTGCCAGCCTGCGAACCAAAGGGTTGATGGTTCGATTGCCAGTCAGGGCACATGCCTGGGTTGTGGGTCAGGTTCCCAGTACAGGGTGTGTGAGAGGCAACCACACACTGATGTTTCTCTCCCTCTCTTTCTCTAAAAATAAATAAATAAAACCTTTTAAAAATATTTGAGCATTAAATAATTTTTTAAATTTTATTTAGTTATTTTTCAAGTACAGTTTCTGTTTTAAAAAATTAGTAAAACTCCATGCATCTAGATATTGCTTTACAGGTATGGAAAATCACCTGTAAATCTCTAGATGACAGTAATGTATTTACTTAAAATAAATATTTGGTTTTTCTCCTGAGATCATGATAATTTGTCACATCTGATCCCCTTAAAATGTGTTAACATAAGTTAATTATATTAACTTATATATGCATATAACATATAACTTTATATGTTATATGCATATATAAGTTAATAATTTATTTCTAAATCTAAGTGTTCTTTAAGAGTTTTAATAATTCAGTTGCCCCTGCCTCAGAGGTGCCAAAATTCTCCAATTGTACTTAATAAAAAAACATTGTCTAGGAACTATAATAACTCAAGACAGATGGTCTAATTTGGCAATACTGTTTGTTAAAACTAGTTATCCTGGCAGTATAACTCATAATTATGCTGAAATGAAGGCAAGAAAAATAAGTGGAATGGGAAAAACAATGAATAAATTAGACCTTCATTATTTCACCCATTTAAAAACTTCACTGGATCACTTCACAGATCATTCCCTATGCAAAATAATCATTAAATTTAACATCACTGATACTTTGTCGACTTGCAGTCTTATAAAAGCATATGTACACATTTTAATAATTTTTTATTATTATGAAGGTAGGAGTTATTAGTCTCTTAATGCTACTGCAAAAAATTACCACACAGTGGCTTAAAGCAACACAAATGCATCATCAGACAGTTCTGACACCCTGAAGCCCCTGGTGGTCAACAGGCTGCATTGCCTCTGCAGGTTCTAGGGGAGAATCTATCTCCTTGCCTTTTCCACCTTCTAGCAGCATGCCTCACTCACAGCACCAAACCACTCCAGCTTTTGCCTGTCGCCACATCTCCTTCTCTGACCTTGCTGCCTCCCTCTTACAAGCATTCTTGTGATTTCATCTGGTTGGATTATCCAGGATAACTTCCCCACCTCAAAGTCTTTATTTTAATCCCATCAGCAAAGTCCCTTTATCACACAAGGTAACATATTTACAGGTCCCACATATTGTGGGGGCTAAATTATTCTGCCTACATAGAAAATAAGACATTTTTTACCTTGTTCTATAAGTTAGAAATGTAAATATATGTTGTGTGGGCCTCCAATTTGTACTCTGGCTCCATTTCTGTGATTATTGGGAGTGGGCCTGATGTTCTCCACAGAACACTATCCTAAGTCACTGGAGGGTCTTCAGATAGTAAACTTGAATCTGGGCCGTGGGAGTCAGACATGGAAGAGAGAATTCCGGCATCTCCCTTGGCTTAGTCTCCAAGGACTGAGACGTGCTTAGGGGTGCTTCTAAATTCCAAGGCTGAAAATGTCCCACACCCTGTGGAGGGGGCCCAAGAGCCAATCCCCGAGGCCCACTGCAAACAGGAGACTGTGAACTGGTGATGACCAAGCTCCAATTTAACATTACTTATTGAATACCTTCTATGAGTCCAGCACTTTGTGAATTGCTTGACGTTCACCATCTCTCTTAATTTTTGCAATAGTTTTAAAAGGTAGGTATTATTATTATCAACGTTTAACAGATGCAGGGCCTGAATATCCACATGATTAAATGACAAGCTAGATTCAAAATCGAGTTTGTCTGACTGTAAAACTGGTGCTTTTAATATATTATTAAAATGCAATGTATTCCCATGTCTTCTGAATCATTGTATCTAGCTACACATTAGTCTAAAGTTTTATTTTCCTATTATCATGGACAAGCCATTAGGAAAGTTAATGTTCTACCTGTGCCATGGCAATTAAGAGTTTATTTGCCTTGAGTGGTGCATGGGGGAGCTCCCCTTGAGGCTGGCAGGATGGTATCAAGGCGAACAGTAAGAAATGCCCTCTGACAGTGGGTCTCAAACTTGAGCAGACCTGGAAAAATGATTCCTAAACTCCAGAATCACCTGGAAGGTTTATTAAAACACAGATTGCAGCCCCCTCCCTGCCCCTCCAGTTTCTAACTTCATAGGTCTGGGATGGAGTCAATAATTTTCCTCTTAACAAGTTCTCTAATGATGCTAATATGCTGGCTTAGAGACCACACTTTGAGAACTCTGTCCTAAAGAAAGGAGTTCCCCTGACAAAGGAGAACCTCAGTGGACAAGAGTGAAGCCACAGGTTTCTGCCAGGCTTTCCCCACAGAGAGGTTCACCTTTTGTGGCCAAATCAGAGTATCAGGATTTGCTTTCTCACAGTGAAGAGTCAAACCAAGCTCACAATTACAGCTGGAATTTTGATACCTGAGAAGGCAAAAATGTAGAAGGGATTCTGCAGCAAGTGGAAGGAAGGAAGAAATTCAGGCGAGGATAAGGGATGTGTGTATGCATGGGGAAGTGGAACGTAAGGTTAAAGACAACTTGAGTGTAGACTCTGGAGAGGTCCATTGGAAGCAGCCATAATATCTTATTTTTATGTGGCTTTTCACAGTTTTCAAAGCACTTGAGCAAGCCTCGCCATTTTTTTAGGGCTTTATGTGACACAGACGGCTCATTCTGCTCTATGCTCAGAGCTTTGTGGAGTAAAGAACATGACAGTTCTCACTGTAAATTGCTTTTCATCAACTCGGGAGACAATGACTTATTTGCAGACCCTTCAACAGCACTGAAGCCCTGAGCTGAGGTTACACATTTTTTGCTGGCAAATTCCCAGACTCAGATTCCCAAATTTAACTGAAAAAATAAAAATCTCACTCTTAGCCATTTGTACATTACTCTTGGGTCATCCTTCCCATCTTTCCTTTTTTGCTTTCTGTTCCCTTCTCAGGAACAGTGTACATTAGTACAGGGACATTTCCATTTGCACAGAGAGCAAAAAGGTACAGTGTTTTCACACTGTGTCACCCACTCTGAATGGGACAAAATATCTGAAAGGACTTGTTCTCGTAATCTCTCACTCCAGCTATGACAGAGCAAAAGTAAAGGTAAGAAACAGGGATGGAAATTGACAGAATTAACCAGAAGTCACAGTGGGAAATAACATTCTCAATTTGAGGGCTCTAAGAGCTGGCCGCAGACCAGAGGAGAGACCTTACTGACAACAGGGTCCTCTGTCAAAAACAGTGAGTTGGGCATTTGGGATCTATGGCCAGTGGGACTGACTGCAATTCCATTAACAAAAAGGGAAGATAAACATAACCATCCTACCCAAGCCTAAAGTAGATTTTCAAACTGTTTTTAAATATATATTTTTTACATAAGATAGAGAATAACTCGGAGTTTGCTGATCTTTTCGGTTCTTGATAGCTCTGCAGTGCTGTACTGGATGCCGTTGGCGTCCACCCAGATCCCCTCCTCTGGCTTCTGTACCCCCACTTGTTTGCTGTGATTGTTGAAGATAACAATAGAGAATTGCCCTGAACCCAAAGTGAGTACCTTGCTTAGGAGGCTACACCTGTCCTCAGCCCCCAGCCCCCATCAGGAATTCACTCAGCCAATGACCCGCTGGCACTGAAAATGAAATGTCGGCTCTCTTGCCTCAAGCTCTGTCTTGCCATTTGTGCTCTGGGGTAGCAGTCCCTGACATTTTTTGGCACCAGAGACCGGTTTCATAAAAGACAATTTTTCCACAGACAGGGGTGGGGGGCACAAGAGGAAGAGTTCAGGCAGGAAAGCCAGGGAAGTTTCCCTCAATGGCCTGCCACTCACCTCCTGCTGTGCGGCCCCACACACCAACAGGTCACGGACTGGTACCAGTCCACAGCCTGGGAGTTGGGGACCCCTGCTCTAGAGTTTCTCATGGAACAAGACAGAAGATAGTCTCTACTGAGACCACATTCTTGCTTGGCATTTTCCTCTGCCCTGTTTTCTTTTCCTCACGTCCCTTCTCCTGAGAGCACATATATCCTTAACCAGAAATCCCTATCAAAGTTTTGTTCTGAGGAACCCAGTCTAAGACAGTTGATATCAAAGGGTTCCTGGAAAGCAGATGCTAAAAATGGGAATTCTGGAGTTAGCTCATTTCTGGCTGGATGGCAATAAGAACTCCATCCCTGTTAACAGGCCAAGTATGGATAGTCTTTGGAAGGCTAGAGCATTTTTCTAGCTTCCACCTAAGGTGATTTGTGATAAGATACAGGTCAAAAGAGATGGAATAGCCAGAATGACACACTGAAAATTTACAGGTATGGAGAAAAAAGTAACAAGAATTATGGAACTGGTTCACTGTTGGTGGGATTGCAGACTGGTACCACCACTATGGAAAACAGTATGGAATTTTCTCAGAAAACTAAAAATGAATATGCCTTTTGACCCAGCAATTCCATTGCTAGGACTATATCCTAAGAACCCTGAAACACCAATCCAAAAGAACCTATGCACCCCAATGTTCATAGCAGCACAATTTACAATAGCCAAGAGCTGGAAGCAACCTAGGTGCCCACCAGTAAATGAATGGATCCAAAAACTATGGTACATTTACACAATGGAATTCTATGCAGCAGAAAGAGAGAAGGAGCTCCTACCCTTTGCCACAGCATGGATGGAACTGGAAAGCATTATGTTGAGTGAAATAGGCCAGGCATTGAAAGACAAATACCATATGATCTTACCTTTAACAGGAACCTAAACAACAAAACAAACAAGCAAGCAAAATATAACCAAAGACACTGAAATACAGAATAGGCAGACAGGGACCAGAGGAGAGAGGGGAGAAAAATCACAGGGGAAAAGGGGAAGGATTCACAGGAACAAGTATAAAGGACACAAGGACAAAAACTAACAGGGGTGGAAATGGGAGGTAGGTGGGGAGCACTGCGGGGTGGGCTGGGATGGGAGTAAAATATAGAAAACTGTACTCGAATGATAAATAAATTTTAAAAAAAGAATTGTGGAATTGGTTAGCTGTTGCTGGGCATCATTGGCTAAAGAAAGAAAATGACATGCTTGGGCTGTGAATTAACAACTGAAAGCAAAGTGTGAGAGTAGGAGGGACTTCTTGGCAGCATTCAAAGAGAACTGCTCCTGCAGCTGGACGGTGGTCACAGTGAAACAGGGACAGGACTTAACTGTTAGCAGAGCTTCAGCCTAGGCAAATCCCTTACACAGGTAAGAGCCTTAAATCCTGAGGTTATTATGAATCTTACAGACCTGAAGAAATGACCAAGTCCTCCCTATTAGAAGATAGGGCTAGACACACATACAGCAAAGTTCTATGAAGGCCTCAAATGAGGCAAGTACCTTCGGTGACTTTTCTCACCCTTCTCAGGATTTGTCCCGTCTCCTCTCTAGGCTCAAATCTCAGCATAACCTTACTCAGAAAGTGCTGGACCAGCTAAAGCAAAAGAGAAGTATGTGCTTAGAAAGCTTGAGAACCTAGATAACACATTACCCTCAGAAATGAGGGGTTTCTAACGGGGCTAGATCAAGAGGGGACAGGATGTAAAGCTGAGTTAGGTAGCGTTTTTGCAATACAGAGGTACTTTCCAGTGATAAAGGATTTCACCCCTAGCAAGGTCCCTGATGGCTCTTGGAATGGTCCTTAAGAGGTTAAAAAAAAAAGCAAAAGCTCTTATTAACCAAAAGAGAGGTGCCAGAATTGCTGCAGTAAGGTATAGAAAAATAGTTTACAAAGCTCAGAGAAGCAAGAATAAGATCCACTTTATAAGACGGAAAATGCCTGTGGCTGATCCTGCTCCTCTGCAAGTCCTGGAAGATACTCCCTTTATAAAGACAATAGGTCGGAGAGACACCTGCATTACTAAGTAGGCTGGGAATAATGACAGAACATATTGTTCCAGTACTGTGTTTGCTAAAAGCAAGAGGAATCATAGGAACCAAGAACAGCAGAGGCCAGGTGGTAGCACATTAGAAGTGGAGTGGACACGACTGCCTTTGAAAGTGGGGAGGACAGAATTATTATAATCTGTAGCAAGTTCCAAATGAGTTAGCAAGGCCTGACCCACAAAAAAATTATGGAAGTGGCTCCTAGGACATTGTGTTCCCAGCGGCAAAATAGATGGCAGCCTGAATGCACATGCGTGCACACACACACAGACGATGGAGATCAGAACTGAGGAGCAAAAGTGTGGCATTAGCCACCCCCAAAGAACAGCTATGTCCATTGGCCCAGTCCCCCGACCCAGAACACATCAACTAAAGCAAGACCCTAAAACACCACCGCAAGCTCTGTGGATTTCTCAGCTCTTTCAGAACTACTGAATACAGATTGATGCTGGAAGCCAAACATCCCGTCACAACCTTCTCATTAAGAGTGGAGGTATGCAGAAGTCAGCTAAGAAACTGAGTCCTACCCATGTTTGTGGTCATGTCTCTGGTTTCCATATGTACAAATGGAATAAATATACTTAGCAATTGGCTGAATCCTGTTTCTTATATTGTAAAATTACAGCTCTTGTAGGAGGTACCAGAAGAGCCTGAAAGTGCTCCCACTGAAAGACAATAATTTTTAAAAATACTTTTATCACATGTGTATTCATTTCCTAGGGCTATTGTAAAAAGGTACCACAAACTGTGTGGCTTTAAACAATGGAAATTTATTCTCTCACAGTTCAGGAAGCTACAAGTCTGAAACCAACATCTTAACAGGGCCATACTTCCTCAAGAACCTTTAAGAAAAGATCCTTCCTTGCCTCCTCCAGCCCCAGTAACTCCCAGGAAGTCCGTGGCTTGTGGCAGGACAATTCCAATATGTAGGAGACCATTCCTAGTGGCACGGACCCAGCCCCCCCTCCCCCGTGCCAAACATTTACTGCAAAGTAACTTCCTAAAATCCATGCTAAACCTTCCAAGGACCAGTGAAGGTTCAACCACTCTTGTCCTGTTCATTTGCAAATATCCCTCTTCTGTGATGTGATTAGCAGCATTGGCTCCTTTGTTTTCTGTAAAAGGTAACCACCTAAAGCAACCTATGCATAGTAAATGAGGACCACCAGGTAATGTTGGAGAAACCCAATAAAGGCTGGTCTCAGCAAGGGCAGAGCTTCTGCTCCCCTTGAGAGAGAAGCCATGCTGTCCCTTTTCCTCCACCAGACTCTGTAGTCCATGTGAATGTCTCATTTCATCAATAATGACATGGACACTGTGGGACAGTGTCCACATTACCGATATCTGCACTTTGTTGTACCTCTAGCTGTCTTCCCTCTGTCTGCATCTATGCCTAAATTTCCCTCTCCTTGTAAGGGACCACCTTACTCCATCCAGTGTGAGTACAACTTAATTAATTACATCTGCAATGACCCTATTTCCAAATAAGGTCACATTCACAGGTATTAGACATTAGGGCTTCAATATATATATTTGGGGGGATACAATTCAACACATAATAGCATCTCAAAGAGATGGCAAAATCAGTGCCACTCTCAAAAACTTGACAGGTAAAGGAGTGGTGGTCCCCAAATAGGACCCCCTTTTATGTAGTAGCCTGGCCCCTGCAAAAACTAGGGATCTCAAAAGATTACAACGAACTGCACAAGTTAACCCAGCAGTCACTTCAACTGCTGCTGCCACACCAGATGCGAGGTATTTACCAGAGCATGTCGTTAATACAGTCTTGGCTACCTGCTGTGTTACTATTGAACTCACAAATGTTTTCTTTCTCTCTTATCAGAAAGAAGAATGAGCAGTTTCTATTCACAAAGACAGATAAAAGTCCACATTGATAGTCTTCCCTCAGGGCTGAGTTAACTCTCCTGCCTTCTGTCATATATTGTCAGAAGAGCCTTCAGTCACCTCGATGTCCTGCAGATCCAGGACCTCACATGGTCCACTGTACTGACGATGTCGTGTTAATCATACCTGATGAGCGGGAAGTGGCAGATACTCTGGGTGCCTTAGAAAGTCACATGTACTCCAAAGGGAGAGAAAACCCAGAAAGATTTAGGAGCCTGACACATGGGTAAAGTTCCTAGGAGTCCAAGGTTCTGGCCATACTGGGATATTCACTCCAAAGTAAAGGATAAATTATTATCTTGCATCTCTAGCACTAAAAAAAAGGAACCGTCATGTTTTATAGGTCTCTTTGGGTTTAAGAGACACACTGGAAAATACTGTTATGACCCATTTTTCAGATTGTGTAGAAAGCTGTGGAGTGGAGCCCAGGGCTAGGAAAGTTTCTTGACAAGGTCCAGAGTTGTGGCTTGCTCCACATCATCAGTGATACTGCAGTTCTCTTGTGATGGCAAAATACATTATGTGCAGGGCACACTCCTCGGCTACTAGAGAGACGTCATGGCATCTGCAGTGGAGAAGTATAAACTGTTGATAAATAACTCCTGGCATGCCTCTGGGCCCTAATGGAAACTGGGCATCAAACCACGGGACCTCAAATGATATCAAGTGACCCTGTGGCCAAAACTGCCCAGCACTAGCTGAGTACAGTGACATGCAAGAAACAGTCCATAGGAACACATTTCTTCCCAAGTCCATATGCTGTGACATCACTCTGGCAGCTTGTATTCAGCAATGATGGAAATAGTGACACCACAGAACTTGGCAAATGCTGCAAACCCAAGGCAGCACTTTTCAGCGGCGATTACCAGCATATTGTGGATATCAACAAACCCAAGGAAAAGACACGTCATAAAGTTAGGTGACCTCAGCAACAATGCACCATAGCACAGATATGATACATCTGGGGTCAAATACCAGTGGGTCTAGGAGCTGCACAAATATGCGTCCAAGACCCTCATGTTATATCTGTCACCGTCGCAGCAATGCTTCTCTGTCATTTCCTGCCTATGAACTCATAATAGGTTCCCTATGATCTACCGATGAGGAAGAAAGAGAGTTGCAACCTACTAAATGAGAGAAAATATTTGCAAATCACATATCTGATAAGGGGTTAACATTCAAAATATGCAAAGAACTCATATAATCCAAAAGCAAAAGATCAAACAATCCAATTTAAAAATTGGCAGAGGATATGAATAGACATTCTCCCAAGGAGCAAGCACATCCAGACAGCCAACAGGTACATGAAAAGGTGCTCACCATGACTAACCATCAGAGAAATGAAATCACGACCACAGTGAGGTATCACCTCACACCTGGTTGAATGGCTATTATCTAGAGGACGAGACATAACAGGTGTTGGCAAGGAACATGTGAAACAAAAGGAACCCTTGTGCACAGTGGTATGGAGTTTCTTCAATTTTTTTTAATTCAAAACTAGAACAACCATATGATCCAGAAATTCCACTTCTGGGGATTTATCCAAAAGGGGAAAAACACTAACTCAAAAAGATATATGCACCCCATGTTCACTGCAAATTCTTTACAATTGCCAAGATGTAAAAACAACCTAAGTGTCCATCAAGGGATGAACGGGTAAAGAAAATATGTGGGGGACAAGGGAGAGTTGGCAAATTGGTGAAGAGAGTCAAAAGGTAAAAACTTCCAGTTAAAAAAAATTAAATCTAAGGGATATAATGTACAGGATGATGACTCTAGTTAATAACTCAGAAGCACATATTTGAAAGTTACTTTAAGAGTTACATCTCAAATGCTCACATTACACAAAAGAAAATTCTGTATGTGTAGTGATGGATATTAACTAGACTTATTGTGCTGGTCATTTTACAGTGTGCGCAAATATTGAATCATTAAACTGATTACTCAAAACAAACACAATGTGTCAATTATACCTCAATTTTAAAAAATCAAGTCTTTCTTTATTATGAATCCTATATACCAGTGATTATACTTCAGCGAAAGCTATCTTTGTTTTTTGCTTCACCTGAAGGAATAATGTCTGCCTCACAATGTTGTTATAAAGTTTAATTTAGATAAAATAGAGGATAGAAAAAATAACATATACTATATAGTGACAATACTATCTATATTGTAAAGTATTATAACTATTATTAGAATCATATAGGCTAGATCCTCTCTTAAGCACTTTCTATATAAAACATGTACTTCTAATATTCTAATGTAATTTTGACCTGATTGATCCCAGCATTTATAAGCAATAGGTGTGGAGGGATGCTGAATGGTTTTAAATATCCATTGTCCATTGTTTCACATGCCTGAGATGGGGAGCCCGGGGGGAAGAGATAGGGGTAGAGGAAGGCTTTGTGAATTGCCGATCGGAGGTTGCAGCGATTGATGCACACGTCAGAAATGCGGTTTCTGTAGTCAGAAGATTTCAGTGGGTGGTGAAAAAGCCCGGTAAACGCTGAGCAGGTGTGTGTGTGTTATCAGTTTCCCATCCTAACACCAGCTTTTGTTGAATAGATGGCATTTGTGTACAGCGTCTGTGGGTATTTTGATCTTTAGAACAGGGCTTTAGGATCTGTAGTTGAGAGGCAGCCCAACAGTATGAAATATTTGTACTGAAGACCTCATCAGATTTTAAACTTGTGACAGACTGTGGGAGCAATAAAGTGCATCCGACATGTCTGAACCACCACCTCAGCGGACAGACCGCTTCCCTGCTTTGGGCTAAAGTTGCTTCCAGCCTTGCAGAAAGCATCAGGAAAATTGGCACCACTGTCTCCAGCAGAGGTGAGAGCTGGGACAGTGACCTCTAAGGACATCACACCTACGCTAACAGATGCCCAAATAGAATCATCATGTTCACAACTGACACATTTAAAGAAGCAAAGTGCAGCCTTCAGGCAGATGGGAGTGGGAGACAAGCAAACCAGTATTTATAATTTTCTTTAAGGAAATAACAAAGGGGAAGCCATAACTGCTTATTATGAAAAGGTGCACTATTAGGAAAACTGAAACAAGACTCTCTGCCTCCTTTATCTCTGTGCCTCTTCTTAAACTGAAGATGCAGCTGACAATAGTTCTGTTGTATCATTAGGATGCAAGCATTCTCAAAACAATGCCTTTATCTAACATGGGAAAGCTTGATCCCACAGTTGGCTGGCTTGGCATAGAAAAAATGCCCTAGACACAAAGTCATGCTTGGGTATCTGGACAAGATATGCCTTTAGCTAAAAGGAGAGCCGAAGGTCCACTGGCCCTGGTTCTCAGCAGCTGACCTAACCTCCTGCTTCATTGAGAAATTCTAGGCCGTCATTCTCAAAATGTAGTCTGCTGGTCAGTTCCGTAAGTATCACCTAAAATCTTGTGAGAACTACATATTTTCAGGCCCTGTCCCAGATTCTCAGCTCCAGGGGTTGAGGTCCAGAGATCTGTTTTTCAGTAAGTCTCGGAGGTGATTCCATGCACTAGACTATTTGACTGCTACCAATTTACACCTGGGGAGATGAGGTTCTCCTATTTCTCTTTTTGCCATTTCCAATATGTTCATTCTGACTTGGATTTACATATCTCAAAAGAAAATATTTCTAGCCTTGTCTAAAGTTCAACTTTTCCCATGTGCTCCCCCTACTATATTCTATATCAATTACTGACCATCTTATCGCCAATCTCCTGCCACCTACCAGTTCCTCCTGTTCAGCATACATGAGTGCCCACACTGTTAACACCTCTTAATCTTGTCTACCCCAGGGAACTTCCATTCTCACTTTTTCCTTTCACAAGCATCTGAAAAAGCACTATTTCATTGCTATCCTGTCTTCCTAGGCTCTCATTTATGCTTTCTAGAGGTTTTATTTTATCCTACCATATTATTGTAATAGAACATTCTGTACACAAAAGAACACTGTGCTTACCCAGCAGCACTAGAGCATATATCCCCAATGCATTGCTGCGCGTTCCTCCCCTCCCTCTGCCTCCTGATTCACTGTTAAACCCGAGGCATTCTTACTCTCTAACTCTACTAAGACTTTCACTAGCATTACTAACATCCACTAAATTGAATTATCCAAAGGCCTTTTCTCAGTCCTCATCTTACTTGTACTCTGTGCAATGTCTGTCAGTCATCACCAAACCTTCCATATGGCCAATTTCTCCTTTTGTAATGCCCCAATTCTCTATTCTACTTCGGCTACTTCTGAGACTCTATTTTCTGCCTTCTCCTTATTTGGTGCCATTGTCTTATTATTCCTTAGGGCCGTATCCTTAGTTCGAGATAAAGATTGATATTAATTAACCCCTGCACACTTGGTCTGGGCAATTACATTCATTTCTTTGCCTCATTGTTGCTTGTGCATCTATGATCTCCAAACTATGATATAGAAACATGTTTTTAACTGCTTTCAAGGTTCGCTTAGTACTTTAAACTCACCCTTTTAAAAACCAAACCCACCATCTTTTACATTATAGCTTATCCCCAACTCCCACCCCATTTGGAGGGGGGCATTACTATTTATCCAGTAGATCATTCTAGAAACACCTCTGTATTCATGGCTTCTTCTCCTTGATCCTAATTCAAGTCAACTGAACACCAATTCCCATCCATTCAGCCCTAATGGTGCTCACATTTTCCTCCTCTTTTTCATTTCCACACCTACTTCCCTGCTCAAATCCCTCAATATTTACCATCTACCTCACTCTGAAAGTCTCCCCTCTGGATTTCCAGCCTTCATACCTTTCTCTTTTCAAACAATCTCTGCATTGTCTCTTATCATTTTATTACCTTACTAAAATACAGAAAAATAGAGAAAACTTTAAAGGCTTCCATGTAGTAATTTGGATAAAGCCAAACCTTTAATACCCTTCATGTTCTAACCCCTGCCCACTTTTTAAAATTCAGATTTCCTACCTTTTATTTAAGCCATATCTCCACCCATACCTTCTTACATAACCTACATACCTTATGAAAACTTGCATTTCTTTCAATATTTCACATTGTCTCAAGGAGTCATGGTGCTGTTCATGCTTTTTCCTCTGCCTGAAATGTCATCCCCATGTCTGTTGAGCAGAGAGACACTTCAGCTTCAAGGTCAAGGACAAATGATAGCTTTCACTGTTGCTTCTCCCTCCAAAGAAGAATTAAATGCTCCTCACCTGTATTCTTATTCTAAAACTACATATATTGAATGATATTAATTTGCTTACATCTACTTTTCCCAGTAAAGTCTTAAGAGTGTTAATGATGTGTTCCATTTTTTTGTCAATACTCTCCCTTGAGCCTTTGGAAACCATTTATCTTTTAATGTATCTCCCCAGTGATGTTTATTTGTTTCTAGAACACCACATAATTGGAATCAGATAGTATGTTGCATTTTTATACTGAATTCTTTCACTTAGCAACACAAATTTAAAATTTATTTTTTATAGCTTGTTACTTATTTCTTTTTATCACTCAATAATATTCCATCATATGGATATACCAAATTTATTTATTCACATATTAAAGGAATCTTGGTTGCTTTCAGTTTTAGTGACTTTTTGAATAAACCTATATAAACATTTGTGTGCAGGTTTTTGTATGAATATAAGTTTTAATATCAGTTGAGTAAATAAATACCTAGGACCATGATGGCCAGATCATACTGTAACACTATGTTTAGTTTTGTAAGAAACTGCCGAACTTCCAAACTGGCTGTGACATTTTGCATTCCCACCAGCAATGAATGAGAGTTCTTGCTGATCTACATTCTTGTCAGCAATTGGTATTATCATTTTTTTCTATTTTAGCCATTTTAATAAGTGTGCAGTCGTATCTCATTATTATTTTAATTGGAAATTCTGTAATGGCAATTAATTTTGAACATCTTTTTAAATGCTTGTTGGCTACCTGCACATTTTCTTTGGTTAGCTGTCTCTTCAGATCATAGGCCCATTTTCTAATTGGATTATTTGTTTTCTTATTAAAATTTTTAAGTTTCTTGGGTATTTTGGATACAAGTTCATTATCAAATACATGTGTTGCAAATATTTTCTCTTATTCTGTGCCTTGTGTTTTCATCATCTTCATTGTCTTTCACAGAGCAGCAGAACAGACATTTTCAATTTACCTAACTGCCAGTTACAACTTTTTTAAAAATGACCATGCTTTGATATTATTAAACAAACTTGCAGCCCAATCCAAAGTCACCTAATTTTTCTCCTATATTTCATCTCCTTAGACTTGTATAGTTTTACACTTTACATTCTGGTCTCTGATTTATTTTTGAGTTAATTTTTATGAAACATGTAACACTGTGTGTAGGTTTCTTTTATTGTTTTGTTTTGGTTTTTGCATATGGATGGCTAATTGCTCCAGCACAATGTGTTGAAAAGACTGTCCTTTCTTGACTGAATTTCTTTTGTTCCTTTGTCAAAGATCATTGGCTATATTTCAATGGGTTCTCTATTCTGGTCCACTGATCTATGCATCTGTTCTTTGCCAATATAAAGCTACATTGATTACTATAGCAATATAGCAATGGGCTTTCTATTCTATTCCATTGATCCATGCATCTATTTTTTGTCGATATAATGCTATACTGATTACAATAGTTTCATAATGCCTTGAAGTCACATAGTGTGAGTCTAGCAACTTTCTTCTTCTTCTTTAGTATTATGTTGGCTATTCCAGATCTCTTGCCTTTCATATAAAGTTTAGGATCAGTTCGTTCATATGCATAAAATAATTTACTGGAAATTTTATTGACATTACATGAAAGGTATAAATGAAGGTAGGAAAAATGCATCCTAATTTTTAACAATCTTTTAGCATATAATTGTAATATACTTATTTATTTAGACCTTCTTTGATTTATCATAATTTTATAATTTTCTGCATATGTCTTGTACATGTTTTTAAATATATCTAAATATTTCTTTTTGTTTCTTTGCTACTGTAAATGGTACTTATAACTATTTTAAATTGCAATTGTTCATTTCTAGTGTGTAGGGAAGCAATCAATTTTATATATTAATGTTGAAATCTGCGACCTTGCTGAACTCATTTATTAGCTCCAGAAGGTTTTGGGTTTTTTTTTAACAATTCCTTGGGACTTTCTGCATAGACAACCATGTCACCTGCATAGAGTGTTTTATTTCTTTCTTTCTAGACTGTATACCTTTTATTTCCTTTTCTCATCTTACTGCACTCATGAGAATTTCCAGTATAAAACTGAGTAAGTTTAGTCAGACCAGACATCCTTACTTGATTCCCAATTTTATTCAGAAGGTATCTAGTTTCTGATTATTAAGATGTTAGCTGAAAGTTTTTTATAGAGGTCTTCGAGTTAAGGAAGTTCACCTTTATCTCTAGCCAGATGAGAGTTTTTATATAATGGGTATCAGATACTGCCAAAATCTTTTTCTGCATCAATTGATAGGATTATATCATTGTTCTTCAGTCTGTTGGTATAGTAGAATGCAGTGACTGACTTTCAAGTGTTTAACCAGCTTAGCACATCCAGAATAAATCCCACTTTTACAGGTATATGATCCTTTAATATATTGTTGAATACTTTGCTGATTCTTTGGAGGACTTTTGCATCTATGTTCATCAGAGACACTGGTCTGGAGTTTTCCTTTCTTGTAATGCCTTTGATTTGTGTGTTATGGGAATGATAGTCTCATCACTGTCTACTTTAATATTCTGGAACACATTGTGGAGAATTGGTATCATTTCTTCAATGATATATTCTGTCTACTTCAATTTTCTGGAATAGATTTTGAAGAATTGGTATCATTTCTTCCTAAAATCTTTGGTGAATTTCATCAATGAAACCATCTAAGCCTGGAGCTGTCTTTTTTAGTAAGTTATTAATTTTCTAGTCAATGTCTCTAATAGAAATGGGCATATTTGTGCTATCTTTTTCCCCTCTGTGACTTTTGGTACTTTGTATCTTTCAAGGAATTAGTTAATTTTATGTAAATTTTCAAATATACAGGCATAAAGTTGCTTACAGTAATCTTTTATTATTCTTTTAACCTCCATGAGATCAATAGTGATGATCTCTCTTTTGCTTCTGAAGGTGGTATTCTGTGTTTTGTTTCTTTTTATTGAGTAGACCTACCAGACAGAGTTCATCAATGTGTCGATTCTTCCAGAGACCCATATATTGATTCCATTGTTTTTCCTATTGTTTCTTTTTAATTGCACTGATTTCTGCTCTAATTTTTATTATTAATTTCCTTCTGTATACCTTAGCTTTAAATTGTTCCTTTTCTTTCTAGTTTCCTAAGATAGAAGCTTTACTGATTTTAGATTCTTCATTCTTGTCAAATATATATTATAATGCTGTAAATTTCCTTATGTACACTAATTTTGCTACACCCACAAAATTATAATAAATGATAGTTCTATTTTCACTCAGTTCAAAATATCTGTAATTTCTTTCTGAGATTTCTCTTTGACCTATACGTTATTTAGAGTTTGTCTGTTTAATCTCCACACATTTAGGATTTTCCAGCTATCTTTCTGTTATTTATTTCTTGCTTAATTGCATTGTGGTCTGAGAACACACTTTGTATAATTTTTATTCTTTTAAATTTGTGAAGGTGTGTGTTATAGCCCAGAATAGTTGTATCTTGGTGAACATTCAATGCAATCTTGAGGAGAAAGTGTATTCTTCTGTTGTTAAAGAGTGTTTAAAAAATTCATTAAATGAAGTTGATTGGTAGTGCTGTTCAGGTCAAATATATCTGTAATAATTGTCTAACAATTACTAAAAGGGCAGTGTTGAAATCTACAACTATGATGGTGTATTTGTCTATTTCTTTTTGCAGACCTATTAGGTTTGCCACATGTATTTTGATGCCCCATTGTTAGGTACATACATATTAATGATTGTGTCATCTTCTAATGTAACAGCTCTCTACATCCCTGATAATTCAGCTGGACTTGAATTCTGCTTTAACTAAACTTAACATAGCTACACTGGTTTTGTTTTTTATTAATATTAGCATAATGTATCTTTCTCCATTGCTTTGCTTTTCACAAATGTAAATTTTATATTTAAAGTGACTTCTTGTGAATGACATACATTCAATAGTTGGGTCTTGCTTTGTTTATTCATTCTGACAATCTCTATCTTACAATTAGTGTATTAAAATCACTGGCATTCATATTTAAAGTAGTTATTGATATAGTTGGATTAATATCTATGATATATTCATTGCTCTTCCTCTTTGTCCTCCCCTCTTTTTCTGCCTTCTCTGGTTTTAATTGAGCATTTTATATAATTCCATTTTTCTCCTCTCTGAGCATATTAGTTATACTTTTTAAAAAATATTAATGGTTTCTATAGACTTTTCAATATATATTATTAGTTAATCTAAAATTTAAATCTGCCTTGTTGTATAGCAAAGGTGCTTTAAAACGGAATATGTCCTATTGCTCGCTCCTGTCCATTGTGGCATTGCTGTTGTTCATTGCACTTGTCCACAGTATGTCGTTACTATCAGCACAGTATGGTATGTTCACTTGCCCACAGGGTAGTGTGTTGTTACTATAAGTATTTTATCATGTTATGTTTTATATAGTAAAGAAAGATGACTTAAGAAAACTAATGCTATTTTATCCTCATTTATTTGTTTTCTTACTCTTTTTTCTTTATACAGATCCAAATTTATGCCCTACATAATTTTCCTTCTAGCCAAAAAACTTCTATTGTCATTTCTTTCAGGGCAGATAATGAAAGTAATGTTGATAATGAATTCCCTTAAGTTTCATCTGTATGAAAAAGTGTTTATTCTGCCCTGACTGGTGTGGCTCAGTGGATTCAGTGCTGGCCTGGGAACCAAAGGGTCACTGGTTCAATTCCCAGTCTAGAGCACACGCCTGGGTTGTGGACCAGGTCCCCATTGGGAGGCACGTGAGAGGCATCCACACATTGATGTTTCTCTCCCTCCCTTTCTCCCTCCTTTTCCTCTCTGAAAATAAATAAGTAAAATCTGTTTTAAAAAAAGGGTTTATTCTCCCTTCACCTTTGAAGAATAATTTTGCTGGTTATAGATTTATGGGATGATTGGTGTGGGGGCATTTCTTTCAATAGTTTAAATAATTGACTCCACTCTCTTCTTGTTTTCATGATTTCTAACAAGAACTTTGCTATCATTCTTATCCTTGCTCCTTTCTATATATGGTTTTCACTCTTTGGCTTCTTCATGATTTTAACTTTGTTTTCTGAGTTTCTGGAGTTTCTGGAGTTTGAATATGATATGCCTAAGTATAAACATTTTAGTATTTATCTTTATTGGTATTCTCTAATCTTTAAAATCTGTGGTTTAATCTCTGTCATCATCTTTGGAAAATTCTCGGCTATTCATATTTCTGCTCCATTATATATTTACTTTTGTTATTCTAAATATGTATGTTTCACCTTTTGTAATTGTCACATGATTCTTGGACATTTCTTCATCTGTTTTAGGTTTGGGTTTCTTTCCTTCTTTCCTTTCAGTTTGGGAAGTTCCTACTCATCTAACTTCAATCTCAGTGATTCTTCCCTCTGCCTTACGCAGTCTACTGATGAGCTCATCAAAGGCCTTCTTCATTTCTGTTACAGAGTTTTGATTTCCAGCATTTTGTTTTAATTTTGACTTAGAGTGCCCATCTCTCTGCTTTACACTAATCATCTCTTCTTGATTGTTGTTTACTTCCCCATTAGAGCCCTTATTACATAAATTAGTCATTTTAAATCCTTTTTCTGATAATTCCAATTTCTCTGTCACATCTGGGTCTTATTGTGCTGCTTGGTTTATTCCTAGACTGAGATTTTTTCTGGCCTGTTAGCATGCCTTATCATTTTCTTGTTAAAAGCCCAACATAGCACTCACTTTGGCAGCACATGTACTAAAAATTAGAACGATACAGAGAATACTAGCATGGCCCCTGTGCAAGGATGACATGGAAATTCATGAAGCATTCCATATTTTTAAGCCCAATATAATGTATCAAATAAGAGAAACTGAGGCAAACTTGCCATTAGTGTGACGTTTCATCTTAACCTGAGTAGGCTTTGGCTTTGTTAAATGTTTGTTAAATGTTATAGCCGTGGATGCTGGAGGTTTCAACTGCCCAGGTGATTAGATGTCATATAACTTACTAAGTGATCATCCTGATTAATTTTGTACCCATCTGATAACGTATATAGTTATTTGAATGTTATTGACTATATTCCCTATGCTATACTTTACATCCTCATGGTTGTTCTGTTATTACCAATTTGTACTTCTTAATCCCTGAAAACTTTTCATCCATCCCTCTAATCCTCCTCCATTCTGACAAATGTCAAAATGTTTTCTGTACCTATGGGCCTGTTTCTATTCTGTTTGGTTGGTTATTTTGTTTTTTTAGATTCAATTATTGATAGATATGTATTTATTGACATTTTATTGTTCATATTTTTCATCATCTTCTTCTCCTTCTTAAAGACCCTTTAACATTTCATATAATGCTGGTTTGGTGATGATGAACTCCTTTAGTTTTGTCTTGTCTGGGAAGCTCTTTACCCACCCTTCAATTCTAAAGTATAGCTTTGCTGGGCAGAGTAATCTTGGTTGTAGGTCCTTCCTTTTCATTATTTTGAACATGTCTAACCAGTCTCTTCTGACTTGCAAAGATTCTGTTGAAAAATCAGCTGACGGTTTTCTGGGAACTGTTCCCTTGTAGGTAACTAATAGCTTTTCTCTTGCTTTAAGATCCTCTCTTTGTCTTTACTCTTTTGCATTTTAATTATAATGTGTCTTGGTGTGGACCTCTTTAGGTTCGTCCTGTTTGGGACTCTGTTCTTCCTGGTCTTGTATGTCTATCTCTTTTGCCAGGTTAGGAAAGCTTTCTGTCATTATTTTTCCAAATAGGTTTTCAGTGTCTTACTCTTTCTTCTTGCAGTACCCACATGATGTAATTATTGGTATGCTTAAAGTTGTCCTAGAGGCTCCACATTCTCATATTTTTGTATTCTTTTTTTTTCTTTCTGTTCTAATTGTTTTTTTTTTTTTTGCTTTGTTATGTTTCAAATCGTTGCTTTGATTCCCAACTTCATCTACTATACTATTGATTTCCGGTAAATTATTCTTCATTTCAGTTAGTGTAGTCTTCATTTCTGAATGGTTCTTTTTTTATGGTTTCTATGTCCTTTTTTATTCTGTTGAAGTTCTCTCTAGGTTCATCTAGTCCCTGCCTAAGTTCACTGAGCATCCTTACAACTAGTATTTTAAATGCTGTACCTAGTGGATTGTTTGTCTCCATTTCACTTAGTTCTTTTTCTGGAGTTTTGTTCTGTTCATTCATTTGTGACATGTTTCATTGTGTCCTCATTTTGGCAGCCTCTCTGTGTTTGTTTCTATGTATTAGGTAGAGCTGCTATGTCTCCTGGGCTTAGTAGAGTGGCCTAATATAGTAGATGTTCCGTAGGGTCCAGTGGCACAGCCTCTCCATTCACCCACTCCAGGTGAGCACCCCCTCCCAACCATATGCTGTATACACCCTCCTATTGTAGTTGAGCCTTGATTGCTGTTAGCACATCAATGGGAGAGCATTACCCCCAGCCTAATTAGCTGTAAATACTGCCTGTGGACACTTTAGAGGATCAGATATACAGGGCTCTGATGTCAGTTGAGTCTGCCCCTTGAGTGCGTCACTTTTAGAGGTAGTTGGGTGATGCTTTGGTATAGTCTGAAGCTGTCCACCAGGTTTACTAGCTCTGGAGCCCCTCAGGAGATGCAAGCCACTTGTGTTCTGCCCATGGCCACCTGGCATGAGCTACAAGGCTATCTGTGGATAGCTGCTACTTGTGCCAGGCTTGCAGGTACCCAGGAGAGGCCAACCTCAAACCAAGACCAGTTGCCACTAGTGCCAGGCCTGGGGCCATTTAGCAAGAGGTACAGGGCACACCAAAGCCAGATGTTCTTGTTTGAGAGATTTGGGGAAAGTCTGAAGCCAGAACCAAGACAGGCCATTTGTCTGGAAGAGCCACTGGAAACAACTTGGGTGGGTCCACAAGTTGAGGAGAAGGTCTCAGAGAATCACCAGGGCTGTGCAAACAGTGTGAGCCAGGTTGATGGAAATTCAGATGTGGTGCCTACCTGCTGGCTCTATGGGGGAAGGGCTCAAAAAAGGAACACAGGCCTCTTCCAACACTTCTGTCTGTGAAAAAGCTGTCCTTCCAGCTCTTGCTCTAATGACAAACAGTTCAATTTGTCTCATAAGTTCCTAGAGCCTTTCAAGCTGCTGCCCCAGTGCTGGAACTCAGAAGGAGTATGCCCAAGTGAGTCTGTGCAGAAGCCCTTTAGGAGAAATTCCTGGGATTCCAGAAGCCTCTGTCTCTCTCACTCAGCCATAATCCCCACAGGTTTTTTATAGCCAGAAGTTCTGGGGACTTCTCTTTCTGTCACTGGAATCCTGAACTGGGGTAGGGCAGGGACCCCTAGTGTAGTAGGGCAGGGACCCCTCACTCCTCAGGGGGGACCTCCACAGCCAAGATATCCCACCCAATTTTTATAGCCACATGTGGGTGTGGGACCAGACTGTTCTGTGTTTCCATGTCTACTAGCAGTGTCAGTGTGGCTTCTTCTTTATGTTCTTAGTTGTAGGACTTCCATTCAGCTAGATTTCAGGTGATTCTAAATGATGGTTGTTCTGTAGTGTAGCTGTGATTTTGATGTGGTTGTGGGAGGATGTGAGTACCGCTTCTAACTACAACCCCATCTTGGCTGGAACTGATAGAATATTTACTTACAAATTAAAACAGATGGACACACACTGAATAGTTATTCTGTTTTAATAAAAGGTCATAGGCAGTGATTTTGCTTTCCCTTGACATTAGTGAAAATGTATCTCACTTCTTTCTCAACAGCCTCCTTCTAATCTAAAGAGGTAGAAAGCACCTCCACTGTTTAAAAGGCCCCATCTTGTACTCAAAGGAAATCAAGTTATCAAAATGTGAACAGCCTTAGTCATCCCACAGATAGCTAATATTTTAATAACAGGAAATCGTATTTAGAATAGTTAAAAAATAAAACTTGTAACTGACAAGTAACAAACTTAGAACTGACATGCAATTTTGAGGCTACTCACCCCTCCTGGCTTACAGATGTAATAGCAATGCTGGGGAGTGTCATCAAGGGGAGCGTGGTGGGCCTGGAAATGCCATCACCGTCAGGCGTCCTGGCCCTCTCGCTCTGTCTTTGGGACAGCGGCGGTAGCTGCAGGTTTCCTGAGCAACACCGTCTCCCTCTCCAGAGGTCAATCCCAAGTGTGTTACTAGAACTGTAGGATTTACTCAAGCTACATTCAAAATAGTCTTTAACATTCTGGAGGAACAACAGGGAAAGAAGGAGAAAAAAGAAAAGAAAAATGTTAAAAATGAGGCACAGTGGAGTAAAATAAGAAACTAAATGATCAAGTTGTCACTCACAAAGTCCTGAATCATTTATTATCTCAGGAGCAGAATCTAACAATGGCATCAACAGCTTAATAGAAATCAAGGAATGGGGGGGCACAACTTTTAGAACAAACATATCAGTTGCATATTCATGGCGATCTTTAAGGCTGTAGATAATGTTTCCCATTAATGGCATGTGGATTGAAGGGCCTATCTCCTTTCTCTTTTTTTTTAAATATTTTATTTATTTATTTTTTGAGAGAGGGGAAGGGAAGGAGAAAGAGTGGGAGAGAAATATCAATGTATGGTTGCCTCTCATGCGTCCCCTGCTGGGAACCGGCCTGCAACCCAGGCATGTGCCCTGACTGGGAATCGAACAGTGATACTCTGGTTCGCAGGCCCGCGCTCAATCCACTGAGCTATGCCAGCCAGGGCTCCTTTCTCTTTTTAACACTTCTCTTTCTTTTTTCTTTTTCATTTGCTAAAATGAAAGCTTATCATTAAAAATATTTAGGAAATCAATGATATTCTACAACATAGGAACAATCTTTACTGGCTAAAGTATAAAATTCCTAGTTTAGTGTTTTAAAGTAAAAAAATATTTTCTATCACAGAACAGCAAGATGGAATAATGATGAAATTGTGGGTGACTGCTATTCTTGTTCCAATAAAAGTTCTCAAGATTGAGATTTCTTTCTCTATTACATTATACAAGAGATCAGAAAAAGAAGAGTATAATTAATTCAGTCCTGGGCTGAACTATAATGTTCAATACTTTCTCTGATGCTGACAAATGAAATTCTTGTGAGAAAATAAAAAGCATTGTACTATAACCTGTGATAAGAGTTATTTGCTTTTCCTATACATCTCTTGGTGACTGTGGTTCCTGGTACTGTCAGGAGTGGGGGTCCCAGATAAGCTGCTGCCCATTGTCCCATTCATACCAGCTCAAAGACAGAAAATGTTACGGCACTGCAGTCGGCCACCAATAGCAACTTGGAGTTTAAAAGATATAGTTGTCACTCTCCACTTTTATCTTAACAGGGAATCATGGAAGTCCTACCATTAGGCCAAAGTCTTTCATGTGAAAGTCATTCTGTGCTTATAAAAAAAAACAGCTACTTTCTACTAGCCCTTCAAGATAGACTTAGGAGAATCTGGCACTAGACATCTTCAAGTTTAAACAAATATCCTCTGTCCGCCCCCTCCATCCATACCTATCCTGGTTTGTAAAGAGTAATTAACTGAAGTTTAAGGGTTTAACTGTGTTCATTTAACAAATATTTGTTGTACACCTATTATAGTTTTGCACTGTGCTATTTAATAAAGATACAACAGCAAAAAAAAAAAAGGCCTAGTAAACGTTCTCATAAAACTGGTATTCTAGCAGTTTACATTCATGTGATCCACACAGGACATTTCGATGATGGAAATCTGGGCATCAGTAGGCCTGACAATTTTCAGGGGCCCCACTCTCCCCACCTAAAATGGGATATAATTGTATTTTCTTGTGTTTGATTTAACGTTTTAGAATACTGTTTATCTGAAATTCTCTGAAAACACAATTATATAAGTAACAGGAAGAAAACAAAACAATCTAGAATTTCCCAGAGTTTGAAATACTCTGGAATGTATTCGGTGTTTCACTGTTTAGCAGCTGGTCATTACATTAAATGTCCTGCAGGCCAAGTATGTACTGTAACCAGTGTGGGTGCTCATAAGTGGGTGAAGGTAAAAACTTAAATGTTTCTTTTTCAAAACACTTATAGACCAGTTAAAAAGACAGAATGTTCAAAGTCTTCCTACAGAGATTCAAGAACAAATTAAAATTAAAAACTATAACTACAAATCAGACTAGCTCCAAATACGCCCGTAAAGAAAGTACTGCTTAGTTGGAATGCAAAGTCTTAAGAATATAGACTTTACCTCCTATGCAAGAAATTCTGTACCAGAGAACAGCAATAGGTATGTCATTAAGTTAAACAGTAACAACCACAGTCTCCTAGCATATTGAATATTTTCCCTTTTAGAAAATGGAAATATCAACTAGGCTTAACAGAAATAAATAAAGCAACTGGGTATTTATTTGTTACAGGCTATTTGATTAGCAAGTCACACCTACCATAAAATATCTCCACACTGACTTGATAACAAGCTTGAATTTACAGGTTTAAAGTCATTCTTTGAGTTAAAGGAATGTGTTTCAAAAGCTCTCAGTTAATGTGAAAATGCATTACCACAAAAGAACATAATAGAAAGAAAGCTTTTTCGTAATCAAGTTAAATACCAGAAATGTTAACAATGTTTCACAAACACTAATTAACCCATGGAGAGTTATTCATAATTACCTAAAGCTCTCTAATTCATACTCATAATTTATACAGAACTAACATTCTCAAATGTAAAATCTAGTTCCATCAATTCTCAATTGCCGAACCTGTGGACTTGGACTTATTTTCTTATTGTGACCAGCACAACTCTGGCTGTCTCTACACCACTCATCAGATCAAGGATTTGGGGCAAAGGAATATTAATTTGAATGGTACCTTTGGAAACCACAATTTTTTAAATGTATACACTACCCAAAATGAACTTATGTTTTTGTGATTTCAAGGGAAATGCCCAGCTTTGGATGATCTTTGTGTTCTTGGATAATCCTTGTTTAGAAATCAGTATCTTTGCCAATGTCATACCAAAAGATTATCACAAAAGAGGAGCTAGTGTGAAACCCTGCAGTTCAGTAGGAAAAGTTTTAGGGAGGGAGGAAGGGAACACCATAGGGATTCTTTGTCCTCTCCTTAGATCAAAACTTACCCTTAATGTTAGGACCACTGGAGTGTCCAGGTGAGACACATGGGCGCCTAAGCAGTCGAGGCTTTGTTGTGGCTTTTGTTGTTTTGTGTTTTTTGTAGAGTGGACTTAAGTTTATTTTTGGAGCTTGCTCTAAGTTTTGAATTCTTGTGATTACACTCAGGTGAGTAAATGAGATCAGGTATTTCCAAGGGCTTTCCAGTGTGCTTATGTGCCCATTCAGTTTGGATAATAGGCCAGGGTTGTTCGAGCCTTATTGAAACTAGAAATGGACATTATTGGAAGCATTAAATGACACTTAAGGCCCTCGTGAAGACTAAATGTCATCATGCTCCATGAGATGATAATAAAAGTAATTTTGTCTTTGAAAAAATGTGCTTTTATCATAGGCAATCATCACCAATTACAAGAGTAATTTAGGCCCTCCCACTCTCCCTCCATGTCTCTTTGTCAATTTATACACATATCTCCTGGTCTCTTTACTCATTTTCCCCTTTTCAACTCCTTCCCCAGCCAGCTGCTCTCTCTCTCTAAATGATTCCACAATCCCTTTAGTCACAGTTAATTGTTATGTTTAGTACTCGAATAACACTTAATTTACCCCTCACCTCTGGAACTTAGTTCTCGAATGCAAATTATTGAATGTATACTGTTCTTATCATTCATCAATTAAGTCTCCTATTAAAATCACTTGTGTACTCTAAGTATATGAAGGCAGTAGTCATGATTATTCATCTGTGTATTCCCACAGAGCCATGCCAGTGTCCTGCATTCGGTGAAGGCATTTGCATATACTGTTCCCTTTGCCAGAAATGTTCTTCCAAGTATTCGCAGGGCCCTTAGCCCTCTCTGTCTGCATGTTGTCTTCTCATGTTACCCTCCCATAAACACTCTATTCTCACCATCCGATCATTCTATGCCCCTAACCAAGTTTATTTTTCTGTACAGTTCTTATCATAGCTGGGATTGTTTTATAATTTATGTATTTACCTCTTCCCTCACCTCTGGCATATAAGCTCCAAAGGAACAGGGATTCTATGCTATTTTTTGATGAATCTCTAGAACCTAACCAGTGTTTGGCACACAGTAGGTGCTAAATTAATATCAGGTGAATGTTTAAATCACTAAACAAATGTTTGCTGAAGCAAAATAAATGAGATAATAATAATATATCTCTTACATGGGATAAAACTTCCTTCAAGAGTGAAGTATGTAAAATGTGAAGAATGCTAAGATGATTTTGTTCTGAGGTGATAAACACTGTAACATTTAGTATGATCTTTGGCACTATAGTCAAGAGGATGAAGTGCACAGTGAAATGTTCTAGGCCATAACTATCCACTGGAAACAAAGTGCAAGCCACAAATGGGAGCTTGACATTTAAATGTGTCATTTTAAATTTTCTAGTAGCCACATTAAAATAGAAACCATTGAAATTACTTTTAATAATAGATTTTACATATTGTACAATATCCAAAATATTTGCCATGTAATTTATATCAAAATTGTAATAAAATATTTTACTTTTTAAAATGTGTACTACTATGCATCCAATATCCAAGATCTATTTTATGCTTACGGCAAATCTCTATTGAGACTAGTGCTTAAGCACCATGTGTGGCTAGCGGCTATCGTGCTGGACAATGCAAATCTCAGTAATGACTGTCTGGTGGGGTGAACAGTCTGAATGTCCTCTCCTTTTCTGCACAGGCTGGTATACAACTCTCCCATCTTGAAGCACCTCAGCCAGGATCAGGACTATTACCAGAGCATGCAATGCATCGCTTAGTTTTATTCTTCCAGAAAATAGAGTCTTGGTGCACATATGTGCAAATAGTATTCAGAAATAATCCCAAGCTTTAAAAGAGAGAGAGAGAGAGAGAGAGAAGGGATTTCTAAAGTCCAGAAGCTCCCCTTTGGATATCCTGAGCAGAGTACAGATGTCTAAACACAGCTTTTTCTGTCTATAACTGAGAATACGGAATATGAAGTAAGGAAGTGCTCTTGTGGTCAAGGAGCAGAAAAGAGGGAAGTAAAGAAAGGTAATGAGAACAGAACACTAACAAGGTCCCTCAACACAAAAGAGTAGAGATGGCAATGGCAAAGCAGTATGTTTGATAGGAATTGAATTTCCTAGCACACCTAAGTCTCCCTCTGCACTTGCAAGTTCCAGAAGTTCCCACAGCTGTGTATGAACACAGAAGGAAGTTAAGAATGATCAGGTGTGGCTGAAACTCTGCATTTCTAATAAACACCCAGATGCTGCTCTAAGGACCACACTTGGATAGGCAAGACCTAGAAAATGTTACATCACAAATTTCTTATGAGCAGTTGTCAAAGACCCAAACGTAGGAGGTAACTCTCAAAGTCTGGATAGCAGTATGAAAACAAGTCATCAGGGAACTAATAACATGGGCAGTGGAAAGAGGATTTTCTGAGTCCAGATATGTGCATGTGCCACAGACTGGTGATTTTGTACATGGAAACCATAAAGCTCAAACCAAGTGCATTTCATGCTACCTCATAGAATGCTGGATCCCAGTGATGGCAATGTCTGGGTCATAGAAACACCTTGTGACAAGGCAGTGGTGTCATCATTGCCTGTCCTGTGCATAGAACTGTGGAGTGACTTCTTTACTGAGCAGAGAAAAGGTGGGCGGAGACTCTGCCTTTTGGAACTTACATCATCCGCTGTCACTGCCATCACGCTCCTGCTTTTCTTCATTATAGAGATGAAGAATATGCTCTCTTAGGGTGTCTGCTATTCAGTGCAGCTTGGCTGGCAGTTTTTAAGATCTACAAAGGGAAAAAAGACACACAGGACAAACAGTTTGGTATGCTTAGTTAAATACAAAGTTGTATTCTCCAAACTAATATTTGAATATATACAATGTACATGGGTAAGTAAACATAATTTTCTAAGCCAGTACAATCTGATTGTAAGAAAAGAGGTTAACAAAACACAAAAATCCAAGAAATTAAATGAAAAGCTATTTGGGAAAGAAAAAGATAACAATTGGGTTCCCAAATACTCAATTATCACTAATATGTATTTGTAAAGGGTTTTATACTTCAAAAGTGCTACCCCATAAAATGTTTGATTTGATTCCCTTAATAGTCTGTGAGATCATTTTCATGTGTTTTTTAAATGAGAGAAGCCAGGATCAGAAAAATAATTTGGCTGATGTAACAGCAAAAATATGGCAGATCTACAACTTAAGAGATATGACCCCTTGATACTATTATCAAAAAAAAGGAAAAGAAAGAAAAGCAATACAAGAAATATACACAATCAAAAATTATTAACTTAAATTTTACTGTTAGTTTAAACCTCACACATGAATAAGTATTTAGGCAAGTATTCATCACAGAAAATTTCAGCAACCAATAGTTAGAAAAAGCTAGAAATCTCTAATTTCAATCACAAAGACATGGTTATTTTGAGGTAGAGACACTGCAGTTCATGACATTTGTTTTGTATAGATCATTGGAAGTCACTTCAGAAACAACCCCTATAATATTACCAAAATTTAAGGGTATATCCTGGTTGTTGAAGCTCCAAAAGAAAACTAGTTACTGGTTTACCAGAATTCAGTCTACTAAAATCGGCCCAAATTGAAAAGGTACAGCATATCAGGCATATGATTATATACAAGAGAATATGAAGAATTCTGAGTTTGCAGAATTGAACTGGAAAAGCTATACTATACAATCATGAAATCCAAGAAACATTCATCCATATGGCGGTTTCTCAAGATCTTGGTATAGAAATGTCCTTTCTAGTTGCTGAGCTCAGGAAGCTCCTGTTTTCTCACTCTGTACATTTAAACTCTTAACACATCCCTGATTTGAAAAGTCTGCTTCTGTAACATGAAGATATATATAGATAAAGAGAGTAATGAAAAGATAGCTATGTGACTAGGAATACTAAGTAGTGGCATTGTACCATCACCCAGGAAACCAGGGTTGAATTTCTACCACATAATTTGACTATATTATGCGGCAGTTGGCAGTAAAACTGAGAGCAGATAAGAGAGTGGGGGAACGGAGAAACTTTGCCTTTTAAGTGTTCTACAGAGAGAACCCTACACAGTTTTCAGGGGTTTTATTTCACAGGCCAAGGAAAAGAATTTCCTCAGAATACAATAGATTTACAATTACTGAGCTCTTCAAAAGCTGTCCTAACAGGAGTAGGCAGAATTTCAGGGCTTTTACTCAAAGGCTGCAGGAAACCTAACAAAAGTAGACAAATAACAGATGTTATCACGATCAATCTTTAGAGGGTGAACACATGATACAATATACAGATGATGTATTATATAGAATTGTACACCTGAAACCAATATAATTTTATCTACCCATGTTACTCCAATAAATTCAATAAGAAAGAAAAAGATAGACAAATAATAAGTATAGTTTGTTTTAGTGGAAATAATAGCGAGCAATGTGGTATGCGAAAATATGGAAAGAAATTTAATAGACTAAGGGTATGCCACATTAGGAAGCTCCCAGGCTAAGAAAATTAATGACAAGCAGAAAGATAAAATGTTCCAGGGTAACATCAGGAGGTTTTTTGGCAAGCTACAGTATTTTTGTGAGGTCTTAGCCATGGAAATAAACTTAAGTTTTATGACACTTCGCATGTGAGAGCTTATTGGAGAAATTCATGTGCCTTCAACTGGGAGCATGTCCTGACTAGGTAAAGTAGGATCTCAAGTAACTAGGCAATTTTCCAAATGTTCTACATTTAAAAATATATTATTCTATGTTCAGAAGTAAAATTTAACATCTGTTATATAAAACAAAAAAGAAAGAGAAAGAGAGATCATTTTTTGGATATTCCTTGTTTGCCCCTCAAGATCCACACCTCAGCCTTCACCATCCTGCCTGTGCCCTGGGAGGCTGGTCCAGGGACTGCACCGTGGCTCTCCAGCCCTCTGGCTCCCAGCTGTGTTCAGTCAGTGGGAAACAAAGAGGGCAGAAGGAAAGTGGGGTCCTTCTCTGCTGGCCATGGTGTAGCAGTGACTAAAGTCCTCTAAGTTATAGCCCTGTAGGCACTCCTCTTCCAAGGTGACAAGTTTCCCTGGGTTCCCTTAACTAATGTCTCCTCCACGTGACCCTTCGAGATGGGGCTGGTAGCTTTTTCCACTGTTGCTAGCCTTATGAGGCCTCATCATCTCTTCAGGCTTATCCTCCAACCTCCCCATACCTCTTATAAACAGCACCTCCATTAATCTTTGTTCCACCCTGTTTTGGAAATGCAATCTGTTTCCAGCTGGGACTCTGACTTTTAGGAGATTTGTTCCAAAAAACTTTACAAACCACAGGGCAATTTCAAAATATCTTTCCTCAGTGTCTAGAACAGTGACTGACAAAAAAACAGGGTCTTAATAAATAATTTTTCAAAGAATAAATGAGTGAAATATAGTTGGAGATCTAGAGGGATTTTATGGCTTTTAGAAAAGAGGGGCAGCAGACATTAGATCAAGTTGTTTTTGTGAGGAAGAAATGGCTTCACATCATCACTCTGGCGGCAATGACAATTCTGTTTGTGAATTCTGAGAAATGGGATATTTAATAGTGCCTCATATTATAATATTGTACTACAATATTATATAATAGCATACAATATAATTTATTATATAAGGTTTTATTTTATACTCTGTTTAATATGGGAGAATAGGAGTTATTTATGCCATATCATTGCTGATTTTTAGTGTCACTTGTCTTGCATTTAATCTGCTGTAGATTGAGATTTATCTTATGCCAGTTTTAGTACTATATGTACACAATTTCAAATATGTGCATTAATAATCATCCAACCAAGTAAGGTGGGCACAAAAATCAAAACAAGTAAGAAAATCCAGTCTTGGAACAGTGATGAAATATGCCCAAAGTCATATACTCTGCTAGTTGAGACTAGAGCATTTGGGTTCTAAAGCCAAGCCTCTTAACCTATCATAATGCAGCTAATTCAATTTTATTCACATATTTTCAAGGTAGAAGTGAATTATATGATTTTTATTTCATTTTCTGACATCAGAAATATAAGTTAAATGGATCAGTTTTCTGGAAACATGCTCTTCAATCAGGCAAGGATAAACAAGAGTAATTTTTAAGAGAGCCTGAAGTTTTTAAGTGCCTCAAATTTAAGGCAAATGTAGATGAGAGAAAAGGACAGGTTCTCTTAATTTGAAATTATTCTCATATTACCAAAATTTGCTTCTCAATAAATAGAACACCATATGCTTCATTAAAATGAATTATTTCTAAGAGTTTCTAAGCTGATGAGTAAATTGATGACTATAAATTCCATTTCTGGCATATTTGTAATAGTTTTACTGTGGTTTTCTATTTCTTAACCTTAAAGATGCTTTTAAAGTTATATTATTCTTTTATAACATCCTGTTACACTTAAAGACTATAGTATGCCTCACATAATTTTGCCTTTTTCATGTTTCCCTTCTTCACAGAAAAGTAAAAGCTGGAATAAGGGAAAGGACACTGGGTGCTGTAGCAATCATGTGAATTGCTCCTTTAAGGGGTTCAAGTTATCTGTTCTAGTAATCCCTGGCTGATAAAAATTTCAACAATTATGATAATCATTTAAAAAATATTATGTGCATCATGGGTACATGCTAGACCAAACCTTAAAGAAATAAGAAAAATGAAAGTAATATTTTGAGGTTTTAAGTCAGCTACTTTTTTTTTATTAGGTTCCACTTATAGGTGAGATCATATGGTATTTGTCTTTCACCACATAGCTTGTTATACTTAGCATAGTGCTCTCCAGTTCCATCCATGCTGTCATGAAGGGTAGGAGCTCCTTCTTTCTTTCTGCTGCATAGTATTCCATTGTGTAAATGTACCACAGTTTTTTGATCAGCTCATTTACTGATGTACAGTTGGGCATTTCCAGGACTTGGCTATTGTAAACAATGCTGCTATGAACACTAGGATGCATAGGTTATTCTGAAGTGGTGTTTCAGGATTCTTAGGATCCCAGCAGTGGAATCACTGGATAAAAAGTCAGTTTCATTTTTAGTTTTTTGAGGAAATTCCATAGTTTTCCACAGTGGCTGCACTGGTCTGCATTCCCATCAACAGTGCACTAGAGTTCCCTTTTTTCCACATCCTTTCCAGCACTTGTTTGTTGATTTATTGATGATGGCCATCTTGGTAGGAATGAGGATGTATTTCATTGTAGTTTTAATTTGCATCTATCTCATGGCTAGTGATGTTAAGCATCCTTTCATATGTCTATGGGACCTCTGTATGTCCTTCTTGGGGAAATGTCTGTTCAGGTTCTTTGCCCATATTTTTTTTTACTTTTTAAAAATTTAATTATTGTTCAAGCACAGTTTTCTGTCTTTTACTCCCATCCCAGCCCACCCCCCCCAAGGGCTTCCCACCTCCCTCCCATTTCCACTCCTACTAGTTTTTCTCCATGTGTCCTTTATACTTGTTCCTGTGAATCCTTCCCCTTTTTCCCTGAGATTCCCTCCCTTCTCCCCTCTGGTCCCTGTCAGCCTGTTCTCTATTTCAGTGTTTTGGGTTATATTTTGCTTGCTTGTTTGTTTTGTTGTTTAGGCTCCTGTTAAAGGTGAGATCATGTGGTATTTGTCTTTCATTGCCTGGCTTATTTCACTCAGCATAATGCTTTCCAGTTCCATTCATGCTGTGGCAAAGGGTAGGAGCTCCTTCTTTCTTT
The DNA here is from genome assembly GCF_021234435.1 of Artibeus jamaicensis. Taxonomy (NCBI): domain Eukaryota; kingdom Metazoa; phylum Chordata; class Mammalia; order Chiroptera; family Phyllostomidae; genus Artibeus; species Artibeus jamaicensis. The sequence goes on along the minus strand of NW_026522025.1, from coordinate 14,670,160 downwards.
CTGCTGCATAGAATTCCATTGTGTACATGTACCATAGTTTTTGGATCCATTCATTTACTGATGGGCACCTAGGTTGCTTCCAGCACTTGGCTATTGTAAATTGTGCTGCTATGAACATTGGGGTGCATAGGTTCTTTTGGATTGGTGTTTTAGGGTTCTTAGGATATAATCCTAGCAGTGGAATTGCTGGGTGAAAAGGCATATTCATTTTTAGTTTTCTTAGAAAATTCCATACTGTTTTTCATAATGGTTGTACCAGTCTGCAATCCCACCAACATTCCTCAATATAATAAAGGCCATATAGGAGAGACCTACAGCCAACATCATAGTCAATGGGCAAATCCTAAAATCTTTTCCACTAAGATCAGGAACAAGACAAGGTTGTCCACTTTGTCCATTTTTTAATTGGATCGTCTTCCTGGTGTTTAGTCACATGAATTCTTTATATATTTTGGAGATCAGACCCTTCCTTGTCTGAAGCAACATTGGCAAATAGGTTTTCCCATACGATGGGATCCCTTTTCATTCTGATGATGTTTTCTTTAGCCGGGCAGAAGCTTTTTAATTTGATGTAGTCCCACTTGTTTATTTTTTCCTTTATTTTTCTTACCCTAGGAGATCTATTGGTGAAAATACTGCTACATGGGATATCTGAAGTTTTACTGCCTATGTTTTCCTCTAAGACTTTAATGGTGTCATGGCTCATATTCATGTCTTTCATCCATCTTGAGTTTATTCTGGTGTATGGTGCAAGTTGGTGGTCTAGTTTAATTTTTTTGTATGTAGCTGTCCAAATATCCCAACATCATTTATTGCAGAGGCTATCTTTACTTCAATTTATGTTCCTGCCCCCTTTGTTGAATATTAATTGACCAGAGACATGGATTTATTTCTGGGTTCTCTCTTCTGTTACATTGATCTATTTGGCAAAATAGTGGAATACAAAATCAATATTCAGAAACAAAGGTATTGCTGTACACCAACAATGAAATATCAGACACAGAAACTACAGGTCTTAGGTAAAAGACCTGTAACTACAGAATGCTCAAGAAAGAAATTAAGGAAAATACAAATAAATGGAAGTATATAATGTGTTCATGGATTGGAAGAATTAACATCATCAAAATGTTCATACTACCCAAAGATATCTATAGATTCAATGTAATCTCTATGAAAATACCAATGGTACAATTCACAGATCTAGAACAAATATTTCAAAAATTTATCTGGAACCAAAAATGACCCCAAATAGCCTCAACAATCTTGAGAAAGAGTGAAGTAAGAGGGATCATAATACCTGATATCAAACTATATTACAAGGCCACGATAATCAAAACAGTCTAGTAGTGACATAAGAACAGACACATAGATCAGTGGAACCAATTTATAACTGCTTTAAATCACATGGCCCTTTTTTCTGGTTTCAGTGACCAGGCTGTGTGGTGCCACTCAGTGGCCAGTGTGTAGAACTTGGCATGGGAAGGGGAAATGGTCTACTTTTCCTTCTCCTTTCCTCCTTTTATTTTCAGGTTCTAACTCCTTCCACATTGAAGCAGAGTGGAAAAGTTAATTAAGAGAAGGAAAAACCTTCTTACTTAATGGGGCATTTAATTACAGTTCTCTTGAGTGCCACTACTTCTGTGTTAAAAAGAGACTGTACACTGATGACCTCTCTAAGACAATAGTTTAAATGCTGGCTCTCTTCTTAAGGGTGAGTAGGAACATTCCTATCAGGAAAGAATAACTTTTCTCATCTTCCCAGCTCTCATCCCCATTGGTATACATTGAATGTGCTGATAGGGTTCCCATGAGCAATGGTCTACTCTCTTGACTGAAGTCATGACAAAATGGCTCAAGCCTCAGAGAACTTGATCCAGAATAAGCTCCAGTATCTTTGTCACACCCAGTGGTAAAAGTGCAGGCCCTTTTGGTGCTCTCTCTTCACTCCATTTCTCTATCTCCACCCTGCTAACTCACTCCATTTCTCTCTTTGCCCAGTTATCTCACTCTGTTTACCCCTTGCTCAAAGAGGCACAAAGAGAAGATCATAAAGTCTTCTGCATAAGTGACCAATGGAGAAATGAGACACTGTGTCAGTTTTTCATCAACATCTTTCAGACCCAAGCCAACCACTCTAAACTCTGCTCTGTGGTGCTGGGGCTGAGACATTGCAAACTGCATTTCACAGATCCTCTTCTCAGCTGGCTTCCTGTAGTGCTGCCAGTGGGAACGATTAGTAGGAAACTAGAAGAGGTTTGTAGAAAAGGGGCTCTCTTCTTTCAGGAGCACAAACAAATTGGGCACTCCCTCCTGACAGACCCAGAACCAACCACACAATATTCTCATCCGATGTCTGCTCACTAGATTCATGGTGACTACTTGGTTGTTCCAGCTTCTACTAGTGGTGACCCCTCATCCCCAGACTCTCATAACACCATCATCCCTTTTATCCCCTCAGCATGAGAAACGGTAGCTGCTTCATTAATCTTTGGGTCACCTGGCTGGCCCCCTTCATTTTCATCATTCAATACTTATGTAATCAGTTTCTTATATTAAATCCCTTTTGTTTTCCTAACCAGAAGCTAATCTCCCTTTTATTGACGGCAACCCCCATTTCTAGAAGTGGCTATACATCTTCAGTAGACCAATAACTCCCTTCTTTAAAACTTCTTCACATTCTGTTCCCTCTACCCAGAGTCAGTTTATATGAGCACTAGGAGGCTGCTAGGATGATGAGTGGTATCGGAACCAACCTGGCATCCTCTCAGAGAGAGTAGTCTGAGCACTTTTTTATACAGTCAAACCTCAGTTCTCCAAAGTTCTCAACCAAGTTGTTCATGGAAAAAATGTATTGGTTGTCTAACAAAACTTTGGGTCTCAATTCTTGACCCAACAACCCTTTCATGCTGAAACCTGTATGATCAGTCATGTGCCTCTTGGTGACAAATCAAAGAAGATTCGGTTTTTTTGAAGAAATCTTTTCTCAGTTTTCTAGAACAAATTAAGTTTGAGAACCAAGGTTCCACTGTAATTCTTTCCTTAAAGAACATGGAGTATTTTTATGGGTAAAATGGGACTATCCCCATTTCTTGCCTAACGGGAAAAGTCCTATTCAACAATCTTTCAGATGTGAAAATGTTCATTTATAAAATGATAAAAATGTATCAGACATGAGCATTTCTTTCTTTTGTTTCTTAATGGCCCCCACTGATAAATTAAACACTGACAACTTCAGGTCAGCCCTCTAATTCTTTAGAAATGTTATTGATTCATAAAGTACAAATGTCTAAGAACCTGTAAACTAGGCCAGTGGTCTTAACTTTACAAAATAACTAGCATAAAGTCTAACTGAAGAAAAGAAAGCCCTTCTGGTCTGGGTTAGCACCTCATGTATTACGAACTGGGGAAAAACGCTGGACAAAGCGGAATCTGAATTGCTGCCCCCATTTGTAGTCACACAACTGCCAGCTACAGCTATGCACCTAACTCTGTGCTTCTGGTGTCCTCAATGGCAAGGGGCTGGGTTATAATTATCGATAAAATTTAGAGTCTCATGAAATTCTAGGAGACTAACAGAAGTGAACAAAAATGGTAAAAATAACTCTCTAGACTCAACACATATGTAAGCATGTCCAGAATTTGATACATAAAATATAAAAGTCCTCCCCTGAGTTTGTATCTACTGGTCTCATGACACTTTCAAAAACTCCAGATTACTGAACTGTTGGGGAGATAAACAGGAGACTGATGTGCTTCCTCTAAAAGTTATTGTAGTAGGATACAAATAATGGACAGCAAACAAACTTAATTTAAAATGTGTATATAAAATGAAAAGAAAATTGTTGATCTAGAAAGAAAATGAAAAGAAAAAGAAGACCTAGAAAGTATTAGGAAATTTTCACTATCTTATTGAAAGCAACACATTTTTCTGTGTAAAATTTCTTAAGACGATAAGCATCCAACATTTAGATGTAAGCATTTCTAGGAGAGAAAAATTGGTTTGTTTTATTAGTCCATAAGCATCAAGACTTTAGCAATAAAAATTGAGAAGCATTAAGAATTAATATGAACTTAAACTATTAGCTTAGTCCTGAGGCAGGATAGTAAGAAGCCAGGAAAATTCCTTGGCAAGTGGAATGGGGAAACTGAGACAAGTAGCTAACTGAAACTGGCTTTATGCAACACTCTGAATCACCTGCCTCCTTCTCTCTTATACAACCACTACCTTAAGTATTAAGCCCTCAGGACAATGATGTTCTGATCAGCATCAAATAATCTTAGGACAAAAGCTTCAAATCTGTTAGTAATTTAGAGAGAACACATTTTATGGTAGAAATTGGTTTTAAGTGGTTGTTCTGGAGACACGCTTTACTCAGAGCAGCCTTTAGCTTAGCTACTTTGCAGTCTGATGACTATTAAAAGAATGCTATTATCTCTTTGTTACTATCACTCTCTCTGGCTATTGGCAGTTCACAGAAACAGAGTTTTGGTCAAATTACAGATAACATCTAGGCCTCAGTTGTGTTTCAGCTCTGGGCCCAGAAAAGCAGCAAAATCATACAAAGCAATACCATGGCTGCAGCAGGACCAGCTACAATGACCAATGATCCCCTTTTCTAGCACCAACCAATCAGTGGCCACCACAACCTCGACCTCATATTTCATTTTGATGAATCAGCATTTTAAAGGACATATCTGGAAAGCGAATGGCTATTCCATGAGATTCTCCCCTAAGACCCTCCCTCCCTAAAATTCCTGCCCATAGGAAACAGACAAAAACCCTTAAGACAAAGGACCCAGCCTGTGCATGTGCTCTCTCTCTAGAGCACGCCACACTATCTTTCTTTGGGTATGTAACTTTTCTTTCTTTCTCCTAACTGCTAAGGGTCCCCACAAGACTTGTAACCAGGGGAGCAGCAGGCAATGGCAGCTTATCCTAAGATAACCCCCTGAACTGTCCCCAAAAGCCTTTCTTTTGCTTCTGTAACTTGTTCCTGAGTCCACGCAGCCCAGCTGGCCCACTTCTGCCTCTGTAATTTTCTTCCTAAAAAGCCAAGGCAGCTCTCTGAGTAGCCCACTCAAATCTTCTCCTTGAGTGTACTTTCATTTTGCATGTTAAATAAACTTTCTCCTGTGTTAAAGTTCTTGCCTCTGAATTCTTTCTTTGCCAAACTGAAAAACCAAGGGAGGACAACACTGCCAGTAGCTTGAGAGAATGACAGTAACAAAGAGATAGCATTCTTTTAATAGTCATCAGACTGCAAAGTAGCTAAGCTAAAGGCTGCTCTGAGTAAAGTGTGTCTCCTGAACAACCACTTAAAACCAATTTCTACCATAAAATGTGTTCTCTCTAAATTACTTATATGGTACAATCTTGAAATTAATTCACATGTTGACAAGAAAAATTCTTAGCACACAATTTGTTTAGATGAATGTTAATTTCTGATACTAACAGAATAGAAAGTGACAAACCATTCTCATGTTTCTACTTGAATAAATAATGCCTTAATGGGCTTATTAGTGAGTCTCTCTCTAGGAAAAACTGTAAATCAGAAAGTTATAAAGAAACGAGTTATTATTTCTACTATTAAAAATATAGCCCTGGCTGGTGTAGCTCAGTGGATTGAGCACAGGCCTGTGAATCAAAAGATCACGGTTTGATTCCCAGTCAGGGCACATGCCTGGGTTGCAAGCCAGTTCCCAGCAGGGGCCAGTTCCCAGCAGAGGACACACGAGAAGCAACCATACATTGATATTTCTCTCCCTCTCTCCTTCCCTTCTAAAGATAAATAAAAACAAACAAACAAATAAATAAAATGTTACCGGTGCCGTGAGCAGTATGGCTCAATTGGTTGGGCATCATCCTGCAAAGCCAAAAGTCATTGGTTTGATTTCTTTTTTAATATATTTTATTGATTATGCCATTACAGTTCTATTTCCCCCTTCATTCCCCTCCACCCTGCACACCCCTCCCCCACCATTCACCCCCTTTAGTTTATGTCCATGTGTCTCAAGTTCTTTAGATTCTATATTTCCCCTACTATTCTTGCCCTCCCCCCCATCTATTTTCTACCTACCATCTATGCTACTTATTCTCTGTACCTTCTCCCCACTTCTCCTTCTCCCACTCCCCTGTTGCTAACCCTCCATGTGATCTTCATTTCTATGGTTCTGCTCCTGAGCTAGCTGTCCTCTTAGTTTGCTTTGGTTTCAGGTGTGGTTGGCTTGATTTCTGGTCAGAGCACATGCCTGGGTTCAGAGCAGGTGCCTCGTCAGAGCATGCCTGTGAGAGGCAGCCAATCAGTGGTCTTATTCGCTGATGTTTCTCTTTCTTTCTCTTTCTCCTTCTCTTCTCCTCTCTCTAAGAATAAATAAAACATTTAAAAGTGTTACTGGTACTATTGATTAATTTTTTATAGTTTAAAATGCCATAAAGAGGTAATTTTATGTTTCAGCCATTTTTGGCTCCCTTATAAGTATTAGGAAAGGACAAAAAAGCCCTATATTCAATGGCATATTCAAGCCCTATTTCAAATCAATCAACAATTGATATTATAAGCTCTTTCAGATTCTGAGGGTTCCCAACTTCGAGTTATCATTGTACCAAAAAAGCAATGTGATCACAGAAGATCTAGAAAGTATTAGGGAATTTTCACTATCTCCTAAAATGAACAATAGAAGATCTACAAACTTAAAGGGTCAGTATGGATTAAGGATAGTCAATTCACTTACGTATTTTATGGGCACCTGCTCGTGCTCAAATTGGGATGGTCTAACTCCACCCTCAGAACTATTAGTAACTTTCACAAACCTATTTGCAGGTGTTCTGGGATTTCAATTCACATCACTAACTTTCAGTGATAGTATAAAAATTATTTCATCATTTCTTATGGCTGAGTGGCATCCAATTTTATATACATAGCATATCTCCTTTATCCCATCATTTATTAAAGGATACTTCAGTTGTTCTTATGTCTTGGCCACCGTGAATAATGTTGCAATGAACACAGGCAGGTGAAATACTGCCATTTGCAACAACATGGACTGACCCTGAGAATAACTTGCTAAGGAAAATAAGTCAGACAGAAAAATTCAAGGACCATATGATTTCACTCATAAGTGGAAAATAAAACTGAAAGCAACAAATGAACAAACAAGAAAACAAACAAAAACTGTGGACACAGACAACAGCATGGTGGTTACCAAAGGGAAGCAGGTAGGACGATAGTAAAGGGTAAAGGAGGTCAATATATGACGATAGGAGATGATTTGACTTTAAGTGATGGGCACACAATGCAATATATAGAACATGTATCATAGAAATGTACACTTGGATCTATAAAATCTTATTAACTAATGTCACCCCAATAAATATCATTTAAAAATTGCACCCATGATCCAAAATCCCCACTTCCGTCCATTATGGATATTGCCCACTACGTCCTTTGGTTCCTCAACAATAACAACAAAAACTATAGAGAATCCAGTGGGTCACAGGGAATGCTGTGGGTAATACAGGATGAATATAATAGAATTCTTGACCTTAAAAAGTCCATGGTCTAGTGTTTATTCGATGATTATTGAATCAATGATTATTCCTTCCACAATACTTAATGTGCTCTTGGTGTGTGCCAGGCTCACAGTGCAGTGTGATAAGTGTTCTGACAGGAATATACAACTTTATTCAGTGACTTGATGAGTGTAAGCCACCTCTATGAATGAGAATGATCAAGAAGAGCTTCACAGAGGAGGTTTCAGTCCTTTTATAGGTGCCATAACTAACGAATGAAGGATAAAGCCCTTCTGATCTCCCTATCTATTTTCCAGAGTGATCTTTTTAAAAAATGAACAAAATCCCTCATATTACTTCCCTCCTTTTCATTTTTCATGGCTTCCTCTTACATTTAGGATAATTCCAAACCCTAATATGGCATGCGGGCACCTACAGATCTGGTCCTTACACATCTTTCAGTCTCAACTTCCTACGTTGGCTTCCACCTGCCTCCCTACCTTACCCCACATCACTGTCCCCTTTAACTCATTTATCTTTAACTGCATTTAGGATTCATCCCACAGCCTTCTTGCCCCAGGACTTTTCTTGCACTGTGCTACTTTTTCACTTTTGTCTAGCTAAATCATTCCTTAGCCTTCGGCTTGCATGTCACTTCTTCAGAAAAGCCTTTACTGACTTACCCCATTCATCACAAGGACTTATCACATCATTACTTTTTCTTAGCCACAGTATTCATCATAATGCTATATTTATTTTTTAAAATGCATAGTTTTGAACCTCTCAGATCAAAATGAGTATTATTAAATTACTTATTCCTCGTACCAAGCAATAAATATTTATTGAAAAATGTTTGAATAATAATGTAGATGTGAATGGAATAGATATGCTCTATGCCCCTGCCTGGATGATTTAAAAACATGATAATCCAAAGGCGGAAGGTAGCAGGGGGAAGAGATAGAAGCGGAATGCCTCGTGAACTACAAATATCAGCTCGCAAATAACATTATGAACAGGACATATATTCTTACTCTTACAGAAGGATATAGTTGCTTTGTGGTAGGCACTATTCTATAGTATACACACACACACTATAGAATACTATAGTGTGTGTATATACATATATACATATACACACATATATAATCTCATGTAATCCTCAAAACTATGTTTGTCTCCATTTTACAGGTGATAATTCTGATGCATGGAAAGGATAATTCATCCCAGCTCACCTGTCTGGGAAAGGGCAGCAATAGGGTTCACACCCAGGCGCTGTGCCTGTAGAACTCATACAATTAACCATTATCCTCCATCGCCTCTTGGAAGCAGCAAACAAGTATTATTTATCAAAGAACAAGCAGAAAATGAAGATGGATTAGAACTAAGATACCTACCGAGGAGAATTGGGAATAAAAGTGAGATTTCAGAACAAGAAGAGAATCTGAGTATTTAAAATAAAACAAAAAGGAGATAAAATTCTATTTACAGAACACATGGAGCCTATGAAAAGCTACTCTTTTGTGTTAAACAGGAAACTTAGACTATGTGTAAAAAACTGTACATTTAGAATGTAACAAAAAAGGCATAATAATTTGCCTCTACTGCTTCTTATGCTCCAGCAAAAATTCACGTCTTTTCTTCTTCTAAATAAAGTATTTGATTCAGTATCTAAAATGACTTTAATACAAAAGACCCTTGATATTCATTTACAAGTGCAATGTCCCTAGGCTCTTAAAAATTGTCACCAATATGGTACTTTTCAAACACATTTCATGGGACATGTAGGAGATAGAGGAGACTTTGGCTGAAGTCTTCTTTGTAGGATCAAAGACCCCAGCCACTCATCAACTTCAGCTATCTCCTGTCTTCAAAAGAAAAATGAAATAGCAAAGTGCAACAGTTCATTATTGTTTTAAGCAAGCAGGCACACAAAACTTCGGCATGTCCCTTTCTCAGAAATATAAATATTGGTTTGGCCAAAAGGTCCATTAAGTTTTTCCATAAAATAAAAGACACATTTTTTCATTTCCACCAGCAACTTTATTGATTTGGGTATTTTGAGTATGTCGGCTATCTCCTGCTATTGGCTTCCAGTGGGTACAGGCCAGGGGTGCTGCTAAACATCTTCCAATGCATAAGACAGCCCACAGCAAAGAATCATTTGGTTAAAATGTAACCAAGAAACTTCACAAACCTCTTTTGATACATTTGATCAGTCACAGCATCTTCTCCACATACTGCATTTTTCTTTTGCATTTCAGTTTCATTTTACCTATTTTAAATTATAAAACATGATACACTGAAAATGTTGCATATTTTCCATCTTCACTATTAAAACACCTGTACAAAAATTCACCAATTCTGATACTTTTTTAATGCACACTAATATGACAACTGTCACAATATAATGTAACAAAATTGTTTTGGATGAAATTAAAGACAATTAAACAGTGCTACAGCCACCGTATGGAAAAAACCTAAACAAATCTATGGCCAAGTCAATAATACTACATGATTACAGACTTTCTGTGATCAAGGTCCCAAAGATGTGAGGAATCTTCCCAGGACTTCAGATGAATCACTGCCATGACATTGACTGGCTTAAGGGAATTAATTGGATATCAAATCTGCCGATGATTACTGTCTGTTTAGAAGCAAACACTCAATTTCAGGCCAGTCTGTCCCCAACTTACTACAAGGTCAGGGATTCATATTGACATGGAAATATCCATGTGAGAAACTATCATTTCTTTGCTTATTTTTGAAGATGGGAAATTAGGACTCATCCTAAGAATGGACTCACACATGAACTTAACAAGCACCTAAAAGGTTGGGTATGTAAGTGGTAAGAGAACAGAAGGAACAAGTGTTAGAGGACCAGTGGGCTTGGGAGCCACAAAAACTAAATTTTAATCTATTTTACCTTCTGAGGCTCTGTGAAAGATTTTATTTAACAAGAGGTGCTACCACTTAAAAAGAAAAGCTTGAAAACTGCTCTAATACTGCCTATAATACCCCCATAAAATGCCCAAAAGCAGTGTTTTTCTAACTTTATTCAAGTACCAGCTTTGTGACATTTGCCATCTCTGAGTCCCTCGTTTTACAGAGACTGTGCAGAGCCCTGTGAAGGTCAACTAGTCATTCACCAAATAAGGGGCATAACCAGGGCTAAACCCCCAGGAACCTGTATGTGGCCCAGTGTGTTCCACTTCGGTGCCTGTGTTTGTTACCTCTAGATTAAAGGGTTCTGTTTTGTTCTGTTTTTGGTTTTTTTTTGGGGGGGGGGTAGTGGTAAGGCTTATTTATAAATTAGAGAGCATGATAAAACACATAAAAAGACTTTATTGCTGAGAAATTGAGTATAAGAATTCACATACTCATGTTCTCAGGCATTTATTTATGCATCTATTTGTACCACAATTTCCTGAGCACTACTGAGGGCCAGGTGGTGCAGAAGCACCAGGAATACACAGATGAAAAAACATGACTTCTTCTAGACCAAGAATTTTAAAGCTCAGAGGTAGAATGGGAATTGACAGTTCATACAAGTTACATTACAGAGGCACTTACAAGGTGCAGCTTTAGCACACAGGAAGGTGATATAGGTCTCCCAGGAGGACTAGGAAAGGATTCACAGAGAAGGCAAATCTGAACCACGCGCTTGTAAAATTTTATCAGGAAGGCGAGGAAGAGTAGTTAATTTAAAAAAAAAAAAAAGGCACAAGACTCCCTCTCACCAATCTTTGTTTTCTCTCTCTCTTTCTAAATGTTCTACTATGTTTTGGAACATATACATACTTTGCATTAAAAATGATGTTACTTATGTTAATATATAAAAGGTTTAATATATAATGAGTTAATATATAACAGATTTATTTTAAGTGATTTGTAAGTATTTTAAAATTTTTTTAATGATTTTATTTACTTATTTTTAGAGAGAGGGGGAAGGAGGGAGAAAGACAGGAAGGGAAACATTGATGTGGCAGAGAAAAACCCATGGGTCGCCTCTTCTATGCCATGATCAGGGACCAAACCCACAACCCAGGCACGTGCCCTGACGAGGAATCAAACCCGCGATCTTCTGGTTTGCAGGACATGGCCCAACCACTGAACCACACTGGGCAGGGCTAATGAATTTTTAAACCGACTTTTAAAATTGCTCTTAAGCTTCCTGCCTTCTACTGGCAGGAACTTAATTTTCTTACTAACTCCTCCTTTCAAGCTCCTCTGTTTCTCACTCACACATTGTCTCCTCTTTGTCATTTTCTTATTTTTTCCAACCTCATGCCTTTTAAACTGCTCTTTTGTCTCTCTTTCTTCTGTCTTTCCTTTTCTCCTTCTTTCACTTTTCTTTTTTACTGGCTCTGTTTTGAAAGTTTTCTTTCTCTCTCTCTCTCCCTCATAACTCTCCCTATTTTTTGTGTCTGCATATTTTACTGACTTCTTAAAGTTAGTCCTCCCTCCCCCCTCCATCCCTCTGTTCTCTGGCTCACTTCCTCTCACTTTTCTTTCCTTTTCCTCCTTTTCTTTCCCCCTCTCCCTCTCTCATTTCTTTTCTTGCTTATGTAATTCTTTTTTCTCATTCTTTATAAACTAATTTCCTCCCTCCTTTCCTTTCTTCTGTACTCTTTTAGACTGGCTTCTCTTTTGTAAAGTATATTTTATTGATTATGCTATTAAAGTTGTCCCTTTTTCCCCCTTTATTCCTCTTCACCCTGTACCCCGCTTCCTCCAGGATTCCCCCCTATGTCATGTCCATGGGTCACACATATAAGTTATTTGGCTTCTCCATTTTCTATACTATTCTTAACCTCCCCCTGTCTATCTTGTGCCTACTAATTATGCTTCTTATTCCTTGTACCTTTTCCCCCATTCACCCCCATCCCCTCCCTGCTACTAACCCTCCATGTGATCTCTATTTTTGTGATTCTGTTCCTATTCTAATTTTTTGCTTAGTTTGTTTTTGTTTTTAGGTTCGGTTGTTGATAGTTGTAAGTTTGTTGTCATTTTACTGTTTGTATTTTTGATCTTCCTCTTTTTCTTAGATAAGTCCCTGTAACATTTCATATAATAAGGGCTTGGTGATGATGAACTCCTTTCACTTGACCTTATCTGGGAAGCACTTTACCTGCCCTTCTATTCTAAATGATGCTTTGCTGGAGAGAGTACAAGGCAAAGGGAAATAGGCTGGGGATGCAAGGCAGAAAGGAATAAAAGGGAGAAAAAATGGACAACTGTAATAGCATAATCAATAAAATATACTTAAAAATTAAATCAAATAAGAATATTTTTAAATGTTAAGACATTTAATGCTTTTAGGATGAAGGAAGCTGTAATATTTCTGGTATTAGTGATAAGGCATTTGCAGATTCTCTGGTGTAAACTATATTCAATGCAAGCCAGTTGTTATATAAAGGACAGCTTTCCAAACGAGGATTCAGAAAACTCTAGGTTGGGATTCCAGCACTGTCACATACTAATTGTAGTACATTAGCAATTTGCTTAACCTCTCTGAGACTGTGCACTTATTATTAAAATAGGCACAGTGCCTTTTATCTCACAGAGTTATTTTGAGAACGAAATAAAGCAGTGAATGATGCCTGGCAGGGTCTTACATGTATGCAATCGGATCTCATTAAATGATTTGATAATCACAATCCCATGAAAACATTTCAATTAAGTTTCCTCTTTATCTCAACACAAAGATGCCCTTTCAACCTCTTTTCTTTTAAAAAACAACAGAAATGACAGGACCTTATATAACTGCTTTAGAGCTATTTATGACTGAACTTTCCTATTACCAAGAGAACATAACAACTGAACTTTCTTGGGGGAAGACAGTCTCTAGGGATCTGGACAGGGGATCAAAATGAATTTGACAAGGTACACATTACAACAATCCTGAAAGCACAAATCATGAGATGAGGAAATAATACAATGTCTGGCATGACATTAATCCCAAGTTCTTTAGACTGCAGTCATTCATGAATGAGTATAGGAAATAACAAATACTGGTTAATTATTATCCAATCATGAATACAATATAAAATAATTAATGAAAAAAGTAATACTGATTTGTCTCTTTTACCACAAAGCTAAATATCATCTGAGTCACAAGGAGACCTTTAGCCTCACTTACCTGTGCTGTACAAACTGTCACTATAAACAGGTCATTGTCCTAATAACAGCCAGTTCAGATTACAAAGTAGTGGTTGTGAGGTAGAAAACTATATATATATATATGGAGAGAGATTTATATATATCTATATATATTTATTTATAAATATACTTTATACATATATAATTTTATTTTTATCTTTGCCTAGATGATAATATAACAATTAACCTTATCTTTGTTTAAGATGTTAAGTTTAAGACTATATTAAGTAATACTGGATAGAGAGAAAATTACCTTCATAGTACACAATTTTTATCAGTGAATGAGCTCTGTTTCATTATCATCTGGTTATTTCTTAAGCTAGACAGAAAATGAGGCAATGGACTAAAAGCTGTTATGAGACATTCATTCATTTACTCAAAGAAAATAAATAGCACAGATCTACTTTTTGACCAGCAATGCTAACAAGAGAAGACACCCAGTTTGCCTGCCAAAGGGCTCACGGTCTAGAACATTCAGTGTTGAATGGACAGTAATGAGCAGTAAAAATTATGCAGAGGAGAAACATATTGAATGGATTGATTAGCATGAATAAGAGAGTCATAGATTAACACCAGAGCATGGTTTTGAAGGATGAATGTATTTCATCACAGAAAAATAATGGGAAGAATAATCCAGTTGAAAGAAATACCACACACATTCAATGTTATGTTTTGTGAATTATATCTAGTTTGTATGGCTCTAAAGAATAGTATCTGCAGGATGCATAGTAGTAGAAAACACAATTAGATGTATAAGAGACAGAATGTGTTGACACTGAAATGTAATGCTAAGTGATACAAACTTTATTTCATATATAATGGAAACAGGAGATGTTTCTGCAGAACCATAAACAGGGGATCAAAATGTATAGCTCTGCACTCCAGAAAATACGTTCTTGCAGCAATACTAAAGTGATTTGAAGAAACTGGAATCTTGAAAGGAGGATAAAAGGATTTATGAAAAAATAGGAAGAAAATAAAGAAACAATTGTGATAAAAACCGAGGGTGGAAGAAGCTTTAAGGAGGAGGTATAATAAACAGGGTCTTACAACACAAAAAGGTCAAGCAAGCTAAGGACTGAGAAATTATTATTAAAAAGAGAAATTAGGTGCTCATTAGTCAGCTTTGAAAAGAAGAGTGTTAAAGATAGAAGCTTGATTTGAGGGGCTACAGGATAAAATCAGCATCTTTAGAGGCTTTAAGTACTAAAAAGGTTAGAGTGTATCCCATGGGGGATTGGAAATAAAAACCACACCGCAGAGCCAATTTAGGTTAGATGGGGAGAAATAAGGTCTAAAGTAAGTTATCCTTACGACCAACCCAGTGACAAATGGAGAATTTCTTTTATTCCTGGAACAAAGTCTTGATTCCACCCTCATACAAACATCCAACAAGTAACTGGCCTATAAGAACTCATTTCACTCACAGATGAATGAGAATCAAACATGAAAAAAATGCAAGATCTGCCAAAGGAAGGAAGGGAGACAGAGACAGTAAGGGAAAGGCAGAAAGGGAAGGGTAAATAAGTGAAAAACAAAGAACACTACTAATAACATATTATTTTGAGACCAGATCATTTCAATCAAGCACATTGCTGTTAAACTTTGTGTGCACATGTGTGTGTAGAGGAAAGGTACAAATATGACTTTGTAAAATAAGATCGTAAAAGAGATAGAATTGAGAGAATAGTGCCTAATACATGTTAGTAGACATAACGAATACCTGTCAAATGAATTATTATCGTAAAACAACAAAAGAAGGTTAAACATGAATACAGAATTGGCATAGTTTAGTGAAGGAGTCAAAGCACATAGCAAAATCAACACAGAAATAAAGACCAAGTTGAAAGTAGCAAAAAGGAGACGTGGCAATTCTGGAAACATCAGGGCATAGACTTGCATAGTGCAAGCAAAGTAAATTAGAAAGGAATAGGAGTTTAACAGAATTGTAAAAAGAAACCCCAAAACAAAAAAGGTGTTAATATTAGAAGGCAGATATCTAAAGGTATAATTTAAGATAATTTTTCAGAAATAAAAGAATGTTGAAGAATGAAAAGACATAGTTTAGTCCAGAAAAGTGACCCATAACAATGATAGATATCTAAGTTAATAGATTCAAAAATTTAAAAAAAGGATCATTCTAGATTCCAGTAAAGAAATTAAGCCTTTAATTAAAAATATTTTTAGTAAGAATTTCTACTGCAGCTGGGTAGCTCAGTTGGTTACAGTATCATCTTGATACACCAAGGTTGCAGGCTCAGTCCTTGGTCAGGACACATATAAGAATCAACCAATGAGTAGTACATCAATAAGTGGAATGACAAATTGATGTTTCTCTCTCTCTCTCTCTCAAATCAATAAACAATCGGTTTGTAAAAGAATTTAATTTGTAACTGTTTATGCTACTAAAGTTGTCCTAATTTTCCTCCTTTGCCTCCGAGCACCCTGTTCCCACAGTCAAGACACCGTTGTTCATGTCCATGGGTGATGCGTGTATGTTCTTTGTCTAGTCCCTTCACCTTCTTTTAGCCAGTGCCCCCTCCCCTCTTACAGGCGTCAGTCTGTTCCTCGTTTCTGTGCCTCAGATTCTATTCTTTCACAACATGTATTTTTGAACTTCATATACATGTAATCATGCAGTGTGTTCTCTTGTGTCTAGTGTCTTTTGTTCTGGTTAATGCCACTGAGTTACAACTATTTTGTCATGTCTATCAGCAGTTCAGTCTTTTCTATCTTGCTGATGACTTTCATTTTATAAATGTATCATAATTTGGTTAGCCTTTCTCCTAGTGCTAAACAGTTCAGTTGTTAACATTTGGGGCATTATGAATATAACTGCTAAATATGTTTTGTACAAGGTTTTGTGTGTTCGCGTACGCTTATTTCTCTCAGGAATTGCCTAAGAGTAAAATACCTGAGTACACTCAAAGAGTATATTTAAATTTTTCAAAAACTGCCAAGTAGTCTTTCACAGCAATTTCAATATTTTACATGCCAGCCAGCAACATATGAGAATTCCAGCAGTTGCAAATTCCCACCACCATTTGGTATTGTGAAGTTTTAGTTAGCTACTGAGTTAGTTAGTGAGTGAGTGAGTTAGTTAGTTAGTTAGATTCTACCTCTAGTTTCACTAGTAGCCATGTGTGCTTTCTTATACTCAGTCACCATAGTGGCACTGGCACTTTCTTTGAGCCCCAGATCATGGCAGTAGGATTTGGGCACCTCCTTTGCCATATTCAGAGGTGGGTGAGGAGAGCCCCAGCACTTTGCTGCTGCTGCCAATGATGGTGATGATGATTTTGAGGGTCATGACTCAGGGACTTCCTGCACACAAAATCCTGTTTGACAGCACAGACAATAGCATGAGAGGAGTTTGAAAAGACAGCTCCAGAGTTTGAGCCTGTTCCTACCACTAGCAATCAAAAAGAAGTTGGGAAAGTAAACTTATTTTTAAGAGGGAGATATTGACTTTATTTAAATACATAACAGTCGTTATAATCCATTTATTTTTTCCATGTGTATGTTAAAATGTCCAGCACTAATATTTGAAAATGCTATCTTTACCCTCACTGAATTACTTAGGCAATGTAGTTTAAAAATTACTTGATCATAGGGTTTTAAAGAACTACTATAAAGGACACATGGACAAAACCAAGGAGGAGGCTGGAAGCAAGGGAGGGAGGTGCATTTGGCTGGGGTGGGGGGCAGTGGTGGGGAGTAAATGCAAACAACTGCAATTGAACTACAATAAAGTAATTTTTAAAAGAATATAAGTAATAAAAAAGAATAAGTACTTAAAGATAAATATATAGAATATAAAAATAAAATAAATGATTAAAATGATACATTTTATATCACAATAAAAATACACATTTAAAAAAATTACTTGGTCATATATACATGAACTATTTTTGGATTCTACTACATTTCATTGGCCTTCAGTGACCTGCCCTACACCACACCATCTTGAAATCTGTTAGTGTAAGTCCTCTCACACCGTTTTTCCTTTCCAAAATTGGTTAGCAATTCTAAGACCTTGATTTCAATATAAACTTCAAAAATATCTTAAAAGCTTTATGTTCGAGAACAGTGTGAGCGAAGGTAGCCATGAGCCCCTGGAAGGTCAAAGGCTGGTGAGGGTGAAATGATGCAGAAAGGATACTCCTTCCAAAGAACTGCTCCCACACGTGCCCCTTCCACAACCACTGCCCACCATTAATTCATCTCTTCCTCCGGGAGCGGGTACAATAAGCCTTTACTACATTATACGTTATGTAAAACTATTCATTACGCTACCTTTACTACTTCTAAGCTTGTCTTCAATGGATACATTTTAACATGAAAGTTGTTTGAGTCTCATGAGATAGGATGACACGAACGACATTTTCTCCGTGGAAATGAAAATATTTCTTTCCATTTACTGGCTTTTTATTAATCAGCAGGATTTTATAGAATGAATTAAACTACTTAAACAAGGAACCAGTATATTCTGTATATTGTGATTATGATATTAAGTAGCTTATCTGTACAATGGCTCTCTTATATGTGTCTATTTTAAATATAATGTTTTAGTATTATATGATACTTAACTCCTAGTCTAAGCTACTAATTTTATATATTTATTACGAGGAGTTGTTTTTCCCTCATTGTAGTTTGTTGCAGGAAACAGGATTTACTTTACTACACCATATTATTATTCCACTAACTACAGTTTCACTCCATGGTAACATCTGCGGGTTATGTTTGAACTAGTGAAACAGAGGTGGCCTAGGTTGGCAATGTCATCGTGAAATTTAGCTCTGTAAAAAAAGAAACAATGGAATGTATCTAGAGAAGAAAAAGCAACAGACAACAAACAAAAGATTCTGTTGGTGTTTTGGTTAAGAGTGGACTTCAGTAAGTCTGTTCAGAGGAAAGAGCTGATATACAGGGAGAGGCTGGAGGCAAAAAGATAAGTGATGGACTTCAAAAGGCTGAGATCTAGAGCACAGACAGATGACTAGTGTTTGATGGAAGCATGGGCTGGGACGAGTATGGGTGCAGATGCAGACACATTTCTAAGAGGAGAGAGAGCTTAAGTGAACAGAGTTTACATGTATATCCACAATTTTCTTTTAAAAATCGATCTATGGAACTGGAGGCCTAATGACTTTTCAGACTTACCAGCTGATTAAAAGGCCTAGAAAGGCTTTGAGGGATGTTCTGCTTGGTGATTCCCTTTAATAGTAAAATGAGATCCTAATCTATTACACAAGGTTACTCAACTAAAAATAGTAACCTATTTATGGATGCCCCTATCAAAATGTTTAAGTCATAAGCTCTTAAATTATATACTATCAATATTATGAGTGTCTCTGATTTGTAAAAAGCTGAAAACAGAAGACCTTAGTTTCAGTCTGTTTGAATTACTGTGGTCTTAAGCAAGTAAAATGATTACAGAAACCTCAGTATCCTCAGCAGTAAAATAAAAAGATTGTGGAAGAAAACTCCTAGTCCCTTCCCAGCTCTGGAATTCTGTGATTCTACGGATTCATTAAATTTTAAAAGGAAATGAACCCTGGCTGGTGTAGCTCAGTGGATTGAGCTAGGGCCTGGGAAGCAGACAACCATGGTTCGATTCCCAGTCAGGGCATGTGCCTGGGTTGCAGTTAGTTCCCAGCAGGGGATGCACGAGAGGCAACCATACATTGATGTTTCTCTCCCTCTCTCCTTCCCTCCCCCTGTAAAGATAAATAAATAAAATATTTTTTAAAAAGATTATTAAAAAAAAGAAATGAAGAAGTTGGGGAATTGCTACTATAAAAGTTTCTCTATGTCAAAGAATAAATTGATGAACTGAAATTAAAAACAACACACCTACAGATCAGATTTAACAACACTGCTTGACTTCCAGAAATGGCAGTTATGAAGAAGGTAGCTGGACCGCAGATGACATCATCGATCATTGGAGGCCGTAGCCAATTCTACCAGTGGCACCTAGAACCACTGTTTGACTTCCAAAGGGCACATTTCATTTTTCCACATGACAAGTGAAAATAGTATGCTCTTTTTAATATTAATCGTGCAATACATCAAAATAATTTACATAGGTGCCAGCTACCATTAATGCACTTCACCCTAGAAATTCAGCCATGACTTTAAGTGAAAAAGCATTTCAGTCATAACTCCACTAAAATACTGAAATATCAAACAAATGAAATAACTAACATTAATTGAATAGAAGTAAATTTAGTCAATATTTTCTTATGTGATTCACACATGTTACCAAAACAAGAAAGGCATGTACTTCAACGACAGTGACCAGATATGACAGAATAGTTCCTCTCCTGGACCAGACACAGAAAAGATGACACATCAGAAAAGCAGGATTATTCCACCTCCTTATAAGGTCTGTAGTAAGTATAACTACCAAGAAAGAAAGAGTGGCTAATCCTCTAGACAATATCTACTTTCATCAGTTGATAATGATTTACCTGAATTTAACCATTATTGATTATTCAAAATGTGAAAAGATTGGATATTCACTAGCTAACCTCTCATCTTTAGCACATGGTATAAGTAAATGGAGGCTCAAAACTTGAAAGTTGAATGAATGAATTAATTAAAAATAAAAGTCAGGTTCTCGTCCTGAGAAGCCTTTAGCAATATATTAAAGGTGACCAAATTAAACGTCTTTCACAAATAGTGTCAAATGATAATAATAAACATTTACTGATATGTAACTATATGCTAGACGCTATTAATCTAAGAACTTATCTCTTTCCATTTTCGTACTTCCATCAAGTAGCACTGTAACCACTCCTATTTTTACAGGTGAGTCGTCACAGGTCATAGAGCTAATGAAGGTTGGAACGAGAATCCTGGCTGTCTGTATCCAGAGCCAAGGCTGCTCACCACCACATGAGCTGTTGCATCACAGTCCCCTGGTTGTTGTTAAATCTGCAGTGTGTGTTTGTGTGTGTGCATGTGTTTCAACTGAAGTGTGTTTCAACTGTAGCCTTCACTTGCAAAACATACACAAGTATTCTATGCTATGCCCCCCGCAGGATGTTTGCATCCACTTCTTTCTCTTGCTTATCCATTCTGCTCTGTAGATCTAAATTCTTCAAAAGCAGCTTAAACCCCATCTCTCTCGTGGGATTCTATATCTCTCTCAACTCTGATTACAGCAGTCTTCAATTTTCTTTAATTGGTTGATCTTATCTTGTTCCCAAAACTAGAGTGAAACTACCTTTGAGACTGAAAACATGTATATTTCAATCTATCACAATGTCTGCCTTGTTAATTGATTCATTTGGTTTGGATAATCAAGTTACCACAGTAAGGAAAGCAATACTGAGACCAAGTATACTTGCATTTGCTATGGTGTCTAATTTATCCACTGATTAAACTCCCAATTTTAGATTTTAACTATATTAAAATAAACACACAACTTGATGTAGCAACACACATATATTCACATATGCAGCCATATATGAACAGACACAGAAATACTCTTTCCACAGAAATGCAAACCAATAATAAGTCAAATGAATTATCTTTAAATTTTTTAGATTTGTTGAAGTAGAAGAATTGAACCTGAATTTGAAAATAAACAAAGACAATACTGGATTTTTCCAGACAATAAGAAAACAAATTTATTAAATTTTAAATTACAGAATTCCCAGTTATTATAAGATTTGCATTTTCAGGAAATTCTAAATTCCTCATATTCTCAATGGTACAAATAGGATTTTAAAAAATTTATGGGTTAGATGTTTAAGTTGGAGAAAGCTAACCTTTAAAACCATTGAACTCACCAAATTAATAGCTATTCAACCTTGGCATGATTCAGTTTGGGGTATTATTAACCTTTGGTAAGATTATGAATCCAGGGGAGGCTTGCAATAGGAAGGAATTTATACTACATTTACTGCTCACAGCAGTAGTTATGGACATGGACTCTGTAGCGCAGAATTGTAGCTTTTCCATGAAGATGTCTACTGAACACCGTGACCCCAAATCAAAGGAAACTTCTAAAGAAATGAGCACCGTAGTCCACAGTGCTAATCAATGTGTCTTTCCCAGGGTGCCCTCACTAAATCAGCAGCCACACACTGTGAGGCCTGCCAGAATGTACCAGGAAGATTGTCCCTGTTCCTCCTCTGCAGCTCTCAGTCAAATGCTGAGTTATCTGGCACCTCATTAAAAGAACAAATGTTTTCAGCAGCAGCAGGCACCTTCCCTGGCTTTGGTTTTAAACACATTTGATATTACAGAGCATTTTATTTTTCAAAAGTAAAATCATGATTTCAATTTATTTTATTTTTTAGCATACATAGCCCCTATTTTAGCATATATTTTTATATAAATTAGCTTTTAGTTACCCATAGTGTAAACAGGGAAGTTTGAAAAGCATGGAATTAATAACAGAATATGCATAACAGTTCACAATGCTTTACATCACACTTTCACTTAAGAGTCTCATCTAATTCTTTTACCCCCAGAAAGTACATAATTACTAGTCCCTTTTGTGGATGAGCAAATGAGGCTCAGAAAGGACTAATGGTGTACCCAAGGTCAGATAAGCAATAATGTGATACGAATTAAGGACTCAGATTAAGACCTCAACTCCAAGTTCAGTATTCTTCCCACTATCATGGCCTAAATTGAAATTACTTTATTTGTATCTTAAAGGCATTTTGATCTTCAGTGCTCCCTATTAAAACTCCTATTATCTGTGGCATTATTAGATTACTTTTCTTGTAAAGTCTTTTTGAAAAATATTATATATATGCACCATAGAAGCATATATGAAACCTTTAAAATATCTGTTATTCTTCTGTAGGCTGATACACATTGTTTTTGAAATAGTTACCATGAAGAAGAAAATACCAATATAATTCAAAACCCTTTGCTTAACCTATCCTTACAATATAAGCCCTTCACTATATGGTTATTCGACATTAATGGTTATTGAGAGAATATCATCCATTGCATCTTCACCATAATTTATTTAAACATTTGTACATTAGTGGATATTAAGATCGTATCCAGGTTTCTATTAGAGACTACACTGCTGAAAAGGAAAATATCTACACTGCTAGGAAAAGACTGGTTTTTCAGTAGCCAAGGTAATAAGTAGCTACTCAGATGGGTTTAAACTTGCTTTAATTGGTCAATGACAACAAACTTCAATGACCAACCTTCTGAAAAAGAGCCAGTCAATGACACACATCAAGATTCTGAAAGTCAGCCAGTTGGAAACAGCCACACTTCAGTGACCATACTTTTGAAAGTCAGCAAAAAGCAACAGGCACACAATGGTAACTATGCTTCTACAACTAAGGGTCACCAATCACTACACACTGCCATAGTGTTTTAGGCCGCTGAACAGGAAACTCCATGCATCCAAAAATCTTAAAAAATCAGAATAATAGGTTTGCTCACAAAGGTCCGTGCCTAAAAACAAGGTTCTCCCTTGCTTAAAAAAGTTAAAAATTCAGTCTTTTGCTTCAGATTTTTATTGGAATATCAAAGATCTTCCTTTCAACAAAGATCATAATTTTTGCATAGCTTTATTCTTTCTTTTGTTTAAGAACAAGTTCTTTGTTCAAGTTTTATATTCCATACATGAGTGAAATCATATGGTTCATAGCTTTTTCTGACTTATTTCACTTATCATAATATTCTCATGGTCCAACCATGTTTTCCCAAATGGCAGTATTTTGTCTTTTCTTATAACTGAGTAGTATTCCATCATATACATGTACCATGTCTTTATCTAGTCCACTATCAAAGGACACTTTGGTTGTCTTCACACCTTCACCACCATAAATGATGCTGCAATGAACATTAGGGAGCATATATCTTTGTAAATATGTGCTTTCATGTTTGGGGGAGGATAGCCAGAAGAGGGATTGCTGAGTCGCATGGTAACTATTCTTAATTTTTTGAGGAATGGCCATACCGATTTCCATAGAGACTGTACCAGTTTACATTCCCAGCAGCAGTGAACAAGTGTTCCCTTTTCTTCACAACCTCTCTAACGCTTGTTATTACTCGTCTTGTTGATAATATCCATTCTAAGAAGTGTGAGGTGGTATCTCATTGTAGTTTTGATTTGCTTTTCCTTAACAACTACTGAGGCTGAACATCTTTTCATGTATCTGTTACTCATTTGTATGTCTTCTTGGGAGAGGTGTCTGTTCAGGTCCTCTGTCCATTTTTTAAATTGAACTGTTTGTTTGATGTTGAGTTTTATGAGTTCTCTACATATTTTGATATTAAACCTTTACCAGAACTATTGTTTGCAAATGTCATCTTTCATTTGGTCAGGTGCTTCTTTGTTTTGCTGTCAGTTTCTTTTGTTGTACAGAAGCTTTTTAGTTTGATATAGTCCCATTCATTTATTTTTACCTTTACTTCCCTTGCCTTTGAGGTAAGTTTAATAAAAATTATTTAAAAAATTAAAAATTAATAAAAAAAGAACAAATTCTTATTAAAGTGATGATTATTAGCCAAAGAGCACAGCAATATATATTTTATGTCATGCTTTTTTTTTCTCAAGAGTTATTTTGACTAGCAATGTCACCAGCAGAGTATAAATATATCTCCCTACTTCTTTCAAAATCCAGCTCAAATCACATTCTTTCTCTGGAGCTTTTCACATTTCTG
The DNA here is from genome assembly GCF_021234435.1 of Artibeus jamaicensis. Classification (NCBI taxonomy): domain Eukaryota; kingdom Metazoa; phylum Chordata; class Mammalia; order Chiroptera; family Phyllostomidae; genus Artibeus; species Artibeus jamaicensis. The sequence continues at coordinate 14,645,835 of NW_026522025.1, read as the reverse complement.
CTTCCTCTGGTCTGAATTAAATCTTTTCTCATCTGCTCTTCTACCATAATCTTTACACATACTAACTTTATATTATTTATGTTTTGTATAAGATAATTATTAGTGAACTCATCTCTTCCCCCACTAAGAATTTTATTTTATACACCTTTGAATCTCAATGATACTGATTTTAAAGTGTTTACCGACTTGGTAGGCATAAATTGGTAGTTTAAGGTTGCTTTAATTAGTATTTTAGGCTATTCTTCAAGAGCACATATTGACATAGAGTATGAGAAGACCAGAATGGGTCCCAGAAAAAGAAACTGGGAAGGTACAACAAAGCTATGCCCATTGTGGGTCCTGTTGAAAATTAGAAGCAAGAAAAACAATTACCCTTTATAAGAATTACTCTCACATGCTTTTTAATAATGAATATTGTAAATAGGGCTCCCTGAGAAGCAGATGCTAAGGCGTAGATCAGCATCCCAGTTAATTATCAGGAAGCACTCTCGGGATTCTCGTTTGCCGAAGTGAGGACAAGGAAGCAGGTCAGGCAAGGGGAGAAGCTGAGCTTTGGTGCAGCTCCAACAAAGGCCTCAAACAATCTTATGGCTCTCCCATGTTGTGTCCAAAGGACCAAGCCCTTCATACCCCCACATTGGCCAGTCGTTGGGTACAGACTGCTCTAGTAAGGGACCAGGACCTTGGTGAAGGCAACTGACTGAGAGAAATTCATGAAAGCGACAGCCATTCATCAGTCTTGAAGGAGTATGAATGGTATAGCCCTGCATCTAAAGCACAAAGAGGGAACACATTCAGAGAGTTTAGTTTAAGAGCATTTGATGAAAGGATATTGTACAGAGGAATAGGTAGGGTTAAGAAGACTGACCAAAAAAATGGCGACTCACCCAAGAACTAGCAACGGTGGGAAACTGTTATCACCCTTAAGCCTGAAGAAACAAGGGAAGGGAACTGTGCCACTGAGACCAAACAAGAGCTGGAGTCAAAATGAGGGGCCACTTGACAGTTGCTAAAGGAACACGGCCTCTGCCTAAACCATGGTCTGGGAAATGGGGAAAGGAGAGAGAAATACTTCAACTCCCCTCACCTTCTCTCTGTTTCTTCTCCTGCCTTCCATAGCCAAAATCAATGGGAATCCCCAGAGCAAAAATCTGCAAGGTCAGCCTCCTAGAGCAGAGAGAAAAACAGAAATGGATCCAAAGGCACAAACAGAGAATAACTAGGACCAGCAGGGAAATGTTTTGCTACTCAAAAGATGGCCACCTGCTTCAGCCTGGCCAGATTCCCTTTTGTCTAAATTCTGCATCCTCATTAGTCAAAAGTCTGCAGGGCTGTGCCCCGTGGCCAACATTACTGTAGACGCCTTTGTCCAGGTATTAAAGGAAAGCTGAGCAGCAGAGCTGGAGCTGTTGTTTACATTACTTCTTCCCTGGCCAGACGTCAAATGTAGCCAATGAAGGTACAAAGATTAAAGACCCAGACACATCCACTTCACCTTCTTGTGTCTTGTAGTGATTGTGATGCATATGCGTATTTGGAGAAGCAGAAATACTAATGACTTGGGGAAGGCAAGTCAACTGCTTTTCCCTTTTATAATTCCATCTCAGAGTCCTTACATAAGGCAAGAAAGATACTCAAACCAAGAAGAGCATTAACATTATGCTGGTCTACACAAGCAATGAGAACAGAAAGAAGACAAATGCAAACAATCTTCAATAATCTAGGGGTAAATAGTTCTTAAATTTACTTAGGACTTGATACTCTTTAATGTATAAATCATCTTGAGCTAAAGGGCAATTGGTCATTCTTTCCATTTTTTTATAACCCTTGTACTCTAGCTATAAAGGCCTAATCATTAAATCTGAAAAATAACTCCCTTTAAATCTTTTGATACTTTTATTCACACTTTTCTTGTGCCTAAAGGCCCACCTAACCAGATTCCAGACAACCTCCTATTTCCTTCAAAATCTGGCTCAAATCACATTCCTTCTCTGTAGCTTTTCACACTTCTGCTTCCTCTGGTCCAAATTAAATAATTTCTCATTGTTCTTCTATAATACTCTTTATACATGTTAACTTTACATTATCTATGTTTTGCATATGTAATTATTAGTGAACTTATCTCCTCCCCCACTAAGATGTTTATTTTATATATATCTTTGAATCTCATTCATCTAGCAGGTACTTAATATTTATTAAGCAAATAAGTAACCAAGTAAAATTTCATGTGAAATACCAGGGTGGGGGGCAGACACACCTGTGCCTGCCACACAGCAGGTGAGCTAGTTTTGGCCCGTGTGTCCTGGGACCCACTCATCACCCTTCCCCTGGTTTGATAAAGTATATGTGTCAGTAATTGTGTAAAGAGTTTAGATAATACTTGGTACACAATAACTCCTCAAAAAATTAGGTATTCTCATTATTTATTTCCTAAAAATTTTCATATTGACTTTATAATTTTTAACTTCTTTGCTAATTCCATTAATTTGAAAACATTACACAGAAACATACTTTCAGATTATGTGATTTCCAACCATAAAAATATTTCAAATTGTATGAATGCAAACAATAGTGATTAAATATTTTATATGTATACAATGTGTCAGAAATTAGAAAAATATATTAATCAACAGCTTTAAGATCCTGTATTTCTTGAGTCTTGACTATCAATAATTTCAATAATTTACTGATGTGGGCTCTAAAGAATCTGGCCTAGACACTGGCACTGAAACAATTTAATAGCAAATAAAAGATCTCCATTTTATCTTTCTAAATTAATAAATCTCAATCCAACAAGAAATTTATACACATGTGTATGTGTGTAAATGTAATATATATGTAACTGTTGATTTTATTTTAATCATTTGATAAAATGCTAAGCATTTTTTCATTGTGTGCTATGATATTCATAAGCTTTATGACCCTGAACCATAGATATTGGCAACTTAAAGACCATGTTTTAGTCAGTTAAAATTTTGTAAAGATTGATAGCATTAAATTATGTAAAAAAAATTTTATGATAAAAACTTACACGGTATTTCAGAGTGGAGAAATTTAGAATAAAAACAATAATAAATTAATCATAAATGATTCAGGTTGCAAGTGAACTTTACGATATGTAATAAAATTTTTCATCTACATTGTTCTTTAAATCCTGAGAAATTTATCCTGCCCCTCCACCTCATTTCAATTTTTTAACTACTTTGTACATGACAATAAATAAATTTTAATAGGATGAAGATCACAATATAATATAAATAAATCTACATAAAATATTCTTGAATAAACTATGAAAAAAAATAATCAGAAGTTGGCACAAATCTTTAGCTCTACTTATAAAGTATCACATTAAGCCCCAGCATGTATATGTTGAACTCAATGCTTCTATAAAATACATGCCTGATGGATGAAATGGAATCTTGATAACAAAAAATAAGTGTTCATGTTCATGTATTCAATTAAAGGTTCTTTTATATTAAATTACTAATTAATTTTCAAAATATTTTTTATGTCTTTTACATGCTTCAGAAGAACAATTTAGGAGAGTTTTCTGATGGCTGTTATACCAGTTACTTAAAAGACAAAGGCCTTGTCCTGGCCAATGTGGCTCAGTAGGTTACTGTGTCATCCCATAGACCAAAAGGTTGTGGGTTCAATCCCCAGTAGGGGCACGTGCAAGAAGGCAATCAAGAAGGCAAGAGACAGAGAAACATCAGATTCTCATTCTCTCTCTCTCTCTCTCTCTCATCCACCCTCCCTCCCTTCCTTCTTCTCTCTCTAGAAGCAATGAAAAAATATCCTTGGGTGAGGATAAAAATATAATAATTAAAAGACAAATGTCTTAAAAACCTGGTTTCTTGCCTTTTATGTCACCCTGTATAATTCATACATCATATTCTACCACATTCATCTTTTTTTTAGATTAATGCTTAGAAAAACTCAGTGATTCCTACCTCATAAAGCTCAGACTCTGTGCCTGGCTTTCTGGGACACAACCCCGACCTTTTCTCCCAGTCATCATTACTGTCATTGCTGCCTCCAGCCCAGCTGATCTACCTCCCTTATACTCTTGGGCTCTACCTTGTTGCTCCTGCCATCTCCTCCTCCCTTAGAAGAGGAACCTCACATACACACATACCACACACACATACTTCAAAGCCCAGCAGAATCCCTGTCTTCCCAGCCAGAGACAAAAGGACTTCCCTTCCAGAACTGGCAGTGCATTTCACTTGCGTGTGCACCTCTCATCCAGAGCCCAGCATTTTCTACTTGAAATGGTTATTTTTCCATGTCCCCTCTGGAAGGTGAGGGTCTTTTTATCATATCACCAGTAGTTGGCACAAAGAGGGCCCTCAATAAACATTTTTGAATAAATGAATATTGGTATATGGAGATGTGGATCCAGATGCCAGCTCTGGACATGACTGAACAAGCCATTTAATTGCCAAAGACCTCAAGTCATCTCATCTATAAAGTAAAAAAAAAAATAGCATCTGTATTCCTTCCTCACAGGGATGCTGTCAACATTACATGAAGTGATGTATGTGAAAGCATTTTTATGTGACATGTGCTACACAAATGCTTTTATTATACATTTTTATATCCCTCCACAATGCTTAATATACAACACTTTGCACACATTTTGTATACAGTAAGCATTGAATGAAGCATGCTGATTGAAGATGGGAAAAAGTCTACATCCATTATCACTGACATGCTGTCCTCCTTTGAAAATTGTGGTGGCTAAATAGCTGCCTTTTTCCTTTCCCAAGATATTAAGCGTACAGAGATTCACTTTGCTAATCTATTCATTGAGTGCTGAGGATTACAAGGCTGCTATGGTTCAGAATTGTTAGTAAGCCTTTGATCTAAGTACTAAGTGAGGTCCACTGTTAAACCACCTCTGTTCTTTATTTTCTTCCATTGTCAAGGTGAAGCCGGCACCAGCTGAAATACCGCCCTGATGGGGAAGTGCCGGGTCACGGTTGCATTTTCAGAACTGCACATTATTCAAGACCAGACTTTTTCTCTTGACTGTGTTTTATTATTTGTCATTAATTATTAACAATTATACAATAAATTGTATACTTAAATTAACCACTTATGAACACAACCATTCTTTTCATCACTCATAACAATTTTTCTGAAAATTATGTCAAAGTTCTAAATAATTTGGTGTTGTAAGTGGTATTTTTATTATACTTTCTGAAATATAGCTAAATTTAGCATTTATAAATCTAAAAAACATGAATTCAATAAGCAAAATTGAAAAATTAGATAATAACATACATTATATATGTAGATTTTCCCCATTAAATTAATCATGAAGCCAAAGAGTAACCATGAAGAAAACAATTTTCAAATTCACCTACCCTTATTTTAAAGCATCTTGCATCTTTTTCTCAGTATAATACTCACATATTCACAAAAGAAGGACTTTCCATCTTTTGTTATATTCAAGAGTGAAAAGTCATATTCAGAGCTTAGGCAAAGTTGATTAATATGCTAAGCTGACCTCCAGAGATGGAATTTCTTGGCAAGCATCATGACAGAGTTTTTATTGATACTTATAATGGAGCTGTCACACAAGTCAGCCAGCTGACGGGCACGATGAGAGAGGCAGAAAGAGTAGCCTTCTGAATGTCCGGTCGGATGAAGGAAGACTGCATGTCAACTGGTGCCTGAGTATTAACCCTTCAATCAGAAGACAATCAGAAGACAAGTCTCTTTCTATACCTGGCAACTAGTAGGAATAAAAATAAAGTACAAATTCTAACAAACTATATACCAGGCATTATGCCAACTGTTTCACATCAATCCTAACAATAAGACTGTGGAATGATTTTCCATTCTTATTTTATAAATCAAGAAAGAGAGCCTTCCAGAGTTAAGTCAACTGATTTCAGTCTTGAAGCTAAAAAAGGGATCTAATCCTAGAACTTCTATGTTCAACCACCATGCTACACACTAGTTTGCAGTTAAACTAGCATACCAGTCCTGATTACAGAGAGGGAGGGAGGGAGGGAGATGGAGGGGGTACAGCAGGGGGAGGGGGGAGAGAGAGAGAGAGGGAGAGAGAGAGAAAGGTCATAACTGAGCACATTTTATACTGTAATTCTACAAGCGCTTGTCCAGTACTCCACGTCCAGGACCAATTCTGACTTTAGTTATAAGGAAGTTTGAAACATATCACAAAAGATCTAATTAGTCTGCCATTTGAAGAGTTTTGATTCTAAGTCTCACCTTAATAGCCAAACTTCTATCTTCTGCTAGGCAGCAAATCTCTGCCTTGAACTCCAATTCTGGGTGTCTATCATTGCCCTCTCTTCCTGGGTCTAAACATTCTGCCCAGGATGTCAGTGTTGATCTTGTCCAGAGCTGCAGTGCTATCCTTGGACATGAGACGCACAGGATGGTTCTCCCTCTACTTTTGGCATCTCTAATGTAACAGGTCCAACCCTCTTGACCCAGATATGACCTCTCTTACCTACCTGGCTTTTAGACCATTAAAAGTACCTGTACAGGCCTGCCTCAGTTGCAACATATTGCTATCTGTCACTGTGCTAATAATCTTTCATGACTCTAAAGTAAACAATGGTTGGCTTGGCAACACCCTTAGGGTGGCATTAAGACATTATTGCTGGTAATTTATGTGAATGATCTGATGTACTAAAGACTTTTATCCATTGATGATTTGAAGTTGAATTAGTATATTGTAATTATTTTGCTGATTCTCTTAGTCTCAAAGACTTTTCCTAAATAATGCTAAGCACTCAGAGGGACACTTATTGATTTCTTTTAAATTATACCCCAAATATCCTCTGCATGATTTTTAAGTAAGAAGTAAAAATTTAACACTTTTATTCTTAAATTTTAGTTTAGTTTTGTATTTGGTTTTTTTTTTTGACCAGTGGCAACAGAGTGAATGGGTTAGTGGACGATGACAGAAAAATAATACCCTTTGATAAAATAACTCTGAACTCAATAAATAATAGAATTGTAGTTGTGAAGATTTCAGCTCAATAAGCAATAGAATGTGCTGTGTGAGCATTTCAGAACATGACAGAAGGACAAATATAACAGCTAAGAGCATGAGTATGTTGGCTGTGGAGAAATGGTGAGGTCGAGCAACCCTTTTACAGACTTCTTAGCCTCGCTCTGAAATTTATTCAGCTTGAAGCAGAATATAAATGCATGAATTGACCCTCTTGGGAAACAATTTTCTGTCTCTCTAGTCAAAAAACTTCTTGGATATTTTAAACCTTTGCATGATACTGAAAAAAATGGGTGAAGTAAACGTTGAATGGTAAAATATCTAGTCTAAAATTAATCTTATGACATATGTGAGCTGCCTTAGCTCTCAAATCCTTTCCACAACCATACTCATCTTTTCAATGTTTCTGATAAAAGCAAAATTGAAGAGATAACTAAAGACTCTGATTCCTTTATGAGAGCATTTCCATGAGATGAGGAAAAAATAACTGGTGATAAGTTAAAATATAACTAAAATTTTATTTTTCACACTAAAAGATAAAAATCTGCATTTTTCAAAAATGTGATTAAAGTAGGTAATAGTATGGATCTGTTCCAGCACTCTGGTGACTAAAACTTAAATAAATTAACACAAATATTGCCTCAGAGACTAGAAGCAGTGGATTTTATTCAGCTGTTGAGAAATGTGCACAAACAGTACAGCTCCCTCTCAGAAAAACAAGGTGGAGTTTTGACACTCTTGGATGCAATTTCTTCTCATTGGAAACTGACTGACATAAATGCCATAACAATGATTGGTTACTACAAGTGGATTACAAATTCTTTCTGTGACATCTGTAAGCTCTCACACCTGGTGTACCTATAATGCATACACTAACACACACACACACACACACACCAACTTGACCTTTGATCCTTTCAGAAATGCTGTAACTAACATTAGTTCAAAATAATAATGTTTTTTATCCCAAATTTCTGAGACCAGCACATCTGCCTAGAATCAGACTGGGTTTCCCATTCCCAAACCTCGACTTGCTCTTTGAACATCTGACCCTATTTCATTCCCCATCTCTGATCCAGATTATCTGTATTTCACACAGTTTCTTTGACCGATTGGTGCCCATTCACCTGCTGGATCAGTGCCTAGCAGAGTCCTGTCACATACCAGATGCTTGATAAACATTTGTCCAATCACTAAACAAATAATGAGTGTTCTGTGACTAACCCTAGCCACTTGGAGGAGGGAGTAGCAATGGAAGGGGAATGTTAACCCAACTCTGTATATCACCCTTTAAACCCAGCCTAATTTTCACACTTTGTGAAGCCCTCCCTTAGCTACTAGGCAATGTTGTTCAAAACTTGCTCTGTTCTTTGTACATCCTTATACCATCACAATGTTTAACAACCTCTGTCTCCCACTGGAGAGCAGGGCTCCCAGAGCCTGGGTGGGACATAGGGGGATGCTCTACTACTGCTCAGTGAACGGGAACAGATAATAGAAATGCTCACACTTCATTAGAGGCAGCAGCAATCAGTGAAATGTCTGAGAAGTGGAATAAGTTTGGGCCAGAGGGAATACAGGCAGCCATCTGGAATGTTTAGAATTAAGAAGTTTCTATAAAGCAGAGGCTATCGATGTCAAATTTGGCACTGGAGACAAAGAGACTGAGTACTAAGAAAAGAACAGGAAAGCAAGAACCATGATTCATATATTTACCTCTTTATCTCCAGGACCCAACCCTGAATCAGAAATTTGCTAGCCACATATCAAACATTTATTAAATGACAACCAAGTGAGTGAACTGATGAGTTTCATAATAGCGATGTCAATGGAATTTGCTGTATCAGAATCGGAGGAGAAATAGGATTCTTACAAGGAACAGATGGTGAGGCCAAGTATGTGTTCTTTCTCCCCACTATGCCTGAAAAATCAATAAATATGTGCTGGTTGACAGATTGACAACTGCTCCTTTTGATGTGTGTCTCTCTGTGTGAAAAGATGCTGACCACTCTGAACACTTACACAGGGCACAAAGAACAACTCTTCAGTAAAGAGGATAATAAGTCAGATTTATGCTCTAGTCTAGTGCTTCCCAAGCACCCAGAGGGCATGATGTGTAAAAGAAATTATAATCTCTATGTAATATTCTAAGGTGAAAAGACAAGGCTGCTTACAAGTGGAAGCTGAAAGTTCTAGTCCAGGAGATGAGATGTCTCAGCTACCCCAAGGGCTATAACAAGTTTATAATCCATTCTCATTAAACACGTGGAAGCTTTGGTTTGGTATGGAGTTGGGAAATTGTCAATCTGTCAGAACTTTTTTAAACCTAAGACACAAATATGTTACAAAGTTAAAAAGAAAGAACTTTGCACTTATCTGCTATGGTAGATTGCAAGGAAGCCATATATTTGAACAAAACTGTAATAATTTTTATTAGACATTCAGGATTTTAAAATCTGCTTTGGCCTTCCTTCACTTTGTACAATGAAGAACACCTCTGACAGTCTTATAGTCCATCCTCTGGTTCTTATACTCTAATTTAAACATTTTTTCCCTGTAATCAATTTTTAAAAAGTATTTATTAAAGGATGTTTAAAGCATATCCCACAGTAGAGAAAGAATACAATAATGAACCTCAACTACCCAGTTTAAAAAATTAACTCATAACTGATCTTCTGGCTATACCTCATTTTACTTCCTTGACTCTAGACATTATATTATTTTACCAGCAAATGTTTTATTTTACCTCTCTAAATGTTGGGGATTTTCAAAATTTTTTATTATAATGTTTTTCCATTCCCTGCCCTAACCTTTTCTTGTCCAGGTCTTGGGACAACCTACTCACTCATAGAAAGTTTGTATCTGCCTAACAACCATAATCTGTAACCAGTCAATGGTTATCACCCTTCAACCGGGTATCTTACTCCTCCTGCACTGACAGTAATGAGGACTGGACAGACATTTCAGCAGTGTTTCTCTAAAGATTATCTATCTACATGGAAATAAGAAAAGTGGAAGACTTTCCTTTCACCAGAATTATAAAACAATTACCAATCAATCTGACTACATTAACTCAATGCGATATATAATGTTTTGCTAAAACTAAGATGTCCACATTGAGTATACTAGAAGAAAGTTGCATTTGTGTGCTTTATTTATTTATTTTTATCTTTCAATGAGCTTTTTATTGGCCTCCTGCTCTGCCAAGGAGTGCCCCACTTCTGCTGCCTTTAACACCTCAAAACTTTGGTGTCATTGACCTCAGACCTAACTCTGCCATCCACAGTCCTGCAGGTCGTGGTCTTCTGGATGGTTTGTATGGAGGGGCTCTTGTCCAGGTCCTCCCCTTCTTCCAGTAGGCTATGGTAAGTGGCAGTCTCAGCCTCCAGCTTGACCTTGATGTTCAGCAGGACCTCATACTCCCGAGTCTGGCACTGCCCCTCTGCCTGGGTCTGAGCCAGCTCTAACTGCAGGTACAGCAGGATCCCATTGAACTGTCCTGTCTGAATGGCATACCACATCTCCACCTCCCTCACACTGTTCTCTAAACTGACTTCAGACTGCTCACTAAATCCAGCTTGATCTCCAATGGCTGTACCATACATCTCAGCTCTGTGAGTGTTATCTCAGCAGCACTATCTCAGCAGTCTTCAAGGTGACCACTGTGGTGCTCTCTTCAATCTGATGGGACAGGTACTTGTCCAGCTACTCTCAGTTCTTCCAAGCCAGCTCATCATACTGGGCCCGGATGTCTGCCATGATTTTGCCAAGGTCCTGAGATCTGGGGGCATCCAACCCCACAGTCAACCCAGAATTGGCAGTCTGGTTTTGTAAACCATTTACTTCCTCCTCGTACTTCTTCTTCATGAAGAGCACCTCCTCCTTGAGAGCCTCCATCTCTGTCTCCAGGTGCAGCTGAATGATATTGGTGACATTAATGACCTTCCAGAGCCCATCGATGTCATTCTCCACAGACTGGCACATGGCCAGCTCCATCTCATACTTGACTCTGAAGTCATCAGCAGCAAAATGGGCACTGTCTTGCAAAATCATGTGGGCATTGTCCACAGAATTTGCAAAGATCTGGGCCCTCAGGTCCTGGATGGTCTTAAAATAATGCCCCCAGTTTCTGACCTGAGGTCCCTTCTTCTCTAAGTGTTCCTGGATTTTGGTCTCCAGCCTCTGATTTTTATCAGCCTCCAGGCTTCTCACCCACTCCAGGTAGGAGGCCAGGCAGTCATTCAGGCATTGCATAGTCTCCTTCTCACTCTGGATGCCTCCAATGCCCACCAGACCCCCAGCCATCCTTGCAGCCAGGCCCCCAGGTCCCCAGCTGCCCCACAAGCTGGTGGAGCAGGACACGGAGATCCGGGAGCCGGAGTCCCCTGGTAGCCGAATAGACGCTGTCCATGCTGCTGGTCAACCAGACTTGGTAGCTGAGTGACTGCATGGAGCCCTGGGTCCAGTAGCTTGTGGAGAAGCTGGAGCATGTGCTGAAGCTCATGTTGTTCAGGGAGGAAGGTGAGAAGCCGAGACTCAGGTTGAAGCTGCCACATTACTTATTTATGCCTGTTATTACTGGCACAATTATTATTGTTTCCAAAAATACTTTGACCACCAATTATTATTATTATCCATTTTTTTGATGACCAGATTGTCATATTATGGGACAAATGACATATTAGTAATCCAAAATTCAATAATGCCAATGCTTTTAAAATATTGCTTAGAAAATATTCATCGCATTGCAAAAAGAAAAAAAGATAGAAAGCAACATAACAATTTGTGATAATCTATCCCATAGCCCAGAACATTCACATGTAAGATATATATTCTTTTATATTTGATATCCCTGTGCCAGTGTATGATGATTCAATTCTCCCAACTCTTAATTCACACTAAGGCAGAAGTTCTGCATAATTATTGTGAAGTCAATTGACCTTCAGTTTGTTCCAATGTAAATGTAAACTCAATAGAAAGAGGAGATCCAGATAATTAAGAATATTTTATGCCACTTACTTTTATCATCAAACAGAAAATCTAAACATTCTCATTGTTCTCATGGATAACAAAAAGTAAGTTCTCAAAGATCCAGATCCCTGTGGATGCCAGTTGGAGAAATACTGGGCAGATGGCTGAGGTAGAATACATAGATGCCAAAATGTGGCAGTACAGTAATAATAAAACTCAAACAGCTCCAGAGAAAACTAAGAATTCATACAGTGCCAATAGCAAACATCTCTAAAATGAGAGCAAAAGGTTCCTTTTCCCATCTCTCTCCATGGCAGTTGAGTGCAGAATGGAAATTGTTAAGTGATGGAAATGAGGCTAAAGAGAACAAAGAGAGGGAACATGTACAAAAGCTTTTGTAAAGTTGTTGCATCAGCCCAGAGACATCACATGTAATCTTACACTGTTAGTGGACATCATAAGATCTAGAGGCCTATTCACTTTCCTGGAGGATGAACTGGTATCTTTTTTCTATAGGTCACTCTGCAATTCTAAGGGACCCCAATTAAAACATCATGATATAGGACCATTGATTATCTTCACAAATGGTCCAGATCAGAACTCAGAATTGGAATTTAACTGCATCTTCTGTCTATTTACCCTGGTAACAGATTGCTTGGCTAAAAAAAAAAATCAGGACAGGAATGATCCTTCACCATTCTGTGTTAAATTCTCTGTCCTTCAGTTAATGAAACTGCAAAGCTTTTAAATTTTAAAATGGCCAAACCTAATATCTAATTTGCTAAGCAGGTGATATAAGCATAAAAGAAAAGAATGCTGTATACAAGCTGGTAAAAGGCCACATGTTTCTAACAGAGAGGATGAAAAACTATAAAATTAAGCCTAAATGTTACAATGCCTTCAGACTTCTAATTCTGTACACATTAATTAACACAGTCACATCCTATCCAACATAATGAAGTGTTTCCAAGCAAATGTAATCCCCAACATGTCATCAAGCTATACTGCAACAATGTTTGGAACTTGCAGCCAGATAGCCCTCACAGCTGCTTTGAACTTGGGTATACTTTCTCATATAAAAAGATTATAAAGCACATAGGTACAATGATACAGGAATTACCATTCAGCTTCATGTGGATAAAATGGGCTTTTCTGAGTTGGCCTGTGCACCTAACCACCATTTACAATAAGGAGCTGGCAAGTAATAAACACTGATTATATGAATTCAAATGTTCACAGCTTAACTGAATTCATTTTTAATATTTTCAAAGATGTTATTGGTGACTACAGTGAGTTTCCCTGAAACTTAAATTAATGTTGCCATCTGAGAATGAAACCTTCGGAACAAAACCACAAATGATAAAATTAGTACTCAGTACAAATAGCCCTCTCCAAAAGCTATATCTGAGTCTATTGGGGGACTTTCAAAACCAAGCAAAATAACTAATGTGCAAGGCCAGAAAAATGAGCCTGAATACAAAAGAAAGCTCTGCCCTAGTCATGAGGATTATGTAACCTGCCTGCAAAAAGAAGAGGTGGCAGCAGGATGGTGTGTGTGAGTCACAGATCGAGAACCTCCAAGCTTTGGTACAACACTGTCAAGGGCAAAGTATGGAAGGTACAAGAATCAGGTCACTATGATAATTGATTCAAATATGCATTTATTCCACAAACATCTCTTGAGTGTACACAATGTTATCAGTGGTGTTTTAGGCAACAAAGATACTTCAGTGATTAAAACACACAAAAGTTACATTCTAGGGGGGATAGAAAGAAAATAAACTGATAGATATTTAGCTATGCAGGAGGATGGCCAATCATACTGCAAAAAATAGAGAAAAGAGAATAGAGAGGAGAGATGGGGTATAATTTTAAATAGGTTGATCAGGAAAGACCTAATAGAGAAGGTGACTTTGACTAAAAACCTGCTGGTGGTGAGAGACACTATGTAGATACCTGATGCACAAGATAGAAAACAAAGAGAGCAGAAATGCTAAGGCCCTGGGGCGCAAACATGCTCAAAGTGTTTGAGAAATAGCAAGGTCACCATATGTCTGAGATGCGTCGTGTGACAGGAGAAGAGAAGCCCCTGACGCAAGTCTGTGCAGGGCTGCATAAGGGGTAGGGCCTGTAGTCTGGGTGAGATGGAAAACCATCGGAGAGCATTAATAAGGGATGACTTGTATTTTAACAGCATTATTTTAGGTACTATTTCAACATTAAACTGGAAGAAGTGTGTGCAGGCTGTAAAGGATGAAACAGAGAAAAGAGGTGGAAAGCTACAATATTCCTAGCACAAAATGGTGGTGACAAGCACCATTAATGGTGACAAAACATGGTGGCAATGGAATGGTGACAAGAGATTGAACTATTTTGGTGGTAGAATTGACATAATTTCCTCAAAGACTGGGTAGCAACAAAAGATGACACATCATCAGTAACTCCCAAATATTTGGCATGATTTACCGGCAAGGTGGGATTGCATTTAAATGAGGTGGGCAGCCTGGGAGAACTGTGTTTGTGAGATTGACAGTATTCCCTGGACATTTCTGTGGCTGAGGCAAACACTCTAAGAATATCCCTGTCTCTTGGTACATCAGGAAAGATTTCAATTAGTATTGCTGCAATCCACCCTTAAGTACTAGGGAGAGAGTATCCTGGATACAAATAGGAGTCTCTTAGCCATAAGAAATATCATCTTCTATCACAGTAAGTTGTTCCACTTACAGGTGGCTTGAGACGTCTGTAATCCTTCTCATATTTGTATCTCTCTATGTAATGGGTCATGTTATTTTCTGGTTGCTTATTTTTAAGTATTTCTGTTTATCACTAGCTTTTGGCAATTTAATTATGATGTATGTGGTTTTTTCTTGTGTTTATCCTATATCAATCAAATCAACTGAATTCATTATTAAAATCTTAACAACAATAATTCCAAATCCAGATGGCTTTGTTGAAGAATTCTATCAACTATTTAAAAATATATAATACCAATATTACAAAAACTCTTTTAGATACTTGAAGATAAAAAAGGCATTCCCCAATATATATTTTAAAGGCCAGCATAACTCAGATACTTAGCCACAGAAAGTAAAAACAAGAAAATAAGAAATCAATATTCTTCATAAATATAGGTATAAAAAACTCAAGAAATTTTTGGAAATAAAATCCAGCAATATACAAATAGTGGTGCTGATACCACCATAACCAAGAAGCATTTATCCCAGGAATGCGAGGCTATTTCACATTAAAAAGTCATTCAGTGTAATTCAACACATTAACACAGTAAAATACATATTATCATTTCAAAATATGCAAAAATTTGCTAGGTTAAAGAATATTTGAAAACTAGCATCATCATGCTTAATGATAAGATAATAAGTGTTTCCCCCCTAATATTGAGTATGAAAGGTAAGGAGTCCAATCTCACTGCTTGCTTCTATATGATGTATAGCAGTAAGATTAGCCATTGTAGAAACTCAAAAATAGGAAACAAAGAGCACAAAGACCAAAAAAGAAAAACAAAACCCTAAATTTCTAAATAATTTTAAAGAAGATTTTAGAATAAATAAATTTATCAAGGTCTTATTTAATGTGAAACAAGTTTACTTAAAAATCAAGTTCAGCCTGGCTGGTGTAGCTCAGTGGATTGAGCGTGGGCCTGCGAACCAGAGCATTGCAGTTCGATTCCCAGTCAGGGCACATGCCTGGGTTGCAGGCCAGTTCCCAGCATGGAACACATGAGAGGCAACCATACATTGATGTTTCTCTCCCTCCCTCCTTCCCTTCCCCTCTAAGGTAAATAAATAAATAAATCCTTAAAATAAAACTGCAAAAAAAAAAATCAAGTTCATTTCTATATACTAGCAACAAAGAGTTAGAAAATAAAATTTTAAACACTATGTAAAATAGTACCCCAAACCATGAATCGCTTTAGAAAAAATTTAACAATGTATGTGTAGACTGCCAATAGGTATATGAAAAGATGTTCAATGTCACTGAATCATCAGAGAAATGCAAGTTAAAACCACTATGAGATAGCACCTCACACCTGTCAGAATGGCTATCATCAATAAACCCACGAATGAGTTGGCAAGGGCGTAGGGGAAGGGGAACGCTTGTGCGTCATTGGTGGGAGTGCAAATTGGTACAGTCACTGTGGAAAATAGTATTTAGGTTCCTGAGAAAATTAATTAAAAAAAAGAAAAATTATAACTGAAAAATTCTACTTCTGGGTTTTTATCCAAAGAAATCCAAAACAATAATTTGAAAAGATGTGTGTTCACTGCAGCATTATTTACCATAGTCAAGATATGGAAGCAACCTAAGTGTCCATCAATAGACAAGTGGGCAAAGGAATAAAGAAGATGTGAGATACATATTTGTATAAATAATGTATTTTATATATATAAAATTACTTGGCCATAAGAAAGAATGAAATCTTACTATTTGCAACAACATAGATGGACCTAGAGGGAATTATGCTAAGTAAAATAAGTCAGACATAAAAAGACAAATACTGTATGATTTTACTTATATATCTAAAAAACAAAATAAATAAACAAACAAAGCAGATATAGACTCATAGATAGAACACACTGAGGGTTGCCAGGTGGGAGGGGGTTGGGGAGATGGATGAAAAAGGTGAAGGGATTAAGAAGTACAAATTGGTAGTTACAAAGCAGTCTCAGGGATGTGAAGTACAGCACAGGGAAGTCAATAATACTGTAAAATTATGTATGGTGCCAGGTGGGTACTAGAATTATCAGGGGGAATCGCTTCATAAATTATGTAATTATCTGACCACTATACTATATACACAAAACTGATATAATATTGAACATCACTGTAATTGAAAAAAAATGTTAAAGACATACAAGTGGCCAATAAGCAAATGAAAATGTTATCCACATCATTTGCCATCCTGAAAATGTTCATTAAAATTAAAAAAATATGTCCCAGAATCTCCCATGCCAAATTCACTACAATCACTAAAGGTAACACGGCTGACAATACCAAGTGGTAGTGATAACATGGAGCCCATGAAACTCTCATACTTTTCTGGCTGGTGGGCAAGTAAATGGTACATCCACTTTGGAAAATAGTTGGGAAGTTTCTTACATAGTTAAACTCACAGTAGTAACACGACTCAGCACTTCTACTCTTATGTATTTGCCAAGTGTGCCAGTTACCACTTTATTGACTCCAAACCCCATGTCCACCTTTCGTTGCCCGATCTGTGATAGCAGAGCTAAATCCTGTCAATATTTCTCCTTTCCCAGATGGTACAATACTAAGCTTTGCGGTAGAGGGTTCTGGAGACATTGGGTTTTGAAAAGTTCATTTAGCTTTTTCCATATGATGGCTGTCAAAGTGTTTAGTTGCCTTTACACTTTACAATTTTGTTAGCTTGTATTGTGACAGCTGTCATATCAGCATGCATTTTTAAAAAATGTATCAGAATTGCTGGATTTTTGTGCCGCCATTGTAACACTGAGGATGGAAGAAGACATGCAACATTTTCAGTATATTATGTTTTATTATTTCAAGAAAGGTAAAAATGGAACTGAAATGCAAAAAAGAAAGAAAGATTTGTTCAGTGTGTGGAGAAGTTGCTGTGACTGGTCAAACATGTCAAAAAGTGGTTTGTGAAGTTTCTTGGTATTATTGACATTTTAGCCAAATAATGCTTTGCTGTGGAATTCTTATACACTGGAAGATGTTTAGCAGCACCCCTGGCCTCTACCCACTAGAAGTCAATAGAGGGAGATAGGCAACAAACTCAAAATATCCAAATCAATAAAGTTATTTGGTGAACCTGAAAAATGTCTTTTATTTTATGGAAGAAACTAAATGGACTTTTTAGCCATCTCAGGACAATGGAGAAGAAAGGAGTTTCTCTTTCTGGTTCTGGTGCACTACTCACATCAGGATCCTACAGGGCACGCATTTTTTTTTCCTGAAGTGCCGAGTGACCAGAAGCACCTGGCACTTCCCTGAGGGCAGCTTCCCTGGCACTTCATCAGGCAGCTTTGTGGTGAAATGCCAGTCAGGGCCCTTCACTGATCCAGCTCAGGGAAACACAAATACCACATGATCTCACTTTTATGTGGAATGTAACAAACAGAATAAACTGATGAACAATATAGAAAGAGAGACATGGATACATGGAACAGACTGACAGCTGTCAGAGGGGAGCGGGAGGGGGAACTGGATGAAAGAAGGTGAAGGGATTAGTCAAGGAATCTGTATGGATAACCCATAGACACAGACAGCAGTGTGGTGGTGGCCAGAGGGAAAGGCAGGTGGGGTGTGGTGGGTGGGGGGCGGTAAGCAAAGTGGAGGATGAGGCCATCTGTAAAAATGTCAACAATGAAAATGAAATAAAATAATTATAATAATTTTATATTTATAATTACCTGCTACTTAATGATTTTAATATTTTTCAATTAAACTTTCCCTCTTCAAACTACTGTGTGGTTTCTTTTTTTTTGACTGAAACCTGGCTAATATGCCAAGAGAAAAGAAAACTTAATCCACAAAAAGACTCATACATACATATTCAGAGTAGCTTCACTCATAATAGCTGAAAGCTAGAAGCAACCCAAATATTCATCAGCAAGGAATGATTTGTAATATATCAATGTAATAAAATATTGTCAGCAATAAAAATGAATGGACATACTGAGATGTGAAACAACATGAGTGAATCTCAGAAACATTTTTTGAACAGGAGAACCACCCACAAAAGAGAATATACTATATGATTCCATTCATTAAAAAAAGCTTTTTAAAAGAAATTTAATCTATAGTGAGAGAAAGCATATCAGTGGCTGCCTGAGCCCAGGAGCAGGGCATGGGGAGGGACTGAAACTTGGCACAAGGGGCTCAGGGATAACCAGGAGCTCTTCATGTTGATTGTGGTGGGTGTTTCACAGTTGTACACAATTGTCAAAATTCTTCACAATGTACTTTGTGAGTGGGACCATTTACTGTTTAAAAATGATGCCTCATAATTAACTTAAAAATTAATGAGTTCATAAAAAGTGATTAATACATTAGTCTCTGTTCATTTAATTTTGATGAGGTTGTACCCCTGACATTCCTCAGCTCTTCATTATATTGACCAAGCTAAATGTCCGGATAATCAAAGCTAAGGACTTGATCATGAATGATGAGACTGCACTAAAGAGGTTCCACATTTCAGACTTGCCCTTGATACTATCTCGTCCTGAGTTCTCTATGTGCTGCAATTACATAAAAGTGGGAGTGACAATAAAGAAGGAGCAGGAGATGCAGCCGTGTTGATCGTGTGCAGGGGGCTGAGAACTAAAGAGCAGCATGGCCGCCCAGCACAGTCACTCAGCAAGTCCCACACTTCAGAGATGTCTGTTCCGCTGCAGCCGACATTCACTGAGAGACATGCAGGAAGGAAGGAAGGCGGCTAAGCAAAAGGCACATGATTGACAATATGATAGCTTGTAAACAAAAACCATAATTATACTCCTCTCCTGGATAATACCACTTAATGGCTTCAAACCCCTTCCTAAATCAAATTAACTTGAAGTTCTTCAACCTAGTATTCAAGGCCATTCATACTATGTCCCCAATTTTTCTCCTTTCTGTAATTTACCTGCCTAGGCCACAGCAAAAATGGACTTTTTCCTGATGTCCAAACCCATCCTATAATTTTTCACCTTACTTTTTATTTTAGTTTTTCTATCTAAAATTCCCACAATCTTTCCCCATATCCACCTGTTGAAATATAATTTAACAAATATTTAAACATTCAACCAAGTGTACCGAAGCCTGTCAGTCCCTAGAAGCTTCAGGGAGCGCAGAGTTGATGGGGGAGAGGGCAGCCCCTCCCCTCCCTGTGCTTTTCCCTTACTGGAACTAAGAGGGAGAGGCTCCAAGAAACTCCTTCAGAGATACTGGAAAGTCCTGACATCCACCCCACTTAAAGGCTTCCTATGGACAAAGAACTGGCAGGCCTGTGCTAGTGCTGTCCTGAAGCTGAGCAAGATGAGGAATAATATAACCCTTAAAGCTGCAGAGACATGTGGCCCTTTCCGAAAGATTTCTGCACATGGAAAGCCCACGGAAGTGGTCTACCATCATGGCTTAGAGACTATGGCACAGTATACTTTGAAAAACAAAAGAGAAACTGTGTTCCTTATTCTCGCCTCTCAGAAGGCACAGGAGAGGACCTTGAAGGTTCTCATGGATTCCTGTGATGGGACACCCATCCAAAAAAAGGGAGATACAGAACTGAAGAAAAATCCGACTTCCCCAAAATGAAGGGGTCCTTGGAAATAGAGGGCACAAGCATAAAACTGACCACTATCCAAAAAAGATCATCCACAGAACCAATGTGGATATCACTCCACATTAACAAAAGCTACCAAGACCAACAGAACTGTGATGGACCACACAGATGGCATAGGCACCTTCCAGCATAACCAATATGAAACCAGCTATAAAAGATCTCTGCTTCCTTATTCCTTCATTCTGCCCACCCTTCTCCAACAAAAAGAGTATAACCTCAAAGAGTAAAGTAAGAAGGTATCTCTGAGTCAAGCCAGACCTCATTCTTACAACAAACTCAAGAGTTCAGCTCTATTCCATACTACAGGCTTGAGAGTGAAGTTTCAACCACACTAAACTAAGCTAACTGAAAGTGATTAGAAAGCTATAGAAACTATTCAACTATCCAGGAAGGCTAACAGGAGATTCTTATAGGAAAATTAACAGTTTAGACTTGGAAAAAATAAAATAAATTAATACTTACACTGCAATAGATATATATTTCTCAAGAAATCATCTATAGCTGTTTACAACTGTGAAAATAGGTATGTCATACAAGCTAACTCCTAAAACTGCTGAAGATGTTATGTTGGATGCTGAGATATTATCCAGAGAAGGAGAAATTATCTGCAATCTAACTAAAAACAATGTCATGTCATAAAAACCTAAAGCAGACATGATGGGTGGAAAGGACCCTTGGACAGACAGAACTGAGTGGAACTGTGCACTATAGTTGCAAATTCAACAGCTGGGGCTGTCTAGGCTGATGGTCAACACCACATGTCAATCTGTACCGCACTGAAGTAATAAAAACTTCAATAAAGCTATCTCTAAACAGAGCTGCTTTACAAATCACTTTCATCTTACAATTCCTTAATAAGTGTGTAATAAAAACAATGGGTCCATCAGCTGCTTATGATTTCTGGAAAACTGCCCAACTGGTCGCACCATCCTACTTTTGAGCCAAGGAGAAGAGAATGTCCCACGTCCTTCCCCTGCTCCTCTTCATTTGCTCTGGTAGTTGCTGCTCTTTCGAGTGATGTGGTTGGAGAAATAAACTACATAGTGATTACTAAACAGTCTTGGAAGAAAACTCCTGTGATAAAAAGGGATTATGAAAAACCCAAATTACTTTTTTGTTTACATTTTTTTTAATTTCAAACTTGATACAAAAATGAGCTTGTAAAATCATTTTTGACTGCCAAGTTAATAATGCATAAACCCAGCTAACCGAAAAGCTTCCATTTGTCTAGGAGAACACAATGGTCTCACTGATTCCAACTCTGAAAACACAATTCTTCAATAATGTTAGACCCACCCTCAAGGCAATGCCATACTCCCGAGTGCACTACCTTTATTCTTCTTCAAAAAAGTATTTAACAAATACTATATGATCTCACTTATGTGTGAACTCTAAAAATACAAATGTAAGTGAACAAACAAGACAAAAACAAACTCATAGAAATACAGAACAAATGGATAGTTGCCAGGGGTAAGTGGGATTGACAGGCTGGATGAAAAAGGGAAAGAGACTAAGAAATAAACATTGGTAATCACAAAACAGTCATGGAGATGTACAGCATGGAGAACATAGTCAATAATATTGTAATTGCTATGTATGGTGTCTAGATTTATTAGGTGATCACTAATATCTTTTAGTGTAAGCCATGTAAATATCTAGTCACCATGATGTGTGCATCCGAAACTGCCTTGGTATCACATGTGAACTGTGATTGAAAAATAAAAAGTCACATTTAAAAAAATATTTGTGGTAAGACCATCTAGATAAATTTTAGGCTGCCTGAAAGCATAGAAAACATTTTCTTTCTCAATTTTGTTAACCCCTGTAACACCTCTATAGCACCAGTACAATCATTAGTAGCCAATAAATGCTCTTTTGCTGTTGACTGTTTTTGCTGCCTTTCCCACACAGTGTACGTCCATACTTATAAAACCATTTATGAACTCCAAATGCCACATACTTCAATGTATCAAGTATTATGATTATATTTGAAGACATGTGGATAAAAATGTTTGAGATAAATGTAGTTAGTTGGTACTTTGTTTCCCTTGATAATAACAAAATGAAACCCAGAAGAAAAAAACTTAACTACCTGAAACTTTTCAAAAAATCTAACTACATCATACACTCTTATCAGCTTTATATAGCAACTTATATACCAGAATTGTCTGTAATTGTCTTATTCTCACTTACGTCACATTCTGGAAACGAGCAAGTAATAGTCGGTTTTACCAAGCAAGCATATGTACAGATATGCCATTTTTAGAATAATTATATGTAACTGAAAGGAAATTTTAAATTACAGCTTCAAAAAAACATATTGTTATCCTTTAAAAAATGGAAGAATGATTTGTTCGATACAAAACTTATTTCCGAATATAAGAAAAAAAGCAGACTTGAAAAAATATTCTTTCAACATCTATTGATTAAAAATTAGCCCAACAAAATAATTAAATGCATGCATTTTCTTATGAACTTTTAGCCTTATTTTTTCAGATGAAGAAACTCAAGTTTAGATATACTAATGAACACGCTCCAAGTTTTATAACAAGGAAGTGAAATAACTGAGTTTAAATTATATCTCATTTTTTACTGTTAACATGGGGTGCCTCTCGTACCTCCCAATGGTTTTAGTAGTGGAAAATTTTCATGGTCTCTTTCCTCTTAAATTAAATTTATGGAGGTGACATTGATTAATAAAACTATATAGGTTTCAAGGGTACAATTCTATGATATATCCTGGTCTCTCTTAATAACTATAATGAGGGAAGGAAAGGGCAAGGTTTCCGCGTAGAAATGAGAGTACCTAGCCTGCAAAAAGTGACACCAAATAATGGAGAAGCAAGCAAGTAAATTTTTTCAATGATCATTCCTAGGGGTTTTCCTGGGAGTTTCCTGAGAGGTCTGAGAATGTGTCTAGTGTGTAGGAAGCTGAGGCTTTGCAGTTTCACTGTTTCTGGCAACTATGCCTTCTAGTATCACTTCGACATCAACTGTTCTCTTCATAATCTCTCAGTGTCTCCCAGGGACTCAAAATAAATCCATTAATTCCTTAGCACGCCAGATAAGATCTTTTAAGAAATGTCCTCCATCTAAATCTCCATTTTCATCTCTCTCCTCTCTGTTATTCATATACACATCAGGGATCTAATAATTTCCCCAACAATTATGTACTTTGGTCCGTGTCTATACACTTACAATGCCTTCTGTCTAGAACCCCTTTCTCTGCTTCCTTATCTGTGTGACACAAGCTTCCATGTGTTCTTCTGGATGCCACTCATTTTCTGAAGATGTCAATGTCTTCCTGTGAAGCCTTCTTCGATGCACCTCTCACACTTTCCATACAAGAGTATTACCATGTAATACCATTCTCTCTCTCTCACACACACACATACACACACACACACAAACACACACATACACACACACACACCTTTTGACTATGAGCTCTTTGAGGTATTCTTCTCTGCCTGGATTCTCAGTATTTTGTACAGTGCTTGGCGTGGAATGGGTCTTCATTCATTTACCGAGTACATGCCAATGGCCGGGCACCATGCTAAGCTTAGAAAACAAGTCAGATGAACTCAACCCCTGACTTTACAGAAACTACAATACAGTAAAATAATATCTGCTGATTTATTTTTAAGAGAAATGATTTAACTTTATAAAAATATGATAAGACAGCAAGACTTAATTGAGTTTTTTTTTACTTTTTTTTCTGGCAAAAAAGAAACCAAGATGGAATGAAAATTAGAAATATAACCAATAAAAATTACAGACATAAACATTTCAAGGAAATAGAGTCATTTAGAAAGTGAAGTGAAAACAATGAACAGCAAAAGGAGCAGCAATGTGGGGAGGAAGCTGGTTCTGTTGTGATGACAAGACAACGAAGGACCCTTGGGAAACGACTTTTCAACGCAGACTGAACTGAGGGACTGGGGAACCAGTGGGCGGTAACCGCGGGAGGGCATGAGGTCATCTTGAATTGATTTAAACCGTAGTTATTGCTATGGTTTGCCTAAATATTCCTACTCATGAGTCTCCATGCATTTGCAGAGAGACTGGTCCTTTGCTTGTAATATTTAATTCTCTCCTCCACATTTACCCAAATTCAATTTGTCCTTCAAAACCTAGACCATATTTTAGTTTTAGTTGATTATTTCTGGTACCACTCAGTTGGATTTGAGACCACCAACGCCACCTTATGGGTTAGATTAGAGTGACTCTTCTGTTTTTCTGTGCACCTTTACGATATCTGAATTAAAGTACTGAATCACAACACTATAATTATTTGAGTCTATTTCCTATACTGCAACAGTCCTTAATGTTGAAAGGTAATATATTATTTATTAGTATTATTTTGGTATATACCCTTGGTAATATAATATATTTTCTTCTTCAAGGAAGAATAATCCTCCAAATATTTGGTAATATATTATTTATTAGTATTATTTTGTGCCTGGCATATAGTCAGTGCTTCATGAATGTGCCTTCCATGAATGAACACACCCTAGCAATGTTTCCTTAATACATCAGCTACAATGAATAATCTATCTCAGTTATAGTCTTAGTCTTAAATATAGCTTCCCTCTAATTTTCCAAGGTGTAAGATTCATCTCCATGACTACAACAGAACTAACGACTAGGTTTAGTCTTCCTAATTAAATAATAAGTTTTTTCACTATTCCCCTCTGTTACAATAGTTCACAATATATAATGGTTATCAACAAATGTTCATTAGCTGCTTGGTGGGTTAATTATCTGATTAGCGTGGGAGACAGAAAACAACCCAAAATGGTATTCCTCTTGTACAACAACAAGCTGAAGCATTTATTTCTTGATTTCAATATACTGAATAAAATTTTACATATTACACTAAAAGCTGTTTTTAAAATTAATATGAACACTAAAGATAATTTAGACCAGAAATTAAACTCAGGGGGTAGAGAGAGTATAGACTCCTGAGAATCTATTGGAGTTTGGATCCTCTCCAAAGAAAAATATATGTCCTCAACATCCATTCATACATAAATGACCTCCTGACTTGATGTTTAAAAGCTCTTTCTTTCATGCTAAAGAGAAAAAATACCAGGTTCAAAGATGGTAGACTACTTAGCCAAGTTTACACAAGTAACTTACCTCATACTACTGCTCTTTGCACTGCACTAAATGTTAAACAGAAATGTTTAACATTATAAACTTTAAGTGCAATGCTATTATTTGAATACTGTTAAATAATTTGCACCCTAGCAAATTCAAGAGATCCTACACCTGTGAGTTCTTCCACTTAGAAATTTTCTGAGAAGCCCAAACATGACTCAATTTAGTGATCCCAAAATTGTGCTCTTGCAACAAATTCTTGATTCAAGACAATGAGCAGATAATGACTGCTTTTTATGTGTTGATCTCTGTGCTTAAAAGTACAGAGATGAATACTACATATACAAGGAACAAAGCCAGCTGCTTCATCTGTCCCTGGAGATGGTAAGTTTGTCTAATTCATCCAGCACCCAGCTCTAGGCTCATAACTCATCAGTGTTTCTAAAGTATCTGTTTAACACAATATAAGAGGTGGTACATGCTCTTAAATAGCTCATATTTTCTGGAAACTTTTTTACTGTTATTTTGATTTTCCCAGACTGCATCATCAATCTGTGGCTTTGTTTAGTTTTTTAGTATTGTTAATGCTTATCATTATATTGAAATATGCTAAAAACAAACCAACTAAACTTTCAAGAGCTTGCAATAAATTATGACTATTCATTTAAAAAATCAAAATAATATTTTAATGCCCCCCAAATGCATTCTTCTTAAAACTATTTATTATTTTTTACATCAGGTTTAAAAACTATAGCTACATGTTGTCCTTTATCATTTTCTTTTGCTCAAGCTCCTGCAGCAGCTAGACTATCAAATACAGCATCTTTATCCCTGTGAACCAGGTTTGAGAAATACTCTTTCAGAAGCTGTCCATGTAGGTGTGAAAAGCATGTTGTCCTTTATGTCAATGGGTATTTTATATAGTCTATAGAGAAAAATGCAAACATTTGTGTTACATATATTAATAGAGAATATCTATCAACATAACAGCTTAATGACAAAGAACTGGTGGTGGTCGGTTTATTCAACCTAGAAAAATATACAATATACATATTCTGCAATTGACCTCTTTAATACTATGAACAAGTTACACTCAGAAAATATGGTGGAAATAAAAAAGGAAGTGCTTTCCTTTGAGTTCTGGATTCCTCTTTTGAAATCAGCATTTTGTATTGTTTCAAACCCCATGAAGACTCTAAACAAAGCCAACAGCCTCCCTTAATGAAGAGAGAACAGAGAGTGTGTGGCCAAACACACTCCTTTTCTTCCATTAGACCTACACCCATTCTGTTTACTGCAGATAACCCTTTAAGCATCATGATCTACAATACAGGCAAGAGAAACATACCTTTTGGATAATGATAGAGGTAGAGAAGGAGATGGAGAGACACAGCAATAAAGATAGAAACACAAAAGAGCTGGAAAAGAAATAGTATAAGTATTTAGGTTATTCGGGATAAGCACAGAATGCTAGAGAAATAGGAAGCCTTAGTGATCCACTGGTCTTACTGCTCACTTACACTGATGGAAAATGAGGCCCAGAGTGGGTCACAGTTCAGTAGAAAGCATACTGACTAGTAAACAACAGAATGTTGCCCATTAGCTACCTGTTAAATGCTATCAACGTTACCTGGGGAAAACAATGAGTCAGAAATATGAAAGGAATACAAGGAGGAGCAAATAACCTAACAGACTAAGGGTAACCAAGTACAGTACATCAGGCCACTGGGACACGGTGAGGGGGTTGGGGGTGTCAACCTGAGAGTGTAGGACCATCTGAAGAGGTGGCGATGTTTTGCTCAAGTGGATTTTTGTCTTGTGGTGATACATGCCTGGTGTCACTAAATAAATGAATTTTCAAGAGAAGTAAAAATTTTAGACTTTTAATAGACATCCCCTGATATTTTACTGTTGGAAACTAATTCAGTATTTTTAACTCCCATGCAGACCATCTGCAGCCCAGACCCTGACTACAGATTGCTGGCTCAAGAGCCCTGGTCCATGGCAGTCCAAATGGCCACAGAAAATATCTTTTTGAGACCCAGTTTTGAGGATTAAGGTTTTCCTGAGTTAAGATCTTATCTCTTTGCCCCAAAGTCAACACTCTTACCTTAAAAATCAGCACTCCTTGCCTTAAACACCACAGGGGAAGAAGAAATGTTAAATTTTCTTCAGGAACTTGTGAATGACTCAGGGATTTCTCTGGGAAGCTCTTTCTTTGGAGAACTTAGAAGGATGATTCCTTGTTTTTAGACAGAATTGTGTTAGATGCCATTTCCTATGTACTACCTTTAAAAAACAGCCGAGGCCAGCATGGCTAAAGGAACAGAAAGCAAATTCAACTTTCTCCAAATCTTCCCACTCATGCTCCCTCATTTCTTATTCTGGCTTTTTTTAAATTCCTATTGTCCCTGGTATTAGTCCATCATTACCCAATTCAATCAGTAAATAAATATTTATTGAGCACCAATGACAGTGAGCCTAACGAAGCCTATATCCTTTGGGAGCTTAAATTCTAGAGGCAGAGAGAGATGTAGATGGACGCAGTGGTGTGCTGATAAATGTTTAACAAGCAGGTCTCCAGAGAAAAAGCTCTTATTTGTAGCTTTTGATGATTTCTGTGGTATAAATACTCCTGTTGTAGCTGATTTCAAGCTCCCATCCCTGGCAGCAGAGTTAGGAGAGATGTTCAGTAGCACACTGTGGTCCATTTCCACCATACAGACATGAGAGGTATAAAAAACCTCCAGAAGAGAAATAACAGTAAAATGTAGCACAGTAGTTAGGATGTGATGATTTTTGAGTATTATCACCTTATTTTTTAATGTACTCCATTGTAAGTTTACATAATTTAATTTTCAAAAACGTCCATATTTGACAACTTGCTCCAAAAATTCCTGAACCTTTACAACTTGGTTCTCTTGGCCTAGAACAATCTGGCTCTGGCACACTACTGGAGATAGACAGATGATAGATAGATAGATAGATAGATAGATAGATAGATAGATAGATAGATAGATAGATAGATAGATGATAGATAGACAGAACAGATTTGTTAATATAATGTAAATGCCATCCAACAACAATGCACTCTACCGCACTCCTGCCTAGTACAGCCAGTCAATACTTTAGCACTGCCCGTGATAGCAGCTCACTAAGTATCCCATTCTATCTTTGGATATTCCTGACAAGAAAAAGTACTTACTGTTAATAAGCTAAAACTATATGCTCCTGAAGCTGTGTTTTTTTAATTGAGTTTTGTTAAGATTTAGAAATTCTAAAATTGGGCCCCAAGAATCACAGAGGCCTTGAAGTCTGGGGAGGGCAGGGCTGGGAAGGCTGGCTAGAGACAGCCAATGCAGCTTCTGCTTCTGACAAAGTAATTGCACAATTTATGTCTTTAGGTATTGGGAATCTTTGTAAGTTTCTATTTGAGAAACAATTTTTACAGTAAAAACTGAAATGAAACCCACTGCTATAATTATATATACTAATTACTTATATATTGCTTATATATTACAAATTTAGAAATTTATACAAATGTGTATATTCATCCTTGTATCAGTAAGGACAGGCTAGATTATGCAACAACAGATGGACACCAACATCAAAGTGATTTAATATGACACAAGCTTATTTCTCACTTATGCAAATGTGCTCCTAGTTCACGTGACATTGCTCACTTTTGCTTACTTTCATTCATCATAGAAACTCACACAGTTACATGAACTTCAAGGAAGAAGTAGAGAAGGGTATACTTCCTGCGCTGAGAAGTGAAAATGTTATTGAGCAGCACTTAATATCTACTACAATTTTCTATGCATTTTGCTTTAGTATTTATATACACCTAATAAGTTTAACCAGGAATATACACAACTAGATCTTTAAAAGCACCTCACAAAATTCTGATATTTATTGCTTGTCCATTTTTTATTCCCTGATGAAAACTATTGATTGAAGAAGGCATTCCTGTCCACCACTTCTGAATCTGACTTTTAAAACATTTAAAGAGGTTATTGACAATTAAATAAGTGGAACTTAAATTAATCTTGCCATCTGAGGATAAAATCTTCAGAAAGAAACCACAAATGGCAAAAGTAGTTCTTAGTGGAAATAGCCTACTTCAAAAGATATGTACCTGAGTCTATCAGGGGACTTCCAAGTCTAAGCAAAATAACTAGTGTGCAAAGCCAGGAAAGTATGTTCGAATAAAAAAGAAAGCAGAAAGCATGAATGTACAGCTACTCAAGCTTTATTCCTGTTGTAAAGGTGAGAGTGATACTCTTTCTGGGTCTCTGCATTTTCAGCTAAAAATAAAAGGTGCCCTCACACTTACTATAATACATACAAATAAATACTTAATGCTAGAATATTTTATTTTCCTTCTCTTCTCTCTTTCTCTCTCCCTCCTGACTTTTATGTTAAGTACCCCCAACTGTTCTACCTCTATTTTCATGGTGGTAGAAGCTTCTTAACATTCCAGAATAACCCTGTAGAACAGGATGAGTAAACTAAAGCCCATGGACAGAACCCAACCTATACCTTGTTTTTGTGACCCATGAGCTAGGCATGCCTGTGCATTTTGAAAAGGTTATAGGAACAAAAAGAAATAAAACTATGTAACAGTGACCATGTATGGCCTGCAAAGCCTAAATTATTTACTACCTAGATCTTAACAGAAAAAGTCAGCCTATTCCTGCTCTAGAATAAAAAGCCCCATATTGATTCAAGTTCAATGATTCCATGAAGTTCCATCAGGATGTTAGGAAGCATAGACCAAAAAATATGTATATACAGCTAAGGTCATTTTTCAAGGAAGCATCACAAGAACTTACAGATATACCTAGGTCCTAGGAGACAACTTTTCCAAAGTAGGAAGTCTCATGAATTTCTAGGAAATACGAACTTTGAGAGAAAGAAAATTTTCCTTTGTATGAAGAATTTGTTAAAACTCCCCCAAGTGGCTAATTAGCAATTCCTCCATAAACCAGGCATTCCTCTACGGAGATGAGTACAGAATATTTTATGGTAATCCAGATGTAGCATATGAAATTTTAATATAAGTCATATTTCCATAAAGATGATAATATCATCACTGTAAGAGTATTTATAATCAATACCAGAAAAATGTAGTATATAAAAAGAATAAATAAGAAATTCTTACAAAATCTCAGGAAAAGAAAACTGAAGGAGAGTCTTTTGAAGCTCCCTTCAGGACAGATAACAGAAACCTCCCCAAGAGTTTGTTGAAATTATAGATAGATAGATAGATAGATAGAATAATGTTTTCAAGAATATTATAGAGAAAATTACACATGAACAACTCAATGTGTAACCCTATCAATTAGGACATATTTCACTTCCAATAACAAAAAATCCAGTGAAGAGTAAAAATAAGACATTAAGGGTTTACTCATATCTATACCTGGGGGAGGCAAACCAGGGTTCATTCCACTGTTCAAGAGCATCATCACAAACCAGCCTCTTTCCATCCTCATGCTCCACCACCTTGGCGTGCTGGCCTTCTGCCCTTGTCATCACCAGATGACGACTACAGTCCTATAGAGAGTAGCATTTCACTGATATCCCAAGAAATAAGTAAAAGGAAGAAACACTGCCATTGACTTCTCTCCATATCTCTATCCCTCTCATAGAGAAGCAAATCGTCTTTCTCAAAAGGTACTCAATGGTCTTTATCTTAAGTCTTTTTAGCCACACAGGGCCAGATACAAATATTTGTCTTTTAAATTTCTAGTGTAAAGAAAGGAGAGATAAAAGAAGAAAAGGGTAAGAAATGTTTTGGGGTCACCAGCCAATCAGGTATGCCACTCACTAATCTACAGGATATTGAGGGATTTCATTAAAGAAAATGATTACATTCTTCTATAAGCACTATGAGAGAGAGAGAATTTATTGACTGCACACCAGCCCAGTTCATATTCAGGGTCAATAACACAAAACCTACCAAGAAGGGTTTGCTGTCAGATGAGACTGCAAAACACCAAGAATGGTTTTTAACGAGAAAATTTATTGGTGCATGAATTGGATATATGCAGAATAATTTTATTGCAGAGTATATATATATTTCAATGATATCATCTCTAAAAATATTTTTGGAACATTCATGTAAAAATGACTTTAGGGAAAATTTATAACTCACACAAGAAATTCAGTCTTATTTTTTATATTTCCATATAATAAATTCTTAACTTTTGGGCATACATAGCCCGATATTTTTACAAGCTCCCAGTTTATGTAAAAAGTTTAATCACCAGATTTAATTCCTAATAAATTTAAACTGCTTTTTTAAAGCAAGCTCATTTAAAAATATTTATTTCTCGTGACTAAGAATTGTTTTTAAGTATCTTTGGTGTTAAAGGGTACAGTTTATTGCATAATTTTAAATGTTTCCTTAAATGACATAAATATAGCCTTCTTTTATATTCACACCAAGCATGTGAAAGATATATACAGATGTAGATATAGAGACATAGATATAGATGTGTATTATAATAAAATTATAATGAAATCTAAAAGAAAGGTAAGTGTAATATTCAGAATGGACATCACCCTTGGAGGGAGGGGGACAAAAATGAGAGCTCAGGAGCGCAGCAGCCCCTCTCCTCTCCGGGGGTGCGCCCCACGACCGCCAGCGGACCCTGAAACCATGCACAGCACCACGCCCTACCTATACTCCTGTTCTGCTATAAACACATTCTTATGATATGGCTTCATTATAAATTAGGCCCAGTAAGAGACCACCAATAATAAAATAGAACCATTACAAAAATAAAATGAGATAAAAAGCAAAGACCTAGAAAAAAGAACAACCACAGCAATATCCTGCAGTAAAAGTTACATGAAGGTGGCCTCTCTCTCAGAAGATGAGCATGAATTTCTTTTTCCTTCTTCACAATTTCACTTTCTCTCTTCACTGAGAGAAGATTGATTCTTACCATAAATCTTAGGAACCTCAACATAAAATATTTTCTTTTTCTTATTAAATCAAGAACTTTCACCTTTTCACTTAAAAAAAGCACTTGATGGTTTCCCTTTGGCATAGTCGAATTGCCAGCATCACTACTTTTGTGCTTTTAGGCCACTACTGAGTAAAATGAGGGCTACTTGAACACACACACGTGATACCGTAACAGTCACTCTGATAACCCAGGCAGCTGCTAAGTGACTAAAGGGCAAGCTCACGCACACAGCGCAGAAACCTCGGACAAAGGGATGATTCCCATCCCAGATGAAAGAGAGCAGAATGGCTCAACATTTCATCCCACTACTCAGAAATGCAACAATTTAAATTTATGAATCATTTATTTCTGGAGTTTGCCATTTAATGTTTGCAGACCACAACTGACAACAAGTCACTGAAACCCCAGAAAGTGAAACTGGAAAAGGGGGGGCGCTATTTAACACAAGAGACTTTCTCTCTGTTGGTAATGTTCTTTTTGGGAACTGGGTGGTAGTTAAATGAAGTCATTTGTTATATTTAAACTTTAATTTTATATTTTGTGTTATATTTATTCTTCAATATATACAATGAAACGTTCACAATACAAACAGGGCCACTTTCACCCCAGCATATCCAGAGATAGGCTTCAGGAGAGGCGATCTGTAAGGCTCTGCAGGGGACTCTTCTGTATGCCAGGAATGAGAACCACTGTTCTAGGGAGGCAAAATTGGCAGGAGATCAACCATTTTAGGGTGTAAGGTAGGCATATAAAATGACACTCAATTCTGAGCTTGTATTTCTAGTAAGAGAAATAGGTACTTTTATAATCAAAATAGGGAACTCAGAAGGAGAACTGGATTAAGGAGAACTACTACAGAAAAGGTAAGTCTAAGATACAAGTACAACCAAGACCACTTGCTGAAAGTAACTGAATAAAGCAGTTAATTGTTCAGTTAATTTTCATTAAATGAAGACTGGAGACAGTAGATTTCGCTGGGAGGTAGCTTCTAGCCCTAAGAACTATTATATAGAACCTATGCTACTTTCCAGGAAAATGAGGCAGAAGAACTTAGTAAACTGCTTTAAAATTTACGAGCTTTTTCAAAAATATATATCATAATAGGATTATAACTTCCCAAATCTTCAGTCTTTCTACCAAGGGGTATCCCTTGGCTTATCCGCATTGGAAGGGATAACTGTTGCTATGGCGATTAGTCTCCTACAACCTTAAGCAAGAATAACAAGGCTGCCATTTATAAATGGCACACCGCTTTATGGTTCCCAGGGCAGCATGAGCTGCATTTCGTGAGCCTGACCAGGCTGCAGTCGAGTTGGAATCATCATTACAGAACAAGTGCCCTGGCCCCTGCTCCACACCCATCATTCCCCAGTGGCTTCACACAGCTGTAGGGCTCGCAAATTACGGTCACAGCACCTGAAATTCTTTATTATGATTCCAAGTAGCTGAATGGATTCTGAGATTCTAGGGAAAGAAATTCCCCCTGCTGGGGACCTCCATGCATCACCATTAACTGAGTTATTTTACAAGGATACAAGCAAGAGACTAAAAGTAAATTCGTGCTGATCAAATGCTCTTTTTCTAACTTCACCTACTCTGCCTTTTTCTCAGCACTGAAAGTGGATGGGGGAGTAATTACCACTGTAATTATTTCAATTAGTACATCAGTGAAGTGACTACCAATTGTCAATATTCCACATGCATTACATTATGTATTATACTAAAACATCAAGGTAAATATTATCCTCATTCTGCAGATGAAGAAAGGATTAATCAAAATCTTTTCTTAGTCAAAATCAAAGGATTAATTTTATTTCCCATGGTCTCAATGCTATCATGGAGTAGAGGCTGAATTAAAACCTAAATCAAAGGAGTTGAAAAATATTTCAAAAATAATGTAATTCCACCTTAAAACCTATGCTTTTTACTCTGCCTTAGCCCTCCTATTAAGGTAATTCTCATGGCCCCATTGACTCTCTTGCACTAACACACATTTCTGACCACCCACAATCAAATTCTCTATGTGAGAAAGCAATGATTCAATGAACCACTATGATTTCATATTTTACTTAACCATAAAATAAAATTACTCGAATTTCGAAAGAAGTGTATACACTAACTTACAACACTCAGAGCTCCACTTTTTTTCCTGTAATGAATTATTGAGATTCGTGCCACCCATTCAAGGAGATCAATGTGATTATTCAGAGATAGAATCTAGTCATCATTTTTAAAGATATTTCCTCCTGTGTGTCTGAGAAAATGGGGAACTAGCCAACCTGAATATTCTGCAGAAAAAACTCTCTGTACCTTACATGTATGACCTTCACGGCACTTCCATCCCCAGCCTCTGTCTCTAAAAGATAAATATTGTTGCTATCACTTCTACCTTTTAAAGTCTCATCAAATCTGAAAATAATCACTTATTTCCCCTCTTTGCTATAATGAAGTAACTGGAGGCAAAGACATCTCCTAACCAAATCTTACAGTTTTCTCCCCTATCAGTCTCGTGCGATGTATGATATTGCCCTAATTCTTGTCCTTCTGAATTTTTTTCTTAACCTGACTTCTCTGTCACTGTGCATTCCTGGTTTCATTCTACCTCAATAACCCCTTTGGGGTCATTCTTTCTCTAACTTCTTTAATTGTCACAGCAAATATTTCTCTCCTGTTTATAGAATAATTAAAAACAAAGCAAATACAAGGAAGAATGAGTAGAGAGATATTAGAAAAAGGCATAATAGGAAGTACCTGAGACTAAGTAATACTAATAGCAAAGTCATTCGGAATCATCTCTTGAGTTAGACTAGTCAAATCGCAGCTCTGGCATGCATCTAGCTTTGTGACATTCCATCATTCAATCACCAAATATAGAGACCTACAATGTATGAGGCATAGTAACAGGGGCTGAGTAGACAGTGGTAAACAAAACTACTAGGATCCCTGTGGTAGATGATTTTAATGTTTGCCAACTATTTCACTGTTCCTCTCTGTGGTGCCATCTCTACAGGAGGATTACATATACCCATTCTTTTGTGCTGAGCAGTAGTCATGTGACTTCCCTTAGCCAATGAAACATTGACATAAGTGCAAAAGCCATCATGTGGTTCTATGTCACTTTTCCTTCTGCTATGACAACTGTCAATCTTCCAGATACAGACCGTAGTGTCAGACTGATCCCAGAGTGAAATCTGGGTGTAACATAATGGCATCCAACTCACACTGAACATGCAGTGTGAATAAGAAACAAAATATGTTGCATTTAGTTTTGGAAGCCACTAAAATTTTGGAAATGCTTTTATTATTGCATCATATCCTAGCCTATCTTAACTACGACTGTCCCTTGCTTTACTGAGCTCACAGGCCAGTGGTGGGGGAAGACATTAAGTAAATAACAACACAATTGCTTTATCTGCATAATAATATCCACCTCAAAAAAAAACAATGTATGTAAAGTTCTTAGCTTTTATACATAGTGTATAAAATATCTATTATATAACAAGCCGTAAATAGTTGAAGGAAATATGGTCCTGGCCTTTAGTATTTCCCAATATTTATAGGGAAGACACAAAACCAAAAAATTACAGTTCTGTGCATATGGTGCTGAGAACAAAAGAAGACAACAGATTACTCTGCTAGAAAAAAAAACTGAGGTCATTCAAGGAAAAACAGAAGTTTTCTCCAAAGAGAGGGACAGTGTCATGATTGAAGGAAGGAAGAGAAACAGGCATAAGAAACTAAGTTAAAGCACAAAGAGATACCACAGCACTGTAGGAAAATTACAAGTAACTTAATAAAGCTCAAGAATAGGATGCAAATTGGAAAGAAACAAGACACCAGAGAAGGCAGTTGGACAGAGTCCTACTGTGGGGAGGAGTGGGAGGTATACTGTACCAGGCCAAGAGTTTGGTTTTATCATGCAGAAATCTATTGAAAAATTTTAAATGGGAAAGTAACCACAGCCACATTACATTCCAGAAACACCCTCGGAAGGCAGTGCTGAGGGTGGAAGAGCCTAGAGCAGAGGATGGCTGGAAGGCATCTGGGGAATTCTAAATGAGGTACGGTGTGAGAAAAATCAATGGTGCTGACAGCTGAGGAATGAATGGAGCTCTGTTTTCTGGTAAATAAAGCAGAAGAGCCCTGATATTTTTATCTGGCAAAAGCAATCTTACAGATTTATCTGGACAAAATATTTCCTGCAGTGTTAGTCTTTTAAGAATGACAACAGTGTGTGGATCCTTATAAAATGTAAGTCAAACAGCACAATAAATATCATCTTCCATTACAATTTTGCAAAACATATATTTATAATATACTTATTGTGAATAATAAATTATACATTTTTATTGAAAACCCAGGGAAAACTAAATATTTAGAAGAAAATAAATAATCTAAATAATCCAACTACCAAGAGATAATTAGCATTAATTTTATCAGATATTTTTCTAGTCCACTTTGCTGATTCATATATGTATTTTTTAAAAAGTAAATCTATGTGTCGAACCTGGCCAACATGTCAGTAGGAGTTGCAATGACAGAGAGAGGGGGGGCTAGAGTTTGACATATCATTTCATAGCTGGAAAATATAAAACCAATTCATGTGTCCACTCCGATGACTTAAGAATCCTCAATAAACCACACACACACTAACACAGACATGCACATTCAATTACTAAAGTAGTCTCACTTTGATATTTAAGACTCAGGCCTTTCATTTTAAAGTTTAAACCTTAAAGTGAATTCTGTGCTCCTCTATTCCCCTGCTACCAGTGAAGCCAGACTTGGGTTGACTCTTAAAAACTGCAAATGTAAAATGAGGCATCCTGGCATGCCACCTTCATCCTCTGAAAGAGTAACCCGTCCAAGAAGGGTAGGATAAAATGGGCAAATCTCTCCTAATTTAATTGGGCATCCTCCCCCTGGTTCTTTTCCTGGTTATTGTGTCTCTGATTAATAATGACACATTGGCTATAGATGCCTTCTGTGCCACAGGCATCTCCGTAATGTCCCTTTCATTGGGCCTCTCTTCCCAAACGCTGTACTCCAAAATGACAGCCATCTCCGCAGGGTGCAGAGTTCACTTTGTTCTCAGCTTTGGACCTTGGCCACAAGTCCAGGCAAGAAGTTTACTTAATATTCTGTTTTATGAATATGTTTATAAATAATTTTTGTTTTGTAACAAAATTACAATTTTATAAAAATTACTTTTACAAAATTTCTTTGGAGAGAGGCTGCTTACAAAACTAGAATTAAATCATACACATGACAGTGTATCTTTTTTAAATTTAATTATTTTTCAAGTACAGTTTTCTGCCTTTTACTCCCATCCCAGCTCCCCACCTCCCTCCCATTTCCACCCCCCTTAGCTGTTGTCCATGTGTCCTTTATACTAGTTCCTCTAAATCCCTCCCCTTTTTCCCCTGAATTTCCCTCCCCTCTCCCCTCTGGTCGCTGTCCCCCTGTTCTCTATTTCAGTGTCTTTGTTTTTATTTTGCTTGCTTGTTGGTTTTATTGTTTAGCTTCCTGTTAAAGGTGAGATCATATGGTATTTGTCTTTCACAGCCTGGCTTATTTCACTCAGCATAATGCTTTCCAGTTCCTTCCGTGCTGTTGCAAATGGTAGGAGCTCTTTCTTTCTTTCTGCTGCATAGAATTCCATTGTGTATAGTGTATCTTATTTTTACCCCAATTCACTCAATGTTATTCAAAAAATGGTCTTTATGTTTTAACTCACAAGTAGTACAATATTCTCTAATTGGGTAATTAGGTTGTTTCCCACTTTTGCCCAATATAAATGCGGTTAATATTAACATACTTGTTTATGAATCTTTGTGAAATATCTTTGGTAACTACCTTAGGTTTTATCCTAGAAATGAAATTGAGTATGAACCTGTTATGGTTATTGATACAAATTGGAAATTTGCCTTTGGGAAACTATTGTTTCAGTTTATATTTTTACCCACAGTTTAAAAGGTCCTTTTGCTACAAATGGTTCAGTATTATCTATACTTCCTTCTGAAACCTTTTCTGAATTGTCCATATGGTAGCAAAAACATGGTACCCTCTTGATTTAAGTTTTATTGCTTTGATTGCTGTGGAGAATGACTATAATTTTAAATGTTTATCAGTTGTCAGGGTTTGGTATAACTGATCACATTATCCAACCCCTACATATACACATCACGCATAAACCCCAACCCCTCAATCTAGCTCCATCTGTCTCTCATACACACACAGTACATCACTAAAAATTAAGCAGGAATAACATTAACTTAATGTTTAGGCTGATCAGAAAGAATACCTAACTCTAGATAACAACTGGACATCCTAAGGTGCTTCTAAAATTTAAACCTAAGCAGCAGAGTTGTATCCAAAAGAAAAAGAAAATAGAGAAAAACTGGGCCATGCATGTGTGATTTTTTTTCTCCCAAATATTTAAAATAAGTTTTCCCCACTCATGACAGAGTGAGAAATGGGGAAATTGGCCAGGATTACTCTATGTGGAAACATGAGGTAGGGAAATCGGGTCCATCCTTTACCTAAGCCATATGTATGAATTATTTTATTGATTGTCTTTATGTTCCTGGCCCATTTTTCTTTCAAGGGAATAGTATATTTATTATGGATTTAAGAGAACATTTTATTTAATAGGTATCTTTCACATACACATCAAATGTTTTTCTCACTTTATTTTTTATCTTATTTAATTGAGCAGAAACTCTTAATACTACATTTTATATCTTAATGAACCTTTTTAAAAAGCTTTGTTTTAGCATAAATTTAGATTCACAGAAAATCTGCAAAGACTTCATGGGATTCCAATATACCCCTCATCCATTTTCCTACTAACGTGTTTTTACTGTTCCAGGATCCAATTCAAGACACCATATTGCTTTTATTTCTGTTTGATATTTAATTTTAGTTGTACTCAGTTTTAGATTAAATTTACCTAGCCGAGAGTACTCAATTCCTTCTTCCAAACTGACAAATTATTTGATAAAAGATCACTATGTTCTCCAGTGACTTGAAATAACAACTATGGGACATTTACACAATGGACTTCTACTAGGCTGTTAAAAAAAAAAAAGAAAATTTTACCTTTTGCTATAGCATGGATGGAGCTGGAGCACATTACGCTAAGTGAAATAAGCCAGCCAGAGAAAGACAAATACCGTCTGATTTCACTCATATGTAGAATCTAATGAACAAACAGAACTAACAGGCAAAATACACAGACTCATAGATGGAGAGCAGATGACAGCTAGTGGAGGCAGAGGAAAAGTCAGAAGGTGGAGAGATTGAGCAAAAAGGAAAAAGTACTTGGGGACATGGACAACAGTATGGTTATTGTTAGAAGGACAAAGGCATAAGGGGACTAAATGGTAATGGGGAAAAATATAATAAAAATTATATTTTTGAAGAAACACAAACTTACCTTATAAGTGTCTTTCAAATTAATATTTCTTAAATTAAATTCCTGCAAAAGCAGAGATGTGATATTTGATTTTGAATCCCAAAACACAAAATATGTTTGCTCAAAAATACATGTTTAATGAAGAATGAATGAATACATGTTTTCTGGAAAGTGCAATACATTTATTCCAGAAAGTGCACTTTCTGATAATTTACAAAACCAAGCTATTTCATAGGTAATTATTTATCGCATATTTGCAATAGCCTACTGCAGGAAAGAAACTAAACTTCAATCAATAGGAAGAGATAAACAATTTGTGGTATTTCTATGCAGCAATAAAAAGTATTAAGCTGAGTGAGGAAAAAGAGGCAAAAAGAGTATACATTTTGTGAGTCAATTTATATAAAACTCTAAAACTACAAATTAGGTTACAGTGAAAGAAAGGAGATCAGTGGTTGCCAAGGACCAAAGAGGAGGAAAGAAGAGACTGCAAAGCAGCAGGAGGAAACTTTTAAACAGCCTAAGTGCCCATCAGTAAATGAGTGGATCAAAAAGCTATGGTGCATTTACACAATGGAATTCTATGCAGCAGAAAGAAAGAAGGAGCTCCTACTCTTCACAACAGCACAGATGAAACTGGAGAGCATTATGCTAAGTGAAATAAACCAGGTGGCAAAAGACAAATACCATATAATCTTAACTATGAGTGGAACTATTACAGAATGGGGGGGGGGGGGCTGAATGATATAGAAGACCCCCCCCCTTTTACTCCAGGGGTTTCTCTCCACCCGCTGAGTTTTTTTTGCCTGCCACCTGAGGAACGACATCTCTTAATACCAGAGATCAGTGAAAAGGAAAAGAATTTATTATTTATTTGAAATAATACAAACTAAAGTTCTCCATGAACGCACCCTCCCGGCACCCTCCACGTGGCAAAAGGCAGCACTTCCAAAGCTTCCTGGTCCTGACTCTCACCCAAGACTCCTGGCCCCAACCAAAACACCCAAGCCACGTGGTCCTAAACAGACACATGGTCCCAAAAAGAAAGACACCAAATGGCTGCCTCACCTGGGTTTAAATCCCAGTGCCAATCTCCCTCTGCGGCGCCATTTCTGGCTCCTCCCACAACTGGGAGGAGCTGTCCCCATTCCGGGCAGGTGTGGCCCTGTGGTGTGAAGCCAATTATCTCCAAACTCTTCTGGACCTCATTACAAATCCCTACATGGGTTCCCCCTCATGGCTGCACCCTGTCATAGAATGTAGTGAGCAAAACAAACAAGCAAAATAGAACCAGAGACCTGGAAACAAGGAACAAATTGACAGGGACCAGAGGGGGCAGGGGAAGAGGGATAAGAGGGGAAAGAAGGGGAAGGGTCTAGTCAAGGAACATGTGTAAAGGACCCATGGTAATGAACAACAGGGTGGTGACTGACTGGTGGAGTGGGTGGGTGGGCAAGGCAGGGGAAAACAGGGGAAAAATTGGGACCACTGTAATTAAACAACAATTAAAAAAAAGAAATATCTTGATTGTTGTGGTGGTCACACAAGGGAATACTTTTGTCAAAAATCACCAAAATGAAGACTTTAAGTGAATGTAGTTTATAGTTCATAAGTAATACTTCGATAAAGTTGTTTTAAAAACATTGTAGAAAGTGCATAAATAATACATTGGTTATAGGGATATATATTACAACTCATCCTTTATCGATTTATTTCATCTTTACAAATTCCTTTCTTCCTGTATTTTCTACATCTCGTACACACAAAATACACACACGTGATAGATTTGTGTACTTTAAATAAATGTAATATTATAGAGATAAGGGAGCAAAAAAAGGATTTAAATACTAGCACCAATCTAGCAAACTAGAGGAAGAGAATGATATGTCTCTTGAGCTGTTTCTGTCCATCAGGAGCTGCCTAAAGCAAGGCTTTGGCAAGCAACATGCTGTAGTCAGTTCACCACCAAATTTTCTGCCATACCCAGAGTGCCCCAGTCCTTCTGTTCACCTGGCTTTCTACTGTAGGTTTTGCCCACACTCAAAACGTGGCCTTCTGCATTGTTCTATCTTCATTCTAAACCTTTGCTCAGAAGAACTCAAAATATACTCGCAGCTTCCAATCTCATTGCAATGCTGAAGACTAACAAACCCATACTCCACATCTCTCACCTGTTTTCCTCGGCTAAAATGCCTGCTGCTTGTTGGACGCACTATTTTCCAAACTTCTATCCCAAGGCAAATCGATTATTCTAATCATATATTTCCCAAATCAGTTCCCTTACCAAATCTTGCATTACTGCCAAAGGAAAAAAGAATTCCCTGAAGGTATCTACAATGCATTCTCCACTTTTTAAAAATTATAACTTTTGCCAATTTGGCTTTCAGGTCTTAATTTGCTATCAGTGGCAGTGATTCCTTGAAACGACAGAAGACCCTCTCCTCCAGAAAACAGCGCACTGGTCCACGAATGGTAAACACAGTTTTGCATATGATTTCCATGGGACCCCACCTCCAACTGAAAACATGTGCATCTCTACACTGCTCACTTCTAAAATCTAGTCTCTCTGATGTGGCTCTTTGTTGAGCATTCCAAAACCGCTTTCAAAGTACTTTCCAGGTAACTGGTACTTTATGTTGCGCAAATATCTCAAATTTGGGATGTTCAAAACTCAATGCGCCATCTCCCCACCCCAAAGTGCACCTTTTTTCTTAAGTGATTAAAATGAATCAAAATAGTTTAAATAATTAAAAAATAGTTAAAATCGCAAATTAAAATAGTAACTTGCATATTGTTATGATTATTGACTTCTTTCTCCACACACCCCTCACAGCTAAATGATAATTATCATGGCCTGACATAATTGGTTAGTGAGTAAATAGAGCTTCATTTGCCGAGGTGGTAAACATATTTCTAACATCTGGCCTATATGTACATTTAAGTCTTTTCTATATGAATATAAAACGAGTGAGTCATTCCTTTTCAGTTTGGTAGCCAATACTCCAAACCCTCAATACCTCATTCTTGGATTCCTTCAGGAACCTCCTAACTCTCTTTCCAGTTCTAACACATCCCACCATGTGTGAAAATAGATTTATCTTCCTTCACCAACCCCCTACAGAA
Organism: Artibeus jamaicensis; assembly: GCF_021234435.1. NCBI lineage: Eukaryota > Metazoa > Chordata > Mammalia > Chiroptera > Phyllostomidae > Artibeus > Artibeus jamaicensis. Next base: position 14,602,918 of record NW_026522025.1, on the reverse strand, counting down.
ACTTCAGCATCCTTATCCTAGTTCATTAGTCTTTGTATTCCTGGCACAGGCTCTCCAGGGTGCACTGGGCCCTTTGGAAAGAGGCTAGAGAATAATAACTGCTTCAGGGTTTACACTTTCTTACCTACCCCTTGAGCCCAGTGCTATTATCTGTGTTTTCCTGGCGAAGTTTGGAATATAGCTTCCCAACCAATATGCAACTATATGTAATTTTGTAGAGGAAGCTGAGCTAGGCATCCCCTCTGTCCCTCCACAATAGCCATGCAGGTCCTAGAACCAAAAAGAGAGCTGTCTATGTACCTTAAATGTTTCCTAAAATAATAACATTTCCAATGTTTGTAAACATAAAAAAATTGAGAAGCATTTCAAGCACAAAAATAGGCCCTCAAGAGTCTAAAAGAATGAATATCCGTTAAAGCGTTTTCCCATTGGGGACTTCATTGCCACCAACCTATACTTAAAGCCTAAATGATTTCAGCCAATTACATTTGCGAGGAATTTGTCACAGTTGGCTTATGGAAGAGGCAGCGGAAGAGGGTGAGAAATGCTGCCTCTTGCAGTCATGTGTGGCCAGGCATGGAATGTCCTCACCAAGGGAAGGGGTCCAATGGGGAAATTAAATCAAGTCAGTAACTAACCTGGAAGAGGACCCAGGAACCTCACAAAGGAATCCTCAGAGGAGAGGCTGAAAGCCAGGAGCAGAACCCAAAAATGAGTCAGAGGAAATGCCGCAAAAGGTCAGACCTTGGGGAAGGAAGCAAGAAGTGCCAAACCAGCAGAAGGCTGAGGGCGGGCGGAGATCAGGGATGAGTCAATTCAGCTGTTCCCAAGGCCAAAACGAGGCTCTCCTGTGAGCTACCTAGAGGGTTAATAGTTCTTTACCAACATCGAATGAACTGAATGTAATTCTTCGTCAAAATCTAAATAATCCAGTGTATTAGTTTAGTCCATGAAATGGTCCTATGTTTTTGTTTGTTCATGTTTACACGTTCCCCCTACTTTCCTCACTTCTCCTCTGTATCTTTTTATTTTATATAATTTTTAATTTAATATGAATGCAACAACAGCTTTCAAGTTGTTCCAGGTAGACCAAATAAGACATTTTTAACTTGATTGACATTTAAGTATATGTAATAACCTCTTATTATAAAGTGAAAATTTAGACCATTTCCTTATCATAGGTATAAATGATTACCTGTATTACTAGTAGCTATCATTTACTGAATTTTTTAAACCTCGTGTCATGTACTGTGCTAAGTGACATTTATGCCTCACAATACCTACAGGAAAAATTACTAGTTCCAAAGATATGAGAAAATCAATGCTAAAAGAGGTCAAAAAATCTTTCTCAGAATCCTAGAACTAGTAAATGGCAGGGATAAGATGTACACCTGTGATTGATTCCAAACACTGTGATCTTAATTATTGCACTAAGTTAAAATTTATTCTAAAGATCCTTAAAAATGACCCACATAAAATGAGTCATTTGTTCATGAACATCTGTCAGAGCACTGCAATATTAAACGCTTTTCCCAGTGTCCTTGTGGGCAAAAGAAAAAGAAGGATCCAACTTTCAGAACCCTCAAGTTACATTTGAAGGTGGAGTCCATGAAATAAAGTGAAAATTCGCCGAAGTTATACGTAGTCCTTGAGTTGGAGTCCTGGAGATGCCACTGCCCAGCACTGTGGCCTAAGCACATTATTCTTCCTGTGCAGAGCTGAGATCATAGGGTAGAAGCCTCACAGGTGCTCTGAGGACAGGATGAGCTAATGCAGACCAGTGGTTCTCAACCTCAGGTGATTTCCTCCCCACGAGTTAGTATTTGGCAATGTCTGAAGGCATTTTTGGTTGTCACAATAGGAAGAAGGGTAGAAGTGCTATTGGAAGAGGCCAGGGATGCTGCTAAACACCCTATAACATGCAGAACAGACACACTCCCCCAAAACAAGGTATCATCTGGCCCCAAAAATGAACAGCATTTTTACTGAGAAATGCCATTGTAGACTAAGCATTTAGCAGCATGCTAAGGGCATGCGGTAGGCCCTGTCTATCAGTTCTTACTGCATTTACATGAAAAGGTAAGTACTTAAGCAGCAAAAATAGTAGTAATTTAAAATAATTGTAAATTAATAATAATTTTAAAACATAACCCTTAAATACAAAGATTGACAATGTAATAGTGAGAGCTCAGACTTTGGAGTCAGAGGGACCTGGGTTTAAATCTCAGCTCTGTGTGATGTTGAATAAATTAGACTCTGGACCTCTCAGTTACCTCATTTTTAAAATGAAAATACATGTACCTACTTCTCTTTTTTAGTGAACACTTTATCTCAGTGAACACTTTTTAAGTGAGATAATTTATGCACCTGAAACATAATAAAACTCTCAATGAGTATTTTCTAAATTTTAATAGATTGTGTCTTAAATAGAACTTAAACAAACATAAAACTTGTATTGGTGAAAGGAAAATATCTCGTGTTGTATGGGCTTAACCAAATTATTTAACCTGACTGACAGTTATTATTTTCATCTTCCATATGAGTATAATAATGCCTGGATGGCAAGGTTATGGTAAGAATGACATGAGACAGCATTTTAAAACCTTGAGTAAGGTGCTTAGCACACGGTGAGGGCTCAATAAATATTAGTTACCTTTCCCCCAAAAAAGAAAAACAGGTTTTTTAAAGGTACCAGGGTTGAAACAAATAGTAAAAGTTGTGTTCACTACAGCAAAAACTCTGAACTGAGGAGAACTGGAATGTCCCATAACTGATAAACTCTCCGCCTTGGAGAAGCTCTCTAACTGCATTTGAAAGCAGAACTATATACTGCCTCTGTCTCTCCCTCTCTCCACCCCCCAGACTTCATCAGACCTCCTTCCTTTGGCCTAGGCAGATCACTATGACTTATCTAGGCTGAAAGAGAGTACAGCCCTTGGCTACAGTTACTGAAAAAATGAAAACTGAATTCTTCAGCTAAAAATTTAACCGCATTTTATGAGCAGCAAAAAGATCCACAGCAGTAACTATTCAAAAATGAGCTAAGCACAAAGCATGATTTATTAGAAAGTCTCTGCCATCCTACCTCTAAAAAATAATCATTAATGAGGTTTTATCACCATCTCTGAAAAACCACTGTTTGTCAGGCAGTAATACCAAAGATGAAATTACTTACTCGGTTACTGACTGCCAAGCCAAGGCAGATTATATCTAAAAGTATAATAAAGGCTATTTCAGAAAATATACTTTAAATTTCAATGAAAATAATAAAATAGCCATAAACCATCCAATTCCAAGATATTAATGTTAGGGTCTTTTTAAATATCCTATATCATGTGCTTAAGATAATTTCCCAACCAAATGACAGCAGTGTTTAGGTCTCATTTATCCTAATATTACAGGTATGAAAGGTGTGTCCATATACAAATAAAATTAAAAATGTAACATATAACTCTGCGAGTCTAAATGGCTTAATGACTGCATTTTCCATTTGGAGTTCTGCATTTGCTACCATTTGCGGCAAGTCTACAGGGTGTCTTTGATGCAGTTTCTGAATTCATTCAGCATTTTAATATGGCTCTTATCTACCCACACACGACATGATATGCTCTGAAACAACTTCACTCTGTTACAACCTCTACATATTCTAAAGGCCTGACCTATACAAAATGAACTACTTTTCACCTCTCTTACAGAGAATGACAGCAGCCCTGAGCTGGAAGCATTCGCCTGATTCTGTGTCCCTCTAAACATAAATCACAACCAAAAAGCGTCTAACCTTTATAAACTGCAGGCTACATTGAGAAACCAGGGATACAACCTCTTGTATGGCCCACATCCACTTCCAGTGTCATCCAATGCTATCAGCTTTGCTAAGACACATTTGTCAGGTGTCACCATGCCAGGACTCCAACAATCTCAGAGCCCCTCCACTGCCCTGAAGCTCGCATTCAAGGCACCTCTGCCCACCTTTCAAACAGAGCCCCCCTTCTATATGGACAATTATCTAGAATGACATTGTATCCTCACTGCCTTACACTGTCTGCCTTCAGACATTGTGCTCTTCTACCTGCTCAGTGAACCACACACCTTCTTTTACTCTCCACTGACTCAAAGCCCCACCGTTACCTCCCCTACTTATTGCCCTGAGGTCACCCAGGACTACTGGGGACCATGCAGTCTGGAGGTTACAGCTCTGTATTCCCAAGGGACAAAAGCTGTGGTACCTAGAAGGAATCCAGCCACTTAGGGAAAGCAATGCAAAAGGATCTCTGTGAAGGTTAAAGAGTTTAAACTACAGAGTTCTCTAGACTTTCCAGGAATCCAAAGCCATGACCACTCATTGCCTTCCAGACACCTTCTTCTGATGGCAACCCAACGGCCGCTTCAGTGGTCCTGCTCAAGCCCACTCAGGCAACCTCTTTCTCCCTCTCAGGATACCATAACACATACAAAGTGTTTTTAGGGTTCCTAGTAATCAGAGAAAACAAATGGAAAACAACAACGAGGTCATTTTACTCTCCTCACATTAACAAACCCAGATTTAGAGACATGTGGGAAAGTGATCATTCTGACAGATAGCTGGTAGGTGTGTAAATAGATACAACCTTTCTGAAAGACAATTTGGTGGCAAAAGTGTATAATGTGTATACACTTGTTACACTTTTTTAACTGTATTTACATATAGTTAAAATGTGTATAGCCCTTAACTCAGCAAATGACAAGTTGTTATGTTAGAAAGTTTATTAAAGAATTGCTGAATTGTAAAAATTAAACTGGAAGCAATCCAATGTTCAATATTGGAGAAAGAATTAAATGAAGCACAGCATGTTAATTCAAAAGAATAATGTGCAGCCATTTATAAAGATGCTAGAAATCTATATTTTTCACTCAACTTTGGGTAAGTAGATATAGTTCTAGACTAGCATGTACACTATAATTGTGAATGTATACAGAAGGACAGCTAGAAAAATATTCCCCTGATGCACCTGAAAAAAAACATACCTGAATCATAAATGTGGTTCTTCTTATGTTTTTATCACCTCCAAGTCTGGGTGAATCTTCTGGCACATGTGCTGCTTTCAGAGGTAATTGTGATCACCCAGGATCCTTACCATTTCATCTTGAGAAAATTCAAGCTCTTTTTTTACTTTACATAAAGGCATACAGTAAAAGAGTGAGGCTGTTCTCTATCCTTCTATCTATCTATACTAAAATAAAATGTATAAAAATATGTAAGATGTGAAAACTAGATTTGAAAATACAGGAAATTTTAGAGGGTTTGTCCAGATGGTTGGACATCTAAATATCATGCACATTCTCCACATCATTATATCTCTGAACTCAGATATATCCTATAATCGATAGTGCCTAACAGGGGTTCTCAGATACACAGCAGTAATGAGCTAGCTGTCATAACCTGCACATTCAGGAACACTTGCAGAGTGAGTATGAGTTTGGTTGGAAGAGAACCCAACAGATATTAATGGAAAACTTTTAACATTGAGAAATAATATGCTTGTGAGGAAAGAATAGGAGAAGTGAAGAATCAAGTATTTTTAACAATATTCCCATAGCAAGGATCACAGAACAAGTTCACTCCCATGATGGCTAAGCATTTTTTTGGCCAGCACTATTCCTGGCACACAGGGACGGAGCATGGATGAACACAGACATTAATGACTTGGAGTTCAAAAGGGATTAAGAAGAGATAGACTCAGAATGTGGAAGTTTTCAGGATAACTCATGCAATTTACATCAGTATGTGTTCTTTTCTTATGTATTCACTAGAGAGATATATAGTACATTTTATTTTTAATTAAGTCTAAACATGTTCTTTCAATCAGACTATAATTAATATTCTAAGTGATATGAAAACATTATTCATAGTTTAATTAAAATATATTTATCTCAATAATACATAAGATAATGTTGTATCTTATAATGGAAAGCATATCAGATTATATGAAATATAATAATAGAAATCATAAACATAGAAAAACAAAGACACAAAAGAATTTTTCATATTTCATGATATCTAACAAATGGGGAAATGATCTCTGGGAAAATGACATCCAACAAAAATATACATGCCAAAAAGTTACCCATCAGGTGTAAAAAGAAATAAAAACATTCTCAGATATAAAACATTTCAAAAAATTTACCTTCAATGCACCATGTCTTAAGAAAATATTGGAGGATGTGCTCCATCCATCAAAACAAGAGACTAAATTAAGAAAGAGCAAAATATGAAACTTGCCAAAAAATCAGATGATAGGTAGACACACCACTATCTCCCACTGGAGCCTGTGGAAAGTGAGTTGTGGGCTCCAGTCAGTGGGCAATAGCTCCATTACCACCTCGTCCAGCTTCCCAAAAATCACCCCAAAGTCAAGCTCTACAGAGAATCATAGCCCTCCATGTACCAATCTACCCGATCTACTGGGCTCTGCCCAGTAACATGAATCTATCAGACACAAGGAACCCGAGAACACTCACTTGGAACCCATCCAGCAATGAGCAGATTAGATTACTCAGTTATGTTGTCGTTGGTGGTGGTGGTGTTGGTTAGGAAAAGGGGGGGTTGATTTGTAAATAAAATATGCTTCTCTGGAAGGCAGGAAGACAGGAGGGAAGGAAGGAAGGAAGGAAGAAAGGAAGGAAGGAAGGAAGGAAGGAGGGAGGGGGGGAGGGAGGAAGGGAGGAAGGAAGGAAGGATGGATGAGAGCTATGGAAATCACAAAACAAGGGATCTAACATAGGAAAGAGGTAAAGAAATCTGCAGAATGATTGCACTGCAGGTACTGTTAGCTGTCTACCAAAACCCATTTCCTCATCTCAGGACACACAGCTAGCTAGACAGTCTTATCTCAGCCTCTCTTACAATTGGGTTTGGCCACAAGACTGAGTTCTAGTCAAAGACATATAACTAGGAAGAATACAAGCTACTCCCAGGACTACCTCCAAGCTCTGTCTGATGTTGACTATGACAACTTTGGAACTCAGGTACTAAAAACAGTGGTGCCTCTAAGCAGGTTCCCTGGGTCACTGAAGGAAGCACCCCATCCTACTCACCTGAAACAGCAGATCAGAGTTCCCACCCACAGCCCTCCCATACTTACCTGGAACAGCTCAGTAGCATTATATGAGGAAAAAATATGTATTTCTGTTGTGTCTGAACCATTATAGACTTTGAGGCTACTTGTTACTTCAGCCTAAGATCACCCAATTAGATGGAAAAGGATAATTCAAAAATTACAACAGTGAGCAAATATATGAACAGATTGAGGATGCATGTGCCCAGTAAAAAGGTAAAAGTATAGATTATCTGGTCAAACTAAATATATTAAGAAAAAATATACAATTTAAATGAGTAGCTTAGTAAAATAGTGAAAGATACTTTGAAACTGAGTAAAATAAAATTAAAACAGTTATTTAATATTAGGAAAATAAAAACATGTATAAGAAGAGAAATGTAATCATAGTACACCAAAGGATTCAGAGGTGCAATAGTGAAGAGTCATAGCAATTTATTTAAATTAAGGAAGTAGGTGAATGTGTGTGTGTCATCATCCATAGCATGAAATAACTATATAAAAATAAAACTCAAAATCAGCAAATATCTGCCTAAGCATCTTGTTTCCACAAAAGGGAGACAAACAGAGAAACAATGAAGTATCTGAAGGCAATGCCTTTAGGAAGCAGGTTTCAGAGATGAAGAATGGTACAATAGGCACCACTGCTTTTAGATGACATATCGAACTGTAAATTTGCAAGTTTAAATTCATATACATTTGCTGCATTCTTTTTTAAAGATTTTACTTATTTATTTTCAGCGAGAGGGGAAGGAAGGGAGAAAGAGAGGGGGAAACATCAATGTGTGGTTGCCTCTCACATGCCCCCTACTGGGGATCTGGCCTGCAACCACTGGAACTGAACCACGAAACCTTCGGTTCCCAGGCCAGCACTCAATCCACTGAGCTACACCAGCCAGAGCTGCATTCTTGAATGAAGGAAAATATCAAATTTCTTTGCTTTAAGCTGAATTATAACTCCTCGGAATGGTCACCCTAATTATCTCATCTAAATTGGAGTCTTTAAATGACTGCTTTTATGCTTCTGGTTCCTTTAAAAAAGACATGTTATAGGAATAGTTTGGTAGAGAAAATATTTCAAAACAAGAGAGTTAGAGGGGGAAATGGCTGTGAAACTATGAACTGATCTAAGCCCCTCATTTTCCAGATGAGAAAACTGCAACTCTTCTGGGAATTTGCAATCTTCTTCAAAAAAAGTAAAGCCCCAGCTTCTAAAGCACAGAGCTGAAGGAGAGCCACCCTTTGGGAAATGACAGCTGGAAATCAGGGGTATTTGGCAACCACAGCTCCCCAAGCCCCACCATAATATCCTCCATATTTCCTCGTAAGAATTTCCTACTCTACTATTGGTCCTACCGCTCTTAACACACTGGTTTGGGCTAGGGACACTCTTCCCACCTACTGCTCTTGCTGACATTTGGCCTTCCCTCCCGTTAATTGGCTAAGATGATTAAACAAGACTTTTTAAAGACTTGGAGAAATTTTTTAAAAGAGAAAGATAAAATAATGCAGATAATCTGATTTACAAAGTATGACAGGCTTTCCTTAAATGGCTAACATCATTCCATTTTAGTTACTGTCTCTTTTGCATAGACCACCAATAAGCCCACATCCAAGCATTTGTCTTCAACAAATCATCCAAAATAATAATGCACAGAGAAAAGCAAAGCTTTCCTCCTTGTACCCATTTCCAGACCAGCTTTCACATGCCAGTCTAATGGCTGACCTCTGATGACCATAAGTCTGACATAAGAGACAGTGTTCTTCCTGAAGAGAAGTGACTGTCTCCTATAATCTCAACTGGCCAACTTAAGCACCTTAAGTCTAAGATGCCTGAAGAAGAGAAGAAGATAGTTTAAAGAATGTTTCTTTACAAAAAGCAATTGAATCATTTTCTGTTATAGAGATAATTAGTGGCAAACCTGAGACATGAGCCTCGCTCCCTCGTTCAAAGTCAAGGGTTCTTATCCCTATATAATAGGACTCATTTTTATGGTAACTAAGCATAAAGAAAGCATGGCAGTTCAGGTAGAAACAAGGAACAACTTCCCATCTCAAATTCTCTTTTAAGGAATAAAAATTTGTAGCCAAGGGGATGACAAAGCCTTTAATGAAGACACTGCAAAAAAATTTTTTTAAGATTTCTGAGTCAAATGGAACCTCATTATTTTCAAGATATAGTCATTGCAAGTTCCATTCTAAGTCTTAATCATAGTTCACATTTTAATCACAGTTTTCCTATTTTGGTAACCATCTAAGAGACCCAAAGGACAGCTTGTATCTGGACATTATTCAGTAAATCACCTCCCTCTCTTTGAAACTCTTTTCATACTTTCTCTTCTTCACACAATGAGGTTTACCTTGGATATTTCAAAGTAAGAGCATGAGACTGTGTTGCTATATTGCTCTCCTTTAAAAAAAACAATTGACATTGAAGACTGCATTCTAAATTTCTAGTTATGACACTCCCTTTCAGAAATGTTCACCTATAATCTTGTTTGCACATTAATCACACTATTAATAAAACTTATATAACACACTCTTTCAGAGCAAAAAAAAATGCACTTCACACCCATTATTTCACTTATCTTTTTACCATCCCTCTGAAGTGTGGTGAGCACTGTTACCTCATTCTATTTTAATGGGAAAATTTTTAACCAGAAAATATCCATTATCCTTCTTAATGTGGATAAACAACTTCAAGGTAGTGCGCCTACATCAACTGAAGAATAAACCCTCAATTACAGGGTATTTCAGTCAGTATCCTGAGTGAGAACGGCAAAGTAGAAATGCTGAATTGAACCAATTTTATTCTTTTTAAAATAAATACCTGATCTTGAGTATTATACACATACACAGATGCCAATTTAAACCAAAAATAAAGCACACATATAATATTGTCCCTGTCTGACTTCTCAGAATTTCACGGTCATATGTCATTATTCATTATAGAAGGAAATTATAACTTTTGGCCCACAATTATCTTAATGCCAATGACTATCAAAATATGCTTTGAGATTTATGTCAGTCAGCTATATTAACACAAACTGGCAACTGATATAAAATTCTAAATAATTGTACCTTCTAGGGCCTTAAGGCAAATAATAATTAATAACTACCCTTAAACTGTCATATTTTTAGATATCTTCAGATTATACATTTATGATATAACACTACAAGTATGATTTTAAAAGCTAAGAAATATTCTTCATGTGCAATGACAATGATGGTTGCCTACCCAATATCCTTTTTTTGCAATATACCAAAATCCTGACATTTTGGGAGGTACCAATTTTTCCAGATTAAAGTGATGAAAAGAAAATATATCCTTTATTTCTCAGACCTCTCTGCAGCTAAGGGTGGCCATTGATATAGTTCAGATGAATAAGATATTACAAGTTTACCAGATGCATCTTCCCGGGAGTGATCATTTTCCTTACAATATTTCCGACTCTGCCAATGTGTGACTTGCTTTTTGTCCAGCCCTTTTTTTTCTGCCTGTGTCCAGATGCCATGTCTGGAGGTTAACTCTCTTCCCACCAAGAATATGAAAGCCATACACCAATGACAGCAGAACCAAAAGCAAGAAGGAGCCTAAATTCTTGATAACTGCCTTGTACAGTTGCTCCAGCCTTGGTCCATCTCCCTCCAGATATCTTGGAGCACATACAACAAACTCCTTACTTGTAGCATATAATATTTCAAATTATCAGTTGCTCTCAAATGAATACTATCCTAACTGATAAAGTAACACAAACATATCCCACTTAGATCCCTTTATTTCTCTTATCATTTGGGTTAATGCACATAAGCCAGGTAAATCCAAATGGAGAATGTACAGATTAAATGCCAGGCAAAAAATTATTTTATAGACTTTATATCCACTTTCTGTGAATGGCCATCTTCTTAAATTTTAAAATCCTCCTCTCAAAGTGTTTCTCAGTCATGTGAAAGTGTGAAGTCAGAAGGAATGTGCTAAAAACAAATTTAGATTAAATGGCATCAAGGACAAACCACTTTGCTGTATATTTTTGCCTATAAGACAAGCGAGGAAAACATTTTTTCAAGAGTCATTGGTATTCTCCAGCTGTATCCCATTTTTACCAAAGATTATAACTAAGTAGGAGGTGTGACTCACAGAAATAGTTTTCCTCATAAAAATTTCACCCATTGAATAAAATTTGAAATATTGTCTAAGCAATAATAAATAAAACTGAGGCTCTTGAAGTCATATGCTGTTCTTCATACAAAATATAAAATAAAATAAATTTATAGGTTATCCAAAATTTTCACCACTAAGCTGCCTCACAATGATAATTTTGTACAAAATGGCTTCACTTTTTATTGGAGATTAATAATTTAAAAGATCTGTAAACATTGATTTTTATCTTGCAAAAAGGTAAAATACAAAGTTATAACAATTACTTTACATATTGAGTTGTGAATGTGTTAGGCTGGGTATAACAAAAAACCTAATAAATTAGTGAGAGAAACAGTGAAGGGTTTTATTTTTCTCATGGAATAATAGACCAGAGGAGGCAATGTAGAGCTGATAGATGTACCCTGAGATGTCATCAAGGATCCAAGCAACATCGATTTTTCTGCTTCATCATTCTACGTGCATGGTTTTTTCCCTCATGCTTGCAAAATGGCTGCTCCCCACAAATCAGGGCATCCTGCCCTACTGAGAAAGAAAAGGTAAGGGTCAAGGGCAAGAACCTTTTCCTTGAAAAGTTTTTTTTGTTGTTGTTCAAGAAAGTCTGCATTCCCCATTAATCACCTTCTAACCTTAGTAACATGGGCCACTTTCAGCTTCAGAGAGGCCGGAAAGTAGAATGATTTGCCTTCCAACTTGTATAGCAGAAGAAGATAAAAGAGAAAATGGTGAATGGATGCTAATGAGCAATCTACAGTATCACTACACCTCCACTGCAATTAAATTAAGTGCCATCACCTAGCATCATCACCTTTGTCATTATCACTATCAGCATTAAAGTATTTGTTTCCCAAAGTGTGCTATGTTGTATCCATATAGCTGGATAGTCCTAATTCAATCATGACCTCTCTCTAACTATTGAAATTCCTGATCATAACAACATATTATAATAATTTTAAAGTAAAATATTAGTTTCCTGGAGGGCTTTCTTATGAATGATACTTAATTACATAGATATATCAAGAAATTCCCCTAACATGTCAAGTAATACCTACTAATCGAAAGTTTCACTGAATCAAAGTGCTGCAAATAATCTTAGAGATTATCATAATTCAAAGTTTTATTTTATATCCAGAGATCTACAGAGGGAATGTCATCTACCCCCTTAGTGGTATAGCAGAACTGGAACTCAAAATTCTGATTCCCATTACTCAATTATTCAATAGCAAATAAGTAACCCTGAAAAGAAAATCCCTTCAATCTTTTAAAAGACATAAAAGCACTAGAAAAAATATATTTCTTTTTGTCCCCATTTTTCTATATTGAGTTTTTTACTCTAGTATACATTATGGCACTTCAGGTCATTTCAGGGTCTTACTTCTCATCCAAGGAGTTGTAGTAGTCACAGGGGGCTCTACAGGGGCTTCCTCTAAGTCTATATCAGCAGCTTCCTTTAAAGTAATCTTAACTACTTTTTTTTTTTTTTGTGTTACTTTTAATATTTTTCCCCCTTTTTTGTTTATTTTTATGGTTTTTTTTGTGGGTGGCTTTCCAGTTCTTTAACAAATACTGGACTCACTTCCTGATCTCTGAATTCAGAGATATTTATCATTCTGTGCTCTTAAATTATTTGGATCCATAATATAAAAAAAAATATGTGTGTGGTTTTCCTTTTTATCCTCATAAATTCACCAGTAAATACATCAACTGTTATTATAAGCTCTGTTCTTTCAGCCCTTAACATTTTCTATGGGTGAAATTAGGTTTCAATAACCACCAGGGAGAAACCTTACTAGAGAAAGGGAGAATTATCTCAAAGAAACAATATTTCTCCAAGATGACAGCAGACAGGAGCGGGTGCCAATCTTTCTAAGGAATCTTAAGGTGTGTGTATGTGTGTTTACGGGAAGAGAGAAGTATCATGTGCTTAGTTGCCTATTTCTATTTCCCGCAATCTGTTTTAACAACTGTTGAAGGGATGTGATTTACCCACTTAGTGGCAGAGCTGGTCCTGCTCTATCCTTCTCATCTAACAGCTCTCCAGAACCTGCAGGAAAATAAATTCCTCAGCACACTAGTGTGCTGTGCCAGGACAACTGCCACAATAAATAAGCCTTAAGGGAGAGTCTGGCTATTGAATGAGGCATTATCCTTATGTCATTTTTCCTAGCAAAGACTATTCACAGACATCACATAGTATAAATAACACAGAAACACTATTTGGTGGTCATCCCTAAGAGTTCATAAACCTTCAAGATTGTATGTAAATTTTTGAATTTATGTTTACTTTTCTGATCCACACATTCATCAGACTTTCAAATGTACCTATTTTTTTAAATTCTCACCTGAGGATATGTTGTTATCAATTTGAGAGAGAGAGAAATAGCAATGTGAGAGAGAAACATCGGTCGTTGCCTCTCCCACATACCTGACCAAGGCCCGAACCCGAAATCTAGGTATGTGCCCTGTCCCTGCAAACTTCTGTTGTATGGGATGATGCTCCAACCTACTGAGCCGCCTGACCAGGGCTCAGACATGCCTATTTTTTAAAGAGTACCATCATGCTGTCCCAACTTGTTCGTGGGTTGTTTTTCATTAGAAAAAGGAAGTGAGAAATCATGCTTCAATATAAAATTTTTAATGTTTTCTAAAAAGAAAGTGATCCTGATTTGTTTAAAGAAAATATAACATTATGAACTAAGAACTCAACATAAACAAGCCTTGATAGTATTGAACTGAAGGAACTTATGCTCCTTTATGGCCTTAAAGGTAGTAGTTTTCCTAAATATCAAGCAATAGGATTGAAATTAATCTCTAAGTTCACTTTCAGTTCAAAAATTGACATAATTCTATGGATCAGCACTGTGGTATTAACCAGGAGAGCCAAAGGCAGAATCCTGGTATCTTCTCCTTAATCCACTCAAAATATCAGCAAGTTGCTTGTGCAAATAACGTCATGTATTTTCTCTAGAATTTAAAGTGCCCATCTGATAAAAGATATTTTTAGCATTTCTCAGATATGGCAACAGATAAAAGCTACCAGTATTTTTCAAATGCTTTAAAACAACTGGGAGAGAAATATTTTACAGAAAAAATATCACACACATAGACTTTTTGTCTTAGATTCCACTGATAAGATGTGACTTAACATTTACTTATCGTATTATATTAAGATTAACTTAAATCAGATATGCATCTGCTTTTTAAACTGAGGTTTAGGCTATGTCTCTAGAACAAATACATATTACTGGAAAACACAAACTAGTATTTTTAGTTATATGGATGGAGAATGTGATGACTAAGGAATTGAACTAGAGTGTTTTTACAAAGCATGTATTTCCAGTCCAGCCAAGATGGCATACTCATCTCTCTGGGCCTCTCCCCACTTAGTACACCTGTAAACCCTAGAAACAATGCAAGAGGCAATCAAAGGAAGACTCGAAATGGTGAAAAGAAAGAGGGTGACTGGTTGGTGACCCTCACACTAGGGGAACAAAAGAGCAGTAGGTTGCCTCATGACCCCCTACCCAACAGCAGGTTGGTTACCAAAGCCAGCGTCTCCAACCCCCATCTTACCAGTAGATGATACAGGTTCCTCTCCTGGGTCTAATTGGGGTCCAGCCAATAACACCAGATGGCCTCACAGCACTGGCAGGGGGAATCCTGCCACAAGCTCCAGGCCCAGAAATCCCTTCCCTGCAGGCCAAGAAATCCCTTCCATCCCCTAGAAGCACCAGCATGCCTGGCCAGCAAGGTTCCTTCTGCCCACTCCAGTGGCATCAGCAGGGTTCAGTGGGAGCCCCCAAAGCACCAGACAGACAGGCAGACTCACACATCAGCACAAAACCTCTGGAAATTTAAATTAGCATTGAAACCACAATGCACAAAAAGTAGTCTAGGACCTGCGTGCTAGACCTAAACAAGGTGACTACTAAGGTATAAGGTTTAAATAGGACCCAGAGCCTCCTAACATTGGTGCAAAATGTCCAGGATACCATCACAGCTTAACTAAGAAAGGACAATCAATTGACACCATCACCAAAGTGATTGTCATGTTAGAATTATCTGGCAAGGATTTTAAAGCGTCCATTACAAAAATGCTTCAACAAGCAAACTCAGTCTCTGGAAACAATTGAAAAAAAAATAGGAAACTCAGCAAAGATGTGTAAGTTCTAAAAAGGATCAAATGGCAATTACAGAACCAAAAAAATACAATAACCAAAATAAAACACTTACTGGATGGGCTCAATAATGGAGATGATCAAGGAAAGAATCAATGAATTGAGAGCAGATCAATAGAATTATTCTAATGTGAACAACAGAAACAAATTAGACAAAATTTTTGAAAAGATGAAAAGATCCCTGACTGGTGTGGCTAATTGGTTGAACGTCATCCGACAAAGCAAAAGGTCACCGGTTTGATTCCTGGT
This sequence comes from Artibeus jamaicensis, assembly GCF_021234435.1. Taxonomy (NCBI): domain Eukaryota; kingdom Metazoa; phylum Chordata; class Mammalia; order Chiroptera; family Phyllostomidae; genus Artibeus; species Artibeus jamaicensis. Next base: position 14,587,238 of record NW_026522025.1, on the reverse strand, counting down.
CAGGGCACATGCCTAGCTCACAGTTCGGTTCCTGGTCAGGGTGCGTACAAGAGGCAATCAACTGATGTTTCTCTCTCATTTCTTTCTCCCTCACTGTCCCTCTCCCTAAAAATAAATAAATAAAATCTTTTTTTAAATGGTGAACAGAAGCTCAGGATGCTGTGGGACAATAATAAAAGGGCCAACATTCATATCATCAGAGTCCCAGAAAGAGACAAGAAGGATAGTGGAGCTAAAAGAGTATTTGAAGAAAAAATACCAGGAAACCTTCCTAATTCGGAAGGGAAAAAACCCACAAACAAATAGATTCAAGAAACTGATCAAACCCCAAATAGAATACAACCTAAGAAATGTATATCAAGTCACACCATTCTGAAGGTTCTTAAAAAAAAAAAGAAAGACAGAGAAGATAATCTTAAAACCAGCCAGAGAGCAATGGCACGTTTTCTTTCGCAGAGCATCAGTTCCACCGACGATGGTCTTCTCATCAGAAAGCATGGAGGCCTGAAGGAAGTCACACGTGTTTGAAGTGCTTAAGGAAAGAACAATCAACCACAAATTCCTTCCTGAAGTGAGCTGTCTAAATCGTATTCAATGAACGAAACAAAAAATATAACACTGTCTTATACTCAATACAACAAACAGCATTTTAAAAAGAAGGGAGAGTAAATGGGCCTAAATATATATGCTAATATCCAGAGCAATTATTGAAAAATATATACCAACATATGCACTTAAAACACTAGAAATAAATCAAAATGGAATCCTATAAAATGTTCAAGTAACTCACAGGAAGTCAGAAAAGAGAAATAAAGGAATAAGAAACAGAGAGAAAACAGTAAAATGGCAGACCTAAACTCTAACATAATGCAGAGAAACTGGCTCACTCCTATGTTGCTGCTGGGAATGTGAAATGGTGCAATCACTCTGGAAGAAAGCTGGGCAATTTCTTATAAAACTAAATATGTAATTACCATAGGACCTGACAATCACACCCTTGGGCAACTTAACCCAGATAAATGAAGACTTACATCCCTGCAAACACCTGTACACAAATGTGCACGCCAGCTTTACTCATAATGGTCAAATGTCCTTCATTGGATGAACGGCTAAACTGTATGTGGGACATCCATACCACGGGATAGTACTCAGCAACAAGGAGGAACAAATTATTGACACACACAACAACATGTATGAATCTCTGGGGAGCAATAGTGAGTAGAGGGCAAAACAATCTCAGAGTTTACATAATTTATGATTCCATTTATACAACATTTTTGAAATGACAAAATTATAGAGAAGGTTGTCAGAGGTTAGGAATGAGGCCAGGGAGTGGGAGGCAGATGGGTGTCATTATTAAAGAGGCAGCACAGGGATTCTGAGGTAATGGAACAATTCTGTATGTTGATTTCAGTGGCAAATACACAAACCTACACATGTGGTAAAATTGCGTTGAACTAAACACATACACACAACTGGGGGGGGGATCTGAATGAGATCTGCAGATTGCATCAATGTCAATTTCCTGGTTGTGATATCCTATTACAGTTTGTCAAGAGAGTACTCTTGGGGAAAACTGAATAAAGAATATACAGGGTCTCTGCATGATTTCTTACAATGCATATAAATCTACAATGATTTCAAAATAAGAACTTATTTAAAAAAGCACTGGGTGAAAATTGTGAGAGAATGAGAGTTTTTCACATAGTCTTAAAGTGTCAGTTCACACAGTATTTATTACCCTCAAAGTAAAAAAAGAAGAAGAAAAGGAGAAATTTGGCAGGTATCACCTTTCAAGTTATATAACTTAGTCATCAAGAATGAGATGAAGACACTCTCCTGCCGTGATGCAATAGGAAGCACACCTCACCTAAGTAGGAGAATTTTGGGTAAAAATGTTTAACTTTAACGTAATCAAGTAACCTAACCATTAAACAAATCCAGACTGTGAGACACTCTGTAAGACAAATCAATGCCCTGAACTCAATACAAATATTAACGTCACATAAGGAGAAAAAAACAGGGGAAATAACATTAATTTTTTTTAATGTGAAGATGTTGTAGGGGGAAAAAGAAAGTAACTGAAAAGAATCGATTCTCAGGGTACATAGCCCCAGAGAGACACCTTATTCCACCAGCCTGGCAGGCTGAGTTATTGTGGACTGAATTCCTTCTGCCAACACAGAGATACGTACATTTTTAAGAGACTAGAAAAAGTGAAATAGGTTAAATAGTTGACACTGAAGAAAAATGAAAGGTAATCTGTATTAGAACAGAAAGTTCTAATTTCTGTTTTCTAACAGAAAACAAATACTAGAAGAGAGATTGATAATGCATAAATCCAAAGTGAAACAGATTTTAAACATGGGCATTAATGCATAGGGACTGGAGACTTCATGTGTCCGGGGACAGGTAACTTGGTTTGGAGCCCATGAAAGCAAGGTAACTGGAGCTGAGTCCTCTGCATAAAGGAGAACCCTAGAAGACTTGACCCCTTAGTTCAAGAAAGACTAGAAGCCTGGCCTAGAAGTAGCAAGAAAGCCTGTCTCTTCCTGGAGCTCTGAATAGAGGGATAAAAATATTCCTTGAATTAAATCTCTGACCAGACACAAGACACACACAATTTGAATTCGTATCACCTGCAAAGTACAGAAATCTCAAGGCAATGAATGAATGTGAAAGCTAATCTTAAAGATGTTAACTAGACCTAATGTGGTGATCACAATGCATACAAATATCAAATCATTATTGGGTACACTTGAAACTATATGTCAGCTCTAACTCAATTTAAAATTTTTATAAGCTTATCATAGACCAGCAAAAACCCTAAGATGTTCTATAGAACCAAAACTAAAAATAAAAAATTACAATGAAACTTTCAAGAAGTAGGGAAAATATGACTACCACAGAGAAAAGCCAAAAGCAAAAACCTGGTTCAAGATGAGCTCATAATCCAAATAACAAAACACAGGAGGGAATAAGCCACTTTGAAATGGATATATGGTTCTGGAGGAGTCAACAGATGCAACCACTGGGATGAGTAACTCCCAGAAGAATTTAAGTAAAAAAAAATTCCTAAACTATAAAATAAATTCTGGTAAAATTATTAAGGAGATAAAATAAGAATATAATCCATATTAATAGACAGAAAACCTAAAGAAATAGAACAGGCAACTATGTAGGAAAAAGCATCAAATAGAACTTCTAAAAAAAAAATCATAGCTCCATGGGAAATTTTAACAATAGGACATCAATGAAGAAAGAAATACCTGAAAAATAGGTGTGAATAATTACCCAAATTCTACTTTAAAATTTTCTAATATTTTAAAGGAACCCACTTGTCCTATAATCAATAACATTTCCACACCTTCTCCAAACTCCATTGCTCAAGTTTCCTTAGAAAGAGCAATGAAATTTTATGCTATAATAATAAAAGATAAATCCAAATTACTAATCGTCAAATCTTTCTGACTCAAAACCACAACATGTACTTCTTGCTCCATAATCAAAGCAAGCCAAATAAGATATTAAGAACAGCCTGAGACTCTATTCCTTCACAATTTGAAATTGTCAGTTTGTAAACCAAAATGAAAATGTCACTTTTATGTCTAATATTTTTTTCAAGTGTGAATCCATCCTTCCTTTAGCATGCCATTACTATTAAATACCTGTCTCTAGGCAGGCAAAGGACTTCAAAATCAGAAAACCATATGATTGATTTCTCACTCCTTAAGTAAAAACTCTCTTTTAAAAAAATGAGCATGCCCAAGTGAGTAGTACCTCTAGAGAAATTTAAAATAATTCATCTTTGAAAAATATCTCAAGTTAGAAATAAACTGAAAAGCAAGTCAGCTGAGAAAAAAAATGCAAGAGACACATTGCAAAAACATTTAGCTCACAATTTTAATAAGGAAGAGAAGGGTAGGCCAAAGTAGGTTTACAATATATATATACATATGTTTGTAATACATATAAATAACACAATAATTAATAAACAGAAATTCAAGAATCAACTCTGTGTTTCACATACTCAGAATTTTTGCCTCCCCCAGTAACAAGATACGAAGATATAATAGCTTCACTCTATCAATTGTGCCATCTCAACAGTGCCAGTCTAATAAACAATTTTACTTATTGTTTGTAATTAGCATTCTGTTGTTTAAAAAGAAAAATAACAGAAACCGCCAGCAAATGTTTCCAGTCAAGTCCGACCAGCACTGATCTGAAGAGTTGAACAGACCACTGCTACACTGAAGACACATGTGGACATTCAGCAGGTTCCCCCCTTTTGGTAAAAGGAAAGAGGGGAAAGCCGATGATCCACTAAAAAAACAGCATCTGTATTTTTAATTCCTTTTATTCTTGCAGTGTAGCCCTGGGCTTGCAAGTAGCTGGAAACCTCTGAATATAAAAGATAGATGTGATTCAAAGAACAGTTATGTCACACGTAGATTTAAGACACAGAATGCATAGATTTACCACTTCTGTTTTGTTGCATCATATACATGTGATGTAAACAACATGCATGTAATATAAATTTAGGTGAAAGTCTCAGAGTAGTTCTTTAAAATTACCACAGGCTTGTGTGTATATGCAGTATTATATATTATATATTATATATACTATATCGCATTTATATATAGGATGTATAAATGTACATTGCTATAGAGTATATTTATCATATATACTATTAAATAGTCGATGTAAATTATACTATATATAACACATTATATTATTTATATACATATCTTTGCCTTTAAAATTAACTACACAAGTATTTCTCTATGCTCTTCTCTTTATACTCGTGTTTAAGCTATTGACTACGGTGGTTTGGGGTTTTGTTTGAAGTATGGCACATAGAGAGAGGATCTGTGAAAAAGGGAAGGAAGGAAGCAAAACAGGAAGATGGAAGAGGAGGGAAGGCAGGAAAGGGGGGAACCCCTGCATGCGCGCGCGCACACACACACACACACACACACACACACACACACTTCTAGTTTAAAAAGGGCCGAGCCCTGGACACAGTCCAGCACCCCTCCTCAAACAGAGATGAGCTTCCCCAAAAGTTCCTTGGCAGGGCCCTTGTTAGGTCGCAGCTTGGGTGCGCCCCACTGGAGCCTCAGTAATGGGCATGCAGGACCATTCTGGGGCCAAAGCCCAGAAAACTCTTGGGTACCCCAGGCTCCCTCGCGCGCCCCGCAGTCAATCACTAGGCACCGCGCGCCAATTCATCACCCGCTCCGGGGCGAATCCCTCTGCCTTTCTCCATTCTACCTTGGCTCGCTCTCCTTCCCAGGGACTTACCAAGAGGTCCAAGGACACGGGCAGGGGCAGAGAATGAGGGGACGAAGAGAAAGGGCTAGTTGGCGGATTTACTGATATCACAAGGGGCAACCGCGTGGCGGTCAAGCCCACAGTCCCTGCAGAGCCCCATCCTCCCCTCGACCCCCATCAGCTCCACAGCACCCTATACTCTCCATTTCGGCCGCGATGTGGGATGAAGTCAAGGAAGAAATAAACCCGCAGCCTCCTGGGCAGCCCTTACCTCAGGCTACCCTCTCGGAAGCCTCCCTCCTGCTGTTGGAGGCACCGCCGGTGCACCGCTTTGGCCACCGCTCACTGTGTGCCCAGGCTCCGGCCACGGCTCTGTCCGGCGCAGCTCTTTCGCGCAAGGAGATGAGCCTTCCCTATTCCCAGGGGCACCAGAGCCAGGTAAAAGGACGGTGGCGCGCGTCTTGCTTGGAGCTCAGCGGGCAGGGGGGAGCCCGCAGCCACCGAGGTGAGGCCGAGACACCAGGAAAAGGGCGCACAAGCCGCGGGCGGCAGCAGAGTGGGCTCTCGGACCTGCCAGTGTCCGGGATCCCGGCCTGGGCAGTACGGGCGGCTGCTACGCACCCCTGAGCTCCTCTCTCCTCGACTGCCCCCCAACTGCCTCTCTGTACCCCCACTGCTCCCTTTCCCCTGCCCCCGGAAGAGACAGCTCGCTGGTGGCACTTGGGCTGCCGCTCTGCACTCCTCAGCCCGGTGCGGGGGAATAACAATGTGATCGTATTGCGCGGACTGGATGATGTGTAGTAGATAGCAACTGCTGAGGCCACCACCTGTCAATTCTAAGGAGCAAGACACACCAGCCTCAGCCGGCTGGCCCTCTCCCTGACTGCCCACCTCGCTTATTTTCCTCCCCAACCTACCTCGCCCACCTCTTCCAGTACTCTGCAGGCATGATACCAAGGGAGTTTTGCAAAATAACCTTCACTTTCAACCGGGAGCTCAAGGCATCTCCCTTCCCACTAGACCTGAAGGATTACGCACTGCCCTGCGTGCCTATCCAAAGCCGGATACCGAAAATCCTGGTTGGAACCCCAAACTCGACACCCCACCCGCCCCCATTCATAATCCCAGCAGCCGTCTGCCACTACGCACCCTCCCCCTGCCACCCGCGCCTGCTGCGATTCGCCGTCCATCCATGGAACGTGTCAGTCACTGGCTCTTCATCTGCCATGAATACAGTACTAGAAGCTCTGCAGCCACGGGTTGCACAAAGGAGGGTGGGGAAGGGGGCCCTTGGAGCTCAGGGTAGAGGGAGGAGAAGGAGCCAGTGGGGCAAATTACGTGGAAGGATCTAGTGTGAGCGTGTGAGCCCGCTGCTCTCCTGTTGCACAAAGGAGCTCCAGAAGGATAAGCACAGCGCTACTGACCAATGGAATCAGATCACCTCCCTGGAGGTGCTCTATCAAGACACCGTGGGAGTGGGCCCCGCAACTTGGGAATTTGTGTGGCCCAGCAACAGGCACCCGGGAGCCTTAACTGCCCAGTTTCAAAGAACGCAGAGAAGGAAGGCTTGCTATTGGGATGGGGGGTGGGGTGTAAGAAGGTTTCCTTTCCCCAAGATGTTCAGCCCTTTTCAGCCAAAGAAAAAGAAAAGAAAGCTGGCAAGAAAACGGAGAAAGGTAGAGATGCAGTGACTGCTTATACAACTATCCAGAGACCAGAAAGACTTGAATAGGTAAAACGAGCCTATTTTTTCAACGTAGTCCAAAAAATTATGGCACACCTATTTTGCACTAAGCACAATACGCTGCGCCAGATTCTGGGGCACAGTCCCTGAGCCCAAGGAGCTCACAGCCTAGTGGGAGAAGCAACTATGAAAAGCCCAAAACGGGTAATACAACTATTACACAACAGAAACACATACCAATTAAATTAGTGAGAGGACTTTTCTCTAGTTGGAGGGGAAATGGTCAGGGAATTAGATCCCTTCTGAACTGTGTATCAAAAGGTAATGGGAGCTTGCCAAAGAAGTGGCAATACCTGGCTGGCGTAGCTCAGTGGATTGAGCTCGGGCCTGCGAACCAGACAATCGCGGTTCGATTCCCAGTCAGGGCACATTCCCGGGTTGTAGGCCGGTTCCCTGCAGGCCAGTTCCCAGCAGGGGATGCACGAAAGGCAACCATACACTGATGTTTCTCTCCCTCTCTCCTTCCCTTTCCCTCTAAAGATAAATAAATAAAATATTTAAAAAAAAAAAGAAGTGGCAGTAACCTTCTGTTACTCACTAACCTTCTGTTACTCACCCATTAACCCAAACCACCTTTACATACACACACTATGAACATCACACCTGAGAGCTTACCAATTTAGGGACTTCATGGACTCCTGCCCAGCTCTGTAACCTGTTTTCGGCTTTGGGGGCAACATTTTCAAACACCAGCCCTTCGAGTGTAGAGCACCCGATCCTGCCAAGCTGCCTTCTTGGACCTGTTGTGTTTGTACCCTCTACCTTTGAAATTGAGCCCAAAGCCAGAATTAATAATATTGAGGCAGGGAACATCTGGACAGAAGTGCATGAATCCTGCTGTACCCTCACGATTCTGACACACACTCTGTCTGGAAAATATGACAATATAATCTCTTTTTCCTGAACCACAGTGAGGATTAATTAGTCAGACTTTTTAAATAGAAAGAGACCATTGCACAGAGTGTGGGCTGGGAACCTAAATTGTGATTCAATCTAAGAAACAAAGAACTACTTCGAGAGTCCCAGCATGCTCCCCTCTCTGAATATTAGAACTTTGAAAGATATTAATAATTACCAAAGCATCCAAGATTATTACATAATCTTCAGAAAAAAATATGTCCAAAGGGTTCTTATTGCAAAAAGTAAATAAAGGGACACCAGCATCAAGATAATGTCAGTTATTTAAATACCTTTCCCACTTCTCACTAGAAATTGTATAAACAACAAAGGCAATGGGGAAAATGTCAAATGCCACTTTCAGCAAACTTATACAGAGTTTATGCACAAACTCCAAAGTACTTGTAAAGGTCGCTAAAAGCAGCTGAACTCGGACAGAAGTCATATGGAAAAGACTCATGGAGGAGAATCAAAGGGAACCAGGACATCAGAAAGTACCAGCAAAAACAAAATGTGTTTCCCAAAAGTGAGGGGTTTACCATAATTGTCTCACTAGGGAAAAATTAAATTAAATGTACTTCTTAACAGAACAAAATACTTCTTAACAGAACAGATACAAAAGCAACCATGTCTCTCAGTAAAGGCAGCAGGACCAGAAAAGGCACAAAGAGATGGGGGGAAAGGGCCCAACTTCCACAGGAGCCAGTAGCAGCAGTTCCACAGCAATAAGACTGTAATCCTTGAAGATGAGGCGATTACCATGATATGTAGAAACCTGCTGTTTTGTTTGTAAGAATGGGAGAGCACAGAGCTGATGGCAGATGGTCTCCTGAACCAGATTTACTTCAGAGACTCAGAAGTAGTCTACAGAAAAGCCATAATTACTGGAAGAAGTCTGTTTTGGAGGCAGCAATAAAAGTGCATCAGTAATCTCTTGCTGCCTGGCAAACTACCCAAATCAATGGTTTAAGAATCTACCAATTACCTCCCTACAATTCAGTGAAGTGACAAATTGGGATAGGCCCAGCTGAGATTACTTATCTCTGCTCCGTGTGGTGTCAGCAGGTCTCATCCAGGTATGTGGGCCTCAGAAATGATGGCATGAACACCTGGGACCTCTTTTCAAGAAACTAACTTGGACTTTCTCACATGGAGATAGAATAATTCCCAGCAGCAAGAGGGAAGACAGGCTCCAATGTTCAAGCTCTTTGCAAGCTTCTGAATATGTCTTGGCTAATATACCATTAGCTAAAGCAAGTTCACAGCTAAGTCTAGAGTCAATGTGGGAGGGGCTATACAAGAGTGAATACAGGGGAGTCAGTTTTGGAGGGCCATTCATATAAAAGCTACCACACAAACTAACAGCATTTTTACTGAGAGAACAGGAAAGCTATCTTGAAGCCTCTGTTTCAGGAACTTTCTACAAAGACTAACCAGAACATAATTTGTTCAGTAGTGAGTAGTAACAAAAAAGAAATGGGTACAAAAAAGATACAAGTAACTATAAGAAAAATTCAGAAAAGGAGCGTTAAAATGTATCAGTATATGAGGTGGAGGGCAAGTTGCCACAAAAGAAATGAAAATTGTGACACATATTTTCAACAAACACAAAAATCCAATAAAAATAGATAACACATTTATTGTATTTGCTATCACTAGGCAATATTCTAACCACTTTAAAATACGGACTTAATAGATTCTTACTAAACATATGTAACAATGGAAAGATGAACACAAAGGAAGTTAAGATTTAGAAATAAATATGGCATTAAATGAAATGCAGAGTAGGGAAGAGAATGGGTGCATGACAATTTATTATGGCTCATAACTAATCAATATGTCTTAAAGAATAGAGGAATATGAACATCATATTTAATTATAAAGGTAGCCAGTAAAAAGCAAATATACAACTCAATGCCCACCTTTCCAAGTATCAGAGACACCATCAATACACAGAGACACACACAAACATACACACCACAAACATGTATCCAAGAATGAAATAAATACGCACTTTGTTATTTTTAAAGGATCTTCAGGTTGAGTTAAAAGCAAAACTTAATACAAGTTACGATTTTAAAAAGATATGGGATGGTCGAAAACAAAAAGAAAATAAAGGTTTTACCCAGATAATGACCATCCCTTCCCTCATACAAAAAGTAATAATAAGTAAAAAAGTGGAAGTTTGACCTTGATATTAAACAAATAGTGTTTGGGATAAGTAAGTATTTTGTGCAACGAAGGATGATACTTTATAGCACAAGAAGTAAAATTCACAATGAAGATGTAAAAGTTATGAATATTTATGAACTAAATGCCTCATAGCAGCAACTTACATAAGCAGACATTACAGGAGATAGAAAGACACAGATAGAAGGAAACCAAAAATAGAAGAATTTAACTCATCCCTCTCAGTCTAACTCTGGATATATCAGACCCTGTAACTCAAAAGTAGAAATTGCATGTTCTTCTTTAAAGGCTAATATTTTATTCATGAAAAAATGGCTATATATTAAACCATAAAGAAAACTTCAATAAAATCTAAAAAAGTCATGAACAAGGTTCTATAATCACAATACAATGAAATTAGAACTTAATAGAAAAGCTGAACAAAAATTTCTCCACCAGGAAAATTATAAACAAAAAACTCTCAAATAACTCTTGTGAAAAAAATTATATGATTTAGTTATCAAAATATTGATAACTAAAGATACTGCTTAGAATTTTGTGACACAGCATTAGCTTGATTAATTAAATAAGCTACAAAGGTAGAAAACACTATTAAATAAACAGAAGAAAAACAAAAAAAACACTAAGTGATATGGAAGAAGAAATTAAGGACTTAAAAAAGGAAAGTGATTAGAATTAATAAATAATTCTAAAAACTCTGATTTTTGAAATTATAGAAATAAATATCCAAAATAATTAAGTTAAGAAAAGGATATAAACACAAAAAATAAAAAATGATAAAGTGGTTAAACATAGAAACAGTGAATGGTGAATGTTAACATAATCCTAAAAAATATTTTAATCTACTATAAAGTTTCCATCATTTTTCATTTTGCTCCTTTAAGAACAACATTTAATTTCTCCCTGGTAAGAATAATTAAATTATAAGAAATAAGATTTCATCAAGAGGATGGAGATTAGGAAGGCTACAAACCAATGTAATATAAAAGATGTATTGATTTCCCCCCATTGAGAATGTGTATTCTACTGGAGGAAAATACATTTGAAAATCTAGGCAAAATGAGTACTTTCAGTAGACAATATGATTTGCCAAAACTGTTCCTAGATGACATGGAAAATCCAAAGAGAAGAAAATGTAAAACAGTCAATTTCCCAATAACTTACCAAGCCAATGATTTTCCCAGGGGAATTTTAACAAACTTTTTAAAAGTAGATCATTCTTGTCCTGAGCCATCACTGGATAATGATGCTCCAATCACTTGGTCGGAGCATCATCCCATACACCAAAAGTTGGCGTTTGATCCCTGGTCAGGGAGTGTATGGGAGGCAACCAATGGATGTTTCTCTCACATAGATGTTTCTCTCTCTCCCTTCCTTTCTCTCTAAAATCAATAAACATATCCTCAAGTAAGGATTAAAAAGTTTTTTAAAGAGTAGATTATTCTTGTGATACCTAACCTACTAAAAAAGTATAGAAAGAATAAATATCTCCAATTAAATTAAGTAAAGTAAGTGGCATTGAAACCAAGACCTAACAAAGTGTGCACATAAAGGAGAACTATACAATCTCACTTATACATACAGAACCTAAGAATGTAAAAATAATTCAATGTTTGTAAATTTATTCAGGTAAATAATCATGTTGAAAGATCTAAAGATCATGACAACAAACACAACTACCAACAACTGAACCTAAGAAAACAAAAAACAAAAGCAAACTAAGCAAACGACTACAACAGAAACAGAGTAACAGATATAGAGATCACATGGGGTGTTATAAGCAGGCAGGGAGATGGGAGAAATGGGGGGGAATTACAGGGAATAAGAAGTATAAATGGTAGGTACAAAAGAGGGGGAGGTTAAGAATAGCAAGAAAAATGGAGAAGCTGAAGAACTTATATGCACAACCCATGGACATGAACTAAGGTGGGGGAATGGTGGTGGGAGTAGGTACAGGGCAGAGTATAATTAAAGATAAAAATGGGACAACTGTAATAGCATAATCAGTAAGATATGTTTTTTTTAATCAAAAGATCTAAAGATCAAAAAACATAGGGTTATTTCCAGAGACATTTAATAGGCATTTGAAAAATTCAAAAGCCATTCTTGATTTTTTTAAAAAACTCTCAATTATCTAGGAATATATGAATACTTCCTTAGCCCAGTAAAATACCTAGTTCATCCTGAAAGCCATGTTTAATGATAGAACATTAAAAGGATTTCTGCTAAAGTCAGGGAAAGGACCATGATGCAACTACTACAACTATTTTTTAACATTATTCTTGGGTTTGAAGTCAGTGCAGAGATGAAAAAAAAATAAAGATCTAAACACTGAAATTAAGGCTATAAAACTGTCACTATAGGTAGAAACTATGAGAATATATCTGGAAAGCCTAAATAAATCAATATATCAATATACAGAAAAATCCTATTAATGTAACAATCACAACCAGTTAGACAACGTAATAAATGGAATATCTTATTTAGATTAACAACAAAAAAGTGGATATATCTAACACTATACTAAACAGGAAATATATAAAATCTGTATACAGAAAACTGGTAAACTACTGAAGGGCAAAAAACAAAGCTTGAACACATGAAAAGACATTCTATGTTTCAATAGGTAGATTCCACATCATAAAGGTAATAATTCTAAATTAATCTTTAAATACAGTTATATCCCCAAGCAGTTTTTAAGCCAGAAAACTGATTCTAAATTCTATATAAAATAATAAACTACTAAGAAAAGTTGTAAAAGAAAAATGGGCAAACCCTTAAATCCAAAACTAGAGAAAGTCAATTGAAAATTTTAACTAAGTAAAAGGAAACTACTGTATGGCAAAGAGAAAAAATAAAAACAAACATTGAACAAACACCACAAGCAAGGTCAAAGGCAAAGGACAAACTAGTGTAAATTTTTTGAAAGTCTGGTAAACTCTCATCCATCAGTGATAGATATACAAATAGATTCAAGTCCTATGGCAGGCAATTTAGCCACATAGATTAATGTTAAATTGCAAGCACACTCTAACCCACAAATCTCATTTTTTTGTTTTTTTGCCTAAGAGGAAGTATACTAATATAGAAAACTTTCCAAGATATATTGTTTTAAAACCAGTGGGTTACTTTTAGATAACAAAGAGCTAAAAATAAGAATATATATGTCTTAATTAAATATGAATTTAAAAAATTTTTGAAAGGATACCCAACGAATACAGAAGTGGTTATCTCTGGAAGTGGAATGGTATCCGGGACATGGGTAACAAGCTTTTCAGTGAGTTTTTATTTTGTTTGATTGGAAAATCATGATACTTACTAGCAATTTAAAAGCCATTAGATATAATACAAATTATGTGTTTTTATCTGCCATTCTTTCTTTAATGTTGGAAAAAATATGATGTACCACAGAAAAATAATAATACTACAAGTATTTTCTTTCTAGGTTAGTGTCAAACTAAATTCCACATGCAGAATATTATCATGTTAATAGCTATGATTCACATGGTTATTTCGGTACCTAATCTTTTTTTATTAATTAAACATACAGTCAAGTATGAAAATGAATGACAACTTTTTAAGAAATTATATTTTTACCCATAGCCCCATTTGAAAGCACTTTTATATTAGACTTCAGACCAAGATTGGCTTACTTTAAAAGCACGAAGTTAAACCTAGCCACTAAATGAACTTGTAGCATGTACCAACTGAACTCTGTTCTTCTCTAACCTCAGCCCTTAATTGAGAACTGAAAGCCATCCTTTGATCATGCCAACCTTAAGAGGACCTTATACCCATCTCATAGAGAGCCAATTGAAAAATTCAAAGTCAGGGTCATTGTCAATACTGAAAGAACAGAGTAATGCATGGTATGAGAAAGTACAGCCTTGCACTGGCTACCCCTGTCACCCATTTTGGGGGGAGTAAGCGTTAACAGACAGTGACCTATTTTGAAGTGAAGCCATAGGTTCAAAGCAATTCATACCTCCATGTTTTCCTCGATGACCTACATCATAAATAAACTTCAGCCCTTCCTGGTATGTTAAAGCACTCATGTTGAGTATGACACACAATGTTTAAAAATCCGCTAATTTCATCTACAAGAAAACCTGGAACAATAGAATTATTGTTAAAGTTGACAGTCTTCTCTACTAGGATATACAGTAGTCTACTGGCAGTAGAAGTTGACAAGATTTTATATAGCCTCGAATATTTATAATATGAGGTCATTCATAACAGGTACTATAGTATATATTCCAGAGGACTATTGAAAGATTGAGAAAATACATGTAACGCCCTTGGCATGAATTTGAGTCATTTACTTACTTCCAGACTAGCGAACAGAACCAATTTGCTTGGCCATAGTGAAACCAACCCAATCCTCCTATCTTCTATATAGTAATAAATTGTTATCTAAATATTTGGAGAATTCTAAATATGAACATTTTCTTACCATTTTCATTAGAATGTACAGTAATGTATGTTTACCAAATGATCTTGGGTAGTAACTTCTAGTTTGGACACAAGCACTATTGATCCTACAATGATAAACAGTTGTATGAAAAATATCAATTTGAATACGGAATATTTAGTTCCAAAGAGCTCATGTACGCACAATGTTAACTCTATAGGCAGAAAACATCCTCATTTCTAATGATAACATTGAAAAGTAAATCTTAAAAACAGAAAAGATTATTCAATGATCAACATGATAAAAGAAGACTTTGGGCCTGGCTGGTGTAGCTCAGTGAATTGAGTGCGGGCCTGAGAACCACACAATCGCGGTTCGATTGCCAGTCAGGACACATGCCTGGGTTGCAGGCCGGTTCCAGGTAGGGGACCCAAGAGAGGCAACCATACATTGATATTTCTCTCCTTCTTTCCTTCCCTTCCCCCTCTAAAGATAAATAAATAAAATCTTAAAAAAAAAAAAAAAAGAGCAGTGTTTCTCAATTTAAAAAATAAAATAAGATAAAATAAAATAAAATAAAATAAAATAAAATAAAAGAAGACTTTGCTCCATGTTCACTTATTCAATTCGTACTGATCAAACATTCGATATAACATATACTGAATACTCTAATGTGCTGTGAATGATGCTGAGTGTTGAAATCCATGACAAAAGCAGCACAAAAATAGGCTAAAGACAGTCTGTTCAAAAACAGTGTTAGAAAAATCAGACAAATCTATACACACAAAGAAGAAATTAGACCATCTTCTTACACCACATAAAAAATAAACTCAAAACAGATTAAAAACTTAATGAAAGGCTTGAAAACATAAAACTCCTGGAAGAAAACTTAGGCAGTGAAATCTTTACCAATTCTTTTAGCATTTTTTTTATATATCTCCTCCAGCAAGGGAAACAAAAGAAAAAATAAACAACTGGGACTACATCAAACTAAATAGTTTTCACACAGCAAGGGAAACATCAACAAAATGAAAAGACAAGCCAATGAATGAGAGAACATATTCATCAGTATGGGGTTAATATTAAAAATTTATAAAGAACTCATACTATTCAACACATACAAAAAACAAGCAAACCAATTTAAAAATGGTCAAAGAACCTGAATAGACACTTCTCCAAAGAGGATATACAGATGACCAGTAGACATATGAAAAGATGTTCAATAGTACTAATCAACAGACAAATGCAAATTAATATCATTATAAGATACCACCTCACACCTGCCAGAAAAGCTATCATCAATGAGTCCTGTCAACAACAAATTTTTGAAACATTCAAATGTTGTGGACACATGGACAAAACCAAAGTGGGGTAGGATCAAAGGTGGGGAAGTGGGGATGGCTGGGGTGGAGAGGAGTGGTAGGGGGAAATGGAGACAACTGTACCTGAACAATAAAAAATGTGAAAAAAATGTTGTGAGACATATATACAATGGGATATTACTCAGCCATAGGCAAGAAAGAAATCTTACCATTTGCAACCACATAGATGGACCTAGAGGGTATTACACTAAGTAAAACAAGTCAGTCAGAGAAAGAAAGATACCATATGATTCCATTTATATAAGAAATCTAAATAACAAAATAAATAAACAAGCAAAATAGAAACAAACTAATAGATGAAAAGAACAAAGTGATGGAAGCCAGAGGGGAGGATTGTTGGGGGATGGAGCAAAAGAAGTGATGAAATTGAAAAGTACTAATTAGTAGAACTAATTAGTAAGCATGGTTATGTAAGGTAAAACATAGGGAAGGCAGTTAACAATATTGTAATAACTATCATTTGTGCCAGGTGAACATTTAAATTATTGAAGGAAACACTTTGTAATGTATATGAATGTCTATCTGCTGTGCTGTATACTTTAAACTAATACAAAAATTATTAATACTATCTGTAATCAAAAATTTAAAAATAAGTTAAAAATAAGTTTCAAAATAAACAATATAGTGTTAAACCTAATGAGCATGAAGACTGCAAATGATGATCAACTACCACACTTAGCTTCTGCCTAGACTAAAAGACTCTTGCAAAAGACTTCTGGCCAAGCATTTGGCTTCTGCTGACTTTTCTAGAAGAAAGCACAGTTACAATTTGGCTGTATCACCTTAAAGTTTGAAGGTCCAAGTTCAGCTGTGAATTAAGATGTAAAAAAATAGTCCATCTTTCTGGTTATTGGACCACAGTTTTCTGGAGCTACATGGCAACTGTCTTGGTCTTCTTGGGCTACCATAACAAAATAGCAAAGACTGAATGATTTAAATATCAGGTATTTATTTTTCACAGTTCTAGAGACTTGGGAGGTCTAAGGTCAAGGTGTTAGCATGGTTGCTTTCTGATGAGAGTTCTTCCTTTGGGTTGCAGATGGCTGCTTTCTCTCTGTGTCCAGACCTGACCTTTTCCTTGGTACATAACAGAAGTGAAGGGGGAAGGGAGGGGAGGGGAGGGAGGGGAGGGGAGGGGGAGGAGGGAGGGAGGGGAGGGGGGGGAGGGGGGGGGAGGGAGGGGAGGGGAGGGAGGGGAGGGGGAGGGAGGGGAGGGGAGGGGAGGGGGAGGGGCTCTCTCTCTAGTGTCTCTTCTTATAAGAGTCTCCCAAATATCATCATTAAGGCCCCATCCTCATGACCTCATCTAATCATAATTATCTCCCAAAGGCCTTATCTCAAATACTATCACATTGGGAGTTACAGCATCAACATATGGATATGAGGGATCATGATTCAGTCCATAGCAGTGATCCAGGACAAGAAGCAAAGGAATAGCTTCCACCAGCCTGAAAAATTAAGCCCATGATATTCCAAAAATACTAACCCACATGTCCATCACAATGAATGTTACCCTATAAATTTGGAATTCATCAATATATATTTGGTATATGAAGCCATAATTCTAGATAAGTTCACCTATGCAACAAGTTTAGACAGTGAAGAGAACAGGTTTAAGGACTATGCCCTACAGTGCATAAATACTTAAAATTCATGGAGATAATTAGCAATATAAACTGAAAATCAGTGTCCAGAGAACTAGAGGGAAAGTCAAGAGAGAAAGTAGTGTAATATTCCTAAATCAAGTCAATAAAGTGTTTAAAGAACCTGAGAACTAACCAATAATGGCAAATACTGCTTTTGTTCAAATAATATAAGAATTAAAAACTAAACACAGTTTTTGTCACATTGGAAATAACTGATGATTTTAGCAAGGTCAGAAGTAGGAAGAAAACCTTGGATAAAGTGGACTCAAGAAAGAATAGAGTGTGCAGATAAGAAATGCATACAATGACTTTAGGCAGGTCTTCTGGAGACACTTCTGTAAACAGGAACAAAAGAATGAGGCAGTAGCTAAGGAGGCAGTTTTATTAGAATATCTTTGCATGCTGTATGGAAATAACCCAGTAGCCTGGAAAACAATGATGCAATAAGGAAGTATTTGTAGGAGTAATATCATAAGGAAAAAAAGGATAGGATACTATGTACCAGTGGAGGGACACTTAGCTGGGAGGAAGGACAGTTCATCTACTGAATTAGCTGTGAAGTCATGGTCTACAGATAGAGTTGCAAATATTTAGGAAGATGTGGTAGTGGTATTATATGGAGGTGCTAAAAATGTTCTTGTTTTGTCAATGAAACCAGGAGATGCAGGGTTATCAGGATAAGGCAAAGAGAAGGCATGAAGTATTGAAACTTTGAGGCAAGAGAAGGAAAGAAATTATTGTCTAAAATATTGGAGGATAAATTAACTGGGGATAAATACACAATGATTTTTTAAAGATTTTATTTATTTATTTTTAAAGAGAGGGGAAGGGAGGAAGGAATAGAAAAAAAGAAATATCAATGTGTGGTTGCCTATCGCATGGCCCCCTCTGGGGACCTGGCCCACAACCCAGACATGTGCCCTGACTGGGAATCCAACCAGCAATCTTTTGGTTCTCAGGCTGGCACTCAATCCACTGAGCTACACCAGCAAGAATAAATATACAATGATTTTGTCACCACAAGAATTCTCTGGATTAATGGTCATGAATGCCAAATAAGAATAATCAGCATCATTGTGCATTTTTCCCAGTACATTCAGCTGCCCAAACACAGGCACAGGAAAGATGATGATGGATTAAATCAGAATTCAGTTTTACCAAGTCAATAGAAGAAATTGATAGTGTACATTAGGGAGTGATTCTAATAATTAACAGAGGAACCAAAGTTGAGAAATATGGAATGAATAATCTAAAGGATAAAAGGGATAGCTGTGCTGGATATGGAATTCTTGGTCAGAAGTTTTTCTCACTTTTTTAAAACTCATTATGACTCTTATCATACTGCCTTTCCTAGAGGAATTATAAAATCTGTATTTTTAAAAGATTTTATTTATTTATTTTTAGAGAAAAGGAGGGAGAAAGAGAGGGAGAGAAACATCAATGTGTGGTTGCCTCTCCAACTCCCCCTACTGAAGACCTGGCCAACAACCCAAGCTTGTGCCCTGACTGGGAAGTGAACTGACAACCCTTTGCATTGCAGGCTGTCATTCAATCCACTAAGACACACCAGCCAGAGCTGAAATCTGTGTTCTTGTCATGCATAACCACTTTAACTTCTGCTTAACTTTTTTTAATGTGCAGCTAACTAATGGTCCAAAATTTCTTTAAATGTCTGGAATTACTAGTAGGTCTGTGAGCCCTGGCTGATGAACTCTGTGTGAGCATTGGGATGTGCCTTAAACACTCCAACAGTCAGTACAGCTCTGCCTTAACCTTCACTTCCTCTTTGCACAAAGCCTCAAGGTCAGCCAAAGATGAGGGGTTAGGGCCTTCTTAAGTTCTTCTATGACATGTGCATAGCCCTGTACGTGAGTGTGGCCTTATGGATTCTCAGGAATATTTGAAACTTTTCAAACCAATATGGACTTCTCAAGATTTTCGGTCAGTTTCTTGTTAGTCCCAACTGGTAACACCACTTTACATTGGTATGCTAAATAACCACCACTAATCCTATTCAACACTTGGCCTGAAGGTAGGGCTCCTTGCACAGAGCAGTGCTCTTAGGCAGGTAAAGACAAACATTGAGAGTGGAGTTTTCAGCGAACTTCAAACAGGTCAAATAGTAACAATTCTCTGCAGTGGGACTTTAGGGAAACTCAAAATCCATTCTTTGAACAGTAAAGCTCTAACACCAATGTATTATTATCTCAGAGACATAGTCAAATTCTAGTTTTGCAATGATATATTTGATAATAAAAGTTTTAGAAGCTCTCCGTTTTTCTTAAATTAGCTTTGTAAATATGCCCATCAAATTGTATAATCTTTGCAAAATTTGCCATATTCATAGGTCCTTTACAGGCTTAAGTATTATAATGAAATCACCCCTTTTGAGTCTTTCACAGTTGTCTACTCCCTCAACTTTTGTCCTTTTTCATGTTCTAGAATAGTGTGAGCCTTTACTTCAAAACAAAAGTACTCTCTATTCCCTTGAAAAACAAAATCATACACCCAGTTATGTTTCTCCTAAGACAGACTCAACCACCCATATTAATTATAACTTTGATTTAAAGCAGCAACTTCTGTACCAAAAGGTAGGCAAGTGACAATGGTCTAGCCTTCACAAGTCTTTCAGTGGACTGGCCGATCTTATTAATACACAGAATTCAATAAATTACAGACATGCACTTCTTTTTTTCATTCCTTTCATGTCTTCTTAAAAAGCAAAAAGTGAACATATTTATTAATGTAAACCAAAGATATGTCTATTCCATAGATTATATGAAAATAAGAAGCCAAAGTTGATAAACTTATAATTTTCTTAGTAACCAATATTTCAGTATTCTACCTTAATTATATATTTCCCAGCTACTTAAAGATTACCCCCAAATAACTTAACATTAATACTCATATAAGTTACCTAAGGATCTTGAAAATTATATTTTATCTGACACACTATAAAATATTTGTTACAATGAGGACTCAACTCAATCTAACACAACTTTGCTTTATTTATAACCTTTTTAAACAATATTTAGCAATGATATTAATTTACTTGGTAAGGAAATCAAAAATAAGTTTAAAACAATAAGAACTTTTAAAAATTATCTTAACTAGTCTTTTCATGATAAACCAAATTCAAACCTTATTTTTTGTTAAAAAAGTCTGCTTACTTCATATTCCATAATAAAGGAAAAAACAAAATGCTATTATTAATTTTCTTTTCTGACACAATTCCAATGTTATTTTCTTCAATATTGTTCTCTGAGACTTTCTTTTTTAGCCCACATTCTCTACTGAATTTATTGGGGTGACACTGGTTGACAATATCATACAGGTTTCAGGTGCACAATTGCACAACACATCATCTGTACACCGTGTTGTGTGTTCACCACCCCAAGTCAAGTCTCCATCCATCACTACTTGTCCCTCCTCTACCTTCCACCCCCCTCCACCCTCTCTCCCCCCAGCAATCACCACACTGTTGTCTGTGTTTATGATTTTTTTCTCGCTTTTTTTTTGGCTCAATCCCTCTACCAACCACTCACCTAGCTTTTAATTGATTGTTAAAGCCATAATCACTAAGCCAGTCTACTGTGTGCAAGTGCTCTTAATAATCACATTAACATAGATTCTTATGTAAAAATTATTATAAGCTTGCAGCTTATGTAAGAAGAATTTTTTCCTTATGGGTCTAGCACATTTACAGAATCAGAATTTTGGTTTTTTCATATTTGTGAATTCGGTAGATATTTTATTTCATAAGCTGGTATTTACCTTTTCAACTGAATAAGAACAAAGTTTCTATTGTTTAAGAGACAATAAACTAATCTATTAACACAGCCAGGAAAGTAGATTTCTGATCACAAGCTCACAGATACATATGGTTTTCAGTTTGTTTTATAACTTAGTAACAAGTTAGAAGTAAATGTAAAAATATAAAAACCTCACTGATCAAAATCTCAAACAACTATTTTTCTTCCTAGTGGGCATGAAATTATTGCTCACTAATAGATACAAACAAAAGCTACAAATTGGATTCTGTTTTCTTTCAATCACCAAATGGTGAGATCACAAAACCAAATACAGAGTTTTAACTGTGACACACAGGAATAACGTACCAGCCATAATGGATGGGGGCAGCAGTAGGGGACTAGGAGAGATGAAAGTAGAGGAAAAACACTATAGACTCTGTAAAGTAACTTGGAATTCACTCTGGGAGCCAAGAAAAGACGCATGTGGGTTTAGGAGTCCATGAAGTAGACACCTCCCGCAACACAATTTACTTGTTTCCCAAAGTGACTTTTGTTGGACACGTTGGTAGATGAGCTCCAAAACTGTTGGTCTAGTTCACAAAAGACTAAAAATCATGATTTCATAATAATACAAAACAGAAGACATGCCAAAGATTTTATTTAATTCATTGATTAATAAGAAGGATATTATAAAAAAATTAAAACTGGCCTGAGAACATTTTAGGAGCAAGACATATAGGGACTTTAACCAAAGGATGTTAGACTAAGATAGTTGGCTTAGATACAAAGGTGGTTAATGTCTTTCAGGGTAATAAGTCATAAGTTTTGCTGTATCTGTTCCACCAGATGGAAATTATTTGCCTCTCTACCAGATAAATGTCTATAACTTAACTTCTGCTCCCACTGAGTAATAAAATACCCCAGTCAATAAAAATCTCAGGCAGTAGTCCCTGAAAGAATACCCAGGAATCTCTTTTACTCATTCTGAGCTATGGATAATTTTTCTAATTATCTATTTTCTGTTATAATACACCTTTTACCCTGTACACAATTAATAAGTATATAAATCTTTTCTCGATCCAGACTCAGTCTCTGAATCTCCATAATTTTCCACCTTGGTTCTCTTTCTTTCCGGGTACTGGATTTACATCCCCAAATCCCTGGGCCATTCTTTCACTGGAGCCCAGAAGTTTTGGCCAGGCTACAGTGAGAACTTTTTTGATCTATTTTCTTCTCTTTGTTTAACTAGCTATTGCTGGAGGACAGCAGTGGCAGTGAGTGGAGACAGTTAAGGAGCTAAATATGAGGCAGGTCTAGTGTCCAATACGTACGGTAATAACGCATTAAGAAGAGAATCAGTCTCATGTGAGACTTCTCACATGTAATTTTCTCAAAGAGGGCAGGGCTTTTCTAATATTATTTCAGGATGTAGAAACATGAAACATAATGAGTAAAATCAAGGGTATCTAACATTGAACACTAGGCCTTCCTGCTTCCTCTTCACTCTTTGCAAATAATCAAAATCTGTCTCCTTAACTTTTTCTTTGGCCCACATCCATTCAAGGTCTTCCTTCTTGGAACACTTAAGCTGTCTCTGAAGTACTTATGCACTTTTTTTCACCCAGCTAATTTTTAAGTATAGTGATTAACTAACCTCAATTCTCCTAGTACAGAGCCGAATGAAAAACACCATAGTCTATGTTGAATAGTCACTTGCCCATCCTTTAGTTATTCTGCAAAGTAATGATCTTTTGGAGGAACAATTTGAAACAACTCTGTAAGATTAAAATCTTATAATAAACCATTGGACGCATGAATACAGCTAATATATTTTTAAATTCCTTATAACTATTGTCAGTAATGGTTTATAAATTACTTTTTAAAGGTCTTTTTAATTTTGTTATTGTTTAAAGATTTTATTTATTTATTTTTAGAGAGGGGAAGGGAGGAGGAAAGAGAGGGAGAGAAACATCCATGTGTGATTGCCTCTCTTATGCCCCCTACTGAAGACCTGGCCCACAACCCAGGCTTGTGTCCTGACTGGGAATCAAACCGGCAGCCCTTTGGTTCACAGGCCAGCACTCAGTTCACTGAGCCACACCAACCAAGGCATGGTTTAGAAATTATTAATATAAAAAGAATAAAAATGTCATTCATTTCTCATATTTTATTGCCCTTGTTTATATTCTGCTTTTTGCTAAGCTTGGGTAATTTGTGGCTTTTGTTCATGGGCAGTAAAATTCTTTGCTCTCTTCATGATTATGAAGCCAAGAAAAAAAAACTTGCAGAAGAATAATCTTACCAGTGCTTCCATGCATTTGTTCCATGGACCTTTATAAGGAGTGATTTCAGGAGTTGGGTCAAAGCCTGGTAGCAAGAGAAAAAGAAAAGGAAGTTGTGTTGTGAAATGCTTCCTGTGTGATTCTAACACTCTGATGTGGTTTTCTGTTGAGAAACACTACCTGAAAGTGTTTGAAATGATGGTTATGGAATAGATAAGTTAAGTGTGGAACTTCAGTAAATTTCCAAAATCAATATTAAAAGACGGAAGTCTAGACAATTAAGTTGAGAGTCAATAGCTCAATAAAAGAAAGTTAAATGGAGACTTCCGGCCAAGATGGAGGCCCCCTGGCACAACCAAAATAAGGACACCAACAATTTAGAAACAAAAACAACCAGTACCAACAGAAAGTTGAACTGGAAGTCTGACAATCAAGGAGTTAAAGTAGACACATTCATCCAGACCATTAGGAGAGACAGAGTCAGGCAGCCAGGCAGAGAGGAGTCACTGAAAAAGTGGTGGCTGGCAGATGCCGAGTGTACAAGTTGGCAGTGGACAGAACCAGAGAGATGGCAGATTGTAGAGGGGCACAGTATGCAAGGCAGCTGGCAGACTGAGCAGTCCCACATTTGTGTGCAGATAAACTAAGCAAAACTGGGGCGTGATACAGACTGTGCAACCCAGGATCCCAGTGCAAGGAAATAAAGCCTCAAAACGCCAATTGAAAACATCGGTGGGGGCTGAGGTGTCACGAGAGACTCCCAGCCTCACAGAAGAGTTTGTTGGAGAAGCCCACAAGGTTCTAGAACATACACAGGCCCACCCAGGAATCAGCACCAGAAGGGCCCAATTTTCTTGTGGGAAGCAGGGGAAGTGACTGAAATTCAGCAGAGCAAGCACCATGGTTCTCTCTCAGACTCTGCCCCCACACACAGCATCACAACCCAGTTACTGGGTTGTCCTGCCCTGGTGAACACCTAAGGCTTGGCCCCTCACTACATAACAGGCACACTGAGACAAAAAGAATGGCCCAAATTAAAGAACAGATCAAAGCTCCAGAACAAATACAACTAAGCAACAAAGAGATAGCCAACCTATCAGATACACAGTTCAAAACACTGGTAATCAGGATGCTCCCAGAATTGGTTGAATTTGGTCACAAATTAGATGAAAAAAATTAAGGCTATGCTAAGTGAAATAAAGAAAAATGTATAGAAAACCAATAGTGATGGGAAGGAAACTAGGACTTGAATCAATGGAGTGGACCAGGGGTAGAAAGAAACATCCAATCAGAAAAGAATGAAGAAGCCCTGGCTGGTATGGCTCAGTGGATTGAGTGCAGGCCTGCGAACCAGGGGATCGCAGTTTGATTCCCAGTCAGGGCACATGCCTGGGTTGCAGGCCAGTTCCCAGCAGGGGATGCACAGAGGCAACCATACATTGATGTTTCTCTCCCTTTCTCCTTCCATTCCCCTCTAAATATAAATAAATAAAATATTTTTTAAAAAAGAAAAGAATGAAGAAACAAGAGTTCAAACAAATGAGGAGAGGCTTAGGAACCTCCAGGACACTTTAAGTGTTCCAACATCCAAATTATAGGGGTACCAGAGTGAGAAGAGGAAGAGCAACAAGTCAAAAAGTTATTTGAAAAAATAATAAAGGAGCACTTCCCCAATCTGGCAAAAGAAATAGATTTCCAGGAAGTCCTGGAAGCTCAGAGAGTCCCAAAGAAGTTGGACCCCAGGTGGAACACACCAAGGCATATCATAATTACATTACCCAAGATGAAAAATAAGGAGAGAATTTTAGAAGCAGCAAGAGAAAAGGAGACAGTTACCTACAAAGAAGTTCCCATCAGACTGTCAGCTGATTTCTCAAAAGACACCCTGCAGGCA
The DNA here is from genome assembly GCF_021234435.1 of Artibeus jamaicensis. Taxonomy (NCBI): domain Eukaryota; kingdom Metazoa; phylum Chordata; class Mammalia; order Chiroptera; family Phyllostomidae; genus Artibeus; species Artibeus jamaicensis. The sequence goes on along the minus strand of NW_026522025.1, from coordinate 14,561,766 downwards.
AGAAGGGCCTGGAAAGAAGTATTCCAAGTCATGAAAGGCAAGGACCAACATCCAAGATTGCTGTATCCAGCAAAGCTGTCATTTAGAATGGTAGGGCAGATAAAGTGCTTCTCAGATAAGGTCAAGTTAAAGGAGTTCATCATCACCAAGCCCTTATTATATGAAATATTAAATGGACTTATCGAAGGAAAAGAAGATAAAAAACATGTACAGTAAAATGACAGCAAACTCACAATTATTAACAACCACACCTAAAACAAAAACAAGAACAAACTAAGCAAACAATAGAACAGGAACAGAACCATAGACATGGAGGGTTAGCAACAGGGGAGTGGGAGGAGGAGAGAGGGGGAAAATGTACAGGGAATAAGTAGCACAGATGGTAGGTAAAAAATAGACAGGGGGAGGGCAAGAATAGTATGGGAAATGTAGAAGCTAAAGAACTTATATGTATGACCCATGGACATGAACTAAAGCAAGGGAATGTGGGTGGGAGGGGGATGCAGGGTGGAGGGGAGTAAAGGGGGGAAAATGGGACAACTGTAATAATATTATCAAAAAATATATTAAAAAAAGAAAGTTAAATGATGACTTGTGTGTTGAAAAGTTGAGGTTCACAGTCTTGCCTGGTCTCTCAGGAGAAGATGTTAGTAAGTTTTTTTTCCCTCCACAATGTATCAGATTTCTCAGTGAGAATAGGCAATTGTATGATTCCTTACAAGATTTATTTATGAGAATTTCTGTTTTAAAAGAAGGTCAGTGTTTCAGATTCCTTTGTAGTCAGATCTTACAAGGAAGTAAATTGCTCACTGGTGCTTTCATAACAGATTCACACAGTAAGATTCCACCCTTCTGATAATTTACCTCAGCTATAATACCTTTTCATTTTTCATCAACTGTTTATTGAATATTCTTGGTATTTGAAAACAATTAATTGCTAATGAATGTATAGATGATGTATGTGTATACTATCTAATCTTTTTCAGCTTCTAAATTGTAATTTATTGTGTTCATTTAAAAAAAAACGGGGTTGCAAGCTCTCACTGCAGCATGGGAAAATAAATTTTGAGTGTGCCATATTGAAAGTTATTGTGTGCAATGAAAAAGAGAAAGGTGGCTGAGTGCAAATTTAATAAATAGAACAGAAAGCAACAGGGAGCATGGCTCACACCACAGAGAGCACAGCAGCAGATTCCAGCCTCTGAATATAAATAATGAAACAGAGGAAACACTTCCTCAATCCATAGTGCCTTCTTCGTACTCTCTGAGGTCATATTGTATATGTCTTCTTCTACAATAATAAATCTTTTTCTGTAGAATCACCTGACTCTAACATCCAGAATTGGTTTTTTACATAGGATAAAAAATACGTGGATGCCTATGTGGTGGTATGTAAGAGGCAGGGTGGTATAAAGGACAGAGTTCAGGGATAGAAATGTGAAGACATGGCTGCTATTTCCACTGGGTCGCCTTGGACCAAATATGTAATAAAATACTTTTCTACCCACTTCACATCATTTTTCAAGGCTCAAGAGAGAAAAACACAAGTGATCACACAAGTAAACTATAAAGCACCAAGTTGCAAGTATGAGGATACCAAGAGATTCCTTGACCAAAAAGTATCTTCAAGGAGCCCAGTGATAACTTTTAAGTATTCTCTTTCCTGCATTGCTTCAAAATCTTTGGAAGAGTAATTTATTAGCTGCTTAACTTATCAGTAGTTCTTTTAGTGCATTAGTTAGTATATCTTTTAGTTGGCTCTCTAGAAACTATGCCCAAGTATAAATTTGTGTTGCTCTGCTTGACCTCTACTATCTCTCCGACCTTCTTTCCTACAATTATTCCTCTATTTTTCTTAACAATACTCATTATTATCTGATATTTCATGTATATTTTATATCTCTATTTCACCTCATTACTAATTAACATAACAGATAAATCAGTGTCATAACATAAATTTATGGAAGTGTATTCTCACTCATGTAATGTGGCTGCCTTGATGATGTACCATTATTCTCTCTTCAAGAGCTTGAAATTCAACTGTGAGTGCTGCCATTAGCTGACAGCCTCTGGCTGCTCTGAGATTTGGCACAGTGTTTAAGCCAAGACCACACTCTTCCTGGGAAGCCCCGATCCCATGACCGAGACTAGCCATTCCTCCTCTAATGTGCATTCTTGGTTTGAGAATTCACCATTAGCTTGGCCAAGGAGTTTGTCAGCTCTGCACTGTGCTGCGAGACTCTCCCTACCCAGAACTGCCTTCTTCTGTCATTCTTTCCACAGATGTCAGGTCAGTACCACAGACTGAAGTCTTCTTTTGCCCAAGCATACTTACTCACTCTTCAGTTTTCATAGCCTGTAGTTGTCCTTACTCCAATAAATCTCTTGCACTCCCAAATTCATCTCAGCATCTGCTTATCGGAAGACCAGAACTGGTATGTGTAAGTCTACTTGAAAACAGGAAGGGGTCAATTATTCATTTAAGAGCACAATCCCTGAAGGCTCTATGATCTTTAATGGGTGCTCTGGTCTGCCACATCCAACCAGTGACTTGGAGGATGTATGGAAGGTTTCTATGGATCAGGCCGGGAAAGAACACATAACAACACATCTACTCACATTCTAGTGGCAAGACTCAGTCACATGACTCCTCCTAAACTGGGGGAGAGGGAGTTTGGAGATGTACTCCCTAAAAAAAAGAAGATGTATTCCCTGTATGAGTAACCACTCCTCAACATTCAAAAATATGTCTACATTCTGGAATGGGGATGAGCCCAGTAGGGATCTAGGTGACTCTGCCACAGCCCACGAAAGAAGCATCAAGCGCAGCACCAAGAACTCTACTTTTTTCACTGCTATGTCTTCAGAACCTAGAGTAGTGGCGGCTTGAACAGAAAGGAAATTTGGAAATATCTGTACAGTAACTGAGCATTTTAGAATTTCATGAGAAATAAGTATTTTCTGTAGGAGCTAATATAGGGCTTGGCACATAGTACATGGATATTCATTTTGTGTTAGACCACCCTGTGTTTTCGATGCTATTCATTGCATGGAATTTTCAATAGATGAGACATATGTATTGCCTTGATCACTTGTGTCTCTTTTCCAAAATCTTGAGACTTCTTCTGGTGAATAACATCATAGGTCAACAAAACATGTTGACCTAAGGGGGGCTTGCAGAGTACAACTACTGTAAGTAAAACACTCAAACCTAAACGTCCTAAAGGTGATCTTTATCAATTCAACAAGCTGTTTAACTCTTGTTTTAGTTTTGGGTTTTTTTATACTAGATTAATCAGTATCAAGCCAGTCCCAACTGTTAGACGTCCCTCTAACATGGCTGCTGCTCACCAACCTTCTAGTTCAGCAACTTTAGCTAAAGATAAATGGATTATTTTAAGACAAATAAAATAAAATTGACAACTGACACACCATTTGCAAGTTTTTGTCTCACTATTTGCACAAAAAGAAACTTACTATATTGAGAAATATATCTAATTTTTATGTCTGAGTCTTAGATATAAACACAAAGTAGCCATGAAGTTGTTAAAGAAATAAATATTAATGACCAATAACCAATGAGTCAGCGACAAGCGTTTGAATTCCAGATGAGGAGGTGGGTAGGAAGAGCTCCCATTTCCTTTCTTTGCAGTTTTATTGTCCTTTAAAGCTCTCTGTAAAAGTATGTTTCCATCAAAAAACAAAAGCTACACAGCAATTTAAACCGCAAAATTTTAACATGAAAAATTAGTAAGCTACCATATGCGAGTAACTATAAAGCTGGAAAAAGAACTCTAACAGATATTTAAGACTGAGGGAAAATGCTCAGGAAAAGATACACTTGGAAGGGCGATTCCTACTTTACTGAAGATGCCGGGTGGTGGAGAAGGTCGCTGGGCTGCACAGTGCACAGTCTCCCGGAAAGCAGAAACAACCCAGCAGGATGCAGGCAACAGACTGAGGTGGGAGGAAGACAAGCAGAGAGCCTGAGTTCAGAGGGAAACAGACACTACTGTGCGTGCATGGGCTGAAGCACATGATGTCTATACCAGAAGGCCATGGAAGGCAAACATCCACCAGCGCAGTAAATCCACAGTTGATGGATAGTCATGCAGAGGAAGCAAGTTACCACTGTGGATGCTTCTGAAACTGGCAGCTGGAAAAAAAAAAAAACTTTTTTTTTTTCCCAGAAGCCTGGTGCATTTCTGTGTGGCTTTGGCTGCAGTATCTCTAGGCTGCTATACAAGCAAAAGTCAGGTGGCTGGCTCACTGGATGCCCATCTCTAGGAGGCGGTGTGGTACATGTGCACGTGAGCTTGAGGATTGGATGCAGGGAGCAGGAATCTGAGCTTTCTGGGGTTCCAGGCTATGCCACTCTCACCCATCCAATAAGTGAGAACATGAACAACTTAACCTTACTGAGCTTTTATTTCATTTGTCAAATCAGTATAATGGTGTTCACCTCATGGGGTTATTGTGAGGATTAAATGACTTATCGCATGTAAAAAAAGGCTTAGTATGTTAGTTAGACATAATCCCTGACCTTTACATATTTTCTGTCTCTGTCCTTGATTTACTGTCACTGAGATATTAGGAAGCTATCCATTTGGTAAATACTGCTGGCTTTGTTTTCTGGGTACTATCCTTTGTCCTAAAACCTTCCCCTAGTGATTTCCTTCCTTCAAGCCCCAGGTTATAATCCATAAAAGGAATATGATAATAAAATAATAATGCCAATTTCAAACTGTTGTTCCAATAATCTGAGTGAATTAATATAAGTGAAAGATCTTTATTCCTGTATTACCAATGAAGCTGTAACCATATACCAGGTAAATATGTTCTCTTTAGCTTTGAAACATGAGATCAGGGAAGCCTTTTTTTTAGCGCCCATCCTCAATACAAGAAGTTAAAAATTGGCAGTGGAAACATTCTAACATAGAATTCTATACCTTTCAATTTGTTGTGAAGTAAGCTTGATTCTGTCTGGATGAGATCACTGTGTGTCCTTTTACTATATAGGACAATAAGGTTCACATCAGCTTGTCGCAGAGAAAATCATTTTGTATCATCTAGGAGTGGTTTTTACATCAACTACTGTTATCTGATTATTACCAGAGAGAACAGCTACAGATGAACAATTCTCAAACTGAAAACTAACTTTATTTGTTTAGTCTGTATCTTCTGAAGTCCAATAGAACAGACACTCTCACTCATCTAACACAGATACACATTTTATAAAAGGTTATCCTGAAGGGTATACAGGATGCAGGATTATCTTTAAACTATTGGGATTTTTTTTTAATGACTGAGTAGAATTCATTATTTTCAAATTCTTGCACATGTAAAAAAACAAAAAAGTAAAAGAAGACTATCATCTAACCAAGTAGATCACCCTCTTCATCTCTCTCAGAGAGCTTAAATATTTTCTTCATACAGGTCCTGTACACTTTTTATACAACGTGCTTCTAGATATTGTTTTCTTTGGGCTGGTATCTATACTTTGATACTATTTTTTACTGACAATTTTTTAAATTGGAAAGTTACTTATCTTGGTCAGTCCATCACCTTATTCATTTCTTTTGCTTAATGGCTCCTGAGATTTATTTAGCTTTTCTAGTTATGTTCAATTATACCATTAGCAAATAATATTTTTTTGCTTTATCTTTTGTTTTATTTACATTGCTCATCCAATTTCATTAGCTAATATTTTTACAAAAATATTAAATAGTTAGTAGTCACAATTATTTTTTGAACATTTCTGATTTTTTATTCTTATGTATTTGCAGAGTTAATGATCAATTTTATACATTATGAATTATATTACAAAAAACATATGCAAATTTTAACAAAATTTTTTCTATTTTACAAAAAGTTTGAATATCATTTTCTTTATTTTACACATAGCTCAACTATTTCTCTTTCACCATATATCCTTGTCATGTTTGTTTTATTTTTTAAGATTTTATTTATTTATCTTTAGAGGGGAAGGGAAAGAGAGAGGGAGAAAAATATCAATGTATGGTTGCCTCTCGTGCGTTCCCTGCTGGGAACTGGCCTGCAACCCAGGCATGTGCCCTGACTGGGAATCGAACCATGATCCTTTGGTTCACAGATCTGTACTCAATCCACTGAGCTACACCAGCCACGGCTGTAATGTTTGTTTTGATAAATATGTTTGTATTCTTCATAAAATGCCATGATTTATCTAGATATTATCATATTATTGGATATTTTTCCCTAAATTTTCAACTTATATGGATAGTTTTTCTTTATTCACTTAATTCACAAAAATGTATTGAGTACCAATATGCAGCAGGCAGTATTCTGGATGATAGAGATAAAAGTCTTGCCCTCATGAAGCTTATATGTCAGGAGATATATAATAAATGGACAGAACACACATTATGTTATATAAAAATTATGGAATATGGAAGATAGAAAATAGGAATAGGGATTTCTAGGAAAGAGAGGTTATAATTTAAACAGGGTAGCAATGAAAGGTCTAATCTGATGTGCTATTTAAACAGAAAAGTTAAGGAGTTAAGGGGTCAGCTCTGTGTATCTGGTCAAAAGCTATTCAAGTAGTGTTCATGTAAATGACCTGAGATAGAATTTTGTTTAAATATTCAAAGAACAACAGGGAGGCCAGAGTGGCTGGAGTGGAGTGAGCAAGTGGGTAAGCTGTAAGCGAAGTGGTCACAGAATTAGTGTTTGGTCAGACGATGGTAGGCATTGGTGAAAACTTTGGCTCTCACTCTGAGGGAGATAGGAAGCCTCTGTGAGTTTTGCATGAAGGAGTTATGTAATCAGACGTTTTAAAGGATCACTCTGGTTGTACTGAATGGACCAAACTGAAATAAGTGTGGTAACAGGAAGACCGGCTAAGGTATATTGCACTAACCTAGAGAGCTAAAAGTAGCTTCAGCTAGAGAGATATCGGGGAAAGTAGCAAGAACAGTCAAATTCTGGGTATTAAAAATAGTACCAGCAGAATTTTGTAATAGATAACATGAGGGAAAGAGAGGACTTAATGATAATTTTAAGGTTTAGACCTGAACAGTTGAAAATATAGAGTTGTCACTTCATGAGATCAGAAGGCACAAGATGATCAGGATTTAATCAGTCAAACTTGACATGAAAATTAAACACTCAAGTGGAGAGACCAGATGGGCAGTTGGGTATATGAAGAGAATGGACTGGCATAAACAAATAATTCCAAAGTCACCAGCATGTAGATGATATTTAAAACCACAAAAATGGATAAAATAACCTGGATGAAGCACAGATAACAAAGAGAAAAGGTCTGAGGCTTGAGTGCCAGGGAATCGCAACAATTTAAAAGTCAAAACACAAAGAGAAACCAGCTGAAAAGACTAATATGCATGACCATTGAGGTAAGAAGAGAAACACAAGAGTGATACTCCTGGCCGAGGTGAAGAAAGCAACTCAGAAAGGGGGGATTAACTACATCAAGTGCTCTGATAGATCAAAACAGCTGAAGGCTAAGCAACAATAGGCCTAGAAACAAGTTGTCTACTGATGATTCTTACAAAAGCTGTTTCTGTGAAGTGCTGGAGAACAATCAAGAGCAAATGTGGGAAGCAAAAGAGGTATAAGCAAGTGTAGACAACTCTTCTGAGAAGTTCAATGTAAAGGACATCAGAAATGGGGGTGGTGGCTGGAGGAGAAAGTCAAACAAAGAAGTTTTTTTCAAAGAAGATTTTTTAAAATAGTAGAAGGTTAATGTATGGAAATGATCCAGTACTAAGCTAAGAAACTGATGATGTATGTGAGAGAGATTTGTTGGAGTGGTGTCTTTGAGTAAGCAGAAAGGATAAAACATAGTGCACCAGTCTGCTACAGGTAGAAAGGGGTGAACAGGCTGGCAGATATACTGGGAGATAGCTTGTGGGAATCTCACTCTGATTGCTTCTATTTTTTCTCAGTGAAGTAGGAAGCAAGAACATCAGATATAAAAGAGGAAAGGTGGAGACTTAGCAAACTGATAGGGAAGGAAAAAGCCAAGTTTTAAAATAGCAGGACTGCCAAGCAGTAAGCGCCCCCTGGTGTATGAAAATCATGCATTTAGTGAGAACAGTCACCAGGCTTTTGTTTTTTCTCCAACCAATTCAGCAGCTCCAATGCAGAGATGGAACTTCACTTTTATACACAGTCTAATGAACAAAATAAGCACGCAGGAACAGACACATACATACATAGAACAGACTGACAGTGGTCAGAGGTGGGGTTGGGGGACTCAGTGATCAAGGTGAAGGGATTAACCAGTAGGAATTAGTAGTTACAGAGTAGTCACAGAGATGTAGATTACAGCACAGGGAATGCAGTCAATGTGTCATGATAACTACATGTATAGATAGGGTCAGGTGGGTGCTTGAAGCAGTGGGGGAAACCACTCTGTAAAGTACATGAGTTTCTAACCACTTTGTTGTACATCTGAAGCTGACACAAAATAATATTAAATGTTTACTGTAACTCAAAATTGTTTTAAAGATTTAACCATAAAAACCAAAATAAAATGTCTGATTTGGTGCAAATTAGTACTCTTGCTAGACCCAATAAAAACAAATTACTGGAAAAGTGAAAAACAGAAACTAAGTAAGAAATTGCTTTAACCTGAATTTTATCTGAGGCACATGAGTTCAGTGGAGTAAGAAAAGGGCAAGCGAATGCTTATAATGAAGGAACACTGAGTCTAGTGGGGTGAGGAAGAAAGTCAGAACATGTGAAGGACAAGGTGGATGGTGGGTCCTGAAGGGCCTAAAAATTGTTTGAGTCAGGGTACCTTGTCCCTAACAGTCTTTCTAAGGGTATCTTAGAGGGAACAAACTGTAATACAAAAGGTGGTGTTCCAAGGGTTGGAATGCTCAGAAATGAGATTATAGTGTTGGGCAGCATGACAAGGACTAGGGCAGGGGTCCCCAGTCCCTGCGCCACAGACCTGTTAGGAATGGGACTGCACCACATGTTCTTCTGTTTTTACAGCCACTCCCCACCACTCACATTACCATCTGAGCTCCGCCTCCTGTCAAATCAGTGGTGGCATCAGATTCTCATAGAAGAATCTAGGTACTTGAACTGAATTAATTGGATCATCCTGAAACCATTCCCTGACCCCTACCCTGTCTATGGGAAAACTGTCTTCCATAAAACCAGTCCCTGAGGCCAAAAATATTGGGGACCGCTGGTCTAGGGGATGGATATTCGTGGGAGTGAATAACTCAGGGGGAATGGAAATGAAAACCATCGAAGAGAAGAGCTTTAAAAAGTGAGAGGCCATGCTTTTGGAAAGATTGTCTATGCAAATATTGAAGTCCCTAAGAATAAATACAAGAGCAGTACTAGAGATATTGGTAGTGAGCAAGGAGATCAAATCTTTAGAAGTAAGAGGGACTAATCCATAATCTTTAAATAATTGTACAAGGAGGAATACCAGGTGGTATATTTTACTTGCAACAATTTTAAAGCTGGGATAGGGATAGTTAAGGAGAAAAAAGGGAAAATAATATAGAAGAGTCATTTGCCACAATTGCCTCTGTGTAACTGGTTATTTCCTTAAGATGTGTTTCTGAATAACATTCAAACTCTGAACATTTTTTTAACACTAGATCCAATTGCAAAATTTTGCTCTGGAAATGTAGCATCGATTTCTTACTTTACCAGGAGTGAATATGAATGTCCTTTTTAATAATCCTAGTTAACACTGAAAATTATCAGCTTAAAAATTCTTGAACATTTTGAATGCAAAAAACATTAAACTGTAGTTTTCATCTCCTTTTATTCATTAAATCAGCATCTACTCAGTGTTTACTATGTGTCTGGCATTATGTTAGACTCTGGATTTGTCCTTGCTCTCATGTAGGTCACACTCTCACCAAAGAAAAAGATTTTAAACAAATAATTTATTAATTGCCATCAGGTTACCTGTGAGAGAAGTACTGGTGCCACAAGGATATATAATGAGGAGGACATAGCCAGTCTCGTGAGTCAGGTAAATACTGAACAAAGTATTATGTTGAGTCTTGATGATTAGTTGGAAGATGGTTAGAGATTTTTTTAATTATTTTTGACAATTGCTACTTCTTCATTTTTAGCTTCTTTGAACATGTGCTTTACACATGTTTAAATGACATTGAATCTGCTTTTAAACAGACAATGGGTAATTGTACATCGTTTTTCTCGTGGCATGCCTTATAATAGAATGCTAGTTAAATGCTGTCTTTGCAATGACTATTCTTTACATAGCTTTGTGTCTCTTTTCTCCTCTCCCTACCTCACATTCTGCTAACAGACCCTATCTTACTGGCCACGAGTGGGCTTATGGCCATGAGTGGGCTAATAATAATACCTAAACATCTGGCCCAAAGTTAGGTGCATCCTCAGGCCAAGTAGGTGCCTTCCAATGAACTAAAGATGATTAGAAAAAAAAGCTCACTTTATTCTCCAGAAACAAGGCTATAAAGACATGCCTTGAGTTTCCTGTGGCCATAGTTGTGTACTCATGGAAATAGCTACCTTGAATGAAGTTAGTATGCAGAGAGGAATAGGAGACTTTAAGATGGAAATGGGGAAAGGGGGTGCAAGAAAAAAAGCAAGGAAGAGAGAGAAAAGACAACAGTCAGGTCCCTGCACACAGCCACCCCCGAGGCCAGGCCAGAGGTCTAGCCAGACTGGCCTTCTGTTGCTCAAGTGAGCCAAAGGGAGAGTCTTGACTAATCAGTCTTAGGACTATTTGAATACCCATTAACTGAATATATTAATAACATTTCAGTATTTTATTTAGTACCCGACATATAGTAGGAACTTAATAAATATTTATCGAATGAATGATTCAAGGAACAAAATTTTTAAAACAGTGTTCACAAAATGCAGGGTTTGTTGTAAACGATGTTTTGCTTTGTCCGGTTCTTTTTAACACTGGGGAGCTCCTAGAGTGGTACTGTCTGGACAGTCTCAGGAAGGCTAGACAAGAACCGGTTCGGAAATAGCCAAGTGCATCAAGGCTGTATGTTTTAATTTGATCATAAGAGATGTGATATGTTTAAACTTACATTTATTTAATAAATGTCCTATCACACTGTTTCTTCTGGAAGCCTTTTTCCTGGTGGTTCCTGTTTTTTCTATTCCATGGACTGATATATTAGTAAACTCCATTTGCCTTTCTTCCTGGCGGGTGAACTGGTGACTAAGGGGCATCATTTGGGGATGAAAAGAAGGAACAGAGAGAGCCATCATTTCCTCCATGCCGAGGTGTATATTTTTACTGCTCTCTGTGATCAGGAATCATTATGAAAGAAGCCCACTCCAAACAAATGCAAAAGAGCAGGGGGCCAAAACACTGTCCTCTACAACATGGTTAAAAACAGGGATACAGGAGTAAGTGCAGCCAATAGAAATGAGCCTGGTAAAATAAAATTTGTCTTTATTTACCACTTTAAAATAAAGGAATCATATTCCCACTGGGTATCTGACTAATGTCAAGCCTTTAAAATTCTATTAGAATATGAAACGCAATAAAATGGATAAGAAAATATACCCTTTTTCATCATAATAAAAACTTGCACTTAGTTTTAATTTAATATATTAAACAAATAATAAAACAAATCAGAGGAAATAAAAAACAAATTTACTTCTAAGTCCTGTTGTCTAAAATGCCATTATAAAACTGATACTATAAACTTTGCGCAGGCAGTTTTCATTTGAGAAACACTTTCCTATCTATTAACTTATTTTAGTTTGACACATAGCATGATAGGAAATTCATCATTCCTTCAATCAGAAAGTTTGCTTGCATTTGGACAAGTCACTCAACCTCTCCAAGTGTGTTTTCTTTTTATACAGTGAAGACAGTGACACCTATCTATTTGACAGGTCAAGCAAACGAGGGACTGTGAAATAAAGTGGCCTACCCAAGGTAATATCAAATGGCTGGCAAAGGCAGAAACTGGAACTCAGGTCTTCTGTTTTTAGGACTCCTTGAAGAATAAAATAAATAATTGCTAGTTTTATATATAAGTATATAAAAATTATAGGAAAATTGTTTGTATATTCTTAGAAGTTTTTTTAAGAATAATGAATCTATGTGTAACATATTATACAGGATCAGAGTTTGCTAAAGAGCCAACACACAAAATTTATTTTGCAGCCACTTACCCTGGACTCCAGCAGAGGGAGGAGAGAGTGGGTTAGAGATGATTGAAAAGAGTCTGGGGTTGGTGGCTCATGGGAGAGAAATGAACAAACAACCACCAGGGTCCCTATACTGAGTCATTCCCCACACTGCAGAGGCCATCTTTCTCAGGCAGAGCAGTCCTCTCTAAGTGATATCAGCCCAAGGAGAAATAACAGCTCTGCTCACAGGTATTACTCTGCACCAACCTTTGCTGTTTAAGCCCAGCTGCTGATCACAGATTGATTATATTAATGACTGATCGGTTTGGCTCATTAGTTTAACAACCAACTCAGAAAATACAAGGAAGCAGCCAAAATGGGAAGACAAAGAATGAAATAACAAGAGAATTATCCAGAAGAACTAGGAGACATGGAGGCAAGCAATTTATTAGAGAGTTTAGAGTAGTGATTATAAGGATACTCAACAGCATTAAAAAGAAAGACATAGAAAGCATTAAAAAATGACCAGTCACAAATAAAGAATGCAATATCTGAAATAAATAATACACAGGAAGGAATAAACAGTAGGTTAGATGAAGCAGAGAATCCAATCAGTGTTTTTGGAAGACAAGGTAGAAAAAGTCACCCAGGCAGAGCAGCAAAAAGAAAAAAGAATTTTAAAAAATGAGGAGAGCTTAAGAAACATTTTGGACAATATGAAGCAGAACAACATTTGCATCATCAGAATACCGGAAGGACAAGAGAGTGAGCAAGGGACTGAGAATCTATTTGAAGCCCTGGCTGGTGTGGCACAGTGGATTGAGTGCTGGCCTGCAAACCCACAGGTCACCAGTTCAATTCCCAGAGAACCTATTTGAAGAAATAATGACTGAAAACATTCCTAATCTGGTGAAGGTAAAGACCACAAGTCAATGGAGCTCAAAGTATACCAAACAAGTTGCACCCAAAGATGCTTACACTGAGATACATCATAATTAAAATGACAAAGCTTAAAGTCAAGAAGAGGACTCTAAAAGCTGCAAGAGAAAAGCAGGTAGTTACTACAAGTAATCACCAATTAGACTGTCATCTGACTTCTCAACAGAAATATTTCAGGCCAGAAGGAAGTAGCATGAAATATTCAGGGTGCTGAAATGCAAGGACCTATAACCAAGGCTACTTTACCCAGCAAGACTATCATTTAAAATCAAAAGAGAATTAAGAAGCTTCTCAGACAAGAAAAAGCTAGAGTTTGTTAACACCAAACCAGTACTTCAACAAATATTAAAGGGCTCATTTAAAGAAGAAGAAAAAAAGAGAAAGAAAAAAAGAGAAAAACAGTCTAACAATAAAATGGCACTACATGTTTATCTATCAATAATCACCTTAAATGTAAATGGCTTAAAGCACCAACCAAAAGACACAGAGTAGTTTAATGGGTAAGAAAACAAGGCCTGTATACATACTGCCTCTAAGAGACCCATTTCAGATTGAAAGATACACATAGATTAAAGTAAAGGGGTAGAAAAAGATATTTCATGCAAATGGAAACAGAAAAAAAGTTGGGGTTGCAGTATTTATATGCAACAAAATAGACTTTAAAACCAAGGCTATAGTACAAAACAAAAAAGGACAATACATAACAATAAAGAAAAAATCCAACAAGAGGGTATAACCTTAGTAAACATTTATGCACCCAACATAGGAACAGCTAAATATGGAAAGCAAATTTTGATGGACATAAAGGGAGAGATTGTTCAAAATGCATCCATAGTTGGAAATTTTAACACCTCATTTACTACAATGCATAGATCATCCAGGCAGAAAATCAACAAGGAGACAGTAGCCTGAAACAACACACTAGATCAAATGGATTTAATTGATATCTTCAGAGCATTTCATCCCCAAGCAGTAGAATATACAAACTTTTCAAGTGCACATGTAACATTTTCTAGGGTAGACCACCTGTTAGTATGCAAAGCAAGTCTCAATGAATTGAAGAAGACTGAAATCATATCAAGCATATTCTCTGACCACAGTGCTATAAAACTGGAAATCAAACACAAGACAACACTGAAAAACATGCAAAGACATGAAAGCTAAGTAACATGTTATAAACAATGAATGGATCAAAAACAAGATAAAGGAAGAAATAAAAATATACCTTGATACAAATGAAATGAGGACACAACATCCAAAATTACAGGCCTATCTCAAAAAAAGAAAAAGAAAAGAAAAAAAACTTAAATAAACACTCTAACTTCATACTTAAAGGAACTTGAAAAGAACAACAGACAAAGCCTAAAGTGAGTAGAAGCAAGGAAATAATAAAGATCAGAGTAAAAATAAGTGAAATAGCATCTGAAGAAAAAGATACAAAAGATCAATGAATCCAAGAACTAGTTCTTTGAAAAGATAAACAAGATTGACAAACCTTTAACCAGACTCATCAGGAAAGACAGAGAAAGGACCCAAATAAATAAAATAATAAATAAAGACGAGAAACAACAACTGACACCAAAAATACAAAGGATTGTAAGAAAATATTATGAATGCTTATACGCCAAAAGACTGGATAAACTTGATGAAATGGATAAAACCCTAGAACCACACAATCTTCCAAAAATAAATCTGGAAGAATAAGAGAATCTGAAAGACAGATTACATCTAATGAAATTGAAGCAGTAGTCAAAAAACTCCCCCAACGACAACAACAACAAAAGACCTGAACCAGGTGGCTTCATGGGTGAATTTTACCAAACATTTCAAGAAGAACTAATATCTCTCCTTCTCAAACTATTTCATAAAATTCAAGAGTAGGGAAATTTCCCAAACTAATTTTATGAGGTCAGCATTATCCTAACTCCAAAACCAGGAAAAGGCACTACAAATAAAGAAAAATATAGGCCACTATCCTTGATGAATATAGACCATAAAATCCTCAACAAAATGTTAGCAAAGTAAATACAGCAATGCTTCAAAAAGATCATACACCACATTCAAGTGGGATTTATTCCAGGAATGAAGGTTGGTACAACATTCACAAATCAATAAATGTGATTCACCACATGACCATATCAATAGATGGATAAAAAGCATTTGATAAAATTCAGCACCAATTTATGATAAAAACTCTCAGCAAATTAAGATTAGAAGGGACATAATAAGGGCCATATATGACAAACCCACTGCCAGTATCATACTCAGTGGGGGAAAACTATAAGCATTCCCCTTAAGACCAGGAAAAAGACAGGGATGTCTGCTTTGACCTCTCTAATTCAACATAGTACTGGAAATCCTAGCCTCAGCAATCAGACAAGAATAAGAAATAAAAAGCATCCAAATTGAAAAGGAAGAAATAAAACTGTATTTATTTGCAGATAACATAATACGGTACATAGAGATCCCCAAAGATTCCAGCAAAAAACTACTAGAACTGATCAATGAATTCAGCTAAGTAGAAGAAAATAAAATTAATATCCAGAAATGAGTTGCATTTTTATATGCCAATAGTGAACTAACAGAAAAAGAAATTAAGAAAACAACCCCATTCACAATTGCTTTAAAAGAATAAAAACTTAGGAATGAATGTAACCAAGGATATAAAAAACTTATACATGGAAAGTTGACACTGAAGAAGGAAATTGAACAAGATAAAATAAGTGGAAGCACATACTGTGTTCATGGATAGAAAGAATTAACATAATTAAAATATCCATACTATACAAAGTAATCTATAGATTCAACAAAATTTCTATCAAGATTCCAATGATGTATTTCACCGAACTAGAACAAATATTTCAAAAATTTATATGGAACCACAAAAGGCCCCACATACCAACAGTGATCCTGAGAAAGAAAAACAAAGTTGGAGGAATCACACTATCTAATATAAAACTATGCTATAAGACCATGGTAGTCAAAACGGCATGGCACTGGCATAAAAACAAACCCATGGATCAATGAAACAGAATAGAGAGCCCAGAAATAAACCCACACCTTTATAGTCAACTAATAGTTGACAGAGGAACCAAGCACATAAAATGGGCTAAAAAGGGTTTATTCAATAAATGGTTTTCAGAAAATTGGACAGGTACATGTAGAAAAATGAAACTAGACCACTTTCTTATACCACACACAAGAATAAATTCAAAATGGATCAAAGACTTAAATGTAAGACTGAAAACCATAAAAATTATAGAAGAAAAAAATTTTGCACAGCAAAGGGAATCATCAACAAAATAGAAAGACAACCCACAGAATGGAAGAATGCATTCACCAATAGATCTGATGAAAGCTTAATATCCAAAATTTATAAAGTACTTAACAAAACTCAACACCAAAAGAAGAAACAACCCAATTAAAAAATGGGTGAAGGAACTGAATAGACACTTTTTCAAAAAGGACATACAGATGGCCAATAGACATATGAAAAGATATTCAATGTCATTAACCATGAGAGAAAGCAAATTAAAACCACAATCAGATATCATCTCACACCTGTCAGAATGGCTATCATCAATAAATCAATGAAAAACAAGTGCTGGCGAGGATGTGGAGAAAGGGGAACCCTTTTGCATTGTTGGTGGGAATGCAGACTTGTGCAGCCACTGTTGAAAGCAGTATGGGGATATCTCAAAAAATTAAAAATGGATCTGCCTTTTACCCAGCAACCCCACTTCTGAGAATATATCCAAAGGAACCCAAAACACTAATTTGAATGAATATAAGAACCCCTATGTTTATTGCTACGTTATTTACAATCACCACGATATGGAAGCAGCCCAAGTGTCTGTCCATCAACAAATGAATGGATAAAACAACTATGGAACATTTTCACAAAGAAATACTACTTGGCCATAAAATAGAAGAAAATTTTACCCTTTGTAATGGTATGGATGGACCTGGAGAACATTATGCTAAGTGAAATAAGCCAGTCAGAAAAAGACAAATACCATATGATTTCACTCCTATGTGGAATCTAATGAACAAACTGAAGTAACAAGCAAAAGAAAGACAGACTCATACATGGAGAGCAGATAACAGCTAGTGGAGGAGGGGAGTTTAGAGGGAGAGAAATTGAGCAAAAAGGCAACAGGACTCATGGACATGGACAACAATGTAGTGATTCCTGCGGTGAGGGGGGTATAAGAGAACTAAATGGTAATGAAAAACTGAAATAAAGATTAAATAAAAATTAAAGAATAAATAAATAAATAAAAATTAAAAATGCCTATATTGTTTAAAAAATAAATAGGGTTTATGTAAAAAAAGTAATTATATTAAATTAAATTAAATTAAATTTGAGGGAATAAAATAAAATTAAGAACACCAAGTATAGTTATGCTTTATCATCTTTTTCCTTTATCTACAATTGCTTCATATTTTTTCTTTTTTATTGAATTTATTGGAGTGGCACTGGTTAATAAATTATTCAGGTGTTAGGTGCACAAATCCACAACACAACAACAGATCCTCTGTACACTATATTGTGCATTCACCACCCCAAGTGAAGTCTCCATCCACCAACATTTATGCCCCGTAACCTTCTCCACCTCCCCAAGACCTCCTCCCCACCCTTGCAATCACCACACTGTTCCCCATGTCCATGAGGTTTTTCTCCTTTTATCTTTTTTCTTTTTTGCTCAAGTCTCCCCCCGCGGCATCCAGTGCCAACGCACAGCTGTCTTTATAGTCTTTATCTTTTTTTCTCTTCATTCAATGCAATCATTTCAAACCCTTCTCTCCACATAAGTAATCTGAGTATGAGTCAAGTACGTTCTGTTCTCAGTTATTTCCAATTTATTTATTTCTTCTTACATAATGGTGTTATTCTGATTGCAAACTTTTTTCTTTTCTGCAATTTTCTGTGTCATCTTATTCTGCTGATTTATCAGAACTCTCATTTTACCAACTTTTTGCTTTTATTAATTATTCTAAAGCAAGAAATAATCACAAACTATTGTTTTCTGACACTTTAGTTGTGTTTAGTCTCAGTTCTTCATTTTTTTCTCATATACTTCCTTCTTTCAAACTTGTTAGTTATAGATGATTTGTCTAGTTGCCATACAATTTTTTCATGCATATCCGATGTTAATGTCTGACTATTCTGAAAATACATTTTATTTCCTTTGATATTATGTTAATCAATTCTCTAAAACTGTCTTATGTGGACTATAGTTTGAGAATGTGGGATGGGTTTGGTGAGATGTCAACATGGGTTTAGAGAAGTTTCTGAACAAGGCCTTAGTTTTATTCTCTTTTTTGTTTTATTCTTTTTTTTTTAACATTTTCTTAACTATTATTTTTTACTTGACCTAAAGGGGGTATATTCTATTCAGTCGGTGTATCTTGAGGCCCTTTGTTACCACCATTTAATGTGGAGCACCTATAACCTCGTCAGGCGCAGTCTATGCTGGTTAACTTGGCTCCTTTTGTCCCTCTCCTGGAAGCTACTTCTCTTCCATTTAAAACACAAAAGGAAAAATAAAAGACCAGAAATGATTGACGCATTTTTATAGAACTGATCTTGTGGAGTTGAAGCCAAAACAAGGCTCAGGTCTTCTTTCTTTTCACGGCTACATGGACTTTTTATAATTTTGTGTCATAAAGCATTGCTCTTTTTTTCCCTGCTAGATTTCTTATGACATTTTTTTTTTGCTGGTTTTATTTGTTTTACTACTTTTTTATTCATTTAAGTACTATAGAGGAAAATTATGTGATTCATCCTTACTCCATCATTTTGACCCAGGCATTTTTAGTGGAAAATAAAATTATCCTTCACTCACTATGTTTTTATATTTCATTCATTCAACATGAAAAATCTTTTTGTGAAACACCTACTTTGTGCTGAGCATTGAAGCAATACTCCAGAGGGCCAGAGGAGAAAAAACGTTTTTATGATGCAAAATCTACATGATTTCTCTCTCCAACCTCTCCAAACTGTGGATTTGGTCACTTTGGCAACTCATGAACTTTTCAAACTCCCTAGTTAATTATACATACTCCCAACTTTTTCTACATCATCAGCGTGGCTTCTATTCTCTCTTATCACCTCCACAAACTTCCTTACAGAAGCAGGAGGATCTCTGTACCAGAAAGACAGTTTGAATCCAAAAAACTATAGAAATGAGAGCCCAAATAACAATAACAGTAACTGGTATAGGCCTCAAAGATACAGGTTGATACCCACATGTGAATCCTAAGAAAACAAGAGAAACAAACAAAGAAAATTCTACTTTATTAACTAAGTAGGTACCTGTGAATTGTTTTTATCCCAAGGATCTTCAACTTTCCATGGAGTCCCTTCAGCCTCTGCAACCATATGGGAACAGGAACCACCAGTGGCTAAGATCATGGACCTCGGTATCCCCCTAGGCCTAGTCTGCCCTGAGTATTTGGGGGAATGATATGACCATTAGCTTTGTTTCCTGCTTTGCAAAGAAGATTGTCAAGGCCGAATGTGATTGGCAATCTCTTCCGCTTTTCATCTGGAGATGTTATCGAGCAACATAGCGCTTTACAGGTTGAGTGCCACCATGCATGTAGTAAGGTGTACGCCTAGTATGCAAACCTGAAATATCTTGGTAGGGCAAGTGAACACATGGTATTTGTCCTCTAGTCAGAAATACAAATATCTGCACAGTAATATCCCACACTATTAGTAAAGTATTTCTTTGCAATAAGTATAGCCTGTTATATTCTGCTATATAGTGATACCTAATCACATGTTGCAATGAGCCCCACATGCCTCTTCAGAAGACAGCTTTACATGTGTATTAAATTTTAATGTCTTAAACTTCTTGTTTCAGCACTTTTCATGGTGTCTTACATTTTATGGAACTATTCCAACTAAGCAAGTGAGGAAATTGGTACACTTGTGTATCTCATAATAAAGTGTAGCAGAGATTTTCCTAAATGCTGAAATCTGGGGATAAGTTAGCATTGTTCAAAGAATGTGACCTCATTTTTTAATTTTTTAATGTAAGTCAAGTATAATGCATCTCCTAGATATGTAATTAAAATAACCAAGAAGAAAATGAGGTTTTCAAGATGTGTTAAGAATCTAGGTTTTCTCAGACTCCATCATCTGAAATTTTATTTCAAGCTTCAAAAACCTGATTATAGGCTTGAAATATTCTGGGCTGGTAACCCACTAAATTCCTGAAACTTCTATGTGGATGATCATAGTAATTTAGTTATCCATTATTCTCAATGTCCAGTATCTATATGCACTTCTCTTAAGAATAAGTCATGATCTTCCAAGTAAAAATTAATTTCTCCTCTGCTTTCTGCCCAAGATCATGGGTGGAATATGTGATTGAATCCTAATTTAAATTTATGCTAAATGCAGTCAGTATAACACATCAGCTGTACACATTCAGTGCTGGGCTCAAAGGGCAAGGAGGTGTTCCCAGCTGGACCGTCTAGTCCAACTGTTTGATTCTTCTGGAGCTAAGGCCTGCATAGCCAAGACAATTTATTTTATAAAACTCTGTGAGAGCTTGAAATAGACAAAATTTTTAGTAGAAAGTTGAGAACAGACCAAGATGTTAAGCCAATGAATAGAATCTAAAAATGTTACAAAACACGAAAACTTAATCAGGAATTGGAATATATGTGTGTGTACACATATGTACACACATATACATATGTGTATGTGTATGCATATGTGTGTATACATATCTCAAAGAGTGCTAGGTTAAACAGATGCCAGACAGAGGGCTGTTGCCTAAGACTACCTTTTCCCATCTTTGGCAGCATGATGCTTAAAGCTGCCAGCTCCATTTAAAGGCAAACACCAAATATCCACCAGTTATCCAATGATATCTAGATCCAAAAAATCTATAAAACTGAAATATGCATTTACAGATTGTCATGTATCTGAACATAATGCCATCATGTAGTATAATTTAAGCTTTATATACAACATGACAGGAATACCAGGAGATGAAGTTCTGATCATAGGAGTTTCCTGGAAAGCATGTTTATAGTGATATTTCCAGAAAGGATTCCAGAGGAACACAGTAGAGGTTATGGTGTAGTAATGGAGACATTGTGGGAAAAACTCAGAAGGAACTAAAATGCTGTTAATTGTAGTTGTCAACCCCCAGCCCCCCTGTGCAAAGCACACTCAAATACTACAATTTCTAATTCAGTCCAGAGCAAAACAGAAGGGGAAACTCCTGTTACTAGACAGTAAGCAGAAATAATAGCCTCAGAATCACAGTGCCACTGAATTCCCTCATCATTAAATTGCATTTAATGATGGCACAAAGGATGTCAGCTAGTTAAGAACCTCTCCTTCTCTTCAGAACCCAGCTGCCAGGGACTGTAATCCCAGCAGCACTTAAAGAGGTCTCCCAGCAACAGCACCTTCCCTAACTAATCACAGGCCAGCAGGGCTTCTCATCCCTGTATTTCCTTTCTTCTTCTCCTCTGTCACTTTACTCTTTCTCTCTCTTTAGACATTCCTCCAGCTTGGCCCCCATCGCTCTCTGAATCTCAAATCCTCTATGTCCTGCTTCTTCTTCCACCTTCCTATAACCTCTTTGATCAGGATTCATGCCTTCTGTGCAACCACTTCTGTGGTGCCTATTGTTGGACAATAAGTTCTCTCCTGTATCACTCTTTTGGAATAGTCCCTTTTTTTTTCTTTCATTCTTTTCTAACTTTTCCTCTTTTCCCCTAGCATTTTGGGGTTCCTTTACTCCTCAGCATGTCTCCTAATCTTAACGAGGGTAATCTTTCTCACAATTTACTTTCCAGGAAAACAGCTAAATATTGAGCTCTATAGAAGTTGCAGTGGACACTCTATTGAGCTCTGCCCAAGAGCTCAATATTTAGCTGAAATTCTTTGCCCATAAGTTCCCTGACCTCTGTTACTCTCACCTTTCTCCTTCCTAGCACAACACTTATTTCATTAAAGTACCACCAGTACTCAGAAGAGGTTAACTCCACTTGGGAGTCAACTCCAGAGGGGTGGTACTCCTGATTACTGTAAGCCAAATGCTATCACCTCATTCTATTTTGCAAGCATGGGCTTCAAGAAGGGAAATTGTCCTGGTGAATGAGCCATGACAGCAGTCTGCTGGGAACTTATGGGCAAAGAATTTCCACAGTCTTATGAAGACCACAGATGAGAGCCACCATTTCTTCTAAATGTCATCCTCATTCTTGAATGTGAGGCCATCTCACTTCCAGCCTGAAGTTAAGCCAGCATGGGAGCAAGGAAGAGCAGAAGCAATCAGAGAAGCAGACCAGGAGCCCTTCCACCCCACTCATGGGACCTCCATACTTCCTGTTAGGAGGGATAATAAATGCCCTGCTGTTTAAGAGAATTTGAGACAAGGTTTTCTGTAACTTTCAGCCAAAAGTATTTTAATCGTTACAAATATCAACTACTTTAGAGAGAACCCAACTGTAGCTCTACCCCAAAATGACTAAGCAAATTGATTACTTGCTCTAAGCTTCATTATTTTAATCAATATTACCAAAAGATCCATGTGAATACAAATGAGGGCAGATTGAAAAGTGAATCCTGAGATTCTGACCCCCTCCTTCTTGATATTAGGATGAACAGTCCTGGTCCCTGGTTGTCTACATGACTCTAAGGGAGCTTACATGCATTCATGAATTGGCCTGGATTTAGAGCCCACAGCTTTGAGGCCTGACAGTTTCCATGTAGCTGCTGTTTCAGGTGGGACCTTCATCCTCATTCAGTTTCTGCTGCATAGATGTTAGTGGAGCTAGAGACCCACATGCCTAAAACACCACCCCAGCCCCTCTATGCCAGGAATCTCTGTCACCATTCTTGCAAAATAGGGAAGAGAATGTCCTGTGTTTAGTTGAGAAGGTTCCCACACCATGGTTTAGTCTCAAAGAATTATTCATTATAATGAGCCCACAGCTAAATTTCTTGTGCTCTGAGGAGTTTTAGCATCCAGAGACGTAACTTTCAATTCACACATGGTGTCTGTAGCAGATGCTTCTGACTGGATTTTTGCACTCTAGAAGCTAGAACACTAAAATGACATTTCTCACACCCCTTTCTTCAGCTCAGACTCTGTGTGCAACCTAGCTTCTCCGAGCAGACACATCAATATGAGGTTTAGAAGACAAGAGTGAGGCAAAGGCTACACTTGTGCTGCTTTTGCCATTTTTTTGCTGGTGAGTATGGCCATGGAAGCATTAAGATTTTCTGCAGCAATAATAACAGGGGTCCCTGGCCTTATGGTACTGATAGTCAGGCAGTCATTTTGCTGGCACAGGTCATGGTTGAGGTTCAACAGAGCTGGAGCCAACAGTGGCAGTGGCATCTTCTGGCTCCTCAGCTCATGATGAGGTGCACTCTCTTGCTTCCAGAAACCTCCTGATTCCTCCATTCCTGAGCATAGTGTGACACTAATGACCTTGACTGTTCAATAGTACTGTCCAGGATGTCATTCTTAGAAACTCAGCCTAGTTCTGGGTTGTCTGGTCCTTTCAACATTTTTGTAAACATCTGTGTTAAATCACTTTCTGCTTAAAGTAGTTTCTTTGATCTGGAACTGAAATCCTGATTGATAACACAGCCTGCCTAATCTCCAGGGTACAACCGAATGAGCTGAGTAATGGAGTGAGAGCAAATTCCAATACTAATACCATAATGATACATGAAGAACTGGCACGTCCCTCCTGAAGAACAGGCCATATGTCTACGTTTAGCTTATAATATCAGACTTCTCCCTTCCTTATAGCAATTTCATTCTCGGGGGCTCCATTTTGTTCTTGAAAGCTGGCATCTACCAGCTGTCCCATGAATCTGTCAAGCATATTCATTTATACTTAAAATCCAGTGCCTGACAAGGTTAAGTCCTTTGCCCAGAGACACTCAGCATCTATGCAAATCTGCAGATATAAATAGACACAGTAGGAGGTGTGCATCAGCTAATCCCACTTGCCAGGAACTTCTGTGTCCTAGATCCTTCCTGAATAAGACTTCTCCTAATTTTTTTCTTATCCTCACCCAAGGATATCTTTATTGATTTTAGAGAGAGAGAAAGACAGAGAGAGAGAGAGGTTCCCTCCCGTATATGACATGACCAGGGATCGGGCCTACAGACTTTGGCACATCGGACCAGATGACAGTGCAACCAACGGAGCCACCCAGCCGGGGCAAGACTGTTTCTAATTTCAATTTGTAGAAGTAGTTGTCCAGCTAAGACATCCTGTTATATCTAGGAAATAGACATGCTTTAGTTGTTATGAGGACCCTGTAAGATAACACAGGTGAAAATGCTGAGCACCATACCTGGACCATAGTAGGTGTTAATGAATAGTTTCTTTCCCTTAATAGTTCAGTTTGGGGTAAAGTAGGTAATCAGAGCAATCCTTTTAAAATTGTTTGTGGTTATTTTAAACATTGTCCTGGTAGTTACTGGGCCCAATTTAACATTATATATGATTTTCTTTTTCATGTAGTTTTACATTCAAATGCTAGAAAAATATCACTTCCAAGTATTTTATCTCTTAATTATATTTCATAAGCATACCTAAATGAAACTCACAATTTACTCACTAATTCAACAAATATTCAGTTATTGCTTTGAGTCAGGCCTTGTTTTAGACATTGGAAATATAGTTGAAAGTGCAACATGGTCATTGCAATTACAAACTTCTCACTCTAGAGGAGGTTAAAGACAACTGATGAATAAAGACATGAGATATGTGTAAGTTAATTTTATGGACAAAACCAGTTAACTTTTTTTCTCCTTTCTCCTTTTTAATCTAGCTGCAGTCTCTTCCTCCCCTTCCCTTCCCTCCCCTCCCCTTCCCTTCCCTTCCCTTCCTTCTTTCCTCCCTCCCTTCCTTCCTTTCTCCCTTTAGTTAATAATACCCAGTTATTACCAGATATCTTTCTTGGAAATAGAGATTAGCAGAGAAAAAAACCAAACATTCTATAATTCTGGAGGCTATATTCTAGCCAGACATTATATAAATGATAAATAGTTTAAAAATAAACAAATAATGAGATTAACACCTAGTGCAAGGAAAGAAATAAACTAGATGGTTTGATTTAAAAGGACTAAAGGATAGGAAGCTACTATTTTACTTTAGATAGGATGGTTGAAGGAGCTTAGAACTGAAACATGAGGAGCAATCAGCCATTTAAAAGCTATGAAGAAGTAGAAGAAAGAGAGAAGCAAGCCTTGGCCAGAGAGACTGGGGTGGGAGTGGGGGAGGGCCAAAGCCCTTAGCCCGGGTTAGGGGTGGCAGGTACACTCATTGTTGAGCATCAGAGCAGCGCCATGAAGGATGTGGCAGGCAAAAGTGCCAGCCTAAGGAGAGACGTGGACTGCAGAGGGAGGGCACAGAGGTCCAGGACGCCCTTAGGAATAATTGGGGCACTTCTGCCAAGATGGAGACATAGGCAGAAACATTGTGCCTTCTCGCACAACCAAGTTTAAAGACAATAAAGTTTTAGTAACAAAAAAACACAGCCAAAACACAGAAAATTGAACTATACAGAAGTCTGACAACAACAAACTGTTCAGCCAGACCCGTAAGAGGGGAGGAGCCTGCAGCTGGCAGAGCAGGGTTGCGCAGGAAAACTCAGTCAGACTGACCCAGGCATGCAAGAGGCGGTTGGCAGATCCCAGGCATGGGTTTCATTGGGCGGACCCAGTGAGGACACAATGCAGCAGGCTGACCGCAGTAACACATTTGCACTCAGATAAACCAGCAAAGGAGCAAGCAGTGAGACAGACCACGCAGACTCCAGTGGCAGAAAGCAGCAGAGGGGACCGCTATTGCCCCACTCTGACCCCACCCCCACATACAGCATCACAAACCAGCAACCTGGGTGGCCCCACCCTGGTGAACACCTAGGGCTCCGCTCCTCATACTTAACGGGCATGAACAGACCAAAACATGGCTCAAAAAGAACTCTAAGCCCAAAGCCAATAACTCTAAGCAACCAAGAAATAGCCAAACATTCAGATGCATAGTTCAAAACACTGGTGATCAGGATGCTCACAGAACTGGTTGATTTTAGTCACAAATTAGAGAAACATATGAAGGCTAAAATAATTGAAATGAAGGGAAATGCACAGGAAACCAATAATGATGGAAAGGAAACTGGGGCTCAAATCAAAGGAGTGGACCAGAAGGAAGAAAAAAATGACCAAACAGAAAAATATGAAGAAGCAAGAATTCAAAAAAATGAGGAGAGGCTTAGGAACCTCCAGGGCATCTTTAAACATTCCAACATCTGAATTATAGGAGTACCAGAATGAAAAGAGGAACAGCCACAAGTGGAAACCTTATTTGAGCAAATAATAAAGGAGAATTGCCCCAATCTGGCAAAGGAAATAGACTTCCAGGAAATCCAGGAAGCTCAGAGAGTCCCAAAGAAGTTGGACCCAAGAAGGAACACACCAAGGAACGTCATCATTACATTAGCCAAGATTAAAATGAAGGAGAGAATTCTAGAAGCAGCAAGAGATAGGGGGACAGTCACCTACAAAGGAGTTCCCATTAGACTGTCAGCTGATTTCTCAAAAGAGACCTTGCAGGCAAGAAGGGGCTGGAAAGAAGTATTCCAAGTCATGAAATCCAAAGACCTACATCCAAGATTGCTCTATCCAGCAAAGATTTGATTTAGAATGAAAGGACACATAAAGTGCTTCTCAGGTAAGATCAAATTCAAGGAGCTCATCATCACCAAGCCCTTATTATATGAAATATTAAAGGAACTTATCTAAGAAAAAGAAGATAAAAAAGATGAACAGTGAAAAGACAGCAAACTCACAGTTATTAAGAACCACACCTAAAACAAAAGCAAACTAAGAGGACAGCTAGATCAGGAGTGGAACCATAGAAATGGAGATCACATGGAGGGTTAGCAACAGGGGAGTGGGAGAAGAAGAAGGGGGGAGAAGGTACAGAGAATAAGTAGCATAGATGGTATGTAGAAAATAGATGGGGGGAGGGCAAGAATAGTATGGGAAATATAGAATCTAAAGAACTTGAGACACGTGTTCATGAACTAAAGGGGGGAATGGTGGTGGAGGGATGTGCAGGGTGGAGGGGAATGAAGGGGGGGAATAGAACAACTGTAATGGCATAATCAATAAAATATATTTTAAAAAACAGAAATAATTGCAGCTACTATGCAGCATGGGAAGATGTTAGGGTATCTGTCAACCTAAAGTAATCTTAACTTACAGGGCTTTGTAAACAGAAATGTTATGAATGGTAAAATGCTCTTATTATGACTTGACATTGTCATAATCAATTACTTTAATTCATATTAGAATGTATTTTTATTAAAAATGAAAGTAATATTTTTGTGTCCCTCACTGCAACTAACTTAGAAGCTTGCAAATAAACTTTTTGATTCAACCTTTAAAAAAAATAAAAATAAAAATAAATAAAAGCTATGAAGAAGGCATTACAAGCAAAGACTAACAAGTTCAAAGACCACAGAAAAAAAGACATTTGGCTTTCAAAAAAAAAGAAAAGAAGTCATGTGGCTAGAGCTCAGTGAACAAATGGGAGAGTGGGAGAAATGAGATGCAGATAAAGGTCCAGGGAGAACCATGTGGAAACTTGGGGCAAGGTTAGAAATTTGGACTTAATTATGGGTGTGTTGGAAGACATCAAAGAGAGCTTGCTCTCAGATGCTTGTCTTTTCCATCTGCACATACCCATGGTTCCCAGACTTATGGACACAATTGTCTTAAATATGTATGCCAGGATGTATAGGATATGGCCCACATAAGAATGCCAAATTCTTATATCAAATTAGAGCATTTAAAAAAGTACCATGATTTTCTATCATCATCTCATTATTTCTTAGAAAAACATTTTTCATTAATACCAATTAAGCAAAAAGTTAGGAATTATCAGAATTTCTCTTTTATTTAATCTTTATTGTATTTTTTCCATTAACATTAGTCCCTTCATTCCTGCCTTATCCCAGCAATCACCACACTGTTATCCATGAGTCCTTTTTCTTTTTGCTCAATCCCTCTTCCCCCTCTTCTCCCCCGTCCCCACTAGCTGTCATCCTGCTCTCAATCTTTGAGTCTGTCCCCCATTTTCCTTGTTAATATAGTTTCTTGATTAGATTCCACATATGAGTGAAATCATATGGGATTTGTCTTCTCTGACTGGCTTATTCACTCAGCATAATGTTCTCCAGGTCCATCATACTGTCGCAAAGAGTAAAATTTTCTTCTTCTTTACTGGTGAGTAGTATTCCATTGTGTAAATGTCCCATAGTTGTTTCATCCACTCATCTATTGATGGACAATTGGGCTGCTCCCATATTTTGGTGATTGTAAATAATGTTTCAGTGAACACAGGGGTGCTTATGTTCTTTCAAACTGGTCACTTGGGTTCCTTCTGATATATTCCCGGAAGTGGGATTGCTGGGTCATAAGGCAGATCCATTTTTCATTTTTTTGAGGTATCTCCATATTGCTTTCCTCAGTGGCTGCACCAATCTCCCACACCATTAAAATGTCATACTACCTACTGATCTATAAATTCAATTCAATTCCTATCAGGACTCCAATGATATATTTCACAGAACTAGAATAAATATTTCAAAAGTGTATATAGAACCATAAAAGGTCCCACATAGCAATAGCAATCCTGACAAAGAAGAAAAAGTTGGAGGAATCAAACTATATTAAACTATATTACAAGGCCATAGTAATCAAAACAGCATGACACTGGCATAAAAACAGACACATAGATCAATGGAATAGAATGGAGAGCTCAGAAATAAGCCCATGTCTCTGTGGTCAATTAATACTCAACATATGGAGCAGGAGCATAAAATGGAGTAAAAATAGCCTCTTTAACAGATGATGTTGGGAGATCTGAACAACTACATCCAAAAAAAATGAAATTTTAACCACCAGTGTACACCATACACCAAAATAAACTGAAGGTGCATAAAAGACTTAAATATAAGTTGTGACACCATAAAAGTCCAAGAGGAGAACATAGGCAGGAAAATTGCAGGTATTTCATGCAGCAATATTTTTACCAGTATGTTCCCTATAGCAAGAGACATAAAGAAAAGAATAAATAAATGGGACTACATCAAATTAAAAAGCTTCAGCACAGGTAAAGAAAACATCGGCAAAATAAAAAGGGCACCAAACATATAGGAAAATAAATTTGCCAGTGATACCTTGGACAAGAATTTGATTTCCAAAATATATAAAGAATTCACTCAACTCCATACCAGGAAGTCAAAGTATTCCACTGAAAGTGGGCAAAGGGCCTGAACAGACACTTTTTTAGGGAGGACATGCAGAGGGCTCAGAGATATATGGAAGGATGCTCAGCATCGCTAGCCATCAGAGAGATGCACATTAAAACCACAGTGAGATACTACTTTATATCCGTCAGAATGGCC
Source organism: Artibeus jamaicensis (assembly GCF_021234435.1). Taxonomy (NCBI): domain Eukaryota; kingdom Metazoa; phylum Chordata; class Mammalia; order Chiroptera; family Phyllostomidae; genus Artibeus; species Artibeus jamaicensis. The sequence continues at coordinate 14,532,221 of NW_026522025.1, read as the reverse complement.
ATCATTAACAAATCAACAAATAACAAGTGCTGGTGAAGTTGTAGAAAAAAGGGAACTCTAGTGCACTATTGGTGGGAATGCAAACTGCTGTACTCACTGTGGAAAACAGTATGGAATTTCCTCAAAAAACTAAAAATGGAACTGCCTTTTGACCTGGTAATTCCACTGCTAGGATTATACCTTAAGAATCCTGAAACACCAATTCAAAAGAATCAATGCACCCCAATGTTTATAGCAGAGTGATTTATAAGAGCCAAGTGCTGGAAATAGCCTAAGTGCCCATCAGTAAATTAGTGGATCAAAAAAACTGTGATACATTTACACAATGGAGTACTACACAGCAGAAGAAAAGAAGGAATTCCTATCCTTTGCAACAGCATGGATGAAACTGGAGAGTATTATGCTGAGTGAATAAGTCAGGTAGTGAAAGGCAAATACCATATGATCTCAACTATAAGTGGAACCTAATCAACAAAACAAACAAGTGAACAAAATAGAATCAGAGACATGGAAACAAAGAACAAATTGACAGTGGCCAGAGGGGAGGTGAAGGGGGATAATGGGAGAAAGAAGGGGAGGAGTCAAGTCAAGGAACGTGTATAAAGAACTCACGGACAAAAACAATGGGCAGGGAGGATTGAATGTGGAAGGTGGTGGGTCAGCACGGCAAGGGAGATAATAGGGGGGGAAATGGGGACAACGGTTACTGAACAACAATAATTTTTTTTAATATTTAAAAACTGGAAAAAAAAGAAAAAATCATGGCCATTGAAATTACTGTTACTATGATCTCAAGTCATCAGGTGTACTCTGTCATGCTCCTTAAACTTGATTTAAAAACTAAATTGTAACAGAATTTTTAGCTTAATAATTCCAAGAAAACATGAGCAGTAAGAAAACAAATCTATATTTTTCCATGTGCCACTTTGCTAAAACACTTGAGAATACCATTTTTACAGGCTGCTTTTTAAACAAAATCAGTTTTGAAAAAGAATGTAGTCATTTAAAATGGCCCCTGATGGAATATAGTGTAGTTATCTAGTACACAACTTTAGAACCAGAAGATCAAGTTCATTTCCTGGTTCTGACTCCTCATTTTGTGTGAACTTAGAAGCTCCTTAAACACTCTGACTCCTAATTTCCTCTTTTTCAAGAAATGATGATATCTAAACTTTTTCATAGCATTGTTATAAGGACCAAATAATATTTTTATAATATACATTATAAATGTAACCAAATGTTAGTTGTTTTAATTATTATATAAATGAATAATTCTTATCTCTTTTATATATGTATAATATTCATTTACTTCCTTCCTTTTAGCTCCACCACATGAAATTTAATCTTGGTCAAAGCCATTCAGTTCTTTAGATTGGTCTTCAAACTGGGATTTGTACCTCTGAAAGCACATGGACACTTCAAATTGTATGTGATTATTGATGGTTGCAAAGAAATTAACTCTCGGGTCCTCTACTTCTACATGTATCCTCTCCTAGCATCATGCAGGTTCTTATTTCTCATCTCTCTTCTCACAGTATCTTTCTCTTATTTCAAAACAAAAAATTAAATAGATGTTCCCCATGCATCTAGAATCTAAACATGATATACTGCACCAGAGTACAAAAACTCAATGGAACTCAATAAAACAATGTTTCAAAGTATTATTTTAGGGGACAATTTCTTCAGTGTTTAATCAAGGCACCGTAGGTATATAAGATGGATAACATATGTAAATTGCTTACTACTATATTTGACCCATAGATGGTATTTGTTCAATGTTAATTTCATTTTCTTAATTTATATTTCAAAACATTCTTTAATTATGAAAACATTGAATAAATGCTTTAGAGGGGGGAATTCAATGTATGATCGCACTTAACAACCCTTTAAAATATATAGTTTATATATTACTTATAATAAAAGTTATCATTTTTGAAGGCATATTTTATCTCAGGATCACTGATTTATAAATAATCTTTCATCCTCCACAGTTGTTCAGGTATGAATTATAATCCCTTGAGATTTAGAAGATATGAAATCATGCATATAACAAAATCAGGATATTAACCCAGTTCTTTTGACCTATGATATATTCCTTCATTTTAACTAGAATTTTTCCTCCTTATTTAAAAACTCTTTTTAAATTATATTTTATTGATTACACTACGACATTTGTCCTGATTTCTCTCCCTTTGCTCTCCTCCACCCAGCACCCCGCCTCCCTCAGGCAATCTCCCCACTGGTGTTCATGTCCATGGGTTGTGCATGTAATTTCTTTGGCTTCTCCATTTCCTATGCTGTAATTTACATTTCCATGGCTATTCTGTGACTACCTATTTGAACTTCTTAATCCCCTCACCTCTTCACCCATTCACCCAAATGTCCTCCCATCTGGCAGCAATCAAAATACTCTCTGTATCCATGATTCTATCTCTGTTCTTCATGTTTGGTTAGTTTGTTTTTTAGATTCAATTGTTGATAGATGTGTATTTTTTGCCATTTTATCATTCATTGTTTTGACCTTCTTTTTCTTAAATAAGTCCCCCCTTAACATTTTATATAATAATTGTTTGGTGATGATGAATTCCTTTAGTTTTTTTCTTGTCTGGGAAGCTTTTTATCTGCCCCTTGATTTTAAATGATAGATTTGCTGGGTAGAGCAAATCTATCATTTGCTCTATGATAGGTCTAAGCTTGGCTGTAGGTCCCTGCTTTTCGTGACTTTGAATATTTCTTGCCAATCCCTTCTAGCCTGCAAAGTTTCTTTTGAGAAATTAGCTGGCAGTCTTATGGGACCTCCCCTGTAGATAACTAACTTCTCTTGCTGCTTTTAAAAGTCTCTCTTTATCTTTAATCTTTAACATGTGAATTATGTTGTATCTTGCAGTGCACCACTTGGCATCCATCTTGTTTGAGACTCTGTGCTTCCTGGACTTGCACATCTATTTCCTTCACCAATTAGGGAAGCTTTCTATCATTTTTTCAAGGAGATTTCCAATTTCTTGCTCTTTCTCTTCTCCTTCTGGCACTCCTATGATGAGAATGTTGGAATACTTGAAGTTGTCCCTGAGGCTGCTTATACTATCCTCATTGTTTGGATTCTTTTTCTTTTTGTTGTTCCGATTGGTTGTCTTTTGCTTCCTTAGGTTCCAAATCATTGATTTGATTCTAGGCTTCATCCATTCTGCTGTTGTTTCTTGGTAAATTGTTCTTTATTTCAAGCAGTGTATCCTTTGTTAATGATTGGATATTTTTTATGCTGCTGAAGTCCTCACTAAGTTCCTTGAGCATTCATATAACCAGTATTTGTAACTCTGCATCTGATAGATTACTTACTTACATATAGTTTAACTCTTTTTCTGGAGTTTTGATCTGTTCTTTCAGTTGGGCCATGTTTTTTATCTGCTCATTTTGACAGCCTCCCTTTGTTTGTTTCTATGTATTAGATAGAACTGCTTTGATTCCATGTATTGGTAGTGTGGGCTAATGTAGTAGGTGTCCTATAGGATCCAGTGGCATAGCCTCCCCTATAACCCAAGCTGGGTCCTTCGGATGTTCTTTTGTGTGGGCTAAGTACTCCCTCCTCTTGTAGTTGACACTTGGTTGCTCTTGGCAGGTTAATGAAAAGGATTTCCCCAAGCCAGTCAGCTTCAGGGATTTGCTATGACCACTGACCACCAACCTCCACTCTCTGTGGAGGATTAGTTGTGCAGGGGAACAGTGGTGGTGTTCTGACATAGTCTGTAGCTGTCCATTGAGTGCACAGGTTCTGGGGTTTTCCAGGTGGTACAAGCCAAGGTCAGCCCCTACCTGTGTGTCATCTGGGGCCACCTTGACTGGATTGTAAAGCAATCTGAGATGGCTGCTACTTATGCTAGTCTTGGAGATTCCCAGGCAAAGCCAAGCTGTGAATCTAGGCTGGCTGCTGCCAGTGCCAAACCTGGGGATCACTAAGGCCAGCTGTTGCTCAAAAACTCTTTTACACATGAACATAATCAACTAAATTGTATTCTATGGAAAGAGAAATTTTATAAAAATAATCATAAACTAGGGTTGTTAACTTGTTATATCCACTGTTTAGTTATATTTCAATAATATTTTTCAAATGTCCTTATTAATACATAATATAGGGAACTTGGACAATCTAAAGCAAAAAAGGAACAGTAACCCTTGTAATCCAGATGTAAATACTATCAATATTTTTACATTTGTTCTACCAGTATTTTTATTCAAATTTACCAGTTATGAATGCCTTACAAAGTTGTTATCATATGCATATACTATACTATACCTCATTTAAAAAAAATTTAGCAGTACAGCCATGCACCATATAATGACATTTTGGTCCATGAATGTCTGCATGTATGACTATGGTTCCATAAGATCATACTGGACCTGAAAAACTCCTATCTCCTAGTCGATGTGTAACTGTGTAATATCATAGTGCAAGGCATCACTCATGTGCTTGTAGTGATGCTGGTCCATACATACTTACTGCACTTCAGTCATATCAAAGTATAGCACATACAATTATGGTAGTGGATTATATACCATTAGGTTTGTATTCATACACTACACGATGTTAGCACAATGGTGAAATCACCTAATGATGCATTTCTCAGAACACGTCCCATCATGAAGTGATCCATGACTGTATATAGTGAACAATTTCCCATGCCAAAAATACTCCTCCACCATATTATTTTTAATAACTTTGTGTGATATACAAATATATTTTCTTAAATATCCTCTGTATTGGACATTTGTGTTTTCCAGTTTTTGCTATCATCAATAATACTATGCTAAACATTCATATACACATATTTTGGACATTCCTCTGATCATTTTCTAGCATGAGTTCTTAGAGAAGTGCCCAGCAAAAGATAAAGCCTTTGTAACTCATTGTGAAATTGCCATATAGAGAAATGATTATCTTTATACTGCCCCTAAAAGTATATGTGAATTCTCCTCTCCCCTTACGTTCACTCTTGGAATTTTTGAGATTCAAGATTCAGACAAATAAAGATGAAAACATCAGCTTTATTACTGATAAAATGGGAGACCATGCTTTAGATTTCATCAGACTTGTTTGTTAATATCTGACCTCTAAACCAGTCAGTTTTATAGACTCAATCCCTGGCCCAGGTGGAATTCCATAGGCTGTTCCCAGGATCATGCCCAGTAAGCAGCCCTGTTCGAATTAGAACTGTGAAAGAATTTAGACATTCATGTTTAGTTTCTTCTCTAAGGCTCACCCATGGGAAGGAACAAAGGATGAGAGAGAGAGCTGAGAAGAGAGAAGCCAGAAGTGTTAGTCTTGCATCCCTCCAAGTGTAAACATGAGTCAAAACGAATGGAAGCTCTGCTCTAATGTTGTCTAATTCTCTGCACTCAATTGCTTAGCATTAGAAATTGCTTTTTCTTGATAGGAAAAAGTAAGTATCTCATTTGAATGCATTACTTTGATTATTGGAAGGATGGACTTTTTTACTTTTTTGTGAATTTCATTTTCAGGACTTTTTGTTATACTAATATTGGAGAGTTATCACTTGATGCTGACTTGTAATCAATGGTATAGAAGGATAATAATTTGCTGTATCTATTACCAAAATTTAAATTTTCCATTTGCCTCTCATTTTTAATGAAAATAGCTTTTATTCATTAAAATATTGAACCACTTTTAAAATGAGAAAATAACTAGAGTATAAGAAAAAATGAGACATCTCTAGTTATTTCTCAACACAAACACAACTGGTAAAATTGTGGTGTATTTCTTCCCAGCCTTGATAGATGGATAATTAGATAGATGACTGGATAGGAATGTGAATGTAGAAACAAGCACAGACATATTATTTTATAAAAATCATTTGCTGTTTTATACCCTGCAACATTTGCATTACTATCCTTATGAATTCATTTTTAAGTATGTGTCCAGTTTTTTCCCAGGACATGTTTATAGAATGTTTGTGGTTTTATATGTAGAGAAGTGAACTCATTTATTACAGCTGAATAGTGTATACTGTTAACCACCCATAACTTCAATAAGATGGTGAAGATGCAAGGTTTTTTCTACAGAAAGTTAAATTTATACAAGGCTAGATAAGCGACAACTGTGGCACTCATTCTATCTGGTGGGTGGCAAGATTATTTCTAGATCTATTGTAACATTCACATTAATTTCAGGACATTAAAAATATGAGGAAGTAATGTATTTCTTGAAAACTAGGAACTCTGGCTATTAAAGCTGGTTGGAGGGGATTGAAATGTAGAATTAAAAGTGCCCTCTAATTTTTCATTTCAATGCATTCTTGTCTGTTGTTGCCCTTTTTTCCTTTTCTGGCTTAGTGACTAGCAATCATCCTCTGTAAATACTGAATATTTTAGGCTTTACATGTAATAGCTTCTGTCACACTACTCAACTCTGCCATTGGTAAACAGTGTAGAGTATATGTAAACAAATGGATGTGATTGTATTCCAAGAAAACTTTATTTACAAAAACAACAACAGGACAAGTTTGGCCCATGGACCTCAGCTTGCAAATCCTTGTTCTAAATGAGGTCTGTCTGGAAAAAGTCCAGCTATTGTTAATATAATGAGAGTGGTTTACAGGACATCAATGGAATCTGGCAGCCAAGGTGAGTGCACTGGATTGCACATGCGAGAACAATGACAACCTCACTATCAGTGGGGACAGTAGATGCCATTGAGTGAGCATGTGTACTGTGTGGCCATCGCATTCAAAATGACAGAGCAAGTACAGCAATGAATCTGCATCAAATTTTGCATTAAGCTTGAACATTCCTCCACAGAAACTATTCAGATGGTTTCTATCTTTATCTTTTCCATATATCAAATAGTTGAAATCAGAGCATATGCAGCCTTTTCAGATTCGCTTTGTTCAGTTAATAATATGCATTTCAGGTTCCACTGTGTCTTACCATAGATTAACAGCTCATTTCTTTTTAGTGCTGAATGACATTCAATTGTCTGGATGTATCACAGTTTATCTTTCCGCCTACTCAAAAACATTTTGGTTGCTTCCAAGTTTTGTCAATTATGACTAAAACCTGCTATAAACATTCTTGGGCAGATTTTTGTATGGACATAAGTTTTCATCCCTTTGGAGCAAATACCAAGGAGTATAATTACTGATCACAGGGTAAGAGTATGTTTTGTAAGAAATGGTTCAACTGGCTTCCAAAGTGGAATTACTATTTTCCCTTCCCACTAGCAACACAGGAGAGCTCCTCTCCTCACCATCATTTAGTGGTGTCAGTTTCTGGATTTGGGCCACTGTAACAGGTATATATTGATATCTCACCTCATCGTTTTAATCTTCATTTCTCTGATGACATGTGACGTGGAACATCTTTTTATGTGCCTGTTGGCCACCTGCATATCTTCTTTAGTGAGGTGTCTTAAAATCATTAGGCTATTTTTAATGGCATTCTTTTCATATCATTACACTTTGAGATCTTTGTATATTTTGAGTGATTTTTTTATCAGAAATGTTGTTTGCCAATATTTTCTCCCAGTCTACAGCTTGTCTTCCCATTTTTTGAACCATGAATCATGGCTATGGCAATGTATATAAAAAGGTATCACCATATCCAAGGCCATCTAATTTTTCTCCTATGTTATCTTCTGGGAGTTTTATAGTGTTGTGTTTTATACTTAGATCTATGATCCATGTGAGTTAATTTTTGTAAAGAATGTAAAGTCTGTATCTAGACTCATTGCTTTCAAGGTAATTTTTTAAAATGGAGTCATAATTGACATATAACATCATATTAGTTTTACCTGTACAACCTAATTATTCAATATGCATATATATTATGACATGATCACCACAATAACTATAGTTAAATCCATCACCTACAAAGTTATACATTTTTTCTTATGAGGACTTTTAAGATCTACTCTCTTAACTGTCAAACATGCCATACAGTATTATTAACTAGATTCATTTATTTTTCTGAACATGGAAGCCCAATTTTTCCAGTACCATCTATTGAGGAAGCTATCTTTTTTTTTTTTAAGATTTTTATTTATTTACCTTAGGAGGGGAAGGGAAGGAGAGAGGAGGAGAAATATCAATGTGTGGTTGCTTCTCCTAAGTCCGCTGCTGGGAACTGCAACCCAGGCATGTGCCCTGACTGGGGATCGAACCTCAATTATCTGGTTCCCAGGCCCGCGCTCAATCTACTGAGCTACACCAGCCAGGGCTGAGGAAGCTATCTTTACAGAGTATTGCATTTGCTCTTTTATCAAAGATCAGTTGACTACATTGATAGAGATCTGTGTCTGGACTCGACTCCCTTCCACTGATGTATTTTTCTTTTGCCAATACTGCACTGTCTTGATTACTGTAGCTTTATAGTAAGTCTTGAAGTCGGGTAGTGTCAGTCTTCTGACTTTGCTGGTCGGAACACCAAGTCTGTTGGTTCAGTTATTCTACACACAGAATTTAGGCATTAACAGCTGCCTTCTCTTATAAGCCAAGGCTTCAGATTATTGTAAAGAGAAAGCAAAGATGGTGAGAGGGAGACTGGTGACAGATTAAATAAACATATTCTGAGAAGCTATTTTGGCCTTAATGTATCAACTCTCTCCCTTTTTAAAAAAAGACCAGCTAATGATTTTCCATTTACTCCCACAAACACTCTCTCCCTTTCATGGTTATAGCTAAGAGGTAATAAAAGGACATTTCTCTCTTTTGCATGCATAACAGAATTAGGACATCCCTTTTTATTACTGGTCTCATCCTGAATAGTGACAACACTTATTTCCCTTGGCCTGAAACAATCATATTCATTACTAATGGGTGTGTGATTTTCTCCATTGGATATAAGATAGTACATTTGGAGCTTTTCTGTTTCCATAAATTTTCCTTAGAAACATTTGCTTTTGCAGAAGAATACATTTGCATTGCAGATGAAAGTGTTTGGTATAAGAGTCATTCTGGAGAGTTTAGCTGAACTCAAATTGAATGAAACCACTACGGCTAATATTAATTATGCATAATTGATACCTTCTATTGTAGGAAGAAAACATGCAAAACTAAAAAAACAACTTTCCCAATTCGATTTTTAATAATAATAATATAAAATTTTAAATCGATTGACATTAGTAGATTAATTATTGGGGACCAATATTTATTCAGAATCTAGAAAATTTAAGCTCTTTTTTTCAAAATATATACTCCTCTACATTCTTATTTTTTAACAACTTCTTTTTATATAACCTTCTCGCCTTAAGCATCTTAGGGACTCTGCTGCAAAGACCATACAATTAACTGGTGATCGATAATATTCATTCAGAAGAAGATTCCAGTTTTGTCATTTCCATTAGCACTAAGCTATACTTTTTTCTTATACTAATCTATGTGTAATGTTGAGTGGTTGCATTTATACTTCTTTTTGATATATTTCTTGCTTATAAATCATATGAAACCTGCTTATAATTTATACCTGATATGGAAAACACAGTAGGAAAAGGTGGTGAATCACTCAAATTCTACTACTTAGTGATAACCACTGTTAAAATGTTAGTCATTTTAACACCTGTGTAACTCACCTGTGTAACTTTTATATATATTTTTATAACAAGAAATTTGATTCTAAATATTCCTCTGTACTTGCTTTTCTTTGAACATTTGTAGACTCAAATTCTAATATTAAAGGAATCCACAAAATTCTATTATATGTAATTAATTTAGTAAAACTTTTTCATTGAATGTTAAGACTGCCTCACTTATAAAAATATCTTTTTGAAAACTATATTTGCTTTTTTTCTTTCTTTGGGAAAGATTTTATTTTTTAATATATTTTATTAATTATGCCATTACAGTTGTTCTATTTTCCCCCTTCATTCCCCTCCACCCTGCACACCCCTCCCCCACTATTCACCCCCTTTAGTTAATGACCATGTGTCTCAAGTCCTTTAGATTCTATATTTCCCATACTATTCTGGCCCTCCCCCCTATCTATTTTCTATCTATGTTCTATGCTACTTATTTTCTGTACCTTCTCCCCCCTTCTCCTTCTCCCACTCCCCTGTTGCTAAGCCTTTGTATGATCTTTATTTCTATGGTTCGCTCCTGATCTAGCTGTCCTCTTAGTTTGCCTTTGTTTTAGGTGTGGTTCTTAATAACTGTGAGTTTGCTGTCCTTTCACTGTTCATCTTTTTTATCTTCTTTTTCTTAGATAAGTCCCTTTAACATTTCATATAATAAGGGCTTGGTGATGATGAACTCCTTGAATTTGATCTTATCTGAGAAGCACTTTATCTGCCCTTCCTTTCTAAATGAAAGCATTGCTGGATAGAGCAATCTTGGAGGTAGGTCTTTGGATTTCATGACTTGGAATACTTCTTTACAGCCCCTTCTTGCCTGTACGGTGTCTTTTGAGAAATCTGCTGACAGTCTGATGGAAGCTCCTTTGTAGGTGACTGTCCCCTATCTCTTGTTGCTTCTAGGATTCTGTCCTTCATTTTAATCTTGGCTAATGTAATGATGACGTGCCTTGGTGTGTTCCTTCTTGGGTCCAACTTCTTTGGGACTCTCTAAGCTTCCTGGATTTCCTGGAAGTCTATTTTCTTTGCCAGACTGGGGAAGTTCTCCTTTATTATTTGTTCAAATAAGTTTTCCACTTGTGGCTGTTTCTCTTCCCCTTCTGGTACCCCTATAATTCGGATGTTGGAATGTTTAAAAATGCCCTGGAGGTTCCTAAGCCTCTCCTCATTTTTTTGAATTCTTGTTTCTTCATATTTTTCTGTTTGGTCATTTTTTCCTCCTTCTGGTCCACTCCTTTGATTTGAGTCCCAGTTTCCTTTCCATTACTATTGATTTCCTGTGCAATTCCCTTTATTTCAATTATTTTAGCCTTCATATATTCCTCTAATTTGCGACTAAAATCAACCAGTTCTGTGAGGATCCTGATCACCAGTGTTTTGAACTGTGCATCTGAAAGTTTGGCTATTTCTTCATTGCTTAGATTTATCGGCTCTGGGGCTCTGAGTTGTTCTTGAGCCATTTTTGGTCTGTTCGCACCATTAAGTATGAGGAGTGGAGCCTTAGTTGTTTACCAGGGCGGGGCCACCCATGTCGCTGGTTTGTGATGCTGTATGTGGGGGCGGGGTCAGAGAGGGACAATAGCAGTTCCCTCTGCTGCTTCTCGCTGCTGGGGCCTGCACAGTCTGTCTCACTGCTAGCTCCTTCACCGGTTTATCTGCACGCGAATGTGTGACAGCAATTAGCCCTCAGTGGGTCCACAGCCTTGGGCCCTCACTGCGTCCACCCCTTCTCCACACCTGGGATCTGCCCACAGCTGCTGATGAACTTGGGTCTCATGCCCGGGTCTCACGCCCAGGTTGGTCCGGAGGATCTTTCCTGCCCAACCCTGCCCTGCTGCTGGCTCTGCCCCTCTTACTGGTTTGGCTGAAGGGTTGGTTTTTGTCAGACTTCCGTGTAGTTCAATTTTCTGTGGTTTGCCTGCATTTTTGTTGCCAAAACTTTGTTGTTTTTAAACTTGGTTGTGCGAGAAGGTGCAGTGCTTCTACCTACACCTCCATCTTGGAGGAAGTCTCCTCTTTGGGAAAGATTTTAGAAGAGAATCACTGGACTTAATACTATGTAATTTTTAATGCTGTTGATGCATTTTGTCAAATTATTCTTCATAGACTGTGACAATTTGTTAGGAAATTTTATCAGAGATGCCCAGGAACCAACCTCCGACTGCCAAAGAGACCAAAGATAGAGGCTTATAATTCCAGAGATAATGAAGGGAACTTGCAGCCAGAAGCAGAATCTGGGGCGGCAGCATGACAGTGGATCTCCACACCAGAAAGGGGATGAAGGCTTTATATAAAAGCCCCCAGGAACACAGGTGACTTATGGCCAAGTGGCACATGCTTGTTAGCTGTGTATTCCAAAGCAATAAACAAGTAAATGGGTCTATTTATGTGTGTAAGAACATTCCTTTCTGGTGATAGTGGCTCACCGTTAAGATGGCATCCATCATGTCAAGCACCAGAAGCCACTTTGCCTAATACAATTACACTTCTACCTGGATTATGTGAAAGTTCCTACTTACCATACCTCATCAATATTAATAATGACACACTTACGCTAATTTCATTATAATGAGCTGTTTTTATTATGAAGTGTTTGATACAAGTTTAAAATAACAAAGATAGAAATACCTATATAATTTTTGAGAATCTCAAAAAGATTATTGGTTATTTTCCATTTACTAAACCATCAAAGAGCCTCACATCACATCTTTAACCTGTATTAATATAAATCCATATTCCTAATTATTATTGTACTTAAATATATTAAGAATTACTTGTTTTCAGCAAAGCCACTGTTAAACTCAGAAAATTATTTATCTCAAGATCCTGTAGCTCTCAATCTAAAAAGCTTTTAACCAAGTCCCTAAGGCTGAATATTGGCATTCCTTCCCAGTGTCTTAATGAAATAAGCAACAAAGAAAATAGGCTTAAATTGAGCTCCCAGTTTAACTTGGGACTTCTGCCACCTTCTGATTGAGAGTTCACCCAACTATTTTTTTTTACTTCTAATTGCTTCTATATAAGTAATTATTCTCCAGTATTCTTCAAAATTTTTCTTCAGCAGAATCCCCAGCTCCTTGATACAGCAAAAGAAAGAAAAAATAAATTTCTGCAGGCTTTGTATTCCCAGTTGTGAATTAAAAAAAAAAAAACGATGTTAAAATGATGGGTTATTTAAATCTCAGTTTTGACTAATGTGTTACATAGATATCAACTTATAAAAAGGTTGAGAAAGCAAATATAGAAACAGAAGGATTTGAAAATAATTTCTTTGGTGACAGCATGGCTTGCTTTTACCCCAACCTACTGCACCCAAAGTGAGAGGAGGGTTTATATTCATCATCTCCTGCAGAAGGGTGAGAGAGGTGTGGGAGAAGCCACTGGCTTCTCTGAGAGCTTTAAATTATTCTTTGAAGCAAGAAAATGATGGGGGAGTCAAGAGTTGGAAAATATTAGTTTTAGGCAATAGTTCATAAACTTAATAGTTGATGCATGTAAAAAGCTATGGTTTTAGGGACTGAAGGTATGGCCCACCCTGACTCCAGGAGACCAAAACCTATTTGAGCTTTGTGCTCCAGAAGAGACCATAAGCAATCAAGATGGTATCTAGGCCATTGTGTTCATGGGAGAGGCATCCCAACACCCAGGACACAGATAAAGAAAATCACCCAGAACACAGGACACAGGACCCAGATAGAAAATCACTGGTCAGCAGATGAAAGGATGTTAGGGAAGTTGTTGCACTGTTACTTTTATCTGATTAACCTCTTTCCTGAATTCCAAATCCCTTACCTACACTTTTTCCTCCTTATAAAAAAGGCTGGCTTGAAAGGAAATGTAAGATGGTCTGTCAGGGTATATAACCTACTGTCTTCTCAGCTCACTGACCACCTGGATAAAGCACCCATAAAGATTCCATCCCTGTCTCTGCTTATTGGTTCTGGTAGTGATAGGCATCATGAACTCCAACTTTCCTGCTATCAAAAACACTAAAGAATGTTGCTTTGACCCTCAGGAGAGAAGGATAAGATGGCTTGCAGGGAAAGGATAAGTGCTGCTGCATTTCAATGGACCAGCACTCCCAGAGTGTCAGAGCAAGGGATGAGTGCCCTTCCTTGTGGTCCTGATATAAGCTAGACAGGAGAGGAGGCCAACCTGGAGCCATATTAAGTTCTGTCTGCAGGATGGTCTAGGAGGGTGAAGTACTCCCCTCCTAGACCATCCACTGGACAATCCACTGGAGAGAGAACTGAAAAACTAGGGGATGGGAGTGGCAATGAGGAATTGGTTGGTGAGTCAAAGCAAAGCATTGCATGCACAAAGGGAATAGCTCTGAGAGCCACAAAAGCACCCAGAAAAGCGAGTTTGCTTGAAACACCAAGATTATAAAGATATCTGGTCAAGATGAGAACTAGCAACTAGCTTATTAGGGAGGAAGTGGACAGAGAGCAGCCTCCCTGGAAGCTGGTAGCTCAACAACTATAAGTCTGAATGTTTAATCAATACATAAGGGAAAATCATTATCTTGGACTGGACATTTTAAAATTATAACCCAAATTGGTGTGAAACATAAAAAGACAGAATTGTCTCTTGAGACCTGACAGACACTAAATTCTATCCAGGAAAAGGACAATATTTCCTCCCTGAAAAAATATTGAAGGAAACGCAGGGAGACCAAATGATACCTAACACATTTAATAGGGCTTCATATGTGTCAGCACTATTCTGAATATTTAACCAACCTAACTCTGCATTCCTCATCATGATCCCAGGGGGAAGGCACTGTGTTTGCCCCAATTTTACATATGAGGAATCTGAGGCCCAAGGTTGGATGCATCCATTAAAAATTATAGAGCACAAATATCTGAAACATGAATGGACTAGGTAAGGAAAAAAATTTAGGAATCATGGACTATCCATCTGGCCTCCTGGTACACAACAAAACAATATTGCAAATCTCCAATAGATCATTAATTTCCGGGGCAAAGATCATGTTTCCCAAATTAAATAGTATTTCTTGAGAGTAGAGAAAATAGTGAACTTGTTTGCATAAGTATTACATATGGAAGACTATAATTAGCATCTGTGGATGGTGATTTGTGAATTTAAGAGAATTTAAAAGGAAAATGCAATTCTTATTTCAATTATTTTTGATATACATGAAGTTACTAGATCACATATAGTTCTATTTTTAATTTTTTGAAGCCCTTTCATATTGCTCTGCATAGCAGGTTCACCACTTTACCTTCCCACCAGCAGTGTACAAAGATTCTAATTTCTCTACATTCTCACTGACACATATCTTTTTTCTTTTAATGATAGCCATTTGAACAAATGTAGGGTGCTATTTCATTTCGGATTGGATTTGCATTTTTCTGCTGACTAGTGATGGTGAGAACCTTTCCACATGCCTGTTGGCCATTTGTATGTCTTCTTGCATATCTGCACCCTCGTGTTCCCTGCAGCATTCTTCACAGCAGCCAAGATATGGAAACAATCTAAATTCCCATCAACAGAGTAATGAATAAGAAAATGTGGTATTCGGTCTTAAGAGAGAAATCCTACCATATGTGATGTCCTGTTCATATGGATGACCCTGGAGGACATTATGCTAAGTGAAATAAGCCAATTACAAAGGGAAAATACTGCATGATTATATGGGTATCTAAAAACAGTCAAACTCATAGAAACAGAGAATGCAATTGTGGTTGACAGGGAATAGTAGGGAGAAATGTGTAATTCTTGCTCAGTGAGTATAAAGTTTCAATTATACAAGATTAATAAGTTCTAAAGATCTATGCAACATAGTGCCTATAGTTATCACTGATGTGTTGTGTACTTTAAAAATGTATTAAGAGGGTGGATCTCATGTTAACTGTACTTACCACAAAAAAGTGGGGAAGGGGTGCAAAAGGACACTTTTGAAGGAGATAGAAATATTTCTTACTTGACTGTGGTGATGGTTCCACAGGTATATGCATATGTCCAAACTCAAGCTATATACATTAAATATGTGTATTTTGGTATTCAGATTATACCTTAATAAAGCTGTTAAATAATAAAAATTAAAAATAAAAACCCCCAAAAAGACCATGCATTTTTCTGCCAGTGATTCAGGCTTGGTACAAGATAAGTTTCCAATAAAGTATGAATGTAGGTTAGATCTAATGATAGTAAATTATGCCTTGCTGTTTCCATATTTTCTTCTGTAACCTGGGAGTTATTATTGATTAGGGTAATAATAGAGTCAATAATTACTATCTATTTTATACCATATTATTTATTTTTTAATTTAATTTTTATTGTATTTTTTCCTGACTACTTGGTCCCCTTACACCCTTTTCCTCCCAACAATCACCACACTATTGTCCATGACCATGAGTCCTTTCTCCTTTTGTTGAATCTCTCCACATCTTTACCTCCCCACCCCCTACCAGATGTCCTTCTGCTATCTATGAGTCTATCTCTGTTTTGCTTGTCAGTTCAGTTTGTTCATTAGATTCCATATATGAGTGAAATTATATAGTATTTATCTTTCTCTGACTGGCTTATTTCACTTAGCATAATGTTCTCTAGGTCCATCCATACTGTCATAAAGTATAAAATTCCCTTCTTTTTTCTAGCCAAGTAGTATTCAATTTTGTAAATGTCCCATCATTATTTTATCATCTCACTTACTGATGAACACTCGGGCTGCTTCCATATCTTGGTGATTATAAATAATCCTGCAATGAACATAGGGATACTTATGTTCTTTCAAATTAGTGTTTTGGGTTCTTTTGGATATATTCCCAGAAATTGGATGACTGGGTCATAAGGAAGATCCATTTTTAATTTTTCCAGGTATCTCCATACTGCTTTCCACAGTGGCTGCACCAATCTACATTCCCACCAACAATGCAAAAGCATTCTCTTTTCTCCATATCCTCACCAGCACTTATTTTTTGTTGACTTATGGTATTAGTTTTGTATCCTGCTACTCTGCTGAATTCATTTATCAGTTCCAATAGTCTATTGGTAGAATCTTTGGGGTTTTTTATGTACAGGATCATGTCATCTGGAAATAATCACAGTTTTACTTCTTTTTTTACAATTTGGATGTCTTTTATTTCTTCTTCTTATCTAATTGCTGTGGCTAATAGTTCAAGAACTAACTTGAATGAGAGAAGTGAAAGTGGGAATCCCTGTCTTGTTCCCAATCCTAAGGGAAATGCTTGTAGTTTCACCCATTGAATAAAATGCTGGCAGTCGGTTTGTCAAATATAAGTATTGCAACCCTAGCGTTTTTATTCTTTCCATTTGCATAAAATATATTTTTCTATCCCTTTACTTTTAGTCTATATGTACCTTTTTATCTGAGATGGGTTTTTGGAGACAGCATATATATGGGTTTTGTTTTCTTATCCGTTTGGCTACCCTATGTCTTTTGGTTGCAGCATTTTTAGCCATTTATATTTAAGGTGATTATTGATAGATATGTATGTAGCCATTTTATTGTTAGATTATTTTCCTCTGTTTTCTTTTTCTTCTTCTTCTTCTTCTTCTTCTTCTTCTTCTTCTTCTTCTTCTTCTTCTTCTTCTTCAAGCAAGCCCTTTAATATTTGTTGTATTACTTGGTTTGTTGTTAAGAAACTCCTTTAGCTTTTTCTTGTCTGGGAAGCTCCTTAATTCTCCCTTGATTTTAAATGATAACCTACTGAGTAAAGTGGTCTTGTTTGTTTTCCTGACCTTGAATATTTCATGTCACTCTCTTCTAGCCTGAAATGAGAAATCAGATGACAGTCTAATTTGTGATTGCTTGTAGTAACTATCTGCTTTTCTCTTGCAGCTTTTAGGATTCTCTTCTTGTCTTTAAGCCTTGTCATTTTAATTATGATGAATCTCAGTGCAAGCGTCTTTCGGTCCAACTTGCTTGGGACACTTTGAGCTTCCTAGACTTGTGTGTCTTTACCTTCACCATATTAGGAAAGTTTTTGGTCATTATTTCTTCAAATAGGTTCTAAATCTCTTGCTCACTCTCTTATCCTTCTGGTATTTTCATAATGCAAATGTTCCACTTCATGTTGTCCAAAATGTTTCTTAAAATCTCATTTTTTAGAAATTCTTTTTTTTTTTTTTGCTGCTCTGCCTGAGTGTCTTTTTCTACTTTGTCTTGTAAAACACTGATTCAATCCTCTGTTTCATCTAACCTGATGTTTATTCCTTCCAATTTCTTACTTATTTCAGTTATTGCATTCTTTATTTATGACTGGTCTTTTTAATGGCTTCTATGTGTTTTTTTAATGCTGTTGAGTATCCTTATAATCATTACCTAAACTCTCTGTTTGATAATTGCTTGTCTCCCTTTCATCTGGCTCCTCTTTCTTTCATTTTGGGGTTTGTTTCTTTGTCTTCCCATTTTGGCTACTGCTTTGTATTTTCTGAGTTGGTTGTTAAACTAACCAATGATATATCCTTAAGATATAATCAGCAGCTGGGCTTAAGCACCACAGGATGGTGCAGAGTAATTCCTGTGGATCAGGCTATTGCTTCCCCTCAAGCTGATGCCACCTGGAGAGGAGCTCTCTGCCTGAGAAAGATGGCATCTGCAGTATGGGGAATGACTTAGCACAGTGGTCATGGCTGCTGTTCCTTAAGTCCCCCTCTCAGAGCCACCAATCCCATACTCTCTTCAAGCATCTCCGTTCCACTCTGCCCTCCCTCTGGTGGAGCCCAGGGTAAGTGGCTACAAACAAAATTTTGTATGTTGGCCCTTTAAGAGGCTCTCTGCATCTCTAGCCATCTCTCCCTGATAGACGGAAACCCTTCTGCTTTTCACAGCTGGATGCTATCTGGGTTTCTCTCCGGCTCTGGTTCTGTGGACTAGGGAGCTCAGCTAGGGGTTCAGACCCAGTAATTCTCAGGAGACTCTCCAGCCACTGAAATATCCCTCTAGAATTTTGGCTGCCACCCATGGTAGCCCAACCAGCCCTCTCACACTTCCTCTGCACACTCTAGTCTCATTGTAGTGGTTTATTTTGTCTGTCTGTGGTTATTAGGTTTCTATCCAGCTAGTGTTCAGTTGGTTATTCAGGGCAATTTCTGTACAATTTAGTTATAATTCCAGATTGGTCCTGGGAGGAGGTTAGTTTCCACTTACTCCTCTGCCATGTTTCATCTCCCAAATGTAGGTTCATTGTAGGTAATAACCTTGGAGAATTTACATAAGAATGATAATTAAGATATAATTATTATTATCTCCACTTGGCCAGTTTTAATATTAACCAATATTTTTTGAAGACATCCTCTTCTACTAGGCATTATTTTAATTTTTAAATTAATTCATTGATTTCTACAATAACTCTATGAATTGTTGTTTATCCCATTTTACAGATGGAAAGATGGGATCATTAAGTTCTTGAAAGTTTACCAAGATTTTGCCACAAGTACATGGCAGAGTGAGTATTTGAACCCAGGTATTCTGTAACAAAACCCATTCAAGTGTTCACCACTGTAGTGAGTTCACAGTAAAATGGGTTTCTGGATGAAATGGACTGATTATATTTCCCCACAAAATTTATATGTTGAAACCTGGTGTCCACAGTGATGATGGTATCAGGTGGAGGGAATTTTGGAACTTGCTTAGGTCATGAGAGTGAAGACCTCTTGAATGGAATCAGTGCCATTATAAAAGAGACCCTATGTTGCTCCCTCCCTCTTCTGCCATGTAAGTACAGCAGAACGACACCCATCTAAGAAGTGGATCTTCAATGGCCATCAAATCTGTCTGCACCTTTATTTTGGACTTCCCAGCCTCCAGAACTATGAGAAATCAATTTTTGTTCTTTAAAAGCCACCCAGGTTGTGCTATTTTGTTATAAGCAGCTCAAATAGACTAAACCATTGGGCATTCTTAGACTCTAAAAACCCTAATAAACGGTAAAGACTAGATTCAAAATCTAGTCCCTTGAATTGGCATGCTTTCCTTCATGCTCTCCCTGACTGAGCTAAAGATTGCACACACATGACCTCTTCCCCTAATGAATACTTGACTCTACCCCTAGATATCCTATATGGGACTTCTATTTCTATATCTTGCATATTGCAAAAACTTATTTGTCATCTCCCTGAACAGGTATGAGTCCAAAATGCTACTAGAACTTAATAAAACTTCTACTGATCTTAGTTTTAAATACAAGAAAAAGCTTGTTAGTGTTCTGGAAAGAAACACTCAGGAGAAAAATTTTACTTTCACTTTTAATCAGCATCTACCTAGAAAGCTTTTAGAGCTGGAATTTTGACACCTTCTACTGATTCACAGTCATTGCCATTAGGTGGACTTGGCTGTTAGACACACCATGTTCCCAGTATTTCTTCAGCATATTATCGGCCCGATTTTTCCCTCAAGGTCCAACTCAAGTCCCATTTCCTTTGTGAGAAGTCTCAGGGATTCTGCTTCTCTGAATTTCTGGATGGCTCTGTCTATTCCTCTTTGCTGGTGTCTTATGTAAGCTAAACTGAGTCAAGCTCTAACTATTATTTTCTATGCAAATCCTGCCTTAACAAGATAGAGGTTACATATTTGTTTTGTTCTCTTTATCTCCTTGGGCCATGTACCCTCAGTTGTGTGACTAGTCAAGGAATGGGATCCAGAACCAGATGGAGTGGCATTGTGAAGGTTAACTACATAGCAATTTCCAAGAGATAGCCAAGATTCCCCCTCATAATGTCCAAAGGGAAGGTCCAAAGGGAAGTTCCAAAGGGAATAGCTGGTATTCAAAATATTTATGCAGAATGGACTCCCAACCAATCAGAACAGACACTGGCTACTAACAGTTATCAGTGCATAATAGCTAAATATTCTCCCTGACTGAAAGGATAGTGGTATGCATACTATTTAAGGCTTTGAGCTCTGGAATTAGATGATGACCTGAATTGAACCATGCTGCTGTTTAACCTGAGGAAAATTTTCTCTGCCTCTCTGTGCTCAATCTACTTATCTTCCAAAATAGTATAATAAGAGTACTTTCTTCATAGGGTTGTTATGAGGATTAAATGTGCCATGCTAGATGCCATGTTTAGAATCATGCCAAGAATATAAAAGCTCAGTAAGTATTGATTATTAATATTAATTTTTCCATGGTGGTTTATATATACAAATGGAATATTACTGAGCCTTAAAAAGGAGATCTTGTCTTTTGCAACAATATAGAGGAAACTGGGGAACATTGTAGTCAGTGAAATAAACCAGGTATGGAAAGAAAAACACTTGCATGATCTCGCTTATGCTAGAATCTTTTTTTAAAAAATTAAATGTAGAGTAGCTGAGAGTAGAATGATTAACAAGGATCAGGGAGGAAGGAAAATGGGTAGATATTGGTCAAAGGGTACAAAGTTGAGGTATGTAGGATGGATAAGTTTAGAGATGTAACCTACAGCATGATGACTATAGTTAATACAGTACTGAATACTAAACATTTTCTAAGAGTGCATTTGAGATGCTCTCACGACACAGAAAGAAAAGGGTAACTATACGAGATATGTTCATTGGCTTGACTGTAGTGATCCTTTCACTGTGTATTATCAAACCATCATGTAGTACAGCTATTAAATAAAGATATACTATTTATATTTTAAATAAAATTATATTTTATCATTTAAAAATATGTATTAATTTTTCTGAACTACAGGGCCCATTCTATGCATATAGTTAGAATTTTTCCCTTCTTCCCTTCTAATCTCATTGGCTAATCTATTAAATTGACATGCATTAATAGGATAAAAACAAATTTTATATATATGGTAGCCCCAAAGTTAAGAGATGAAAAGAGATAGTCAGGGAACTGACATTTATATAATGTGGAGCAAAAGTAGGTTTGCAGTTGTGAGTATGTGAAACACAGAGTGTATTCTGGTTTTATTGTTTATTAATTATGGTATTACTGTCCACATAAATAACTGCAAACCTAGTTTCGTCCCACCCCTGTGCCATCCTTAGCTAAGAAGGGGGTAAGTGTCTAGGGTGACAAAGGCAAGAAAGACAATTTACAAGAAAATAAGAAGAGCAAATGTTTGGTAAACAAGTGTCTGCTATAAGCAAATGCAGAGAAACCTTTCTGATAAGAATATCTTTGGTATGATCTTTCTCTTGTACAAGCCCTCTAAATTATTTTAGGCAGGTAAGGGATGGTAAAAAGCTCTTCCTGAGTCGGTAGGGCCTTGATTGTCTTCAGTTTAAAATAATCCATGTGCCAAAGTGTCGTATTTGGGGTCATATAATCTCTCCCCTCACAGCACAGTAGGAGACACCAGGCAGAGGTGACACTTGCTGTCTCACTGTTCATTAGCTGAGCGTTGTTGAAGCAAAAACCCTGCCAGACAGAAGAAAAGCGGGGCATACTCCCAGGAACGAGGCTGGGAGGTCTAAGCATGTAAGGATCTCACCCTGACATCTCATCCGGCACAGGAGATGCCGGGCTCAAGGCAACGTGCTCTACTCAAGAATCCACCCACTGGTGAAGATGAGACAAAAACAAAGTCATCTAACACAGCTCAGGGGTGGGGTAAGGTGCTGCAGGCTGACGGTCGTTGGTGTCTCTAAGCACCGCTGGAGAAACAAGAACCTTCCTGAGTTCCCTAAAGATTTGAATACTCAGAAGGATAGGGTTGATAATGATAATGAAAAACATTTTCTTGAGGGACTGCTATGAACTAGGCACTATGTTTTACAATGGGAATTCAGTAGAGAACAACGAATGAGCATGAGTTAGCAGGTCCAGGTAAATTCTGTGTTATATTCCAAATTTACTACGCTTAAACTTGTACCAGCAACCTAGAAAAGTCAATGTTTTTACTTTGATGCGGAGCTGCTGGCTTCCCCCCCATTTGCCTGGCCAGTAGCCTATAAAGCAAGTGAAAGCATATTTCAATTACAAATTTTACAATCTGACCCCAAAGTTCTCAACCCCAACAGCACCTAACATTCTAACCCTTCTAAATTTAAATCATTATACCTTTTTTGTTTTTATTTAATATTTTTAAACCTCTTATTCCTTGAAAGTGCTAGTAATATATGACAGATGCGATGTGCAGAATTTGAATATAAATAGCCATCTTCACACATTTTTTCTTCCTTAGAACAGTTATTGCACACTGAGTCTTTTCTTTCTTTCTTTTCTCCAGGGTCAGTGCTACAAGGTCTTAGAAAATAGACATGCTGTGCCCAGGGAAAAAAAGCTTGGTTCTTCTCTTCAGCTTCTCTTTTGTGTGTGTGAGAAATCATGTTTTTAATAATGTATTATAGGACAGAGCATATACTCTGCCTCTCTATATTTTAGTTTGACAAATGGAGCCAGAGGAGTGAGAGACAAAGCTAAGGAAGGACTCCTGAGCTTCAGGCCAGCAGTGCCTGCAAGAGCCAGCATGACACCTACCATTTCAACTTCATAATATTGAATTCTCCCACCGTCATAGATGCTTTAGAAACAGAGACACCCACAGCAACACTGCTGCAAACACACACGCACACACTCATGCTTTTGTTCTTAAATCTTCCAACTGGTCAGAGGATGAAAAACACACACCTAATGGAAATTTTTTCCTTCCTTTGGCCTCCTAATAAGCTGGTCATCTCTCTCACTTGAAGGAGTAAATGTCATCATTTTTACAGCATCAGGTAACAAAGGCTTCCCAGCAGGCGTGTGGTAGCTCAGCATGGAACACAGCCGGATGTGGGTTCAGAAAGATGAAACTGAGAAAAAAGAGTCTCATCTGCAGCTTTTATCAGTGGCTCTCACCGCACCCAGGCCAGCAGGCAGTCTGTGTTCTGGACTCGCCTTTTCTCCCACGTGAAGGGAAATGGAAGGTGGTAATGAGAGAAGGGAGGCAGCCTGCAGGGGGTCCACGGCCCAGCCATTCTGAGACTGTTGCTTCCCGTTAGTTTTTCCCAAACACACATGCTTTGTTTTTTTTTCCATCCTAACTCCATATGAGCCTCCCTAGAGTTGAACCCTGACAAGAGATGTGTTGAGAGTATTAAAGCCCATTCCACGTGCCCTGAGCAAAATAGTTGCTCCAGAAATGTTAGATCATGATCATGAGAATGGAGACTGGGAACATGAGAACTATCACACTACCACAATTGTATTCATATACTCATTCAAACAAATCTCTGAATCTTAAGTATCTATTGAGGGGTTACTATGGGGCAGACACTGATGGTCTTTCCAACGGTGCTGCTCTGAAAGCTGCACAATATGGGAAGCTTTTGTAGACAGAAACTAGGTGACACAAGAAAACTAGTAGCAAAAGACAAGAAAGGATTGTTTGTGGCAAGGTTGCCTCCCCTCTGGGAGAGTGGGAAGTCTTATCAGCAGGCTGCCTGGCTTCCTTTAAGGTGAAGGAGGGGGCGGAGGTAACAGATTGCCTCACTGGTGTTGACCAAAAAATCCCAAACTGAGCCATTAATATTACATTCCTGGAGAGGGTTGAAACTGCAATTAGACCAAGTAATAAGTTTAGGTTTGGTGTCATGGGCTTTTAGCATAAATGACTCCATTTGGGGACTGGAGACTTCTCTTTAACTGGCTGAAAACAATATATCACTCAAGGGTAACTATAGAACAATATAGAAACTAAAGCCAGTATATTACTTTGACCTGACCTGAAAAACCTTGCTTGTAATCTTTCATATAATAAATAAAACTCCATAATAATAATCAAGTTATAAATAGCATGCTTGTTCATTCATGATAATGTAATAAGATATCACTAGTGTCCTTTGAATATTTTCCTAGAATTGGAATTGACAGGTTAAGGAGTACAACCATATTAAAGTTTTCATATATGTGTACAGTCAAGATACCTCCGGAAAATTGTATTATAAATAGGGAAGCTGCTAAGTGTCCTTTTTGGTCATGATAATGCAGGCCCTGGCTGTAGGATATGCACCTGCCCAAGAGTAAGGAAAGTTCATGGGTACGGCCTGAGAGGACACGTAACTGGGACTACCGTGATTAATCCCATGTCCAGAGAAGAAGATAGGACAAAACCAGAAGGCGAGGAAAATGACACTCAGTTTTGTGGCGTGCTTAGTCATATATTTCTTTCATGAAAATGCATTCTTTCTGTTTGGTAAATTAATTGCATCATCCCCCAGTCCATTCCAAATAGTGACTAAAACACCATCTGCCTTATTCCTGGTCGGTTCTCACCTCCACTGGGAGTGTGAGTATGAAAGTAAATTTCTACCTTTGCTATCAGGCAGGTCTTGCAACTAAATCAGTTTGCCTTTTACAACGAATAGCACTTTTGCAGCCCAAGGTGAATATGTAGTGAAGACCACATTGGAGGTTGGAGGGACGAGGAGGATTTCATATTTATTTAAAATCTACTATTGACCAGCAATTTGCCTACATATATCATTTAATCTCTCAATTACTGTCTATATGGTTGTACAATTATAACTCTTTTTTAAAAAATGAAATTGCAACTCAAAACGATTCAATGACAAGTGATCCTGCTGCAAATAACCAGCAGAACAGGGATTCCATCACACTTTGCTGGATTCCAAGGCTCATCCTCTTTCCACCGCCTCCACAAAGCAGAAATACCCCCAGTGTGAATTCCACACAGGCTTATGCCAGCAGAGCCTGAAATGACCTGTTCAACACTTGAATTTAAAACCAAAGGGCTAAAAAAGAAAATAAAAATTAAGAAATAACAAAAACAAAGGGCTGCAGGAGAAGAGATTTAGTGCCTTGGGAAAGGCCAGGGAACTTAAATAGCAAGGCCCCTCATGCACACTGAGTGTTCAGTTACTGTTTTCACATGCTGCTTTGTTCTTTTCTCTCTCCACAGCACCTCCAGATAGTCCCTCTTTGGGTCCTGGTTTCCAGACTCCCAGCTAGAGACCTGATCCATCTTAACTAAGACAATTAATTTGCATTTGAAACCCAGAGTTAAATGGATTTTTAGCAGTGTGTCTCTGGTGAGGAGAGAGGTGGATTCTAATTAAAGTTAGGAGGTACGAGAAAAACAGTTGCTTCCCAACTTTACTTCTGGGAGAGTCAGTCTTCTGCTTCAGGTTGCCTCCACGGGCTGAACAGCTACGTTAAACTCTGACCTTAAAACAATTCTTTTATTTATTTATTTATTTATTTATTTATTTATTTATTTATTTATTTATTTTCTATTCAGTTATTTTTCAAGTACAGTTTTTTTGTCTATCCCCAGGCCTCAGCTTCCTTCTGAACTGAATCTACTTCCTCAAGAAGGAAATAGGAGTCCAGAAAGGGAAGACGTGGCTAGGACACACTGAGAGTAGAAGATGACAAAACCCCAGGACAGAGTAACAGTCCCACACTTTGAGCCTGGTGTGCAGATTCCTGAGGCCTGAACACCGCACTCTGCTGGCGAGAAGGAGCAATGGGACCCCACTGCAGCCATATCCTGAGGGGCCGTTTTCTAGTCTTTAAAGTCTCTAAACTCTCACTTTTGAAAAGCCCACCCTTCAGATATCAAGCACATCAAAATGCAGCCACATCCCATATTTCATTTAATGAATGTATAATTTATTTTAGTTTTGGTGGCAGATAAACTCTTTTCTTTGGCATTTAATTAAATGTTTATTCATTTCAACTTTGCAGTCTTCCTTGTGTATTCTTAGGCCAATATTTTTTGCTCTTGAGGCCTTGGACATTTTCATAAGCTCCAGGCCAGCTGGCCCTAGAGCTTTTGGCTTTAGGGCTATTCTAGAATACTTGGTATCTTTTATAAATTGAACAGAGGCATCCCTCTCTAGGAAAATACATTTCAGAAAACTTCATCCACACTGGGTTAAATTCTGGGCGTTTGAATTTCCACCTAGAATTAGGAGGTAGGTGAAGAGACTTCAAATATTAAGAAGCTGTCTTCCTTCAGTCAAGGAGGACTGTAGTTTGATCTGAGGTTTTGAATGAGATGATGTTGAAGGCCCAAGGTAGGGGTGAAAGCCATCCCTCTAAAGGATATTCAGGGGAGCCAAACTTCTCAGCCCAATCCCCCTCCTAATTAATGGTTTTTATGCATTGTCTTTTCTGGCTTTGAACACAGATTAAGGTTAAAGTCTCAAAAGCTAAACTTTCCACAAGATAAGTCATTTAAAAATTCATTGGCCTGGGGTCAAAGGCAAGTCATTTATTATCTTCATCATACGTACTGAAAGATCAGAAGCCAACAAAATTCACTAAAATGATGAGGAAGGGAGCTAAAGATGAAGACTCCCCATTTAAAAATGGCATATTATGACAAGAGACAGCACTTTAGAGCATGGGAGCAAGGCAGTGACAGACACTTTCTGGGTACCAAATGCCTTTGGGAACTGGACTCTTAAGGTTATTGTTGGAGGTGGCCAGTTGCAAAACAATTCATGTGTACAGTATTTGGTACATGGGTATATGTTCCCAATGTTTAAATGGAAAAAAGAAAGCAAATAAATATTTGCTTCTCTAAGTTTTTGACTGAGAGAATCAAGGAAGGGGGAGGGTGTCATTTCTTATTACTCTTGTATATATTCAACATATTTTAGCCCAGTAAAAAGATAAAAGAATTTCTAGTGGAAATATTACTTAGTAGAATGAATTATCCATTCAAAGGTTTAGATCAGAAACTAGCCTACAGCAGAGGAAGCTGAGTAAGTGGTGTAGTTAAAGAAATGAGCATCTGATGTTTTTTTCAGTTGTGAGTACCTAAGTGATAAATGAGCAAAATGGTAGGAAATTTGACCTGGCAACATCTTCAACATTTTCATTCAATTAAATTTTAAAAATATTTTTATACTCTTTATTATGGAATTTTTCAAACATTCACAGAAGCAGAGAGAAAAGGATAATGAAATCTCAGGTATCTAACAGCTTCAACAAATGTTAATATTTTCCATTATCATTTCATTAATACCTACCTTCCAATAACATACACAGAAATTATTTTTTTCTTTTGCTGAACTGTATTAATGTAACTCACAGGTATTGCATTATTTCACTACAAATACTTGACCAGAGCCCTGGCTGATGTGGCTTAGTGAACTGAGCACTATTCTATGAACCAAAAGGTCGCCAGTTCAATACCCAGTCAGGGCACATGCCTGGTTTGTAGGCCAGGTCCCCAATTGGGGGCAGAAGCAACCAACTGATATTTCTCTTCCTCTCTTTCTCCCTCCCTTCCCATCTCTCTAAAAGTAAACAAATAAAATTTTAAAATAAATAAATACTTCACTTTACTTGTCTGACACATATGACCTTTTACTTTAACCACAATAACATTAGCACACCCAATCATTTTTTTAAAATTCCTAACATCTTGTTATTTCCAATCTATATTTGATTTTCACTGATAATCTAAGCTTTATATATTGAATTTTATTAATATATTTCTTAGGCCTCTTTTAATATATAGCAATTCTTTCTCTTTCTTTGTTTTTATACTATTTATCTGTTAAAAAAATCATTTGTTTTGTGGAATTTCCCACATTCTGGACAGTTTATTCCATCTTCATGGTGTCATTTGACACCTTCCTCTATGCTCTGTACTTCTTGGTTACTTGAGGTTAAATCTAGAGCAGAAGTCATTAAACTGTAGCCTGTGGGCCAGCGACCTCTTTTTGTAAATAACATTTTTTTAAGAACACAGCTACGCTCATTTACTTGATTGTGGCAACAGCAGAGTTGAACAGTTACAACAGAGATCATATTGCCTGTAAGGCTGGAAGTATTTATTGTCTGGCCCATCGGGGATGGGGGAGGGATTGTCAATTCCTAACCTAGAGGCATGAATAAATTCAATGAATTCTCAGGTTTCAAGCATATTTCTTCACATGCACACACACCCTCCCAATAAACAGGGTTCAATATGTCAACCAACAGAGTAAATCTTTGATCTGCTAGATGAGTTATGTTCATGAGGATCCAAAGGGGCCGGGTGGCAGTCACAGATTCCAACTCAGAAAACTGTGCAGAAGCTCACCCTGGAAAAGGGAATGAGGACCTCAAACACAGCAGAACTCAAGGTTGTGGTGACAGAAAGCAAGTGGATGGAAGTGATGAGGTCAAATCTGTGTTTATCTTTGCTTCCAGGATCCATCTATTAAAGCTACTGAGGGCACAGCACCATATTAGCCATTGACTTTTTAGCACATCCAGATAGCAACGCACCGCTGGTGAATGGTGCTATCCCAGGGAGAGTGTTTTAGCAATGCCTTCAAAAGCGCATTGCAGTACTGTCAACACTCCTGATGCTTTTGCTGCAGTAAAGAATACAATTAATAAATCATTCAGTCCTGTGCCCATGGTTGCACTTTTTTTTTTTTTTTCAGTAACTCGGTCCCTTAGTCTGAAGCAGTATTGTGTCAGATACTATATGAAATACCATATCAACAGATCATGATTTCTACAAATCCTCAAATGGTATTGCTGACAAAGACATGGCAGGCAAAGAAGTCATATCCATACTTGGAGCAGGTATCAATTGCTATAAGGACAAACTGCTCCCCTCTGCATATTCTAAGGTATCCACCATAAATGCTTCACCAGGTAGATGGCTGGTGAGGGCCAGGGCAGTCACACAGAGCTCCAAGTACAGAAGGGCCCACACTTGGTTTAGTGTTCTGTTGTTGCTGTCTTGAATCTTAATAATTTCTGAACACGGGCCCTACTTTTTCATTTTGCACCAGGCTTCAAAAAGTATGTAGCCAGTTCTGTGACCAGTCTTGTAGAAAGGAAGTCCATGCACTTAGTCCCAGGAATATTGTCTACATCTGCAGTAGCTCAAATGTTCATGGTCCAATTGCACAAGCACAGCCATGACTGAGGATAGGAGGTGGCTTGACATCCACAAGACGAGTCATTCCATCCTCCTGCCAGTTCCAGGCCTCCAATGGTAAGTATATCATGGTTGGGAACCAGTTATGTCTCCATGTCAGTGTAGGACCCTGCAGCTTGCAAACTCACCTTTATTCTATGGTGATATGTGCTGCCTGGGGATATGAGCAGAGACTTTATCAATTCGTCTAATAATTTCTAATAACTTTGAAACTCAATAGGAAACAGGTCAGAGTTTGTTGCCTTTGTTTCTGGAAAATTCAGTGACTCCAACTGACCAGCTTCTTGAAGAACAGGCATGTGTGCCTTCTGCAGAGCAGCCATTCATTGACAACCTTCAGTTACACTCCTATTATGCCTTCCCTCAAGGCAATGGGTACAAGCTGGCCTAATACTTACATAGTAAGAGAGACTACCCAACCACCCAACTGACTCTTCCCAGAGCGATATCTGCTCATAAGGATGCCTTTTGTTGGCTGAAAAATAATGTCAACTAGGTATTTTGTCACCAAAAAGGATTTATTCAGGAAAAGGAAAGGGGTGCTACCCAGTGCATTGAGATACAGCAAGCCCATGCACACTCTGGCCTGCAGCCATGATGGAGGGGAAAGGAAGTAGAGGAAAGGGGAAGTTAGAATCATAAAGCTTTGTTATAAACATAGATTTGATTTGTTTCTTTTGGAGTCTCCTGATTACATAGCATGCGAAAACTTCCATATGCCCTAGCTGCTCGCATAGACCATCCCTGCTATTCATTGATAAGCTGTGTTATGTAGTTTATACTTTATTCTAAAGGTAGGTGACACTTGAGGGGATTAATTAGAAGATATTAATTATGTTTTTATTTGGGAAAAAAGATATTCTAAGTGGTATGTGGAAATTGAATTTAAAATAGCATAAAACAGAGATACCTGTAAAGATGTTGTTGAAATTTATGGTAGAACAGACTGGTGACAGAGATGACAGAAATAAGTAAATTGAGTGAAGATATTTAATCTATAGGATTTATTTGTTTATGGGACTAGAGGAAGGAGCAGGGGTCAAATTAGACTCCCAGGTTTCTGACTTAGACAACTGGATGAACTACAGAGTTAGTTACTCACAGTAGGAACATAGAGGGTGGGAGAAACAGGTGATTAAATCAATTTGGGATGCTTGGGTTTAAAGCAGGTCAGGGGGGTTTTCAAGCCACACTGTGGATTAAAATGAGGTCTCCCTCCATCACAATATAAGCTGTCTAATGATAACTAGAAAAGGAACATTCAAAAAGATATGACCAGAGAATATAGCACTAGTTGGACAAATGAATCTTCACACTGCAGAGAAATGTCTGGGCTAAAGACATGAAGATATGCTTCTTCAGAAGACAGAGTAGCTGAAGCTATGGGAATAGGCCAGCTATTCTAGAGAAAGGTATAATTGAAAAAAATAAAAACCCAAGTACCCAAGAAACATCAGGACCTCAAGAAACACCAAGATATAGAAAGAAGAGCCCTTCATAGACACAAGAATGGACCAATGTTTGCCAGAGTGGGTAGAAGTTGGGAAATTTGATGAAAAAGATGAAGGGAGAACTCTTGGTCAAGATGGCAGCAAAGGTAAACATGGCCGGCCTCATATAACCACATCAAAATTATAACTAAACTCTAGAACAACCATCATCAGAACTTGGTGCCAGACACCAAGATGTATGGAAGTCCAATAATTACAGAATTTTTAAAAATTTAAGAAATACCACATCCATCCAAATGGTAGGAGGGGTGGAGATGTGGACCAGGCTGGTCCCATATCCATGTGTGATGGATAAAAATTTGGGAAGGATGTGAGAAGGGTATCTCAGGAGTGAGAAGTCCCAGCCCCACACCAGGCCCCACAGTCCAGGGTTCCAGTGCCAGGAAGATTAAGTCTCCACAACTGCTGGCTGCAAAAATCAGCAGGGATTGAGTCTGTAAAAGAAACTTCAGGAGTCCCAAGCAGTTCCTCTTAAAGAACCCAAACATGGACTTACTCAGACTCACTCCCTCCTAGCTCCAGCACTGGGGGAGTGGCTTGAAGTGGCATATGAGGAGGAACTGAAGTAGCTGGTATCAAGGTGAGAGCTGAGGGACAGATTTTTCCTAGACAGAAAGGCAGGTGGTAGCCATTGTCCCTTTCCTGAACCCTCCCCCCACAGAACCACAGAGCTAGCAGGAGAGTGCCATATCTGAGACTCCATCAACCTGGTTAATACTGTTTGCCTCACTCTGGAGATCCCCTGAGACTCCAGCCCACCCAACCTATTAACAGTGACTTTTCCATATGAATGGCTGGTCTTGGCTTATGCTTCACAATTTCCTAAATCCTATCAAACAAGCAACAGCTGGCCTTGGTGAGCCCCGACCCCCATACCTCTTGCTAAGTGTCCCCAAGCCTGACACTAGCAGAAGCCAGCCTAGATTCACAGCTTTAATTTTCCTGGAAATCTCTAAGCTCAGCACAAGTACCAGCCATCTCAGATTTCTTTATAACTCAGGCACAATGGCCCTGGTAGAACACAGGTGGAGGCTGGCCTTGGCCCACACCAACCAGGAAATCCCAAGGCCTGCATACCCAGTGGACAGCTATAGACCATATCAATGTACCACCACCCTACCCCTGCAGAGCTGATCCTCTATGGAGGGTGGCAGTAGGTGGTCAGTGGTCACAGCCAGTCCTTGCAGCTGACCAGCCTGGGTAAATCTCCCCCATTGACCTGCCAACAGCAGTCAAGGCTCAACTACAAGGGGAGGGAGTACTCAACCCACAGGAAGGTTATACCTCAAGTACCCAGCTTGGAGATAGAGGAGGCTGTGCCACTGGACCTTACAGGACAACTACCACATTAGGTCACACTACCAAGACAGGGAGTCACAGCAGCTCTACCTAATACATAGAAGCACACACAGGGAAGCTTCCAAGATGAGAAGATAAAGAAACATGGCCTAAATGAAAGAACAGATCAGAACTCCAGAAAAAGAACTAAATGAAATGGAGATAAGCAATCTATCAGATGTAGAGTTCAAAACACTGGTTATAAAGATGCCCAAGGAATTTAATTAGGACTCAACAGCATAAAAAAGATCCAGTCAGAAACAAAGAATGCACTATTTGAAGTAAAGAACAATTTACAGAGAAATGGCAATAGAGTGGATGAAGCCTAGAATGAAATCAATAATTTTGAAAATAAGGATGCAAAAAACTGCCAGTCAGAACAACAAGAAAAAGAATCCAAAATAAGGATAGCATAAGCAGCCTCTGGGACAACTTCAAGCATTCCGACATTCGCATCATAATGGTGGCTGAAGGAAAAGATAAAGAGCAAGAAATTAGAAACCTACTTGAAAAAATAATGAAAAGAAACTTCCCTATTTTGGTAAAGGAAATAGACATGCAAGTCTAGGAAGCACAGAGTCCCAAACAAGATGGATGCAAAGAGGCCCACTTCAAAAAACATCATAATTAAAATGCCAGAGTTTAAAGATAAAGAATCTTAAAAGCAGCAAGAGAAAAGAATACAGGGGAGTTCTCATAAGACTGTCAGCTGATTTCTGAAAAGAAACTTTGCAGGCTAGAAAGAAATGGTAATAAATATTCAAAGTCATGAAAAACAGGTACTTACAGCCAAGATTGCTGTACCCAGAAAAGCTATCATTTAGAATCAAAGGCCTGATAAAGAGCTTCCCAGACAAGAAAAAAACTAAAGGGGTTCATCACCAACAAAGCATTATTATATGAAATGTTAAAGGAACTTATTTAAAAATGAGGATCAAAACTATGAATAATAAAATGGCAAAAAATACACATATATCAACAATTGAATCTAAAAAGCAAACTAAGCAAACAAGAAGAACAGAGACAGAATCATGGATACAGAGACCACTTTGACAGTTGCCAAATGGAAGGGGGGTGTGAGTGAATGAGTGAAAGGTGAGGTACTTAAGAATTACAAATAAGTAGTTACAGAATAGTCATGAGGATGAAATGTACAGTATGTGAAACAAAATAGCCAAAGATCATTTATAGGCATGACCCATGGACATGAACAACGGTGTGGGGATTGACTGAGGGAGTGAGGAGTGCTGGGTGGAGGTGAGCAAAGGGGAGAAAACTGGGACAATTGTAATAGCATAATCAATAAAATATAATTTTTGAAAAAAGGTGAAGGGTGCACCAGACCCATGCACAGCAGTTGTTGCGATGTGCATGCCCAAGAAGAGCTGTGTTGCCATTTATGAACTTTTTTCTAAGGAGGGCGTGATGGTGGCTGTGCACACATCCAAGAAGGATGCACACATGCCTAAACACCCCAAACTGCCAGACAAGAACGTGCTGCATCTTCCCATCATGAAGGCAGTGCAATCTCTCAAATCGCAAGGCTACATGAAGACATTTCTACTGGTACCTTACCAACAAGGACACCCAGTATCTCCTTGATTACCTCCACCTACCCCCAGGATGGTGCCTGCCACTTTGCTCTGAAGCCAGCCTGACACTGGCAGGCCAAGGCCCAAAAGGTGTGGAGAGCCAGCCACCTGCAAGACTCTCACAGGAGGGGAAGCTAACAGACACTTAGAGATGGAGCGCAGTGCCCCCTGGTGCCGACAAGAAAGCTCGGGCCTGGGCTGGGTCAGCAACTGAATGCAGTTCAGAGGCGGATTTGGTCGTGGTCGTGGTCAATTACCTCGGTAAAGTTGGAGGGATTATTTTGTGTTGAATAAAAATGTGGTCAGAAAGTTAAAAAGAATCAAAATTAAAAGGTGAGGACTATAAGAACTATTAATTGGTAGTTATAAAATAGTCTTGGAGATGTAATGCATAACATTGGAAATAAAGTCAATAATATTGTAATAACTGTGTGTGGTGCCATGTGGATACGGGAAACATCAGGGGGAATACTTCATGAAGTGTATGATTCTC
The DNA here is from genome assembly GCF_021234435.1 of Artibeus jamaicensis. Lineage (NCBI taxonomy): Eukaryota > Metazoa > Chordata > Mammalia > Chiroptera > Phyllostomidae > Artibeus > Artibeus jamaicensis. The sequence continues at coordinate 14,497,880 of NW_026522025.1, read as the reverse complement.
TACCCACTATGCTGTACACCTGAGACTAATACAAAATAATATTAAATGTAAACTGTCATTGAAAACAATTTAAGAATATAGAAAATGAAAATAATCCAAAAAGAGAGAGAAAAAGAAGAGTCTTCGTAAGAGACTAAGAAAGAGTAGCCAGAGAGGCAGGAGGTGAGGAGAACCATGAAGGTAAAACTGCAGAAGCCAAGATGATACACTGTTTAAAGAAAGGAAACATCGTCAAAGAGTGGAATGCTGCCGAGTGATGAAACACATTAAGATCTGCAGCAAGGACACTTCTCCAAGGAGGACATACAGAGGATCCAGAAGACACATGAAGAGATGCTCAATATCGTTAGCTATCAGAGAGATGCAAATTAAAACCACAATGAGATACCACTTTACACCAGTCAGATGGCTATCATAAATAAAGCAACAAACAACAAATGTTGGAGAGGTTGTGGGGAAAAGGGGTCCTTAGTTCACTGTTGGTGGGATTGCAGACTGGTATAACCATTATGGAAAACAGTATGGAATTTTCTCAAAAAAATAAAAATCGACCTGCCTTTTGACCCAGCAATTCCACTGCTGGGATTATACCCCAAGAATCCTAAAACATCAATAGCAAAGAACCTATGCACCACAATGTTCATAGCAGCACAATTTACAATAGCCAAGAGTTGGAAGCAACCTAGGTGCCCATCAGTAAATGAATGGATCCAAAAATTGTGGTACATATACACAATGGAATTCTATGCAGCAGAGAGAAAGAAGGAGCTACTACCCTTTGCAACAACATGGATGGAACTGGAAAGCATTATGCTGAGTGAAATAGGCCAGGTGCTGAAAGACAAATACCATATGATCTCACCTTTAACAGAAAGCTAAACAACAAAACAAACAAGCAAGCAGGAAAAAAAAACAAAAAAACAAAGACACTGAAATAGAGAACAAGGGGACAGTGACCAGAGGGGAGAAGGAAGGGAAGTTAAGGGGAAAAAGGGGGAGGGATTTGGAGGAACAAATAGGAAGGACACAGGGACGAGAACTAAGGGGGGTGGAAATGGGAGGGAGGTGGGGAGCAAGGGGCAGGGGGAGGCTGGGATGGGAAAAATAGACAAAAAACTGTACTTGAAAAATAACTAAATAAATTAATTTTAAAAAAAGATCTGCAGCAAGGAGTCCATTTCCTACTCAAAAGCCTTCAAAGACTCATCTTTCCCTACGGAGAAATATTCATGAGCATGTCAGGGTCTGCTCGCAGAGAAAACACATTAACTATGTTAGAGAAAACATTTCAAACTGGGACTTGATTACCCAAATGTCGGACGTTTGACAGACCAAAGGAGAACCTGGCAGTGACCCAGAGAATAAGAACTGCGGGAAGCTAACCACGCACGCCTGGTAGGACTGAGGAACCTGCAGGGAAAAGATGCTGCTTCCAGAACTGAAGAGCTTGGGGGAGAAGCTCCAAGGGCCTGGAAGTCAGACTCCCAGAGGGAGCTTTAGAAAGCTGGTGCTCCGAGCACTGCGGAAGGAGAATCCGGCAGAGGCTCGCGGTGATTATCAGGGATTTAAGGCCATGGTGTGGCTGTTCCACTGATGGCTAAACGATTTGCCCCCCAGCTGCTGCTGGCAACCGTGGGGCTTGGAAACCCTGGAGCCGACTGTCCCTGACTCTGAAGAAACACACACAGGCGGTCAACTTTCTCCCTCTCACTTTCCTCTGCTTTCTACCGTCTTCCAGCAGCAAACCCTAACAGGACAGCAGCTAACAGAAAAGTCTGGGAAATGCAAAGTCCTGAGCCCAACAGTACAGGTTATGTATAAAAAAGTTATATTTGTTGTTGAGAGATAACAGGTCTTTAAAAGCCAGACCACATGGCACGTTAGATCCTACGTAATCTGCATCCACAAGCCTTGGAGCTTGAGCTGGGAAATCCACCTTCACCCTCTCCCGGCCTTGCAAACACAAGTTCCAGGCCTCTCAGCTTCTGTTACCTCTTTCATAAAATGAGAATTTAATAGTGCAGGTTTCCTCCTGCACTCTATACACAATCCTGAAAAACCTCATGTTCGACAAAAGCACACACTAAAAGTAAAAGGACTGAGGGGAAAAATAAAGTCAGGCAGATTTCTCAAAAGCAGTGGAGCATTGCAACCAGAGCACCAATAAAAGCAGTAGTTGGAATCTCGGAATATAACTCAACATGATCCAGGCAGGACATTCAGCATCATTCAAGGCTGCTTCAGGGGACATTTTAAAGGTATAAAATTATACAGTGGAGAGGCTGTTGTGTAGGAGCTAAGAAAATGCAGGTAGAAGCTGAGCTGTGAGCCAGGGGCCTGCAGTGAGTGTGGACAGAGGGGCTCGGGCACCTGCCGTGAGCCAGGAGCCATGCAAGGGCCAGGCTACCCGGATGGGAACCCCAGGGCAGCCTGTCATTTTTAACTTTTTAGTTTTCTGAACATACAGCAGTAAGTGCCCAGTCTAAAACATAGTAGGACTAAGGACTCTCTCGTTTCCTGTTGAAAGTTCTAATTTTACTTTTGCTCTGCCAATTCCCCTTGCTTACAGAAAAAAAAAAAAAAGTGTCTGCACTAACCGTACTTCATTACACAGAAATCACCCCCCATTTTCCAGTCACAGGTATATTAACTGGGATTACATTGTACCAGAACAAACTTGACCAATACCATAATGTCGTGTGAAAAGGAAAGCCTGTGAAAAGTGTTGAGCAGAATTCCAGGCTCCTAGGGAAATCCTGGCATTAATGCTGTTGTTCTTAAGCCCATAGCATCATCTTCAACTGCTTTTGCTCATGCAACCTAAGCTCCAGCTGTGCTGAACAACCTGTAGTACTACCTACCATGTATTCTTGCAATTCTGGGCGTCTGTACGACGACTCTTGCCTTTGGTTAAAGTGTTCACCAATCCCCCAACCCCTTTCCCCACCCATTGGTTGGTTATCTGCCCTTAGCCTGAAACTCTCTGGCACAGGCTCCTAGAGAGTTCTGGACATCCTCCTAGACCACGGTATCAAACTCATTTTCACTGGGGGTCACATCAGCCTCAAGATTGCCTTCAAAGGGCCGAATGTAATTTTAGGACTGTATAAATGTAACTACTCCTTAACTAGGGCAAGGAGCTCGGTGCTGATGCTGGGTAGAAACAAGGTTCTGGGCCAGATAAAACAAGCTGGAGGGCCGGATTCGGCCTGAGGGCCTGGTGTTTGCCACCTGTGACCTAGAGCACCAGTTATACTGTTGGGCTGTCTCTCCAACAAGACTGGGAGCTGCTGGTGGGCAAACACTGTGTCTCATCCACCTCTATAGCCTCAGTGACAGTTACAGTGCCTGGAACATGATAGTCAAACTTGGCTGCTGGCAAGAAGGAGCGCCATTGACCACGTGCCCAGGATACAATTGTGGAGGGTCTTATATGCCCAGGTTTGGAATTCAGATCTGTTTCATCAATACTGGGTAACTTGTGACTGTTTTCGGCAGGACAGTCAAAACTGTCCCTCAAATGGATAAAGGCAGCATCTAAGACAGGTGGGCTGGAAAAGGGCAGACTGGAGGCAGCGGTGATGTGTGGGGAGCAGAGGCGATGGGAAGATGCAGAGAAGGCACAGCGGGAATAAGAGAAGGTGAAGACAGAACTGTCAGAACTGGGCAGTGGTTTACATGGTGGGAAAGGTAAAAAGCAACTCCCAGACTTATGCTTAGGTTTCTGGAAAGAGGATGGCCCTGTTTTCAGAAAGGGGAAGAAGAAAAGAAAGAGTTTATTGGGTATGGGGAGAAGATGAGTCTGATTTCACTCATGTGGCATTTCCTTGCTAATGGGGGAGCCTAGCGTTTGGCTCCCCTCAGCTTCAGTTAACCCTGTGGGCTCATAAGTCTTAAACACTGACACTCACAAACCTCTCCAGTGACATAAAAGTCCTGTCATCCCTTCTCTCTCTCCTTTGACTTGATATTGAACAAATAATATCTGTTTCTAGCCAGTTGCTTATGATCATTTCACACAACAATGGAAAGAGGTTGGAGTGAGGATGGGAGTAGGAAATTTCCTAAAGCCAAATACATTGGGAGTACATGTGGCTATGAGTAGGGAGGGCTGCAGACCGGGGTGGTGGCAGGAGGCTGTGGGTGAGGCAGGAATGAAAGCAGGTGGGGACTTGAGGTCAGTGCCAGGCCTCTGGACTCCAGAACCAGCAGCATTCCATCCAGCCAAGTTCATGATGGCATTAGAGAAAACCAGTCAGTCTGTGTTCTCTCTTCTAACTGCTGCTGTGAGTGAGCTGCAATAATGAAATGGAGCCATGCCTTCCTGCCTTTGCATCTCCTGCCAGAGAGACCTGCATTCCTCCTACTGATACTAAAAACGGTCCCAGGTACACAGGTTTCTGAGTAAGGAACTTTTTTTATTAAAAAATATTACACCATTTGCCCTGGTCAGGTGGCTCCACTGGTTGGAACATCACCCTGCACACCAAAAAGGTGATGGGTTTGATTCCCCATCAGGGCAGATACCTAGGCTGTGGGTTCCAGCCCCTGTCCGGTCGGAGCACGTACAAGTGGCAACGGAAGGAAGTTTCTCTCTCGCACCAATGTTTCCCTCTCTCTCTCTTTCTAAAATCAATGAATATATACTCGGGTAAGGATTAAAGATATATATTTATACATATATGTTATACCACTAGTATATATTCACTGTAAGAAAAAAACTAGAAAATGCAGTAAGATAAAACAACAAACTCACCGTATGTGGACTGTTAATATATAACCTTCTTCAGAGATTTTGTATTCTTTGCATGTGTGTGTGTCTACAGTGTATTCACACATTCTTTCTTAATGTGGTTCCCAGATTTCAAGCGGGAAAATAAAGAGCAGTCTTCTAAAGGGCTTAGTGGGCGGTTTCCAGCCCACTGCACAACCTGGAGTCTGAGTCCCCTGCTGACCTCAACGGCGCACGGAGGTGCAGCCCCTGCGTATCCGGGTCAGCACGCGAACCCTGAGTAAAGCGGTTCCCTCGGGCCTAGGTCCGTCCACATACTGAATTTTTTTAGCTGGGGGAGTCCTAAATGCCAGGGAGAAGGCCCCAAGTCCTTGGGATTATTTCAGGCTCTTGTGTACTGCACTGGGAGTACTGCAGGGTCAAGTACGTCCTGGGGCAACCTTGGGTGAAGGGAAAAGAAAAAAGAACACCTATCTGAAAACCACCCACTATGTGCCAGTCAGCACTGCAGGACCATGATTGAGAGCCATCTATCTCCTTTATACCAAAGGTTCAGAGGGCCCAGGGGAGAGCCCTCTGCCTGCACCCTGTTTGAAAGCTGGAACTTCAGACTTTGGGACAGAGGGCCTTCACTCAGAACTTTTCAGAGGCACCTGGGGGAAAAAAACAAAACACAGAAATAATCCGAGGGTCTAAAAAAACCTCCTTGAGAACAAAGGCAGGTGAAGCTTCCCTCTGCCTTCCCATGGATGACCAGCAGGTGGCAGAAGAACACAATTCAAACCTGGACGACTGTTAAAAAAAGTTGGAAGTCATACTTTTTCTGAATCATATTATTTTTTTACTTCTTGGATAATTTAATGCAGCAATTTTCAACCTTTCTCACTATATGGCACACATAAACTAATTACTAAAATTCTGTGGCACAACAAAAAGTGTATTTTTTGCCATCTGAAAAAAAAAGTATACTTTTTATTCATTCATACTGGACAGTTATTGCTGTATTAGCTACCGTCATTTTTTTATTCGACAGTCTAAGGAAAAAGAGGACAGTGTCCCTAACTAAATAGTCAGAGATTGCATGTTTTACAATTTCTTGCAGCGCAACGGTGTGCCACAGCATACCGGTCGACAGTCTCTGACTTAATGAGTCCTTTTCCAACTGACCAGCCCATGATTGTGTCCTGACCTTGGGAGGTTTGGAGTCCAGGAATCCTCTCTCCTCACCCACTGCCCTTCCAGTGTTCACACTCCAAGTGGGGACATCTCTCGTCATGGAAAGACACTGTTTGTCGAGGTGGTCGTGATATCGACGTGCATTTAGGCCTGGACTGCTTACTCGCCCGTTCACTGGTGCTGAGTTGTTGGAAAAGCAACTAACCCCCATTGTCTCACTGGGAATACTAATGGACACTAACCACATGGGAAGTCCTAAATTAATGACAATTATCTTGTCCCATTGGAAACATACAGGTGAAGTGAATAAAGAGGCAATAGTGAGGGGTGTCATTTCAAATAGTTTTAAAGAGGTAGAGAAAATTATTCCGAAACCAGAATTTTCTTTATTTTTAACTCTCCTGTGCAGTGCAAGCAGTATCGACGCTTATCTGTCCTTAACATTCCACTTGAGTTGATTCTGTTCAATGGCATTCAATGAAATTTTACCAGAGACCTACACTGGAGGTGCAAATGTAAGTAAGACATTAAGCTTGTTAATGTCTCCTTGTGATATCTTGGCCATTTGGGGGGCATTGGTCATTACCAAGCCAAAGTTCAATGCCCAATGCTTCAAAAGATCAAAACTGAAAACATCAGAGTCTGGAGTCAGAAAAGGATTATTGATCAAGAAGGCACCAAGCAAGAAGATGAGAGGCTTAATGGTGCCCCCAATGCATCTTTTTCACTGGACTAGATTATAGGTTTTTTAAGTGGCTGGGAAACAGAGGGGCAAGTTGTGATTGGAGGACCTTGAAACTTGGTCATTTATGGTAAAGAGGCATGAACACTGGAACTTCCTAGGCTGGGAAAAGAGACACAAGACAAACCTGAGGCCCAGGCCAAGACTCCATCTACCACTGATCTTACAAATGCTAACCTGTGGAGCACAGTGATGTTCCTGGTCTCTGAGAATCAGTGTGGATTCAGAGCCAGTATCTAATAACCCCTGGAAGATCTGGGTGTTTTTCTGTCTTCAGTGCACCATTAATTGGGTAAATGGGCTACAGTTGCTCTCAATTGAGGGTCTTTGGTTCTGTAAACTGACTTAGTTCTCAGAACTTGCTAAGAAGCTGTGAATCTCTACTATGGCCTTCATATCTTCCCAGTGGACCCCACAGTTTTCTTCCTATGTATGTCAAGCAACACCTTACTAGGCTGCCGACCTATTTCATATCTGGGGATTCTATTTGGTTTATACAATCTATGAATTCTGCGTTTTCTATTGAGTTAGAAGGTATGATATCACAGAAGAGGAAGAAAATGCTCCTGGTTAAAGGTCCAAGGGTGGAACATGGGAAATATCTGAGGGTCATTAGCAATATACTCACCATTTGAGTTTGCTGATTTCAAAAGAAAGGTTGTAAGTTTGAGGTAAGGCTTGAGGTTGACATTGTAATGCCCATATCAATAAAAAATTTGCAAGGTTATCAATCCTTTAATATAGAGAAATTTCTCCTTGTGTGTTAGTCAAATATCTTTATTATTGTTTACTACGCTTAGTGTATCCAGCTGCTTGCTAATTTATTTGCTGAAGAGCACATCTTGTATCTCATTCTGTTTTTGCAGGTTTTATTTTTCTTATCTATGTCATTTGGTGATTCTTTCAGCGACGGGCTATCAAGGTAAACTCTACTGCACTGTTATTTTCTCTCATGACTACAGATATTATTCTATTCTGGTTTCTGCTCTGGTGTTTGAGAAGTCTACTTAGAGTTTAATTGTTCTACCTTTATAGATTGTCATATTTTCTGGTTTCTCTTAGTATGTTTTCTTTCTGCTCATAGTTGGGAGTTTCAGCTGATTGATATCTGGGTATGAATTTAGTTTTATTCACAATTTGGGCTTGTGATTTCTGGATCTTATGAGTCATGTTTTTTAAATTAATTCTACGTTAACACTTCATGCCTGGAAGGAATTCTTATTTTAGCAACTCATTTCCTCAAATGTAACATTTTAGAATTCTGTATTTTCTGGTTTTAGGTAGGTACATTTCCAGTGAAATGAGGCATACTGCGGCTGACCTTCATCACTCGTATCTCCAGGTACTACTTGGAAGGCATCTCTGCCTTCCTGCTAGGCCTGGTTTCTCTCTCTTCTACAGCTAAAAACGTGCTCCCTACAGCTAAAAACATCTCTGTTAATTGCCTCATCCTCCAGCACTCTTGGCCTCCACATCTGCCGAGCTATTGAGTCTACCTGTAAATCTCAGGTGGGAGCAGTTTCTCTGCACAGTGTCCATGACCTGAGCATGCAGGACAGAAAGCCTTGTACCTGACAATGCTGGACACATATTGCTGACATTGTTGAAAGGAGAGTTTAGGGCATTTGAATCAGTTTGCCACAAGTACTGTAATGAGTCAGTTGCCTTGGAAAAAATAATGAGCATTTCTCATTTCAAGTGCCCTCTACTGCAGATACAATACCTCCCAGCTCAGAAAAGTTAGCCACCTCCTATGTACCTTCCATCCACTTCACCAAGATTTACACTTCCTTTCAGCATTTTCCTGTTTAAAAGACTTCATTTGTTAGATACAAATCAGTCTTTTTCCCCGATGTTTTGACAGTATCATGAAGTGTAAGCAATGTGATACTGCTGTGTCCAGGTGGTGTGGGGGCCTTAGAACACACAGCATCCAGGGTCACTTTCTACCTTAAGTTCCCTCCAACTGCTACCCTGGGTACAAGGTTACGTGAGTCTTTCCACAGTGGTAGCCAATGATTGGTTCAATGGTGGGCGCGTGACTAAGGATGGCACGTAGCCAAGTACAGATCATCACAGGAGAACAGGAAATTACTGAAACCAATCAATCTCCCTCTGTTATCTGGATGTGGGATGCAGAGAAACACTTAAGTCTACACAGATTCTGCAATGGAGAATCTCTGAGCAGTAGCCAGTGTGGGGTTGGGGACAGTGAAATTCGTGTCCCCTCTAGCTGCCTTGGTCTCTGACAGATTTCCAGTTCCAGTTCCAATCCTGATTGGAAGTAGCTGGCTCGATAGGTGGGTGGGTGCTCATGGATTGTCCCTGGGGCAGACTTGGAGACCAGGCCTCAGTCCAAAGACGACGAAGAATGTAATTTTTGAAAGTAAATCTAAACTATATCCACTTATTTTGTTAAATAAAATCAGTTCTGCACAGATTAAAGATTTTACACTCAGAAAGAACTAAAGTAGTCATTAATTTTAGAATATACAATTTTCTTGAGTTTGAAAGATTTACATTAGGTCTGAAATAGTAAGGTTGACAACATGAGCTTTCTGCAGCTCTGGGATTCCCAGAATGTTAAAAAGGTGTCAGAGAAGATCTATTTAGCTAAAGTTATTTCCTTAAAATAAAAGCTTATTTCCTTAAATTGGCATAAATATTCTTTGAAGTCAAAAGAGCTTATCCTACTCAGAGATACACAACACTAAAAGGCACCAGAATGGGCTGCAACTTGAAAGCATCCATGTACATAAAGCAGAAGGTGGGGATTCTGCTTTAAATGGGGGTGGGGTGAACTAGATGTTCTCAGATGGACATCCCACTGCAAAACATCTAATGCTGAACAAAACAGTAATGTAATCCTCAAGGTAAAAAAATTGGGGCAGAGAGTTGAAACTGAAGAGACAAGAAAATAAAAATTCAGATGCTCAATTTAGCAAATAAAAATAGAGAACATCCAGTTAAATTTAAGTTTTAGGTGAAAACATATACTGCATGGTACATACTCTTGCTAAAAAATTAGCCATCGTTTACACAAAATTCAAATATAAGCATAGGCAGGGGACCTGTATTTTATCTGACAAGCCTGTCTCAGGGCCATATTTTAATGCTCATGTGATCCTGGGGAGGAAGATTACACATTTGCAAACAGTGGCTGCTAAACCTGCAAGCTTCACACCAACTAGGATATGGAAATTCATCTGCCCCTCCTACACCTCTGGGTAGAGAAAAGAAAATGTAGCCTTAATTAGTCTCCCCATGAGAACATAGGGCTGGAATTCAAATTTGTATTTACAGTGTGGTGAGACTATAAACTGAGAAATTACATTTCTAAAAATTGTCATTACCGGACTGATGTCAGGCAGAAAAAAAATGCAAATTCACTCTGAAAAAAAAGCACTCTTAATTCAGGTCTCTTATAGTTTCCAAAAGTGAAGTTCAGAAGAATATAATTTCATAATTTAAAAAATATACAAGGGTAAACAAGTCACTGTGAATTAGAGTTGGAGGAAATAATAGATTTGGTTGACTTAGGACTTCAAATATTGGCATTATCAACTACAGGATACAAAATGATTACTAATAAGCTATGCTTAAAATAGACATTGAGATTTAATATATATATATATATATATATATATATATATATATATATATATATATATGTAAGCATGGAACAAGATGTAATAGAAATGACCAGAATATTTGAAAATTTCTAAAATTAAAAAATTTAATTAAAATTTAAAATTCAATAAATATTTGATAGGATAAGACTAGGCTGCTCTAACTAAATGACCCAACAATAATTCAATGCCTTAAAAGGACACTGGAGTTTATTTTCTTCTCACATAACAGTCTGAGGGAATGTTCAAAGTAAGACATTGGACTCCTTCGTTTGGCCATTTGGGAACACAGTACGTCGCTTTGCTCTCTAGGTCTTTATTTCTAGGGAAGCGGGTTATCATGGGTGCACCAAAGAGCCAGAAGGGAAAAGAGAGAATGGAAGAGGTACATTTGGCCTTGCATTTCAATCCTGGGACTGTACACATCTTTTCTGTTCACTCCTGTTGACTTGAACTCAGACCTGTGTGCCCCTTGGTAATCCTCCCTCCCACCCGCCTCCACACCACTGGCCCCAGGCAAAACCTGACCTACTCTCTGTCACCATAGATTAATGTGAATTTTCCAGAATTTTACATAAATAAAATTATATGGTATGTACACTTTCTTTTTTGGTCTGCCTTTTTTCACTCAGTAAAATTATGTTGCAATTCACCCATGCTATTTTAAATATTACAGACAAAGAACATTGCTGCCTTAATCTTTGCATGGACATATGTTTTTCATTTCTCTGGGTGAAAAGGTTGGATTTGATGAATGTTGAAGTAAGCTTGCATGCTTGGAATAAATCCAATGTGGATATGATGTATAATCCTTTTATATATTATTGGAATGAATTGCTAAAATTTTATTAGGAATGTTGGAATTTACCTTCAGGGAGGATATTGTTCTGTTGTTTTCTTTAGTTGTAATGTATTTGTTCTTGATTTTGGCACTAGGAGAAGGCTGGTCTCATTAAATGAGTTAGAAAATAGTCCCTTCACTTCAGTTTTTCTTGAAGAATTTCTATAGAATTGTTTTTTTTTTAAATATTTAGTAGAATTCACTGGTGAAACAGCCTAGAATTTTCCTTGTGTAAAGATTTTTAACTGCAAGTTTAATTTAATAGATATTACAATGCTTAAGTTATATATTTCTACTTGAATAAACTTTGGTAGTTTGGGTCTTTCAAGGAATTTATCCATGTCATCTAAGTATTGAATTTACTGACATAAAATTATTTGCAATAGCACCTTATTTTTCTTTTGATGTCTGTTGAAACTGTTGGATATCTTCTTTCTCACTCCTAATTTGGGTGACTGTGTCTTTATTCTTTTTGCAGCCCAGTCTAGCTAGATTTTATCAATTTTATTGGTCTTAAAGAACCAGTTTTAAAGGGCCCACAAAGACAATGGGGGTGGGATTGAATATGGGAGGTGGAGGTGGGTAGGGTCAGGAGAATAAGGGGGTAAAAATGAGGACAGCTGTAACTGCACATTTAAAAAAAGAAAAAGAAATGAAACAATTCAAGTAAAAAAGAACTAGTGTTGCATTTCATTGATTTTCTCTTTTGTTTTTAGGTTTTCTATGTCATTGTTTTCTGCTTAGATCTTTATTAGTTCTTATCTTCAGTATATATCAAATTTTACATGCTATTATTTTTAGTTTCTAAAGATCAAAGATTTCACTTATCTGAGTACCATAAATTTTCTGCTAAGTTCCTTCAGTGCATTTCACAAATTTTGATGTGCTGTATTTTTCGTTTAATTCATTTAGAAATATTTTATATTTTCTCTATTGATTTCTTCTTTGTCCATGGCTTATTTGTAAGTACACTATGTAGTTTCTATTAGGAACATTTCCTAATTTTGTGGTGATTAGATTTTAAGTAACTCCATATAGAAAAAGAACATATTTTGAATGATGTATTCAGACTGCCTTTATGGACAGGGATGTGGTCCATAGTGGGGCGTGTTTTATGTGCACATCAAAGGAATGAACATCCCCCTGCGTAGGGGCAAATATTAGGACAGGTTGCTTGAGAGCATTGTTCAGGTCTTTCATATGCTGCTGATTTTATGTTTATTTGTGCTATTGATTATTGAGAGGTGGGTGCTAGAACTCCAAATATAATTGCAAATTTGTATATTTTTCCATGTAATTGTACCCATTTTTCTTCATCTATTTTAAAACTCCACTTCTTTTTATTAATTTATTTTGTTATTGTTTTTGTTGTTCAATTACAGTTGCCTCTATTTTTACCCCATTATCTTCCCCTGCCCTACCCACTCCCCACCTTCTACTTTTAATCCTTCCCCCCACCCAATTGTCTCTGTACATGGGTCCTTCACACATGTTCCTTGACTTGACCCTCCCCTTCTTTCCCCTGTCAACCTCCCCCTCCTCCCCCTCACTGTCAGTTTGTTCCTTATTTCCATGTCTCTGGTTCTATTTTGCTGATTTGTTTGTTTTGTTAATTTGGTTCCACTTACAGGTGAGATCTCTGCTTTTAGTCACATGCACATTTAAGATTGATATATCCTCATAATGGATTTATGCCTTTATTACTATGTCATTTCCCTTTTATCCCTTTTAATATCCTTTGCCCTAAAACCTGCATTGCCTGATATTATGATAGACACTTCAGCTTTTTAAAATTAGTGTTAGTGTCATATAATTTTTTCCATCCCTTTACTTTTAACTAATTTGTGTCTTTATGTTTAAAATGGGTTATCATCAAATAGAGTTCTTAAATGTTTCATTCTGATCAAATAAACTACTGTTGTAACCCCTACAGAATATATTATACTTAATAGTGAATTGCTGAAAATTTCCCCTGGGATTGGAAATAAGATAAAGTTGCCTATTCTCCCACTTCTAGTCAACATTATAATAGAGATACTAGCTAGTACATTAAAGCAAGAAAAATAAATAAATATATTAAGAATTATATGAGAGCAAATAGAACAAGTGAAGCTGCCATTATTCAGAAAGGACATCATTATAGATATAGAAATCTAAAAAGATCTACAAACATTTTAGTCATTAAAATTGGCCATTATATTTTGAAAGAATATAAGGCATATATACAAAACCAATTGCACTTTTATATACCAACAATACTAATAAAAATGTTTTTAAATTATACCAATTATAATAGCATCCAAATAATCAAATATCTATGAATAAATCTAACAAAATTATATATGAATCACCACACTGATAAAAAATCTTATTTAGCAAAATTAAAGGAGATCTAAATAAATGAAGACCCATACATACCATATTTATAGATTGGAATATCAGATATTTTTAAAGTAAAATTTTTTTCTAATTGATCTATAAGAGCAGTGAAATTTACCCCTAGTTCCCCCAAAATCCCAGCAGACTGATTTGAGAAATAAACCAATTTATTTCAGAGTTTATGTGAAAATGTAAATGGCCAAGAATAGTCAATGAAATACTGAGGAAGATCAAAGATGAGGGACTTACACTTTCAGGAATAAAGATTCATCATAAAACTACAGTCATTAAATAATATGGGTATTGGAGCAAGAAGACCAAAGGTTCAACAGAATGAAATAGTGTCCAGATACAGACTATACGTACATGGTTAGGACAAAGTGACACTATAATTCAGTGGAGAAAATGAAAGTTGTCTTTGATAAAGTAGACTTGGATCAATTGTAAACATTGGGAAGAAAATGGAAAAAGATTGTGCAACATCAAGTTGTTGTACAGAACATCAAGATGATCTGCCATCATTACTGCTTCTGGTATCCATGCCTTTACGAATTCTCCTTCCATGAGTGCTGGCACAGCCTGTAACTTACTTTTAATCAATGGAATATGGCAAAAGTGAAGAGATTTTTAAGATGTAATTAAGGTGTCTAAACAGTTGACTTTAAATTAATCAAAAGGCAAATTATCTTGAGTGAGGCCTCACCTAATCAAGTGAGCCCTTTACAATAGGGTTTGGGAGTGAGCAATCCAAAGTAACACTATACCCCTCTCCCTCTTGTTAGCTTTGAGGAAACAAGCAGTCGTAAATTCTACAGCTGCAAAAAATGAATTCTGCTAACAATCATATGAGCTTAGGAGAGGGCCTTGAACCTCAAATGAGAACCCAACCCAGTTAACACTTTCAATGCATCTTTGTCAGACCCTGAGTGGAGAACCCAGGTCATCTATTCCAAATATGATAACCTATGAAAACTATGAGAAAATAAAATGTGTTGTTTTAAAGCTACTATATTCATGTAATTTGTTGCACAGAAATAAAAACTAACGCAAGGCTTCTGGTCAAGATGGCAACATGGGCAGACATGGCTCAACTCTTTGTACAACCACATCAAAATTACAACTAAAATATAGAACAACCATCACTCAGGAACATCAGTCAGAAATCGAGGCGATTGGAAGTCTGACAACTGCAGAATTGAAGAAAGCACATCCATCCAGATTGGTAGGAGGGACACAGATGCAAAACTGGCTGGCCACACACTCACATGGATAAAAATTCGGGAGGGACATCTCAGGACTGAGGAGTCCAAGATCTGCACCAGCCCCCCACCCCAGCCCAGGATTCCAGTGCCAAGAAGTTATGTCCCCACAATTTCAGGCTGCAAAAACCAGCAGGGACTGAGTTGGTGGAGGAGGCTGCTGGAGCCCTCAGCAGTTCCTCTTGGGGAACACACACATGTACTCACCTACTCAGACTGACTCCCTCTGAGCTTCAGCACCAGGGTGGCAGCTTGAAGAGCACCACTGGTATACAAGGAGAGACAGAAATGTCTGGCTCTGGGGAGAGCAGAGGCCATTGTCCTGTTGCTGAGCCTTCCCACCACAGAGCAGGTAGGTTGGTGCCATATATGAGACTCCATCAACCTGGTTAACACTGTTTGACTCACCTTGGAAATCCACAGAGGCTTCACCCCACCTAATTATGGGCCCACCCAAGGTGCTTTTCTATAAGAATGGCTGGTCTTGGCTCCGAAATCCTATCAAACAAGCAACAGCTGGCTTCAGCAAGCCTTAATGGCAGCCAGATTAGAGTGACAGCTAGGCTTCACCTGGAAATCTTTAAGCCCAGCCCAAGTAGCAGCCATCTCAGATTGCTTTACAGCTCAGGCAGGGCACCCTGGGAAAAACACAAGTTGGGGCTCACCTCGGCCTGAACCACCCAGGAAACCCAGGACCAACACACCCAGTGGAGAGCTACAGACCACATTGGAGCACCACCACCCTCCTCTACATAGCTGATTTTTCCACAGAAGGCAGATGTTGGTGGTAAGTGGTCACAGGCAGTCCTTACAGCTGACTGGCGTGGGTAATTCCCTCCCATTGATCTGCCAACAGCCACCAAGGCTCAACTATAAAAGGAGGGTGTACCCCAAGTACCCAGCTTGGTGATAGGGGAGGCTATGCTACTGGATCCTACAGGACACCTACTATATTAGCCCACACTACCAAGACACAGAGTCAAAGCAACTCTATGTAATGCATAGAAACAAATAGAGAGGCTGCCAAAATGAGGAAACAAAGAAACATGACCCAAATGAAGAAACAGATTAAAAACTTTAAAACAAGAGCTAAGCAAAATGGAGATAAGCAATCTATCAGATGCAGAGTTCAAAACACTGGCTATAAGAATGCTCAAGGAACGTCGTGAGGACCTCAGCAGCATAAAAAAGACCCATATCAGAAATGAAGAATACACTAATTGAAATAAAGAACAATTTACAGGGAAACAACAGTGGAACAGATGAAGCCAAGAATTAAAACAATGATTTGGAACCTAAGGAAACAAAAAATAACTAATCAGAACAACAAGAAGAAAAAAGAATCCAAAATAATGAAGATAGATAAATAGCCTCTGGGACAATTTTAAGAGGTCATTTTAAGACCTCTTAAATCATTTTAAGAGGTCCAACATCTGCCTCATAGGGGGAGCCAGAAGGAGAATAAAACGAGCAAGAAATCTGTCTGAAAATATAGTGAAAGAAAACTTCCCTCATTTGAAGGAAATAGACATGCAAGTCCCGGAAGTGCACAGTCTGAATTATGATGGATGCAAAGAGGCCCATTAAGACATATCATAATTAAAAGGCCAAAGATTAAAAATAAAGAGAGATTCTTAAAAGCAGGAGAAAAGAAGTTCGTTACTGGAAGGTTGCCAGATGGGAGGGGGCGAGGGAGAATGGATGAGGGGATTAAGTACAACTAGGTAGTTACAGAATAGCCACAGGAATGTAAAGTTCAAAGTAGAAAATGTAGTAGTCCAAGAACTTATATGCATGACCCACGGACATGAACATAGGTGCAGGGATTGTCTGAGGGAGTAGGGGGTGCTGGATGGAGGGGACAAAGGGGGGAAATCAGGATAACTGTAATAGCATAATCAATAACATATAATTTGAAAATAATATTGATAACCTTAAGTCTTACCACACCCCAAAAAAACAAACTAACTTTACATAGACTGGAAAAATAAAGAGAAGAATATATTTATAATCCTAAACTATGTTAAAAAATCTTAAATAGGACTCAAAAAAATGTTAACTAGAGAAAAGTAATAAATTGTGATACAATTACACATTCTGCTCATTAAAATATTTCATTAAGAGAGTAGAAAAGCAAGCCACAGAGTGTTGAAATATCTTTGCAATTTCTATATCTGACAAAGGATCCACATCTAGAATATATGAAGCATTTTTGCAAATCAATTGAAAACAAAAGCAAAGGACCAAGTAGAAAAAATACAGACAAAAGACTTAGTCAAGTATTTTTAAAAAGTGGATATCTGAATGGCCAAAACATATGAGAAAGATGCTTAATCTCATTTCTCATCAGAAAAATGCAAAACGATGCTCAACCATACTATCACACATTCACTCGGGTTCCTGAAATAAACAGAAAATTTCCATCATTTACTGAGATTTCATGGAATCTTGGACTAGAATGGTGATAGAGGGGTTGAAAACTGTGGATAGGTCCCCGAGACAGGAGATGGAAGTAGGAGGCTGTGGTGATATATTGGGCGTGATAAGTAAGAGAGATGGTGGAGTCAAACTTCCTGGCCAAGTGCCATACCTTTGATGCAAAAGCTTTAATGGCCTTGTAGCAAAAGACTGGACATCTGGCCACCTTGAGGACTTAAGAGAAGTCTGGTACAGTGTCACTAAAAAGTATTTAACCACTACAGATTCTCCCTGATAGCCTTCCCATGAAATTACCTTGCCTTATCATGTCAGGATTTAAGGCTATAGACTCATATTTACTAAAGAAATTTTTATAAGACTAGGGGATCAGAATTGATTTTATGTGCTCTTATATCTTATTCTTATATCTATATCTTATATAGAGAGAGATTTGGATATATAGATGTTGCTTTAAACTATCTACCTATCATCATCTATCTTTTTATTTCTCTTCACCACATATCCCAGTGTGTTGTCAATATAGTCTATGAGAAACTGCAAGCAATTTCACCTGTCAATAGATCTACCTTCACCTACATCAAGCTGTTGATAGTTCCCACCAGTTTTGTCCACATGCAACTTCTTTCCCAGAGGTTTAACTCCCTAATGTGGCTGCAACACACTTGTTGCACATGACCCTGCTTCAAAGGCAGCTGCAAGGAGTCCCTGGAAATTAAGACCAGCACAGCAGAATGCAGAGTGTTGAGTCAAAAATAGAAAATACCCAATGAAAGTGAAAAATACCCCCTTTTGTCTTTATCATTAACATTGGTAAACATGGTAAAAAGAAATATTGGTAAAAGAAACATGTTCTTAGAAATTCAGAGGTGAAAGACACCACAGAAATTAAGTAAAGCAAGTTCTCATTTAACAGTGAAGAAAATTAAAGACCAGCGTATGTAAGTTATACCTCAATTAAGAAAAACTAAGATGCATATGTAAAAAAGAATTGTAAGAAATCAATAAAATTATAATAATTCAATAGAAAGTTAGGCAAGGAATATGAATGTAGAAATAACCAAATAGCTTATAACCATAAAAGCATGCTCAACTTCATTCATTTAGTTAAAATTAAAATATCAAAGGATACTTCAGACAACTTAAATTAGTTTCTTACACTTGCAACCAAGAGTCCTGACAAGTGTATTTGCAAAAACAGGCAAGACTTAACTACATGTGAGAATGCTCACTTCAATGTTGCCCATAATAGTGAAGGATTGGAAACAAATATTCACCAATCATGATATGCTTACATGAATCATTGTACTTTGATACAATGGTATACAATGCAGCCATTAAAAATAATGAATTAGGTATATTTGAGTTTATATGGAAATACCATCAAAATATATTGAGAGGGAAGGGTAATTTTATAACAGCAAGCAGAATACAATCCCAACCATGTAAATTTCAATAAAGGTATGTGGTATGACAAGAACAGAGATTATTTTGGGGAAATAGGAACTAAGGCTTGGGAATGCAAAGAGACTTACACTTTTTATTTTCTATTTCTTTACATGATTTGAAAATTTTCCTATGCATTCATTTTATTTACATTTAAAATTAAAAACAAGAAAGAGAACTATACTAGTCTATTTAAATACTAGCCTAAATAGAGGCTTAAAAACTCAAAATCCTAGAAACCTAACTAACAAAATCAATGTTCACAAATTACTATATGTCAACATTTCTTAAGGAACTAAAGAGATCTCAATGTTTAAAATGAGTAGTTTTTTCATTGCAAGTGGTCATAATTCCAGCAAGAATTTGGTATGGGGTGATGTATTCAGTAGGCACCAGAGAGTAACAGTAAGAGGAGATTACTTGGATTTCAAATGTTTCCTAATCCCTTCCAAAGGCAAAGCATTATGTCTGCAAGAATTTTGAAGACACAAAATCTAATAATAGATAAAAGTTTTATGTTAGGTATTTATATAAACTACAAGGATTACTTCTTTATATTTTCAAATATTTGCTGAAAGTCATAATTATGCAATACATAACATAATCCTAAAACAACAAGTACATAGTAATTCTATTTGGATTTCATTTCTAAAATTTCTGACATTGCTTATAATTCATAATTATAAAAAATTAAAACAACACACATAATTTATACTTTATGACTTCAGGAACATAAAGGAGAATTAGAATGACTAAATTCTATAGAACAATTAGAGATATATATCTCAGCGCTTGTGTTTATGACATTTATTACCATACAAGTTGTGACTAAAGAGAAAATGGTAACTGCATGCCAAAGACTTAATGATGTTTTAAAAGTACAATATCCACAATAGAAGCATTTCATTACAAAATTAAATACCATCTGATTTTTCTCAGTTCCAGGTGTTTTGAATGAACATGTTATTTAAAATATCTGTCAAAGATTCTCATAAAATTGAATTTAATGCCATACATCTTAAGCATAATTAATTGTGAAAAAGACATCAACAGCTTTTCATTGAATTTATTAGGGCAACGTTGGTTAATAAAATTATATGTTTCAGGTATACAATTCTACAGTACATCATCTATATACTGAGACACCAGCATCTTTTCAAAATAAATACTGATTGATAAACTTTGTATAAAAATAACTCAATCCATATAAATACCCGTGGAAACCATTTCTTAATGCGCATACAAATACTTGTAACAATATCTCAGTTCCAAGACATACCTGTTCTTTTCTTTTTTTGAAGTGTGCAATTATTTTTTATTGTTGTTCAATTATAGTTGTCCCCATTCCCCCCTCCATTACTCTTCCCCACCTTCCCCACCCCCACCTCCCACACACAATCCTCCCCACCTTGTTGTCTTTGTCCATGGGTCCTTTATATATGTTCCTTGACCTTAACCTTCTAAGTTGTTCTTTCAACATTGTGATTAAGTAGAGTGCATTACTACTTGAACTACTTAAACTACTTGATTTAGAAAAAGTAAAACTACTGACTTATCTAGTTTCCTCTTGTCAATAATTGTTCAAATTTCAGGGTGGTAACTAGGTCTAAATTTTTTCTCAAATGCAATCTTTTTAACCATAGTAGAGTGGGCAATTTTAATTTTGTGTTTTAAAATTTGAGAATGTGTTTTCTCAATAATGGATACTTTAGAAGAGTTTGTAACTATCAAGATGATACTTGAAGGATGAAAAGTAGGACAGTTTTTCTTAAAAAACTACAGAAAAGAATGCAGAGAAAGATCTTTCATTCACCCACTTCTATGGTGACACATGGTCACAGTATGTCCTGGTCCATCTAGCTCTCTGCCCAGTCCACATGAGCCCTGCAGACTCGGCTCTCACAGCCTGAGGTACCCTCCGCCAACCAAAGCAGCTTTGGAATCTGGTATCAATTAGTGGAGGAAATTTATATTTCCTCAGCTTTTGAATAGTAAAGATGGATATTCCTGAGAGAATATAACCACATGTTTGATGTTTGGGAAGAGGAAATTGGTTTTATTGGAAAGGGATGAGAAGAGGTAGAAGAATATCATGCTTAGGGTCATAAAACTTTATTCCAGGTCCAGGATCACATACTGGTGTGGGAATTTCATCCATGTCTTTTCACTATTTGAAACTAGGTTTAAAATAATATCTGTTTCTATTCATCTGTTTCATCAATATGTAGCTCACCTCTAAATGGAGGCCCCTACTCTTACTAAGTAAACCTTGATTTAGTTTTTCATCTTGGTTCTTAGGGGTTCTTAACCTAGGAAACCTATAACCTCAGTAACCTTCAAAAATGATTTATCCTCAAACAATCTGTTTAAACTTAAAGTCATAGCTCAAATTATTAATTTCTGGAGTTTTTTCATAAATTTCACATTTATAGAAACCAAAGAGTGTGATTTAAGGCCTTTAAATAAAATATTCAAAATTCCTGATTTATCCTAAGTTTAAAAGTCCAAACTCATATTTCATTACCAGTCCCTCTCAAATTTTTTAACAGAATCTCTGGGAAGAAATGGGGAATATCTCACTATCCTGATGTACAAAACATTCTAAATTTTACCTAAATTTTTATGAAAATCCACTGTTTAGTGGCACATAATTTGCAAAACCCAATAACATACAGTAATATAGTGAAATGAACTTTCAAAAGCCAAAAATCAGAGCCCCAGCTGACACTGAGAATATGATATGAATCTAGTAATATGTACCGAACTATACCATGTCTGCTCTCTCCATGAAAGAAGGTCCCTGGAAACTTCAATATTTTTGAAATGTTTGTGTTTGTTTTGGAACTGAAGCTACCGTGGGATGGTGTCGGTAACCTCAGGTTAGCAAGCTCCTTTAACTCCCACCTGCAGCACCCCAGCGGTCCGGGGACTTCCGAGTTCACTGCTGCAAGCACATAGCGTGGTGAATCCTGAGGCTGATGGAAACACCCATCAGCTTCTCTCCCATGTTGTTCTGGGTCCTAGACCACAGGCAAATGTGGGGTCTCAATGGACATGCTCAATGGACATGATTAGTCTCTATATGCAAATCTGGCAAAATGTCATTTTCTCTCTTCTATATACTCTATCCTCAATTAAACGTCTAGAGCAATATTAAACGTTCTATGAGCAATATTAAAAATACTGGTTGATTTTAACAAAACTTTCATATATGCAATAACTTCTGCTTTTAATCCTGTAAACTACTTACAATCAGTGAAAACAATTTTTTTCTCAACTTATGTTTGTATAGAACCGAGACGTTCATACCACACTAACTGTAAGGAGACTGTATGGGCTCTCCATCTTTCTCCTATAAGAGGTCATCAGTTGAGATATGATTACCTGAGACAGTTCAACAATACTTACCACATGAAACAGCTTTACTGCTTCCTAAGTGGCAAATGATCGTGAAGTGTGAAATAATATCTCGCAATAGAGATCTAAGATCTTTGTCATTGCTTAGAACTGCTCATTTCATATGGCTATACATGGACTGCAGACAGCATGTAGGACTTTATCTGGGTAACAGTTAAATCAGCAGACCCGTCTCAGTTTAAGTAGGAACTCGTGATGTTTAACAACCCACTGGCATATTTTTGAGGACTACGGCATTTCTTTTGATGATGCTGATAATCTTCAAATTCTTGTTTATTGCCATTGAATATCTCCCTGTGCCGGTCTTTTAATTTAATTTTTTTTGCCTGATATGCTGTCTTTCAATTCCCTTGCCATACAAAAAGCTGACATAAATAAACTTCAAAATCTTTAAAGGCAAAGACAATATCTGGGTCATTCTTACTGAATTTTCATCCTGCATTATATTTGTACTTAATAAATTTCATTTGATTACACATCTGTTTGTGTAGGTAGTTTTTTTTAATGGAAGGCAATGCAAGGTGAGGTTAAAAATATAATCACTAGCATTGAAAAGATATGGGTTTAAATCTGAATTCTATCTTCCACTAACCCTGTGAACTTGGGCAAATTAGTTACTCTCCTAATCTTTAAAAGAAATATAGTAGTAATATATGTCACATACAATTTTTTTTAATAATCGAGTTAAAGTATGGAAAGTACTAGCACAGCGGTTGGTTTACATATAGAGGGAATATCCAGTTGAGTGAGAAACAAGTGTGCATGCAAGTGGGCATGGGGGGAGCCAGTGAGTCTGGGGAGATAAACGGCAACACTGGGCAATGTAACTGTACCAGTAAATGAACACTTCAACATCTTTACAAAGAGGGCTTAAGACACACGTTTTCAAAAGTGCTTGTGTTGTTCTCAAGGTACTGGTTTGTGGATATTGCCATTATGCTAAGTGGTTTCATTCCATGGTACATATCTTGGGTTTTGTATGTAAATATTGGCTTACTTGTCAGACCAGGGCTAAATCCTCTATTTATATGCAACATTCAGTGGAGTGCTTAACACAGAGTAAGTGCTCAAGGCAAACTTGTTAAACTGAAAAATCTTTAAATCACAAAGTGTAGTAGCACAAAATACAAATACATCACATACTTTAAAAAAGCACGATGATGCCTATTAAGGGAGTGTGTGTGTGTGAGGATACAGGCACGCTCACAAATTAGTGTGAAACAAAGGCAGCTCCAGGTAGAACCACCACATCCTTGAAGTAACAGTTAATATCTCGCAAGTGTTAGTCCAAAGTCTTCTCATAGATGTAGGTGTAGTTCAGAAGATCTTTCTACTCAGATCTAATGTTAGCAAAAGATATTTGCTGGGCTTATTTTTAGCTACAGGCAAGTCATTGGAGACCTTCCCACTGTAGCTTGTTAAAAGAATCATTAGAAAAGTCAGTCTCCATTGCTAGGCTCATGCAAGTTTCTCACGGTTTTTTGTCTACGTATGACTGAGTGAAGACAAACAGATACCATTACTCTTGGAGCAATCACTTTCAAATTTGACTGAATTTTCTTTTCTTTCCCCTATCCACAACTCTAGTGGAATATATAACACTTTATATGTGCGATTCATTGTGACATAATCTGAGATGTTTCTTGATTGAAACTAGACAGTTAGGTCACACATCTTGTTTTCCATTATCTTCTGAGTGTGAGCAGAACAAGTCTGAAACTGAGGCATGTAAGATACAAAAGTCTTCTGACCAGAAGTTCCTAAATTGAAATTATTTTCTACAAGGTGTGAGCAACTGTCCCGAAGGATTCTGATGTCAGTGAATAAACAGTGGGCTGGGAAGGGACACAACACCCTTGACTCATCAGTCAAAAACACAGCACTCTCTTTTTTAACTGAGGTGACCCCTAAATAATAGACAGATTTTTCATCATTATTTTCTTCAGAGAAATTTTCCTCAGGGTTCAAAAGTTTATCCAATCCTTCTGAGAATGTAAGGTGCGGTGAAATTATATTGGGATGCTGATCTGATAACATTAAAAATGCCTGTGTTTCTAGATCCCATGAGAAAGAATCCTTTGATAGAGAATTCTTGCTAGAGAAACATTTGCTGCCTGAGCTATTTTTAAGCCCTTCCTCGTCATCAGTTGCACTTGATTTAGAGTTGCAGAGCAGGGTGGCATATTTAACAGAGGGTTGGCTCCTGCTTTCATCCTCACAGCTTATCATGGCGCACTCAGCCTCAGACAAGCTGGCACTATTGCACTGGTCATTCACACTAACAGAACCCTTTCCAAGATCCGGAGTTGACAAAAGTAGAGAAACCATAGTTGTTGGTGCCTTCTCATCTTTATTTTTCCATGATGTATCAACACTGATATCTTCTGAAATGGTTTCGGGCTCCAAAAGAAGAGGACCAAATGTCACTGATTCTGTATGCTTGATAAAAAGATGCTCAAATGTTTCTGGCTAAAAGAAAAGACATATTTTAATGTTCAATTGTATTACTTTTTTTTTTTTTTGCTTTTTGCTTCACTGACATGCTTGCAGAAATGGAAGTGTGAAAAGTTAATGCTAAAGGACATAAGTCAACCCAAAATTAACTAGTTTGGGACTGACACAGATATATCAAAAATCATAAAGGAAAAGTAGTAGATAATGTTTAAAAGTAGAATGAGACTGATTTAGGTCTGAGTCCTATTTCTGTGGCCACGGACGAGGACATACTCTGCCTTTCATTTGAGTTGCCTCATCTGTACAAACATGTTCAATGCTTACTTCATGATACTGTGGTGAGGAGTAAGTTAAATAGTGTCCAAAAGTGCTTAGCTCTCAACAAACATTGATTTTTGTAATTAGAAAGTGCTGTCTTCTGAAGAATTCCTAATATTCAATAGCAAATTTGATCTCCACAAACTAAAAATTTAAACCTCAACTAAAAGTAAATTGAAATAAAATCAATTGAGCAAAAAACTTAACCCCCATGACATAAGATATAATGTGAAGGTAAAGTATTTGTGACTACTAACAACTTATCTGCCTTATATCATACTGAGAATTTTTTGAAGACTATCAGAAAATATTAACTCAGAATACCTATGTGTTGAAAACAAAGGTGAAAAAGATGATCACAGACATTTAAATTACCATTCCTTAAAATAACTTCATATAAAAATACATAGTATGGGACATGTGAAATGAAGACAAAGACACAAAAGCAAATGCATATCATTTTTTATCAGAATGGTGGTTATAGCACAAGAAAAAAATCCTCCCAAGCATCTACATATCAAGAATATGTGTGCAAAAAGCGCAACTCATACAGTGTGAGCATACTGAAAAACATAAATGCAAAGTAAAGAATACTGTGGACACATCACATTGAAAAATTAACACAATTAAATGAAGTCCTATAGAAAATGCGATCAATTTATATATCATACACATAATTGAGGGTTTAAATATTAGAATTTTGAAACTAATGAAGTGAATTGAGATTTATTGCCTGAATTCAAAATGGCAAATCTATGCTGTACAAAAATGTAATTGATTTAGTATAGTTTTGAACTCTTAAATTATTGGTGATTATAACCATAAAAGAATAAATATACCAAACACTAAATATAATAATAATGGAATAGATTTCTATAGACATTAAAACGCTGCAGGACAAATACCATGTTAGCATAACCTTTTCTGTTATATAAACATAATAATTGAAGAGACATTGTTTCTGACCCTATTTTCTGACAGAAATTTATAATTGGATTCATGTTTTCCTTCAAATATTTGCTTGCTTGCTTGTCTTGCTTTTTCTTACGGTTACTACTATATATGTACTGAATTTCTTAAAATTTAAATTAACCTAGAAATTAAGATCATCAAATAAGGGAATTACATACTGTCAGTGTGTAAACAAGATATACAGATGGCTCACAGTACGCAGTCAAACTCAGGTGACATGTTTCGCGTATTTCATGCTCTAAAACTTCACACCTGGTAACTAATTATTGACACCAAATAATTTACATGGCATCAAATACATTCATTTTGGATGGAAGATTCCAATAATAATTAATTAGAAATCACATACCCCTATATTATTGAGCAATATTTTATGAGTGGGTCATAAGCCTTTATTAAAAGTATAGTCATTAAAAATAACTTAAATTACTATATTTATCTAGTCTTTTGAGTTTAGAACAGTCTGGGAACATACTAAATATGTGTACGGGTATAGGAAATAAATATATGTAAAGTCGATGAAGGGGAAAAAGGATACAGTTCTCCTGATAGTTTGTGTTATTTTTTTACATTCAAATAAATCTATGAATAAAATCTAAATGCAAGTGATCCATGTATCGCCTAAATTTGAATTATTTTTTTTGGTTCATCAAACAAAAACTTTGGTTTATTTTGAACGAGAGCAAAATAGCACAGTGAGTATGCTAAGTTCATAAAAATAGCAGGTGGTCTTTTTCAGGGAGAAAAGTCCTGTCCTCACCATGAAATATTTGTAAAAGCTCCAAAAAAGTCTCATTTTTTGCATCACTGCACACCCCCTGCCTGCCAGAAGCTTTGAGAGGTTCAGTATAAATAAGTTAAAGTCAGGCAAAAATTTCACAAGGAGGCTGAAGTGGGAGCTTATATGTTTTCTAGCCAATCTGACCTAGATATGTTGGGTCGTCTTGATAGGAACTGTAACTTCCATTGGCCTGTGACCAGCACCAACTGTAACTTCCGGCTTTCTTTGAAATGGGATGGAAGTTAGCACTTGAGCCATTTTCGAGGCTATAGAGAAAATGGAAATTCCCAGACTGACCACATTGAAATGTCTAGAAGAGAATATAAATGAAAAATTTGGGCCATAAAAGTATAAACTAAATACTTTTACTGCATTCTGTAATTAGAGTCAGTGTATTTGCAAAGCTATGTGTCAGAAGCTGCTGTTTTCACCTACTTACAGCATTGTCTACCCCATATGCAATGATATCTAATGAATATATAGTAATAGCAACACTTAAAATTTTTCAATGTTTTATGACCAAATGATAAATCAAAAGCCAGATATCATGAATGCTGGTTTTTAAACTTTAGATGACCTAAAAAGTAATCATACATCCAAAGTGAATTGGACTCAGACCCTTATCCTGGTCCCAAATTTACCCAACTCTTTTTAGTTTTAAATAACATAATCCATCATATTTTAATTCTAAATCAACATAATCCATCATATTTTAGTTCTCCCCTTCTTCAAAGCGTAAGAATCTTCTAATACTTTATAGAATGTTGGGAAGTTGGTACATTTGGTTCATCTGTAGTGATCATGATTAGACTTCAAAGAATGTCCGTACTCTGTTTAGATAAAATAAAACAAAATAAGAAAAGAAAAATAAAAAATTACTCAAAAAAGAAAAGATAAAAGATTTCAAAACACTTTTCTGGCTGGCATGGGTTCTGGACTATAACTTCTTGTGTTTTCTTACAGTACTACATCTTTTTAAAAAAGGATAAAATTTTAAACTAAGGTGGCTTCTCCTACTTTCTTAATGTGTGCCTTAATATAACTCTCTGAAGACGGTTTCCCAGCAACAGAAAAACTGTAGAGGAATAACATAATAAATAAGAGAGAGAAAAACAAAGAGCTGGAGCAATAAGAAGAGTGTGGGGAACGATAGAAATATCAGATAGTTTGGAACAAGAAAAGTAAAAGAATAAAGCAGTGAAAACAAAAATGAAAAATTATGAGAAAAAAGGGCTGAAATAGTGAAAAACAGAATCATTATTTCTTTAAACTAGAAAAAAGATCTAAGAAATCACTTTGATATAACTATTCAACTACACATATAGCTATATGCAACTATTCAATTATATATATAGGTATGTACAACTATTCAACTGTATATGCAGCTATGTACACCTATCCAACTATATGTAACTATTTGAAATATACAGTAACATATATAGCTCTATACAACTATTCAACCATATATACAGATGTATACTACTATTCCACTGAATATATGGCAGCCTCCTACAACTATGTCATTCTATATATAGTTATTCAACTATACATACAGCTATTCAACTTAATATACAGAAGCTATATACAACTATTCAACCACATATACAACTATATACAACTATTCTTCTCCCCCAAAGAAAAAAAGAGAGAAAAATTATCTGGTCCATGTCTTCCCTTTCTTAGACAAAATAATTGAATCTTAAAGTTACAGAGCTAATTACAGCAGAGTGAGGACCCTAAATTAATTTTCTTTCCAGTCCAACAATCTGTATAGAACAATGGAAGATGAAAAGATAATCCAAACACAAACAGTCAGGAGAACATATTTTTTGCTTTGCTTTTTCTATTTGCTGTGATCAATATGAGCTAATTAATTCATACTCTCTTCTGGTTCCTTATAACCTAAGGGCACATGCATAAACAGTAAGAAGAACAAGAACATAAACAAAACCAAAATGATATTTTAGGGAACTGGAATATACACTTCTAAGTCTAAGTAATTTGCACTTCTCAACAGAACCTCTCAATTGCGCCCGCTTTCCCACACTTCTGCAAAGCCACACTAGCAGTGTCAGGGTGCTCTGCCTCAGAGCTGAGGGCGGCTCTTCCACAGGTTGACGAGTTTCTTCTTTGGAGGCCTATGGAAGGCTGAGGGATCTAAAATAGTCTTCAAATCAAAAGGAAATGTCCATTTTGTTTTAGCTTTAACACTTCAAAAGGTTGTTAAGTAGAGTGTACTCTTATGGAACCTGACATAAATGCAGACAAAAAATGAGCAGGGTTAGGTTTAAAAATACTGATGATTTGGAATTACAGAAAGAAAATCACAGATTAGGCAAAAATGCTAAAGAAAAGGATAAAAATTGGTTAAAGTCTTTGAAACACTGAAATTGGAATGAGAAGAAAAGCAAGGTTGAGTCACTACAATATGTTTTCCTACAATACAACTCAACCTTTGTCTAATATTCTTATTTTTACTTTATTTTAAAATTATTTATTGAATTTATTGAGGTGACATTTGTTAATAAAATTATATAGGTTTCAGCTGTGCAATTTTATAATATATCATCTGTATATTGTATTTTGTGTTTTAAAATCCTGATTTCTAAAATATTAAGAAAAATGATGTAGAGAAGTAATCTCATTCAAGAAGGAAGATTGGGCATATGTGTTTCTCTCTCATCTCTGTAAAGACTCTGTTAGAATTAAAAAATACATGAATAAATCAAATAACCACAACAAAGTCAATAATCTGTGAATGCTAAGCGGGAATGAGATTTTGAATTATTTTTTAATGGAAAACTTCTCAATGAGTGTAGACCAAAGATGATGAGCATAGGAAGCTACAGACCCGAATGTCTCCTGAGTAGGCTATAGCTGAAGAGAAAGTCAGTTTGCCAGGTTCAATGCAGTGGAGATAGTGGGTGAGGAAAGGACAGGCAAAAACAGAAGAAGAGGTGAAAGCTGAGGCAGAAAGTAAACTCTGCCTATGGAATGGGGCTCTTCTCCTCCTCTGCTGCACATGGAAGAACCTTCATATTAGAATTACCCTCCACACTCAACTTGGAGATTTTCTTTTAAAAAGTAATTAAGGGAAACCTAACCCTGCATCTAAAAGAACTAGAGGAACAAAAGCAGAGCTCGGAGCAAGTAGAAGGAAAGAATCATGATCAGAGGAGAATTAAATAATATAAAACTAAATTCAAAAAATCAATGAATTCAGGAGCTGGTTCTCTGAAAAGATCATCAAAATTGACAAACCTTTAACCAGATTCATCAAGAAAAAAAGAGGAACCAAAAAAATAAAATCAGAAATGAAAGAGGAGAAATAACAACTGATACCACAGAAATACAAAGGATTGTAAGAAATTACTATGAACAACTATATACCAAGAAATTAGACAACCTGGTCAAAATGAATACATTTCTAAAAACATACAATCTTCCCAAACTGAATAAAAAAGAAGCAGAAGACCTGAGCAGATCTATAACAATCAGAGAACTTGGAGCAGTAATCAAAAAACTCCCAACACACAAAAGCCCTAGACCAGATGGCTTCACAGACAACTTTTGCCAAACATTCAAAGAACTAACACCAATTCTTCTCAAACTATTCCAAAAAATTCAAAAAGAAGGAAAACTTCCAAATTGCTTTTAAGAGGCTGGTATTATACTAATTCCAAAACCAGGTAAAGACAAACAAAGAAAGAAAATTACAGATCAATATCTCTGATGAACGTAGATACTAAAATACTCAACAAAATACTGGCAACTGCATCCAACAATACATTAAAAAAGATCATATACCATGATCAAGTGGGATTTATTTCAGAGATACAAGGATAGTACAATGTTCACAAATAAATAAACATAATACATTACATAAACAAAATGAGGGACAAAAATCACATGATCAATCAATAGATGCTGAAAAGCATCTGATAAAACCCAGCACCCCTTTATGATAAAAACACTCAGCAAAGTGGAAATAGAGGGAGCATTCTTCAACATAATAAAGGCCATATATGAGAGACCTACAGCCCACATCATACTCAATGTGCAAAAATTAAAACCGTTTCCCTTAAGATCAGGAATAAGACAAGGGTGTCCTCTTTCACCTCTCTTATTCAACATAGTATTGTAAGTCCTAGCCACAGCAACTAGACAAGAGGAATCAATAAAGGCATCCAAATTGGAAAGGAGGAAGTAAACTGTCATTGTTTGCAGAAAACATGATAGTAGTGTACAGAGAAAACCCTCTAGGCCCCAGCAAAAAACTACCATATTTTAGCTTGGGCACCTAGTGGACAGCTACAGACCATGTTCAAACACTACCTCCCTGGCCCTGCCAAGCTGATCCTTCATGGAGGGTAGAGGTTGGTGGTTAGTCGTCACTGCCAGTCCTTTCAGCTGACAGGCCTGTGTAAATCCCTCCCAATGACCTGCCAACAGCAATCAAGGCTCAGCTACAACAGGAGGGTATACTCAGCCCACACAAAGGGTGAACCTTGCTTGAATGATAGAGGAGGCTGTGCCGATGGACCCTACAGGACACCTACTACATTAGGCCGCACTACCAAGACGGGGAGTTGTAGAAGCTCTACCTAATACACAGAAACAAACACAGGGAGGCTGCCAAAATGAGGAGACAAAGAAACATGGCCCAAATGAAAGAACAGATCAAAACTCCAGAAAAAGAGCTAAACAAAATGGAAAAAAAACAATCTATCTGATGCAGAGTTTGAAACACTGGTTATAAGGGTACTCAAAGAACTAACTCAGTGAGGACCTCAACAACATAAAAAAAGATCCAGTCAGAAATGAAGGATATACTAATTGAAATGAACAACTTACAGGGAAACAACAGTAGAATGGAGGAAGCCGAGAATCAAATCAATGATGTGAAATGAAGATAAGCAAAAATCAACCAAAAAGAACGAGAAGAAAAAAATCCAAAAAAACTGAGGATAGTATAAGCAACCTCTGTGACTACTTCAAGAGCTCCAATATTCACATCATAGGAGTACGATAAAAAAAAAAAACCTACCATATTTTTGGACCATAAGACACATCTAGGTTTTAGAGAAGAAAAAATAGGAAAAAACTTTTTGAAACAAAAAATGTGGTAAAATATTTATAACATAAATAACATAACATTTCACCAGTGTAAATGTAAAGCTACACTCAGAATATAAGACACACCCCCACTTTCCTCCCAAATTTGGGGAGAAAAAATATGGGAAGTGCGTCTTATAGTCTGAAAAATAAGGTACTCAGCCTAATTATTGAATTTGAAAAGTAGCAGGATACAAAGACAATATTCAGAAATCAATAGTATTTTTGTGCATCAGCGATGAACTACTAGCAAGATAAAATTTTTTTAAATCCAATTTACCATAGCAACAGCAAAAAAATAAAGTACTTAGGAATAAATCTAACCAAGGAGGTAAAAAACCTGTACTCAGGAAACTGTAAAACTGAAGAAAGTATATAGTTTCCTGAAGAACAGGAAACTATAGACACTGAAGAAAGAAATGGAGGAAGATACAAATAAATGGAAGCATATGCCGTGTTCATGGATTGGAAGAATTAACATCATTAAAAGGTCCGTATTACACAAAGCAATCTATAAATTCAACAAAATTCCTATCAAGATTCCAATGACATTTCACAGAACTAGAACAAATATTTCAAAAATGTGTATGGAACCACGAAAGGCCCCGCATAGCACCAGTAATCCTGACACAGAAGAACAAAGCTGGAGGAATCATGCTGCCTAATAGCAAACTACACTATAAGGCCATAGGAGTCAAATCAGTACAGTACTGGCATAAAAACAGACACATAAATAATGGAACAGAATAGAGCACTCAGAAATAAACCCACAACTTTATAGTCAATTACTATACAACAGAGGAAGTGAGCACATACAATGGGCTAAAGCGAGTTTATTTAATAAATGGTATTGGGATAATTGGACAGATAAGCACAGAAAAATAAAACTAGACCACCTTCTTACACCATACACAAGAATAAATTCAAAATGTACTAAAGACTAAACATTAGACCTGAAACCATAAAAACCCTCAAAGAAAACATAGGCAGTAAAATCTCAGACATTGCTTACAGCAATATTTTTTTCTGATGTAGCTCCTAAGGCAAGGGAAATAAAAGAAAACATAAACATATGGGACTACATGTTTATGGGAAAGTTTTTGGACAGCAAAGGAAATAAATAATCAACAAAATAAAAAGACAAGGCACAGGATAGGAGAACAAAATTACCCTCAAATTTGATAAGGGGCTAATATCCAAAATTTGTAAGAACTTATAAAACTCAACACCAGAAAAACAAACAATCCGATTAAAAAATGGGCAAATTGGGACTTCCGCCAAGATGGAGGCGTAGGTGGAAGCACTGTGTCTTCTCGCACAACCAAGTTTAAAAACAACAAATTTTGAGCAACAAAAACACAGCCAAACCACAGAAAATTGAACTACACGGAAGTCTGACAACAATGAACCCTTCGGCCAAACCGGTAAGAGAGGCAAAGCCAGCAGCAGAGTGGGGTCAGGCAGGAAAGATCCACCAGACTGACCCAGGCATGTGACCCAGGTGCACCAGTAGCCGTGGGCAGATCCCAGGTGTGGAGAAGTGGGCGGACCCACTGATGGCTGATCGTAGTCACACATTCGCACGCAGGTAAACTGGTGAAGGAGCTAGCAGTGAGATGGACCACGCAGGCCCCAGCTGCAGGAAGAAGCAGCAGAGGGAACCACCATTGTCCCTCTCTGACCCCGCCTCCACATACAGCATCACAAACCAGTAACCTGAGTGGCCCCGCACTGGTGAACACCTAAGGCTCCGCTCCTCATATGTAACAGGCACAAACAGATCAAAACATAGCTCGAGAACAACTCAGAGGCTCAGAGCCGATATATCTAAGCAATGAAGAAATAGCAAAACTTTCAGATGCACAGTTCAAAGCACTGGTGATCAGGATGCTGACACAATTGGTCGATTTTAGTCACAAATTAGAGAAACATATGAAGACTAAACTAATTGAAATGAAGGGAAATGCATAGGAAACCAATAGTGATAGAAAAGAAACTGGGATTCAAATCAAAGGAGTGGACCACAAAGAGGAAAAAAATGACCAAACAGAAAAGGATGAAGAAACAGGAATTCAAAAAAATGAGGAGAGGCTTAGGAACCTTCAGGACATCTTTCAACGTTCCAACATCCGAATTATAGGGGCACCAGAAGGGGAAGAGGAACAGCCATGAGTGGAAGACTTATTTGAACAAATAATAAAGGAGAACTTCCCCAAACTGGCAAAGGAAATAGACTTCCAGGAAATCTAGGAAGCTCAGAGAGTCCCAAAGAAGTTGGACCCAAGAAGGAACACACCAAGGCACATCATCGTTACATTAGCCAAGATGAAAATGGAGAGAATCCTAGAAACAGCAAGAGACAAGGGGACAGTCACCTACAAAGGAGTTCCCATCAGACTGTCAGCTGATTTCTC
Source organism: Artibeus jamaicensis (assembly GCF_021234435.1). NCBI lineage: Eukaryota > Metazoa > Chordata > Mammalia > Chiroptera > Phyllostomidae > Artibeus > Artibeus jamaicensis. The sequence goes on along the minus strand of NW_026522025.1, from coordinate 14,463,769 downwards.
AAAAGAGACATTACAGGCAAGAAGGGGCTGGAAAGAAATATTCCAAGTCATGAAATCCAAAGACCTACATCCAAGATTGCTCTAACCAGCAAAGCTTTCATTTAGAATGGAAGGGCAGATAAAGTGCTTCTCAGATAAGATCAAATTCAAGGAATTCATCATCATCAAGCCCTTATTATATGAAATGTTAAAGGGACTTACCTAAGAAAAAGAAGAGAAAAAAGATGAACAGTGAAAGGACAGCAAACTCACAGTTATTAAGAAAGACACCTAAAACAAAAGCAAACTAAGAGGATAGCTAGATCAGGAGCAGAATCATAGAAGTAAAGATCACATGGAGGGTTAGCAACAGGGGAGTGAGAGAAGGAGAAGGGGGAGAAGGTATAGAAAATAAGTAGCATAGACTGTAGGTAGAAAATAGATAGGGGGAGGGCAAGAATAGTATGGGAAATATAGAATCTAAAGAACTTGAGACACGTGGTCATAAACTAAAGGGGGGAGAAGGTGGGGGAGGGGTATGCAGAGTGGAGGGGAATGAAGGGGGGAATAGAACAACTGTAATGGCATAATTAATAAAATATATTTAAAAAAAGAAAAAAATGGGCAAAGGACCTGAATATACACTTCTCCAAAGAGAACATACAGATGGCCAATAGACATATGAAAAGATGCTCAGCATCACTAATCATCAGAAAAATGCAAATTAAAACTATAATGAAATAATCATTTTCATTGAGGAAATCACCTCACAGCTGTCAGAATGGCTATTATCAATAAAGCAACAAACAACACATGCTGGCAAGGACGTAGAGAAAGGGGAACCCTCTTGCACTGTTGGTGGGAATGCAGACTGGTGCTACCACTGTGGAAAGCAGTTGAAGAGACCTCAAAAAATTAAAAATGGATCTGCCTTATGACCTACCTACCCCACTTCTAGGAATATATTTGAAGAAACCCAAAACACTAATCAAAAGAACAAAAGCACCCCTATGTTCATGATAGCATTATATACAATCACCAAGATATGGAAGCAGCCCAAGTGTCCATCAGTAGATGAATGAATAAAACAGCTATGAGACATTTACACAATGGAATACTATCATGGATAAAAATGAAAATTTTACCCTTTGCAACAGCATGGATAGACCTGGAAAACATTATGCAAAGTGAAATATGCCAGTCAGAGAAAGATAAATACCATATGATTTTACTCATGTGTAGAAACTAATGAACAAACTGAACTAACAAGGAAAATAGAGACAGACTCACAGATAGAGATCAGCCTGACAGCTATGGGGTTGGGGGAGGTTAGGAGGTGGAGAGATTGAGCAAAAAGGAAAAGACTCGGGGGCATGGACAACAGTGTGGTGACTGTGGTAGGGAAGGAGCATAAGGCAGATAAATGGCAATGGAAAAATATAATAAATTTTTAAACATATAAAATGAATAAAATAAGAACTTTTAAACCCTAAAAATGTTTAAAACTCTAGAAAGCATATGACATCTAAAATACAATCTTATATATTTTGGCTTAAGAAAATTGAAAAAGGGACCTTTTGAAAATTAAGTCCTTGTGCCCAGGAACAATTCTTGGGGTTTGGAACATCTGCCCAAAACAGTTTTTTCATTCTACAAAGGATAAAGAAAGCAGTAGAATTAAAAAGAAAACATTCATATTGAAAATGTTAACAGTTAATGAATGTATAAACTAGAAATTAATCCCCCAGAGCTATGCCTCAATAGGGTTAGATTCATTTTCACATGCTATCACATAACGATTCCCACTAATGACCTGTCTAGACCAAAGTTAATAACCAGTATATTAATAAAAATAAACAACACATATTGGAAACCATGTGCCAGGCAATTTACATAGGTTTTTCTCAGAGAAAATAAAATATTAAAAATGGTCATCAAGTGAGTTTCAGAAACAATTCCATTTTATGTGGTCCCGTTAGCTCAGTTAACTGAAAGATAAATTGAGTCTAAAATTTACTCTCTCATTTTTGTTTTTGTTTTTGTTTTGTTTTGTTGCCAGAAGACAAAGGTTTCTGTAGAGATGCCTTCTGTGAAATAAACTCACTGGCCCAGACCTCTCAGCACAGAGTAATGCAGCACTCAGAGCCACAAGAAATTCAAGGCCATTTGCCAAACCAGACTAACTAGAGCCATCAGTGCTGACTTTTAAAAAGCAGAATGTTTACTGATTATTTGAGAACTGACTGCTCCAGGTAAATTTTCACCACTAAAAGCCCTCAACCCACATTCACAACCCAAAAGCCACTTTTGCCATCACCAAAAACATACAACCCAGGGTTCCCTATTATGGGCTTATTTGCTGAGTGTATTTACACAGAAAGTTAATTTCTTCCATGAGGTTTATGTTGTGCTAGCAAAACAGAATTTAGCTACTGAAAACAGGCTTTTTCTTTTTATGCCATCTTAATTGTACAAAAAAGGTATTTAGAATATAAATTTTCTGATTTGTATTTTAAATCAAGGTTTAAATATACTGAAGGTTCTTAACATCAACTACAGTACCTTTGATGTAATATTAGCAATGTTCCAAGCAACAAGGTTAAAGACGAAATAATTATTGGCACAATTACATATACACCTGTATAATTCTGGAGTTTTTCAATATCACCTGAAAGAGAAAAGCAATTCACATAATTCAGAAGCTTGAGAAAAAAGATCTTTGTGTATCAAAATTTATAATATGTCTCCTGATTTCACCATAAATCTATATTACCTCTAAAATATAAAAATAAAGAGGAAGATAAAAATATAGTTATGATCATATTAATAAAATAATTATTACTGTGTCCAGAATTATGCTTATTGTAATTTAGGAAAATACTTTTGTCAAAATGATTTGTCAGTTCTCTCCATCTGACTGATCCCTTTCAGGTAATACGAGTCCACGCGCCATTTAGTTGTTTTGATTACTGGGCATCTGCTTCTAAAGAAGCCAGCCTATAACACCTACCAATCTCTAGTCTGTTCACTCCAGACACATTGACCCCCTTGCTGTTTCTTGAATTACCAAGCATGCTCATTCATCTGTACAAAGCACTCCTTTGTACTTGCTATCCCTTTGCTGAAATGCTCTTCTCCTTTGTATTTGCAGGACTCTGCTCAAATATGATTTGCACAAAGAAAAGGCCAATTTTGGCCATTCTAACTACAACACCACATTTTAAGACTACCCCTTCATCTTAGTTTGCTTCATGGCACATAAGTCACACTTCTATCTGACCTTATATCCTACATGATTAATTTATTGCCTGTCACTCCCACTGGAGTACTGGAGGTGAGGCTCCATAGGGGCAAAGAATGACGCTTACTGTTCAACCCCAGTGCTTAGAAGAGTGCTCTATCTATATTTGTTAAATAATACATAAACTAATCTTTACAATTATTTGAATCCTAAAACCAGGTAAACTGTTTCTCCCTTGAAACTTCATTATTGGTGTGCTTGGATCTGAGAACAATTTGCAATATTGTGGATATGCCAAATATGGTAAGATGAACCAAACAATATGAAAGGCCCAGTCTGTGATAATCTCTCCAGTTTTACCTTCAGAGGAAAAACATTTCCTTTAGAAGACTGATGAAAATTTATGGGCTCACAAATATAGGGTCCGGCACAAATAATTCCCCTTTTTATTACAAAATCATAAGCATGTAATTCTGTAATATACACCATATGACATTTTAGGTGAAATGTTCAAATTAAAACTATAAATCATTACTCCCATAATACTACCCCACCAACCACACTCAGGTAGGCGTTACTTCAGCCACACTCGATGTCCCCAAATGTATTTGGAGGGAAAGGTGCATTTATATACATTATACAAATATGTGCATAAAATTAATATACTTCTCATTAGGCTTTATGAAGATATACTTTATTGTATAGCTGTGTGTTTCCCTTCATTTCGTTTATATCAACTTTTTAACCTACTGGAGACTGAAAATTTTATTTACCAATGCAAGAACTCAAAACTATGCCTGGTTACTCCCCTTCTTACTACCACCGTGGAGCCAGAGGCCTGACTGCGTGCACCCGTGACACAGAGGACTCTGGCTCTTCCACTGTTCCATCAGAAAGGGAATAACCAGATGGCGACATCACTGCTAAGTAGGAAACCACCCATTTGCGTACAAAGCAAGGAAAAGTCAAAGTTTTACCTTGGGTAAAACTATTAATTATCTTCGGTTTCCCCACTCCTTCCATAAATACTGGGTAAAGACTGAATTGATACTTCTCAATGGGGATGAAATGATCTGAGGAGAAAACAAATTAAAGGGTTATTCTGACTGAATTAATGTAAATGAGTGAAATCTATCTAAAACAATTTTAAGTGATCCTCCTGTATTTCCAGACACAGAAATGAGTTGTTATTTATGGATTTAAGGTGATCATTAAGGGAGTTTCAAAAACAAACTGAGCACTCCAAATTCTCCTAGTAATGGCAATAATTTTACAAACAATACTTAAAAATTTTTACATAGAGATAGGAGATAGAACACGTTCCAGTGACAGCTCCTCTGTTCAAGTTCAGAGCATGAGTTTTTTGTTTCCCTGTCCAGGGCGGTACACTCTACCCCTCTCCTGTATCTCCAAAGTGAGCAATATTCCCTTTACACGGGAATTTCCCTTAATTAGTTTCCCCACCCAGGGCAGCCGGAAGTCTCATGAAATCCTATACAAGAAAGATGGGGGTGGGAATGAGGAATCCCCTTGCAATATCCAGGATTCTAGCATCATGGAGGGTGACCATCTCCACAGCAAAGCTCAAAAATGAATCTATCAAGTGTTACTAATATGCAGGAACATTGCTTTATAAGAGATAAATCTCTTTGAAGCCTAAATTCCCCACAGTTTAAAGAAAAGCACAGAGAGTAACCACGCGGACAACAGTGCTAATTAAATTAGTTCTCTGTCAACAATTTGTTTCTTTTCACCCTAGTGCTAATTCTAGGCCTTGGAAATAAAATAAAAGTATGAACCTTTGGGATGATATTACATAATAAGGTCATAGCAATGCCTAGCTTCCCTATACTTAAACCTAACTCAGAGTCAGAGATGCTGTGTCATGCACTTAAAGTTTGTAATCACCTCCTGAGGCAAGAGGTCTACTTTCAGGAGTTTCTGCTGGTCTGTGTCACCAGGTCCTAGGTTCTCAGACCCTCAGCACAGCACCCCCACTCGCTGACAGTGAAATGATAAAATCGACGATCTGGTAGGACAAGTGGGCAGCAGGTACCAAAATCCACTACAAATTGGTTTAAAGATAAAGGTAAAGCTGAAATCAACAAAAATAGTTCTCCAATAAATAAACAGTTTAAGTAGATTTGGGAATAAAATGTAATACAGTCATTGAAAATAATAGTTAAAGGGGAAACACATTTGTGATATATCAAAGGAACAAATCGGAAGAAAAGTGGTAGATGATAGGGTATTGTGACAACTGTGTAAAATACTTACAGGACAAAGGATCAAATGAGATAGAATTAAATGTTTCTGGTAAGATGGTATACTACAAGAATATTTTTTAAGTTTCATTTAATTAACTGGCTCTGTTAAATGAATTAGTAATGTGTAGTGTCATACTAATCTGTTAAGAGAAACTTATTGAAGTACAGTAAACTAACTTACCATGGATATAATACCTCTTAACAGATGAAGGGATCCTATGCCATTTAATTTCACCGTCTTCATTAAGAATTTTCCACTCAAGAATAAAATACATCAGATTGTAATCACTAAGTGATAGCATCCAGGAAAGAATCACACAACTGCTGTTTAAAGGATAAGCATTGAGTGACTGCACGATATTTACTGAGGGAAAAAGAAAGAAATTTATTTTTTAAATAAAAATTAATGAAAATCTCCTAATACCTTTGAAAAATATATAACCTACTAGAAAAGGGGAGGAAGTAGAGATGGCAGACATTTACACAAGTAAATATAATACATGGCAATCGTTTTTGTATAACTAGAGTCACAGAAGCAGAAAGACGTGGGAGTCTACACTATGTGGGAGAAACAAGATGCTAGCTACCTAAAGCCTAAAAAAGGGCTCTTTGGAGAAGGTCAGAGTTGTTCTCCACTGGAAGGCTGCACAGGCCTAGTAGTTACTCTACGTACTCCCTCCAAACTCTTCTCTCCCTCTGACGTAGCATGCTTTCAGAGCACACACATGATCATTTTAACACCCTCTGCACAGAGTCCCACTTCGAAGCCTCCAGTGGATTTCCACATAGGAGGATAAAATTCCTACCAGGTCTACAAGGCCCTGGGGCCCACACCTTAGCCTGCCTCTGGCCCTTTGAGGATTTTCTGCCATGGGGCACCCTGGTCCTATCTTCACATCCCCTCCTGTGCCCTGAGGACTTTTGTTCAGGCTGCTCCTGTCCCAGGCGCCAATGCGCTTCCCCCTTCTCTGGGGAAGTTCAATTCCTGTAATAACACTTCCTCAAGAAAGCTCTCACCCCCCACACCAGATTAGGTTCCTGTTTTCTTTCCTTTTATACAATTATATTCCTTTCCTGGGAACGCCTTCCTCAGTTTGTAAATAAGCATTCATGTGCATGATTATTTGATTAATGTCCATTCCACCTACTGGACTCTACAAATGCTGAGACCATTATAGTTTTTCTCACACTGGAATTCCCACCACCTACCACAGTACGGGATTTAATAAATGTCTTGAGAACATAGTGATTGAAAGTACCTTTAGTAGAATCATGTGCAAATGCAACAGAACTTAAAAGAAGTTTATACTATATGTACAAAGGTAACCATAATATAAAGCCTGATATAAAATACCATCAGAAAGGCAGAAAGCACTCTGAGAGTTAGAACAGGATAGGACATATGTGATTAAAGTAAAAAGCAAAGGTTTCATGGAGGAGATTGGTAAAGGTGCAGAAATTTGAGTTTTCTATTAAAAGTGTATATTTTGAATATATAATCCAGACTAGAAACTCCTACTGAAAGTGGTTCTCAATTCTCTGATTAATCAAATACATCAGAATTAACTAAAGAGGGTTCATCACTCATATCAAATGAATTCAGGCTAATTTTCAGGTCTGAGCAATTACTTGCATCCATATAATATGTTATAGTATTACCTATATATAGGTAATAGTATAGGTAAACATGTACATATACTTATTTTTATATATTTATATATGTATGCATATATATGTATGTACACATATATACTTATATATATGGAGAGAGAAATTGAGATTGATTTACCTATGACCCCCATTGGTCCAAAAGTATTAGATTTATTAGAATATTCTCACTATAATATCTCTTTAACCATGTACTACCACATGAAAATCCCAGGACCATATTATGTAATCAGAGTACAAAGCAGTTTGTTATTTTTCAGACGAAGAAGAAATAGAGATAAAAGAGAGACTTTCAGGTTCACAGAATCACAGGCTTCTTGGAAGACCATTTAAAATTGGAAGAGTCTGCAAAGATTAAATATATAAAAGGGCACAGGTTTACTACCCTATGCTTTTTTCTTACCTTTGCTGATAGGCCGTGAGAATGTTAAATTAAAATTTGCAAAAGAGGCACCAATAGTATTGAAAGCCAGAACTGTAATGGTATGTGTTTGCTCTGTCAACTGGAAAGTGAATTTGGTATGATTTCCGACATCTTCTGACCACGTTCCATTGAGGGAAGTGTTATGCTTTACCACGTATCTTCTCACGCTGCACAATGAGTCGTGTTTCATCAGGGGCTAGAAAAAACATAAAAATGGATTAGCTTGACGAGCACAGTGCTTTTTACACCAACTGAGCTCATGGAGCTGTAATTCTAAGTTCCCATTGCGAGGCAGGGGTCTGACCAGAGGCAGCACTGCTTATTTCCAGGCTGAAGTTCAGGGAGGGAGGGTAGGGAAGGGTCTGCCTCTGACCACAGGCTCAGTGAAGGTGTCATGTGGGCATGGAGCAGAGGAAAGTCATTCCCCCACCCCCAGGTTTTTTTCTTAAGACTCAGAGAATAAATCATTGGAGGATAGTGGATACATTGAAGTATGGATACAAATAGGAAGCTTTTCTACCAAAAAGTTTCACTCTTAATTCTAAAGAAAAGAAAGGTTGACAGAAAGTTGAGAATTTCCTCATCTAAAAAGGGGGAAAAATAACCCTTTGATTCTATAAAAAAAGGAAAGTTTAAAAATGTTAATCATCACATATAATAATCCCAGTAAAATGAGTGATTTGTCACTCATTTTCTCTTCCCCTGATTTGCTGCCACTTCAAGTAACAAAGGCTGTGCATGACACCCAGAATTTCGGTCCTATGTTTAAAAAAAAATCATACCAGGTCACTGACAATTCCAGTGTCAAATACATAGTCAGCCCAATTCTATTCCTCTGTTCTACAGAACATACCAGTTTGCCCATCACCTTCCACCTGTGTCAGGTAACAGTAAGAGCTGCCAATCCTTTGTAAACCCATAGAAAGCCCGACTCTATACAACAGACTAGACTAGTGCTGCTCCATTTCTCTTTTTTCCTTTGTTACTGAGATTCCTATAAGTCAGAAATACCAGAAGGAAAAAAATACACAAGCACATGCACATCTATCCCTGTAGGGCCTGAGTAATCTAGGTAAATGGGGAAGGAGATTTTTGCTACCACTGCAAGAATGAAATGTCTGAAAAGTCATGCAAATTTTGCATTTTGTTTTTAAAAGTCTATGTCAGGCTGTCAGGGATGGGGAGAGAACTGGATAAGAGAAGGTGAAGGGATGAGCCAAAGAACAAATACATATCAAATATGTATAATCCATGGACACAGACAACAGTGTAGTGATAGCCAGAGAGGGAAGGGTGAGCGGGAGCTGGGAGGAGTGGGCAGAGGGGTGAAAATGGGGACATCTGCCATAGTGTCAACAATAAAAATAAAGAAAATTTCTATGTGTTTTCATATACACATATTTACTTTTGTAACCAATTAAAAAAGAGATATACGTCTTTACTTTGTGGTACAACAAAGTTCATCACGGCTCATCTTGTGTATTTCCTACCCCAGTCCCAAATCAGACATTTTTCAAGGAGCCTTAGTTCCTTTTATTGGAGAACAAATATGGGTATGCTGCCTGCTACTGGAGTGCTGTTACTCCAAGGCCCTCTCAGCTTACAAATCAAGGGATGTACACTAACTCCTGTAATGTGCACATCTACAAATATTTCTAAATGAATCCATCTGTAGCCATAGTAAGCTAAACAGGAATTACGCTGATGTCTCCAACTCTAATCCCTTGCCCCATTGGATCATTCTGGTTTTCTGCCCCTAGCTTCTCTAGAACCAATCCAACAAAGAGACACCTGGGTCCCGCCATCCACATCCATTTCCTTAATTGTTCAATTCCAGTTTGCATGTATAGTGGTACAAGAATTGTTAACCCATTGCCCCATGATAATTAATTTTATCAACTAGAACTCAGTGCATAGTACCACTTCTTTTGACTCTACTTTTAAGACTGTACTCCTTTACAAAGTTAATTAGGCCTGCACCTTTTTCTCCCACCTCCTTCAGTGCGGGTTTTCATAGACTTGTCACACAGTTAGAGTCGTTTGTCCCAGCCTGGATTCCATCTGGGAATCCTCCACCCCCCTGAGTGATTTATGTTTAATTTGCATATGTTAAGGTTTGCTCTTTGTGCTGTAAAGTTCTATGGGTTTTGACAAATGCATATATATTCACCATGTTATGTATCCACCATGGCACATACAGAAGAGTTTCACCACCATACAAAGTGAAACCTCTTGTGCTTCACCTCTTCAAACTTTTCCTTATCAGCCCAACCCCTAGACACCACTGATTTTTCTAGCATCTCTACAGTAAAGCCTTTTCCAGAATATCATGTCTTTGGAATCATTGTGTAGCCCTTTCTGATGGGTTTTTGCCACTAAGCTACATGGATTTAAGATCCATTTGTGTCTTTTTGCAGCTTTATAGCAATTTCTCTTTGTCACTGAATAACATTCCATTGTATGGAAGTACCATAGTTTGTTTATTCACTCGTCTATAGAAGAATATCTTGGTTGTTTCCAGATTTTGGTAATTATGAATAAAACTACTGTGAACATGTATACGCAAATTTTTATGCAAACACAAGTTTTCAAATCAGTCAGGTAAATACTGAATAGTGCAATGCTGGATCATATGGTATGACTATGTTTAACTTTGTAAGAAACTACCAAACTATCTTCCAAAGTAACTGTACTATTTTGCAGTCCCACCAGTGAATAAAACTTCTTGTTGCTTTGCATCCTTGCCAACAATTTATTATCAGTTTTCTGAATTGTAATCATTCTAAGAAGTGTGCAGTGGTACCTCATTGTTCTTTTAATTTGTAATTCCCTAATGACAGATAATGTTTGTTGAGGACCACATGTTTGTCTTCCCAAAGTTTTGACCAAAAAAATTCCATTCACTTGGGATAAATACAGATGGGAAAGAGAATGCTTTGAAAATTGTTATGGTAAATATCCACTGTTTATGGAAATATCTTTATCCCTTGTTTTAGATGTCTTTGAAGTAGATGGAGAAGGCCGAATTTACTTTGTTTAGGATTAAATATAAGTAGAATTTTTTAACTTGAAGGAACAATAGATACCTGTTGGGAACCGCCTTGCCTGGTTCCAGAAGCTGTAACCTTGCCACGGCTAAGGCTAAGGCTGCGTGAGTGACCACTGGACCATAAGCCACTAAGGAAACAAAGCTTATCTCCCTGGCAGGGGCACCGCCTCAGCCCCTTTTACTTCATCCATAACTGGCCTTTAATGCTTGATCGGTTAGCCAATGACGGGTAAGATTCCCTAAGGGGGGAATGACCTAAGACAGGCACGGTCACGTGAAGGCCCCAAGGAAGGACTTGGGGGGCTACAGCAAAAGGGGGTGATGGACCCCTGTCCCTGGACTGTGACATAACCTGAGTCCTCATTCTGTCTTCTAATCTCTTGGCTGACTGATTTAAGCCTGAGACAATGCCTTAAGCCTGAAACAATGCTGGTGGTGGATACTGCCTTGTGCTGGAAAGGGCAGGTCCCCTAGGGCAATCAGGCCTAAGAAAGAATATGTAAAATGCCGTGAAACCTGCTTTGTTTAGAATGCTCTCAATTAAATAAGGGTCCAAGCAAGAAGTGAGTTTGTTCCTCAAAGTTTTATAGCTCTTTAGCTATCTGACCCTAACTCAAAATAGGCCTTCAGAGCTCTTTGTTATCTATTGTTTGATCTTTATTGCCTGACAATGATTAATGAGTTTTACCTGTACTCCTGTGCAAAACAAACCCAATAAAAGCCCATTGAGGAAAAGGCCCTTGGCCCTTCTCCTTTGAGAGATTGGCCACCTTTCCTCCCCAAGCAGATAATGTCTTGGTAGACTTATTCTCATCCATGGCAGACTGGGGGGGGGAGGGGCTGAGGATGGAGCCCCCCCACAGGTATCATTTAATGCAATCCTACTTTTATACTGATTAGGTTAAAGAGTCTAGGTGACTTTGCCAAAATAATACTGACGTAACTATAGTAAGTTAAGCCAAGAATAGAATTAAAGTCACTGAATTCTACACTGGTATACCCTCCACCAAGGATCTTAGCTCTCTGTGGTCACCTCTCAAAATGGAAATGAAATATGGGAATGCAGAGCATAAAAATGACAGGATTATGAACAATGAAGAATAACATAAAAAAGCAGAAGTTGAACAATGAAGAATAACATAAAAAAGCAGAAACTGAACTATGAAGAACAGCATAAAAAAGCAGAAATTGAACAATGAAGAATAACATAAAAAAGCTGCAATACTTTCCAAAGTAAAGTGACATTTCTCTCTTTTTTAGTGATGTCTTCATTAATTATTCTCCAAAATTCAGGTCCTCTGATAGGAACTGCAAAACAACAAGGAGCCCAAGTTGTACATGTGTTCTTGGAAGGAATATTTTTCAGTCGTATTTGAAACACACACTGAATGCATGTTTAAGACACCATCAAAATCTCTACAGACCTTTGATGTCTGTGACAACTGTGTAGGCTGGAGCACTCCAGTCACTCCAATATCCCAGTCCATCCAGCCTCTTACAGCGCACCTGAGCAGTATAGACTGCACACAGGTCTGGCACTGGGAGACTGGCGGATTTTGAGTTTGCATCATACACCTCGTACATCTGCAACATAAGTCAAAGCATCAGATTGATCATTACTAACATGTAGGTAGCTAAAGGACTCTCAATGCATTTTATTTCAAACCTTAACACTCTTCCAAAATTAAGAGGGAACTGACTTCATGTCTTCTGGCTTAGAAATGCTAATATGCCTTGAATCATGAGCTCCTTTGATCTAAGGATTGTCTTGGTTATCTTGTTGTTTCCTTCTAGTAACCAGATTTGGACTGGTTCACTTGCTCTTAGGAATTTTAACCTAGTACTTAATCAGGCCTGCCTTGTAGAGAACCTCTGATACTCAGTCTCCTCAAGAAGCAGGTAAATAGTCCCAACTATGAGTATGATTCTGGTTGTTTGATAAAAGCAGCTTCTTCCAAAATGTGTTCCATTGACCACATCTGTACTAAAGAATATTATTAGATGTTAGAGGAAATGAGGGTTTCTTGGTGAAATGAATTTGAGAAACATAGCAGGAAATAAAGTCACGAATGTTTCTTTCATGCAGGGCCTCTTACAACCTTGAATAAACTGTGACTCTACAGTAGGGACGTACAGTGATACAGGGTTTCCTAAACTTACTTAGCCGCGCAAGTTTTTCTTAAGGAATATTTTATAGAACAAATGTTCTACAAAAAATCACTTTGGGAAATAATAGATTGGAGGAAATTTTACTCCTTTAAAGGCTTAACTTTATACCACTTTAATAAAAATAGCTACAGAATAGAGAGGATATACTAAATAAATAAATCTTATGCCAGCAAAATAATTTTATGCAATAAAGTTCTTTAAAATTATAAGAAATAACATTTAGTAAAGTAAGCTGAAGAAATTTCTAGATCAAAGTTACCTTCCATTGTATTTCTTTTCCATTTAAACCATAACGAATCTGAAATTGAAGACTGTTCTCTGGGAAAGTTGGCTTTTTCCAAGATATTTTCAGTAATCCAGTTTTTACAGTAATTTCTGCTTTCACATCGGATGGAGGCAGTGGTTTCACTGGAAATTTTTAAACAGTATGTGTAACAGTATAATGTTTAAAAGACATTACTATGATGTTATAATCTCCATACCTTCTATCAGCAATTTTCAACCTTTTTCATCTCATGGAAACTAATTGCTAAAACTTTGTGGCACACCGAAAAACACATTATTTTTTGCCAATCTGACACAAATAGGTATAATTCGATTCATTCACACCAGACAGCTATTGTTGAGTTGGCTGTTGTCATTTTTTTTGTTGTTGTTTGACAATCTAAGGGAAAAGAGATCCATGATCCTAACCAAATAGCCAGCTGTTGCATGTTTTACAAATTCTTGTGGCACAATGGTTGAAAATCACTGCCTTACATTTATAAAGCAGTATCTCTTTTTGAAAAATTTCACATTCCTTATCTCATTTGATGGCCTACAACTTTATGTAATAAACAAGAAAGGGATTATTCTGCAAATAGAAAGGCAGTCCATGTCACTCTGCAACTTTATAGTAAAACTAGGTTAGAAATTGAGCCTTTGGCTCTGCATGCAGAAGATACCAGACGGAACACATGATAAACATCAGTAGCAAACTATTCCATGTACAGCTTTAATTCAAGCCAAACAAAAACAAAATCATGGTGCTATATCCATTTCCACATGTGTGATTTTCAAACTCTTCTCCTACTATATACTAGTAACTATTTGTGGGTCAAGGTCAGAGGTAGTCTCGCAGAGTGAAGACTTTGTTCTCTAAAATCTAAGAAAAACAGGCTTTTAAGAGGCAGAAATGGAGGGGCTAGATTATATATGACTAGAATAGGAAGAACTTTTTTAAAAAAAATATATAAACTTAATGTATTTGGGAACCAAAAATCCAAGCCAACACACAATAGAAGGAGCCTCTAAAGCACCGCACTTCATCGACAATAATACTATAAATTGTCAATGACCAAAACAACTAAACTTTGTCATCAGTACACAGTTTCTCTTGATTGTTCAATTCTTCATATACCAAGAAGGCATTCTTCACCAACTTGTAAAATGACATATACTTCACCTCTTAAAGAGATCATTTCTCCCCAGGAAAGGAAGTACAGAATGAATGTGTGAGAGACCCAAAGATATTAAATCTGTAATTGTACTTGACTGAATCAAATGGATATCATATGAATATACTTCATGACTATCCAGCTTACAGAAAAGATGCTTGGACGTACAATGTTGATGTGGTCTCCACAATACACTGAGAAGTATGAGGAGGTGGCTACATTTACTGGGTCACAAAACAGTCACAGAGCCCTTATCTGGACAGCCCAAGTTTATAAAGCTAGTAATAAGTAGAGCCAGCATTTGGATCCCAAAGTATAATCTCCATATTGTCTTCTAGTACTAACTAGGCATCATAATCCCAGTTTAAACTCCTTATTTAAGTACTGAAAAGAGTAACATCCATGCTATTCAGGTATAGAACTGAGTCCATGTTGCACTTGTTACATACTACATGTGACAGTGCATCTGTTCATGTTTGTGGAATGGGGAGGTACGGGGTTCTTTGCTATCCTAGGATATTTAGTACTAAATAGGTACTGCCCATGGTAAAATCACTTAACATGGAACCAAACTAAATTGAGTGTATGTGTGTTGATTAATTGGGACATTTATGTTAAAAAAAATCTAAACATTAGGTGTGCTTCTTATATTTAACAAAATGCAGGTTTTAATTCTGATATGTACTAATTATTTGAAAGCACAGTAAATCAAATAGTAATTTTTGGCATGATTTCCCCCCAAAATAGTATATAGCACTAAAACATATTGTTTTACCTCTGCTGCACAATCACCAATGGGTTATTTCTCAAAGATTCCACAGTAATACCAGAGGGATATATCCATTTTTCACAGGGCTCTCTTAATTCTTTGAAATCAAAATGTCTTTTTAAAAGAGTATTTAAAAGTTCATGATGGATGTCATCATTCCTTGTGTATTTTTTTCTTTTTCACTTGCCTTTAGCTATTTTGAATCATGCTCCCTAAACAGCCTCATAAATTAAAGCCTTGGGTTATTACTATTCAGATTATAAAAACCATCAGGATACCTAAATTAAATTTTGAGATTTAAAAACATCAAATGTTTCCATAAGTACCCAGGCAGGGGGAGGGGTAGAAATACAAAGTAGTGCCCTATTCAGAATGTTGTTGGATTTCATTCCCAGTGACCGATATAATTCATCAAATAGTACACTGAAATTATACCTATTGCTAAAAAACTGTGCTATATACAATTTAAAATGAAATCAAAATGGTAAAACTTTCTACGGTTGATTGTCTTCTCATCCACTGTGAACAGGGAAAAATTTAAATCTAAGATGATCAGAATACAGTGAAATATAACAATTACCCTCAATCAACCTAAATCCTAATCTTCTAATGAAAATAAAGACGGACAACAAAGTGTCACATACCCATGGAGTCAGGAACGACACAGGTTGGAGGAGAGTCAAGTGAACCCAAAGAGTGATTGACCCTTATCCACATTGTGTAGCCGGACAACAAAAAGATGGGCTGAAATACGCACTCATAGAAACCATCTCCCTGCACATGGCAGTCTTTGGCTTCAGAGGTGGGATGAATAGTTGGAACATCAGGACAGTAAAGGCTTTTCCTTGAAAGATATGAAAACAGCCAATTAATATACAACACTGATGAAAGCAGCAAGACATTCGAGAATTCTGCTTTGCTGTTTAAAAGGTACAGTTTTTCTCCATCGGAAAACAGACGTTCTTCTAAACGGGTACGTTTGAATTCCCAACTGCATCATAATCTTGTCTATCCATAAAAGCAGACAGTAACCCTTATTAAATATTTCATTATGCACTAAGTGGGAATGCAAGTGAAATTCAGTGCATTGCTCTAACAAGAAGATAATGACCCAATCAGAGATAGAATGTATAACACTTAGAAAACTTAGCTAATATTATACTTAAGAAATACAACTTTAAGATCAAAAGTAGTAATGAGCAACTCTAAGATGGGAAGGAAAGTAAATTTCTTATGCTTTCAATACAGATTAAATTCCATGACAAACTAAAAACATAGTTGATAGTAAACTACAGCATTAGAGTGTCCTAATATTTTTCAGTTCAAATCAATAAAAATTTTTAAATAATTCTTGATTTGTATATGAATCATGTAGTCAAATATATCATTCTTCTCAGAGAAGAAAATATTGTCTTATAACCCCCTGAGGTGTGGTGTAGATGAGTCCCTATCTATACCCCACCTCAAAACATACAAAGCATTTCTCCTCTTCCTTGAAATACCCCTTCTGCCACTATTTTTGCTCTTAATATGACATCACAATGGCCAAAGTAGCACTTACTGTTCCCTAATTAAGTATATTCTACCTTCCTCTTTCAAGAAGGAAATCTACAAGAATACTGCAGTAGCAATATTTCTACAGGAAATTTTTTACCTCACCATATCTACAGAAAAATAAAAATAGCAAAAATAATACATACCTACGATACCTCAACTGCAAAGTACTCCCCACGAGTGACTGGATCGCATTGGCTGACCATCTGCAGGTCATTTTAGTTAAGTACCCATCAGTTTCACATAATATATTGATATTGACATCTATTTAAAACATATAAAATATTAATGTATAGCAAAAACAACAAAAACACTGAATGAAAATAAAATTCCCTCAGATACTTCTTCAACGGGACTGCACTATGGGGTCCAGAAGATAAATGCATTTTGCGGAACAAAGTGAAGACCTCGGGCTGCTTACCGAGCACGTACAGCTCAGCGTAGCGATGGTGGCACTCCTGCTCGCTGCAGCAGTACACTGCGTCGTAGGTGAACTTGCCTCGAGGTCTGGTGGCATTCACACTGGGAAGGGTAACTCTGCTAACGTGGTCCCCCACAACGTCATACTGGCTTTCAGGAATTTTCTCAGCTAAATTCATCCACCAAACAATCTTTTTTGAGGGAAGGACCTTGTTTCCATTTTTGTAGATGCAGTGAAAGGAAACATTAGACCCAACACTTGTCAGAATTTTGGGTGGAAAGTATAAGACATCTGTAACAAGGGAAGAAAGGTAGCAAATCAGACGGCAGGAAAACATCACGTGAACAATTAACATTGTAAGAAGGATTCACAAAGCATTCAGAATCACACTGCCAAAAATAAAAGGAGTGTACCAAAGGACTGCATAAATGTAACTACCTGTTTGTGTACAGTTACCTAGCATCCTAAGCATGCTCATTCACAAATACTTGACCTTCCACAAATATCATCAGTATTTCCTAAACATAGAGACACTTTTATTCTAAAATGTCTTACTTAGACCATTATTCTAATGGTCACTTACTAAGTGATAGGTAGAAAATTAACGAAGTGAAATATAGGCTAATTCCACAAGGACACGTCTTCCAGATTTTGCTTTAAGAATCAACGCATCTTAAGATGAGTTCTTAAATCACTTTAAGATAAAATCCACCCCCACCAAAGGTGGTTGCTATTGTCTCATTAGAACATATGAGACATAAAATTTCAAATCAGCAGAGACAGTACAAAAATAAACATTAAATAGGAAAACTATTTAGGAAATATAAAATTAATAATTTACTAAATAGCAAAGCAGGTCTGGAGTATCGTTTTGAGTTATTTATTAACAGTCTCCCGTGGTTGAAGACAAGGAGAACCAATACTTTTCCAAATATTATTTTTAATGACTATACACTATTCCATACTTCTTTTTCAGTTCCTTATTGTTGGAAACATAGTTTGTCTACATTTTTTAATTAGAGAGAGAATAAAAGTCAACACTGTTAACATAGGGGGAAATTACTTCTGCCAGAGTGATTATAAAATCAGCATGTTTTGGTTGTACGAATTAAGGCAACCCATTTCTGCTGATAAAATATAAATATTGGTTTTCTTACACAACATCTGGATTAGCCTCAAAAACAAAACTGAAAACATTTAATTGGTTATTAACTTTTCTATAATACCATGCTAAACTCCAATTTCTTTATATTTACAATCCATGTAAGACATTGGCATTTTGTACATCTACAGTTAAACATAAACAAGGAAAAACTCAGCAGCACGAAGTGACTGGACCGAAGCCAGTCCATTAGAGTCATCAGCGAGTGCGGGGAGGCGTTCGAGCCTCTCTGGTGCATTACTGAGTGCGCACAAGTACCTGGCACTGACCTGAGAGATGGTTGACCTGCCTCCAGTGTGCTCCACACCGTATTACTGAACTGCTGCACAAGTTTCCGAATAATCCATTTTTAAAAGAGTACGAGTGAACTTTGAAAAATTAAGCTGAAGCTTTTCATTTTAAAGCTAACGAAAACTCAAATTTTTCATTTCAGAATTGAATGCATACAATTAAGGTTTAATGGAGAAATAAGGTTAAAGTCTGTGGTAAATGTTGACTATCTAATTTTTAAAATAACATATATATTTTTTATTTTCCCATGAGATCTATATAATGTTTAATTTGTAAAAATATAAAACAATAATAATTTTCTTCTCATGGCCAAGTAGCAATACCTTTGCAGCATCTACACTAAAGAATTTTATTAAAAGAAATTCTACTGATAATTATTAATGAATCACTGAAAAGAATATATTTTAGAACATTTAAATGCTATTTTAAAATGTGCTTATTTAAAATGAAAATTGATTTTTTAATCCTTAGAGCAGATTACCTAATTTTTTATGGGGAAATATATTCCCTAACCTATTCTAAGACGGCCATGTAAAATGTAGACATTATCCATTATCTATCCTCTTCCTTGGCAGCAACAAGAATGCAGTTAATAAAGGTATTACAAGAACTCAGCATGTCTAAAATTGTTTTAGCACGCAGCATAACCTCAATGCAATATCCCTGGACTCTGTAAATTCTGGCAAGGTCCTAGATTTTCCTCTACAAGTCCACGCCTTCTCAGCAGCCAAAGCAAAAGAACTTAGCCAATTCATTTTCCGAGCATCAGTAATTTCCTGATTAGGAATAGGTAGTTCTTCATTTACTGTGGTAGCTGTAAAGGTGCTCACAATCAGCCTTCTGTTTGCTATGGCAGCCATATATCACATAACCTCTGTCTAAAAAAATAAGTAAATAAATCCAAAGTATTTGGAAATGATGAATCAGGTATGCAAATTCATTCTAAATAAATAAAACTACACTAAGATTCATGGGCCTCTATGTAAAAGAAGTCATGAACAAGCTAACAGTTTTTATGATGTTAAATATAACTTTAAAAATATGAAAACTCTCCAAATCAAGCATCTGAAATGAAAATGTTATTTTAGTACATAATTTGTAATATTCAAATAAAATTTTAATATTTGGAGTTTTCATCAAATAATATATCTGATGCATAAATATAAGTGGTATTCTGAATTTGTGAATTTGAAACTTTTATACTAATTCTATCTTTTGAATAAGAAAGCAATTCAACAAGGTATTATTCTGGATGCACACAAACCTGGGAGTTCTTACGCAAGTTCACTAGCAAATTAACTTTTTGAAATTTAAGTAAAAAATTAATATTGTGTTCCTTTCTTGTTTTAGTACCACAAAGATTAAGAGTCTTATCATATTCCAAAAACAACTTCAAAAATCATATTTCTTTTTTAATAGAAGGTAACATTACAAAACCTACCTTGTGTGGTAAAAATAACGGGGGTGCTCCAGTCACTCCAGATTCCTGGGCCATCCAGTCTCTTGCTCCTCACCTGAGCCTCATATGAAGACCCAGGAAGCACACTGTCCGTTAGCAGAGATGTAGCTGAGACAATCTCATAGGCCTGTTAAACATTATGTGAAAATACCAGAGCATCAATTCAATATGAACCCTTTACCAAATTAATCACAAGCAAGTCTCAACAAATTTGTAAGTATTAAAATCTTACAGAGTAGTTAGCTGGCCACAATGGAATTAAACATAAATCAATAACCAAATAACAAAGGTTGGCACATTAGACAACAAAATTTTACATAGCCTGTGAGTCCAAGAAAAGAATCACCACAATAATAATAAATATTTTTAACTGGATGATAATGAATATTGACTTTTCAAATTTTGAGATATATGAGGTCTGTCCAGAAGTTATCCAAACATGTAATATAAACAGAGACATGTACTGAAGAAGATATTAGATACAAGAAACATTGTGCATAGGACAATGACCAATCAGTCCCCTTCAAAGTAGGCACCTTGAGACCTCACGCAGTTCTCCCAATTGCCATCAGACACCCATTCAGATTTTCCTGAATCTCACTGACGGTCTGAACTCTCTTCCTTTTCAAAGGTGATTTAGTTTTGAGAAAAAACAGAAGTTGCAGGGCTCCAAATCTGGGCTGTAGGGGAGTTGAGGCACCTAGGTGATTTGATGTTTTGCCAAAAACTCTGCACAAGATGAGATGCATAAGTGGGTGCACTGTCATGATGAAGCTGCCAATCTCTAGTTGCCCATAGTTGCAGCCTTCTGAATCATCTGAATAGTCTCCATGGAGGAATGTTCAAGCTTAATGCAAAATCTGATGCAGATTCATTGCTTTCCTCACTTAGTCATTTTGAATGTGATGGCCACACAGTACATGTCCTCACTCAATGAGGTCTACCACCCCCACTAACTAGTACAGTGAAGTCCTCATTGTTCACACACGCGCATTCCAGTCCATTCTTCTTGACTTCCAAGTTACAGCAATGTGGTACAAACTGTTCTCTTTGGATTAAAAATGGATAGACTTTTTCTGGATAGACCTCTACAGCTAATGTTGGTGGAAAGTGTCAAGCTACTACTGACAACTGCAATGAAGTACATGGTAGAAAACTGTGAACAGAAAGCTGTAAACTTTCCTAGTGGAAAGCAGCACAAAAGAAGGACACAAATGATTTTTAAGAGTCTGAGCCTGATGATAAATTACAGTGAATCAAAATACAGTTTACAAAGTAGAGGTAAAATATTTAAGAAACCTCACTCTGCATTTAAAAAACACCAGCAAAGAACTACTTAGCAAATAATTTTTTAATTTAACATGTGTATTGATTTTAGAAAGAAGAATGGAGAGAGAGAAAGAAATATCAACATGAGGAAGAAAAATCAGCTGGTTGCCTCCCATATGCACCCCAACCAGGAATCAAACCCACAGTTTAGGCATGTGCCCTGACCAGGAATCGAACCCCCAACCTTTTGGTGTATGAGACAATGCTCCAACCAATTCAACCACACCAGCCATGGCTCTACTAATATTCTTCACAACTAGTGAACTCGCCTGCCACTTAGACTGTGGGGCACCACAGAATGAAAATGGTGAAAAGCATTAGGAACCCATCCAGGGGTCTCCGACATTTTGTCATCTCCCGGCCACACTGGAACAAGAAGAGTTGTCTTGGGCCACACAGTAAATACATTGTGACGTATAATCACAAAAGAAAAAATCTCATAATGTTTTAAGTAAATTTATGATTTTGTGTTGGGCCACATTCATAGCCATCCTGGACTGCATGTGGCCCTGGGGCCACAGGCTGGCTACTCCTGCAATAATATCAGACCACTTACAATATTTAAAATCCTATTTTCTCCATTTTACAGATCATAGAGCTGATGCCCAGGGAATCCTTAATTCCGTTTTTTCATACAACATTAAGGATTCCCACCCTATTCTTTATGAAAACAAAGAATTAAAAAGTTAGCTCAGGTCTAAAAAAAATTTTTTTAAATATTTATTTATTTATCTTTAGAGGGGAAGGGAAGGAGAGGAGGAGAGAAACATCAATGTATGGTTGCCTCTAGTGCATCCCCTGCTGGGAACTGGCCTGCAGGGAACTGGCCTGCAACCCAGACATGTGCCCTGACCAGGAATTGAACCGCGATCCTCTGGTTCGCAGACCTGCGCTCAGTCCACTGAGCTACACCAGCCAGGGCCCAGGTCTAAAAAATTTTTTAAAATTTAAAAAACAGGTATTTGCCTCTAAGTTACCTAACAATTAGTTTCACAAACTGCCCAAGTCCTTGCATGGCCCATGAGGTTCTTTACAACCTCCTCTTTCTCTTCCCCTACCCCTCTTTGTTTTTACTGCAGACTGATTGAGGGATTGATGGATTTTTATTGAGGTAACATTGGTTAATAACATTGAATGGTGTTAAGTTTCCAGGCAAGATGGAGGTGTAGGTGGCTACATTTCACATCCTTGCATAATCAAATGAAGGATACACATTTCTTGGATACATGCTCTATTTGCTATGTATATACATATTTGCTCTGTTTGTAAAAATTCATTGAGCTTATGCTTATTTGTGTGCTTTAGTTATTATTCTTCCATGAAATTTTCCAGTAAAAATAAAATAACAGATTTATGGCAATTTAAAAAAAAGGATAACAACCATTTTAAAAACAAAAAAAACAACCAGAACTGCCAGAAAACTGAACTGTATGGAAAACCAACAACCAAGGAGTTAAAGAGGAAACATTTATCTAGACTGGCAGGAAGGGTGGAGAAGGGAAGCTGGGGCAGCAAGGAAGCAGCTGGCAGATGGCAACAGGTAAGGCGACAATTCGTGGACCAGAAAATCCCACATTCACATGTGGATAAGCCAGGAGGGACAACTGGGGAGTGAGACAGACCACACAACCCAGGGTTCCAGTGCAGGAATCTAAAGCCTCAAAACCTCAGGCTGTAAAAACCTATGAGGGTTAAGGTGGTGGGAGAAACTCCCAGGCTCATAGGAGAGTTATTGGAGGGGCCCATGGGATCCTAGAACATACACAAACCCACCCGCCCAGGAATCAGCACCTGAAAGGGCACAATCTGCTTGTGGGAAGTGAGGGAAGTGACAAAAGTGGGGCGAGAGCCAAGCAACCAGCATTGTTCCCCGCCCCCACACACAGCACCACAACGTAGCAAAGTGGGTTGCCCTCCCCTGGCTGATACCTAAGGCTCCACACCTTAGGTAACAGACGTGCCATAACAGGTGTGCTGAAACAAAGAAATATGGCCCAAATGAAAGAACAGATCAAAACTCCAAAATAAGAACTAAACGACACGGAGATAGACAACCTATAAGATTCAAAGTTCAAAACACTGGTAATCAGGATTCTCGCAGAAATGGTTGGGTACAGATGCAAAATAAAATAAGAAATGAAGGCTGTACAAAGTGAATAAAGGAAAATATACAGGGAACCAACAGTGCAGGGAAGAAAACCAGGACCCAAATCAACAATTTGTAACAGAAGGAAAAAAATAAACACTCAATAAGAACAGAATGAAGAAAAAAGTAGTTAAAAAATGAGGAGAGGCTTAGGAACCTCTGGGACAGCTTTAAACATTCCAGCATCTGAATCACAGAGATGCTAGAATGAGAAAAGAAAGAGCAAGAAATTAAAATCTTATTTGAAGAAATAATAAAGGGACCTGGCTGATGTGGCTCAGTAGATTGAGCATCAGACTGTGAAGCAAACAGTCAATGGTTTGATTCCCAGTCAGGGCACATGCCTGAGTTGCAGGCCCAGTCTCCAGTAGGGGGTGCATGAGAGGCAACCACAGATTGATATTTCTCTCCCTGTCTTCCTTCCTCCCTCCTCACTTTCTAAAAATAAAATAATAAAACCTTTTTAAAAATAAAGATTGTGGGCTTAAAAAAAAAAAAAGAAAAGATAAGATAATGAAGGAAAACTTCCCCATTCTGGGGAAGGAAATAGACGTGCAAGTCCAGGGAGCTCAGAGGGTCTCAAAGAAATTGGATCCAAGAAGAAACACATCAAGACACACCATAATTAAATTACCCATGATTAAAGATAAGGAGAGAATCTTAAAAGCAGTGAGAGAAAAGGAGAGAGTCGCCTAAAAAGAAGTGCAGAAGACTATCAGCTGATTCTCAAAAGAAACCTATGCAAAGTCATGAAAAGCAAGGTCCAACAACCTAGATTACGTTATCCAGCAAAGCTATCATTTAGAATAGAAGGGCAGATAAAGTGCTTCCCAAATATGGTAAAGTTAAAGGAGTTCATTATCACCAAACCCTTGTTATATGACATCTTAAGGGGACTTATCTAAGAAAAAGAAGATCAAAAGCATGAA
Organism: Artibeus jamaicensis; assembly: GCF_021234435.1. NCBI lineage: Eukaryota > Metazoa > Chordata > Mammalia > Chiroptera > Phyllostomidae > Artibeus > Artibeus jamaicensis. The sequence goes on along the minus strand of NW_026522025.1, from coordinate 14,439,476 downwards.
CAGTAAAGCGACAACAAACTCACAAATATCAGTAACTGAATCTAAAATAAAACCTAAGCAAACAACTAGAACAAAAAGCAGAATCACAGAAATGGAGATCACATGGAGGATTATCAGCAGGGAGGTGGTGGGGGAAGGATGGGTGAAAAAAATACAGGAAATAAGAAGCATAATCGGTAGGCACAAAATAGACAGGGCAAGGTTAAGAATAGTATAGGAAATGGAGAAGCCAAAGAACTTATATGTATGACTCAAGGACATGAACTAATGGGGGGGAACATGATTGGGGGAGTAAGTTCAGGGCAGAGGGGGTAAAGGGGAGAAAAAAATTGGGACAATTGTAATAGTATAATCAATAATATATACTTTAAAAAATTGTTGGTATTGGGAAAACTGGACAGCCACATGCAACAGAAGGAAGCTGTATCACTCTCCCCTACCTCTCTTTGATTCCCACTACTTCTCTTACCCTCACTCACTCCCCTGGCCACCATCCAGCTTAGAGCCTCTGAATGGCTTTTTTCTCTATTTGGAATCCAATTCCCCCAGATATTCACATCACCATCTCCTTGAAATCCTTTCTCAAATGTTACCTTCTCAATGAGATATTTCCCTATCTCTATTTAATACCCACCATCTTTCACCAGCACTCGCGAACTCTTATTTTGGTCTACTATCCCAATGTAACCTGAGGCAAGCAGAACCGTTCTTGATATCTAGCAGGTGCTCAATAAATACTTACTGAAAGAATGAAAAAAGGATTTGATGCAACTGACAGTACAAATGCATGCATTGCACTGCATGGTATCAAGTATGTTGAGCAATTTTTTGAAAAGGATTAAATGTAAAATTGGAAATCAAAGATTGTAGGTGAAAAAATTATAAATGAATTCAAGTTTGTGTCACTGAACTTCCTGTAGCCATTTAACTGTGTGTCTGTGTGTGTATATAAATGAGAGGAAGAGAGGAGAGATGGGAGACAGAACAGGGAAGAGGAGAGAGAGAAATCAATCTAATATACATAAACTTTTTTGGAGGAGGAACTTTCTCTGTCACTAAATTCTGGAAGGAATTTGTCATGTTCCTCAATATATAACATGGATCCATATATAAGCAACACTGAGTACCATCAAATGATTTTTCTAAAAGCATTTTACAGAAGAGGCAGAAATGCTGTTGATATGGTAACTTCCTATGCTGATCTTAAATGAAAGCCAGTGGTAGAATATAAAGTTATAACTGAGTCTGTTCTACGAGGAGTGGGCACATTTGATATGCAGACGGCACTTTCTATGGGACCTGGATGGGTCTCACCTTTACTTTAGTTGTGTCTCAACTTTTCCTTGTATTTACTTACTTCTCTCACACTTGTTGTAGAATTCTCTGAATATTTCACTTGATATTGAAGTTGAAAAGGTACCAGTGTTGAACTGGACCAAAAAATCTTTAAGTTACCACTGTCTGTGATTTCCATATGCAAACCTGATGGTGGATCTGGCTTCACTTTAAAAAAAAAAAAGAAAAGAACACTTTTAAGTCAAGGAATTTTTATGATAACTATTAAATGAAGTCAAATTGAATTTTTAGCACATCCCATTCTTTCAACTACTTAAAAAGTGACCTTATTCAATAGCCAATTACGTAACCAAAATATTGGATCTACTCTTTTATATCTTATCATAGCAATCTCATTTCCTTCTTCCTAAGTGACAAAAACTATAAATTAGTAAATAAAATTATTTTGATAAATGTGAATTCCTGCTGTTAAAGAAGTTGTCTTCACTTTATTCAACTTGGCATTTCCCAGACTTATGAAGCCTCCCCTCCACTACATCCACTCACTTGTTTTGGTGGATAACAAGAAAGAAAGCATTTTGCAGAGCCCTATTTGAAAAATGCCTAAAATCTGCATGCAAATTAATGTGAATATGCATGCAAAAGTCAGAAAATTTCCTTAACTTTAAATTAGAACAACCCAGATACACCTATTGAAATAACTCACAGCATGCATATTTTGCATGTAATAAACACAGAATGAGCAGACCTTGCCACCAGAAATGGGGATGGAGTTTCTCAGCCTAATGGGCTCTCTACCCTGGTAACTGATTTCTGAGTTCATATGTATACATGTGTGTTTATGTATGATATGCATTTTCATATATAATATGTGGGGTTATACATCCATGTATATAATGTGTTGTTATGACTCTGTTATGTTTTAAACATATAACAGAACCTTTAAATTATTTGCAGAAACAATGTAAACATATTACAATAAAGAATTGAATAAATTTATGGTTCATCCTTATATGGGTAATCTATATAGCTATTAAAAATCATATTAGATAAGACTATTGAAAATGTTTAATATTGCTAGTTTTAAAAGTTTATTAAACATCTGTATTGAATTCCTGATTTGTTATAATTAAGTAAAAAAACATATATATGTACCAAAAACAGGAAAAATGCCAACATGATAGAAAACAGATGATGCATTTTTCTTCTTTGTGCATTTGTTTCAAGGTTTTTACAATTAACAGAAAATAATCATTATACTGAACATTTACTAATTTGAGTTTTATTTTCAAGAAATAAAATGGCACAAATATTTTTATATTCTATCTTTTTAGAAATTTGGATGTAATTTTTCTCTTTTCCTTGAGTCAAAATTAACAGTTTTTACTTTATGCAACATACTGCAAGTTGTATTTACTTTAAAGAAGGCACAGTTAAACATTAAAGTCTAAAAAAACAGGTAACATTCACGGGGTTCCATGACCAAAAACAAAACAAAACAAAACAAGACACGACTCTAAATCATAAAATATAAACCATATACAATCCCATAAACACCTGTATGATAGAGACACCCAAATAGCTCTCTCCTCTGAACTCTCAGCTCATATATCCTACGGTCTACTCAACATTTCTCAGGTTTCTATCTCAAACATAATGTATCAGACACCTAATCCTCCCCAAAGTGCCCCATCTCAGTATCTGGTACCACCCTTCACCGGCATGCTCAGGTCCAAGCCTAAGTGTTATCCATGAGTCCTCTCTATTCTTCACGCTCCATACCCAATCCCCTAGAAGCTTCAGTCTGCACCATATTCCCAAATAGATCCCAAGTCGGATCATTATTTCAATTCTCCACTGGCTTAACCCTACGCCCGCTGGACAACTCCAACAGTGGCTTGGCTGGGTGTTCTGCTTCCACTCCTGCAATCATTCAATACCTCTTTCCCATCTATTTATTTCTCCGCATACAGAGTAAATTTTAAATATGCAAATATGCCCCCCCACACCTGCACACACCTGGCCATATGGCTCTCCTGATTCGAAAGCTTCCTGATTGCACTAGAATCAAACCCAAACTCTGTAACTGTGGCCTGTGATATGATCTGAACACAGACAGCTCTGACCACATATCCAAATATTCTATCTCATTCACTCCAAGCACAATGGCTTTCTCTTTGGTTCCACCAACGACCAAGCTCATTCTATTTCAAGGGTTTAGTGAGTGCTATCCTTCCTGTTTGGAGTACCTTTTGCTCTGGATTTTTGTATGGCTATCTCTTCTTCATCAGCTCAAATTCTATGTCCTTAAAGAGACTTTCTGTCACCTCTTCAGCTGAAATAATAATCCCCATGCCTAACAGTCTCCATCACCACCTGCCACTTCTTTCATGACATGATTTTTGGACATTATCATATACACCCAAATATGTGGAAAAATCCCCAAAGTTATCCCTAAAGGAAGACAAAATTATTTTTAAAGTTTTTATATAGTCTCTCATAGCCCTTTCTCCTTGTTTTAAAAAAACAATTCAATTCTAGCTGGCTCCAAATGTTTCTGAAAAATCATCTCATAGAACTGGTTTTAAAAAGAGACAATAATATTTAATAAAGTTATCTTCATGACTGAATTCCTTATGTATCATTGTAATTATGCTGTGAGATCATAAATACACCCCTGGTGGACAAATTATTTGAAAGTCCTCATGTTACCATATAATGTCATATGCAGATTCAAAACATGATATATCCCCAATAACTTAGAAAGTGGAGGGAAAATGTATCAGAAAAGTCGCTCAAATGATGTCAAAACAATGATGCAAAGATGCATATAAAGAGCTTGTATATAATTACTTAAGGAAATATGACTAGAAAATAGTTACACTGTTAAATTACATGTATTGTATATAATATATAATTTAACATGTAAACAAAACTGAGTAAGTTGAATAGTTTAAGTTAACATTTACTTATGTTAGTCACATTTGTACTGGTATATTCAAGTTCATCAAAAATAAATTAGGGGGTATCTTTGCACTAAAAATATGGGGTATTACCTATTATTTCAGTTTTTCTTGTGATCAAATTTGTATAGCAAATTACTCCTTGTTTATGTGTTTGTTTACCTCGGTGCAGCATTATTTATCCCTGCTCCATGAGGCAAGAACTTTGTATCATTCACCACTGTTTTTCCCAGCTCCCAAATCATGAGCCTCTAAAAACTATGTTTTGAAAAAATAAATTCCAGCAAACAAAAACTTCTAATTATTTTTATAGTTATCTGAGATAAAAAAAAAAGTAATAACCGAACAATCATATCCATTAGACAGATCCAGAATTTAAAGAAATCAATCTGTTTTCAAGAAAGAATTCAAGTTCCAGCTGCAAAAACAACAGTACTACTGGTAAGTCCTTCCAGAAGCTGCTCTCGGTACTCCCTGGCCCTACATTTATTGTGCCATCACTCAGCACTGGTCAAAGTGAGACACGCTAGTGACAGAATTCGTAATCGGGCTTCAACGCATTTGTACGACTGATGTTTCAGATCTGTGATATTTCTTAGGCACAACTTACCGATATTCATGGGTTGGACTGACATGAGAGGTGACTGAAACACTATTCCAGCCAATGAGATTCTTAAGTACATAAGAAGAGTGGCATTGAGTTTGGCTGCTGGCACAGACACGCGGCATTCACAACCTCCTTGAGCGCTGCAGTTGCATGGAACGGGCTGAAAACCGCCTGTCTCAGGGTCCGACGGTGACTCTTCTAACACATCAGACCTTTGTGAAAGGAAGAGCCACATGTTAATATAGATGTGAAGGTACTGGGTATGTTTAAAATGTAGGATATGAAACCCAAATTGAGATAACCTATTCTGGACACCCAGCTTAAAGGGCAAAGGCAAAAAAGGTAGGTTATATCCGGGGAAAAAAGATAAGGGTTAAAGCAGGTTAGCCATCAGAAATAATACAAGCAAGAAGGTAAGTCAAGCAATGGGGAAATACTACAAGGTAAGAAAAAATGCTACCCTAAAATCGTATGCCCAGTCTGAGTATCTTTCAAAATAAGCATGAAATAAAAGCCTTTGTTTAGATATACCAAAACTGAAAGAATTCATCACCATGAGACCTACATTATAAAACATGCTAAAGAAATTCCTTCAGGAAAAAAGAAAATGAACGATAGAAGATGAAAGTCTGGTCCTACACACAAAAAATAAAATTTAACTAAAAGGATAAGTATTTACTGACCATACAAAACAAAAAGTATTACCATGTAATGTGGGGTTTGTAACATAAGTAGAAAGTTAAATGAATGATGTCAGCACCAAGCCTGGGGAAAGAGGACATGTGTTGGTGTGCAGTGAAGTGTGCAATATCCCTTGGAGGTATAACATCAGACTACAGTAAGCTAAAGACCTATATTATAAACCAAAAAAGCATCCACTAAAATAATAATACAAGTTATAGCTAGTAAGCTACAACAATCAAGTCAATGGAGTGTTAGTGTAAAGATAGAAAAACAGATTACCGGAACAGAATGGAGGCCAACACCTACGTGGACGACCAATTTTCTACAAAAGTAAAAAAAAAAAAAAAGCAGTTCTGTGGAGAAAGGGTAATTGTTTCAATGAATTGTGCTGGAACAATGGGATACCTATATTCCAGGGGGAAAAAAACCCTTCGATCCATACCCAACACCAGATCCACAATTAATTGAAAATAGATCACCAATTCAAACGTAAAACCTAAAGCTATGAAACTTCCAGAATAGAACATGGGAAAAAATTTTGTGACCTTGAATTGGATAAAAATGTGTCAGTCTCAACACCAAAAGCATGATTCATAAAAATTAAATTGATAAAGCGACTTCTATCAAGACTGAAAACTTCTGTTCTTTGAAAGGCATTATGAAAATACAAAAAGACAAGCCATAGATTGAGAGACTGTTTTGCCTGTCATCTACCCAATAAAGCACTTGTCCAAGAAGATATAAAGAATGCTCAAAACTCAGTAACACTAAAATTAACAATCCAATTTAAAAACAGGCAAAGCCCAGGCCGGTGTGGCTCAGTGGATGGAGCACTGGACTGTGAACCAAAAGGTCCCGGGTTTGATTCCCAGTCGGGGCACATGCCTGGTTTGCAGGCCCCTCCCCGAGTTGGGGGCGTGTGAAAGGCAGCATTCGGTGTATTTCTCACATATTGATGTTTCTCTCTCTTTCTTTCTCCTTCCCTTCCCCTCTCTCTAAAAGTAAGTAAATAAAAGCTTAAAAAAAATACACAAAGATGTCAACAGTTCGTTCACTGTAGAAGATATAAGAATGAAAATGAGGCCCTGACCAGCATGGCTCAGTGTGAACAGGAAACAACATTCACAGACATTTTAATGTACAAAGCAGTCTACTACTACTAGACACTGTGTAAGGAGTAATACTGTGGTAAAAAGCACACTAAACACTGAGACTTAAACTCAAGTTCATCCATTTGCTGATTGAGCCATAGACCATAGCCATGTAGGAGTATGTTGTGAGCCTCAGCTTCCATCAGCAATAAAACAAAGAAAAGGCTGCACCATCTATCTTTTCAAGGTTGATGTAAAAATCAAAGAAAATTACATGAAAGTATTTCTGAAAACTTGAAGTGCTATACACACATAAAATACTGTTTTTAATCAGAGGTGGGATGACTTCTCATTTTTGATGTTTTGTAAATCTTTATACAAAACCAATAATTCAATTTTTAAAAAAATATCATGACATGCATGGCTTTTATGTGTTTTTCACGTATTAAAATAAAAAGCTTTTATCCAAAAATGTATGGAACAAGATAAATAAATTGTGGTATTTTGTGTCAGAATCTTTGACTGAAGTACTACCAAATTTTAAGGCCAAAAAAATAAAAAATAAAAGAACTGAACAGGAAACAAGACACACATTCTTGACTAATATTTTAAAAGACAGGAAATTCTAGTGGTATTTAAAAGAAAACAAAAACAGTTAAAATGATACCCTCTGACTCAGGCGGTCTTGCCCATGCTGTCCTTTTCCAAATATGGCAGATGCGGTAGAGGGGAGCTGACTGCCAATTAGAGTAACTGGTTTTCTAACACTTCACTGTCATGTGTTCTGTTCAATCAATCTTTATTTTCTCTATTATTTCAACATATTCAAATAAAGTAAACTACATGGCAAATATTCATTGCTTATAATGACTATATATAACTACATTATATATTACTGTGAATTTATAACTTGTCTTTTCTTAAGAGCACCTCTATTCAGAAATTTCCCAAACCACCCCAACAGACAACCCTATCGTGAATCCGTAAGAATCAATCTAAAACTAATTTAAGGATGTTGTAAGCAACAGCCACCAAACTACAGCCCTTAAGCCAAACATACCTGTTTTTTGTACAGCCTATGAGCTAAGAAAGGCTTCTTACATTTTCATATGTTCTTTTAAAAAAGGGGGAAAAAAGAAAACTGTTCTGTGATGGATGAAAATGACTTGAAATTCAAATTTTAGTGTCCACAAACAGGGTCATGCTCATTTGTTTACATATTAACTGTAGTGCAAGGTTATGGCCTACACAATCTAAATCATTTACTACCTGGTCCTTTAAGGAAAATAAGTTTTTAATACCGGCTATAGGCCAAAATACTTGGTACTCTTTCCTGGTGGGCACTGGATGGGCAAAGGATGCAAAAACAGAGAAATCACATGAAATATATCAACTTTCATTTTACAACATTTTTATTACTTACACAACATCTTAAGGATAGATATCTATTACAATGTTTCAAGCCACCTTATGGGGGAACTAGCATCACCTACTTAATAGGTAAGAAACTGAGGCTCAGAGAGACGGTAGACCTGAAATTCACATGAAGTCTTACGTTTCCATCTTCAGTGCTCATTTCATTACACCCAAGATCCCTTACTATTACAAGATAAAATTTTTATTGCTACTGTCATTTATTTAGAGGATTAATGAAGACTTTAGGGGCCACAGTTAAAGAATCTTTCATCTGAGTTGTGTTAATATTTCTATAAATCAGAACATTAGAGAATAAAATAATTATTATATGTTAATTTATCCAGAGGAAAATTGTAATTATCTTTGATATTTAAGAGAGCACAAGTTCCTGGCTGGTGTGGCTCAGTGGATTGAGCACCAGACTGTGAACCAAAGGGTTGCAGGTTCAATTCCCAGTCGGGGCACATGCCTGGGTTGTGGGCCAGGTCCCCAGCATGGGGCATGCAAAAGGCAACCACACATTGATGTTTTTCACCCTCTCTTTCTCCTTCCCTTCCCCTCTCTGTAAAAATGAATAAGTATAAATCTAAAAAAAAAAGAAAAGAGGGAGAGAGCAGAAATTTTTCCACGTTTGTGTGCAACCTGGAAAATAACAGCTTTGTTACTTGCCAAAGTCTGCACAAAAACTCCTTTACCTTCAAAAAGACTTTTTAAAGTTTTTAAGTATTTATAAATATCAAATTATACTCTAAATACTTGGTCATTGTAAACTATAAGGATTAAAATGATAACCAGTATTTTTTTTAAAAAAGAGATACACTGGCTTCAAACAACCAAACTTAAGAATTACTAAATTTCTTGAAAAATTTTTATACAGCAAAATATTTTATGCCTTGTCAGTGTACATAGGTGCACATACACACTCAGCACTTCTTTTTAACCTCACTTTACTTGAAAGTGCAAACAGTAAAAAAAAATTTTTATCACATAAATTTTAAATTTGGCTTATTTGCAAATTTCATCATTTGGCCCAATTTTCCACTCAGAATTTACATATATCTATATATATGTATGTATTTAGTAGTGAAATTCCACTTTCGGTAGCCACAGTGATTTATAGAGAGCACATTCTGTCCTCTGAACTTTATTCAAATGATTTGTTTCCAAAATACTGTTCTATGAATATATTAAAACTTCTATAAACAAAGATTTATATTAAATACTATAAAATAACACCAAATTGGTGCCATCCAATTTCTGATTGTGACATAACTTAGAGTAAAACATAGTGGACACACCAATGAACAGGAATTGGAAAATTCAGTATCAGCTTTGCATATAATTTAATCAAGTCATTTATGTTAAATTTCAGACTAGCAATCCACATGAATGTTATCCAAAAAGCCTACTTTGCCAATCCCAAATAATTTCGAAGACCAGATTAGTGTCCCAGGCCCGTCTCATCATAAGAATCACCCAGAGACTTGTTAAAAAACAAACTCCTAGGCCCTCCTTGAAGAATTAAGTAGGTTTGGTGCTAAGGCATCTGTTTCTAATGAGTCATTGATCAGTAGTTGTCAAAGCCTTAAAGCATATGAAATTAATAAAGAACCATAAGATGGGGAAGGAATCCTAATTAACTTTGGAATTAGTATTTTGACCATGTAAACTTCAGCCTTAGTAAAGCCAAAATAAGTCTAAACAAATATTATACTCTAATTAGTATGTTTATTTTTCATAGTGGTACTAGTTAGCAATTTCAAAATTACTTCACATGTATTCTAAGACTGAGCAAATAAGTAATATATTGTGGGAAAGGGAAGCCAAGTTTTCTTACTACTGGAGAAAAGGGTTATGAAAAGGAAGGAAGGAAGGCAGGAAGGGAGGAGGGAGGGAGGGAAAGAAAGAAAAGAAAGTCTAGAACAGATCCTGTGGTTTTAGGCTAGAATGGGAGATATTATTATGAACACAAGCTTTTAATGTATGGATATACCAATAGATATAGATATATAGATTTGTATATAACATGTGTACACATCATATGTGTATTTGGTGTATAAACATATACTATCTCTGTGGTGGAGAGGGCCTAGCAACAATCCAACCCATGTAATAAGCATTTAGATACTGCTTATTGTGTACAACCCCAGATACTGCTTTGTAAATACCATTCCCCCCAAAACGGAATCAGGACTACTTAGAAAAATTGCAGATTCCAATGTTATAACAGAAAAAGTATAAAATCAACCTGAAACATATCTTAGTACTGTATAGAAGTCATCAAAAAAAGTTAAAAAGACCCATTGAAAGACACAGGGGTCAACTTGAATAAGTTCCCACTAGCCAAATATGGGACAATTTGAGAAATAAAATAATGAGAGTAACTGATTATAGTCCATTAATTAAAATAATCCATGAGTTTATTCTCTTCCTCCCTTGATAGGGAGGAAGGGAGGGAGGAAGAGAGGAAGGAAGAAGGAAGGAGAATGGAAAATATACTTCTCACAGCACCTGGCACTGTGGCTTGCACACACTAAACACTAAACCAAGTGTTTATTGATTGAATAACACTAATTCTAAAATGACTCAATTAGCATTGAGCACTTTTGTTTACAAATGATGCATTTTTCTTCTCTAGAAATTTCAGCTGGTTCTTTTATCATCAATTTCTCTCATTATATCCATGCTTTCCTTTATATCCTGGAGCATGTGGAGCATATTAATAATAGCTGTCCTTGTCTGCTAATTCTATCATCTCTGTCACCTCTGGGTCTGCTTCTACTGACTAATTTTTCTTTTTTCTCCTGGTTATAGGTTGCAGTTTCCTGTTCCTTCATATATCCAGTACTTTTCACTGGATGCCAGACCTTGTGAATACTGTTTTTGAGGGATGAGTCACATTGTCTTACTTTATTTTTTAAAAATAATTTTATTTAGTTATTTACATTGTCTTACTTTAAAAGAAGGGTAGATTTTGTTCTAGTAGTCAATGGAGTCAGTTAAGTTACTTTTGTTACAGAACCAGTTAATGGTGTTCTGAAATAGCCATGGGGTTCAATTGCCCACTGCCAAGAAGGCAAGAGAACTACAAGGCAAGAGTTTGGTGACAAAGGAAAGGCATTGTTTATTTAAAGATTATACAGATTTCAAATAATGGCAAACTTCTGCTGTTAAGTCCTGCTTCCTTTAAAAACACCCCCAAAACAAACTGTCCTCCCTCCCTCTGCCAAATCGGTCCAGTTTCAGAATACACCACTTAGAGGTACCATCTTTCAGACAAGCAGGTCTATAGTTTAGCATTCCCAGCCACAGTCCAGCTCCTGGCATTTCTCATGTCTCTGTGTGATTGGCTAGGCAGGTCCCTGCAGCACCGCCAGCCCTGCCCCATCTTCTACAGGCAGACTTCCAAGCAGACCTCCTGAGCCCGTGGCAGCCTTCTTCACAGACCTTTTTGCAGCCCTCATGTCTGACCTCTGCAGACCTTGTGGCTGACTGACCTTCAGAACTTCTGCTCCAATTTTCAATGCTCAGCTCAGAATTTCCTGCATAATCTAACATCTAGCTCTTCCTGTGGCACGTTAGTGTCCACCATTTTTGTCAGCTCCCCAGTGTCTTTGACCTTTTTTCAGCTACCATCTCTAGTCAGGACAACAGACCCCAGCAACGCACAGGTATTCAGGGAGGGCATCTACCCCCTCCCTCCACCACCCCAGCCATCGCTCCCACAGACACTGGGTGAGCTTCCCCCCTGGCTGTGTCAAGAGTCACTACATGTTCTTACAGTCACGTATACAATTCTGCAGCTACTAAGACCTTCCTTTCAGGACAGCACAGGCTGTTAACCTGCCTTTCTTATGCAATATTTCTTAAATGCTGCATTTGCCACTCTGTGGGCATCCCTCTGGCCCCCTTCCTACCCCCTGCAGAACTTGGGGGTGATGGTGGGGCTCCCCCCACCCTCACATGACCCATGCCCTGTACCCTGTTACACTTTGGCACCAGTTTAAACCTTTAAAGCTTTTTAAGCTCTTTTGGGGATAGTTATAAGGAAGCCTTGACTCTAGGACTAATCGGGTCCCACTTAAAAGTAGGTTATTATGGCTTTTTACCAAATGTCATTGATATTTAACAAGGTCTCTCCAATCTGCTTGATGCAAAGTTTAATTATTCTTGGCCCTGAGTGACTTCTGGGAATTGTTTAGCTTTGAGCTCCTGGTAATTGTTTTCTTCCTAGAAGGTTTCCTACCTAACATCACAGGCATATTGGTATTCAGCCAAAGAGTCAAGGAGATCCCCATAACAATTTCTATGTACTTCCTGCTTCAAGTACTCTGCTATGTGAATTCAAGCTCTGCACTTCTTTGTATTCCCTGAACTTCTGTCTTTGTCTTCTTGAGTCATCAGTATATCTGGGCTCTGCCTGAGTTCCCCAGCCCTGTGCCATGTTCTAGAAATTACCTCTAGTTTAGAAAGCTGAATAATATCACACTCACTTTGCTTCCTTCTCTCAGAAATCACAGTTCTGTTCTGTATTTGTCCAATATCTGAAAAGAGATGCTTCACACATTTTATCAAGCTTTCAAGTTGTTTATGACAGAAGAGCAATCCCAGACCCAGTTTCTCGCTCATGGTCAGAAGCTACTTTTGTTGAATATTTATATTAACTTCTGAAGATATAAGGTATTCATTCACACAGCCCAAAAGTTGGTTTTCTTTAAAGAGAGTAGTGAAATGGGGTAGCTTCTTGATGAAAATATGTGATCGAGAAAATCCATGTTTTAAGTGGGAGTTATTAGAGCATGTCTATCAGCTGAGAGGAAAACCTGATAATGCAGGAAAGAAAGGGGATCATTGCAAGAACAAAGTTCTTGAGCAGGTAACAGGGAATGAACTGAAAATCCATGAGAAAGAGCTCACTTTAGACTGGAACACAGAGACATTGCCCACGATTAAAGAAATTGCATTCGCAATTCAAGAAGAAAACTCTATGGACATGGACATGAGCAGGCTGACACATTTTTATGAAAACAATCACAAGAGAACCTCCCTCCCTTCTCTTTTTTTCCTGGTGAAAATCAAAAGCAATGTCAAATCCAGCAGATCTCTCTGGCTCTCTTTAAGGGGAACCAGCCGCAATATTGTAAGGTGTCCAGTGGAGAAATCCATGTGACAAAGAACTGAAGGAGACCTGCAGCTACAGTCAGGGGGGACCTGAGGCCCTCAGTCCAATGACCTATGAGGAACTTGGAAGCTCAGGAAGAGAGCTTGGAAACAGATCCTCCTAAGGTTGAACCTTGAAACAACTGTAGTCCTAGCTGACATCTTCATTGCAAACTTGTGAAAGACCATGAGGCAGATGCCCCTCCCAGAAACTGTAGGATGGCAAATGTTTGTTGTTTCAAGCCACTAAATTTGATGTAATTTATTGTACAGCACAGATAACCAGTATCTCCCAGACAGATATTGGTACCTGGGAGTTGGATGCTGCCATAAAAAATAACTAAAAATATGTGAGTAGCTTTGGAACGTAGAGCTAGACAGAGGCTGGAGAGAGTTGGAGAAACATGACAAAGAAAGCCTAAATTGCCTTACACAGACTTTAAGTAGAAATCTGGATTTTGAGGACACTGTCCATGTGGGCACAAAAAGAAGTGAGGAACATGTTACCGAGGAAAGGGGATCTTTCCTTTGTAGCAGACAGCTAAGTAACACATCTGCCATTGTGTGGACAGCATAGAATGTGCCTGTGATAAATGAACTGGGTGATCTCCTTTAGATTTTCAAGCAGGTGTTGAAGGTGCCTCTTGGTTTCTTCTTGCTGAAAAAGGAGAGATATACATTGAGGAAATGGGCTATTAAGGAGAAGGAACCAGGACTTGAGAGCTGTGAAATGCATAGGCTCTCCAGATGGCGAAGGATGTTAAAATTAAGAAATGGCTTCTCAGCAAGATCAAGGAGAAGGCGGAGATGGGCTTATCTCAAAGAGACCTGTGGACTTTTATCTACTAGAATGAACCCCCATATGATTCACAGGAGGCTGTGTGGTCTTGTGAGAGAGTGAGTAGCAGAAACGCTGCTAGCTTAGACTCAAAGAGTACAGAATGAAACAAAGCCACCGGCTCCCCAAATTGTGCCGACCAGAAGCGTGCTGAGAAAACTACTCGGCTTCAGAGATGTGTGACCTTTCATGAAAAAGGGAGGGTGATACAGATGGCAGAACCAGGTACCCAGAAGACAGAGCCGTGAAACACGGAGAATCACTCCTGAAGTACAAGTAATAGAAGGAATAGCTTAACGTGAGAAGTCGGGGGAGAGAGGGTCAAAGTGTGGTACCCTTGAAACTAAGATTATAGCAAGAACATGCTTATCATTAAGGACAAGATCTAGATGTATGTCCATGAGTGTGGGTTAATTAGGTGGGGTTAAAAAAAAAGTAGTGACAGTAAAGCATTAAAGAAATTGAAGATCATCCCTGTACATGTTGAAGTCCCCGAGGGAGCTGACAGGAGTACCAGTGAAGAGACCAAGTAAACTAGGTGTCAACAGTTACAAAAGTCTGACCCCCTGGATAACCCTTGCTGAGTCATCCACATGGGTTTGTAATCATTGCCCAGCTTCCCAACCCAACTACATTGAACTTTCCAGGTCTCCAAATGTCTGTACATGCTTGTAGTATGTTTCCAAAAGTCCCTGTATTTATTACATGACAGTATTTTCAAACTTTATTATGTTCATCGTCTTTACTATTAGCTCCAGGAGAGCTGGGGCTGAGTTCAAGTTGTTCGACATTATTTCCCACATTCAGCTCAGTGCCTGGTGTACACAGGAGGCACCTCATGATGGAAGAAGAGGATGTCTGCCCCAGGTCTAAGATAAAAGATTGAAAGCAGTTCCAAAAGAGCACATTTCTTTGGTATCTCTCCTTCAGATTTTCTGACAAACATTAATATCTGAGCTCAAACAATGCTTTCTTGAAGGAATACATTTATAGAGCTTTAAATCTTTTATAAGCATTAGGTGTTAGTTCCTTTTGAAAAACTAATTATTTATACAAGGAAGCATTTGAAAGATATCTCTTGTGAATTCCCTAATGTCCAGGAAGTGTGATTCTGATTAAACACTTTTCTACAGTAGCCACCATTACGGATTTTCTCTTCCATGGAGGTCTCATTGGTTAAACCTGATCTGACAAGTCTTATTTAAATTACTTGGAGATACATTGCCAAAGGTTATGTACAAAAATAGAATTTTCAAAGCAGAAATAGCATGTGGCAATTGGTAAAATATACATATTACCCAAATTAACCAAATCATACAAAGGATAAAATAATTAATGTGGCAAAAAATAAAGAATGTTTCTCAAACTGAATGCACTTATGAGAGGTCTTCCTGTACTGATATCTTTAGAAACCTCAGTTCAAAATAAAAGCAGGTGAAAAGAATCTGCTAAATTCATCATATGAGCAAGTTTTAAAAATTTAGTTAATGTATCATAATTTTCTCATTTTTCTAGGTCTTACCTTTTAGGTGAATTGGCCCAGTGGCCACGCAGCTGAAAAACTTCCAGCTGTGGCTAAGTTACTGCGCCATTGTGTAATGCTCTGATACATTCATTAAAAATATCTTTTTCAGAAAGGTCAGACCTCAAGGCATGAATACAGTCTATCCATGATGAAATTTAAATCCTTACACATGTCCACAGAGCTTTTGAATCTGAGTACATTGCCCTAGCCTGCTGATAATATTTGAAATTCTCTCGAATAGACACCCAGTGAGTTTTTGATCATCATCCAAAGTATTTAGGTCACTTAGGAATGTAATACATTGCAAAGCAATCCTTTTCTCTGAGCTAAAATCTGTTTTACCCATTAAAGCAGGGAACTTTCTGCCCCGAGCTTCAAATATATCTTCATCCCCACAGTTTCCTTTATTCTCTCAATACTCAGAAGACAAGGTGAGCCTTCTTCACTTTAGGACTGACCCTCTATCTGTGCTCTCTTTTTGGAACTTGCTTATCAACTATTCACTATCTACCATATATCTTCAATAAGTCCCTTTCTATTATATCTTCAACTCTTCTGTCCCTGCTGGGTCATTTTCTATAGACTAGAAATAACCTCATTCTTTCTCATACTTACATGTCTACCCTTTGCCGGGCATTACCCATATACCTCCACCTTCCCCACTTTACAATCTCAGTGAGGCTTCTTGGACCCCTAGAGATTCATAGTTCACCCTTTTCTGTTGAGGACCCTTGTCTAGGTGCCCTGGCTGCCCAGCGTCAGAGTGGACAATCTACCATTTTGTAAGGCTGAAAGAAATACTGGCCAATCGGATACTCCCAGTCAGGACTCTGGCCCTTATGAGAACTGCACAAAGAAGCGGGGGCTAGCAGGGACTTGTAGCTTCATCAGTGGTAGCATCTTGTGACCGGCGGTTAGATGTAGAAATTATTAGCACAGAGACATTCAATGTCCAGATGTGACAGCGAGGGCTACTATCTGGGCTACTCCTGGTGTGACTTTAAGAATTAGTTCAACAAGTTATAAATATTCACTACAGCCTGACAATCAATACAAAAATGAGGATGCTGTCAATTAAGAATATCTTCTTCTTTTTTGTATACATGAACTGTATTTTCTATATATTATTATATATGTATTATATATTGTATATATACTATATACACAAAATACATATATTGACAACTTTTCTCTTTTTCTTTTTTTTAATCCTCACCCAAGGATATCTTTTAACTGCTTTTAGAGACAGCAGAATGGAGAGAGGGGGAGAAATACTGACTTGGGAGAGAAGCATCAGTTGGTTGCCTTCTCATACATACCCTGACTAAGGATCGAACCCACAACCCAGGATGTGCCCTGACCAGGAATAGAACCCCTGACTTTTTTTTTTTTGGTCTATAGGATGATGTTCTAACCAACTGAGCCACCAGCCAGGGCTTTTTTGTTCTTTTTTTATTATATTAAATAATTTCCTATGAATTTTTGCCTTCCCCTATCATTTTACATAAAAGGATTCTTGGTGGTGTTAACTTTACAATTTAGTATTTAGTTTACCGAATATTCACTTAAGTGGGATTGAGTCTAAATGGAAAGAGAAATTAATATTGTCCAGATATCAGTTCCGTAAACATTGCCCAGAAATGGACACAATGACAAAGGACACACAGCATTGCCCTGTTTTTGGTGTCTCCTTTTGTTCAAAATGTAGTTGCATTCTACTAAGTGAAAGCATAAAGCTATAGGGAAGCTGTAGTTCAAGAATGTGTAGAAAGGTGTGTGGACGCTATGTAGCCAACAGGGTGAGTTACGCTGGTGATGCAGCTCTTGTCTCTCAGCTTTCCTAATCTGTGGCTGCAACTCTGCACACTACTGAATGTTGGCTAATTTCTACCTAGAGGGGGCGCCAGGACACCAGAAGGTTGATAGAGGGACAAGGGACTTCATCCTTCTTGTTTCGCTTTCCATTCATCACCCAAGTCTCTTCAACTGGGGACCTGCAGTGGATTTCAGTAACCAGGTTGCCCCAGCCCCACATTCTCAGAACCAACCACAGCACAGCTCCTCAGAGACCCCTCAATACCGGCCATCTATTTTCCCCTCCCCATTTATATGCCTTCCAGCTCTACATGGACCCCTCCATCAAGTATGTGAAGAACCAGTATCAACTCCTCAGAAGTCAGCTCTTCCACATACTTCCTCTGAGTTTCTCCTTGCTCTAGCTACCACCCTTTCCTCTCCCTGAAACAGCTCTGGCCAAAGTCCCCATGACTTCGGCATTGCCAAATCAATAGATATTATTCAGATCTTACTACACCTTTCTGTTATATCTGGCACAACTGAGTTCTCAATAGTTTCACCTTTAGATAATATTATCTCTTCATCAATAATTTTTACCTCATTAATACATTTCTGGAGGATAAATTGACAAAATTTTCTTAGAAAGCATTTTAGCAATATTGATTCAACAAATAATTTTGAAGTATTGTGTGACTCCTTCCAGTGAGTTAATTCTAGAGTTAGGAGTAGTGGTAAGCATAGCAAGTGCTGAGTGTGTACATTTAGTAAGTGGTAGATACAGGTGGTCCGACTCTAAAATATATCTTTGCAACCTCTCTACCAGGGATTCTCAAACTTTGGTTCTATCAGAATCACCTAAAGGGCTTGGAAAAACACAGATTGATGGATCCCACCCTCAGAATTTCTGATTCACTAGTTCTGGGTGGTGCTAGAGAAGTAAAATTTCTAAGAAGTCTCCAGGTGATGCTGATCAGCTTCTCAATACCACCTACTAACGTTTTTTTTTTTCTTATTAGCTCTTATTCATCCTTAGACACTCAACTTGTTGATGGGAGAGACCCGGTTCTTCTTGCTGACACGTGTAAAAAACTACAGATCAGCAAATCTACTAGCATGCAATCAGTTTACTAGGGGTCCATTCCCGTGGAAGAGAATGGGACTAGCTAGAGTGTGGGATGAAAGGCAAAGAGTCAGGGCAAAGCAGGGTGGCAAAAGTAGGAGCGGCTGAAGACCAGGTGGCAAGCCCCCGGGTGGTCTGAGACCGGGTGGCCAGAGAGCCAAGAGTGCCAAGAGCACCCGAAGCTCCCTGAGCCCCTGAAGAGAGAGAGGGCCCTTTGTTTGGGGGATTTATATAGTTGGTGGGATAGGAGAAAAAAGTTACATATTGATTAACATGTAAATGTGGTGCCAGCTTTCCTGGGGGGAATGTGACTACCCAAACTTAGGTATGTGTGGGGGTCTGTTAGTCCAAATCCTTATCTTGCTCCAGACTCCATTTGTTCACCTTGCCATAAAACAAATACATGGCAAGAGGCAGTTCATTAAAGTGGGGCGCTTTCCCAAAGTCATTTAGGGGCTTTTTCTATAAACACTAGAAACTCCCTAGTAAAACAGATGGTGACCAGAGACAGATAATTAACCAAAGTTGTTCTATGGGCTTCTTCTTTGGGCACTGTGGACCTTCTCACTCATTCTAGGCCCTGGGACGAAAGCACGGTTTCAGGACTTTCTTTCCCAGGTAGTGGAAACATCCGTAGAATTTCAAGGACTTCCCTTCTTTCTTGCTAACATAATGTTCCTTGTGATGTCAGAACACCTGGCAATATTATCAGACCAGGCTCAGCACTAAAGAGTTTGCGGGTGAGACATGTCTCCTTCCTCCTCCCTGCCTCAGTTTGCTATTCATTCTATTTAAGTGCTAAGAGGCATTTCCTGGCAACCAGGACGCTAGATGCGGGCAAGTGACAGCAGTGCAGTCTCAGAGTTCTTCCTATGCTGTCTCCTGCCTCACACTCAGCCCTCTCCTTCCTCAGGCAGCCCTCGCACCTGTCTTCCCTCACCAGCTGTACTAGATAACCTCATTTGAGGCCCCCACTGCACCCCTGTGTGCCCATGGCTTCCTGTGCCCACCAAACACACACCAGTAACCACCGACGCTGAAACCCTGTGCCTGTCTCCACCACCAGCCTGAGAGCGCTTCAAGGACACAGATCATACCTATTCTTTGTTGGGGGGGGTTGACAAATCTAAATTTATTTCTTTACATTTTTTTTTGTGGCAAACATGAAATTTACCATTTTAGGTGCACAATTCAGTGACATTAAGTACATTCACACTGTTGGGCAGTCATCACCACCATCCCACCTTCATAACAATTTACATCCTCCCAAACTGAAACTCTGTACACACCTAAACAAGAGCCCCCCACTACTTCTACCCCTAGTCTCTGGTAACCATCATCCTGTTTTATATCTGTTTATCTTTGTATGTATCGTGTTTCTAGCACCTCGCCTCCTAATGGCGTGATTTCTCTATCTGGAGAACTGAAGGTGAGTCTTTCTCAAGCATCAAACAAAAGAACAAATGAGGAAGAATCTTAAAGAGTTAAAAGTCATGTAGAAATGGTACGTATGAATACTGGAGTTCTTAGTAAACTTGAATACTGTATTCGCTGTGAGGATCATAAGTGTATGGGTATTCGAAACCAGCATCTTGGCACTGCACATAGCACAAATAAAATTAATCACCTTATACTTTTCACACAATAATGAGGAAAAAAGTCTACCTGAAAAAAATAGAAAACAAAATGTTCCCATCCTCCACTTAAACATCAGAGACCGCTAAATTGAATTCACATTTTTTTCAGAATATGTGCCCATTCCTGTCTGCAATGTCTTGCCACCTGAATCAACAGGAGCAGAAAAAAGAAAACTTAATGGAACAGAAGGTTGTATAAAAAATATATAAATTCCCTCACAGAAATTTACACAACATAAAAGGAAATGTGGGGATAGGAAAGGTTTCACAATCCGCTTCTGTATACAGGCACTGTCTCATTCCCTAAAAATGTGTCATAAAAATGTACAAATTAATTTGGTACTTACAGAACATACAAAAGATGGGCCTTAAGGTCATAATTCTTGAAAGAATCCTTAAATAATGGCTCTATAGAACAGATGAATAACTTCAAGTCCTCTTTCATCCAGCACTGTATGTTCCAGTTTGCACCTGAATTAAAAATAAACTACTTTAAATCTGAAAAACATTTTGAACAACTCACTGACAGAGAAGAGCTAAATTAAATTTACCAGTGTTCTGTTACAACTTCCACTGCCCGTTCTGAGAGGAAAAAAAACAGTTACTGCCTAGTGGTGTGTGTTGGCCAAGTCCCACGGCCCCTTCGGCCTTCCGACTCCTTTTTGTGTAAAGTAAGGGAATTAAACTCAATGACTGCTTCTCAAACTTTTTTACCCTGAACCACGTGAGTAGGACAAACCCGAAAAACAAAATCCTCACGTAGCTCACTTCATGCTCACTTTCCAAGAGAAAAGAGAACATTAAATATCAAAGTACAAGCAAATTTGGAGCAGCACTTATGTGTGTCTGCTTTAGCAATAAAGGTATGATGATTCACGTTTGAACTGGGATGCATGTCAAATCCTTGCGATTATCATATTACAGGCTTCAGCATAACTGGGGAAAGCTTATTCCCCTGCACACTGAAAAACTCACCTGGTAATATAGGAAAACTATAAAGGTGATTTGTAATTTAGAAAGCAAGAATAGCAATGACTGAAACTAAAGACTAATGTAAGACAAGACTAAACTTCTTCAGGCAACACCAACATATTTCCTCAAACCTGAGGGATTTCTATCTAGGAGAAGGACTTTGCAACCTTCTTGAGCCCTATGAAGTTATCAGCCTCACGGCAGAATAATAAATGGAAATCCTCAGTAACCACTACTGAAATTAGTAACTTTAGTTACAAAACTTTTAATTCACTTAGGAGTAACTAGGTATTAGCCTTTATTTATATGGCATATAGAATTAAAATCTACAGCAGTGAAAATATTAACATTTTCTGATCATTTCAAAGCTTACCCCAAGGGCCCTGACTTTTTTTAAGTTCATTCTTAGTACATTTAATAATCACTGGAATGGCTACGTTTCCTTACAATATTTTTTAAGTGTTTCATTTTAATGATGATGCAGTGGAATAAAAATTCCACTGTATAACAAAATTAAATTAAATAACTGTGGATTCAATGGGAGGTACTGCTAACTTGTTTTAAAACTGATTTTACTGCATATTTATGCTTTATGCTTATTCCTAAACTGATTTCAACAAGCTGGAGTGTTCCCTCCATCTAATCAGCGGTGCCCCACCAGGGGCAATCGGACCCTCCACAGTGCATCTGGCGAAGTCTGGAGATATATATGTATGGACTGTCCCTACTGGGAAGGGAGTGCTGCAGACATCTCGTGGGTAGAAGCCAAGGATACTGCTAAATCTCCCACAACACACAGAACAGCTCCCATAACCGAGGATCATCTGGCCCAAAATGTCAAAAGTGGTCAGGTGGAGAAATCCTAATGAGTCCTGCATAGGTGTGCTTTACCTATATGAGCTTTATTCTCACACTGTAGGTCTCTTATTACCGAGTCAATTGACTCTGCTCTATTAGTGCTTCCAGAAGGCTTAGAGATAATGATGTTGTTTATATCTCCAGGTGTGGCATTTTAAAAAATATTTCTTTTTTATTTGAGAGACAGGGGAAGGAGGAGAGGAAGAGAAACATTGATATGAGAGAGAAACATTGATTGGTTGCCTTCTGCCCTCTGTGAGCACCCAGATGGGGGCAGGGCAGAGTCTGAAACCCAGGCACGTGCCCTGACTAGGAATAGAACTGGCGACCTTTTGGTTTGCAGGATGACGCCCAACCAACTGAGCCATGCTGACCAGGATGCAACATTTTTAACTACACTAGCTACATTCAGTGGTCATTATAGTAATTCTTTGCTTAAACAAATATTATTCATAAATGCTTTACAATTTAACTAATTTAAATATGTTCTCTAACAAAAAAAAATAAGGTGTGCTTTTCCTATTTTAAAGCAAATTTTGAAGACTGCAAGAAATGAATTTATAAGTTAAAAAAGTTCCCTTGTTACATTTTTATTTTATTTTATGGGATATTAAGAATTTGGGGTTTATTAATTTGGTCACATGATAAATCCTAATTTTATAACTAACAGAAGATGCTAACATAAGATGTGTGAAGAATCCCATCCCCAAGGCATCTATTTCATACATTTTTCAGAGAATGAAAACATTTTGTTCAATACAATTAAATAACAGCTAAATGTTGGGGCATTAATATACTTACCTGTTTGCTGAAAAGCTAAAGAATTTACTGTTGAAACCAATGCCTTCCCTTCAATACCATCTGCACGCACAGAGCAGTTTTTATCTTCCTCCCTCCAGAAGCAACAGTGGAAAGTTGTTTGGGATAATAAGTTAGAAGAGTTGGTACCACTTGAATTCAATTTAGCTTCAAAAAATGTCTCAGAATGTCCATTCAAATGTGAGGTGTTCTTCGAGATTCCAGCAGGCATGAGGAAGTCATAGGTTGTGTTTGGTGGCATGCAAAACAACTTAATGGGATATGCCAAGTTAAACGCCGTTACCAAATAAATAAATTCTGTTTGGACAGTAAAAAGATGCATGGAAAAACAATTAATCATTTTGGCTAAGACAAAAATAGCAAGTATCTACGAACAAACCATGCAGTGCTCAATAGTAATTATTTAACTTTCCAAGTGCTCAACCAGTGCCTGACAGCACATAGCTCTGCCCTTCCCTTGTACAGCGAGCAGACTTGAGTGGGTACCTTTATTTCTCAGGACAACTTCACACTCTAAAACCCCTTTTTGGAAATTCATGCTTCCTTTTCCTCACTAGTCTCACATATATTTTTTAAAGAAAGGAAATTATAATTAAATATTTCCATTTCTTTTTCTAAAAAACAATATTCCAATGAACTCCAGCATGAATAAGAAATATCTGGATGGCCAATTACATAAACAAATACTAAAGTGCTGTTTTAATATTTCTGAAAGAGAATAACACTGAAATGTTAACAGTACTTTCACTGAATGCTTCTAGAAAGCTTTTGTCTTCAATGTCAGGATAGCTGGATGACCTGACTCTGCCATTAATCCTCCAGATGTACGACATCACATAAGTCATGCCCTTAATGCACTCTCCAAGAACTAAGGCACAATGACAAGATTTCTTACAGAAATCTTCCACTGCTGATTAAAGACAATGATCACTTAAGATACATAAAAGTTAAAACACGTATGTAATCCTGTAACAAAAAGGTCCTCAAGTTTTAAATAATTGTTTAAAAATAAAATAACAATTTTCCATAGTTCTTTCTTCTACAAGTTACCCAAATAATCCTACAGCTGTGTTACTTCAGATACAAACTAATGAAGAATGAGAATCCTGAGAATTCTGCATGGATTTATATGGAATAAATATATTGAAGGATTAGGGAAATGTAAAAAAACAGAAATGTTTAAAAATCAATTTACAATCATTTTAAGTTATAAAAATAATACATGTAAAAATATTCAGATAATACATAAATGACTGTTAACAATTTGGTTTCTAAATCCTTTCTATAAGTTATCATAAATATGTATCAGATGCAAAAATTAAGGCACAAATAATTAGCATGACTAATATTTTGCCCACAGTGTTCACGATTAGCTACCATAACATTACCGAAAGTGAATCCTCATTGAAGTTGTGTTCCTTTGTACTTCGATATTACTAACACATTTCTAAAATTATAATATCTCAATGAAAAAAGAATAAGTTATTTCTTTGGTGTTACAAAACCATAAATATGTGTTTTTTAATTAAAAGCATTATATTTTCTAGCTGCACGTGGAGAATTCAGTTGGCTGAAATGAAATTAGCCTAAATTCCTCAAAGAAGAAATTTAAAATGTAATAATGAATGTCACAAACATAGCAATTATTGAATCAGTTTAATTAGAAGTGATCCTATTTTGTTTGCACTGCTTCCTTTGCAAATGATATTTCTTTCCCTCCAAATGAGTTCTAAACCTGCTAAGAGTCCAGAACTTGCATCTGAAAGCACATGTTTTCATGGTAACGAGATCCCAGGAACTTTCCTTATTCACAAACTTGATCAAACTGCAGACCTTTTGGAAAGCTAATGTGAAACCTTTGAGTGGAACCTAACAAAAAGAAGATAGAGAATATAACAGAGAATTATATTAGAAAGAAAGAGTATGTTATTACTTTTTGATAGTCTTTTGTGGCACACTTTTTCCTGAAATCTGTAACAGTGGAGTGGTCCTGAGCATTTTCTGTGAATGTATAGATGGCGACAATGAGAAAGAACAGTTAGATGCAACAGGGAAGACTAGTAGAGAAGCTCACAAGAGCACCTTTAGGTTGGAGCGGTCTATGAGATGCTCAGAACTAGTGGGCACATAGATAAAGACTGCCAGATACGATGGGTGTTGTTCAAGATAGCTTCACTTTACTTTTGAAAACTAGGAAACCAACCTAATTAAATTAGATGATAGGTTTTTTTAACACCAGAATAAAACTAGAATACAGTAAGAAACAAGTGAAAATAGTATGCTCAAAAGTCATCAGCAATGTATGACTAATTTCAAACAGAAGTCTGTGGTTCAGAGCAGTTTAAATCACAAGATAGAAAAAAGAGTATCTGTAAGCTTTCTCTTGAGGATATTCCTGCAATGGGTAGGAGAAAGACAAGTATACATCTTAATTTCTGAAAGCATTCTTCTAGTGGTATTCAAGATGGAAATTTGTAACGTACACTATCTCTCAATAATATCCCTTTATAACATTATATTTGTTATTGTTTACAGTGCAAAAGATTGCATTTCAAGTGACAACTCCATTCCACTTGAGAATAAACCTATCATTTTGTGCCAGTCATTTATTTTAAATATCATACATACATATATTTATAATTTAACAGTGCTACACTCACTGAATAAAATTAAAATAGTTAAGTATCACATCTTGTTTCTAAGTATGTATAAGGGTATCACTGTGTATTTATCAATTTAAGGGGATGTAAAAGAAAACAAAGCTAAAACGCAAATTATGGGCAGAGAGAAAAATTGTGCAAAACATAATAAATTGTTAGGATTATGATAATTAGTGTTATGAGTCCACTTGTTGAGGCCTACAAATTACTCAGACATTTTGTCAAACATTATTCTGGGTGTGTCTGTGAGAATATTCCTGGATGAACTTAACATTTGAACCTGTAAAGCAGATTGCCCTCCCTAATGTGGAGGGGCCTCATCCAATCCCGTGAAGACCTGACTGGAACACGATGGCTGACTTGGAAGGAACTCTCACTGCCTGCTTGACATCAGCTTTTTCCTTTCTGTGGACTCAAACTGAAACATCAGCTCTTCTTAGGTCTCATACCTGCCAGTGTTTTGAGTGGAACTTACACCATCAATTCTCCTGGGATTCCAGCTCACCAACTGCAGATTTAGGGACTTTGCCAAAGATAAAGGTGTGAGCCAATAACCTTATAATAAATCTCTTCCTGAATATATATATATAAATCCTACTGGTTCTGTTTCTCTGGAGAACCCCGACTACCACTACAAATCTAAATATCTATTACATTTTTTTAATTCCTAAAAATCACCTAAGGCCAAATAAAATCCAACAACAAAATGGTCAAAGTATATGAATTGAAAATCACATAAGAAATATATCAATAAACAGTGCTCAACCCCACAAATAATCAAATAAACAAAATTAAAATGAGATGCCATCTTTTGCTTACCTGACGGGGCAAAAAAAGTAAAATAATGATAATATGCTTCTTCGTCATGAGTGCCATGGAATAGCATTCATATACTTATGTTCAGACTGGGAATGTTACAAAGCTTTGTGGAGACTTCACAGTGTCTATCAAATTCAAAAATGTGTACACTATACAATATAAACATCCTTCTTTAGAAATTAATCTACAGAAATACTATCCCAAATATTCAAAGATATATGGATTTCAATGCAGCATTATTTGTTACATAAAAAGAAATTTCTATCAATGAGAAATCAGTCAAATAAACTAATAATTTAAGGTACATTCATACGGTTCATTGTCACGTGACCTTAAACAAATAAGTGCATCGGTAAATACTGAAAAAAAAACTGGCATGATAAATTGAAAAGCTGTTAAGTGGAGAAAGAAAACTGCAGAACAGTATATATTAACCAATTCTATTTTTGCAACTATAGATATGAACTGTGTATGTGTACTACACTTTTGGAAGGAATATGCATTTATCAGGTTTTGTCTAAGAGTTTGGTAGTAGTTTTCATTTTCACTCTATTTTCAAAGGGTTAGAAAGGGGTTTTATTTTCACATTTACACTTTTGTTCAGTAGGCAAGAGGATGAGAATTCCTAACTGGAAATGGAAAATTCTATTAGCCAATAAAGGAAAGAGTATCTCAAAGGGCAAATCTCTACCTTACACAGAGATGTTTAAAAGGCAAATAACTTACCGCAGTACAGCAAAGCCACACAAAATTTTTGACAACCCATCTTACTTCAGAGAAGAACACCTGAAAAACAGTAAATCTAAAATTAACATACATACATATATACACACACACAAAACTGACACATATACATACAAGTTGTGGAAAATATAAAAGGAAAGGGATTATAAATAAGTCTCTACATTTTTATCATCTATAATACTCTGGATCAATATTAGGGAAGTGTCTCACATTATAGTACAACTGTGTTACACATTTATTCTTGGTCACATGCCATCTCACATAATTAAAATAAGCCACACATTCATATATGTGACATAATCAAAAAATGATCTTTGTTCTTCCTAAGATACAACAAAGCCAAATAGTTATAGCATAGGTAATGACTGCATATTTATTTCCAATTAAGAGGAAATTTTCCAATGCGTTTTTGGAAACCAGCTGTTCATTTGCAAATGAGGCGATACCCACATTGGAGAGTTATCAGAGTAATTCAAGGAAAATTTGATGGCTTAATATATCCAAATGATAAGCTGACTTCAGATACAAGCCTTCCCTTGAATTCTACTCAGTATGAACCACATTCTAAATAAGATTATTTGTAGTAGAATGTCATGAAGTAGAATGCTGGTTATTACTTTAATATATTGGGGTTAGATTTGTAATGACACACTAAAAGCTTCTGATATTCCAAATTTTTTATTACCTCAAACTGGAGATTCAGTTCACTATACACAAGTAAATCTGAGGACAAAAGCTGTGAATTAGGTGTCAGGTGTCTTAGATGCCAATCTAGGCTCTTTACTGATCAGCTATGAGATTGGGGACTACAACACCCTAGACCTCATGTTCCTCATCTACAAATCAGACTGATGGATAATCTCTACAGTCACTTTCAGAGCTTCCCTAATGCTGAGCGATTTTATTTGAAAACAGAACTCATATCTTTACCACAAAGAATATTATAAAATATTAAGTGAGAAACATGTCTCATAAGTCATGTCTCAGAATTGGTACCATGTGACGAGTGAACAGAAAAACATGTTTGTTTCATTCACAACTTAATAACTCTTGAGAAAAAATAGATGTACATAAATATTTTGTAGTCTGGTAAATTTGTTTTTCAGATTATCTGTTGTTTATCAAAATTTGGGTTCTTTATAAACTCACATCACAATATTTTTTCTTTCATAAGGCAGTTCCATTTTTAATTTCTTGAGGAAACTCAATACTGTTTCCACCAGTGGTTTCACCAATTCATATTCCCACCAGTAGTGCATGAGAGTTCCCTATTCTCCACATGCTCGTCAGCACTTACTGACTTATGATGATAGTCATTCTGACAGTTATGAGATGTATTTCATCATGGTTTTAATTTATATTTCTCTGATGACTATTATGTTGAGAATCGTTTCATGTCTACTGGACATTTGTATGTTTTCTTCAGAGAAGTGTCTGAAGTTTTTTTAAATATATTTTATTGATCATGCCATTACAGTTGTCCTATTCCCCCCTTCATTCCCCTCCACCCTGCACACCCCCTCCCACCCACATTCCTCCCCTGTAGTTCATGTCCATGTGTCATAAGTTCTTTAGCTTCTATATTTACCATACTATTCTTGCCCTCCCCGTTTATTTTCTACTTACCAGCTATGCTACTTACTCTCTGTACCTTCTCCCCCTCACTCCTTCTCCCACTCCCCTGTTGATAACCCTCCATGTGATCTCCATTTCTGTGGTTCTGTTCCTGTTCTAGTTGTTTGCTTAGTTTGTTTTTGTTTTAGTGTGGTTGTTAAAAACTGTGAGTTTGCTGTCTTTTTACTATACATGTTTTTTATCTTCTTTTTCTTACATAAGTCCGTTTAACATTTCATATAATAAGGGCTTGGTGATGATGAACTCCTTGAACTTGACCTTATCCGAGAAGCACTTTACCTGCCCTTCCATTCTAAATGAAAGCTTTGCTGGATAGAGCAATCTTGGAGGTAGGTCCTTGCCTTTCATGACTTGGAATACTTCTTTCCAGCCCCTTCTTGTCTATAAGGTCTCTTTTGAGAAATCAGCTGACAGTCTGATGGAAACTCCTTTGTAGGTGACTGTCCCCTTATCTCCTGCTGCTTCTAGGATTCTCTCCTTCACTTTAATCTGGGCTAATGTAATTATGATGTGCCTTGGTGTGTTCCTCCTTGGGTCCAACTTCTTTGGGACTCTCTGAGCTTCCTGGACTTCCTGGAAGTCTATTTCCTTTGCCAGGTTGGGGAAGTTTTCTTTTATTATTTGTTCAAATGAGTTTTCCACTTGTTGCTCTTCCTTCTGGTACCCCTATAAATTCAGATATTGGAACATTTAAAGATATCCTGGAGGTTCCTAAGTCTCTCCTCATTTTTTTTGAATTCTTGTTTCTTCATTGTCTTCTGCTTGGTTGCTTCTTTCTTCCTTCTGGTCCACTCCCTTGATTTGAGTCCCAGTTTTCTTTCCATCACTCTTGGTTCCCTGTGTATTTTCTTCATTTCACTTAGCATAGCCTGCATTTGTTCATCTAATTTGCAACCAAAATCAACCAGTTCTGTGAGCATCCTGATCACCAGTGCTTTGAACTGTGCATCTGATAGGTTGGGTAACTCTTGGTCTCTTAAAAGTATTGGCTCTGGGGCTTTGATTTGTTCTTCTGTTTCAGCCATTTTTGGTCTTGTCATGCCTCTTACATAGTAAGGGGTGGAGCCTTATGTGTTCACCAGAGTGGGGCAACCCAGTAGCTGGGTTGTGACACTATATGTGGGAGAGGGGTCTGAGAGGGAACAATGGGGCTCGCTGCACTCTCTGCTGGATTTCAGTCACTTCCCCTGCTTCCCACAAGCAAATTGGGCCCTTCTGGTGCTGATTCCTGGGTGGGTGGGCTTGTGTACATTCTAGGACCCTGTGGGTCTCTCCAACAAACTTTCCTGTGAGGCTGGGAGTCTCTCCCAGCACCTCAGCCCCCACAATGTTTTCAATTGGTGCTTTTAGGCTTTATTTCCCAGTGCTGGGGCCCTGGGTTGCACAGTCTGTCTTGCTCCCCATTTTCATCTGGTTTATCTGCCCGAGAATGTGTGACTGCAGTCAGCCAGCCGCCTTGTGTGCCTCACTGGGTCTGCTCATTGCCTCCTATCTGTCCTATCTGTTTTCCAAAGGGAAAACTAGTAGTAAAGTTACCAAAATAAGTCTAATATACAAAATGTCATTAAGTGGAATTCACTTTGTAAGAATGAGCTATTATACTTTAAGCTTTTGTATGGTCAAATTTTTCAATTATAAATTCAGAGTAATTAATATAAAATAAGAGCAACAGCTTAGGGAAATGTACAAATAATCCTAACACTAAGAACAGAAAAAAAATTGTCTAACTTTAAGATAGGAGGTAACACTCTCATTAATATCCTAATAGTAGCAGAGTTTCAGAGGAAGTTAGAAAATTGATCATTTCTCACCCCCACCATTGCTAATATTCCACTCTAAAGCCACCACTAGCTCTTCCCTGGAAGAGCAGAAGAGCCTCTTAATTGGTCTCCCTGCTGCTTGCTGCCCTTGCTCCCCAAATCAATCTATTCTCAATGCAGTGGCCAGAGTGGTCTTGTTAATGTGGAGGTCAGATTATGCCTCTTTCCCAAACCACTGCTGTATTCCCCTTTTCATATAGGGTAAAAGTCTCAGTTCTGCACAGAATCCCTGTTACCTCTCTGACCTCATCAACCACTGCTCTCCCCTCTGCTCAAGTCACCTTCTCGCGGAGCCTTCCCTGGCCAACCTATCTAAAATGTCAACACCTTCCCCACCCCAATCTGTCATATCTGTTATTGTGCTTAACTTTGTTCTCCTTAATACTAATGTGAAGGTGATTTTCTATTTTTCTTATTTATTGTCTAACTCTCTCCACTAGGATGTCAACTCCACCAGACCAATAACTTATTTTTTTACTATTGCCTTTTCATCATTACATCCTTCATACACAAAAGCCTGCCTCTCACATAGTAGGTGTTCCATATATATTAACTGAATGAATGAGTGAATCGCAAGATATAACTTTTCTCTGAAATATTCTCCAAAGTAAGCTGGTGCCATCACTCCAAGACAAAACTGAGAAAAAGCAGTCTTTAAAAGAAGCATTCTAATATCATCCACACACAGCTCTTTAAGAATCCAACTTAATACCACAGAGAATTTCAGAATGGTGATTCTCATTCAATATATACCTTATAGAGAATTTAGTGACAGCAATGTGCCAACTGCCTGGAAGACACTCATACACCCAAAATTAAAGCTATAATTTAATAAGGTTGACAAACTCTGTAAAATTTGTGCAAAACTCTGAAATTAAGAATTCTTCTATATTCAGTACCATTCCACATCAGTGTCAGTTGTACAGCAAAGTAGCCAGAAAATCATGCTCTCTACAGAATGTTCCCCCACATGGGCCCCAAGCTGGACCCACCTGGACCAATACCCACTTATTTTGACATTATTGACTATATTCATCACACTGTAAACCACATCCCTGTAGCTATTCTACTAGTACAAATTTGTACTAATTAATCCCTTCATCTTCCCCCCACCAGTGTCTCCCCTCTGGCAGCTGTCAGTTTGAGCTCTTTATGAGTCTGTTTCTATTTTATTAGTTTATTTTGCTCCTTAGATTCCACATATAAGTGGAATCATATGGTATTTGTCTTTCTCTCACTAGCTTATTACACTTAGCATAATACTCTTCAGGTCTGCTGAGGCAGTCACAAAAGGTAAGGTTTCCTTCTTTTTTGTGGCCGAATAGCACTCCATCATGTAAATGTGCTGCCACTTCTTGTTATCTACTCATCTGCTGATGACTACTTGGGCTGCTTCCAAATCTTGACTATTATAAATAATGCTGCAATGAATATAAGGATGCATATATTCTTTCAAATCAGTGTTTTGTGCATCTTCAGATACATTCTCAGAAGTGGAATCACTGGGTCATAAGGCAATTCCATTTTTAATTTTTTGAGGAACCTCTACACTGTTTTCCATAGTGGTTGAACCAATCTACATTCTCACCAACAGTGCATGAGGGTTTCCTTTTCTCTACATCTGAGCCAACGTTTGTTTATTGATTTACTGATAATAGCCATTCTGACAGGTGTGAGGTGTTATCTCAATGTAGCTTTGATTTGCATTTCTCTGATGATTAGTGATGTTGAGCAATTTTTCATATGTCTATTGGTCAACTGCATGTCTTGCTTGTAGAAGTGTCTATTCAGGTCTTCTGCTCACTTTTCAATTGGTTGTTTTTCTGGTGTTAAGTTGTCTGAGTTCTTTATAAATTTTGGATATTAACCCCTTATCACATGTATAATCAGTGAATATGTTCTCCCATTCCATAGGTTGTCCTCATTATGCTGATGGTTTCCTTTGCTGTGCAAAAGCTTTAGTGTGATGCAGCACTAATTCTTTTTTTCTTTTGTTTTTCCTTACTTAAGATGTATCAGGAAAAAAATGTCACTGAGAGAAAAGTCTGAGATCTTATTACCTTTGTTTTCTTCTAAGATTTTTATGGTTTGAGTCTTATGTTAAGTCTTTAAGTGCATTGTGAGTTTATTCTTGTGTATAGTGTAAGAAGGTAACCTAGTTTCTTTTTTGTTTGCACCTATCTGTCCAATTTTCCCAACACCATTTATTGAATAGACTCTCTACCATATTGCGTGTTTTCCCTCCTTTGTTAAATATTAAGGGACCATAAAGTCATGGGTTTATTTCTGAGCTCTCTATTCTGCTCCATTAACTTCTATGTTGTTTTTATGCCAGTACCATGTTGTTTTGATTCTAATGGCCTTGAAGTATAGTTTGATATTAGGTAGCATGATACTCCCCAAATTTGTTCTTTCTCAAGAATGCTGAGGCTATTCAGGGTCTTTTGTGGTTCCATATAAATTTTTCGAATATTTCTGCAACTTCTGTGAAATATGTCATTGGAATCTTGATAGGAATTGCATTGAATCTATAGATTGCTTTGGGTAGCATGGACATTTTAATGACGTTAATTCTTCCTATCCATGGACACTGTTATGAGCTTCTACTTATCTGTGTCTTCCTCAATTTCTTCCTTCACTAACTTATCATTTTCAAAGTGTAAGTCTTTTATCTTCTTGGTTAAATTTATTCCTAGGTATCTTATTTTTTGTTGTTGCAAATGTAAATGGGATTGGTTCTTAGTTTTTCTTTTTGGTAGTTCATTATTGGTATATAAAAATGCCACCAATTTCTAAATGTTAATTTTGTATCCTGCTACTTTTCTGAATTCATTTACCAGTTCTTGTAGTTTTTGGTAGAATCTTTAGGGTTCTTTACATACAGTATTATATCATCTGCAAGTAATGACAGTTATACTTCTTCCTTTCCAATTTGGATGCCTTTTATTTCTTCTTGTTTGATTGCTATGGCTAGAACATCCAGTACTATGTTTAAAAAGAATAGTGAAAGTGGACATCTCTGTCTTGTTCCTGATCTTACAGAACTTTTTTTTTTTAGTTTTTGCCCATTGATTATGATGTTGTCTGTGGGTTTGTCATACATGGCCTTTATTATGTTGAGGTATGTTCCTTTTGTTCCCACTTTGCTGAGAGTTTTTATCATAAATGGGTGCTGGATTTTATCAAATGCTTTTTTTGCATCTGTTGACATGACCATGTGATTTTTTTTTTCATTTTGTTTATGAGGTGTATCGCTTTTATTTGTGGATATTGTGCCAACCTTGCATCCCCAGAATAAATCCACTAGATCATGATGTATAATGTTTTTAATGTATTGCTGGATTTGGTTTGCTGATATTTTCTTGAGTATTTTTCCATCTATGTTCATCAGGGATATTGGTCTATAATTTTCTTTCTTTGTAGTGTCTTTATTTGGTTTTGGAATTAGGAGAATGCTGGCCACATAAAATGAGCTTAGGAATCTTGCCTCCTCTTGAATTTTTTGGAATAGTTTGAGAAGGATAGTGTTAACTCTTCTTTGAATGTTTGGAATAATTCACCTGTAAGGCATCAGGACCAGGACTTGTGTTTGTTTGAGGTTTCTTAAAATTACTTCTTTGATTTAATTAGTTGTAATAGGTCTATTCAGATTTTCTGATTCTTCCAGATTCGGTTGTCAAAAGTTTTGAAGTTTCTAGGAATTTATTCAATTTGTACAGATTGTCCAATTTGCTGGCATAGAGTTCTTCTTTTCTTTTTTAAATTACTAAACATCATTTTATTGACTGAAGCTGATCAATTCTCTTAGAAGGACAGAGAGGCACATAGTATATTCTTTAAAAATTAAATAACAAGTTAAAATGCAAGTGTTTTAGACTTTAATCATTTTTTAAATGCGTATAAAGCTTGATGTTTCAGCAAGCTGTTGTTTGTATAAGTAGATGGGACAACTACAGACCCAGACAAGACAGGGCTCTGCTCAGCCTGGGGAGACAAGGACCTCAACTGTCAGTAACAGAGGAGATAACTTCCAGTCATAAATATTTTATATAACTTTATGTCTACTTACAAGCAAATTTCAGAGCTAAAACCACAAGAAAAGAGAATACTAGTCCTCATACATTTGGAGCTCATTCTGATAAGCTACTGGTTATAATTTAAATGTATGTAGAGGTTTTAAAAAATCAGATAGTGAAAACAGCATTTTATGTACAGGGGTTCTCAATTTGATATTTGTACTTTTAAAGAAGTTCTCTGGTATTTAATCATAGTATGTATCTTTACAGGGAAGTCATTTTCTCTCATAGCATAATTCCAAGTTTGTGTATATACTACAGACAATAAGGTCTAATTTCTTACATGTAAAAAATATCTGATTTATGCAAATGGTTAACTTGAAAACAAACAAAACAGAGATGTTTAAAAATGAGCTTTCAGTTTCTGCTCCCCTTTGGTATGAAATGTTGCTTATGAAGGATTCCAATCCTCTTTGTGTTTTCAAAGTTAAGTATTAGATATTGATATCTGCTTCCTGCCTTGCATATATATATGAGAAATCTGCTTCCACAAATATTGAATATTGAATAGTCTTTTGTTTTCTTCGATTACTGAGAGGTGTTTATTTGAACTGACTCTTCTGAGACTTCTAAGCTATGTTTGGCTATGCTGTTAAAACTCTCAGAGCTGATGGGGAGCAGAGTACTACAGATCTGTAACCATCTGATGAGATTCTGCCTGCAGATGCTTAAGACGACTTGTAGCAGAAAAATCATCCTTTTCCCTGAGCAATGCTGCATCTTTGTTCACCAACAAAATTGTACGTGAATTCTTTTTATCAGAAGATGCTGTCTCTACCAACTTCTCATCCTCTGTTAAGGCAGAACCCAAACAGTAGGAATGCCGAGTGACAATTAGCTCACCCGAGGAGAAGCTGTATTTTGTTCCACTGGCACTTTCTGAACAAGTGCACACAGACCTGTGGTGAACAACTCCCTGCAGTTTAGAAGGCTTGAAAATACTCATCCTCTAGATGTGAGACATATGGCCTGGGGCCTCGATGATGAAGTCTTTTGAGTGGCAGCACCTGAACTCACACATGTCATTTTCACCCAGACAGGCTTCATTTTTTTCGTCAACATGAGAATCCCAGTCTTTCCATGTGATCATGGCATTCGGCATCCTGCTTTTCTGGTCATTTTGAACCTGAACAGTTGGCAAGGTTCAGGTAAATACTGACATCATGCCATGGCTTTTCATCAAATGAAGTTTGATGAAGTTTCTGAGAGCTGGTTCTCTTCAGTCTGAATCTCAATTATATTACCTTTAGGGGATTTTGCATTGATTTTACACAGGGTACTTTTGTTTTAGGGTTCAATCTGGAGTTTTCCTCCCAGAGACTAAGATTTTTCTATCCATTAAGTCTACACTCCAAGGCCTTCGATTCTTTCATCTTTGAGTTATATATCTGTATTAATTCCTAAGAATTTTCCACATTGAAATTTAAAAGCTGCTGATCACTCTACTATTTTTAGGTAAATCTGTCTCAGACAATACAGTTCTGAGTTTGTATGTTCTTGCTTTGACTTGCAATACAAGTAACTCATCTTTCCTTTTTTCTCTATAGTAAAAACCAATTCATCATGTATGCAACTCATCTCTTGCTTCAGCAAATAATCTCTTCTCACTGTTGAGTATTTTCTGTTATCTTCTCAGTTAGATCCTCTTTTCATTTGATTTCAATCTTAAGGTTCTTCAATTTCTACTTATAATCTTGCTTTTCTTTCACAATACAAGTCTCCACCATCTTGGCATCATATAATGCATGTACTAAGGATTTAAATTTACCTGAATGTTCTACAACATGACTGACTGCCTCAATAATATCTTTGTTCTCAAGGTCTCCAGAGAGGGGAGAAGAATGGGTTGCCTTCTGAACCATTTCCTTCAGCTGTAGTTGAGTCTTCTGTAAAGCTGTTTGTCATTCTATTTGACTAGATTCACAGCTTTTTACCATCTCCATGAGTAACCTCATTATTTCAGGTCTTTCCTGTCACTCACCTAATTTGCGTTAATAGTCTTCCAAAGTCAATATTTTCTACCAATCCTCTTCTCCCATGAAAGAAGTTGTCTCTGATGTACTGTAACCATATCATTAAGCTCTTTATCACAATCTTTCAGTTCTCCAAAAAGCAAGTGTAGCTCTTTCATTGTTTCTAGGTAGTGGAAATCTGAACTTCTGAACTGATGTTCTAGTGTCTGGAAGGTCACAGAAACATTCATAGGTGTTTCCCTCAGCATCACCTTAGAAATGCTGTAGGCACACCAACCCAGAGTGGCAGGGGAAAGCCTTTCATCCTCAGCTGGCCCAAGCAGCCCCGGCATGTAGTTCTTCACAGTATTTTCTTACAATCCTTTGTATTTCTGTGTTGTCAGCTGTTACTTCTCCACTTTCATTTCTAATTTTATTTATTTGAGTCCTTTCTTTTTCTTTGAGCCTGGCTAAAGGCTGTCAATCTGTTTAACTTTTCAAAGAACCAGCTCTTCATTTTGTTCATTGTTTGTATTGTTTTTTTTAAGTCTCTATGTCATTTATTTCTGCTCTAATCTTTATTATTTCCTTCCTTCTATTACTTAGGGCCTTGTTTGTCGTTCTGTTTCTAGTTCCTTTAGGAATAAAGTTAGACTGTTTGTTTGAGTTTTTCTTGCTTCTTGAAGTAGGCCCATATTGCTATGAATTTCCCTCTTATTAGGACTGCTTTTGCTGTGACCCACAGATTTGGAGTTGTGTGTTCATTTTCATTTGTCTCAAGGTAACCTTTGATTTCTTCCTTGATTTCATTGTTGACCCATTTCACTGTTTAGGAGCATGTTATTTAGCCTCCATGTCATTGTGTGTTGTTCAGTTTTTTTCTTGTAATTGATTTCTAGTTTCACAGCATTGTCGTCAGAGAAGATACTTGATATGATTTCAATCTTCTTTAATTTATTAACATGTTCTATGCTCTAACATGTGATCTAACTAGAGAATGTTCTATGTGCACTTGAAAGAATATATATTCTGCTGCTTTGGGATGGAATGCTCCCAAAATATCAATTGAATCTATTTGGTCTGGTGTGTCATTTAAGGCTGCTGTTTCCTTTGGAATTTTTGTTTGGAAGATCTATCCATTGATGTCAATAGGGTGCTAAAATCCCCTTCTACAACTATATTACTGTTTATCTGTCCCTTTATGTCCATCAAGATTTGCTTTATATATTTAGGTACTTCAGTGTTAGATACATAAATGTTTACAAGGATTATATCCTCTTGCTCAACTGATCCCTTTCACATTATGTAATCTCCTTTGTCTCTTGTTAGGACCTTTGTTTTGAAGCCTATTTTGAAGCCAAAGTATTGCCACCCAAGCTTTTTTTCCTTTCCATTTGCATAAAATACCTTTTCTATCCCTTTACTTTCAGTCTCTGTGTATCTTTTGTTTTGAGGTGGGTCTCTTGGAGACAGCATATATATGGATCTTGTTTCCTTACCCATTTAGCTATCCTATCTCTTTTGATATCAGCATTTAATCATTTACATTTAAAGTAATTATTGATAGCTACTTATTTATTGCCATTTTATTCTTTATATCTATGTTCCTT
Source organism: Artibeus jamaicensis (assembly GCF_021234435.1). Lineage (NCBI taxonomy): Eukaryota > Metazoa > Chordata > Mammalia > Chiroptera > Phyllostomidae > Artibeus > Artibeus jamaicensis. Next base: position 14,401,377 of record NW_026522025.1, on the reverse strand, counting down.
TCCTTTTGTTTTTTCTTTCAGAAAGGCCCTTTGCAATTTCTTATACTACTGGACTGGTGGTAATGAACTCTTTTAGCTTTTTCTTGTCTGGAAATCTCTGTATTTCACCTTCAATTTTAAATGATAGCCTTGCTGGGTAGAGTAGTCTTGATTTTAGGTCCATGTTTTTCACCGTTTTGAGTATTTCATACCATTTCCTTCTGGTCTGAAGTGCTTCTGTTGAGAAATCAGCTAGGTTTATGCAAGCCCCCTTAAAGATAACTGCCTTTCTATTGCCACTCTTAAGATTCTCTGTCTATTTTTAACCTTTGCCATTTTCATTATGATGTGTCTTAAACCCTCTTTGGGTTCATCTTGATTGGGACTCTCTGTGCTTCTGGGACAGTTGTGTCTTTATCCTTCATCAGGTTAGGGAAGTTTTCAGCCATTATTTCTTAAAACAGGTTCTTGATCCATTGCTCTCGCTTCTCCTTCCATACCCTTATGATGCAGATGTTGTTGGGCTTGATGTTGTCCCAGGAGCCATTAGAGTTTCCTCATGTTTTAGCTTCTTTTTCTTTTTGTTGCTCTGCTTGGGTGTTTTCTGTTATCTTGCCCTCTAAATCACTGATTTGATCCTCTGCTATCGATTCCTTCTAGTGCATCTTCATTTCAGATACTGCATTCTTCATCTCTGACTGGTATTTTTTATGGTTTCTACAGCATTTCTAATGCTTGATGTAGGTAATCAAAGGAGTGCTCCTTCCTCAGACAATCCTCTGTTAGTCTAGCTCCCTAAATTGAGCCACTGATGGATACCAAGCTCTGAGGATTTTGAGATAATACTGTCTAACATTGTCCTGGTATGTAGTCATTCCATGTTGACAATTAAAAGGAGAAATGTGTTTTAATTAATATGTTTGAAGAAATATTTCTGAAGCATACAAAGACTCAGTCATAGCCTGATCTAAATGATGCATCAAGTATACCTGGACGTGGAGACAATAATTCTATTTGCATAATGCATTAAGCACAGTAAGCATATTAAATGTAACACTAACTCTTTAATGATTACTATAAACTTTAAACAAAAAAATCAAAATATACATTCTGATAAATTATGATATTATCGGTTTTCAGAAGAAAATCAGACTGTTTAACTTCTATTGTAGGGAACTCTCTTTGTGTTACTTTTATGTATAAGATTCTACTTAAATATAAAACAGGATAGTCTCAATTAGTGCTTGAATGGATAACTGGGCAGGAAATAAATTATTCCAATGACCTCATAAAGTCTCTAGATTTGAAAAATTATGAGTAAGGAAAGCTATTCTGACAATTCTTTGCCTTGATGAATAAGCTTAATAAAGTCCATCTGCCACTAATTTTTGCTTTTATTATTCTGCAGGAGAAGTACCCATCTATCTTTCACTTAAATAACATTTAAGCATTTCATTTAAATATAAATGAAAAACATTATTCCTTCAAGTGTCAAATATTTAACAAAATAAATATTATCTGGTCTATTTGTGGTAACCTTGTCATTTGAAGTATGTTTACTTTTATTTCTTCACTTACAATAGAAATTGGTTGTTATTCCCATCAAGTAGCTTTAAAGACTTAAATTATCTTTGAAATGAAAAAACATATTTTCCATCATCCTGGCACATAGCATGTCACTTTGAAAACATACTTTCAAGTACTTTAATTACTGAAATGACTCTAATTGTGTGACCTTGTCTGAAATTAACTGCTTGAAAAGGCAGAGGGATCAGCTACAATTCAAAAATTTGAAGTCAACAATCTTGAGTCAGAATAAGCATCTTACCTACAAAGTAATTTAAAAATCTGTACCTAAATCAACTCATTTAAATATTAACTGAATATCTGATAAAATGTTAAAAGAAAAAAGCAGCCTGAGTATATTTATAGCCTTAGAAGGGTAGCCGCGAGTCTAACAACCAAACCGAGACATGATTCGAACCAGTTGTCACCAGGATCGGGACTGGCATAGTGAGGGTACTGGGCCTCGGGAGTACTATTTTTTTTCTGTACGTCTGTGTAGCCATATGAATGGATTTTTTCATGCAAAATTATTATTTAATTATTTTAATTAAATAAAGTCCTCTGAGATTTCAGAGACAATAGCTACTATCAAAGTCCAAGGGCCAACAAAAGTTTCATATTATGAAATTGTAGTTGAACTCTAAGAAATGCAAAGGAAAAGAATAGTACTGTATTTCTTCTATTTTAAGATTCACAATATTTTCACATCTCTGACATTAGGATCTTTGTTAAAATCGATGTCATCTTACAATTACCGATGGCCTGGAAGCAGCTGTGATCTGCCTGTCATTGACTGCTTACATAAAAACTGGGGCACTTGCCTCACGACAGACTGGATAATTTTAACTTGTCAATATTTTGATCAACAACCTATTTAAAGACCATTTAATGAAGGAATACGAGTGCTGAGTACTGTCTAGAAATCTTTCATTGACATCTTATGACAATATTAATAAACATCCAGCATAAAATTTGTAAAATGGACAAACCTAGAAGAAAATCTCAGAAACCATAGTGAAGCATTCTTTTATGAAGTGCATATCCCAAATATTCTTCATAACCCAGAGTACCGTATCATTTGGGAAAACATGAACATCAACAACATTGAACTGCAATGTGATTAAAAAGAAAACCAGATTCTGAATATAAAAACAAGAATCCCTTAACCAAGTTCTTTGGTTTATGATCTCCTATGAAAGTGATAAGACTTAAACAAAAATCATCATTTAAAAATTCCTAAAAGAGCTCTCCCAGTAGGTACAATAAATTCTAAATAAAAGATGAACAGCATTGTGAAATAGTTAAATAATATTTTAAATAGTTAAAAATCATAGTATCTAGATTTAAAGAATCACAACTACCTAAAAAGAGTGGTAATTAGGAGAAATCAGAGAGATTACTTTTACTTTGGAGAAATCATAAGAGCTCCCAAAGGAAAGTGGGGATTTAACCACCCCTTTGAAGAATGGGGAGGATATGAAGCATATTGCAAGTATTACAAAAAAGATTCAAGATCAGCCAAAAAATATCTGTAAAACACAAGAGGAACCCCTGCGTGAGCACTGATTTGCAAATCTGGAATCAAAAGACCATGAGGCCACTTGTGCAGATGACTGTTTTTCACAGAAAGAACATATGTACATACTGTTCTTTCTGGGCAAAAATCTTTTCTCCCCTAAATCAAACCTGTGACTGACAATGTTGTTGCAAGACACTCTCTAGGTGGCTAGAGAAATACCCAGCTACCTCCAGGGTAAGTCTAATACAGTAAGTGTGTCAAATTCAAAGAGTAACATCTTAATAATGTTACAGCAACTACAATTATTGGGAGCTACTATGAAGGTGTCAACATACTTTCTCTCTGTTTACTATATGTGTGTTTATAATTTATTTTCTCTTTCTCTCCTAAACATTGACCAATTTGGCTCAGAAATTTTGTTGGTGCATACAAAAATATAACTGTTCAAATATCTCATGTTTATAGTTTCTTAATTTTCATAGAAACTATGAAAACCCCAAATAACAGCTGCTAGTTAAAGTAAAACTAAGATAATATAATTCTAAGAAAAACTACGTTGTCCTATGCCTTCCCAAAATAGATATTTGGTAACAGCTGTTCTTAAACATGAGTTCACATTTTTAAAGCCTATTATAATACCATTATAGAAGCTCATGAGAATCTCTATTTGGCTCAGACCTTAAGTTTAGCTATTATCCAGTACAAACACATAAACACTTATACATTCCCATAAACTTTTAGAAATTATTGTGCCAGAATAGAGCCCTTCTCTCTCTTTCTTCTTCTCCCTCCCTGCCCCCCCAATCTTCTCTTCCTTCCTCTTCCTCTCTTTTATGCATTATTACACACATATGTATACACATTTGTAAGGCTATATTATTTCTAGATCTTTCCCTACTAACTGGCAAAGACTTTAAATTAATGTTAATACCACAACACCCGCTAAGCATCTCTAGCAGGTAATTTTCATTTGCTAGTCCATACTATTCTAGTTTGACTAAATGAGTCCATAGGATAACACAAATTTTTTTCCACTAGTTCTCAAATGTGTGACTCTCTCCTTCAAGATCAGCCACACCTCACCAGGCCATGGCTCCCCACAGCTCCGATCTCTTCTCAGCTGGCCCCCATGCTGTGCTAAGCAGAACCACCACTTATCCCCACGGAGGGGATTACATCAGTGCTTCAATGACCAAGCAAATGTTCTCCCCAGCTAACTGCAAGTGAACTGTTTTCACTCTGGGGGAGACTTCATTTGTGTAAAATTGTTTAAGTGGGAAGAACCTAGCATACTAATTTTATGAGAAAGTAAGTGACTTGCTGACTTTCATTCAGTGAGAATCACTATTCCCCCAAATTTCCCATAGCCTACTTTAAACACATTAAGTGTTCACAATTATTTAAAAAGATTTTAAACTTCCAATTTCATGGCACTTAAATTTGACTATGATTTTTACTACATAGTCAGCATTTCTGTCTCTTATATTTCTTACACTTACTAAAATTCATTTAAAAATAATATAATGGCACTAGTCACATCTTTAGGCTTGGCATGTCAGATTTCAGGGCTTACAGAGTAGATATAGTACATTTTATGTTAAAGCTAAAACATTTTATGTTAAAGCTAAAAGACAGTATGGGGATAACCCTAACTCAGAACTATTTTAAAAGGTTGTTACATATGTAAACATAAGTTTTAAAATAATATCCCCCCAATATAATCCTGCTGCAGCAGAAACAAGAGTCACTCCAGTTGATGAAAACTTCCATTCACTAGAAATATATAATTTAAATGTGTGTATAAATTATAATATAACCTCAAAATAGCATTTTATTATGTAGCTTCAAAATATATACAGTGAAAATTCAGAGTACTACAAAAAAAAAGCAGAAATCCATACAGATGGTGGAAGATTTTAACACTCCCTCCTAAAGAATGAATAGAATAAGCAAAACAACATATATATATATATAATACGTAAAGATACATGAGATGGGAAAAACACTAACAAGTAACCTGGAACAACATTAACAACTTTGACATACATTGAACTCTGCTCCCTCAACATGCAGATTAAACACTATTTGCAAGCACCAATAGTGCATTTACAAAAACTGAACACACACAAAGGCACAAAGCATGTTACAAACGAAACCAAAGGACCAAAACCAGACAGACCACTTTCTCTGACCATAGACACTCTAAGGCAGAAATAAACAGCAAAAACATAACTGCACAGATGCCCTATTTTAGGACAAAATATTTTGAGCAAACCACTGGACAAAACAGACAAAATAGAAATCAAAATATATTTTACATTGATGGCAGTGAAAGATGCACCTCAAAACTTATTCCATGCAGATTAAGGAGTCCTTAAAGAGAAATTCAAAATCATGAGAAAATGATATTCCAGAAAGGAAGAAAGGCTGAAAATTAATGGGCTATCATTCACTTTAAGATATTAGAAAGGAATAGAAAAAATTCAAAGAAAGTAAAATGGAGAAATAAAAAGTAAAATGGAGAAAGTAAAAAGTCAAATAAAGGTAAGAGTTGAAGTTAATAAAATAGAAAATAAACACACAAAAGTAAAAATCAACAATCATGAAATTGGTGTTTTGAAAGACAAGTAAAATAAATAAAATTCTGATGGGATTAAAAGAGAGATGGCACAAATAACCAATATCAGCAGCAAAAGCAGGGCATTAATGCAGAATTCATCAGGACCAATTTCATGGCAATAATTTTGAAATGTTAAATGTAATAAGCAAATTCTTAGAAAATATAATTTACCAAAGCTGATGAGCGGAGGAGGGAAGGAAGAAGAGGGAAAGAGGGAAGAAGAGAGGAGGAGGGAACGAAGGGAGAGAGGGAATGGTCCTATAACCATAAAAAATTAATTTCATGGTAAAAAAAATCTGGTTTCACCAAAGATTTTTACAATGCAACATGTAATTTTAAACTAGCAAAAAACTTCCAGAGACTAGAAAAAGTCAAACACTTGACAATTCAAATTTATAGATAATAACCTTAATACCAAAATGCAACAAGTACAATTTGAAAAAGTAACATAATAGCCAATCTTTATGTAAGACTACAGGCTTTTAAAAAATCTTAACAATATGTTAGCAAATGGATTTTTGCAATGCGTAAAAAATGCATATAGCATGAGTACAATTATTATGGTAAAGATAGTGGGGCAGGGGACTACTATGATTTACTATTTTAAAAAGCATGCCCTGGCTGGTGTGGCTCAGTGGATTGAGCACCAGCCTGCAAACCTAAAGGTTCAGTTCCTAGTCAGGGCACAAGCCTGGGTTATAGACTGGGTCCCCAGCTAGGGGCGTGCAAGAGGCAACTGATCAACGTATCTCTCTCACACGGATGTTCCTCTCTCTCTCTTTCTCCCTCCCTAACTCCTCTATAAAATAAATAAATAAAATATTTAAAAAACAATTAATCAATTTACCGCATTAATAAATTGAAGGAAGAAAAGCATTTGATTATATCAGTAAGTATAAAAAAGCATTGTATAATAGTCAATATCCATTCATGACCCCCCAAAACTGAAACTATTTGCAAGTTAGAAACAGAGGGAACTAAGTAAATCTCAAAAAACATATCTAACCAAAACCAAAGCAAACATCACTCTCAATGGCAAAATGATTTCTTCTGTAAGCACTTAAAATAATTGTTATACTTGATGTCTTAGTCAATGCAGCAAGAGAAGGGTAAAAAAGTTTAAAGATTATAAAGGAAGAAACAAAACAGTCATTATTTAAGAAAAGTAGAAAATCCAAAAGTATCTCTGTGTAAGTTCTTGGACCTTTAATTTGAAAATTCAGCAAGGTTGCTGGCAGAATATGTAACTATATAAAACCAAGTGTTTTAAATACTGCCGCACCTATTCTGAGGCCAGCATCACTCAGGTACCAAGATGGAAAATACAAGATATTACAATAAAAGAAAACTACAGGCTAGCATCTCATAACATCCCATGACTTAAGTTCCCATAACTTCGGGCTGGAAAAGCTAGCAGGGATTTAGTGGAAGAGGAAGAATTTCTGAAGCTCCAAGAAGTTCCTCTTAAAGAACCCACAAACGAACTTACTCAGACTCACTCCCTCTAAGCTCCAGCACCAGAGTAGGGTCTTGAAAGGTACCGGTGGCATATGGGGAGGAACTGAACTGTCTGGCATCAAGACCAGGGCTGAGAGACAGTTTTCCCCCAGACAGAAAGGTGGGCAGAGCCACAGAGCCAGCAGGTGGTTGCCATATCTCAGACTCCATAACCTGGCTAACACTATTTACCTGCCCTGGAGATCCTCCAACCCATCCAACTTGTAACTGTTAATGGTGGCTTTTCCATGGTGGGTCTTAGCTCATGCTTCACAACTTCCAAAATCCTTTCAAACAAGCAATAGCTGGCCTCAGTAAGTACAAGCACCTATGCCTCTTGCCCCAGGAACAACACTAGCAGCAGCCAGCCTAGATCACAGCTTGGCTTTTCCTGGGAATCTCCAAGCCCAGGACAAGTAGCAGCCATCTCAGATTGTTCTATAGCACAGGCAGGGGAGTCCCAGGCAAAACACGGGGGAGTGGGGTTGACCTTGGCCTGCACCAGCTGAAAAACCCCAGGGCCAGCACACCCAGTGAACTGGGGCATCCATTTTGATTGTTCCTCTACGTGGTAACAGATACAGACCACATCAGAGCACCACAACCCTGTTCCTGCCCAGCTGACCCTCCACAGAGGGGGGAGCTTGGTGGTAAGTGGTCACAGCTGACTCGAGTAAATCCCTCCCATTGACCTGCCAACAGCAACCAAGGCCCAACTACAAGAGGAGGGTGTATTCAACCCACATGAAGGGAACACCTCAAGTACCCAGCCCAGGTAACAGGAGAGGCTGTGCCACTGGACCCTATAGGACACCTACTACATTAGGCCTCACTACCAAGACACAGAGTCAAAGCAGCTCTATCTAATACATACAAACAAACACAGGGAGGCTGCCAAAGTGAGGAGACAAAGAAACATGGCTCAAATGAAAGAATAGATCAAAACTCCAGAAAAAGAGCTAAACATAATGGAGATGCGCAATCTATCAGATGCAGAGTTCCAAACACTGGTTATAAGGATGCTCAAGGAACTTCATGAGGACCTCAGCAGCATAAAGAAGGCCCAGTCAGAAATGAAGAATTCACTAACTGAAATAAAGAACAATTTACAAGGAAACAACAGTAGGATGAATGAAGCCGAGAATCAAATCAATAATTTGGAACCTAAGGAAGCAAAAAACAACCAATCAGAACAAGAAGAAAAAAAGAACCCCCCAAAATGAGGATAATTAGTATAAGCAGCCTCTGAGACAACTTCAAGCATTTCACCAATCACATCATAGAGGTGGCCAGAAGGAAAAGAGAATGAGCAAGGAATTGGAAATGTATCTGAAAAAATAATGAAAGAAAACTTTCCTAATCTGGTGAAGGAATTAGATGTGTAAATTCAGGAGGCACATAGTTCCAAACAAGATGGATTCCAAGAGGCCCACTCTGAGACACATCATAATGAAAATGCCAAGGTTAAAGATAAAGAATGAATCTTAAAAGCAGCAAGAGATAAGCAGTTAGTTACTTACAGAGGAATTCTCATAAGACTGTCAGCTGATTTCTCAAAAGAAACTTTGCAGACTAGAAGGGACTGACAAGAAATATTCAAAGTCTTGAAAAGCAGTGACCTACAGCCAAGATTGCCCTACCCAGCAAAGCTGTCATTTAGAATCAAAGCACAGATAAAGAGTTTCCCAGAGGAGGAAAAACTAAAGGAGTTCATCATCACTAAACTATTATTATATGAAATGTTAAAGGGATTTATTTAAGAAGACAAAGATGATCAGAACTATGAACAATAAAATGTCACAACTATATATCTGTCAACGGCTGAATCCAAAGAACAAACTAAACAAACAAGAACAGAGACAGAACCACAGATATGGAGGGCAATTTGATGGTTGCGAGAAGGAAGAGGGATATGAGGAAATGGGTGAAGAGGTGACAGGATTAAGAAGTACAAATAGATAGTTACAGAATAGCAATCAGCATGAAAAGTACAATATAGGAAATGGAGTAGCCAAGGAACTCATGTGAATGACCCATGGACATGAATAATATTGGAGGGATTGCCTGAGGGAGTGGTGGGTGCTTGGTGGAAGGGGGAAAAAGGGGGGGAAATCGGGACAACTATAATAGCATAATCAATAAAATATAATTTAAAAAATAAACTGTAGTTGAAAAAATTGTTTTTAAAAATGTAAAATTAAACACATATTTCAAAAAAGAAACTTTATTTTCGCTGGTGGAAGGTCTTACCTTAATTTGTATAAAATGTAGTATATCCAAGGCACTCTACAGTGAAGTACAGTAAAATGAGTGTGCCTACATAAATCTTCATGACCTGGAATTAGGTAATGTTTTTTTAGATATTACACCAAAAGTAAATAAAAAAAAACTGTTAAATTGTACTTCATTAAAATTTAAAACTTTGGATCTTCAAAGGATACCATCAAAAGTTTTAAAAAGGCAACATAATGGGTATACATATTTGCAAATTGTGTACCTTACAAAGGATTTTTATCTGTACATAAAGAACTATTACAGCACAAAAACAGAAAAACAAATAACCCAATGAAAAAATTGGCAAACCGTACTTCTGCAAAAAAGATATACAAATGGCCAATAAGCACATGAAAAGATGCTCAACATCATTAGTCATCAGGAAATGCAAATCAAAACCATAATGAGACACCACTTCACATCCTCGAGGACAGCTATAATCAAAAGTACAAACAATAACAAGTGTTAACAAGGATGTAGAAAAATTAGAACCCTTGTACTTTGCGGGTGGAAATGCAAAATGATGACAGCTACTTTGGAAAATGATTTGGCGAATTTTCAAATATTAATCATAGTGTTACCATAAACTCAGCGATTCTATTCTTTGGTATAAGAGTATACCCAAGAGAGATATATACATTCACACAAAAACTTGTTCCCAAATGTTAGTAGCAGCATTATTCATAATAGCCCAAAAGTGAAAACTATCGAAATGTCCATTGACTAATGAATGAATAAACAAAACGTGGTGTATCCATTCAATGGAATATTATTTGGCCATAAAAAGGAATGGAGTACTGATCCATGCTACAGCAAGGAATGAGGTGGCACAGTTATCCACAATCGGAACCAGTAAACCACAAAGACACATTCACACAATGCAATATATCTGGCAACAAAAACAAACATGCAAGAGCCACAGTCGACGATATCATTAAATAAACAAAAAAATTACTGAGCACCTCTTACATGCTAGGTCCTATTCCAGGTACAATGGATATGTTAGTAAGTAAAATAAGATAAAACAAAATCTGCCTCCATGGGGTTTACATTTCTCCTAGAAATGATACAGGAAAACATGATAAAAGTTGTACAGTATTTTAAAAGGTGACAAGTACTATGGAGAAAAGCAAAGGAAAGGAGAAAGTAAGAATATATATAATTTTAAATACAATAATCAGGGTAGACCTCATGGAAAAGGAGACAACTGAATGAAGACTTAAAGGAAGTGGCAGTAACAGAGTAAGCCATGTGGATGGATATCTGGGGGAAAAGCATTCCAGGCAGAGAAAGCTGAAGTGCAAACATGGTCTCCAATATAGTCAAGGAATAGCAAGGAATCCAGTGTAGCTGGAACTGAGTGAGTGGGAAAAACAGTAGGGAATGAGATCAGATAGCAAAGGGGAGGAGATGGATAAATGAGGTAGGGCCTTGTAGGCCATCTTGACTTCGTTTCTTTCTCTGTATAAACTAGAAAGCCACTGGGGAGTTCAGAGCAGAAAAGTGACATGATCTGACATGTTGTAAAAACGCAAGCTCTAACTGCAGTTTAAAAATGGATAATGGAAGGCAAAGGATAAAAGCATGAAGACCAGTTAGGAGGCCCTTGCAATACTCCATGTGAGATATGATGGAAGCTCAGACCAGGATAACAGCCCTGAAGGAGATGAGATGTAATTATGTTCTGGATTTATTTTGAGGATAGAGCAAAAAAAGATCTTCTGACACTTCATAACTGAGGTACTAAGGTATAAGGGAATGGTAGAAATCAAAAATGATTCTAAGACTGTGGGCCTAAGCAATTTGAAGGAGATGGGAAAGCATGCAGATAAAGAGAGCTGGGCAAGATGAAGACTCCATTTGGAGTATGTTGAACTAGAGGTGTCTACTAGCATCCTAATGGAAATGCCAAGTAGGCAGATGGATGGAGAGATATGCATTATACAGGAAAGAAGTCAAGGACTGAGCTATTGTTTTGGAGTCATCAGCATAAAAATATAGAAACTAGAGGAAAAATAAAGATTGCATGAAATCATCAAAGGGTATAGAGAGAAAATCGCTCCAAGAACTAAGTCTTAAGGCATTCTAAGCTCAAAACCTCGAAGAGAAGAAGACAAACCAACAAAGGAGACAGAAAAGAGTAGCCAGTGAGGGAGGGCATCCAGTGTGCATAGTGTCCGGAAGTCAACAAGGAAATATTTCAACTGTGACAATACTACCAGTGGGCAAAGTAAGATCAACACCGATGACTGACTATCAGATTTAGGAAAGATGGTGATACTGGTGACTTTGATAAGAGTAGTTTTGGCTGAGTATTGAAAACAAAAGACTGGTAAGAATGAGTTGAAGAGAAACTGAAAAGATCAATTAGAGAGAAAGAATATAAACAACTTAAAATTTTTTTCTTTAAAGGGGAACAAAGAAATGGATTAATCTCACAAACATAATGTTAAGCAAAAGAATCTATGAAAGAATGCCTCCCACAGTCACATAAAATGTTTTTAAAAACCTTGTGATCAGGAAGAAATAAGCAAGAGGTTTCGGAGTATTATTAGCAAATGCTCTCTTTCTTACATAGTGAACACTGGGGTATTTGCCTTATAATTATCCATAATATTACTTGTCAATGAGTACATTTATTTTATGACTTTTCCCTATAAATGTTATGGTTCAGTGTTAAAAAATTTAATTAGTAAGATCATGTGTATGAAAAGACAACAGATAATATCACAATTGTCACAAAGTTTTAAAAAGTATTTGTAAAGGAATATTTCAAATTATAAGCAGACAAAATTTAAATTGAAACTTCAAAAACTTATATGTACCAGGTTTGGCCAGTAGGTGAACATCTGTGCCTTTCTGATTTAATTAAAAGTAGAATTTGTGAATCACATAAAATCTTAAGAACTAAAGCAGACTATAAGCCATTGTCTTCATTTTTGACGGTATTGTGTTTTGGGCTCTGAGTATGAAAAAGTGCGGTAGAGTAAGTCACTGCCAAGACAATTCATTTCTTTCTGGATATTTTCGTTTTATTTCCAAGATATTGCACTGCAGACACAAACCATTTGGTTATATAATAGTGATCTAAGGGTGAAGACATGATTTGTTTCTTGGTAAATTCATGAGAGTCAAATCCCTATATTACAAAAGTGGAATAGAGCTTCTGCCAACCATAATGATGACTCTAAGCTATGAATGAGTCAACTATAGACCATGAACAGTCAGATTTATCCACTGTTTCCTGATGTCTTCCAACAAGCAACAAGAAAGCAGGGTTTTACTACCCTGCATTCATTCCATAATTTGCTGAGTTCCTTGAGCATCTGTTTCAAAGGAGATGATTATCTACTTCACCAGAGGATATAAGGAAAGACAAATGGCTAAATGATTGATTGCTGACACCTCCAGCCCAAAAGCAAAAAGGCACTGAAATTAAGTTCAAATGTGTTCATGAAAGAGTACTTCAAATCCATTCCACTCTCCCAAACCACATACAACACACATGCTGGTGGAAACACATTACTTTAGCTCAAAACCACCAGAAAGAACCAGACCACTCCTCACCCCATCCTGAAGACAGATGACTAAGTCTTAAGTAGTTTTGAAATACAAGTGACAACCAAAGCCATTCCAACATTCTCTGTCTGCTTACACCAGTAGTGGTTTGTTGTTGTTTCTTTTTTTCACTCTTGTATAACTTTGTGTGTGTGTGGAAATTCCTAATTTCTGGTTTGTAGGTTTAGTTAACCTCTGCTATTTTCTGGGATTAATTCCAAGGCAACTAAAATGCATTACTAAAATTGGCATCTCTGCTCCTGAGCTTAATTTCAGAGAGGCTCTGAAGTGGGCTGAAACCATTTTTTTAATATTCTGCACACAACTTTATGCTAAAAAGTAACAAGCACTGTTTAGGATCAGTAATTGACAGGAGGTAAAATTTGTGTTTTCCTCCAGAACCATTTTTATGTATTCCAAATGTAAAATACTGGAAGAGAATGAGTACTATGCTGAAGTCACACATTTTGTTTTGGCGTTGTAAATACTGACTTACCACTGAACTCATGACTCTTTTTGGTAACATGATTCTTTAAGGCAGCATGAGAGATGAGCTAAGTATTTGCATATAAACTATATATTTCTGAACCCCTCTACAAGTATCTTTGTCTTCTATTTTTGTTTGAAAAATCCTAAAGATATAAATCATAAATGCATATAAACAAAAATGCTAAGAGCATTGTCATGAAATAAAGAATCTAACATGTTAATTCAAGAATTATAATTTTTAAATTGGGAAATGCCTTAGATATTATTAAAAGGCCAGTGGAAGGACTTCGGCCAAGATAGAGGTGTAGGTGGAAGCACTTCGCCTTCTCACACAACCAAGTTTAAAAACAACAAAGTTTGAGCAACAAAAACGCAGCCAAACTACAGAAAATTGAACTACACGGAAGTCTGACAACAACCAACCCTTCAGCCAAACTGGTAAGAGGGGTAGAGCCAGCAGCAGAGCGGGTCAGGCAGGAAAGAGCCACTGGACCAACCCCAGGTGCAAGACCCAGGTGCACCAGCAGCTGTGCGCGGATCCCAGGTGTGGAGAAGCAGGCAGACCCACTGAGGGTGAACCGTGGTCACACATTCTCGTGCAGATAAACCAGTGAAGGAGCTAGCGGTGATGAGACGAACCTCACAGGCCCCAGAGGTGGAAAGCGGCAGAGGGAACCGCCATTGTCCCTCTCTGACCCCGCCCCCACATACAGCGTCACAAACCAGCAACCTGGGCGGCCCCGCCCTGGTGAACAACTAACACTCTGCTCCTCATACATAATAGGCATGAACAGATCAAAACATGGCTCAAGAACAACTCAGAGCCCCAGAGGTGATAAATCTAAGCACTGAAGAAATAGCCAAACTTTCAGATGCACAGTTCAAAACACTGGTGATCTGGATGCTCACAGAACTGGTTGATTTTAGTCACAAATCAGAGGAACATATGGAAGCTAAACTAATTGAAATGAAGGGAAATGCACAGGAAACCAATAGTAATAGAAAAGAAACTGGGATTCAAATCAAAGGAGTGGACCAGAAGGAGGGAAAAAAATGACCAAACAGAAAAGGATGAAGAAACAAGAATTCAAAAAAATGAGGAGAGGCTTAGGAACCTCCAGGACATCTTTAAATGCTCCAGCATCCGAATTATAGGGGTACCAGAAGAAGAAGAGGAACAGCCACCAGTGGAAAACTTATTTGAACAAATAATAAAGGAGAACTTCCCCACTCTGGCAAAGGAAACAGACTTCCAGGAAATCCAGGAAGCTCAGAGAGTCCCAAAGAAGTTGGACCCAAGAAGGAACACACCAAGGCACGTCATCATTACATTAGCCAAGATTAAAATGAAGGACAGAATTCTAGAAACAGCAAGAGATAAGGGTACAGTCACCTACAAAGGAGTTCCTATCAGACTATCAGCGGATTTCTCAGAAGAGACCTTACAGGCAAGAAGGGGCTGGAAAGAAGTATTCCAAGTCATTAAAGGCAAGGACCTACATCCAAGATTGATCTATCCAGCAAAGCTTTCATTTAGAATGGAAGGGCAGATAAAGTGCTTCTCAGATAAGATCAAATTCAAGGAGTTCATCATCACCAAGCCCTTATTATATGAAATGTTAAAGGGACTTACCTAAGAAAAAGAAGAGAAAAAAGATGAACAGTGAAAGGACAGCAAACTCACAGTTATTAAGAACCACACCTAAAACAAAAGCAAACTAAGAGGACAGCTAAATCAGGAGCAGAACCATAGAAATGAAGATCACATGGAGGGTTAGCAACAGGGGAGTAGGAGAAGGGGAGAGAAGGTACAGAAAATAAGTAGCATAGACGGTAGGTAGAAAATAGATAGGGGGAGGGCAAGAATAGTATGGGAAAATGGAATCTACAGAACTTGAGACACGTGGTCATAAACTAAAGGGGGGAATGGTGGGGGGGGGGGGTGTGCAGGGTGGAAGGGAATGAAGGGGGGAATAGAACAACTGTAATGGCATAATTAATAAAATATATTTTAAAAATAAAATTTAAATTAAAAAAAGGCCAGTAGAATCTTAATCCAACCCTCTAATTTGACAGATGAGGAAACTTATCTGAGAAGTTAACCAGTGTCCCAGATAAATGGCAAATCATACCAAAATTGTGACTCCAACTCCAATGCTCTAAAAGAGCATTTGTTTCGCTATACTTCGACACTTATGTAAATAATGGTAACAGAGGACACTCCGAGGAACCCTCAATATGAAGAACTCCCTCAGGTATACAAGAGCCAGGGTCACCCTCTATTTACAAACACAGTCCTAGAAATAGTGCCCAGAATAATCAATTTCTTAGCCAGCCTCATCGCACCTGACACTTCAAAAGTGAATCCCCACTTGGGTCTCTCTTTCACACCTCTATGAATGCCTTATAAATGAGTGCTTCGGTTGGGGTTGCTTCCTGTTATCTTGTTTTTTCATTTGCTTGAGGACAGCAAGGGAAGGTGGAAAACAGGGTCAGGTCTAAACACAATTTTTTTGTTTTGTCATCCAAACCAAGAAAACCTTCCTCCAGGCCCCATGGCTTACTGGTTTATGGCGCAGCCCCTTCAGTTTCCAAAGTAAGAAGGAGACCTGGAAAAGAAGTTGGCCAGTTGGCAAATCCTTCCTGAGCCTCCCCCAGGTGCGCCCAGGTTCCGCTGCCTGCCCTCAGCCTCGAGCCGTGATTCCCCTCCCCTCCGGGGCCTCCCGTTCCCCAGCACCGGGAAGCCGAGAGCTCTCCGGGGCCCCTCCAAGCGCCCCCGGCCGCTGGCGTCTCTGGCGGCACCGCTGGGCTGCCCCGAACTCACGGTCCCCACGTAGTCCACGGGTTGCGCGCCGGGCGCGCGCGCCCCAGAGCCCGGCTCCTGGAGTTGCCCTGGGCGGAAAGAGGTGGCCGTAGGGGAATGGAGTAGAGAGAAGCGGGTCCCACCTGGATGCCAGGGTCCAACCCAAACGGACAGCAGAGACGGAGACGGCGCCCGGGCTCTGGCCCTTTGCCTGGCTCACGCTCAGCGGGCCAGCGAAGACTCTGCTGTGGGGCGGCTGGAAACTCCTCGCAGCAGGAGCAACTCCTGACCGAGCAGAGCGGTGTTTGGGAAGGAGGGGCGAAGGAAATGGGGGCGTGGACGGGGCGGGGAGAAGGGAGGGAGAGGCGGGTGACTGCCAACGCCCGCCTCTCCGCGTCCACTCCCTGGCGGAAAAAGCGGACCCCTGGCGGCTGCAGGTAATTCCTCGGCTTGCGGCCGAGGGCCTAGTAGAGGAGAACCGGAGCTTGGGAAGGAGGACCCCCTGCGTGCCCGGAGACGAACCCAGCAGGAAGGTGGCGCCACTACTGCATCCCGCAGTCAGCCACAGCGCGCCCTCCTGAAGCCGCTGGTTCCCAGACTCTGGGAGTCCCCCTGTTCATCCCACCTCCAGACTTCCAGGCCTCTGCTCCATTAGGTGTGGAAAATGCTACCAAAAAGATCGCAGGGATTGGGAAGAGTAGGGAAAGAAAGCCAATGGAAAAGCCCAGAAGTTGTGAGATAGTGAGTTTTCTGTAACCACGGACGTTTCAGCCAACCCTTTGGTCATGCTGGTACGGAAGGTTGAAAAGGGCACTTGTGCATCAAGTGGGGAGTTAAACTAAATGACCACTTATCTCTCAATCTTGAAATCCAATGGCTTTTGACGTAGGGATAAAAAAAAAAAAAAAAAGCGTCCTTGAACAATCTGATTTCAACCCCAAAGTAGCTCATAGACATTTTCTTGCTCTCTGCTCCGAACATTCACCCATGGATTTGTTTATTCATTAATGCATTTTTATTGAGGACATACTATGTATCAGACAACATGCTAAGTGAGTTTTTATGTTCTTTGAACTTGTAGTTGTGGCAGACAGAGAAGCAAGTATTCATATAACCACCAATTATGATGTGTGATACTCAGGAAACCAATAGGGTGAGGAAGAATGAATACAGGGGACAGACATACTCTAGGCTCGGTGAATAGTTCATTTCAAAAGGTTCCTAGAAACGAACTTGCCTAACACCCTCATAGGAAGAGGCATCAGAGACAAAGTAGCCCAGAGATAGACGGGGCCATAAGCAAGGTATCCCAGCTCCCTGACCCAGTTACTTTGCTGACTTGTGGGACATTGTAAGTGGAACTTTTCTCCCATAGAAATATCGTGCCAGGACAAGCGCCACTTTTCTTAAAGAAAGTTTGACTCTTCAGACCACTTGTTGAGGCTACTTGACTCAGAAATTTCATATTTGTGCACTGAATGGACTTTCTGGGGCATCTATGGGAGGTAAAAATGACCCAGAAGCACTCACCTTTTGGTTTTCATCAAACCTCACAGAACAGATAATGTCTCCATTGGGTGGAGACAAGAATTTGAGTAGAAACACTAACCTTCCAAGATTATTATGAAGTAAAACACAGCAGAATCCTTACTTAGATAATTGGTATAAAATAGCATATTAGTTTCCTGGGCCTGCCTTAAGAAATGACCACAACCTTAATTTATTCTCACACTGATCTGGAGGCCAGAAGTCCAAAGCCAAAGTGTCGTCAGGTCTGCATTCCGTCCCGAGACCCTATGGGAGAATCCTCCCTTGCGTCACCCAGCTCCTGTCAGTTCCAGGAACGCACGGACTCGAGGTTGCATCACTACAATCTCTGATTCCATCTTCACATGGCCTTCGCCTCTGTGTCTGTCTTCTCTTCTGTAAGTACACTTGTCCTTACAGAAGAGAAGGATTTGGGACCATCCAGATAATCCAGGATGATCTCAACTCAAGATTCTTACTTAATTACATCTGCAACGACCTTTTCTTTTTTTCCAAGTAAGTTTCTCATACTGAACTCAGGTTTGGCTGCCTGCCATTTCAAAAGCCAATATTCAAGAGACAGGTGTGGTGCAAGGAAAGATGGTTTATTCAAGCACCAGCAGCCTGAGAATATGGCAGACCTCCATCCCAAAGACCATCTTAACATCTCAGTGCAGTAAGGGGCTTTATTAGGAGGGAGATGGAAAGCAGAACAAGGAAATCAGAGGGTAGGTGGTTGAAAGTTCTCTACATGTAAGACAACACAGTCCATTCTGCTTACCCATAGGCTACATATTACCATATTTTGCCATGTATGATGTGCACTCACATTTTTGTGTGCATTATACATGGGATTATTATACCCATTATTATATCTATGCATGTAATCATTATACCCATGTATAACATGCATCCTTATTTTTCCCTCATAAATTTGGACAAAAAGTGCACATTATATGTGGCAAAATATGAGTAGTTAACAAGTCATCTTTTACAAAAACACTTTTAACAGAAACAATATTGATACAAAGAGATCTGATCATATCACTGGGAAGGAGTAGGGTGCCGCCGTAGGAGGAGTTTGCCTGAGGCAATGGTAAATAGTGTAGGTCAGGACTGGCTGAGAGTTGAATGCCTCCAAAGCACAGGGAATTATGGGTGAGATTTGACATGAAGGGCGCTCAGATAGGCAGGCACAGGCTTTCTCTGGCTCTCGGGCTCTCTTCTTCCTCAAGAATGTCTGGATGATCGTGCCGCAGCTGCCTGTGTTTCCCATCAGACAGTATTTTGGATGGGAAGAAAATCTGGGCACAGCCTAGAGTCCAGCTGGCCTGGCAGAGGGTAGCAGGATTATTTTTCTTTGGGTGTTCTAGAGGGGATGACCTCGGAGGCAGAATCCTGCCATTCTTCAAAAATTGTGTAGTTTTTATATCTTATGTTGTTTTAGTTTATAAACTAACACTATAGAAATAAGATAGTTAAAACTGACAGGTGGAAACAATAAGAAAACTCAGGTGTTAGAGTTTAGCCTTAATTGATACATTTAAATGATTAAAGCTGTAACTAAAAAGTTAAAGATTTTCACCTTAATCCATAGGCTTAAGTCACTAATTCTTGTGGAAAGCTGTTATTCCAAAATTGTGAAGCTTTTGAATAAAGACTCCTTTTCTTTATCACAAAACCTTTGCCTCTGGAATTCTGCCTAGAGGGTGGTGTCGGGCTACCAGACCCTGATTATTGTTATTACAGGAAACAATACTAAAAAAATAGAGGGGTGGATTACAGTCCAATTAACAGGTTCTCGGGTTTGGGATGTGGACATATTTTGGAGGGAAGCCACCACTCAACCCACTAAGTTAGCAAACTAATAGGAACCAAAATAATTGTCTACTGTGGAATCAGGGTCATTCCAGTGTCAGTATTCAAAACTAAATCTAATTAATTATTTCATTGTGAACTACTAAAATAAGTATTATTAAACCTACGCATTATGAGAAATAACTTCCATAAAGAAAAGAATTAGAAACCCAAGCCTTCAATCCACAGGCAATACTTGAAGGCCAAACATGGCTCCTTGGAAGCTACCGTTGTCAGATTAACACAGAAATGCACTCCACGTCTATCTGAGTGCACAAATTCCTGATAATATGGAACCTCTGCTAGATACCAGGCTCTGAGTCAGGAGATTCCACGGAATTTATGTTCTAGGCTCTGGGACACCTTTGAATCTCATGCCCTCTGACACAAGACAAAGTGTTGTTGAGTGAGTAGGTAAGTAAAAATAAATCACCACCAAACAGGCAATTATTACCACATTGAAAAAGATCTCTACAGCAAGAAGATAGGATTGACTAGAGCAAAACAGACTCACACCCTTACTAGTTCGGTATTGTCTTGAGTGAGGAAAAAAATCACTAAAGGAAACCTTTGATTTAAAAGAGAAAATAATGAAATCACCTATCCTTTAAAAAAAATCAATAATATGCCCATTTACACAGATACAATTCCTGCTGAGAATAGTCAATCATGGCTGAAACTGTAGTTACTTAAAATATTTTGCCAAGTATTTTAGTTATTAGTTTTAAAAACATAAACCTTATCCAAGTATTAATTTCATAATATCAACACAACACTGATTGAAACTCTACAGTGATTTTAAGGACCCCACTGTCTCCCAGTTCACTTCTTCCCCATTTGTCTTTCCTTCTCACTCTTCCACTCTGATGATCTTAAACAATCAACCAATGTGGTAATAACTACTGAACCCAGTCTCAGTTATTGACTTACGTGGATCATGAGCCCATCCCTGGTTCACACTGTCGATGGCCAATGAGTTGAAATATGATGACTATTCCGGTGTGAGTCACCTGTGCACTTGAGGAAACTAGAGAATGGTAAGAGTTGATTTTACCCTAACCAAATAACTTAGAGCGAGGGAAAGGTGGTCCCCCCAAAAAGTGGTAGGGTCATCATATCAAAGGGGAAGTGAGGGAAAAAAGCACAGATATCCACTACAATAGGCACCCAAAAAGGTCTGTTGGAATATAATTTAAGTTAAACAGTACTTCTCCCGGTCTATGGGGTTCTAAATGTATTCTGTAAAATCTTTTAAAGTGAAGTGATAATTATAACTATTGATTATTTGTGCAACTACCACGCAAATCTTAAAATGTACATTTGTAAAGGACTTGCAGTATTCTTTTATATGCATGTGTTAATTAGCTCCTACCCTTTCTGTTTTTCCTTTTTTGTAAAACGGAGATGATAATAATAATAACCTGTCTGAAATGTCATGAAAGTCATGAGATAATGCTTTCAAAATAGTATTTTTTACCTAGTACTTCAATACATTTGCTTCTTATTATCTCATTTAATCTTCACAAATTTCCTGAAGACCTTTTGGGTTGTCATATTCTGATCATTTACTGTTTCTTTAGCAATAAGCAGTAGCTATTACATATCCAGCACAGTTAACCAAGATAAATGGCACTGGGTCCTTCATATCCATGAGGAGTCAAGTGAGGATTCCCATAGTTCAGCCAGGTCAGTGCAGGACACCCCAGCGGGGGAGCAGAGTGTGGAAAGAAGGGCACAGAGAGGAAAAGGCACAGCACCACAGGGAACTGCAAGTAATGTAGTGAGAGGACAGGGTGGGTTCAGAAAAGAGTAACTAGAAAAGCACACAGAACTCTAGTAGGAGGAGCTTTGAAAGTCATGTGAAATTTGAAGATCATTGAGAGTTTCACCTCTGTTCACAATAAAATGTTGAAAACATTTATATTCAAGAATTACATTTTCAGATTTGTAGGAAGGAAAGTATGAAGGATGACAGAAAAGGTAAGCCAAGAGCCAGGGTAACAAGAGAAATGAAGCAATCATAGTGCTTCTCAAACTTCAATGTGCAACTGAATCCATATCTAAAGCATGGATCAGATTCAGGAGTCCTAGGTTAGGGCCCGGGACTCTGCATTTCTAATAGGCTCTCAGGTGACATCACTGCTGCTGGGACCAGTCCCTACAATCACATAAGCCTTACAACAGCAGTCCCCAACCTGCTTGGCACCAGGGACTGGTTTCACGGAAGACAATTTTCCCACAGTCCTGTGGCTCGGGGGGGGGGGGGATAGTTTTGGGATGATTCAAGTGCATGACATTCAAGTTCACTTCCGGCTGTACAGCCTGGTTCCTAAC
This sequence comes from Artibeus jamaicensis, assembly GCF_021234435.1. NCBI lineage: Eukaryota > Metazoa > Chordata > Mammalia > Chiroptera > Phyllostomidae > Artibeus > Artibeus jamaicensis. The sequence goes on along the minus strand of NW_026522025.1, from coordinate 14,379,354 downwards.
AGGCCCGGACTGGTACCAGTCTGGAGCCCAGAGGTTGGGTACCCCTGCGTTACAAGATACAGTAGATATCTTACTATACCTCCTACTAGTTCTGCTTCTGTGGTTGAACCCTAACAGACTTTGGTTAAGTAGAAGTGGAGTATTGCTGAAACAAAGACCCAAAAATGTGGGAATAGCTTTAGAATTGGACAATGGCTAAAAACTGGAAGAATTTTGCAGAACATGTTGGGAAAGGCCTATCATGTCTTAAACAGACTGTTAATAGAACTACGGACGTTAACAACTCTGTGAGGACTCAAGGAAGTGGGGAGAATGGCATGGAAACAAAAATCACCTCATAGGGTACCTAAGTCATCACAAACAGACTGTTGGTAGAAATACGGGCATTTGAGTGGCTGGCGGTAAGGATTCAGAAGTAAGTGAGGAATACATGCTGGACATTTGAGGAAGAAAGTTCCTGGTTACATAGTGACAGAGAGCTTAGTAGAATTGCACCATGCAGCTATGCGGAAAATACAACTTGTACACAGTGGAATGGGACAAATAGCTGAGGAGATTTGCAAGCAAAGTGTTGAAGATACATCCTGGCTGCTTGTTGCCTAGAGTAGAATACAAGGAGAGAGAGATAAATTGAGGAAATAATTATTAAAGGCAAAGGAACCAGGATTTAATGACTTGGGAAGTTCTCAGTTTATCCAGTTTTCAAAATAAGTAGGAATTAAGAGATTCATTGCCAAAAAAACTTGCTGTCAACAGAAAGCCAAGAATGCAGCTGGTCAGTCTTTTGCTAATATTTTAGAAAGACTAAAAAATTATAAAGTATCCAGTCACAAGCACACAAACACACAAAAAAAGGCTTTTTGAATAGATTATGTATGTAACTCATAGATCTCCTCAGAGCCCAAAATAGACATGGAATTATCTATGGAAGATGAATGGGCAAGCCTCATGTCTTCAGGAGTGAATTCTTTTAACATACACAGGACTCCTACAAGGTCCTTGAGAATTTTATACCAAGAGAAACACTGCAAGCTTGGAGTTAAAGGGATGGCATTAAAAATGGAAGAAAGTCACTGGAGCCCCAAAATTCTACATGCAGAGAACAGGCTGACAAAGCTGCGCAGCTACAACCACAGCTCATACTCACACAAAAACAGGCAAAATTCCTGGGGTCCATCAAAGACTGAATGAATAAAAGCCTCTGGAGACGGGGAAACAGAAATCCGTTGGAGAAAATTCACTTTTGGAGGAAGGCAAGAATGATAGTTTACTTGAAACACTGTAAAGACAATCATAAAGAAGAGGTGGTAAATTTTTCTACCATACTAAACTCAGCAAGTGGGAAACACAGGTAGCCAGGTTTAAACAAATCAAAGGAATAACTTCCTACCTCTCACAGCCATAGAAATGGAGTGGGCTACTGGGTAAGCACTTCATCATTAGATATTTTTCAACAGACTAAAGGAGTGTTCACCGGGAATGCCATAGGATGACACTGAGTGGGAAAGAGGCTAGACAGAATGGTGGTAATTAAGGGCCCCACCACATCAAAGAATCTACGACTCGGTACTACAACTTTGGAGTGTTTATATGAAGATGTTTGGGGGTATCAACCATAAATTATATGTGACCTCTATTCGCAGAAGAATTGATTCACCATTTATATAACATGAACAATTTTTTTCTCTCCAAAAGTGATGATTGCTGTAGTTACTTTGCTCTCATCTGTTCTCCATTGTAATAAATAAATTAGGGGTGTGTGTGCAAGCTCATGCATGTGTGTGCACACACATGCATATCTTATTTCCTAGACAGTTGGGGTAAATCAGTAAATCTTAAACAGGAAGATTAATTGATGCAGATTGTTATCTAAATGTACATACACAGGCTTTGACTTTAACCAGTTCAGTCAAGCAACCAAAAGGGCACTGAGTAATTTAACAGCTTGTGATGTATGTGCTCTGCTGTGACTTCTAGACTGTGTATGGATCGGTCTAGGTCAGGGCACCAATACTCTGCAGAAACCAGCAGTGAAAAGACATTACTCTTAGTGCCTCAAAACTATGGGAGATTACTCAAGTGTTAAGATGTCATGAGAGAATGTCAGACTCTTTGGTTTTCATGATACTAAAAAGCACCATGAAGCGCAGTCTTATTTTGTGATTTTATGTTGCTATAATTGCTCTGATTTATTCTCGCCTTTGGAAGGGAAAAGAGTCATGGAGTAGCAAAAATGGAATCTCAAATATGTCATGAGGGTTTGTGTTTAGATCTAACACAGGCATTTGGCTCTAATAATAAAAGAGTTGCATTTGCAAACTTAAAAGGTGCTATGGTAAAAAATAATAATCAATATAACTAATTACCATAAATATTCAAGTATATCCTTGCATATGAGTAAATGCCCTCTTGTATTTAATTGTACTGAATTACATTAGTTGTGTAAAGAATATACTGTTTAACTAAGTAATGGATTCTGAAATCAAAGAAAACATTAAAAGGCTTTTACATAAGGGTATTTAAACTTTGGGGTTACTTGACTTGCTGTTTGCAGATAATTAGCAGGTCAACATCTTTGACTGGGTAAATGAGAGCCAGTTCTGCTGAGTACACCAGAAATATGTTTAACAGTGGTAAATTTAGAGCAGATAATGTAAAGCTAATTTAATCGAAACCTAGAATCAATTTTCTACATTAAACACAAACAGTACTCCTAAAATACACTTCATTTCTTCAAAAGGTTTTACCTGTTCACAGTTAAATGAAGTAGTTAAGAAGCAATGAAAAAAAAACACTTAAAAAATTTAGAGAGAAAATCAAAGAATAAATAAAGAAAATCTGAGTTTCCAAATATTTAATAAACAGAATAAACAAATTTGTATCAGCTATAAAATGTGGCTATCCTAAATACTTTCTAGCAATTTTTTCCTTAAAAGAATGATACTCCGAATTGCTCTTACTAAACTGTTACCTCCAGGCCCAGAACTTAATCAAAATTGCCCAAGAGACAGGGTTCCTATAGAGAACATTCTACCCATATAGTTACTCCATAACCCCTTTTCGAGGGAATGAGCATTTTCTGAAAGAAAGACAAAGGGGACAAATAAATGCACAAAAAAATGAACACTTCATTGTCAAGTTATAAATAATAAAAAATAAATACTAATGACAAGAAAGCTTAGACATTAAAATATTTTAGGAAATTTTTATGCGTACCAAAGAAGTTCTAAAAAAGATATTCTTGGGGTTCAGAAAGAAAAACAAAAATATATTATACTATTTATATAATAAAATAAAGAGATATTTAGAAAACAGTTATAGGAATACTTACCCACACACAAATGGGCATATCATTCCTGTTAGGAATTTTAGGTCCCATATAATATTCTTAAAGTACAGTCCTGATCATTTCATTCTGGTACTCAGAAGTATCTGTGGCTCTAGTAGAAGTATCTACTGCCTACAAAGTAAAGTTTAAACTCAGTGTAGCATTCAAATTCATTCTCAGTGTATTGTTTGAGATTTAACTCTCCAGTGTTTTCTTCTACTACCGAAGACAACCTATAGTTATCTAAACATACCTTTCCTTTTTTTATTTTTCACTTTTTGCTTTTGTTCAGCATGCGATTCCACCCTGAAGATTCCTCTATTTCACAACACCCTTCCTTTAACCATCACCCCCCTCTGTCATCATGGTTGAAATCAAGCCAATGTACCAAGATCCAACTGAATTTCCCAGATTGGAGCTATGCTATCTATGGGCTACGATAATTTGGAGATTCATTTTGTATCTATTTTATAATAAAATGTTCTCTGGTTCACCTAGTGGATATGAATATATATAATCAACTTTTTATCACAGTATCCTGGATATAGAAATTGCTCAGTTAATATTCATTGGACCAAAGTATGAAAGATATATCCTGTGGTTTCCCATTTGTATAATTAAGAAAAACAAAAAACATTTTATTTTAGAAGTAATTACTTTACAATGATTATTTACCTGCAGTATTATTCAAAATTCCCATACCAAAAAGAGATTTTTATTTTAAATTTCCACAGACTGTATACAAATCCTATATGCAACACAATCTTGATGGATTTTTAAAATATACATGCAGAAATAAACAGAAAACTGTACTTGAAAAATAACTAAATAAAAATTTTAAAAAACAAGAAAATATATACATGCACTAGAAAAAATGATGAGAAATACATCAAAATGTTAACAATGGCTATTTTTGGATTGGGAAATAAGAGATGAGTTCGTTTAGTCATTCATTTTTATCATTCCAAGTTATCTACAGTGATCATATGTTACTTTTATAGTCAGAAAAATTTTTAAAGTTATTTGAAAATAGCTATGTAAGATCATGTGTTTTCTGAAACTAATTCTGGGACCTAGAACCATTCTGACCCTCCCTAAGGCAGCCCGGTTACTGCTGTGTACTATTCATTGGCAAGCTAACCCAACTTGCAACTCATTTAGGCTCCTAATTCATTGGAACATCTTTTCTCGCCCTTCGCCGTGGTACTGGCATGGATGTAGGAGACGTGTATTATTCTGACTGCCTAAAAACTACATAACAGCAATGAAACTCACAGCAGCTATTTAAACTGTGATCATCAGAGTTGAAAGACAAGTCAATTGAATTGTTTGTTTGCCAAAAAATGCTGCTATAAATAAACAGTTGGCTAGAATCATTTCAGAATTATGCAGCTAAATGAAGTTTTCAGAGAAATGCGTTTTAGATTTAAGTCCCGGTGAACCTTAAAGGGTAGTGGCCAATATTTCTGGTAATCCTGGTGATTGGTGCACAGATACTATCAGTCAGTTTTCACATAGCACAAAGCACTTTGTTCTCTGCAGGACTATAATGGGATTGGAGAGCAAAGAGGACCAAATCTATTCACTGGCCTGTAAGCCAAGTCTCGTAGTTCAGCTGCTGTGTAGTTTACAAATTTACAATGAAATTTGTTTATCTGATTGTTTGTTTCCCCAGAGCCCAGGCTCTGGTTCTGACTGTATGGGTCATAAAAGACATAGTCAGTATCTCTTAATTATTTTAGTTACTTGGCTTAACAATATCAATATGACATTAAGGAGACCTTTCTTAATAATTGTTCTACCACATAGATACCTGATTCAAACAGGTTGTACAGGACACTTACTATTTTATCAGCTAGCTTCTCTTCTCCTCTTCTTCTGATCAAGATTTTGGGTGTTTTGTTTTGTTTGTTAGCTTTTGTTTGTTTGTTTCTGGCAGAGAAAATACTCCTTCTGCAAATTCAAGCACACGAATGTGGGCTGGGGGAAGGGCTGCAAGTTACAGCATCCTGGCTTCAGAGGCCACAAGCACGTGGTCCGAGCCATATCTATCATAGCATCTCACACTGTTGACTCTGTGATTGGTCCCAGGAGTGGGAACGTGAATAGAATAAGGCCAGTCAAGATTGTTCTGTGCAGAAATAGAGTCAATAATCCAATGTAAATGAGTGTGGGACCAGGTTGGCACTTGAAGCAATGGGAGACCCACTTTGTAAAGTACAGATGCATTTTGCTGTCCATCTGACACTAATACAGACTAATATTTAATGTAAAGTATAACTGGAAAAATAAATAGATAGTAAAAATAAAAAGATTGTTCTATGAACCTTTTCAAACAGGATCTAGGGTGGAGGACCACGGGGCGGAAGGCAAGGGGCAAATAGCCCCTTCCACTCAGATGGTGGATATATGTGCTTGTGAGCTGTGACTGCCAGCAGCCAGGTTCTCTGCCACACAGGAGAGCACAGTCTGCGGTAAAAGACAGAATTTGAATTTTAGGCCATATAAGCAGGTGTTCAGACAGTGTGACCATTCATTACGCAACTGAACTTAATTTCTTCACAGGCACCGTGTTTTATCAACAGAAAATACACATCCATGGATTCAGTTTCCTGTTTCTTTTCCTTAAGTTCGCTAACTTCTCAGCAGTGGGCAGTAGGGCAGGAAGGCGGGCAGGGCCCAGGATAAGCGAAGGTTTTCACCTTTGGTTATCTGTTGAATTTGTCATCTGACTCCTCATCCTGTCTGTTTTTCAGGTGTTGATCTATATGGGTCCGTGCTGAAGGTTACTTCAGGATGAATGACTCCCCTTGCTTGCCCCTGATTCTTTTCTGAAATGCACCGAGTAATGTTCTACCCACACTTCTCTGGTCTGTAAGCAGCTTGGTGAGGCTCAGCACCCTACCAATGCTTCACTCAAGAATTAGTCTATTGTTCCTACATCTTTCTGAATCAAGGTGGAATTCTACAAAGCGGCTTCAGAATTGACCACCTCCATCACACAATCTCTATTACGTGCTGCCCCATGCCACTGCAAATGCCAAGAACACCAGGGGCTTCTCTCCACCCCTATGTCTTGCTAGGATAAGGGACAATGGCTCTTTCTACTCTGTGATTTTCCAGCTCTTGTGGATCCCCACCCCCAACTTTTCAGGGGCATCTGTTTCTGTTCCTCTATAGGTTCAGTCCTTGGACATAAACTTTATAGGTTACTTTAAAATTTTTGTTTCAGTTGTAAATTGGCTGTACACTAGTCCCCCTTATCTGTAGGGATACATTCCATGACCCCCCAGTGGATGCCTGAGGTTGCAGATAGTACCAAACCCTATATATACTATGTTTTTTCCACACATACATACCTATGATAAAGTTTAATTTATCAATTAGGCACAGTGAAAGATTAACAACAACTAATAGAAGGAAACAATTATAATGGTTACTGTAATAAAACTTATATGAATATGGTCTCTCTCTCTCTCAAAATATCCTTCTGTGCTGTACTCACCCTTCTTCTTGTGACGATACAATACCCACATGATGAGAGGAAGTGAGATGAATGACGTAGATATTGTGACATCAAGCATTAGACTCCTATAAAGGTTACTTGAACATAAGTACTGTGATACTGTAACAGTCCATTTAACCAAGACTGCTACTATGTACTAATGGACAGGTAGGGGATGCAGCCCATATATGCTGGACAAAGGAATGATTCATGTCCAGTCAGGGCAGAACAAAATGGTGCAAGATTTTATCTCATTACTCAGAACTGCACGCAGTTTGAAAGCTATGCATTGTTTATTTCCGGAATTTTTCATTTAATATTTTGGACCACCAATGACCTTGGGAAACCAAAACAGCTGAAAGCAAACAGTGGATACAGGGGACTACTGACTACTGTACCTGATGTTATGAAATACATTCAATTTAAAACAGCAATAAACACAAATGCCCACTGTTTTTTGCTTGGTGATGGAGTCATCTTCATGCACAACCTCTTTTTCGAATGGTACATGAACTTAGCTCTCTTTGCTTCCCCCTCGACTTTCTTCTTTTTCCCCTAGCTTGGGATGGCTCTGTTAGTCTTCAGAACCTGAATTCACTTCAGGTCTGTGCTTTCGAGATTCAAAACACAGCCTGCTATAACACCTTTGTCTGTGGCAATGGATACAAAAATGCCCATGAATGAAAGAGGATTATGGGCTAAATAAATGAAAGTACGGGGGGAAAACATAGCAGGTAATATATCAGAATATTTTTTTATGAAAGGAACATTAGGGATGAGGAGGTCCTGACAGCACCTAACTCCCGCTCCCAGGCTGAGTTATTCCTAGACTGTCTGCTCCCGCCTCCTTGTAGCTTGGTTGATCAACAACTCTTTCTTTAATTCTGGAAGCTACCTCACGATCTTTCTTCAGTGTCCTCTTTTCATTTAAATTAATTCAAGCCACACATAGCTAACCTAACCTAAAGCTTAGCCAAAAAAGAAGAATTTTTATTTCTTGGAGTCAGGAAAATTTAAACATCCAAATAAAAGGAATAGCAGATGTGCAGGCTGGTCTTCAGGAACCCCCCAGACACCAGTAACCTTCTCCATCTCTTGTCTCACCTTCCTAACATAAGTGGGTTTCATTCCCTCTTACTAACGCTCTCCATATGGTGGGAAATATGGCTATTGACCATTCCCAGGTTTTCCATCAATTGGCCTCTACCACCAGATAAAGGAGGAAATAAATCAGTGTTTCAAGTTTCAGGAGAAATGTAAAGAGAAAGAAAATTCTTGAGTTTACCAATTCTTCTTCCATGCTATGTTGATAATAGCTTGTGTTTGGATTACAACTGTAAAAAAAAAAAAATCCCCTCCACTCAGGGACTAAGCTATTTGGCCCTTCCAAAGTTCCCTTTAAAAGAGTCTAAAAGAAGGAATGAATTTTAAAAGATTGCTTGGTGCATTTTCTTTAGCTAAGTGCTGAGCAGGGTAAGTCCTAAGAATAAAAATAGTAAAAAAGTCTTAAACAGATGAAAACAAAAGCAATCAAGTGTTGATGGCTTTGCAGTCAACATTAAAGGTGAGGTAACATGACAAAAAAGGATGTTACTTTTCCAACAAAGAAGAATTTTAAAAAACAGGAGACTGAACCATGATAAATACATACTTTAAGTTCTCTACCCTATCCAAGTATAGGATACTCTAAAATTTTTATTTCAAGTACAGAGTCACTGTACTTGACATTATGAAACACATTCAATTTTAATGTGTGATGCTTAATAATGAATTCATCTACAAATGAACTTTTGTAATAATTCATAATAAAAATACTTGGAATAGTACAAATACAAACATTTCTGGAACACAGAAGTTTTAAGTCACTATCGCCAAACATCCATACTTCATAGATGAGTCCTTTCAACTTCTTGCTAAGACTTCCAGATGCACTTATATCCTCTTCTTCTCGCCCTTCCCCCTCCAATCTCCAATGAATTGTAATACTGAAAAATACAGAAAAAAAAAACCACTTTAATTTTTATAGTTCCCTCTGTTTTCCCCTGATACTATTTTCCTTTTTACCAGGAGTGGGACAATAAATTGTGCAAACAACTGAACCCTAGTGACTTGAGTACCTACTATGACAAATTGTACATTGGCAACTTTCACCAAATTTGTAAGATTCTTGTGGTAAAATGAATTACAGCTGAATTCCCTTAATGTTTCAAAGTCAAATACTTATTTATATCAATGGTTCCCAGATTCTGGATTTCAAAAGTGAAATTTAAAAAATGTGTGGTGAACAGCATAGGTTTGCCAAGTTTTGCTTTTGCCAAGTAAGGGTTTAGGGAAAATAGTGTTCTCTGCTTTCAGCATCATTTCACAAAATTGAGGACATTTTTAAGGCCAATGAGGTAGGCAGGACATTTGCTCAAGTTAAAAAAAAAAACAAACAGGAGAGGGTATTTGTCTCTGAGAACAGAAAGTAGACAACTCTACACCGAATCAGTCAAGATTCTGACAGGGAACAGGTGGCACCCTCAGAGGGTTAAATTAAAAACATTACAGTGAAAAGACTATTTATAGAGGTACAGGCAAAAATTTGAAAAATCCTACAAGGGATGGTGAGTTACCAGAGACATGCCACGGCAGGAAGCCTTTACATTTCTTAGGCCTAAAGATGCGGAACTTTAGGAAAGGGAACAGTGTCTCCAGAGCCAAGTGACTGCTGGAGTCCCCGGAACGGGAGCTGGGACAAACACAGCAACAGCCAGAACCATGACGGGGAAGGGAGAGAGAGGAGCTGAAAACAGCATGTCTGCCTCTTCCATCCTGCTTGAGCCCACCTGGAAACCAGAGGGCAAAGGGGCTGAGGTGTTGGAGTCCATAGAGCCAGCTTCCTGGAGTGCAAGTCCAAAAAGGGTGAAAAGCAGATCCAGGGTGGGGGTCCACTGGAACACACTGATGTACTCTGGCGAGGGGATCTGGGACCTGATGAAAGAAAGGGTGTGTTTATCAATGTCTTTCACATTTCAGTTGCAGGAAAATTAGACAAGAACTTGTATATTAAAATATAATGGCATGCCTTGACAGGCATGGCTTAGTGGGTTGGGCATCGTCCCACAAAGCAAAAGGAATCACTGGTTTGACTCCCCATCAGGACACATGGCTGTGGCCCTTTCCTGTTTGGGGCACGTGTGAGAGGTAGCCAATCGATGTTTCTCTTCCTCTCTTTCTCCCTCCCTTCCCCTCTCTCTAAAAATAAATAAGTAAAATCTTTTAAAAAGGTATAATAGTGGTTGTAATTATATGCTTGAAATATTTTTCTGTTAGTAGCTCAATACCTAATAGTGTTACATCAAGTGGTACTCAAATGGGCAGCTTGTTCCAGTTCTTTCATTTTATCACACTCATTAGTAATTTGACCTTGCATAGGTGTAAAATAGAAGCAACACTCAACAATGTCATCAGTTTGGAACACTTCGAGTGAAGTAACGAATGCCAAAATACAACAGCCTCCATGCCTCAGACATTTACACCTGAGGTTCCCAAATTCTGCTGTACATTGATATCATCTGGGTTCTTTAAAAAAAAATAATAATGACTAGTTCAGACTCCAGACTTCTGATTTAATTGGTATGGATTGAAAATCAGCATACAAATTTTTTGACACACTTTTTATTTTAGAAGTTTTAGATTTAAAGAAATGCTGTAGATGTGATTTCACTCGTATATGGGTTATAAAACTGAAAACAACAAATAAATGAGCAAGGGAAACAAACAAACAAAAACTCGTAGACACAGACAACAGTATGTGATTACCAGAGGTAAGAGGGATGGGAGATAGTAAAGGGAGACCCATATATGATGACAAAAGATGACTTGACTTTGGGTGGTGGGCACACAATGCAACATGAAGATCATGGAACTTAGTAGTGTATGTTTGAAACCTATATAATCTTATTAACCAATGTCATCCCAATACATTTTTAATATATTTTATTGGTTATGCCATTACAGTTGTCCCATTTCCCCCCTTTCATTCCCCTCTACCCAATACACCCCTCCCACCCACATTACCCCCTTTAGTTCATGTCCATGGGTCATAAATTCTTTAGCTTTTACATTTCCCACACTGCTCTTGCCCTCCCTCTGTCTATTTTCTACCTACCAGCTATGCTACTTGTTCTCTGTACCTTCTCCCCACTCCCCTCCTCCCACTCCCCTGTTGCTAACCTTCCATGTGATCTCCATTTCTGCGGTTCTGTTCCTGTTCTAGTTATTTCCTTAGTTTGCTTTTGTTTTAGGTGTGGTTGTTAATAATTGAGTTTGCTCTCTTTTTACTGTACATGTTTTTTATCTTCCTTTTGGGGTTTTTTGCACTTCCGTAATTTCTGGCATTATAAGATGCTCCAGGCCCATCTTGTATGTTTCCTGTATAATCAGCAGTTTTTCCAAGGATTCCTACTTCCTTTTATTGGAGAATAGTATTAGAAACAAATGAATGGGTGCTAGAAGTTTTCTTGCTTCTAATCCTTTTCAGCCCACAGAGTAATATATACATACATATATGTGCATAAATTAATCCCTGAATATACACATATCTATAAATATTTCTAAATGTAAATATCTCTATCTAAAGAAAGGTAAGCATGAGTTTATACTGATGTCTCCATCTTTAATCCATAACGACAGGAATTATACCTGCCTCCTCCCCTTGCTTACATATAAGCTTCCACTTCAACAGTGAGAAACCTGGCTTTCACTATCTGACACTCATTTACTTAGTCATTTAGTTCCAGTATACATATATAGTGGTTTCAGAATTGTTAGTCCATGGTCCCATGGAAGACTTAATCAACAAGAATATAACATTTATGTACAATTCCTTTTTCCTTTCGTCTTAGGGTCTTCACTCATTGCCAGTTATTTTGGTCAGCCAACTTTTCCCCTAATCCTTGCAGTGAGTTTTCTATTCATATATTTGTAGCATAGTTACATTGTTCTGTAACATACTGTATTCCACTCTTTGTGCAGTAGAGTTTGATGGTTTTTGACAAATGCACACTGTCAGGTACCTAGCTTTACTATATCATACAGAATGATTTCACCACCATTATCCTCTGTTTCACCTATTCAACCTTTCCTTTCTCCTAACTCCAGAAATGAGTGATTTATTTATTGGCTCTATAGTTTTGCCTTTCTAAAATCCCCTATTAATGTAGTCATACAGTAGGCAGCCTTTTCAGACTGGCTTTTTTCACCTGGAAATATTCTTTTACCAGTCAGCCATGTCTGTTGTGTCTTGATAGCTCTTTTTTATTGCTAAATAATATTTTATTATATGTACGTGCCACAGTTTGGCTATACATTCACCTACTGGAAGACACTTTACTTGTTTGCAGATTTTGATGATTATGAGTCAGGCTGCTACAAACTTTCATGAGCAGGTTTTTGAAGCAATAAACTTAGGTTGTTTTAAGCCATCCAGTTTGTCATACATTTTTAAGGCAACCCAGCAAAACTAATATACACACTGAGAAGCCAGATAGATGGTAAGAAATCTAGCATTTCTAAGTAAGAGGCAGAAAACAGATAGAGAGTTATTTGTAATACTCTTGAGTAATACTCAATTACTTTAAACGCTTTAGATAAAATATAAATTATAAAGTATCCTGTGTTTAGCATTATGTAACTGTATGGCATTCATTATTAACATTATAAGGAATTGTTAGGCATTTTCGAAAGTAGAGAGATCACTTCTATCTAAAGAGTAAGAAAGATTTCATAAAGAACATGGTATTAAAGCTGGCATTTAAAGCACAAGTAGGATTTCAGTACGCAGAAATGGAGAGTATTGCATTGGGGGTGTCACTGAATGAAATTACTGAGAAAAATCAGGACATGTTGAGGAAATGGCCAACAGAAAACAAGGTCTTTATAAAGAAAATGTTATTTGGAGTCAGACCGTGGGTATCCTTAAATACTGTGATAAGAAGTTTCAACTCCTCTGGAAAATGGGACCTAGAACAATATTATGTTAGGAGGACTGTGTGAAAGATGTATAAATGCTTGTAGGTAAGGAAAATGGAAAAACACTGGGAGGCTGTGGACAAGGAAAACAAGAAACTATTAGAATGCCCCAAGGAGAGATTCTGAAGATCTGAACTAAAGTGACAATGAGAATGTATTCCTAGTTTTGAAGCTCTGCCATATGCCAGGTCCCCTACTGCCTGCATTCTACATGTTACTGCACTAAACCTGACCACACCTTCTGTGGCAGAATTTGTTATCCTAACCGTACATGGGCAGAGACTGTGACTCAGAGGTACTAGGTATTTTGCCCAAAGTCACATAGCTTATAAGGAGTGGGGCTGATACTTGTACCAAGAAATTTGGTATATTTTTAGGCTCTTTATTCATCAGTTTACCCCAACCCACCCTACAGGACATGCTGCAGTTTTGGATTATTTGGAAAACTCAGTAAATGAGACTACAGACTTTTTATTTTGGTACCACTCCCTCCAAAGTGGAAAGCACACTGTAAAAACCCAGCAATTTTTTTTGGAAAACCTACTGCATTCTTGGCTTGCAGTTGGCTTGCCTTATATTACCCCCAATTTTTCCTATCTCCTAAAACACAATGTTTCACTATCATAAGCATTTAATAGCTTTCCTTTCCCCATTGGAACCAGAGGACATCAGGTGCATGTTGACATAATAAATAAAAGTAGTCTTTTGAACTATCTATGAAGTGCCACTACTCAGTACACATTGGCTTTCCTTTTAAAATAGAATCACTTAGTGTTTCTCTGTCAGACCCTCACGGATGACCGTTTACCCTTGAGACATACATGAATGAATCAGACAATTTTTAAATGACACTGAATTGGAGGAAAACGGTACCTTTATTCCTTTTTGTAAGTTTATTATATCAAAATAAAGATACAAAATTTTACAGAGGGCACTCTTCTGTGCTTGATGAGATAGGACACAAGCTCATCTGTGATAAACTTTCAAAGAAACCCTTGATTTATTTATTTTTAATTCATGAAACATGGTGAAGTCAAATGTATACCTCCACATTGAGCATTTAAGGAAGTATCGTTGCTAGGTAAGTGGCTGCCATCTTTTGAGAATTTAAACCGAACTAAGAGCAGGAAAACCGAAAGATTAGGAAAGAAAAGCTCAGGGACCAAACAATTGCTTCTGTTTATGTCATAAATGCACTTACTGTTGCCATGGCAAAGGAGCCAGTCTGTTTTTCTTATTCCTCTGTTTCTGTCCATTTTACTACATCCAACACCATAATATGCCATATTCTACCACTGTCTTCCTTGGATAGTTACATTTATTGGTCTACTCTGCATTTACTACTCTCTTCCACAGCCTTTTTCATGGTAATACTTACTTGGAGAAGTAATTTCAGGTGAGGGAAATGGCTTCAGATACTGTCGGTGGGACCAGGAAACAAAGGATGATGGAAAAGAGGTGAGGAGAAACGACCTCAGCAGTTACTCAGCCAGGAGGACCTTTCTAGTTTTAGAAAGCCCCTCAGATCCAAAAGGAAAACACTCTCAAAGTGCCATTTAAAATAAATTCAACCTTGTCGATAAGTTAAATCAGCTTTGTAGAGGTCTATTTTAGGTGTCCAAACACAGATAATCATAGTGATGGAGGTCATGTTCTCTTTGCCATCATTAGGCTGAGCTCATCAAAGCATAAAGTCTAAATTAGGGCAACTAATAATCTGAGTATCTATACTACTCATAGGGTGCACAACGTATTCCGCTCAGTGTAGGGAGCTCAGTACAGGGAGCCGATTATGCCGCTACAGCAACACTCTAATGCGTTTTCCAAAGACAGCGACCAAGAGCTGGCAACCATGATTCCCCACTCATTCGTTCGTTCGTGTATTCAAAATAGATTTATTAAGAGCATGTGAAGTGCTAAGCAATGATCTAACTTGAAATTAAAAACAAACAAAAACAAAAAAAATAATAAACATCTCTAAGAAAGTTCACATTCCAATCCTGCCATGCAGGAGACAAGTGAATGCACCAGATGTTTTAGTTAAGAAAAAAGAAGACTGAGTTTGGAGAACTGTTTCTGAGAAGACAGCAAAGGTAGGAAGATGCCACCATCTGTGAGAAACAATTGGTAAGGGTGAGATAAGTAGTTTCATTGTATGTATATCACCCAAGGGCTTGAGTCTCCAATCAGCTCAGACATTCTTTCTTTTATTCCCATTCTGCCATTCACAAGGGCAAAGGGATGAGGTAACCCTTCCTTTCATAAATACTTCAGTTACAGAATCTCATATTCCTTTTCTTCAATTACAGTTGTCACTCAATATTATTTAGAATTAGTTTCAGGTGGACAGCATAGTGGTTAGACAGTTACAGACTTTACATAGTGTCCCGCTATTTCCGGTACCCACCTGGCACTGTACATCATCATTGCAATGTCATTGACTGTATTCCCTATGCTATACTTTAAATTCCCATGACTGTTTTGTAACTACCGATCTATACTTCTTAACCCCTTCACCTTTTTTCGCAGTCCCCTAAGCCCCCTCCTAGGGTTGAAAACAACCCTACAGGACAAAGGTATTGCGGGAAAGCTCAGGACAGCCAGAGTTTCAGCCTGGCACAATCTAAGAAGAGTCTAGCAAATGAACAACCTGGATTCTACCTTCAAATATTTAAACAGTTTCTATGTGGAACAAGGAGTAGACAACTTATTCAAGGTTGCAAGATACTATAAAGAACAAGCTTTCAAATCAATGACCAAAAAACTTGCAAATTTTAACGTGCAGGTGAAGCACTGGGGGATCCTGTGAAATGTACATTATTGAGGTCCTGTGTGGGGCCTAGGATTCTTCATTTCAGATAACATCACAGGTTGTACTGATGCTATTGGTCCTAGGACTACAGCCCATATATTACTACTCTCTCCAATCGCCTGACAATAAGCTCACGAGGATGTGCTGGGTTGCCGGTCGCTGGAACTCTTTAGGCAAAAGCGGAACAACTGTTCGTCAGGAATACAACAGAAGGGATTTCTGTACTACATGTGACAGTGGACTACATGGTCCCTTCCAAATCGAGCTGATTTGATGCAGAGTTCTGTATAAGAAAAGTCATTGTACATGTTCTTGCTTCTTTTAAATATTAAAATACTTGCACATAGAAAATGAAGCAAGTAAAGTGAGATTTTTCTTCCTACTTCCATAGATGTGGAAACAGAAGATCTTATGCTCTAAGTGACTTGCCCCAAATTCACTATGTCATATAATGAGTTTATTGAGCAACTACTCTTAGCCTAAATCTGGCCCAGGCAGACCTGGACATTCAGCAGGGAACAAAACAGAAAAGGGGCCCTGTTTTCCAAAAATCACACTCTACCCAAACAGCCTACAACACACCTTTGTGATAAATCTCCTTTGCTATTATTAGCACATTAAATTGTCAAAGACTCTAGGATTAGGAAAATCTGATTACAATAACAGTGAGATTTGAAAAAAAGAAAGAAAAGAAATTGAACAGTAATTAAATAAATTTTTTAAAAAGGGGGTGGGCTGGGATGGGAGTATAAGACAGAAAACTGTACTTGAACAATATATAATTAAATAATTTTTTTTAAAAAACAGTGACATTTGGGGAAGAGAATTTATCATTTGAAGTGTCATGTTCCAAGGAAAAGCACTGCTGTGGGATGGACAACATGACTCTGGCACTTTAACAATGCAACTTTTCACTCCACTCCAAGAAAGTGTGACGTTGACAAGGATTAAAGCATCTCAATGCTTACAAACAAAACAAACACTCTGAAAACCCCATCTACTCACCTTCCTGCCAGATGGCCTGCCCTTCCCAAATCCAATTTTGTAGAATGGGACAGAGACCTCTTATTAGATCTTCTAGAATCCTTCATAGGGTCATGGGGGTGAGGGCGGGGGGGGCAGTGCTGCAGGCAGGAGGCAGGGGTTGTAAGGCAGATTGAAACCATGGCAGAAATTAAAACCCAGAAAGATACTGCAGGCTGATTAGCACTTTTATGTTCAGTTTTGGTGTAAAGTTAACCCAGATTTTTCTTTCTTTCTTTAGCAATCTGGTCCATGCAATATGCCACTATTAAATTTTTTCAAGCCCCTCACTAATTCTCCAGCTGATCTCCGTCATATTTCATCTGTTTTTCAAAGACTCAGGACAGCGTTAGGCCCATTGTGGATTAACGTCCTTTGACTTCTGTCTCAGACTTACTATAAGGTTCCAATCTCTATATCATTTTCCTATACCATCTTTATTTTCTTTCCTTCAACCTGCTATTTTTCTTATTTAAGAGGTAAGCTCATGCCTCAGAGAGAAAGTTGAAATAAGTTGAACTATCTTTATGTTTTCAGGCCCCCTCATTGTGTGTCAAAGGTTGGGTTCTCTGAGAAGCAGACACCGACATGGAGATTTGCATGCATATTATTTATTGGGGAGTGATCCAAAGAACACCAAGTGCAAGCAAGTGAGGGAAGCAAGATTAGATAGCTGGTAAAGAAAAAAGGCAAATCAGCTATCACAGATGCCTAATACAATTTCACATGGAACTCTGAAGATGGGATGACCCTTACAAGTTGTCCCTATTTGAGGCAAGGGGAGAGGGCTTTGTATACTGCCTACATGGATCAGGGAGATGTAGGTTGAGTTGAGCTGGGGGCATAATCTCAGTAAGTTTTCTCTCTTTCTCCAATGCTTAGTTCTAGAGCTGCACTTAGGTATAAGATGTCAGCACTCCTGGCAGCTGGAGAAACAAGAGTCTTGGTTCTTCGGGTACAATCTAAGCAACCACACCACACAGCAAATACTACAGTCCACCTCATCTACTGCTTGACTCCATTTGCATCATATAATAAACTCACGTCATCTGGGAGGAGCCCTTCCATAATTGTGATTAGCCTTTTCTCCTGGGAGAACTTTTAAGTTGAAGATTAGTGAGACAAACTGAAGCTTCTACCACTGTAGCTAGTCTCTGGACCATCGCCGATTCTACCGCCACAGTTCTCTATTTCCTATTCTAAATCCCCTTTACTCTGCTTGCATTTCTGCCACTCTAGGTAGCTTAACTTGTGGGTGACCTAGACTCACATTCTTGAGATGTATGATCCTCTGGTTACCATGACCTTCTTCTCAGGCCATGGCTATGTCACTTATACATTTACTGTCAACTTAGCCAGGTAAGTGTCAAAGGACAACCCAGTGGATTATCTGGATGCTAAATATATTGTGCCCTGATGTCACCACATAAGAGCAGCCCTATCAGTTCCAAGAGTCAACACTATGCCAGATTAGTGTCTCTTTTTTGCTGCTTGTCTCCTAGAATGTGGAGCCTAAAGTGACTGATGTTAACTGAAGCATAATGTTTAACAGAACTCTTGCTAAGAAATTGTTCCCCTTCTATATTTGTTTCATTTCATTCTGTTCCTCTTCTGAAATGCATGAACTCTAGCTCTGTAAAAGCACAGAAAAGGGATCATGGGAAGTGATGGTGAATGGGGACATGGCAGTACATAACAGCCACAGGCTTAGGATGTGTACTTCGTCCTGGAGAATGGCACTCCATCCTTTCAGGGTATCATGTCTAAGCCATCAGCACAGATGCCCCTTAAAAGGCCATTTCATCATTCTGTCAGCTTCTGGGTAACAGATTAGGGGAAAGAACTAATGCCACCAAAGTCATTGTGGGTGGCTGGGTACCATAAAGCTCTCATTCAGTGACATTGACTGACCCTCTATAGGTAAGAAAGGCAAAGTAATACCTGGATTGTGTGTCAGTTGTAGCAAATATGTAATTGCTCTCCATCCAGGGAAAAAGAAGTCCTATATAACCAACTTGCCTTCAAGTAATTGGCAGGTCTCCCAGAAACATGGCTACAAAATACTCTTTATAAGGTGAAGGAGTTAAAGAACCCTAAAGTAAAGATAGTAGACAAAAACGAGAATGTTAGAGGAATTGGAAGTCTCTGGTACCTATTGCTACAGCAGAGATTAAACACACCCCAACTCTTACCTAAATTAATGTAAATATTCACACTTGAAAACCTATTTACTTTACTTCTTATTGCTCAATATGACCAGCTTTCAATAAAAAAGTGCAAGGTGTAACAAATAGCAAGAAAAAAAAGCACAATTTGAAGAAGGAAAGCAATGATCAGAACTAGATTCAAATATGACACAAATGTTCAAATGATCAGACCAGCAATTTAAAACAACTAGAAATACTGTATGAAGGGTGATAATGGCAAAAGCACCCAACACGTAAAATCAGTAATGGAAGTGGAAAGATGAAAAATCTAAAAAAGAATCAAAATGAAAGACTGAAAAAAAAAAAAAAACACTGTAGCAGAAATGAGAGAAAATGCCTTCAAAGGACACACCAGCAGACAGTAGAACAAGCCAGGGAAAAAAATGAGCTGAAATATAGGTCAAGAGAAACTACCTAAACTGAAGTTCAAAGAAGTGGAAAAATGAAAAACAGAACATCTGAGATCTGTGGGACAATTTTTAACAGGTAACATGAGGGGGGACCCAAAAAACGGGAATTATCTTTAGGAGGTTGGGCCCCTTGGATTGCATTGCAGGCTTCCCTGGCTAGGCGAGTATTCTAGGAACCCGCCCAAATCCGTGTACCAGCTGATGTTGTGAAAGGCTGCCTTCAGCTTCAGTGAACTTTTTTCTGAAGACCCTCTCAACGCGTTTGCCCATTTATTTCATGATGGGCGATTGATAAGCACACCTGCCCACATGGCACTGAGTGTTCAGCAGTTTTTGACCAAAACTGGCACGACCCTCATGCCCACCCTTCCCTATTCACCTGATCTTGCCCCAAGTGACATTGTTTTTTTGTTTGCCCAGTGAAAAAAGTCCTCAAAGGGAAACGTTTTGCTGATGTGGAAGAGGTAAAACAAAAAAACAGCAAAAGCACTAAAAGTCGTCAAAAGTAGTAAGTTCAAAGACTGTTTTGAACAGTGGGAAAAACATCTCAATGGGTGCATTGCATCAAATGGAGAGCACTTTGAAGGTGACTGAAGTTTAAACATGCGAGAATAAATACACAACTTTTTATAAATAAATTCTGTTTTTTGGGGTCTCCACTCATATACATATATAATTATAATGATGGATAAGAAAGACATAATAGAGCAGAAAACATCCGAAGTATTATAATAAAGAATGAAAATTTTTCAAATTAATGGAAGCTATCAAACCACAAATTCAGGAAGTTCAGAAAACACCAAGCAGAATGTATATTTTTTAAGATTTTATTTATTTATTTTTAGAGAGAGGGAAAGAGAGGGAGAAAAACGTCAATCAGTTGCCTCTCTCACTCCCCTAACCTGGGCCCTGGTCTGCAACCCAGGCATGTTCCCTGACTAGAAATCCAACCGGATGACCTTTCAGTCTGCGGGATGGCGCCAAGCCCACTGAGCTATACCTGTCACGGCAAGTGGAATGAATTTTTTTGAAAAAAATTTAGGCATGTTGTATTGAAACTGCAGACCATCAAAAAACAAAGATAAAATCTTGAAAAAAGCCAAGGAGGAAAAAACCGGTTTATCTATGATGGAACAAGGATACAAATCACAAAGAACTTCTCATCAGAAATCATAGAAGTAAGAAAAGAGTAAAATAAAATATTTTAGTGTTGAAAGAGGAAAAATAATCAAGAACCTAAAATTCTACATTCTGTGGATTAGTCTTCAAAAGTGAAAAAGGAATAAAAACCTTCTCAAACAAAAAATGGAATAAATTCATCTCAGCGGAACTGGATATCCATTGCAAGCAATGTTGAAATAAGTTCTCAGAGAAAAAGGAAAATAGTATCATGCTGCACTCATGCATTCCTTAATGATGAGATAGGTTCTGAGAAATGTGTCATTAGGCATTTTTATTATTGTGTAAACTTTGTAAGCTCTCTGAGAACCCTCAGAAATGTGGGGGAGGGAGAGATCATGGTTTCCCTTAAGTCTGGAGAACATGAGGATCATGTACAGTATAATTCTGTGAGACTTTTATGTAAAAAAACCCATGACCAGTACGGTGTAAACTTATGGGCCTATATTAAAACAGGAATCATGTAAGTATTTGGCACTGGGCAATTTCATGAATGTCAAATGTTAAACTCCAGTTCACATGGACCACTTTAAACAAAAGGAAGTTGCAATTTATTTGTTACCATCCTAGTGAGAATATAATATGCCAGCACGGCAACTTCCTTTCCATTATGTTTTCCTGGCCTTCTGCCTTCTCAAAATAGATAAAACAGTACAGTCCCACTTCCCAGAACAAAAACAACAGCACCATGTAACAAGACAAAAAGTAAACCTCTAAAGCAGAAGCAATCAACCCCATAGACCAGCTACTAACTCTGTTGATGTTCATCTCCCTTGCTTATTTAAGTGGCAATGTTTTCAAGACACACACTATTTTGCCCTGGCTGGTGTGGCTACTAGCCTCCAAACCAAAAGGGTCACTGGTTCGATTCCCAGTGAGGGCACATGCCTGCGATGCAGGCCAGGTCCCTAGTGGGAGGTGCTTGTGAGGCAACCACATATTGACGTTTCTCTCCCTCTCTTTCTCCTTCCCTTCCCCTATCTCTAAAAATAAATAAATTAAATCTTTAGAAAAAATTTTTTTAAAGATGCACACTATTTCATTGATAGTAAAATCCAGGTCTGTTAGTAAAGTAGGGGGTTGAGAATGGCACATAAGAACATACGGAAAACTAGCATCAATTCAACTTCATGAAGCAATTTAATTGATTATACCAGTTTGATAAGGAATACAAAAGTCAGTAACATAGCCCTATCCTCAAGAAACTTTGAATCTAATAGGCAAGCTAAATCCAGCGAATAAATGGCCATTTGAAAACATAAGACTGCAAGCTAAAAAAAGCCCTAGAGATTGGCTGCACAACACCGTGAATACACTTAACACCACTGAGCTGGACACTAAAAATGCTGAAGATGGTGCATTCTATGTTATGTGTATTTTACCACAATTAGTTTTTTAATTTTAAAAAGGAGAACAATGTAAATAAAGATAATTGACTGACCACTACCCTTCCACTCCCCATCCCATCCTCCACCCTCCCCCCCAGCCCCACTCTCCCCCCACCACGGGAGAATAGAGAGGGGAGGCTAGCATTGATTTGGGCTTCTCAGATGCTAAGAGAACGAGTTGCAATATTTTTTAAAAAACAGAATTGGTGTGTATGTGCAAGAGAAAAGGACAGAGATAGGCAAAGAACAGACAGAGTCCAAGAAGAACTGGCAGAGTATAAGAGTGTACCAGAAATTGAAAAAACACTGGAGCAATTGCCAGCAACTGCTTTGGGCATCGCTAGCTCCCCTTCCAGGTTGTGGGCAAGCAATTCAGAATGTGAATGTGTAGTGAGAGAGTCTAGAGAGCCAAATAGTAAGGGCCAGTGCTGAGGAACAAATGCCAAGGATCTGCCGAAGAGGAAGGAGGAGGGAGACCAGGGCAAACTCTGAAGAAAGCGACCATTAAAATGAGCTTTCTAAGACGGTGGATTTTGTCCCGTGGGATGGTGGAAGCACAGTATATTTCCACATGCAAAGAACAACATGACCACTGAAGCTAGGAGGGGCCAGGGATCCTGGTAACACACCCAGTGTATGAATTATCTAAAATGTAGAGAATAATGTGAGGTAACCCTAGTGAGAAGGGTAGGGCCATACTATTAAGCCAGAATCAAGCATTAAACATCATTAAATTGGCAATAGCATTTTTAATGTGATGTAGGGAGAGAGCATAGATAAAAAATCTATTTAAAGGCTTTTGCAGTGACTCAGGTAAGACTAATGAAACATAAGGTTTCATCTTCATTGTTATTACTTAATAATTATTATTACCAGTACAGTATAAATTCCTAGCTGCTAATATCTAGTACGTAGTAGGTGAATAATAAATGTTTGTTGAAGAATACATTTTGCATAATAAAGGAACATTTAATAAATGAAATAAGAGGGCCTGGGCTAAAATAATGATGATGATAAAATGGGGAACAAATAGAAAAAATTAAGACACAATCAACACAATTTAATATTAAAATTAAAAGGGAGAAAAATTTTGAAGCTTGGAACCTGGGTGCTTTGGAAATGGGTGGAGAAAATGATGAGTCTCCCACTCCCACCTGTGTACAGAAAAGATTTTTTACTGTGAATATTTCTCATTAGCAGCATAAACTATGGTTGAGTCTGGTAAGTACCCGCAGTATAGAAAGGAGCATGACAGTAGACTATAACTGACAGGAAATTGAATTTACAAATTATCTAGACATACTTTTGGGGGATGGCCATAAGGTGCTCTTAGCTACCTAAAAGAATTCTAAGCAACCTGGATGCTTCATGACTAAAGAGCTTAGGTTCCACTCTGTTTTTCTCAGCACGAAATACAAAAAAGAATAAAAGCTAATTAAATAGAAATGCTGCCTTATGGCTCCTCTCACAGTTTCAGAAGCAATCCATTTTACTTTAAGTGCTCCTAAAAGATATCTTGTAAAAGGCACACTTGGAAAGTGAAACTTAATGTTCCCAGCTCACAGTGTTTCCATCTTCGCCCTGATGGGTAGTAGAATGAGCAAGATGATCTACATACCTCTTGCTGTAATGTCTGGCTATTTGCTAAAAAGGATGTTTGTTATTTACACCAGAGATACCTTGAGGTTCCCCTCAGCAGTCAATCACAGGAGAAAGGGCTCTTTCTTAACAAAGGAGATGGTAGAGAGTGAATCTCATTAATAATTCTGAACACACCTCTCTTTGAAATCTTAAACGAAAAGCACAGGTAATGGATGATATTTGGTTAGCTTAAGAGTCTGTTACTTAGCATTAGTGAGTTACTTTCTAAAATATTCACTAAAAAAATCTCATTTCTTTCTTCAGAGTAAAATGAGTATTAGAGATTTTTCTAAGTGTTACAATCTAAACACAGACAACCCGTTAGCTGGAAATGGAGGCTTTTCTTAGTGATCTTTGGCTCCCTTGATACATCCTGTGTATATAAGAAAATAATCACCTAAGCTATTTACCATAAAGAGATTTTAAGTATATGACAAACACCAATCACTTCACATCTGAACTAGCAGCAGCAGTTATAAGACCAAGATGACCTCACTGCCACCAACAAGGACTTATTTGAGGTAAGGAAATGGAAGTACATTATACAACGATATGTACCATCGTATATTGCTCAGCCAACAGATTTTTATCCTGGAGGCATAACTTCATGGTCATTTGGTGTAGGAAACCGTTCTGCGTGGTGTGGGCCCAGCTCCAACTTGGAGGTGCACAGGACCCACTTCCATGGATAGGTTCTCCTGTGGGGAATCAGGCCTACAATGTGCCTAGGCTGCTTTGAGTCTTGCTTTTGGCTAAAAACTCCCTCACCTGGATTTGTGGCAAACATTTACTGCAAAATAACTTCCTAAAATCCATGCTAAACCTTCCTAGGAGGAGGTAAATGTCCAACCACTTGTACCCTTTTCATTTGCAAATATCCCTCTTCCGTGATGTGATTAGTGGCACTGGCTCCTTTGTTTTCTGTAAAAGGTAACCATCTAAAGCAACCAGTGCATAGTAAATGAGGACCATCATATAATGTGCTGAGAAACCCAATAAAGGCCGGTCATGGTGGAGGGCACAGCTTTTGCACCCCCTGAGAGAAAAGCCACGCCGTCCCTTTTTCTCCACGAAATTCAGTCGTCTGTGTGAATGTCTCATTTCATCCATAATGATGCAGACCCTGTGGGTCGGCGTCTGCATCAGTTAGGTCTATCCAATCCCTTGCTTTCCACAGAGTGTTCTCTCCAATCACTTAAAATCAATGGGCATCTGGATGCCTCAGCCTCCCTGTAAGTTTTTCCCAGTGTTCCATGAACTTGACCAATTATTTACATTTCCGGAATATGGTCACAGTGCTTTCTAACTTTTAGTTTAAATCTGAGGAAAGTCATTCAGGATACTTCCACAAGTCACCCAAGAGGATGAAGAACAAAACAAGCACTTCAGCCTGCAAGAGCATGGAGTTGGCTAGTAAGAACTCTTCCTTAGACCCAAAGAAAATTTTTTTTAAAAACAGGATAGGCCATTTCACATAAAATGTCTGAGAAGGGCAAAAAGTTATTGTAGAATTATCTGGGGTTCTTAAAACCCCAGTGTTGATTGTGGAGAATGGCCACGTCCCATGTCTCTTTGCCCTAAATAATCATTCTTTCCCCAGCCCAGATGGAAACTAATAGGATCGAGAGGGGGAAAGTTGAGAAAACCCACTGTGCATTAGGGAAAACAAACTCTACTATGAAAACAGAAATTTAAGAAGCATAAGGGAATTTGTCCTCAAAGAAAAAAGAAGCTGAGTCTTGAGAGGAAAATTCATATTATCCCCAGGAAAGGCCTTAAAATAAATTGTGTTACCACTGACAAATTTTTAAGATTTTTTAAACTAACATCAGGACTACCAGAAAATGTGCTGTGCTCTTATAAAGTGTTTCTCTCAGTCTTCTACTTGCGTGTCTTTTTCCATATTTCTCTTTGGGGGTATGGACAGCAGTTTCTCACAAAAAAATAAAAGCTATTATTCACTGAACAGTACCAGGTGCCACACAGTATGATAAGCATTCTATAGACATTATTTTAACCCTCAAAGCAATTCCTGTAAGTTGGTAATATTAACCTCATTTTAGGTACAAATAAATTTAGAGAATTGCAGAAAGCTTGTATTGGCTGACAAGTAGAAGAGCCAAGATTCAAATCCCTTTTCTAAGTATTATACAGTTTTTATTGCTGATGAAAATGAAGGCTAGACCAAGTATAAACTTGGCTATTGCATCGGCATTTGGACTATTGAAAAAAGTGTCTTCTTTCTCACGGTCTCCCACCCATAAAACTGAACCCACAGGTAGTGAGGGCCAAAGGGTTCCACTGAAATTGGGATTGCGGAAAAACGGCTTGGAAATGGGTGCTTACATGCTGGTTAATTTGGTTGAAGTAAAGAGTGGGATGGAAGACCTGAATTAAAAAACCCAGTGAACGGCCAAAGTTAACATTTGTTTTCATTCAAGACGTATAATCGGAGATAAAAAGTGTCAAGTACATCTGCTGGTCTGTAAATGTAGCCAATTTTATTTATTTAAGTGTAATCAAATCCTCTGTAATCAAATATTACTGTTGCATTCTGGTAGAAATCTTACTATATATATATCGCTATAGATAGAAATAGCATGTATATTTAGAAACTTATATAAAATATGTGTATTGTGTATGTATAAACTACCAGCGACCCAATATTTATTTACTACACCTTCCACAATCCACGACCTAAGAGGAAAACAGAGCTAGCAGAATGTTCCCTTTGCACCCATAACAGATACTGTAAACAAGATGTACTTGGAGAACTGCATCATCCCTGCACAGGCGCACTCTCAGGCAGAGGTCAGGAACCTTTATCTTATTATTGCTCATGATCTCTGTGTTTGGTAACCCATTTGCTTTGCATTCCACTGCCAATAAGAAATAAATAAAAAGGGAAGATTATTAGAGGCAGAAAGTGACAGCTGACAGGCAAACAGTGAAACTATGAAAGTACAGTCACATAGAGTAGTTGCTTAATATACTGTTGCTAAAATCACTTTTTTACTCTAAATTTCAAAACAGAGCTTCGGAGAATGGAGTTTAGAAACATAATATCCACCTCCCGTTTACCTCAGAGAGACAGCTTTGTAACAAGCTTAATTACGTTATTCCCCATCTTCATTCTTCCCGAATGTACTCTCTGTACCTTTGATGATGTTGCAGAAATGTTCAAAGAGACCCACAGTGGCTCCAAAATAACATTTTTATAAGTGATGTTGTAGGCTGACTGTACAAACTGGTAATTGCAGCACTACAGAGTCTATTGTTACTAATCTGTTTTCAGAACAATACTAAAAAATGACACAATTTCTAACCGAAAATGGAAATAGGTTGATCTGAGTGTATGTGTATGTGTGTGTGTATACATGTGATGGAGACAAAGGATTTATGTAAGTGACCTTCGAGATTATCTGTATCCATCTAAGATGCAATGCTCTCTATGGCTATATTGAAGGCAATAAAGCCAAGAAAATTAAATGCAGACTTTGGAACCCTCCAGACCTAGGTTTGGGTCCTGACTCCCTCACCTGTTTCTTCATTTGTACAATGGATATAAGCACAACACATATTAAAAGAGATAATAATACACATGAGGCAGTTAGCCCACCCAGTAAAATGCCTGGCTTGTAAGTGATCATGCAACATACAATACTTACAAAATTTATATAACAGTGAGCATAAGGTGAGGGTAACTTTTAAAAGCCAGACAACATGCTAACTGCTTTCTTTCTCTCTCTCTCTCTTTCTTTTTTCTTCTTTCCTTTCTTCCTTCCTTCCTTCCTTCCTTCCTTCCTTCCTTCCTTCCTTCCTTCCTTCCTTCCTTCCTTCCTTCCTTCCTTCCTTCTCTTTCTCTCTTTCTTTCTCTTTTTCTTTTTCTCTTTTTCTTTCTTTCTTTCTTTCTTTCTTTCTTTCTTTCTTTCTTTCTTTCTTGCTTGCTTGCTTGCTTGCTTGCTTGCTTGCTTTCTTCTTTATTGATTTCAGAGAGAGGAGGAGGGAAGCAGAAAGACAGGGAGAGAAATATCAATGTGAAAAAGAAACATCAATCCATTGCCTCTTACATGTGCCCCTACTGGGGACCAAACCCACAATCCAGGCATGTGCCCTGACTGGAAATTGAACCTATGAACTTTTGGTTTGCAGGACAACACCAAAGCAGGCTGTACTGACTGCTTTCTATGTATTTTCTCATTATTTGTCTCTATTCTATAGATAAGAAAATTATTAAGTAAGTTGTTCCAGATCAAACAGCATGTGGCAGAGCTGAAATTTCAATCCAGGCCGTTTTAAACCAAGAGTTTCAACCGAGTAGTTTCTAACTACTGAATATAGATAGCTCTGTTTCAAGTGCTCCCTCTCTTCCTGGCATCTTTAAGATCAAGCTTCTGCCTGAAATGGTATCTCATTGTGGTTTTAATTTGCAATTCCAAGATGACTAATGAGTTTGAGTACATTTTCATGGTTTTGTTTGTCTTTCTCTTATTGATTTGTAGAAATGCTATTTATTCTGAACACGAATGATATCATTATTGGCCATGTCTATGTATAAACATGCTCTATGGTACTTCAAAAATCCCTGTTTCTACCAACCTACCATCATTCTTCAATGTTTAAGAAATTAGTGCAGCTTTATAGATTTTCTTTACGGTTTTCATGGAGATTCACATATTTATATTTCCTCACAACCCTGGGGGCTGGGATGAGCAGCCACTCTGCCGGGGAAAGCAACGCCAGAGATGCATGTGAACCCAGGTCCCCTGAGCCCCGGTCCTGGTGCGTTTCCACTCAGCTTCACTGCCCTCACAAGTTTTATAAAAAGCCCTGTGTGCTCATCTGTGTATTTACTTCTAAATTTCTATTTTTGGATATACTTTCTGATTTGGCAAGTCTGTAATTAAAGAATGACTTCCAAGCAATCTCCAGTTGAATAATATAAGTGTGGGTTATATGTTTTGAACATTAATAATACAAAGAAACTTTCCATTTATTTAGTTGCACAAAAATACTCATCCAATGTCCTTTACCCCAAATGGCTCAGGCAACTTTAAAAGCTGCTCTAAAGGTATAGAGAGCTGTGGAAAATGACTAAATAGCACTGCAAGCAGCACTCAGCTATTAAAATGTTCAACAAGTAGGCAATTGGGGTGGTAGAAAGATGTGAACTAGAAAAACCAGGACATAGCTCTGAACACATCCCAGAATTTATAATGTGGATGAGTTATGTGCTTAAGTTCTGAAACCAGTAGCTGGGCACGGTTTTTAAAACATTCCTATTGAACCTGTTTGGGGGCAGGTGGGGCTTCAGTATGGCACTGCTCTCATGGGTGGCACCTGGTGTTAGCCCCGGGCACTCCCAGGGCTGAAGGCTCCCGACTCCCACTGCCCTTCCCGGAGAACCTGGGAAGTGTTCAGGCGATGCCTCCAAGTCCTACGTATCAGAAATATTTCTCTGATATGAACACCGACCTACCGTTTTTGTATGAGTGAAGAAAGTACAGTATTTCTGAAGGGCACTTTGCCAGTTTCATTCATTTATTCATCATTTAGCAAAGAGGTATTAAGCCACCTCTCTGGGTCACACAATCTTCTAGGAGCTACAGACACCACAGCACATAAAGCAGACCCCTCTGGAGCTCATAGTCTAGTGAGTGTGTATGGCGGGGGGTGGGGGGACTCGGGTGAAGCAGGAGGAATATAAGTTTGTCTGAGAGAGAAAATTAATTACAGTGTAAGTCATTCATTAAAATGTAATTTCTTCGAAAGATTTTATTTACTTGTTTTTAGACAGAGGGGGAGGTAGGGAGAAAAAGAGGGAGAGAAACATCAGAGTGTGGTTGCCTCTTGCATGCCCCCTACTGGGGACCTGGCCTGAAACCCAGGCATGTGCCCTGATTGGGAACCAGAGACCCACTGGTTCACAGGCTGACACATTCAATCCACTTAGCAACACCAACCCAGGCTAAAATGTAATTATTAATAAATAAAAGGTAGAAACTTCTGTGCAGAAAATTTAAATAACGGGGACCAGGAATGGAAGTCACTTATAGTTTTAAATGAGGTGGTCAGGGAAGATTTCAATGAAAAGGCAGCATTTATCCCAATAATATGGTTAAAAGTTTATAGCTATAAAAAGAAAGACTGAATGGAAAGTCACAAACTGCTATTTGTTATTAGCTTTAGAAGATATGATCTGGGCTCATTTTTTCTGTGCTATGAACTATATGTGCGTGCTTGTGCATTCAATTAATTAGAATTTTTGAGAATGTACGCAGACATCTCTAGTTTTTAAGAGCTCCCCCACTCAATGATGATGCACAGTCAGATATAAAATTGTTTCCTTCACACCTTATAGTTTAGATTCTGTGGTCAAAAAGAGCCCAATAGTTCTGGTCACATTGAATTCAACATTTTGAGTTATATATATTTTAAATCTTCCTGAAAGTCTCACCAATGAGAATAAAGAGTCTAAATACTTCATAGTACACTGTGAGAAATTAATGATGTAACCCAAAAGAAGAGGTTAGCATCCTGTTCAATAAATGTTTAGCTACCATCACTATTGCTATTATTGTGAAAGGCTTAATGGAGGAAAACTATTTGATCTGGACTTGGAAAAAGAAAAGGGATATGAGTAAAGGATGTAAAATAAAGGTCAGACATTGGATTTTAGGCAAAGGATGTGCCTGATAGAAGTCATGGGGAATGAGCTCATCATGAGCAAAGGCAACTCCTCCTTCTTTTTCCTGGACTGTTAAACCAGAAGCACCCTGAGTGCTGGGACTACGTCCATTTCATTCACTGCTTCATCCCAGAACTTAGCACACAGCACTTTATACAAAAGAGATGTGTATTTGTTACATATTCAAACTATTTTGACTATAGGTAAAAGGTGTCCATTTGAGATGTGTCCTCAAGCAATTTCTACAACATGACTCATCATTTTAATAAGATGCTAACCAGAGCCATGCTCAGAAAAGAAGTTAACCAAGACACACTCAAGCTTTAAAAATAAAATGTAATCATCTGTTGCATTGTATGCAATAACAATCTATCTATCTGGTGCGGCTAGGAAATTAGTCAATTCTTTAGAATCAAAATGTTGCTTTAATGCTAAAATTTTTGTTTTATTTTTACAATGGTGGGTGGAATTATTTTCCCTTTTTACTAAAAATCTGTGGCTTTAAAACACTGTACATAGAAAAAAAACATGAGCCATTCCTTTATTGAATCTGTGCCAGTTATGGATTCCAAGTTGTGACCAAAATATCTTTGGTTAACTTATGCAAACAAAATATTTTATTGGAGTATTTTAGAGAAGTCCCCAAGTTAAAGGAAAAGGACAACCATTCTTGAAAGGGCAGGGGTCACGCAGTACCAAGGGTCTATGTGGAAGAAAAACACTGAACACCTGTTCAAGTGCCACCTGGATGAAGCAGCCCCCAACAGCTGTGTGTCACTCTGCTCCAACACCCAAACTCCTACAAGACAGTGACTGGCTTGGACCATACGCCCAACTTTGTCCAGGATAGAAAAGAACACTTCAAGTGATGGTTCCACTGGAACTGAGTACAGCTTGGAGAGGGTAGTTTTCCCAAGAAAAATCACAGGGCTGCTTTCCAAAAGGGAGAAGAATGAAAGCTGGTCAAGCGTAGTGCAAATTTATAACCCAGTGCTATTCCTCTCAGCCACTCAAGGCTACTGTCCCCCTTTACTTAAACGGTCTCATACTTCTGTACTTCTTGAGTTTCTCATTTTATAGGCTCTGTTTTCTTTTAAAATGATTATTTGTTTCTTGCTACTTTCAATTTGCCTACTTTGGTTTTCAATTTACCTACCTCTCTACTTTCAATTTACCTACATCCTCTACATGACTACAGGCAAGGAAATGAAAGACTCAAGCATGTTAGAAATATGTTTATAATGATACTTTAAATGAGTATGGGTCTATGAGTAAAATGCAGGTGAGAGGTAAATTTGCTGTCATCCACACTGCTGCTCACAGACTTCTCTGGCTCACACTTGTTTAGCTAGATAGTATCTAGATGAGGAACTTCTCTGGTGTGCTGTCATTTTTTTAAACGACACTATATTCTCTTACAATTCTTTTTCTAGGTTTATTGACATACATCACTGTGTAAATTTAAGGCATATAGCATGATAGTTCAATTTACATATATTGTGAAATGATTACCACAATAGGTTCAGCTAACATCCACCTTCTCATATAGTTATACTAAAGAATATAAAAAGAAAAAAGAAAGAGAAAAAAAATTTTCTCCTTTTGATGAGAACTCTTAGGATTTACTCTCTAGACAGCTTGCCTATATATCCTACAGCAGTTACTTATAGTTATCATGTTGTACTTTACATCCCTAATCTTTACCTTATAACTGGAAGTTTGCACCTTTTGACAACCTTCATTCAATTTCCCCTTCTCACCCACCTCTGGCAACCACAGATCTGATCTTTTTTTCCATCAGTTCGAGGGTGGTTTTTTTTAGATGCCACATATAAGTTAGATAATATAGTATTTGCCTTTCTCTGTCTTATTTCATTTAATATAATGCCATCGAGATGCATTCATGTTGTTACCAACAGTCGAAGTTCCTTGTTTTTTATGACTGAGCAACATGTCGCAACTTCTTCATTTGTTTATCCGCCCAAGGACACTCGGGTCATTCTACATCTTGGCTGTTCTAAATAACGCTGCTATGACATGGGGCTGCGGATATCTTTCTCGGTTAGTGGCTTCATTGCCTTTGGATTTATTCCCAGAAGGGAAGTTGTTGGATCATATGGTAATTTTATTTTCAATTTTTTGAGAATTCTCCATACTGATTTCCGTAGTGGCCGAATCAATTTATGATCCCACCAACAGTGCATGAGGGTTCTGGTCTCTTCACACCCACACCAGCCTTTGTTATCCTCTCGTCCCTCGGGTGTTGGTCACTCTCATGGGTGTGAGGTGGACCTCTTTGTGGTTTTAATTTGTATTTCCTTAATGACTAGCAATGATGAACATCTTTTCATGTACCTGTTTGCTTTTTGTATACTATCTTCTTTGGAGGAATATGTATTTAGGGTTTTTCCCCATTTTTTAAAATTGGGTTATTTGGGGTTTTTTGCTATTGAGTTATATGAGTTCTTTATATATTTTGGGTATTAACCTTTATGAGATATATGGTTGGAAAATATTTTTTCCCACTCCATAGTTTTCTTCACTTTGTTGATGGTTTCTTCTGCTTTGCAGAAGCTTTCTAGTTCGATATAGTCCCACTGTTCATTTTTAATTGTGTTGCTTGTACATTAAGTGCTGTATGCCAAAAATCATTACCAACAGCCAGGTCAAGGGGCTGTATTCTTGTTTTCTTCTAAGAGTTTCATGGTGTCAGGTCTCACATTTAAATCTTTAATTTACTTTGAATTAAAGTTCATTTTTATGAGTGGTATCATAATTATTTCTTAATTCACCTTTAACACAGCACTGAAAGGAAGGGCAAACATTTGCTCAGTTTTGCAAGTATAAAAGCGGAGCTGTGGAGAATTTGAAGTATGTGAAAGGAAAGGTTAATGCTAAGCACCAGGCGTCCAGTTTCACTCTCAAAGTTAGGTAATAGATTCACCTACGTCAATACCATGAGATCTACAGAATCATAGGTCAGAGGCAGCTTAAAATTCAAGGAATTGCTAAGGGATATAATAAATGTTTCATACAAACAGAGAAGCATGGAGAAAATTCTGTATGTGGTTGTTGAACATGCACAGAATCCTGAGAACAGTGTAAGTAAATAAATGGGGACAAATGGAACAATGTAAGTTAACTAAATGGGAACAACCTAAATTTCGTCATGGAATCACTTTTAGCCACAACTTGAATAAAATACTGAAAATGTGTTTACCAATTTTCAGGTGACACAAAATTGAGAATGATTAAAAATATGCCAAATGACAGAAGCAAGATTCAAGCTGGAACTCTTGGTTGGACTTAACCATGGTGATATTTAACATAGAATTTTTCTCATGTTTATATCTAAAATTCAAATTTATACACATGGTAAAAGGGAAGCCTGGCTTAACAACAGTCACAGGGATTTTGGCTTACTGCAAATACAGAAATAATAATAACACTAATAGTAATAATACCATTCACTGAGACTAATGCTCAGCACCATACTAAGTTCTTTATATGTGGTGTGTTCATTCTCACAACATTTCTCAAAAGTGAACATATCATCATCCACATATTATAGGTAAGAAAACTAACAATTTTGGAAGGAAAATGCCCAGAGGTCAATAACTATTCAGTGTTGAACCCAGGGTTGAAATCTACCTCAATCCATGTCTTAACTGATTACGCTACCGTTGGTGATTTTAAAAATGCCATTAGTAAGAACTCAAGGAAGTCTCTTTACAACACCCACTTCTCATTTGGATTGTTGTATGCAGTTATCTGGGCATTGATAACTTTTATACTTACTTATATATGCCTTTTAGAGACAGATGGTCACCATTCATCCTGAAAGCATTGGAAAGCATGCCATAGATATCTATCCTCGTAGAAATGAATGAGGAAACTGAGAGGAAGAGTTTAAGAAATGCCTTCAAATATACAAATTTGAAAGAAGGATTATGCATGGTGTTGAGGAAGTGGCCTAGACATGGGATTTAGCCAGATGGGATCCACCCCCTTCGCTGTGTGACCTCACCTCAGTTTCCTCACCCCTGCAATGCTTACCGACAAGCTTCCTGTCCTGTGGCTGGGAGCACTTGAAACAGTGCGTGTGAAGCCCTTTGGCACAGCTCAGGAGCACAGAGGTGCTCAAGAGGTAGTTGTATTACCGCTTTTTGAGGAAGTTAAGAAGAATGGACCTTACCTTGATCGAACAAGAATCTTTAAAAATGACAGTTGTCAGAGAGAGAATTAGCAGCCTTTTGAGATAATGAACTTCCATCCCTGCAGGCACTTACTCATTTTATATATTTGCTTCAGGGAAATATTATATTGCATTAGATGAGTTTGGGAATAAATACCTTTCAAAGTTGAGATTCTGAATAAGAACAAATACATTTTTTTTCATCTATAAAAGATGCAGACTGAACAGCAGGGGGGACCATGTTTCAATCCACAGCAGTCAGATGAGTGGGCAGAGATGCCTTCATCAACTTATCCAGAAGCTTGATAAGAGACTATTTGTAATCCCAGGTTGGTGGGTACTCTTAATATTGTTAAGTAAAAAGGTAACCTTGACATCCAGTCATGCCCCAGGTAAATGGCCCAGAGGAAGAGAGTTGAATAGAAGGGAAATGGAAAGACTGCATGACCACACATTACCTCTCTTTGTTGCCGCACCCCTTTGCCCTTTCTCTCAAATAACAGCCCTGTTTACGGATTGCAGCAACTGGTCTGACTTGCATCACTTTACTACCTCAGCTAGCACACCACTGGTGTATTGATTTTATTTCTTTTTCTAAAATGAGTGTTTGGTAATACCTCATATTACATGCTATTTTGAAGACCTGAGTTGCTCTTGCTTTATTGGATTTCATAGTAATGCACTTATTTCCAAAGGCAGAAGAAAAGTTTTACTACATTATTAACATCTGGAAGGTCATCTGGGATAATGAAAAAGAGCAATTACAAACTGACCTCAAGCACTAAGGAAGAATTGGGGGCATTTTTTTACAAGCCAAATCTACCTCTTTCAAGTTTTCTTCCCTACACATTTCTTCACAGCATAAAATGAAGTGATGAGGTTTTATAATATCTTGGGATGCTGAATTTCTAATTTGGACTTTGGGAAACTTTCACAATGTGAAATGTATTGAAGTCAGAATATATTCTGTCCCAAATGTTGCTCCTCCTGCCTTGAAATCTCTTCCCTTCACTCTTCTCCAGACCATTTTCTACTCATCCTTTAGGTCTCTACTCATCCTTTAGGTCTCTACTCAACCGTTAGGTTTCTTCATAGAGTCTCTCCTGGCTGTTTTGCATTAGGTTTCTATGTTCCATGCTTTCATAGCACTCCTCCATTTTTCCTCTGTATTTCCTCGCAATTTGTAGTTATAAATTAAATTATAACAGACCATTCCATCTTGTCTTCTATTCTACCTTAACACTTAGCACAGTGTTTGGGGTATGAGAGGTGCTCAATAAATATTGGATGAATGAACACATGCATTCTAACTTTTTATGACATTAAATCAAAGAAAAATAGTGCAATGTTAAATTCCTACTATGGGAAGTTTTCTCTAAAAGTTAAAAGTTCAACACATTGCCTCACTTTTTTTCCAACTTAGCTCCATATTTCTTGCTTAAAAAGTATGACACTATAGAATTTTGTTTGTAAGTAGACCGTTCTGCAGGCATGATTCTCTGTTTTTCCATCAAAGATTCTTTCAAAGCTCTTTCAGAAAAACAGGTCAACCAGTACACTCTTTGACTGGCCAAGTGGGCAAGAGCCCTCGCGCACAAAGGCCATGAGCAATGTAAACTTATAAAGGCACAAGTCCTGCCACAGTTTGTAGTACTGCATTTCCTAATACTTCTGGGACTATGATGTTGTCAAGATAATGTTTTGGAAAAAGTAAAAATTTAACTAAAAATGAGGGCATATTTAACCAATAGCAGTGTTTTTCAATCAGTTTGCCTCAAAGATTTGTTTTTTGTTTTTTCCATACTCTGAACTCATAACCCCACTGCTAACCACCCAGAGATCCATTAGGGCCGGGCGCAGGTCCACCTCTTCCACAACTGCCCTCAGTGCCTGGCACAGGCGGGGTGCTCAACAAACAATCATTAAGTAAATTAGCGGATCCTGCTTAAAGTGTGGTTCTGTTTACATAGAGGTAGGTTAAGGGTGATCAAAACAATAAATAAATAGAAACCTTTTTGACAGAAATGTATTTCTCACATTTCCGGAGACTGGGCAGTCCAAGATCAAGTCACCAGCATGGGAGCGTCCCCGCAAAGGCCCTCTCCGCAGTTTGTAAGCCAGCACCTTCTTGCTGTGCCCTCACATGGTAAAAGAGCACTCAATAGGCACTTTTTCTGTCTCTTTAATTTTTTATTGATTGATTTCAGAGAGACAGATTTGTTGTTCCACTTATTTATGCATTCATTGGTTGACTCCTGCCTGTGCCCTGATTGGGAATCAAATCCACAATTTAGGCATATTAGGACAATGCTCTAACCAATTGAGCTACCTGGCCAGGGCTAAAAACTTTTATATCAGCAGGCAAAGTTTGATTATAAAGTAGGTAGCTCTTTAATCCAGCACTCCCTGCTTACCAATCAACATGAATACTGTCTTCACTACTGCCACTTACAAGAACACCTTCTGAGCTCCTCTGTGTGAATTGCTCTCTGAATCTGTTTTTAAGCCATATTTATGAAGATCGTCTTGATTCTCATTCATACCAAATTTATTGTCCCCAAACAAATCAAATGTCTTAATCATACACTTTACTTACCAGACTTGACTTCAAATAGTCCTTGATAAGTGTGTTAAATAATTTAGTTATTACAAAAAATTTTGAACATTTTTGAAAAAAAGGTAAGACCCTTCTCTCATGCTATTGCTTCAACAGAGAAAATGCTCATTCAAATATCAAGACTGTTGCCCTGGCTGATGTGGCTCAGTGGACTGAGTGCCGGCCTGAGAGCCAAAGGGTCGCTGGTTCCGTTCCCAGTCAGGACACATGCTTGGGTTGCAAGCCAGGTCTCCAGTAGGGGGCATGGAAGAGGCAACCACACATTGATGTATCCCTCTCTCCCTCCCTTCGCCAAGCTCTAAAAAAAATAAAATCTTCAAATATCAAGAACGCTCATTGTTTCAGTTTTCACAGGGAGTTTAGTTCCTATCACATATACACAAAAGAATTTTCCTTATAAATATTAATGGGAAAGCCATAAGCAACTTGGGTTATCAGTGGTACGTCATCAGGACTAAAATGAGAAATTTTCCTCTGTTTGCTTATTTGGGAAGTAAACACGTGATTGGAAAGGACTTCACATGGGATTTACGCTACTGGTGTACAACTTTATCAAGTTTGCTAATAGTTGCCATTATTAATAAATGCTCCTTCATATAATAGAAATAAGATTAGAGCTTCTCTGAGTGCCTCTCTGGGCAGAATTAGGAACAACAGGTGTAAGCAACAAAACACCTGTTACTGGTGTGGTTCAGAGGACTGAGTGCTGGCCTGTCGACTGAAAGGTCATTGGTTCAATTCCCAGTCAGGGCACATGCCTGGGTCATGGGCCAGGTCCCCTGGTCAACAGCATGCGAGAGGCAGCTGATCAATGATTCTCTCACACATCCATGTTTCTTCCCCTCTCTCTAAAAAAATAAATAATATCTTTTTAAAAAATAGAAAGAACCAGCCAATCATAAGCAATGTCCTGCTTGAAATATGTAGATGCCAGTTTTTTTACCTCTGATTTTTGTGCTTTCACCATGAGGGCCTATCGCACATCCTAGAAATGATATGTGATTTACTTGGCAACGGTGGTGAGGTGGGGGTAGTTTTTGTAGCTTCTCTTGGGCTATTATACAAAATGCCTACATTAGAACAATAAGAGTTTGAAAAATAATGCTATTGTTCAGAGAGGTATATGCCATATTTAGTGGTTCAGTGAAATTTGAAGAGTTTCAAACAAAAACTATGGTCTAGAATTTAGGAAAAAGGATGTCTGGGAAGGTAAAAAGGGACAGCCAGACAGAAAGGGCAAAATTCCACCCCCACCAGCACCAAATAAACTTTTTCATTTTATTGGCCGTATGCCACACTTACGAAGATTTCCTGGCTGGCTCTGACCTAATCTCATATCAAATATCACTGCTGTGTGCTGAGCACACAGGTCAGGCATGGGTCTCTCCATTTCGGCAGCTCTGGATCAGTGCAAATAACCCTTGGGGGTCTCAGAGAGGAAGGAGAATGAGAATGAATACAGTGCTTGCTTACTGGTATAAAGTTGGGGTGCCCCTGGGAGCTGTTGACTGGGCCCAGAGAGATCAGCCTATAGCCCAGTTAGAAAGGTTGTTATAGATCAAATAACTATACAGGGCATGTGCATATGTACTCTTCGGCTAATTATTATTAATGGTTACTCTCACTTGAACCCAATTATTCTGAGTAGGCACAGTACGTTAATATTCTCTATCTCACTCTTTCTTGTTGTTAAGTCCAGGAGTTAATGCCACATTTCTCAGTATATCTCCTGGTTTCTTTCTTATGTTCCTTCAAGAGAACCGAGGGACTAGTCACCTATTGCAAACAGCACGAAGTTCAAGTGCCCAGGTACATCATAATCTGGCTGCAGCCTAACTTTCTAGCTCCATAAATTATCCTCCTCAATAATCCTTACCCCAGTTATCTAGTCCCCTAAATACACCCTGTGACGTTCCACTCTGAACACTTGCTCACCAATGATATCCTCCAGCTCTTCCCTATACTTTCAAGAAGTGGCTGAGACATTCACTCCTGCAGAGTGCTGTGGTCGTGGACCAGGGCACACTGAGTGACTCCATGCTTTTGCCACACACACAAAGCTCTGGCTCCCCGAGACTGCCCCAGCCCCCGCTCCTCAGAGCCCAGGTTCGTAAAGAGCAGTTGCACACGGGCAGTGTGAAGACCACGTCACAGAAGGATTTTTTTGACTTGGTTTAGGTATGCTTGATGTTTAACAAACTTTCTGAAATAGTTGCCCATGTTTTAAAAGCAGAATATTCCACGTTATTTTTTTAAAATCTAGGTTTCCAGGTTCTTTTGAAATATCAGAAAGTATGGCATCTCTGCCTAGCAAAAATCAGCTAGCAGCTGTCCTTTCATCTGAGGCTGTCCTCTCCTATTTGCCACAGGGCCCAGCAACCCCATGTGTCTTATACCTAACTTGTTTTATTCATTTAGACTGTATAACTGGATGCTATGGACATTGGAATTTGCATACCACTGCCCCACCGGGCGCACACACTGAGGGCTTGTCAAAGCTCACCCTGCAGTACGTGAGGCTCTGCAGAGCTCCAGCTCTTCCCAGGAAGAACCATGAGACAGGGGAGCAGAAACAGCTGGACACCCTAACGTGGCTCAGCCCTTCTCAACCAAATGTCATGTCCTTCTTACACCAGAGAGGCTATAGGTCCCAGGACTTTGCGAATTTTGCTCTCTCCTTTTTCCAAGGTTGTGACAAACTGTTCACTTCAATTTAGCTATCTATTATTTTAGTAAGTATTTTTTATTGTAAAATAGTTCCAGATTCACAGAAATTTGCTAAAGTTGTTTCTATATACCCCATAATTAATTTTCTGTGAACGTCTTACCTTACTATGTTTTAGTTGTGACAATTACAAACTAGTATTAATACATGATTATTAACTAAAGTCCATATTTTATTCAGGTATTTTCAGTTTTTACCTAATGCTCTTTTTCTATTCCCAAGCTCTCACCAGGCAAAGCTGAGATGAGTCCTGGCTCTGCCACTTGTTGGATGTGTCCCTGGGGAAGTTGCTTCATCTCCCCGAGCCTCCATGTCTTCAGCTATGAAATGAAGGCCATTCATTCATTCAGCACCTGTTACGTACCTACTACATACTAGGCGCTCCTGTTGCTGGTGTGTAACATGGATCGGGGTCCTATTCTAATTTGGTTTATACTACATGTTCAGGGATGAAGGAACATAGTGAAAAAAGAAAAGGCAACTGTGGTAAGTACTGTGAAGAAACAAAACAGAAAGACAGTAGAAGGCATTGGATCTATTTGGGCTCTATCTTAGATAATATGGTCAAAGAAAACCCAATGAGGAGGTGGCATTTAACAAAGGCTCAAATATTAATGGTGAGCTAGTTTTATACAAAGATATGAGGGAAGATTGTTCCAAGCAGGGGGTGTAGCAAAGGCAGGGGCTCTAAGGTAAGAAGCGCTTGATACGTTCAAGTAACAGAGAGCAGCTGGAGCAGTGTAAAGCAGGCAGAGTAGTAGGCTGCCAATAAGGGTGAAGAAATAGGCAGAGGGCAGATCATGGTAGGGGCTTATAGACCTTGGTGAAGAATTGAAATATATTCTATGTGTAATAGAAACTTGTGACAGTTATCACTTATTGCCTTTCAGCTCCAAGTGCACCTTTTCGCCCTGAGTTGTAATACCAGGGCTGGGTCCTCTGAACCTTTTCCTTTGATAGTCACACAATGTTAAGCTTTGTCAGTAATGGGCAGTGGAAGGACCCTGCAGGAAGGAGGGCCAAAAAGCACTCCAAGGGCTTTTTGTTTTGTTTTGTTTTGTTTTGTTACTGCTTCACACAACTGTCAGTAGCAAGTTAGGCACAGGATACTTCTCAGTGAGTCTTGCTGCCATTCCAAAGGGTTAATTCCTAGTCAGTTTGGCCAGCTACCCACAAGGCAACCTTCAAGTGAATTTCAGTGACATCCCTGCAGATGACTTCCCAGCAGGTTGTGCCAGTAACCTAGACAGTGACTCTCAGAGGTCAGCTTCCCAGGAAATGTCACTGCAACCCCAGTGGGCTTTCCCAGCAAAGATCGCCAGCAATACAGCTGGTAATTTTCTACTTGCAGACATCTCAGCAAAATTCAGCATTCGACAGGCCTGAGGAAGGGGCAGGTATACGTGCTGACCTCCTAACCAGATAAACATAAAACTTCACACTACCAGTGGGAAATATATATTTATACCAGTTCCTTTTTTCTGATTAATTGTCTAGCTAGCAGACATGAAGAATGCCTTGATGAACTTGGCAGACTGAACACAGCCGGGGAAAGAATACGTGACCTTGAAGATATGTTAATAGAAACATCCCAAATTGAAAAGCAAAAAGAAAAAGACTGAAGAAAAAAAGAGAACCGATATCCAAGAACTCTGGGACAATTACAGAAGGTATAATGTAGTGGGGGAGGGGGTGCTGGGATGGGAGTAAAAAACAGAAAACTGTACTTGAACAATAATTAAATAAATTTTTAAAAAAGAAGGTATAACATAGGTTTAAAGAAAATAACAAAAGGAGAAGAAAGAGAAAAAGGAACAGAAGAAATATTAAAATAACA
This sequence comes from Artibeus jamaicensis, assembly GCF_021234435.1. NCBI lineage: Eukaryota > Metazoa > Chordata > Mammalia > Chiroptera > Phyllostomidae > Artibeus > Artibeus jamaicensis. The sequence goes on along the minus strand of NW_026522025.1, from coordinate 14,337,784 downwards.
CTGGCTGAGAATTTCCCAAAATTAATGTCATATACCAATTCAAAGATCCAAGAAAGCAGATAAATACTTTTAAAAATCTACATGTAGGCATAACGTATACAAACTGTAGAGAATCAAAGACGAAGAGAAAATGTTGGAAGAAGCTAGAATGGAGAAAAACACCTAGCTATCGGTGGTGGGAAGGGGGTTCTATGGAAAGTAAACCTCACAGGGCGATCTAATCATACATTCCCAAGCGGGCAGGTCAGAGGGGGCAGTCACGCCCCAGGCAAAGAGCTTCTTGAGTGAAAGGTTTCTCTCTGCCTATTGTCTGTGCATCTAGGTTAACACACCTTCAAAACGACATCCTCTTTTTCAAACCTCTCTGAGACACAACCAGGCTTATAACTTCTTTAGTAAAAGGCTTATTTTTACTCTGGTTGTTTTGCTGGTTCCTGTGTCATTGTGTCATTCAGCTGGCAATACGTTTATTTGAGATGGATGTCTTTCAGGATAGATGCCTTGGTGATCAGAAGCTTAGTATCAGGCATTTACACTACACCCAGGCGTATCCAAGGCCCACGGAAGAAAAAGGAAACTACTGGCCTGTGAGAACTCAAAACCCATTCTGCTGAGAGCCCCTCAAATTAGGTACAAATGTACCATCAACCTCGGTTTTGTAACTATGTAAGTGGTAGTTTCTTTATCTATGGATTTGGATTCTGTTCTATTAGTCAATACTGAAAAAAAAAAACCCTGTGTTATCTAAAATAGACAAATTTATATGGGAGCAATAGGAAATCACCTATTAAATAAGTTTAGGCAGAAAAAATAATAAACCTGTAAATGAACTGGCCTAGAAAAAAGGAATAAAATAAAGGATATCATTATATATCCTACAGGCATTAAATAAGAATATGGAAATCCTACAGACAATTTCAATCCTATGCAGTTTACAATTTAGATAAAATTTTGAAAGACACTAAATGGCAAAACTCATTCAAAACGAGATTACTCAAACAGACCTCAACCTATTAAGTAAATTAAATTTATAATTTAAAACACACAAGAAATAAAAGAAAATAGATCAGCTGTACTGCAACATTTAAAACTTCGTTTTTCAGGACATCATCCGGGAAGTGAAAAGACAACACACAGAATTTGAGAAAATATTTGCAAAGCAATCATCTGACAATAGACTTGTATCTAGACTATAATAAAAACAAAAAAAATCATAACTCAACAATAAAAAGACAAACCAATTTTAAAATGAGCATGTATCTAATAGACATTTCTCCAAAGAAAATATGCAAATGCCTAATAAGCACATGAAAAGATGTTTGATTTGATTAGCTAGTCAGGATTAACTAGCTAATCAAATATATTCTGTCTCTTTGCCTCCAACCCCTGGGTAACTTTGGATGCTCTGCCTGATACAAGTGTCTTTGTGTGCTTAGAGCCTTGGCCAGGCCAGAGAGCCTAGGTTTCTTAGGGTGGGGCCTTCAGCTGTGCCAGGCGTCCGTGCTGGGACAGTAAGATGGGAGTCTTGGGCCGCACAGTGTCAGCTCATCCTCTGGAGGGATCGGAGACGAAAGTCAGCCGCACAGGCCATCAGCCGTGACTATGTGGCCAATTCCCAGTAAAACTCCGAATGCCACAGCTTGGTTAACTTCCCTGGTCGGCAGTGCTCTGCACACTGTACATACTGTGACTGGGAAAAACAAATGTCCACACGGCTCGGCCGGGAGAGGAAATTTGAAACTCTGTATGCGATCGCTCCCGAACTTAATCTATATCCTTGTGCTGTGATAAATCATAACCGTGAACGCTGCTAAGGACTATGAATCCTTATTAAACCTCACAAACCAACTTTATCCTCAGAAAGATTTAAACCCTGTAATATTAATGCTTTTGTATTAAGTTTTCATATTTGGTACTTTATGTACATATAGTCCTGCGAGTTTCACAAATAGAGTTAGCAGTTAATTTAAAATATGTAATTGAGCAATTGATTTAGTCTTCTATTTTAAGTTGAAATTTTCTTGTTTGCAGAAATGGGACACTTAAAAAAACACTAAGTTCAAATCTTTACAGGTGAGAGATCTTTAACCTTAAATCTGCTAATATATTGAAAGATTTGCAGTGAAAGAAAATTCTCTGTTCAGTTAATGTAATCCCTGGAAGCTACACAGGAAAACAAATATCGACCGTTCCTGGTAATGAGTTTAACCACAGATCTATTCATTGTCTTCACATTATGAGAGACTGCACGAAGGAGGGTAAAATTACAGCCAGCTCCCAACGTTACCTCCTCACACTGTATTGGGAAACGCCATTTGGGAAGAGAAGGACAAAGGGAAGAACGTTATTCAGCAACAACTCTGCTCCACACACGCAGCATATTAACCTTTGTCTAAACAAGTGACATTCTTTTTACACAGAGCAAACTTCAACTGAGTTCATCTTTATTAAGTTATTTACTATTGGCTTTGATTTAACAACAAACAAAAAATAATATAGGAAATACAGCCAGGGGCAACATTTACAATCTCTGCAGCTTGGTAAAGGGCTTTTAACCTATGCTGCTCATAAGGTGGGTTAATTCTGTGGGTGAAAAGGGGGTGCTATAATAAATCACAAATTCCTAACTGGGCAGGTCATGCTGGGTAGTTACACCCCAAGCTTATAACTTCTTGAGTAAAAGGTTTATCTTTACCCTAAACACTGTCCATTATTTTTGTACATCTAGGTAAACACACCTTTGAAATGCTTGCTTTCAGACACCTCCTAAAATGTAACCACCCTCAGGAGAGCATATAAGCCTAACTATCCTATAATCCAGTCTCCGCCTTGCCTTCTCCCTACCTTCCTGTATTCCTCCTGACACTCCCTCCTTGATTTCAAATGCACAAAAGAAACTACAAACCCAAGCATTTGAAATCTTGCTTCCTGGCAATTGTTGTCGGGTTTTGGCTCAAATAAAGTCTAATAAAAAGTTCTTGACAGGTTTGGATGTTCCCACGTTGACAGAAGAAACACAGATGTGAGGTTTCCTTTGCACACATGCATGGAAAATTGTAAGAGTGTATATTATAAGTGTACAACTTGGTAAACTTTAATGAGCTTAAAACTGCTCTGTAACTATCACTAGATAAAGAAATCAAACATTCCAGGATTCTGAGAGGCCCCTTCGTACTCTCCTACTGTAACCATAGCCCCCAGAATAAACAGCATGAGTTCTGCCTGTTTTTGTGCTGTTTGTAAATGAAATATACATCAAATGAATCTGTAATGAAATCATTTGATATGTACCCATTTGGATCTGGTTTCACAGTCACTCTAAGTTACGTTTGTGAGATTTATTCAGATCTTTGCATGTGGTTACAAATCATTTAGTCTTCTTGCTGGCACATGAAATTTCCACAATTTACTTATCCATTTTACTATTGATGAGCATTTATATGGCTTCCAGGTCTGAGCTCTTATAAATAGTGCTGCTAAAAATTTCATGAAATTTTAAGCAATATTTTTAACACAATTTTTTTTACGTCAGAGTTCCAAATTCTTGGAGGTAGCCAAGTGCGACCATGTAACCAAAGGATTACCACCTTTGGTTACTCCTGCTCAGAGCCCCAAAGTCCACCAGATATTTGGGGAATCATTTTTTTCTACTTTATAGTTACAAAACGGAATGAGCTTGATTACGTAGGGGAGAAAGACATTTTCTGTAACTGTGAATCACTCTCATTGTTCATCTTTCTGGCACTGACTAAAATGCATTTATTTTTGTTTTGTGTTTTTTTTGTCCTCTTTGTCCCTTCTTTCAAAGACAAACACAGTTAATTTGGATAAGCAAAATTGTTTCTCCCCCTCTTTTTCTTTATAAAGTAGTTTTAACTAAAACACAATGAAAGGAGACTCACTGAGAGTTAAGTCCCATCATGCTACTGTTCAGATCCCTCTCATAGCTTCGCATCTCTAAGCAAAAGTCAAAGTCTTACGATCACTACATACAAGGCCCATTGGGTCTGTTTAGCCCCTCTACCCACTGTCTCCCTACGCTCCCCCCAGGGTGCTCCTGGCTAGGCACCAGGTATATGCTCCACCTTAGGGTCTTTGCCCCTGCTTGTTCCTCTTCTTGGATCATCTTCACCCACTGCCACCCCCATAACTGCATACATCTTCATTTACTTCCTTCAGACATCAAAGTAAACCTTCTCTGGCCACCTTCTCTTTCCATCTGAAATGGAAAGCACTATCGCCTGCCCACACCCGCATACACACTCCCTATCCCCTCCTTTCTTTTTTGTGGGGTTATTTTTTTTTGCTTTTGTATTTCCACTAACATGCCATACATTTTACTTATTTATGTAGTTTATTCTTTGCTTCGCTACAAAAAATAAGCTATATGGGGGCAGGGTTTTTAATCTATATCATTCATTGCTATATCACCAGCTCCTAGAATAATATCTGGCACATAGTAGATGTACAACAGAAATTTATTGAAAAAATTAATTGCACCCTAAAAGTAAGTCCCATCATCATGCTCCTTCCTTCTTATTACTCAAATCTCTTCTCAACAATCATGTCTACCCACCGTATTAGAGTAGCCCTTCCTGCAAGTCATTCTCTTTTAAAAAATATTTTATTTTTTTAAGATTTTATTAATTTATTTTTAGAGAAATAGGAAGGGAGGGAGAGAGGGAGAGAAACATTGATGTGTGAGAAACACATCGACTGGTTGCCTCTCACATGACCCGAATCTTGGACCCGGCCCAAAACCCAGGCATGTGCCCTGACTTGCAATCCAACCACCAACCCTTTGGTTTGCAGGCTGGCACTCAATTCACTGAGCCACATCACAATGCCTTTGTTCCAATTTATTTCTTCATAGCATTCACTACTGTCAAATTTTATTACTCAGATATTTGTTTACTTTAAAGAATTAACTATTTGTCTTGCCCATTTGAAGGTAAACTCCATGAGGCCAAGGGCAAAGACTTTTTCCTGTTCATGTGTTTCCCATTATGTCTCCTCAGCTTCCTTTTTTAAAAAATCAAAAATCATTTGGCCACATATGTGTGGTTCTATTTCTGAACCCGTGATGCTCTTCCACTGATTTATACAAGTGTCCTCACTCCAGTGTCACATTGTCTGAACTAATGTGCAACTTTAGAATCAGTCTGGAAATCAGGTCATATGTTAATTTTTTCCAAAAATCTTACTGGGATTTTGATTCAGATTGTATTGAATTTACAGTCAGTTTAGAGAGAGCTGACTTCTTACCAGTATTTAATTCAAGCCAATCAGGAATGTGTATCAGAAGATCCCATAGGCAATATAGACCAGGCCCTGGTCCCTGGCAGCACTCTGGGAACTTGGGAAGGCCTGAAAGGAAAGGGGCTTTACACTCTTAAGCCTCATCAGATGCCCTCCCGCCAATGGTGGCCCCAAAGATCCTAAAGAGATCGTGTAATTGGAGGCAATGAGTATCTCGGCAGTGGTTGAGGATGGGTAAGGATCAATGATGGGCGAGGCAGAACACTTGCTCATTGGCTGAAGGTCTGAGTTCTCTGTGCTACTCTAGATTTCAACTCCAAGAAAACTGGAGTTGAATTTCTCAACAGTCGAATGATGTGGGAAGCATAGAGTAGAAGTTGGTAAGAGAAAAAAATTAAATATATTAGTCTGGGTTCTCCAGAAAAACAGAACCAATAGGATAGAGATAGAAACAAAGATAGGGATACGTAGAGATATCTTTAAGGAATTGGCTGATGTGAATATGGAGGTTAAGAAGTCCCAAAATTTGCAGTTAGCAAACTGAGATAACTGAGAGCCAAATGTCTGAGAATTAGGAGAGCTAGTATGTTTCAGTTCAAGTCAGGCTGGGTGTTGGGGCAAGAGGGATGTGGGGAGAGAGAGAGAGAGTGAGAGAGAGAGAGAAAAGAGAATTCTCCCTTGCTGAGCCTTTTCTGTTCTACTAAGTCCACTAACGATCAGATGAGGCCCAGCCACATGGGGAAAGGCAATCTGCTTTATTCAGTCTGCCAGTTAGAAAGTTAATCATATCCAGAAACACTCTCATAGACACACCCAGAAAAATATTTAACCAAATATGTGGGCACCCCATAGCCCGTTGACCAAACCATTACAGGAGATAATTATTGTACCCAAATTTCTAGACTACAATTTATGCTTATGGTCATAGAATCACTTTTCTAACTCTGTTCAGGAGGACATATATCCACAACCTAGTATACAGGAGAAGGAAGGAAGTTGTAGAAGCTTTTCACAAACAGTGCCAAAGGTAAGAGAATATGCATTTTAAACTATTAACAAGATAGCACAATGAAGCATATAAATATACCAGGTGAACTGTGAGTTAATATAATTCAGGAATTGGCTCAAACACTCTTTACTCACATGTTAATAAGGGTTGCATCATACCCAAACAAGCGACAAAGGAAGAAATTGAGAATGACTCACTGTGTTAAAACAGACAAACTTGAAAATAAAGAAACCTTTAAGAAGACAGCACATAGTCCTAAATTACTACATATTAAAAAACAGAGGCTAAAATATACATCACAATGGAATCTCTGTAAACAAAATAAACATATGTTTAGCTAAAGCTATTTTAATCTTACTACACTAACCCTTCTCTAAGAAACTCCACATCAATTAAATTGCAGTTTCCCATTCAGAGTTCCCATTATGGGCTAGCTGTATTTGACATGATTAAAATACTGTATTTCTCACTCCAAAAAAAAAGAAGAAGAAATCCAAACCAAAGTCAATTTCACCTGATAAAACATGCGAAATGAAACACTTCTAATTGCTAATGCTGCCCAGAATTACATGAGATTCAACAGTTCTCTAAAAGCTTTTGAACCTGGATAATCACTTACTTTATCTCAGAAAACAATGGGGTTTGTCATTGTATTGATTTGGATTAGAATAAAAAAAGCCCATAAGAATTGGCTGCTGTGGGCAGTTTCCAACCTGCATGAGAATAATTTCAGATAATAAAGAAAAAGTCTTTAGAAAAATAGAAAAAGAAAACCAACAATTTCCCTGACATTGCCTTAATTAGTCCTCAAAGTTAACAACTGCTAAAATTCAGACACCATCTATGAGGGCTACTTTACTTACTCTCCAACTCGACCCTCCTTTCTGGTAGTGATCTGGCCTGAGCCCCAACTAGCACATGACTTCACTTCCTAGATTAAAAGCTGCTCCCTTTATAATTTTTATTTGTCAAGCTATAGATGTCCAAAGCTAATTGGAATATTTTTTAATAAAAGAGGAAGAAAAATTAGTGCAGAATTATTCTACCAAATTTAAAAGCATATTGTGAAGCTACACACATTTTTTAAAATGCAGTACCATTTCAGGAATACATAAATCAAGGAGAATAGAAGAGAACATCCAGAAACAAACTATGTGGATATAAATGTTTGATATATGTTAAAGGTGATATTTGAAATTAAATACATTATTTAACTGGCTCACTCTAACTTCCTGAGATACTCAGCTAAAGATATCAGAAGAAATACTCTTATCTGATGTCATTTAACAAAGTAAATTCTAGCTGAACTAAAGATAAATGTATTTTTAAAGACATTAAAAAATGCTAAAAATTTTCTTTTCTTTGAATAGAGACCTTTGTAAGAGCGCACACACAAAACTTCCGGCCAAGATGGAGGCCGGAAGGAGGCCATCAGTAGATACGCTTTGCCTCCTTGCACAACCAAAAGAAAGACAACAATAAATTTAAAAACAAAAAATAACCAGAACTCCCAGAAAATCGAACTGTATGGAAGTCTGACAGCCAAGGAGTTAAAGAAGAAACACTCATCCAGACTGGTAGGAGGGGCAGAGACGGGCGGTCAGGGTGGAGAGGACTCGAGGCAAGGCGGCAGCTGGAGGACCAGGACAGGCAAGGCGGCAGCTGGTGGACAGGGCAGTCACACATTTGTTTGCAAATAAAATGGGAGTAACAACTGAGGAGTGAGACAGACCGTGCAACCCAGGGTCCCAGCACAGGGAAATAAAGCCTCAAAACCTCAACTAAAAAAACCTGTGGGGCTTGAGGTGGCAAGAGAAACTCCTGGCCTCACAGGAGAGTTTATTGGAGAGACCCATGGGCTCCTAGAATGTACTGAAGCCCACCCACCCAGGAATCAGCACCAGACGGGCCCAATTTGCTTGTGGGAAGAGGACAAAGTGGCTGAAAGCCAGCCAAAAGCCGAACAAGTAGCATTGTTACTTCTCAGACCCCTCCCAACATACAGCACCGCAACGCAGCAACATGGGTTGCCCCACCCTGGTGAACACCTAAGGCTTGGTCCCTTGCTACATAACAGGTGCACCAAGACAAAAAAAATATGCTTCAAATGAAAGAACAGATTAAAGCTCCAGAAACAATACAACTAAGCAATGAAGAGATAGCCAAACCTATCAGATGAAGAGTTCAAAACACTCATAATCAGGACGCTCACAGAATTGAGTATCATCACAAGGTAGAGGAAAAATGAAGGCTATGCAAAGTGAAATAAAGGCAACCAACAGTGAACAGAAGTAAATAGGGACTCAAATCAACAGTTTGGAGCAGAAGGAAGAAATAAACATTCAACTGGAACAGAATGAAGAAACAAGAATTCAAAAAAATGAGGAGAGGCTTAGGAACCTCCATGTCAACTTTAAACATTCCAACATCCGAATCATAGGAGTGCCAGAAGGAGAAGAGAAAGAGCAAGAAATTGAAAACTTATTTGAAAAAATAATGAAGGAGAACTTCCCCAATCTGGCAAAGGAAATAGACTTCCAGGAAGTCCAGGAGTTCAGAGAATCCCAAAGAAGTTGGACCCAAGGAAGCACACACCAAGGCACATCATAATTACATTATCCAAGATTAAAGATAAGTAGAGAATTTTAAAAGCAGCAAGAGAAAAGGAGACAGTTACCTACAAAGGAGTTCCCATAAGACTATCAGCTGATTCCTCAAAAGAAACCTTGCAGGCAAGAAGGGGCTGAAAAGAAGTATTCCAAGTCATGAAAGGCAAGGACCTACATCCAAGATTGCTCTATCCAGCAAAGCTTTCATTTAGAATGGCAGGGTAGATAAAATGCTTCTCAAATAAGGTCAAGTTCAAGGAGTTCATCATCACCAAGCCCTTATTACATGAAATGTTAAGTGGACTTATCTAAGAAAAAGAAGATCAAAAATAGGAACAGTAAAATGATAATGAACTCACAACTATCAAGAACCAAACCTTGTTGGGGACTACTTTGTGAGGTATCAGGAATTATAGCCCCTGCACAAGCCAGGCCTCGAATAAGGGCCTGTAATTCTTGACCAGAACGCTGGAAATGCTGGGAGGCAGGTATGACGTGATGCTAGCTAGCACCAAGGGTTCCCGTAGGAAATCTGGCCTAAAGAATGCATTGCATCCACTGAAGTTTGCTCTGCTACAGCCCTCATAATGGATAACCAGGTGTTTAACTTCAAGGCAGGAAAGAAGACTCCTGAGTCCTGCCTTAATGGCCGTCTGGTGTCAGTATGTCTAACAGACCCTAATCTTAGGCTAATCTCTGTGTTCCTTTTATTATTACCTGTAAATAATATCTGTTTTGCATTAACTGTAGCCCTCTAACACTGATTAATGAGCTATGCATACATGCTGTACACCCGTGCACATATCATTCTCAGTAAGTCTCAGGAGAAAGGACCTCAGGGCTCTTCTCCTCTGAGAGATTAGCTAGCCTTTTCTCCCCAAGCAGATTTTGCATTGATAGCCTCATTTCATCTGTGACTCCAGGGGACTCTGTAGGATGGGGTCCCCCCACAGAATCCCCCTGCCCAAAAAACAAAAACAAACTAAGCAAACTACAATAGGAACAAATTCACAGAAATAGAAATCACATGGAGGGTTATCAGTGGGGAGGGAGAGGGGGAAAATGGGGGAAAAGGTACAGGAAATAAGAAGCATAAATGGTAGGTACAAAATAGAAAGAGGGAGGTTAAGAATAGTAGGGGAAATGGGGAGGCCAAAGAGTTTATATGTACAACCCATGGACATGAACTAAGGTTGTGGAATGATGGTGGTGAGGTACATGGCAGAGGGAAATAAAGGGGAAGGAAAAAATGGGACAACTATAGTAGCATGATCAATAAAATACTTTAAAAAGAAGAATACATACAAATTCCGATTTGGAGGGGTATGGTGGAAACTAACGTATTGGGCTACACAAAACTCAGAAAATTCTGTATGTAGGAAAATGACAGAAACAAAGTTTAAAATTATAGGACTACTTTTGCTAGTCTATTATCTAATAAAATATATATTTGAAAAATACAATCCTAGTATGTAGAGAACTCTTCCAAATGGATAAGAAGATAAATGTTCTAAAAGACATTTAGGCAATTCACAAGAGAGAGAAAAACAAGTATAAAAAATTCACTATTACCAGTTTTGACTTTTATTTTTTTAATTTGATCAGTGTTTTAAATAACCATTTAAAATGACAGTGAAGTTAGGTCTCTGTCCTGAATTAGCAATTCTTTTAAAATATGAAGTCACATATTGTGGTAGGGAAAGAGCATTCTCAGAATTGCTGCGCAGGAAGTGACTTGGCACAATGGAAAGTGTGGATATTCTTCCACCCACCTTCGCTCTTCTAGAAAAGCACCTTAAAGAACTAAGTAAGGATGTTCACAAAGACTGACATTTACCTCAGAAATCCACATAGCTCTCTTTCTCGCCCTTCTGGGTCTGACCTCAATTGGCTCCTTCACGGGAGACCCACAGGGCCGCCTTTTCTATGGCTGCAAGGCCCCACATCCTGTCTACGCCCTTCCCTGCTATAGTTTTCTCCCACGCCACCTATCAGGTCACCTATTTTATTTTGTACTTTATTTTGCAGTTACAGTTGCCATGCGATATTATTTTACTTTTTTATCTATTTTTTTCTCCTACTGAAATATAAATTCTCTGTGGCTCGTGCATTTATGTGTGTTGATCACTGCTATGCTAAGACTCCTAATGGACAGTGTTAGATTTGGGGAGCCTGACATTTATATTGTACAATTTTAGGGACTTTCTTTAAAAAAACTGCTGTTAGATATAGTTAAATTTTTCAAATTTTAAAAAATCTGAGAAATAAGGCAAATATTACAAAATCTATAAATATGACAAGGCAAGTAAATTAAAACCCCCTTAAATTTTTCAGTATTTTTGGTATTGGCTGGATTTCTGAAGATATTGTCCCACAAAGCCTGGAATAACTGATATATATTTTTTGTAGTTTAGAGTTCATTCATTCATTTATTCTGTTTTACAGATTTATTGAGATATAAATCAACATACCCCCAAAATTGCCCATTTAAAGCATACGATTCAATGGGTTTTAGTACAGAGTTCTGCAAATAGCACCACAATCAATTTAGAGCAATTTTATCACCCCTAAGTTTACACCACACTCATCAGTTAATTCGATATTTGGGTTGTTTCTACTTTTTTAACATTTTGTTCTTTTTATTTATTTATTTTTCATTGAGATAAAATTCACACCCTGGCTGGTGTGGCTCAGTGGTTGGAACGCCGGCCTCCGGATCGAAAAGTCACCAGTTCAATTCCCAGTCAGGGCACATGCCTGGGTTGTGGGCCAGGTCCCCATTTGGGGGTGTTCCAGAGGCAACTAATCAATGTTTCTCTTCCTCTCTTTCTCTTTCCCTTCCCCTCTCTCAAGAAATAAATAAAACCTTAAGATTAAATTCATATACTACACAACTCACCTTTTTAAGTGTACAGTCCAATGTCCTTTAGAATATTTAAAGAGCTGTACAACTATCACCACTAACTTCAGAACACTTTCTTCATCCCCCAAAGAAACCCTGTGCTCATCAGCAGCCATTCCTCACTTCTCTTTCCCTCAGCCTCTGGAAACTATGTTATAGTCTTTTTCTATGGAGTTGCTTATTCTGGACATTTCAGATAAAGGACATTATGCAGTATGTGGGCCTTTGTGACGGACTTTTATTTTCACTTAACACAATGTTTTCAAGGGTCGCCAATGTAGTAGCATGTATCAGCACTGCTTCTCTTTTTATGGCTGGAAAACAGACCACATTATTCATTCATCAGTTGACAGATATCTGGATTGTTGTCACTTTGTGGCTACTATGAATAATGCTGCTATGAACATTCATTTACAAGTTTTTGTGTGATGTATGTTTTCATCTCCTTTTGGTATATGCCTAGGAAGGGTCCTCTGGTTAGCTCAATGTTTAACATTATGAGGAATCGCCAAACTCTTCTACAGTGGTGAGAGCATTTTACATTCCCACCAGCAACTTATGAGGCCTCCCATTTTTCATATCCTTGTCAGCATTGTTATTGTCTGTCTTTTCTATTTCAGCCATCCCAGTGGATGTGATTTTGATAGTGATTTTGATTTGCATTTCTGTGATGTCTAATAATGTTGAGCATCTTTTCACATACATATTGTCCACTTACATGTCTTTGGAAAGATACCTATGCAAATCCTTTATCCATTTTTTAAAAAATAACTGGGTTATTTGCCTTTTTATTACTGAAATTAGGTGGGATCCCTTTGGAGCAGAGGAGTGACATGATCTGCTTTACAGTTTACAGGCTCACTGCTGTGCTGAGACTAGTCTGAAGGAGGAAAAGGTCAAAAGCAGGGAGACCAGGTAGGAGGCTAATGCAATAACCCAGAGAAGTCACAATGTATCTTGAACCAATAGAAGCAGTGAAGGTATGAGAAGTATTTTGATTCTGAATACATTATGAAGGTAGAAGTGAAAAGATTTCCTGATGACTTGCATTGGGTATGCAATAGTGAGGTGTTCTCAAACACTTTTGTTCTGAGAAATGGAATGATAGGGAGTGTCAGGAGTTTGATTTTGGACAAGGCAACTTTGAAATGCCTATTAGGCATCCAAGTAGTGAGGTTATACTGGCCATAGGATATACAAGTTGGGGGTGTAGAGATTACAAGTCTGGGCTAGAGATTAATATGTGAACAAAAAAGGGGGATTCTATGGAAAGTAACTTTATGAAGTGCTCTGATCACAAATTCCTAACTAGGCCGATCATGAATATAACTTTTTAGTAAAAGGTTTACCTTCTTTTTTCCTTTGCTTCAATTGGATGATTCTATTTTTTTAAGAGCTTTAGACAATTACAGAGAGCTTTTTTTTTTCCCCCAAAACACAAGAGGAAACAGGGCACATATAGTTCCTGTTTTTAAAGACAAGCAAAGGTTAAGGGAGACAAAGTCAAAGGAGTCTGCAGAAGACAAAGGAAGGGGGAAGAGGGGTCAGAGAGGGCTGAGAGAGAACACGTGAAAGAAGCAATTACCTTAGAGCTGGGCATGAAAATAATGAACACAGTATACTTCTTAAAACTGTAAAGAGAAGCAAAAAGAAAAACTGTGGTATAGTTTTCTGCAATCACCAAAGGGGGGCTTAAAATAAGCAGCAGTAACAAATCTCACAATTTATTTTAAGAGCTTAGGAAAAAACCCAATGTGGTCAGGAAATTACACATACTCTCAGAAGAATAGGAATAAACTGGTTCCCAAACTGTCTGGTTGAGAATCTTTGGGATAACAAAGAAAACACAAAATGTTCTAATAATCTGACTTTAGAAATAGGTTTGGAATATAGGTTACAAATATAGGAATTTGTAAAATTTCCATAACCAAAATGAATTGTCTTCTCCAAAGTTAGTAATACAGAAAGTGTAAAAATTAATAAAAAGACACTTTATTTAAAATTGAGTCAGGAAGCTTGAAGACAGAACCCTCATGCACCTATCCACTCACACTACTGACCCCAACAGGAAGAGAGTACCTTGCATTTCCCACAGGAAGTGATACTCCATTACCACCTCAGCAGGTGGAAGATTTCGTCTTGCCCAGCAACAGCTCAGCCAATGGGATACTGCCAGAACTCAGCCAATGAAAAGTCACTGTACTTTGAATGCTCAATTTCCTACAATGGACTCTTGGTTTACAACAGCCCTTCCCTGAGTCTATAAAAGATGTTCCTCTCCTTTGTTTCTTGAACTTGTGCATAGTTTGCCTTTATTTTTATTTCTTAATTTATTTTTTATTACATTTGCACTTTATTTTTGGATTGCGGTTTGAATTTGTATTAGTTTCAAGTGTACAGCACAGAGGATAGACATTTATATAGGTTTAAAAGTGTTCCCTCAAATAATTCAGGTACCCACCTGGCACCATTGATAGTTATTATAGTATTGTCATGGGGACATAAAGTAAAGCATAGGGAATTAAAAAATTATCTTTGTCTTCAGCAAGCTCCATCTACTATTTCTTTGCACTTGGGTCAACACACCTTTGAAATAACCACCCTAAAGAAAGCACACAATCTTGCTAACTATCTTATTCTCCAATCCCTGCTTTTTTCCACCTCATGTAATCTTACATTCTCTACTGAATTTCAAATGCATAAAAGAAGCTGCAAAACTTCTCAGGACCATTTGAGGTCTTGCTCCCCAGACCATTCATTCTGTAGCTACTCACTAGCCCTCGTAAACCTTTTATGTGACACCCTGCATTCATGTCTTTCTGATGGGTCGGAAAAGTCCCATCTTCAAACTGCCTGTGTACCTTCCCCACAGCCTTCAACTTCTCCTTATTGATGAGCTACAGGAAAAGAGGAGGAGAATGCTGGTGCCATTTTTCGGTAGGGCCCCTCTGTTTCAGGCCTCAGGTCGACTGTCTCAGGGTGACAGAAAACCTCCATAATAGGAAACTCCGTGCTTACACACATTGAGATTAGTGTTCCAGAAGTGAGTAGATTACTGTAGATTACAACTGAAAAGCACATTGTTAGGATTTGGGCTGTCACATGTTGGCTTAGGTGCAACTGTGAGACTCAGCAAATACTTAGTGTGGTATCTCGAATAAATCAAGCGTCAGAGTAAAACCTGTTTTTAAACTCACTTGACTCTTTCCCATCACCAGTAAGTGGATTTTAGTAAAAGCATCATCAGGGAACCAGAGTTTGCAACAGTAATAGCTAGAAATGCTAAAGAACTCTGGATTCGTCAGGGAAACAACCATAAAGCTTTGTTGGGAGAGCTGTAAAAGTCATGACACTTTACAGAACGTGATGATAAAATTTATTTTTCAACTCAGAGGACATGAAAACATTGAGGCAAAAGCACAGGTGCATTTATGCTGTAGATTATTAAGTGAAATAATTACTTAGCAAAGGTTGAACTGAGGTTTTATTATTATTTTAAGGACAAAGAAACAAATCACAACTTTTTATTTAATGGCACCTAGAAATTAATTTGGTAGTGTGTAAGACAACTGTAATTATCCAGTTTTGATAGAGATAATCAACAGTAAAGACATACTGTGCAAAGCCTTCAAATGTGTCCCCCAAGTGAGCAGTCTTAAGACTAGGGCCACTTTATCTATACACCCAATATTAAAGATGAATAATTGTTTCAAATGATCACCTAATTTTGCCCTATGCCTAGTGATTACAGGGAAATTTAAAAAATTGAAATTTTCTACTTTTTAAAAACATGAGGAAAGGCTTGAAATGTAAATTCCTCGCTAACTTTACTTCTTTTTTTTAAATAGACATTTGTTTTCTACTTCTGCAAAAACAAAAGATAAAACTTGACTAACTGAAATGGAAAATTTTAAGAACCACAAAGAAATCACAAAATAATAACTTCCCAATTATATTACTGAACAAGGTCTTTTTATTTACATTTCACAGACCCCCTCAAAAATTATACACATACACATACATGGTCTGTCCAGAAAAAGTTGGGCCATTGTTAGTATCACAAAAAGTTTGTGCAATATCAACGTAAACTGGCAGCCAGGGAGTGGACTGGAATGCACATGTGTGAACAATGATGACTTCACTGTACCAGTCAGTGGGAGTGGTAGATGCTGCTGAGTGAGCATGTGCACTGTGCGGCTATCGCATTCAAAATGATTGAGCAAGTAGAGCAACAAATCTGCATCAAATTTTGCATTAAGCTTGAACATTCCTCCATGGAAACTATTTGGATGATTCAGAAGGCTGCAGTTATGGGCAACTGGTGACTGGTAGCTTCATCATAACAACACACCCACTCATGCATCCTGTCTTGAGCAGAGATTTTTGACAAAACATCAAATCACTCAAGTAATTCAGCCACTTCACAGCCCAGATTTGGTGCCCTGTGACTTCTGGCTTTTCCCAAAACTAAAAATCACCTTTGAAAAGGAAGAGATTTTAGATTGCTGATAACATTCAGAGAAATACATCAGGGCAGGTGATGGTGATTGGGAGAACTGTGTGGGGTTCCAAAGAGCCTACTTTGAAGGAACTGAGGCGTCATTGTCCTATGTACAATGTTTCTTGTATCTTCTTCAATAAATGTCTCTATTTTTCATATTACATGGATACCTTCTGGACAGACCTCATACACACACACAGACACACATACGCACACACAGGAGATGTTGTTAAATAGCACATAGGAATATGCTTTCTCTCCACATTCACTCCCGGCCCAGATGAAGTATGTCAATACATCCTGCATGTTTTTCCTAATGATAGTGCGTATGTACAAACCCCTGGACCGGAGCTGCTTCCTTAGGAACTGTTTTTTCTTATGGGCATTTTCTAGTTATGTTGGTAATATTAAATCGCTGTAAGTATTTAACTTTATACTTGGTTGGGCAACACAAAGAAATAGTTTCTTTCTAATCTAGCTGCATAAATCTACCTGTAAGACATCAAATGTTTCATAAATGCTTGTGCATAAGGACACTTCATGCACAAAGTAGTCCACTTTATGCATAAAGTGTCCTTATGTACTACTTTTCTTAAGTAGTATTTTATATCAGTGCTTTTTTTCCCCTGTAGTGTACAAAAAGTCTTCAGAGCACGTACAGGACTTTTTTAAAGTATGAGATTTTCTCTTTTTTGCAATACATCCAACTTTATCAGCCATGCCCCCCACACCCACCTCTATCCCCGGAGAGTGTCAGCGGCAGCAAAGCTATCAGTTAACAGTCCCAGACTGTTTCACTTCAATTACAGTGAAATACAAACAGTGTAACAATGCACATAAAAGTCTTGGTTAAAGTATAAATGCCAAGTTTATTTAAAAAGTAATCATCCTCATCATACATACACAATAATGCATTCTAAAGCAGTCTTGGGTTTATATTGTAAGGGTTCAGAATGAGTTGCCCCGAGGTGTGCCTCGAGGCATGTGGATTTTGAACTAAAGTTAACTGAGACCCTGAAGGATAAAGAAATGTCTGCCCCCTTCCCTCAAATACCTAAAAGAATTTGAATTAGAAGCCTTGCCCCCAATAAGAGATTATCAGAAATAACCTCCTCTGACCTATGTATTTGGCAGGGCAAACTACTGATTTAAAACAAAAAGCAGTCTTGGGAATCTTTCACATCATGTGTGGGGTCACAAGTATGATTGCTCTCCTCCAGCGGCACGGCCACTTACAAGCAGAGTGTTAAGTCATCAGCTGTTTAATACCAGAATTTTTGTAAATAAGGTACTCATGAGGAGGAATGGCAAGAAAATTCAATTGCACGATTTATATTCACCTACAAAATTACTATTTCCCAGTTGTAAACCAATTACTGGGCTTGGAAAATGCTAGCATCCTCATAAATATTTTGGATACATGGTGCAAAATCTAAATTTTGTAAACTTTGAAAAAGCACATTTTTGTGACATCTAAGCATTTCCTTGAGGGCATAGGAATGTTATTCATGTAATGAAACACTTCAGCTACACTCTGGAAGAATCTCCATGAAGAAGATACCTTGAGATGGTAAGAAAAATCTGTGGGTTCATAAGTAGAGGAAAAGAAACAAGTATGAAAAGTAGGACGAGCTGAGAACTCACCCTGAGGAAGAGATGAGATATGACCAGTTGCCCTGACCCCAAACATTACTGTCCTTCTACAAACTGTGGGAATGCTTTCTCCACTGGACTTGGGAGCATCGCCATGTCCTGTGGAAGTCACGGGTCCCGAGGCATGCCCTTGTAAGAATGCGGCAGCAGCACCATGTGTGGCAACTGCACAGTGCAGGTATTCCTGAGTTTCGGATGTGGGGAAGTTGATCCCAAGTCATTCATTCTTTCTGGGAAGGAGTTGGATCACATGATTTTCTCCTTATCACCACGATATCAGTTATACTGAGAAAACTGATTGGTTGTAAGAAGCGGGTAATTCTGGAATATGCAAAAACCTTAAGAGGCGGGGCAGGCTAGGAGGAGGGCCCTGGTCTGGGAAAGGAGGCCAGCAAACCTCACAGGGGTTCACCTGGCCCCTAAAGGTGTCAGGGATTGGAAAGGGCTGCAGAAACAGAAGACAGGCCTTGTTCTTTGGAAAAGAGAGAGAAATTTGTACTTTCCTGCCTCCAAACTACTCCTGTTACCTGGACCCAAATCTCAGGCAGGTACCAAGGTCAGCTAGCTCCTTTAGGGTTTACTCCAACACTGAAGGCTTGGCCTGGGGACTCCATCACTAATGCCTGCCATTGTTTCTGTGGGAAAAGTGTTCCAAAACATACCTGTAAGCCAATAGTTTGGAATGTGACAGAGAATCCTTTTATTATGAGATTACCTACAGGCAATTCTTTATGTATACTCTTCTAGAATGTAATCAACATGCTTCGAATCTCTAAGACATATTCTATGATATATACAAAAAAAACATTTTTAAGGAAAAATGCCCAACATTTCTGTCACCAAGATGAAACTGTTGTATTGCACATTCATCCAGAGCAAAACTTCCTATTGACATTTACTACTTAAGTGATAGGCAGGCACTTCAGAATAAATGTCTCTGTTTTCAGACATAGAGCAAATCCAGTAACCTACCACTTCCACAATCCATTACATTATTAGGGAAGAGCTACAAATATTCTATATGAAAGTATTTTATATTATCAAGAGGCAATGCTTTAAGGCTACAGGTTAAGGCTACCTTGGTTATTTGAAATGTGTATAAGCAACAAAGACATTTTTTCAAAAGGCAGTATAAATTAAACACTATTTCCATCTTAGAAAAAGGCTATTATAAGCCAACTAGACATTTAAAATGGAATCTTGAATCTTATTGCTATTACCCTATTGCAGGACAGATCAGCACTCCAAATTGCCCCTTTCAGAATTAGTTTAGGCTACATCAGAATAAAGACTTTTAAAAATAAACTTTTCTTTTGTGTTTAAAGTAAAATTTATTACAATACAATAAATGCAAGTGTTATTAAAATGCTGGTTGAAATTATAAAGTATCTATATAATTTTTCTAATATAAATATTAGAAATAACTTCAACAATTCTGTATATACATAGAACATTGAAAACATAAAATCATGCACAAGGTCAAAATATAACTTTGCATATTGTCCTTTTAGGTATCACTTCTCTCTAGTATGATTCCAGAATATGAAGGGGTATGCTAATTACTCAGATACAAACTTAAAGGGCTCGGTGTGTTAAATATACATCAGTTATCACACATTAACAGTCTTCTAAAATCACTGCTTATACTACTCTGATCAAGTGGTTCTAATTCCCATATTTTCCCTTCCCAATAGGTCTTGGACATAAAGTTAAACAAGAAAACTGTGATTACAGGATCCAGAATGACATGTATTCCTAATGATTCATCAAAAGTGGCCAAAAGTGCTATATATATAAAAAGTCCCATGGGACATAAACGACGAGTACATTAACATCTAAGTAAAATTAAGCAGCTTGCCCTGTTTGCTCACTTGGTTCCATGTCTCTATAGAAAGGAGGAACCAGAGTCATGAAGAAGGGTGAATCAGAACTGCTGGGAGTGTGTGTTTGAGGGTGGGGGAGGTGCAGCACAGGAAGGAGTGGGGTAGAAGTGTCGGATTATAAAGGGAAATTGAACAAATTACCTCGCTAGTCTTCCTCATCCTACTAAAGCAGGCACTGGTTCCAGCTTGGCCTCCCTCCCTGTGTCCCGGGGAGCTCTGGGGCTATCGTGTCCCCCAGCACTGGGACAACAGCCACTGCCGTTTTCAGACAAGGTGAAGGCATGCCTAGCTGTTCCTTACTGAGAGCAATTCATAAATACGAGGAACAGCCTATGTATTACAGGTTTGGACATTTCGCAAACACCAGAGTCTGAACTAGGCCTCAACATAAGGGCAGGTGGAACAATTACAAATGAGCAGCTAACACCCAGAGAGGTTAAGGGGCACAGCAACGGGAAAGAAAAGGAAACTGTATGTAATGCTTAGTCCTCTACGACAGCACGTCTCATCCAATCCCTTTGGGTCTGGGGTGGGGCCTCAGGTTCTGCGTTTGTAATAAGCACCTAGGCGATGCCCGTGTTCTTGGTGTATGGACAACACTTTGTGAAGCGAGGGTCCACCACACGAAGAGGGGCCACTGCTGTCTCTCTAGGCCACAGGTGTATCTTGGAAGTCCTGAGCAGAACTGAGACCTGCTCCTATCCAAGCACATCCCCAGGTAAAAGGTGTAGATGTGCTGCTTACATAGGCAACTGTCTATGAGACTGTGTTACTGTGTTTTCTGAGAGCACCATGACTATGTGAACAGCCAGACAGCATGATTCAACTCGAGTAAATGGAATGATCTATTTGCTGGTAATAAAATATGTAGTCCTACTTAAAGTGAACAGGATATAAAGTATAAAAAAACCCAGCATATTAAATTTCATAGTAAAAGGCCACATGTGCACATACATACACATCGTATGAGTTTTAAGGAACTAAATGCATATTATCAGAATGCAGTGCTACCACTGCTCCCAGCTAAAATCATCTCCTCTTCCAAACACAAGGAAAAAACCTTGAATCGTCAGGAAAATGACCGCATTGCCAGCCAGCACAAGACCACAGGCTCCCCATTTAATCTGAAACAAAAAAAGAGGATTAAATCTTTGCTTGCTTCATAATGTATTCTTTGAAAATCTATTATTTTCTTCATTAGAAACATCCAATGAAATATTACCTAAAACTGCTAAAAGGCTTAATGTACAGGCGGAGGCAGTGAATTTACTCAGTAATTAGTGTAATTACTTCATGAGGCCTGTTAATTAAGGGCACTATCATCCTTAACATTTCCCCCATTAGACATACCTATCTCTCCACTTGTTTTCAGTAGACAATGACGGCCCTGAGTAAAACACAGGCAGATGACAAAGGGTCCCACCGCACAGTGGGCACTGAAACTTCTGTGCACACTGCCTTTTGTCATGAAAATAGGAATTGGAGAGTTAAGGACTGATCTGTTTCTTTTCTAGGCAAGAAAAGACCAAAAAAAATCTGCATGCAAAGGAAAACAGCCTTCTGGAGTGGCCCAGGGTTTCGGAGGCACAGCTGGGGACGACAGCACCCTCTAGTGGGCATTTTTTGTTTCAATTTAACTAACAGAAAACATCAATGAAAGTTCCTTCACAAAACATGCAGTATTGAAAGGGAAATAAAAGAGACATTTTTAGAACAAAATTTAGGAAGTACTTAGTCTGAGATATAAAGAGAATAAGGTCATGACAATCTTGTGTTCAAATGCCATCAAAGCTCCCTTGTTACCTAGACAGAGTGCAAACAGGCGCCACATCCGAGACCCTCTCTGTGATGTGCTTCACCAACCTTCCTAACCTCAATCTCGATCACTCCTTTTTACTTCCATCATATTGGAATACTGCTCTTTTTTCCACAAATTGATTGCATTTTCTCACTCGGGTGCCATTCGATTTAATAGCGTTCCCTACTTCAATCAAAACCCTATTTATCAAAAACCGCATCAAATGCCAGTTGGAATTTCGCTGTGTTCCCAAGGCATTGTGATCCTGTTTCAATGACCCCACTTATCATATGCTTACCTATCAGGCTAGTTTCTGTCCTCTTTGGGAACAGAGACAGCACCTGACTCTTATTCCTGGTATCTTACAAATAGCAAATGTTACAAAAAATATTTACTAAATGAATAAACAAGACTTGTACATATCTTATATTCAATGCCCCCAATAAGTTTCATGAAATTGAAACCGTATGTAATTGGGGGAATAAGAACAAAGAGTATGAAAGACAGTGAATGTCAAAGAAAGGAATAAATTATACCCACAATGTGTTTTTTATTCACTGTATCTTCAAAGAGCTATATAGTTGCCCCTCAACATATGCCTATTGTGTTGATTTGAGGACTGTGTCCATGTTCCTCCAGGAGAAGAATCTGATATGATGCTGTGGTACTGTGATTTTTAACAAATACTTGGTCTTCTTCTCCTCTCTGGCACAGAGACCTAAAACACTTGGAACTTCTAAGTGATAACAGTGATAAATGTGACTTTTATTTTGTTAATGAGGTGACTTTTAGGAAGCACCTACGGATGAGGGCTGGTGCCCAGAGAGGTTAACCATGTGATTAGAGGGGTTAGAACTTTTGGTCGCCCCTCCTACCCTGCCCACCTCTGGGGAAGGGAGAGGAGCTAGAGATTAAATCAGTCACCAATGATCAATGATTTTATTGATCATTCCAAAAAGCACCAAAAGGAAGGGATTTGGAGAGCGTCTGGGTTGGCAATTTGGTGATATGAGCAGACTGTACTCCAAGAAGACAAGGGAGCTCCTTGCCCCTCCCCATGCCTTGCCCTATGCATCTCTTACATCTGGCTGTTCCTTTCATAACAAAGTAGGAATCTAGTGAGTAAACGGGTTTCCTGAGTTCTGTGAATAAGTCAATCAAACCCAAGATTAGGGTTATGGGGACTTCTGATCTACACAGCCAATCAGTCAGAAGCACAAGTGCACAAGTTGACTGGCAACTGAAACAGAGGACAGTCTTGTGGGACTAAACCCTTCACACGTAGATCTGATGCTCTCTCTGGGTAGACAGCGTCAGGACTGAGTTGAACAGAAGAACACCGAGCTGGTGTAGAACTGCTTGCTGGCGGTGTGGGGACCCCGTTCCACACACACTGAAACTGGGTGATCAGGAGCCAATTAGACGTTTACTTTGAAGCTAGAAGAGTACTGCTATTGTAGTCACTGTGGATTGCCCTATGCTAAGAGGCAAGGATTTAAGAACAGTTCCAGAAAACTGTGGAATAAAGTACAATATAAAAAAACAAAAAATCACTTGATCATGCTAAAAGTTGTAAGAACTAAGAAAACATCCTGAAAACATGGCCAAGATATTGACAGATCTAAAATGTAGACTAGATTAACTAAAAGTATACCTGGCCTTGAATATTAAGTCTGGGCAATAAAAAAGAAATTGAGGTTCCAGATGCAGGCCTCTGAAGTAAACTCAGAGACAAACGGGCAAAACGACTGAGAACAAAACTCACCACAGCCACACGAGCAAGAATAACAGGAAATCCAAAGGCAGAGACAACGATTCCAGTGGTGAAAAAATAGGCCAGCTCCCGACAGGCACTGCTTGTTGCATCCGAGTCATACGTGGCTCTCTTGGCAATGAAATAGGGAATGGGAGAGATGACGTGAAATACCAGGACGAACAGGGGCCAGTACACACTGTCGGGTGGACCCAGAAGAAATGCAAAAGGAAAAGTTACGGTTAAGACATTCTACTGTTTCAAGGTTAATATTATTTTAAATGTCTAGGCCCCAAAATTATTTATTCAATTGTCAGTATTAGCACTTAAGAAAATTTCTACCAGGAACACAGAAGAAATAATGGTCATTAAAAATTACTGGTCATTAAAAATTACTAGTCATTAATATATAGATAAATGACACTGTGTTAAGAAACTGCATGACTGCATACATGAAACCTATAAAATTTTATTAACCAATGTCACCCCCATAAATTCAATTTTAAAAGAAACTACATATATGTATCATCTAGAATCTTTACTGTTTTCTGTAACTACTGAGCTGTAATTGAAGAGCAGAAGCTTTAAAAAAAAAAACCCAGAAGCTTAATTGACATCTTTGCTTTCCCTATAGAACACAGCACAGTGGCTTGCACACGCTAGTTCAATAAACACTTGTTTTAGTGCTTGCACGCTGGAAACCTTTCAGTGAGTCAAAATAAAACCGAGATTCCTTGCCCTGACCTACAGTCTTACACGAGTGGATCAACTGACTTTATTTTGTGCCGTCTTCCCTGCATTTGTAGCCACACTAGCCTTCTTTCTGCTCCTTAAACGACCCCATCCTTCCTCTCCGGCCTTTGTATGGCCTTTGCTTGGAATGCTCCTCCCCCTGATCCCCTCATTGGCTGGCTCCTTCTTATCATGCAACCTAACCTGAGAGGTCTCCTAATGATGGTTTAACCAGAGCATCCATTTGAAACACCTCAAGTCACCCTTTGAGCACATCCCCCTCTGAACTTTCTACCCAGCACTTATTCCTACCTGGTATTCTCTTGCTCATGAGAACAGGAATCTGACTTATGTCTACCGATCACCACTTATGTCCAGGGCCCAGAATGAAGTGCTTCATTAACATTTATTGAATGAACAAAATAACAAATAGATTTTAACTTTGGAAGACATGAAAATAGATATGCTTATTAGTAAAAACTTAAGATATACTCTAATCTTTATTATAAGAGGTCACAATAATTCTGTAATGCAAAACATAAACACTATTCTCAAATTTCAATGTTTTGAACGTATAAAAATTGCCATCTGCTTTCCAATTACATTTCCTCTATAAATACTTCATAAGTATTTTTCTCCATCAGTTAGACATTTATTATATTTTATTCCATGGGAGGGGGATATAGGCATAGCTTCTACTCATACACACCCATACACACACATACACACACATACATACATACACCATAATAATACAGATCACCACAATGCCTTGATGAACACAGATCTACCAGGACAGCCAACACCTCCACGCAGGAGTTGGTGTGAAGCCACTCTGTAACGAAAGCTTCCCATTTCTACCACACACCTAGGAGGGCAGGATAGTTAACCAAAAAGCAAAAAAGGAAAGTGCCCTTAGGAGACTCAGGACAGAAACTCTGAGTTGGGACTTCTAGTTTTACACTATAGGAATTATAGTGTATTTCAAGAATCACCAAACAATATTGTGGGGAGGGGAGGGGAGGGGAGGGGAGGGGAGGGGAGGGGAGGGGAGGGGAGGGAGGGGAGGGGGGGGAGGGGAGGGGAGGGGAGGGGAGGGGAGGGGAGGGGAGGGGAGGGGAGGGAGGGGAGGGGAGGGGAGGGGAGGGGAGGGGAGGGGAGGGGTTTCTACAAATTCTCTAGTTCAAGGCCTTTTTAGTACCAGTGAGGAAAGACACCGGAGAAGAGGTCTGGAACAGACCCAACTGTTGCCTGACATACCCACGGCCAAGAGCTCTTAATTCTTCCTAGAACACAGTAAGTTTTCTAAAGAAAATCTGACTATGCTCCCATTCACAGTTAGTTATCGTGGTCAAAAGCAGGGGTGGGGGTATGTACACGTTCAGTGACGGAAAATAACCTAACAGCATGATCTGGCCTTACGTTCCTAATGAGCAGGTCACAGTGGGTAGTGACACCCAGGCATGTGACTTCTTTAGTAAAAGATTTTTCTTTGTCTTAGGCCAGCCCTATCTGTTGTGTGTGTGTGTGTGTGTGTGTGTGTGTGTGTGTGCGCGCGCGCGTATTGAGGTTAGCGCCCCTCTGAAACAAGAATAATCACCCTCAGGAGAGTATATAACCTTAACTGTCCTGCATCTTGCTTTCTCCACCTTCGTGGGACCTCCCTGACACGCCCTCCTTGACGTCAAATGTGTAAAAGAAATGACAAAACTGTCACTCTCCCAAGCATTTGAGATCTTGTTTCCAAGCAACTGTGGTCAGTTTTGGCTCAAATAAACTCATAAACATTTTCTACAGGTTTGGACATTTCTTACATCAACAATATAAATTGTAAAAGCTTCCAAAACAAAATTTGGACCCAACTGTTCTTTTATACACTAGTGAGTTTTTCTCAGGGCCAGAGGTCTCTGTGTGTGTCTGTTTATGTCCACATAGGAATGCTGAAAATGCGAGACACTTCTCAACCTCCAAGATGGCATGACTGAAATTAATTTAAAGGCAAGCACTTGTAAGAACTGGGTATTTTAAAATCCTCAGATATACAGAAACTAGCTCAAATGCTTTTTAAGTTCACACGATCTAAGATTAATCCTTAGTAAATAAAAGCTAGTTTAAGTTTGTTGGTTTAAGTAGAAGACATGTCTTTTAAGTTGATATTTTAGACATAATATATTTATATTACATTTTACTTGGGGTTTTATAAAAATAAGTCCATGTTAATAATTGACTTTGATGTCTATGAAATGTTTCTAGAGGTTACAAAATGTCTTCGTATA
The DNA here is from genome assembly GCF_021234435.1 of Artibeus jamaicensis. NCBI lineage: Eukaryota > Metazoa > Chordata > Mammalia > Chiroptera > Phyllostomidae > Artibeus > Artibeus jamaicensis. Next base: position 14,311,409 of record NW_026522025.1, on the reverse strand, counting down.
CATAACTTCTTAGTTTTCATTAGAAATTGAGGTTGTAAGAGTTAAAACCTCAATATACGTTGGAATAACTTTGCTGTGCTGCTGGAGGGACCCTGGAACAACGCAAAAAGGCTTGTTTTCTCTCCTTACAAAAGAGAAATTTTAAGCTATTCAGGCATTTTTTAAATGTTAAGCTGCATGGGCAGCGCTGTAAAGTGACGGAGGACGCTAGGGCGTGTCCTGCGGGAAAACGATGGCTGTAAATTAAACGAGTAGTTGGGGTGTGGGAAACTCAACACGGCTGCTTGGTTCCTCGAGGCCCCTGGCAAACCCCATTTTTTACTCGGTGTTTACGTTCCTTCACGTGTCATAGTGCATTCAAATGCGCTTAGACGAGATGAAGGAACTTAGGAGCTAACACTATTGAAAGGAGACATTTTACAGCACTGGGAAGGTTTGATGGAGTCACTTCAAGAAAACGCTAAATAGGTAACTGCCTCCTTTCCTGGGAAGCAATCAGGAGACAAGACTTTAAGAATTATCAACTATCGCCTTGTGATTTTGTTTACTGGAAAGAATATCAAATAGAGGCACTCTCCAACCTCACGGGAACAGGCACCTAACCACGAATGGACAACCACCCCCATCTCGGACACTCGCCTCTGCCTACACCAGACAACGAAGCCTCCTCTAGGATAAGAAGCTGCTGATGGAGGCTGACCACTCTCCCAAGACACTGACGAACGAGGCCTGTGTTTCTAGAGATTGATGCTGAACTCAGAAACCAATTTGCTTGACTGTCTTTACTTGTATGCTCATGATATTAGTTATAATGATATACTTGTTCTTTGGGTTTTGCTCACAGTTCAACTGTTTATAAGTACAAAACTTAATAGTTTTAATAGCCATATAAATGTAATACTAGATGCAAAACACCGAAAAATGAAACAGATGGCAAGACTCAGATCATGAGAGTTTATAGGGCAGAAATGACCCAGAGTGTTCTTCGTAATGAAGGCCCACAACACCTGACCACCTTCCATTTACCTGCCCTTCCCTTTAGGGAAAATTCGGCCCCAACCCACATCTCAGGGTTACTGTATTGCCCCGCTCCCACTGATCCACCATTTCAACAAGATGACCACCCTCCCCTGAGCCCCTCTGCCCATTACCCTTTACTCTTCATAACACTTCTACCTCTGACAGCATGTACATTTTAAAATCTGTTTCTTGTCTGTCTCCCCCACTGAAATACAGACTCCAAGCAGGGCAGGACTTTTGTTTTCTTATTTCTGAATCTCCAGTTCCCATTAACTGTAGCTGATACACAGTAAGCACTCAAACAACAGTTGCTGAATAAAGAAATTTGTTGAATGTTCCCTCTGCCTGAAATGCCCTCCCCTGACTTGGCCCAATAATCTAGCTTATCCACGAGGTCTCGGCTTAAAGACGACTTCTATGCAGCCCTTCCTGACTCTCCTGGGGAAACCCTGATGCATTTTCCAGAAGCTCTCACTGTACTTTTCACACATCCCCACGACAGGGGCCGTCTTCCTAATGGCACTGTTTGCCGGTCTCTCCCTCGGGACTAGAACGATGAGCTCCTTGAGGACAGGACTACGTCTCTTCATTTTTGTAGCCCCAGCTGATCCAGAGAAGATATTCAATAAATGCTTATTAAATGACTATATCAACTGTAAAATGAGTGTTTCTCTACACAAGTACAGCTGACCCATGAGGGGACTGAGTTCATAATTTGGGCTTCACTAATTCTTTGGTTAGAGCTTGGTGCTAAATTGACCAAACTCCCTAACAGCCATTACACACACACACACACACACACACAAACAAATAGTGACAAAGACACAAAATGAAGAATAGGGTTTTTTTAAATAACTTACCCATAATCTTCTAAGGCACATCCCAGCATAAGAAAAGTCAGTCCAATGGCCCCACTGAAGGATAATAACACAAGAGCTGTGAAAAATAAAACCAAGAGTTATAGGTTCCAGATCACTGGGTGCCAAGGGCTGGAGGAGGAGGGGCAAAGTGGGGAGTGACTTATTAATGGGTATGGAGTGTCCCCTGGGGGTAAGGAGATGTTTTAGAATTAGATAATGATGATGGTTACACAACCTTGTGAATGTACTAAACACCACAGAATTTAATACTTTAAAAGGGTCAATTTTGTGGTATGTGAATTACATCTCAAAAAATTTTTTAATTAAAAAATAAAAGGTCCCCAATTAAGCAGATGTAGCAATTCACTTATTAGCTGATGTTATATTTGACTAGCAAATCAGTGCCTACATCTGTCTCTTTTAAATTACAGTATTAGTCTCAAGAAGTTCCAGTGCCCGGCTTCCATCTAAGGCACGAATCCCCTCTATTTCTGTCACAAGCAGCCGGCCAGCCAACCTCTACAACTCCAGCGAAGGGGGCCTCATCATCTCCTGAGGCAGGTCACTGCATCTGACAGTTTCTAAATGTTGAAATCCTCTTTCCTTAAATTATATGCAACACGGCTTCCCTGAAATATACACACTTTGATCATTTTTGCCTCCCCGAAACTTAGTACTTTTAAATATTTGCAAATTGCCTTCATGTCTTCCTAGATTCTCAACTACTGAATAAAATATGTATTCCTGGCATCTGTGTCTCTCCTTACACTGCTGACTTGTTAAAATTCTTGAGTTCTGAGTCACTAACATGGGTTCAAATCTCCTCTGCCTCCAACTGCTTGTGTGAACCTCTTTAAATCTGATTTCTCTTCTGTAAAATAGTAATAACAGTGTAACTTCATTAGGAAGCTCATGGTAATTACATGAGATAAATCTGTGGAAAGTACTGGGTGAAAGGAGGAGCCCAGTAAGTAAATATTGATTGATGTAGGTATCTGTTCATTTTAGCAATGTTCTTTGAATAAAGAAATAAATTAGAAGCATCGGACACTATATTACCCAAATTTGCTTCTGAAAAAAAAAAATACAAGATCCAGCACAAATAACACCCCTTTTAAAATACAAAGTCTTTGATTACAAAATCATAAGCATGTAATTCTGTAACATAACAATATCACACTCAAGCACACTATATGACATGTTAGGTGAAACATTCGAATTAAAACTAGAAACTATTGCACTCATATTATTACCTTACCAACCACACTCAAGCAGCTGTTACTTCTGCTGGACCCTGTACGGAGCACTCAAAATTCCTCACTGACTACACTAGTTAGCGTTCAGATTGCTTCCTGTTGCAACAAGGAGATTTGGGGAAGCGGGGCACTGTTCTATAGGAAGATGCCAAGGTGCTTTTACAAAACATTTAGAAGTATACAGATATTAAAGGACAAGGAAGAACTTCAATTCTAATTTATACATATTTTTCCATTTAGTCGATGTCACTTTTTAAAGAAAGCAGTATAAAAGTAAGTTTTCATGTTGTTTCATTAGAGAGCATCTCTTCCTCGTTAGTTTGTTCCCACCCTACGCCTGACCATCACTCTCCGGCACAGCCGCTGCAGCTGGGAACCGTAGCCGTCTTCCTTCTAGTCTGTGACACCAGCCTCTCCAGGTTCACAACCTTGTATCTCCAGTAGATTCCTTTTAGCCCTTTTTCCTTTTTTAGGAATTGCATCCTCTACGTCTCTTAAAGATGGAGCTGACCAGATTCCAACTTCATCTCTTTCCACTCTACACTCCTGCTGTGACATTACCTTCAACTCAAAGTTCCCCGGTACCACAAGGGCCTGGCCACACGAATGCTGCACGTCCAACTCCAATCTTGACTTCTCTGCCTGAGCAGCCAACAAGGACCTCACATTCACATGTAAAAAACTGAAGCATCCCAGGCCACCTCCTCACAAAACACGTCTCCCCTTTGAAGGAAGGTTCTATCTTGAAATACCAATACCATCGTTGCACTCCACTTTACAGAAAAACAGCAAATCAAGGAGATCAATCTCCCAGACCTCACTGCTACAGATTGAAAGCTTGTATCCCACCCCCAACCCCTCAACAATTCGAGTTATATCCTAATGCCTGTGTGACAGTATTGGGAGGTGAGGCTTTGGGAGGTGACTAGGCCAGGAGGGCAGAGTTCTCATGGATGGGATTAGTGACCTTATAAGAGACCTCAGAGAGATCCCTCACCCCTTCCACCATATGAAGGTACAGCAAGAAGACAGTTTTCTATGAACCAGAAAGCAGGCCCTCATCAGACATCAAATCTGCCAACAACTTGATCTCGGGCTTCCCAATCTCCAGAACTAATAAATTTTTGGTTTAAGTCATCCAGTTCATGGCAGCACTGTTCTCTTGAACCGTCCCTCTGCTGCCGCCCTGGTGTAGGCCCTTATCATCTCAGGCCTGGCTCTAGTCATCCCTTCCACTCCACCCTCCACACAGCAGACAGTGATGTTGCAAACAGATAAAGCTGGTGTCACCCCTTCGCAGCTGCTTTCAAGCCTACAAGCTGTTCTGGCACTTGAGGCTCAACATGGCCTAGCCCCTGACTACCTCCCTCACCACTCTCCCACTACATTCCAGTCTCAATAAGATAGTTTAAGCTCCTGGAGAGAACAAGGTGTGCTCTTTCATGCCCCCTGCCCTAGGTTACATGCTGCCATCACCCCATGCTTTGCCAGGTGAAGCCTTATCAATCCTTTTAGCTTCAATTCAAGGATTACTTCTTGTGTAGAAGTGGTCCTCTTGGTCCTTTGAGCAATGTTAAGTGACCCCAGCTGTGTTACTTCAGCTGCTATTAACAATGTACCAACCGGTGGCTTAGAACAGAAATTTATTTTCTCACAGTTCTGGAGGCTTCACGGTGTCAGCAAGACCATGCTCTCTCTGAAGTTTCCAAGGAAAGAATCCTTCCTGCCTCTTCCTCACTCCTGGTGGTTTCTTTGGTGCTCTTTGGCTTGCAGCTGCCTCATTCTACTTTCTACCTCCATCTTCACATGGTGTCTCCACAAGGTGTCCCTATATGTCTCTATGTCCACATTCCTCTTTGCTTATAAGGACGCTAGTCGTTGGGGTAGGGTCCAATCTAATTCAATAGCATCTTAAACTTGACTACATCTGCAAAAACCCTATTTCCAGATAAGGTCACACGGACAGATCCAGGGGAGTTAGGAACATAGTTCAACGCACAACATCATCTGTGCTCCCACTGTATCTAAGCACACCTCAGTCAATTAAATAATAACCACTTACAACTCTGTCGTCCAGTAGTAATTTATCTTTTAATCCCAAACCTCATGTACACAGTAATCCCTCAAGGGTTGAACTACCAGAAAATATGTCCTTCCCTCAATCCCTTTCTATTTCACAACCTAGCTTCCTTCACAATTTCTAACACATTCCCACATAAACATTATTATTTGATAGTTTCTGGGCATGACTAAATGCAGTACAATTCTGAGATGTTACTTGTTGCCTATTTTCTGCACTGGCTTCAAATGGCTGTATTACTCACAGGAAACTGTCCAAATAAATCATGTTTACTAAACTGATGTTGAAATAAGCCATCCAGAAATAATGATAAAATATGTCTGCTGCTAATAGATCACCTACTGATATATTTCACAGTGAACATACACGTGTGTAAATACACTTTATACAGGTTTATAGCAGGTGGGGAGATCTTTGGGTACACATTTCAAAGAGAATAGAACTCCAACAAAAAAAACAAGTCATGCTACTCTATTCAAAAGATTAGAAATCTAACGGTTTCCACCCAAAAATAACAGGAAGCCTTCCAGTAACCTCTCCCTCGGCTGGCATCCCCCATTCCCCAGAAGGCATAGATAAGGGAAGAGGTGTTCTTGGTACCCCCTTTTTATCAAGCACCATTCAAAAACACATATCTGCACAAATACCACTTTCTTGTTTGTCCAAAGATGAAAGTAGCAATAAAATTTCACCTAATGTGCTTTCCACGACTATGAGAAATATAGCTCTTCTGGGCGCTTCCCATTAACACCCGCCTGCCGTCAACTCCGCCCAATAGGAAAAACTACCAGGAACAGGAGGATTAAGTGCCCCAAATCTGAGAACGATGGAGACAATAGCTCCTCTGGAAGAAACTGGAAAGTGCGGGATGTCAGGAAAAGACAGAGTTGTTAGGGTGCACTTGTCAGGAAGTGGAAACCTCCTCAATAACAAGGCAGACGCGGGTGGGGGTGAGGGTGGAGGGCAGCTCCTAGGCACTGCAGCCGGTGCAGTGATGCCCCGGGGTCGGGATCCGGTCTCCCAGGCAGGCACCGCTCCCCGCGAGGGTGCCTCCTTGAAGGTCCGGAGGGCCAGGGGAGAGCGTGAAGGCCAGTGGCCTGGCAACAACAACAACAACAAAAGGGCTGAGGTTCCCCAAACATCCTTCCACCCGCACCCCACGAAACGAAGGGAGTGAGCGAGTGCTTTCCACCCAGGAGGGCGGGAAGCGTAGTGAGTCTGGGGGAGGTCGCTGCCTGCCTACGCGCTGAAAGCGCAGCTCCCAAGCCAGGCCGCAGCGGAAGCGCTGACCCCACCGCAGGGCCAGCGAGCTGGGGTCCGCGGATATACCTTTAATCCCCGCCATGTCTCCAGAGCTGAGGGGCTGAGGCGCAGCTGCTTCCGGCTTCCTGCCACAGACCCCGCCCTTGCCCGGCCGGGGGCTGGACCACGGGCCCGAGCCCGCCCCCTCCCCCCACTCACAGGCCTGCCCCTCACAGCCCCGCCCCAACTCGTCCATAACCCCGCCCCCATCTCTCAGAGCCAAGCCCCCATCTGCAGAGCTCGGCTCCAGTCTCCCAATCCAGATCCTGGGCCATCCCAGCAAACCCACATGCTGCCAGTAACCTTGACCTTGCTCTGGGAGCCCAACTGCTATGTCCTGAGCCCACCTCAGAGGGCCATGTTGTACTTAACTTTCTTCAAGGGAATGGCAAGTTTTGCTTGTTGGGGCAATCTGGAAGAGTACTTCATTTGACCTTTACGGAAATAGACTCAAAAAGGTTTAGGAACCTCAGCTCTTTGGAGGTTGGATTAGGGGCCATATATCCTCTCATTCTAACCAAGAACCACTTCACAGTATGGTGCTTTCCTTCCCTCTATTGCTTTTTTTTTTTTTAACTTTCTAATGAAACAAAGATAAACGGGTTCATGGGAACTCAGGTTCCCCTGGCTACCTGGAGAAGTACAAATCCTCACCACCACGTTTCCGATTCCTGCTCCGTTTACTTTTGCAAAAACTGTATACAGCATATTATTGTCTCCGCACGTGCAATTACCTGTGACTTTATTCTTCTGGTTCCCTTCATGTCTCCTCAAAGATGGAAGGTACATTTATTTAAAACACGGTTTTGCTAATACCTGGCCCCTGCAGATCCCTGAAGATCCAGAATTATACTGCACTCTACTTTGTAGCTACAATCTAGTCAAGACAGTTGAGAACTCTTTCCCTGTTTTGGGTATCCTATTCTTTCTAATACCTGTTAAAAGTGCTCAGGGGAAACTACCTATCGCCCAAACACCCACAGTCTGTCTTTTTTAGCTCACTTACTGTAATGCCATGGTGCTCTCAAGAGGAAGTTAAGATTTTGTTCTCCTAAATTGATGAGGATTTCCTAATTGATCAAATCTGTTTCCCCTTTTATTGCCAACCACTCAGCAAGTATCTGGAAAGCCATATATGTTCTCTAGAGCCTTCCATGTCAACCTCAGGCTAGCCCCACAGGAAGAAATTATTTTGGAGAAAAGTGACATTTCTTCAGAGGTACAGCTTGGTTTGAGTGCCTTAAGCTTAGCAGTATGAAACTAGAAGGCTGTTTGAGGAGCAAAAAGATGAGGTGTTCGCCCCAGGGTAATGTCAAGATGTAGAAAATTGCAGAGCAAGGATTGGTCTCCAGGTTTCCTGCCCACAGCAGCTGTCCTTCCCAGCTTACTAAGCACTTAGAGAGAAAATTAGCCATCTTGCTCGAGGCTTTAACCATTCTGCTTCTCTCTTGCCAGATGCTGCACTGAAAAATTGGTCTTTTACTTACCCATTCCATGTTTCTTCTAGAATAAGTGTCACCAAAAACAGAAAGTAAAACCTTGGAAGCTTGAACCCTCTCGCAGACTTGCCATTAATGCGTTATTCAGATATGTAAGATTGTGCCCTCTGTCACACTGTGCAGAACTATAGTGATCATCTTTGGAAATATGTTTCTATTTTCTGCTTGCATTCGGTTCTCTCACATTATAAACTACATCTTATTATCTCCATTTTACAGATCGGAAAACGAAGCCTCAGATATTAGTAAGTAGTGAGTAGGGAAGCTGAGGTCAAGCCCCAGTTCAACTCTGAAGTCATATAGTCAGCACTTGTGCAATGGATCTTGCACACAAATAAGGCAGGAAATGTCATAGTAACTAGAAACAACAGCCCCTTATATTTAACAGAGCAATAAAATCTGTTCATTAATTTGATTTTCCCTTATATGTCCATTTGTATCTTGCATAAAGCATACACAAGCTAATGGCAGAATAACAGAAACTAATAAAGTTAACCTTATATATTATAGCATCTCTCCCTATCCTACAGAAAAGATCTATCCTCAAACTCCAGTGCTGAGTAAACCTCTTCATGCATCCATTTCCTGGTGTAGGATTTACAAACCATCCTCTCATTGTTGAGGATGAAATGAGAAAGAGTGTATGTATCTATGTAATAGCACACAGGGCCATGCATGAAAGACAGATGTAATGGTACTGCTCTGGGGTGGGCTCCCAAGTCCACGCATAAGTTAAATGCAACTACGGTGCAACACTGTTGAAATCAGTTGATGTTAGTTTTCTTTCCTAAGTCTCAACAACTACTCTTTTCATAGTCAGCCCCTTCACAAAATTAACAAGGCACGTCTCGGCCATTATATGCAGACAGATCTCTGTCAGGCCAAGGAGACAAATAAGAGCAAGGCCCTGGTGGGGTCGGTCAGCTGGTTAGAGCATCACCCTGATACCCCCAGGTTGTGGGTTCCATCCCTAGTTAGGGCACATCAAAAATCAACCAAGGAATGCGTAAATAAGTGGAACAGCAAATTGATGTTTCTCTCTCTAATCGATCAATAAAAACTTTTTAAACAAAAAAGAGCAAATTGGTTGCCTGTTCCTACTCATGTTATCCACTTCCCACAACCTGAGGTTTCAGTGTAACTCCAACTTCAAGACTGACCTGCAGCAATGCACTTACGGACTCTTTACAACAGCAACTACTGTTTAGTGAGCACCCATTTAATAACAGTTTATTTGTACAGTCTCTAATTCCGCCGTTACAGGGCTGTTGGGATTATCTCTATTTTACAGATGATAAGATTAAGACTTAGAGACTTTTAAGAAACTTGCCCAAAATAACAGTCTTAAGTGAAAAAATCAGATTCAAACTCAGTCTTCTGGTCTCAAATCAATACTGTACCATTATGCACACACCATGGTTTAGCTTTAGAACAACCAAAACGTGTTTACTTGACCTAAATTCCCTGACAGATGTTTCCACTGGGGGAAACTGTCCTGTTGCTGTGAGAACTATTTCTGGAATTCAACCTCTGTGTTCATTCCTTAAACAGTGGTGTTTTTCAGCAGCATTAGGACTCGGCTTGGGTTTTCTTGCAGACACAGACAATACAGTGATGGTTCCAATGCTTTTGATTGGCAGCATTTGCTTTCAAATGAACATGCTGCTTCTGTCTGAAAAGAACTAAACTATGTTTTCTATGACGAAGTCTCAGACTCCTGGGATCGATGCCTCTGCTTCAGTACCCGAAGGAAGCTCAGTAAGACCGTTAATATTCTAGTTAGGAGATCGGGATTTCTAGGCCGAGTCTTTTTGAAACACAGTCGTCATGCAGCATGACCCAACTCTGTGGGCCTACGGGGCAAGGATGGCAGTGGGGACGGTTAGAGCATAAATCCGGAAATACTGTCAGATTACATTTTGGTACAAATGTGCATGTGCTTTTCATATTCTTTCCCCATAACTTTTCTTAAATGTGATCATGTCAGGAGGTATAATTTAAGTTTGTCATTATATTCCTATGAGTGCAAAAATAACTTAGATTTCTACAAATATTTTTGAGCCTTTTAATATACATTACAAATATTTTAGACCAATCACATTTTGTTGTGTGTAACATATTTACAAAACAAAAATATATTACAATAAATACGAATGAAACAGTGAATTTGATCAACAAGAAACTCTGTCACGACCAGATATTTAAAACGAATGCAAAAACCTGTTGGCCTGCGTATGCTAAGGGTTTTGAGATAAACAGGGGCCCAGAGTTATAATGTATCCAGAAAAGAGATGGGTGAACCCAAAGTTAAGTTAGTTAAGATTCTTTCTCATTGCTAATTATGTAATGTTTAATGACGTTTTAAACTGTGGACATTGATGAATTATTCATGATTCAAACATGATTCAAAGCTAATATAGTTCTATCATTTCAGAATGTATGTGACATTCACATAATATCCTTTTAATTATCATCATTATATACTGTAGTTCACACAATATCTACAATTGTGAATGAAGAAAAAAAACGAGTCACAGCAACATGTCTCACATTCCAATTTTAAATAAGACAAGCACATACTGGATCAAATATTATTTTATAATACGTTAATAAATAACACCTAGTTTGTTATGGTTACCTTGAAGAGTTGACAGCTGTAGATTTTAAAAGAACATTTTTCTGCGAGTTTCACTTTGTGAATAAAAATTGAAATAAAAAAAGAACACTTTTAATGAAAAAAAGAAAATTCTATATAGAACGTAAAGCATATTTTTTCTTTTTTCTCATTTGGAACATAAAGCCTTTTTAACATGCTGCTTTTCTAGTAGAGTTTGCCATAAGAAAATTAAAATAGAAACAAAAAAATGATTGTCTTTGAAAAACAATGTTTGAAAGCTTTTCCCAATGCTGAGCATGAACCTTTGAAAGTCAGCATGGCAATCCTCCTGCCCTTCTGCTCTGCACATGCGTACTGTACGCACTGAGTGCACGCGCGCCAGAGAGACCTGCTGAAGTCACCGATAACAGCGGCTTACCCTCAAAACCGGAAACAGCCCAACACTGAACTAAAATCCAACTGGTATGAATTCTGCAACCGTTTCCCTCTCGCTTTGCTTTTGCAGACGTCCCTGTCTAAGGTGTTGTTCCGGAGGATTCCCAACAACTTTTAAAGCAACAAACCCCACTGAAGTGATCCAAAGGGTCCAGTTTCACCTGGTGGGAGAGGAACATGGAAATCCTGACAAGCCGCCTGCCTCCGTCTGCAGGTAGCACAGCTCTCTCCCCCTGTGGCTATGCCTGACTGCTGCTCACGCTCAGTGTGTCTTCCCTTCTCTCGCCACAGTCACTCGCACACCTAGAGGACTCTCAGTCCACACCAGATACCCGTCTCGATCACATGTGAATGCGCCAAACTGCTTCACAACAAGCTAAGGACATTTTCTTGGCTAAGCGAAAGAAAGAGCATTAAAGCCTGATGGCGATTTAGACATTTCTTTCGAATCAGGTTGTTGCTATGGAGTTAAGACTTTTTTCACTGAGCAACCAGTTTTCTAAAGGAAAGGGAAGGCAGCAGCCCAACTTTCTGACCAGGAATAAAGATTTCTACCTCCTCAGAGTCCCTCTCTTCTCTAACCAGTATTTTCACTAATTTTTAGCTTATTCAGGAAGAGTTGGTGGTCATCACTGGATTACAGTACAGTCACTTCCCACAAGTCAAGTTCTTTTGCATGTGTTAGTCCTCTTGACCAAAAGAAGTATACAGTGTTATTCTAAAGACCATAGTAAATTTCCATTAAAAAAAAATACTTGGTGGTTATATTCCTGGAGTCTAAAGCAGTTGCTCAAATTATATCTTTCCACAAAAATCTAATAACCATGAGTTAAAATCCATCATGTAATCCTATTACCATAACTTTGTTCATTAATCCTATCCCCAGAAAATGAGATGGGTTATGCTTTTGGTGGCCTCTATTTCCCATTTCCCCACAGTATGCTAAGTGGGCTCCGCAAAGGGCAGGCTGGAACGTCGTAACTGTGCAAGGTCATCTAACTAAAAGGTCCTGTCCTGCTTTGGACCTTTGATGGCGGGGACTTGAGAAAACAAACATCCACATTCCTTATCAATGAGGAATTAACTCACAAGTAATTGAACAGTTTAGTACTGATATGTGTTACCGGAGTTTTTGGTTCATCTTTGAAAACCTCAGAATTATGACACACACTAAGCATTTGCACAGGTCTGCAGCAGAGATGGAAAATTAATACAAGGGCTTTTGGCCTTGATTTTCAAATTCAGACCAGGCATCATTGAGCTCCATGAAAATCATCTTTGCATACTGTTCATAGGGTTGCCCAGTAGCCTACAGAAGAAAAGAAAACATACATTAGACACCAGAGACCAAGATTTTATTTATATTAAATTTTCACAGCTAAAAGTGGGCTCTACATTATTGAAATGCTTTTCTATTAGGCCATTTCTCTTCTTACAGCCCAATCTACCTGACCCTGATTACTATAACCTCCCCAGAATGCCCTGCCCCTAGAAATTCCCTTATGGTAGTAGTAATAGGTCAATGAATAGATAACAGAGAACCTATTAGGCTGCAAAAGATTCTTCTCTATTCTCCAGAAGCACTTACCAAATGACAAAGATTTATGACAGCCTATCTCCAATTGACTATATTTCTAGACTCTCATTTTCCCATTTCTAAAAAGCAGCTAAGTTCTTCCAGCCACTAAAAATTAGTCACTGGTAAATCTTACCTCTCTTAAAAGCTCCCATTCTGTTATTTGTAATATATAGTTTGATTTTTCCCCATCCACTTAATAAAATATAAGTGTTTGCTTAAATACCTGATTTTAGCCCACGGACTTTATCATATAAAGTGCCTCATAACCAGCAAATAGAAAGTATGCTTTTTTAATACATGTTTATAAACTAATGAAATGAGGACCAAACAGGCCATACAGGAGGGCGGGTTATGCTCACTTTATCCGGGTGCACCACCAGCACAGCCTTCCTGTACACCTTCTTCACCTGCTCTGGCGTTACCAGGTCTGCCATGCCCACCGGCTTCCACTTGGTCTCCCCGGCCCACAGCACGGTGTGCATCGTGGACAGAAGTGCTCTGATGTTCCTCTCTTTGCCTTCAATCCACTCCAGAATCTGTAATACATGGGAATTAAGAAATTCAGAAGGTCTCTGTTGGGATTCTGCTCCAGCCACTTCAAAGGACTTGAGGCTCCCTGCATACTCCCAGCTGTTTCCTCTCCCGGTAATGCTTTTCCACCTCCATGTCCTGCCTTCTCTTTCTGGTTGACTCTTCACTATCCTTCAAAAGCCTGCTCAGGAATTTCATATTGTTCCCCTTTGGGAGTCTGAATTTCTTCCTCTCTGTGCAACTCCAGAGTTCATTGTTCACTCCTGGAGTATGGGCCCCCTGGAGACACATATCATGTCTATTTTGGTCTCTACTATCTGATTCTGTCTAGTATAGTATCTGGCACACAGACATAAAAATAAATACTCCTTGGAGAAAAGAAAGAATTTTCTGGGCCATGCCCTTAAACATGTTTCTCTCATAATATGTGCCACACTTGACTGTAATTGTCCATGTGCTTGTCCTTCCCTGCCATGAGGCCGAGCTGCCTGAGGAAAGGTGCCGCTCCTTCTATAATGTTGTATCTCAGAAACCAAATACCTCTCCCGCCACAGAATAGAGCTCACAAAAGGTTTATTAAATGAATTCACCCATTAAGTCACTCATTCAAACTATTTGTAGTTTGGATCTTCATATTTTGAACAAATGAGGCGATTAAGTTAATGGTAGTAACATTAACCACTGTAACATTAACCACTTGTAACACTGCACGTGACTGAGGTCAGGACAGGAGCTCTGCGCGTGCTTGCTGATGGATGGTTCAGTCGAGGTTAGTGATGGCTGCTCTCCCAAACAAGTAAATACATCTGTACCTACTACATAACCAAGCACGGTTTAAAGGCATACATGCCTTCTTTGATAGAAAACTGCCAGAGTTTGCCTAATGAATAAAAGTCACCAAATGAAGCACCAAGTTTTGGGAAGGAATATAAAGCCTCTGATATTACATGAAGTGAAAAGCAAACGCAAACAAAGGATCTTTTTTTAAACACACAAAAGTATCAAAATATCTATACATCTTCAAAAACGTTTGAATCTATCCAGAAATGTGTCATATTTCAAAATGAATGACTGCCTGCACGAGCCCTGGTTTGGGAGAGGCTTTGACGCAGTGACAGATGAGACACTGGTCTTCCAGTCTGCTCCAGTGGCAGCGTGCTTAGGATTTGGTCACACAGCAGTATGACCTCCCCCTCTGCAAAGGGCATTCCTATTCTCTGCAGGTTTGCAACCTCACCCACTACCTCACACAACTCACCAGCATAACCACACTTTTGTTTCCAAGCTAGCCTGTCCACACAACATCCTCATATATGAAGTATCACCTGCTTCCTCATTTGTGAAAAATGGGCTGAGAGTATCTGGTTTACACACTTAAAAAAAAATGGAGAAACATTCTTTTTCTCCAAGTCGATTCTTACCTGGACTTCCAGAATCAAAAACAGCTAAAAACAAAATTGCTCTGGTTAAACACGGAGGAAAGCAGTGAGGAGGCCAGGAATGAGGAAGGCCAATGGCTCCACACACGTGACCTTGTCATACAGGATAACGATACTGAGTCAGGGGCTCCCTCACCTTTAATTTCTCAGGATCCATTTCCTTCGCCATTTCTTCCTTTCTCATCTCAGCTATTGTTCGAGGCCCCTTTTTGTCTTTGTGCGCATTGAAACCTTGACCAGAAAGTAGGTCTTCAAAGTCAGCTGCTTTTTGTTTTCCTTCTGCAATATAGTTTTTAAAAATCATTATAGTTTTCGTTCTTAAACATAATATCATACCATGTCTCATAACACTTAGAGTCTTCAAGGTGCTTTCACATGCATTAATCCCCTTAATCCTCATATTTACCCTGTGGGTAGAGTAAGAGACTGCTACACCCATTTTATAAGTGAGGAAAATAAAGTCTAGAGAACTTAAGAGGTTTGTCCAGAATCACGTACCACATCCACGGCAAAGCTAGGACATGAGGCTAGATCGGTAGGCTAAATGCAATTCCATAATTGCATTTCCACAGCACGACCTATTAATAGATGAGGATACTCATGATTCTCTGCCACCCCTGCCCCAGTCATACAACTAGTTAGCATCAGTGGTGGAACGAAGGACTGGGTTTTGGTACTTGAAATCCACACGCATGCCACTGCTTTCCTCCCTACACCCAGCTGACAGTTTCAGTCCCTCATAGTGGCCTTTTTCTCCAAGTCTGGCTGTGGTCTCAATTTCAGGCTGTTAGGAAAGGCAGCTTAGCATGGTGGTAAAGAGCAGACACTCTGCAGACAGACCTCCCTGGGGTCTGAATTCCAGCTCTGCTACTTATTAGCAATGTTACCTTGTGGCAAGTGACTTATCTCCGTGCCTCAATGGCCTCATCTGTACAATGGGGACAGTGTTAATGACACTACTTACCTTACAGGGTTGTTATGACAGTGGACATTAACATTTTAAAGTGTGTAGAACAGTACACGGCTATTTAAATGTTTGTTAAATTAAAACAAACAGAACCAAAACACAGCAGTCCATGCCAGCAGGCCCATCACCCAAAGCTGGTGTCTGAACCGAAACCCGTTTGCCACCTCTACACTGTCAGGTGCACCACACACACTCACACGAGCACACACTGGGATTGGGATTTCGTCTGCCTTCTTCGCTGCTGTGTCCCCAGCGTTTTCTACACTGAAGATGCTCCATAAATATTTGCTGACTAAAGACACTCACCCTACATCTACTCAAAATAAAGACAAAAAGAAGCCACAAGACTCATGGATTTGTCCAAGGAATATCCACTGCTAACCACAAATGATGATATGACACATTCCCAACAAAAGAACCCCTATCATGTTAGCAGTGCGAAAAGGCGCCCACGGCACAGCTGGTACAGTGTGGCAGTTAAGAGGAGGCTTTCTGGGGCCAAACTGCCTGGGTTCAAATCTTAGCTCTGTTACAAGCTGTTTGCATTTAAGAAATTACTTTATCGATCTCTGTCGCAGATGCCTCATCTACAACATGGGGATCGTTTAGAGGAGTATATTAAATAACACATGAAAATTGTTTAGAATAGCACCAGATGTCAATCGAGTAAGTATGTACTCAGAAAATGTTACTACTGCGAATAGAAAACAGACTTTCCTTGGAGCCCGCTCCCTCCCCATGGACTCCGCAGAGGGCGAGCCCTGTTTCCCCATCACACACCTATACATTTAATTCTTGGATAGGATCGGAACACCCGGAATGCAAAAATGTATCGTACCGGGCCTTCTAACAAACTCAAATGGAACCATCCCTGCTATGCAAAATGTGGGTTTTTTAATTATTTTTAAAGATTTAATTAATTTATTTTTAGAGAGGGAGGGAGAGAAACTTCAGTTGATTGCTTTTCATACGCCCCAACCAGGGACCTGACCCACAGCCCAGGCATGTGCCCTGATAGGAAATCGAACCTGTGACATTTCGGTTCACAAGTTTGCACTCTATCTACAGAGCCACAGCAGCCAGGGTGAGCAAAATGTGTGTTACATGTCCAAAATGCCATTCAGAAAATAAAAATTTTAAAAAATTCCATATACATATGAAGGCCAAATCTGGGATACAACCACAGAATTAAAAATAAACCTTTTTATTTTATTTAAAAAATAATAAATAAAAATAAAAAAGAACACCATCCAGATTATCCTCTAGCCTTACACTACTTTTGTGTTCTTTTAACTTTCTTCTCAGAAGAGAGAAAAAACACATCACAGGAAACTCAATGGTCTCAGGAACATTCACCAACCAGAGCATAAGAAAGACTAAATGTCTAAAACATGCACACTCTCATCAGGATCCAAGGGCAAATGTGAACACAGTTCTTAAAAGGTTCCCAAGGTTCCCAAGCTTTCTCTTCTACTCCCTCTTTGGAAGAGCTGTGCTACCTCTTCCAAAGGAATGACAGTTTCAAGATCCATCCACCCCTTCCCTCATCCACTCACTCATTTAGTGCTTAGATGTGCCAAGCACTATGCTAAGTGCTAATGATAACATGGCAAAAGCCCACAGAGTCCCTGCCCTCCACCTGGTCTCAGTGTGGGGAGAAACACACAAGTGAGCCAACAGTCCCAAATGCTACGTGTTAAGAGCATGGTAAATGCAGGTACTCCAGGCACAGAGTTGGAGGCAGGGATCATGTTGTAGCTCTGCAATGACAAGAAACCATCATATGGTTTCCATCAGAGGTGTTTTCTGTCTCCTTCTACAGACATATGTCCATACAGGTAGCATGACAACACAGGCCACCCCACACCAGGCTCCACACCATCATCCTTACCCAAGTTGGTTGGTCCTTTCCCACGTTCATTCTGGGCCCCAGGCATGGCTGAGAAGCTCACGTTGTAGTTGGGCCGGTTTTGGGGGGAGGAGTGTGGCATGCTGGGCTGTGGCTTGGACTGCGTCTGCTGCCAGTTGTAGCCACCTCCCTGCTGCCACCCTCCACCCATAGGCTGCGGAGAAGCTTTCTGTGGTGAGCTGAGAGGTGGAAATCCCCCACCCAATCCAGTTGGTGTGGTGGGTTTGCTGGCAAATGAGGAACTACCTATAGAAAAAGAGGGAGAAAGAAGGTAATGCTATTTTTGAGTAGCCTCTAACTTTTGTATCCTGAGTTATTGTTTGCAGTAACTTTAGTGGAAATTGCCTTAGTGATTAATAGCACTATTAACCTTCCTAATAGTTAAAAAATTGCAGGTATATATTTCCTTTAACCCTTGCAATGATATTTTTAAGTATGTATTAATAGCCTATCCTTTCTTTAGATAAACAAACAGCAGCTCAGAGCAGTTAAGTGATTTTCTCAAAGTCACACAGCCAGCAAGTGACAGAACTGGGACTTGAATCCAAGACTTTGACTCTGAACTAGAAGAGCCCTGGCTCTTCCCCCTGTGCCATCCCTCCTTCCATCTTCTAAGAAGTTTCTATTTCTTCAATAGAGTAAAAACCACCAAATCATAATAGGAAATAAGATATAGTCACTCATTAAGGTGCTATTTAAACTTCAATGATCAGGTTTATCATTGTTTGTTATAAGCACAAGTGTGCTTAATGCTCAGGAGTAAACAGATATGTCTTGAAATCTCACAAGTAGGTTTCAATTTCACACTACTTGCATTCATTGCAGGAGAGCAGATGCAGCCAACACTCTGACAACTCTGAACACGTTCACAGCCTTGGCTGCAATAGAGCCAGTGGGGGGAGTTTTAAAACTCCCTATTTCCAAGCCACAGGCATATCAATTAAATCAAAGTAGCTGTGGGAAGAACTAAGGCATGAATGTTTGTACTGGAACTGTTCAATGTGCAAATACCTTAAAGAGAAGAACACCGCCTTTCGTCTTTCCTAAACCTCATGCTACATAATTTGGAAGCACAATTTTTACTGTGAAGCACCTACCAAGGAGTTGAAAATTCTAGCTTGTAGCCCTTGCTCATACTCCTTTCCATTGTGTGGCTTTAGGAAAGTCACTTAACTCTCCTAAGTTATGTGACTAGAAAAAGTAGAGAAATTTACAGAACTAATTTTCCAGCATTTGTAAAAATCACTGCATTTCAAAAATGGCAAAGAACACTTGAACTCCCCCTAGTAGATTTCTTATAGTGATATGGGTCTAGCTATTCTGAAACTACTTTTGTTGTCTGACTATTAATGTTGTTGCCACACAGGGAATAGGAAGATACACACATGTCATATGGGAAGGCAAGAAAGAACCCTGTGGTATTGGATGGAAATCTAGGTATTAACACTCCATCACCTCATATCTCTATCTCCTAAAACATAGAGCAACAACCCCCGCCCAGTACCAGTGAACATACTTAGTGTACAGATTTGGATTTCTAAATACCATTCCCCACAAAAGGAAGTGAGGATACTTTGGATGGAGAAGAACTGTTTCCAGGACTAGGGTATAAAAATTTCAAGACAAATCTGAAACATCTTGTTGTACTAAAAAAGTCTCAAAAGATGGAGTTGTTCAGGGAGAAACTTGCTTCTTCTTCTTTACTGCCAATGCAGTAAAGAATTATAGACCAGCAAGTCTATTAGCTTGCATGCAGTGCTTATTAGTGGCATGTTCTCAGGGAAGAGACTGGGCCATGCTGAGGTGGGAGAGACAGGTTCAGGGCAGGACAAAGTAAGGGCAGCAAGGGCATCCAGTCCCTTGTCCTGAGGACTAATATTGTTGGTGGGATGGGGTGAGGGAGTTACATGTTGACTGGTGGGTAAAGGTGGTGCCCATTTCCCGGGGGGGACAAACATACGTATGTGTGGGTGTCTGTTAGCCCAAATTTTTATCTTGCTCCAGACTCCACTTGTTCATCTTGTTATAAAAGAGATATGTGACAGGAGACAGTTCATTAGAGTTGAGGCAGCTATCCAAAGTTATTTATGGCTCTTTCTGTTAGCACTAGGGACCCCCTTCTAAAACAGACAGTGACCAGAGGTAGGCAATTAATCAAAGTGGTTTTATGGGCTTCTTCTTTGGGCACTGTGGACCCCCTCCTCTTCCCCAGTCTAGACCTTGGGATGAATACAGTTTCAAAGGCTTTCTTTTCCAGATGGTGGAAACGATACACAGAATTTCAAGGGCTCCCCATGGTGTTTCTTGTGATGTTGGAACACCTGGCGATATTATCGGACCAGGCTCAGGACTGCTGAGTTAGTGATGTCTCCCTCCTCCTCCTGCCTCAGTTTACTACCTACCCTGCCTAACAAAATCCAGTGAAATGGATACAGAAAGCAGAACAAAGGGACTTTCACAAATCAAATCTGGGACAATAAGGACAGTAATGAATGATAACCCACTGAGTCAAAAAAAAAATCATCAGTCCATCTGATGTGAGGAAGAGGGAGGGAGGGAGAAAGAAAAGATTTTTTCCTTACAGTGAAATGCTAATTAATAAATGTAGAAAGAAGGAAAGAATCAGAAAAACCACAGTTTTGCAAACATCATAGTAATGACTACTTCAGGCAAGAAATATTAATGAATGCTAAAATCAGTGGGTAAAAGTCAGATGGAGAATAAAATATTCTCCAAAAGGTCTGTCTCAAATAGAATAGTCTCAAATTATCTCCTCCAGGTTACTCATTAATTACAAAGAGAAATACATTAACTTTACAATGAAGGAAACTGGCAGACATCACCTTAAGCAGGTGATAAAAATGAACAAATTGATACTTTCTTAACTGGCCTGTATCCCTCAAGTATCAATTTCATAAAAGGCAATGAAAGGTTGAAGAATGATTCCAGATTAATGGTGTCTAAAAGGACATGAGAACAAAATGTAAAATATAATGCTGAATTTTAAAAACAAACGTTCTGTAAAGGTCACTCTTCAAAGAGGCCTTCCATTACCACTTGAATCTAAAATAACACCCCAGTCCAGCCATCACTCATCTTATTGCACAGGGGTTACAAGCACAAGCTTTAGAGTTAGAACCTCAGTATTGAAAGCTTATTACTTGGTAATGTTACTTTGCCTTTTGTGCCCCAGTTGCTTCATCTACAAGAGGAAGATTATAATAGTCTCTACTTTGAGAGCTTATTGGAAGATTAAATAAATTTATATGTGTAAAACACTTAAAATAGTGCCTGGCACATAGTAAATCCCCTAATAAATATTGTTATTAGATTATAAATTTATTCATTTACTATTTGTTTTCCTTTCTAGAATATAAGCTTTAGAAGAGAGGAATTTTATTTTGTGTTTTTTTTTCTGGTTGGTTGGTTTTTATTAGCACCTTGAAGGTACTTACTAAATAGTTGTAAAATGAATAAATAGATTTAAAAAAATAACCCATCAATGAGGTTTTATTTGAAGTAGAAACTCACCTGATGTTATTTAAAATTTTTCGGCTTACATGAAAATACAAAGAATGGAAAATAATTTTCAGAGTTCTTCAAAGAAAAAAATTCTAAAACATGTGTAAGGAAAGGTCAAGATTCCGACACAATTACTGTGAAAAATGGTAGCATTCTCTCCTTCCCTGTACACAGTTTGGCTCTAAATACTTCAGGCGTTTCTGAGAACCTGAACTACCAATGTGGCTAATTTAAACCTTGGCGTCAGGGCCCACCCCCCCCCACTATTGAACAACTCCACACCACCCAGAGGAGGATGCGAACAGGAGGAAGACAAGGCTTCAAAAGACCCAATGAACTAGTCCTTAAAAGATGTTTTCTTGGTGAAATAGTTTGAGAACACGGCAAACTCTGTCCCTTTTGGAAAGCATCACCGTGACTATTCTGACATGTCTGCTGCAGTCAGAGTCCACCAAACCCAGTGATTCCCGAACCGCCCATTCAAGTGACACTTACTCTCTAACGAAAATTAACATGTGGTGAAAACACCGCACAGAGAGTGAGCACGCGTGTGTGCAGTTTCGCAAGCTGACCGGGGAGCGCTGCAGTCAGTGACGAGAAGGGGGATGCCCGCGTGAGGACCTCGCGGGTAACGTCGGAAGAAGGCCTGTGCACAGCTGTGGCTCACGTCTGTCTGACCAGCCTCGTCTCTCAGCGATTCCCTACATGTTCGTTACTTTTGCTGCGGCCAAACTCTGTTGTCAGATGCTTCTGGAAGTTCTAACTTTATTCATGCTACTAACCCAAAATTAGGCATTGGAGAAATAGATTAATGGGGGTACATGCCAACCCCTTATTTGAAACCTGTTGTTGTTTTTAATCAGTCACAGGATTTAGAGTACATATAGCTTAAGATGATATAAGACTTTAGGTTCCAGCTGATTATAACACTAAAGATTTAGATTTGAGGTTTTGTAGCCATAAGTGAATATCTTAACCTGTTAGGCTTGTACCTAGTGCCCCAAGGTCAGCAAAAGGATCCAGAGTCTGGGGTTTGTTTTGATGGGTGGGAGTGCCATGCGAGGATCCCGTTGGGCTGGTGGCAGCTGACTTGCTTCCCATTCCAAAACCTCCTGGAAAGGAAATAAGATCATTGAAAATGAGTCAGCTGCCCAAGGCTAAAGGCTGAAATTCAGAAACTCAAACATACTGCTCATCTTGTCTCCAACCGCAAATGAGGACAGGATTTGGAAATACATTACAAGTTCGCTAGACCTCACTTTTCTGACGTAAGTGGAGAGTGGCTTGCGGCAGGGGCAGGGCACAAAGAAGGCATACGTTGTTTCCTGGCCACACCTGTGAGCTACTGCCCAGGTTACCTCTCCTGTCACCTGACTTCATTCTTTCTATGGAATTTGCACTAAGCCTGCATCTGAATTCTGGCTCTGCTGTTTCTTGGATGAGTAGCCCTGGGCACATTGTGTAACTTCTCTGAGTTCCAACATTTTCTTATTGGTTCAGTAAAGAAACAGGAACTGCTTCAGAAAGTTGCTGTGATGAGCACACTGTGTGCATATGTGTGTCATGTGCACAGTGCAGGAGATATGGTCACACACATGGCTCTCGACAAGTACCGTCTAGCATGAGGAAGACAACTTACTTATCAGAGACAAATCCAGCCTTAACCCAAGTCCTTTGTTAAGGAGGAGGACCATCCACATTATATAGCACCTACTCTACGCTAGAAACTGTCATGTGATTTCACTTAAACTGTACAACTGTGTGGGACAAGAATTATGATCACCACTTAGTAGAAAACAAAACTGAGATTCAAACTTGTAAAACAACAGCCAAGAGCTTCTAAGTGGCACAGTTAGATATATATCCAGATCCACCTCGTTCTAGTGTCAAAACACATATTCAGCAAATGAGACTGAGAAAAATAAAATAATGTATAACATATTATGTTACGGCATTGCCATGTCATCAAATGCAATGGGGAAGTCCTACCAGAACACGTCTTTAGGAAACATCAACACAAACTACATGGGTGGGGCTATGACACTCTGTAAGCACTCACTTATCTTGGATGAATGGTCATGCTTTAACAACTGGCTAAGTGTGCATGGAAAAATACCCTGCTGACCTTTACCTGGTTTAGCATGCCAGTCCCAACCTCCTGAAACATCTGGCTGAATGTTCACAGCAGGTGTACTCGAAGCTAAAAATTAGGAGAAACAGAGAATCAAAACAAGATAGCTTAGAGCCCACTTTTCTAAGTTCATATAGCTATTCCTTCTATGATGTTTAGCTAAGGAGAATCAGCTGTATAAGGATAATATACATTGAAATGCAAGTAATAAATAGGATGTCATAAGAAAGAATTTCTAAGGGACCTCTAAGTTCTGTCCATAAAATCACTGAGTAAAATACTGAGCAAATACTGAATATTAAAGTGGAATTTGAAACATACACATACTGATTGCCACCACCAACCAAAGGATCATTAATTCACCAAGATTAGCATTCCTGAGCCTTATATTTGTTTTCTTTGCTTAGTACAAACCAAGACATCTTGACCTTCCCACCATTAAGTTTAAAAAGAACATGCTATTATGAGTAATAGTAATTTTCTATTCTTATTCCACAGTAATTCCTGAAACCTGAGGTGTAAATTAGACCCTTTTTTTTTTTAACTAACATTTGCTGTCTGACTTTCTTTACACTCTGACTTTACTCTGATATCTTACTAGGATGAACTAGTAAGTTCATAGTAAGGCCAATAAGTTCAATGTTATAACTAATCAAACCCAAAATCATTATGACTACTTGCCATATGCAAGGTACCCTGC
Organism: Artibeus jamaicensis; assembly: GCF_021234435.1. Lineage (NCBI taxonomy): Eukaryota > Metazoa > Chordata > Mammalia > Chiroptera > Phyllostomidae > Artibeus > Artibeus jamaicensis. The sequence continues at coordinate 14,287,562 of NW_026522025.1, read as the reverse complement.
CAGGGAACAGAGAACTAAAAGACATATTGCCTGTTTTCAAAAAACTCAAAATCTGTTGGAGAGGGGGACACACAAATTGAAAGGTAATTACCTAACACTTGTATTCTCCCTGCCTTTTGTTACGGTTATTTTTTCCCTTCTAACACTGTGCCTCAGGTGCTTATCCTCTTTAGAGTAAATGTTCACTAAATATTTGTAGAGTGCAAAGGTAATATTTCCTGGTTTTAACAAAAGATGGTGGTGCTTTGGGGAATCTGAGGAAAATGACTCCAGGTTTCCACTTGCAGAGCCGGATGAAGAATGGGAACAGGCACCTTTTGCCGAGGTAGGGAAAGCTGGAGGCGGGCAATTCTGACCTCCCAGTCTGACATCGGGGGCTCACATATACGTTATCCTATATGAAGAATATGCAGCTGACCCACTAACAGTGGGATGATCATTGATTTCCAAGCAAGAAGGGTGGAAAATTCTTTTCACTCACTGGCAAGACACAGGCCAAAATGAGAAGCGTGGCTCCCAAAGGAAGGGGCATTAACTGGCCTGCACTGGGTAATGACCAGGTTCTAACCAGCTCATAAGACACAGAGAACCAGACCCAGAACTGCCAGGCTAAAGTACGAACATCAACACCCATGGGACATGAAAGGTGGTTCTCTTATGGAAATGATAAATTCAAAGTATTAAAATCAGGAAAACAGCCCTGACTGTTGTGGCTCAGTGGATGGAGCACTGGCCTGCAAACCAAAGGGTGTATGGTTTGATTTCTGGTCGGGTGCATGCCTGGGTTGCAGGCCAGGTCTCTAGTTGTGGGTGTATGAAAGGCAACCTATCAGTATTTCTCTCTTTCTCTTTCTCCCTCCTTTCCTCCTCCTTAAAAATAAATAAATGAAATCTTTTTTTAAAAAATCAGGAAAATACATAGCCTCATTAATTCTATCATTATGCATCTAAGAGGCTTAGGTAGGAAAAATGAGTTAGTTAATTTTATATTTATATATCAGAAAGATAGCTAGATAGCGCCTATTGTGTGCCAGTAATTCTTCCAAGCACAAGGGCAGCATTAATGAACAAAACAAACAAAATGCCTGCTTTGCTGGAAGAGACAACAAAAAATAAACATATCACTAAGTAAACTATTAAATATGTTGAAGTTGATAACTAACATGGAAAGGAAAATGCAGAGTAGGGGCAGGGGGATAAATTGTGACGTGAAATGGAGCAGCCAGAGCAGACCCCACTGAGAAGGTGACAGTTGGGCAAAGGTCAAAAACGGATCAGCCAGAGCAATAGCAAGTGGGCCAGCAGGGCGGGAATGGAGGGAACAAGAGGGAGAGAAGGGGAAATGAGGTCACTGGGGTTCCAGGGCACATAGGGCCTACGTGGGACATTTTGAGGACTTTGGCTCCCGTGCTGAGTGAAATCAGGAGCTCTTTTGAGTAGACCACCGATGTAACTTACGTTTTAAGTAAGTGAGCAAACCAGTAGCTCTAACCTCTATCCCCGCGTCTTTCTCTCCAGGGAAAACAACTTCCAGTCAGGAGATTCTCTTAGGCAGGCACTACTCAAGGGTGAGAGGAACATTTCTTGTATGTCATCCTGTGGGTCTTCCTCAAATCATTTGATATATAAGACTAACTGGAAATTACCTATAAAGGTTATTCTGAAATTGATTGATATTTTTAGTCAAGTTACAGTTTGACCAGTGTTGTGTAACAAATCTTCCTTTTGCATTTGCAAAACTTCCATGAGGTCAAGCTGATGAGTGGATGGCAGACTCCAGACAAGCTCAGGGTGCCTTCAACAATATGTCACTCTCTAGGTTGAGGCCAATAAAGTTCCATAGTCTTCAACATCAAGAATGGGACACAATTCTCTAGCTCAAAGCCATTTGTTCTTCACTGAAAGGCTCTAGTTTTAATCTGTTACCTACATGATATCCTATTGCTTACAAATGGATGTGATTGCTATTCTTTCCACACGACCTAAAGTCTCTAACATAAAACTAAAATGTGGGTTGCATATGTAATTTAAAATTTCATAGTTGTCACACTGAAAATGGTAAAAATTTAGGCATCAGTAAAATTAATTTTAGGGATGTATTTTATTTAGTTCAATATATTCAAACTATTAACAAGTGACCGATATAAAAACATTAATGAGATATTTTATATTCTTTGTACTAAGTGGCCACTTCCTATTAGACAGAATAGCTCTAATTCATCACAGTGTTGTATTCCTTTTTTTTTTAAGGGTTTATTTATTTATTTTCAGAGACAGGGAAAGAGAGGAAGAAAGAGAGGGGGAAAAACATCGATCAGTTGCCTTTCACACGTCCCCAACCAGGTCTTCAACCCAGGCATGTTCCCTGACCAGTAACCCAACCCATGACCCTTTGGTTCGCAAGCCAGTGCTCAGTCCACTAAGCTACACACAGCAGGGCATGGTGTTGTATTCTAAAGTCTGTCCTGTAGAAAACTAATTTTGTGAAATTCTCATATCACATTTTATTAACTGGACTCATATTTTTCACATTCCAAAGATTTCCCCAACTAGGATGTATCTTCTAATCAACTAAAAGTGACAGCATTTTTTTCTTCCTTATTAGTACTTAAAAAAAAAGAAACATCCTGTAACCAATGGTGTCATAATTCTGTGTATGTAGCTGTAATGCAAAAAAAGAATTCCACAGTCAAATAAGGTTTAGAAAAGCTGAGTAAAATAAAGTTAAGCAGATTTGTTTATGGTCTGGATAGACTTTTTAATACATTAGTAGGAAATGTTAATTTCCAAAAGAGAGAGATGCCTTATATAGCTTCTCCCCCGCCCCACCCAATACACCTACAGGATGCCTTTAAATCTAAGTACCTACTGATAACTTGTGGAAATCTATGTTCCACTGAACATAATGTAAAATACTCCTCACCATGCACTGTAGGTGAAGGACTTCTCGTAGGCTGAAGAAAAGGGTCGCTGGAAGCACTGGATGTGTTCAGAAAAGAGCCCAGCAGATCCTGACCCGATGGTTTAGAAGGTGCTCCAAATGGGTCAAAGGCGGTACCTAGAAAACAAAGGGAAAATGGATTTCTTTGTCCTACGAGTTCATTCATTCACTAAATATCGAAGAGTTGTCACTATTGCCAGGCCCTCGCCCAAATACCTGAAAAATTAGGATGATGTCTGCCTCCTGGGCCCATCTTACCCTTCAATTTCCTCCAGGGCTAGCAAGATTGTGAATGAACTAAGAAGACCAGAACTAAGTGGGCTGCTGAGGTTTCCAGCAACAATGCAGCAACACTAGCATTGTATCCTTCCTTAGGGTTAACATTGCCTTTCATAAAGAATACCTCAGAAGTGGTATTATTTTCATTCTACAATGAAATTGAAGTTGAAAAAGACAAGTCGCTTGCCCAACATCAAGTAATTAATAGGGCTGAAATTTGTGCTCAAGTCTTCTGACTCCAAATTCCAGGAACTTCCCAAAAGCACCTCATATTTCTCAAGGTGTGAAATGAATGTGAAGAAAACCACACAGAATGGCATGCATGTAATTGCCCTTTAATATCTCATTATTGGGCAAGAAACGAAACTCCTTCAGCTCTTTATAGTGAGATGGCACTTCCTACTAAGTAATCAACTAATGAGTTGATTGCCTCCTGTAGTGGGACTGACCTATTTAGGAATAGACAATTAGAATAAAAAAGTTAATGAATGAACCCCGCTCTCAAAGCCCAGGTAGGACATATGGTTTAATGTGTTCCGCTGCAACTTCATTGCCACAGTGCTCTCCTACAATCCACGGGGCAATGAATTAGCCTCGTGCAGCACTAGTAAATCAACTACCTGTCAGGCACTCTATTACACAAAGTATATCCCTTATCATTTAGAACTCACAAAATTTTATCCCTTCTGTCAAATGACAACACTGAGATTTACAGAGTATAAGAGGATACTACATTTAAGTTTGATGCCAACTAGTGGAGGAAGCTAAAATCTTCTATTGCTTGGTACACTTAACATATCAACTTATGTTAAATTAGAGGCATTCTCCAATAATTAAAAGTGAACTTCCCAATACCAAAGGTAAGAGCTCAAAATTTAGTCTTTATAACAATGCTGACAGGTAAATATTATCCCCTTTTACAACAGAGAAGATTAAGGTTTTATCAACAAGGCTACACAGATAGTTAAGTGTTGATCCTGGGATTCAAGTCCAGGCCTTTAATTCTGGACTATGTTCTTTCTACCATATTTTTTGGACTATAAGACACACCACCCCCCATTTGGGAGTAAATGGGGTTGCATCTTATAGTCTCAAAGTAGTTTACCTGGTTCACTGTGGGGGGCAGGGGTGGTGGTGGAGCCGGGTCACAGGTTATTAAATATTCTTCCTCTTGGGAGACAGAATTCTAGAGGAGAGTTCTAGATCTGGGTTTGCCACCAACCAGCTATGCATCCTTGGACAAGTCAATCAGTATATCTAGGCCTCAATTTTATTGTCTGTAACCTGAGGCACGGATTTTATCTAATGTCTCAGAGGGTCCTTCCAGTTCTGACACTGGAACAGAACTATGTACACAGAATTATCATGGATTAAATCATCCAAAGTCACTCGGGGTGCATGGTCTTAACAGGTGACCACAGAGTGCTATGCTATCTTGGATCCTGGGGATTTTTAATTTCATGATAGAGTTTTTATTCACTTTGGTGAGTAAGAACTAGATGGAAGGAAGTGAAGAAGAGGAGATATCCTGGGATCCAGGGCCCCTCACATCCTGGCTCCACCAGCAACATGTAGCAGCTTGAGCTCCAGCACCTACATTCAAGGATTCTGAGACTCACTCTTACAAAGAACGCCTCCAGTTGAGCTACCATGAATCAGCGCGAGCCAAGGCCTTCTGAGAAGTGAAGAATAAACTTGGGGAAAAAAGTTCCTACAGGTTACCATATACCTGGAACGCTGAGACAATTCTCTTTATTCTTTCTAATGTGATGTTATCTTGATAACAAGAAGCAACTAATTCTTAGAAGCTCTAATAGGCTTTTGTTTACTCAGCAACACTGTCTTGCAAATATCAAAAAACTGTGGATGTCCGGCCATGGGAAGGGTTGAGTCTCTAGCAAGATGAAGCTCACTGAGTCACATGCAGCTCCAGCTCCTTGCCTGGCACCAACAGCTCTGCTGTGGTCAGCAGTGCTGCCAGAATGAGTCCCCTAAATACATCTTGATGTAACCAAGTACTTCTCTGCACAGTCAAAGTGTATTCAGAAAACTATAATTCCAGGAAGGTGTTACAGGAAAAAGCAAGGGAAAGCTTGAAGTCAAATGGCCTACTTTTGGAAACTGGCCCCATCAATTTCTAACTGTATGAACAGTATGCTACTAATTTGACTCTAAGCCTCTATTTCCTTAACTATGATTGCACCTATTTAATGGGGTATTATAAAAACCGAATGTTTGGCATGAAATTCCATGTGCGCCAAATAGTCAAAACCCCACAAATATCAGATGTCATTATTAATAATAATTCATCAGTCTACATCTCTAAGCTCAGGTACCAAAGCCCTGAAAAAAAAATTAAAGTAAGGATGAGAAGCTCAAATATTCACTTTTACTCTGTCCTACATTCTATTTCCTCTTGTGTTCCCCATTTAAATAAAAATATAGACTTCTGAGGGACTTTCAGAGAGACCAGAAAAGTCTAGCTTATTAGGAAGGGTCAATTCTACCTGCTTGGCCCAAAGGTTCTATGCCAAAACTGAGAAGTACAGAGCAGCATGGAAAAATTACCTTCCCCCGCCCTCAGAGTTGGAGACGCAGAGGTGGACGTGGCAGACCGGCGTGGTGTTGACTGGGCAGATGCAGGTCCACTTGGATGAAACACGTCTTCCACCGTGGACTGTCCAGCCTGGGCAGGGCTGGCTGCACCTGCACCCCCAAACAGGTCACTGAGCAGTTCGGAGTTGGTGGGAGGAGCCACTGGTGCAGAGAAGTTCTTACTCACTGTAGACCCTTCCAAGCCCAGAAGGTCCACATCCTCGGGGGGTGGAGGGGCAGCTGGCTCCTGCTGCCTTTTGCTGGGCTTCTTGGTTCCATGATGTCTGTCATCAGTGGCACTGCCGTGTGGACTGGAAAGGGTCAGAAGTTCATCGTCCGATTGCTCACTTTCTTGATTCACTAGGGCAGCATGGTCTTCCTCACAGAATGATTTCTCCGATTTCTGATCTAAGAAAGGTCAGGATGCCAATAAATGTTAGCTACTGGCCACAGCATAGTTTTTAAAATTACGTGTGTATAGGTAAACACACGCACACACCCCAGAAAGACAGAAGGAGTGGTCCTGAGCAAACAATGCTCTCAGAACCTTTCCCATGGAAAACTTGATGTATTTCACTTTGCATTCGATCAGCATTTGTTGAACATCTGAGAGTCACTACAGCATAGGGGAAAAGAGCAGAAGACCTGGAGCCAGATAACCTGGGCTTGAATCCCAGCTCCACGACCTAAGTTACTTTACCTCTCAGTGCCCCAGTGTGCTCCCCCTCGAAACAGGGCCAATGCGCACTACCGAACCTAACTCACAGGGCTGCTTGGGCATTACAGGAGACGGGACGTAGGGGATGCTCAGATAAGTAGCAAGAAGTGAAGTATTTATGTCTCTTTATTAATAATGATCATTATTATTGTTGTTGTTATCTTCCAGGCACAATGCTGGGTGCTTTAGAAAACCATTATTTCCTATCCCTTTGCTGACTCCTCTCACTGTTTTATTTTTCCGTGTGGCCTGTAGCCAAAAACAAGGCTTTCTCCCACAGTCTGGAACCGAAGTGAACCACACACCTAGTACGTAAATAGAGGGAATGGCTCTGCTTAGGCTGGTGAAAGGAGATACTTTCAGCATAAAATAGGGATCAGGAAAGAGGCGACTTCTGAGAAGGAACAGAGAAGCTGCTCAGTGATTTTCCCAGGCCCTCCTTGAGACAGCCCCTCCTACGGAACTTTATTATTTAATGTCAGAAAGAGCCACGTTCCAAATCAAATACAGACCCACATTCCTGGTCCCCAATTCTGAAATGCAAAAAGCTATGGAAAGGTAAAGGTTCTCCTAAGGTTGGTGCAAACCAAGTAGGCAGAATAATCTGACCAGAGCTAATGTGAAAATACTTACAGTCTCCAAGAATTTTACTCGGGGTTACAACTTCTATGTTTCACTGCAGAAATGTGTCTGAGTACAGGCTGCCGGACATGACCTTGGGGATGCTAATTCACACACAGTCTGTCCCACATCACCTTTCCAAACAAATAAAAATCTGCATTCCTAAACACAACTGGCTCAGTGAAGTAGGGTAGGAAACTGTGCATTTGCACTAAAACCTGTTTCAGAGATTAACAGGAATGATTTCTGAATCACTTACTAAAATCACAGTAAGAGATAAACATGAAGTTTTGTTGAAAGCCCTGTGTGGGAAAGACAAGATTTCCCAAGTTTCCCATTTTTTTAGATGTTATTGGTCCTATTTCTGAGTGTAGGCCTTTCAGTTCAAAGGAATTCTATGAACAGTTTCTTTTGCCAACACAGGAAATTCTGTGTAGGCCATGGGAATACTGTCTTATGTTCACACAGCTGTGGAAGGTCCATCAAGAAAATGGTAAGCAGACCATTGCCAGAGCCAGTGTCCTATCTCTTTCACAGAGGACGTCTTTATTCTTAAATTCTACATTGAACCCTGCAGTTAACTTCAGCAAACTCTGAAGCAAGGATTGAGACAGCATAGGGACTTGGGCCTGGGGCCAAAGGAATACCGGATAGCCAGAAGAAACACCAGATAAAATAACGGCAGGAATGCAACCACCCCTCCATTTCCAGGTGTGGTAACTACTGTTCCACATGCACAATTAAGGTTTGCCTGCAATACAACCTTCCTAGGGCAGCAGTGATGAGCCACACGGCCATCTTGCCCTCACAGTGCAGGTGTAGAGATTGTTGCTAAGCAACTCAAAGGACAGAGGAAGTGGTCCAGACCTAACCCAGAAAAAATCCATGTCTTGCCCAACTTTTAATCATCCCTGCTTTATCCACAGCCTATTAAAAACAACCTAACAAAGCCACTCAAGGAGCGAGTCAGGAACCCTGTCCTTGCATGCTATCTCCCTCACACTTGCTTAAGTCCAATAAAATTTGTCTGGAAACATCTTGGGTGGTTCTTTTCGATTTCCAACTTGAGAAACCCATGGCCCCAATCCTTGGTGACAGGATGGCAGGTGGGTATCCATTAGAATGCCAGTGCCAGTCTACTGATGGCAGCAACTGGAAGTATTATGTTAGAAAGATCGTGAAACATTACCAGGTTTAGCAGAAAAGGACCCTGAGACAGAGCCTGATTTCGGCCGCAGCTGTTAAAGCGAGCAGCAGAGGCACAGGGCCGGTGTTTGCCTTCTCTGCGGCGAGGGAAGCTCAGCTCTGCCAGATTTTACATTTTCAGAATATTTAGCTGAGGGCAGGAGATAGAGTTCATTTGTTTGTCGTTGGTGTAAAGGAAGATCCTAATAAATATCATGCGTATTTGTAAACTCAGGAAAAATGTAATCTAAAATATACCACGCAGAGAGAAAAGGAAGCATTCAGCTTAAAATAGCCTCTGCATCAGTCTAACAGCAGTTATGGACTTGAAAGTAGGAGGCTGCTTAATTTGAAAAAGGAATGAGCCAAGAGAGTGACAAGTAAGGGGGAATGTGATGACTTCTAAGTGCTGCTTTACTTTAGGCTGCTTTGAGAACCAATCACCTTTATGAAAGAACCATGTGATTTAACCAACTATAACGTAAAGATATGCTCGGAAGTACCTTGCCAACAGAGAGTGGAAAAGAAGCCGCCTTGCCCAAAATGCCTGGGGTTGTCTGGAGGGATATCTATCGGAGCCTGTCCTGCAAGACAAGAGGCCATGCAGTGTCAAAAAAACACAGGAAGTAAGTCAGTGTGACTTATTAACAACACAGAGGCTTCCAGCTAAAAACACAACCATCAGGTGATTCTTACCTCCTAAGGCTATAGTATCTTGTTGCTCTTGGTGAGAAGAAAAGAGGATGCTGGGATTGATATCTTTTGTGCAATAATGTTCCCATGGTGGGGTCAAGTCTACCACTTTGTCGTGGGGCTGTAGTTCTACATCCAGAGTCACCTGAAATAGCTGAGGATATTTTTCTGGTACATCACATGCATCCAACTCAGGCCTAAATAGGAAAGTAAAAGAATATGATCAGTGAAAAACAATGGAATCAGTACAGTGTTCAGCACAGGAACCATTGGAGGCTGACTCCTAGGTTAACTCTGAGATGCATTTTCTAGGGAAAAGGCGATCATTAACCAGATAAATTACTTTACTGGTCTAAGCCTCAGTTCACTCCTCTAGAGTAAAGAGGAGAATAATGCCTACTCAGAGAACTTGGACACTACTACACATGAAAGTATTCTAGAAAGCAGGGGTGATACATGCAGCCAATATGTACCAGCATAGCCAAATCAGTTATTAATATAGTGAAATAGGCCCAAGGCCACCACCCTGAGCTCTCAGATGTCTACCCCGACCCTGATCCAGCAACTCCCACTCATCACCCCAGAGCCAGCCGCCTCCCTGAGTTCTCCAGACCACACTAAAATACAGCAACAGAGGGTTAATGTCTGATGAAAGGGGGTCTCCCAGGATCCTGCTCAATGCTATGGCCTGGAATCCACTCTGAAGGGCCAGTGCTCACATCGCACGACTGACCAAAGTGCCGCCCCACAAAGGGATACACAGATGCAAAGGATCACAGCACTGACACTTTGTTCCCTCTTGCTGCTGCGCATGGAATTTTAGGGATCTAGGCCTTTCTGTTTCAAGTCCTTTGAACCATTTGTGTTCAAGACAAATCAAAACCAGCCTCTCTGTTGCTAAGCTACATTCCCAGGCCTGCAGCAGACTCGGGGATGCTACCGCACAGCACTAATGAGCCTTGAACGACTGGCTCCCAGAAAATCCCAGCTGTTCTGATTGAAAAGGGTTTTCGGCCCTAGCAGCACTCACTTGGTGAACTTTAAAACTGTTGTTTCCACTGGTATGAATCCAGTATGAAACTGCAGCTGGAATATTTGAGTGTTGGTCACCTAAAAACACAGGAGAGAAGCACATTAAAATCAATCCGTGAAGAGGGAATCAGATCAAAAGATTATATTTTGGGGAGCCATGAACCTCCAATTGTTTCTAAGTCTGAGCCTTTGCTTATGATGAACATTAAATAAACCCCCTACTTGAAACAGGCTGAGCTTTGTTCTGGCCTTCCCCCTCCATGAACTCTGCCTCGGCAAGCCATTTCCTCACCTGCCAACGTCCATGTTCTTATGCACTGCTATATTTTGACTCATTCCATCCCTCCCATCTAGAATGCCCCTGTTCCAACCTGATAAGCTCACCCCCACCTTGTAAGGTCATAGCCCCTCCCTCCGTAGCCTTTCTGGGCCACCACTGGCTAAAACAAACCGCTCCCATTAGAACATCTAATCTGGTCTCTAGGAGGCAGTGCGCATTCGTACATGTGTGTGTCCCCTGCTAGTCTAAGTGTGTTAAAGACAAGGATACAGTCTTATTCTGGTCAGCCCTGAACTACGCAATGAATGGCACAGAGCAATTTAAACTGCAATTACTTGTAGCATTATTTGTAATATCCAAAAAGTGGCAATCATTCATATATCCACCAACGGATGAAGAGATTAATAAGAGGCAGTATTGCATACAATGGAATATTACTTGACTGTATAAAGAAATGAAATACTAATACACATACAACATAAATGAATCTCAAAAACATTATGCTAGGTAAAAAGAGCCAGTCACCAAAGACCATATATTGTATAATTCCATTTATATGAAATATCCAAAACAGACAAATCCTTAGAGACAAAAAATAGATCAGTGGTTGCCCAGAGGATAGGGAAGGGGAAATAGGCGGTGACTGCTAATGGGTGCAGGGCTTCTTTTGGGGGTGATGAAAATGTTCTGGATTCAGACAGAGCTTACAGCTGCACAACCCTTTGAAAATACTAAATACAAAGGGAATTATACACTTTAAAAGGGTGAATTTTATTGTAATAAAAAATTTTTTTAAATATCATTACTTAATCCCACATTCCCCAATAGAGATAGCCACCCTCACAAGGGTGACTAACTCTATTAGTGTTCAAGCTGGGTAGATCATAGCTTCTCTGAGCCTTAGTCCCCTCCCCTGTAAAATGAGGGAGATGGACATAAGCAATCTCTAAAGGCTCCTTCTGGGTCTAAATCCATAAGCCACTCAAGCCCAAAGTGATACTGAAGGAAAACTCTGAAACACTCCCACTGAAAGCTCAAAGGAACTTCCGCCGTGACCCTTCCTGAGACCATACCTTGGCCTGTAGCCGGCTCCCGATGGTTGATCTCAGGTGATACATGGAAACCACCACATCTCCTTGCACAGTGATGCTCAACGGAATGAAGATTTTCCCATCTTGGACACGGTATTCTCTTTAAACAGACAAGAACATACATGAAAGAGAGCCCAGTTTGGTACAATCACAGGTATAGTCCTCTGTGCTTTTGGCCGAGGGACCTATTGTTCGCCCAGGACTAGATCCAGAAATCATGTCCTATCTGAGCAAAGTAGGAGCACAGCCAGTGCCAGCTGGGTGCACAGTGGTTCCGCCATGGCAGGCGCTGGTCCGGTGCCTCGGCCTCTCTTGCCATCCCATTTGCACTTCCAGACACACAATCACCCGTCCCTACTTTGCAGATCTCATTTTCTTCAAATACATCTAGCCCTGATGTATCTGCCTTTCCCTAACTTTAAATTAATGGTAAAAACAAAGACAGAAAGAACAAAAAGTTCAACTGCGGTCAGTACAGAAACAGCAAAGAAATGTTCGTGAGGACCCTGGATACTAATCCTCCAATTCAATATATTCCAAAATATATTTCAGTTCAAATAATTTCAGCTGCCATCCACTCCCTACTCTCTACTCCCTTCCCCTAACACTTCCCACCGGCAGCTGCTCTTTCTTACAGATTCTGGAATGTCTTTAATTACATCAGCATCTACCTAGCTGTTCACCTAGAAACCTCATTATCTCTGACTCCTCCATTATACTCACCAAATCTCTTCAAGGTCAGGTCCTCTTTCCCACAGCAGAATCTTAACCCTCATCACAGCTCAGGTTAGTCTCCTTAGCTTGCCTTCATTCGAAAGGGGCCTAGGACTTCCCTTGACCTGGTTGTGCTTTCCTACCTTTACCACCAATGATTAACTAATTTTAAAAGTATCAGCCATGATCCAGCTTACAGAGGAATTGAACAGTTCACAAGAAGAAACAAAGTATTATGACTTACTTCATTCGTTCAAAATCTGCACAGGTTGTATATATTTTGGTTTCTCCAATCAGCACATCACAGTAAGGGCGACATCCATTTCTCTGTTTGTTAAAAAAAGGGACTGGACTGACAGTGATCGACTTAATTGTGAGAGGTTTGAAGTGAGGGCGGTAGGGCTTGTCTGCTAGGAGGTCACACATGTAGCCCAGGTATCTGAAACAGAAGACCAGGTCATTCTGTTGGTGCCCACCACACCAGGAAAAAGAAGCAACTGATCTTTGTTAAGATGTTTATTTTTGTAAATTATTAACTTACAATAAAAATTTACTATGTTACTTTCTTTAACATGAACTAGCAAAAGAGAATGCAGCCGATAGTTGAGGAAAGCTTTTATCTAGAGACACTGCCGTACTCCCCCCTAAGCACCGATAAGGAGTATTTATTAAATGAAAAAACTTCTGGGAGCTTTATACTAGCACAGTATTGGAACAACTACTCCTATTTGATCTAACCTATAAAATTTGTCAGTTAGAGGTTGGCATTGAAAACGTTTTAGAATTTTATCATTAGAAACACTTTTAATCCCCCCCCCAAAAATGGCAAGGAGATGCAATTTAAAAAAGAGAAAAATAATGTCAATTATCTAAAAAGTTGTTTGTTGTTTTTTAAGTGCATGACACCAATTTGATTATGTCTGCATGTCTGTGCCTACCCTGCATCTAGCTTACTTTACCTCCTGTGGGAAGGCGAAAGTCCTATGCCTGGCCGCTTTGCATATAACAATCGAACAGCTGGTCCAGGAGTAGAGTAGAGATTACAGAAAATGAACATAGCACCAACCAGAATTGACGATGCTGCCCGTCCATCCTGCCAAAGGAAATGCATAAACTTGTCATAAACAGAGTCCAATCAGCCACTCACCACTAAAAGAGATGAGTTGGGGGTGGGGTAGGGGGAGAGGAGAGAAATCCTTTTCTCTCCCCCTCCCAGGCTGGCATGCCTGTCAGTTCAAAAAGTTTACTCAAAAACCAAACTCGGTCCCAGCTATTGAAATCACCAAGCAGAAAGAAAAGATTTATTCTTAGGATGAAACTGACTCTCTACTAACCTAAGAAACCGAGCCAATATAAGTTTGATTTGTGTGTATTTACTAAAAAATAATCTAACCTTCAACGTAACTTTGGACTTGGGGCATCAGAACTAACAGCTGAGGTATCTGGGTTTGGGGCTGGAAGTAGACTTCACAGGTCAGGTAAATACTGCATTTTATTGTAGAATATGTTATGTCTGTAATTCATTCAATATATATTTCTCGATTCATATAAAATCTTATAAAAGAAGACTCAACCTCACTCAGGGGAGGAATACATACAATAACAATCCTGACAGATGGTGACCCAACCTCTTCTGGAACACTGGAAGTTACAGGGAGGTTACTGCTCCTTGAAGTAGGCCAGTCCCTTTATGAAGGTCTTCCTTACACTGATATGTTGGGTTGAAGTCTACGCCACTGGGTGATCCTCATTCTTCCTTCTGGGAGCACCAAGAGTGAACTGACTTCTTTCCCTCTGTGACAGCCCTCCCTTTCCATGAATACTTTTATTTTCCAGGTTAAAAACACATCCAATCTGTGATGGTTAATTTTATGTGTCAAGTTGGCCAGGTGAAGGGATACCCATCTGGGCATCTGTCTTGCCCAGATGGTAAGATCATTTCTGTGTGTGTGTGTGTGTGTGTGCGCGAGAGAGGGTGTTTCTGGAAGAGATCAGCATTTGAATCAGCAGACTTAGTAAAAAGATCCATCTTCATCAAAAGGGAGGAGGCATTATCTAATCTGTCGAGGGCCCAACTGGAACAGAAAGGTGAAGGAAAGGCAAATTTTCTCTCTTCTTGTGCTGGACCCTCCATCTTTTCCTGCCTTCAGACATCAGAGCTGCTGCTTTGGGGACCTTCAGACTCCTGGACTCGCACTGGTGGCCCCCTTGGTTGTGAGGCCTTCAGACACAGACTAAATTATACCATTGGCTTTCCTAGTTCTCCAGCTTGCAGAGGGCAGGCAGACTGTGGAACTTTTCAGCCTATCCCTATAATAAATTTCTTATGCATATTCCTCTCTACACATCCTACTGGTTCTGTTTCTCTGCAAAGCCCTGACTAATACACAATCCCTTCAGTTCTTCCTCATTTAATATTCCATTTTAAGAGACATCATCATTTGGTGTATTTCCTCTGAATAAGACTCCAGTTTTAGAACAACCTTAAATGTGCTGCCCAGATGTGAGATGCAAGCTATGAAATGTGATCTAACTACACTAGAGAGGAAATATCATCTTCCACAGTTTGGACTCAATGCTTTTCCCAACATATGCCCAGGCCAAGCTAGTTTAAATGCTAAGTCATACCATAAGCCGTGATCTTTCTATCTATTAAAACCCCTAGCTCTTTTTCAGATGATGTGTAGACGTATATATTTCAATCTTTTAAAATCAGAAGTCAAGAGTTTATATTTATCTTGTGTTTAATTTCACATAGCTTCTGTTAAATGACCAATCTCCAAAAGCTTTTAAACTCCAGATTCATTCATAGTGAATCTCCCATTCTGAGAAAATTGATCAGTTTGACCTCCATATTGTCATAAAAAATGTTGATTAAAAGAGCAACCAAAATAAACTTGGGAGGCTGTTGATCCATTAGCCACCTACCTTTGAAAGCAGATATTCAACCAGTATTTTCCTAAACGTGTAACAACCTAGCCCAAGTCTCTCCTTCTTGATTATAAGAAACAGATAAATACCTTGCAGAAATCCAATAAACTATTCTCTACTAATCTGTTAGTCCTCTTGCAAAAAATTTGGTTGGTTTGATATGTGTGTTCATCGTGAACCAATTTTTAGTGTTCTTCCTAAGAGTTGAAAATCACTTGTGTAAAAATTTATATGAGGATTTCACCTGAATTGCTACCAGGTTCACCATCCTGCAGCTTCCCACGATCAACTCCCTCTCTTCTGGAAACAATCTATCTTTGCTTGCCTGGCCCCTCTTCCAGTTTCCTCATATTCCATAAGGGATCGATAACTGCTTTTCCTAGGGCTTTTGGCATTTGGCCCCATAATGTAAGTCTGGAGAGTAGATTACTGTTCGGTACTGTGAGTCTCTCTTAGACATTACTACCTGTCAGCTTTGTCTTTCTTGTTGCTACTCCCTTTCTAACTTGACATTTGTCTCCACGACAAAGGAACAGAATAAAGGAGTTAAGGCTATGACATGTGTCTCAAGTATTTGCTGTTGTCCTTATTCCAAAGACATTTTTTCTTTTTCAAAAAAATAGTTTTCTCAATTCTTTTCAGAATTTAGTCCTCCAGACACCCCTTTAACATGCTCAAGGTGCTTAGGTATGCATCCCCTCATTTTAACTGCCATACAGGTCTTTTAAAAAATTTTATTCGTTTTTATATTAAAAGTTGATTATTTGAAGTGAAAATAAGAAAAAATGCTCTGCTTTTTTCCCTTCTTATCCAGTTGGCTATCAAGAAGAAGGGGGAGAATCATCAAGTAAGATCATAGTATTAATATATATATATATATACACACACACACCCTGCAATTTATAGAAGCAGTGAATGTTTCCAGTATTTACGCTCAGATCCCATTTGTGTGTTCATTTGTTCATGTTGGCAACCCCGTTTCCAAATCTTTCATACCTGTGGCGCGAGGGGAAGAAGACACAGTTCTCGACTGTAATCTGCTCCCAGTCTAGGGGGACAACAGTCAGTTTGCCACCAATATGATGATGCAGTGGAGGGACAGTGAAAATGTCCCTACTGTGAAAATACTCAGAAGCATCCAAAATATTTTACTGAAGGTTGCGGTTTTTTTAGTATATTTTATTGATTATGCCATTACAGTTGTTCTATTTCCCCCCTTCATTCCCCTCCACCCTGGACACCCCCTCCCCCACCATTCCTCCCTTTGGTTTATGACGTGTCTCAAGTTCTGTAGATTCTATATTTCCCCTACTATTCTTGCCCTCCCCCCATCTATTTTCTACCTACCGTCAATGCTACTTATTTTCTGTACCTTCTCCCCCCTTCTCCTTCTCCCACTCCCCTGTTGCTGACCCTCCATGTGATCTTCATTTCTATGGTTCTGCTCCTGATCTAGCTGTCCTCTTAGTTTGCTTTTGTTTTAGGTGTGGTTGTTAATAACTGTGAGTTTGCTGTCCTTTCACTGTTCATCTTGTTTCTCTTCTTTTTCTTAGGTAAGTCCCTTTAACATTTCATATAAGGGCTTGGTGATGATGAACTCCTTGAATTTGATCTTATCTGAGAAGCACTTTATCTGCCCTTCCATTCTAAATGAAAGCTTTGCTGGATGGAGCAATCTTGGTTGTAGGTCCTTGGCTTTCATGATTTGGAATACTTCTTCCCAGCCCCTTCTTGCCTGTAAGGTCTCTTTTGAGAAGTCAGCTGACAGTCTGATGGGAACTCCTTTGTAGGTGACTGTCCCCTTATCTCTTGCTGCTTCTAGGATTCTCTCCTTCATTTTAATCTTGGCTAATGTAATGATGATGTGCCTTGGTGTGTTCCTTCTTGGGTCCAACTTCTTTGGGACTCTCTGAGCTTCCTGGATTTCCTGGAAGTCTACTTCCTTTGCCAGATTGGGAAAATTCTCCTTTATTATTTGTTCAAATAAGTTTTCCACTTGTGGCTGTTCCTCTTCCCCTTCTGGTACTCCTATAATTTGGATGTTGGAACATTTAAAGATGTCCTGAAGGTTCCTAAGCCTCTCCTCATTTTTTTGAATTCTTGTTTCTTCATCCTTTTCTGTTTGGTCATTTTTTTCCTCCTTCTGGTCTGCTCCTTTCATTTGAATCCCAGTTTCCTTTCCATTACTACTGATTTCCTGTACATTTCCACTCATTTTAATTAGTTTAGCCTTCATATGTTCCTCTAATTTGTGACTAAAATCAACCAGTTCTGTGAGCATCCTGATCACCAGTGTTTTGAACTGTGCATCTGAAAGTTTGGCTATTTCTTCATTGCTTAGATTTATCGGCTCTGGGGCTCTGAGTTGTTCTTGAGCCATGTTTTGATCTGTTTGTGCCTGTTATGTATGAGGAGCAGAGCCTTAGGTGTTCACCAGGGCGGGGCCACCCAGGTCGCTGGTTTGTGACACTGTATGTGGGAGTGTAGTCAGAGAGGGACAATGGCGGTCCCCTCTGCGGCTTCCCACCACTGGGGCCTGCACGGTCTATCTCACCACTTGCTCCTTCACCAGTTTATCTGCGCTCGAATGTGTAACCGTGGTCAGCCCTCAGTGAGTCCACTGCCTTGCACCCTCAGTGGGTTCGCCCACTGCTATTCCACACCTGAGATCTGCCCACAGCTGCTGACACACCTGGGTCACAGGCCAGGGTTGGTCCGGTGGATCTTTCCTGCCTGACCCTGCTCTGCTGCTGGCTCTGCCCCTCTTACTGGTTTGGCTGAAGGGTTCGTTGTTGTCAGACTTCCATGTAGTTCAATTTTCTGTGGTTTGGCTGTGTTTTTGTTGCTAAAACTTTGTTGTTTTTAAACTTGGTTGTGCGAGAAGGCAAAGTGTTTCCACCTACGCCTCCATCTTGGCGGAAGTCTGAAGGTTGAGTTTTAAACAATAGGTAAGAGGCCTCCAGAAAAAGGAATAGGGAAAGGGACTCTAAGTCAGTTATCAGAAAAATCATCAGTCCCACTGGCATTGCTATGAAATAGTCATGTTTTATGTGATTGCTTATAAAGCATAGGTGTCTTCTTTTCATTTTTATTCAAACATAAAAAGTAAAGAAAGCATAGGAAGTATAGTCAATAATGTAATAACTATGGTTCAGCTGGGTACTAGACTAATGTTGTACACCTGAAACTAATAAAATATTGTATGTATGACAACAAACACACAACTTTCAACAATGGAACATAAAAACAAAAATAAAAACAAACTAAGCAAACAACTAGGACAGGAAGAGAATCACCGAAATGGAGATCACATGGAGGGAGATCAGTGGGCAGAGGTGAACAGAGGAAAAAGTACAGGGAATAAGAAGCATAACTGGTAAATACAAAAACAGACAAGGGAAAGTTAAGAACAGTATGGGAAATGGAGAAGCCAAAGAACTTACACGTACGACCCACGGACACAAACTGAGGAGGGGAATGCCCAGAGGGAGGGGTTGCAAGGCAGAGGGAGGTAAAGGGGAGCAGAAGTAGGACAACTGTAAGAGCAAAATCAATAAAATATACTAAAATATATCGTATATCAACTGTAATTGCAAAACATAAAAAAAAGTATTTTAAAAGAGTAAGAAGAAATTAATATTCCAATGTGTTTATGGCATACCAGCTGAATGGCATTTTTTTCTGCACACCGTGGCTCATTTCTACCTTTGGTAACATTCACCACACTCCACAGGCCCCGTATGAAGTGGGTTGTGTACACACCTGCCTCTCCCACTAGTACTCAAATTTTAAGGCAAGAATAATAAGGTCATTTCTCATTTTCATATCCCTTAGGTCACCTAATTCCTAAGTAGGAGTTCAGTAAAGTGATAATTCAACTTAAATGTTACCTGTGTATCAGTTTGCACAGGGCCAGCTGTGTTTGACTAAACTACACCACACTACCACAGACAATGACAACAACAATAAAGGTTACTCACCAAGCAGTGGACAACACAGACGTTTTTGGGATTCTGCAGTAGCCAGTTATACATATTCCGACACACGGCGAAGAGGTTGTGCAGACTGGGGGCCTGTCTAATAGGCCAACTGCACTCCGAAACCTAGAGGAACACAGGAAAAGGAAATGGATTCCCCTGGTGACTTCCTCTCCTTTCACAGGTGTTAGACCACATAACTGCTTCCAGAAGTGATACTCTAGTCTCTTTCAATATAGCCAGGAACAGTTGAGAGTAGTCCAGACACAGAAAGAAGAATTAACTTAATCCAGCAATTTTTTCATTAAAAAGTTCTGTCTCGGTAAGGTATAAAAAACATTGTAAAATACATTTTAAATTCAGCTAGGCCATTTAAACTACATACTGGGGCTTTTTTTTAATTCTGTGAGGGTACCCCAAATTTTACTTCAATTAGCAATAATTATGTCTCAGATATACCTCATTGGCTATAATACTACTCACTACACAAAGCTCCAAATTTAATTCTATTATATATAAACTGCTTTGATCTGCCTACTAGATGTTTAATTATAGGTTTGTCTTGTAGATTCCACACTAGCCCAAATTCTATACCAGCTGTCGTGATCGCGTGAGAGGCACAACGGAGGAGCCGAGCCTTGTTCGGGCTCTTCCCTCTTTTCATGAAGGAGCCCACAACTCCATGGGGCCAACCTTCAGCATTTTCATTCATCTAACACACATATTCTTTTAACACATTATAGAGTACCAACTATGTTCCAAGACTTCTGCTTGGCTCTAATCTGTACAGCAATCATATAAGACAGGTATGATCCCCATTTTGCAACGAGGAAACCAATTCTCAGAGGTTGTCTTGTCTAAAATCATACTGCGGGTCAGTCCCAGCGTGGCAACTAGGCATCAGCCTCAATTGATTAGATATTCACTAATTTAACTAATAATGAAGAGAAGCTTAGACTTAGGCAAACTTTGGGATCTCATTAAGCCTTTTAAAAAACTTTTTAATTGAATTTATTGGGGTGACATTGGTTGACAAAATTATATTCAAGTTTTTCTTCATACAATGTGGTAAATGATACCTACCCGCCTACCTGACAGGGCTGTAGGTACTACATGAGAATGCATTTCAGGGCTTAGATCAGTATCTGACACACACAAAGGGATCAATAAATGTAGCTATTATCATTATTGTATCAGGTGACTGCCAGTGCAAAGCCCTAAAGTCAGATAGAGCCAAGAATGTCTTGAAAATATATGGCTAGAGTATAGACTGAGGGGGGTCAGATCATTCATACAAGGCCCTGTTAGGAACTGGGAAAAGTTTTTAAGAAAAAGAGTGACTCTCGGATCTGCATTTTCCAAAGAGCTCTCGAGACCCAGTGTAGGGAATGGACGTGGATACATGAGAGTAGTTGGGAGACCAGTGTGGAGGCCGCTGAGCAGTCTAAGCAAGGGATGGTGGTGGCTTAGGCTTAGACGGGTAGCACTGGGGTGCAAAAAGGCCCGAGGGATTAAGAATTAAAGAGAAAAGTAGAATGTATGTACACAGGAGTGGGTGATTGACCACACAGTGGCAGTGCCTGAGAGTGGAGTGGTGTACTTAACAGAGAGACGAGGGAGAAACAGTCCAGGTTTCCAGCGTGACTGGCTGGATAAAAGAACGGGAGCAGATGCCATTTGCTGACATAGGGAATTCTACAGAAAGAACAGGTTTTGTGTGGATGGTGTCATCAGAAAGTACTCTACAACACCAGTAACACTGGCCCAAGAAAATTACAAACGTCTCAAATCTCTAATATTTAACAGTGTGGCAAGGGAGGTAGGAGCAATCTGCTTGGCTTGCCCTTTTCTGGAAACCAGATAATAACCAGTCAAAGATAAATGGTAAATTACGTGTGGTGTCTACGTGTGACATCTAAAAGCAAACACATGATGTTCCTCTCTCCGGGGCTGCCAAGAAAGCCCATTCTCTTTTTCAGTCTGTAACTTTTTTTCTGCAAGATGATTATGGGGTAGTGGCAGGGAACTTTTCCGGTTACCCTTTTTTCTATATCTTTGCAAAGGTACAGATGTGGTTTATTAAACAAAGTAGGTGAAATACTTGCCATAGCTACCAAACAATGCAGGGTCACCCAGTATTGGGCCTTTGTTACTTTAAATTCCATAACATGTGGTCCCTTTTATCCAACACGATTCAGGGCTGTTTCTGGACCGTATTTATCCCCCAAATATATTTCCCATTGATGTCTTCTCAGAAAAAGGAGATAATATACCAATTTAAAAAATAATTGGGAAGATAAATTTTTGCCATCAAAGGCAATACAAAATGTACATTTGCACAGGCTGCTTCCTGTCTTTGATGTTTTTTCTTCCCTGGTAAATCCCTATTCGTCTTTCAAAACCCAAGTTCAAGTGTTCTCTTATCTCGGACAGTTTCTCTAACACCCCCACAGGCAGAAATGTTTAGTGACTTAGTCATCTTTGTGCCCAGGCTCTTGTCTATTTTCATCTATTACACCTTTTATCACTAGAGCAACATGGATGAGCCCACAGGCTGGGTTTTCACCTCGGCCTCACCACTTCCTACCTGGTGAACCTTAGGCAAGTTACTAACCCCTCCACGCCACAATTCTCCTGTGTGGAAAGAGCAAATGGGCATTACAAGATTGCTGTCAGAATTCAGTACTACAGAAAGGTAAATATAGTAAGTGCCAGCTTATTGTCAAGCTACGTTAAAATAGCTGTTTCTGTCTGTCTCCCATCTAGAGGCTAAGCTGCAGAGAAGGCAGACCATCACTTATGCATTTTTGCAACTCAAACCCAGGATGCACCTGCCAGTTGAATGGCAGGTGCTCAATAGGTATTTGCTGAGCTAATGAGTGAAAGAATGAACCCCATTTGGCAATCTCTTCTTGTAATAAGATTGGTCTCCATGTGCACTACTTGGGGAAAGAAACAGGTGAATCAATATTGTTGTGTTTTCAGATCACAACTATGTAAAAGTGTGGGAAATTTGCTTTCCTAGGCAGTATTGCCACATTTTAAGCCTGTTAGAAACTGTACGTCACCCACACAAACACTGAGTGTCAACATCTGTAATGAGTCTCTGCTAAAAGTTGACTGGATTATTCTTAGCACAATAGGCTAATAGCTTCAGAATAATTAAATCAATCAAGTAAATAATATTAATTTCAAACTGCTCTATAATTACATATTTACTTGATATATATAATTATAATCATTAAGCAAACATACAATTAGAATTTTTTAAAAGCATGTGCTCTGTCTAAAAGGGAAAATGCTTTAAGGCATAAACAAACCAAAACATTTTAAAAGGAATGTAATCACTCAAGCTATTTCTCTCTCTGTCTGTCTCTCTCTGGGGTTCACAGTTTCACACAGTAAGCACTGTCATAGGGCCAAGTGACACTTCACTGTGCCATCTCCAGTCCCTCTGCACACCCCTGGGAGCCGTGGAGCATCAGAGGATGCCATATGGGTTACAAGGCTGCCATGGTATCACCTAGTGCGAAAAGAGGTGAAAACAGAACCAGGGTTGGATGCCGTTCAATTTTTATCTGTCTGTCTCCCCAGGCACGAGATAAGATGGCACAAGCATCCCATTTGCTGAGCCTAAGAGCAAAAGGTGCTATGGAAAATTGGCCTAAAGAGCCAAATCCAGTGTTTTCAGAATCCGAAACCATTTTTGGAGGACGGGCATTTCAGCCAGTCATTTACCACGGGAGTGTTATTACCAGTGTTAATCATGGCTACCATTCACTGAATGCTTGTTCCATGACAGGCATGGATATGAAACCTATTTCTTAAGCACACTTACAGAAGTTGTGTTCTAAGTATCAATGAGATAGGTATGCTTATTGTCACCCCCATTTTACACAGCAGAACACAGAGTCTCGAGTGAGGTGAAGTAACTTACCCAAGAAGAGGAGCAGCTGAGATAGGAGCCTAAGATAATTTCTAAAGTTTAAAACTTGTGTATAAATTTTACCTTAATAAAAATAGTAAATTTGTGTACTTTCTATTATACCACACTGTCTGATGAATATTTACTGCAATTCCATCTTACATTTGTGGAGTTTCACGTCATGGCCACGTCACCACAGTTAAGACAATTAGCCGAAGCTTACAGAGCTACAGTGTGGGGGGGACCACGGCCCTCTGCCCCCAGGCTGGGCTTTCTTTCTTCCCCATTATCTCCTGCTTTGCACTGATGCCTGGTGGCAGAGGGAAAGATGACGCATCACCCCCTGCGGCCCACCCCTTCCTAGACGCACACCAAAGCAGACGCAATGGGGCACTTCAGTGAACTCTGGAAGGAAAGGAAAAAAAAGGTTCACCTACAAACAATCATGACCTCTCAAATCAAGTTGTTCCCAAAAGGGAAGCAATCCTACAGGACCATGTGGTTTGGAAGGAGTCAAAATGAAGGAAGAATCTAAAAGAACCAGCTGGGTTTATTTTCTCCGTGTTACTAACAACATACCTCCCCTTCCTGGTTGGCAGAGGGAGAAACAGCCTCCACGTGGCACTGGAGTAGCACTAATCAGTGTTAGAGCTTCAGAGCAGATTTGGCGGCCATTCATCCAGGTCTCCATTTATTCACAACAGCCTGATGCATGAAGCGGTGGTTCCTGACGTTCCTGGGCACAGAAACCCTCTGCGCAGGAACTGAACCCGGGTACACGCACGTGCACACACTCCCAGAGTGGACGGGGTGACGGGGAAAAGCTGTGGCTGTGATTACACAACATAGTGACTGTATTTAATGCCACTGATTGGTACACTTAGAAATGGTTAAAATGAAATGTTTATGGTCTGTATATTTTTCCACAATAATAATTTTAAAGATGAAGTGAAAGCAGATGCTTAAATTTCCTGAAGCTCATACATGAATCTAAATACACAGTGGACCCCTGTCTTTTTAACTCAGATCAAAGAACATCTGGTCAGATGATGCATCTCATTAGCTCCCAGGACTTTATTGTCAACGTTGGTGCTTTTTACTTCCTCCAGGTGGGTGCTGGCTAAGAAGAATAAAAAACCTGACCTTCAATACCTCCTCTGTGGTTCTGAACAGGTACGCTGGCACCTCACTTCGAACATAGGACTATCTGGCATATGATGTTTAGAGTTGAATCTTCTGCTAAAATTGATACTAAACACAGAATCCTATTTTTAATTTTGTTACATGTATAAATACTCAGAAAATGGTTTTTGATTATTGCATAGGATTCCTGTGAACCCAGGTGGCTTCTAAGCATAAAAGCTAATCAAAATATAGAATGAGACCTTTAGGCAAGTGAATTCTTCCTAGAAACAGCCTGTCTTTTTTCACTGCCACCCATATCCCCGAACACATACCAACCAATAAAAATGTACAGCGACTGAGTTCAGGTTTGAAGGCACAGAGGTAAAGACAGAGCTGGACTCCTGTGAGTCCATAAATAAAACCAGTCTCCTTTTTCAGCACTGGTATTTATGGAACACTCTGCCATATACACTTATTAAAATAATGTTTGACTGCCGTCCTAGCACTTCGCTGACCTAAAAGGAGGAAGAAATTGTTCTAATCTTCACAGAAGGGAAGATGAGAAGCAAGAGAACTTTTCTAAATAATGCAACAGTGAGATGCAAATCAATTCAGTGTTAGAACTGGAGAGAGAGAAGAGTAGGAGCTTGATAAAAGCCACATCAAACAGAGAGCTAAGGTGAATATAGTAAGGTTTTTGGGACTGTATACCGGATATGTGAGGGTTGCAGGAGCTCACCCGAGGATCTAGTTCCATTCTACAGAGTCCAGGAACTATCTGTGAAGGCATCACGCAATCCTGTGTTTTAGGGAGAAAGAATTGGAAAAGCCTTGTGGAAATCCTCCCCGTCGTGAAGTTAGGCTAACAAAGAAGGCGTGGAGTTATAGGTATAGCAAAGGGTAGCTTTTTAAGGCGAGGGAGCAGCTCACGCAAAGAGACAGTGTGTGTTGTCCCCTGGGTGAAACGTGGGTTCCTGGGCATGGGAACAGTCAGAGATGAATCTGGAGAGGTGGGCAGAAGCCAGAACGTGAAGAACTGCATAAGACACCTTCTACAGTTTGCATGGAAAAGAAACAACCCCACATCTTTCACTTGTACAAGATTTATTCACACTTCAAGTTTCGTCCCCACTGCTGTCTCCCTTCATTAATCCCTCTCAGTAGGTACTGTACATATTGTTTGCATTTGTCTTTAGAATGTCCTGGGTTTTCTCTCCAACTAGGCTTAAGTGCCTTGAGAACCAGAGCCAAATATTTATTGTATGATCTGTGTGTTTAACAGTCCTTGACACTTTCATTTGTCTGATAAACTTGTAGCCATTCCAGGCACTAGGTAGCAAATAAAATAAACATGCTTCCTGCCCTTCTAAGGAAAGTGAGAGCAGCCTGTGGCAGATGTAATTCATTATGCAATTCCTGGTTCTTTTGGTAAGATTGTTAAGACTGGTCACAAAATTTGTAGGGACACTAATAGATACCTTTCTGGAAATATCTTTATAGCAGCTGCTTTTATAAATACTATCCCAAGAGACATCTGCATATGTATGAATGCTTCTATAATGATATTATATTTTTATTTAGTTTCAGAAGGAAAATGTTCCAGACTATCACAGATCTTTCAAGATCAAATAAAATTTCTATGAAATATCATGCAGGATATTCCACTGTCCTTCAGTTTTAAAAATGATGGCACTGATTTAGTCTCCAAACAAGAAAAAAAAATTCAAAAGATGTGCATCTGAGTTAGAAACAAAAATACCTACTCACATTGTTGTTTGGCTGTTAATTCACTTGTTCTGAATTAGGTAATAGATGGAATAAGAGTTGGAAGGGCAGTTAATTACAGGGAATTTTAAGGAGCTGCATTTAAAATCTCCATTGCAGAGTGGCAATTTGGACCAAACCACTTCGGAATTGGTTTCATCCTCACTTCTCAGACTGGTGCAGGGCCATAGAGGAGTGGTACCCAGGCACTGTTACTAACCCAGATTCTCACAGCCCCCTTGTCCTGCTGGGGCAGCAATGCTGGGCCTGGTGTTAACAAGCCCTCCGGGTGATTCTGGGCCGCACTGAAGTTTGAGAACCACTGGGTTACCTGCTGGGGGAACACCCTGAGGAGAGAGGGTCCATAACAAAACCCTCCCTTAGCAGACTGAACATTAGGGCAGGAATCGCAACATGCAGATCACCCTTCCTGGGTTTTCTACAGCCTGGAAACTGAGGCCCAGAGGTTATCAATGGCAATTGGAATCTGGAGCAAAATGTGTTCTGGCCTCAAAGCTGAAATCCCAGACACATGGCCCAGGCAGCCTGCTACCATTTTATGTATTTGAAATCAAGTTTCACTTTTAAAGGGGCCAATGTATAGAAAACCCTTTCTGTTTATTCATATATCCAAATGTAGTTACGGAAACAATAATATCTAAAGGGTGAGTCAAAATATTTAAAGATATTCTTGAGAGAGAGAAAAAATCTTATTTTGGTGAGTAAATCAAGAATTTAACCCTGGCTGGGGTAGCTCAGTGGATTGAGCGTGGGCCTGCGGACCAAACAACCACGGTTCGATTCCCAGTCAGGGCACATGCCTGGGGTGCAGGCCAGTTCCCAGCAGGGGACGCACAAAATGCAACCACACATTGATAGTTCTCTCCCTCTCTCCGTCCCTTCCCCTCTGAAGATAAATAAATGAAATCCTGAAAAAAAAAAAGGAATTTAGCCACAGAAGGAGACTAGACTTTTGGAGGTGAGCACACCATGCAATAGACAGATGATGTGTTCTAGAATTGTACACTTGAAACTTATATAATGTTATTAACTAATGTTACCCCAATAAGTGTAATTTTAAAAATTCAGTGACCAGGAATATCAGCCTTGACATTAGATTCAAACCAAAGCCAGGTCTCAGAGCGGCTAAACTAGGAATATTTGTTGCGTTCCAAAAGCCCCTTAAGAGTACAATCCAACTTTTCCAGGTAATACTGTCTGTCTAGGGTAATGGTTAAGAACACAAGCTTAAGGCCACTTACTAGCTGGGTCTTGGGCAAGTTACCTTAGCTCTTTGTGACTCAGCTCCTCCATCTACCTCAGAGGACTGTTGAAAGAATTTAACGATACTGCATATAGTTTCCAGCACAATGGATATGCTCTGTAAGTGTTGGCCGCTGCTCTCACTGCTACTAATATTAGTAATAGTACTACCAAGCCTACAGGGCAGACTATGTATGTGCTATCTTCTCTTATGAGAGAAGCTTTTTTACTGTAGGTCAGAAAGCTATTTCAAGTTAATACTAGTGTGTCTGTACTGGACTAGCTACACTGCCTCATGATGATGCCCAAGGAGCAATAAGGAAGAGTTAAAGGCACGATTAATGTTATAGAATAAAGGCAGCCAAATGCCTTACATAGCAGTTCAATCTCCAACTGATCCTCACAGCAACACACCCTAACAACTGAGTAACAAACCACAGCTGGTTTGGGCCCCCAACTTGGATGGCATTTCATTGACAGAGAGATTTTCCTACAAATGTCTTCACCCAAAGAAAATCTCATTAAAGCCTAATGAATATTTTGTGGCTAGAAGTATCTAGAGGGTGTAGTTTTTCAACTTTGGGGGCATAGGCTTTGAAGATAGCTGAGTAAAAGAAAAATACCCTCTTATATCTTCAACCATGTGACCCCACAGCTAAAATTCCTTACCCTGCTGTGAAACTTGGCAGTTCGGTAAGACTTGGGTGACAGATTGTACACCGTGTAGTGGTCAAGATGTCTGGAGTCCAAAAAGCTTCGAATGTCATCCACCTGATTCCTGAATCCTATGTCAACGTTGTCCAGAGGAAAGGACATCACTGGGAGGGTGACACAGAAAGAAAACAGGTTCAACAGGTCTGCTGTCATGAGGATTAGCAACTAGAAATCGAGTCGGAGCAGTGTGTAAACATGAGAAACTTACCAATAATTCTGGAGGTAACATAAGTGAAGTCTAAATCTCCCTTTGTGTAGCTAAAAGTGAGACAAGAAAGGCCACTCATTAAAATGATCCAAATATGCCAAGCCTTCTCTCTCTCACCCACCTGGGGCACTTCCCTCTAGCTGGCACATTTTGACTTCCCTCAAGGCCTTTTCTCTAACAAGGGAGCATTGTTGAGAGAAGAGAGCCCACACCCCAAGGAGCTTCAATCTACCACTGCCACCAGATCACCCCAATAGTCTTTAAAAACAGATGCCACTTTAGGAGCAGAATCCACTTAGAAAACAATGCTTATTTGTTAACTCAGGCTCTTTGCCTACAGAGCACTATCACCCACAGGTGTTAGCAGCTAGGGCACAGGGAGGGAAGTGATGGAGAATGAACAAAGGACATCCTCTTCCTGCCTATCAGGCCCTAGCTGGGGATTAAAATATGAATTAATACATTAAATTTGCCATTTGAATTTATGATTTAAAACTATACATTGTAACTTAAAGTGAACCTAAAATCTTATAACTAAGAATAAAAAAATTCATTATGTTCTACCTGTAAAAGTTTCATATAGTGAAAGGGTAGAAACTTCTCCCACTAAATAAATTTTAATGGGTTATTAAAATACAAAAACAAAATTCTGTTTTGATTGCAATCCATGAGCATTGCTTATGCAGACTGCATAAACATGATTAGCTCATTTAATTCTCAACACCCAAAGGCACAAATGCTACCAGGGTGAAAAAGCACAGCTCAGAGAGCTTAATTAACTTGCATTCGGTCACATGGTTAACAAGGGCAGATAATGCATTAGAATCCAGAATGCTGGATTCGAAACCCCAGGTTGGCAACACACTGTACTGCCATGTATCTATGAGCTGAGTCTTCCCAGCCTGTGCTTGTAGCTTCTGAAGGACTCAACTTCATGGTTTTAGCGACACTGCTCAGTCAGTCAGATCCCACGAAACTGCATCACAAAACTGTCAGTCTTTGAGCCAGACAAGCAGTTGGCAGGTAACCAGGTCCTTTGGGGATGCAGTGGTCTGTTAACTCAACCAGGAGGAGCACACGTACCTGGTGACAGATTGTATAACTCTGGAAGAGGTGTCCTTGAGGGTGTCTTTCAAGTTGTCCTTTAGGTTACTGAAGAGCCTCCCCGCACCTCCTTTCACCATGTCAAAGAGGCCGCCCCCATAGCTGGGCTCCATGTCTGGTGATGAGGCACCTGCCGAGGAGAAACAGAAGAGTTGAGGCTACAGGCTGCGCAGAAAATCAGTCCCTCTTAGTTCCTAAAACAGCAGGCCTCCTTTGGCAGCCTGGGACAGACGTCCCTGGATGTTACATCTTGCTCTCAGCTTACCGACTCTGGGTGACAGCGGTGTCACTGGCTCTCAGAGACCAAGTGAGTCCCTCACAAAGTTCCAGGAACAGAAATCTCAGAGCAGTACGACCAGTATTGCAACCACGAGTCACATGTGCCAACTGAGCACTTGAAACATGGCTCCTTCGAACATAAAATACACACTGAATTTCAAAGTGGGGGAAAGAAAGGAATGTAAAATATTTCAGTATTCTTTACATTGATTACATGTTGAAATTATAGTATTTTGGATATACCGAATTAAATAGATTATACTAGTTAACTAATTTCACTTGTTCCTTTTAACTTTTTGTATGTGGACGTACTAGGAAATTTTACACTATATGTGTAGCCTGCATTATACGTCTTTCGGACAACGCTGCTCCAGAAAGACTGCTGACGGGGAGCAGCGGGCAGCTTATCAGTGAGTCCTGGGTCTCCTCCGTCCTTTGACGCAGGTGACTGTGTTAGGAGCCCCATTCCATGGCTATCCCTCAAAGTAACAGTTTGCCTCCATCATGGAAAATATCTTCTGAAGGGCCTTTATGGCAGCTTTTAAGCCTCAGGATGCATGGTGGTCATTAGTGTTGTTTGTCAATATTTTGGGTTCTGATCCCTTCCAGCTTCATAAAATTGTACCTGCTGGCCCTGTGCAGGTAGCTCAGAGTTTCTCAGCCTTGGTAACATTGACATTTGGAGCCAAAGAACTTCTTTGCTGGGGAGTAGGAAACGGTTAAATGAATGCACATAAAGCTATTGGCAGAGTTCCTAATATATCTAGGGGTAAGAGACTGTAGCTATGATTATGCACTACGATTTAGCACTTACTATCTGCTAGGTATTATTCTAAATACTTTACCTATATTCACTCAACCCGTAGCATACCTATGAGGTAGGTGATGTTATTTCATTTTACAAATCCGAAACTTGTCTGAGGGTATATAGCTAATAAGTAAATGGCAGAGTTGGGACTTGAGCCCTAGGCAACATTTCCAACCACATCCCTCATTCATCTCTTAATATTACCCTGAATTAAATATTTATTATTCCAAATAACTTCTTTAAATTTTTATTACACATGCGGGTATCTATAGGCGATATATTAAAATTGTTCTCCATGCTTTCAAGCTATATAAAAATGCTTTTCTGTTTGCAACTTTATTTTTTTCACTCACCATTGTTTAAAATTCATGTATGCTGGTACCACATGTGACTCTGGCTCACTTAAGGTATGCTGCATCCACTACCCGTTAAGGCCGGACACTGAGTTACCCACTAAGATGGACAAGGAGGTTATACTGCTAAAACAATGCAGTTATAGACACATCCACTTGATTACATATAGGAGATCCTCTCTTGGTTATACCTAAGAGTGAAATGTGCTAGTACATAGCAGGTGCACATCTTCAAATTTTTAGATATTGACAAATCATTTTCCAAAGTAGTTATGTCAGCTTAAATTCCTACTAGTAGTGTATATGAGCTCCCTCATTCTATTTTTCCTTAGCACTTGATATTGTCAAACTTTAAAATGTTTGCAAATCCTGTAAGTATAAAGCACTATCTCATTTTGGTCTGTCTTTGTGATTTCCCAGTTATTACTGAGGTGGTATATCTTTTCTTGTATTTATTGGCCAGGGAACTGTATTTTAAATCATACTTGAGGTACCTACCATACTCCTATGTGCTATTTAGATGCCCATACACATACCTATAAATGCATGTTGACTGTTATATGCTTCCTTTCTGATCACGAGAGCTACTGCTGTCTCAGTTACCATTCAGCATCTATTTGAAAAGAAGGCTCTACTTGAAATCACAAAGAACAATCAATGCTATGAATAAGCATGTGAATGGACACACATTAGTAATGTCTACTGCTTACAGAGCTCCCCTATGCACCAGAAACTGTGCTTGGACTTTTATGTTAGTACAATTTCACATAATGGGAGAGGGGAGAGTGTTTATTTTACCCATTTTACAGATGAAGAACTGGAGGCTCAAACAAAGGGAAGCAGCTCACCTAAGACCTCAGCTAATGAGCAGGAGAGCCAGGGATTCAAATTCATATCTGTGCAGTTCCAAAGCCCATGCTACTTCTACTATTTTGCACCCTTCCACAGCTGCATACCAACTCACAATTCTAACAGCTGTAATTAGGATGATCCTTACCTGCCTTAAAGAGAGCCCTCCCTCTCCTAGTCCTTGGTCTCCTTCACCCACCTCCTGTGTGCCTTTCATCTGGTGGCTCTCAGCAGCAGATGTCCCTTAACAAGCACTCTCATAAATCACTGCATCTGTCAGACCAATCTCTTTCTGTAGGCGGCCTGAGTCTCTGTCGCTTCCATGGCTTCAGGTCCCTGAGCAAAATGCCAGGCGCTGATCTGCTGGACAGCTCCACAGGCAACAGCTAAAGCTACAAATCTGAGAATGTGCCCTTGGGTCTGTTCCCCTGTCATACAGAGCACATGATCTCCTTTTAAACACGCCCTGCATAAAAATCAGTATCATGTTTTCTTTTTAAATATAGCAAAGATAAAGCAGTATAAAATGTTTATAATTCCCCCGTTTCCACTGCAGGCAAGTTACCACTCCAGCCTGAATGCCCTTCTCATTTACTATTGTTCTAAGAGATGACACCAAATTGATTATCCAGACCTGATTCTCAATTTCATGCTGGAACAGAACTCCAAGGCACCAACGTATTAAAAGATATAAATATCCTTGATTATCTAAAAATCATTCTCACCATCATTTGGGCAGCACACTCTTTTCGTTAGAGCCTTGAAACCCTGCAGAAACCAGAACCACCGATCACAGTACATCTGTAAGCTTCATTTTCCCAAATTATATGTCAAACTAGCCAGGACACTAAAAAGAGAGGAGGGATGTTATCTGATTTGGGCCTAATGGTCCTTCTAGGTAGGGATTCTGGCTCTCCCTGATAAGCTACATGGAGGCCAGAAGCTCCAGAGGATATTTGCACCTCAGCTACTTGAAAGAAAGAACAGGGAGGTTTCAAAAAATGACATAACGGAAAGTAATGCAGAAGAAAACCAATGGCTACAGATTAGGAGTTGACAAACTACAGTCCATGGTACAAATCCAGTCCACTGTCTTGGAAATAAGAATGGCTTTTTCATCTTTCAATGATTGAAAAAAGTCAAAAGAATAAAGCTTAATAAGGTGAGAACAATACAAAGGTCAAAAGTCTGTAAGTAAAGTTTTATTAGAACACAGCCAAACTCATGCCTTTACATCTTCTCTCTGGCTTTTCCATGCTATGATGGCAGAGTTACGTAGTTCTGACAGTGACCTTCTGGCACACTAATCTAAAGTATTCACTATCTTCCCCTTTGCAGAAGTTTTCTAACCCCTGCACTAGGTGGCTGAAAAGACTTCCATTCTTAGGGACCACGAGCTTGCCACTTCTCACATGCCTCTCTATATGCTTCGGCTAAAATGGCACTGGGGGAGGAAGCACTCACCCTGGGCTTAATAAACGGTCCTCGGGGATTTGAGGATGTCAGACGGTGGAAGTGAGGAGGGCAGAACTGAGAGAGCATGAGAGTGCCCTCCCAAGACCAAGACCTAGATCCACACTCCTAAGGCTCCAAGGAGATTCTTGTCCAAGGAGATATCTTGTCATTTTAAAACTGAAGCCCACCCAGAAACACGCATCAGAGAACCGCACCTTGCCCTCAGCATCATTTCTAAGGGTGTAGGAAACAATCTTTCTTGGGATTCCTAATGTTTACGAGCAGCATCCTACCCTTCCCAAGTCACAGGAGCTCACCACACGTATAACCTGAGTAGTTCTCACTGGTGCCGTGACACAAAATTTGAATCTCCTGGAAGAGAATCTGCTTCCCACTGGGCTGGTAGTTAGCTATTTGCTCATTTATTTAAATCAAACTTCACTACAAAAATGATTTGAGGTGATTTGCTAGTTCTTTGGGGCAGAATATATTTGTAAGGAGATCAGTACAAATGTTAAGGCTAGTCTTCATTGTCTCAAGGTAACTAGAAATATAGGAAAAGTTAAGTGTGGTGACTTTTCATAAACATCTTACTGGCTATCAGCCTTGAGCCAACACCACGAGAAGTACTGAAAGAGGAAGGAAAATGTTGACAAAGGCCTTGCCTGGAGAGTCTCTCATGCACAGTGCAAGGCCCCACATACACTCCAACTGCTCATACAGTACAGGTGCCCATGACGCCCAAAGCCACATACAATTCTACTGGGTAACCCCTAAGGAGAGGTGCTCCCCCATAATGTACTGTTATCAAAAGAAAAGGATTGTATGCAAATATTTAGCAAAAAAAAAGATGCTCACTGAAGCATTGTTTATTGAGGTAGTGTTCACAGAGGCAAGAGACTATAGCTGATGCATTATGCTACATAATTAGCTATTAAATCACTACTTATTGTTTAATATATTTTATTTTTAATGTTTATTTTCATTGTTGTTTAAGTACAGTTTTCTGTCTTTTACTCACATCCCAGCCCATCCCCCCAGTCCTTCCTACCTCCCTTCCCATTTCCACTCCCGCTAGTTTTTATCCATGTGTCCTTTATACTTGTTCCTGTAAATCTTTCCCCTTTTCCCCTGAAATTCCCTCCCCTTTCCCCTCTGGTTACTGTCAATCTGTTCTCTATTTCAGTGTCTTTGGTTGTGTTTTGCTTGTTTGTTTGTTTTGTTGTTTAGATTCCCGTTAAAGGTGAGATCATATGGTATTTGTCTTTCACTGCCTGGCTTATTTCACTCAGCATAATGCTTTCCAGTTCCATCCATGCTGCTGCAAAGGGTAGGAGCTCCTTCTTTCTTTCTGCTGCATAGAATTCCATTGTGTATGTACCGGTTTGGTTTTTTTTTTTTTTTTTTTTTGATCCATTCATTTACTGATGGGCACCTAGGTTGCTTCCAACTCTTGGCTATTGTAAATTGTGCTGCTATGAACATTGGAGTGCATAGGTTCTTCTAGATTGGTGTTTCAGGGTTCTTAGGATATAATCCTAGCAGTGGAATTGCTGGGTCAAAAGGCATATTCATTTTTAGTTTTCTTAGAAAATTCCATACTGTTTTTCATAGTGGTTGTACCAGTCTGCAATCTTACCAACAATGAACTAGGGTCTCCTTTTCTCCACAACCTCTCCAACACTTGCTGTTTGTTGCTTTGTTTATGATGGCCATTCTGACCGGTGTAAAGTGCTATCTCATTGTGGTTTTAATTTGCATCTCTCTGATAGCTAGTGATACTGTGCATCTTTTCATGTGTCTCTGGATCCTCTGTATGTCCTCCTTGGAGAAGTGTCTGTTCAAGTCCTTTGCCCATTTTTTAATTGGGTTGCTTGTCTTCTTAGAGTGGTCATGTAAGTTTTTTGTATATTTTGGAGATTAAAACCTTGTCTGAGGTATCATTGGCAAATAAGTTTTCCCATACAGTTGGTTCTTTTTATTTTAATACTCTTTTCTTTAGCCATTAAATCACTATTTAGAAGAGTGCAGACATTCATGACAAGGGCTAAGAAAAAACAAGCAGAATGTAAAACATGCACAGTAAAATCTCTTTTTTGTAAAAGAAAAATATTTGCATCAGAAAAAAATTCTGGGCAATGACTAAAGTTCTTAGGACACCAACCTTCCTCAGTGGGTCCTCTGGGCTACCACACAAATACTTCCTGTTTCTAGAAAGTCACCATCACACAGTTCTAGTACTTGTGAGTTGTTGTTGTTGTTATTATTATCATCATCATTCCATGGTGTTCAGGATCAGCCTGTTCAACGAATGACTGATCATCTGAATTTTGGCATGATGTTCATATTCGTGTTCCTTTTCACCAATTGGGGCATTGTCCTCTGTGGTCATTTAAGTGTCATGATGCTACAAGTGTCCTTCCCTGGCTTATATGAAGTTACAACTGCAAGATAGAAATTTCCAAAACTAAACAGACCCTGAAGAAATGCACTGTTATTCTCTGTCCTGGGAAAATGGTGTTTCTTTTCCACGACACTTAGCGAGGGTCAAGGGGCCAGTGTCATCACCACAGAAGGCTTCATCATCCTTGTTTATAACAGATTTTTCATCTCTTGGCTTCCCACAATTAGAGAAGTGGTCACATGGGGACGACAACCAGATATATCATAGAAAAACCCAACGCCTTGGCTTCCAGAATCAAAGATGGTTTAAACCTCACTCCCCATTCAACCTACTTAAAGGAGGCTTAGAGAAAAGAGGATGGCCCTTCAGGAGGGAGATCTTACACTGGAGACTTACATAGTTTCTCCACTTAAAACCTCTGTGACCTTAAGCACGATATGTTATTCCTCTGAGGTCTGCTCTCCCTTTATATATTGGAGCAAATTAAGAATGAAAACTTTCCTACATGTCTCATGGCATCAAAAGGAACAAATAAGATCATGCATATGAATGTGACTTTTAAGTGGTGAGATTTTCTAAAACAATTAAGAATTTTAATTTTGATTCTTAGAAATCCAGCTGTCATGCAGATGAGTTATTCAATTGACTACCCACCACAGAATGCCCAGGAATCCAACTGGAAATAACAATTTCACAGAAAAACAACACGCTCTGCATCAAACAAATGGTTACTCATGAGACAAAACTGCCACAGTCAAATATGGGCTTTACATCAGCCAGAATTGACTTGACTTCAACTTTTGCTAGTAGCTGGATACACAGCCTAGAGAAGTTAAGTAACTGATCAAAGTTCTGGTTTCCTTATCTGTAAAATGGACGAATTCCTGGAATATCACAGAAGGTTGAGGTGAGCATTACATAAGACAAAGTTCTGTAAACCTTAGCACAGTGCCGGGGTGTTGTCAGCACTTTGGGGATGACAGCTTCCAGGTGGCTCTGGGAAATGGAAAGAATAAAGCCACAAAACATGCTGTCTCCAGCAAAGCTAGACAGCCTCAGGGGGAAAAAAAGCCATGCTGTTAAGTTTCAGAGTTAACAAAGCCAAACTGAAGATGTGCACAACAAGGATAGAATCTGGCCTGGAATTCCCACTACAGCACTCGTGAACTCTTGACTTTTGAGAGTTCAGAATCACAAGTATTGAGTAGAGGTGAACCTCTTTATGGCTCTGGAGTCTCCCTTTCCTATCTTGAAGTGAACTGGTATGCTATGTGTTATCTGTACAACTACTATTCAAGTCTGGTGGTACTGGTTTTTGAAATACTGAACTACTGCAGGACTATTTGCCACGTAGAGTGTGAACTATTAAAACTACCAGTCACTTAATGACATTGCACCGCAGTGGCCCTAGACATGGACAGGTCTGGCAGCTGCTCAACAGACCAAGGGGGCAGAGAGCTGGGCATGTGCAGCACCCACCAACAGCTCCCAAGGAACTCAGCACTGCAGACACAGACCACTGAGCAGGTGGTGCCAGTGAGTCAGGTGATAAGGGTCCAAACCCCGTGAAGACCTGGCATCCAAGTGCATCACAGTCCTGACAAGTCGACGCATGCTCAGTCCTTCTTCACCTGGAATAAGGTGCCGGGGCCCTTAAAGACAATCAGTCTAATGGGGAAGTTGATTGAAGGACTTGATGCCATTTCATGTCAAAGCATGACTCGGAAATGGGCATCATTTAGCTAACGACAAGGACGCTTTAAAAAAATGTCCAAAATCAACAAAAGTACTGAAAATTAAAGTAAGTCTTTTGTTCTATAAATGTTATCACCTGGTAAGCAGTTACAAATGCATGTGTATATTTGTTTAGAGAATAAAATGGAGCTGTACTTTACATTATATACTTATATATTTATTTACATTATCATATCAATTATAAAATATTTTATTATCACTACTGATACCATCAAATCAGTGTGTACAGTATTTCCACACCCATTTTTCACAATCTTAGTGGAAGGATCAGCCCCAGCTTAGTGGCTATGGAAGAATCAGACATTCAAGGACTCAAAAAATATAAAAACAGGAATAAATTAGATGATGCCCTAAGTCCCCTCCAGTTCTAAAAACCTCTGACACAATCATCATTGTAAAAAGGCCATCTGTTGAACGTGTACTCCAGACTATACACTCTGCTAAGCAGTTTTCAGAAACTATGAAATTAGACCCTCAGAACTAAGCACAGTGGCAGGCAGGCATCCCACTGAGGAAACTGAGGCTTTGGTGAACTGCAGTAACTAACAATCACAGGAGAATGAGCTTGGACCTACGTTTGGCTGAACCACAAGCCTCTCCCTTTATCCACCTCCCCATCCTGTGTTCTTTCATGAGGGACTTTGTTCTTCATGCCCCCATTTTCCCACCTCACTTTGTGCCTCCAACCTGGGATTCAGAAGAATCTGACTTGTGTTAGAATTATTTGTGAATGAGTGTGCCCCCACCCACTACCCCACTGTCTCTGGCTTTTTAATAGCAGGGACCATGTTTCATGCTTCTTCAGACCCGTCTAAAATCTTAACGGAGTACCCGGTAATCACTCAATAAATATACGCAAAACTGGGCTGCTATAGAATACAAGAATCGGAAAGAAGATGGCAGGGGTGGCCAGGTACACCAAACAGGTAAACCTTGGCAGAGACCTGGTCTTTGCTTAACTGGCAAATATAATCAAATGCTTTCCAAGTCTCCTCACATATCTCTGAATTTCTGATTCCAGCCCTGTATCTTCTAGCACCCACAAAGCTTGCCTGCTTAAGAGATAGGGACTTCATGAAACCCTACAATAGTTTTATTGTATAGAAGACTAATATTCAATGAGCAGATCAGGGAGAAATTTTTACCTTCAGACAGACAACAGGAGCTGATTAAGTAATCATTACTAACTTCTCTTCCCCCAAAGAATCCAAGATGTAAAAAAAAGAGAGAGAATAAAAAATGCAGTCAAAGTGAAGACCACATCAAGATTAAAACTGACTCTGTGTAGAATAAAGGCAGGGCACAGGGCCACTAGCAGGCTGTCAGTGCTAGGGAAGTTCCAGCTAAGTGAATGCAAAATATTGTCATGGGTCATTGGAATCAGGCCAGAGTTGCCGATCCAAACTCTAGCCAATATAAACTCTCATATAAAACATATATGGATATTGCTTAATATGATTCAACAAATATTTTAAGCGTTTACAGTAAGTCAGGAAAACATTTCTATGTAAGAGATAGTTATGTCAAACACTCCATCATTATGAATAAATCCAATCAAATCTACTTAAGGAGATCAGAAGCCCCAAAGGAACTCTAAAGAAATAGAATGGGTTCTGCCCACCACATGTCAGGAAGTGAGGGACCATCAAAATTTTTTTCTCCTCAGTCTAACCAAAAGGTCAGGTCTTAAACTGCATTAAATGGACTATGACTTTCCCTCTAATTACTAGTGTCATTGTCTGGAACAGAGAAAACATCCTCATTGTTATCTGACCCTGTCCATGATGGAGGACGGTGATAACAAAGGGCCCATGGCCTGCTTAAGGAATATTGCAAAGAAAAAAAATGAATCAGAAATCTTCTTTCCAACATTTCATTCAGTTCCATTTACTAGAAAGAGGGGGCACAACAGAGGCCTCAAAGAGTGACAGAGAGAATAACAGTCCTCCCAAATAATCCTCAGACACATAGAATTTTAAGAAAACAATGTCTGTTATCCAATTAAGCTCTAAGAGATGTTCCTCAACCCCGTCTCCTTCCAATGAGACTCTCTTCTCTTAGCTCCTCCTAGGAAGAAATTCTGGAGCTATCAATGCAGGCAGACTTCTTCGAGAAAGATCCAATCACTACTCTCCATAGGACAGAAACCGTCAGCATCAATGTACATATACCATATACTACATATAACCCACACATATGCTACACATACACCAAAGGAGCCTTACCGCATGCTAAATGCTATGCAAGAATGTACAGTATTCACACAATAAAACTAAAAGACAGTTTTGCTCTTATTTTTTAGATAAGGAAGCTGTGTCTCAAAGAGGCAGACTAGCTAGGACATAGCTAAGTATGATGCCATGCATTTTCCATTTGCTCAGCTACGGTCAGATACAGATGATCACAGCAGCGCAAGTCCTGCTTGACCCGTGAGAGGAAGCTGTACACATGTATAACATTTCACTACTTAATGGGCATCAGAAATGGGCCTCAAATGGACACACCAGGAAGGTAAAATGACTTTCCCCAATTATTGCTGATTAATGTTTTTACAAAACAGATATAATGCCCTGCCTGGTATGGCTCAGTTGGTTGGGTGTCATCCCACAAACTGAAAGGTCGCTAGGTCAATTCCCCATCAGGGCACATGCCTGGGTTGCAGGATTGGTCCCCAGGCAGGGAATGTGTGAAAGGCAGCTGATCAATGTTTCTTTCTCACATAAATATCTCTCTCCCTCTCTTTCTCCCTCCTTTCCCCTCTATCTAAAAATAAACAAAACGAATTTTTAATAAAATAAAAACAGCTTTATTGACACATGAAATTGACATAAAAGAAATTGCGCATATTTAGAATGCAAATATTTGATCATTTCTGACATATATACCTGTGGGTATACACACGCAAACACATCTCTTTAAAGCCTGTGTCCCTCTCTGTATCCCTGAATAGGGTGCCCAGACTGGGAGAAGATAAGACAAACACAGTGATCGCCACAAAATGCCATCCTTGACCCTACAGAGCTATTTACTTTGCCACGGCCGTTCTCTACAAAGCTCTGTGCTGTGCTAAGAAACAGAAACTGTGCTTACTTATTTTAGACAAGTCAGAGCGAAAACTCCACGCATAACGATATATCACAGAGCTCAAGGGAGGGATCAAGCAGTAAGCAATAAAGAATACTGGGATCTTCAAGCTGTAAGTGCAGTTGTGCCTGTCAGCAAGTGTGTGTGTGTGTGTGTGTGTGTGTGTGTGTGTGAGAGAGAGAGAGAGAGAGAGAGAGAGAGAGATTGTGAGGTTGAGGGGAGGGGAATGAAAGGAGATACAATACAGAGATATCAATTCTGGTTTCTACTTTAACAGTTTTATTTATTTTTAGAGAGAGGGAAAGGGAGAGAGAAAAAGAGGGAAACATCAGTGTGTGGTTGCCTCTCAGGTGGCCCCCACTGAGGCTCTGGCCCACAACCCAGGCATGTGCCCTGACTGGGAATCGAACCAGTGACCCTTTGGTTCATAGCCTACTGAGCTCAACCCACTGAGCTACACCAGCCAGGGTTGGTTTCTACTTTAACAAAAGCTTTCATTCAGATGTATATACCTATATTAATAAATGTTATATTTTATTTATTTTTGTTATATTTTGTTACGTATCATATATACTATAAACTTTATTCTGTCATGGTATAAATATATAATACAGAGGTCATTCATATTCAATATGGAAAATCTGGGCACATCTAAAGACATATTTCAAGATCATTCTAGAAAAAAAGCAAGTGACTTAGAAAAGAGGATGGGATTGGGGATGAAGGGAGAAAAAAAGAAAATCTAGACTAAAACCAGAGGGTGGCCGTGTGCAGTGTAAAGACCACGAGGTAGTATGATTACCACAGCTCTGTGCACTCGAGGGTCACTAAAACCAAAGGAAAAGAAATTGGAACAGAGAAGAAACTAAAACGAGAGAACAAAGGTAACCACCGTTAGCATGTTAGAGAAGTGTATATCCTTGCATTTTAGTTCTGTGTTTTTCTGTATATTGTAAACCCCAAGAAAGAAGACACCTAAAGGGCTCCTGGGGGCTAACCGGACTCAAATTTGAAAAAACAGAGCCCAGCAGCCATTTCCACACAGAGGCCTCTCACACACGGCACTGCAGGAAGAAGCCTGCCCCGAACTGCCCACCTGCAGTGTGTTTCCGACATCTGAGCCAGCCCCTATAAAGGAGCCCCTGGAATTCTGTAGGACTAAGGCTTTCCCCATCCACAGAAGCTGTGCAGTTCTAACCAGCCAGAGCAACTCTACTCTGACCAATCAGGACAGCGCCTGTTGGGCCAAACCAGTGAGGATTTGGAGTCCTCATCTGCATGAGGACAAAACAACCAAGAGATCAGGGACAGGGAATTCTGTCTGTATAATCCAGCTCCCTCTGGCTCTAAAAGTGTACTTTCCCTTTCCACCGAAAAACTGAAAACTGTTTTCCAGGCTAGGCTGAAGAGCTGAAATATGGAAGATGTTTTATTGGATCAGAGTAGAGTAGATCAACACAGCACAAAGCAAAGCAGGCCAGCAGGGAGCAGAGCAAAACAGACCATCAAGGAGCAGAGCAGAGCTATCTAGCCAGAGAGGGGCCTGGGCCCAGAGCCGCCAGGCCCCCAAAGTCACCTCACAGCCGTGCAGCATCACGATTGAGCAGCTTTTCACTGAACATAGCTTCCTCCTTCACGGAACACCAACTTGGGGCTTCCTGGTGGTGCTGAATTGTTGCAAACAACCATCTGTTGACAATGTGCACATACGTATATTTTCTGTATATACATACACAGAAATAATAGCATATTATATATACTTTTGTACCTGCTGTTTTTCCCACTTAGTACCAAAAAGTGTTTTTCTTTTTTTAAAAAATATTTTTTTAATTTATTTTTCGAGAGAGGGGAAGGGAAGGAGAAAGAGTGGGAGAGAAATATCAATGTATGGTTGCCTCTTATGTGTCCCCTGTGGGAACTGGCCTGCAACCCAGGCATGTGCCCTGACTGGGAATCGAACCGCGATACTCTGGTTCACAGGCCCGCGCTCAATCCACTGAGCTACACCAGCCAGGGCTGAAAAGTATTTTTAAAGTCATTAATATTTTTTCTCTAACATCTCTCATAGGGCTGTGACATACTAGTAACTAGTTTCCTTTGCAAGGACTCACCAAGTATTATTATACATATACAGGCATATAAAGTGGACAGGAATTTAGAGGAGCTTCTTTCCAGCTTGAGGAGACGGATGCAGGTGACTGGATAGAGGAAAGAGAAAAGCTTCATGAAAGAGGTGGCATTTAAATTGCAGTTCGGGCAGAAATAAGTTACAGGTCATTTTAAACTAAGGGGGGAGGGCAAGCACAGGTCAAGAGACCACCAAGTCAAGCACAGGCATAAACAGGGAAAGGAGCCTACCTGAGCACCAGTTAGAGTCGTACCAGGGACCAGGCTAGAACACTGAGATTTGGACATCACTGTGTCCACTCAACAGATGAGGAAGGAGGGGACTCAGATGATAAGTTATTTGTCTAGGGCACCACACTGCAAGTTGAGTACCATGCTGTTTCCTGAGGGAACCAGGAAGAGGTAGAAGGTGCGTTAGAGAGAAAGAGAGGCAAGACTGAGAAGGTGAGTGGTCCTCAGATCCCAGAACGATTGAGGGTCAAGCTAAAGAGTAAGAACTTTTCCCTGCTCTCAGTAAACCGCTTGTGGGGTTGGTTGTCACACTGACATGACAAATGACAAAAATGGTTATCAAGAGACTTCCAAGAAGCTATTCACAGAGCAGATTAATATTGTCTCAGGCAAGTGGAATTTCCCAGGAAGAGTACACCCTTTAGGGCACATTTCAAAAGCCAGAGCTCCATCTCAGCGCACCTGAAGGAAATTTCAAGGCAGTACCTTCAGTATCTATTTATCAGATACATGCATTAGTAGGAACCCCCGACAGGCGGTCTGTGAATAAGCTGTGCCAAGCATTAAAATGCTCAATGAGGCAAAGCAAACTCAAACTGAGGACATGTGTAATGCTAACTAAACAGAGAATGCAGAAACACTCTGAAGGGGAATCCTGGGACAAACAAAAACAAAACAAAAGAAAAAGAAAAACCCACAGCAAGCATTTGGAGGAAAAGCTGCTACCTAAGTGCAAAAAGAACCTGTAACTCCTCAGCTCCACTGGTCTCCAGGACAAGTCTGGTGTGGACTTGGGTTGTAGAGACATTCTCATAGAGGTCTGACCACTGCCTTCTCAAGGGGGAAAACCACTGAGAAAATTCAATCAAAGCCAACAATGGGGGTTGGCGGGGCTAGAGAATACCCAAGTCTGGCAGACTGTGCTAAACCTCAAGGGCATACCCTTCCCTGCTGGGGAGCAGACTGGTTCATAGCCTCTCTTCAAAACCCTGCCACTCAAAAAATGACCCTCCATGTGCTACTTGTGCCAAAAGCCTCAACTCAACAATAAAAACTCCTGGAGAACCAGAAAAAGAGAAGAAGCATTTGGCACCAGCATGATAAGGGTGAAAGAACAGAAGCTTTGCAAATAAGCACACCTGGATTTATGGCACTGGCCCTTCCTTACTACCTTTGTAACAGTGTAATCGCTCTGAGTCTCAGCTTTCTCCATTGTAACACAGGCAGAGTATCTTCCTTCTAGAACGTGGTGAGGTTTAAAAGACACAATGACAGAGAAGCATGTGCCATCTGAAAGGCAATCATAAGTAGTATCAGCCTATGCATGCCTACCTTATTCCCATATGGGAAAGTAAAGGAGATCCTATGGGCAAAACATCCATGAGAAAAGGAAAGAAGCAGGCACGTGGGGAAGGTCTGCGTCTAGGAACCGCCATGTTCTTCCACTGACTCAGTGGAAAGGCCACCTACTATCTATAACCTTATGCAAAGAGAAGACTATGATACCTTCCTCGTAGGATCATCACAAAGATTAACTCCACCATCTGTAAGAGCATACTGTC
Organism: Artibeus jamaicensis; assembly: GCF_021234435.1. Classification (NCBI taxonomy): domain Eukaryota; kingdom Metazoa; phylum Chordata; class Mammalia; order Chiroptera; family Phyllostomidae; genus Artibeus; species Artibeus jamaicensis. The sequence goes on along the minus strand of NW_026522025.1, from coordinate 14,243,495 downwards.
TGCTACATTCTCAACTTAGAAAGTGGTAGCTTGAGGTGGAGGTGCATGTGGTGTCACCTGAATTACGTAAAACACTGCTCACAATGGATCACCAACAGGGACTCTCAAATGCTTTCCCTGCCTGGAGATTTTTCAAAATAGGGGGATTGCGACTGCACAGATGAGACAGCCAAGAAATGGTTCTCAGAGGGAAATCCTCACAGTGCTACTTGAGGCAGGCTTCCCAAGCAAAGAAAGGGAGTCCCTTCCCGGTTTCCATGTTAACTCACTGCTCAGGCTGTCTTTCTGGCTTAATTATGCTCCAATAACTCTGACAAGACTGGCTATACATCATGACAGTGGAAATCCTAAAATAAAAGCAAGATTGATGTTATGACCTCAAACTGGGCATGGGGGCCCACTAATTGCAAATCATGGACTTAATTGAATCTTGGGCATGGCACTGCCAGCTGGATTAAATTTCTTCACCCGCATGAAAAATGATGGTAATACACCAATAACAAAGAAGCCAAACATTAGCTGTTGCTGAGGAGACAGGTAATTGGTTATTTCCCTGGCATACTAGCTACCCAACTCTCAGAAGAGTCTGAAGTCATGCTTTGGAGAGCCCTTCACCATCATTTCAGATCTCTCCTGTCCTCCACATGCTCAAGGGTTCTTCATAAACTCTCTGCACCTCAGTTTTGAGGTAGTAACTGTTAAGTTTTTTATACATACATATATATATATACACACACACACACACACATATATATATATATAAAATATAGGCTATTGTATATCCTATATACAATATATAAAACAATTTTAATACATTCAACTGAAATATATATATATTTATATGAACATATATATAAATACTCAAGAAATGTGCCATAAGAAGTAGCCGTATCATCATCTCATCTTCAGCATCACCCACTACCATAAGGAGCCAGAAGGGGGGGAACAGGAAAGAGCTGTGGCTTCTCTTCTGCAGACTGCAGAAAGGCATCACAGACAAACAGCACAGACAAATCACTGCACAGCCAGAGACTCCCTGAGTTCAAGGCAGTTTCTGCCTCTGCTTGGCATCTGGCAGATAAAGATTCTATGCCTCTTCTCGTTCCCGTAGTCTGATCTGTGCGGATCCACCTGCTCTTGGGACAGAGATCTGCAGGCAGGAATCCCCACCCAGCACAGAGAGATGGGTGTAAGTCTCCACTGGAGGAGGAAAGAGGGGATGTTGCGATGGTGACCAATTTGTCTAAGGCACTGCTCACAGAGGGTACTGGCACCTGGATAGCATGCAGTTTCCTCAGAGAATTGGGAGAATGGAGAGAGTGTGTCATGTGTTAGAGAGGGAGGGAAGGGAGATTAGAAAATCCCAAAAGGCTTGAAGTTCAAACTGACTCTGAAAAGTATACAGAGTTTTTAGAATTATGGGGAGGGGTGTGGGAATGCTTTTCCTGGAAGCTGCAATAAGACAAAATTAATTGAGAATGAGCATGAAGAGCTTAGTGAGAACAGAGACAGGGCTTGATTTATACCGTACCATGGTATCTGTACCATGCACCAAGCAGGACACCGACCAGGGTAAACAGTCCAAAATAGAACACTGAACTAAAGTGAATTAAATGTTAAAAACCATGAGCTCCATTTCGGCCTTAAACCAATTACAGTTGCATTGAAATGTTGCAAGGTAATGATGGTGGTAGCTATCATTTATTAATCATCTTCTGATTACTGGAAACTGGGACTATGAACTTTATATCCATTATCTCATTTAATGCTCACAATCATGTTGCCAAGTTAAGTTCTATTATCCCCTTTCCTCAGATGCGCAAACTGAGGACCCGAGGGGCAAATACGGACACAGAGCCAGGGCTCTTCCCCAGGTCTGTCTCATTCCAAAGCCTGTGTTCTTCTCATGACATTTTCCTGCTACACTCGCACTAGTTAAAAGCTTCGACCATGAAGGGAAACAGTCGAACCAGAAAGCACTGCTGGATAATAGATTCCCAGATCCCGATCAGGTTCTGCTCTGTACATGATCCGAGTATGTGTTTAAGACCAGACACTAAGGAGAGAAAAACTGCTAACCAGCAGGTGCTCGGAAGGCACAACGGGAAGAAAGTGGCCTTCTGAAACTGTAACAGGCAGCTAAGGAAAGCCAAGGCCTAGCTATGCTCACAGTCCCTCGTGTGGACTTGGCCACACAAAGGGCTGTTGGCAGCAGCTTAAGATGCTCTTTGCTCATGTGTGGAATCTGAAAAAGCCAAACCAGAGAGTAAAATGGTGATAACCAGGTTCTGGAGTGTGAGGGGGTAGGAAATATGTTTAAGGGTCCAAACTTGCAATGAGCGGTAAATAAATCCTAGAGACCCAATGTACAATATAGTTATTATAGACAATAATTATAATAATCAAGCTTGAATAATAAAACTTGCTAAGAGACTAGATCTTAATTATTCAATCCACAAAAAAAGAAACTATAATTATGTGACATGCTAGAAGTGCTAAGTATTGCTGTAATGGCAATCACACCACAATATATAAATGTATCAAATCAACATGTTGTACACCTTAGATTTACATAACATATGTCATATGTGTGTGTGTATATATATATATATTTTTTAAGATGTTCTTTCTTAAATTAGAAATTAGAGAGGGAGGGAAGGGAGATTAGAAAATCCCAAAAGGCTTGAAGTTCAAACTGACTCTGAAAAGTATACAGAGTTTTTAGAATTATGGGGAGGGGTGTGGGAATGGAAATTAGCCTCTTGAAATTAGCCTCTTCCTGCTGCCCAATGCCATCCGCCCTGTAGGCACACACTGTCTTCAGGGTCGGCAGCCGCTGCTCTGACTTTGATTCTCACGTCCACCAGCCACGTGCGGAACCATTTCACTGATGGCAGCAAAGCACAGGAGAAGGGGTGGGCAAGAGCTCGAACCAGCCTGTGAATGAGCTCTCCATCTTCCCTGCAGAAACCATTCTACGGACTTTGCAGACCTGCCCATTGTCAAATCCCTTTAAGGTATAAAATCATATTAGTGCTGACAAAGCCAGGGTCACGGCCTTCTTTGACGAGGCTATGTATGACAGAGCTGATAAGACATTAGCACTGTCTGGTCTCCCTTGGTGCCTTTTAGATCCCAGATAACAAGATCAGAGCTCCTAGGCTCTGAGATTTCAAAGGTGGGCATGACCACAGAAAGGTCTTGGTAAAGGAGGGACAGCACGAGAGGCTGAAAGAGGCTGAAAGCACCTTCCTTCACGAGTAACGTATCCTCTGCAAAACCCGAAGAATGGTGAGAGTGGGCTAGCAGACGCATTTTACAGATTTGGTTTCCTCCTTTCTTTCTTTAAACTTAAATTATTTTATTGTTGTTCAATTACAGTCGTCTGCATTTTCCCCCCACCCCATCCAAACCCACCTACCTCTTTTGCTTCCACTCTCCCCCCTGGTTTTGTCTATGTGTCCTTTATAGTAGTTCCTGAAAACTCCTCCCCCCACTGTCCCCCCCACCCCTGGCTATTGTTAGATTGTTCTTAATTTCAATGTCTCTGGTTATATTTTGTTTGCTTTTTTCTTTTCTTGATTATGTTGCAGTTAAAGGTGAGATCATATGGTATTTGTCCCTTACCACCTGGCTTATTTCACTCAGCATAATGCTTTCCAGTTCCATCCCTGCTGTCGCAAAGGGTATAAGCTCCTCCTTTCTCTCTGCTGTGTAGAATTCCATTCTGTAAATGTACCATAGTTTTTTTCCTCAGAGAAAAAAAAAATGGAACTGCCTTTTAACCCAACAATTACACAACTGGGATTATACCCTAAGAGTCCTGAAACACCAGTCCAAAAGAACCTATGCACCCCAAGGTTCACAGCAGCACAATTTACAACAGCCAAGTGCTGGAAGCAACCTAAATGCCCATCAGCAAATGAATGGATCAAAAAACTATGGTTTCCCTCTTTAAAAGGAGGAAACAGGGTTTCAGCTGGCTCATACAGAACCTTTGTACAGACTGAAAAGGGCACTCTGGCCCTTTGGTATCTGATCTCAGTCCACACTCAACCTCTCAAACACGCCAGTCTGTGTGTAGCATAACTGGACAAGCAAATTGCAGTAGTTCTGGGAGAAATTAATTTTCACTGGGCTCCCCTATGTGTCAGGTCCAAGCAAGATGCTTCACATGTATCACTTCATGTCACCCTTACAAGGACCCTGCAAAAAAGGCTAAGTTGGTCCCACTTTACAGATGCCACAATGAGGCTCAGAGATTACATAACCTGACCAACTAAGAAGCCCAGCAAGCAGTAGTAGAAGAGGTTCCCAGGATTCAATGCTAAGTCTGACTCCAGAATGCAGAGGTGCCAAGACCTCAGATCAAAATACCTTGGGATGCTGTTAAAAATGCAGAGTACATATTTTTTCTGAATCAGAATATCTGAGAGTGGGGCCCAAAGTCTGCATCTTTCATCACCCCTCAGGTGCTTCTGATAAACATGGAAATGTTGATATAGGGTGCAGCGGGGGGGGGGGGTGGCAAAAAAGATTTGGAATGATGTCCAGAATTCAAAATATATAGGAATTTTGGAGAGACATATAGGATGTCCTCACCCTCCCCCCTCCAGGGGGAAGGGACAAATGGAGCAGGGCCATTGAGAGCTGTTTTGCATAGCAACGGTTTTGCAGCTAACCTCTGGAATGACTATTTAACATATCTATAACCTTTAACTGGTTTCATACATATGTTAAATAGCTGTGGCCAAGTTCTGAGCCAGGGAGAAGGGAGTGGCTGGGACCCAGGATGGAACTAGGGGCTGCACTCCTGAGGGAGAGTGCCTGCATCCGGGAGAGAGAGAGGTGCCTGCAAGAGAGCTTGGAAAAGACAGGCTCCAGGACATGAGGGGAGAACTGCCCAGGTGAAAGGGAAAACCACGCAGCTTTGCCAGAATGGAGATCCCTGCAGCCAGGTGAAGAAGAAAGCCACATGCTTTTTTGGTGGAGTGCGAACCCCTGCAGCTTTGGTAGAAGAGGCCCACGCGGCTTTGGGATGCCTCCTTTGGCCGTGTGGCTTGGAAAGCAAGAGAGACTTTGACTGGAACTGGGTACAAAGAACTCTTTGCCAGTGGACCACGAGAGGGTACCACAGTACTTTGGATTAAGTAGAGAGAGATCCTTCCTGCATGGTGACACAGCTGACGGTGCCAGTGGCCTGCAACACAGACGTGTGCTCTTTTCCTGATTTACGGTACCTGGAGTTGGGACAGTGGGAGAAGGGAGCTGTGTGGGTGTAGGTGTATACCATAAAGGACTTTGATATTTTAGTGGAGGCGTTAGGCCTGAATAGCATTAAATAAACATTTGTTTCCTTTTCACAAATCTCTAGCATTGAGAGATGTCTTTCCAATCAGCGGCGGACAGAAGAGCTCAGTAGATATTACTATACCGTCCTTGGGAGGGGCCCCTGCTATGTAGCAATATTTGGCATCCCTAGGTGGGCCAGATATTGCCCCCTCCCTCGGACCTCTTGTTCAGTAACAGTGTAACAACACAGACCCGACCCTATGCCGCACTTCCTCACTGAGAATAAGTGATCTTAAGTGAAGGTAGGTGAGGGTTGGGGAGAGGGGGAGGGAGGAGCTACCGTTTACGGAGCACTTTTTACCTGGCAGGTGTTTCACGTATGCGTTCATATTTAATCCTTAAAACAACCAGAGAGTAAAATGGCGAATATCATGTAAAAGATATCATGATGGCCATTTTACAAAGGAGGAAATTGAGGCTCAAGAAAGTTAAATACTTCTAAAAAGGTCACATTTCTAAAAATTAGCAGGTCAGAACATGAACCAGGTCTGCCTGGCTCTAAATCCTATGCCCCTTCACTAAATCCTATGCCCCTAATTTCACATTTGACAGAGAGAAGAGCAGAGGTTGCAGTGTGATCGTCAATAGCATGTGCATGGGCGGATGGCCTTGAAATACCTAGGAGACCTAACCCGATCTAACCGGGCAGCACAAATGGCTATGCCCTGGGGGCACCCAACTCTGGGCAGCAGCCACCGTCACTGTGCTCTTCATGGAAGTGGGGGCAGCACGAGTGCCTCTCCCCCTTGCACTTCCTCACTGCTGCCCACTGCCTCCCGGGCATGAGCCCGGGCATTAGGGAATTTCCATGATCTGACCCATGAGAGAAACCAAAGAAGTTTATGTTCCAAATACCTGTGTGCCCTTAAGTAGCTGGCTTTCTCTCTCTGGGCCAAGTCTCTTCGTCTATAAAATGAGAAGGTGGCATTAGCTATTCCCCAAGGTCTCTCGATACCAGGTGACTCATGAATCTCAGACTATAAAACGTGAGCTAAACTTTGATGTATGCAATTTGCTACAGGGCAAGGTATGGGGAGGAGTCTCCCCAAAAGGACATGACATTTTAAGTGACACTAAGGGTGGCAGCAGTCAAACAAAAGCATTCGAGTCCCCATTAAGGCTTCTGCTTTCTATTTCTGTCTGTGAAGCCCTGCTGAGGGGCTGGTATATAACGGGCTGGTCAGCTGCAAACTTGTTCTGTCCTCTTTCACTGACCTGGGCATCACTCTCAAATTGAATGACCACTCCCCACTCACCAGTTGCCCATTTTTATAACCTTTAACATCTGCATCTTGCCTTTTTAACTCAAAGTGTGCTCCCAAAAGGCAAGCTGGGAGGGTTAGATAACACTGCACACATGGTGCAGAGTGCAGAGCTGTAGACACTGATAGTAAGAGCATCCCAGTATTCTGCTACTAAAAACAGCGAATGCCCTGGCTGCAGTGGGTCAGTTGGTTTCAGCATTGTCCTATAAACTGCAAGTCATGGGTTTGATTTCTGGTCAGGACACATGTCTAGGTTGCAGGTTCGGTCCCCTGTTGGGGCACATTCGAGAGGCAACCAATCGATGTTTGTCTCACACTGATGTTACTCTCCCTCTGTCTCTCCCTCCCTTCCCCTCTCTCTGAAACCAAAAAGTGTGTCCTTGGGTGAGGATAAAAATAAAAACAAAAATAATTTTAAAAATAAATAAATAATAAAATTAACAATCAGCTAACATTTGAGTGCCTACTATGTGCCAGGCATTGTTTTAAATGCTTTACAACCCTACAAAGAATATATTATGACTAGCTTATATTTTGTAGATGTGGAAACACAAATAGAGAGGTTTCCTCACTTTCTAAGGTCACGGAGTTAATAAAGGCACTGTGGAGAGTCTCTCACACCTCTTGTTAAATGACTACACCAGGAGAAAACAGCTGGGGCTGTGTGCCTTTGGCATCAGACCTGGGTCAAAACTCCAGCTCAACAATTCACTAGCTGTTTCTTCAGACAAGCTGCTTCAACCTTTCTGTGCCTCAATTTCTCCATCTTCAAAATGGACTGACAGCATCTACCTGTGGCAGAAGCTGAAGACCACAGATAAACATCTATGAAAGAACCTAGTGTTGTACCTGGCCTAGTCATTTACTGATGGATGCGCTGAACTGCTACTCAGTTACAGGCTCTGCGCTAGGTGGTAGCAACACAGAAGAAAGCACTGTCCCAGCCCTCAAACTGCTCATAGTCCACTGACTGGACAAGCATAATGAAAAAATATATACCACTCGGGAAGGGCCATGTTATTATGCACCGGATATCACTGCAACACAGAGAAGAGCACCCGAGGGCAAGGCAAGCTGGACAGAGTCTGCGAGGAGGAGTGAGGCTGACCGAGACGGATGATGCCCGAGGGCACTCGGGGCCAGGGGGTTCCACTCCATTCGCTGATTGAGCCATACCCCAGGGTACTGATCTTAACCCTAGTCTCAAACCACACACTCACTTTTGGGAAATATTATCTGTGCTCCCTTCAAATTTTATCCAGAACCTAAAATGTGTGTAGAACTCCTGCTTCTCTAAGATGGAATGGATGGACATGGGGGGGGGGGTGGCATATAAAATTACCAATGAGACATAGAGGCAAAGACAGGAGCTGGATTTCTTCTAATACAACTTATTTTACAGTGCTGAACTTGGAACTATGTAAATACGCTACATAACTACAAACACAACTTGAAAAGCAACCCCTACAAACTGAGAGGCAAATGAATCCAGCTAAGTATCAAACTGATGATATAGCCACACTAAGGAATTATCTCAAGTGACTTTGAGGCACAAAGTAACCATCTTAAACAGAAATATGCCCTGGCTGGCGTAGTTCAGTGGATTGAGTGTGGGCCTGCGAACCAAAGGACCACAGTTTGATTCCAGTCAGGGCACATGCCTGGATTGCAGGCCAGTTCCCAGCAGGGGATGCACGAGAGGCAACCATATATTGATATTTCTTTCCCTGTCTCCTTCCCTTTCCCTCTAAAGATAAATAAATAAAATCTTTTTTAAAAATTAAAAACAACAACAACAACTATATGCAGACCAAAAAACACAACCAACCCTACAACCTTAAACTGTTTTAGTGCTAGTTTTGGTACTGATATTCTGTGGCTGTGTATTATGGCACAAGCAAACCAGTAGCTACATTGGTGTAACTAAAAACCAGGATTCTTGCATTGGAGGAAGGGGCTATAGATATGAGATAGTGGTGTAAAAGATTGATGAAATAAGTTTTTTAAAAAGTTCCTGAATATGAGTTGGAAGTATCATTATAAATCCATGAGGTATTTGTCTTTTTTAAAAAATTTGCTTCTAATTCTATCCACTGAAAAGGGCCAGTTTTCTCCCAGATAGAAAGCTGGGCAGAGACCCTTGTCCCTTTCTGAGCCCACCCCAATAAAGCCATAGAGCCCCAGGTGAGTGCCATATCTGAAACACTATTAACCTGGCCGACACCGTAGGTCCTGCCCTGGAGATCCCCTGAGGCTCTGTCTCACCCAACTTGGGGCTCCACCCAAATTGTTAACTGTGACTTTTCCATATGAATGGCAGGTCTTGGCTTATGCTTCACAACTTCCTAAATCCTATCAAACAAGAAACTGCCGGCCTCAGTGATGCCTGAGCACCCATACTACTTACTAAGTGGACTCAGACCTGGCTCTAGCAGAATCCAGACTAGATTCACAGTTTGGCTTTGCTGGGAATCTCCAAACTGAGCACAAGTAGCACACATCTCGGATTGCTTTATAGCTCATGCAGGATGGCCCATGGCAGAGCACAGATGGGGGCTGACCTTGGCCTGCACCGCCTGGGAAATCCCAGAGCCTGCATACCCAGTGGACAGATACAGACCACATCAGAGCACCCTACCACCATGTCTCTACACAGTGGATCCTCCAAAGAGGACCAAGGTTGGTGGTCAGTGGTCACAGCCAGTCCTTGCAGCTGACTGGTTGGGATAAATCTCTCTCACTGATCTGTCAACGGCAATCAAGGCTCAACTATAAGAGGATGGTATACTCAGCCCACACAGAGGGCACTGCTTGAGTACCCAGCTTGGGTGATAGGGGAGGTTGTGCCACTAAACCCCACAGGACACCTGCTATATTAGGCCATGATACCAAGACAAGAAGTCATGGCAGCTCTACCTAATACATAAAAACAAACACAAAGAGGCTGCCAAAACAAAAGACAAAGAAACACAGCCCAAATGAAAGAACGGATCAAAACTCCACACAAAGAACTAAACAAAATGAAAAGAAGCAATCTATAAGATGCAGTGGTTATAGGATGCTCAAGGAACTTAGTGAAGACCTTACCAGCATAGAACAGATCCAGTCAGAAACAAAGGATACACTAATTAAAATAATGAACAATTTATAGGAAAACAACAGTATAGTGGATGAGGCCAAGAATAAAATCAATGATACAGAACATAAGGAAGCAAAAACAACAACAACAACAACAATCAGAACAAGAAGAAGAAAAAAGAATCCGAAAAAACAAGGATAGTGTAAGCAGCCTGTGGGACAACTTCAAAAGGTCCAACATTTACATCATGGGGGTGCTGGAAAGAGAAGAGGAAGAGCAAGAAATTTGAAATCCATTTGAAAAAATAATGACAGAAAACCTCCCCAATTTGGTGAAGGAAATAGACATGCAAGTCCACGAAGCACAGAGAACCCCAAACAAGATGGATGCAAAGAGGCCCACACCAAGACACATCATAATTAAAACACCAAAGGTTAAAGAGAGAATCTTAAATCCAGCAAGAGAAAAGCATTTAGTTACCTACAGAGGCATCCCCAGAAGACTGTCAGCTGATTTCTCAAAAGAAACTTTGCAGCCTAGAAGGGATTGGCAAGAAATATTCCAAGTCATGAAAAGCAGGGACCTACAGCCAAGATTGTTCTACCCAGCAAAGATATCGCTTAGAATTGAAGGACAGATAATGTGCATCCCAGACAAGAAAAACTAAAAGAGTTCATCATCACCAAAACATTATTACATGAAATGTTAAAGGGACTTATTTAGGAAGAAGATAAAAATTATAAGCAATAAAATGGCAATAAATACATATCTATCAACAACTGAATCTAACAAACTAAGCCAAAAAGAACAGAAACATAATCATGGATACGGAGAGCATTTTGATGGCTGCCAAATGGGAGGGGGTATCAAGGAATGTGAAGAGGTGAGGGGATTAAGAAGCACAAATAGGTAGTTTCGAACAGACAAGGGGAGGTAAAGCACAGAATATGCATGACCCATGGAGACAAACAATGGTTTGGGGATGGCCTAAGGAAGTTGGGGCAAAGGGGAAAAATCAGGGCAACTGTAATAGCATAATCAATAAAAAATAAATTAAAAAAGAAAAGAAAACTGCTGTCTGTGTCTATGAGTTCTTTGGGTCCTGGGTTTTTTGCTCAATCCCTTCACTTTATTCACCCAGCCCTGCAACACCTCTCCCTTCTCACAACTGTCAATCTGTCTGTATCTATAAGCCTGGTTCTATTTCATATGTTAGTTTATTTTATGTTTATCTCTGATGTTTTTCCCCTGGTAAGGGGAAAGAATCAACTCTTTTCCTGCCTTTGCAACTCCTAATAAAATAATGAAATTAGGCAGTGATCGCAAAAGCAGAACATGCACCATGCTCCCTCCATGGAAATACAAAACACGATCTACAAAGCAGTCTTGCAAAAATCTAATCTGAACCTAAATCTGATCAAGCCTCCAGATCTAACTGCCAGGCAACACAGGGGACAGAGAGAAGTAAGTTAAGTGCCACCACAGGCATTGCCTTCAGCAAATCCAGATGCTGGGGGTCTTTATAGTGCAAGTAACCTGATTTTCAACCAAGAAATTGCACGGGGACAAAAAAGAGATGAAAGGGAAACTTTAAAAGATAAAGAGAATTAAGAAACATTACCCATTGCCAATGCATGAACATGATTCAGATCCTTGTTCAAACAAACTGTAATCAGAGAAAATTAAGGCTCCCAGTTAAAAGACTTGGGAAGTTTTGAACAAGGTGGACATTTCATTACTTAAAGGAACTACTATTAATATTCTAGATGTGATGAGAATATTGTAATAATGTTTTTAAAAGGAAACCTTGCATTGTAGAGACACACTGAACATTTAAGAATAAATTAGTATTTTATCTGGGATTTACTTCACAATAATCCAGAGAGGCAGGTACAGATGAAATGTCATTGGTCATGAGTAGAAAATTGTTGAAGCTAGGTGACAGAGACATAGGTTTCTGCTTTCTATTTATGCTGTTTCTCCCTCATACATATGTGTGTGTATTTGAAATTAGAAAGCTACATATATTGGCATAGTATACAAATGATATATCATACTATATAACATATAGATTTTATGTACACACAGGGATACATATAATCCACCTTTTCTCACTACCTATAGTACTTCCAGCCATAGATCTAAGTCACCATCATTTCTCACCTGAATTACTGCAGTAGCCACTTAACTGGTGTCTTCACCTCCACCCTTGTCTCCCTGCAATCTGTCAGATAGAGAGCAACAAAAGTGTTCTTTTAAGAAATAAGGCAAATCATGTTACTCTTCTGCTTAAAATGGCTTCCCATCCCACTTGAGTAAAAATCAAAATTCTTATCATGGCCTACAAGGCTCCAGAAGAGTTGTGCTCTGCATGCCTCTGCAGCCTTATCTCCTGCCTCTCCTTCCCTGTCTCCCCTCAACAGCCACAGCACTCCTGTACTCAGTGCATTCCCGCCCCAGGGCCTTGGCACTCACCATCCCACTCTTCCCCAGATCCCCACATGGCTGGTTTTCTCTCAGACTTTCTACACAAGTCTGCTTAAATGTTTCTTTCTCAGAGAGGCTTTCTAGATCATCCTATATAAAGTAGCTCCCCCCACCCCTGCATCTCCTTATTCTACTTTATTTTTCTTCATGATATTTTTGAAAACTGAATTTTATTCTGTCTCCACCTACTAGAAAAGGAGCTCTGTGAAAGGACAGATATGGTTTGTTGTGGCACTGCTCTTTCCAAAGTGTCTGGCTCAATAAATATGGTTGATTTTGACCTTGAATCCTGAGCTATGAAGTAGTCAGTGACACCTCACAGAGTGCTGAGCGAAGAGTGGTGGGGTAGGTAGGAACCAGTTATGCAATGTGTGCATGCTCCTTTAAGATACTCAAATTTTACCTTGAAGGTCATAGGGAGCCTCAAGCTATACAGAACGGGCCTTCGGATTTCAGTTATAGTCATTCTTACCACTTTCACTACCATATTAAAAGCAGCACAGGTATTTTTGGCGTTTATATGGATACACATTAGAAGGTCTATCCCCTTCTAATTTGAAGAAGCTGAACCACTACACTTCTGGTTAGCCACTTAACACAGTTGTTTCCTTCTGCATTAGAATAAAATGTCCCCGCATAAAGAGATATGAACATACACAAAAGGCAATTATTTGCCCACAAAATTCTTTGAATAACCACCCCCCCCAAAGCATTAGCAACTTGGGGTGGGAGTGGCTACTAGGAAAGAATCTGGTACCCGGGTGGCAAGAAAGGTTTTATGACAGAGGAGGCTGGGGCAAGAATGGGTGATACAAAGAAATCTGAGCACCACCTGTCCCCTCCTGCAGTTCGTACAGGCGAACACCAAATCCACTCCACCTTTCTCCCACCCACTGCTAGTTGGCACCTTAGTTCAGGCCACTTGCACCTCCAGTCTCCTAACTGTCCTGCAAACTGATCTTACTGCCAGCCTAGCGCCCTTCTCTTCTACTCCAAAGGGATGTTGCTCAAGTGAACACGTCATCTGATCATTCTCCTTCTTAGAAACTTTCAGGGACTCCAGGTAACTGGGTTTTCAAAGCCTTGAATCAGCTGGGGGCTGCTTACCTCTACAGCCTCACCTCCCGTGTGCCTCCCCGTCCTCAAGCTCTTTGTTCCCGTCGGGAAGAACCACAGGCAGTTCTCCCAGCAGCCCCGGTTCCTGCTTTCTCGAGAACTTTGCACGTGCACTCAGGTTCCTAGGTTTCCTGAGCTGTCTGGAGGATCTGTGTTGCCTTCCCTCCAGCAGCAATTCTCCATGTGTTACATTCTGTGCCTTATCCTAAGGAAAGCCATTCTACAAGGCCTCATATTATTTACCATCTTGCCAGAGGCTGTCAGTTTAAGGGTTTTTTTGTAATTTATGTTCTCCTGGCTCTTGTGTTGAACGTGAATACATCTTATACTTGCAGTGTTCATGTCTGCCTGCAAAATCTTGCAAAGTATAATCTCTTGGGAGTCTTCTTTTTATTTTGATACAGTTTTGTCATGGCCCTCTCCCAAAGCAGGGGTAGTGGAATTTACCTAACAACAAAACTGCCATCTTGTCCTCAATGAGCTCGTCCAAGAGATAAAAAACTATGTCTTCAAAAGAATTTCTTATGAGTGAATCAGATAGACATGGTTGAAGCCTATGTTACTTTGTGAAATAGATTTTTTATTTATTTCTATTCATATCTACGCTTCTTTTTAAATTTTATTTTTTCCATTACAGCTGACGTACAGTTTCAGGTGTACAACACAGCGATTATACATTTATATAATTTATGAAGTAATTACTTCATCAGCCTGCTACCCCATCTAACACCACGCATAACTGTTACAATGTTACTGACTATATTCCCTATGCTGCACTGCACATCCCGTCACTACTTTGGTAACTGGAAATTTGTACTTCTACACTTCACCTTTTTCATCCATCTACCAGCCTCTGCCCGTCTGGCAACCATCAAAATGTTCTCTGGGTCTACAAGTGTGTTTCTCTTTTATTTGTTCATTTATTTTGTTTTTTAAATTCCACATATAGGCGCTGACTGGTGTGGCTCAGTGGAGTGAGCACCGGCCTGTGAACCCAAAGGTTGCCAGTTCAATTCCCAGTCAGGGCACATGCCTGGGCTGCGGACCAGGTCCCCCGCAGGGATCCCGTGAGAGGCAGCCACACAGAGGTGTTTCTCTCTCTCTCTCTCTCCCTCCCTTCCCCTCTCTAAAAGTAAATAAATAAAAATTTTTCAAATAAGTTACTTAATTCCACATATATGTAAAATCATACACTATTTGTCTTTCTCTGTCTAACTTCTTTCACCTAACAAAATACCCTCTAGGTCCATATCCATTGCTGGATATGGTAAGATTTCATTCCTTTTTATGATTGAGTAATATGCCACTATATATATGAGCCACACCTTTTTCTTCTTCCTTTTTTTAATCCTCACCTGAGGACTTGATTATTGATTCTAGAGAGGTGGGGGGGGAAGCAGAGAGAGAGGGAGGGAAACACTGATGTGAGAGAGAAACACCGATCAGTTGCCTCTCACACAGGCCCCAACTGGGGACCAAACCCGCAACCTAGGCCTGTGCCCTGACTGGGAATCAAACCCACCACCTTTCAGTTTATGGGATGACACTCCAACTGAGCCACACCGGCCAGAGCCCACACCTTCTTTACTCATTCATCTATCAGTGGACACTTGGGTTGCTCCCATAACCAGTTATCTTGGTTATTGCAGATAAGGCTGCAATGAACCTAGGGCTGCATATATCTTTTCAACTTAGTGCTTTGTATTTCTGTAGATAAGTACCCAGAAGCAGAATTGCTAGGCCGTACAGTAGGTCTATTTTCAATTTTTTAAGGAATCCCACGCTGTTTTCTATAGTGGCTGCATCATCCATGCTTCTTCTTTAAAAAGGTCATGCAAACAACCTAAAATCCTTGAGAATGATTCTCCAGGCTCTGCATTCCATCCGATACAACCGAACACAAGGTTATGTTAAAGAGTAAAGCTTGAGGGAAAGTCAAATAGTCTTGAGGAATTCTGGACCCAGGGATATTATAGAAAGCATGTAGGGTTAGTGTGCAACAGAATTTGCAGTTATTTCCTTAAAATGTTTAAAACAATACCCAATCTATAAGGCATTGTCCTAAAGATGGCACTGGTGTTTTTTAAGATTTTAAAGCTGCTGTGTTTTTCAGGAGTTATAACTGTACGCACAACCACATCTGGGGTGGAGCCCTAATTCTGTCACCTGCTGGCTTTGCTGTGGCCTTGGGCAAGTCACTTAGCCCTCTTAAGCCTCAGTCTCCTCAATCATAAAATGAAGATAATTAAACTCATACAGCAGTTGTGAAGTGAAGTGATGTTATGGAAGTGCTCTATAATCTAAAAATAAGGCACTGAAGGTTTGTGTTCGTGGTCAATGCTAAAGAGCAATGCAATTAGAAGATAAGCTCTTCCTAGGACTTCAGTTCTCTACCTAAGAGCCCATTTATTTCACCAAGCTGTTATTTTTATTTTTATTGGAAGTACATCAAAAGATCTCTGCTGAGCCTGGGCAAATAAGGAATAAGCCCGGAATGTACTATCAAATCCCCACAATTAATTAGTGGATTTGTGTTCTTTTGCTTGCTTTTTAAAAAAAGAACATCTTGGTATGTGTGTTATAAACTTTAAAATGAATGGCTGAATTAACATCAGATTAAGAACCCAGGTGCCCAAACGGGAACCATGTGCAAATCTGCCAGTGACTGATGGGCTGCTGCCAGGTGCTGCACATCTGTGGGGCTCCAGTCACTATAAATAAAAGAATCTGCCATTGTTCTCAGAGCAGCTCAGCCGCTCTGCCCACAGAACAGCCTTTGAGCAGCCTCCAATTTTCTATCAATTCCAGGTTTGAGGCTGATATAATCATCTGATTTCTATCCCTTTAAGTGCTTAAATAAATTTTAAGAGGAAAGGGTAAGCTGAATATTTTTATAAACCACTGCTGATATCAAAAACATTGCTCCTTTCTTAGTTTCAAAGTCCCTGGGGTATTACAAAAGAATTCTGAAAGGAACATCATCAATATGACCACTTTCAAAGGTGAGTTTAGTAAAGCAAAAGATAACAATGATTCATCAAGGACATTGTTGCTCTTTCTTCCAAATATACCTAAGAAAGGGAGAATTTGACAAGCAGGAAGGTGTCACTGAGGCTTGTCCAAAAATAACCCCTAATTCTCCACTGGGCATGGGGTGGGGGCACCACTCACAATGAGTCCTGCCACCCCTTCTGGAACAAACAGACGCTAAGATACATAAGGCTCCAGCCTGATACTTCTTGCCTGTTTTCCATTTTCCCCAATGAGGGCATTTGCTTTTGTTAGAAAACCTCTATTATTCCTTCTATGAGAAACCTCTTTCAGGCTCTTTTCATGATTGATTTGTTCTCATTCTCCCAAATGCCCTACTGTAAATGCTACCTATTCTGAAAGGTGTCCCCTCACCACCCCACAAACAAATAATTTGCCAAGTATTTGTTATTCTGAAATACCCTGTGGTCAATATATCCTGATTTGGGGTTGGGAAAGGGACTTGATCGTAGAGATATGGTCTTCTCACAGAATGCCATATGGTTAATATTTGTAATGTATAACCCATTCATCATACTTATAAGAGGGAGAAAAAAACCGAAATGTTAAAAAGCAAGGCTATCATTAAATCAGGGTCGAGAAAGATCTGTGATCAATCAGAGCCTACGGTCTCTAATCAGGCACAGCAAGGCTGGCAGACCCAGGCCTGGCACCAAGTCTAAGGACATCCTGAGAGACTCCGGAACACGAGGAAACAGAGTTCAGGCCCAGGGAAATAATGAACATGAGGCGGTGGGCAAACTCAGATTTCCAGTTTGGCATCAGACTAACGTGGAGTCAAATCTCAACTCTGCCATGTGTAATAAGTCCTTTGATGTCTCCACGCCTGTTTCCTCGTGCAAAAGAAAATACCCCGAGGAGCACGGCTGACAGCAAGGTGTGGCTCAAGGACAACAGCCTTTCCTAGTTTAGTCACCATACATTTTTTTCTGATCTGAGCTCAGAGTTAGCAAACAGGATGTAAGATCCAGCCCTTCAACTTGGGGCTCATAACCTATTAAAAACAACACTTCCTGCTCAGGTTATATTTAAAAGTGTCTGATTATTACATGACATGAGAGTGCTTTATAAAGTGTTAATGAGCAACTTGTAATGAACCATAGAAATGATCCCTGAAAGTATAGTCTTAGCAACTTGGATTTGTATGACATCAAAGTAGAGAAGGCAATGACAGGACATGAGGGCACCCAGATAAATGAGTGGCAGTGTCATCATGAATTTGCTATGTGACCTTGGGGAAGTTACTTCATCTCTCTGGAAAACATGATCTGTAAAACTAGGGATTAATAATAGTACCTGTCACCTAGGATTCTTCTGAGAATTAAATAAGATAATGCATATTAAAATGCGTATTAAATATGTAATGCACGAGAGTTCCAATCAAGATGGAGGTGTAGGTAGACATGCTTCACTTCCTCACACAACCAAAAGAAGGATAACAACCAATTTAAAAACAAAAAACAACCAGAACTGCCAGAAAATCAAATTTCATGGAACTCCGACAACCAAAGAGTTAAGAAAGAACCACTCATCCAGAACAGTAGGAGGGGCGGGGATGGGAAGCCAGGCAGAGAGGACTCACATCAAGGCAGCGGACCACCTGGCCGAGGCAGGGCATGGCTGACCAGAAAACTAAAGATTCAAAACCTCAGGCTGTAAAATGCTATGGGGTTGTGAAGGTGGGTGAAACTCCCAGTCTCACAGGAGAGTTCGTTGGAGAGGCCCACAGGATCATAGAATGTACACAAACTCACCCACCTGGGAATCAGCACTGGAAAGGGCACAGTTGGCTCGTGGGAAGTGAGGGAAGTGACCAAAAGTGGGGCAAGAGCTCAGTGAGCAAGCAGCATTGTTCCCTCCTGACCCCTCCCCCACAGACAGAACCACAATGAAGCAAAGGGGTTGCCCTGCCATGGTGAATACCTAAGGCTCCACCCTCTTATAATATAACAGGTACCCCAAGGCAAAATATGGCCCAAATAAAAGAACAGATCAAAACTCCAGAAAAAATAAACTGAGCAATGAAGAGATAAACAACCTGTCAGATGCAGAGTTAAAACACTGGTAATCAGGATGCTCACAGAAATGACTGAGTTCACTTGCAAAAAGAAGGAAGATATGAAGGCTATACAAAGTGAAATAAAAGAAAATATACAGGAAACCAATAGTGACAGGAAGGAAACCAGGACTCAAAACAACAATTTGGAACAAAAGGAAGAAATAAACATCCAACAAGAACAGAATGAAGAAACAAAAATTCAAAACAATGGGTAAAGGCTTAAGAAGCCCTGGGACAACTTTAAGCACTCCAACATACTAATCATATGGGTGTCAGAAGGACAGAAGAAGAGAAAGAAATTGAAAATTTATTTGAACAAATGATGAAGGAAAATTTCCCCAATCTTAGGAAGGAAATAGACTTCCAGGAAGTCCAGGGAGCTCAGAGAGTTCCAAAGAAGTTGGACCCAAGGAGGAATACACCAAGACACATCATAATTAAGTTATCCAAGATTAAGGATAAGGAGAGAACTTTAAAAGCACCAAGAGAAAAGGAGACATTTACCTACAAAGGAGTGCCCATAAGACTATCAGCTGATTTCTCAAAAGAAACCTTTTCGCAAGATGGGGCTGGAAAGAAGTATTTGAAGTCATGAAAGGCAAGAACCTACGTCCAAGATTACTCTACCCAACAAAGCTATCATTTAGAATGGAAGGGAAGATAAAGTGCTTCCCAGATAAGGTCAAATTAAAGAAGTTCATCATCACCATGCCCTTATTATATAAAATGTTAAAGGGACTTATCTAAGAAATAGAAGTAGATCAAAAACTATTAACAGTAAAATGACAACAAACTCACAGCTATCAACAACTGAACCTAAAAAACTAAAAACAAAAACCAAGCACACAACTATAACAGGAACAGAAACAGAGAAATGGAGATCACATGGAGGGTTATCAGTGGGGAAGGGAAGGGAGAGAATGGTGAGGGGAAGGACAGAGATTAAGCATCACTGATAGGCATAAAATAGACAGAGGAGGTTAAGAATAGTACAGGAAATAGAGAAGCCAAAGAACTTACATGTATAACCATGGACATGAACTAAGTGGGGGGGAATGCTGGAGGGAGGAGGGTTGCAGGGGGTATAAAGGAAAAAAATTGGGGGCAACTGTAATAGCATAATCAATAAAATATACCTTTAAAAAATCCTAACCACAAAAAAATATTTAATTTATGAATGGCAAATAAATAGTAAGTCCCAAATAAATGACAGCTGTTTTTGCCACTCTGACCTCCTCACCAAAGACTGAGTTTCAGTCTTTCACGAAGTCTTGAGAATTTCTCTTGACTTCAGTGAGAGTTCCTGTTTCATCATCTTTCCTAAAAATGGAATTTTATGAGCCTGGCAGGCCACTGGTTCCAGAGTACCGACCTGGGGCCTGTTTCCTAGTGCTGAAATAAAAACAGGGGTATGGCAGATACTGCTACTGGTCAAACAAATATCCATTCTCTCCTTCTTCTTCCTTAAAAATATTTTTTATCTGGTCATGTGGCTTCCCAGAATAAAAGACTACACTTCCCAGGCTTCCCTTCTTCACTACAGTGTGACCATGTGATTAAGTCCCCACCAATGGGATGTGAGTGGAACTGAGAGTGCAAATTCCAGGGTGCTGCTTAGAGGGAAAATGTATGCTGGAAAACAAAGGTGTTGGTTGGCCATCTCACACAACAAGAAAGAGAGTAACACACTATGGAGCATAAAACAGGACAGAAGGAGCCATGGAACTAGTTATTTTATAGATTAGAGGTGCCATTCAGATCAGGCTTTTATATGAGCAAGAAATAAGCTTTCATCTAATTAAGCCATAATTTGGATGGCCTTTGTTACACATGACCAAACCTATAGCTTCATAAATATTGTGGATAATGTGGAAAAAGGAAGAAAAAAGGCAGAATGTGGTAGACCTTGGCACATTATAGGTTCTCATAGTTCCTTGCAGAATTATGTATCCTCTCTAGGACTTCAGGCAATCAACCTAAATTTGGAATATTGAGATCATCTCCAAAAACAAGAGGGACAGTGGCCAGCTGGAAGGTGTCCACAGCAGAATGACTAGGGCAAAGAAAGATCCCAAAAAACACCTCATGAGCAAGGACTGTAAGAGCCAGAAGGAGAAAGGGAAGCCAGAGTAATAGCATTAGGTTTCAACCACCTCAACAGTAGTAAGTTGAACAGGCCTCCTCTCTTTGCACTCTAGTTTCCTCATCTGTAATAGAGAAACCAGAAAATCATTCAAACCCCTTCTAGCTATAACATGGGGGAGCTACAGATTCAGAGGGGTTTGTGTGGCACCATGGGACAAATGTTGGGGACCACTCTGCCTGGTTTCAGGAATTGTAACTCTACACCCCCCCCACCCCGCCCCATGGCTAAGGAAGAGTGAGTGACCTCTGGAATTCGAGCCACAGAAGACAAAGCTTGTCTCTGGTAGCAAATGATGCCTCAGTTTCCTCTCTGCCCCCAAAGCTTGGTCGGAAGTCAATGACAGGTAAGACCCCTCACAGCGGGAGGGGCAACCTAAGCCAGACCCCCCCCCCCGCCCAGTGTGACATAGCCCAAGTCCCCACGTCCTCTGGGAGAAGTGCTCCCTGGCTCTAATCCCCTTAAGCCTGAATACCTGATGGGGAGGGGTGCAGCTCCTTGCCTTGCCAGAGTGGAGGATGGGGCAAATCTGGCATCACAAAGACTTCCTGAAAAACCTGTGAAATCCTCTCTGCTAAGAGTGCTTTCATTCATATGTTAGGGGTTCAAGCAGGAAACCCTAAAGTTTCTGCAAAACTCTCTTCCTGATAGACTCTGACTCAGACTAAGCCCTCAGATTTCTTTGAAATGTTATCTACTGTTTGATCCTTGCCGCCCTGTATTCCTGTGTATTACAACCCAATAAAAGGTCCTGGAAGAGGGAGCTCAAGGCCCTTTTTCCTCAGAGAAACTGGCTGCTCCAGGCCTTTTTCTTCTGAGAAACTGGCCACCTCTCCTCCCCAAGCAGATCATGTCTTGTCTTGTTTACTTTCATCCATTGCAGACGGGGGGGACTTGTGAGAAAAGTCACCCCCACAGACAAAACTACAACCCAGTGACACATAGTACTGAGAGAGTGAAGGGAAAATTTCCACTGAACATCAAAGACAACTTCCTAGCGATGTTTCTTGTCCTGAAATATAATGGCTACCTTCCCAAGCCCTGAGTTACCTGACTGGGAGAGTTCAGTCAGAGGCTAGACAGGCTCTTAGAGGAAGTGCTGAGTTTTGGGAGGACCACGGAGTTAAAACAGGCTCAGCTCCTTCGTACAGACTGGGCAGTGCACAACCCTGGATTTCAATGCAGTTCTGTCACTTACTTGGCCACATGGCATTTACCTTTCTTAACTCTCCATTTCCTCGTTTTAAAAACTAGGATAGTAAGTATAAGTTGAGACATACCGTGTTAAAAGAGATAATGCATGTCAAGTGCGTAGCACAGTGCTAGGTTCATAGCTGCCTATGTCAGTCATCATCAGTATCATATTAGCTTTAGAAATGGAGAAGGAACAGAGAAAAAATGTGAAGAGCTCAGAACATTATGAGTCAGTTATCGTAGCGTAAGTACCAGCAGATACAGGGCTGCAATCTGTGGACTGGCCAAGTCGCTGCACGGCCTAAATAAACTCGGCTGGCCACATAAATGCTGTGAAGTGCTGGCAAAGAGTCAGGGCAGAGAGCTGGCAGTTGGAGGCTCATCGAAAAACAGGGTTGGAAAGAACTAGCGCAGGCTCATCTGCCCACGCAATATGTTTTATCTATGAGCAATTACAAGGTGAGAGGAGTGAGTCCTGGCCGGGTAGCTTAGTTGGTTAGAGTGTCATCTCAATACACCAAGGCTGTGGGTGTGATCCCTGGTCTGGGCACATACAAGAAGCAACCAATAAGTACATTAAAAGTAGAACAACAAACTGATGTTTCTCTCCTCCCCTTCTCTCTTTCGTTTTTCCTCTCTTTCTTTAAAATCAATCAATAAAATGTTTTTAAAGTGCACAAAGAAGAAAATACAGAATATAGTCAAGGCCCACAAAAGCAGCAGCTGACCCAGATTTAGAGGGTCAGATAAGGGTTTTCCAGAGAAAGTGAGAACTGAAGCAAACGTGTTTGGGGTGTAGGGCGAGGAGAGAGCTCAAGCTGGCACGGTGTTTGCAAGAAGGCGGATAATCATTAAACCTCTCCTCCCACTTGCCTCTGAAATTCCCACATTAGATGTGACCAATAAGACTGCTATGTTCTTCCAACTCCCCGGTTCTACAATTATGGCCTCAAAGGAAAAAGCAAAATAAATTAAATGCCCTACACATTTGCATTCACTACATTTCTTAAAAAGATAGTGGTGGATGTGGATATGGTTATAAAAGGGCAACATAAGGGCTCTGTGTGGTGCCGGAACTTCTCAGCACCTTGACTGTGGTGGTGGATGGACGAGCCCACACAGGCAATAAACAGTAGAGAGCACACACGCAGGAAGACAGATGAAACCAGGGGGGGATGAGGTGGAACGTATTAACATCAATAGCTTGACTGGATATTATACTACAGTTTTGAAATATATTACCATTGGGAGAAACAAGCATAGTTTACAAGGATCTCTCTATTGTTTCTCATCAATACATGTGAATCTATAATAATTTCAATAAAAATTTCAGTTATATAAATAGCTACAGAAAAAAAGAATATAGTTATATAAAATTGCAGTTATGAGATACAAATTCATTATTGAAACTGTGGCAAAACACATAAAAATAAAATGTTAAAGTTATTCATACCCTACTGCCCCAAAATCCTTTTTTATTTTGATTTACTTCCTTAATTTTTATAATACTATAGATCCTTACGATGGTTTTCCTGTGTGATTATATAAGTATATGTGTGTTTATGTAGCTTAATTCAGCATGTAGTTTGTTTCTTATTTGTTACAAAATTTTGTATTTCAAAGATCTTCCCATTATGTTAAAAATGTCATTAAACAATTATTTCTGATGGCTATTTAATCATACCATTAGGCATATCATAATTATCTGAACCAATCTCTTATTTTGGAACACTTTAGGCAGCTTTAACTTTGTCACTATTATAAGTAATTCTGCAATAAATTAAATCTAACTGGCTGCAGACATTACCAAGATGAAAGAGAACAAGTCACTGAATAATAAAATGTTAAAGTTAGAAAAGATCTTGGAAATCATCTGACCGAACAAGCCTCATAAGATATACACCCACACATAAGTCATTTCATGGTTAGGGACAACGTGTGCCTATTCTCACTTTGGGAGGCAAGGACAAGGTACCACTTCAACAACTATTGGGAAAAAAAGAAAGAAACAGCACCAACCAGGTTGCTCCTTTGGTTGGAACGTCATCCTGTGCACCAAAAGTTTGGGGTTCAATTCCCCATCACTGCACATCCCTAGGTTGCGGATGTGATCCCCGGTCAGGGTGGGTACAGAAGGCAATCAATTGATGTTTCTCTTTCTCCCTTCCTCTCTCCAAAATCAATAAACATATCCTCAGGTGGGGGAGAGGGGAAACAATGAGCCATGAACCTTGTTCTAAGAAGTCACTTTTGGCCCTGTAGAATCAAATAGAAAAAGCAACAATGAAGAAACTATAGAGAAAAAATGGTTTAAGATGGAAACATTCTCGATATTCATTCATATTTCTAATTCTCTTGACACTAGGGAAGTAACTGAACTATTTGAATTTAGTTTCTTCATCCGTAAACATATCCTTTTCCTAGCAGGTCCTCAATACATATTTGTCATCTGAACGAGTGACTGAAGCACATACAGGGACTCGGCAGCTCACTGTTACTCAAAGCTCAGTGTTCTCCCTCCTTTCCAGTCAGCTCCTGTTTGGAATGCCCTGCCTCATCCTCTTCTTCACCTCAGGGCCAGCACTGGGTGTTCCCCCTTTTTTAAAATCTTCATCTGAGGACATTTTGTCATTGCAAATAAAGAGAGGAAGGGAGAGAAAGAGAAACATCGATGAGAGAGAGAGCGCAGCAGCAGTTGCCTTCCTGTATACACCTGGACCAGGAATCCAACCTACAACCCAGGCATGTGCCCTGACTGGGAGTTGAACCCTTGATCTTTCAGTTACAGGATGATGCTCCAACCAACAGAGCCACACTGGCCAGGGCACTTATGTCCCTCTTCACAGAAGCCTTTATCAAGCCACTGCTTACTTTTCACCTGTATCATCTACCCCCCACTTTGTTATAGATACATAAATGCCTGTCTCTACTAAGTGCAACTTGAGGGTCAGTCTGTTCCTTTTTCAACTTTGTGTAGGGCTTTGCCAACCATATTAACAGGGCAAGATAGTTTGTGGCCATACCACCCTGAACGCGCCTGATCTCGTCTGATCTCGGAAGCTAAGCAGGGTCGGGCCTGGTTAGTACTTGGATGGGAGAACAGGGCAAGACAGGCTCCTCACACTCCCCACTCTGGCTATGACTATTGGATGAGAGGAGCACAAGCAACACGTATTGAGACAATCGGATTCTTTCCGGGTAGAATTTAGAGTTTCGGATTCAGAGACAGATGATCCATGAAGACTGACTGCTTGAATCGGTGACATGAAAACTTGGGAACTTCGGGGAAGCCAGGTACACAGAGAAGACAAGAAAGCTGACTTCCAGAGAGAGAATAAAGCAAATGCATAAGAGAGAGCAAAACAAGAACCATCAAGCACTAGAGAGAGTGGGATGGCCCAGAGGCTCTCAGCTCGGGAGTTCCAGGCCCCAGCGAAGCCAGGCTCCGTGTTCTGATCTGAGGTCCAGAGGTGCCCTGTGACTTACAACTCCCTCTCTCTGGTTTTCAATTAAGATGGTTTGAGAGAGAACTTTATTACTTGCAGCCAAAGATAATTTACTAAGACCTGCATAAAGACCCCAATGCTTTTCCTTCCATCTCTTTATCATTCTATTTCTTCCTCTGAAATTACTTTTTCCAGCTTCAGCTTCATCTGAAATGCTCAAATCCTACCTATCCTTCAAAACCAGCCCTAAATATGACCTAAAAAGGAAGAGCCTGTCGCTGCCTTCTCTGAACTCCTTCATGGAGCATCATTTCTGCGTTTGGCACACACACAGAGGTATGCATGTACTTGCCTTATCCACCCCCCTTTAAATGACTTCCTCTCTCTTAATATGAACAGACTGGATGAAATCAGCAGTTATCAAACTGGGGCCCTACAGAGCTGCATGTCCTGCAGTTATGCACGAGAAACCACTTTTGGGGGTAGACAAGTGAGTTTTCCCAAGAAAGCAGTGTCTGGCCTCCCATCCTCATTTTAACCAGCATTGTTCTGTTTTCGTGGATTTCGTACATTGCCATTCTGGATAAGAGTTTATTGAGAAATGGAGGCTAGTACTAATTCAATTGGAAAACCTTAAACCAGATCATTCAGATGGCTCCAGGATTCTAGTAATAATAGTGAAATGAAATAACAAAAACAACTAAAATTATATTAAGCTAGACAGTCTTCTAAACACTCTACGTGGACCCTGAATCATCCCAGCAATCAGGTGAGGCAGATACTCCTTACCTTATCCTAAAATGAGGGACGTGGCGGAGGCAGGGTTTGAGGCCAGAAACACAGATTCAGATGCGAGCTGTTTACTGCAATAATACTGTCTTCTAAGCTCCTCTAGGGAGGATACCAGGGCTTTAATTTCTTTTCTTTTTTAATCTCACAGCACAGTACTTGGGCTATTTGTCACTTAATAGTGTTTGCTGAATGAATAAATGCTTGAATGGACACAGGAAGTCTATCTTGGGTTCCACCGAAACTGAGACATGGACTTAAACTTTCTCATACTTTGGCTGCCTCCAGTAATAACTGTACCTAAACCGAGCCATTTTACAACTTAGTCTTTTTCCATGCTATCTCTCCTGCAGCCAGGAGGAAATTCCTCTTACATATGGTTTAATTTGTAGCACTGACCATACCATCGACTTGATGGGCATGGACCCACACTTTGCCACTTGTGCTATTTTCAACTCATATTCAATACATCCATCCCTTTTATAACAGGATTTCTCGATCTTTGTACTGTTGACATTTTGAGCCACATAATTCTTTATTGTGTGGAGCTGTGTTTAGCAGCACCCTGGCCTCTATTCACTAGATGCCAGTAACATCCCCCCCATCACCAACTGTGACAATCACATGTGTCTCTGGACATTGCCGGGGGTGGTGCAGGGGACATGAAAGAGTCCCTCATTAAGAACAACTGCTTTATATGAACTAGCTTTCACAAGAACACTGGGAAAAAATAAATAAAGATAGAAAAATAAGCAATGCTTAATCAGGCTTAGAACATAAATGCAAGTTTTCCTTCATCCTTGGAATGTTCCTAGGTTTCATCCTGCATCTTCAAAATTGCCCTTAAACTGGCCTGAGCACCAATAATGTATCAAGCTGTTGACTGGTGATCAATATCCTACACCATTATGAAGACCACATTATGGTGACCACAAATAGCCTTAAAGATTATGAACAATCCCAGAATGAATATAATGAAAAAAATGCTCAGAACCTAGTAAAATGCAGAGAAAAATGATCCACCTTAAAGAAACTTCAGGATAATAAAATATTCCCAACATGGTCTCACTTAGCTTCAACCTCCTGATACAGCCAACACCAACCACCTGTTCTAGGGCAGGGAATGCAGTAGGCACCTTCCTACACCTTGTCACATTTGATTTTCCTAACAATATAACGAGAAAGGCATGATCTGTTTTACAGAGGAGCTCATGGGGTAAAATGACTTGTCCCAGGTTACAGCGCTGGTCAGTGACACCAAAACCTGAATCCAGAACAACCACTAGTGCCAATCCCAGTGCTCTCTACACTCCTGTGTTGCAGTTTTCTACTCGAAAAATAGTAGCCACGATCACTGAGGAGCCAAGACAATTATGGCAGAAAAAAATTTCACACAGATGAGGGACAAAAGGATACATGTCAAAATGTTAACAATGGTCATCCATGGGAAATAAGTTTATTAATCATTTTTTATTTGCCCTTTTCTGCATTTTCTAAATTGTCCTAAAAATGCATTACCTCTGTAATTAAAAAAATAATAATTAAAACTCATCCAACAGCAAAAATAACTCAGGGAGTATCAACATTTAATACCACTTTTAAATGAACCATTACCACTATTTCTCACTTATGAGACTGCCAGAAATAAATAGGTCTGATAATACTCAGCTTTGACATGGATGTGGAAAGCAAGTAGTCTCATACGCTGTTAGTAGGAATGTAAGTTTGTATAGGCTCCAAGACAGCAAACTGGCAAGATCTATCATAATGTGGAGCACACATACTCTTTCTCCTAGCAGTTCCACTTCTAAGAATTTATCCCAGCAGTGTACCACATAGGCAGTTTACTGAAAAATATGCTCACAGACATTTACTGCCTATTGACAAAGGAACTGAGACAGTGGAATTCAAAGCAGTCATTAGAGAAAATGAGGTAGGTGCATCTCTAGGTACCAATGCAGAAAGTTGTCCGGGACATGGTGTGGAGTAAAACCTAGGTTACACACTGGCATGAATAGGATTCCAGGACAGACAGGCATACATTATTTATGAATGTGTACATATGTATATGTGGTGTACAGGAATCTGCTTATGTCTATATGGCTATGTATAAGCTTACATATGCATTGAGGATTCTGTAAGTATGTACCAGAAACCATTCATATTAATTATGTCTAGAGAGCAGGACTAAAAACTGGGGAGAAAGGAAATGGAGTTTTACTTTCATTGTTATATCACTCTCTGAATTTTGTTCTGTTAAAATTTTTTTCATGAATATGTATCACGGTATAAGCAAAAATGGGGTTTTGTTTGGGTTTGGGTTTGGGTTTGGGTTTGGTTCTTAAGATCCAAGAAGCCCTGCTCTCAGGCAACGGTTTGAAAACAAAGCAGCATATGAAACAGAACTGGCTTCTGTTGCGACTGCAAAGGCTCACAAAACAGGACAGTGTGTGAAAGCTTCACAGGCTGTACGTGCCAGTGACAGGCATAATGGAGACAGCTCTTTCCTGGCACACCAAGAGACAAAGCCGGCTCCTACCCTACTCTGCCAGGGGAATTAGGGCTGCATTTTAAGACCAATAATTAAATGAAATCCTTCTATATTTTTTAGGAAACCTCAGCTAATTTCCCTAGCAGTTAAAAGCCATTTTTTTCCTGTCCTGCTCCTCTAGCGGGTCCCCTCCTAAAGGAGCTGACACATCTTGGCCATGGGGTGCACAGACTCAGTTCGCCTCCTTTGCCAGCTCTGTCACTCTGCAATATGTCAGAAGACCTGGGCCATGCTGCTGGCGTGGTTGTGTATCAGCTCACTGAACTTAAACGAGCTTCTCATCTATAAAACATTTTGTTGCTGGCCCTACTTCACTGGTTAATTGTTAACAACCAGATATGATAGCCTATCATAAAGCATGTTGCCAAAGCTAAGATGCCATGAAAATGTTAGTTCACCTGAACTTGAGAAAAAAATTAAAAAAATAAAGGCTGACCATGAATGTGGAGCAGTACTGCTGCTGACTTCATCCGTGCCATGTAAATCCAGCCAATGAGCTGGAACCTCAAATTCAGCCCATACAGCCACCTCAAATTATTTCTCAATGCAAGCAGTCAGAACCATCTATTAAAAACACAACTCGGACTTCCTTTGCAGCCACTGCCTCCTGGCTCACTAAATGCCAGTTACACCACTTACCTACTCCTTTCTACAAAAGTTTCTTTCTCTTCTAGGTCTTCACATTTGCTTGCTCTACACGCAGTTCTTTTTTTCCTGTCTGTTTCTGTTTTTTCAGGTGTCAGCTCGAATGTTTCCTCCTCAGAAAAGCTTTCCTGATCAGGGTCTGGAGAACAGGCCACCCTCCTCCCACCAGACCCTGAGTGCTTCGCTCCTCACTCCGGTCCCCTCGCAGCAGTTAGCATGTGACATAATCCTTTATCTTGGTTTCCTGGTTCATGGTATATCTTCTGCACAACAATGCAAGCTGGAAAGTGCTGAGGTCTCATCTGTCTCGTCCTGCACTGTACCCTGGTGCCTCGAACACTGCCAGCGCAGAGCAGGCGGTGGGGAGACATTTATGAAATCAAAGGTTAGTTATTCACCCCAGAGTGCTTTCATCTACATTCTCACATTTCACCTTGCCTGTGAAACAGGCAGGTCAGTATAATTTTTCTCACTTGCATTACCTGCCCAAGGTCTCAGTTTGTAAATGACAAAGCCAGAGCTTATATCTGGGGTTTCTGACTCATGATTCCCTGATACCCACATAGCTCAAAAGCATCCAAAAATCGGACTTGGAAGGGTTGAAAATAGAGCAATTTATCTGGGCTTCAGCAACAGGGGAGAGGAAGAGAAGGATCTGCAGGAGTGAGGCTGGAGATACAGGAAGGGTAAAATGGCAAGCTATTATAATATTTTGCACTCCCTTGTTGCAAATCAGTAAGCAATATTCTTTCCTTCACTTGAATGAAACACAGCTACCTCTGGGATGGAGGCTTATGAAACGTCTCATCACCAAGCCATAGTGTAAAACACTTTGCTAATTGAAACAGTAAGTGAAAGTTTAGGTAGGTCAGATACAGTTACCCAAATTGGAAGGTGACACCAGTGTTCACACCTATTGTACTGCACACAGCAAGCTGGGATCTAAGTCATACACACACCCACACACAACCCCCAAACCTACAGTCATCCACACACCTTATGGCATGGGCACCAAGTCTCCCAAATACGCTGACTCACTGGCAGGGGCCGAGGGGAGAATCCTGCACAGGAAAGGGCAGGAGAAGAGAGAAGAGTGGCAGAGACAAAGGAGAGAGGGACAAGGGAGTCACAGATGGAGGGGAAGGAGAAAGAAGAGCAGGAAGGGGGACTGTGGGAGAGGGAGAAAGTGAAAGAACAAAGGGAGGAAGGAGGACTGCTGTCCTGCTAAGATTTTTGCTGCAGTGCTAAAGTGGCCGAATGCTAGTACAAGGCAGTCCTAGGGTCAGGTTTTGTCGGGGTTTTTTCCAGGCATGTGTGTTTCCATAGAGACCAAAAATTCCTGCATCAATAATTGTCCTCCAAATTTCACTGGCATTTGAGCTCTCTTCTTGTGCCCACATCACCAGGCAAGGAACCAGAGGCTTGCCCAGGGAGAATGGACATAAAGGCAGGCTGGCCACCCTACACCATGCTAGCCTCTGGCCCGGGCCTGGACTCAGCCCAGGGCCAGAGAGCTTCAGTTCTAGCATTTCCACTGGTTACCTGACCCCTCCCCCAGGCAAACACAGCGCCTGCCACTGCCTCCCGCCCACTCCTTGGCGCTCCCCTGAAGATCTGCACAGCCTAATGGGCAGCCTACCAAAAAGCTGAAAGCCTTGAGCCAACCATACAGAGCATATTCAGCCCTCCACAAGGTGTGCCCATGGTGCATTTTGCAGCACAGGAAACCAGCTGGTCACGTTCTCCCTTTCTGGCCAAGGCTGGAAATATTCCCTCCTCTCTTGCCATCCAGGTTAGATGTTTCTAGCTTCCCCAAATCTCCCACCCCACATCCGGTCAGTTGTCAGTCTGTCCATTCGTCTGTGTGATGTTTTCCAGAGCTGCCTTTTTCTTCCATGGTCCCACAGTCACTGTCCTGCTGTCCCACAGTATTCTCGCTGTCCTCCGGGCAGTGCACCCCTCCCCCCTAACTAAACCAGAAATTCCCGGGGCCCAGGAGCCCGTGTTTTCAACTGACTTCCCAGGGAAATGAGACACAGCTGACAACCACAGATGGGCTTCAACCTTCACATACGTGCAAATTACCTCCAGGACTCACACATTCCACTCTTCTCCCTGCGCCTGCAGTAAGTCTTTTGTAGGTCCTGGGTACTTTTTCCTTCAAGTGCCCATTCATATAAATATAAATGTAAGTAATATAAAAATAAATATAAATACAAATTACATTTGTATAAAGAATAATTCCTAAATGATATACTCACTTTAGAAATTCTGGTTTTTTAAAGAAATTAAAATTAAAACATATTTGTTCACCTTAAGATTATGGTGGTCCCCAGGCACTACGCCTACTGGATAACTCGGCCCTGCCTCACCCCTGCTCCCAAATCTTCCGTGCCCTCCCACTGCCTACAAGATAAAGCCAACCTCCTCTGCAGGCTCACCCTGATCTGGATTCAGTCTCTCTTCCCAGCACCACCCACCGTAGAACTTCCCACCTTTGTGAGCTCCAGAGTCAAGGTTGAAATGTAGTTTCTCTCAACACATCATGCATGATGATTCCACTGTGCCTTAGCCCTCAGCCCCAAATAATCTTCTTTCCTTCTCCACCTACCAACTTCTGGCTCAAGCACCACTTTCCACTATGACCTCCCTAGTCCTTCTGGTTGAAATTGTGGCTCCTTCTCTCCATCTCCAAAGCATTTTATTAGATCTATTACTATATGACTTTATAGTCCTGTTGTTGGCCAAATATACCCAATTCAGATGGACACTTCTTTCACAGCTTAACATTTCTAAAATCAGGAAGTAGCTTATAACATAAGCCAAGACAAACTTCCCAGCCGCCAGGTAGAAACTACACTGCAACACCACAAAGCAATTTTCTGCACTGAGCCATCTGACTGCTTCCTGGGTGGGATTATGTACATTGTTAACACCCCACCTGGTTGCATTTTAATTTCTAACCCTGGTACCTCTTAAAATTATGCACTGATGCATTACTGAAATAAAATGATATTTTGGGTCCAGGCTACGGCCTGTGACATGTCAGGTAAAGCAGTTAAAGGTAGTGACCACTGCCAGATCTCTTGGCGCATGTCGTGAAATTTTCTAATTCTTTGGGCTGTGAAGGACTTATTCCTTGGATACTGAGCTTTCTGTCAAAAGCTTCCAAGTAAATGTCAAGAGATGTTGTTAATATGCAATAACTATAATTTAGTTTTTTTCCTGAACTACAAGTTTTGCCAACAAGAAAATGTACAATATAAACCCCAGGATCCTTTTTATTTTCAATCCTCACCTGAGGATATGTTCATTGATTTCACAGAGAGAGGAAGTGGGAGGAGAGAGACATCACTATTAAGAGAGAAACATCATTTGGCTGCCTCCCAGATGCACTCTGACTGGGAACTGAAACTGCAACCTAGGTTTGTGCCCTGACCGGAAATCAAACCTGCAACCCTTGCTACACAGGACAATGCTCCAACCAAACAAACGACCCAGCCAAGGCAACTCCAGGGATTCTTCGATTCACCTCGAAATTATAGATTCTTTCCTACAGAGGTTCAAGATGTTGAGTGCAGGTTATAAAAAGCAGTAGGTCACCATAAAACTTACATATGACTGCAGATAGCCAAAGAGTATACAAAGAATTTTTAATACTAAACCTGAAAATAGCTAAGAGTCCAACTTGGTGATAATAATGAAGAAACACAGATCTACAGTAACTACCATATTTTCAGACCATAAGACACACCTAAATTTTAGAGGAAAATAGGAAAAAAATTTTGAAGCAAAAAATGCAGTCAAATATTTAATAACATAAATAATATTTCACCAGTGTAAATGTAAAACTATATTTGGATTATAAGACGTGCCCCCATTTCCTCCCAAATTTGGGGGGAAGTATGTCTTATAGTCCAAAAAATACGGTAAGTCGTCTACTGTTAGCCTGTTTAAAAGAAATTGTATACATTTAGTGTTTCTTTTTCTTTCTGATAAAAAAAAAAAGTGGTACCTGGATGATGAATCATACAGTAGTTTGCATTTTTTGGTCAAGAGGGCCCACTCTTTTGGTAAGCTAATTATTTCTTTACATTTCCACATTACAAAACTCTTGGGGTTCTCGACTATGGATTAATCATCTTTCTCTCCCCTCTCGGGTCCTTGCATATGAAACATGCTCATTAATGAATTGGTCTAGCTTTGTGCCAACGGTTTCATTTCTTTCAACTCTGGCCTCATTTCTGTTAAATTCTAGCTGTATGATTATTTTTAGTTTGGATGGACATATTTCATTATAAATGCCCTTTAAAAATATTCAAAATCTGTTCATGCTTCCATTCATTCGACAAGTATTTATTAGGCTCCTAATAAATGCCAAGCAGTGATGAGAAAGCAAAGGTGAATAAGACACAGCTTTGCTCTGAACTTTACTCACAGTCTGGAGGGAGAGATGGGCCAGCCAGCATATCAGCACTCACAGAGATAACAGCTATGGCAGGGATGCACAGGCTGCTGAGGGGTATGGAGAATGGCTGCCTCACGCAGCCTACAGGGTTTAAAGATACTAGAGCCAACTCCTGAAGAATGAATAGGCGGTAACTTGGGAAAGAGAGATCTAGATGGCTATTGGAGAGGCTGGTTAAGCTGAGGGAAGAGCGTTTGCAACAGCACAGAGATAGAGTGGGGAAGGGGACCTATCAGTGAAGAAAAGTCAAGAAGTTCTGTTGGGCTGGCTTGAAGAGGTACCAGGATGGGCTTTGATGTCCTGTTAAGAATACTCTGATGGGGGGAAGATGGGGGTGGGTTTTCAGGAACAACTATAAAGAACGCATGAACAAAACCAAGGGAGAGTGGAAACAGGGGAGGGAGGTGGGGATGGCTGGGGTGGGGGGGGGTAGTGGTGGGAGGTAAATGCAGACAAGTGTACTTGAACAACAATAAAACAATTAAAAATTAAAAATAAAAATAAAATAATAAATTTTAAAAAGATACTTTGAACTTTAATGTTAGGAGCAGCAGGTACTCATTTTTATTGGCTTGACATTGGTCCCTAAATTTAGAAAGCTGAACCAATTATACAGGGTGGGGCAAAAGTAAGTTTACAGTTTCTCATATGGAAAATATACACTAACCAATAAACAATAATACAAGAATAAACTGCATTTTGTGTATTCACAACTGCAAACCTGCTTCTGCCCCAGCTGTATTTCTCTCCCTGTGTCATACCAGGATTCAATCGGTCTCCGTCCACACTGCTCTTTCTCTATCTCCTCCATTTCCAGCACTTTGAAATTCTTTGTTATGTTTAAGTCCAGAGAGATGTTTGTTTTATTGCAGGAGATCAAACTGAAAAACAACTGCGCTCATTTCAGTTACCCGAGACACTCCTATTTCTCCTTACCTCAGGGAAAGAAGCGAATAGAAAAACACTCGCCGCTAAATTCTTCACTTGCAATCTTATGGGCATTTCTCTATGGCATTTTACACAGTACAGAACAAGGAGAGCCTATGTAACCTAGAGCAACTTGCCTAACCTAGTTTATTTACCTGTAAGAGGAAAGTAACTGTCACCTACCTTCAAAAATTCTTATGAAGGTTAAATAAAATGCCTTATGTACACTGTTTAGCACAATGCATGGATTACAATCATTAAACTATAGTTACTGTTATCTTTAAGCATTACTGAACAATATATGTAAATGTGCACGGTTACAACTTTGAATTTGTATTTTATTACAATTTTAATGGCATATATATAACATTTGTATATGATGTATACACACACATACACTTTCTTTTCTTTTTTTTCAATGTATGGTTGCCTTTCGTGCATCCCCTGCTGGGAACTGGCCTACAGGGAACCGGCCTGCAACCCAAGCATGTGCCCTGACTGGTAATCAAACTGCAAATGTCTGGTTCGCAGGCCCGTGCTCAATCCACTGAGCTATACCAGCCAGGGCCACATACACTTTCAATAGAGGTTATCTCTGAGGCAAAAGCCTAAAGAATCAGGGAGAGGAGAGGAGTACTTTTTATTTATTTTTATTTTTTTATTTTTTTTAAAGATTTTATTTATTTATTTTTAGAGGGGAAGGGAAGGAGATAGGGAGAGAAATTTCAATGTATGGTTGCCTCTCGTGTGTCCACTGCTGGGAACTGGCCTGCAACCCAGGCATGTGCCCTGACTGGGAATCGAACCACGGCCTCTGGTTCACAGGCCCACGCTCAATCCACTGAGCTACACCAGCCTGGGTTAGAGGAGTACTTTTTATACAGAGTTATTATGCAGGGGGAAAAAGGGGAAGAACCTAGGTGGGATTAGCCTAGAAGAGAACTGGGCTAAGAGGAGAAACAGAATCTATTCTCTGATTTTCAAAGGGTTTCCATATGGATACAGGATTGGATTCATTTGTACCTAGGGGGCTGAAAGACAGATTTTGCCAAAATAAAAGGAAGAACTCTATACCAGTGTGAACTGTCCAAAGGCACTGCCTCAGAAGACTGTCACAGACAGGTGTGCATCACAGGCTCTATGGCCACCTTTTAGAAGCTTGATTCAAGTGATTCCCTTTCTAAGTCTTAAATGCCTGGCAGTCTCCAAGAGTTTGAAATCTGACAGAGGTGCATCTGTACACGGTTATCCAGTAACATTTAAACTTTAGCTGCACCAACTTTGCCTTCAAATTACAAGACCCTTAAAGTGAGCAGTTATTCCTATGTAATATTAGTACATATATGATTATAATATTTCAATGATGTATGAAGTTACCCAAATAAAGATTTCATTAAGTTAAAGCCTGTGTTTGAACACTACTTAGAATAGTATTCGTTAAAAGTAATTTTTGTTTCCAATCAGATCCACATGAAACATGAAAGGATTTCAGCACCCTTCATTATCCTGTTACTTTTAATTGGCCTGCTGCTTTATGGCTTGTCATTATGAATTTGGTAAGTAAAGCCTACCGCTAGAACACTTCAGTGACTAAAAAACTGGGAGTTCTGCTTTTGCAAATTCTACTTTCCATGGAAGGTGAAATGCACACAAGAGAGATGTGGGATTTCAGAGCTAACGAATTGGGATAGCTGAAGTGCCACTAGGATATGAGAGGATGACCTTTGAATGACAATGTTTTCTAGCAACAAATCTAAATGAAGAGAAAGTGAGCCAGAGCAGGTAAAGAGCTTTGCAAGTTATACCCAGCTATGGGGTTGCTTTGGAATCTACCACTTGAGAATCTGTTGACTTAGACAGTTATTACACTCCTCTGCACCTGTCCCTCTAAAAACACTCATCTAAAGATGGAGGGGAAAGAGGCATACCACTTCAGCAATCGGTCAGTATGCCTGCACAAAAAGACAGTCTAGTTCTGTCTCTTTGGGGAAAAACTTAGACCTTAGAGTCAGATACCCAAATCTGGCTGTCACTAAATAGCTATTTTACCTTGAACAAGTCCCCCACCACGTCTAAGAATAAGTTTCCTCATTTGATAGAAATGGCACAGACAGCAAGGTGAAGAAAAATGCAAATATATTCTCATGTTGTTTTGAGCCTCCAACTAAAGCTCTAATATGATTCTTCTTTTGTAATGGGAACTAGCTTAAATATTTTCTAGGTTTTACAGCTGGTAACAATAGTGCAGAGGTTTGATCCCAAATCTCTAGGCACAGGCACATGCTGCTTACTCTACCTAATACAATTCTGGGGAAATGAAGTAAGATTACTGTTCAAGTGTTCTATCTGTTACAAATAGCTATAAACACACTAGGTACTATTAAGACTAAGTGAGAGGGACCTCAACTCATGTTCTCCATTCATAAATATGTCTGTTAGAGCAAAAGCTCCATGAACCACCTAGCCTTTGCGGTATGTAACAGTGCAATCAGTTAAATAAATGGGCAGATTAATGCTACTTTAGAGATGATCCATGAGTTTAATTAAATATCTTAAACAAATGGATACATTTACACTGTGCAAGGCCACTCACTGAGAATCTTAGAAGAAAGAACTATAATTAGACAAGACAGATATAGCTGCACTAGTAAATAAACCAGGGAACTTGCTAAAAGAAACCCCACTCTCAGGGTGCAATCCCACGTTCAAACTGAACAAAGAGCACCCTCCCAAACTGCATTCCAATTGCAAATACGCATCAAAATAGTCATTATATACACAGTATTGCCACAACAAAGCCACAGCATTCCCCGAACTAGAAGGGGAATCCCTGCAACCTCTTCTATAGTGCTAGTGTGATCAAGTTGAATAATCAATTTTCTTAGTAATAGCACTTTAGAGATAACAATATTCTTAACAGCAATGCTTTCCCATTACAATAGTTCATCAAGACAATGAACTCTTCTTCTCTATACCTATTCGAAACCTCTCATTTAGTGAAAAAGATACTTTTTAAAGAGACAGGATTTTACCATAGGCTGCTATGTGATTGACTTACTGGCCCTCTTAAATGGCCACCTCCTGGAGGCCAGAAGTGTCTCTCATTCACTAGTGTATTCCCTACAGTGTTTAGCACGGCAACTGGCATATAACAAGCCCAGGAAATGTGCTGAATTTATTCTAGAGTGTAACCTACATTAAACACCAATTCCAATTTGAAAAAATGAAAATTCGTATAAAAGTTAAACACACAAAATGTCTCCAATTTTTCATTTCCCTGAAGTGGGACACCTCCACACTCATTTGGAAACTGTTCATTTTCATTTCAGTTATTTGTTTACATGCCCACTGGGTTCCAGGAAGAATTACAGTGGGATCATCCAGAGTACATGAAATTTTTTAAGATTTAAAGGAGATGACATGCAGCCTGAAGATGGTTTGGACTTTGATACATCACAGATTTGGAAAAACATAAATCAAATAACCACATACAACATCAATACCAATGCTTCTGAAACCATCTGTCCCATCTTAGCTTTAAAGTGACGCTGAGACCCTGAGAGAGCGTCCCACCGATGCCTTATCTAACTTCAAAGAGAGTTTGCAAGGGTGAGATTCGTTTCCAGGTCAGAATACTTGAACATTTGTTGACAACATTTAATCCCTCTTATGGGATGAGAAAAATACAAAATGGTAGCCCAAGGAGAGCCATTATACAATTAAACAGAAGCAAGCTTTTGTTTGCAAAGTGCAGGAATTAAATTTGTTACTTCCCAAACAACCCGACATGAACCTTCCCTCTGGAGTCCTCAGTTGTCCAGTATTAAACTTATCAATGTAGAAGCCACTGAGCACTTCAATTATATATTATCTCTATGTAAACAATCCTCAGATCCCAGTTCCTTGAAAAAGTAATAAGCAGCTATAATAATACTCCTGGTCCGACATGGATATATTAAATGACTGTTTCGCTATGGAAATCACTAAAAGAATTTTCAAGAGTGAAATCCAACGTGTTAAAAATGCTTTGTAGAAGACAGTTGAAAGCCCAGATACAAAGTTTGGAGGCATTTCCATTTTCCTTACATGTAAAGGTTTATGAAATATTAATATACTCAATGCAAAAGTATAAACAAGATCAAAACCAACAACAGGAAGAAAAAAAAAACTTTCATTGTGCAAATCATAAAAGCTTTGTAAAAGGGCTCTAGATCCCAGGTAAAAACTGCTCAAGAATCAGCATTAACCTTAGACAGCAGAATTGAGAATAGGCAGAGCTTCACAAAACCGCAAATAACATCAGCATCACCAGAACAATTGGAATAAATACCGTCCCCAGGCTGCACTAGCGCTTTCACCTCTCCCGCTCAAGCAGCACCGAGAGGAAAGCAGCTGCCTCTCCCCGCCCTTTTCCCAGCCGCTCCTCGAGCCATCCCCTCCCCTCTCCTCTCCAACCCTCCCCTCCCGGCTCCCGACTGGTGAATTCAGCAGCCTAGCAAGATTAAGAGGTGCTCATTAAGGTCACTGGGCCTCCAGACTGCTCTAACGTTTCCTAGCTCCCTGGACTAGAGAAATTAGAGACGCGACACCCTGGTGGTATTCGATGCCTTCGCCTCTATCCGGCCTCTCCCAGGCTGTGGCTGGGGTGGGAGCCTGGGGAGGGCCGCGCAGAGTTCAGCCCGGCGCTCCCCGAGGGCGGCACTACCTGAGCTGTCCATGGTGCTGGCGCGGTCCTGAAGCTGCCGGGCGGGACTCCGCGCCGCCGTCCCGACATTCACTCTCTGCTTGATGCCACCCCCGCCGCTCCCCGCACTTAAGTCCCCGTTACTGTCCACCAGCTGCAAGGATTCGTAACCATCGTTGCTGGTCTTTTTCCGGTAGCTCCCGAGGAGGCTCATGAGCAAACCCAGAGAAGAGAAAAAAAAAAATCGACCTGGGAAATGAATGAGGAGGTGGAAGGTGGAAAGGACTAAAGGAGAAATTTTTTTAAAAAACAAAGAAAGAAAGAAAAAAATTATCAAGTGCCCGACATGACGCAAAGAGGACGGAAAGAGGGAGCGGCCACCGTAGAGGCGCTGTGCGGGGTGCACGAAGCCACCGCCCTGGGCAGACCGAGGCTCCCGGCGCCCAGCGGCGCGAGGGAGGGAGGGAGGGAGGGAGGGAGGGAAGAACCGAGGAGGGAGGGGGCAGGGAGAGCCGGAGGGGGCGGGCACGCGGCCGCGGCCGCAGGCGCGCTGCCCGGGGCCCTGCCGAGCTCCAGGCTCAGCGCTAGCCACCCTCTGGCTGGAGAGTGCCCAGAAGCAATCCTATGGGTGTCGCCACCTCGCCCCACCGCACAGCAGGGCAGCTCCAAGAGCACTGGCCCACGGGGAAGGAAAAAAAGAGGGAGTAAAGGAGGGGAGATTCTCAGGGAGGTGGGCTGAAGGCGGAAAATGGGGCGGGGTGGGAAGGGGAGGGGACGGCTACGACTGGAGTAGAGGGTGTTTTCGAGGGTGAGGTAAAGAAGAAAGGGGCTGGGTGACTCTGACTGCTAAGCTTTGGGGAGGAGGGGGTCTCTTGGTAAGATCCAGGCACGCCCATTTCGTATAACTTAACCTATATTTGCTGGAAGATTCGGCAAGTCAAAGCCACTCCGACGATTACCGTCCTGGAGGATGGACTTGCAACTCAACTGAACAGAAAAAAGAACGTATTTTAAGTCACGCTATATGTATGCTAGAATAGAAAAAAACAGCAGTATTTTTGCACATTTCACATAACGGGGATCCCTATGTGGATATCAAAGATCTCGCTATTCTAACGCTAGGAGGCAATTAGGGTCCATTCCACCTAGTGAGTACATGTTTAGTAACTATCCATTGAAGAAATAAATTGAGAAAGCGTGAGAAGCACAGTTTCATCAGGCGCAATTTTAGATCTGACATTATTTACCTTGGGACTTGGGGAAAGGACCAAAC
Organism: Artibeus jamaicensis; assembly: GCF_021234435.1. Classification (NCBI taxonomy): domain Eukaryota; kingdom Metazoa; phylum Chordata; class Mammalia; order Chiroptera; family Phyllostomidae; genus Artibeus; species Artibeus jamaicensis. Next base: position 14,202,966 of record NW_026522025.1, on the reverse strand, counting down.
CACTCAGCTGGCTTGAGGGGTTGGTTGGGAAGCAAGCTAAACAAGGATTTTCTTTCCATTCTCTAGCCCCTTCCCATTTTTTTCTTTCACAATTTGGGGCAAGGAAAGCAGTCACTCATTATTGGAGGAGAATTTATCATGAAGATAATGAAGCTTACAGGTCAGGGCCTCTTCTTTGCAGAAGCCCCTTTCAAGGCTATGTACCTAACTCAACATTTGTGATTTCATATTCTTATTCTTAAAGTGGACCCCAACAGTGTATAAGTTTCAAGCCTTACAGAACCTGGGTATAACTCTGAGTCTCAAAATGTAATTACCAAATGTTCATTTTCACCCGAATTAATAGGACTGCAGAGACATTCATCATTCTCATCCTTTCAGGTGAAGGCCAGGTGAAAATCTTGATTAAAAATGATCCTTTTCCCCGCTAGGATTGGCATGACTAAGTGAGCTTCTCAAAAGTCATGACAGAGTTTCATCACCAAAACAAGCAAAAAAAAGCACATGTGTGTAAAATTTGCTTAAGCCCAGACACGAAGTCAGCCTTGCCTTCTTCTCACTTTTCATGACTTTCTTCTGCTATTATGACTGACTTTGATCTCCTCCAGACACAAAATCAAACTATATCATCGAAGAGACTTCAGTCCAGATCATTTGGGACCCAAAGGGCTTTCTGGAAGCTCTAGCTGTACATAATTCTACATAAAATAAATTATTTGGGTTGGGATACATTTTCCATTTAAGGATCACTCAAACGCAAATTCCTGCAATAAGAGGATGAATCAAGAGATACCGAGACTGCTGACTTCTGTCTCCAGTTCCTGACCAGCTGCTTTCCTAACTGCAGTGCCCACGGAAGGCAGGGTCTGACCTGAATCACAAAGCAGTTGATACTCATTTACAAGATCAAACAACTTGAGTGGTGACAGTTAAAATTCTAATAGAATTTTAAACACAACTTTTATACTTTCAATTTTTCAAATCTGTCAGGTTGAGCTACATTAGTCACTTGACTGAAGTAATACTCTGTAAAGTCTAGTAAATAAATCTTTTCCAATTACATTTTAAATAATCTTTTTCTATACCTTTCCCTCTCTTTTAATTTATTACTGACCCTCAGGGATAGTATAAACCCAGAGTCCATCATGTGCCTTGACCAATTCTGGATTTATAATCACTGGATTAAGGGAATTTAGAGACTATTTTTGAAAAGTGAAAATTATTATTTTCAAAAAGAGCACACTCAGTTATTTTTGCTCAGCTGTTTTCAGAGTTGCAGACATATTGCTGGAAGAAACTTAGATGAAACATATGCCTTTGTATTTTTGGGTATCTGTCTCCTCAGTTTTCAAATTTAGAGGAAAAAACATGAATGGGCCACAGAGACCATCTTATTTTTATCTTTACTCTTAATTTAACATAAATAAAATCCATCAGAATAACTACTAAAAGCCCTACAAAATTAGGGGCATAAAGAATATATCGAGGCAGGAAAATACAATAGCTAGATTTAATTCACAAAATCTAAAAATTAGTATGGGGCTTAAATTGGAATATATGCCAATTTTAACACTAAAGTTTTGCTTACTATCCTAAGATCAAATTCATAAAGAGTTTGCTTATCCACGGAGATCCCATTTTTCTACCCTATAAAATACAGCATCATAAAAAGTACCTAACACCTTACTCTATAGTAAGTACTGCATAAATATTCTCTATCATTATGAGTATCGATCTGGCTTGGACACAACTCTCTCTCAGTGCTTGACAATCCCAATTCCTCGAATGGGAGGAACTCAACAAAGACTAAGTGTTTTTTTCTGGGACTACACCAGTGGAAACTTATCTGTATGATTCTGAATGAGAACTTGCGCTTAAAGAAGGGAGATGTGCTGGTAAAACCCAAAGTGAACATTGAGAGCCAAACTCTCCTGTTTTCCCAAGATCAAGTTTGTTCCATAATTTACCTTATCTCAAGAATATCCCATCACACATGGGCAGGGCCAAAGGATTAGATGTCTTCTTTGGGGGAAAACATTCTTTCCCTTTGCCTTTTGAATGCTGACTTCTGTCCTATTAACCTGGTGAAGATTCTCCACACTGAGGAATGCTCAGGAGCCAGCCTCTATTCCTCCCCATCTCCTCCACCCCTGAAACGCCCTCCTGTCACTTCAGATGGCACACTACTTTTGTGGTCGGGATAGGAGAAGATGACTATACGACACGACCTCTCTGGAATTATGATCTGTGCTTTTTGACTTCAGGAACTATAACACATTGGTTAAGATTGAGGTTCTGAAATAATATTTTCTAGGACCGAACCCTAGTTCCTGAGACTCTCAGTTCTGTGACCTCAGGCACGTTCCTTAACCTCTCCAGATCACTGTTCTCCTCTGTAAAATGAGCATGATAACGGTACCATAAGAGTAAGAGTAGAGTGAGAACTAAATCAGTACCTACAATAATAATAGTAAGTGCTTATCAAATGCGATTATCATGGCTGTTCTGCTATTTTCATATGGGTAAGTCATTTTTTCAAAAATGCAATTTTCTATCTGTAAAATTAGGCTAAATTCTGTCCTGCCTACTTAAACAATTTGTTATCATTATGATGTATGATAATAAAAGTGTCATATAAAAAGAAAAGTGTTTGTTCTGCCTTGTTTTTTCCATACATGTCTTTCTCATTAGATTTTGGACTCTTTGAGAACAAAAATCCATGTTTTGTCATGTCTGTGTATCCCATGATTCCCAAAGGAGCACTTCATGCTCACTGGAGACTGAGTAAATATCTATTGAATTAATAAGTTAATGAATAAATTAAAATATACTGGAATTACCTACTCTAGTGACTTTTTAAATTTTTTTAAATTACTGATTATTAGAGAGAGAGAGAGAGAGAGAGAGAGAGGGAGAGAGATCTGTTGCTCTACTTATGCATTCATTTGTTGATTCTTGCACGTGCTCTGACTGGGTATTGAACCCACAACCTTGGTAACCTGGGGACGATGCTCCAACCAACTGAGCTACCCAGGTAGGGCTAGTGATTTTTTTTAAAACTACATGTGGTTGGCAATTCATGACCATTATTTTAATAAATATGAAACAGGTAGGAAAACATCAGTTTAGGCACATGGTAAGAAACTGTTTCTTGAAATTTTATTTTGGGTTTGTGCTGTATGTGTACATGTGTGTGTTTCTGCTCAAAAGAAGATATAAATATATTTCTCACTACAGGTCCTGACATTAAATATTTGAATGTCTACTTAGGGCCGAACCTCCAGTACTGAAAGATCCCAGTTTTCCCAATTGTTAATGACCTACATACGGTGATTTCTAAATTCACTTGGACAATTGGACACCAAAGAATTCTGGCTAACCAGACAGTAAAGGAGGGCAGAGCTCCTGCTGTGTTCTTTCTGTTGCAAAACGTATTATGACTAGTTAACCAAAATGCACTTCTTCAATTTTCTGCTTTAGCTAATACAAATCAATGAATAGCATTGAAACTTTTGTTGGCAACATGCCTGAGGTACATAATTCAGATTATCTCCTTATTGAATACGGCCTGTGGATATGGTTGGCACAAGGTACTGAAACTGAGACCAAAGTACTCAAACTGGTCCCCACACGTTTTGTTTGTCCTGTACTTTAAAAAAAAAGGAATCTAGGTTAGATGCCTTCATAGGAGGTAGACAGGCTTCAGTGTGAGAGCCACATTTCATCGCCACTTGCCAGTGTATGATACCCAGTCTGTCCCACTCATTCCCACTGTCAGCCCTTGCAAGCATTTGACTTTGAGACCTGCAGTGTAGTGGCCAAAACCAGAGGAGCAACGACACCAAGACAAATGCCAAAAGCCGTATGTTTAGGTTACAGTCCAGAAGAAAGAACACTAGGCTGGGAATCCTCTGCTGCCTGTATTATTAATCAGCAGAGTGGCCCTAATAATCATTCTCTTTCTTTTAGCAATAAAATCAAAGGTGTTAAATTACATGATTTTCCTATCTTTCTCAAATCTTTAGTTGTCATTTTTCTCTGCCTTCTCTAAATGAAGCCCAGAGGGGAAAATCATGACCACATTAAGTGTTCCAGTAGCTAAATTCCAGTTAATCAAGGTCTTTCTATAGAACATCCACATAAATAGTGGCAGTTGTCAAGAGTAACACATAGAGCAGTGATTTTCAACCGGTGTGCCACAAGAATTTTTAAGACATGCAATACCTATTTAGTCAGGAGCACTGACCTCTTCTCCCTTAAACCGCCAAAGTAAAACATCACAACAGACAACAGAAGAATATCTGTCTGGTGTGAATGCCCTGTCTTGAACTGTAAATACACAGGTCAAGTAACAAGAGTTACATCTTGTTGGTCACATTACATAATAAGGTTGTGTCTGATTGGTTAATCGTTGGTGCCAGAAATCCTTATATAGAAATATAGGCACCTGACTTTTTAAAAAGTAACTGTGGAGCAAAAAAGGGTAGGTAATTACTATTATATTATGTTTTGTAAATCAATCAAAATTGTACTTATTTTTGTCAGATCAGCAAAAAAATATATATTTTTGGTGTGTCACAGAATTTCAGTAATTAGTTTCTGTGTGCCATGAAATGGAATAGGTTAAAAATTGCTGACAGAGCAATACATAAGAGAGACAAGGAAGTATGCTAGAAAAAAACTGAGTGAGCTGATATTTTTTAAAAGATTTTATTCATTTGTAGAGAGAGGAGCAGGAAGGGAGAAAGAGAGGGAGAGAAACATCAGTGTGTGAGAAAAACATCAATTGGTTGCCTCTCACACACTCCCAACCAGGCATCTGCCCTATTAACTCGGGCATGTGCCCTGACTGGGAATCAAACCAGTGGCCTTTTGGTTCGCAGGCCAGCACTCAGCGCACTGAGCCACACCAGCCAAGGTGAGCTGACAGTGCTTAATGGAAGACAAATCTCAACTATTCTTACAACATTCCTGAGGAATGAGATTGTCTGTTCCAGGTGCCTGAAGGAGTGCTAGGTTTTCCAGAAAATAGGACAAATTTTCCAGGAAGGATATATTTTTTTAAGATGATTCCCTGAAACCTGTGTGTCCTTGAAGCTCTAGTAGTAATAAAAATAACTGCTGTTGGTTACTTACCATTTGCCAGGTACCTTAACTACCTTCACTCTCACCTTCCCAACAGCCCTGCAAAGCTCTCATCCTTATTTTGAGGCATACTGGAGAGGGTGAGTAACTTGTCCAGGCTCACACAGCTGCCAGTCGGTTAGGATTCCAACTCCTCTCTTTCTACTCCTGCTCTGGCCACGGGCCAGTCTGAAGAGGTGACTCCAGTGGTCGATGTGAAAAATGGTTTGTGCACATTATGGGAACGACCCTTGCTCTGCTACTCGCGTGGGAGGTTCTGCTCAGTGAAACCTGAAAGTTTTCCATTAATGTGGCTTCCCAGCAGGTGGTCTTGTTCTGTAAACATCTGGCTTTAGAGAAATTGTATGTTGAGCTCCTGAAAATTGATACTTGGCTACTTTTTGCCCTACTTTTAAATCGCTAGAAGAAAAAAACATTTTTTTACACTAAAAGCAAGCTTCTAGATGTAAAAAAAGCTTGACCTCTGTGTTCGCACATGTATATGTATAAATATGTGTGTATGCTAACTAAAAACACATCAAGGCATGGTGGAAAAACTCTAGCTTTGGAGCAAAAAGTACAACTCTGTTTGCGTTCTGGGCCTGCCACATGCCAGTTTTCTGTAATCTGTTCACCACTCGTATCCACAGCTCCTCTCTATAAAGTTGAGAAAACTACGTTTCCTCCCTCATAGGAAGAATCAAATGAAATAAGTTACACGTAAGCATGTAAAAAACACTAAAGCCCTACTCAAATACTGTATTCCATCACGTCTAAGAAATTATCCATTTTCTTTTTCTTTCTTTAAAGATCTTATTACTTTATTTTTACAGAGAAGGGAAGGGAGAGAGAAAGAAAGAGAAAGAAATGTTGACATGTGAGAGATACATCAATGGTTACCTCTGGCACACCCCCAACTGGGGACCTGGACTGCAACCCAGTCGTGTACCCTGAGCAGGAATCAAACCAGCAACCTTCTGGTTCACAGCCTGGCATTCAATTGACTGAGCCACACCAGCCAGGGTGAAATCACCCATTTTCAATCACAGCATTAAAAAAGGGGAACTATCCTACTGATGCAGTGTGACACACACGACATGCTATCAATTTTAAGATGCTTCAAGCTACATAAATGTTAACAGAGAAAAAACTTTTAGAATTGATGTAACACATTTTATTATTTGACTACGTTAGCTTGAGAATAGTGTCTACTTACAATTCAGGTATTTTGAGCAACTCTAGTAGGTAAAGACAGTATTTATCAAGTTTTGCCAGCTTGACACAGTGGCTGCTAAGCAGTAGACCCTCAACAGTATCTGCTAATTGAATGACAATACAAACAATTGCTTGGGAGGCCGTTTTAGCTGACGGAACACTGTCCCTGGGTACCATCAGTAAGCACACTTCAAACACAGTTTCATTTGTAACACTTAATGTACCCTTGACTTTTCAAGGACAGGCGCATGGTGTAACAATGTTATACCTACATTACCATTTTAAGAGTATCTCCTGAAAGCACCTGTCCCTCTCATCTGTCATGTTGCAAGCGGGGAAATTTCAGCTTCTCAAATGGACAGGTACCAACAAACCACCATAAGTTGGCTCTGTGCTCAATCACCATCATTCCTGGGAAAAACAGAATGAAAAACTGTGTAGGGTGAATAGTTTCCAAAGTCAGGTACAAATCTGACTCTGGGAAACTATTTTAGGAAGTGAAAGTTTTCCTAAACCCTAGATACTCCCACGTTTGACCCTGAGCTCATTATATATGATTTTATGCAAAGATCCTTAAAATGTGGATACTTATTCTCTGTCATCTCTTTGTGCCGAAAGATTCTGAGCCCTAGAGCATGTGGCAAATGGTGACGAGGAAGGCAGTGGTCACCCCCACGTGAATACAGAGCTAATTCTTGGAATGTTCAGTCTCCAAGCAGTTCCTAAGGCACCAAACCCCTGCTGCCCACTTGACTGTATCTAACTGGAGAGAAGGAACCAGAATTTCCTGAGCACTAAATTAAGAGCCTGGGTTTCTTATGTATGTATTTACCCACTGAAATGTGAAAGGTGTTTTGAAAAGGACTGCCACGCCCATGTCGTACCCAAGGAGATCAGAGCTCCGAAATGCAGCTGAGTGGGGGCTAAGCAGGGACCCTTCGTGATCCCCGATATTCCTTTCCATCTTCTATGCCAACAGAACCTTGATCTTTATCTGGGCACAGGGTCATGCAGTATGAATATATATTTCTCAGTCTTCTTTCATGTCTTAGGCCTGTCACATGCAAGTTTTCTAAAATCTGCTAGGTATGGACATGGGACGAAGTTCTCGTCACTGTATCATAAGCAAAAAGAGTAAGTGCGATTTCTAATATGCATCCTTAAAAGGGAGGGTGGGTGGTAAGCTCTTCTTTCATCCCCTTCCCCTTTCTTCTGGGTAAAACATGGAGCTCCAACAGGTATCTCCACCCACGAGGTAACTTTGCAAATGGAAGACTTCGGCAATGAAGCAACAGGATAGGAGAAACCTGATCCCCAGAGAACCATGGCAGTCCTATATTGATTACTCTAGACTTCATAAAAATGAAAGAAAAAGAAACAATTTTGTTTTAAGCCATTATTGTTTTGCTTTTTCTGTTATGTGCGCCTAAACCTAATCCTAACTATGATACAAAATGCAAGGTAACCACTGGATTTTAGGTATTTATTTATCACAACATTTACTGGGAATGATATAAGTCTGTGTGATCATGGACAAATTACATAACTTCTCTGAGCCTCAGTTTCCTCATCTGTAAAACAGTAGCATCTTTGGGCAGCTACTAAATTGCATGATATAAAACATATAAAAAGCTTAGCTTAGTGCTTGGCAGGTAGAGTTTCAATGAATGTTACCTTTGTTACTTCCTGTCACTGTCTACTGTGCATAACTCTGAAGCCAGTGATCTCTCCACCTCACCTGCTACCCAGGGACTGCCTTCTGAGGCACACCCAGCCCACGGTTGCAGACCAGTGATTTATGTCATCAGTGAACTCCCTAGGAGAGCTGCCCCCTCCCTGCATGCGGTCTTTCTTTGATCTGCCAAAATAGTGCAGTCCGGAACATGTTAAGCCATCAAAGTTGATCCAGAACTTAAAGCAAAGTGTCAACATCTATGCCATAGTGGTTCTGAGTCTATTTATTTCAATATGGCCAAATAAGAGCCTATTACTCCGTTTGTGCTAAAAGTAAATGAGGAACTTGAGCAATAGGTTGGAGCATCTTATTTTATTATTTTAGCATTTTACTTTCTATTATGGAAATTTTGAAACATATACAAAATAGAGAAAATTATATAATGGGCCCATCTGTCCCCATCATTCAGTATCAACAACTACCAAGTCATGGCCAGTTATGTTTTACATACACGTATAGACACCTCACTATTTTTAAAGCAAATTCTAGACTTCATATCATTTCATCAATAAGTATCTTAGCACTTTCATTTCTGTAAAATACCAAGCAGCGCAAAGTGACATTAATCTGTCTGCTCAGAGTTTAAAGCTACTCACCAGGTGCCTTTCAGGAGACTGCCAGAGAGACCTGCATATTTTCATATTTTCCAGTGGAAATGTTCAGTCCATTCAACTTCCTGTCCCCACTCTCACCCCACCATCCCCACAAACTCACCTCGTCAAGCACTAGTTGTGATCTGAAGCTTTGCTACTCAAGAAATCTAGAAATCAGCCTGGAATTAAGTTTCCCCCAAACGGAAGGAATGTATGGTATATTAAAGTCTGAAGGAGTTGTGAAGGGTAGCTCCCTTTCAATTTGGAGATAAGAAAATTGAGACAGAGAAGTGAGCAAACTGATTCACATCTGTGCTTTCAAAAATGCAGATCCAATTATGTGACTCAGCAGCTTAAAACTATTCAAAGATTTCCATCATCCTCATTCTATGGTATTTAACATAATGGACCCCTCACATTCTAAGATCAGATGGATTCCTCTGGAGACTCAGCCCACTCTCCCTCTCCCCCTCCCCCATCCTGCCTCTAAGTCCATAGACCTTCTTTACCCTCCCCTGCCCGAACAATTCCTGCTTGCCTTTAGATCCCTGCATAGACAGCACTTCCCCAGGAAACTACCAAAGTTCTCAAACCAAGTTAGATATAATTTGATGCAGACACCGGCCCACAGTGTCCACAGTGTCCACAGCATTATGGATGAGACAGGACAAATTCACGTGGACCACCAAAGTCCTGTGGAGAAAAAGGGACAGCACAGCCACTCTCTCAAGAGGAGAGCACCCCACCCTTCCCTTGACAGGTTTTTATTGGGCTTAATTTGCATAGGAATACAGGGTATATGCATAAAGCTCAATCACTGTCAGGCTGTAATGATCAAACAGACAACATTCAAAGAACTCTGAGGGCTTATTCTGAGTCAGGGTCAGATGGTTAAAGGGCCATAAAACTTTGGGGAACAAACTCACTTCCTGCTTGGACCCTTATCATTTAAATTGAGCATATTAGAAAAGTAGACTTCATAGAATTTTATGCATTCTTTCTTAGGCCTGATAGCCCCAGGGAACCCACCCTTTCCAGCACAGTCTACACCCACCTCCAGCATTGTTTCAGGCTTAAAGCTTTGTCTCAGGCTTAAGTCAGGCAGGGGAAGTAAGGCAGCCAAGAGATTAAGAGACTTCTTGCAGACAGAATGAGGACTCAGGCTATGTCAAAGCCGAGGGGCCAGGGTCCATCACCCCCTTTTTCTATAGCCTCCCAAGTCCTTCCCTGAGTGCCCCTTCGTGACCATGCCTATCTTAGGTCATCCCTCCCTTGAGGAATCTTACCCATCATTGGCTAACCGGTCATCCACTGGGGGCCAGGCAGGGTGAATTAAAAGGGGCAGAGGTGGCGCGCGTGCCAGGGAGATAAGCTTCATCTCCTCAGTGGCTTAGGGTCTCAAGGTCTCTCACTCAGCCTTAGCCATGGGGGGGTTACAGCTTCTGGAACCAGGCAGGGCGGTTCCCAACAATAATTCCATGTGGTCCCATACAACACTGTACCTATTTGAACACGCACTTACAATGCACTATGCTGAGATTTCCTGCTAGATGTATGACTTCCCACATCAGAGTGTGGGCCACGTCTGGTACCTAACTCCCCATCTGACACAGTGCAGACACCTGATAAATACTTGTCAAACAAGTGAATGACTACTGCCACTGGGAAGAGTCCATGAAAGACACATGGGAAACTGCTCTGTATATTGTTTAGGACCCAGCAAAGGTTAACTACTACATTTATAACTGCATAAGGCCACAGAGCTACAACCACATACCGGGGACTGGTTTTCTGCCCAATCCATTTCAGAGCTCTTAGCATTCCACCACACTGCTGAATATGAGTTCAGTAAATAAAGTGGTCACTGTTATTTTCCTATGCAAATAAAACCACTTCTACTGAGTTAAGGAAAACACACAGAATTGTAATATGTTGAAATCACCTTAGTTTCAAATTTTTTACTTTTTGATCTGAGTAGGAAATTCATACACTCCAGATAATTTTTCTAAATAAATTATCTATCTTCATTTTTAAAGAATATTTTCTGGCACATCGATGTTTCTCTCCCTTTCTTTCTCTCTCCCTTTCCCTCTCTCTAAAAATATAAATAAATAAAATCTTCAGTCAAGGTGAAGGAGAAGGTAAACACGGCCTGCCTCCTTGCACAACCACAGCAAAGATTACAACTAGACTACAAAACAAATTTCACCCACAATCATCAGAAAATTGAACTATATGGAAGTCCAACACCCACAGATTTAAGAAGCCACGTTCATCCAGGTGGACAGAAGGGGCAGAAACACACAGAGAGGCTCAAAGAAGCATGAAGAGACATGACATGGGTGGTCCCACACCCACGTGTGGAGGATAAAAATCAGGACGGACACCTCAGGAGCAAGGCACCCAGCCCCACACCAGACCACCCAGCACAGAGCTCTAGCACCAGGAAGGTAAGTGCCCATAACTTCTGGCTATAAAACCCGGTAAGGGTTGGGGCAACAGAAAACTTTGAATTCATAGGAGTACCCTTGAAAGGGCCTGCAAAAGACTTAGGACTTATGCAGACTCACTCCCTCTGGGCTTTAGCATCACAGCAACAGCTGGAAGGGCACCAGTGGCACACGGGGAGAAAGTGCAGAAACTGGCATCAGGGTGAGTGCCAGGAAACAGCTTCCTCCCAGACGAAACCCCGGAGGCCAGGCAGTGGCACTGCCCCCTCTCTGGGCCCACCCCATGAGCCACAGAGCAGCAACTCGGGTTACCCTGCCCTGGCAATTACCTAAGGCTCCGCCCCATCCAACTTACTAGTGTACTTTTCTACAATAGACCACACTACTAAGACAAGGAGTCTAAGCACCTCCACCTAACACACAGAAACGACACAGGGAACTTGCCAAAGTGAGGAGACAAAGAAATATGGCCCAAATGAAAGCATAGAACAAAACTCCAGAAAAACAACTAAATGCAATGGAGATAAGCAACCTATCAGATGCAGAGTTCAAAACGCTGTTGATCAGGATGCTCAAGGAACTCATTTAGGTACTTCAACAGCATAAAAAAAGACTCAGGCAGAAATGAAGGTTATACTCAGTGAAATAAAGAAAAATTTACAGGAAGTCAACAGTGGAAGGGATGAATCAAATAATCAAATCAATGATTTGGAACATAGGGAAAGAGAAAATATTGAATCAGAACAGCAAGAAGAAAAAAGAATTTAAAAAAATGAGGATAGTGTAAGGAGCCTCTGGGACATCTTCAAAAGTACCAATATTCAAATCGTAGGGGTGCCAGAAGGAAAAGAGGAAAATCAAGAAATTGAAACCTTATTTGAAAACATAATGAAAGAATATTTCCCTAATTTGGTGAAGGAAATAGACATACAAGGCCAGGAAGTACACAGTCCCAAATAAATTGGATCCAAACAAGACCACAATAAGATACATCTAATTAAAATGCCAAAGGTTAAAGATAAAGAGAGAATCTTCAAAGCAGGAAGAGAAAAGCAGAGAGTTACCTACAAAGGAGTTCCCATAAGACTATCAGCTAATTTCTCAAAAGCAATTTTGCAGGCAAGAAGGGACTGGCAAGAAATATTCAAAGTAATGAAAAGCAAGGACCAACAACCTAAATTACTCTATCCAGCAAAGCCATCATTTAGAATGGAAGGGCAGATAAAGTCTTCCCAGACAAGGTAAAGCTAAAGGAATTCACTATTACCAAGCCATTATTATATAAAATGGTAAAGAGACTTATTTAAGAAAAAGAAAATGATCAAAACTATACACAAGAAAATGGCAGTAAACTCACAAATCCCAACAACTGAATCTAAACAACAAACTAAGCAAACAAGAACAACAAAAACAGAACCATAGATATGGAGATCCTTTGGAGAGTTATCAGTTGAGAGGGGGAAAGAGGAGAATGTGGGAAAAGGTACAGGGATTAAGAAGTATAAAATGATAGGTACAAGAGAGACAGGGGGAGGTTAAGAATAGTATAGGAAATGGAGAAGCCAAAGAACTAATATGTGCGACTCAGGGACATGAACTAAATGGGAGGATTGTTGGAGGGAATCGGGGGTACCAGGCAGAGGGAGGCAAAGTGGGAAAATCTGGGAAAACAGTAATAGCATAATCAATCAAATATTATTATATAAAGAGAATATTTCCTTTGGGCCCTGACTGGTATGGCTCAGTTGGTTGGGCATCATCCTACAAACCAAAAGGTCACCACTGATTCCCAGTCAGGGTGCATGTGCGTTCAATCCGCAGCTGGAGCACATGCAAAAGGCAACCAACTGATGCTTCTTTCTCACAACAGTGTTCTCTTCCTCTCTTTCTCCCTCCCTTCCCCTACCTATAGAATGAATTTTTAAAATTTTGGGGGAAAAAAAGGAAGCATTTAAAAATATATATATTTTTTGCCCTGGCTGATGTGGTTCAGTGGGTTGAGTGCAGGCCTGTGAATTGAAAGGTGTCTGGTTTGATTCCCAGTCAGGGCACCTGCCTCGGGTGCAGGCCAGGTCCCCTGTTGGGGGCATGCAGTAATCACTGCCATTTCTCTCACACATCAGTGTTTCCCTCTCTCTCTTTCTCCCACCTTCCCCTTTCTCTAAAAGTAAATTAAAAATAAAATCTTTTAAAAAAGAATATTTTCTTGGGGCTGGATACTGTTTGTGAATAATAGAACACGGGGACGTGTTATTTTTCCAGTTCTGAGTACCAGTTCTGAGTCTACACCCAAGAGGCCTTGTAGAATTCTGCTCACTGGACTTCTGCTGGCTGGACTTCTGCTTGCTCTTTTGGCTCCTCTTCTCCTCCAGGACAAGCCCCAACTACTCTGCTCCAGGATGGGAGAACACATGGGGAAGCTGGCCCAGTTACCCCAGGCCTGTGAGTGAGTCTTACTGACCAAAGCTGAGCTTGGCCCCAATTAGAAGAACTACCTAGCTGAGCCTACCTACTGGTCTGCAGAACTGTGAGCTGACTAAATGTACATGATCTTAAACCACTAAGTTTTGGGGTGGTTTGTTACGCAACCAAACGTAATTAATATATATCTATTTTCCCAAACCTGATACATAGGTATTTTTCAAAGTTTCTATAGTGAAAAGCATAACATTTGTGTAATTAAACAACAACAACAACAACAACAACTAACTCCATTTGTAAATAGGAAAGGAGATAGATAAAATACAGATCTAGGTGTAAATAGGAAAGGAGATAGATAAAATACAGATCTGGGTCCAAATCCTGACTCCACCATCCAATTGCTGTATTAGCCAAGTTATCAAAAACATACCATACTTTTCTAATATGACCTACCTCATAAAGATGCTTTTTAAATTGAAGGTGATAATACTTACACCATGTAGCACAGTTAGCTTAATGGGTACTCAGTTCATCCCAGATACCTTCCTAACGTTCTCCTTCCTCATATTCCCAGCAACATAGCTCAGATTTATCCCACTCCAGCATGTAATGCTATAGGTCACTTTTTATTCTTTTTTCATATTCAACTCATTTCCCAGATAGACTAAGCCAAGTTACTCAAAATCAATTTAATTATGTCCTCATGTACCTTTTGCTTTAGATAAAGGAATGCTATAACTAACTACTCCCTGGATAGTGATAAAAATTTCAACCATGCCAAAAATTTGAAAGAATTTCACATGAAGAATATCCACATATCTAATACCTAGGTTCAACAATTGAAAACATTTCACCAGTCTTCTGTATCTAGATGTTTGAGGGGTTTTCTTTTTTGCTGAACTTGCCAAAGATGAACTGTGACATATTTACCTCTCAGCTCTTCACTGTGCATCTCCCAGTACTGGACGTCTCTGACACACCACGGAATAATAATAATTCCCTAAGGCTGTCTAATATCCCATGTACACCCAGATATCCCCAGTTGTTCCAAAAATGTCTGTCACAATAGCAGATCTTTAATAATAGCCTATATTTAAATAGACATGATGCTTACAATACTTTGAGGTACATATTATTATTCCCATTTATAGAGGAAAACATTAAGCTGAGAATGCTAATTGGCCTTGCCAATTACACAGTAAGGAGCTGTAGAAAAGCCATTATTTAAACTTGTTCAGTACTTAACTATTTTCAATAGATCAGGTTGACAGGTAAACTTACGCATTTAATTTTTTTAAAATCATACACTCTAAAATAATAAAGTCTTTATAAGAAAATACAGAAAACAGTATCTTTATGACATTGGGGCAAGCCAAGATTTATTAAACAGGACCCAAAAAGTAGTGTTATAAAGCAAAAATTAGTAAAGTGTGTTACATTAAAATTTTTCTGGTCATCAAAAGACACTTTAAAAAATGAAATACATGCCCCATATGAGAGAAGACTTTGCAATACATATATCCAAAGGACTCATATTTAGAATATATGATTCAATAAGAAATCTTCAAATCAATAAGAAAAACATAGACAATCCAACAGAAAATTTGCAAAAGTCATAATCAGGTTTTTGTCACATACAAAAAAAACATACAAATGACTAATAAACTTCTAAGAAAGGTTTTTAATCTCAGATTTACCATGGAAACTTGAATTAAAACTACAGTGCCATATACTCCTACACACCAGCCAAAATGGCTAAAATTCAAAAGACTGACAGTATCAAATGTTGGTAAGGATATGGAGCAAGTAGATTTCACATACAAGGCTGGTGGGAGTAAAACCTGGTACAACAACTTTGTAAAACTGGCATTATCTACTAAAGCATAACGTACTCACGTTCTATGACCTAGTAGTTTCACTCCATATATAACCAACAAAAATATGTACAGATGTGCACCAAAAGACATATTAGAGAGTGTTCATAGTGGTGTTTTCTTATAATACACCAAAACTAGAAATTACCCAAATGTCTGTCAAAATTAAAATAAAAATAGTATAATGATTAATTCACTCAAAGGAGCACTCTATAACAATGAGAATGAATGAACTACAAGTACCACACAAAACAGCACTGGGAAAAAGAAACTGGAACAAAAAATTATATATGGAATGATTCCCTTTACATAAAATTCAAAAACAAGCAAAACTCTGCACTGTTAGACCTGAGATTAGTAGTTACACTTAGCAGGAGCGGGAGGATGGGTAGTGACTGAAAGAGGATTCTGGCTTGCTAGTAATGTCCTGTTAGTTCATCTGGAAGCTTGTTTCACAAATGTATTAACTTTACAAAAAATCAACAACCTGTCCACTTAGAAGCTGCATGTACTTTTACTTGAACTTAATTTAAAAGTTTGTTTAAAAGTTTGATATTCTCAGGACATAATCATACTCACAACTCAATATGCAGAATTCTGAAGCCAAAACATACCAGTTCATCTCCCGAGAAGATTAAATATGCCTATTTGTGTAGTGTTCTTATTTGCTTTTATGTATCACTAATCTGCCCTTTTCCAGTGCTGTCATTAGTTATAAATTTCTCATGCTAGAGTTAAGCTTCTGGATCTTGCTGTTCCTTCAAACTTTTTAACCCTTTTTTAATGAGTTCAGAGGAACCTAGCAATAATATAGGAAGACTAAAAACAGAATCAAGAAAGCTAAAACCTAAGCTCGCAAGCTGGCTTAAAATAGAGAATCTCCTAAGAACTCAAGATCTGACAGCACCCCCACCTCTGAGTGATGTGGTGAACCCCAGGGTGAAGGCAGAGCCTCAGTGCCCCCCAACCCTCGCTCAGGCAACTGGGCAGGTACCATTCCCTGACCCCAGAAGACCAGAGGTTTATTCTGTGGAGAGAGCATTAAGAGGCCCATTGGACAAGGGAACGTCAGGCACAGTTTAAGGCTAAGGAATTAAAATAAATGTTGACATTCTGACTGCTAAGACCTCCAGCATTCATGAGATGTGTCTGCATCCTGTTCAAAGTAAATGGCAGAGCAGAGGGAGGGCAGGCAAACAGGAAAGGACTTACTCTTCACGTAAACTATGAAGCTTAATAAAATGAGCCTCTTCCCCAAGGATTAAAGAGATAAAATGAATAAAAGGAAATACATTGCAAGCAGGAATAAATAACCATTACTGGACAGTCACTGAGGAAGGACCTTCAAGTAAGGATGAAAGGGAGAGAGGCCAAAACGAACTATTATTGTATCTCATTACTCCACTCATTTAGGAACTATAATATAATATCAGTTTTTAATTATGTTGTTCACATGCTCATGATCCCCTCCATTTTTTACATTGTGCTCCCTCATTTGCCTGCAATTTTTGAATAGACTTTTCATTTCTTTTAAGCTCAATTTCCAGCAAATCTACCATTATAAATATCTGATTTTAAGTGCACTAGTATAACTGTCACAGTAATACACATGGTACTTCCACTCCATCCACTCTTGGATAAAATATCCACTCTTTCACCCGAAATTTCATACATTCACTCACCAGTTTCTGCATTTTTACATGAGACAGGAATAATTTAAAGATAACTCTCAAAATATAATTTTCAAGTGGACGTTAACTCTCAGTGTGGCAGTTTCTGCTTTTGTCAAAAGAGACACAACAGCACACAGAACATAAGTTGTGGGTTAACTCTCAGTGTGGCAGTTTCTGCTTTTGTCAAAAGAGACACAACAGCACACAGAACATAAGTTGTGGGATCCAAGAAACCTGTGTTGACATCCTGGATCTACTACCCACTAGCTTTGAGTAGATTATTTCCCGATTCTGATCTTCGATGTTTTAATCAATAAAATGGGTACATTAATACGTGCCTCTCATAATTACCACTAGTATCAAATTGGATAAAATATACTAAGCATTTAGCATAATGTTAGTACGTAGTATAAGTAAGCAGCAAATTATTTTTTATTTAAATCACTTATTTTTCCATTACAGTTAACATAGAATATTATATTAGTTCAGATGTACACCCCAGTGATTACACAATTTACTAGTGATCATCTTCATAAATCTTGTGCCCATCTGACATCATCCATAGTTATAAGAATATCATTGACTGTATTCCCTATGCTGTATTTTACATCCCCTTGACTATTCTATACCAACCAATTTGCATATCTTAATCCCTTCACCTTTACACCCACCCCAAAAACTCCTCCCCATCTGGCAACTGTCAAAATCTTCTTTGTATGTATGAGTGTTTCTGTTCTGCTGCTTTGCTTATTTTGTTTTTCACATGCAGTTGCTGATAGATATGTATTTATTGCCATTTTATTGGCCATTATCTTGATTTTTTTTCAAACTCTTAGAAGACCCTTTAACATTTCATGTAATACTGATTTAGTGGTGATGAACTCCTTTAGTTTTTTCTTGTCTGGAGGCTCTTCATATGTCCTTTGATTCTGAATGATAGCTTTTCTTGTTGGAGTAATATTGGTTGTAGGTCCTTGCTTTCTATCACTTTGAATATTTCTAGCCAATCTCTTCTGGCCTGCAGTTTCTGTTGAGAAATCAGGAAGGAGGTTCCCTTGTTGAGAAATCAGGAAGGGGTTCCCTTGTAGGAAGCAAACTGCTTTTCTCTTGCTGCTTTTAAGATCCTCTGTTTGTTTTTCACCTTTTGCATTTTAATTACAATGTGTCTTTGTATGAGCCATTTTAGGTTAATCTTGTTTGGGACTCTCTGCGCTTCCTGGGCTTATGTATCTATTTTCTTCACTAAGTAACGGAAGTCTTCTATCATTATTTTTTCATACAGGTTTTCAATTTCTTGTCTCTCTATTCTCTTTCTGGCACCCTCATGATGCTAATGTTGATATGCTTGAAGTTGTCTCAGAAGCTCCTTATTCTATCTTCATTTATTGGATATCTTTTTAAATTATATTTTATTGATTACACTATTACATTTGTCCTGATTTTCCCCCTTTGTCCCCTCCACCCAGCCTCCCCAGCTCCATCAGGCAATCCCCTGACCATTGTTCATGTCCATAGGTATAAGTTCTTTGGCTACACCATTTCCTATATTGTACTTTACATCTCCATGGCTATTCTGTAACTACCTATTTGCACTTCTTAATCCCCTCACCTCTTCAGCCCTTCCCCACACCCTGCTCCAATCTAGTAACCATCAGAATGTTCTCCATATCCATGAATCTATCTGTTCCTTTTACTTGCTCAGTTTGTTTTTTAGATTCAATTATTAATAGATATGTATTTATTGCCATTTTACTGCTCACAGTTTTGATCTTCTTTTTCTTAAATAAGTCCCCTTAACATTTCATATAATAATGGTTTGGCGATGATGAACTCCTTTCGTTTTTTCTTGTCTGGGAAGCTCTTTATCAATACTTTGATTCTAAGTGATATCTTTGCTAGGTAGAGCAATCTTGGCTGTGTCTGCATTTCATGACCGAATATTTATGAATCCCTTCTGGCCTTCAGTTTCTTTTGAGGAGTCAGCTGACAGTCTTATGGGGACTTCTCAGTAGTTAACTAACTTCTTTTTTCTTGTTGCTTTTCAAATTTTCTCTTTATTGTTAACCTTTAGCATTTTAATCGATTTGTCTTGGAGTAGGCCTCTTTGCATCTGGTTTGGGACTCTTTGCCTCCTGGACTTGCATGTCTATTTCCTTCACCAAATTAGGGAAGCTTTCTTTCATTTTTTTTCAAATAGATTTCCAGTTTCTTGCTCTTTTTCTCTTCTCCTTCTCTCACCCCTATGATGTGAATGCTGGAATAATCAAAGTTGTCCCAGAGGCTGCTTATACGACCCTCATTTTTTTTTTTTAATCTTTTTTCTTCTTGTTGTTCTGATTGGTTGTTTTTGCTTCCTTATATTCCAAATCATCAGTTTGATTCTTAGCTTAATCCATTCTATTGTTGTTTCCCTAAAAATTGTTATTTCAGTTAGTGTATCCTTCCTTCCTGATTGGATCTACTTTATGCTGTAGAGGTCCTCACTAAGTTCCTTGAGCATCTTTACAACCAGTGTTTTGAGTGCTGCAGCTGGTAAACTGCTTATCTCCATTTTGTTCATCTCCTTTTCTGGAGCCATGATCTGTTCTTTCATTTGGGCCAGGATTTTCGCCTCCTTGTTTTGGCAGCCTCTCTGTGTTTGTTTCTATGTATTAGGTAGAGCTGCTTTGACTCTGTGTCTTGGTAGTGTGGCCTCATGTAGCAGGTGTCCCGCAGGGTCCAGTGGCACAGCCTCCCCTATTACCCAGGTGGGTACTCGATGTGAGCCCTTTGTGTGGGCTCAGTACACCCTCCTTTTGTAGCTGAGCCTTGGTTGCTACTGGCAGATTAATGGGAGGGATTTACCCAGGCCAGTCAGCTGCAAGGATTGGCTGTGATCACTTATCACCAACCTCTACCCTCTGTAGGATCTGCTGTGCCGGGGGAGGGTGGTGGTGCTCTGATGTGGTGTGTATCTGTCCACTGAGTGTGCTGGCCCTAGGGTTTCCTGGGTGGTGCAGGCCAAGGTCGGCTCTCAGGCCAAGGTCTGTGTTTTGCCTAGGCCCACCCTGACTGAGCTATAAATCTATCAGAGATGACTGCTACTTGTCCTGGGCTTGGAGATTCCCAGGCAAAGCCAAGCTGTGAATCTAGGCTGCCTGCGGCTAGTTTTGGACCTGGGGCTCACTGAGGCCAGTTGTTGCTTGTTTGAGAGGACTTAGGAAGTTGTGAAGTATGAACCATGACCAGCAATTCATACAGAACAGCAGCTTGGGTAGACCAATAAACTGGGTGTGGTGGAGTCTCTAAGGATCTCCAAGGTGGGTCAAACAGTGTTAGCCAGGTTAATGAGTCTCAGACAGGGCACCAGCTTGCCAGCTCTATAGGGGAGGGTTAAGAAAAGAGACAATGGCCTCTGTTTGCCTGAATACCAGAGACTTCAGTTTCTCCCTGCATGCCAGTAGTGCCTTTCAAGCTGCTACCCCAGTGCTGGAGCTCAGAGGGAGTGAGTCTGAGTAGGTGAATCCTCGTGTGGATTCTTTAAAAGGAACTGCTTGAGAGTCCAGCAGTTTCTTTCTACTGACTCAATCCCTGCTGGGTTTTGCAGCCAGAAGTTATGGGACTTACGTCTCTGGCACTGGAACCCTGGGCTGGGGTCCCTGGTTTGTCATTGGGACTCCTTGCTCCTGAGATATCCCTCCCAAGTTTTCATCTACCACATGTGGGTGACAGACCAGCCCATTCTGCACCTGTGCCTCTCCTACCAGTCTGGATGAATGTGGTTTCATTAATTCCATAGTTATCAGCCTTCTATTCAACTGGATTTCTGATGGTTCTGAGCAATGTTTGTTCTTTCAGTTGTAGTGTTGATGTGATTGTGCAAAGAGGTGAGCCATGTCTGCCTATGCTGCCATCTTGATCAGAAGTCTCTTTTTTCTATTCTGATTGGGTCTTGTTTGCTTCCCTATATTCCAAATCAGTGATTTGATTCTCTGCTTCATTTATTGTACTGTTGATTCCCTGTAGATTATTCATTTCAGTTAGTGTATCCATCATTTCTGACTTTTCTATAGTTCCCATGCCCTTTTTTAAAAATGCTGTTAAAGTTCTAAATTCATTGAGCATTCTTATAACCAGTTTTCTGCACTCTGCCTCTAATAGATTGTTGGTCTCCCTTTAATTTAGTTGTTTTTTCTAGAATTTTGTTCAGTTCTTTCATTTGGAATATATTTCTTTGTCTCCTCATTTGGCAGCCTTCCTGTGTTTGTGTCTATGTATTAGTAGAGCTACTATGTCTCCCAGCCTTGGTAGAGTGGCCTAATGTAGTAGGTGTTCTGTAGGGTCCAGTGGCACCACCTCTTCAATCACCCGAGCTGGGCACTCCACACGCACCACCCTCCCATCCCTTTGTGGACCGTGGAACCCTATTCTTGTAGTTGAGCTTTGATTGCTGTTGGCACATCTATGAGAGGGATTTATTCCCAGCCAACTAGCTTCAAGGACTAACTGAAATCACCAACCACCGATCATCACGGAGTATCAGCTGTGCAGGGGCCCAACCCACAGAGCAAGACTTACTTCAGCAAGGTTCCGGTGTCTGCTGAATCCACCTCTTGAGTGTCTCTTTTGGAGATGATTGGGTAATGCTTCGACATGATCTGAAGCACCCAGGGGCACCCTGGGTATGCTGGCTCTGGGTCCTCCTGGGAGGCACAAGCCAAGATCAGCCCCTGCCTATGTTCTTCCCAGGGCCACCAGACATAAACTGCAAAGTGATCTTCAGATGGCTGCTACTTGTGCTGGGCTTGGAGGTGCCTAGGCAAGGCCAAGCTGTGAACCAAGGCTAGATGCTGCTAGTGCTGAGCCCAAGCCACTTATAGTGAGTTATCAGGCACTATGATGCCTAAGGTTGCTTGCTTCAGAGACTTTAGCAAGGTCTAAACCATGAGCCAAGACAGGCCATTTGTATGGAAAAGCTACTGGAAACAGGTTGGGTGGGCCCACAGGTTGACAGGGACAGGGTCTAATGGAACCACCAGGTTGGGGTGAGCCTGGTTGATGAAGACTCACATATGACCCTCACCTGTTGGCTCTTTGTGTGTATAGGGGAGGCAGCTCAGAAAAGGAAAAATATCCTCTGGCAGCACTTTTGTCTGGCTGAAAGCTGTCCCCCCAGCTCTTGCCTGGATGCCAGAAAATATAGTTCCACGTATCTCTGGTGTCTTTCCCAGCACTGGCACTCAGAGGGAGTCCAAGTCCATGCATGGCCCCTTTAAGAGAATGCCTGGGACTCCAGAAGCCCTCCATCTCACTCAGCCATAATCCCTGCTGGTTTTTACAGCCAGAAGTTATGGGGACTTCTCTTCCTGGCACTGGAACTCTGGGCTGGGGGGACTCATGTGGAGCTGGGACCCCTTGCTTTTCAGGGGAGACCTCTGTATTCGAGATCTCTTGATTATTAGCCATCACATGTGCGTATGGGACAAATCTGTTTGGTGTCTCAGCCCCCTCTTACTTATCTTAATGTGGCTTCTTCTTTAAATCCCAGGTTCAGCCAGATTTCAGGTGGCTATTAATGTTCTATAGTTCAGTTGTAATTCTGATGTGGTTGTAGGAAGATGCAAGTACCACGTTTACCTACACCACCATTTTGACTGGAAGTCTCGGTAACTTCTTTCTTAAATTTATTAGTAACCTACTTTCTGTAGTTAAGATTTTAAATCTGTATGCATCGGCTCACTGGAGTTACATTAAGCCCACAATTCCTCTCATTATTTCCGCCCTAGTTTCCCACACTTAACCAAACGAGATGAAAAAGATGGTCCATGAGTTTTTCAATCGTAAGAAGTGATCTGTAGATGATCACAAAAACAAACTCAGATGGCCACTGTTCTAGCCAATTTGGAATTTTGCTATTCAAATGACTAATGCAGAGTACTAATTAACACAATGAAAATCAGGTTCTGGTTTTGTGGGAGCACAACGCACACACGGTAAGAGTCGGTTTCATGCAGCCCATGCTCATCAGTCCCCCAGGCGGCAGCTGGGGGACACATGAAATGATTCCACAAATGTATCATGGGCATCACCTTTGTTTGGGGTTTTTTAAAGATTTTATTTATTTAATTTTTTTAGAGAGAGGTGAAGGGAGGGGAAAAGAGAGGAAGAGAAACATCAATGAGTGGTTGCCTCCCGTGCATGCCTCACTGGGGGTCTGGCCCACAACCCAGGCATATGCCCCAACTAGGGATCAAACTGGCTACCCTTTGGTTCAAAGAGGCACTCAAGTCACTGAGCCACACAAGCTGGGGCAGATATCACCTTTGTGACAAGCACAGTGCAACGTGAAATGACTAACTTAAGGTGAGTCAATAACTGGACTATTAGTAGGAAAATTTCAGATCTCTTAACTTCTAGAACAACAAATTTTTCATTCCACCTAGCTGCCTCATTTCTTTAAAAATCTAAAAAATCTTCCAGGCCACCAAAATAAACAAGCAATGTCATTTAAAAAAAAAAAGAATAATAAAAGAAAAAGTCAAGATGTACCCTATCTACTATATTATTTATTTACTCTGGAATATCAATTATCCTCCTAAAGCAAAACACATTTTCCTACTAAGTGGAGTTTGGTTAAAAGCACCGGTGTCTAAATCTCCTTTTAAATAAAACTGAAAGCCAAGGTAGTATTATAAAATACTGTTAATTTAGTAGTATTTTTCAGATACTAAAAATGTGGAAAGAAGGTAGTCATGTTAAGTGACAAAAACAGAGCTCAACAAAGTAAAGCACTTTTATGGATATATACGTTTATCAGAGAGGGAATACACTCAAATTTTTTCTATCCTCGCGAGAGGACATGTTTATTGATTTTAGAGAAGTGGGGAAGGGAGGGAGAGAGAGGATGAAACATTGATGTGAGAGAGAAACATTGATAGGTTGCCTCTCACACGTGCCCCAACTGGGGACCGAATCTACAACCTAGCTGCCCTGACCAGGAATTGAACTGGCGAATTTTTGGTGTACAGGAAGACACTCCAACCAAGGAACCATACCAACCAGGGCCCACACTCAAATTTTAACAGCAATTATCTCCAAGGGATAGAATAACAAATGGTTCTTATAGGGTTTTTTTTAAAGATTTTATTTTATTTATCTTTAGAGGGTAGGGGAAGGAGAGATGGAGAGAACTATCAATGTGTGGTTGCGTCTCTTGCATCCCCTGCTGGGAACTGGTCTGCAACCCAGGCATGTGCCCTGACTGGGAATCCAACCACGGTGGTTTGGTTTGCAGGCCCGCGCTCAATCCACTGAGCTACACCAGCCAGGGCAGAAACATATACACTTTTTAATTACAATGTATGGAGTACCTACCATGTGTCAGGCACTTGCTAGATTCTTTTAATATATTATTTTTAGTCTCATAACTACCCTATAAGCTGGGTATTACTATTTCAATTTTGAAAATGAGGAAACTGAGGCTCCGCCTTGTTAAGTTCAAGAGGAAGGGTCCGAACGTGGGCCCCTTGCCACGTTTCCCTCTCCCACTCTCCTTTTCTTCATCCCTTTTTTCCTTCCTCCCTCCATTTTACAGTACCGAAGGCCTACAATGTGCCCAAATTTAATCTACTAATTGAAAGTATAGGAAAGGACATGAAAGGGAAAGCACAACATGTTAGGAGTGTGTTATAAAGCAGGGCATAGGGAGGGGACTGTAATCGGAGAAATCCTTCCAGAGGAAACTACTATTTGAAAAAGGAGAACTGAAAGGGGGGAGGGGAATATGCCAGGTGGGAGAAACCGAATGTTGGAAACTCAAAATCTAGCCTTTCAAGAAGTGAAACAAATCAGGATAACTTAATGACATACCGCCAATTCAAAGCCAAGCTATATGTGTGTGCCATTGTGTGTGTGCATGTCTGTATACGTGTGTGTGTGTACAAAATACCCTCACCACATCCTTGGGAGGCCAAGTCCCATGGGGCAGGAGGGAAAGAGGAGATACCTCCCACTGCTTCTTTCTCCCGCCCTGCCCACCACCCCAATTAAGGTAAGTCTGCTCTCCTGCATCCCCCTCTTTTGAGAGCCCTCTCCTGTAACAGTGGTTTCCAGACTTCACCATTTAACTTGCAGCCGCAGGAGTCACAGCTCAGTTCATTCTCTGTACCAACACCCCCACCCCCAGTTTGGAGAAAGTATTCTAAATTTAAACCATACAGCAC
The DNA here is from genome assembly GCF_021234435.1 of Artibeus jamaicensis. Classification (NCBI taxonomy): domain Eukaryota; kingdom Metazoa; phylum Chordata; class Mammalia; order Chiroptera; family Phyllostomidae; genus Artibeus; species Artibeus jamaicensis. Next base: position 14,177,680 of record NW_026522025.1, on the reverse strand, counting down.
CAAACTAAAAATGGCTTAGAAAGGGAAACAAAGTACCTTGTGCTGGGCTGTTGTTGAATTTCACAGGCACAAATTACCCTTTTTCTAAGCATATGCAGTCAAATGATTCTTAGGTACTAAAATAACCATCTCCAAGTTCACATGAGATAAAAGTATCTCTTTTCAAATGACCAGGGAAGAGGTTTAAGAGGGCAAAAAAGAGTTGGGAGTTAATGATGACTCATGCGAGATGCATTCGGGGTTGTGAGAATGTCATCCAGCTCCAATTTTTCCCCATCCCCTTTCAGAGTCAACCCATTAGGAAAGTAAGACAGAACTACTCACGGGCTTGAGAGTCAGTCCCTGCTATATGTGACTCTCCCTCCAACCCCCAAATAATTTTCCCTCTCTAAGCTTCAGTTTCCCCATCCCTAGTCATTCTGAGACCGGACACTGAACCTGATCAGTGGTTCTCAAGCTGCTTTGTCCTTGGCACTTTTTTTGTATTTAACAACATTAGTTCATTTTAAAATTTCCAATGAAGTGTAATAGACACACTGAAGTCTGATCAAATCATGTGTTTTAGCTCAATGAATTTTCACAAATAGTACCTTAAAAAACCAGCAACCAGATTACGTACCAGAACATTACCAACATTGGAGTAGAGAAACACATCTGAAAAATAAGTGTTCGTTTGTTTAACCTTAATAGAAAAATCTGGGTAATGTGATAGCTCCATATTTGGGTAATGCACCAATCACCTGACCACCCTTCACTTTTAGGTCGCATTTGAGTAGAGCTATTTATTGTCCTAACATAGAACTATCCTAGTGTGTATCTGAGAAAGAAGGAGAGTCTATTGCTAAAAAATAAGATGAATGAATGAATGACCTGAACTTGCATTTGAGAGACTAAGGACATGGGCAATGACACGAAGCTCGTGGGTACAACTAGCACTATACATCACCGTGCATCCTGAGAAGGATGTTTAAAAAGATACATTCTCAGCTATGGGAAAAGGTTGAGTAAAAGCTAAGGTAACAAGTTTTCTGGAATGTTTTGTAACTTTATCATTCAAGTTATTTCCTAACTTTAAGAACAGTATTAAACTTGGGAGGTGAAAGTTGACAGTCACAGATAAATAAAGACACAAAAGTATTAAACGTGGGTGGAGGGCTACTGCTAATGCAGAAGTCCATATTCTCTGGGAAAAAGCAACACAACTTTGTAATCATTTCAGAGAAAATATGGGAAAAGACAATATTGGCAAGCTTTAATAAGCAAGAAACAGTAGCTAGAAATCAATTATACATGCCTTTTTTATTTATGTAAAATGTTTGAAATGTCATTGGTATCTGGGTTCTTCGTTCTGCTATTTTTATTTTTTAATATAGTCCACACTTTTAAAAAACACCATGGTGTGATTTAACTTCCAGTTATAATAGAGTGAATTATAGCAAACCAACAGTTCTGTGGAGGGCAGTGAGAAAAGCCAAATAAAACCCAGAAACATCTCTTTGAAGTAACAGGAGACCTACTGATCAGTCGGGATTTGGGGAGCCAGATCACAGAGAGGCAAGAAGCTCCCTGAGGTAAGCCACCTCCCTGAAAGCCCATTTTACCCACATAGGCTATTTGCTGATTTTTGTATGTAGTAAGAAGTTAGAAACAGGCAGAGAGCAGCCTGTACAAGTCAGAAGTTGAGACACTGTTACGGGGCTGCAGAGACAAAAAGTTAAGTTCAGGACTGAAAAATCACACCCTACAGGGAATCAGAGAAGCCAGCCTGACATGAGCTTTCACCTTGCAGTATTACTAACAGAAGCTGCACAGGGCAAGGGGCTCAGAAGCAAAAAAAAAAAAAGGAGATGAGAAGCAGAATGAACATTTTGCAGAGTGGAGTTTTCAGTGAATCCACAGTACTAACAAGACAAAAACTGGACGTTAGGAGCTGCCAAGGGAAATATCTTAGGCTCTCAGTCAGTACTCCTGGGACCTAGGATTAGGGAAAACCAGAGCAGGCAAACTTTAAAAGTCTACAAAATGGCCCTGGCTGATGTGGCTCAGGGGACTGAGTGCCAGCCTGCAAATCAGAGGGTTGCTGATTTGATTTCCAGTCAGAACACATGCCTGGGTTGCAGGCCAGGTCCCCAGTAGGGGGTACTCAAGAGGCAACCACACATTGATGTTTTTTTCTCCCTCTCTTTCTCCTTCCCTTCCCTTCTCTAAAAATAAATAAATCTTTAAAAATTTTTTTCATTATTAAAAAGATAACAATAAAATAAAATGACTGATTAATATATTTGAGGAAATAATTGACAATATGGAGTATCTATTTTCTTAAATAAAATAAAAATTCTAGAAGTAAAAAATACAAAATAAAATCAAGAAATTAATAGATTGTGTAATAATAAATTAGATGCAGCAAAGAGAGCCAGTGAACCCTTAGATAGTAAAAAAATAATCAAACTGATAAAAAGAGAAAAGTTCTAAAAATACAGAAAATACATGGGAGGGTAAAAAGTTCCTAAAAGTAGGAATCCCAGAAAGAAAAAAGAAAATGAAGCAGAAATAATATGTTCAAATATAGTGGCAGACAACTATGAGAATTACAAAAAAAAAATTCAAGCTACACAGACGCAAGAAGGGTCAGACACTGCAAACAGAATATAATAAATACAAGAAAAACCACCAGTTAGGAAAATTGATGAAAGCCAAGTGCAGATAGAGAAGTTTTAAAAATAGTCAAATGACAAAAGATGCAACATCAAATAACAAAAATTAATGACAAAAATAAGACTGACAGCCAACTTTTCCAAGGAAGGATGAAACCAGAAGACAATAAGGAGACATCTTTACAGTAATGGGAGTGGGGAGAGGGAATCTGCTTCCCCAGAATTCTACTGCACCCAATAAAATTATCTTAAAAATCAAAGAGAAAATTAATTCATTTTCAGACCAAAAACAATGATGCTATTCTCTTATAGTAAATAGGTACTAAAAGAGCCCTGACTGGTGTGGCTTAGTTGGTTGGGCATCATCCCATAAAACAAAAGGTCACCAGTTCAATACCTGGTCGGAGCACATGCTAATGTTGTGGGTGCAGTCCCCAGTGGGGATGCATACAAGAGGCAACAAATTGGTGTACACAGAAAAACTGAAGTGTAAAGATGGAAAAAGATACACCATGTATAAATTAGCCCAGAGAAACCAGGTATGGCTACATTAATATTAGTAAGGTAGACTTCAAGGCAGAAAGTATTACTGGAGATAGACACATTTCATAATAAAGATACAACAATTCTAAACTTCTATAATACACACCTAATAACAGCCTCAATGTTAAATAAAGCAAAAGTTAGCAAATATAAAAAGAAAAACAGGTAAACTCAAAATCATAATGGGAGAGTTTAACCCTCTCCTGGGAACCAATTGAATAAGGAAAAAAATAGTAAGGACAAGCAGATCTGTCTATGATAAAAACGACACAACTGACATATTAGAATATGGGACTAAACAACCTAAGTATGCCCCTCCTTCTAAAGAATACATACAACATATATACAAATTGATAATAAGCAGGGCCCCAAAGCAAGTGGCAACCAATCCCAAAGAACTAAAATAATCCAAAGTATTTTGCTGGCCAAAAAGTTCATACAATTTTTTCCATACAATTGCTGTAGTAGTGCTTAGTTGCCTTTAACTTCACTCAAAGCAATTTTGTTAAACTGTATTATGACAGCTGTCATATCGCCATGCAATTTTAAAAAACTTAGACTTCCGGCCAAGATGACGGTATAGGTAAACACACTTTGCCTCCTCACACAACCAAAAGAAGGACAAGAAATTTAAAGACAAATAACAACCAGAACTTCCAGGAAATCAAACTGTATGGAACTCTGACAACCAAGAAGAAACATTCATCCAGATTGGTTGAGGGGCAGAGCCAGGGTGGAGAGGACTCATGGCAAGGTGGCAGCTGGTAGACTGGGAAAGGCAGTGGCTGGCAGATGGGGGAGGATAAACCAGGAGGAACAACTGGGGAGTGAGACAGACTGTATAACCCAGGGTTCCAGCATGGAAAAAGAGAGCCTCAAACCTCTGGCTGTAAAGACCTCTGAGGGTTGCAGCAATGGGAGAAACTCCCAGCCTCGCAGGAGAGTTCACTGTAGAGACTCATGGGGTCCCAGAATGTAAACAAACCCACCCACCCAGGAATCAGCACCAGAAGGGCCCAATCTGTTTGTGGCTAGAGGGGAAGTGATTGAAAGCTGGCCAAGAGCCAAGTGAACGGCATTGTTCCTTCTCAGACCTCTCCCCCACATACAGCACAACTTAGAGATGTGGATTTCCCCACCCTAGCGAATACCTAAGGCTCTGCCCCTTGCAACATAATAGGTATGCCGAGACAAAAAAAAATATATATGGCCTAAATGAAAGAATAGATCAAACCTCAAAAAACAGAACTAAGCGATGAGGAGGTAGCCAACCTATCAGATGCAGAGTTCAAAACACTGGTAATCAGGAGGCTCACAGAAATGGTGAGTATGGTCACAAGGTAGAGGAAAAAAAGAAGAATATGCAAAGTGAAATAAAGAAAAATATACAGTGAACCAACAGTGATGAGAAGGAAACCAGGACTCATATCAATGATTTGGAGCAGAAGGAAGAAATAAACATTCAACTAGAATAGAATGAAGAAAAAAGAATTCGAAAAAAAAAAAAATTAGGAGAGGCTTAGGAACCTCCTCATTCCAACTGGGACAACTTTAAACATTCCAACTTCCAAATCATAGAATCATAGGGGTATCAGAAGGAGAAGAGGAAGAGCAAGAAATTGAAAACTTATCTGAAAAAACAATGAAGGAGAACTTCCCCAATCCGGCAAAGGAAATACACTTCCAGGAAGTCCAGGAAGCTCAAAGAGTCCCAAAGAAGTTGGACCCAAGGAAGCACACATTAAGACACATCATAATTATATTACCCAAGATTAAAGAGAAGGAAAGAATCTGAAAAGCAGCAAGAGAAAAGGAGACAGTTACCTACAAAGGAGTTCCCATAAGACTATCAGCTGATTTCTCAAAAGAAACCTTGTAGGCAAGAAGGGGCTGGAAAGAAGTATTTGAAGTTATGAAAGGTGAGGACGTACATCCAAGATTACTCTATCCAGTAAAGATATCATTTAGAATGGGAGAGCAGATAAAGTGCTTCCCAGATAAGGTCAAGTTAAAGGAGTTCATCATCACCAAGCCTGTATTATATGAAATGTTAAAGGGAATAATCTAAGAAAAATAAGATAAAAAATACGAATAGTAAAATGACAACAAACACAACTATCAATGACTGAATCTAAGAAAATAAAAACAAAAATGAACTAAGCAAACAACTAGAACAGGAACAGAATCACATAAATGGAGATCACATGCAGGGTTATCAGTGGGGGAGGGGAGGGGAAAATGGGAGAGGAAGGTACAGGGAATAAGAAATTTAATTGGTAAGCATAAAATAGGGGGAGGTAGGACACAGAGAACCCAAAGAACTTTTATGTATCACCTATGAACATGAACTAAGGTGGGGTGAATGCTGGTGGGAGAGGGGTGCAGGGGTGAATAAAGGGGAGAAAAATGTCACAACTATAATAGCATAATCAATAAACTATATTTAAAAATAAATATATAATACTTAATTGTTACAGCACTTTATGGTGACAATACTTTTTATAATGTGTTACTGTTAACCACAAGCCCCATATTGTACAGCAGATCTCTTGGACATATTCCCTTTATATAACCAAAATTTTATACCATTTGACATATACCACCCTGTCTCCTACTTCTATTTCCTTTTCAAAAATTTGTTATTAATTGAATTGCATTTCCTGAACAAAAAAACTTATCAAAATTGAATTTTTGTGCATTTTAATATTGAAGATGGAAGAAAATATGCAACATTTTCAGCATATGATGCTTTATTATTTCAAAAAAGGTAACTGAAATGCAAAAAAAATATTTGTGCCATGTATGGAGAAGATGGTGTGACTAATCAAACATGTCAAAAGTGGTTTGCAAAGTTTCTTGGTATTACTGATACTTTGGTCCACTAATTCTTTGCTGTGGCACTGTCTTATATATTTGAAAGTGTTTGGCAGCACCCCTGGCCTCTACTCACTAGTAGCCAATAGCAGAAGATAGCCGACATCTACAAAATATCAAATAAATGAAGTTATTGGTGAAAGTGAAAAATGTGGATTTTATTTTATAGTAAAAACCATACATACTTTCTGGCCAACCAACTATGTTCTCTAATCACATTAAAAGTAAGCTAGAAATCAAGAGCAAAAAGATAACTAGAGACTCCCCAACTGCTTAAAAATCAAGAAGTAAATTTCTATGTTGCTCTGTGGGTCAAAAAAAAATCACAATGAAAATTATGGAGTATATTAAATGATAATAAGAATACACCATGAAATTTGCAGGATGCAGCTAAAGCTATGCTTAGGGGGAAATGTATAGCCTTTAAGTAAAAACATTTGTTAAAATAAAACTTTAGCTTCCACTTCAAAAAACTAGAAAAGTTTTCAGAAATTTAGAACCAAACTATATTTAAAATAAGTAGACTTTAGAGGCAGAAAACAAATATGTAGCGATTGTCAAAAGTAGGTGTACAGTTGTGAGTTTGCAAAACACAGTGCTTACTCTTGCATTATTATTTATCAATTATAGTATTATTTATTTTCATTACAACTGTAAACCTACATTTGCCTACCCCTGTATAATGCAAAAAACCATAAACAAGTAAAAAATGCTAGTCATCTGCAAAGATTATAAAATTCATAAAACTTCATCAATATATTGAAAAAAATAAGAATTACCAGTAGAAAAGAAAAATGTTGACATCAGGAATAAAAAATAGGGACAAGATCACATAACCTAAAGAATTTATAAAGATCACAAGAGAGTATATATAAAGAAAACCTTATGCCAGTAAATTTGAAAATTCAGATGAAATCAACAAATTCCAAGAAAAATACAACCTACTAAAACACACACAAAAAAATAGAAAATTGGAATAAATCTATATCTATTAAAGTAAATGCATTCATAATTTAAAACCTTCCCAGAACAAAATTTCCAGGCCCATATGGTTTAACCAGTGAATTCTCCAGACATTTTTAAATGATTCCCATCTCTCTAAACTCCTCCTCCTGGGAGTAGAAACTGAGAAAATACTTTCTAACTTGTTTTATAAGTTCAGCAAAACCTTGATGTCAAAACCTGAAAAGGGGACCACACCAATAAAAAATTACAAGTTAATATCTCCCATGCACAAAGATACTCCTCAAGAAAATATTAGCAAGTCAAATCCAGTAATATATAAAAAAGAAAACTTACCATAACTGCTTAGTTTATTTGAGAAATGCAAAGTTGGTTTAACACTCAAAATCAATGTCATTCATCATATTAACAGAATAAATTAGAACAACCACATGATCATCACAGTACAGACAAACATTGGACAAAACTCAGCACCAATTTCTAAAACTTAGCACAGTAGAAATAGAAGATATCTCTACAAATCTTACATCAAAGAGTATACTTAATGATAAAAGATCGATAGTTTTTCCTGAGATGAGGAACAAGATACTTGCAGTTGCTACTTCTATTCAATATTGCAAGAGAGATCTTAGTGCAGTAAGAAATAAAAAGTATAAGATTTGAAGGGAAGAAATAAAACTATCAGTGTTCATAGAAAAACAAATGACTACATAGTAAACCCCCAAAATCTAAAAGCTATTAAAAATAATAAGTGAATTTACCAAGGACATTGAACAAATCAATGAATAAAAGTCAATTATATTTTTGGCTGTCTGGTGTGGCTCAGTGGATTGAGCACCGGCCTGCGAACCAAAGGGTTTCCAGTTGATTGCCAGTCAGGGCACATGCCTAAGGTGGTGGGCCAGGCCCCCAGTAGGGAGTGTGTGAGAGGCAGCCACACATTGATGTTTTTCTCCCTCTTTCCTTCCCTTTCCCTCTCTCAAAAAATAAATAAATACAATCTTTTAAACATCTTTTAAAAAATCAATTATATTTCTATATCTAGCAACAATAAGAAAATTAAATTTTAAAGTACCAGTTACAGTATCACAAAAAATTTTAAATGATGACTTTTTTTAGATTTATAATGCCTACATCCCAGTATTTCTGCACTTAAAGAGAGAAATTTATGCTCAGCTCAATGTCACTGCTGTAGTTCTAAAATTTGTTAAGGAACCAAAAGTACAGAGTTAAATACATAATCTTGAAAAGTTTTAATGTTGGCTCAAATTTTTGAAAAATATTAAGGAGGACAAAGTAATTTTATAAATGGAGTAACACAAATGTGTATAAATATAAAACATATTTTATAGCTCTGTTTAGTATCTCAAAATGAAATTCAAAGATAAAATAACCTACCTAACACAAAATTTTTTCACATCAACTATAATATAAAAGAGAAGAAAAATTATAATAAAACAATATGGATTTCAATATGTAAATGATGAAGCAGGACTATATCAGAGGACATAAAAAAGTAGTCAGATATGGGTGCCTCAGTACACTGAAAAAGACAGGGGTGTTATATTGGAGTCTCACATACAAGTGGTGTCACTTTGGGTAAGTGATGTTCTGAATAAAATTAAGTACAATCTTTCCCTAATTTACATATCATTTTTAATCCTGGAAATTGTAGGGTATATGTAAAATCAATTTATGTTCCCGGCTCAGAAAAGTTCAGAAAGTTTTTACTTACCTCTTCAGCAAAACATTCGAAAGTTGCACAGACCATGAGATACTCTGTCACGGGACAGAAGAGTCTGGAGCATCACCGTACATTGAGCATTTCTGGTGTCTGCCCAGTGAATGCTTCTACAGTCCCCTGCATATTTCCAGTTTCCCGTGGGAAGCAGTACCATTCCCAACTGCAAACCACAGACACACCAGTCTGTAAACCCAGCTTTCACGCATGCTTGCCCTGACACCCGAAAAATCACTCAGCCATTTTACAGATCGCCCCAGCCAAAACATCGTTTCCCCAATCCACACAATCACAAGAAGCAATAACAAAAAACCCTGGAAAGAATCTGTTCTCTAAAAGTACCAAGGTAAGCATGATGATTAAGAAAAAACACAGTGTTTTTGGATTTCTTTACATGTACTGTATTTTGCATTACAGACTGGGAGATGGACACTAAGGTCTTTTTACCATTTAGGCCCTAAAAGTCTGCACCTAACCACACCCAAACTCCCAGTCAGACTCTGTAGTAAATTTCAAACAATCCAATTCTTTCAGGAACCACTAGCATAGACCAATGTTCTAATCCCAGTTCTACCACATTAAAACATGCTACACATAACTTCATTGCTCATAAAATGTCATGTTTGTTATTTTGAGATAAAATACAGAAAAACAACAGAGAAATTGGAAAGAGAACTATTTGCCTTGAACTCTTGCAGAAAAAAAAATTTCCACCCAAATTTTCAATTTTTCCACTCCTGTCCTTTCATCTGTTTCTAAAGATTTGTTGCATAAAATACTTACTAAATAAAAGGAAAATTCAGAGCTGAGCTTAAAGATGTCTAGTTTCCAAATAAATGCAATCTAGAAAATTAATCAAAAGCCGTCATTTCCTAAGGTTCACATTTCCTTTTATAGTAATTAAACTAATTCTAACATTAATGATGTTGAAAATTTTATTCAAAACTCGGCCAGTTTACCGCACTACTTATTTTCCAGCCCTTGTCAGCCATGTGAATGGATGGTTTGGGAGGTCAAATCACCTGGGTTTGAATCCTGGCTCTGCACATACTAACTGCGTCCCTGTGCAAACTTCGTAATCCATTTCTTTTACATGCAAAATACCCACTACCTTGCAAAGTTGTGACAACATGTAAAGCTCCTTGCAGACAGCTTTTCACATACTAGTGGTTCATTAAACAGGAGCTATGGTTATTATTGGAATTAGCTGCCATGTTTGCCAATACCTACTTATTAATTCATTCAACTATTTTCTTCTTAGTTGTCTCATACATGTTTCTTCTGGCTTGCAAAGCATTTTGAGCTACGCTGGCTAAATGTTACACAATGTCTCTTGTATGAGACAGCCTTGCCAGACTGTCTTAATTAAGACAGTCCAAAAACAGGGGAAACATATACCAAAAACAGGGGAAAGAAAGGCATTCATTAAACTACGGTTTAACATTTACTGAACACGAGTCATGTGATGGCAGCTTATGGAAATTCAGTTTCTCTGACCAGCATCCTGAGTATTTATTTGCCGGTCAACCTTTTAAAATTTTACCTGACTCATTTTTGGTCTTTGCAAGGAGAAATGACTTCCAAACAATTCACAACATTTTAATAATTTTTCTGTGGTACCTTTCAGCACAAAGACTCTGATTTTTAGTATATTTATGTTTCTCATCCAGGTCACCAACCGATCCTGTGGAACCTATGAAGAACTGTCAGCGTGTAGTTACCATGGTCACATCCTCTCTTCAACTTGCACACGCCCCCCACCACCTCACATCACACTCTCAGCTGGTCTCTGTCAACACCTAACCGCCTCCCAGTCCTGAATGGATCCTTTAATCTCTAAGAAATTAGCTAGGAAGAGGGTTGGGAGAAATACAGTAATTTATAACCTGTTCGGGGGCTTGTACCCCCTTTGAAAATCTAAGGAAAACTATAGCTATTCTCATATAAAAGCAAAAAAAGACAGTCATATAAAATTGCATTTCACAGACTCCTTGCAAACCAAATTAAAAAGTTATCATTTATTTCATTGTTTCTCAAATTTTCTGACTGGGATTCACAGTGGAAAACAGAACCTGACATCAATACAGCCCATACCTATATACCAAAACAAACATAAGTACCTAGAACATAAGTTTCAGGGAACAATATCTACCCTTACCATGGGCAATGATTTCTGCCATTTTCTATTCAATTTCATCTTTCTAAAGGTTTCTTGAGATTTGCTAAAATGGCTTTCTTACCACCCACTGTCTGAATAACAGTGATCTAGTCTAACATGTCTCCATTTCTGAGATACGGAAAATGAGATCTAAAAAAATAGTCCTAGGTCACTTAGTGAGTTCGTGGCAGAACAAGCCAGAACCTAAAAGGCTCTTTCCAAAACAAAGTGAAACAAAAACTCTAAATACTAACTCACTTCAAAAAGCAGCTGGGATTTGAAACTTCCAACGTGCTGATACACTGAGAAACTGGGAGTGTTTCGATTCCAAACCATGGTGAATATTAACCATTACCTGAGCCTCCAGTTGGAGCAGTCTTAGCTTGTTCAAAATCATGCCACTGGCCTAGCATAACATGGCATATAAACAATTTTTTTTTCTTTCCATAAATCCTTTCTCCAGCCGCTGGGGGTAGGGGGGACAGGACAAGCTAACGTCTTCCTTGAGTTCATTAAAATACTTGGATTACATACACAGGTTTTATTTGTCCATGAGAGGCTGGCTTAGAAACAGTAGTGGATAGACCCTCTTCCCACCTACCGGGCCCATGCAAAGCTGTTTTCTTCTCTGCTAAGCTCGCTTCATCAAAATTTAAACATCCAAACCACAGAGAGCAATATGTGGATATGAATGATCCACAGCCCATTAGATGTTACCACTACCAGCACCAGCTACCCCAGCCCCCTTTTAAGTCTCAATTACAGACTGTAAGGTGGCTTAAGAGCCTTCATTACAAACAGCTTGGTAGCTTGAAATACCAGACTCCCCACTGACATCAGGCTGCGTGTGGTTTTTTGGGTTTTGTTTTCTTTTCTTATTTTTAATTTGCAATAAACGTTACCGCCCATCACAAGGTGGAGTCTTACTAACAAGCCAGAGAGACTGACTAGGTCAGGAGAAAGCCAAGCCGGCAGCCAGGCGCACAAGAAGCAAGGTTTGGGGCCTGGGTTGTTTCACAGATAACCTAAACAATTTCACTCGGATGCCGGTGACCTGCCCTGGTGCTGCTTGCCAGCCTCCACCTGCGCACCCAAGCCCCGATGCCCAAGGGCAAAGTGCCGGGGCCTACTTTAACGCAGAGCGCACGGGTGAGGTGGGGGGAGAAGGTTAGGTGCAAATTGATGCGCAGTGGCTCCCGGAAGAGAACTGTGAAAACGCGCAGAGAACCGAGAAAGCGCGCTGGGAAAGCGGGAGCAGGCAAACCCTAAAATTAGCACTCAGGCAGCAGCAGCAGGCCATGCAGGGGCAGAGATGGCGTCCTCTGCCCTGGCGGCCACACGGGAGCTTTCCCTGGGAGCCTGCGGTCCCTGCGCCTTCCTTCCGGACCAGGAGCTGGACCAACGCTGCGAAAAGGAAAGGCTCCGTCCTGGAGATCCGATCGGGAGCACGTGTAGCCTCCTAAGACCTTGGGGTCTACTCTCCTCCCCGAGTTGCGGCAGAAAATTTAAGGAGTCTCAGAATATAAAACCCCAGAATCCTCCATAATCCTTGTGGTTGACCTTAAAATTTGCTTGGCTCATTTTCAGTGAGCCCTCTTCTTTCCTGAGTTTTCATTTAAATCGTTTCCCTCCTCCACCATACCCCCAAAGGAATTAGAATGATTGGGGGGTGGGGGTTTGGGAATGTTAACATATCAGGGACCTAGGGAGTGCAGGCTCCCTAGAAGAATGGGGAGGGGGGGCAGTTTGTATCCGAATATCTCTCTACAAGATAAACAGTTCTGAAGGTCAGTGAAAGCTCCCCACTGAGTCCTCCTAAAAAGATTAATGTTCATTAAGGGATTCTCAGTCACCACTTTTCTTGAGAACCCAAACTGTTTTAAGGCCAAAGTATTTCAGATATTCCAGTTCCAATGATGCACTGAAAACCTACATATTAATTCTTGTGAATACTCCCAATATAAAATTACCAAAACCCTGGTAGCTATCATAAGAAAATCCATGAAATAGAAATACGTGTTACTCAGCTAAGATTAAATGAAGAATGCAAATATACAGTTCTATTCAGGAGCACAAAAAAAGGAAAATTGAATGACACAATATTTGGAAACCAGAAGACAGTCATTTTAATTTTTGCATATTTTTAGAAGCCAGTCAGTCTTTAAAAAAAAAAGTCATGTTTATTATATAACTAGACTTAAAATGATATATGCTCAGTAATGCTAAATCAGTCATTAATACAAACTAAGCCTGTCATGGAGTGCCATCTCATCTCCAGCATCTTTTTGCCTCCCCTCTGCAGTTGGGCCCTTACCTTTATTTTCAGAATCTTTCATTCTCTCCTTCCTCCCTCTGCTGCAAATGAGCAGGAAAGTCCAGATGATTCTGCAACCCTGACTTTTGATTTGTCACTCACAGACAGTCAGCAGTCTCAGGGGCCACGTCCCTCAACAGAGGAGCACTGGGTCTCTGATAATTGCATGCAAGTCAGTGTGCAGGGTTATAATTTTGCTTATACTGGAGCGGAAAGGACAGGGATGAAGGCAGACGTAAACACAAATTCCAAAACGTGGCATGGAACTGGATCTGGAGTCTAAGAATGCCTTTTCTTTCCTTAAGTAGGGAGCCAATTGTTTAGCACCTCCTTGTCTCTGAAGGGATGTGGTTCAAGTTGAAAGGGGAATATATGTGCCGTGCACCAGGCTTATTTTCAAATGGAGACCTTAACTTTGGAGGGGGATTGCGACCCCCGTGATTTGTTTCCTCTTACATACTCACTCATTCAGCAAACATTTCTTTTACCTCTATGTACACCAGGCTCTCTGCTAAGTACTGGGGATACAACAGTGAAGGGGACCAACCTCAGTCCTCAAGCTGCTCACAGGCTGTTACAATACAGAGGCATACAGCATAATATGATGACTTATCAATGCTGTTTGGACATAGGCTATTGAGCCCATTTCACCCAAGTGTAAGTTGATACTCAAGAAGGCTTTAGTGATTGGTTTCAAGCCACTGAGTGGCTAAGCCAGAAATAGATATGAGGGAACCAGACCATTAGACCCCTCTGTTAAGGGCAAGGAAGATTCACGCAAATATTTCAATCATCCAATTCAACCTTACTTTCAATCATTATACAGCTCAGATTCATTCCTTCCTTCCTTCCTTCCTTCCTTCCTTCCTTCCTTCCTTCCTTCCTTCCTTCCTTCCTTCCTTCCTTCTTTCCTTCCTTCCTTTCCTCCCCCCTCCCTTTCTTCCTCCCTCCCTTCTTCCAAACAGTATTTGTACCAGGCACTATTCTACTTGTTGGGAATTTAGAAACACAGAAAACAGACCAAGTCCATGCTCTCATGGTTATTATAGTCTTGTGGGAGGACTCAAATAAACTATAAACAAACCAATATAAATATATATATCAATGAATAATGTGAAGAAAAATAAAAGCATGGTTATGGGGGAGCAGAGGTGCCATTTTAGATAGGGTGGTCAGGAGAGGTGATAGTTCACTTATTTCATGGAAAACTGGTCAGGATCACATGGGCCCTTTCCAACATCTTCACTCTGAAGTTGTTTTTTAAGTTTGGAATCCTCACAAGCTCCAAAACACTCATTGATGGGTGGTGTTTATTCCCCCATTATAGAGATTGGCACACAGATATCCAAAAAGATTAACTGACCCAATACAGGACTTCACCAAGTTGGATGAAGAGCAACAAAAAGAAATACACCCACCTACTGCTCTCATCCTCAGAAGTTGCTGGAACATTTGCTGGAGGAGGAGCTGAGGCAAGGGGGTTGAAGACCTATCTCAACCAGTATTAACTGAGCGGTGCAGGGCAGTTGACTCGGCCTCTCTGGCACGGGTTTCCTCATCCGTAGTGTGGGGGCTAATTATACCTGCCTGTGCAGGTACCAGGTTGTTCAGAAGATCAAAAGGGAGAACAGTTGTAATACTTTGTAACTAAGCCCTATATAAATGTAAGGTACAATTATCAACATGCTTGGGCACACTTAAGAGAACTAATTACTAGTGTTTACCAGTTCATTACTACAGCACAAGAGTTAAAAACAGCTACAGAATGAAAGCCACTGTGGCCAGTAGGTGTCCTGGAGTTGATTTCTAGCTGCCACGCTTTAAAGACTCCCTGAAATTTGAAGGAAATTTTAAGTATTTAATTTTTGCTCCCATTTTTCCTTGGCAGTGGATAATACCTTTCTGCTCCCTTTGACAATAAAAGTCCAATGACAACATTGGCCCATTAGTGACATTAAAATAACAGGTATCTCTCTCTCCCAGGACCAACTCCAGGACAGCCTAACCGTGTACCAAGTAGGAGCACCTTTAGAGACTAGCAGGGTGAAGGATGAAGTAGGTGGTGAGAAGCCACCATTCATTCACTCTTTCATTCAATAAATACGCATTGTGCCAGGCACTGCTCTGCACACTGGGAATAAGACAGCGCTGAACAAAACATTCTCTGTCCTCAAAGCGCTATGGTCTCAGGGCAAGAGGGTTCCACAAGGTATGCTGACTCACTGAATTAGGGAGAGGAATGCCAAGCCTTGGGTCTGGATAGTTAGGCAGGCGCTCTAAAGCAGGAGAGACTGGGTTCAAACATGGGCTCTGCCCTTTACCGGTCCTTTCAGTAAGCTGAGACATGTTTTTGCACCTCTCTGAGTCTCTATTTCTTGCTGAAGACAATAATGGTACCCACCTCCTAGGGCTGGGTGAGGCTCATAGGGGTTAATCATGTAAAGTATTTAACACATGGCCTGACACATAAAGCAAGGGCTCCATAAATGCTACAAACTAATATTAGTGCCTTGTGACCTGGGTCATATTTACCCCTCTGCACCTCAGTTTCTTCATAAAATGCAGAGAATAATAACTAGCCAGTGTTACTGTGAGCATTGCATCTCAGGAATAATATAAAGCCCTTGGCATAAAAGATTGCCTCACTCCCTGCCAGTCTCACTCCAAGCCCTTTTTAATCAAGCAGGCTTCCCAGGAAGAAAGTCTAAGGCTGGGAGGACTGAGGAGGACAGCTATTTATATTGAAGAGGAAGTCGTTTTTTTGAGAGTGTGGTCATTTCTAAGGGCACCTGCATTTTACCCAACATGGTATTTTGAAAAGTTTCAAACATAAAAAAGTCTGTAAGAATTGCACAGTGAACTCCATCTTCAAGTACATTTTGCTATATTTGCTTTAGTGCCTATCTGTCCATTGTTCTGTCCATCCTTAATTGATAGTTTATTTTAAAAATTAGGTTAATGGCTGGTGTAGCTCAGTGGATTGAGCGCGGGCCTGTGAACCAGACAATCGAGGTTTGATTCCCAGTCAGGGCACATGCCTGGGTTGCAGGCCGGTTCCCTGAAGGCCAGTTCCCAGCAGGGGACATGCAAGAGGCAACCATACATTGATGTTTCTCTCCCTCTCTCCTTCCCTTCCCCTCTAAAGATAAACAAATAAAATCTTAAAAATAAAATAAAATAAAAATTAGGTTAAAAGAGGTTTGAAGACCTCTTCAAAGAAAAGAGCCTTTACTTTTCTTCCTTAGACAGACTCAAGCGTTGGAGCTTTCCAGAACAAGGCAACGTCTTTGGTAGACCCCATACTTCAAATAAACTGGTAACAAGGACCATTATAAATATGTATCAATGAAAATGATGTTCTACTTCTGGGCAAGATAGAAGTGTAGGTAGACACACATCACCTCCTCACACAACCACAAAGAGAATTGTAACTAAACCTCAAAACAACACCCAGATTGAACTATATGGAAGTCCAACAACCAAGGGTTTAAAGGTGCCACATTCATCCTGACAGGCACTGGGAAAATAAATCCCCATAACTTCTGGCTGTAAAAAACAATAGGGGGTAAAGCAGTGAAAAAAAAATGCCAGATTTTCAGGAGACTCCACTTAAAGGGCCCACATGGTCTTAGAACCTACTCAGACCCACCCACCCTGGGATTCAGCAACAGAGCAACAGCTGGTAAGGTGTCAGTTGATACAAGGTGTAGGTGAGGTGACCCACTCAGAGCCACATAGAGCCACATACAGCCAAAGAGTGGTGAAGTGGGTTTCCCTGCCCTGGCAAGTACCTAAGGCTCCACCCCATATAATTTACAGGTACCTTTTCTACAACAGGTCACAATACTAAGACAGGCAGTAAAAGCAGCTCTACTTACTACACAGAAACAAACACAGAGAGGCTGCCAAATTGAAGAGACAAAGAAACATGGCCCAAATGACAGGACAGAACAAAATCCCAGAAAAAGAACTAAACAAAATGGAAATAACCAACCTATCAGATGGAGAGTTCACAATGGTGATGATGAGGATGCTCAAAGAACTCACTGAGTACGGCCACAACATAAGGGAAGAAAGGAAGGTTACACTGAGTGAAATCAAGAAAAATCTACAGGGAACCAACAGTGGAGAGGATGAAGCCAAGAATTAAACCAACAGTTTGGAATACAAGGAAGGAAAAAACATTCAATCAGAACAGCAGAAAGAAAAAATAATTCAAAAAAAATGAGGATAGGCTTAGGAACCTCTGGGACAATTTTAAATGTACCAACATCCCAATCACAGGAGTGCCAAAAGGAGAAGAGGAAGAGCAAGAAATTAAAAACTTATTTGAAATAATGATGAAAGAAAACTTCCCCAATTTGGTGATGAAAATAGACATACAAGTCCAGGAAGCAGAGAGAGTCCCAAACAAGTGGGACCCAAAGAGAACCACACCAAGACACATCTAATTAAAATGCCAGGGGTTAAAGATAAAGAAAGAATCCTAAAAGCAGTAAGAGAAAAGCAGAGTTACCTACAAAGGAATCCCTATAAGACTATGAGCTGATTTCTCAAAAGAAACTTTGTTGACAAGAAGGGGCTGGCAAGAAGTACTAGAAGTGATGAAAAGCAAGGACCTACAACCAAGATTACTCTACCCAGCGAAGCTATGATTTAGAATGGAAGGGCAGATAAAGTGCTCCCCAGACAAGGTAAATCCAAAGGAGTTCATCATCACCAAGCTCTCATTACAGAAAATGTTAAAGGGACTTACTTAAGAAAAAGAAGATTAAAACTATGAACATTAAAATGGCAATAAACCACTTTATCGCCATTTTATTATCAACAACTGAATCTAAAAAACCAAATTAAGCAAACAAGCAGAATGGGAACAGAATCATGTATATGGAGACAATTTGGAGGGTTATCAGTTGGGAGCAGAAAGAAGGAGAATGGGGAAAAAGATACAGGAATTAAGCATAATTGGTAGGTACAAAAATGACAGGGGTTATGTTAAGAATAGTATAGGAAATAGAGAAGCCAAAGAACTTATATGCACAATCCATGGACATGAACTAAGGTGGGGAAATAGCTGGAGGGGAGGGTGCAGTACCAGACAGAGGGAGGCAAAGGAGAAGAGATTGAGACAACTGTAATAGCTTAATCAATAAAATATAATTTTCCAAAAAATAAAATGATGCTCCATCTCAATAACTTGGTTTATGGAGAGCTTCAGGTGGGCTCCACAGCCCACCAAGTCTCTTCACAGCTCTGCACAGCCCTTGTCTGGTTAGATGCCACTTATGAGTCACTAGACTGGTGAGTCATGCCCAGTGAAGGAGGCCATCTTGAGAGCAAAACCAAACAGAATCGTCAAGAACAACCAGTGGATTTCTGAATTGAACGAGAACAGGCTTTTTATTGTCCCAGCAAAATAAAAATGAAAGAAAAAACATTGCTGTAATATAGTAAGTTAAACTTCCCAGCTGTACATTTTAATCTGAAGAAAGACTGAGGGGAAAAAAAGGCTTTTGCATTTCCTTAGAAATTTGAGAGCAAAACAAACTAGGAGGCCGTTCTGGCCTGGTAGCTCAGCTGGTTTAGAGCATCATCCTGATACACCAAGGTTGTGAGTTTGATCCCGGGTCAGGGCACATACAAACAGCAACCAGTGAATACATAAGCAAGTAGAACAACAAATCCAGCTTGCATGCTTGTGCTCACTCTCTCTCTCTCTCTCTCTCAAATCAATAAATAAAAAAATTTTAAAAGAAACTAGGAGACTATGTCCCAAATCTAGCAGATCCAGTGATCTTTCAACCACTTGCCTGGAACCTCTCCTAGCTCAGTCATCATTCCAAAAACATGTCTGACAGGAGGGCAGCTTCACCTGAACCACCACAGTCCGTCTTCCCCCATCAAGCCAAGCCTCTGTTTGTTTTGCTCAGTGAGTGCATCCAAGTGACCATAAAAAAGGTGATAAAGTGATAGAGAAAAATTGCCTACTGATGGGTGGAGGTTTGTCATTAGAGTCATGGCAGAAGAGGGTGGCATGATTCTAAGAAAAGCTAGATAAGATCTCAGGAAGCCAGGCCATGGGACTAGGGAAAGGGAATTAACACATGAAATACCTCTTGTGTTCAGGCAATCTTCCTATGGTTATCATGCACTAATAAAGAATTTATTCTTCCCAAGCATTATCTTTAAGGACTTTTATTATTTTTATTTATTATAAGTATAATAAACAATAAATTAATTAAATAAATAATACATGTAAGTTATATCTATTATTTATTTAATTAAATTTAATATAAGCAAGGACTTTTACAGCACACTGCCTGGGTCTGAACTCCAGCTAACTAGCTGTGTAACTTTTGAAATGTTACTTAACCTCTCTGTGCTTCAGTTTTCTCATTTGCAAATTAGAGCTTGTAAAACAGGGTTATTGTAAGAATTAAATAAAATAAAAATATGCACAGGTTTAGGACAGTGGCTGTTACATAGTGAGCAGTGTGTACATGTTAACTCTTGTCATTCCATCTTTTTAGATGAGAAAAAAAGGCAGGAAAAACACGTAGATGAAAAGGACACTTAGATGAAAAAGTAGTGGAACCAAGGTTATTCCCGTCATTTCCTTCTCACAACAACCCCAGGAGGGACAGATCATCTTCCTTTTATTGATGAGAGCTCGGAAGCCCAAGCTACGTCTAGTAACTTGCTCATGTTACTAGGTGGCAAATGGGAGAGTTAAGATTTAAAACCCACATCTGCTGATTTTAAAGCCTTGGCACATTGCACCCACCAGGCCAGTGGTTCCCAAACTTTATCACATGTCAGAATTGCTGCAGGGCTTGTTAAAACAGATGGCCGGGCCCCACATCCAGAGTGGCTGATTCAGTAGCTCTTAGTGTGGGGCCAACAATTTGCATTTCTAACAAATTCCTGGTGATGGAGATGTTGCTGGCCCAGACACCACAGTGGAAAAACTACTACTCTATAACCATGCACCTGTATGCAGAACAGGTGGTAGGGGAAGGGATAGGCCAAAGATTGTAGAGCAAAAAGGTTTTCCCACTCAGGCAGTGCCATTATTTCAAGAGCCTAGAAAATATACCCTATATTTACATAGCCTTTTATATTTAGGATCTCATTTGACCTTTCCAATATCCCTAGGAAGGGATCATTATTTCCACTCAATGTGATTTGTTTTTAGGGACATATGGCCAGAAAATGACAGTGAGGGATGAAACCACAGATCTCCTGGCAAATGCTGTCCCCTTCTCCAACTAACTTGTCCTGGAAAGCATTATCTTGTGATGGAGACTGACTCTAGTTCCAATCTGTGTCTTCCCAGGGAATATCGCAGCTCAGGAAAGGGCTCTTCACTCCAGTAGGGTTTGGGGGAGGTAATTTCTAATGAGAACCCATTTTCTACCATCACTTCAAGAGCTAGGCAAGTCTACTGCTCGCGAAATTGTTCCGCCAGCTATTCGCTCCCTTTTCTATAACCTAAAAGCTTCAATATTTGACTAATATATGGTTCTTGGGAAAGGATGGGGGCATACAGGGGTTAACTTTCAGTGGACTCAGCTTGCTCGTGTTCCCATTTAGAAGCACTTGCATAGTGAGGTATATGTTTTAAATTGTTTGGACATATAAGCCAACAAATGATTAGTATCTGAAATATTCAAAGAAATCCTATAAGTAGATAAGAAAAAGACGAACTACCAAGGGAAAAAATGGAAAAGGCACAAACAGGCATTTCAGAGTGGATCACACATGACCGGTTTCATGTGAAAAACCTTCAGCTTCGTCTAGGAAATTCAACATGAAACCATGCAGTACCATTTCACATGCATTAAACTGGCAAGCATTAAAAAGTCTGACAGTAGGAATCTCACACACTACTGGAAAGAGGTAAATTAGCTCAAATATTCTGAAGTAAACTGAGCAATACCTTTCAAAATTAAAGAAGCATATACCTTTTACCCAGTAACTGTCCTCCTGGGTATTTCTCCTATACTTAGTCACTGGTGTTCACACTATAAATTTCAGACTCATTCTCTTTGCAGATACACGTATCTCCTAGAGGATTCATGCATAACAAACATACATATTGAATGTCCACTATGGTCCAGGACACTGTTAAGCTGAAAAGATGCCAGGAGTCCCCAGAAGGTATGTTACTTCTCACAAAACTGCTGCCTTTTGTAAAAAAAGGGGAAAAAAAGAAAGAAGGAAAGGAAAGGAAAGGAAAGGAAAGGAAAGGAAAGGAAAGGAAAGGAAAGGAAAGGAAAGGGAAAGGAAAGGAAAGGAAAGGAAAGGAAAGGAAAGGAAAGGAAAGGAAAGGAAAGGAAAGGAAAGGAAAGGAAAGGAAAGGAAAGGAAAGGAAAGGAAAGGAAAGGAAAGGAAAAGGAAAAGGAAAAGGAAAAGGAAAAGGAAAAGGAAAGGAGAATGTTGATGTGGAAGACCCCCTGGTTGGCTCAGAAGGTATTAGCTGTCCCAAAAGACCTTCCAGCTGTGGTTTTTCTCCCATAGCTCATTGAACTTTCCAGCCCCACAACTGAACATAGTTGGAGTATGATCATATGGTGGCAGATCCGAATTAATATTAATAAAAATGACTACCACTACCTGTGCAGTACTACGTACTAGGGATTTTAGAAACACTAACTCATCACAGTAACATTATGACACAGGCATTATCATCTTTATTTTTCCTTTGATATACAAAGGATTTTTAAATTTAGAAAGGTATCGCACCCTGCCCAAGATCACACAGCTTATTAGCATGTCATTTATTAGTGGCACATTCAGATCACAGTCTGACACCAAAGCATATGATTCTGGATGTCCAAAGTGATGGTGACAGCCTCAGGAGAGTTTCAGGCTACCTTTAAAAAAATCAAGACTGGACTGTGGATTTCTTTCATTGCATGATATGTTTTAATTTTACTTCTCCCTTCCATGAGTATAGATAGTGGAGATGTGGCAGAAAAGGTGCTATATGGGTACTCAGGTCTGAGCCTGCCACTCCCCCGTCACGTCACCTCCTGCATGTCACTCTATCTTTTTGTTTCAGCTTCCTCAACTGTAAATGAGGAAACAAATCATCTTCTCTCCCTCCTTCCAGGGCTTTTGTAGTTGACCTATTCTGTACACTGTAAAGTATTATGTAACATCGGACATTATAATGATCTCATCCCCAGGCTGTACCGGGAAATGGGGATGGAGAGAAATGTAGTGAGCAGCCGAGCTCCTGCGTAAAGAGCCGTATAGAGTGGCAATGGGTGAAGTCTAGGAGAGGAGCAGAGGAAGGAGGAGAAGATGGCTGTGTGTACAGTATAGAACTGGTGTTTAAAATTATAAAACTAGGAAACTGATTCTAACTCAATCTGGTTCACTGGCAATATCCATTTATTCCTCTTTTGTAAATATTCACACAACACCTAGAACAACACGGGGCATGAAATGATCACTCCAGGTGTACTTGTTGCAGCGCCCAATCTATTCAACTGCTCAGGCAAGCTGGAGAGATGGGTGGTTTGGCCCTACTAAGTTTCACCAACGGCTCCTGATGCCAGTGGGGAAGGAATTTAACTGGTGTTTTGACAAAAGTAATCACACATCTTTGAAAGCCCCAAGAGGACAATGCCAAGCCACAGAATCTCCCTGACTACCGACAACAGAAAAGCTTGTTTCTAACACAATAAATGTCTGAAAGATAATTATCACTGCTCTTTGTCAAATTTATTTTTAGAATGCTTACTATGTGCCAGCACTTCACATTTATTAACTCATTAATCCATCTAATCCTCAAAACACCCTGGGGTGGGAGGGAGCCAGCCGCATCACCGGCAGGGCTCGTGCAGTCTGGCCTCTGCCCTGGATCCGATCAGCCATTTTAGAACAAGGCATGTTAGTGTCTCAGAAGGATCTTCAGAGGGTGGAAACACATGACAAGCACAAGAGAGGACACACACACACACACACACACGCAAACAGATATCTACAAAGTACCAAATCCTGACTAGAGTGAAATGCCAAGATGAAATGGAGGAGAACGTGGAATCTACAATACCAGATGAACAGCAACAAATGTCCTATGGGTGACTAGACACTAAAAGAGAGGCCACAGGTGGCAGGAACCCCAGGCAAGATTTTACAGAGATGGCATTTGTGCTAGTCTTGATGGATGTGTAGGAACTGGCCAGGCTGAAAGCTG
The DNA here is from genome assembly GCF_021234435.1 of Artibeus jamaicensis. Lineage (NCBI taxonomy): Eukaryota > Metazoa > Chordata > Mammalia > Chiroptera > Phyllostomidae > Artibeus > Artibeus jamaicensis. Next base: position 14,154,226 of record NW_026522025.1, on the reverse strand, counting down.
AAGGCATGGCCATTGCAGATACAGAGGAGGAGGCAGGGAGCCAGCAGACCATGTCCTGTCCCTGCACAGAATACTTCAATGGCTTCCTAACCCACTGAGAATGAAATCCAAACTCCTGGGCATGGCCCCCCAGACCTTGATCCAAGCTGCGTCCCTCACTTTCCCTCTGCACACTGGGAACCTTTCCACTTGCTATTCCCTCTGGCAGGAAAGCTCTCCCCGGCTTCATGCTGGAGTAACTCCTAACACACTTCAGGTCTCAATTTACATTGCATTTGCTCAGGGGCCCTTCCCTGTCCACCAGCAGGGAAACCTTTTCTCCTCTCCTGTCTGATTAAGGCCTTCTAAGTGCACAGAGCAGTTTCTAAGGGGAATTTTTACCTGTTTGATGTGTGTAATTTTCTTTCCTCCTCTAAAAGTGGTCCTGAGCAGGGGCCTTGCCTCCCTTATTCACTCCAGGCCCTGGCAAACAGGGGGCCTGGATAAAGACTGTGGAATGAACGAATGGAGTGCGTCTGTGACCGAAGAAGTGTGAGTTGAAGCTCTGATGAGGACAGGTGCTGTGTTTGGGAAATAGTGTACTGTGGCTAGAGCTTAGGAGATAAGGGGAAGTCACCCCGGACGGGCTGGAAAGATGTGGGTCCGATGGGGAGGACCTTGAAGGTAGCATCGGGTCCGGATTCATTCCCCCAACCAGTACTGCATTGCAGGTGCCCGCCAGGTGTTGGGGGCAGGGGCTGGCAGATGCAAACCCGAGTGAGACTGTGTCCCCGAGGCACCGTGGATTGCTTCTGTCCACAGCCAAAAGGACAGACAAGGACTTTTGCAGAAGATGAAATGAAACCACCTGGGCCCGCGGGAGACGGTTACAGGATCCAGGGCTGAGACCGGCCCCTGCACTTTGGTCGATCGGCCCGGGGGAGCTTGGGGACGGGTCTCGTTCCCGCGGCCGAGGGTCGCAGTGCAGGGTCGCGGGGCCAGACCCACAGGCCGCACCCCCCCCCCCGCCCGCGGGCTCCAGGGGCGGAGAAGTCCGCCAGAGTCGCCGCAGTCGGTGGCCGGCGCCTGCCGCGCGCGGTAACAGGTCTCTGGCCGCGCCCACACTCACCCTGTGCCGCCTTGGGAGCCGAGCGCGACCTCCACAGCCGCCGGGTGGCCTTCCACGGCCGCAGAGAAGAAAACAGCCTCCGGCTCTTCTTGCCGCCCTTCTCAGTTGCTCCCATCTGTGCGCCCGCGCCCCTCCCACGCCGCCGCCCGAGGGTCGCCTCCTGCCTCCCCCGCTGCCGCGCGTCTGACAGGTGCCGGGCAGTCGCCGGAGCAGACGCGTCCGCCGGGGGAGGAGCTTGCGGCCGGCGGGGGAGGGGGCGCGGAGGGGGCGGGGGAGGGGCGGGGGAGGGGCGGGGGAGGGGAAGAGGCGGGGTGGGGGGCGCGGCAGCTGCTGGGGCGGTGCGTGCGGGGTGCGGCCCGGCCCGGCGTGGGCGCTACTGCGGTGCGCAAGGCCCAGAAGAGCTTAGCGCTGGGCGGTTTACAGATGAGTCTTCAGCCGTTCGTCCTTGGTTCAGGAGGTGTCGATGGGGCGCCCGGGTACTGTTAGGCGTCGTTGATTAACAGAAAATTCTTAAGGGGTGTACCCTTGATTTTGTCCCCAGATTACAACGATAAAAGGGAAGCTCCGAGAGACTCAGTAGTCTGCCCAGAGATTACACAACTGCTAAATGGTGGCGATTCTCAAGTCCTGGGCTCTAACTATATTTTGTCATCCCTTGCTACTGCCTCAGAATGGCCCCACATTTTGTGAGATTTTTTTTGTCTGACAGATATTTCTATTTTTCTCATACAACAGATTACGAATCGCTTGATTTTTTTTGAAGACATTCTATGTGCGGACTTTTACATACATGCCATTCAGCTTCATTGCACACCTGTAGAGTGGGAGGGATTTTTTTTCCCATTTACCAGAGGAGGAGACTGAATGACAGATGCCCTGCTGCCCCGTTTTGTCTCTGTCCTGATTTTGCTTGGAACTGGGAGAATCTGAGACGAAGATCAAAACCAAGATTCCTTCAACACTGCCTTGCTGCAATAATAATAACTAATGTTTATGGAGTGCTTTTCATGGACCAAATTATACACGTTACCTTATTTAACTCTCCCAGTGATGCTCGTGGGAGAGAAATCATTAATAGCCGCGCTTAATTAATGGAGGAAGCAGAGCATCAGGGCGATCAGGCTTCACATGTAAAACCTTAATAAAGGTTATATGTTGGGCTGAATCATGAAATTGCCATCTTTGTAGGCCCAAACAAGTCTCAGTGAATAACCTCGCCAGATGATCAAAATTAACAGCACCTGTGGAGGCAGGTGAAAATGGAGAGCCTCCAGGTGCATCACACTGAGAAAGACCCACCGCTTTTGTAATACTTTGGCCAAGAATGCACCACCTGAATCTAGTCATGGGGAAATCTAAATGAGTCCTGAACTATTAAAAGTTGGTTAAGGGGGGAGGGGCGCATAGTCTTCAAAAGCGTCAGTGGCATAAAAGATGAAGAAAGGGCTGAGGGAATGTTAGCTATTGAAGGAAGGTAAGAAACATGGCAACTAAATGGGATGCCTGATTCTAGGCTGACCTTGTGATGGAGTTTTTAAACACTTTAAGGACATTACTGAGTCAATTTTCAAAAAAAAATTGAAATATGGATAGCAGATTAGAGTGTTTATCAATGATAAATTTATTAGAGTTGATAACTATATTGTGGTTATGTTAAAAATCCCTGTTTCTAAGAAGTACACATTGAGGTATTTAGGATAAAAAAGAATGATGCATTTAACTCTGCTTTCTTTAAATGGTTTAGCAGAAAAAAAGAGGGAGGGCTCAAACAATACAGTAATTTCAGCAAAATATAAATAATAGGTGACTGTAGATAAAGAGTATATGAGTATGTCTTGTGCTGTTTTTACTCTTACAATTTTTCTGTAAGTTTAAAATTTATTCCCAAGTAAAACGATAAAAATAAAAAATTTAAGCCCTGGCAGTATAGCTCAGTCGGTTGGAGCCTTCTCCCATTAAACCAAAATGTTGTAGGTTCCAAACCAGTCAGGGCACAGGCCTAGGTGTCAAGTTCTGTTCCCTGTCTGAACATGTGCAGGAGGCAACCAATCAAAGTTTCTCTCTCACATCAATGTTTCTCACCCTGCCTCCACCCCCATTCTCTTCTCTCTAGAAATCAATAAGCATGTCCTTGGGTAGGGATTAAAAAAATTAATTCCATAGGAAAAAAATGAAGTGATAAGGATTACGCTACTTGACATTAAGGCATACTATAAAGCTATAGTTATCAAAACAGTGTGGTATTGGCAGAAGAATCGATACAGAAATCAATGAAACAGAATAAATAACCCAGAAATAGACCCACACAAACATGCCCAACTAATATTTGATAAAGGTGTGAAAGCAGTACAATAGAGGAAGGATAGATTTTTCAACAAATGGTGCTAGAACAATTGAAACAACAACAAAAAAGAACCCTGTCCTAAACCTCACCCTTTCTATAAAACTCAACTCAAAATGGATTGCAGACTTAAATGTAAAAAAGTTTTAGAAAAAAATCTAGGACCTAAAGCTATGCAAAATGTTCTTAGATTTGTTACCAAAAGCACAATCCATAAGAGGAAACTGATAAATTAGACCTTATTAAAATTAAATACTTTTACTCTGTGAAAGACCCTGTTAAGAGAAAGAGAAAAGCTATAGACTAGGCAAAAATACTTGTGAACCACACACCCACCACAGAACTTGTATTTAGAATATATAAAGAAGTCTCAAAACTCAAATTTAAAAAACAACCCAGTTAGAAAATAGGCAAAAGGCATGAATAGGTACTTCACAAAAGAGAATATATGGATGGCAAATAAGCACATGAACAGATACTCATCATCCTTAGTGTTAAGGAAATACACATTAAAGCTGCAATAAGATATCGCCTATCAGAATGGCTAATATGAAAAAGAGTAACAAGACCAAAATGCTGGAGAGGATGTGGTTGGCAAAACTGGATCACTCATACTTTGCTGGTAGAATGGGAAATGGCGCAGACACTCTGGAGGAGTTTCCAGTTTCTTATCAAACTAAACACACAACCACTATAAAACCAGAAATTGCATTCTTGGGTAATTACCCCAGGGGAGGGGAAAAAAAGAAAGGAAAAAAAAACTTATTCACAAATGCTGATAGCAACTTTGTAATAGCCCAAACTGGGAACAACCCAGATGTCCTTTAATGGGTGAGTGATTCAACAAGCTGTGGCACATCCATCCCGTGGATTACTTTTTACTACTCAGCAATAAGAAGTAAAAAATTTTTGCTCTGGCCAAGTGGCTCAGTTGGTTGGAACGTTGTACCATGTACCAAAGGTTGCAGGTTTTGTTCCTGGTCAGGACGTATAACTAGGTTGTGGGTTTGATCCCCAGTCAAGGCTGATGTGGTGGGGGAGGGGGGCGACCGATCCATATTTCTCTCTCACATTGGTGTTTCTCTCCCCCTCCCCGAAAACCCATAAAATCATAACCTTGGATGAGGATTAAAAATAAAAACAAAAAGTAACAAACTTTGGACACAGGCAACCAACTGTATGCATCTCTAGGAAATTATGTTGGGTATAAAAGACAATCTCAAAAGTTACATACTACATGTAATTTTTACATACTTTTACAGAACATTGTTGAAATGGCAAAATTAAGAAATAGAGGACAGATAGTGATTGACAGGGAGGCAGAGTGGTTGTAAAAGAACCACAGGAGGGATCTGGGAACTGTTCTGTATCTTGCCTATATCAATGTATCAATGTCAATGTACTGGCCTTGATATTAGCCTATAGCCTTGACATTAGCTTTGCACAATGTTACCATTATGAGCAAATAGGTAAGAGTGTACATGGGTTCTCTATTATTTTTTATACCTACATGTGGATTTATAATTATTTTTAAAATTAAAAGTTTAATCGTTTAAAATAATTACATCTCTATAATTTTGTACAGTTCACTCCATTATCTAAAATGGGGTTGAGCCAAGATCCAACCTAGACCCATGCCTCTGTGGCTCCGCTACCTTTCCCGAAGCCCCTGGCTCACCGTGGGAGGCCAAGGCTCATCTGCCAGGTCTCAGGGAGGAAGCATGAAGGACTCAAAAAAGGTCACAGGGGCACAGGGACCCTGGACAGTCAGGGAGGGCTGGCTGCATTATTCTCCTGTTTGGAATGAGTCCCTCAGTGGTTCAGATAAGTGACACTCTAAAAGTAAGCACAAGACAGCCCTATTTTATTCTTTCTCTAATCCAGAAGTATAGGAAGATATAAGTATGAAACAAAGAAGGGAGGTGGGAGAGACTGTCAGGAGGGTGACAATTGAGAGGTGTCCCTTCTGTCTGTCGGCTGCAGACTGAGTTTTCTTCTGCACCAGCCTTCATGCTCCATGGCACCCAAAGTGAAGTCTGAAAAAAAATTGGCTTTTAGGGGAAATAATCTAATTAACAAAGCCTCGCAGGAATAGCAGCCACATACCACCAACTAATGCCCTAGACAAAGGTTTGTTCTCTTCCTGGGACTTCTTACCTGGACTCGGGGTTAGGACACCTGGAATCTAGTACTGGTTACCCAAACTGTCTGTGAAATATTGGTTCTGTCCCTTCCCCTGATGGCTTCCTCTGTTAATCACCACCATCACCTCCAGTTCCATTAATAGAGGGGATTTAAAAAGATGACATAGACAAATCCTCCCAGAGTCTCCCACCATCCTTTCCCGTATGTCCTGACTTTCACTAAGAGTTAGTAGCTCCAGTGGGCCTGGCTCAGAGATTCACCTTTTCTTCCGTTGTCCTGATACATGCAGTGGACCAGAAGAGTCCTGGGAGGGGCCCACTTGCTCACCGCTTAGACTTCAATGGTCAGGGAAGGATGAAAGAAACATTCTTTGGCTTGCCCTTTTAGTCCAAACATCATGTGACTTCGTGGCACTGCTCCAGCCTGGAGCTAACACAAGGCCAGAAGTCTCTGGCTCCCACAGTCACAGCTCGCTCCAGGCAGATCCAGGGGGCAGCCTCTCTGCAGCCTTTGGAGTCCATGGGGAAAGAATGCGGCCTCAGAGAAGCTGCCACCCGAACAGAAACACCCAAGTGCCCTTAGGCACATTCATGAGCACTCGCAACATGGAATTTCTTTTCAAATGTCAAAAATGCGAAACAAGCCCACTTATTTGTACATCTGACTCACTGGGCATAACCGGAAAACAAAAACAAAACTCTTGAATTTCATTATGTCATTGTGCTTTTGAGGCTAGGTCCAGAAAGATGAAACTGTCAGTCGTCAAAGTCGATGGGACACCAGAGTCCTCGTGTGTGCACACGTGTGTGTGTGTGTGTGTGTGTGTGTGTATGTGTGAGAGGTAGGAGAGGGCGCTCTGCCGCTTCCTAGCTATGAGCTCTCACCCAGCTCCCTTACATTCTCTAAGTCTGGGGGTCCCCATCCGCAAAATGGAGATAGTCAAGAGCCCCCACCTCACAGGTTTGTGACATTCTACTATTCTATTCAATTTGAGAAGCATTGAAGAGAGTCAATAAATGGTCGTTTATTACAATACTATGTCCTTTTAGAGAGATAATGAGAGAGAAAAAGCAACGGCACCTGCTTTTGCCACAAATAAATGTGTGTGTGTCTAAAGAAAGAGAAATGGGAAAATCTCAATGTTTAGTGAAGATCACACTCTTCAAACCTCAGGATTTAGTTCTGTGTCTCCTATTATGCTGGAGCGGTCCTGTTAGCTACGTTTCCTTACAGAGTCCCAGAGTGTAAACACAGCTGTACAACCTAAAGTCGTCTCCAGTGCCTTCCAGTGTTTTGTTCCCCCAGTGGCAATGCCGATAGGACTGTTATTAGCACAGGAAGCAATTAACAGCAGTCTCCTCTATAAGCTTATTTTTCTATCTGAAGTTCTCCCAGTTTACAAGATTATGATCCAGTCAGGATTCAAAAAGCAGTACCTACGCCTCCCGACCCTGACATTTTCAGTAGTATCTAGTGTGAAAGAGGAGGAAACTGGGCATGTCCAGTGTTTTCGGGGCTTCTAAGAGATCTGTTTCAATTATCTCTTGCTACATAATAAATCACCCCCCAAACTTAGTGGCTTAAAGCAACTTTATTTGTTGGCAAATGATTTGCAGTTTAGGCAGGGCTCAGAGGGGACAGCTCATCTCTGCTCCTCAGGATGTGAGCTGCAGTAGCTCTGGGCTTGAAGATCCATGTCTAAGATGGCTCAGTTACACAGCTCACAGTACGCTGCTGGCTGTCAGCTGGGTGCTCCACCAAGAGCCTCACTTCTTCTCCACATGCTTGCTTGGGCTTCCTGACAGCGTGTGGCTGGGTTCCCAAAAGAAGAACGCTGAAACTGCTAGACTCCTTTTTTAAAATATACACAAAATGTGTTTATTGGGACAGTTCCTCGCTCGTCTTGATTCGGGTGCTTTTAGTGCAGCTTCCTTCGGAAGAAACATCCTCCTGGAAGTCTGGCTTTTCCTCCTGTAGGCTGACGGAGGACAGCAGAACAGCCAACACAGACAGCCACCGTTCATGCACGGCTAAAGATGGTGGTGGTTTGATAGCATCCTGAGCATGCTGAAGTAGGAATCGGGGCTCTGCCGCACCAGGCACTTCCTCTCCTATCTCCTCTCCTCTTCTGGAGAGGGATGAAAGAGATCCTCAGTGAGGGGTGCGTTGTCGTGGGGTGGCCATCAGTGCTGGAAAGGCAAACTGCTAGGCTTCTTAAAGCCTTGGCTCAAAAGTCCCCAGATGCCTTGGCTCAAGTCCCCAAAAAGTACTTTCTGCATGTTCTATTGATCACCTCAGTCATAGGCTCAGCTGTTCAAGGGAAGTCATAAGCTTCACCTCTTAGAGGGAGGAGTAACATACACTCAAGAGGAAGGCAGAATAATGTGAAATTGCCTTCAGGAACTAGCTACCACAGCCTCCCACCAGCCAAAGAATAACCCCAACCAGCAATATGTGGGGTTACACCCAGGTCTCAGAATTAGGGAGCAGAACCACTGTACTGAATGAACACTCCTCATAAAAACTGGGGTTCTGCAAGAGGCCCACTAAATGGAAATGGAGGCACAAAAAGGGGGACAGTCATTCAAAGGCAAAATCATAACAGCACAAATTAAAACCATAGAAACCTTTTTTGAGTACCACCTACAGTGCACACCCTAAACATCGTGCCTCTCTCTCCCACTGAGTGATGTGAACAGGACACGAGGCTTGGCATCAAAATGCTGCATTGAGTCTATCTAGTTTACTTGCCATTGAAATGTCCTTACACAAAGTCACTCCATTATCTGAGCTTCCCTTTCCTCATCTGTAAATTGGGCATAATACTAGTTGCCCTGAGTGTGCACAGCAGAGCATTTCCAATTACCCTGGGATGCTGGGAGATTTCAGGGAAAACTGGTGTGGCAGTACTCTGTTGACAATAATCCCAGCAACTGCTTTGTAAATGTTGTACTAATAAATGATGCATCGACTTGTAAGATCTCAGAACTTTAAAGGCAACAAAACCCCTGGGCCTTACTTCCTGCCAAATCTGTGTGTGAAGCCAGCTGGTGGGGAGGATGGAAGCGGATTGAATCCGTTGTCTGCAATGCAGATTTGTCAACACAGGTGTCAGGTGCAAAGAGGGGGTGAGGTGGGAAGATGAAAGAAGAGAGAGAAAGTCCAGTATGGAGTTTGCTGGCCCACTTCATACATTATAATGTAACTGTAATGCGCTTTGTCATAGCACTAATTCAGGCCTTCAAAAACGCCGATTCATTTTTCAGTTGACCTAAACATATACATGATGTTTATTGAGTGAGGTAGAGTGCCGTAGTTATTAAAAGTACAGGCCCTGGTGCCACACTCTTCCTGACTCTAGTTTACTGGCACAGTGACATTAGAAAGTCGCATTAACATCTCTGTACCTCAGTTTCTCATCTGTAAATGGGGATAATAAGTGCCCACTTCCTGCGGCTGTTATGAAAACTTAATGAGATGTGTGTAAACACTCGGAACAGCACCTGGCAAGGAGCAAATGTGAGCTGTTGCTTTTTTTTAATACCTCATGATGTGCACTGTGCTAAGAACTTTACACACATGACTTATTTATTACAACAACCTATGAGCATTAACTAATAAGCACCTGCCGCCTTTGAGATACTACCGTAGGATCTTGGGATTCATGGGACAGATCCTGTTCTGTGGGGCCCACGTTCTTCTGGGAGGGAGAAGGAGACAGACAGTAAGCAGTAGGTAAAATAAACAAGCCAGGAAGTTTGACAGAAGATATAAGTACTATGAATAAAAGAAAAAGTAGAGCAGGGTGAGGGGACTAGAAATCCTGGTGGAGGAAGGAGAAACTGGGACGGGTTACAATTTTTGTTTGTTTTTTAATTTTATGATATTTTTATAAAAAGGGAGAGAAAGAGAAATATCTATTTGTTTTCCACTTATTTATTCATTCCTTAATTGCTTGTATGTGCCCTGACCAGGGATTGAACCCTCAACCTCAGCATATAGAGATGATGCTCTAACCAAATGAGCTATCCAGCCAGGGCAGCTTACAATTTGAAATAGGATGGTCATGTTCAATCCGGTGGAGAGAACAAATGTGAGCAAAGACAAAGACAGAGAAAGAAGTCAGCTGTGCAGGGACCCAAGGGAAAAGCGTGCCAGGCAGAAGGAAGTGTTGGATCTGTTGGACTAAAGGTACTCCATTGAGAGTGAGCCTGGTAGGGCTGAAGGGCGAGGCAGGGGACAGTGGGGACAGGAGTGGATGGAAGAGAGAGAGCGAGGAGGTCTGCTGCAGGAGAAGAGGCTGGGAGTTGAAGGAGTAGAGGGTTGAGGAGAGCTTGGTAGGACACTGCTAGGCTGCAACTTCCCTCTGAGTGAGATGGGAGCCGGTGGTCAATGACGGGAACCATTACCAACCCACTTACTAATGAATGAACTGGGCAGAAAGAGGATCAGTCACCACACAAAGTTATGTAACTACTAAAATGAATCGTTGGGATTATCTTCCTACAAATTCTTGTTTGGGGGTGGGCATAGAGGGGTGATGCAAACAGGGGCGGGGAAAGCAAAGACTGAATAAATGTGGCCTGCATATCCTCCATTGTAAAATGAAGAGATTGAATCAATAATCTCGAAGGTCTAGACACAATGGTCTATTGTCCATTGGTCTCCAGAGGACAGAGGACCTAAAGTCATGGAAGATACAGAGAGAGAGCCATTGCTCTTGCCTGGCCAACTAACCATGACCTTGTGTTCCCACAAAACCTTACACATAGCTCTGTCATCGTTCCTTTCATACTGTATTAAAAATACGTGCTTGAAAATCTGTCTTTCCTTCACAGACTAAAGCTCCCCATTCTCGCATCTGACACTCGGCTTATCACAGGATTCTCTGCACTTGGCAATGGATTTGGCAAAGAGGAGGCTCTCAATAAAAATGTATGCACTCTGCATGTGTCTTAAATCAGAACAAAGAGACTTCTTATCACAGGGAAGTGGTGATCATGAGAAAACAGCAACAGCAGAAAGTCACTACCGCTCTCAGCTGGAAGGGCAGAAGGAGAGGGGGTTACAGCAGCAGTCCACGGGGTGGGTCACCCGCTGGATACCTCGGAGAGGACACAGCTCTGCCTCAAAATGTTTTTGGACCTGAAACTTACCGTGCAGCCTCACACGGCCCAGACACCAACCACTTCGTAGGAGCTTTTCCAGAAACCCTCCTCCCTCATCTTCCTTGTCATATCTGGAGCTCAGGGGCACTGAGAAGACGGATTAAAGGCACAGAATTGACCCCTTCTGGGCAATGCTGAGCAAGTTATTAGCTTCTCTGTGACTTAGTTTTCGCCCCTGTAAAGTTGGGAAATTAATATCTGTCTCAGAGGGTATTTTAAAGACAAAAAATATGAGATTACATGTATAAAGCATCTAAGCTTGCCTGGCAAAAAGCAAATGTTCAAATGACTCTAATTCCCTCTTCCCCTTTTAAATGACACAGAACATAACTAAAGGGTTTTGTATTCAACTCTTCTCTATTAAAGAAGAACTTTACTTTTTTTAACCCTCACCTGAGGAAATGCTTATTGGTTTTAGAGAGAGATGAAGTGGGAGAGAGAGAGAGAAACACTGATATGAGAATTATCGATTGGCTGCCTCCCATATGCAGTCTCGTGGAGGATGAAACCCTCAGCCTTTGGTGTATAGGATGGCACTCCAACTAACTGAGCCACCTGACCAGGGTGACAGGAACTGTTACGTGGACACTGGGAGACCTGGCAAAGGGCAGAGGACCTTCCTGGATGTTTTTGTCACATGGCTCAGAGTATAACTGTGTGCCTTAGTGGATGGGGGTTGGAACACAGGGTGAGTGGTTACAGACACGGGGTTGAGAGGCCTTCACTGTGGAGGACAGGACCCCGGGAATGGCCGACAGGGCATGCTCTGAGGGTCCCTCCCCTTCCTTCTTCAATCTCCTTTTTGAACATGACAATCCAGTTAAGTGATGATAAATGATCTTTTTCTTCATGTCTGTCTTTTCTTTTCTTCAAGCTTTCTATGAGGGGATCTTACTTGTATAATAAAAAAAAAAAATTAAGTGTCAAGTTTTAGGTCCACTGAGAAGACTCCATTGAGGAGGCTGTGCAATGGATGGTGACAGGTAAATCGAAATAAGATGGGCTGCAGGAGGGGCCAAGCTGCAGCCGCATGGGACAGCAATGGCCATCTCAAACCAGCCTCCCATCTGGGTCTGCAGCCCACACACCTTTTCTACTAGAGATCGCCTTTGCAATAGTTAGGGTCGTAGTGTGGCTCCTTTGGAGAAAGTGGGCATGCTTTCAAGACTTAGAATGTATACTCACTCCCCTTTGGGAGTTGAGGTATAATCATGGTAAAAATTGGAGCCTTTACCTCCCCTCTATTTGCTGTGCATTTTTTATTATGGTATTTGGTATTATTTTACCTTTGTGACGATGAAGGCTGGTGCTCGCCCATATCCATGTATGTGTCTCTCTGTGTTGGGCACACAGCTGGACTAATTTCCTAGCCCGACTTGCAGTTGGTCATGGCCATGAGTCTGGCTATGGGAATAGGGGACAGTGATGTACACTATTTAGAAGCCTGCCTGGCCTCTGAAACCTCTCACATAGTCCTCCAGCTCTTTCCTCAACACCACCTGGCTGAAGGCTGAAGATCTAGTAGCCAACTTTGAAGTCCTGAAGGATGGCAGGATGGTGGGGCTACCAGAGGAGGGGAGCCTGGGACCCTGAGTGATTGGATAAAGCAAATCCCTCCCCGTTCTCCATCAATCACACTGGACTCCAACGTGAGCAAGAAACCCCTCTGCAATGCCCAGCACTGAGATTCTGCTGTTGTTCTGTTATAGCAGTTAGAATACTCTTTACTAACACACCCATGGAGGGTACATTCTGGGGGAGAAATAGCTTACTCTGAGTGGTATCCCTGGCAATGTGATGCCAGTGGACACTTCCAAGGGAGGATTGGCTGGAGCTGGATGTCAACTTCTGTCAAGGGGCTACAAAAAAAGCAAATACAATCGTTTATTGTAACTTATGAGGACAAATTTCTCTAAAATTTACATTTGCTGGTTTATGTTTCCATCTTCTGTGAATAACTACCTCTGTTTCTCATTATCAACTGCAGGTTGTTTGTGATGATGGAGAGAACTGAACAGGGGGGATAGAGTGAAAGGTGTTACAAAGTAGAAAAGGGTTTTGACAGTATGAATATTTGAGAGAGCTTGCTTCTACATGTTTGGCTGGACATATTAGGTGGCCCTGTCCTGTGATACTGACAGGCCAGCATGAATTCCTTCTTTCATTAAACAACTGCTTTGAACAGATGCTACACCAGTCTCTTAGGATACAACTCTGAACGACTGAACAACTGTGGTTCTTTTACTGAAGAAGCTTGCAGTCTAATGGAGGAGAAATCTATTACACAACCAATCACCCAAACCGATAATCACGCAAGTGGAGAAGGAGATATGAAGGAAAAGCCCAGTCTCTTTGCACTGTTAGAGCACATAATGGTGACAGGGCGGAAAGGTGACTTATGTCACTGAGAGGGACAGTGTCCTTGAGGAAATGACATTGATTTGAGACCTGTAGGATGACTCTTTGCTCAGGAGAAAAATATTCAAGTTATAGAAGGATTATTATTCCTAATAATAATAACCTACACTTAGCATGTGTCACGCAGTGATCCGGTGATCTAAGTATTTTATGTATATTTGTGCATTTAATCCTTCAAGCAACCCTATGAGATAATTACTATTGTTCTTTTAATTTTAAACATGAGAACAACTGAGGCAGGATTGTTAATAAGTTGCTAATAAGTGGCAAAGGGAGAATCGGAACTCCAGCAATGTGGCTCTAGAGATCGTACTCCTAATCACAATGGTTTGCTGGGACTTGGAGCATTCCAGGCAGGAGTGGAGAAGACCGGTGTGGCTGAAGCTAGGTGAGCGATGGAGCAGGTGGCATAGGGCAAAGCCGGAAAGAAATGGATTTAGGACCATTTTTAGGGATGGGGTTGTAAGAAACTGTAGCATACACTAAGATAGGTGTGTCAAACTCATTTTCACTGGGGGTCACATCAGCCTTGCGGTTACCTCCAAAGGGCCGAATGTAATTTTAGGACTGTATAAATGTAACTACTCCTTAACTAGGGGCAAAAAGCTCAATGCTGCCTCCAGGTAGAAACAAGGTGCCAGGCCACATAAAACAAGGTGGAGGGCCAGATTCGGCCCCCAGGCCTTGTGTTTGCAACCTGTTCACTAAGAAGTCAGTAGTCTTCCAAAATTCCATAAGTCTTCTTGGTCTTTGCTTTCTCCACAGAGCTTTGTGGCCCATGAACTTTGGAAGCCATGACCACTGGGTGACAGGGAGGTGGTCCGGCCTTGTCAGAAGCTCTCAAAGCTTCTCAGCCATGAGTTCTGCCCAAAGGAGTTCAGCAATTCCCCCTCTAGCTGAACTGCCTGGGGGTCACCTAGGCACCCCACCACTGGGTTCAGGGTTTCTACAGTCCCAAGAAGTGAGTTTTGCTGATGCTGTGTGTGATTCCCTCAGCCATCCCAATACACTCCCCAGAGGAGCCCAGAGTGAGGTGACTACATTTAACCCTGTCAGCACAATCATGACCCTCGTGTGCCCTCCCCCCATGAGTCACCCTTCTCGCAGTCAAGTGCAGAAAATGCAAGGAATATCAAAGTCTCCAAAGCTATATTGTTCAACATGGTATCCACTAGACACATGTGGCTATTTAAATTTAACTAATGAAATGTAAATGATTTGAAAACAAGTTCCTCCATTGAACTAGCCACACTTCAAGTGCTCAGTGGCCACCCGTGGTTAATGGCTGCTCTGTTTGGACAGCCCAGTTAGAGAATGTTTCTATCATTGCAGAAAGTTCTACTGGGCAGCACTGCTCTGAAAACATGCTTCCTGCCTCTTGGGCTCATTTCAAGATCTGTAAGCATGGCAGAGTGCTGGGTGAATTTAGCCCACACCCCATTCTCATCGCGCTACACTTCATTCCCATTCAGAGATTATACTTTCTCCTTCAGCTAATGCACACTGATCATCTGCTGCTCTCAGGCTCTATGCTGAATCTTGAAATAGGCTTAATTAGCATTTTGCTAAAAAAGATGGCTATAGCAAAAACCTTCTTTTGTGGATTTGTTGGATGGGCTCAAGACTGGATTAAGTTACTTAACTTCTCTGAGCGTCACAACACTGTTGCGAGGTGATATGAGAAAAATACTTAGTAGAATCAATAAGTAATAACCATTTTTGCTCACATCATCATCATCATAATCATCATCACCATCCCAGTTGATAGGGAATACAATGGGAAAGGAACTCAGTCTTCTCCATTATGAGATAGTAATGACTGTTACATGCCTTCCTTGTACTGGCAAGAGATCTATCTTCTTCACAGCGTTTAGTCACTGGTCTTAGTTCTCCTTGGGCTGCTCATAACAGCTCTTCAATGTAAAGAATATGTACTCCTGTCCCCCCACCCCCACCCAGCGCCAGGTCCTTCACTCCCTCATTCTGCTTCTCTTTTTCACTCTCTTCTGAATATTTTCTTTTTTCACAATATCTTCCTCAAAGGTAGAACCTAGAACATTCCCAAGTACTTCCAGCATTGTTTACATACTATCTGCTCAATGTCTACCAAGGTAAATGGCCATGAGGGGGTATTCATTTAAAATTTTTAAATTAATTTGTACAGGTTTACTTCTGCAACTGAATTTGGAAAGTTAAATGTAAGACAGTTCATAACCACCACTTACACACAAACATATGCCTTTTCTACATAAATGTAAAAAGGTAAAATACATATTTTTCATTAACGGTGTATCTGGAAATATGTGCAATGCTGAGTACGGTGATATGATAACCTGCAGTAATCTGGACACAGTACCACATTTCTGTTATAGGAGCTAAGATTATATTACTTGTTTATTGGGAGGTGGGGGTGGGGATGGGGTATTTTTAACATTAGGTTGGGCTACTCTGCTGTCATCTAAAATCTCAGATTGTTTTCCATAATACTTGTTATAGGCCGGATTCTTTCTATTCTATACTTCTACAACTGAATTTTTTAAACCTAAATGTAAGACTTGGCATTCATTTCCATTAAGTTGCAATTTGTTGTTTTGACCTAGACTCAAGGTCTTTTGAAATCTTGAGTCTTTTATTCACACAGTGATCCCTCCCAGCTGTGAATATAGTGAACATGATTTTACTTCCAAACCACTGAAGCATCCAAGGCCAAGAACAGAGGCCTGTATATAACAAAACAAATGTGACCTTGCTCCATCTACATAAATCTGCTTACTCCTGCATTGATCTCTACAGGAGTGCTGGCCTGGGGTATGTGTTCTCCTGGAACCCTCCTCCTCTCTTTCCCCCTTGCTTTCCCCCTCCTCTCTTTTAAGGAGGGGAACCCGTAGACCTAAACAGGTCTCCCTGTTTAGACCAAAACCAAAGGACCGTCAAACACGGTAAAGGAGAGAATATGCCAGTTTACCTTACTACACCTTAATAGCTTTGATGACAAAAACAAAATTCAACACAGGAGGAGTTTGAAACAATGAAGATAAAATAGGGTTTGAGGGTGCGTGGAAGATTCCAGTTAGAAATTAACTATAGATCAGAACTTCATTTGATGAATTCTTCCCTTATTGCACATCCTCAGTCAGGAGAAGATGAAAGACAGGTGACACTCGCTCTCCCTGTAAAGAATCAGCAAGCACGGAGTGGGCAGAGGAACACCACTCTACAGGCCGCCTTTCAAGAGCCTCCGGTTTGGGTATGTGAAGTCGTTCCTGGGGTTCGCAGATGTCAAGCTCTGTCTCCCTCCAGGCACTGGCAGCGGTGGCTCCCCAGGGTTCACTGCCGTCCCAGAAGCAGTCACTGTTGACTGTTGGGCACATACCTTTCCAGATCTTTCTTCTGCATCAAATAAATAAATGTGAATTTTAAAATGTCACAAGAAAACATTTAGAAACAGTAACCCAATTCTTCCCTTGCTACAACTCTCTGGTTCAGACAGCTTGGGTCTTTTGGGCTCATTGCCATAGTGAAAGAAGAAAAAGAAAAAGCAAATATAGAAGGTTATGTGAGTCTTCTCCTGGCTTTGGTTTTCAAAAGTTGAAAACCTTTGGAATAAGAATGAATCCTGGTATCTGCAAAGCCTTTAAAAAAGAGATACAATCAATAGGAAAAGGAGAGGATTTGAGGACAGAGGAATTTACCACTTGGCATTTTCCCTACCCTTGGATATTCTCCTGGGAACATGGGAGCACAGAGACAGAGAAAAGGCTGTGAAGATATAGATTTTGGAAAGTCCCAGAACGAGGGGCTTGGAGGCCTGTCTTTGAGGCAGTATCCGGGGAAGTTGCCCATAGACAGCCTCTCAGTCGCTCCGGGGTGAGCCAGAATCAGGCAGAATGACATAAGGATGCATATCTTGTCAGATGCCTGTGTTGACAGACAACCTCAAGTATCGGGGGACTGCCTGCTTGTCATCCCCTCTTCCAGTTCCTGGCACCTCAGATGCAGCTCTGGAGAAAAGGAATGAGACACTTCAAATTCACTGAGAATGTATCTATAAGGTTGATACAATGGAGCTTCAAAACAGAAATTAGACTAAATTATAGAAAAATAAGAGGAGTTTTATTTCTTGTACACCTGAGTTATAGACCTACTGATGCACACATAATATTTTTTACATGAATGGTAGCATAATCCACATATTGTTCTTATGTTTCATTTACAATATATCTGGAAAAATCTCCAGTGCATACTGTTACACATATGGACAGACTATGATTTATTACTAGTCAGCCATATCCTTTCTGTAAGATATTTGGGGTGTTTCCAGTTTTTGCTGTTGCAACCTGCAGTGGGCATCCTTATGCACACAATTTAGTGTCAATATGTATTTCTGCAGGAAGGGTTTCTTGAAGTGAATAGGATCAAAGGACATGTGGATTTTTAATTTTTATATTTACTGCCAATTTGTCCTCCAAAATGATGCTATCAAATTTGTATATCCTGTGACAGTGTATGTTTCCCTTTATAACTTTACAATCATTTTAAAAGTCTATTTTATTGATTATGTTATTACAGTTGTCCCCATTTTTTCTCCCCTTTATGTCCCTCCACCCTGCACCACTCCCTCAACCCTTCAGCACTCCCCAGCCTCTTAGTTCATGTCCATGGGCCACACAGATAAGTTTTTTGGCTTCTTCATTTCTTATAAAATATACTATTGTATACTATTCTTAACCTCCCTCTATTTTATGCCTATCAATTATGTTTCTTTTTCCCTGTACCTTTTCCCCCCATTCTCCCCATTCCCTTCCCTACTACTAACCCTCCACGTGATCTCCATTTCTGTGATTCGCTTCCTCTTCTGGTTGTTTGCTTAGTTTTTGTTTTTTAGGTTGTGAGTTTGTTTTCATTTTACTGTTGATAGTTTTTGATCTTCTTCTATTTCTTAGATAAGTCCCTTTAACATTTCATATAATAAGGGCTTGGTGGTAATGAACTTCTTTAACTACCTTATCTGTAATAACTTTATAATCTTTAATACTATTAGTATTTTAATTTTCGAGAGTTTGATAGTTAAAAATGTTCATTGTTCTTTTTATTTTTATTTCCTTAATTTAGAGGGTTAACTCTTCAGAGATCAATAAAGAGTGAATGCTTTTTAATTTTTTCCCTACTTAGTATGTAAAAATATTGCCATTTACAGGATTCTTATTTATGGCAAAACATGAAAGGTAGTTCTTCTAAGGTCGGGAAAAGATAAGGATGCCATAGTCTCCGCTACTATTTAATAGTGTGTTGGAAATATAAGCCAATGCAGTCAGACAAGAGGAAACAATTGGAATTAAAAGTGAAAAATAAATAAAACTATTTCTGTTATAGATATCATACATGGAAGCCCCCAAAGAATCAATACTTCAACAAACCAACAATAAAAGAAATATTCAAAGCAGCAACAAAAAAATATTCTTAACAAAATATAAAACTGACATTCAGTAGCTCACTGCCAGTCAGCCAACTGCTAGTGATCTTCAAGAAGCAAAAGAGCAAATACCAGCATCCAGATCAACCGGGCCACTGAACACATACTTGGCTGCACTGGTAGTTTCTTTAAAGAAAAATTTCCCAGTTTCTGAGGAACACAGTGAGTTGATTTATGTGACACTGGTAGTAAGCACCAGGAAAAAGCAAATAAGTAAATACATTGCTGTTAAGAAGAACCAAGATTTGCAGTGTAAGAAGAAAAGTATAAAATAAAAGAAGGTATGGAAAAATTCTGTAATGGCTAACTTTGATGTAGAAGTAGAAGTTTATAATTTAAAAAATATATTTCTTAACTCTAATACCACTACAATAACAATGAACGCACCTGGTGCCAAGATCTCAGTGGTCTCTAAGGAACATACCCCGCTGAAGGAAAACAGCACTCTGTGGAGAAATGGCTAATTCCAGGAGTCGAAAGGAAAAGTACAAGGTGAGGTTGAGATGGGCCAAAAACCAAGCAAGTGTTCAAATACTGAAGGAGCCATATAAAAAAGAAACAAGAACAAGAGGATCCTGCTTGCCAAATTCAGAACAATTTGAACATGAGAAAAATAATTACTAGAGCTAAAAATGTTGTTCAGCAATGTGTCGAGACACAAGATCAATATACAAAAATCAATTGTGTATATGTAGACTAGCAATGGACAATCTGAAAATGAAATTTTAAAAACAAATCCATTTAAATAGCATCATAAGAACAAAACAGGAATGAATTTTTAAGTATAGTACAAGACTTCTACACTAAAGAAAAACCATTGAAAGAAACTGAAGAACTAAATAAATGAAAAGACATCACATGTTCATTGACTGGAAGATTTAATATTGTTAAGATGGCAATACTCCCCAAATGGATCCACAAGTTAAATACAATCCCTATACAAATCCCACCTGTCTTTTTGCAGAAGTTGACAAGAAGCTGACTCTGAAATTTGGAGGGGAATGCAAGAGACCCAGAAGTGCCAAAGCATTCTTGAAAGAGAACAAGATTGAAGGACTCACATTTTTCTGTTTCAAAATGTATGACAAATCTACAGTAATCAAGACGGTATTGTACTGGCATAAGGATGAACATATAGATAAATTAGATAGAATTGAGAGTTGAGAAATAAGACTATATATCTATGGTTAGTTGATTTTCAACAAAGGTATCAAGACAATTCCAACACATTGAGCTGGGAACATTACTTCTCCACATGTGAAAGACTTGTTGGAGCCCTCTATCTCATACCCTGTACAAAAATTAACTCAAAATAGATCAGAAACCTCAATGTAAAAACTATACAATTCTTAGAAGAAAACATAGGGATAAATCTTTGTGACTATGATTTTGGTAATTGTGTCTTTTAAAAAATAACTTACACAGGTAATTGTTTGTTAGATATGACACCAAAAACACAAAGGAAAAAAATAGGTATATTGGACTTCATCATAACTGAAACCTTTGTGCTTCCAAGAACACTATTGAAAAAGTGAAAAATAACCCACATTATGGGAGAAAATACTGAAAATTTTACGTCTTATAAGCGTATATATCAAGAACTCCTCTCTCTCTGTGGCACCACAGAGGTGGTTGTCTGCTTCAGGATGAAGCTGAACATCCCTTTTCCAGCCACCCTCTCAAAAAACTCACAGAAGTAGACAGTGAATTCAAACTCTGTACCTTTTATGAGAAGCATATGGGCACAGAAGTTGATGCTGATGCTCCGGGAGAATAGTGGAAGGCTTAGGTGGTTCAAATCAGTGGTGGAAAGAACAAACAAGTTTCCCCATGAAGCAGGATATCTTGACTGATGGCAGTGTCTGCCTGCTACTGAGTAAGGGGCATTCCTGTTACAGACCAAGGAGGACCGAGGACAGAGGCACAAATCTGTTCAGGGTTGCATTGTGGATGCCAACCTCAGTGTTCTCAACTAAGTCATTTGTAAGAAAAGGGAAGAAACATACTCCTGATCTCACTGATGCTATTATGCCTCATTGCCTGAGGCCCAATAGAGCTAGCAGAATCCATAAACTTTTCAGTTTCTCTAAAGAAGATGATGTCTGCCCTGGCTGGTATGGCTGTCGGTTGGGCATTGTCCCACAAAGAGAAAGGTCACCAGGTTGATTCCTGGTCAAGGCACATGCCTGAGTCACAGGTTCAGTGCCCCATCGGGGTATGTACAAGAGGCAAGCAATTAATGTTTCTCTCTCTCTCTGTTTCTTCCTCCTTTCCCCTCTAAATAAATAAATAAATAAATAAATAAATAAATAAATAAATAAATAAATAAATATTTATTTGAATCATTCACCCCAAAGGGAAGGAGGCTTAGGGAGAGTATAGTATGTCTTAGATTTTATGAAACTCTAATTTCTGTAAGAAACTTAATTTCCACCAACTTCTTTATTTTTCTCTCTTCATCAGCAACTCTCCCAAAGATTCCCTCCCTCTAAGTTCCCTTGTTCTCTTCCAAAAGTTGTGCTGTCTCAAAACTTACATGTTTACACTCATGTACTTTCAAGCCCTTACTTTTCAGTTCCTCACTAGCAAGTGCTCTAATCCAGCAGGGATGTTCTCAGCTATTTCTGTACTTCGTGTGGGACTCTCTGGGCTGCGATCGAGCTTTCCTTTTCCCAAAGAGTCTCTGCCTAACTCTGCACTTCCACGTGGCCTTTATAGCTGGTGCTAACTGATCTCAGGTATTTAGTTCCCCACTCAAAGGAAAGGGGAGTTTGTAATATTCTATTTCCTGGTTATATGGTAGATATAATTGTGTTATGTGGTGAGCTGTGATTTTATTTGCTGTCCTAATCCCCATGGTTTTTGGAAGATGTGTAGAAAGATTCAGTGTAGGCATCCATCATATATCTACAAAGAGCACTCACTCTGTAGCCTTAACTGATAATTGCTAACACATAGATTGTTAGATAAGACTTTCAGAAATTCCCGTCAAGATGGAGATATAGGTAGATAGGCTTCACCTCCTCACACAACTACAGAGAGAATTACAATTATATCTCAAAACAAACAACCAGAACTATGAGAAAATCGAGCTGTATGGAAGTCCAACAACCAAGGATTTAAAGAAGCCATATTCATCCAGTTGGGTTGCAAGGCAGAGTCACAGAGACAGGCCAAGAGGTGCAGGGACATGGTGTAGCCCAGAGAGGTGGTGGCAGTGGAATAGGCAGTCCCACACTCCCGTGTGCTAGACAAAAATTGGAAGGGATTCCTTAGGAGTGAGTGATCCCAGCCCCAGGCCGGACAACACAGCCCAGGGTTCCAGTGCCGGGAAGATAAATCCTTATAACTTCTGTCTGTAAAAAACCAGTGGGGCAGGGGTGGCAGAAGAAAATGCTGGATTTTCAGAAGAGTCCATTAAAAGGGCCCACACAGACTTAGAACGTGTACAAATCCACCCAGTCTGGGACTCACCACCAGAACAACAGCTGGAAGGGTGACAGTCGCACATGAAGAGTGGGTGAATTAACTCCAAATGTGGCAAGTGCCAGGCAAACATGCAGAAGCCAGGCAGCAGTATCATCCCTTTTCCAAGCCCTCCTGCCACACTGAGCCACAAAGTGGTGAAGAGGGTTACCCTGCCCTAGCAAGTACCTAAGGCTCCACCCCACACAATGTACAGGGGCCATTTCTGAGACAGGGAGTCAAAGCAGCTCTACCTAATACCTAGAAACAAACACAAAGAGGCTGCCAAATTGAAGAGACAAAGAAACATGGCCCAAATGACAGGACAGAACAAAATACCAGAAAAAGAACTAAACAAAATAGAGATAACCATGGAGAGTTCAAAACAGTGGTGATCAGGATGCTCAAAGAACTCACTGAGTACGGCCACAACATAAAGGAAGAAATGAACATTAAGTGAAATCAAGAAAAATCTACACAGAATCAACAGTGGAGAGAGAATGAAGCCAAGAATCAAACCAACAACTCAGAATACAAAAAAGGAAAAAGCATTCAATCAGAACAGCAGAAAAAAAATTATTCAAAAAAATGAGGATAGGCTTAGAAACCCCTGAGACAACTTTAAATGTACCAACATCCCAATCATAGTGATGCCAGAAGGAGAAGATGAAGAGCAAGAAATTGAAAACTTATTCGAAAAAATAATGAAAGAAAATTTCCCTAATTTGGTGAAGGAAATAGACATGCAAGTCCAGGAAGCACAGAGAGTCCCAAACAAGTGGGACCAAAAGTGGACCACACCAAGACACAACGTAATTAAAATGCCAAGAGTTAAAGATAAAGAATCTTAAAAGCAGCAAGAGAAAAGCAGAGAAGCAGAGTTACCTACAGAGGTGTTCCCATAAGACTCCAACCTGATTTCTCAAAAGAAACTTTGCAGGCAAGAAGGGACTGACAAGAAATATTCAGTGCGATGAAAAGCAAGGGCCTACAACCTAGATTACTCTATCAGCAAAGCTGCCATTTAGAATCGACGGGCTGATAAAGTGCTTCCCAGACTAGGTAATGGTAACAGAGTTCATCATCACCAAGCCATTATTAACACGAAATGTTAAAGGGACTTATTTAAGAAAAAGATTAAAACTATGAACATTAAAATGGCAATAAACTCACAACTATCAATACTGGATCTAAAAAAACCAAACTAAGCAGACAACTGGAACAGGAACAGAATCATAAATATAAAGATCACTTGGAGGGTTATCAGCTGGGAGGGGAAAGAAGGAGAACGGGGAAAAGGTGCAGGGATTAAGAAGCACAACTGGTAGGTACAAAATAGACAGGGAGATGTTAAGAATAATATAGGAAATGGAGAAGCCAAGGAACTCATGCATGACCCTTGGACATGAACAAAGGAAGGGAATTGTTGGAGGGAAGGGGGTTACTGGGTGGAGAAAAGCAAAGGGGGGGGGAATTGGGACAACTATAATAGAATAATCAATAAAGTATATTTTAAAATAAGACTTTCATATGAGCACTAGATGATTGGGCTGTTGTATTGGGTTCCTATGAAGGAAACACAGTTTTTGATACAGATAAGAAAG
Source organism: Artibeus jamaicensis (assembly GCF_021234435.1). Taxonomy (NCBI): domain Eukaryota; kingdom Metazoa; phylum Chordata; class Mammalia; order Chiroptera; family Phyllostomidae; genus Artibeus; species Artibeus jamaicensis. The sequence goes on along the minus strand of NW_026522025.1, from coordinate 14,130,504 downwards.
ATTAGATAGTTCTCTCGGGTCTCTAAGCAATTTTAGCCTGCACCCCATTCTCCCTTACCCTGTTGCATTAACAGAATTTCTCATTATGGTGGGTACATATGACAAATATATCCAGGGTAGAATGTCCTGGTGGTCAGTGTGTCCAGAGTAGCCTGAGATGGTTAGTGCACCCAGGATGATTGATACATATGACACAGTCCATGGATCTAGAGTGTTTATTGTACGTGGACCATCACTGTGAAGAGAGTGAGTGGCTGGTTGGTCTGTCCTGATTGATTCGGACATAGACCACTCATCATTTTTATACCTGATTCTTCCTTGTCAGGAAATCTTCTTTTTCAGATGTATGGGGGAATGTATGAAGGTATGAAGTCCTAGTGAGATACGAGATCTCTTCTCTCCATGGAAAGCCTTCTAGGCTTGTTAAAGAAACTGGTCCTAGGATCCTGGCTAGGCAGACAGCTGGCCATAGGAGACACTCATCACTGCTCAGGTCCTAGTCACCTCCAGGTGGCAGGATCTCCACCCTGATTCCTGTAAGTTTTGCCCAAGGTCAAAGGTGCCTCGATTGCAGGTCCCTTAATTGTGCTCCCTGTAAGTCTTCAGGTAGTGAAAGGCAGAATGAAGCAGAACAGCTGAGTAATCTTATACGCAAGCATTGGAGTTGAAGTCTTCATTCTACAAATTACTGGGTAAACTAGTAACAACTTCTGTGAGCCTGAGATTCATCACCTGTAGCTATTGTGCGATGCTGGCCTACTACGTGGCACCAGGGTAAACCATCAATAAATTTTAACTGTTATTTTCTATCACATATGCATGTGTATACACACACACAATTCTATTATGCACTATACATATATGCATACACATATGTACATAGGACACACACATAATTTATGTAGGCTTTTCCAAGTATGGGTATGGTTTTCATTTAATTATTGGATGCTTACATATTAACTGGCTGAAATGAATATGAGAAAAATCCAACTCAGGGGAACTCTGGAAGAGAAAAACTTGATTTGAATAGGTGGTATTCTCTGATAAAGCAGAATTCTATATAATAATGCATTTTGTTGTCTCTGTTGTCGAAACTGGAGTACCCTCCCCTTCACACCCTTCTGCCCTCACACAGCCTATCTCCTTACTCCGCCGGTATCTAGCTAGCCACGAAGATCCTCGTCCCTACTTCCTGCTGCAGGAGGAGGAGACGTCCCCAAATGGGTATGTTATGTGGTCTATGCAACAACAAAATTTAAATTACAAACATTTAAACACAAGATTTTTATTTTAATTGTATTTTTTCCACTGCCATTTAGTCCTCTGATATTCCCTCCCACCCCACCCCCACGATCACCACACTGCTGTCCATGACCATGAGTCCTCTTCCCTTCGTGCTCAATCCCTCCACCCCCAACTGCCCCTCCCCACCCAAAGCTGTCATCCTGCTGAGTGTCTGTTGTGCTTGTTAGTTCATTTTGTTCATTAGATTCCACATGTGACTGAAATCATGTGGTATCTGTCTTTCTCCGACTGGTTTATTCCACTTAGCATAATGTTTTTTAGGTCTATCCGTGTTGTCACAAGGGGTAAAATTCTTTTTTATAGCCAAGTAGTATTCCATTAAACATAGGATTTCACACAAGAACTTGTTTCTCATTTCTTTTCACAAAATGAGTGACTAGACAGCATTCCTGAGGTAGTAACTATCACCCAGAGCCCAGCGGTGATTCCTCCTTTAGAAAAATCTCCTCACAGCCCCTCCCTCCATAATGCCTCCCACTCACCCTGCCTTTCACACACTGCAGTTCCTGACTTCTCCCCTGGGGGCATTTGACTCTTTTACTGCAATTCTAATCATCCTTTTGTACTGAACTCCATTGCATCTTAGTCCAGACCTCTAGTACAATTGCAGTGCTATTATGTAAGCCTGATGAAGCACCGTCCAGCGCAGACATGTACGGAGGTTCATACAACTTTGGCACTACTACTCAACCTTACTTATCCTTATCTCCCAGTCCCGCCTTACTTGGCTCACACGTACCTTCCCTCTGCCTGGGCTCCCTTTCCGGCATCACTAAGCTCAGCCAGCTCTTCTTGTCTCTACTTGGTCAGCTGAGTCACCCCCGCTATGTTCTCTCAAGTATAACAGTGATTAATTCCAACAGTTACGTGTGGTGTCATGTACTCATACGTCCATCCCCTCCAGGAGATTGAGGCAGGAAAGAGCAAACACTGGGTCTCACTCATCTTTGCATCCCCAGAGCTTGAAAGTGCTTGATAAGGAATCAAAGTTATAATTGTATGACAGGTATGTACTAGGTGCATCTCCGTCAGCTTGAGCTAAATTATGCTGTGGTGCCAAATCTCAGTGGCTTCTTTATAAAGCAAAGGTTTATTTTTGCACCATAGATTAACTGCATCCTGGCTTCATTTCTTCACCTTATGTTCCAGGCTGAAAGCCCCATGAGACTGCCAATCTCACTGCAGATAAGAGACTGATGTCCACATTCCAGCTCCTAAGGCTAGTAGGCTTCTGCTCTGAAGTAGCACCCTTCGTTTCTTCTCACATTCCATTGGCTAAAGCAAATCATATGCACCAGCATGAAGCCAATGGGGCAAAGATGCAAAACCCTCTTAAAAGGTGAGTGGCTTGAACTTGAATAGAATTTACCACATTTGCCATCGCATCCAGTTCACCCTTCCAGGAACATGGAAATCTGTAGAACATGTTTCTCAGGCTTCTCTGTCAGCTGACTTCTCCTAGTGGGAAGCCCGCACAGGAGGCCGAAGAGTGGTAAGTAGGGAGAAGCCAGGGCATTTGCCCCACTCCCTATCACAGGAGGCTCCTCCTGCGGAGGCTGCCTTTCCTCCATGGCTCCAGCTCTCACCAGACGGGCTTGCTGAGGTTTCCGCCTCTGCACTATGACTTCAGAGTTAGTCACATACTTTTATCAGTCTCCCAATCTATAGGCTGTGATCTGCTCACAGCATCCAGTTGTTTCACAAACGAATTCAAAGAATGTCCGTGAAAAATGAAGTGGTGGACAGATAGAGTACTTGAGGGAATACAAAATGAGCCAACATGGCTCAGACAAAAAGTAAATGAGCCTGTGGGATCAAAACTCCTGGGTTCAGAAACTTGCTCTGGCACCAACCTACCCAGGCAACGCCGTGTTTTGTTTTCCCCACCAATAAATGGGAGTCACAGTGTTGATAATGGAGTCGTTACACAGTAGCGCAAAGTGAGAATGAGTGTCTGTGAAGATGAACATTGTCGAGTATAAAAAGCTACTATAAATGTTAAATGAATTTACCAATTATAAGCAGAAAACAACTTTATTTCTATCAAATTAAAAAAGATGAATAATCTTCAAGCAAGATAAAGTAATCAATAAGACAATTAACAATTAGAAGAGCATTTACAGATCAGGTTTAGATACTTTGAATTAAGCACAGACACACAAATCAAGCGGGCCGACGACTTTCACAGAGGGAAAGCGTGGACTCATCGTAAACACATGACTTCTGGGAAAGTGGAGCTGACATTTCACGGGACAGTAAACCAAAGAGACAAGCTGTCATTACGTAGAGAACTGATTTGAGCTTGAGGGGGATCACAGTGAAATGCCATTGGAACTCAACAACTTCCTCCCAGAGATCTCTTCATCTCAAAAACAAGAGTATATAAAAATCAGTAGTACAAATTCTCATAAAACTAGAAAAGCCCTCTAAACCCTAACACTTTGTAGCTTACATAAAGACTCAGTTTTCATTTTTCTTCTCTTTTCTTTAAATTAAACACATCAAATTTGTTTTTTATTTAATACACTTCTGACTTCATAGCCAAAGCTTTAAAATAAAGAAAAGAAAGTTTAAATGAAATGGAGTTAGACACATACTAACCCCGGGGAGAATCTTCTAGGTGCACCGCTCCTTGGAAAAGTTTTAAACAGGAAATCTTTTATTTCAAAGATACCGAACTTCCTGGAATAGCCTAATTATCACTGAAGGAAGGAAGGAAGGACCATCCACACCACAGGAAAACTCTCTCCCTTTTGGAAGTGTTTTGCCATCTCTCTCTCTCTCTCATACATACACACACTAACTGGGGAATTCCCTGAAGCATACGCATAATGGCATTTATTTTGGCAAGAGTTGTGCAATTTGTTAAAAGAAAGATAAGGTATGGCATTTATAAACAATCGCAATTATAATATATCTGAACAGATGCAGGAAGCAGATTTGTCTTCAGAGCTGAAATATGGCTTCACGGTTCCCGCCATCTGCATGTGGCACACTGCTCCTCTGGAAACCAGGCTGGGTCAGTTTTATATGGAAAGGGCTGATAACTTATGACCAGACCCCATTCCTGTACTGAAAGAAATCTCCACTACTGGGTTCTTCTTTTGAGACACCAATAGACAAAGGAGTTACTAAAAATGGAGGGGAAGAGAGAAGTAATTCGTACTGTGAACATGACTCTGCTTTATGAATTGCCTCTCTGGCAAAATTAATTGCAGCAAGAGAAAATACTGTCTGTTAAATGAGAAAGTAAGAAATGAAATTCATCAGCATGTACAGATGCCTCCCAAGATCCCGTAACCCAGGCGGAGTGCAGATGAGACACTGCGCCCTCTGTCTGTACAGTGTGTAACTACCACCAGGGCGCACTGAGTACCCTTTTCCTCTCGGCACCAGAGCACCAAAAACGAAGATTCCAGGCAGGAGCAAATAAATACATTGTTGTATCTATTAACGAGAACAGAGAGTTCAAACTAAAGAAAGATACCAAAAAGGCCCAAGTTCATGTAAGCAGGATTATTTCAGTTTTTAAATGCAAGGAGGCAAGACCATTGAAATCATATCTATTACCTAGGGTAATTGTTAAGGATTTAATTAGACAATGCATGTAATGTGCTTAGTGGGAAATCTGTTGTCTTCATGATTTGAGCAAAGACCTCCAACAGGCTGGTAAACTGTTTAGACAAACAGCTAAAACCAAATACTGAACTAAGGTTCCAGTGAACTAAATTTGATAAAAGCCCTATTTATGGGTTTGTGCAGGCATCCTTCGAACATTCTCCTGTCTCAATAACAACTTAAGTGGCAGGAAAAGCCACAGCAGCAGCTCTCTCACCCATTGCTACTATCACTTTTTCCCTTCCCTGCCAAAGAGCGGGCATAACCCGGCTGAAGCTAGAGCTCCTCTGAGCTTGGCTCCTGGAGGGTGATGGGGAGTAAGGCGGGTAAGACAGGAAGCCAGTCTCCCTGGTTCTGCCAGAACTGTGCATGAGAAGCAGTACGACCACATCAGATGACAGGCAAAGGGGCGAACCTGGCATTCAGAATCGTATTAGTGTGTGATGTAATATAGGGAGATGGTACAAAGTCGGGGCTACCCTGTGTTAGGTGCACAATCACCATTGGTTCATCTGCCAGACCTTTAAGAAGGATCAGTTTATTATCAGGGCCTTGTCTAGGGTGGCAGTGAGGAAATGATCTGTTCTGATCTCAGGAGCTCAGACCTAAATGTGAGCGCCATGGCTAAAGATGGCTGAAGGGTAAAGGTCCCTTCAGGGGCACAAAACCATGGACACAAAAGAGTAAGTGAGGCACACGAGCTCACCTTCTCCACAGATTACCCCAGACTCAAGCCAGCCTACGTTGACAGCCTTTCATTTTATTCATAAATTAGTAGTTACAGAGAAGGGCCAAGGACTCAGATTTTTCCTGTAGCAGCTTCCTTTGCTTACACGAAGGGAATAAGGACAGTATCATATAAACCTAAATGACACCACAGGGGACTGTTACATTTGATGTGAGACTGCTCTTACATACAAGCAAAACCAAGCAGGTTTTTGCCCTGTGCTACATGGGACAGGAAACAGGAAGTTAACATCCAAGAACAAACTCAGGTAGCAGAGTCAGGAAAACCTGAGTGTGAGTCCTGGCTACACTAGTTATTGGCAGCAGAAACCTGGGCAAATCACTTCACATCTACGATCTTGCCTTCTTCCTTGATAAATGTGGGGCTGTGACTACCTCACAGCATAAAATACAGGGCAGGGCAAAAGTAGGCTTCAGTTGCAAGTACGCAAACTTGTATTATTATTTATTAATTATTGTATTATTTTCCATATATAAGCAACTGTACCTACTTTTGTCCCACCCTGTATTTATAAAGATCCAAAAACTGCATATATCACTCAGTAGGCCTTTGATAAATGGTACCTATTTTATGTTTGCAAGGGCATTAAACACAGCAACATTTTCAAGTCTAAATAAGCCTGTCAGGATAATGGAGAGCGAAATGAATTCAGAGCTGGTTAGAATCACAGACTGTAAGGACAGGTATAAATCTTAAGAGACCATCCAAACTATTTCCACCTAACAGGAAAGGAACCGTATGTGTGGCAGTAGAATGAAAACCACGAAAAGCTGTTCCCTGAATTTTACTTTTCTCATAATACTTACTTTTCTAAAAAAATTTAATCTTTTTATAAAAAGTTAATCTTTGTCAAAATCACTGAAGGAGTTTGTTGAAGAAAGCCAGAAATATATATATATATATATTTTAGGCCATTGAACATGAAACACGCCTCGTCTTTCAAAGACCATGGAAAAGGTGTCTGTATTTTATTGGTGTCACCTAGCAAAGGGCCGCTCCGTCGCTGGGCAATCTCAGAAACAGCAAACACTGCCGAGACACACTGAGTGACCCTCACACTGACTGAAGCTGACTATTCTGCTGGAAGGACAAGGAAGAGAGTGAAGGGTGGAGGGGTAGAGTATGGAATTGGGGACCGGGCCATTTCCCATTTCCTGGACCTTTGCCCCAAACCCGAAAAGCAATGATTACACTGAAGTCACTCCCAGGAACAGTAAAGGACCCTTGCTGGGGATAATCACAATGCATGAAGAGGAATACTTATTTTTAAGGCAGCAGGAATAGATTTCATTGTCCTTCCCAGAGGAGAGCAAGAATTAATTATACAAGGTGGCCACCAAGTCTGGAAACCAAGCAAATCCTTAATAAATGATTTATTGACATTACATTACAGTGAATGACAAAATAGCATTATCTGTATTTTTAGACTTTATGGCCACCCTGAAGAATCTTCACAATAAAAAAAATTAAGATTCTGTTTTCTCATCATTGTAAAGCTGTACACTTAGTCTAGGCACAGCGAGTGCAACTAGAAACTGCACAGGCTCCCTTCCCTTTATCCACCACTCACAACAAGCGTGGGTTACTCACAGGAGAAAAGCACTGTCAGCATCTACATTTAGCAGCATTTTCTTTATCTTGAATAAAAAAGTAAACTATTATTTTAGTTGGGTAATCTGTATGGTGTTATTACATCTGTACAGAAGATACGATCCTTTAACATTTCTGTAGGTAAATATTTCTTACTTTTTGAGGATTTAAAAAAGACTCTGAGGATTTTATTTTTGCACAAAAAATAAAGGAATGATGTCCACCCACGAGCATCAGACCAGCAGTGTAAGGAGACTCTCCAAGAGCTCGGGTTCTGGTGCATGAAGTGATTTGACATCATCCCCTAGCTCTCAGCTCTTAGAAAGGAATTTCAGAGGGATAAAGGCAATACGTATCCATATAATTTAATAGCCTAGGAAGGGAAGAAACAGATGTAAAAAAAAATACAGCCTAATAAACATAGCAGAAGTCAAACCCTTTCATTCCAGGATGTCTGAAAAGGAGAGATTCTATGGTGCATGGACTCAGAAAAGGAGGCTCTCCTAACAGAAAAAATAAACGTGGATACAGTCACTCAGAATCAGAGAAGCAACCACCGAGAGCTATTGGCTTCGATCTCATGGCCTCCAGAGGGGCGTATACCAGAGAACGTGGGATAAAGCCCAGGCTACGGCCCTTGGCATTCCCAGGCCTGCTGGTGCTATGGTTCAACAGCCTTTAGGGGATGGGGAGAAAACAGAGAGCACCACCATCAAGGGTAAAAAGGCTGCTACTATGGCAACAACATGACTGTCAAAAATCAGCTAGAGCTGACGATATACACTGTTTGGAATCCAGCCTGCACTTGCTTTCTTGTGAAAGGCTTGGCACATGTACAGAGCCATCTTCAACATGTCTAGATGACCCTTGTTTTGAAAGTCAGAGAACAGCCTCTTCTCATCAACTCTTTTTACTCATTAGTTTTTATATCAGATCACCACTTAAAACTAGAAATGACGCAAGCTACCTCAGCTAGCTTCTAATTGAAACACGGCACCAGTACTACACACACAATTGTGAGAATGACCACTTCTCATGGTTCTTCCTCCAGGCGGGCTCAGTATGCTTCTTTGGACTGTATAGGTGTGATCTTGTTCGAGAAAAGAGTGTAAACATAGGGCCAGATTTTGTTAGTCTCCGTTCCGGAAAATTGGTGCAGCACTCCTCGGCTCCTGAAAGACAAAGTCAAACCCACAAAGGCATGTTAGGTTCCCTTTTAACGTAATATAAAAGCCTATGAAGGGTCTGGATAAAATGCAAGCACGATCTTACAGTCTATATCACACATCACGAAGAGCCTAACTGGCCCCTTCAAATGCATCAATATCCCCCACAGGATGTTATCTAAATAAGACCACAGCTTTTCAATTGTGGAACACTTGCCATGGTGCCACCTTTTATTCTTCCCTCTAAAACATATCAAAGAAGGCCCCGGTGGCTGCTGTTGAAATGGGCAGGTTTATGAAACTCAGGAAGGTAGTGCTGGTCCTGGACAGATGCTGCTTTGAGTCATTGTGGAGAACATTGATGCTGGCCCCTCAGACCATCCCTATAGCCATACTCTGGTGGCTGGAATGGACTGCTATCCCCACAAAGTGACAGCTGCCATGGACAAGGGGAAAACTGCCAAGACGTCAAAGATCAAGTCTTTTGTGAAAGCTTATGATCACTTCATGCCCACAAGGTACTCTGTGGACATCCCCTTGAACAAAACCGCTGTCAAGAAAGACATCTTCAGAGTCCCAGCTCTGAAACACAAGGCTGGACAGAAGACCAAGGTCAAGTTCAAAGAGAGGTACAAGACTGGCAAGAAGAAATGGCTCTTCCAGAAGCTGTGGTTTTAGATCTTTCTTGTTTCAGTCATTAAAAAAATTTTTTAAAAGAACAAAAAATATATGAAAGAATAACATTATTCTTTGAGGACAATCCAAAATCTGCCTCACCATACATTCCTGAAAACCAAAATACTGTCTCTAAAATCATTACCTCGATAGCGATTGTAAAATACAGGCTGAGTCCCAATAATCTGATCAGGAACCTCTGCTTCAAAGGCTAGCTACATTTGGAGGTGACGAGGTCAGCAATGGACTACACAGCAAAGGCTGTAAACTGCTATTCTGAGCACAGATACATGTGTGGGTTTCACTAGGCTGACACGCTGCTAGAATTTTAAAATTTGTCACTAATACAAAAACTGGGATTACTTTTCTCCACACAAAGAGCCAGATTTCTGTTTCCCTCTTGAAAAACAAGGATCATTGGCTGCAATGAGCCCAAGTGCCCTGTGGTGGTAACTGACTGGAGCTGCACAGAAGCTGTACAGTGCAACTGTCACTCAGCTGCCCCTATCAGACTTGACACTCCTTCCAATACCTGCCTGGCCCCTGCAGCCATTCAAATTTGTAATCTGCAGCTTATAGTTTTCCAGACACATGTAGGCCAAAAGTCCTGTCTAATCTTCTATCCAAATAAGGTATTTATGTGTGGCAGTGTCAAAAGGTAAACCATTATTTCAACCACTTAAAAAGAAAAATGAAAATAAATCTAGATGCAGTTTACGACCAGAGATGATCAGGTTTCAGAGTTTATAGTTGCAGCATAAAAGTACTAGGTATTATCTCCCACGAACAACTTCAGCATTTCATCTGACTCTGGGAATGTGCTGGGGCTTTTAGGGCTTATCTGTCTAGAAGAAACAGGACTCTGCCTCAACCCCTGGCCCTTCTCACAAAGCCCCACACCTTTCCCACTGGCTGACTGTCATGAAACACTGAAGCACACTCACTTGTACAGTTCAATGACTGGCTTTGCCACGTCCTTGTACTGTCTCAGCCTGGCAGCGACTGCTTCAGGTTTATCATCCTCCTGTTGGACCAACGGTTCACCAGTGACATCATCAACCCCCTACAAAGACCAGAGGAACCAGTTAATAGGGGCAACAGTTGGGCCACTTCACCGGTAAAAACTTTCCAGTGCAAAAAAGCCTGTGTTCACCTTTGATTCCTATCACATAATGACTTAGGCCTGGGCAACCACGGTAATCATGAAAGTATTTGAAGAAGAAAAAGCACTCTTAACAGCAATTTAACCTTATTTCATGAGAGCTGAGATCTTTATTAACTTTCTAGATCCTCGCAAACATGTTCCATTGCTGCTGATATATGACATCTCCAATTGAGTTTAAATTTTCATTGCAGCCTCCTTCCCCCAATAAGCAACCTTCAAACAATGTCACTCTGGCCCTCTAAATATTCCTAAAACTGACATGCTTTCTAATGTCTGAGTCCCTAATGTAGAAAACTCAATGTGTCAAGGAACCAACTGGTGTACTTAGGAAAAACACTAATCTAGGAGAAGATATTTCAATCCCACCTCGGCTAATTTCCAAATTCTACCATGTAGCTTTTCCAAGGTTAATCCTACTCAGGTTATTTTACTATATCAAGTAATGACTTATCTAAAGTTGAATTAAAACAGGCATATCATATACCCATGATAATTAGGAACAAACATTCTAAGAACTAAAAATAAAATAAAATAAAATAAAACCACCTTATTTTTGATATATTTTAACCTCCTAGGGAACCATACTTACAAATAGCAAATTCAACACATCAGAATTTTGCCTCCCATGTCCATGGCTATTACCCAGCAGGGAAGATAATAAAAATAAATAAATCTGCCAAAAGGCAGACTAGAGCGGAACCAAAGGCTTAGGCAACTCAACCGGATAATCAGAAACTGGCTCTAAATTGGAAATGCACTGCAATTCCATTACAGCTCAGGGGCTGGGGCACATAATTTACACTCAGGATTTATTGGTGAGCCACATAATTATCGTGTGTGTGTGTTTCATGTCTGTTACCTTACACAACAGGGTGACAGGAATGGGAGAAGCTGTACTTCACCTATATCCCCCTCTCTTTTATTTTACTTTTGGCTGCCAAATTCAGAAATCATTTCTGGGACTTCAGAGCACCAGCAAATACAACAGTTCCCAGTAAGAGCAGAATGATACAAGGGCAACCGCATCACCCTTCTGGGGGAGCTAGACCACAGCAGCTGGTTGAGGTGGACCAGACAAGTACTCACGCTGCTGTCTTTGGGAGCACCACTGTAACTACAGGTGTTCTTTTTGAGAAACCCACTCTTTGCAAAGCAAGTCAGTGTTAAAGCTTCTCAAATCCTATGAGAATCTTTGCAATGGCAGGTCTAGGCAGGACGAAATGTGAAGCATTTGTGTTGGACTTCAGGGCATATTCAGAATCCTCTTTTCTTCCTCATCCATTTTCCCCCCTATTCTAAACTTCTTGGGATGGAAAGGAGAAGAGATCTAATAAAGAATCCCAGATCTACTGACATTTTAAAAAGAAGTCTTCAAGAGGAGACTAGTGCTCAGTCCAAGTAGTAAGACTCCTTGGAATTTTACTGAACTTGTGGCACCCAGGAGTTAGGAAGGCATCCTTAATGTTTGTTGCTAGTTGCTTTTTAAAAAGATATTAATATTTCATATACCCAATAAAGATGAGAATACTATTTTCCCTGGATCCCATCCAGGAATTGGTGTTACAAAATTTAACTTACATTCCTTGACTACTAGTGAATGAGCATTTTAAATATTTGTTGGCTATGTATGTTTGCTCATTTTTTAATGGTCTCTTCCTATCTTTTACCCACTTGTCAACTAAAATGTTTTACCCCTTTCTTGTCAGTCTGTGAGAGTATGCTGTATTTTCTTACGTGTACATTAGGTGGATTGAAGTCCAGGTTATAGACCCTTCCGCTGGGAGGGTGAATCCAACGGCGGCTGAGACGATCTTTGAGCGTTTCAAATGGAATGTTCAAAGTGATCACGAGATCCAGGTCACAGATTCTGTCCAAGGCTTCAGCCTGAACTAATGTCCTAGGAAAACCTAAATGCCAAAACACAACAAATGCAAGACATTTCTCAATTCCAATTATTCAATGAAATATTATCTACTTCCAAAATTTAGTGTCAGAAGAAAATTGCTACTATATAATGTGGTTCCAGCATTGGGGATACTCAAAAATTAAGGAGTCATATGATAAAAGTAGAAAGTGTACTAACCTAACAATCACGAGACTAGTCCCAGCTCCAGTCTCGTCTCTGCTCTTGACTAATCTGTGTGAACTTAGACAAGTTATATCACCTCCATTTTGTCTTCTGATAAAGAAGTGAAAAGTCAAAATTATATTTGTGTCCTTTTAGCTCTATCAGTTTGAGTATATTATTCTTAGGTTGCCACAAAAAATTGTGTATGTTTTTAAGAGCCTAAATCAATTAAAGTAAGGTCGTCCCCTCGGGCTTCATTGGAGCCTGCACCTTAACGAGGTGGGCAAAAGTTCAACCCTAAAAGAACGGGTGCCCTTAAAACTATCTCAATACTGAAAAATTTATAAACTCAGCCTGGTTCTCCACGTGTGGGGAAATAAACAGCAAAACTAAAATTGGGATGCATGAGTATCTCTTCTTTTTTTCTCTTAAGTGTAAACTCTTGGTGACTCCTAATTATGTTTTTTCCCCCAGTTACAGTAAATGTAACTCCAGGTTTGGCTGAGATGGGACTACACAGTGGTGTATTTCTCCTAAAAAGAATCATTTCAGGTTGCCTGCTACGTTAGGAAAACCTTCCTGTACCTAATATCACTTTTTAAAAAAATGTCCTTTAAATCTTAGGAACAAGTATCAGATAAACAGAAGGCTGGAAAGCTCATCAGAGGTATAATAGGAAGCGCAACATTCAGAAGAGAAGCTTTTGAATCACCAACCCATCTCCACCTTTCCGTCTTTGGAAGTAATGAAGATGACAATGCAAAGATGGGTCTTCATGGCCCTAAAACACTTCATATTCAAAGTACTCCTTTTTCTACTGCAAGAAGTCAGTTGTTCAAACATGAATGAGCATGAATGTCTCATGCTCTGTGTTGAAATTCTGAAGTGGTATAAAGGTCAAATTGATTTCAGAGTGCTTGTTGAGTTCAACGTGACAAATTCCATCCAAAGGCTATCTCCATGCCCCTACTTCAGGTACCAGACACTGCTGAAAACTCTCTGATACTCCCTTCAAAGTCTTCCTTATCGCCTGTCCATGAGGCCAGGCCCCTCTCTCCACAGCCCATCCTTCCCAGGATGGCCTGGACTCTCCACATTGCAGGACTCTGGGCTAAGTCATGGATGAAATTCCTGGTTTTCTCGAGTCCTGTATGTTACCCAGTTGCAACCCAACTCACCTATTTGCACAATTTCACCTTCAGGCTGCCCATGATACCATTTTCCTTAATCTATACTTCTCTAATTTATTCTTCTTTTATCCATTACCAAATGACATGAAGCCCAAAGGTGACTATGGCTGCATCAACTTACATTCAATACTGCTCTCTGCAGGCCTCATTAGTTCTTTTCCATCACTGAGCGTGTCAGATATCTCTGCCTCGAGGCCTTGCACTTGCTGTTCTACACCCAAATAAATGTTCTTCCTGCAGATCTCTGAATATCTGACTCCTTACCATTTGGGATATATGTGCATATGTAGCTCACTTCTCAGGGAGGAGACTTCTTGAACTAGTATATTTAAAATAGCCCCATTCCCCTCCCATTTTCCAGCTTATTATTTATTTCATTTTCTGTTATTTTTACTATGAACAATTTCTTAGTATTTACTTATTTTCCATCACTACCTCACTTCCTTAGAAAAGGGACTTTGATTTGATCATTGCTATCTCCTTTAGCACCTAAAAAACATCGACACACTTGGGCAATTTAGTATATGGCCTTATTTCCAAAGTTTATACACTGATAAACTTGCTTATACTTTGCATCTAAGGTTGCAAGCTCATTAGAAATTATTTCCAACTCTTACAAAATTCAGCATGTGGTCTTCAGTTCAGTGCAAGTCTGGGTCACAGTAAGCAAAGAAACAAGAAAAAGCATTTAGGAATTTCATAGCAATTCCACAGTAATTTTAAGTCTGTCGAACTTATAGCTCAAGCCCTAAAATTTGGACTTGAATTTGTTTTTTAATTTTTCAAGTAATTTGTTTTTATTGAATTTGACAAAAGGATTGTTTGGCAATGGATTGGGAAAAAATAAAACTGGATTTTCACTACAGATGATTTGTTCTAGGTTTCCCTTGGATCTTACTTTCTAATTTCTCCAATAACGGAAACTATCCAACCGCCCCAGTATGTAACTTTTGATGGTGTTTATTACAGAAGGGACATAAATTAAGTTGCATCTCCTCCCAAAAGAACACAAGAACAAACAGAGAGAACTAAACTTGCAGGACATTTCAACTCTACTCTTGTGCCAAGGAAAGAGAGAATAAGTTCAAACAGAGATGGGAAAGACTTATCTTGCAGGTAACATCTCAGTGCAATGGCTACCACGTGCTCAACCCTGAGGTATACACATGTTCCTAACTGGGCAAAGGGTTGTTCCAGCATTACAGACACATCAGAACAAATTGCTCTCACGTTGTCCGACTGGCCTCTTCTGATCCAGTTCGCATTCAGGCTGGTTTCAACGAAGAAATTCAACAAGGACGTTGGTATTTCTGATTTTGTAGTCCAGGCTCTTGCGGTAACAGTCACCCAGCCACCGTCCCTCCCACACTCACTCTGGCTAAGCAGCCCCTTCATAAAAAGGCACCCAAATGTTTTGAAATTATGTCAGAAAGTATGTTCACAGAGACTCTCTTTTGCAATAAAAGGACGGGTGATTCCTTTCTACTCTTCTATTGTTTCTAATTTTTTCTAGTGGAGCATAGAGTATTTTCAGAATGGAGTAAAAACTTACCTTTAAATAAAGAATTGCTAACTACTAGATTTTTAAAAAATCTCAACAGAATTTCTATTAGACCGGGTTTATGACCACTTGACACTTGGGGAAGTGAAATATGTCTCATTTGCCCAAATCACCCAAGTACACCATGGAAACCTTGACCTTCAAAGGCAGCAATGCCTGGCTCACGGTGGGCAAACATTTAAATGTCACACTAGGGCAGTTATCTTCCACTTTTCCGTTCAGTGACCATACTTATTTGACTGGTCCACCTTATTTTAAAATCCCAGTGTAAATCCATGAAATTTTATGACTCTTTGGAGCTCTAGAAACCCAATATGTAAGCTTATTTCTATTATGGAATGGCTTGATTGCTTTAATATCAATTTAGCAAGCACCTTCTCTTTTGATTATTAAGTTTAAAAACAAACTGAATTTTGTAACTGCAGCTTTACAGCACTGGGGTGTATTCTTGAGCCCTAAATACATGATAGCTACCAGATGGATAACAATGTGATCTTATCTGAGTCCTCAAAGAGCAAGGTTGGACCCATGTGAGCCCTCGGGGCTCAATTCAGTATTTGGCTACATAGACTGGAAGGTAGGGAAGAAGAGTCTCAGAAGAGTTCAGATAAAACCATGCCTCTTTTATCAGATAAAACCGTGCCTCTTTTATCTTTCCCATTAAATACCTTTACGGTACTTTACACCCTCCTTTCCTCTGCTTCCCTTCCCCCAACAGCTCACTGCAGATCACAATGGGGATGAGAGAGAGAGAGAGAGAGAGAGAGAGAGAATACTGGAGGCCTGGGCACTATGCTACGTCTATTTGTTGACGTTAGGCCTTACTTCCCCTCCACTGCACCAGAGCTTGGCCTAGAAGATGAACTTTCTGACATAAGATTTAAGGCATGCCTTACTCCCCTTGTTATCCTCTGGTACTGTGCCTGGTACATTCTACACTGAAATTCCAGCAAAGAGCGGGAAGCGCACCTTCCACATAAAGGCACGCTCTCACTGAGTGCCCGGTGCTGGCCAACTGGAATTAGAAAGGTTCCTACAGCCAGAACAGCCCAAGATCAATCTCTGCTCTCTTCCAAATCCTTTAAAAAAAAAACTGTTTTCGAAAGCAGTAGCTTCCAGAGAGCCTTACTGGAGCACAGGAAACAAATAATATAACTTCTATTGTTTTTTTTTTGGTTCCTTCATTTTAAGCTTCTATTTTGGAGGGTACATTTTATAATGTATATAATAAAAGTGTATACACACATAATATATATATAAATATTTATACATTGAAAATGAACACTCAACATTTTCACTGCTAAGTGTGTATGAAGAATTTTAGAGATCATGCCACACTGAAGTCCTTAGTTCTCAGCCACAGGCCCTAGTCTTGTATTCTTGCCACTAACCTAACAAGAAAACATTGTTCTTTATCCTTTGGATAGAGGCTGAGAGCTGAAAAAAGTAGTAGGAAAGAACAGGAAGCTCTAAAAGAGAACATAACCGTTTTTCCAACAAATAAAAGCTCAAATATTATTTTTGGCTAACATTTCCTTGCAAGCCAATCTGCTCAGCTTCCCAGCTGTTTCTGAACTCCGAGGCCCTCTGGAGGAATGGGCAGAAAATGCAACCGTGTACAAAATAAGCTGATCTCAGAATGAAACTATTTGGGGTAGTCCCTACCTATTCATCTCTCACATTCAGAACTGCTAAGGACCTCAAAGAGTAGTTAATTTCAGTGGCTTAAAGGTCTTCTGTTAGGACAATGGCTCTTAGCATGTCCTCCCAACCTCATAATAGGTTCAAGTTAAAAGAACCATGCAAAATACATTAGTCCAAGGAAAGTTAAAATTAAAGAGTTAGATTGAAGATGTTAATATTGTTGGAATGCAACTATTTCAACAGTTTTGAACAGTGATTTCCAACCAGTATGCTGTAGTACATCAGTGTGCCACAAGTATGTTTAAAACATGTAACATCTGACTATTTAGTCAGGGCACTGACCTCTTTTCCCTTCGATTGTCAAATAAAAAAAAATGACAGCAAACACAATAATGGCCATCCAGTGTGAATGAATCAAAATAATACCTATTTTTTTGTCAGATCAGCAAAAATTATATTTTGTGTGTACCAAGGAATTTTAGTAATTAGTACACGTGTTCCACAAGATAAAGAGGTTGAAAATTGCTGGTTTAGAAGTACCAATAACAGAAATCAGTCATTCCACATCTTTAAGGGTTCCCCAACTGATGTACTAAGTCAAAATTATCAGAGAAGAGTTAAAGGGGAAAATAAGGGCTATGAGTGCCCAGAGTCCATCCCAGATTTATCATGATGAGCTTTAATTTGGGTTTAAGTTGAACAGACTAGTACATTACAAAAAGACTCAGCCTTAAGTTGCTGATAGCACAAGAGTACCACGAGGCAGGAATGAAACCCAACTCCCAGGGACCCAGGCCACATGTGTTAGCTGTAGCCCAGAATCCAAGTCAAGAAAGGTATAGCTTCACAGTCTTTTCCATTTGTGAGTGCCCCATTTTTAGGAACATTCACACAGACAAAGTAGCTCTGCTCAGGAGAAGCTGGACTAAATGGCTTCCAAGTCTACAGTTCAATAATAATTCAGCAAACACAGAATCAAGGTGAATCTGAGATTTTACAGACATATGAAAGATCAGTAGGGGGCTAAAGATGGTTTATTCAATAAATGGTCTTGGGAAAACTGGACAGATATGTGCGGAAAAATGAAATTAGACCACCTTCTTACGCCACACACAAGAATAAATTCAAAATGGATCAAAGACTTAAATGTTAGACCCGAAACCATAAAAATCCTAGAAGAAAACATAGGCAGTAAAACCTCAGACACTGTTCACAGCACTATTCCATCAGATATATCTTCCTAGGTAATCAAAACAAACAAACAAACAAATAAAGTAAACAAAAGGGACTACGTCAAACTAAAAAGTTTTTGCCCAGCAAAGAAAAACATCAACGAAATAGAAACACACCCCACAGAATGGAGGAACATATTCTCCAACACGCCTGATAAGGGACTACTGTGTTTTGCTGTGTATAATCCGCATTTTTTGGCCCAAATTTTTGAAGGAAAATTAGGATCCACATTATACTGGGTAGTATCTGAATTTCCTTGCATCTGTTCTTGTGTTTTATAATTCTTTGCTATATAAAATTTTCTATATGATAATATGTTAAAAAATAAATGCTAAAATTACTTTATAATACAAAAATCCAGTATTTAAATATGAATAAATAAATAAGTTTAAAAATTAAAACAAAAGATTTTTTGCTGGAAGTTTGGGCCAAAAACATGGGTGCATATTATACATGGGAGCATATTATACATGGCAAAATACAGGTAATATCCCAAAGTTTTAAGAATTTACAAAACTCAACACCGAGAAAACAAATAGCCCAATTTAAAAATAGGTAAAAGACCTGAACAGACACTTCTCCAAAGAGGACATACAGATGGCCAACAGACATGAAAAAATGTTCAACATCACTAATTATCAGAGAAATGGAAATCAAAACCTCAATCAGATATCACCTCACACCTGTCAGAATGGCAATCATCAATAAATCAACAAACAACAAGGGCTGTCTCCGCATCGTAAGGATGTGGAGAGAGGGGAATTCTTTTTCACTGTTGGTGGGAATGCAGACTGGTGCAGCCCCTGTGGAAAGCTGTACAGAGATACCTCAAAAAATTAAAAGTGGATCTGCCTTTTGACCCAGTGATCCACTTCTGCAAGTCTGTCCAAAGAAACCCAAAACACCGATTCAAAAGAACATATAAGCACCTCTATGTTCACTGCAGCATTACTGACAATCACCAAGATATGGAAGCAGCCCAAGTGTCCATCAGCAGATGAGCGGATAAAACAACTATGGGCCCTGGCTGGTGTAGCTCAATGGATTGAGCATGGGCCTGTGAATCAAAGGGTTGCCGGTTCGGTTCCTGGTCAGGGCACATGCCAGGTCCCCAGTGGAGGACACATGAGAGGCAACCACACATTGATGTTTCTCTCCCACTCTCTCTCCTTCCCTTCCTCTCTCTAAAAATAAATAAATAAAATATATTTTTTTAAAAAAACAACAACTATGGGACATTTACACAATGGAATACTACTCAGCAATAAAGAAGAAAAAAGTCTTACCCTTTGCAACAGCATGGATGGACCTGGAGAACCTTATGCTAAGTGAAATAAGCCAGTCAGAGAAAGACACATACCATATGATTTCACTCGTATGTGGAATCTGACGAACTAACTGGACTAACAAGGGGACTGGGGACAGATGCAGAGATGGAGAGCTGGATGGCAGCTAGCACTGGGGTGGTGATGGGGGGAGGTGGGACAGTAGAGGGATTGAGCAAAACGGAAAAAGGCTAATGGACATGGGCAGCAGTGTGGTGACTGCAGGGCTATGGAGGAGGTTATAAGGGAATGAAATGGTAATGGAAAAAAATACAACAAAAGTTATTTGAAAATTTGTTTTAAAAAAGGAAGAGGCAGTAGGGAGACAGAATATCATCAACCCCCATCATCCAACATACGTTTTCAGGTGGGAGAATGAGTCTCCTTGACAGCAGAAGAGATAAACAGCATCCTAAGGAGAGACCATGTTTCCTTTAAGGCAGAAAGAGAGCATTTTGCATAGAGCTAGAGAGCTTGTGGACAGGAGGGTGGAGAAAAGGATAAGAAAGAGGATTCCAGAGATAAATGAAAGAGTCAAGAATCAGGGCAAAGGAGCAGTAGAGTCAGTAATAGAAAAAGAATTAAAAAAAAAAAGACATTGAGGGAGGCTTCCCTTTCTGTTAATAACAAAATACCTCAGAGATGAAAGGTATATGTAAAGTATTTAAACGTATTCCAGCTAAGAATTTATCCTCTCTTAGATTAAGTGATTTAGACTAAGCAGGCTTTGATTACATCTAGCTATGGGTGTGTATTCTTCTTTAAATATGCTTGCCTGTAGATTCTATTAAAATTAGGAGCTCTCTGCGAGCTGGGGCTGTGTTTATTCCTGAAGGGCCCAAGCAGACCCAGTCAGTTCCATGCGAACATTGTATTCCTGGCGGGCAGGGATTACAGACCAAGTGAGCCAGATGCACATTCAAATTCTATCAACAGGTGGCAGCATTAGTAATTTTTCCTTTTACAAAGAACTGCAACCAAGTTCTACTATGTTTTTATTTTTACTGAAAGTAATCCTCAAAGACTTGCTTTTTTCACAACTAGCATATTCCAGCTTCATTAGATGGCCTATTCCAAGTGAATATAGTCCATTAATTGTTGACGAAACCAGAAAATGCAACAGGCCAAGTAAAATAGAGATCACGTTTTAAGCACAGAAAGCTGACTTTTTTTTCTCCACTAAAGACATGAGACTGTTCCATCACTTGATTTCTCACCAGGAGTATAGAAAACCTGCCTCCTGCTTCTCCATACTAGCCTACCCCTACCTCTCGTCTCACCACCCAGCCTAGAAGAGCTGCTCTCTCCTGTTGAATCGAACAGCCAACCAACACTGAAAGCCAAAATTTTATGTAGTTCAATTTCTCCCAAAATCTGGTATGCTGTATCATGAACTATGGTTGCCTACAGGTTGTTTTTTTACACACACACACCCCGCCACCACCCCACTGCCCCAATAAGATTTACTAGGTACAGGGAGATGTTGCTAAATTCCTGACTGGTGCTGCGCTCCCAGCAGTGCGGGCCACCGGGCCTTGGCACCTGCTCCTCTCGGCCACGCCAAGAGCCTGAGAGAGGGCAGCTGGTGCACAGCAACAAGCTGTAGCGGTGGCGGGGAACTAGGACGCTTCTGTTTTTCTAATTTGGAGTGCATTCACTCCAGAGGACGGGCGCGGAGCCAGAGTCCACGGCCACATTCCCGAGCAGAAAAGCAAGCCCTCCACTTGATGAAAATAAAAGGGCAGCTCTGAAGGGCAACATCTGCCTATGATTGGCAGCTTGTGAAAAGGCCCCACAACGCCAGGCCCCCTTCCTACCAGCAGCTAAGAACGAAATTTTACCATCTGTGCCAACATGGATGGACCTAGACAGTGTTATGCAAAGTGAAGTAAGTCAGTCAGAGAAAAACAAATTCCAGTATGATTTCACTTATATGAGATAGCTAAAGAAGAATATAATTTAATGAACAAAACAAAAACAGACTCACAGATACTGGGAACAGACTGATGGCTACCAAAGGGGAGGAGGGAGTTGGGTAATCGGGTGAAAAAGGTGAAGGGACTGAGGAGTTCAGATTGGTAGTTACGAAACAGTAATGGAAATGTAACGTACAGGATAAGAAATACACTCAATAAATTGTAATAACTATGCAGGGTGCCAAGTGGGCACTAGAAATACTGGGGGAACATTTTGTAAAGTGTATGGCTGTCTAACCATTATGCCGAACACCTGAACCTAATACAAAGTCATACTGAATGTCCAGTAAACTGTAACTGCAAAGAATAAAAAATTAAAAATATCTGGGGCCAGCAAGGCAGAGACCATCTATCTCTTCCCAGTTTGTTGGGAAGGCAAGAACCAAATCACAAATGCAAGCCATGGCCCATCACAATTAATCACTGAATGATTAACTAAATCTGAAAGCAGGCAGTGTAGTTATTCTTCCCGCCTTCCCTAACCCAGAGGCATTCATACCATTCATGTCCTCATCAACCAGAAGCCTCAACAGCAAATTAAATTAATCACCATCAAAATCTGTTTTATGAAGGCCTTTTCTCTCTCATCTTATAATTACCTTATCTCTTTACACAGTACTTATTTGGATGTGTATCTAAGACCTCCATATTCCACTGCAACCAGTTTTTATTAACAGACGGTGAAAACAATAAGCAGCAGCTGTGTTCCAGATGTTGGCAAACAGAGCTGAGGCTACACTGCATTGTTTTGAGTTCCCTATTCCCCACTGTGCTGAGAGCCCTTGGACACACTTCCTCCTCACCAAAACCTCCCTGGGACTCTTGGAATTCCTCTACAGTATATCCTAGAGTTTAAGAGATTTGTAATAAATGGGTCCTGCTCTCCAGGAGCTTGTAGATTAGTGGTAAATGATGTTAAAACCTTACTGATCCACTGATAAAGAGAAGACAGATATTCCAGAAAATCTGGTTCTAAGCCATATGTCTGCTTCTTCAAAGTGCCTTTGTGAAATAAAAGATGAATTCCTACGAGGCAGACATTCTTGGGAAATTTTCTAAATGACAGTGAGATCCTCTGCCATCAGCATGATAATTTTCCTGCTTACGCACTTAGCTTATAACCTTTGTTTTTAAACATGTTAGACTAAAGACCTTTGAGCCCTTTTCCCAGGAAGGGAGAGGCATACTGCATTAAGGAAGGATATGTCATCTGCAAATTCCTTCCTCAAAGGCTCTTCTTTTTAAGAATTCTGCTTGTTTGTTCTTTAAACATAAAACTCTACAAACAAATTAGGGGAAGACTGGTTCCCCCTGTATCCCAAAAGGAATTTATAATAATTTTACCATAGGCCCATATATTTGCTCCAAGGCAAATACAGAGGCTGAGCAGAGTTCCCGCCCCCTACATAGGTTGAGGAACAGGGTGCAAGTGAGACCTCTCTATCATCGGACGTATTTTATCAGCCTTTTCTGTGTGTCAAACACAGTTGTGGGGACCGGCAACACAGCCATAACCCAAACGGACATATCTGCTTTCTGAGGCCTACGTCGGGGGTGAGGGTATAAGAAAGGTGGCGGACATCAAATACACGGATCAATGTGCAGTGCCACATGATTGTGAGGTAAGAAGAGACCAGGGCGTGGGTAGAGAGGACGGTATAGGAAGGGCTCTCGGCGCTGCCCGCATCTGAGTCGAGACCTGAACGCAGCAATCCACGTGGGTGTTGGCAGTCAGGGGGCACAGTGTGTGCGAAAGCTCTGCAGCGTGGATGTGAATGGCACATGCAGATAGAAAATCACTAAGTAGCTGTAGGATATAAACAGAGCTCCGCTCGACCCTGCCCTCCAGGAAAAGATCTGAACACGATAGAAGGCAAAAGGAAACACAGAAGAAAAATTTAAACAAACTTCTGAAGGACACAAGGACCGTTCAGGAATATCTCACGCAACTGGACTAGTGAACAACAGAGACGTTTTCAAACATACAAACTCCTGAAATATACAGCACACACCTCATAAGCCCTCTGCAAGGAGGGAGGGAAAGAGAAAAGAAGGGAGGAAAAACTATCTAAAACAAGTCCAGCCGATCAACTGATGAATATTACCACAAAATCCACTCATTTATAAAGTGAACAATGCAATGCTTTCTAGTACAGCCACAGATGCACAACCAAGAGATTATTCAAAATAAAATGAAGAGAAATGGTAGTGGTGGAGGAGGGAACACTGCAGAAAACTCATTTAAATTTCTTAAATGTGAGATCAAAATATGGAAAATAATACAGAAGAAAATTTATAATAAATATTAATAACAAAAGCCAACTAAAATTGGGAAGAAGGGAAGTGGAGGTAGTGGAAGTATAAGGTATAGTCAGAGATTCACTGTAGAAAGATAATATATCCTGTCTCACCTGAAACGTGAAAATTAAAAACAAAAACAAGTATGCCTATCTCCTAATGGCTTTCACAGTCTTAAAGAGCTTCCACCAGAATTAATATCCTGGTGCTAGAGAAAGGTTTACCTGAATTCAGTAATGATTCTTTCAGGTTCACTTCAGCTTTGGCTGCTGAATTTGAGTAAAATTAAATCTTTTTCAGAAGTGGGTAAAGTATGATGGCAATCTTACACATTTCTATCTGCACTTGTGCATGGAAATGTGTCTGGAATGATGGTTCTCAGTGATTAACCCTGGTTATATTTCTGGCTAGTAGGATTTGTTGCTTTTCTTTTCCTATTTCCATTTACTTTGAATGTTTTACAGTGACTGTGTAGCCCTTTCATAAAAACAATGTAAAAAGATAAAACTAAATTCTTTGCATTTTTCCACAACATATTCTATTTTTAACCCTAATCAACTTGTTCATCTTTCCAAAATCTGGATTTTCTTATTAGTGATAGTACAATCAACAGAAATTGGTTTGCTTTACATTACTAGGTAAGATTTAATAGAAGATGAGTGGCTTTATTTAGTCATTTTTCCCAGAGTGTAGTTAATAAGGTATGAACTCTCCTGTGAAGCTGGGAGCCTCTCCTGGCACCTCAACCTCCAAAAGTTTTTTTCAGTCGGTGCTTTTAAGCTTTATTTCCCGGTGCTGGGGCTCTGGTTGCTCGGTCTGTCAGTCTGTCTCACTGTCCGTTTTTTCACCTGGTTTATCTGCACGCAAATGTGTGACTGTGGTCAGCCAGCCGTTTTACGCCCTCACTGGGTCCGCCCATTGCCACCCCACGCCTGGGATCTGCCAACCGCCACCTGCAATGCCTGGGTCAGTCCAGCAGCCACCGCCTCCTCCTGCTGCGACCCCTCCACAGGCCACCAACTCTGCCCCTCTTACTGGTCTGGATGAATGGTTCGTTGTTGTCGGACTTTGGTACAGTTCAATTTTCTGTCTGTTTTGGTTGTGTTTTTGCTTCTAAATCTTTGTTTTCCTTAAATTTGGTTGTGCGAGGAGGTATAGTATTTCTACCTACACCTCCTTCTTGGCCGGAAGTCCTAACTGTTTAATTTTCAACTAGCAAAGCATACCTCAGATGCTTTGAATGAAGCTTTGTAATACATTTTCTTAGTTTATTCAATTCCTAAGATATCTGTTTCATAAATTAGGGAAGCAGGCTCTCCTACCACCTAATACTGGGATTTGAAGATAGTCTCATCTCGTCTTTATAGACTTCTAGTTTACTAGCAATAACAAATGGGATTAAGTGCAACTACAAGTATATGACAAGACATGGCCCAGTGTCCTGGCCAGTGTCACTCAGCTGGTTGGAGCATCATCCCATACATCCAAATGTTGTGGGCTTGACTCCAAGTGAGGGTGTTAGGCCCGGAATTAGATAAAAGTAGCCAAGAGGAACAAGGAACCCGAGGCAGGCTCCAGACTCAGCAAGGAAGATAGAAAATACAGAAAGTACAAAGAGTGCTGAACAAGATAACTGCCTGTGCATGACCTTGTCTTTGCAGAAAAGTACCCACTGCTGCAAGCAGAAAGCATAGCCATGTGTGTTCCCTTGAGACAGCCAATCGCTAACGGCTACGTCTGCTTCTGTATTTGCTTGCTTGCTCACCCCAATAAAAACCCTCGGCTATAAGCGCCAGGCATGACTCTCATTTGCAGCCTTCTGGGCACCGTGTCTCCGGACACCTCAAGAGTTCGCCCCTGCGCAGGTAAAGCTTTGGCCAATAAAGTTCCATCTTCAACTCCTGAAAGTTTCTGACCATTTGTTGCTCGCGTTGGTGGATGCTACAAGGGCACATACCTAGGTTGCAGGTTCCATCCCCACTCAGGGCACTTGTAGAAGGTGGCCGATTGATGTTTCTCTCTCACATCTTTCTATCTCTCCCTCTCTCTCTACTTCCCTTCCTCTCTCTCTAAAAAAAAACAGTAAAAGGGTGGTGTCCTTGGGTGTGGATTAAAAAAAAAAAAAGACATGCCCCAAATATAGAGATACCACAGTTTAACGTCTAAAGTGTGTCTAAGTTTAAATTTTTAAATCAAGTGAAAAAATAAGTTATTCACTCTTTCAAACTCAAGTCACTCACTCTTTTAAACTCAATGTTTTACATTTTATTTTTACCTTCCTTCTAACTCATATTTAATATTAACTTTGACATGTATTCAACTCCCTGGTTTTGAATTCAAGCGGTGTTTAACTTTTGCCCCACTCACTTTTCCAGCCTCTCTGCTCATATTGTTGGTTTTAGGATTATGCAACTACTTACAGTTTCCAGAACGCGTCATGTTGGTTCCTGCCCCTCTACCTTTGCATGTGATGTTCCCTCTGACTAGCTGTGATGTCGCCTTCTCCAGGGGGCCTTCCTCATATCCATCTCTCTCCCAAAATGGGGTCCCAGCCACCTTGTCCTGTGCCACCTCTCCCCTTTTGCCCCTTCCCCTGTGCTTCCAGGACCCTAAACTGCAACGGTATATGCAGCATTTGCTCCTCCTAAACTACGGGGTCGGGACATGTGCCATTGCCTCCAATTCCAAGCACATTGTGACACATAAAAATGTACACTCCATTCATTTTTTGATCTCTGAAACAAGTTTTTCTAGGGTGTGCTCAAATATCCGGATACATATGTTTTCCACATGGCCCTTAATGCTTACACATTAAAATCTAGTCATCTTCTGAAACGGAACCAAATAAACAAAGTCGGGATGGTCTGCTATATTAAGATTGCTCCTCATCCCAAGGCAGCAGTCAGACCAATTAGAAGAAATCTACCAGAAGCGGACAGGGGTCTCAGGAGGGAACCCAGCCAAATAAAGAAGAGACACACATACTACTGAATCCATACTGACAACATTGATGAAAAGAAAAGGAAAAGAAAAAACAAGTTCCTATGGGTTGGATTTAAATTAAAGAAGTAAAAGATGACCCTCACTGCCGAGGACAGACCAAAGGTTGAATCATCACTAGACTCAAAGTCCAGGAGGGCCAGGCCCTGCTCGCTCTGCTGCTCTACTGTGATGTCTGGGCAGTGACCAGACCCACAACCCTCTGGTTTACGGGAGGGCACTCCAACCGACTGAGCCACACTGGCCAGGGCAGGAGTTGTCATGCCTTTAATGGAATCAACAGCTAGACATAAAATCTGAACAGGCTATGCACTTTGAATAAGGTAAGTCATAAATACTAAACTCTAACTCAAGTGTCATCAAAATGACTCTTCATAACCTAACCCCACCGAGTAATTGTCTTTTTTTGTCTAACTTAACCAATAGTGCTTTATTTAGAATACTTAGTCTAATTAATTTAAATACAGACAATATTTCTTCTTTTTGCCCACCTTCCCCTGAGGAAGTTATGTGTTCTTTCTCAGAATACTATTCAACCTGAAATTAATTACATGCCTACAAATCCTTTCATTTAAGAATATCCAAATACTTAATCAATTTAGGAAGTATAATCAAACATAGGCCCCAGGTTTCACATTTCTTCTTTTGAGAATATTATTTTGAAATGACAAATTTATTTTACAGCACAAATTTGAAGATGCAAAAATTTTTTTTCTTGGTTCACGTGTTTAATTTATTTATTTATTTTTTAACTTTATTTAGTTATTTTTCAAGTACAGTTTTTTGTCTATTTTTCCCATCCCAGCCTCCCCTGCCCCTTGCTCCCCACCTCCCTCCCATTTCCACCCCCCTTAGTTCTCGTCCCTGTGTCCTTCCTTTTTGTTCCTCCAAATCCCTCCCCTGAAGATGCAAACTTTTTAGAGAAGATTATTATGGCCATCTGGCTATAATAACAACTTTTTTAACCATCCAAACCCAACATATAGATGTTGACCCTTCATGGAACCCAAACATACAATAAGCAAATACCGTGATCAAGCTCAACTCTCAAGGCACTAAAATAATAACGACAGCAACAACAACAACAACAACAAAGTGCCCACATAGAAAATGAGCAAAACGACAATCATTTAAGGGCTGCTTCCCAAACTGTCTCTCAAATAAGAATTTGGGATGTGGAAAAAAACAGAACATTTGTCAGACGGTCACACTGTTTGGGGGCACGGATGGGTCTCCAGCAATGTGGCACTTAGACTAATTATACACACACCCATCTCTGTTCCTGCTGTCATGTCACTGAGAACACCATTTCTCTCTTGCAAAACATCTTTCCACTTAGCTCTCAGAACAGACGACATCTGCCCCAGGACTGCCTGAATACGTCTCCGTCAGGAGCTCCCTGACGAGCTGCTCCACCTCCGTTCTCTCCAGCACCTTTTCCTCTTTTTCCCTTCACTGACACTTTTCCCTTCACCGACCCAGTGCAAAGTCAGTCATACTGATACTTCATTCATTTTAGAAATGCCCAGGACTTAACAGGTATTTCAGCCTTTTATGTAGGTATAACAAACATTGGTTGAACCAACAGAGATACAATGAGGGGCAAGTCCTGACTATGTCAGGAAGGATGAGGCAGCAAAGATTTTGACAGTTCAGTCTCTGCTTGGCAGACATCACTGCCACAGTACCCTAGTAGAGTCGCGCCAACTCTGTAACACTCTCCATTCCTGAGGAATCATTCCAACCGCCTTAAATCTTCCATTCAAAGTACCATAGTATACATCATTGCCTTAACAAGGACCTAAGATACAAAGGTTATCTGGTAACATTTTTCAGAACTACACATCTGAAGGAAAATGAGTAAGATGAGCTATTACCTCTCACACACATGCATGCACGCACGCGCACACACACACGGAGTGAAAGAGGAATAAGCACAATGCTTTTTCCCCCACAGAGAATGTCTTCAGTGACCTTCCAAACAAAACTATCAAACCTTTTATTCTTGAAACATACCCTACATTTACAAGGGCAACACAAAAAAATGCCCTTGGCATTTCTTAAATATGTGATTCAGAAGCTATAGGATTATTGGCTTCTTTCTGTAAACATATGCTGCCCAGTGGGATCTAACACTCTTCAGTGCATCTGATTCAGAAAGAAAAATATGGAGGGGGTAAGGTCAAAGCAGTTATGTACCAGTGCAGGACAGTAAAACACACTGCAGAGTCAGGACAAAATACCCCATGTCCGTCCCCTGTAGTTTGTTTTCCCTGCATCGCCTTCTATTTAGACACCGAAGGCTCTGAGTGAGCGTGCACCCTGGAATATCTCAGGTCTGCGGTCCTGTAACTCTCAGGGAAAACAAACACATGTGAAACACTGCACACATTCAAGCCACTCAGACTTCTGATTTTTTTTTTTAATCCCAGAATTACCTACAGAAAGTGCCTGTTAGCATTCAACACTGCTCACAATGCAACAAATGGAACACGCAACCATGGGCCGAATGATGGCTCTCATTCTAAATGTAGCTTTACCGCCAATGAAAAGGCTTAAATCACATTCCACTTATAATTCCCAATTTTAAGGTGGCTTTCTGTGAAACCAAACTTTGATACCAAATTCAACATATTTTGATACCTACACCTAAAATCCTCTGGCAAACAAATCTGTTACATCTTGCTATCTGGAGATAAATTAGGACCAAGTTTAAGAATGTACAGGTTACTGTTTAAGTGCACAGGTTGGCATTCAAGTTTAGACATGAAAAATTTCTAAACTAACAAACCTTCCTACTGGCCCCACTTTACTTCCAGCCTTCTTTTATTTTTTAAAATATATTTTATTATGTTATTATAGTTGTTCCATTCCCCCCTTCACTCTCCTCCACCCTGCATCCCCCTCCCACCCACACCCCCCCCTTTAGTTCATGTCCATGGATTATACATATAAGTTCTTTGGCTTCTACATTTTCTACACTATTCTTAACCTCCCCCTGTCTATTTTCTTCCCACCATCTATGCTACTTATTCTCTGTACCTTCCCCCTCTCTCCTCTTCCCACTCCCCTGTTGCTAACAACCCTCCATGTGGATCTCCATTTCTGTGGTTCTATTCCTGTTCTAGTTGTTTGCTTAGTTTGTTTTTGTTTTTGTTTTAGGTGTGGTTGCTAATAATTTTGAGTTTGCTTTGTGTTGAAGAGCTGGTTATTATGCCCTAGTTACTACTTCACCTTAAGATCACCTAGTAAGCAGTAAATACCTTCTCTATGAAACAAACAAACAAAAATAGTTCCTAACAGATTTGGAAACCTTGTGCATTGCTTTCTCTGGTAGAATAATTTTCCTAAAATTAAAAAAAAAAACTTTTTAAAACACTGCTCTCACATATTAAACTTCCAAGGAAATTAAAGAAAGAAAAAAGGGGGGAACTATATATATATATATAGTTAATATGTATATATATATATACATATTAACACATAACAGAGTGTTTCTCACCTAGCTGAAAAGTACACTGTGAAGGCCAGGTGGTGCTTAACTTCTTTTTAGCAAGGGCACAGCTGATCAAACCACACAGCACTCAGCAGCCCCAGCCTCCAGCCCCCTTGGTGTTCCCTTGGCTTCCAGCCACTGGACTCATTTCCACCCGTCATTTGCAGGATGCCTCTCTACAGCCATATGGACCAAGAGGATGAGTCATCTGTCATCCAGAATTTTTCTCTTGACCTTTCCACACTCAATCACCTTTCACACACTCAACAGGCACATCGTCTGCGGAGCATGTGCCCTGCACCTAGGGAGTTTAAGGCTGAACATGGAACTCAGCGTTCCTGACACTCCTCACTTTGCCAGATGGGTGTATTCCAGAGCTTTAAAGAAAAATCAAAACTCAAAAAGTGACCAGATGGGCGTTCAAGGAGAAACACATACAAACTCAGTTAGGAGACTGACGTACTTCATTAAAAACAGGCCCACGATGTAAAAGAACTTCGGTTATTTACCCCAAGAAGAAAAGTTGTGGCAAAAGCAAAGCACTGAAAAGATACATAAAACAATCCATAACTGAAACTGACTTTTCAACGTTGCATAGTTAAATGTTTTCAAAACAACTTTTGAACTTAATTCTTTTACGCAGTCACCAAGAAAAAAAATAAAGATCTGCACATCATGTAAAACAAATGACAGAACCTCATACTTCATAGCACTTACAATATGCAAGCATTCTCTTAAGCACTTTGCATACAGTCACTCACTGGATCCTTACGAGCCCTTTTCTGACCCCTGTTTCCCATCAGGAACAGGATGCACAGAGGTAAGGTGTCTGGCCCAAGGTCACACACACTGCCTGTAAGTGGCAGCACCGAGATTCAAAGTGGGCAGTCTGGCACTACCTGGGATTAGTTACTATTAGACTAACCACCTTCCCCAGAATGTGGAACATAGATGATCACTTTTTAAAACAGATTTTTAAATTTACTTTAAAAACCTCACTTCGTAAGTTGAGAAGCCTTACAATGAAAGAATTTAAACTCGGAAAATTTGTTAGGTGGTGGCAAAGCCGAAGTTGTTCAGCCATGGCCAACAGCTACCCAGGAACTATCGAAGGGCTCACGTTTGAAAATGAAATGTGTAAAATCTGGAGAAATCAACCTGGCTGAACAAGTGTAGGGAAGGTGGTAATAGCCAAAAAACACAACAGGCTTGGAAGACAGTAAAAGAAAACCCAGGACTGTGGTACCTAATGTCAGTCATGGTCCTGTCCATTCTTCCTGCTCAACTGTTCCCTCCCAGATCCTCTCCATCTTCCATCAAACTGCTATTGTTTACATTCAGACTTTCAACTGTTCCACCAATCTCTTACCTGGCTTCTTGTCACCACCGCCTCCCTGCCCCCAGCACCTAATCTCCCCTCTGCTGTGAAGCAGAGAGTCTTTCTGAGACACAAATCTGAGCATGTCATGCCCCTACTTAACACGTCTTCAGTGGTCCCGACAGCCAACCATTTCCAGTTCCACCATCTCTGTGTGTATCAAATACCAACCCCTCCAGGATTTCTCTTGCCACCTCCTGCCTGTGAGCCCTGCAAATACGAGGCTATCATTCCTCTCTTACCCTGTTCACACTGCTCCTCTGCTGAGAAAAAATCTTCCTTCCCAAGTTATTTATCACCCTACAAAACATCTCTTCTTTACCTCTTTTCCAAAAGTTGTCCAGTCCTTCCTGCCTCCAACACACCATGATTTTCTCCTGGAGGTCCTCAGGGCACCACATACACATACTTCTATTATACTTCAGTGATTGATTTTTTACATACCTGACTCCCCTACTAATAAGTCCTTAAAGAATAGCGACAATGTCTTACTTTTTTAAACCTCCTCACCCAAGGATGTCTTTTTTATTTGAGAGACACAGAGAGAAATATTGATGTGAGAAACTTCAATTTATTGCCTCCTATACATGCCTTGACCAGGGATCAAACCCACAACATTTTGGTGCATAGGATTACGCTCCAACCAACTGAGCCACCTTCCGAGTGTGGCAATGTCTTACCATTTTATCAACAGCACTTAATAGGTTCTGACACACAGAAGACGCTTTATTCATTATTGCCAATGAATAAACACATGTCTTCCACAAGCCATCGCAGCCTTTCTTTTAACAAGTTTTCAATTCAGTCCATTGGTTCCCTCTAGCCCTATGAGAAGACAGTTCCAAATTTTTTAAATGGGAGTTACTCTAATAAGATATGGTCTACTTTATAGTCGACTTTTGAGAACACCTACAAACTGAGTAACACGTTGAATAATAGTTCACAAAGAATGCTCCACAGAACAAATCCTGGCGGTTCAGAAAATACTTCATGATATCTCCTTCAGTGAAGTATTAAATCACATTATTGTATTAAATGTTTGACAAAAATCCTAATGTAAAGAAAACTGATTAACTTCGGCACTTATTAACTTTGGGCAGGTAACTGAACCCCACTTTGTCTCAGTTTTCTCATCTATTAACTGTGGATAACAGTACCCACTTCATACAGTTATATAGAGGTTGGATGAGATAATATCAAGTGTTCAGAATGATTCTTGACACACAGTATGTTTTTGTAATTTTTAATGTTTAAATTGACATTTTTCTAAACATATTTGAACACAAAGTCTGTTTTGTGATCTAGCAATTATAAACATTGCATACTATACACTTTGAGAAACACTGATATAGAATAAATACTCCACCCTATTAGTCCTTCTGGCAATTCATGACTCCAGATTTTAGCACAAATATAGGCAATCTGATAGTTTAAATGTAGGACAATTCCTCCGGTTTCTCTGTGGCTGGCAAACATCAAGGTTTCAACTGTCACAGCTTCCTGAGACTTTAGTTTCACCAAATTAAGACAGAAATGAGTGCACTGTGTGAACTAAAGAAAAACTGCTCAGCACTGGGAAAAAGTCTATTACAGCTAAGTCTGTCACATTTTTTGTTCATAAAAAGCAGTATGTTCATCAAGTTTCTATTTTCTTTGCACTAAAGAATCTTGTTGCTTAGTAAGACAAAGAATCCACCCAGTCTATCTTTTTCCTTTGGTCAATCAAAAGATTTATAGCCCTGGCTGGTGTAGCTCAGTGAATTGAGCGCATGCTGCAAACCAAAGAGACCAGTTCAACTCCCAGTCAGGGCACAGGCCTGGGTTGCAGGCCAGGTCCCCAGTGGGGGCATGTGAGAGGCAACCACACATTGATGTTTCTCTCTTTCCTCCCTCCCTTTCCCTCTCTGTAAAAATAAATAAATAAAATCTTTAAAAAACAAAAAAAAAGATTTATACCAGGTAAACCGAAAGTAGAAGATTCTGAATTTTAGCTTGCTGAGCTACAAAATTGTGCAATATTTTGTGTGTGAGCCTCTGTATGCATTTTCTTGGGTGAAATATCATAGTTGTCATCAAGGGATCCATAATGCCTAAAAAGGATAGGAACCACTGGGCTTTTAAATCAGGTACGTATCAGGTACTGTTTAAATACATATTAAAACTCAAACGGCATCAAAGGGCATGTATGGTCAAAGGTAGGTCTCTCTCCCAACCCTAATCTTTACCCAGAGTCGAACACTGTTATCAGTTTTTTATATCCTTCCAAAGATAAGTTACGCAGGTATTTATAAGTATATATGGTAATGTTAGATCACAAGTGGCAAACATAAGGCCCACGCGCCAAATCCGGCCCTCTGTCTTGTTTTATCCAGCTCAGAACCTTGTTTCTATCCAGCGGTAGTGCTGTGCTCTCCCTTAACTGTTATGGAGTTGTTACATTTATAAAGTCCTGAAATTACATTCGGCCCTTTCGGCCCTTGGAAGGCAACTGCAAGGCTGATGTGGCCCCCCGTGAAAATGAGTTTGATACCCTGTATTATTCCAGTCCTCCATTTTTCACATACATAATAATGCATGATACACACTAAACTGCCACCAGGTTTGTTTAATTGGCGATTTATCTTGAGATCTAGCCCTATTAACACACAGGTACAGATTATTTGGTTAATGAACATATAAAAATTTAAAGCATGCCTATGATAGACACTTAGGTTGTTACCAATGTCTTGCTATTTATAAATAATACTGAAAATTAACATTCTTGAAGCTATATCTTTAGGCAAGAAATCCAGCACAGAATTGCTGAAAAGTATGAAGCCTTCTAAGCTGCCCTCCAAGGGTTGCCCATTTTATACTCTCCAAAGTACTTATTTCCTGCATACTCCACAAAAGACTTTGTCTTTGTTAATCTGACAGGTGAAAATGATAACTAATGGTTTTAATTTGTGTGGCCTATTGCACGAAAGAACCTCTGATTTCAGATGTTACACTTAACAACAACTTAGTCATGGAAACAAAAGGCATCATCAAAACTGGAGCAATAACAGAATTCAATAAAGGACAAACTCTTTGCAGAAATCCAGCTTTGCCCTGGCTGGATTTCTCAGCTTAGCCCACTGAGAAATCCATCATTCAGTGGACTGAGCAATGACCTTTGAAACAGCAGAAACCCAGCTGACCCACAGGTCGAACTCACCATCTAGTAGCCAGTGCTGATTGCGCCTGTTCTCCAGCTCTGACATCATCAGGCGTGTGATCACGTGATCTGGAACCAAAAGTCCTTTCTCTATGTACTGCTTTGCCATCCCACCAACTTCTATTAAAAAGACAGGAAAAAAGAGACACTCAAAAAAAGCTTCAAAAAGCTCAAAAAAAAAGAGACACTCAAAAAATAAAGCTTATAAACTCTTTTTTCTGACAGTTTTCCCTTCTCTCCAATTTTTCCCTGTTGTTTATGGGGGGAAGTTATAAATAGGTATTTTCTGAGTAATGTTTTAAACATTGCATTCAATAATGGCACTGTCTCCCTATTATCTCCCAAAGAATTATAAAAGCAGCTTGTGAATTATATGCACAGGCAGAAATAAAAGAAAATATAAATTAGACATAAAGTGAAAATAAGAGTAGGAAATGAACTTAGAGTCTAGAGGGAAGATGGTCTATAAAAGGCCAGGAAGGGGGCCCTGGAGGCTTCCTAAAGGTGAGCCACAGGTGGGTCCTGAGCCTCCGGCAGTTTATGGTAACACGGAAAAGTGGTCACCTACGTGGCTCACGGTATAA
Source organism: Artibeus jamaicensis (assembly GCF_021234435.1). Lineage (NCBI taxonomy): Eukaryota > Metazoa > Chordata > Mammalia > Chiroptera > Phyllostomidae > Artibeus > Artibeus jamaicensis. The sequence continues at coordinate 14,095,288 of NW_026522025.1, read as the reverse complement.
AGAAGATTAAAGGAGGCTGAGAAGCACAACCATCCTTAGAGACCAAGGGAATAAAAATTTCCACGGTTCTGCTAGAAAGAATGCTGGGTAATGTAAACAACAGGTTTATTTCCTTCCGTGAGCCTCAGTATAACCAACGGCATCTGGCTGACATAATTGTAAAGCAAACTCAGGGTTACCAATAGACTGCCAAGTTCACAAAGGAAGGAGAATTTGTTAAAGATTTTATCTATTTATTTTTAAAGAGAGGGGAAGGGAAGGGGAAAGAGAGAAAAATCAGTGTGTGGTTGCCTCTTGAGCACCCCTTAATGGGAACCTGGCCCTAAACCCAGACATGTGCCCTGACTGGGAATCAAACCTGTGATCCTTTGGTTGGCAGGCCAGCACCCAATCTACTGAGCCACATCAGTGAGGGCTGGGATAAGAATTTTTTTTTAATCATTTTCAGAGATAAAAATGCTTATATTTTAACTTAAAATAACAATTACTTATTTATGGAAATTGTTTAGTTGGTTTCAACAGAAAAAATTATTAGTTTAAATTGATTAAATTTCTAGAAATTGATTTTTTTTAAACCAAGATGAAGTCCTCTGCTCTCCAGGGAATTGAAGTGAACCAGGAAGAACTGCATTTTCAACAAGCCAATTAAATTCTTATAAAAATATAAAGCAGAATTATATTATTGGGGGAGAGCTCAAGAATCATTTTACCCCCACCTTGACCTTGAATTTAGGGTTCTGCCTTTCCTTCCCAAGGCTGAGTCTACGCTAATTTCACCTTCAACAGAAATGTGAGCTCCCGTGAAGAGTTCTGGATCACTGGATCACTGGATCTCTGGATCACTACTGCTGGGCAAAAGTAGCTCAATGTTAGGGCCCCCAGGATGCGGATTCAGTAACTTGTTGAAAGAGCAGAACACAAAAGACAGCCACGTTACTGGATGTGGCTGAACAGGAATGTGAACAAAACACATTCATTCAGCAAGCACTAACAGACTGCATGCTGTGTGGCAGGCAATGTTCTACAGATGTGGCAGTGGAGAGAAGCTGCGTACTGATATTTGAACGCAGTGTTACTTTCCTTAAGAGCAACTATAAACAATCATTAACTGAGCATGTATTTATGCCCTAGGCACTGTGCTTTAGGCATTGAATGAGTATGTCATTGAATTTAATCCTCATAAATTCTCACCTTCACACAGGAGGTAACAGCCATTTTTTATGACAGCTTTATTGAGATACAACACACACCATCACCATTTTAAAATGTACAACGCAGTAGCTTTTAATACATTCTCCCTGTTGTGCAATCATCGCCACTACCTAGTTCCAGAACATTTTTATCACCCCAGAAAGAAACCCAGCACCAATTAGCAGTCCCTTCCCGTTTCCTCCTCCCTCCAGCCTGTGGCAACTAGTACCCTGCATTCTGTCTTTACAGATTGGCCTATCCTGCACACCTCGTCTGAACAGAATCACACAATATGCGGTATTTTTATGTCTGGTGTCTTTCACTTGGCAGACTGATTTCAAGCTTCATTTGTGTTGTGTGATATATCTGTATGTCATTCATTTTTATGGCTGAATATTATTATTCCATTGTACAGATATATCATATTTTGTTTAGTCATCTGATGGACACAGGGGCTGTTTCCACTTTTGGGTTATATATGCTTCCAGCTCTCTCGGGCAATAGAATTGCCCCGTAGAATATGTATGTATGTTTTCCATCTGAACGATCACTGTCACACAGTGTGCTTGGAGTAACTGAAAAGCTTGGTGCTGTCCTACTCAGCGATGGTCAGACCAACCAGCCCCGTGCCCTGTTCTAGTCCTATCCACCGCACTTTACACATCAACACATACAGATCTTCCAAGGTGAGAGACCGAGATGTGAAATGGCAAACATCCCATGAGGAATCGGTAAAAGAGTAGAGAATGCCTTCTCCGGAAAAGAGAAGACCCAGAGAAGGACATGATAACAACTCGCCCATGCCCTGATACTTTACACATGGGGAAGGCATTATCTACTCAGTCCCCAGGATTTGAAATTATGGCCAGTAGTGGGAATCATAAGTGGACAGATAAAGCTGCCTAAAGAAATGTTTGGTTGGAGACTCGGAGACTGTCTAGGAAGGAATTCTGTAGAGGGATTCTGACAACTGGACTCGGGATTGGGCAACGTACTCTTCCAACTATTTTTGGCAGCCTTGGCCCTTCTCTGGAGGACAGAGATGTCATCGTTCTGATACAAAATCAAACTTCCACATCTCTCAATCCCCACCATGAGAATCTGGAAAGATCAACAGCCAAAGCAAAGTAGATTTAACAACATGAATCTGAATAAAAATGGTACTACAAGAACAAACAAAAGTAAAACATGGATGAGAAGTTAGAGGCCCATTCTGGAAAACATGACCTTCATCGACCCATGTTAGCCTGCTTGGAAGAAAAACAGCATCATTAAGTGCTAGTGCTAACATGTTTGGATAAAACACACAGCTGCTCCAATTTCTCAAGTAGAATTGCAAAGAACGGCTACAGACAAACATGTCTTTTAGTTCTGATTGCCTATAAAAGTCCCTATAAATTGAGGGCAAACTGCATACAACACGACAGAGCTGGAAGTGTCCACAAAGCAACAAATTCCCCAAGATGCCAGCCAAATCACCAGAAACAGATAACAAACCCAATGTTCTTTTCATTGTTCATGCTGGGAAACACCGAGAATGAAAGACCCCAATAAAAGAGCTTGATTGCCTCACCAGGCTGCCTAGAACTAGGAGGAGCCATGGTCACTCCCAGGATGACCTCTTCTGCAAAAGGTCACTGAAGATGCCAAAACACTCACTTGTACCATGCGAGGCACGGTCAAAATGAAGTGTAGCTTTGCGATTCTGCCAACTACAATTTCTTTATCCCCCACTCCTGAGAAAATTTTGGCACTGAAATAGTTACTTTTTAAAAATATAATAAAACAAAGGAAAACAATGTATAAACTGTTTATCCATGCTATCACTTTGACAAATCTCTTCTAGTCAAAAGAAATAAGACTTTTTAAAAAATCTTGGTTAAGAAACATTTACCAAGGACCTTTAGAGGTGAAAGTTACAGAAGAAGCTCCTAAATTTAGGGCATTTCCTCAGTGACTCATGTCAGATGTGCGGGATCCACCCTCCAACTGGCCTTGCTCAAAGCCAGGCTTTCTCTTTCCTTCACACCAAATACACATGGTTTTAAAGCCCTCTGTGTCACTTGCTATCGATAGGTATGAAAGAAAATTCTGAATCTGGTGTGATGGTCAAGAGCATAGGCTTTATGGCACATGTCCTGGCTTAACATCCTGACACTGCCACTTAGAGGCTTGTAAGACTTTGGCCACATTGTGTGTTTTTGCCTCAGTTACTTCATCTATAAATTGGGAACAATAGCACCTAGCGTTGTTTTGAAAGTTGTGTGTGGTTAATGTGTGTGAAGGACTTGGAATAATGTGTCTTTGCAAATTTCATTCAAGGACATGGAGACATTACGCATTTGCTCCTATATGCCAGGTTGTTCCAAGTAGTTTAAACACGTGAACCCATTTAACCCTCACAGATATCTATGAGGTCAATGATATTATTTTCCCCATTTTACAAATAAATCAACTGAAGCACAGAGAGGTTAAGTAACTTGACCAAAGTAATTTAGCTAAGTTAGTGCTGCAGCTGGAACTCAAACTCAGGCATGCTGGCTTCAGAGTTTATTTTCTTAACCACTCGTCACATTATACCATCTCTCAGTGTTTGTAAGCATTTCCTTGAACAGAGGCACTCTGAATGTTAGTGTACATGTGTAATTCTGTGATTTATAAGAAACATATACAGGGTCCAAAAGTGGGGCTCAGAGCTCCCCAAACCCTTGGAATCTCCTGAGGGGTAAGAGCAATAGAAGCATCTTTCATTATAATATTTGAAATCCTGAAAATGTTCCAGAGCCCTAAAAGTGAAACGGGTATTTTTCTTTCATAATAACCCCCTTTCCCCATCTTGGTTTACATAACGAGGTGACTGTTGGAAAACACCTTAGGGTGGGCACTGGTTGCCAGAGGAACAAACCATGACGAGAGGAATATATTTTCACTCCCACCTCCTGATTTCCTGGAAGGGGAGAAGGGCCGAAAGTTGACTCAATCGCCAATGGCCGATGAGTGAATCAATCCTATCAATGTACTGTGGCCTTCATAGAAACCCAAAAAGTGGGGGTTAGGAGAGCTTCCAGGCTGGGAACTATAGTACTTCAATGTGTCAGACCCCAAACTTCAGGAGGACAGAAGCTCCTTTTCCTCAGACCTCTCTCTCTATCTCTTCATCTTGCCATTGATTTGTACCCTTTACTATCCCTTGTAGTAAATTAGTAATCTAGTAAGTAAATGGGTTTCCTGAAATCTGCCAGCTGCTCTAGAAACAGAACCCAAAGAAGTTGTGGGAACCTCTGATTTACCGTCAGTAGGTTAGAAGCACGGGTGACCGCCTGGGCTGACAACTGGCATCTGAACTAGAAGGTGATTCTGCAGGACCTGTGGTGTCTACAGACAGACAACGTCAGAACTGTGCTGAAATGTGGAACACTCTACTGGTGCGGGAGAACTACTTGGTGATGTGCGAACTCCCCCGCTCTGCGAACACACACACCTGCCAACATTGGAAACTGACTGCAGAACCTTTCGGCATTCTTCTGGAAGGGTGAAGCCCCTGTGTAGAGGGACAAGAGCACAGTGAGAACTGAAGTTTTTTTGTGTACCTCTGGCAAAACCTACTTCCTTGGTGATGGTGTGCCCTGTGGGGAAATACCTGATCCTGTTCTGTGTAACAACTTCACTTCCACTAGACACTGATCTCCCACAAAATAAATAATATACTTCACAGCAAGGGTTTCTGAGCAGCTGCTTTCTACCCAACCCTAAGCACCCTCCAATCCTGTACCTTGTAGCTAGTCAACCTCCTCCTCTCCCTCCTCCAATCCATCTTCCACTCAATTCCAGAAGAACTTCCCCAGAACACAAGTTGGCACAAGTCACTTCCTCCTCCAATACCAGCAATGCATTCCCTGGCCTATGGGATGGCATGGAAACTCCTCAGCATAGCATTCAGAATCGCTCTGATCTGGCTCCGAAGTGCTCCTCAAACCTTACCTCCCACCACAGTTCCATTACTGCCTGACCCTAGACCCCTGCTCTGTGCCAGGCACAATTTAAATAAGGCTGTGCTCCCCTCAAGCAGGGTGTAGACTCATGGAGGAAAGGCAGGTCTGGACAGAGGCAGTGTTCTGATGGAGATGTGCCCGGAACAGGGACAGAGAGGTGGACACTTCAGTCCAACCTCAGACCTAAGGAATGCTTTCTGCCCTGAAGCTGGGCTTTGACAGCCTGGCAAAAGTTGGCTGGAAGAGCCACCGTTCCAGTTCTACATGCACAGGCCACGTCACAGCCATGAATTTTCCACTTCCTCCAGAATAGTAATCCCTTCCTATACTCCACCAGATCCTGGGTTGAAACTAGTCCCTAAGTGCCTCTGTACAGATGAGAAAAAAGATGCTTATGAGCCAACTTTCAAAGATTTCTGAGCTTATGACTCTAAAATACTCTAACAAAAGAAGCAGAAAGTTTAGCATGAAGGACACAACTTATTTTCAAACTAACATGTAGGTAGGTACTTGGAAGTCACCCCAAGTGAGAGGTTATTCTAGACCAGACCACCAAAAATCTGCTGCCTGTCTTGGCACCACCTCTTCTGGGCCTCCGTGTGACACAGGGGATCTTCGCCCTAAAGATTCTCTGATAAATCACAAGACATTGGAGATGGCAAAATACTTCTAAAGAAGCTAAGAGAGATAGCTTTGTAATTTATTTAATATAAAAGAATACAATACTTTGAAACTATACACTAAAACTTTAATCCAATTCATTCTTTGTTTCTTTGGACACGAGACTAAGATTCCCACAGGATGAAGTCACTGATCACATGTCTCTCTCCTGAGGAACACTGACTTCACACGGAGTACACCTGTCTTCAAATCTTTCTTAAGGTACAATACTTAGCTCATCACAAGGACAATCAGATGGGCATATTAAACAAAGGAAATTGTAGCTAAAATTATTTGAATCTGTGACCTATATAATTAATCATTCCCAAAGTCAAAAGAAGGGTAATAGAAAAAAATTTTTCTTGTAACCTAGATTTGAATCCAAATTTATATCAAGTACAAACGTGTATCTCTTTACCACTAATTGTGAGATTAAAATAAAACTATAATATGGTTTCTCTTTTTATTAAGGTACAATTGACAGATAACATCAAATTAGTTTTGGGTGTACAACACGATTTAATATTTGTATATCAAATGTGGAATGATCATCACAATAGAGATAGTTAATATCTGTCACCACACACAGTTACAAATCATTTTTTCTCGTAATGATAATTTTTAAGACTTTATTTTTTTATTTATAGAGAGAGAGAAAGGCAAGGAGAAAGAGGGAGAGAGACATCAGTGTGTGGTTGCCTCTCACACGCCCCCTATTGGGGACCTGGCCCGCAACCCAGGCATGTGCCCTGACTGGGAATCGAACAGGAGACTCTTTGGTTCCCAGGCCAGCACTCAATGCACTGAGCAATACCAGCCAGGTCTTGTGATGAGAATTTTTAAGATAAACTCTTAGCAACTTTCAAATATGCAACACAATATTATTAACAATTGTCACCATGCTGTATAGTATATTCCCATGATTTATTTTATAACTGGAAATGTGTACCTTTTAACTACCTTCATCTAATTTGCCTGCCCCCTACCTCTGGGAACCTCCAATCTGTTCTCTGTGTCTATGAGCTTGGTTTTTCATTTGTTTTATTTTTTTTAGATTCCACATATAAGTGACATCACAGGGGTTGATTATTCTTGATATCTGCCTTTTAATCATGGGAAAATACCCTTTTAAAAACACTAGAATGGCTTCACAATGAGGCAAGAAGTCAATCATACAAGGAATTGCCCTCAGGTTGGGAATCGAGTCTTAGCTCTCAGTTCTGCTTCCAAGTGACTGCTCCTGGGACTAAACACATCAGTGTACTTCACTTATGGAGGCTTCAGGTCTCCTCCTCTGCCCGACACAGCTGGTCCTTTCTACCTCTGTCATCTCAGAGGTGGAATTCCAATTCCCTGTGCCTGGCTTTATGGCCACGTGGGAAGGTGAGAGGACTGGCTTGCCCAGTATGCCTCAGACCACACTAGTGTCTGTTTAACCACCAACATTCCACCTCTGCAGTGAGTTAGGAACCTCAGAGATTAAGGAGAAATCTCCCTGCTTTCACGGGCGGCCAAGGCGCGGGTGATTAAACCCACTCTAGATGTGAGGAGTGGGGTCCAGACCAGAACTCAGACCCAAATCATCTGTCAGTGTTCCGTGTGCCATGCCTTGCCTGGAAAACTGTCTGGGAATAAGGGCCAATGCTTTGTTAGGCTTCTTTGCTCCTTTCTCTCTAGCCAGACTGGGTATTTACATCCACTTGCTCTAATTTTATAACTCTGGGTCCAGAAATGTGTCGGCAGTGGGTGTATTTCTATTATAGCCAAGATAAAAATATGCATGGACAAAAGCCACAGCAACTTTCGGTAGGGGAGGGGCTAGCATAACTGAGGAAGAAGGTGATACAATACATAAGCACAAAGGACATCCAGCAGGTTCTTTATCCATAGCTTTCTCATTCCACCAGCAGACCAATTTTGACCCTCCATGCTGATTCGAAGAACAAAACAGTGCAGTAATCTCATTTGAAGACTTTAAGTAATTTACGAAAGAGAAAGACGCTGGAATTTCATAAGCCAAAAAATACTGGATGTCCTATACGTCAGGAGTGTTTTCTTGGCCGAGGATAGGAACACATGCACTTACCATGAACATCTGGCACAGGACCAGGTGCTGCCTCATATAAGCAGCAAAGGAGAAAAAGCAGATTGGGGTGGAGGCGACAGAAGCTGGGCAAGGGAACAAATGGGAAAAGGCAAGTCATCTGAAAGGCTTGCCAAAATCATGAGTTTTAGACCCCAAATGTTCAACCATCTCCTCAAGCCCACGTTCTTTACGCTGGCCTCGGAATCCACCCTACCAGGCACTTTCAGCCCCGAGGAGTGGTGTCAGACTTCCCACCTCTCGAGCTCTCCAGATTTCCTCTGCCTACCCGACCTATAACCTTATCCCAACCCAATTGCTAGTCCCATTCAGAGGACTGGGAGGAATTTCACTTTTAAAGCAACATAAAAAGAAATTCTTTCCTTCGCAGAAGGCCAGGGTGTAGATCTGCCTGTGCCAAGCACCTTTTGGGCTGCCTCTCTGTGCAGGATCTTGGCTGCGGATCAGCACGAGGGAAGCTGCTGTTTCCTCCAGCACCATCTGCTCCAACAGGATGGACTGCTACTGCTGCCCATGGGGGACTGTCCCTCCTCCCTCCCTCTGTCACAGCTCTCTGGCAGCGCTCTGGTGGAGAACTACAACAACGCCACCAAAGATGTGCCATGCTCACCAGCCTGCCAGAGCTGGCAGCAGACAGTCCTGCAAACAAAGGGAAAGGGAAGGAGACAGATAGCTGATGCCCACACCCTTTTCCACCGGGGCTCCCAGTGAGGTCATGAGGTCCACTGAGTTGGGTGACATGCAATCACCCTTTTAACACCCAGCCAAAACAATAATAACACCAAAGGGCAGCCAGTATGAAAAACAGCACGGAGGTCCCCCCCAAAATTAAAAATAGACCTACTTCTGGGTATTCATCCAAAGAAAATAAAAAACATTAACTCAGAAAGATACAGGCAACCCTTTGTGCACTGCAACCTTATTTATAATAGCTAAAATATGGAAATAAATGTCCATTGATAGATGAGTGGATAAAATATGATAAATTGATACAATAGAATATTACGTGGCCATAAAAAATACAATCTTGCCATTTGACAATGAGGAATCTTGAGGGCACGATGCTAAGTGAAATAAGCCAGACAGAGAAAGACAAATAGTGTCATATGATCTCACTTTTATGTGAAATCTAAAAAAAAAACAAGATTGCTAAGTGCCAGGGGTGTGGGGCGAAAGGGGGGCAAACTGGGTAAAGGTGATAAAAAGACACAAGATTCCAGTATAAAATAAATAAGTCATGTGGATGTAATATATAGCATAGTTACTATAGTTAATAACACTGTGTTGCATATTTTAAAGCTGCTAAAAAAGTAGAAAGTTGTCAGCACAAAAAAAGTTCTGTAACTATGTAAGACTTACTGTGGTGATCATTTTGCAATGTACACAAATATCAAATCATTACACTGTACACCTGAAATGAAAATAATGTTATGTGTCAATTAGTCATGTGCCCTTAACAAAGGGAATCCATTCTGAGAAATGAGTCAGGTGGCCATTTCACCATTGTCTGAACATCACAGAGTGCACTTACACAAACCAAGATGGTACAGTCTACCACACACCCAGGCTATATGGTATAGATATTGCTCCTAAGCTACAAGCCTGTAAGCATGTCACTGCACAAAATTAAATCAAGCACAAGAGAAAAATGGTGCGATCAAGAGATGTAGTAAGCACAGGGTGTACGGCAGCAGCAGGCATAACACAGCACACGGTTTTACAGCAAAAGTATTTTTAGTAAGTAAAAAGAGTATATTCTAAAATAATATTTATGCCCTGGCTGGTGTGGCTCAGTGGATTGAGTGCTGGCATGCAATCCAAAGGGTTGCCGGTTCCATTCCCAGTCAGGGCACATGCCTGGGTTGCAGGCCAGGTCCCCAGTAGGGGGCGGACGAGAGGCAACCACACACTGATGTTTCTCTCCCTCTCCTTTCTCTTCCCCTCTCTCTAAAAATAAACAAATAAAATCTTTAAAAATAAAATAAGTTTAAAAAGTATAGGATAGTAAATATATAAACCAGTAAAATAGCTATTTATTATCATTAGTAAGTATTATGTAGTAATGTATGTAATTATTGTGCTCGAAATGCTGGACCAGTGGTTGTTGTCTCGTGTCAAAGTCAGTAGGAATTGTTGTTTTTTAAACTAAAAAGTGTTTTTGTATGCAAAAAGGGAAAATGCAAAAAGTTTAAAAATATGTGTCAATTTTATGTACTTGTATGTATATACTTAACTGCAAGGTTGAATTAACTGTTAAAAAATGGTCAAAAAGGACAATTTTGGTGATTCAAAGTTTAACACTTCAGGAAGTAGACAGTCTCCTTAGGGAGAAATACAAAAATGGGGTAGAAGGCAGAAATTTTTTTATAAAACTTAAAAAGAGAAAGAAAATATCTGATTGGCTAAGACCAATCAACTTTGTTTAGGGTGAGAAAAACCCAGAGCTGGTTGGGTGCAGGGACTGGCTGACTGGATAGAATGCGTTTCTGGTCAAGCAGAACATTTACGGGGTCATGAAAGTCACCCAAGTCCCAGTGTGGTGATGGTGCACCCTGGGCAGGGACAGTTCCATCTTGGGCTGAGAAATTGACTATTAAACTACTAAGTTCAACGCTATTACGGGTCACATTTTAAAAAACTCAACACTGGGCCGAGCATTACTCTAATCCCTTATACGTGTTATCTCATTCTTACATTAAGAGGGTAGTACCACTATTATCCTGGTTTGTAGTGGAAGAATGTGCAGATACACAGTGCTTTAGCGACTCGCTGGCCAGCTTCCCAGACAGTGTGACCCCAGAGGCTGCACTAACGCACACCCTCCAGTGTGGGGTGGCTTCCCGGCCCGCCTCCAGAGCATTCCCCCACTTCCCCCAGCAGTTAGTCTCTTCCTCCCGGTCCCTCCCACACTGGAATCCTTTGTTCAATCTACCATCTGGCCTTCACAGGGCAGATCTCCCCTTCACACACCTCAAGAGCAGGTCTCTTTCCCCGAGTGACTTAAACGAAGCCCCGGGGAGCTAAGGCTGCCTTCAATGGTTTTCAGGTTGAATAAGTAAATAAATAAAGATGGGATTTTTTTTTTTAAGGAGGGAAGAAAAGCAAAATAAAATGTAGCAAATAATAATAATAAACCTTGACCCTGTGAGGTTCCATCCTAGGCAAAAGGAAACTAAGTTTTAAAAACACGCCTCTCTTTCTTAGATACTTGAGGGGAAATACGACACTTTAAAATTCTGATTAGGTTGAACAATACCCGAAGTGCTAAAGCATCGGTCTATGCTTGTCCCAGGTCCTTTCTTCAGGGAAAACAAATCAGTTTGGGGCCAGGCAAAGGTAGGGCTAAGATTTACTTTGGGAGTTAACTGTGAAGAGATAAACTGTTCTGAATAAGAAAGTAACAGGTACTGGAGGGCTGAAATCCAGGAGACAGAAAAAGAACACATTCTCCAAAGAGAAAAGAGCAAGAAGGTAACGAATTGTATTCTAAGCTAGGGGAGGGGCAGGCAGGCCTAGAACATCGCCTAGGGAGTGACTGACAGGTCTTAGGGTAGAGGTGTCTCATATACCATATCAAGATATTGCCTGTGCCAGACTCTAATCCTTATCACCCACCAAACACTCAATACAATCGCCTCATATTAGGGATCCTTCAGGAGAGGGGAACAAAGGTAGTGTCCAACATAGGATGAAACAAGGAAGAAAAGGGCAGCCCTGTACAAGACTAGAAAGCAGAAGTGAAGAATTCTAGAGAAGCATGAAATCTGAGAAAGAGGTAAGTAGGGAGAGGAGTAAGAGACAGTGGAGTATAATACTCTGTGCCCACCAAGCAGGAGATGAGAACCCAAGTCTTTCTCATTCAACAGATAATGCTGGAGGAGCAGCCAACTGCCACAGACTGTTACCCAGTGTCACCAACCACTCCAACTGTGAGAGCTCATCTGTTCCCAGGCAGTGCAGTCAACTCCTTGCTACAATGACTCAGTCTAAAAGCAGGAGCAGCGGGAAGAGAAGAAAGCACTGGATTTCATCTTGAGATTCCAAAGTTCTACCCCACTAACTAATCTAAAGATGAGCTGCTAAATTACCCATGGGGAAACATTAAGCCCTGTCCAAGTAAACCAAGGATGTGAGTCCTAGATACCTGGGAATATTTCCCTTGTAAACCTGGAACTGCACCAGCCCCTCAATTCCAACCTCCAAGCTTATTCTGCACTCCAGTCGTCTTCTGCTACATATTGCTATTCCAAATAGCATGTACATGAAATTGAACGCTCCACCAGATATACTAATTTTAGGCTCACTTTGAAACTTTCACTTTCTCCACCTGCCAGTGAAAGGAGGAACACAAAGCAGGCATGTAGTTCAGCTGCCACAGCTGTTCTCTGAAAACTGATGCAAACAAGGTGACATACATTCTTTCTAATCCCTGTTTTTATTTTTATTATTACTGTTTTTAATGCCAAGCCAGAAGATACCTGGAGTCTTTAAAATGGCAAGATACCTCGCCACAGCAAGGCAGTAATGTCAGGCAGCAGCCATCGAGATAAAGTTATGTTTTAAACTCACGCCACTTCTCAAGTACATAATTGGATTCCACTACTTCACAATCTAAAAACAAAAGGATAAAATTTTCAGATAAATTTAAATTTAATCCAAGCCAATGATCATTGCTATGGTGATTATGATTTTACTTATCTCTATTTTATGCCAAACATCAACAACATTCAGTTCATGTAACTTTTGAAGAGCAACTATCTATTCATGCAGAAGCACCATTGAATAAATCTGTGTCAAAAAGAAAAAAGACCAAAGAAAGAAGAGAGAGAAGGACAGAGACAGGAAGGGAGAGTGACGGAAAGAAAAAGAGACTGGGAGACCGAGAGACAGACAGACCACTGGGAGGACAGGGAGACGCCCAACAGCTAACAGCTGCCTTGCCTGTGCAACACGTGGACTGCCAAAAATGAAGCTTTAAAAAAAAGATTCTGCAACTTTTTTCTGCCTTGCATGGGCCACTAACTATGAAACAGATTTCTAAGGCATGTTTTCTAATCAGGTCTATACGACTAAAAGCAAATTGGAGCAGAACCAGATTTACAGAAAGATTCTATCATCATAATTTAACTTCTAAAAACACCACTTCCCACCCCCACCCGGGGGGGCTCCTGGCTTCTGTCATTTAGAACATCTCGAGCCCATTAACAGAAGTTCCAGCTATGGCTCAGCCACCATCTGTGGCTGTCTTTCTCAATCCTGGCCATTAAGGACACTCAATGTTTCAATGCTGTTTGGCTTGGCTAGGATCCTCTAGACATAAGCTAAGTGTTCACATTTTCTATTCTTTGGGGTTTAAGCTGCAGCAGCGCTTGAAACATGACATTCAGAACCTAAACTTGACCTTGATTATGCAATTTAGACTGGCCCTTTGAGACAACATAACAGAAATATCAATGCCGGAAAAATAAAATACCTCTACTAGGCTCTTAAAATTCATTTCCTCTAAAAAATATCATTGATCATTGGAACCAAAATGAACAAAATCTGCCACCCCCAAAATATGCATTTTGGGATATTAATTATTTTACACTGGTTATTTTCAAGATACAAAAGGAATTTAGACAGAGTGCTTTAGGAAGGGAACTATTTTCACAGGTAACTATAGTTACACACACATAGTTACATGTAGATACAACCATGAACAAAGTGTGATGGACAGAAAGGAACTACCCATTGGAAAGATGCCCCCCACCTCCCGCCCAAGAGCGTTATTTACCAAACATGTGCATTTCAGTCTCCATGTGAATTGCCTTCTCATCCTGTGAAGTCCCAAATCACAACCCCTTTCCACTCCCTCCTTAGCTCAAGATGGCACGTAAGCCTTTAACTGCCCCATCTTTCCTTGGGCCCCGTAACTTCTGGGACCCCCATAAGTACATAGGTAATAAATGTGGTCACTTTCTCCTGTTACTCTCCCCCATGTCTATTTGAAGAACATATAAGGGTAGTTGGAAATCAACTACCAACAACTAAAAACAGCACAGCAGCTTGCTCCTGGACACTGGCCTTGGACAAAAAAACTGAAGAGGGTAGGGAAAAACACCTCCAGTAACCAAGAAAAATAATACTTTGTTGCAGTATTTTAAAATATCAAAATTAGTACAAAAAATGATGAAAAGCTATGAAAATTTTAAATAAAGACAGGATCCAACCCTGCACATGTACAATTTACGAACTTCACCCTAATCTCAATCCTATTGGATCAGGTCTTTATTTAAAATGTTGCTGCCCCACCTGGTGTGGCTCACTGGATTGAGTGCTGGAATGCAAACCAAAGGGTCACTGGTTTGATTCCCAGTCAGGGCACATGCCTGGGTCGTGGGCCAGGGCCCCAGTATGGCGCATGCCAGAGGTAACCACACATTGATGTTTCTCTTCCTCTCTTTCTCCCTCCCTTCTACTCTCTAAAACTAAATAAATAAAGTCTTTTTTGGGAAAAGTTGCTATGTGTGGTACAAGCTAAATTTATACAATGGAATACTACTTGTCCGTAAAGAAGAAGGAAATTTTATCTTTTGCAACCGCATGGATGGACCTGAAGAGCATTACGCTAAGTGAAATAAGCAAGTCAGAGAAAGACAAGTACCATAGAATTTCACTCATACGTGGAATCTAATGAACAAAATACACTAACAAACAGAATAGAAACAGACTCATAAATACAGAGCGCCGACTGACAGCTGTGAGAGGGGGTGGGTTCGGGGCTGGATGAAAAAGGTGAAGGGATTAAGGAAAAAAACAAACCTCGCAGACAACAGCATGGTGATTACTAGAGGGAAAGAGGGGTGGGAAGAGGTAGAAGAGGGTGAAGGGGGATAAATGGAGATGGAAGGAGACTAGGGCTGCAGCAGACACACAATACAGTACACAGATGATACTCCTATAGAACTGTACACCTAAAACATGTAATTTTATTAACCAATGTCACCCCAAGAAATCCAATTAAAATAAAACTAAAGATAAAATATAAAGTGACAAAAATAAGTTGTGGGTATTTTGTTCATTTCATTGCATTCAACTACTGCTTATCTTAATTATTTTCTTTTTGGCGCCCTCAGATTTTTCACTCAAAGAGAGAGCCTCATGACTACTCACACCCTAGCCTCTGCCACCAACCCCGTGAGGTGGCTCCGCAGTTGCTCTCACTTGTAAGTGAGTAAACAGAAAAGACCAGCTCCTTTGCCTAAAACTGTAGCGCGAGGGCGGCCAGGCCAAACTCCAGACCAGCCGTGTGGCTCAGAGCCCAGGCTCCTAAAACCTCTCAGAGCTTTGCATCATCACTAAGGCATCCAATAGAAACCTATATAATCTTGAATATTAAGTAGTAATGTGTGGAAAACAATCCCAATTCACTTTAATTAACGATAATCTGAGCAAATTTAGTCATGACTTGTTTGTTGCTGATCAATGTCCTGCAATGTTGGGGTAATTCCACCAACCTTCTGTCATTTTTTTTATTTGTCCCTAATTCTTTAGCCATCCTAACCCTTGGGATTGGTTATAGCTGGTTTGGAGTTTGGCCTGGCCGCCCTCGCGCTACAGTTTTAGGCAAAGGAGCTGGTCTTTTCTGTTTACTCACTTACAAGTGAGAGCAACTGCGGAGCCACCTCACGGGGTTGGTGGCAGAGGCTAAGGTGTGAGTAGTCATGAGGCTCTCTCTTTGAGTGAAACATCTGAGGGCGCCAAAAAGAAAATAATTAAGATAAGCAGTAGTTGAATGCAATGAAATGAACAAAATACCCACAGCTTATTTTTGTTACTTTATATTTTATCTTTAGTTTTATTTTAATTGGATTTCTTGGGGTGACACTGGTTAATAAAATTACATGTTTTAGGTGTACAGTTCTATAGGAGTATCATCTGTGTACTGTATTGTGTGTCTGCTGCAGCCCTAGTCTCCTTCCATCACCATTTATCCCCCCTTCACCCTCTTCTAAATTTCCTCACTTAAAAGGACAGGAGCAGCCTGAAGTAATTAGGTTCTGGGATGGGCCCGGTGTATATTCTCAAGCACTGTCTGTTTAACAAGGCTAACACAGATACATGTGCATTGCAGGACAATGTTTAGAAATACTCCCAAATAATGTGTTCATTTACAAAGAGAGTAGAACTCAGAAAGTACATCCGCTTAGCTGCAATGGTCTCAGCACCTTTAGCCTGTTGTTAGTGGTGGTAGACGTTGCAGTTAAAAGGGGTCATAATGAAACAGGCTGAAAAAGAACCTAGAAATGATACAGGAAGAATAGTTGTGGGAACTAGCACTATTTTTCTAGGGGGGGGGGAGGACACAACTTAAAAGTTGGGGAAGGGGTGCCTAGCAACTATTTTCAATTATCTGAAAAACCAGTGGATTTAATTAATGTGACATCAAAAGACCGAAGTTGGATAAGTGGATGACAGTTTATGGGTAACAGTTTCAAGGAGCTGGCTTTCATCTCAGTATAAGGAAAAAAATCTCCCAACAATGCGACCTGTCCAGCCATGAAAGCCCGGCTTCGGAGGAGGCAGGCTGCCATGGAAAGGGTCCAGCACAGAGTGGCCACTTGGACAGAAGACTTCAAATCCCTTCCAATTCTCAGACATTAAGAATCAGAACAAATAATGAAACTTAACACATTGATTGCTATGCATGGTGTTTAGTTCCTAAAAACCTTAGAAAACTAAAACAAAACCATGAGCTTAATGGAAAGGTCTTACACTTCCATTTTATTCCAAGCTAGATTTTTGATATTTTTCATTACTAAGCCACTGAAGTAAGGCAAGTTAAAAATCAATGTCCCTTTTGGAAGAACTAAATTCTGCCCTGAGACAGTATTTATAGCTACAATTTAAGAAAATTGAGACACTACTCATATATGCAATCAATATTTTATAGCTACCCTGCATACTACATTGGCTATTCGTACCGAGATCTATAGGTATCATGTACCAGAAAAAAATACAGAAGCAGATGAGTTAGAATTTAGGAAAACAGAGCAAAGCAAAAGTCGAATCAGAGATACCAGCAGCCCAGTAAATTAAAAGAGCTCAGGAAAAACATACCCAGTCAGACAAATAGGTAACGTTCAAAAAAGTCCATCTTAATGATGAAGTAATTTTTTTTTTAATCCTTACCCAAGGACATGTTTCCATTGATTTTTAGAGACAGAAGAAGGAAGGGGGAGGGAGAAAGGAAAGAAACATCCATGGGGGAGAGGAACTCCGAGGGCGGCCCCGACCCCAGGCACCCCAACCGGGGGTCGAGCCCACAACCCAGGCATCCAGGCACCTGCCCTAAGGGAATCAAACCGGCAATGTTTTCACGCACCAGATGAAGCTTCAACCAACTGAGCCATAGGACCAGGACAACGCGATTTTTAAAAAGCAATTTTGCATTTAGGGAGTCTTTCAAAAGAGGTACGCACGTAACTTTAACGTAAGTATATTTGTTCGGCAGAAATGGAAACAAGACACACTGAAAGGTAACTAGGAGAACAACAGAACTAATGAAGAGCTCACAGACAGTGAGCGAGGGCTTGTGGCCTTGGCTCCACACACACGCACACATGTGCACGTGTGCTCTGCTCAAATCCCACGGGACTGGGCCAGTGATTCCATTCCATGAGCTCCATTCATTGGGAAGGACTTTAAATGAACTCAAGGTACTGTGACTCCTGGGAAGAAGGGAACAACCAGGCATTTTACAGATGATCCCCCCATCTGACCCTCCCAATACCTTTATGAGGTAAGGATTCTTACAAAGGAAACCAAGTTAATTAACTCCCCCCCAAATTTACAGAGCCCATTTGTTGAGCCTGACTCCAAAGCCCAGCTATCTTTTCTCTATGCCACAGAGCCAACTCCTGCACCTACCACTTGCTGTGCCACAGCCCACTGGATACTTCCATCTGGAACTTCCCACAAATACTCACATATGTTCAACTCCTTATCTTCCCCAATCCTGGACTGCCCTTTCTATGAAATGGGGACACTTCCCCCAGAAGCACTGAAGTTCAACCCTTCAGAGGGCTGCCGTTGGCTCTGCCCTTCCCACACACAGTCACGCTGAGTACTGCCACCGCTACGGCAGCCTCTCCCAGACGCCCTGCCGCCCGCACCCGATGCCTGACCTGAACTGCTGCGACACAACCGTGGCCCTGCTCCACTTTCTCTTTGCTGGAGTCCACTCCTTCCTCGCTATGATGAACAACAGTCACGCCGCTATAGGAGTTTTAGGAAGACACTGGCTCCCACAGACTTCCTATCTATGAACTCAATCTGGAATTACATGTAAGCCCCAAAGGACATTTCTGACTTCCTGCCTATAATTCCTCCAACTCTAGGTGCCCATCAAAATACCCTTCATTTGAATTACCTCTCAGACATGGCACAACCCCTCCTGCTCCCACTTCTCCACCTGCCAGAATCTTACCCGTCCTTCAAGGCTCCATGTCAATACCATCTCTCCTCTAGCTTTCGGTTACTGTCATGCAGAGGTGTAGCAAACAACATTTTTTTAATTTTTAAAAAGATTTTATTTATGTACTTTTAGAGAGAAGAGAAAGAAGGGACAGAAACATCGATAAGTGCGAGATCCATCGATTAGTTGCCTCTCACATGCCCCTAACTGGGGACATGGCCGGCAACCCAGGCATGTGCTCTGACTGGGACTTGAACCAGGGACCTTTTGGTCCACAGGCCCATGCTCAATCCACTGGGTCACACCAGCCAGGGCACAAACAACTATTAAACCCTGACAGTAGGTTAGACATTGGAGACACAAAAAAGAACTCAAAAGTTTATACAAGTAACTTCTCTCTTCACTGTTCTTATTAAAACTTTTTTACATCCACTTTTAATAGCACTCAGTATATTGTGAGTTACAAAACAACTAATTGGGCATATGTTTTATTACTTTGTCGGTTCCTTAAAGGTGGAGACCATTTTTTATTCCCATTAACAGGCTGCTATTGCTGGTTTAGCAAGTACTGACATTTAACTCTACTCAGTTGTCTGTGGATACTAACACCCTTTAAACTGTTCTCCCTCCTTTCACTGTAGAACCTTTCAATTCAGTTTCCAAATAGCCTGAGCCATTTATTAAAAAATGTAAATCAGATTGTCAGTCCCATACTTAAAAGTAATGACTTCACCTTGGACTAGGCAATGATTTATTATCTGTGACATCACAAGCATAATAAAAGAAAAAATAAACTGCACTTCATCAATATTAAAAATGTTTGTGCTTCTGCAGATTTAATCAAGAAAAGTAAAAAGACAATTCAGAGAATGAGAGAAAATATATACAAGTCACATTATAATAAAAGACTTATATCCAGAATAAATCAAGAACTCAACAATAAAAGGACGAATGAGCCCATTTAAACATAGGCAAAGGATTTGAACAGACATTTCTCCAAAGATATACAAATGGCCAGTAACACATGAAAAGACATCGTGAGTCCTTGGAGAAATGCCAATCAAAATCAGAGTAAGATACCACCTCACAACTACTAGGTAGGTAAAATAAAAAAGACAGACGGTTAAGTGTTGAGAATGTAAAGAGAATCGAAATGTCATTCATTACTGGTGGGTATGCAAAATAGTGTAGCTGCTTTGGAAAACAGTTGGCAGTTCCTCCAATTGTTAAACATAGTATTACCATGTGCCTCAGCAATTCTGCTCTTAGGCGTGTACCCAAGAGAAATGAAAACATGTACCCACACAAAAACTTGTATGTTCATTGCAGGAGACAACCCAGGAGACCACAACAACTAATTAATGAATAAACAAAATGTGATATATCCATACCATCAAATACTACCTGGTAACAAAAAGAAATTAAATATGGATACATACTACAACACAGTTGAACTGTGAAAATATGCTGATACATATTTTCACAGTGAAAAAAGGCAGATATAAAAAAATCACATACTATATAAATCTATTTATATTTAATATCCAGAATAAGCAAATCAATACAAACAGTCAGTAGGCTGGTGATTGTCAGGAGCTGGAAGGAGGGGGAATGGGGAATGACTGCTAATGGGTTACAAGGTTTCTTTCTGTGATGATAAAAATGTTCTAAAATCAGACACTGATGACGGTTGCACACCTCGATAAAATGTACTAAAAACCACTGATTTATGCACTTTAAAAAGAATAATTTTTATTGTATGCAAGTCAAGTCTCAGTAAAGATGTTATACACAAAAAATAAACAAAAAAACAACACAAAAAAACCCAATTACTTTCCCCCAGTTATACTGAAGCTCAAACTCTTGGTCATGCCTCAAGGCCCTTTGCCTCCTTTCTGGCCTCCTCTTCTACCACTTCCTCCTCATGTGCAGTGCTCCAGAGATACCTGCTTCTTCTCCTCTCCACTTATGGTCTTTCCACACCTTGTTCCCTCTGTCCCCAAATCTTTACACATCTGGCTCCTACCCTCATGCAGAGTTCAGCTGAAACATCACCTCACAGAGACCTTCAACTTCACAGTCTAAAGCAGTCTTCCCCGTCACCACCCTTTATTGCACTGTTGTATTTATTCTGTGGTGCTCACACAAGATGGGAGGCATAAAACGTACGGAATACAAAGTTTCCTTTGTACCAGGCCTAGTATTGCTCGACCCACTGCAAATGTTAGTTAGGATGACCAGGCCTCGAGAGTTACAAAAAGTGCCAGCATCACAGGTTGCTGGTCAAGAAAAGTGCTGAAGAACAGAAAATAGTTAGTTTCTAGATTCTTGGCAATTTGATGAGCACGGGTGACTCTGCATTATTTCAATACTATCACTCTCACTGGCTCAGTGAGGGATGCTTGACCTGTCATTTAATTAATGTAAGAATTCTTAGAATTTAGAAGTCAAACTGTTAAAGTATAACACAAGCTATCTACTTGGACTTGGTGAAGCTACACAAATGAGACCTTCTGTACCATGTGTTAAAGGCCAACCTGAGGACTCAACTTCAGGTGGTTGGGGGTGGAGAGGCACAGAGTAACCCAAAGCCTCTACTACCTGCCCATGCTTAAAAAGAAAAAAAACTAGTTTACTGAAAAACAATACGTTGATGATATATCCAGCCCATTGTGAAAGCATAAAGCTTTATAAGAAAAACATAATTTCCAAGCCTTTAAATCTTCTCACAGTGCTAAAAAGCAGACCAGCATTATATAATATCCTTTAACAATTTACTTGGTAGATTCTGAAGGAAACTGGCAATTCAATATGTCCTTTATCATGTATAATGGGTGTATTTATATATAGCTAATAATCTGGTTCCCAGTTTACTACGACTTTCATAATCAATTGCTATCACTTGAGTTTCAGGAAATCTGAAACAGAAGTTTAAAAAGTTTCATAAACTATGATGGCACAGTGTTTGTGTGTACCTTAAAAATAAACACACACAAGTAATGGAACTGGAAAAGGTGATATGGAGCAGATATTATCATCCTTCCTTGGATACCACTTCAGCTCACCTGGAGTCACTTCACACAGCATCCCAAAGATCGACTTTTAACAGGCAAATCCAAACATCACTGTCCTATTTAAAACCCTTCGATAGCTTTCCAAAGCCGTTCAATGAAATCCAACCATTCCAGGACCCGTAAGGCTCTACGTGTTCATCTTTCTCACCTCACTTCCTCCCACATTTCCCTTGCTCACGAGGATCACTGCCTGCCTTCCTGTTCCTCAAACAAGCTGTGCTTGTTTTTACCTGAGGGCCTTGGCACTTGCTTCTCCCTAGAACACTCTGATCCTACATCATCACATGTTCATTCCTTTGGCTATGTACGTCCCAGAGAGGTCTTTCCTAATCACACGACCTAGAACAGCTTACCTTAGCCCTCATTACTAATTCATCACCACTTTATTTACTTCACAACATATATCTGTCTAATATTATCTTATTTATTCCATATGGACTCATCTGTCTTCTCACAGCTTCCTTGTCCCCTCAAATCCCCATGGACCCACACTTGTAAGAACAGAAATATTTGAGTAGGGAGACAAAAAACATCTGCTAAATGAGTGGGATATTATATAGAAATTTAAAATGCTTTTGAAGAAGCGTTAAAAACAAAGAAAATTTATCACAATACATATATCTAAGTGGAAGGGGAAAAGTTATCAAGTAATATAACCTCAAGTTCATTCATTGGGGGGTAGCAAGGCAAAGACACAGGAAAGAAAAAAACAAAATAACGTATTAGAATTTTCAAGAGTCAGGGTGGTATTATTGGGTAATTTTTATTGCCTCTTCAATTTCTCCCAATTTTTCCTCCAAATTTCTAACAGGCATGACTTTGATCAGACAGTTACTTTTCAGAAATGATCTCCCTGAAAGAACGCTCAGATTGAGCAGCTCCTGTGGCTATGGCAGACCTACTATCAGGGAACACTTCATTCAAGTCACAAATAGTTTTCTACAGATATGTGTGAAAACCCTCAAAGAAACCAGAAAAAAGATAAGGGGATGTGCAATGGACCTGCAGACTGAAGAGATGCCTCAAAATTGGTCAGACTCCTTGACCTGGGCTGTATCCCTAGTCTCAGCAAGTTTGAAAAAAAAAGGAATATAGCATATTCTATAAGTCTTATAACAAGCCAAGACCCTGTAAGATGGGTCTACATAAAGGTTCATATAAAGTTGTTATAGACACATTGCTGAACTCTGTCTCTCAAGTGTCTGTAATAGAGCTTCTTTATCCTTTATCCTCCAATTCTCAGAAGTTTTCACTTAAATAAAAAGACAGATATTTATACTTAATGAGTACCGGAAAAAAATCCCCAAAATCCCAAGCCCTCCAAACTAGGTCATCTTTTCAGAAAACAGAGACACAGACCAGAGTCTAATTTGAAATGCTAGTCCCATCTGCAAACCCAGCAAGAGCAGCAGTTAATATTAATTACGAGCATAAATAGGTTTATTCTTGAACGTCCTCCCTCTCAGTGAAGTCCAGGGTACTTCCAAATGAAAATCTGCTAACTTTCCTGCACTTGAGATATATCAAGTACAGAAGAATGTGGTTTTTAAAAAATACCACTGTTTGTCCAACCCATGACAGAGATTCTCAGATTCTTCAAAGGAAGGTTTCAGTCACACATCACTCAACAAAGGAGGCTATCACTACATGTAAAAAGTTTTAATGGGCCCTGGCCACGTGGCTCGGTTGGTTGGAGCATTCACCCATACCTCAAAAGGCTGCAGATTTGATCCTTGTAACACACGGAGGCAACCCATCAGTATTTCTCTCTCCCTCTTCCTCCTTCTCTCTAAAAATCAGTGAAAGTATACATCCCTGAGTGAGTCCATGTAGGTGTGTGCACACGCACACACGCCAATGTTCCTTATGACGGAATGCAGGACGAGTTCCTGTCGAACTCAGATAACTCTCCCTTCTATTTACTCACCCATTAAGCTAAAGAAACTCTGAGCCAAAGATCTGGGGGATAGTCTTCCAATAAGGTATTTGATAAGTCTCAGCCTGCACTGCTTCAGGCAGACGAGGCATGGCCAATATGCCACAGCTAATGTGAAACTCACCTAAGATCTGTAGTGATCTCAGTTTGCCACCCCCAAATATACCTGTTTGGGACATTATTTTAGGCTGGTTAATTATGACAAAAGTTACCCATTATAAAGTAGTTACAGTTGCAAGGGAAATCTCCATTTCTCAAGGTGTTTCCCTCACTGTACCAGGCTCGCCTTCACTACTAATGGAGAAGCCTTGGACTTCAATTTGGATCTTACCCTGTCTGCTGTGCTTTTCCCGATAAGTGACTCTCTACTGAGAACATCTTTTTTTGTCTTTAGCTTAAGGGATCTGAGGTGATGGCTTCTACCATTACAGCCACTCACTTTTCTTGGGTCTCCCCTGTGTATACAGGAGGTACGTGTAATTAATTTTTTTTCTCTTGCTAATCTTCCCTATGTCAATTTGATTGTTAGACCAACCGCAAGAACTTGAAAGGTTAGAGGAAAAGTCTTCCTCCCCCAAAGGCGGAGAGTCCGTTAGGAGGTAAGCATTCTCGCCCAGCCAGCCTCCCTGAACTCTGCCTTCCCAGCTCGGTGGAAGTCAGACATGGTGAGCTAATTTTAGACTGGCAGGAGAAAATATTGATGAAACTAGTTTCTGGGGCAACCGTGACTCTGGTCAAGACTTGGCTGGAATGTTCTTATTTTCTGTCGATCCTGTCCTTCCCAGAGATGGTGAAAACAGGGCCCTTCATGGTTCTGGTTTTTTGTCAGCCAGAGAATACACATTCATCTGGTGGGAAGTGGAGTAGGCTGCGGTTATGAAGATAGAGAATTTTTTAAAAAATGAAGTTATCCTACACTCTGTTCAAAGTGGGGGTGGGGAGTAGAGAAATACATGGTTCCCTGTATTTTGCAATAGCTGTTTCTAACTCTGGTGGCGTAGAGTATGTAACCAACAAGGGCTGCAGGGACTATCGAAGAGATAGGCAGACCAACGCCCAACAGATTCATGGCTTAGACTCAGCAGAACACCAGCTTCATGCAACATGGCAACTAATTTCACCTTACAGTGAGACCCAGCCTCAGTATATACCCATTGTAATACATCAGTACACACCCCACACCACCACGGGCACCGTGATCAGGAACAGCCCATATAAGGACACAAGATGGCAGATGGGGCTCTTTCCAGAAGTCTCTACCCTGTTCCCAGACAACTCCCGACTATCCCTCCCTCGCATTAATGCCCTAGCCTTCAATTACATGAGCCTCAATAAAAGAAGCAAATACCACGAGGGAGGACTGCTCTGCCTGTGGAGTGCCCTTCACTCTGTCCTACTGCTTCACTAACAAACTTTCACTCACGTTTGTTTGAATTCTTTTCTGTGTGAAGCCAAGAATCCACAATGAGTCACAGACCTCCAGATTCCCGGACCTCCAGACCGTCAGCATCACTGGGCCTGAACTTTTGCATCTTGCCAGAGCTGTATCCTTTGCACTCTCTTGTGGGGGCCTCATGCTTCCTTGGTTAAACTGTGAAAAGCTTACGAGTTTGAGTTGCTATTGAGATGACTAGATCCGACTACCAATGGCCAGATGATGGATTCTTTTTGAATTGGAAAAACTTCTAACTTGGAAAATTTTTAGAGAGCTCTCATCATCAACAGCTGTTTCATGGCCACCTATGGAAAGACCAAATACAAAGAAATATAATGGCTAGCCTTCTTGAGTTGAGCGCTCACTCTAGTGACCCTTTATATAAGTGGATCAATCTACGGTGTCATTTAGGTGGCAACTCAATTCTTTGAGGAATTTAAAACAGCTGTCTTGTTCTACAAATTTGTCTTTACATGGCCAGAAATCAAAGCTTACCAAACCTCTCCTATTCATCTCAAAAGGCTTGTAAATATAGGCCTTAGGAAACCAAAGTCCTTTTAAGAGGAACATTGTATTTCTTTCCCTTTGTCTTGGAGATGTAAATACCTGGTCTTCTCCGGGAATTCTTATGTAGGCCATCTTTACTAAATGCACACTTCACGGAGGTAATTCTTTTCTTTTTTCAGAAATGTTTTAAAAGTTCAGTAAGCAAACTCGACTATTACATATGTTTTTTTACTTATTTTTATTTTAATAGAGGTAATTTTTATCTAAAAAAGGGGAGAGGAAGGTCACTTGACTGGATTGCACTCCTCTTTGCATCCGTTTGTAAATTTCTGTATCTGGATGCATGTGTGTTGTAGATGTGTGGTATTTTCTACACCTAGGTGGTACTGATACTCTGTAAAAACAGTTCTATTTAACTGGCTTAAAAATAAACAAACACTTATAAATTAAGAATTGGGCCCTGGCTGTTGTAGCTCAGTGGATTGAGTGTGGGCCTGTGAACCACACTATTGCGGTTTGATTCCCAGTCAGGGCACGTGCCTGGGTGGCAGGCCAGTTCCCAGGATGGGGCACATGAAAGGCAACCATACACTGATGTTTCTCTCCCTCTCTCCTTCCCTTCCCCTCTAAAGATAAATAAATAAAATCTAAAAAACTATACATTCTAGTTGTGGAAGAAAAGGGGCCACGTGCTAAGCCTGACAAGCTCAAGGGAGGCTGCATAACAGCCTTGCAAACTTGGAGACCTAAAGTAACCACAAAGGGTGGTCTGAAATTTCAACATTATCTTAAAAGCTGTTTGTGGTGACCAGTCATGCCCTAGGTGGCCTAGGCTCCAGTCTTCCCTACCCAAAGTCAATCTTGATCTTAATTGAGCCTATTGTCTTTTTTTAAAATTTGTATTTACTTATTTATTTATTTTTTAGAGGGAAAGGGAGAGAAGAGCAGGAGAGAAACATCCATGTGTAGTTGCCTCTAGCGCCCCCTACTGAGCACTTGGCCTGCAGCCCAGGCTTGTGCCCTGACTGGGAATTGAGACCCTTCAGTTGGCAGGCTGGCAACTCAATCCCCTGAGCCACACCAGCCAGGGCTGACTATTGTCCTTTTGCATCTATGACAACATACCTTTGCAACATCAAGGTAAACTTCGCCTTTGCCCAACGCCTCTGGGCACAACAGCATCACTAGAGCAGAGGCCGTCAATCCCCTCATTGTTATTATTGTTGACTACTCACTATCCTCTACCCGCCTGTGTAAAAGAAGTGTCTTTCTACTTTTTATCCAGTCCCAGAGGTTCCTCCATCCCACACCCACTTTGCTTTCTCCCACCTCCCCAATCTATCACCAAAGGATTTCATGTAACCCCCCTCATGCCTTCTTTGATTGTAACATAGAAAGTAAGATGCAAAACTGCCATTTTTCTGGTGTATTTTCTCAGCTTGTTGAGATTTTGCTTGCCAGCAATTGTTGTCAGTTTGGCTCAAATAAACTCACAAAAGTTCTTTACAGGTTTGAGTGTTTCTTATGTTGACGGAGGCCTTCTCTCCCTCTCAGGAGCCTGCCTGCCTTTTCCCCTCCTCCCTCCTCTTCCCCCAGGCCCATTACCTTTGCCTTTCCCTCTCGATCTCCAAGGGCCCCTTTTCTGCCTCTGTAACTTGTTTCCACTGAGCCTAGAGGCCCAGCTGGCTCACTTTTAATACCTCTGTAAACTTTCTGAATACACTTTCTCATCACTTGAAAAAAAAACTCCGGTGTCCTGAAATTCTCAGAAAGAAAGAAATTAAATGATTTTCTTTCAGGGTTTTGTGACTTGGGAAACATGTTCAAAATTAAAACTTGTTCACTGATTTCATTAAAACAGGTGTCGAGCCCTGGCCTGGGCTCTGCTGTTTGGAGCCTGGGCTCCAGCCACAGGCCAATAGTTTGCAGGTTAGATCCCCAGTCAGGGTGGACATGGGAGGGAACCCATTGATGTCTGTCTGTCTGTCTGTCTGTCTCTCTCTCTCTCTCTCTCTCTTTCTCAATCAACAAACATCCTCAGGTAAGGATGAAAAAAAAAAGATGGAGAGTATTAAATATAATACTTTTATTCTACCTAGGCTTATAAACTTGTCAGCAAAAATAACAACTTAGAATGGTGGATGACTGGGTCTCACATTTCAGAAAGTTTTTGTGGGTAACCTAAACATAATTATTGAGGGTAAGTAAAATAAATAGATGCAGGTGAAATAAAACGTTTTTGTGAACTTCTCAGCAATATTTGTTTTAGTTTCCCCAAATATTTTGGTAACTTGAAACATTCAAGTTTTACTAAGCTGCATTAAATAATGAAAATTACTAAGTATGTAGTTCATCTCCCCAAAGAGGTAAAATACTGAAATATTAATTGTGAAATAAGTCTATATTTATCTACTTTGGCTCTTATTGCAGAGGAAGCAAGACAAATTTGGGTTTGCTAGTCAACACGTCTTGTGTCCGACTGAGAGACTGCAGTATTAAAAAGGGCATGTTTCCTGAAATTATAAAGTGCATTTGCCAGTAAAAGGGCTTATGTCTCTAGGTTATGAGACGTGCTCATAAACTTGGCAATCTAAAGAATGCTAACTGCCTAGTTTTCATTAGAAATCAGTTTTTAAGGGTTAAAAGTCCCTATATATGTACTGGTAGGAATAAGGGAGAAATCTTTGAATGGAAGGAAAGTAGGATGTGTTTCCAATTTTAAAAAGGGGAGGGGTGGAGGCATATGAGATATGGAGACACATTTTTGGTAAGGGAAATGAAAGTAATTTTGTTTAAACTAGAATAAGGTTATAAGGGGCAAAACTAATATACAAAGTTGAAGAGAAAGAGAAAGTTGTACCTTGTGTAATTAAACTGACCACAGTTGAACTGCTGTTATAAGGGTTTTAAAATTTAAGTTTTAATATCAATGATATGTATATCATTGTATACTTATGTATATCAAAGCTAAAGCTTAATTTTCTTTTATTTGCCAAAAGAACAAAGTTTTCTTGGACTGTCAGTCTTCTCTTAGATTATAAAAGGTTTTCCTTTTCAGGTTCTTTCTGTCCAGAAAGCAAATATTCTATGTTTTATCAAACGAATTTTCTGTTGTCTTAAAACACATTCTTGAATACTTAAAAAAAAAACTGAATCTTCTCAACAGTAAGAGCTAGATTTTGCTAACAATTATGTAAACTTTGTCTTTGAAATCTTTTGTTGCCTTAGTTTTGTTTCATTATGACCTATGATCCTATTTAGTCAAGTGTTTTAAAATCTTTTGATAGTTTTTGACAACTTCCCAAAATTCCAATTTTTAAACAGTCTTTTTTCTAAACTAAAAATAACTTTGAGATTTTCTAAAAGGGCCCTTGAGTCATTTCAAAGGATATCTCTCTCCTTATAATAAGGGGAATAGCAAACTAATTTGGCTTATTTGGTATGTTGAATTGTACAGGAACGAAGGTCAAATTAAGTGAAGATAAACTTCCAGAGTATATTGTATGGGTAAAAAAATGGTTGTAAATTAAATCAATAGCTGGGACTATGGGAAACCCAAGACAGCCTCTTGGTTCTTCTAGGCTCCCAGGCCCACTGCACTATTCAGTTTTTGCATTCGTTCATCCATCATAGGGCAATTCAGTTGGACTTCATTCCACTGCCACTTAGGATGTATTATCAATACATTCTTGTTGTATGTATGTTTCCAGGTGGGTTGAAGCCTTCCCCTGCTGCAAGGCTGATACCCTCACAGTGACAAAGAAACTGTTAGAAAAAGTGTTTCCCACCTGGAATGTACCTTCCACAGTTTCTAGTGTTTGAGGTGTCCACCACACTGGGTAAATCACTGGAGCCTTGATGGAGGACTTGCAAACTTCTTAGAATTATCATCACCCTCAATTATCGGTCGAGGTTGAGAGGACTAATGGAAAAACTGGATTCAAGTAGAACAAGTCTTATTTACATGTAAACGAATGAACTGATAAGGATGATTATAATGTTTATGACTTTATGTTTGAAATATTGATTCTTTTAAATCTTTTGTTTTCCAGGGATAAAGAAAGCTGTTTCTCTTCATCTATGACAGATTGATTTGGTAAATTATACCTTTACAAACAGAATTGAAACATTTATCGTCTCCTCCCAACGTGACCCCTCCACAATTTGGGACCTCTTAGTGAATATTCTTATTTTCATAGCAATATAGTTGTTCACATAAGTTCAGTAAGAATCTATTTTCCTTGTAACAGGACTCAATTCGAAACACTGCTTTTATTGCCAGGGCTTTGACTAGAATGTCGTGTTTGAGAGAGATAGGCATAGTCTTCAACCAGGCAGTTTTATGGAACTACGATTGCCTTTGGGAGCCAATAAAAAAGGCCTCTTAAAAATACCGGCCTGACACCTTGCTTAGAGTTCCCAACAGCCTACCTGGTGAGTAAAGATCACTTCCCGGCAGGTACAGGATCCTCAGGATATTTTGGGGACCTCAAAGAGAGAGGACTACGCCCAAGCCTGTAGATACTGTAGGTGAAGTGTAATCAAGCCCTTTGCTTGGCTCTTCTGGCCTCAAGAGGCTATTAAAAGTTCAATCTAGAGATTCCTTATAAAAAAGTCCAGCAAAGCAGATTTAAAAGAACCTATAGAGTTAATTACTATTCTTGTTGAACTTGCACAAATAATTAGGCCAAATTTACTGAAACTAGACTTATTTTGTAATTAAATTAGTCTTAATTTGGCTATCTTCGTTAAAAATGAGGATGATTTTAGAGGGAAATATTTGTTTCAGTAATACACCTTTATGGATTCCAGTACCCTTCATGATGTTTTGAGGTTTTGTTCCTATCTGTAAACTGGACAGGATCCCAAATTACTCTAATTTCCTCAAATATTTGGCTGAGCTCTGCAAACTAATGTTTGAAAATTTTCTCTCATCCTTTTACTTGGAACCACTAAGAACTGTAATTGTCCTTTTTCCAGAAGCCCTGTAAACTGCAACAAGACGATTTGATACAAACAAGAGAAATCTCCAAAATTTGCCACAATAGCTCATGCTTAATCAACCTCCGGACCTGGCATAAACCACTAAAAACATTTGCCTGGACACCTGATTGAAAGGACCAAGTCAGCCCCATTTGCAATTGTGGCACTGTTTGCCTAGCAGGTCTATGACCTGTTTATACATGGCTACCATTTCACTCTTCTGAGGCTGTCCCCAGGACTGGAAATTGCTGAAAGCTAAAAGAGAACTAACTGCTCCCTACAGCCACAGGGAGATGATAACATGGAAACAAACTGCAGCCTCAGGTTACAACACAAAACAGCCCAGGGGTCACACAACAGCAACACCCCCTGCACCCTTTTTTAATCCAATTATAATCCAATAAAAGCTCAAAGCTCCCCCACCCCTCAGGGCTGGTGTTTCTCTCCACACCTGGCCCCTCTCCTTCCTTGGAGAGTGAATAAAAACTTTATCCTCTACACTTTCTTCTCTTTGTGAATTCTTTCACAACCTGGTCATGGGATCAGTTTAACACTGACGACATCAGAGATGTTTCGACATGCAAAAGAACCCTGAGACTGACATCTAGAAATCTTCAGTGGCTCAGAAACGGATTTATAATGTGCTCCAATCATTAACCTTCTTTTTGGTCTCCATACGAAATGCCTTTTATTAATTACCTTGCTCAATAGAGGCCTAATGTTTGGAGCTCACTGCAAGCCCACATCCTGAAATGAGACTCAACTGCCTGAGTGAACTGACCCATTCTCAAGACTGAGGCTAGTTAAATAAAATCTAGAATAATCTATCAACATTCCTTCTGGAATGGGAAACTTCTTGGGGTTTCAAAGATGGGACTGAAGGGGAGTGGAAATTGCCACCTCAAAATATGCCTCTCTGGGATAGTGATTATTTTAGACTGGTTCATTTTAAGAAATGAACCAGTCTAAAATAAGCAGATAGGGGAAAAAACAGAAAACCAAGGAGAAGTTATCCCTTGTAAAAACTAATTACATTTATAAGGGAAATCTCTATTTGTGAAGGTGTTTCCCTCATTGGACCAGTGTACCAGGCCTGCCTTCACTGTCAATGGAGAAGGGTTGGACTTAAAACTACGTAACAATTTTATCCTTGTTTATTGTGCTTTTCCCAGTAACCTCCTATAAACTGACTCTCCATTTCCAACCTCTTTTGTCTTTAGCTGAGGTAATATTTAAGGGGATGACTTCTGCCATTTTGGCAAGCTGCTCAGTTTTCCCGAGTTTCCCCCATGTTCGTAGAAGGTAAGCATATATGTTATTCAACTTTTATTTCTTTCCTGCTAATCTGCCTCGTGTCAATTTCATTATTAGGCCGGCCAGAAGTACCCTGAAGGTGTTACAGAGGAAACCGCAGGCCCAAAATAGCATCGCTGGTGCTAACAGCCCCTGATACCAAACCTAGACTCAACACCTGGTCTAAATACATTTTCCTCCTCTCTGTAAACATAATTAACCAGTCTGGACTTTTCTGGTCAACACCAATAAGGTAACCTGTCACATGGGCCCTATCTATCCCCAGAGAAAGAAGACGCATCTCAGTTATACAAACAATCGCAGAGATATAAAGTACAGCATAGGCAATACATTCAATGATATTGTAATAATTGTGTATGGGGTTACATGGGTACAAGATTTACCAGGGTAATCAGTTCCTAAGGTATATATAAATGTCTAATCACTATGTTGTTGTACACCTGAAACTAATATATATCATATGTCAACTGTAACTGGAAAATGAACTTTAAAAAAAATCTTTCTCTTTTAAATAAAGAACAATATAGGAATAAAAAAGGAAAATGTGCATAATAAAAACCCTTCTCATTCTCCCCACTCCCCACCCCCTTCAAAAAAAAATGATGACCTGGCCCCAAAATCATCTTTTTCCTTTTATTAATGGCTCCTTTGCTCAAACCTTCTTACTATAAAAACCTTCCATTTTATAAAGCCCTAAACACCCTGCTAGGGGCTAGATGGGATGTTGCCCCATTTGTGAATATTTAATAAAGCCAATCAGATGTTCAAATTAACACAGTTAAAATTTTTCTGACAAAGGATAGAGAAAAATTTTTCTACCCCCCCCCCCAAGATCGTAAGTACAAACTTTTACCATAAAGCCAAGCTAATTAAACACAATGGGTTTGATCACTGGATGCTGCCTGACTCCTTCTGGGGAAGGTACAGATCGAACGCCTGACCCATGCCTTCAACACAGACTTGCTGAGCTCCTCGTATGCATCAGTGACTCCGTTAAATGACTCTCCTCAATGTCTCTCAGTGGAAACTGGAACATGGTGAAAGCAGAAGGGACACGGGGCACGAGATAATCTTAAATTTTGATATAGTTCCCAACACCTAGGAGACCGACACATAGCAGGTACTCAGTAAATATCTCTTGGATGAATCAGACAGACATTTGCTGCACTTCACTGTAACTGTATGTGACAGAAGCAACTGAACCAACAAGCTACATGCAAAAGAAAGACAAATTCTGCCAGCACAGGTAGGGAAGGAAGATTCCCCAAAAGCAATGAGGAGACCTTCCCTGAAGGAGCAGGTTTCACCAGGCAGAGTCTGTGTGGGGGTAAGCCCTGTGGACAGCGGTGTGCCCTAATCAAAGCTGGAACAGATGGCCTGAGCTACTTTCCAATTCAAATTCCTACCAAGGTTTTATTTCCTGGGGTTTTGTTGTGTTTCATCGTGTCCTTCAAACCTTCGACTATAAAGGGGGCATATACACAGGGGTTGTTGTGCTTCTCTACCAGGAAGCTGGCTAAAGACAAACAGCAGGTAACAGAGAAATAAATACTGTGGAATGTTTTATTTACTAGGCAGTAAGCCTGTAAGACTCTTAAGCCTTCTGAGAGAGAAAAATAATCTGAGAACACCCTCCAAGTCCACTAGAAACAAGCCACTTTGGAAACAAATTGCTATCCTTTATTTTTCTGCTTCTCTAAACAGGTTCATGAAAAAAAAACACACTTGATTCCCAACGGGGGGGGGGAGACGGGGGGGGGGGGTAATCTAAACATTTCAGTCATTTCTTACTCCAGGGAGAAATACTAGGGAGTTAAGGGGATGAAGGGAGGGAGTTTAAAGGTATCTGAAAGAGAATGAAAATTAAAATGCAGAACAAGGGAAAGTTAAAATGAAACAAAAAAATGAGAATCAGGGAAAAGAGCAAGCTGAAAAATTTCAAACCTCTAACAGTAGAAATACACCACTTCCCATCATATTCTCTTATAAAATGGAAAGGGCCACTAATCCAGCCCCAGGACGGACAGTGCGAGGCCCTTCACGCCAGAGGGAAACAAGTCACGAAGTCAGGTATGGAGAAATGCTAAGAAACGGGCTCAATCCCGCGCTATCACTTCCTGCCCTCACTCAGCCTCCACTTCCCCACCACGGACAAGCCCCGCCTTATCACAAAACCTGTTGGTGGCGAACCAGCCTTCCCCTCTCCCTGAAAACTGAGAAGAACCATCCCAAATACTGAAAGAATAAAATGCATTTTAATGTGGCATTAAAGTTAACCTAATAATTGATGTAATACCCCTCGCCCCCCCCCCGAAAATTCAAGCTGTAACCTGGTACACAGAACTGTTCCTTTTGAGAGATGGGCATGGTGCCCCCCCCCCGGGAGAATTGTTGAAAATCAAAGTAAGAATCTGCTTTTAGTCCTGACCGGTGTGGCTCAGATGGCCCGGAGTCCTCCCGCACAACGCACCAGGGAGGGTCTCAGGGTCGCTGGTGGATTTCCTGTCGTCACACACGTAGGTTGCGGTTTAGGGCCCCCACCCGGGCGCTTACCAGAAACGAGTATCAATGCTTCTCTCCCTCACTTTGTCCCTCCCTTCCCCTCTCCCTACAAATAAATAAATAAAATCTTTAAAAAAATAATAAAAACTTGTCTTTATTACCTGCTTAAGAGATAAGAAAACTCAGCCTTTGAGACTCTTAATTCCCCATTTTCGAGCCTGCTTTCCAGCACAGCCCTCCACCCACCTCTTCAAACGAACGTGTGCTTCTGTAATGAAGATCCCTGGGTAATAACGACCTTGGGCAACGAGAAGAGAGGCGACTGTCAAATACCCCGTTGCAGTAGCAAGTTTTCATAAAGGAGTTGCTAATTATGAGCAGCGGCATCCCTGGCGGGTTAGGCACCTCACAGCGGCACAACAGCCGCCTCGCTCCCTTTAATGCCAGTTAATGAGCTGGTGTGGATGTGGGGCGGAAGAAGAGGCAGACAGCAGGGCCATTCCGAAACCCCAAGAGATCAGGCCATCTACATCCCCAAATTCATTGTGCAAGCCAGGGGAGGCCTTCTTAAAAAGCCAGTTCCGTGGAACCTGGATTCAAGGTGGAATTTATCAGATCGAGTCTCCTAGCCGCCAGGCCCAGGCTTGGAGAGGAGGGGACTTCGTGGTGACAATTTACCTTAGAAGACGACAAGGAACAGACAGGCTTTTCAGAGCCACCCAGGGCTCCGTCTGGAGGCCCCAGGGGACTCGGAGGGGCTGGAACGGCGCACGGTTCCCATCACTAGGGCGCCACAGGTTCCCCGTCGCAGCGGGGCGGACTCCCACAGGTGGGCGGCGCGCGAGGCCTGGGGGGCCTGGGCGCGACTGAGGGGGGCCGGGATGGGCCGGAGGTGCGGCGGAGGGGGCGATCTTGCCTTAAGGAAGCAGGACCAGATCGGGGCTCGGCGTTGCCAGCTACCTGGTCCTCGCTCTCCCAGCTGGCGGTTACGGGCTTTTCCCCCAGGCGCCTGGGCAGAGAGAGGAGCGGCGCGCACCTTCCACCCTCCTCCCTGCGCGCCTCGGCCTTCTCACCCGGCGCGCTGCCGAGGCCCACCGCCTGCATGCGCCCTGGCACGTAGAAGCCTGCACCGACCGCGGGCGGGCGGGGGAAGAGCGCCCGCGGGCCGGGGAGACCTGGCCCCTCTCCGGCCATTCGTCTGCCCGGCCTAACTGGAAGATGCCTCTTCCGTTCACACCCGCCCCTCTCCCCCGCACCCCCCCGCACCCCCTCACCCGTGTCGGCTTTGATGTTCTCCCGCAAGAAGTGGCCGCTGGAGAGATGCTGGAGGCCAAAGTTCTGGGCGATCCTCTGGCACACGGTGCCCTTGCCAGAGCCGGGCGGCCCGAGGATGACCGCGCGCAGGAGTTTGGAAGCCATTGCCTTCTCGAGGAGTGGGGCAGCCGCACGGGCAACCCGGACAGCGGCCTCCGAGAAGCCCCGGGAACTTTGCTCCTTCGGCCCCTGCCTCCGACACCCTACGCTCGCTCCCGGACTCGTCGGCCGCCCCTGCAGGGGAAGGAGACACTTTTGAGACCGCCCCTCCCCTCAGCCTGGAGGCTGGAAGGCGGAGTGAGGCGCCACGCTACACCTCCCCGCCCTCCCCGCCCACGCCTGCGAGCACCGAGAAGTCCGCGACCCCGCCCCTGACACGGTCCGCCCTCGCCTTCGGGGCTCAGAGACCGGCCAGCCGCCGGTCCCACCTGGATCCCTCCCTCCGCCTTGCTCCGCACCACGCGCCGAGGACCGGGTCGGGGGTCCGGCATCCCCGCGCCCGCCCGCACAGTGCGGAAGCCCGGTGGGCGCCGGGGGGCTGCCCCCTGCCCGAGTCCTCGCACGTGGGCAGCGTCCAGTCCGCGCCTCCGCTCCTCTCGGGCGGCTGTCACATCCCACGAAGTCGCAGCGGATGCCGTGCCGCCTGCA
The DNA here is from genome assembly GCF_021234435.1 of Artibeus jamaicensis. Classification (NCBI taxonomy): domain Eukaryota; kingdom Metazoa; phylum Chordata; class Mammalia; order Chiroptera; family Phyllostomidae; genus Artibeus; species Artibeus jamaicensis. The sequence continues at coordinate 14,059,169 of NW_026522025.1, read as the reverse complement.
CACAGGACCCAGTGACCACCTCCGCCCGGGGTTGACGGACACGCTTCCCCGCGGGCGGGCCGCGAGGAGCAGGGGTCCGGCGCCTCCCCACCGAAGCAATCCCACAAACACACACCTTCGCTGGGACGCAGCGCTCGCCCGGACAGGCCTGCAGCCAGGATCCCGCTGGGCGGCGCCACCCCGGGTCACGGCCGGCCTCGCGGGGCTCGCGCCTTACGTAAGCCGAGGAGACCGGCCCCGCGCGAGACGCCGGCCCAGCCGCTCCACTCCCCTGCCCGCGCTCTGCCCCACGCCTCCCCGGCCCACAAGCTCCCCAGACCCAGTAGAGGCCGCGGGGCCCAGGGAGGTAGCGAAGACTCAAGGGACAGAAAACCCGTTTTTGTGGTCTCCTGGGGACCCGATCTACCGCTCAAGGGAAAGAGAAACACAACTTACTGAGCGCCTACTGTGCGGCACGTTGGGGGCGAGGTGATTTTCTTACGCAACGACCGTTCCTGGTAAGGTTTTCGCAAGTGGGGAAAGGAGACCTGGAGTGCGGCCATTCATTTCATTCATTGATTCATTCACTCAAGGAACGTTTATTGGATGCCTAATGTGTGCTGGACACAGGCACTTGGCATGTAGCTGTGAACCAGAGATGGAATCCTGCCCTGGTGGAAGCCACATTCCAGCGGGCCTTTTTATCCCTCGACTGCCTGACTCCAAAGCCCAGGCTCCTTGGGACAAAAGAAAGGAAGGGATGACCACTCACCTGCGCTCAGGATCTTATAACCGACTGATTCCAGGATGTCCGGGCTACGCTGTTGACACAACACTTACAACTCTTCAAGTCGCAATGGGAGCTAGCTCCTCCCTCCCCTTCCCTACACAGCCAAATTCATATAATCTTAAATCAATCAGTTCCAACCCCACACAGCCTTCACGTCCCACTGGGACTACTGTAATAACTGCCGTCCCATTCATTAGTCTCTGGCTCCGTCAGCCCATCCTCACAGCTGCCAGAGATACTGCTAAACTGCCAATCAATTTCTATTATTTCACCTCAGATATTAGTGTCCCTTCAGGATAAAGTGGGTTTTTTTTTTAATCCAGCACAAGAACACAGATGCCTTACATAAACCTTTGCTTTCCACCAGCTCCCCTTCTCTGCACATCTTCCACGGGCTTCCTGCCTTTGGGAAATCCATTGCAGATTCTGAGTGCCACCAGCCACAGCTGGCAGGTAGGGAAGGACAGCGTGCAGAAGAGCCTTCTCCATACTCCTGGCTGCTCTGTGTTAGGAGGCTGGGGGTGGGAGGGAAGAGCCCGGCACAGTATCCTTTCCCCACCTCTGGCAGCCCTTTTCCTCCACACACAGACAGCCAGGCAGCATCTAGTGTCTGGCTACCTGGAAATGCTCATAAGTCACTGATGCCAGGGCAGCATTAATTCCACAGGCTCATCCCACTCTCTAAAATATCTGAGCCTGTGTAGATCTCAAGAGGTTGCTAAATTGACCCCTTTCAGCCCTTCACCTGAGAGCAAAGATGGGGTGGGAGGAGTGTAATCTCTCCTCTTCTTCCTGCCAGATGCCCTGGAATATATAGCAGATACTTTGTGCTGGTTCTCAAACCTGAGCTTGCCTCAGAATCACTCCACAGGCTTGTTAAAATGGATTGGTGAGTGCAACCCCCTTGTTGAGTTTCTGATTCTGTGGGTCTAAGGTGGACATTTCTAACAAGCTTCCAGGTAATGCTGTGGCTGCTGATCTGGAGACCACACTTTAAAAGCCACTGCTCTAGTGAAATGAGCATTGAGACATGGGAGCTGGTGGACCCTTGATTCTGCTGCCTGCTATGGAATGTTTGGCCCCTAAACTCTTCTCTTTCTAAAATGAAATTGAATTTAGTACATCTCCAAAGGTCCCTTTGTGTCTATCAAGAATTGATCCTGTAAGTTCCCACAGGAAATACAGCTTCTAGCCTCCACAAAAACCTTGCCTTATCACCCAATTTATTTGCCTACTTTTGAAATGTCTTTACCAACAATACCTTATGGTGTCATGGAGTGATGTTGGCCACTCACAGGGTCCCAGGAGTTTGTGTTTAGGAGTTTAGGAGCTTATGTTCTGAAGCAGAAAGAAGAGTTGTGACATAGGTCAACTTAGAGAACCCCAGTGGGTTCTCTAGCATTTGGAGAACCCACTAGCTCTAGCATTGGGTTCTCCATGGGAGAACCCATGGAACCTAGCATTTCACAAAAGAACACACAAAGGGCCTTCCCCCTGTGCACAGCCACATTGGGGCCATGCAGCTCAGCTGCCGTTTCAAAGCTGGACGACCAGAAGAAATGGGTTTTGGAGTCAAACACCCCTGGGATTAGATTGCAATTGCACCATTTACAAAGTCTGCAAGCTCTTCACCTCTGCCAGCCTTTGTTTGCTTATCTGAAAAGGGAGATGATACTTATCTCATAGACTTGTGGCAAGGCTGAAATGAGGTAATACTTATAAAAGGATTTACCACAGTGCTGGGCATATACTAAATATTTCATCATAAATATCATGGCCATTCTAACAATGGGACAATTGCTTAGCCTCTCTGATCTCAGTTCCCAAACCGTGAGGAATAAATGAATTAATGTGACAAAGAACCCAGCAGGTTCCCTGGCCCCAGGAAATGATAGCTATTCTTATTTCGTATACTCATGTAATCAACTTCTTCTGATTTCCTTTGCCTAAGGTTTTAAACCCATTTACAGTTTCTCATAATCTACCAAATAACATGCCTCTATGTGTTTGTTTCACCTGTAAACAAATGAAACACTAATGGCAGAGGCCAAATTTTAGTCCTCATTCTATCCTCAAAAATACATAGCACTTTGCCAGTAATGAGTATTTTGTTAATGTTGGCAAGTCTCCTTCCTCCTCCCAACACATGTAACACTGAGCAGTGTAGCCTCTCTGCAACTTCACTAGATGGTAATATGAAGTCTATATTTACACATTCCTTCATCAGATTCTCACGAGCTTGCGTAGATGGTAATGTCCTTGCTCCTACTTTACAGATGAGAAAACTAAGGCTCTAAGAGGTTAGGTGAACCTCCCAAGGTCACAGAGCTAGTAGGTGGTACAGCGGGGAGTCAATCCCAGATGCTCTCATTTGGAGTACAGCACTCTTGTTTGTTAAACTTCAGTCGTTGCTTTACCACGTCCATAATTTTGCCATGACCTTGTCTCACCTAGCTCTTAACTGCTTACCATGCTTTTTTAATATTGACTCAATTTGTATAAATAATTTATTTGAAAAAGAAACTATATGTGTCACTAACCATAAATAAAAGGATTAACTAAAATGAACACAAGAAAAATAAAATAGGGTTGCCATATTCCAACTGAAATCTTTGACCTTTTGAGTTTCTGGGTTTACTCTTTTTTGTTGTTGTTCATGGGGACTCTTTACTACTATTTTAAAATATAAATGGCAATTGTTTTCTATTACAGTTCACATTCAATACTATTCTATATTAGTTTCAGGTATACAGCAGAGTGGTTACATAATCATATACTTAACCAAGTGTGCCCACCTGACTGAATTTAATCTTCACTTAAAATAAAAAGGGGGTTCTTTACCAAGTATTAGGGAAGTACTTAAGACATATAGCATCTAAACAAGACTTTGTGTTTATCTGTAATTGCATAGCTCAAAATGAAATTAGGTAAGGAGTGCTATTTTCATTATAGCACAACATATACTTCAAATGGACAAGATCAACATCTTTCACAGTATCTTAAGGTAAATTGTCCTTTAATGAGAGCTTCCTTTCCAGTATTTTGAGTTCTACAAGACGTATCTAGAAAACGTACTAGGATGGAAAATGAAGACTGCTTAACTTGAATGGGGGGAGGGGTGAGCCTGTGGTTTTGCTTTTTGATTAATTGCTGTGACCGTCCTTCGGGTGGCGGAGGGAGTTTCACACTTTCCTTAGACGTCGTTAGGTGCTGGAGCTCCTGCGGGACAATTTGATACTACACGAATTCTGTCATTTCGGTAGCACAGATGTGGCTCTTGGGTCCACCACTCCATTAGAATGATTAACTCCACTCATATTAAGTTTTGTTACAAGTCATATAAAGCGAGGTTGCTTCTGGGCATTTAGGCCCACGTTCTATTTTAAGGCTGTATATTCAGTTTTCATAAATTATCTAAGCCCATGGTGGCTTCCATCTTGTGTGGAATACTTTTTAATATTCAGTTCAACATCATCTGAAACCAGATCCATGTACCACATAAAATCATCCCTAACATCATATTAAATTATCTTTTGCATCATCAGGGATGCATGTCACATATTCTTCTGTACCTCAAAGTGTACTTTGAAGTATAATTTACACTTCAGCATTTTTAAATGATGTGATCACCCCAACCAGGGTTTACAGATATGATACTGATCCCACATAAGTTAAACCCCCATTCTTCTAGCTATCACTTCTTGGTCACTTTCTATCATAATTTCTGGCTTATTTCTGTTGTCTTTGTTATAAGCAGTAGGATGTTTGAACATAGTGGCTTCATCTTTTTCATCATGGCCTCCACACAGGCAAATACAGGATGGAGACAGAGTAAATATTATTGAATGACTGACTTGCTGCTGAATGAATGAATGGGTAGTTATTTCTCTCTTTGCCCTCTGTGAAGCTCCTCTGGATACACAGAAGGAAGGCTAGTGACTTGGACGTGCCAAGATTGACAAAAGAAAGGTAGAAAATAAGAGGAGGAAGAAACAAGATTTCAGTCTGAGTGTGCTCCACTCCTTTCTCGCTGTAGGCACTCATCAAGTATACTCAAGAAGCCAAATGGTTCATTGAGAGGATAAACAGTGGATAAATAACTAGCATGGCATCATTTATGAGCACATTTTGTGCTTACAAGAAAAAGAATTATCCCCAAATTTTCTTAGTCCACATGTTTATTAACCTATAATACCTTAACAGTTATTGAAAAGAGGCAGCATCATTTATTTTACAAGGCTGCTCTCTCAAACAAAAAAGTTCCCAGGTAGTTAAAAAAGAAAGAACTGAGAGGAAAGAACTCAACATTCTTTGTATTTATCTGTCATGACCCATTATTCTCCATGAGCAACAGACTATGTGCAAATCATTCCTGGAATAACAGTTGATATAGAGGTACTCTCTTGGGAGATGAAGATTAACTCCTACCCTTGATCTTTTCACCAGGAAACACTAGAAAGCAAAGTAACCATCCATTGTGCTCTACTCTTCAAATATGAGATAATGATGGTATGTTGCTCAGAACTTTGCTGATTTGTACACCTGGTAGTGGGGATGAATGGGGCTGTGCCATTCCCACTCTTCACCTCACCCTTCTAACCACAATCACTAGCAGAATTCCTTCTAGAAGTTGCCTTGCATTAGCAGGCGTATCTGGAGTCAGATGCCTTTGGGTGTGTTTTTCCTCTGTGCACAGTTAACTACCAGGGGACATATAACTTTCTTTCTCCTCCTACTAAATAAAGGGACTGAAACTGAATACTGATTTTATTCTGCTCAAGTCTAGCTCAAGGCTGGGTGGATAAAGGGTATCCCACCTATGGAAGTCTTCTAAGCTTGGTCTTCTGATAAGGGCAGTGCAGAGTATAATTAACAGTTACTGAGTGTTTGCTATGTGCCAGACTAGTTCACTCTCCTCTCTCTCTCTCTCTCTAACCACTGGGCTATGCTGATTCAGAGACTTCTGGAGTAACACTGTTATTTCATATTTTACAGATGAAGAAACTAAGACACTAACAGGTCAGATAATTTATCCCCCAGTGTCATGAGCCAGTTAGTAGTAGAGCTGGAATTTGATCCCAGGCACTGGGACCGAGCACATACCTGCTACACCCTAGCCAGTCTCCCTAGTACTTGAGTGAAGAGGGTTCTAAGACTCTTGTCAGCAGATTCCATACCAGATTGTAGAGAGAAATGCTAACAGGAAAGAGACGGTCACTCATGTCCAGCGGACTTGGCTACCTCAACAGCTAGGTGAAAGAACTAGTTCTATGAAAGATTCTTCCCATGAGGCTCTCTCTTTCAGGAATCTCCACAGATTTTAACTAATACCTTCCTCCTGAACTTGCCAATTTATCTGTCAACCTTCTGTTTCCAAGTTCTTGCTATGTGCCAAGTTTTGGTCTTGCTTCCAGACCCCTATGACATGATGGTTGGCTCACTGTTGATCTGGCTCTCAAATGGCATTAGCACTTCATTCTTCACCCCATGACCACAGGCTAGCCTACCAACTCCAGGGTCAAGTTTGAGTTGTCATCCCCCACCACTAGCACCACCAGTCCCAAACTTGGCTCCAGATCCCTAGCCCAGGTCATAGACCCCACTTCCCTGAGAGTTCACCATAGACATTTTGAGAGACAGACCAAAAGGGTAGAAAGGAAGTATAATTCAAGAGGTGCCTTGTTGGAGAGTTGCCCAGAAAACCCAGAGCAGAACCAAATTTAGAAATGTGATAACCAGTTGTGAGAAATGATTAACTAAGGCTTTCTAAATAAATCCCAAATATAGAAAAGCACAGGGGTCAAGAGGATGGACTGTAGAGACAGACTGACAAATTTAACTCATGGCTCTACCACTTACCAGATGTGCGACTCTAGCAGTTCCTTAATTGATGCCTCATTTTTTCCACCTTAAAAAGAAATGGAAAGAGTAGTAGTTCCTATCTCACAGAGTTGTTGGGAACTTAAAATGAGTTAGTATATCAAAGACTTGGAACAACACGTGGCATGTAGTAAGCACAACATAACTGTAAACTTCACTGTTATTTGTTCTTCAATCACCACAAAGGTCAGTGTACTTCATGGCACTACAAACAAGTTCTTGGAAGAGTTGTCATGCCAGACAAATATATTCTACTACCAGGGCTGTCTTCTGAGGATGCTCACAGTATTTGTTTCTGCAGTTGGTTTTCATATAAAGACTTTCATATATTTGGAAACAGCTACCTTGTCCCACCCGAAGTTTCTCTTCTTTGTGCAAAATATTCTGAACTACTCAGCCATTCCTTAAGTAATATGGTATCCTACTGAAGATTAGCAAAACAGTGTGCCTTTTGCTGCTTAAGAAATACCAGAAAGTTCTGTTCATCCTCAAAAGATTTATACATAGATAACATACAGAAAGAATCTTTTCTTTTGAATGAAATAAAATAATAATAACAGCTAATTATATTGAATATTACTATGCCATGTACGTGATTTCATTCTGAACCACACATCCTTGGGAGTTTTTACATGATACACAGAGGATCCCCAAAGAGGAAGATGTAGAATTTTCTACAAGGTAGATTATGTCTGTCCATGAAATATAATGATTTCCCTTCATTAAAGAGTCCTTCCTATCATGTTATCTCAGGCGTGGCCATGTGAATTATTTTGGCAAATGAAAGCAGAAGCTTAAAGCTTAAAGGAGCCAAGGTTCCCCGTGCTCTCTTCCTCTTTGTCACAATGGTCAGCAAATAAAAAACAGCAGTGGTTAAAGTTAAGCCATGAATGAAAGCTTCAGTAAGTTATACTTCTAAGTGCTGGTAAATTTTGTGCCAGCTGCTGCAGTCATACAGTTAACTTTAGTTAATAGACATATGGCATAAAGCATGTTTAAGATCACTTAAATAATACAGCTAATTTTTAGCTAAACTGTAACAAGTCCTAGCTACTAGCAGACCTATAATGAAAGTAGCTTTAAACAGTCTGAATATACAACAACTAAGATCCAAACTGGGAGTAGACGGCCCACTATGCTTAGCCTTAAACCTAAAAAATTATCGTAACAAAACCCTTCTTTGCCAGATTTACTACTAGCCAAAGCTTAAGACTCAAAGGACTTGGTGGTGCTTCAAATCCCTCTAGACTATACCTCAAGTCCCAAAGATGACTCTACCTCCATAGAAAAAAAAAAACCAAACTGAAACATGATGGACGTGCAACATAAGCAAGAAATATGTCTTTATTTTTCTAAGCCATCAGGATTTTTTAAAACTTTTTGTTTACAGTCTGAGCTTTTATTTGTTTATCTTTAGAGGGGAAGGGAAGGAGAGAAGAAGAGAAATATCGATGTATAGTTGCCTCTCCATGCACCCCCTGCTGGGAACTGGCCTGCAACCCAGGCATGTGCCCTGACTGGGAATGGAACCACGGTTGTTTGGTTTCCAGGCCCGCATTCAATCCACTGAGCTACACCAGCCAGGGCAGGTTTTTTATTTTTAAGATTTTATTTCTTCTTATACAGAACGCAGGCATGTGCCCTGACCAGGAATGGAACCAATGACCTTTCGGTTTGCGGAATGGTACCCAACCAGTCAGGGCAGCCACCAAAACTATCTGAGGTCATTTATTATCACAGCATAAGCTAACCTATCTTGACTAGGCCTCCTCAGTCTTTGATATTAAATGTTGTACAGAAGTCTTATTGATTATATTCATATAATATGATGCAGAATCCCTTCACTACCTGGGTCTCTTTTGGATGAGTATATTTCTTCTAAGATGAGATACACAGCAACACATAAGACATTCTAAATGTAGTCTGATAAGCAGTCTCTTGACTATATTTAGTTTATAGCAGGATAATATTGTCCCTTATTTTAAGCCATGTTCTTTCTCTCTCTCTTTTTGTAACAGCTAAGTAATTTTATGCCCATTGCCTTACGAAGAAATAATTTAGCAGAAGAGAGTTTTAGGCTGGGACCATAGAAGGAAACACAAATGTGTTTAGACAGTATAATTGATTTGAGAGTCTACAAACTGTTGAAGGTTCTTTACTCCCCATACCTTGGACTAGGAAAAACCCCCTGGGCTAGGGCGAGGGAGGAGGCAAAGGAGAATTTAAGTGGAAATGGTTCTCTGGAAAAAGCAGGACCTGCCCATCTGTTTACTTCCCAGAACTGAGCCCTAAAGGGAGGATAAAAGGCACCGAAGATAGGTTGGAAAGAGCCGAACGCAGGGAAAACTTGTGTCCTCTTTCCCAGGCAGCACCTAGGAAAGTGGCAAGAGCCCAGAGCAAAGTGTATCACAGACTGAATCTGGTCCACAGGCAGGTCTTATTTGGTAAGCACAGGACATTTAAACAATTTGATTTTGAATGACTTTGAGTGGAGTATGCCTTCCCTAGGTTCTCCAGTTCTCACTCCCTATTATTTCACACCTGGTCTACTATGCTGACTTGTCTTTAAAGGCATTTGAGTTTAAAATCCCTGACTTAGACAGGTTGACATGATGAAACTTCACATGGTATTCCATATATCTCAGCAAAGTAATTCCACTTACTCAAAAGAGTGATAAGAGAGATAGAAAGAATAAAACCAAGAGGATCATAATAGTCAGGTATAGGGAGAAGTCACCTGGGATGCTATGATACTTCCAAGATCCTTCTCTCCACCAAAACTGGGAAAAGCATAGAGACACCAAATTGACTAAGATTAAGTTTTAACTACTTATCAAAATAAATGTTTTGGATTGGATATTGTGGTTGTCTCCCCTGAATTTATTCTCTCTCTCTCTCTCACTGAGTACAGCAATGAAGCTTGGGGAACTGGCCTTGACTTAAGTGATATACCTGATTGGCCCAAGGGTATTTTAATTATCCCTTGCCATTAATTAATTCAGGAATGGATAAGTGACCCTATTCTGAAGAATTATGAATAAAACCAATTTTATAGTAGTTTCTAGAGAAGTTAGTAGTAGCAAAGGGGAGCCATCAATCTTTATTTAAACGAGATGTTTTGTAGCCCGACTGTTGTTGATGGCCACCCTACAGTCATGAGGGGGACCAAAATCAGTTTGAAGCCAATAGTGTAGACAGCAGAGCAGAAAAATAAAAAAAACTTGGTCCTTAATAACATAATTCAGCTTTTAAACCAACCCTGAATTCTTCCCTACTTTTGGACTTCCTCTTAGATTAACCAATAAATTCTTTATTGTTTAAAGTAGTTTGAGTTGGATTTTCTATTGCCCACAGTTAAAACATCCTGACATAAGCTTAAGATAATATTAATTTTAGTTATAGAAAAGTGTAATACTTAGTAGTGTTTTGTTTTTTTTTTGCTAAAATTTCATATAACCTAAAATTGAAGTTCCTTTTTTTTGGCAAACTCAGTAAGTATTCACTCTTACTGACTTAAAATACAAAGGACAATTTTAATACTTGTTTACAAATAATCACTAAACTAGACAATTTCCACTGTCTAGTTCTTCCTCATTTATTTCACAGTAATTACTAAGTGCCCACTGAATGTCAGGCACTGAAACAACTCTGAGGACACAATGGTGTTCAAAGAGACCCTGCTTTCATTGATTATCAGGTACAAGGAATTCAGGTCAAAAGTGGTTTGAATGCCTCCTCCTGGAACCCTTTAAATGAAAGGAAAAGATATGGGTTAAATTCTTCGATGAAGGAGAATTCAGCGAAGAAGGCAGTTGTAAACACAAGGAGTCCAGACTGAGTTGGTGTGGAGTCAACAATCTCAGGAAAGTTTTAATTAGGAGTCACCTACGGATGCCTTTTTGAAAGGAGACAGCGTCCTGGGCCACATTCAAGGCTTTTCTCCAGTTAGCTCCAGAAAACATTAATTTCTTTCTTCCTCAACATAAGCATGAATAAGTAAGCCACTTTTTATTTTATCCATTCAACCAAAATTACTGAGTTCCTACCTACATTCCAGGTTCTAAGCTAGGCAGTGGGGACACAGAGTTGAATAGGTTTCCTACTTTAATAAACTTTAAGTTTAATGGGGGAGTCAGACATACAACAAACAAAATGAAACAAAACAAAAAATTTGAAAGAATGGCCTGAAGTGCTGAAGTGTCAAAGAGACCGTAATCAGAACTGGGTCCAGCATTTACAAGCCAGGTGATTTCAAGCCATTGGTTAACCTTAATTCCCTCCTACCTACAAAAAGAATAATGATAATACCTATTTCATAAGAAATTTTTTGATGATTAAATGCTTTTTGAAAAATGATCATATATCAACCATACAGTAAGCGCTCAATAAATATTAACTATTACTATTGATTCAACACTTTCTTTTAAAAAAAAACTTTTTATTTGTATATTTTCAGACAGAGGGAAAGTGAGGAAAAAAAAGAGGGAGAAAAACATTGTTGCCTCTCCCATGCCCCCAAGTAGGGACCAGGCGTGTGCCCTGACAGGGAATCAAACCAGTAACCTTTTGATTCACAGGCTGCCAGCGCTCAGTCCATTGAGCCACACCAGCCAGGGCACCACTACCTTTCAGCCACTGTTCTGGATGCTTGTGCTACTTCAGTGAATCAAACAGGTAAAAATCTCTGTCCTTACACAGCTTACATCACTATTTTCATACAATATAATAAATATAATGAAGGTATGTATGAAACTCGCCATTATATCTCCAGAATCTGGCTTTCCTAGTTTGGTAGTCTCCCAGATCCTGAAAAAAGGAATTGGGTACAAGTCCTTTTTTTGAAGTGGACCCTAGAAAACATGGCAAGAGAGAGGAAAGTGAACAAGGAAAAGGAGGGAAGCTGCTACAGTATGTGTGAATTAGAGGGTCACCTCTGTGGGCAACTGGTGCTCGTTCTTATAGGGACTGTCTGAATGACTGTGTAGAACACACCTCAGCACTGTCCTGGGGTATTAGTTCACCAACTTGTTCTTCATTGATAGAAGGTCGCTCCTGAGGCAACCTTCAAGCAGGAAGCCACAGGAAGCCACCTACACGTACAGTAATCCATCTGCATTTGATCTCACCACAGGGTTAAGGGGATATGGGTGAGGACCCAACAGCTCTGCCATATTAGCATTGTGCCAGGCATGTGGTTGGCACTGGATAAATATGTAAAAGAAAGAGAAAAGGGGCAATCATTTAAGCCTATCTGAGGGAGACAAGGGAGCCTTTCTAGAGAAATTCATAATTTCTGAGGTTAGATTTTAAGGATGTGTCTGCTAAAGGGACAGAAGCAGAGTGTATCCCAGGAAAAGGGAATAACATCAAGATTTGGAATTTGGATGGAGAAAAAGGCCCAGAACTACTAGAGGTTAAAAGAGTAAAGGATTAAGGATAGGAAGGGCAGGAGAGAGGGGAGGAGTCAGCCCCCAAAAAGACTTCTATACAGTCCTAACCATTTAGATTTTATGTTGAGGGAATGGAGAATCATTACATTATACAAGTACAAAGGCAATGCAATTGGTTCTAAATTTTGGAAAGATAAATTTGTCCTTGCAGACACCCAGTAGAATGGATTGAGTCTAATGTCAGGTAAACTCATTAAGATGTTGTTAATAATATTCAAGGAGAGACCATGGCAGGAGAGATAGAACAAAAGAGTCAAATATAAGAATCACCTAAATGTCCTGGTGGGGTAGCTCAGTTGTTTGGAGTGGCTTCCTGGCACACCGGGGTTGCAGGTTTGATCCCTGGTCAGGGCTCATATAAGAGTCAACTGATGAATGAATGCATAAATGAGCAAAACAACAGATCGATGTTTCTCTCTCTTATGTCAATAAATTTTAAAAAATCGAAGTACATAAGAAATAGCATAAATCGGTTACATGCAGGGGAAGAGGAAGGAGTGAGAATGATGGTCAGGTTTCTGGCTTTATGACTAAGGAAATGTGGCCCCCTCCCTGAGCCAGGAAGCAGGGAGGGAGGAGAACAGCTGAGGGGCGAGGGATTCTTTTCACATATGCTATATCAGGGGCCTTTGAACTTTTATGTTCATTCCCTCCTAAAATTAGTTAGAAACATGTAACCCTAACACATGTTGACATTGCCTGTTAAATTGTATACCATAAATGTAAAAAGTGTCAAGGAGTATAATTTCCAGCCACTCTATACCACTGCCATTTTTTTAAAAAGCTAATATCACATTTGTTTGTTTGTTTGTTTGTTTATAGAGAGATGGGAAGGGAGGAAGAAAGGGAGGGAGAAAAATGTCGATGTTAGGTTGCCTCTCCAGCTCCTCCCTGCCCCCCAATTAAGGAACAGACCTCACCCCATGCATGTGCTCTGACTGGGAAACTAACCTACCACCTTTCCGTTTTCCAAATGGCATCAACATCCAACAAATTGAGCCACACTAGTCTGGGCTGTATCATTCTTTTAAATGCATTGGAATCTAAATACCAGAGCAAATTGATAGCCACTATGATCCTCTTGAAAATTACATGAACAAGTTCTTCTATGACAGATTTTTATATCAATCCTTTTGTTCCTTGAACAAACAATTCCACCCCACTTCCCCTCACATCCCCTTTTATTGTGATGTAATATATTTTTACTCTTGAAAGTCTTTTCTTGATTACCCTAAAATATTTGGCAACATTTACATATATCAACTTTGATGATTTCCTGTGACCTTAAACTCTTTTTAGTAACTCAATTCTACAATAGCAAAACAAATCACTAAGAAATGGGCAGAGGATCTGGACAGACATTTTTCCAGACAAAATACACAGATGGCCAACAGGTACATAAAAAGGAGCTCAACGTCACTAATCGTTGGGGAAATACAAGTCAAAACCACAACGAAATATATCACCTCACACCTGTTAGGATACTTCAGAAAGAACTCAATTCTCGGAGTTAAGTTATCATAATTATTAGTTATATACTATTGCTCAAAATAAACCATGTATGACTATTTTGATTAAAATTATTAAATAAAAATATTTTACTACCAATTCCTCTCTTACTAAGATAAATTGTGGTTTAAAAAATCACTGTGAATATTGTTGCTAGACTGCGATATGGTTCAGCATTGATTCCAGACCATTTCTCATTTTTATAGATATCAGTGTTGAGAAAACTTATTCACATCAATCAGAGGTTGGGATAAAAGGAGTGTTGTTGCAGCAATATCATTTGATTCTTTGAATTCCTTCCAAGTTATGTTCCAAAAGCCACAGAGGGATTTATTATTAAAATGCATATTTTAGTCATCTGTTAGCTGAAACTTGATTCTTCCCTTCATTCTGTTGAAAAAAATTACAAGCACAGCACTTGCAAAAGGGTCTATTACCCAGTCATGAGAGTCATTCACTTTCTGGATTTCTGGGAAGTTTATCAAAAGGGCTTTCTCAAGAATTTCCAAATGATTGTTAAATCATACCTGTTACCTTTCCACCTAGAGTCGTTTTGATTAATTTTATATGCTCAGAAAGGACTAACAAACGAAAATATCGTTCATTTCAAAATACCTTGGTTAATAAAAATTTCAGCAAGGAGTTTTTTCTCAATTAAATCATGTGATTTAAATACAATTTATTCAAAACTCGGTGCTGCATTTTCAGCTCCTTTGATTTATAGGAAATATCCACCTACCACCTAACTGCCCCAATCAGTCCTCACTGTCAAGCCAACCAGCCAAATATCAGATTTGTTTTCTCTCTCAGAAAGGATCTGACTACATTTTTCTATTCAAATAAACATGTTAAGACACATCCCCATGACAACCATTTCATTTCTGAGTTCAAAGAGAGAGAGAGACAGAGAGAAGAGAAACCTGCTGAGAATTTGTTCCTGAATGAACTGGAATATAGAAAATGCCATTCTATTCCTTTTTTTTTTAATCAATACCCCCTCTTGTTTTGTTTTGCTTTGTTTTTTTGTTCACGTGCATGTTTCTGCTGTCATGAGATTCTATGTCAGAAGTGATAGATTCTTTGATAACAGTCAGGGGTGGAAAGACTGAGGTAGTTAAGTAAAAATTGTGTAACTCAATTCAAAACGTCCCAACAGGGGCTAAAATAGTCCATTCCAGATGTCACCTTTCATTCTCCACAGCCTGTGTGTAAGTCAGGAAAAACCACAAGCCCTGCTTTGGGTGTGCGCTGCCTGGAACAGAAAAGGATTAGCTTCGCCCAGTATTTTCAATGGTCTCTTTGGGGTTCTGGAGCTGTGTACACCCTGTGCCAGGTATATAATACAATGAGGACAAGTAAAGCTCTTCGCGTTATCATATGGGATATGGCTGATTATGAAAGTAGAGAAGAAAAAAAACTGGCATGACACCTCAACACACAGCATCTTCTTAGAGAAATCCTTTCTAGCAAAATGACATATAAAAAACAAGATCCAGGAATTCATTCCCCTACAAACTCTCTCTACTGTCATACCTCTTGGAAAGTCTTTCCATTTGTCTTTGAAATCCATTTGATTCATTTACATCATTTGATTCTCACAGCTGCTCTGTAAGTTCCGTACTTAAAACAGCTAACATGTTAACATGACTCTCACTTAAAAGATAAAGAAACAAAGGTGCTTTTGCCGATTGCCCACAGTCACTAGAACGCAGCCAAATGGACACAGAGCCCCTGCTACTGCTCCAGCCAAGCACAATAACACACAGCCCCCGCACTACTGCCTTTGTACCTGGAAGGCTTCTGCTGTTCCTCTGTGCCTCTTCATAGAATGTTGGACTAAGATAAGTTTCTGTCGGTTTCTCATTGAGGCTCAATTAGTGTTTTATCCTGGCTCACCCTGATTTTTCCCTCCAACATTTTATTAACAACAACAACAACAACAAAAAGTACTTACAATACATCCAAATTTAAAAATATATTATATACCTAATGATCCTAGATTTACATTAATAACTGTTTTTTTGATAGTTTTTTAAAGTATAGTTTCTTGTATTTTCTGTTTTTTTTTATAAAGTGATCACCACAAAGAGTCCACTATCTATCTGTCACCACATGAAGTCATTGTGATATTATTGACTGCATTCTCTATGCTATACTTTACATCCCCATGACCTATTTATGCTATCGCTACACATTTGTACCTTTTAATCTCCTTCACCTTCTTGCCCATACCCCACCCCTCAACCCTCTCCCGCCAGGTTTATTTTTAAACAAGCCTTGGGCAGCTTACATTTCCCCGTTACAAAACAGGCAAACCTTCCTGCATCTTCATCCAAGGTGTTTTCAAAGATTTGGCGCTCTGATTCACGGAACACTAGAAATATACATTTTCTCATCTCCACTCTTGAGGTCATTCATTCAGTGCAGTGGTTCCAAACCTGGAGGTCCATGAGAACCATCTCAGGAGTTTTTACCCATGCCAAGTAGCCTGCCCCTATCCCAGATCAACTGAGTCAGAACCTCTGGGAGCAGGTATAATATTTTAGCTTTCAATAACCAACAAGTAATTAATGATTAGCAACTCTGTGTCAGGCATCATTTTAGGCATCAGGATGATGAATATGGAAGTCCCTTCCCTTACTGAGCACTACCCTCTCGCTTTGCCCCAGATTTTTTTTCTGAACAATGTGTTCCAGTTTAGAACTTCCATCTAATTCTCCTTCCCTCTCGGACTTCCAGATTTTTGTTTGGGACCCAGAATATCCTTTCCCTTCTCTGACAAGAGAGTGCCTATTCATGGTCAAGGTTCAGTTTGCATGTCACCTCCTCTGGAGTCTTGCCTCGACAGCTCAGTTAATTACATCCATCTCAAGAGTCCCAGTGCTGTTTTTTCAAATCCAAGTTAACATAGGGTACAGCACACTGTGCTAGGGTTTCTGATTTCACGTGTGGGACTCCGCTAACTGTGAAGAAGCAGAGACTGTTGCATTGGACCTGATATCCTCATTACGTAGAAAAGTGCCTAGATCATGGCCCAGTTTCAAATTGTTTTTCTTTTATCAAAAAGGATTTTGTTTTTATTTTATTTTACTATTTTTAATTTAATTTAATGTAATTTAATTTAATTTTTTATTGTTACCTGAGAACATTTTCTCATTGCTGCAACCTTTTGTTGGTACAGGATGACACTCCAACCAACTGAGCCACACCAGCGAGAGCCAGAGTTTCATAATTTTAAACAAACAAACAAAAGGTCAGTTGATAGTGTACTGAATCGAAGGCATTCACCACCACAGTGCACAGCGTGTTTCCTGAGACTCATTCTGAATTCCTTCCAGATCACTCATTTGGTGGTGTGTGGGGACAGAAGCTAGACTTTGCAGTGGACTGAATCAAGATAATGAAGGGCTTTGGAGGCTTACATATTGGGGTTCCTTTGTTTGTTTGTTTCTTTTGTTTTATTTTTTGGATTTTTCTGAGTCCTCCATTGCAAACTCTTCATTTGAAACAAAACCGATAGAATTTGTAGTGGGGAATGTTCTAGAAAAGACAGGCATGAAAGATACCGCTGGGCTTGACAGAGATACTGTAGGCTTTGAAGTCGCACCTCCACCCTTACTATCTATTTGACTTTAGGCAGTTTCCTAAACCTCTTTGAACCTAAGTTTCTTTACTTATATCATCAAACAGATATTTTTGTCCTCTTCTCTCTGCATTAGACTAGACTGCAAGCTTCCTGAAGAATTACATTAATAGCTAACACTGACTGAGTTCTTACCATGAGTCAGGCACATTGCTAACTCCTGTATAATTTAACACAGAAACCCTTCAAGGTACTATTATCGTCCCTGCTTTACAGGTCATGAAACCAAGACACATTAAGTGAGTTGTCAATGATTACGCAGCTAGCAAAGAGTGGTTTCGAATCCAGGCAATCTTACTTCTAAACCTCCTTACTCCAAAAACTGAACTGTTTCCTCTACACTTACGTTTCGTAAACGTTTTGGCTCATTTTGTGCCTTTTTGAATTGACATCTAGAATTTTTTATCTTTGGTTTAAATAATTGAAAAACTATAATTTCCTGGGTATTAGAAACATTGACATGTTAAAGCCATTATATCACTTTTTTTGTGCAATGGGAGGAGGTGGTTAAAACCCCTAACTATTTTTATTCCTGCTACCACTACCACAATCTACAAATCAGGGAAATACACCTGGAAAGGGAAGGGAAGGGAAGGGAAGGGAAGGGAAGGGAAGGGAAGGGAGGGAAGGGGGAAGGGAAGGGAAGGGAAGGGAAGGGAGGGAGGGAAGGGAGGAGGGAAGGGAGAAGGGAAGGGAAGGGAAGGAAGGGAAGGGAAGGGAGAAGGGAAGGGAAGGGAAGGGAAGGGAAGGGAAGGGAAGGGAAAAAGAAAAAGAAAAAGAAAAAGAAAGAAGAAAGAAGCTGCAACTTATAGAAGATGACAAGAGTGCACATTAATCAACACTATGTTGTTTACTATTAATTGCACGTTTTGCAGGCTGTGACTATGACAGTCCTGAGCAAGAAGGGTCTCTTGTTTAAGTTACAGCAACTTCTCTGTCTATGGATGATCACCATTCATTTTGTGGCAGATTTTCATGTTCATCTATTGCTTTGGGGGCAGCTGTCTCAAAGAAACCTGCAACTTTCCTGACAACTCTTCACTCTCTCTCCTGTTAGAACTCTAGCCCTCTCCTGCTGAGTTTTTAGAACCTCTTACTACTATATTCACCACTTCTACCACCAGACCCATACTCACCACCATAAGGACTGCCCCCTATATTGGTCCATAATTTGATTGCTGTTGTCCACTATCATTTCTAAAATCTTTATAGTTCCTGCCTCCACCATCATTACCACTGCCAAATTTTCTCCTTCACTGTAACCATTATATCCTCCAGACCTGCCATCATACCTCCACCTTTGTTTCCACATCCTGGTCTATCACCCCGTCTGCTACTATAACCAGAAACGTATCTGCCATAATTGCCACCATCACCTGCAAACCTACTAATATCTACTATTATATCCTTTAAAAGTACCTGCACTGCCACCACCGCCATTACCATAGTTGCTCCACCGAAACTACCACTAAGTGGAAGTTCCCTCCACAACCATACAATCGCCAGATCCTTCCATGACCTCTTTGTGGTCCAAAAGACTGCATTTCTTTTTTAGAAAGAGCCTTTTTCACTTTGCAGTTATGCCCATTAATAGTGTAGTATTTCTGAACAATTGCATCAACCGCATCATAATCACCAAAAATGACAAAAGCAGATCCTCTTTCTTCCATTCTGCTTGTCTTCTATAATTTTTATGGTTTCAGTCTTACCATACTTTTCAAAGTAGTCTCTCAAATTACATTCTTTTGTATCATCCTTGACAGCACCAACAAAAATTTTGTTTCAGTGTTAGAGGGGCACCAGGCTTTCGGGAATCCTCTCTAGAAATAGACTCTGACTTCATCACATGCCCATCAGCCTGGTCTGGACACACTGCTACAACTGCCTCTTCAACAACAGAGAAAGTTACAAAATCAAAGCCCCTGGGACATTTTGTTTAGGTGTCTCATCTGAATCCCATCCTCTCAATTATCTTCTCTTTTGTATTTTCCACCTCTCCCTCCACTGGTTTCCCATTCTGTTTATACATGCCTGCTCAATTCTCTCATATCCTGAGAGAATATATGAGAGAATTCTCATATCTTTCTCCTCCCCTTCTAGAAAGAATTGCTTTCACTCCCTGTCTCCTCTTCCTTATCTGCCATTCATGCCTCAGCCTACTTCAGTTCAACTTCTGTCTCAACCACCTCACTGAAATTCCTTTTATCAAGATGACCCATCAGCCCTAGCTGGTGTGACTCAGTGAGTTGAGTGCTGGCCTGCAAACCAAAGGGCTGCTGGTTCGATTCCCAGTCAGGGCACATGCCTGGGTTGCAGGCAAGGTCCCCAGTAGGAGGCATGTGAAAGGCAACCACAATTGATGTTTCTCTCCCTCCCATTCTCCTTCCCTTACCCTCTCTCTAAAAATAAATGAAATATATTTTTTAAAACAAAGATTACCCACCAGTCACTTCTCTCTAAGCTATATTTATTGAAGGCCTACTCTATGCCAGCACTGGGAATACAACCCCATACAAAATGAAATCCCTGTACTTACATATTTCCCGTTCTAGTAAAGGTAACAGATTAGCTAATAAATATTCTAAAGTCAAGTAAAGATATGTGCCATGATGAGAAACTCATCTGGATAACGGGCTGGAGTGACATGGGATGCTATATTAGGTAAAGTGGTCAAAGAAGCCCTCTTTGAAAAGGAAACATTTGAAATAGAGTTTTGACCAAAATAAGGGTGTAAGGCATGCAAATATGGGGGGGGGGTAAAAAGAGTTGAAGAAAGGGGGACAGCAAGTGCAAAGGGCTAAATGAGAAGGAAGAAGGGACTTCTATTTCTTAAATCCAATAAAGGACATTTCTCAATATTAACCTTATTTGCCTCTCTGCCACATTCACCCACTGTGGACTTCTCCCTCCTTCTTGAAAATTCTTTCTATTGGCTCTACCATGCCATGTGTCTGTGGTTTTCCTGCTTCTTCTCTGTCCATCCCACTTCAGTTTTGTGCTTGAGCACCTCATCTGCTACCTAATTTTTAATTTTATTGAGAAATAATTGGCAAGTATGATTTTATGCATTTAAAATGTACAATGTGATGATTTCACATATGTTGTGGAATAATTACCGAGATCAAGATAATGAATACATCCATCACCTTACACAGTTAGCCCTTCCTTTGTGTATGGTAAGAATGCTTAAGACCTACTCTCAGCAAGTACACAGTACAGTATTGTTAACTGCAGTCACCATGCTACATACTAGACCCCTTGTACCCATTCTTTGCACTTTTTGACCTGTGTCATTTCTTTTTCCCCTCCCCCCAGCCTCTGGCCATCACCATTCTATTCTTTGTTTGATGAAATTTATTGTTTTTGTGGTGGTGGTTGTTTTTAAGATTCCACATATAAGTAATACCACACATTTTTTTTTGTCTGTCACTGTTTGGCTTATTTCACTTAGCATAATGCCCAAGTTCATCCATGTGGTCACATGGCACCTAATTCTTTTTTAAAAAAATATTTTATTTATTTTTAGAGAGATGGAGGGAAAAAGAGAAGGAGAAAACATCAATGTATGGTTGTCTCTCATGCACCCCCACTGGGGACCTGGCCTGCATCCCAGGCATGTGCCCTGATTGGGAACTAAACTGGTGACCCTCTGGTTTGCAGGCCAGCATTCAATCCACTGAGCCATACCAGCCAGGGCTTGCTTTTTATTTTTGAAAGATAACCCAATTTTATTTATTTTTAAAATTTTATTTATTTACTTTTGAGAGGGAGGGGAAGGAAGGTAGAAAAACATCAATGTGAGAGAAATACATATATTGCCTTTCACATGCCCCCAACTGGGGACTGGGCTCATGGCACCTAATTCTTAAAACATGGCTACATATTATTTTCCTATGGTATTAATTTCTATGGGTAATTTCCTAGGGTATTAAATCCTATGCTTTGTCTCTGACCTGCCCTTCTATCACTCCGTATTCTCTTGCTGAGTGATCTCAGCCATGATTTGGGTTTCAACTATCACTCACATGTTGAGAAAACCAAGGTTCATATTTATCACTCATGCATACTTACTTCCTAAACACCAGACTCATATATCTCATGCCTACCTCTACTATGATATATCTTAGGAACTTCAAACTCGTTATGTCTAAAGATGAGCTCACCATCTTCTTTCTTAAAGCAACTTTTGGTATAATATTCCCCTGTAAATTGGTGGGAAGTATTATCTCCCTAAATATCTCTGGGATTCCTCCCACTTTCTTTCTCTCCATGTTGAAAGAGTTACAGGGCCAGGCTACTCTATCTGCTGTCTAGTTCCCTGTGCCCCATGCCACTGCCTGTTGCAGGTTCTCCCCCACTATTTCTTGCCATTTCTTACTGACTTGCCAGCTTTTCAGCTGGTCTCCCTGTGTCTAGTTTCTTCAGTTTGTTACTCCTGATCTTTTTTTTTTTTCATTCTTTCCTAGGGTATTAATTCCTATGCCAAAAATTCCCAAATTCTACATGGACTCCTCTTTGTGATCCTCAGGTTTACACATTCAGTGTATATCCACGACCAAAATTCAGTCTAACTGTATGAACCACCAGAACAGTGAGGCTCATTCTTGACATTGAATCCTCTATGAAAGCCTGCACACAATCAATCATATATCTACCTTGCCTCCACATCTGCTCAATCCTCTCTTACCCAGCTTCCCTTAAACTAGCAAACCCTTCTTTCATGTTCCCTGACCTTTTTTTCTGCAATGACTCTGAAAAGACTTTTATGAATATATATCCAGTCTTGTCACTCTACACTTAAAATTTTCCCCATTTCCATTAGGATAAAAAAAAAAACCTCCTTAGTAAGGAACATACAGTTTTTCAAGACCTAGCCTCTCCAAGTTCATAGTCCATTACTCCACACAGGCACCTATAATTCTGCCACTCTAAATCAATTATAATCCCAACTTTAATGTATTGTGTTCTCATTGATCTGCAGGCCTTTGTACATGCTGTACCTTCTACCAGGAGTGTCCAACTTGAGGCCCACAGGCCTCATACAACACTGAAAGGCTGTGAATACAGCCCAACATAAAATTGTAAACTTATTTAAAGCATTATGCGATTTATGTGTTTGTGATTGTGTGTTGCAATGTATTTAATGTGTGGCCCAAGACAACTTTTCTTCTTCCCGTGTGGCTCAGAGACACCAAAAGTTTGGACACCCCCGTTACAGGTAGTACTGACAAAATTCTATTCAATCTTAGACTCAGCTTAATCTCACTAGTCTCTTCTCACAACCCCAGGTATCGCTATGGTAGGTTCTTCTCTGTGTTCTGTTTGCCTGAGTACTTGCACACATCTCTTCTCTCACAATTTTAAGTCTACTGATTTTTTTCCTTCCCCTTATTTATAAGCTCTTTTAGTCCAGGGTCTGTGTCTTTCCTCTTTAGCCCCAGAGCCTAGCCAGGGGTCTAACACACAGGAAGCATTCAGTAAATATTCTTTTGAAGGCATGGAAGGAAGAACACAACTGTGTTAAGGAGGATTGCAGAAACTGGGAACAAGATGAGGCCAGACACAGGGAACAGACCAGATGTCTTAACATCCCTTCCAATCTTGAGCTGTGATGAATCTCTGGGATGAGAAAACATGAAAATCATATTGAAAGAGGACATTTGGTGTGATTCATCTCATTCATCTTGCTCCTTTTTTCCTCTGGTTTACAAAAAGAAAGCCATATTCAGATCCTGAACAAGGATCAAGCCAGTGGTTTTACAGGTGCCACTACTGAACAATTTACCTATTAAGGCCCAACAATACACAACCTATCTTTCTTTGACTCGTCTTCCTCATTATCTGCCTTTTCAGAAAGAAAAAAAAGAAACAAAAGACTTACTGAAGGAATACGTAATTGTTTAATTTGGGTCTCTCTTGTATCCCGTAACAACCCAGCAAAATGGTGATTCTTCATTCTTGCTGAATTTCACAGCATATATTAGCCTTGCCCATCCTACTGCAGGAGAATAGCAGTGTGGGGAAGGAAGAGAAAGAGACGTTATTTTTCCAGGCCTTCTTCCCAACAAAGAGGAAGGAGGGAAAGAATGATTGCCAAAGGGCTATGTGTTTTGCTAGGCAATGAGTCTTTTTCTCTGGTAATATCTAAAATCCTCTGGCGAACCCAGAAATTCAACTTTGAGAAATCTCTCTACTAAACTAAAATTATGAATAAATAAAAACATAGATACATGACTCTTTTATGCAATATGATTTAAAGTTGAAGAGTCAAAAGACAAAAATACTAGAAACTATTTGGATATTTATTATAGAGGAATATTGAAATAAAATATGGTATATGTATACTATGGATATTATGCATAAAATAAGGATTTTTTTTACTGATTTTTAACTTTATTTTTATTATTGATACTATCACAGATGTCCCTATTTTCTTCTCCTTTAACTGCCCCCACTTAGTCCCAGCTCCCCACTTCCCTCTGGCCATCACCTAAAATAAGTTAAATCTATATGTATTTACCTAGAGTGGCTTGAATTAAATATAGGTGAAAAAATTATTTTTATGAGTTTGTGACTCCATGTTAAAAGAGTATGACGAAAATCTCTGAATAAGTGAATATGTATACATATCATGCATATATATGGTATATATAGCATGTGCATATAGATATACATATACACATATAGATAAGGGTGTGAAAAGATACATACCAAAATATTCACATTTGTTGCAGGGGGCAGATTGAGCAAAAGGGAATACCACTGACTGATTTTCACAACAGTATTCCCTTTGACCAGTATTATTTGGTTTGTTGCCTCAAGCAGGCATTAGTTTTGTATTTCGAAATGAAAATCCAAATTTTAAAAGTACATACACACGCGCGCGGACACACACACCTGGATAAACAGGGGAAAACAGAGGCTAAAACCCTGTGTCTGGGCTCCATAAAACTTTTTAAATCAACCGGCCTGCTGTGTGACAGCACCATGCGCTGTGGAAGCCCAAGCTCTGGAATCAACCATCAGAACTGTGTGTTCTAGGAAAGGAGAAAAGTAGAAAAAGGCAGTTTGATTGTCTCTTGGTTCTGAGCCAAAGGAGTTGCTAGGGGTGGGAGTGGAATTTTTCCATGGCAAAGGAAAAGGAAAAATCAAATCACATTTCCTACAGGCAGAGCCCTATTTATTCAGGAAGATCTTGGGGGCTTATACTGTTCATAACAGGAGCATGTTCATTGGGTCATGCCTTAATTTTCACTACTATAAATCTTTTCTTTCTTCCTTCCTTTCTCTTCCTTCCTTTCCCTTACTTCCTGTCTCTTTATTTCCTATAATTTTCTTTCTTTCTTTCCTTCTTTTTTTCTTTCTTTCTCTTTCTTTCTTTTTCTCTTTCTCTTTTTCTTCTGCCTTCAGGTTTGAAAGTATTTCCTTCCTAAAATGCAAACTAGAAAACTGCCTTAGAGAAGTGCTATGTGTGACCATTCTTAGACTAAGGACATAAGGAAGTTGGGGCAAATGTGAAGAACTATTGGTTCAGCGAGGACAGTTACATCCTCCAGTAGCAGCAGACTTTTCTCTCTTTTATCTCACAAAGCAAACTGCATCAGCAGTTTTGAGGGACTTGAAAGCCCACAAGAGGGGGCTTCCCTCCTTTACCTCATCTCCCACTCTCCACCAGCCAGGGTACTTGGACAGGAATTATGGACATTCAGAAATCATTTCTGTGAAATTTTACTTGGGAACCAATTCAATGGTAAGTGTGGATCTATAAAATCATGTACATGGAAGGGACTTAATAGCCATCTCTACTGATATACTAATAATACTTGTCACCATTTCCTGAGGGTTTACTATTCAGCTATGCATTCTCTCACTTCATATAATCCCCATAGTATTGCTGGGAGGAAGGGGCTTCATTGTCCCAGCTTAGATGAACAAACAGGCTAGGTAACTTATTGATGTCACATAGGCAGTAAGTTATTATAACTAGACAACCAAGCTCCAGGTTCCACCCTCTTTGCCCAGGTACCCTGTGCTACCGAATAGTGATCACGGTCTCCACTTGGACAGGTAATGGCAGGTTCACTATTTTTACAGGCAATTCATTGCTAATTACAAGGAGGTTTTTTGTTTGTTTGTTTTTTAATGCTGGCTGTCTTCAGTTCAAGTGCCACTCAGAATACATCTGATCTCTAAATCTCTGTTACCTGTTCTTAGTTCTTTCAACTGTCCCTGCTTATTTCTCACCAGTCTGTTCCTACTCCTCTTACGCACTCTCTAGTTTGTCGGCTTCCCAACTAATTTTTGTGGATAGAACTGAAAACAATGCCCCACTGTAAACTCCACGGTGGAAGAGAATGTACCTGTCTTGTTCCCCAAATAGAGACAGACTCTTGTCTCATTCTGGACAGTTTCAAAGTTGGCTAAAGCAGTCTAGGTCACTGCTACCTTTATTGGCAGTCTGCCCACCTCCACACTGACAACCCATCTAAATTTCACTGTCACTCAAATCACTAAGAGCCTTTGGGCCTCTGTTTTCAGAATCTGTAAAATGGGGGTATTAATGCCTCTTTCACAGAAATTTCTTGAGACTTAAATGAGATAATGCATGCAAGGCACTTAATACATAAGAAATGAATTTACTCAAAATAAATTTTTATCTTAAGTTCTTACACTGTGCAGGGTGGAACAAAAGTAGGTTTACATTTGTATGCAAAACAGAGTTTATTGTTGTATTGTTATTTATTACTTATTGTACTATTTTCCATACAAACAACTGTAAAACTACTTCTGCCCCATCCTATACTCACTTAAGAACTGGGTGTTCAGTAGGAAAAGCAGAGAGAAAGAAGAATATGTGAAATTCCTAGTGTTTATGTGAAGAAAACAAAACCTAGGAATTAAGACACCTTAAAAAAAAAACAAAAAACAGAAGGTCAAGGCTGTTCTACAGAAAAGCACTCAGTCAGATATCTCCCTGGCGTAATGCTAGGGCCAGAGCAAATGACATACAGCCCGCAGTTATGAAACAGTGAAGACCCAGAGAGCCATCTGGTAAGGCAAGGGACATGGTGATGGCTCCGGGCCAGGCGTCCATGGTGTCAGAAAGGTAAATCCGAGGCAACAAAGCACCAGCAGTCAGGAAAGAATCAAGGTGAGTTTTCTGGAATTGAGTCCACTCCCTTTTCAATAAACATAATAGAGCGCCCAAAATATGCCAGGTGCTGTGCTCAGCTGCTGCCGGCACAGGAAGGAGAAAGTCTAAGCTCCTGCTTCCCAGCAGCTCAAAGTCTAGCTGGAAAGACCGGAGCAAAGATTTCCTCAAGAACGTGGGGTAGGACACTGATGTTTGTGTGAAGGCCAAAGGAGGCACAAAGGACTGGAGAAGGTGTCGATAAAATGACTCTCTTGTTTCTGAAGATTTACATTTGAGCAGTGGGAACGATGTTATCTGAAAAAGTAATGAGCTGAGACTCAGGAGACGGGAGCTCTCATCCTTCCTGCTTCCCACAGACTCTACACAAATATTTTCAACTCTCAGGGACGTAGTGTCCCAATTAAACTACACGTTTCTTAAGGTTCAGGCAGTGACTTAAGCTCTCTGTATGTATGACTTTCCTCACTGAAAAATGGGAACAGCAATAATATGTACCTCATATGATTCAATGACTTAATATTTTCAAAAAGTAGTCAGAACAGTAATCAGAATCAGAATCATCACAATAAGCCCTATACACCTGTTAAATAAAATTAATATGACTACTGTAACTGTTTGTCACCAGGTCTATATGTTAGACCTCTGAGTGAGAGAAATTAAAGGACTTTTTAAGGACCCCACCTGCCCCACCAGTGACTCTCACATCATCAGACACTCTGTCCACCACCCTCCTTATTACAGTCATCTACCAACACTCGGGTTGCTGACTTACCTCCTGGTACGTGATGACTTTCCCAACACTATTCCCATTATAATTCTGTGACTTCTTTGCCCACACAGACAATTCTTTTGGCTGCATGGCCTCTGCATCCCTTGACTTGTCATGTTTACTTTCTAACCTGGGGAGCATGTGGGCACGAGTCACACTCTAAGCACTGTCATTTTGACTTCTGACAAAATGCAGTTTATTTCTATGTTTCCTTGGTGGGTTCCCATTTAAGCCTAGTGTGTACAGAGCTGTGCATAAAATGCAGATTTTTGAATAGGACTTCAGTTCTTCTGATAAAGGGACTAAATGGGTCATAACATAGTGAAGTTGAAATAACAGAGCTACTTACAAATTAAGTGAATCAATTCCATTCCTAAAACAAACATATTTTATTTTAGATATTTCTTAGTCGAAGGTTGCAGTTCTTGGAGATTACATAGGTAGTCTTTATTTAATATTACATTAAGTGAATGGATGGAGGTGGGGAGAGCCTTTGTATTGAGTAGCTCAAAAAGAATCTATGTGTACCTCAAGAAGGCTATAGTTTTATTATGGCAAAACACAGGAAATCTGTTAAAATTTAAGACTCTTTCTTCACTTCGAGATTCTCTCCTTGTGTTTACCAAGTTAATAAAATATCACTCCACTCCCTCTTCCTCGTCTTTGCCAGGTCTCCTCACCCACCATCGTGGGCTGCTTCTCATGTGGGTTTGGCCATGTGGGTTTAGCTATTGGGACAGAAGTGGCTTCTCTAATCTCAGCCCTTGCTTTGTTGGGTCTGGGAATGTGGGATTGAACTGCTCCCTGAATCTGCTAGGAGCCCTGGGCCCCTGCTCTGTCCCACTCTTGGATTCCTGCCTTCCAGAATCTTGATTTACTAACCCTTCCTCTGCAGCTACAGGAAGCTCCAAATATTTCATTTGTACTTGAATTCCCCACCAGGCTGAGAGTTCTTCTCTCCCCCTTCTTCTACTTTATTTGGGTTCTCACACCAACCTAGTTCTTGCTGTAAAACCAACACCATCACTACCTGTGAGACGGGGGACAAGCAACCTAAGCTTCCCAAAATGCCATTTTTTAAAATTTTAGTTAAAAATATTTTACTGATTTTCAATTACAGTACTAAAGATACATGCTTTGTTATCTCTGTGATTAGTGGCATAAATTAAGACAACAAAAGAATATTTTTTCTATGTAACTTTGAACAGGTCAATTCCTGTTGAAATGGCCTGTTGAAATCTGTAACATAAAGCACATTAAGAAAATGATGCCAATAATTAAGTAACTAGCTTAAAAAACAAGCAAAGAAAGTGTAATTAAAAAGAAATACAGCAAAAAGGGAAAAGAGAGAGGGATAGGAAGGAAGGAAGGAAGGAAGGAAGGAAGGAAGGAAGGAAGGAAGGAAGGAAGGAAGGAAGGGAAAAGAAGGAAAAGGAAGGAAGGAAAAGGAAGGAAGGAAAAGAAGGAATTCTATTTTCTGAATCTCCTCTTGGCTGTTGTGAGAGAAATGAATGTGATGGATAGATACAGGTAGGAATACAGATTAGGCTATAAATAGAGGTACACGGATATTCAAGAAACATTCGTTTTCTTCTATGCCTGCCTTTCATGTATCTCAGTTTCAGGTGCCATGTCCATTGCTTCTGGCCTCCTTGACTCTCCATGAAAGTCCAAGTTTCCCACACCTTCAGAGACAGTCCTATGTGTCTACCTGCCTGTGCCATCTCCTCTCTTTTCATCTTTATCCCCAGTCTGTGACGCTGAGGTCTCTGCTTGCACCATGGTTGAGCCAGCACATCTACCAACAGTTCCATCTGTTTAGACCATAATCTTCTCTTCTTCCTTATCCTCAAATCCTCAAACCCATACTCTCCAAACATCACGGGTACTCACAAGTTTAGTCTAAGAGCCAGCAGCAGCAGTATCTCCTGGAGCTTCATAGAAATGCAGAACGTGCTGCTCCACCCAGACCCACTGAATAGTTACTGCATTGTAACCATGTCCCCAGGTGATTGGTAAGTAAGTGCCCTGCGATTTGAAAAGCACAGCACTAGGTTATTCTCTAGGGCTCAACTCAAAGTCATCGCCTGTATGAAAGTGTCACTAACCCTTCTATCCAACTCATCTACTTACCTCCATTCAACACTGTTATCCACCTTCTTCATGCTCCCAGATACCCAATGCTCATCCATTCAACCGCTCACGTCTCCATCCACCCAAGCCTCCATCCTTCTGTGCCTCTGCCCATCCTTGAATCTGCAAACACTCAGTGAGGGCTTATCTTGACAAGACACTTCCCTTATTGATAAAGATAGAAGGATAAACCCTACATACTCCTTTCCCTCAGAGGCCTCACAGTCTCGTGGAGAAGGTAACTGGTTTATAGACACTTACAAGATATTGAAGAGTGCTATTTACTCAGCAGCCACAAATATTTACTTTTTTCTATCAGGCTAAGGGACCCAAATAAGGAACACACCCCTCAGCCCAATGGGGTCAGAAGGGCTAACCGGAAACATTGACATCCAAGCTGAATGCTAACCTTTTTAAGTCTCAGCTTACACATTCCTCCTCCAGGGAGCCTTCTCTGATGTTTCTCTACTACTTGAAGTTCTCCTGTTCTGTACCCTATTGCACAAGAATGCCAAGAAAATACATCTCCAGCCTTGGGAACAGCATGTGCAAAAGTCTACAGGCTAAAAATATCATGGAACATGTGGCATATACATATTAATATATCCCTTGTACTGTAATGATTTCTGTACACATCATTCTCCCCTACTTATGCATGAGTTTCTAAAGGGCAGGAGTGATGACTTGTTGATCTCTGCATTCCCAGCACCTGGCACAGTGACAGGTCACCAACAAGAAGGCGGGTTTAGAAAGAGATTTCTTCTGGGTTTAGTTCACTCTCCTTCAAACTAATACTTGGACCCCTTTCTAGTGTAGTAAGATAAGACCTCTAAAAGAAAAAAATAAAGGAAAAAAATACAGATTATAGCAGGTATATGAATTCTGTGTAAACAAAAAATGATCATTTAAAAAAACCTATCTCCTTCATTGGTAACAGTCCAAAGGGTAGAGATGAAAAAATTCAGCGGTGGTCAACTAGTAAAACATGAGCGTAAGTTTCTGGTTTCACTGCCTCTCCGCTGTCAAGTCCAGAGGCACATATGTCCTTCTTCACTGGAGACTCTTCCATGGGGCTCGGTTTCAGCCCCCGTGTTACATTTTGTCTGCACACACTACCCATGTGGGTGCCTCTTCTGCTCACTGCTGAGGAGGGAGTCTAAGGTCAGCTGGCTCCTTCTGGGTACCTGAGCAGAAGTTACTTCACTCCCATGCCCTTTGAAAAATTCTGTTGGATTGATGAACTTTAGAGTCAAAGAGATACTTAAAATTTTTTCTAGTTCACCAGTTTCCAACTTGCAGCTGTTGGCTCCATCTGAGTTCATGGCAAATGGTCCATGAACTTATACTGGCACCCTGCACTATGTACAGACTGGATTGTAGTTACACTCAAATAGGTTCTGGTTTTCAAATCATGGAGTATAGCAATTTAGAACACTGGCTCTGGAGCCAGACTGCTTGGATTTGAATCTCAGCTCCACCACTATCTGCCTTGGGCCTTTGGGCAAGGCACTTTCTATGCCTTGATTTTCCTATCTATAAAATTGGTATAATTAACTATACCTCTTGTCGGATTAAAGGAGCTAATATTTGTATGGTGCTTAGCATAGCATCTAGAATGTAACAAGCACTATGTAAACATTGGTTAAACAAAATAAAATAAATAAAGCTGGTTGTAGCATTTCTTACAACTCAGACAATTATGTATACAAATATTAAACATTGTCCATCTCTCCCTAGCCTGTAAGGCATAGGAGGACCATGTTGCGCTTTTTCTTAATGATATTGACAGTGCTGGTACAGTAACTGGCACGTAGTGTTTAATGGATACCATTATATGGGATAGGCTCTTCACCTCTTTCCTCACTGCATCCCACTGCTCAAGAACCTACTATAGCTCCCTACTGCTTACTGTACCAAATTCAGTTTCTGTGCCTGAATTTCAAGACCTTGGTAACCTGGCCATTTTTGGTCTCTCTGTCTCATGCCTTCTCAACAAGGGCAATATTGCCCCCAACAGTGCAAATATTGGTTCTTGAGATTGAAAAAAAAAATCTTACTCTTTTCACAGATGTAGTACATAAACAGATCTATAGTAAATAACAAATATATGTCTGTGGTATTAAGATTTCATTGGAGGGGTAATTGGGAAAAATGACTAAAAAGATTTCTCAGCAATGATGAAAAAAAGTTTAAAAAACATTGATTCAACCATATTTCCCTCAAGAGAAAGAGCACTCACAGCATAGAGGGCCTGGAAATCATTTTTGTTTTTTCTGTTGGTCATCAGTTTCCTCAGGAGTAAAATGAAGGAGATCTGCCCTTGACCCCTGAGGCCCTTTTCAGCTCTGACAGTTGGTGCCCCCAATAACTGAGAGCTCACCATGATGACACATATGTACTCACCTACCCTTTTCATAAGTGAATTTCATTACTGCCCACTGGCCCTTATTTTCTCTTGCCATTCACCTCCCCCACACTCCCAGAACTTCTGCCTTTCCTCCCCTTTTTAAGGACCCACCTCCTTCACAAGAAGCCTTCTCTCATAGTACTCCCTCCCACCCACCTCCAATCCAGACGGTGCTGGCTACCCTGTGTGAGCTAGGATTTGAGTGATGAATAGTTCCTCAGAGCCCTGGGACATGAGATTTTTAGCTGGTCCTCAGCATGGTCCTTGGCATAGACAATGAGTATTTGCTAAGTCAATGAATGAATGAATGAAAAATATTTATGTATCTCTCTCCTTTCTCCCACCATCCCCTTTCACTATATACAAAGCAGTAAATGACTCGTTGGACAGGGAAAGTTGTCCTAATTTGAGGTACCCCTAAAGCAAAGCATGAAACAAGAATTGAAGTGCAAGTTGTCTCTTTGGGAGGTGGCCCCAGGAAACATGGGTAGAGGAGTGGAGAACTAAGTTTGAGAAGTAGCAGATACCAATAAAAGTTGTGATATTAGCTCTGGTCAGGTAGCTCAGTTGGTTAGAGTGTTGTTCCGATACACCAAGGTTGCAGGTTAGAGCCCTAGTCAGGGCACATACAAGAACCAAGTAATGAATGCATAAATAAGTGGAACATCAAATAAATCAGTATTGTTGGGAACTGCCCTGCCTGGTTTCAGAAGGTGTAATCCCTCTTAACTAAAACAGAGTAAAGGACCTTGGGACCATAAGTCACTTAGGAGACAAAGCTTATATTCCTTGTACAGGCACCACCTCTGCCCCCTTTCTCTTCACCCTGCTTGGCTCTGGCAGGATGACTGGTTACCCAATGATGGGTAAGATTCCTCAAAAGAGGGATGACCTAAGACAGGCATGGTCACGAAGGGGCCCTCAGGGAAGGACTTGGGGGGCTATAGAAAAAGGGGGTGATGGACCCTCACCCCTCAGCTTTGCCATAGCCTGAGTCCTCATTCTGTCTTCAAGAAGTCTCCTAATCTCTTGGCTACCTTACTTCCCCCACCTGACTTAAGCCTGAAACAATGCTGGAGGTGGGTATGGCCCTGTGCTGGAAAGGGTGGGTTCCCTAGGGCGATCAGGCCTAAGAAAGAATGCATAAAATTCTATGAAACCTACTTTGCTAATACCCTCAATTTAAATAAGAATCTAAGCATGAAATGAGTTTGTTTCCCCAAAGTTTTATGGACATTTGTCTATCTGACCCTGACTCTAAATAAACCCTCATAGTCCTTTGAATGTTCTCTATTGTTTAGTCATTTCTGCCTGACAATGACTGATGAGCTTTATGTATACACCCTGTATTCCTGTGCAAATTGAACCCAGTAAGAGCTTGTCAAGGCAAGGGTTGGGGTGTTTGCCTCTTGAGAGAGTGACAGAAGTTCTCCAAGGCTTGCTCTCCCCTTGAGAGAGAAGCCATACCATCCCTTTCCCTCCACAGCACTCGGTAGTCCATGTGAAT
This sequence comes from Artibeus jamaicensis, assembly GCF_021234435.1. Classification (NCBI taxonomy): domain Eukaryota; kingdom Metazoa; phylum Chordata; class Mammalia; order Chiroptera; family Phyllostomidae; genus Artibeus; species Artibeus jamaicensis. The sequence goes on along the minus strand of NW_026522025.1, from coordinate 14,025,948 downwards.
TTGCTTTGTATCTCATTCGCAATGTTGCAGACCCCACGAGCTGGGGTACACATCATTGTATTTCTTTCTCTCTCTCTCTCTCTCTCTGTCTCTCTCTCTCTCTCTCTCCATGAGTCTCTGTGTGTGTGTGTCTGTGCACCTCTCTCATTCTTCCTCTCTCTCCCTCAAAATTTTTTTAAAAGTTGTAATATTAAACAAGTCACTGCTATGGACAACAATAGTGTTTGTCTTGCTTAATTCAACTGGAGGGCTCTAGGAGCCTATGTAATTACCCCACAAGAGAGGAAGGAGGTGGGGTACTTGTCCCATTAGATTATGGTTGAGAGCTGCTCTCTGGGAACATTAAACCTGTCGTAGTTCCAGCCTGCTGCAGGCAAGGGCATAGTAGTCATTGGCATCTAGAGAATGCCCTCTGGCAAAAAGACCTAAGCACTGGAGGTTGATATTCAGGTCAGTAACCAGGGATGCAATTAAGGTCAAGGAATATGATGGGACACCTACAGCATCTGCTACAGGGATACAGGCGAGGAGTGAGGAAGAAAGGACTGCTCAAGACCTTTCCATCTGAACAGGTGAAACATAATCCATCTCAAACAGATAAAAGGACAGTCTTGCATTTGTAAAACAGCTTCCATTTTTACATTTTTCTTTCACCTTTCTATCACATCACCCCTGAGGGGATATTCCTACAATGTTGCACAACTCCTGGGTGGGCCCCAATGTCCCTCCTTGTGTGGGGTTCCTGTAGTCACTGAATGTCCTACCTGAGAGGCAGGGAGGACAGAAGTGCTAGTGATGGTAATGTTATCACTCTGTCTCCATTTGACAGATGAAGAGACCTTAAACATTCTTTAATCAGAAACAGAATTGAATGAGAAGATAGGCAGAGGCCAGAGCTCTTTCCTCCACCTCCCCCACTCTGGGAAGTGGTGTGTTTAGAATGTTGTGGTCTAGTTACAGGTCTGGTCTCTACGCGTCTGGCTCCTTCCTGTCTGGTAGGACTGACCACACCTGAACCACTCCATCCCCAGGTTGCCCCTAATGCAGCTCCTTGAGCAAAGCCAGAGGCAAGAAAACAGCTGTGCTTGGCAAAGGGCCCCTGACACTCCACCCCACTCACAACTAGGAAGAATAGGCCCTGAGTTTTCCTCTGCCACTAACATCCTGTAAGGCTGCAGCCAAGCCATTTAGCCTCTCAACCCTCATTTGCCTTGTGTGTAAAATAGTTCCACTCTCTTGTTGACACTGAGAGATAAACCAGGAGAAAGTGTTTTGTTAGACTGTAGAGGGCTATAAAAATATAAGATATTATCATCATTGTAGCTAATGTCTCCTTTCTCTGAACAAATGTGCTCGTGTCAGAACCACACACTAGCACTTCCGCTTTCAAGCAGCACTGCATCTCGAACAACTTGCCGTTCCCTGCAGGTGCTGTGGTCTTCCTCGCCTCCATGCCTATGTCTCTCTACCTCTGCTCGTGTGGACTGCTAGCTATCTCCTACTCGTCCTTCAGGACTCCATGCCCAGGACACGTACTGCAGGCACTCTTTCCTGACCACCACCCTCTGCAGTCTGAACAGAGGTCCCATCTCTGAATATGCCCATGGTTCCCACGGCTCCCCCCTGGTGCTCTCTCCTTTCTTTGCTTCACCCACCAAAACAGAAACTCTGGCGGTACAGGAAAACTATATTATTCCATTAGGGCTGCCATAACAAAATACTGGGTAGGTTAAAGTGCAGAAACTGATTTTTTCAAAATTCAGGAGGCTGGAATTTTGAGATCAAGATCAAGGTATCAGTAGAACTGGTTTCTTCTGAGGCCTCTCTCCTTGGCTTGCAGGTGGCCACCTTCTTGTGTCTGTGTCCTAATCTCTTCTTCAGAGAAGGACACCAGTCATATTGGATTAGGCACATCTTAAAAGTAACGGGGTGCTGAGCTAGAGGTCCCCCAAATGGGGAAAACTCCCACTAACCTGGCATGGGGTAAGGGAAAGTGGAGCAGGGACATTTAGAGTTACTCTGCATATCTAAAGAACTTGGCCAGTGTTTTAGTAATGCTAATTAGCTTTGCCTGCTGCCCTTGGAGCCAGGGAGAAGGGTGTGACTCTAACCCATGATGCAGTGCAGCAGGAGGCGGTCCCCTGGTTACTATATCCTGGCTGGTAGCTTGGAGGTAATTCCCACATCAGGAGACCAAGCCTCCCTGGACTTACAATGCCAGCCTAGAAAGGCAAAAGAAACCAAAGTACTGTCAGATGTAACCCTTTGTGGGAGGAATCAGAAATGTCTCCCTACAGAGGAATGTCTTCCTCTTACAGAGGAAGATCCACCCTGGGAATTTGAACCCTTGTGTGGGGCAGCCAAACTGGCTTAACCATGCAACTTGGGAAGGAGAAGGCATGGACCATGTGGCTCGGGGGCAGTGCTGGCCATGTGATTTGAAAGGATGTAGAAGGACCCCAACAGGCCCACCATGAGGAAGGGCCATGCAGTTTTGTATTAAGAACAGGAGCCTAGCTGAGCATGGATGACTGGAAGAAGCTGGAATACAGAGGGGAATCAGCCCAGCTAAACTACAGACCTCTATTTCTGTTACTGAGAGACGGTCCCCCGACCGGTGTGATTTGGCAAGGGGAGGCAGGACTGTGTGATTATGGGTGTTTTTTGTTACTAAAGCGAGTGGGACTTAAAAACAGAATTCCACCATTTTTCTGAACCTGTGTACTTTTTGAATAAATAATTTCTTTCCTTTTCATAACACACTGGCATTGGAAGTCATAGTTCTTGTCGGCAGCAGGCAGTAGAACCCAGAAGAATAGAACCCAGTGGTTCTGTTTCAATCCGGTGTTCCACTCATGACTGCAGTGATTGCCTGTGACAGGCTGACCCCCTCAGGAGAGGGAGGGTGAGGCTGTGGAATTTCCCAGTCTCTGAGAATCTCTCTGCACCCCTCATGAGGGCATTGGCTGCCTACACACTCCTGGAAGGTGAAAAGGAAATGGATCTGGGAAGGGATCAGACAAGCGAAACGGTTTGGCTGAAAATTTGTTTCTGAACACTGTTTTGGAATAATGGAATTGTGGGTAATAGCTTTGGTTTATATGCTGCTTCCAAGTTGTCCTGGTCTGCTCGCTTACACAAAGACTCCATTTTAGAGTAATCGCCTCTTTAAAGACCCTATCTCCAAATACAGTTACATTCTGAGGGATGAGGGGTTAGGGCTGCAACATATGAATTCTTGGGGGAAAAAATCCAACACATAGCAGGGACCTTGGTTTTATGTTCCTATACTCTTTACTGACACAGAGAAAGTATGTAATAAGTGCTAGTTGATTCAATGAATGAAGAGATGAACAGGTATGAATTATACATATATTCTCAACCAGAGCATAAGGTACTTCAAGACAATGAAAGCACACTAGATTTGGGATTAGGGGACCTGGATTATTCTTTGTTTTATATTAGTAGAGGAGATCCTTCTGGCCACAGGGTCAAAATATGCTCTTTAACCTGGATCTAACATGCCTATTTCTCCCCTAAGGGCATTAGAGATTCAGAGCATTTATTTTTCACAATGCCTGGAGCACTTGCCAAATTCCAAGCTCCTACAATTTCAACTTAAGAAAATGCTATTTGCTGCTCAAAAATTTATTGTTGGCCTCCGTTTGCCTTTTACATTCTTCCAGCGAAAAACTATGTTTCCCTGCAGGGTAAGTGATTCTTCCTTAGCCAGTTAGTAATCACTGGGGAATCTATTATTTTTACTATTATAGCTTAATTACTCCTTAGTGTTTATTCAGCCTAACAGCATTTTGGAATTGGAAGGAGATTTAAAAATCATGAAATTTGGACCTTTATACCCAAGTTTGAATCTTGCCTCCTAGGACAAACTAAGGTTTCCTCATCTGTCAAATGAGGTGAATAATATTTCATACACATATTCTGAGTATTAAATAGGATAACAAGGGCCTTGTACATAAGAGGATTAAAATGCTATTAGTTTTTTCCCTTCTTCATTTTGTAGGTGAGTAAATGAAGGTCCAGGTTAGTAGAAAACTCTCAGCAATATCAAATAATCAGTCTTTAAAACAAGCCAGAGTTTGAACACTGATGTCTTTTAAAAAATTGTTTTTATTTCATTGTGGTAAGAACATTTAACATGAGATCTAAATGTAAAACACAGTAGTGTTGACTCTAGGTGCAGTGCTATCCAACAGACCTCTAGAGCTTATCCATCATGCTGAACTGAAACTTTAAGCTTGCTGATTAGCAGCTCCCCATTTCCCTCCCCCCCTGCCCATGACAACCACTATTCCACCCTTAGATTCAACAAATTTCACTACTTTAGATATCTCCTATAAGTGGAAACAGGCCATATTTGTCTTTCTCTAATGGACAGGTTTAACCTAGTATAACATCCTCATTGTTCACCTATGTCATCACGTTATAGAATTTCCTTCTTTTTTGAGACTGAATAGTATTTCATTAGTATGTATTATCCCTAACGTCTTTTTTTGTTTTTAATATATTTTATTAATTATGCCATTACAGTTGTTCTATTCCCCCCCTTCACTCCCCTCTACCCTGCAAACCCCCTCCCCCACCATTCCCCCCCTTTAGTTTATGTCCATGTGTCACAAGTTCTTTAGATTCTATATTTCCCATACTATTCTTGCCCTCTCCCCTATCTATTTTCTACCTACCATCTATGCTACTTATTTTCTGAACCTTCTCCCCCCTTCTCTTTCTCCCACTCCCCTGTTGCTAACCCTCCATGTAATCTTCATTTCTGTGGTTCTGCTCCTGATCTAGCTGTCCTCTTAGTTTGCTTTTGTTTTAGGTGTGGTTCTTAATAACTGTGAGTTTGCTGTCCTTTCACTGTTCATCTTTTTTATCTTCTTTTTCTTAGATAAGTCCCTTTAACATTTCATATAATAAGGGCTTGGTGATGATGAACTCCTTGAACTTGACCTTTTTTGAGAAGCACTTTATCTCTCCTTCCATTCTAAATGAAAGCTTTGCTGGATAGAGCAATCTTGGATGTAGGTCTTTGGATTTCATGACTTGGAATACTTCTCTCCAGCCCCTTCTTGCCTGTAAGGTCTCTTTTGAGAAATCCACTGACAGTCTGATGGGAACTCCTTTGTAGGTGACTGTCCCCTTATCTCTTGCTGCTTCCAGGATTCTCTCTTTCATTTTAATCTTGGCTAATGTAATGATGATGTGCCTTGGTGTGTTCCTTGTTGGGTCCAACTTCTTTGGGACTCTCTGAGCTTCCTGGATTTCCTGGAAGTCTATTTCCTTTGCCAGATTGGGGAAGTTCTCCTTTATTATTTGTTCAAATAAGTTTTCCACTCATGGCTGTTTCTCTTCCCCTCTGGTACCCCTATAATTTGGGTGTTGGAATGTTTAAAGATGTCCTGAAGGTTCCTAAGTCTCTCCTCATTTTTTGGAATTCTTGTTTCTTCATATTTTTCTGTTTGGTCATTTTTTGCTTCCTTCGGGCCAACTCCTTTGATTTGAGTCCCAGTTTCCTTTCCATTACTATTAGTTTCCTGTGCATTTCCCTTCATTTCAATTAGTTTAGCCTTCATATGTTCCTGTAATTTGTGACTAAAATCAACCAGTTGTGTGAGCATCCTGATCACCAGTGTTTTGAACTGTGCATCTGAAAGTTTGGCTATTTCTCTATTGCTTAGATTTATGGGCTGTGGGGCTCTGAGTTGTTCTTGAGCCATGTTTTGATCTGTCCATGCCTGTTACTTATGAGGAGCAGAGCCCTAGTTGTTCACCAGGGCAGGGCCACACAGGTCACTGGTTTGTGACGCTGTATGTGGGGGCAGGGTCAGAGAGGGACAATGGCAGTTCCCCCTGCCACTTCCTGCTGCTGGGGCCTCCGCAGTCTGTCTCACTGCTAGCTCCTTCACCGGTTTATCTGTGCTCGAATGTGTGACTGTGGTCAGCCCTCAGTGAGTCCACCGCCTTGCGCCCTCAGTGGGTCTGCCTGCTTCTCCACACCTGGGATATGCCCACAGCTGCTGGCGCACCTGGGTCACGTGCCTGGGTTCGGTCTGGTGGATCTTTCCTGCCCGACCCTGCTCTGCTGCTGGCTCTGCCCCTCTTACCGGTTTGGTTGAAGGGTTTGTTGTTGTCAGATTTCTGTGTAGTTCAATTTTCTATGGTTTGGCTGCATTTTTGTTGCTAAAACTTTGTTGTTTTTAAACTTAGTTGTGCAAGAAGGTGCAGTGCTTCCACCTACACCTCCATCTTGGCGTAAGTCTCCCTAACATCTTGATTTCAAGTCAGAAACTAATTCTTTTACCCCCATGTTGGCTTTATAAAATCTCTTAATTGCCCACTAAGGAAGGAATTTTTTTTAACAAGCATATATCTCAGTTAGCAAATCACCAAGTATAGAACAGCAACCATTTTTAAAAAGAAGTGCACCAGTTTTCTATAAGAGACTGGCTTCCAACACTCAGGAATCTCGTGGACAGGTGAAGACAGCTTCCCTTGGAATGCTCTGCCATCCAGGCTAGTTTAGCAGGTGATAGAGGTTTCGAATTCCAGCCTAAGGGTGAAATCATGTGAAAGGTGTTTCCCCATAATATTTACTCATTCCTGCCTTCAGCATTATTCTCCGGATGTTTCTGGAACTTTAGGCAGAGGATTAGTGCCTCTCCTTGAGGACAGCAGCCTCATTAGATTTCCAGTCTCTTTTTAGTTCATTTTACTATTGACATCAGAATTCTCTTTCCAGGACACAGATCTGATCTTGTCATTATTCTGCTCAAAAATTCTACATGGTTCCCAATTTCTACAGGATAAAGTACAGACTTTAAAAAATATTTTTAAATTTATTTTTAGAGAAAGGGGAAGGGAGGGAGAAAGAGGGAGAGAAAAATTGATGTGCCAGAGAAACACTGATCGGTAGAAACATTGATTGGTTGCCTCTCACCTGTGCCCCAGCGGGGGACCTGGCCCACAACCCAGACATGTCCCCTGACCAGGAGTCGAGCTGGAAACCTTTCAGTTTGTGGAATGATGCCCGATCCACTGAGCCTCACCAGTCAAGGCAAAGTATAGACTTTTTAATGCAAGGAAAACAAGTGCATATTTTTAAATGCCTATATGCATCTGGCCAGATCATATATTTGTAAGATTGCTCTTGCTGTCGTAACTAATTGCTATAGACTGGATGGCCAAACAACAGAAATTCATTTTCTCATAGGTCTGGAGGCTGGAAGTCCAAGGTGTTGGCAGGGTTGGTTTCTCCTGGGGCTTCTCTTCTAGGCTTTCAAATGGCTGCCTTCTAGCCATGTTCTCACATGGTCCTTCCTCTGTGCCCACATGCCCTTGGTGTTTCTTTGTGTGTCCAATTTCCTCTTCTTATAAGGACACCAGCCTAACACCCTCACAGTCATCTGAGTTGCCACAGCCACCATTTCACTGGGATGAAAGAGAAGACCAGAGCCCAACTCTCTTCCTGCCAAAGTGTCTATCGGTGTACTAATTAAAGTTCTACATGAAGCTGAGGGTCACACTGCTACATGTGAGGCACACACCAGTGAGGAGAATTGTGGGAAGCTCATTGAGGCAGAAGACAACATGAACTGCCAGATGTCCAACATCACAGACACAGAGATGGCTGAGTGGCACAGCTGGAGCAGGTGTACATCCTTGGGAGCAAGATCCTCTTTCTGACCTTGCTTGACATGCTCAAAAATGCACCCATTTTGAAGAGCATAGAAAATAAAAACCAAGGCTCAGGAGCCAGTCAGGGAAAGGCTGCGATTGTGCGGGCCCAAGTGGCTGCGTTAGGAAGGGGACATGCAAACATCCTGTAGCCCTTGTCCTCCTCTCTCGGATCGACTGGGCTCCGTGGCAGGTGTGCTTATGTGCATGTCCTAGGCTTTCTTTTGACATCTTTCTCTTTAGATCAGGGGAAATGCTAAACTAAATAATTTTTTTCTTTTTGAGAAAAAAAGGGACACAGATTGGATTAGGAGTCACTCTAATGGCCTATCTTAATTTAAACACCTCTTGAAAGGCCTTACCTCCAGATAAAAGCCCATTCTGAGGCACTGAGGGTTACAGTTTCAAAATATGAATTTTGGGAGGGGGTATAATTCAGTCCATCACAATATATGTGCATTAGAAAGCTACACATTCTGGAAAGAGTTTGTTAAAGAGGTATTTCACTATAAATTAAATTATTTGGTTAATTTTTATAGTTCAGAATGTACATACTCTCTGATGGGAAGATTCGACGTCACTGAAAGCATAAATGATGTGAGACGGGCACCGAGAGCTGCCATAGTGGAACGCCCAGAACTGTGGTGCTACTAGGTCCCCATCTAGGTTTCCAGATGCACTGTGACCTAACATCCCATCTTAACTTTGTATCCCCAGCCTAACATCTTACAAGCACTTAATCATTGCTTTTTTTTTCATTCAATGAAATCAACCACCCCAAAGCCCTGCCCCCTTCATACCCTAGTTATGTTCGGTCTCACCAAACCTCATTGTCTTCCCTAAGCACATCTCTCACTCCTTTGTGTCTTTACACATGGTGTGATGTCACCCTTGTCCATTCCTTCCCTCAAAGCTAACATAGTGATTGAAACCTGATGTATGTATCGCAGACTCTCCCTCCTTTATCCTCTCACCGCATCGTGTATGCATTAGTATCTGGTGACTATCAGAATGGGTTTTAAAGCTCAGTTTTCCTGTCTCCCTCACTAGACTTTAACTCCTTGAGGGTGAGAAAAATGTGCCATCACATATTAGGTTGCAATTCTGCACAGTGGTGTGGATGTCAGTCACACACATGGATGGACCCAAGGAGACAGCTTACCTTACTTAGCCTTGTGTTTATTTTTTCTTACCCAAGAGCAACTACAAGCCCAGCTGGACTCCAAGCCAAATAGAAGGAAGAGAACCTTTCATGATGAGGCCCCAGGACCCTCAGACCTATCTGCCAAGAGTGTCCAAATGAAAATGCAGCTTTGGAACTTGACTGCTCCACCCCCTGCTCCTCTGCCTTTCAGTCACTCTGCCATCTGTCTGAAGGAGCCTGTCAGTCCAGGTCTCAGGCTGCAATAGAAGATTAACAAGAATGATCTGTCCTTGACAGACGTATATGACATTTGATAAATGGGGTCAGAAGAAGGAGGCGGATATTTTGTTATGTACTTGACTGGGAGGGAAAATACAAAAGTGCCCACTGTGTCTGGGAGGTGATATTATGGATAGTTTTACTAATCCTGCAGAATAGCTTGCATTGTCTTAACTTCCTACAAAGACCATGCTTGACTTGTATAATTGAAAATAAAGATACATATTATAAGGAGAATAAAGCCCCATCACAGCATCCTAGGGTCCATAAAATTCAACTGTGTAATATGTGGGGGTCTTGGTATTATGAGATTACCGAAGTGATCGGGACAAACCAAAGGAACCAGCCAGGGGCAGTTTGGGGGGCCAGGTATTGCCATCCAAATCTATTCCTGCTATGGCTGTGGTTTGGCACTTCCTACTGGGGGTAGACAACAGCAGCAGTTTACAGACAGTTCTGATTAGCTAACCCTCGTGTTGTCAACCCAATATTGGGGACACTGGGCACCCTTTGTAATATGGAGCTACCTGCCTTCCTGTACACACCTCCTCAGAGGAAAGGTGGAGAGATGTGGAGGGAAGTGGCAAGCAAGGTCAGTTGCCTCATCTCTGAATTTGTGCTGTGAGGGAGGGTCATTACAAGGAAGGAGCTGCTGCTCCCCTTCCAGGAGTGCAGTCAGCAGGTGGCTTCCCGTTAGCAACTCAGGATCTGCCTCAGGTTAGAGCTGAGGCCATGCCCTTCCTCAGCAGCCCCCAGCCAAAGACTAAGAATGGGGAGAATACTGGACCCCGGCTGTTTCTGCCCAGTGTGGGGTTCTTCTAATGTGCAGTCCTTGTCCCAGAGCTTCCCAATGGGTCATCCAAGGCTTGTCAGATCTACATCATGATCTGAGCTCTTCCTGGCCAATCTTGTTTCTTTCCCCTTTTATTATTATTTTTAAATATTTTTTTCAGTTTGCTGGCCAGCATTCAATCCACCGAGTCACATGAGCCAGGGCCCTTTTATATTTTATAGGTATTATCTGTAACAAACCTCTAGTACTCATAACTCTGGCTCAGTGGACCCTACTGACAGAGTTTTACACACACACACTCACATTCATGGGTAGGGGACCCATGAGTATCACTAACACCTAAGACAGCTATGCAGCTTGGAAGAACATAATCATTTAGCCAACATATGGTAAGTACCTACTTTGTGCAGGAACATTGTTTCCATACTTAACAAAGCCCTGTCTAATGGTGGAGAGAGAGGAAAATACATCAGCAAAATACATGGTAATATCTTTGTGCATGAAAGCATGCTTCTAATTGTTTAAGTAAATGAAAACCTCTAATGAGTTCCCAATGTTCTCATCCCACTGTTTTCTGCAGTTTGGTAAACATTCCTCTTGCAAACTTGTTTATTATTTTGCTTCGTAAAGCCTTTTCCTACCAACACAAGAAAGTTAAACCGGAATACACATCCAATTGGGAAAATTCTAATAAATTCTAAGTTAAGGATTTGAATTCATGAGTTCCTGAATAACAGAGTTGATTATTATATTGTCCTTATTGTGCCAGTTCCTGGTGTTTTGTTGGTTTTGGGCCCTGAAATGACTAATGATCAGCAGACATAATAATGACAATAAAAACTGAAGTTCAGATCCCTGGCTGGTGTGGCTCAGTGGATTGAGCACAGGCTGCAAACTAAAGGGTCACTAGTTTGAATCCCAGTCAGGGCACTGGCCTGGGTTGCAGGCCAGGTCCCCAGTGGGGGCCACGTGAGAGGAAACCACACATTGATGTTTCTCTCCCTCTCTTTCTCCTTCTCTTTCCCCCTTTCTAAAAATAAATAAATAAACTAAAAAGATTTTTAAAAATTGAAGTCCAGAAATAATAAGACTTAAGCCCATAGTCACATTAAAGCCAATAATAATAATAAGCCTCTACACAAGCCAATAATAATAATAAGCCTCTATACACATATTAAAGCCTTAGCTTACTAATTGTACCTGTAACCTAAGGAACAACAGCAAGCAACTTCTGAGAGGAAAAGCAAGAACACGACCAAGGAGCCAATATTCTGTAGCATCACAGTGGGATACTCTCTGTTCTAAGAAACTCTAAAAGGATTTGTTGCCACCCTGGGGGAGTTCACAGCAAGGTGGAAGCTGGGCCTGATATTAGTTTTCTGAATCACTTAAAAAAAGGCCAGAGTTGAATCTTTGTATCTTTGACATACAAGTATACGGTTATATATGTATGTGTATATACACATACACACACCCACACCTGTCCAGAAAAAGTCCAGCCATTGTCAATATAATGAAAATGGTTTGCACAACATCAGTGTATCCTGGCAGCCAAGGAGCGTGGGCTGGAATGCACATGTGTGAACAATGATGACTTCTCTATACTAGTCCATGGGGGCAGTAGACACAGCTGAGCAAGCATGTGTACTGTGTGGCCATTGCATATGAAATGACTGAGTGAGTAGAGCAACAAATCAAATTTTGCGTTAAGCTTGAACATTCCACTGCAGAAACTATTGAAATGATTCAGAAGACCGCAGCTATGGGCAACTGGTGATTGGCAGCTCACAACAACATACCCATGCTCATGCATCACGTCTGTGCAGAGTTTTTTGTAAAACATCAAATCACCCAGGTGATTCAGCCCCCCTACAGCCCAGATTTGGCACCCTGTGACTTCTGGCTTTTCCCAAAACTAAAATCACCTTTGAAAGGTAAGACATTTCAGAGTGTCAATGAGATTCAGGAAAATATGATGGAGCAGCTGATGGCATTGGGAGAACTGTGTGAGGTCCCAAGGTGCCTACTTTGAAGGGGACTGAGGTGTCATTGTCTTATGTAAAATGTTTCTTGTATCTAGTATCTTCTTCTATTTATACACACACAAGCTCTATCCACAAGGTATCCAGCTATGTACTATGAAAAATAGAGACATTTACTGAAGAAGATATGATACAAGAAACGTTGTACATTGTATGTATATATATTTCATATGAATTTCAAAAAAAGTCAGCACTAATGTATGGTGATAGAAATCAGAACATCTGTCACCCAGGACAGGGTGAGACAAGATTGACAAGAAAGGGACACTTTCTGGTAATGGGAAAGTTCTATATCTTAATTAGCATGCTAGTTATAAGGGGATAAACAATTATCAAAACACATTGAACTGTAAACCTAAGATTTGTGCAAATTGTATGTAAATTATACTTTTAAAAAATCCTAATGCCTAGGTCATACAGTAGTCCAATTAAAACAGTTTCTGTGGGTAGAATCTAGGCACAAGCTCCCCAATAAGGGCCTTATCTTCCACAACTAAAAACTCTACCATGCTGTTTTTGTTAAATAAAGACAAAACAAAACAAAAAACTTTTTGTGTCTTTTATAAGAGCTGACTCAAAGAAGAGCCAAGTCTTAAAAAGTGATTACTGTTTCCACTTCCGACCAAGATGGAGGCATAGGTAGATACCCTTTGCCTCCTCACACAAACAAAAGAAAGACACTAACACATTTAAAAACAAAAATAACCAGACCTACCAGAAAACCGAATTGCATGGAAGTCTGACAACCAAGGAGTTAAAGAAGAAACATTCATCCAAACTGGTAGGAGGGGCAGAGATGGGCAGCTGGGGCAGGGAGGACTTGTGGCAAGGCAGTGGCTGGAGAACCGCATCAGAGAGGCGGCAGCTGGTGAGAGTGGACAGTCCCATATTTGCATGTGGATGAACTGGGAGGAACAACCGGGGAGTGAGACGGTCTGCACAACTCAGGTTTCTAGCATGGGGAAATAAAGCCTCAAAATCCCTGACTGAAAACACCTGTGGGGTTTGAGGTGGGAGGAGATACACCCAGCCTCACAGAGGAGTTCATTGGAGAGACCCACTGGGTCCTAGAATGTACATAAAACCACTCACCAGGAATCAGCACCAGAAGGGCCCAATTTGCTTGTGGGTAGCGGGGGAAGTGACTGAAAACTGGCTGAGAGCTAAGCAAGCAGCGCTGTTCCCTCTTGGACTCCTCTTCCACAGTTAGTGCCACAACGCATTGATGTATTGCCCCATCCTGGCAATACCTAAGGCTCTGCCCCTTACTACATAACAGGTGCGCCAAGGAAAAAAATATGGCCCAAATGGAAGAACAGATCAAAGCTCCAGAAAAAATACAACTGATCAATAAAGAGATAGCCAGCCTATCAGATGCAAAGTTCAAAACACTCATGATCAGGATGCTCACAGAAATGGCTGAGTGTGGTCACAAAATAGAGGAAGAAGCAAAGGCTATGAAAAGTGAAATAAAGGAAAATGTACAGGGAACCAATACTCATAGGAAGAAAACTGGAACTCAAATCAATGGAGTGGACCAGAAGGAAGAAAGAAACATCTAATCAGAGAAGAATAAAGAAACAAGAATTCAAAAAAATGAAGAGAGGCTTAGGAACCTCCGGGGTAACTTTAAACGTTCCAACATCCAAGTCATGGGTGCCAGAAGGAGAAGAGGAAGAGCAAGAAATTGAAAACTTACATGAAAATATAATGAAGGAGAACTTCCCCAATCTGGCAAAGGAAATAGACCTCCAAGAAGTCCAGGAAGTTTAGAGTCCCAAAGAAGTTGGACCCAGGGAAGCACACACCAAGGCACATCATAATTACATTATTCAAGATTAAAGATAAGGAGAGAATCTGAAAAACAGCAAGAGAAAAGGAGACAGTTACCTACAAGAAAGTTCCCATAAGACTGTGTCAGCTGGTTTCTCAAAAGAAAACTTGCAGGCAAGAAGGGGCTGGAAAGAAATATTCAAAGTCATGAAAAGCAAGAACCTACGTCCAAGATTGCTCTATCCAGCAAAGCTATCATTTAGGGTGGAAGGGCAGCTGAAGTGCTTTCCAGATAAGGTCAATTTAAAGAAAGTTCATCATCATCAAGCCCTTATTGTATGAAATGTTAAAGGGACTTTTCTAAGAAAAAGAAGAAGATCAAAAATATGAACAGCAAAATGACAACAAACTCACAAGTATCAACAACCGAATCTAAAAAACCAAAAAGACGAACTAGAACAGGAACAGATTCACAGAAATAGAGATCACATGGAGGGTTATTGGTGGGGAGGGAGAACCTCCTGAATGGGAGAAAATGAATGGGAGAAAAGGCACAGGGAATAAGAAGCATAAATGGTAGGTACAAAATATACAGAGGGAAGTTAAGAATAGTATGGAAATGGAGAAGCCAAAGAACTTATATGCATGACCCATGGACATGAACGAAGGTGGGAGAACGCTGGTGGGAGAGGGGTATGGAGCAGAAGGGAATAAAGGGGAGAAAAATGGGATAAGTATAATAGCATAATCAATAAAATATATTTAAAAAAATAATTACTGTTTCTCCTGCTCCATTTGTATTTTTTAATGTATCACCATTGACAATGAAATAGAAAATTGGGCTAACATTTACCGAGCACTCGCTGTATGCCAGGCACTGTGCTCTGCACTTTATAGTCATCATGTAATCTTTGGCACAATCTTTTTGGTAATTATTATCTCCATTGGAAAGGAAATTACGAGAGTCCAAAAAGGCTGGTAATGTGCCAAAAAAACAGTTTTCCCTTTAGGTCTTGGAATTCCTGTATTATTTCTTTGAAATGCCTGCAATTCCTTTTATTTAGAACAATGGACTTCTTAGATTGATCCTCTAATTCTTTTATTAGTTTTCTGTTAACCATGTTTTTCTTCTGTTTTCTGGGATATTTCCTCAATGTTATATCCCAATCCATTTACCATGTTGTTATGATTTTTAAAAAAATTTTGGAGTGTTTTCATGTCCTCTGTTTTTTCTTTTCTTTAAAAAATGGTTTCATGGTTTTGTTCTCTGGATGTTTGCAGTATCTTATCTCTCTGATGATACTTTTAAATTTAATATATACACTTTTAAAGGATTTTATTTATTTATTTTTAGAGAGAGGAAGAGAGGGAGAAAGAAAGAGAAAGAAAAATCCATTTGATGTCTTTTGCGTGTCCCCAACTGAGGACCTGGCCTGCCATCCGGGCACACGCCCTGAATGGGAAACAGACTGGCAACCTTTCAGTACACAAGCCAGCCATACTAGCCAGGACTCTCTGAGAATATTAATTTGAAATGTTCTTCTGCCTGTACTATCTCTGTTTCCTCTGATTTAATGTGTTCTGTGTTTGTGTGTGTGTGTGTGCGTGTGTGTGTGTATGTTGTTTGTTTTGGTATCATGAAGACTTCCCTCAGATGTCTGGTCTCCCTGGGCTGTCCACTCATATTCAAAGAGAAGGCAGTAGAGAGCCAGTTGGAAGCTCTCAGTATGGGCTCATGATAGGACAACTAGTTGTCTGGCTTTACTCTTTCATTGTGGAGCCCCAGCTGTTAGTGTCAAATGGCACAATTTTTTTTTTAGAAAAGGATCTTTTAGTCTTGACCCTCCCACTTAAAAGGTTATGAACCCACTGGCCCAGAATCCTAGAGCTGCGTGTGATGTAGTAGTGGCGGAGGGGTGTGGCAGGCAGGCTGAGTGACACGATTCAGAACATGGGCTCACTCCGTTTTTGATCCCAATCCTCCTCTACACCCACCCTTTCTATGAAGTCCAGGGTCTCGGCGTCTCCAGAATCTTTCTGTCTCCTGCATGAGTGGGGAAGGGTACACAATAAGTCACTTGATTATACTGACAATGGCTGGTTTCCTGACTATATAATGAGTCTTTGAAAAGATCTTCAAAAAGTTTCTGAGTTTTTAGACCCTCTCCTTCTGGTTTACTTGCTACTTCCAATTCACAATCTGGGCTTCTGAGAGAAGAGTCAGCTTGCTTCTTGTGGGTATATGCCTCTGGAGGTTTGGGGCCTGCCTCTCCTAATCCTCTCTGCCATCTACTTTCTGATTTTATACAATGTGGTTCAGGATCTAAATGTCTCCTACTTTAGCTGAAGGTGGAATTTGGGCTTGTTTCTTATTCTTGTCATTTGGGGATGATTTTTGAGAGAAAAGGGACAGAAAGGGCTTTACTCCAGCATCTTGTGACCAAAGTCTGACATGTCTTCTTGAAGTGGACAGCAGTGATGTCTGTGCCTGACAGTCTTAATCCTGAGTTCTGGAGGCTGGGAAGTCCAAGATCAAGGTGCGGGCAGATGAAGTTTCTGTGAGGGTCTGCTTCCTGACTCATAGATGGCTATCTTCTACCTGTGTCCTCACATGGCCGAGAGGCACCAAAGTTTTTTCTAATGCATGACAGAGAATAAAATTTGCATGTGTTTGTCTTGTAAGGTTTTATATTATGCTCACATAGACACTTTTTAGAATATCTCACATATAGTAATTTGAAAAAAACTACATCAAAAAATCAAGCCTGGATTCTTAGTTGCTCTAAGGCATTAGCTTTTGCATTGTTTGTTTTGTAAAAATCATACCTTTAAGATCTGGGATTTCTTGTCTCACCACACATAAGGAGTGTTGTGATTTGTCAAGCAGTCTGTGGCTCTCACCACAGTGAGTCGGAGATTTCCCATCTCAGCTGGTAATTGCGAGGCAGACTATCTTCTCACAGAAACAGCGTTATCATTGGTGGTTGCATTCTTGAGCTATGTTCTCAGAATCAAATAAATCAGAGGAACAACCAGGGATTTAAAAAAAGCAAAATATACTTTCATAATCATTTTGAACAATCAAACTGTGCTTTCCAGGACACATGATTATCATAATCTTTCCAAAGGCCCTCAGGGTGCTCTTATAAACTGTACATACAGTATACGTAACATACAAGCCTAGGGTATCATAAAATAAATCCAAAACTAATAATCTAGCCATGACTTATATTAATTAAACACTTAAATAATTATTTTGTTGGCATTTTTAGAATTTTTAAAGGATTTTAAAAGATGATTTAAGTGAACCATAGCTCTGCAAACTAGCTTTCATTTACCAAGGAGGCTGATTAGGGGAACACTGTGTCTATAAGGTTTTGGACATATCTGAGAAGAAATTAAAATGTGTACAAGATGAATGTCATTAAGAATCATTGTAATGTATAACCACTGAGTCATGCACTGCATCACAAATTTTACTTGTGTCATTTTACTTAATCCTGACAATTGTGTAAAGATCGCACTGTTCTTAGGATTATTTTAAGTGGAACAAACTAAGGTTCAGAGAAATTAAGTAAATTGCCTAAGGATGCAGAGTTAGGAAATGACAAGATGAAGATAAAGGCCAAGCTTTTGACTAAAAGCCGTTGCCTTCCCAAATAATAAGGACTCACTTTCTTGAGAACAAAGACTGCTAGACACTGTTCTAAGCACATTGCAGGTGTTTAATCATTTAATTCTTTCAACAGTCTTCTGAGTTGGGTACTATCATTACCCTCATTATACAGTAGAGGAAAATGAAGCACAGATAAGCCAATGTGTACCTAGCTGAGCAGTCATTCATGAAGAATGCTAATTATCAATCACAATAACCAAAGGGAAGGTCTTCAATGGCATGCCACGGGGATCTGTCCCTGCCCTGAACTTTTAGTTCAGACTTTACTTGGGTAAAGACTGTGATGTACTGCCCAAATATGGGAAAGCATAAATATGGAGAGATAAATTACAGTGAATGGCAGAAAATGAGTATGCAAGAAAGATCGCAGTAGTCTGAAATAATGAGCTAAGTCTACCAAGACATAACTGTGGGAGCACTAGACATAAAGTCCTAAACAAACTCATAAAATAGATTGACCAGAGGCTAAAGAATGAACAGTGATCCATGTAAAAGAGTTATATAGAATTTAATTGACAAAAAGTGTGACTTGAGTAATGGATGATAATTGAGCGCTTCCCCTCGATATTCATGTCACCCCCGCACAAGCAGTTACACACACATGCTTCATTTGGAAGGTAAAATAAGAATGTCCCTGCAGAGTAAAACACTAAAATATGTAATGGATCAAGGCAGACAAAAGCAGCATAAGCGGAACAGAAAACTTCCAGCAAAGATATTACTTTAATCTGGTTAAATGTATTCTCATATCTAAAAAGAAGAGTATGTCCATCAGTAGGATGGTTAGTCAATGACTGAAGCAAAGATACAGGCAAGTAATAGGGGCGGAGAGGGAAAGTATCCTAGGTGTGTGAACACAAGCATTTGGCTCCTGTGATATGTTTACCCTTGTACAGGAGATGAGTGTGGAAGACTGCCCAAGCTGGAGGTCAGCACCACTGGTAGCAGTGCATTCCAATCTTTAGGAGGAGTTTAAGAACAAGCCACTCTACCCACAGAGGAGGAGTGATTGACATTACCAAGAGTAAAGATATTTGGGGACTATGGTGTTGAGTAATAGAGAAACTGAAAGGGATAACTGAGATGCAGTAAGCAAAGAATTTAAAAGTTATTGTGATTCTCAGGCAACATGATCTTGTATGTAGTTAATTGCAAAAGGAACTCTTGCACACTGTTGGTGGGAATATAAACTGGAATGGCCACTATGGAAAACAATGTGGAGGTGCTTCAGAAAATTTAAAAAATAACTAACATATGATATAGCAATCCTACTTCTGGGTATATAACCAAAGGAGACAAAATCAGTGTCTCAAAGACCTCTCTGTACTCTCGTGTTCATTGTGGCATTATTCACAATAGCCGAGACATGGAAACAACCTACGTGTCTGTCAAAGATGAATGGATTAAAAAAAAGTTACACAAATATAGATATATCATGGGATATTATTTAGCCTCTCAAAAGAAGGAAATCCTGTGAGTTGTGATAACATGGATGAACCTGGAGGGCATTGTGCTAAATAAAATAAGCCAGACAAAGACAAATACTGCATAGTATCACAAGTAGAATTTTTTTAAAAGTATAAACAGAGAGTAGAATGGTAGTTGGCAGGGACAAGGGGATGAGGGTGATAGGGAGAGGCTGATAAAAGGTTACAAACTTTCAGTTATAAGATGGATAATGTCTGAGGATTTAATTTATAACATGGTGATTATAGTTGAAAATACTGTATTGTATAATTGAAATTTGCCAAGATAGTAGAGCCTAAGGGTTTTTAACAACAACCAAAAAAAGGTAAATATTTGAGGTGGTGAATGTGTTAATTAATTTAATAATGGAAATTCTTTCATAACGTTAATTTTAATTAATTATTTATTACTTTTCTTCTTCTTCTTCTTCCTAAAGTAAGCCCCTTAACATTTGTTGTGGTCTTGGTTTGGTGTCAACAAACTCCTTTAGCTTTTTCTTATCTAGGAAGCTCCTAATTTCTCCCTTGATTTTAAGTGATAACCTTGCTGGGTAAAGTAGCCTTGGTTGTAGGTCCTTGCTTCTCATCACCTTGAATATTTCACACCACTCCCTTCTGGCCTGAAATGTTTTTGCTGAGTAATTAGATGACAGTCTACTCAGTGCTCCCTTGTAGGTAACTATCTGCTTTTCTCTTGTGGCTGTTAGGATTCTTTCCTTATCTTTAAACTTTGTCATTTTAAATATGATGTGTCTCAATGTGGGCCTTTTGGGGTCCAACTTGTTTGGCGCTCTCTGAACTTTCTAGACTTCTTCAACTTTTTCCTTCACCAAATTAGGGAAGTTTTCTGTTATTATTTCTTCAGATAAGTTCTCAATCCTCTGCTCACTCTCTTCTCCTGGTATTCACATGACACAGGTATTGTTAAGCTTCATGTTGTTTGAGATGTTTCTTAAGTCCAACTCCTTTTCTCAAATTCTTTTTTCTTTTTGTTGCTCTGATTCTTTTTTCTACCTTATTTTCCAAAACATTGATTCAGTCCTCTACTTTAACTAACCTACTATTTATCCCTTTCAGTGTATTATTTATCTCAGATATTGCATTCTTTATTTCTGACTGATCCTTTTTTATGGTTTCTGTGTCTTTTTTCGTGTTGTTGATTATCCTTATAATTAATACTCTAAACTCTCTACCTGATAAATTGCTTATTTCCATTTCATCTAGTTCTTCTGGAAAGTTCTCTTGTTCATTCATTTGTGGTCTATTTCTTTGTCTTCCCATTTTGGCTGCTTCTTTGAATTTTCCATCTTAGATGTTAAACTGATCAGCCATTAAACTGATCAGATGTTAATTGAATCAATTGTAATCAGCAGTCAGGCTTAAGTACCACAGGGTGGGGCAGAGAAATTCCTATGAGCAGGGCTTTTGCTTCCCCTCAGGCTGATGCCGTTCAGAGAGGAATGCTCTGCCTGAGGGAGATGGCTCCTGCAGTTTGGGGAATGAATCATCACACGGACCCTGGTAGCTGCTCCCTCAGTTCTCCCCCAGAGACACCAACCCCAGACTCTCCTCAAGCACCCCTATTCCACTCTGCCCTCCCTTTGATGGCACCCAAGCTAAGTGGCTACATAATGAAATTTTGTGGTTTGGCCCTTTAAAAAGTTCTCTGAGTCTCCAGCTGTCTCTCCCTGGCTGACAGAACCTCTGCTGCCTTTCACAGCTGAATGTTATCTGGGTTCCTTTCAGGCTCTGGTCCTGTATGCTGGGGAGCCCAGCTTAGGGTTTAGATTCCACACTTCTCAGGGGAACCCCCCGGCTGCTGAACTATCCCTCTGGCACTTTAGCTGCCACTCATGGGAGCCCAGCCAGCCCATGGGCATCACTTATGCACTCCCTACCAGTCACATGTGGTAAAGCTGTTTCTTCTGTGTCTCTGTGGTTATACGGCTTCTCTCCAGCTAGTGTTCAGTTGGTTAAAGATGATTTCTCTACAATTTAGTTGTAATCCCAAATTCATCCTGGGAGGAGGTTAGTGTAGCTTTCAGTTACTCTTCTGCCATCTTAGATCCCTTATTTACCTAATGTTAAATGATAAAATATATTACAACTTTACATGTCTATTATACCTCAATATGGCTGAAGATTTTTAATTAAAAGAATCTACAAAAAACTATTAGAACCAATAAGTGTGTTCCACAGGTTTGTGGTTGCAGAATACAAGATGAATATACAAAAACCAATTGTATTTTTGTAAACTCTCAATAAATAATTTTTTTAGAATTTTCTATTTATTTTTTAAATATATTTTATTGATTATGCCATTACAGTTCTATTTCCCCCTTTCACTCCCCTCAACCCTGCACATCCCTCCCCACCATTCCCCCCTTTAGTTTATGACCACGTGTCTCAAGTTCTTTAGATTCTATATTTCCCATACTATTCTTGCCCTCCCCCCTATTTTCTACCTACCATCTATGATACTTATTTTCTGTACCTTCTCCCCCCTTCTCCTCCTCCCACTCCCCTGTTGCTAACCCTCCATGTGATCTTCATTTCTATGGTTCTGCTCCTGATCTAGCTGTCCTCTTAGTTTGCTTTTGTTTTAGGTGTGGTTCTCAATAACTGTGAGTTTGCTGTCCTTTCACTGTTCATCTTTTTTATCTTCTTTTTCTTAGGTAAGTCCCTTTAACATTTCATATAATAAGGGCTTGGTGATGATGAATTCCTTGAATTTGATCTTATCTGAGAAGCACTTTATCTGCCCTTCCATTCTAAATGAAAGCTTTGCTGGATAGAGCAATCTTGGATGTAGGTCTTTGAATTTCATGACTTGGAATACTTCTTTCCAGCCCCTTCTTGCCTGTAATGTCTCTTTTGAGAAATCCGCTGATAGTCTGATGGGAACTCCTTTGTAGGTGACTGTCCCCTTATCTCTTGCTGCTTCTAGGATTCTCTCTTTCATTTTAATCTTGGGTAATGTAATGATGACGTGCCTTGGTGTGTTCCTTGTTGGGTCCAACTTCTTTGGGACTCTCTGAGCTTCCTGGATTTCCTGGAAGTCTATTTCCTTTGCCAGATTGGGTACATTCTCCTTTATTATTTGTTCAAATAAGTTTTCCACTCATGGCTGTTTCTCTTCCCCTCTGGTACCCCTATAATTTGGGTGTTGGAATGTTTAAAGATGTCCTGAAGGTTCCTAAGCCTCTCCTCATTTTTTGGAATTCTTGTTTCTTCATATTTTTCTGTTTGGTCATTTTTTGCTTCCTTCGGGCCAACTCCTTTGATTTGAGTCCCAGTTTCCTTTCCATTACTATTGGTTTCCTGTGCATTTCCCTTCATTTCAATTAGTTTAGCCTTCATATGTTCCTCTAATTTGTGACTATAATCAACCAGTTCTGTGAGCATACTGATCACCAGTGTTTTGAACTGTGCATCTGAAAGTTTGGCTATTTCTTCATTGCTTAGATTTATGGGCTGTGGGGCTCTGAGTTGTTCTTGAGCCATGTTTTGATCTGTTTGTGCCTGTTATGTACGAGGAGGTGTTCACCAGGGTGGGGCCACCCAGGTCGCTGGTTTGTGATGCTGTATGTGGGGGCGGAGTCAGAGAGGGACAATGGCGGTCTCCTCTGCCACTTTCCACCACTGGGGCCTGTGCGGTCTGTCTCACTGCTAGCTCCTTCACCGGTTTATCTGTGCTCGAATGTGTGACTGTGCTCAGCCCTCAGTGAGTCCACCGCCTTGTGCCCTCAGTGGGTCTGCCTGCTTCTCCACACCTGGGATCCGCCCTCGGCTGCTGGCACACCTGGGTCAAGCGCCCAGGTCAGTCCAGTGGATCTTTCCTGCCCGACCCCACTCTGCTGCTGGCTCTGCCCCTTTTACCAGTTTGGCTGAAGGGTTAGTTATTGTCAAACTTCCGTGTAGTTCAATTTTCTGTGTTTTGGCTGCATTTTTGTTGCTAAAACTTTGTTATTTTTAGACTTGGTTGTGTGAGAAGGTGTAGTGCTTCCACCTACGCCTCCATCTTGACGGAAGTCCTCAATCAATAAATAATTTTAAAATGAGTTACACTAATTCATTATGATGGCATCAAAAGAATAGAATACTTAGGAATAAATTTAACAAGAAAAGTGCAAATCCATATACTAGAAACTACAGCATTGCTGAGTAAAATTAAAGAGGATTAATAAAAATGGGGAGTTACACAATGTCCCTGGGTTGGATGAGTCAATACATGTGTTAACACACATGGCAATGTCCCCAAATTGATATATAAGAATCAATGTAACAGGTATAAACATTTCATAGGCTTTTAGGTGGAAGTTGACAACTGTTCCTAAAATTTATATGGCAGTACAACATAGAATAGCAAAACAATTTTGGAAGGAAAATATAGAAAGTTAGTTAGAGGGCTATTTGTTTTAAAACATACTACAAAGCTACAATTATCAAGAAAGATTAGACAGTTATATGGATGGAAGAAAATGGGAAGTCCAGTAACAGACTTGGTCCAGTGATTTTAAGAAAGATGCCAAGTATTCATAATTCAGTGGGGAAAGAACAGTCCTTTAAACAATAGATGCTGGGACAATTGGACAACCACCAACAAAAAGATAAAACCTGACCCTTACCTTACACTATACATAACGACTTAAAGAAAACAAAAGATGAAATCTTTGTAGCTTTGGATTAGGTAAAGAATTCTTATGCATGACACAAAAAATAGGAGCAATTAAAGAAAATCAACAAATTAAATTTGATCAAAAATAAAACTTCTGTGCTTGCTTCGGAAGCACATATACTAAAATTGGAACGATACAGAGAAGATTAGCATGGCCCCTGCGCAAGGATGACACGCAAATTCATGAAGCATTCCATATTTAATAAATAAATAAATAAATAAAATAAAACTTCTGCTCTTCCAAAGACACAATTAAGAAAATGAAAATATTTACAAAACATATATCTGATAACAAAGGACTTGAATCCAGAATATTTAAAGAATGCTTATAATTCAACAATAAGAAAACAACTCTATAAGGAGCAAAATATTTGAGTAATCAACTCACTAAAGAAGATATATAATATAAAAGGCAAATTAGTACATGAAAAAATGCTTAATATCTTTAGTCATAGGGAAATTAACATTAAAACCAAAATGACATGCCACTACATACCTACTAGAATTACTAAAACAAAAAAGACTAAGTGTTGGTAAGGACATAAAGAAACTCATACTTTGCTAGTGGAAATGTAAAATGGAATAGCCACTTTGGGAAACTAGCACTTCGTGAAAATTTAAACATACACTTACCATTTGACTCAGCAATTAAAGGCCTAGGTATCTACCCAAGAGAAATGAAAACATGTGTCCACACAAAGACTTGCATACAAATATTTATGGCAGTAATAGTCATAATAGCCCCCAAATTGGAAATAGTATCTATGAGCTGCTGAATCAATAAACACGATGTTGTATTATCTGTAGAGTAGAATATTACAATAAAAGTATTATACTAAATTGAAGGAGGCTGACACAAAGACAACATATTGTATGATTCTGTTTATTTTTATCAATTTAGAGAAAGAGGGAGGCAGGGAGGCAGGGAGAGATATTGACAAGTTGGTGAATATTTTTAAAAGATTCTACTTATTTTTTAGAGAGAGGGTGGGGAAGGGGGAGAGGGAGAGAAACACCTACCAGTTGCAAGCCCCTAACTGGGGATTTGCCCCACAACTCAGCATGTGCTGTGACAAAGGCTCAAACCATTCACCTTTCAATTTGCAGGCCAGCACTCAACCCACGGAGCCACACTGGACAGCGCTGTTGTCTCACTTATTTATCATCCATTCGTTGATTGATTTTTGTGTGTGCCCTGACTGGGGATTGAATTGGCAACCTTGGTGTGTTGGGATGGTGCTCTAACCAGCTGAGTTACTGGGCCAGGACCTGTATGATTCCATTTATATGGAAATTCTAGAAAAGGTAAAACTGTAGAGACAGAAAGATCAGTGGTTGCCTAGGGCCAGGGTGTGGGAAAGAGACGATTGTAAACAGGCCTAAGAGGACACTTTGTGGTGATGGAAGTGTTCTAAAACAGAATTGTGGTAATGGTTGTGTAATTGTACAAATTCACTACAACTCAACAAGTATACATTTAAAGTGGATACATTTTATGACATCTAAATTAAACCTCAGTAAAGATGTTTTGAACAAGGCAAAACAAAACTATCCTGTCTTCTTGGCACCCTTTTTGGCTCGCCTTTGAAATACCCAGTGCCTGCACAGTTCTGGGGCAGAATTCTCCTTGAGCTTTCCTCTCCACACCCTGGGAAGGCCTCGCAGGAGACCCGAGGTGGAAGGTTGAGCAATCAGCTCTAACCCTGGGGGAGCCGTCTGCTTTCTCTTGGCAGAGGTAGCAGGAGAAAACTGACAAACAGGAGCACACGTAGAACAGCATGATCAGGATGGTGAAGACCCAATAATCATATCCTAATCACTCATCATTTTTCCATCAAATACTTTTTAGTCTTTCCTGTGCAAAATAATTGCTGTGGCTATAAAATAATGAATATTACAGCAAGGTCCCTGCTCTCATGGAGCTTATATTCTAGTGGTGTGAAATAGGTAGATGGATGGATGGTGGTTGGAGAGAAAAATAGATAGATAGGTAAATAGATTTTTTAAAGTAATACAAAAATACCTTAATTACTCTGAAGAGAGTTAAAAGAGTGATGTCAGAGAATGACTGAACCAGAAGATGGAACCAGGCATGCAAACATCAGAGAGAGGAGCATCTTAGACACTATTATCATTATTGTTGTTGTTATTGTTACTGTCCTTCACCCCAGAGGCCCTCTACTTTCTCTTTACAGAACTCAAAATTCAGGATCAATAAATGTAATCACTCCTAGTAAACTTTCTTGATCACCTTAGTCCTGTCCTCATTTCCAATTGTGGTTGGGAAAAAATCATAACCCCACTTAAACTGAACTTTTTACCTACATTGATCTGATTTTAAACTTATCACCAGGAGACTAAGTTTCCTAGCTAACATCCTACATCTCCCTGACACATTCACGTTCCTACATTCTACATCCCTACATTCACTTTCTGCTAATGGACTGTTTCATACCTATTCCTCTCTTATCCCTCATCCTCACTCCCCGCTGATGATGGTGCTTCTTTCCTCAGCGAGAAAAGAGCCAGAAGAGAACATCTAGTCACTTCTACCATACCCATATGTCCATGCAGGTGTGCCCTGCAAACCCTGCCTTCCCTCCTGCCCGACAGGCTGCACTCTCAATGCTCCTAGGTAAAAGCTTCCACTTGTACATTGCATCCCACCCTCTTGCAGACTCAAGACCCTATCTATCCTACATCATGAATTTCTCTTCTGCTGGACCATTTCTGTCAGTATACAAACAAATCATTTCAAGCACTTTAAAGGCAAACAAAACTCTCCCCTGGATTCTATGCTGCTCATTTAGTTACTATTTTATTTCTCTAACCCTTTGTAGCCGAGCAATTGTCTCTACTATCTGTCTCTAATTCCCCTCCTCCTGTTCTTGCTCGAATTCTCTTCAATCTAGCTTTTGTGCCACTATTGACTGAAACTGGTCTTTTCAAGGCCTACAAAACAAACAGAAGTAAAACCCTACCATAAAGGAAAATGAATGAGGCAGCCCTGAATACAAGAACAGGGGCATTGGGGGAAGGGGAATTCTGAATTCTAGCAGCTGGCTTGACTACCTGTAGCATGGAATTCCTTCGATAATTTGTCTTCTCCCTTTCCACCGAACTATGCATCCTTCCCATATATTTTCCTTATTTTCTCTGGAATCTACTGTTGCCCAGATTCTTGAAGCAGTCTCAATACCGAACTAACTGCTGACCATTTGGGGGGAAAAGAGTAAAACAAAATCATAGCAGTGAGAGAGAAAGCTTTCATTTATGTTTCATCTCTAAAACCAATGTGAAACCTCAGAAACCTAAAAGCCTCTTTAACTCAACCAGGAATAATTTTAAAGTCTGAGAGAGAATTGCCCCCAAACAATATCCCCATTCTAAGATGAATGTAGTTGCCATTTGTGCTAATTCTGCAGTTCTCCTTTTTTATAAATAGCCTTGCCAAGAATTTTACATATTAACCTCAGGCAGTTTAGAAAGTCTGGCTGCAGTAGGCTGTTTGCTGACCTTATCAGAGGGACGACTGTGACTTAATGAGGTGATCTCAGGTCCTTTTTGAGCAAGGTGGGTCCCACTGGAGATAACACCAAATGAGGTGAACATCTGACAATTGTCCTGGTCAGTTGGTTAATACAGGGAATCTCAGTGAAAATAATGCAGATCAGTGCTTAGTAAGATGCAAGTCACAACCCATTAGTGGGTGATAAAATTAATTTGGTGAGTTGACCAATTTTTAAAAGATTAATATACCGGCCAAGATGGAGGCATAGGTGGAAACACTGTACCTCCTTGCACAACCAAATTTAAGGACAACAAAGATTTAGAAACAAAACACGACCAGAAGAGAGAGAAAATTGAACTGTACCAAAGTCCAACAACAACGAACCATTCATCCAGACCGGTAAGAGGGGTGGAGTTGGCAGCCTGTGGAGGGGTCACGGCAGGAGGAGGAGGTGGTTGGCAGACACAGGTGCAGGGGAGAAATGAGTAGACCCAGTAAGGCGCAAAAGGTGGTTGGCTGACCACAGACACACATTCACAGGCAGATAAGCCAGGCAAAAAACGGGCAGTGAGACAAACTGCGCAACCCAGGGCCCCAGCAATGGGAAATAAAGCCTAAAAGCACCTACCGGAAAAACTTGGGGCTTGAGGTGCCAAGACTGGCTCTCAGCCTCAGAGGAGAGTTCATGGGAGAGACCCAAAGGGTCCTAGAACGTACACAAGCCCACCCACCTGGGAACCAGCACCAGAAGGGCCCAATTTGCTTGTGAGAAGCAGCAGAGGAGACCAAAATCCAAGAGAGAGCTGAACAAGTGACATTATTCTCTCTCTGATCTGCCCCCACATACAGCATCACAACCCAAAGACTGGGTCACCCCACCCTGGTGAACACCTAAGGCTCAGCCCCTCATACATAACAGGTATAACCAGACCCCCACCAAAAAAATGGCTCAAATGCAAGAACAAACCGAAGCCCCAGAGCCAATACTTCTAAGCAACCAAGAAATTGCCAACCTATCAGATGCATAGTTCAAAACACTGGTGATCAGGATGCTCACAGAACTGGCTGATTTTGGTTGCAAATTAGATGAAAAAATGAAGACTACACTAAGTGAAATGAAGGAAAATGCATAGGGAACCAATAGTGATGGAAAGAAAACTGAGACTCAAATCAAGGGAGTGGACCAGAAGGAAGAAAAAAATGACCAAACAGAAAAATATGAAGAAACAAGAATTCCAAAAAATGAGGAGAGGCTAAGAAACCTCCAGGACATCTTTAAACGCTCCAATATCCAAATTATAGGGGTACCAGAAGGGGAAGAGGAACAGCCATGAGTGGAAACCTTATTTGAACAAATAATAAAGGAGAATGTACCCAATATGGCAAAGGAGATAGACTTCCAGGAAATCCAGGAAGCTCAGAGAGTCCCAAAGAAGATGGACCCAAGAAGGAACACACCAAGGCACATCAACATTACATTAGCCAAGATTAAAATGAAAGAGAGAATCCTAGAAGCAGCAAGAGATAAGGGGACAGTCACCTACAAAGGAGTTCCCATCAGACTATCAGCAGATTTCTCAAAAGAGACCTTACAGGCAAGAAGGGGCTGGAAAGAAGTATTCCAAGTCATGAAAGACAAGGACCTTCATCCAAGATTGCTCTATCCAGCAAAGCTTTCATTTAGAATGGAAGGGCAGATAAAGTGCTTCTCAAATAAGATCAAGTTCAAGGAGTTCATCATCACCAAGCCCTTATTTTATGAAATGTTAAAGGGACTTACTTATCTAAGAAAAAGAAGATAAAAAAGATGAACAGTGAAAGGACAGCAAACTCGCAGTTATTAACAACCACACCTAAAACAAAAGCAAACTAAGAGGACAGCTAGATCAGGAGCAGAACCATAGAAATGGAGACCATATGGAGGGTTAGCAACAGGGGAGTGGGAGGAGGAGAAGTGGGGAGGAGGTACAGAGAATAAGTAGCATAGAAGATAGGTAGAAAATAGATAGGGGGAAGGCAAGAATAGTATGGGAAATGTAGAAGCTAAAGAACTTGAGACACATTGACATAAACTAAAGGTGGGGAATGTGGGGGGAGGGGTGTGCAGGGTGAAAGGGAATGAAGGGGGAATGGGACAACTGTAATGGCATAATCAATAAAATATATTTTAAAAGATTGATATAAAATATCAGAGTTCATGTACATACTCAGGGTTGATATAGCTTATGAGATTTTAGTTTTAGTTATGAAGAGGTGTATCCTGGATCATAAGATTAAAATTTTAAAAATTAAAGCCATTGGTCTAGAGCTATTCATAATGCAAGAGCTGACATGGACTTATTCAGACTCGCTTCCTCTGAGCTCCTGCACCAGGGCAGCACCTTAAAGGGCACCAGTGGCATATAGGGAGGAACTGAAGTATCTGGCATCAGGGTGAGAGCTGGAGGAAGCTTCCTCCCAGACAGAACTATAGATGGTGGCCATTATATCTTTTCTGAGCGTTGTCCCACACAGAGCCACAGTACAGGAGCACCATATATGAATCTCCTTCAATCTGGCTTTTGAGAGACATCATACAGTAAGCCCTTCCCTGACAATTACCTAAGGGTCTGCCCCATCCAACTTATGGGCCCACCCAAGCTGGTAACAGTGGCTTTTCCATATGAAGGA
The DNA here is from genome assembly GCF_021234435.1 of Artibeus jamaicensis. Classification (NCBI taxonomy): domain Eukaryota; kingdom Metazoa; phylum Chordata; class Mammalia; order Chiroptera; family Phyllostomidae; genus Artibeus; species Artibeus jamaicensis. The sequence continues at coordinate 13,996,221 of NW_026522025.1, read as the reverse complement.
CTGGGCTATGCTCAAGCTTCAGACCTTCCTAAATCCGCTCAAACAAGAAACAGCTGAGCACAGCCCCCATACCTCTCACTGAGTGGCCCTATGTCCAGCACTAGCAACAGCCATATGCAGATTGCTTTATAGCTTATGCCAGAGACCCCAGACAGAACACAGGTGGAATCTCACCTTGGCCTGCCCCACCCAGGAAACCCCACAGGCTGGGCACCCAGTGGACAGTTACAGACTACATTAGAGCACCATGGAGCTACCTCCACAAGCCATAGAGGGTGGTGGTTACTGGCCAAGGGTCACATGCAGTCCTATCAGCTGTATGGACTGGGTAAATACCTCCCACTGACCTGCTAACAGCAATCAAGACTTATATACAAGGGGAGGGTATATTCAGCCCACACAGAGGATGTACCTTGAGTACCCAGTTGGGTAATAGGGGAGGCTATGTCATTGGACTGACCCTACAGAACACCTACTACATTAGGCCATTCAACCAACACACGGAGTCAAAGCAGCTCTATCTAATACATAGAAACAAACACAAGGAGGCTGCCAAAATGAGGAGACAAAGAAATATGGCCCAAATGAAAGAACAGAACAAAACTCCAGAAAAAAACTGAACAAAATAAAGATAAGAAACTACCAGGTGCAGAGTTCAAAACACTGGTTATAAGGATGCTCAAGGAACTCAGTGGGCACTTCAACAGCATAAAAATGATTCATTCAGAAATGAAGGAGGAACTAATTGAAATGAACAATTTACCATGAATCAACAGCAGAGTGGATGAAGTGAAGAATCAAATCAATGATATGGAACATGAAGAAAAAGACATCTAATCAGTACAGCAAGAAGAAAAAAGAATCCAAAAAATCAAGGATATGTATGCTGCCTCTGGGACAACTTCAAATATTCCAACATCAGCATCATAGAGGTGCCAGAAGGAGAAGAGCAAGAATTTGGAAACCTATTTGAAAAAAAATGAAAAAACTTTCCTAATTTGGTAAAGGAAATAGACATATAAGTTCAGGAAGTACAGAGTGTCCTAAGCGAGATGTGTACAAAGAGGACCACACCAAGACACATCATAATTAAAATGCCAAGGGTTAAGGATAAAGAGAGAATCTTCAACGCAGCAAGAAAAAAGCAGAGTGTTACCTACAAAGGAGTTCCCATAAGACTGTGGCTGATTTCTCAAAAGAAACTTTGCAGGCTAGAAGGTACTGGCAAGAGGTATTCAAAGTGATGAAAAGCAAGGACCTACAACTTATATTATTCTACCCAGCAAAACTATCATTTAGAATTGAAGGGCAGATAAAGAGCTTCCCAGACCCCCCAAAAAAACAAAAACAAAAACAGAAAAACTAAAGAAATTCATCATCACCAAACCATTATTATAGGAAATGTTAAAGGGACTTATTTAAGAAAAAAATAAGATCAAAACTCTCAACATTAAAATGGTAACAAACACATAACTATCAACAACTGACTCTAAAAAACAAACTAAGCAAACAAGCAGAACAGAAACAGAATCACAGATATGGAGAACATTGGGATGGTGGCCAATGGGGAGGGTGCCTGAGGGAATGCGGGGAAAAAACTGAAGGGATTAAGAAGTACAAATGGGTAGTTACAGAATGGTCACTGGGATGTAAAGGACAGTATAGAAAATGGAGTAGCCAAAGAACCTATACACATGACCCATGGACATGGGCAATGCTGTGGGGCTTGCCTGAGGGAGTTGGGGGTGCCATGTGGAGGGGGGGTTGAGGGGGAAAACTGGGACAAGTGTGATGGCATAAGCAATAGAAATAAATGGATGAATCAATAAATAAAAGTAATGCAACAGCCAGTGTGGTTGAATGCACTAATCAAAATTAGAGGACATTTGGAAATTTTCCACATCATTTTACGTCACTAGACATGAGCAGAAACAAGGGAAATCCAGAGCACTTTAGAGAGGGGCTTCCATATACAACAGTAGGTGAAGGGCTTGAAATTCAGTCTCTAAGTGAAATTACCATCAGAGAGGCTTTACACTTTACAAACCACTTTTACAAACTTGATCTCACTGGAGTCGGTTATCCATCCTTTGTTGTCGTCAAGACAGGAAGGTGGCAGCATTGGAGGCAAGCTTCAGGGACCCATCCCGTTTCTGTCAGGCACCCGGCCAACAGCTGGGAGAAAGAATCTAGCTCCACAGCCTCAGGGAGAGAGCTGGCAAGTCTGGAAAACCATGTGGGGTTCCAGCCAAGTAAACTGGGGTTCAGGGCAGAACTCCAGTTCCAGGAGGGAGAATGGAAAAGATGAACAGGAACTGGGGCGGAAGCCCAGTTACTAAACAAGGCACGCAGGTGGCCAGGCCCATTCCCTTCACATGGATTCCAAACTCCCATCTGCAGAGTTCCAGAACCCCATGACTGGCTTTTGAAGAAGCAACAGAACATGAATGAGGAGCAGGGCTGAGAGGCTATCAAGCACTTACAAAGGCATGAGGAGCCAGTGGGAAATGGCAAGTTAATCAATCAGACTGGCATAAGTAGGGTTGCCAGATAAAATACAGGTCACTTACTTGCATTTGGATATCAGATAAACAAGGAATACATTTTGGTATGTATGTCACAGGCAATATCTGGGACATATTAATATTAAAAAAAGTGGCATTTACCTGGAATTTAAATTTAGCTGGGTATCCTGTATTTTTTTTACTAATCTGGCAAACCCTACATGTGAGTAATGGAGGATGAGGCTGAGAGGCTTGGCAGAGCAAGGTCGCAAAGGGTCTTGTGTGCCATGCTTGACATGTAGTGAGCAGTCATGGCAGTTTTTAAGGGGGGGGGAATAATATGATCCGGTTTGCATTTTAGAATCAACACTGTAGTCACAGTGTTGTATAGTTTGCAGTTTAGAATCAACACTAGTAGTCCTTTGGAGGACAAAGCAGTTCAGAAAGACAGGAACTGAGAGACTAGAGTCTATTAAGTAGCTCAGACTCGGGAATTGAATATGACTTGCTCACTTCACACGTTTGCCTAACGCCAGAGAGACTGCCAAGTTCACTTGGGCTGTAGAGACCAAACAGTTCTTTCAAGAATTGCTCTTCAGAGTGGTGGGGAGGATATAGATATTTTGCCTTGCCCAAACCTTGGGTCAGTTGCACACTTCTTGAGGAAGCTGGAAAGATACCTGTATACATCAGCCTCCTGCAAATAAACTGAATATCTTGTCCACCACTGCATCCCCAGTAGATAATCAATAAACACTTGATGAGTTCCTCAAGGACAAAGTCTATGTTTTCATTGTCTTTGTTTTTTTTTTTTTAGCTCCTGACCCAGGGCTGGGAATAAGTTTCTCGGAAAATAGTCCTTGATTAAAGTGGTCTAATTAATTAACAACCAGAAGTGCTTCTTATTAACTACATCTTCTAACATTACTTCAAAGTACAACCTGCATATTTTTCACACACATGGAAAAGAAGCCTGACTTTTTATACTGGACCAGAAAACTGTGATTAAAAGCTGCAGAATTACACTGATTAGATGGACTTTGAAAAGTAATCCTCCTCATGTGAAAATGTGAGTGCTTTTGTTTGGGGGTTTTTCTTGGGCATTTTCCTATCTACTTCCATAAGCTTTGTCATTGCTTCGGTATTAATAAATCTATACCTTAATTAAATACTTCTCAGGTAGGTCATTGAAAATTGGTACAAACCAAGTGTGTGTCTTCAGTCTACCAGCACCAGTGCAGTTACTCAAATATGTGTCTTCTGAGGCTTGTTGAACTTATTGAGGGCAGAACCTGTTCTTATTTATCTTTATTCTCACAGAACTTTCACTAATAAGTGGGCGTGCTGAATGTTCAAGAGCAGAAAGCCAAAAGGGATAGAACAACTCTAAGAACTGCGTGGGGTAAATACAAATACAATCAAAAAATTATTACAACCACTCATTTAAAGATTAAGTCTCATTTAAAGTATCATGCTAGGTCTTTACATATATTTTATTAAATTTCAATCCTAAAAACTCCTCTTTGAGCCAGGTGCTATTACTGTCATTTCATGAATAAAGAAACTGAGAATCAGAATTGATGACTAACTTGCCCCAGAAGACACAGCTAACGGATCTGATTCCGAGGTCCATGCTCTCACACACCAAATTGTTATTTTTCAAGTGCGTATTGGAGAGATCCAAGATTGTTGGTGTGCCTGTAACAGCACCTCTCTTTGATCAGCAGCTATGTTACAACCCACAGAACTGAACTTGGATTGTCTTTGTGATGTGTGAGCGCCCGTATCTGGAAGACAAGAACTCTGGAGGTGTTTCCTCTATTTTTGAGCAATGTTCCTTTTCTTCCTCTTCAGCTTTGTATTTAAGGGAGCACATGACTTTACATATAATTAGGTTTCATCTCCATCTTGCTGGAAGGTGATATTGTTACACTTAAAATTATTATCACACTATTATTATCTGGGATGAATACATGATCAGTAATGATGTCATCATCAGGGATAGCAACTTCCTCTGCCCTATGCAAAGGAATATGTGCAGTTCCAGTCCGTGTTCACATATGCAATGGAACCTCATCAATCTGGAAGTGTATGAACTCATCTGTGACAATCCAGACCCTTCGCTGAGATGTAAGTATAATTGCAAACATCAGTTATTCTCCAGCTTTTAAAGCTATCCTCCAGTCTTTAAGCTGCAAATGTGCAGTTTTTGTACAGATGCTGACATCTTTTCAGCAGCCCTCTTTAACCTGCCTGACTCCTTAACTAACTGCCAGCTTCCTCACTTAGTTCACTGGGTTTCAGGAGGAACCAGAATCTTACCAAGAATGTGTCTCTGATCATTTGATTCCAGGGTGAGCAGGGCTAAATCAAAGCTTAACTCCACCAACCTTTTGGAGTCTATGAAAGCAAAAATCAAAGGGCAAATGTTGGCGTGACTAATCATATGAATTGGAATGAATTTGAAGAAGAAGAAACAAAGGTAGTGTAAAAAAATAAATAAAAGAGGGGGAGATAAATAAAGCACTTGGTTCAAAAAAATTAAGAAAACAAATTATGTTTTGCTTATCTCTGTTAATTGAAAGCCTGACAAAAGTGGTCTGCAAGGGCGTAAGAACCAGAAAGCATCTCTCGTGTTCTGCCTTTACCAGAAATGCTGAAGGAATTTTCTGCAGATGGTCAGGATGGAATTATGAAAAAATCATCACCCGCCTCCTTCCTTCTCTCAACTCATTGCCAGACAGTGTGCAAAACACGGAAGATATAAAATGAGCATGTTATGTCCCTGGCCGTCCAACCTTACCCTCTAGTTCACTGAAGTGTCCAAGTCACCAGAAAGTAATAGTCAAAAGACACAGTGGGTGCGCAAAGAGGGAGAGGTCAACTCTGTGATTCTTAATAAAATAATAATAATAATAATAATAATAATAGCAATCGTGTAGGGCTGTTCAGTGAGATGACAAACTTTCCCAAGTAAAAGCAAAGTGGAATCTGAATTAATGGACATACTTGAGTCAAATCTTAAGAAAGGGGATCTTGAAGAAGCAATCAATTCATACTGATCCAAAGAAGGAAATGATCTGGTGAGTGTTCTCCACCTTTAATTTATTGAATTATAATTTTACAAAGCAGAATTTCTGCCATACATTACTAAGCAATCCCCCTTTCCACGCCCATCCCCCACCCTCCATCTCCAACCCCCTAACAGAGTTATTAGGTGAGCGGGGCTGAATCCGCACTCCACTCAAATGTGTGACCTGTAACAACTCCGTCACTTCTCAGAGCCTCAGTTTCTTCCCTTGTAAATTGCAGAACCCGGGTCATTTCTGCTTCGAATTATGAAATACAGACAAGAAATCAGAAAGGAGACTCAAGAGAAACAAAAGTGAAAGTGCCCAAAGGAAATACAGCAGTAAACAAAAGTACAAAACTTTATATCTCACTGAAAAACGTGGCAGAGTATTTTTTTTCCAGGAACCGTGAACACAGGTCTTGGAAAGGAATGAAATGTCTATCACGCCCTCTGAACGTGAATAAGAGTGCAACATGAATCCACCTTGCTCCAATCAACTGTCTTCTTAAAAAAAGCTCCCCGACCCTAAATGACCATTTATAAGAAATTTCTCCCCAAGACATCGGTCCTTGATGTATATGGTCCGTTCCCACAATAACCACCCTTCCCCTGGCCCCATAAAATCCAATACAAAGGTGCGTCCCACTTTGGGCAGAGAGAAAAGGGGTAAAGAAAGTGGAAGGATTCGAACTGATATTAGATGTTGCCTGGTGTTGCCCGGCGATTGTTATAAACAACATAATCAAAGCAAACTATTTTTAAAACTTGGGCAACACTTTATCATTTCTTTCCTTAGGTAATAGTGAGACCTCTCTGAACGTAACCCAGAACGGCACACTCGCCCGGGATCTAAAGCGCGAGCTCTAGGGTGGACCGGCAAGTAGAGGCCACCAGAAAGGACCAAACTGACAGCTTCATTCAGTGTTTGCGGTGTGGGACCAGGACAGGCGACCGCTTTGGCTAGAGGGTGCGACCTAGACCCATCAATGGTCACTGGGCTCCCTAGCTTGGAGGATGCTCCTTGTCCGCTGCAGCAGCTTCACTTCGCGGAACAGAGGGTGCGCGCGCACACACACACACACACACACACACACACACGCACGCACACACAAGCGCCCCCCCCCCCCCCTTTCCTTCCCTTGCAGTTGTGTCTCGTCTCTCTTTTGTTTTTCTCCCTTCCCGGTCATGAGACCCGGAAGTTTTTTTTTTTTTTTTTTTTTTAATCCCGTCTCTCTCCCTTTTCCAAACTCTCCCCCCACCCGCCCAATCTATCACATGGCAGAGATAGAATAAAAACAGAAAAATGGCGACGGTCACGTTGTGGTGAGCCTTGCTGCGTCATTAGATATTCTTCATGCAAATAGCGGGAAGAACAAAGGAAGGGGGGCTCGGGACCCGCGGGGGCGCAGGTGGGTGTGGGGGTGGCGGGCCGGCGCGGGGGCGACGGCGCGTGCGGGGGCTGGGCGCCTGCGGGAGGCGTGCGGCCGCAGGGTTCCGTGCCGCCGAGTGTCTACGTCCGTGTGCGCGCCCGTGCGCCGCCGGGCAGCGCCGGCCGTGGGCGCCCGAGCCAGCCCGGGGGCGCGATAAGCCGTGGGGCTAACAGAGGCGTTCGGCGAGGCTGGCCGCGGCGCGCGCACACGCACCACCGAGCTTCACCGACTCGGCCCCCGCGCGGGGGGCGGGCCGAGGGCGGGCCGGGCGGGGGCGACGGCCACGGCCCAGGGTGAGCGACTGCCCGTCGCCCGCCTTCCTTCAGCCACCTGAGGGGACTGCACGCAGCTCGTCATCTCTGGGTAAGTAGTAGGGCTACGGGGAAGCGACGCGGGCCCAGCTCGGGGCTCTGCACTCACGCACGGACTTAGAGCATGTTGCTTGCTTGGGTTTGTTGTTGCGGTGTGTTTTCCTTCCTGCGGGGTAGGGGGGGCGACCTCGCCCAGGGGCATTTCCGCGGTTTCCCTTAGGCCCTAGCTGGGATGTCAGGCATCGCGCTGGATGTACAAGGGCGCGGGTGGCCCCTGGCCGCCCTGCTTCGGCCCCAAGGAGGGGGAGCGGCGCGGAGGGGCGGGGCGGGGTGGGGTGTATGTGTGTGTAAATGTTGCGCACTCGCTTTTCCTCTGCCCCCGCCTTCTTCCAGGGTGCTGGCGTGAGTCCCTCGAGGTCCGGCGGCGACTGTAAATAGAGTCTGGATGTTGTTTACATGAAGGATCCGGCGGGAGGAGTCTGCAAGGAGGAGGCGGAGGAGGAGGAGGGAGGTAGGAGAGAGGAAGACCGGAGTCCCCGCGGCGGCAGCGGTCCGGGGTGAGGGTGAGCCCCGTGTATTCTAGGGATGGGGTGCTAGGTAGCAGGAGGCTGGGACATCGGACCCTGGGGTAGGAGAGAGAATGGGCGCCTGACGGAGAGATGAGGCTCTGTCACCGTGGCATTTTTAGCTTGCAGCCTGCCACGCAGATTCTCCCGAGCTAGAGGGGTGAGGGTGTGTAGGGAGGGCGGGGAAGCCTCGATTTCTCTTCATGTTCATTCTCTCTGCTCCCGTCTTTTCCGCTTCTCCTGGCTCACCTGTTTATTTTCATTAACAAGAGCTTGCAGTTTTTTTTTATGTAGTCATAAGAGACTATTTCTTTTATTAGAAGCATTATTGGGGAGGGGGTGTATTGCCGTAATTTATGCAGGTCCAGTTCGCTTTTCCAGAAGGGGGAGGGGGACTTGGCGGAGACCGCCTGCTCCTGGCCTTAGCTGACCCGAGGGCTTCTCCCTGCTATCCCAGGCCGAAAAGAGTCCTTTCCCTCACTCTGCTGCCCAGTCACCAGAAGCCACCTTCTTGGACAAGGACCACACCTGTGCTTATTCCAGCTTTGGAGGAGAGGTGAGCCAAGAAACCAGGGAATCCTCTGTTCCCCAGAGCTTTTAGCCAACCCTCATCCAAGAATTGGCCAGAAACAGCTGCTTTCACCTGCCCCTTTCACTGGGCACATCTGTCTCCCCTGCCTGGCAAGTTGTGGTCTACAGATGTCTTGGGAATTTTTTCCCCTCTGGATCTGCACCCCACCGATCAGCAACTAACTGACTGTTAACATTTAGATCGAGAGACAGAGGTGACCCCCTCCGCCTTGGTCCAGTGCTGTTATTTATTCCACACTGGGTTTTCTGATGGAATCCTCAGCTGTCCTCCTGTAGTCACCGTCATTTTTCTCCTAAGAGCTTAACCCAGAATCAGGCCTAAGCCATTTCTGGCTCTCTTTCCTTGGGCCCCACCCTGGCTCCCACCCTGGCCCCCACCCTGGCCCCTCTTCGTTCTCCAGAGCCAAATATGCCTCCCAAAGCAGAAGGCCCACCCATCCCCAAATCTAACCATACAAAAGAGAGGAGAAAATCATGGAAGAGAAGAGACCCAAGAGTCTCCTTTCTGTCCTGAATGGCCTCCATATCATTTTTCTCTTTGGGCTTCCTAGATTTGTAATCCCTTTATTTTTCCTACCAGTTGTCCCTCCCATCCTCTTTGCCCGCAGTCCTGTGATAGATACTTGCAGAGGTGGGGATGATGGGTGGAGACAGGAGGTAATCACCCTTGTTCCCTGGATTGAGGCGTTTTTCTTCTCCCCTGTGTTTTCATTTCTGAGATATTTAAGAGTAAAATAGTAAATACGTTTGCATGCTTATTGGAGCTTGGTTTCTTGCTGGCTAATGAATAGCAGGGACTCAAATGGGAGGGAGGGGAAAGAGATGAATAGTGAATATTTCCCCTAGTTTACACCATCTGAGCATCCCCAGGGTTGCTGGAGAAGACCCTTGTGTAAAAAGCCAATGGTCTCCCTTCCATGACATCACCCCCTAAGCCTTTCCAACTTTAGCTTCAGAACAGGAAGAAGGCTCAAAATAGAACTACCTTAGGAATCCGGCTCCTTTAGAAGATCAACTTTTAAGTCAGCTGCAGGAGGAACACTAAACTTTGACATAGGGAGGGAAAGCTGTAGTGTTTGTAATTGGTTCCTTTGGGGAAGGGTGGGAGTATGCTTTTCATATATATTCAGAAAAGCTTTTCTCAACATAGCTTGGGTACCTAGACCAATGAATGATTAATAGGATAGTTCGATATTCATTTATTGAATTATTCATCTGTTTCAGTATGTCAACAATAATAAGCACTGTTCAGAATTAATTAAAAAGGGGCTCCTAGAATGTGGGCTAGAGAGTCGGCTAGAGATAGAGGTGGGGGGGGTAGGCTGGGGGGGAGCCCTTTAAGAAGGCGAAGAATCTGAGGATGCAGTGACAGCTGCTGTGAGTATGGAGGTTGAAAGGCTCATTATAAACAATGGCCGTAACTTCTGAAGGGTGACAGATGTCCCGGACAGAGAAGTAACGATGTCAGGATCTTCAACCCTTACCTCAGAAATGAACTCTGTGTCTCCGAATGTCCGTGTATCCATTCTTTCCCTGAATTGAGATTTTCTGAGCTAAAAGGAGTTGTTCAGTCTTTGAAAAGAGCTGCTTATTAAGTGATCAACACTGAAATATGGACAATTTAAGTAAGGATTAGTAGTGGGGCAGAAAACACTTGGCATAATTTGAGCACCAGGTGGGTGCTGTAGAAGGACTTGGTATTGAAGGCGTAACATCTCTTAATCTGGTTCAGGTTTAAAAGAATCCAGGTAGCCACTTAGAATCCAGTGTGGATGTCAAATGCCTGAAATACAGCCATGGTGATAAGGAACTAAATTTCAAATTTTATGTAATTCTTAAAATTGATATTTCATTTATATAATTCTTAAAATTGATATTTGATTCAGGTATTGGAAAACTTAAGTTCAGAAACAACTTGGGCATGTGCATGGACTTGTTAATCTGTAAATTTTATATAATCCAAATACAAACTAAGTATTTCTGATGAATTTAGTACTAAATTGATGTGTGTTACAAGTATAAAATATGCTCCAGATTTCAAAGACTTACTCCAAAAGGAGAAAGTAAAATGTCTCATGAATAGTTTATGTATATATTTAGATTTTATATATTTATTTTTAGGGATAGGGGAAGGGAGGGAGAAAGAGAGGGAGAGAAACATTGATCGGTTGCCCCTTGTATACCCCCAGCTGGGAACCTGGCCTGAAACCCAGGCATCTGCTCAGACCAGAGATCAACTGGTGACCTTCTGGTTCAAGGGATGACATCCAATCCACTGAGCCACACCAGTCAATTTTTGTATTGAACAGTTTTTATATTGATTACATGTTCCATGTAATCCAGTGATATTTTGGTTATACTGAGCTTAAACATATTGTTAACATTAATTTTATCTGTTAATTTTTTAATGTAGCTACTGGGATCATTTAAATTACGTATATGGTTTGTATTTTACTTGTTTTGAATGGTGCTGTCCTAGAACATCACTCCTTTTGGTCCATGGATTAATTTCAAAAGAGGTGACTGCATGAGTTATTTCATGTTCGAAAGTCATCTACTGCCCATGTGGAGATTTGGAGACCCCAAGAGTTGTTATTACAGTATATGAGACCTCATAGTACTGTTTTGCAGAATTCTATGCGGGATTTGTGCCCTACTCAAGGTCAATAAAATGTGCAGGGCAGTAGGAGGGCTAGTTGAGGGCAGCATGGGAAAATTGAAGTACCCACACATCTGGCTATGGCTGCCTGTGTAAAAGGCTCTTAGGTATGCTAGGATGTAGCACAGTAACAATTGTGACACCTGGTGGCATTTTAGTGATTCCACTTATCATTCGTCTTTGTTCATTTTCTCTTCATCCTTCATTTACTTTCTCTCCTCATTCCCCATTCTAGCTCCACTGGTGGTAACTGTGCCCAGAAGGTTGCTGACCCCTGTCCTCTGAGAAAAAGCACAGTGCTGATTTGGATAGATACAGTGCTGTGTTGGGGATTTGGTTTTGTCTCATGAGCTTCTGTAATGTTACTTACTGGACGAGACTTAGGGGCCATTTAGTACTATCCTTTTCATTTTATCATGGACAGACTGTCAAGTACCTTGCCTAAGACCATACCTACAGAGGCCAGAATTAAACACACACTTTTGTTGATAACCTATTTAGAGAATCCCTGGGAAATGAAGAGGTTCATCAATTAATCAGATGTTTGTTGGGCTTGCACTTTGTGGAAACAATCACTACTGCTGATGTTGTGAAGGGTGTGAAAACAGTCTCTGACTCCAAGAACAACACTGTTGCTTTAAGTAAATAAGAGGTAAACAGTGCTAAATTAAGTTACAGTGCAAGATAGAGCATTTAATGATGAGTGCAACCCCACTGTGGCATGTGTTACAAGTAGAAATGTGTTCATTTTACAGATGTAGAATAGAGGATCTGAGAAAAGTGAACTCTGCAGAAAAGAGGAGTATAATTGTGTTTCTGGAACAGCCCCTGGCTCTACCATTGGAGGTCAGTGCAAGTCTTTGGTGTTGCCCCCTTTAGCTGCCTATTAAGGGAATTTGAGAATTTAAGACCCAGCATTTTTAAATGGCACTGCTGCAGTAATGAGATCATGAGTTAATTGGAGACAGAGTTTTTAGAGATGGGTAGCTAGGGGTGGGTCATTCTGACTAGTTTCTCTAAAAGGGTATAATGCCGAGGTGAAATCAGAGTAAAAGTAACTTGTGAGCAGACTGTAAAACCCAAACTGGGGGGAAAATAGGATGTAGAACAAAAGCAGAAAGTAAAATAACTGTGTAGTAGACAGGTGGGCTAAAAGTGTGCACGCTGAGTGAATGTGTAAGGGGTAAGAGCCTACATAACAGAATATGGGCCGGTCCATTTATTTGTGAATTTTAGTCTCCTGGAGCCTTTGTGAGCAAGAAAGCACGTCCCTCTTTCTGTCTGTACATTGTTGTGTACATAGGTCTTTTCCTCCAGATGGACCTGCTATAAGTTATGGAGCATGAGACTGTTCAGAGGTCAGTGCTTTATTAAAGTAGGTAAAACAGTGACACCCCCATTAATGCTTCTCTGTGAGAACTGGGACAGACTTTGCACCGGGCAGTGGTCCCCAGCTTTTTTTTTTGCCTTTTCAACCATTTGAAATTTTCTATTAAACTTTGGCACAAGTTAGTTTTAAAACACACTTAATGCAGCAAAGCTTTGCAATAAAATGCAAATATATAGTCTTTGTACTCACAAAGCAGGATTTTGTTCACAGTACATTCTTATATCACAGTTTGGTCAAATATAATGTCACTGAGTTAAATTAATGGTTTTCACATTGGGGAAAAAAACCACACATGAGTAGGAGACTGGTAGATTTAACCTATTTTGGTTTTAAAGTGTTTTCAAATATTTTGTATTGCCAGCAGCTTACCAGTATCTCCAATTATTTACTATATAATCAGATACTTAAAGGTTCAAAGTCATTATATTTTCATTTTTGGTCCATAGATAAGAGGGATGGAAGATGGGTTTGTGTATGTTTTTACTATACAAGATTTAAAAGTACGTTTTTTAGTATACCAGTCACCAGAAGTCCTTGCTTTCCTAGATAATAATATTCGGTGCATGCATTTTTTAGTATACCAGTCACCAGAAGTCCTTGGTTTCCTAGATAATATTCGGTGCATGCATCATGGAGAGATCGTTCTCAGTGGTATCGTTTTTATCGTAGAAGCACTGAATTTAAAATCAATTTACTCTCTGGAAGAAAGCATTTTACATCACTGTCTTTCTCCCTCTCTTACTGTACACTGCACTTTCATGCCGTAGCAAGAGCACCTGCATTCACTTGTTCTAAAATTGAAGTAATTCCATTTTTATGAAGAAAAATCTATGGAAAAAGAAATGTTTCTGGTAGATTAGGGTTTTTTTTTAAATACACATTTATAGAGAATAATTTCTAAGAAGAAACAAAACTTAACATTTGGAAGCACTTATTTATTAGTACTTAAAAAATACAATTCTAAAAACCCATAGTTTTCTTCCTTGAAACTACTTTAAAATTATTCTGAGAGAATATAAATTTCAGTAATTATTCACAGTGACAATTTGCTTTTTATTACTTGGTCTCTTGGTTTTTTAACCCCCAATTTAGATAGGAAATAATTGAAATGAGAGGAAAATACAAAATAAAGGAAATACTCTCTACTTATTATATGAAAAATGTTTAGTTATCTGGTTTTTGGTCTTGGCTAATAGAGTGAATTTCAACTTTGTGGTATATTACCAACAATAAGTTTATCTTTGTGGACTTCATAGTCAGATATTCAGTTGCACTAGTATTCAGTCTTCGAGAAGAACAGTCTAATAACTGATCAGTACATCAGTGTCATTTATTTGTTCCCATACTTATCCCCCTCCAGTAAGTATTTCAGTGTGAGTATTCATCTTTTCTAAAGTGGACAGAATGTGTGGCCAGGAAATGTTGGGTGCTTATCTTTTTATCCTTTCCATGGATTAGCTATCTTACATTTTATTCTCAAATAATCACAATATCTTTGTTCATTAAACAGATGTTTATAATTTGGGTGAAAATGTGGAGCTATTCTCCAGGAATCTTAAGTTATGAGATCCAACCTTTTCTTAAAAAAATCTTCATTGCCCTCTTGTGTTTTAACTTTGTATTACATCAGTTGGCTAAGTCCTAGGCAATGACCTCTTTAGCTTTTAGCTATTTTTGCACTTGAGAGAATGTTATTTCAATTTGTGTGTAGGTACGTTTTTTCATTGGATATTACTTTTCTAAAGCTAGGTCAGTTTCATAGTGCATAAAAGTTACTAATTGAGCTAGAATCGTTGTACTTTATTTTTTTGACTTCTGATCAAAAGAATTGATTCATCTTCTGACTTATTTGAAGTACAGTGCTAGTATCTAACGTGCATGTAATAAGTCTTTGAAATGGCAAATGCCTAATTGAAAACAATTATTTTTCAGATATCTGTCAAGTTTTACACCTATTGAAGTAACTTGAGAACTTATGATTGACATGGAAAAAAAAAACAAGTGAATCATGGTTTTCCTAAGATGGTATTCTAAAGCCTGGATTCAAAAGTAAGAATCATCCCTGAAATAACTTCAGGGTACATCTCAAAGATACAGTTAATTTCAAAGCATGTGATTTTTTTCAAGAAGGCATTCCAGAGGTGGTCAGTGATTCCTGCACCACTGTAATTGTAGGGCTGGCACTGACTGCAGTGACAACCCCCGGCAGGTTTGCTCAACGTGTAATCATCAGTGTCATCAACTCGAGTACGTTCTTAGCACTCAGAATAAGAACAGTGTCACTTTTTTTACTAACGTACATTTCTTAAATCACAAAACCCATACTAGTTTCTGCTCTATGAGATGAGATACTCCAAAAAACTAAAAACCTTAAGCAAAAAGTAGATGTTTTCAGAAATCTTTTTGCTTGTATAAATTGTGCAATCTGAATACCCAGTTGACAGAGTTGAATGGCCAGATTGGGGTAGAGGAAAAAAAGCCCTAGGCTTAGTCTTAAGACATGGATTTGAGCCCAGGTTCACCATAACTTAGGGCATGGTCTCAGATAAAATACCTAACCTCTATAGGTTTTTATTTTTTATCTGTAATATGTGCTAATGATATCTAACCCACTTTCAGAATCCTTTTTTGATGAAATAACGAATAAATTCATTGTCAACCTAATAGGGTTCTTGTGGAAAACCAAATGAGAAAGCACATAGAAAATTATTGAATGTCAGGCAAAAGTGAAGAATTATTGCTATGTTTGGGAGCATTTTGAGAACAGGGACCATGTCTGATTTACCTTTTTTTTTTTTAAATCCTCAGTTGAGGATATGTTTTTTACTGATTTTAAAGAGGGAGAGAGAAACATCAATCATTTGCCTCCCACAGGCAACCCCAACTGAGGGCTGAACCCTCACCTAAATATGTGCCCTGACTGGGAATAGAACCTGTAACCTTTTGGTGTAGGGGACAGTGCTCCAGCCAACTGAGCACCTAGCCAGGGCCATGTCTTACTTGTCTTAATTACTTAAGTATCCAGAAGAGGTCTTGGAACATTGTAGTCCCTCAATAAATATTTGTTTCATGAATGATTGAGGTCAGGGATAGAGTCAGTGAATGTGTGCATGAAAGAAATACATTGTGAAATAAGCTGCAACGCTTACTGTATAGTCATGTTTGCTCATTCGCATTAATATGTACAAATCATGTGTTCGTCTTTCATTCTGTTATAATTCAGCTGGGCCTCTGAATATTTCAGCATCACCATTTACCGGTCTGTGAACCCACTTTCCCTTCTGCTTCCCCTCATCTTGAACCAGAAGGGAATCTCTTAGTCTTCCACTTCATGGGGAGCTTTCAGAGAGAGTCATTTGGTCACCTGGAAAGGACACCACCAGCCTACACAGTGACTGACAGGCTGCCCTGGCTCAGTTATCACAGTGCTGATGCTGTCCATTCTAAAGGTACAGTACTGTGATAACTGAAGGATGGCAGCCATCTTGCCTTCCATCAAAGGAGCCATCGTGCCCAGAAAAGAAGACCGAAGATGAAAGAGGCGTGTGAAGCAGGTGCAGGGATCCAGAAACCCTCTTACACCGTTCCTGTATTGTACCTTCCCTAGCACGGAGTGAATGTTACTCCCTCTGTCTTTGCCTTATTTTTAACATGGGGATAAAGGGAGTTGGGTAGTTGTTTGCACAGCAGCATGAACACTTATACTGAATTGACATACATTACAATTTTTGGAGCTTTTAGGAGACTGACATGAGTACTGAGTGTGAATAAGTATTTTGGGAGAGAGGTTCAGAGAAATTTGTGCCATTTTTATAAATATAAATGGTAACCTAATTAGAGTAGCTTGGCGCTTGTCAATATAACCTACTCAAAGTGCAGTTCAGCTTAAATAGGGAGAAAAAAGCCCTACATGTTGAACAGTATTGATACAGTTCAGCGGTTTTCAACCTTTTTCATCTCATGGTACATACAAACTAATTACTAAAATTCTGTGGCCAATATGACAAAAAAAAGTAGGTATAATGTTGATACATTGACATCAGACAGCTTTCATTGGGTGGATGTTGTCATTTGTTTGTTTGACAGTCTAAGGGGAAAGAGGTCGGTGCCCCTAAATAAATAATCAGGTATTGCATGTTTTAAAAATTCTTGTGGCACACTGGTTAAAAATTGCTGATGTAATTGCATGAATAAAACTACATCTTTTTGGTTAAGAAATGGGTATGGATATAGCATATTTTTTCCTATAACATAAATGTTTAAAGTCTCATGTAATTCAAAACAGTGTCCGTTGAATGCCCATGTCTTTGCTGTTGGTATCACCTTTACATGAAAATAAAATGTTATTTTTATCAAGTAGTTAAGGACCACCCTGCAGTGACATAGCACACACCTTCAACCTGCATCTTATTCTAGAGCATACTGTTGGGGTGAGGTCACTAGAGAAGCCAGGGTTTCCCCCATCCTTCCTCTCTTAAGACTCCTAAGACATGGACAGCAGCAGATGAGCATCCGAGTGCACGACTATCATACCTTAGATTGCAGCTGGCTACAGGGCTCAGGTAATTTCATGTAGTTTAGGCTCAATGCCTAAATAAGGACCTCTTACCTTTACCCAGGCTCATGTCTATCTGGGAACCTCACCATAGTGGGTGGCCGACCAGTGAGGAACCCAGAGCAGTGACCCATGTACTTGGGCACAGAGAGAACAAGGCCTGTGAAGGTCAGGCCCTTCTTGGACCTGCTGGTTACCCACAAGGTGAGACGATCCAGCACGGAGGAAAACCATGTATGTGATGTTTTAACGCACAAGAGTCCTAACCCGCTAATCAAGAGTCCAGTCATTGTCCTAGACTTGGGCCATTTTTATTATGAAGTCCTAACTGAAACTTGAGTAAGGAGGAAAGGAAACAGGAAGCAAGTGGCAAGGCAGGGAGGCTCAGTTTCACCCTTCATCATCCAGTCCTCAGCATTCCTGCTCACTGTTCCTTTGCTGGTTCACACAGTTCTCGCTATGCTCTTCTCTCTTCTCCTGAAGCAACCCCCGACGGCACACCTGCTTGTCCCTGAGTTGTTATTTTCCATGTGGCGTTGACCACATGATGATGCTGTATCTCACGTGTCTTCATATACTTAGAATTTCTCTAAACTGCAGCCTAGCCTTATGTTTCTGATTAATTATGGGGAGCAGTCAGTGGCTCTGCCCAGTTGTGTAGTATCCCACCAGCCCTGCTCCTTTAACAGAAAAGGAATTTCTGACAGGAACCCTGGAAGAACTTCTGAGAAAGGAAAGTTCTGGGATTGGCGAACTCTCAAGTAATTCAA
The DNA here is from genome assembly GCF_021234435.1 of Artibeus jamaicensis. Lineage (NCBI taxonomy): Eukaryota > Metazoa > Chordata > Mammalia > Chiroptera > Phyllostomidae > Artibeus > Artibeus jamaicensis. Next base: position 13,978,372 of record NW_026522025.1, on the reverse strand, counting down.
AACACTCCTACTTTTAAGAAGTATAGCAGGTGGAAAAGAGTGCTTTAGGGAGTGAGGTGTTGTGCAGTCATTGGCCTTGGTGAGGGTTTCGCCACCTTGCCCGATCTTCCTGTTTTCCCGTTACTAGTTCCATAAAAATTCAGGTTTTATACTTACCCAACATTGGTCCCAGGATCCACACTCGAGTCTGTTGGGGTGTTACAGAGGTGAGTGTTGGGGCATTTCTACAGACGGAGCCACACTGGGTCCCTCTTCCCATCAGTAGGGAAGCTTGAAGCCGGTCTGCCTGTAGGAGCCCTAGGAGGCTTGCCTAGGCCTGGAGGTCCTAGCATCCTGGAGGACTTCAGAGATGCAGGGTTCCGACAGGCTAAGTGAGGAGTAAAGCAAGAGAAATCCAATGGGGTTTTTCCACTGCTTTGATTAAAAGACACACAAAGTGTGTTTGTTGGTATATTCATTACGTTCTTCGGTTGAGGTATGTGAGAATGGAAAGAATGGCAAAAAAAAACAACAATACCAAATGATCCAGCAGTTCCACTTCTGGTTATATGACCAAATGAAAAATCTTGAACATATACCAGTGTTCACAGCAGCATTAGTCAAAATAGTCACAGAACAAGCTACCCGAATGTGCATCAATGGATGAATGGATAAACAAAATGTGTATGAAACAATGGAAGATTCAGCTTTAAAAAGGAAGGAAGCTCTGACACATGGAAACGTGGATGAAACTTGATGGTACGCTAAGCAAAGTATGCCAGACGCAAAAGGACAAATACTGTGTGTTCCACGTCTGAGGTGCCTGGCACAGTCATAGATCCAGCAAATGGGATGGTGGTCGCCAAGGCTGGAGGAAGGGGGGATTGGGAAGTCAGTGGTTTATTAGGTATGATTATTGGGAAAGATGAAAAAATTATGGAGATGAATGGTGACGGATTCACAACAGTGTGGATGTACTCAATGCCACCGAGGTGTGCACTTCAATTAGTTAAAATAGTAAGTTTTATGTCTTTCACCACCAAAAAAAGCTTTTCATGGCAATGGCACTATTACAGCCAATAGCAGGTTTGAGTTGATGGCTCTCTTCCTTAGTCTTCAGGGTGAAGATAATTGCTGTTTCATGTAAGCAATTAAAATGTAATTCCCATGCCCTTGGCATTTGAGGTTCTCTTGTGGAATGTTAGAGGTATTTCCAAGGTTTCTGACCTAGCACAGCTTTAACATTTTGTGAAATGTAAATAAAACCATACAGTGAAAGTACAGTGAAATAAAACCATACAGTATTCATACAGCGAACTAGAAAAAGACTTCAACCAGGAATTAAGTGATGGGGCATCTCTTGATGGCTTAATGCCTTTTATGGTAAAATTGGGCAACTCCCTGGACCTCTCCACGCTCCACCTCTTTGCAGTTGTGATGAAGATAAATATATAAAATGTATACACATATGTGTATATACACGGCCCTTTTGATGAGTAAAGCAGCATTGAAATCTGGCATATTATTTACCCTTGAAATGTAGGAACACAGAGATGATGGCATTAGCAGTTTTAAATGGAAGTGTTCAAAAGCACTCTATTTACACTTGCAGCTCACGTATCATCAACCTCATTAAAAGGAGCATTCCATAGCTTGCTCTTGGCCATGGAGATTTTTCTATCACATGTTTAAATTTGAAGGTAAAGGAAATTAAAAGCTTATGGACTAGAAATGGATGGCAATAACCCTCTCTAAGGTCTCACATGTTGTATTAGCCATGGGTAAAAAGCATTCATTTGTGGTCCTGTCTACTTCATCACAAAGCTTCTCCTTTGGGGCCTTTGGAAATCAGATTCAGGTGTAGGAACCGCCCCCACCAGGTTTCGTGCTGTGCTCTACCTTGATCACACCACACAGAGTTGGAACGGAGAGTGAGCTTTTCTCCCTGCCACACCAATTTCAAATTGTTTGCTGTGTTTAGTACATTTTTTTAGCTTCTCTGAATAACCAGCCAATCATAAAAATGCCACAAATTCGTCTATACTGTCCTTAAACTGATTTATTTATTCCAGGTTGTCTCTGTGCTTGACACAGGGGACTTTTTCCCTTAAAACTTGGCTTTCATAAAACTGCATTCATGTTTACACAGTCCTCATCTAAGATAGTTCGTTCTCATCATCACTAGTTAATGTTTCACCACATGAATTCATTAAGTATGAGCAAGCGTAAGGGAGGCACCAAAAAGCCATTCTGTGTTTTTCTATATTTAAAACGTGATGATGGTGAGGATTCCCAATGAAAGGAAATGCCAGGTGTGAGCACATGTGCCTGGAACATGCTCAGCCAGGGTTCCTTATATTTCAATTGTTGAAAGGCTTTGGGGTGGTTTATACATGTCTCTGTTATGGTACATGTTTCAACAATTCACATAATTCAAAAGTAAAGTAAGCTGATTATACCTTGCTTTATGCATTTGGACTACTATTTTTTATGCAATTGCAAAGAAATTGATAGTGCTGTTAAAAAGAAGGAAGATGTAGAGGATGGTTCCAATTGAGTGGGAAATTCATTTTCACCTCGTACCACTATTTTTGTACATGCAGTTCCAGGCATATTACCTAGGCTCCCATTGCTTGTTTTTGGTTGTGTTTTTTTTCCATTTTGAATATGAATATTTTTGGACTGGGAATATCTTAGGGTCAGTTGGGGTAGTGCCTAGAACACTTTGCTGAGAAGACTTCTGAGGCCACACCTGGGCTCCACAGAAGGGAATACTGTAACCACCAGTCATTGCCTACCTGTCACCAACTCTCAGTGTTTGCCATGGGCATCAGATTGAAAAGCAATAGTGCATTTGCTGACCCTTTTCTAGAATACAATATTTGTAGTATACAGATATAGACACTCTGGGAAGGCAGAAATTCTCAAAGCTATGTTGATAAGGACTAGATTTCTGGGAAGCTGTGTCATTAGGAATATAGACATCCTTTATGCAAAAGAGAATTATAAACTTTTTAGTCTTAGTGTAATGCGTAGTGTTATCTTTAGACAGGGATCTTCTTACCACTCATTGATTTCTATTTTGATAAGTCCAGACTCACCCAGCAGGTCTCAGATTATTCTAATCTGATAAAAACATTGCCTTTCTGTAGTAAAGCATTTTGTGCAATCCTTTGTATAATTTATACATGTAGAATTTTGTGTAAGTAATAGTATCAAATGGCTAGAAGAGGCCGTTCTCTTTTTTTAATTGACAGGATTATTTGCTTGAGGTGAGTCAGTATTTGTCGAGTGCCCTTGTACCAAGGCACTCATTTCATTCTAGTTCAAATCCTCAGAGTAGAAGTGTTCTCTACATTGCACAGTTGAAGAGCCTGCCTCACAGGCTTACGGAGGGTCCCCAAGCCACATAGAGAGGAAGTGGGAGAGCGAGGCTATGTGTCCAGGACATAAAACGTGTGAGAAATTAAATTAATCCAAATTTGTTCTTGAATGTTGATTAGCAGGTGAGCTTTGAAAAGGAATTAGATCTAACATGTAAAAGTGCTTTAAAAACTTACACATCACCACCTATACTCTCTTCTACCATCCACTCTGGCCAAAATCTGATGCTTTCTCAGCTATTCAGTTAGAATTACATTTTTTAATGAAAATTTTATCATGATGCCACTTTATTTTAAAAACCTCTAATGGCTTTATCTTGGGATCAAGACTACTGCCCTTAACATGCCCCATGAGGTCCCAGGCAGTCTGGTTCCTACCTACCTCTCAAGTCCCAGCTCCTGCACCCAGTTGACCTTTGACCCGGAAATCAAGCTGCTCTCTACTTCAGGTGCATTTCCTTCTTCCTAGAATACCCTTACCAATTCACTGCATCTGGTTACTTTATCCTTCAGTGTCTGGGTTAGTATCAATTTCTCAGACCCCTTTCCTGACACCCCAACTATGTCCAGTCTCCTGACACTCCATGCTTTTCCTTCAGAGCACTTGCCACAGTTGAATTACACAGATTGGGATGTATGTTTCATGCCCGTTAGATGTGGTGAGTTCTGTGCGGGCTGAGACCATGGTTCTGTCCATTGCTGTATTCACAGAACCTGGCTCGTAGCTTGCAGTAGAAATCTAATGTGGTGCAGGATGCTAAGTGGAGTCTTCTGTTTTCTACGAGTAAGTGAGACGAGCCCAGAGCTGAAACAAGGTGTTTTAAAATCCCCACTTTGTTTGTGGTCAGAGAACTGCAGCTCTGTGGCCATCACTTTCCTGCCGTACTTTTTCTAAAGGGGTCATTTCAGCAGAGCCAGCCCTTGAATTTCTCTCATCCCTCACCCCCCATGTAAGAGGCTTGGAGGGTGGGGGCAGAATTGTCACCTTCGGTGGAACCTTCCTCAGAGCTGGGGAACATTCAAATGAGAGAGAATCTTGTCTGAAGGCTGGTGAGCCACTGTCTCAGAAAGCTCCCTATGCCCAGGCCCTGCAAAGCTAAGAAAGGAAGTGGAAGGACAGGTGCCATGTTTGATGGGACAAAGACAGTAGGTTTCTTGGATACTACGGTCCGAAGTGAATTCGTAGGTGTCTTGGGACTTAAGCTTTCTGGCTAGTGTCCCACAGGAGAGCAGCCCTTGGTCCCCTGACTTCCCCCCAACAAATGAGTGGACCCATTAGTGTTTCTCAACAAAGAGTTAATAGGTGTGCCCCAGGAGTGAGCCAGGGTGTGGATGGCATCTAAAGTACAGGCCTTTGGCCAGTGAGAAAATCGCCGCCCCCCACCAAGGTGGGGTAATTCTCACAGGGACTCGCTCTTGAACTTCACAAAGAAGTGAGCCAGCATTTCTTGCAGAGCATTTTTCAAAGGTTTCACTTCAGCAGAACCAGCTCTCAAATTCACTGTGATGGTCACGAAAGGAAATGACCCGAGAATCAGCTCAGGGAGCAGGGGGGTGCGGTGCGAAGAGATCACCTCACTGCCACCCCCACACCCAACACGCCCCACCTGCCCCGGCTCAAGTCTCAAGCCTCACTTCAGCTAGAGACACATGCAGAGCTTTGTATTGAATATGAGATGAAAGTCTTAATCAAAATGAAACATTTAGCTGGTGATAGGGCAGTCGAGATGTGCCCTACTCCTTACTACTCTATAGGAAAGGGGGAGTTAGAACACAAAAGTTGGAAGGTATTGGATATAAAATAATTTTATGTTTTTACTTCTCACTGAGTTGAATTCAAAACAGTTAAAATTCCTCATTAAATGGGGAGAAGGGCTATAAAACATCCCTTCAGAAAGGAGGTTGCACGTCAGTGTTTGCTTTTCCAGAAAGCCCCTTTGCCCACCGCGCCTGGAGGAATGGAAATACCGACTCAGTCCTGACACTTCCAGTGGCCTTTTGACTCTTACTTCTGTCCCCCTGCCTTTCTACTGAGAGCAGAAGGCAATTGAGCAAGACAGCAGAATCCAAGGATGTTTTCTTTCTTTTTATTTTTAAGTTAAATTTATTGGGGTAACATTGGTCATATAGGTTTCAAGTGTACATTTCTATGATGCTAGGTCTGTATATTGCACTATGTGCCCTCCACCTAAAGTCAAACCGTCTCCTGTCAGCATATATTAGGCCCCTTCCACACCCACCCCCTTCCCTCTGGCAACCACCACATTGCTGTTTGTGCCTGTGAGTTTTTGTAGCTGGACTCCTGGCACATTTGGCTGAAGAAACCTTGCATAAGGGTAGGTAGGGATTTTTCCAATAATACCTCTAGGTAGGTTATCATCCAGTGGTGTGATGGCCAAGACACCCACATCTTAGACTGTTACTCTTTGCGATCCAATAGATTCACTAAGAATATACCAACATAGAACCAACTGGTTTAAACACAAAGATAAAATCCTTTAGATGCACTTGCCTTAAACAATGCCAGTCCTATTCTAGAAATCAAGTTGTAAATAACCAAGAGAAACCCACTTAACTAGTTGCTAGTCCCATCAATCTACCAACAAGGGTGGACATTGTAGAGGTCATTTGCTCTGGTGTTTTTCAAACTGAAAAACTGATTTAGTTGAAATCAATTAAATGTTGAGATCAATCAGCATTTAAGAAAATAGAATAGAAGAGACCCGTGCATGCATGCAGTAAGGATAACTATGTCGCCCACTTTGCAGCTGCTTGCTTCATTGTGTGAGAGTTTGTATACTGGGACACAAATGTTTTTTTCACTCTGTTTTCAGTTAAGCTCATAAGCCACTGATCTAGATGTTAAAGTCCAGATTCCAGATCATTTCACTAGGTATTGTAAATTTTGGAACGGAAGCCCAGAATGGTAAAGACACTTGTCCAAGGCCAGTAGGAACAGAGTAGAACTTGGATCTACATCTCTAACTCCTGACTAATGTTTACTCCTCTTCCCACCAGCCTGGAGGCAAAAGCAATAGTAATAGCCAATACTGAGTGAGCGATTACATTGTGCCAGACACTGCACTAAATATATCATTTTATTTCATAGAGAAATGGGGTAAATTGACTTTGTGGTTGGTTTCAAGTAAATGTTTGTGACTAAACAGCAACTGTTGTCCATGGCTAGATTAAATACAGAAGTTGTGAGTAAACATTTAAAGTTCTTATAGCAATTTGTCAGAATAATTTTATGTCTTTTGAGTCTAGTAATAAAAACATTGGCTTGCATTTTATGTCTTTGAGGTTTTTTCTGGCAGTTAATGTTTATTGTGTTTTATAAAAGCATTAGACTATGATGGATTGGCAGTGAGAACAAACTGGTCCTTTACCATGAATAGTTTGCGAAGCACTGACTTACACCCAGCAACATTGACCTTCTTGTCGGTTGATGCCTCTTGTCTCCATCTGAAGTGCCAGGTGGTCACAGCTGGAAGAGGTAGATTACTGGATACAGCCCCGTAACAGCAGAGTAGGGGTTACTGTGGTATCCAGAGTTACTTGGGACAGGGGACTTTCAATTCTAGAAATAGCTGCCCTTGTGTGGGGAGGGCTAGTGGAAACTGCACAAACATCAATAAATACCCCGAAGCTGTCATTTACTTCAACATTTCCAGCAGAGGGACTGATGGGGATGTGAGTTTTGCTCCCCGCCCCCTTCTGGGAAAGCAGAAAGAGCCCCTTGCGAAGCTCTCCTTGGAAGAAAAAGTTCGACACAGAACAAATTAAATTCTTATTCCCCAAGACTCAACCAGAGCGGTAAGAAGCAGAGGGACCATGCCACAGAGGTCTCTGGGAAAACAGGCTGATTAAAGGGAGCCTGTGTATCTCCTGGAATTGCAAGCTCTGTGGAGAGAAGCACACTTCATAAATCCTTTAGGACTGCTTATTGGCTACACCCTCAGATTTGTACGAAGAACTGTTGTGAGTGAATCAGTGTGTCTTTGTTTGCATCTCCTGGAATTCCAAAGACTGCAGCCAAGGAGCTAGCAAGGTTGAGTACTGGACTGAGCATTTAATCAGTTGAACACTTCCTCATGTTTTCCTGGTTTGTTCTCATAACAAGTGACCTTAGTCCAACTCCTAGCAACATGTGATTGTGGAATGTTCCCTCCTGAGGAATACTGCCTGTTTTTTTTTTCATTCTGAACATACTGAAAATCTCTGAAGATTCAGATGAGTTTTGCTTTTCTTCTTGGACAGTAATAATGTAAGCTAACTGTACTGCAGTATACCCAGTGTTTTACATATGTTACTACAAAGTGTCAAAACCACCTGGGTCAAAAACAAATGCTTAGAAAAGTTAGGTCACTTACTTGATGTAATGCAGTTCAAGCTCTATTTTCTGTGTTCCTAAATTTTCTGCGTGTTCTTTTCAGCATCCTTGCACAGCGGATTCAATGCCAGAACCCCAAAGTCATGACATTTTCACTTACTCCTTTCTTCCATCTGAAAACAGTGTCAGGATCCACTCCCTTTTGGTTTGACCTAGAATACACATACCCATTGAATAATTCAGGAGTGGGATGATGCATTTAACTACTTTGGTCCTGCAAGCCACAAGTCGTTATGGTAGTAATAGCTAACATTAAAGACTTTCTATCGAACCTGCCTATCCTGTAACTTTTACCCTCATTGTCATACTTAATCCTTTCACAGAAGCCACCTTCCCATCCCTAACCCTTTTCCTGCTTTATTTTCTCATAGTACCCTTACCTAGTATGTTCAAAATAACACTTCACTTTACATACTGTGCTGCTTGCTACCTCTTCCCCACAGGAACGTAAGCTCCATGAGGATTCTGTGGTTTTTTTTTTTAGCTCAATGATATAAGCCCCCGGCAGGTAGGGCCAGGCCTCATACATAATAGATGCTCACATTTGTTGAATGAATGATTGAACAGTTCTTTTAGGTAAATATCACTATCATCCTCATTTCATAGATAAGGAAACTGAGGTTTGTGGTATTAAATAAGGTGCATGAAACGGAAGCCTTTTTTTTTAAAACTTAAAACTAAGTTTTTATTTCATAGGTTTTGGGCTGTTGTGTGTTTATTTTCCTTTGTTCCCAGAAACTTTAAAAATTCTTCTTTGATCTCATTGTTAACCCATTGGTTGTTTAATAACATGTTATTCAGTCTCCATGAATTTGACTTTTTGAGTTTTCCCCTTTAGGTTGATTTCTAGTTTCAAGCCATTGTGATCTGAGAAAATGCTTGATATGATTTCAATTTCCTTGAATTTGTTGAGGCTTGTCTTGTGTCCTATCATGTGGTCTGTCTTTGAGAATGTTCCATGTGCATTTGAAAAGGATGTATATTTAGCTTCTTTGGGGTGAGAGATTCTGTATATATTAGTTAAGTCCATTTGATCTAGCAGGTCTTTCAGTGCCACAATATCCTTGTTGATTTTTTGTTTCCAAGATCTGTCCATTGTTGATAGTGGAGTGTTAAAATCCCTTACTCTAAGTGTGTTCCTCCAAGATTTTCCTTACATATTTAGGTGCACATATGTTTACAGTGTTTATGTTTTCTTGATGAATTCTCCCCTTCAGTGTTATGAAGACCTTCTCTGTCTCTTTTTATGGCCTTTGTTTTGAAATCTATTTTGTCTGCTTCACCAAATAAATTAATTTGGCAAAACAGTGGGGTACAAAGTCAATATTTAGAAATCAAAGGTATTTTTGTTCACCAAACAATGAAGTATCAGAAACAAATATTAGGGGGGGAAATCCCATTTACTGTAGAAACAGGAAAAGTAAAGTACCTAGGGACAAACTTAACCGAGGAGGTAAAAGACTTGTACTCAGACAGAACACTGACGAAAGAAATTCAGGGAAACACCAGTAAATAGAAGCACATACTATGTGCGTGGACTGGAACAATTAGCATCATTAAAATGTCCATACTACCCAAAGTAATTTATAGATTCAACACAATCCCTATTAAAGTACCAATGACATATTTCACAGATACAGAACAAATATTTCAAGACCAGAGACATGGAAATAAAGAATATACTGAGAGTGACCAGAGAGGAGGGAGGAGGCAGGGAATGGAGGAAAGAAGGGGAACATGTACAAAGGACCCACGAGAAAGGACGATGGGATGGGGATGGTCTTTGGGAGCAGGGGTTGGACAGGGCAAGGGAGAGCAACGGAGGTAGGGGGATGGGGACCACTGTAACTGAACAATAAAAAAATTAGTTTTTACATGTTAGTGGTTATAATAGCTTCCTTTATATAGTTTCCTTTTCCATTATATTGTTGGAATGAAAAATTTAACACAAGAGGTTGGTTCAGTGCTTCAGGTACCCACCTTAGGGTGAATAAGCAGTATGTAATTGTTGAGGACATATTTTGGACCTCTTACCTATAGTAGTAACTATAGCTAATACTAAATTTAAAAAGATATTTTTCTCTTCTCTCCTATTGTGGTGCTCCCAAATTAACACAGTGAAGAAAAGGTTCAAATAAATGACTTGCTAACACAAGACTATAGCTGCTGGAACAGTGGTGGGCACCTCCTGAGACAGAATTGGAGTTGTGAAGAACTTGGGAGATGTCCAGCCCAGACTCTCCTCCCCTCTTCCTCCCCCAAAGCTAGATTTTGGGACTCGGGTCTGTCCTCACTGGACAGCCTGTTCAGTGATGGATTGCTACATTGTCATTGGTTGACTGCCTTGTCAGAAAATTGGTTGTATTGAGCCGAGAGTTATGCCCAGGTAACTTCTACCCCTTGGTCTGAGTTCTGCCCTCCAGGAAATGATATAATAAATGAAGTTCCGTTCACATGTCAGCCTTTAAACTATTGGTTTATTTGTACTTACTGTTAGGTTTCTCCTGTCCTAGTCCTTCAAACATTCCTTGTGTGGCATCTTTCCAGCTATTTTTCCATCTAGCTTGCTCCCTTAGGAATGCTGTCCAACTAGTTCATGTCCAATTTAAACGTGTTATCCAGTTCTGCAGGTGTGGTATTGGAATTATATCCAGTGTTTTTTTGGCAACCACACCAGTCTGTTGGTTCATCCTCACCCCTGGAACTTTCAGAGTGAACTATCTTCGAACTCTAGTGGGAAAAAAGTGCTGCATAGATGGAACCACCGATTACTGACGATTATGAAAAATAATCGTGATGTGTGTGGACACTGTCCTCCATTTCTCTGTATACTCCTTCTGCCACACCCAAGAAGTTTATGATGAAAACAGCCATTTATTTATTGCATTCAGACTGTGTGTAAGACACTGTCCTACTTAACTTTCTAAACAACTGTATTTGTAGATAGTATTAAACTCTATATTTGAGACTGAGATTAGGAAGGATTAATGTATTTAAGATCACAGCATTGTAACTGGCGGAGCATGGATATGAATCTATGTTTGATTCTAAACCCCAAGCTTGATAAGATGCACTTCTAGAAGTAACAAAGAGGATAAGCTTAGCTGCCCAAGGCTCCTAGTTTCATTCACTCTGAAAAACAAGCACAGGGAGATATTTTAAAGGAGTTGTGGTATCTTCTTCCTATTCTTTAAGAAAAAACAGGAAAACAGGATACAAATTATTGTGTTCCTCTCATGTACCATCTGTTTCATATCTGTTTGTCTCATTTAGTCCTCAGGGCAATTCTATGAGGAGAGCACTGTTGTCAGTATCATTTTACAGGTGAGGAAACCGTGGCTCAGAGAGAATAAAGCCAAGACACCCACACAGGGTGCTGAGTCCAGAGGCCTTCTGTCACACTAGGCCACCTTCCTCACAGAAGGTTCTTCACGCTAACTGCCTCCCTCCCAGCAGGTATCTGGCTAGACTGTCACCCCTGATGATCATCCCTTCCTCTCCTGTCCAGTGTGTTCAAACTTAGTCAGTTACCTAAGTGGAAAAAAACCCTTGCCAAATTAGATGATCATTCACTCATTATGAAAGGTTTCCTATATCCATAGTTTTGGGCCAAGGATTAACCAAGTAAGCAGGTTGCGTAAGTTAATGTGGCCCATCGTGTCCCCTTCCTCTCCAGTTGTTTGACCCCGTCCATGAGGTCATGGTGAGTGCAGCACGGGCCCATTTAGTGATGTGATCCTTGAGGGTGGTGACCCACAGCCTCCAAGCTGAATTAAATAACTTGCCAAAGCATAGCTATAGAAATTATTTATTTAGGAATCACGAGTAGGAATCTTTTCAAATCACATTACTAATCATTGCATTTGTATACAACATAAATGTTTACAAAAATACTTTTTACTTAATAATAAATAAATAAATATTCTTACAAATAATTCCATTTGTTCCTCTCAGTCACCTGGTAACACGGGCTGAGCAGGGGCACATTGCCCTGTTTTACAAACGGGGAATCAGAAACTCAGAGAGACCAAAAGACTTGCTCAGAGCCTCACCATCTCAAAGGGGCAGAATCCAGACAGCCTGTTCAAGCTGTGAATCCTGCACTTGTACTGTGTTATCCTTTCCCTTCCTTCCTCTCTTGCACTGTACACTAAACTTCTCATACATCTCTGCCCTTGCCATTGACCTGTTGGCTAGGACCCATCACCAGCTCAGAAGGAATTGAGCTAGACCAAGCTGGAGCTGCTCCTTGTTTTCAGGCTCCGCTTCCCAAGCCATCTGGTGGTTCTGACTTTCCAAAAAACAGATGCAGTGGTTTGCAGGTTGTCATCAATCTTCGCCATCCCTTGAGAGTCCAGTGACTTTCTGCAGCACCAAGCTGTGTAAATGTTCTTTGTGCCCAGGTAAGTACCTGTGCATATTAATCCTAAGGTCACACTAACCATGTGAAAAACTAGTTCACTTAATTTCTCTCAGGTGGGCAGTAAGCTGAGAAAGTGCCCTGGAGGCCAAGGCTTTCTTGTAGGTTGGCTCAAAGAACATCTGATCTAAAGCTTGCTCTACCTTGCAGAGTCAAAGCCTGCTGCCCACTCCCCCAACCCTGTCCCTATTTCTAACCCCTGTCAACCACTAATCTAGTCTTTTCTAAAATGTCATTTCAAAAATGTTATATAAATAGAATCATATAGTATATAATGTTTGGAAGTGGCTTTTCCTGCTCAGTGTAATGGAGATTCAAGCCTTCGTATAGGGTTTTGTTTTTGTTATCTAAAGTCCATACAATAAAAATTTTTAACTTATCATTTAGTTTTAATTATTTTTCTTTAATTTTACTTAGGGTTTTGTTTCATTTTTAATTACCCAAAATCCATTGCCGGGGCCCCTTCCTGGCCAGGAGAACTTGTGTATTGCTTAATCTTTCAGAGACTCCATGTCTTCATCTTTAGGATGAGCATAATAATTACACCTCTGTATTAGTTTGAAATCTTAAAGTTTCAGGGAGGAAAAGCACCCATATTCTCTTCATCAGTGGAGGATTATTGTTAAGATGCAAGACAAGGTCTTCTTTAGCCACAGAGTAACTTCAAGTCCCAGTACTTCAAGCACTGGGACAAACGACAGGCCTTGGGCATTATTTGAGGGGGAGCGACATTAGATTTGATGATACACCTTTTCTGTGACTCCTTGCCATTGTTATTGTCCAGGAGAAAGGATCTGGCTATTTCTAATATAGGGAACCTGTAATGGGCCCACACCAAACCCCTCAAAGGCATTGTCTTCTCCTGTGGCCCTCTGGTAGACCCACTAGGGGAATCTCTAAACCTCTGTGTCCGGCCATCAGTCAGAACCAAACAAAGATGAAGGTTGCTTTGGGAGGTGATGCCGTGTCACTGGGGGTATCAGGATGAGGTCTCCAGAGCAGATATGGGACGAAAAGCAGAGAGCGCAACTGATCCCTGGTTAAGTCTTTAGTAGATGAAGGTAGTATTTATCTTACTCTATGTAGTACAAAATGAAAAGTCTGCATTTAGTCAACATTCTCAGAAGGGGACTTTGGCTTTGAAAAGTCTTTAAGGCTTCATGGACCCCTCCCATGGAGGACAGGTGTTCCACAGGGTTGTTATGAGGAACAAAATTCAGTGTCCAAGAACACCCTGGCCAACTCTAAAGCCCTACAGGCACTAGTAATTTCACAAGGTCGCCTGATTATTATGAATTCAGTCTCACTGAAGTAGCGTTTTGGCTACATGCCACTGGAAAGGAAATTTCTTTGTGTGCATGCGTGTGTGTGTTTTAAATAAAAGAGCCTGGTTTGTCATAACTGAGAAGGTTAAACAGGAAGATTATATATATATTTGCTTGTGCTTCTGAAAGAAGACAGTAGAGTTCAGTACAGAGCTGAAAACAAGGACCCTGGTGTCTGGAAATGTCTGTGGGCAGGAACCTGCAGACCCAGATGATAGCTTCTGGGGTCCTGGCGGTAAGAGTTACAGAATGGCCAACATTCTGCATGAAGGATGGTCAGGGAAGGAATGAAGGTCAGTCACCAGGCACATGCAGGGCCCTGGGTTGTGACACAGCATCTAAAACAAACATAAATCATTGAAAGCCTACAAGTTCTGGCTCCTTCCTCAGATTCCACATTTGAGATACAGAAGGGAACTAAACTACATCTTTTTTAAAATAATTATTTATTTTTAGAGAAAGGGAGAGAAACATCATGTGCAGACCCGCTCACACACCCGCTACTGGGGACCTGGCCTGTAACCCAGGCATGTGCCCTGAGTGGGAATCAAACTGGTGACCCTTTGGTTTGCAGGCCTGCGCTCAATCCACTGATCCGCACCAGCTGAGGCTAAAACAACATCTTATTGAACAGTTTCTTTCCTTTCCAACTTTCAAAATAAGACCTTCTTTTAGGTCAGCCTCAGACTGGGGAAATGAGAGATCAACCACCTAGGATGAGCCCTCCCCCCAACACTGTAAATAGCTCCTTCCATTTGGCAGGGATCCCCCTCATCTTGGTAATGAGTACCTGCTGGCTGCCACTGACCCCCTACTGAAGCCAGCATTCAGGAGCACAGAGGGAAGTCTGTATTCCTGCACGCTTCTCCTGTCTGAGCAGCCAGCTCTGCCCTGCCCGGCATCACTGGGCGTTGACACTTTAGGGACTCCTGAGACCAGATCACAGATCCTCATTTTCCAGGATGATTTTCCTACTGTCTTGATTTTGTGGATCTGTGATAGGAATAAATCTTTGCATATCCCTCGCCACCCCAAACCCAAGTCTTGAGTGTCTCTTCATCTATTGTGTTCCCTTTTATCCCTGTAATTGCCATATTTTGTTGTCTTTCATGATTTTTCTGTCAGCTCAGCCAAAATGTGAACTCCTTCAGTACAGGGACTATGTCTTTCTTCTTGGTATCCCCCACCCCTAGCAAAATGCCTAGCACATAACAGGTGCTCTATAAATGTTTATCAGCGGAGCACAGAAGAACCAGAATGCACCCACAGGAGGGTGAGTAGGATAGAGAAGGCCCTGGAATCTCGGTCACATGGGGAGCTGTGCTTGTGTGAGACAGAGGGGTGGGTAGGGAGGTTATGCTGCACAGAAAAAGGGGCCCCCAAGGATATCCATGTCTTAAGTCCTGGAACCTGTGAATGTATCATATTACGTGGCAAGGGGGAATTATAGTTGCAGATGGGATTAAGGTTACTAATCTGACCTTAAAATGGGGAGATTATTGTGGATTAACCAGTTGGTCAGCGTAACCATAGGATTCTCAAAAGACAGAGGCAGAAGGGTCAGAGTCGGAGGAGACATAATGACAGATGTAGCGGCTGGAGTGCCATGGCCACAAGTCAAGGAATGCAGCAGCTTCTGGAAGATGGAAAAGGAAAAGAGTGGATTTCTTCTAGAGTCTCCAGAAGGAGCACATCTCTGCTGACACCTTCATTTTAGCCTATCAGGACCATTTCAGACTCCTGAGCTCCAGAATTGTTAGATAATAAATTTTTATTTTAAAAAAATTTTATCTACTTTATTGGGGTGATATTAGTTAATAAAATTATGTAAGTTTTAAGTGTATAATTCTATAATACAGCATGTGTATTGTGTGTTCTCCACCCAAAGTCAAGTCTCCTTTCATCATCATTTTAAATTTGTATTTTCGAACCTCTAGATTTGTGGCAATTTGCTACAGCAGCGATTGGAAAATAATATAGAAGCTAAGCTGGGATGGGGGTTGCAGAGGGAACCTCAGGAAAGAACCTGACCTCAGAAAGCATGAATCTGGAAAAAGAAATGGCCGTGTGGCAGTACCTCAGTCAGCATCCAAAGAGACCTCAACTGCACCACCACAGATCAAAATTAGTTGATGGTAAGATTAGCATTGGCCAGCAGCTCAATGTGTGGGAGGCTGCCTCTAGCTTCCCAAACAGTAAGTGTCTTTAATAACTTGGGAGAAACTGCAGTAGCACATGGTATAAAAGTCGATCAGATCTAGGGTTGAATTCTCTGCCGTCTGTAACTGTATGATCTTAAACAAGTTATACATCCTCTCCAAGCCAGTTTTCTTATCTGCAAACTGGGATAAATCTGTTTCTTAACTAGGAGGGTTGTTGTGGAGATTAACTAGGAACTCACATAACATGCTTAACACAATGCCCGACACCCAGGAAACAATAATTGGTTTCTATTACTAAAAATATTCACAAAATATTAGGTAGCTTTAGAAGAACAGTGTTGGAGGCATCTACGCGCTTCCTACTGACTGGACCATATGTAGAGTTTGTGGTGAGTTCTGGGAACAAAAGTCAAAATGAACAACCAGGATGGTTGGAAGAGCACAAATCAGGTCAGATAAAAACAGAATCCAAAGGAATGGGGAGGTTTGACATGAAGCTATTTGAAATATTTTCAGGACTGGCTACATAATTGTGGGGTCCAAAGCAAAAATGAAAGGGTGGGTTCTCTCGTTCAAAAAATTGTTAAGAATCTTGAGATGACACAGGAGTCCTTCTGAGCACAGGGCCCTGTGCCCAGTTTCACACACCCAGGAGGCCGGCCCTGTATATTATCACGTAAGAAGTGACAGATTGGCTCTGTGAGGCAGTGGCCACGGTGGCAGCAAGAAGATGAAGAAGTTCAAGTTTTTGAGAGATGATGACAGTGGGGACCATGGTCAGGATGAAAATAACACATGGGGAAATGGGGAGAAGGAAGAAATGGAATGAGAAATGCCTGAGCAGCAGCGAGAGGAGGACTCTTGTGTTCTCCCGGGGCTGGCAGAGCGCCCCCTGCAGTACAACCGCACTTGCTGGTTCTCCAGGGAACCCCCAGCGGGCCCGCCGGCTCACAGAACATCCCGCAGATTTCTACCTTGGCCTCTATGGAGCAGTTCTGGAGATTCTACAGCCATGTAAGTATCTCCCTAGAATCAGACAGGTGACTTCTATCTCTTTAAAGAAAGAATGAAACCCGTGTCAGGGAATTAGCAAATAAAAATGGTGGCGAGTAGATTACTTGGCTGTGTGAGGGCTCGGCAGCCTGTTACTGGGAGGATGTCATCCTGGTCGTGTTAGGGCACAGTTTGTGGTTGGGGAGATCCTGTGATGCAGGAGGTAGCAGGAGGTTACCGGAAGACATTATTGCAATATGGAGTAAAATTGGTGGCAACCTAGCAACTACGATCCAAATCCGATGTCTATGTGTATGGTCCAAATGGACGGGAGGGCTCCAGCCAGTTCTTCATCCCTCCCTGAAGGGACGTCCCTGAGCTGCATGCTCCCCATTTGTCCTCATCCTGGAGGGCAGATTCTGTTAGACACCCTCCAGCATTACTGACTCCATAAAGCAGAAAAATGGAAAATGGGACTTTGTAACAGATAAACTTTGTTTTAATGGGGTTCTGTGGAGGAGTGTTCAGCCTTTTATTTGCTGTGTGCTGTCCAGAGGCCTCTCGTGCATTCTGTTGAGCTCTCCTCACCCTTCGAGGGCTGTGTGAAAGGCACTGTGACAATGTGTGCAAGCCAGAGCTGTTGCCTGAGAGTTATCATTATTATGAATATCCATGTGTCCCGGAACAGCTTTTTCATGCAGAATGCTGGAATAGCTGTGAATGTGCTCTTCTAGCTCTGCCATTAAGTTATTGTGATGGTTTGTTCATTTCCCTGGCCTCTTCCCCCAAGCCCATCACTTTCTGAAAGTGTTTTTGCAGGTTTCGTGTCCCCCCCTGCTCATGCTCCTGTCTTCCCGCCCACAGCACTCTTTTGCCTTTTAAGCACTGCTACCCTTAGCATTTTCACCCTGTGGACCGTACTGGTTTCATTGAGGCTGCTTTGAAAGTAGGCCTTGGTAAATTACCCAGGAGCAGAAACCAGGATGATCAGGAGATAGATTATAAAATATATGTTCCACCTGCAGGATGTGGCGCTGAGGACAGTGACTGAAATCACTTTCCCAGACGATCAGAGCCTGTGTGGCAGGCGTGTTTCTGTGGGTTCTTGCCAGCACTTCACTGAGGAAGGGAAATGGAAACCTCGTTGTTGTTAGACATCAGCATTTAATATGGTAAAGTCTGTGATTCTGAAATGAGCACACCCAAAGGAAAGGTGCCCTTGATGAGTGCCTTCATTTGCATGGATGTGCCTGTCTGCAGTGGTTGAAAAAACATACTGTCAGTCCTCTGGTAACGTATGTTAGCAAATGTGTTCTGATCCCAGATACCCATACAGTAAATTCTTAAAGGCTGGTGTAGGCATGCTTTAAAAATGACCAGCCATTCATCGAAGCACCTAGGATTCAAGTAAGGATTAACAGTCCCATGGCAGACTCCAAGTAGCACTTGCTGTCTTCATTGACTCTTGTGAGCCCCAGCTGCAGCACCTTAAAGTTAAGACTTTTCTTTAAAACATGTCTTTGGAGTTTAGGAGATGACTCAGGCACCTGGTCTCAGAGAAGTCATATGAGGGTAAGAGGCATTTCTTTATTGTGCTTACATTACTCTTTTCCTACCTTTTAACTTCTGAACACACTCTAGTTACCACTGTTTGGGGATGTTCTTTTCTAAAAAAAATAGAAAAGTATTGGCAGGGGTGCAAAAAGAAGCACTTTCCTTATAGGTAAAGGTAGATCTGATAAGAAAATCAGCTGGTGCTCTGAGAATGAATTTCCAAGTACTTGCCAGTGGAGGAGGAGTAGAGGCTGTGACGAGTGATTACACTGTCAGAGCAATTCTCTATTGCTGTGATGAATAGAAAAATCGGGGGGAAGAAAGGGGATGGGCTTGACCCCAACAGAGAGAACTAGAACTTAAGGAGAAGAGCCTGCAGGCATAACATAAGGGAAAACATGGTAATAAGCCCGTAAAGAAAGGAGAGACTTTAGCACTCCTGTCCTTAAAGGTATTTAAGCAGAGGGTGGGCAGCCACTTTGCAGTTATTGTATACCAGAGGTCAGAGAACTCATCACTAAGAGTGTTCAGAATCTGAAGAAATAAAAAAAATTAAGTGCATGACTTCTAAAAATTTATTTTCAGTTCTGAAAGTTGGTAGTTCTATCAAATATTTTTAAAAGAGGGATTTAAAGAGCCCTCAAACTTTTTTTAGAGAAGTAATGTAATTTTTGAAAAATATGGAACACACACACACACACACACCTCTATGCTGCCATCACAGATTTTGATATATTTGTCCCATTGTATTATTCCACTTATGTAGTTTTTCTGTTTATGCATTTTATTACATGCTGTTGCATTAAATGGACATAGTATAATTTGTTATTCTCTAATTATTGGGTTGCTCAATTCTTTCCAATGTTATTGTAAGGAGAAATGCTCTAGATTTTTCTTAGATGTTTTTGAATGTACAGGTCCTCTTTGCTCTTGAAATACTTTATTAGAAGGGTTAAAGTTTATTTGGTTGCAAATTATACAGCTCACTGGAGCAGCTTAAATAAAAAGGGCTTTGTTGATGAAGTGCAAGACACACCTAGGAAGTGGAAAGTTGCCCAGCACACCACCTCTCCTCTTCCTTGTCTCTTATTTTCTTTAGAAGGTCAAGTCTATCTATGCCTACTCTTGGTTCCTTCAACTTTGGTTCATATGGAGCTTTGACTTGCCCTGGAGCCAGAGATCACAAGTCTGCATCCAGTCCAGAGCCAGCCACTAGCTGATTAGAACATCTATCTCTTATATTAGATTCCTGAGCACATGTCTGATTAGCCAAGCTCCCCTGACTTTGTGACCTGTGCTCTCCTGTTGGAGGAAGTAGGGGATTGGCAGTGGGGTCAGAGCTTGGAGTCTGCCCAGATTCAAATCAAGCTTCTCCGTGTCACTACTTGCTAGTCTGTAAAATGAGGATGACACTGGTACCTACTACATGAGGCAATTGGGAAGATGAAACAAAATAATCCTTGCAAAGGAATATAAAAAGAGCACATGAGATGCTATATAGCTCATATGTGTTAGCTCTTAGTTTTTAAACAAAATTATGGAAAATATACATAACAAAATTTACCATTTTAACTATTTTTAAGTGTACGATTCAGTGGCATTAAGTCCATTCACATTGTTGTGCAGCCTCCGCCACTGTCATCTCCAGAACTTTTTCATCATCCCAAACTGTTGCTCTTGTTTTTACATTATCATTATTGCAAATATGGCTCCCTGGTTCTACCTTTTGGAAGAGTGTGATGGGACGTCCCAAAGAAAGGAATGTAGTGGTACTGACAATACCACACTTCTACAACTCTTTAAGTCTTCCAGAGTACTTTCACACGTTATTTTATACATGCCTCCCAAGGAAGGACTTCTTGAAGTAGGAAGGGGTTATACTCCTTATTTTACAGGAGAGGAAACTGAAGTTTGGGAAATCTGCCTTGCTCAACATCTCTCATCTTACTTGGAGATTCAGGACTCAAAGTCAAGTTTTTTTCACTGTGTGTGTGTGTGTGTGTGTGTGTGTGTGTGTGTGTGTGTCTTTTCCACAATATCCCAGAGATCTCATTACTCAACCAAGCTTTATACCCAGTTGTTTATATTTCCTGTTAGGTACTGTATTTCAGATTATGAGAAGGAAGAGAAGAATTCTCAGATTGGAACTTGTGGGTGGGCTCTATCTGGGAAATACAGGGCTACAAGAAACCTGGCAGCTGCTCAGTTTACCAGTTTCCATCCTAACATTTAGGAAAAGCAACAGTAATTTAACTTTACTGTAAAATGTGGCAACTCTGAAAACCAAGGAGTGGAGGACTTGGCTAATGGACCTCAACCCTTACCTTGAAAAAGTTCTGAAGTATTTACAGGAAACAAATGGCACCACTGAGTGGATTTTTAAAATGAAATAGAGAAAAAGATGCCATTAGAAATGAAATGGGTGAGTTTCTGCTGATGTTTTATGGTTTGTACAGAGAAACATATTTTGTCTGATTGGTTTGATTAAAATTTTTTTCAGTGAAAAACACCTCTGCCAAATGCCAGCCTTCATTTTATACAAAAACCACAGACAGGAAGAAAGATTGTATGGACTCAAGCTACCTCACAGCACCTTTCTAACAATTAGATTAATGTTCGCTATTAGGCAATCTTTCCATTAAATTAATGGTGACTTTTTGGATTAGACACCCACTTGCTTTCCATTTGGCACTCCAACTTATTTCCCTGTCGCTTGTTCTGTAAACTCGGGATAGCTGAACACCTCAATGTGACAAGTTTTTATTATGTCTGTTCTGATCATGCCTTTGCATAAAGTTTATGGGTCCTCTCTTTCATATCTAATCACAGATCTTCTCTTTGGCTTTCAACCTTATCCCACCCCATCTGTGCCACCCTGATCTCACACTATGTCACTCTGTTTCCCTCAACTGTACAGTGTCAGTTATGTTGATTTCCTTACAGCTCTCAAATAGGTTATATCCAGCCAATCTCCATCTCTTTATCCGTGCTATACTTGCATTTCTCTTTATCCATGTGGATTACCTTCTTCCTTTATCCACTCTGAACATTTTCATTCTTCACTGCCAACAGTGTTCAACTTATTCTCTGAGGTTTTCCTGATAGAGGTCATCCTTCAGTGAGTTTTTATAGCTTATAAATACTACTGTCTTTTATTGAGCACTTATTGTCAGGCCCATTACCTCTACTGCTCATTGCAACCACACAAGGGAATTATTGTTATCCTGGTTTTCCAAAAGGGAAAACTTAAGTTTGGAAAGTTTAGATAATTTGTCCGAAGTCATATACCCTCAGTTGCTAAGCTGAGGACTGCATGTCAGTGGTAAATGATTCTATTGTTTCTGTTGACTGTCTCTTAACTATATACTACCTGGAAGTGTCCTATAAGTGTTTTTGGTGCACTAGTCTTCTCTTCTCAATTCTTAAAATCAGGGACTGTGGCCTGGCCGGAGAGCTCAGTTGGTTAGCATGTCGTCTCCATATGCCAAGGCTTTGGCTTCAATACCCGGTCAGGGCATTGAATCTACTACTAAATGCATAAATAAGTGGAACAACAAACAGATGTTCTCTCTTTCCCTTCCTCTCTCTCTAAAAAATAAATCAATAAATTAAAAAAATTAAATCAGGTACTGTATAATTTAAGAATTACATTCGGCTGCTAGGTACAGAGATCCAGAGTGATGATGGATTCAGTAAGACAGAGGTTGATTTCTCTCTCACTGAAAAGGGGCCCAGGACTGATCATTCCAACCGTAGCATCATGGTCCTGGCCTCTTTTAGCTCTTCCCTCCTTTAGCCATCCCCAGGGTGTGGGCCTTATCCTTGTGTTTATAGGATGGCTTCTGAAAGCCATCATATTTGTGTTCTAGGCAAAAATGAGGAAAGGATGAAGGGGAAGGAATAGGCCTCCCAGTAGGATTTTAAAGACTTTTGCTAGAAGCTCATGTTACAACTTCTGTTTATATCTCATTGGCTACTACATCTGCAAATAGCCAATTATAAATAGTTGAGTAAACTGATTCACCTAGCAATAAAGGTATTCTGTTTCTGAGAAATAAATGGATGTTGGTCATAAGTAGAAATGATCAAAGGTTCAAAAATACAACTAGTTAGTCAATAATAATAATAATGTTTTTCTTGACTTTGTGATATTTACCACTTTTCAAAAAATGTGACTTATGATTTCTTTTATCATTATAAATAAGTATTCACTTTTGCATCTACATAAATAAATAAGTAATTGCTTCTTAAAACATTTTTTTTAAAGACATAAATGTTAAACAGGTAACTAGTACTCTCTGCCACAGGGACCCATGTCCCAGTCTTATCTGATATTTTCATAGCACCTAGAAGGTACTCGGGAAACAATGGCAGGCAGCCCAATGTAGAGAAATGGAGAAGGGGAAAAGGTAATTGGAAGATTGGTAAATGAGTGAACTGAAGGGATGGTAATCACCTGTGATTTCCAATTCACGAATACTCTATAAGAAAATAAATACCCATTGGTTTCTTCCTAATCAATCCTGTTGCCACTCAGACATCAGGTAGGCAACGCTTATAAAGCTGACATCATGAGGCAGAAAACGAGGCCATGTCATTTGAAATTGTGAGTAGATACTCTGTTTCAGCGTTTATTGTTTGCATACGTTTTATTTCTATTTACAAAACTGGGATAATAAAATGTTCTGTTTCGCAAAAGAACTCATCGTAAAAAACTACTTTTGACAAAACAGCCAGTATTCAGGCAATATCTGAGGAGCTCTTAGAGAAAAAAGGTAAATTACATTTACAATAGAAATTAGTGCTATTCACTTCTGGAACTTGCTCGAGTTTCTTATTTTGCTTTGCAAAGTACTTAGAGTGCCTGAAACAAAAACTTACGGTAATCACACTAAGTGTTTTTCCAATCCTCAGATTAACATAATTGAGAAAAGACCTTTGTTTGAGATTAAAGCATATTTTTGTAATTTTTAATTTTGATACAATTTAAAATTTAAAAGACATTTGTAAGAATAATACAAGGAACTCCTGTATCCCCTTTACCCATCATCACTAATTGTTTAGAATTTGGCCCATTTGCTGTGTCCTTCTCTCTCTCTTCTCTCCTTGGCATGTGTATATGATTTTTTCCTGAAACTTTTGAGAGTAAATTATACACATCCTCTGTTAGGAGACCCCCTAAATACTTCAAAATGTTTGCTGAGGAAAGGATATTCTCTTATATGAGCACAGCAAAATGATCACAGCAAGAAATTGAACACCGATGCAGTACTATTATCTAACACATGGATCGCATGCAAATCACCCCAGTAATAGCATCTGTTTTGTTTTCCCAGGCAAGAATCCAGTCTCAGATCATGCATTGCACTTAGTTGTCGTATCTCTATAACCTTCTTTAATCTGGAACAGTTCCTCAGCCTTCCTTTGATTTTCTCTAACTTGACATTTTTTAAGAGTACAGGGTTTATTTGGTAAAATGCCCTTCAACTTGTTGGGTTTGACTGACTTGCCTGATGATTACATTCAGGTTATACATTTTGGGCAGGAATTCCACAAAAGTGGTTCATCATGTGAGGAAGCTTATGGTACTGTTTTGTCTTGACACCGGAGACATTGACTTGGACATGGCATCTGCCGGACTTCGGTGCTGTAAATATATGTTTCTTTTGTAATAAGTAAATAATTTGTAGGAAGGTTTTTTGGGGAACTATGTAAATATTCTCTTTTCATTCAACATGCTGTTACTAGTTTTAGTATCCAATGATGATTTTCAAACTCATCATTTCTTCTGTTTTTATAACTAATAAAAAGGCATTCTACTGTAAGAACAGATTTCTCTTCTAAGAGCAAGTTTATGATGCAGTGTCCTCTTTAATATGACTCCTTAATTTTGTTGTTTTGTACTATCCAGTGGTGAGGGGATTCGGCCACTCTCCCCTTCTTTATCATTCAAGTCTGTTGTTGTTGCTGTCAGACATGTCTGGATTTAAACTCCACACTTCCAGTTGTGTTTGTGATCTTGGGTTTTTTCCTTGGATTTCAGTCTTCTTGCTCATAAAATAGGGGTGATAACACCTAATTCAAGTGTTGTAGGGAGGAGGAAATGTAATCATGTATGTGCAAGCATGTAACATGGTATCTGATACAAAAAAGCAATTAACAAATATATTTCTGTCTTTAACATAAAATTCCAGTTTTTACTGATATGGTTTTTGCAAGTTTCTTGACTTGCTTAAGGTTAGATGCTTGACCATCATCAAGAAGTTAGATCAGGGGTCCCCAGCCCCCCTCCTCCCCACCTGAGGATGCAGCTCGTATCACCACCTGAGCATCGCCTTATGTCCTCCTCACACCCCACCCCCCATTCCCTGGACAAATTGTCTTCCATGAAACTGGTCCCTGGTGCCAAAAAGGTTGGGGACTGCTGGGATACATGATATTAGATATGAAGCATGAGAAAGAGAAAGGTTTAGTGGTATCCACCCATTATCAGGTGGTTTGTACGGTTATATCTATTATTCCTTCCTTCTTTCCTTTCATTTGATGGCATATTTAATGGCATTTGCTATAGGCCACTCACTATTTTAGGTATGCACCAGAGATAGAACATCAGACAAAATTTCCTGACCTGATAGCAGTCATATTTTAATCAAAGACAGTTGACAAAGAATAGAAACAAAGTAAAGTCAGGAAAGGGAATAAGTATCATGAAGCAGTTGCTCTTTTAATTAGTCAGAGAACTCACTGATAAGGTGACATGTGATCAGGGACCCGAAAGAGATGAGGGAGCTAGTCATTAGAGTGTCTGAAGGAAAAGCATTCCAGGCAGATGAAGTATTCCAACATGAAGAAACCCAAGGTGCAGAGTGACTTACTAAAAGTTCACCCAAGGGAGTCATAAAAGAAGCCAAAGCAGCTGTGTGGAGCACAGTGACATTCTATTTCCCTTTTGTGAGTATGAATACAGTCAAAGGCAGAATAGTTCAATGGATAGTGGGAGTTGTGGCAGCTACAGAGGCTGCCACTCAGACCTCTCATCAAGAAAGAACCTGCTTCAACAAGTGCAGAGAGTTGACAGCCTCCAGCTGAGCACCTCCTGGGTCCACCCCAGCATCCAAGGTGCAGCACTTTCCCAAGACATTCCTCAGCCAATGACTGAACATGGTAAAGATACTGGAACATGCAAGGTGGGACTCCTTGAAGGAGCTCCCTGTAAGGTTGCCTGTGACATTTCCAGAGCTACATCACAGTCTGAACTTTTACTTACATAATCATCCTTCCTTCTCCTTTCACAAGTATTAGACCTGTGTCATGGATTAGAGGATTTTCTGCTCACTCCTGCACCCTTTTCCTTTTACTTCCCACAGATATTAGTCCCCACTAAGTTGTACTTCTAACCTCATTCCTAGAGACCGGGGGGCAAAGCGAAAATGCCAATGAGGAAATTTGCTCCGCCTGTACTACCTACATAAGTCAGGTACAGAGTCATAGAGATGGAAAGATGGTAGTTCACAGTGGTGTCAAGGGATGATCGAAGTTTCCAGATAATCACCATCTGCCCTACCATGAGCCATCTCAAATGGTATAGAATCTGAGTGAACCTGACCTATTGAGAATGCAGTTTCAGAAACAGTTCCTGTACATACTCATTTCAGCCAGACGGCTGCCCCTGAGAATTTCTTATCAAGACATTCTGGGATTTCCAAGGGAGCAGTTCCGAACCCTTAACTGAGTTTTTAGAAACAAGGGACCTACGGCTTAGTTGCCATACTAGAATATGAAGAGGCAGCGTGCATTGGCAGTGGGAGTGGGGGTGGGAGAGGGGTAGTTGGCACTTATTTTCACTCCTGGAAGTCAAGCCATGGGAATCAGCGCCATTTTTTAGGCCTCTGACTGAGGTGGTCATCTCTGTCTTCTACCCCAGGCTATGTTCAAAGGCCACTGCCTGTGTCCTGCTCACCCTGCCCCATGGACATTCTAACCAGAAACCAGTCTCAAAACTGAGAGAACCATGGTCTAATTGCATAGTCGAGGTTACAGTCAATTACACAATGATCCAAAGATTTTCTGGATCAGAAAAGCAAATACGGCTAGAAAGAAAGTGACTCTGGGGTGGGGTCACTTGGAGGGAAGGTAGAGAAGGTTGTGACCCAGAATTCCAGAGTAAATACCCTTTATGTGCCAGGCATTTTCTTGTGTTTATATTTCTAGAGCCACCCTATGATGCCAGAATTATACTTTAAGGTAACCCCCTTTTTATGGCTTAGAAAAATGTGTTTGGAAGGTTGCGCAATTTATCTAAAGTCACAATGCTAGAAAATGGCAAATAGACTTAGGATTCAAACCAGGTCTTCTGACCTTATACTTAGTTATATTTCATGATTTTACTGTTAGCTAACTGTTCTGTTGAATTTATCAGGATGCCTGTATTAGTACCAATACCTGTGGCCTATCTCCTGGCTTAGTTGCTTAGCTAAAATCCTATCAACTTTGTCATACCGTGGTTGGAAATCCCTGTAGTGGAAATTTGCTAGTTCTTGATTTCTCACCATCTGTTTTCCTCTTCTTTTGGTAAGCATATTCTAATTTCTCTCTAGATAACTCTTCCCACACCCATTGGCAGTCTATGAGTTTTGGGAAGGCTCTAACTCTGGTTTGGGAATGGGACCTGTGACTCCTAAACCAATCAACATACCCATTGCCCCAGCCATTGTGATGAGGATCAGTATGGAATTAGTCAGGACCAGTGAGTCTTTGGCCAAAGCTGCTGGGAGAAGAGCAAGTGCTCTTCCCCAGTTCACTTGGACCTGGAAGAATATGGATTGGAGCTGCTGTAGCAATCTTGTTGCTATGACTGATTGGAGAGTCTGTCCAAGAATGATGCTTACACAGGAAAAAAGCAGAGCCAGGAGATGACTCGGGAGAAATTGGACCCTGGTGTCTCTTTTTCTGTACTGGGTCAGTTTGTTCTTAAAGCCAAAACTACCCCCAAGAACTTTCAGTTCTACGACAATCCCATTTGTACCAAAAGTAGTATAGCTTGTATTTTCTCTTACTTTCAACTGAAAGAGGTTTACCTTATACAACAGACTTCCCAAACTCAATTCAACCAGTGTTAAAAATCAATTAGGACTCAATAATAAAACACAAATAATCCAATTTAAAATGGGGAAAATGGAATAAGTGCTGTGTATGCAACATTTGTGTCTTCCTAAAATTCATATTTTAAACCTATTTGCCAGTGATAGCAGTGATGTTATTAGAAGGAGGGATCTTTGAGAGGTCATTAGGCCATGGGAGCTGAGCCCTAATGCATGGGATTAGGGCCTTTAAAGAAAGACCCCAGAGAGCCCCTTCTGCCATGTGAAAACACAGCAAGAAGACTGCCAAGTACAAACCAGGAAGCATGCTCTCACCAGACACCAAAGTTGGCAGCAACTTTTTGATTTTGAACTTCCTAATTTCCATAGCTGTGAGAAATAAATTTCTGTTGTTTATAAGCCACCCAGCCTATGGTATGTAGCTATAGCAGCCCAGATGGACTAAGACAATAGACATTTCTCCAAAGATGTACAAATGGCCAATAAGCTATTGAAAAAATGACTCAACATCTTTAGTCATTAGGGAAATGCAAACCAAAACCACAATGACATACAACTTCACACCCCCCAGGATTGCTTTCATAAAAAATACAGACAATAGCCCTGGCTGGTGTAGCTCAGCGGACTGAGTGCCAGCCTGTGAACCAAAGCATCACTGGTTCAACTCCTAGTCAGGGCACATGGCTGCATTGAGGACCAGATCCCCAGTAGGGGGCACACAAGAAGCAACCACACGTTGATATTTCTCTCCCTCTCTTTCTCCCTCCTTTCTGTGCTCTCTAAAAATAAATAAATAAATATTTAAAAATACAGACAATAACAAATAACGGCAAGGGTATGGGTAAATTGGCACCTGAGTATGTTGCCAGTGGGTATCTAAATTGATGTAGCTGCTTTGGAAAGCAGTCTGGCAGTTTGTTAAATGGTTAAACTTAGAGTTACCATGACCAGCAATTCTGCTCCCAGATGTATACACAAAAGAGATGAAAAGATATGCCCACAATAAGCCATGTCTAAGAATGCTCGTAGCAGTTGTATTCGTCATAGCTAAAAGTGGAAAACAACTAAATGTGCATCAACAGGAAATGGATAAACAGATTGTGATATACACACAGAGGAATACTACTCATCAATAAAATGAATGGGGTACTGATACATGCAAAAACATGAATGGACCTAGGAACAGTTGTGTAAAAGA
The DNA here is from genome assembly GCF_021234435.1 of Artibeus jamaicensis. Classification (NCBI taxonomy): domain Eukaryota; kingdom Metazoa; phylum Chordata; class Mammalia; order Chiroptera; family Phyllostomidae; genus Artibeus; species Artibeus jamaicensis. The sequence continues at coordinate 13,949,864 of NW_026522025.1, read as the reverse complement.
AACCAGACCCCAAATGATATATATGGTATAACTCCATTTATATAAAATCCAACAACAGGCAAAACTAATCTACAGAAATCAGAATGCAATTGTCTCAGTGAGGCAGAAGGGTGTTTGATTTGAAGGGGACAAAACAGCGAGGCCACCCTCTGAGACTCTAGATGGTAGTTGCAGGGTGTGTACAATAGTCTAAACTTGTCAAACTGACACTTAAGGTCAGTGCACTTCACTTAAAAAATAATGAATACTATTTTTTAAAATGTGGACTCGATTTTCACTTCCGATGGAGAAAACAGCATTCACTGAACTTGAGTTCTATCCCAAAACATCTTTCCTCTTCAACTTAAGAATGGACTGCATTCCTCACCCCACCCCCATTTAGTTTCTCCTTTGATATAAAGCATTGAAATCCCTAAATAAAATGTGATACTAAATTTCCCCCAAAACTATTTTAGCACAGGACTAATTTACGAAATTGTTTCCCCTTGTTCTTCTTAGCAAGGCACCTCAACCCACCATTGACTAAGTGGGCGAGTTGTCCAAGAGCCTGTCCATCATCTTATAAGCCATTCATTTCCACCCTCCACTTCTTTCTTCCAGAGCTGAAGAGCCACCAACACTTACGAACTAAATTTCCACCTTGGGTAACTCATTTTCATTTATTCCCTTATTTTTTTACCTCACCCCACCCCACCTCCCAGCTTTATTATACCTCATTACTTACAACTGACCAGGTGTAAGACAGCAGTATGGTGGTTACCAGAGGGGAAGAGAGGTGGGGGAGAAAGCAGAGGGTATAGGGGGCATAAATGGTGGTGGAGACATGACTTGGGGTGGTGAACATACAATACAATATACACATGATATAGTATAGAACTGTACACTTGAAACCTATATAATTTTATTAATCGATGCCATCCCAATAAACTCAATTAAAAGTTTTAGAAAAAATTATTTAGATTTAGTATCTAACTCTTCTATATCCTGGATTTGAATTTACCGAGGATACAACTTACCAGTTTAATGAGCCCCAGAAAAGCTATAGAAATCCTCAAATGCAGATTCGCTTACCAACTTTTTCATCATGGTTCCTGAAACCCCTGTGGGTATACTAAAATATACATTTTATGGTGTATGATGGATTAGAAAGAATCCTATTGCTCCCCCAGTATGGACTTCTCTGTGACTTTAAAAAACAACAACAAAAAAGCACGATGTGAGCTCCTTTGGGATAATGGACATTATAAAATAAAAATATTATTTTCCAACACCAAGGAAATTTATTCACAAACATTAAAATGCACTTGACTCATTACGCTGAATCATTTTGGAAAAAGCCCTGTTTGGTGGGGGGAGGGCAAAAACATCTTCAGCCCTGTAGGTTAGCACAAGGAGGCAGCAGGATGACAAATGTCTTACTATTCCCTATGGTGCCTTACTATTTAGAGGACATCTGCTACTATGTTTCCAGCCTCTCCTGAGGCACATTTATCACAGTGTAACTTTATCTGACTTCTGTTTCCCATGTCCACCTGTTACAGTGATCAGACAGGTGTAACTCCTCCAGTGCATTTGAAACAGATTAGTCTTGAAGTCAGCAGGCCGACCTTTAGTCTCAGCTTCTGTGCTGACTGTGCAGTCTCAGGCAAATATCTCAATTCTCCTGGCTTCAGTGTTTTCCTATGAAAAATAAGAATAAAAGACATGGTTCCAATGAAATGGAGGCCTACTTCCTCCTGGTCATTAGGCATTCCTCAGGCCACAGAACCAACGTATAGAGAAGGGTTGATGTGATATACCTTAGTAAGAAGTAATTGGCTTGCTGCTACATGTTGGGGATGGTGCAGGGAGGGCTATGTTTAGACCTCAGGGATTCAGTGGAAAACCTCTTAGCCCTCCTTGGCTCCCTGGAAAGTATATTCGCCTAATAAAAGACACAACTCTCAATGGCTCATATCCCACAAGCACAAAGTCCGGGTTTCTCCAAACCTGATTTAGGAAAGCAGGCAGAAATATCTTTTTTCCCATATATTTAAAAATAGCTTTATTGAAGTATAATTGAAAGCAAAGTCTACATAAAGTATACAATTTGATCATTTTTGACATATAAACACACATGTAAAAATGATCAGCACAATCAAAATAATGTGTTCACCACCCCAAGTCATGTCTCCATTACCATTTATCCCCCCTTTACCCTATTCTATTTTACTCTCTTCCCCTCTGGTAATCACCATACTGTTGTATCTATGAGGCATTTTTCACTTAATCCCTTCACCTTTTTCAGCTAGCTCTCCAAACCCCCTCCCTCTCTGACAGCTGTCAGTCTGTTCTCTATTTATGAGTCTGTTTCTATTCTGTTAGTTTATTTTGTTCATTAGATTTTACAGATGAGTCTAATCAGATGGTGATTGTCTTTCTCTGACTGGCTTATTTCACTTAGCATAGTGCTCTCCGGGTCCATCCTTGCTGTCGCAAAGGGTAAGATTTTCCTTCTTTTTTACAGCCAAGTAGTATTCCATTGTGTAAATGTACCACTGCATTTTTTATCCACTCATCTACTGATGGACACTTGACTGATTCTAAATCTTGGCTATTGCAAATAATGCTGCAATGAACATAGGGGTGCATATATTCTTTTGCATTAGTGTTTTGTATTTCTTCAGACAAATTTGGAGAAATGGAATCACTGGGTCATGAGACAGTTCCATTTTTAATTTTTTTAATATATATTTTTATTTTATTGATTATTCCATTACATTTGTTCTATTCCCCCCTTCATTCCCCTCCACCCTGCACACCCCTCCCCCACCATTCCCCCCCTTTAGTTCATGAACACATGTCTCAAGTCCTTTAGATTCTATATTTCCCCTACTATTCTTGCCCTCCCCCCATCTATTTTCTACCTACCATCTATGCTACTTATTTTCTGTACCTTCTCCCCCCCTTCTCCTTCTCCCACTCCCCTGTTGCTAACCCTCCATGTGATCTTCATTTCTATGGTTCTGCTCCTGATCTAGCTGTCCTCTTAGTTTGCTTTTGTTTTAGGTGTGGTTGTTGATAACTGTGAGTTTGCTGTCCTTTCACTGTTCATCTTTTTTATCTTCTTTTTCTTAGATAAGTCCCTTTGACATTTCATATAATAAGGGCTTGGTGATGATGAACTCCTTGAATTTGATCTTATCTGACAAGCACTTTATCTGCCCTTCCATTCTAAATGAAAGCTTTGCTGGAGAGAGCAATCTTTGGTTTTCGTGACTTGGAATACTTCTTCCGAGCCCCTTCTTGCCTGTAAGGTCTCTTTTGAGAAATCCACTGACAGTCTGATGGGAACTCCTTTGTAGGTGACTGACCCCTTATCTCTTTCTGCTTCTAGAATTCTCTCCTTCATTTTAATCTTGGCTAATGTAATTATGACGTGCCTTGATGTGTTCCTTCTTGGGTCCAACTTCTTTGGGACTCTCTGAGCTTCCTGGATTTCCTGGAAGTCTATTTCCTTTGCCAGAATGGGGAAGTTCTTCTTTATTATTTGTTCAAATAAGGTTTCCACTAGTGACTGTTCCTCTTCCCCTTCTGGTACCCCTATAATTCGGATGTTGGAACGTTTAAAGATGTCCTGGAGGCTCCTGAGCCTCTCCTCCTTTTTTTGAATTCTTGTTTCTTCATCCTTTTCTGTTTGGTCATTTTTTTCCTCTTTCTGGTCCACTCCTTTGATTTGAGTCCCAGTATCCTTTCCATTACTATTGGTTTCCTGTGCATTTCCCTTCATTTCAATTAGTTTAGCCTTCATATGTTCCTCTAATTTGTGACTAAAACCAACCAGTTCTGTGAGCATCCTGATCACCAGTGTTTTGAACTGTGCATCTGAAAGTTTAGCTATTTCTTCATTGCTTAGATTTATCGGCTCTGGGGCTCTGAGGCTCTGAGTTGTTCTTGAGCCATGTTTGATCTGTTTGTGCCTGTTAGGTATGAGGAGAGGCACCTTAGGTGTTCACCAGGGCGGGGCCACCCAGGTTGCTGGTTTGTGATGCTATATGTGGGGGCAGGGTCAGAGAGGGAGCAATGGCAGTCCTCTCCACTGGCCCAGTCCGCCTTACCACTTGCCCCCTGCCTGTTTATCTGAGCACAAATGTGCGAGCCCACTGCCCTGCACTGGGGCCTGCACGGTCTGTTTCAATGCTCGTCTCTTCACTGGTTTATCTGCTGCAGACAACCAGCCGACAGCCAGCCACGCCGCACCTTCCCTGGGTCCACCCTAGCTAGCTCGCCCCTGGAATCCGCACCCTCGGCTGCCTGCGCACCGCCCAGGTCGGGGGGATCTTTTTTGCCTGATCCCCTCTGCTGCTGGTTTCGCCCCTCTCACCAGTTTACCTGAGCAGATCGTTGTTTTCGGACTCCGTATTGTTCGATTTTCTGTGGTTTGGTTGCGTTTATTGTTGTTAAAACTTTGTTGTTTTTAGATTTGGTTGTGTGAGGAAGCAAAGTGTTTCCACCTACGCCTCAATCTTGGCGGAAGTCCCCCCATTTTTAATATTTTGAATTATCTCCATACTGCTTTCCATAGCAGCTGCACCAACCTGTGTTCCCACCTACAGTGCATGAGGGCTTCCTTTCTCCACATCCTCACCAGCACTTGTTGTTTGTTGATTTATTGATGATAGCCACTCTGACAGGTGTGATGTGTTATCTCATTGTGGTTTTTATTTGCATTTCTCTGATGATTAGTGAATATGAGCATCTTTTCGGAGAAGTATCTCTTTGGGAAGTATCTGTACAGGTCTTTTGTCCATTTTTTAATTGGATTGCTTTTTTGTTGTTTGTATTTTTGGTGTTGAGTCTTATAAGTTCCTCATAAATTTTGCATATTAACCCCTTATCAGATGTATCATTGGTGAATATGTTCTCTCATTCAGTGGATTGTCTTTTTATTTTCATAGTTTTTTCATTTGCTGTGCAAAACTTTTTTGTTTGATGTAGTCCCATTTTTTAAAAATTTGTTTTCCTTGCCTGAGGTGATATATCAGAAAAACTATTGCTACAGGAAATGGTCGAGATTTCACTGCCTATGTTTTCTTCTCAGATTTTTATGGTTTCGAATCTAACATTGAAGTCTTTAATCCATTTTTAGTTTATTTTTGTATATGGTGTAAGAAGGTGGTCTAGTTTCACTTTTTTGGCACATATTTCTCCAATGTTCCCAGCACCATTTACTGAATAACCTATATTTACCCCATTGCAAGTTTTTGCCTCCTTTATCAAATAATAATTGACCTAAAGGCTTGGGTTTATTTCTAGGCTCTTTATTCTGTTCCATTGACCTATGTGTCTGTTTTTATGCCAGTGCCATGTTTTGATTACTATGACCTTGTAGTATAGTTTGATACCAGATAGGTTGATTCCTCCAACTTTATTCTTCTTTCTCAAGATTGCTGTGCCTATTTGGGGTCTTTTGTGGGGTCATATACATTTTTATTTTTTTAATTAATTAATTAATTTAGAGAGAGGGGAAGGGAGGAAGAAGGAAAGGGAGACAAACATCAGCGTGAGAGAGGAACATCGTTTGGCTGCATTCCCTGTGCACCCAACTGGGAACCAAACCTGTAACCCAGGTATGTACTCTGACCGGAAATCAAACTGATGACCTTTCATTTTGCGTGAGGACACTCAACCAACTGTGAGTGTCCAGTGAGCCACACTGGCTAGGGCTCCATATAAATTTTGAAAATAGTTGTCCTAGTTCTGTGAAATCTGCCATTGGTATCTTGATATGAATTGCATTGAATCTATAGATTGCTTTTGGTAGTATGGACATTTTAACAATGTTAACTTTTCCTATCAATGACCATAGTATGTGCTTCCACTTATTTGTATTTTCTTTGGTGTCTTAAAATTTTCCATGTACATGCATCTTACATCCTTGGTTAAATTTATTCCGAGGGCCCTGGGTGGGTAGCTTAGTTGGTTTGAGCATCCTCCTTTACACCAAAGGGTTGCAGGTTTGATTCATGGTCACAGTATATACCTAGGTTGCAGGTTCATCCCCCGTATTCCAGGTCAGGACACATATGGAAGACAACCAAATGATGATTCTCACATTGAAGTTTCTCTCTTTCTCTTTCTCCCTTCCTTTCTCTCTAACATCAATAAAAATGTCCTCAGATAAAGATTTAAAAAATTATTCCTAGGTATTTTATTCTTTTTGAAGAAATTGTGAATGGGATTCTTTTCTTAGTTTCCCTTTCTGAAAGCTCATTATTGATGTATAAAATGCAACTGATTTCTGGATATTTATTTTTTATTCTGCTACTTTACTGAATTCATTTGTCAGTTCTGGTATATTTTTGGTGGGGTCTCTAGAGTTATCTGTGTATAGTATCTTGTCATCTTCAAATATTGCTATTTTTACTCCTTTCTTTCAAATGTGGATGCCTTTTATTTCTTCTTCTTGTCTGATTGCTGTGGCTAGGACTTCCAGTACTATGTTAAATAGGAGTGGTGAAAGTGGACATCTCTGTCTTGTTCCCAATCTTAAAGGGAACACTTCTAGTTTTTGCCCATTGAGTATGATGTTGGCAGTGGGTTTGTCATATATGGCTTTTATTACGTTTAGGTATGTTCCCTCTAATCCCACCTTGCTGAGAGTGTTTATCATAAGTGGATGCTTGATTTTATCAAATGCTTTTTTCTGCATCTGTTGATATGATCATATGGTTTTTAGCCTTTAGTTTGTTTATGTGATGTATCACATTATGTGATTTGCAGATATCATACCAACTTTGCATCCCCAGAATAAACTCCACTTGATCATAGTGTATGATCTTTTTAATGTATTGCTGTATTCATTTTGCTAATATTTCATTGAAGATTTTAGTATCCATGTTCATTAGGGATATTGGCCTATAATTTTCTTTCTTTGTAGTGTCTTTGTCTGGGTTTGCAATTAGGATAATGCTGGCCTCATAAAATGACCTTGGGAGACTTCCTTCCTCTTCAATTTTTTGGAATAGTTTGAGATGCAGAGGTGTGAAGTATTTTTTGAATGTTTGGTAAACTTCACATGTGAAGCCATCTGGTCCAGGACTTCTTTTTTTGTTGGGAGTTTTTTGATCACTGCTTCAATTTCACTAGTTGTAATTTGTCTATTCAGATTCTCTGATTCTTCCTGACTGAATTTTGGAAGAGTGTATGTTTCTAGGAATATATCCATTTATCCCAGATGGTCCAATTTTTTGGCATACGATTGTTCATAGTCTTTTCTTACAATCTTTTGTGTTTCTCTGCTGTCAGTGGTTGCTACTCCTCCTTCATTTCTGATTTTGTTTATTTGGGTCTTTTCTTTTTCTTTATGAGTCTGGTTAAAGGTTTGTCAATCTTGTTTATCTTTTCAAATAACCAGCTGTTGGTTTTATTGATCTTCTGTATTGCATTTTTAGACACCGTTTCATTTATTTCTGCTCTGATCTTTATTATTTCCTCTCTTCAACTAACCTTAAGCTTTGTTTGTTTTTCTTTTTCAATTTCCTTTAAGTGTAAAGTTATTTGAGATTTTTCTTGTTTCTTGAGATAGGCCTGCAGTGCTATGAATTTCTCTCTTAGGAATGTTTTCCCTGTGTCCCATAGATTTTGGATTGTTGTGTTCTCATTTTCATTTGTTTTGAGGTATCTTTTGATTTCTTCCTTGATCTCATTGTTAACCTACTCATTGTTTGGTAACATGTTATTTAGCTTCCTTGTCTGTGTGTGTTTTTCAGACTTTCTCTTGTGATTGATTTCTAGTTCCATATAATTATGGTCAGAGAAGATGCTTGATATGATTTCAACCTTCTTAAATATATTGAAACTTGTTTTGCATCCTAATGTGTGGTCTATCCTGACAAATGATCCATGTGCACTTGAAATGAATGTACATTCCACTGCTTTGTGAGGAAATACTCTGAAGATACTAATTAAATCCATCTGATCTAGTATGTCAATTAAGGCCACAATTTCCTTGTTGATTTTCTGTCTGGATGATCTATCCATTAAATACAATGGTGTTAAAATCTCCTGCTAGGACTGTATTACTGTCAGCCTCTCCCTTTATGACTGTCAATATTTGCTTCATCTACTTAGGTGCTCATATGTTGGGTGCATAAATGTTTACAAGAGTTATATCTTCTTGTTGGATTGCTCCCTTTATCATTATGCAGTGACCTTCCTTGTCTCCTATTATAGCCTTTGTTTTAAAGCAGGGGTGTCCAAACTTTTGGCATCTCTGCCCCACACTGGAAGATGAAGAGTCATCTTGGGCCACATATTAAATACATTGTGACACATCATCACAAAAAAGTCACATAATGTTTTAAGTAAATTTACAATTTTGTGTTAGGATTTTGTGGGCTGTGTTTGGCCCACAGGCCACAGGTTGGACACTGCTGTTAAAGTCTGTTTTGTCAAAACAAGTATTGCTACTCCAGCATTTTTTCCTTTCCATTTGCATGAAATACCTTTTTCCATCCCTTCACTTTTAGTCTGTGTGTATCTTTTGTTCTGAGGTGGGTCTCTTGGAAACAGCATATATATGGGTCTTGTTTCCTTACCCATTTAGTGGCTCTATGTCCTTTGATTGGAGCATTTAAGCCATTTACACTTAAAGTGATTACTGATAGGTACATATTTATTGCCATTTTATTTAACTGTGTTCCTGTTTTCTCCTCTTCTTTCTCCTCTTCCTCCTCCTCTTCCTCTTCCTCCTCTTCTTCAAGAAGGCCCTGTAACATTTCTTGTAATACTGCTTTGGTGGTAACAAACTCCTTTAGCTTTTTCTTCTTCCATTCTAAATGATTGGTTTGCTGAGTAATCTTGGTTGTAGGTCCTTGATTTTCATTACTTTGACTGTTTCATGCCAGTCCCTTCTGGCCTGAAATGTTACTGTTGAGAAATCAGATGACAGTCTTTGGGAGCTTTCTTGTAGGTAACTAACTCTCTTTTGCCCTTTCAAGATTCTTTCTCTTTAAACTTTGTCATTTTAATTACAATGTGCCTTGGTGTGAACCTTTTTGGGTTCATTGTGTTGGGGACTCTCTATATTCTTAGACTTACATGTCTTTTTTCTTTACCAGGTTAGGGAAGTTTTTGGTTATTATTTCTTCAAATAAACTCTCCATCCCTTGCTGTCTCTCTTTCAGGTAACCCTATGATGCAGGTGTTATGGTTCATATTGCTCCAAAGGTCCCTTAAACTGTCCTCATATTTTATCATTCTTTTTTTCTTCTTGCTGTTCTGATTGGCTGCTTTGTTCCCAGCTTGTCTTCCAAACTGCTGATTTGATCCTCTACTTCATCCAACCTACTGTTTATTCCTTTTAGTGTACTTTTAATTTTACTCTCCGTATCTGACTTTCTTATGGTTTCTGTGTCATTTTTCATGCTGTTGTACTTCTCACTAAGTTCTTTGTGCATCCTTATAAACATTTTTCTGAACTCTATATCAGAAAAGTTGCTTGCCTCCATTTAATTTAGTTCTCTTTCTGGTGATTTCTTGAATTTGGGAGATTTTTCTTTGTCTCCCCATTTTGGTTGCATCTTTGTGTTTGTTTCTCTGTAATCTGTTACTACTCTCAAGCTTTATAGGCTACCCTTATGTAGTCTGTGTCCTGTGGGTTCCAGAAGTGTGCAGTCTTCTTGATCACCTGTGCTGAGTGCTCCAGGAATATCCCTTGTATGGGTTATGTGAGCCCTCCTGTTACAATTGAGTCTTGATTGCAGTTGGCCCATTTGTGCATGAGATTGACCCTCAGGGTGGCTTACTTTAGTCTCAAACCTGAGCACGGTATGCAAACTGCTATGCAGGTGCTGACCACATGATGCAGAACTCACCTCAGCAGCATCTGGTGCCTGCTGAGATCTCCCTTTGGATATGCTGCTTGTGAAGCTTATTTGATCCTGCTCCACTGTCTGAAGCTGCCCACTGCATGTGTTAGTTCTGGGCCTCTAGAAGGGTTTCTGGTGCAGTCCAATATCAGATACTACCTATAACTGGCCCTGGGAAACCTGTTTGAGGCATAAATTTTGGCTGCCTCTGCTGGGCCTGGGTATGTGCAGGAAGGACCAAACTGTGCACCAGTCTGGCTATTACCAGAACCTGTCCTGGAGCAGGTCAGCAAAAGTCCCAAGATCCACTTCTGCCTATGTCTGCCTGCCAGCTGCCTGTGAGGCTCAGTCACTGAAAGAGCCTCTGCTGGTACTTGAGTTTTATTAGGTAGGATGTCAATGAGTTACCAGGTGGGGGTGAGTGGTGTTCATCAGATTAGTAAAGGTTCAAACTCCATGCCAGTGCTGGGTTTGAAGTCACTCAGCACTGGCTGAGGATTTAAAAATCCCAGGGTACACCAAGTCTAGCTGCTACCTGCTGGGTGCTCACACACTTTTGTGTAGGGCCGAGTCTCAGGGTGAGACCAGCAGAGTTTATCAGGCCAAAACAGACCAATATTTGACCAGGTGAAGGGAGGGCTCTGCACTGCTCAGGGATACAGGGAAAAAATGGTCCCTATCTTAGAGCCACACAACTTAGTCTCTCCTAGAATCAGGCAGAACTACCTTTATTCCCGCAGCCTGACACAAGGAGAGGAGTAAACAAACAAAATTCAGCCACAGTGCTGATAGAAGATAACGAAAACAGAAATGGGAAGGCAGCCTTGAGTACCAGCTTAGACTTGTGACCCACTACACTACAGAAGCAGAGATTTTACCAGCTATGTTTCATGGTATTTAATTTTCTCTCTCCACCCAACCCCCTACTTTAAAAGACAAGCAATGAAAGTGGCTACAAATTTAGATTCAGGTGAACACAGACCAACTTCTAATCACTTTAAATCCATTGTTTACCCTTCTCCTTTCTCCATTCCTTGGGAGGTTGACCTAAATGCAGTGCATCGATAGGTTCACTTGCTTTCTGGTTCAACAGGAAGCACAGATCAGAATAAGGAAGGGAGAAGGGCAGGACAGAGTATTTATGCACTTTCTGTAGTCACTGAACTCCAAACTGACAGCATCCTTCCACTAGAGGTCATAGCTCCTGTCAAGCAGCTCTTCACAGAGCTCTCTCTCCTGGTTCTCATACGATTTTCTGTCCTTCCCCCTGCAAGTGTGTATGTGGTAATGGTACTCCTAGGTTACTAATACTAGCGTATTTTATTATCACATTTGGGTTCCTCACACCCTGCCTACACTTTTGTAAATAGTCCCTTTATTAAATTCATCAAATTAAAAAATTTGCACAAATAAATTATTTCTTTTTTTGGTGTAGTACTGATTAATATAGACAGATTTTTTTCATAGGAACCACAAAGGTTAATTGTAAGATCAAATCATATTTGTTCAAAAATGTGTGTAAAATTTCTTTGAAGAATATAATGATCTTTCAGAAGCTGATGAAGCATATGCAATATACATAGACAACTGCATCAAACATATATGCACAGTTTAAGGCATAATTATAAAATCAACACCTATATAACCAGTGCTGTGATATGGAAATAGATCATTGTTTGCTCCCCAGAATCATAACATCCCCACCCCCATGTCCCAGCTGAAGTTACCTTTATTCTGACTCTCACTGGAAATCATTTCATTGCTTTTCTGCATTTTACCAGCCAACATGTTTTTATCAGTTATGTAAGCATCCCTTAAATCTATGGTTTCATTTATCCTGTTATAGAGCTTCTATAAATGGAATCATGCTATAGACATTCTTTTGCCTCTTGCTTCTTTTGCTCAATAGTATGTTGGGTTCATCTGTGTTGTTGTGTGTAGTGGCATCCATGCCTCATAATGTACTTGTGTTCACTCTTGCTGCTGTAACAATATTCAACCCTTTCATTATCTCTTCTAATGTTGATGAATGTTTGAATCGCTTCCAGTTTCAGACCATTCAAAACAATGCTACTAAGCAAATTCTCATTGACTGGCTCTCCTAACTCCAACTCCAGCTTCTCCCCACAGTCTGTTGGGTGAGGAAGAAGGCTCAAACATCCCACTTCCTCAACAGCATATCCTTGTTCTATCCTGGGACAGCAGGCTCAGTGGCCTAATCATCTTAGCTGGACAAAGTTGTCTCACTGTAGTACTAAAAAAGAAACTCCACTATCTAGTCTACCAGGTTTAACCTTTGATATGTCAATAGTAGTAAAAGAAGGGTGGAAAACCTCTTCTCTTTCATCTTTTTTTCTGGCTTTCTAAATAACTATTTTGATCAAAAATCCTATTTTGGATATCAGAAGCTGATTTTTAACTGTTTTTAAAAATTAATTTCTCTTTTAACAGTCCTAATCCCACCCTCCACATAACAGTGTCAGGTAAATATATACTTCAGGCCAATTAAGAAAAAGACCATATGCAAGAAAATGCAAAAGAAACAAACATATTAATATGTTTCACAAGTATCCAAGTTACAGATAAGACATGTATATTTTTAAATAAAAAGCATTTGTATTAATTTATCTATTGCTGTGTAATAAATTACACCAATATTTAGTGGCTTAAAAACAGTGAACACTTATTGTTTCACAGTTTCCATAGCTCATGAATTTTGGAAGTAGCTGAGCTTTGTGATTCTGGCTCAGGCTCTTGCAGGAGTTACAGACCAGATGAGAAGGGGCTACAACCACCTGAGGACCGGACTGAGGGTGAAGGATCAACTTCCAAGTGCACACACGTGACTATAAGCAGGATGCCTCCGTTCCTTGCTGGCTGTTGACTGGAGGCTTCATTTTCTTACCACATAGGCCATTCATGACATGGCAACTGGCTTCCCTCAGAGCAAGTAATCTGGAAAGAGAGAGAGAGAGCAGGAGACCATCTTGCCTATTATGTTCTAGTCTCCGAAATCACGGTGCCACTTTTGCTTTATTCTCTCCATTAGAAGTGGATCACTAAGTCCAGTCCATACTCAGGGGAAGGGGAATTAGGCTCCACCTCTTAGGTTGGATAATTTGTGGACATTTCAAATGAACGCTGTGGACAGCATTCAAAATCACTCTTTGCTCCAGAGTGCAAAAATCAATGACAAAACAAAGATTTCTTGCGTAATGGAGCTCAAAGTCTAGTGAGCGTATGAACATGAAAATAAGCAACTACAGTACACTGAGATGTGGGTCCTGGTTTTTCCCCATGTGACGTGGGGGACAACAGGTGCTTGGGGGCACACCAATCAGTACTTGTGAAAATGCTTTTGTATACGTGTAGTCAAGAAGCAGAATGCCTGCATTGAAATCCCTGCTCTGTCACTTACTGGCTCCATGGTCGTGGGCGAGCAACTCATATTCTCTGTACCTCAGTCTCCTCACCCCTCACCGGTAAGATGAAAGAATAACAGTACCTGACTCACAGGGTCCTGGTGAGTATTTGACAAACTTGCATGCGGAAAAGGCTGAAAAGGTCCCTGGAGCATAGCCAGGGTTAATTATATCAGTTGTAAACTCCAAGATGTTTGAAAATGAAAAGTGATATTGTTCTAATTTCTCAGACTAGGTACATATCCTTATGTCTGTCTTATTGAAAATGAAATTAACTTCTTTTACGTTTAATTTTTAATAAATATATTTGTGCTTTTTTTCTTTTTAAACATGCAGCATCTCTAGTAAAATGTGGATGTTGCTTTTCACCTCCACCCTGCCCGCTCATCAGTCCCACTTCCTTCCCCAGAGGAAACCGCTTTAACTGTTTCGTGAATGTTCTCTCAGAAATTTTTCTACCTAATAAAAGCTATGTATTTTTAAAGTGCTTTAATATAACAGGAGGTATATGTTACAAATTCTGTTACTTTACATGCCTTTTTCTGTTAATAGTTGAACAAATCTTTTCATGTTAGTGACTATCATTTTACATGGTCCTTTTAATCCAACATTAAATACTGTAGGCTAGAGATACCTTTGATTCTTTAACCATTATTCTGTTGATGGGCATCCAAGTTGTTTCCAACTTTTTATTATTATAAACTTGTATAGTAAACATTGCATTTAAACAGGCTTTCTGACCTTCAAACACTTCATAAATATAAATGCTTTTTACTAAATCCTGTTACACTCATTAAACTTTTACAGCTTGCTTGCTTGCTTGCTTACTTACTTACTTTATTTATTTATTGAATTAAAACAACAGGAATTTATTCTTTTACAGTTCAGGAAGCTAGAAGTCCTAGTCAAGGTGTTTGCTGGATTGGTTCCTCCTGGAGGCTCTGGAATAGAACCTGTTCTGGGCCTTTCTCCTAGCTTTTGGAGGTTACTGCTAATTCTTGGCATTCCTTGGCTTGCAGCCGCATCACTCCATTCTCTACCTCCGTCATCACAGGATCTTCTTCTGTGTGCATATCCTCAATGTCTCTGTCTATGTAATTTTTAAACTTGTAGATGGACAGCCAGGAATTTATTCAATGTGACCTTGAACTATTTCTCCAATTTTAGCAGGGGTATCCATCCTGTGGCCGGTGGGCCACATACAGCCCAAGATGGCTATGAATGTGGCCCAATACAAAATCGTAAATTTACTTAAAACATTATGAGATTATTTTTTTGTGATTATATGTCACAATGTACTTAACATGTGGCCCAAGACAACTCTTTTTCTTCCAGTCTAGATTCTCTGCCAGCCTAGATTCACAGCTTGGTTAAACCTGGGAATTCTCAAGCCCAGCACAAGTAGCAGCCATCACAGATTGCATTATAATGCAGGAATGGTGGCCGCAGGCAAAACACAGGTGGACGCTGTCCTTGACCTGCACTACCTGGGAAACTCCAGAGCCTGTGCACCAAGTGGACAGCTACAGACCACCACCACCCTATCCCCACAGAGCTGATCTTCCATGGAAGATAGAGATTGGTGTCAGTTGTCAGAGCCAGTTCTTGCAGCTGACTGGCCTAGGTAAATTGTTCCCATTGATCTGCCAACTACAATTAAGGCTCAACTCCAAGAGGAGTGTGTACTCAGCCCACATGAAGGGGAGGCTGTGCCACTGGATCCTGCAGGACACCTACTACACTAGGCCAAGCTACCAATGCCAGGAGCCATAGCAGCTCTACCTGATACATAGAAACAAACCCAGGGAGGCTGCCAAAATGAGGAGACAAAGAAACATGGCTAAATAAAAGAACAGATCAAAATGCCAGTAAAATAACTGAATGAAGTGGAGATAAGCAATCTATCAGATGCAGAGTTCAAAACACTGGTTATAAGGATGCTCAAGGAAGTTAGTGAGGACCTCGACAGCATAAAAAAGATGCAGTCAAGAATGAAGGATGCAGTAATTGAAATAAAGAACAATTTACAGGGAAACAACAGTAGAGTGGATGAAGCCGGGAATCAAATCGATGACTTGGAATATAAAGTAGCAAAAACAACCAATCAGAACAATAAGAAAAAAGAATCCAGTAAAACAAGGACAGTGTAAGCAGCCTCTAGGACAACTTCAAGCATTCCAATATCCACATCATAGGGGTGCCAGAAGAAGAGAAAGAACAAGACATTGGAAACCTATTTGAATAAATAATGAAAGAAAAATTCCCTAATATGATGAAGGAAATACACATGCAAGTTCAGGAAGCACAGAGTCCCGAACAAGAGAAACCCAAAGAGGCCCATTCCAAGACACATCATAATTAAAATGCCAAAGGTAAAAGATAAATAGAGAGTCTTAAAAGCAGCAAGAGAAAAAGCAGTTAGTTACCTATAGGGGAGTCCCCCTAAGACTATGAGCTGAATTCTCAAAAGAAACTTAGCAGGCTAGAGGGATTGGCAAGAAATTTTTGAAGTCATGAAAAGCAGAGGCCTACAGCCAAACTTGCTGAACCCAGCAAAGCTACCATTTAAAGTTGAAGAGCAGATAAAGAGCTCCCCAGAGAGGAAAAAACTAAAGGAGTTCATCATCACTAAACCATTACTATATGAAATGTTAAAGGGACTTATTTAAGAAAAAGAAAATCAAAATTATGAACAATAAAATGGCAATAAACATATACTTGCTAACAACTGAATCTAAAAAAACAAACTAAGCAAACAAGAAGCACAGAGACAGAATCATGGATACGGAGAGCATTTTGATGGTTGCCAGATGGGAGGGGTGTTGTGGGAGAATGGGTGAAGAGGTGAAGGGATTAAGAAGTCCAAATAGGTAGTTTCAGAATAGTCATGGGGATATAAAGTACAATATAGAAAACAGAGTAGTCAACGGACATATACACAAGACCTATCATCTTGAATAATGGTGTGGGGATTGCCTGAGGTCTTGTGGGGAGTTGGGTGGAAGAGGGACAAAGGGGGAAAAATAGGGACAACAGTAATAGCATACTCAGTAAGTATAATTTAAAACAAAAGAAAAACTCTGAGGTGAACTACCTAAGCCTAATGATATTTTCAAATTCTGATGCTATACTATAGAATATTTCAGTTTGTGTAGATAGGAATGCTAAGTTTATGAGCTAGTGAACTACTCACAGAGCCTTAATGATCTCTCAGTTTGGCTACCAAATAAGATTTAATTTTACCAGCCTCAACTCTCCATGGTAAAACATATTTTTCTCTGTTGCTTCCTCATACTTGTGTGAAGAAATAAAATCTCTTGCTAAAAAGCCCACGTTAGCTAATTCTTATGTTAGTATGGGCATCAAGGTCAGGGCAACAGATTTAACTGTGGGATGTCCTAAAATGGGTACGGCTGGTGTCCAGTCAACAGAGTCTGTATATTAGACTGGTCGCTAAACGCACGATAATCTTACTTTGCTTGCTTTGATTTAGAGCTGAACTCCTTTTTTCCCACCTACAAAACCTCCAGTGTGATCTTTTATTTGTTTGTTTATTGAATAGTTCTTTTTTAATTATTCATACTCACATAAGAATGTATAAGACATAGATGTGCATTCTGAAGAATAAAAATAAAGTGAGCTTTCTGTCTAGTGTCCCTCAAGATAGGAGAACATCGTCCCTGGCAAAGAAGTGCCCTGCGTGGACCTCCTCAGTTGCTCAACCCTCCCTGCACCACAGCGGCAATCGATGTCCTGAATTTTAGGGTAACCATCCCCGTGGTTTTCTTAAGTCTTTTCACTTGTGCGCATCCCTAAACAAAGTAGTGTCTAGTTTTGTCTGTTCTGAACTCGGTATAAACAGAATCATATTGTATGTTTTCTCCTGGGATGTGCTTCCCTCAACATTGCGTTTGTGTTGTGTGTTGATGTATGTAGCTGTTGGCTCTTTACTGTCCCTTTTATAAATATACACTAACTAGTTATAATCTACCCTTGATGGACATTTGGACTGCTTCCAGGTTTTGTTTTTTTGTATTACTAACAATGCTATTAGAAACATTCCTGTTCATGTTTCCCAGGGCCAGAGTTTCTAGTGTAGGGTCTATGACTGGGGATAGAATGGAAGAATCATAGGACATGTCCATGCTCAGTCCTACTGGATAATGCCGAACTGCTTTTCAAAGTGCTTATACAGATTTATGCCCCTCTTCCCAGTGTATAAGACTTTCCATGGTTCCACAGCATTTTCTACCTTAGAAATGGTCATGCTTATTTTTTTCAGTCTGGATGGTGGTATGTGAAAATCTTTCAATGTGTTTTTTTGAATTTCCCTCCTTACTCATAAGGTTGAGCAATTTGTATTCCTTCCCACCTTCAAAAGATGACAGAGGTAGAGAAGGGACAGAGAAGACAGCCGTTAGAGAAGAGGATTGCCCCATTTCAGAGTGTATCGGGCTGACATTTCATAATCTGATCAGTTCTGTCCATCACTGGAAACCCCCTCCCATCTTCTTGGAGAAGAATGTTTGTATTGAGGTTGTATTATTACAAGTGTATCATAATCATAATTGTGGAAACCAGTGTTGATAAGCCACAGAAGAAGGAAGTTTTACTCATCATTGCCATAAGGTTTTGACGCCTTTGATCTTCACATCTACTGGTTTGGCGACTGGTCCCTAAAGGAAACATTTTGGTATATTTGGTCAGCCTTGAAACTTCAAAGACAACAAGCTGTCCAGCCATCTGCACAATTGTCATTGAAATCCCTTGTGTTCTTACAGCTTGTGCATTCTGAAAGATGAGCAACAAATCAACACCAAGCTTGAGTAAAATAACTGGCCAGTCTCAGAGCATCCCTGCAGTCACTTATGAGTCCAATGGGTCCCATGCAAAGCACCACACAGAGTACTTACAAAAGCAAAGTTAGGGGGAACCGGGTATCTTTTACACCATTTTAGAGAAGCACTTTATTTGTTTGCTTGTTTTTCTGTTCTATCTCTTTGGGGCATATTTTTGTGTAATTAAGGAGTGCTATTAACTGACAGGAAGAGGGCAAAAATGCCTTGCAAATATTTTGCTTTAACAATGCCAATATTAGCCTATTACACGCATGTATTGGCCTTGGAACTTGTTGTTGTTTACTTTTGTTTTAGATGAGTGGGGAGTAAGGATTTGCAGAGATTACTGCAGAAGGCATTTTATTTCCATAAAGAGGGAAAATATACCCACTCGTAATCACAAATATTTAAAGTGTGAGACAGATTCTATCCTGCCTTCCACATTAATTAGTTAAGTGAGTTTGAACAAGTCACATACCCTGTAAATTTACTATCTGCAAAATGAAAGACTTTACCACACACAGACATTTAAATACCTCCTCCAAACAGGCATTCATTCCCTATTCCCCACAGTACCTACTGTGCCCCATCAGTGCTAATAACACGGATTCTTGGGGAGCTCAAGATGGAACATCACTCACCCATAAAAAAGAATTAAATCTTACCATTGGCAACAACATGGATGGACCTAGAGAGTATTATTGTAAGTGAAATAAGTCAGACAAAGACAAATACCATATGGTTTCACTTACATGTGGATTTTGAAAACAATACAAATGAACAAACAAAATAGAAACAGAGATACGGGAAACAAACTGATGTTTGCCAGAGGGAAGGGAGTGGGGGACTGGATGAAAAAGGTGAAGGGAGTAAGAAGTACAAATCGGAAGTTACAAAACTGTCAGGGGGATATAAAGTATAGCATAAGGAATATTGTCAATAATATTGTAGTAACTGTATTTGGCATCTTGTGGGTACTAACTAGACTTATGAGGGGAGTTACTGCAAGTTATATAAATGCCTAACCACTATACTGTACACCTGAAACTAATACCAAATATTGATTGCTAACAGGAATTGAAAAATAAAAATAAAAAATTTTAAAGGTTCTTTCTTTACTGGGGGAAAATATGTGTCATCAAAACCTTTAAGCATCAATCCCCGTCCTCCTTTAAAACCAGTTCCAGAATTACCCCCAAATAGATTGAAACACTTTTTCTGTCTGCGAGTACTATGTACGGGGGGAAGAAATGTCAGTTGCCACCCGGTGGTAACCTAGAGCGGGTGTGCTAGTGAGCTAATGAGATTTTCTTTCTTTGTAAAGGGCAACCCAGTCACCCTAAGAAATACGATTTAAAGGGCGCCTGGGGTCAAGGCAAGACACCCAACCGCTCCTTTAACGGGTGGGGAAACCTGGGAAACATCTCCGGGCTCGGGCCAAGTCACGCGGCTACTCCGCGCCAGGAATTTTGCAAGGCGGAGAGTCCGGCAGGCGTGGGGCTTGGCGGGAGGGGGGAGTGGGAGAAGCCTCGCGGTGCCA
This sequence comes from Artibeus jamaicensis, assembly GCF_021234435.1. NCBI lineage: Eukaryota > Metazoa > Chordata > Mammalia > Chiroptera > Phyllostomidae > Artibeus > Artibeus jamaicensis. Next base: position 13,930,213 of record NW_026522025.1, on the reverse strand, counting down.
ACGCTTTTTAATTCCCTCCCTCCCCCCTCCTCTGCTTCCCCTCTGGGGTCTGCGAGGCTCCACCGCGCGGCTAGCAGCGCGGGGGGTGCAGGTGGCCTCAGACAAGTGCCCAGAAAGTCTCGCTTCGCTGCCGGGTCGCGAGGTAGAGGAGCGCGTGGGGGCCGTCCCTTGCCTCCCGCCGCGGCAGCCCCCAGCGCCTTCCCGGACGGTGCGAGGGGCTGCAGGGCGAACGGGAAGCGCGGCCCCAGGCGACGCTGGCGAACGCAGCCTCGCCACATCGATCGCGGCTGGGAACCCCAGGCTCGCACTTTCCGTAAGCGCGCCCGGGCTTCCAGCCGCGCCGCCCCCGCCCCCGGCTCGCACTTTCGGTGGTGACGCAGCTGGCCGGCTACTCAGAAATCCGCGCAGAAACCCGGAACCACCCTCCCCACCCCCACTCGCGCCCCTTCCCCCACCCGCGCCCGCGCCCGGCGCCTGCTCTCCGCCCCCGCGGAGGCCGGGCGGGCCGACCTCCCCGCCTGCGGGGCCGAGCTCCCGCGAGCCCCAGACGGGTGACCTGAGACGCGCGCCGGAGTTAAACCTACTGACCTGTCCCTGGGTGTCGGCTGGGTGATAAACGTTTGGGGATACACATTACTCATGTCACTGTGCTAGTGACGTGCGGACTATTAGCTCCACTTAGAGGTGAGGAAACGGGCTCAAAAAAAAAAAGTTACTAGCTTGAAATCGACAGAAGGCAGAACTGCGAATCAAATCCAGGTTTGTCTCGACACAGCTGTATCATCCTTTTGGATTAGCCACTTCTCGGCTTCCACCCAGGCAGCAAGGAACGGGTAACAGGTGGGACAGGTATGCCGAAAGCTGGAGCCCCTCCTTCCGGGGCAGTGGGGCAATTTGCTTCTTGTCTGTCGGTGCTCACCCATTTGCCCAAGTGTGCTGCAAAAATACATTTTTCAAGTGTATCACGAAAAGAAAACTATGGGAAGCATTTCTCAGACCTTGTGCCTGTATTTTCAAAATGTATATTGGGACCACCGGCCCCTATCGTAAGGGGTTGTTGGAGAGTTAAGTAAAACAGTATTTCACGTGAGTGCTAACATCTCAAGTACTCTCAGGACATGTGAATGCTCTTTTCTTTTTGCAGCACTCCCAGGGACGTCTGGATACTCACGCTCATCACTGGAGAGGGGACACAATCATTCTAGGCCAACGCCCTCTCTGACAGATGAGTTAATCTACTTAACAGGAAAATTACCCCCATAGCTATCTAATTAGTAACAGACAGGCAGCTAGAGGCCCTGTCTCTTGGTCCTGTGCAGCAACAGCTCTTGCCACCTCACCAGAACCTTTACAACAGCTCTGAGGCTAAAACGTGATTTTCTCTGTGACCTGATGGTGGTGACTTGGGCAGGGACCTCCAGGAAGGAGAGTGGAGGAAGTCACCAGACTTGAAGCCTGCCTGCCTCCTGGAGAGGGGAACCCAGCATCTCAGGCTTGAAGCCTGCCCTGCAGGGCTGGGCCTCTTTGATAACTTGGGGAATCTCTGCAACCCAGTAAAAGATGGGGGAGAGAGAGAGATTGATTCCAGCTATGGAATGGCCGAGTAAATGTAGAGTAAGAGGGAATGTGCTGGCTTTAGGTTTCTCTTCCTAAATAGGACAGGGTTCTCCCAAGATAAATCATTTCAGGGCCAGCACAGACTTTTGAGGGGGCTTGATCTTGAAAAGTGAAACAGGATAAAGAAGTTTCCCAATATCATGAATTTTGAGAACTGTTTGGGTTTTAAAATCACTGCCTACTAAGCAGCTGTTTTTCCCTTCCGAGGCTCCATTTTGTCAAATGAGGCTCATACCTGGATAGCCCTTTCCTTTGGACACTCCGGAATGCAGGGGATATGAATGGCCTCTCAGTAAACTTGGAGCTCCAAAGGGAAGTAGGACCATGAAAGGACAAGACTCTCTCCTTTCAAAACAAAAATATCCTTTTTTTAATCACAAAAATAATTAGTACTCATTGTAAAAGAGTGAGTTTTTTTTTTCAGAATCAGAAGAAAAGAAAAAAATTGAAACTCTGTACCCAGAAAACCATTGCTGGTAATTGGATGGATAGCATTATATGTAATCAAAGTGAGCACACTGTTGTTTTCCTTGAACAACAGTGTTGTTTCTTTAATTTTTTCCTTTAATTATATTATGACATGCCACTAAATATGTTCCATTCATTCTTTATTTTTTAAAGATTTTATTTATTTATGTTTAGAGAGAGGGGAAAGAAGGGAGAAAGATAGGGAGAGAAACATTGAATTGCGAGAGAAACATTGATCGGTTGCCTCTTGCACACCTCCAACCAGAGATATGACCCACAACCCAGATATGTGCCCTGGCAGGGAATTGAACTGCAACCTTTCAGTTTGTAGGACAACGCCCAACCCACTGAGCCACACCAGTCAGGGCTATCCATGTTTTAAAAGGACTATTTAGCATTCTGCTGTGCATTTAATTTAGCCAAAGCCCAAGTGAAGGAATTAAGACTGTGTCCAGGAGTTTGCTACTGAAGCAGCAATGAAGAATGACACTGCAATGAAATCCTTGAGCACATTCTCAATTATTTACACAGGTAAATATTCTAGAATTGGTGTTTCTGCATTCAGGGGTAAGATTGCCCTGCAGTGACCTTTTAAGCTGGATTCTCCTCACCATGTTTTCCCCGATTTTCTATACTTTTTATTCCCCAAGCATTTTAGCACCCATCACATGCTAGACGTGCCTGGACACAGAGATGCATACTTTGTAGCACCAGGTGCCATCGATTTGTCAGAGGAAGCTTTGGGTAGTTTGAGGAGAGTTGTGAAAGACCAGTAAACTTTCCTGAGATTTTAGGTGAAAGGAAATAAAAGAGGAGCATTGAAAAAGGGTGGGAAGGACAAGAAGAGGTCAAGAGGAATTTCCTGTACGGAAACAGATGGCCTAAGGGCCTGTTATATGATCATGTATTTGGGGAAATTATGAGTTGTCTTGTGTGTTTGTACTGAGAGTAGAGCTTGGAAAGAGGGCAGCCACAGCAGGCAGGCATAGCCCTTCACACCCTGCTAACAGCGTTTGGACCTTATTCACATAGTACATGGAGAAAGTGATTTAAGGAGCCTCCAGGGTCATGATAAAATGGGATCCCAACACTTAATTCGCTGAAGGTCACTCTCTTCAGTAGATCCCCATTGATGGGGAAAGAAAACAAATGATAGCAAAGTTTGCAAAGGAAATATCCCAAAAGAATGTCGAAATGAGCCCTGGCTGGTATGGCTCAGTGGACTGAGTGCTGGCCTGAGAACCAAAGGGTCACTGGTTCAATTCCCAGTCAAGGCACATGCATGGGTTGTGGGCCAGGTCCCCAATAGGGGGTGCGCATGAATTCACCACACATTGATGTTTCTCTCCCTCTCTTTCTCCTTCCCTTTCCCTCTCTCTAAAAATAAATAAATAAAATCTAAAGGAAAAAAAGAATGTTGAAATGAAAATTGTGAAGAATCAATCAAATTCAGTGATAGTAACTAACATGTCCATCACACTTAAGAGTCTTCTGTACTTATCATTAGTAAGATTGGTCATGAGAAAGTTTCTTTTCTCTTCTTTAAAGAGAAAGGCCTTAATATTGGCTCATGCCTAGAGATTACTTCAGTTTCCTACCAGGAAAACAAATCAAAGACTTCTGATAAGTCTAAAAACACAGAGCATAGATTTTAGTATGTGAAAGCCCTTCATAAATTGTAAATTAATGTTCAACAAAAGACGTATTTCTTGATGGTTGTTTTTAAAAAAACTTTAACTTATAGACAAGGGATCAACAATTTGAATGCTCTCTGGGACCAGGTAGGTAATTACTTTCCGTGATACTGCAAATTTATCAGCTATTTTCTTGTTGATTGTTTCCTCTCTCTCGTTTTTTCTGTCTCCTTGGAGAATTCTGATTTCATGGATGTTAGACCGACCAATTCTTTTTTCCAACACTTGCTAGCTCCCTTTCATATTTTGTATCTGCATTTGGATAAGTTTTTTTCTGGAGCTGACTTCCAATTCACTAATTGTTTTTCTTTTTTTCATTTTCTTTTTTCCTTTCTTTTTAAAATTGTTGTTCAAGTACAGTTATCTCCATTTTCCCCCTGACCCCAGCCATCCCCACATCCCACCCTCGATCCTGCCTCCTTTGGCTTTGTCCATGTGTCCTTTATACATGTTCCATGACAACTGTTCCCCCTTTCCCTCCCATTATTCCCTCCTGCCTCCCATCTGGTCACTGTCAGTTTGTTTTTTATTTCAGTGACTCTGGTTATATTTTGCTTGCTTCTTTGTTTTGTTGATTAGATTTCACTTATAGGTGAGATCATATGGTAATTGAGCCATGTAATTTCACTGCCTGGCTTATTTCACTTGGCATAATGCTCTCCAGTTCCATCCATGCTATCGAAAAGGGTAGGAGCTCCTTCTCCCCACCCTCCTTTCTCTCTCTCTCTCTGCTGTGTAGAATTCCATTGTGTAAATGTACCATAGTTTTTTGATCCACTCATTTACTTATGGGCACTTAGGTAGCTTCCAGCACTTGGCTATTGTAAATTGTGCTGCTATGAACATTGGGGTGCATAGATTCTTTTGGATTGGTGTTTCAAGGCTCTTAGAGTATAATCCCAGAGGTGGAATTGCTGGGTCAAAAGGCAGTTCCATTTTTAGTTTTCTGAGGAAATTCCATTCTGTTTTTCACAGTGGCTGCACCAGTGTGAGACTATTCTTATTTGCCTCTGCTTCTTAAATTGATCTGTTTTGACTCCCTGAGTTTGTGGTATGAACTTCTATAGTAGGAGACCTGTGAGATTCAGGGTGCAGTGTCCTTGATCTCTTGAACCTAATGCTCTTGGGATGTCCTTTATGCCATTTATGTTGGCCCTCTGGATGTAATTGGATTTTGATTGTCATGGGATTGTTCTTTGGTGGGTCCTTCCTTCAAGCTGGCTGACTGAGGGTCACTCCATCCACCATGTCTTATATGCTGTTGTGCAGGTTCAGTCAGTTAGTGCTGAAGATTATTCTTCTGTCTGTCCAAGGTTATAAGGTTTCTCTCTCACTATTGTTCAGTTGTTCTTTCTGGGTACTTTCTCTACAATTTAGTTGCAATACCAGATTGGTCCTGGGAGGAGGTTGGTGCGGCTTCCATTTATTCCTCTGCCATCTTGCTTCCTCCTCCCAGGATATCTCTTGCCTTTTCCTGCAGCCTCTGTCCTTCTTCTGCAGGTATGGCTAAGTGCTCACACAGCTGCCCACCAATCTCTGGCTTCCACTGACCCGAGCCTCTTGGTGCAGCTTCCATTTCTGGAGTAGTGTGTGTCCTGCTGCATGGTCAGGGTGGGAGAGGAAGGAAGGAGGAAGGCAGTGCTCCGGTGGCTCCATGCTCCGCACTCCCAGGCTGCAGGCAGGAAGATATGTCCCTTCCCGCTGCTGAGCCCAGGCCCCAGGGCCCGCCCCCACCAGCCAGCTCCACTCCTAGCATCCCAGTGTCCCTTGACTGCCTAATTTTTTTCTTTAGCTATGTCTAATCTCCTTTTTAATTTGAGTTTTAAATTCCTATCATTTTTTTTTGTTCCTATAAGTTCTAGTGCAGATTTGTTTGGACAATTCTATATGGCCTCTGGTTTCTTGCTTATAGTTTCAGGTTTTTATTTCTTATTTCAGGCTTTTTATTTCTGAAACAAAGGATTTAAATGTAAGCCAATTTCCCCCGGGCTTGATTTTTATTTGAAATCAGCAATTTTTAAATGCTGGCTATCAATGTAAATTTATTTTTTAAGCAAAGTAGGGAACTCTTTGAGGTTGGATAAAAAGTAAAATGGAAAGACTTCTTTTACATTAGTGAAGTGGATGAAAAAGGGGCCAAATACTAACCCGGCAAGCTCAGCAGGAGGCAGTGCAGGACCCGACAAACTCAGAGACCAAAGGAAACCACAAAGGATGGTCTGAATGTAAAAACTTCTAACTAAAAGTGAGTCATGGCAGGTGGCCACATTCTAGGCCTGTATCTTCCTTGACAAAGGTCAATCTTTACCTTAAGTAAGCCTGTCTATTGTATTTTTGTATCTAAGACAACATGCCCTTGGAATGCCAGAGTAACCCCCTTTTCCTGGACCCCTCAGGGTATACCTATCACACAAGAACATCAGATCACAGAACCCCTAACTGTTATCTCATTCCCCAAATATCATCTCTATGTGCTCTAAATGCCAATTGTTAACTCTTATACCCACCAAGGTAAAGGAAATATCTACCTCTCCATTTTACTCTTAATCTAATCTGAAAGATTTCCCCACTTTGATTTCTCCCACCTCCCTAAGCTATATCATCAGTATATTTCATGTGACCCTCCCTGCTTACATCTCCCCTTTTCACTGTGATGCATAAAATAAGTTAAGTTGCCATTTTCCGGAGCATTTTCTCAGTCTGTTGAGGTTTTGCTTCCTGGCAATTGTCATCTCTTTTGCTGAAATAAACTCATAAAAATTCTGTATAGGTTTGACTATTTCTTACATTGGCACAACCCATCAGTCAAGTCTCTGTGTATTGTATCTATGTGATGCAGAGTGCATTCTGTTGGAATGCATCTTTTAGCTTCAATAATCACAGACTTGGGGAGGAAAATCTATTTTCAAGTTTCTGTTTTTCTCTATAAATTTACCTACCAGATAGTGTCTAGATTTACTGTTCAGGAAAAATATTCATATATCATAATATAAGGAAATACTCATATAGAATAACACCCCTGGTCTCAGAGATTTTACATTCTATGCAGTATGTGAGACAGACTGAAATATCAAGAGATTGAAAGGGAAGCGACTAGAAGTCACTCTCTCGGTTTAGGTCTGGTTTGAAAGAGTTGTAGCGAAAGTGGGCATGTTGGCACTAGAAAGGATGGAGCCAATATCAGATGTTTAAAGGAAGACGTGACAAAAATTGATAACTGAGTGAGTGTAGGCTAAAAATAGGAGAGAAATGGTATTTCTGTTTAGTAAATGGGAAAATTCTAACCAAGCATCGTGTGTTTCATAATTGTTTACAGGGTGCCTTCTGTGATTGTTTTGAAGGAAAAATTTTAAAAGCTCACTGTCACTTTTTTGTATTTATTTTTTGTAAATCAAAGGCAATTGGAATGATTTCCTAATTTATAAAAGGCTCAAAGACGTAATCAATTCTTATATAATTAGAAGAAGGGAAAACATACAAGTATTAGGGGAAGTATTTTAGCTGAAACATTCATGTGTATTATCCTCTCTTCTACCTTCTTATCATTAAAGAATTGGCTTTCTCCTTTAATAAACAAACAAAAAAATTGTGCATAGGCACATCAAGATTTTAAAATCTCTGTAGGCTTCTCATGTTGGAAAGCTTCATTGAAATAGACCACCAATATTCCCCTAAATCAATGCTGTTACTTCACTCTGGCATTTCACTAACATTGATTGTTTGAAGGGACTACAGGGAAATTGATGACATTAAGTAAGATAGATTACGGATCACATTCAACTCTCATCTCTCAGTGGGCCTAGCAGAAGTAATTCTCCTTATTTCTTATGGAAGTTGTGAGCATCAGCCTTTGTGTACTTAAGATGTTACCATTAAAAATCTATCAATCTCCCAATCCTTGCAATAGATTGCAATTGGGCTTTAACTTTAGGTGTAATTGGCTCTTTGGTGGGACAGCAGCCTGATTGTGAATGATTGAAACCCAACACTTTTTCCCCTCTTCTGTACCTTTCTAGTTCTAAAACAAATGGGCATTTATTAACACCCTAGAATAAAGACAGCAATAGGAGAATCGGGTTGCTTATGTAGGTAAAAGACACAGTGCAAGGACCCAGGTAGGATTATGGTTGTAATACTTCAGGAATTACGAAGCACATTCACCTGCATGATGTCACATTTGAATCTCACTGCTGCAGTTCTGTTCTGATAGTTGGTTATTGCCTTAGTCCAGGTTACTATAACAAAGTACCACAGACTAGGTGGTTTGTAGACAATAACATTTATTTCTCACAGTTCTGGAGGCTGCAAGTCTGAGATCAGGGTGCCAGCATGGCTGGGTTCTACTAATAGCCGTCTTCTGGGCTGCAGATTCCTCTCGTATTGTATCCTCACATGGCAGAAAGAGTGAGAGAGCTGTCTGGGGTCTTTCATATGGGCACTAATTCTATTCTTGAGGGCTCTACCCTCATGACCTAATTACCACCCACAGGCACTACCTCCTAATATGGTAACATTGGGGATAGGATTTCAACATATGATTTTTGCAGGGAGGGGGAGGACACAAAGATTCAGTCCATTGCAGTTGGGTATACCTATTGTACCAGGGTAGAGACAGATTATCAGAGTGGCCTTGAAGTTTTTTGTTCAATATCACAAAGCTCACATATGAAAACTAGGACTAGAACCTAAATCTTATGGAAAAAAGTCTTGTGTTTTCTGCCCCAAATTCCTTCTCAGCCATTCAGTTTAATGAGTGTTCCTTTGGGGCCCATTACATATGTAACTTTATGAGGCTCTGAGGGTGGCAAGAGTGCACAACAGTGCCACTTGTCTCAGAGGACTCAGGGCTTATTTGATCGAAGTTTGTGTACATATAAAATGGCTACAGCATGAACTGTATATTCATAAACTATTTTAGGACTGCAGAGAAAGCAAAAATCATCGTGGGCTGCTCATTGGGGAAGACTTCATGGAGGAGGCCTGTGGGTGTTCACGGATGCACTACAACAAAAAGGGTCACTAGGAGCTAGCCCTCTTGGGCACCCACTCTGTGTCAGGTACTGTGCTAGGTCCCTGTCATAGCTCCTCTCCTTTAAACCTCACCATAGTCCCCTGAGGAAGGTGTCATACTTTCCACTTTGCAGATGAGAAAAACCATGCTCAGAGAGGTGGAAGGCACAAGTGTCCAAGCACACAGATGGTGAACCTACAGGGACAACTGTCCCAACCCTTAACCACTAGAACCAGTGGTGAACATACGGGGACAACTGTCCCAACCCTCAACCACTACTGCACATCATTTTATATTAAGTTGATTTTAAAATATGAGTTTAAAATGCATGCAAAATTCTGTACAGTCTCCCAAAGCGAAAAAAAAAAAAACAATTACAGTTCTCTCTTGCTTGACATATGGTCAGACCTGTGGGATAGAACAGAGGGAGGGAATGCGTTATGATCCACACTTACACTTTAGAAAAGAAAGTCCTGTCCCGCAAAATAATGCCCTTAAGCTTCAAGGTATATTGTTTAAAGGCCAAGTAGTCCATCAAACATTTTGCCAAACTTAGTAAAATAAAACAAGAGGATGAACATAAGGGCTGTACTAAGTCTTTGAAAGAAACTCTGTCTTGTGGCCTAATACTTGGTGGACAATCTGTTTTAGGAGGTTGAGCTGTCACAGCATTCTTTCCCGAACCACTGAGAGCGGTGATCCAGGAGAAAGCTCATCTCTCTAGACAAGTTTCTAAAGCTATGACATGTGGCTCACCTGTGCTTTTCTAGAACTGTTATTCAAAGTACTTTTTTAACACATATTTACAATGCATGCATGTTCTTGTACTCACGATATTTATTTATTTGTTTGTTTATTATTTATTTTAGAGAGATGGGAAGGCAGGGAGAAAGAGGGAAAGAAACATCAATGTGAGAGAGAAATACCAATTGGTTGCCTCTCATATGTGCCCTGACTTGAGACTAAACCCACAACCCCAGCTTATGCCCTGACCAGGAATCAAACCAGCAGCCTTTCACTTTGCAGGAAGACACCTAACCGAGCCACACTGGTCAGTTCCTTTTGCTCATTTTTAATTTGGATAGTCTGTCTTTTGTTGAGTTGTAGGAGTTCTTACATATTTTGGATATTAAACTCTTATCAGATATATGATTTGCAAATATTTTCTCTCATTCTGTGGGTTGTCTTTCATTTTAACATCAGCAAAGTTTTACTTCAATTTTTTCTGCTCATAGATATGTCTGGAAAAACCCACATGTAAGAGGCTAACATAGCTCTGGAGGCCACTGAAAATGTCTTCCAGACAAGAGGTCTGCTCACAATCTCCACCACTCGGGGGGCCAAGGTGGGAGGAGGGGGTAGAGTTCTATCAGTAGGACTCCCAGGCCCCTCCTCCCCAGCCCCCTCTGCAAAATTGACTACTTGAAACTCTCAAGGCTGTCTGAATGTTCCGCGTGTGTTAGGGGAAAATGCCAGGGCTTCAAGATGGCTCACCTGCCAGCCCTGTGCCAGCTGGAGGGGCCCTGAGCCAGCACCCTCTTCCTGTTTCAGCCACAGTTAGAGCCAAGCACTAGGCTGGCTTGGGCCAGCTGGGGGCCTGGGGTGAGAGGCAGCCTTTTACCACCAGCAGCCTTCCCCCCTAACCTCCAGGACTTTTTGCTGTCAGAGGTCTCGTGCAGTGTCAGGTGCTGCTGAAACCTACCCCTGGCTCTGAGGCAGACAGTGAGGGGTGGCAGGCAAAGGTCCCAGGACTATGGCTGAAGTGGTTCCTGTCCCCTCCAGCTCTGGCCTGCCTGTGCCTTTATTTCTAGACTGTTTTCCATTTCAGTGAGGCGTGAGTATAGAAGGGTGCCGGCAGCCCTCAGCCTGTGTGTGTGTGTGTGTGTGTGTGTGTGTGTGTGTGTGTGTGTGTGTGTTTCAATTTCCCATCTGTAAAATATAAGCTTTGGAGAGAGTAATTGGAATCATTCTTTGTAAAACCAGTGATGTGCTGGTAAATGCCACAATCAGCTCTCAGGTGTAAATACTCCTGCCAATTTTAAGATGCCAGAGTGAAGTCATCTAACATGTATTGATTAATAATCATAATCTGCTTTCATGAGCCAGTGGGAGCTAACTCCAGCACATCACTTTTTAGAAAAAGTATGAAGTACATAATACATAATCAACAAATAAATGTTATCATTTTCAGTTACTTTTAACAGAAAGAATAAAATGAAATTAAAAACAGGGGGTTCCTGGAAAGTCAAGACATATCATTCTTCTTAGTGTTCTGGAACATTTCATAATCTAGGTGCTTTGAAATATTATTCTTAGGTCTATTCTCTGTGGGAATCATATTTCGTATCCCCTTTCCATCTCTAGATCTTACATCATTGTTGACAGTAAACATAATCACAAAGAGACTGGTCCTAGCCCACAACTGTCTGCCTTGCTGACAACTGACCACCCCTGAAAGGATTTGTCCTGCAGCCTTCAAGGTTAATATTGACATATTGACATATTAACCTTGAAGGCTGCAGGAAAACGGAGAGACATCACCCTGCCTTGGCTCCCTGGTTGCTAAGGTGTTTTGCCTAATACTGGCCCTGCCAGCAGTCAGCAGCCAGTTATGCTTTCCCTGGAAGGCACACGTAATGTGCTCAGTCATCCTCATCGGGCAATAATTCTGCAAATGTCATGTCTTCTACACTTCTGCCTGGACCAGGCTTAAGAAAATTTATGAAGAAAACAGAGATGGTCTTACTCTGTCCACTGGGTACCCAGTTTTGATTGTATTACCAAGTCACTATGTTTTCCCAAATTCCTTATCTATCCATCTGACACAGACTGCAGATAGAAAGATGTTATATGGTTCCTACTGTCCCATAAACTCACAGCCTGGGATGGTGTAGAGTGGAGGTAGATATGCAAACAAATAATGAAAATAGAGTATGATATGAGAAAGTACGAAAGTATATGAAAAGTACTCTGAGAAACTACAGGAGGAATCCTGTTTTTCTGGGGGAGCCAAAGAGGTTTCTTTCACAGTATGTGCAAGAAACCACAGGGAAAGCAGAGTCTTGGGCCTGATTATTTATGTATGCCTGACTGTGGCATTGGACTTGATCCTCCAACAACAAAGGAGCTATTCTTTCCTTTCCTCTTTTATTGCCCTGCATCTTAGAGCTTTAAGGCCTCGGTCCCTGCTAATAATAAAATAATAACCAATGGTTTTAGGGTTTACAATGTGTCAGATACTGTACTAAATGCTTTGAATTCATTATTAACTTACTCTTCAGAACAACCTTAGAAGACAAAATGTTATCATCCTCATTTTACATATAAAAAAACCCCTGAGGTTTAAAACTCAACGTCACACAAGTAGAAATATGCAGAGCTAAAATGTAGCTCTGACTCACTGCCAAGCCTGTGCTCTTAGAAACACAAGTGAGCAGGGTTTGGTGCAGTTGAAGGATGGGGAAGAGTGGTTCTGTCACCCCAAACTAGCCCCAAAACTTCTCCACATTTTAACATGCTCATACCTCCTACTGGGGCTGATAGCAACACTCTGAACCCACATTGTTGAGGTGGCAGAGGCAGTTACTATGGAGAAGGACTTCAAAGGATGTGGACTGCAGTGTCAATTTACCTCCACGGACTGTGGTTATTACTGGGTGATGCGGAGTTAATGATTAAGCTGCTCTTGTGTGAGTCAGCTAATGCTCCTCCCAAATAATGTAAAGTGTCACCACATTTAAAAAATACCTGCCCCACTATGCTGTCAGCTGATTTCTCAAAAGAGACCTTACAGGCAAGAAGGGCCTGTACAGAAGTATTCCAAGTCATGAAATTCAAAGACCTACATCCAAGATTGCTCTATCCAGCAAAGCTTTAATTTAGAATGGAAGGACAGATAAAGTGCTTCTCAGATAAGGTCAAGTTCAAGGAGTTCATCATCACCAAGCCCTTATTATATGAAATGTCAAAGAGACTTATCTAAGAAAAAGAAGATAAAAAATGTACCAACTCACAGTTATTAACAAGCACACCTAAAACAAAAGCAAACTAAGAGGACAGCTAGATCAGGAGTGGAACCATAGAAATGGAGATCACATAGAGGGTTAGCAACAGGGGAGTGGGAGGAGGAGAAGGGGAGAGAAGGTACAGAGAGTAAGTAGCATAGATAGTAGGTAGAAAATAGACAGGGGGGAGGGCAAGAATAGTATGGGAAATGTAGAAGCTAAAGAACTTGAGGCACGTTGACAAACTAAAGGGGGGAATGGTGGGTGAGGGGGTGTGCAGGGTGGAGGGGAATAAAGGGGGGAATGGGACAAGTGTGATGGCATAATCAATAAAATATATTTTAAAAAATACCTGGCCCACTAAGCTGAATGTCAGACTTGAGTGTCAGCTCCCATGTTACTCTCTAAAAGGGAGCAGGAATTCCACTGAACTCTGCCAACCAAGGACTTAGTGTTGACATCAACTCTGTAAAATTCTGTGTGTGCAAATAAATAACCTAAAGTTCAGAAAGGTGAAACCACTTGTTCAAGTTCAGAGTCAATTTTCTTTCTATTACTCCAGGACTGTAACTATTGGGGTGCTCTTTTTTAGTTTGTATGCTAGTGAATAACTGTCCTTCTTTTTAATAATGAGGATTTAAATGTTTCTAAAAAAGCATTAGAGAAGTAGTATGGTGAAAAAAATGGGAGCTTTTAAAATATATATATTTTATTAATTATGCCATTACAGTTGTTCTATTTCCCCCCTTCATTCCCCTCCACCCTGCACACCACCTCCCCCACCATTCCCCCCTTCAGTTTATATCCATGTGTCTCAAGTTCTTTAGATTCTATATTTCCCATACTATTCTTGCCCTCCCCCCTATTTTCTACCTACCATCTATGATACTTATTTTCTGTACCTTCTCCCCCCCTTCTCCTTCTCCTACTCCCCTGTTGCTAACCCTCCATGTGATCTTCATTTCTATGGTTCCGCTCCTGATCTAGCTGTCCTCTTAGTTTGCTTTTGTTTCAGGTGTGGTTGTTAATAATTGTAAGTTTGCTGTCCTTTCACTGTTCATCTTTTTTTATCTTCTTTTTCTTAGATAAGTCCCTTTGACATTTCATATAATAAGGGCTTGGTGATGATGAACTCCTTGAATTTGATCTTATCTGACAAGCACTTTATCTGCCCTTCCATTCTAAATGAAAGCTTTGCTGGATAGAGCAATCTTGGATGTAGGTCTTTGGATTTCATGACTTGGAATACTTCTTTCCAGGCCCTTCTTGCCTGTAAGATCTCTTTTGAGAAATCTGCTGACAGTTTGATGGGAACTCCTTTGTAGGCGACTGTTCCCTTATCTCTTCCTGCTTCGAGGATTCTCTCCATTTTAATCTTGGCGAATATAATGATGATGTGCCTTGGTATGTTCCTTCTTGGGTCCAACTTTGGGACTCTCTGAGCTTCCTGGATTTCCTGGAAGTCTATTTCCTTTGCCAGTTTGGGGAAGTTCTCCTTTATTATTTGTTCAAATAAGTTTTCCATTCATGGCTGTTCCTTTCCCCCTTTTGGTACCCCTATAATTCGAATGTTGGGGCGTTTAAAGATGTCCTGGAGGTTCTTAAGCCTCTCCTCATTTTTTTGAATTCTTGTTTCTTCATCCTTTTCTGTTTGGTCATTTTTTTTCCTCCTTCTGGTCCACTCCTTTTATTTGAGTCCCAGTTTCCTTTCCATTACTATTGGTTTCCTGTGCATTTCCCTTCATTTCAATTAGTTTAGCCTTCATATGTTCCTCTAATTTGTGACTAAAATCAACCAGTTCTGTGAGCATCCTGATCACTAGTGTCTTGAACTGTGCATCTGAAAGTTTGGCAATTTCTTTGTTGCTTAGAATTATCGGCTCTGGGGCTCTGAGTTGTTCTTGAGCCATGTTTTGAACTGTTTGTGCCTGTTACGTATGAGGAGCTGAGCCTTAGTTGTTCATCAGGGCGTGGCCACCCAGGTCACTGGTTTGTGACGCTATTGTGGGGGTGGGGTCAGAGAGGGACAAAGGTCTGTCTCACTGCTAGCTCCTTCACCGGTTTATCTGTGCTTGAAGGTGTGACAGCAATCAGCCCTCAGTGGGTCTGCCTGCTTCTCCACACCTGGGATCCGCCCATGGCTGCTGGCGCACCTGGGTCGCGCTCAGGTTGGTCCAGTGGATCTTTCTTGCCCAACCCTGCTCTGCTGCTGGCTCTGCCCCTCTTACCAGTTTGGCTGAAGGATTCATTGTTGTCAGACTTCCATGTAGTTCAATTTTCTGTGGTTTGGCTGCATTTTTGTTGTTAAAACTTTGTTGTTTTTAAACTTTGTTGTGTGAGAAGGTGCAGTGCTTCCACCTACGCCTCCATCTTGGCAGAAGTCCAAAATGGGAGCTTTGAAGTTAGGTGTTTCTGGGTTAAAATCCCAACTCTGGCTCTGTTGTAGTGTGACCTCTGGCAAATCACCTACACTCCCTTCAAAAGATAATTGTCAGAACTGAAGCCGATGGCTGGTCCCTAGGGAAATGTTAGTCCTTTCCAGCTTCTCCTTGGTGTGACATGAGTGGGCATCTCCAGTCATCTCAAGCAGTATGTTAAATACTCAATACATGCTTAGAGGTATTTGTATTTATTTCAATGAAAACAAACTCCTGCCATGTGGCATTTTCTGGGGGAAATTTAGGGGAGGTATTGTGAAGCTGGGCTAATGATACAGTTCCCACAGGTTAGGACTCATAGACCCACCATGAGTAAGGCCCTTCAGCCATGAGGGTGCTGGGAGGAGCTGTGAAATAACTGGTCAGGGAGACAAAACATACAGATGCAAAGAGAAATAGCAATAGAAGGCCGCAGAAGACAAGTTTTCAATGAGCAGTTAGGCAATAAATGTGTGAATTTGGAAGACAGAGAGAGAGAGAGACCACTTAGCATGGGCTACTTTGAAACTCTTCCTGGCCCATTTCCTGCACTCTTTCTTTGGTCCCTCCATAGCACTTTGAGTTTCTGTTAGCGTCACCCGTGCACTTATTTCTTTGTAAATATCACTATCTCTTAGTAACCCATGCCACCACTCCTCTTGTGGATTTCCAGCTCCTCCTTGGAAAATTAGGTACCCAAAATAGAATAGGTTGGAGAGAGGTTGAGAGAAGTTGAGAGCCAAGGACTTGGATGTTAGAAGAGGGGCAACTTACTGTGCATACTAAAAGGAGAATTTGGCATTTTTAGGGGGTAAGATGGGGTGAAGAGTATGAGGAAGAAAGGAGGGAGGGGAGCAGGAAAAGGGAGAGAGCAGCTAGCAATGCAGCAGAGCTGATTATTCCCTCCAATTACCTACATCTCCAGTGACTGCTACAAAATTCAGGCAGCTTTCTGAGTGTCTTTGATGAGAAAACCAGGAAGGGGCAGTTTCATTTCAACACTGTGCAGAACAGATTAGATGTGACAAGGTGGAAGTGTCTCTCTGAAAGTTACCTAGCTCTTGAAAGAGCTGTGTATTTCCATAAACTAGGTAAAGGGTTGGGAGTTCAAACCAGGTTTACCTGGATCTTTAAGAGACAAAGGGATGTCAGCTGACTTTTATCTCCAATTCCTTTCTCTTTCCTCCTTTCCCTCCCCTCCAAAACTTACCCAGTATAGTGCCCAACTTAGGCACTTTAAAAATATCCGTTGTACTGAATCAAATATTATACATGGTTTCTGCTGTTACCATACATACAATTGAATGAAAACAACACATGCATTTCATACATAAAAATAAACCCAATTTTAACAATTCCGGAAAGGATATAAATACCAGCTAAACATAGGCTTAACATTTTCCCATCTCTTTTTCAGTATTCTTCAAAGGCCAGCCCACATCTCATCCTTCAGGAAGTCTACCGGATTTTCAGAGACATTTCCTGCCTGTATTAGCCATTTGACACTTGACCATTTATTTCTCAGATGCATGCCTTGCCTTTCCACTAAATACTAACATCCCCAAGGGCAGGAAGAGTGGCCACTCTCACTGAGGGCCCAGTATAGTACCCTGTATTTATAGTGGTTCAATTGATTGTTACTGATGATTTGTGTACTGCATTGTATTCTTAGAACTTAACAACTTTACTAAATAAATATTTGTTGATTTGAGTTGAATTGTTGGGTGCCATAGACCTCTGAGAACATATGATTCATACATATTACTCTCATGCCAGAATAACAGGAAATTAGAACTTGGAAAGAAATCAAATCTAATTTTTGTTAACCTATACCTTATTTTCCTATTGCTTTTGGGCAGGTAATTTTGACATTCTACCTCAAAAGCAAATATGATTTCTTGGCTAATAGCTTTCTTATGAGGTTAAATAAAGCTACATAGAATTTTGATGCTGACAGACATTATAAAATCATGTGCTTAGGGAGGTTAAACAGACTATCTTATGTTTCTTCAGTCTGTTGCAGAGCTCACCTAGCATTCAGGTCTCCTGCTTTCTGGTCCAGTGGTTTTTCCAGAGCACTAATCTTATTTGTCAGAATACCATATTTTTAGTGTTTTCATTATTAATGCAGTATGGTAAGTCTCCAGGGTAGAGTAATTTATTACAGCTAGGAAAGTTAATCCTAAGCAGCCAGCTAGTCCTGTAAAACTGAATAGATTTGGAAATAAAGCATCCTTGGACTCACTGTCTTTTGAGGGGGCCAGCATTTCATATGATATATACAAGGTCTGTCTGGAAAAAGTCCAGCTGTTGTTAATATAACAAGAATGGCTTGGTCAACACAGATGTAGCCCAACAGCCAAGGAGAATGAACTGGAATGCACATGTGTGAACCTTGATGACTGCACTGTACTAGTCGGTGGGGGCAGTGGATCCTGTTGAGTGAGTATGAGTACTGTGTGGCTGTCGAATTCAAAATGACTGAGTGAGTAGAGCAATGAATCTACACCCAATTTTGTGTTAAGCTTGAACATTCCTCTGCCCAAACTATTTGGATGTTTCAGAAGGCCACAGCTGAGGGCAACTGGTGATTGGCAGCTTCATCACGACAATGCACCTGCTTATGTATCATGGTCTTGTGCAGAGTTTTTGATGAAACATCAAATCACTCACGTGGCTTAGCTCCACTATAGCCCGGATTTGGTGCCCTGTGACTTACAGCTTTTCCCCAAACTAAAATCACCTTTGAAAAGGAAGGTTATTTCAGACCATCAGTGAGATTCAGGATAATACAATGGGGTGACTGATGGTGATTGGGAGAACTGTGTGAGATCCCAAGGTGCCTGCTTTGAAAGGGACTGAGGTGTCACTGTCCTATGTATGATGTTTCTTGTATCTTCTTTAATAAATGTCTCTATTTTGCATATTACATGGATGTATAACTTCTGAATAGACCTCGTATATATATCCCATAATGAGCCTTCCTTTATGGAAATTCATTATAAATTAGCTTTATTGATTCTATTACAATGCTGTTAATTACAGGAACCACAAAACCTTCTATTAGATTAAAGCCATAATAAATAAGATTAGTAATTCTTATTCTGCTCTGTATATTGTTTTTATAATAAACTGTTTATCTTTTTAGAAATTACTATATTAACATATTAAAAATTATATCAGATATTTCAATGTTTTTGGCAAAAACAGCTGAGCATCTTGTAATAACTAATGATATTAACTATTACTATTGATCATCATGATGGCTCTTTAAAGTGGACATTATGATTAGTCTTGCAGATGAAGAAATCAAAGCTTATAGAAATTTAATATTTTGCCAAGATCCCACAATAGGGGGACCAAGATTAAATATAAATATAAATGAGGTAATATACATGTCCTCAGCACAGTGCTGGGCAGCTGGTATATTGAATAAATGTAACTGAAATGTAAGTGACAAATGAGTAAAGTGAAGCTGTTATGAAGATAGTACATAAAGCAGATGTTATAAATTCCTATATATAATACATGTATGACTGAAATTTGATTGAGCTTCCTAACAATCAAAGGGAGAGATACCATCAGTGATAAGTGATAAGTAATCTTTCCCAAGAGAAGTGTAACTATTTCTGGAGTTCAAACCTAAGGGTACTTTTTCAAGACAAGATTTAATACCCTAGCAAGGGCCTCGGAGGATGAGGCAAAGTCACTGTGGGATGGCTGTTAGAAGCCTGGGAAAAGTGATGGCCAAACCTGAGTGAGGTGGAGAAGCCTGCATTGTCCTGTCAGAAGGCAGAGGAAGGATTATGAAGCTGAGGAAAAGGACATGCTAGAATGGGGATATTATGTAAGGTCAGAAGACCCACCAGAGGATTATGTTCCATGGGAGGCCCAAAGAACATGCCATTCTCCAAGACCATTAATAATGCACTGCCAAGAGGGGTTCCAGCAGCACCAAGAAGTGCACACCACCTCTGAAGGCTGGGACTCAAGGTAGAAGAGGGGACCCAGAGCTGGGCTCCTTGACAGTCTTGGACATAATGGGGGTTCCTCCCAAGTAATAGAGACCAATTTTAAGTGCTTAACCACTAAAAGCCAAGAGGCCACTAGTACCATAATAACCTATACAGTCAGAGGGGCAGCCAAAGGGGCTTGGTCTGCAGGAATTGTGGAAAGGGTTAATAGATTATGGTATGGTAAGGGGCAAAGCTGTAGCCAACAAAGGTACTACATAAAATCTAGAAAACATAGGGGGGCCCATGACCAAGGTCCTCTGGTGACCTGACAATATGAATCAAGAATCTAACAATATGCAGGCCATTTGACTCAGTAATTCTATTTCTGTGAACTTCTCCTCAGCCAATTATCTAAATATTACATATTTAATTATTAAGTTATTTGCATGAAGAAATCCATTAATTATGATGACTTCTGTAGCAACATGGGAAAATGCTTATAAATTAAAATAAGTATAAGGAACAATTTACAAAATAACATATACACCATGATAATACTTATATTAAAATGCATCTAATAAAAATATAAGTGAAAGAAAATATATAACACAGTAAGCATGTTTATATTAGGCTTGTAAGATTCCAGGTGACTTTCTCTCTCTTATTTCCAGCTCTTGATTGAATTTCATGGTCTTTCCATGGTATATTAGTTGTTTTGTTCAAGGCAAACCTCATTGTTTGAATTTATTTTTCTCCACTGTAATCTCAGCTAGCTTTTGCAGAGAAATAGACTGGTGAGCAAATATTCTTTTGATGAAGATTTATGTCTGAAGCCCATGTGTGTATGAATGTTGGTTGGACTGAAATTTTTAAAAGAGAATTTCTCACTAAGAAGCTTCATTACGTTTTATTTACTTCAGTTCAGATGGATATATGTAGCAGGTTTTACACCACATATTAACATGTTGGAAGGAAATTCTTTTTACACTGTTCTCTTTCTCTTTCCTATATATTCCCTATAGAGTGACTTTAAATCTTTCTTCTATTCTTAAATATTAAATTGAATTCCTTATTTGGTGGTGTCCTTTGTCAATGTGTCAACTAATTCACACAATTTGCGAGTGACATGAGATTCCTTCCTCTGCTGCAGCACCCACATTTCGTCAGTCACCACGCACTGTTATTCTGTCTCCTCAGGCTTTCGACATCTTCCTGGCATCCCTTCCTCCCTAGTCCACTACTTTAGAAATATCCTCATCACTTACAGCCTGCGGCTCTTCAGTGCTAGGCGATGAATCTCCTACACGCCAATCCATTTTCCACATATTCCCTAAATCAGTGTTTCTCAGTGGGGTGAATTGTTGTCCCTCAGGAGACATTTGGCAATGTCTGAAGACTTTTTGGTTGTTGTAACTAGGCCAGGAGCGGAGTGGAAGTTTGTGGAAGGTGAGGAGGAGTGAGAGGGATTGCTACTGGCAACAGTAGTCAGAGGACCAAGATGCTATGCTGCTAAACATCCTACAATGCACAGGACAGCCCCACAAAAAAGAATTTTCCCACCCAAAATGTCAATTGTGCTGAGGTTGAGAAACCCTGACCTCGACTGATTCTTCTAAAATAAAAACCTGCTTAAATACCTCAAAAACACATTATTTCTTTTAGGCAAAAGCTTTTGCATAAGGCTCATCTTTCCCCCACCAACACAGTACACATACTTCTTATTGCCTGAACATGCCACTTCCTGGCTCCTGTGACTTGACTAATGCTTGTAGCTTCTTGATTTCCTCGGGCTGGGTTGGGTGGTCCTCCTCTGTGATCACTTTTATTTATTCATTTTAACATGGGAAAAACATTTATTACCAAACTATAAATTAGAGGTGGTGGGGAGAGTGGGAG
Organism: Artibeus jamaicensis; assembly: GCF_021234435.1. Taxonomy (NCBI): domain Eukaryota; kingdom Metazoa; phylum Chordata; class Mammalia; order Chiroptera; family Phyllostomidae; genus Artibeus; species Artibeus jamaicensis. The sequence goes on along the minus strand of NW_026522025.1, from coordinate 13,909,150 downwards.
GAGCCAAATAATCACGGCTGGGGCCTCTGCTCTTTTCCTCTGTCCTCCTGTGCCTGGATTCAGAGTTCCTCCTCAAGGTGCTCCTTCAATTGGACCACCTTTGATTGCAGGTAGAAGGAGCCGCCCACAGGTTTATTGTTCACATTAAATAGGTGTTCGTAACTCTGCGGGCAGGGGAGATGGTGAGAGTCTCTGAGTTACAGAGGCAGGGGAAACTTCTGGATCTCCTTGGCGTTCAGCTTGGAGACATTGAGGATCTGTTGCGTGGAGGCTGAGGCCAGAGAAGTTAGCAGCTGCAGACTGCTAACGTGGGGTCCAGCACGTCCCTGGTCGGGTCAAAGCTGTGATCACTTTTAGAAGAGCATGAATCACACTTAATTGTTGCTTATCTGTTCCACCCCTCCCCCTCCCCTCTACTGTAGTATCAAGAGGACAGGAACTGGGTCGTTTTTTTCTCAGAACCCTCAGCATCTAGTGCAATTCCTGGTAGAGGGTAATGGATCTAAACTCCACCAAGGCCCTCTCTCCTTACTCCCTTTTCGTGAGCCCTGCAGAGCACTCAAGATTCATTCTTGAGCACAGTGGAGTTATTGCTGCCTTCCTGAGTTTTGCATTTACTTCACTCTTCATCTTACCTGAAATGTGATTGATGTTTCTGTCTCTATTTGTGTCATTCCCACCTGTTCTTTAAGGCCCACCTCAATAAAAAAATCACAATGATTGACCAAACTCACCACATATCCCAGGTGTGCATTATCTGAGTTAATCTTACAGGGATCATCCCTGTAAGAAAGGTATTGTTCCAATTGAACAGGTGAAGAAAATGATGCAAATAGCCCTGAGTGACAGATGAGGCAATACCTGCACAAAACACTTACATTGCAGGCAGCTGAGCCATGGCTCTCTCTGCTCAATTCTCCTGTCTTCTCTTAGCTCTTCTATCTCCTTCCAGAAATCATGTTGTCGTGGCCTTTGTTCTGCCCCACAATCTTTACCATATGCTGCAAATTGTTTAGGGTAACACAGGACGTTATCGGCGGGAGCCAGAACTAAAATCCAAGACTCTAGGTTAGAATCCTCTTTTCACTTACCAGTAACACACTCAGCCCTTTTTGCTCAGTATAAATTGCAGTAATCCTCCAAGTCCAGGGTGAGTGGAGTCAGGGCAGGTGGGGCAGCCTCAACTGTAACCTTAGCTGCAGAAGCCAACCATGCACGGCTGCGGATTTTCGGGGGGAAGGCACTGGACTGTTTTAAGCTCAGCAGTGAGGAATAGATCTGAATTTTTAAAAACTCACCCTGGCGAATTAGTTGGAGACTGGAGTGAGTACAGAGGAACAATTTAAGAGGCGTTTGTGGTCCCTCAGGTGTGGGATGGTGGCAGCTCTGATCTGATCATGTCGCTGAAACACTTGGAGAAGCAAATGGTTTGGAGAGATATTTAGGAAGTAAAATTGTCTGGATTTGGCTGTACAATGCCTACAGAGAATGAATCTTGGTCTTACTGTGACCTTAAGATAGTTAAGTCTTTATTTTTCCCTCGTGGATCAAATGAGGATAATCCCTACCGTGAGGGATTCTTAGTAAAAATATGAAAAGTGCTGGACTCATTATCAACAAGCGTTAGTTCTTATAACTATTACAAGTAAGTTTTTAAAAATTTACTAGAGTTCTTTAAATACGGAATAGGTTGGATCTAAGGTAACCTGTCAACAATGGAAGATTTATTCTTAAGTTCCCATTAGTTAAGTATGACACAGCTCACTTCTTATTAGGGGTCGGGACACAGGGCAGAGAACTGTGATAACTGCATCACGGCGCACAAAGAAGTGGAGGCCACTCCAAACTTGGGAGGAGTCACCCTATGGTCAAATCCTGACAATATGACTTTGCGCGCTGGCTGACCTCTCCTCCTTTAGACTGGTGTTTCTAGAAGACACACCGGGTAAAAAGCGGCGAGTCGGGGACTTGAGGGTGAGCCAAGCCGGATGGGGGCGGGGTGGGAAGGCTGGGTGTTCTGGGTCCGGCGCTTTTGTGGTGCCGCTGCCTCAACCGCGGTCCCCGCCCCCGCCTTTCCGGGGCTGCCGCTCAGCACGTCACGAGGAGGAGGAGCAGGCCTGGGGTGGGAGGCGGGTGCGTCGCGGAGCGCAGGCCGCGGCGGCCGCGGAGTACCGAGAAGCCGCAGAGAGCGCGGCCCTGCGCCCCAATCCTGGTCGCCCACCCGGCGCCCCTCCGTCCGCTCCGGGCGCACGCACGCCGGGGCCTTGCGGGGCTGGCCGCTGAAGCAGCGGGCCGTCCGACCCGGACTCGCGCAGCGACCCGGAGACCCCCGGCCGGAGCGCACACGGAAGTGGTGAGTGTCACCGAGGGGGCTGAGAAGCAGCCGTCAGCAGCCGGCCGCCGGCGACCGGGCGAGGGGAGCGGAGCCTGGCGCTGTGTGGAGACGCAGCCGCCGCGGTCGGTCAGTGCGCGTCGAGGACTCCGGGCCTCCCCGCGAGCGCGGCGCTGGACGGGAGGGCGCGGGCCGGGTGGGGGCGTGCGGGCGCGCGCGGGGGATTTCCAGCCGGGGCGTGCTGGCCGCGGAGAGGTCGCGGGGCGGGGGCCCGCGGCGGGGAGGGCAGAGGTTCAGGCTCGATGCCCCCTCCCCCAGAAGGCACACCAAGTTTTCATAAACAAGCCTGGAACGCTCTGACATCCTGTTTATACCACCCCGAGATACAGGCGCGGGCTTGAGGTCTGACGTCCCTCGTCGGTCCCTCGTTGTTGCACAGAGAATGTGACCGCCCGCTCTCGGGCAGAATCGCCGGGGGTCGGGAGGTGTTTTCTGGCGTCAGGACGGAGGCTCAGGGTCTTAGCGGTTTTCCTCCTTTGCCCTGTCAGCGAAGGAAAGTTTCTGGGGTCTGGGGTCGTGTTTGTGGCGAGTAGGAGGTGTCTGTGGACTCGGGAAACGCCTCCTCCCCTTTTAGGTTCTGTTGGGACCCAGGCCCCAGGCAGCCAGCGAGACGGGCGGACGACGCAGCCGTAGCTAGAGGCCAGGGAAGAGGAACAGAGAGGGAGGGAGAGGGCCACCTGCGGAATTGAGAGTCCTGCTGTGCAAGGACTGATGGAAACCGGGGCTGGTCTCTGGCCTCCTGCCTAAACCCGCAGACCCCAGCCGTGCGATCCTCGAGCATCAGAAACGTCGCAGGGGCAGTAAACGCCCCTCCCAAATCACTCTTTAAGGTTCCAGGGCGCTGGGTTCCTTGGGGGGGGGGGGTGGTGGTGTACCAAGGAATCCCTCTGGGAACACTAGATAAAAGGTGTGATTATCGCCAGGTGTTTGTGCACTTTTTTTATTGTGTGTATATTCTCACCGAATTCTAGTGTGTCCCTGGGCAAGAGGACCCGGGCCTCCCTGTCACTTCTACTTCTCTTAAATACACGTCTGTGAGTTGTCTTCTGCTCCTGGTTGGATACATGTTACATTTTCTTTTTAGAGTCGGGGTATTTCTGTTAGCGGCAGGCATTTCCAGCTGTATAAAATTGTCATTACTCCTTTTGGGGAAGGAAAGCATTAACCACCTTGGAAACTTATGTGGTAAATACAGTGCAGAAACACAATTAGATGGGACCATGGAGTCTAATTGTTGGCTAAGTTTTAAGAAAAGGATTCGGGTTATGGGCATACACACAATGGGAAAAACATTTTAAAACGAGCATTTTATATTGATTGAACCTTTGTTCTTTATTTCCAAAACCCCATTTTGTGTTGCTTCTCGCTTTTGCCTCTGGTAACACTGATGCTTTCCAAGCCCTCACTTGTTTTACACTGAAGGATCAATGTGTTCTTTTGTACTTTGTGGTGAAGGTTAATGGAGACTAGACACTTTGGGTACAGCATGCTTTGTAATATTGAGAAAATGTCTGCTACGTATAGCTCTAGATCACCTTTAAAGACGTAAATACATCACACCTGAGAATTTGTGAACACTGTGAATAGGAATACTCATAACCTCTTCTTAATTCTGTATATATTAACTAATTTCACTCTCTTAGTTTCAGTAAACAGCTGCAAAATATATTTTTTAATACTAGAATTGCAGTGTGACATTCTACATTAAATAGAGCCAGTTTAAATAATTCCCGCAGTCCACAATATACTACTTATTACCATTGGGAAATGATGATGGAGGGCGAATATATTATTATATATAGATAGATAAAATTTAGACATTTCCCAAAATATAACTACATTTCAATTTATAGTCCTAATTTGGGCACTATTAATACCAGTTTACCTAATGCTATACTTGTAATGATCTCTCTGATCCTTTAGAGGCTACCTTTTACAGATTTCAGGTGTTAAGGGGAATTAGGTTGCAAAATTTTTTGGATTCAGGCATGTGCTAAAAAGCTGGTGAAAATGAGTTGAGGGTGGAGTGCTCTTGCAGGAATAGAGGCTCAGATTAAATGGCATGAAGAAACTTAAACTGCATGTCTGAATAAGATTGTAAGGTTGGCCAGTTTAGAGTCTGTGTTCACAAACACTAGTGGTTCATACTATAAATTCTAGTAATGTTCTAAAGTTATCACTCAGTTTCTCTTGAATAGCTTTAAGTAACACGTTTGGGTAGAAACCAGCTGAAGCAAGTATTGAGAATATGTGTAGGTGTATGTTCGCTTTTATATAGGGAACAGAAGAGTATAATTGTGTTAATAAGATTAGCAAAGATCAAGACTTGTTTTATAATTCCTCTGAGAAGTGTTTTTTCCCTTAAACACACACATTCATTCTGCATATCTTTATTATGTATATCCTTAATATGTTCCTTTCTACACTTAAAAACTTATTTTAAGTGGATGGGGAATTGGTTGATTAACCAATGCTGCTGAGCAAGCGGCAGCTGATGCTATTTGATTTATTGTGGCTCAGTTGTGTATGGAGCCTTGTCAGAGAGATGCCCGAAGGAACATTTCAGATAGTTTTAGACCAGTGTTTCTTCACTAGGTATAATTTTTGTGTCCAAGGAGATCTTTGTAGTTTCTAGAGACATTTTTTGTTGTTATATTTGGGGGTGAGGTGGGGGAGGCAATGTTTATATAAAGTGGGTAGAGGAGAAGATACTGCTAAACATCCAGGCATGTATGGAGCAGTCCCCTGCAAAAAGGAGTATGTGGCTCAAAATGTCGGTAGTGCTGTGGTGGAGAAATCCTGTTTTGGAATGCCAGGTGGGGAACAAGAAGTCCCTGGCTTCTGTCACAGCACATTGTTTCACTGCAGGCTATTTTACTTATCTGTAAAATGGAACTAAAAATATCTGCTATGGCCATCTCACAGAGGTGTTGGGGAAAATCAGGTAAATAATGCGTGGAAACTGTGAGTGCAACACAAACTGTAACTATTAGGAAGACATGCTTTAAAAAAATATATAAATGAGTTGTTAGATGTACTGGTGGTTAAGGAAGAAAGAGGTTAAGGCAATATTGTTGAGTGAGGAGATTAGATGGTTTGATATTGTTGAATTCTTTGTTAATCTGGGTAAAGGATTTTTTAACGTAGTTTTCTTATTAGAACATAAATTTTTTAAAGAAAGCTCGATTCTTTAAACTTAAGACTATTTTCTCATAACAAGAGGGAAAACTCACTGTAGAAAAATTAGAAAATATAGGAAAGGAGAAAGATGAGAAAAGGCATCACGATCGACGTCCTTTCCCATTTAAGCACAAATTCTTACCCATTTCTTTGTGTCAATAAGATGAGAAGTAAGTTAATAATAGGAAAAGGGGAGTAGTTGAAGGTCACCAACAGCTCTTTGTTTCTATGTCCTTCATTTTCTCTTTTTTAATGATTGCCATGTACAGGTAAATTCAGTTATAAGAGACATGAGAGGAGTTGGCTCATTGTTTTTATTCTTTGCCAGCTAACCTCCAAACCCTGTCCTCGTTCATGTTGTTTCCTCTCCGCTGCTTGTGCTCCCCTGCGCTCAGCTAGGTGTGCCACTGTTGCTTCCTGTCTTGAAAACCCTCTGGTAATGTGGGGTTTTAAACAGCTGCCATGTTGAAATAACTGGGTTTCAGGCTCAGGAAACTACTTCCTATGAGTATTCTTCCCTGTGAAGTGCACCAGCTTTTTTAGGCAACAAGAAGGCATAAAATATTAAGTTCATTTCTGTGACATATTTACTTCTAAGGTTTTATAATCTGTGATTCTTAGCAGCTGGCAGTGGGCACAAATTTTTCCTTGGTGCTCTGTGAATAAATTGCCCGGTCCCGAGGCTAGCCCTGCTTTAGAAAGTAAAATGAAAATTTCTTTGAGTCTACTCCAGCCAGAAGACAGAGCTGGTCTCTGTTGAGATATTTTTAATCTGTAGTAACTGAATTTACTTAACAGTAATATCACACAGCACTTTGTTCATCTATTCATTCAATAAATATATGTTGAGCTTCTGCTGTGAGTCTCGGGGTGAACAGAGACCAAAAGGCAAAAATCCTTGCTCTCATAGAGGTTACAGTCCTAGTGGAAGACCTTTGGGCCTCATCATTCAGTTCCCCATCCAAGTACTAACCAGGCCTGACCCTGCTTAGCTTCCAAGATCAGACGAGATCTGGCGCGTTCAGGGTGGTATGGCCGTAGACTTATTCAGAGTTTATTAGTTGCAGATTATACACATTCAAGAGTAAAATTTACAGTATGTTTATAGAATATTTTCTAGAAACCTTTATGGCACTCCTTGCCTGAGGAAGCCGAGGACTAACAAGTAGCTCCTCCCTCACCCTTTTTTTTTTTTTTTTACAAATTAACTCATTCTTCATATATATAAACATCTTGGTTACCTACTAAGTTCCTGGCAGATGTGTAAGACTGTTTACATGGAAATAATCCTGCTGTATGTAGCCATAACAGTGTGGGTGGAATTATGAGCACAGGGACCCCTGAAGGAGGGCTAAACCCTGTTTGGAGCAAGTGGCGGGTGGAGTGGTGGGCTGTCAGGATTGCAGTTGGACTAGCTCAAAGAATAGGTTTTCTTCAGACTGAAAACCAGTGAGGACTCTTTGCTCCACAAAAGGTGTTTTAGCTCTTCAGAGAAAGAAGAGTTAAAGAGAGAAGGCCGCCTCTGAGAAACCTAAAGAGAGGAGCAGTGGCTTGCAAAGAAGGCAATAGTAACTTGAGCCCAGCTGGGGGAGACTCAATCGGGTCATCCTACACCTCTAGATAGAAGAGAGACTGATTTATTGTATTTTTATCCTGTTTTTCATACTCTGCATTTTTGAAGACTCGAACCAAACGGCTTGGTTTGATCCCAGCTGTGAGAATGTGGGCAAGTTATACTCGTTTTCTTAGAATGAAGATGGAGATGGTACCTACCTCTAAGATTGTTTTGAGGATTGAATGACTATACCTAAAGATTTTTGAATGGTGCTAGGCACATAGTATGAGCTAAAAGTTTGTTAGCTTCCCCCCTCTTTGTATAGGTAAATATTCTGTGTGTCAAAATAAAAAACAAAATGGGGGCAGGGGCACATGCCTGGGTTGGGGGCCTGGTCCCCTGTCCGGGGTGTCCGGGGTGTGCTGATCCATGTTTCTCTCCCTTCCCTTCTCTCTAAAAATAAACAAATAAAAACCTTAAAAAAAGACAACTCAATTTATATTAAGAATGCTTTTTTTAAGATTGTAGAGGAATACATCCTACTAAACGCAAAACAGAGTAGTTGATAACTCTCTGCTTTATTATAGACCTCTGTTAGAAATGGATAAATAAAAATGTCTAGGTACTTAATGAAGATAGTTTCTCAAGTTTGGAAGAGTTATTGTGTAGACAGCACCAAAAGTCATAGATAAATTAGGTTTTACTCTATGTTTAAGGAAGGATGAGAAACAAAGATGCCTTTAGTTTAACTTCAAATGCCATCTGAAGTATATAATTTGGTAGGAATGTATTAGACTTGACTGTGTTGCTCTCACTGATTGTTGGCAAGTGGCGGGCTGTTGTCAGGGCGACACAGACATACCAGTTTGTAAAATGGTGTCTTCAAAGTTGTGTGGAAATTAAAAATTATATAAATTAAATAATGTGCCAGGGAAGGAGGCACATTTGCTGCTAAAGGAATTATGAGAGTTTAAAGGAACTCTTAAGTAAATATTCATTTCCCCCTAAATGTTGATTTATCAGTTTCTATTTCCATATATACATAGTGCTTTTCTAAAGCATGATGTACCCAAAGTAAAAAGTTGTAGAGGAAGTAGGCTCTCACATTGTCCAGGTGACTTGGCTGGTTTGAGTGTTGTCTCTACAAGAAAAAGTTGTGAGTTTGATCCCCAGTCAGGGCACATACTCTGCCAGGCCTCTGTCTGTCTCTTCCCCCTCCCCCCACTTTACTCTCTCCCTCTTCTCTCACCCCCTTCTCTCTCCCTCTCCAAAATCAATAAACATATCCTCCCGTGGTGAACAGGCTGACCTGTAGGTATTTTTTAAAAAACTTAGGCTTAATATTTTTAGTTAGGTTAGGCAACTCAGACCAGTTTGCACATATGAAGTAGAAATAGGTAGGAACAATTTGTAGTTAATGCAGCTCTTGTTTTTAATGGTACTTCAAAGGGCTTAAGGGTATTAGAACTGACAGGAGTTTACTCCGTTAAGCACAATTATATCTGCAAATGTACTTGCACAGTTAATTTACTTAGACTATAGCAAGGCTGTAATTTATAGTAATTTTTTCAATAGTAGAATTTAAAATAACTTATGTATGTGATAGAAAGAGAAAAGACAAGAGAAAAAATCTCATAAGACAGTTTGCCAAATGTATATTTTTTGCAGTGAAAAATCTTGTTCTTATTAAACATACAGGCAAGCAGACAGATGTGATTCATATTATAAAGAGGTACACTGGATTTTTTGCCAAGTATACCTGCAGACCCATTTTAAGGCTGACTTACAAAACACAGACTTAAAAAAGTAAGATGCATAATGCCTAAATTTAAAATCTGACCAATTTTTTTCAGTTAAAGCCATTTTGTAAAATTTAAGGTAGGTCTGCTAATCAGTGTATATCAGCTATCAAATTGGGAACATCGTTTGATGTATGGTGATATTTCCAAAGAAACCCGTCTTTTTTAGTCTTTGAGAATTACCGTTCACTCAGATGGGTTAGAAGTAGGAGGGAGCAGTCAGAGCAAGCCTGGCTGGGCCTGAGCATCAGTTGTGAGCCCACTTGATGTAGATTTAGGAATTAGGTCACTCGTGATACACAAACTGTTAGAAAAATGTTCTCAGGTTTTTATGGTTACTCCTACCCTCAGGAAGCTTCTTTGCTAGTGGAAAACGCAATAATTGAACAGTTATACAGCTATTTTTATTGTACAGTTATACTGTGTACCAGGAGAAATGTCTTAGTTTGCTATAAAGCAGAGGTGGGGAATAGTAAGATGAGGGGGTACATATAAGAAGCAACTAATGAGTGCATCATTAAGTGGCACAACAAATTAATGTTTCTCTCTCTCTTCCCCCCTCCTTCCCCTCTTCCCATTCCTTGCTCCCTTTCTCTCTAAAATAAAAATAAAATAAAAACCCTCCAAAAACCTTAAACCAGTGGTGAGAAAACTCTTTCTGTAAAGGGAAAAACTAAATATTTTCTGCTTGGAGGGTCATGCTGCCCTGTTCCCTTTATGCAATTCTGCCTTTGTAGAACGAAAGCAAACATAGACAGTATGTAAACCAATGAATGTGGCTGTGTTCCAGTAAAACTTTGTATTGACGGTGAAGTCTTAATTTCCAGCTGTCACAAAATATTTTTTTCCAGTTGTTTAAAAAGGTAAAAATTTGTAGGACTTCTTGGCTGTATAAAACAGATGGCAGGCCAGATTTGGCGCTTGGCCCAGGTTTGCTGACTGGTGCCTTAGACTGTCTCGATCTCTCCCTTTCCTTGTTCCCCACCCCACACCCAGCAGCTGGCTCAGCCATCTCAGTTCTCCCTCCCACTGCATCACACCTTTGCCTTCTCGCCATCGCCTGCCTCTGACATGGCTTTCTTTTGCCTGGGTGAGTACGATAACCTACATTCTAGTCTCCCTGCTTCCAGCCTGTTCTCTTCAGTTGGCCATCCACAGAGACATTGAACAGTCTGTAGCCTGACTCAGCCCATAGAATTTCCTGACCACCAGACTTCGGAAGCCCTTACTGCCTAGAAAACAGTCTAAGCTCCACCTTATGTGGTATTCAAGGTTGCTTGTGATAAGATGTCAACTTTTCAGCTTATTCTTCCTTTTCTTTCCTCCTACACTGCCAGAATAGGTTGCATATTTACTGTTTTGCATTTCACCCTCAAACATTTCTCATAATTTTCTATATTCTCCTTTATTTTTAAATGCATTTACTTTTGCTTCATGCTCTCTGCCTGTCCAAATTCTGTAACTTTCAAGGCCCCTTTAAATGTCCCCGACTCCTCCCTCTACCCCCAGAAGAGGTTTGCAAACTGTAGTATGTGGGTGGTGTGTGGTCCTCTTTCCTGGGGCAATGTGTTCTGCCTGTGCTTCAGTGCTTTTGTAGACTTACCTCCACTCTGCGGTCCCAAGGCCCTCAAAAACAGTGCTTCGTCTTGTTCATTTTAATATCCCCTCCCCTTTCACATTGGGCACATGGGTGTTTATTTAATAAATGCTAAATCCCGTGTAGCTCTGCACCATTTGTAAAGTTTGAAGTGGGAACATTTTACTGAAGGGAGTTTGGTCAAATTAAATCCTTGATTCTTACATAAAGTAGTACAGTTTTGTGAAAGATCACCAAGTATTTTGGAAGACTTTGGTGGTATTTTAAGTCCTGTCAATGGCTTAGATAAATAAATTCAGGCAAACTTATTGCTGCTTTTCTTCAGGAGTTTTGTGAAAGATCACCAAGTATTTTGGAAGACTTTGGTGGTATTTTTGGTCCTGTCAATGGCTTAGATAAATAAATTCAGGCAAACTTATTGCTGCTTTTCTTCAGGAATTTATATTACATTTTATAAGAAAAAAAAGAGTGCTCTGTAATTCATAATGTTTCCTTGTTGGAAAGCTCAGGGCCAACTTAACTGGCATGTTTTAGGTTGCTACCTGTTTTTCTTAAACTAATCTCCCTGCCTCAGTCTCTTGCCAGATTGCTTGTTATGATGAGTGGTTCTCCTGTGTGTGTCTTCTATATTTACATAGGTAGCTTCAACTGTTTGGGGGTGACAAAAATGTGAATAAATAAATGCTAGACCCTTGGTTTACCCAACTTAAAGATGACAAAAGATGATATGTAAAAGATAAATATCTTGGAAGAAACAGGGAAAAAGCTGTGGGGCAATGTGACAATTACGATGTGGGTCTGGTGGGAAATGAGAAAAGTGCTTTGTAAATGTCTTACAGTCTTTTGGTTAACATGTGTGTGGGGTGGGGCACGTCTCCCAGGTTTGTGTGGTGTGTAGTACACCTTCCCAAATGGAAAGGAGAGTGAGACAGAGGACAAGAGTCAAAATCAGTAAGCTTTTACTGGGTCAGCTTACACGTGCTGTACATTTCATTCTTAATTTGTTCTTTTAATAGCCAGAGAGATGCATCTTAATGGAATCCTTTTCTAGATAAGCAAACAAAGCTAATAAATGGAAGAGATGGAATTCAAATCTCAAGGTCTCTGGCATTAAAACAAAAACAAAAACTCCTTTTACTCTTTTATCCCTTCCAACTTTACTAAGGTATAATTGAAAAACCCTTCTATTCTTAAAAAAACTACTGTCTTATCACTTGTCTTTTTTTTGTTTTGTTTTGCTAATATTGGCATTTAAAATGAGAAACTATGGGGTTTCTTCCTATCCTGTTTTCCAACCTAATGCTCCTAAAGCAGTTTTAGGTTCTCGGAGAGCCCGTATTGTATTTGGTATTGTTAGAAGCTAGGTGATAAAGAGGATCTGAAAGGGTTTAGGGAGGGAGGCAGTTTTGATGGGGTGGGTGGTGAAATGGGCAATTGGGTTCATTTAGCTTTCCTAAAGAGAGTTTAGTGTTTTTGTGTGAAATATCTTTGACATACATAGTAAATCAGACTTGAATTACTGTTACTTTATGCTACTGATTATTATATAACATGTCCCATGTTTACCTCTTTGGGCATGAGTGTGCCAGATGTGTTACAAAAGGCGAACTGCTTGGACTTGGAACCAGGAAGAGGTAGGTCTGAGGCTGTCCTTCGCCACTTACTAGCTGTGTGACTTTGGGCTCGTGATTGATCCTCAGTTTTTCTGAACTATAAAATGGATTTTTAGTACCAATCATAAAGTTGGTTTGTGAAGGTAGAACACATGGAATAGCTTCAGACAATGCCTGGGACTCAACAGCATTGAATAAATATTGGTTCTCCACACCTACCTCCCGACTATTGAACAGTGCCAGAGATTCTGTAAATAATTATGTAATGTTTACATGCTTAAGAGTGGGAACTCTATAGATACATGTTACTTAACTAATGAACTTCTCTGATGAAGGAAACACCCTTGTACAAATGGCTGGGTTCCCACTACTCCAAAAGCCTCAGTATAAAATAGTGGTTCAGAGCCCCAAACCGGGAACCAGAGTCTGTGGTTTATCCTACTTTCGTTTCCTAGCTCAGTGATCCTAGGCAAGTTATCCAACATCTTTGTGCCTCAGTTTCCTCATTTGTAAAATGAAGAAAATAATAGCACCTGCCTTATAGGGTTGTAAGGATTAAATGAGTGTGTTTGTGTGTGCCAACACCCTTCAAGGGTTTATCAGTCTTATTACTTCTTATCCCTCGGTCTTCCCTTCCTCCTTGTGTAGGCAGCCCTTGTGTCACCTGGAAATTCCCTGGAATCCCCCTTCTATCTTCTCTCATCAGGAGACTTCTGTGTACATCATATACCTGTCTTTCCCCTCTCTCTTCAGTTCCTTCCTGGTTACTTCATTTTAATTCAGAATATCTTTTTCTCATGTCTAATGCATTCTCATCAATTATGTTCCTTGTACGTTTTTGTCCAGCTACTTTAAAAAATCTGTTTTTTAAAAGTATAGAAACTGAATATTTTTAATAGTGTCTGATAAACCCAACTATGTGTTAGGATTTATTTATACCAAGGAAGATGAAAGCCATATAGTGTCAAGCAATGAAAAAAAAACTTTATTGTTTATTGAATGCTATCTCTGTGCCAGGCATTCAGATCAGTAAAATGAGACTATGAATGGTTGAATAACATGTTTAAAGGCACCCAGCTTTTATTCAGGGGAACCTGGATTTGATCGAAACCAGGCCTGCCTGGCCCTTGGTCTCAAAATCCCTGAGATTAGTTGCCTAAAAGCTTTCAGGCACCCCCTCACCACTTCATCTGCACCCCTTAATAACCAGCATTCTGCTCCCCCTCAAGCTCCAGCTTTCGAGATGACAAGATCACTCACCCATGAGGTTCTCTGTGGCTGCAGAATGTTTTCTGCTCTTTTAAGCAGGGCAGATATATAGTGTTTCAGGGACTGTATGTGTTAAATCGGTCTTCTGTGTGTTGGTTTGGAAACATAACCAAACTTACAGCAGTATGTGTTAGGGGAAAATGTGCTTCACATTTCAACAACCAACTGAAAATGAGGTTTTGAAGAGGCAAAACTGTGTATAAACTAGACTACCAGTGTATTTGTTTTAGTGCGTTACCTGCATGGATTTACTTTAAAGGCACGTGTGTCATACCTGAGTCAGGCACATTCTGGAATGGATACATGTTGTCACACTTACTTGCTTAGCCATCTGTCCTCATCTGTGGCTGACCTTTGTATCTCGAACCACTACCGTTGTGTTTGGCACGTTATAGGAACCCTGTGAAGATATGTATTTAGTACTCTTTAAAAAAATCAATGGTTCTTTATACTTTTCTGTTGGCCTGATGTATTTCAATAAAAAAATCAATGGAGTGAGGGTCAGGCAACATTGAGAGAGGAATGTTGCCATGCAATACTGCTATGCTAGGCTGAATTGAGACATTTAAAGGTATTTGGGAGCCAGACACTTACGATAATATTACTCTGATTATTGGGAGGCGAGGAAAGCAGTCAAACGGGTTCCTTCTTGGCTCGGAGTCTTGTTTGTCTTTCTCAGGTTAGAACTGATCCCTGTATTAGTTTCAACAAGTCACGGAGACAGGTTTGCCATGAACCTCAGCATATTTGCTTCAAGTTTATAGACATTGTCTAGTAAGTGCTGTTTAAGGATTTGTAGTACACAATGATCATAAAATCTTACAATAATTTTAAGAGTGGGAAGAGATCACAGTTGCCCCGGGACACTTCCTTTTCCAATTTTGCAACAGCAAAAAACTAAGAATCAGAGCAGTTATGCAACTTGCCCAAGACTTCTGTGGGTCACCACTTTAATGTTTTTTTAATTTTGTTTTTTTTTAAGTACAGCATCATGCTGGATTTATAACAAGAGTAAACAAATGATATAGAAGGTAGCATGTAGAATTTAGCAAACTAAATACCCATTTGTTCAAATGGCTCTGCGACGAGTAAGATGTATTTGTGGGTAGGAGATTTTAGAGATTATATGAGAGAAATTAGGATTATGCAGGGTTCATCCATTACCTTGGACATTATGAAGGGCTGTGTCTCATGTGAGAGGAGAGATTAAGCTGCTCTCATGGGTCCTTGCCACACTGGAGTGCCAGAGGTTAGGGGCCAAGTGCCTCTTGCTTAGACTTTTAGTCCTAGTTCAGTCCTGTGTCTTTCGTTGAGCAGGTGGTCAGTAAAATGTTATTGAACATATGAATGCCAATTATAAGATGCTAACTCTGGCTTTGTCTTGTGGAAAGCCTATTTGTTTGACTAGCATTGTTTTTTTATGTTCTTTCTTTTACCAGGAGAAGAGCCACTTTACAAAACACCCCTAGCTTAAGTAGACCTTAATAGAGGCAACAGTTATACTAAGAACAACAAGCATAAGATTTTGAGAGCTCATTACAGGTGAAAAGGTGCTGTCTTGTATAACTTTCTTTTGAGACTTAAGGCAGCTGAGATGCAGAGGTGAAGAGCTTGTGAGCTAGCCCCCAAACCCTGTCCTCTCCCACCAAGGCTGCACTAATGTCATCTGGTCTGGGGATGAACACAGCATGTAGTGCCTCCCCCTCTTGTACTCTGCTGCTCGCTGGCCTGTCTGCTGCTGTTCACCTGGTTCCACAGAGCCTCCCAGAAGCTTACTCTTCAGGCCTGGTTAAGGTCCAGGTCCTGGCCATGTGTCTGAGTCAGAATTATTTGTGTTTTCTTGTTCTTGCAGCCAAGCCTGCTCTCAGCACATTGTCACAGTGTGAATGAAGCCCAAGGAAGTAATTCAGTCAAAGTGTATGGCCGAAAGAGGGTGCCTCAAAGCAGACAGTCTGCTAACCCTGAGTTGAGCCTCTAAGGAGAGAAAAGTATTTTTCTTTCCTGTATTCTTTTGACCTTTTCCCTAAGTCATTAAAAAGCCACAGGCTGCAAATTCAAAATGATTGCAACCTTTCACTTTTATACAAGAAAGATACTTTATGGGATGTCCACTGATCTACAGTTTCTATGGACACTAGGCAGTTGCTTCTCTGAAGACTTATTTTTAAATTAATTTTATGTAATTTGCTTATCCAGTCCATTCAGCAAGTAGTTACAGCTCCATGTGGAACACTGTTAGTCAGTCCTGCATTTACTTTCAGCAAGTCATATGTCAGCCTAATGTTGGCTCTTCCAAGGCACCCATTTGAAATTTGCTATAGCTCTTGGATGTTTCTTTTAAACTTCTATTAAGCATTTTAAAGAAATTAAGCAAGTAATATATTTGCATTTTAGAAAAATCAAGAATTAAAATAAAAATTTAAAGAGCTGTTATTCAGTTAAACATTTTTGTTAATATTTAGTGTTATTATTTCAGACTTTGTTTTATGCCTGTATAGACCTATAAAGTTAAAAAAAATTCAAGGAGATCATAGAACATAATGCTGTTTTGTAATCTGGCTTTTTCACCAAGTAACTGACTTCTCATTGTTTTCCCCCAGAAAGTAATAACTTTTGGTTAAGGTGACATAACTTTTTATGGTACATAACTTTCCATAGTATAGATGAATGAAAGTTTATTTACCTAACCCCCTAATGTGGAACATATGTACTGTTTGTTTTTTCCTACTATTATAATCCTGTTATAAACATCTTTGTGCCTCCAGTTTTATGGACTTTTCTGATTTGTTTCCTTAGGAAACTGTAAATGGTATTGTCTGAGAGTTTTTTCACATTGTAAGATTTTGAGTACTTATCTATGTCTTGATTTTAAAAGCACACACTCTGCTTTAATGGAAACATGATAAAGCCACCCAGTTGATTTTTTAGAACAGTAAGTTTTGTAGGTTCCTTGGCAGATACACAGCCCTGGGGACTGTGGGATGCCTGAACAGAGTTTCTAATGGTTAGCTTTTTTCCAGAGCACCACAAACATTCTGGGCTGCCAGATTCTAAGATTTGCTCTGGAGGTATGAGGTGGAAGCCACTTTAAATTGCTGGAAGATAATCCTGTGGAAGAGACAAGTTTAATCTTTTTGTGTTTACCAAATGTGTTGCAGTGAATTTTGAAAACCCTTTCAAGTAAAATAAGGTCTTCTTTTTCCCCCCTTATGATTAAAATACACATTGCTAGTCTTTCACGAAAAAAGAGAAGGGCAAAAGCAATTCCAAAGGCGACTTTTTACTGATTAGTGATTCCAAAGATTTCACATGATAATAGTTCCAAGTTATTTTGTTAGGTCTGCTTCAGTGAAATCAACAAGGCTAGTTTATCTTTGCAAAGACTTGTGACAACAAGCTCCTATCTGCACTCCCTGGGGAGTGCAGTTCACATTTAAGGTTTTGCTTCAGGCCTCTCTGCAGCTTTATGGTGTGTTTCAGATTTCTAGATATGAAACTGGTTTGACATTAATTCCTAGCATGATGTCTTTTTAAATATCCTCTTAGTATAAGTCAGAAAAGTCTGCAGAGCTAGCACCATGCTCTGCATGTTAATTACTTCTCTCTTTTGTTTGCTCCTTTCTGGAAGCCTCCTGGTTCATGCAAGAGTAGTTAAATCTAGGCAGTCACAAACATTTTTCAATTAGATTTGTATTTAATAAAATTAAGCGTTGTAAGTAATTAGTGAAAACTAGACTAAGGGAACCTGTAGTTAATTAAGCACTGAGTTGAAGAACTGGGAAAGGCTGAAGTTCTTCCTTCAAATAAGACACAGATAAAAGATCTTATCTGTGTATTCTGTTGTTTGACTTCAGTGTTAGAATGTTCCATCCAGAGCCTCCATTTTAGGGTAATATTTTGTCACTGTCTTCTAAGCTATACTTCAGGTACTTTAGAAACATTTTTATTTCTAAGTCTGCATTTCCATGTAAACCTTTTATGCATTATATTTTCTCCTATATAATCGAGTGTAGATACAGATTGATGACTTTAAAATATTTTAATTATATTGATTTTAGAGAGAGAGAGAGAAACATCAACTTGTTCCATGCCTTTACTTATGTGCTCATTGGTTGCCCCTTGAATGTGCCCTGACCAGGGATTGATCCCCCAGCTTTGACGTATCGTCATGATGCTCTAACCAGCTGAGCTCCCCAGGCAGTGCTTGATAATGACTTTTTAAAAATTGTAATTTTCTTCGGAAATGTAGTAGTGTCTCTGGCCTAACATAATGATGTATTTACCAACCAGAAATATTATGTTAATATGAAAGTATACTCTCTAAATCATGGAACTGTATACTACTGTTTTAGCGAAGGTATGTAATACTGTAGATAACATTGGAGCTATGGAGAGAAGATTCTTATTCAGGGACCTTTTGCCCAGTGAATTGTTTGGACGTCTATAATAGTTCTTTTTTGGTGACCTTTAAGGCAAAGAAAAAAGTGTGGGATTTATTGGCTTATGTAAGTAGAGCTTCTTAACAGGCATGGGGAAGACCCCATGGGCTCCATTGATGTCAAACATGGTCCCTTCATTAGGAGTCCTGCTCGTTTCCGTGGCTGTTTCACTGGTCCCATTTCTTGCCACAGTGAGGTTTTCTCCAGATAGTTTGAAGGAGGGAACTGGCTGCCCCAAGATGATGCTCTTCTGGCTTCTATTTATCAGATCTCCCTGGAGAACTCTTGCCTGGGGTCATTCATACGATGGGGTCAGGCAGGACACTGTGATCTGTAGTTCTAACAGACTGCATGGGATAAGGGGTTTCCAGACACATGAAGACCAAAGATGTCTACCATAGCATCTCAAACTGGCAGTTAAAAGTTTTTTTAATTGCCACAAAATATACAACATAAAATTTACCATCCTCATGATTTTTAAGTTACAGTTCAGTAGTGTTAATATATTCATATTATTATGCAACCTATCCCCCAAAAGCTTTTCATTTTGCAAAAGTAAAATTCTGTATCCACTAAACAACCCCCAGCACCCCGTATTCTCTGCTTCTCCAGCTCCTGGCAATCATGTTCTAGTTTATTTTTTCAATATGGTTAATAATTGTATTAAAAATTTAAATATTGTATTAGAGAATACAGGTTATTAGGTCTATAAAATTATACCTCCATTTAGGAATTTTAGAGTATCTTCGACACACAAAAAAGAATATGAAAGGACATTGTGTCTGATGAGCTTACGGAAAAGGCTTCCAGGAGGGTGAAGTGGAGAACTTTGTAGTGTGTGTTCTCAGAAGCCATCCTCCTTTGGGCAGAGGTTCCAGTTTAAGCTTCTCTTCTTTATTCTTTTTTTTCTTAAATAATTTTTTATTTGTCAATTATAGCAGGCATACAATATTATAGTAGTTTCAGATTTATAACCCAGTGATGAGATATTTGTATAACTTAACAAGTGATCACCCTGCTAGAACTAGTGCCCACTTGACACCATATATAGTTATTAGGATATTATTGACTGTATTGCCTGTGCTGTACTTCACATCCCCATGACTGTTCTGTAACTACCATATTCTGTAATTACCAATTTGACTGCTTATTCCTCTCACCTTGTTTCACCTATCCCTCTTCCATTTGGCACCTGTCAAAAAATTCTCTGTATCCGAGTCTTTCTGTTCTGCTTGTTTATTTTATTTTTTAAATTCCACATGTAAGGGAAATCATATGGCATCTGTCTTCTTCTGTCTGACTTATTTCATTCAGCATGATACTGTCTTCAAGGATCCCCAATCATCCCGCAGTCGACTGGTTCTGGCCCAGGCTTGTTAGGAACTGGGCTGCACAGCAGGAGGTAAGCTTGAATGTCATGTGCTTGAATCATCCCGAAACCATCTCCTGTCCCTCTGTTCATGGAATAATTGTCTTCCATGAAACTGGTCCCTGGTGCCAAAAAGGTTGGGGACCACTGCTCTAGGTCCATTCATGTTGTTGATAGTGAGATTTCATTCTTTTTTATGGTTGAGTCATATTCTGTTATATATATACACACTACTTCATTATTCATTTATCTATTGATGGACACTTAAGGTACTTTCATATCTTGGCCGTTGTAAATAATGCTGCATAGAACATATGCATGCATATGTCTTGATTTAGTGTTTTGGATTTCTTCAGATAAATATATCCAGAAGTGAAATTGCTGAGTCCTTCTTTGTGTCTTGTTAGAGCCTTTGTTTTAAAGTCTATTTTGTCTGGTATAAGTATTGCTATTTCAATTTTTAAAAAATTTGTTTTCATGAAATGCCTTTTTTCATCTCTTTACTTTCAGTCTGTGTATTTATTTTGATTTGAAGTGAGTCTCTTGTAGATAGATAGCATATGTAAGGGTCTTGTATTGTTATTCAGCCACTGTATGTCTTTTGATTAGCACATTTAATTCCTTTGCAGTTAAAGTAATTGTTGACAGATATGCATTGCCATTTTATTTGTATTTTTGATGTTTTCTTAAAGACTGTAACATTTCTTGCAGTACTGGCTTGGTGGTGATGAACTCTCTTTAACTTTTTCTTGTCTGGGAAGCTGTTTATCTGTCCTTCAATTCTAAGTGAAATTTTTGCTGGGTAGAGTAATCTTGGTTGTAGGTTCTTGCTTCCCATCACTTTGAATATTTTATGCCAGTCCCTCTGGTCTGGAAAGTTTCTGTTCAGAATTCAACTAACAGTTTTGTGGGCTCTCCCTTGTAGATGGGTAACTGCTTTTCTCTTGCTGCTCACTTTCTAGTTCCTGCCTATGAATTCGACTACTGTAGGTACTTCATATAAGTGGAATCAAATAGTATTTATCACTTCGTGTCTCACTTCTTTCACTTAGCACAGTGTCCTCAAGGTCATCTGTGCTGTAGCATATGTCACAGTTCCCTTCTTTTTGAAAACTGAATAATATTCCATTGAATTTGTATTTACCACATTTTGTTTACCCATTCATCTGTCAGTGGACACTGAATTGCTTTCACCTTTTGGTTATTGTGAACATTGCTCCTGTGAGCATGAAAGTACAAGTATATCTCCTCAAGACTGTGGTTTCAATTATTTTGTGAATGGGCAGTTTTTTAGATAACCATATCTCAAACAGATCAAAGACTAAGTTCATTTATTTCCCCTTAAAGACTTTTCCTTATTGTAACCTCCTTCTCTTACCACCTTCACTGGTTATCTGAACCAGATCTAGGGCTTATTTTGACTCATTTTACATGGACTGTTAGTCACCAGGTTTAACTGATATATATCTCCTAAACATCCTTTTAATCCATTGTTGCCCTGAGTATGTTTGTTCTCAAGGACTTCTTCGAATAAAGAATTTCATCATCTTATAGGTTTGGGAGTTACATCACGTTGCTTAGTTTCTTTTTCTTGGAAAACCAAAATACGTGTTAACATACTAAAGTCTCAGCAAGTCTTACAGTAAAAAAACTATTGAATGTTTCTTTGAATATTGAATGACTCAATCAACTGTTTTCCAAATATATTTGACCACTTTTCTCCTTAACATTTACTAATATGAAATTGTGTAGGAAACATAGCTTTTCTGTCTCCTTGCCTTTCCATCTCCACTCCTTCCCTTCTTTAGTTTCATCTCTTGCTGGACAATAGTCCAAACCTCTGAAGTCAGGGCTTTTAAATCTTTTCCTGTCCCATCAATCCATTTGGCAGTTCGTTGAAGATTCATTCTTTTGGAATAAGAGAATGTATACAATAAAATGCATAAAATAAATTATTCACTGATTCGCTAGAGTTCAACTGTCCTCGGGTTCATTTTCAGTTGCTGCAAACTGGAACTGCTCTGCGGGAGACAGTTTCTGTGGTCACATTATTTAACTTCTCTGCCTCAGTTTACTTATCTGTTGTGAGAACCGAGTCCTTATATTGAAAACACTTAGAACAGTGACTGGTATATACGTGCCCAATAAAATGTCAGTTGGTATTCCTTTCCTTCCTCCTTCCCTGATTTACAGTTCCTGTGAAGTTCACTGTTCAGAGATTTTGCATGCATTACCATAGTTAATCCTCAATGAAGGGGGAAAAACCCGTCTGATAAAATTACCCATAATTAATTATTTTAGTGCTCTGTAAGTGCAAACTGTAGAATATCCTTTGTTGGTATAGTAGTAGGATATTTGCTTTACTTAACAACTACTTATTCTCAAAACCTAGAAAACTGAGGATTAGAGGAAACACTGTGGAAGGAAGTGTGGTTATGGGTGAATGGCTGACTTACAGGATTTTTATTTTTACTGAGGTGTAAATAGTTCCTTTTGAGAGTTTCAGCGGATAAGAGCATGAGTTCCAGTCACAGCCCTGTGACTTTGAGCATGTTACCAAATACTTTGACATTTACTAATTTATAGAATATTGAATGAAATAACATACGCAGAAAACATAGCTTATGATATGTGGTCTGTAATGGTTTTCTTTCTCCTTTCTCCTTTCTCCCAGGGAGGTAGGAGAGGATCCCTGTGTAACCTGTTGCTCAGCCCCAGTGACTCTCATCTTGTGGTGGCAAATCTCCCTCTTATTAAGGTTTCTGTGGCAAGGAGTTTTAACTTTCCAGTATTATTATTATTATTATTGCTGTTGCTGTTTTGTTTGACCTGGGTAGTATATTCCTTTGGTTCAGAAAGCAGAATAAGACACAAACTGAGAAGGCTTGTTCCCATCCTTGTCATTGTCAGCTTCTTTCCCCTAAGAATCCTCCTTTATTAATTTCTTGTGTCCAGAAGCACTTGCAAGTATATATTCTTTTTCTGTTTTTGCACAAAAGGTACCATACTTTGCTTTCATTATTTTAACGTATATCCTACTCTCCATCATTTTTCTGGTTTTTGAGTAATTTCTCATTAGTCAAATATAACCCAGTCACTAAAATAAAAATAGGCTCATTATAATTTTTTTAAAAAATATCAACAGGGATTAAATATAGTTTTTAATTTCTTAATTTTTAAAAATAGAAAAGCAAATGTCATGCTGTACTTTTCCATTATGATATTCTTCATTTGGTTGATTTCTTTCTGTCTCTGTCTGTCTGTCTGTCTTTCTTTTAAAATTGAGACAGTTCCTTTAGTTTGAAAAAGAAAGTGACATATGCAGCTGAAGATGTTCCCCATAATATGAGAGATTCTTCCATTTTACTCCACACCCTGAGATACAATTTTGGGAGGAAAAATATCTTATATTTGGTTAATTATGTCATCTCCTATTACTCCTTCTAAGGCAGGCATGGCATTGACTAATATCTGTCTTAAAGTCTAAGAATCATGACCACATTTTGGTGTTAAATTGGAGATTAGAATTTCATTTGGGTTAAAGTTGAATGTATATACCAATGCATGGCTATCGAGTTATTATTCTTTTTTTCTTATTTTTTTAAAAGATTTTATTTATTTATCTTTAGAGGAGGAGGGAAGGAGAGAAATATCAATGTATGGTTGCCTCTCATGAGTCCCCTGCTGGGAACCGGCCTGCAACCCAGGCCTGTGCCCTGACTGGGAATCGAACCACGATACTCTGGTTCGCAGGCCCGTGCTCAATCCACTGAGCTACACCAGCCAGGTCGAGTTATTATTCTTGATTTAATTTTAAAAAATGAATGTGATTTGTCCACATTTTCACAGTTTCTTCTATGTATAGTTTTATTGTTCCTTTCACTAAAAATATTGTGATGAAATAGTCTTATGAAGGAAAGCTAACCTAGCTTCAAGTCTACGATTAGAAAAAAAGTAAAGAACAATGTTCTACTCAGTTATATTTAGGAACTTAGCAAGTAGTAGTGTATTCGTCTTGATGGTGTACCATCCTGTTGCTTGTGCCGCTAATTTTATGTATTCTCCCTCAGCCGAAATGGTTCATGATGGTTCTCTAGTAAACAGCTGGCAGAAAAGAACATGGTTCTTTCTATCTAATGTAAAGCAGTGATAAGTTCCTGCAAGAGTGTTAGCACGCCTCTTTCTCCATGAAAATCTGGATCCACTTGTCCTCTTTAATCTCATATTATCATATCAACTCTATTTATGATATATCAAATGTCATTCAAATGTTCCTTATAAAACATCTTAATTTTTCTAACCCGGTAGTTAATTTTTCCCTATAGTTATTGTGTTCATCGATGAGTATTTTCTCTCTTTCTGGAGTTTGTCTAATTCTGCATCTTTCTCATATTTGTCAGCAACCTGTTTCCAGTAAGAGGCAGCAAACTGGCACTGCCATTCCAGGCTGGCTGCACTTGGGTAGGTTGAGCTTCCTCAGGTCCATGGCCCACTCCTCCATCATCTTCCCTGCCTTGCAAATCCCAGGGGGCTCTGATGGGACATGGTTGACCTCAGACTCTTTATTTGGTCATGAGATTCAGATATTGCCCCCAAACTTAGAAAGTCATGTGCCTTCTTGTTGGGGATCTGGCATGAGCCCCGTGTCAGAACTTTGAGGGGAACTTGGAGACCATGATTAAGTCAGTTCATGCCTCTGAGCTTCGTTTCTTTTCATCTGTGAAATGAAGCTCCTTTTTGGGAGTGTGAACATAATGTCACAGCTCTGAGGTCCCCTTTCCAGTGCTGGTTTCTCTGATGAGAGTTGCAGAGGACTCTTGAGAGGAGGCCAGGTGTGCTTTTTTTTTTTGCATTCTAACCAAGAGAAATTTGAAATAATTGTTGACTAATGTAAATTTTTTGGCCTCTAAAATACACGACATACAATCTTTATCTTTCATTTCTGAGATTATCAGAATAATAAACAGATAAGCCTCAGTGAGAGCCCCAAGTGAATGAATTTCCAGTCATTCTGCATCCTGTATTTTAAAATGTTTCCACACTTGAGTGATTTTTTCCTGATGTGTATGCAATTACAGTATATTCTTGACTTTTTAAAAACCATTAGGATGAATCAGTTTGGGATAACCATGTTTTCTAGATGAATGAGAGCTTATTCTTATAATCAATGTATTTTAAAAAGTTCACTGTGATAAAAATTCAAAAATATATTTGCTGTGTCTTTGTACTGAGTACCATTTATTTTAATTTATTAGTCAGGTTCAGTTATAAACAAATAGTTATGCTGAGCACTGTGCTTGTATGGTCACAGCATGGTTTGGAGTCGAAAGTCCTGGGTTTAAATTTAAGTCTTTGCCACTTATTGGCTCTGTTGAGTTGAAACAGCAAACCCCTCTTAACCTTACTTTCCCCATTTTTAAAAAATTGGGAGTGAAAAATTGGTGTAAAATAGATCTTCCAGTGGGCTGGGATGGGAGTAAAAGGCAGAAAACTATACCTGAACAACAATTAAAATAATAAAAAGATCTTCCATAAATGGTAGTTAGCTCTTAGGATTCCTGTGGCAGGGATGCCCTCTGTGGTCTAGTGAGTTGTGTATACACAACACACACAGCGCATTTTTATATTAAACAGCTTTGGATTAGAGTTCTTGTGCTTTCTGTATTTTCTTTATTGACTTTCCTGTTTTCCCTTTTTGAAGTGACCATATGCCTGTGCTGTAGAATATACAGGCTTGTTGGCAGGGAGTCGTTCTTATTGTGTACACAGCTGAAAAGGACTGCAAACATGTAATGTTCATGAATGTCTGTGTGAAATTTCTGCAGCAGTTCCCTTTGGTGAACTCATTTTATGTGTGTTCCCAAACAGTGAAGCTGAGCACCATTAAAATATAGGTGTGTGTTTGCATACTGGTCTTCAGTTAGAAAGGAATAGCATTGAGCAACCCAGTACGGAGACACATAGTTGTTTTTCTCTTATTTCCCCTTTTATTGGTTTGTGTGGAACATCTGAGCTTCAGAGTAAAGATCGAAACAATGTGCTTTTCTGAGTTATTTTTTTTAAACCTTGTATGGGATTATATCCATGACCTCGAGCTTATAAATTACGTATCTGCTGTGTGCCTAACCCTTGAGTTTTGTTTGGTAATGCCCCTATTGAAAGATGCGGAAACTAAGATTTGGAGAAATTAAACATCTTATTCATTTTATAAGTGGGTAGCTCTTGTTTGACTTCAGAACTCATGCTTTTTAAAACACTAAACCATGCTCTATGTTAGCGTCAAAACTAGTGACTCCTAACTTTTGCAAACTGTGAAGCTTTTGTGACCTTTGGTGGACGCACTGGAGTTGTGTGGGTAGATGTTTATACTTCTTCCCTTGTTCTGTGTAATGAGCAGTAAGCTGCCTTCTGCTGTTCCCAACTGCATGGGCACTCTTAGAGGTGCGTGTTGTGCTCGTGTGTAAATAGTCATGCAAGGATCTACTTGCCCACAGATCTTTTGGCATCGTCTTCCCTCCAGAAAAGAGGGTTGGTGGCAGCCAGAACAGTGTGCATGGGGCAAGGATATCTTTAGAGCAAAATATGTTCTTGATCTCCAGATAGTAGTGCTGTAAGCACATATGAGCCAACAGGGTCTCTATGAAAAGCATGTTAGATGAGCATTCAGTTTAATTTCTTTCTTTCTTTTTTTTAAGTTAATTTCTTTAAATTATAAAATGTTAAGTTAATTATAACATCGAATAAGAATGCCAGGGGAGGGCAAATGCCCAGGATTCTGTTCTGGGGCACTAGGAAGCATGTCTGAGATAGGGGGAGCATGCCCCCTCAACCCTTGTATAGACATAAAGTATTAAGGAGAGGGACTTATTGAAGAAGCATTAGTTTTTCAGTTTCTTTTATCATGAACTCTCAATTTTATCTGAGAAACATGAAAGTATATGGTCTGGTGTTCAGAAAGAGTTGACTTGCTGCTTTTGTTCAGAGCTAATATGAATTTTGGCTTTATAATTGCTTCTGGTGTTAAGGGAAGTAGAGGAGATAAATAGTTCTGATGTTGCGGGAAGTGGAACAGTGAAATCCAGTTGAAATATAGCTGTTAAGCCCAAACTAATCAGATCATCTGAGTGCCTTCATAAAAAGCTGAGAGTTGATCTTGGTTTTTTTGGTTCGTGTATTGGGTTGGCCAAAAAGTCCATTTAGGGTTTTTTTTTTTGTAAAATATTAGACACATTTTTCATTTCCACCAATAGCTTTATTGATTTGGATATTTTGAGTTATGTCGGCTATCTCCTACTATTGGCTTCTAGTGAGTAGAGGCCAGGGGTGCTGCCAAACATCTTCCAATGCAGAAGGCAGCCCCATAGCAAAACTTACTTGGCCAAAATGTCAGTAGTACAAAGAAACTTTACAAACCATTTTTGACATGTTTAATCAGTCACAGTACCTACTCCACACACTGCACACATCTTTTTTGCACTTCAGTTGTGTTTTTGCCTTTCTTAAAATAATAAAAAATAACACACTAAAAATGTTGTGTATCCTCTTCTATCTTCAATATTAAAATGGCTGCACAAAATTTCACCAATTTTGATGTTTTTTTGAATGCATGCTGATATGACAGTTGTCACAATACAGTCTAACAAAATTGTTTCAACTGAAGTTAAAGACAACCAATCACTGCTAGAGCCATCGTACAGGGAAAACATAACGGACATTTTGGCCAACCCAGTAACAGCATGGAACCAGATTTCATGTTTCAAAGCAACGAAGCCAAGCGTCATGAAAACCTAAGCGTGTATTTGCATACTGGTCTTTATTTAGAAGGGTTCAGACAAGTACAAGTGCTTCTGGATTTTTTTTCCTAACTAGGCTTAATTTATAGACCAGGGAAAGATTCTGCTGCTGTCTCATTATTATTTAGCCAAAAGTTAAAATGAGCCTTTATGTTACTGATGAAAAAGGAAGACATACAATCATACAAGGCATCTAAAAATTCTGATTGAATTTGTTCTTTATAAAGGGTAATTTCTTGTGTCCTTGTATATAATTGAACTTTTTTTTATTTTGAAATAATACTAGTAGGCAGAATGTTACAAAAATAATACAGAGAGGGCCTATGTTAATTGAACTATACCATAAGTGAAATGCTTTATTATGGAATTTTAAAAGTTTTAGACTTACGGAAGAACTTTCTAAGATAAAAGATGCTCAGTGTTGGGTCTCTGAAACCTCTTTTGAACTAGTTTTCTGAGTGACTCCAGGTACAACGGGAATAATGGCTAAAATCCAGATGCACTGGTCGGGACTGTGACTGTGTCATAAGCATGAAGTGGTTTCCTTGGGGCACCGTAGTAAGGAGAAGAGTGCCGTGGGGTTCTCTGGTTGCTACAGCATGGATCTCTTGTGACTTTGAGCTTCCTGTAGGTGCTTGGGATTTTGCAAATGGTCCTAGTAGTGGCGATGCGCAGTTGTCAGAGTTACAGGTGGTGGCGGCTGGGAGCCAGCTTGGCAGCCACTGAGCTCCCCAAATAGCCCAGGTTGCTCAACCTTGGCAAGGTCCTGCAGACCACTTTGCGGGGGATGGGGAGAGGCGGGGAGGAATCAGCCCCACACAGATGTTTGATTCTTTCTCTCTCCCTTCTTTCCTTTCTTGTCATTTGAAAGATTTTCTATGAAAGGCCTGAGCTGCTTTAGGCACTCAGAATGAATGCACTGCTTGTGTTCTTATTCATACCTAATTGATTTAACCATGTGAAATTACCATTTTGTAGGTTAAGAAATGTTCAACCTAATGTTTTCTGCTGTCACACTGAAAATTCTTATGAATGTGGACTAGCATGTTTTCAAGGAAACATTGACTCTACCTCTTCATTTATGGAGGAAAGATAGCACTTGCTCTTTTAAGTAGCTTAATTAAGGTAATCCTCTTTACAATCCTGAGGTTCATCCTAGTATTTTCTCTCATTTTAAGATCACAGCTCGTGAGGGCTGAGCTGGGTTTATACCCAGGCAGTCTAGTCTGGAGCTGTTTCTTCTCTGCACTTTTCTTTGGCCCCACCTCTCCTGTCATACTCGTGGAAGTCCTTGGTGTCTGGGCAGCTGACACAGGTGTGTCTCTTTGACTTTATGGGGGAAAAGACCTTAATTTTCTTTTAAAAATGAATTAATTTTTCATAACACATGAGTTTGGGGGACTTAAGAATACCCTTTCTGGTTTTTTGGCCTCTAGAGTTGAGGTAGAGACTAGAGATAATGGAAGTGTAAACAGTTATTGCCTTGGAAGATGAGGATGAATGTTTGATAGAGTCTATTTCAACCTTGAAATTATGTGATCTTCGCTTATCTAATCACCCATTGCCCCTCTTCTGTGTTGCTTAACCTCTTGGATCTTGAACATGGCAGGAAAGGAAGTGACTCAGCCCACGAGTGAGTTTTATTTAGAAATTGCTCACTGGCCTATTGACTGCAAGTCCCATATTGATATTGGTGGAGCAAGGCTGGGGGCTAGGACACTGGATCCCATGAGAAGTGAAGTGGGAGAGTCCTTGGGTCATCTGTCCTGGGCTAGCTGTCCTACACATTGAGACTCACAGATCTGTTCTAGGATGGTCCTCCTGGTCCTGTCAAGTGACACTCCAGCTTTTTCTGATTTATTCATACATTAGTTATGGCTCTGACATCCATTGAACAAAATGATAAGGGCTCACACAGTAGCTCTTCAGGGACTTTCCCTAGTCTTTCCCTTAGCATCAGAAATGAGCCATCTTGGTTGCACGTGCTTCTGCCATCAGCATCTCAGGTATTCTGCCACAGCAGGAAGGGCTAAATAAATAGCAAGTGACTGCCAGAGACCCAGGTGATTTTCTGTTCAGACCAAATAGGAGGAAAGGACAGGTTGTTGGGGACTTGGTTGAAAATGAATTATCAGTCTTCCTGGTTTCATCCTCTGATTGGCAGGGGAAGGGAAAAGCCAGAAATCGATTTTGTGATTATTTTCCAACACCCTCCAAGTCTGGTGCCTTAGTTTGATCACAGTGGATGTGAGATTGAAAACCAGTTTAATTTGTTTGGTGGTGTCATCCCCAAAGATGCCAGCCATATTGCATCCCCACCCTTATTTCTAGAGGGCATTCAAGGGAGAAGCTCCCTCATTCCTGTTCAAGAGGGAGCAAGGAGGGGATTGATGTACATCCCATGGTAGGACTGTATTGGTCTTCAAGTAAGTTGATTTCATAAGTTGATCATGCATCTTCCTGCAGACTGCTGTGGCCTTGCTACAGACCAAGGTGGGTTTGAATGATTCAAAGTTAGTCACTTCAGTGTGAAACAAAGCGACTCCAAGGGTAAACCAAGGATTCTTTGAAAGCAAAAACTTTCTTTAGACCAGCATGTTTGGTGAAGCAAATAGATTGCATTTGTCATGCTAGAAATACACCCTTCTCTTTTTATACTTTCCATCCTCCTGTGTTGTCAGAGGCCCAAGGATCTTTTCAAGTGAATTCTGGCTCACAGTTTTGTGGAGAAAGTCAGTGTGGTAAGAGAAGGAAGGGTGTCCAGTCTGTGCTTTTAATATCTGTTGAAGAGTGATCATCAATCAGCGTGTTGCTCACACAGAAAATGAGGGGAGGATGCAGGTGGAAGGAGGGTAATGTGCCTTGGCATAATATTTGTGAAAGGCCTTTTGGAATCCTGTTTTTAAAACAGTGTTGTGCAAGTCCCTCAGAAGTTTCTTCACTTCCCCTGGAAACCAGTGCAAGGAGGGATACTCACTCTTATGCAAAGGTTACTCATGGGCTGAAACTCACTACCCTTGCCAGTAGTTTTGCTGAGCTGGAGACTGGTCAGATCTGATGTCTGGATGTTGGTCATTGTTAATAATAACTTCCTGAATCCAGGAATCTAGGAATTTAGAAGTTCAAAGCAGAAGGGTGGGAGCCCTATGTTCTCCCTCTTACCAGGTAAGAGAAGTGTTTCATTAGCTGAGGAACTTGCAGTGATACTGAACTTCTTTCAATATGGGTTTACTCATTTGTAAAATGGGGATAATAGTGGTTACCCCCCTTACAGGCTGGTTCAGGATGAAATGAGTTAATATAGGTATAAAAGGTTTGGCATGATGCCCGATTTCATATAGCTAACACTGCTGAAGTGTTTACTTATATTTCTTTATTTTCCACATTATTGTTTCTTATTTGAGGTTTCCCTGACATTCTGTATTTATTTAAAAGACATAATTCTTTCTATGGCTTTAGGCTCCATCCGCATGGTTTAAGAATTCTTACTGGGAGGAAGAACCTTTGGTTTGTGGTAGTTTTCTTAATTCCCTTCCCTTGCCCAATTCCCTACCCATTGGGGTGATGCAGGGCAGAGGGCAGGCAAAGTCAAAAGTCAGTGGAGAATGGAGGTGTATAGTCAAAGACAGAGGCACCAGCCGGAGTTACTGCTGGTATGGAGTTGGGCCCTTGGGATTTTCCATTTTGCCAATTTAAAAAATGCCATAGCATTGGTGTAAGGAGAAACTGGACAAAGGTATATGAGAACTCTCTGTAGTATCTTTGCAGGTCTTCTGTAAAACTAAGATTTATTCAAAATAAAAAGTTTGTAAAAGTTCAAAGAAATCAGGAGTTTCAGTCATGCAAGATGAAAACAACAGTGTGTGTATAGTTAACAATACTGTAAACTACATAAAAATTTTGAAATGGTAGATTCATGTTGTGTTTTTACCACTATAAAGAAAAAGCAAAAAGCAAAAAAAAAAGTTAAAGTCTTAGCAACAAAGCTGGCATGTAGCACCGTGCCTGGTACATAGTGCATGCTTAGTAAATGCTGGTTGGATACAAGAGAGAGTGTCTTAGGTTTGAACCTGACCCTGACACTTACTAGGTAGGTGACCTTTGGCTAAATTATTTATTTTATGAGTCTGCTTTGCTATTTCTAAAGTGCAGTAAAATTTACTTCATGGATTTTATGTGAGCATTGAGATTAAAGAGTCTTAACTGATGGGGGGCACACAGTACAATATATAGAAGATATAAAATTGTACACTTGAAATTTATATAATGTTATTAACCCAGTGTTATCCCAGTAATTCTTTTAAAAAAGAACCTTGCCAGAGAATCCAACGTATAATGAGTTTTCCAAAAGGTAGCTATCATTATTACTATATTAATTATATAAAATATAATGACATATAAGTACAAGAGAGATGATTATGTGGGTTGACCCTTTCTATTCCAGTGCAGCCTGTTATGAATTCGTTTGTTACCACATAATTGACTATTCCTCTGTGATAAGAGTATGAGCCCAGCAGATGTGCCTCAGGTTTGCCTTGCATTTGAGGATGCTGTCAGTGTGTGGTAGTTGTATTTTTGCTTGAGCAATTTTAAGGGAGCAGATAAGTATAGGCTTGAATTTTAAAAATAGAGTTTCAGCTTCCTTCAGAATTAGTGACATATTTACGAGATTTTCAACTATAAACTCAGAATTAATGAGAAAAGCTTTATTCTAAGGTCCATGGAAAGAAAATATAAACACATTGATGATGTTTAGTGAGTTAGAATTTGCTGTAAAATTGAATTTGTGAGGGTTTATTATAATTTCAAATATCATTAAAGTATGCCTTAAAACTGAAATTTGAGTAAATTTTTCCCCAGAATTTTAGAGCATTTCAGAACCTTTTGGTTACTTTAGAACATAGCTTGAAAATTACATAATTTATTTACTGTGTTACATATCACAGCCTCACTCATTTTATAAATGAAGAAATTACGGCCTAGAGAGGGAAAGCAACTCTCCAACAGTCACCCTGCAAGTTATTGGGAAAGCTAAGAGGAATTCTTGGTGTCTTTATGCTTTTCTGTTTTTCTGCTGACCAGTCAGGACTTACTGAGGGGTCTGAAGTGGCCTCTTCGCCCTACCTTTGTGTGTGCATGTGTGCAGTGCACTCGCATGTGCACCCACACACTGAACTCCATGAGAGCTAGCTTCAGGTAAGGGGGGGATCTTGGGGTCCCCAGACTGAACCTGCCCTTCCTGGCAGTACTTCTTGTGAATCTCTGTCACCACCTTTTGCTACACGAAAACAGTTTTCTGTGGCTACAACTTCCAGGCATATCTGCTATGACAAGTAATAGTGGCTCATCTGATAAACTAGTCTGAGTTAAAAGATGAGGGTGAACTGATTGGGTACCTCAGGGAATAGAATGCTTTTGCCCCAAGTGGCTATTTTAGGGACATAAGGAGAATGGGAGGGTGTCTTTAATAGTCAGTGTCTTTGTACCCTTAAACCCCATGGTATAGTCTTAAGAAATAAGACTGGTTCATCTCAGGCCTGCACGGACCTATAGGTTGCCTTTGTGAGAAGTAGAAAACAGTGCCTTGTCTGGGTGGGGCAGCCCTGTACCAGGGAGCATGGCCAGGTGGGCAGAGGGCAGGCAGGATTTTAGCCATCACTCCCTCACTTCAGTTGGGCACTCTTGGTGCTGTGCCCAGCCATACACTGTAGTCTTAATTCTGCCTATTATCTTCCAGCCGAATACAGTGACTTTATTGTTTGGCATTATACAGAGAACATACACATTTGCTCACAGTGGGTGCTTAATAGATGTTCTGGTTGATTGATAATTTCAGAATTGACCAAATACAGAAAATGGCACTTTGCAAGTTGATACTTGTCCTCATAGTAGCAGTGACCATCTGTGCATTAACTTAATGATCCCATTTATTAATTCAATAGATACTTCTTGAGCACTTACTGTGTAGAAGTTGGCAGGTACCAGCAAATACTTATTTAGCATTGATGATATGCCAGGCTTCTGGCTGGATGAAGAAGATAGAACAACTGGAAGGACAGACATGGTTCTCACCCTCATTTCTAGTGAGGGACAAGGACCCCAAACACATTCACAGACCAACAGCACTAGAATTCTAGGTTGTGATAAATGGTGTGAGGACAACAAACAAGGATCTGTGAAGGTGCAAATAGGAGTTAGTGGAGCGGGGAGAGAGAGCACTGGATGACAAGGATCTTGAATAGGGTTTCAGGGCACATCCTTCTGAGACAAGACTCAAAATAATCAGCCCTGAAGAATGTTAAGGAGCAGATGTGCAAGGAGCAGTCAAGACAGCTTGGACAAATAGGAGAAATTGTCTGGTATATTTAAGTACCTCAGAGTGTGGGCTTGGCACAACTGAATCAGGGTTAGAGGCAGATAACCATGATAGCAAACACTTACTTAGTCTGTGCTGTGTGCCAGGCACTGTGCTGAGTGTCTTCCCATATATTGTCTGTTCTAAATAGTCCTGTGAGTTTCTATTATTATCCTTTTATGGATGAGGAAACTGAGGCACAGAGGACTAAACTTAAACAAGATTTCGGAGCTGGTGAATGGTGGAACAGGGATTCAAACAAAGGCAGTCTGGTTTCAGAGTGTGCTTGTATCTTTAACAGTGGGAAATTGTAACCCACCCCACCATTCTTTTGAAATTGTTTCTGTAAGTGCTAACTCCAACTAATATGTAGCTTATAGATAAATAGCATGCTTGTGTAAGAATCCTAGGAACTAACTTCAAAAGATGCAGACCAGGAACTTCAGGCGTCCCAGTTCTGGTGCCCAGAAATTCAGGCATCCCAGATTTGCCGATCTTCAACCATGGACCCAGGATGACATGAATCCAGGATGACTAAACCAGGGTCGTGCACACGGGACCATCACTTGTGTGATCAGAATAGACTGTGCTTGTTCTGCACATAGAGAACTTTGCAACCCCCTCCCTTGATCTCTTTGTTCTGTTCCCTTTTCCCTCTTTATAAAAACCTCGCCTCCACTGAGAGGTGGAGATGGGCTTTGTGACAGGAGTCTCCCATCTTCCAGATGGCCAACATTTGCAAATATACCACTTTGCTTTACATTACCTGCCCCTCTTGGCTTTTGTAGTGGCAGGTGGCTGGACCTGCATTCAGTTACATATCCACTATGTAATAGTGCCAGTGGAGGCTGGACCATGCCAGGCCTCAGTAGCCGTTCATTAAGTGGACCTTATATCTAGTGGTGGTGGTGATGGTAGTTAGTGTTGTGAGAGGATCCAGGAGGAAATAAGGAACTAAAACTCTAGAGAAGGGTCATGTGTCTTCATTACTGTGATGTAAGGAGGAGTGGGGTAAGAGCCCTGAGAAAAGTGCTATGGAGACTCTGAAATGGGGTCAGTCCTTTCCAGCTGGAGATAGAGGAGAGACTTGGGGGGAAGGGGAAGGGAACTTTACTGTAGAACTTGAGATATGAGTAGGATTCACATGTACAGAGTAGTTAGAAGGGGCATTTCCTCCAAACTCTCAGATGAGCAAAGATCTAGTATTTGCTCAGAGGCTGGAAAATAGGAGTTGGGACCACAGCACTGGCCATTCCCAGGAGAGAAGCAGGAACCAGGTGTGGACAGAGTAATGACAGGTCGGAGGCAGCATTCAGTAGGGCTTGATGCCGTCCTGAAGCTTTGGGTCATTATGCATCAGGAAGTGTGGTGCATTGGGGTCCAGGGTTGGTTTGAAGATCTAATTTGGGACTCCTTCCAAGTCTCAGTTTGGCCTCTGGGTGACTAAGTGAGAGAGAAGAATTTTTTGTTTTGGCTTTTACTTGATATGCTATCTCTATGTCTACGTAGATGTGCCTGCCCACCTCCTGGGTGGATGCAGAGAAGTGCCACTCTAGTAGGAAGGTTTTTTTACCCCACTTTTCCAGACAGGTTGTTTTACAGGTGGTTGCAGACTAGCACAGGCTTTGGAGCTAGATACATGTAGGCTGGAATTCAGGCTCTAATACCGGCTTTTGACCTTGGGCTTTGCGTTTGGGTCCCATTTAGCTTCCTGTGAAGTAGAGATTTTTACCATCTCACATTGTTGTGTAAGGGTCAAAAGAGCATTTAGTGCTATGTGCCTGAAGCATATAGTTAGTGCGCAGATGATGGCAGTGGGCGTTGCTAGGTTGCACAGTGTGGAAGGCTCTGAGTACTCACAGGAAGTCTATTTGAGCCCACTGATTTCCTTCTCCCATATTTCTGAGGTTAGAAAGCCTAAACAGTTGGCAGGACTATGAGAGCCATGTTGAGATGGATTTTAAAGCCATTCCCAGGTTCAGCTGGCCATCAGGCCATGATGCGTATTTGCTGTCCTAGTCTTAGACTGTCATTAATGGAGTAAGGGACAGTAGCATTCTTTAAAGTGTTTCTGATTGTGAGTGAAATGTCAGCAGTTGTACATTCCAGTCCAGTAGATGCCATTTTCCCACCGATTGAAAATGTTGACTGTTTTTTTGCTACCTAAAGATAAATGGAGGAGTTTTAGAAGAACCACCCCCCTCAATTCCTCAGACTAATGTCAGTACATCAAACAGAAAGACAGTGAGACTCTTTTTGGCCTACAAGCAGCACCTGTCACAGTAGCTGGCTCAGTGATTTTCTGTTGGGCTGTATTGGTTGATCGTGGGGTGGGTATCTTTGGCGCTTAGAGGGCATGGCCTGGAATACTGATTTCCTTCAGTATACAAAGGGATAGTCCTGTGCAAAGGATTTTTTAATAGCCTACATAACTCAAATACCTCTCCAGATAATTTTTGTAGGGGACAATTTGTTTATAATTTTATGAGCCCAGAATCTAATTCCATTCTATATAAACTACTTTTTGCATAATTTTGATATACCCTGAATTTTCTAAGAATCAAGTATTGTATAATATATATATACTATGTAAGTAGTGTATACTATACTATCTAAGTAGTATAGTGTTTTACTTTGTGTTGTTTGGAACTTTACCAGAAGCCGTTCACCATTTTTATAAATCATATTACCAATATTGATGTGCTTGTATTTGTGTTGTCAGGAAGAACATGCAGACAGTATCTGTCTGCATTTGTAGTTATTACATTCATGGTTATTCTGTTGTATTACACTGTTTGACAGAGCAATTGCATATTAAAATACTCTTATAAATTTCCTTGTTTTTATATCTTGGGCATTATTTTGGTTATTTTGAAATTTTGCATGTAAATAGTTTATATTATTTTGGATTTTGGGGTAGTAAAGGAAGCATTACAAAATATATGTTTAAAAAGGGGGAGGAGAATATTTACAATCATTGGTCTAGTGCATTGGTTTCATTTCACTTAGACCTGGCAAAATGCAGAGAAGTCTGTAGAGAGAGTTAAAACTCCATTTTGTTTTAAGTCATGATATGTGTAGCCTTGGTTTCCAACTCATCTGAGTAGAGTTGTTTACACTCGATGGTTTGAAGTTCTAGAAAATGGGTGTATCTGAGTGGATGTGAAGTGGTCACAGTGGTTTCATCCACAGCACGCTGTGTCTGAGAATCTTGGCCTGAGGGACTCTAATTCGTGTCACAGTCACCGCAGCCAACCAGTGGGAGTGTCCCCATGCGATCCCATCCACAGCAGTTGTGAGAGTGTGCGATGTTTGTTTGACATGTTTAAGTTGCCCAGCAGTGTTCTCGAGTGATTTTTTTTGTGTTTTCAAGCTTCTGCAATTCTAGTTACATGGTATTGTGTAATCGCTTGTGGTCTCAATGTAGTTTATGGTCAGTGAGAATAATGAATGGGTGATGAGACTAGAAGTTAGAGGAACAGTGAGAACTCTTTCCTTGCAAGTCTTAAATGGGTAGATGTTAGCACCAGCTGAGTAGTGATTCTAGAACATAATAAAATATTTCATACAGTGCTAAT
Organism: Artibeus jamaicensis; assembly: GCF_021234435.1. Lineage (NCBI taxonomy): Eukaryota > Metazoa > Chordata > Mammalia > Chiroptera > Phyllostomidae > Artibeus > Artibeus jamaicensis. The sequence goes on along the minus strand of NW_026522025.1, from coordinate 13,872,211 downwards.
TATGTTATGTGTCAGTCATTGTAGGCTGCAGTTGATGGAGATAGATAGTAGAGGAGTGGACCTTGAAGAGAGCAGAGTAGAATATAAAAAAGCTCTAATTGTTCCCTATCCTCAATTTCTGTTATTACCTAAGCAGTCACACTGGCTTTTATTCTGGATTTACATTCATAGTAGTTAACGGGTATCTTTTATTTAGTACCTAATGTATGGTTTCCTCTGTGCTTGGTTCTAGGCAACACTTAGATAAGAGGGAGTTGGTATTACAGGTGCAGAAACTTGATCTCAGACTCAAGTGCCTAGAACCATGTAGCTGTAAGTGGCAGGGCCATGATTTAAACCCAGGTTTGAGTGATGCCCAAACCACTCCTTAAGGCTTTTTCATATTGTTCTGGAGACAATGATCATGATTAGCCTGCTTACTCACCATTTTCTACCTGGATTATAAGGCAGATCTCTCTTGGTCCAACACATGAAGGGTGTTTTGTGTGTGTGTTTTTTTAAGTTTTTAACATGTGACTGTATTGAAATGAGATATGGTCAGTGTTCCAGCCCAGTTAGTAATTTAGCATCTTAAAGCATTTGACAAGCATGGTTAACCAAAAACCTGAATCATACTAAATGTTTGAAGTGGTGAAGGGTAGGGAATATTTTTAATATTGTTACTAGTCTACTTTAAAAAAGGTGTTTGTAAACTGAGAAGCCTAGGTGAGTGGCATTTATACCACTGATGTTAGACTGGCTTCAGAATCCCCAAGTTGTGATTTTCTGTAAAATTGGCTTAAACTGATGGGATTCCAGCCCTTGTTGTATAATTAAAGGTAAGGATACAAAGTGAGTTTCTATGTCCGCTAACTATCATGAAGTTATTGTAGCTGCCAATGAAACTGTGAGGTCCGTGAAAAAAATTTTGTTTTTAAACAGGGATGGTCTGGCTAGCTATTCTCAAATGACTAACCCAGGAGGACATTTAACTCTGTGTGTGTGTGTGTGTGTTTCTTTCTTCGTAAAAGTGATCAAATAAGGAACCTAACACCTTTGGCTGCTTAGGGAATTTTTGGCCCTGAAAGGGTGACTGAAAGCTCTATTTCTCAGGAAGGATTGCCAGATGTTTAAATGTCTGCACATACGGAAGGCTTCAAGGCCCCACGCTGCTCCACATTGCCTGTGTAACATTGTGATCCCAGGCCAGTTACTTCATCCCTTTGCCTCCTTTGCATACCATAGCTAGTTCTGAAGGCAGATTTGAAGAATTTTCGCCTCAGTTGGGAATGGAAGAGAGGGTGCACCTGGGGCAAGCCCAGATGAGTAGGCTGTCCCAGTTCCTGTCCCAGCTGGCCCCTCTCCCACCTCTGTCCTTGTCTCCCCTCTTAGGCTTCTGAGGTTCTCCTGACGGACTTTGTGAGGGACAAGAAAGATGATGGGAACAAACTGGATTTAGCCATAGAACTGGCACTGGGTCTGGTTCTAATTTTGGCTCCATCACTTCTTTGTTCTTTTTGGAAATAGGGTTCGCTCACTAGTGATTTGGGGGATAGGGACTAATGACAGGTAGTGGCTGTTTTATGTACTGGTTTTCTTTAGCTGACACTTTCTTAGAGGTGGCAACTGCAGCAACCCCAGGTATAAGGGGGATAAATAGGAAAGGGACAAATGAGTTTAACAATAATTTTTTCTGGTCTACATTGTTCACAAAAGATTGAACAACTCCCGTAAGTAGAATCACAAGAGTTTTTAACAGGTTTTATTTCAGGGACTTATTTTCTTACCCCACATCACATAGCAGTTTGGTGAGAAGAGCGCAGGTTTTGGTCTGGAGTGACCTGGGTACAAGTCCCCACTGTCCACCACTTGCTGGCTAGATACCCTTGGGCAACTTACGTAACTTCTCTGAGCCCTTGTTTCTTCACCGGTAGAATGGGTACGGTAAGGCCTACTACCCTAAGCACTCTAGTGGGTCACTGGGAATCCGCTAAGTTAATAGATGTGAAAGTGCTCTGTACACTTCCAGAGGGTTGTATGAGCCTGAAGGATAATTGTTGTTATGGTTTCAGGTATTAGAAGTCTAGGTGACTGTGCTTGGAGAGGTGAGGGGAGTCTCATTTTGGGCAACTGACTGGAGGTCCTGTTTTACAAGCCCAGAAATCCGCACTGTATTAGTTTTCCCCTAATGCAGCACTCCTGTGCTTGTGTTGGAGCATGGCCAGAAATGCATGCTACACTTATTAAAGGGCTTTGGCACTCTGTAATGCAGAATTACTGGCACCAGAAGATGAAATGATAAAGGAACGTATCATTATATTCAAAAGTATGAGTCATGCACATTTGAGTTACTTTTAAAAAAATGAAATCATAGTAGAAATGGGCATGCATTCAACTTAGGTTCTGTTCCTTGGCTTCAGTGGTTTTTAGGTTAAAAGTCACTGCATTTAAATGTCTTAAAGCTAAGCATTTATAAAAAGCTTTTAAAACTTAAACTCTTTGTAAAAGCACCTGAATTTGAAACTCTGTCTTTTAATTTCCCTACCAGTAAGATATTAGAGACAGTTTTGCATTGGGTGTGTCCTCCTGTACTGCTCTAACTCAGTGAATCAGAAAGGAACATACAGTGTAATTTCTGCAGTCCTCCTGTTTGCCTTCAGGGAGCTTCATGGTCATTTATTCTGCCCCCTTGTTTTACAGTGTGGAGAATTGAGGCTCCTCTTGGTTCCCTGACTTGTCTGAGAGACCGCGCTAGATTATGGCAGAGACAGGTTTAGAACTCATTCAGTCCACATCACGCTGCCACCAGGGAGGCAGACTCCACCAAGATTTAGTCAGTGTGTTGGGTAAGAAGGCCCTCTCCACCATCACCGCCCGTTTATTTCATTTAAAATCACAGCTCATTTAGTTTAAGCCACTTTCCTCTGGTTTAGTTCTTTTCAGACTCGTAAGTAATTTTCAAGGATTATCCTTAATACTACACCACTACTTTATGCTTAAAATAATTGATTGATTCATTTAACCAGGTATGATCATAATGACTTTTACCATTCCATATGGGGCTACTTTTTCATTAATCAGTTTATTCATATTTAGTAAACCTTTTTTCTTCTGATTTCATTAATTATTTATGAGTGGACATTTCTTGCCCTGTCCCAAGCCCTGTGCTAAGTAGGTGCTGGGAGCTGGAAGGCATCAAGTGATGGAAGGACCTCATCTTAGAACTTGACTTTCTCCTAAGAGCAACTAGTGTGTCGATCAGGCCCCACATTCATTTGACTTATGGACCATCACTGTGTTTTATAGCAGATAATGGAAGGCTGAAAGAGGAAACACTCATTAGGAAAAGCAGTGATTACTTTTTTAAAAAATTTATATTTTCAACCTAGTCCAGGAGACCTCCGTTACTAATAAATAATGACACAAAAAGGGAATAAAAGTCAAGGAGATTACTGTGTAGTTCAGGCTTCTTGCTGCCATTCCAGGTGGTCTCTGAAGAAGCACAGGGTTTGGATACCTGGAGAGGGGGGGTAATTGATCATTAATGAGCATCTAATAAGGATCTCACATTATTAGGGGTTTTAAATATATTAGCTCTTTTAGTCTTTTGAGGAGGGAACTTTTTAAATCGAAAAATGTATCAAACACACAGAAGAGTGTGTAAAACATCTGTGTAGTTAGAGAAAAATCCCCATGTATACATCGTTCAGGTAGGAAATAGAACATTACCAGTATTTTGGAAGTTGTCAGTACCCCCCATTGCACTTCCCATTGCACCCCACTTTTGTATTAATCGCTTCCCTCCAGTGTAGATTCCCGAAAGCAAGCACAAACCTAAGTCTATGAGGAAAGGACAGTGTTGCTATCATTTTTCTCAGGAGAAGAGCTTCACGGTCCTAGTTTGAATTCATCTGAACAGAAGCTCTGGGCCAAGTCCGGATTTGGAGTGAGAGGTTGAAGGGACATTTTCGGAGAGGTCAGTGGAAAAGGTTGTCAGAGAGTTACAGGAAGAGGGGCTTCTTACAGTCGGGGTGTCTGGAGGACTGTAGTAGGTCCCGCTGTTGGGAGCCTGCAAGTGGTGTGGTCAGTGGGAGTGGGCTACTTTTACATTTCATTTTTGCTTACAAGCTCATCCTGGCTTATGTCTAGCTCTTGTAGGCCAAAGCAATACTTCTGCGAGTGAAACAGTCTACTGATTCGGGCATCAGGATACAGAGCGCAGAACAGGAAATTTATCAGTAAATTATTGAGAAAAGTGAAAATTTAAAAAAAGTTAGGAATCTGGCATTCTGTCCCTTTATGCGGTCTGTGGGGAGTCTTGTTGATGACAGTCCTGAATGTATCTTGTTTCTTGAAAAGTACTTCCCTTCAGAATTTTGAAGGCATTGATTGGTTGATTTTTTTCCTTGCTTCATGCAGCTGTTAAAAAGCCTCCCACTTGCTTAAAGAAAAAGAAAAGCAGGAAACATTCTCAATTCCTGATCTTTTGAATGTGACTTGCTTTACTATCTTTTGGAAGTTTATAGACTCTTGTTTCCAGTGTTCTCAGTAAAACCCAGAGCAGGTTTTTTCCTCCATTATATTCTTAGGCCTTTTCCATTTGGTACCTGGTGGCCTTCAGTTCTGGAAAATCTTTCTTTAAGTGATTGTGCTGATGGTTTTCTTTTCTCCATTTTTCCTGTCTTTAGGAACTTCTTTTACTCAGGTCTGTGACTTTCTGGATTGGACCTCTTGATTTTTTAATGTTTTCTCTGGATTTCAAGCTATTGTTTGCTAAGCGATTTCCCAGACTGTACGGAAATCTTTCTATTGAAAAATTTAAAATAAGGATGCAATTTACATAAAATGCACCAAGCCTAAGTGTTTATTTCACTTAGTTTTCACAGCTGTGTATGTTTGTGCAACCACCACCTAAAACAAAATATAGAACATTTCCATCAACCTAGGGAGTTCTATAGGGCCCATTTCCAGTCCTGCTTTTCATTTCTGCTTACATATTTTTAATTTTGAAGAGCTCCCTTATCTCTGAAATGTTACTTAAAAAAACTTAGTGCTGCTTTATAAATAAAATATATTTCTTTATCTCTCCAAAGACATTAATTAATTTTACAAGTTTTTCTTCCTGTCTGTGTAAACAATCTTTGTTTGTTCTGAGTTGCTTTTTTTCTTTCTCTGTGCCTGCATTGGAGGCTTTCTGAAGACATTTGTTTATCTTGGCCATCTGTCCTTGATTATACATGAGCAGAAAGCTGAGCATGTGTGTGGGACTTGTTAACTTTGAACAGGAACTCGGGGCAGAAGAGTGACTTGAGTGGTCATTTAATTGGGGAACCCCTAATGTAATAGCTTTAGGTTTGTTCCCGTGATGGTAATAGTCTTCGGAAGAGTTATTTTAATCCTTTGCCTGGAGGGTCAGGGATTGGCTGCCAGCATTTCTAGAGCCATATGGGGAAGAGAGTGGAGGTTGCGGCATCCAAGCCCTCAGCATTCAGTGGGTACAGACAGAGTCTGCCTCTGTGTGCCATTCCGTCCCTATGCTTTGCCTGGCATCTCAAGTCCCAGGTTCCTGTCTTATCCTCTCCAGAAAATAAATCTCTACACCTCTGCTGCCATATCCACTAGCCACATGTAACCATTATATTTAAATTATTAAACATTAAATAAAGTTAAGTCAGTGGTTTTCACTGACTAAAGAAAATGACTAAATGACGTAAGTGACCAAATAAAAGTCATTTTCTTTAGCCACATTTTAAACTTTAGTAGCAACATGTGACTAGTGGCTACCACACTGGGCAGAACAGGCAGAGAACCTTTCCATTTTTCTGAAAAATTTCACTAAACAGTGCTAGTCTAGACTTTAGTTGGCGTGGAGGAATGGGCAAGGGAATTGTGTTTCTTGAACACCTCTCTTCAGCCCTCTTCTTTTACCCCAGTTGCTGGTGCTTCCAATTCCTCTGACTTCTGAGGCTTCAGCTTTTGCTATCGTCAACTTGGGATTCAGTTTTCATGGGTTATCTGTCATTTGTCTGCATATCTGTCTAACTACTAGCTTTCAAAGTTAGCTGTAGTTTTCTCCTCTGCTATTACCCTCCTATATTTGTGGTTTTGTTCTTAAAACAAATAGTCTCAACATATTTGCTGTTTTACACATGTGCACACACAGAGTTTAGTGGGGTTTTAAGGGAATGAAATTGGATACTTGCATTCAGTCTGCTGTTTTAACCAGGAATTTTGATTCATTTACTCTTGGCTCCTCAGCATGGCACGGAAGGTTACCACCTTTCACCACCTTTAGCCCAGTTTCTAGCCACCCACTGCCTCATGCACTGACCACCTTATGTTTCATGGAAGAGCCTCTAATGCTCTTGGATATGTGCCCTTTCCATGTGCTTTTATTTCTGTGTGAAATATGCTGTCTCCATCCCCACCTGTTTCTCCTGTTTAATAACTATTTTCCTGCAACTCTCAGACCCAGGATACTCTCCCTTGTGAAACCGTGCCTGATCCACCCTTACGCAGAGTTTGAGAATTCTGTTCTCTGCTCTCACACTACCACATTTCCCTCCCTCCCTCCCTCCCTCCCTCCCTCCCTCCCTCCCTCCCTCCCTCCCTCCCTCCTTCCCTCCCATCCATCCAGATAGGATCTTGCCATACCTATTATTTTGCAGTTGGCTTTTTAAAAAATGTTGTAACTGTTGAATGACTAGTTAGTTCTTCCTATTGGCTTCTGTTTGAGAGGATTTGATTTTCACGTAACCAGTCCTAGCGTAGAGGCTGGCACATACTAGGCACACAGAACTGTTTCTCAAACTAGACTGAGCCCTAGAGTTCAGTGAATCTATAGCAACTGCTTTCTCCTTTGTTATCTTTGAATTCTGCCATCAATAGGGTGACCGTAAATTCCACATGTCTATTTTCCCAGCATAATTATGAAGGGCCGCCTACTTTTACTCTTAAAAAACTCCCAGTTAAGACAGTAAACCAAATGGCCACCAATCAGTCAAACACATCTAATTAGATGACCCTTTTCCTTTATTCAGTGGAGCAACTAAAGAGGAAGAAATACTTGAAATTCGAGATTTCATTTGAATCCTATTTCTCTCCAACCAGCCAGAGAGGAAAGCCCAAATTACACATTGGGAGAGTCACCTCTGGTGCACCTTCAAAGTCTAAACGTTTCCTTTTCCCTGAGGGCTACTGATTCCTTCCAGAAGCACTTTTATAAGGAGCACTTTATATTTCAGAAATGGATCTTTGCTTTCCCTTCCTATTCTAATGTTTAGATTTCAGTTTCATTCTAATAGAAAATCTAAGAGCTGCTTGGATTCTTCTTCCATTGAGACCCCAGTGGGGTCCTGGGCTGTGGTGTGCAGCCTGAACAGAAGCTAGCTGTCCGGAAGGCAAAGGGGACTCAGAATAGTTTTAGGTTTGTTGGTGGGTGTGTTGAGCAGAGCTCCACATTTAGGTTCAAGTCTTTGTTTTGTCATTTCCTACTGGTATGTAACCTTGGGAAAGCTAATTTAATATCTCCCATAATGTGAAGTCGGGTTGAGAATAGTCCCACCTTATAGGGTTAATGTGGAGATTGAGTTCATGCATGCAGAGCATAGTTAGTGCTTAGCAAATAACATCTTTTACTGTTGTTATTATGATCACGACAATTATTATCTTTTGACATGAGCTAGGTCAGATGTTTGCAAGGGAACATAGCACACATGAGGGGAAAGAGCAAAGAGGACCTGCCCCACAGCTTTCTGATTGCAGTGTGCAGGTCCTCAGCTGCTCGCTGGAGCATTGCAGAGTGGAAGAAGAATCAATAGAAAGATATCATGAGAGTCAAAGAGGAGAGAGTAAAATGACATAACTGTGGTTGCTGGTGAATCTAGTATCACCTTCGTCTACCTTGGAAAACTTAGGTTGGCCATATTTGGATTGGGATTAGAAGAGCTGGGCCTCAGAATCACCAGAAAAGTTTAAAAATTCTCTTCTGGATTTCTGATTCAATAGGTCCAGGGAATAATATGGAATAGCTTATTTTTAAGAAGTTCCCATGTCATTTTTATATACATACAGATTTGAGAATTACTATATTAGGTGATTATTTATTACTCAGTAATTCTACAAAACATTTTAAATCATTGGTTACTTAATATAGGGCAGGTGATAGCACAGTAATGCTTATTTTAGGGTCAGAAAATAGAAACACATTATTGTTGATGTATTAAAATGAAGAGCCTGAATTAACTGAGTTAAATTGAATTCAATTTTATAAGAGTTTTGAATTGGAGCCTGTCATGGCTCTATATTGGTCTTTTGCAGGATCCTTGCCTATATTCAGGTTATTTGAAATGGAGTAACAAAGAAAATTGTGAAATCAGGAACAATAAAAAATTTCTGTTAGAAACGTAAAATATTCAAAACATAAATCCAGGTAGGTTTAGATTCAAAGCATAAAGGAAGATATTATCTTACTACATTAGGAAATGTCTTCAACTTTTATCACTGTTACTGAGAAAGAGAAGGAGCTTAAGTAGGGCCACACGATCAGTATTTGCCTGACATACAGGTCGTTAGATCATTTAGCAGAAGGGTATTGTGTTTGGAGTCAGTAGACTCAGGTGGGGTCACTGTTCTGATATTTCTCTGTGCAAACTTTGGTTATTTAACCTCTTTGGCAGTGCTTTTTAAAAATCTGTAAAATGGGAATGATACTGGCTTTCTCTATCCTATATGATGTTTTTGAGGAAATACATTTGATAGGAATGTAAAGCCATGGTGAGCTCACAGGATAGCCCTGGTTTACACCCATTGTTGGGTGAAATTATTAATAGCACTGTGTTTAACTCTCAGGCTAAACTCTCACTTTGAATGTTGAATTACTTGGTCACCTGTCCTCAACACCTGTCCATTGTTTACTCTTAATCTGTTGTTACAGTAGGAAGGTTTTCTGGCCTTATTTGTATAGCCCTTATTTGATTATTTCCCTCGTCAAATAATCTAGCATTTCTTAGATGCTTTCTGGTAATTTCCATTAATTTTATGTCAGTCTCATCTCTCTAACTAGATTGATCTGTGAAAAGAATGGTTTGTCTCTTCACTCCTGAATAATTGTTTAGATTTGTCATGGCCTAAGCACTGTAGACACTTTCACTGCTTGTTCTGACTGATGTGTGCTAAGGCAGTAAATTCTAAGTGCAGGGAGAAGACAGAGGAAGCATAGTGGGGGAAGTGGCTTTGTGGAAAAGTACTAAAAAACAAGGAGAAATACAGTTTTTAGGCTGGTGTCCTGGCTTGATTTTTTTAAAAAAATGCAAATGCCCTATGTTGATATTTCCAAGTACAGCACTATCTAAGCAATTGGGAAAACTACAGAAGCTTCCAGAGATCAAATTTCAAATGCTCTCTCCCTACTCAGGAGAAATTGGTTTTAGAGCTACGATTAGAAAAAAATTTCCTCTTTTCAAAGAACTGATGCTTTTTTTTGCCTCCTTTGACAGTGAAAATAATGTATTTGGTCATGTTTCCCTTTCTTTTGGACCCCTAGGAAACTCAGAGTCAAATTGGTCATCTACCTGTTTGGAAAGAGGTAGCTTTCAAGTATTTCCTTGTCTTGACTTTCTGTCCTATGTTATGATTTTCTGGAGTTTTATTATTTTTAAATATATTTCTATCTTTAAAATATATTTTTGGATTTTAAATATATTTTTATGTTTTATTAAATATAAATTGCCTTACAATCTTGTGGGTTAAGCCAGAGGTTAAATAACTAACAAATATGAAGTTAGCATTATTACTTCACCATTATTTTCACGGAACTGTCTTGGCATTTAGAAAGCAGAGACCTTTGTGGCAAAGGCCTGTAGTGCCTTAGAGTAGTAATGAGTGTACCCTGATGTACCATCCCATTGAAGAAGTCACCTCCCCACAAGAATAAGGGCTAAATCAAACAGAGCAGCTTCATACATTGCCCTTTAATGCTCTTGGACAAAGACTTAGTAGAACTAGTGTACTGATTAAAGTGAGGATAAGGACTAAAACTTCAAAAATTCAACCTGGATTAGAATATCCATTTTCTTTTCTCCAAATGCACCTCATGATGCTGTTTCTCCTTATCTCTTCCTCTGTGTCTTTTTGTTTCTCTTTCAGTTTTTTTCATATTCAGTATTCAATCTACCCTTTCTTCATGGTCTAGTCTTCCCTTTCCCTTCCATCCTAAAGCCTTTGTATTTGATCACCACCCAATTTCCCTTTCACATCATCTTCTCCACTCTGTTAAACACCAGTCTACCCCACCTGCTTTCAGGTACTTCTTGCCACTGGGACCTTCTCTTCCTTCTCACCTCAGACCAAGTGATGTGTATGTGCCAGCTTACTTGTCAAGAACAGCTCTACATAAAGCCACCCTTGGCTAACTAGCTGCCCTCACACCAGGAAAAGAAACACATTATTAAATACCAACCTGTAATTTGGAGAAAAACAGAATAAAGCATCAGATTTGACTGGATAGTTTTTGATTGCGTTCCAGTTGCTTAATGGTAGGAAGGAGAAATAAAAATGTGGCAGTTGCTAGCATAATGCTAGATAGCAGTAACAGTGGAAGCTCAATTCTTGTGTCTTCTGTTTATTCATTGGTTCATCCATTCCTTCATTGATTCAGCAGCCACTTATTTTGTGTCTGTTATGTTGCCAGTAATGTTTCAGTGGTCTAGGCTTTTGGTGAATCAAGCTTGGTGAAACCTGCCACCTTGTCTGGGCACATTAATACTTACTGGATTTTTGAGCTGGATAAAGGCTACCTCTAATTATGCTTCTCCTATGCAGAGAGGTTTGTCTTAGTCTCTTTGGGCTGCTATAACAAAATACCAGAGACTGGGAACCTTAGAAACAGCACAGATTTATTTCTCAGTTTTGGAGGCTGTGAAAGTCTAAGGTCAGTGTGCCAGAACAGTTGGGTAAGGGCCCTCTTCCAGGTCACAGACTTCCCTTGTATCTCCATATTGTGGAAGGAGCACAGAGCTCTGGGGGATCGCTTTTTATACTATCACTAATGCCATTCACAAGGTCTCTCTACCCTCATGGCGTAATCACTTCCGAAAGGCCCTGCCTCCTGACACCATCATCCCACTGGGTGTTAGGATTTCCACTTGTGACTTTGGACTACCATCAAAACATAATGTTTCTTTTTCAGTTTGCACAGTAAAAGTTTTACTCATTAGAACAAATGAGAAAGAAAACTTCCTGAATATGTTGAAAGCTTGAACAGTGGAACACATAAAAAGGAATAGAGTACCTGGAAATGGTAGCTCTGTAGAAAGACCTCTATCATGTTAAAATCAATAAGGATGCAGCTCAATATGCATGTCATTTCAAGGGCATCACCAAAGGACCCCCCAAAACACCCAGTCTTATAAATGGCTTAATAGAAGTTTTATATTTAAGGATTTGATAAAAAATTAATTATGATTACAGTGCATATGTTTTGACTAAAGCACTGGCATAACTTTACATTACCGTTTATAATATTTAGAGATAAATAAACATTTGTAAATTGTTTGAGATGTTCCTGGGTCAAGGAGATCAGTAGTCTCCATAACTTGGTTGTTATTTTCTTTACTAGTTTCCTTCCTTTTGGACAGATGATGCAATGCCAAACACTTTTGAATATGTCTCAAGTTTCAAATTGGCCAAATCTGATTTAGAAGGGTGTAGGCTGATGGGAATAGCAGAGTAAGGGTCATGATTATGTTTTAATCAGCGAACACACTTGTGGTGTGAACTGAGTCTTCCTAGCTCTTTTGTAATTAAGAACTATCTGATAATAAAGGAACACGTGTTCATTTCACTAGTATATTTTATTGCACTTGGAAGTATATTTTATTGTATTTGAAGTAGATTCTGTGTCTTCTCAGGGCCCAATTCCATAAAATTTGCTTGGCATGTCAGGGCCGAGAGCACACTTCTAACACATCTCATTCATATACTGTTGTATCTGAGGAACCTGGGCTCAGAGCACTGAGATTCACTGTGGCAGAGCCCGTCGTGGGTCTGGCACTCTAGAAACTACTCTGGGCTGCTGATCTGGGAAGGGCCTAGAGGTTTATTATGCTTAGAAAAGTGTTTTTTTCTTCAGAACCCAGCCCTTTCCTTTCCTAGTAGCTATTCTTTAAGGACACGAATAGGGCATACACACGCATTTAGATAAAATGTGTGCATATATCACTTTACTCTTCATAGAAACCCCCCATGCCCTACTCTGTGTTCTGATATTTTCAGTTCAGAATTAGGGTTAGGTTACAGAAGCATCTGATCTGGTCCCCTTCCCTGTTATTTTTATTAATCTTTAAAATGTTTTACACTGTTTTATCAATGTGGACTCAGTTTTAAAGGTGTTCCTGAAAAGTTTACTGTACTTTGGACCCAGTAACATTTCTCTTCTTTGTATGCATTTCTGCAGTGCCTGGAGTAGAAATTTGTTGGAAAAGAAGTTTTGAGTATGTACATTTGATAGAGAAGGGTAAAAGGTAAAAGAAAAACAAGCATAAAGATGAAAGGTAGTAGTATTTATTTACCTCACTCTCACCCCTTCCTTTAAAGCTTCAAAACATGGGAAATAGTAGGAAGGATTTTTTCTTCAGCATGTGGGGTTCTGGGGTCCGTATCTGGCTGTTGTCATTCACTTACTCTGTTAGTCAGATCACCCCTCTGAGCCAGTCAGTATTCATGTATTCATTCGCTGTTTATCGTGTCTGACGTTGGAGAGACGAGATTCAGTAGAGAATAAAATGGCACTACTCCTTCCCTGGGTTGCTTGTGTAAGAAGGTGGTGGTGACTGGGAAGGGGTAGTAGCAGTAGAGGCAGTGAGAAATTGTTGGGCGCGTAACCCATTTTGAAGCTAAAGCTGATATAATCGGTGATGGTTTGTATGTGGGGTGTGAGAGAAAGAGATCTGTGAAGACCTCTAGTTTTTTTGCCGAAACAGTATGGTGAAGATTGGTGGCATTTATTGGGACGTTGAACACTGAGGAAGGGGGAGGTGGTTGCAGGAATCAAGTGTCATTTTTTTATACGGGCTTTAAATGCAGCTTGGATTTCCAAGTGGAGATGATGAAGAGTCAATTAGGTATTTGAGAGGGGAATTCTGAGATATAAGTTGTGAAATTGTTAGCATATGAATGGCCTTTAAGTCATAAAACTGTGTGTGATCATTTTGGTAGTGAGTGTGGACAGAGAGAAGGTAAATCAAGCCTGAGGCCTGGGGCCCAATAGCATTTGGAGACTGGGAAATGGAGGAGCCTCCAGCCTCTGAAAATGAGGATGCTAGAACCTGACCTTTCTGTCAAAACTGTTACAGGGATTGTGGAAGATACTACACATTAATAGACACTAAAGATTATTTATTGCTTGATTGCATAAATAAATATAGGAGATGGGGAAGCTAGGTAAGGAAATCATTTTCCTGCTTACTTTTTCTTCTGTTTGCATGGGATTGGGTGAGGTGTGTGTGAATTTGGTATATAGTAGAGCTTCCCAGTGTGTAGGTTATGTGTCCGTGGGGGCAAAGGGCATGAGGGTGGGAGGTGGTTCTGGAAATTTTATAACAGGCCTGCCATATGACATATGGTTTAAATATGGCTATTTTTATCAGTTCAAGAAAATACACAGCAGAGGGATTATGAGCTATTACTGTTAACAGGGTTCTCATTCTCAAAAAATGTGATACTCATATTTGACACACATATAAAAGTGTTTATATGTATTAAGTGTGAATTGGATATGGTTAGTGTGGCCTATTTCTGTGAACAGATATCTGCTTGAGTTCCCAAATTTCGGTAAGCTGTTTGAACTTGCCAACCTCTCATTCTCTGCCACCCGCCTTCTCTGTCATTTTCCCTTGACTGGGAACGAGGCAGGGTTTCCCGAGAAGTGGGCTGTCTTCTGGGAAGACACTGTGGCCAGTTGCCAGTATGTCATATAACTTATCCAATCACGTGGTGAAAAGAGAAGACTTTCAGAAAGATTGGAGATGAAAATAGGAAAATCAAGTGGGTTAAGGGAGAAAAAAGCAAGAAGGCCAAAGCAAATAAAGGCAGAGGATCATTTGGGGCAGAGTTGGGGAATTGCAAGGACTTTACCCAGGTGTTTGGGTTATTGAGAAACAGGGAAATGTAACTTTGCCCTGGCATTACCTTCCAGAACACCTGTTCGAGGTGATATTGCAAAAATGTCCACTTCTCCCCCACTTTATCAGTACCTTTTTAGTCTGGTCGATTAAACTTAAATCTTGTTTATTCCTCTGCTTCTGTTTATTCATTCGAAGGACGTGAAAGAAAGGGGAGGTGGGGAAGAGGGAGAGGGGGACAGAGAGAGAGAGAGAATGTGAATATAATTGATTAAATGAATGGGTGGATGAATGAATGTCTTTTCTGAAGAATCTAGTATATTAAATAATCTCAGGAAAGAAGGCTTTCTGAGATTAATACTTCTAGATAAATTTATAGAATTTGAAAGGTGAAAGAGAGCATAGGTTATTTGATTCAGAGTTTTCCAAATATATATTCCATTGAAAAAGAAGTCCCCAGGTCAAATATTTTTGCAAAAGTTGGAGGCTCACTACATTTACTAGCATGTTCAAGGCTCAGAGTTCATGTTAAAATACTGGTTAACTTTGTTTCACCAGTATTCATTTCACTGTGGACCTCCATCTCCTTTCTCTACATATTCTGAGCAATATGTGTATAGAACAGTGGTTATCATTATGTAGAAATACAAGGTTCTAGAAAACAGTTTGGGAGTACTGATTTAATCTAATCCTTATATTTATTTTGATCTTCCACTGAACTTCTGTTGGTATTTGTTCACATTTATAATATGAGTAGGTTGAATGAATTAATCATTAATGTCACTCCTGACTTTGACATTTTCTAGTTCAGATTCATTAACCAAATCAACATTTAAAATGTTATGCAATATACAGATCATGTATCACAGTAATGTACACGTGAAACCTATATGACCCTGTTAACCAATGTTACCCCAAAGAATTTCATTAAAAATATGTGTGTTTCTGTATTAAAGAATCTTGTCTTTCTTGTTCCTCACTATAACCGTAGTGCCTAGTACAGTGCCTGGCACATAGTAGCTTCTCAGTAGATGTTATTGAATAATACATTCCTATTAGTTTCCAGAGCACTGTGCCAGCTATCCTTGAGGCTGTAGAGAAGATCTTGTTCTTGCCCTCCAGCAACTGGAAGTCAAGTTGCTGACTTTCCCAAGAGCATAGAATGTGCCAGGGAGAGAACCCAAGTTATATTTTGATTGCAGTAACTTGTAGGATGGAGATACACTGGACATATTTTCTGAGTCTGAGTCAGATATGCTGACTCTAGCACAAGTGGGTGGTGTTGGCATACTCTCCTGATAAAGTGTCACTTAGAGTTATTGTCACAGTAGCAGTCACATAGTTCCTTTATCCCTGGCAAGGACTTGACTACCAGTACTAGGAGGTGAGAAGTAATATTATTCCTATGTTGTTTTTTAATTCTTGTGATATTTTCTGCATTTTTCCTTTTAATACATTTCTAGCATGTTGCTTACTTTAGACCTTCCAGTTTCAGTCAGGTCAGTATTGATCATTTATTCATTTGTTCATTCATTTATAATTGATATATAACATTATATTAGTTTTAGGTGTACAACATATGATTATAAGTGTGTGTGTGCATATTCATATATACACACACACACATATATAGTGAAATGATTACCACAGTAAATGTAGTTAACATCTATCACCATACATAGTTAAATTTTTATTGTTATAATGAGAACTTTTAAGATATATTCTCAGCAGCTTTTCAAATATATAATACAATACTGTGAACTACAGTCACCATGCCATGCCTTCCACCTCTGGAGCTTACTTGTCTTATAACTGGAAGTGTGTACCTTTTCACCACCTTCACCCATTTCACTCACCTTCCATCTCCCCCGTCCTCTGCCTCTGGCAACCACCAGTCTGTTCTCTGTATCCGTAAGTTCCATTTTTTGTTTTTAGATTCTACATATAAGTGAGATCATGCAGAATTTGTTTTCGTCTGTCTAACTTACGGTATTTCATTTAGCATAATGCCCTCAGGGTCCATCCATGTCATTGCAAGTAGCAGAATTTTTTTAATGGCTTAGTATTCCATGATGTGTGTATGTATATATATGTATCACATTTTGTTTATTCATTGGTTGATTGACATGTAGTTGGTTTTCTATGTCTTGGCTATTGTAAATGATGCTGCTGTGATCATGGAGTATTTTCATTTACTTCAGATTAATACGCAGAAGTGGAATTGCTGGATTATATGGTAGTTCTGTTTTTAATTTTTTTGTAGAACCTTCATACTGTTTTTCATAGTGGATTCACCAATTTACATTTCTACCAGTAGTGCACAAGGGTTCCCTTTTCTTCACATTTTCACCAGTACTTGTTATTTCTCCTCTTAAAATCCTAAAAGATGGAGATGATACCTTATTGTGGTTTTAATTTGCATTCCTCTGATGATTAGTGATGTTGAGTGATTTTTACGTACCTGTTGGCTGTCCTCTGTCCATTTTTTAATCAGATTGTTTTGTACTGAGTTGTGTAAATTCTTCATGTATTTTGGAATTAACCTCTTATCAGATATATGACTTGCATATATTTTCCTCCCTTCAGTAGGTTGCCTTTTATGTCGTTGATGTTTCCTTTGCTCTGCAGAAACCTTTTAGGTTGATGTAGTCTCACTTGTTTTTGATTTTGTTACTTTTGCTTTTGGTATCAGATCCAATAAGTTATTGCCAACCAAGACTGATGTCCAGGAGCTTACCACCTATTTTTTAAAAATTTTAGTTATCATTCAACATTATTTTGTATTAGTTTCAGATGTATAGCACAACAGTTAGTCATATATATTACAAAGGGTTCCTCCTGGTATTTCAGGAACTCACCTGGCACCATACATAGTTATTACAGTATTGTCGACTATGTTCTTTGTGCTTTACTTTGCATCCCTGTGACTGTTTTGTAACTACCAGTTAGTACTTCTTAACCCCTTCCCCTTTTGTACGCAGTCTCCCAACACTTCTCCCCTCTGGCATTTATCAGTTTGTTCTCTGTATCTGTGAGTCTGTTTCTGTTTTGTTTCCTTATTTTGTTCTTTAGATTCCACATATAAATGAGATCATGTGGTGTTTGTTCTTCTCTGTCTCCACCTATTTTTTAGGAGTTTTATGGTTTCAATTTTTATTTTCAAGTCTTCAGTCTATTTTGAATTGTTTTTTTGTATATGGTGTCAGATACTGGTTCATTCTTTTGTATCTGTCCAGTTTCTCATGAGACACCATTTACTGAAGCCCGTTTTATAGATAAAGGAGTTGAGGCTCAGAGATTTAGGAACATGTCTAAGTTGACAAACTTTCTCAAAGAAAAGTCAGAATTAGAACCCAGAGGAGTGATTTTAAACTTTGTGCTCTTATCTACTAGGCTTCCTGCCCTGCCACTTAATCCTCATATTATTCATTACCTCATTCATATTAGAAGCTCACCTTAAAAAGTTTTAAAGGCTGTGTATATTTCTAGAAGATATTAAGAAAAAGGGGCAAAGGTCATATGCTAGCCTCTTGAAAAGAAGCTGCCATTGAACACTTTGTATCCCATTGGCCAGAACTTACTCACATGACTTTGTCTTGTTGCAAGAGAGGCTGGCATTTGTAGTCTTCATTGTGAGCATCCATCTGCACAACTGTAGATTATTGAAGAAGGGGAGGAAGGTTAATGGCATGCATACAACTGGCAATCTCTACTGTCCCCTCTGAATTGAGGGGCTCTATTGCTTATCCATCCCCATCTTCTTCTGACGTTGGGTTTATTAGATCTTCCCTTCTCTGTCTTGTACCTTCCTTTTGGCTGTTTTCTTTCCAACATCATTAAATGTTCTTAAGTCTCTCATCTTAATGTGCAGTAACACAGTGCAACAGAATTTTTAAAAATCTGTAAACAAAAGCCCTGTTTTCTATGGTGGCCCTGACTGGTGTGACTCAGTTGGGTGTTTTCTGGCAAAGCAAAAAGTCACTGGCTCCATTTCTGGTTGGAGCATGTATGAGAAGCCCAGGTCGGGCTTGTCCAGTAGGCAGCCAATCGTCGTTTCTCTCTCACCGATGTTTCTCTCCCTCCCTTTGCCTCTCTCTAAAAATAAACAGTCTTTAAAAACATATATAAATAAAGGCACTGTGTATGCTCAGTGTTCACATTATGTCCCTAGACCCTTACATGGAGCATAGGAGTTTAATAACTGTTTGTGAGAGAGCAGATGACTGAGGGGTTCAGCCATTGTCCTTTGGCTTTTATCTGCTGGTTGACAGGGTGAGGCTGCTTAGTTTTACTGATGGCACAAATAGCGGGACCCATTTTACTGCTGAGAGTATCAAAGTGGGTAGAGTAGATTGTTGTGGTTTTACCACTTACTAGCTACACTTGGCAATGACATTTGACATTGTAATCTCTCTGAGCCCCAGTTTTCTCATCTGAAGAAATGAAGACTCTCCTGACCTCATAGGTGGTTGTTATCATGATTAAGTGAGAAAATTGTGGTAACGACTACACTCCTGATAACACTCTTTTCTGCTTTCTATGGTGATTTTTAAGATCAAGGAGTATCTTAATTTTTACTATTTTTATTTTTCTAAAATACTTTAAAATTTTAAATGCCTTCATGCAATGGAATATTATTCAGCTATAAAATGGAATAAAATACTGATACATGCTACAACATGGATGAACCTTGAAAACATTGGGTGAAATAAGCCAGACAAAAGGCCACATATTTATGATTCCATTGATATGAAATGTCCAGAATAGTCAAAAAGATTAACGATTGCCAAGGGATGTGGCAGGCAAGAATGGAGAGGACTACTGGTGGGCCTGGGGTCTGTTTTGGGGGTGATACAAATGTTCCAGAATTAAATAGTGGTGGTCGATGTACAATTTTATGAACATATGAAAAGCCAGTGAATTTTACTCTTAAAAATAAATTTAAAGGCTTTACAGGGCAGTATAAATGAGAGAATATTTGAAAACTATCCATAATTTTGATTCACAATTTATCATGATTATTCAGTAACAGAAATCAATATTTGCTTAATATCTTGTATGAACTTGAGTTTTTTCCCCCACTTGAAGGCCCAATTAGGTTGATATTAGACTTCATTATTTTAGATGCTTCCCAGCACATTGAGAAACGTCAGGGAATATTGTTCCTCATAAGGAAGAATAGGCTGTGGGCTTTTTCATGGGGACCATGGTGTGCGGGGGAGGATAAAAAATACAAAGTTAGATTTTTCACAATTTAGTTAGGCATTTCACTACACATTTAATACTACAAAACAGTTTCTGAAATGCACGCTAGTACACATTGTTCATATGGACTAGGTGAGTACTTCTGGAGGGGAGCAGGGATGGTTAGGAATGGCTGGGGAAGGCATCCTGGCAAAGAAAATGTTAAACTTAAGTGGTTGTTTCTTCCGCCAGCATTTATTGAATATTTGCTGTGTCCTAGGCACTGTTCTTTGGTGCTGCATATTACCAGATAACAACCACAGTTACTACTCCCAGGGCCCTCCGGGTGGCGGGGGTCACGGGAAAGGGGTGGATTGGTGGGGCACAAAGACAGTGGAAAAGACACAGTTCTATAGACAACTGCAAAGCAATGTTGTAAGTACTTCTGTAAAGGTAAGCACAGCAAAGCCTAGGTGGAGGGATGATTCCTGAGCTGTGCATTGAAGAATGAGTGGGATGGCAAAGGTTTGGAGGACAAAGCTGTGTTAGATTATAGGAACTGCAAATAACTCATTACATTTGGATTCTGGAGTACAAATAGTGATAAGCCATGGGAGGTTAGATCACAAGTAGCCTTGAAGGCCATCTTTCCTAAGAGACTGGGAAATAATGGAGTTTAAGTTGAAAGGGTAAGATTTCAGATTTGTAGGATAGAAATATGACTGGGCGAATTGTGGAGGCTGCTGTAGAGGCAAATGAGAAGGAAGTCAGGAACTTTTGGGATCACTGTTGCCTTAATTTGAGAGAGAAATCATGGGAAGATAGAGACCAGGGAGCTTATGGCTTCCTCATCAGCTGGATGTGTGTGCAGTCTATGACTCCCAGCTCCTCTTTCCTCTGCACTGTCCTTCTGTCTCAGTCTGACCCCAGCCTGCCTCCCCGGCCTCCTCTCCTGTTTCTCTTTATGAATAGGCTTAAGTCTTCTGCGTGCTGTTCCCCAGAACAGGCTTGCTGATTTTCCTCCTGATGCCTTTGATTACATCTTTCTCTTCACCTGGAATGGTGCTCACCTCTTCTTTTTACCTGTCCAGATCTCTGATTCATAAGCCTTTGGGATCATTCTGTGCTGTGGAACAATCTCTCTCCTCTGAGGTCATAGCACTTAATATCTCGATTTTTCATTGGCAGATAATTACTTTTTGCTCTGTCACATCTCTTAATTGCTTTGGGTCATTAGCAACTCTTGAACTGTTTTAAAATCACAGCAGGCAGAGTGATATATGGATATGATGGCTTAAATAGTGGAGTAGGAGTTGACTCTTCTGAACCCTGGTCCCAGCCCTAACTCCCTGTATAACCCTGGGGAATTACTTTTCCCACCTGATTAAAGTAGTAACACACAGCTGTAGAACACATGGAAAAATCTTCAAAATCATAAAAATGAAGTAGTCACTAATTCCACAGCACCTAAGATAACCACTGATAACATAGGTGATGCTTATAGTGTCCTCCTTGTTCTCCCATCATTTTTCTCTCTCTAGGATTATTTGCCTGTGTCCATGCAACGTAGTTAGGGTCATCTACATGCTGTTTCGTAACCTGCTTTTCTCATTAATGTATTTTGGGGTTGCTGAAACAAAACAAGGATTTTTAAGTCCAAACTGACACGTGGAGCCAAATTGTCCTCCTGGAAGTTTGCACCATAGAACAGAATAGCGATTATCTCTGGGGAGTAGGGAGAGAACTTTGGCTTTTCATGATATTTTCTATATTCTTGAATGCATGTTGTTATTATCATGAGTCTAAATATCTTTTATAGTTTGAAGATGATGGTAATTTATACTTCTACCTAATCCAGGCTTGTATCTATATTTTAAAATAACCGTATAACCTCTACTGATTAGACAGATAAAAAAATGGCATTCTATCATTTTAATTTGATTTGACTATTAGTGAAATTTGACCTTTTCACCATGATCTCATTTGTCATTTTTTCTTTAGTTTCCAATTCCTGTGCCTCCTGATGACTTGGATTTGAATCCCAGTTAATAAATGCATGTGACCTTTTCATGAGTCACTTAAGTGTCTCTAGGCCTTACTATGCTTATGAGTAAAATAAGAGGAATGATACTTAAAATTATTGAGGAACAATAGACATTATGTATTGAAAGTGCTTTGTAAGATGTAAAAAGTATGTAATTGTAGTTATTGATTTTATTTATTGATTTTGATTAGTTAAGGATTATGAACAGTTAAGCTGACTTTGCTTCTTTGCATTCATTTGGAGAAAGGCTGAAAAGGCAGAGGTTCCTTCATTAATATTTATTTTGGTGCAGTGTGGGATTTGTGAGATTTGGCATCAGAAGACCTGATTTCTGCAGCATTCCTGCTACTTATTAACCATGCAGTACACTGTACAAACACAGTTCTTTTGGCCAAGACCAGAAATGTTCAGGGACCACCTGGCTGGGTACACATCAGAAAACTCTGTGAATTGATAGAACATTCATGCAAGCTTGTGGAGACTGTTGATAGTACAAGGGAACTTGTTTATGCAGAGTCTCCTAACTGGGTTCTCCACCCCCATTCCACCCCTCACAGTTTTGTGAAATGAAAATTGGTCAAAAGTATGATTCAAAGGCCTGAGAAATTCTGACGTGATCTTTTGAATTATCAAAGGCAGATGAATTTCCATTCAACATGATTTTTGTGAATTCTACCCTATTTAAATCCCTGGGAACGTGGGCTATCAATTACCCAGGACACTGAATTCTGGATAATAGGGAAACAGGGCGGCATAAACAACTCTGCTGAGTAATAGATGACCTCCTGGCCTCCTGTTTCCGACTCTGTGTTCCCTTTTATCCAAGGACAAGATGTTACAAAAATAATTCAGAGTGGCTCCCCAGGGTAGTCCTCAGACTGCACCCGGGGAGGAGGATGAATCACCAGCAGAATGTTCGTGCTGCCCGCCTTCCCAAGCTGATAAATAAATGCCCCAGCCAGGCTCTTCAGCCTTGAGGAAAAAGCTCTGGGAAAGTTTCCTCTGACTCATTCACAGTGTAATTCGTTGAAGAAAACTTTCAGCCTCTCTCTCTCTCTTAAAGAAAGAAGTTTTTTCTTTGAGAAAGTCTGTGTATAGTAAGGTGGGGTTAGAGTATGGAGTCCCAAAACAAATATTCAAATTAGCTCTTACTCAGATAACCTTTATTGTCCTGGGATGATCACACTTCAGGGGAGGTGGGGAATATCAGTGTACCATGCTTATATATCCATCAAGGACTAGTTGATTCATTTAAAGTACTTAAAACAAAGGTTATTATTTTTCCACACTTGAATTTCAAGTGTCCCTAAGCCTTTCCCCATCATCTCACTGTGTCTGAGCGTCCCCACCCCCATGTAGCACATTCGCATGCAAGGGGGACTTTTCTTGTTTCTGAAGAATTCATGTGAGTCTGGGGATTTGACTTCTCCCTGAGGGTTGTCTCCTCAAAGGAAAGTCCGGACTCCTTAGATACGGGCATTTGTGGTCCACTGCACGCTCGCCTCAGCTTTCTTCCTTTCCTCTTTCTGTTCAGTCTCCAAAGGGTTTTACACTTCCCCTTTCCTGCTTTTGCTCTTTTTCACATTACCGTGATTTGGAATGTTTCCCTTAGTCAGCTGTGATTTTCAGCCTGTTTCTATCTTCCCTATCCCTAAAGGCCCAGTTCAAATCTCACTTCCTCCATAATTGTCATACGGTTGTATGTCTCCTATAGGCGACATAGGTGTTCACCTATGTGAAAATACATAGGTGTCCTACTAGACCTATATATATTTTTTCTCCCAGGGTTTAAAACAATCCTATAAAATAACTACTATTATTCTTATTTGCAATTGAGAAAACAACCACAGGAAATTGAAAAATGACTTGAACACAGGTGATAAGTGGCAGAGCCAATATTCGGGCTCAGGTCTTCTTGACCTGACCCTTGAACCCCACCACACTGGGTTTCCCTGAAGCCTTCTGGATTGGACTAGCTACACCAGCCCCCACCTCGCACTTAGAACAGGGTTTTTTGCATTAGTTGGGTATGTCTTGTGCTCGGTAGCCAATCAGGTGGCTACCAAAGCCACATTCTTGGGTTGCTTACTCTTCTTGGTGATGCATCTTTTCTTCTCGACAAACTGTACTTCACAGGCTTTTTATGATGATATTTTGCTTGCTTATTTTACTTAGTGATTACTGTCCAGGAACAAGTGAGTTATTTCTCCCAGTTCTCCTTATGCTCAGTTTTCTGCTGAGTCTGATTAGTCATTAATATCCTACCATAATATTCTCAACAGTATTCTTTTTTATATTCTCAATTGAGAATAATATTCTCAATTATTCTTTTTTCCTCTACTTCATTTTTATTCCCTTGAAAGGAGAAACAAAAGAATCATCATGGCTGGAATTTGTGCTACACCCCCCCCTCCCCCGCACACAAAAAAATCAACAGGAAAATTAAATGGGATGAATGAAGACCAGGTATTGTCACTAAATAGTTTGGTCCAATGAGATGTCAGTTTGGCCAGATTGAAGTGTTTTCTGTTACACAAAGGCTATTTAATAAAAGAATTATAGATGTAGTCATGCTTTGAACATGCTTGGGACCGCACTTCGAGGGTACAAAGAAGTGTCTCATTATATAAAGCGAGCATTTATCTTGAGAAAGGGGTAGGTATATCTGTTTACCTTTTTTAGTTCATTGGTAGATAAATATAATTACAGTTGCTACAAAAGACTTCTATCTAATTCAGGTTATCTACCATTAAACCTCCAAGACTTAGAAAATTCCCATTGATGGCCATACATTGAACTCTTCTTTCTGTTCACAGTGGTTATTTTTATGAAATGCATTGGAAATTTTGCACAGATGTGAAGTAAAAGAATGGACTTCGGATTTTTTTATGCTTTGTTTTCCCTAAAGCATAAAGTTAGAAACTGGGGACTGTGGGAGTTAGTCATCGAGAAGAGTAGTGGTTATTGGCAGAATTTAAAACATGGATCTCCCGTGCTTTATGGGTATAGTTTCTATGTTTTCTTGATCTCTAACATCATATGGACTTAGGACATAAGCAACTGAAGAGCTTTCTGGCAGAAGAAAATCTGTATTGTACAGTGAAGGCTGAGTGTGGCCTTGTACAGTGGGTCTTGGCACAGCTGTTGGTGTTGAAACATTGTGCTACACACGGTGGAAAAGGTGGAAGGGACGTCTGGTAATCAGGCATTCCAGATGATCACATTTCACTGTTTTATATTCTGCCGGGGGCCGGATGCACATTGGGTGTAAATAGTGAATATAAAGTAAATTTTATTATTGGTTATTTTGTTGAGCCCTTTACCCTAGGGTTTTTCCAAGTGTGATTTGATACTCATCAGTGGACTGTGAAATCTATTTTGTGGGTCTTCTTTACCATTAAAAATATATTATTAAATAGAAAAGAATAGTATAGAATAGAAAATATCATAGCATATTGCACATAGTAGTGAAACTCATTTTGTGTCACACACACTAAAATATATTTCATTCTGTGTGTCATGGTCAAAAGGTTGGAAAAACTGTTGTTAAAGCATGGCCGTCAGCACAGGTTCTGGGATGTCACCTACTTATTCTCAACCCTTAGTGGATTCTTGGTCAATGCTGGAGACAACTGGGACAGAGTAGGTAGGAGAGGGAGAGATGATGGCTCAGTGCTCTGAAGGAGCAGGGTCCACCTAGTGATCATTTACTCACTGAAGAGCTCTGCCTGCAGTTTAAATTGGAGACCTTGTTGGCAAGCTATTTCAAAGCTAAACATAAAAACTGATTACAGTTTCCTGGTTGAGGAGAGGTGTAGGGACGCTTGTAGGGGAACATTTATTTTTTCTTTTTTGAGATTTCCTCTTATTTTCTCCCCAAACTTCACTTATATTTTGAGGCAATAGCTTAGTTCCTTTGGGATATCAGAGTGGACTGTGCCATTTTCGGGATTGTCCAGCATCTGAATCCCTTTCATTTCCAGAATAGTCTTTGTTGCTATAGAAGCTGAAAGAGATGTAAACCTATGACTAGAGGTGAGCTAGTTTAAGCCTCTTGGATACCTCTGTCCCAGGATTTTGAATCGGGAGGGAATGGCACAAATATTATTCATAGGGATGAGATCATTCGTAGAAACAGCAGAGAGAGGAGTCCAGTGGTGCTGTCTGGTGACCGGTGGTGGCCGTCCTAGAATGGTGTCCTTATCAGACTGTTTCTGTGTTTTTATATCTTTCCCTTTTTTATCCTATGGTAAACAGAGCTGGTTTCTCTTGTTTGCACCCAAGAACCCTGAGTGGTTAAAAAGAAATTACAAGAAATATGCACAGTGGATTTCTGCCCCTGAAAGACCTTAGTACAGGACAGAGAGAGGCAGTACGTAAATACAGAGTAGATGCACAAGTTAGTAAAAGTCATTGATGTGTGGAGAGATTCAGGGTTGTTTTCTGGTATTCTTTTAAATTAAGGTACCTTCAAGCTTTATCATAGGGCATATCAGCAAGAGGTTCTATGTCTTTGCATCATGGCATTTTGGAAATACAAATTAATGAAAAATTAGTGTTGTGCGTATAACATTGTTTCAGACATTCGTAAGGTAGGATTTGTTTTTTATTGTGTTTTTTCTTAAATTGAAAAGTTTTTTAAAAAAAATCCTTGAATATATTCAGAGAAAACTGATTTCTTAGTGAACTCTGAGCTTTTTGAGTATGAGCCAGTCAAAAACTTACTTTATAAAAAGAGATTTAGAGAAATATTGAATCTTCACAACAGCCCTGTGAAGTAGATACTTTTTATTAATTCCATTTACAAAGGAAATAAAACCTAGAGAGGTAGACTGACTTGCCTGAGATCACACAGACTTTAAAGCTGGGATCCTCACCCAGGTTAGGGTGTCCCCCAGGTTTCTGACTGCTTCTGTTCATAAGGACCTTCCGAGGTCACATAAATACATTTTTACTTCACAGGATTCAAGCTCAGAGAGCTTCAGAGACTTGCTCAAGATCAGGCAGGTCTGGCAGAACTGGGCTGGAACTGGGGCCCGTTTCTGACGCGTGGATGGTTTCTCTTACTGCCTGCAGGAGGAGGCTGGTGCACAGACGCTGTCCGGCCTCCTGCGCTTTCCACACCATCTGCCTTGTCCTGCAGGATCCCTCCTGGTCTGCATATTTCTTCCTGCACATCCATCCATCGTTGTGTTCCTTGTTCCTGGCCCTTTTCTAGAATAGTTGTACCCTTCCTTTCTGTCTTTTAAAACCTCCTCTATTCCTCCAAACTGGAAACAGACTCCACTCCCCACGATCACTTCACAGTCCTCTCTTGATGCCTGTAGTTCTCACTGCCTGTCTCTCCGTATCACCTCCACATCCGCTTTCTTGAAGTTCTCCTGTCGTATGTTTATCTGGCCAGCTGTTAATAGACTGTAAGTTTGGTGGGCTCAGATTTAATTGTGGTACTTCTGCAGATTTCCCCAAAGCCCCGTGACTTGTCTAAGGAAGTGCAGCAACCTGAAAGGGCAGTGAAGCTGAAGGCCGAGAAACGTGTTTGAGCCTAGCCTTACCACTCACTGGCCACTCGACCGTGGGAAAGTCTGAAGCTGAATCTTCTCATCTGTGAAAGGGGCTGTGAGACTTATATGTGGTTATAGATGTGAAAACCATTTTAAGCTCTAAAGTACAAGGTTTTATTGTGGTGATACAAGAATGATTGAAAAACACATAAGACAAAGGCATCATTCCGCACCCTCCATGTTTGTCATGTCCTCTCCATGATTTTGACTCCTGTATTCTGTGCTCTTCAACAGCCTTAGTTGTATTAGTAGTAAAAGAAGAAAAAAGTCACAAGGCATCTTGATATAATGTGGCTTTTAGGAAAACACTTATTGACTTTAATTAAGCAGAGTACTATATTTACTTTGATCAGAAACCCTCTCAGGGAAAGCAGGCTCACAGGGAGCAGAGCAGAGAGCCCTGACCCATCGAGTTGGCATTGATTGTTCGAGCATCCCTGGAAGTTTATTGTAAATGAAGCAGCACTTACTGTTCTGGGGTATTCCTGGAATTGCCGCCATAGCTGTAAGTGAGTTATTTTGTATGGCAGGAATGGCATATAGAAAAGCCATAATTCTGACTTGCTGATGGGATAAAATAGCAGATTTTGTATTTATATCATCTGGTCCTTTGGCTGGAATCCATCAGCTTTGCACAGTATCTTGTGACACTTTTGTCGGAGCAATTGTTCTGGGTCTTGGCAAAGCAGGGGGGCATTGGGAGCAACAGACACAAGCCATGTCCAAGGCTCCTGTGGCCATGCAGTCCTGGTGACGAGACTGAAAGGGTTGCAGACATGCTGTCTTGATGTGTGTGTTAGGCCTCCAGGAGGTGCCATGGCACTGTGGGGCGGACACCTGCAGTAGTGGTGCCAGACCAGTGAGTTAGTGGAGGGCTGGAGCGCAGCTGACTTTTTGAATGACCGTCTCTGAAGGGAAGGACCTTGGAAAGGAGGTGGATGTTAGACTATCTAAAGTGTCAGAAAGCCAGAGGAGATAGTAGTGTTGGTGATGGGGGCATTTAAAAGCAGTTTTTTCCTTGTAAAGCATTTTTTCCCCTCCTGTGAAAGGAGCAAATCCTTGGAATCAGTGTTTGACTTCTGGCACACCATTTGATTGGCCTAAAACTTCTCCTGTTTGTTAAGAGTATTAAGTGCAAGTGCCTAGTTCTGTGCAGGAGATGGAGATACTGGAATTCCCTCTGCTTGACTGAAACAGCATTCCACCAAGCTGTAATCAGTTTAACAGAAAATCTGGCCAAAATCTCTTAGGCACTTTCTGTGCATTAACTCATTTAACTCTTCACAGCTCTATGAGATATACACTATTTTATCCCTCCACTTAAAGCTGAGAACAGTGAGGTTTAGGGATGTTAGGTAACTTGCCTAAGATTATAATAGCTAATAGGTGTGGAAGGCAGCATTCAAACCCAGGTCAGGGTGCCACCAGCTCATATATCTAGTTGCTCTGCTTTGTCATCCGAGATTTATGAAATGGGACTTTGATTTGTGAGTAGGCTTATGCTCAGAATCCCTGTCTATTCTTTTGTTTTTCTAAGCAAGCTCAGCCTACCTTTGTCTTCTGCCATATGCCTGCATTAGATTGCTTTAGCACCTAACACCTTTCTGAACACTATCACATCTCTGGCCTTGTTTGAAAAAGGTACTATAGGAGCTTGATGAAGACTTTTTTTGGAAGATTTTTTGATCCTTACCCAACCTTTAGATGGGATGTTTCCTCTCGGGTTAATGGATGGGGAAACTGAGGTTCACAGATTAAAATAATTTGCTCATGGTCACACTTGCTAGTTGTCTATCAAGTCATTAAGAACCTATACACCTTGGATTATGGTGATTTTTCTATTGCATATATTGCTTAGTTTGTCACCTTCATCTTTCATGTAACAACTATTTAACTACATATTGATCACCTAGTTAATATGTGCTGGTGTAAAGCGCTAAACAAAAGAAACTAAAATCCCTGCCCTTTAGAAGCCTGCATTTTTGCTTTAAGTTTCCTTACCAACCTTAAGACTAGTGCCTGTTGAAGTAGTTTTTTAATGTTTAAGATCTTTAATCTTAAAATTTTAAAGGTATGTATTAAGCAGCTGATTTCAGGACATTTTTTAATTACATTAAAAACATTCCCCTCCCTGAGTTCATACCTTAATTCATCAACATTTTATTTGTATTTTCAGAGGTTGAAAGCTTTTGACTTCTCTAAGGCATATGTAAAGTAACTCACTGGAGGTGCGATGGTTTCTTTAGTAAAAACAATTAGATAACCCAAAGTATTTTATTTTAACCATTATCCAGTCTATTTTTTATCACGTAAATCTAGCAGTGGTTTTTGGCCAAAAAGCACTAATATTCTGATGATCATATTTGTGAATATTCATGTGGTCTGTTTTTATGTCTCTTTTCTCCACTATTCCAAATATAGTTGTATGTTCTGCCTTATACATATACCAGTATTTCAAAAGATGTCCTTTAAAATATAAGAGCATTTTGGTATCTTCAGAAATAGATTTTTGAGATTGTGCAATTTGGAATACAGTTGTGATATCCCATCTATTGCAGGTTAGTCCTTGTTCAGGCTTATAGAATTATGTTGTGTTTGTGTTACTTTTTCCTCATTCAGAAAGTATCAGATGTACTTGTCTCTTGCAAAGACTTTTACAGATTAAAAAAAATTGAGAATCTACAAAATTTCTCTGACATCATCTACAAGAGTGAGCCATAAAATTAATCCCCTGCCATGGAATGAAAGATATTTACAAGTATGTAAGTTAGGGTGCAAGAACTGCTGTCTTCAGAAAGTGTTGACTACTTTTGTCCTTCCTATTTGCTGAGCTGCATTGTTTTCATTTGACTTGGGTGTGGAGCACAGGGAACTGTGTTATTTTTAAAGGGCGTTGTGTGATTCCAGCTGGCCAGTTTTTCTAACATTAAAGATTTTCTTTTTGTATCTTGTACCAAGAAACTTAAATTGAGTTCTTGGAATTATCCAAAGTATTTATAAACTGATCTTACGCCTTTCCTACCTGTTGTAAAAATAAGTAGCTAGAATATATTATTTGGTTTATTTGAAAAGACATGTTATTTGAATGAAGCCATTACACAAATGCTGTAGCACCAAAAACTGCTTGTCATCCTGAATGAGGACACTTGTCCTTTCATGTAAATTGGATCAGCAGTCCTAGGTTTAAGTACTTAGGATGATGCCCAGCATGTCTTTTAAGTGCTTTTAAAATCTTTATCATTAATGTCAGTTTTCTGAGAGTAGGGAATTTGTTGTTATTGAATCACCATATAAAACACCATAGCAAATGTATGTTGTCTAGAAATTCTGTTGCTGATCTTGTTTTTGCAAAGAGTTAAATCTCTAGGGTAAGCATCGCAAATTGATCTTTTTGTTGTTGCTGTTGTTCTGCCCAGTAATATTGGGTGCAGTTTGGAAATTAGGTACGGTGCAATTTCAACACAATGTTGCTTGCAGTGGAAAAACCAAACTCTGCTTAATTACAGGTTTTCATGGAATTGCAGTTCTAGAAGAATGTTAGTGATTTTAGTCTGATCCTCAAATCTTACAAGAGGCCTAGAACAACCCCACAACTCCTGAGTTCAAGTGTCATGTGATCTGATCATGCATATTAAAATGCTTCATGAGTTCTAAAAAGATTTGTGCTGTAGCTCTTCTTAAAGAGTCTGGACCTGGTGGAATTTATAGGTCTCTGTCTCCTCTGAAAGGCTCTACTTCACCTTTCCTGGTTTGAGGCAGGCTTCTTAATGCTCTACATGGAGCTCTTCTGGTTGATTTCCATTTCTCCTTAGCAATAGACTATAATGGCACACTGCAGGAAACCTGGGGCAGAAAGCCCCCAGACATGCTGTTGACAAGTACTGCTGATAAATCTGCTAGTGTTGTAAAAACGAGTATGGGAGGGATTTTCTTATTTATGCAGCTGGAGAGGCCAGACTATTTCCTTCTGTCCGCAGGGCCTTTGCACATGCTAATCCTGCACCCACACTACTTTCTCCTTACCTCTCCAGATAGCCATTACATCTTAGGTCAGTATTACTTTCCTCTCGAGCCCATGCTCAATCACATTCCTCTTATATTATATGAGCTCTCTTCTTTTCTTCAAGACATTTTAAACTCTTTATAATTACTCATTGCTGTGCATTTTTGTTTGATTCCATCAGTCCTATAGACCAGGGGTCCTCAACCTTTCATCCACTGACCGGTACTGGTCTGGGCCTGTTAGGCACCAGGTGGCACAGTAGGAGGTGAGCTTGAATGTAATGTGCTTGAATCATCCCCAAACCAACCCCCACACCCCAGCCCATGGAAAAAGTGTCTTTCATGAAACCGGGCCGTGGTGCCAAAGTGGTTGGGGACCACTTCTGTAGACTATTAGCTCCATATGATCAGGGACCATATGCTCTTCATTGCGGCCTTGTGACATAGCTCAGTTGTTGGCACTTAGAGCTGCTCAGAAATACTATTGCATAAGTCTCCAAATGTGACATTTGAAACTGCTTCTGAGCCGAAGCACGGTACTAGCATGTAGCTATTATCAGCCTGCTGTTTTGATGCAGGGCAGGGTATCTATTCACATAATTAAAATAGTTTATTATATTCTAAAAGCTGATAATCTAACAATTTGCTCTTTGATTCTTATTAAAATTGTCCATGTCAGAAATAGCCAAATCAAAGTTGTCCCATCAAAATTCATGCTCATATTCCCTGCCTGCCCTTCTATCTACATCCACAGCAGAAAGCCTTCCCAAATTAGCCCTCATCAGTGTTTGTCACCAGAGTTGGCTAGAGGCACAGAAGATGACGTCGTGACATGCTCTGTTGATTCTAGATTGATTTTATGTGCCATAAAACTTTCTGTGCCATCTCCCACTTGGATCGTAAGGTCCTGTGGCCTTGCAGTCTCAGAGGCAACCCATCCTCAAGCCATTCCCTCTGCTCCCGCTCCACTTCTACCTCATTGTGCCTGGGACTGTGCTCCCGAAAGCTGGATTCTGATAAAATGTGTTGAATGACATACAGAAAACTGAG
This sequence comes from Artibeus jamaicensis, assembly GCF_021234435.1. Taxonomy (NCBI): domain Eukaryota; kingdom Metazoa; phylum Chordata; class Mammalia; order Chiroptera; family Phyllostomidae; genus Artibeus; species Artibeus jamaicensis. The sequence continues at coordinate 13,840,268 of NW_026522025.1, read as the reverse complement.
ACAATAACCTGTATTAACTTGGAAACCACTTCTAATTCACTAAGGGTGGTTGCTCCTTATTTGCAAAGATAATTTGATTCTACTGTTAAAAGAATTTGTGGGGAACACCAAGGAAAGTTGTGAAAGCAAAGAGCTCTGTGTGGGGGTGGGTGGGTGGTGGTGTGGGCTGGTGAGCTATGGTTGTGAGGATGAGACCAGGCATTTTGGTTCTGCAGAACCAAGCTGGTATTCTTCTCCAGTAGGTTTTGAAGTGAGGTTGGGGAGTTGGGAGGGCACTTTATGTGCTACCTAAGTTTTCAAATAAGAATGGCTCAAAAAACATATGGTAAACTTCAAGTATATATCATTTGTCATATTTATTCCAGGGCCCTCCCCCTTTCATCATACTGTATGTTGTTTCACCATTAAAGCGAGGCCAAGGACAGACCGCTTTGAGAGGAGGGTAATTCTAAAAGAAATGGAAATAGGAAATAAAAGCACACATCTTTGGGCTTCCTAAACTGTTTTTCCAAGTCTCAGGAGAGAGGCTGTTGATGGAAAAGGTACACAGTCTTCACTTACACTGGGCAGGGCACTGTATGCCAGGAAGCAAAAGTCCCTGCTTCCTTTCTTGAAGCCATGAAAATAATATCTTCTTGATGTTTATATCCTGCGGCCCCTCTCTGTCCTCTCAGTGTCCTCATCAAGGATGTTTTTTCCTTCTTCCTCCCAAATGCTTCTTCCTTCCCGCTTATGGTTTGGGCTGCTTCCCTAGTGAAAGTGTCCTCTTATTTTCGATTGCAATTACCTCTGCAGCTGATTTATTGATTTCTCTTTGTCTTTAGCTCAGCTCTGAACTGGCTTTGGAAAGTAGAGAAGAAAATCCAGTCTGCTTTTGGGGATACTGGACAGCCGAATAAATGCAGGTATGTACATTTGCATATTAAAGACAAAAAGGAAAATAGATGATAATAATGAAACCAATCTTGAACTTGTAGGGCTACCTGAACTATATCCTTTAGTTCTGAAATACTGGTATTTTAAGTTTTGTTCATCTCAAATGTCTAACGTGCTGCTTAAAAAGAAATCCTGAGTACGAGAATGTAGGATGTACAAAGTATAACTTCCCTTGTAACCCCTCCTAGACATTCACCTGTGTGAACTTCCTGTATGTTTTGGCAGATTGTAGGTATGTACAACTAAAAGGATGATCATACATGTGTTACGCTTTTTTTCACCTTGTAGTATGTCGTGTACACCTTTCATTTCAGTATCGGTTCATATAGCTTTATGTCAATTTTTTTTTTTTTACTAGCTGCCTGGTGTTCCTGTTGCTATTACTTTGTTTAGTGAGTGCTCCCCTGTTGGACACTGTCAGTTGTATGTTTTTTTCCCATTTCAAATGGTGCCACATCTCATGTATATATAATTATGTAATCCTGCCTGATTATCTCCTCAGGGTGAAAGTGTGTAACACTATTTTTGTATTCTTGTATTTTTTTGTATTCTCCCATATCTGTATAGAATCTCAAGCACAAAGGTTTATCTCACATTATGAAGCAGACTTTAGCTACTTTGTTTTCCATCTCTATTTTTCATCATGGGGTGAATTTGGGGACTTAGGTTGAGCTTTAGAAGTTTCTTGCTTAACAGTTGACCTAATAATCCTCAAAGTAAGTTATGATCTTAGTCTTTCTGACTGGTTTCTGGAAGATTCTGGCTTTCGGATTTCATTCTAGAGATTAAACGAGTAAAGTTGAATGTCCCTCAGTTAGTAGCATTGAGGCACACATACCTAGGTTATGCCCCTCCTGTAACTCCCTAAGCTCGCTTACCTGTGCAGCTAATAGACCAAGCATATGAATTTGTTGGAGACAACTGTGACTGCTGCACCCTATGTGACTGGGCTTGTTTTAAGGAGCTTCCTTGAGTCATTCTGCAAGCATGTAAGTCTCTGTGCTAAGTACCTGGGAAACAGAGATGAATGACAAAGGTCCTACGGGAACCTCCAGCACAAGTGAGGAGAGACACAGACAGACACATGAATAAGGTGGTTGTAATTCAGTGTTGTCAGCGCCATGTGGCGAGTTTGTGAGAGAGCATGTAACTTAGGGAATGGGAGGCTTCCTGGAGGAGGTAAAGTCTGAGCCGTCTGAGCCGCGTTCTAAAGAAAATTGAAGTTTGCCCTGAAGGGGATGAGGTAGAAAGGTATTCCTGGTAGAAGAATCAGCATGAACAAAGGCAGGAAGGTGAGAAAAACTGCATTGGGGGAGGGATGGGGATGGGCCCGGGCCGGTAACAAGAAGACGGCGGCTTTGTAGGTATAAAGCATGAGGTGAGAGGCTGGGGGAGGGATAGAGTCAGACTAGTGAGGCTAGCTGGCCAGGTGACAGACGACCCTGTTAGGAGTTTGAGGTCGTTCTGTAGGTTAGTGGGGGGCCTTTGGACAATCTGACGTGTTGCAGAGATATTACTGTGGGGGGGTAAGTGAAGGCTGGCTTGGCAAGCAGAAGGAAAGTTGTGGCCTCGGGTCAAGGAACTCAGTTTGTGGGCCATTGGTGTTGGGGTGAGGGGAAGAAAGAAAATGTAGGGGTTTCCCTTGTTCCCCTCTCTGGCTTTGCCTGAGACAGAGTTGCTGAGCTTGGCTCTTTGATCCTAGTTGCCGTCCACTTTAGGAAGCTCATACAAGTGGCTTTTTTGCAGGCTTCTCACCATAAGGGTTATGACCTTTTCAAAGCAAGGCTGCCTACCCTCATTCTGTTTCCACAGCAGGCTGCCTATTCTCCTGCCTTCCCACAGGCTGCTGGGAACTCAGCTCCATTAATCAGTTTTTATGACTCTTCCATGTGGTTTATGAACATGAATTACTAGTCATTTCGTGGACACAATGTCAGAGCCAGCTCTGGGCTGGGCTCTGGGGGCATGAAGGTAGAGAAGACGTGGTTACCGCCCTTACTGAGGCTGTAGTTTAGTGGGAAACAGGCATAAAATTGAAAGACAGTGTGATTCGTGTCATAGCTCTATTCAGAAGTGAAATGATTCCAGAAGAGTTAGCGGCAGTATTAGCATCATCAACATCAGTGGTTGCAGAGTGAGCCACATCTTTCAGCTACACTTGTATGCAAAACAGAGAAAATCAGTTTAAGCCATGTCTAAAATTACTTGGATTTTTGAGAATATGGTCTGACCATCGTTAATTTATTAGAATGTGTCATTGATTATTTTCCATAGTTTCACCTGTCGTAAGCTCTGAAGCATTTGATTTTCAGGAAGGGAGGGGGAGGGAGAGGTACTTATCCAACACCACATATTTCTGTTTGTTTACCTTCATAACAGGGACTGGAACTTTTTGCACATGGAGTGACCACAGTCTTGTTTTCCTTACAGTATCTAAATATAAAAGAGGACTGCAATGCCATGGCTTTCTGTGCTAAAATGCGGAGCTCCAAGAAGACCGAGGTGAATCAGGAGGCCCCTGAACCAGGGGTGGAAGTGCTTTTCTACCTGTCAGACAGGGAGCCCCTCCAGCTGGGCAGCGGAGAGTACACGGCGGAGGAGCTGTGCATCAGGGCGGCGCAGGAGTGCTGTGAGTACTGGCAGCTGCCCGGGCCCAGGGCAGGTTAATGGGGGCACACCGTCCTAGAAGCAGGTCCCATGTCTCTGCCCCTGGCAGTTTCGCTGAGTGGAGAGAAGTGTGGGCTCTGGGAGTCAGGGAATCTGTCCTGCTTTTGCCAATCACTTGCATTTGACCGTAGGTCAGTGATTTCAATTCTGAGAGCTTCACCTTTCACTTTCTTCATTGCAAAGTGGTTCATTCCTGCTGTCACTGATGGGCTGCTGGATACCAAGGAGTGATGCTTGCCTTCTGTGGAGGCTTAGTTTTTGTTTCCCCCACATCTGGGCACCTAGCACAAGGTTACAGGCTCCGTAAGTGGCATCTCCCAATATCATAATTGTTCAAAACTTCCAAAAAGTGTGATTTATCTTTCTGCTGTGACTTGCCTCCTCCCCCTAGTCCCCACCCATGTGATGCTGAGGTGAAGTGAGAAACTGAGTGTCACTTTGTGGCTTGGTCAGATTGCCAAGTTGTGAAAAGGACAGCGAGGCTGCGAACAACACAGTCCATTTTTTTTTAAGTGTGGCTTGTCTTACTAAACTTAGCCTGTGCCTTCAGCAGGTAGAAAACAAACTGAGGAACAAAATAAAGCCCTTTTCACTATCCTTTAAACTTGAGGTCATTGGAAGTTTTTGGCTACCTGCTTTTAAATGACAAATTTAAGTCACAGAAACAAAGATCTAATCCACTTAGATCCTATAGTGATGGTTGTACAACTCTATAAATATATTAAAATTGACTGAATTACACCATTAAAAACAGGTAGACTTGGTGGTATGTGAATTACATCTCAATAAAGCTGTTTTTAAAAATATTGACTCATTTTATGATGATGAAGTAACCATGCGGACAGTCTGGTTCATGTTTTAGTTGTATCATCTTTCGCCCTCAGAACAGCTCTGTGGGATAGTGTGGTTATTGCAAGAATCATCTTCCTTGTTTGTGATACAGTTGGTCTAGAAAACCTATTTTTTTTCTGATACATATCTTTCTGCCAAAATGCTTTAAATAAGAGTTCTAATTTTTTAAAAGGAGGTTACTATAGGGGAAAAATATAATAGACTCTTAACTAAACATAACACTGTAGAACTGATTGAGCTACATAGATTATAAGGAGGAAATGCATTACTAATCTGAAGTTGTTTTGACTAGATAGCTAAGTGTATAAGGAGCTGGCTTTAGATATCAGCTTTAAAATTCATAATTAGAAAAACAACTACACATAAATCAGTTCCTTTAAAATACTTTTTAAGGCAATGTGTTTTTTTTCTTTTTTCCCTTGAGATTTGGCTTATAGTGTTTGTGAGCAAGGATCGTTTGTGCAGAGTTGTGGGGCTGCAGAGGCAGATCGGGAGCTGCTGCTGCTGAAGGAGAGGAGAGATCCTGAGAGCCTGAGGACGGCCACAGCCCCTGGAGCCCCTGGAGCTCTGGGCTCAGGGCTCAGGGCCAGTCAGTTCGGGGCATCAGACCCTAAGCCCTGTCTGTGGAGAATGAGTGGTCTCTATTCTAACTGACTCAGGAGAATGTTACAAAAATTCATGAATTTTTAAAATGTCTGAATACAGGATGTGACACATTCTTGTAGCTCTCCTTATTATATAATAAGTGATGTTTGGGAGCAGTGTTGTTTTCTTCTATGTTTTTCACTATTACATGACAATTTTTTTTATTTTTAGCTCTCATTATTTCACATCCTCAATAGTTCTATTTTGGTTTGAATCCCCAACTTTGCATTTTACTAGATGAGTAACCCCAAGTCAGATTAAATCTCAAGAGGCAATAGTTTCTTTACTTGTAAAATGGCAGAAATAATACATAACTAGGTGTTAGGTGGATTTAAAGATAATAAATGTAGAGCGTGTTAGCCTGATGCTGGACACTTAGACAAATGTTAGTAATGCTATTATTATTCCATATTTTTATATTAAAACATCTCTTTGATATTCCTATTTACAAATACTAATGTTATTAGAATCAGACCTGTGATAGAATTAGAGTCAGATTCATGATTATAAATAAGTTATGCTTCAATACGGATGTGTATAAAGAAAGCAAGGCTAGGCTTCCAGGCCACTTCACAAAATCCAGTTTGTGAGTGAAAAACTATAGTATACCTGAAACGTCGTCCCAGTAATACTGGATCCAGAAGCCATTTGCCCTTGTTCTCAAGAGAGAATGCTGTTTGCAGCTTAGCTCCATCTTCTCTGTTAGAGAGAGGAGTGTAACTTCTGAAGGGGTAACTCCCAGGTAACTTGAGGGGCAGGGATTGAGGTGTGGTGTTCAGCAGAGACATTGCGATATCAGTGCACTTGTAACTTCTTTTGTTGTTGTTCAAGTAGAGTTGTCTGCATTTCCCTCCCACCACTCCCCCCAACCCAGCCATCCCTACCTCCCTCCCCTGATCCCACCTGCCCCTTGGTTTCAACTTCTTAACTCATCGTGCTCATTGGAGAGAGTCCCTGCTAGGTAGGCAGGGCTTGCAAGAGTCCCCATCGTTGTCTGTCTCACTTCAGGTGTCTGATTTGGGAAACAATGACCAGTTCCTGCATTTTTGGTTAAATTTACTGTACCTCAGTTTGAGGCCTGGTCACCCTGAAAATATCAGTCATTGGTGATTTTTTGTAATCATTTTCCTCCCTTCCTCACCTGCTTTTAGATTAAGGGGCTCAGAAGTGAGTGAAAGGGTATGCTTCTGGTTTCATAATCTCCCTTATCTTTTCTGTCCTTCTTGTACTGAAGGAAGCAGTTGGTGGGGGTGGGAGGGGGCAGCACAGGAGCTTATTGGACCACCTTTGTTAAGCACATACCTCCTTGTTGGTTGGTAATAAATTTTAATCACTGACAAAAATCACTTTGGTTATTTATTCCAGCACATAATTTCATGTGCTACTGCCAGGAACAGCTTTGCATGTTTAATGTATAATCACAGTATGTTAGGATTCTTGAAACTTTTTCTGTTGGACACAAATTGAGGACTTCTCAAACTCTAAGCATGTTTCTGACTGTTATTAGCAAGGTGAGCATCAGGCAGGGTCTGGGAACCTGTTAGGGGGCCTTTTGGAAGGCAGGATTTGGTAAGATGGTGTCATAGACACGCTAGTGAGAAATATCACGAGACATCGGTTTTAAAATGTTTTTAATGGTTTTCCAGGGGCTATAGTGCATATTCTTGGGGAGCCATACTTATTAAATATTATGATTAAAACTGCTTGATTGAACATGGTTGGAAGTCTTATTTGCCCTAAGAGGATATGAGTGTGACCTAGATTCTATTTGAATAAGAGAACTTTCTATCTTTGCATATGTCATATGTTGTAAACAGATAGCTAAATGTATCTGTCTTCAGTTTTTTGATATGTTCTTTACTTTTCCCCAGGTATCTCTCCTCTGTGTCATAACCTCTTTGCCCTGTATGACGAGAACACCAAGCTCTGGTATGCTCCAAATCACACCATCGCTGTCGATGACAAGACATCGCTCCGGCTCCATTACCGGATGAGGTATGTGTGCCTGCCTGGCTTTCTCATGCAGGGAGGGGCGGCAGTTAGCCTGGAGCCCTGAGTCACTTACCAAGAAACTATAATCATTTTTGTAATGTGTAAGCTTTTTATTTGCTTGGTATGAGAAACAACCTCTTCAGTATTTGGAATACAATTCATGATAATTTGATCACCTTCCTCTGCCACAGAATAGAAGTCATTATGATGCAGAGGATAGTTTGAATAGGATCAGTGGCATGTAGCAGAGTTTTTCAAATGGTGAGTCATGGTTATGAATTTAATTTAGTGAGTTGTGACCAGAATTTTTTTTCAAAGAAATAGGCAAGAATAGATAATGTCAGTATATATACATATCCTGAGAATGTTGTTTTTGGAAACTTTTGTTAGAGATATATAATACATATGTAGGTACTAGGCCATTGTGGGATAAAATATATTTCTTAATAAAAGTTGCTGCTAAAGAACTTGAGAAACACTGCTTGAAGTGGTATTCTGGAAATTCTAGGTTGGCCTTGCTCTCGGGGGTGGGGATGTTTGGATCCACTTGCTGGGGATTTTTGTCTAGTGGGCTGAGTTTTCTTCTGATGGGTGCTTGCCTTTTCTCCCATATCGTTGACCTTATTAACTGCACGTAGTCTCCCAGGCGGGCATAGGCAGTTAGTGCTTCATGGCAGAAGTCTCTAGTTTATAAGCATATTTGTTCTCTACCTAGAATTGAGAGTGTGGTTGTCAGATAGTAGTTAAGCTCAAGTTAAAGTGTATTTAGCAAAAGAGCTTATAAATAGGGTGGATACTCGTTGAAAAGGATCTTAACTAACATAGATGTGGTTAAATCAGTAGATTAGCTCAGATGCTGATGAAACTCAGGGACAGGCCAGAAAAGCCCTTGAGGATCAAAGAGGTTCTCCACAGTATCTTAGCTGCTGTCTCCTTTGGGGAGTCAGTAAAGTTGTTACCATTCTAGAAGGGCCTGTTTGTTGTTCTCAGTGGAAGCTGAACCAGGTTTACTTTTTTTTGATAGTCATCCTATGGCTGACTTTTCTCTTTTTTCCGTACTCACCCTAGGCTTCACTGTATGAGGAGAGAGGTATGCCATGTGAGATTTCATGCCCCAGATTTAGGGAAACATTCACCTTACCCAGCTGAACCTTCTGACTATATTTGGATTTGTTTTTCAAAGTGTAGTCTTGCATTTTGGGGCTGGCTATGTTGATCCAGCATTTAAACATGTACTTGCAGCTCTAGGAGGAAGGGGGCATGTCCTTGAGTTCTAGTTGTTGCCCTCTAGGTTTCATCTCTTGGCTTGAAATCTAGAATGGCAAAATTGGGACTTGGAAGAGACCTGAGTTGACCTAATTCAACTCTTCCAACTTTTCAGGGGGAAACTGAAGTGAACCTCCCAAAGGTCCTACAACTAGCGGGTCATCTGTTAGCACAGAGCCCTCTTGGAGGCATTTGTTTATATTGCTCGTGTGAATGTCTCACTATTAAAAGTTGTTTTTGCCTGCTCCCCAATCTGTTAGCTGCCAGGAAGTACACTGCTGTTTCATTTTTGGCACCTTGACTTTGTACCTGACATTGCTCTTCAACAGGATATTGCTTTGTTACCACAGGCTCTTTGAACTTGGGGAAAAAAAGATCCCACCCTAAGCTAAAATATTTGCATTACAACAACTACAAAAAATTTGAAACCTCATAATCTCACCACTAAAGAAGGTGTAATACGAAAATAAATGTTAGTGAATATTTCAGTGGACTCTCAGTTCTATTTTGGGAAATAATCTTGTACTTCAATTATAGTTTTCTGTTTTTTGATGATTTTGATAGTTACTGTTTTATAATATATTTTAATTAAGACAAGAATATTCTTTATTTCTTTTTAAGACATTTTTTTTCTAAATGAATTTCTTTATCCATTAGTAAAGTTCTCTGGAAACCTGAACTGCATTTGCTGTATAAAACATCTCTACATAAGCTTAGAATATACAGTCATCTGTAATATAATTTCCTCAACAATTTGCAAGGAAGGCATGTCTCTGATAGGTCTAGCTGTCTTTCTCTTCCTCCTTCCTTCCTGCATTATTCTTTCATGTCATCTGAAAAGGAATCTAGGAGCTACCATACTACATTTATTTATGTTATTCTTTATTTTTCCCATTAGCATGTTATAATGTTAGGATTAGTATTTGGCCCAAGTTCGATGACCACCTTCATAGTTAATTTTCAAAAGGATGTGGAATTTCTGTCTTCAGTGTAATTCCAGTTTTGTCTTACTAGGCCAAAATTAGGAAGATGTTGATTTTGGCTGTCACTGTTTTAACTTTTTGTTTTGTATTTTTGGTTTTGTTACCTTATTATATGGAAAGCTGTCAGCCTTTGACTGTAAGCAGTTTCTAGAGATCCAGCCTTGTTTTAGGCTCCCTCTGGCCTTAAGTGAGGTGGGGAAGCTGCATGTCATCTTTGATCTCATTGTCCTTACACTGTCTGAACATCTTGCCAAAAGACTTCCCAGCCAAAGCTGGTCCTGCAGGGCTGAGGCAGCAGCCTTGAAGAATGTCCTTGTCAGACGGATTGAAGGTTGCATTCTGCCCAGAGGGGATGTGTTGGGCCCTTGGCTCTAGCAGGTACAAGGACTGCTTCTCATAGAGACCCAGTGGCATGGAGAAGAAGAGGACCAGGGCCTGAACTGGTTCAGGGAAAATCTGTCTTCACTGCTTCTCTTCCGAGTAATTTCTCCATGCTTGAAGTCCTTTTTCCCTTTGTGTTAGGTACTTGGACATAATCGTGCTAGCACAGTTTATGCATATGGTATGTAATTCTCATTCTCTCATCTGTATCTTCATGCACTATCAAACAGAATATGCCTGTCCTGCCTGCCAATCTGTCAGAGCCCTACTTTGAACTTTTGTACAATGGAGTGCTGGGCCCATGGTGAGCATGCAAGAGCTCTTAGCTACTATCTTCGTCATCCTGTTTAGACTCTTGTACCTATTGCTTTCTGTGCTGAACTTCTTGTATTTCTCTAGTTACTGTGTGAATGACCAGAACGCTCCATTTTGGATTTTCCTCAGCGGTCAAAGGAGTTGGCCATGTATTTGTCCATTTTTCTTCTGCGCCAGTGTCAGAGTTTCCTGTGTCTTCTCAGCTGGTAGAGCTGGTTCACCTGTTACTTTCTGCCTGCCCTGGAGAACAGATCGCAGCCGAGTCTTCTGAGCCTGTGCTCCGCTCTGCCTTTGAAGAGCAGGCTCCCTGACCAGGGGAAGCATGATTGCCAGCCTTTTTATTGCTGATAGATACAGGCTTCTGTTATAGGCACCTGGTCCCGTGCCATGTAGGCAGGTTAGGGACAATATTGCCACTGTGGGTTATAGAGCATGTGGGCTTGGGGGATATGCAGTACTTTGTGTGTGCAAGTAAGAGACACCAAAGCCCACAGTCACTTAAAAAAGTTACATGTGTAGAGTCACTAGCAGTTTAAAAATGTTGAGTTTACTTTTTTAATCCTCATCTGCAGATATGTTCATTGATTTTAGAGAGAGAGGAAGGGAGGGAGGGAGAGAAACATCTATCATGTCAATTGCCTCTCATACAAGCCCTGACCAGGGATCGAACCTGCAGTCTCTTAGTGTGTGGGATGATGCTCCAACATACTGAGCCACTTGGTTGGGGCTGATTGTCTTTTTCAAGTAACTTTCTTATCTATTCTTTTCCTCTCCATGTTAATTTCTACTCCCTTAATTAGTTCATTCATTTGTTGTTAACTAATCCAGCAAGCATGTATTTAGCACTTGTTATCTGCCAGAAACTAGGGATTCCGTGGCGAATGAGACAAGTGAGGCCTCTACCCCCACAGAGCTCACAGCACTGTTGCCATAGCATGTGCTTGTCTCTTGGCCTCTGTCATTTCTTCCATGGGGCTGTCTTCCAGGGAGGTCCTGCCTCACATTAGCTTGCCTTGTGTTCTTCCCTCTGCCTGCTGTATATGGTCAAGGCTGTACAGCCTGGCATTTATTTATTCTGTCCCAGTTGCTTCCCCAGCCCTTTTTCCCCTTCCTGCCACATTCCTTGGCAGGAGAGGCCAGCTTCTCCCCCCTTGGTGTCCCTTTGGCACCTTATCCGATATCTAGGGACGCGTTATCTATTATGCACAGTGCCTAGGGCTCATGATATTATTAGGGACCCACAAAAGTGTTTTAATTTCATTTAAAATCAGTAAAATGTTACTATAATCCAGCAAGGATTATTTCATATTTATACTGACACAGGTAAAATATAACTTAATATTTTTGTGTGAAGGAAGGGAAAACTGTATGGGGTCCATGAAAGTCATGCTGTAGTCCTATTTATGAGAGGTGCCCTTTTATATGTTATTTTATTGTTGCTGTTGGAGTTGACTGGTTGCCCTGTGGCTGCATGGACAGGGGACCTCACCACGGGCAGGCCCTGAGCCTGAGAACCCTTTGTATCACAGGGCCTGGCATATGCTAGGCTATACAAATGAAGGTCAGTGACATGTGTTCTAGGTTAATGGCAGCTCTTTTTGAGGAGGCAGTTTTATTTATCGTCTCTATATACCATGGTTGTTTTTCATGAGCATGTCAAGGGAGAGAGACCCAGGCACCAGCTGAGTCTGTAGCCTAGAGATGGTCTTGATCAGCCTAGCATGAGCCAGGGTGATCAGGCCTTTCACACCTTCCAGAACTCCCCGTGTTTCTCTCACAGGTGGCAGCGCAAAGTGGCAGTTATGTGAGCAGTCTTGTAGTCTTAGGTCACCTAGCCTTTGGGAACCTCAGTTTTCCTCATCTGTAAATTAGAAACAATGAAATCTCCCTTCTATAGTTGATGTAAGGGTTAAGTACCATATAGTGCTTTTTAATTTAATTACAACATTACATGCTAGTACTTGTAGTAGTGTTCACTTATTTCTCCTGTTTTAAAACTCTACTTATTACAAGATAAACCATCAATTTAATAACAGCAATATGAGAAATAGGAAACACTGCCATATTAACTACACATCTTGGCTGCATGATGAGACTACAGATTTCAGAAACATGCCGGTCAGGATGGAGGTGTAGGTAGACGTGCTGTGCTTCCTCGCACAACCACAAGAAGGATCACAACTAAACTCAAAAAATACCCAGAAGTGCCAGGAAATTAACTGTACAGAAGTCCAACAACCTAGAATTTAAAGTAGCCAGATTTATCCAGATAGGTAGGAGGGGCATAGAAGGGGAGTCGGGGTGGAGAGGACATGGTGCGGCATGGAGCAGCAGCAGGGGTGGTGGAATGGGTGGTCCCACATGCACGTGTGGTGGATAAAAATATGGAGGGATACCTTGGGAGTGAATGATCCCAGCTGCAGGCCATACTGTGCAACTCGGGGTTTTAGCACTGGGAAGATAAAGCCTTATTACTTCTGGCTGTGAAAACCAGTGGTGGTTGAGACAATGGAAGAAATTGCTGGTTTGTCAAGAGAGTTCATTTAAAGGGCCCACAAAGTCTTAGAACATACGCAAACACACCCATTCTGGGAATCACCACCAGGGCGACAGCCAGAAGGGTGCCAGTAGCATATGGGAAGTGGGTAAAGTGACTGGAAATGGATCAAGTTCCAGGCAAGCCTCCAGAAGCCAGGCAGGGGCATTGTTACCTCTCCGACCCCTCCAGCCCCAACAGCCACAAAGCAGTGAAGTGGGTTGCCCACCCTGATGAAAACCTAAGGCTCCACCCCTCACAACATAACAGGTACACCAAGATAGGGAGTCCAAGCAGTTCTGCCTCAATGAAAGAACAGAACAAAACAAAACCCTGGAAAAAGAACTAAGCAAAACAGAGATAGCCAGCCCGTCAGATGCAGAGTTCAAAACACTGGTGATCAGGATGCTCAGAGAACTCACTGAGTATGGCAAACACATGATCGAAGAAATGAAGGCTACACTAAGTGAAACAAAGAAAAATCTACAGGGACACCAACAGTGAAGAAAAGGAAGCTGGGGTTTAAATCAACGATTTGGACCAGAAGGAGGAAATAAACAGTCAACCAGAACAGAAGAAACAAGAATTCAAAAAAACAAGGAGACAATAAGATGACTCTGGGACATTTCCAAAAGTGCCAACCTCCAAATCATAGGGATGCCAGAAAGAAAAGAGGAAGAGCAAGAAATTGAAGACTTATTTGAAAAAATAGTTAAAGAAAACTTCCCTAATTTTGCAAAGAAAATAGACATATACAAATTCAAGGAGCATGGAGAGTCCCAAAGTAGTTAGACCCAAAGAAGACCACACCAAGACACATCAATATTAAAATGCCAAGTTAAAGATAAAGAGAGAGTCTTAAAAGCAGCAAGAGAAAAGGCAGAGAGTTATCAACAAAGATGTTCCCATAGAATTGTCGGCTGATTTCTTAAACCTTGGAGGAAAGAAGGGACTGGTAAGAAGTAATTCCAAGTCATGAAAAGCAAGGACCTACACCCAAGATTGCTCTAGCCAGCAAAGCTCTCATTTAGAATGGAAGGGCAGATAAAGTGCTTCCCAGACAAGGTAAAGCTAAAGGAGTTCATCGTCACCAAGCCATTATTCCATGAAATGTTAAAGGGACTCACTTAAGAAAAAGATCAAAACTGAATAGTAAAATGACAACAAACTCACAACTATCAACAAAATCTAAAAAACAAACTAAGTAAACTACTCGAACAGGAACAGAATCATAGATATGGAGATCACATGGAGGGTTATTAGCTGGAAGAAGGAGGAGAATGGGAGAAAAGGTGCAGGGATTAAGCACCTAGTAGGTACAAAATAGATGGGGTGGTTAGTAATATAGGAAATAGAGAAGCCAAAGTACTTGTATGTACAACCTGTGGACATGAACTAATAATGGGGGGGGGTGACTTCTGGAGGCAATTTTTAAAATATACTTTAAAAAAATAAATCCTCAAAGATTTCAGAAATGTTAAAAATGTGAATGAAATTTATTGGATTCAAGGCAGGATGGCATTATTAAAGGCAGAGGGAGTTGCTGGGCTGGCATCTACTTCAGTCAGCAATGTTTCCTATTTAGGAAGACACAGTGAGAAGTTACAGGAGCTGTCTTTGTGATCTGAAAGAAGTCACTTTATCTTTCTGAGTCATAGACGGGGTTCTGGCAGGGCGCTTTGCACTGAGTGTTTTAAGACTGAAAAGAGAATGACCTTGTAAGCAAAGAAGTACTACAGGTGAAAGGTCTGTCTCTTAGTGTCTCAGGGAAGGTTAGCCCCTGGCACTGATAACTCCAGGTTGAACCGGGACACTTCTCCCACACATTTGAAGGTCATTGTTCCCACAATTGACATATTTTTCTGGGTTCCAGGTTTTATTTTACCAACTGGCACGGGACCAATGATAATGAACAGTCGGTATGGCGACATTCTCCAAAGAAGCAGAAAAATGGCTATGAGAAAAAAAAAGTTCCTGATGCAACCCCTCTCCTTGACGCCAGCTCTCTGGAATATCTGTTTGCTCAGGTAAGAAGTTTGGGGCCAGGAGGTCCTGGCGTTCATGGAATGGATGAGGCATTCATTGTAGGGTTCAGATTTCCTGGTGCAGCTGGACTTGGTGGTAGCTAGGATGCTCTATGGTCTCTTTTGTGGGCAGTTCTTGCCACCCATGGACTTGCCCCAAGTGAGGATGAGGAACGCTGTTCCAGGGGACTGTTTATCCATCCCACTGTGGGTTTTCCAGGCTTCACTTCCCCATCCCCTTCTTTTCCCCTTCACCTCCTACCATTTTACTTCTCATCTTCAGCCTTCCATGGAGAGAGCAGAGGGGAGCTGTAAGCAAGGGAAGGTGTAGTTCCATGGGGCTAATGAAGAGATGGCCACTCTGAGTCACAGTGGTGATAGAAAGATTAAGCACTGCAAAAAAGCCAGAAGAGCAGTTGGAGTCATTGAAATCACATTACCCTGAGATATTGCACACACATACACACACAGCATTTTTGTGTATATGTTTTCTGATTTCACCAGAAATACGCATAGATGCATATTATGCACTATGTAGTTTTTGGAAACATCTTATTGTTCACATCATTTTATAAATTGCTTTTTTATTCATCTTATCATTGGTCCTTCAAATGCCAATTTAAAATATAGGTCTTTGTTATTTTAATGACTTCATAATAATCTGCTTATTCAGCAAATACTTCCTAAGTATGCATGTACTCTTTGCTGCAGGTACTGTGAACAAGACAGACACGGTCTCTGCAAGCGTCAGATGCACAGTCAGAGTGGGCAAACAGAAAACCAGCCTGCAAATAAAAATACACAGGTCTACATAGGAAGTTGTGGGAAGTGCTATGAAGGAGAAAGGCTTTGTGACAGAGAATATGGGGAGGGGTATGTGTGGGGAGACCTGACTTGAAGTTGTTTGACTAGAAAAGGCCTCTCTAAAGAATAAAAGGAGTCAGCGATTCTGAGGGAGGAATGGGGAAAGAATTTCTTCTGTGTAGAGCAGAGCTTTTAACAGCAGCACTACTGACCTTTTAGGTTGGATAATTTTTCGTTGAGAGGGAGCGCACTCTCTCATGTGGGGTATTTACACACACTGTGGGCCTCCACTTGTGAGATGAGACGCAGTAGCACTGTCCTCCCAGTCCTGACAACCAAAAATGTCTCTAGATATTACCAGATATCCTCTCAGGGCAGAGTATCCCTTCAGGGGCAAAATGTCCCCTGTTGAAAACACCTAATACGGAGGGGACAGGATGTGGGAAGGCCCCGAGGTAAGTAAGTCCTGAGAGGACAGTCAGGAGGGTGATGGGAATGAGACAGGCGAGGCAGACCAGGGCAGATGACACAGAACCTTGTTTGAACTGGCAAGGGGTCATGTATTCACGCACGCTAAGTGCAGTGAAAGCTGTTTGGAGGGTTTGATCTGATTTACGTTGGAAGTCAAGGGTGATTCTTCTTGATGTATAAAAGTAGACTGGAAAAAAGTAGACTGTACTCTTGCTGCAGCCAAGAGTACACTTCAGCTGAGAAGGTGCTGTCATTGGTCCAGGTGAGAGAACAGGCTGGTTTGGCGTTAGTGCGTAAAAGTGGAGTTAGAGAAAAATGGATGGCTCTCTGCTTACTTTTGGAGGTAAAATTACTGTTTTACTGATCGGTTGGATGTGGAAGGGGAGGGAATTGGAAGAGTCAAAGATGATTTGAGATTTCTGTTTTGGACAATGTTTGATGGACACTGGGAAGGCTGAGAGGAAGTGGTGGGAATTGGGTGTCTCCTTTTGGAGATGCCCAAGAGGCACACAGGTGGAGATTTTGGATAGGCAGCTGAGTGTGACGAGGAGGAATCCACAGGAGAACCATCATTTACTTAACTAGTGTCTCGTTCATGGGCATCTTTATTTTTTTTTCACATTTTTCCTGCTGTGCCATCACTGTTAGAGGCTATCTGAGTCATCTCACACGTACATGCTTATGTGTCGTGTGTTGTTACCTCCTTAGAACCTACTTTCGTACTCGTCACAGTGTGTCACAGTGACGTCCCACTGCGTGGGTTTCATTCCCCATCCCATGCATATAACAGGAATGTGCAGCCCTGGGCAAAACTGTTGAAAAAATGAACTGACCGTTTTCAGATTGGTCTTTTGAAATCAGCCTCCCAGTTGTGTATATTCATAACTGAGATGTATACTTTTACCTTGGTGGGGAGAGGAAGTGTAAAGGAAGAGTGTGGCATGTGTTAGGAGTAAAGTCTTGCACTGGAAGGTCAGATCCCAGAATGAGTTACTTGAGGTTTACAGTGGTGCTCACAGAGAAATCACAGCCAGGCAAATTAGTTGCGGCTCCTGTTCTGCTCTTTGTACGATACTGGCAGAGGTGATTGTCATTGGTCCTCAGTAGTTTACGGAAGTGGTCAGTGTCTTTCTCTTACCTGAGAGAGAGAAGAAGTCCTGTCTTGGAAAGAAGGGGAACTGCAGTGGTGTGAACCCTCCATCCAAACCCACTAAAGCCAAGTCCCTTCAGGGAAAGTGAGTGGCTTACTTACGTGGGAACACCACCCCCGGGCATTATGTCTGCTTCTGCTTAAGCCAGAGAAAGGCTAAAGCTTCCCAGTCCTCAGAGTAGTGTGTGTGCTAGGTGGTAAAGCCTGAGTGTGGCCGTGGCACGGTGTGGAAGAACTGCAGCCTTGGAGTCACTTGTAAGTCTGACTGTCCACCCCACCACTCACTAGGGCCCTGGCCTCCATGCCATGCTGTGTTTTTACTTGGCTCTGTTTTTGATAACTACCTGGTGTTTTATATTTCCTTTTGTTTCTCCTTTCTTCTTAGAATGGAATCTCCATGAGGTCAGCGATGTAGTTTGGTTTACTACTGTATCCCTACAGCTAAGATAACATCTGACCTGTAATTGGTTCTAAGTGTTCAGTAATTACCAAATGAATGAATGAAGTTATTTAACCTTTGGTGCCTTAGATTTCTTATTTGTTAAGTAGAGGTGCTGATGTTAGCATCTACCTCACAGGTCTGTTGTGAAGTTCAAACGAAATAGTAAATGAAAGGAACCTAGCATGTGTCTAGCACTAAGGTTAGTTTGATAAAAGGGAGCTGGCATTGACATTGTCTTCATTACCCTGTACAAGGCAGGTGGTAGGTATTGCTTTTTGGTTTTATTTTTGTTTTTGAAGCTTTCATTGGCTTTTGGAATACTGGGCACCTCCCAGCAGTGAGTGGGTGTATTTTGTGATACATTTCACTACTGGAAACAAACAGCAGATGTTGAAAAAACTTAACAGGTGGTAGTGATGCATGGTAGAATGTGGATTCCTTCCTGTTTCTCTAAATATACAGCAGGGTGAGGAATGGTGCTCAGTCAGTCATATACCCAGTTCCTAGACAGGGATATCTTGGTACATGTTTGTGGAATTAGTGAACAATCAAACTCCAGCCAGCTGTCACCTTCCCTTGCCCTGCTGCAGCCCAAGCCTGGTACATGCTACCATTTACCATTTATGTGGTAAGCCTGCTAAAGGGGCTTCATGTCTTCATTCTGTTCACCAGGACCTAGCATGTGTTCATTCACTATTTGTTAAATGAATGAATTAATCTGGGGAGAAAAATCCCCTGAGCCCCTCCATACCCAGCTCTTGAGAAAGAGCTGTGGTGTCAGAGAAACTGTCAGGCTCGTTTGTCTCTTTGCTGGGTAGCAAGCACCTCCCTGTGTGGAGAACCTTCCTCTCAAAATCAGAAACATGGGTAGACTCTTGAAATCTAAGTGGTGGTTCATTTCTTCTCACTTCTGCTCCAAAGGGACAGTACGATTTGGTCAAATGCCTGGCTCCCATTCGAGACCCCAAGACTGAGCAGGATGGGCACGACATCGAGAATGAGTGTCTGGGCATGGCCGTCCTGGCCATCTCCCACTATGCCATGATGAAGAAGATGCAGCTGCCAGAACTCCCCAAGGACATCAGGTGAACCTTTATTCTGGCTGAAGAATTGATTGTGGGAATGCCGTTATTTTTATAGGTTCTTGCCCATCTCAGTTTAATCACTGCCAGCTTTTGGCTGACCCCCTCCTCTCTCTAGACATTTTTTTAGAATGTCTGTAAAAGGTAGCACAATTATGATTGTGCCCTGATTTTAAATGTTGGTTAAGGACCTCAGAAATTCATACTAGGGTGAATGTTCTTGGCTGGGGATGCCAATCAAATTAGTAGCCCCCATGCCCCCCCCTTCCCTTTCTGCCCATGGTATGCCTTGCTTTCTGTTACTGCACTTTTTCCTTTTGTGCTGGGCCCATCTGAAAATCCTTCTCAGTATATCTCTACAGGTAGCTACTACCATCCCTGGCCGGAACGAGGGTTCACTAGAGAGCTGTTAATTTTGGTGGGAAGGATGATCAGCTGTTATCTTAAGGAAATTATATTTACTTAAAATATCTGTTGTGATCAAGTTTTTGTGAAGAAACATTCAGTCTGTGTAATTTCCACGCACCTATGTAATACAATATTTTTTCAATGAACTGTTGATGATTGTCACAAATGACCATCTCATTGTGAAGAGGACATGTGTAGCTGTAATATTTCTGATAGGTGGCATATATCTCCTCATAGGTTACTTCTTGTATCTGTTTGTATTTCCTTTGCCCTTGACCAGAGTCTGGAGCAGATCATGGGCTGCTCCTCAGTAATGCAGGGACTGATTAAATACATGCTGTATTGCTACTTTCTCTCTCCCTTTTTTCCTGTGGCTTTGGCTCTGGGCACCTCTTCTTTATTTTTTCAAAAGGCTAACAACTCTTCTCTGATCTTCCTCTCCATTACGTTAACCTAAAAATATGTGTGTGTGTGTGTGTAATATTTGTTGGGGATAAATTCTGAATGCCAAAATTTCCACTCTTTTGAAACTGTTAATGCAGGGATTACCCTGTGTCAGGTGCTGTCTCGGCCTAGGAATGATGGGTGCACTGGTCTTCCCACTTGGCTGGCCCCAGCGGAAATGCTCTTTTTTTCATGGGTTTTCTTATT
Source organism: Artibeus jamaicensis (assembly GCF_021234435.1). NCBI lineage: Eukaryota > Metazoa > Chordata > Mammalia > Chiroptera > Phyllostomidae > Artibeus > Artibeus jamaicensis. Next base: position 13,820,663 of record NW_026522025.1, on the reverse strand, counting down.
CTCTTTAATACTGGCTCCTGTTTTAGCAGTTCGAGATTCTGTTAATCATAGGGACTTTCTCCTTAAGCCCCCCGATGGGTAATAATTTTTTAGGTTGTTTATTGGGACATCTCCCAAAGCAAACACTAATAAGTCTTTTGTATTGAATTAGCTTTTATGTCTTTTGCCCATATCTAATAAAAACATGTGATCTTTATAGAAAAATTATGAACAGACATATAACTAGAACATAACAATTCACCTATAATCACTCTTGACACCTTTGACCACTTGTGAACTGATGCTGAAACACAGTGTCAGTGTGTTTATGTGACATTCACAGGAACAGTGGCACTAGCCAGCAAAAACATAGGTGAGTCAATTTGGCTGCCTACCTTTGTGATTCATAAAATTAGATGATATCATAGGAATTCCCATTTCATAAAACCTGAGGCACATGGACTTTCCTGTGCTCTTTCAGTCCCTGTTGACCTCCCCCTCCTGATGGTTGTCCACCTCAGTGCTTGCTCCATCTAACTGAGCCTTTCTCACCTGGCAACACACGGAAGGACGATTCATAGGCTGAGCTTTGTTTCTCAGCTGTGCTCTGCTAACCTCTTTGTGAAAAAAAGATTCGTTGTTTTTTTTTCTCTTAGCTACAAGCGATATATTCCAGAAACGTTGAATAAGTCCATCAGACAGAGGAACCTTCTTACCAGGATGCGGATAAATAATGTTTTCAAGGATTTCCTAAAGGAGTTTAACAACAAGACCATTTGTGACAGTAGCGTGTCCACACATGACCTGAAGGTGAAATACCTGGCTACCTTGGAAACTTTGACAAAACATTATGGTGCTGAAATATTTGAGACTTCCATGTTATTGATTTCATCAGAAAACGAGATGAACTGGTTTCATCCAAATGACAGTGGGAATGTTCTCTATGAAGTGATGGTAACCGGAAATCTTGGAATCCAGTGGAGGCAGAAACCAAATGTAAGTGGCAGGAGGGGCCTGGTCAGAACAGAGCACCCTGGGCCACATGGTGTGCTCGTGAGTCCCATTGGAATTTTCTGTGTGTGTACTCGTCACCCCGTCGGCTGGGTTTGCCTGGGGTGGGGGTCATGTAGCATTCCTCTTTTACTGCATCCATGTACCAGTAGATCTAAATAAACATTTATTAAGTTTTAAAGGGAAATAGGGAAATATAACTTATGTAACGTGGGATAATATAATAACAGACATTTCCTGAGTGCGTACTATACCAAGTACATTTCAAACCATTTTACATGTATTGACTAATTTATTCCTCAAAAACGAAACACAAAAACCCTTCAGGGGAATGCTGTCATTATCTCTATTTTATAGATGAACACAGAGGCACAGAGAAGTTAAACTCATACAGGGTCATAACTAATAAGTGATTATACCAAGAATTGAACTTAGGCCTCTGGTTCCTATGAAGAAGGGTAGTTGATTTTTTAATTTGAAGCTTCTTTTTGAAGTGTTTGTTGAATGAGGCAGTAGAGCAGAGTGGTTTCAAAGCATGGATTTTAAATCTAAATAGACCTGTTGAAATCCTAGCTTCACTATTTATAGTTACCTGGCCTTGGGAGGCTTACTTCACCTCTATTAGCCACGTATTTATCAGTAAAATGTATATGTGATAGCGTTGTTGAGAGAACTGAATGTCATTTAGTGCAGAGCCTGGCATGTAATATATGTTCAATTAGTTATTATAGCTGCTATCATCATCACCATCATTATTGCAAATAATAATGTTGAAGGTGAGATTCATTTTCTCTTGTTTCATTCTCTTGCTTAAGTAACAATGCCTAATATTTAACTGAGTGCCTGCTATGTAGTTAGTACTTTGGTACTCTCCACTTACCTGATACTCAAAGTGTATTGTGAAGGTGTAAGATCTCTTCTTCATGGATGAGGAAGTGGAGGTACAAAGAGGTAAACTAGTAACTTGCAGAGGTGGGATCTTAACCCAGATCTCTAGTCTGCAGGACTCATGCTGCACAAAGTACCTAAACTTGTGCAGACCTCTGTGACCCCTAAATTATTCACCTTCTGTTGAAAATTTTCACTTGAATGTTGTTATGAAATCAAGAAAGCCCATGTTCTGTCCAGTCATATATGGGAAGACCATGTTCTCTGCCTGTGTTGAAGCACACACGTCCAGAAGCAAGGGGGCATGACTGTAGTCACACATCTAGTGTGCAGTTATTTTCCTTTCTGAGTTTGCTTGTATGTCATGGATTATGTAAAGTGTTTAGTCACTGAGTTCTTATGGTCTGCTCCAGGCACAAGACTCCAGTCTTCCTTGATAGGACCCAAACCTGTGATCTTAAGCCCATGGTTCCACCTCTCCCAATTCCCCCACGAATCCAGGCACACTGGTTTTCTCCTCCTTGGATGCAGGCCCTGTAGTGGTTTCCTGTGATTGACCTTATGACAGTAGGAAATGAGGAAACCAGTTCAACTCTTGTCACTTTTTTGCATGTTGTCAGGTTGTTTCTGTTGAAAAGGAAAAAAATAAACTGAAACGGAAAAAACTGGAAAATAAACACAAGAAGGATGAGGAGAAAAACAAAATCCGGGAAGAGTGGAACAATTTTTCTTACTTTCCTGAAATTACTCATATTGTAATCAAGGAGTCTGTGGTCAGCATTAATAAGCAGGACAATAAAAAAATGGTAAGTGTGCACCAGAAGCTGTTTGGTCTGGGTCTGGTGGTGAGAGAGAGTTTGGCGGGGGGCAGTTACACAGCGCAGCACATGTTTTTCAGGGTTCCTGTCCCAAAGAAAAAAACCGATGACTATCAACTATCTTATTTAAGCCCAAAACTTCCTATTGCTGACATTGACATTATCAGTAGTCAGTTGTTGTTAACTTGTTACACTCCAGGGCGTTTTTTGGTCTTGCAAATGTCTATCTGCTTCAGCATTTGCTGCCCTCCCAAAGATATTTCAGCATCAGTATTTAATTCACAAAATTTAGTGGATTTGAAGGAAAAGAAGACCAGTGAGTGTCAGCGTGTTCCCCCCAGGCCTCCCGAATGCTTTCTGCAGTTAGGTGGGTCATCTGGAGCGAGGTCGGTGGGAAGCCCCGCTTTGCACTCCAGCAGACTGTGAGGCCTGTGGCTGGGGCCACGGTGGTCGTCCTCATCGTGGTGTCAGGCACACCCAAGTGACTCTGGGACAGAGGAAGTCTGCTCAATCTCACTTCCTCTCTTTTGGTATCACTTGAGGACATAATCTAGACAGGCAGGCCAGTTTGGCAGGGGAAGTGGGCGCCCTGCCAAAATATACATGCTTGTGGCAGGGAAGTCACGGCTGATGAGCTGTGAGAGCACAGGCCAGGGAGGCAGGGTACGCTCTCAATGTGAAGATAGTCAGCACTCGGCAGACGCCACGTTCTGCCAGAAATTTGGCAAATAGTGCTGGGAAGAGTCTGGTGTTATGGTTTAGGACAGACAGTCACCCTTTTACATGTAGAGTAACTTGTCCTTTTGGTGTTTCTTTCGGAAAGCAGTTTGGCTACATGTACTGAAACTCTTGAAATATTGATGTATTCCTCTGTTCAGGTGCCTGGGGATCTCGTCCCCAGAAACGGTGAGATCAGGCAGGGATCTGCAAACACGGATACTTATCCCAGTAGCATTTACAGTATCAAAATACTGAATATAGCCTAAATATACAAAAATAGAAGAGTGGGAAAATAAATCACCTAAGTAGTAGAATGTTATATAATACATTGATGAATTTTTTTAATAATCTGAAAAAATGCTATATAAGTGGAAGAGTGCAGATTATAAAAAACTACCTATAGAGTGATACCAATTTTGTTCAAAAAAACTTTGAAAATGTATGTATATACCTACACATGATCTCAGAAAAATAATAAAATATTATCAGTTATTATTTAGAGCAGGATTATGAGTGATTTTCATTTTCAAAACAATAAACATACATTAATTTCATCAGAAAACTGTGTTGAAAAATAAAGTGAAGGGAGACATATAAGTGCAGACAGATGTTAGTGGGAAGATAGAAAAATGAAAGGAGAAAATAAAAATGAATGTTACTAATTCAGCACATTGCAGACTTCAGTCTGTGCTGCAGTGCTGTGTCCCCATGATCTCACTTAGTCCGTACCAGCCTCTTAGACGTAGGACTTGCGGTTCCATGTCTTGTGGGGGATGCGACCATGGAGAGGAGCGGAGACCCGCACAGGGTCACGGAGGGAGTGAGTGGCAGCTCTGCCTGTGCTGCGTGGGTCTCCAGGACGCTCTCCTTCCCAGAGACTGTGCCGTGAGGGGCAGGTTGGCACATCTGTGACCTGGCTCTTTGACAGGGCCAGACCCTGCAGGCGTGTGGCAGAGGAGAAGCGGCCAGCTGGTACGGTTTTTGTGAGCCTGCCCTTGTCCTGTCCTGGCTGACAAAGTCAAGTCTGGCACCCAGCTGGTACATCTGTCATTTTAGTCAGAGCTCTCTTGGCCCACATGGGCCAGTGGCTCTGTGCCAAGCTATAGTGCTGTGTGGGGAGCAGGAGGAAGTTGGGGAAAACAAAAATACTTGATCCCCCCATTACTTTATTTCCGTACACAAACATTTGCTCTTACAACATGCCAGGCACTTCCCATTTTAAACACTTTACAAATGTTGGCTCTTTTTATTTTCATATTGACCCTATGAGATGGATATATGATTATCCCCATTATACAGAGGAGGAAACTGAGGCACAAAAGGTCAAGTAGCTTACACAGGTCACATAGCTAAACCATTTGATATTACCAGTATTTGACAAATTTTGACCTATAAAAACGATAATTACATATGCTTAAACATAAAAGCAAGGGGATGGAGATACTGAGACTTGAACCCAGATGAGCTTGCTCCAGGACCCGTGAGTCTGCAGTGCTTTCTCTTTTTTCTCTCACTCACCTGTCCCTTCACAGCCAAGGGCTTTCCAGCCTGGTCTTTCAGGAAAGCAAGATACTAGCATGTTATAAAATTATGTCTTGATTTATCTCCTCTCTGCATCTCCTTGATGTCTCCCATTTCCATTCACACTTCTCTCTCAGGGAGCTGGAGTGCTTATGTGGTCTCTCACATGGCTGGATGAGGGGAGACCCAAACCAGACCATTTGCTTCTCAGGCATCTGCAAGTGGGTGCCAGGTTACACCTGAAAAGAAGCACATTTAGCACAGGGGCTCCTTCCTGAGTTGCCATCCCTGTGGTGGCCCTGCCCTCTCTTGACCTCGCTGGCTCACAGTCCCATAGCACGCTTCCCTTGGCATCAGAGCTCCCTGGACCTAGACCCCCTGACCTCTGTCCTTTCTTGTTGCTTATTTCTGCTCCCTTCCCCTTCACTGGTCTGGTTTTCTCTGTCACCAGCCTCCCTTTTTTCAGTTCTATGGAAAGAGTCTTACACTCAAGGGGTGTTTGTTCTTCTCTGGAGACTGAGGTGCTTTTCAATATTTTTGTGAGCCAGTGCCCTGAGCTTTCCACACCTTCCTTCCCCAGAAGATTTTCCCTGTTGACTCCATGACTCCTCCCAAATGGGCGCCTCTGCTCGGGGCTGAATGATCAAGAGAAAACAAACAATAAAACCTGTCTTCACCTCCAAGTGTTTTTCTGAGAACCTTCCTTCCATGGAAATTCCCTCCATCTTCTCCTCTTTTGCTTTTGCCTTTCCCACATTGAGTAGGATTTCTTGCCTCCTCTAAACCCTCAGAGGTCTCTGGACTTAGTCTAGCATTCTCATCCTGTGTTTGGCCATTTCTGAATTAAAACCAAAAGTTTCACCTGGACCAGCTGTGCATGAGAGGAAGCATCTGTGCTCTGCTGCCTTTTGTATAAAACAGGCATAATGCCTACTGAGTTGGTCACTGCTTAGTGCCAAGCCCAGCGAACCACTCACACACACCCTGCTCCGCCCATCCCCACTTTTATACCTCTGCCACTGTCATTCTGCTTGCTTTTCCATCTGGTGGGTGGCAGCTTCCTCACAGGGCTCCTGCCTACACAGCCCCCTTTCTCCTTCATCACACACAGACATACTGCACCTCTTCCAGTAGTTTTTAGATAATAGTGAGAAAGTGACAAACCGTCCAAATCCTGTAGAAATGCAAGGGGTGCAGGGACTGTTCACAAAAGCGGTTTCCCTTTGGGATCATGCCTTCCCCACTGTGTTTTACATCCCCGCTCCCTGCGCGCCTCCCGTGTGGTCAGATGATGTAACCACCGGCATCTCTTCTCTCTCGCCAGGAGCTGAAGCTCTCTTCCCACGAGGAAGCCTTGTCCTTCGTGTCCCTGGTAGATGGCTACTTTCGACTCACAGCAGACGCCCATCATTACCTCTGCACCGACGTGGCTCCCCCACTGATCGTCCACAACATACAGAATGGCTGTCACGGTCCGATCTGGTTGGTTCTGTCACCTTTTCAGATGCCCTTGTGAAAAGAACTCGTGTTTTAGTGATGGGGAGTGTGGCTCCTCAGACACAGGCACCATCAGTTGTTTGGGCAGGGGCCCACTGAGAATGTTTAGTGCTGACTTGGTGCCCTTTTCCGTCCTCACAGTTTGTTGGTGAGGCCTTCTGTCCTCTCTTACCTTGATTCTCACAGAAGCCCCTCACCTCTTCTCATTTATGTGGGTCTCCTCGTAGTTTAACAGCCCCTTGCTCTTCACAGCTGACTGGGAGGTGCTACACCTCCTAATTCCTTGCAGTGACAAATGTGGGTGATTCAAGAAAGATAGGAACAGGTCTCAAATCAGACATAGTCGTAAATAATGGAATCCTGAGTGTCCGATAAATCGTGGGGACAGTTAGGGTGGCCAACTCTTAGAGCTGGAAGGGGCCTTGCTGGATATTTTGTCCCTCCTTTGCCTCGGAACTGGTAGCATATGCTCAGATAGCTCTTGTGATGGGGTTCTCAGTACCACACGGGGCAGCCAACAGATCCCAGCCCTAACAAGTGTAGACGTACTCACCTTTCTGATCCGGAATTGGTTGCTTCTGTAACTTCTGCCTGCCCATTTGAGTTCTGTTCTTCGAAGGAACAGGGACTCAGTTTATTTGCCCTGATATATGACTTGCCCTTCAGGCAAAGAAAACAGCTGCTGTGTTTTTCCTCAGTTTCTCTTTCCAGGCCACAGGGTATCTGGGGAAGCATCTCTTCAGCTGCTTTCCAAGTGACACGGTTGCTGTCTTCTTTCCTATCCTAGTTACCCTGTGGACAGGCAGTTTGCTAGTGGGGTGAACCATGGCCCAGAGAGTCTCACAGACCTACAGGGAGATAGACACACGGAGAAGTACAGAGCAGCAAGGGGCTGAGCAGTGCGGAGAAGCATGTTCTTCAAATACCCCAACCACAGTTAGGCCTGCAGGGCCTGGCACTTGCTTTTCCCTGGGCCTGGAATGTCCTTCCTCCAGAATGTACACAGCCACCACTTCCTTCAGGTGTTACTCAAATCACCTTATCCCGGAAGTCTTCCCTGATCACCATGTATTAAATAACAATACCTCTTCCCCCTCTGCACCCTGCACCTCCTGGCTCCTTTACTCTGCTTTTGTTTTTCCTCAGTGGCGTTTATTACCTTTTGACATAACATGTTCATTTCCCTGTCAGTTTGTTTCTTGTTTGCCTACTTTTACCATCTAGAATATGAGCTCCTTACAGGCAGGGGCATTGCCTCCTTTGTTCTCTGCTTTTCCTCAGTGTCCAGAGCAGGGCCTGGCATATTGTAGGCCTTTCGTAAGCATTATTGACTGAGTGAATGTTCCCTGTTCTGTGGAGGGATTGAACCTCATTGCCTAAAAAGTCTTCTCAGACCAGACAATATTCAAATCAGATTAAACTTAGAAAAATTAACAGTGGTTCGCCAGGTCTTAGTGAGGAGAAAGGGCCTCTCATATGAGGGATCAACATGTAGAAAGGTGTGAAGGTATCACAGACCGTGGAGCAGGGCGCCTTCACCTTTCTGACACATGTTGAGCACGTCAGCCTTCTTTCATTAATACTTGGTGGGCACCATTCACTAAGTGTGGTAACCTTGTATGCGTATTTATTTGGCCATTGTTCATTGCCCTCTGGGCACCAGGTTTGCCCAGTCCTGGGCATACAAAGATGTGCAAGACAGGCATGTTCCCTTTAACATCTTCCTAATCTTCACTGATTTCTTTATTCAATTATTCATTCATTTACTGAGCAGCTGGCGTGAGCCCAGTGGTGCTCTGGTTACTAGGGATACAGCAGTGAACAAAATAATCCCAAAGTTGTACCTTCCCGAGGCTCGTGTTCTAGTTGTGCTGCCTGGGAATAGTGGGGAGGGACCCCCGCCTCTGCATCACGGGCAACTCTGCATCACCAGCCTTGGAGGCACTCTTCGGGTTAGTGCTGGAGACAGCATGTATGGGGATGAACAGAGCTCAGGACCTTGGGCAGCAGGCAGAGTCCTCTTCTAGACCTTGGAGATCTGGTCTGTTTCAAGGCTCCTCGGCATCTCTGCTTACCTCATGTATCATATCTGAGAGGACTTTAGAACCCAGGATAGGTAAGGCGGTAGGGCCGTAAGATTTGAGGCAGCTCGGGGAAGTGGTTGTCCCTGGGTTCAGAGTGCTCCTGTTTGGTGAGCTTTCTCTCTTTGCCTCTCTCTCCCTGTAGCACAGAATATGCCATCAATAAATTACGGCAAGAAGGAAGCGAGGAGGGAATGTATGTGCTGCGGTGGAGCTGCACCGACTTCGACAACATCCTCATGACGGTCACCTGCTTTGAAAAGCCTGAGGTCAGTCACGACACTGGCTTGAGTCAGGCCCTGTGGCCACAGGGTGTGCAGTGCTTCCTGGTCCAGGAGCTGCTGTGGAGAGGGACCACTCATGGCCGTTGGGGGGTAGAAAAGTCTGGGTCTCTGAGAAAACCTCTGGCAGTTCTGACAGGGGCACCCTGCTCTCCAGAAGGAGACTACTCCTGAGCAGCCAGACCCCATAACCTTTCCTCTTCAAGGGACCCAAGGGCTGCAGCCCACTGTGGCTCTGGAAGGTGGAACATGACCAGAAAGCCAGTTAACACCAACACTTACAAAGTTTAGTGTGATTATTTAGAGTGGTTTATTTTATACTCAGTGTCGGGATGAGCACAGACCCAGAGTTGTGTGCGTTCGTGGGGTTCACGGGTACCAGTCGGTGCCAAGAAGGCCACCTCGGCAGTAGGCCCAACACAGATGGTAGCCTCGGACATCACGGTGGCGCACAGCTCGTCTGGCCCGTCTTGCAGCCTGTCTTCCATAGTCATCAGTCTCTGAGGCAGTTTGGTGTGGCTAACCAGTGGGTGCATGAGACAGCCCAGCCACCTTCTGAGGCAGTATTGACCTGTACCAAGAACGTCAGTGACTCAGTGACACGGTGTACCCGGTATCACCTTATCTGGGAAAAACAGGGGTCACAGTTAGGATCATTCCTACCACTTGTTTTAGCTCAGCAGACACTGTACTAAGCACTTGACCGAGGTGTTCTCATTTAAGCCTCACACTAGCCCTGTGAGGTATGTGATATTATCCCCCTCGTAGAGGCCGAGGCATTGAGTTTTCATATATCTTTTCCTAGTTTACACCATATGTAGAATATTCAGGCTTTATTCTTAACCACTAAAATAGTTTCCTTTGTACCCAAAGTGCCCATGAGGGAAGTCTTTGCTTATGCTTCCTCTCCGTGGACCGTGGAACCCTGAAACTGGACCAGCCAGCTGGCTGCCACCTCCCGGGGGGGTTCTCTTCAGATAGGCATGTAGTCTCGAAAGACTCAGTTTCTGAATACATTTTGATGTAGTAGTTATTATTTCATGCATTGTATTTGTTCACCTTTATACAGTGCTCACTGCATTTTTTGCATGCACCATGTTGTATGATCTCAGCTCTGAGGGGCTGGCATTTTTGTGAATTTCATTCCGCAGGTTCAAAACAGAGGGCTGCTGTCACGGAAATCGCTGCTGTTACGCCATCTCCCTGGCGTCAGCTCTGTCTTACCAGTGCCCTCTCCTGAACCCCCTTTTATTAATTATATATTTGTTGTTTTGCATACTTGTTTATAGTAATTTTTTGAAAGATTTTATTTAGTTTTAGAGCGGGGAAGGGAAGAAGAAAGAGGGAGAGAAACATCAAGGTGCAGTTTCCTCTTGCGTATTCCCTACTGGGGACCTGGCCTGCAGTCCAGGCATGTGTCCTGACTGGGAATTGAACCGTGACCATTTGGTTCACAGTCCAGTGCTCAATCCACTGAGCCACACCAGCCAGGGCTGTTTATGATAATCTTTTATATTGAAATAATTTTCGATCTACAGAAATGTTAGAGATGGCACTGAGCTTCTGTATACCTTTCACCCAGCTTCCTCTCTTCTTCCCCATGGTACATTTGCCTGACCCTTTTTAAAACATCACTTCTGCTCATTTTCCTGAATGGCAGGTGCTGGGTGGCCAGAAGCAGTTCAAGAATTTTCAGATTGAGGTGCAGAAGGGTCGCTACAGCCTGCACGGCTCAGACCGCAGTTTCCCCAGCCTGGGGGAACTCATGAGCCACCTCAAGAAGCAGATCCTGCGCACGGACAACATCAGCTTCGTGCTGAAGCGCTGCTGCCAGCCCAAGCCCCGAGGTTGGTGCCCTGCCCCTCAGTGCTGCCCTTGCCCTTCAGTTGCTCCAAGACCTAGACCCACCAAAACAGGCTTGCTGCTTTGAAGAGACTGGCCCCTCCCACAGTGTCGAAATGGTTCTCATTTAGTTCTGTTATACCTCTGCCCCCAACTCCAATCCTGTTCCTCAACTGTTAGCATTTTCTATAGAAAAAAGCATACACTTTTCCTTAGCATTCCTATTAGGCTGTAGAAAGAGGCATATTTAGAATTTGTAAGCAGAAACTTTGTTCTTTATTAAAATAAAATGTCGAGGTCCCCGTCAGTGGTTTACTTGTCTGAGAAATGTTCCTGCCACATCTTCTTGGGCCAAGAACTATGTTAGATGCACAGACTCAGAAAAGCCCAATACCTATTCCCTGCTCTACAAGAGTTTCCTGTCTAATGCAGCAAAGGTTGCAGGGAAATGAGGCCACTGCGGAGGTAATAGGTGTTTTAATGAACACATGTATGTATCAGACTTTGGGCTTACAGAGATGGAAGATCAAAATCCTAACCCCCAGGCAATGGAAGGCTGCATGGAGGAAGCGGATCTTGGGCCAAGTATTGGACAGTGAGCAGGGGCTTGCCATGTAGAGAAGGGCATTCCAGCAGAGCATGTGCAGGGGCAAAGCGCAGTCAAGAGCAGGGCTTGCGAGAAGGTTCTGGAGTGTTGATGTGTGTGGTGAAATTAGAAAGGAGGGGGCACGAGAGGGGAGACGTAGGATTGTGGGCGGCCTTGAATGCCACACCAAGGAGCTGAGAATTTACCCTGTAAGGAGTGGGGAACCCTGGAGAATCAGGGAGTGAGGTGCATAGGAGGGGTGAGGAACTCAGCTCTTCTTTATTAAGCCCTGTAGATCTGTCACCAATGCACTGCAGGTGGATTCACCACCCTCTTAGAAGTGAGCAATGGAAGGGCACTCAGAAGTCACCCAGTTAGTGCTACATTTTATATATGAGAAAACTGAGACCTGGGGAAGTACTGAAGGTCGAGGTCAAAGAGGGGTTTGAATGCCAGGTCCACCCTAAATATCGGATCCCTCAAGTATTGTTTTTTTTTTTTTAATTTCATCATTTTTATTACATAAATACTACCTTTCCAAAAGTTTTTTTTTTAGTGTATAAAACAATATAAGATATAATAACCATTCTCCCCAGATGTGATCTAGTTTTTTTAAGTATATTTTATTATTCTATTATGATTGTCCCATTTTTTCCTCTTCGCCCCTCTGCACCCAGTATCCCCACTTCTCTCCAACAATCCCCTCCTTAGGTCATGTCCATGGGTTGTACATGTGAATTCCTTGGCTTCTCCATTTCCTATACTATTCTTAACATCCCTCTCTCTATTTGTACTTACCAATTATGCTTCTTACTCCCGGTGCCTTTTCCTCCATTCTCCCCCTTCCTTCTCCCTGCTGATAACCCTCCATATTTATGATTCTGTTCCTGTTCTAGTCGTTTGCTTAGTTTGTTTTTGTTTTTTAGATTCAGTTGTTGATAGTTGTGAGTTTATTTACATTTTAATGTTCACATTTTTTATTTTCTTTTTCTTAAGTAAGTCCCTTTATTATTTCATATAATAATGGCTTGGTGATGATGGACTCCTTTAGATTTACCTTGTCTGGGAAGCACTTTATCTGCCCTTCCATTCTAATTGACAGCTTTGCTGGCTAGAGCAATCTTGGGTGTAGGTCCTTGCCTTTTATGACTTTGAATACTTCTTACCAGTCCCTTCTTGCCTCCAAGGTTTCTTTTGAGAAATCAGCTGATAATCCTATGGGAACATCTTTGTTGGTAACTGTCTATCTCTTTGCTGCTTTTAAGATTCTTTCTTTAATCTTTGGCATTTTAATTATGATGTGTCTTAGTGTGGTCCTTGTTGGGTCCAGCTTCTTTGGGACTCTCTGCTACCAAATTTGTATGTCTGTTCCCTTCACCAAACTCCCAAGAAAGGGGAGTTTTCTTTCATTATTTTTTCAAATAAGTCTTCAGTTTCTTGCTCTTCCTCTTCTCTTTCTGGAATCCCTATGATTCGGAGGTTGGCACTTTGGGAGATGTCCCAGAGTCATCTTATTGTCTCCTTGTTTTTGTAAATTCTTGTTTCTTCATTCTGGTTGACTTTATTTCTTCCTTCTGTTCTAAATCATTGATTTGAACCCCGGCTTCCTTCTCTCTCTTTTTTTTTTAAAAAAAATTTTATTTATCTAAATTTAGAGGGGAAGGGAAGGAGAGAGGGAAACATCAGTGTGTGGCTGCCTCTCGTGCGTCCCCTGCTTGGAACTGGCCTGCAACCCAGGCATGTGCCCCAACTGGGAATTGAACCGCGATCCCTTGGTTCACAGGCCCGAGCTCAATCCACTGAGCTACACAAGCCAGGGCCCGGCTTTCTTCTCTTCGCTGTTGGTTCTCTGTGGATTTTTCTTTGTTTCACTTAGTGTAGCCTTCATTTCTTCTGTCATGTGTTTGCCATAGTGAGTTCTCTGAGCATCCTGATCACCAGTGTTTTGAACTCTGCATCTGACAGATTGGCTATCTCCATTTCACTCAGTTCTTTTTCTGGAGTTTTAGTCTGTTCTTTAATTTGGATCATATTTCTTTGTCTCCTTATGGCAGCCTCTCTGTGTTGGTTCTGTGTATTAGATAGAACTGCTTTGATTCCCAGTCTTGGCACACCTGTTTTGTTGTAAATGGCCGGGCAGGGCAACACTTCACTGCTTTGTGGTGCTGTGTAAGTGTGTGTGTGAGGGGGTTGGAGAGAACAACACCATTTGCTCGGCACTTGGTATTTCTGGTCACTTCACCCACTTTTTGTGTGCAACTGGCATCCTTCCAGCTGTTGCCCTGGCAGTGGCTCCCAGAGTAGATGGGTTTGCGTATGTTCTAGGACTGTGCGGACCCTTCAAACAGACTCTCCTGAGAAACTGGCAGTTTCTTCCACTGTTCCAACTCCCACTGATTTTTATAGCCAGCAGTTACGAGGCTTTATTTTCCCAGTGCTGGAACCCTGGGCTGCACAGTCTGGCCTGGGGCTGGGATCGCACACTCCCCAGGTGCTCCTGGCTTTTATCCACCACACATGAATGTGGGACTGCCTGTTGCGCTGTCTGCTGCTGCCTTGCCCCCACCGCCTTGCCCCCACCACACCACGTCCTCTCGACCCGGGCTCCCTGGCTCCACCCCTCCTACCTGTCTGGATGAATGTGTTTTTTTAAATCTTTAGTTGTCAGACTTCCACACAGTTTGATTTTCTGGCACTTGTGGTTTTTTGTTTTGAGGTTAATTGTGATCCTCCTTACGGTTGTGCAAGGAGGTGAGGCCTGTCTACGTCTCCATCTTGGCTGGAAGTCTGTAGAATATTGGGTTTTCAATGTTCTCCCATCATTCCCTTAATAGGGGCCTGGCCTCAGAGAAAGGGCAGCACAATTGTTCCGAAGGCTCCAGTAAGAGTGGTCAAAGGAACGCTGAAGAGTCTGTCTGAGACATACCATGTTCTTTTAAGTAAACGTCTCTGTGAGTCTTTACATCAGGGTTGGGCAGAGGAAGCAACACAGAGGGCCTGGCTTCTTGATGTTTAAATCACCTTTTAGTCTCTCAGGGACCGTCACTGAATTTGATGAAAGAGGAAGGACTTGTATTCTTGTTGATCAGATAGCAGCGTTTCCTGCCAGCCTCACTGAATAACTGCAGCCTTTGTTTTTGTGTTTGAAGACGTTTGGTGAAGGTAAAAACTTATCTGTCATTTGGGTGTGAGACCTCACAATGAGTTAAAACCTTAAAGCCCAACGACCCTATTTCCTTGCATGATCTCACCTTCTAGATACAAGAAGTGGTGTTTATTTTCCGAGGAATTAGTGGTGCCTGGGTGAGATTGAGGACGTGGAGAACAGCAGCCATGGGAAGAGAGAGGAGGTAGCAGGTGGGAGTCTGGGACATGATTCTTTGTGGGCATCTGTGGGGGAGGTCTTTGGTGTGGACACCACCCCTACTGACCCAGACCTGGGAGCCAGTAGCTGTGGGGGAGTAGCACAGGACTGCTTGGACCCCTCTGTCATGGCTTTCTGTTGAGGCTCTGGGCATCCTGCATTGAATATGTTTAGTGCTTGTCTTTTCCACTTGACTTTGAATTCGTAAGACAGGATGTGTGCCCCACTCACCACTCTGTGACTCAGGAGAAGCACAGCACCCAGCATAGATTCGTCATTCACCATCTGTCACATGAATAGTTATAGCAGTAGCTACCATACTGGTGGATGCCTGCTAGTCCCAAGCAGTATAAATGCATATTTGCATTTCTTTCGTCTACATCAGTTCTTTGTAGCTATTATAAAGATGAGGAAATTGAGGCTCAGAGTTGTTCAGTGACTCACTGAAGGCCACACATTTAGTAGTATCAGTAGTTATAGTAGCAATAGATAATGATGGTGGTGGTGGTGGTGGTGGTAATGGCTACCATCATGTGAGTAATGCTTGCAATGTGCCCGTGTTTGAGGGTTTTTCATGTTTTAAGTCATTTAATCCTCAGAGTAACTCAGAGTATGTTGTTATCCCGATTATACTTGTCCAAGATCACTTAGGTTTTTAGAGGAAGAGTAGGGGTTTGAAGTCACGCTTCCAACTCCAACTCTAGGGATCTGTCCCCTTTGTCACAGTCTTTGCAAAAGCGCAGGTACAGCCATCAGCCCAAGATGCTGGGGCAAGGGCCAGTTCTCCTGACTCCGGGCAGAGGGGACTGGGGAGAGAAAGGAAGGACTAGGGTTGGGGAGAAAAAAAATGCCCTACATGGGAAGCTTCCTCACGCAGGTCATTAGAAGCCCTCTTACCTTCCTCTGCCACCTGCAAATTACAGGAGTGGTGAAACCATGAAAATTAAAGAGAATGTCATTTTGAGTTCCCAGCGTTTCTGCCCTTCTAATCACAAGGGTCTGATGGCTGGATCCCAACCTGGGTTTCTCACTTGAAAACTGAGAAACTCCTCATGGAATAAATAAAAAGCAGGCAGCCACACAGACTGGGTGTGACAGTTAAGTCCACCAGTTCTTGTGTGTTGTCCAGCCCCACTGCCCCCTCCAAGTCTGAGGGTGACCGTGCAGAGGAGGATCCAGGCCCGCAGGACTCAGCAGCGCTGGCACTGCCGATCCTCTCCCGTCTCACCTGTGGAGTCGGGCTCCGTGCTTGATTTCCACGCCCTTCAGGGCTGACACTGAGGGCTTCAGTGACTGTTGCCAGGACCTGAGGAACCACTGGTACAACCAGGATGATGCCGCTTACAGGTGAAGCTGGCCATGATCACAGTGGCTGCCAGTTACGGATCATTCACCACACATCAGGTGCTGAAGTAAGCCCTGCACGTGCCGCGTCTCATTTATCACTCACAGCAGGGGCCACGACTGAGTGAGAAAACGGCCTCATGGGGGTCAACATGGGCAGCTTCCTCTGCTCATGTTGACACAAGTGCCATGTTCCTTGAAGCAGCCGTACCAATCACCAGCTTGTTAGTGGCCCCTGCTCTCATCCCTCTTTAATTTCCTAGACAGCTCTTCCACACCCTTTCCTGGGGCCAACATTCACATGGTCCTTACCCGATGTCTTTTCTCCATCGTGGCTGTCCTGAGTTGCCTGTTTGAAACAGATTTTAGCCAGGTAACAGGGTGGAATCAGGTAACAGAACAGAGGAGAGTAGACTCAGGAATGATAACAGGGGACCTGTACGTGAGCCCAGTTTTTAGCCTGCAGATTTGTACCCCCACTAGGGCCTGGTGTGCTGTGGGAATAAGGTAAGAGACGGGAGCTGTCCCTGACTTCAGTATGAATCCCAGGTCTAGGGCTTACCCGCTGCCTGACCTTGGGCAAACGGCTTCATTGTTTAGAATCTCTGTTTTCTGCCCTCTGAAAGGGGTGGGTAAGAAAACTGTATACCTCATAGGATTGTTACGAAGTCCAAGGAGTTAATGTAAAACTTAGGAACGTGGCTGGTACAAAGAAAACTGGTACAGAGAAAGCAGTCAGAAGGTGTTAGCATAAGAAAAAAACATAGGAAGGAAAGCATCCCGTGCCCTGCAGGGTAGTGAGGGTTTGAGAGGCCACATTTGGGTCACTTGGCTGGTTCTTATCAGCTCATTGATGAAAATGCAAAAATCCTGAGAGGTTCCCAGAACACTCACTGCTCGTCTGAGTCTGGAAGGTGCCCTCTTACTCCACGCTGGAGCTTACAGCGACTCTATGGTGGGAAGGTGGCTTTGTGGGCTATAGATTCCCAGTTAGTCACCTGTGCTGACCCTGGCCCAGCAGATTCCGTAATGTGTTCAGTTTGTTGTTCGAGTCAGTAGAATTTGGAGGGTGGTCTGCTCATAATCCATATAGGC
Organism: Artibeus jamaicensis; assembly: GCF_021234435.1. Classification (NCBI taxonomy): domain Eukaryota; kingdom Metazoa; phylum Chordata; class Mammalia; order Chiroptera; family Phyllostomidae; genus Artibeus; species Artibeus jamaicensis. The sequence goes on along the minus strand of NW_026522025.1, from coordinate 13,803,636 downwards.
AGCAAGTATTTGGTAAGTGCCCCTTGGTCTCAGGCAGTGGGGGAGCTCAGAGAGGTTCAGGCACAACCCTCTGGATCACCTGTCCTGTTCTTCTGCGCAAAGCCAGTGTTTCTCACCTTCCTTGTCCCCATTGCTCCTTAGGCCCAACTTGCCACCTCTTTCTCCCTTCTCAGCTCACATCCTTCAGCTCACACCCCAATTATTCATTCACTCATTGAACAGATGTACTTACTGAGTGCCCATGCACCAGACTGTGGAGGTAGAGCCGAAAATCTGTGGAGAAACCTTCCCAACCTCATCCTGGGGCAGGTCCTGCAGTGTCAGCCCGCAGCACCCGTGCCTACCCTCAAGTAGCTGCACAAGTTGTAGCTTTCCTTTGATGGTTCTTTACCTGGGGTTTGACTGTGTTATTAGCTGTGAGCTCCTGGAGGCAGGAATAAAGTACTCAATATTTACTGGATGATTGAACCAACAGTGCACAAATGAGTGTTCAGCAAGGCCCCTGGCTCAGCAGACATTGGCTGACTGGATTCTTGAGCCTTTACTACTCCAGTGAGACTTATCCATTCTCTTTCACAGAAATCTCCAATCTGCTGGTGGCTACCAAGAAAGCCCAGGAATGCCAGCCAGTCTACACCATGAGTCAGCTGAGTTTCGATCGGATCCTCAAGAAAGACATTATGCAAGTGAGTCACTGCTGCGGTTCCTGGTTCCAGCTTCAGTCCTGCCTCCCTTCAGCAGAGCAGCCTGGGGACTTGGGAGGAGTAAAGTCAGAGGTTGGGCAAATGCTGGTGGAATGGTGGAAAAAGAACACGGAGACTTTCCTTTTGGAGCTAAAGCTGTTTAACCAGAACCCTGCCTTGCTGATGCTGTCCAGTGAGGCTTTCTCCTTGAAGGAAGTGGATTAGGCGGGCTTCGTCGGGGGTCTGGGTGGGGTTCAAGGCTCTTACTGTCCCATGACATGCTGTGTGACAAAGTGCTTGTAAAGGTTAGTGCGGACTTTCTGATGATGCTTCTGAAGGAGCAAAGCTGGGGGAACACAGGACACAGGGAACAGGCAACACACAATTGAGGCCTGAAGGAGAATAACTGGAGAAACAGACCCCGGAGCAGTGCCCCATCCTTGGCAGCCCTTAAACCCAGAGTCTACAGCCTTAGGTAGGCTCAGGTTTCCTCCTCGTTGCCCTGGGGCCTTGGCTAGGGGTCTGGGGCCCCGGGGATCCCCACTTTCTGTCCACCCTTCTCCAGCTGCCTTACACAGCCCCACACACTGGGGACAGCACCCAGCAGCCTTGCAGAGGAGGACTATGCGCAGGGCCCTTCACCGCCTGGGAGAGGCTCTGACACCGTGGGGGTGTTGGGGGTGCATCATGGGCTCACTGCCATGAAGGAGTCTGTGGAGGGTGGTGGGGGTGTAGTTGGTTTGTTAGTTGATTGACTAAATTCCTGAAGTTGTTGAGTAGGTTTGAGGGGGTGGAAGTCCATAGCTACAGCTGCTTCACTTCCATTGCTGTAAGTTCTTTACAGAAGGCCGGTCTTTATTGTCCCTTGGTGGTGTTAGAGCTGTGTCGAGGTTAAAATCACCAGAGCAGCAGTAGCCCAGCCTCTTTTCTGTCTAGAACTTGACATACACTTGGGGCCTCCTTTCTTCCCTTCCCCTGGAGCTGCTGGGCAGATAACGGCCATCCCTCTTGCCTCGATCAGTTAGCCAGCTGCGATAGAGCACTGCAGTGTGCCAGGCGTGACTGCACCCTCCGCAGGCTCCCAGTCTGGGCAGGAGGTGGGCCTTGTCTGTCTTAAGCAGATGGATACGTCAGGAGACAGTCCCGAGTAGGGAAGGGTAGCAGGATGTGGGACTCTCAATCATCCCATCTAACCTTAGGAGGACAGAAATGGCTTCCTGGGGGAGGTGGCATGAAAGTAGAGCCCCAGGGGAGCAAGGGGCGGGGGAGGCTGGGATGGGAAAAATAGACAAAAAACTGTACTTGAAAAATAACTAAATAAAATTAATTTAAAAAAAATAAAGTAAAAAAAAAAATCTGGAACAAAGGAATACAACTTTGTTCCCTTAAAAACTCACCATTGGCATGAAGAAAGTTGCCAGAAGGTTTTATTTAGCAAATAAAAAATCAAGTTAAGTTTGCATTTCAAATGAACAATAAAAATTAGTTATATTTGGGGAAAAAAAAAAAAAAGAAAGTAAAGCCCCAGAGGGTGATGAGCAAGTGCCAGGCAAAAGCAGAGGGGACCGCAAGGAAGGAGGCTGACGTGGGACGTGCAGGGTCTCTATGGGTTGCTGTGCGGCCTGACAGCATGGTGCTGTGACTTGGCCACTGGAATAAGTGACCCTTTTGGGGAAGAGTAATTATTCTGAGAGCATATGGCTTTTACGGGATGTTCTGGGAACACAACTTCCCATAATGTTGATGAATCGCTTCGTGACAGATGCAGTTTAATGAATAGTCATAGGCCCTTGCCAGGATATGGGAGGTAGGGCAGATGTATCGCCATTCTGCACTGACAGATGACAAATGGTGGCATTTGTACAAATTAATATACCCGACTAATGGTAGTGTGCATCCTGTGGGGGGTAGGCATCAGGCTAGGAGTCAGCCACCATCCATTTTCTGCATTTATAGGGGGTCTTAGAATAACAGAATTTCAGTTTTCAAGTTTTGTAGGGCTAATCACAGTAACTCAACAGTGCCTGAATTTTATGAATCACACCTTGATTTCCAAATATGAAGACTGTTTAGATCAGGATTATTCCAGCTTAAACTGGGAGAATCCCCAGATTATTATGTCTAAGGGCTTTGTGCAGATGACCTCATTTAGTCCTTATACCGCTCATTTGCGGGGGTATTACCTGTTCTCGTATGTGAGGAAACTATTAGTGTCCCTCCAGTGTGCCTGTGTCTTCACAGCACCGTCTGTGTGGGACGGCTAGGGCAGACACGTGTGCACATTTTATCACTAATTTTAAAGCATGCATACATGCGCACGTGCCCTGGATGTATGGGTGGAAGATGCACAGTTTGCGCATGAGAAATCACAGGCCCCAGGTCTGGGGGCAAACAAAACATACTGGCCCAGCAGATTGGCTGGAACCCACCACATGCCAGGGTCTGTACCAGGAGCCTTTATACCTGTTTGCTCATTTGGTTCTTACAGCCCTATGAGGCAGGTACCATTATTACCCCCACTTACCAAAAGCGGGCAGACACTGAGCGTGGTAGAAGAATGTCCCTAAGTTAAATGGCCAGCAACCAGCAGAGCGAGGACTGAGAATCCCCTGTGCTTGTGCTGCAGCCTGTGAGCAGAGCCTCCAGTGGGGTCCTCTCTGGGTCTGCTCTGGAGGCTGTGCGTGCCCCCGATGTCTGTGGCTACTGCAGCACTGCTGGAAATCTTGTGATAGATCGGGATTATGTTTTGGCCACAGGCTGTTCCTAGAAGTGGGAAAAAAGGAATGTTCGGAAATATGTGGACTGTTGCCTGGCCCCCAGGAAGGGTACCAACTGTTTGGCCAAGTAGCTTTTAGTTTCTTCTGCAGGCCTGACCAGGACAAGGTACTGGAGAGGTGGAGAGCTGTTGGAGCCCCTCAGCCTTTGCCCCACCCCTTTCTGACACTATGTTCCCGTCGAGGCCTCAGTCTCAGACTCGGGCATCCCAGCAGCCCTGGCGAGCAGTGCCCCTGACCTCCGGCTTCCTCCTCAGGGCGAGCACCTTGGGAGAGGCACACGGACGCACATCTACTCTGGGACCCTGGTGGATTACAAGGACGATGAAGGAACTTCTGAGGAGAAGAAAATAAAAGTGATCCTCAAAGTCTTAGATCCCAGCCACAGGGATATTTCTCTGGCAAGTGTCTTCCTCGCAACCCCATTTCTGGAACCAGGGAACATAATGGGCCGGGAAGAGCTTTTGCCCTTATTTTGACCTTGTTTATGGTTTCTAAACGTGTGTTTTGTGTAATTCCTTCTTTCAGATGTAATCTTAAATAAGCCGGCATGTAAAATAGTGAGGGAGGACTGAAGATGAAGAGGGCTGAGCAGCCCTTCCCCACCCCTCCCAGTTCCCTCCTAAAGGTCCTTGTGCCCCAGCACTCTGCCTGAGTGGGTCCAGAGTGCCCGGTACAGTCAGGGCTGTCACTACACAGTCTGGAAAGTAAAAACTTTCCCGGAACCCCAAAGACTATTAGAGAGTGATGAAGCCGTGTCTTGACAAAGACCTGCTGCCCTGGTTTCCCTTGTATTCTAACATAGTGCTGAACATTATTTCTCAGGGTTTAAAGGAAGAGCAGCAAGTAAGGGGTGGGCCTGAGTAGTCAGTGGGAGGAATTGTCAGCTAGCCTGTCCCGCCAGCCTGGCTCTTAAAATCCTTTTAAAACCTTAAAAGGATTGTCCCTCCCAGCCAGGTTGGTGTCAAGGTGAAGGGTGGCAATGCTTTTGGACAGTCAAGACCAGGGAGCAGTTTGGAGGACCAGGATGGTGATAGTCGTGAGCTTTCCTGGGAGCCATTGGCTTTTGCTCTTAGCAGGGCCCCTGTGGGGTCAGACCAGTGGGGGTTGACCCTTGACACTCCTTTGTGCTGTCCTCCCACAGGCCTTCTTCGAGGCAGCCAGCATGATGAGACAGGTCTCCCACAAACACATCGTGTACCTCTATGGCGTCTGTGTCCGGGACGTGGAGAGTAAGTGTGTTCTCTCTGGAAGGGGTGGTTGGCCCTGGCTGGGGATCGTGGGGGCTATGCAGACAACTGGGGGCCTGGACAACAGCTCTTCTTGTCCAGGCTCCTTGCCTTGCCTTTTGCAGTCGAGGAATTTGAGGTACTGAGCAGGTTACTTGTTTAAGTTAAGAGTGGACGTGGAACTAAAGCCCTTTTGTTTTGTGCTATCTTGAATGTTCACTCCGTGCGGACTCTGGGCCCTGGGAAGTTGAGTGAGCTGAGTTTGTTCCCCTATGAGTCGATGTGTAAGAAGCTCTGGGCCGGTGTTGAATCCAGGCCTGTCCAGCTCTGATTCTCTCTGCCATCTGCCCCTCCCGAGGATGTTTGCCTCCTCCCAAGCCAAATACTAGCCAAAAAAGGGAGTTCTGGTAAGGGGATGAGGGAAAGTACGATCTCAGGCACACAGAAGTTCTAGATGTGGCTCTTTCGTTTGCTTATAGATATCATGGTGGAAGAGTTTGTGGAGGGAGGGCCCCTGGATCTCTTCATGCACCGGAAAAGTGATGTCCTCACCACACCATGGAAATTCAAAGTTGCTAAACAGCTGGCCAGCGCCCTGAGTTACTTGGTAAGTGTGTTCTGATGTGATGTCCATGGTGGTTCACCGGGAACTAGGGTGTCCCCTCAGCAGGTGAGAGGTGAGAGGTGCTAGCCAAGCATAGCCAAGCAAGCTGGAGTGGCCCAGACTGTGATTAAATACAGGAGTGCCTGGTGTTTAATGTAAATGGTCATTTAGGACTGCTCCATGAGCTCCACACGTATGAATCATTGCTTAGAGGAGGGAACTCTTACCATGTCAGCGGCCCGACTTCCCCATGCACTGTATGGTAAAAGAAGGAATGGTGCAATACTTGATGGATGAATGTGAATGAATAAAACTACCAGCAGTAGCTCACATTTATTGAGTGCTTACTGTGGTTCAGCTGTTTAGGGGTTTTATAGGTTCTAATCCACTTAACTCTCACAAAAGCCCTGTGAGGCGTGCTGCACTGTTATCCCTGCTTCACTGATGGGGGACAATGTGTAATGTGCTCAAGTCACACAGTATATGGGCAAGCCGGGCTGCCCACGCCTGACTGTGGCTGGAGAACACAGAGATTGATCTGAGGGGCCAGGGTTGGAAATGGAGGGAGTGTGGGAAGGATGGAAGTCAGCCCCAGGAACGGCTTTGTGAGCTCACCCTTTATATTCTGCAGGAGGATAAAGACCTGGTCCATGGAAATGTGTGCACTAAAAACCTCCTCCTGGCCCGAGAGGGCATTGACAGCGAGTGCGGGCCCTTCATCAAGCTCAGCGACCCCGGCATCCCCATCACTGTGCTGTCCAGGCAAGGTGCGCCACCTCATCCCCACCGCCGCCCATCTCCCCCCCCTCCTACCCCCACCCTGAGGCGGGGTCAGGCCAGCAGGCAGAAGGGGATTGGGGTCTCTCTCCTTTTAGAAAGTACACTTCAGCAAATGGGTATGCCCTGGGGGGCTGGGAAGATGTGGCGTATAAGGAGGGTTGGCCCCTGTTTCCTTGAAGGAGCTGAGTGTGCAGTAGGAGAAACAGACAACTCACTGGAGGTACATCTGGTCCTTGCAATTAAGAAGCCGTGTTCAAGGTGGAGGGTTAGCACAAAGGGAGGCCGCTGGGTCCAGAGGTGATCAGAGAGGTGTCAGGAGGAGTTGAGCCTCCTGGGGCCCCCGATTTCTCTTGAAACCCCTGGACTCAGAAAGCAGTTTGCAGAGGCACCTGAGCAATTGCTGTAGCTTTGCATTTTCTCTCTGAACAAGGCTGTCATGGAATGTGGGCTCTGTCCGAGAAAGTGACCTGGGAGCCGAGGCACTAAAACTAGTGTGCCATTGGCTGGTGATGGCCAGTAGTCTTCAGCATTGAGCACAGTTCCTGGTTCTTGAGTTTTGCTCAGTAATTCAAACACTGGGGTAAGTCTAGAAGGGAACCAGGGTGAAAAAACAAGCCTTAAAAATAAGACCCTAATCATTCACTCCTTAGAAGGGGAAGGGGTGCTTATCACTCGGCCATCACCCAGTAAGTAGTCTGTCTGCAGGGCACCTGTCCTCAGCAAAGGCCAGAGACACGGACACAGATGACTCCAGAACAAGTGGAGAAGCCAGTGTACCCCACAAGAGATGTTGTGGGCATTCAGGGGAAGATGGGGGCTGATTCCGGGAGGCAGGCCTGCAGGAAGGTGATGGCAGATGCATGACCCTAGAGCACCACCTGCATGTGCCTGTGTCAGGGCATGAGAAGGCAGAGGAGGAAGGGCACGTGGGCCTGACGGTGCCTGCCCATGCAGGAGCGGTCCTGCTGCCTAAGGAGCCAGGAGGCTATGCTGTGAGGCCACGGTGCCAGCTGAGGGGCAGGTCCATGCACATGGCAGAGGTCCGTGGGTATAGGAGACATGGGACTTCTTTACCTCAGTCTTCCCTTCTCTTTCTTTTCCAAACGAAACCCACATAAAACCAACATAATACTGCAGGGCAACTGCAGAGTACGTGAGACTAGCCCATGCCTTGCTCTGCATAACTTAGCCTCTTCTCCCCTGACTCCTCTTTTTTCTTAAGCCTTTGTCCACATGACCTCCTCCTCCTTCTCCACCTCCACCTGTTCTCCCTTCTCAGAGTGTGGGCCTGCACCCTGGGTGCTTTGCTGAGGCCAGAGCTTCAGAACACTGGCTGCACAAACTCCTGGGGAGTTTGGGATACACAGACACATCTGCTGGTGCTGACTCAGACTCATGCATCCAAAATGCCTGGGGTGAGGGGCCTGGATTTGTTTGCAAAACATGATTTAAAATAGTCTGTCATCGCACAGTTCTTGCTGCAGTGATCGTGACTCACTTCCCAGGTGACTGCAGAAACTGATCTGTACACGTCTGCTATCTTTTGGCAGAATGCATAGAACGAATCCCATGGATTGCGCCGGAGTGTGTTGAAGACTCCAAGAACCTGAGTGTGGCTGCTGACAAATGGAGCTTTGGAACCACACTCTGGGAAATCTGCTACAATGGCGAGATCCCCCTGAAAGACAAGACTCTGATTGAGGTGAGCCTTTGCTTCCCAAGGTGTGAGCTGAGTAAAGGCTCCTTGGAGGCTCATGGACACCTCAGGAGTTAACGGGAAGCCTCATGCTGCAGGAAGAGATGGAGCCAGGTTTGAATTCCCTCCACAGTCTTACTGGTTATGTGACCCAGCAAGTGTAACTTAACTGCCCTGGGCCTCCATTTCAGCATCTGTACAATGGGTGTATCTAAGACCCACTTTGTAGGGTTGTTGTGAAGATCAACTAAATAATGCATGTAGAGTGCCAAGCACACAATATATGTTCAGTTGATAATTATAGTAGTATTTATCTGAGGTTAAGTGCCTGTTAATTAACAACATTAACAGATTCTGAGTTCCTGCTTGTAACAGGTATTGTTACAAGTAGGAACTCTATACACTCTCTATGCCTGTGTATAGAGGAGTAGACAATTCAGCAGGCAGGGGTTGTCTGAAGTCTGGGGGGAAGGTGGCATTGATGCGATGAGCAGTTCCATTGGCCTAGGACAGTTATGACAGGTGACTAGGTTGGAAAGAGAGCTGTAATCAGATTGTAAAAAGCCCCAAATTCCAGGAATTTTATTGGGGGGTGTCATGTGGTAAATTTAAGGGTTTAGGTGAGGAGCGAGGTGATCAGAGGCTGAGTTGGGAACAGTTCATCTGGAAACAGTGGCTGGAACTGACAGGCTGAGGAAAGACCAGCAGGGGGCGCCTGCTGCGAGGCTGAGATTGGAGTGGCAGAGGGCATCCCACGTGGTGGCTGCGTATGTCGGAGACTATTGAAGATGGAAAACCTGTAACCAGTTAATGTTTTGCCAGGTATAGATGGTGCAGGACTTGGGAAAGAGGAGTTAAACTAAAGACAATGGGGAAACCATCAGATTTGTAAATCAGTGTAGAATTTTCAGCCTAGGCTTTTGGGAAGTCATTTTATTTTGAACTTCCTTGGAAATACAATAGCATACACTTTGCTGTCAGTCACTATTTATTGAGCACTTGCTGTGTACCCAGAGCTGAGCAGGATACAAGGACAGTATAAGGAAGGGTGTGTGTCTTTGATAAAAGAAGTCCTCCCTCCTCCCTCCCCTCCCCTGCTCCCATGCTGGTCGGTTGGACAGCACGGGAGCAGGGGAGGGGGAGTGACACTCAGAGGTCAGGGCAGCTGACACCTCCTTAATTCCATTATCCCCCCTCTCTTCCTCCTCCGGCTCCTCTGGGGCCTGCTCCCCCACCCCCACTCTCACCTCCTTGCCCTCAGGAGAACCAGAAGAGGAACAGGTACTCTTGGCATTCAGCTACAGATAAACTGGAGTGTAGTGATTTCACTTAATTTTTTTAAGTGGCATCAATTATTTATTTCTCACTTGTAAATTAATAAAGTTGAAGGAAAATTGAAAAATATGCAAAACTTAAAATAGCTATCACCATATTTTTGTAACTCCTGACTGCTATTTAACACTGGAATGTTGTCTTCCAGTCTGTTTACCTCTCTTTTTTAAATGAAATTGGGACCATGCTAGATGTAGTTACATATGCTATACATTTAATATTGAGTACTTTCCTATGTGATCAGAGAAGCTTTACAACTTTACAAATTTAATATAAGTTGATTGCTCTTTTGAACTCTAATTTGTAAATGTTCTAATTCTGCAGGAGATACTTTGACACATAAATCTTGGCTTATATCTGATTTATTTCCAAGTTGTACAGTAATTTGAATTAATGAGTCATAGGGTTTGAAGAATCTGGAGATTTTTATACGTATTGTCAAACTGTATTCCAGAAAGGTTGCATAGCTTTACCGGAAAGCAGCTTGTTCGGTTTCAGATAATTTTAGTATCAGACCTTCCCAAGCTAGAATAAGGCAGCAGTCACACACATGCTCATGAAATCTACCTTTAGCAGAGCTGTTGGAAATTAAACAAGGGGTTGGTTCCTCCCCTAACCTGGGGCTGACAGGCGTGTGGCTGGTTCCTTCCATGTTGTCCTCTTCTTTACAGAAAGAGAGATTCTACGAAAGCCGGTGCCGACCAGTGACACCATCTTGTAAGGAGCTGGCTGACCTTATGACTCGCTGCATGAACTATGACCCCAATCAGAGGCCCTTTTTCCGAGCCATCATGAGAGACATCAATAAGCTGGAAGAGCAGAGTAAGACACTGCCGTGCACCATGGAACCAGATCAGCCAATGCCCTGGAGAGCTGTTAGGGTGGCCGGGATAACTGGGATCCTGTGACAGGTCATGTCTTTCTAATGTTTTATTTTTTCTTCCCTTAGATCCAGACATTGTTTCAGAAAAAAAGCCAGCTACCGAGGTGGATCCCACACATTTCGAAAAGCGGTTCTTAAAGAGGATCCGTGACTTGGGAGAGGCAAGTTACATTCTAGCACCTGCTGACCACCTTACCTCTGTGTGCATTTAAAGCAGCTCTCCATTCTTTCTCACTTGGGGGTCAAAGTTTTTATAAGTACCTATTGCGTTTTCTTTGGGCCACTAGTCTCACAAGGCATTGTATCACTCACATGGTGACAGCATGCACACGTGGCTGTGTATGCACACAGGACATTCTCTCCGAGGGACAGAGAATGGAAAGGGAACAGTATGGGGGAGCAGGTAGAGGTATGACGGAAACAGAAAATCTATGTCCTGTGAGGCTGCTTAAGGGAGGGATGGATTTACTACACACAATGCCAACGTCAGCTTTCCTTTGGACCTCAAATGAGAGTTTCCTAACAGTTCACATGATAGAGAAGATACTTGGACTTGCATCTTCATGCAGATTTTTCTGTGGTTAAGTATACAAGCCGTGTCCTGCCTTGAGTCTCTGTGGTGTGCCAGGCTATGTGCTGGGCATTTTATGAGCACTGTCCCTAGCCCCTCACAGTACCCGGAGGTTTACTACTACTGTGAATGTTGAGCACCTCCGGATTAGCTCAAGAGGTTTGGTGACTGGGCCAGCATCACTGACAAATGGCTTAGCTGGGATCGGATCCCGACTTCCAAAGACTTCTTGTGCAGTGCTCGCTGCAGCTACCCTGTGCTGCCTCTCCTGGGGGATGGGCTTGTGGCGCTCTGGGAATGCCACAGTTGTCCTACATGTCCCCCAAACCCTCATTTCCTTTGGGTTACATTTTCATGGAAACTGGATTGGTGTGTTGGTTCTCCAGTCAGTAGTACTTTCCTGGTCTCAGCTCAGTAATGGGGGATGGCAGGTGAGGATGGGCTGTGGCAGTGGGGCAGGAGCCAGCAGGGGCAGCTACTGTGAGGGCAGGACTGTGCCATTCACCCCGGTCTCTGGGGGAACTGCATGGGGAGCAGGCCTCATTTTGTTTATTGGGAAAATCTGACATGTAACATTGTATAAATTTGAGGTGTACAGTGTGTATTACTTTCACACATATGTATTGTAATACGGCTGCCTGTGTAATCATGTATCACATTACATATAGTACAGTGTTATTGTCTGTGTTCAATGTACTGCACCCTAAATCTCTGTATTTTAGTGCCTATTGTTACAAGCTCATGCCCTTAGAAATCATCAGTTTTAACATCCCCCACCACTTATTTTCTGGTCTGTTTCACTACGTTTTGTTTAAACAGTGTCATCACACAGTATCTGTTTTTTTCTAATCTGACTTGTGCTCAAGATCCATTCATAATCCCAAATCGTCCTTTTTCATGGCTGAATACTATTCCATTGCTGCATGTATTGCACCTTGTTTACCCATTCATCCACTGATGGACATTTGGGTTTTTCCCCCTGTATCTTGGCTATTGTGAATAGTGCCGTGATAAACGTGGGGTGCAGCTGCCTTGTAACTCCTTTTCCGTTTTCTTTGGGCACACTCCCAGAAGTGGAATTGCCAGATCCTATGGATCTGTTCGTAATTTTTTTGAGGAACCTGCATATTTTTTTCCATAGAGTTGGACAGATGAGCCTTCCCACCAGTAGTGGTAAGGGCTCACCTGCACCTGGTGTTTGTCTTGATGGCGATGGCCACTCCGGCAGATGTGAGGTCACAGCTCATTGTGGGTTTTATTTGCACTTACTGTGACATTTAGCATCTTGTCATGTTCCTGTTAGCCATTTTGCTGTCCTCTTTGGAAAGTATTTAATTCCTTCTGCTTATTTTTTAATCAAGTTGTTCAGTTTTATTTTTTTTAATCGTGTAAGTTAAGTTCTTGATGTGTTTTGGGTATTGAACTCTTATCCAATATATGGTTTGCAAACGTTTCTCCCATTCTGTAGGCTGCCTTTTCATTTAGTTGTTTCTTTTGCTGTGCAGAATCTTTTGAGTTTGATGCCCCATTTGTTGATTTTTGTCCTTGTAGTTTGGGCTTTTGATGTCACGTACAGAAAATTACCGATGTGCTTCTTCCCTCTGTTTTCTTCTGGGAGTTTTATGGTGTCAGGTCTTATGTTTTAAGTCTTACCCGTTTTGAGTTCATTTTTCTGACTGCTGTGAGATAGGGGTCTGATTTTATTGTTCTACACGTGTTTCCAGTCTTCCCAGCAGCATTTGTTGAACAGACACCCTTTCCCCACTGGGTGTTCTTGAGGCCGTGGCGCCCCATGTTCTGCGTTCCTGCTGGCCTAGGCGGGGCTCCTCTGTTCAGACAGCTGCATCTTTCCCTCCAGGGCCACTTTGGGAAGGTTGAACTCTGCCGGTATGACCCTGAAGGGGACAACACAGGGGAGCAAGTGGCTGTCAAATCTCTGAAGCCTGAGAGTGGAGGTAACCACATAGCTGATCTGAAGAAGGAGATTGAAATCTTACGGAACCTGTATCATGAGAACATTGTGAAGTACAAAGGCATCTGCACAGAAGATGGTATGTTGTGCAAAGGAGGGTGTTGTTAAAGACAGTGGGGTCGTGAGGGCCAGTACTGCATGGGCAGTGCCCGTGGCTTTATCTGGGGCACCCTGAATGTGTGCTAGCTCATGGCCTGCATGAGCTCTAGGACTTTGAAGTCCTATGTACTGTGACACCCCTCAGCAGCTACAGAGCTCCCAGGGAAGCTGCTCAGCCTCCTGCTCAGCCAGGGGCTGACTGCAGCATTGTCTCCCAGGCAGTTCACACACCCACCCGGGGACTGATCTTCACCCATCCACATGTTGGCACTTGGGCCACATAAAACTGATAGCCCCCCCTTCCCCAGTCTTTGTTTTCTAGTTGTCTAAGTCCAGGTGTCTAACAGATGTATCTACCTGAAAGCCAGCACAGGACTCCTGTATTGCACTTCAAAATTGATAGTGAAATGACATATATCACTGTATTATCTCAGTGAATGCTGATGACTGTGGGGTAGGTACACAGGTGTGACTGTCCCTGTTCACTGCTGAGGGTCCAGAGGCTGTGCAGCTTGAGATTGAGTGACTTGCATGTCATTCACAGGTGGTGCTGAAATCAGTTCAGGTCCCATTTCTCCAGATTCTGTGCCTTCCACTCTCCCATAGTTCCTTCAGTCCATCAGTGTGGGAACCCCATACTGATGGGTTTTTGTTTGTTTTTAAATACAGGAGGAAATGGTATCAAGCTCATCATGGAATTTCTGCCTTCAGGAAGCCTTAAGGAATATCTTCCAAAGAATAAGAACAAAATTAACCTCAAACAGCAGTTAAAATATGCCGTTCAGATTTGTAAGGTAAAAATAAATAATAAAAAAGCATGTTAAAGATTAAAAAATCAGGCACTCGGCCCTGGATAAATGGTTTGTATTTAGACTTTCCAATAATTATACTGAGTTAATTTTGGTCTACTTAATTTGAATGAAAAATTAGCTTCTACTAAAAAACTGATTTGTTATGTAGAGCTGATTTAATGTATTTTTCTTTGAATCAGGTTGGTCTTACTATTTTTGCATAAAGAAAAAAGTGATATGTAACATGAAATGACACTAATTTCATTGTAGTTTTTTTGCTATGAACTGATTATGCAAAATACAGTCTGCACTGACCTTCAGCAATACACTCTGCCTTTACTTCTCTCCTTTAGGGGATGGACTATTTGGGTTCACGACAGTACGTCCACCGGGACTTAGCAGCAAGGAACGTCCTTGTTGAGAGTGAGCACCAAGTGAAAATTGGAGACTTTGGTTTAACCAAAGCAATTGAAACCGACAAGGAGTACTACACCGTCAAGGACGACCGGGACAGCCCTGTGTTTTGGTAACTGAATCAGAGTTTGATTTCATCAGTGTTTCATAGGTCTTGTGCTGTTCCATGGGGTCAGAAAGAACTTAGAACATTTGGGATTGATTACTCTTTGCTTTCAAGAAGTAGCTTTAGGGTTGTGTTTACAAAAAGCAACCCAGAGAGAAATTCCTGAGCTTTGTGAGACCATCTTCCGAGGAGTAAATCCGACAGCCTCCCAGGAGGGGGCGTCTCTCCAGTTCTCAGAACTGTTAGCAGCTGGAGGAGGCACAGCCAGGCAGAGGCAGGACAGGCGAGAGAAGGGGGAAGCAGTGAGGTGACGAAGCAGGCACAGAACGGATGCAAGGAGATTCTGGACAGAGTGGACAGAAATCCAGGGGAAACCTGCCCAACTACCCAGGTCAGAATGTCACGCTCGGACTTCCACCCGTCTGCCTGGAACTCTGTCCAGGAGAGAAGTTGCTAAGAGTCCACTCCACACCCTATTACTCCCATAAAACTGATCACACCTGGGAGGTACTACCTCTTACAGAGGCACAAACACAGAGCTCTCCCACCCACAGAGCCAAAACCTTCATTCATTCCCTTAACATGTGTCAAGACACAAACAAGCAGACTGAATTTAATGGGTGAGGCAGCCAATTTTGTGATACCGTGAGTATAGGCGGCTTCAGACTTGGGTTTCTGGAAGTCCTAACTATAAAACCTAAAAGTTCCACAGGGCTTTGTAAAGCCATTAGGAGGCATACGTGACTCACAGGATGAGGCAAGAGCAGTGGCTGTCCAGGAACTGACATCAGCCCAAGGGCGGCTGGAGTGTGTCTCTGGTGGGGGTTAAGGCAGAATGCTGGAAGAGGAGTTGCAGAGCTCGGGCACCATCCCAAGAGCTTTGGGTCGCCCTGGGGAGGGGCGATGTTGGGATGGGAGCTTTTGCTTCAGAAAGATCACTGTGGAATGGAGAGTAGTAAAGATTGGAGCCTCAGTCTGATTGGGCTGGAGCCAGTGACGGTGTGAAGTAGGACAGTGGTGGGGGCTTTAGGAGGTGAGTAGGGTTGAGAAGTAGTTAGGAAATCGGATTTGGGAAACCCTCCATTGCTGGCTCAGGTACTTGGGTGTCATTCATCAGAACTACTGACACTGGAAGAGGACTGGGCAGGGAGTCCCTGCAGGCAAACACAGTCTGGGGCCTGTGGTCACGTGCGTCCGCTTCCTCCACACGGAGAGCGCACATCACCTTGCTGCTGTTCTGGAGCCCATCTGTACTGCTGAAAGCAGCAGCCTCTAGTGATTAACACGTACTTACATGTCTTAGAATTCTAAATTCTAAGGAAAATCAAAGGTGGTTTTTCTGAGCTACTCTGTAAGGTATTTGTTGGAATATCCTTCCCAGGAAATGGGACTTTTATGTTTGTCCATTCTTTTTTAGGTATGCTCCGGAGTGTTTAATTCAGTGTAAGTTTTACATTGCCTCTGATGTCTGGTCTTTCGGAGTGACTCTGCACGAGCTGCTTACGTACTGTGACTCAGACTCCAGTCCCATGGCGGTGAGTTTACTTATCTTCATTTGAACATCCTCTGTTTTGTCCTTAAGTAGAATGCAGCCGGTGTGTTGCTTTTCCTTGTTTGTTACTTGACACGTACTTCTGGCTCTGTCGAGTCTTGGTTTCAGAAGGAGCCCAGAGTTCTCTAAGAAAACCCTTTTTTAATCCTCACCTGAGGATGTTTTCACTTATTTTTAGAGAGAGAGAAACACCGATTACTTGCCTCCTGGATGCGCCCTGACTGGGAATTGAACCCACAACCTTTGGGTTTCCAGGATAACTGCTCTAACCATCTGAGCCACGTGACCAGGGTGACAACCCTGATGTCCAGGGGTCTGTAAGTGTGTGAAGAAGCACTTGGTGGACTCCTGTCTGCACCTCCCGTGTTCCTAAATGAGGCCAGTCTCCCTGGAAAAGGCTCCTCAGCCAGGAGTGGTGGGTTGATCCCAGCTGACTGGTGAGAGCTAAAAAGGATTCTGAACTTTCACTTCAAGTTACTAAGGAAAAAGTCGTTTTATTATTTTAATTCCCAGTTAATTCTAGTAATTTCACCTTAATCTATTTGTGTTTATATAAATATGTGCAAAGTAAAACTTTTTTTTAACTCACATAGTTGTTCCTGAAAATGATCGGCCCCACCCACGGCCAGATGACAGTAACGAGACTTGTGAACACACTGAAAGAGGGAAAGCGTTTGCCTTGTCCGCCTAACTGTCCAGATGAGGTATCTGTGGGTTGGGCCACTTCCGGTCATGAAACTCAATTTTTATTATGTTCTCACAGCTTGAGATACCCAGCAGAGGGGTGGGGGTGGGAAGAGCAGGAAGGAGTAGAAAATTCCCTTAAAATCATTTTCCCAAGCTGAATTTCAGATATTTGAGAAATCATGTTTGGGCCAGATGACAGCCACAAATTATGTTCAAAGCAAGGATTCCCTCCAAAAGTACCCTCACCACCCAAAGGAGCATATTCTGGTGTTGCTTGGTTGTGAGTTCATCCCGCTTATTAACAGCATTTATGAAATTCAGTTTGTTCTAAAGTGAAATACAACTTTACCCTTAAATTGGTTTATGGTATTAATGACCTGAGTTTTTTAAAGGTTATTTAACCCATGAGCTTCTCAATGTTAAAAGATTTATGAACTATAGTTATGACATTATATTTTAAATTATGCTAATACTCTTGTTATCTGGCTTTAAGTCATTTACATTTCTAAAATTTTGTTAGTCAATGTATCTAATTTTTTATAAAGCTCCCATATTTAACATTTTACTGATATTGTTTTTTCTTTTTACAGGTTTATCAACTTATGAGAAAATGCTGGGAATTCCAACCATCTAATCGGACAACCTTTCAGAACCTCATCGAAGGATTTGAAGCACTTTTAAAATAAGGAGCATAAGTAACATTTAAAACACAGTGTAGCAAGTCCTCCCCTTTCCCCCCAGAATACCCAAGCCATTTAGAATAATTTTAATGGAAAAACTGTTTCCTGTCTAAAAAGATACTTGGGTACATATCCATGTATAAGGCACACTGCGGTGCTTAACACGTGTAAGTACTTCCTCTCCGTTTGTCACTGTGTTACTGGTGCCAAGTTTAACGACAACCAAAACATTAGCGCTCTTCCTTTCGGAAAGGCCGTTCCGCCATCACGACTGCTCACTAGAATGGGATTTTTTCAAAACCTCAACAAGATTGCTTTCTCCCACCTGCCAGATGATTTTAACTGTTCTCTGGCACGTAAATCAAAGGTTAATGGACGTAGTTGATACTCTAACATGCCCTGAAATCTCGTCATCTGTACAGTGATAGACCAAGCGTCCTTGAAATACTGGATACCAGTTAGCGTACTGTTGTTTCTGTAGAAAGCTGAGTGTATTCCTCTCACCATAGGACTTAAACTTTGAGTTGTTTCTTCAGTGGCTTAGCTCCTGTCCCCTTGGGTGACCTGTGGTACCCACTTTTTGAGAGAGAACTGGTTGTACCTCGGGGGACAGCTGTGGAATAGATCTTCGCTGCATGATGTTCGTTCTTGAGAACTAAGCCTGTGCCAGTGCTTTCCTAAACGGTGTACCTTTAATCAGATTTGATTCCAAGAACATGGATGCTACTATACATGCTTTTAAGAAATGTCAACATGTATATCCTTTTACAAGCTTACCACTTAGGGGCGCGCTGTTCCAGCAACGGTGTCGGAGGCAGTATGCAGCCGGTCAGAGTACATGCCGTAGACACTGCACTGTTCCTGGAGAGCTTCAGTACTCACGGTCCCTCTTCCAGAGTCCATCACCCTAGGGCAGCGATTTCCAACCTTTTCATCTCATGACTGCAGCACACCAAAAAATGTCTTTTTTGCCTATCTGACTAAAAAATTACATATTTTGATTCATTCACACTGGACAGCCATTGTTGTGTTGGCCGTTGTCATTTCTGTATTTGACAATCTAAGGGGAAAGAGGTCAATGCTCCTGACTAAGTAGCCAGGGATTGCATGCTTTAAAAGTTCTTTTCGACTAGTTGAAAATCGCTGCCCTATAGCATAAAACTTGAAAGAAAAGATCCTGCTAGCAGCACCGTGGAGTCTGGATCCACTAGACAGTTTCCAGTTTGCTTGGGGGTAGCTGGTAATCAAAGATGCCTGCTCTGTGATTCAACGTGAACCATACGATCTTCATGACCAAGAGTCTGAAAAACCATTGATGCTATCTAGCATTTGTTTGACATCATTATTTTTCACCTTAAAAAAAGAGTTCTGAATTGATTCAATGGCAACAGTAGACTCGCCATTGAAATTTGTTCGCTAACCCTACATTACCAACGTGTCTGTGTCAAACCTGTGGCCACTCTGTATGCACTTTGTTTACTCTTTATACAAATAAATATACAACAGACTTCACATGCATATGCCTTTTAATATTAAGACTCCATTTTCAAAGCATTTCAAACAATTTGTTTACTTAGAAAAATAACAATATAGAGTTTGGGAGGGTTGGTAATGGTCCGTATTACTAACAAGAATTGATTTGCACTTATCTGTTACTTCCACTGACAGTGGGGGACGGGTGGCAGATCCACGTGGGCTGTGATCACAAACAGCTTTTCTTTCGCCTCTTCCCACTTTCACTTTGCAGCTTAGTTAAAATTCATCTGTACAATCACAGAGGTGTGACTAAGCATTGAAGAAGCTCAATGCAACTGGAAAATAAGGAAGTGCAGAGCTCAGGGACTCCATTACTCATCTGCTGAGTCGTAAGTGAGCGATGCCTATCCTGATCAGTTACTCGTAGGAAGCCTACTTAGAAATTGTCTTAGTCTAGTTTTCTAGCTGTCATTTCCCAAAAGAGGTTAATATATGCAATAAATTAGACCAAGTAATCTTTACAAATCATACAACATGTGCACCGATTTTTAACTTCATAAGTAAAACAGGATACCTTTTATCTTGTTCAAAAATAATTCCCCCAAATTACAAGATATTTAATGATCTGAGTTCAAAAAGACTATGATCATTGGGGCCCCTAAACTCATCATCAATTACAGTCTCATAACAAGGAACAAACTTACTTACATATATTTCTAGATGGCAAAAGGTTTCCCATGCATTTAATACCCAAGTCTTCAGGAAATGGGGATGTCAAAAGTTACAAACAATTTTTAGCCTAACATACTACTAAAGAGTAAGAGACAAAGCAGAGAGTGAGGTAAAATTTTGCTTATTAGCTTAAAATGGTTATAAACACTGTTACTCCATTAAGACTCCTTCAGAAAGGGCAGTATTGACTGCTTCACTATATAATATTTTGGAAATAATGCATTTAATGATCAAAATAGGCCCTGTTCTAGTAATTAGATCATCACTATCCTATGCCATGGAATGAGACAGAAACTTATGTTCATTGCCACTTATAAATCAGCTGCAAAAGTTAAGTTCCTTCTTTAGGTGAAGTAAAAGGATTAGGCAGTTAGTACTGTTAGATTAGGGGTTAGCAAACTCGCTGTGAAGGGCCAGAGAGGAAACACATTAGACTGTGCAGGCCTGCGCGTCTCTGCCCGAACTGCGCAGTGCTGCTTGCGTGTGACCAAGCATGGCTGTGTTCCAGGAAAGCTGTGTGTGTGGGCACATCTGAATTCCATATAATTTCAAAGTCATAAAATTTTCATTTTTCTGCCAACCATTTAAAAATGTAAATAACATTCTTAGCTGTACAACAAACAGGTGGAGATCTGAATTTAACCCCAGGGTATGGTTTGCCAACCCCTGAAATTAGATCGCCAAAGCTACTTTTGTTAAAGTACCTTGTTTTTCTTCACAAAAGGCATAAATGGTTAATAACAGATTAAAAGGAAAGACTCGTGGGAGTGTACACCTATTACATGGCTGGTGTGGGGGGAATAATTTAGTTTGCACGCAGAGCATTTGTTTGCACGTGACCATTGCTGTGTCTCGTACTCGTGCTCTTAGAGTTCTAAGGAGAAGTTCTAAAAATCTATAAATGAGATTTCTTCTAGGGAATGTAAATAGAAATGCACATTGGCTTGTAAGAAATTCATTCTTCTAAGGCCTAGGAAACAAGACCGTTTCCTATTTATTGCTTCAAAGTTTCATATGTGGTGTCAAAATTATTCCCAGTCCTAGAACAAGGAATATTGTTAATTTCTGCAATGGACTATAAGTTAATATCACGTTAAGCTGCATTTAATTCTGGTGGTGATGAAAATGTCCTCAACTGATGTCTCTTCTTATTGCTACTTACTTCTTATTTGGCAATTTTGCCTGCTGCACAACACAGTTCCTTCTGGGGAATTATAAACCCGTATTTAAAGGATATGGGTAGTATGAATGTAGTTAAGGCAGCGATGAACAGCAAAGATACTGCAAAGAACCTTACGAGGTTATATAAGGGGAGGACTTAACTCAGTACACGCGCTTCTTTTTTAAGTAGGTCTCCATGTAGTATGCTCCGGTGCCCTGAGAATGTTGCTCAACAAGTTCCACTGAGCCGCCTTCTGGGGCAGAGATGAGATACGATGAGCCTCGCTTTTCATTTCTTAAAGATGACACCTATGAGAAAAAGAAACCATAATTAATGCTAAAATCTAAATCACAATTAGATTATTTGTTAAACGTGTGTATAAGAAAAGACATTCTACTTCTGATTTGGTGTAGAAGAGTAATAGGATAAATAACAAAGCTATCAAAGAATTACACAAACTTTTTTGTTAAATTAGACTTTAAAATTTCCGTATCAAAATCACTTGTGGAACTTTTGCAAGTTACAAACCAGTCTCTGAGTGCCCTCTCTCCAACGCCAACATTTTGGGGAAAGAAAGATACTGCCATTGCTTCTGCTGTTTGTGTCTATTTCAACCCCTCTGAATCGGAGCACCAATACTGGTATTGGTCTTCTGAGGAAGGACAGTGGCTAAGAAATTGAGTTGCATGTTAAGTTAGATGTTAAGTTCATCCAGTAATAAAGTAGCAAGAGAACTAACTAGCAGGTGTAAAAACTGGCAGAAGATGTCGATGAAAACAATGGTGAATTCAAACTTTAGTTTAAAAGTCTAATGTTAAAATTGCAGACTTCCAGGCTGTGTCACAGAGGTTCTGAGTGGGCAGTGGTTCTGATAAGGCCACGCACTGTTCCTCACAAGGAGTCACAGGAACCAACACAATGCATCGGACTGCGCAACACAGCCCTGTGAGTCCCTCATCCCTCTTATTGTTAGCTTTTACAAATACATGTGACAGTCTTGCTTAAGCAGAATTATAAAATATACAAGAATGCAGAAATTATAGGGAAAGCTTCCAGCAATGCAGAGGGGCATTACAATGAAAGTGACAATGGTCGCAACTTTAAAAATGGGAGACAGATGATAAGCCTGCAACAACTCCTTACAGATCAAGTTCCCATTCATGGTAAGGAGGGGGACAAGGAGGAGCTGACCAACATAATGACGGAAGCAGCTACTGACTGCCCTCGTTCTGTGGACTCACCAAATGTACAGCTACACATGGAACAACTCCCTCTGCGAGACCCAGAAACTCACTGAACTGACACTACACACAGAACTAAGAAAATGCCCACCCAACATTTTCAGCCCGAGGAAAGGCTGAGATACAGACTTGCCATTAATCCCGCCCCAGCACAGCACCATGCAGTTGGGAGTGAACCCCCACCTTCTAGTTCTGAGGAGTGAGGGTTTAGACTTCACATCTAGTGCCTCAACTTTTAAGGTTTCCCCTATTGGAGTGACGGGCTCCCAAACACCTAGCGCTGAAGTCCAACAGGTGTTCGCTGGGATCCACAAGACACGGCAAACAAGCAGTTCTTCACGGGTGTACGAGCAATCACGATGCCCTTCTCAAGGCTCGACATGGGGGTACCAAGCAACTCACTCATCCCCCAAGTCTCTCCCTGAAAGAGGTTTATTTCTGTACTCAAAAGCTACCGTCTGAGGGCCAGGCTTCTCATCTAGGAGGCCCTGCAGGCTGGCTGTGATTTTCCCTAGAGACCACACCACATCTTCCACTTCTTCCAATCCACCACTCCAAGTCATGAGTATCTCTGTGGGAGGCACCTGTACACACATCTGTGCCTGAGCTTTTACAGCTGCCACGCAAGGGATGCCCCCAGAGCACCCAGCCTGGACAGCTGGTGGGCTTTCTTCCATGAGTCCCACAGGACTGTAACAATTTCTGATGGGCACAGGAGCAACCTTCCCCTTGGCTCCACCTCAGTGTCAGACCCCTGGGCCCAGCACAGAGACCAGGCAAAAATGCTCATCTCCATTTCTCCCTGGAAAGGGCCACTACGTAACTTCCCAGCTGCTGCCTGGGGAGCGAGAGAAGGAACAAAGGAAACGCAAAAGTATTAGAAAACAACAAAATGGCAGTAAATACTTATGTATCAGTAATTATATGTAAATGGATTAAATTCTCCAATCAAAAGACACAGAGTGGCTGAATGGATTCAAAAAACAAGGCCCATCTATATGGTTCCATATAAAAAAGACCCCAGATCTTAAGAAACAGACTGAAAGTGAAGGGATGGAAAAGTCTTCCATGCCAACGGAAACCGAAAGGAAGCTGAAGTAGCTACACACGTGTCAGACACAGCAGACTTTAGACAATAAGTTGAATAAGACATATAGGAAGTTGTTACATAATGATAAAAAAAAAAGTTAATCTACCACAAACTTCCGCCAAGATGGAGGCGTAGGTGGAAACACTGTGCCTTCTTGCACAACCAAGTTTAAAAACAACAAAGTTTTAGCAACAAAAAATACAGCCAAACCACAAAAAACTGAACTATACGGAAGTCCGACAAAAATGAACCACTCAGCCAGATTGGTAAGAGGGGCAGAGCCAGCAGCAGAGCAGGGTCACAGCCAAGAGTGGATCCCAGATGTGGGGTAGTGACGGGCAGACCCAGTGAAGGCGCAAGGTGGCAGGCTGACTGTGGTCACACATTTGCGTGCAAATAAACCATCAAAGGAGTGAACAGTGAGACAGACCACGCAGGCCCAGCAGTGGGAAGAGGCAGAGGGGACCGCCATTGCTCCCTCTCTAACCCCACCCCCATGTACAGCCTCACAAACCAGTGACCTGGGTGCCCCCCCCCCCCCCCCCCCCGTGAACACCTAAGGCTCCCCTCCTCATATGTAACAGGCTCAAACAGACCAAAACATGGCTCAAGAACAACTCAAATCCCCGGAGCCGATAACTCTAAGCAACCAAGAAATTGCCAACCTATCAGATGCACAGTTCAAAACACTGGTGATCAGGATGCTCACAGAACTGGTGGATTTTAGTCACAAATTAGAGGAACAAATGAAGGCTAAACTAAGTGAAATGAAGGGAAATGCACAGGAAACCAATAGTAATGGAAGTAAACTGGGTCTCAAATCAAAGGAGCAGACCAGAAGGAAGGAAAAAATGACCAAACAGAAAAGAATGAAGAAACAAGAATTCAAAAAAATGAGGAGAGTAAGCTTAGGAACCTCCAGGACATTTTTGAACATTCCAATATCCAAATTATAGGGGTACTAGAAGGGGAAGAGAAAGAGCAAGTGGAAAACTTATTTGAAAAATAATAAAGGAGAACTTCCCCAATCTGGCAAAGGAAATAGACTTCCAGGAAATCCAGGAAGTCCCAAAGCAGTTAGACCCAAGGAGGAACACACCAAGGCACATCATCATTACATTAGCCAAGATTAAAATGAAGGAGAGAATCCTAGAAGCAGCAAGAGATAAGGGGACAGTCACCTACAAAGGAGTTCCCATCAGACTGTCAGTGGATTTCTCAAAAGAGACCTTCCAGGCAAGAAGGGGCTGGAAAGAAGTATTCCAAGTCATGAAATCCAAAAACCTACATCCCAGATTGATCTGTCCAGCAAAGCTTTCATTTAGAATGGAAGGGCAGATAAAGTGCTTGTCAGATAAGATCAAATTCAAGGAGTTCATCATCACCAAGCCCTTATTATATGAAATGTCAAAGGGACTTATCTAAGAAAAAGAAGATAAAAAAAGATGAACAATGAAAGGACAGCAAACTCACAGTTATTAAGAACCACACCTAAAACAAAAGCAAACTAAGAGGACAGCTAGATCAGGAGCAGAACCATAGCAATGAAGATCACATGGAGGGTCAGCAACAGGGGAGTGGGAGATGGAGAAGGGGGGAGAGAAGGTACAGAAAATAAGTAGCATAGATGGTAGGTAGAAAATAGGGGGAGGGCAAGAATAGTAGGGGAAATATAGAATCTAAAGAACTTGAGACATGTGGTCATAAACTAAAGGGGGGGAATAGTTGGGGAGGGGGTGTACAGGGTGGAGGGGAATGAATGGGGGGAAATAGAACTGCAATGGCATAATCAATAGAATATATTTTTAAAAAGTTAATCTAATAAGCACTTACAACATTTGTAAATATTTATGCATCCAGCACAGGGGTGTCTACATACATAAGGCAAAAATTAACAGACTTAAAGGGGGAAATAATAAATGATACTAGCAGGGACCTTTAACACCCACATTTCATTTCTGCATAGATCATTCAGACGGAAAATAAAAAGGAAACTGGCCTTAAACGACACATTAAAACAGATGCTTCAGACAGGCATATACAGACCAGTTCACCCTAAAGAACTTAATATCCATTCTTCTCAAGTGCATATAGAACATTCTCCAAGACTGATTCTATGTTAGGCCATGAAATAAGTCTCAATAATTTAGCAACACGTATGTCATATAACCATCTTTTCTGACCACAATGGTATGAAACTGAAAACAATTAGGAGAAAAAAATTGGAAGTTCACAAATACATGGAAACAACATGCTCTTGAAAAATACCTGTCACAAGTGCAGACAGAAATACAGCATACCAAAACTTAGGGACACAAAAGCAGTTCAAAAAGAAAAGTTCACAGTGATAAATGCTTACATTATGAAACAACACATACCTCACATAAACAACCTAACTTCATACTCCAGGGAACACGAAAAACCAACCAACAAAGCCCAGAGGTACTAGATGGAAGAAAATAAAGATCAGAGCAGAAGTAAATAAAAGAGACAAAAAAAAAAAAAAAAAACCAATGAAAAGATTCAACTAAGTTGGTTCTTTGAAAAGAGAATATAAACTTTTAGCTAGACTCACCAAGAAAAAAAGGATTCCAAATCAGAAATGAAGAAGACATTACAAGTGATACAAGAGAAATACAAAGGATCATAACACACTATCAATAATTATATGCCAACAAAATGGACAGCCTAGAAGAAACGGATAAATTCCTAGAAACGCACAACCTACCAAGACTGAGTCATGAGGAGAGAGAAAATATTAATAGACTGATTACAAGGAAGGAGACTGACTCAGTCATCACAAACCTCCCAACAAACAAAAGTCCAGGATGAGCTGACTTTGCTGATAAATTCTACCAAACATTTAAAGAACTGACACCGATCCTTCTAAAACTCTTCCAAAAAACAGAAGAGGCCACACTTCATTTTATGAGGTCAGCACAGTACCAAAACCAGACAAGGACATGACAAGAAAAGGAAATTAGAGGCAAATATCCTTGATAAACACTGATGTAAAAGTCCTCAAAAAAAATTAGCAAACTGAATTCAACAATACATAACAAGCCGTACACCATAATCATGTGGGGCTTATTCCAGGGGTACAAGGATGTTCAACATTCACGAATCACTGTGATGCGCCCCATCAACAAAATGAAAATCACGACCATCTCAATAGGTGCAGAAAGAGCATTTGAAAAAAAATTCAGCATCCTTTCTCAACAGAGTGGCTACAGAGGGAATGTGCCTCAACATGATACAGGCTATATATGACAAGCTCTCAGATAACATCTTGCTCAACAGTGAAAAGCTGAAGGCTTTTCTTCTAAGATTAGAAACAAAACACAGATGCCCATTTTGCCACTTTTATGCAACCTAGTTTTGGAAGCCATAGCCAGAGCACTTGAGCAAGAAAAAGAAATAAAAGGCATCCAAATTGTCACTATTTGTAGATGGCATGATATTATATAAAGAAACCCCTAAACACTCCACCAAACTTAAAATAAATGATTTCAATAAAGTTACAAGATACTAAATATATGAAAATTAGTTGCTTTTCTATACACTAATAATGACAGAAAGAGAAATTAAGAAAATCCCATTTACAATACCATCAAGAATAAAAAATACAGGAATAAATTTGATTAAGGAGATGAAAATCTACCCTGAAAAGTACAGATATATAAACTGAAGACACAAATCAATGAAAAGACAGTATGTATTCCTAGATTGAAAGAACATTATTACAATGTCCATGTTATCCAAAGTATTCTACAGATTGGAATGTTCCAAAGGCATTTTTCACAGAATCAGAATAATCCTAAAATGTGTATGGAACCACAAAAGACTTCAGGTAGCCAAAGCAATCTTGCAAAACAACAAATTTGGAGGTATCCCACATCTTGATTTCAAACTATAGTACGAAGCTATAGTAATCAAAGCAGTATGGTATTAAAAACCCCAGACACATAGGTCAGTGGAATAGAAGGGTCAGAAATAAATCTACATTTAAATGGTCAAGTAATTTATGATAAAGGAGCCAAGACTGTACAATGGGTAAGGACAGTCTCTTCAATAAAAGAAAACACTACTGGGAAAACCAAAGAGCTGCATGCAAAAGAGTGAAACTGACCCTGCTGCACAGCATGCACCGACAGTAACTCAAATGGAATAAACACACGAACATAAGATCAGGAATCAGAGAACTCCTACAGAAAAACACAGGCAGTAAGCTCCTAGCCATCAGTCTTTGCAATGCTTTTTGGATTTAACACCAAAAATCAAGGCAAAAAAGCAAAAATAAAAAAGTAGGACTATGTCAAACTAAAAAGCTTCTGCACAGCAAAAGAAATGACCAAGAAAATGAAAAGGCAACCTACCACATGGGAGAAAGTATTTGCAAATCATGTGTCTGATAAGGGGTTAATGCCCCAAATATACATATACAGTTTAATAGCATAGACACAGTCTGATTATATAAAGTGGGCACAGGATCTGAACAGACATTTCCCAAAGGAGACACACGGATGACCAGCATGTATTTGAAACAAAAGGCACTCAGCATCACTACCACGAGGGAAATGCAAATCAAAACTCCAGTGCAGTATTACCTCACATCTGTTAGAATGACCACTATTTTTCAAAAAAGGAGGTAAGTATTGGTGAGCATGTGTAGAAAAGGGAAACTCTGTGCCCTGTTAGTGACAATGTCAACTGGTGCAGCCGCTGTGGAAAACAGTATGGAGTTCCTCAAAGATTTAAAAACAGAGTTATCACAGGACGCAGCAATCCCACTTCTGGGTGCTGTACCCAAAGGAAACACGAAGACGTGTGTGTCCAGTTCAGTGCGGCACTATGTGCAACAGGAAAGACACCGAGGTAGCTTACGCAGCCCTCATGGACGAACGGATTTAGAAAATGTGATGGGTACATAATGAAATATCATTCTGCCATAAAAAGGAAATCTTGCTATTTGTGACAACCTGGATGGACTGGAGGGAATTGTGCTAAGTAAAATAAGTCAAAGACAAATAGTACGTGCCCTGGTCAGGTGGCTCGGTTGGTTGGAGCGTTGTCCCACATGCCAAAAAGTTGTGGATTTGATTCCGGTCAGGGCACATGCCTGGGTGGCAGGTTCCATCCCTGGTTGGGGGACGCACAAGAGGCAACCGATTGATGTTTCTCACATCAATGTTTTTCTCTCTCCTTCCCTTCCTCTTTAAAATTAACAAACATATCCTCTGGTGATGATTAACAAAAAAACACAAACACTACATGATCTCGCACGTGAAATCTGAAGACCAAAAACAAAGCAAACCAAGCTCACATTGCAGAGAACAGGTTGCTAGTTTCCAGAGGTGGTGGGCGTGGGGGTGGCAGTCGGGGAGGAGTGACGGCAGTCAAAAGGTACACATTTCCAGTAATAAGATAAATAAGTCCTGGAAATGTAATGCACAGCACAGCGGCTACAATCAATACTTCTATACTGTACATATCTGAAAGTTGCTAAGAGAGTACATGTAAAAAGTTTTCATCACAAGATAAAAATCTGACACTGTGCATGGTGGTGGATGTTAAGTAGATTTCCTGTCATCATTGTTTCAAAATCTATACAAATATCGAGCCATTATGTCATACACCTGAAACTAATAATGGCACATGTCAATTATATCTCAATTTAAAAAAAAAAAAACATTCCACCCTGAAGAAGGGCTGCCTGCAGCAAAAATGTAGGCCTGGCTGCTTAGCTGGGGCGTCCTCACCCTCCATCCTCTCCCCGCTTCACGGCTCCCCTCAGCAGCCGCTGCCCTCGCGTCCCTCCGCTGGTCTGCTCGTCCTTCGCACGGTGCACGGCAGCTCTAACACTGTCAGACCCGTGCGTGCCTTCAGGTGCAAAGAAACAGCTTCATTTCGAAAAGCTACTTGTTTTCTAAGCTAATTCATTTATCAAAAAGAAGAGGGAAAGAAACCATAAACACCTTACTCTGGGGTCCAGAAATCTCACACAATTTCCCATGGTTAAAAATGGTTTTAAACCAACATGCTTTATTTTTAAATACTAATAACAAAAAATTCTTCCTCATATATATATGAATGTTTTCAATTTTCATATTAAATTTTGCTTCTCAAGTACCTGCCTTTCTTCATGTGAGTAATATTATGTCTCAACTTTTGAGTTTAATAACTTTTCCTCCAAAACGGCACTTTTCAACCGGTGTGCCACAAGAATTTTTAAAACATGCGACACCTGACTATTTAGTCAGGGGCACTGACCTCTTTTCCCTCAGATTGTCAAATAAAAAAAATAACAACAACCAGCACAACCATAGTCGTTCATTTTGAATGAATCAAAATTATACCTATTTTTGTCAGATAGGCAAAAGTAAGATATTTTTTGGTGTGCTGTAGAATTTCAGTAACTTATGTGTGCCATGATATAAAAAACATTGAAAATTGCTGCTCTAAAAGGTATTATACCACATTCAAAAAATTAAGATTAGAACATCACCTCACTAGTTTCGGTATACCAAGTTGTACAAATCATGTATCTTAAGTTTAAGTCTGTTTCATAAGCACTTTTTAAAAATCATATACATTAAAATTCTTTGAAAAATAACATGTCAGGGTAGCAAAACTGTATTCATACTCATACTGCATATTATCCTCTAATAACTTCTTTGAACACTTACAAGACTGATTTATAAAAAGATTCTAAAGTAATGAGGGTAAGTTTAAATAAATTTCAAAAGTTTTGCTTTCCTTAATTAAAACTTTTAGCAAATAATTTTAAAAGTGCTTTCCAAGTTATTGTCTAGGATTAATATAAAAATAATCTGTGGTTCCATAATTATTGTTTAGAGTGGGTTTAGGTTTTTAAAAATATTTTACATAGTTAGTGTTTGCCACAAGTTTGGGATGTAGCGCAGTCCACACAAAAATCTTTTTGGCGAGGCTACTGCATTCTTTGCTCATTAGATGGCAGCATTAGGCCATATATGAAATCAGGCAAGCCTTTCCGTTCATGCTTCTGTTTGTTTCCTCCTCTTCTCTCATCACACCATCTCGTGGTGTGTTCCGTGGTTGATTCACTAGAAAAGGTAAGATTCCTTGTTGACTAAGAGCAACACAAGTTACAACAGACAGGTGGAAGTATTCTCCTGATGTACAGCAGACCAGACAGCAATTCGCCGTGGCCAGAGTAAAATCCCTCTCTCTCTCTCTCTCTCTCTCTCTCACACACACACACACACACACACACACACACACACACACATGGAACTGCCATGAGAAACAGTTGCATTACTCTTTACCACAACTGATTTTCGACCAGTGTGCTAGAACAACTTTTAAAACACACCATACCTGACTGTTTGGTAAGGGGCACTGACCTAATAATCTAATAAACATATCTGCTAATGAGAAAAGCAAGGCCAATTTCAAAAAGGAAATAAAAGGTAAGTTCAAAAAATAACTTCTAAAACTTATGCATACTTTTAACTAAATTTAAAAATAATTACTGAGCTTCCTCCTGTTAATATAAGTAAATTGTGCTCCTTGTACAGAAACAAAAAAATCAAAGTTGTAATCAACTATATTTCATAAATTGTTAAAATTAACAACAGATTATAAAACATTTTACCATGCGTTCATGTATTGTTTTGTATGACATTTAGTACTTGTATTTTCTGTTATAAACATGACAATTTGTTTATGCAGTCTTATAAAATTGTTGGAAGTTTAGGTTTCTAATTTTCACAATTATAAACAATTCATAAATAATTTTATGCATGTGTGATGATTTCCTTTGCTTTGGCACCTGGAAATATAATCCGTTTACAATCAATGTCCTTATCTAAATCATTACTTAAAATGTTAACTAATAAGGTGACAAAGATGGAGTTTTATGCAACAGGTAAAAGAATGCCATTCAGATTGTATCAATTCATGATCATTGTTCCTTCAACATAGGCCTGTTGTGACCTAATTACATCATCTTCCAACCTAGATTCCCCCCTTTCCCATAGGTATATAGGAGACTCTGTTATATATTTTGCTAATATCCAGCTGCACATTTTCTACACTCTGTCTCACCTGTGTTTCTAGTACTCTATCATAAAAGCCTACGCAGACATCGATTGTTCTAAATGGATTCTCATCGGTTCGCTTTTCTAAGTTTCTCAGAGACAGGTGAGACAAACACAGAGTTGCTCCGAGGAAACTGGAGTAGGGGCACTGCTCCCACAGACAGGATGGAGCTGAGAAGCAGCTGACAACTCTGGGGGACGAGAGAGCAGCAGAACTGTTCATCACAAGGCTCAGGATTACATCATCGTACGCACAGGCACTCTCAGCTTACACGGCTAAGAATAAGTTGAAGGAGAAAAAGTAAAATCGACACAAATAGGTAATGATACAGTGTATCTTATGAATACAACACTTTTCACGTTATTGACTGGTGTAAAAGGCAGCACAGCAGTGCCTGTAATTATCATCCTGTCTCTCCGTCAGTGAGCAGTGGTGAAGAACAGAAGCATTTGCTCGGGTTTCCTGGGCAGGTCTGGACTGGTACAAATCGGAGGTCAGAAGAGTCTTCTGTGAAGAGCCAGACTGAGTAACTAATTGTGCATCCATACGGTCTCTACTGTAACTCCTCAGCCCTGGGGTTGTAGCACAACAGCACCAGGGACAAAATGGAAAGGGACTCAGCCATATTCCAATACAATTCTATTAACTAAACAGGTGTGGAGCTCGGGCCAGGGGGTGCTGGATTTGGTAGGTAGTTTGCCAACCACTAGTGTAAACAATAACAGGTAAATACTGTAAAATGAAACCTACCACTCCTTTTGAATGTGTCCTAAAATTCCAAATGGTGAGCAAGAAAAGAAATATTGTGTAGATTGATGTTACAGGAACTACAGTTTCGTATTCAGTGAACTCAAGACATAGTTGAACCAGTTTTCCTACACACCATCACAAAGCCGAGACCCACTCACTCACCTGTGTGTAATCACCAAAAGGCTGAGAGTACGCAATGCACTTCTCCAAGGTGTGCTGTGGTTCGCTTCCCTGAGAGATGGCGTCCAGGATGCTGCTGGCAATTCCCGTCTTCTGCAGAGTGGTTTTACTTGCAGGGGCTAAAGGCAAAACCAACACATGTATTTTAGTCAGGTCCCTTTATTATAAATTATAAGCAGAGTACAAAACTCATTAATTCAGCATATTTCTGAACACAAATATTAGTTTGCCAATAGATATGTTTGTATTAACTCCAGGGGGGAAAAACACACAGTACATGATATTATAGTACTCGTTTAAAACAACTGAAAATGAGATTTTTTCCCTATAGGTACATAATTTTGGTGCAAACATTGAAAAAATGTATGTCTAACCTCCAAAACAAGGCATAAAAAATGTGAAATAACTACTCTATCAATTTTTAGAGCAGATAAAAATACAGTAGGTATCCTAAAAGCACACTAAATCTTCTTCTGGCTTTAAAAAAGTTAAAAATTAATGTTTAAATCTAAGAGGATACTTCACAAAATAGAGAAAATGCACATTAAAAACAAGATTCACCTTTTATCTCTTTTCATTCAATCCTATTTTTATTCTCAGAGGTGACAGTTTAGAATTTATTTTCCCAGATTTACTCTATGCATTTATACATTCAAATACATACATATAAAAATATATACGTTTAAACAAATAAATCATTTCATGTGTACATTTGCTTTTTCCACTTGTTTCAGTGATCACTCCACTTAGTCATGTAGCTCTCAATTATAAAAATAGTTGCACGGTGTTCCGTCTTATGGTGACCTATTTATTTGACCATCCCCCTCGTAATGAACCTGAAGGCACTTTCTGGTTTTTCACTCTAGAAAACCAATATTCTAGTGAATGTCCCAGTGTACAGACTATACTGCACTTGCGACTTTCTCTTAAACTATGAACATATACTAAAGGAAGGCCTGAGGACAGCCTCCAAAAAAGCAAATGAGAATTCTGCTTCTGTCAATTAGCAGCTCATGTATTTTTAGCGTATCCTGCTAACACTCCAGGTATATTGGGTTACTTAGACACTTAAACCTCTTTTAGAAATATGATTCCATAGGTATAATAAATAATTATAATATAGCCAAATAATTCTTTTGCTCAATTATTTTAAATCATGATTCAATAATAATTCAACAAACTGATATTATAAATAAGGTATTATAAAAGATGTCTTCCTGAAGTGTTAATTTTAGTTGGTCTCTCAATTTAAAGACTGGGGTCATAATTTAGGCTTTAACTGGTCAATATGCACAATTTGCTCCTATTAAGTTAAAAACTGAAGAAAAAGTCATTAAGGAAAGTATCCAATAAAACTCCAAAACATTAATCCCAAGTTTCTCACTTACATGTTAAGCACACACTGGGCAACACGCTTGCCAAGTTCAAGTACGGGTTTTTACTGAGCCGGATTTCTTTCGGCGGTTCTCCCAAGAGTGAAGTCTGATTCTTCGAGGCAGCCTACTTACCAAAAACAAAAGAGTGGGTGCTTAGTAAGGGGTGCGAGAAAATAAAAATGCAGAAAAAGTAGAGAAATACTTATTCTTCAAAAAATCTAGGGTGGTAAAAACTTGTGGACACTAATGTTTGAAGGTATAAAACTGTAAAATATTTCTGGATATTGATTAAAATGATCACATTTTGCTTATTAATTTTTCAATAAGTTAAAGAAAAACATTTAACTGAAAAGAGAATTACAGTCCATCTTGTACAACCTTCTCATCTGACCCAGGAGAGAATTCATCAGCATAAGAAAGACCAAATTCCATACCTTATTTCCAGAAACAAAATTACCAACATTTAAAAAAATGTTAGTAAGTGTTGAGGCCTGGCCTCAAACCCTTTTTTAAAAAATTATATTTTATTGATTATGCTATGATAGTTGTCCTGAATTTCCCCCCTTTGCTCCTTCGTTCCAGCACCTCCCGTCCCTCCGACAATCCCCTCACCATCGTTCACGTCCATGGGGCATGCATGTAAGTTCTGTGCCTACTCCATTTTCTATACCACAGGTGGCAAACACAGGGCCTGCAGGTTGAACCCGGCCCTCCACCTTGTTTTATCCAGCCCAGCACCTTGTTTCTACCAGGCAGCAGTGCCGAGCTCTTACTTAACTGTTACAGGAGTAGTTACATTTATACAGTCCTACAATTACATTCGGCCCTTTGAAGACAACGGTGAGGCTGATGTGACCCCAGTGAAAATGACTTTGACACCCCTGTTCTACACTGTTCTTTACATCCCCATGATTATTCTATAACTACCCATTGATACTTTTTTTAAAAGATTTTATTTATTTTTAAAGAGATGGAAAGGGAGGGAGAAAGAGAAACATCAACGTGTGGTTGCCTCTCACATGGCCCCCACTGGACATGGCCTACAACCCAGGCATGTGCTCTGACTGGGTATCGAACCAGCGACCCTTCGGTTCACAGGTCAGTGCTAAATCCACTGAGCCATACTGGCCAGGGCCTATTTGTACTCCTTAATCCCCTCACCTCTTCACCCATTCCCCCACAACCCCTTCCCATCTGGCAGCCATCGAAACACTCTATCCATGATTCTGTCTCTGTTCTTCTTGTTTGCTTAGTGTTTTTTTTTAATTCCATGGTTGATAGACTTGTAGATTTGTGATTTTTGCCATTTTATTGCTTGTAGTATTGATCTTCTCTTCCTTGAATCCCTTTAATATTTCATATAATAATAGTTTGGTGATGATGAACTCTAGCTTCTTCTTGTTGGGGAAGCTCTTTATCTGCCCTTCTACTCTAAATGACAGTTTTGCTGGGTACAGCAATCTTGGCAACAGGTCCCTGCTTTTCATGGCTTGGGATTTTTCTTGCCAGTCCCTTCTAGCCTGCTAAGTTTCTTTTGAGAAATCATCTGACAGTCTTATTAGAACTCCCCTACAGGAAACTAACTTCTTTTCTCTTGCTGCTTTTAAGATTTTCTTTTTATCTTTAATCTTCGGCATTTTAATTATGATGTGTCTTGGAGTAGGCCTCCTTGCATCCATCCTGTTTGGGATTCTTTGTGCTTCCTAAACTTGTATGTCTATTTCCTTTACCAAATTAGGGAAGTTTTCTTTCATTATTTTTTCAAATAGATTTCCAATTTCTTGCTCTTTCTCTTCTCCTTCTGGCACCCCTAAGATGTGAATGTTGGAATGCTTAAAGTTGTTCCAGAGGCTACTTACACTATCATTTTTTAAAATTCTTTTTACTTCTTCTCCTGATTGGCTGTTTTTTACTCCCTTAGGTTCCAAATCACTAATTTGATTCTTGGCTTCGTTCACTCTACTGTTGTTTCCCTGTAAATTGTTCATTATTTCAATTAGCGAATCCTTGATTTCTGACTGCACCTTTTTTATGCTGCTGAGGTTCTCATTAAGTTCCTTGTAAATTCTTTTTTTAAATATGTTATTGATTATGCTATTACAGTTGTCCCATTTCCCCTCCTCACTCCCCTTCACCCTGCACACCCCCACTCCCATTCCCCCCCTTCTTTAGTTCATGTCCATATTTCATTAAGTTCTTTAGCTTCTACTTTTCCCATACTATTCTTACCCTCCCCCACTGTCTATTTTCTACCTACCATCTATGCTATTTATTCTCTGTACCTCCCCCCGTCACTCCCCTGTTGCTAACCCTCCATTTCTGTGGTTCTGTTCCTGTTCTACTTGTTTGCTTAGTTTGTTTTTCTTTTGGGTATGGTTGCTAATAACTGTGAGTTTGCTGTCCTTTTACTGATCATATATTTTATCTTCTTATTCTTAGGTAAGTCCCTTTAACATTTCATATAATAAAAGCTTGGTGATGATGAACTCCTTGAACTTGACCTTATCTGAGAAGCACTTTATCTGCCCCTCTATTCTAAATGAAAGCTTTGCTGGATAGAGCAATCTTGGATGTAGGTCCCTGCCTTTCATGACTTGGAATAGTTCTTTCCAGCCCCTTCTTGCCTGTAAGATCTCTTTTGAGAAATCAGCTGACAGTCTGATGGGAACTCCTTTGAAGATAACTGTCTCCTTATCTCTTATTGCTTCTAGGATTCTCTCCTTCATTTTAATCTTGGCTAATGTAATGATGATGTGCCTTGGTGTGTTCCTCCTTGGGTCCAACTTCTTTGGGACTCTCTGAGCTTCCTGGATTTCCTGGAAGTCTATTTCCTCTGCCAGATTGGGGAAGTTCTCCTTTATTATTTGTTCAAATAAGTTTTCCACTTGTGGCTGTTCCTCTTCCCCTTCTAGTACTCTTATAATTCGGATGTTGGAGCGTTTGAAGATGCCCTGGAGGTTCCTAAGCCCCTCCTCATTTTTTTGAATTCTTGTTTCTTCACTCTTTTCTGTTTGGTTGTCTCTTTCTTCCTTCTGGTCCACTCCATTGATTTGAGTTCCAGTTTCCTTCTCATCACTATTGGTTCCCTGTACATTTTTCTTTACTTCATTTAGCATAGCCTTCAATTTTCCATCTAATTTTCAACCAAATTCAACCAATTCTGTGAGCATCCTGATCACCAGTGGTTTGAACTGTGCATCTGATAGGCTGGCTATCTCTTCATCATTTAGTTGTATTTTTTTTCTGAAGCTTAGATCTGTTCTTTTGTTTGGGCCATTTTTTCGTTTTGATGTGCCTGTTACACACTGAGGGGCGGAGCCTTACCTGTTCACCAGGGAGGGTCAACCCACTCACTGGGTTGTGACGGTTTGTGGGGGAGGGGTCCAAGAGGGAACAATGGCACTTGCTCCATGCTCTGCTGGGTTTCAGTCACTCCCCCTGCTACCCACAAGCAAACGGGGCCCTTCTGGTGCTGGTTCCCGGTGGGTGGGCTTGTGTACATTCTAGGGCCCCATGGGTCTCTCCACCAAGCTCTCCTGTGAGGCTGGGAGTCTCTCCTGGCACCTCAACCCCCACAAGTGTTTTCAATCAGTGGTTTGAGGCTTTATTTCCCTGTGCTGGGAGCCTGGGCTGCACAGTCTGTCACGCTCCCCAGTTTCATCTGGTTCATCTATGCGTGAATGTGGGACCCTCTGATCCACCAGTCGCCTTGTGTTCCTTGCCCCTCCACAATCTCCTGCCTCACTGGGTCCACCAGCCGCCACTTTTTTTGCCATGACTCATCTCTGCCCAGCCGCTTGACTCCACCTCTCCTACTGGTCTGGATGAATGTTTCTTCTTTTAACTCCTTGGTTGTTGGACTTCCATAGAATTCAATTTTCTGTCAGTACTGGGGTTTTTTTTTGTTTGTTTCTAAATTTTTGTTGTTCTTATTTTGGTTGTGCCAGGAGGCACATTGTGCCTACCTACGCCTCCATCTTGGCCTGAAGTTCCTTGAATATTCTTATAACCAGTGTTTCGAACTCTGCATGTGATAGGTTGCTTATCTCCATTCCATTTACCTCTTTTTCTGGAGTTTTCGTATTTCATTTGGGCCATGTATTTTTATCTCCTCATTTTGGCAGCCTCCCTGTGTTTCTTTCTACGTATTAGGTAGAGCTGCTCCGCCCCCCTGCCTTGGTTGTGTGGCCTAATGTAGTAGGTGTCCTGTAGGGCTGGGTCCTCTAGGTGCACCCTTTGTGTGGGCTGTGTACACTCACTCTGCTCTTTAGTTGAGCCTTGGTTGCTATTGGCTGATCAATGGGAGGGTTTTACCGAGGCCAGTTAGCTGCAAGGATTGGCTGTGACCACTGACCACCAGGAGTAGGGTGCTGATTCTCCAACATGGTCTGTAGCTGTCCACTGGGTGGCACTGGCTCTGGGGGTTCTCGGGTGGTGCAGGCCAATATCAACCCCGGTCGCCCACGTTTTGCCCGGGGCTACCCTGCCTGAGCTATAAAGCAATCTGAGATGGATGCTATTTGTGCTTGGCTTGGAGATTCCTGGGAGAAGCCACACTGTAAATCTAGCTGGCTCCTGCTAGTGCCAGACCTGGGGCTCACTGAGGCCAGCTGATGCTTGTTTGTGAGGATCTAGGAAGATGTGAAGCATTAGCCAAGACCAGCCATTCATATAGAAAAGCAATTTGGGTGCGCCCCTAAGTTTGGTGGGGCAGAGTCTTGGGACCTCTAAGGTGAGTCACATAGTGTTAGCCAGGTTGATGGAGTCTTAGATACGGCACCAGCTTGCTGGCTCTGTGGGGGGAGGGTTTAGAAAAGGGACAATGACCTCTGCTCACTTTGATGCCAAACACTTCAGTTTCTCCCTGCATGACACTAGTGTCTTTCAAGCTGCTACTTCAGTGCTGGAGCTCAGAGGGAGTTCAACCTGAGTAGGTGAGTCCATGTATTAGTTAAAAGGAACTGTTGGGGCTCCAGCAGTCTCTTCCCCTGACTCAATCCCCACTGGTTTTTGCAGCCAAAAGTTGCAGGGACTTATCTTCCTGGCACTGGAAACCTGGGTTATGTGCCTGGTATGAGGCTTGGACTCTATGCTCCCGAAATATCCCTCCTGAATTTTTATCTACCACACATGGATGTGGGACCAGACTATTCCGCATCTACGCCCCTCCTACCTCTCTGGATGGATGTGGTTTCTTTAATTTGTAGACTTCCATTCAACTTGATTTCTGATGGTTCTGAGTGATAATTGTTCTATATTTTAGTTGTAATTTTGATGTGGTTGTGCAAAGAGGTGAGCCATGTCTGTCTACACCATCATCTTGACTGAAAGTTCCCTTTCTTTCTTAACAGTTATACTGTTTTGCCCAGAAAAATGCCCTGGATTAAATGGTTTCACTGGAGAATTCTGCCAAACATTTAAAGAGGAATTAACAACAACCTTCCTCAAACTCTCCCATAAAATTGAGGAAGAGGAAACACTTCCTAACTCATTCTATGAGATAGCATTGCCCTGGTACTAAAGTCAGACAGATACTATAAAAAAACTACAGACCAATATCCCTTTATCCATATTGTCATGTGCTTCGGTACAGAGGAATATTGTGGGGACAGCATTCTCTTTCCTATCTTGTTGTACTCCCTTTCAAAGCAATCTGGAGTAAAGTGTTCTGCAAAACCATCAACAAAATACTAGCAAATCAAACCCAGCAGGATAGGATTATATACCATAACCGATTGGGATTTAACCCTAGGAATACAATGATGATTCAACATACAAAAATAATTCAATGCAATACATCATATCAACAGAATGGAGAAAATAAACACATGATGACCTCAAAGAAAGATTTCTCAAAGAAATGCTTTCTTTGTGATGCAAAGAAAGCATTTCACAAAATGTAACATCCTCAACAAACTAGGAATAGAAGGACACTAGGGTAAATCAATGGGGAAAGGCTGAAACCTTTCCCTGTAAGTTCTTGAATGAGACAAAGATGCCTTCACCACTTCTGTTCAACACAGTATTTAAAGTCCTAGCCAGAGCAATTATGCAGCAAAAAGACATAGAAGACATGCAAGTTAAAAAAGTAAATTGCGTATGGCATGAAAACCCTGAAGATGACACAAACTGTTAGAAATAATAAATGAATTCAGGATACAAAAACCAACAGGCAAAATTAACTGTGTTTCTATATACAGAATAACACAAAAGAAAACTAAGAAAACAATTCCAGTGAAACAGAATACTTAGGAAGTAACTGAATTCAGAAATACCTAAATACTGAAAACTACAAAACATTGTGGAAAGTAATTAAAGAAAACAACTAAATGAAAAGACACCCATGTTCATGGAGTCAAAATGTACAAAATTCCCATTACAAAGCAAGTCATGGGGAAATAATGTACAATATGGTGACTACGGTTTATAATATGTATTGCATGTTTAAAAATATTTTTGCAAATGTTCGTTGATTTGAGAGAGAGGAAGGCTGAGATAGAAACATCGATGTGAGAGAGAAACATATAGATAGGTTGCCTCTCATATGTGCCCCAAATGGGCAATGAACCTGCAGTGTAGGTATGTGCCCCGACAGGGATTCGAACCCCCAACTTATGGTGTACAGGACCACACTCCCACCAACTAAGCTACACTAGCAAGGGCTGTATTGCATATTTGAAAGTTGCTCAAACAGATCTTAAGTGTCTCATCACAAGAGAAAACATGTTCTGTAACTGTGCATGTGACAGAAGTTAGACTTATTGGGGCTTCCTCCGCCATCTTGGAGATGGCAGAGAGGGATGGTTGTGGTCCTTCTGCTAATGCAGACAACAACACGGCACATGAGCCACCCCTGTCTGAGTGAGGCTCTCATCACTGAAACTGTTGGCCAAAGCTACTGAAGGAGGAAGGGTGTCAAAGCCAAGAACAGGGACATCAGTAACAGCTTCAGCTGCCTGCTGGGGTGACAGGTGAAACGACCGAAGACCGGAAGGATGGTGCGGCCCCACTCAGCCTACGGCTGCAAGAACCCACGGGATAAGGCAACAGACTTACACGATCTGAAAAGAAACCGGAGTATAAGGATAAACCCACTTCTTTCCACAAGTGTCCTCTTATTCAACCCAGTCTTTAAAAAAATGGGAGGCAGCTGTCAGAAGAGAAAACTTTATACCCAAGTGTAACAGTATTTGCTTAGAACACTTTACTCCAGATTGCTTTGAAAGGGAGTGCAACGAGATACCGAAAGAGAATGCTGTACCCACAATATTTCTCTGTACTGAAGCACATGACAAGCAGGAAGATCTTCTGGAACCGAAACAGCTTCCCCCATCTCCATTAACACCTCCCACTTCCCAGGCTGATGTTGCTATTGGATTACTGATGCCTCCTCCTCAGACCCCTGGGACCTCTCAGTTTTCTGTGATCACAACGGTACAGTGAAGATACAATGCACCAGAGAAAAAGGATTCATCAGCCAGAACAGCAAGTCGAAAAACTCAGAAAGAAGCTCAAGAGTACACAGCAGGGATGCAGAAGGGAAGAACGACAGCCTGAAAAATTAAAGGAGGTTGGACACTTTCGAAAAAGACCAAGACATCATCAGAGAGAGAAGTTATGTGATTCTGCCAGACAACTACTTGGAAACAGCTGAAGTACCAGCACAGAAAAAATGAAATTTATATTGGTTTTTAATGAAGCAATACCACATACCCTCTTCTAACCCATGAAGAGTTTCATTTGAAAAAAATAACAAGTGTATAAAAACAATTCAGAATATTTCTTAAAAAATAAATTAGATATACCCTGTAAAGCTGTAAATGTTTTTGTTCAGACCGTCTAGGTTTTTACATTTTAACAAGATATTTTAAAAGTTACAAACTTTTAAAAGCCAGAAAGCCAATCAGAAAGCCAACCTCAGAAAGCCAATGTAAGTTGGTTCCAAGACTGAGGGGTTTTGTTTTTGAGAATTTATAGAAATAATGTGAAAATAAAAAGGAAAGAGAATGAGAATAGTATAGTAAGAATGATATAAGTTTAAAATGAAAAATTAACAATTTATCGAGAACTTATATTTTAAATCAGAAGTATGGGTTAGATCATGGTACATAACTTTTATGCACATTCTTTTTTTTTCCTCCAGTGTGTGTTTATTGTTAAAGCAATATTATAACAATGTTAAGGTTATGAAAAACAACACTAGTCAACTTACATTATCATCATCTGAAGACAACTATAATAAATAATACTGCAAGGACACTTTCGCAGTAAGTCTTGGTCCAGTTTCTGGGTTATTTCCTAAGAATATATCCCTAGGAGAGACATTATTGACTCTAAGAGCATGGGCATTTTTTAAGGTTACTGATAAATTTTTCCAGATCCCTTTCCCGAAATAGTGTTTTACCACCTTGTTGTTATTTAACTTATACTGCTTTGAATATTAATGAGCTTTAGCAGTACCTTAAACATTTAGTCACCATTTATATATCTTCCTGTGCATTTTTTAAATTTATTTTTTATTGATTATG
Source organism: Artibeus jamaicensis (assembly GCF_021234435.1). Taxonomy (NCBI): domain Eukaryota; kingdom Metazoa; phylum Chordata; class Mammalia; order Chiroptera; family Phyllostomidae; genus Artibeus; species Artibeus jamaicensis. The sequence continues at coordinate 13,762,166 of NW_026522025.1, read as the reverse complement.
CCATTACAGTTGTTCTATTCCCCCCTTCATTCTCCTCCACCCTACCCCCCGTCCCCATTATCCCCCCTTTAGTTTATGACCATGTGTCTCAAGTTCTTTAGATTCTATATTTCCCATACTATTCTTGCCCCCCCCCCGTCTATTTTCTATCTACTGTCTATGCTACTTATTTTCTGTACCTTCTCTCCCCTTCTCCTCCTCCCACTCCCCTATTGCTAACCCTCCTTGAGATCTTCATTTCTATGTTTCTGCTCCTGATCTAGCTGTCCTTTTAGTTTGCTTTGCTTTAGGTGTGGTTGTTAATAACTGTGAGTTTGCTGTCCTTTCACTGTTCATGGTTTTTTAACTTCTTTTTCTTAGATAAGTCCCTTTAACATTTCATATAATAAGGGCTTGGTGATGATGAACTCCTTGAATCTGATCTTATCTGAGAAGCACTTTATCTGTCCTTCCATTCTAAATGAAAGTTTTGCTGGATAGAGCACTCTTGGTTGTAGGTCTTTGGATTTCATGACTTGGAATACCTCTTTCCAGCCCCTTCTTGCCTGGAAGGTCTCTTCTGAGAAATCAGCTGACAGTCTGGTGGGAACTCCTTTGTAGGTGACTGTCCCCTTAGCTCTTGCTGCTTCTAGGATTCTCTCCTTCATTTTAATCTTGGCTAATGTAATGATGATGTGCCTTGGTGTGTTTCTTCTTGGGTCCAACTTCTTTGGGACTCTCTAAGCTTCCTGGATTTCCTGGAAGTCTATTTCCTTTGCCAGATTGGGGAAATTCTCCTTTATTATTTGTTCAAATAAGTTTTCCACTTGTGGCTGTTCCTTTCCCCCTTCTGGTACCCCTATAATTCGGATGTTAGAGCGTTTAAAGATGTCTTGGAGGATCCTAAGACTCTCCTCATTTTTTTGAATTCTTGCTTCTTGACTCTTTTCTGTTTGGCCATTATTTGCTTTCTTCTGGTCCACTCCATTGATTTGAGTCCCAGTTTCCTTTTCATCGCTATTGGTTTCCTGTGCAATTCCATTCATTTCAATTAGCTTCGCCTTCATATGTTTGTCTAATTTGTGCCTATAATCAACCAGTTCTGTTAGGATCCTGATCACCAGTGTTTTAAATTGTGCATCTGAGAGTTTTGCTATTTCTTCATTGCTTAGATTTATGGGCTCTGGGGCTTTGAGATCTTCTTGAGCCATTTTTGGTCTGTTCGCGCCCCTTAAGTCTGAGGAGCAGAGCCTTGGACTCCCAGGTTGCTGGGTTATGACGCTGTATGCGGAGGCGGGGTTAGAGCGGGGAGATGGCGGCGCCCTGTATGCACACATTCTTATTTGTAAAGTCAGAGGCGCATTAACCTTTTTTAATCAACTGTCAAAGATAAACTGGCAAGTCAACACTTTATAAAAGAATATCTTCAGAGCAGAAACTGTAGAGTCATTCCATATCTAATTAAAATGGTTAAATAACTTTATAACGAATGGGCTTTTAAAAAGTGGGCCCCTCTTTTTCCTCCCACTGTCTAGCGTTATAAAATTAAAGGTGTATCTCCATGGGAGAAATGCTCTTCCGCAAAGTTGGCACAGTTACCAACAAAGAAGTGAAAATGGGGCCTGATCCGTGCTGTGCCTTTTTCTCTCCTTACCCCTCCCTCCCTGAGCAAAGGCGGGGGCATCCATTCCCCCCACTATAGTTACATCTGCACCCAAATCTCCAACAAATAAGTGTGTCATTAGAATTTGGCTTGTGTCATGATATGGTAATCTGGAACTTGACTAATTGAGTTTGGTCAAGGCTTCACATAAAAAAAAATAATTTCTTCACTTTACTGTTTTTTTCATCCTTCCCCAAGGACAGTTTTTCCTTGTTGTTTTTAGAGAGAGAAGAAGGGAGAGAGAAACAATGATAAGAGAGAGGGAAACACTGATGGGTTGCCTCTCAGACACCCTGACCAGGAATGGAACTGCACGGGACCATGTTCCAACAAAGTGAGCCACCACGGCCACTTCTAACCCAACTTAGAAATTACATCCCACTTTACCGAAATGAGTGGTTTGTACTCAGAAGCAATCTCATACGCAGTGTTTATTTTCCTGACTATTGAGATTTAAACACTGAGGTTTCTGTTCAAACTGTGAGTTGTATTCTTTGTGATAAATTTTACATGTACTATCAGAAATGAAATCTGTTCTGAGTAAACAAATACTGCCATGGTAGGACTCGCACAGATTAGAGTAACTATTTCAACTGTAATTATTTTAAATTTCAAAGTACACCGAGACAGTTGAAGAGTAATAAACCTTGTAAGGCAGTATTAAAGACATGAAACACTGATGTTCAGAGCCTTCGCAGACCTGTTTTTCAATGTCACTCACTGCCAGGCTGTGAATGGACAGTACTCTGATTGATGGAGATTTGATTTTTGATGAACTAGTATTCCAAGAATAGAAAACTTTGATTAGAAGATTACTTGATGCTATATAGTCTGGTAATATTTAGAACTAATTCTAATGAATCAAAAGACTTTCCCCCATTATTCATGGATCTCATCACTGTTTCTGAAGTTGTAAAGTCTCCAAGTAGTTCGTTTTTACATTTCATCTCTCCAGCAATTCCTGGAGGACATGTGAGTATTTTGCCAAAGCATATATTTTTTTATCCGAATTGTCATTTACATAAAAGAAAATCTGTGTGTGGGTGTGTCCCCCGAACTGAGACTCCAACACTGAGTTGTACGAGCGCTAACACTAACTGCTTGGCACCTTAGCGTTATGATGTAACCTGAAGCTGTTACATTTCCTTTTCATGACAGACATAAATCCGTGTTTGGAGAGAACTGAGCAAGAAACACGTACATCAAACATTTCCGTGTGAATAATTTATCATAGTTTAAAAAAAAAAGAAGTTAGACTTACTGTGATCACTTTGTAATATGTACCAATATGAAATCATTGTGATGTACACATGAAAATAAGATAACGTCATATGTCGATTATACCTAAATAAAAAAATTGAGTAGAAAAAAGGTGCAGGTCTAAAAACTTAAAACCAAGATAAACAGATCATTTAACAAAGTCCAAAATCTTGCCTCATATTTGGAAGACATACTTTAGAGTGCCTGGTCCAACCTGCTACTGTCAGAAAGGGAACTCCCTCCTACAGAGATCTGTATGGATGCTCACCGGGGCCTGCCTAACGCTTTCAGTGAGATGACGGTCACATCTCTGTGAAACTTCTTCTGCATTTCAAAGCTTCACTGTTCTTTGTTATGTTAAACCTGAATGTACTTTATTTTATGTCACACCTATGGGACTAGTTCTGCCCACTGGAGAAACACAGAATACCTGGGACTACTCTACGAATATTTCTCTTTAAATGTATATCCGGTGGCTGCTCCTTTCCAGGTCTTCACGCACCTTGCCCTCAGTTCTTCACAGGACTTGGTGTCCAGACCCTGCCTGACCTGGGCTGTCTTCTTCTGAAGAGATTCGTATTCACCCACTATGTGCAGAGTCTCATATATTGTTTTTCTAGAGACACTGGTTCTTGCATTTAATATGAATTAAAGATTCTGTGCAAAAACTATTCATATATGAGTTCTTTTTGTTTAATTCCCCTCAATAACCCAAGTAATTAATCCTGCAGATAAATGTTAAAAATTCATTCTGTGAAGAACTGTCTGAGTAGTTTAATTTTTTAATTATTGGACACTCTATCCATACATCCTGCTTGGACTAAGTGAGACCACACCTCTTAAAAATTCAGTATTAACTTGACATCAGAATACAGCCAAATACATAAATTTTTTCCTCATATTCTCCTTATAGCATCAGTTTTATACCACTTACAAACCAAATGGTATTTCAGACTACAAATAAGGTAAAAATTAAATGTATGGTATTTTTCCTATCAATTATCACATTTCTAAATGTGTCAGTGGTTTATGAACCACTAAAATCACTGGGTAAAAACTTCCAGAATTAAAACACAGATTGGATTCTTTGGACAGACCAGCATTTAATAACTGACTTCGACATATTTCAGATAACATAAAATTATCTCTCTAAATATCAAAATATTGCCTTAATTAGCTACAGAATACATTTAAAATAGGAAAAAAAGAGTATAGCTTAAAGAAAAGCCTTATTATTTACTTAGCCTCATAGATGTCATTATATAATTACATAAGTATCAATGACTCTCCAAAGGAGGGGACGATGTTCCAACTAAGTGACTTATTATTGTCCAACCTTTGGCATCACTGGGCCACACTGAGGGAAGAGCTGTCTTGGGCCACACATTAAATACACAAAAACTGATGAGCAAATAAAAAGGTTTTAAGTAAATTTACGATTTTATGCTGGGCTGCATTCATAGCCATCCTGGGCCACATGTGGCCCGTAGGTTGGACGCGCCCACTCCAAAGCTTTGCCAAATCACAAAATTTGAACTTATATTAGTTCATGTTATATAGTTAATATATCAAGTATTTTTTTAAACTATGAATATTTCGAACTTTCTAGAGGCAAATATTTATAATAAAAATTCCTATGTAAATAATGTTACTGTAACACAATTTAAAAACTCATTTTACACATGGCTCTAGAAAGATGGCGATGGAGTAGGAAGGAACGGATTCCACTTCTCCCTACACACGGGAGAAAATCCTGGCCGATCTACAGAGGAACAGAGCAAACAGCCAACAGTACCCCAGCATATACGAAAATAAGAGACCAGAAACTGTAGTGGACACTGAAAAACGAGATGGTAAGGAGGCGGCTGCAGGACAGTAGGGTCCCAGGGACCGATGTGGAGATGGGCAGCGGCAGCCTCGGCCCGCGCCTGGCGGGTCTACCACAGATTCTTTGGGAGTCCTTGGGAGAGAGCCAGGTAAACTGCTCCCTCCCTCCCTGGCCAAGCACGGTTTGGGCAACGCCTGGAGAGACCTGGTTGCTTGAGGTTGCAGAGAGGGGAATAAGGACGAAGAGGTAAACACAAGGGCTGTGACCACACGCGGAGTCTGTGGTCACCGGCTTGGGAGAATTGAGAGGCACAGTGTCGGGATCTGACTCCGATAGTCACCAATCTGGCTGGAGAATTGGGCTGTACTGAGTGGCAGGCTTGATTAGGAGAAATTTCTCAAAAAGTAAACTGTTTGAAGATCCTCCTGCGACAGCCCCGTGGCCTAATCACCACCCAGCCTGGCAGCAATCCTGAGGTTAGGCAGAAAGCCTTGAGTTCCCCCAAAGCACTGGGAAAGGTTCATGTCCAAACCTGCAGGACCCAGGCAGCCTGGCCAGACGCGTGTGCCCGCACCCCAGCCCACGGCAAAGACCCCCCCTGGGAGAGAGTGCTATGAAGAGGACATGGATCCCTGCATGGGGCAGGGGAGAGAAGCGCCAGACTAGCTCTTGGGAGAGTGCTCAGGAGACTGGCTGAGTACACACCAGGAAGGGGGAAAGGCCACACAAACTGCCCCTCAGCCTGCTGCAGCCAGCGAGACCAGAAAAACTGGTTTGGCTAGTTTGAAGCCAACAAGAGATGCTATTTATTTTTTTAAGTACTCTTTTATTTTTTTAATTTTATTATTGTTTTATCTTTCAATACCCTTTTCCTCTCTTTCCTTCTTTCTTGTTTTATTCCTTCTTCCCTTCTTTCCGAACTTACTGCTTCTTCCTCCCTTTTCCTGCCCTTTTTTTTTCTTTTACCCACAAGTGAGACAAACTTGGAACTGCGAAAAGACCAGAGTTGGACCCAAAGGGGGGGCATTCCAACAGTAGAGAGAAAGAGACAGATTTCACTTTGCTATAGCAGAGAAACTATAAGTTACTACATATTTGTATTATTTTCTTTTCATTACTCTTATATCTTCTATTTTAATAGTATCTTTGTATTCCTCCTCTTTCTGTATAGTCTTCTTTGCCTTGGCTAGTTATACTGGATCATTTGACAGGTTTCCCCTGTTCTCTCTTCCACAGTGTATTGCTAATTTACTGTCCTTCATATCACTTGTGTTCCTTTAGCACACTACTCAAAGTTCTATACCCCTATTCATGTTATCCACATCACATAAATTCTCTCATATGACTGTTGCTCTAATATTATTATAAATAATAACTGTTCCATACAATTGTAAATAATTCACAACACCCTTCCCAGATCTTAGCCCACTTTACAGTTTCCTGATCTCTATTACTATAGTGATTAATTCTATTCTCTCACACACTGCACCTATTTACTATCCTTTATTCTCACCTTTCCTCAGAATCTGATCTCCCACAACCTCACTGCTTTCTAGATCCAACTCACAATCCTTCCCTCCCCAACAAGAGTCTTATCTGCTGTCCATCCTTTCTTAAAAGTGGCTAGTTGGGTTAAAAACTACGGTTAACACTATACATGGCCAAAGGATCTCCTATCTCTTCTCTACCAGCCGCTACTATAAATACCATAAAATCTCTCCTGCTATCATAAACCATTTGCCTTCTGCTCCAAAGGATCACAAAAAAAAAAAAAAAAGTAGGTGGAAGCAGTGAACACCAGGATACCCACTTGAAGAGGAAACCCAACAACAAAGGAACCACCAACAGATAACAATAGAAGAAGGTGAAGGAGGAAGTGGAAATCACACAAACCTCCATCCAGGACATATCTGTAAATACAACTAAATAATGGAGCAACTACCCAGTACGAACAACTGAACAAGAGCAAAAGAGAATCCTCAAAACTTTGTATACACAGAAGAACTAGCTTCAACACAACCTGCCTTCACCAGCACAACAAATTAAAATGGGCGGTGGACAAAGTGACCCTTAGTTAACCAGCTGGTGGGACGTACCCACAAAAGATAGACCCCCAAAACATCCAAAACCCAAAGACAAAAAAGAGCCAATGTAAAGGACAGCCCAAGACCAGTGAGCTTGGAGATCAAGGAGACTACACCACGGAATCTCACAGGTATTTTACCACAGCAGTTCACACCATAAACTCCAAGGAGCCAGAACAAATCAACTTGAGAAGCTGCAGCTAACAAGAAGAGTCTCACAAACAATAGGAAGACAAAGAAACAATCCCCAAATGAAAGGAAAGGAGGAAATCTCAGAAAGAATGCTAGATGAAACAGAGGCAAGTCAACTATCAGATATTGAATTCAAAGCAACACTTAGCAGGAAGTTCAAAGAGCTCAAATGAGCTACCAGAAACTACAGGGAAACTACAATGAACTCACTGCAAACTATATCAACATGAAAAAGGAAACAGAAACTATCAGCAAGGGCCAAGAGAAAATGAAGAACAGAATTTTTGAACTGAAGAACACAGTGGAAGGAATCAAAAGCAGGATTGATGAAGTAGAAGATCGGATCAGACAGTTGGGGGGACAAAGTAGAAAAAAACACCAAGAAAGAGCAAGAAAAGGAAAAGAGGCTCAGAAAGAATAAAGAGGGATTCGGAGAAATGCGAGATAATATGAAACATAATAATATCCATATAATAAGGATACCAGAAGGAGAGAAGAGCAATGGATAAAAAACCTACTTGAAAAAGTAATGATGGAAAACTTCCCTAATTTGATGACAGAAAAACTCACACAAATCCAGGAAACACAGAGTCCCAATCAAGAGGAATCTAAAGAGGCTCACTTCAAAATTCATCTTCATTAAAATGGCAAAATTCCAAGACAAAGAGAGAATCTTAAAGGCAGCAAGGGAGAAACAGGAAGTAACATACAAGGGAGCCCCAATAAGGTTAGCTGCTGACTTCTCAATGGAAATGCTCCAAGTAATGAGAACCAGAGGCCTGCAACCAAGGCCACTTTACCCAGCAAGGCTCTCAATCAAGATAGAAGGCCAAATAAAGAGCTTCCAAGACAAAAGAAGTCTAAAAGAATACAGCTCCACCAAACCAGCTCTTTAAGAGATGCTAAAGGGACTACTCTAAGGAAAGGAAGGAAAAGAAAGAGACAGAGAGGAACAAAGGTACAAAAATGGCAATAAATAAGTACTTATCAATAATAACCTTAAATGTAAATGGATTAAATGCTCCAATCAAAAGACACAGAATAGCTGAATGAATAAGAAATCATGACCCACACATATGCTGCCTACAAGAAACCAACCTCAGGACAAAAGACCTACACAGACTAAAAGTGAAGGGCTGGAAACAAATTTTCCAAGCAAACAAATAGAAAAAAAAGCCAGAGTAGCAATACTCATATCGGATAAAACAGACTTAAAAAAAAAGACCATGAAGAGAGACCCAGATGGTCACTTCATAATACTCAAGGGAAGAATCTACCAAGAAGACATAAACATTGTAAATATATATGCACCCAACATAGGAGCACCCAAATATATAATGAAAATCTTAGAGGACTTCAGAAAAGATACTGACAGCAAACAATTATAGCAGAGGATTTTAACACCCCACTGTCAAAAATGAACAGATCCTCCAAATAAAATATCAGCAAAGAAATTGTGGCATTGAACAATGCCCTAGAAAAAATGGACTTAACTGACATATATATATATATATATATATATATATATATATATATATTCCTCCATCCCAAAGAAGCTAAATACGCATTCTTTTCAAATGCACATGGAACATATTCAAACATAGACCATATGACAGGACACAAAACGAGCCTCAACAAATTCAAGAAAACTGAAATTATACCAAGCATTTTCTCCAACCACAAGGAACTGAAACTGGAAACAAACCCCAAAGGAAAAAACCCAAAACACTCAAAATCATGGACATTGAATAGCATGCTATTAAACAATGAATGGGTCAAGAATGAAATTAGGGAAGAAATCAAAAAGTTTCTGGAAACAAAGGAAAATCAAATCACAACAACCCAAAACTTATGGGACACAGTGACGGCAGTCCTGAGAGGAAAGTTCATAGCAATACAGGCCTAACTAAAAATGACAGAAACATTTCAAACAAGCAACCTAACCCTACGCCTACAAGAACTCAAGGAACAACAAAGACAGCCCAGAGCAAGTAGAAGGAAGGAAATAACAAGACCAGAGCAGAACTAAATGACATAGAGACTAAAAGCATAATTATAAGGATAAATGAATCCAGGATCTGGTTCTTTGAAAAAATAAACAAAATCGACAAGACTTTAAAAGCAGGCTCACCAAGAAAAAAAGAGAGAGGACCCAAATAAACACGATCAGAAATGAAAGAGGAGAGATTACAACTGACACCACAGAAATACAAAGGATTGAAAGAAACTATTACAAAAAACTGCATACCAAGAAATTTGAAAGCCTAGGTGAAATGGACAAATTTCTAGAAAAACATAATTTTCCAAAACTCAATGAAGAAGGAGCAGAAAGCCTGAACAGCCCAAGAGCAGCAGATGAAATTGAAGCAGTAATCAAAAAACTCCTGACATACAAAAGCCCTGGACCAGATGGTTTCACAGGAGAATTCTACAAAGCATTTAAGAAAGAGCTAACCCCTAGCCTTCACAGACTATTCAAAAAAATCCAAAATGATGGAAGACTCCCAATTTCTTTTTATGAAGCCAGCACCATCCTAATTTCAAAATCCATTAAAGACACAACGAAGAAAGAAAACTTCAGGCCAATTCTTGTTGATGAACACAGACGCTAAAATGCTCAACACAATATTGACAAACTGCATCCAACAATACATTAAAAAGATCATACACCATGACCAAGTAGGATTCATTTGCAAATCAGTAAATATAATATATCACATAAACAAAAGCAAAGACAAAAACCACATGATCATATCAATAGATGCAGAAAAAGCATTTGATAAGGTACAGCACCCATTTATGATTAAAACACTCAGCACAGTGAAAGTATAGGGAGCATTCCTCAATATAATAAAGGCCATATATGAGAGACCTACAGCCAACATCATACTCAATGGGCAAAAACTAAAATCTCTTCCACTAAGATCAGGAACAAGACAAGGTTGTCCACCTTCACCACTTCTATTCAATATAGTTCTGGAAGTTTTAGCCACAGTGATCAGACAAGGAAATAAAAGGCATCCAAATAGGAAAGGAGGAAACAAAATTGTCACTGTTTGCAGATGACATAATAGTGTATATGGAAAATCCTATACACTCTACCAAATATCTGCTCAACCTAATAAGTAAATTCGGCAAAACAGCAGGATACAAAGTCAATTATCCAGAAATCAAAGGCATTTTTGTACACCAACAATGAAACAGCAAAAGCAGACATCAAGAAAAAAAATCCTATTTGATATAGCAAAAAGAAAAATAAAATACCTAGGGATAAACCTAACCAAGGAGGTAAAAGACCTGTATGCAGAAAACTACACAACAATGAAGAAAGAAATAAAGGAAGACACAAACAAATGGAAACATATACCACGTTCATGGATCAGAAGAATTAACATCACCAAAATGTCCATACTACCCAAAGCAATTTACAGATTCAATGCAATACCTATTAGAGTACCAATACCATATTTCACAGACATAGAACAAACACTTCAAAAATGTATATGGAACCATAAACGACCCCAAATAGCACCTGCATTTTGAAAAAGAAGAACAAAGTAGGCGGGATCACAATACCTGATACCAAACTGTATTACAAGGCCACTGTAATCAAAACAGCCTGGTACTAGCATAAAAACAGGCACATAGACCAGTGGAACAGAACACAGAGCCCAGAAATAAACCCAAGTCTCTAGGGTTAATTAATATTCAACAAAGGAGGCATCAACATAACATGGAGTAAAAATAGCCTCTTCAACAAATGGTGTTGGGAGAACTAGATACCTACGTGCAAAAAAAATGAAACTTGAGCACCAACTTACACCATACACAAAAATAAATTCAAGAGGGATAAAAGACTTAAATATAAGCTGTGACACCATTAAAGTCCTACAGGAGAACACTGGCAGGAAAATGTCAGATATTTCACACAGCAACATTTTTACTAATACGTCCCCTAGAGTAAGGGACATAAAGGAAAGAATAAACAAATGGGATCTCAGCAAAATAAAAAACTTCTGCACAGCTAAAGAAAACAGTATTAAAATAAAAAGAGAACCAACTGTATGGGAAAACATATTTGCCAATGATACCTCAGACAAAGGTTTAATCTCCAAAATACATAAAGAACTTACATGACTCCACTCTAAAAAGACAAGCAACCCAATTAAAGAATGGGCAAAGGACTTGAACAGACACTTCTCCAAGGAGGAAATACAGAGAATCCAGAGACACATGAAAAGATGCTCAATATCGCTAGCCATCAGAGAGATGCAAATTAAAACCACAATGAGATACCACTTTATACAGGTCAGAATGGCCATCATAAAGCAACAAACAACAAGTTTTGGAGAGGTTGTGGGGAAAAGGGGACCCTAGTTCATTGTTGGTGGGATTGCAGACTGGTACAACCATTATGGAAAACAGTATGGAATTTTCTAAGAAAACTAAAAATGAATCTGTCTTTTGACCCAGCAATTCCACTGCTAGGATTATATTCTAAGAACCCTGAAACACCAATCCAAAATAACCTATGCACCTCAATGTTCACAGAAGCACAATTTACAATAGCCAAGAGGTGGAAACAACCTAGGTGCCCAGCAGTAAATAAATGGATCAAAAAAGTATGTACATTTACACAATGGAATTCTATGTAGCAGAAAGAAGGAGCTCTGGAAAGCATTATGCTGAGTGAAATAAGCCAGGCAGTGTAAGACAAATACCATATGATCTCACCTTTAACAAGAAGCTGAACAACAAAACAAACAAGCAAACAAAATTTAACCAAAGACACCGAAATAGAGAACAGGCTGACAATGATCAGAGGGGAGAGGGGAGGGAATTTCAGGAGAAAAGGGGAAGGATTTACAGGAACTAGTATAAAGGACACATGGATAAAAACTAAGGGGGATGGAAATGGGAGGGAGGTGGGGGGCACTGGAGGGGGTGGGCTGGGATGGGAATGAAAGACAGAAAACTTACTTGAACAATTAAATTAATAAATAAATATAAAATAAAATAAAAAACCTCATTTTACACAAATTATTTCATTTAGTGACAAATTGGCAAGTAGTTAATCATAGTCCCAAATATCAACTGACATGACTTATTAATAAATGGATTTTGTTTATTTATGGTAACAGAATTTTTTAAAGAGTGCAATATTTTCTTCTATTTTGAAAAATGTACATTATGAAAAAGGCATCATTGTCTTTGACATGTCATAGCAATTACTTAGTTTGTAATCGATAGTTTATACTTTGTTACTACCTTCCTTTGAAATTTAAAAATAGTTAAGATTGCTTTATGATGCTCCATAAATTTTATCACCTGTAAAATAACCAAAAATTAGAATACTCTAGAATTAGAATAATCTCATTTAATATATAATTAAAAGAACAGCAGAGACTTCTGGTCAAGATGGAGGCACAGTTAGTATGCTTTGCCTCTTTGAGAAACCACAGAGAGAGTTACAACTATTTCTCAAAATAAGTAATAACCAGAACCATCAGAAAATCGAGCTGTATATGGAAGTTTTACTACCAAAGATTTAAAGAAGCCACATTCATCCAGATGGGTAGGAGAGGAGGAGTAGCAGAGACGGGAAGAGAGGCAGCAGTGGCGGAAAGGGCAGTCCTACATTCAAGTGTAATGAATAAAATCTGGAGGGACACCTTGGGTGTGAGCAATCCCAGTCCTAGGCCAGACTGCACAGCCTAGGGTTCCAGCACAGGGAAGATAAATCTCCATAACTTCTGGCTGGAAAAACCAGTGTGGGTTGGGGCAGTGGAAGAAACTGCAGGATTTTCAGAAGAGTTCATTTAAAGGGCCTGCATAGACTTAGAATATGCATACCTACCCACTCTGGGAATCACCACCAAGGCGAGAACTGGAAGGATGCCAGTTACATACGGGAAGTGGGTGATGTGACTAGAAATGGGGCCAGTGCCAGCAGAGCTCCAGGAGCCAGGCAGCGGCACTGTCTCCTGAGCCCTCCCCCCCACCACAGCAACAAAGTGGTAAAGCAGGTTGCCCTGCCCTGGTGATTACCTAAGGTTCCACCCCACACAATTTACAGGTACCTTTTATAGGGAGTCAAAGCATCTCTATCTGGTACACAGAAACAAACACGAGGAGGCTGCCAAATTGAGGAGATGAAGAAATATGGCCCAAATGAAAGAACCAAACAAAACCCTAGAAAAAGAACTAAAGGAAATGGAGATAACCAACCTATCAGATGCAGATTTCCAAACACTGGCTATCAAGATGCTTGAAGAACTCACTAAGTACAGCAACAACATAAGAAGTGAAGGTCACACTAAGTGAAATTTAAAAAAAAACCTACAGGGAACCAACAGTGGAGAGGATGGAGCCAAGGATTAAACCAATGATTTGGAACACAAGAAGGGAAAAAGCATTCAATCAACAAGAAGAAAAAAGAATGAAAAAAAAATGAGGATAGGCTTAGGACCCTCTGGGACAACTTTAAATGTACCAGCATCCCAATCATAGCGATGCCAGAAGAAGAGGAAGAGCAAGAAATTGAAACTTATTTTAAAAATAATGAAAGAAAACTTCCCTAATTTGGTGAAGGAAATAGACATGCAAGTCCAGGAAACACAGAAAGTCCCACACAAGTTGGAACTAAAGAGGACCACAATAAGATACATCATAATTAAAACGCCAAAGGTTAAACACAATCTTAAAAGCAGCAAGAGAAAAGCAGATAATCACCTACAAAGGAGTTCCCATAAGACTATCAGCTGATTTCTCAAAAGAAAGTTTGCAGGCTAGAAAGGACTGGCAAGAAGTATTCAAAGTGATGAAAAGCAAGGACCCATGGCCTAGATTATTCTATCCAGCAAAGCTATCATTTAGAACTGAAGGGCAGATAAAGTGCTTCTCAGACAAGGTAAAGCTAAAGGAGTTCATCAACACCAGGCCATTGTTATATGAAATGTCAAAGGGACTTATGTAAGAAAAAGAAGATCAAAACTGTGAACATTAAAAGGGCAACAAATCCACAACTATCAACAACTGAATCTAGAAAACCAAACTAAGCAAACAACCAGAACAGAAACAGAATCACAGATATGGCAATCATCTGAGGGGGGGTTATCAGCTAGAAGGGGGAAGGGGAAGAATGGGGAAAAAGGCGCAGGGAATAAGAAGCATCTTTGGTTAGGTACAAAATAGACAGGGGGAGGTTAAGAACAGTATAGGAAATGGAGAAGCCAAGGAACTCATATGCACAACCGACAGACATGAACTAAGTGGGGGGATGCTGGAGGGAAGGTGTGTACTGGGTGGAGAGGGCAAAGAAGGAAAATTTGGGAAAACTGTAATAGCATGATCAATAAAATATTTTTTAAAATATCTGTAACAGCATAATCAATAAAATATATTTAAAAAAAATAATGGGCATCGAAAAGAATATATATACTCCCTGTAGTGTGTGTGTGGAGATACATATATGGAGCACACTCCCACACTGTGTGCATATATGTATGTGTATGCACATGCAGAGTTTTCTTACCCCCGAACTCATCTCCGTGCCTTTTGGCTGGCTTTGCGGTTGCTTATGGTGTCCTGTCAGCAAACCTCCAGCAGTAAGGTTTGGAAAGCTCTGAAGATAAGCCTGTGACCCTGAGAAATTTCCTTCTGCTATTCCCATGGAGGCTGGCTGTTTCTCCTGAGTATTCCCTTGTCCTGGTCCAGCTTGTCCAGCAATGTGCTGATTGGGAAAGAACGGTAACATGCCCATTCCAGCTGTTACAGTTGTTTGCGTTGGAATCAGGTTAGATGCTATAGTGAACCACAAATGCAAAAAACTTCTGGTTAGACAAGACTCATTCATAATAGTCATTTTGATCTTGCTAAGTTACAGGCAAAACACAAATAACCCCTTTTTTAAACCTGTCAGAGAACAAATTCAGAAGGTGAGGTTAGGGGCTGTATGTCGTCGGCTCGTTCCTATCCGGGAAAACAGAAACCTGCAACAGGCGTCATGCTTTTCTTAAGCAACTTCAAGAATGGTCTCAAGGGTATTTTTTAATTCTAAGCTTTAATGTGGAGATCACATTTTTTAAAATGATACAAATAAATACACTGTAAATTTACGAACACCAGATATTTCTTTAGAGAAGCTAACGGTTTCTCACCCGGGCAAAAACTGCACAGATGCACACGCATCGCGTGCTGGCAGCACAGCGGGCGGCATGTTGGGCTCACGCAGACCTGCACCTTCACCTCACGCCACCGGGAACCCTCATCAACTTTCAAAGCCTATCCCCGCTGGATATGGCTCTCTGGGCACGGAAGCAAGTTTATCGGTAACTCACCAATAGTTTTCTAATACTGAAAACAGAAAGGCCGAAAGGGCTCTCGAAATTTTAGATGAAACTCAAACTGGACCTTTCTGTAAAAAGCAGAATACAGGTAAACTATCTTTAAATTTCAAACCTGGCTGTGTATGGACTTGCTAGTAAGTACACATCACTTACTTTTATGGGCTTCTCCGTGGTGACCCAACTCTGCTTTCAAGGGAAGCCCCAACCCTACCCCGACTGCAGCCTGAAGCACCACAGCTGGGGCTTCGCCAAGCAGGCCTGGTTTCTGCCAGAGAAGAAAAGAAAGTGAGACTCTGCCAACAGCAGCAGGGCACAACTGAGTTAAAAGCCTGCACAAGAGGACATTCAATCTGACCGACAGCCTGATTATACAAAAAATAAAAATGAACTCATTCCAAACGAAAAGACCATCCTTACGTTATTAGCATGAATGCTCTCAAACTTCATTAAGTGCTGCTGTGCCAGCGATACATGGGGAAGGTTCTGAAGGAACAAACGAGAAGTATTACCCACAATTGAGCTCTGTGAAAAATGATAAAACATTAAGTTAGTTTAATTGTTAAAAGCTGCTTGTTGTAGAACCACTTCATATAGTTCAACTCTCTCTCTAGCTGATCCGAGCGAAAGCAACGGCTCCTGTGTGTCTCACTTGGCCACTTCTGACAACACTGATTACTTCCTGTAATCATACGTAAGACATGTCCATACCACCATCGAACGAGCTCCTCATCCTCTCTTCCTTTCCTTTCACCCGCACCCCATCCCTCTCTGGCTTTAATGTCAGCATCACTCACTCATTTATCTACTTCATCATTCCATGAAGATCCACTGAACACTTCCTGTGTGCCAGGCACTGTGCTACATCGTGAGAAATACAGCAGGACTGACCCTCATGGGTCTTAGAGTGCCCTGAAGAAAGAAGGCACTCACCAACTATAAAAACATGTAATTACAAATGCTAATGAGTACATGAAGGGAAAATACAAGGAGCTACGAGAACAAGTAGTGGGGGAAGTGACTGAGATTGGTAAATTCAAAGGTTTTCCTGAGGGACCACTGTGTAGAGGTCTGAAGGCTGAGGAAAAATAAAGCGGGGGAATGAGGTGGTGCTGGAGTGGGGGCCGTTCCAGGTGGAAGAACAGGAGCAGCAGAGGCCCAAGGAGGAGGGAACAAGGCCACTGGAGCGCAGACAGTGACACCGGGGAGCATGGGAGGCAGGTGAGCCCAGGCTCATGCCTTCAAGGCAAAATTAAGCATTTTGATCTTTATTCTAAAATAAAGAGAATACTGTCAAAACTCTGAACACCCTTCTATCACTCTTCACATCCTGGTGTAATTAGTTGTTTAATGTTTGTTTTCTCTGTTCACTGAAATTCTGTAAGAACAGGGGCGATGAATGTGTGTTCAATGCTGTCGACTCAGTGATTACCAGAGTGTTTAGGACATGTTAGATTCTGAATAAAATATGTTCAGTAAAGGAATGAACAAGGCCCTGTAATGTATAAGGTCCTGTGTAAGATGCTAAGAATGAAAAATAAAGGAGAGGCCGTTCTCTGACAAAGCTAGGTTTAGAACCAGACACTCATTCACACAAAACACAATCATCTATTATGTATTGGGTTTGATCAATAATTAGGTTTGTATACGAAGTCACCCTTAACACTATCTGAAACTGTTCATCTCCAGTATTATATTTACATATACATTTAAAAATATTTATTTATAAAAGGTAAAACCAATTTTTACTTCCACAAATATATGAATTATTTGTATAATATTACACTTTAAGAATAAGAGTTACTGTTCATTTATTCATCCTTTCTTTCTACAAACACTATTTTGAGTTAAGACCCCATCAGATGACTTATTGGAAGGGCAGTCACGCACCACATCACAAGGTTCTGGTCAGTGATGGACCAAATATACGACAGTGGTAGGAAATAAAGGTCCATGCATGTCGCTGCCCCTCGAGACCTTCCCGTGGGATAAGATGTGGGGGTGAAAGACAGTGATGCTGATGGTCCCCGAGGCTTATGTATATTTGTGTCTTAGTTTTTAACCCCCAAATTTAAAAACTTAAAATAGCAAGATTTTTAAAATAGGAAAAAAGCTTATAGAATAAGGATATAAAGGAAATATTCTTGAACAGATGTACAGTGTGTGTTTTAAGCTAAACGTTACTGCAAGAGTTGAAAAGTTAAAAAAAATAAGGTTATAAAGTAAAAAGGTTACAGTTAGCGAAGGTTTACTTATTACTGAAGAAAGTGTTTTTTATACATTTAATGTAGCCTAAGCGTACAGGGTTTATAAAGACCGCACCAGCACACAGCAATGTTCTAGGCCTCTACATTCGCTCGCTAAGCCCTCCCTGATTCTCCCAGAACAGCTCCAAACCTGCAACTGCACTAGCATTTTTATCCTTTTCACCGCGCCATTGCCATGTTTAGATACACAAGCACTTACCACTGTGTTACAACTGCCTACAGTACTCAGTACAGTAACACGCTGTACAGGTTTGTAGCCTAGGAGCAATAGGCTATACCACATACCTAGGTATGTAGTTGGCTACACCATCCGGGTTTGTGTAAGTTTACTCCATGGGTTCACACATGACGAAATCACCCAACTGTGAATATCTCAGAGCCAATCCCTATTGTTAACCAACATACGACTGTACTGATTTATAGAGAACTATACCCCAAAATATACCTCTGCCCTCCTTAATGCCCTACAAATAAGAATCAATAAATACATATAACTATGCTGCTTTGATTAACTTTGATCTGATGTATTTTAAGTTATGTTTTCACAAAGCTGTAATTAAGACTATGGATTTTTAAAAAAAATACTCATTTAACTTCTTGAGGATTTTACTCGTTAGAAACAAACAAAATATTCACTCTGGATTTTTGATGCTTCAATACTCAATGCTATTTATATACCTGATGTGCTTTATTCAAATGTAAAAATGCAGGGGAGATGGATGGACTCATCAGATGTGGCAAGCTGTGAGGTGTTCCAAGAACTGCTTTAAGAAAATAAAAGTAAAAATTTAACTTCAGGATATATGGAATTTAAAAAATAAATAAAACAAATTTCAAAAAGGATAAATGAATATTTCTTTAACCTTTTAACAAATTAATTGGCCGTTTATTTACATACTGACCTTGTCATTGCACAAGAAGTGACAGGATTTGTTCCGTGTGAGCCAACCCTAGAACTGGATTTAAAACTCCCAGACCTTCAGTCATAAATGGTGAACTCATGCTATTTGCTCATCTTTTGTTAGGTTTGGGGGGTATTTAGGCAGGGAGGTGGGGGTGGGAGGCAAGGATTTGATACAATCCTGTCCTTAGAAAACTTACAATCCAATTGCAAAGAGAATATATGTACAAAGAAATATTAACATAAAAAGAAAACAAAAAAACAACAGCACTGTACAGAGTTGGTAAAAAGAATAAATGGTAACCATACTCCATCGAGTCTATCTAAGAGCACAAATACTAGGGTACATATCAGATGACTTTTCAGAACAACATACACACAAAAAAACCCATTATAAATATATGAAGCAATTTCCTATTATTATTATTATAAGGTAGCTGGAAATAGTCATAACATAAACAGTTATCTAGCAATACAATTATTAGAACTAATGGAGATCAGACAGAGAAAGCTTTTCAAAAAGCATGTAATGCAATGATCAAAAATATCTGAAATTCACATATAACATCCCTACAAGTTCATCCCATGCTTTAAAAACCCTGTTCCAAGCTTTTATTACTTGCTGGGGCAGTCCATTACATCTTTGGAAAACTGATCACTAATAAAGAGCTCTCTTTAGAATGAGCCAGTTTCGCTATTGGTGGTAGGAAGACTAGATCAAGATGAGTTCCTCATAAGGAAAGAGTTTATTAGGAAAGAGGGATAGAGATGGTCACATCATAATAAGAGGGTAAATTCATCGAGAGGATGATGCGACAAGCTCAAATGTCTCTGCAAAAATGACAAAGATTCAAAATATATAAGGCAAAAATTTACTGAACAGAAAAGCAGGTAATTCCAAAGTTATGGTTAGAAATTTCAAAAACACTTCCTCTTTTCTTAGTCACCTTATTATGTTATAAAACATTAAAATATATTTCATAGCTATTAGTGAATACAGCATTTCGCAGTTTAAAATAACTAGAATCAATACCCTGAAAACGTCCACTGTCTCACGTCTAGCTGCTCCTACCCTCAGCTCCTGGCGAAGTCTCCCAGTACGTTCCTTCCATCCCTCACAATAATTAATAGAATAAGTTGACATAAAATTAGTGAGGATATAAAAGACTTGAACAGCACTTCCACTGAACAATATATAAAAAGATTATAATACACCATGACCAAGTGAGGTTTACCCTAGAAATGAAAGGTTGGTTTAATATTAAAAAATCAATCAATGCAATCCATCATGTTAACAGACAAAAAAAAAAAAACCCACCCCAAACCAAAATACCCACACAAGAGAATTTCCATAAATGGAGAAAAGCAATAGATAAATTTCAGCAATTATCCTGATATAATTTCTCGGCAGTAGAGGAATAGAAGAAGAAAAAGTTTCCAGCTTGGAAAGAAAATCTATGAAAAAAATATAGCTTAAATAATACCTAATTATATTAAAAAAAAGAATGCTTTTTTTTCTAAAATGAGGAACAAAGCAAGAATGTCCACTCTCACTGGTTCAATGCATACATTATGCTGAAATTTTTACCTAATACACTAAAGAAAAAAATAAAACACATAGATACTGGAAAGGAAGAAGTAAAATTGCTTTAATTTATATGTGACATAAGTGTTTATAGAGAAAACCCGAAGTACAAAAATGTACAAGAGATTCTAAGGCTGCAGGATACAAGATAAATATATGAAATCAACTTTAACTGCATATGCTAGCAATAAGAAATAGAAAATTGAAGTTTAAAGAGCAATCTCATTTAAAATAGTATCAAAAACTATAAAACACTATGGATAAACCTGACAAAATATATATGAGATTTGTACTCTGAAAACAACAAAATATTTCTGAGAGAAATTAAAGAAGAGCTCAATAAATTCAGAGATTTATACCATATTTATGACTTGGCCTCAAAATTGTCAAATTCTGCCCAGATCGGTACAGAAATTCAACTCAATATCAATAAAATTTCCAGCAGATATTTTCACAGAAATTGACAGGCTGATTCTGAAATTTACATGCAAATACAAAGAATCTACAATAGGCAAAACAAACTGAAAAAAGTTGAAGGACTTACTTTGACTGATTTTAGGGCTTATTTTAAAACTACACCTATCAAAACAATGTATTATTGATAAAAAGACAGACATTTAGATCAATACAGAGTTACAGCCCAGAGGCAGAGACATACATACATAGTCAGCTGATTTTTTAAAAAGATGACAAGAATTCAAGGGAAAAGAATAATCTTTTTAAACAAATGATTCTGGAACAACTGTAAATAAAATTAACCTGGACATTTACCTCACACCATAAACAAAAATTAACTCAAAATGGATCACAGATGCAAAGGTAAGAGGTAAAATTATAAAACTTCTTGAAGAAAAGATAGAAGGATATTTTAGCGACCTAGAATTTGGCAGATGTTAAATATGACACAAGAAGGGCAAATTATAAAAGAAAAAATAATACTTTGCACTTTGTCAAAATAATAAATTTTGTTCTTCAAAAGGCTTTAAGAAAATAGAAGGACAATCTACAGAGTGGAGAAAAATATTTGCAAACCCATGTATCCAACAGAAAATCTGTTAACTAGCATAAAGATCCCTTACAACTTAAGAAAATAATTCAACTTTTACATGTGCAAAATATATAAAAAGATATACTGACAAATATGTACAGATGGCAAAGTAGCACATTGAAAGATGTTCAAAATCACTAGTCAAAAAGGATATTCCCATTAAAACCGCAATGAAATAGCATTATACACCCAGAAGGGCCAAAATTAAAGGACCAATGTCTCAAGTGGTGGTGAGGATACTCAACAAACTGGAGTGCAGGACACTGATGACGAGAATGGGAAACAGCGGGAGGAGTTTGTGATAATTTAAACATACATCTACCCATGACCTAGCCATTCCACAACTATATCTTTACCAAAGCAAAATAAAAGTGTAAGTCTATATTAAAGACTAGTACACGTATGTTCATAGTAATTTTATTTGTAATGACCTAAACCTGAAAATAACCTAAATGTTCATTAACAAGTCAATGAATATGCTCACCGAGGCGTGGAATACTTATGACTCAGCATTAAAAAAGAAAAAAACCCTTGGATACATTCGAGAACATGTACGAATCTTAAAATAGGCCGAGTGAAAGAAGCCAAACAGTACATACTGTGTGATTTCTTTTATATAAATTTCTATGAAATACAAACTACTCTATAGTGACAGAGAATAAATTAGTAGTTTCCTGGGGGTGAAGGAGGGGTAGATTATAAAGGGATAAAAGGAAATTTTTGAGAATGAATATGTTCATTATTTTGATTGTGGGGTTGACTTCAGTGGTTGTATACATATGTCAAAACTCATCAGTTGTACACTTTAAATGCATACAGATTAATGTGCATCAATTATACATCAATAAAGCTGCTAAAAATATAATGACAATTACAAACTACTTAAAATACAAGGTGGGGCCTGGTTGGTGTGGTTCAGTGGATCCGGTGCCGACCTGTGAACCAAAGGGTCGCTGGTTGGACTCCCAGTCAGGGCTCGTGCCTGGGCTGCAGGCCAGGTCCCCAGTGGGAGGTACATGAGAGGCGACCACACATTGATGTTTCTCTCCCTCCCTTCCCCTCTCTATAAATAAATAAAATTTAAAAAATACAAGGTGGGGCCAAAGAAGGTTTACAGTTGTTCATATGGAAAATAACACCATAATTAATAAGGAATAACACAAATGAACTGTGTTTTGCATACTCACGACTGTAAACCTACTTCTGCCCCACCCTGTGTGTCACGCACACATAGATATAAAGAAAGGAATCTCAAATATTATTTTGTACATTTTTTAAGGTAATTAAAAGGTCTGAACTGAAGAGAAAAAATCAGTATGGTCAGAGTAACAATCAGTGCGGGTCTGGGAGGAAAATCAATCTGATGGCAGTGCGCAGGTTCAGGTAGACAGAAGAGGCAGACAAGAAGAGTAGTTCATAGATCAGACCGAATGTGAATAACAAGGCATGTACAAGTTGTGAGCTGAGATGTAAAGGGGTTTAATCGGTAAACAAACATTTAAGTAACTTTCACCATAACAGTTCTGTTCTAAATGCTTGGGAAAGACAGGTAAGTCTGCCATAAGGGAGCTTCTGCCCTGGTGGAGAGACAGACATAAGTAAATACCTGTGAGTGACCTGATAAATAAAACACTGAGGAGGAAGTCGGGCAAGGGTACAGGTACAAATATATTTTATATATAAACATGATTATAAAGAATTTTGATTCTCTTTTTCTTAGTTTGCTCAGAGGCCTCTGTGAGGAGTTTTTAGGGCATGGTAAGGGATACAGTTAAGATATAATAAAGGACATAGTAAAGTAAAAACAAATAGATCTTACTGATTAACAAGTGTGGACAAAAATGAGGCCACAGACTAAACCTGACAAGCTCAAGGGGGGGCCTGCCTGATGGGACTTACAAACTCAGAGACCTACAGAAACCACACAGGATGGTCTGAAATTAAAACTTTCTAACTAAAAGTGAGTCAGGGTGGGTAGTCATGTCCTAGGCTAGTGTCTGCCCCGATGAAGGTCAATCGTTACCTTAACTGTGCCTGTCCACTGTCTTTTTGCATCTACTTGGTAGCACACCTTTGGACTGTCAGCTTATCCCTGCTCTGCTACGGCTCCGTGAACCAGAGCAGTGACCACAAACCCCTCCTTGATATCGTTTATCATCTCAATTCACTTCACCATCCTACACCTACCAATGTAAAAGTACGTGTCTGTTCATTTTACTTTTTATCCTATCCCAGAGAGTTCCCTGCTTTGCTTTCTCCCGCCTCCCTAGTCCACCAGCAATGGGTTTCATGTAACCCCTTACACCTCCTGCTTTGATGGCAGCGATGTACAAAATAGGTGCAAAACTGCCATTCTCTGGGGCGTATTCTTAATCCGCTGAAATTGTGCTTCCCAGCAACTGTCATCAATTCAGCTCAAATAAACTCATAAAAGTTCTCTACAGGTTTAAGTGTTTCTTACGTTGACACAAGATACTTTGCCTTTCCTGAATAACAAAAAAACTTTCCATACATTCTCCAAAAAGTCCGGCATGTGTTCAACCGAGGTGGAGCTAATCCTCTTCCCTTGTCACTCCACTCAAACAAAAAGCCAAGCTTGGGGAGAGAAGTTTTCCATCGGTGGAATACTGAAACATCTTACTTAAAATTGTGACAGTAGCACTAAGATAAAGATGCATAATCTCTTATGCCCATACATCCATCTGAGAATAAAGGAAAGTAGAGAATATATATTCTTAGATAAAAAGCAAAGACAAAAATAATATTGAAGAGGAGTTACTAAAGATAGCCCAGAGTCCAAAGGTTTGGACAACGCTTTCTAAAACACCCCAGAGTGTGACGCACTTCTTTAAACACTAATACAATCTTGGGATGCACTAACGTTTAAAACAAGAATCACAGGAAAGAAATTCCACTGCACTTTCCGCAGCTCAGATCCCACCTACAGAATGTGCCACTGTCTGTGTATACACCCTATTTCAGGGCAACCCTGACCTCCTGGGCTTTGTCTACGAGAGGACAATTAGTGCAGGGGACCAGAGAGCATGTCCTGACATGTTACGGAATGTCAAATAGAGAAATGCAGTCTCCAAAGAGATGTAAGAGATGTAAAAAGAAAATATTAGAACTGTTTATAGTTTCACAGTGAAAATAAAATTAGTAAGCTTTAACATTTCTTCCTGTATGGGTTGACAAGGGTACATTCATATAACTGAACAGATATGATACATATCCTGTATATATTGGGGCTCTCAAAATCTGTTTCACTGATAGGGCTGCAGAGCCAATAAATAAATAAGTAACCAAGCAAGTAAGTAAGTTAAGTAAGTGAGTGGAGGCCACTGGTCCGGAGAATAGAAGACAGGAAAAACCAAAGGTGACTAAGATTTTAAGTTAGTTGTTTTCAAGTATCAGAAGGCTTTTCTTATGGAAGAAACAACAGATTTCTTCTGTTTCTTCAAAGGAAGAACTAGAATAAGTGGCTAAAGATTACAGGAATTACTATCTAATATAAAGAAAAACCTTCTAGTAATTAAATTTGTCAAACCAGGGAATAGTTTGCCTTGGGAAATAATGAGCTGCCTTGGGAAATAATGAGCTTCTTAGGCTTCGATTAGACAACATAAATCTCTCGACAGTATTAAAACTGTAGGAGAGAGATCTGACTGCATCACAGACTGGACCAGAACAACCTCTGCACCTGCTTCTTCCGCACAAAGAAATGATGAGAATATGAAGTACTTAACATGAGTATTGTTATAGAATGGAATTAACTGGTCCTTGCGCCTGGTTCCTGAAAGGAAAACTCCAAGTCTCTGGGATTTCCCCAGTGACGAGAGTATCTTTTGTATGCTAATGAGGTGACTCCTGTTGGGCCCCTAAATAGCTGCAGAATGGGGGCTGGCCACACCAGAGACCAACCCCGTGATGACAGGACTGAGGCTTTACGCCACATGGGATCAGCCGGACCTTCTGACCTCCAGACAGAGGAGGAGGACTGAAGATTGAATTCGATGATATGGCCAAATATTATGCCTACACAAAGAAACCCCAGTAAAAACTCTGCACATCAACTTTACTTCAGTAGAGATCCTGGCTTCTCAACACTAATGTGCAGGGAGGGTAATGTGCCCTGGTCCCATAAAAGCTGCGTTCGAGACTCTCCCAGCCTCAGCCCCAGGTGTCTCTTCATGTGGACATTCCTTTATTATAAAACTGTAATTGTAAATATAGTGCTCTCCTACCATCTGTGAGTTGTTCTAGCAATTTATGAAACCTAAGGGGGGGGTCATAGGAACCCCCAAGTTTGTAGCCAGTTTGTCATGCAGGTGGCCTTGGGACCCCCCTGAATTTGTGGCTGCTGTGTGAAGTAGCAGCAGATGTGCTGGGGTCTAAGCCCTTAACTTGCGGGACCTAGGCTAATTGTCGGTAGTTAGTACTGGAAATGAACTGCAGTCCACTAGTTGGTGTTAGACCAGTTAGGGTTGAAACCGAATAAACATACTCGAAATATTTTTACTCTATAAACTTAGTGTTGAATGCACGAATTTATTTCCTCATAATGCTAATAATATACATTTTGTGTACGTTCAGTTGTTCATTTCAGAAAGTAAGCTCTTGTCAGAGAAAGAATACTAAATAGGTAGATATTTAATGCATACCATAATAAAGATTTCCATAATGCTTAGAAAAATAACGTTTTTGTTTTATAAAATAAAACAATTTTATAACATATAAGAGCAAAAAGGAAACAGACTTTGAGCACTTTTCAATAAAGTAATTCTACTAAAAATGTTACATAGAAGAGTATCATATCCTTTTTGTTTTTTTTTTTTTAATACTTTATTTATTTATTTTTCGAGAGAGGGGAAGGGAAGGAGAAAGAGTGGGAGAGAAACATCAATGTATGGTTGCCTCTCATGTGTCCCCTGCTGGGAACTGGCCTGCAACCCAGGCATGTGCCCTGACTGGGAATCGAACTGCGATACTCTGGTTCACAGGCCCATGCTCAATTCACTGAGCTACGTCAGCCAGGGCTCATATCCTTTTTGATATAGTTCTAAACAATATAGTGTGCAAATTATTATCTGGTCTACAAATTCTTGTCAACTAGGAGCTAAACTGAAGATTTAATATTTAACATTTGTTAGTGGTAAAAAAAAATACATAAGCAGAATGTATTCACCAAAAAGAGCTAAGACATATTATCAGCTCAGGTCGTTAATTTAAATTCATTGAAAAGTCCTAGAAATTTAATACTTGGGGGCTAATTTAAATGCATTTTTTGGTGTAAAACAGCCCAGAGAACTTCACGCCGATATTCTGTATCTACCCCGCGCACAGTGCTCACCTGGTTTCACCGCCCGCCCGCAGAGCTGGGGCTGCAGAAGAACTTGGAGCATGGCAGGGTTGTTTAAACTCTTCATGATCTGTGCCGGATTCGGCTCTGGGAGTAAGCCCTTCTGACTGCTGTGCATCTTCAGTGAATATAAAAACAGGAAACATGAGAACAAGGATAAGTACATAAGACAAAATTTTAAAGGCTTTCTTCCAGAAATTCTCATTCATCTGATAAGATCTATTTTATGATAAACACAGTTTGCTTTGTATTATATTGTACAACTGTTGTATGCATTCGGCCACAGTTCCTAATTATGTTAAGATATTCTACTATACAGCATATGCTAAAATCCTCACAGAATGCCTCAGTGAAGTACAAGCTGGCTTGAGACTAACAATTTAGTAAGATAAATCTCTTTGTATAAGTAGAAAGATGCCAAAAAGATGTGAATTTATTAACAGGAAGATAACTGTTGACACAACATGAACACCTGGCTACCACAGAAAGCCTTACTATGATGTTGATCTAAAGCATAATAATGTGAGTTGCCTGGGTAACAAAGTTTTCTTACAATAAAGGTCTTTATTATTTCACTACTTTATCCTCTGATATATATATAAAAAAAAGATGGACTGGCCTTACATATATGTCATTGGGTAGCCTCCTAACAATATGAAGTTCTAGGTTGTAAAACGTAGAGCCAGCCTGTTCGATGAGGATATTAGCAGCAGGTTATAAAAGGAGAACTACTAACTGCTCGCCATGAGAAAAACGGAGAACTGATGATGACAGCTGGAATCCCTCTACAAACCCATTAAAAGACAACAGACTTTTGTTGGTAATATGAAGCAACAAGTAGTTGACAAAGAATAACCAAGCAGAAATACTGGGTATTAGAAGTAATGGAGAAAAAAATAGCAGCTCTCCCTTACTATATATCTGACGTTAATCTAAGCATTTTACATGGATTATATCACTCAGTCCTCCAAAACAACTCTACAGGATTGGTATTACAAACCCCATCATATAGTTGAGGAAATCAAAGAAACTCATAAAGTATTACTCTTAATCTCTATCCTGTGCTATAACAGGATAGTTAGTGAAAAAGAACATGTGACTGGAAAACAAAATAGTGACCTGAAAGATCAGTTCGAAGAAAGCTCCCAGACGACATCAACAAAGGAAAAAAAGGAAAAATGCAAACAGGTAAGACAAACCATGGAAATGGAAAGTGCAAACAAAACAAAAGAGAAAAAACAAGGCAATGAAGAGGCCAGAGGCACCAACCTATATGCAACTGGCATCCCTAAAGGAGAAACCAAAAAAGGAAATCTTTGAAGACACGATAGTTGAGAATTCCCCATTATTAAAAAAAAAAAAATGTAAAGACTACAGAATGAAAGGGTTTATAGTGTTCCAAATATGAGCTATAAGGGGAAAACATATCTAGTCACATTTATGGTGTGCAATTTAAGAACAAAGCCAAAATAAAAATGCTAAAAGCTTCCAGTGAGAAAGAACATGACATCAAAAGGCACAAGAAGCACATTAATATCACCGTCCTTCTCAAAGCATCAGCACTGGATTCAAGAAAGCAATGTAATTAATATTTTCAAAGTGTTGCAGGAAAAGAAATCTAAATCCAGATTTTTTTTTCATACCCAGCTAAACTATTACTTCAATATGGGAAAGAAATAGAAATATTCCTGACATACGAAATTTTAAGTTTTATTACAGGAATACCCTCTCCGAAAATGAGAACCAAGAAACAGCAGATGCAAGATACTATTGCATGACGCATGGAAGTTAAGGTATGTAACATCAGCAGTAATTTCAGTCTTGCATACAAAAGCCAGTACCATAAAAACAGAACAAAAAACAAATGTATAGAGCAATGACTGACAGAATAAGGAGAAAGAAAAATCAACAACTATACAAAGCAACATCTAATAATACATTCCTCTCAGACACTGAAAGATTAAACACAAAAAGAAGATAGGAAGATCTGAATAACAATAAGCTCAAACTAACATTTATACACACACATATGTGTACATGAAACTTTATAACCCACAACATAAAAAACAGATTATTTTGAGGCCTATACAACAGCACATTCACAGAAATCCATCCTGCACCAAGCCACAAAAGAAACCACAATATCCCCATTGCACAAATCAACATTAAAACTACATTTTATTTTCTACATTCTCTGATCACAATGCAATGAAGTTACAAATTTATATTGGAAGAATAGCTTTTAAGAATTCCATGGGTGGAAATGGGAGGGAGGTGGGGCACACTGGGGGGGTGGGCTGGGATGGGAGTAAAAGACAGAAAACTGTACTTGAACAATAATTAAATTTAAAACGTATTAAAAATAAACAAACAAATAAAATTCCTAAGTGGGTGTAAACTAAAAACAAAAAAAACCCCAACTAATTAAGCTTTTAGTTTAAAAGGCAATCATAAAGACTTAAGACAATAATCTAAAATTTATGATACATAGGTACAGCATTAGTTAAAAAAATTTGCTTTAAATTCATTTATCAGAAATCATCTAGATGAAAACAAAGACACTAAGCATTGATAGCCCAAACAAGAAACAAAAACACCATAAAGATGAGGGCAGAGATATGCGAAAGATAGAAACAATGAACAAAACAGGAACTGTTTCTTTGAAAAGACAAAATAGAGAAATAGAGAAATCTCTTATAGGACTTATCGAGGAAAAAAATGCAAGTAAATAAAATACACAATGAAAACCAGAATGGACAGACAAGTTCTAAAAATTATAAAATATAACTATATGCTAGTAAGTTTGAAAACTTAGACAAAATGGATAAATTTGTAGAACAGAATCAAATGCCAAATATGGCACAGAAAGAAAAAATACTAAAATATCTAAATATTCACAGAAGAAAGTTAAGTGGCAATCATTAAATTCCCTCTAGAAGAGGCTCAAAGACTAGGTCTATATGGTCTCATAGATGAGACTTAAACTTTCAGAAAATTGATAACTGTATTTTACACAAGTTTATCCATAAATAAAAAGAAAAGAAGACAAATAATATTTAAATTATTAAATGAGATCAGTGTTCTAATGATTTCAAAATTAAGAATGGTACAAAAGCCCTGGCTGGTGTGGCTCAGTGGATTTACTACAGGTTGTGAACCAGAGGGTCTCCAGTTTGATTCCTAGTCAGGGCACATGCCTGGGTTGCAGGCCCAGGTCCCCAGCTGGGGGCGCATGAGAGGCAACCACTCATGGATGTTTCCCTCCCTCTCTTTCTCCTTCTCTTCTCCTCTCCCTAAAAGTAAATAAATAAAATCTTTTTAAAATGGTACAAAAATTCTAAGCATTTTGCACACATTTGTATATATTCTAAATAAAATACTATCTAATCAATGTATCGAAAAAAATCACTATCAATTAGGGTTATAACACAAGGATGGTTTAACATTAGAAAATCTATCAGTGTAATTCAGCACATTAATAAATTTATGGAGAAATCACATGGTTACCCCAATAGTTGTTGAACTACTCTGATAAAGTTTAGTGACTATCCATGATTTTTAAATCTCAGAAAACTTGATAAAGGATATGTACCAAGAATCTATAGAAAATATCAATGTAATACATTACTTTTGAGACTGAAACAGTTTAAGATTTCTCATTATCACTGATATCTAGTCATGAAGGGCCTTGTAAGTCATGCTAAGGAACCTGAAGTTCGGCAGGCATTAAAGAATGTTAAGCAAAAGGACAAAATCCGATCTGAGGAGGAGAGAGATCATCACTCTGGCACTGGGGGAGGTGGGTCAAAGGGGCAGACTAATGACATGGTGATCAGGCCGGGGTTATTCTAATCATCAAGGTGAGAAAAGGTGACATCCTGAGTAAAATAACAAAGATGCTAACAAGCCTCAAGGATTTAAGAGACAACAGGAGGGGCAAATGGGAGGATTTGCTAATATTTTTGACATTATATTTGGGGAGTGGGTGAAGGAGACCAATCACGGTTAGCTAAGTTTTTGGTTCAGATAGGTTTAGTTTGGATGAATTGATGCTATATACAGATATCACAAAACATAGAAAAACAAGTCCCAGAGATAACTAGGTGTTTTGTGAGGGGGCGTGTATGAAATTAAACTATATATATAAAGATGGGTTGTCTAATAATTATCTGGAAATACAGACTTAGTGCTTAGAGTACACACTTTGGCTCAAAAATGTATGCTTGAAAGTAATCACAAACAGGCAACAACTAAAGGCGCTGGAGTATTTAAGATGAAAAAAGTGGGTCCCTCGGCTCCTGTGCTACGGGACCCAAGCATCCGAGGTGTTGATGAGCAGCATCATGGACCAGGTAGGTAATGCAGTTCGTTGAGCACAGTCAGCAGTTTGTGAAGGATTCAATTTGGCTGGTGAAAAGATGCACCAAACCGAACAGAAAAGAGTTCCAGAAGATTGCCGTGGCAACAGCAATAGGATTTGCTATAATGGGATTGATTGGCTTTTTTGTGAAATTGATCCATATCCTCATTAATAACATCATTGTGGGTGGCTGCTGAACACCTTTTTAGAGGGTTTTTCCTCTTGGGGACTGGTCAACAAGAGAGGATTTGAGAAGCTTATGGAGTAAAAAAAATTACCTGCATATTTTGTATTCTTTCATTTTTTTCCCAGATGTTTTCTATTTCTAAATTAATTTCAAAAAAAAAAGATGATTAAAAAGTGAGGTCAAATACAGAAGCCTGCTGACACCAGCCCTTAGAGAAAGAGACAGGGGGTGTGGCAGAATTCAAGGTAACAGAGGGTTTTAAGTATTGTGAAGAGGCCAAGCAATGACGACTGAAAAGTGCCTATGTGGTCTGAATTTCTTTTTATTTATTTTTAGACAGAGGGGAAGAGAGAGAACATCAATGTGTGTTTGCCTCTCATGCACCCTGTACCGGGAATCCAGCCCACAACCTAGGGATGTGCCCTGACCAGGTAATTGAACCAGTGACCCTTTGGTTTGCAGACCAGTCCACTGAGTCACACCAGCCAGGGTACGACCTGCATATTAAGAAATCCCTGTTGATCTTCATGAGAACAGATTCACTATTCAAGTGTCGTAGCAACGACACTGTATTAGGCTGAGAGGGAAATGAGAGCTGAAGACATGGTGACAATGAGTGGGACCTAATTGTTCTAGAGGCTCCGATTATGAAGGAAAATATAAAGGCTGGTATGTAGAGAAAATTTTTAAAGGAAGAGACTTGAGAATGTTTATAAGCAGATGGGATGGAGCTAGTGGAGCAACAAGTGAAAATACGGTTAAGTAGAGACATGAGGGTCCAGACCCTTCGGGACGGTGGACATGGCCATGAGCCCCTGCGTTGGCAGGAGGAGGCACAGCTCTCCCTCCAAGAGGGCAGGGATCTTTGTCCCTGCTTCGCTCACTGATGATCCTAAACACATCTGAGAGTGTCCAGCACACAGTAACTATCCAATCAGTAACTGTGGAATGAATGCTATTAGAAAGAAAAAGAAGCAAAAATACGGGGGCACATTTGCTAGAGGAGTATGAGAAAAGGCAAATGAATGAGTCCAGCACATGACCTTTCTATTTCTATAAAGTAGGGGCCATGACCACCTGATAGAAAGAAGGGCAAAGGCAAGAATACAGTGAAGATTGAGACAGTTGCTGCAGAAAATGGAAAGCAGCAGCTGATGAGAGATGCCTTTATACATTCAGTCCGCCTAGACCACTTACCACTCTTCAAGCAGACAAATTCAAGTCACACTACTGCTCGAAAGGTTTTGTTCCAACTAGAATTTGACCACTCTCTCTCCCTCCTTAGAGTTACCAGGATTAGCAAGTAAAAACATAGGATGCCTCGTTAAATCTGGGTTTTAGATAAGGAACAACTTTTTAATATATATATGACTCACACAAAAGCTGGATTTACCTGGCGATCCTATCCTCTACCCCCATCAACACATCTCAAATTCATATTTTAATGTCATACTCAAATATCACCTTTGTCATGAAGTCTTCCCTTCAAAAGTGCATTCCGTCCTTCCTTTGAATCAACAAATAGTTACACCATGCTCAGTGCTAGGATTAGAAAATGGGAAGAAGGAAAAGTCTAATCTGCATGGAACTTCCAGACTGGAGAAGCAGAGAGAGGATTAAGGGGACAGTCACAACAGAGAAGTAGCTGCACTGTGTCATACAAGCAAAAACGAAGCACACATCTTTCACTACTATGTACTATGGATACTTATGAACACTTTGGAAAAAAGAGGCAGGTTACTCTCAAAATTTAGAGCAGAACACAAACTCAAATATTTGTTGAAGGAATGAAATTCTTTCAAAAAACTTCCTAAGATAAATACACTTGATAAAACACAGTTTCTTCTTTTGTAATGATGCGTGGCTTGATTTGACAGAGATGCCATTTACCGATTTTTAAAAAAAGAGAATGTCTTTATGTAGTGGAAAATAATGAAGGTCCAATCAATAATAATTAGGTTGGATAGATTTTTTAAATATTCATATTTTTAATATGCTAATAAACAACAACAAACTCACCACACGTTGAGCTGCTATCAATGCTGCTAATGTACTTCGCCCTGGTGCTCCTGGGGCACAGAAGGAAACTTGGACTCTGCTTCCCTTGATGGTCATACCATCAGCTGCTTGCTGAATCTCCTCAGCATGCTCCGCAGTGTTATACTCAACCACTGCAAAGCCACCCACGTAACTTCCTTCATCCTGTGCAAGCTGATGCAATACATTTTATTAAAAGGGAGTTCTATTATTGAGTTAGAAATAGTTACTTACAGTATATAATTTTCAAATTCAAGAACAAATGTATCAGAGCATGACATTGGTGAAAATAAGGTGTTCTTTCTAAAAATAAATTTACTAGCCCTGGATGGGGTGGCTCAGTGGATTGAGCACCAGCCTGTGAACCAAACAAAGGGTTGCTGGTTCGATTCCCACTCAGGGCACATGCCTGGGTTGCAGGCCAGGTCCCCAGTAGGGGGCACCTGAGAGGCAACCAAGCACACACTGATGTTTCTCTCCCCTCTCCCTCTTCCTAAAAATAAATAAAATCTTTTAAATAAATAAAATAAAAATAAATTTACTAATTGCTTAGGTACACTCCTTTCTAAAAGGCAGGATGACAAACAATATCCTGTCATTTCTTTTTGAATTCTTTGATTTTCTAATTTATTTTAAAAGTCAAAGCCCAAATTATAATATTCCCTACATATTAAAAATATATACAATTGATAATTCATCGGATGAGAACAAAATAATAAAAACTTCCTTTATAATAAGCCCACCAAATACATGAACAATGAGACATACTGAAACAATTATCTGACCACATAACAATGTAAAATAAACTCTACGATCAAGAGGAGAAAGGCAGGAGGAACCATATTCAACTTCTAGTTCAATGTTTTAGGCATATCCCAGGAATTGGTCAAATATGCCAAAGCAAATTTGATTTGGAAAAACTATGCCCCAGTTTTATTAAACTATCATATGCAAGATACAATCTTTATTTCTGAATGTGCCTTAAACTCCTGAAGTGTAGAACTCTATTTCCAGTCACCCACCTGGAAAAGTGTAAAGGAAGATACTAAAGTCCTGGATCTGTAAAGACTGGTACAAAGAGCAAAAATAAGAGCAAAATAAGACACTAAAAAGTTTCTAAGTTTTCTATTTGTCTTAATTAATTTAAACACACTCACACTAGAAAGTTATAAATGAGATAAAATTCACCTGGGTGTGTCTTTGAGAAGACACATGAATGACCCTTCTATTTGGATTTGGCACCTTACAAGTTAATAATACAATTAAATAATTTCTAGTTTCTTTTCTCTCATTTTTGAAGCTTAACTTCTATTCTCTTACGCGGTAGACCAAATTTTTTTTCCTTCATTTCCTCCCTTCCTTTTAAAACTGTCCTATGTCTTTTTCTCCATAAAACTTCTTCCCAGTCACATGGGAGAAAGGGAAGGTATCGACCTCGTCCAAATGTTTCTCCTACAACCCCATTCCTTCATAATACACACCAGATCTTAAAGTCAGATTTGTAAAAGCCATTATTAGTCTCTCTGGTCTCTTCTGATTACAAAGTAAGAGACTGTGTCTTCAATATAGTCTGTGTCAACCTACCAAGCAAAAGAGCCTGAATTTAACGGATCTACGGATAAAGGCATCATAGAGTTTTTTTCATCAGTCTTATAAAAACTTTAAAAACATTTTTGATTATACCTGGTTCATTATGGTAGGCTTCATGCCTATATAACTTATAATACTATTTGAATTCTTTCCAAAGACTGAAAGCAGTCTAAGTCCATGGCATAGGCAGTTTTAGAGAGCAGTAGTTCATTTCAACATGAGAGCCATTCAGATACATCAATGGTCTGACCTGTGATCTGGTAACATTCCATTATTTTGAAATACTTTAACCAAAGCTAAATAAATGGTCATGCACAAATACTGTAACAAACATTTTTTTTATGAGATGACACCCTTCAACCCTGAGACTCATAATTCAAATAAAATTTGTGCTAAATGGCTTTTCTCCTCTCATTGGTTTCAAAAGCCTTAACTTAACCCACAAAGAATTATGTATGGCCACAGAATGTTACTATATAATTTTTAGTATCAAGAATAGCAAGTCTATAAGATAATCAACTTTAAGTGACTGGTCAGAGATTTGATTAAAAATTTGCCCAAAAATTTTATAAGGCTCTTGGGTGGTTTCTTTGATGCTCATTATACAGGGATCTGAGGGGTAGAAATTTAAGAAAAGTAAGATGGTAGCATTCATTATATATATGTGTGCATATATATGTATATGCATGTGTATGTATTTATGTATCTGTATGATTATCTATCTGACTCCAAATAACCTACTACAATTGTAGAGATTCAACAAATGTTTGATTAATGAAAAAGGAATGGACAGGTGAGAAAAGAAAAGAAGGGAAGAGAGAAAGTTTATCAGTTAATATTTTTTAGTGTAAAGGAAAAAGATATGTATAGTATGTACTTTTGTCTAATTAACTGAATACATTTAATTTTACTATAATAAAAAACTTTAAATTTTTTACCAGTGTTGTCAGTTTTCAGGGTCTTTCCTAAATGTCTCGCTTACCATGACTCCACTAAGACAAAGTTGTTTGTTCTCTTTAAAACTCATTATACTTTTCTCTTTTCCATTGTTATCACTTTCACACAGGATTTACAATGATGAGATTGTTCATCAGTCTCTTCTACAAAATGGTACAGTGTTGAGATGATCTTTCTGTTATGTATATTTCTGACATTTAGCAATTTAGTATCTAGCATGGAGAAGGTAACAAACAATGAGTAGATCAATGGAGGAATGGTATACTGAATGGATGAAATGAGGTGTGTAAGTGATGGATTTGCTTAGACATACTTAAATATGTCACGGTAGAGTTTGGCCCATTGACAAAAGGAACTAATTTAAAATTTACCATGCTATTAAAGTCTTCATTATAAAGTAGAATTAGATTATCCACTGTGATATTCACATAGGTATAATAAATTTGTGACTACGTAGAATAGATACATACACAGATATTTTAAAATATCTCTAATGCTATGTGAAGAACACACACCTGGCAAAACACAGGCTTATGGATGCTGGAAAATACTTGCAACAGCTCCTCTGAGTCCCTGTAGTCAGTAGGGAGTTTATCCACACAAAGGCACTTGGAATGAATGAGCTCTGCAGTTAGCAGGTTAACGTCCATCCACTGTGCAAACAGAGCTGATGCTCCCAGCTGCTTGCCCAATAGCTCCAATCTGGCCTTTGCAGCGAAGTCCTTTTTCATGTATTCTACAAATCCATAGCCTTTGGAATGGCCAGTAACTTCACTGTAGACCAGGAAACATCTCTCGATATTTCCGTAAGCACGAACAAGTTCTTCAAACTCTTCTAACGTAAAAGAAGCGGGTAAGTTAGTAATACACAGCAAAGCATCTGTTGGCTGGAGCTGGACTACTAAGTCTTTTCCTCGAAAAGAATATTGATGAAACATCTGAATTGCACTCTGGGCTTGTTCCCCATTCAATAAGGTAACAAACGCTGGAAGATAAAATAAAGAGTTTTGTAAGCTTGTGTTTTCAAACTTTTTTGACTGTGACTCACAGTTGGCAATATATTTTATGTCTACACTCATTACACACATACATATATTTCTGAAACAAAAGTATGAAGAAGTAATATTCCTACCACATGTAAAGCATTCAGGTATTTTCTATTCAATTTCACTGTGTTTTTTAATGCTGATACCCCCCACTAAACTTATATCATGACCAGTAACTGAAATTTAACGTACAGAAATTACATTAGAAAACTGTACTTGAACAACAATTAAATAGATTAAAAAAATTATATTAGGTATTCCACTGCAGGATACTACAATATTCTTGGGGGGAGGGGCTGTTGTTTTGTGTGTGTGTTTGTTTAATCTTGTAGGCTGTGGCCGGGCAGCTCAGTTGTTTAGTATGTCAACCCCATAACCAAAGTTGCAGGGTTGATCTCTGGTCAGGCAGGGCACATACAGGAAACAACCAATGAGCACATACATAAGTGGAACAATACACCAATGTCTTTTTTTTCCTCTCTCTCCCCCCGCTGCCCCCTTCCATTTTCTCTAAAAAAATAAAAAAAAAAAAAAAGCAATAAATGTTTTAATCAGATGGATTTTTAAAAACATTATCTTTTCAAAGTACATGTAGATTTTATTTTTTCCCCCCAGAAAATTGCGATGCAACATTCTATGAAGCCTTAAAACCTTTTATTCTTTTCCGAGTTTACAAGACCCTATTAGATAACAAGGACCTAAGAGGTAGAGCAAAAAAGGCACCAAATGCCCAGGGGAAGCGAGTTCTTACTCACAGTCGAGTATGTTTCCTTAAAATTAGATTAATTAGATTGAAACAACACACGATTTGGTGTACTTTTGGGGTTTTGTTTTATTTTGTTTTAGTCCTTACCTGCGGATATGTTTATTGCTTTTAGTGAGAGAGAAACACCAATCGGTTGCCTCCCAAACACGCTCTGACTGGAGATCAAACCTGCAAGCCACACACACGCCCTGACTGGGGACTGAACCGGTCAGTTTCTGTGCACGGGACGACGCTCAAACAGACTGAGCCACCCAGGGACGGAGCAATGCGGTCCACTCACTGGACGAAAAGTAGGGCATGAAAAGATGGCAGCGTCGTGATGCTGGGCAAGTAGATTAACTCTGAAACTTTATAAAAGAAACAAAAAAATCTGTCCTGTCTACCTAATGAGGTTGTCGCAACATTAAGCAACAAATACATGTGACAACAGGTAAAATCAAAACACGATGGAGACAGAGGTTCTAAATTATGAGCACATTCATACCTGATCAAATTAAAATGTAGCCATAATGAATTATTGGTTATAACAAAAACAAGGAATATACCGATTTCACGCAATATTGTAAAAAGGAAAGAAAAAGGTTAAAGCCCTGGTTAAAAGAAACAGCAAACAGCAATCCTCAAATTACGAATGAACTGCTGTCTCAAAAGTTCCTCCCTGTCCTCTTCTCTCTCCTCTGCTTGGAAAAGACAGCGGAGCTGCTCCCTCTGAGCATTTAACTCACCCAAATTCAACTACGGCAACGCTGCAAATACGCACAGGGCCAGAGAAAAAGGAGGCATTTAAACGAAACTGGCAATCCCGCCGGTCATTTCACTCAAACTGCCCTTCCCTCCATTGCTCTGGGTGCCCATGTGGCTCTCAGAGTGTGAGCAAGTCAACACCGCATGTGAAGTTACCATTTACAGAAACACGTTTCTGTTTAACACCATCACCGTACACAAGGAAACGACTGCCAAAGGAATACCAGCTTTTCCAACCCGAGGGGGAGAATGGCAATGCCGCACTTTCTGAGAGAGCATCTCTTGGTTTCCAACGTCCCTTTTTTAAAGACTTAAGTTATTTTTATTGTGTCATTCTTTACTATGCTGACATAAAATACCTTTTAACTGTATTTTCGAAAACAAGCAAACAAGCCAACATTTTGTAAATACTGGTTCTATTTTATATCAGCCCATAAACTTATCAGTTGGTATCTGACTTGAATTTTTAGGGCATTTGAAACTTAACCATCCCCTTCCTTAACTTTCTTAATACACATTTCCCCAATTCTCCTCATACCTCTCCTTCCATTTCCTTTTCTAGATCTTTCCCCTGCAACCACCCCTCTAAAGCTGTGATCCTCAGGGTGCCTTTCTGCAGAGTCACGCACGGTAATAATACCCGTGGCTGTATCCAGCACTCCTGAGCCAGTGACTGTCCCCTCTTCTTTCTCCGCCCTCTTCCCCTGCACACTGATGTCCCTTCCCATTTATTCCGTACTATGTGTGCCAGGTACTGCGTCGGGCACTGTGAGTGAGCTGCTGAACAAAGCACAGCAGATCCCTTCCAATATAGCTCACAATTCAATAAAGGACGGCAGACATTTGACAGAGTTACAACTGTGGTGTTACCAAAGAGGTATGAGGGGCTATAAAAGCAATTAATAAAGCAAAATGACCTAGCCTGGGGCTCACAGAAGGCCCCCTATACCCTGCTCACTCCCAAAGCTATGTTCCTATATATGTTTCCATTTATATCCATGTAGATTCCCACATGACAAAACATAACTTAGGATCTTCATCCTACCTTTGCTCCCCACCAAATATCTCAGTATTGCTCTTCCCTATTCCCTAATTTAACTGGTAGCACCACACTCACAAATCAGAAACCTGGGGGTTACCCTAGACCAAGGGTGTCAAAGTCATTTTCACTAGGGGTCAAATCAGCTTCGTGGTTGCCTTCGAAGGGCTGAAATGACTCTAGGACTGTATAAATGTAACTACTCCTTAACTGTTAAGGAGTTGAAATTACATTCGGCCCTTGGGAGGCAACCAGGAGGCGGATGTGGCCCCCAGTGAAAATGAGTTTGACACCCCTAGTCTAAACCCTATATTGCTCACCTCCCACATAAAAAGAATCCTCAAATTCTACCCTCCAAAGAGGTTTTGAATCCACCCTCTTTCCTTCATTCCTTTTTCACACTGACAATAAAATGATCTTTCTCAAAAACAGAAGTTTGGTTGTGCCTGTTTACTGCCAAAAATGCAGTGGCGTGGTGCTGCCAATAAAGCGCAGCCCCGGCTCCGTCACCAGGCCCTCCGAGGCCCGCTGTGCTCGGACCGACTCAGGAACGGCCAGGCTGCCCCTTCCCTACACAGTCCTTTCTTCTCCCAGAACACTCATTCCCTAGGCATCGACTTGTTTCAGGCTTCTCTACACCCACTACACACCTACTGCCCCTGCCTGCACGGTCTCTCCCCATGTGTTCCGCCCCCCAAAACCTGTCAGCAGACATTCAAACCCAGCCCAAGGATTACTGCATCATGGCCTCCGGGAGCCTTCCCTGATGGTCTTTTCCGGTTCGAGTTAACAATTCCTTTCTTAGCAAACTGCTGTACTTTGACCATTGCTTGGATTGTTGCACACATCACACTGAGTTACAACATACTTGTTTAGAGGTCTGCTACCCTACTAAACTGTGAGCTCCCTAAAATTACTGATGGATACATTGCTATCAACTACCACAGTGTCTGGCGCCAAGTAGGAGCTTTGTAAATGCTGGCTGAATGAGGGTGTACATACTTCAATTAATAAACTTAACAACTGACAACCTCTTATTTTCCTTCCCTTAGATATCTGCATTCGCTCAACCTAGGTAAGACATTTTATGGTAGAATTTAGATAAAATAATGCAGCAAATTTTAAAGTTCAGGAAGTAGGGAAAGGAGCTCACTGATTCTCTTCTACAGCTTCTTCCATTTCTTTCCCAAGGCCACAGATTCTCTGTAAATAAAAAGTCCAACTTTTATTTCACATTGCCTCCTGTGGAAATAGCAGGTGTCACTCTACAGAAAAGGGAGTAAGGGATTTGGAGATTAATTCTGTTTCTACTTTCCTGTTGAAATTTAAACATTCCCCAATTGGTCCCATCCTTTTGCAAGTCATAATTTTATTTATCCTTTTACCATTGCTTGCTCTACTAGTTAATTTATTCTTGAGACAAATTTCATGGCAAGCAGGCAAAAAGTTACTCCCCTAATGTATCCTATCTTAATACAATTATTTTCTCTAACATACTATATCGTAAGGTCATAGTTTGTAACTGTAACCAGGTTTTATTAATCTATTCATTATCTGGTCCTTCAAGCACCACCACAGCTAGTGAGGCAACATTACCGAACACCCTTATTGAGTTTCTTTGTTGTACTATTTCAGAGGGCGAGTTAGGGTCAAGACTACGTCACCTTTAACTTATCATGGTCTACCAACGGGTGATACCGACCAGTTCCTGTGGAGCCTGAACTTCACAGCAGTGTACTCCCGTTTACCCCTCAGCCTTTGTATTACTGTTGTCATACACTGTATGTGTGACACCGTCCATAACAGTGTTGTTATTTTCACCTTGAATAGTCAGTTACCTTTCAAAAAATTTAAATATTAAGAAAACAGTCTTTGCCCACACAGTAGCCATATCTGTTAGTCTTCGTGTTTTGCTGCAGACCCAGGTTTCCATCCACCGCTACTTTCTTTCTGCTTCAAAGACTTCCTTAAACATGTTTTATAATGAAGGTCTGATGGTGAAGAATTCTTTCACCTTTCATATGACTGAAAAACCACCTTCACTCTTGTTCTTGAAGGTATTTTTGGTAGGTAACTAATTCCATACTGATTTTTTTTTCCCCAGTAAAAAAACAAGGAAAGATTTTGCCCCATGGTCTTTTCACTTGCATTATTCCAAGAAATTCATGGTCATCTTTACCTTTGCCCCCTTTCTTAGCTGCTTTTAAGACTTCCCCTTTATAACTAATTACATGCAATTTGTTTACAATGTGCCTTGTCGTTTTCTTTGTGTTTTTGTGCTTCGGGTTGGTTGAACTCTGCAGATTTCTGGGTTTCGAGTTTTCACAAACTGTGGAAATTTTTCAGCCTTTAACTCTTTAACGTTTTTTCCTGCAGTCCCCCCGCCCTCTTTCAGAGACTACAATTACTCTAATGGTAGGACTCCTGAAGCTGCCCAACAGCTCACTGGTATTCTGTGCATGTTTTAATAGCTTTTTTTTTCATTCTGTTTCATTTTAAGTAGTTTTTATCTCTATGTATCTACATTCAATAATCTTTCCTTCTGAAATGTCTACTCTGCTGTTAACCCCATCCACTGTATTTTTTATCTCAGACATTGTAATTTTCATCTCTAGAAATCTGACTTGTTATTTTTGAAGTATTTTATTTATTCATTTTTAGAGAGAGGGTAAGAGAAGAAGAAAGAGAGGGAGAGGAACATCAATGTGTGGTTGCCTCTCACGTGCCCCCTATCAGGGGCCTGGTCCACAACCCAGTCATGTGCTATGACCAGGACCTGAACTAGTGACCCTTCGGTTCACAGGCTGGCACTCAATCCACTGAGCCACACCAGCCAGGGTGGTATTTTTCAATTATCTTCTATATTGCCATATAATATGTTCCAATGTTATTATAATCTCTTATACAGATGGAACACTGTTATAAAAACTGTTTTAATGTCCATTTTCATTAATTCTTCTGCTTCAACTCCAAGTGGTTTTGATTGCTCTTTTCCTTATTGTCATGTCTAGTAATTTTTTATTTGATGCCAGACACTATAACTGTTACCTCATTGGATGCTGAGGTTTTTGTATTTTTAAAAACATTCTTAACTTTAGTTCTAGGATGTGGTTAAGTCAACTAGGAAACAGCTTGATTCCTTCTGGCCTCACTTTTAAATTTTGTTAGCTAAGACCAGAATTAATTTTCTTTATTCTTGAGTCAAGAATATTCCTCCTGATGCACCATGAATTATGAAGCTTATCATCTAGCAGATGGAAGTATCACTATTCTTGGCCCTGGATGAGCCCTGAAGACTGTTATCTCTAAATACTAAAGTACCTGAATATTTAGTAACGCTGAAATTGTACGTAACATATGACCCAGTGATTTACTTGTGGAGAAACCGTGGCAATGGATAAGACAAACAAAAGGATATTCATTGGAACACTATTTAAAATACTGAAATGGTTAAAGCTTCCTAAATGCCTACCAGCAATGAACAGATTTATCAATGGTGATAGATTCACAGGACAGAATACTAGGTAGTAGTTTAAATCAGGGAACTAGAGCCATATATACTAACATGAAAAGACCTGAAAATAAGGTTGAGTTAAAAAAAAAAAGTTACTAAGTGAAATACATAGAATACCATTTATGTAAAGTTTTAAAAACACTCAGAATAACTCTATTAATTACATCTAGAGGTGTAATAAAATTACAGGTATTAATTAGATAAGGTAGTCTGGTAACAAATAGCTTCGCAGTCTCAATGGCTTAACAAAACAAAAGGCTTTGTTGTTGTTGTTCACGTTACACATTTCACGCTGAAAGGAAGAAAGGAAGCACGCAGGCTTTTCTCATCCTAGTCACTCTGGGACCTAAGCTGAGGGGCTGCCTCTTCCTCAATTACTTCCACAGGGAGAAGGGGGACAGATGAACCGCATGCTGGCCCTGAAATCTCCAACCTGAAAGAGATACATGTCATTTCCACCTGCACTTTGTTCATCAAAAACCAAGCCACACGTCCACTCCTGGCTTCACAGAGGGACAGAGGGAGACTGTCCCACCTCACGCCCAGAAGAAACAGAATGAGAGTCTGTGCTCTAATAGCCGCCACAGCACAGTGGTGAAGTTCAGGAGTGTGCACCGAGTCTCCTGGTGCTGGGCCCCAGGAAAGGAGGGCCAGATGGGATGGAGTCAGCGACAGGGAGAAACTGTATTTCACCTTCATCTGGAACACTCCTGTTTTCAATTTCTTAAAGTTAGAAAAAACAACGCAGAATTCCTGACCATACTACCAGAGACTTTCAGTCAACAGATCTACCTTAAGGTACCAGCATATAAGTGTGTGTGTGTGTGTGTGTATGTGTGTGTGTGTATATGTAAAGACAAAAAATTTGTAAACATTAAAAAAATATTTTTATAAACCATTTGCTAATTTGTGAATGGATGTGTGCATAGTGGTTATATCATCCTCCATACTTTTCCTTACTTTATCATGTAAAAAAAAAGTTTTTTAGACATTTCTATTATCTTATGTAAACAAAGGAAACAATCTAGATTAGTCTTTTAATATCACAGATATAAAATACCCAGAAATATTAATCAATTTCCCCAATTGGCCCAGCTAAGGCCATAGTTTATTCACTGAGTCTAGTAATAAATTATTAAAACTGAAGATAAAAAGCCTATGAAGAATATTCATAATAACATTAAAACCTATAATACTAGAATAGTCATAAAAATTCATAAGGCTCGAGTAACACTATATGAATTAATATGATTAAAATTTAGGATACCAATCTTCAGAAAATAAATTGTATGAGTTTATGTATATGATTTAATACTTAAGAATTTCAGTGATTAGCTTAAGAATGAAAAGACACTAAGCTTTTTTGTGTTATAATGACTAATGTACAATCAAAATAAAATCAGATGCTTAAGAACTGAAACCTTACCTGTTCGCTTATTTCTGTCCACATAGCAATACTTTAACTCATAGTCCTGTAATAAGTCATGAACTTCCTGAAAGAGACCAAACATGAATTCAATTAATACACAAAGGCGCTGGTGCACAATCTGGGTGCACTGGCCTACCTCCATTACCACCGCCCTCCCCAAGTAAAAAATTTTCCATGAATTTCTATAACTTACTTAAATTTAAAGCATGTAAAGCCTACTGGACAGGACACCAACCTACCTCTCCAAATATATCTCCAATACACCCCTACACATTCCCATGCTCCTGTTCAAATGACTGCTCCCTGCCTCATGACTGTACCACATACAGTCCTCACTGTGAATTTCTGTTGACGCGGGTACCTTGACCTAGCGCGGGGTAAACATACCACTAAAGCTC
Source organism: Artibeus jamaicensis (assembly GCF_021234435.1). NCBI lineage: Eukaryota > Metazoa > Chordata > Mammalia > Chiroptera > Phyllostomidae > Artibeus > Artibeus jamaicensis. Next base: position 13,717,588 of record NW_026522025.1, on the reverse strand, counting down.
CCAAACTAGACCTGAAATCACATGCAACTTTGAAATCGCAGCTCAAATGTTCTTTAGGAATCTTTTCCCCGTTCTTTTCCACAGGACACAACCATTCCCACATCTCTGCTAACAATGGTCACACTTTATACCTCTCTTATAGAAGAAAATATTGATACTAAACTTTCTACTTATGTACTTACTATACACTAAGGTCTTAACAAGTAATAAACCTTTAGATGCTTATAGTACCGGTATGGAGAATAAATAAATGTAGACTGCAAACCTAACTTAAGAGACCCAGGGTATGAAAACAAGTAACTATGACCATGGTACAGTTCGGTTTGTTTCCCCAAGATGTTTTAACTGGCCTTCTGGTTCATTCTGCTCCCTATTATTAATCCCATCTTAACTTGTTTCTTCTTTTAAGATTTCAATTATTTATTTTTAGAGAAGTGGGAAAACAGGGAGGAAGAGGGAGAGAAAAATCATCAATGCATGGCTGCTCTTCACAGGCCCCCCACTGGGGACCTGGCCGGCAACCCAGGCATGTGCCCTGGCTGGGAATAGAACCAGCGACCCTTTGGTTTGCAGGCCAGCATTCAATCCATTAAGCCACACCAACCAGGGTGTGAACTTGTTTCTTCTAATATCATCCATCCACCTGGGAGCCTGAAAGAGTACATTTCTACTTCTAGTCCTTCCTGTTATATTGATATACTTGAGTACAGGAACTATATTTCATATATTTGTGTATTACTTGTATTGCTTTGCATATGCTAGACACTCAAACCAAATTTATTCATAAAGTGAATAAATTTAATTATTTGAACAATGAATCAATATTTGGCCTTGAAAAAATATGCTCTTAATGCACAACAGATGCAGTTACTTTTTAAAGGAACTGGACTTCCATATAGATGGACATTCTGATCTCACATTGGAGAGTTACAATCAGCCTGTTCTATATTGCAAATAAAGAAACCAATATACACAAGTACTAGTATGTTAAGTTTACAATCTTAACTAGTTAATTCAATAATAATTCTTATTATTACCACTGTTACAGTTAATATTCATTTAGCTTTTACTAGGTACCAGAGCACTGAACTTACCCCTTTCATTAAAAATCAGGAAACTGGAGCACAGCAAATTCAAGTAGCTTGTCAAAGTCACATACTTGGTAACCTGCTGAGTGAAGACCCACCCACCAGTCTGGTTGCAGAACCATACTCTTAACCTCGATACCATACTGCTTATTCCTTCCAGTATTAATTAAAAATAGTACACTACCACTAGTAGTTATAAACACAGTATCACTACTGCCCTAATAAGTAATCATGTGGGAAATAAATAAAAGGACAGTTACAAGTTGAGAAATATTTTTCCTTTTAACCCAGTGCAAGGGGGGAAAAGAGTGATATGACAAAGTATATAAACAAAATGCTGGCCTTTCAGCTCTCCGAGCAGCACCACAGTGGTTGGCAGGAACAAGCACCTTACAAAAGGCGGCAGAAAGACAAGAAGGAATTGGTTGATCTACTTTCTAAGAAAGGCTGGTGTAATGTGAAAACAGTTACACGTTCAATATAAGAAATACTGGGGAAAAACTAGTCACAAAAACTCAAGGACCCAAAATTGCATGAATGATCTCAAGGGTCATGTTTCTGAAGTAAGCCTAGCTATTCTGCAAAAACGATAAAGATGCATTTAGAAAATTCAAGCTAATTACGGAGGATGTCCAAGGCAAAAACTGCCTAATTTCCATGTGTGGATCTTACCCGTGACTCCATGGTCCAAAAGTGGCAGGCCACAACTGAAGTTCATGTTGATGTCAAGACTACTGATGGTTATTTGCTTCACCTGTTCTGAGTTGGTTTTACTAAAACACTCAACAATCAAATTTGAAAGACCTCTCTTGTGCTCAGCATCAACCAGTCTGCCACATCTGGAGAAGATGATGAAAATCATGACTTCAGAGGGGCAGGTGAATTACTTGAAAGAAAGTGGTCAATAAATTAATTCCCAATAGCGCAGGAAAAAAAACAAAGGGAAAGCTTTCCAGTCTATTTATCTGCTCCATGGTGTATTTGTTAGCAAAGTCAAAATGCTGAAGAAGCCCATGTTAGAACTGAGAAAATTCGTAGAGCTTCATAGTGAAGGTAGCAGTTCTGGAAAAGCTACTGGGGATCGGACAGGTACTACAGTTACATGAACTGTTGGTTATGAGCCCCCAGTCCAAGAAGCTCTTTAGAACTCAGACATTGAACGGTGACAAATTTAAAAAATCCTACTTTTGGGAAAGAAACACAAAACAATGCTGGGTGAAAACATGTGATTACAAGGAAGACAAGAAAGATAAAAAAGGTAAAGTTGGTAATTCACTATTCCTAATTAGCAAGTCAATAGTAGAAATGTTTTAAAATACATATATTTACCAGTTCTGTAAAATATTATTTGATAAATTATATAGTAATATGATCAATAAACAGAGTTTATATATTACTATGGTAATTTTTTATCTTGTAAACTCTTATGTTTTCTTGGACTTAAAGGCCTGGCCCCTGCACTCATGTGTACTGGTTGAGAATCTAGAGGGACCCTCAGGTGCAAAGGTGCCCCCTGAAGAGTGAGGGTCCCAACCCCCCAGCTGGGATCCCCAGCTGAGATCATCAGAGCTGGAAAGAGGAGCCCACATAATATCTGGTTGTGAAAATCAGTGGGGATTCTTCCCACCAGGAAGAGACCCAGGCACCTTCGTAAGGGTCAGTGAACAAAATTTTGTTCTTGGTCATTCTCCCATGGCTCTGGTGGAGGAAAGGTAACTAAGAACAAACTGGAGTCATTCCAAGAAAAACTGGGTGGCATGGCCCCATGGAGAGATCCTGGAGGGCCAGCCCCGAAGGTCTCTGTGCAGACTTCTATGCTGAGTCGCTGTCCCACACACCCACAGATGCCATCTTCCCTGGGTGGAGCACTCATATCCTTACGGCACCAGCCTGGGGAGTGCACTAACCCAGTCTTCTAAGTCCCAGTGGCCCATGCCAAGCTCTGCACCTGCAGAGAAGTCTGCTGCAGTTAGGGCACCATGTGCTCTGCCTCGGGGAACAGTGAGGAAGACGAGAGTCTTCGACAGACACTGACTTATGTGGCTCCAAAGTAAGAGGCCATTTGCCCCCCTGCACAACAGCAGTGCCACACCCCAACAGAAGACCCACCAGCCCCATCCTCCTGATTCCCAGTGGCCCTGATCTGCCCTGCCCAGGGAGAACCTAGGGTGCACTTTTTCTTGACGTTCTTGTCAGAGTCTTAGGCACTGTTAAATGAAGGGAGAAATTGACAGTAATAGTTATAATAGAGGATTTTAAAACCTCACTGACATCAATGGATAGATCTTCCACACAGAAAATCAACAAGAATACTGCGGCCTTAAACAACACATTAGATAAAATGGATTTAACTGATATTTTCAGAGCATTTCACCCCAAAGCAGCAGAATGTAAGTTCCTGTGAAGTGCACATGGAATATTTTCTATAACAGACCACTTGTTAGAAAGTCTCAATAAACTCAAGAATATTAAAATAATATCAATTATCTTCTTCAACCACAACAGTATGAAACTAGAAATCAATCAAAGTAAAAAACTGAAAAATGCATACACATGGTAGCTAAATAACGTTACTAAACAATGACTGGATTAATAGTAAGATCAAGGAAGAAATCAAAAACTACCTTAAGATGAATAAAAATAAAAGCACAACAACATAAAAATCGATAGGACATGGTAAAAGCAGTCCTAGGAGGAAAATTCATAGCAATACAGGCCTGCCTCAAAAAACAGGCAAAACTGAAAACAAATAATCAAATCTTACAACTAAAGGAATTATTTTAAAAAGCAACAAACAAAGCCCAAAGTGAATAGAAGGAGGAAAATAATAAAGATCAAAGCAGAAATGAGTCAAAAAATACAAAGAACTAGTTCTTTGAAAATATACAAAAATTGATAAATCTTTAACCAGACTCATCAACAAAAAAAGAGAACCCGAATAAACAAAATCAGAAATGAAAGAGGAGAAGTAACAACTGACACCACAGAAATACAAAGGATTGTAAGAACATCTTACAAACAACTATATGCCAACAAATTGGACAATTTGGAAGAAATAGATAAATTCCTAGAAACATAATGTCTTCCAATACTGAATCAAGAAGAAACAGAAAATCTAAACAGACCGATTATAATTAATAAAAATGAAGCAGTAATAAAAAAAAAACTCCCAGCAAAACAAAGTCTTGGACTGAATGGCTTTCCGGTTTAATTTCACCAAATATTCAAAGAAGAACTAACATGTATCCTTCTTAATAACTTCAAAAATTTCAAGAAAGGGGAAGACTTCCAAGCTCATTTTATGAGGCCAGCACTTTCCTGACCACAAAACTAGATAAAAACACTGCAAAAAAAGAAAATATCCCTGAAGGCTAATATCCCTGAAGAACACAGATGCAAAAATCCTCAACAATATATGAGTGAAACAAATCCAGTAACACATTAAAAAGATCATACACCATGATCAAGTGGGATTTATCCCTGGGATGCAAAATTGGTACAGTATCTGAAAATTCATCAACATGCTAACAGCACATAAACAAAATGAATAATAAAAATCTCATGATCATATCAATAAGCTCAGAAAAAGGACTTGACAAAATGCAGCACCTTTTTATGATAAAAAAAGTCTGAGCGAATTGGGACTAAAGCGAACAAACCTAAACATAATAAAGGCCACATATGACAAACCAACAGCCAACATCATAAATTAATAGGCAGAAACTAAAAGTGTTCCCCATAAGATCAGAAACAAGACAGAGATGTCTGCTTTTACCTCTCTTATTCAAAACAGTATTAGAAGTCTTGCCCAGCAGTCAGACAAAAAAAGAAATCTAAACCAGAAATGAGGAAGTAAAATTGTCATTATCTGCACATGGCATGAAACTGTATACAGAGAACCCCAAAGATTCCACAAAACACTACTAGAACTGATAAATGAATTCAGTAAAGTAGCATGATACAAAATTAATATTCAGAAATTGGCAGCATTTCTATACACCACTAATAAACTACCCTAAAGGGAAATACAGAAAATTATCCCATTTACACTGCCATCAAAAGAAAAAAAAAAGAAAGCAAGAAAATACCAAGAAATAAACATAACAAAGGAGGTAAAAGACCTGCACTTGGAAAATTATAAAATATTGAAGAAATTGAAAACAAGACAAATAAATGGAAGCATATATCATACTCATGTAGAAAGAATCAACTTCATTAAAATACCCATACTACTGAAATCGATCTACAGATTCAATGCACTCTGTATCAAAATACCAATAGTGCATTTCACAGAATTAGAAAAAATAATCCAAGAATTTATATAAAACCACAGAAGACCTTGAATAGCCATGGTGATAATGAGAAAGAAGACCAAACTTGGAGTTATCATGCTACATGATTTCAAACTATATTACAAAGCTATTGTAATCAAAATAGCATAATACTGACATAAAAACAGATATATAGATAAATGGAATAGAATAGAGAGCCAAGAAATAAACCTACACCTATACAGTCAATTAATATGTGACAAGGGAGGCAAGAACATACAATGGTGCAAAAGACAGTGTAGTCAATAAATGGTGTTAAGATAATTGGAATGATACATGTAAAACTAAAACTAGAGAGTTTCTGGCCAAGATGGAGGCATAGGTAGATACAATTTGCTTCCTCGCACAACCAAAAGGATAACAACCCATTTGAAAAACAAAACAAAACAGAAAAACCAGAACTACCAGAAAATTGAACTGTATAGAAGTCCAACAACCAAGGAGCTAAAGAAGAAACATTCATCCACACCAGTAGGAGGGGTGGAAACAGGAAGCTGGATCTGAGAGAACATGTGGCAAGGCGAAGGCTGGCAGATCGGGCAGTCCTCCGCTGGAGCGCAAATAAAAACCGGAACTGGGGAGCGAGATCAAGCAACCCAGGGCTCCAGCGCTGGGAAAATTAAAGCCTCATAACTGCTGGCTGTAAAATCCTGTGGGAGTTTTGGTGGCAGACGAGCCCACTCACCTGGGAATCAGCACCAGCACAACACCCAGAAGGATGTCATTTGCTTGTGGGAAGCAGAGGAAGTGCCTGAAAGCGGAGTTGGAGCTGAGCAAGTGGCATTGTTCTCTCTGACCCCTCCTCATAACCTCTGGCTGTAAAAATCTGTGGTGGTTGTGGCAGTTCTTCAAACTGCTGGTCTCTCAGGAGAGTCCATCTGAGGGACTCACAGAGTCCCAGAACCTACACAGGCCCACCCACTCAGGGTATCAGCATATCAGCACTGGGGCAGCAACTGGAAGGGTGCCAGTCACTAGCAGGAAGTGGGGGAAGTGACTGAAATCAGGGCAAGAGCAGAGCAAGAAGCATTCTTCCTTCTCTGACCCCTCCTTCACATACAGCACCACAACACAGCAAAACAGGCTGGCCCCACCTAGCGATTAACTAAGGCTCCACACTTTACAATGAATTATGAGACAAAGAACCATAACCAAATGAAAGAACAGATCAAAACTCCAGAAAAAGAACTGAGCAAAACAGAGATAGCCAATGTATCAGATGCAGAGTTCAAAACACTCCGAATCAGAAGGAAGATGGAGACAGAGTAGGAGGGAGCAGATTCCACTTCCCACTACACACGGGAGAAAAACCTGGTTCATCTACGGAGGAAAAGAGCAAACAGCCAACAGTACCCAAACATATATGAAAATAAGAAACCAAAAATTTTAGCAGACACTGAAAAACCAGATGGGTAGAAGAATGCTTCAGGACATTAAGGTCCTAGGGACCAGTGAGGCTGTAGCCCCAGGCCCGGTGCCTGCCACAGAGTCCTTGGGAGAGAGCCAGGTCAACTGCTTCCTCCCTCCCCAGCCAAACAGGGTTTAAGTAGCACTGGGAGAGACCTGGTTGCTTGAAGTCACAGAGAGGGGAGTAAGGATACAGAGGCAAATCACCCTCGGAGTCTATGGTTGCTGGCTTGGGAGAGCTGAGAGTCGCACAGTGATGCACACTGACCCCAGTAGTCACTGGTCTGGCTGGAGAATTGGGCTGTACAGAGCAGAAGGCTTGAGTAGGAGGACTTTCTCAAAAATAAAAACTGTTTGGGGAATTCTCCTACAACAGGCGCTCAGCCTACGCCCCCTCCCAGCCTGGCAGCGATCCCAAGGCAGCATGGAAGGTCGCGCGGGAAGGCTGTGGAGGAGGCCCAGGGGAAGACCCTGCATACCCCCATGGCACTGGGAAGGGACCGAGACAGCCTGGCCAAGCAGTCACGCACGCTCACCCGCGCCCCATCCCACAGTGGTAACCTGGGGAAAGAGCCTCTGAGGAAGACCTGGATCCCACACCCAAGGCCCCGGGGAAAAGCACCAGACTTAGCTCTAGGGAGAGTACCTACAAGACTGGCTGAGTGCAAAATGGGAAGGGAGAGAAGCCATACCAATTGCCCCTCAGCTTGCTGCAGCCAGCAAGACCAGAACAACCGGTTTGGCCAGTTTGAAACCAACAAGAGGTTTGCTTTTTTTTTTTTAAGTAATCTTTAAAAAAATTTTTTATTATTGTTCTATCTTTCAGTACCTTTTTCCTTTCTTTACTTCTTCCTTCTTTTATTCCTTCTTCCTTTCTTTCAAATTTCATCTCTTCTTCCTCCCTTCTCCTGCTTTTTTTTTTTAACACCCACAAGTGACACAAAAAAATCTGTAACTGTGAAAGGACCAGAGTTGGACCCAAAGAGGGGGCATCCCAACAGTTGAGACAATGAGACAAATTTCACTTTGCTATTGCAGAGAAACTGCAAGTTACTGCATATTTGTATTATTATTTTTTCATTATTCTTACATCTTATTTTAATAGTATTTTTATATTCTTTTTTTTTCTGTATAGTCTTCTTTGCTTGGATGGTTATACTGTCTCATTTGACAGGTTTCCCCTGTTCTCTCTTTTACAGTGTATTGCTAATTTACTGTCCTTCACATCACTTGTGTTCCTTTAGCACACTACTCAAACTTCTAGACCCGCTCTTCTTGTTATCCATTTCACATAGATTCTGTCATGTAACTGTTATTCTAATACTATTGTAAATAATAGCTGTTCCATACAATTATAAACACTCCACAACACTCCTCCCACATCTTAGCCCACTTCAGTTTCCTGATCTCTATTACTATAGTGGTTAACCCTATTCTCTCACACACTACATCTATTTACTATCCTTTACTCTCACTTTTCCTCAGAATCTGACCTCCCACAACCTCACTGCTTTCTAGATCCAACTCATAATCCTTCCCTCCCCAACAAGAGTCTTATCTTCTTTCCATCCTTTCTTAAAAGTAGTAGTTGGGTGAAAGATCATGGTTAACAATATACACAGCCAAAGGATCTCCTACCTCTTCTCTACCAGCTATTACTATAAATATCATAGAATACTCTCCTGCTGTATTAAACCATTTTGCCTTCCCCTCCAAATGATCACAAAAAAGGAGTAGGTGGAAGCACTGAACACCAGGATACCCACTGGAAGAGGAAACCCAACAACAAAGGAATCACCAACAGATAACAACAGAAGAAGGTGAAGGAGGAAGTGGAAAACACACAAAACTCAATCCAGGATCTATCTGGAAATACAACTAAATAATAGAGAAAGTACCTGGTACAAACAATTGAACAAGACCAAAAGGGAATCCTCACAATTTATACACACAGAAGAACTAGCTTCAACACAACCTGCCCTCACCAATACAACAAATTAAAACAGATGGTGGACAGAGTGACCCTCGGTTAACCAGCTGGTGGGAAGGACCCACCAAAGAAAGACCCCAAAACAATCAAAACCCAAAGACCAAAAAAAAAAAGCCAAAGTAAAGGACAGCCCAAGACCAGTGAGCTGGGGAGATCAAGGAGACTACACCACTCAATCTCACAGGTATTCTACCACAGAAGTTCACACCATAAACCCAGGGAACAAGAACAGATCAATTTAAGAAGCTGAAGCTAAAAAGAATGTCACAAACAATGGGAAGACAAAGAAACAATCCTCAAATGAAAGGAAAGAAGGAAGCCTCAGAAAGAATGCTAAATGAAATAGAGGCAAGTCACCTATCAGATATTGAGTTCAAAGCACTGGCTGTCAGGAAGTTCAATGAGCTCACAATGAGATACCAGAAACTACAGGGGAACTACAGTGAACTCACTGCAAACTATATCAACATGAAAAAGGAAACAGAAACTATCAGCAAGGGCCAAGAAGAAATGAAGAATACAATTTCTGAACTGAAGAACACAGTGGAAGGAATCAAAAGCAGGACTGATGAAGCAGAAGATCGGATCAGACAGTTGGGGGACAAAGTAGAAAAAAACACCCAGAAAGAGCAAGAAAAGGAAAAGAGGCTCAGAAAGAATCAAGAGGGATTCAGAGAAATACAAGACAATATGAAACATAATAATATCCATATAATAGGGATACCAAAAGGAGAAGAAGAAAAGCAGGGGATAGAAAACCTATTTGAAAAAGTAATGATGGAAAACTTCCCTAATTTGATGACAGAAAAACTCACACAAATCCAGGAAACACAGAGTCCCAATCAAGAGGAATCCAAAGAGGCCCACTTCAAGACACATCATCATTAAAATGGCAAAATTCCAAGACAAAAAGAGAATCTTAAAGGCAGCAAGAGAGAAACAGGAAGTAACATACAAGGGAGTCCCAATAAGGTTAGCTGCTGACTTCTCAATGGACATGCTCCAAGAAAGAACAGAATGGCAAGAAACATTCCAAGTAATGAAAACCAGAGGGCTGCAACCAAGGCCACTTTACCCAGCAAGGCTCTCAATCAAGATAGAAGGCCAAATAAAGAGCTTCCAAGACAAAAGAAGTCTAAAAGAATACAGCTCCACCAAACCAGCTCTGCAAGAGATGCTACAAGGACTGCTTTAAGGAAAGGAAGGAAAAGAAAGAGACAAAGAGGAACAAAGGTACAAAAATGACAACAAGTACCTATCAATAATAACCTTAAATGTAAATGGATTAAATGCTCCAATCAAAAGACATAGAATAGCTGAATGGATAAGAAATCACGACCCACACATATGCTGCCTACAGGAGATCCACCTCAGGACAAAAGACCTACACAGACTGAAAGTGAAGGGCTGGAAACAAATTTTCCAAGTAAATGGACAGGAAAAAGAAGCCGGGGTAGCAATACTCATATCAGATAAAATAGACTTCAAAAAAAGAGCCATAAAGAGAGACCCAGAAGGTCACTTCATAATACTCAAGGGAAGAATCTACCAAGAAGTCATAAACATTGTAAATATATATGCACCCAACATTGGAGCACCCAAATACATAAAGAAAATCTTAGAAGACTTCAAGAAAGATACTGACAGCAACACAATTATAGTAGGGGATTTTAACACCCCACTGTCAAAAATGGACAGACAGATCTTCCAAACAAAATATCAACAAAGATATTGTGGCATTGAACAATGCCCTAGATAAAATGGACTTAACTGATATATATGGAGACATTCATCCCAAAGAAGCTAAACACACCTTCTTTTCAAATGCACATGAAACATTTTCAAGGACAGACCACATCATAGGACACAAAACAAGCCTCAACAAATCCAAGAAAATTGAAATTATACCAAGCATTTTCTCCAACCACAAAGAACTGAAACTGGAAAAAAACCCAAATGGAAAAAGCCCAAAACACTCAAAATCATGGAGATTAAATGCCATGCTATTAAACAATGAATGGGTCAAGAATAAAATTAAAGAAGAAATTAAAAAATTTCTGGAAACAAATGAAAATGAACTCACAACAACCCCAAACTTATGGGACACAGTAACGGCAGTCCTGAGAGGGAAGTTCATAGCAATACAAGCCTTTCTAAAAAAGATAGAAACATTTCAAACTAAGCAAACTAACCCTACACCTACGAGAACTCAAGGAACAACAAAGACAGCCCAGAGCAAGTAGAAGGAAGGAAATAACCAAGATAGGAGCAGAACTAAATGACATAAAAATATAATGCTAAAAATAAATGAATCCAGGGCTGGATTTTTGAGAAGATAAACAAAACTGACAAGCCTTTAGAAGCAGAATCACCAAGAAAAAGAGAAAGGACCCAAATAAACACAATCAGAAATGAAAGAGGAGAGATTACAACTGACACCACAGAAATACGAAGGCCTGTAAAAAACTACTAGAAAAAAACTATATGCCAAGAAATTTGAAGGCCTAGGTGAAATAAACAAATTTCTAGAAAAACATAATCTTCCAAAACTCAATGAAGAAGTAGAAAGCCTGAACAGACCAATAACACCTGATGAAATTGAAGCAATAATCAAAAAACTCCCAACACACAAAAGCCCTGGACCAGATGGTTTCACAGGAGAATTCTACAAAGCATTTAAGGAAGAGCTAACCCCTATCCTTCACAGACTATTCAAAAAATCCAAATTGAAGGAAGACTCCCAAACTGTTTTTATGAAACCAGCATCATCCTAATCCCAAAACCAGATAAAGACACAACAAAGAAAGAAAACTTCAGGCCAATATCACTGATGAACATAGATGCTAAAATCCTCAACAAAATGTTGGCAAACCGCATCCAACAATACATTAAAAAAATCATACACCATGAGCAAGTGGGATTCATCCCAGTGATACAAGGATGGTTCAATATTCTCAAATGAGTAAATGTAATACATCACAAAAACAAAAGCAAAGACAAAAATCACATGATCATATCAGTAGATACAAAAAAAGCTTTTGATAAGGTACAACACCCATTTATGATTAAAACACTCAGCAAAGTGAGAATACAGGGAGCATTCCTCAATATAATAAAGGCCATATATGAGAGGCCTATAGCCAACATCATACTCAATGGGCAAAAACTAAAATCTCTGCTACTAAGATCAGGAACAAGACAAGATTGTCCATTTTCACCATTTCTATTCAATACAGTATTGGAAGTTTTAGCCACAGCAATCAGACAAGGAAATAAAAGGCATCCAAATAGGAAAGGAGGAAACAAAACTGTCATTATTTGCAGATGACATGATATTACACATGGGGAATCCTATAGACTCTACCTCAAAACTGCTCAACCTAATAAATGAATTTGGCAAAACAGCAGTATACAAAGTCAATATCCAGAAAGCAAAGGCGTTTCTGTATACCAATAATGAAACAGCAGAAGCAGACATCAAGAAAAAAATCCCATCCGATATAGCAAAAAGAAAAATAAAATACCTAGGAATAAACCTAACTGAGGTGCTGAAGGACCTGTACGCAGAAAACTACACAACACTGAAGAAAGAAGTCCAGGAAGACACAAACAAATGGAAACATATACCATGTTAATGGATTGGAAGAATTAACGTCATCAAAATGTCCATACTACCCAAAGCAATTTACAGATTCAATGCAATACCTATTAAAGTACCAATGGCATATTTTATAGACATAAAACAAACCCTTCAAAAATGTATATGGAACCATAAATGACCCCAAATAGCTGCTACAATTTAGAGAAAGAAGAGCAAAGTAGGAGGGATCATAATACCTGATACCAAACTGTATTACAAGGCCACTGTAATCAAACAGCCTTGTACTGGCAGAAAAACAGGCACATAGACCAGTGGAACAGAGAATCCAGAAATAAACCCAAGTCTCTAAGGTTAATTAATATTCGACAAAGGGGGCAGCAACATGAAAGGGAGTAAAAATAGCCTCTTCAACAAATGGTGTTGGGAGAATTGGATAGCTACGTGCAAAAAAAATGAAACTCAAGCACCAACTTACACCATACACAAAAATAAATTCAAGAGGGATAAAAGATTTAAATATAAGCCATGACACCATTAAAGTCCTAGAGGAGAACATAGGCAGGAAAATCTCAGATATTTCACAAAGCAACATTTTTACTAACACGTCCCCTAGAGTAAGGGACATAAAGGAAAGAATAAACAAATGGGATCTCATCAAAATAAAAAACTTCTGCGCGGCTAAAAAAAAACAGTATTAAAATAGAAAGAGAACCAACTGTATGGGAAAACATATTTGCCAATGATACCTCAGACAAAGGTTTAATCTCCAAAATACATAAAGAACTTACATGACTCCACTCTAAAAAGACAAGCAACCCAACTAAAGAATGGGCAAAGGACTTGAACAGACACTTCTCCAAGAAGTAAATACAGAGAATCCAGAGACACATGAAAAGATGCTCAATATCGCTAGCCATCAGAGAGATGCAAATTAAAACCACAATGAGATACCACTTTATACCGGTCAGAATGGCCATCATAAATAAAGCAACAAACAAGTGTTGGAGAAGTTCTGGGGAAAAGGGGAACCTAGTTCACTGTTAGTGGGATTGTAGTCTGGTACAACCACTATGGTTAACAGTATGGAATTTTCTAAGAAAACTAAAAATGAATATGCCTTTTGACCCAGCAATTCCGCTGCTCGGATTATATCCTACGAATCCTGAAACACCAATCCAAAAGAACTTATTATGCACCCAATGTTCATAGCAGCACAATTTACAATAGCCAAGTGTTGGAAGCAACCTAGGTGCCCATCAGTAAATTAATGGATCAAAAACTATGGTACCTTTACACAATGGAATTCTATGCAGCACAATGAAAGAAGGAGCTACTACCCTTTGCAACAGCATGGATGGAACTGGAAAGCATTATGCTGAGTGAAATAAGCCAGGTGGTAAAAGACAAATACCATATGATCTCACCTTTAACAGGAAGCTAAACAACAAAACAAACAAGCAAGCAAAATATAACCAAAGACACCAAAATAGGGAACAGGCTCACAGTGACCAGAGGAGAGAGGGGAGGGAATTTCAGGGGAAAGAGGAAAGGATTTACAGGAACAAGTATAGAGGACACATAAACACAATCTAAGGGGGGTAGAAATGGAAGGGAGGCGAGGAGCACTAGGCGTGGGTGAGCTGGAATGGGAGTAAAAGACAGAAAACTGTACTTGAACAACCATTAAAAGAAATGAAAAAAAAACACTCCTAATCAGGATGCTCAGAGAAAGGATTGGCCATGACCACCAAATAAAGGAAGAAGTGAAGGCCATACAAAGTAAAATAAAGAAAAATATACAGAGAACCAATAGTGAAAGAAAGGAAAACAGGACTCAAATCAATGATTTGGAACAAAAGGAAGAAATAAACATTCAAGTGCAACAGAATGAAGAAACAAGAATTCAAAAAAAAAAAATGAGGAGAGGCTGAGGAACCTCCGGGACAACTTTAAATACTCTGACATCCGAATCACAGGGGTGCAAGAAGGGGAAGAGGAAGAGGAAGAGGAAGGAATTGAAAACTTATTTCAAAACATAATGAAGGAGAACTTCCCCAATCTGGCAAATGCAATAGACTTCCAGAAGTCCAGGAAGCTCAGAGAGTCCCAAAGAAGTTGGACCCAAAGAAGGAACACACCAAGGCACATCATAATTACATTACCCAAGATTAAAATGAAGAAGAGAATCCTAGAAACAGCAAGAGCTAAGGGGACAGTCACCTACAAAGGACTTCCCATCAGACTGTCAGCTGATTTCTCAGAAGAGACTTTACAGGCAAGAAGGGACTCACAGGAAATATTTAACGTCATGAAGAGCAAAGACCTACATACTTATTATATGAAATGTTAAAGGGACTTATCTAAGAAAAAGAAGATCAAAACTACGAACAGGAAAATGGCAACAAACAAAAAATCCTAAGCAATCAACTAGAACAGGAACAGAATCATAGAAATGGAGATCACGTGGAGGGTTGTCAGCAGGAGTGGGCAGGGGGAGAACAGGTACTGGGAATAAGAAACATAGTTGTTAGGTATAAAATAGACAGGAGGAGGTTAAGAACAGTACAGGAAATGGAGAAGCCAAAGAACTAATATGTATGACCCATGGACATGAACTAAGGCAGTGAATGCTGGAGGGAGTGGGGGTAACAGAAAGAGGGGGATGAAAGGGAGGAAAAAAGGGGTAACTGCAATAGCATTATCAATAAAATATGATAAAATAAATAAAACTAGAACACCTTCTTACAGTATATACAAGAATAAATTCAGAATGAATTAAAGATTTCTAAGATTTGAAACCATAAAACTCCTAGGGGAAAAAAATAGACAGTAAAATCTCTGATATGCTTTGTTGATGGTTTCCTTTGCTGTGCAAAAACTTTTAGTTTGATGTAGTCCCATTTTGTAGCAATTTTTAAAAAATATATCTCCTTGGGGAAGTGGAACAAAAGAAAATCAAATGGGACTAAATCAAACTAAAAGTTTTTGCACAGCAAAGGACACCATCAACAAAGCAAAAAGACAACCTACGAAATGGGAGACGATATTTGCCAACAATACACCTGATAACAGGCTAATATACAAAATTTGTAAGAAACTCATAAAACTTAATACTAGGGGAAAAAAACATTTCGAAAGTGGGCAGAAGACCCAAAGAGATACTTTTCCAAGAAAGACATACAGATGGCCAACAGACATATGAAAACTTGCTCAACATCACTAATCAGTGGAGAAATGCAAACCAAGATGACAATGAGATACCACATCACACCTGTCAGCATGGGTACCACCAGTAAATTAACAAACAAGTGTTGGCAAGAATCTGGAGAAAAGGGAACCCCCCTGCACTCTTGGTGAGAATGCAGATGCGTGCACCCACCATGGATAATTGTGTGGAGGTTCCTCAAAAAATTAAAATGGCATTATGATGAGCAATTTCACTTCTGGTAATGCATATATCCAAAGAAACCTGAAATACCAAATCGAAAGAATACGTGTAGTCCCATGTTACTGCAGCGTTACTTAGAAGAGCCAAGAGATGGAAGCAACCCAAGTGTGCACCAAGTGGATTACAATCTGTGACACATACACATGATGGAATACTATTTCGCCGTAAAAGAAAATAAAATCTTACCTTCTGCAAAAGCATGGATGGACCTAAAGGGTATTATGCTAAATGAAATATAAGTCCGTCAGAGAAAGGCCAATACCATATGGTTTCAGTTACATGTGGAATCTGAAGGGCAAAATAAATGAACAAAGAAAATAGAAACAGACTCACAGATACAGAAAACAAACTTACAGCTGACGGGGGTGGGGGGCTGGATGAAAAAGGTGAAGGGATTAAGCGGTCCAAATTGGCGGTTCCAGAGGAGTCACAGGGATGGAGATGGCAGCACAGGGAATATAGTCAGTAATATCATGATAACTATGTATGGGACCAGGGAGGTTCTTGAAATACCAAGGGAATCACTCTGCACAGTATGTGATTGTCTAACCACTATGCTGTACATCTGAAACTGATACAGAACAATGCTGAATATAAACTGCAATTGAAAAAAAAACCCACATTCTGCATTCTTCATTAGGAAAAGGCAACCCTTTTTATGTATACATCTTGCCAATCAGCTAACTCAACACTTTATGGAGACAGTGACGCGGGCTGTTTGAAGAGATCCAGTGCGGGCTTTTCAGCTGCACAGACTCTGCTCTCTCATTTCACTAGTTAACAGCTGTCAAATGCCAGATAAAGAAAACATGATACAGCTCTTCACATGATCAAGTACCTGTAATCAAATGGCATGCCATGTTACTAAGTCAACGGAGAGATTTGCCTGAGAGAGCTCAAGTATTCAAAGATGTTTTCCAACTTAAAAATTCAATTTTTAAAATATGTATATTTCTAACCACAACTTTTCTGTCTCAGATGTGGAATGCAGATTTTGCCAACTTGGAAACCTAACAAAGCTTCCTGCAAAGAAAAAAACAATTATTTTTCTCCATGTCCTGATTGTTTTGACCCAGGCAAAAGTGGGTCACTCCTCAATTTGAGCCTTGGAAAGTTGACCAAATTAAAAACTTAAAACCTGAAAGAGTCCTAACAACCATTTGCCAAAATTCTACCATGCTTCACCACACAGAACCAAAAGGACTAAAATTTCATCTCCCTTTACTAATCCAGTTTTACATTTCTATTAACTTATAAGTTAATTTTAAGAAACAATGTAGCACTTCTGATGAAAACGCTTTGTTTTCTGACCATCAATACCACTTACGAATCTCTTACAGTAAAATGAGTTTATCAAAATTGATAATAATATTAGATTGCTTTAGTAGCCTATTTCCAGACCACATTCACTATCTCTCCCTGGAATTAAGTGAAAATTTTACATATATTCAATGTCTCCTGGGCAGAAGATCAATAGCTGTCAAAGCAGTTTGTTAGTGACCCTCCAAAAGTTAAAACACTATTGTTCCAGTTTATCTGGATTTCTTCCTGAACGAAATCCAACCATAGTTTTAAATCTGTATCACACTGTCTTCTAAGTCCTTCACATATTTACTTTCATTTATAAGTTATTTTTCTTTGTACGAAGGGCTTTCATAGATTAAAGCATTCTACTCTTGCATAATAATGAAATAAGTCCCCAGGAACTCACCACCCAACTTAAAAATTAGAATATTAGCAACACAGTTCCATCGACTCCCGCATTCCCTGGCTAGTTCATCCTGCCACTTCCCACCACGTAGGTATGGGGTCCCTGATGTGGGATGTATCTCCACACAACGTTGTTCTGTTTTACAGTCATACCTGGGTACTTGTCATCTTCACAACTTCTCAAACCCTGTAATCCTTGCATTTTGACAAGAAAAAGTATGTTTCAGCACTAAGCGCTTGCTCAGGACTTGTCACACTTGCTAGAAGTTGTGTGAGTCACAATGCTGCCCCATGACAGAAAATGATTCGTCACTCGTTGCCTTCGGTCTTCTTTGGTTTCGGGGCTCATCACAAGTTCCAGAATGAATTAACGATGAGTACCGAGGTACCACTGTACTTGTTTCTGAGCTTTACAAAAATGGTATTAGGCTAGTTTTAATCTTTTGTACTCAATCTTTTTATACTCAATATTATGATTTGAAATTTCACTCATATTGCATGTGACTGTTCATTTATTCACTACTGGTTTATTATTTCATTCTGTAACTAGAGTATGATTTGTGTATCTATTTTTCTACCAATCACTATTTGGCTGGTTTATAGGTTGTTATTTTTGGCTACTTACATTAAAAAAAAAACTATTATCCCATTCTTATAAATTTTACACACATATTTCCCAGTGTTCATGTTTAAAAATTTCTGAAGAAATTAAATTCCTGGGATTTCATTGCAAATGATCATCTTTATAGCGAAGTGCCAACCTGTTGCTGGAATGGTTGTACCTGCTTACATTCCCATCAATAGTACATGAGAGTCCCACTGACCCAAATCCTTACAATAGCTAACGTTATCGGATACTTAAATTTTGTCAATTTAATGGATATAAAATTGCACATCATTGCACTCTTAATTTGCATTCCCTTAATTAGGGCACTGTGATGGCTTTTTGTGTCAACTTAGCTATAATATACAGTTATTTAATTAAACACTAATCTAAGCACTGCTGTGAAGGCATTTTGTAGATGTGGTTGGTATCTATAATAACTTTAAGTAAAGATCACCTTAGATAATGTGGGTGGGCCTCATCTACTTTGCTTAAGAACAGAAGCTGACATTTTCTGCAAAAGAAGCCTGCCTGACTCAAGACTGTAGCATCAATACCTGTCTGAGTTTCCACTTGTCTGGTATGCCTTGCGGACTTTGGACTTGCCAGCCTCCATAATCAGTTGGTCGGTCAGCCAGTCAGTCAATAAATCAACCAATATTTCTGTGTGTAATATAAACACATATGAATAATATATACTCTGTTTCTCTGAAGAACTGATGCAGGTATATTCTCAGGCTTAACTGCCATTTGTATATTTTCCTTGCCCAACCACCCTATTTTCTGCCTAAGAGATCAGAAGGGAAAACCTGCTTCAGGAAGGAGAGTTTAGGACATCACCTTGGCCTAATTTGAATTAAGGATGGTAAATAGGAGGGCTTCAGGCAGGGGCCAGTGAGCTAGATACCTTGGGTCGCCTTTTTTCTGAGTTGCCCAGCAAGGGTTTTTCTGCCTTTTGTGTTCTCCTTTTCCTCAACTACCTGTACGTCACCTATTCTCTCTTCTGAACTCTAAGACCCTATACCCCCCTTTCTCTTTGGTCCAAAAATGTCTCATGTACCTAAATGTTGCCTTCCCGTCATTGGAATGCTCATGTCTATGGGAATCCGCCATGCACGTGCATTAAAAAACTGATTTCCTCCTGTTAATCTGATGGGGGATTCAAGAGTTGGAAAATTTTAGTTTCAGGTAATAGTTCATAAGCCTAGAATGCATGTAAAAAGCTACTGTTTCAGGAACTGCAGGTGTGGCCCACACTGACTCCAGGAGACCACAGGCGACTTTGACTTTTGTGCTCCATAAGTCACAGAGGGCAAACGCAAGGCCCACAGGCTGGATCCAGCCCTCCACCTTGTTTTATCTGGCCTGGCACCTTGTTTCTACCTGGTGGCATCACCAAGCTCTCGCTTAACTGATAAGTAGTTACATTTATACAGTCCTAAAATGACACTGAGCCTTTGAAAGCAACTGAGAGGCTGCTGTGGCCCCTGGTGAAAATGAGTTTGCCACCCGCGCCATAAGTAATCAAGGTGGTAACTGAGCCATTGTGTTCCTGGGAGAGGCAGATAAAGAAAATCACCCAGGATACTTGACACAGATAAAGAAAATGATGGATCAGAGGATGAACGGATGTTAGGGAAATTGAGGACTGCAGCTTTTATCTGATTAACCTCTTTCCTGAATTCCAAATCCCTCACTTATACCTTTTTCCCTGGAATTCCAGACCCCTTACCTATACTTTTGCCCCCTTATAAAAAAGGCTGGCTTGGAAGGAAAGGTAAAGGTGGCCTGTTAGGGCAAAGACCCACTGTCTTCTCAGATCCCCAGCCATCAGAATAAAGTGCCCATAAGGATTCGGCCCGTCTCTGCTGACTGGGTCTGGTAGGTGACAGGCAGCACGAACACCAGCTTTTCCAGTTTCAAGTCTAGCTCCGCTAGAATAATTTCAAAGGCAGGGGAAAAAGTATTAATATTTTTGGCCCCCACAATATGACTGCCTTTGGTTTTTCTAGGCACTCTTTAAGTTTGAGGAAGCCCTCTTCTAAGCTTTAGAAGTTTTTTTATCACGAACAGTGTTCAATTTTATTATGGATAGGTGTTAAATTTTAGTGAATGCTTTTTCTGCATCTACTGAGATGACTGAAGTCCAGCTTCATTCCAGTGGTCCCCAGATTCTGATTTCCACCTCCACCTTCTCCCCTAGGCCCCAAACGTGCGTACGCTGTCGCCTGCTTGGAGCTGCGTCTGGATGTTCCACACTAGGTAATGCTGATGTGGGGAGGGGGACCAAGAAAGGGCTGATCACACATCACTCTTCATGACATCAGCTGAATAAATGTGGTGTCAGTTTTAAGTTGGCTAGGTTTTTAACAGCCTTCAATGCAGCTGTTTTGCTGGAAAGTGCATTTGAACACCAACTTTCTGCCAGGGCAACGTTTTTACTTGGCTTCAAAAAATTTAATAAACTTTCAGCTTTTTTATTAGCAGTATGATGATAAATAATTTACTGAGTGCTTATTCATCCCAAGCACTTCATATATACACATTATCCCATTTAATCCTAACAACCCAATGAAATGGATTTTAAAGCTAAATTTTAATAACCAGATTTTATTTCACAAGAGGATATTGAGGCCTAGAAAAGTTAAGTGACTTGCACGTAGTGCGTGATGGCTCTGGGACTCACACCCAGATCAACACACTGCAGAGCAAACACAGTGAACTACTGTGCGATCCTGTACCTAAAGTGTCACCAAAACAGATACAGAATCCACGAAAAAGTCCCGTCACATTCCTAAGGCTTATGCATCAGTGACCTCCTAAACTTAGGGGGTCACAGGGGGAAAAGTGAGAGAAAAACAGAAACATTTTTAATTTCTGGCAGCTAGCAATCTGATTGCATTATTCCCCTGTTTAGATATTTCAGTGAATCCTCCAAACTCCCCAGTGGGGCTCACGCACTGACAACCAGGTGGACCTGCTCCCTGGGCCAGCCCCTATACTGAACTATGCCTCTCCAACTCCACGCCTCAGCCACACTGCGTGAGTGCTTGTCACACTTTGACTTGTCTTTAGGACTGCGGATGCTGTGTTACCACTGCTACAAATACTCTTTCTTCTCTCTTTCCCTCCCTTCTCTCCCCCTGGGACTCAGCTTGGATGAGTTTCTCCAAGAACCCCTCAAGTATAGATTAGATATGTTTATCTTGTGCTTCAGTAGCATTTTTTCACTTTCCCCACCACACTCAATAGCACCTATGACCCCTATTTTAACTGCTTATATACCTGTTATCTTCATTAGATTGCAGGCTGAGCAACAGCAAATGCCACACATCTGCCTAGTTCACGACCAGGCCTCCCATGTCTAGCACAACACCGAGTGGGAAGCAGGCCTTCAATATTTGTGGAATGTATGGCCCGGACTGCCTTTACCTCCTCCAATGCAGCATTATTTTTTTCTGAGATTATTTCATAATCTTAGAAAAAGATTAATATGTAAGAGATTTTTATAATCTCTTATAAAGAGATCTTTTAGATATAATCTCTTTATAAAGAGATTATTTTATAATCTCTTCTATGTTTGAGATTATTTTATAAAAGATTAATATATAATATTAAGATTCTATTAATCTTAATATAAACCAGCATATGTTTAAAGTGCTTAAAAAACTGAAAATATACTTTTTTTCCTGGCGGGATGGTTGCGTAGGTTGGAGCATAGTCCTGTACACCAAAAGGTCGCGGGTTTGATTCCCACTCTGTGCACATACCTAAGTTGTGGGTTCAATCCCAGACTGGGGCACGTACAGGAGGCAACTGATGGATGCCTGTGTGTCTGTCTCTCTCTCTCTCATGAATTAAAGAAAAGAAAATAGCACTGGCTGGAGTGGCCCAGTGGTTTGAATACCAGCCTGCGAACCAAAGGGTCACAGGTTCAATCCCCAGTCAGGGTACATGCCTGGGTTGCAGGCAGGTCCCCAGTGAGGGACAATGACACATTGATGTTGTTCTCCCTCTGTTTCTCCCTCCCTTCCCCTCTCTCTAAAAATAAATAAAATCTTTTAAGCACTTTTGCTTGTAAATGACCCCAGATAGAGCACTTCGGTCTTCAGGAGACAGGTTTAGATAACTGTCCCTCCCAATAACCATATGTAAATCACAATCTCACCTTCTCTGATGCACAAAATGCTTTTATTCCCCTTCAAACATCACCTGGCTGTACTATGTTACTAGTTTCCTATTCCTGTGCAACAAATGAGCACAAATTAAATTTCTTAAAACCACACCCATTTATGGTTTCTCAGTTCCATAGGTCGAAGTCCAGGCGGCTCAAGTGGTTCTCTGCTCAGGGTCTCTCAAGGCCAAAAGCAAGGTGTCAGGCAGTCTGCATCCTTATCTGGAGACTGTTCGGAAAACTACACTGCCACTCATTAAAGTACTATGTGTAATTCCGTGTGGCTGTGGGACTGAAGCCCCTGTTTTCTCGCTGCCTGGGAGCTGAGGACCACTCTCAGCTCAGAGGCTGCCCGAATGCGTTTGGACATGGCCCGCTGCATTTTCAAACCGAGCCCAAGTGCATCGAAGCCTTCCTGTGCTTCAAACCAGCGGATTTCTCCTTCTGCTGCCAGCCAGAGAAAACTGTCTGCTTTTTAAGGGCCAGTACGGTTAGATTGAGCTTACAGAATCTCCCTTTTGGTATCTCTAAGGCAATTGATTAGTAACCTTAATTACACCTGCAAAAAAAAAATCCCTTTTTGTCATGTAACATAACAATTACATACATGAGTAATTGTCACATTCACAAAGATTAGAAATCTTGGGGGTATTTTTTAAATCCTGTCTACCCAACTATCACTAATAACAGACATCATCCACTGTACAGTTACACACACTTTACATAAAATATCCTATTTACTGTCTCGGCTTTCAGAGCTCAAGCAAAGTGAGAAGGACATCTGCACAGGAGAGCCCAGCGCAGCGTGTCAGGACGCAGGCAACAGGAGAAGGCCTCTGGCGGGGGTGGGGGTGGGGTTAGGACAGGTGCATGGAGTCGCTGATGTTGCGAGAGGTGGACATCTGCGTGGGGGAGGGGCAGCCATGGGCAGGGGTGATGGAGTACTTATGATGTAAAGGTGGGTTGTTCAAAGAAGTGAATATACCAAGGATAACAAATAGCAGGTTATTCACTGTCATACAACAGATTAACAAATATGGAATAGGAGAAAACTAGAATGCACTGTACGGTGTTAGACTGTAGTTTGATGTGGCAATGCAAATGCATTACTTTCAATAGGTAGGGAGGTAAATAGATAGATGTGTACACTTGTACATATTTATATATTCTCTAGTACAGAGGACCTGAGAGCAGTGACATCTCAATGGCCATGAGTACATCCAGCTCCCGGGCTTTGGCTGCCACAACAAAATACCATACACTGTGTGGCTTAAGCAACGCAAACTGGTTTTCCCAGAGTCCTGTGAGCTAGAATGCCAAGACGAGAGTTCTAGCTGACTTGGTTTCTGCCTAGGGCTCCCTTCCTGGTTTGCAGACGGCCACCTCCTCACTGTGTCCTCACCTGGCTTTTCCTCAGGGCTTGTGCGTGTGGACGTGGTGGGGGGGGGTGAGACACAGAGCAGAGAGTTCACTCTGTGGGGTCTTTTCTTGTAAGGACACCAATTCTATCTGATCAGGGCTTTACTCTTATAACCTTATTTGATTACTTCCATAGAGTCTCCATTTCCAAACACAGCCACAGTGGGAGTGAGGGCTTTAACATACGAATCTGGGGAAACACAAGCATCTAGTCCACAACAGGTACCTTCATGAAACAGCTGATTCTAAGGCTGAAGCACGGAAAGTACAAAATAAGCTACAACATCTTGTTGTGTTAAAAACAAGTTTAAGATGATGATCTACGAGCCTTGAAGAAGCTCTCACTGCCCAAATGTGAAATATTTGGGTATCAAAATACTCAGAGTAAGCCCTGGCTGGTGTAGCTCAGTGGATTGAGCGCAGACCTGCGAACCAGAGTAGGTACTCTGACCTGGTTCCAGAGTATGATTTGATTCCCAGTCAGGGCACATGCCTGGGTTGCAGGCCAGTTCCCAGTGGGGCACGCACAAGAGGCAACCACACATTGATATTTCTCTCCTTCCCTTCCCCTTTGAAGATAAATAAATTTTTAAAAAATCTTAAATACTCATAGTAAAATGGAGTATAACCCATACAACATGGGAAACCATGAGCCTATTTTTTATGTAAATTAATAAATGAATAAATTGAACACTTGAAGGCAAACAAAATTTACAGTCTTAATTAAAGTATCTCCCCTCAAAAGCCTTATTATTTAAAAAGGAGAAAATTTTCCCTGGAGAAGCTCAGTGGGTATTACCTAATTAAGTAATTAATTTGAGAGTGGGGAAGGAAGCAGGGAGGGAGGAAGAAAGGGAGGCAGAGAGCCAGAGAGAGAGAGAGAGAGAAGCATCGACTGGTTTCATCCCGTACACACCCCACCAACTAGGAATCGAACCTACAGCTCGGGCATGTGCCCTGAGCAGGGATGGAACCTGCAACCTTCTGGTGCACAGGACAATACTCCAACTGAGCCACACCAGCCAGGGCTTGCCAGGTGCTACTTTAACAAAAGTCAATCAAAATGATCAAAGTTAACTTTACCAACAAGGAGACAAATCTAAAACACACCCCCCCACCATGATATTTCTGCCAAGGGTACACAACTTGAATCTAATTATGAAGAAACTTCAGACAAACCCAAACTGAAGGACAGTCTGCAAAGTGGCCTGTAATCTTCAAAAGGGCAAGGTCATAAAAGTGAAGGAAAGACTGAGGAGCTATTCCAGACTGAAGACAACTGGAGAGACACGACACAGAGCACAACATGCGATTCTGAAGCTGCTCCTTCCACTGAACAAGGTATCAATGGGACAAACGGCACAACTTAGCCAGAGCCTGAGGACTAGACTGAGTATTTTGACTTCTGTGGCAGTAATGCAGGTTATGTCGGAGAATGTCCAAATTTGTAGGAGACGCACAATACACCCCTGGGGTGGCAAGCCACCGGGTTGGTGCTGCTCTCCCACGATTCAGGGAAAAAGATCTCTGTGCTGTACAGTCCCGCACCACAGAATGAATGGTGCTTGAGCCCGCGATGGGCTGCACATGCGACAGGGGTCCTGTAAGGTTATAAAGGACCAGAACAGTGCCACTACCTACACACGACTGCTGTGTTTGTGATACCGGGGCAAACAATCGCACTGCGAGGCCAGTGCTGTGTGTACAGCACACAACCCTCGATAATGGTAACAAACAACTGTAACTGGTGTTTGTGGGTGCCAAGCTACACTTCTTACCATTATTTCAGGGTGCTCATTCTACCTATAAAGAAAGTTTGCAGTACACGGTACCTGTGTTGCACTGCAGCAGCCCCATACCTCACCCCTTTCTTTTGCTCTGAATTGTACCACTTGTCTCTTGTGCTTCATTTAATCTGTACAGTAACACGGTGTACAGGTTTGCAGCCTAGGAGCGGTAGGCTGTACCATAAGGTCTAGGCATGTAGTAGGTTCTATCATCTAGGTTTGTGTGTGCGCACTCTTACGACGCTTGCAAAATGATGAAATCGCCTTGCGACACGTTTCTCAGAGTTGCTGTATTGTACTTACAGTTTTTCTGTCGGCTTAGATTATTTCAGAATTTGAAACTTCAGATTCACGTCTAGATCAGGTGGCTAAAAACCTACCAGGAATAAAGTCAGAGAACTGGAGACTAATCTGGAATCAAAAGCAAGCAGTTAAACTTGCAAGTAATAAAAGATCCAAAGTCCAGGAAGTAAAGGTAAGCTGGGAACTCAGAGCAGATCATCACTGTGAGGAAAGGTAGAAAAACTGAGTTACTGGGGCAAAGGGGGTTGGGTGGGATGGAGGGTGGGGGTGGGGCTGGGTGTGGTGAGGAGGAAGCAGGAAGAGAGACAAAACTATGCATATAAATACAGGCTAAAAGTAAGTCAATGAATTCTAATGCTGTGTTGGCATTCAGGCGGTAACAAATGTTTAACAGAAAGCTTCAAACACACAAAAAAAATGTACAAGGCACAGGAAAGAGGGAAATAAGTTCACAAATCTAAAGATAATGATGGTAAACAAGAACAAAATTAAGCACCAAATGCCTGGAAAAACAAGTTTAGTAACTCAGTGAGTTGAGGGACTCACAAACCTAACAAACAAAATGTTTTTTTCTTAGCAATACTTATTGTGAAGAACACTGAACAGAAAAAAATAATAGTCTTGACATGTTGCAACAAGACACATTTTTTGCATCAATCTTTGACTTTTAATAAATGTTAAGGAGGAAATGGTAAACATAATTCCTTATAAAGCTCTTAGAAAAAAACTTTTTAAAGAGTTTTTTCATTTTGCGCAGATTTCGTTTTTTTAAGATTTGATTTTATTTATTTTTAGTGAAGGGAAGGGTGGGAGAGACACAACAATGGGTGGTTGCCTCTTGAGCGCCCCCTGCTGGGGACCTGGCCTGCAACCCCGGCATGTGCCTTGACTAGGAATCAAGCCGGTGACCCTTTGGTGTGCAGTCTGGTGCTCAATCCACTGAGCCACACCAGCTGTGACAGGAAAAACTTTGGGGGGCATCTTTGTTTCAGGCACAGTGTGCTGGGGAACCAGAAAACAAGGAACTTGTACCTCAAACATGGAGTGACACAGCTGACTTTTTACGAGTATTAAGAAGGCTAATTTATATTCTTGCCCAGCAGAAGATCATCCCACCTATACCTAAAACTGCCCACAGCAGTTTTTGATAAAATTCTTCTCAAGAAGCAGCTTCAGATCTGCTTCAGTGGTCCAAACACAGCTGAAGTCCCAACAACATGATGAAAATTACATTGGTCTGGAATGTGCTTCTCAACCTGGTCTACAATCTCCAGTGACATCGGGGATAAATTACAAGAATTCCATAATCCCTTAAAATTACAAGCAGAATTTTATATGCCTATGAATATTAGCTTTTTTTTTTTGAGAGGGTTTACAGCTTTCAACTAACTCATAAGCCATAAACAATTGACTGAATAATTAAGTGAACCGAGTAACTTCACTGTCAAAGAAGAAAAGTCTCACAATGCAAAAGTTGTTCATTTTACCAGCCAATCCTGAGAGCTTACCACATGTCAGAGAAAATTAATAGAAATACAGTATTTCAGAACAAAAAGATACAATGAAATTCCCCTTCTGTTTTAAATTTCCCCTGGAACAATGTGTCAGGTTCTGGGTTTTACACTGGTGATACAAAGTTGATTATATGATGGCTGTCTTTTGAAACAGAACACAGCCCGTGCACCAGGAACTGCAGTGTAGGGTAAGGTATGAGCTCTGGAAACAGATGTTATTTCTTCTCTGTTCTACCACTAATCAGCTGAATTATCTAGAACAAATATCTTGACATTCATTTGCTTCTCCGTTTCTCTATCAATAAAATGGAAATAAAAAAACTGTGATCCCACAGCCTTGAAACGAAGATTAAATATAATATAAACAAAATACAATGTACAGTGCCTGGCAACAGTAGGAACCCCATAAATAGAGGTTACTTTTATTACAGCTATCCAGAAGAAAGAATTTGTTCTGGCTGAGGGATTACTGGGAGATCTCAACTGGACAACCATGCTCAATTTTGGGTGCCACATGTTAAGAGATGCAAGGACAAAGTGATAGTGGTATGTGTTCAGAGAAAAACACAGGGTGGAACAAAAGTAAGTGTACAGCTGTTCATATGGAAAATAATACAGTAATGAATAAATAATGATAGTGGGTTGGCCAAAGAGTCTGTTGTTTGTTTTTTCATAAAAATAAAAGGTACATTTTTCATTTTTACCAGTAAGTTTATTGATTTGGATGTTTTGACTATGTTGGCCATCTCGCACCTGGTATAACAGTCAGTTCTCAATTAATGTCTCAATTTGATTGCTATCGACTTCAACTGGTGTACCCAACTGGAGAGCATCATCCAATGAGAAATCTCCAGCGTGAAACTTTGCAAACCACTTTTGACATGTCTGATCAGTCACAGAACCTTCTCCCATACACTGCACAAATCTTCATTTGAATCTCAGGTGTGTTTTCACCTTTCTTAAAATAATAAAGCCCAATATGCCAAAATAGTGCATATTTTATTCCATCTTCAATATTAAAACAGCTACACAAAAATTCACAAATTTTGATTTTTTTAATGCACGTTGATGTGACAGCTGTCATACAATACAGTCTAGCAAAATTTTTTCAAATGAAGTAAAGACAACCAAGTGCTATTAGAGCCATCTTGCAGAAAAAAACAGACGAACTTTTTGAGCAACACTATAAGATGGCTAGGAAACTTGGGACTCATGTCCTGAAAACTAGTGGTTTGAAGGAACTGAAGTTATAAGTCAAAAAAGAAACTACCATAAATTCTCTATGTTACTGGAGGGGAGAAACTGAATCAAGAAACCAAAATTTCAGAGAAACAAAGTTTACATTCAATATAAATATGAAGTTCGTAACAAAGAAAGCTGTCTCAAGATGGAATAGAATACCTTACACAGCAATGATCTCTTTGAAACTAAAGGTGTTGAAATGTGCTAGGATTCATGTGCTGAGGACACTGTAAATTGAATTCATGTGTTAAGCAAAACACTTAGATGAAATGTCTTCTACCAATGTTTCCAATACAGATACTTGTTTTTTAATTAAAAGTCTATATTAGTTAGGATACTGCTGATTGGTATTAACATAAAACCTAATTTGAAATTAATAAAATAAAGGGAATTTAGTGGCTTTCATAACTAAGAAATGCAAAGGTATATAAGCTTCAGGTATAGCTTGATCAAGGCTCCACCTCAGCTTCCCTACTTTTCCTACCCCCTGCCAGGTTAGTCATCCTTTAGATGTCTAGTCTGTTCTCAGACTGTCAGCTGCAACCAGGGTGATATGTCTCTGCACTCATATGCAGTGGGAAGAAACAGAATCACTTACCCTAACAACCAAACAAAAGTCCTAGGCTTCTCTGTTACACCAGGCTGAAAGCATCAGTGCGGCCAAAGGACGACCATTTATTCATTGGCTCAGTTCCTGGCTACCGGCCATCTTTTAACCAATTTCAATGACAGAAGGGAAAAAAATCTTGTCTGTTCATTTATGTCACCCTTACAGATGGGGAGAGGGCCATAAACCCACACAAATCATTTAGTTGCTATATAATGAGGGAGGAGGAGGTCCTCAAAGGAAAATCTGGGTGCTGTTAGGAAAATCAAGAGGGCAAACGGAGACTGAGTAGGCAATAATAGTACCACTCCCAGCAAGAACAGATGGCCCACTCAACCACAAGGTGATTGGAGAGAATTTTTTACGGAGACTATCTACAAAGGTTTAGGGGGGAAAATCCCATTATGAGCAAGTCTTCTACAACCCCCAGGCCTAAGGAGGCAAGAGGAATGAGTGACTACAGCAAGGTGAAGAGCTTAGCTGCATGGAAAGCGCCACTGGAAAGAAACCGTGTGTGCCTTCTGAAAGAGGAAATAGCCAAGTCACAGTATCCTAGTAGAGAGGGAGCTGGGTGAGTAAGTGCACCTCTCTCCCCTCCACCCTTTGATCTCCCACTAGTGGATCTGGCCAAATGCAACCAGAAACCAGAGGATGAGAAAGCCTTGTCAGTGCAATCCCCAGTACAGGTGAGTCTCCCAGGACACAGAACAGGTAAGAAGGGCAGAGACAGATGTGGAGGAACAAATGTAAGCTATCCAGCACAGGAACCAAGGATGACCCACTGCAGATAATCATGAGGCAAAAGTTACAGGTGAGTGTTCAATCTTCCCACTTCCCACATAGTACCCCTCTCAGTGCCTGGTCCCCTTAGAATAAGGCAATTGCCTCTTTCAGCAAACAAAATACAAACAGAGCCAAAGACCCTAGTAAGCAATTTTGCAATCCTAAAATTTGGATAATTTTGTTTTCGTTATTTACATTTCTTCATTTGCTTGCTTCAGCTCTACTGAGTATAGTTAAGCAATACAGCTTTTGCCCACAGATAAGAAATAAGCTGTGGAGGTCCACAAGGGTCACTAGCTGCAAGGTAGGGAAGATAAGAATTAAGAGACAAACTCAGGAGGTTAGTGACAGGGACCCCTTTTGCAGAACAGTGTCCCATCGGAGCTGATCTCATTTAATGCTTCCCTGATCTGAATCTTGTTTATTTAAAGAGCAATTCCCTTAAATGCAGCTGCTTCTTGAGCCTCTGACATAAGATACAGGTGTACCCGTCAATGATCTGAAGCTGGGAGAGTCTCTGATCTGGACAAAGAGCTGATTAGATATCACTGCACTATTTAATCTGACACTTCAGAAGCATCACAGCCTAAATAGATGTTAAAATTCTAGCTGCCAAAACTAAACGCCACCTACCATATTCTTTCTATGGGAAAACATGTTGTAAGTCCAAAATTTGTAAGCATTAGGAAATGGTCTACCAATCACCTGAGACTTCCTCGGACTGCCTCAGCACTGCCTCGGACTGCCTATTAGCACACCTGGCGTTGAGATGCTAACCACAACGTGCTCCTCTCCTGGAGTGTTTTCAGAGCGGAGAACAGGCACAGCTGAAACACTTTAAGAATTTCTGCCAAGACTAAAAACTTGGAGCCAGTGGAGTCGCAGAACTTGAGAAGGCTACTCCTCTAGCAGCTTTCAGTGTCCTTGCTACCTTGGAAATAGGGCATTAAAACACACGGAATAGAAGTAAAACCCACATTCAATTGTGATTAACTACATTAGAAAAGAATGTGACATACATAATTTTTAAGTAGTATAAACTACACTAAGGAAAGTAACTTTTGGAAGTAAGCAAAATGGCATTCTCGATGGAAAAAAAGAGAGAATAATTTCCAAGCCTGAAAACATCCCAGTACTGTCAGAAAAGTGGTAATAGCTCTCCTTTAAAAAGAGGCAATAATACTGAATACATTGTTAGCCAAAACAAATCATGTATATTTTTCTTTTCCATTTTTAAAGATTTTATTTATTTATTTTCAGAGAGGGGGAGGGGGAGGAGAAAGAGAAACATCAATGTGTGGTTGCCTCTCATGTGCCCCCAATTGGGGACCTGGCCCAAAACCCAGGCATGTGCCCTGACTGTGAATGGAACCGGTGACCCCTTAGTTCACAGGCTGACACTCAATCCACTGAGCCGCACCAGCCAGGGCCAAATAATGTATATTTTTCAACCCCACAGTTAAAGAACACAAAGCATGTAAGAAAATTCTATTGTTTTTTGAAATATAAAAGAAAAATTAGAATAGGCAGCTTTTAAAAAGAAAATCAACCAGGTTCCTACATTTGGTGGTTTGTTATTCTAAAACGTGCCCAGGTGATAATACTACACTTTCAAATATGCCTCTGGGAATTGATTGTCAAGCTTCTCAATTAACTACCACAACAGACTACCTTGAAATGAAAGTTAATAATACACAAAGTGAGACAATAGAATGTTTCTCCTATTACTGATCTTGGCTATTAGCCCTAAGCACTTCACACTCTCTTCTAACATCACAATAAAATCTCTTTTAGATTTTACCATAAACACAACAAAAATGAAATACATACCACACATTCAACATGTAAGAAAAAAACTGAGTGAACTCAAGTGATATAGGAAATATACACCCCTGTTTTCTCCATTTTGAAACCCCAATGACAATGCTATTGAAACACAAGATTAACCATAAAAATAAACAATTCATAGAAATGCAATAAAAAACACACATTAGGGCATTACCTTAACTAACTGTAATTCTAAATTCAGAGTTGCAAAAGACTACCCACACACGCACACACAGTGGTTATTCTGAATAACAACCAATGTTCACAACATTGTTATTATTCACTATAATTATAATAGTTTATTTACAATAAACTAATCACTATAATTACATTCCAAAACATTAACATTCAAAGACATGACTATAAATATCTGAATCATACTGGTATGAAGGACTTGGGGATCTAGGTATCTTATAAAACTACAGTAGAATCCAATGCAGGTCTAGTAAGAAATCAGAGTAAAAATACAGACAGGGGCCAAGTCGCAAATTGCCTACAATCTTAGTTTTCTAACCTATCCTGTCATGCTGTCCAACTTGAGTTCTGAGTGCTTCATGGTAACACAGGAGTATAAAAAAACTACAGGTTAAATACAATGCATCTTCCACAAGTATAAGTTCATGAAAAAAAAATGTGGAGGGAAGTAAAACAAGTTTAAGTTACTATTTTTATATTAAGTCCAGTTGTACTAGAACGTAAAATGAGGATTTTTCCCAACAGAGTATGAATCTTCAAAGCAACTTCATTCTTATAGAAAGCTAACTCAGGTTCACTATTTCTTACAATTTGAGGAAAAGAGACAAACTGATGAACAATTTGAGGAAAGTTTGAGAAGCAGTGCCAGGAATTCAGGGTCAAAGGATTTTTTGTTTGTTTTTTTTTAAAGTTGGAGAGTGACATCAGACTTGAGCTTTGAGAAACTCTCTTAAGGGGATCAGTGTGTAGGACGGGCTAAAACCTAAGAGACAGGACCTTAATGAGGGTAGATAACAAAACAGAAAATTGGGTATAGTCTGTTTAAGAGATGAAAAGGACATGAGCTACAAACTCACAGAGGGCTAGGAGGGTTCAAGAAAGCAGGAGGCTGGCCAGACAGCACTGGATTGGCTGCACAGTCACCGTTCGATGAGACAGCTTTGCAGAACTTATTAGTATAAAGGTGTTCTTTTTTTTTAATAGCTAGTATTTCTAAGGCATTGATATATGTATTTTTGAAAGCTCCCACTTAAAAATAATACTTCCAGCGTGCCCTGTAATCATAGGTGAAAAGTTGTGAGAAGCAATCGTAAATATGTCATACAAAAAAATTAAATATTTGAGTAAGATTTATAAAAACTGTGTTTAATAATGATAATACCTGTATTTTCAAAAAGTAAAAAAAAAAATTACTGGGCTCCTACAAATCAGTTACCATTGTAGCTTTTCTGGAGATACAACCATAAAGCATGAGAACTAGAGTTAGGAATGGCTTTGATCCTTAAAGTGATATTCTAGAATAAATGCATGAATACACACAGATTCTTCTAGAGAAGATCAAGAATTTCGGTATTTAAAATATCTGATTACTTACAGCTAAACAAAAAGTAGTAACTTTTTAAAAAACCATCTTAGTAATTTCATAAGAAGGAAACACGGCTGAAAGGCACAAAATAAAATTAAAGTTAAACCTTCATTATAAGTTGTCAGTAAAATGCAGCCACTAAGAAAAAGACATTAGAATTGTTCAGAAAAAAGATAAAATACCAAAATCCTTGATGAATATATTCACAAAAATATTACAACTTGAGAAAAGGTAGATGAAATAAATATTAACTTTACTGGACAAGTAAAAATAGCAATTCTCAATCTGAAGAACCTAAAGAAAAGCCTTGCTTTTCGAAACTAGAATTCTTTGGTCCATTCTCCTTATTTATGCAACACAGATCACTGACAGTTATGATTGTAATCAGAAAACTAGGAAAGGTACAAGTTCAAAAGATGACTGAAACTCAACACTTCTCAAACGTTATTTGTAATCAAACACGGATCTGTTTAGATTTTGAAACTAAATATCAGAAATATCAAAAACATTTTATCAATATAAAAATCATAGAAAAATTATAGGACAAATCTGGACAAGTCTCCAGGTCCTAACAACTTTTTTTTTTCGCTTTTAAAAAAGAAGCTTCAACTCTCAAAAAACATGGCATGAGACTTAACATAAAAATTTAAGATGCTTGGCAGTAAAAGACTCACCTAGACATACAGGTTTTATACCAATTTTATTCCATAGTTATGCTTGCTACCTTAGAGAAAAATCCTAAGATTTAGGCTAACAACAAGTTCATAATAGAAAGCGAACACCTCAAAAATACAAACCAGTGTACTAATTCTCATAAAACGTCCCGCCACCACAGACACCAGGTAATTAAAATTGTTCCTTTTATTAGATGCTTTGATCTATTTTTTTTCATGTCTCTTGAGAAGGGCAGTAAGAAAAAAAACCAAGACTACATAGAACTGTCTAAAATTTGGGCTCTAAATATTTCAGAATGCAAGAAAGTCTGACAAAAATAGATGCCATTCTACAAAGGAAATCAACACACGTCCCCATCTCTCTTCTCCTAGATTATCTACACACACAGCTGCTATTTCTTCAATTTGCTTTTTAAAAAATGCCATCTGCCTCTACCAAGCCTCCCTGATTCTGAGCTCCCTTGCTCTCCTCTATTTGCATGGGGCAGGAACGGCGCTTCTGTGAAACTGCTCCATTACAGGTGCCCTTACAGGTACCGACATGATGGGAAGTGGACAATGACAGGTTTGAAAGAGGGGTCACACACAAGACTACCACAGACTTTTTTACATTGCTTTTTGGAACAAAATGGCCCTTCATGTATACATGAAGGTATATGGTCCGAAGGTTATATGCTTACATTTATTGTGAGAGGCTAAGTAAGGTCTAATTACATAGTAATGAGGTCCTAGTCTCATTATTTTATGGATCACGGAGGAACTGCCCTGCAATTTTCAACAGCCAAACCACTTGCAATTCCCTGCCTCCGCTACAGGAGAACTACACGAACTGGCCAAAATCTGCAACTACCAGGACAGCCCACCCTCCTACCCACACAGATATATAAATTCAAGTTATATATGAAATGTAGACAATTAAGAAACCCTAAAGAATCAAAGATAAGATCTCTTGGTAAAACAAAAACACATAGGTATATATACGTACGCACAGGAAAAGAAAGGATAATATCCCATGCTAACAACGGTTACATTTAAGTATCAGAAATACGGGTGATTTCAATTTCCCCACTTTTCGCTTCTCTGTATATTTATGCTTTTCTGAATACAATTGACTATATAACATCGGCAATGCGGGGGGGGGGGGGGCGGTGGAGTTAAATGCCGATCTTCCAACCTTAAAGCAACAGTTTTTCTGGATCGTATACGCAAAGTTGCCTATCTGTAAGCTTCCTCGGAGTCACTAAGGGATAAATCCTCCAGCAGTTGGCATGCAGAGAACGGCTGGCTGCAAGGCTCCCCAAAGCGGAGCGATACCCTCTTTATTCCAGAGCCTTAGCAAACTGAAGGGGCAGAGTTGTTTCATACAAACTTGGTCAAGTGCTTCAGCAGCAGGAAAACTCACTCCCAGCTCTCCCGTGAGGCCGTCCCCTCCTCCCATGGCACACCCAGGTCCGGAGGACCCCAGGCGGGACCCTCCACACCTCTCGAGGCGCTCCCAAAGACTAGCGCCCCAGACTGAGCTCCACACTCTCCTCCACCTACTCGCTCCCCGACCCCTCCCCCACCACACGCCCCGGGGGCCACGGCAGGAGTAAGCGGGCCGGACTTGGAGGCAGGCGCCCCGATTCCGGTGACCTTGGACAAGCCGCAGCGCCTCTCGGAGCCTCAGTTTCCCGTCCTGCCACTCTTCCAGGGTGACCTCAGGCTCAGAAACCCAGGTTGGGGGGCGAAAACTACGGGCCGTTAACACTGCGTCGACCCTCTCCACCCCCAAACGCCCCAGGCGTCGGGCACCAGTCTGGACGCCTCGGGGGCAGCTTCTCTCCGGAGCCCGGTCCCGGTGCCCCTGGGACGCGTCGCCTCCCAGCCCCGTCCCGTACCTGGCAGTTGCTGTCCTGGGGCAGGTTTTTCACCAGGATTTTCCTGCGGTTGCTCAGCTCCCGGCGCATCCGCTGCAGCCGCGCGGCCACCTCCTCCGAGTGCAACACAGAGGGCGCCGGGCCGCGGGCGTCCTCGCGGGTCTCCGCGGAGGGGCCGGACGCGCGCAGCCCCGGCCCCGGCCCCGACCCCGCCACGCCGCCCAGGCCCGCGCCCCCCTCGCCGCCGCCGCCGCCTCCCGCCGCCGCCATCTTCCCGGCGCCCCGCGGCTGCTGCGGGCTCCTCGGGAGGCTCGAGGGGAAGCGGAGAGAGAAAGCGGGAGGAGGCCCGCGCGGGGGCGAGGCGGGCAGAGGCCGCGCAGTGGGCCCAGGCGCGGGGAGGGGGAGGGGAGGCGGCGCCGCAGCCGGCGGGCGGGAGCGGAAACCTGAGCGCCGAGGAGGAGCCGGGAACCACCTCGCGGGCACCTCCCCCCGGGCCCCGGCCCCAGCACCCGCCCACGGGCCCGGAGACACCTGTGCGGGCGGGCGCGCTCCCCCTCCGGGGCGCGCCGGCGAACTTCGAGGGTGGGGCCCAGGGGATGCGCCCAGCGCCGGCGACTTCCCGAGGGGAACTCGAATCCCGGGCGCCGGCCCCCGCGCGGCCTCCCGGTGGGACAGCGCGCGCCCCTCCGAGTTCCCGCGCCGGGGCTGCAAACGCAAACTCAGCCACCTCGAACCTGGAGAGGCACCCTGCCCCGGACCGGAACCCTTCTGCTGGGCACACTTGGCGAAAAAGTTTTAGTTTTCAATAAAAAGATAAAATTCGAGATTTTGTAGGGAGTACAAGGAGAGATGCCGCAGGAAATATATTTTTGGAAATACCTCACCGCAAAGAATTTTCCTGTGTACGAGAAAGCCAGTGCCCGTCACCAGTCCCTCCGTTCCTTTTGTACAGTTGCTAAGACGTATGACCTTGTTGCATGTGCAACACACAGAGCAATGCTGAAACCAAGCATAAAACGGGAGAAGAGCAGGGGGCTACAGAACACGCTAGCGGAATGTCATTTTAATTGGAACTTAGAAGGAGAGTTGTACTGTAGAACTAGTCTTAGTCAAAGTGATGTTAGCAGGTCAAACAATCAAGCAGCCTTTGGCACCAGCCAGAGTGACGATCAGTAAGGAGGAACTTGTATCTTAACTGCGTAGCATGCAAATACAGGAGGGGGAGAAGGAGGAAGTTTGCTTATTAGCACTAATATTACCCCATTAGAAAAACTATTTTGAATAAATGTAAAAGAAACCCAAAGTATTTTAAAATACTATGTACTCAATACTCACACGGTGCCCTGAGGTATTTCTAAGTACTTTACATATATTTTATTTACTCTTCACAATAATCCAGGTTTATTTAATGTTCTATTTTTCTCATTTTACGTATGAAGAAATGGAGGATTGTCTGATTAATTCTCAAGCCTAATGCTCTTCATTATATAAAGAGATTCATCTGCAAACCCAACATAATGACTGCTAATATTCCTGAATTTATTCTCTGCCAGTAGATACTTGTATCATTAAAATGATTCTGCGGCATATCTATGTTCATAGCAGCACCAACCATTCCCAACAGCCAGAGTGGAAACAATCCAAATGTCTGTCTACCAATGAACAGATAAATCAATACACATACATAAAATGAAATATTATTCTGCCATAAAAAGGAATAAAGTACTGCTATAAGGCAGATGCACCTTCAAGCATTAAGCTAAGTGAAAGAAGACAGACACAAAAGATCACATACTGTATGATTCCATTTACCTGAAAGACCCATAATAAGTAAATCATTGAGACACACACAACACAGATGGGGAAGGAGGGAGTAGGAAGTGACTACACAGTGTGTACAGATTTCCTTTCAGGCTAATGAAAATGATTTGGAGCTATACAGAAGTACAGTGAACCAAGAAAGTGAATATACTAAGTAGCCACTGAACTGTTTGTTCACTTTAATAGTTATGTTATATGAATTTCACCTCACAAGAAATTTTAAATTATATTCTGCAGTTTATAGGTTCATTACCTGCCTTTTAAAGTGCATTTATTTTCTAAGCCTTTTTCTATGTCAATATAATTGAGCATCACCATTTATCATGGCTGCATACTATTCTGTGTAAAAATTACCATAATTTCCATCATCAATCTTCCAGTATTAGACATTTTAATCTATTGTGAAGAGCACTGAAATGAATACTTTCGTGTCCATATTTGCGGTCTTAATTTTTCCACAGAATAAAGAACCAGAAGAAAAATTTCTTCATAAAAGAAGTATGTTTAAAGATTTTTGATTTGCATCTCCAAACCATCTTCTTCAGTTTTCCCTATCACAAACATTGTCTGACAGTGCACATTTCTCTGCTTGCATCCATACTAATTTGGTATCAAAATAACATCTCATTTTGAATTTTATTGCCTTGATTTAAAAAGTTATAAACTTTAAATTTCATTAAGATTTTGTTTTGCAGGCTGAAACATTCTGAGAAGAATATTCTTTTAAGTGGGCAGGAATCATGAATAGCCTTAGCATATGCTCTGACCTAGAGTCGGTCATTAAGTTTCAGAACAGGTATTTATCCAAACGAGTACTGTCTTCTTGACAAACATTTATTAAATGTCTCTATGTGCCAGACAATATATGCAAAAGCACTAATTATACAGAAATAGTGAAATAATGTTTCTGTGTGATAAGGGCTCAGTTTCACTAAGAGAAAATTATATAGTAATTATACATAAACATGATAAATATATGAACAGAAATGCCAGGAGCATCCCTGGAAAAGAGTGATCTCAGTCCAATTCTACTGATTACTTTTGCTGAGAATGCTTTTCACACTGCTTTTTGGTATTGACTTCAGGCTCTACGGCAAATTCTTCCGCACGGTTTCGGTGGTAGTGAGTGTTCATCTCTTAGAAATGGGTTTGACTTTTACAAATAATTAAATGTTATTGAAAGCCGAGTCTGGTGAATGAATCAGAGCTATATTATGCTTTAGGGATTATGATTATGTAATGGGTGGGTTGGGGCATTAAATGGGACATGATTACAATGTTATGAAGCTATTAAACTCATTTTATTAAGTGGCTACTTAGAACTGATCCCACTCCCTGAACAATATTGCTTTGTCCTGTACGGTGGAGGCTTTTAAATTTTTGACCCAATGCAGTGGGAAATATATTTTACATCACAACCTAGGAAGCCCATACAACATACAGCTGAAACAAAGATTTCACAAAACAGTACACACTTACCTGATACAGCACACTCTAGTATTTTTCGTTGTATCATATTCCCTTTTTTAATTGCTTGAGTGATACTAAATTGAGTTCATGTGCCACATATGAGTTATTATGTTTTCATAAACACTACTGTAGCTCTCAAATCAACTTTCTTTCCTTATTACATTGGCTCAACTGTTTTCAAGGAATTCGTGGAGGTAGCAGAACCTACTGATTTTTAAAATATTTAACTGCATTGATTATTATTGCCACATGAAAGAAGTGGAAGGAAATTGCAAACATTTGGAATGCTGCTATAATTCTGAGTAGTTCCCCCGATGCAAAGTTTTAGCCTGACTCTCAAAAAAGCAGCTTCTGCGGCAAATTAAAGAAACGTTCTACTGTGAATCTGGAGTACATTCAATCATCAAGCCGCAATATATTTACCAACACCCACAGGTAATTATCATGATCTCTGTAATCACCTCTTCTTAAAACATGAGCCATGTGCTCACTTTTGCCTTTATTTTTTAAAATTTAGTGATTATTTTGCATATTTTTAAGGCTCTGTAATGGGGTAAAAGGTTGGAGAAGTCCCAGTTAATAATATCAATAATAATAACAATACAACCTCTTGTATCCAAACAATCTTATGCTTATGTATTATGAAAATGTGATAAAAACAAGTATGTGAAAAGACCTTGTAAACTGTAAGAATGGTACTTTTAGTTATCATTTACTCATTCAATGCTATATATTAGTTGCCTGCAATGTAACAGGTACTGTATAACACACCAGATTTTATTGATTTCTGTCCAGAAATGGTCCTTTTCCTGGAGAAAGTAATTGCAACTCAGGAATTTCAAATTGGCTTGACAAATACTATGAATAAAATACTCTTAACGGCACAGAGGGTGTTTGACTTTGACTTCAGGGAAGTTATCACGAGGAGGGGAGTCTTGAAGGACAAGCAGTTTTCTAGATGATAAGGCCCATGTACTGAAACGGGGAGCAGAGAGACCCAAAGGCATCATTCAAGAGGCTGGCGGGTGTGTCCATGAAATAATGAGTTGGGTATTAACTACAGCTGTGGTACTTTCAGGACCGTAGCAGGGAATGCACGAGAAAGGTAGAAGATGCCATGCCATGCTAAGAGGTTGATTCCATTTTAAGTCAGTGCTTTAGTATGGCATGAGATTGAGTTTTTAAAAAAATAATTCTGACAGTAATGGAGAGAATGAATTTAGCAGGTCTGATGTCAGGGAGACAAATTAAACAACTTTTGAAACAAAGTAGAAACATCTGCAGGCTTGTCCTGGAGTAGAATGAATAATAAGCACATCAAGCTTGACATGGGTTACCTAAGTAATCTACTCCAGTAAATGTACAGAGCTTTTCATAGGTTAAGCTTTCATTCTTCGTTTCTTTTTGTTGTCGTTGTTCATAGTATTTAATTTTAAACCCTATAATCGACATGGGATGTAGCTAGTACATACCTATTTACCAACGAGGAATCAGAGGCAGAGAAAGTAGCTTGTCCAGTCACATAACAGACAGAGGCCTTGGAATTCCAAGGCAAATGCATCTGATTTTGGAGCCCAGGCATGTGATGCTGTGTAATTACAGCCGGAGGAAGGACTGGATTTGTGAGATCTTTTTTCTGAGAGAAAAGAGTAGAGCAGAGTAGAAGCAGAATACAGTGATGGAGGGAGCAGGGTCAGGAGTTAAAACACCTGCATTCAATTCTGTGTCGCCAAAGCAAGCTATTTAAAGCCCATGAGAGAATAACTCAAATGCACTAAGCCTCACACCCTTCATCTCACAATAACAGCACCCACAAGGCTGTCATTAGAGGCTATTAGGAGAATTAGATGAGGTAACGTATAGAAAGGGCTTTGGCAAAGTGCTTAGCTCAAGGGCTCGATAAAAAGGCAGTCATCATAATATCAATGGCAATAGCAATAAACATTTATTAATTATTTATAAAAGTCTTGGGGATGTTCTGGGTGTCAGCACAGAGAAAGAAGTGAAGAAGGGACTCTCTTCCACAGGAGGCCCACATATGGCCATGGCTGCAGGGGCAGCCATGTCTCTAGTGATTCCTGAGAAGTCCTGGCACATTTTGCAAGTACTCAACGCCAACATTGATGCGTGACAGAAAATAGGCTTTGCCATGGCTGCAGTGAAGGGTGTGGGGCAAGGATATGCTCATGTGGTGTTGAGGAGAGCCGACCCCGACCTCACCCAGAGGGCGGGAGAGCTCGCAGAGCATGAGGTGGAACCTGCGCCCGTACAAGATTCCAGACGGTTCTTGAACAGACAGAAGGATGTGAAGGATGGAAAACACAGCCTGATCCTGGCCAATGGTCTGGACAACAAGCTTCATGAAGACCTGGAGCAGCTGAAGAAAATTTGGGCCCATAAAGGGCTGCACCACTTCTGGGGTCTTCATGTTCAAGGCCAGTATACCAAGACCACAGGCTGCTGGGGTTGCACTGTGGGTGTGTCCATGGAGAAATAAATCTCTAGGCCTTGTCTGTTATTAAGCAGTTTATGCAAAATAATAAGCATGGTATCATGGTTTCTAATATGAGGGATTAGATGGACGGTAGTACCGTAGTTAATGAGGGAACAGTTGAGGAAGTAAAGATACTGAGCCCAATTTAGGCATGGAACACTGTGGAATATCTAGACAAAAGCACCCAGTAGACAATCTAAAACTTGTTCGAGAACCAGGTAGTTTTTAAAAAAGGAGAGTGCATGAAATCACTCAGACTGAGTATGCAGATTAAAGGAGAAGTCCAAGAAGCAGGATGGTAGGAAACAACATTTAAAGGCCAGCAGGGAAAAATAGTGGGGAGTACTTAGCAGTCCTGTTTAGACTCTGCTTATACTACTTATGTGTCCCACCCACGTAAAGAGAGCCAGGTAAAAAATGCAAAATTGTCTGGAAACATGGTCAGATTACACTGAGCATTGTTCTGCCTGTTCCCATCATCTATTACCTTACTGGCATCCTGCAGCTCCGAATACTTGGTTCCCGCTTTGTTACTGGTTCTGGCACATCCTCTCCTTGGCTCTGGTACCTCCACAATATTGAGTTTGGTTTTGGGGCTTTTTTTTTTACTTCACTTCCTTTTTGGATCATAAGCTGAACTGACTCACTATTCACTCCTTCCTGCTACTGACCTTGCATTCCATGACACACCAGCTGTAAAAGAAACCAAAATCAGAAAGAAAAAATAAAGGACTAAAAATGAACTAGAAAGAGTGGCTTCCAAGACAGCAAGGAAGCAAAATGTTTCAAGAAGGAGAATGGTCAGCTTGTCAAACACAGCAAAGAGGGCAGATAGAATGAGAGCGGAAGGGAGAAGTTGGATTTGGCAGTCAGGAAGCTCCAGGGTGTTTGAATGAGAGCAACTTGAAGAAAGTGGTAGGGACAGAGGCAACTTTTAATAAAGGAATTGGTGAGATAAACTTTATAGCTTCTAATTTTCTCCAGGTAGCAGCAAGATCATCCTCTGATAGGTTTTAGCAGGAAATTAAAATTTGTAATCCACATAGATTCAAGTATATTCAATTCTCACAATCACCATCTGGAGTGGGAATTATTATCCCCATGTTATACAATATTTCTAAAGTTATGAAAGATAACTTGAAAGTTATAAATATCTAAACTACAGATATTTCCCTTGAACCTTGAATTGTATAATACGAAAAGAATTTTACTCTTTGCCATTGAAGTTTAGATTCTCTTGAAGCCCTGCTTTCTGAATTACAGATATCTAAGGAAGTAGTGCATTTTCTATAAATATGCAATTTTTAAAAGTGGAAGCTATAAAATTATAGAAAAGGCCATGCAGCAGGCAGCATGAATATTTGAAAGATAATAAAGTATAACCCAGCTACAGAGCAGGAAAACACATCTTTTCAAATGATTAAGTTTTTATGTAGAATGCAGGAACTTACCATTTAAGCAAGTGACATTTAAAAGTCATTTTGTTGAAAATCTTTTTTTTAAAGTTTTTATTTATTTATTTTTAGAGAGAAGGGAAGGGAAAGAAAGAGAAAGAGAAACATCAATGTGTGGTTGCTTCTCACATGCGCCCACTCTGGGAATCTGGCCTGCAACCCAGGTATATGCCCTGATTGGGAATTGAACAGTGACCCTTTGGTTTGCAGGCTGACACTCAATCCTCTGAGCTACACCAGCCAGGAATGTTGAAAATCTTTTTAAAGTAGATATATTAAGGAGCATATATTCACTTCTAAAAACAAATGGTACCCAATTTGAATTCTATTTTTAGTGATGAATTCAATAATAGCATAATTGTCTTCTGGGTATATTGAGGATCATAGGATGATTTCCTCCTGCATTAAGTGGCTTCATGAAGTTACGCCTTCTTAATTCTTGTGTCTGCTTTTTATAGATTTTTTTGTCTTCTTCCTTGTCACTGCTTCTATCTCATGGCAGCCCATGTATTCACATAGACTCATTCATGACTGTTGTAACATTAAACCAATGCACCAAATCCAAACACAGGTAAATAAGGTGAAATTTGCACATGCCCACGCTTATTATACAAATGTCCCTTGGGAGGCTCCCATTCCATTGCCACCTGGCCTTCTGGCCTTGGCTTCTTTTCTTTCTGCTCCTGTCACTCAGACTTGATTGTGACGGTGTGCCACTCAGCTCTCCCCTGAGAAGCGCAGGAATCCCACTAGCTGCTCTACAGAGCTCCAGGTGTGCAGTGGGCCATCCTCCCTCCAGGAAGCTCCCAGCCAATGACTGAACGCAGTGGGGCCACTATAGCTGGGCCATCTCCGTCTCACACAAGATTCCTCTGTGG
The DNA here is from genome assembly GCF_021234435.1 of Artibeus jamaicensis. Lineage (NCBI taxonomy): Eukaryota > Metazoa > Chordata > Mammalia > Chiroptera > Phyllostomidae > Artibeus > Artibeus jamaicensis. The sequence goes on along the minus strand of NW_026522025.1, from coordinate 13,673,542 downwards.
GCCATCTTTGCTCTGGGATGTCCTACCTAGTCAAGTGCCTAGGCAGTGCCTAGTCAAGACTTCCTCAGCGCTGCACCGCAGCACAGGGCTTTTCCTACCTAATCGTCTCTTCTTCCCTCTCTTCTTTCACAAGTGTGTGACCTGCTTTGTGGCTTGAAAGCTTTCCCACCTGCTCTTGCTCCACCTCCCCTTTTGTCCTTCAGAGATGTTTTCCTAATACAGCGTATGCACACCTAATTTTGGCTTGGTGTCTGATACCCAGAGGACCCAGCCAACACAGTTGGTAAAAAAAAAAAAGGTCCAAGAAAGTAGGCAGTCAAGTTAGGTTCACTCATGCTTGGCTAGCAGGTAGGACCTCATCCTGAGTGGAAGGTAGGAGACAGGTAGTCCTTGGCACAAGGCAGTCCCACAACTGCTGAGGATTTCACTACTGGTGACCTGGGAATGCATCCCGGTGGAGGGGAACAGTTTTGCTAGCTTGAAGATTTAGCTACTTGAAAGATATGGGGGTAATAATAATACTTGCCATTATAGTAGTGTTCACTGGTTATTTTAAAGCTCTGTTGATGCCTTACAGGGAGATAATGAGAAACTGAGAAATAATGAAACAGTAAAAGGCCTGGTGTGAGAGACAGGGAGCCTGTTTAACTGGGAACACTTTCTTGAAAAGAGTTCAGCAGAGTTTAACACCTTTGTAAGGACACGCCCCTCCCTGAGAGTGGGGCAAACTCAAGGTGGGATGGCTGTTAGAAGCCTGGAAAAGGTGATGGCCCCTGCTGAGGAGGAAATGCCTGCGTTTTCATGGCAGATGTTAGAGGAAGGAATAAAAAGGCTGTGGGAAGGGGAATGCTGCAATAACTTCATAATGTGAAGCCGGAGGGCCCACCAGAGGATTGCGTTCCACAACAGGGTCCAGAGCACATGCCATTCTCCAGGCCACCAGGAACGCAGTGGTGGAAGGGACACCAGCATCAGTAAATCATCTTGGGGCAGCTCTCCTTGCAGGTCAGGGATGAAGCCGCCACAGATTTGGATTCATTAATAGCAATGAGAGTGACGGCTCTCCAAAATAACAGAAGCCACATTACAAAGCTTAACTGCCAGAGCCAGGGGGCCACCTTGACTAGTAACTCCCAGCAAGGCTGGAATAGCTGACAAGGAGGCATGAACCACAGGAGGTTGTGGAAACGGTTAACAGAATTTGGGGTCCCTAGGGGCAAAATAGAAGGGCAAGAAATGACAGTGCCCTTTAGCATCTATAATCAGAAACAAGCAAGATGCAAGAAGCAGAAGGCTAAAGGTCCAACACAAACTCTTAATTCCTTGCTCAGTTCCTGCACCTGAGACAATCTGCAGATCCAGAATGCAGTGACTGGGAATTGGCCGCATCCCAAGAAGGAAGAACGCTACAATACCATGACAACTATTCACTGTAATGACTTCCCCAGTCCTGCCCCAAATGGACCTACAACCATTTACTCAGGTGGCTAGGCGCAAGGAAGAGGACAATAATCACACACACTTAGGACTTTTGGACACTTTCCTAGCTGACATTGATATCTATGAACCTGAAGTGTCATTACAACCCCATGTTAGAGTTGGGGCTTTGGGACCCAGTAATATATGCAATTCTGGCTGAAATCTCACTGACAGTGGGTCCACTGGGCCCATAAACCCAGTTGGTGGACATTTTACTCATCCTTAGTAAAAAAAAAATTAGGGTATCATTCATTGAAATTTGACTCACTTTGCTCCTTGAATAGTAGAATCAGAACAGTCACATTGGAGAAAACTCTGAAACAACCTCTTCCCTGAGTCATGGTAGTGAATCAGAAACAGTATTGCATCCCAGAAATGACAGCAGATATTAGTACCCAGTGATAATGAACTTTATGTGTCAACTCGACTGGGCCACAGTGCCTAGATATCTGGTTAAACATTTGGGATAGTTCTGTGAGGGTATTTTGGGGTGAAGTTTCCATTTAAATTGGTGGAATTCAGTGGACTGCCCTTCATATGTGGGTAGGCTCACTCCAATCAGCTGAAGACCTGAAGAGAGCAAGAAGCTGATGTCCATTGAGCGAGAGGGAATTTTACCCACAGAGTACCTTTAGACCTCGTCTGGCTGGTTCACCAGCAGACTGCCTGTGCACTTGAATTGAAACTCTTTCCTGAGTCTCCAGCCTATTGGTCTCATCCATCTGATTTTGAAACTGTCAGGCCTCCACAATCACATGGGCCAAATAAATCTCTTAATTGTTTACAAAGATACATTTATTAATTAAAATATATTTATTGAAAGCAAATTTTTACACACACACATGTCCTATTGGTTTCGTTACTCTGGAGAACCCTCACTAATACAACCATTAAAGAATGCATGGGTGGTGATCCCTATCCTATTTCCATTTAATTCACAGTCTGACGCCTACAGAAACCATGGATTGGAGAATGACAACGGATTTCCACAACATCGACCAATTAGTAGTGCCATCACAGTTGCTGTGCCAGACATAATGTTGATGGTAGAGCTGATCAATAAGGCCTCAGCCATGTAGGATGCAGCTATTGATTTGATGATGGGGTTTTTTTTCTATACAATCAGAAAAGAGGATCAGATCCAGTTCACATAGACATGGAATGGATGACAAGTTCGTTTATAGTGCCCTAGGGCTATGTTAACTATCCACACTTTGTCATAATGCAGTTCAAAGAAGTCTATGTTATTACATTGATCCAATGCATTAGGGAATAAGCTTGCCTGGCAGGAAAGATGAGTTGGTGTGTATGCTGGAGGCCTCAGTAAGGAGCATGAGCTTCAGAAGAAGGTGGGGATAAAATCTATGTAGCTCTAGGGACTGCCATTTCAGGAAAGGACATCTCCTGCAAAGTAAAAGACAAGTTGCTGCATCTTATAACTCTTGGAAGCACAACACCCGATGGACATCTTTGAGTTCTGGAGGCAGCCCAATCTACACCTAATATTGAAACTATATTCCAGCCTATCGACCAGGTGAGATGGAGGGCTGCTAGCTTTGAGTAGAAAAGGGAGCAAAAGAGAGCTTTGCAGCAAGTATAGGCTGCAGCTTAAGTAGTCCTACCACTGGAAGACCAGAGGTGAGGAGGTCTGCAGTGGAAGCATTTGGATAAACATATGGGAGTGGACACCAAGTGTGAAGATTTTTGTATGGCATGTTAATGGCCATGGTGGAGCATCTACTTTGGAAAAGGCACTGAAAAACCAATTACTCCATTGGTTTTAATCTATATTAGCCAGCCTTGGCTAATCTATATTAGCCAGCCTTTATCATTGGCCATTGCAGAACTGACAGAATGGGCACATGAATGCAATGTCCATCGTGTCAAAGGTGGGGTTTATGTATGGGCCCCATAGCATGAATACCTACTTATTAAGGCCAGTCTCACTATTGCTGCCTCAGAATGTCCAACCTACCAGCAACAGAGAGCAACACTGAAACCTGATAGGGCCCTATTCTTCAAAATGACCAACAACCACTTGGTGTCTAAAGCTTTTCTGTCCTGGAAGGACCAGCAGTTCATCCTCACAGTGGTAGACACCTATTCTTGGCATGGGTCTGTCTTTTCTGCCTAAAGTCCCTCAGTTAACATCAATATCCAGGAGTTTGCACAATGGTTGATTCATGTGCACAGAATTCCATGTTGCACAGCATCTGACTGGGGAACCCACTTCACAGTGAGGCAGGTGCAAGTGTGGCCTTGACCATGGAGTCCAGTGACTCTTCACCACCCTAAAGTAGCCGGACTGATAGACTGTTGGAACGGCTTACTAAGGCATAGTTGAAAAACCAGCTCAGAGACAATACACTGAAAAAACAGGGTGTATTCTATACCTAGAATACAGCATATACAGTAAATCAGAGATCTCTCTGTGGTACTCCAAATGAAAAAAATACATGAACACAGACTACCAAGGGAGGAACAATTGTGGCCCCCTTACCATTCCTCCCAGTGACTAATTGGAGGGCATTTTGCTTCCTTTCCCTACAACTCCAAGCTTGGAGAGAGTGAGGTTCTCATCCCCAAAAGGAGCATATTCTTTCTAAGGAGACAGTAAAGGTCCTATTTAACTGTATATTATAGCTACTACATGAGCATTTGGACTTCCTGTATCCAGTGGCCAGCAGGTAAGAAGAGAAGTCACCATCTTCATGGGGGTAATAGACCTAGAACAGCAGAAGGAAGTAGTAAGGCTGCACTTCTGCAAGGTGATCATTTGGGTGCCTCTTTTTATCCCCTTAACCGATGATAACCATGAATGGACACAAGTTGCAATGATGGCCTGAGAAGATATTGATTGCCAAGGAATCAGGTCCTTCTGGAATAAAGGTCTGGGTCACATCACAGGGTAAGCCACCAGTACTGACAGAGGTGATAGCTGAAAATGAGAAGAATTTAGAAAGCAGAGTGGAGGAGTAAGAAAGTGAGTATTAACCAGTGAATATCAGCCAGTTACAGTTCTGAGACTGGCTGCGGCTCCTAGGAGTATAGTTTCTCCCACTAATCCCCCTTTTTGAAGTCTCCTCTCAGGAAGAGAGGCTCACAGGAACCATGAAAGAGCTGCTCCCCGAACATAGTGGCTAAGTCAATTGGAGAGGCACAAAGGGGTGGACCAGAGCAGCCTTCCTGGTATGCCACTCAGATCTCCCCTCCAAAGAACTTGCCATAAAGAGTGTAGTTGGCTGACCATCATCAGCTACTGCGTTTTGTGACCCGGGACAGCATTCATACTGAGGCCAGGCTTCCCCCGGGCTGCTCCTAGCTAATCACTAAACACTATGTGGCTACTAGAGCTGTGCCATTTCTCCCTAATGTATGACAGCTCCAGCAATCTTTGGTAGGGTGCTTTGCCATTGACCTTGCTGCACTGCAGTCAGAGGCTCTTTCTCCAGGACCCTGCTTTCTTTCCTCTGTCTTTTCACAGGGGTCAGATCTCTACTGTGATCTGAGAGCCCACCCCATCGACTCCTGTTCCCACTCCCTTTGTTCTTCAAAGGCATTTCCTTCCACCCATTTCCTGTCCATCTCATTCTGTCTTGATGTCTTGCTTCTTGGAGGACCTGAACTGGGACAAATTGTTTTTCTGGTTTTGATATTTAGAACTCCCTACAAAATCTGATATATCTTTGTCTTTCTGTGTTACTCCTCTGCTGTCTTATTTAATCCACCTCTGTCCCTGTAGTCTTCAGCCTCTGGCACATTTCCATGCTAAGTTTGTCAGTCTATACTGGAATATGGTATCCAAGCACACTTTTAAGACCACATCTAATTAGCTCAGTCCTGACAACAGTCTTATAATTGATAAGTAATGGATTACAGTCCTTGGACAATTATTGCTTTTGAAGCTGAGCTAACAGGTGCTCCACATTGTCAATGCATAAATTATCTGGTCTAATTTAGCAGATAGTTAAAAAAAAACATTAAACTTCCTTTCACAGATTCTGTATTTCCACCTCCTTTCTGAGCCAGCTGAGTTGGGGGTTTCAAGTTAATTCTCCCCATAACTTCCTAAACATATTGCTGGATCTGAATTCCTAGGATTCTCTAGTTAAACTCTGAATTTCTTATAGAATCATTAGCATTTCAGCTGCCCACTCAAAAGGAGTGTTCCTACAACTGCCTCTGTCTCCTAATTTTACATCCCTCCATTTTGCAGTATTCCAGGTCTCTTGCCAGCTCTTCCATGTCTTTTTTTGGCTGTAATATTCCATTACCCTTTCTGCTTTTGCATTCAATTGTCCATTTACGGGCAGCATTTTGCTTTTACTCATCCAGCAAGGGGAACCAAACCTTTGAAGTTGTGCTATTCTAGAATAGTTTTCACATGAGCACAGGTCTTTTTCCTAATATTCTTTTCAGCTGGTGAACTTACTCCTCACACAGAAAAAGATTCCAAGATAGGGCATGGCGAAGAAAACCTCAGTAAAGTAGGTTAGTTATAATTCCATACATACTGTTGAAGTTCCCCAGTCACCCACCATTTTAGAAACTGGTATCTGTAATGCAAATGCACACTTAATGCAACTATAAATATTTCACTTACAAGAAAAGTCCCCTCACAGAGTATCAATGAATTGAGTCTAACACAGTACACTTAACACAGTATATTTAGAATGGTCTCATAATGATCACTTTCGAGAGTCACATTCCTGAAGGAGTCTTAGGAAATCATCTCTGCTGTATTCTTCTGCCTCCAGACAGAATTGTACACAATACAACCGAGACAGGAGGGAAAGCTTCTCAAGCGAGAGTCAATAACCTCATTCTAAAGTTTAACAATGAGCACAGAGAGGAATTTCTTCTCTGAATATAGAAATCCCTCTGTTATAGACCAAATCCACTTTTTCTAATAAGTCTGATAGTGAGGTTCAAGAATTCTCATAATGTTTAACACAATGAGTGAACATGTTTCCCAAGTTGCGACTGTTTATTTTCTGTAGTAGACATTTTCATGTAAATGACCATTTTCTATTTGAATCAAATTACAACTTGGGCATTCGATGAAAAAAAATAATTATTTATTAAATGTAAACCTTTATATTTATTAATCTCAAATTCTTTCAACAACTTTTAAAACCACTTCTACTATTGGGAAATCACCATATGCTCATGGCTTCTTGGAAAGACTCAATGTCTTCCAGTTACTGTGATCATTTTAAATGCCAAATTTGTCACCTTTTGCCCAGTGACTAAGCTTTCCTGTTTGTACTGTCCTTAAGATTTCAGGCATTTATGAAAACATCTTTAGTTTTTTAAAACAAGAAGATGTATTTGGCTCATCTTGCTCTCTCTTCCCCTAAGTTCTGGTGCCACATACCTTCCAAGGAGCCCTAGTTCCTTTACCAAAGAATTTTGTAAGGAGAAAACCTGTAAGTACCAACAGTTCACATATTTTCCCCCATGACTGCTGAGTAGTTTCAGTGAAGACCCATAGGATAAGTAGGAATTAACAAATGTATTTTAGGATAGGTGTGGGGTAGGAGTGGGTGTGGGTGGAGATCTAATAAGGCAGAACCGACTGGGCATGGTGCTGGGAGTAGAAGGGAAGGGCCCAGGGGCAGCTCCGGGACCATTCAAGGGTAAAGGGTACACAAGCTAGCAGGCAGCATCACGTTGCCCTGGTAACCAACCTAACACAGGAGGACAAATTCCCTGCCCCTGGACAGAGATTCCTCAGAAGGGAGTCCTTACACAGAATCTGCTGCAAGGCTAGCAAAATGTGTGGGTAAGGGAAAAGCACTCCTATCTACTTCCGGTTCCTGATTGAAGGGAAAACTATAAGACACAGAGCCACGTGTATCTAAAGGTTAACATGGTACAGACCTGTGAGTCTAGCCTGGGGGAAAAACAGGATTTGCTGGGGGAGCTGGACCCTTCCAGAGCACACAGAAGCTTGTGCTAGGAGATTTAAATGAAGGGAGGGCAGAGACTTGCCCTTCTCTTCATCTGGGGTCCAGGGTAGGGACATATGGGCTGGAGGGTTTGTGGACCAGCACAGCCAGATGGCAGGCCCTGGCTCACCACCCCCCACCCCGGCCCCCTGCGGGAAGCATCAGGCAGTGACTGGCAGTGTGGGCAGTGCACACAGACTCAGGAAAGGACCCTGAGGCCCAACGTGATGGGGAAAGAAGCTGAGCAGCTTGGGTGACAACTCAGAGCCGCCTGCAGTTTTCCAAAAGATGGTATTTTAAAAGATATTTTATTTATTTATTTTTAGAGAGAGGGGAAGGGAGCAAGAGAGATATAGATGAGTGAGAGAAACATTGATCAGTGGCTCCTCACATGATCAGCTGGGGATTGGCCCACAACCTAGGCATGTGCCCTGACTGGGAATCAAACCAGAGACCTTTCAGTTTGCAGGCCGGCACTCAATCCACAGAGCCACACCAGTGAGCAACAAAAGGATGGTACTTTCAAGTGGGAGAAGCAACTCTGGGAGCAGCCTTGGACTGATCTGGCAGAGGGTGGTGTGGTTTTTCTTTGGGTGTTCTGGAAGGGATGGACTCTGAGGCAGAAGCCTGCCATTTTTCCAAAATTGTGCAGCTTCTGAATAAAAGACTCCTTTCCTTTTTCACCAAACCTCTGCCACCAGATATTTTTGACTACGGGCAGCAGGCAGCAAAACCCCATTTCTGCTTGGTAACAAGACAACAATGAACTAAGAAGTAAAATAATGTGTGCAAGTTGATATGAAAGAGGACATAAAGGGACTATGGAAATACATCAAAGCAACATCTTACCTGCAAATTGGCAAGTGTTGATAGGAAAGGCTTTCTGAACAAAGTGACTACTGAATCAGGGAGCAGAGCCCTGGCAGGACCTCCTGATCTGTGCTGTTAAATTCCCACTCTCAGTTTATCCCGACTGTGTAGTTACAAAAATGTAAACAATTTGTAGCCTAATTTAATCTTGTCTGTGTCTTACTTTATTAACCCAAATTCAGTAATTTAATTCCTTATACCTAACAAAATTAATAGATTGTGTCTCTCTGAATACAACACACAGAAAATACTAGTATTTTCAAGTATAGAAATATTTCAAAGTATAGAATATTTCAAATATTTCAAATATAGTTAAGTACATAATTATAGTTTTTAAAATCATTTTGACTACTTTTATAGATCTTTTCACTTGTTTAAAATTTACCTTCTTCCACCCTGGCTGGTGTGGCTCAGTGGAGTAAGTGCTGGCCTGGGATATGAAAGGTCACTGATTCGATTCCTGGTTGGGGCACATGCCTGGGTTGTGGGCCAGGTCTCCAGGTGGGGTGTGTGAGAGGCAACTGATAGATGTATCTCTTGCACATGGATGCTTTTCTCCCTTTCTCCCTCCCTTCCCCTTTCTCTACAAATAAACAAATAAGATCTTTAAAAAAATAAAATAAGATCTTTATTTTTTTTAATTTTATTTAAAAAATAAAATAAAATTTGTTTTCTTCCTGTTAAAATGTAAACCCTATAAGGGCAAGGCCTCTGTTTTGTGTGCTCCTCCCATCGCCAGAGATTAGCACAGGTTGTGGCACATGTTAGGCCTGAGGTACATCTTTGTAGAGTGCATGATTCATTTCATAAGAATTACTTGTAGCTGCAATGAAAGGAACAGATTGGAATTCAGCAAGACTAGAAGCAGAGACTCCAGATGGAGACCACCACTGCTCTTCCAATGAGAAATGAAGATGATTCAGACCAATGTAATCGCAGTGGGGATGAAGAGACATGAACGGATGTGAGACATATTTAGAGAGCAAAGTAGAAAGGACCTGGTGATTGATTGGATGTAAGGATCTGTGCAGGAGCAAAAATCAAGATTTTCACCTTGGGCAATTGGAACAAGAAGGGGAACCCTGAGGAGGAGTGAGTTAGGCAGGCACAAGGTGAATGGTAATGAGTCTAGTTAGTGTGGCTGCCCATGAGCTAGCTGAGTCCCAATGCCCAGTAATCGATTATATGCACCCAATTCTGCAACTCAGAAGAGTGGCCTACGTGTAAAAACAGGGTTGGGGGAAAGCATGGCCATGGAAATTTTCAGCCAAGTAAACACATGAGAGCAGCGTGTGAGAAGAGGACGTAGGAGAAAACCCTGAGGATGACCCACTTTCAAGGTTTTCTTTTCTGAGGAATCGGGACTTGTTTAATAAATTGGTTGGCCCTGGTGGGGTACCCCAAAATGGCTTCATTTCTCTCCCATCACTGCCTTCAAATCATCCACCTCGAACAATATCTTCAGGTACTCCATTCATTTTTTTTAACTTTTTTATTTTTAAAGAGTCCCATTTTTACACACTAAACTACTCAAAAACTTATATCTAAAAGTCTCCACCAGTCTAAGCTTTCTTTCTTCCTCCAGCCCCAGATTCATTCTGGTTCCCAGTCATGCAGTGGAGGGAGGATGTGGTCTGTTTTTTTCACTCTTTTTGTGCCATATTTACCCCATTCCTTCTCTGGTTCTTGTTTTTTTTCCAGGTTAATATAGAAATGTGGGATAAAAGAAAGTGTGGCAAAATTACTGGGTTGGCCAAAAGTTTGTATAGTTTTTCCATAAAATAAAAAAACACATTTTTAATTTTCACCAATAACTTTATTGATTTGGATGTTTTGAGTATGTTGGCCATCTTTCACCTGGTGTAACCCTGACTGTTCTCCATTAATGTCTCAATTCGGTCACTATTAACTTCAGCTGGTTTACCCAACTGTGGAGCATTGCTCAGTGAGAAATCCCCAGCACGAAACTGCACAAGCCACTTTTTCCATATCTGATCAGTCACAGTACCTTCTCCATACACTCCACAAGTCTTTCTTTGCATTTTAGTTGCATTTTTACCTTTCTTGAAATAATAAAGCATAATATGCTGAAAGTGTTGCATATTTTCTTGCATCTTCAGTATTAAAATGCCTACACAACAATTTACCAATTTTGATAAGTTTTTCTCAAATGCATGCTGATATCACAGCTGTCACAATACAGTCTAACAGAATTGTTTCGAATGAAGTCCAAGACAAGTAAGCACTACTAATACTACTTATAGAAAAAACAAATGAACTTTTTGGTCAAACCATATTTCTCTTTTGGTTGGCCATCAAATTCCCTTTCCTGTGACAGATGTTAAAATGCTCTTCTGTGGGGCCTTTGTGAGCTCTCCAAAGGCCCTTACTTATCCTTCATCTTCCCCTAAACATTTGGAGACTTCTACATTATGCTCTTTCTTGACTCAGAAAATCCAATATCCACTTCCGATTAAGATGGTGGCATATGTAAGTGACCTACTTGTATCCCTGCACCACAAATACGTCAAAATTACAACTAAACTGCAGAACAACCATCATTCAGAACTGCCTGAAAAGAAGAAGCCACACTGAGACTGGTAGAAGGGATGGAACTGGCTGATCCCATACCCACGTGTAGCAGATAAAAATCGAGAGGGATATCTTGGCTGTGGAGGTTCCTCCCTGAGGAGCAAGGGGTCCCATGCCCACACCAGGACACCTAGCCCAGGGTACCTAGCCCAGGGTGCCAGTGCCAAGAAGAGAAGTCTCCATAACTTCTGCCTGTAAAAACCAGTGGGGATTGTGGCTGAGGGAGACAGAGGGCTTCTGGAGTTCCAGGAATTTCTCTTAAACAGCCCATGCATGGACTTACTAAGACTCACTCTCTCTGAACTCTATTGCTTGGGCAGAAGCTCAACACCAGGGACATACAGAAAGTTACTGACCTGTCTGGCATCAGGGTACAAGATGGAAAGGCATCTTTCTCCCAGACAGAAATGCTGACAAAGCCCATTATTCCTTTTCTGAGCTCTACCCCCCTGGACAGCTGGCAGACAAGCACCATATCTGAGTTTCCAGCAGCCTGGCTCACACTGTTCACTCCACCCTAGTGATTTGCTGAGAACCTGCCCCACCCAACCTGCGAGCCCACCCAAGCTGTTTTCAGTGGTTGTGCCATACAAATGCCCTGTCTTGGCTCATGCTTCAGACTTTCCTCAAGTCTCCCAAACAAACAGCATGTGGCCTCAGAATGCTTCATACCCTTCTCTCACTAAGTGGCCCCAGGCCTGGCACTAGAGGCATCTGGCCTTCATTCACAGCTCGGCCTTGCCTGGGTACCTCCAAGCCTAACACTAGTAGCAGCCATCTGCAGATTGCTTTGTAGCTCATGCTGGGTGGTTCCAAGTCAAACCACAAGAGGCAGCTGACCTTGGCCTGAAACTTCTAGAAGGCCCAAGAGCTAAGGCACCCAGTGGACAGCTTTAGACTATGTTGCAGCACCACCACCCAACCAGTGGTAGATTAAAGAGGGAGACTCAGTGGGCACAGAACCCTGCTGAAGCAAGTCCTGCTCTGTGGGGCAGGTCCCTGCACGGCTGATCCTCCACAGTGGTTGTGGGTTGCAGCCAGTTCTTGCAGCTGATCGGCCTAGAGATAAATCCCTCCCACCGATGTGCCAACACCAGTCAAGCCTCAACTACAACAGGGGAGTGTATACAACCTACACAGGGTCAGGGGCACGCCTGAACTGATCAGGGAGGCTGTCCCACTGGACCCGAGAGAATACCTACTACATAAGTTCAGTGTACCAAGCCCAGGATTTGTAGCAGCTCTACCTAATTCATAGAAACAAATACAGGGAAGCTGCCAAAATGATGAGACAAAGAAAAATGTCCCAGATGAAAGAAAAGAAAAAAACTCTGGAAGAAAACAAAACAAAATGGAGGCAAGCAATCTGCCAGATGCAGAGTTCATCTGGTAATTCGTATCAAAATACTGGTTATAAGGATGCTCAATGAAGTTAGTGAAGACTTCAACAGCATTAAAAAGGATATAGAAACCATAAAAAAGAACCAGTAAGAAATGAAGGATACATTAACTGACATGAAGAATAATTTACAGGGAATTAACAATAGATTAGATGAAACTAAGGTCAAGTCAGCAATTGGAATAATAAGGAAGCAAAAAAAAAAAACCCAAACAGAACAGCTGAAAGAAAAAAGAATTTAAAAGAATGAAGATAGTGTAAAAAGCCTCTGGAATAACTTCAAAGGAAATAATATTTGCATCATGGAGGTGCCAGGAGAAGAGAATGAGAAATTGGAAAACTATTTGGAAAAAAATGACAGAAAATGTCCCTAACCTGGTGAATGAAATAGACAAAGAAGTGCAGGAAAGAAGAAAGTCCCAAACAAGCTGAACCCCAAAGAGGCCCACACCAAGACACATCATATTAAAATGCAAAATGTTAAAGAAAAAGAGAAAACCTTGAAAGCAGCAAGAGAAAATCAGTCAGTTACCTACAAGGGAGCTCCCATAGACTGTCAGCTAATTTCTCAACAGAAACTTTGCAGGCAAAAAGAAACTGGCAAGAAATATTTAAAGTAATAAAAAGCAAGGACCTACAACCTAGATTACTCTACCCAGCGAAGCTGTCATTTAGAATGGAAGGGCAGATAAAGTGCTTCCCAGACAAGAAGAAGCTAAGGGGGTTCACTGTCACCCAATCAGTGCTACAGGAAATGTTAAAGGGTCTTCTTTAAGATGACGAAGAAGAAAAAGAATAAAAATATGAACAATAAAATGGTAATAAATACATATGTGTCAATGATTGAATTAAAAATAAACAAACAAGCAGAATAGACCCAGACTCAAAATACAGAGAACATTTTGATGGTTGCCAGATGGGAAGGGTATTGGGGGGAATAGGTGAAAAAGGTGAAGGCATTAAAAAGTACAAATTGGTTGTTACAGAACAGTCATGGGGATGTAAAGTACAGCATTCGGAATATGGTCAATAATAGTCTAATAACTATGTATGGTGTCAATAGGTATGAGATTTATTGGGATGATCACTTAATAAGTTACATAATGTCTAATCACAGGGGTGTATCCCTAATATAATATTAGAGATATTGTTATCCCTAATATTATCCCTAATATTAGGGGTATATCCCTAATATAATATTGTATGTCAACTGAAAAACAAAAAATGATTTAAATGAAGAAAAACAAAACACAAACAAAAAGGAAATTCAATATCCATCTGACTGCTCAGTTTCCCTCAAGTGCCATCTTTTCTTTTCCCTTTGGAATAACCAAGTCCCACACAGCCCACCTCTTGAGTTAGGTCTTTGCAAGATCATGCCAACTACCTGTATTAATCCAGATAGACTAAGTTATGCTATAACAGCTCCTAAATATTGTTTGAAATTACTCATTCTTTGTGTCCATTGTGGGTTAGTAGGGGACTCTGCTTGTCAGACTGTTCAGGAACCCAGTCAGATGGATACTCCCTCTTGACTCATGTTTCTCTGCTCACCATGACAGGTGGAAAAAAACAAGGCAAATTCTGTCCTGACTCTTCAAGCTCCTACCCGGAAGTGACACCTCTTTTATGTCCGTATTTCATGGGCCAAGGCAAGGGACAATCCCAACTTCAACTTAAGGAGAGTGTTGAAATACAACCACATGCCCAGATAAAGAGAAGAACTGGAATGCTTTTAACAGCCCTAGTAACTACCACCACCAGCTGGCCTTGGAGGAACCTTTCCAAACGTTGGTAATAGAGGCTGTTCCCACTGTCTCTTCCCATCCTCCCCACTCCGTCTGCTGACACAGCCTTCCCAGCCAGCTCTGTCTTTATCACATACACTGCTAAACTCTTTGAGGTCCATGTCAGGCTCTCCAAAAACTGTACTTGGCTCTGGTACCAGCCTGAAAGTGGAACAAGGAGCTTTTGCAGTTCAGTGAGCATCCAGCTGGGAGTAAGAAGCCAGTGTTCATTTCTGGAAAGCACTCACCCTAAATTTCTCTGAGTGTTCACTTACTGCCTCTCTCACTGGCTTGAGAGAAGGTAGCGTGCCCCTAATCTTCTCCATGCGAGGAGGGAAAAAAGCCTCAGCATTTCCAGCTTGGTCAGCAAGTCTCTGCTAAGAATCCCAGTTGCTCTAGTGAATCCCTAGATGAGTAAAGGGGCAGAGGACAGGATCTGTCCATGCTCAGCAAGTTATAAAACTTCTCTTTTAAATACAGGGGTGCATGTCATTTGTTTTCAGCTTTGGGTTTCAGCTTAAATCTGAGACATCAGGGAACATCCCATTTGGCATTTTATTCCATCTGTTAAGTGAGCTAGGGACAAACTACTAAAGAAGTAGAAACAAAAGCAGGAGAATATATGGCCCTTGAGCCAAAGAGTGTTTCAAAAAAACAGAAGTGTTCAACAGTTTTTTAAATGTGTTGAGAGACCAATAAAAATAAGGACATACAGTGTCCATTGGATTTGGAAGGAAATCTGATGACCTCATGAAGGGTGGGGAAGGGGTCGTGTAACAGTGGCTGAGGAGTGAGAGGGAGTCAGGCCGGTGGGAACAGCCCTCGGAGCAAACACACATCAAAAGTGTGGCTGTGGCCCTGGCTGGTGTGGGTCAGTGGACTGAGTGCTAGACTGAGAAACAAAAGGTCTCTGGTTCAATTCCCAGTCAGGGCACATGCCTGGGTTGCAGGCCAGGTCCCCAGTAGGGGTCATGCAAGGGGCAACCACACATTGATGTTTCCTTTCTCTCCCTCTCTCTTTCCCTTCTGCCTCTCCTTAATCCTTTTTGAAAAGATTTTATTTATTTATTCTTAGAGAGAGGGGAAGGGAGGGAGAAAGAGAGGGAGAGAAGCATCATTGGGTGGTTGCTTCTTGCACATCCCCATCTGGGGACCGGGCCTGTAACCCAGGAAAGTGTCCTGTCTGGGAATCAAACCTTTGACTCTGGTTCACAGGCCAGCACTCAATCCACTGAGCCATACCAGTCAGGGCAAAATAAATAATATCTTTTTTTTTAAGTGTGGCGATGAAGGAAAGAGGGCTCGGGTAGGGCTTGGGAGAGACCTGGGGGTAAGAGGAAGGTTTATATTTTAAAATGAAAGACTTGATACTTGATCATGTTTCATTGCTAATAGAAAAGGAACTAGTGGAGAATGAGAGATTAAAAGGATGACAAAATGGTTTTCAGTCAGTAACTTCTCACCTCCAAAGGAAAACCACCCCACTTAATGGATGTGAGGTTCACTGCAGAGACGCTGACAGGAGCGAGATGCTCATCCCTTATCGGTGGCGGGGGTGGGGAATGGGAAGAAGAATGTAATTCTGTTGCCCTTACGGGTGTGGCTCAATTGGTTGGGCATCTTCTCCCAAAGTGAGAGGCTGCTGGTTCGATCCCTGGTCAGGACACACATGCCTGGTTTACGGGTTCGGTCCCAGTCTGCACACGTGCAAGAGGTAATGAACCGATGTTTCCTCCTCCCATTGGTATCTCTCTCCCTCCCTTCCCCTCTCTCTAAAAGTAAATAAATAAAAATTAAGAAAAATAATTGGAATACTGTGTCTGGGTGAAGAACAGTTCACCCACATGGGCTCCTGGGCAGCTGTGGTTTTTGCTCAACAGTACAGGTGTGCGCATAGAGCTCTAAAAGTTTATACACCTCTTGAAATCCTCAAGGGAGTACTTTTATTCTCTCGGTAGTAAATAAAAGTCTTAATGGGCTCCTCTGGTGCTGTTTACCCAGCTCGTTAAAGTAAATTTTAATCTATTTTATTGCTCGAGGTACCAGTTAGCATTGGAAAGAAACTAATCTGCTAAATGCTTTTTGTTTTCCAACTCCCACTCAAGTACTTTGTTGCAGCAACAACCACCTCTCCCTTCCGGATGTGTGAACTTTTTGATTTTTGCACATTTTAAATTATTTAATTTGGGATGACTTTTTAAAAAAACCTGTGCTATCTGCAAAAAAGAGGTGTTTCCACAGCTCCATTTCAAACTTAGGTGGATTGCTAACTTTGGTCTTGAGATATTCATAGGTCATAATAAAAAGCCAGGTAAGTATAATATTTTCTCCTTCGCCCCTGACATGCCCTCCAACTTCCCTCCACGACAACCATCTAATACTGTGCCTAGAAAGAGTAGGAGTTTACCCAGCAACAGACGAAGCGATGGATGGATGGATGGAGGAACGTAAGAAAGAATACACACATAGTGTGTGTGCAGCAGATAAGACAGTAAGCCTCACTCGACTCCATTCTCACCCCCTCGTCACATGCTTTACTAAGCAGCCGAGCCTGGAAAGCTAGAAACTATGTACTTCAGACTTCCTCTCCTCATTCTCCACATATAACCTACTTCCACCAAGCAGGTGTATCAGAGTAAAACTGTAGATAGAAGTGACCACTGTGAGGTGGAAAGCATGCATCTGACAATTCCCTCTGGAGGCTTTTGATTTTTCCACAGCAGTGGTAGCAGAGACTCTAGAATCCAGTCCTTTACTCTGGGGGTGTTTGGGAACAAGGAACACTTTAATACCAATGTGGCTGAGGCAGTGTGGTCCTAGAATCACAATCAAGGGCAGCAGCACCCCTGATTGGGCCATTCTGCAGTGTCGTTCTGAGAGTCATTTGTGGAGGATCAACCCAGAGCCCCTTCCTCCAGTCCCTCCAGTGATTGGGTAAGCAATTAGTGCTGCTTTCTGGTCACGTGGTAGGACCACTCTCCCCCGCCCCCTGGGAGTGGGGGGTTGCTATGTGATTGCCTTGAGCCTGTGAAGTGAGAGCAGACATCACCTCTTTCTTTCTACCATGGCTACTATCAATGTTCTGGAAAGTGGTCTCTCCATTTGCTTGGATTGATGATGCTATAGAATAAAATCCCCAAGCAACTCATAATGTCCATGTAGCAAGAGTGAGAAATAAACTTTTGTTGTTTTATAACAATAAAATTTAGCCCTGGCTGGTGTGGCTCAGTGGACTGGGCGCTGGCCTGTGAACCGAAAGGTCACTAGTTCAATTCTCAGTCAGGGCACAGCCCTGGGTTGCAGGCCAGGTACCTGGGTGGGGGAGTGCAAGAGGCGGCCAACTGATGTTTCTGTCTCACACTGATGTTTCTCTCCCTCTCTTTCTCTCTCCCCTCTTCTCTCTCTCGAAATAAATAAATAAAATCTAAAAATATATATAACTTTTAAAAAAAGATTTGGGGGCCGTTGGTTACTGCGGCACGGCCAAGGCTGTCCTGTTGATCCATTAAGGCAATCTTTTCTTCTTAAACTACAATAGCTGGAGTGAATTCTGTTGTCTGCGATCGAGCCCTGAGCAATTATTTCCAGGAATATGACACTGACATACAGCTTAGAAATGAAACACTGCTAAGCTTATCAGATCATTATTATTCTTCAAATGAGGAGAACCATCTACTACTTGTTTAATTTCCCCATATACACGGGACCCAGCAGCGGAACCGCCTCGTTGCACGTCTCCAGGAAGTCACATTCACACTGTGCTCGTGCCCGAGGAGATCACACAGTGGCTGATCCTCCTGGGTGCTGGCACTCCGAGGCCCTGCTGGGCAGGGTGCTACAGGCACAGCAGGAAAATTACCTTATTTGCTTGGCCTTGTTAGAAGTAGGAAAGTAAACAAAACTATAACATAATGTTTCAATAAATTATTAACTAAATTAATATAGTTATAATGACAATAAGACCCTGAAAGGGAGGACAAATTATTTGGAACTACCAAAATTTTTATTAAAATGTTCAATACAGTTCTGGCTTTTTTAAAAAATTGTTGTTCAATTAGAGTTGTCCTACTTTCCCCCATTGCTCTCCCACCCCCTCCCACAGTCAGCCCCCACCCCGGCATCCATGCCCACGGGTCCTTTATAGATGTTTCCGGACTTGCCGCTTCCCCTTCTTTTCCCCATTATCCCCCTCCCCACTCCTCTCTGGTCACTGTCAGTTTGTTCCTATTTTCACGTCTCTGGTTCTGTTTTGCTTATTTGCTTGTTTTGTTGACTAGGTTCAGTTCTGACTTCTTATTCTGAGGTTTTAAACCTCAACTCCATCCTATAAGAGAGGACAGATGGTGTACTTGCTAGGATTAGGTCCAGCTATCTGGGGCAGACTAATCCCAAATAACATCGATTTATGCAAGACAAAAATTTCTTCCTGTTACACGAAAGCTCAACAGGAGACAGTCCGGGATAGAGCAGTTTCATGAGGGTGTCAGGGACCAGGCTCTCGTCATTATCAACATGTGTCATCTGTGTCATAGCCCAAAAGGCTGCCCGAGTCAAGTCGCCATGTCTACATGCAGGAAACAAGGCCAAGGAGGGGAGAAGGTCATGTTCCTTCTCTTTAAGGATTCATGCCACATTTCTGATTAGCCAGAACTTAGTCACAGAACCACACTTTCAGCTGTGCTAGGAAAGGAAGTTTCTGTTCTTGTTTTTTTAATATCCTGGACAGCTTTGTGGCTAATGAAGAATAGAGGTTTATATTAGTAAAGGAAAAAGAAACGACAGTTTGGGAGATATTTAACAATCTATATCATAGATAGTTAGTGTCCCTCCAAAATTTATGTCCACCATACGGAACCTCAGAATGTGACCTCGTTTGGACAGTCTCTGCAGATGTAATTAGTTAAGGACCTCAGGATGAAATCATCCTGAACTTAGCACGGGCCCTAAATCCAATGACTGGTGTCCTTATTAGAAGAGGAAAGGACACAGAGATGCAAAGATGAAAGCCATGTGAAGACAGAAGCCACCAGAAGCTAGAAAAGTCAAGAAAGTACCCTTCCCTAGCACTTTCAGAGAATGGCGAGGGGACCGGGGGCCTGCCCCTGCCTTTATTTCAGACTTTTGGTCTCTAGAACAATGAGATAATACATTTCTGTTGCTTGAAGATACCAAGTTTGTAATATTATGTTCCAGCAGACTCAGGAAATGCATACTGTTAGTTAAATACTGTAGCTGTTTTGAAATTGAGGGCTATCAGAACATAGCTATAATAATAATAATGGTAGCATTTTATTTTAAGTATAATACCTATAGTAATGCAGAAGCTGGCTGGCTCTCGCTTTGCTAGCCTATCCACAGTACAGAATCTGGTCTCTCACTATTCTCATCATAGAACCAAGATTTTCAGCTCCTCACAGAAGAAAATGGGAGATACAGTATAAACAACTGACATTTATTTGGCACCTTCCAATGCAAGTACCCAACATATACTTAAAAATAAAAAAGATTTTATTTATTTATTTTAGAGAGAGGGGCAGGGAAGGAGAAAGAGAGAGACAAAAACAACAATGTGAGGGAGAAACACTGACAAAGCCCACAACCCAGGTATGTGCGCTGACCAGGAATCCGGCCGGCAGCCTTTTGCTTTGTAGATGATGCCCGCCCAACCAAGTCAGGGCCCAACATACACTTTCTAACTTAATCCTTAAAACTATCCTATAGTTTTACTGTTATACCCATTCAACAGGTGAGGGCACAGGATGATAGAGGTTAAGTACAATACGTGGTGTGCATGTGGTCAAGGGCAGACTCAGTGCTAGTAGTCAGAGGTCTGACTCTCAAGTACAGGCTCTCTCCCAAGGAGGTGCTGAGGCTGGGGAATATCTGACTCACCCACCTGGCAGAACACTTCGTGCCGAAAGCCAATTCATTTACAGAGGGGATAAAGCGTTCTAGTGTGTACGTGTTCACTTCTAGGCATGACTTCTGTGTCAAAGCAATTCAGCTCAAATGGTCAGCAAATCTTTATGTGCAGGGCACTGAAGGGCATATAATGTCCATAAGACAGTCCTTCTTCTCAAGTTGCTTACAATCTTAGCAGTGGTTAGGGACTAGAAGTCTGTAACAGGACTACATCAGTGTCTTTGTATACTGGCACTTACACATGGCAATATAGCAGAATCAGCTGGGCATTCTTTTAGAAATCCGGATGCCTAGGCTCTACCCTAGCCTATGGAATCAGCATATTTGAGAGTGGGCTTCAGAACTCTGCCTTTTACAAAAGCTCTGGGTGACTCGTAGCTAGCCGGTCCAGCCCCCATTTTAGAAATTCAGACCTTTCTGACACAGTATCTTAAATATTAGTGATAAATAGAAATACCAGCTATATAAGATCATGTATCATTTTTCTTCATAGTAATGGAATACTATTTACGTATCTGAGGAGTTCATACAGAGGAGCACCCTTTAGACATTTTCTTCATGTATTCACAGTGCCCCTGTGAAAAAGGAGCAGTATTTCTTATTCCTCTGATAACTATGAAAATAGATTTCAAAGAGGTCATGTAATCTCATTCATATGCCATCAAAAACGCCAAGCAATAACCCAGCTCTATGACATGTAGATATTTCCCATGGACCAAGGACTGAGGTAATGGAGTTTTTCACTGTAAACTAGCCCATGGTGAATTCAGAATCTGGAGAGAAAGAAAGATAGGTACGTCAACTGCTGTCATAGTTGGATTCTCCACGGATAAAGACATTTGAATCACAAGGTTATAATTAGACTGGACGTTCTTGCCTATTCCAATATTATCTGTTCACGACAAATCCAAAGTCTATTGCTTTCACTTGAATTATGTGTAACCTCTTCACTCCCCGGGCACTTAGGTTGGTTTTCTTTAAAGTTCTTTCCACTCGGCTGAATGGAATGCTCTAAACATGCACTCGTTTAACAGGCACAACAGCTGCCAAACAGCCCTGCTGGCGAGCTTATTTAAATTTTTAATCATCATGGAAGATGAACACAGAAGAAGAGAACTGTATAAATTCTCCCACTAGTGTAGCAATAAAAAGACCCAACTAGCGCTGGGAAGACCAATTCAACCAATTTCCATTTTGTAGAAATAAGCTTTGCTGGGTACATGGCACCACTTTTTTCTCAGTCAAAAAATACTTACAAGGTATATAGATTCAATTAGGTATTACAGGCTATATATTCAATTTGGTTTGTTATTAACAATATTAGTTTTCCCTTAAATACCATTTTTCCATTAATGCAAAAAAGATTACACTAAAGCAAGAATTTCACTTGGGAAAACAAGTCACTGAGGGAAATACGAGAATGATAAACAAATGCTGGGAAAAAAATTTTTTTCCCTCCCACCCATAAGAAAAAGCAAGAAAATGTTAAAATAGTGAAACAAACCCTTACTGACTTGCTCTTTTAAGATTCCAAAAATGAAAAAATTTCTAATTAGTTTTTCACTGTATTGATGATAAGAGGAGGCCTCTCCCACCTTTTGCAAACACTGGTCAAACTACTTCTCCCGTCCACAGTCACGCTGGGGCTTTATTCCCAGAAACCATGTGTTTCTGGGAGGTGCAGAGAGAGGTAGTGAGGGCCATAGATTCTGGGTCTAGACTGTCTGGATTCAAAGTCCGACTTTCGCTCTCAGAGGCTGTGTGACACTGGTCACAGAACCTTCCTGTGCTTTGACCTCCGTGTCTCAGTTCCTCCTGGATAATGAAGGCAGTGAAAGTGCCCGCCCCACAGGGGCATGGTGAGAACGAAATGATTTACTGCACACGATGCCCTTAGAACTGCGTCTAGCCCAGGGGGAGCACTCAGGAACTCTCAGGTGTTATCACCACCCTAACTCCCCTGAGGGTTATTTTCCCCTTCCCAGTGCACCAGAAGAACCGGGTCCAGCATGTACGGGATGGGGTCCCGTAGGGCCTGTATCAAATACACCCTATAATAATGGGGTAATTCAATAGTAACTACTACAAGCTGGCACTATTGTAGGTACCTAGAATACATCAGTGAACATAAATAAAGACCCCTGCCCTTGTTCAGCTTACATTTGGTAGGGGCAGATGAAAAATAAACAATAAATGAATGAATTTTATTTTATATTAGGAGATAAGTATTTGGTAAAAAAAAAAAAAACCAGAGCAGGATATAGGGAACTTAGAGTGCAGATAGAATGGACCAGTTGCATTGAGAAGGTGGTGTTTGAGCAAGACAAGAAAGGGACAGGGGCCATTGACATCGCAGGGTATGAGGAAGAAAAGCAGTCAGTGGGGGGACCGACCTGTGTGAAGTCCCTGAGAGCAGAAAGCATGCCTGGCCTGGTCCAGCAGCGTCTCAAAATGCCACACGAGGCCTGGCACCGTCTGCCGTTCCTGCACCTCCTACTCCTTACCTCTAACCTCGTCACTCCTGTAATGTGGTCAGTCTTTCCCGTTTGCCGTATTCCAGCCACACTGTTCCAGTGCTGTGCTCCGCAAAGAGCCACCCAGCGACCTGTCCTGGAGCCATTCTGTGCCTTCTGCCCAGAAGGCTCCTGCTCAGATACCCACAGGACCCTCACCTCCTCCAAGTCCTTGATCAAATCTCACCTTGTCAGTGAGGCCTACCCTGACTACCACATTCCTGCAGTTTTGTTTCTTAGCACTCATCATCGTAAGCTCTACAGAGTTGAGATCTTTGTTTCGTTCACTACTGTATCCCGGTACCTAACACAGTGCCTGGCATGTCCTGTGCTCCACAAATATACACTGAGTGAGCGAGGGCCATGCGCTGTTTTATATGACATTTTTGCTTTCTAAGTATTTATAGTAGTCTACATATCAATGTTGGTCTTGGCAGTATTTATCCTGATCATGTTTTCTCCATTTTGACTAACTTATGACATTATGTGAGTTAGGTACTGCTTTAAAATGCCAGGAATTTTGTTTTTACTCAGGTGAGGCCAGCAGATTAGATGACTGCTACTTAAAAGGTGGTTTGATGGATGTTATCTGATTTTGCAATATATACATATCAAATCATCATGTTCTATACCTAAAACTAATGTTATATAATGACAATGTTATATACCAATTATATCTTAGTAAAACTGGGAAAAAATATATTTTGTTACTCACTGTTCCCAAGAGTGGGGGGGAGTGCCACACCACGCGGGGAAACCCCCCAATCGGCTAAGAGGCAGAAGGAACATTGGGAGGATGGAAGCATCAGCCTTTGTGGTGGTTTCTGTAGAAAAGGCAAAACGAGGCAGGGTGAGCAGATGTAGGGTTGGTGCATTTGAGCGATTCCAGCAGGCTCTGGGCGATAGAGGCAGTCCGTTACTGCGCTTGGCCCTCGGGTGATGTAGGGCAAGGGCCTAGTGCCCGGGACTGCAGGAGCCTGACAAAAGGGAGCATATGAATATGGACCCAGGTTTGCCTGGTTTGCAGTCTGTAGGCATTAGCAAAACCTCAGAAGGGCAGTCTCCAAGGTCCCAAGATACCATTGCATCATAAAATACGGAAAATAAAAACACTTGATTAATTTAGGGGCATGTGGAAAACTACAACTCAAGAAGCCTTCTGTCTTATTCAGAACTTCTCATATGCTCTTCTGTTGCCTCAAATCCCTCCCCTTTCCTTGTTCCCATGACTGTGACTCATCCTTCAGACCCTAACTTGAAGGTCATTTATCAGGATGGCCATATAAGAGCAGAACTTGTCCTTTCCCTTCATTGCCACATCACCAGTGCAAAGCACAACGGCTGGCATGGGGCGGAGGCTCAGTGAACATCAGGATTCTAGAGAGAAATTTAACCCAAGTATTAAGTCTCAAATTAGCAGGCTCTGTTTGAGTGAAAATGACACATCTATTTCCCAGAGTTAAAGCAAATGCACTTAAAATATTTGGATGGCTATGAATCACACAGTTTTCTTTTCTTTTCTTTTTTTTTTTTTTGCTATACCCAAAGGGTTTATAAAATTGTATAAACCACTGGTGTGTTAGAGAGTTTTAAATTAGCGATTCACTTCATCAATTAACAGCCTGACATTCTGATTTGAAAGTAGTACATTACACAATTTCCTGAGCCTTTAAGCCTCCTATTTAAATTTAGTGGGCCAGATAACTTCTTAAAGACTTCACACCATTCACATTCCCTAATGCTGCTAATGCAAGTGGTTTCTCAACTGTGAAGCACATGCTCCTAATTCCAGAGTACTATTTTGGAGCTGTTGGAAACTTTAGAAATTTGACCTAGTTCCATCGTGTCTAAAACCCCCCAACTTTAATGTCACCCTACTTATGTACCATACATATTTTGTTCTATTGCCTTGGGAGAAAAGACTGAACTCCAATGCTCCTGCACTGTGTCCCCGTAACTCCCCGATGTGTACAGCAGAGAGTGGGCTGGCAGCACCCGGCTGCTCCCAAATGTCTGACAGAGGAGTGATACGTGGTAGAAAGTGCCATTTGATTGCGTTTATACATCGATTTCCATTCTTTTCCTTTGATGACAAACTTTCTGTGTTTTCCACATGAAGCTCTTTTGCCCCAAGCCATCAAGAAGAGGTTTTCAACTCTGCCCAGCCTTTAATTACAAGTGAATCTGAGAGCCAAGTAAGTGGAATTTAACACAAGATGACGGAGCTCCGGTGGCGTAATTGGTTAGAGCACGGTACTCAGAAAACAGAAGATGACATTTCCCAGGCCACAAATATAGAGTATTTTTCTGTAGAGTGAGTGGCGAGGGACTCAGAAATGTCCTTTTCCCTACTCCTCACACAATTATGAAAGGGGAATACAGTGCAAGTGAGAAAAAGGCAGGGCAACACACCCATCCTTCTCGGCTGTCAGAAGGTAAGCACGTGGCGGGCGCCAACCTTGTGCCCAGCCCGGGACTCCGTGCTGGAAACCTCAGCTGAGAAATGCAGTCCTTGTCCTCACAGAGATCGTTCTGAAGGAGTTGGCAAGCTTGGCTTTTCTCCTTATGCCACCAAAGAGACATTTGTGTTAGGTGGACCTTTTGGTTTCAAGCAACAGAAGTCAAGTCGATTCACATTAAGCAAAAAAGGGGGATTTCTCATAAGTGCATGGTTATCTAACAGAATTTAGGGGTAGTGCTGAGGACTTCAGCAAGGATGACAGGGGGAGCGCTTTTGTCATTGGAGTCTGGCAACGTTTGGTTGCTGTCTCCTCTCTCTGTGCATTAGCAACATGTTTTTCTACCTTGAGGCCTACTTTCCTTGCCTCCTTGGACCACAAAGCTGAAAAATGATCTCCCTCGAGCACTGAAGTTTACATTTCTTCCATGAAAAGAGACATGATTTGAGAATTATTTTAATCTCCAAGCTTTCAGGAATTGTAATATGCTTGACCCCATTTGCATCAGAAGCCCCCCTGTGGACCAAGTGACTGTCAGCAAGAGGTCAGGGTCATTGTATACACTTGGGTTCCTGACCTAATGGATTTAGAGGGGGAGTTTGGGGACATCTCCCAGACAAGTTGTCTAGCTAGACAAGTAATGCACGTGTCCAAAATAGCATTGTAAATTAACTTTTTTTAACCAAAAAGTAATAGTCACTGTGAGAAGTTTGGAAAATATTGAAGAAAAATGTAAATACTTGTAGTTTTGACGTTAAAAATCCACTAGTAACATTTTAGTATATGTACTTTAACTCTTCTGTCTATGCAGACTAATCTATTTCTCTATATATTTAAATCTGGTATTAAACATAACAATTTTGTATTCTTTCCAAAACTTAATACTATGTTTTATACACTTTTCATGTAATCAATATTCTTTAAAAACAATTATCAATGACTGCAAGGTATACCATTACATAATGGATATGTTTTGTTAACTTTATTTGTATTTTTTCCATTACCATTTAGTCCCCTTATACCCCCCTTACCCCAGCAATACCCACACTATTGTCTGTGTCCATGGGTCCTTTTTCCTCAATCCCTCCACCCCTAACTTCACTCACCACCATAGCTGTCGTCTGCTCTCCATCTATGAGTCTGTCCCCATTTTCCTTGTTAGTTGTTTGTTCATTAGACTACACATGTGAGAGAAACCATATCACATTTGTTTTTCTCTGACTGGCTTATTTCAGTCAGCATAATGTTCTCCAGGTCCATCCATACTGTCACAAAGGGTGAATTTTCTTCTTTTCTATGGCTGAGTAATATTCCATTGTGAATATATCCCATAGTTGTTTTATCCATTTATCTACTGATGGACACTTGGGCTGCTTCCATTTTTTTTTAATTTATTTTTTTAAAATATTTTTTTATTTTAATTGTTGTTCAAGTAAGGTTTCTTTTACTCCCATCCTAGCCCTGCTTCCATATCTTGACGATTGTAAATAACACTGCAGTGAACATAGAGGTGCTTCTGTTCTTTCAAAGTAGTGTTTTGGGTTCCTTTGGATATATTGCCAGAAGTGGGATCACTGGGTCAAAAAGCAGATCCATTTTTAACTTTTTGAGGTACCTCCATTCTGTTTTCCACAGTGCCTGCACCAGTCTGCATTCCCACCAACAGTGCAAAAGAATTCCCCTTCCTCCACATCCTCGCCACACTTGTTTGTTGATTTATTGATGACAGTCATTCTGAGTAGTGTAAGATTATATCATACTGTGGGTTTAATTTGCATTTCTCTGATAATTGGTGATATTTTCATATGTCCATTGGCCATCTGTATGTCCTCTTTGGAGAAGCGTCTATTCAGGTCCTTTGCCAATTTTTTAAATGGTTTTTTGATTTTTTGCTGTTTTGTAAGTTCTTTATAAATTTTAGATATTAACCCCTTATCAGATGCATTGGCAAATGCTCCCCTATTCTGTGTGTTGTATTTTTATTCTCTTGATGGTTTCCTTTGTTGTGCAAAACCTTTTTAGTCTGCTGTAGCCCTACTTGTTTATTTTTTTCTCATTTTTTTCTAGCCCTCCTGCCTTTCTCTGAGGCCCTAAACACTCCCCACCTGTAATGCACTCGCTTGCATTACACTTGAACTTGGCATTATTTTTCTGGCTAGAGCTGCAACATTGCATTCTAATTATTGACATGAGCTCATGAGTTCCTGGGACAAGGGCTGTGCATTTCTGTTCTTTGCATATCCAATATCTAGCACAGAGCCTAGTACACAGTATATGATCAATGAATTTGTGAACCAGTAAACCAGTGAGTGAATAAGTAAATAAGTGACTTGATTGATTAACTACTTCACTTCCCAGTAAATATAAGAATCTTCTTTATATGCTTTCCTTGAATATCTCTAGTGTTCTAGCCTGTGGAGAAAATGTGATGGAGTGAATTCATGATGTATTTAGTCACTTATCCAATAAACATCTACTCCACATCTATTACATGCTATGAGGACTCATATTTCTTGGTGATTGGTACAGAGCACACCTGGCTTTCTGCAGGTTCAGAGCTCTGAATTATGACTGTGACCTCCAAACATGTCTTTTTTCTCCCATATAATGTTTAATATTAAAATGTTTCACATACAACTCTAAATTTTTGTCTTTTCTCTTAAAAACTGGTAATCTATATGGTATGGCAATAATGTTCAAGTGGGCGATGTCCAATTTATTAATTCACATATCGAAGGAAAGCACATTCAGTGTCTGTCTTGTGCCTCTAAACTCCAGTAGGCCTTTGATGTTATGATGCCTACACGAGACTAATTCATCGAAATAGCTAGAAATAGTTGAAACAAAATAGAGTTTGTGATAGACACAGTTTGTGGGCAACTGAACTCTTGATTAAGAATCAAGAAGTCTGGATCTGAGCTCCAGCTCTACCATTATCTAACTGTGTGGCCTGGAATAAAACGTTTATGAGTATCAGTTTTCTTTTCTGTACAAATGGGGTGATTGGAGATGATCTCCAAGCTCCCTCTCACTCTAATATTAAGTTATGGAATTATCATTTTGCAAGTCAGGGGGAGTAGAAATTACCAACACATTTGGGGAGATGACAGGTTTTGGCCATAGTGGTGACGGTTGCACAACAGTGCTGACGTACTTAATGTCACTGAATTGTACACTTGCAAGTGGCTAGAACGGTAAATTTTATATGTATTTTATCATATTACAAATTTTTTAAATTGAAAAATGGGAAGTATCCACATAAATTTGGGCCCAGTCCTCCAGCTGAGGACCAGCCAGTCAGCTCATTAATGGATGAGGTTTCTAAGACAGTGAGGAGAGGAGCAGAGAGCCCAGAGGTTAGCTCAGGTCTGGAACTTGGATGACTTTGGTACAAGGGCACTCTGGCCTCCGTACCTCCCTCCCTCCCTCATCTGGATGCTCCTGCACTGTCTGCTTCCCCCAGGGACTGATGGGGTCTCCACACCATCCGTCTCTAACCCAAAGCAGGAAACCACCATGTCCTGGATCAATCTGGACCAAGTTACAACATTGTCCTATTTTCCTTTGCCTTTTCTTCCAGCTGAGATAGGTCGAGTTAAATCTGCAACCTACAATTCAGTAAGAAATGTCTGCAAAAAAGCCAAAATTGTGTGAACTTTCATTATGTGAACTTTCATTATGTGAATTATGTGAACTTTCATAGTTTCCTGCTCTGGCTGCTGCTACTATATCTAGATAACATTTAGGGCAGCTGTTTAAAGCCAGGAGGTTTTCTAATGCAACAATTCATTTAATCCTCATACAGACTCCCAAGTATTTTACATTTTAAATCTTTTCATTTATTTGGTTGGAAGTTGGTATCCCCTGTTAGGACTCTGGCTCAATACCCTCCCCATCCTCCCAGCATAGGTCCCATCTTTGCTGAAATTTCATGTTGGCATCCCGTTACCTTTTATATTTATGAAACATAAAGAAGGGACTCAACCTGAAAAGGCCACGGCCCTCAGAGGCCCCCAAACAAACAGCAGCTCTAAGGCTGCCTCTTTCTCCTAAGAGCTGACGCACATTCACCTTGTCTCTTTGCCCTTTCCAACTTTTCCATAATTAAAAGGCTGAGCTGGTATCCTTTTCCTATTCATTTGTTCTGCTTCCCATCTCTGTAAATTGATTCCTGAACACAAGCTCAGGCCGATCAGTTAGCGCAGTGAATGGCTCCCAATTCCTCTCCGGGGTCCCATTCGTGGGGCTGGCCGTGCAACACAGCACACGTTCTCCGCAGGCAGAGACACCTGCCAGCCACCGACAGTTAACACACGTGGCAGGTTCCTCATTTCTGCCCACCGTGCTTCTGCGGGGGCCGGACCGGCCTGGTCATTGTCCTGTGGAGTCTGAGCTGAGCTGGGTGACATGACCAATACGCAGATGGCAGAGAAGGGACATAGAGGATGAACATGTTTTAGGAGGGGCTGATTAATTCTGGGCAGAATGAGAATTTAAACTCTTTATCATGACAGTAAACTAGACACTTGTGATTTTGTTCAATCTTTGAGGTCAACTTTGCATGCATTGACATGCTCATCTCACACCTGTTGTTTTAACCAATGAATTTGTCCACATGACCCACCTTTCCATTACTCTACTGCCCCTCACCGGTCCGTCTCTCCACCCTCAGAGGAAACCACAGCTTTGATCTTTTGGGGGGCTATAGATTAGTTTTGCCCATTGAGAACTTTAGCTCTATGGGCTTACTCAGAATGCATCCTTGCATCTGGCTTCATTTGTCTAGATTATCGTCTGAGAGATTCAACTGCGATGTTTTGTGCCTCAGTAGTCCGTTTTTCGTATTGCCAAGTAGTGTCTTACTGCTGTGCATCTAATTTTAAATGATTTTAATGATAAAAACAGTATATGATTACATTTTGTCTTGCAAAAATTGTAAACATTATAGGTCAGAAGTCTCCTAGCCTTTGGCTACTGCTGCCCTTTTCTCTCCTCCTGGAGACCATTACCGGGCTCTGTCATTGTGGGTCCTCTCAGTCCTTCTTCCCTGCACACTCACATACCCGCACACTGCAGGAGTCACATGAGCAGTCTCTCTCTGCAGTGAGTCCTTGCAGCTATGACCACGTTTGTGCACAGAGGTCCACCTTCTTTTTGAAGCCGCTGCATGGTACATCAAAGCAGATATTCCACATTTTATTTAGTCATTACTGAGATGGTATCCAAACTTTCCATTCCAACAAATGCTTCAGTGCACATATTTGTCATGCTTCCTGGTGCACACAGGCATTCTGCAGGGTCCCTGTGGGGGGTGGGACTTCTGGGTCAGACAGTGCTCGCCACTTACATTTCAACAGATTTACCAATATACTAATTTACATGCCCCCAATAATGCTTAGACTTCTATAAAACTTAGAAATGTTGGCCCACCCATGGGGGGGTTATTTCATTTTAATTTGCACTTCATTAATTCTAGAAAGGTTGAACATGTTTTCATATGCTTACTGGCTATTTGTTGCTTTGATATTTTATTTAAAATGTTTTAAAGTATGTTTTATTGACTGTTATTACAGTTGTCCCATTTTTTTCTCCCTTTCATTCCCTTCTGCCCTGCACCCCTCCTCCATCATTTCCAGCCCTGCAACTTAATTCATGTCTAGGGTAATACATATAAATTCTTTGGCTTCTTCATTTCCTATACTATTCTTAACCATCCTCTGTCTATTTTATTCCTACCATTTATGCTTCTTATTCCCTGTATCTGTTCCTCCTCTCTCCTTCCTCCCCCTTCCTGCTGATAACCTTCCATGTGATCTCCATTTCTGTGATTCTGTTCCTGCTTTAGTTGTTTGCTTAGTTTTTTGTTTTTGTTTAGGTTCAGTTGTTGATAGTTGTTTGTTGTTCATATTTCCCTTTTACCGTTCTCACATTTTACTGTTCATATTGCTGATCATCTTCTTTTTCTAAGTCCCTTTAACATTTCATATAATAAGGGCTTGTTGATGATGAACTCCTTTAACTTTACCTTATCTGGGAAGCATTTTTCAGCCTGATTTTATTTATTGGGTAATTCCTCTTTTGCATAATAGTTTTATTAGGTTATTAATTATTATAAATAGGTGCATTTTAATTTATATTATTATTGGCAGCATCAAGCCTTTGTTCTATTTTTGCAATTAAATTTGCGTTGGCTATTTTTGTAGTACAGAGATTTTAAATTACACCAACCTCTTAGTTAAGACTTTTGCTTTTTCAGGTCCTGTTGAAAAAAGTCTTCATTCCTCCATAAGCACAGGGTCATAAGCACAGGGTTATTTTTTTCCTGGTATTTTTATAGTTGACAGTTGGTTTTGATGTGCTTATATGGGACATTATGATAAAGCAATTCCAATCTCTTTCACTAGTTTAACAAGTAAATCTATTCCCATCACTTTAGGCATCTTGAATTCTCAACTATTTCTAGTTCAGGAGACCTGAATAAAAAAATATGATGTTATCCCATTTTAGTATCTCTTGTTCCTTTTTCAATCCGCCTTAAATTCAGGTCAGAAAAAAAAGTGTATTCGCTCAGCAAATATCTTTACGTGCCTGCTTGAGACAGACGCCTGGACTGTAAGCTCAGTCTGGTGGGGAAGGCAGCCGAGGCGGCAGGACCTGCGGTGACGGTGACAGCAGGAAGCTGGGAGATAACCCGGACAGGGCGCTGCCGTGTCAGCTGCGGTCAGCCGAGGCCACACTGTCCTGGAGACGTAAATAAAACGGCTTGGAGCTTCTCTCCCAGGCCCTGTAGGAAATCCAATGACTGCCCCAAGATTTCTGTGAAGACCTCAGGGCTTTTTTCACCTCTGGCTTTGAATTTTTGCTTCACTCAACTGTTTCATTTGTCTCTCGCCCCCACGGATGTCCTTTCTGTCCTCGACTGCCCCTGAAGTCACTCACTCACGGCTTCTAATGTTTATGAAACTCCAGTGAAGCTGTGGAAAGGCGGATGTGTGAGCGCAACAGCCGAACTGAAATCCAACACTCCTTCTGCCTCCTGGCCACCTGGTGCCCAGCACGACTTTCCCTGGTTACCTTTCTCCGTGGGCACCAGAGCCTTTCCCTTCGGTGTCTTCTTTCTGCCTCAGGACTCCCCACATGTCTCTCAGCTTCTTGCTTTCCTAGTCCCTTCAGAAGCTCCATTTACCCCTATGGATTAGGCAGATCCATTTCACAGAATGAGGAACCTCATCCTTTCCCAGAACAGAAAAACGGGCAGAGGATTCAGAGCTTCAGGTTTTTTGTTTTTCATTTTTCCCCCTCTGTAAGTAGAAGGGGCCAGTTTAAAAATGAATTTTCCCATTAAGGATTACGGGCCCCTCTCTGTTAGCAGGCAGCAGCCGCCACAGCCAGTTTGGAGTTTAAACAACCATTTTCCCCAGCAGAGGAATGCAGCCAATGCCGCGTGGGTAGTCACTGAGGAAGTGGCATTGAAGCTGAGATCCGTGGAGGAACAGTAGTTATCCATGTGACAGACAGAGGCATGAGGGGTGGGCTCAGGAAAGGGTTCTGGGCAGAGAGCGCTGCCGTGCACCAGCCCTGAGGTGGACTAGAGCAAGACTTAATCCAAGAAATTAAGAGAAAGCCCTGGCTGGTGTAGCTCAATGGATTGAGCGCAGGCCTGAGAACCACAAGATCACGGTTCAGTTCCCAGGCAGGGCACATACCTGGGTTGCAGGCCAGTTCCCAGCAGAGGACTCATGAGAGGCAACCATACATTGATATTTCTCTCCTCCTCTCCTTCCCTTCCTCTCTAAAGATAAATAAATAAAATCTTAAAGAAATTAAGAGAAGATAGAGGAATGAAGGGAGTCGGGGTAAACTGGGGTTAGACTGACTTTGTCCCGAGGGCGAAATGAGGGTGAGGGCAATGGCAAAACATTTAAGTATATTAAGTCAGCAACGGGTTTTAATTTTACATTTAGAAAAAAGATTGCTCTGTCCCATACAATTCACACTCATTAGGATGACTATAACTTTTTTCAAAGGCTAAAAAAACAAATGTTGCCAACGAAGTAGAGAAACTGGAGCCCCTGGGCACTGCTGGTGGGAACCCACGTTGTTGCAGCTCCGCTGAAAACGGGCTGCAGTTCTTCAAAATGTTACAACACAGAATCACCACATGGCGGAGCAATGCAACTCCTAGCAACGTATCCAATAAATGAAAAACTGGTATTCGCACAAACGCTTGTACAGAAATGCTCCAAGTAACACCATACAAAACTGTCAAAAAGGTGGCAATCACCCAAACTGTCCATCCCATGATGAATGGGTAAACAAAATGAGGTATATCTGTATAATGGAGTATTATTCTACCACATAGAGGGACCGAGTACTGACACATGCTATACTACAGATGATGCCAAGTGGAAGATGTCAGATGCCAATGTCACATTTAGATGACGTGCGCATAGGTAAATCCATAGAGACAGAAAGTAGGTTGACAGCTTCTAGTGGGTAGGGAAAAGGGGAGTGATTGCTTTATGGGTACAGACTTTCCTTCTGGGGTGGTAAAATCTTTTGGAAATAGATGGAGGGGATGGTTGTAAAGCATTTTAAAAACAACTTTTATTTATCGATCAGTCTGCTGTTTCACCTAACCAAGCATCCATTGGTTGGCTTCCACACGTGCACGGCTGGGGACCAAACCCACAAACCCAGGGCACCCGGCCAGGGCACATAACATTTTAAGTGTACTAAATGCCACTGAATTGCATATTTTAAATGCTCAATTTTAAGGTATGTGCCACTTACCTCAATAACAATAAGACTACTGGGACCTCCCCGTGGAGAAGGAATTGGAGGGGCAAGAAGGGAGATGGGAGGACGATGGACACGCTGCTGCGATGGGCCTGGTGGGAAATGAGAGCAACTGGGACAGGCATCTCGGGTGCAGCCCTGGGAGGGGCAGTGTCCTGCGACTTGTAGCTGAAGTCACAGCAAAGGATAAGCTCCCAGGGCCAGGGCCAGGGCCAGAGGCCAGGAGACAGGCTGAGGAAGGAGGCCAGGGTGAGGTCTAGAGGTCTGATTTCAGATTATAAACCTACATTTCTTTTCTTTACAATTTTAAAATACTGGTTCAGAACGACAGAGGAACATCTACCAGTAATCTGAGGGAAAAGCCAGGTTCAGGGAGGTTTGTATTCGTATTAGGCTAAGGTAGCGTTTTGGCACCAGGGACCGGTTTTTCTGCAGACTGGGGGGTAGAGGGGCGGAGACAGGAGGCGGGGCTCAGGCGAGTTTCCCTGGCAGCCCAGTTCCTAACAGGCTGCGGCTGGGGTTGGAGACCCTGGGCTAGGGGACCCCCCAGCGCCTTCAGCTCAAAGAGAAGGAGGACCGGGGATGGGACTGCGGGCTGGCGTACTCCATGCAAGTCGCTAACTAGACCAAGAGGACACAAGCTGGTTCTAGAGAGGAGCTGGAACAGTCTCTCCTCCGGGAAGAGAGAAAGATGGGGTCAGAGAACAATCTGGATGTGGGATGAGGACTTCAAACTAAATGTCAGGGTAGAACGTAGGGCAGCTGTGGTGGCTGTGGCAGGACTGGGTGTGGGGCTGGGCAATATGGGAATGTGTGGGCACAGATTTTGAGGAGAATGTACCAGAGAGCAAACTGGGTCCGGATAAAGGGTTGCCAAAAGCCCTGCAAGTCAAGAACATACTTTTGTAGGGGAGCCAAGCTCTTTGTTATGTTTCCCCGCTAAAGCACCAGGCTGAAGTATGAACTAAGGCAGTCATCCGAGTGGGTACACTGTTCCATAAACAATGAAGCAGCACTCGGAGACAGAAGAGGAACAGTGTCAAAGAAACACAAGGAGTCTTATAAGGAGCAGGATTTGAAAACTTCCCATATGCAGTAAGAACCTTCTTCCAAAGAAATACCGTTTAAAACTAGATTGGACTTTGTGCCCTGGGGTGTGACCTGTGGATGCTCCCTAGTAAAAAAAGTAAAACAACAACAAAAACTATACTGGATAAGTAACTACACATTTAGTCAAGAGGAATTATTTTTTACTTTGATGTGTATATATGTCACAAATTATTATAATAAACTGTAGGTAGCCTTTCAAAGGCCTATGTACTGAAACTACGTTTTAGGGAGTTGAGACTTTTTACATCAGTGATAACATTAAAACACTTCCAAACATGTAACACTGTGTTAATTGTTAGCACAATATTCTAAAAAGCTGTTGTACTCGAGAACCAAACAAACAAAATGGAGCCGATCGAGAGAGAACAGATTGCTAGTTGCCCAAGGTGGGGAGTTAAGGATGGGTGAAATGAATAAAGAAGTTCAAAAGGTACAGATTTCGTTACAGAGTGAATGAGTCATGCAGAGGCAATGTACAGCATGGTGACTCTAGTCAAAATACCGGGTTGCATATTCGAAAGTGGCTAGGAGAATGGATCTGGAAAGTTTTAAGAGAAAAATTTATAATTATGTATGGTGATGGATGTTGATTGGACTTACATGGTGATCATTTACATATATATATATAAATGTTATATCATTATACTGAATGCATGAAACTAATGTCAATTATACTTCAGTTTAAAGAAAGTGTTGCACTAACTGATTAAGCAAATATTGTGGAAAAATCAGTGTGCTTCATCTACTACTTTAAGTGCTGTATATATTATTATATGTTGTAACTAATTAATTTATGGCTGCAGTTGACACTCTAGAACTTTAATCTTTTAAACAAACAATGAAGGCCATATAAAGTATAGGATATAGTCCACGAACATCACAAAGAGCAATAATAGTCTTTGCCCTTAGAAAACTCAAGTGTAGTTGAGTCTATAAAAGAGTTCATATGAGCCTTGGCTGGTGTGGCTCAGTGGATTGAGCACTGGAGTATGAACCAAAGGGCTGCTGGTTCGATTCCCAGTCAGGGCACAGGCCTGGGATGTGGGCCAAATTCCTGGTAGGGGGAGCTCGAGAGGCAACCACACATTGATGTTTCTCTCCCTCTCTTCCCTTCTCTAAAAATAAGTAAATAAAATCTTTTTTTTAAAATTCATGTTAAAATTCAGTGGGAACATTTTGTCTAGCATAGGACTGTATAACCACCAGACTGTATACCTGAAACTAATAGAAAATAACATTGAATGTAAACTGTAATTTAAAAAATTTAAAATTTAAAAATTAAAAAAAAATGCAGCCAACACCTAAGCCAGTACGAACTAGAAGTTCATGACTGGTGGTGCAGAAGTAATAGCATTGGAGTTGAGGGCCAGAGGTTCCTTTTTAAGTGGGTAAGTGGAGTTAAGGAAGCTGGTTGAAGAAGCTGTTTGAACTGAGACTTGCTGGAGTGAAAGGAGCAGTTATCTCTCTTTAGAGAAGAGAAAATACAAACAAATTTTAAAAATGTGCACAAAAAGCCACGGGAAAGAAGGAAATCCTATCTTTTGCAAAGAACTAGATGGACCTCAAGGACACTATGCTAAGTGAAATAAGCCAGACGGAGGAAGACAAATATGTGCAGAATCTTTAAAAAAAAGCCAAACTCACAGAAACAGAGTAGAGAAGTGTCTGCCAGGGCTGGGGGCAGGGGAAAAATGGAGAGGTTGGTAAAGGGTACACACTTTTAGCTCTCAGATGAGTAAGATCTGAGGATCTAATGTAAAACTTGGTGGCTACAGTTGACAACAGTGTTATAACTGACATTTGCTAGGAGAGCAGAACTTAAATGTTCTCAATAAATAAATGAGGTGATGAATGTGTTAACTAAATGGGGGGAATCCTTTCACGACAAAGGCATATATCAAATCATCATGATGTATACTTTAAATCTTTTAATTTTTATGTTTATTATACCTGAATAAGGCTGGAAAAAAACCTCATATGCAAAAAGTGTAAACAAAAACATGTATCACTTGGGGAAAGTCAGAAGGTATCTGGTGAGAAGGCCACTTGGATGGACCACAGCGATTGTACCGGGCGCAGCACAATGGGGTTCTGGATGTAAGCAGAACGTGAACTCAGGAACATGCCACTGAGGGAATTAGGTAAGTAAAGCAGTAAGACCGGAAGCTCTCATACGGTGCTAACTGAGCAGAGCTCATATCAAATGAGGTAGCAGGTGAGAAGAACTTTCCACAGTGCTAGTCACTGAGCAAACGTTCCATGTGAGTCAAAGTCATCAGTAGTTACTGGGCTGAACTTTGTAGGATGAATTCGACAACTCTAGACACCTCACACTAAATATATGGAACATAGTCAGCGCAAAAAGTGATACCACTTGGAATCATCTCAGTCAGGAACCCTTCACCCTGCTCCATTACCAAGCTGTGCTGTTCCTGCTTCCCAAATGGATTTTCGGCCACTCTGCTTCCCTCCACTTTACTGCCAGCATCCTGTATCTTACCTAGACGTGTGCAATGGCTTCCTATCCATATTTCCATTTTTGCCACCCCACGATCCATTTTCATCTCATAATGATCTTTTAAAAGTATAGCTTCACCCTCTGCTTTCTTAAAAGATCCTTTTGGCTTCCCATGTATTTCACCCACTTTTCCTCCATGGATTACAATATCCCATCTTCCTACATTTCACTTTCCCTTAGCTGGTCAGTTCTCTATCTCAAGCCCACTGCATGTTTTTGTTCTATTTCCTCTGCCTCAAATGTTAGCCTACTCGCCACCTTGTCCTGCGGACTGGCTCTCTCTCCTTCTTCAGCGGCAGCTTTAACATCACTTTCTCACTCTCCATGAGCATCGAATCTGAAGCAGATTCCTTCTGTGCCCACTCCCCCTCTATGGTTATTTTGTCTGTCACACTTTCTTTCCCTTCACAGTAAATAACTATATTTGGAATTGTATTTATCATTTTATATTTGCTTGTTTAATGCCTATGTTAGAAGCTTTTGGGTGCAGATATTGAAATGCCAATTCAAAAGGTCTTACACAAATAAGGACCTTTGTTATCTGCTTAGTGGAAATCCAGAGTTAGGATGGGGTTCAGATTAGGTCATATATTCTCCCAGTCAGCAGGAGGAATGCCTTGTGGTGGTTGCCTTGACTCTGAACTCAAGGCCAAGTAAATAGGATGAATTTACGA
Organism: Artibeus jamaicensis; assembly: GCF_021234435.1. Classification (NCBI taxonomy): domain Eukaryota; kingdom Metazoa; phylum Chordata; class Mammalia; order Chiroptera; family Phyllostomidae; genus Artibeus; species Artibeus jamaicensis. Next base: position 13,635,469 of record NW_026522025.1, on the reverse strand, counting down.
TGACTGTGGTAGGACTAATGAGAAATACAACTCTGGGAATGAGGTTAACTCCTGGGATCGCATTCACCGCTACCCAGTGAAGAGTGGGGCAAACACTGTTACCCACTTACATCTCCACATTCAGGGAGAGAAGGGATTGCTCTGCTTAATTCATTCCCGTGTACTCACAAGTCTGACGTGTAGGTAAGAGCTCAGTGAGTATTTGCTGAATAAATAAGGACCTGGAGAAAAGGAGTCTGGAACCAGCTAGAGATCACTGATTCAGTGGAGGATACAGACAGCTTACAAACCAGTCCCCAAAATGGAAAGGGATAGACAAATGCAAGGATACTGCCTACTCAAGGACTTTGGACTTGGCCATGGACCAGATGTGAAATGAGAAAAGGAGATGAAGAAGTTCAGGGCAGTTCTGAGCCTGGGATCAGAGGCTTTGGTTTTAGCTCCTGGCCCCCTTGTTTTCAATTCAGTGCTCTAGCACCCCATGCAAGTACTAAAAAGGGGGCTGAGGACAGAACTTCAAGACACACATTCTCGAATTGGGGAGATACTGACCACGAAGGGGTGAAAATGGATTCTTGGCAAAGAAATCAGATATTACAATGGTTTGTAGTCCTCCAGAGCTCCACCCTCTCCAACAAAATCTTATCTTTTGGTATTTAATTTCTCTTATAAGGATGAGTTTAAATTAAGTAAAAAATTTTCTCCTTAGGAAGGGGCAATACTGAATTTCAAAAAGGGTTAAGAAATACTGAATTCAAGGATGAAAAAGATGCCTTAAGACCAGTGTAGGACTGAAGAGGGAGGCTGGGGGGAAGAGAAACAGAAAAATCTCAAATGTACACACATCTATATATATTGACATGCACCTTAGCTATTAAACAGACTGTATTATACAGTTATACATAATAGCCATAGACATATATATCTTTCCATCTGATTCATTTTTACTGAAAATTTAGAAAATAATTCTGAATATGGCACTGTATTTGAGCCAGGAAAATCTGCACTCTGCCACTGAGAAACAGGCCAAAAAGGACACACATGAGACCGGGCTGTTCTGATTATTCTACCAGACACACATCTAAAAAATGTAACCATCAGAGCGGGCCACTGCCAAAGGGAAGCAAGCTTGAGTCATCTTCCAGGATTTCTTTCCACACCTACCAGTTACTCTGACAAGCAAAATAAACCTGTCTGGGTAAATCTGACAAAGGCTTTCAAATAAAAATATGAAAGAAGTTTCGTTGAGCATTCCAATTCAATCCAGATAGAGGAAGACAAACTACATTTCCCAAAAGGTCTAAGATAAACGCATCTGAAAGGCTGATAAACACAGACCATGAGAACCAATTCGGGTCTGAACCGTTTGGGCCACCAGTAGGGAGGTTCCTTCTCTAGCTACATAACATGACCTGGAACACCTTTAGCCCTTGGTGCTTATCAACAGAGACGAGCGATGGAGGTCACAGACATCACGAGGCCTTAGTGCAGGAAAGGCACGGACGGGTTCTCCCTCCAGGACCCCTGCTTCACAAAGCCAGGTGTCAGGGGAGCAAAAGGGAACAATATTGGTCACGATGATAAAACGTTTCCAAAAACATATTTTTCCTTTTAAATAATAATAACAATACAAAAAACAAATGTTTAAACATTATATGCAACCTTAGGGAAGAGGACAAAAGGTCATTTAGAAGATCAAAACTTCAATCCAAATGTCACAAACCTGTATGTCCTATTATTCCACAGGAACCTTAAAACACAAGTTTTCTTATTCAGGTATAAGAATTCAACTGTTTGCCTCTAAAGTTCAAGATAAGGGAGCTACTTATCGCAAAAGACACAAAATATATTTCTGCTGCTATAGATGAGCAGACTGTCACATTTTTTAATTTTTAAGCTCTAAGTTTTGTAATTATTTTTTTTAAGGCACCAGATCCCCCCTCATCCCCCATGAGGAAGCTAGCATTGTAACGCAAAGGTTCTGATGAACTTGAGAAAAAAAACCAGTAAATCATGGAGAAGTCTGATTTTCTGGGAAGACAAGAAAGTCATCCATTCTCTCCAGCAGTTAGAGAATAACCATTTATTCATTATTAATGACACAACTTTAGATGTTGAGGAAGGGGAGCTACATCCCACACACTTTAAAATATTTGCTTTTCATTTTTCCCATTACATTTTTTTTAAGTTTCTTTGCATGTTCAAGATGGTCGAGAAGCCCCTGAAGTTGACTCCAGCCTTAGAAGGAGGTCTCCTTTCAGTTTGGCAACCAGTCTGCCAGGCTGCAAAGTGAATGTTACCTGCCTGGAGGCACAAGCAGTGGTACATTAACAAATCACTACAACCACTAAAACTGTCCATCATACAGTTTGTTCCACTAGACCGCAACTCCATATACAGAACGAAGGGGTGTCCTGGTAACACCCGTAGTTCACTTCCTGTACTGCTGAAGAACCATTCGTTTTTTTACATTATATCGTAATACCCTATCATTAAAACATTATTCAGTGAATTTTTGCCAACTACATATAAATGGAGATTTACCACACACACGGTGTAAGAATATCTTTATAACATATTGGAATCACAACATGTGAGCCTAAAATACATCACTGTGATTAGAACACTACTTTAAAATTACAATGCCATGTTATATTAGCCCAATTTGATTAATCTCTGTATACATCACAAAGCAGTTTGGTGGATAACTTCTTGGATGACTGGCAGCAGCTTCGAACTATGATTTCAAGAGAAATCTTTAACACACAATCAAAATTTTGGATTTTAAAAACTTCTTCCTTTGGGTATTCAATATTCTCAGACTCGAGATGGGATATTTTCAGATCTCTAGTCTCTGAAACATGGAGAATACATGCCACCCTCCCTTCGCCGAAAGGCTGGGGTTGTAATATTAGGTTTCGTAGAAACCTAAGAAAAGCGTTGTATGGGGAGTGGGTAAGTTTGAAAAAGAAACACAATTCCTTTAAAAACTTCTTGGGTTTCTCTGCCTCTCCCACCTCTGTGAAACACAGGGGAAGAATACTGTTTGCATTACAAAGAAAGGCGTGTGTCCACGAAATCATGTTCTAAAGACAGTGTGTGTAAACAAGTCAGAGAGAAACACTTCTTCATTTTCCCATTTTGTGGAGTAGGGCCGTGGGATGATACCAGTTAAATAGGAAACAGAACTCCTTAGTCAGAGAACCACGTCATCACACACAAAATAGCTAGGGATAACTGCTGGAAATTTCTCATGTTTCCTCTTCTCTCCCCCAAAGTTTGAGAATGTTTGAAAGTTCAATAAATAGTAGAAAAATAATCCTTTACTTAGAAATATTGAGATGCATCACTCAGAGCTTAACACGAGTTCCATACAGCAATCGTGGTATCTAGGTACCGCTAAGAAACAAAGTGAAATCCTGAAAGCACACAGTTCTCTCCGGCACGCCACGCTCCCAGTCCCAGTCTCCAGTTCGGCATATTTTTCCCTCTTCCAGTTAAGGAGAGCTGGATGCTTCTGGCTCCTCGGGACATTCCTCTGGCTCAGTGTAACGAAGGTTCCCAATGTTTCATCTCTGTGTTTGGAGATGGGTTTCATCTCTGTGTTTGGAGGTTTGCCTTCTGTTCCATTCCATCAGGATCACGGCAGGTTCATGTATCAGGCTAATTTCCCCTCCATTCCAGAACCAGCCTGGCACCTTCCCAAGTGTGATTTCGTTGCTTCTCCCTCTGTCAAACATATTAACAGGCAGGGTGGAGTGAAGCCACCCCGGACAAGGCCCCACCACAAGGGGTTTCTTGCTGTGGATTTCAAGCTGGTTCTTTTTCCTCTAGAATGTTCTGTATCTCCCAGGCCCCGTCTTCTCACAGAGGTGAGGGGACTGTTAGCATTCCGCATCCACGGTGTGAACCGTCACGGCCGCCTGGAGGTGGTGGCTGTGATGGAGGGTCGGGTGGTGTAAGCGGTAGTGGTGGAACTTGTTACTGAGTAGGGCTGCGGTCTGAGGCGGGGCGTCCAGGTCCAAGTCCTCGTCGTGGTTCCCCACATCCACCCCCGCTGACAAGGGGTCGTTGTTGCCCGGAGGGTTTTCACTGTCCTCTTGCGGGCTCATGGTGCTGTAGCCTGGAAAGGAACACAACCAACACATCGCTGAGAACTTCCCAGGCAGGGAGGTGGCACTTAGGGTTTCTAGGGCACCAGGAGGTCTTCCTACCTTTGGGCTACACAGATGTGAACGCTCGCGGGCTCTCGTCAGACGGTGAAGGGACATATTTTTAAAGACATTTTTGTTGACTGTTTCGTTCTTAAAACTATTACACGAGAAACACCTAATCATGTCAGATGACTGAGAAGTCTAGATAAGAAAAAAAGATATACAAGAACCCTTTCCCTAAAGGAACAAAATGAAAACTAAAATGAACTCATGTCCCATCTAATCCATACATAACCACCAGAGAAATTCGGGGAGCTTTCCGCCTACACTTCTCCCTGGTAAGCATAAGTAAGATTAAGATTATTATCTATTTTAAAGAAAGAAAGAAAAAAAGGCAGGTTCAAGAAGAAGACCCCAACAGGAGTCAGGTCAGTCCGGGGCTGGTGGGCGAAGCTGGGCTTCAAAACGCCAGGACGTGAAGTGACAGCGAGGAGAAACCGCCGTCATTACTGCCCACACATTCGGTGGCAGGCGCTGGTGGCACGTGTCCCTACATGCCAAAGGTGGCAGTGTAGGTGCACACAACTCACCTCTGCGTACAACCACGCCAAAATCACAACTAGAGAACAACCATCACTCAGAACCATCAGAAACTGAGCTGAATGGAAGTCCTAGAACAAGTACAGAATTAAAGAAGAGATGACAATGACTGGTAAGAGGGGTGGAGATGTGGAATGGGCTGGTCCCACACCCACTTGTGGCAGATAAAAATCAGGAGGTATATCTCAGGAGGGAAGGGTTCCAGCCCCACACCAGGCCCCCAGGCGTGGGGTTCCAGTGCCAGGAGGAGAAGCTGTCACAACTTCCAGCTGTAAAAACCAGTGGGGATTCAGGTTGTGGAAGACAGAAACTGCTGGACTCCTTGGCAGTTCCTTTTAAAAAGCCTATGCACAGACTCAGTCAAATTCACTGAGACTCACTCCCTCTGAGCTCCACTGTGGGGGAGCAGCAGATTGAGAGGCATCAGAGATGTACTGGGAGGAACTGGATTGTCTGGCATTAGAGCAGGAGCTGGGTGGCAGCTTTCTTCTAGACAGAAGTGCTGGCAGAGGCTACCATTCCTTTTCTGAGTCCTCCTCCCACAGAGCCACGGAGACAGCAGGTGGGTGCCACAGCTGAGACTCCATCAACATGGCTCACACGGTTTGCGCTGCCCCACTTAAGCTGTTTCCAGTGGTTTTTCCATATGAATGATCTGCCATGGCTCATGCTTTAGATTTTCTTAAGTGATCTTGATCAACCAGCATATGGCTTCGGCAAGCCCTGTACCTCTCAGTAAGCTGTCCCAGGCCCAGTACTAACAGCAGTGGGCCTTCATTCACAGCTTGGCTTCACCCGGGCACCTCCCAGCCCAGCTCAAGTAGCAGCCATCTGCTGATTGCTTTGTAGCTCATATTGTGTGACCCTGGACAGAACACAGGCTGACCTTGGTTGTGTCAACAGCAATCGGGGCTCAATTAAACCCCACAGGAGAGTGTACAAAACCCCACAGAATGGGTACACCTTGAGTACCCAGTTTGGGTAATACAGGAGGCTGTGCCACTGGACCCTACAGGACACCCACTGTATTAGGCCACTCTACCAAGCCTGGAAGATGTAGCAGCTCTACCTCATACATAGAAACGTATACAGGGAGGATGCTAAAATGAGGAGACAAAGAAACATGGCCCAAATGAAAGCATAAAACAAAATTCCAGAAAAAGAACTAATCAAAATGAAGAAAAGCAATCTGTCAGATGCAGAGTTCAAAATGCTGGTTGTAAGGACACTCAAGGAAATTAGTGAGAACCTCAACAACATAAAAAAGATCCAGTCAGACATAAAGGATACACTAACTGAAATAAAGAACAATGTACAGGAAATCAACAGTAGCATAGATAAAGCTGCAAATCAAACCAGCAATTTGAAATATAAGGAAGCAAAAAACACCCAGACAAAACAGCAAGAAAAAAAAACCAGAATAAAAAAAAAAAACAAGGATCGTGTATTGAGCCTGCGGGACAACTTCAAGTACCAACATTCGCCATCATGGGGGTGATAGAAGGAGGAGAATAAGAAATTAGAAACTTATTTGAAAAAATAATGAAAGAAAATTTCCCTAACATGGTGAAGGAAATAGACATGCAAATCTAAGAAATGCAGAGAGTCCCAAAGAAGATGAACTCAAACAGGCCCATCTCAAGACACATCATAATTAAAGTGCCAAAGGTTAAAGACAATCAGAGAATTTTAAAAGCAGCAAGAAAAAAGCAGATAGTTACCTATAAGGGAGCCCCCATAAGACTATCTGCTGATTTTTCAAAACAAACTTTGCAGGACAGAATGAATAGGTAAGAAATAAACAAAGTGATGAATAGCAATGACCTACAACCAAGATTACTCTACCCAGCAAAGCTGTCATTTAGAATCAAAGAACAGATAAACAGTTTCCCAGACAAGAAAAATCTAAAGGAGTACATCACCACCAAATCAGCATTATATGAAATGTTAAAGGGTCTTCTTTAAGAAGATCCAAAATATGAACAATTAAATGGCAACAAATACACATCTATTGACAACTGAATCTAAAAAAAAAAAAAAAAAAGAACAGAAGCAGAATCATAGATACAGAGAATGTTTTGGTGGCTGCCAGATGGGAGAGGCATCGGGGGATGGGTGAAGAGGTGAGGAGATTAAGAAGTACACACTGGTTGTTACAGAACAGTCATGGGGATGTAAAGTACAGTATAGGAACTGGAGTAGCCGAGGAACACATATGCATGACCCGTGGACATGGGCAACAGTGTGGGGACTGCCTGAGGGGGTGGGTGGGGGGTGCTGAGTGGAGGGGGACTAAGGAGGAAAAACTGGGAAAACTATAATAGCATAATCAATAAAGTATAATTTAAAAAATTCCTGCATACCAACATTGCATGTATTTTAATATCCATTTTACAGGTGAGAGAAGTAACGGTCAGAGAGTTTAATGAACCTGCCTGAAGGTCCCATACCTAATGAAACACCATCCCCACATACACCCATAGCAGCTAGCAAAGGAATCACCTATTCTCTGAGGAAGCTACCTCGTTGTATTTAAAGATTAATTTCTTTTGGTATTCTAATACATGTTTCAAGAGAAAATGTCCCTGTTGATCAAAGGATTCCATTCCAAGAACCCTGGCATGTTTTTAAATATTGCAAAAATCCCCTTTAACATTTTTGAGAAGTGACAGCTCATTAATATTTCCGCTGCATCTACAGTTAGCATCAATCAGCACTCACCCGTGGGTAGTGCTAGTCACATTTGTGGCTGCGAAACTGACATGCTTGCACACAGCCAAGCAGGAATAGCTGGTGGTGGAAAATGTGTGCTCCGTGAAAAATGATAAAGCTGATTCCGTTCTCAGTGAAACTTTTCCCAACTGACAGACTTAGTTAAGCCAGTCCAATGCAACAAGTATTTACTGGGCACCCTACCCACTATGTATAAGACACCATGCTGGTCACTGCAGGAGGCACCAAGATGAAAACCCCGACCTGACACAGGGAGCTCAAAAGTCAGGGCTTGAGAAATGTGAAAAGGTATAAACATGGCTACACTCAAGTATTCATTTATTGGAGACCACTGTGGGGCTGGAGGAGAGACTATAAAACATGAGTGAGGGATGTCTTTTTTCCTTAAGGATTTCATAACCAAGTATGAGACAGATATTCACAAGGCTAGGCTTACTCCAGTGCAGATAATGGTAAGTGTTATAATTGAGGTATAATTAAAATTCAGAACAGGGAATCACTACTTCTGGCTGGGGGAATGAGGAACCATCACAGAAGAACTCATATTTAATTGGTGTTAACGGGAAGAGTGGGAGTTTGGTAAGTGGATATGAGCAAAAGCACAGGTGAGCACAGCCACAATGGGTGGCGACCTACGGCCACTCCTGTGCCATGGGACTAGGATGAGGGCCCGCAGGTAGCTGGAGAACAAACAGGGCGGGTGGAAGGTGGAAAGGGGAGTTAAAGTCAGCTCCTAAAGACCATGCCAAAGCGCAGAAACGAGGAGGTAATACGAGATTTTGTAAAGACCCCGGCCCTGAAACAGGGCCTAATCATTTCTGTTTTAAAAAGAGTTATGATGGCAGCTTGAACGATGAGTATAAAAAGGGAGCGGGGCAGTTAGGGGTTGTTGCAACAGCCAGATGAGAGATGAAGAACTGAAAGCAGGGGTATGGAAGAGGCAGATTGAAAACGTATCTTAGGGGTGGAAACAATGGGAGTCTGTACGTAATTAGACCTGGGCATGCTGGGGTGAAGGAACTGTGACTTCGAGTCAGGGTGAACAGAAAGGGTGAACCAAGGATTCTGAATCTCGGGGAAGAAGATGAGCTTGGTTTTTGTACACCTTGACTGTGAGAGTCTATGGGTCACAAACGTGGGGGTGTCAGGGCACACGAGTTCACTGACACACAGGCCTGCTATCAGCGAGTGGCTTTTAGGAGCCAGGGGCCAGGCAAGGGCTCAACCGGAAAAGGAGTGAGGTGAGGCCCAGCCTCTGAGAAGTCCACAGCCAAGAAGAGAAACGCAGGTACTAGCACAGAGACCGACCGGAAAGTATGCCAAGGAAGGGCACCTGAGGAGGGGACACTTGCGGTGGCCCTCGTGGGACAGGCGGAATTCATTAGGAAGAGAAAGAGGTGAGGAAAGGTGCCACAGGCAGGGAGATGAGCACATGCACAGAGAGAGCAGCCGCAGGTTCCAGTGGATGGGTGCCTGGTGGGGGGGGGAGAAGGATGTGGGAGACGTGGCTGGACAGGGAGCCTGGGCCGGCTCAGTGAGGCCAGTCAAGGCTGTTGTACGAGTCAGGATTTAGGGGTGGGCAAGGGCAGGCACATGGCAAAGGTATACTAGATGCTTTAAGGTACCCCCTTGTGGCAGTGAGGAGGCTGGACAGAAGGAAAGAGGGATCAGGGGTTCGGAAGATGGGGCGTGTGCACCAGCCGGAGGAGATGGCAAGGGTGCGGGAGGGACAGGAGTAGTGTCTCCAGGGGGCAGCTGTGGTGACTAAATGGTGCACGTGACAAGAGAGTTGACATCCTGCGATGAGGTCAGTGTTTAGGCTCAGAGGCTGAGGGAACTGTGACACCTTCACACAAGGTGAAGAGATTAGGAGTGAGAGTGAGTGTCTCAGGTTCTTGGCTGGGCAGTGCTGAGTCTAGGATGTAAGAAAGGCTACTAGGCTCTAAAACCTCAGTCACAAAGTGCCACACACTCAAACCACCGCTCGCCTTCCTGTAAGGGGCTGAAGCTGAAAACGTGGCTTTTGTAAAGGGTCAGCGTGTGTTGATTATTTTCGGCCAACCGTCAGAGCCAGGCTGCCTTCATCTTTCCTCCATATACCTCCGGGCGGCCTCCTGTCTCTGCTCATCTACAGAGTAGCTGGTCATTAGCTTTCAATCCCTGATATCAAATTCACGGTGGGCCGTCTGCCTGGCTCACCTTCCCACCTCTGCTCATCCTGCTCTTGTGCTCCGTGCTGGGGGCTGAGGGTCTTCTCCTGGAAGCACGCCCAACCAACACCCCACCCCCCAGACCAGTGTCCCTGCTGTGAGTTCAAACAGCATTCTGTGCACATCTCTACCTTAGATTTTACCATATTATAATATAGGGCTATCTTGTCCACTACCAAGTTCTTTCTAAAAAAATCCAATAACAAAAGGACTTATTTATCTCTGTACTTCTAATATTCAATGCAATAACTCACACAAATCAGGCACTTAATTTTAAAAAAATCATATAATATATGCCCAAAGCAAAGGCATCAATGACTTTTTTAAAAGTTATCTGTGGTGGGATTCACCAGCCTCATCTAGTAATGAAGACAATCTGAGGTTCACTGGCCCTGCCTGGTGGCTCTGATGTGGGGCCCAGGAAGCTCTGAACCACACTGGCCACACACCCAGGGTGGTGGTGATGGCACAGCTGTCCCGAGGCAATGGGGTGGCACCCCCAACTTCCTGGTGCTTTCTACTGCGAACCCCAGCAGAGGCCCTTCCAAAGTGAACCCCTCACCGCGGGCCATTCTATTTCCTTTGCTTAGTCCCTCTGTGGCTTACTCAGGCCTCCCCTTATCCCGGGAATTAATGGAAATCTGAAGGAAGGGAGCAGCAAGCTGTGGAGAAGCAGGAGCAAAGCCAAACACATAGTCCCACTTAATGCATTAACTGTTTACTTAGTGCCATGCAATTCTGTTGGGCACCAGGAACAGTGCTGGCTAAGACAGACTCCATCTCTGACTCATGGAGGAGGACGCACTGTTCAAAACACAAAGGGTATTTACAAATACCTTCAAAGGCAACATTTCTCTACTATCCAAAAGTATATGCAGAAAAATCTCTGCAAGGGCAATCTCCATCAAGACAAAAGCTTCAGGAAGGAGGTCAGGTGTCCATCAATAGGAGAGTCAAGATTAATTAAGCTTCTGATCTTTGGAAGTCTGCTTCTATTTAGCTGATGGTTCCTAAGAAACCTCTCTTGATGGCTGCGGATGTCAGGTCTCTCTGGGACTACTCACCACCTTGTGGTCACAGAGAGTAATAACATCTGTACGGTCTCTTGCTGCGCGGTGCAGTTTTTGGTCAGGGTTTCAAGGTCTGACATTGGCCTGTTGAATCTTTCGGAATTTGATTCACTAGGGAAAAATTTCCCTCTTACCAAGAAAAATACTGCTTCATTTGCATATGCATAAAGTCTCTAATGAGATGGTAACCAAAATGTAGATTCCTAAGGAACAAATGTATATTGGTAGTTTTCAAGTTAAAAATAAACCAGCAGATGATTAGATGGAACATGGTATTTTCAGGAGGAATCATGGGCAAAGGGAGATCTCTAATGGGAAGCACAGCTAGGTGGTAACTGTCTTTAACCTCTGGTGACAGTGACAGTTGACAGCTGAGTGCTCACAGCAATTGTTTTACGCGGCCCTGGCATGACAAAGATCACCCTACTTTTGAAAAACCGCTCTTATTCGAATAAAGTTCTTTTTAAGATACAAAAATTAAGATTAGATTCTTCTGAATTACAAAACTCTTTTCCACATTAAATATTTCTATATTTTATAAAATGCAGCCTGGTAACATTTAATTTTAATTCTAGGACTATTACAAGTCTGAACCAAACCAGAAAAGTCTAGTGTGTGTGGTATTTATGTATTTATCTATGCCGCTCCTTTGAGTTCCCCTCTGTGTATCAGACCCCAAAACTGTTGTGCAAATACGCTCACTGAGTAGCAAAGAACCACAGACCCCTCTGATTTTACCAGCTCCGGGGCCGGCGCATGACACATCCCCCAGGGTCTCCCGCATCTCCCCAACCTTCTTTGTTCCACTCCTTTAAGAAAGCTGTCACATTCAGTCTTTTATCAGTCTTAGGAAGACACATTTCCTCCTAAACTATAAATTCCCTGAGGGCAGAGTGGGGATGGAGGTGGCGAGGTCCACCCTGAGCTCCAGTCTGCCAGACGTTATTGCATTTAATCCTCACAACACTACTGGGGAGGAGTTTCTAATCCTGTTGTAAGGATTAGGAAACTGAGGTCCAAAGTAGCCAGGGGAAGCTCTCACAGCCTATAAAGAGGCAGAGAGGTTCGATGCCAAGGGAGCTCTGCCTGACACTCTCCTATAAGCCCTTTGGCACCATGGCTGCCTCCCATAAATGACACCTTCCTTTTCTGCGACTCCCTGCCCTGTGCCAAGCAAAGAGCAGATGCCAACAGTCACCATGCAAGAAAGCACACAGATGAGCAAGAAGTGTGCCGACAAAACAATTAGATTAGCTCCTTTCTTTAATGTGTACACACATACAGCTCATCCTCTGGGCAGGACAGGGACATTCACCTGATGCCACCAATTTCCGTGACCCACCGTAATGGTTCAGGGACATGCAGTTAAGTGCTATTGGTTTTGTAGTGCATCTGGAATCATGTGGAATGTTAATATCTCCCACTTCTTTGAATGCTGCACTCTGTCTGCACGAGAAACTTTTTTTTATTCCTTGGGGAAAACGGGGATCCAATTATTGTGAAAAATGAAAGAAACCAAGCCCTCAGCTAGATTCCTTGGCTTTCAGATACTGACACTGCTCTCTTCCTTTTATCTAAGCTGTTGCTTCATATGCCGTTTTACTAAGACAATGGGAGAGCTAATGGAACATTGTCACCGTCACTCAGAATTCCAGTGGCACTCGGAGTTCCAATTTTGTATCGAGGCAATTTCTACTGGGGGAGAAAGAGGGGGAGGTGGAGGGAAAGAGTGAGGAAGGGAGAGATGGAGGGAGAGAAGGGGGAGGAAGGGGGGGAAGGACTCCGTATTTCTGCTGAATAAGAAATTATTTCTGTTGAACTTGAGTAGCCTCAAACCTGTTTTATTATTCAAAGGAGAAGAGGCACAGAACTGCCTGGCAGAATGCATTTATGAATGTTCAAAGGTTTTTAGGGAAAAAAAGGCAGAAAGTCAAAGAAACTGGGAAAGAAATTTTGACTCTCCATAGAAACCCAACGTTTCTATTTAGTTGGTGGGAACGATGTTATTCAGAGCTCAAATTAACAGTCTCCAGTTTACAATCAGAGCTTTAGCTTCTCTGTTCCAAAGGGAGTTTGAATAACGGGCTGGCGGGTAAAAGCCACACTGGTTGCTTTGACGAATACCCTCTCCTGCATTTCCTAGCACAGGTGTGGGAGCACTGTTTGACGATGTTTTGGGTTTTTTCCTCTCCAGGGTAGATGTGGAGAAAGCAGAGTCAAAGGCATAAATACATTATTTATAGATTAAAAAGAAACAACCGGATTCTGAGGAGACAACATTCCTCAAAAATTAAAGTAATATGAAAAATAAAAGGACTTTACAATCATAGGGGAAGTCCAAACCCCCTGATTATGTTTCTGTGGAGTTGCGGCAGTGCGGTGACCGCTGCTCTCCACGACGACAAGCTGTGCGGACCCCGGGAGGGTGAGCAGCTGAGTGATGGCCGGGTCTCCGGCACAGCATGTGGACTTCATAATCCATAGCTTGTCTGATCCTCAGCACCTTTTCACCGTTCAGCCTGGAGCCCCCTGAGCATCCTACGGGTACTGTATATAACTCTGTGGCTGCACACGTTAGTCCTTTCGCCACGAGTTTCTTTCCTTCCCCATCCTTCAGGGCTCCGAGCAAATGCCTCTTTAATGAAACTTTCCCTGAGCTTCCCAGGCAAGGCTGGAGGGCAGGAAGTGGAATGTCAGAGGACAGCAATGTCTTTTGTCATGACCCAAAAGTACGTGCCTGGGAGAGCTCTTGAGGTCGCTGGTGTTTGCCAAGTAACAACTTAGGCAAAACACCAGTTGGACAGTAGGACCTACGAGGCTGCTGATCTACCAAGAATCAAGTGGGGTGGTAAGCAGGTGCCGCTTATACAATCTGAATCCCCTATTCACGGAGAAAACCTAGGAAGCCCTCTGTGTGCCCAGAGGTCATCTCACCTATGCCCAAGAGTGCTGGGACACAAGCAAAACCACCCCAGGGCTCTTTATAAGAGGGTCGTGTTGGTATGTGTCTTTTCCGAAAACTATGTCAAAATGATGTGCTTGAGCACAGAACAGGAAAGAGAGAGAAGAGTGGGCATGAGCACTGGCCCGCAGGAGTCCATGGGTTCCTCGGGCCCCTCCCGCACAGGGAGCCAGACCTTACCGTGGTCACTTTCTGTTCCCGAGCGGCCCCAGTAGCGACGCCGCCTTTCTGGACTGTGGGCGTGCCGTTCGATGACTGCCGCTATGAATCGTGTATTGCTGACTGTGGAAGGCAAGGATGGTTAGTTACTCTCATGCCAGCACCCTCGGTGGGCCAAGTGCATTTCCTCTGAGCAGGCTCACTCACATGCTGGGGTTATTCTGTGGAGAGCTAGAATATGTAATTTTCAGAGAACTCTGAGGATTAAGGGAGTTGGCTTTAGACCTGGGGCAGGGAGAGGTCCCTAATTACCTGTCTCTGACACGCATCAAGAAGATATGCTCCAAGGAGCTGAAGGCCAAGCTATCTCAACATTAATGAAACTCCCTTTTGATAAAGAAATGCCCCTTTGTTCCTGAGTTGTATCCATTAGTTTAGGGATTAAAAAATGCACTCTTCATCAAGTGCATTCCCTTCCTAAAATACTATGCAGGGAAGTAAGAAGGAGAAAGAAAAAAACGGAAGGGTGAGGCGTCTTTGGCCAGAGCACTGAATTCAAAAAAGAACATCATGAGAGCTTTTGAGATTTTTCTGGAACAAAGCAAATACCTACACTTACTCCTAATGAAAACAGGGGGGGAAGAGCCCATTGTGTCACAGCTCCTTAAACTTTAACACCAGCCAAAAGGCTGTAACAAGGAGTATTTATTCTGGATTGGCCTCCTGCTGACACTTGCGCGGCGTGGCGTTTGTACTCACTGATGCCTCTGTCTTCGTGGCTGTCGTCATCTCTCTCATCTCTGTCGTTCTCCAGGTTGGACATACGCACTGACATTTCTACCCACCATTAAAGAGAGAGAAACATGACTATTTCATCAAACAAAACCAACTACTTCAACACCCTGCAGAGTCTCATCAGATGGCTGAGTGACAGCTTCCCATCGAGAATGAGTCCTGTCTTAGGAAGAATGAACTGATCCCCCACCCTTTTTTCTTTCCTTGTCCTTTCTTTCTTCTTCTTTTTTAATGGAGGGGACAGCAGGACTCACGAGAGAGAACAGGGGCTCAGTCAAACCTGACACTGATTTCTGAAGAAACAGGAGAAGAGAAGCTGATAGACTGACAATTCTGCTCAAATGCCCAAAACAGGAGGAAGGGGTCACACGCCACAGCTGGCTGTGTTGATGAGATGCCGTCACGCAACCTTATAAAAGGTCAGGCCTCAGTGAACACTGGCTGGCAGCCGTCCTCAGTCTAACGGAATCTTACCAAGGGGAAAGAACTTCGTGATTAGCCCTGCTGTTAAGTCAGGCCACGTTATCCCATGATCCCCCATCAGGACCTCGGTCAGAGCGAAACACACAGACATCACCCGTCTTTGCCGCTGCAAGGGTGAGCTCCGTGCTCCTGGCTCAGTGCAGCAGGACAGCTGAGAGAGCCCACGGCTCGGGTCAGCACCTCCCTGGGGGCTTTGAGGAAGGAGGGCGGTTTTGTGCCTTGCAAAGGGTAATAGGCACCATGTTCAACTTTTGGTATGGAAGCCATGATTACAGATTAATCATCTTGTACCTGGCTTCATTTACCTATCCTGTTTTAAGAGAGGTGATCATCCCTTCACATGTGTGTTCATTCACAATATATAATAAAACATACAATAACAGCTGTGGTAAGAATAATTCACATTCTTGCCAATAGTGCCCTGGGGTATCTCTGGGTTGCCAGTGTCTTTGGTGCAGCAAAGGCAACGCATCCGAGCTGAGTGAAGAAGAAATTCCCACTCGGCGTTCCAGCTGCCCAGCTGGCCTGTTCCAGAGCCAGCCTGTGGTGGGGGAATGTGTGTAAGAAAAGGGAGGACCCGGGAACTTCCTAAGGAATCAAAAGGGGCTGAAGGAGGAAAGCAGGCTTTGGGGGCTCCTGAATCCACTCTGCAGAGGATGAAGATGCAGTCCTGCTCTCATAAGCGCCGAGAGGCTCACTCAACTGGCCACAGTCCCCCAGCCCAGGAGCCACCTAGGACAAGGACGCTGCTGTCCAGCTCTGAGATTCGTTCTGAGCTCACCTTGGGCAGCCAGAGGAGACATGTGCTGATGACTGCGGCGGTGGATCTGGTGGCGGTATGCATACACGGCAAGGACCAGGACCATGATGCATCCCATGATGCCTCCGGCCACGGGGCCCACGGGGGCACTTTTAATCATGTTCAGTGTGACCACCTCGTCACCTTCGGGAAAGCAAACAAACAGATGTCCTGTGTCAGGATTTCCCAAGTGCAGTGGCAGGAGCGGGGATGGGGGCGAGACAGGAAGGAACAGTGCAGGGCAGGGGTTTGGTGAAGGTAGCAGGGGCTGCTTTCAGCTCTGACTTCCTCAAAACGCACCAGAGTATGGGAGCAGTGACTTCATTTAACTCCAGGTTTGCAAATGAAATGCTAATTGCTCAGCAGAGTGAGAGCACACTTAGCAAGACCTGGTAAAACCAGTCAGCAGCTGAGAATCAAAAATAGGTGGTGGTCAGTGCTGGGAGCCCCGCTACCTGGGCAGGGGAGGCTGCACTTGGAAGAGAAGTACGGAGGGGAGGACAATGGGACCAATCTCAGAAATAAAGGGCACCAGGCGTACTCAATATGTGCTAAAAAGATCACATTTCAAAGCTTATGGGTTCCCTTTAAAATACCACTTGCACTTTTTGGACAGAAAACTGCAGGTGGGCATATGAAGTGACTTTCTCGAGCAAGGTCACTTCCCCCATGTGCTAACCTGGCTCAGTAGTAACACGTGAGCTCAGAACCCTGCCTCACATAGGGGCTCTGCTTCTGCAGACAGGCTACTGTGGGGAGACATTAATAACCGAGGTATTAATCGAAGGCTTACATATTTGCCTCATGGGCCAGCAGAGCTTTAGGAGTTTGCGCTAACCCTAGGAAGACACAGAGAAAATCTGACCAAGGGGTGCAGGTGGTACTTTCGAGGTCCTGGGGCCTGACCCCAGGGGCTTTCTTCCCTATAGTGTCCCCACATCCTCAGCCACTCCAGCTGGCTTCTGTTGACCTTGAGGCCTTAAATAATGATTTGCAGCCACAGGACTTCTCGCTCTGCAGAAGCCGGGAGGGAGAGTGGCAGCAGGAAATGGGTGTGCAGCGGTCCCCCCCGCCGGTCACTGGCCCTGTGCTCTGACAGCTGGGACTCGCATTCAGACAGACTCTAGGGTTCAACCACGCGGACATCAGGCCTGGTATTTCTCAGAACAAGCTTTATGGGAATGAATTCCAGGCTTGCAAAATTTGGCAGGCAGAAGGCTGTTCAGTCTGCTGAGAATATCTAGCCAGCTTTGAAGGTAATCATCTGCCTTGGTTTTGTAACGAAAAACTATTGGCAAAGGGATCAAGGAAGGAGAGGGTCATTGCAAGATTTCTGTCCGAGAATTCAGACAGAAAAATGTGTGTTCAAGAATCACGACAGTGGGTTCTCAACAGACATACCTATTGCTCCCATGTCATCGACGTAGGGACTTTTGGCTCCTACAATCCCCCCAAAGCATTCTTTCTGGGGCGCACAGTAGGATTTGTCCAGGTGAGTCTTTCCGTCGCTGTCCACCATACACCACTCACAGTCCAGCACGCCAAAACAGTCCCTGCCAGAGAGGCGACAAGGAGAGTTCCAGGAAGCGGTGTCAGGCAGGCTGGGGCCTCAGACAGCACTCAAGACACCCACTACCCATTCGTGCTGTAGCTGCCTGAGCCTTCGTTTCCTTTCCTCGTAAAATGAGAATAGCAGTGACCTGCCCGCGGAGAGCTGCTGTCTGTCCCTCAACAACTGGGAACTGAGACCTGAAACTGCTCTGAGTCAAACCAGGACACCCACACAACATGGAGGAGTGCAGGAATACTCAAAACCATCTTAAAGGACCACATGGCCACAAGGTGTGTTAGACTCTGGCCTAACATCTCCCAAGTGTACGGTCATTTAAAAAGAAAAGGAAAAAAAAAAAAAAAGAAAGGAAGGGAGAAAAAAATGATCAAATAATTTTGGGAAATACCCAGGAAGTTAAACAGATTTTCTTACTGTCAATTTCTTAGAACTTTCAATAAGTTAAGAGAACTATGACTCTCCCTGTGTAGTGTTTCTCAAACTTAATGGACTTTGGCTCATTGTACAACATCTCAATTTATCTGATGTCCTACTCCTCCTTTGCCAAAATCTACACCAGAAGTAGAACTGGCTGTCCTTCCTACCCATTAACTCTGTCTCATCAAATGGTAACCTGCAGCTATATACATAATAAAGAAATCACCCCGCTGCCATCCCTGGGGAGGAGGGGGGAACAGGAGACATGCAGTTTGCAGTTCTCAAAACCAGCTGCTTGTTAAGGAACAACACTGATCAGTTTCAGTGCATCCTACACACACAGCCTTCCTTGACTGCTGGGTTCCGGTTCTGGAGCCTTTGAGTTGCTGCCCCTTGCCCTTGCTTCTTCGTGCCATGTCCCCTCACTCATTTACCTTCCTATTTTACCTCAAGAATAACTTTCCCACCTATTTGTAACATATGGTACAAATGCCAAGTAGCAGTAACAAGTGAAACCAGACACGCTTAAACCCGGTGGATAAAGGACTTACAGATATCAGTTTGGGACCTGAAAAAAATTGATGCTACTTTTTAAAACATCAAGAACAGGAATGATAAATACCAGCTGGGAAAGCTCAGTGAGGACGCCAGTCACTGGACTTTACTAGGTTCTGCTCCAGAACCATCATGCTGACGTACGAGAAGCGCTGGGCGTGGCTTACCCACTTTCCAGCCTCTGGCTGCACCTGCTGTTGACACACTGGTGAAGAGCATCTTGCAGGCCAGGGTCCGTGGCTGTGTATGTCACTGGCTCCTGATGCACCTCGCAGCTTGGGTTTCTATTCAGGAGCAAGCCTACAGGTTAGGACCACATATATACCCAGCTCTCATGCCCCTGGCCCCTGTGGTGTCAGATCTGGGTTTGAATCCTGGCTTTGCCACTTAGATATATAAAGTCTTGAGCCAGGTCACTTAACTATTCTGAGCTTCAGTGTGTTCATCTTTATGTACAAAAGAATTTTTAAAAATGAGGAAATCATAGATATTTAACAAAATAGGAAAACATACAGTCAAAAGTGGCTGTTGCCTCCCCTCACTCGTCATTCTAAAGCTTACTTTTCACAGGTGACCACTGTTAATAATTTAATGGAGTCCTTTCAGATATTTTTTCTATGCCTAAATAGACATATATAGGTGACCCTTGAACAACATAGGTTTGAACCACGAGAGTCCACTTATATACTCATTTTTTTTTCCAGTAAATACCTGTCTTGTTTTTGGTCTGAGGTTGGGAGTCTGCAGATGCAGAGGGCTGACTCTGGGCACCATTTGATGCCATTTTATAGAGTGGCCTTGAGCATCTCTGGGTTCTGGTATCCACAGAGGGTCCTGGAACCAATTCCCTGCACATACTGAGGGGCATTGAAGTTTCTGGGGACTCAAGAGTTACACACATATTTCAACTGTGTGGGGCATGGCATCCCTAACCCCCGCTTTGTTCAAGGCTCAACCGCACTAGCATGCACGCACACACTTTAAGTTCTGGACAAGGGACTTATCACAATGTATTTCACTGGCCTTCAAATTTGCCACTATTATCAATAATGCTATGTTATGTGTGAGTGTGTGTGTGTGTGTGTGTGAAAGACACCTACATATTTATCACAGGGTTCATTTGAAAACTAAGTTGCGTAATGTGTGTAAAATCTCTGACACATGTTAACGCCTGTAACAGTCTCATGTTTTTTACATATAGTACATATATCGTTAATTCTTCCACAGCATTTAAATTTAAACCTGGAAGTGAACTTTATTATAAAGCACTACGGAGCTTGAAACATGGCTCACTGAATAGTTACATCAGGAGAATGAACTATCGTCTTATGTCCCTTTCCAAAGCAAACCTACAAACAAGACTCAAGGTATATCTACCATATTTCTAGGACTATAAGATGCACCGGACCATAAGACACTCTTAGGTTTTAGAGGAGAAAAATAGGAAAAGAAATTTTGAAGCAAAAAGTGTGGTAAGATTTAATAACCTGTGACCCCACTGTACCGCTGCATCCCCCCACCCCCGTCACAGCAAGCCAGGTAAGCTACATTCAGATTATAAGACACACCCCCATTTCTGCCCAAATTTGACGGAAAAGTACGTCTTATAGTCCAAAAATACGGTATACGCTCTCAAATATAGCACATAATTTTTTTTTACCGGTTCTCTGCATTAGTGAGGTTGCCAGTACACTCATTGACCTCTAGAGGGCACTCACAGGGACATTCACATTCGTTTTGTTCCATTCTGAAAAGCAAGAAGAAAGCTACCATGCAGAGGGTGAATAACAAATTATAAATGCTTCTGTAACCAGGGCTTTCACTTTCTCCAGGACATACCCAGCATTTTGTTTATTTTGCAGATGCCACTTCAGAATGACTGGCATCAGGTAAAATATTCAATGGCAAGGTAAATAGAGAATATGACCCACTGCATTTTTACCGGTGACAGTTGAGACAGAGCCGGTCCACCATGCTACAAGCACAGAAGGCAAGAGAGTCACACGTTTCATTGACGATGCCGACAAACGCATTGGTGCCTGGGATCCTCGCCAGTCGGTATTTGGAACAGTGGCTGCCATGCACGAGGTTCGTCAAATCCCCCTGTAGACAGCCGGGGCGTCAAAAGTGATAAGACAACAATGCAAGACTCAGCCTCACCCCAGCGAAAACACCCTTCGGCCACGTGCTGAAAATACCTTGCAGCAAACCTTAATTTCTGACTACAAAAGCAGTATTGTTAAAAAAACTAGAAGATAAAAATCATTTATAATGCCATCATAGATAATTCTCATTGAACTCTTGTGTATGTATCATTTATTCTTTTATCTATGCTTATAAAAATAAAATTCTCATAGATGTTTCTGTAATCTCTTTTTTCCTTTTTAACACTTAATAATATATCATAAAATGGAAAAAAAGCACAAGAATAAATGAAAGACAGCTTTCTGATAAGGAATAGTTTGAAATCAAAGGCGAACCTAAATAACCACAAATCATGCATCTTCTTCCTCCCCCAATAAAAACATCTGTTCTTTTAAAATAATAAAATTATTTAAAACCAAAGCCTCTTTAAGAGGCCAGTGTCCTGCTTCCAGAATATTTTTTTAAAAATCCAAGGAAAGCATTCTGTAACAAGAAAATGTGATAGCCAGTTTCCCGAATTGCCCAGTTTGCCACCACATGAGAAAATCAAAGATTCAAAAGTGGTGCTGTAACACTCAGCACGGTCATTCTTCCCTTCGTGTTGGCCACAGGTAGGTGGTAGGCCAGTTGTTTAAAGCCATGCTTGTTTCCATGCTGGTAACCCTCATATGTGCTTGGTCCGAATAAGCCTACCTCTGAGAATCACAGAGTGGGTGCTTGGAGGTCTTGGATGAATCTCCCACTGCCTAGCCACTACCCGCCTCTACAATATAAGTGATGACATGGGCTTTGCATCTTGTTCGCTCTAAGACCCAGAAATGCTCCATTTCCATGTTGGGATAACTTACACTGTGAAGACATTATTCTGGTTCATACAGAGGTGGGCAGGAGTAGGCTTACAGCTGTGAGTACATGAAACAGTTTCTTCTTCATTATTTATTAACTACTGTATTATTTTCCGTACGAATGACCGTAAACCTAGTTTTGCCCACCGCTGTATTTCACTAAAATTTGAGTTTCTGAAAATTTTCTGCTGGAGTATCCTGGCTCTCTCTCAGGAAATCACTGTACAAGTAGATCAGACACAGCAGTTGAGACTTTCCGCTGACAGACCTCCTGGCCGTCTCCCTCCGACTACTCAGGCCTCTCCGTGTCCCCCTTAAAGAAAGTGTGGGGTCTGAGCACAGTAACAGCGACTTTCCTTGCTTTGAACACACTATCATTTTAATATATTCATTTTTTAAAGATTTTATTTATTTATCTTTAGAGGGGAAGGGAAGGAGAGAGGGAGAGAAATATCAATGTGTGGTTGCATCTCAGGGGTCCCCTGCTGGGGGATGCAACTCCCAGCAACCTAGGGCATGTGCCCTAACTGGGAATCGAACCGCGATCCTCTGGTTCGCAGGCCCGTGCTCAATCCACAGAGCTACACCAGCCAGGGCAAATAATATATTCATTTTTTAAATTCTTTTTTACCCCCCAAACAATTGTGGGTTTTTTTTTGCAATTTTTTTGGGGGGGTAGGGGGGTGACCAAGTTTAGACTTTCCCTTAACCTATGATATCTTTAGAATTAACATTTAATTATAAATTTAGTGATATGAATACCTATTTTTCAATGAAAAGCTTACTTCTTTTAAATAACCTTTCGTTTGGAATGCTGGTTCTGACATTACCTGTTTCTGTACGTTCCCAGGCAGGATTGTTTACAAATCATTCTAAAGATCTTAAGAACATCCTTAAGATCTTTAACCATATCCAGGTAAGTGTGCAGTACCTCAAATCACACAGTGTTTGGCTGAAAAAAAGATAGTATTTTTGGAAGGTGTACATGAGAACTCCTGTCTTACAAGGTGGATGACCAAGAACTGACTGAGGGTGGCTTTAGGAACTTCAGGAGACTGAGTGAGTTCTAGAACACGGGAAGACAGAAACCCATGCTGCCACATATATTTACACAAGAGAGTGGGAACGGACTTCAGCAGACATTCCGTGCCTTTGAACAAACAAAACTAAAACAAAATACCAAGTGTGAGAACTCGGCTTTATATTCCGCAATTGTCATAACTGCAGAGCTGGACTAAGGTCCTGTCCTGTCCTATTGCTCTATAATTCCAATTCAGTGAAACGGCCAAGGGTAAAATAGACATTAACATTGTTCTATTTTACATTCTGCAGTGGGGAGAAAAGGAGAGTGGTGAGGAATCAACTTACCACCAGGCTCGTGTTGAATTTATAAAACCTCTGGACTGTCCTGTCACTGAAGCTGTTGCACAGGTTTTTCTTCACAAAGTTGGGGTGGTTCAGGATATCATTTGCTACCAGGGGCTCCTAACAAGGCCAAGCAGAGGACAAACGTCACGTCATCAGTGAGCTGCAGGCTGCTGGAGAACGGAGCCACCAGCTTTGCAACCAATACCTTGTGGGTTATGTGCTGTTGTTCCACAGGAGCGTGCCCTTTGGGGTCAATGAGGGTGGGGTGTGCCACCAGGTAGCCCCTGTCCTCCATTATGAAGCACCTGCAGCAAACAAGTGACAAAACGCGGTCACTGGGGCTCTTCTGCACTTGTAGAGAGCACTTATCGTGTAAGCCACAAAACAAACTGCATTTATCTTAGGTTCTTAATAGATACTCATGGATAAAATGAAGGATGACCGACAGGTAGGCTGATACACTATTCTTTAAGTAGTGCATCACCTGGAGGTACAAAGTCTCAGGTGAGAGAGTCAGTCACACCTGCCTCTGAAGTCACCTACGTAGCTCATAGACAATGGGGCCACCCTGTCCAAGTAGGTGGGACTTGAAGATCTTTGGCAATGGAGTATAAGCATGAACTTTACTCTTTATTTTGAGGAAGGAGATTCTCAAAAGAGTGGCCTTGAATATTTATAGGCACAAAGTGTAAGTAAAACATACAATTCCTCCTTTCGATGATAAATACACATAACGTAGGACATTCAGGGGACAAATAGAGTTGATGGAAATACAAAATAAGTAAAGCCAGAACTGCTCTAATCAAGACTACATTTTGCTCTATCTTACTCTACATTCTTTATAACAATTTGCCGTGAATCCTGTTATTTCCCCTTTAAGGGCCAAAGTGAAATTTAGCCGTGATGTGAAGCATGGGTCGTGAGACTGAAATGAGAAAGCTGTTTCTGAAAGTGGCCTGCATGAAATCAAGGGAATGCCCTGGCTTTGATCAGACACGCTCTTTTGAAATTCAGGCGACAAAGACGTTAGTCGCAGGAGCCTCTTTCTGGGGAAATGTAAAAGGGACAGTCTAAGTGCCTGAAACGTGGCACAGAGACTTTGGTTTGATAACAAAGTTAACATCAAAAGTACATCCAAAAGTACCCTCTGGTCCTTCTAGCACCCCAAATGTAGGAAACCTATGATTACTGACTTCTAAAGAAACAAGAGCTCTCAGAGAATTCTGTGCCACCATCACTTTCCTGCTTATGAGACAAGTCTGTTTGTCTAAATCACAACTGGTAAGCACCTGAGAAAAAGAAAAAAAAAACACCCCAAAACCTTCTTAATAGAACACCAAGAACCTAGACTCAGTTTTTGGTCCCAACCTTGACAATGTGCCTGCCATTCAACGAGACATATCCGATACTGTTTTCCTGGTATTTCTCGGCTAGAGAGGAAATGATGCCACCGAGGGGCTCACCTTATTTTGTTGCCGCCATCCTGGTTACAAACCGGTAGTAAGTCCATGAGAACTTTGTAGAAGTATCTGAGCGTGAAGTCAATGCCCATCACAGCCACAGTGTGTCCAGACGACATCTGTGTGCTTCATGTGAAAAAGATCAAAGAGGAGAAGAGGCATGTTTATCTGAAGGTAGAAGGAAGGTTCAACAGGAAGAAGATCGTATGGTATGAGAAATACATGCCCAGAGTTTCCAACCCTATACAAATGAATGACTAAATAACTGAGCTGGCATAACATGAGGACGTGATGAGAGAAAAATTCAAAACTAAAGGTAGCCCTTTCTTAAAATGAGCAGCCCAGCTAACAGGCAGGGATTTGGCTAGTCCTGACTATTGATGTTCAGACAATGACTGGATTACTCGTTAGCAAGAATATGGGGGTGGGAGTTGGGATGCATAGCTACTGTGGTTCCTGACAAGGAACCTTTATACAAGGGGCCGGAGTGAGCCCCTTAATTATTTCCTTCATTTTATAGGTAAGGAAACTGAGATGTTCCCAAGGTTAACTGACTAGTGTAAGGTCACAAAAAATTTAGTAAAAACGTCTGGCTCTTTTTATAATACTAACGTTGGTTGCACTCATAACAGCACTCATATTTTACAACAACACTCTCCTGGGTCTTAGGCCATTTCTTCCATCATTGTACAATGCTGCTCTCAGAAATGGGAGCACCCAGGAAGACACAGTCGGGCAGTGTGACATGGTGCTTACCCTTTTAGCTCTGGAAACAAGCAGATCTGGGACCAAATCCTGGCCCTGTTGGTTTCTATCTATGTGGCTCCTGGGATAATACTTAACCTTTTTAAGCTTCCGTTTTCTCATCTGAAAATGGGGATAATAATAGTATCTACCTCAAAACCAGTATCTACTGGTTTGGGGATGAAATGAGAATGTGTGCTTAGCAAGTTGCCAAACATCAAAAACACCGGATAAGGTGTTATAGCAAGAGTTATGCTGAAGAGAACTGAATAGAGCTTAAAGTTCAGTTCTAGACCAAGAGGGAATCCATTATTCTTTTAGAGAAATTGATAGATATAGCGGAAGCACTGTCTTCTCACTTGGAACCAAGGTTCTTCTTAATCTATGTCTATGAGCAGCGGAAAGGGCTTGGTTACTTGGCCACTTTTTCGGCTGGGAATTCTCCAGGTCTATCTAGCACGGCACGTTCCAAGAGCTCATAACCATCATCATCCACCCAAATGGTCTCTTTATAAAGAACATACCAAAAGAAAAATGACACTGTTATTGACTAAAAAAACAACACAAAACAACAAGCCCTTCAAAAACTAATTGGAAAGCTCAGAAGGAATTTCCCCAAGTAAAATCCTATTTTGGAAAATCACAACTTGGGAGTGAGTGACATTAGCTTTGCCATGTAGACAACTGCCCCCGTCTGGTCACTGCCAACACTGACACTAACTTACAACAGCCTAAACCCCAGCCTCATCCCACCACCCGCTCCAAACGAATAACCAGTAGGGAAAAGGACCATGGCCCATAAAGACATTTCTATTGGAGCTTTGCTGTCAGAACTGAGTTTGGGATGGGATGGGGGAGGACCATGGTGTGGGATTATCTTTGAGAGGCTATTGCCTCAATATGAGCCCCATTTTTACTGAAGTGACTTAAATCCTACCATGGAAGAAATTCGAGACTTTATTGCCTTACATTATGGTACTAGAACAGCTTCTATTTAGGGAATGTTCACAATTTATAGGCACTCTGGTAGGCATTTATATATATCATTTCAATTACTTCTTCACAAAAATATACGGGTAATATCATTTCTAGAAAATTGAAGCTTGGGAAGATTAAGTACTTGGCAAAAAAGTCACACAGTGAATGACTGGTGAAGGCAAAAAGCTAAACTCAGTGTCTTCAGCTCCAAAGTTTATACTGCTCCTCATCATCGGGCTACACTGTCTCCTTAGATCTGCACGGCACTTAGGAGTTTCCGAACAATTTTACATGATCCATTCAATTTCCTGCTGAGATATCAAAAAGGAATTATAGTCACTACTTAAAAAACGAAAACTTAGGTTTGGAATGATTAAAAGACTTAAGCAAGATCGATCGCCTTTTATTTATGGTATACAGTCTCGCATGCAAATTTGGCTCTTCCTACAATACTTCAGCTGCCTCAGTTAAAAAATACAAATCTGGTATTTGGGGGTAAGTTAATTTTGTTTCTAAACTTCCCCTGTTTGATTGCCATCTGTTCCAATATGATCAATAAGCTGAAGTACAAGCATGCACATTGCCCATGTAAATCTAATGTTCATATTTTACCTGCATTTCAAAAATGTACACTGTTACCATAACCCACAAAGATTATCATAGAAAAATCAAACCAACCCTACATTTCTAAGTACAATAAAACATGCTGTTTTCTCTGTCGAAGACTCATCTGATTAGTCCCTCAGTGACTGACCGAACTTTATCATCTTTATCAGCATTATCACTCTCTCCAAAGAACACACACCTGCATTCTCAGGCCACTAATAATGCTTATGGAAGAACCACAGCTCTGTTACTATGAGCAAATGGTGAGTGAGCAAAGAGCCAGAAAAACTCCTCCCCAAGCTACCAGCCAAACCACACCTATAAACCAGGGCTGAATGTGGATGCCTCCCGATACGGTGAACAGCAGCTGAGGTTCCCTCTTCCCACCCATTAAAATGCCAGAAACTGAAAGCAGGAATAGAATGATAATGAAAATAACTGTCATTTATTTGGGATTTGATATTGGTAAGCACAGTGCTAAGCATTTTACATGTATCATCGCTAATTCTCTTATCATTTGATATGGGCATTCTGATCTCTGCTGTGCTCAGAGAGGCCACGGAACAGACTGATAGGCATTTAACCTTCACTGAGCCATTGCCATGTGCCAGGCGCTGTCTCTAAGGGCTTCCCATACATTATTTAATGTCCTCATGAAACCATCATTTGAGATAGACCCTAATATCCCTCTTTCATAGGTGAGGAAACCATAGTAAAAAAGGAACTTGTTTATACAAATAGTAAATGGCAAATCAAGTTTTTCAGAGTAGAACCACATCTTAGGAGATTAGGTTCACAAGTTGGCACACGAGGCCGAAATCACTAGTAATTATTTGAAAAAACTATCTTTGCAGAGAGTCCATCTACTAATACATCCATTAAAGCTATGGATGCTTTGGTTGAGAACTGGAAGTGGTGGCTGCCTTGCATTCTAAACTGTGCTGAATGAAAAATACAAGGCTTTAAATAATAAAAGCATGCTCAGCCAAGGAAATGTTCAAATGATCAAGTCCATGACACTGTGCACCAATCAAGGCATGAGCAGGTACTTATTCTTGGAATACACTCTCCCTGAGTGACTGGTGGACGGAATCCAGGATTTAAACAGCAACTGAACTCTTGTTAAGCTTAACCAAACTTGTATGTCTTAAACACACTATAAAAACTAACCAAACAAGGCAGCTGAACCTAGGTACTGTATTTTGCCATGTATAATGTGCACCCATGTTTTTGGCCAAAACTTTCAGGAAAAAAACCTTTCATTTTAATTTAATTTTTTATTTATTTGTATTTAGAAACAAAACCAATGATCATATTCCAGGGTATTATTTTGCATATGGATATCATTATTGCTTTCTTGCATTTTTAAGAGTTACACTTTTAACACATAAAAGAATTAAAAACATTTAAATAGATATGGAACTAGTACTACCCATGTATAATGTGCATCCTCATTTTTCCCTAAAAAATTTGGGCAAAAACTGTGCATTATACACTGCAAAATACGGTATTTCTAACTAGAAAGCCCATCATATTTTCATCATACTTCATTTGGACTGACACCATAAATATTTATAAATAAACTCAGTGAAAATTCTCCTACCCATTCCGATTCCCCCAAACGTGTACATGTACTAATGCATATGAGCATTAAAATCTGTACCTCCCAGTGGCAACCCTACTGTGCCAAGGAAAAGAACATCGTACAGAAGGGAGGAGGAGAAGCTAGTGGATATGGACGACGAGTGGCAGGTGTGAGAAGCCTGGTGGAACGTCAGAGACCAAGAAAGAAACACACGGTCACTGTTTTCAACCTGCTTCCCTACGATACCTTTAAGAGCCCGTTCCACTGGCATCAAAAACCAAGGTAACTGCCGCCCCCTTAAAGAAATCACCTATATTTATTTTTCTCAACTGATTAGTGTAAAAGTGATGACAGGTGTTGCCACTCAGACAATTGTAGGCGTATGCCTGGCAGATGGCCTGTTAATGAAAACACTGAAAAGGTCTGCTCGAAATGAGTCTTTCCTTGTTTACATGTGGAATATTACAGTATGGAAGCAGCTGACAGAGCCAAACGGATACAGTGCCCTGCAAAGAAATCAAAACTTGGCTGGTGGCAGGGCTCTGCTTTCTGCAGAGACACAGGTCACGATGAAATGCCACTCAGCCCTGCTTCCCAATTCTAACTCCCAGTGAACCTGCATTAGAAGAATTCTACCGAATGTCAGTCACTCGATATATAATGAGCACCAGTGGAAAGCATAAGGTTAAGCAAGGAAACTTGTCTCCCACAAATTTTTAAGGCAGCATTACAGGTACCAGTTAAAATATGGTCTTTCTTGGTTGCTAGGGGAAAAAAAATAACTACTTATAAAGTGAAGGGGTTAAAAATGTATTCAAGGTGTTTGACTTGCCTTCGCTTCACTGACATTTGCAGATTAAATACAGAAACTTCAAAAACAGGAAATATAAAGCACTCTAAATATATTTACAGTTGACAGTGACATTTTATAGCATTCCAAGAAAGTCAATTTTCAAAATGTCCTTTTATTTTTCAAGAGGCAGTGAGAAGACAAAGTAAACACAACAAACTCCTATATAATTCTAAAGAATTAGACCCCAGTACAAGAGGTCATAAATTTGATGTCTTGATTCTTTTTTCCCTCCACTAAAAATGGCCCTTTCATTTGGAAACTACTCAGTGATGATAACTGCCAGGCTCCTATTGCTGTTTCTTGGATTGGTTTAAGACTTGACATTTCTCCAACGTGCTCTACTGAATCTAACATCTTTCCTTTTCTTCTTCCTAAGCATCATCCTGGCTGCCAAGAACAGGGCTATGAACTCATCATGACTCAACCCTGTGAGGTAGTATTGCCCCCATTTTACAGGTGGCAGAAGGAAGCACAGGGAAGCCACAGTGACACAGCTGAAGAAGATACGCCTCAGCTTGCCTCACTGCAAAGGTCATGCTTTTGCCATTAATCTACTTAAATTTTCAAAATACCCTTGCTATGTTCAAGAAATGCCTAGAAATCACAGCATTACCTGGAGGAGTGGATGGTATGACTGATGGTCACCACATAGCCGGCTCCTCCAACATCCAAGTAAGGGCCGGTCAGAGAAATCAGCCCTGGGTTAGCGACTGCATGGAGGTACCTAATGGAGACCAAAGAAAGTCATGCTGTTTTAGGGTCTGAATAACTCTGTAAATTTTAAAGAAAAGAGAGCTTGTAATTCAAAACAATATTTATGGGGGACTGAGTGAAGAAAGTGAAATGATTGAGAAGTACAGATAGGCAGTTAAAAAATAATCATGGGGATGTAAAGTACAGCACAGGAAATACAGTGAATCATCATGTAATCGCTGGGGCCAGGTGGGTACTGGAAATATCGGGGGCAGCACTTCGTAATGTTCGCGACGTTAGAACCACTTTGTGGTCCGCCTGAAAATAACACAACATAATACTGAATGCAAGCTGTAAATGACAAAGTTTTTTAAAAAGGTCAGAAATATTTATTATTAATAGTGCCTATTTACAATAAAATTCAAAATGGCTCGTATCTTTAATGTCGGACCATAGCATCAACACAAGAGGTCAGAAAATATAAAACACTCCTTTAAAAAAGATACTGCACTGAACTTTGAATAGGCTCTATTCTATAGATGTTTTACACACTATAATAAAAATAAATGAATGAAACAGAAGCAAATACAATTCGGCACATAGAAACGTGTCCTGGGTTGGTGCGGGGGGAGGAACAGGCAGTAAAATCAATGGCCGACTCATTAGTCACTTGGTTACCAAGCAGCACAAGGCTAGAAATTTTATTTTTATGCCCAAGTTACTCTGCTGCTGTATCACCTGACCAGCACTTGTTTTTTGAAAGCCAGAGTACAAAGAAAGCCCAGAAGTAAAAAAAAGAAGTTTTCGAATTTATACATGTTCATTTTTCATAGGTCGTACATGAGCCGTAATTTGATGCATAATCACACGCAATGACACCAAGCAAGGTGTCTCTGCAGACACCTTGCACGCGAAGCAGGAATCGAGCTAACCTCTAGGAACTGAAATGGCCCAGCATAAAGCATTTCAATCTCAAAATTTCACCGAAGAGATAACACACTGTACACCGAGGAAACCCACAATGCTGTTGTTAATACATTTTTAAAAACTAATAAAAAAATGTTTGCAGTGCCATGAAAGTTATCTTCTTTAATGTGACTGCCTGAAGTTGCTTTATAGTATTTACTTATCATGTCTCTCCAGGATTTGGGGGGAACCTTTGATAATGCAAGCCCCGACAACTCACCATTGTCTCCTAGTGGGATCAAATGCTTTGTCCATGAGGGAACCAGGATAAATTCTGAGGACGCCATTGGGTGTTGCTATGTAACGGCGGACAATGTACGTGTTCAGGCTACTCATTTCCATTTGTGTCATCCATTCATCTGTGACGTGGCTGGTGGCCATTACTTCATTTCTGACAGAGAACTGGGCAACAAAGGAAGACATAGCAGGGATCCTTTAAGACGCACATGAAAAGAGAGCAGGCTGCTGGCAGGGCTTCCCAAAGCTCTCTTGCAGAGAAGCCAAAGCCCAATTACTTCTTAAAAATCTTTCCACAGCAGATGGATATAGCCAAACTTGGTGAAAACAAAAGCTTACTGAAATACAGCCAGTGGATGTGTGAATGTGTGATTTACTCCATTGTTCATCCAACTGAGGCAAGATCCTACAGTGAAACATCTCTCTCTCTCTCTCTCACTCACACACACACACAGAGCCCAGCTAACTCTCTGCTCCTTAAACTTCATCATATTTATCTCAACAGACAAGAGGGGCACTTTACTTCCTTCTCCTGGGAAAGTTTTATTGATCTGCAAAGCACACCTACAACCTAGCAAACCCCTAGTGCCTCTAAGGTCCCCCTAAAAGTCTTCATCTGGCTCACAGGGCTTCTTAATCCATCAGAAGGGTCATCACCAACCAACCTCCCCGGGGCCACACACTGTCTCTCTGGCTCTGCAGCCAAAGGCACAGACCCAGAGCTGGGCTTCCCGCTTTGACGATTCCCTGCCAGCAGCCCTCCAAGGCCTGAGGAGGGGCACAGCAGAAAAGGGCCAGCGCTCACCTTGAGCCCCGGGTTAGCGATGAGGCGGGTGTTGTCACTGAGATAGGCTGTGTAGTGCTCCACCATGCGCTTTGTCTCTGGCTGGCTGAGGTGCTCGTAGGGGGAGGAAAAACTGCCAGCGGACAGCATGACCGTCGGACTTTCTGAAAGAGAGCAGATGAAGCAGGCCTGAGAACGCTGAGGCTTCACTTAGGCCCAAACAGGAGCATCCCTAAGGATCTGCCAGTCCGTCAGCCGTGGTGGCATAGAGTCTCCCATAAGGAAAGCAAAGAACTTGACAATGAGCTAAAAAGGAAAAATGCCACATTTCTCTCCCTCCAGGGAGCTTATAGTCATGAGTGAACCAGGAGAGATACATGTACAAATACATAAATGCCCGAAATGGCCAATGTTCAAGATACCTCAGACCTACACATAATATACTTACTAGGACCAAGGAGGCAGGCATGTGACATGGAGTCAGATGGAGTTGAACCTGGGCTCCACTGTGTCCTGGCTAGAATGTGTCCTATTTAGTCTGTCCTGGTCTCCTGATCTCATATCCAGACAATATTTCACCAGGGAAACTGAACACATGCTCTCATATGTCAGCATGGTGGCTTCTATTCTTGATCCCCTTCCCGTCTGTGGCCCCTATAACTCAGTTTGCCAGCTGTTATGATTTTCGAACCCTAAGTATTTCAACAGTGGAAAAGAGAACACTTATTTTACAGTACTGTGAGCATACTGTGTTGTTTTGACAACATACACCACAAATGCCGAGCCTGGGCCTGGCGTACGGCAGCACGCAGTACAAGAGGTGGCACTGTGGCATGAGTGACAGCTCGGCCTTGCTGCTTTCTGGGTTACCTTGGGAGCGGTCTGTATTTCCAATAAGCCCAATGTCCTCATGCGTAATAAGTCAACTCAGAGGAAGAATGTCACAAACAACAAATGTAAATTCCCTTTTCCTTTTTAAAAATTATTTGCCTATTTCCTGAACTCTTTTGAAGACAGGGCCCTGTGGTAGATACAGATGTGCTATAGAGACACACAGGTTTGCCTTTCTGAGACTCCTTTCACTACTTCTCCACTCCTACACTGTATATCCCCCAGTCCCCATGTCCCGACCCCCACATCTGAGTGCTCGCCTCTTATCGGGCCATATCTGCAACTCTCTCTGATGGACAGTCTTTGGGCTACTAAGCCCTCTTCTTCAGGCACTAGCTGAAAGCCGAAAGTGACTATGGAATATGGAAGTCCTCACATTTCTTGAGCCTGGGCGAACTCTGCAGTATAATTAAACTCCAAAGCCCCCCCTACAGGATTAGGCGGAGGCTGCAACTTTACCTAAAATTAAACTCTTGCTTGCTTTCTCCTCCTTCCCTATCCTGTTTCCCTTACTTTGTCGCTGCTTTCTTCTGAGAGCCCATCCTTAATAAATCAACACACAAATCTTCCACCGCAGTGTCTGATGGAGAACCAGGTCCAAGGTAAGGCTTAAACTCTTTTCACTCTGGCATCCCCAAACTGGCACTGCAGACATGCAACATCTTTTTTTTTAAATTCAAACTGATATTTATGGTGAGCTATTATGAGTAAGACCACAGAGAAGCAGAGAGGTGCAAGGCTTTACCTAGAGTGGCCAGCTGCTTGAAGTGGAGGCACGCACTAGGCTGGCCCAGGAGGTCCAGCCGGTGGTAGAGCAGCTTGCTGCTCGGGACAGTGTTGAGGTTCTTCAGTTGTCTGACAGGTATTTCTGGTTGTATCACCACAATGCAGAGAATAAAGGAAGTGTCTTGTACCTGGGAAAAAAACGATAAAGAATTTCTAATACAGAAGGTGAAGGTTCCTGGGAATAGTGACTTTGCCCCACATTATATTCTGCTGTCTCCTAGCCCACATGGAAAAATGTGTGATGGGTTGATGAGTGAAAGAAAGACACAAAGATGGCAGGACGGACAATATCTCTGGCAAAGATTACATTTTATGTTTCTGATGTTCCTTTCTGATACAGGAAAATCAATGTGTGTAGTGGAAAATCATGAAGCTAATGAAAGGATCAGAAAATCTAGTCCCTTTGAACAACGACCCCAGCCCTCTTTTGCTTATTTAAGCTGGAACATGGCATGAGAATACAACTGTTATTTCCTATGGGGTTTGAAATGCAATTTAAAATACAGGGTCCAGCAGAAGTAAGGCCTGCTTGAGCGTGGTCAGTAGGGTAACAATACGGGTGTAATAAGTTATATTTTTAATTTGAACATTTCACCTAAAATGTCATATGGTGTGCTTGAGTGTGATATTGTGATGTTACAGAATTACATGCTCATGATTTTATCATAAAAATGGGGCATTATTTGTGCCAGAGCCTGTGTATACCTGGTTTTGCAATGAGGGTTTCAAGAAATGACTATTTTTAAAGCAAATTACGAATCCACATACACAGGCCATATAGAATCTGGTTTATTTGTCCCATCCAACCATCTCCCCTCCTGGTTGTATGTGACCGGGATTTCCGACTCACGACAAGTCCGGATCCTGTAGCCCCCTCACCAGGCCTGCCTGACATGTCACTTCAGACCAGGACAGGTGAAGTGCTGCAGCTTAGCCTAAATTATTCAGCTTATATGTGGGAGTACTTTCAAACTCACTTTGCTCCTAAGAATGAATGCTTGTATAACATTTAGTAAGAAAAATGTCCACCAAAGTATCAAAAACCAAGTTGAGCCACTCAGTTCTAGCTCCTTGACTTAAAACCAGAAAAGAGCCAAAATCTCCTTAAGTCCACTGTGTTAGGAGATGGACAGAATCTATTTAAAAGATAGTCTGTAAATACATGAAGAGTGATAACCAGCTAAATCAGAATTAAAGCAGCTCAAAGGATTTAGTTAATGGATCAAGGAGAAAACTTTAACTAGGCAGGTTAGAGTTAAGTGTAATTTCAGGTTTATGAGGATAGGGGCAGAATCTTTTTAAACATAGGAGAAATTTGCATCTTTTTGAAACTGCTTTCAAAATTGCTACTGCGGATATTCAATTAGATTAGCAAGTTTAATCCTCTTCCTCCACCCACCAAATTAGAAAATGACAGGGAGGTGCCAAGTGGCATTTACTGTTTCCTTTCTTCCAACTCACTGAGTCACCCTGCCAGTTGCTTTCCTGTGTTGCATGTTCCAAAGAGCCGAAAGATAAAAACTTTACCAGAATGACCAGAATATAAGTTTATGATCGTGTCTATTTAGCAAGAGAAAAATAAAGTGACTCCAAGTCCTGGACCTACTGGGGTTATCACTTAGTAAAGTACATAAATGTCTAATCATTATGTTGTTATACCTGAAACTAGTATAACATTGTATGTCTGTTGTCATTAAAAAAAATTCAGACAATTAGAAACCAAGTCACCCTAGAATACTTTATAAATATTTGTTTATGAATAGTTCATAGCTACAAGGAACACAGATATCAGTACAGGTCTCCCTATTATGTCCTTCTCTGAAAACCACAGTCTCTGCATTCCGGATTATAATGTCTGCAGAATGGCTCTCTGTGACTGAGGAGTGGATTTTTTCACCAGCTGCCCATGGGATTCACGTTTCCAAGTGAAGCATGGCTGTGCAATACAGGAACGTCATAATGCCTTCTGAGAGTCCACACTTCCTTCCCTCACAGCACGAAGCCTCCTCAAATGCTTGAAAATGGACTTGGATTACACAGCCATAGAGTAGTAATCTCTTCAGGCTGCTAACACAATCCCGCATATTATACTTAAATTAATTCAGTGAAATAATCCATCAATGCATGTTACATGTAAAGATGCTAAGCCATTTAACCAATTATTCTCAGCATAGGCGAAGTCTATTTGGATTATTTAGTAGAGGAATCTATTTTATTCCTAAAAACAACTTGAATACCTACTACCCTTCCCCTAAAGTAACTCAAAGAGCACTTAAAAATATTTACTCTCACTGTCAAGTAACCAGGCCAGCCTTTGATTTAAAACTCCAATCTCATTACTTATTACCCTTTCATTTGTCACTTGATATTGATGTTCTTGACAATTTCAGGACTCTGAGAGAGCTAATGCCTCTTCCTCAACTGATCACATGATTACACCCATGGGGTGGGACAGAGCAGCCAGAATTTACCGGCATCACTAAATAGACGGATAAACAAATAAAACTCCTATCTTAACAGAATAATACTTCTTTCCAAAATGTTAACATTGGGTTTATTTCTATACAAAGAAGGTCTTAAAAATGCCTACCTTTCTTTCTTTCTCTTTTAATGCCAGCACACATTAAGATAGGTATTTTCCTAGGATGTAACTGAGTTGTCTTCAATCAGGATAGACCAGAGGTAACGAACCTCCAATTTCAAGTACAAAAGTATTGTTCAATCTAGTATTTTGGTGTCTGGCTCATACTTTCTGATGTAAGAATTAAGCAACTCATCTTCACTTAAAAAATGTTTAAATATATAAAAATAAAGGAAGATGGTTCAATCATTCTTTAAAAATCCTGAAAATGAACTGCCTCAGAGAATTTGAAAAAGACTTGGACCTTCCTCAAATGTGTGTTATTAAATAATAAAATATCAGTAGAATTTAGCTTGTAAATATAAGTGTCTCAAAAAGTTTCATTTATTATTTTGTTTTCATTGTAGCTATTGCTTGTTGCCGTAAGACGCTTTCAGAAGCAAGTAAGAAGGTCAGGGGAGGGAGAGTCATGTCTGAACCATGCTGGCTACTTCTAACTCTTGTGACTCCTGTGCCAGATACAGGCACCGCATGAAGCTGTTTAATGGTCTGCACCCACCACTCGGCTGGATGCTCTATGAAGGCCGAGGGAGTATCGTTCTTTTTCACTCACCATAAACATAGTTCCTAAAGGGATGAATACATAGACGCTACTGGAGTTAACAGGTTAAACACCGGATGTGGCCATCCAAAGGGAAGCTCAAGTGTGACTGCATTTGAACATTAGTGATTAAAATTAGATGATAAAAATGGAAGTCCATTCTTCCTTTGGTCAATTGCAATATCAAGGGCCCCAACACAGTGTGGATGGTGCACCTGGAAGAGGAAGTTAAGGACAGAAGCGAAAGCACTGTGCATGGTGTGCGTTAGGCTGTGTTTCTCTGTGGCCCACTGTCTGAATGAGGCTGGTGGGAAAAGCCGTGGTGGGCGCCACAAGTTATGGCTAAACTGCCAACCCACTTGCGGTGAATCTGAATTATCTAAATTCTAACGTAAAAGTTTCTTTTCTTGGGACTATGGTAGTAGAGGGCATTTATGCTTTCACATCTCTTTCTTAAATTCTCTACTTCCAAAATTTGAGTTTAGAATAATAAAAACTAATTGGACAATACCTAAATGTGTGTGCATAGGGAACTGTTACAGAACTGTGGTCTGTCTATGTAATACCACACAGCCATTAAAAGTGTATGCACATGAATATACACACATACACTGATATACATTCCTGTGTGTAGATAAAAAATTGTTCAAAGACTTTGGGAAGGGAGAAAGAGAAGGAGCGAAACATTAGTGTGAGGGAGAAATATCAACTGGCTGTCTCCTGTATGAGCCCCAACCAGAGACTGAACCCACAACCCAGGCATATACCCTGACTGGGAATAATCGAACCCACAACCTTTTGCTTTGTAGGACAACGCCCAACCCACTGAGCCACATCCACCAGTCAGGGCTGGATGGAAGAGCACAGTTTAAAACTGATGAGTAACCTTACCCAAGGTAAGGTCCCCAGAATCCCTGCGTGACAGAGCGCACTGCACCCACGGCGGCCCTGGCCAGGCGCTGCCCTCACTCACCATCTTCCAGGCATAGCTGACATTGTAGGCCTCCTTCCCCGTCTCCCGCAGCTTGTTGATGTGCCAGGACAGGGATGAGTTCACAGGCACTGCGATGATCTGGCTGCCCAGAGGGAGGCTGCGGACAGAATGGAATGTTTCAGGTGAAAGATTAAAAATTAAGCATTTAATTAGAGGCTGGGGAGAAGCCGAGGTCAATGACTATCTCCAGATTTTCAAAAGCAATGAAGCTCATCACTTTCTAAAAAGATAATGCAAGACTTTCAATTTTCTGAAAGCATTGTATCAGCTCTGCACTAAAAACATTCCTCACTCTCCACCTCGGTACCCCCAATTCTAATTCTTTCCAGAAACTCCGCTGTCTCAAGTCACTCAGTTATTACTTGAAAACCAGTGAGCACAAAGACTCATTTCTCTATAGGTTACCATCTGCCAAACTAATGTATCATGGTTGGAAAAAATCCAATCTGTTTTTTATTTCAAGAGAAAATGTTGTATATGATTGCGCTGTCAACTTGGAATGGACATTACCTTGCCAAGCGATTTTCTGGCATGCTACAGAGCTGGTCCCGTAGCATGAACTTAACCTTTCATTTTGCCAACATTTTTCAACTTAGTACAATGGGAGTATTCTTTTTTTAAATGAGATAACATATATCTGATTTTACAATTAAAGGCAACGTAAACACAGAATTTGACTCAACAGACATTTCTCCCAAATAACAGTTCTGAGAGACCTTACCTATTACTCAAAGTAAACATGTTTTGGGCTATTATTAGTCTTAGGAAAAAAATAGTGAGTATACTATTGATAACATGAAAACAATTTGTACACTTGTTCTGCATCCTGTAATAAACACTCACGCCTGACCTCAAAGGATCCCATTCTCAGAGA
The DNA here is from genome assembly GCF_021234435.1 of Artibeus jamaicensis. Lineage (NCBI taxonomy): Eukaryota > Metazoa > Chordata > Mammalia > Chiroptera > Phyllostomidae > Artibeus > Artibeus jamaicensis. The sequence continues at coordinate 13,596,971 of NW_026522025.1, read as the reverse complement.
AAAACAAACGCCACGACCCTCACCTTTTGCTTACCTTAGAATGTTTTGCCGAACCAACTCAAATTTGGGGATATTTTCATAATGAATGATGTCGGTATGAAGAGGGGGTTCTGATAGTAAATACGGCCTGGTGAGGGACGGGTGCATAAGTGTATAGCCTAAAATAAGAAAACAGAAACGCAGGCCATGGAACAAGGCTGCAGGCAGAATGGGATGTAATCAAGAGAACCGTGCAACACTCTGGGACGGCTGCCCAGCGCTCCCCTTCTCAGTACGCACTCCCCGGCCCGACAACAACTGAACGTGGTTTATGTGTTTTTGCACAGAGCCCCTGAAGTGTGGAAAGATGTCTTCAATTATCGAACATCTGCCTAGTGAAGAATATATTGGAGATACTGGTTGCTTGGTCTTCGTTTTATGCAATGGTATAATCCATCATATAAACCTTCATGCCAGTAAACCCAAAGACAATAATAGAGACCAAAAACGCAAAAAAAAAAATCTATCCGAAGTTTCACATTCTATGTGTCATTCAACTCTCAAGTCCAATTTCCTGATGTTACAAATAGCTGTTACCTAACCCTCAACACAACATAGGAACAAATGCATAATTTTAGATTCATTCTGTCATTTTTATAGTGCTGCACTATAAATAGTAGTCCTAGTCACATTTGTAAAAATATTATCATTTTCTATTTGGCTAGGATCAGAATATCTATAGATTATTTTTTTTCAGGTTGCTAAAGAAATGACTATGTCCCATGATTAATTTTTAGCAGTTTACCTTTGTCATCTATGAGAAAAGTATAGGAAGCCAGAGAGTCTTGGTAATACGTCACATCTTCAAGGATGTAAGCCAGGTTCACGTCCACACCTACAATTCCCAGAAGCAGGTTTCCAAAATAACAGGGTTTACTCACAGTCATTATCAGACCTATGGGTTAAAAAAAGAAAAATCCAAAGACTAGCAGAGAAGGATGAGGACTGGAGCTGCGCGCTGGTGAGTCACAGAGGCTGCTGCCACCCATCTCTTCACCGGGAAGACAAGTCTCCAGTGTGATCCAGTAACCAATCACTGCTTTTCCTGACAGCGTGAGAGTACCAGGGAAAGAGAGTCTTTTGGGAGTTCAAATGGCTCAGTTAAATTGAGGCAATGTGTACATTTTCCACTATTTTTCACCTTAAAGGACATGGTATTCCAGATCAGTGCCAATCATCATCAGCACTGCATACATCACTCTACTTCCTGGGGTAGGGGAAATTCAGCTGAACTTGAAAGACACAAGGTATCCATGTATCTGGATTCTACGCAGCAGTGCCCCTTGTGTATCATGCATATTTCACTGGATGTAACTTCTCTGAGGCCTGATTTCCACGTGTGCTGAGTGGACACAATAGTAACTGCTGTACTGATTTCCAGGGGCTGTGAGATGAAAAGATATTATGGATAATGGAAAGCTTATAAGGCACTATGCTTCATTCATGTATCCTATCCAAAAAACAGGAAGATGGAGAGAAAAAACTTAGGTAGAGAATCTTGTTTTCTGACCACTTAAAACTGAGCAGCTAAAGGAGACACTACATTTCCAAAGAAACATATTTCCTGTCACTTGGATGAGGAATTTACAAACTTACGTAAAGAACTAGATAGTAGGTATTTTAGGCTTTGTGGGTTATACAGTCTCTGTTACGTATACTTTTTTGTTTCTTTTTTTTTTTTTAAACAAGGGTTTAAAAATATTTTTGGCTCTTAGGCCATAGAAACACAACAGGAGAGCCAGGGAAAGAGAAAAGCACCCGGGAGGAAAATGTATAGGCGAGAGCGTAACAGCAGGCCAGTGCATGGCCCTGAGCATCAGGACAGCTGTAGTCCCCCGCTGGTTTCACCACTGTGCTGGGTTCAGTCGTGCCACCTCCAGGAATGAGACTTTTCATGTGTCAGATGGGGAGCTGAGACAAAATGATCTCTAGGACTCCATGCAATTCTACAACCTGATGGCTCTAAATAAGGCTCAAAATAAAAAAGACAAACAGCTTCTCTCAATCTTCCTCTAATATTTCCCTGGGCTTGACGGCACATCCATGCCTTAGCAGCACATCAGAAAGCCATCCTTCAATAAACATGTGGGAAAGGGCTTTGGATCCTCTTCAGGTTTTCTATAAGGCCTGGGCTTCCCTACAGAGAATCATGTATGAGGTCCACTAGGTAATATCAACATAATATTGCTGAGTTGCTGCAACGGTCAAGGCCAATCGCATGCATCCCACTGTAGGAGGAAGTGGGTACAACACCGCAAAACTTGTGAAAAGTTACGCCCAGTTACAAGATGAGTATGATTTGAGGCTGTAAGGTATAGCACATTGACTACTGTTAACAATACTGTAGTATATTTCTAAGTTGCTAAGAGAGATTTTAAAAGTTTTCATTACAAGAAAAATATATATAACTGTGAGATAATGGATGTTAACTAAGCCCACTGATCCCTCTTTCTCTTATCAGACTTAAATACTTGTTGTGGGGGGGGTGTCTGTCTCACCCATCACGGCTCGGCAGGATGCTGAGCTGGCACCCAGTAATACTGGTCAAATGAATGAAAGGTCACTCACATTTGAGGCTTGACATTCTCTATAAAAGAAAGTAACCTTGTCTAAAGGTGGGTATTCTTACTTACACACTTCCCTGGGGCCTGCCAGAAATAGGAAGGATAAAAAAAATCAGGGTGTAGCAGCAACTACCACATTTCTTCCTTATAGGAAAAAACACATCTACCTAATTCCAGAAAACACACTGTCTATAGGCTTGTTACTTTTTGTACACGAGTTTCCTCTGAATACCTGTATTCATGAGAATCCCTAGTTAATGGAACATGAACATCAAATCTCAAGTGGTTATTTTGTCTGTCTGGCTAGTAATTAACTGCCTCTTCAATCTTTTCTGTCAAGGAAGAGAGGGAAGGTGTGGGAAAAAGAATAAGCAAGAAAAATGAGAAGGAAAAGAAAAGAAGACCCTTTACTGGGCATCTACTGTTGGCCTGGCGTTTTCCCCGATGCTTTACAAATACTGGTGCAATTGATCTTCACAACTGCATTGAGAGCAGTATTATCTTTCCCATTTTATAGACCAGTAATTTAATAACTTGAAGATTAAACACTTCACCCAACTTGTGACATTAGGGTAATGATGATGGTAATAATAGTAATAGTAACAAAAACAAAATAACGAATAAATTGTGGGTAAATTGTGACATTAGGATGATAATGATAATAGCGATAATAACAAAGGTAAAATAAATAAAACAAGAGCAGTAATTACTATTGAGAAGAATGCCAGGTACTAACAAATCTTACAATCCTAATGGCCTCAAAAATTAATTACATGAAAAATGTTATTACACTTTTAACAGATGACCAAATGGGAATTAAGAAGATTAAGTGACCAACAACTCAGCTGTAGAGCGGGATTTGAGACCCTCTCTCATGCCACCTACGCCTGTGTTTGTTGACTACACCATGTTGCTCTGCCTTTGAGGCTGAATTCCAAGCACTGTTGGGTTTTATTCACCACCAACTATGCAAAGTTACTCTTTAGTTCCAACTCGCTAACTTTTGGATCTGGGGGAATCCTCACAAGTAGATATTGTTGCTCATTATGTCAACTGAGCTGGGGCCCAGGAGGAAGGAATGGATGCAGTGGGGTCAGGTGACCCTCTGACCAGGGAAAGAAACGTCCACTGCCTCACCTGCCCAGACCCTCCAATGCGCACAGGCAGGTACTGAACAACATTTAAAATTAGGATCCTCGTGGACTCACATCCACTCCCTTTCCCTTTCTTTTAACAGGAGTTTCCTCCAAACTCACCATCTCCCATCTCGTCAGAGAAGGGGAGGCTAAAGACAGCTTCGTCGATCATCCGGTTGGGAAGGTTGGTGTAGAACCTGCCGACCGTGGTCTCCAGGTTACTCAGCTGGTTCAGCACCATCATGCTCCCCTTAATCACAGGCAAGGCTGTCCGGTCCGGCACGCCATACTTCCCCGAGTTCTGTTCAGCCAGATCTCTCAGGAAAGCCAACTCTTTCAAACCAGTCACCCCATCTGAAATGGGAAGGCAAGGAAAGACAATGTAAGGCAAAATGGTGTATATTTCTATAATAACCTTGCTGTTTAGAGCTAATATTAGGGCATGGCTGAGGTCTTGTAATGCCTCTGCCGAACAATGACCCCTCCGCCAGAGAGGTCTTTGCAGAGACAATCTGGACTCTGGACGTGGATACCAGTTCTTGCTGAGGAACAAAGCCTGATGTGTATTCTTTCCTCAGATAGTCAAGAGTGCAAAGGGGTTCTTTAAAAGGCAACAATGATGCCCTGACTGGTATGGCTCAGTGGATTGAGTGCTAGCCTGCAAAATGAAAAGGTCACTGGTTTGATTCCCAGTCAGGGCACATGCCTGGGTTGCAGGCCAGGTACTCAATTGGGGACACATGAGAGGCAACTGGTCAATGTCTCTCCCCCTCATTCTCCTTCCCTTCCCATCTCTATAAAATGATAAATAACATCTTTTAAAAAAGGCAACAATGAAAAACACATGAGTAAATAAAGAAGCCCCATTTAGTGAAGATGTTCTTCCCTAAAAGTTTAATTATATTTAAAGTATTTTTTTGCATTTAACATTTGAAAGCAAAAGTCATGACTAAGAAGTCTGCATTTAATTTAAATTAGTAGATGAAGTTGTAAGAGTTTAAAGGACAGAGGTTTACCATTTCATTTCTTACATCCTCGCCTATTAAACACTTGCCAAAGTCTCATGCAACTAAATGAAAGAATTATGGGCTGCATTCAGGATGCCTCCAAACACTGTGTCTTTGAGCTCATTTTAATTGCAAATGTTTTCGTGGATGGTATTGTTAGGGTAATACTGGATTTGATGTATTTTATGTATATTTTTTACGTTTAGACAGTTTAAAAAGTTTGTAAAAGATTTAGGCATATTGGGATGCACTGTTCTGCAACATCTGTAATCTATAGCACAAAAATTCAATAAACCTTTAAAAATTTTGGTTTGCTATTGTTGGAACACAGTCAAGAGGATTAGTAACTGATCCCATATGGGTACCACTGTAAACAAATTCAAATGATTTCAATCACTACTGAGATTCTACCAATGAGTTTTAAAGAGGCTTTGCCTCACGTTCTTGAACTATTTAGTCATTAAAAAAAAAATCTGAAGAGTTTACGGCTCACCCACCTCATGTGACATTAGCACTGTATAATGGGGAGTATATATACTCTTAGCCTTGTGAGTTTATTTCTAAAGTCACAGTAGTATCTAATGGATACCATTTCTTTCTTAACATATACTGTATTTTAATAACTTGGCTTTTGGTCCCCTCATGCAATGCTTAGGGAAAGTCAGAACCAGGTTATTGTCCCCTTTGTGTGACATAAGGTTGAGATGGGGGGGTGGAAGTGGTACCTTTAGGAGTAAAAGACAACAGAAAACATGTGACTGATCCCTGATCCCTGATCCCTGACCTTCCTACCCATGAGAAGCTCTGATGCTCCCAGAGGTGAATGATAAAAGGAGACAAGTTAAGGCAATAAATACATTTTCTTTCTTTGTCATGTACTGCTTGGTGCTCTCAAAATATAAAAGAAAAGTATTTAACAGGAATATCCTCTAGCTAAAGAAGAAAAGTGTGGGATGCAAGGCTATCAAAGATTGGGAATTTTATATCAGCCTATCAAGAAATGTTGTTATGCAGGGCTGGCAGTAGAGGTGCAGACTGGTTTAAGTATGCTGGATGATTCTATTATCTACACAGTCATGCTAGGAACTACATTTCCCAGAATCCCCTTCCCTTTATGCCTCCAGGTTAAAGGTGAACAAAAGAGAAGTTGTGAGATTTAAGAGAAGTGAGAGATGGTGAAAGATGCAGAAGGACCAGAATGACCTAGTTTGTCTCACTCACTCTGATCTGATCCAGTTTCCTTCCCCAGCTGCTGGCTGGCTCCCCCAGAGTGATCCCACTCCAGACACTTCACTCAAAATTCACAGAGGCAGCAGCCACGAAAATCCAACAACCTCCCATCGACTTCCACACCAGGCTTCCTAAACAGCCTTCAATTTTTCTTGGTTCTAGAGATTCCTATAGGCTCTAACTAGTTCACCCATACCACAGCTGGCTGCTAAATTTTGAATCGCCAACTCTTCTGTACTTTCACCACAGCTGGCTGCTAAATTTTGAATCACCAACTCTTCTGTACTTTCCCTGTCTTCGCCATAATTTTGTGCACTGGAATCCTGACAATAAATCTGTTATACCAAACTTCTGAGAGTGGTCCTGCTTCCTTATGTAAAGCCAAACTGATAGAGCAGGGGAATGGGTCGGTGCCTGTGAACATGTGCAGAGACGGCACTCGGGAGGGGCACAGATGGCAGCAAGGCTGGGTGTCTGGCTGGGTTAAAGGGAGCAAGAAGAGACAGGGGTGGTTCGAGGGAAGCAGCCAGAGGTTTTCCAGAACGAAACTATCAGGGGCAGAGCAGGTACAGAAGATACTCTTGGTGGGAAGATTTAGGAGCAGTGAAGACATGGGTGAGAGCAAGGAAGCCCTTTACACAGCGTCTGCCTGAGCAGACCTTCAGATCTAGTGGGAAAGAAGATGCGATTACTCCCTTTTACGTTTCCTTACTCCTGTACTATTGCATTTAATGTATCTGCCTAGTCTGTCTGTCTTTCTCACTAGGTTATAAGCTTCCTGAGGTCAGGGACTTTGCATGATACAGCTCTAAAACCTCAGCTAGGTTACATTGTGGGCTTGATAAATTTTCCTTCCCATCCCCATTCTGATCCCTACCTTTCCCCTCTTTCCTTCCCTCCTTCCACACCCCCTTTCCTTACCTCTATCCCTTCCTCCCTCTTAAAAGAAGTTAGCCATATGAAAAAAGAGAGACTGGCACTTAGAGATAACACTGAAACGACCCAGCGTGGGGAAGCACCTCTGCCTCGGAGCCATCCTGGGACAGAAATCACAGTCATTCATTCTCTCATTCACCTGCTCCAAGGGACTGGTTGCTTACCAGGTGCTGTGTCAGGAACCTTAAATGCATCGTATCTTGTTTACTTATTATCATGGCAACCCTATGTATATTTTATTCTTTCATTTTACAGACAAAATTGCGGCCTAAAGCAAGGATGTAACTTGCAATAAGCCTCACAGCTAACAGATGGAGATTGGAACCCAGAACTTCCAGACCACATGCCTGGCACTCTGCCATGTGCAGGCCACAAAATACCTGGAAAGGACTGTGCAGCCCCAAATTTGCATTCCAGGACCCCACCCAAGAGGGTCTGAAAGAAAATCGGAAGGCACTGCCTGGGAGTCTGCTTTTTCACAGAAATAACTCCACGTGATCTTCAGCATGTTAAAATACGAAAACCACTGTCCCTAAAGCCAAGTGGTTCTGCATGGAACTCTGGACGCGGATGGGAGAAATGAAGGCCAGAGGCGGGAAGGGGTGCTGGATGGAGACACGGCCTCTTAGAAACAAGAGCCTACAGCCTGGAACGGAGAACGAGGGGCCTGGAGATGTTTTGAGAGAGCAACGCGTTAACAGGCGGGGAGACAAGACACAGCAGAGAGGTCAGAACACTGAGCTGTGGTCACACTGGAGGACAGGCTGGGCACAGAGCATTTTGTCAGATCTGCCAACTGACTAAATCCTTTCGTATAATTAATGTCCAATTTAACAGCAAAAACAAACAAAAAAACCCATAAGAACTTTAACGAGTTTCTTGCAGGTGTCGGGCACTGTCCTGGGTGTTTAATACGTAGGGTGAATCTCCACAACAACCCTGCCAAGTGGGTAGCATTTGTCTCCATTATACAGACAGCTCAGAAAGCTGAGGAGAAGCAAGTAGCAGATGAGGCTTCAGGGTGTGAGTCAGTGGGGAAATGTGATATTCACAGTCTCGCAGGAGAATGTCGGTCAGTGCCTCGACTTCCTTAAATCAGAGAAAAAACTTAGTTACCTCCATGCAGTATCAAAATCCAAGAATACGAAGGAGAAATGGGGGAGGGAGGGAAGGAGTTGTGCAGACTGCTCTGCAAGACCACATGATTGGAGAAGGTTTAGAAATGAGCTGCTGGCGGGAGAGATGAAGAGAAAGGTCTGTCTAACACACATCCCGAATGCCCACGAGAGAGAGAAAGCTGGGCTCAGGAAGGAAGCTGCCTAGGTGCCCTCTCCTTATGCCCTTCATCAAAGCACACCGCGAGGGTTCTTTTCTATTTTTATGAAAGCAGCATACACTTAGAGAGAACTTTCATCTGAAAGAGAAATCTCGAAACGCTACCTACCGTTCATGAGGGCATAGGTGAGAATCATCACGGAGTTGTTTAGGAAGCTATTTTCTTCATTGATGATGCGGAGAGTCGCCTTTTTATCTTCTTCCGAAGAGTCCTTTGATGTGATGCCAGCTGACAGGTAAATTATGACCATGTCTGTATCTAAACAAAAACATACAAATTGTTACATTGGATTTTGGCTCAAGGCAGCAGTTCCATTCCTTTGTCACATCCCCTGGACTTCACTGCCTCGGGGACCTGCCTGGCCCCACCGTTCCTGCTCCTTCGCATTTGATGCCGCGCTTTCATCTCCCCACCTCTGCTTCTCATCCCTGCTGCCCTTTGTTGACAACGAGGCCTCATTCATCCACTGTCAGGTAAAGAAGTGTTCCTAATAAATTTACCAGATAAAAGGAGACTTCCTTTAGGCACCCATGGTTCAGGTAATTTAGCTATCCGAAATGGAAGTCTCTTCTGCCTTCTGAAAATGAGGCTTCAGAACCTGATTTAATCTTTTCCTTAGTGACTCAGGGTTCTTGCCAAGAATGCACATTTTTTTTTTCTTGGTGGGGGAGGGACTGGCCTTTAAAAATGGTGGTTCTTCCAGGGGCTCTTGAGATGTGTGCAGTTATGTCCCCCATGCCAAGTAGTTCCAAACTGTTTTTATTTTTAAAACTCGCCAGGGTAGAAGAGCAGTAAGACACAGACGTAGGAGCCAGGCTGCCTGTGTTCAACTCCCAGCTCTGGTACCTACGAGCTGTGTCTGGGTGTTGCAGGCAAATTTCTGAACCTCTCTCCACCCACGCGTCCTGGTCCACAAGGTGGGGATGACAGAACTTGCTTCCCGGGGGTGCTGGGAAAGCTCACCGGTTAATGTAAGAAAAGACTGAAAGCAGAGGGGTGGCTGCCAACAGAGGGAGGGCAAAAGACAAAAGAAGAAACCATAACACAGACCCAAATGCAAAGCAAAACTCGTGCAGTGGTGTCAAGTAGCACCTGGGACTCGAGGTTAAAACTGCTTTCCTACCAGGGCTAATGGGTAGAGCTAATTAAGAAGTCATTTTAGCTCAGTGTGAAGAACTCCTTTCAAGTGGATTTACTCAAAAACAACAAAGATAGATTTCCTGCATTACAAACCCAGAGACAGAGGCTGAATAATGGCTTTAATGGAAGGAAGGAAGAGAACTTGATTTTTACATTTTCTTTTTTTTTTTTTAAATTAAATAAATTTATTTATTTTTTTTGAATTGTTTATGCTGTTACAGTTGTTCTATTCCCCCCTTCATTCCCCTCCACCCTGCCCCCCCGACCCCCCCATTACCCCCCCTTTAGCTTATGTCCATGTGTCTCAAGTCCTTTAGGTTCTGTATTTCCCATACTATTCTTGCCCCCCCCCATCTATTTTCTATCTACTGTCTATGCTACTTGTTTTCTGTACCTTCTCTCCCCGTCTTCTCCTCCCACTCCCCTGTTGCTAACCCTACTTGAGATCTTCATTTCTATGTTTCCACTCCTGATCTAGCTGTCCTTTTAGTTTGCTTTCGTTTTAGGTGTGGTTGTTAATAACTGTGAGCTTGTTGTCCTTTCACTGTTCATGTTTCTTTAACTTCTTTTTCTTCGATAAGTCCCTTTAACATTTCGTATAATAAGGGCTTGGTGATGATGAACTCCTTGAATTTGGTCTTATCTGAGAAGCACCTTATCTGTCCTTCCGTTCTAAATGAAAGTTTTGCTGGGTAGAGCAATCTTGGTTGTAGGTCTTTAGTTTTCATGACTTGGAATATTTCTTTCCAGCCCCTTCTTGCCTGTAAGGTCTCTTTTGAGAAATCTGCTGACAGCCTGATGGGGACTCCTTTGTAGGTGATTGTCCCCTTAGCTCTTGCTGCTTCCAGGATTCTCTCCTTCGTTTTAATTTTGGCTAATGTAATTATGATATGCCTTGGTGTGTTTCTTCTTGAGTCCAACTTTTTTGGTACTCTCTGGGCTTCTTGGATTTCTTGGAAGTCTGTTTCCTTTGCCAGATTGGGGAAATTTTCTTTTATTATTTGTTCAAATAGTTTTTCCACTGGTGGTTGTGTCTTTCCCCCTTCTGGTACCCCTATAATTCGGATATTGGAGCGTTTATAGATGTCCTGGAAGTTCCTAAGCTTCTCCTCATTTTTCTGAATTCTTATTTCTTCATTCCTTTCTGATTGATCATTTTTTTCTTCCTTCTGGTTCACTCCATTGAGTTGAGTCCCAGTTTTTTTTTTCATCTCTATGGGTTTCCTGTGGAATTCCATTCATTTCCCTTAATTTAGCCTTCATATGTTTCTCTAATTTGTGGCTATAGTCCACCAGATCTGTGAGGAAGCTGACGACCAGTGTTTTAAACTGTGCGTCTGAGAGATTTGCTATTTCTTCGTCACTTAGATTTATCTCCGGGACTTTGAGGTCCCCCTGCGACATTTTTGGTCTGTTCTGGCCCTTTAAGTGAAAGAAGCGGCGCCTTGGAGTCCCAGGTCGCTGGGTTGTGACGCTGTATATGGGGGCGTGGTCAGAGCGGGGAAAATGGCGCCGCCGCCGCTCACTCCCTCACCCGCGCGTAACCGGGCACCCACAGTCAACTCGCTGCCACCGCCTCCCCACTGACTCCTCCGTAGTCGCTCACCCGGTGGGCTGCTCACTAGGTCCAATCCTGGGTTTGGAACCCCGTGCGGCTGGATTCGCGCGTCTGGATTCCGCGCCCGCGCCCGGGTCGATCGAGTTCTCCTTTGTAACTCCTCACCCGCCGCCGGTTTCGCCGGTTTCGCCCCTTACGGGTCGGGCCGAAGGATTTGTTGTTTGCGGACTTCCGAAAAGTCGCGCGTCTGGGTTCCGCGCCCGCGCCCGGGTCCCGCCGGTTTCGCCGGTTTCGCCCTTTACGGGTCGGGCCGAAGGATTTGTTGTTTGCGGACTTCCGAAGAGTCGCGCGTCTGGATTCCGCGCCTGCGCCCGGGTCCCGCCGGTTTCGCCGGTTTCGCCCCTTACGGGTCGGGCTGAAGGATTTGTTGTTTGCGGACTTCCGAAAAGTTCAGTTTTCCGTGTTCTGGTTGTGTTTTCTGGTGCTAATATTTAGTTGTCCTTAAACTTGGTTGTGAGAGGAGGCAGGCACATCCACCTTAATCCTCCATCTTGGCGGAAGTCCTGAAGCTTGTTTCGATTTTTACATTTTCTTTCTAATCTGAGGTTCTTTGATTCAACACAGATTTGTAAGACATCCTGCATATCAGTTTGCGTTTTTTATTGAGAAATACCTGTTTATACAACATGTGATATGCTTATTTCTCCAAGCCCTAATTGTTGTCATTAATAGAGGTTACTTCAGAGTTGCTGTGGCAGGCGATCCCCCAACTGGACCCCCAGTGATCCCAGCACTGGACATCAGCATCCCTGGGCAATAGTCTCCCTGGGCGTGTAGGCTGGAGTTAATGACTCACAGCAGAGGTGACGAGAGAGGTTGAATTACAAGAAGACAGTGGCTTCTACTCCTGGTGCTCTCTCCCCCTGATGGAAGCCAGATACACCTAGTTAGCTGTTCTGTGGAGAGGCATGGAATTGAGGCCCTGAGAACTGGATCCCACCAGAACCCATTTGAGTGAACATGGAAGCCAATCCTCCCCAGGCTGAACTTCGAGAAAACAGCAACACTGGCCAAGAGTTTGACTGCAACCTCATGGGACACCTTTAACCACAGTTATCCAGCTAGGCTGTGCCCAAATTCCTGACCTACAGTTACCGAAATAATAAATGCTTATTATTTTAAGTCACTGAGTGTTGGGGTAATTGGTCAATCAGCAACAGATAATGTATACAGTTACTGTTTTAAAAAATTATCCTCCCAATGTTGAGGATACCATGCTTAAAGTTCCTGCAATTTATAGATTTCCAATTTAGACTTAGAAAGTGTCCTTTATTATACACCACTGAATAGATCACTTATGTTGAATCAATGCTGCAGGCAAATGAACTGATTCAATAACATTTGACTCAAAGAAGTAAATCCCTTCAAAGTTGCTATCCCTTAGTTACTACTAAGACTTATCATATAAACAAGTCTTTTAAAAATTTTTAATTATTTTACTGTTGTTCAATTACATTGCCCGTATCTTCTCCCTTCCTCTCCCCCTACTTCTCCCAAACCCACCTCCCTCCCTTGCTTCCTCCCTCCCCCTTGGTTCTGTCCATGTGTCCTTTATAGTAGTTCCTGAAAACCCTTCTCCCCACTGTCCCCTCCCCCCATGTATAGGCAAGTCTTAAAGCCAATTTTGATGCTTGAATAATTCTCTAATAGAACACTAACTTCAAATTTATATCACACTATCAGAAATTAGGAAGGGAATACTGATGAAATATACACAAAAGATCCATAAGCCTAGGAATATCCCTGTCTTAAACTGGGTGGTGATATTTTTCCAATGTGGCAAATTCATCCCTGCAAGCATCTCACTTAAAGTTTCAGACTGCTCTAAAGTTATGAGATAATCCATTGCCTTGTGGCGAAGGTACTGTGTATAAATTCCTGTAAAACTGACTTAAAAAAACCCACTGAGTTTCTTACTTGGCTTTATGATTCTGATTACGCATGTTGTCACTGAGACCTGGTTCTAGGGCACAGGCCCGTGCGTGGAAAGCTGGAAGGCCTGCAGCCCACAAGTTCCTTTGGCAGCCAGGGTATTTCCTCTCCATCCCCACAATAAGCTACACATCTGATGAGCATCTTCACTGTCTCAGCCCAGTCCCTGTCTCCATTCCCATCCTATCTTCAATCCAAATTGAGTTATTTTTCTATTCTTGGATACCACACCTGCAAATTTTGGTCTGATTTACTTTTACTTATTAGAACATCCCGTCTAGTCACTCAGTGGAACTTTAAACCTTGTGATGAGTAATGTCAGGGCTGAGTAACCGTAGGGACTTGGGGCAGAGCAACAACTTAGCATGGACCTAGAAGAAAATGCAATGCACTCTCCAGCTGGCAAGCCCCTGTCTAGGCTGCCTGGATGTCTTAAGGTCAACATCAAAAAGGAAAGAACAACTCAGATCTGGACCATGCCAATACATCGCCACTCCCAGCCATCTGCTATAAAGTGACCCAGCAAACAACCACCCCAATAACAAGCCCAGGACAAACAACCCAAATGTCGGTATTGATGGCATCAATTATAGATCTATTATATGACTGAAAAAGAGCCAGCACTAGATTAAAGTTTTAGATTTTTCTTATTAGTGCAAAGCTACAATAACTTATGACATGTGTCTTTTGTTTATATGGCTACTGATATGGGGCCGATATTTTACTTTCATGCACAGATTCATCCTCACAACAATCCTACTGGGTAGGTCTGACTCATTAGAATAACCCCACCCCATGGCCTTAAAGCAGTGCCAGGTACAGAGTAGATGCTAAATAATTTTCTGTGGAATGACCAGGAGTGATGTATATATAGTGCAAGCTCCTAGGAGGCGTATACAGACCCCCCACTGTGTTGTAGCCAAGGCTACTTTTGGGCCTTGGTCACAGGTAGGCTTGAGGTCAATTTAGGATGCCTGGGGTCTCTGCTCCAGGTTAGCTGGGAGTCTTGGAGGAAACTGAATATCATAATAACCGCAGCTACATTTATTTAATATTTATGATGGAATTCTGGATCTTATTATCACCCCCAGTTTGTGGATGAGGAAATCAGTCCTGGAGAGATCAAATAATTTACTCAAGTTCACAAGGTTAGAAAAATTTCAGAGGAGGAATTTGAAACCACACTGGTTGAAACCCAAAACCTGCATGTTTAACCACTATACTATACTGCTTCGGAGCACCTCAAACCTCTCCCGAGTAAACTGGACAATGCTAATTCCCGAGGTATTTGTTTATGCAACCCCATGGGCTCTTTTCCCCTCTCCAAACTGTCAGAAGAAGCTTTAAGTGGAGACCTGTGAGCTAAACCTGAGAAACATGTTACTTGGCCTAAAAAAAACTACTCTACGCATTAAAAACAAACAAAACACACAGAAGACAAATGCTTCCCATCAAAGTAGCCTTCTGCTAATGTGCAGTGTAGGAAGATTTGTAAGAAGAGGTTTAATGAGTTCTCTACTCACAGTTTTAGAGCTGGAATGTTAAAATTTGACAATCAAGGGATTTCACATAAAAATCCAGATTTCTGGCTTCTCTTGAAACAGAAGACCTGGCAGCCCTGGGCAGAAATTCCTTCCTGGAAACGCAGGCTGAACAGAAGAGCAGCCGCCCTCCTGGCGGAGCGGGCACTCTGCAGTGACGGTGCCCCGCAAACAGTCCTTGCCACCCTGCCTTGGGCTCACTGGACTCACATTCACCACCTGGCCACTGCCAGGCTGATACTTCTCTCCATGATTTAAATAATGCCCTCATCAAAATTGGACTTAAACTCCAAAGCTAGTTTGATGGCCAAAGAATCAAGTAGAAAGAACGCTTCCACTGAGGAATGCCAACAGGTGGACAGCACCTGGGAGATGACACCTACAGGTAAATGGCATTGACCAACTAGCCCATCATGAATCTTGAGTATTTAAAAAGTCAGCCTTATCAACTGGTCTTGCTGAACCTTGGGGAACTTTACACTTGGCCATCCTGTCATATTGGTCATCAGTAGCTGGCACTTTTCAGGGCTGGTTGGGAAAATTCTAAGATGAGCCCGATGACCGACACCCTTGCATAGTCCCCTCCCCTCCTGAGTGTGGGCATGACCAGTAATTTGCTTCTAACCCACAGACTATGGCAAAAGTGATGGAGTGATTTTGCAGATGGAATTAAGGTCTCTAATAAGTCAATCACAAGGGAGCTCAACCTCATTAAATTGAAAGGGAAGGTGGGTCCGATTGATCTATAGACAGGACCTTTAAAGCCTTCCCTGACGTGAGGAGCTGGAAGAGGAGATGCTCTCCTGCTGCCCTTGAAGAAGCAAGCGGACGTGGATTTTACAGTTGCCAGGAAATCAATGATGTCAATGACTGAGCTCCGAAGAGGACTCCAACCCTCCAATGAGACCACAGACCTGGCTGACAGCCGGACTGCACCCTTGTGCGATCCCAAACAGAGAACCCAGCCGGCTAAGCTCTACCTGGACTCCTGACTCATGGAAGCTGTGAGATGATAATAACGAACTATGAGATGACGATACCCTGACACACAGAACTCACATGCCATCTACCGTCACTAGTCACAGTAACTAGAGCAGCTTCCTTCTTTCAAGGGCCCACCATGTGCCAGGCACTGTGCTTGGCATTTACCGTGCTGCCTTCTTTCTAATGCACACGCAATAAAGAGTTTACCAAAGATACTCTTTAAATTTACCTCAAGGAGACATTCATTTAAAGAGAAACCCTACAAATAGATTTTCAAATATAAAAGGGAAAATTAGGCACACAGATTTCTTTCAGAAGTTTCAAAGCATGTGTCTTATTTCAAATATCCTTTTAGTATGCATCCTAATTCCAGATTTTCTTTGATACATAAAATTAAGTTAGAGTGCCTTTGTACATTTGAAGGGCGATGCCCATCTCAATGACAGCTGACTAGAAGATGGAAGGACCTCCCTCTTCCGGGACTCCCACTGTCCCGGTTACATGCACACTGGGCACAAGCAGGCGTCCACTCTAAGTCAGTGAGGAGGCAAGGCTGACAATCCCCATGAAAAAGGAAGCGGGTGTTCCCCTGGGAAATACCTGGGGACATGTTCTTAGTAAAGGGGCAGAAAGAGGAGGCTCTGGGAGTGAAGAAATTGTGCAAACTGAGTACCTTTGATAGGAAAAGAAGAGAAAATCTAGTTAGGACCCTAGCATGAGATGACCATTATGGCAATACACAAACATGTTTTCCTAAGTCATTTAAAAAAAATCCCTCTATACATTGTGGTGTGGTCCATTTATAATGTATTCCTATCACCATCCTTTATCCATTAGTTTATAAGTCCTCTGAGAAAATGCCCTTACTCGCTTGGAACTTGGTGTTATTGTTTGTGCTTCGAATCAGCTGGAACGCCTTCTGAAACCCCACCGCATGCTGCGTGGGACTGTCCGAGGACTTGACGCTGCTGACGAAGGTGGACATTTTCCTTTTTGTCTCACTGGTGGCGGGAGACAGGAACGTCTTGTAGCACTGGTCCAGCGAGCAGGCTCTCACAGTGTCGGCCACAGTCAGCACCGAGATCTGGAGGAGAGAAAAACGAAACCTGCTGGATAACACGTAATGGTGTTTTTTGTTTTTTTTTTAATTTCAAAAGAGCCCAAGGAATGAGAAGGCCTACAGATTTCTGAGACTTTAAAAATAAATGCCCGGAGGCACACATCTATCAACTTTGAAAAGGATTAGTTAAGGACTGGTAAGAGGGAGGGATCCCAGAGGTTGATTTTGCTCCAAGATGAAGTCAGTGGTATGGTGTTCACATATAACATTAAAAAAAAAAGTATTTCGTGCAGGAAAAAAATCTTAGCAAGTATTAACCATCTTGATTTTCCAACTGGAGGTGGGGTAAAGATGTGGGGTGTGTGTTGTAAACAATTACACTAGTGAGTTGGAAAAGTCAAAATGATGAAGCAGAAAATGTCCACGGGCAACAGATTATCGTTAGCTGTGAACACACCTGTCTCTGAGGCGTCCCAGAGACCAGCAAACCACAGCAGTCTTCCCTGCCCCCTTCCCTCCCACCCAGGTTCAGATCAAGTCCAGCCGGCCACCAACATCCAAGCCTCGCCCTTTTTTTCCTTAGCACAACTTTCAGTGTGAAAGTCACAGCTAATTAGAAATCTTAACAGGTGGCATAAAATAATTGCAAGCCTTGGCTGGGTGGGGGTGGTTTGAAAAGAGGTTTGGAATCAGAGTTGGCAGCTGCTTCCTCAAATACCAGAGTGAAAACCACGCCATGCTCTTTCCCCGACATCATTTTAAAGATGGACTTAAAAATATATGTCATAAAACATAAAGTGCTTTTACAAAGATGCTCAAGGCTGAGCCAATGCCAGGTGGGTCACTGGGATAACGGTCACCTTATCGTGTTCGTCGATGGCGCTGAGGATGACCTGGGCAGCATCCTTGGCGATCTGAAGCTGGGTGTCAGTGACGGAAGCCCCGTGGTCCAGGATCACTACTATGTGCTTTGACTGCGGCCGGACCGTAGAGACGTAGATAGGTCTAGAAGGAGCAGAAGCTCTCTGCAGTCAGTCCTGGTTTAAGCAAAAGGCCTCACCCTAACACAGCTGTGAGCACGACAGACATGCGGGCCTGCTGGTGCATACATGTTTCTCCACCAGGCACACAGACACGGAGAGATGGGCACAGGACGGGAAACTACACGGACACGCTGAAAACAACACCCCAAGGCAACAGTGTGGGTCTGCCGACCAGGGACTGGTAACGTAGCTCTTCTAAAGATTAAAGCAACCAGGAGAAGGTTTTAAGGAGCAAATCTTTTGAAAGACTGGCTTTTCCTCAAAAGGCAACCATCTCAGCTGCTCCTGACAATGCTGCCACCATTACCCAACATCTGGCTACAGGAAATGGAGTGGGGGGCCCCTCAAGCTGCAGAGAGAGCACCAGAGGGAGAAAAAGGTCCGCTTGCCAGTGCGGGGGTCCCTCCTTGGCAGACTGACAGAGTGGGACTCAGGCAGCCCATAATCTGGGAGCGTGCTGGGCAGCTTTGAATAGCAGGTTTGGTTTCTCTCCCTGCAAGACAAAGGCCAGTGCTAAGAGGGCCCTTTCCTTTCAGCACTGAAGCCATTCACACAGGTCAGCCACCAAAAGGCTTCTTATCTAAGCATTTAAAACTGTGCCATCAAATTTGCCCAAGCCTGTGATAGCCACTCTTCTTGCCAGGGTTTTGTTTGCCAACAGTAAGAAAAGGGGGGAGGGTAGAGCTCCAAAGGAGAAATGCCCCCCATCAAAGCAGTACAGGATCGTCTGTGAGAGGAGGTTTAATGAGGTCTCTATTCATGGCTTTAAAGCTGGAACAAATTAGGGGGAGCTTAAGAAAGCAAATCAGCCTCAAGAGAATGCTCTCCTTTATTGACACCCCTCGAACACTAGATTTTTCTGTGAAATGTTAGATGCCAGTTGAGTCACAGAAGCCTGGGCACAAATTAAGAAATGTAGGCAAAGTCCCAAACACCCTCAACGTGTGGCCAAGCGGACACCGCTGTTCTCAAGCCCAAAGTCCTGCATTAATACGACAGGGCCGCTAGTCGATACCATTGTGCCAGCAGTGAAATGGGATAAAAGAATCCAGGAGACGTGGCCGCAGAAATGAAAGATGGAACCGAAAAGAAGAAAATCTAACTATCCTAACACTGACAACCATGTGAAATATTGAACGTTTTAGGTCCTCCAAGCTATGTGAATGGATTTTTTAAAAAGGACACACCTTCCTCTTTCTAACTCAACTCACATAACTTGTAAGTAGAATATATGTGTTCACGGTGCCACAGCAAGTTGGTGAAAACTGCGTCAGTGGGGTATACAAATCACAACTTATTTATAGCTGGGATGCATGAAACCTCTCTAGTGCAGGTGAATGTTGATGTGTGACAAGGTCCGGCTTGTCCTTCTGGACTACCCCTCACAGGTGATTCATGAAAAACAGCATGCCATCTAATTTCTCCTCTGAGAAGCAAATGAAAATGAGATGAAGAGAGGCTCCAGTTAATTTAGACTCCCGAAAAGGGGGCGTGGTGCACTGACTGCAGAAGTTCTGGATCAAACACCTGGCACTGCAAACGGGAGACCCTGAGAATTCCTGGGGAGAGCATCTCTGCCCAACGGGTTTGTTCTGTAAGTTGATGAGTCTTGTCATACAAACGATCTCTCCATTGCTGCCCTTCTGGCTAAGTGGTAAAACCTCAAGTCATTTCTGTGTTAATGATGGATCTTTAATCCACTGTTTTCTAACAACCTTCACCCTTCTCGTAGCCAAGATTTGAGTGTACATTTCAAAAGGCTGGCCAAGCATAATATCACAGAAAGGCGAGCTGGGCATCACAAACTGTACTCTGAGACAGGCTATCAAGTCTTTGAGGACTGTACTTTAGAAGGTACAGTATCACCATTTCTGTCTCACCAAAGATGTCAGAAGCTCAGAACAGTTTGGGTGCTTCAGTGAATTCAATGTCTTTCAGTAAACACCTTGTTTAACTTGGCTTGTTTGATAGTTCTAGAAAAGCTCTGGACTCTATCATTTGCCCTTCCCTAACACGTCCACATTCGACCTGTGCTCACAGGTGAAGTCACTGCAGAACAAGCACAAGTTTCTAAAACCACAGCCTCGAGGCAGAGCCATGTATGTAGATGAAGAACCTCTATCTCACACAGGTCAGTCTTACGCAGGAATTACAACATTAGCAAGTAAGTCGACATACCTACTGCGATGCTCATAGCTGCCCTTACACCGGAACTTGTGTGCTGGGAAAACAGTGAAAATTCCTTCTTCGGAACTGAAATACTGCCACTTAATTCCAGGGTTGGATTTCAGGTTGTCTGCAAGAACTGGAGGAGGGGACATGAAATGCAGCCGTCGGCCCACAGGTGCGCGCCGGCGCCACTCCGCAGGCATCTGTTTTGCATAAACTGCCCATAGTATGAAGCGGTCCCACTAGATATAAGGCTGTAAATTTCCTACTAAACATATTCTTTGTGTCCCTTAAAAAATTATCCCATCTTAGAAAATGTAATGACTGTTTCAGTCAAGTGCAGCTATTACTCTCAACATTGAATGGTGACACTGTATGTCCTGGATTATTTTTTCCAACATGAATTATTCATTTGCAGGAATCGCTCCCGTTGCTGAGCTGGTCCCTGGTGGGTCAGCATATACTTACTGGCTTGTGGTACATTCTCCAACTGTGGAAACCAGTGATGTTAATAGGCCTAGTCTCCAGGGGGACTAGATGTGTGACCTTGACCTTGCTCACTCCATAATGAGGGAAACAGCATCGATGGTACTTGAAAGGCCAGACCCATAGCCATTCACTAACAGCTTATGGAATGATTCCAGTGCGCCAGCACTGGGAGACAGGCTTCCTTTCTGCTATCTCATTTAACCCAGACGCCAACGCCAGGCTCATCACACCCTACTCTTTCTTTCTTTTTTAAAGTATTTTTTACTGATTATGCTATTACAGTTTTCCCAATTTTCCCCCCTTCATCCACCCTCCTGCATCCCATCCCCCCTTAGTTCATGTCCGTGGGTTGTAAGAGTTGAAAAAATCTGCATAGAGAGCTTAAGGCTTCCTCAATAAATAGCTGAGTTGGAATTCAAGCCTAGGTGTCCCGGTTCCTGTCTTTACCTCATGCAGCATTGCCTCCTCTCCTGTGTACACTGCACCCGTCGCTGATCTGCAGCTGGAGAGACACCAGCTTACCGTGTCTCTCCATCCTGTCTCCAAAACTCTACGAAGTCTTTCTGATCGTCTCTCCCTGGAATCAGAGCGGTCTCTTTTCTCTCATGCAATTTGCTCTATTCCACACCAAACTCGTACACATACTTTGTGTGGGTTACTGACTCACATGCTGCAAAATATACCAAGATGACCAAAAAACAAGCCCTAATGTACTAACCAATATACTGAAAGAACTGTACACGGGGAAATGGAATAGAAGGCAATTCAATAAGAGAAGGAGTCTCAGCAAAGCCAAAAAGAAAGAAAAGTGTGAGATGCCTTTGAGAAAAACACGTATAAGAGCTCTGAATGCCACATGGCCACCGTCTGGTCCGGCTCAGCAGTCGGCAAACTTCTGTCAAGGGCCAGATCATCAGTGATTCTGGCTTTGCCCATCACGTGGTCTCAGATGCAATTATCCAGTTCTGCCACTGTAGTGTGTAAGCAGCCACGCACAGCTGTAAGTGAATGAGGGTGTGTGCCAATAGGAGCTTATTTACAAACATCAGTGGCAAGCTGGATTTGTTAAAGCATGTTCAGTGCCTCACACCTTGAGCAATTACCCTGCCCCCCCCGTACCAAGGAGCTGCAGCATGTTTTACCCTCATGAAAATCCTAGTAGCAGCAACATTATCATCCCCAAGGTACAGATAAGAAGCCATGATCAGAGAGGTTTTGACCTGCTTGAGGTTTCAGTGGACAAGAAAGAAGTCAACCCAGTGTGTGACCACAACACCTGTCCCCTCTTGGCTCTGCCAGGCGACGACTCATCAAGGTCATCACCTGGACTCAGGCAACCACGGTCTTTCCTGAGAGGGAAGGCAGATGTGAGTGCGTGTTCACGCGGAAGAGGTTTTTCCTCTGCCTCTTCTCCTGGGGGTCTGCAGCCTTAACCTCGATCTCATATTAGCACTGTTCTCTAGGCAGCCCTGCCAACCCAGCAATAAAAAGGCAAACACTGCCTTTGGAAGTAAAGGAAAGCTCAATGACCTCATTTAAAAATAACATCTGTAACAATAAACAGGCTACAATGAGACTATTAAAAGGGGAGCCATTGAGAGCAAGAATGTTTTAAAAATAAATCACAATTCATACAGTGCACGATACATTTGGTCTCACCACACACGAAAACCGCCACTCTGGTTCCCTATAATCACTGCAGCACGAGAGCTTAAGTATCAGGCTAGGTTCCTCAAATCCTCCCGCTGAGAACTTCTTTGGCAACCGATTAAATTTCATCCATTATTTGGTACTAGCAGAAGATGATGGATACGATGGTAATAAGGACCCCAGAGCCCAGAAGCAATCTTTCATCGTGGTGTGCACCCCAGGTGGGCCCCTCACTGACCCAGATGTGGAGGTGAATGAGAGCCCCATTATCCACACGGGCAACCCAGAGGGGGCTCCTCCATTCACATGAGTCAGTTAGGTGTTCTGGCCAATGGAAAACTTGGCCTGGGGTCCTGCGTACTCCCTTTCTTCAGAAATGCTGGACACTATCCAGGAAAAAGCTGGGTAGATGCCCAGCCCATCAGCCCATGATGCACCGCATCAGCCCCTCAGCTTCAAATGGGCAGGTCCCACATCTGTCAAAACTGCTCTGCACACCTACCTCACACAGACACATGCGAAGGAGGCAATGAATGTTTTTCTTCTTCATTGGAGGTTATTCCCAAGACAGAAGTTATTGCGCCCTCTGAATCCCTCCAGTATTTTACCTCTTCCCACCTTTTAGTTAGTATTATTGTTGTGATGGGTAACTTTCCACTTCATCCCTAGATTCTAAGATCCTGGAGGGCAGGGTCTCTGCCTGAGTTATCTCTGTACCCCTGAGGCAAAGCCCCCCAGTTCTCTCCCACTGAGGCGCACGCTCTAGGAGAGCCGCAGCATTGACGGCTGCAGCATGCAGGCTACGGACGGATGGTCTGCACAGTACTGTTTATTTCTCAACTGTTTTTCTAATACTGATGTTTGATAAATCCTACAATCTTACTTGCCTCTAATGTCAAGTCCAATAAACAATAAATATCGTGACTAAAGCAATACAGAGCAATGATCGTTCTAAATATTTTGAAGGGAAAAACACTCCCTTCTCCCAACAGCACCACTACAACAGGTACAGACCAGGCAGGTAAACAAAGGAGTAAAAAGCCCGCTCATCTAAAGATTTCACATGGGGTAAATGTGACAAAATGTATCAGCAGTATATTTTAAACATGTAAGTTTACTGGATGTCAGTGACAACCTCAGTAAAGCTGATGTGATAATAAAATAGTGAAAATTTACTTGGCAAGTTTTACATATGGTGTGCCGCCTTTCAAAATTACTCTTTGAGTTTATTATACCCATTTTACAGATGCAGAGCTTGCTCGAGGCCACTGGGGAAGAGTGATGATTTGGTCTGGGCATTTCTGTCCAGAGCCCTTGCTGTTCCCAGAATACCGGACTGTTTCCCTGTGTCACTGAATACATGCTGAAATGAGTCAGCAATCATCAGATAGAAAGCACACTGAGTATTTCTTGAGAGGCAGAATAAATATATTTAAACATGCTGGTGTTTCTCCATCAAAATAATCAGTTGCATTAGTCTGTAAATAGACAACGTAAACAAATTCAGGAGACATGATGAAAAGAAATGATTTCACAATTTCACAAATAAGATGTAAGGCTTAAGTAGCATTTAATGTTGTGAGAATAAACAAGCTGCTGAATTGCTAAAAATGGCACGTGCCAGCTGGGGAGTCCGACGTCATGGGGTTCGCCATTGACCCCACAGCTGGCGTACCTAGAAAATGGCACAGACACAAGCTACAGCTTACAGGGCAGAGTCAACAGTAATTACAGCACTCGTGACTCCGAGTGACGGCTAACAGACAACACGTTTTGGATAATAGAAGGGGTTTTTATTGAACTGAGACATTATATAGCTGAGACCTCTTAATTACTTTCTAGGTTTCTTCCCACCCCCCTTTCATGGGAGGAAGCATAAGTAAGCCATTTGGACACAGGCCCATTGCTATTCTGCACTTTCTATTTAATTCAGGTTGGTACTTAGGAACTAGAAGGAAGACTTGATTAATCAGAATGGGCTGGGAATAAGAAGCCATGTGTCGAAGTCCCACCTGACACTGACAAGCCCTCTGACCTTAAATCTACTCTTTATACAGCATTCAAATCAAAATGGAAATCAAATTCCACCATGGATATGCTTTAAACCCTTCAAGGTTTCCCACTCTACCCCCCTAGTACTAAATCCAAACTCGGGGAGGCTCTATACGAGCTGGCCCCTTCCTGTTCCCTAACCTTGCCTTCCTCTTGTTCAACTCACTAAACTGTATACGTTAAGAGCTTTTTCTTTCAGTTTTGCAAATGTGCCAAGCTGTTTGCACAAGATGATCCTTTGGTCTGGGGTAACTCTGGTCACACTCTCAGAGGACCTTCCCTCAATTATCATCCTCCCTCAGAGCACCCAGTGCTTTCCTTCCCAGCAAACGTGGGCAATGTTTGCAGTGTTTATCTTTGAAGCGATTTGATACATGTCTCATGCAGAGGAGCTGCAAACCCCACGAAGGCAGGAGCCAGGTCAGGTTTGTCCATCCCATTTCCAGTCTCCTGGCACATGCCTGGTTTGCAGGAAGCAGTCAGCCAGTGTCCGCTGAGGGACGTAGTAAATGATGATCTTCCTCTTCACCTACATCCCCTCAACTTCCTCATCTGTAAAGTAATTAATTTAGACAAGGTGTTTCCCAAAACCCTCTTTAGTAACCAAAAGAGAACACTGTTAAGACAGCAAAGAAGGAAGGCCAATAGGAGGGAAGTACACAGATTTACAACTAGAGAGAAAGAACACACAACTGGATGGGTTTGGTCCAGTTTATTTAAAAAAAAAGGAAAAAGGAGCATCTTTACTCCCTACTGACTCAGGAGCTGTAGGTCAGCAGCACGAGATGCTAATAGTGATCCAAGACCAAACAACACGTCCAAACAGGACCAAGAAGCACTTAGATGAGGATGATGGAGAAACTCAATACTGGCGTTTGAAGAATGAAGAACTACCTGTGACAGCACCTTGTTCTTTGAAGGCAAGCTGGGCCCCTCCCTCCCCCTCTGCACAGCCTTCAACAAACTGTCTTTCTTACAGTTCCTATGTTAATTCTAAGAAAACACAAATAACTTTGTAAAACACACTGGCTTATTTTTCTTCAACTACAATCAGAAAAGTACCTAAAAATGTGCCTTTCCCCTTTTCAGGCATTTATTTATTTTTTTACGACTCCTATTTACTGAGTCTCAAAATCTGCCTGCATACAGGGTGATTCTAAATTATAGGACCCAGATTCCATGACCCCCAGGTATTCTCCTTCCAATTCCACCATCTACATCTGACCTGTTCTAAAGCCATTAACCTCCTCAGTAAAAACAAAACCAACAATGCTGCCCAAGTCTTGCCCACCCTCTTCAGTGCTTAAATCCCCAGGCTGATGAGAAAGAGATGGATGGCAAACTGCGTGTATCTGGGCTGTCACTTCTGTTTTTCTCACTACTGTCCACCAGGGGCAGGAACAACAACAAAACACGCTCTGTAACAGGCTTGTTGCCTCCCACCTCAAGGAGCTCTGGACTTTCTGATGCCCAGCCCAACACCACCAAGCAAAACACCCAGAGCTATCTACCTCCCACAGCTTACCAAATACAAAATATAAAAGCTGTCCTAAATACACAAAGTTGCAGACATATAAAAACACACCTACTTCCCCAACAGACCCCAAATTACATAGTACCTTTCAGTCATATTCAGTGCAATAGCCATCATTTTGGAGGGGAATGAAATAAAATAACATTCTGGTGGCTCCTCACAAAAATTCTGGCATTGTACCCTATCACATCCTTCCAATTCCTGCTCCTCGCTCATATCCTGAGGATCACTTCACCATGTATCCAGGAGAGACTCTGTTTCATGGGCCCCAGATAATGTTTATACTGCCCCCGAAGTGCTAAACATATTCAGCATTTAACCATGTCTCAAGCGCATTACTAAGTCTTTTATATATGTTAGTTCAGTTAATTTTCACAACAGTCCTATGCGGTTTTATCTACTATTCAGGCAGCTAACAAGAGCCAGAAGGTAGAGGTTCACCAAAGAGATATTACTGTCCCTGTGATACAGTTAAAGGCATTCTGACTCAGAAAGGGAAGAGTGACTTGAGTTCTAAGCTGAACGAATCCAGAGCCTGCAGCCCAGTGATTCACCCATTACACTGCTTATGCTAGCTAAAACCCACTGCCAAAGTCACACTAATGACCGCTGACCCACCTATCCCACTGTATTTATTTTAGTGGAATATTAAGTAGAAGACATCCTTAAATCTCTGGTTCTGTTCCGAGCTTGTCATGTCTCTTCTAGGCTAATTCTCTAATGCAAAATTACCAGTCATCCCACCCCTGGTTCAGCTGAGACAGCCTGGTCAGGGGCTCAGAGTCCAGAAAACTCTCTGGGGCCATCAGAATGGGATCTACTGTTCTACCTTCTTCCTTTCCAGTAGGCCGTTCCCAAGGGACCCACAGATCCAGATGATTTCACACATTCATGGGCACAGTAAGAAAATACCAGGGATGGAGTTCTCAGGCCTGGCTGAGCATCTCAATCGGCTTTGAAACCTGCAGATTCCCAGGCTTTACCCAGCCAACATCCTGGTTCACTTTGTCTGAGCCAGGGGCCCAAAAATGGCTGTTTTTGACAAAGCACTCAGATGACTCTCACGACCACCGAGGTTTGGCACAACTGGACCAAGAGATTAAACTTCACTGTCCTGTTTCCTTAGTTTCACTTCTTTCTATACCATCTTTCTTCAGTGTATAAACACTCTCAAGTATTCCTAACTTAAAAAACTACCAGTGGCAGTGATAACTAAAGAAGCCTTCCTGTGGTGACCTCTAAGTGTTCAGCGACCTTTCTCCTGTTCTCAGCCAAGCCAACCTAAAAGCGTGGTGTACACCAATTCTCCTCTTCTTGCCAACCCACTCACTCCACACCTGGCTGCAACCCGCCCCCCCAGCCCCTCCCTCTCCTGGATGACCTTTAACAGTCTGCCACATTTTCTCCTTCCAGGCTGACTACACTTCCATCCATTCTCCACAGGGTCTCTCGTCTCCCCTGCTTAAAGTCTGTCATTTGGTTGACATCAACCTAAAAACAAGTCAAAACAAAAACCAACCCCCAAACAAAACTCTTCTGACTGATGTACAAAAGGCCCATTAAATTCAGGCTTAGCACTACCTTCATTTTCTGTTCCTTATTCCCTCTTACACAGAGATCTGTGCGGTCTGCACTTTCCACAGATTCTGAAATGGGACATGTGCCTGCCACCATCATGTCGCCGGGATGATCCCTGCCGTCCCGTAAGACACAGCTCAGCCTCGCAGTCTGGGTCGAGTGCCAGAGCTTACCTTACCATGATGGCACCCAGCACTGCATGGTGACTGTACTTGTTGATTTTTCTCCTCCTCCTCACTGCCCCAACACATACACACACGCTCACACAACTTGGCTGTGAACTCTCTGAGGGTCGGAACTCGGTCTTAATGACCTTGGTGTCTGCCCTATCACACAGTTGTCACCGGAGAGAAGTTCAGTATGAAGGAGTGTGAGGAAGGAGTTGGGGTTCATTCTGGGTCTCGAGTTTCAGTGAAAAATAAAATAGAGCTGCTATGAAGTGACACATGAAACATGAGCTGAGGAGGAGGTAGGAAGAGAGAAGACCGTGAGTTTGGCTTCAGACATTAAGGGTTTGAAGTGTCCGGAGGCAGTGATGGAGACGCACCTCTTCATCGTAAGCAGCCTGCTGTGGGGGGGCCACTGAGCTAGGAGTCAAGACACTATGTTTAGTCCTGTCACACCAAGCTCGATAGCTCAGTAACCTCCTCTGGGCCTGTTTCTCATCTGTAAGACAGAGTAGACACTTTCTTTGGTATCCAAGGTAAGAAAAGACAAAAGGTTTATGAGGTCCTAAGAAGCGACGGGCTGATTTTCGTGTGCACACTGTGTGTTTGGACTCAGGGTAGTTAGCTTCGTGTGACTAATTTACCCACCTGCACAGTCTGGGCCACTCTGCATTCCTGGGACGGTCACATGTGCACTGCTAAGTGAAGGAGACCAGTGCTACCTCATGGCAAATCACAACCACATTTCTTTCTTCACTAAGGTCCTTCAAAAGTCTTGGTTATTCCATGACAAAAATGAGGGAACACAATTACAGGAAAAAATCCTAGTGTCATTCATTCACTCACCCAGCAAGCATTTACCGCATACCTGCCTGCTGTGGGCAAGGCACTGCATTAAGCAGTAAGCACGCAAAAGCGAAGTAAGTGGAATAGAGGGTCAAATATAAGGCATCAAAATTCTACAATAAGAATGAGCCATACAGTAAAGTAATAAATGAGGCTGGGCCACCACAACTCACAAGGGCCAGCACAGCCACGGCTCTCCCGGCGGCGCCCGCAGACTCCGCTGAGACTGCATCTCAGGCCGTCTCTCCCACTGCTCAGTCCTGCTTCCTTCCCTCTCCCCACACGAGAGTATGGGGGAATGACAGAGACTGGTGAGCTGAAGAAATGAGAGTGAGTCCTTGAGGGCGGAGCTCGGAATGCTTTAGGAAAGACACAGGGGAGCAGACGATGAAGTTGAATGAAGTTGCAAGGCCTCTGCCTTTATCTCAGAGGTAAAGGGGAGCCCCCCGAGGTTTCTGAAAAGTGGGTTTACAGAGCAGGCATTTTCAAAATACCTACAGTATATGGGATATATTGGAAAAAAAGAGAGAAGAGAAGTAGGGTAACCTTTGGGGGCATCTCTACATTAGTTATTTTTCTAGAAAGGCAACGAGGATCTAAGTTTGTGGCATTTGCAACAGAGAAGACAAAGGAGACTCAAGACACATCTGGGAGCTACAAGCCCTGAGCCAAGCTTCCCCTCGCAATGAAGGGAGGATGGTGAGACTCGGCACAAATCGGTGTGGCGAGCGAGAGGAGGGCACACAGGTAAATGCCTGCTGATGTGTCTCGTACACAGTAAAACCTGACACGCAGTCACCCACTGGCACTTTCATGTGGCCACTGACTCAAGGAAAGGCAAACTGTTAACTGAAACCTGGAGCAGCACTGGGTGGAAAAGGTGAGGGGCAGTTCCCAGGGTAAGCAGGATGGCGGTGCCGGGAACTGGGACACAGTGAACCAGACTGGGAAATAAATTTAGAGGAAAGTTGATGGTTTTGGTGGTTTTATTTTTGAGAGATGTGTGCCCTGAAGTTGGTTACCTCATAACTAAGCTCAGAAAGAGGTCCTGGATGGAGGTGACGAGCTGGAATTGAGCAGCACATGGTGGGAGGGGAGCTGCTGGCTGAACTGAGAACATGCAGGGAGGGACCACGCAGTAAGGTAAGGAGAGACGTCTACCCTCAGAACCAAACGAGAAGGACAGGGACTGAGCAGAGAGGAGGGTGAATGGAAACCAAAGGATGGCAGTGAGAAGTTCCCACGTCCACTGCCACGCGGTGGTCCAGTAAAACTGGGGAAGGGCCATTTGAAATCTTTCAAGGGAGCAACGATAGACTGAACAGTTGCAACTTTCTAGATATTGAAGTGGAGCCGATTTATTAATTCAATAATCTTATGTAGTCACTGCTACAATGATATAAAAGTGTATTTATTTATGTATGCACAAAAGAAATGTTCAGATACATTTGCCAAAGTAAGAAAAGAAACCAGGCTGTATCCACTGTGATTATGTATGTTATGACAGAGTACAGATGAGGATGTATGTGGCTGAAATCTTGTGCAATCATTATAATAGGGTTGTGGGAAACTGGACTTTGGAGTAGTTCGCAGGGCAGGAATAGAGCTTGAAGGGGGGTGATGGTGAAGAAAAGGGCCCTCTATGGGCTGAATTTTGTATATGTGGGCGTATATCACACACACCGATAGAAACGGAATCACACAACCTTGAAACATCTGGACTGCTGAGTGACTGAATAGTTTGTAGGTGTTATGTAAATAATTACCACCTCTTCTATGGCACTAATGCAGCCATGGAGCTGGGGTAAGGAGGCATAACAACAAACTAGAGATTCCTAGTTTGGTTGATTCTCATTCTCATTTTTAGGTGGAAGGTAGCTTTTCACTCCATCCGTGTTCGCATATTTAACAGAATTTTCACAGCATTTTAGATAAAAGAGAAGAACCTATGGCACACAGCAAGTCTCTGCCATTCACAGAAGGAGGTGATGAAGCCGCTGAAATCAGCAGCGCAGCCTCCAGCGCCCACCTGTACCTCCTGCACATTTACTGCTGTAACGTGACTTACACATGCCCCTGACACCCCATGAATCCCACTTCTCAATGAAGACTGCAATGCTACCAAGATCGAAGTTTGCAACTTCAAATGCTCTTTAAATCAAACACCATAAAGAAAGTCCAGACACTTTTTCTTTTGGTGAGAAAGACGAACTCCCAGTTCCACTCTCACCTCAATTGCGTAACTCAAGAGAGCAAGAGGCAACTTTCCTTGGACTCTTCAAATAAACTCTCTTTGGGGATCAGGTTACGCACAAGAAAATAGCTCAGCAGGAATTTTGAAGAAAAAAAAAGAGAGAGAGTGAGCAACTAGGGATAAAAGCAAGAAAGAACCTGAACAAAACATTACCAGCACCATAATATAACACATGCACTGTCAAACATTAGTTATTTGAATGGAATCAGGGACAAGGAGTCAATTTAGAAAGTAGCGATCTGGCAGCAGTGGTTTTGAGAAAAAGAATACACATGTGTGCTGGATGGATGGACACATGACCTAGTTTTGGATAAATGAACTTAAGAAATCATTTACAATTTATGTGAGTCTGTTTCCAGCTAGTCTTAAAGGCAACCTGAAACTGTGTTATCAATTAGGGACTCATTGATGGATTATATACAGTCTGAAAGAGCCTAAGACTGGACATCTTACAGATGTAAATATCAGACATGCGATAGCCAGTGAAGTACATTAATTTTGTTCTGAAGAGGGGGCATGAGCTAGAGAGGAGGAAAGAAGGAGCTCTGGGGTCACCTTTCACCCTCTACCACTCCACTCCTATTACAAATGATTGCTCAAGAATGTGGACTTTGGGATGCAGCCACTGCCTGGTGGAATGTCACAAACTTGACATGCAAGCAAGTCAGTTCTCAAATACCTGAATATTGCCAAAAGCTGCTTGTAAATCTAGCTACATCAACTGCTGAGAACAGCTCTTGTTCGGTAGTATGTTCTACTTGAGACGTGCTCTTAGAAACAGCAAAATTCAGTATCTGATCTTTAGCTGTATATCTCCATCCTCACCACACTCTTCCTTATCAAATCCAAGAGAGAGTGTTAATCTCATTGAAGATGCTTAACATCTATTTGTTGAATAAATTTTTATTGTACTTTTTCATTCTAGTTAGTAGGTGGGAGACCATTACCCAGCAGAGCAAATGGCTTTTGCATTCACTAAGAAAAAGGCACAATAATACGACTATTAATGATGGAGATAGATCTCAACAATGCACTCCTGCTTATATACACAGATATAAAATAAGGCAGTGAGGATCTAGCCATGTCTGCAGCAGCTTCCAGATACTCCAAGATGTGGCCCATTAAGGTGAGTGACTGTGGCAGGGGAGCATTGCTCTGGCTCCCAAGTGAGCGTGCCCCAGCCTCTATCTGCCCCAGCCCACCCTTCTTACTGCCCCCATCACGCAGCCAGGAGGTTGACAGCGTGTCATCTAGAACCTCAACACTGAACAGGATATAGTACCAGAGACTTGTTAGTGAAGATATTGTCTACCATAAAAAGGTGAAAATACATTGGAAAGCCGTCTGTAATTTCTTCTTGTTTATCCTGCCCCTGCCCCCACCCCCACCCAGTTACAAAGAAATGCATGCTTAGTTTACAATGAAGAAAATTAGGAGTGAAACAGCCCACTGTTTCACCACTAAACATGAACAATTATGAGTAAATCCTTCTGGATTATATGTATATATCTACCTCTATATCTATATCTGGAATGCACTGACTTTTTGTTATTAATTCAACTTCAAAAAAATAAAAGAATGTAAAGAAAAATAACCAAATAGCCCACAAGGTAACATATACTGTAAAAATTTTATCGACACGTATTGCTGGACTAAACTGTGTAGTCCCTGAACACATTCAAATCTGATCCTGCTCAAAGACTGCTATTTCCACCTGCAGTCTTCAGACCCAGCAACATGTCTTGTGTTACGGTGCACGTCTGAAGAAAGAGGGATGAGTACTGAACTGGGGAACCAGGAGACTCAAGCTCCAGCTGTGCACCTTCCGTAACTCATTTCCTCTGCCCGTTCTGTGCCCTGCTGTAATCCCTTCGGTTATGTTTTCTATGAAAGTTATTTTCATTTAGCATCCTTTTTAGTAGTAAATATCACCTGTTCTAGAAGGTTTCCAGATTTTCAGACCAATACAAAAATAACTGAGGCCATTATATGAGTTGTTCCAGACAATATATGCCTGGCTGACTTGGGTTGAACCACTTAGCCAGCGGCCACAGTTTTAGATCTTTAAGCAACATGAAGCTTACAGTCCTACCTTTTCAGATCTAACAGATTACCTAGCTTGTGTGTACAATTCCCAAAGACTGCATTCTTCCCCTGGACCAAGACTGGATGGGCCTCGAAAAACAAATATTCTGGTACTCCGCCTTTTCTCTTGGGTTTTACCTGTCTGCAAGAGACTGGAATTTGGGACATACAGTTCGTGATATTTAAGGATCAGATCCTTCATCTCTCTGACAATCCAGGAAGTCTTAGGACCCTTCTGAACCTTTCATTTTTCCTTGGTAAAATCCAAGAATTGAGGCTAGTGGATGATTTCTAAAGCCCCTTCCGGCTCTGAAATGGTGAAGGGTTTAGGTTTTGAATTTCATCAATCAGCAAGTGTGTGTAACAAGACAAAGGGATGAGACACATAAACCGAAACTCTGGGGCAAGAAAGTAGAGACACTAAGACAATTTGGAGTTATGTGTACACAGGTACCTGAGGAATTCTCTATACAGCTGAGTTCCACTGAGACCCAGGAGGAAAGTTCAAACTCAATCTGAAGCACTATATGACACTGTTTATGAGCAAAAAAGCTCCCTTGCCATTCTTCCAAAACACCCCCTGACACAAATTGAGAATTATAAATAGAAATACAAACGAAGTTCGACACCTCCTGTTGCAAAAATAACTGGGTTTCTAAAGTAACCTTTATGATAACAAACGTAAAACTCCTGACAACGAGATGATGGATCAAAGAGACTAGCAAGGTGCTCGGCATGTGCTAAAAACAGCTAAAGAGAAAGTACTCAATGCATGGTAGTTGATGTTCTTCTTCCTTCCCTTTTTATGAATGTCAGCTTTCCAGCAAGAAATACCCTATTTAAAGCATATATTTTTCTTCAAAATTAAAAGGGAAAATGTCTAAAGCAATTCATTCATATACTTGAATGCAGTGCAATATAATTTATTTTTATAAAACTCAAAGAGCACTGACCTGAATTCAAGTCTCGTCCTGGATTGAAGGCCCGGCTATTAACAGTGGTAGAAAGTCGATCACAACTAATTGTTCTAGATACATTGGTATTGAAGTTCCCATCGAATCTGGAAGAATAGGAGAAAATTAGCAATATTTATTTGGTGGTTATTCAGTCTAGAAAAACAAACCAACAAAAACAAGAGGTTATATTGTATATAAAATAGATTAGCTCATAAACCGTAAACTTATGATTTAGATTTTAAATATTAAAAAAAAAATCACTGCAGAACAGTTTGGGGGGAAAATTTTCATGTAGAAGGTTTTAGAAATCAAGTTCAAGTCTCAGAAGATAAATAACCACCCTACAAACCAACTTTTCTTCATGAATCTGTGTCGGGTAAAATCACGAGGAGAATAAATTCAGACTAGAACATAAAAAATTCAGACTTGAATGCTAATGTTACCCATGAAACAATTCTTTAAATTACTCTATCTGAAAATCAACAACCAAGAAAAAAAAATAGACACCAGTGAAGGAGAAAGAATGGCTACAGAGCAGGAAAGGTCTGGACTGGAATCTCTGCTAGGTCACTATTAAATGTTTGTCCTGGGGCAGATTGTTGAATTTTTCTGAGTCTCTGTTTTCTTATCTAGAAGAAAAAGAAACAATAAAAACTCATTTTCCAAAGCTGTAAAAATACTATAAATAATGCCCCCAAGTCCCTCTCACTGCACACGGCACAGCTGGCACTGTCTAGACTGTAGTGTCGGTAAAGTCTTCTCTGCTTTCTGACGTTGGCATGATGCTGCTTCTAGAGCTGGGACAATGTCAGCACCCGGGCCACCGACTGACCAATAAATGCCACTACAATCTACGAGTCCTTTGCTGGAGCTAACGACAATCTTCAAGAAAACAACAGTCAATGTACCAGCTCATTAGTCACCAAGAGTATTTTTAAAACCGAATTTAATCCAGAGGTAACACAAGAGATGACAATTTTGAACTTCTAAGTAATCCATGTAGGATTTCAGGTACTGTGGGGACTCACGACATTTTTAAGAGTTCCCCCTCCCTCTAAAGCGAAATTCAATCTGAAATCAGGCTTTTTAAAGCTTGTGTTCAAATGTGTACACCTCAGATGATAAAGGCCCTGAATGAAATTCCACTACCACAGGCAGAGAGGCTGTATCACCTGTATCACCCAGGAGAAACCATTCCGGAGCTCAAAACCCACTCGCTTACTCACATGAGCTCTGATGATCTGTTGATGGGACCTCATAACACCCACAAAACTGAACAGGCTGTACAGCAAGGGGGCTGGGTTTGTACACAGTGTGTTGGCTTCCAAGCAAAAGTTAAACCTTTTGTTCTGAAACACAATCATCTCAAAGAAGGTGGTAACTGGATTTTAAGAGACCTTCAGTCCAGCCTCTCGCCCACTACAGAATTCCATCAACACTGTCAACTGTGCCTCCAAGGACACAGTTGCTTCACCACGTGGTCACTTCTTGGACCTGCTCCAATTTGTCTAGACGAGAAGACTGCTGCCTCAAAAGCCCCAGATGGAGAGAAAAGAGATTAGTACATCAGCAGCTGGCTGTGCACGTGCTGGCAAAAGCAGTGTAATCTCGCAGTCCCTCTCGTTTTAGCCCTTGAACTTGTATTGAGCAACAGCAGCATTATATGAGTGGCCCGCTTGCTCTCCATGCTCCAGATGCCACATTAAATCCATGCCCTCGTGTACTTTTTAATAAGACCAGAACACACGTAGGCTTTTGTGGGTCTGCCTGCAATTCACATCTGGACTCCGCTGGTCAAATTACAAATCCCTTTCAGACCTCCGCACTTCACAGTTGGGAAACATGACACCAAGGATCACAAAGAAAGTCTCTGGTCTAAAACAAACCTGCATCCCATCACCCAGCTCCCTGGTCCAAGGATGAGCCATGCCCCACACAGCTCAATTGAGGTGACACATAAGGAAGAACCTGCTGAAAGGGTCAACTCAAGAGTTTCTAAAAAAGTTTTCCAGATAAAGTGTTAAGTTTGGGGAGAGCCCCTTTTTCCCAGATGAAGTCTCCAGAGCCAGGACCTCTGCTATCAGCCCCACCCTGCAGGAAGGCCCAGGCCCAGTACTAGGCATACCTGGGTCCCC
The DNA here is from genome assembly GCF_021234435.1 of Artibeus jamaicensis. Taxonomy (NCBI): domain Eukaryota; kingdom Metazoa; phylum Chordata; class Mammalia; order Chiroptera; family Phyllostomidae; genus Artibeus; species Artibeus jamaicensis. The sequence continues at coordinate 13,561,490 of NW_026522025.1, read as the reverse complement.
CTGGGCCTCTGCCAAGTTAATGCTTGCTCCTGCAGACTGGGGAGATCAGGCAGCTATTTTTATAAATTGTTTCCTTTTCTGTACAGAAAAGATCAAATCTAAGAGCATTAAAGAAAACATTCTTGTAACATAAAAAAATGACTCATTAACAAAAGTAGGTGCTCAGTAAATATTTGTCGTTATAAAAAGGCTTCACGATGTGGAGTCCGTCATCAATCACCCACCCAACCTTCTTTCTCACCGTCTCCCAACCCGCTGTGCTAACCAGACCTGTCCTTCAACTGTTGGAGCCTGACTGTGATGCTCTCCAGGGTCCACTGCCCCCCTGCAAAGCCCAGCTTTTCCCATCCTCTTCCCTGAATATCCTGCTGTCATTCCAGCCTATGATGGCCCTTCCTCCTCCAAACTGACTGGTGTCATTCTGCTTCTTAATCCATGCTTCTGTCTTTTTTCCTATTTTTTATATTGCCTTGAAATCGGGTTTAACATAGTGTCGTCATGACTGATGTCCATAGCTCAGCTGGTTTTAGATTCCATCAATACCAACAAAACACTAATCAGCAACAATTCAAAATAAGATTTTTATAAACAAGGAGAGAATTATCTCACTTACTTTGCCTTCTCTGATTTTGATACGGAAGCCTTCTGGTCTAAACCTGCTGCCAGCACCAGGACTCCCAGTGGTCCCCGACATCTGTCACGTTTGAGAGGCCTCGTTCCCCTGAAGGGACTGAAAGTTTCTCGAGGGTTGATAGTCCCCTCTCAGGCCCAGCACATTGCTGGGAAGTGTGCTCCATCAGTTCTCATCAGTGGCTGACTAATGAGGAAGGGCAGCGAGCTAAGTCACTGGAGAGGACTGATGTTCAGTCAATCAGAGCTATATGATGAAGACTTCCGGGCGAGATGCAGGCATAGGCAGACATGCTGCACCTCCTCACACAACTGAAAGAAGGACACCAATAATTCAAAAACAAATAACAACCAGAACTGGCAGAAAATCAAACCATGTGGAAGTCCAACAACCAAGGAGTTAAATAAGAAACATTCATTCTCACCAGTGGGACAGTCAGAGATGGGCAACCAGGTGGAGAGGACTCGTGGCAGGGTGGCAGAGGTAGACCTGGGCGAGCCAGGCAGCAGTGGGCAGACCAAGAAAGAAGGGGGCTGGTAGAGTGGGCGGTGCCACATTTGTGTGCAGATAAACTGGGAGAAACAACTGGGAAGTGGGACGGACCACGCAACCCAGGGCCCCAGGGCCCTAGTGCCAGGAAATAAAGCCTCCAAACACTGATTTGCAAACACTTGTGGGGGTTGAGGCAGCAAGGGAAACTTCCAGCCTCACAGGAGAGTTTGTGGGAGAGACCCACAGGGTCCTAGAACCTACACAAACCCACCCATGCAGGAATCAGCACCGGAAGGGCTCAATTTGCTTGGGGGAAGCAAGGAAAGTGACTGGAATCCGGCAGAGAACAGGGCAAGTGCCATTGTTCCCTCTCGTACCCCTGCTCCACATACGGCATCACAACCCAGCCACTGGGTTGCCCCGCCCCAGTGAACATCTAAGGTTACCCCCTCACTACGTAACAGGTGCAGCAAGACAAAAAAATGGCCCAAACAAAAGAACAGATCAAAGCATCAAAATAAATACAGCTAAGAGATAAAGAGATAGCCAACCTATCAGATGCACAGTTCAAAGCACTGGTGATCAACATGCTCACAGAACTGGTTGAATTTGGTTGCAAATTAGATGAAAAAATGAAGGCTATGCTAAGTGAAATAGAGGAAAATGTACAGGTAATCAATAGTGATGTGAAGGAAACTGGGACTCAAATCAATGGAGTGAACCAGAAGAAAGAAAGAAATGACCAAACAGAAAAAAAAAGAAAGAAACAAGAATTCAAAAAAATTAAGAGAGGCTTAGGAACCTCCAGGACATCTTTAAACATTCCAACATCTGAATTATAGGGGTACCAGAAGGAGAAGAGGAAGAGTAACAAGTGGAAAACTTATTTGAACAACTAATAGAGGAGAACTTCCTCAATCTGGCAAAAAGCAAATAAACTTCCAGGAAATTCAGGAAGCTCACAGAGTCCCAAAGAAGTTGGACCCAAGAAGAAACACACCAAGGCACATCATAATTATATTAGCTAAGATTAAAATGAAGGAGAGAATCCTAGAAGCAGCAAGAGAAAAGGAGACAGTTACATACAAAGGAGTTCCCATCAGACTGTCAGCTGACTTCTCAAAAGAGACCTTACAGGCAAGAAGGGGCAGGAAAGAAGTATTCCAAGTCATGAAATGCAAGGACCTACATCCCAAATTGCTCTATCCAGCAAAGCTTTCATTTAGAATGGAAGGGCAGATAAAGTGCCTCCAAGATAAGGTCAAGTTAAAGGAGTTCATCACCAAGCCCTTATTACATGAAATGTTAAAGGGACTCATTAAAGAAAATGAAGATAAAAAATATGAACAGTAAAATGACAACAAACTCACAATTATTAGCAACACCTAAAACAAAAACAAAAACAAACTAAGCAAACAACTAGAAGAGGAACAAAACAATAGAAATGGAGATCACATGGAAGGTTATCAACGGGAGTGGGAGGGGGAGAGAGGGGGAAAAGTACAGAGAATAAGTAGCATGGACAGTAGGTAAAAAATAGATAGGGGGAAGGCAAGAATAGTGTGGGAAATGTAGAAGCCAAAGAACTTATATGTATAACCCATGGACATGAACTAAAGGGGGGGAATGTGGGTGGGAGGGGAGTGAAGGGGGAAATGGGATAACTGTAATAGCATTATCAATAAAATATACTTTAAAAAAGAGCTATATGATGAATAAGGTACTGCCACCCTGGCAAAGCATGCTGATGTCACTGCAGGAGCACGGACCTGGGAGGTACACAGACCTAGACTGGAGTTTGGGTTTACGTTGCTTACTGATACATATATGAGTAAGTAATATATACATATAACACATGACTTATATTTCTAAGCCTCTCTTTTCCTCATCTATAAAATGATACTAATAATAGTATCTCATAAAATGTTAAGAATTAAATCAGAAAATGGTTAAGAGCTTAGTACATATTAAGCATTTCATAAATAATAACCAGTATTAATATATTAGTAATGATAACAGTTAACAGCTACTGAGTGCTTATCATATGTCAAGTATATTTCAAGTGCTTTACATGGATTAACTCATCCAATCTCCTCAAACCCTGAGGGAAATACTATTAATTATCTCCTTTTGAAGACCAGGAAACTGAGGCACAACAATTTTAAACTAAGAAGCCCCAGGTTCACAGCTGGGGATTAGCTGAACTGAGATGTTAAGATACTATATTGGTCCTCTCATTCATGAAGAATACATTAGCTGTATCTCAATAAATCAACCGATGAATCATCACCAGCATTATCTGCAACAGCAGAAGGAGAAGTCGGTTCTTTCAAAGGAAAGGATTATGCTGAAAGATTGTACAGCTTAGGGGAAATCTTCGCTTTTTACTTAATAGAAAATGACAGTAGCTAAACATAAGGCTCCACAGTGGATAACCAGAGAGAGATGTGGATGGGGAGGAAGAGGAAGAAGATATTAAAGACAGGCATTCTCCATTAAGTATAGATAACTTAGATTTACAAAATGTTCCCCACTGAGATAGCTGTGGAATTGGCCAACCTGAGTTATTTTATTATTTCATTCTAGAAAAGCCCCCAGCCCCCTTCCCATTCACCACTGAAATCAGCGAGGGTTAAGAGGCAGAAGAGCTGACAAATGTTCATTGTCTGCAGGGGACCGAGGTTCACGGCAAACCCGGGGCCAGTCTACCCCCGTTCCTGCTTTTCCTGGTGCCAACTTTCTCCTTTGAGAAGAAAACCTGCCATTCCAGTAATCTGAGGATCCTGAACAAATGGCTTATATACAATAAAGATAATATAAAATATAAGTAAGAAAAGACCAAGGAAGAGAAAACTGCACTAAATTCTGGGAAATTCTCACATGGGACAAGGAATACAGAATGCTGAGTGACGTAATGGATAATGCCCACAACTTAAGTTTTATATCAGTGTGGGCAATACCCAACTCAGGGGAACGCCAGCTGACGTGGTGCCTTCCAGAGATCAGACTTGACCCCCTCCCCAAAAAGAAACCCACCGAAAAAAAACAACAAACCATAAAATGCCCAAAGTTCTTTTCTGAAGGAATCCATAGGATTTTCCCAATGTTTTAGAGATAATCAATAAACACCTTGCAGGAGAACCTCAGCCAGAGGGCATTTGACCCCTCTGCTCTTTGGCTCAAGGACATCTGGGTTTCAAAAGTTTACTAGGAAGGGGTGAAACAGATTGTTACTCATTTCAGAATATGATTTATTTTAATCCTTGCTTCCTGATTAACCTGCATGTCGTGAATGCTGGTGGTTTTAAGTTAATTTACTCCTTTCAGCACCCCCCACCCCACACTCTGATATTTCAAGAATTCAGAAACATGCCAACCGCTCTCCTTCATCCTGCTCCTTGCTAGATGCTACTAAGTGGCAATAGTCTCATTGTGGTCTCAAGTCTGAGTTCCCTCACGTGCCATGTCTTTGCCCTGGAGCCAGCACACCCCAGCTGAGTTAACATGAAATGCCTAGAAATGAACCTCTGCAGCCGTCCCTACCTATGCCACGTGCTGGTCAGGTGGGGGAAGCAGGTGTCACAAGGGGGCTTAAGAGATACAGGAGAACAGTGTGTCCCAAGCTGGTGAGCCAGCTAGGAGAAAAAAACCACAGGAGCCAAAACCCTGTGATTATCTCTTCACCCACACTCACTAGTGCCTGCTTTTTTTTTCTGGACTCCAGACACAGGAGGAAAACGTGCTTAGCCACCTTGTTACCTTCCCTACCTCTGGGCCCCCGAGGGGTTGCCTTGACTAAGACAGGAACGCATTTCATAATGTGTGCCATTTATAAAAAGAAACATGCCATTCACCCTGATTTGGAGACTCTGAGAAATATGAAGTTCATGCTTATGATACTTTATCAAAACATGTCACTTACTCTTAGGGGTTACCCAAAAGATTTTTCATTGAGAAGTATATTAGCTGCCAGTCTCATGTATATAATTCTAGGTTTATGGAAAGGTCAGGAGCTGGTATAATAATAAATTTTCACATAAAATGTGCAGACAATTCAAATTATCTTTATATCTGTGCTTTAAAAAAAGTATTAACAATAAGAGAATAATCCTTTCTAAATCTCCTGTAGATCCTCTCCGGAAAAAAAAAAGGAGATGCTGGATTATGACTGCTTTCTATGCTTATTTTTATAAGATAAAACCAGTGCCTGAAATTCAGTTTCAAGAGAAATAACTCCATCTTTCCTACCCCCTTAAGTTAAAAGAAAAACTTCCTTCTGGATTTACTTTCATGAACAACTGATCGAAACTACATCCCGAGGGAGAAAACAGAACTGTGACTCCCACTTTGATCTCTTCCCCATGGAGAAACTCACTCCCTGCCTGGCTTGCAAGATGTTCATTTGATTGACGTTTGCTCTGATGTGCAAACTGCTTTGAACTTCAGACATTTAATTCCCATCAGGCTGCAGTCATTTTTATTCTCCTTCAACAGGATTTACAAGCAGGAGATCAGCAAATGTAGAAGATAAAATAAATTTGCAGAAGCTTTGAATCTTACATCAAAACTGTTCAAGCGAGTTCCAATTGGATTTCATTCAGCCTCGATTCACAGTGCAAATCAACTTTTCGGTGGAGTCCCAGTTTAGAAAGAAAAAGATATAAAAGGAAAGAGACACATACACCAGTTGGGGTTTACTTCCTGAATCTCTTTCTTGGTCTTTGTTTAAATTTCCTACGGAAAGTGATTTGCTTGGCAAAAACCACACCCACGGTTCTGAGGGCGGTGGTGAGATGTGATGTTATTCATGGGCACATTTTTATGGTGCTATTTCAAAAAAGCAAATCCCTGTGGATATCTCTGAAGAGCAGGGCTTAAAATTGATAAGGGAGTCCATAAACAAAGCCAGTATGATGACAGCAAATAGGGTAGTGGATATTTTTCACTTGTTTGTGGCTTGTTTTTAATCACTGCTAAAATGCTGAGACAGGTACAAACAGTTAAAAAAAAAATCCCACCACTTCTTCTGGATGCAAAACCTGGTATCAGATCAGAAGCTGGTGTGGGGCAGATGCTGTGAGGCTGCTTTCCGAGTTCACAGCACAAGGCAGGCTCTTGCTTCCAGGGTGAGAGCCTGCTTGCTCCTTAAAATGGAACCTGAATGGTCAGGTTCCATTTTAAGAGCAGCACAGAATTTCCTGGGAAGCCAAGGAGGCACAGCCCCTTGACCAGTAGCTGCAGGAGCCTTTAATAAAAGACGACCTGGACACTGAGAAACATCCATGCCTGCCAGACCCTCCAGGGCCAGTAACAGCCCCACAGTGTCTGGTTTTCTATGATACGAGGAAACGCATCACTTCACCTTCATTCAACCAGGTTCCTGCTCATTCTTTCTGGGAAGTGTCTGCTCTCCAAATATTTGAGCAACACCCGTTGAAAAGAATTAAACAAGAACGCCCTTATCTTCCACTTAACCACCCATGAGAATAAAGTTAAACAAAGAAAGAGCTAAGATAAAAATCAAACATCTGTACCAGCAAATATTTAAACTCTGTTTGAATGGTAGAGGAAGGGGTAAGAGTGAGATCACTTCAAAAAAGAACTATCACATTCATAAAGTAAATGATACTTGAACCCCCACCGACTGCGTTTACTTATTCAAACACCTAAATTAATGGGCAAACTGAAAAGCTGTCAAATAATGCGTTCTAAGAAATGGCGTTTCCTTCCATCTCTACAGAGATTGGAAAGATAAGTCACATTCTTTTTGTTCTTATCAGCAATAAGGATTAAACCTTCAGGGTTCAGCAACTCAGCCAGAGTGGAAACAAGGGCTGCTTTCAAATGCCCTTGGAAGGTAAGGCTTTCGGAGCAATACAGCATCTCTCTCTCCATTCAAGTCTAAGTATCACACGGAGCAGCCATCTTTCTTTTTCACGGCTTCCCCACCAAAACAGATCACTGAGAGGAGGGCCTGCTGTGATCTTGGGTCTCACGTCTAGATTCCAAGTATTATCCATTTAATCCGCTTTCTCACACAAGCTTGGGAGATTGCACAGGTGAACAAAAGGGGGACTGGAGGTGGATCTGAAACCACATTAAACATTTATCCTTATCTTCCTCATCACCAGGTTGGGGTCTGGTGCAGGGAAAAGAAGGAAGACGGGTCTCTGGGAAAATAAAGGGGAGAACAGGCAGGTGGACAGGGGCCTGGGGAGGGTGGGATCCACAGGCTCCGTCTGTGCTCCTCGGTAGCTCTGGTCCATCCTGCCACTTAACCCCGGAAAAGGACTTAACAGACTTTAAAATAATCTATTTGTATACTCCTCTCCCTTGCTAGTTAATACATACAGAGAGATCCTTTCATGTGTTTACCTCCAGGGCATAGCCCTGGAAAGTGGACAGGTTTTTAAATGTCTGCTGAATGAGTAAATGCAGAAAACCTAAGAGGCTGAGACTTCCTAGGACTACAGGCCAGAGATTGTAAATTCACGTGTTTTCTTCTTGCATGGGCACTGAGTAGTTAGCAAACAGCAGACAACTCTGAGTGGTAGGGCACAGACATCTCAGAGGTGGCAGATGACCTTGAAGGTGAACTGGTTCAATCTCTCAGGCTCATTACCCACAGAGGGAAGAGGCCTGTCTAGATCTCCCTCTTCTCTAGAAGAAACATAAAACATAAGATACAAAATACTTCTGTCTAACAGGTCTGGTCCTCAAAAGAAATTACTGACACAGTATTAAAAAGTTAATAAAGCATCACAGCTGGTGTGGCTCAGTTGGCTGGTCATCATCCCACAAACCCAAAGGTTGCTAATTCAATTCCTGGTCAGGGCATATGCCTCGGTTGCAGGTTCGGTAGAAGGTCAGCATGCATACGGAAGGCAACCACTTGGTGTGCCTCTCTCGCATCAGTGTTTCTCTCCCTCTCTAAAAAAAGTTAATAAAGCTGTGAGTGTGAAGATAGATTTGTACATCACCATACCAAACAAGCCACATCCCCTGAAAGGCATTATAGACAGCTTTTTAAATTGTGACCTTCTTTGAAAACACTTTGAATTTTTGCACAAGAAAACACAAAAATCCCAAGGGAAGTTTCTGGTCCTTAGCTACAATAGGGTCTATTTCTTAAGGCTGGCAGTTCCTTTTTAGAGACCAGATTTTTGGGGATGAAAAGAAGGAGGACAAGAGAGAGGGAAAATGGAAATGAAATAAGATCCCCCCCTCCCTAAAATCCATGAAAGGCACTGATGAAATTCAGTATTCTAAGCAGAGTGGCAGGTCTCCGTCCTTCCTCCAGTGAAGGTCACTCAGGGAAAATTCAGAAAGCAAGTCTGCCAGCAGCACCAAACGCAGGTGCTCTCTGCGGTGACGGCGCTCGTCAATAGTTCTAAAGGTAACAGTACCCATCTATATATACAGACCCCCACACACACATAAGTGACACAAACCGCTGTGCGAACATGTTTTTCAGATTGAGAAACAAGCTAGCCAGACTACTGGGAGCATTACATTTGGCCAATTTAGATACTTCAGAGGGTCATACAACCACCTCAAGTAAAATTCTCAGAAGAAACAGATAGTTTAGCATTTTGAGAGCCAGATAAACCATCCCAATTTTGCCGCTCGGTGAAAATATTTTATCACTGAAAGAAAATGATCTGGAATCAGGAAACCTGGATTCCACACCAAGCACCCTGGAGCCCTGGCACGACCTCTCCCGGTCTACGTCCTCCCTGGCAGAACGGGGGTGAGGCTGGGGAGGGCAGAGTCTCCACCTTACCACCATTGAGAGGGTCACACGAAGAAGCTAATGGAAGCTAAATAATGTTTACTTACAGATGTAAAAGCCCAAGACAGTATTTTAAGGAAGCGTAAACATATATAATTCTCTTACGTAAGTTAAATAATGTGGCTGAGTGGGCCTTCTGTAATGCTTCTCATTCTGCAAACTCTTTGTTGAATCCTGAGCTCCGCTCAAGTCCTTCAGGCACCAACAGCCAGAAAGGCTGCACCTGTGACATTTTGCCTGCCTGCAGGTAATAACAATTTTAAAGGGATTAGAGGTGGAAGTCTGAGATAAAGCAGGGAGAAGGACTTGAGAAACTAAGATTCACCATCCAGTATTATAAGGACAAAATGCAAAATGCACCTTTCTAGGGGAAGAATAGGACCTGAAATGAAATTAGTGGTCAAGGACCAAGCCTGTCACATTAGTTGACCTTGTGACACCAAAAGTGTCAGAAGTACAAAAGCACCTGGCTGAGTCACAATGTTGTATGTTCCATGGGAACAATAATAAGAAACAAATTCTCTCTAGGGTTAGATGTGTTACATCATTTGTTTTTTTAACGTGTGCTACCTTGAAATAGGGCTGGGAAAAAGTTGGAGCTGCCTGCATGTGTGCTGGCTGTTACATCTAGAAACGTGGTTTTATACAAAACTCATCTGCATTAGCACGTTACAACTACACATTCCAGCTTTGTCCCTGCTTTGCAACTGCCAGGCACATAACATGACCACGGGGCTGAAAACATCCGTGGGATAAAAAATGACACTACAGGCTAATCCCAACTGCGTGCCAGACACTTACTTCCCAAGCATGATCCACATGCAGGTCAAAATTAAAATCTAGATGTTTACACTGAATTCACCTTTGACCTTGTGACACCAAATGAACAAAGGAACAAGAGTAGTAAGTACAACAGAGTGTGACTAAGTCAAAATGTTGTACTGTTTTTAAATAAAAATTTCCTTTTGCTCTGATTTTCACTCTTTTGTTAATTGATTCATAACCTGAGATGCTCAATTTAAAATTCAGAACCATCTTTTAAAATGGCCCTCCCCACCCAAATCACCACTGAAAACTACTTGGCAGCTTCTAGTAACCCACCACTACCCTGGACATCTTTTGTCTCCCTACAGTCCTCCCTTGATATGTCATTACTTTTCTCCTAGACTATTAGGATGGTTCAATTTGACAAGCAACATGCCTTTGCACCACAATTGATCCCTCACTTGCAACTAATTCTTCGTCCCAAATCACAGACCTTACTTTAAAATCTACTGCTTATCGAGAGGACTTTGCCCAAGTGATCAAGGATTCTGAGCCCATCACAGCACATCTCTTATCTACCGCTCCAGCTGTGTCTTCCACCTCACTGCACTCAGTGCTTTATGGATTCTCGCTGTTTTCTGATCGGAAGCGTCCTTTACCCCAGATCTATCTGCAGAAGTTTCATTCTTCAAGGCCTCAACTGCCACTTCTCCACCAAGCCAGAGTCTAAGAAGCCTCTGTCCATAACTGTTCTTCTCTAAAGGAGTCACTGAATCCCTTTTCCGACGCTTGACAGTCTGCCTTCGCTCACTCTGAGTTCCTGGAGGTACAAAGCACTTTATTCACCTTTGTTTATCAGACAGTATCTAGTACAATGTCTTGCACGTTAACTCCCGTGAACATGATACAGACAAGTTGAGTAGAAAATGACACAGAGTAGCCCCCTCTTATCTGCAGTTCCGCTTTCCAGTTTCCATTACCTGTGGTCAACTGCAGTCTGAAAATATTAAATAAAAAATGCCAGAAATAAACAATTCATGAGTTTTAAATTGCACACCTTTCCTAGGACCATGATGAAATCTCGTGCCTTCCTGCTCCTTCAACGGGACCATAAAGCACCCCTTTGTCTGGTGCATCCACACTGTATACGCTCCCTGCTCATTAGTCACTTAGGAGCCACCTTGGTCATCAGATCAGCTGTCGCAGTATGGCAGTGCTGCTCAGGTAATCTTTATTTTACTTAACAATGGCCCCACAGCACAAGGGTCGCTATGCGGGCAATTTGGATACTGCAAAGAGAAGCTGTAAAGTGCTTCCTTAGAAGAACAAAGTGGAAATTCTTGACTAAAGGGAAGAAAAAAACATAAGATCTACAGCAAGAACAAATCTTTTATCTTGAACTTGTAAAGAAGGAAAAAGAAAGTCATGCTAATTTTGCTGTTGTACCTAAAACTACCAAAGTGACAAGAGATGCTTAGCTAAGATGGAAGAGGCACTGGATTTGTGGGTAGAGGCAAAGACAAAAAATGTGTTCTGACTGATGGCAAGGAAGACTTCAGCAAGAGATTTCCCTGAAACAATCGGCCACCTACACAGAACTTTATTGCAGGACATTGTTATAATTGTTCTATATTACCACTAATTATTGTTGTTAATCTCTTAGTGTGCCTGATAATGATAAATAATAAACTTTATCATAAGTATACGTGTTTAGGAAAAATATGGTATGATATACAGCTCAGTAATTCTTTGGTTTTTAGGTGACCACTGGAGTCTTGGACCATATCCCCTGTGGATGAAGGGAAACTATTGTATACACAGGTATTTGGAAATTTTGTGTTTTAAATTCACCTTGCATACAATCAGTTAATATTATGTCATAATAATTATTCATATCCATTATTGCTAATGACCTAATTTAGCTGATAGCTGTAATAACTAAGTCAACATCAACTTCAGTTTTGCATCAGGGCTTATAACAATGGAATAATACTCAGATGAAAACAACAACTTTCATGAATGGGTATAAAAAGTACTTGAATCTCTGCCTGTAGGAAAAGCACCTCAGTAATTCTGACATCATCACCATCGCCATTTCTCAAAAACTAAAGACAAATCTGGTTTGCTGCCACAGAGTAACACCTTCAGCAAGTATTTACTGAGGACCTGTTCAAGCAAGGTTTTGAATACCAGGTTAAATCTGACAGGGTCCCTGAACTCAAGTGAAACTGAGAAGAAGGATGAGGGGCAGAAGGGTGAGAACACGCCTTAGAACCTGCTACTGAGCCCCCTGCAGTCACCCAGAATTAACCTCGAACACCTTTGGATCCTCCCTCTTCCAACACCCAAGAGTGAGTGCCACCACCATGTCCCCCTCTTCTTCCTCACTTACATGAATGAAATCAGACTATGTCTTTTAGTCACTACATGGTTGACAAGTAAAATCCCCTAAGAGCTCATCAGTCATCATTTCATTTTGTTTCCTTTGTCAAAAACTTAAGTCAATAATCTCTTTCAAGAAATCAATATTATTGGATATGTACTATTATACAGTAACAATAAAGTATCAAGTGAGGACATTGTCCTTTACTTCATTTTCAGAGCCTATACTCTCCTGAACGAAGTTCAAGTTCTTCAGTCTGGCATTTTTAAGAGTCTCTGTGAAATGCTACTCATCCAACTTCTCAGCCACGTCTTCCATCACTTACTCCAGATGTCAGAGCGACTGGCCATTTCCAGCAATGGGCTTTTCTTCATATTGACATTTCCCTCCTGGAAATCACTTCCTCCATATCTTTGCATTTTCAAATCCTTTTTCTACTTACACACTCAGCTGAAATGCCTCCCTCTCCCATAGGCGATTTCACAAATGATAATTTTAAAAAAATGAATAAACAAATGAGTGAAGGATTTGACATCTGCAGGCCTTGCTGTATAGTATCTTTTTTCCTCCTAGGTGACTCTCAAAAAGAAGAAACTAAATTTCCTCATGAACTCCAGAATGCCCAACTTTGGGCAGTGGGAAAAGTTGTCCGTAATGGCAAATGGCTCCAGTTAAAAACAAATCTCCTAAGAAGGTTGAGGGAAATCAATGACTCTTGAGAGATGGGTCCCTGGAGGATAGTTCAAACTGCTCATTTTATAGCAGAGGAAACTAAAGACTAAAAAGGCTAAGTGTACTTCCCACAGCAAAGCGTCAGAACGGAGGTCCGCCCAGTCTTAGTACTATATTATTACAGTCAAACCTGCATCACAACTGAACTTAAACTGAAAGGAAAACTGTCTTCACTGCTAAAGGTACTTCTTTCCACCATCCTGGAGACTGAGCTGATTTTTAAAAAGGAAACAAAAAAATGTAAAAGAAGCTTGCCTTTTCTTAAAATGAGAGAAAGCTAATGTTTGAGTTTAACTTAAAGACAAACAAAACAAAACAAAACATGAAAATCTGACCTGAAGCTAAATTCCTGGAGAGCTTAGCACAGGGACGTAAACATTATAGGTCAGGAAGTTAATCATCAAAATTAGAAATAATTCTCTAAGTAATTTATTTCTGGCTCTAATGATGTCAATAACACTTAAAGAACCTGAAATGTGAATAGAGAAATATGCACACCTAAATCATGACAACAAAAGACACAATCAATTTACATGAAAAAAATTACTCAAATGCTAGGATTCCTTTTTTTCCAGGTAGCCCATTAGCAATAATATTAACATTCTTAAAAAATTTAGGAATAATTAACATCATATTAGAGTCATGTGTACTACATAATGATTAGATATTTGCATATGTTTTAACTGTTCACCACAATCATTCTAGGTAACATCTGCCACCATGCAGTGACAATTTTTTTCTTCTGCTGAGGACTTTAAGATCCACTCTTTTGGCAACTTTCTTTTTTTTTAATTCAATTATTGTTCAAGTACAGTTTTCTGTCTTTTACTCCCAACCCAGCCCACCCTCCATGCTCCCCACCTCCCTCCCATTTCCACCCCCCTTAGCTGTTGTCCATGTGTCCTTTATACTAGTTCCTCTAAATCCCTCCCCCTTTTCCCCTGAAATTCCCTCCCCTCTGGTCGCTGTCCCCCTGTTCTCTATTTCAGTGTCTTTGTTTTTATTTTGCTTGCTTATTTGTTTCGTTGTTTAGCTTCCTGTTAAAGGTGAGATCATGTGGTATTTGTCTTTTACCACCTGGCTTACTTCACTCAGCATAATGCTTTCCAGTTCCATCCATGCTGTTGCAAAGGGTAGGAGCTCTTTCCTTCTTTCTGCTGCACAGAATTCCATAGTGTATATGTACCATAATTTTTTGATCCATTCATTTACTGACGGGCACCTAGGTTGCTTCCACCTCTTGGCTATTGTAAATTGTGCTGTTATGAACATTGGGGTGCATAGGTTCTTTTGGATTGGTGTTTTAGGGTTTTAGGATGTAATCCCAGCAGTGGAATTGCTGGGTCAAAAGGCAGGGAGATGCAAATTAAAACCACAATGAGATACTACTTTATACCGGTCAGAATGGCCATCATAAACAAAGCAACAAACAACAAATGTTGGAGAGGTTGTGGGGAAAAGGGGACCCTAGTTCACTGCTGGTGGGATTGCAGACTGGTACAACCATTATGGAAAACAGTATGGAATTTTCTCAGAAAACTAAAAATGGACCTTCTAGCAACTTTCGAATATGCAACACGGTGTTATTAATTATAGTCACCATACTATACATTACATCCCCATGTTGTATTTATTTTGTAACTGGCAGTTTGTACCATGTGACCTGTTGGCACATTTCTCTGACCCCTCACCCCTACCAACCTGTTATTTGTATCCATGAGCTTGTGTTTTTTTTTAAAGAAGATTCCAAATATAAGTGAGGTTATATATTTGTCTTTCTGTCTGAATTTTTACTTAGCTTAATGCCCTCAACATGCAACCATGTTGTTGCAAATGAACAGATCCCATTCTTTTTTTTATAGCTAAATAATATATTATCCACTTCGTATAGATACAATACTACTTCTAGGTCTATTCACCCATTGATGGATACTTGGATTGTTTTCATAATTTGACTATTGTGAATAATGCTGCAATAACACGAGGGAGCAGACATCTTTTTGAATTAGTGCTTTTCTTTCCTTCAAATAAATACCTAAACTGGAATCGCTGGGTCATAGGGTAGTTCTCATTTTTCAAGGACTCTCCGTACTGTTTCCCACAGTGGCTGCACTAATTTACCTTCCCCCCATCAGTGCACAAGGGTTTCCTTTTCTCTACATCCACACCAACACTTGTCATTCTTGTCTTTTTGAGAATAGCCATTCTAACAGGTGTGAGGTGATTTCTCATTGTGGTTTTGATTTGCATTTCCCTAATGATTAGTGATGTTGATCACCTTTTCATGCACCTGTTGGCCATCTGTATGTCTCTGGATAAACAGACGTCTAGTCAGATCCTCTGCCCATTTTTAAACCAGATTTGTTTTATTGCTATTGAGTTGTATGAATTCCTTATATATTTTGGGTATTAAGTTCTTGCCAGATACATGACTTGCAAATATTTCCTCCCCTTCAGTAGGCTGCCTTTTCACTCCTTTGATGATTTCCTTTGCTGTGCGGCAGCTTTCAGTCTGAAGTATCTCACTTGTTTATTTTTGCTTTTGGAGTCAGATCCTGAAAATCCTGGACAAGACTGATGTCAAAGAGCTTACTGCCTAATGTTTTCTTCTGGGAGTCTTATGGTTTCAGGTCTTATATTCAAGTCTTTCATCCAGTTTAAGTTGTTTTTTGTATGTGGTATAAATAGTGGTCCAGTTTTCTCAACACCTTTTATCTAAGAGACCATCCCTTCCCCACTGTATATTCTTGGCATCTTTGTCATAAATTAATAAACCATACATGTGTGAGTTTATTTCTGGGCTCTCTGTTCTGTTCCACTGATCTCAATGTCTGTTTTTGCTTGTTTCCAATACGTTTGTAATATAGTTTGAAATTAGGAGAGGTCTCCAGCTTTGAAAGGTCCACAGAATGAGAGTCTATAGCATCCTCCAATATAAACATGAGTGTTCATAAAAAGTTAACTTCAACATTAGATCTTCTATCCCAATTTTCTCTTCTTTCTTTGAAAGGTGGGTATGATGGTTAATTTATGTGTCAGCTTGGTTGGGTCCTGGTACCCAGATATTTAGTCAAAAACTATTCTGGAATGCGCCTGAGAGAGGTTTTGAGGGATAAATTGGTGGACTTGTGGGTGAGCCTCATCCAGGCAGCTGAAAGGCCCAACAGGACAAAGTCTGACCTCTCCCAGGCAAGGAACTCTGCCGTCGGACTGAGACTGCAGCGCTTTCTTCAGCCTCCGTCCTGCTGTGCTACCTTGCAGATTTTGGACTTACATCGCCACAGTCGCATAAGCCAATTCCTTACCACAAATTTGTCTCTCACCCTATTGGTTCTGTTTCTTTGGAGAACCCTGAGTCACACAGAGGGTTATAACAGTGGCTATTCAGGGATTGTAACCAGGAGCCTGTTTCTTCATCAGAACCCACGCCAGCTGCTTTGCCTACAGCACAATACCCCCAACAGGTGGACTGATAAGACCTGACTCTTGAATCATACAGTTCTAATGGGCACCAGCTGGGGATGCACTAAATTTGGCTCCTCAGAAAATGACATGAGTCCTACCTGCCTTCCGCAGTGACTGTATCAACCTCAATCGATGCTCCAACTAAAAAAAGCAACTCGTAAAATAGCAGGGATCCAATTTCATAATGGTTCCAAAGTTTCTTCATTTTTTGGAATCAGGGAGCCTTTTAAAGTCTCCCCTGGTGAATATGAGAAGTCTCTATGGAGCTACCTCCAGGTGGTTGGCTTCAGAGAGCCTTGGAAAGAAGTCGCTTACTTATTCTAGCTTCATCGGAGTATCACTTTGTTATCTCAAACCTAGTCTAGATGCCTTAATGCCAATTCCTATCATGATTAACAATTAACAAGCATGAACCGAATGAGGTTAATAGCACTGAATCCACTTGGAGACACAAAAAAGAAAATCTAAGTTCATTTTCCCAGTATTCACCCTCAAGTTTACCCTCTCCATTGTTTCCTTTTCTTAAATAATGACATCAAAAATTAAAAGTAAGAATGCCACTGGGAAGGAACATCTATAGGAGAGATTGTGGACTGGGAGGAGAGAAATGGGTTAAGAGACGTGGCAGATAAAGTTGCTGATTGGCCTATGTAAAAGCCAAGTGTTGTCAGGGCCTGCTGGCTAAACAACAGCTTCTGACGCACACAGCAGAGCCCTATCTCTGTAGCAAGCCAGGTTTCTGCGATAGATGTTCTTGGTGTTATGCATAAAGGCGCTATATCCTTTACATTTAAGAGAATGAGGATGCATGCTTAAGTTGCAAGAGAAGGAAATGCATATGGACATTTTCTTAAGTGGAATTTTATTAACATTTATAGTCTTTTCAGATCATGAGTTGCAAAATCACATGTAATGGGAGCCAAGCAGGCAATGAAAAGTCTGGAGAATGGGTGCATATAATACATTATGGACTTGTGGGAACGGTGGTGAATGGGAGAATGCATGTCCTGTCTTCAAAGGGGAGATGCCCTGTGGGAATGTGGACTCACTAAGCCAGATCTTCTTCTGAATTGCAGAGAAGACTAAAATTTGGATTTTTAACATGTGTAACCTCCCAAAGTTTAAATGTTGGCAACAGATTTTAAACCTTACCAACTTAAAAACCTTTAAAGCATTTTGTGGGGCCAAGATAAACACACCTGTAGGCTACACACATCCCGTGAGTGTAACTGCGAGTCTGTGTGTTTGTGTGCTTTTTGTGGAACAGTCTAGGATCACACGCACCCTCATCACCTGACCCGATACAACATAAAGGGAGCTGTTAATGAAATTACAGGAATAAATTAGCTTCTTTCAAAATTATGTTATTGTGAGACACTGGAAATGAATTTGTCTTAGATTAAGCCTTAACTTGTCTGCTTTTCTCCATATTTCAGAATGGTAATTCTTCAGATCATTCCTTCAGCAAGCAGTGGCGGAGCACCCGAACACTGGGCAGGGTCCTGTACAAAATAATTAACTTCTAGGGCTCCTGCATAAGAATTTTAAGAGTTGACTGATTCAAGAAGGAAAGTATCAAAATCATCTGAAAAATCAGATTTTCTGCTGCCTTGCAGGTTCTCTCTGTTGTCACCATAGCATAACCTTCAGGGTGGGATCTGTGGAGTGCTCTATGCTTTAAAGCCCACCCCCCTTCAGCACTGGGAGTTTATTTTCTTAAATATGCATTATTAAGGCTTAGAGAGAAAACCGAAATACTAATTATAAATCAGTAAATATAAAAGTCTAGGCCTAAAACAAAGTGAAAAGTTTCTTCCTCATATTACTTTACACATTTGAAGAAGCAAGGTCTACAGGCCACAGGCACTTAGAATGTTTGTGACAAGTAGCTGGAGTGTCACTGGGCCAGTGCTGAATTTTTTTTAATGTTTACAGGGCCACATATAAAAAATGGATGAGATCCAGATCTAAGACCACAGACCCTTCATCTCAAATCTGGTTGCTTATATATTTTTGTAATGGCTGTATTAATACACATGCATGTGGCCAGATGTTGGAAGGACTTTAGCAACACTCTTGAGTCCATTTTTCATAAATTTCAGTCATTACCATATCTATCACCTTTAAAATTTTGGTTGCATTCACTTGATATGTTTATTTCAATGAACTCCCTTTTAATTTAGGTATATTTATTTTTTAAAAAGAAACTTTCTGTTATTGCCATAAGAGAAAAAACAATATCCCATGATATAGAGGATAATACTGAAATGCATAATGATCACATTTACAAGTTATGACCAAAACCCATCTCCCAGGTAGGAGATGTGAGGCGGGTACTGGCATTATCCTCATCCCACTGATAAGGAGTAACCCTGCACAGCAGGTACTATCTCACTGGTAAGGAAACTGAAGGTCAGAATGAAGTGACTTCCCAAGGTCAACTCATGAGTGAAAAAGGTATGGCTCAAAACCAGATTTGCCTGGCATTTAAAATATAATTATTTTTAGTGCATCTTTAAATTACTTCCCAAGCCTTGGAGTCTTCTTTTTTGAACTTACCTCCAACATGAACTCCCTAAGATTCAAATTGTAGATATTTTCAGAAGGATTGGAAATAGGAGAGACAGAACTGAAAATGTGTGCGGGAGGGCACCAGTTACAGGATGCAGAGAAAACTGTTTTAGGAGAGCCTGGAACGAAGGCAGCTAAGTATTTACCTACAACTAACTCTGTCCACTTTTGAATCTTCACATAAAAGAGGTGAGAGACTATTGTAATTTTAGAAGGTGTTATTGTTTAGCTAATGGCTAGAAAAGCATCAGCTCAGAGTTCACGCTGAAAATTCCTACACACAGGCCCCTGGAAAGTGAGCTCAATGCAGAGCCAAGAAGACTCAGTTAAGAGAAACGGTAGCCGTCACCTGCCACTTCAGTGGCAAACGGGTGTTATCAGATCTCTGTAATGTGCCACCAGAGGGGCCTGTCTTTTGCTCACCTGTACATCTTCTGATTACTCAGCGTTGGAGTCAGAACTGCCCTGGTTTTGCAAGACTCATCTCAAATGGCAGTTCTCAGCTCTGTCAACCAGTAGTGAGGAGGGAAGATTGCCTCAGAGTCTCGCCGAGTTTCCGTGCGACACAGTGCTGTGGTCTCGCCTCTTAAGGAGGAACAGCCTCTCACACTAACCTGCGTGCTCAGTGACATGCATCCTTCTAGGAGTACAATTTAGGTCTCTTGGACGTTAGACTGAAATAATGAGAAATTCCTGGAGGGCAGAAACTAAATGCAGTTTACGTTTCCTTGTATTCACTAAAAGGTAGACCACTGTGATTCTGCCAAATACCTGGATGGCTCTCTCAGACCTCGCCCTTATCTCTGCATATTCAAAATGGAAATGAATGTCCTTCTCCGAAAACATTTTGGTGTGACTCCTCCCAAACTTTTAATGAGTGTGTGTGTGTGTGTGTGTGTGCACATGTATGTATGGCCATTTTCACAAGTAAGCCAATACTCTTCTACAGCATGGCTGCACCTTATCATCTCACTTTTATAGGGTACAACCCCTTCACTAACAACCCCTATAGCTAGAAAGTTAGGGCTTTTACAATGTTCTCTCTTCTGATTGACTTTCTTCACCTGTTTATCTTTATAAACATGTCCGATAATTTTCTTGCGATATTCCTCCAAATGACCACATCAAATACCATGCCCATTTCTCAAGTTTATAGAGTCTTTAGTGATGTTACCCACCTGGTACATTTCTCACCTTTGAGGAACCACATTGCCTCTCAGCTGTGTCACATTTTGCCTTAACTATAAATTATGTTCAGTATTTGCCCCCCACCCAATAATTTTTATATTTGCTGAGGAATTCCTGTGAGGATGGAGGTGTAGGTAGACATGCTTTGCCTCTTCGCACACCCACAGAAGGCATTACAACCAAATCTCAAACTAACTAACATTCAGAACCATCAGAAAATTGAGCTGTATGAAGTCTGACAACCAAGGATTTAAAGAAGACACATACATCCAGATGGGTAGGAGGGGCAGAATCACAGACATGGGCAGAGAGGTGGCAGCAGCAGAACAATCGGTCTCACATTCACGTATGGTGGATGAAAATCAGGAGGATACCTTGGGAGTGAGTGATCCCAGCCACAGGCCAGACCACACAAACACAGGGTTGTAGCACTGGGAAGATAGATCCCATTACCTCTGACTATAAAAACCAGTGGGGGGTGGGAGGCAGAAGAAACTGCTGGATTTTTGCTGCTTAAAGGGCCCACATAGTCTTTACACATATGCAAACCCACCCACTCCAGAATTCACCACCGGGTCAGCAGCTGGAAGGGCACCAGTGGCACACAGGAAGAGGGTGAAGTGACCAGAAAAGGGGCGAGTGCCAGGTGAACCTCCAGAAGCCAGGGGGCAGCATTGTCCCCTCTCCAAGCCACGCCCACATAGATAATAAGCAGTCAAGTGGTTGTTCCAGCCTTGCAGTTACCTAAGGGTCTAACCCACACAATTTACAGGTGCCTTTTCTATAGTAGGCCATAGTACTAAGACAGGGAATCAAAGCAGCTCTACCTAATACACAGAAACTAACCCAGGGAGGCTGCTAAATTGAGAAGACAAAGAAATATGCCCAAATGAAAAAACAGAACAAAACCCCAGAAAAGGGACTAAGTGAAACAGAGAGAGCCAACCTATCAGACACAGAGTTCCAAATACTGGTAATCAGGATCCTCAGAGAAC
The DNA here is from genome assembly GCF_021234435.1 of Artibeus jamaicensis. Lineage (NCBI taxonomy): Eukaryota > Metazoa > Chordata > Mammalia > Chiroptera > Phyllostomidae > Artibeus > Artibeus jamaicensis. Next base: position 13,540,476 of record NW_026522025.1, on the reverse strand, counting down.
CTCCTGAGTACAGCAACAACACAGAGGAAGAAATGAAGGTTACACTAATTGAAATAAAGAAAAATTTACAGGGAACCAACAGAGAAGTGAAGGCAGCTGGGATTCAAACCAATGATTTGGAACATAAGGAAAAGATAAACATTCAACTAGAACAGAAAAAAGAAACAAGAATTCAAAAAAACAAGGATAGACTTAGGAATCTCTGGGACATCTCCAAATGTGCCAATATCTGAATCTTAGGGATGCCAGAAAGCGAAGAGTAAGAGCAAGAAATTGAAAACTTATTTGAAAAAATAATGAACAAAGCATTCCCTAATATGGAAAAGGAAATAGACATCCAAGTCCAAGAAGCATTGAGAGTCCCAAACAAGTTGGTCCCAAAGAAGAATGCATCAAAACACATCATAATTAAAATGCTAAAGATTAAAGCTCAGATATCTGGTTGATTATAGCCACAAATTAGAGAAACATATGAAGGCTAAATTAAGGGAAATGAATGGAATTCCACAGGAAACCCATAGAGATGAAAAGGAAACTGGGACTCAGATCAATGGAGTGGACCAGAAGAAACCAAATAATGGCCAAACAGAAAAGAGTCAAGGAGCAAGAATTCAAAGAAATGAGGAGAGTCTTAGGAACCTCCAGGACATCTTTAAATGCTCCAATATCCGAATTATAGGGGTACCAGAAGGGGGAAAGACACAACCACCAGTGGAAAAACTATTTGAACAAATAATAAAAGAAAATTTCCCCCATCTGGCAAAGGAAATAAACTTCCAAGAAATCCAAGAAGCCCAGAGAGTACCAAAAAAGTTGGACTCAAGAAGAAACACACCAAGGCATATCATAATTACATTAGCCAAAATTAAAATGAAGGAGAGAATCCTAGAAGCAGCAAGATGGATCACACAAGTAATAACGCATGTTGAATAGAGAAAATAAGCATACAACAACGCAAAGTTGGTTAAAAGCCAAGCGTAGGCACGGAAGAAGGACAAACAGACGATGTATGAATGTGAGCGGAGAGAGGGATGAGGGGGTGAGATACAGAAAACAATAGATAGAAATTAAAAAAAAAAGATTAAAGCTCAAGAGAGGATCTTAAAAGCAGCAAGAGAAAAGCAGATAGTTACCTCCAAAGGAGTTCCTATGAGACTATCAGCTGATTTCTCAAAAGAAACTTTGCAGGCTAGAAGGGACTGACAAGAAGTACTCAAAGGGATGAAAAGCAAGGACCTACAATTTAGACTACGCTATCCAGCAAAACTATCATTTAGAATCAAAGGGCAGATAAAGTGCTTCCCAGACACGGTAAATCCAAAGGAGTTCATTATCACCAAGCCTTTATTGTATGAAATGTTAAAGGGACTCACTGAAGAAAAAGAAGATCAAAACTATGAACATTAAAAAGGCAACAAATTCACAACTATCAATAACTGAATCCTAAACAAACACATAAACAAATTTTAAAAACCCTAAAACAAACTAAGCACTAAACAAACAACCAGAACAGGAACAAAATCTCATAGGTATAGAGATCATTTTGAGGGCTACCAGCTGGGAAGGGGAAGGGAAAAAAGGTGTAGAGAATAAAAAGCATAATTGATAGGTACAAAATAGGGGGAGGTTAAGAACAGTACATGAAATGGGAAAGCCAAAGAACTTACATGCATGACTGACCCATGGACATGAACTAAGGGTGGGGGGACTGCTGGAGGGAAGGGGGTACTGGGTGGAGGGGGGCAGAGGGGGGAAAATTGGGACAACTGTAATAACATAATCCATAAAACATACTTTAAAAATAAAATGCAGAATATAGTAAATAAAATAAAATATTGGCTATAAGTATTATAAAGAAGTATAATACTTAAGTATTACAAATAGGAAGTTTTTGTAATTGTTCCCTTTCTAGAGATGAAGACAGAGTGGCTCAAAGGCAGTAAGTATTCAAGTCCCTCTGAGTATTATGGGCTGTAGGTAGGAGTCATATCCAGAGAGTCTCCTTCCAAATGGTATATACACTTTACACTTAATTTAGTAAACAACTAATCTGAGCTTCCTTGGGTCACAGACAGGGTAAGCAGAGAGAAAGCTCATAATAATATCGCATAGATGGAGATATAAAATATCTTAAGGATAGTCTGCTACCAACATAGCTCACCAAGAAACTATAATAAATAAAAACTTGCTTGCAGAAGGCAAAGCATCATTTAACCACTAAACAAAAAACCGCAAAACTATGTCATTTTCATCTCTTGAATGATCTCAGGAGTATTTATTGTGCAAAAGGGAGTAATACATACTAATTATGGTAACATTTACATTCACAATTTTTAAAGTATGTTAATACAGTTTACTCATTCTAAATAGCCCTAGAAAATTGGCATAATAAAGACTGCTATTCACTGGTAGAAAACTGCACATAAAAACAAACATTAAGTAACTTCAGATCACAGCTAATTAATTAAAAGCCAACTCAAATTGAAAAGTAAGTTCTTTGTACCTCTAGGTAAGTGTTCTTTCCACTACAATTTCCAGCATCACGTGACACTCCACTGTTCCAGGTATAAACATCACTACCCCGATAAATGAACATATCCTCAACCATACAGATAACAATCCTCTGTCAATATTATCTGAAGCCACATTTTTCCTGGAAGCTTTAAAGGTGGTATCTACACTAAGATAAGAAGTGGGCATTTTTGCTGCTCTTATTAAAAGATGAAAAACACTTGCTGAAATTAGGCAAAGTGCCAGAATCAGAGAGATGACCTTATTCATGACTTACTAGTTGACACATGACAAAAAGTTTGCAACTTTCTAGACTGATCACTCTGCTCTCAAACAGGATCTGATGCTTCTGCACCTGAATTCCAGCCTGACAAAAAGATGAGCTCGGAGGGTCCAGGAATTCCCTGGACATAGAATATAGAGTCACACTTCTTTACAAATTACTGGTCTGTGTAGTAATAAAGGACTTATTTAAGACAAGAATACTGTATACACTGTGCAATAAACAAACACAGGTATATTGTGAATAGGAATGGAGAGTAACTCAATTCCTGGCTACAACGACAATAAACAATCATGACATCTTACTCCATCATGGAAGGTGGAATGGTACAGCAGTCCTGGATCGCAGTGAGCGGGGAGGTCAGGTGAGCTGTGTAGGAGGCTTCCACAACTTGCTTGTTCCGGTTGACCACGTCCAAGTAACGGTTGAACTTCTCTCGGATTTTTTTGGCTAGCTGTGGGGACGACAGTACACATAATAAATAGAAAGTCCAAGACAATAACCCACTGTACTTTTTCTCATAAGCTACTTTGTGTCACAAACTGTATGTATTAAACTTCAGGTGAAATAACACATACCCAAGTCTCTTATTCCACTGTGTTGAGATTAAAAATTGTAAAATGCCCAGAAGTCACAGAAGAATACTCAGATAACAATAAAGTACCATATCTTGCCCTGTACGATGCATACTCTTTTGCCCAAATTTTTGAGGGAAAAATAAAGATGCACATTATACATGGGTATAATGATTTCATATCATGGGTATAATAATGGGTGTGATAATCTCATGTGTAATGTGCACAAAAACATGAGTGTGCCTCATACATAGTGTATTGTGCACGGCAAAATCCGGTAATATCTCTTGTTCTATAATAGAGGATGATGCATTAAGAACTTTTTGCGTGTTCAAATTCAAATTCAAATAGAACAGTTATTGCCCCATAAAATGCCTTGCTAAATAGGTAAACACAAACTTTCTTGATATCACTGTCCACACGACAGTGGGCATTGGCTGCTGCGAAGCAACAATAATGACTGGAAGGAAAAACTCCACTGCTCATGGCTCTGGATTCACATAGATTTTCAGGGGAAAATACATAAAGGAAGAAAAAAGACAGTGTCTCATCCTATGCAACTTCAGGGAGCACATCAGACCTCTGTGTGAGGGGCACATCCCTGGAGTTGTGCAAGGCAGACACCCCTATAAAACAAAATAGTTAGGGACACACTTGGTCAGTTACACCTTGTAAATGGACAAATGTCTTTCTTAACTGCTGTGAACAGAACAGTTCATCATAATTTACTTTCATGTGGGAATAACAAAAGCAAATTGATAAGCATATCAATTTTCCTCCATTGTTCCCATCGAACATCACAGCTTAATTACAGATCTCCAAGGAAAACGGGTGTTTTTCTTCCCCTTCAACAGAATGTTACCCAAATGAAATGACTGACAGAATTACAGCTAATTGGTTTTGTGGAGCTATTCATTATCAGCGTGCTAGTGGAGAACTAATCATCTCCTTTGGGTCCCGCATCCCACACAATCCGATAGTTTACAGGCTAAGAACATGGAACCAACTCAAAACATCTTCATTTGTTACTTTCAACTCAATTTTAAAATCTGATCTTCCTCCAGTGATATATGGGAACTTTCAGTTTCAATTAAATAACTGAGGCTCTCGGCCTTGTTAAATATTGCACAGACTATAGAGTTTAGAAAAATTTCTGGACATAATGAGAGTGTGTATGAGTGTAATGTTTAACTTGATAATGGGCTGTCCAAATTCATTTCAGCATTTTCAAAGGAGGAGTTTTGTGTCTCAAAGATTAGGAAGCCCACCTGCAATTCTACTCCCTGAGCTAGAGTTTTCACCATTGAAAAGAAAAATACACTTTTCTCACTGGGGCCTTAGCAATAAAGTGTAGAGAAACAATTTATTTTCCCATCTTAGTGTAGACCATGGTGATTCCCTCCCCACCCACCCCCCTATCCCCCGGAATACTTGGCAAAGTTTGGAGACGATTCTGGTTATTCCAACTTGGTAGAGTGTTACTGGCATCTAGTAATGGAGGCCAGAATGCCCCTACCAGCCTACAACCTATAACGCACAGGGCAGTCCCCATAACCAAGAATTCTACAGCCCAAAATGTCAACAGTGCCCCATCTGAGACAAACTGATAGAGAAATGTCAGAGACAATTATCCCAATTTTCTACACAGTCAGTAAGTCCCAAACTGTTCTTCTAGGTTAGTTCTCCACCCATAACAATGGTACCTTAAGGAGGAAAAAAAAATCGAACAAGTTTCAATATTTACAACTTTCTGCTTTGTTCTTTTTCCTTTCTCAAAGTAATAGGAAAAAGGTTTCACATGTGTCTACAGTTCTTTAAAATGTAACACAAACACAGAGACACAGGACTCTTCCCCCGTTAGTGGATGTGCTGACGTGGTCTTTTAAACAGCAGGTTGCACTACTGTAGCGATCCATTTCCTGGCTTCTCACATTCAACGATCCCTGTTTCCTAGCCTCTCACATTCAAGTTGAGGATGGGAGACAGAGTAAGAAGTTCCAGCTTAACGTCTAGTAACACACACTACACCTTAACGCTACCATCCAACATCTGGTTACCCCACTAGACTGAATGCACCACAAGGACAGGCAATCTATACAGATACTTGTTCTCTTTATCTTCAGCACCTAGCCTACTGCCTGGCATTTTAGGCAGACAGAAATTACTGAATGAGTTAACAAAGGCCCCCCCAAAATTGAGCCTGAGACTGAGTCATCAGCCTTATCTTTTGGATTAGAGAGGTTGTGGAACCTCTTTAAAAACATGGAGTGATTTTAAAAATATGTAACGATACGTAGTTCTGGAAACTCCAACAGCAAGTTCTATCTTTTCCCTTTAGGTTCTGAAAGAAATTAAATATCATGAGTTTTCCACCTACAAGTATCAAGAACCCTGGAACGAAAGCTCTACAGCAGGATAAAAATGAAGCACACTTGAAAGGCCTGAAATTCCAAATATTTTCACGAACTTATTCCTGAAGTGAACATGGAATTTGCAGTCACTTCCTTCTCTCTGATACTTAGAAACACACACAAAACACTTGAGAAGTAGCCACATGTTTCTTCTACACATTTGGAAAATTCTGATTTAAAAAAAGTCAGATCTAGCGAATCATGGCAGACTAACCCGGCTCACTGCCTGCTTTTTCAGGAGCTAAGAACGACTGTTACATTTTCACATGTCTTTTTATAAAAAGGCATTTTGTGAAACTTAACTACTCAACATTCAAATTTCAGTATTTGTAAGTAAAAGTTTTATTACAAAGGTCAATTGTTCACATATTGTTCATGGCTGCTTTCATTTACACAGCACATCCTTAAGTAGCTGCAGTGGAGACTGTGCGGCCTGCTTTGCTGGGTGTGAAAGTCGGAAGCCCTGACAGGTCCCCAGATAGGAGCCGTAATCCCATATTTTTATATAACTTTGTCGAACATGCCTCCCCATTGAGAAGTGGGTCTTAATGTTCCTTGTCTCCCACTGCTTGAATCTGGGTGGGCTTATGATGGCTTCTTCCAGCAGAGTAGGGAGAAAGTGACACCATGCAACTTCTAAGGCTAGGTCATAAAAGGCCATGCGCTGCTTTTTGCCTGTCTCCTTGGAATGCTCTCGGCCACCCTGCTGTGAAGACGTCTGAGACCACAGTTAAGTGTCTGGTTGGCAGCTCCAGCTGAGCAAGTCTTCAAGTTACCCAGCCCAGGCTCCAGGCTTGAGTCAAGAAGCCTCCCGACAATTCCGGCCCCCCAGTCTTCCCCTGATGAAGCTCCAGATGTCACGGGCAGAAACAGTCATCCGTGCTGTACCTGGCCCAAATTCCTCACCCCGAACATTCATGGACATAAAGATACAGTTGTTCCTGCCACTACATTTGGGGTGGTTTGTTATGCAGCAACAAGTAACCGGCACATGGAGGAGAGGCAGAATTCCATCCTAAGATAAACATGCTGAAGCTAAACTAAACAAAGCTGCTCAGATCCATGCACTGTATCTACATCATCAGAATTACCAGGATAAGAGCCTATGTGTTATAAACCCATCGTCAAAGGATTTCAGGTCCTTCAGAAAATTCTAATAGCTACCATATAGTGGTACTTACCATACATTAGACCCCAAAACCCTGCAGGGCAGGTATTTCAATTTATAAAAATAAGGTTATTTTGTGGCCCAAAGCTATAAGATAAGCAAAAGAACTCACTCACTTATTCAAAATCGGAACTGTCTGGTCTACAAAGCCTGTGTATTCATCTGCTCAGCTACAGTGCCCCAGACAAACCCAATTCAAAAGAAGCTGAGAAAAGGTGGCTTGAAATAAAAATATGACAAATCACAGAGCCTGAGGAATGGAACGTCCATTAACATAGCCAAGGCACAGAGCCACGGGAATGTCTGCCGTTGGCTTCCTGGCTAGGTTGGGCCTCAAGCGTCATTCTTCATCAGTGGGGGGCAGTGCCTGGCATGCAGAACCCATACACATGTGACAATTAACAGAGTGTCTCAAATGCAAGCTCTCTCCACCTCTGTCGAAAACTCCTTGGCTTTCATGTTCTGGCACCCCATCTTGCCCTATTTACAAAAACATAATTGACAACACTTGCTGACTGCCAACTCTGTGTGGGGTACCATTCTAAGCACCCTACATACATACACCAAGCCTTCAAAGAACCCCAAAAGGCACACATCTCCATTTTCCAGAACCAGACACTCAAGGTTACAGAACTTGCTCAAGGTCACAAAGCTAGTAAGCAGAGCTGGGACTCAAACCCAGAAGTATTCTAACTTCACAGCCTAAGCTTTCAACCTTTATGCAATGCTGTTCTCTTTGTAATACACAGATTGACAACCTCCTCCCCCATTTCTTTTCAAATCTTAACAAATCCTGTGAAATTCTTGGCAGAAAACCCTAGCCACACACAGTCTTATTACCTTATAATAAGAATTAGATGTTTCAAAATTAGTATTTCATTTACAATTCTTCATGATTCCTCTGAAAATCAAGATGTTGGGGAAATTTAGAACTGCACCGATATAAAAACAGGACAGGGCCAAGTTTGACATAATGTATTCTCCAAAAACAATGCTTACCTGTTCCACTGTAGTATACATTCCATCACACTAACTTCCACCATTCCACCAGGGTGTGTATTTGTCCCCTTGTTCACAACCCGGACAGAGAACGGAGTAAACATACTGCTCCTTTTCTCTGGGAAATGAATTTCAGAATTTAATATGTTCCCCTGGACTTGCATCTGAATTGGTTTAATCTGCCACCACAGGGTTAAGATGAAACTGTACTTCCCATTGTACAAGGGAAGAAACTGAGGCAAATGGGGAGCATAAGGGTCTCCCGACGCCCAGGGGGTGAGCTGCCTCCCTTGACCCCACTGCCTGAGATGACCTCCCTGTGCCCCTCAGACAGGCATGTGATGGGGACTCACTATGGAAACCTCCATTCGTGCTCCACTGCGGGGTATTTTTTCTCTCTCTGAAAGCAATCTCTTTTAGCATGCTAACCAAATCCAGGTTGCTCGGCAAGCGTAACAGAATCTATTAGAGGAAAGATAGCCCACAGAGAGATTAAACCCTGAATGTATCGGTCAAACCGAAGAGGACCGGCTACCAGTGCAGACCTTTTTCCCAAAGGCCAGACAGATTCTGGGGCAGTCACGATCTCTGCAGACAGGAGAAAACAAAGGACCTTCTCGGCAAAAAGCTACAGGTGGACCCGCAATCCTCCTCAGTGTAATTAAAAACATTTTTCTTTCCACAGCTCAGCTTTCATCTTTTATCCTTCTTTATCCTCTCCCCTTCATCCCCTAAGGGGTTCCTGAATGCTGATGAGACAACAGGACTAAAACCATCTTGTCATCTTTTGGGTCAATTCTTCGGCTAGCTAACACCCAGCCATGGGTCAAATGATCAGTAGGTACTGCATCGGTCCCCATGGGAACGGATTCTAATTTGTCATCATCTCCAGTGACAACGTTTCATCACAACATCAATGAATTTCTTTCTTGCTGAATTTCACTTCCCTTAATTTTCCCATAGACAGTTCTGTCATTTGCATACTTCCCCAGAGCCCTTTTTTTAAAGCTCTTTTTACCTTAGCTTTATACTTCTGAAGGCTGGGGGTGGGGTGGGCACATGGTTAAAAGAAAACAAAAATGCAAAGGCACAGTACACACTTTATTTATGTCCCCTTCCTAAAAGGAAGGGCTGGAAGGAATTTCAAATGGAAGGGAAAGCTTTATTTAAAATACAAAACAATGAAGCTGACAGGCACAGACAGGAAAGGTACCCGGGGGGACCACAATTCATAGCAAAATTCCTATCAACTGTAGAAGAGTTTAACATTTGACATTCAGAAACCTTGTGCCATGATTAAGAATTTAATAGCTGATCCCCATCCTTCAGTTCCAGTCTAATTACTCAAAAATACACCTTTTGCTTTCCAGCAAGTTCCAGGATTTGGTTATTTAAATGTAGGTGGCAGAGAAATAATTTTAAGTGTAAGCAAGCAGAAACATTTAACATCACCAAGTATCACACCACGGCACTCCGAAATCCAAGTAGAAAACATCCACACTGTTCATGTTGCACACTGTATATGGGATGTGAGAATTGCTCTACCCTTGCTACTATTTTTATTAGTAATAGTTGTAACATTTCAAACAGCTCTCTCAATTACTGGTTGGGAATGTGGGCAAGTTCTTTGAATGCCTTTAGCTTCAGAGTTTCAGTTTCCTCGTGAGTAAAATAAGAATAATACCCTTTTTCAAGGGCTTTTTGTGATGATCAAATGAAACAATGAACACATAAAGCCCAGGATAAGGACCGGCATTATAGTTACTGTTCCACCCCAGGCTCTAAACTAGAAAGGGCACGTGGTGCTGATAGGGAAAAATAACGTGGGAGGTCTAGATTTTCCAACAATAGAGCCGTAAGTAAAAGGAGCAGCACTACCTGAACATTCACCGTTTTATTCATTTAACTCATATCCATGCCTAATCCTCCACAGGCAACCTGGCACAGGGGCTGGGGGTGGGGGAAACATTTTTTTTCTCCCTTAGATGAATAGCAAAAGAGGCCTTAAGCTCTGGAGTCAAATAAATGAGTTCAATCCAGCTCTATCCGTTATTAGCTAAAGGGAACCAGGCAAATTATTTCTCTAAGTCTCAACTTAATGACCTCTAAAATGGAAATACTACTAGTTGCTTCATGATGTTGCTTGAGAAATAAGAGATATAAAGTTTGTATTTAGCCGAGTGTCTAACACATGGTTAAGTGCCAGAGAAATAGTAGTGGCTGTTGCTTTACTACTGTTGTTACTGCCATTTGCTGCTGTTGTGGTTGTTATTGTTTGCAGGTCTTTACACATTGACTCAGGTACTCTGAGTGGACATCCCAAGAACGTATTTTTGGCTACTGGAGAGGTGTCAGGATGATGTGTTAACAGTGGGTTCTGACCTTCCTGGGGCTGTCAGTGCCTCTTCCAAAGCACTGTCACTCAGGTCACATAATGACAGTCTTTGGTAACCAGGGAGCATTTTGCCATGTGAAAGCATTTTTCCATAACTCATCTCACGAGTGCCTTCAGTATCCCTGGGACCTACACAGAGCAGGTATCCCTCATCCCAGAGGTTTGTGTTTTGTTTGTTCTTTTTTTTTAATTCAGGAAATCAAGGCTCAGTGGTGTGCCTAAACTCACTCTGAGTAAATGTAGAAAACAAAGAGACCATTTCTTCTAATCCCTACTCTATTCTCTTCCTGCTACAAGCTCCCCCAAAAATTGCAGAAAAATGTAAAGTCTCCCGGATGCAGCTCTTTAAGCTCTACTCATTCTTCCAGTACCAGCCCAATGTTTGCCTCTTTGAAGGCCTGCCAGACCCTCCTATTCAGAAACCACCCAGGACTGCCCATGAGCGCCACTGGTAACCTGACTCATATTATTGTATCTCCTCATTTAGGGACTCAATTTTCCCCCAATAAGACAATACATAATAATAAGCATAATAATTAGCATTTACTGATTGCTTACTATGTGTTGGGAACTGGAAAGTGCAACTTTACATGATGCCTTTTAATTCTCACAACTGTTGGTAACTGCTGTATGCTATCTTTACAGATGGTTCTGATAAACCGCCCAAGGTCACTCAGCTAATAAATAGAATAATTAGATCAAACCAATACTCTCGAGACACCGTACTATGCATTTAAAAAAAATTATTGATTTGAGAGAGAGAAAAAGGGAAAGGGGTGGGAGGGAGGAGGGAGAGAGGAGAAAGAAACATCTATTTTTGTTGCCCCACTTACAGTATTATGCATTCATTGGTTGACTCTTGTATTTGCCCTGACGGGGATCCAACCAGCAACCCCAGCATATGGGGACAATGCCACAACCACCTGAGTTACCCAGCTAATGCTTGCTTTTTATTTAATATAGTGCCTGGCAACGAGAAGAGAATTAAGAGCATTCGTTCCTGTATTCATTTGCTCCCCACATAAAAAAATATACTATTATTTGCCACACTGGAAAAATCTGATTCCAGTTTTAGAAAAGAACAGATAACCTATGAATATTGCTTATATCTAGTTCAGCCGATCAGAAATTCTGGACTTGTCGAGTTCCCGATTTTGACCTTCCTCTAGGTATCATTAGCGGCTTGGAAGTAAGCCTGGACAACAGGAGGAACATCAGTCCTGATGGCAACTGGCCGGAGTTGTGACGTAGCTGCTCCTCCACTGTGACTTTGGGCTTCACGAAGTCACTCAGCAGGGCAGAGCCTGGGTGTGGCAGGCAATGAAACGGGACAAGATCTATGAAGACCCAGAGACAGCACAGGGCCAGTCTGAATTTCCGATGGCCTGCAGAGCCTTCGGGATTGTCTGAGGGGTGTGTGGGAATAGCACATCCAGCGGAGAAGAGGGGCAGCTGCTGACAGACGAACTGCAGGTGGACCGAGAAGATTTATGAGCAAGGCTGTCTGGGCTCCAGGGTCACGCACCCCGATCCTGTGAGAGGTGAGGCCCCGCGGCCGAGCTGGGGAGGAGTGCAATGGAAAAAACAGAAGGCAAGTGCTGACATGCCAGAGAACCGGAGGAGGCTGAGCTCTGGGAAACGGTTGAAAGTGGCAGCTTCTCTCGTGAAGCAAACAAAATGCAAGGTTTGCTTCAAAGGTTACAACGGGGTTTGGTTTGGGCAGCAGTTTATATTAGGTATTCCAGGAGAGTCACAGACACACACACACCCATGTCTCCTAAAAGCCAAGGTTATCAACTCAAGGGCTCTTGCCCTGCTTTTCACCCCACTCTACCCTTAACAACCAGATCATAACAACAACAACAAAAAAAATACAAAGGGAAGGTCAGGCATCAACCCACTTCTCCTCACTTTGCTCTGTAACTGGAGCCCCTGAGCTGAGGTTCCTTTAAACCAAAAGAAGCAAGGGCTCAGGCCTTGCAAGTCTGCAGCCTGTTGCTTCACAAGGAAAAAGAAGTTCAACCTAGTCTTGATCTCACAAAGATTGAGAGGCTGAGAGAGCTGCAGAGCGGGGGAGAGGCAAGAGCCACAGCATACAGTATAATCTCTACCATTCAGTTCACAATTTTGGGAATAAGTCTGTGCAGGATATTAATCAAGGAGGAAAGGGGTAAAATGCTCTGGGTTCAAGAACTCAGGAATTCACCGGTGGCCTCTGAAGTACACAAGTGTGGAAAAGGAAAGACAACCCAGTCCTTTTACTCTTACCTTGTAAAGCTCTTATTTAGAATACAAATGTACATAGAAACACCAGGTGTAACTTAGAAGCAGTCCAAGTAAGGGGCAGAGGCACCTGAGGAACCAAGGAGCAGCTGGGAGAGCGCTGGGAACATGCAGCCTCTTTTCCCCACACCCAGTGCAAATAATACCTCATCGTGCACCCTGTTTGCAACCTGGGCCAGAGCCTGGCACCCTGCAGGGACTCAGGAAATGTTTTCTCTATAAATGCAGGACGAAACCTGACCTACTCTCCAGTTAGAGGCCAACTGACCAGAACGGTTTCAGGGCTCTTCAGGCCCTTTGAAAGCATATTGATCAAATAGTTGCCAGCCGAGTATCAATTAGCTCAGCAATGAAGTGGAAAAGATGTCACTGGCAGGGAAACACACATCTGCTGTCACTAACCACTTCCTTACCCTCAGCTTGACCAATAACTTATTAAATGCAATTCCTGTAAAGACAATCGTTGAGACACAATTTATAATAGGTACCGTGCCATTTAAGGGCTTCAATGACACCCAGTCCTTGCCCTGGTGGTGGAGCTTAGTTATACAGTAAGTATAATGTCACTCTCAGTTCCCCACTGCAAAAAGGTAAGTCAGTGTGAGGCCCAGCCTAATGCACAGTGCAGTCCATATTTGGAGTAACAGTTTTTTACAACACAGATTCCCTTTAAAACTAAGGGAAAATAATAGTGCAAGAGAAAGCATCTTGTAAACACTTGATTTCTCCAGCTGTTGAGAACTGGCGTTGAATACCCACAATCATCTGAGTCTGGAGTATGGCAGGACAACAGGAGGAGGCGGGAGCATGTTCTCTCCCCGTCCTACCTTCAAACAACGACGCCAGCTTGTAATGTGCTTATCTCAGTAGATAGAAAAGGCACTCCTTGGCTTTAGTTTCAACATGCTTGAATAGTGGCAAAGCAGCGCCTGAGATCAAGGGGTCTTTCTAATGCAGGCGTGTAGCTGTAAGCACCAATGCAGAGGTAGGATTTTTTTGGTTTTGTTTTTTGTGATTAGGAAAAACAACAACACTCACAGATGAGGTGCAAATGTTCGATGCTAACAGGAAACACACTGCTATTAAGACTTGCTAGAAACAACACCACCAGTAATGTTTCCCATGTGGGTTCCAAACCAGAGGAATGAGGATATTTGCCTCAACCACAACAATTTTATTATATCCTCCTCTCAACTATTCCGTGTGTTCCCTTGCCAAGCGGCATCTGATATCATTCTCTAACTCACAGTTGGATTTAGCAAGGTCTTCTCATCCCCGATCTGATGACAGGGAGGATTGCAAACAGAAGAACCACGGCACGTCTGCTCTCCATTGGCTGCTTGTTTCCATAGGATTCAGGGCTAACGCTTTCCTTGGGAGGCTGTGCCTGAACTGGGTGCTGGCCTCCGTGGCGGTGATACTGCTCAGTGATGACTCTGAAGGACCAGTGTGTACTTTGCAGCATATAAAAGGACTAAAGACTGCTTAAGTAACAACCAGTGTGAATGCCCACGAATAGCTATTTCAGTACAATCCTACCTGCCAGAGTCTTCTAATATTAAAGTAATTTGTAATTCTTGGTAAGCTTCCAAGTTGATGATACCATGTGTTATTTCACGGGTCCGGATTTTCAAAGCACTTAGCCAGTCCAGGAGTTCTTGGTATTAGCAACAATCAATTCCTCCATATCATTACCACAGGTATTTCCTATTGCACCGAGGAATATATTAGGGATGAGCTGGTCCCTGTTCTTAACTTTCTTGCCAGAATTTAAAATACTCTCTGAGTTGAGTTTCTGTTAGTAGTGCATTCTGCCAGTGCAGATTATTTGAAGTTATTTTATTTTTCTAGTAGGAGTGGCAGTTCTGGTGGAAGATGGAGTTGAAGTTGGGAGTGAGGGTGTGGAGACTTGGAGAAGACTTGACTGCTACCTTTTCACCGGCATTTCTGGGTGCTCTCCAACCTAAGATACTGGAAATGTGTGTAAAGTGAACTTGTTTCCATTTTTAGTGGAATATTCATTTCTCGTGATGAAGGCTTCCTGGCTTTTAAAATGACAACTCAATCTATTTCCTCTTACTGAAATGAAGCTTTGAGGGCTTGAGTCAGAAGCTTGGGCCCATAGTTTCAAGGGTCTGCTTCACTGAGGGAAGGTATGTGCACACATGTGAACTGCAGAGTTATGTGAGGAGCTTATGTTCCAGCCGGGGCAGGGTGCAGGGAGACTGCACACCACGGGGAGAGCTCACATGCCTTTTCCTGCCCTGCCCCAAAGGCCCTGCCCGTCCTCTCTGCTGCTGCAGCCTCTTTTCTCCAGCTGCGCCTGCCTGCAACACCCCGGGGTGGGGGTGGGGGGAGGAGGGCGGGGTGGCTCCCCTGCCTTTGCTGATGGAAAAACAGTACCAGCCTCTTCGTTTGTTCCCTTACCAACAGCGGAACACAAAGTGTGGGAATGGAGGGAATGAGCAACATGGACTATTCTGGGTTTTTTCAGAACAGCAACACACGAAAACTATAACCAGAATTTTCAAGCCTTAAGTATTAGTGCATGGTGGTGGTAGGGGACATAGAGATTTCTATTTTCTATCATTGGTATAGGTATAGATATATAAATGTAAAAATGAATACTGTTATAAACACTATGAATGTGTGTACAGAGCACAATTTATGTAAACAATAGATATATACAGCATGTATTTATGTGTTCAAACAGAGTACATTATATAAAATGCGCGAGTATACAGGAGGAGGCGGGGATGTGTTAGCAAGATTATCTCAGTATCTTGACACCAGGCACATACATTGGCTAATAATGTACAATATGTGCCCTTGAAGCCAGCTGGTCTATATTTAGTACAGGAATTAAAGCTTTCATGCACGCATATACACATACTTTAGCAGGCAGGCAGAACATATGCTGCATATATTTTTCCTTAAAATATAAACAAGATAGTTAACTACTTTAAATTGAAAATTACTATGTATTAAATAGTGAGCTAGGTAGCTGCCAGACTGCTTCCTCTCTCCTGGCCCATCTTGCTTTTCCCCCAAGAAGCCGGCTGAGCAGTTTTCCAAGTACACTAGTTATTGTCAAAGCTTTATATTGGGAGAGAACCTCAGAGTCCTGAGAGGGAGCTGAGGGTCTGCTCCATTCTTCAGGGAAAATGCATTAATAAAAGCTTTACCAGCCACCTTTCTACATGAAGAACGCCAGAGTTCAACTTTTCCTTGTGTGCGCTAGAACAGAAGCTCACTAGGTTCTACTTCACCCCCACATGCTGCTAGACCGACTGCCACAACCTCTCTCCATCCGCTGAAGTTCTTATTTGGGAGTACTTACTTACTATAACAACGTCAAACCCCAACAAAACACAACAAAAAAAATCAACAGCCCAAGGAAATTCCAAAATGACACAAATTAGAACCAACTGCCTAAAGTTATATTAATAATAAAGTAATGATAAATTGCAAAAAAGACAAGAGCCCTGTCTTCAAATACATCAAGGGCTTCATTTGTTTTTAGATCTTGTTTATGTTACTGCAGGATGATCCATTAGTATTAGAATGCCCTTCCTCACTGGGCACAGCTTACATCTTTTTGATTTCCCAGAGCTAAAAGGCTTTTTCCCAACAACACAGAAGGCGGTCCACACCACTTTTTAACCCATGTCAGCTGAGCATTTAAACTCCATCTTTTCCTCATTTAGCAGCTAAGTTTTCATCACAATACTTACAATGTTTAGACATTATTTGTATTACTTTGGTTGATGTGCAATACTCTCAGGAGAGAATAAACCACCTTCAATTAAAAAAATGGAAAATGTGGAAAAACTGGCAGTGGAAAAAGTATGAAAAGTAACATAGCACAGTGGTTACGAATATGGGCTTTAGAGTTAGGCCACATTGACTGAAATTCTGGTCCTACCTATTGTCTAATTCAAGAACAATTTTGGGAATGGATTAAAGACCTGAAACCATAAAACTGCTAGCTGAAAACATAGGTAGTAAACTTTTTGATATGATCTGAGCAATATTTTTTTGGCTATATCTCCTTGGGCAAAGCAACAATAAACAAGTGAGACTACATCAAACTCAAAAGCTTTCTGCACGGCCATAGAAAACAAGAGCAATGGCAAACTATTGAAGAGGAGAAGATAGCTACAAATAATGTATCTGGTAAAAGCTTAATATCCAAAAATAGATTTTAAAAAACTCACACAACTCATACAGAAAAACAAAAACCAATGATCCAATTTAAAAATGGGCAGAAAACCTAAGATACTTCTCTGAAGAAGATATACAGGTGGACAACAGACACATGAAAAGCTGTTCAACATCAGTGTGCATCAGGGAAATGCTAATCAAAACCACAATGAGATGTAACCTTACAACTGTCAGAATGGCTATTATCAAAAAGATAACAAATAACAAGTACTGCCAATGATGTAAATAAAGAAGAGGGAACTCTTGTGCACTATTGGTGAAATTATAAATTAGTGCAACCACTATGGAAAACAGTATGGAGATTCTTTTAAAATTTTTAAAAAGAACTACCATAGGATTCAGCAATTTTATCTCTGGGTATTTATCCAAAGAAAACAAAAACAATGATTTGAAAAGATGTACCATATACACTCTTGTGTTCACTGCAGCATTGTTTATAATAGCCAAGATATAGATGCAACCCGGGAGTCTATCAATAGATGAATGGATAAAGAAATGGTATATATACATAAGAGAATACTACTCGGCCATAAAAAAGGAATGAGATCTTACTATTTGTGAAAATATGGATGGACCTAGAGAGTATTAGGTTAAGTGAAACAGGTCAGACAGAGCAAGACAAATACCATATGATTTCACTTAGATATGACATCTAAAAAACAAAATAAACAAACAAAGCAAAACTCATACAGAGAATGAGCTGATAATGGTTGCCAGATGGGAAGAAGATTGGGGAATGAGCACAAAAGAAAAAAAGGAAATTAACAAGTACAAACCTCCAGTTCTAAAACAAGTCACGGGGACATAAGGTACAGCATAGGTCGTACAGTCCATAGCATCATAACTAAGCACTCTTACAGATGGCTGCTAGACTTACTGTGGTGACTGATCTCTTTGTAAGGTACATGAATGTTTGATCACTGTGCTGTACACCTGAAAGTAACAGAATACTGCATGTCAACTATAATTAAAAATAAATTTCAACATTTAAATAAAGGCATCTGAGCCTTGTTTTAAAAAAGAATAATTTTGAGAAATATACCTGACTCTCAATTCCTCGGCTCTAAAAACAGGAAGAGAAAATGTATTTGTATCACAGGGTTGTGGTAAAAAGTTAATGGAGTATCTCACAAGAAGCAGTAGTTGTTGTTAAAGAAACAAACTGTCATGTTAAATAAATAATCTTTTATAAAATATAACACAATCCAGATACATACTAGTTCTTATACCCATCCCCCATTTATAAACATTTTAGAAAACACATACATAATTTGAGCATAACCCAAAGTACTACCATACTGAATGGGATCTACTGTCTATTTAGACCACCAATCTGCTTCTCATAAATGCCCACAGAGGGCCTTTCTGTCCTTCAGGGCATCACCTGCAAGGGATTAACAACACATACCAAAATAAGAACACGTTTTATTCCGTCTTGTGACTACACTGTGTCCTTGGGATAGGCTCTTTGTTTCTCTTCTTATAATGCCAAGAACATAGTAATTCCTAAGCAAATGTTTGCTGAATTAATCAACTGCCTACCACTTACCAGAGGCATGACAGAACCTAATTTTTATTTTTGGAAGAGGTAACAAATACCAAAAATGTCCTCTTTGCTATAAAAACATTTATTTAATATTTTCTTAGTCCTTCCAAAAGTTTACAGATCATCCTCTAAACATGATATTGTTGCATTTCTTTTAAAACACATTCAAAGTCAAACTTGGATGGTTTTTCTGGGAAAGCACTATGATGAAGTGTAATGACATAAATATTTCCTTTTTCTAAAGTGATATACTATTAAAAAAATCTCATACTAAACTCCAATATACTAATCAAGTAAGGTGAGAATTGTTAGAAAAGAGATTCGAAAAAGAACAGACCCTGGTCCTTTATGTCCTATAATAAAGTCTGCCCCTGCCCGATTCCTTAGGAAAAAAATTTGAACATATATAGGGAAGCACTGAATCTAAATACATTGGAATTCAAAATCTGGTTCTCTAACCTCTTAGTCAGCTGACTTTGGATCAAATATTTCTTTGTTCATAGTTTTCTTTCTCAGTAAACCTTACAGAGTTGGTTTTGAGAATTATTAATTCATGTAGCAAACAATGACTTGGTCAAAAGTCCATTACGTTATTTTTCATATGATGGCTCTAGTAGTTGCTTAGTTGTCTTTAACTTCATGTGAAACAATTTTGTTAGATTGTATTGTGACAGCTGTCATATCAGCATACATTTTTTTAAAAAATTATCAAAACCGGTGAATTTCTGTGCAGTCATTTTAATATTGAAGATGGAAGAAATATACAACATTTTTGCCATATTGTGCTTTATTATTTCAAGAAAGGTAAAAATGCAACTGAAATGCAGGAAAAAGATTTGTGCAGTGTGTGGAGAAGATGCTGTGCCTGGCCACACAATTCAAAAGTGGTTTGTGGCCTGGCTAGTATCGCTCAGTGAACTGAGCACAGGCCTGCGAACCGAAGGGTCGCAGATTTGATTCCCAGTCAGGTCACATGCCTGGGTTGCAGGCCAGGTCGCCAGTGGGGGCCATGTGAGAGGCAACCACACATTGATGTTTCTCTTACTCCCTTCCTCCCTCCCTTCCCCTCTCTATAAATACATGAATGAATAAATAAATAAATAAATAAATATTTTTTAAAAAAAGTGGTTTGTGAAGTTTCTTGGTGCTATTGACATTCTGGCCAAACAATTCTTTGCTGAGGGCTGTCTTAATGCTTTGGAAGGTGTTTAGCAGCAACCTTGGCCTCTACCCACTGGAAGCCAATAGCAGGAGATAGCCAACATACTCAAAATATCCAAATCAATAAAGTTATTGGTGAAAATAAAAAATGTCCTTTATTTTACGAAAAAGTTTAATGGGTTTTTAGGCCAACCCAATACTTACTCGCACCTACCATATACCACTTGAGATACTTTTTCATGGTACTGGGGTCATGACAAGGAATGAAACAGACAAAAATCTTTGCTCTCACAGAACCTGTATTCTATTAGAAAGTATACACAATGAAAAAAATAGACACATATATGTCCTAGATGAACAATTTTTAAGATTTTAAAAAGCAGAAGAGAATGAAATAAAGAGGGGTACAATAAAAAAATTATAAATGGGCCCTGGCTGGGGTGGCTCAGTGGACTGAATGTTGATCTGCAAACCAAAGGTTCGTCAGTGCGATTTCTAGTTGGGGCACGTGCCTGGGTTGTGAGCCAGGTCTCCGGTTGGGAGCGAGCAAGAGGCAACCACACATCAGTGCTTCTCTTCCTTCTCCTCTTTCTTAAAATAAGTAAGTAAAATCTCTTTTAAAAAATTTAAAACTTTTAAACAAATTTTATAAATGGGTCCTCAAGGAGGGCTTCACTGAGTGGTAACATTGAGCCAACGCTGAAAGGATATACAGAAACAAACCATGTGGCTAAGAGAAAAGATTTATGGCCAGTGCTTAATTAATAACATATTAATTAGTAATATATATTCAATAAATTATGCTAGTTATTATCACAGCCAATACTATATAAACAAAGAAAGCACAAAACTAGGATTAAAAATCTGTCTCAAACACTTTAGCGTTTCTACGAGGCCTTAACTACTTAATATATCTCTGAGTTTTCCCATAGGGAAAATGAGTTAATAGAACCTGCACTATTTACATCATTAAGATGCTAAAATGAGAAAACATACATGGCAACACTAAAAAATACTTACTTAACTATTACAACTATCCCATCCCCTCTTGTATCATCTTTCCCAAATGAGAGACTACCATCCTGTCTTGCTAACCAGGCATCCTAAGATTTGATAGGTAGTCCAAGAAGAGGGTTTTCTGAAGTAAAAATTAGCTTATCCCCTGAAGAGCCAGACCAAGAACAGTAAGAGCTGAAACAGACCTGGATTGATTTCCAGTCAAGAAACCTAAACACTAACCAGCTAAACTTGCTGGGGCTGTGGTTTGAGAGAACAGTCATTTGTTTGCTCTGATCCTTCGTTGATTCATTATAATTCCCCACCTGGGCAGCTTCAATACCTCGCAACCTTTCTTTTGCCTTCTTCCAGATTTAGTGCCTTTTATTCACCCATTCAACAAACTTTTAATGAATACTTATAACACAGAGCCAAGTGTAGATTTGGCTAAGGGGTAAACTAAACCAGGATGCAGCCTAAACAAATATTCTGGGAATAGATGGGGAAAGGTTGAGGGCAAAGAATGGAATCCATCCACACCACCTCCGGGATTCCTCTAGTCTGGACAAGTTTGAGCCTTGAACATACTTCACTAGGTAATTGCAAACAAAATGAGAGCCTTCGGGCTACCACCACACGGGTTACACGTGGCAAGCCAACACCAAAACACAGCTAGGTACGAAAATATGAATATTGAGATGCAAGACTATTTCCAGTCCTTCTCCCTATCACGACGTCCCCTCCCCCCAAATATTTACTAACTTCCTAACTAGTACCAAGCATGGAAATCCAGAAGTCAAAGACAAAATTCCGAAGTGCTCAGCTCTTCCACCCCTTCTTCTCTTATCTAATCATTGTCCCTTTTCTCCCAGTGGTCCAGTGCATAGTTTGATAGCATACCTAAACTTTCCTACAGTGGGGTGTTTCTAGGCGTAGAAATACAGAGTAAACACAAACTCAAAGCCAGTACAAATCCCATGTCCAGTCTCACATTTCTTGACTATTTAAAGGTCCCATGAGTCCTTCCCGGGGCCTTTCTGTGATCATTCTCTCTTAGAAATTCTCCTAAAAAAGTTTACAGATCTTTCCTTCCAGGCATAAGTTACTTAAGAGGATTAAATAACAAGACTAAAAATAGAAATCATCTCACTAGTGTACCTTTGTATTTACACTCTACCACCATTTTTGTATTCTGAAAGCAGAACACAAAATACTGAAAGCCTACTCTGAGCTAACCACATAATCTTTAAAAGAATCTTGCAAAACACACTATTTCACATTTTATAGATCAAATTGATGTAGACGCAGAGTTAAATATCATGCCAAGAGTCAAGCAGTCATGACAATCCTGTCCGAAGCTCAAATTTTCCAATCGAAAGATAGTGTTCTTTAATTCTCCACCCCAAGCTACAAGGCGGCTGTCCAAAAAAAAAAAAAATGGAGGGAAGTTTCCTAACCTTTCTGCCCTTGTACCCATGGTCTTTGAGGTCCCTTCCAGCTTTAAAATCCTACAGCATCATGCTAATTAGGATCAATTCTTCACATATTAGCACATAAACAATTGCTACTTTAAGACTGGCTTGCTATTCATGATCTCTTTTTTAAAAATTTCCATACACACTTACTTACAAAAATTTCAGAGTATATTTTATTGATTATGCTGTTACAGTTGTCCCAATATTTTCCCTTTGCCCCCCTCGCCTGGTATCCCCCTTCCTCGAGCAATTCCGCCCATCCCCTTTTGTCAATTCCATGGGTCATTTGTGTAAGTTCTTTGGATTCTCCATTTCCTATACTATTAACATCCCCCTTTTTTGTTTCCACCAATTATGTATCTTGATACCTATACCATTTCTCCCTCCCCCATCCCCCTTCCAGCTGATAAGCCTCCAAACAATCCCCATACCTATGATTCAATTCCTGTTTGCTGGTTCTGGTTGTTTGCTTAGTTTGTTTTTGTTTTTTTGATTCAGTTGTTGATAGCTGAGAGTTGATTGTCACTTTAATGTTCATAGTTTTGATCTTTTTCTTAAACAAATCCCTATAACATTTCACTTAATAATGGCTTGGTAATGATGAATTCCTTTAGCTTTATCTTGTCTTGGGAGCATTTCATCTGCCCTTCCATTCTAAATGAGAGCTTTGCTGGATAGAGTAATCTAGGCTGTAGGTCCTTCCTTTTCATCACTTTGAATACTTCTTGCCAGTCCCTTCTTGCCTGGGAGGTTTCTGTTGAGAAATTGGCTGATGGTCTTATGGGAACTGCTTTGTAGGCAACTCTGTGCTTTTCTCTTGGTGCTTGTAAGATTCTCTTTTTATCTTTAATCCATGGCATTTTAGTCATATGTCCTGGTGTGTTCCTCTTTGGGTCCAAATTGTTTGGGACTCTCTATGCTTCCTAGACTTGTATGTTTATTTCATTCACCAAATTGGGAAAGTTTTCTTTCACTATTTTTTCAAATAGACTTCCAATTTTTTGCTCTTCCTCTTCTGGCATCCCAATGATGTGAATGTTGGACCTCTTAAAGTTGTCCCAGAGGCTGCTTGGACTACCCTCTTTTTTTTTCTTATTGTTCTGATGGGTTGCTTTTGCTTCCTTATGTTCCAAATCATTGATTTGATTCTTGGTTTTATCCACTCTACTGTTGTTTCCCTGTAAATTGTTTGTTATCTCAATTAGTGAATCCTTCATTTCTGACTAGGTTTTTAAATGCTGCTCAGGTCCTCATTTAAGTTCCTTGAGCATCCTTATAACTAATGTTTTGAACTCTGCATCTGATAGATTGCTTATCTCCATTTCATTTAGCTCTTTTTCTGGAGATTTTATCTGTTCTTTTATTTGGGCCATGTTTCTTTATTTCCTCATTTTGGTAGCCTCCCTGTATTTGTTTCTATGTATTAGGTACAGCTACTTTGACTCCGTGTCTTGGTAGTGTGGCCTAATATAGTAGGTATTTTATAGGGTCCATTGGCATAGCCTCCCCTGTCACCCAAGCTGGGTATTCAAGGTGCACCCTCCATGTGGGCTAAATACACACTCCTCTTATAGTTGAGCCTTGGTTGCTGTTGGCAGATCAGTGGGAAGGATTTACCCAGGCCAGCCAGATTGGTTGTGATCACTTACCTCCAACCTCTGCCCTCCATGGAGGATCAATTGTGCAGGGGCAGGATGGTGATGCTCTAAGTAGTCTGTAACTATCCCCTGTGTGTGCTGGCCCTGGGGTTTCCTGGGTGGTGCTGGCCAAGGGCAGCCCCAACCTGTATTTTGCCCAGGGCTATCCTTCCTGAGTTACAAAGCAATCTGAGAAGGCTACTTGTGATGGGCTTGGAGACTCCCAGGCAACGCCAAGATGTGAAGCTAGACTGCCTGCTGCTAGTGCTGGGGCTTGCTGAGGCCAGTTGTTGCTTATTTGATAGGATTTAGGAAGTTGTGAAGCATGAGCCAAGACCAACCATTTATGTGAAAAAGCAGCTTCTGTGAGTCCTTATGTTGGATGGGGTAGAGTTTCTGGGGACCTCCAAGGTAGGTCAAACAGTATTAGCCAGGTTGATGCAATCTCAAATATGGCAACAGCCTGCTAGCTCTGTAGCCCAAGGGCTCAGAAAAGGGACAATGGCCTCTGCCTGCCTTGACGCCAAATACTTCAGTCTCTCCGTGTACACCACTGGTGCCTTTCAAGCTACTACCTCAGTGCTGGACCTCACAGGTATGAGTCTGATTAGGAGAGTCCATGTGGCTTCTTTAAGAGGAACTACTTGGAGCTCCAGAAGTTTCTTCTACCCACTCAATCCCCACCGGTTTTTGCAGCCAGATATTGTGGGGACTTCTCTTCCTGGCACTGCAATCCCGGGCTGGTGGGGATGAGCTCCTGGTGTAGGGCTCCTGAGATACCCCATCCTGAATTTTTATCCACCACACATGAGAGACCAGGTTGCTCTGCATCTGTACCCCTCCTAACCAGTCTGGATGGATGTGGTTTCTTTAAATCTGTAGTTGTCAAATTTCTATTCAGCTTGATTTCTGATGGTTCTGACTGATGGTTGTTCTATACTTGTAATTTTGATGTGGTTGCTCAAAGAGGTGAGCCAAGTTTGCCTATGCCACCACCTTGACCAGAAGAGTTATAATCTCTTTAAAGAAAGAGCTATTTAGTGGAGGCCACAAGTAAATTGTTCTGCTACAGAGTATCTCTCTTCTCCTATGCATAAAGGCATATAATTTTGTGTAGGATTTAGATCTTGCTTTTCAGATGGCTCCTAATCCACTGCTTCAGACTCATACAAATTCCTCATGACTGGGGGCTCGAATTCATACTTACATAAAAGAATAATTTGGAATATTAACACCTAATAAGCATCAATTTCTTTTTTAAAAGAAGGTTATTTATTTATTTTTAGAGAGACAGGAAGGAAGAGAGAAAGAGAGGGAGAAAAACATCAATGTGTGGTTGTCTCTCGAGCACCCCCTACTGGGGGCCTGGCCTGAAACCCAAACATATGCCCTGAGTGGGAATCAAACTGGCAACATTTTGGTTCCCAGGCTGGTGCTCAATTCACTGAACCACGACAACCGGGACAGCATCCATTTCTTATAAAACCAATATGCTTCTCCTTTACTCTGTCCCAGTAAATGGTAATTGGTAATGTGAAACATTAAACTTTGAATCTTGCATGTAGAACTGTCAGTATCAATAATTCATAAAAACAATTTTAAAAACTAGACTTCTACCATAATGTTTTTTAAGTGATAGAGTGTTTGAAACACCTTTGGAGGCAGAAAAATTCTTAGATCTCTAAACTATAAATGTATACAGTAAACTACATCTAAATAAACTGAGCTGAAATTTGAGCTACTGATGCAGACACAAATTATTAGGTTGTGTCCAATAAGTTAATTGCCTACTAAAACAAACAAAATAATCAGCAAAAGCAAAGTGTAACCTCAATTCCAAAGACAATCAACAGAGATCAGCTTCAACAGATGTTAGAATTAGCAGACAGGATTCTAATGCAGTTATAACTCTACTCAAGGATACAAAGGAAAATATGCTTGCACTGAATTGAAAAGAGAAAAAATAAGTCAGAGGGTAAAAATATTAAGAGAAGAGGGTATTATCTCAGGAACTGGCTGTAAAATATCAAAAGAGCTTCCATAAATTGAAGTCCCAAAAGGAGAACACAGAATGAGTTAGAAGTACTTAAAAAAATAATGGTCAAAAGTCCCCAAATATGATGAAAAACATAATTAACAGATTCAGAAAGCTCAACAAACACCAAGCAGAATGAAAACTGAGACTCCTATGTCTAGGTAGTCATAGCCAAATTGTTGAAAACCAAAGAAATAGTGAAAAATCTCGAAAGCTGCCAAGAGGTAGGGGTGGGGTAATGACACTGCAGACAAAGTAAGAACTTGAACTGACTTTTCATCAAAAAACTATGTAGTCCAGCGCACAGTGGAACAGCATTAAAAAAAATTGTTAATTCAATATTCAACCTCAAGCCAAAACATCTTTGAAGAGAAAAGACAAAATAGAGACATTTTATGAGTAAAATACCATGAAAAAGTAATATAAGCCTCCGGAGCCTCAACCATGAGCCCACCTCTTATGCCAGAACTGCGACTGCGCACCTAACCCTGGCCCCAGGTGGGGGCCCAGCCTACCGTGACCCTGGAGGTACGCCACCAACCCAGGCGCCCTCCATCTCGTCCAGCTGCCCTGTAGTGGCTGCGCACTCTCACCCCCGAAACCCCGGAGATAGTGCACACCAAAACCCATGGCCCAGCGCCAGTCCCACTCCAGCGGAGGCAAAAATGCCCCAGCCCACAGACAAGAGGGCAGAGCGCGCCTGACCCCGCTGCCCCTGTTACCGGAGCAGCTGCAGCGGAGGCCATGCGCTCACACCTGGAGCCCTTGAGACAGGGCCCACCCAAACGCCCCACCCAGCGACTGCCAATCCCACCCTAGTGGAGGAGGCCAAGCAATTGTGGCCGCAGCCCCAGGGACTGCCAGCAGCTGAACCCGCCATCTAGTGGCTACCTGGCTCACCCCAACAGCAGAGGCTGAGAGCTCAGGCCTGGCAACCCTGGGATGGAGCATACGTGACCCCACCGCCCAGAGGTATCTCTCGACTAACCCCACCAATCCATCCTCAGTTTACTGGAGCCAGGAAGACCAGCACAGTTCCACTGTGCTGGTTTTGCTTGTTTAAATCCAGCCAGAGGCTTCCTTTTTTTTTTTCAATTCTTTCTTCCTGTCTTTCCTTCCTTCCTAATTCTTTCTTCCTTTTTTTTAATTCCCCACATGTGAGGTGATAAAACCTGGAGCTTTGAAAGTACCAGAGTTAGACCCAAAGAAGGGTCATCTCAACAACTGAGACAGTGAGACAAATTTCACTTTGCAACTCCAGAGAACTTGCAAGTTACTGTATATTTGTAATGTTATTGTTTTTCATTATTTTTACATCTTTTATTTTATTAGTATTTTTTAATTTTTTCTTTCTGTTTAGTCTTCTTTGCTTGGTGTGTTAAATTGCATTGTTTGACTGGTTTCTTTTGTTCTCTCTTTTGTAGCGTATTTTGATTTTCCATCTTTCGCTTTACTTGTGTTCCAATAGCACACTACTGTAAGTCCTGTACCTCCAATTCTTGTTATTCAGATCCCACAGATTCTGTCACATGACTGTTGCTCCATTACTACTGTAAGTAACTGCAATTCCATACAATTGTAAATACTACACAGCATCCCTCTCAGACTTCATTTCACTTCACTGTTTCCAGAACTTCAATACTGTTGAGATCACACTACACCTATTTTTTATCCCTTACTCACTTCACCTCATAATCTGACCTCCCACAAGCTCACTGCCTTCTAGATCCAACTCACAATCCTTCCCCACTCTCCCGATAACGAGACTCTCATCTCTTTTCCACCCTTCCTAAAAAGTGGTTACTTGGGTGAAATATCACAGTTAATACTACACATATCCAAAAGATTTCCTGTCTCTTCTCTATGGGTTGGTAGTTTAAATACCATAGAATACATTCCCACTGTATTAAACCAATTTGCCCTCCCCCTCCAACTGAATACAAACAAACAATGGGAAGACAAACAATCCACAAACAAAAGGAAAGGAAGAAGCCTCAGAAAGAATGCTAGATGAAATAGAGGCAAGTCAACTATCATACTGAGTTCAAAGCAATGGTTATCAGGAAGCTCAATGAGCTCACAGTGAATTACCAAAAACTAAGGGGAAACTACAATGAACTCACTGCAAACTGTATCAACATGAAAAAGGAAAGGGAAACTATCAACAATGGCCAAGAGAAAATGAAAAATATAATTTATGAATTGAAGACACAGTGGAAGGAATCAAAAGCAGGCTAGATGAAGCAGAGGATCAGATCAGTGAGCTGAAGGACAAGGCAGAAACACCCAGAAAGAGCAAGAAAAGGAACAGAGACTCAGAAAACAAAGAGGGGTTAAGAGAAATGTAGGACAACATAAAACATAATGATATCTGTATAAGAGGAATACCAGAAGGAGTCGAGCAAGAGAAAGAAAACCTGTTTGAAAAACTAATGATGGAAAATTTCCTTAATTTAATGAGAGAAAAAGTCACACAAATCTAGGAAACACATAGAGTCCCAATCAAGATGAAAGAGGCCCACTTCAAGACACATCATAATTAAAATGGCAAAATTCCAAGACAAAGAATCCTACAGGCAGCAAGGGAAAAACAGGAAGTAACATACAGGGAAGTCCCAATAAGACTAGCAGCTGACTTCTCAATGGAAATGCTCCAAGCCAGAAAGGAATGGCAAAAAATACTCCAAGTAATGAAAGCCAGAGGCCTGCAATCAAGACTACTTTATCCAGTAAGGCTCTCAATTAAAATAGAAGGCCAAATAAGAAGCTTCCCAGACAAAAAAAGCCCCAAAGAATACAGCTCCTCCAATCCAGCTCTGCAGGACATGCTAAAGGATCTGCTTTAAGAACAGGAAAAAAACCATGAGAGAGAGAGGGAGGGAGGGAGGAACATAGGTACAAAAATTGGCAATGAATAAGTAAATATTAGTAATAACATTAAATGTAAGTGGATTTAATGCCCCAATCAAAAGACATAGAATAGCAGAATGGATAAGAAAGCATGATCCATACATATGCTGCCTACAAGAGACCCACCTCAGAACAAAAGACCTACACAGACTGAAAGTGAAGGGCTATAAACAAATATTCCAAGGAAGTGGACAGGAAAAAAACAGCTGGGGTAGCCATATGGATATCAAACAAAACAGACTTCAAAAAAAGAGCCATAAAGAGAGACCCAGAAGGTCACTTCACAATACTCAAGGGAAGAATTCATCAAAAAGACAAACATTGTAAATATATATGTACCTAACATAGGAGCACCCAAATACATAAAGAAAATCTTGGAGGACTTCAAGAAAGAAATTAACAGCAACACAATTATAGTAGGGGATTTTAACACCCCACTGTCAAAAATGGACAGATATTCCAAATAAAATATCAATGAAGATATTGTGGCACTGAACAACTCCCTAGATGAAATGGGCTTAACTGATATATACAGAGCCCTTCAACCCAGAGAAGCAAAATACACATTTTTTTCAAATGCACATGGAACATTTTCAAAGACAGACCACATCACAGGACACAAAACAAGCCTCAACAAATTCAAGAAAATTGAAATTATATCAAGCATTTTCTCCATCTACAAGGGACTGAAACTAAAAACCAACCTTAAGGGAAAAAATCCCCAAACCCTCACAATCATGGAGACCGAATAGCATGCTATTAAACAATGAATGGGTCAAGAATGAGATCAAGAAGAAATCAAAAAGTGTCTGGAAACAAATGAAAATGAACATGAACTCATAATAAACCAAAACTTATGGGACACAGGGAAGGCAGTCCTGAGAGGGAAGTTCATAGCAATACAGGCCTACCTAAAAAAGATAGAAACATTTCAAATAAATAACCTAATCCTACACCTACAAGAACTAGAGGAACAACAACAAAGATAGCCCAGACCAAGTAGAAGGAAGGAAATAACCAAGATCAGAACAGAATTAAATGACATAGAGAGTAAAAGCACAATTCTAAGGATCTATAAATCCAGGAGCTGGTTCTTTGAAAAGATAAACAAAATTGACAAGCCATTAAGCAGGCTCATCAAGAAAAAAAAAAGACAGGATCCAAATAAGCACAATTAGAAATAAAAGAGAGATTACAACCGGTATCACAGAAATACAAAGGATTGTAAGGAATTACTACGAAGAACTATATGCCAAGAAATTTGAAAACTTAGGGGAAATGGACAAATTTCTAGAAAAATATAATCTTCCAAAATTGAGTGAAGAAGCAGCAGGAAGCCTGAACAGACCAATAACACCTGATGAAACTGAAGCAGTAAATCAAGCTTCCAACACACAACAGCCCTGGACCAGACGGTTTCACAGGAGAATTTACAAAGCATTTAAGGAAGAGCTAACCCCTATCCTTCACGGATATTCCAAAAAATTCAAGAAGATGGAAGACTTGGGGGTCTTCCCAAACTCTTAGTATGATCATCCTAATCCCAAAACCAGATAAAGACACAACAAAGAAAGAAAACTTCAGGCCAATATTGCTGATGAACATAAATGCTAAAATCCTCAATAAAATATTGGCAAACCGCATCCAGCAATATGTTAAAAAGATCATACACCATGATCAAGTGGGATTCATTCCAGGGATGCAAGGATGGTACAATATTGGAAAATCAATAAATGTAATACATCACATAAACAAAAGCAAAGCCAAAAATCACATGATCATATCCATAGATGTGGAAAAAATATCTGATAAGATACGGAACCCATTTATGATAAAAACACTCAGCAAAGTGGGAATAGAGGGAGCATTCCTCAACATAATAAGAGAGACCTACAGACAACATCATACTCAATGGGCAAAAACTTAAAAGAGATTTTCCACTAAGATCAGGAACGAGACAAGGTTTCACCACTTTCACCACTTCTATTCAACATAGCATTGGAAGTTTTAGCCACAGCGATCAGACAAAAAAAGGAAATAAAAGGCATCCAAATTGGAAAGGAAGAAGCAAAACTGTCATTGTTTGCAGATGACATGATCATGTACATAAAAAATCCTACAGACTCCAGGAAAAAGCTACTCGACCTAATAAGTGAATTTGGCAAAACAGTTGGATCCAAAATCAATATTCAGAAATCAAAGGCATTTTTGTACACCAACAATGAAATATCGAAAACAGAAATCAGGAAAAAATCCCATTTGATGTAGCAACAAGAAAAATAAAGTACCTAGGAATAAACCTAACCAAGGAGGTAAAAGACCTGTACTCAGAAAACTACACAGCCCTGAAGAAATAAATTAAGGAAGACACAAACGAATGGAACCATGTGCCATGCTCATAGATTAGAAGAAGTAACATCATCAAAATGTCCATACTACCCTAAGCTATTTACAAATTCAATGCAATCTCTATTGAAGTGCCAATGACATATTTCACGGTTATAGAACAAACATTTCAGATATCTATATGGAATCATAAATGGCCTCAAATAGCTGCAGCAATTTTGAGAAAGAAGAACAAAGTAGGAGGGATCACAGTATCTGACATTAAACTGTATTACAACACCACTATAATCAAAACAGCCTGGTACTGGCATAAGAACAAACACACAGATCAATGAAACAGGATAGAGAGCCCAGAAATAAACCCAAGTCTCTATGGTCAATTAATATTTGACAAAGAGGGGAGAAGCATAAAATGGAGTAAAACAGCCTCTTTGAAAAATGGTGTTGGGAGATCTGGACAGCTACATGCAAAAAAATGAAATTTGATCACCGACTTACACCATACAAAAAAATAAATTCCAAGTGGATAAAACACTGAAATATAAGCCATGACACCATAAAAGTCCTAGAGGAGAACAAAGGCAGGAAAATCTCAGACATTCCACATAGCAACATCCTCATGGATATGTCCCCTACTGCAAGGAACATAAAGTAAAGAATAAAACAACAGGACCTCATCAAATTAAAAAGCTTCTGCATGGCCAAAGAAAACAGCAATAAAATAAAGAGAGAACCACCTATATGGGAATACATATTTGCCAATGATACCTTGGACAAAGGTTTGATCTCCAAAATATATAAAGAACTCACATGACTCCATTCCAGAAAGACACAAAACCAGATTAAAAAATGGGCAAAAGACTTGAACAGACACTTCTCTGAGGACATACAGAGGGCTCAGAGACATATGAAAAGATGCTCAGCATCACTAGCCATCAGAGAGATGCAAATTAAAACCACAATGAGATACCACCTCACACCAGTCGGAATGGCCAACATAAACGAATCAACAAACAAGTGTTGGAGAGGATGGGGAAAAAAGGGAACCTTACTGCACTGTTGGTGGGAATACAGACTGGTACAGACACTGTGGATAACAGTACAGAATTTCCTCAGAAAACTAAAAATGGAACTGCCTTTTGACCCAGCAATTCCACCTCTGGGATTATACCCTAAGAGCCCTGAAACACCAACCCAAAAGAACCTATGTACCCCAATGTTCATAGCAGCACAGTTTACAATAGCCAAGTGCTGGAAGCAACCTAGGTGCTCATCAGCAAATGAATGGATCAAAAAACTTGTTACATTTGCACAATGGAATACTATGCAGCAGAAAGAAAGAAGGAGCTCCTATCCTTTGTGATTGTATTATGCTAAGTGAAATAAGCTAGATGGTGAGGGAGAAATACCATATGATCTTACCTTTAACTGGAACATAATCAACAAAATTAAAAAGTAAGAAAAATATAACCAGAGACATTGAAACTAAGAACAATCTGACAGTAACCAGAGGGGTGGGGGGAGGGAATAGTGAGGGGAAGGGTTTTCACGAACTACTTACTATGAGGGACACATGGACAAAACTGAGGGGGGAGGATGGAAGCAAGGGGAGAAAGGTGGGTTTGGCAAGGGTTGGGGGGGAGGAGTAAGGGGGGAGGAGTGGTTGGGGGAAAATGCAGACAACTGTAATTGAAGAACAATAAAATAATTATTAAAAACAACAAAACTAACACAATTTGTCACCAGGAAATCTGCACAAGTAAATATTAAAGGAATTCTTCAGATTCATTACCAGCTGGTACTTTTAGAACGAAGTGGTTAAGCACTGGAAATCGTAAATATATAGAATTTTTCTTTTAATTAGTTTAATTTATGAAATTCATATGACAATTGGAATATTAAAGGAATTCTTCAGATTCATTACCAGCTAGTACTTTTAGAACGAAGTGGTTAAGCACTGGAAATCGTAAATATATAGAATTTTTCTTTTAATTAGTTTAATTTATGAAATTCATATGACAATTGGAAGCAAAAACAATAACACTTGTGTGCAGTTTGTAACATTTGTAGATGTAACAGATACAATAACCTTAGGAAAATGAATAGTTATAGAGAAATGAACCTTTAAGGTTTTGAGGATTCTATATTTTACATAGTGATAAAATATTAACTGTAAACAGACTGAAATAAGGGTATATATTATAATTTCTAGAGTATACGTTTAAAATATGTAAAGAAATATAGCTAAAAATAAAATATATTGACATGATTTTTTTTTTAATATTCAAAAATCTGTAAGAGGGTAGGGGAAGGTGAAACCAAGAAACAAAAAACAGAGGGAAAATGAAAAACAATAAAATTGTTGACACAAACAATATTAATTGACTAATCCCAATTTCTAGACAGAAATTGTCAAAATAGCTTTTGAAATGTCTCAACTATATTCTATGTAAAGAAACACACTTTTAGTAATAGACATATTGAGTATAAGCTTACAAAGAGAAAGCAAACAAAGATTGGAGGATTATATAAATATCAGGTAAAATAGAGTTCAAGGAAAAGAGCATTACCACCAGAGATAAAGAATGACATTTCATAACATTAAAAGTAACTCATCAGGAAGGTCTAACGATGTCATTCACCAAGATAGAGCATATGCTGGGTCAAAAGCCCAAGTTTTAAAAAAATTAAGGATATAAATCACAGAGTTATATAACAATATTTGAGAAGACCTCAAATGTTTTGGAAACTACACAACACACTTCAAAGTAATACATGGGTACAAGAAGAAATCACAAGAGAAATTAGAAAATATTTAAAGAGCAATAATAATGAAAAAATATACATCAAATTTTGTGGAATGTATAAAGCCATGCATAGAGGAAAGTTTAGAACTTTGAATTCTTGTATTTGATAAAAGGGTATAAAAATCAGTAACCTAATTTTCCAATTTAAGAAGAAAAAGAACAAAATTAACTTAAAAATACAAGAAAGCAAATAATAAAAAACACAAGTTTCTGTGAGACAGAAACAAACAAAACTAATGAAACCAAGTTTGCATAACAGTTCTTTTTACCAACTTGCCCATTTCAAAAGCATTCTGATTGATGTCTTCTAAAATTAGCTGCTGCCAACAATCAATACTTTATGAAATACTGCATTAATTATAAAAATATGCTTGCCATTTCATTGAATAAAAAATTACTAGAGCATTTCAGAAAAAGTTAGAGCAAGCTCTTGAAGTAGTATGTCCACGGTGACTGGCTCCTTTGGGGATCCAATCAAGGGTCTCTAGAGACTCTTTCTCCTTTTGTTTCCTCTCTGCTGCTTTTTTCATGGACTGTGTTTTGCTATCTTCTGGAGCGCTTGATCAAACATTTATTTTTCTTGATTCAGGTTCAATTTCATATAATGCTTTCACGTGCTCACACAACTTAATTTCTCAAAGTCCTGGAAAATGGAGTCTATGGGAGGCGTTCCGCACAAGAATGTGTGCATGGGATTTGTATTTTCCTGAGGCTGTTGCCATAGTTTTTTGGCAGCACCCTACATATACTGAACTAATTAAAGATTCAAAACACACTGTTAAGCAATTCTGAACCACATTCTGAAGGTTAATTTAAAAGAAATAATGAGAAAAAGCAAAGAAAAGTCTATACCATAGAGAGTTTTGTGGTAAGAGTCAAGAATTCCAAAATGTTTTTTATTAGTTTTAATTACTTTGCTCCTCTAACCAGAAGATATAAACAACATGTTAGATTTAATGCCAAGTTATATAGAATGCACCAGTCAGATCCAACTCTCAATAAGATTTGATTAGTAAGGAGGAGGAGGGTAAGAACCCATGGGGCTCTAGTTTTCATTACCCCAAATGAGAAATGATGGATAAGAATCTCAAGTCAGGATTCCACAGACTACAAAACATCAAAAAACACGCATAAATAAGCGCAATATTTTCAACTAAAGATTGTGAACTAAAATTAAGAGCACAAAGGTCAACAATCTACTTTGATTAACTAGTCTCTTTTTGGCTTATCAAACAAATTGCATACACAGTTGTAATTATTCTTATAATTGTTAAGAAGCCAGTGTCCTGAATGAAAACCAAAATCACTGTTAGAGACACTGAGTTCCCAAACAAGGGGAGAGCCAGAAATCTGGGAAATAAAACAGTGCCAAGCCCTGCTTGCACCCTGACAATGTGTGCACGATCTGGAGGCCTTGAGGGACCGCACAGGGCACCAGGAAAGGAGATGAAGTTTAGGGCTCGGCCAGGATGGAAAAATCTGATACTGGGTGGGCCACACAATTCATTTATTTTCTTCTGTAAAATGAAAGACACATTTTTCACTTCCACAAATAACTTTATTGATTTGGATATTTTGAGTATATTGACTACTTTCCAAGGGGTATAATGTTGATTGTTCTCAATTCAAGTCTTCATTTGATCACTATCAACTTCGACTGGTCCACCAAAGTATACAACATAATCTGGGGAGAAATCTCCTGCACAAAACTTCACAAACCACTTGTGGCACATTTGACCATTCATAGCACCTTCTCCATATTCTGCACAAATGCTTTTATGAATTTTAGTTGTGTTTTTACTTTTCTTGAAATAATAAAGCATAATATGCCAAAAATGTTGCAAATTTTCTTCTATCTTCTATATTAAAATGGCTACACCAAAATTTACCAATTTTGATGTTTTTTCAAATGCACACTGATATGACAGTTGTCACGATACTGTCTAACAAAACTGTTTCCAATGAAGTTCAAGACAACTAAGTGCTACTAGAGTCATTGTATGGAAAAAAAAACAAACGAGCCCTGGCTGGTGTAGCTCAGTGAATTGAGCGCGGGCCTGCGAACCACAGGATCGCGGTTCGGTTCCCAGACAGGGCACATACTGGGGTTGCAGACAGGTTCCCTGTAGGCCAGTTCCCAGCAGGGGACGCACGAAAGGCAACCGTACATTGATGTTTCCCCCCCCTCTCCTTCCCTTCCCCTCTAAAGATAAAGTAAATAAAATCTTTTAAAAAAAAAGAAAAAAAACAAACGAACTTTTCAGCCAACCCAACAGAAGACTCTGCACAGACCTGCAAACCAAAGAGTTCAGTATGCTGGGAGAGTATAGAGAGGACAGAAAGCTTAACTAGAAAGACTGCACAGATATCTGGAAATTTTAAAACATACTTCTAAATAACAGATCAAAGCAATGATCATCAAAACTAAAATATACCTAAAACTAAACAATAAACATAATAGATACCATTTTGTGACCACTGTCACCGTACCTATGCAATACTTTTCTGGAGGTCAGTGTAGCAAGACACAGGAAAGCAATAAAAGGTGTGAGAATTAAAAGAGAGACTCAAAACTGTCTTATATGATTATGTGACTATGTACACAGAAAATCCAAAGGAATCTGCAGGTAAATTATTAGAACTAATATGATAGCTTCAGAAGATAACTACATGTAAAATATATACATAAAACACAAATGGCAACAATTAGAAAACTGTAATTTTTAAAGCTATTGTTTACAATATGAACCAGAATATCTAGAAATAAATCCCACATGCATGGATTTTCAATTTTTTGTGAACATATTACAAAACCAAGCTGAAAGGCATAGCATAGTAGAATTACTAAGTACATGAGAGCTATACATGTTAGTAAAGATATTACCTTCAAATTGATCTATAGATTCATTATAAAGCCAATTAAAATCCCAATAGGATTTTTTTCACAATTAGACAAACATTCTAAAATTCATATGTAAGAGCAAGTGGCTGAAAATTCTTATGTAAGAACAAAGAACTACACATACTCTCAAGAAAAATAGTGAAGGGGTGGATCACCCTACCAGACATATGGTACCAGCACAGTGAGAAAATTCACCAACAGAACCAAGTCAAACTCGCACATATGTGGAAACTTAAAACTAATGACAGAAAACACACTGAAAACAAGTCAGGGGAAAAGATAGATTGTTCAACAGATAGTGCTAGGACATTTGGAAATACATATGGGGGAAAAATGAGAAATTAGATACCTACTTCACATCCAATGCCAAAATCAATTTCAAGTGGATAAAAGTCTTAAATGAGAAAGGCAAAAAGTTTTAGAAGACAAGGCAGGAGAACATCTTTATATCTTTGGAGTACGAAAGAATTTCTTTAACAAAACATAAAAAGCAGAAAACAAAAAGGAAAAGACTGATTTTAAAAACTATGAAAATTAAATATGTATTCTTTTAAAAGGTATCATAAGGAAAGTGAAAGGAAAAGCACAAATTAGGAGAATATATTTATGAAACAAATCTACAAGGGAATCTTATATGATAACCACTGGCCATGTGTGGCTGAAAATTTAATAAAATTAAAATTCAATCACTCAGTAGCTCTATCCACACATTGGGTGCCCAGAAGCCACATATGGCTAGTAGCTGGTCAGTTAGCACCGATATGGAACTAATCGCCTCAGAAAATTCTCTTGGACAGCACTGATGTAGAATATGTATAGAATTTTTCAACTCTAAACTAAACAAGCAACCCAACTTAAAAAATGGACAAAAGACATTAGTAGACATTTGACAGGAGACGAAATACCTAAAAATGTATCATAAATATGCAAAAAGTCATTTCAACCTCATTCGTAATCAGAGTAAAACAAATGAAACTCATTAGATACCATTTCAAACACCCCAAACTGATAAAAGATGAAAAATCCGTCATACGAAGTACTGAAGTGGATAACGAGCAGCACGTTCCTAACACACTGCCTGCAGGGAGGTGGCCAGTTCTGTTCCAGGAGGGGTTCTCCACCCGAGCTACAGCCCTTCTCCCCACCTCGGGCATTTGGAATCTGTGCAGATATACCCACCACCACCACTACCACCACTTCACTGGCAGAGGCCAGGGATAAAAATGTTCCTTCAATTAAAAGAATTACTCTACTTCACCTATGCACCAAAAGATAGGAACAAAAGTTAAAAAAAATCAAAACACTAGAACAGCCAAATATCATCAATAAAAAATGTATACCTATACTGGGTTTAATGAAATAGCATAAAGAATTGAAAACAAATACACCGTACAGATCTCAACACAGGTGATTCTAAGGAACATAACACTGAGTGAGAAAGTAGTAAGATACATGAATATAAACAATATACTTAAAGTTTATATAAGGATATAAGGAATAAAAATAGTCAAACTGTGCAATTATTTAAGGAAGGAGGGAGATACCCTCTGGGAGGGTGACACAGGCCTTTCTACTCGTGGTTATGCTGTATTTCTTTAGATGGGTATCAGGTTGAAATATTCATTTTGATTTCTTTACTCTCTATGTATACGTTTTATATACTCTTCACGTGTTTAAAAAAACTTACAATTAAAAAAAAGCCAGCTTAATTACATATTAGCTAGGACTCCCTGACCTTTCTAAATTACAGAGTAACTGCACCTCTTACAGAATTATTCTGAAATTCAAAGGAGATGAAGGTGTGCGAGAGTGAGTGACTTGGATGGGGGCCTGTTATTTAGCAACGAACACAGGGATAAGCATTTCCCTAAAGATTTCATCCCAGGTACTGTCCGGCATCGCAGCGTCCAGAGCTCCTGGGCAGTTATTAATCAAGTCAAGCAAGATATTAGGGGTTTCTGTTTGCTCACTACAAAAGGGGCATAACTCCTGTCCAATTCCACCCCCAGGAGTATTGCAGTGAAGTGATAGCAAAGTGTTCGGTACCTATGCAGATGTCAGCTTTATTACCGTTAATTGTTTCAGTGACCACAGAACTGAAAGGAAAGTCATGTCAAAGAAGAAGAAATTATTTAGGACCTCAGGATTTTCTTTCTTTTTTCTTCTTCCAATTTCATTTTGAATTGGTTTCAGGTGTACAGATTTGTGGTTAGACAATCATATATTGATACTTTACATAGTATTCCCCTCAATACATCCAGTATCATACACTGATACTTTACATAGTATTTCCCCTTGATATATCCAGTAGGCACCATATGCAGTTATCACAACATTATTAACCATATTCCCTATGGTTTACTTATATCTCTGTGACTATTTCATAACTACTGATTTCTATTTCTTAATCCCTTCACCTCCTATGCCCATCGTCCTAACATCCCTCCCTCTGATAACCACCAGTCCCTCTCTGTGTCTATGAGTAGCCTCTGAGTACTTTCAAATTTAGGCTAAATGATAATGGTAATGACGTAATTGTCTCCAAGTACTGGATGCAGAAGAGGCATAGGGTCCGTTTGTTCAGGGCTCTTTCAGAGGACAGACACACTGGACAGACCGGAGACAGACGTACACTCCAGGTCATTATCAGAGAGAACTCTTTGGATGTTCAGAGAGAGGAGAGACAGTACTGAGTATATGGGTAATTCTCATTCATTTGAATTATTCAGACAAAAACAAGAGTTAGAAGAGATTCCTATTTTGGATGAAAACACAAATTGTTAAAATAAATTCTGTTAAAAGAAAAATAGAGAACTAGCTTACTTAACAGTCCTGAGGCTAGAGGTAACTTGTCTGTTGGAGTTTCAGTTCCCTCATCTGTAATAAGGATAATATCTTTCCTACAAAGTTATTCAGGAAAATCAATGTGATAATAAACTGAAATTGCCTAGCACCAGTGTTCCATAAGTGCTCAATCAGCTGCTATAATTTTAAAAAGATCACCACTGAACACTTCCAAACTTGTTCACAGTTAAATAAAGCAATGACATCGGTACAAGAAAACAAAACAACTTGCACACGTGAGAACAGCTGAAGGAAGAACTTGTATCTGTTACTTAAGAGAAAGAAGCAAAGCTGATATCCCTGGATCAGTTTCTTTAACCACGTTAAAGCGGCTATCGGTCTCCCCAAAAGTTTCCTTAAACATACTTTGTGCTGAAACCCTCCCCCTGTAAAACCCTTTTAAATTTCATGATTCGGAAATGCTTTCCAGTTTGCTGGAATAAAAATAACACAGGAATTATGAAGATAATAAATCATTTCATATTCATTATAATTTCAGGTCATCCATATTTTTAAATATCTAAAGCTAAGAAAAAAAAATATATGGCAGCTTACATCCTGTAAGTTTAACCTGAAAAAAAAATTAAAAAATTTTAATGTCTATAAACAGGAAATGCTGAACTTCAAGACTAAACTTCAGGAATTTATTGTAAATAACTATCCTATATATAACTTCACTCTAATGACACTTGCAAAACTTCCGAAATTCAGATCAGGTCAAGCTGTTTTCCATGAATAAAACAAAGGCAGCATCTCAGAGAGTTTAAATTATTATGTGTTTTCCTATAGTAGTGATCTCTTTACTCTGTGGAAGTACTCTGCTACACTCTGGTTTTTAGCCTGGTGTTGTTTATTACTTAAATTTCCAACCCAGCATCAAATTACCAGTTGATGGTCACATTGTGTAATGAAGTGGGTGGATTAGCTGAAATTAAAACCCAGAATCCCCTTTACCACCCTTC
Organism: Artibeus jamaicensis; assembly: GCF_021234435.1. Classification (NCBI taxonomy): domain Eukaryota; kingdom Metazoa; phylum Chordata; class Mammalia; order Chiroptera; family Phyllostomidae; genus Artibeus; species Artibeus jamaicensis. Next base: position 13,500,006 of record NW_026522025.1, on the reverse strand, counting down.
TTTTCAAGTGCAGATCAATTATTTATGATGAAGTTCACTAACACTATGTTTTAATTTGGGAAGCAGTCCATTTGAAGCCAGCTATAAATAAAGCGAATAGAATCTGTCCTCAGAACTTTCTGACCTTACAGAGCACTGCAAGGAGATGAAGGGAAAGAAGCAAAGAAGAATACAAGAAGAGGAAAGAGAAGTGAAAAAAATGAAAGAAGCCAGTATCTACTGAGCTGCTTCTACGGCCAAGCCTTCCACATAAGGATTTCATTTACGCTCAATGTGACATCACTTCATTTAATTCTCAGAATCTCATAGGGCAGATATTCTATTCCTTTTATGCGAGACTGGGGACCTGCAGGTCAGAAAGGCTCACTTGCTCAGTGGGGGTCACGAAGCAAGTAGGAAAACCAAAGTTTGACCTGCAGCTTGTCTGATTCTGAAACCTGGGCACTTTTTCCTATCTCCGATGAAATAATTTCCTAATATTTTAAAATATGAGTAGTTTAGGAATTTCCAAAACAACAAAAGGGAACCCAATTACATTTCCAACATAACATACAACAGGGAACCGTCCACGTAACTATTATTTCAACTGCCTGCAAGAATCTGAAGTGTGAGGCTGTTGCCATTATGTTTTGGATGTCTACGAGTTCATATTCAGAGAACAGGAAACCCCTCATGGAGACTGTGTGTAAAGAGTAACGGAGCCACATCCAAAGGCCAAGACAGAATGTCAAGTACGAAATGACCTCTTACCTGCTGCACTTCACTTTCTCCATTTGAGATTTTCTCAGTGTAAACAAAGGAGTTGAATATTCGCTGCAACAAAAGAAAATGAACACGCATTAGATTTTCTAAATAACAGCCAATTTCTATACGAGTGTGTGTGAATAATTTGTTTACACCATAAATAGAGTCAAGCACCAAAAATTTAACTGAAATAGTTATTTTTCACAGAGAAATCTAAATATCAGCCAAAGTCAATCAGACTTACATAAGCAATACCCAGGCTCCTCTGTAGTGAAATAAACCAGATGTTATAACGTATTTTTCATTTTCAAAACTACATTTAATTATAGATTTCCGGAGCCCATGCCATTTTATCCGACCAGTATAATCTGACAAAGTTGTGTTTCTCATTTAAATCCTGCACTCCCTGAATGCTGTAATTGTTTACAGACACTAACATCCAATGTAATAAAGTTCTTTCAAAAGGATTCTTTCCATAGTCTCTCATGTCCCTGTACAACCAGTACCTACCCAGTATTATCCATCACCTTCGCTATCTAAGCACCCCCTCGGGAGAGTAACAGAACAGGGCTTGCCAACTACACGCGGCCTTAAGAGAAGACCCAAGTGCTTACACGCCAGGAAATATGGCCGCCGTGCCAAGACATTAGTCCACACCAGGACACACAAGCACACATTCTTTCACTAGCTGGTCCCCACTCCTCCGTACATCGCCTGCATTTAAAATGTAGACTAAGGACTTTATCAAAACCTGTCATTACTAAGTAATCACAAGAGATTAACGTACAACAAAAGAAAAAATGAGAATCTAAGATATGTATCTGGTAGAGGCACCAAAAAAAAAAGGAGCAGCAGCCTCATCATTTATCCTAAAACTTTAAAGATATCTCTGGAACTCTCCAGATGAGTAAGGAGTCAGACCTGGAGATATCAGCCAAAAATTCCCCTTTGCCTTTCTCCCTTCCTGCCAAGGGTTTGTCAGCATCTGGGACAGCTTCCCAGACAGCCTACCACACCTGCATGGTTGTGATGAGGAAGTCAAGTGCCAAGTTCATCAAGTATGGCGCAAATGGAGGAAGACCGAGGTGCTAGGGGGTGGTGTTGGGGAGGCAGGAAGCAAACAACCTTGGAAAGAACTGAAATGGAATAGGACGGAATTATAGCCTAAAAAATTCTAACTATGAATTATAATTGTTTTGCTCCACTCATTCATTCAACAGATATTTATTTTCTCTCTCTTTCCTAAAAATGACTCTGATAGGAAAGGTACAAACTTTTAGTAGTGAGGATGATAACAGTGCTATTGGCTACTATTAATGAATGCTGATGATGGGCAGGCACTAGTCTAAGCACATTATACCTATTTACTTAAGTTTCATAAAACATGTTTGTGACAGGCATTGTTATTATCTCTATCATAGAGATGAAGAAACTGATGCATATTTATTGAGTGCCTAATGCAATACATACATCGTGCTTTGCATGCAAACGTTATTCAATCTTTATAAGAAAATGACTGCAGCTCCCCAAATGAAAAAAAATAAGACCCTGGAAAGTTAGACAATTTACCCAAAGTCACTTGGCAGGGCTAACATTGGAACCCAGGCAGTGTGGCTCCACAGACGGTGTTCCTGACTCTCTTGTCTCATAAGAATTTGCTACCTGCCCATATAAAAAGCACTCTGGTCAGGAGCGAATACCCAAACATAAAGCAGACCGACCATCCCTTCTGTGAATTCCCAAATTCAACAGACACTGAAAATCAAAAGCTTTGCGGGACACATTTGTTAGTAAAATATGACATGACCTGAACTTGTTTGGCATTAAATCCTAACTTCAACGGATGTGTATTTATAGTTTTCATCAAACCATTTAGTGTGAGCATTCATTCACTTTGATGCAAAAGTATTAATGCATTTGATTATAGGGTTCTGCTCCAGATCTTACTGGGGGTGTTTTATTATTAAGAAGCATTCTGAATCCTAAAACAAATCTTATTTCAGGAAAGGGATTATGAACCTGTACACTTCCATTCCCACAACTCTAAGTTCCCAGTTTTCTGGGAAACACCTAATGATGCTTTTAGAGGCCGGGTCAATATCACTGGCATGCACATTCCCAGACCACATTCTGTATTTTTAGAGAATTTGATTTTTAAAACCTGCTCAGTACCAAGAAAACACTTATTAAAAATTAACCTAATTCCTGTAAGCATCTCCAGTTCGTAATGAGTGTGCTTAATTCCTGATTTCATTTCTGGCGGTGATGTTCTGATGTTAAAAGAATGATGAATTTCTCAGCAGTAATAAGGAATACACATGGGCGGGGGGAGTATTTTGTGCAGCTGTTCCAGTCCTTATTTACTCATTTATTACCCTAACATTGGTAAACAATGATTGCTAAAACTCCTATATGTGCATCTTTTTATGGCTTATAAGCATTTCTATATTCTCTACACCTAATAAATGTGGGCAGGTGGAAGAAAAATTTAAAGCAAGAAAGAAGTTCTAGAGATGAGCAGTAGTGATGCTGACTGCCTCATTTATGCAGCCCTGTAACTCCTCCCTCCCCCAGAAGTGAAAAATGACCTGTAATAGTTTGGGGCTCTCACCAAAGCAAAAATTTTTGCCCGTCTCCTTTCCCCTGTGGGAAGGGGTGTTAGTGAGAAACCAGAAGAATCTAGACAAGTAACTCATAACTAAGCAGGTCGGCCAGTGGCGTCTGGTGCAAGGTTAAAAGTTCAGGCTTATGTGTGTGTGCACGAGATCTCAAGGTACAGAGGGAGTTTCCTCTGCACTGTAGGGCAGCGACTTTCAGCTGGTGTGCAGCAAGAATATTTAAAACATGCGATACCTGACTATTTAGTCAGGGGCACTGACCTCTTTCCCCTTAGACTGTCAAATAAAATAATGACAACAGCCTACACAATAGCCATCCGGTGTGACTGAATCAAAATTATACCTATTTTTTTTGTCAGATTGGCAAAATGTTCAATACATATATTTTTGGTGTGCCACAGAGTTTTAGTAATTACGTCGGGCGCTATTAGAGGAAAAAGGTTGAAAATCGCTGCTCTGGGTCAATGGGCGGTGTTCATCTGTCTTAAAACACAGGGTCCGCTAAGCCCAGCTCTCAAAGGCTTAGGTTTAGTACTTTCATAGTGTATAATGTCACATAAATGGTCACATTTGATCCCCACAGCAACCCCATGTGGTAGGAAGGGCAGCAATCTGAAACCAATTTTATAGATTTAAAAACTATGGCTCAAAAGTTAGAAAATGTGTCATAGGTAAAAAAAATTCAAGTGCTGAGCTCTGAACCTATGTCTGGAGTTAAAAACAGGCATTGCTTTTAGCAAAACTACTAAGTTTATTCTACTCACCTTTTCGGTCCAGATAATCTAGGAGCCCTAATGCCCGCATGTACGCCAAAAAAAAAATAATAATAAGGATTTGGGCTTTTCTTTCCATTTCATTTTAAGCAAGACACAATGCACTGCTATAATCTTACACATATGACCAATGTCAGGAGTAATCAGGAATCCCAGACAAGAGTTTTATATTTAATGACTTTCTATCGTCATATGAAACTGTGAAAGGAATGGAATACAGGATTCCAGGAGCTTTTGTTTTTAATTTGAGCCAAGAATTCCAAATGATATACCTAGCTGACATTTTGTTGACTTCGGAGTAAAGAGTTTCTTGGTTACTAGAGGACTTGGAAAATGGAAGTGGAAAAGTTTTCCTGAAACATGAAAATGATGAACAATCCCAGAAGATCAGCTTCTTGAGTCCTCGTGATGATTTACGCACAGTAACAAGGTTAGGGAATGGGTAGGTGGGTACCCCGCATTCTATTTCCAAGTTGTCACATTCCCTTACACCAGTTCCCTGGAGGAGCCAAGGAATTCCAGCAACTTGAACTCTTGGTCTGAGACTCCCTAGAGGGAGCCTGAACTCTCCCCTCGCTGTGCAAATCCCTCCAAGGAACGGCCAGGAGAGTGCCCACCTTTGCTGGTTACTCTTTCTCACTCCCGTGAAATACTAAAAGTGAGTATGTTTTACCGCAGTGAAAAGATAAAATGGGTGAGGAGTTTTAAAAAGTTCTTTTAACTAGAAACATTTCACCAAATCCTCTATGTTAGTTAAATTTATTTCCACAATACAAAGAAAACATCAACAACAACAAGACGCCTGATTCTGATGCTCCTGAGAACTGAGTTCTATGATCTGAAGACAGACTGACCTTTCTCTCATTAATACTTTGGAAAAGTGGCCATATCTTCTAACATTAATTATATGCATATCCCATGACCCAGCAGTTCCCATCCTTGGTATAAATTGAGCAGAAACATGCTCATATGTTTATCAAAAGAAAAGCATAAGACTTGTTCGTAACAGCACGACTCATAATCGCCCCAACCTGGAAAACATTCAAATGCATATCAGCAATAGGATAGACAAATAATTTGTGGTGTATTCACACAATGGAATACTCGGTGAGGAGAATGGACACACGAGCACACTATGTATCCATGTGATGAGGCTCACAAACTTAATACTGAGTAAAAGAAGCCAGGTACGAGAAGATAAAGTGTATGACTCATTATATCAAGTTTAAAAAACTGGCAAAACTAATACCCTCCCAGAAATCAGAACAGTGCCACCCTTTGTGAGACAGTGAACAGAAAGGGGCATAAAGGCTGCTTCCACGAGGCTGAAATGCTCTATTTCTTGATCTGGGTGCTGGTTACAGGCATGTGTTCCATTTCGTGAGAACTCAAGCTTCACATTTACGACTGTGCATTTTTCTGTATGTATGCCATATTTCAATAAACTTACTTTAAACATGCATTCTAGGCAGTCTCTTTAAAATATACCCTGGTCAAATACTTGGATATGTTGTTTGCTGTTGCTGTTGTTCCACTTATTTATGCATTCATGAGTTGATTCTTGTATGTGCCCTGACCACATATTGAACCCGCAACCTTGGCCTATGGGGACAAGGCTGTGACCAACGGAGCTACCCAGCCAGGGCCCTTGTGTGTTTTTAAAACTATACATTTTTAGAAAGGACAAGACTCTATTAACTGGGTTATTATAAATACTCAAAGAAAAACCAACACCCCGATCTGTACTCCAGATGAAACTGGGACAGTACCCACTCAAGAGTCACAAAGGAATTCACAGACAAGGTCTCCTGAGCCCTCCCTGAGGCTATGTATTAATTGCTCCCTCAGACTCGAAGTACATAACATTACTCGGTTCTTCAGCGTCCTATCCAATAGTTCTGTGCACACCTGAGTTTTCGGCAAGAAAAAAAAAGGTGTCTTTATTAGAGTTTCCTCCAACCTGGATGTTCTAAACTTATATAACACAATTGAATCAAATCTCCTTGTTGCCTATTCTGTTCCTTTATTCCCTAAGCACTGCCTTCCCCCATCTCCCTACAAAGGGAAGTTCAATTCAAATAAAGTTAAAAATTAAAGAGTCATGTACCTATTGAATACAACCCCCCTACCTCCACTGCAAGAGGAGAAGAGACAGTCTGTTCTGTCTGTATCTGTGTTTGTGTGTGTGCGTGCGAGGTAGCCTGCGCCTCCTCTCCCTCACCTCCTCCGGGCTGCTCCATAGTCCTCCCCGGTCCCCATGCCACGGACCCGCCTCCACATCTCTCTATTTAATTGGGCCTGCTTAACAGATGGCAAGAGAATCCCACTTTGCTGGAACAGGAACGATTATGTGAGTGTTTAACAAGGTGGTCAGTCCAGACAGTGGCCTTACCTTCACCCTTCCAACAGCCCTGCCAAATTTTAACTAGATATTTAAATGCACAGTGTAGCACAATACTGCAGTGAAGAAATAAATACCTTTATAAGCCTAATGAGGGTCTGTTGGTCTCCCTCCCTGATCTCTGCTAAGAAAATGCAGGACTGGATTTTTATTCAAAAGATTATTCTCTTGATGTTTACAGGTCTCTGTCCCCGGCCAATTTGGCTGACAGTTCACTAATAGCTTAATTCTGCTCTGGATTTCTTCCTACGATCTAGGAACTGTGCCCAAAGAGGAGGAAAATCTCGATTACCACTGTTATCTCAAGAAGCTAACATTAACCATTAAAAGAGAAAGTGCTGTCACTAAAACAAACTCCAACAAACACTGCACAGGGAAAGAAAGGCAACTCAATTTAAGTGTTTCGGGAAAGAAAACATGTGCGTGTCTTTATTCTGCCCTAACCAGGCCCCACGAATAATCTTTTACTAGCTTTAAGGGATCCCCCCTGCCCAGATTGGACATTGTCTGATTTTTAACAGATTATTTAACCTCACACGGTAAAACATATGGAATGTCCACAAGATGACATTATCTAAGGAGACTTATCATTCTGCATTCAGAGGTCACAAATCTAGTGCTATAAATCTCAGCCATTTTCAAAAATCTCTCAACTTGTTCATTCTGAATACAGGTAGCTCAAGAAAATAGCTTACTGAGAACATCAGAAAGGGTACCACTAAAAAGAAAAATCGAAAATAACCTAAAGGTCCCAAATAGGGCAACGATTAAATTGCTCTTCATCTAATCAAGAATATATTACACAGCTTACACAATAATTTTGTCATTGTTAGTATTTAAAAGTAGCATTTACATATACAAATATTGTTCTAATTGTGTGTATGTGTGTATGTGAGATGCATTACATATAATAATGTTAGCATATATATTATCAAGAACCAGGATGGATTCAGGTGCTTCACAACACATCTTATTTAATATTTACAACAACCTTCTATTGAGTTACTTTGTCCTCATTTTGTAGATGAGGAAACTTGACATTCTGAAAGTGGTGACGTGCCCAAAGTTGAACACAACTAAGTAAGTGGCCTTACTTCCAAGTTTATGCATCATCTTCTATGTAAACACAATATAATAGAAAAAGCTTATGTAAAACCTAGAAAGTAACCAAAATAGTAACCGCTTGTGACTAAGGAATACAAAATGTATTTTCTCTCCCAGCCCCCATCTCAAAATACAGCGTGCATTTCCTTCATAACAGTGCCAAACAGTTTTCAAAGAGTTGTCACACTCAAAAGAGGGGGCATACTTTTGGAGTTACAACTAAACTCTACAAAGAACCATCTGCATTAGATCCCCATCTGTACAGCTTTTGGAGGCAAAAATCAGTGCAAGGGCTTATGCCTGACCCTCACTACAAAAACTAGACTTTGAATATCACAGTGACTTACTAGAAACAGGGCTATTCCAGTTTCATGACAAAGGGAAATGTTTAGGTACTAAAAATCATGGCAGAGGAAGAGGCCTACATTGGAAATTTAAAACAAAACTAATCAGTACACAATGGGTGACCTTGTGCAAATGGTACACAGGGTGTCCATGTCCTGGTCTAGCAGACTTCCTTGTTCTGGTTTAAAGGTTGCTATATATAAAAATGGTAACAGCTATTGCTTATACAGTGCTGTCTGTCTTGCGCTAGGTACTTTACATGTATTCACTCATTTAACCTCATAAAAACAAATGTGAGGATGAATTTACATAGAGTACACTAGAAATATTATGAATGTATGTCACATACTATTATAATAGTTACTGAAATAGCATTGATAGTTATTTTATTGTTATTCTACTCTATTACTGTTAATCTTTCAAGACTATGCTCTTTAGTTATTCCATGATGGAGGTACAGGGAGAGAGCAAATGTATCTGAAGAGCTACGAGCTATTTACCAACTCCAGTCCCTCAGTCCCTCTTCGTTCTTAAGCAACCTCCCACGAATGGTAACCTGATCCTTTTCTGAACTTCTGTAGCAAAGACTGTCTATGTTACAAATAAAATAGTATGCTCACTGTAGAAAATTTGAAAATATGTAAAGGAAGAAGAGGAAAGAAAATCTATTGCCTGACTACTCAGTAAAAGCCAATTACTGTTTACATTTTACTCTATTTCCTTCTGTTCTTCTGGATTTCTAGGTCCTAACTTTACCCGTGCCTCAATTTCTTACCACTGTGCATTGTACATAGTAAGCATAAGTAACCATTTGTGTATCCATTAATCTAGGCATTAAATCATTCAGATCATTACTGTGGTTGGTAACTCAACCAGCTAGCACAAAAAGGAGGAAGGTATCCTTTCTCTTTAAGATAAAAAAAATGTTCCCCCCTCACCCACTTTTCCTTCCCTGTCCTGTTTTGGCTCTAAATGTACACAGGCAGCCTTGCAGATACTTCAAGTTCACAAAAGAATCAAACTATTAATTCCTTAGTCTGATGGCATTTAACTTAACACCCTTCAAACCACCACGAACTCTGAATAGTAAGAAAGCATGTGGGAGAGTCACACGTTGTGACAAGTGTCACCTTTACAAAGGGCTGCCTGTTTTGGCCCACTCTACCCCTCAAAAGAAATTACTGCCAAAAGAAGTCGTTTGCAGTCTTGATTTAGCAGGAAAAATCTAAAGCAATAATCTCAGCAAGCAAAGTTTCTAGTCTTGATCACTTGATTTCCTGTTGTAGCATTCAAAACCAGGAGAGTGGTGGGTAAATATAAACCCAGAGAACAAAGACAGGCAAAACAAGACAGAAACACTTCCCTAAATGCAATAAAGCTTCAGAAGGGTTATTGGAGTGTGTGTGTGTGTGTGTGTGTGTGTGTGTGTGTGTGTGTGTGTGTGTCGTTGTTTTGGCTTTCAAAGGGGGTACGAGGGAAAAAGGCAAGTAAATCAGTTCCACATGTTGGAAAGATTCTGCCTTTAGCCAATGTAACTTGACTATAAGTAATATTCATGACAATGCACATGGCAACCTCTCAGAAAAGGAAAGCTGAGTTGCCCAAACGCTTTGCAGACGGTGCCAAATTTCCACTCCCCTAACTCCTAATTCCCCAACTCTCCACCCCCAAGATCTCCATTAAAGTTTTTTTTGGGGGGGTTCAACCTTGAAAGAAAAAAAAGGAGGGCAGTTATTTAATGGCTTTGCATTTATTCTTGGGGTGGGGGAGGATACTTCAGGTGTATAAGCCTTCAATATTTAGTGTTCTGTGTGTGCACAAACCCTCACAAATGCTTGGGTCTTAGAGAACCCATCCATTAAGGACAAAGGCAACTGGAAATCCTGAAATGCTTAACCATCCAAACTAAGTCACGATGTTTAATTAGTAACTCAGTCAATCCATCATGTCCTTTCTGAAGGAGTCAGAAACCACGTAAAAGATGGTCCTGCATTCTTAAGAGGCTCACCCTCCAGGTGGGTGAATAAATGAAAAAGTAAGAATAGTGAACAATACAATACAGAACTTGGTATGAACTCAGTATGTTTGGCAGAAGCTCAAAGTGCTGTCCCACTGGGAGCAGGGTAAGAGGAGGGAATGAGGACTCTGAAGAGATGAGGCTAGGGCTGCACCTTGAGGTCAGATTTCAGTGGGAAGAGAGAAAAGCAGCCTGGGTGAGAGCATGTCAGAGCATTCGCAGAGAGGGTCTGTATGGAGCACCTCCAGCTGAGCAGGGTTCTAGATGAGAGGGATACAAAAATGAGCATAACGGACAAAATCCCTGACTATGTGCACACCACATTCTCTCGGCCTCAAGAAAAACCTGACAAAGGACTTACTAAGCACTGGTCTGTATACTTGCAGGGGTATTCAAAGATAAGGACATTGCTTCTTCTTAGGAAAAACTCCCATTTTTGGAGAAAGATCCCAAAGTCAATACTTACAATATAAAGCCAGCTTCCTAAGGGGAGCTTTTGGAACTAAAATGAATAAAATGGAAAAGAGATGATGGGGCCAGACCGTGAGTTATTTCAAACAAAGAAAGAAGAGTTGGATTTCATGCAGATGGTAGGAACTTAGTAGATATATCTTGAATGAGTATTTGAATAAATGACTATTTGCCAAAAAGAACGCACTGTTAAAAGGATTTTTAGCTGGGGAGTAACATGGTAAAACAGGAGCTTTAAGAATACTTATATTCCACATGGTCAGAGCCATACAACCACTCTCCTAAAACTGTCCATTTCAGGACAGTCTCCACCCCAAGGATCTGTGACAACTTTAAGAACCAAACAACCTGGATCAGTTTCTAGAACGACACTTGAAGGACCCTGAATTTGAAGTTCCCCATGTGTCTTATTTCCTCTGTAAAATTATAAAATCCTCTAAGGGACTGTTTCACTCAATTTTGCATAAATCCCTACAGCACTGGGGCAATGGTATGGATTGAGACCGAGAAATACTTGTTAAAAAAATAATTTTGAAAGAACTTAATGAAAAACAACTGCTGCAGTTGGAAGCACAGTTGCAATGTTGCATTCTGACATCAGAATTAGTTAAAATATGCTACTGTGGGGCTGTTTGGGTGTTTTTCTTTCTTTTTTAAAAAGATTTTATTTATTTATTTTTAGAGAGAGGGGAAGGGAGGGAGAGAAACATAAATGTGTGACAGAAACATTGATTGGTTGCCTCTTGCATGCCTGCAACTGGGGACCTTGCTCACAACCTAGGCATGAGCTCTGACCAGAATCAAACTGGCCACCTTTTGGCTTATGAGATGTCACCTGACCCACTGAGCCACACCAACTGGGGCTGTTTGGAGGTTTTTCAAATGAAATATTCATTTCTACCATATGCAAATAAAGAACTTTTATAAAGGCAATTCTGATATCTCCTTTTATTTAAAGGGATACCTATTTTTACATAAGGGATACTTATTTAGTACAATGATTAAGTACAGAAACTATAAATCAAAACATCACAAAATTAATAGTGTCAAGTTGCAACTCTGTACGAACTAACCCTCTGCCTGGGGAAGTCATTTAGCCGCCCTAGGCCTAGTTTCCTTCACCTATAAAATGAAAAATGGAGCTAGATTATATAAAAACTCGATGATCCTAAAAGTCCCACTCTATTGTTAGAATTGTATTGAAATACCAATTGCTAGATTTTTGAGAAGCTCCTAATGCTGGGTCTCTCTGCCATCTGGCTGGATATTTCAAGAAAATCATATTTGCTGATCTAATCTGAACTGTTTTTTTTTTAAATGTTATAAACATATCTGAAAAACACTGCAGGAAGAGTGGCCAATTATTGAAGGGATGAATTTTTTCATATGACAGTTTACATACAGAGAGAAAGCCAATCTTGAGAATGGTGGGTTTAACCGTGGACGTTTAGGACATGAATCAAAGCAGAGTGCCTTTCTGCAATCAATGTGATACTAACATGGATGCATCAATGTCTCCCTCGTCCTCCTGGCTATTGTTTTTCAGGCTCTCGCAGGCGGGGTGCTTGTCACACACATTGAGCACCATGGCAACAGCCCTGGCCTGCAAGGGCTCCAGCAGGACACGCCATGAGTCTCAACAATAATTAACTCACATCTTGATGAACGATGGCTCTCTGCACTCAGATGCACAATATAATTTTAATAAATAAATAAGTGCTGTTTAAAATGTGCCTTCCAGTTTTAGGGCTAAAACAATAGAAATGTGAAAGGAGAGTTTTAAAAAAATCCTATTGTTAGAGAGGTTAGATTAACCCCATTTCCAAATTTATAAAATAGAGGTGATAGTTAATAGGCACCTCATGGGGTTAGGGGGAGTTTCAATACACGTACAGCACTTACTCCTTACATACGATAAAACTCCATATATAGTAACTTTTATAACTCCTTCAAAAAGAACAATGATTCCCAGGAATAAAAAGTCATTTGAGAGGATCAGTGTCCCCATTCGAATGCCAGGAACTTTTCCAAGTCAGCATTTCTGAAGCTTTGCAAAGTGACAAAACTTGGTAAAACTGTTATTTCCAGGAAATGGTTTTCACATGAGTTCCCAGTGCCTTTACAAGCTTGGCTCCCAGTCTCAACAAACTGACTTCTTCCAGGTTCTTTAGAAATCCATATGCAAGCTGGGTCCTCAAAGAAAGTGACCTTCCCTCTCGATTACTGATGGGACCCTTTCCGAGCACACCCCTAAATCTGCAGTTTACCTGAGCACAAGGCTTTATAAACATACCAAAGAGGCCAAAGGAGTAAAGTGAGGTTGGCAAATAGGTTGCAGAGGTGCTTGCTGGCACTTCCCAATCTAGTAGTTCTCAACAAACAGGGTTCTCCTGACCTCTTGCAGAGCAATACCAATACCAGGAGAGGTAAGCGGTCCCTAGAAGTCAACCTGCACATACTAAGCAAACAGGACCTGCAGGAGATGGGGAAATGCAATCACCAGCTATTACCTCCAACAGAATGCAGGGACTCATCTGAGATACCTTCACAGACCTACTACTCAGAGACAAAAAGATTAAAGCCTCTTTAGTACTGTCACTAAATATTTACCTTCACATAGTACTGCACGTATTTGTTTATAAACATCAGTAGTGACCTCACAGAGGGCAAGGACAACTCCTGCTCCCCTGGATAGGAGTGCGGAGATGAAGCTCTGCGCCCTGGGATCATCCAGACCTCAGCTATCACAGTTGCACAGCAAATTATTTAAACCTTCTGAGCCTACGTTTCCTCATGGGATTTAAGCAAAATGCCTTCGACTCCACAGAGACAGAACAAAGTGATAATCACCACCACTAGGTTTGCTGTTACAACTGAACAAAATGACAAGCTAGGATGGTGTCTGGAGTATTGTTTTTGCCCAATTAAACACAGCTGGCATTGAAATTCTCATCACTTTCTCTAAATATGTAAAATCCAGTGTAATCACTATTCCATGTCCAATAAATACTTAATAAATAAAAGATTTGCTACAACTTCCTCATTTGACAGAAGAAGAACCAAGTCTCGAAGGAAGGTGACAGGTCACCAACCAGGGACACAAACACAGGGCTCTCCCAGCTTTCAGTCTTCCACAAGCATATCTTTAACATGCTGATTTTTCATGTAATTAAAAAAAAATCTGGCTGCACTTTATACTGAACTAAAAACCAAGCCCTATTTATTTACCCTATAATGCCAGTTGGAACAGAAGGGGAGACTGTATTATCTAAAACTGCTGAACAGGGATAAAACCAGAACATCAAATCATCCCCCCCCCCCCAAATAAGTATTTAATTTGGCTTGAGTGCGGGAGCAGAGCATGGTATAGTGGAAAGAGGATGGCTTTGGAAGGAAGGAAGTTGGATTATGGCCTTCAGCTCCCTGCTGTGGGGTGGGAGGAGTGCTGTTCAAACATCCACAGCCTCCATTTTCCCATCTCTACAAATGGGTGTAATAATACCTACCTTTGGGCAGGGACTACTAATGCATATAAGGTTTCTTTTGGGGATGGTTAAAATGTTCAAAATTAGATTATGATGATGGTTGTATAACTCTGAAAATACACTAACAACATTGAATTATACACATTTATTATGTGTAATTTCATATTGTGTAGAATTTCAATGGGTGATTTAATGGAATACAAACTATATCTCAACAATATTTTCCCTATGGTCATAGCAGGAAGGATGTAGTGACTATGACAGAGAGCACATAGTAGGTGCTCAGTAAGTTATATAAGGCAGATTTCCATTGCTTAGACAGTAATTATCAAATGTGAGTGGTACAAAACTAATCCTGGTTGGCCTGTTATGAAATGCAGATTCCTGGGACCCCACCCCCATAAGATACCAGTCCACTAGCCCAGGGGAAGCCAGTCTATACCATCAAGAATTACCTATACTATCTATACTATCAATTATCAAGCATGTCCTGGTGGAGGTGATCTACTACTCACCACTTGAAAGGCCTGCACTAGAGAACCTTTCAAATCGTTAACACTTCTGTGAGTCTCCCTGATAGGTCCGCAGTGGTCTCCCTATACTGAATTCCTGTAGAGATCCAAATCTCCATTAAGTATACTTTAAAGTATGGTCTGGAAAAAGAAACTCACTTAAAAAAAGAAAAGAAATTAAGAAAAAGAGGGGAGGAGAGGGAAAGAGAAGTGCCCACTCCTGCTGATCACTCAGAGGGAGGCAAAGGGGCGGGGTTTCGAAATTTTCAGGCACCAACAGCTGCTCTCCTCTACTTGCAGCCAATATTTAGAATTAAAGATGAAATAAGCTTTGGGTGGGACTTCCTGGGAGGACAAGAGGAGGAGAGGCAGGATGGGCCCTTTGATGAGTCATGCCTCTGCCTTACCACCCCCTGGAAAGGTGCGCATCAGTATCCCTGCTTTACAGATGGGGAAACTACCAGAGATGCCAATAAATAGAAACAAATCCTCTTCCTTTTATCTATTACCGCTACTACTGCTGCTGCTGCTGCTATTACTTCACTACTCATTACATAACCTTTCAAGGTAAGAATAATAAGCCTCATTTTATAGATGAGGAATCAGAGGTTTTTTAAAAAATATATTTTATTGATTATGCCATTACAGTTGTTCTATTCCCCCCTTCATTCCCCTCCACCCTGCACACCCCTCCCCCAAAACTCCCCCCCTTTAGTTTATGACCATGTGTCTCAAGTTCTTTAGATTCTATATTTCCCAGACTATTCTTGCCCTCCCCCCTATTTTCTACCTACTGATATGCTACTTATTTTCTGTACCTTCTCCCCCCTTCTCCTCCTCCCACTCCCCTGTTGCTAACCCTCCATGTGATCTTCATTTCTATGGTTCTGCTCCTGATCTAACTGTCCTCTTAGTTTGCTTTTGTTTCAGGTGTGGTTCTTAATAACTGTGAGTTTGCTGTCCTTTTACTGTTCATATTTTTTATCTTCTTTTTCTTAGATAAGTCGCTTTAACATTTCATATAATAAGGGCTTGGTGATGATGAACTCCTTGAATTTGATCTTATCTGAGAAGTATTTTATCTGTCCTTCCATTCTAAATGAAAGCTTTGCTGGATAGATCAATCTTGGATGTAGGTCTTTAGATTTCATGACTTGGAATACCTCTTTCCAGCCCCTTCTTGCCTGTAAAGTCTCTTTTGAGAAATCAGCTGACAGTCTGATGGGAACTCCTTTGTAGGTGACTGTCCCTTTATCTCTTGCAGCTTCTAGAATTCTCTCCTTCATTTCAATCCTGGCTAATGTAATTAGGAACCTTCAGGACATCTTTAAACATTCCAACATCCGAATTATAGGGGTACCAGAAGGGGAAGAGGAACAGCCACAAGTGGAAAACTTATTTGAACAAATAATAAAGGAGAACTTCCCCAATCTGGCTAAGGAAATAGACTTCCAGGAAATCCAGGAAGCTCAGAGAGTCCCAAAGAAGTTGGACCCAAGAAGGAACACACCAAGGAATCAGAATTTTAAGTGGCAGGGCTGCAATTTGAACTTAGAGGCTGACTCTAGGGTCAGGGGCTCTCGTCACTTCCAATCCCAAACTCCCCAGCAGCTTCCCAACCAATTCAGAGGAAAAGCTCAAGTCCTTGCCCTGGTTTTGAAACCCCATCCCGTCACATGTGCCCTTTGACCTCCCTCCCCCTTTCGCCTCACCTCAATCTGCTCCAGATACACTGGCCTCCAGCTTGCTGCTCTGATCTGATGAGCACTTTCCAGGCACAGGGACTTTGCACTTCCTGTTCTCTCTTTCTGAAACACATAGGCTCTGGATGGTCTTTCTCTCTGCCTCCAGGGTTCTGCTCAAGTGCCATATTATACAAAACAGCAACCCCAGCAGTTCTTGTCACATCTGACATGCCCTACACTTTACTCTCTGCTGCCTGTGTCCCCATATGGTAGGAATGCTGCATGAGCACAGGGACTTTGTTTCGTTCCCACAGTGTCCTGTTCCCAGTGCCTAGAAATGCTCAGTGAATGAATTCATGAGGGGGCACAAGCTGTACATCTACCATGAAGAAAACCTAGCCTGCTGGGAATTTATAACCCAGGGAGATTCATGCAAAGAGGTGGTTTCCTCTGCCTAAAATGCACTTTACCTCTAATTTACCTGGTAAGTTAAGGCTCTCTTAATTTTCACCTCTTGGGAAAGTCCTTCCTGGTCTCTCTGCAATGAGAGCATCCCACTGTTACACTTAACAATACGCCTTGCAATTATTTCTTTACATATCTACCCGTCCCCAACCCCCCTATCCTGTGAGTCTCTAGAAGATAGGATACTCACTAATCTTTGAATTCCCCAGCCCACCGAGTAGGCATGTTATTTTTGACTATATGGTGCAATTCTAATATGCCGCATGGACGCAATATTTAGGTAATGGTCTTAGAGTCTGGCATTAACCTAAACCGTGCCATGGAAGATCTGGGCACAAGGAGCAGTATCACCAACTAAACCAGTCAGTGCATGAACATGCTCAGAGTGTTTGTGCAGCAAAGAGACATGGCGGGGGGCGGGGGCAGAATAAGCACATTAACAAACTGACAATCACTCTAAATACATTTCTTTTTGTAGATATGAGTTCTGCCAGAGTTTATGTTCTTGTTGACCTTGTGCACCTCCCCAAAATAAATTCTTCAAGGAGATCTTTCTATTTCTTTTTTTTTCTCTTTCATGCCTGCGTGTGTGCATGCACACTTTTGTCTGTGAATCTGTACACCTGCCTATACAATCACATTTACCCCAGGTCACGAACAAGAGAAAGGCAAAGGGGCAGCAGAAGCAGAGGTACTTGCTAGAGTCTTGGGATTCCGTTTCTGATCAATCAGATGTCTGTCTGATTTCCTCCTTCCATAGTCTCTTTGACCTTAATTAAACATCGGAAGAGCCCGTAAACGCTCTAAAAATGCAGGCAGGTGAACATTTTGCTTCGTGTCAGTAGAATAATACTAGACTGCAGTGAACGAGGTCCCCTGCCGCTGTCTGATTTTCGGACTGCTGCAGCGTTTCCTTCCAAAGATGCTCAGGACCGGCATCAAATAAGGGTGCTTTTCATTATGTCTACAACAGATTAATTCCAAGTTTAAGGAACTAAGCCAGTGCTCAGTTCATGCAAGGAACAGATTTGCTCTGCATTAGAGAACTAGTTGAATGTGATACACAATTAATTGCTAATGAGATATCCTCAGACTTCTTTTTAAAACAAACTTCTGCTACAGGATGAGGCTTAGGAAAGAAGTATTTCATTCTTCCAGTAAAAAGAAGATGGGATACTAACTCTCAAGTGAGCTCATTCCTTCCCATTACCTGTTCAAGGGAAAAGTCGAACCATTACTAACAGCTGGAAAATCCCTGCATCACTCTTTACCTTGATGGGATAAGGCCAAATGAATACCTCACTCTGTATCTTCACTAGTTTTAAACTTGGTCTTTCTCTAACTTTTCTTTACAGACGCATACAATGAGGATTTCTAAGATCTTGTGGATGGCTTTGATTTTCTTCTCAAATGTCCTTTCATAAATGTAAGTTTTCACTTCTTTAAAAGCTGCTATTCTTAAACCTGTAGGAATGAATGTTGAGACTCACTGTGAAACCAGGACTGGGAAAAGTCAAATGGCCCCAGGTAACGCCGCGCTGCTGGGGTGCTGGGCAGCAGCACGGACGCACCCAGGGTTCTTCCATTTAAACCCTAAAGCTACATGTCGAACCTCATTTTAAATTTGAGAGGAGTTCCGTGCTCTCAGACACAAAGGGCACCTGGCTCTTTCTAGCCAGGCACCGTGTGCTGTGTCGGCAGATACCATGTGATTCTAATTATAGAAATCTATCAATGTTCGTCTCCAAGGCCTCTTTCATATTCCTTTTTGTTTTCATTCTAGCTAGTCAATCCTCATCAATCATACACATTAATAGGGATTTTTTTAAAAAGCAGATTTGGGTAAAATCATGGAGGACCTAGAAGCAAAGCTGTAAAGGCTCAGAAGTAATAACATCATGTAATGAGCCTTTGAAGTGATGTTACAGAGCAAGGCAATGAGTTGATCTGACCTGGACATGTAGGAGAGTAATTTGCCAGCAACAGAGAGAAGACCCATTATTATTATTAGCAAATTGAACCATAATATGGGGTTGAATAGGGGTATTAGGGTCAGAGGCTGTTGTGGATTCAAATTCCAGCTCAGTCAATTACTGAGCAGCCCAAGGCACATTACCTAACTCCTAAGACTCCCCCGCTCTGTGCCCAATTTTCCAGTCCATAGACTATTATTAGTAACAAAATAATTCATTTATAACAGTGCAAATGTGGTAATTGAGTAGGCAACACATAGCAAGTAATCAGTAAAAGGTAAGTTTTGTGGCTGCTACCGTGATAAGCCAGAGGGAGAAGGAGAGGGAGGAAGAGGCAGAGAGAGAGACAGAAAGGTGATGGTTTAGGAACTAAAATAAGGACTATGAACGTAAGGGCCATTTCTGAGCTCTCAGTTGCTAATTAGTTGTGGGGTATTGAGAGATGCAGCAAAAATGCCAAAGAAGTTTGGAAGCCGGGTAATTACAGAAACAGCAATGACAGGTTCCATTTTTAGCGTGTTACTTTTACCTAGTCCAACGGAAAGGAACAGGAAAGAGAAAGAAACAAAATTCTCCACAATCACTGCAATGGCAGAAAAAATTAACCCCTGGAAGTTACTCCATCCTTTCAAATGGATAGATCTGAAACAGATTCAAACAGAGATTAAGTCATTTCTTTTAGAAAAGGGGTTTCTCAAGAAAATCTCATGGAATTTAATTGAAAACATTTTTTGAAACATAGATAAGTTATACTCTTACAACAGTGAGCACCAGAATGATAGACTCATAAATTCAACCCCCATTTTCCCAATTCATAACTGATACTTGCAACGACAGGCAATGAGGATAGAATATAACTCTAGGAAAGGTAGACAAGCATGGGAAGGAAAGAAGGTAAAGACTTTTTTTTTTAATGTCAGATGCCAACATTAAAAAATAAATCCAAGAGTCTCCTATCTAGCCCCATGCCATCAAATTAGGGGAATATCATCAATTATTAGAATATTTTTAAAAGATAAAAATAGATTTCAAAATTCCATGTCAATGAAGTTATTCTTAAATAATAGTAGTGATGATAATGCTTCTTTTTAGACATCCCACAAAGATGTTTATAGTACTCTAAATCTCATGAGTCTACAAAAGTAAATAAAGCACTAGTTTTTAGCAAAGCAGTAAATGCAGGAATTTTTTTTTTCCTGACAAAGGCATTTTCTCTGGTCATCTGACTTTACTCTTAACTTTAAACAAAATAAGAAGGGGGTAGAGTTTTGTCTCTGGAGACAAAACTAGTAATTTATTCAAAGTAAATCTCTGCTGTGATATGATGCAGACAGATCCTATTTATATTAACTTCATTATTTAGGACATCCCATGCTGATCAAATATATAATGTCATCTTCATTAAAAATAATTAAGATTCCCTAAGCAGACACTCATGGTTGAATGGAGTGGGGAGGGCAAGTCTCAATTTTTTATATCACTGCAAGCTTTTCTAAAACTCATTCATATTTAATTTTTAAGAATGCTTTGCAGCCCATTAAATATTTAACAGTCAGAGGGATTTCAAACCAGAATGCTAAATGTCAACCGATTCCTCCAAAATACTTATTTCATTTGCAGTAAATTAGCTGGACCTCCCTTCAGAAACAGGAAAGAAAAAAAAGCCTTCAAACTTAACTCACATTAGGACACTGAGATAATAATATCTATCTACATAATTAGACCGTGTAAGAGATTTGATTTTAAATACTAGGCTTATTAAGTATTGTAGAATTCTAAAGTAGGGCAGCTCACATTATAAATGGAGATAATCTCTCAGAAACTCATGCCCCTCTCCTTTCCAGAATTCATTCTGCATTGTGCAACACCCATTAACATGGAGAATGGATGTGATAAGTCAGCACTAGCAAGAGCAGAGACAGTGAGATTCCACAGCCCTGAGCCAATTAGCAATACAAAATGACAACTGAGAAACATGGCTCACCACTGGACCCTAATTAAGAAGGTGTCTTAGAAACCCATTTTGATTTTTTGGGGGAGCTAGTACTGTGGGGTCACAGACCAGGGAGGTGGTGATCAATACTTGCTAACCTGTTACAAAAAATAAATCATCTTTTTATTTGTTTATACATTCATTCCATATTATAAGTGATAATAAAATCTGCTTTACTTAAAACAGAGGGGAGGAAATTGGTTTTAAACTATGATGATAAGGAGAAAAGAAAAAAAAGGTATTTTAAAAAAGGAAGAATAGAAAATCTCCAAGACTCAGAGAATCCACGAGACTGGACCATGTTGGGTCAAAATTTAGTTCCCCCAGACTTAAACACTGGGCCCACACCATGACACCAACAATTCCACACCCTGGCCAGGTGGTTCAGCTGGCTAAGGTGCGGTCCTGTACACCCAGAGGTTGCGGGTTTGATCCCTGGTCAGGGTGCTTATGGGAGGCAACTGATGTTTCTCTCTCCTGAACTCTACAATCAATGAATATGTCCTCAGGTGAGGATTTTTTTTTAACTATTTCATAATCACACTGTGTGAAAGTGTGTTCATGCTGTTAGCCCACAAAATACACGATCACAAAACTTCCTGAAGAAATCAAGAGGAATCCAGCAGCTTCACAATGTGTCCATAATAAAAAAGCAACAGTATGTGTTAGAAAGGCCAGCAAGGAGTGTCGTCTGGACGCTGCACGGGCTGCATTTGGGTATCCTTGACCTAGAACAGTTTCTGTACAGATGGAAAGGTGGGCAGGGCAACAGTATTCCATCCCCACCCTGTTCCACTCTCCTGCACTCACCAAGAAAAAAATCAAATTATTTTTCTGACCATTTTGGAAGATGCTCTTGCAACACAAAGCCTCCTCTCACTCCCTGTGGTGTTCTGGTCTACCCAAGAAGAAAAATCAGGGAGGCTCCACCAATGTCAAGTTGATTGCTACACCAAAGGTTTGCCGAGTGCCTGGACAAGTGCCGCATCAGGGAGGCTCCACCGATGTCAAGTTGATTGCTACACCAAAGGTTTGCCGAGTGCCTGGACAAGTGCCGCCAGTTAACCCACATGGGGACCTCTAGCTCAGTGACTCATGGGGCTGTCCTCTTCCTTGGAGGGGAAAAAGTCATGGTATTAATCTGAGGCCTATATTCTACGGCTCAGCAATGTACACCCAAGTCCCAAAGGGTGTCAGGGAAGGGGGATGAAGAAAAATGGTCTCCGGGAGCACTGGGGCTCCCACATAGCATGGCTCCAGACACCCCGAAGGAAAAGAACAGGTTTCTGAACAGGTTTCTGACTTAAGGGGAAAAAATAAATCTGGAGAGCTTTTTGCACTGGCAAGAATGGGAAATTGCTTCACTTCATCAATTTTGAAACTTTAACATAATTGCTTCTTTCCCTAATGCCCTTCTCCCACCCCAGCAGTCTCTTTTAACTTTAGAGTCTAAAAGAAACCCTGTTACACAGCAGTCAGTGGGCCCTCTGGGAGGTTTTCAAATTCCAAAACAAGTCATAGCAGGCTAGAACTCTTCTTCCGGGAATAACGTTATTGTTATTAACTACATTTGTTTGTCTCTCAAACCACTTGAAAAAAAAAAGTCACTTGAGGTCCTCACGATCCCCATAGACATGGGACATGAATCACTTCTTAAAAGTTTCACTACTGACAGATGAATGGAAAAGAAAGGGGCAGCTGGGAGGCGAAGCCACCCATAACTAAGAGTCCCACACATATTGGAAGCATGGCTCAGGAACCCATTCTACATACAGTCTCAGCAATAAAAACATCTGACAGCTCACACAGCCTCTGTGAGGAGCAGACATCATGGCAATTAGTCCCATTTTACCAACCAATACACGTGGGCCCTGAGGGGTCAGGGCTTGCTCCAAATGAGTTGAGCTCAAGCTCAAACTCCCACCTTCTGACCCTAAGTCCCAGGGAGTTGCATAGTTCATGAATCAAATACAGCGATGCTGGCACTGGTTTTTATTTGGCCTGAAGAGTAACACTTAATAACGATTCCATTTTTCCCAGTTCCTAGATCATCTATCCATTTGAAAGCAAAAATAACATTTAAAAGTAAGCACACACCCAGAACAAAAACAAAAACATTAATGCTTTCATTCCTCAGATTTTTTATAACTACATGAAGATGGAATAGGCAGTGTCCTCATGCTCACCTACGGCTTTCTGGAGAGCAGTAAAGCTGGTGGATGGTCAGTGGCCCACTTAGCGGGGTCCTCCTTCCTCCCCTTTCCTGCTGCACACAGGCCTCTCTGTGCAGTCACACGGGCAGGCTGCGGAATGCAGTGTGGCTGTTACCCAATGACACTCCAGAGTGTCCAGAGAGAGAGCTAACTGGTTACAGAACATGGCCCATGTGGGCTCAATTAGGTGGAGGTGACCTTTGTATTCAGGAAAATGCTAAAATGCCAGCCACCCCCCTTCAAGTCTGACCTACATCTGAAACTAAAGAACAGCAATAATGCTTAAGATACAAGCACTTCAGACTACTGTATTTGGTCAGCAGTGACACAGTGTAGGAGGAGGAGAAACCAGGGGAAGGAATCAAGTGAGCTGCACTGAGAATCAGCATGTCAAAACTGGACAAGATTTTTCAGAGCATCTAATTTGACACACTCATCTTCAAGGGGAGGAAAAGAATACTTGGATAGGTTGTTATTTTCTAATTTGGGGTAAATATCTAGTTGACATTCTCTGACTATGTATTAATCATTGAGAGATTCTTCACTACCTGTCATTTTAAATCCTTGGAGGATCCCATTTCCTCCCCTCTGTCTCTGATGATGAACACTTGTTTTTCAATGCCACTCTTGACAGGAGACCTAAAGCCAAACTTTTCTTGTCTAGGATTTTAGGAGTTTCAGAATTATACAGCAGAATACAAAAATAACATTATGATCTTATAATTTGGTAGTATTTGTTCATGGTGAAGAGAAATGGGCAAGGGCGTATTTGCCAAGACTGCCCACCAGTGGTGGGACCGTAATGGGAACAGGAATGAGGAACAGTAGTCAAGGATCTTCAGCGACATGAAATTCAAACCCTGCTTCCCCACTCACTAAGGATGCAATTTTGGGCCAGTTCCTTGGCCATTTTTGCTCAATTTCTTCATCTGTAAAATAGGCATAACAACTCTCTCACCCATGGGATTGCTGTATTGAAAAAAAAATACACAGAAACCAATCAGTAGCCAGGATTATAATAATAAGCACAATAAACTAAAGCTGTGGTAATCACCACCACCACCACCACCACATCAGTGTCTTAGTTTCCAAACATTTTCCTGCATTGGACATGATATTTGTGTGTTTTAAAAACATGATTAATGCCCTGGCTGGTGCAGCTCAGTGGATTGAGCACGGGCCTGTGAAGCAAAGGGTCACCGGTTCGATTCCCAGTCTGGGCACATGCCTGGGCTGCAGGCCAGTTCCCAGCAGGGGACACATGAGAGGCAACCACACAGTGATGTTTCTCTCCACTCCTCCTCCTTCCAGTCCCCTCTCTCTACAAAATAAATAAAAATAAAATATTTAAAAACTTTGTGGGAAAAAAATGATTAATTTTTTCCAAGGATAATTTCTCCCTAATGCGGGCATTCAATTGTTCTTACAATCAGAAGGTCAACTCTGAAATCCTCCTTTTCTAGAATTCTGCTCTGGGTCTTGGTAGTGAAGTATGAACTGTCATTACTCACACAGATTCAGTTGGGTGGGTAGGTAGATACAGTGTATTTAAAGGACTTTTTACATAGTTAGGTGCGAAACGGTATATCGTTCATACACTCTTCCCGTGAGGCCAATAATGTGAGCGATGGCACCCAGTGCAGCGCCAAACGCCAGCGCACGGTGCTGTGTGACCCCGGACGCATGGCATCACAGCACAAATAGGGCCAAGTGTGACAACTCGCTCCAGCGGGTGTGCTGGAAAAAGGGGAAACTCTTCCTACACACAAATCATTCACATGGAGCTCAGTACTCATTCTTACACTTGCTTATCATTATTCAAAACAGTAAAACAACCCAGAGCTGCTCAAAGTTGCTCCTTTCAGCTAGAAAAACACAGACAGTTTCATTGAAAAATATGTAAAAACAAAACAAAACAAAAAGTCAGCAAAGCCTTTACAAGCCTTTTCAGCGCCCAGCACCACTGACATGACAAAGTTCAACCATCAGGAGAGAAGCTGGAGTGGGAAAGTGTTATTGTACCAGCAAAACCAAGAAAAAAGCGGAGAATTAACGTCCAGATGGTGCCCTTTTTTGTACAGATTTCTCAGCTCCACGTTGGTCTGAAATCTTTAGTCATCGCAATACAAAGCTGCAAGAATTCTATGCAAGAACTTTGTTCCTGGGTAAAGACTTACATACTACATTTCCTGGCACTCCTAGCCATCAGAAAGAGGGCAAGAAAAAAATAATACAGCCCATGAAAGTCTCTTCTACAAAGGCGGGGATCGGTGATTAGAAAGAACACAGTTCAACCCCAAATGGACCAAACTCTCTGTAGACTATCTGACTTTTTCTAGTTATCAAATGTATACTCATACAGGGACATTTTAGATATAAACTTCCATTTAAAAAGTGCCAAGATTTACAGAATCATGCGTTTAAAAAGCTTCAGGAAAATAAACTCAAACAACTGTGAAATGAAGGGCATTGCAGATTAGCATCCAGAACACCCAGAGTGAAAAGGGCACTGTAAGCCACAGATGAATGTCATTAGGGCTCCGCGCCCTCAAACGGGGCCCAGAAAGGCTCTGTGAACTCAGGTTTGCCTGGAGAAGTGTGTGTTCCAGTCATGGGTCCTGAGCACTCCTCCAGCGGGTGTAGGCTAGGGTGTCCAGCTCCCAATGAAAATGCCTCTCAAATCTCCAATGCTACATTCAAAATGCACATGCCCATCCAAAACTCTTTATTACGGAAAACCATAAAAGACAAAATAGCATAACAAACTGCCACACAACCATGATTTAGCTTCAAACATTCGCAGCTCCCAGTCTGGTTCATCCATATGTCCACTTTCCCTATAATATCATCCACAAATAGTCTGTATAAAACTCTAAAAGATAAAAACAGTTTTTGTCAAAAGAGAAAATCACAATGCCACAATCACACTAACAACAATTCCTGAAATCCTCACGTAGCCAGGAGGTTCCAAATTCAACTGCTCTACTGGACAGATACTTGGCCTAAAGGCCTGAGAGCAGCAGTGAGGGGCGGGACGTTGCAGGACTGTGTGCCTTTGGGTCACAGCTGTGCCAGCACTTAGGGCATATTGTGGCCTAGTGCCATGGACACATCATTCCCAACTTTACTGTGGGTCCCCTCTTTTCCTTACAGCCAAGACGCACTATTCTTTTATTTGGAGAGGAGACCACATTAGAATAAAACACAAGAAGCCATTTTCCTCACTGGTATTTTCATAATTAGGAAGAAACTACTAGATAAGCCCAAACCTCCTGAGTGTTGCCTGTGCCCCAAGGACATTTTTTTTTAATGTTTTCTTTTTGGTAAAAAGAAGTCAGACTTACAGGTTGCAAATATAGTACAATGAGTTCCCAAGGTCTACCTACATTCCTGGTGATAATGCCTTACATAACAGAACTTTCAAAAAACTAAAAATGGAACTGCCTTTCGAACCAGCAATCCCACTGCTGGGACTATACCCTAAGAGCCCTGAAAGACCAATTCAAAAGAACCTTTGCACCCCAATGTTCATCGCACCATTATTTACAATAGCCAAGTGCTAGAAACAGCCTAAGTGCCCACTGGTGAATGAACAGATCAAAAAACCATGGTACATTTACAGAATGGAATACTACACAGTAGGAAAAAAGGAAGGAAGGAGTGCCTACCCTTTGTGACTGCATGGATGGAACTGGAGAACATTATGTTAAGTGAAATTAGCCAGATGATGAAAAACAAATACTATATGATTTTTATCTATAAGTGGAACCTCATCAACAAAACAAACAAATGAGCAAAATAGACCCAGAGACTTGGAAATAAAGAACAAACTGACAGAGACCAGAAGAAAGCGAAGAGGGAGATAATGGGGGGAAAAGGAGGGGCAAGTGAAGGAACACAAAGATAGGACTCAGAGGCACAATGGGGGGGGATTGACTATGGGGGGGGATGGGGTAGGAGAGAGCAATGGGGAAGAAGGCAGGTCAACTATGGCTGAACAACAATAACATAAAAGAGAATGAAAAAAAAGAATGTGTACCAACCCATGTATCTATGGTCCACTGATTTTAGAAAAGGGTGCTGAGGCCATTCAATAGTGAAAGAAGGGTCTTTTCAGGAAATGCTGCTGGGGCCACTGGAGAGTCACATGCAAAAGAATGAAACTGGATCCTTACCTCACACCCTGTATGAAAAGTAACTTAAAAATGGCTCAAAAGCCTAAGTGTAAGAGGCAAAACTACAAAACTTCTAAAAGAAAACATACGGGCAAGTCTTCACGATTTTGGATTTAGTAAAAAAAAATTCTTAGCTATGACATTAAACACGTAACCAACAAACGAAAACAATATAGCACTTCATTGAAACAAATTTTGGTGCTTCAAAGGACATCACTAAGAAAATGAAGAGGCAGCCCATACAACGGGAGAAAATAATTATAAATCATGTATGTAATAAAGAACTGGTATCTAGAACACACAAAGTATTCTCACAACCCAGTAAGAAAAGTGATTCTAAAATAGACAGGGGATCTGAACAGACATTTATCCAAAGAACATATACAGCCAAGAAGCACGTGAAGAGATGTGCAACATCATTGGCCATCAGGGAAATGCAAATCAAACGCCACAAGGAGATACCACTTCACATCTACTAGAATGGCCAGGCACAAAAAGTCAGGTAAGAAATGCTGGTGAGGCCGTGGAGAAATCCGCACCTTCATACAGTGCTGGCCGGAGTGTAAGATGGGGCAGCCAACGTGGAAAACGAGTCTGGCAGTTCCTCAAACGATTAAACAGAGTTACCATACAACTCAGCGATTCCAATCATACGTACACTCCCAGGAGAATTGAAAACGTGTCCACACAGAAGCTTGTACACAAATCCTTATGGCAGCATTATTCATAGTAGTGATAAAGTAGAAACAACCCAAATGACCATTAACTGAAGAACAGACAGATGTGTTATACCCGTACAATGGCATAATATTCGGTCATGGGAAGAAATCACCTACTGATACGTGCTTAGCCTAAATCTTGAAAATTTCGGCTGAGTGATAGAATCCAGTGACATAAGATCCCATACGACCTTATTCATAAGAAATGCTCAGAGCAGGGGATTCTGCAGAAACACAAAGCAGATTACTAGTTGCCTGAGGCGGGAGGAAGGAGAGGAAGGCGGGAAGGTGCCAGTGATCAGTGTGGAGTTTCTTTTTTTTTTTTTTCCTCATTTAAGAATTTATTGTTTTTAGACAAGAAATATTTTCTTTGTAAAATACTGTCTGTATAAAGTCTTGTTTTTTTTTTAATATTATTTTATTTAGTTACTTTTCAAGTACATTTTTTTTTTTAATCTATTTCTCCCATCCCACCGTACCCCCCCCCCCCGCCCGGTCTCCACCCTCCCTCCCATTCCCCCCCCCAGTCCTCATCTCTGTGTCTTTCATACTTGTTCCTCAAAATCCCTCCCCCTTTTTCCCCTTAAGTTCCCTTCCCTCTCCCCTCTGGTCGCTGCCCACTTGTTCTCTATTTCAGTGTCTTTGTTTTTATTCTGTTTGCTTGTTTGTTTTATTCTTTAGCTTCCTGTCAAAGGTGAGATCATATGGTATTTGTCCTTCAATGCCTGGAGTTTCTTACTGTGGTGACGGAAAAGCTCTACAATTGACTGTGGTGATGGCTGGCGACATCTGTGAATGTCCTGAAGCCACTGAGTCGTGCACTTTGAATGGGGGAAATGTATGGTATGTGAACTACATCTCAATAAAGCTGTTTAAAAAGTAAAATCCATAGATACTTTAAAAGCTGATTTTACACTACTGGCTTTCAGTCCCTAATTCTGTAGTTTTAACCAGTTTTTCCTGGTCTTGGTCAGGCACATGTCACTTCCCTACACCAGAAGGAAAGAGAAGTGCAGACGGCTGTCAGAGACTGTCAGTGCTTTTCTGAAGTTCTGAGGAGACAGACGAAGGGCAACATCTAAACTTCTCATTTCCTACTTAAAAAAAAAAAGAAGTACCTGAAGTTTATGCGCATGCACACACACACACACACCCTTTTTCTTTATATATGGTACGATCAGATGTAACAAAGATGCTCTGCAAGGGAAAAGCAACAATTCTCTGTTTAGAGGGACATATAGGATATGAGTAAGTCCTCAGTGTGTTCCATTGGACTGATCTGGGAACAAAATTGACTTGTGATAGAAAAGCACCAATGGGCATTCCAGAATCTTGTACAGGACCGCACCTTGTACCTAGCGCTGCCTGTTAATAACGGTCCACTAGGAAGACCTCTGGTCCAAGAGCACAGTGCCTTCTGGAAGCAAGAGCACACAAGTGGGAATTAGAAATATGTGTTCTCCTGGCTGCAGGGAGAGTAAGCCACACGCTCTCCTTCCTCTCTGGCGCCCTTCTCTCTCCCTGTGAACAGTGGCACCTCTGGGAAGAGGGCGTAACTGGGAAGGGGCACAAGGGAGCCTTCAGGAGTATTGGAAAGGCCTGTTACCTTGGCCTAGGTGGGTTGGTGGGTTACACACGGATATACATACGTGAAATTTCATCAAGTTATATACATTTAAGACTCACGCACTTTATCTTGTATCTCAATGAAAAAATAACATAGGAAATAATGGTTTCTGAGAAAACACTTTGTAAATTGTCAGGCTTTATGTAACTGAGAGACATTATCATTCGAGAACACTTTGAATAAGGAAGGAGTCATGCATTCTCCCACAGTCCTGACATGTGTGATTTTCCTCCCTGTGACAAGAAATGGCGATGAATATGTGGAAGTTAAGCAATGCTTTGTGAGCAAAGGAATCCTGACAAATCATTTCAAAATCTAACTCCTACAGAGCGCCACTGGTAACGCTGGTTTCCACCATGGGGTCCCCAAGGCGGCGTTAAGATGCCTAATTAACTTAGCAATAATTCAGTATAGGTAATGTGGTATCACGTGCGAGTTAATTAGGTTAAGCTACAACTCAAATGCAGTTGGCATTATATTCAGGAAGGCCCAGCCCCAGGGGCAGGCGGCTCGGGCTCCGAGAGGAAAGCTCACGCTTTAAAAAGAGGTGCTGCAAGTGTTTCCATTATCTGTGTGAATCAACACCAGACGCTTTGCCAACTGAATGTCAGCAGTGGACTGGGCAGGGTGAAATGAGTGGCTTATGAACAGGCATTGTAAATATCAGAAATGGCCCACACCGCTGAGATGAAGGATACAGCCAACCTATGAGAATAGGCCAAAATTTTTCAGAGCTATCCCTACCTGTGAATGAACAGAGTGCGGCCTCGGTGAGCTCGGAAGGGTGTCGGTTGCTTGATGCTGATTATTAAGGATAACAGAACGCTCCTCTGGAATGTTATCACTTCTAGGAGTAAAGGTTCCATGCAAGGCAGTGCTCAGAGCAACTCAAAGAAGACAGCTGAGTCTTAATCAAGCATGCACAGTGATTTTGTGTGATCTGTTTTGTGCCCACTGGCTGATGGATGGCTGTTAATCAACATCGGTATGTGTAGCAGAATCATGTCTCAGACTTGTTTTAGTTACAACCAGGTGGCAAGGTTGTGGGATAGTAGCTAAACCTGACTCACCTCAAATAATTTGACTGCTATCAAAATCTGCCCCCCAAACACCCCCGGGAGTTTATGCACAACCAAACTCGCTGAGGTCAGTTTGCAACAGGTGGCAATGATTGAAAGCTGTTTGCAATTTTCTTAAAAAGTCAAAACTTGCTTGTCATAAGATTAAAACATCAACTTGTTTGGCTTGCCCTGGAATGATATCAATTTAGTATTATAACTGTTTCATCTGAGCTGCTCAGGGGATCTGGTTGACAGTTAATGGCAGTCACTGATAACTTTTTGCTGGAAGGAAAAAAGAGTTAATTTAGACTGAAATAGTTTGGTAGGTATTTTTAAAGTATTAAGAAATAATAATGATCTCCCTATCACTCCTTTTCATTTTAGAGATAAGGAAACTGAGGCCTGGAGCAGATGAACACTAATTTTTCTGAGGTGTTCCACAAGTTCCCATTTCTGAAGTCAGAACTCCCTCAGGAATCTGGTGTGACTGTCCAGTAGAGATTCCTGGCTGGGCCTCAAACAAAAGGTCCCACTGCCTTAACCTGCTAGCCTTGGTTTATTCAGCATCTGGAATTTTCTTCCCCCATTTCCATTGCTGATGGCAAAAAGTTTATCAATCAGGCCCCAAAAGCTATTCGAGTCTCTTTGTGACTTTCGAGCAAATTCTTCCATTAAGTCTGTTATCAAATGGTAACAAGGGGTTCATGAGATAAAATACTATTCCTTCTCAAGAGTACCCTCTCTCAACTGTACAGCTTCAACTCAAATTAAGTGATGCCTAGCTCCAAAGTTACTCCCAAATAATTAACATGAAGAAAAAAATATGGGGTATCACGAGTGGCAGAAAGCTATTTGTAGGACCACTAAATAGAGAACACGTCTCGTTACCACGTGGGTTTGAAGGCACAGGATGATGGCCTGGTCAAGGTCATTATCTACAGGGTTCTAGAAAGCAGTAATTTGTAGATAACCCGAAGAAAGCCAACAGCTTCAACACACAGGAAATGCCCAGGCTTGACATGATGTTGTCTACAGATGGTTAAACAATAACCATCCCACCCTCTTTCTGTTCCCAAAGAGTAATTTCAGCAGAAAAGTTGTTACCAACATTTGGCATCACAATACTAGTAACTTGGTGACATCTATATACCTTATCCAATGAAGCAGAAAAGGCACATGTGACCTTAATCCAATGGAGGTGGGGAAACTCGGACAGAGATGTCCCAGTAACACGGCTACTTGACAAACCCGGGCATGAAACCTGGTGCCTCGGATTCTAACCCCATGTGCTCCTCTGTTAACTTCTGCACCATCACCCTCGCCCATCTGTCTATCATTCCCCTCACATCACCAAATTCCCTGGCATGCATTAAAAAAAAATTACATATTAATTTCATTGAGAGTTAACAGGATACAATTAGAACAGTGGAAGACTGTCCCGGATGTTGAGAGCCAGGTTTAAGAATCGCTGATCCTCACTGGAGACATTGTACAGAAACATCTTCAGTCCCCGTGTGTGCTGAGGGTCTGGCTGCCTCTGTTATCTGGGAGGAGAGCAGTTAAGCGTGGGTCATGAGCTGACAAATGAGTACACTTAAGCTCTTCCTCCTACCCCATAATGGATCTTCCTCACTGTAAAGATACAAACATTTAAAAACCACTAAACCAACCAACACCTCCCAGGATCCTCTACAAAGATTTCCTGGTTCAGCGAGGGAAGCCTGGAAGACATCAAGTCATGTTCAAAGAGGATCACAAGCTGTGCTACCACAGGATTCTACTTTCCTTCCCTCTTAAAATCTAATCATTTCCTTTGTTTCCCAAGGAATACAACCCTGACAGCCACAGGACTGCCAAGTTCAATCAATGACAGAGTACGCAGGGCAGCTACCCTGGGGTGGTGGAATATACTTCCCCCCCCCCCCACCCCCGTACACTTGAAGTGTAAAAGGTTAAGCTAATAGGAGAAAGAGAAGCAAGGAGCTACACTGCTCAGGGCCCTCCTCCAGATGAGAAGCGGAATGGTGCCACTCCTCTGCTGAAGACCCCCGATGGTTCCCTATTACTCTCACGACAGCCTCTAAGGCCCTAATTGTCCCTCTTACTGTCCTTCTGCCACCTTGGTCTCCTTGCTGTTCACCTCCACCAGCTCTTCCACATGGCAAACTCCCTCCCTGCCCTCATGTCTTTGCTCAGTTAGCATCTTCCCTGTGAGGCCCATGGGGAACACTTTATTGAATGGCAACCTGAAAGGACACCCCAGGCCCCTACAAATTTTCTTGATCCTCCTTACCTGCCCTTCCTTCCTTTTTGTTTAATAGCACTAGCCACTCTCCAACATGCGATACAATTTACTTCCTGATATTCATTATGTCTATTGCCTAGCTCTTCCCTGCTGGAATGCAACTGGAATGTAAATTCCACGCAGAAAGGGGTTTTTGTTTGCTTGGATAACTGATGAATGAGTAGGATCCAATAGTATGCACTCAAATATTTGCTGAATGAATGAATAAAACACACCCCTGGGCTGACAACCAGGGCAGGTCACAATTCGGAAATTATGTCTCAGACACACAGTAAGTGCTTCACCTCCATTATCTCACATGACCCCTACAATCATACGGATGGGGATGAAAGAGGTACCAACAGTATCCCTAATTTACATAAGACAAACTGAGACGTAAGTGACTTGTCCAAGATCGTCACACTGTTAATAAACAGAGAAGCCGGAATGAAAACCCAGGTCTTGCTGACTCCAGTTAACTCCATTGCTGCGTTTCCCATTCCAGCTTTCCTTGGCAAGTTTCTGTGGTTTAGTTTTTGGTGGAATTCTGCTAGTGTTTATTCGCGGGAAGGGTTTAAAATCTGTAAAAGAATTGCTCTATTAAATTCAAGGAAAGAAAAATGTCTAGAAAAAACTTTCCTAGAAAGATTACTGTATTAAAAAATATTCGCCTGTGGTATAACGGTAAGAACAATAAGTAGAGGGTGAAAACCTGGGTTCAGATCCAGACTCTTCTTCCTAACCAGCCCTGAGACGTATGTGGGGCTAATAAATAAAACAGGGATGATGATATGATGCCTATTGTACAAGATTGTTTTAAGGATTAAATAAAACAGTGTTCCCAGAAGTGAGAAAGAAAAAAAAAAAAGAAAGAAATCAGGCTCGTTATTTAGTCCTTCCTTCTTTCCAAAGTCGACAACCTCACTGATGGAAACTTTTGCTTGTTTATAAATTTATATACATTTATTAAGCATCCAGTGTGTACCAGGCACCATGCTGGATGTTGTGGTGACAAACACAGTAAGATAAAGCCTCCGGTCCAGAGCAGAAGCAGACAGGCAAACCAGCTACTCTAGAACCACACGAGGAATGAAGCCACTGAGTTATGCACTGGACATCACGGACACATAATGCTGAAACGAACTGATTCTCAAATGAGAATGCACAGACACTGATCATCACCAAGCTGCCGGGAAAGAGAGAAGAGAGTATGAAAAAGATAGGTATGTTAAAAGTTGCTACCACACTGCTGAATAAAGGACCTATGTTACATTATCCTTAGCTTAGAATTCATCAAAAATGCTCATCATCAGTCCAATTTAACTGCTACTAATAAAAAAAGACTACTTGAATAAAGTATTTCCTTAGATATTTGTCGTCTGTATGGGAGAATCCTATTACAACAGTATCTTCTACCACTCCTCTACAAAGCGCACCCTCAATTCCAAACACCTAGAGATCTCAACATCTCAAGCTTTATACATACTTTACATTCAGAAATGGAGCCAGGCAAGGGAGGAAACCAATGCCCTTCCTAATTTTTCAACGGACTTAGAAGCATGAATCCCAGCTACTTTTCTTCTAACACAGAAAGATTAGCATGTTTAGTTTAATTTCTGTCTATACCACTTCAGACCACCTGCATCCCCAAACAGTGCCAGAGAGCAGGCCCTTCTTCACACATTAATTTTACATGACCCTCTCTCCCAGGCAGTCAGGGAGCTAACAAGCAGTCCCCGCGGCTCCATCTGAACAGACTGGCATGCGCTCAGGCAGCACAACTACCGCTGTTGCATAATATCATATGAGGAAGCCATTCCAACACAAATACTCATAGTCAACATGATTTAAGAAGGAAAAAAATGCTTTGAGGTACTCTGAACTCTCAAGGATAGAAACTCATTTTCGTTTTTAATTGCATAAGCTTATATTCCAGAGGTCCTAGACAAATGTCAAACCAATCAGACTGCAAGTGCATCCGGTCGGAGGAGACTCTTGGGGTAATTGAAATTCAGTCTCTCACAAGCAGTGGCAGGGTTTGTATTATTTCCTAGCTGTTGTCATTATCACCTGAAAGTCTGTAACTTTTCCACAGCTCCACAATTCTGTTTTCCAAAGTGTGTGACAAAGAAATGAATTTTTAAAAGTATGCTATGCAATTCAGGTGAGTAGATGTTTATTGTTACACTGTTAAATAGTTTGTATTTAACAAACTATTTGTAATAAGATTTCAGGATTCTGGGGGGGAAATCTAAGAATTCACACTATCCAGATTAATCTAGAGCCCTTTTTAGCTCTGTGTGTGTGTGTGTGTGTGTGTGTGTGTGTGTGTGTGTGTGTGTGTGTTCCCCTCCCAAACCATCCCATACTACTGGGACAAAAATCCCATAGATACCAACATGCCAATGAAGAGCTCTGAAGAACTTGACATTGGGAAAATACCTCCATTATGACCAAAGAGGAACAGATGAACTGCAGAGCTTATGAACTAGTCAACTTCATGCTTTCTCAGCAAAATTTGAGAACAGACTACTTAATTATAATTACTAAGGACAAGTCAGAGTTCTGTAACAACAAATCAAACCAAAGTATGCCATTTACTTTACTAAAACAAGTAGAAATTGTAGAATTAATACATATCTTGATTTCCTCAAGGCATCTGACAAAGTAATTTCATGCTCCATTCTTAAGAACAAGACGGTACACTGAGCTTAATGGTCAGACAAGATACTGCGATGCCGTTGTAAAAAGATAAACTACCTCTGGAGACTTAAAAGAATATAAAGAGGGGTTATCACTAGCTTTGCTGCTGAGATAAAAACCAGTAATCCTATGGTCAACTATGAGTCTGGTTCAACTGCCTATAAACATTTCTTCCCCACCCCATAGTTTAGGTTTTCAAAACCTAGGAGTATAAGAAGAAAGAATTCCTTCCCTACAATGTTAAAGCTAAAAGACTGTTACGTAAAGCTACAAACAAAGGAGGATGGGGAAGAAGGAAGAGGAAGGAGGAGGAAGGAGGAAAAAGGAAGAGGAGGAAGGAAGAGAAAGAAGGAGGGAAGAGGAAGGAGGAAGAAGAATGAGGAAGGAGGAAGAGAAGGAATAAGTATGAAGGAGGAGGAAGGAGGAAGGAGGAGGAGGAGGAGGTGGGAGGAGAAAAGAAAACTCAGGCTGGCAAGAGTCCTTCTTAGCTAGTCATATGGACACCTCTTGAAGAAAGCCATATGGTTCTACTTGTTATTTTTGGCCTCCTTACCTTTAACTTCTTTCTTGTATATAGAGGCCTCCAGTTATTACCACCAAGTGATAAATCACTTTGAATTTCCAAGGCTACAAAAGGCATTTACTGGCAGCCATTCCAGGTTTCACTTTTAGCTGAGGACTCAGGGGAATTCTTAAGTGAAGGATGCTCATGCTTTCCAAAAAATGTTGTTTTATTTAAACTAGGTCAAAATTTTAGATCTAAACTTTATCTTGATAGATAAGATTCAAATGGAGAAAGTAAAACATGGATAAAAATAAAGAGTATACAGTAAGAGGAACATACCAGTTTAACATTTCCTCTAATAGCTTTTTAAGTGAAAGAATGAAAAAAAAAAATCCTTCGTCCCCCCACCCTAAAAATATGACCTGGAACAGAGGCTGTAAACTGGCAACCTAACTTCACCTCCATCGGTCTTTGTTTGACCATCACAATGAAATTAAGCTAATGTTTAATATTTGGGAAATTTCCTATTTTTACAAAAATCTGCATTTTAACATCTTTTGATAGACTCACTGCCAAAACTGGGCAACACCAGGCTTCCATTGAACAACTGTCCCATTTCTGTCATTAGCATAATCTCCAGTCTGACACGTGCATTTAAGGCCTACTTCTCTCATTTCCGTCTTCTGGTTCTACCTTGCCATCACCTTCCCCCGCCATAGCTGCTTGGAAGCAGGTGGTTACTGTATCTTTTCTTCACAGCACTGAGCTTTACCTGAAGTAGATACTTAGTGAAATGTCTAGTAGTTACCTCAAAGCTCTTCAGCTTGCAACAGGCATTTACATATAGAACAGTGTTCCACCTCATAACAGTGTTTCTCAGCTGGGGGTCAACTGTATCCCCTATCAGGGGAAACTGGACATTCTTGGTATCACAACTGGTGCGGGGGAAGGGGGAACGAACCACTGGCGTCTGATGGTAGAGACTAGAGATGTTAAATGTTTTAAAATGCACAGGACAGACCCTTTTCCACACCACCACCAAATGTCATTAGTGTCTAAGTTGAGAAAGCCTTCCTTACAATCACTCTGGTAAGAAAAAGGACAAGAAACGGTACAATCGTGCAGACAATCACAGGCTAGGAAAGACCAACAAAAGGTAAACTAGTTTGCAGTAGAACCAAGGGTTTGAACTCTGGTGCCAGGCTCTTGGATTCTGATGATAGCAATTGACAGAAGAAAAATTGGACCCATTAAGGATGGAGATTTGTGCCTCCGGCATGAACTGGCATTGAATATTCACAGGCCAGAGATTAACATTAGGCTAATATAAAGTGTCTCATCTTTTGTGAAATATATAATGTGGCCTGATAATGGTGCAGTGTGGGGCACAGCTGATAGAAATAAACCAAACAGTATCTTGCTGCATTTACTGAGTTCCTGTACTGAAAAGCAAAGCTGTCCTCCTAAGAGCCTTTTTATATTAGCTATTCAGAACAAATGTATTTAGTGACACCTAATCCAACATGTAGATGAATATAAATGAATAAAACGACATTTTCAAAAGGAAATACCTTTTTACGAGAAAGCAAAAAGGAAGGCACAGCAATTTGAGGTGCGGAAGTGCTGGACTTAGACCACGACTGTCACGTCCGCTGGACATTTTGTTTTGTCTCGGTGACCCTGGTCGGCCTGCAGCAGCCTTTCTCCAGAGTAGGGGAGTGATGGGCAGTGTTCAAATGGAAAGACCAATACTTAAGGTACTTACCCCTGAACACCACGATTTCCACTTGCTTTTTCTATGACTCTCAGAAAGCTCCATTAGTTTTCATGATCTGAAAAACGGGCATAATAATTTCTACCTCCGACAGTTGTGGCAAGGAACACCTTATAAAGCTTTATAGAGCCCTGGCTGGTGTACCTCCGTGGATTGAGCACGGGCCTGCAAACCGAAAGATCTAGGTTCAATTCCCCGTCAGGGCACATGCTTGGGTTGCAGGCCAGTTCCCAGCAGGGGCCAGTTCCCAGCAGGGGATGCACCAGAAGCAACCACACATTGATATTTCTCTCCTTCTCTCCTTCCCTTCCCTTCTAAAGATAAATAAATAAAATTAAAAAAAAACTTTATAGAAAGTCGACACGCCAGTGACTGTGTCCTCCTAACAGTACGAGGTGGCCACCATTTATAGATGAGGAAACCAGGCCTTAGAGATTGCATGCGAGTTGCCCAAGGCCCCTGCTAGCAAGAAGAGGAACTGGGATTCAAACCAAAGCACTCTGATTTTTAGAAATCTGGTTCCTGACCACTTTGCTGTCTAGCTTTATAATGATTATTTTTAGTTACTAAGAGGTTATGACTGGTAGAGAGGTAAACCTGGAGCCAAAGGAAATTCTGAGGTTCATAGAGAATACACTTCTAAGAGCCAAAGCCGCCCACAGATGGCACAGGCCACCTAATGAAGTAAGATGCCCCCACCACAGCTGCAGGAAGAGGCTGGGTGACCATTTCGATGGAGGGGTGATCAGCCGGAGAGGACGACGAGCCTTATTCCTTCAAGGTCTTTTCTAATCTCGCAATTCGATGACTCCTTTTCCTTCAATTTCTCAATAATCTATCTCTGGAACCGAATGCTTATTTATTTTCCCAGATAACTTCTACTTCTTTCTCTCGTCTTTCTTGCTTCCCTTTTTTTATTTTCCCTTGATCCTAGCATGCACAGCATGGAAAGTACTTGGGTACTGAAACAGAGAAGGCCTGGATGGAAATGTTCAGTCTCCCAAATAATAGCTAATTGATACAGAACAAGTTACTAAGACTTCCTCTCAATGAGGATCTATGAATAAAGGAAGTAACATCAAATGAGAAAAAAAAACAGATTAAAGTACAGAAATTCAGTAAATATGAGTCTTCTTCATTTGCACTGTTCTCTCAGCCCCATCTGCTACACTGTCATACTCCCACAATCAGCTTTATGGTGTCCTGGAGACCTTGTAGAGATCTAAGTTACGCAAAAAGTAAGTACAGTCACAAAATAGCTGTGCATTTAACTTACCACATAGTGAAAAGCAAAAGGAAAATGTTCTGCTTTCTCTGGTTCATTGTGGACTTGATTCTGCACCGGCTGGACCATCACCAAATTCTGGGCCCTTTCTTTGACACTGTGAACCCCAATGTAGCCTTGGCCATACTAATCCCATAGATTTCCCCCTCATTAGGGGGCATGAATGAATGCACAGGAATTTAAAGGTCCCGCAGCTCCAACATCTCATTGAAATCATACAACAATCTTGCAGGGAGAATTACAAGAACACCTGGCGTTTACCTGAATTTATCTGAGTCTTAGACACAATGGGCCAACTCTTTGCCAATTTCTGGTTTTTATAGTTTAAAAACTATGCAGTGCTAGAGGAGGAATACCACCAGCAAAAACAATGTATCGAGATGACAAATTAACTTCTTTGGAAAAGGAAATGACTAGAAACATAGTCAGAGGCAGCCTCCGTGGATGGCCACCATGGACACCTGGCTGTCCTGTCCCTGGAATCCCTTCTCCACAATCTTAAATCATTAACTGTCCTTGTCAATTGCTGCCTGAATACTTCCAGTCCCAGACAGGAGTCCCTGGGGGCCACCTGGTGTGGGTACCACAACCATGACCCTCACTGTTATGGAGCAGGGAGAAGAATCAACTGCCCTACCCTGAAAGGGTTGACTAAATAAAATGCAGGGCAGCCCAAACAGCAGCAAATGTTCCGAGTCACCGAATCTTCATCACAACCCCAAACCTGTGGGAGTGAGTCTACTGTACCCCCCACTCCGTTCTTGACAAGAGAAGGTATTGACTTGTTCAGGTTCACACAGCTGGTCAAGTACCAGCATGAGGATCCATCCAGAACTCCTGATTCTTAATTCCCAGTAACAATCTGTTTATCACATTACGACAACATAATGGTATCACAGACAACATCATGGTAGTTACCAGAAGGAAATGGGGTAGGGGTGAGGTGCAAAAGGGCAAAGGGGGTCAAATACATGATGTAAGGTGAACACACAATGCAATACGCAGATGGCGTATTACAGAATTGCACACTAGAAACTATGTAATTAACCAACCAATGGTATCCCAATAAATTCAATACTTAAAAAAAATCTGTTTAAAAAGCAGCTTTAACAAGCCCCCTAACTTGCCCTAGATATTGATTTTTTTCATGAATGATCGTCACTATTCTGTAAACATTCAATATGCAAATACCCAGTAAATATGACTGTGTGTGTACATGTGGAATATGTGCTGTCTAGGTTGTCTGTCTTTCAGGAACTTTTTTAAAATATATTTTTCTGAAACCCATCATTTCTTCATAATCCTGAGCCTAAAAATCTTAACAGTAGTTGTGCGAAAAACATCTGTCAGAGTCTGAGAACCATCTGTCTCTACTACGTCTTAATCTTTCCTATCATTATTAAACAGAAAAAATGCAAATGTCAATAATATTAAAAAAAGGTGTATAAATTAAGTTTTGGAAAAAAACATGTTTTCATAAAATCCACCTGATAGTTTTCACTTGGTATTTATATATAATGGTGCAGCGATTTCTCCTATCCCTAGGGATTTAACACAATTTCTTTACTTTAAAAAGCCCCCGAGGGCTGATTTCACGGTCAAAGAAAAACAAAGCCTTACAAAAGAACTCAATAACTTCAGTATTTTGCCCTAAGACCCTTTTCCTTCCTACCCATTTTTTTTAAGCCAAGAAAGATAAATGAACTAAGCCGTTCATCTTTAGTTGATTCAAATCTACCATTTTAATAGCAAATGGCTGATGCCAAAAAGAAGGATTAAAGACCGTGTTCTTTCAACAATTCCTTATTCTGGCCTGGGATTTGCTGTGCAATTAGTCCCTCCTGGACAGAGCCGAGACCAAGTGAACTTGTTATTACTCTGTCTGGCAATCTCTGAAAAATGAGAGCTCCCGTGTGCTAAGGGGCGGGGACAACAGCCAGAAAGGTGCCCTGGTAGAGGAAGTCGTGCGGTCTGCGCTGACGACAGTGCAGAGGGGTGGAAAGGCCCGCCCCTCAGAAATAAAAGCAGAGGCCACCTCCCATGATACATACAGAAGAAGGGAGCACAGAAAGCACAAACTTCAGTAAATTCTGAGTCCTGTGTAAGTCTCAGAGTAATTTTTCTAAGATGCCCTATTACTTTCTCTGTTATAATTAGCAATAAATCATTTGCTTTCTCTGTTATAATTTCCTTTCCTTTAAGAAAAGGGGGTAGGGATCTTTCTCCTTTATGCTTGACACCTGGTCAGCAAAGATGTAGGAGCAGCAGCCAATCATGTAAGGGAGGAAGATCCAGGGGTGGGGAGAGTGGAGAGGGAAGGGGGAGGAGGAAAAGGGGGAGGGGAGGGGGAGAGGGGAGGGGAGAAAGTGGGGAGAGGGGGGAAGACAGAAATGGCAGGGGACACCAAAGAAAAGGCAAGTGGCTGGGAGCCCAGGCACCTTCTCAAGGATAAGAGTAAAAACCACGGAGGCAGCTTATCCAGGCTGGAGAACCTGTCTTGGTCTTAACATTAAAAAAAAAAAAAATAGAATTTGTGGAGGTTCACCAGTATCAGAACTAAGAGAGTTAGGTAAGCACACTAGGATGATTCTCAAGTCACCTCTGTTTTACCTAGCCTGCTATTTTAAAAAAATATTTATTGACTTTAGAGAGAGAGAGGAAGGGAGAAAGAGGAAAAGAGGGAGGAAGGAAGTGAGGGAGGAGAGAGGCAGACAGACAGACATCAATTTGCTGTCCCACTTATTAATGACCAGAGATCCAACCTGCGACCTTGGTGTATTGGGCCGACGCTCTAACCAACTGAACACCGGGCCAGGGAACCTAGCCCACGACTGGAACAATGAGGACAACGACAAGTACTTGTGGACTCAGTCGGAACACATCTATATGAGAGAATAGCACGTATTTCATGTCAATCACTGAAGCGACTTTTGTGTTCCAACTCAAATACATTCTTCCTAGCAGGTCCATTAAGTGGAAGGTAGGCATTACCATGCTCATTTTACACACAAGGAAACTGAGGCTTCACATGCTCTCCAGTCCACGGAGTCTTAATGCAACACTCTTTTCTTCTATGGAAGTTCTCTCTCAGCAGGATTTGTGTTGCGCTTTACACTGAATCCCAGAATGCTTCCATGGGCATCCTTATGTAATTCCTACAAAAATGTGTTAGGGGGGTTCTAACTTTAAATTGCTTGGCTAGGAATACACTAGGTAACTCTTTAAGGTACGCTCTTTCCTTGAAATATCACACTTTTGACATACCAGAAAGAAGTTATTTCCCATGGAGTACAAGTTCCAGGCTCACTCTCAGTGCCTGAGCGCTCGTCCTTGTCTTCCTTCTGGCTCATCTTCCTAATTCAACCTGAGCTGCCACATTCCCTACCTGCTGGCTGTCAGCAGATTCTTCCTCCGGTTCCTCCATTCTCTTGCCACACTGCTCCCCCAGAGGCCTTCCAGCCTTTGCTTTCCATGTCTATGCGTGATGTTCCTTTTCAACCTCAGAGAGTAAAAGAATAGCAACACAAACTAAAACCATCGCCTTTCATCTCAACATTACCCTGGCACCTTTCATCTCAACATTACCCTGGCAGCCCATCAGTTTGATTTGATCAGGATGTGCTATTTGCAGTCTCACACGCAGAAGCAAAGCTGAGTAAGGGCAGTGCCTGACACAAGGACCTCATAGTCCAGTGTGGCGGGCAGAATGCACACACCTAGCAAATGCGAGACTCTGGCAAGTGGTAGAAAAGTGAGAGGAACTGTTTCTGCCTGGAGAAATTAAAAGAGCAAAGCAAGACGCATGGACTCGTACTGACTTGCAATAATGCTCTTACAACACGGTTCTGCCTAATCCCTTAAAGTACTTGCATCTCACAAGAATAGATGGCAGAGTTATTTACTGACCCCATTGTACAGACGAATAAGATGAAGTGCGTGCCTCACAAATGGTCACAAAAAGAAATGAAAAGCAAATTCAGCTCCCATCTATCAATGTTTCAACCACTTTGGAACGGTGTCTTTCCTAACTGCTCCAATAAAACATGCTCTAATAGGGGAAGTTACTCCCATAAAGAACAGGCAATTTGAAGTATCTATTCAAGAAAATCCAAACCAAAATACTAAAGAGCTTTCTCTCCATTTGAAAACATTTTCTGGGTACCCTGCGACCTTCTTCTATAAACCAGGCAGGAACACAACCACGACACACAAGCTACACCAGACCACCAGGCACTCTGATCCTTCTTGACACATTACCCTGCTCCAAGTAGGAAAAGCACACTCCCCCCCACTGGAGCCACTCAGTCTGCCTGGCTCTGACTCGGACACAGCTCTGCTATCCTTAAGACATGGCCCTGAGTAAGGTCATTCCGTCTTGGTCCCTCCATATCTTCCTCTGCATTAAAATACTAACAACAGTACTTACACTTCATTGCTGGTCGGGAAGGTTAAGCAAATTAATACACAGGAACTGTTCAGAACACTGCCCAACCCATCATCACAAGCACTCAGTAAGCTGCACCACTTTATTCATCTGGTTTAGTGCCGTGGTTGAGAGCACCTGGGTTTAAATGCTGGCTCTTCCATTCATTGACTGTAATTAGAGGGTCAATCGTATTATCTACCCGGTAGCAAAGTGGTGAGGATTACGTAAGGTAAGAGTATTACATGCAGGTAAGAGTATTTAGCACCTAGTAAGTTTTCCATGCATAATAGTTGCATTACCTGTCTGCATTAATAAGGAGCTTTGACCTCTGAATTTTTTTTTAAATTCCTAGAGCCCTGCACAACACCAAGCACAGTGTTAAGCACTTATTAAATGCTATAATGAATGAGTGGCAGGCAGCAGTTGAGTTCAGACAGGTGAAACTCATCACTGGTTCCTTCTCGCCCTTGTTTGTCTGCTACCACCTGGCACTTAATAGGAGCAAAAGAAATAATGACAAACCAGTGAAGGGCCGCAATTATCCTGCAGTGCCTCAATTCACCATGGTGTTTTGCATGGAAAATCTGCGCCCATTTAAAAAAGTGCCTGTTTGTTTTTTTATTGATAGCACATCAGTAACCTTAGGTTTAAAAAAAGAAAAAGAAAAAAAGAAAACCTCAGCCCAAAGAGGGTAGGAGTGGCAGGGAACTGGAGGTGGCAGAAGAGGTGACGCCTGGGCAGCAGCCCCGGGGCAGGCTAG
Organism: Artibeus jamaicensis; assembly: GCF_021234435.1. NCBI lineage: Eukaryota > Metazoa > Chordata > Mammalia > Chiroptera > Phyllostomidae > Artibeus > Artibeus jamaicensis. The sequence goes on along the minus strand of NW_026522025.1, from coordinate 13,455,888 downwards.
CAAAGTTCGGTGGGATCCTCGGGAGAAGGTTTGGGGGTGGAAAACAAAGAGCAGAGCACTGAGCTGAGAAAGGAGTAACGCAGAGACTGCAGGGCGGGAGGGTGCCCCGGCCCACGGTGGGGAACAAAGAACTGGGACTCTGGACGGGGATCCCTGTGACCCACCGTGAAGCCTCGGCTGGGGGAGCGCTGGAAGGCCTACGAGGGGGCACTGCCAAGAATGTGGGGTCGTTGGCAGGGGGCAGGTGCAGTGTGGAGGGGGGGGCGACTGGGGTGGTGGGGAGACGGAGGCAGGAAGACAAGGCCCAACTCCCAGAGATAACCTGCGCCTGGTAAGGCTTTTTAGACACTTCCCTGGCTCCCAGAGGCTTAGCTTAGGAGAGTCGAGTTTATGGGGCAGCCTTATCAAAGGTGCGAGGACAAGAGTCCTCGCTGAATAGTCATGGTTGGGAGAGGGGCAACGGGATGACAGCTTTTATTTACCGCCTGCTGCTTTCGGGAAAGGAGAGCAGATGCTCTCTTTGGTATGATTTGGGAAAGGGGGTTAGACTGGCGTTTGCTGAGGTTCCGGCTCTCATTCCAGGTACACGGGCTGCCGCCGGCCTGGCACTAACACCTGCGACTCCTCTGCCAGGCTCACCAGTGGCTCCTGACTGTTCTGTGTTTTGTCCCTTCCCCCTGCACTCGGGATAATGACGCTACAAGACCCAAGAGCTACTCTTGCATGGACACCCAGCACTTGAAACTGTGTGGTATTGTAATAGAAACTAGTTAGCTCTACCTCCGTCTTGACCTATACTCAGAATAGAAACGCTCTAAGTGAAAAAAATTGTTTCAGAAAAACAATTTAGCTGTCTTAGTCCCAAGAGTCATTTTTTGAGACCATTAGCCTCACGAACATCAAGTCGTGGTAATAAAACTGTAATAGCTACTGCCATTTATGGAACAGCTACAGGGTGCCTCTGTCTTCACCATCCATCCGTGCAAACGTCCAGTGGGGGGGGGGTCTTCCATGAAGCGGCACCATGCCAGGTGTCTGGGATTATAAATGTACGGAGGGAGGAAGTCCCAGGCCTCTGGGAACTTGCAGTGTATCCCAAAGTGGGTACAATGTGCAGAGGAGGAAATTTACAGTAGGTAATTTGCCCTTGGCAATGCCCCGAACAGTCTATGCACACTACCACACCCCACCTCCTAAATGCAGTAGGATTTCCGTGTTAACATCTGCTTTACCCTCCCACTTAGGGAAAACAAAAGGAAACCAAGGACTGGTGCCTACAAACAAACTGAAAGAACAAAACCCACAGGTAAATCGAACCTAAAACTAACAGAGAGGATTCTGGTAACACCTGCAAGAGAGGTTAAGAATTACTAGAAAATTCATTAACTCAAAGACCACATTCCTCAAGATTCAAGTGTAAAGATACCATTAGTTATAAGATGTGATTAAGATATAGCATCCTTTAAAAAAGAGATCTTTCCTCTGTTTTTAAAATTTTAACCTTTTATATGCGTTTCTATTATGCTCATCACTATTAAGTGCTATGTTAGGAGTTGTCGAAGCTTGGCTTACATTCCAACAGTACGCAGAATAACAGAGCTCTAAAGGGCTACCTGCAACCTCTTCACTTCCAAGAAGTAGGGAAAGAGTCCCATCACTGGCGGATGGCTGGCCAGACCAGGAATCCGAGCCTCAATCTCCCAACCAATTACCTTCTAAATAGCGTTAAATCTAACAAACCCCTGGCTTATTCTCATTGAATTCTCCAGAGAAGCTCTTTAGCTGCCAAATACAACTAAAGCCTAAATTTATGTGTGCAGGGGGACTGGTCAATAAAAACATTTCTAATTGGATGTCTCAATTTATTTAATCTAAATTACAGGTATTCTGATGCTCCAACAAAACTCATCAGCTCTACTCGCTATACTAACCCAAAAACATGTTGAGAACATGTGGGCTGGAAAAAAAATCCAGCAGGTAGTCTCTCCTGTGACAGGCAAGGGTGCATGAAGACATCTCAAAAATAGGAAGTCGGACTTTGCGTGAATAAAGGTGATTCCTAAAAGGCATCACTCAGTACAATTTCTTTTTTCTTCTGCTTGTTTTTTTCCGCATAAATATTTTCTGTACTTTCTTTCAAGTAAACCAGTGCTTTCAGAGATTTTAGATTTTTCTAAATCTAAAGGCACTATTCAATTTCAATGTCCTTGGAGTGTTTTATCTGGGGATTAAACAACTGTACCAAAACACAGCTGTTCCAGTTTTTTTCCTCTTTATTTTTCACATTTAAAAATTCTCCCACTATCAGCCAGTCCAATTAGTTACTCGCTATCAAACACCGGCTTTGGCCTTTCATGTTCTGGAAAACTGGATCCGAGTGACAGGGTGTCATGGAAACTGTATCTCGGGTCATTTCCTGTTTCCATTGTTTAGCCACATACACACAAAAAGTTCAGCTCTATCAGACGGAAATTAATGAATGCTTGCTGTTGCCTTTTGAAGTGCATGCTACTAAATGAAAAAGTAATTATCCTTTTTGACCAAGTTTTCCCACCAACACCAAGGAATAAGGGGAGATCAGTGCACCTAAAATGAGAAAAGAAAAGTACTTTGATGCAATGAACCCAAGCCTTTTTCAGTTCAGTTCCATAATTCGGTGGTCAGTTTTAAGGCTGTTCCACTTGGGTTGGAGAAAAGTAATACAAGGTAAGTGGTTTTAATTAGAGTTAACTGTGTTCTTACCCTTCCACTTGCAACAAAATTTTACCTCCTCACCCCAATTTTGGCATTAACTAGACAGAGCTGGGGTTCTCCTCTTTACCTGAAATCCCCTCAATGTAACAGGGATGTGTAAATGAAACAAAAAAATTGTAATATAATCTGCAAAGACTTCTTGCTGTACTTATTTTCTGCTAACAAAAGAAACACATGCGTGCACACACACATACACATACACACACGAGGGAAAAGCAGAACTTAAGGCCTACAAGCAATACCAGACAAGCACATGTGTTTAGGAAATGAAGCCCTGGCTGGAGTTCAGTAATAATGAGCCCCTTAGTGATCTAATGTACACCAGCGTACTCTGCGGATGGAAACCTAGTGCCAGACAGGACAACAGGGAACTCAACTCGTCCTTAATACATTTCAGCTCTGTCTAAATAACTGTTGGCAAAACACGGGGAAGCAATACAACAAATCAATTTCAGGGCTCCGGAGGATTTGCTCCAATAAGAGAGCTATGAAGTGTCTGTTATGAGGGCTGTTCACAGCTCCATTGTGGGAAAGGTGCCCACTTGCACGGATGTCCTCTTGAGGTTATGGTGATATATCCCCCCTTTTCCAAAACCGGAAGTGTGTCTGTGCTTGTTTTTCTTAGACTTAAAGTAAACAACCGGAAAAACATCCACCCAAGCCAATTAATGTTCAATGTTATCAAAGTAAGCTAAGCTTTCTACTACTTATATCCAAATTACTATTTGGACAATTTCTGTAGAGAAGGTGGTGAAGGGAAAAAGGAATACTATCTGAGAGTAACATCAGAGTCCTAGACCTTTCATATGTCATAAAGCCACTGTGTGTGTTCAATCAGTGCCAGCAAAGACACATCCAGACCAAGCTTATCCACAGTTGCTCTCCTAGTTGCTCCCACGTGCCTCCCAGCTTCTCTCTCCAAATCTACATGTGTGCCCCGGAGATACTATCATTTATTAAAAGTAAGGAGAAGCTGATCATTTCTAACTAGAAATCGCTTCTACTTCTTTTTTGTTAGCCTTTGAGGAAAATAGAATATCCATACTTTTACACTTCGTGGGGAGAAAAGTCTCTCATTTAGGAGAAAGTTACTGGCAGGCAATCTTTCAAAGTATGTATATTATACTCACCATGATTTGGTCTTTCTGTACACAAAACACCACAAGTAGAAGTAATTTCACCAGAGTTAATATTTGCCAAAAGTAAAGGTTATTTCTAGAAGCCATTCGGATAGTATTTTCTTACAGAAAATATGGAACTACTAGTTAAAATATGGAATTAACTGCTGAAGGCATCAACAGAAAAAGGCATAGATCAGTTCAAAGAAGTCGTGAACCTAGAGTCAAGTAAATCTAACAACACAGCTACAAACGAGACTTGAAGGCCTCTGGTCATGATGAGTGAAGTTGGTTTTATCCCAAGAGAAACAATACATAAAATAAAGATGCAGGTGGTACAAGGGGTTGTGAACTGTGAGAGAGGCAAGAAATACAGTCAGTGTATTAAGACAGACCATCTTTATATTCTGGTCATAACTCCCTGTTTTTCTTTCAATATTTTTTACCCTAGAAACTGCCATGTCAGTGAGCTCATTGCACTACCTTATTTACTAAATTGGAAGGGGAAGAAACAGAGACTTTTTATTTGTAAGCAGCAGTTCAGTTACAAAAGAATTATAATAAACATTCATTATGTACATAGGAATAGGTTAATTTTTGTAATCGGTGTATGAACTTCGGTACTGAATTTTGTGACAATTTCGACTCCGGGTTGTGTCTGGTTTGTCTGCGTGCCCAATCGAGGAGACTGTTGAGAACACAGGTATTTACCTGGCATCTCCAGTGTGGAAGGTACAATGCTCTAACAGTTTTGGACAATGAAAGCACACTGTTCTGCAGCAGACACGCATGCTGCCTCCTAGACATCCCAAGTGCTCTACCATACACCCCAGGCCCTTTGCGGTACGGTGGGGGTCCTACGATCAAGTGTGGCCAATGGGTCAGGATCAGAAATGATTTATGACAGTGAACAGACACCCAGGACTTCAAGATGGCCATCGGTGATAGCAGCAAAGGAGGAGAAACTCACGGACATGAAAAAAGGGGGAGCCGCCAAGCTGGATACTACTGCCGGATTTCAACCCTGAAGGCATCGTTGCAGCGTTTCAGAGCTGCTAGTACCAGTATTAAAAGTACGTCATTGTGGAGAATGGGGGCATCTCCGGGTTTCCAAGGTGCTGGCAGCTTACATGTTTTAACCGTTGCCTTTCCTATAGGAACCCAGATGTGAATAATTATGCAAGTACCACCAGATCCTTGCCCTTCTTTGCTCTGGCACCCCTCCTTGAGGGACATGATCCTAACTGAATGCTTTCACAGCCTAATTGAGAATTAAAGCCCCTAGAAGAGGGCTGGTGTGTGTAAAAAAAAAAATCAACCTGTGTCACGACCTGGCCAAAGCCTACAAAAATGAGGATAAGGTCTCCATGCCTGTCTTCTCCTGTTGAGGCAAACCTGGAAGTCACGCATTGAAGTGTTTAGGTCTCAGGATAGGGGAAAGCCAAGTCAACCCCTAACAGATACGAAGTGAGCAAGAAATATGCGTACACTGAGGTGCAGGGACTTTTTTCCATCACCGCAGCCTGTCCGAGGCCAGGGACCCTTAGTTTTGTGTGTGTCGTAAAGCCCAGGGGCCTCTTTTCAGAACATTTTTATGTAAGTGCATAAAACAAAACACCCAGGACTATAAAGAACACCAATTATAAAATGTTTTTTAACTTACATAGGTGTGCTTCCTTGTTAATGCATTAATCAACAAGATAAGATTCAGAAGTATGTCTAAAAACTACTGTAATTTCAAAGTAGTAAAGATCATGTTATTTCAACTTATCTGTGATACCTACACAAAGTTATTAAAATATCTGCGATTTGTTTTGATGATAAAATCTCAGGTACTGCCAACACTATTGGGATTTATTGTCTACATCATTATGGAAAGAGATGATACATTTCTGTTAGAGGTTTTTGTTATAATTCTTTTTTTAATTCCGTGGAGCCCAGAACCAGAACCCCCAAGTTTTACCCTTTTCTGAGTAATGCAACCACACTACGGACTCTCCAGCAGAGCTCCGCGGGGCCGTCCACTGTAGAACTCTGCCAACAGATGACACGGTTGACAGTTGAGGGCACTGCAACACACAACACACAGTGTGTTCCTCTGGGACTTTTCTTCTGCCCCTGAGTTTCGTGTTCTCACCCATGTTAAACACAGCCATAGCTGACTAAAGGAAGGGTATCATTCAGGTTGCTAAAATGCAAATTTATGGAGGCTTAGGTGCCTTCGAGGCAATCATCGAGAAAACTGATAAAAAAAAAAATCAACCCGTAAAAGGGGTCTAAGTCAAGTCTGTTGACATCGTAAATAACACCCAGTCTGGGAAAACTCACCAACAGTTGTACAAAAGGCAGCTGGAAAATACTCTGTCCAGAGACTTGTCACGACTTCAAGAAATGAAGACATGTGCAGATGGCCAAGAGAGGATGCTGGGGTCACAGGGTCGGAGTGCACCCAGCCCTCACCTGGTCTGCTCCACACACGACTCCTGGAGACACACCAGGGATGTGGGAGGTCAGATCTACTTAACAAGCCTCTGAAGGCTGAGTAAAACAAGACAAGTAACTCATACTTCCCAAAGTATTCCTCCATTCTGTAAGTTGCAGAGGCAGAGAGGGAAATGATCAAGGTACGTTAACATAAACCATTGTTGCACTCTCTTAAATCAGCCTAGCATGGGAGTCAACACCTTAGTCAAGAGTATGTGAGCCCTGGTCAGGTGGCTCAGCTGGTTTGAGCGTCATCCCACGCACCAAAAGGTTTGTGGGTTCAATCCCCCGTCAGGGCACATACCTTCAATCCCTGGTCCTGGTGTATGTGGAAAGCAACCAATCGATATTTCTCTCTCTCACATCAACGGTTCTCGCTCTCTGTCTCCCTTCCTCTTAGGCAATAAACATATCCCCTGGTTAAGAATTTAAAAAATAAAAGAGTATGTGACACTATAGACAACTGAGCTCTCAGCCCTGATGGGGAGAGAAGGATCAGAGAACCAAGAAAGCATTTTAAATCAAGAAACAAACCCTGCAGACGGGACTTGAGAACCAAGCATTTGAGGCCTGGGAACCAATCTTGTTTCACGTTTACTAAATTACTAAGTGGTGGTGCACTGTGGTAGAAGCACCACTGAACGGAAAGTCAGGAGACCTGGCTTTTAATCTAAGCCCCATCTCCAATTACCTGAGCAAACCAGGTCAAGAAACTGCACTGCTCAGAGCTTCAAATTTCCCTTCTTTCGAATGAGGAAATTCACATTGAAGGTACCGCTCACATAAATTTAAAGATTTGGTAACTTGAAATCTCAGGAAGATGATAAAATAAGTCGAGTATACTGTAAAAAAATATAATAAAAAACAGACTTAAATTGAAAGTTTTGTAAAGTAAAGAGTAGTTCCATTTCAAATGGTGAGAAGGTAAAGAGGCGAAAAGAACAGTTCCCAAGTACTGAACCTCAGTGCGGTGCTGGGCACTGCGTTGGGTCCTGCGCAGACGTGAGTTTACAAGCTGCACCAGTCAGTATCTACATGCTATTGTGAGGTCCCCCTGCTTTCTCTCCGGTAGCCCTGTCTGTGCTTATGACACCTAACCACTGATTTAATTGTCTATTAGCTTCTTGAAGGTATAACACAGTTTGGTTTAGGGGCATATTCTCCCAGCATTAGAAGAATCAGGGAAGAGTTCTCTGGGGAAAAGAAGAAGGTGGGAAGGCCCGCCGAAGGGTCTGAGATGTGGTCTACACTCGCTCCCGGTCCTCGGTCAATGTCCCCTGCTCCTGTATTCTGTCCTTGTACATCCTGTTATTTTGATTATTTTTCTCCCTGGGGACTGACCCCTTGACTAGCAGCAGAGGGCTCTTCAGATAAGCAAGACAGTAAGTCACAGTTTAATGTCTACTGATTCCAGGCTCTTTCCCAGGTATGTTTTACCCTGAACTGTATAATTACAAATTGCCTTGGTTATCATAATCATTCACATTAATTTCACCACATTTGGAAACCTCTTTATTCTTCCTGGCTAAGGGTCTCCTTCCCTGTTGTGCTGGTCAACCACTGCAGGCTGACGCTGTGCAAGTGAAATTCCCCAACTAGGAAGGACCTGTAGACTCCACCCCGCCCACCAGCACAGGAAGAGGATGCACAGACTATGTCCTTTTCCACCTCTACCCCAGGGCCTCCGGAGGCACTGCACAACACACAATGGTGGCTAAAATTGTTGGCTACATGAATGGATGCTCAGAGGACCACAGATGGCCAAAACCCCGCAACATTATTGGCTGATTTAAAAAAAAAAAAAAAAAGGATGAAAACAAAAACTCTACCTTCATATTGAGGAGAAAGGCATTATAAAATCAGATTATTTCCTTCTCTCTCTTTACTGCAAAGCTAGTAACTAATTAATAGCCAATGGACTGATTACTCCTTGACCCTCAGCATTTGGGAAGAGAAAGCCAACTTGTCCACACACACACACTGGCGTGTGTGTGTGATTGGGGAGCTGACAGAAAAGGGGTGTGGAGTGAGGGGGAAATTAAATTTCAACCCTGCTTTGGATACATAAATCCTAAGGCTCCCCAGGTTAAAAATGACAGCTAGAGTCCTTTAATCTTGAAAATGTTCTCTCCATAGAAACCTTGAGGACAGGAAACCACTTAGGCAAAGCTCTTTTTTTTTTTTTAAGGCAGCCTCTAAGGAAAATCTAGGCTTTTGAGGAAATTGGGCTTTCATGCACAACTTCATATATGAAGACAGTCCAGGTCATGTGACCTCACCGATCCACAAATCAGCCCATGATCGGGCTTTCCGAGCTTGGCTCAGCTGGAAGAAGCCGGCTTTCTCCATTCACTTCTGATTCTTGTTCTCAGTGCACCATCTCCACCACTAAGATATTAATCAGACAGAACAAGGATTCTGTACTATGGCCCACCCATTTTCACCCAAAGCCAGCGAATTTTGTACACTGTAATTTTCAAGTTCATCAAGCACCTAAATGTGAGGCTTTTGACTACAACAGACAGGGGAAATGTGAGCACATAACCCTAGAAAATGAGACCTGGAAGATTACAGGAGGAAACTACAGCACAGACAGGTTAAGGGATTAGCTTAGGTTCCTGCCAGATACAGAGCACAGTTTCCTAACACAAAGGTTCCCAGATTTCTCTTGACTCCCCAGCATACCACCTTTTAGATATTCCAGACCGGCTAAATGTAAAAATAATAATTAGCTAAAAAGCAATAAAAATATTTCAATAAGAATAAGATGGAGCAGTTGTGCAAAATCTTGACATCATTTGTAGAATCTGGAGCCTATTAGTAGGAGTGAAATATTCCATATATTTCAAAGGATAAGTCTAATGTAGTTCAAACAAGCTCCAAACCTCCAGTCACTTTCACAACCACCCAAGCTCTAGGATGTGTTGTCTGGGACATCAGCCAGGTTGGCAAACAAATCATTATAAAATGCAAAGGTATTAAGTGCCCTCTTGCCTTTGGCAGTACACTCAAAGCTATTCAAATGCATTACAGTAAAACTAAAATATAGCAACCAAGGTCTCAGCCAAAAAGAGGGAGTGAAGTCTATGCATGTTTCTTTTAAAAATTTGTTTCGGGATTCCAACTTTTGTTCTATTTCCTTGTGAAAGACAAACCTAGGAAGAAATGCAGAAGGGGGGAGACGCAGCCATAAGCTTGTAGAAAAAAAGAAGGAAAAAGGTTGGCCGTGATGAAGAAATTTGAGGATTTCAGTGCTAAGGGCACTTTAAAAACTTGTAGAAACTCGGGTTCAAAATGGGTTAAAAAATAAAAAAGCTAATTTTCTTAGGTCTGAGTCAATAAAAAGGAAACTTTATTGCCTGTTTATGTACATCTTTCTATTTCTCTCCGAACCAACAACTGAGGGACAAAGCCCTTCTTCCATCAAGCCCATGGGGAACACACTCTTTTGTATGGTAGATAATGGAGAACTTAACAGTCTTTCAGATATATGAAGAGACTGTGTGTACAATGACAGCAGCCACTTTATCTCTTTCAACAGAGGTAGCCAAGAAGAAATAAACTTAAGATTACACAGGGCAGTTTTCCTAACACATCAGGAAAGAATTCCAAAATACAGGATAGACACTCTACACCTGAGACTGGAATTCGGCATTCTGTTTTCGCCTTGTCCTCCCTCCCCCAGCCACCCACCACCCCAAAATGATGACAATAACACTATATTTGTGTCCATTTACAGTTTCCAAAATACTCTTACATATACTCCATTCTCTCCAAAAGGTGGGGGGGGGGGGATTTACCCACAGAAGAATGAACTAAACAAATGTATCTTTGACGAAGGGATCTGCTCAGTATTTCCTGTTGTCTGAGCCACAAAAATGCCAGTTTCTCCCATTACCCACTCATATTCTCTCAAGTTTCCTACACACACACACAAAAAAAAACAAGATTTATCCAGACAGCAAATAATAAGGGGCTCATTAAATGCCGTATCATTTCATGTAACTAACCTAAGTCTCAAGCAGAAGCTGACATAGACTTGAATCTAACCACTTCCACTGTGTGACTTTCAAAACTTCAACAAGTTGTTTACTTTCTGAAGTCAGTAACTGCATTGGAAGCAGAACTTTAACCCCTTAGCATAAAAACCTGGCATGTAAAAGGAGCCCTCAAAAGTGTGCTATTAAAAGTCCTACTTACCTATACAATATTGTCCTCAGGAGATATTTTTTTCCTTTCCTAGCAATTTAAGGAACCATATCAGGCAAAATCCTGTGGTTTCACTGGTAGTGAATAAAAGCAGCTTCCATTTGGTTGAATTCTAGATCCAAGCTTACAAAATTAATGCAAGAAAAGAGAAAGTGTACGTCCTTTGTCTAACACAAAGCTTTGGGATGCTGTCTGGGAACTTGAGAATTGCTATCCTTTATAAGTAAATCCTCTTTGTGACAACTGCTCATGGTATGTCACTAACGCAGCTTGAGTTGTCCACAAATAAGAATGTAAAAATTCACTTTGAATTAACAGAAAACGGGGGGGGGGGGAAAGACATTGGAACAGATGTGAAAATTTCACGTGTCTTACGGGGCGAAGCCAGAGCCACAGCACCACACTGCAAACCCCTACCTGGTCTAAAAGAAAGTTCTCTAAAGCATTAACTAAGAGGATAAGAAGCCACCATTGTTGCAGGCTTAAAGTGAGCCACTTTCACTAGGGCTCAGGGTAGTGGGGCCCTCATTGAAAATGCAAAATCCCTAGCTGGGGGTGAGAAGCAGAGAAAATGTTTAAGATGCTCAGCTCTGGAGTGCCAAGACCAAGGGTCTGCGCATTCCAACACCCAGTCTCCTCCCTCACCCCCCCCCCCCCTCACTCTGGAGCAGGTCCTTCCTAGCTCTGCCATTCAGTGTCAGGGAGACTTGGAAAGTGCCCGGGAACTGCTGAGAGATGGAGAAATACACAAAGGCTCCCTTCCACAAAGCATTCTTTCACAGAGGCAGCCGTGTCTATTAAATACGGCCCCTGAACGTGCATACACTTCTATAAGGAGATTATGAGGACCACGAGCTCACTCAATTAGCCCAACAAAGTGTTGTTAAACCCACTGCAGGGAGGAGAAAAAGGTATGCGTGGCAGGGAGGAGGAAAGACTTAAAATTAGTGGCAGGGGGCCTCCCCTCTCCTTGGTAGTTCCCAGGGGAAAAGAAGGTGCACACAAAACTGTCCAATAAGGCCACTGGGCTGAGCCAGTTGGCGCCCGCACAATTCCTTTCCTGCACTTGCATTCTCGTATTGCCAGCTACGGGCCGTTACACACTCAAAGTAGCCCTTCCTAGACGTAAGTCATGAGAGAGAGGCTCAATTCCCTGTGCAGTAATACATGCTTTTCCAACTGCTCCTCAAAAGCTGAAAGTACAAAACGTAGTCATTAATTTTCCAATAAAACGTATGATACATTTTCTCAGAGTATATGCAAGTATTAATGAGGTGCCCAACTATGTACGTGTAAATTATCAAAGCACTCGTGGGCCATCACGGGCTGAACAAATAAGTTCTTCACTTCATCATTTCTTCAAGATTACTTCTTCCTGGAGACTAAAGTGGTCACACAAAGAACAAGCTGACGCGCAGCAATAAAGGCAATCAATGTCCTTTTATCTAGATATATGAAAGATAAGACATCTTCACTCAAAAAGTATTTTTGAACTCTTAGAGTGTGATGTGTATTATTTTATAATTCACAAAGGGACTTTAGAGACAGTTGTTTGATATAACAATAGCTCTGTGAAGTGTTACTTACTTCCAGAGTAACACTTGGGGGAAGGAAGAGACTCAGAGGGATTAAGGTGAAAACCCAGGGTCTTTGCTTTCAAACGTATCCATGCAGCCATCCATCCATCCAGGTATCTACCCACCCACCCAGGCAGCCAGCACTTACTGGGGATCTACTCTTGCCCTGGGCACTATACAGGTATTCAAGATTCAAGGAAAGCAGACTTAGTTTCTTCCCATAAGTAGCTCACAAGGGCAAGTACGGAGTTCTAAGGGGTCACAAAGTAGCAGTACTCAATCCAAACATAGGCGTAATAAAAGAGACAACTTTCTAGAGTTAGGAAGTACACTTGGTTGTCTAGTGTAGATAATTAAGGCAATGCCATAACTAAGTCCTCAAGGACAAACCCGGTGTTCTCTTCATACCACTATGCCTTCCCCTACTCACCAAAGTTAAACCAGGCTAACAAAAAATAGACCTGATGATAGTATTTGTTCCAGAAGATAAACAACTGCACAGGAAGTCCCAGCAGCAAGGCTGTCTTTGACACCTATACAAAGTCTGAAAATAAGGTAAGTGAAGTATAAGTGTCGCAGGGCACAGGTAGGAACTCCATTAGGATTCACATGTGACAAAGAATTGCAGAACAGCGGAAGTTCCCTGCTGTGATGAGCAGAAAAACTCATTCCTGGGAGATGAGCCTGGAGAGCCCTGGAGCCAGGATCCATTTGGTCCAAAGGCATGAAGTAGACACATGGCGTGGGAAAGGGGACAGAGGCCGGAGCTGCTGCCCAAAGGCCTTTTCTAAGAAAATAATGGAAGACGCCAGCTCCATGCTATGAGAATAAAGGCTATCCTTCCCTATATGTTTCGGAAGTTATATAAATGCCCTTATCACTGAAGCAACCAAGATTTCCAGTGGCCTTTCATTAAGGGTAAAACATCCCCCAAATACGGCTGCTGTTTATACTGCAGCTGTAGAATATGTCCTGCGGCCCTCTACTTTCTCCTAAATGAATAATGCTATCCAGATTTAACATTTTTTTCATTTTTGAATCCCAAACTTCCTTTTAAAATCCCAATCTTTTTAAAACCATGGAAAAACACTTTGAGAGTCTTACGGTTTCAAACCATCTTTAGTCAAAAAAGAAAACTGAGTAAAGGTCTTTTAAGGAAATCAAGGACAGTGTAAAATTTTAACACACACACACACACACACACACACATACAAAGCTGGTTTCTCACTCTTTATTTTTAGTGATAATTTCACAAAATGAGAAAGGTACCTAGTTTCCCACTGCTTTGGGTCACTAAACAGAGGATCTGGACATTCATGGATGGAACCTTTAAAGTTTGGACCATTTGAAAGCAAACCCTGTCCAAGTTCTAAATCATGGTAATAAATTAGAATCATTAATAATATTATAGTCACATCATACTGGTCTCTATGGGTTATTAATAAGAAAGTTTGATTATGTACTTCCTTTTTAAAGCTACTTAAGCAAAGTTTTTCTACAATCCTCTTTTTAACACAACCTAATAGGGTTGACAGTACAGGGAATATAAATTTGCAGGAGCTTTCGGCCCTACACTTTGAAAGAGAAAATGTTACTCTGCACCTGTATTCCCACCATCTGCTGTCTCCCCGTGAGTAAAAGTCTGTACCCCAAAAGCCTGATAGGAAGCAGTTCTATACATGCGCCTTCATTTGGTCTTCACTTCAGTCCTTCGAGGAAGCTAGGACTCCCCATTTTACAGACAAAGAAATTGAGGCTCGGAGGCTACCTCACGCAGCCTTCATACAACTGCTCTGTCATTGTTCCTGAGACACAAACTGGTTTTGCAACTCACTGAATGGGACCTCTGTGGGAAGTGCAGGGGTTTGCTAACACCAAGTGTGTTCTCTCCCCTCAGATGTCTGAAGGGCACACGCATCTTCCGAGAGATGGAAAGTCATCAGCTTTAGGAGAAAATGCCAGGTTTTAAAGTGAAGCTTGTTAGAGAGGGAGCTATCACAGATTATTAATTTAGCCTTCTCTCCCAGTGAGTGTTTGATGTAAATGGCAAGGGTTCAAAGGTCAAAGAGGAAGAAGTATGTGCTTTAATTTCTCCCCCCTAGAGGTGCATGAGTGTTTTCTATTAACAAAAACCCTGTAGCCAACAAATCCTGGGCTAGGATCAAACAACCCCTCCATCTTTTAAGTTATAACATCACAGGGAGGCATTGCAAGAGGAAACCAGGCCCAGGCAGACCTGCACTACCAGGGAGAAGGCTGCTCTACCCTTTGGGAATTTGAAAAGCATCTTTCTTTTTGCTGAAATTGCTTAGTGGCAGACAAAAATGTCCCCAAATAGTCATTCTTGATCTATAGATAGGGACTAGGTTGGGAAAAAAAAAAAAAAAAAAACAAGAAGTGGGCAGGGGCTGAAACAGAGCCATTTGTCCCTGAAGAACCAACCCCTTTGGCCAAAGCTTTTAGGAACAGACATTTAAGCAGCAAGCTGAGTCTGTTGAGCTTTGTCTGAGTTGAATGAAAATAGACAATATTTAACCTCTATTACAGTACACAGTACATAGCTAACACTCAATCCAATAGTAGGTAATATTATACAGCCCTCTCTTTCCCCCAGACATGAATGTCGGAGAATCGTCCTACTTCATTTCTCACCCCTATCCACCTAAGACCCTCACTACTGCTTAAAACCCAGAAGTGAGGGGTGGAGTGTTAACTTCTGAACCCCAGCAACGAATCCCTTCACAACGCAAAGGCTACCACTTCGTGAGACCTCTGACATCAGGCTTCGTGCCAGGTAGTCTCCCAGACTTTCTTATAACCCTACAACCATGAATGTACCCGATTCTCACAGCGAGAAACCTGAAGCTTTGAAGGACAGTGAGAGGGCTTCCATGAAAAATCTGAGTTCCTCAAAACAGGCTTTTTTGTGAGTTGGCCTGGGTACTGGCCGCGCTTTTATAACCGCTTTGGGTGACCGTTGTTTCAATCAACAGACTTTGAAATGAGTTTTGGAAGCCAGAGTGTTGTAAACTGAGGATAGCTGGAAGCATTCGGCTTTCTTGTCACCTTTCAGGAAGGCCTCTGTACTCTTTAAAAATGGCTTCTTTTTCTTTTTCTTTTTTTCTGCAGCACATCCCCAAAGCCTCCAAGAAGGTAAGCATTCGCATTTCCTAACAGGACAGTCCTAGGAGACTGGAGAATGAGGTGAGTCTCAGAAAGCTCAGTTAGAAAAAAGAAATAAAAATCCAAGTTAAGGGTTTATAGGAAACACACAGAAGAAGAATAAAGCATGGTAATTGTTTACAGGCCACTTGTGAGTCTTTGGAAAATGCCATAAACAAGAAATGTGGCTTGCAAGAGACTAGCTTAAAGGGCTTATCCCTCAGAATCTCTCAGTCTGTGACCCCTCCGCATCCATCCAGCAGAAGGCTTGATCACTGCATGTGCATAACCTCCCGGAATGACCCTGGTCCCCCACTGCTCCCAGGCTGCTTCCTCATCTCCCCAGGAGGATGTCTGCTCCAGGAAAGCAGGACTGTACTCTGCCGACGACTCTCTCCAGCGTCTCCAAGAATGCTAACGAGCAGCAGACATTCACGTGTGTGAGCTGAGAGGTTACTATGTCACCATTTACTTAACTGTCCTGGTTAAATTGTTTAGATACAAGAATCATTTCTAAAATTTTAAAGAAGTTATATAGCCATGCGACTGTTTTAAGAAAGAGTATTTTTACAGAATTCTAATGTGATCATAAAACTAAGAAGAAACAGTCCAATATCTATCTCTACAGTTTTGATCTTAGTCTTGTAACTAAGAGAACCAGTGTATAAAAATAAAATTCTAATGAAATGAAAGATACCAAAAATTACAGAATGAGGCGCGCTGCTTGGTAGCTTGTGTGTACACTGTCAGTGCGTCAAAAGAATGGCTGCAGGGACAATAACGGCCATGGTTGCAGGCTTCCCACCTCTTGATTCAATGGCAGATATTATGAGAAATGGCACCACATACCTTTACTTCAATAACCTATGAATGTGCTAAGTGGAAATTGTGTAATATTCAAGTCCTGAACTCTTGAATCAAGATCGAATAGACACATTTTTGGAGGATAAACTAAATAAAGATATTTATCATACTCTACCTTCTTGCTAATATTTTATTATGTCAAAATGAGATTCCCTCAGCAATGAATTCTTGTGAACTTTGTCCAAAATACATGGTAATTATTTTTGTAACTACAAATCTCACATAAATCATTTATTGAAATCCAATAAAATGTGTATTTATGTTCATATGAAAAGGCGCTAACCATTATTTAGTTTTAGTCACTAAATGAACTAAATGCAAGTTGTTTAATAATCACACTGTAACGCAGCAATTCTCTTTATGACTTTTTGAAACGTCATCATGAACCAGACACAGACAAGCCAAAGAATTAGGGATGGACAAATGGAGATTGACCGAAAAACTAAAATTTGCAAAACACAAGTTATAAGGTATCTCCCATCGGGTGCTTAGAAACATAATTCTGACTGAAACGTGTTATGTGAAGAAACATATTATGTTATTAGGATGCATCTCTAATAACAGGTTTCTAAAATATAAACTCCACTAGTGTGGGTAATTCCAAACCATAATCATCTCACATAAAGCTAAAATTATATTTTAATATATAAATTGTTAGAAATCCTCTACACTAATTGATTTGGATTCTCCACTAAGCAAACAGAGTAAGCAGTCCCAGATTACTATGCTAACATAACACCATCAAGTACTTCCTATGTTTCATGCAGGAGCTCAGTAAATAGTTAAAATTTTAAAGGGGGGGAGGGAGAGTCCAACAAAACTAAGAGACTTGCCAAGATGATCTAAACCATTCCCATATTCTCCTGCATGGAATGATGACAGTGATAACTGTAGTGAACGTCTATCTGTGTGACCGTCCTGCTGCCCACATCACTAGCCTGAGCACCAGGCATGAGATGTGGGTGGCATCAGCCCGTGCCCGGCTCTAGCAGTAACTCCTGATTGGCACAAACTAATGTAATCCCATCCTCCCGCATCCCACTCACTGCGGTCAAGTCCAAACAGGGCGAGCCCAAGACATCCTCCAATGAGTGGAAGAGGGTGGTACCCTCTTCTGAAGAGTACAGGATGCCCCTGAGTGGTCTAGAATCACTGCACTCACTTTACCACGGGCAAAACCAGCCTGAGAATTAACTACTATCTGGAGGGTGAAAGAGGCCCGAGTTAACGGGGAGAAAACATGGAGCCAGGGCTCTGATCAAACCATGTCTGCAGCTCACCCACACTATCTGGAAACCTTTAAGTTACTGAAGCCAACAAACTCTCTTTACCCTTTAAGGCAGTTTCAGGTGGGGTAAGTTGTTTCTTGCAATTCAACACATCCTATAACAACGATGATGACAATGAATCTGACACATGTTGTGACCCTTAACAACCACCCAGGGTAGACAATTTTTCTATTTATAAAGTGAGAAAATGGAGGTTATGAAGAGGAAAGAACTTGTCAAAAGTTATACTGCTGGTAAACTAAGTCTTAACTGCCTTTAATCCAACAGCTCAGCAGAGAGTATCTATGAAGGTAATCAGTGTTGTCTCGTATTTTCTATATTGACCAGTCTTATTTTCCTGAGTCTTTATTCTATTGCAGCTGTCCTACCTTCTTTCAAATTATAGCCTTGACCCAGTGGGCCCTTGTCGATGTGCATACAAATAATACAATTTCATATTTAAATGAAATCATAAAGGTCAACATAGAGAAGAAATACCTCCATTACTCTCTCCACCTCCACCCACACCCCATGTAATGAGGGTCCCCAATACCCAGGGGGGATATTTCCAAAGCAAAAGTCAACCAGGTCATTCTTGTGCCTAAAATCCTCCAAATGCTTCCCATTTCAGTCAGAATAAAAGTCAAACTCTGGTCTCCACAGTGACCGTATCCTTTCTCATCTTCCCCCACCCCCGCCCTCCTCGGTGCCCTCTCCCAGCCCCCTCGCCTCACACACCCAGGCCCTCCCCATCCCAGGCCCTCCCCATCCCAGGCCCTCTCCATCCCAGGCCCTCTCCATCCCAGGCCCTCTCCATCCCAGGCCCTCCCCATCTCAGGCCCTCCCCATCCCAGGCCCTCCCCATCCCAGGCCCTCCCCATCCCAGGCCCTCCGGTGGCTCCTCCTCCTTCCCCCAGTGCCTCTCAACACTGTTCATGCCGCGGCTCAGCTCCAGGAGCAGCGCCCCCACGCCCAGGAGGCCTCCTTCGGACAGCACGTTAACCTGTATTACCTCGGTCATAGAACTAAGCAGGTTCCAATGTTATATTTAATTTCTGCATATTGAAATATCTGCCTCCCTGTTTTAGAATGTAGGCCCCTCGAAGGCACGGACTCTGTTCTCTTATCACTGTACCCTCACACACAGAGTAGTTTAGAGAGAAGTCCAATCAGTGGTTACTAACAGACCGACTAAATCTAAAAAGCCACACTAACCAAAACTAAGTGTTGGCCACGTTCACCAAAACTTTTCTTTTTTAAGAGGGGGAATGGAGCAAGAAAGAGAGGGAAACATCAATGTGTGGTTGCCTCTCACGTGGTCCCCACTGGGGGACCTGGCCTGCAACCCAGGCATGTGCCCTGACCAGGAATTGAACCGGCAACACTTTGATTCACAGCTTGTGCTCAATCCACTGAGCTACACCAGCCAGGGATAACCAAAACTTATCAAAAATGCTTTGTTTTGAGCTGAAAACAAGAACTGCAAAATCCACAACTTTCTCAGAGATTCTGGTCTATCCTGGATTACACTTTATTCTTTCTAAGCCTGGCATTATTAAGTAATGAAAGCAAATTTCTTGTGAGAACAATGTCACTTAAAAAAATACTTAAGAGTAGTAGTATTTGGCACTCCTAAGGAAAATAAAATGTACATCTGAATAAAAAAACACCTCTCAGAACTCAACAATAAACAGCGCAGACAAACTTCTGGGGCGTTACGGGAATGTTATATAACAGAATGGTGGTGATCACTGCACAAATCTACAAACTTAATAAAATCAATAGTAAGGAAACAACCCAATTTAAAGACGGGCAAAGATTTTGACATTTCACCAAAAAAAATACATGTATAATGTATATATAGGAACGGCAAACAGGCACATGAAAAAACACTCGGCACCATTAGTTGTTAGGGAAACGTCTGTTAAACCCGCAATGAGATACCACTTGGCACACTTTGCAATGGCTAACATTAGAATGACCGGCTGACCCCGGTCCGGTGAGGGCGTGGTGCTGTCAGGACCCCCACACACCGCTGGCGGGAAGTCCGAACGGTACCGCCCCTCTGGAAAGCAGACTGGCGGTTTCTTACAAAGTCCAGCACACACTTAACTTATGACACAGCAACCCCAGCCCTAGAGATGGGAAAGCATACGTTCCAACAAAAACTTGTCCGTGAATAAACATATAGGAATGTTTATGGTAGATTTATGACCTCACAAAATTCCAAATGGTTTTCAGTTGGTGAATGGATAAACAAACTGTGGTACACCCACACAATGGAATTCTACTCAGCAGTAGAGGGAAATGAACTATTGATACGCACAGTATAGCTGAATCTCAAATGCATTATGCTACATTTAAAAAGCCAGACTCAAAATGCATACCATAATGCATCCATTTACACCCCATTCTGGCCAAGGTAAAATTGCAGAGCTAGAGACGATTTCCAGGAGTTCCAGGTGAGGGGTGAGGGAACTTACTACAGAGTGTGGGGGGGCTGATGAAACGGTCATGTGTTCTCACTGCGGCGACAGTTACATGGCTGTGCATTTACAACAACTCAGGAACTCCATACCCAAGGGAGTGCATGTTCAAACTTATTAGGATGGCTATTATTTTACAGAATGCGAGGGTTGGCAACAAGAGTGTAGAGAAATTAGAATTTTTGTCCACTGTTGATAAGAATATAAAATGGTGCAGCCATTATGGAAAAAAGCATGACTGTCCCTCAAAAAAATTACACATAGAATTATCCCACGATACAGTCATCCCACTTCTTGGAATTTTGGGTGTAGATCCAAAAGAACTGAAAGCAGGGACTCAAATATTTGTGCTACCCATGTTTACAGTAGCAGTAGTGACAGTACTCAATTGATGGAAGCAACCCAAGTGTCCATCGATGGATGGATGGACAGATAACATATGTACATACAATGGACTCTTATTCAGCCTTAACAAGTAAATTCTGATTCATGCTATAACATGCGTGAATGTTGAAGATACGGTAAGTGAAGTCAGTCAGTCACAAAAGGACAAATATACAATTCCACTTATGTGGGATTCCACTTATGTGTGTAGAGACAGAATGTGGTTTCCAAGGGCTGGGGGGAGGGTAAGTGAAGAGCTGGGTGCAGTGGGCCCAGGGTTTCCGTCTGAGAAGATGAAAGAGTTCCGGAGACGGCGGCCCGACAATGTAGACACGCTGGATGCCACAGAACCGTGCATTTCAAAGAAGGTTACAATAGAAAACTGTATGTTGTGAATAATTTACCACAATTTTTTAAAAGAATGAAAAGATAATGTGTGATACACCTCACAAAATCTGGTTCTAAAATTTCAAAGCCACATTAAAAAAGTGATCTTTTTTTTTTAAAGTGATTTTGCTATTTGTCGGGAGGGAAAAAAAAGAGTACATTTTACTGTATATAAACCTATCCATCAATCAATTGATCTATCAGTGCACTTCAGTGGGGGGAAGTACAGCTGAGTCATCACTGCAAGAGTTCATTAGAGGCACAACTCAGACATACTGCAGGTTCAGTCCTGACCACTAACAATAAAGCGAACATCACAATAAAGCAAGCTGCATGATTTTGGGGGTTTTCCAATGCACATAAAAGTTATGTTTACACTACACTGTAGTCCACTAAGCATTACGTGTATGCATTAATTTAAAAATACTTTAAAAAAGCAATGTGTATGCATTAATTTTAAAAATTATTGCTAAAAAATGCTAACCATCAACTGAATGTGTTGGGAAATGGCACCCAGACTTGCTCAGTGTGGGGCTGCCACAACCCTTCATTTGTAAAAAATTCGATGCCTGCAAAGTGCAACAAAGTACAATAAAAAAGGTATTCCTGTACTGTATTCAGAGTTGGCTCTAGAAGTTTGGTTGGGTTGTTTTTGGTGGGGTTTTTTGGCCAAGAAACAGAAAAATAACATGCAACGCATGAATTGTTTAAAATTCTAGATACAGAACAATAAAGCTACATTTTAACACTTTTATTTTCCGCCCTGGCTGGTGTGGCTCAGTGGATGGGGTGCCGGCCTGCGAACCAGATGGTTGCGGTTCCGTTCCTGGTCAGGGCACATGCCTGGCCAGGTCCCCAGTAGGGGGTGCTCAAGAGGCAACCACACAGAGAGAGAGATGTTTCTCTCTCTCTCTTTTTCCCTCCCTTCCCTTCTGTCTAAAAATAAACAAAATCTTTTTAAAAAATAAATAATATTTTTTCTTCATGATATATTTTAAGGAAGCCGTAGTTTCCCTTCTCTCTCTCTACTGGAAGAGAGAGAAACAACTGGCCTGCACAGACATTCCAACTTCCAGACTTGTCTACAGATCCAGGGTCTTTGACCAGCATGGTCACCCTTCTATGGGTCCTTATCAGTAAGGGCGTGACCAAAAGAGTTATTAGAAAACAACTATACTTGCACTCATTAGGAATAAGAACCCAAATTCCTCCCTTGCGCCACCCTCCTGCTGTTCATGCTAGTCAGCTGACCAGCTTTCTTTCAGTTCTTCAGGCATGCCAAAGTCCTGCCTTTCCAGGCAGGCTCGTCCCTCTGTTGGAATGCTCGTCCCTCTGTTGGAACGCTCCTTTCCCCAACCCTTGCCTGATTCTCCCTTTTTCCTTCTGCTAGTCCCCGATTCCTCCCCGACTGGCCCCTCCTCCTGTTAGCCCTCCACATCCGCCCCTGATTAACTCCTCCCCCCATCACTTCCTCAGATCCCCCCCATGCCACCTGGTACAGAGCTGTCAATCCCACTCGGCCTTGTCCAACTGAGTGAGTCTCAGTGCCAAGCACCATTCCACTGGAAAACAGCCGTGAACAAAGTTACTGGGGCAGGTATGTGCCTGGAGTGTTGGAAGGACAGTGTCTCTGTGTGGGGGAAGGGTGGGAGCCAGGTGAGAGAGCGGGAGAGAAGCCACAAAGGTATCAGGGGCCAGATCATATCTGGCTGTGAAGGCCACTGTAATCTGGGGTTTTACTTGAAGTCAGATGGGAACCTTTAGTGAATTTTAAGCAGAGAAGTAACATATCTGACATATTTTTAAAGGCTCTCCCTGGTACTCTGTCCTTATTTCCTTCATAAAACTACTCAAAATCTGTAATGTATATTTATTCATATGTTTATTCCTTTAATGTCTATTTCCCCTAGTAGGTGGTGTGCTCCATAAGAATAGGGATCATGTCTCTTTTAATTAATCACAGACTCAAATTCAAGAATGTGCTCATACAGTATGTGCTCAATAAACATTTGCTAAGCAAATTAACCAATGAATTTAACCTCTAGGATAAAGGAGCTCTAAGCACACAATTTGCAAGTATACGCACATTTTTCCATTGTTTTATATTCCTAAATGTCCTCAATATAAATCCAACTTCCTCTAATATGAAAAAATTAAACATCAGAAGCACCTAATACTTGGAGTTCTAATGTGCCTGATACACTGCTAGACACTTTCACTCATCTTAAACATTTTAACTTTTTAGTAGCAAGTAAAGGCTCAAGACAATTCACTAGAGTAATGAAATTGACACATGAAACAGTAGTAAAAGTTTGCTATAATAACTTCTAGAGAGTTACGCAGTCTGTTGTTTAAAGATGGACACACCATTTCTGTAGTCCAGACATTTTTGAGTCCTCACCATGTGCCAGAGATAGTGCTGACCATACCAGGCCCACAAATGAATAAATCTGGGATCTTTCTTATGGGAGTTCATGCTCTAATAGCTCTCAACCATACGAAGCTTTATTGTCTGCAACTCTTGCCCACAGTTACTATCTGAATATACACATATGCAAATGAAATTATCCAAGCCTCTTTGATGGCCACCTGAATTTACACTATCTCTAAGCATCTCAACCCACAGCAAATAAAATTGCTTCACAACAACACTGAGTCTAGTCCCCTTCCAAGGCTATGGAGGGGCAAATATCTGTTTCATGTAGGGTCACTGATAGCAACTCTGGATCCAAAAGCCAACAATGCTGAAAACCTCAGTTCTCCCAGCTTTCTCCAAACCTGCCCAAGGCAGCAACAAACCAGTGACAGTTTCCTAGGGAGGGAGCAGAAGCAGCAGCAGAGCAAAAAACTGGTTCTCCTACTCCTACACTGGCCAAGGGCAGCTCTCATTCAGAGCATGCTACCCAAGACAAGCGCAGCACCCACACTTCAGCACCTCCTGTTTCTGGACTGCCAGGAGACGCACTGGCTTTGGAGAAAGCCAGTCAACAAACATGCGCGGAATTAGGACGAATGAGTCCAGTACGCTGGTAGGGGCCAGCAAAGCTCCATGAAGTTTCATCTGAGTTAGCAAATGATTGAGGATGGACAAAAAACCCCAACAGGCCTTTCTATACCTCTTATTTCCTAGAGATAAATGTGATGATCACAGTAAAACTTTTAAGACTATCTACGTAGGCCAAGACCAAACCATGGCAAATGCGCCTAATCTGGGAAGCTAAGAATATCTACAGAATGCACATATTCCACCGATAAGGCCGTAAGAGTATCCTCGTACCATTTATAAATATTATAGCCCACATTGGGGAGGTGATGTCCTTCAAAATTTCCCCTTCAATTCCTATTGTGGTTACACGTAGCCCAGTAATTCTCAAGTTTTATGGCTTCCCTGTGATTTCTTTTCTAGATAGAGCCCTCCCTTTATTTTCAAGTGACACAGAAATAGAAAGACCATTTTCAGTTTGTTATTATTTTATATGTGGAGTCGGAGCAGATCGATGCATCTGTACTTCAGTGTACTGATGGACCATTAATTTCTGGCCCTTCCTCCTTTTAATTAATTTTTAAAAAAGAAAGTTGGCCATCATATACTAGGCTCGGTTTGTCTTGTTTCCTTAACATGCGCCTTATCAGCTCTGCCACAGCTGAAGTGATTTCAAATTGCTTCATGACACACTTGGATTTTCTCCCCCTAATAATTCCTCCTTCCTGCCCGTGACTGGCAGGCTTCTTCCACACCGCAGTAATGCAGGACAGCTAATTATCTACCAATCCACCTTGCTACTCCGCACTTGGCAACTTTTATCTGCACAGGACAGCTGCACTCTCCCTGTTTGAAGTAAAATGTCAGTCTCTGCTAATGCAACAAGACTTACATCACTAATGATGTCTCCACACTTTGAAGAAGCAACTCAAAGCCTAATTAAAAATTCAGATTCGTTCTCCCTGGCTTGCTGGTTTTCGCTGCCCTTCCACCAGGGCTTGGAGTGGCTTTTAAAATACTCCATGCAAAAAAAAAAAAAAAGAAAGAAAATTTCAGGAAATATCCAAGGGGAATCGAGAAAAAAATGCCGCCGTCTTGGTCTTTTTGACAGAGTCTTTAAAATAACTGTTATGGTTGGAAGAGAAACAAACATTATCACATACAACAGATAAGAATTTCCTCGACTGGCTTCCACCCTACAGTCCCAATAAAGCACACAATTTCCAGGGAAACGATGGACCAAGCCAGCCACTCTCCAGTCGTCGATCCACTGCAGTATTTAGGTATTGGAACTTTTCTAATGGTAATTAATTCAGAAATTATTTAACCATGTAAACGTACAGTAGGGGAAATTTCTTTTGGACTCAGAAGAGAGCAAAGTAACAAGCCATTCACATGACATCATCACACCTTGTTTCAGTATCAAGTCACACAACCCTCCCAAAGTAGTAACACTATTTAATTTCTGAAGGAGAAGGAAGAGAAAGAACAAACTTACTTCTTACTCCTGGGGACTGTAAATGACAATGGAGAGAGATGCAGGTCCTGAAATTCAATCTAGAACTTTGCCTGAAAATTACAGGTAGAGTTTCCTTCTGTGGCTTTTACAAACACCACACACACACACACACACACACAGACACACACACACACACATACACACACACACACAACCACTGTTCCTCCCCAACATTTTTTCTTTTTATTTGGTACCTTTGTAATAAAAAATCAATTGTGGTGGTACAAGTTCACAATTATAAATAACTGTTGACCATTTACATGTGCTCTTTTGAAAAATATCTAAAAACACTATAGTAAGTCTGAGAACTTTTGTATTTCTTCAGTGGCTCACTGACTTCTAGGTATTTAAGTAACAACTTTTTTTAAAATTTTCACCAGAGGACATTTTGGTTTTTTTAGAGAGAGGAAGGGAGAGAAGCATCCCTTCCGTGGCACCCAGACCGGGGACCATATGTGTCTGGACCTGGAATGAACCCACAACCTGGGTATGTGACCTGCCTGGAAATCGCACCCACAACCTGTAGTTTATGGGATGATGCTCCAACTACTGAGACATACTGGCCAGGGCAGTAACAGCTTAACTTAAAAACAAAACAAAAGAAAAAGCCCCAGTCAGCTGCCAAATGAGACTATTAGAGCTTTAAGTTTTCAACCATAATATAACTAAGCCAGACTTTTTTTTTCCAGAAGAGGAATGTAAAGGTTCCTAATTAAGTCAAGTTTTCTTTCCGTTTTAAGGTGACCTTCCTTTGGAAAAATGGAGCTCCCACAGTATTGTGAAAAGGGTCAAAGCAAGAATCCTGAGACTAACTTGAATTCTAAGTCTACCGCTTACTGCTGGTATGACATCCAGGCGGCCAATTTCCCACAGGGCCTGTTTCATCTGTAAAATAAGGGAAGTCGATCTGACTTTCTCTCCAGTCCTTCCCAGTTCCCATGGCACCCAGTGATCTGTGGACCTGAGAGGTCAAGAAGAAAAGGCATGCCAAGAGCGGCCCTGCTGAGCCTGGATTTGTACAAGCCATGAGGGCAGACCACAAGACCGCAGTGGGAAGCTGGCCAGCCAGCCAGTCTGTGAGCCAGAGGCAGGAAGACCACAAAGCAGGCCCTCCTGAACTGAGCTCGGGGAGGCAGAGTCCAGATATGGGTCAGGCTCTGGCTGCTGGTGGCTGCTGATGGGGCCTGAATCCCAATCCTTCAGCTGAGTGACAGGTACCAAGCTTTCTCCAGATTTCCATGTCCTCTCTCCCAAGAGACACATCTCCAAATACAAGCAGCAGCTAGTTCCCAATTCAAAAGGTGGTAACCTAATGCCAGCCATGTTGAAACAAAGGGGAGAACCTGGTTAAGAAAAGCGGGCATGGGAAGAGAGAGAAATAGGGTTCTGACTACATTGTTTGAGCCCTAATCCAACCCTGCCCCCAAATCTACCCTGGACTGTTCAATCACATAAGGCGGTAGGTTGCTTTCGCCTTCAAGATAATAAAAATTGGGTGTTCTATTACCTGCCATGTAAGTTGCAACTGACGTGAAGGATCCAAGGATCCCATGATGTGACCTCTTTTGTGCCCACTCTTCCCTGTAGTGCCCTAAACTCCAAACCTTAATACTATCTTTCCATTCCTCAAAGGTGCCAGTACAAAGGAGACTTCTGAGAACTCCATTCTTTGACTAACCAACTCCGATTCATTCCACCTTTTCCAGGAGGATTTTCAGAATCCCCTTCCACCCCACCGAAAGGTCAACACACTTTCTCTAAGCACCCAGAACCTCCTCCCTCATAACCGTCACTGCATCGGAAATTAACGATGGTGGATACCTCAGGCCAATCATGGCTGCTCAGTGTTTCTCTGGTGAAAGGCACTATTTCTTTAAGTAACTCTGATGACACTCAACTTCCAAAGCAATCCAATTTAGAATTCCATCAGAATGTTTTCCTTTCTATTACACAGAAACTTGCTTCCCCACGACCTTACACACAAGCACTGATTTTTACCTCCTGGGATGCACTGAACAGTTCTAATCTAGTCACTGTGAATTGATATCGGGCCTCTGGCCCGATGCAGCCTGCAGACATGTTTCATTTGGCCCCCAAAATCTGAATAGTTGCCAACCTGTTAAGAATCAAGAGATTTCGTCTAAAAACCAGATATCCAGCTTCTCCTGAAAAAACAGAGGCATGAGGCAACACTGGACCCACCCTGACCGTGGCAACCATTGGAGGCACTGAGTAGCATCTGCCTGCCGTCAGCCTGGCCCGGGCACTCCTGAAAAACAGTGTGTCCGGTCTTTACTGACCCTCGCCTGGCCCCCATCACTCACTTTGCCTAACTGACCCCTGTAAATGCTCAGTTCAGTGACACTCAGTATAATCCAGGTCCCATATTCTAGAATTTCTTCTATACTGGCTTGACCTATACACACTGGGGAGCCCCCCGATCAGATGTGAGCTCTCAGAGATGTGGACGTCCTGCACTCTGCCTCCCTTCAGCCTCCAGTCCTGCAAAATGAGGCACCCAGTGAATATCTGCTGACTGGCTGGTTATTAGACAAGTACGCATGCAGTCTGGCTTCTCCTCTCCCACCCTCTCCTTTCCCACCTACCGTGTATCTTGCCTTGTGCCTTTCTCACTCTTTCCTCCTCTCGAAGGGGGAGAGAACAGGCAGTAGAAGACATGGCCCACACTGCACGGCCCTGAGCAGAACGCCAGGCCTCAAAACGAGGGCCGCGTGGCGTGTACAAGGGAGAATAAACGGGTTCCAGAGGAGCTTCCCAATGAAGCTTGGGTATTACTTCTAGAAGGCTCAAGAGGCTGCTCAGCAAAAATACTCACCATTTGTAAAAGGCTGGGGACTCAGTAGTGATGGCTTTGCTCGAGCATATTATCATATAAAAACCTAAGTATACACCCTCCAAAATATTTGTATTTACATGTGGATTGCAAATTCTACATGCTGGTGTACCAATATTATGTATAGTATAAAGCATTTAAACTACAGAAATTAACTAAGAATGTCATAAAATGTTATGGCTGAAATGATGCGGTATCTGGAATTAGCTTCGAAATAATCAGGGGGCGGGAAAGAGTGGGCAGAGGCAGAAAGGAAACCAGCCTGACCATGAGCTGACACGGTTGAGGCTGAGTAAGACACAGGGGCATTTTAATGCTATGCTCTTTACTTTTGTGTGTGTGTGTGTTTTTTCAAATCTTTGTAATACAAAACTTTAAGTAAATAACCATGAATAGCAGGTCTAATATTTTCTTCATAAACCCCAAAGGATGGTTTTGCACCACATCCTTGAGGCCGGCGCACCACACTTTTGTAACCCCCGGGACAGAGGGCTGACAACACTGAAATATGCAGGTTGTAAAAATTAGATTTCGGATTCATTCAGGCTTGGGAGCTGTATGTTTGTTGCCTTCCAGGTTCTCTGCCCTGGCACTAAACAGGCTGTCCCATATTTACTTCTGTTTACTGACTGTTCCTATGTTATTCCTTGTGCTAACCCCTTTTAAAATATATTCCTTTCCACTCACCAAATGAAGCACTAAAACACGCAAGTTCAGAGCCATTTAGTTAACACAAAAGTTACGCAGTTAAAACCAGCTGAGTCAGAACGACTGTCCCCAAATGTCAACTGTAACTGAAAAATAAATTTGTTTAAACTGTTGCCCCTTCCTATTTTGAATTTCCACACACGTTTACACCAGGTCCAAACAGATCCGAAATAAATCCCACTGCACGTAATCCCAACATGCCAGAGTTCTGCAAGGTTCCTGCCTGCTCATCCACTTAAGCTCAAGGAAGGAACTCCTCAAGCAGCGACCAGAAATAGCACCAAGTTTAAAGTGTGAAGCCCTCTCCTTCCCTTCCCCCCTACCCCTCCAGACTCAAGTATGATTGGCATGAAAAACATTAAGCACAGGCGAGGATGCCAACTATAAGACAGGTATTAGTGGAGAGGAAGTGAAGGAAGTCCTAAGCACAACAGGGATAGTCCATCCAAAATCTTCAACATGCTATTTTGTTGGGTTCATTCTCACAAAGTTCAACTCAGAGTCATCCATCAATGGTCAATTTTCTTCTACTCCAAATATTCACTTTCGGAAGAGAACAGGTCAGCAGGTTTTCCATGAGGGCTTATAGTGGATACAAGGCATAGAATCAAACCATTTTATTTGCAAATACAGGTGATTTCTCACCTCTAAAACATTATATATTATCTAAGTATACATTCAAAGCATCCTCAAACATGCCGTTCCTGGTAATGATGGACACTATTTAAGGGAAGATATGAGCCTTACCAGAGCATCGCTGCACACCAGCACACAGTAATAGTTGAGCCACTTGGATGTTTACATCCAGTAACCACACAAGCTCTAGGGGTGATGGAACCAAGACATGAGGCCATATAAAGAGGTACAGGTGTCACAGCCATGCCCTATTTAGGCATTCAAAATACACCAACTACCTTGTCCAGTACCATCAACAGGAATTAGAAATGTCTGATGAACTACTGATTTGGTTACCCTTCAGTTTGGAGGTGGCGGCTGCTGCTGCTGCTTTCAGAATTGGCCCGTGTGTATCGACAGTTCACTGAACAGGCTGAAGGAGGAAGAGCCACCTTTTGTGACCCCACCAGATGGACTGGGGCAGCCATCATCTGGACTCCAACAGTGCCCCGTTCCTCTCTCTACCATGGCACTAACCCACTGCATTCTACCACCTCTCTGCCTCTCACTAACCCCTGCATCATCAAACCTGTTTTTGCATGTCTCCATCATCAGCTGAGACCTTAAGGGTGAATAAGAACCAGGCCTTATTCACCTTCCCTATCCAGCTTAGTCTAACCAGAGGCCCTTCACAGAGCCGAAAACCCCTCCCCCAAAGTTTGCTGAACATTTGTTGCAAAAATGAACAATGAATTTAGGCAACGCTGTTCAATTGCATAGAAACCGAGCCTCCCTTTCACTTTCAGCTGCAGCCATTATTTACAACCTTGCTCCACATTTTCAGCCAACACCTCACCCCAGTCCAGCCCAGCCCTTCAGTTCCTGAAATCACATCTGTCCTGGCTGCCACTCTTTCTTCAATTTGACTCGAAGCTCTAGTTTTTGCTCCTGGCATTTCTTCTGCCTCTACTAGAAGGACCCCTAACTCCTTCCAGGCCACATACAGCAGCTGTCTGACCAACCTGCTGGTGTGTCTGCCAAGTTCACAGTGACTATGGCCGGCCCCACAGAGCTGTGTTAGAGCGAACTTCAAGGAGGGCACGCTGGCCGCGTGCCAGGCTCTCGCTGTTAGGAAGCCTGTATTGTCATATAATGTTAAATGGGCCTTATAAGTGCCTGGTGAAATGGCTCCCAGAGCCAGATATGCCTTCTAACAAGCAGGCATTGTTACTTCACCAGTTTACCTGCGCAATCTTGCCTCCTCCTCCAGATTGTAAATGTAAGGAGCTGTGCTGGAATACCCCCTCCCCTAAACACCCAGCACAGTGCTCTGTGCACAGTAAACATTCAATGAATATTTCTCAGTTTAAGAAAAACCACATCCATCAACATTTCTCAGTTCCAGCTTCACATTAACGGGTGCCTTCACATGCACTCTTTCCATTACATCTACAGAGCAAATCTCTGGGAAGAATTATCATTCCCAAATTTGCAGATGAAGATCATGCAACTTAAAGTGTCAAAGCTGGAACCCAGTATAGAGTTCTTTCCCCTCCACCCTGCAGCTTGATAAAAACTTGTTGCATGAATGAATAAGCAAAAGCAAGTTGTGTCTCCCTGGACACAGCCACTCTCTGTTCCCTAGACCACGATCTAGATGGTTTTACTGCACCAGACCCCCAAGGAGACGATGATTAGGTTTTTGACTTTTGCCCATGATGTATGATGCCCTCTGCCGGGGGGGGGGGGGGTAAATATTCAGTGACAGCTTTCCCAGGGCACTGGCAAAATCAGTTGGTGCAAATTATTTCAAGATTTTTTAAAAGTGTCTCCATTACTACAACGCAGCAACAACCACAACAAAAAGAGCAAGCAGCCTCCAGGAGAAAACCTTTCCAAGAAAATCTTTAAGATGGAACACTTTTCAGACTGCCTCCTCTATCAGTGGGCACAAAACCTGTGTCATGGGAAACTCCAGTGCTGAAAGAAGGCTGGGTTTTTTTTGTTTGTTTGTTTGTTTGTTTGTCTGGTGGTTCCCCCCCCCCAAAAAAAAATTACCACTTGCAACCTCCTGTGAGCAGTATGTGTTGCCATTTGAAATGCTGGAACAGGCCTTGTTTCAGGACTGACTTTGCAATTTCTCAAAATTAAAAAAATGCCTTTGCAGAATTTCAGCCACAACAGTGCAAATGAAAAAGTCTGAAAATAGGCTCTTTACATATATGCTGACTTTGAAAGTTTTTCATCAAGTAACATGCTGTCCTGAAAGGTCTGCATGAGCTGGAAATGCTAAGGCCAAATGAAAGAAGTCGATCCCTTCACTAAGGAAGGACATTTTTCCTCCTGCAAAGGGACACAACCTTTCCCCAGCCCTCTCATTAAGTCCGACCTGCTCACCTTAGCGTCCACATGAGCCTTCCTACCTCTGAACAACACTTGGCTCTACCGCTATAAAATTCAACATTCCACGAGGGAGGACCATATGATCTGTACTTTAGGTAACTAGCCCCACAAAATTTCAGGCCCACTGGACAAGTTCCTGAAGATTACAGAGGAAAATATGAGGCTCACAATCTTTGTTCTAAGGGTCAAAAACCTAATCTGCCTTAGACTGGATTTTACAAGTACTTCCATCCACCCCCACACCCCCTCAAAAATCTGGCACTCGAACAAAATTCAGAAGAGACCCCCCCCCCATTTTCCCAGGCGAAGGCAAGTGGCAGATCAATGTACAGCCCAAGAAGAGGAATTTAAATATTAAATACAGTATGTGTTTCTCCTTTCAAAAAAGGAGAGAAGCCACTTCACATTTTGCCGGACAAAACCCTGTCCCCTAGGAGGCCAGCTTCTACAATGAGGTTGCAAAGGTGTTAGAAAGAGGCCAGTTGGGAGGAGATAAAGGGCCATTTGGGCACAAACCCCCCACCGACCAGAGCTTTTTTCTGAAGTGTCTCCTTTTCAACAGGGAAGCCTTTTAAAACTACATTTGCTTTGGATCCCTACCTGAATGACAATGTGTTAGGATCCGATTTCACCTTTTGTCAAGGATCGGGTGAGAAACAGAAAAACTGCTGTCAGTATCTTAGAGAAAGCAAACCCTTAGCTTAAATGGGGAGGGAAAAAAAATCCTGGTGTCCCTTGTCCAGCCCTAGTGATGAGGTGAAGGTGACAAATGCCTACTAATCTTACAAGCAAAGTCCCAAACAGCAACATATTAAATTCCTTTTATTAAAAGAGGTGTCTCTATGCAAAACTACAATTGTTTGTGCTCTGAGTAGAAACATGCACCGCTGGGGGAAAAAGTCCTGGTTTTTTATCCTAACATTTTGGTTCTATTTCCTCTAAAAGTCACTTCACTCCTAAGAACTCTGTCAACAGTCATCAGAAATCACAAAGTGCATATGGAAAAAATTATAACTGGATCTAACCCTGAAAGATGTGCATGGAAAAGGACAGTTAAGTGAGGTAACTTAAAAGCTTGTCTATTATTCTTCAGAGGAAGAAGAATCTGACTCTACTGCATTTCATGGCCGGATGTCTGCAAATAAATACTGTACAGAATTATCTTTCCAGCAAACCAACCACTCTTCGATTTCACCTCAGTGTTAAAGAAAAATCCTAATCGTCTTCTACTTTAGTGTAAAAGGTCTGTGTTAGTTGCTTTACAAAAACTGCACCATCCTGGGAGGAGCCTGGGGAGGTCATGGGGGGGGGCAGTGTTAAAAAAAAGACGTCAGAAACCTGAATCCCACCGAAGCAACTCAAAACACGTCTCCCTCCTGGTAGGAGGTGGACTAGTGGTCACAGTAAAATCGAATTCTGAAAGCTATTCCAAGAACACATTCCTGAAAACTTCTTTCTTTCGAAGACCACATTCATCTTCATTATTGTTAGAAGGCATAAGAGAATGAGGTTGTTTTCCCAAAGAATGGTACATATAGCAAAGGTTTCAGACTTCTGAGGTCATCTCAACCTCTCCTAATCCAGGGGGCCTTTCGGACCTAGTAGGTTAAAATACCGGCAGATACAATCTCCAGGTGGTTGCTGTTTAGCCATTTTTACTACTGCTGGTTTTAGTAACATCTTCAGGATTCCTAATTAGCCCCGCTCTTTTTTTTTTTTTTGAAGCCCCCTTCTTCTCCTAGGGAAGAGCGAGACGGTAAACAAACTACAGAAATAGGAACCTTATTCACTGTGCTCCCCTTCCCGCCCCGCCCCCCAAAAAGGCATACACAAAACAAAACAAAAATCGTACAGCGGACAGCGCTCAATGGACAATGGCAACAGCAACAACAACAAAAACTCTCCCACACAAGACAAGAGTAGAGAATCTACCAGGAATATACCAAACCATCCCTTCCCCCAATGCACCCGGACGCGGACAAGGAGCGCGGAGCCCGCTCCCGAGCCGCTCTCCGCCGGGACCCAGGTGGCCCAGAGGCAGCTGCTGGTGCCTTCCCTCTCGGCATCCATGAATGAGCCTCGGTCCGAAGGGACACGAGGAGGCGGTGAGAGGGTAGGCTAGGGGCTTCGGAAAATCGTCCCAGCCAGACGGGGCCGTCTGCCCCGGGATGGGTACACAAAGAGGGAAGGGGAGTTTGTAGGGGCCGTGGGGTAAAAACAAGACCGCGGGGGAGATTAGAACAAATTAGGGAAGGAGATGCGAGGGAACTGGAGAAACCTTGCCGAGTTGAAGGCGCTGGGCGGGAAGGAAAGTGGGTTCCGTGCAGAGATCAGGGGCTTCTGCAGAGGGGTAGGGTACCTGAGTGCTACGAAGAGTTGGTGTGCAGCTGGGGGTGGGGGGATCCTGTGCAGAGAACACAGGTATCCGGTGGAAAGCGTGTGGGGGGTGGTCTGTGCATGCCAGTGAGGTCGGTGTACGGTCAAGGGGACCTGTGCTGGGAACGAGAATCTGCGCAAGAGACACCGAGTACCTGGCAAGTTGGGGGGCGCAATGGGAGCCACTTACTTGCATGGTGACGACCCCCAGCTCCTCGGCCGCCAGCCTCCTCATCTGGCTCGCCAGTACTTGTGCCTCGTCCAGAATGGAGAAGTCGGCGTTGGCCACCGCGCCCAGGAACCCGCACGCGACTAGGCAGAACAGCCAGAGGGACGGCCGCCGCGCTCCGGCCCCGGCCCGGCCGGGCTTGCCTCCGCAGCGGCGGGCCCGGGCCGCTGCCCCCGCCGTCTCCTCTTCCTCCGGCTCACGGGCCATGCTGCCTCCCCCCACTCCCCGCCAACGGGCTCCAGGCGCCGGAAAGCGGGGAGAGAGCCCGGGAGGTGCACCCAGGGCCCGCTCGGCGCACCCCGCAAAACTTTCTTCCCCTAGTGCAGACTCCTCTCCGCGCCGCTGCGGCTTCCAAACTTAGGGGGCGCCCGGCTACAGCGCGGGAGCGCGGGCGGCCACCATCGCCGGGCTCCTGGGGCCGGCGGGAGAGGAAGCAGCGCCCGAGCGGTCTCCGGGACCCGGGCAGGGCCCCCACGGCGCTGCGGACGTCTCGAAACGCGGCGGCGCCCGCACCGGGGTACGCTGGCCGCGCGGCCGCGGGGCTGACAGGCGGAGCGCAAGCTGGGAGCCGCCGAGCTTTCGCTTCCCGGAGTCTCGGCGCAGGGAGGCGAGGGCGGCCGGCGGCACCCAGCGGAGGCGGAGCAGCGACCCGGCTGCGTGGACTGGGGCAGCCACCCGAACGAGGACGGAGAGGGGGAGGCTTGTGGGATAAAAAATAATAATAATAACTGAAAGAAAGAAAGAAAGCGGTGGGGGAAAAGGGAGGTGTCTAGTGCCACCACGCTGCGCTTCAGCTCCGCGTACTTCCCGGCTTGGCCGCTGCCTCGGCTGCGGTGATTTATGGAACAAGCGAGAGAGGCGGGGAAATTCCCCCAGTGGCCCCTCCTCTCTTTCCCTCGCTCCCGCCCCAGAACTGGCCCCGGAGACGCCCGGTGCAGCAGAGCAAGGCTGTCTTCTCTGGTACCAGCCCTGCCACGGCTGGGGTCACTTGGGCCCTCTGGTTGCCGGGGACTGTGCCCCACCCCAGCTCTCGCCGCCTCTACCAACGCGAGTGACTCCGGGATCCCACCCGTTCAAGGTTCCATCCATAGAAAGTCCCTTAAGTTTTAGGACGTTGGCTTTCTGCCTGGCAGAGATTTGGGAAGGGGGGGACTGCCGTTTAAGCGTCCACACTGCTTTTCTTCGATGTTGTTAATGACAATAGCTAGCACTGGTTGGATCAACAGATCTCTTTTTTTAATCAGCTACTCTGTGCCCTGCAATGTGCTCTGGGGTTTGTAACATTATCCTTTAATCCCCGCCGCATCTAGATTAGGTACATATGTTTATCCCAAATTTTTAGGTAACAAAGACCGAGGCTTAGAGAGGTGGAATAAATTGCCAGAAGATCACCCAGGGGATAAGAGGCAGATCCAGAATTTAAGCACAAGTCTGACTCCAAGGCTCCTGCTCTTAAATACATCATTTTTCCCTGTCTTTGAACAGGAGCAATCTGATCCCATCAAAAGCAAAAAACAAAACAAAACCCCCCACAAAACTGCTGAACCGGAGCTCGCCCCACACATACTCTCTGGAGCATGAGGGAAGCAAGATTGTTAACCGTCCTATTTTCCCCTGATTCCTGGCTAAGGTCGCTGAGAAATCACCTGTTGGAAGCACCTGGAACAAGTGGATGGGGGAGGGGTTTTTTAAAGCTGCCATTCTTCTCCCAAACCTTGTGAGATTGCTATTTGTAGGTTTCTAGAGAACACAGCCATGCCCAGGACGATTAAGGACTAGAACCTGGATGTAGTGCCCTCCTCACTGTCCAGAAAAACCTTCTGTTTTCCTTCTTTGACTATATTGTATTAAAGACGCATCTCCTGTAATCTTTCCCTGGGCCATTTTACCTGACTGGTTGTTTCTCTATTCTGAATTCCCTAGTCAACGCTGTCTCTGCTATACTACGCTTTCATTTTGTGATGACTCTCCACTCTGCGCCCCTTGAGAGGAGCACATCAGACTCTTGCAGCATTTGGTATCTGCAATGTTTGTTTTATGGAACCCACACATATCAGAACTAAGGTAAGCCTTTTGCCACCAGGGGCTAATCCATCACTACAACGTCCACAGTTAGCTCCTCGATACTAAAGTAGGTGCCATAAAAACGATTCTCGAATTAATAACAGGATAAAAAGATATGTATGTTGTCTTCTGTTGCCAGAGTTGAAGTGACATATGGTAGATGATCCTGTGACTTCTGTTTTTTGTTTTGTTTTGTTTTGTTTTGTTTTGTTTGCTATATCACTGCACACAATAGTGAACCAATCAGTGAAGCAAAATATATCAGCCATGTGGTAAGTGAAGAGAAAAAACCAAAAAGTCATCCTGGCTGGTGTGGCTCAGTGGATTGAGCACCAGCCTGCAAACCAAAAACAAAAATAATAATGACATCCAGCATTATTAATTTTTTGTATTGGATTCTTCAAGATTACTGTCACCAAAGTTGTCATACGTCTCCCAGCTGTCCTTCTGAAACTCCTTTGACCATTTTCTGTATATTGTTATTATGAGGGGACCTATTTTTCACCGTTCTAGGTTCCTTTTCTTCATTCTCACATTCTTTTTGAGGACTCTCAGTACACCTACGCCTTCAGTTATCACCAAGACATCAAAGAGTTTTTGCAAATTTCTAAACTAAGCTCAATCTCCCTTTGGAGGTGGAATTTCATTTTCCCAACTATCTCTACTGGATATACCTGAACTAAAACTCATTCCTGTTTTCCCCTACTCTCCACCTCAATCTGTACCTGACTGCAAATGTGGGTGGGTGTCACCCAGGCTCCAAGGGAGGTGCCTTACAGCCACACCCACCACCTGCAGATCTCTCATGTCTGTCCCTGGCTCTCCATCTGTATCCCAATGGCTGGCTTCAGCTCCTCATCACAGCTCCCCTATGATTATGACCACTGTTTCGAGTCTCCATGCAGTCTGTCTCACCCCCAACATTCTGTGCCCCACACTGAAACCAAAATCCCCTTTCTAAAAGTAAAATCTGAACCCATCTCTCACTAGTCTAAACATTTCTGATGCCCCATCTTAGAGAAATAAACCTACACCAAACAAGGCTCTCTGTGCTCCGGCCTATCTGCCTTTCTTGCCTCATTGAAGCCACTCTGCCCCCAAAATTCTCACCATTTTGCAGAAAACAACTTTGCCCACAGTCTCGAATGCCCTCCTCCTCCTCTTCACCTGCTAAGTCCCTGCTGAGCTGGGAGTCGTCTCTGGGAAGCCTTCTCTGGCACCCCCACCCCCACAGTACTTATTGTTCCCCCTCTGGGGCTCCAAAGCTCTTGGCTCTTCTCTCAGCACGTAATGTCCCCCAGCAGTAATGTCCCCCAGCAGTTAATAAGCAGCATTGTGATTAGCCATTTGAAAGGCTTATTTTCTCCTCCCTAATGCTTCTCATGAAGTCCCCTGACCACCTGCATCCTTAGGGCACACCTAATAAACTGCAAATCCTGTGCTCCAATCCAAGTCGACTACAGCACAGTCTCTGGAGGTGAGCTGGGTCCTAGAATGTACATTTTATGGGCACCCATCCCCCAGAGGAGTCTTACGAAGCACTGCTGTTGGACTGCAAATGAGCTTCCCGGATGGTAACACATGCACCTGGGAGCTCTAGTGATTTAGCTCGGTCCCTACACCCAATAGATCTCAATACCCAGAAAGGGCCATGTGACATTTATGTCACCAGTGGGGAAAAGTTTTCAGAGAAATAAAGTCATTAGCCCAAGGTAATACAACTTGGGTGCCAGTGTGCGACCCAGGTCTTCAAACAGCAAGCTCTGAACTACTAGTCTGGTGTCAGGGGAAAAACGGTTTACACACATAATCTATACTGGTACATGACAGACCAATAAAAGCTTGTTGCCTAATAAACTACCAACGTTAATGTCCCCAGCCCATATAAGCGAAATTGCCCCACCATCTACCTCTGTTCAGTATTAGTTTGTTGTTTTCCAGGGGGATAACTTACTGAACCAAGCTGGGCATGTGACATGAAGGTAGCCAACCTACAGCACCCATAGCATGGCAAAAAAAGGTCAGCTGGTGAAGCAAATTTTCATTCTCAAAAATTTTAGTTAGAAAATACTGAGGGTAAAGGCAGAAGTGATCAGTGAAACCAAAAGGACACAAGAAGGAGACATAGGGGCTGCAAGTCTCACAAAACTTCTTACAGGGAATATATAGCTATATATATGCCCATATATACACAGAGATATGTATGTAGGGCTACATATTCCCGGATGTATGTTTATGGCTCTCTCTACATAGTCATATGTGTATGAGTAAGCTTGTAGCCATTAAGAGCACAGATCTTGGAATCAGAAAACCTGGGTTCGGTCCCAAGGACAATAATTATTAGATGTATCATTTCTGTAAAGTTTAACTTTTCTTACCCTCAATTTCTTCATCTGTACAATATGAACAATAATGTCCAGAGGCTTTGTGAAAAGGCACACAAAGCACTTAACATAGCACTTGCTACACACATAGAAGCACCCAGTAGATAGTGGGTATGATTCTGCACACAGAAGCTAAGAAAGCCAGTCAGAGGAAGTGCAGACAATAGAGCATGTGGCCTGTGAGAAATCATCACCAAGACCCAGAACCGATTTTCCCATTCCAATTCCAGTCTACACATTCTATTAATAACATTCCTTTTTTCTCCCTTCGTCTTCATGTAACTCCCAGGATCAAGTTCAATCATTCATTCTACATAGAGAGGACACTGTTGACTGTGTAGCTATTTGAGATACAAAATAATGAAAATACTGGTAAGTGAGTCACGACTGTCCCTAGAAGGCAATAGACAACCATGAAGATGGTCTTCTTGCATGTGACAGAGTTGGACACCTGTTCATTATCTGTGTCGTCTCCGTAAGCCCAGCACTTAACATGTGGCCTTGTAATTGTCCATTTGTCATTTTCTTTTCTCTACCTTGATGTTGCTCCAAGTGTGGTCTACAAGCACCCACAGCAGAATCACCTGTCAGGGACTGTGTCCGCTTTATTTGCTACCGCTGCAGAATCTAGCACAATTCCAGACCAGAGCAGATACCTCAAAAAATGTTGAACCAAAGAAAGGAGAAAAAAATAGGATGATTCTTGAATCATTAACTGTGCAAACAGGGGCACAAGCAACTTTGTTCTTTGACTGCTAAAAAAGAACAGCTCAATATTCCTCACCAAATTGGCTGTTCTTCCATGTTTTGGGGGGTACAAGTCCACTTCAGTGACAGACCACTTCATGGTACTTACTGGGCAAGATTCTCACCACGGAGGAACCCCGTGTCGAACTGCTCTGGGGAACTCTAGTTCAGATTTCCAAAAATGCAGCATGGTGTTTCCAAGCCGCTGCAATTCCCCTTTCCATGCTCCGAGTGGAAAACAGGGCCAAGGTCACACAAATTCTCAGCCTAATGCTGCTGGCAGACCTCCCGTTCAAAACAATAACTGCCTACAAATGACATTGAACCTATGAACTCAAGGAGCTCAGGAGACTAGAACCACTAACTCCAAGGGCAGAAATTAGCACTCGCTCATTAACTTCTACAATAATTCAAATCTCAGCAAGTGTGCTTTACTGTGAAATACACAGAAATGGCTATCGGTCTAAATAAAATTCTAGAACACAGGTCTTCCCTGTTTTTCATATTCTTTCTGCTGATTTAAAAAATTATCAGATTTCCCATTCCCCTTCAAAGTGGGAGCTATCACAGATAGAATAGCAGTATGAGATGTAAGTTTTCAACACCCCAGCATGGGTCAGGTACTATATATGGCACACAACATATCATTTTTTGAACTTTTAGTACATTTCCTATGTTTTATCACTTAAGCATCAGAACAGAGAAGACAAGATTATTAATACAATTTCATGCACAGGCAGACTCAGACTCAAGGTTATAGGTTAATAAGCAGCAAAGCTGGAATGGAAACCCAAACTCAACTCTCTTGCCGCTCTATCAATGGCCTCTGTCTGAGAGAGAAAAGAAAGGAAGTAATGATAATTGGCACCCATAGATACCTGCCTAAAAAGCATTCTTATTTCCAAGGCAACAACTTTTTTTTCTGTTCATTCCAATAAACATCTATTGAGAATTTGCTATGTACCAATAATTTTACTGAGTGCTAGGGATACACAGATGAATAAGATGAATTGTCCATAAGAACTTTACAGTACTGAGGAAGGCAGAGGATTTTAAGACGGATAATATCCGTACAGCAAGTGCTCCAGGGCCTTTCCACTTGCTGTTCCCCGTGTCCCGAATGCTCCTCTTCCAGATATGTGTATGCCTATAATTGTCAAGAACTGTGAAGTCTGAGAGACTTTTCTTACTTGCAAGCCAGTAAGTCAGCCCACCGCAGCCCCAGGGATGCCTGCAGAAGAGGCGGGCCTCCTGGGTTAGAGACAAATGACTTCATTACTCACAGCAACAGCAGTAGCCAGCATGTGAGCGTTTGTGCCAGTTTCCCAAGCCCCAATCCCCACTGGCAACGTGATGAGGGCCAGGTGGCACGAGCACACATCAGGTAGCACTGAAGAAGAGGAACCCAAAGTTTAGAGCATGCAAGTCTCATTTATAATGAAATGCAAACGAAATTGTCCTTTGTCCCAGAGGAAGATCTCTTTAATATGCTGGACAGAGAGCAATTTTTTCCCTTTGTCCAAAGAGAGATGGTATTTCTACTTGCCAAGGCTGTTCACTAAGTAATACCTTGCTCACAAGGCATGCAAAAATGCAAGGAACCCATGGAGACCTGTCTCCCCACAACACCTTCTTTTGTCTGGATTCCAGTATGACGGGAGGCCTTTCCTCACTATTCCATTTAGGATTGTAACCCCAGGAATTCCCTATATCCTACCTCTCTGATGTACTTACACCATCTAACATCATATATATTTGTTTACTTATTTTGTCTACGGTAAGCTCCATGAAGGCAATAGTTTTTGTGTGCTTTGTCACCATATCCTCAGTGTTTGAAATAGTACCTGGTATGTAGTAAGTACTCAAGAAATAGTTGTTGAATTAATAATTCTGATATGAAATGGTCTAGAGAAAGAGATTGTATGTTAGGTACAATGGGAGCAGCTGTTGATCTAATTGAGGGGGGAGGTCAGGGAAGGCTCCATCTGAGGAATGTCATCAAGAATAGGTAGGGGTTGCCCTGGCTGATGTGGATTAGTGGTTTGGCTGCTGGCCTGAGAACCAAAGAGTCACTTGTTCGATTCTCAGTCAGGGCACATGCCTGGGTTGCAGGCCAGGTTCCCAATAGGGGGCGCTTGAGAGCCAACAACACATGGATGTTTCCCTCCCTCCCTTCCTTCCTCTCTCTAAAACTAAATATATTTTTTAAATTAAAAAAAAAATAGGCAGGGATTACTCAAATGTACAAAGAGCAAAATAAAAACAATGTGAAGAAAAGACCTGGAAGTTTAGGACTCTACAGCGCTAAGTGGGAAGGGGCAACAGATGAGAACTTTGGTGCAAACGGTAGCCTTGGTCCTTGGGCCAGTGACTGAGACTTCCTCCTGTGAGGGGTGGTGAGCCACAGCAGGATTTTACGTGGAGGAGTGACATTTTAGAAAGATTACACTACAGTTGTGTAGAGGGTGGGTTTAAGTCAGGGACTTTTTACTTAGATTCATTGACTGAACTAAGTAACATCTCAAAAGTATCTACATAGTTCTACCTAGGACCTTTCTAAGGGAAACATGTAAGTTTTCCCTTAAAAAAGACAAAAAATAAAAAATACCCTGAGCTTTCGCAAACCCCTCATGATTTCTTTATAAACATAGTAGTAATAACTTAAATATAACAGGGAGTTTTAGAAAGCACAGAGCAAGAATCGACCGTCAGCTATTCATTTACTTACACGGAAATCAGATGACCCTTTCCTTTCATGAGCTTGGTGACCCCGTATTGCAGGGGGGTCAGACGCATTTTCGCCGGGGGCCACATCAGCCTCGAGGTTGCCTTCAAAGGGCAGAACGTAATTTTAGGACTGTGTAAATGTAACTACTCCTTAACTAGGGCAAGGAGCTCAGCACTGCCGCTGGGTAGAAGCAAGGTGCCCGGCCAGATGAATCAAGGTGGAGGCCGGATTCAGTCCACAGGCCTTGTGTTGGCCACCTGTGCCTTATTGGATATAAGCAGTCTAGTTTTTTCATCTTACCCAAAGTTTTAAAATTTTCTAAAGGCTATTTAAGGGTGATAGAATGATCAATACACTAAATCAAAATAACAATAGGGTGAACATTTACAACAGGAAATGGAGCACACTACTTGTTCTGAGTTCATATTCCAGCCAGGGAGGCAAGAATTAAAATGTAAAAAATGAAATCACAATAAGAGATTTAATCACAGATCAAGGCTGCAATAGAAGAGATGGAACAAAGCATGTGAATGAGACGGACAGTCGTCGGCGTGGTGAAATGGTGACTATATATGGAAGTAAGTGCATAGCTAACGTTTTCTGTGTGCTTATAAGGTTCCAGGCATGTTGTTCTGTGTTTTCAATGGAATTATATCATTTAATCCCTAAAACCATCAGTCACGATAATAATAGCCAATATTTATTGAGCTCTCAGTAGATTCCAGGAACTATGCTAAGTGTTTAAAAATCTTTTAAATCTTTTATTTATTTATTTTTAGAGATGGGGGAAGGGATGGAGAGAAGAGAGAAACATGGATGTGAGAGAGAAACATCAAACTGTTAGTTGCCTCTTGGGCCTGCCCCGGCTGGGACTGAACCTGCAACCCAGCCAAATGCCCTCACCAGAATCAGACGGCTGAAACTTCACTTTGCAGGATGATGCCCAACCAACTGAATCACACTCGTCTGGGCACTATGCTAAGTGTCTGAAATGGATTATTTCATTTTATCCTTGTGAGGACCCTATTTAGTAAGGACAATCATCCCCAGATTACAGATTGGAAAACCAAGGTTTGGCGAGATTGAGTTCTTTGCCCAAGGTTTTACAAGTACTATGTGATGGTGTCATCATTGAAGTCCAGGCCTTTTTAAAAAAAGGTTTCTTTTTAAGCAAAATTTTAACCTTCACCCAGGGATATGCTTTATTGACTTTAGGAAAGGAGATAGAGGAAGAGAGAGAGAGAGGAAGAAACATTGATGTGAGACAGCAACATCCATTGGTTGCCTCCCGTACACGCCCTGACTGGGAACTGAACCTGCAACCCAGGCATCAACCTTTTTGTCTGTGGGACAAAAGTACAACCCAGTGTGCCACCAGGCCAGGGCCAGGCCATCGCTCTTAGTTACAGTGCTCTCCTGCTTCACACTAAGGTGTAGGCATTATTATCAAGTCCATTTTGCAATGAAGGCAGCTAGTGCTCAGAAAAGTGGAGCCATGAACACATGCCCATGTAAACAACAAAACATAGTACCTTAACTGTCTTGAAGGAATAGATTTTATGTTATCAATGTCATCCAGCTGACTTGCACTTGAATTATTATAATTTAGTGATAAACGGGGCAAATCAGGTTTTGACATCTTTTGCTATTCACTCACACCAGGCACTTTATCATAAGCTGGAGAGCTGAGATGTGGCAGGCATATTTC
Organism: Artibeus jamaicensis; assembly: GCF_021234435.1. Taxonomy (NCBI): domain Eukaryota; kingdom Metazoa; phylum Chordata; class Mammalia; order Chiroptera; family Phyllostomidae; genus Artibeus; species Artibeus jamaicensis. Next base: position 13,411,877 of record NW_026522025.1, on the reverse strand, counting down.
ATGCCCTCAAGGAGCTCACACTTTGGAGACAAAGACAGACATTGACTAGCCATTCTAAGGACAAGTGAGGAGACACTTTCATATTGATGGGGGAGTTTTGGTGGTTTGCTTGTTTGTTTATGGTACTGATGTCCTCACAATGCTAGGGAGTTCTGGAATTCCTGCTGCAGTGGACGTGGACATTTATACTGAGTATTGTAACTTCACCCCATAGCCCCAGGGGTCAGGGATAGAAAAAAGAAAAATCATGCCTATTTGTGTTTGCCCCCACTCGTAAATGCTCAAGCCACCTTTGCTAGTGTTGTACCAAAAATTTGCAATGGAAACCTCTAAAACAAATTAGAAGACCTCTTATTTCATCTGCCATTCATCACTCTAGTTTTCCCTGGTCTATTCAAGCCCACTCTTGACCTGGCCAGGTCCCCACACTCAGTATCCCTGGGTTTGATGAGCCATGTTGGAGCCCCTGTATCAGTATGTCACCTCAGAGACATTTGGACCGTTCACTCTCTGGCACGAGGCATTTGACTTTGGGTGTTGTTGCCTTCCTGTCAAAGCACTGACTGGCCAGACCTCTTCCTGCCCGCCCTCAGAGGAGGGGCTCACTCAAGTGCAACCTGATGGTGTCAAGGTTGAAACGAAAAAGCCATCCTCAAAGTCTCTATTTTTGAACATGGTTAAATCACTTCATATCTCGGACATTTATGTATCACTGATCCCACATAATCTTCAGGGTGAAATGGAGATTCTCAGCACAGAAGACCTTGCACAAGCCGGACCTGGATACGTCTCTCTGTTTCCCCAGCGCCACTCCTCCCAGCATGCACCTATGTCGCCAGTCAAAACAAGCCACCTGAATCCCTGACACAAACCCTCCTTGCTCTATCCTTCCCTGCCTTTGCTTTTTGAATTTCATTTGCATGGAATGTCTTTCATCACCTTCCCGCCTGGATAAGATGAGCTTATTTCTGCAGGTTCAGGTGGAATCACCTTTAGCTAGGAAACCTTTCCTGACCGCTCTGCCCTCTCCTGCAGGTGGAGGTCAGTGCCTCTCCGTGATGCTCCCTCAGCCTTTTCCAGACATCACCTTCCGCACTCTGCATTGCAACTCTCAGCTCTTGCTGTCTTTCTCAGAGGGCAGTCACTCCGCTGAGGGGAAAAGCAACTTGTTTTTAACATCTCACTTCTCAGCAGCAGATGGCACACACTGGGGACCTAATAAACATTTGTTGAATTGGTGAATATGAATTTCCTACTTAGCCTTTTACTAATTTGGAGGCTAAGTGTTTGTAGAAATATCACATTCAAATGCTTACGGAGACCAGATAGGTAGTGCAAATATGTTGACTAGCCATGCAAGACACATGTCCTGTCTAAAGTGGCCTCTGGTTTCAGCACAAGGTGTTTCTCGGAGATGAAGAAGGAACCTGGGCAAGTCATCTATTTACTCCTTCTGCCAAGAGATGAAGCTTTATCTTTTTTCATATTTCCAAGTAAAGAGTTTCACAACTTTCCCTGAAAGTACTATGCCAATAAGCTTAATGTTAAAACATCAAATTACCTTTATCTTTCCTACCGAGTTTTCTCCCAAGTTTCTCTGCCTATCACCACAAGAGCAGAAACTCTATTGTTCACATGTTCTGTTTACCACTTAGCACATGGTGGGTGTTTAATTAGTGTTAAAAGAGTAATCATAATACACTGAAGGTGAAAGAAAAAGTTATGTATTTATAATAAAAGAGTGTGACAATTATTTTCCTTTTCTTTCAATTACTTCCCTTTTGAATATGCATTCAACTTAAATGTAATCAGCAATAGGAGAGAGAAAATAAGTTTACGTCAGCGTAAAAAAAGCATTTAGCTCCTGTCTTCTCTATTTTGGTCATTCATTTATTCATTCAACAAATACTCTAGGCTACTCTGTGCCAGGCACTGGGATTATTACTCCATTGCTTTTAGTTCATGCCTCAACCTTCTGAAAAGACCCAGGTGTTCTCCTCTGTTCCTTGTTGCTGGCTAATTTCTGGCCAAGGTCCAGTTTGCTGCTGTGAACCAGAGCTTGTTTCCCATAACTTTCAGTGGATGTTGGCTGGAAACAGTGTGCCACCGCGAGGGCGCCCTCCCACAGACTCTGCCTCTGAACTCCAGGGTGACATTTATACCCAACATCCCAAGCTCTTCATGGGTACCACGCGCTCTGCTAAACAATCGACCCTCATCCTCATTCAGCCCTTCCCCAAACTTGATGATGGAGACACTATTATTATCCTCATTTTATGGGTGAGAAAACTAAATGACAAAACAAGAGTCACACACACACACTATGTGGGTCCAGGCACCAAGCTTGTCATCACCGTGTTAAATTACCAAGAGTCACCCTCCAAGTAAATGGCTCTCTCAGTCAATAGTAGTCAAGAACAACAATAATAGCAGACAGTAATAACAATGACTTGGTGTGTGGTAGAGACTCCTAGTTGTTTTTGACTATTGAAGATCCCTTTCTTTTATAATAATAACATCTTTAATTTTAGCCAGGCAAATGGCTGCCTATAAACAAGAGTACATTTTCCAACCCTTTTTGCAATTCTCTATAGCCATGTGACCAAGTTGTAGCCAGTGTTGTGGAAAAGAAGTAGAACAGTTTCCAGGAGGTTTTAATTGCTTTGAACTCTTGACAGCATTCTACAAAAGAAATATATTATGTGATGTTATATGTGTGTATATGTGTGTGTGTGTGTATACACACACACTACACTCACATATAGTCCTGAGACAAAGTTTCATGTGGGTATATTTACCTTCACTATATGGTAAACACTCTGATATCTTCTGTTCTATTTTATTTTTTAAAGTTATCCTTTACATCATTTGATGACTCACTAGTGAATCATGTCCCACAGTTCAAAAAACATTGTTCTGTCAGACAATGTATATGTGCTCCTCTCTCTGTTCTTCTATGTCCATCTACCATCCAGACGCCTGAAACACAAAGCGTCTGCTTTGGACCATGAGGTCAAGGCCACACACAAAGGAGTATCAAGATAGAAGACACCTGGGTCTCTGATGTTATAGAATGTCACCCTAGCCCTAAATTACCTGCTTGGGCTTTCATATGAGAGAAACATGAGCTCTTTTTATTTAAGCCACAGCTATTTTGAATTATTTTTTTCCTCATGCCAAACTAATCGTAACTGATGGTGCAAATGAGTTGAGTATTGTTTTCAGGCCCATTTTTCTCTGTTTTCAGCTTTGCATTTTATTACAAAGGGGCTGAGCTATAGGTTTAGACAGCAGGGGTGCTGGTGGGAGACAGAAGGGCAAAAAAGAAGTCCAGGTACTTTGCCTCAGCCTCTCTGGCTTGGATGGTGTCTTCTCCAGCAAGAGCTGCACCTCCTGTCTCACCAGTTCCCACTAAGTGAGGTATCTGTTGGGTGACCTCAGCTCTGGGTCTCTGGTAACACCATCCTCTCCCTTTATCTCGACATTGTAGGGATGGGAGCTTCCTGCTGTGGCTGATCTCTGGATCTCCTCACCTTCCCTCTTTAGCTATTGGTTCTTCTAGCCCTTATTTAATGAAGTCCCTTCATTAAACTTCCTCTGTTCTCAATACAGAAAGAGTTGCAGTTTTCCTGACAAGCACCTGATTCACACTAATGTATCATATGAAGCTCTCCAGGTAAATTTCTCATTTCCTCCTTACTCTGTAAGACAGGAACTACTCACCACCGCTGCTTCTCTCTTCTCACAAATGATGAAAATTCCAGAGAGCTTGACCTTCGTTTCATTTGGATACCCTGACTTTCAAAAAAGGAATCATATTTTATCACATGAGTTTTCACAGACACAGAAGCTGTTTGCATGACATCACTCCATGTTACCCAAGTCGGTGGTCTCCATCCCCAAGGACCGTCCCAAGGCCGCCAGTGCCCTGTAACCCCTTTCTGCCTTAGAAAAGTGTCCAGCCTTCCTCCAAGTCCCTTCATACCCTGGGTTAGAGGACTTCTTTCCATTCGTTCACATCAAATTATTAATTATTATTCAAGGACTGCATTTATTTCATCATAAAGTGTTTATTGAGTGATTAGTGCCTAAGGGCTAGGGTCTGGGGTGGAGCAAACGTGAATGAGACTCAGTTCCTGTACCTGAAGAGCCCATTGTCTGGGAGGAGAGACAGGTACATGAAATAATGAGGGCTTACACATAAGAAATGCTTTGGCAAGATCCAGCACAATAGCAGCATAGTGGAGGAGTGGATCTTGAGTTGGTTCCTAAAGAATAAGTAGGAGTTTGGGAGGCAAAGGAGATTAAAGAAACATTTTAGACTAAAGGAATCAACACATGCAGAGGTTCAAAGGCACAAAGTATTTCACGGCTTACCCTTCCATATGAACCTTAGCACTTTCATATTTACCCAAATAAATATTACACATTTACATGTAAGTATACATAGACATGTATACATATATTTGTATATGTAAACATAGACATTTATATCTTCTCTGTTTTTTCTTTTCCTTTTTGCCATTCCATTATATTAACCTACCTTATTTCATAAAAGCATAAAGATGAACAGGAGAATTAATATATTATTAAAGAAATCTAATTGCCTGGGTTATGTCTGTAGCTGTATTCACCACATTAACAAACACCCCAGGAAAAATGATTGAAATATAAGCCATAGCCACAGAGCTTTGCACAAAGACATGCCTTCCTAGGGAGAAGGCTAAGCCAATCTTGCAGGCTCAGGTTCCTTCCTGGAATACCATGAAAGAAAGTGTCCTGCACTTGCTATGTTTCGGCTGAAAGTGAGATGTGAATAACAAAAAATATTTTCCACTGGGCTGAGGTTAGTTCACATTTATCAGTAGGCAAAATGACATCTGTCCAAAATTCCTTTTGCTCAGGGCAGTATGACTCTGGGAGGGGGAAAAAGGCATTAATATGATGCAGCCCAGAATTCTCCAAGGACCTTTTGCTAACTTCTTGAATTCCTACCTGTTGTTTGCCTGGTCCTCCGTGACCATGGTGTTTAGGGAGGGGCTTCCAGTGCCTCCCTCCAGCCAGCTGAGGCGGCCTCTGGGAAGACTGTAACATCTGCAACACTGGGCCGTTTTGGCATGACTGTCTTTTTTACATATTGTCTTACATCTCCATTAGCTTGTAAGGTTTCTGAGGACAAGCACTCTCTAAAATACTCTGTTCTCTGGGAAAAGATATATTGTTTTCTAAAAACTTATCTCCCTTGGCTTTCCAGTTTTCTTTTTCCATTCTGGCCTCAGGAAAGGGAACATATGAATCACCTTGGAGAGGAGGAGAAAATGATGTAGGGGAGGCCCTTTCAGACAGGAGGAAAACAGAGGATAGTCCTGTAGACATCAAGAAGTAGGACCTTGGAGGAAAGGAGAGTAAGAAGGGGAGGTGAGATGTGTGTCTTCTCTGGCCTATGACTCCAGTGGGTAAAGGTGGGCAAGGACCTGGAAAACAAGCAGATACATTTGACCCAGGCAGACTGATCACAGCACCACTGACCTGGAAGTCAGAGAGACTTAGCAAGGTGGAAGGAGACAGATCTCTCCAGTTTCTTAGGGTCCCAGATTGGAGAGGAGAGGATTCCTGGGTTTGCTGTAGACCCAGAGAAGGCTGTGGAAGACAGACAGATGAGCCATGTACACCAGCTTCTCAAGAGATTGTGGGTTGGATTTGACACTCAGGTAATGCTTAGAGGTTAAGGAGGAAAGACCCAAAAAGGCAATTGAAAATGGGCCACCTGACAGAGCTGACAGAAATATGCCACTAGCACCAGACACATGAACATGTGAGGACACCACCAGCTGGAGCCATCACTTGAATAGACCAGATGTTTCTTCAGCTGCAAACTGTAGTGGTGGGTGCCAGCCAGATGCCAGGGATGAGAGCAGAGTAGCCACACTGCATCCAAAGCTGGCAAAGCCCCAGAGCGTGGGATGGAGACAAGAGCCCTGTGTCAACCTGGAGAACAGGCAAGTTCCCTCCCACCAAGTCTAACCTGGAGAGAAGGGGGAAGGAGGACACACCCAAAAGGTGAGTAGTTACCCTAAACAGAACAAGTTGAAACTAAGGAAATGAATTTAACTGAAGAGATATTGCTGATTAATTCTTATGTATATTTTCCCTTTTACCCAATGGGATGGACGGTACTGATGAATTTTAAATTCATTTGAGAAAATTTTAAAAGTTATAGGTTTTCACATGTTCTGAGTTCTGTGCTATGAACTATTTGAATTGGCTACATTTTCTAGTAGGGGTTGTCTCAGGGAACCTTATACATAGTAGGCACACAATATCTTAATAAGTGACTTGGATGGATAAATAAGAATCCATAATTCACTTTGTTCAAGTAATTCTTAGATGGATATCAAATTTACTAACCACCTGTCATAAAGATTCCATGGCTTCCTAATTTACTAAATTTGAATGTCTGAAGATAATCATTGCTTAGGTCTCCACTGGAATCTACAAATGTACAAATTCCACATTTACTTTTGCATCAATTCCATTTCAAAGATCCACTCCATGTGTGTTTACTGCACTTGTCAACCACTCCCAGCCACTTACTATTAAGGAACAGAGGGAGAACAACAAAACTGCTTTTGCAACCTTAATGTGTTCTTAAGGTTTGCCTCTGTCAAGGTCTGCCTGTCAACTGACTGCCTTTATCTACCAACCATTTACTTATCTATACCAACAGGTCTTAAGTATTAAGGTTAAGTACTTTTTACCATAGTGATTAGTTGTAACAAAATTATCATACATTTGCCACTTTACAATTCACAGAACTCTTCCAACACTTCATCTCTTCTAATTTTAACAACTCCAAACCTCTCTATGACCCATTCTCATCAGGCCTTTGTAGCTCCTGGTCTGCTGATAACGTTCTCCGAGACGTGGCGTGACCTCCTTCTTGCGAAATTCAGTGGTGAATATTCAGTCCTTATCTGACTGACCTCTCGACACCACTCAAACACTTTCTGAAAGCATTTTTTTCACTTTGTTTTGGCTTATCTCCTGCTTATTTTTTTCTAAGTCAGTGGCTTCTCCTGTTCAGTATTCTTTCCCTTTTCTTCTTCAAAAGGAAACAGTGAAAGGCTGCATGTTTCAGTCCTTGACTCCTCTTCATTTGACTTTCTGGGAGTCTTATGCAATGCCATGTCTTTTCATACCATGCTCATAAGCCCTGAATTCACTTCTCCAGCTCCATCCTTTTCAGTCTTGAATATCCAAGTCTACTTGGCATTTCTGTTTGAATGTTCGAGAGGCACCGAAAACCGAATTACGTCCACCTGAACCAGTCCTCCCAAATGAGTGTTTTTCTGGCTCCCACCTATCTTCCTAAGTGTGTGTGTGTGTGTGTGTGTGTGTGTGTGCATGCACGTGTGTTTGGTCTAATGACTATCCTGACTCTACTTCTTTTATGTCCCTGTTTTTGGCTTTACTACATGGTCTGACTTTAACCTCAAATTGACCTCTACTTATGTTCTTGTCCTTGCTTCAATCTGCTCTATACCTGTAGTCTTGCTTTTCCCATTGGCTTCCATGTTCTGCCCCTTATTTGCTCCTTTTTCATGGTAAGAGGCTCCAACTTCCTTCAACCAGAGCAGCCCTTCCCCTATATCCAAGGCTCTGGCTGTCAGTGATTCTGATGTTACTATCTGCCTGACAGCTTACTTTTCTTCAAAGGCTGGTACCCTTAATAAGCAATAAACCCTGGTTCATTTATACTTTTTCCTATAACAAGGGAAGTTAATGACATGGCCAATAGGCTATACATCGTCAGAGCATCACCAGAGAAGGTTTATCAGGCACTCAACTCTATATTGCCTTGTTCTTGCCTTTTAGGTGATTATAATCAGCACTGGCTGAGATGTTCATCTCCATTACCATTTTCACTTGACTGGTATTAGCTATCTGGAGTGCATTTGGGAAGCCTGTTAAAGTCAGTAAATTCAGCAGAAAAAAAATGCTACGATCAGAAAGTAACACCATTCACACTGCACAAGAGAACCTGTCATGTATTTGCTGTCCATGTATAATCTATTATTTGTTTTCCCAAACTCTTTTCCTGTTCTTGTAATACAAATAATTCATTAATAAAGTTAATAGTTCATTAACATCATTAACAATACTAATGCTATTATTAATAATAGTTCATTAGTAACTAATTAATATAGTAGTAGCAATAATGCTGCTAATAGTAAATACTAGAATGTTACACCTTTTATTCAACAATATACCAAAACTTTTGTGCAATTAACTCATTTAAACTGCTTATTTACCCTCACAATTACTATTGCCTCCTTTTATACATAAGGAAGTGAGATAAAGAGATAGGAAATAATGGGTACCATTTCTCTTTGCTAGTAGAATTATTCAAATCATGGTTTGGCTCTAAAGTCAGGTCTTATAGGTTTTCTAGACTGTCAATATAACATTTGTTTAAAAAATTTAAGACTTTGAAGTGTAACATACATAAAGTGCACAGATCTTAAGTATATAGCTCCATTTTACATAGACTAACACTCATGTAGCCACCATCCAAGTCAAGATCTAGAACATTTCTAATACCCCAGATGGCTCCTGTTTGCCTTTTCCCAGTTGCTACACCTCCCTGTGGGTAGCAGTTCTGACTTTTATCACTGTGGATTACTTTTGCATGCTTTTGAGTTTCAAACCAATGGAATCATACAGTCTATAGTCTTTGCATGAGTTTTTTAATGCTAATCATCATGTCCATGAGATTCATTTGTGGTGAACAGACTCTAGTGGTATTCCCAATGATTCCCCACCTCAATCCTCTGCCAAGGGACTGGTAAATGGCAGAGATCGTTCCAGGCTGGCACAATCAAAGGATACTGGTATTCGGTCTTGAATGTTGAAAAAATTTGGAGGGGCAGATCAGGATCAGGGCATGACAACGGATTCGGGCAGGGAAGGCCAGCTGGCCAAGGCACTATCCAGCTACAATTTCAGCTAGAGTGCAGAAAACAGCAGAGGAGACTGGAGATGCATCCCCTCTGCCCTAGAGAGACATGGCTAATGATATACAACTGCAGAAGGCAGTCTACTTAGTATTCTATAAACAGCCTCTTCTCTTTCAGCTATTTTAATGATTCCAGTTTCTGGTTTTCAGAATGCAGCACTTTTTTCCCATTAATTTTTATTTGCAAAATTTGAGGCTGCTTTTTGGGGCCAATGTTTTAGTTGTATTTATCTTCTCCTTGTCCTTAGATTCCAGAACACAATGTTTTCTAAGAAACTGCCATTATTTTGGTACCCACTAAAGAAATATTGCAGTCACATCCAGACAAGAAGGAAGCAAATATGGTGGTAAGCATGATCTGCCTGTATTGCTTCCCTTGTATGCTTCATCTCCAACCTTCACACACTTCCTCCCAGACTCATTTCTTCGGGATGGACATAAACAGTTGCCAACAAATACATTAAAAGTAGATTTCACTGTTTACGAGGAGTGCCTGGGGACTGGAGAGATAGCATCAAAGTTGTGTTTTCAACACAGTGAGCTACTAAGAGAACTACGAGGCACACCAAGGTTTTCAGAAATACAGGGAAAAAAACCCACCAAAATCTTTCCAATGGTAAAGGTGACTTGTAAAAACAAATATCATAAAAGATATTGAGAAATATTCTTGCATTCACCAAGAGTTTCATAAAATATCTTATGTATCCTAGCCTAAAATTATCAGAATGCTCAAAAATTATCAGATTAAATGGAGACCTGGATGAAGGTAGCAAATTCTAACTTTCTAGGAAAGAAAATCATAGGCAAGTAGTAGATAAGTTAGGAGGGACTAGAACTATTATAGCCCAAGTATGATGTATTGAGCTCTGGTCACAGCATTTCTGCACATGTTTTGGGGCTGGCCCTTTCTGTAGTCATATGCTGGCATGTGGTTCGCATTTATGCCTCTAGCTGCTCCCCATTCTACTGCCTTCTGCACTCCCTTCGGCCCATCATCTCTACCCTCTGACAACATGTCCTTGGATCTGAACCTCCTTCTCCTACAACCTGCGTCATTCTAACTCTCTTCACTAATTCTTGCTTCCCTGCTTCTCTCCTGGCTTCACTTACCCTAAACCAGACTCGCAGAAAAAAAAAAAAATTGTGCGTCTGATGGCCTCAGTGTGCAGAATCAGTTCTTATTCCAGGAGAGGACTTACCTGGCTGGGGTATGAGTTTGAGGGCTGTGCACCATGAAGGAGGAATCTACTTTACTCTTAACATGTAGACTGGCAGGCTTATGTAAAGACCCATTTTTATTAGATATATTTGATAATCAGTCTAAGAAGGTTAAAAGGAAAAAGAGTTGGGAGGAAAATGAACCTAGAAAGATAGCCAAAGCAAGTAGATATCATAATACAGCCTTAGTTTAATTGTCAGCAATCTATTGTCTTGTTGTCACCTCATCCTCACTTCACAGCTCCCCTAGGATCAGTTTCCCATGGGCAGAGTCTCAACTCTTTGCCTTACTTTTTATAATGGGATGAAAAACATTTCTGTCTTGCACGAGTCCTCTGCTGCAGATAGACCATTAGGTTCTAACCATCTCCCGAATGGCTATGGGTGTTTCAACTCCTTGTTTTTACTCACATCCATCTCCCTGGATTCCCTCTCCTTCTTTTCTATCTCTCTAAATCCTTCCCACTTTTAAAAGCTGGTTTGAATCCAAGTGCTCTACAAATCCTACCCTGACCACCCAGCAGAAATGAGGCCTTCCTTGCTTAAAACTGCTTGAATAAGTTGGCACTTAAAATTTTCAGTGTAATAAATATTTATTGAGTGTTTACCATGTGCAAATTACCATATAAGGTACTGTATGGGACTCCAGTATAAATAAAACACTTTTTCCCAAAGTAGAGCATAAAATAAGTACTCAAAATTATAACCAAATGCGGAACATGTTATGCACCATGAGGCATGGTAGGCAGAGCTGTGGGGCTTGGAGGAGGGAGGGGAGAAAGGAGCTAGCATTCATTGCATTAATATTACAGGTTAGACTGATAATGCTGGATGCTTTATATGGTCATTTAACCTGCACAACAACACATTTTACAGGAATGAAAGACAGGGTTTAGAAAAGTTAAAACACACACACACACACACACACACACACACACACACCAAGATTTGCTGGTCTGGCTGAGTGGTAATATAGAGTCAGAATTCAAATCTTGGTCTATTTGGCTTCTATGTCCCATTTTTTCCACTTTCTCTTATCTAGTTACAAATTTAATAAAGTTTTCTTGAAGAAGGAGGCACTTGAGATGAGGCTTGAATCATAAGTGGGATGAGATAAATAAGGGGAGTGGAAAATACATTCCCCAGTGCTTGAAATTCATAAGCAAAGTACAGAGACAAGAAAGAACAGGAGGAGTTCAGGTAATAGTGAATGGTCAAGTTAGCTTGGCTCATAGAATTCATGCAATGGGCTAATAATATAATAACTATCTTTTACCATGGTAGACACCATTTCACAGACTTTCATGTGTACAATCTCAATTAATACTCCTGGTGACCCTGTGAGATGATATAATAGTTAACTTTCACTGTATAATACACCACCCCTAAACCTAACGGCTTCAACTAGCTCTCACTTCTGTGGGTTGGCAGCTGGGGCTGGGCTCTACCAGAGGGTTCTTTGCTAATCTTGGCTGGGCTTGCTTGTGCGTCTATAGTCAGCTAGCAGATTAGCTGGATCTTGATGGTTTGAGATGGACTCATGTATATGACTAGTGGTTAGCAGAGTCAGTTGGATGGCAAGCTGGGAGTTGTGGTTATATTCACACAGCCACTCTAGAAGGCTACCTTTAGTTCATTCACAGGGCAGCTTTGGGTTTTCAAGCACAGGGAGTGGAATCCTCAACACCTCTGAGGCTGAACGTTTTAAATTGCACAAGGTCACTTCCACATAGTCTGTTTACCAAAACAAGTCACAAGGCAAGACCCAGTGCAAAGAGTGGGGAAGTGGGAAGGAAAGGTCCATCTTTTGGTGGGAAGGAAAGGTAAAGGCTTTATTGGTAGCAACAATCTTATGCAGATAAATAGTATTATTATCCCCATTTTCATATATTTAAAAAAGGGGTTTAAGAGATCAAGCAAATTTCCTGAGATTTCATATTAGGGAATGTCAAAGCCAGAATTTGAAGCCAGGACTGTTTTAGTGTAAAGCCCAAGCTGGAAAGGTATGTAGTAGCCATAGGATGCAGAGTCTACTGTGACTCACAAGGTGACAAGTTTTTGTGTAATTCAGAAATATAAACTGCCATCGAGAGGTTTTAAGTAGGAAAGTGAAAAAACAGTCATGTCTTACGGATATTTCTCTAGAAAGGGACAGCCTGCTGAAGAGAGCCTAGAAGGAGGGATGGCCACTCAGGAACCGTGTGACGGTCCGAGTGAGAGCAAGCGTGGCTGCTGTTAGAACAATAACGATGAGACTAGCCGTGTCTTCCCTTAGAAAAGAGGGAATGAATTCATGAGATGTTGCCATTAGAACTTAACAGGATTTGGCAATGGATTGGATATTGTGGAGAAAGAATGAAGAGAAAAATGTGTCTTCAAAGTTACATCCTACGTGTGAGGGGGAAAATGATGCTATTTGCAGAGTTAAGGAGGACAGAAGAGAGAGTTGGATTGGGGCTTAATGAAGAGTGTGATCTGGGACTTGTCCAGTTGAAGCGTCAGCAGAATAGCCACATGAACGTGCTTAACAGGCAACTGACAAAGGAGGATTATAGCTTGGGAGACAGACTGTTTCTGCCGGGCACAGGTTTAGAATTCACTTGCAAAGAGCTGTAATAGTAGATGAGTTTGCAATAGGGAGAGATGGTTGGGGGGAAAGGTAGCTGGTGTAAAAAGATTTTAGTATCATTCACTTTCAGTGTCTACCCAGAGAAAGTGACAGCAGATAGAAAGATAGAAGAAGGGGGCAACTGTACTTGAATAATAATTAAAAAACCTTAAAAATAATAAAATAAAATAAGCCATCCATACAAACAAAAGGAGATGGAAGAATGGCCAAAGAAGTAGATGGAGACAAAGGTAAGGAAATATAGTTTCAAGATGTCAGGGAAAAACAACAAAGCAAGAATGAAGAGGAGATTTAGTCTCCATTCAAATACTATAAAAAATAGGCTTGTGTTTCTGGGGCAAATACTTTGTATCATGCTGATCAGAGTTTGAGGAATGGTGGGTTGGTGATGGGATCTAGGGCAGAAATTCTTAATATTTTGAGGAGCTGGGGAACCCTTTAAGAATCTGATGCAAGCTCTATGTATCCTTCAGGGAGAATATATTTCTATAAAATACTAACCTCACATATAATTTCAGAAGGTTTAGTCAATCAGTGGGCTGCAATGCACAAGAAATGGATTTCAGATTTTGAACAGCTGATCTAAGGGGAAACAGTGTTGCTCACAGCAGGAGCAGAATATTGATTGATTGATTGACTTGAGGAAATACAAGAGCTAAAGGTAGTGCCCAACTCCTCTATCATACACATTCTCAACTGTAAAAAAAACCCCACAAGTGTGAAGAGAATTAATTATTAATCAAATTAGTAAGAGTAATAATGATAGTAACAACTATAATTTATTACAGTTCAATTATGGAACTGGTATTTTATATATAATATTTAGTTTAATACTCATACTCCCCCTCCAAGTTAAGAATCATTACTTGAGATTCAGAACAGTCACATGGAAAACTCAGGGGCATCATTGGCTGAAATGGATTTCAGATCTGACTTCAAACTCATGCGCTTCCCAATCAATATACCACAGCACCTCTCAAGAATGCTGATTAAAAACAAAAAACAAAACTAACAAAAACTCCTTGCAAAAAACTAACTAGCAAGAATGTTAGGAATGAAAAATAACTTATTTTAGGCATTATCTAATACAACCATAGAGTGAAAGCAAGGTTAAAATATGAAAGGAAAGTATGAGCCAAGGGAATGTTAACTAAAAATACCATAAGAATTATATAAGAATCTCATTTTATGCTGAGAAGTCACCCAGTAAAGTTGACCTTTTATTGTTGATGAAAACTTTTTAAAACTTGGTTTGGAAAGTATATCAGAGAGGTTATGCAATCACTATGACAAAGAACTTCCAAATGCACTGGCTTAAAGATTTATTTCTGGTTCACATCACACTTGGCATAGCATGTGTGTACTGTGATGGGAAGCGGGGTGGGCAGGGCTTCGCTCTGCTTCATCATTCAGGGGCGACCTTTATCCAGTGGTTTGCATTTCTTAGGATCTAGGTTTCCTCTGCTGGATCTCTTGCATTAAGCTGGTTGACCAGCCACAGAGGAGAACTTGGAGGATCATACATACTAGCTCTACCCACATTTCATTGGCTGGAGTGAGCCCATGAAATGGAATCAGTCACATGACTCCACTCAAATGCAAGGGGACTGGGAAATGTAGTTTAGTTGTGCATCATGAAAAAGGAGACTGATCCAGAAAGTCTGTGCCATTGAACATCTTATTATAACTTTTACATACTATAGGTTTAGAACTGAGGTCAAGATTTGTAGTTAATGTATACCTGACAGAGTTAATTCCTCAGGAATAAATATAAAAACAAATTCTCTTTCTAGTCCTATTCAACATACTATGATACACTAATAATAATGATTTGAGAAGAAAAACAAATGAAAATACAGCAACAAAGAAGCAAACATTTACATCCACAAATGACATTTCTAAAATTCTTAAAATTCAAACAATTATAGTAAATTATAAGTAATTCACAGATGATCTCATCAGCCATTTAGAGTGCCACCGGTGTCAGATCAAATCTTCGGCACCTCCTCAGATGCCCTGGACAACCTCTTTTCCTTTCCTGAGGATGCCACCCATTTCCCAGCCTGTGCCACCTTAGTTGAACCCTCTAAGCTTACTAGAATGAAGTTGTAGCCCTGACTTGCCTGTACCACATGTACCATATACTCCATGTTGAGGTCCAAAACAGATGCTGAAAAGGGACAATCCCGAACGAGCCCGGGATAAAGTTAGGCTGACCAGGAACTAAAGTTAGGCTGACCAGGAGCAGGGAAATTTTTACTTACTAAAAGGGCTAACTGCCAATTTCCCTAATAAGCCAATGGCAATCAGCTGTTTAGAGCTAGCCAATAGCTAACAGCCACATCTGCTTCTGTTCAGAGCTTGCTTGCATACCCCTATATAAGGACATAGCTGTAAGCGCCGGGGTGCGGCTCTCATCTGCACCTCTCCTGAGCATAGTGTCTTCGGACACTCAGAGAGTTCGCCCCTGCGCAGGTAAAACTTGGCCAATAAAGTAACATCTTGAAAATTCTGAAAGTCTCTGAACCTCTGTTTCTCGTGATGGCGGATGCAACACTCTAAATGATATATTACTGCCTTTAGTCACTACCTCCAGACTTGGTTGTTATGCTGCTCTGTAGTGTGCATTTTAACTTCCTGTGCTTCCACCACAGGGCTGAGTGACAGGACTCAGAAGCACAGAAGAGTTATTTTCCTTTGGGATGAACCTTGACCAATAGGAAGTGGGAAACTGTAGAGATCTGTGCAAATAACTTTCCCTTCCCCGCCCCCCCCCCTTGTGGACCATCTGGAGGTAGGGCTCCTCCTTGTCCTTCCCTTTATTTTCCCTTTTCCTTTTTATTCTCTAGGTTTGTGCCTCACCAAGTTTCAGTAGTTTACCCTTACCTAAGACTGCTTCCTAGAGGTCAAAGTTTATGCTCACTCCCCCCAAAATCACATCATTGTATGCTAATGACATATCTGGAAAATGGGATGAAAAATCAATTTATTTCAAAATAATAATTAAACATTAGTTTGGCTCAGGTCAGCTTATTTAAAAGACAATATGAAAACATTCTGGGAGAAATAAATGAAGAAATAATAAATAGATATATACACTATGGTTTTCATTTGGGGCCTTGGGAAAATGAAAAATTATTGAGATAAGAATTTTTTCCTAAGCAATACATAATTAATGAAACACCACTTCATTTTTCTATAAAATACATTGTGTAACAAATAAATCGAGTATGAAAATTCCTCTGGAAGAATAAAAAGTCACAAATAAATATTTATTTAAATGTTGATAAGCTCTATCAAATTAAAAATAATCATATCAGCCTGATAAAATAATTTTTGCTGCTTTATAGTTTATATAATACTTCCACATACATTTTCTCATTTATTCATTATGTTAGACTGATCAGAAAAGAATTAGTTTATCTGCACTGAGAGATTATTTATTTACTTTTTGGATTTAGTCGTAGGTGGCTTGTTTCCAAAAAAATTTTGAGGTGCCTTACCTCACAGTTGAGAAGTTTGAAGGTTGGAGAGCATCCAATTCAAGGGCCAGTAAGGGGATATGGGAACTCTAATTCAAGCATACTGACTCCAGAGCCTATGTTTTTTTCCACTATGCTTTAGTCTTGTGTTATGAAATGACAATGAATCAAAATACATGCATTTTGTTTTAAAGTAGAAAAAAATCTGAATGGAATAATCAAGGGAAGAATACTTGGATATATTCTTTTGGGATAACCAATCATAGTACAGCATTAAAAATTAACTCAGGCACCCATATTTCACACTCAGTATTACAAAAAATTTCCAGGAAAGTTGAAGTATTAGCTTGATTCATTGTAGTATCTTGTAAATTTTTTTTAATTGAATGAGCATCTAAAAAATAATTTGAGACCTAGATGAGTTTATTAGTCAATTCTACCAAACATTTAAGAAAAAAAATTACACCAATTCTCTAGAATCTTTTTCAAAAGATAGAAGCAGAAAGAATACTTTCTAATTTATTCTATGAGGCCAGCATTACCCTAATATCAAAACCAGACAAAGACTTTATAAGAAAACTAAAAATCAATATTTTTCATGAACATAGATGCAAAAATTCTCAACAAAATATTAACAAATAAAATTCAATAATGTATTAAAATTGTACACCAGGAGCAGTGGGATTGCTCAGGTATGCAAGCCTGGTACTACATAAAAAAAAATCAGTTAATATAATTTATCATGTCGATAAGCTAAAGAAGAAAAAACACATGATCATATCAATAAATGCAGAAGTGTCTGACAAAATTCAACACGGGCTCATGAGAAAAACTCTCAGTAAACTAGTTATAGAGGGGAATTTTCTCAACTCTATAAAAAGCTGACAGCTAACATCATACTTAATGGAGAGAAACTTGAGGCTTTCCCACTTAAATCAGGAAAAAGGCAAGGATCTCACTTATCTCGATTCCTGTTCAACGCTGTTCTAGAAATCCTCACTAACGCAGTAAGACAAGAAAAGGAAATAAAAGATATGCTGGTAGGGAAGGAAGAAGTAAAACTGTCCTTATTCTCAGATAACATGATTGTCTCTGTGGAACTAATGCACAATTACAGCAAGGTTGCAGAGTATGAGGTTAATATATAAAAAGTCAATTACTTTGCCATGTATCAGCAATGAACAAGTGGAATTTGAAGTTAAAAAACACAATGCCATTTACATTAGCACCCTCAAATGAAATAGTTATATATAACTTGAACAAAATATGTATGACATATGTGAGAGAAAAAAAACTCTAAGAGACATTGAGGAAGAACTAAATAAGGGAGAGAAAATGTATGTTCATGTTTAGGAAGAGGATTTTCAGGGCAGTGAAACTACTTATAGGATACTATAATGGTGAATACATACTATTATAAATGTATCCAAAACCATAGAGATTTCAACACCAGAGTGAATCCTAATGTAAACTGCAGACTTTGGTTGATAATGATGGTTCATTAATTATAACATGTACAATACCACTCTTGTGGGTAATGTTGGTAAAGGGGGAGGTTATGGGTGTAGAGGCAGGGGGTATATGGTCAATCTGTGTATGTTCTGCTCAATTTTTCTATAAAGCTAAAACTGCTCTAAAATATAAAATTTAAAAACAATAATTTAAAAAAGTATATCAAGAGAAGGAAGCTGTGTATCAATCCCAAATGTAGAAGAAATTCATGGATGCTATCAGAGACAAGATGGATTTGAACCTGTGTGTATTTTAAACATTTGTCCAAAAAACTGTCCTCAGCTTTTACTTCCCAACCTCATCTGTTCTACTCATGTACTCTGCCAACAGGCTTTCTCTACAGCCAATGGAGTGGGCACATAAGACATGCTTGAACAATTATATGTACTAGGCATTGTTCTAGGTGCTTTATACAAATTAATTCATTTCATTTTCACAGTAATTCTCTGAGATTACTCCTTTTCTAAAAGTAAGGGCACTTAGGTATAGAGATATTAATTATCTCCCCCTTCCCTCCACATAACATGATAGTAAATGAATGAATGTTTTGGGGTCCAAACCCAAGCAGCTTGATTCTCAACTTTTCCTGTTCCCAGTGATTCAGAGTCATTTCCTGGGATTTTCCAACTTGTTCTGGGGAAGGTAATACTGTTACATCTACAAGATGTCAGAATATAAATCTAGAGCCGTCTGCAACCATCCTCCCCACCATGTGTCCACCACAGGAGAGAATGAAGTTGACAATTAGAGGCAAGCAGAATTGCTTGACAGATTCTTAAAAACACCAACACACACCTTCTAGTTACTTTAAGCCTTTCTCAGTTTCATGATTACATGAAGTGCATTAATTCACTTTGTAGTTTATGCTTTCAAAACCATGTTTCTGTCATTTGCAACCCAAAGGGTTATGACTATTAGAGAAACTGGAGCCCAGATTGACAAGGCTCACAGGACAAAGTAAGCATGGTCATTAAAACAGGAAGTAAAGTTGACTCAGGAGTCCCTGTTAGAGAAAATGCTAAAGGAAGATCTCAGATAACGTAAATTCATTATAGGTTCACATAAAGAAATTTAGCAGGTGATCCACTAAAGTTTTCATCTGCATAACTCCAGCGCACATCAGGTCTGGTACACAGAGGTTTAATAGAAGCCACTGCACTAGAGAGTCACATCCTCTTATCCATTTGAAGACCTGAGTGATCTTCCAGACCTAGAACCCTTGGATGAAGAGGAGACAAAGATAAAGTAAGAGGAAACAGGTAAGGACACTACTGTAATACCCATGTGCCTACTCTGAATCTCCTTTCCCAAAGGGACTTGCAGTGGGCCAGATGGACTGAAGCTGAGTTCTACATTCAGTTCATCTCAAAGAAGTTCCAATAGAACCTGAATCCATTTCTATGGTCACATGGGACCCCTAAGCCAGGAGATATCAGCAATCATGAAAGGAAGAACCAGGGGGAAAAGTATTGGAGATTCTCCTCTATAGTAAAGCAGTAAACTAAAGTGATAGTCATCTCTTGGAGGAGTTACCAAGGATAGTGGTACATTAGAAAAAAAATTAGCCCTTTGTGACTGGGCTGAAAGATGATTGCATATTTTTAGCTCTTTGACAATACATCCCTTATTTTATTTTTTTACTTAGATTCCCAGTTTTGAAACTACATTAATTTCTATTTTCTCTTTCTTCCTCTGATACTGTTCTAGTGTGTTACTTATGTCTGGTAATTGTTTGAGCTTTTAGATTTCTTTATTTTTTTAACTTTCTTTTTTAAACTATATTTTGAAGTCTAAACATGCATGATAAAACCTTCTTATTCCAACATATAAACAGAAGCTGGCCAGAGAGAAAATGTCACCCACCCTGACTAAGTGAAAATGACTGCCTTGAGTGTTTACTGCCATGAGTCAATGGGGATCGTGAGAACCGGCTCATGGGCTGGAACAGCACACAGTCATTATTTCCTCAACTGTGTACCAGCAAAAATCTGCCTCCTCGTCATTTTAGTCTTGAGGACTGTTTAGAAATAAATATTTAAAATAGATGTTTAACGTAGAACGTGAAGAGAGAAGAGACATCCTGTCAAATGTCTCAAGTTTTGGAAAACCTTACTTATTTACTTAGATTTCTCTCTTGGACGTGTAGATTGTTTTATTTTTTTTAAAGATTTTATATATTTATTTTTAGAGAGAGGGGAAGGGAGGGAGAAAAATACTGATGTGTGAGAGAGACATTCATTTTGTTTCCTGTCACATGCCCCCAACCAGGGATCTGGCCCACAACCCAGGCATGAGTCCTGACTGGGAATTAAACCAGCAACCTTTTGGGTTGTGAGAACATGTTCAACCCACTGAGCCACACCAGGTGGGGCTGGATGAACTGGTTTGAGGACGTCAGGTTTTTTTCCCTAAGAGATTATGTAGGTTTTATAACATTGTAACCAAAATCTCAATTGTATTTTCCAAGAACATACCCAAATAATTCTAGACATTATCTGGAAAAAGGGATGAGAATAACTAAGCAGCTATTTAAATAAAAGACCATTTAGTGGAAAATTACCCACTAACATTTAAAGTGAAATAATTTAAATGGTATGTCATGGATTGAAAAATAGAGTCAATTAAATAAATAAAAAGCCCAGAAGCTGACACTCTATTGTAAAAAAAATTCTTAATATATGAAGAAGAGTAATGAAATAAAGGGTAATGAAGAAAAATTAAGGTTCTTACCTCATGCTACCTATTAAATCAAAGTTATATTAAGTTTAATTATTTTAAGAACCATAGAAATATTTTAATGCATAGCTTTTTGATCTCTGAGAAAAATATAGAACATAGATTGAACTTCAAAACAAAGAATAAAATATGCAACTTGAATTTTTGATATAATGTTTATACTATAAATCAAAAGCAATCACAAATATAATTAAGAAAATAATAAACTGGGGAACACAATTTCCAAAAACATGACTAAAAGATCAATGTCAATAGATACAAAGAGTTCATAGATGTTGATGAGAAAATGTATGTGCCCCAAGTAAAAGGTGGTCCAAGAACATGAATAGTCAGTTCACATACATATATACATGCATGCAAAGAAAAAAAAAAGACAAATGCCTGACATCATAAAAAGACTTAACATTATGACTGATGGCAGAGATGGCTAACAGGCCACCAAATTTTATGTTCCTTCTTCATAGCAGCCTTTCACTTAGGAAGTACACCCTTTGAGTACATTTCTCAGGCACCCTTTTCTCTAGTGTGGCCATAAGACTGGTCTCTGTCACTGGAATGTGAGTGAAAAGTGATGTCCCTTTCAGAGAAGGCTTTTAAGAATTGGCTTGTGCCTTGTTCACGTTCTCTATTCCTCTTCCGCCTTCTGGATGCAATTATGTAACTATGATGTCGTAGCAGAGGTTTATGACTTAGCTGCAATTATCTGGCATTTTCAGCTCTTATAAAGTGAGGTGGCCACTTTTCTTCTATCAAGAGTCATAAAATAGGTAATTCTCTACACATAGAAAGCTTTAGAAAGTGGATGTAAAAATGATTAATGTTGCTACAAGAAAGTATTAAGACTATACTCAGAAAAACAAGGAAGAGGAAAACATCGGATAATGGAAACTGTCAATCCATTTCAGATGGAATCAGTTAAATTTGCTGCATGTAATAGACAAAAATAAGTAATTTAAACAAGATAGATATTTATTGCTTTCTCATGTAAAAGGAATTCAAAGACAAGCAATGTAGAACTGCTACGATGTCTACACTTGCTTTCTGGAAGTTCCATGGTCCTAGCATTGCTCCCAAACTCAAGGTCACATATGACAAGATGGGTAGTAGAATGCCAGATATTACAGCATAAGTTTGAGGAAAGGGAACATGCACAGAGCAAATGGCCAGCTGAACTGGTTTCCTTAAAAAGCTTTGTGAGGAGTTCCATACTCTACTTCTGTTTCCATTTCATTGGCCAAAAATGGCTCATAGTCACAACAAACTATGGGGAAGGCTAGGATGTGTTTTATATCAGATGGCAATATTCCCAGTTTAAACTTGGGGTTCTCTTCTAAAGGGAAATGATGAAGGACCCATGCTTGAGAGTGGTGAAGGGAAAAGTGGGGTCATATCGGAGGAAAAACTCTTTAGGAGGAAGTTTTTTTGGGGAAAAGTGGGGACTTCATGATTTAGATGTTATGATTGAGAAGGCAGGACAACTTAAGAATCTGGTAAGAACTCTTAGGGATAAACCTAACTAAGGAGGTAAAAAACCTGTATGCAGAAAACTACACAGCCCTGAAGAACGAAATCAAGGAAGACACAAACAAATGGAAACATATACCTTGTTCATGGATTGGAAGAATTAACATCATCAAAATGTCCATGCTACCCAAAGCAATATACAGATTCAATGCAATACCTATTAAAGTACCAATGGCATATTTCACAGACATAGAACAAACACTTCGAAAATTTATATGGAACCATAAACGAGCCCGAATAGCAGCTGCTCTTTTGAGAAAGAAGAACAAAGTAGGGGGGATCACAATACCTGATATCAAACTGTATTACAAGGCCATTGTAATCAAAACAGCCTGGTACTAGTATAAAAACAGGCACATAGACCAATGGAACAGAACAGAGAGCCCAGAAATCAACTCAACTCTCTACAGTCAATTAATATTTGACAGAGGGGGCAGTAACATAAAATGGAGTAAAGATAGCCTCTTCAACAAGTGGTGTTGGGAGAACTGGACAGCTACGTGCAAAAAAATGAAACTTGAGCACAGACTTACACCATACACCAAAATAAATTCAAGGTGGATAAAAGACTTAAATGTAAGTCGTGACACCATTAAAGTCCTAGAGGAGAACATTGGCAAGAAAATCTCAGATATTTCACACAGCAACTTCTTTACTGATATGTCCCCTAGAGCAAGGAATGTAAAGGAAAGAATAAACAAATGGGATCTCATCAAAATAAAAAGCTTCTGCATGGCTAAAGAAAACAGTATTAAATTAAAAAGACAACCAACTGTATGGGAAAACATATTTGCCAATGATACCTCAGACAAAGGTTTAATCTCCAAAATATACAAAGAACTTACACGACTCCACTCTAAGAAGACACCTAACCCAATTAAAAAATGGGAAAAGGCAGTGGATTGAGCGCGGGCCTGCGAACCAGACAATCGCGGTTTGATTCCCAGTCAGGGCACATACCAGGGTTGCAGGCTGGTTCCCTGCAGGCCAGTTCCCAGCAGGGGATGCATGAAAGGCAACCATACATTGATGTTTCTCTCCGTCTCTCCTTCCCTTCCCCTCTAAAGATAAATAAATAAAAAATAATAATAATAATTTTTTTAAAAATGGGAAAAGGACTTGAACAAACACTTCTCCAAGAAGGACATACAGAACATTCAGAGACACATGAAGAGATGCTCAATATCGTTAGCTATCAGAGAGATGCAAATTAAAACCACAATGAGATACCACTTTATACCAGTCAGGATGGCTATCATAAACAAAGCAACAAACAACAAATGTTGGAGAGGTTGTGGGGAAAAGGGGTCCTTAGTTCACAGTTGGTGGGAGTGCAGACTGGTACAACCATTACGGAAAACAGTATGGAATTTTCTCAGAAAAATAAAAATCGACCTGCCTTTTGACCCAGCAATTCCACTGCTAGGATTATATCCTAAGAATCCTAAAACATCAATTTCAAAGAACCTATGCACCACAATGTTCATAGCAGCACAATTTACAATAGCCAAGAGTTGGAAGCAACCTCGGTGCCCGTCAGTAAATGAATGGATCCAAAAATTGTGGTACATATACACAATGGAATTCTATGCTGCAGAGAGAAAGAAGGAGCTACTACCTTTTGCAACAACATGGATGGAACTGGAAAGCATTATGCTGAGTGAAATAGGCCAGGTGCTGAAAGACAAATACCATATGATCTCACCTTTAACAGGAAGCTAAACAACAAAACAAACAAGCAAGGAGGAAAAAAAAAAAAAACAAAGACACTGAAATAGAGAACAAGGGGATAGTGACCAGAGGAGAGAAGGAAGGGAAGTTAAGGGGAAAAAGGGGGAGGGATTTGGAGGAACAAATAGGAAGGACACAGGGACGAGAACTAAGGGGGGTGGAAATGGGAGGGAGGTGGGGAGCAAGGGGCGGGAGAGGCTGGGATGGGAAAAATAGACAAAAAACAGTACTTGAAAAATAACTAAATAAAATTAATAAAAATAAAAAATTAAAAAAAAAACAAGAAAAAAAACACAATTACAAACTCCAGGTAAAACAAAAGCTGTACAATAAAATTGTGTCAAAATATGAAACAAAATAAAGTCATGGTGTAAGAAAATAGAGTTTATTAAATATTTTTAACAAAGTATATTCTTATTTGAGTGGCCAGCAGGGGGATCAAGAATCTCACCACACTTCTTCAACCAATGTGAGAAAAATATTTACATAGGCAATATATTAAATGGTATGTACTAGTTTTTAATGTTGAGAGTCAGTCTTCAGACAAGATACGGATCAACTATAGCTGCAAACAGAATAACTGTTGACATTACAATGTAGATGTGACAGAAGGTAGAAAGTGGGAGGTGGGAAAAGAGTATGAAGACTCATTTCTCATTTTACAGTGTTGGGTCGAGGTATTGATTGATGTTGATGGAAAGAGAAGCAAAATTTCAAATATTACTTAAGGTTATAAAGACTATCTATAAAAGAACCAAAAATAATACATTGAGAGAAGAAAAAGGAAGGCAAAAATATCATGTGTCCTTAGAAATGGACTCTTTAAAGATGATGATTGTAATGAGGTTTATATTTTTCCATGAGAATAATGTTTTAGTTGTGAATTAAGTACCAAGTAAGTTCCATGAACAATATGTCAGGGAAGCAAAGAAAGAGCTCTGGTAAATCTATATATTGATTCAAAAGGGCTATTTATATCACAAATGGATACATTTTCAGTAATAATTTTTACTTTTCAATGGTTCTAATGTAATGAACATTGTTAATAGGTAAAAGTTGGAGCTATATATGCTCTTTAAATGAAATATGAATTAGGCATTTTCAGCTATAAGTTTTCTTGCTACCTTAGAATTTTGAAGATATTTCAAGAGCTTTGGATGGTTCACCTCTATTCAGGAGATGTTTCCAGAAAGATTAAGACAATGATTTCTTTTTCTCTTTATGAGACCCAGCACAAATAATGCCCCTGTTTTATTATAAAATATTTTATTACAAAATCATAAGCATGTAATTCTGTGACATAAAAATATCATTCTCAGCACATCATATAACATTTTAGGTGAAAAGTTCAAATTAAAACGATTAATCATTACACCCATATTATTACCCTACCAACCACACTCATGCAGGCTGGACCCTGTATATAAATTTGCCAAAAGCAAGAGAAGATTTCAGAGTCATTTTGCCAACTTTACAGCAACTCTCAGTTTGAGATGACTGTTTTCAGTAAGAGGCTTTGTGTCTCTAAATATTTGAGGAGCCCAATGTGGGCTTTTTGAGGTCTGGGGCCCAGAATTCCCCTAGGGCAGGTTCTATCAGTTTTTTTCTCTTCATGTCTCTTTCCCCAGGCCCACCACAATGAACATGAAAAGGCAGAATTGAAGAGCAAAATAAGCCATTAGAAAAGAGGGTTGGGAGCTGGTGGAAAAGTAAAACATTGATTTCGATGGACAGAATTTCTTCTTTTGGGAGGGTACAGATGGGTGGTAAGTGGGGAAGATTAAGTTACTCTCAGGTGCTGACAAGACTCCAAGTATTTTATACATCCTCTGATGGAGGAATCTTTGTAGTTCCTTGAACCAGTGTCAGCAGGGACTCTGCTCAGAGTTGCTAAAAAGTAGAAAGAGGGATTTAGAAACTAATAGAAAGCCCATAATTTTCCTGTACTTCAAATTTTACTTCTCTGGAAGCTCTGTATCCAAGTGTTGATGATGTCTAAGTAGTATGATATAGGGTAACTTTCTGTCTTTTCACTTATTTGCATTTTCTAATTTGTACAATAAATATATAAGATACTTATGTAAATAAAAAAGGAAAAAGAGCTGCATATAAAAAGTAAATATTATTTGAATGCATTTCCTTCTTTTCTTGATCTGATTTTCTTAACCTTGTTGTCATCCTTTTGATATCTCTGCTACACGGCAACTTAGAAAGCTGCTGAGCCAGTCACTGTTCTACAGGTTTTGTGCTGCATTCGAGATTGGCTATTCACAACTCTGGAATGTTACTTTTTTCTCACACTTAAAAGGAATAACCAACTTAAATGGTTAATCAAAGAGACATTCATAAGTGAGCTATTCCATCTACTTGATGGAATTACTAATAACTATTGTATGAAGACTCTACTAACAAGAAAAATGTTTAAGGTACTCAGGTTACATTTTTAAAAAACAGTACACAAATTATATAAACAATAAGAAAAATGACTAGAAAGAAATATGGCAAAAATACAGCAATGTGCAAAAAACTTTGTTTTGAAGATAATGCAGGTAAAAACACCGTAGAGTAGCCAGTTAGCAGGTAGTCAATCAATGTTAGTTGAATTTCAATTTACATTCTCACTTTCAGAAACTCTCTCATAAAGAGATAATTCAAAGTGGGGGGAGGGACAATTTGTAGAAAGTATTCAGCAGACCCTTAAATTAATGAAAAATTGTAATTGAGCTAAATATTGAAAAAATAGAAATATGGTAAGTAAATAAATCTGATTGCAAATATGAACCAATCTATGTGTGTATATCCACATTAAGTATAATCAATAATTTATGAGATAAAATATTTTAGTCTTAAATGAATTTTTATGTCCCTTGCAATCTGTAAAAGCATCTACATGTGTGCAGTAATTTAAGTGTATCCTCGCAGGAACACTTACTGAAGCCATTCTGAACGAAGTGCCTGAAGGATCACTGAGTTGGTCCTGTTGCTGAGCCATTGGTAGCTGCTACATTAGTAGAAGTTCTTGGAAGAAATTAGAAATCTGCTTTTGCTTTGTAGTCTTAAGAGATTTTCAGAATTCCCAGAATTTCCTATCACATGGCTTGAATCTTCACAAAGTTTTACAACAACCACTGGAATTTTTTTAAACTAGATTTTAGTATTAAAAAATCCATTAAAATGGCTTTAATTATGAGAACTGGGCTACTACAGGGCCTCAGTAAATTGGTTCTGAATGTGGTGACCTGTATCAAAGTCTTAGATAACATTTTTTTCATAAATGCATCAGACATTAAATATGTTTATCTTATAAATTCAGAAAATATGGTGATTTCCATTTGGAAGAAAAAATGGTTATTTCCATGTCTTGAGAGCAAAAGTGAGTTAACATATTTTTTTAATTATGAACCAAAGAAAAGTTGTAAATACATTTGGCTAGTAACTGCTTGAAGATTATCTCAAGGTGGAAACATTTTTTCCACAAATATTTACAGTAACTTGTCAACAAAAAAATGCCATAATTAACAAAATTCAATTATTAACATTTTTATGATCTTCATAAAAAGGCTTTTATACAGTTTATAACATTGTCATCAGTGAATGCATTTGATTTTATGTCCTATTTTTTCATTTACTATTACTTCAAATATATTTCCACACATGCAATTAAATCCATCTGGTCTAATGGGTCATATAAAGCCATTGTTTTCTTCTTGATTACTTGTCTGTACGATCTACCCATTGACATCAATGGGGTGTTAAAGTCCCCTACTATGACTGTATTTCTCCCTTTATGTCCATCACTATTTGCTTATATATTTAGGTGCTCTATGTTAGGTGCATAAATATTTACAAGTGTTATTTGTTCTTGTTGGATTGATTCCTTTGTTTTTATATAATGACCTTCTTTGTCTCTAGTTACAGCCTTTGTTTTGAAGTCTATTTTGTCTGATATAAACATTACTACCCTGGGTTTTCATTTTTTGTTTTGATTTGTATGAAATATCTTTTTAATCCCTTTAAATCCCGTTTATGTGCATCTTTCATTCTGAGGTGAGTCCCTTGTAGACAGCTGTGTAAGGGTCTTGTTTCCTATTTATTCAGCCACCCTATATATTTTGATTGGAGCATTTAAACCATGTGCATTTAAAGTAATTGTTCATAGGTATATATTTATTACTGTTTTATTATTCATATTTTTATTTTTTCTTCCTTTTAAAAAATTAACAAATATGTTTATTAATTTTAGAAAAAAGAGAGAGGGGGAGAGAGAGAAACATTGGCTGGTTGCCTCCTGTACATGCCCTGACCGAGGATCAAACCTGCAACTGAGGTATGTGCCCTAAATGGGAAATCAAATCCCCACTTTTTGGTGTACAGGACAGTGCTCCAACTAACTGAGCCATACTGGCCAGAGCTCCTTCTTCTTCTTAAAGAAGTCCCTTTACCATTTCTTGTAATGTTGGTTTGTTGGTAATGAACTCCTAAAGCTTTTTCTTGTCTGGGAAGCTCTTTATCTGTCCTTTGATTCTAAGTGATAGCTTTGCTGGATAGAGTAGTCTTGGTTGTAGGCCCTTGCTTTTTATCATTTTGAATGATAAAAACACGTTTTGTTTGTCTTTCTCTTGCTGCTTTTAAGATTCTCTCTTTGTCTTCAGCATTTGCCATTTTAATTATGATGTGTTTGGTATGAGTCTCTTCACATTCATTGTGTTTGGGATTCTCTGCACTTCTTGGACTTGTTTGTCTATTTCCTTCCATAGGTTAGGGAAGTTTTCAGTCACTATTTCTTCAAATAGGTTTTCAATTCCTTGCTCTCTGTCTTGCAGATATTTCTATGCTTAATGTTGTCCCAGAGGTTCCTTAAACTGTCCTCATTTAAAAAAATTTTTTTTCTCTTTGTGTTGCTCTGCTTGGTTGTTTTTTGCTACGTTGTTTTCCAAATCACTGATTTGATCCTCTGTTTCACATAAGCTACTGTCAGTTCCTACTAGTGTATTCTTCATTTCAGATACTGCATTCCTTATTTCCGACTGGTTCTTTTTGGTAGTTCCTTTGTCCTTGTTTATGCTGTTGAAGTTTTTACTAAGTTCCTTGAGCATCCTTAAAACAATTGTTTTGAATTATGTGTCTGGTAGATTACTTGCCTTTATTTCACTTAGTCCTTTTTCTAGGGATTTCCCCTATTTCATTTGGGACATGTTGTTTTTTTTTTTTGGTCTCCCCATTTTGGCCGCCTTTCTGTATTTTCTTCTGTACATTAGATAGATCTTCTATGTCTCCCAGTCTTGGTGTAGTGGCCTCATGTAGTAGGTATCCCGTGGGGCTCAGTGGCACAGTCTCCCTGGTCACCTGAGCTAGGTGCTCCAGAAATGTTCCTCGTGTGGGTTATGTGAGCCCTCCTGTTATAGTTGATTCTTAATCACCGTTGGCCTGTCCATGTTTGGGATTAACCTTAGGCTGGCTGGCTATGAAGATTGACTTCAACCATAGTACACGAACTGCTCTGTGAGGAATTTGACACATCAGGGTCTAGTGCCTGCCAAGATCTTCCTTTGCGTGTGCCAATTGAATTGTACTCTGCACTGTGTTGATTCTGGGGCCACTTGGGAGGGACTCTGGTGCAGGTCAGTGTCAGATGCTGCCTTTAACTGGCCCTGGGATACCTGTTTGGAGCTCCCAGGTGATCCACAGTTTGTCTGCTTCTGCTGTGTATGGGTGCACACAGGAGGGGCCAAGATGTCTACCAAGGCCAGCACCCACTGGCACTGAGATGAAGGGTGGGTCAGCACAAGAGCAAGACACCTCCACCTGCCACTAGGCTCAGTCACTGGAAGAGCCTTTGCAATGCATAAGTTGTGTGGGAGAGACTCTCACTGAGTCACCAGGAAGGGGCAAGTGCTATTCACCAGGTTGATACACATTAAGTCTTGGTGCTAGGGCTGAGTCTGAAGCCCCTTAGCAAAATTCTTAGTGTACACCAAGGCCAGCTGCCACCTGCCAGGGTCCATGGATCTTTGTGGTGGGGAAAGGTCTCAGGAAATCATCAGGGTAAGGCCAACAGAGTTCATCAGGCTAAAACAGATCAAGATCAGCTGTGTGGAGAGAGGGTTCTGTGCAGGAGTGGTGGCACTGATGGGGTATGTGAGGAAAAAAATGGTTTCGCTAACAACACACAAGTCAGTCTTTCCCTGTGTTACCCTGGTGCTCCTCCAATTTGCCCGAACTTCCTCAAGAGCTCTTTAATAAAGTCTGCACTACAGGCCTAGGCTGGAGGCATGATTGGCCCACCATGGAGAGTAATCCTGGCAGGACAAGGGACCTTCAGGAGTCAGCAGGGAGGGGTCACTGTCACCCCCCAGGCTGATACTGCAGGGAGGCAGGAGGGGCCCAGCCCAGGAAGGTAGACCATCTGGGATGCACGAGGAAAAAATGGCCCTCCCCGAGGGCCACCCAATTCAGTTATTCCCTGTGTGATTCTAGCACCAGTCCACCCTTTAAATTCATGCCACATGGTGTTTAAGGTTGTGTCTAGCTTTTTCTTCGGGAATACCAGCTTCTTTGAGCTCAGGTACCAGATGCTCCAGGTATGTGCTTCCCGCCCAAACTTGACACAGTATTTGGCACATAGATTTTTGTAAGAGAAAACTCAGAAAAGTGGTACACTATTTCCTCACAAATTTTGTGAAATCTGTTTAGAAATTCCTTGTGAAATTTACTTAATTTCATAAAGTTTTCATTAGAAACAGTGGGCATATTAATTGCTTCATCTTCTGTTTTTATTTTTCTCCCTTAAAAAAAACATGTTGAGGTTTGTATCTGTTCTTTATATACAATTTGCTATGTTAGACAATTATTTGCAATACTTTTGTGTAGTTAATCTTTAAAAAATTATTCTTTTGCTTATTATACAAATATTTGTTAAGGATCTACATTGTGCCAAGCCCCTATCACAGGCTGATAGCAGTGAACGAAAAGAGATAAGTTCTAGGTATCTCAGCAGAGAGAGTTTAAATAAAAGGTCATTCAATTAACATATAATTAGGAATTATGCTTAGAGAGTTTTAACTGAGGACTAAAAGGAGAGTTTTCTTATATGTCCCCAGGTTCAGAATTCTGGAGTCGATCTTACTAGCTTAGAAAACTTAATTAAAAAAAAATAAAAAGCTGCTATGCACACTGGGTTTCCTTAATAAAAATGTAATAGTGTTCCAGGAGGTAACAGACACACATTATCCGCACAGCTTTTTAATCTTTTCTATATTAATTCTTCTATTTATAGCCACTCAATATGCAAAATGCAGCTGCCTGTGTATTCCTCCTACTTGTAAATTACACAACAAAGTTTTAGCTTAATTAAAACCCTAAAAATAGGGTGGAAAATCCCAGCTCCTTTCACTTTTCTTCTGCCATCAATAGGATTAGAATATTTCTCCATCCAACTTCATCTTCAGATGCTTACCACATCATTCTCATGAGCTAATGAGAGGTATCAGCAAGTCAGGGGAGGGAGGAGAAGGCTTATTTTCCAATTATGAGTGTACCAGTTCATTAACACTGACTCAAGGTTGTCAGGGACTTTTATTTAAACAATAGTGGCATGTGGATCTCTGCCATCTTTCATCAATCTTGCATGGGGATGCTATTGGAAAAAAAAAAAAAGAAAACAGCAGAAAGGGAAGCTGAAGAGCAGTAAATTATTCATGGCCAAAGTCAAAATTTTATAAGCTGGCTGAAACATCCTAATTCTTTTTAATCATCATTGGCAAATCTTAAAATATATTATAATAATGACATAGTCTACAGATTTTAAACTAGACACTAAGAAATCCAAAGTAGAGAAGTCATCATCTGATCCAATGTTACTACTTACCTAAAGTCATGGAAAATTTAATGGCATGTTGGTTAAGGCATCAATTTATAATACTTTAAATGTTAACTCTTCCTATTATTCCTCAGTATTTATAAGTGTATCAACTAATTTCATGAGACTATATTTTCTAATGATGCATCACCAAAAAGAACAATTTTTTTAATAAAGGATTACATTGCCTTAATTAATGATGTTATTGTTCAAGTAATCATCTTAAACTAAGTCATTTCCTTAAACTAAATTTGCTTTGGACTTAGGAGAATAATTTGTAATATTATTTGTCATATATCAGTGATTTAGATATGACTCTCAGAAATTTTTAAATATATTTTATTGATTATGCTATTACAGTTGTCCCATTTGCCCCCTACATTCCCTTCCACCCTGCACACCCTCTCCCAGCCACATTCCTCTGCTTTAGTTCATGTCCATATGTCATAAGTTCTTTAGCTTCTACATTTCCCATACTATTCTTGTCCTCCCCCTGTCTATTTTCTGCCTACCATCTATGCTACTTATTCTCTCTTCCTTTTCTCTTCTCCCACTTCCCTGTTGCTAACCCTCCATGTGATGTCCATTTCTATGGTTCCGTTCCTGTTCTAGTTGTTTGCTTAGTTTGCTCTTGTTTTAGATGTGGTTGTTAATAATTGTGAGTTTGCTGTCATTTTACTCTACATGTTTTTTATCTTCTTTTTGTTAGATAAGTCCCGTTAACATTTCATAAAATAAGGGTTTGGTGATGATGAACTCCTTGAACTTGACCTTATCTGAGAAGCACTTTATCTGCCCTTCTATTCTAAATGAAAGCTTTGCTGGACAGAGCAATCTTGGATGTAGGTCCCTGCCTTTCATGACTTGGAATAGTTCTTTCCAGCCCCTTCTTGCCTGTAAGGTGTCTTTTGAGAAATCAACTGACAGTTTGATGAGAACTCCTTTGTAGGTGACTGTTTCTTTATCTTTCACTACTTCTAGGATTCTCTCCTTCACTTTAATCTTGGGTGATGTAATTATGATGTGCCTTGGTGTGTTCCTCCTTGGGTCCAACTTCTTTGGGACTGTCTGAGCTTCCTGGACTTCCTGGAAGTCTATTTCCTTGGCTAGATTGGGGAACTTCTCCTTCATTATTTGTTCAAATAAGTTTTCCACTTGTTGCTGTTCCTCTTCCCCTTCTGGTACCCCTATAATTTGGATGTTGGAGTGTTTAAAGATGTCCTGGAGGTTCCTAAGTCTCTCCTCATTTTTTTTGAATTCTTGTTTATTTTGTTCTGGTTAATGTTTCTTCCTTGTGGTCTACTCCATTGATTTGAGTCCCAGTTTTCTTCATATCACTATTGGTTCCCTGTGCATTTCCCTTTATTTCACTGAGCATAGCCTTCATTTTTTTTTTATCTAATTTGTGACCAAATTCGACAGATTCTGTGAGCATCCTGATCACCAGTGCTTTGAACTGTGCATCTGATAGGTTGGCTATCTCTTCATTGCTTAGTTGTATTTGCTGTGGAGCTTTGATCTGTTCTTCCATTTGAACCATTTTTTTGTGTGTGTTGTTGCATCTGTTATGTATAAGGGGTGAAGCCTTAAGTGTTCACCAGGGCAAGGCAACCCAGTCGCTGGGTTGTGATGCTGTATGTGGGGGTGGGGTGCAAGAGGGAACAATGGTGCTTGCTCTGCTCTCTGTCAGATTTCAGTCCCTTCCGCAGCTTCCCCCTTGCAAACTAGCCCTTTCTGGTGCTGATTCCCATGTGGGTGGGTTTGCATATGTTTTAGGACTCTGTGGGTTTCTCCCACAAACTCTCCTCTGAGGCTGGGAGTCTCTCCCAGGAGTCAATCCCCACAGGTGTTTTCAACCGGTATTTTGAGGCTTTATTTCCCTGCACTGGGACCCTGGGTTGCATGTGAGTGTGGGACTGCCCAGTCAGCCAGCTGTCTTGCACGGGTGCCTCACTTTACAATCGCTGCCTCACTTCACAGTTGCTGCCTCACTGGGTCTGCCTGTTGCCACCCTGCACCCGGGGTCCACCCACTGCTGTCTCGTGCACCCGGGATGCCTTGCACACCCAGTGCCACTGCTTCTTTTGCCACAACCCCTCTCTGCACAGCCACCCACCTGACTGTACCCCTCCTACTGGTCTGGATAAATGTGTCTATTTTAACTCCTTGGTTGTCAGATTATCATACAGTTCAATTTTCTGTCAGTTCTGGTTATTATTTTGTTTCTCAGTTGTTGTTGTCCTTATTTTGATTGTGTGAGGAGGCACAGTATGTTTACCTATGCCTCCATCTTGGCCAGAAGTCGTCACCTCAGAAATATTTTCATTTACAGACATCGGTTGTACAATTATTTTCTTTAAATTGACTAATTTTATTTTAATTAGCCCAACTTAAGTAATATGATTAAAATCAAGGGATTTGTGTGATAATTGTATTTTTTCAAATAAACATTAAAATAAAACCCAGAGTCTAGAGTCTATAATTGTTACCAGCTGAGATGTTAGTTCAAGAAAACTATAACTCTTGTTGCTTTTAAGCTACTGAAAACTGAGATTTTTTTCTCATTGTATATAATGGAACAACTTAGCCTATCCAGAGTGACAAGGTATATATCTTTTATGTTGATAGTTATGAACCTCCCCTCAAATTCTGTATTCAGATTTCCACAAAACTTTTTATTGATTGCAAAACTATAAATGCACAGGGTAAGAATTTAAGAATTCACACAAAGTAGCAGCTAGGAGGCACAAGTTTCAGTAGCTGCATGGAGCTGGGGAAAAAGTTTCAGGTTCAAGGTCTGCCAAGTTTGAAGGGTTTGTTAAAAATCTTAGAGTTTCACTGAAACTACAGAAAAGCCACAACTTATAAGTAAGCCAAGGACTAAGGGCTTCACTCTAGAAATGCATGCAAAATGGAAATGAATTCACTATAGTAAAACCTAAAACAATTCTCCATTTAAGATTAATGCAGTCCACCAAGAATTTAACTGCCTGCCAGTACAGGCTAAACTTTCTTCAGAGGAAAGATATAAAAATTCAGAATCTCTGTAAGGCATCATCCACAATATTCAGAATAAAATAAAATATTATCAAATATTTAAAGAAGCAGAAACATATAAACTGTCAGTCAAAGAGACAATACAATGAAAAGAAGCAAATCAATAGGTGACCTATATATTAGCATTGAGACAGGGATTTAAAAACAGGTATTATAAATATATTAAAGAATTAAAAAGGAAAGATGAACAGACTGGGAATAATGGAACAGAAATGGGAAGTATAAAAGAGCCAACTTAAAATTTCAGAGCTGAAAAAGACAATATAAGAAAAAATTACTGGATATATGTTTAGAAGGTTGAACACTACATAAGAAGGGACCAGTCAATTTTAACAAAAGTGAATGAAAAGGATCCAAACTGGAGAACAGAGAAACAAACAAATGGTTGTAAAAATTAGCCAAATTGCCATGATATGTGGAACAAACAAGCTTACTGACATATGTGTGATGGAATACTAAACAAAAGAAGAAAGAATGGGTAAATTTTTCTTTTTAAAAAATAAAATGAAGAAATTTGCTTAATTCAGTGACATACATCAACCACAAGTCCAAATGATAAATACAAAGAATACCACATACAAGCAAATAATAGTCTAACTACTAAGACCCAAAGATAAAAATAAAAATGTTTTTAAAGTCAGAGAAAAACACATTATTTCATCAAAATGTTACCTGATTTATCATCAGAAAGGAATGGAACTAAAACACAATAGTATGCAATCTTAAAAGTGTCAAAATGAAAAACTATCAATTTAATTATTAATGTCCAGTAAAAATATTCTTCAACAATAAATAAAAATAAAAACTTTTCAGATAAAAAATGCTGAGATGATTTATTTTCTGCAGATATTCACTAAAAGAAATGTTAAAGGAAATCCTTGAGTCTAAAAAATGATGGTACCAGCTGGAAATTTGGACCTATCGGAAAAACCTTGGAGAACTGCAAATGATAAACAGGTAGATACAAACAGATTACTATTTTATCTTCTCTTAACTTCTTTAAATACTTTTAGAGTTCCTGCCAAGATGAAGGTGCAGGTAGAGACGCTTCACTTCCTCGCACAGCCAAAAGAAGGATAACAACCAATTTAAGAACAAGAACAACCAGACCTGCCAGAAAACCAAATTGCATAGAAATCTGATAACCAAAAGTTAAAGAAGAAAAAACATTTATGCAGACTGGTAAGAGGAGTAGAGATGGCAGCTGGGGAAGAGAGGTCACATGGCAAGGCAGTGGACACTATGGGCTAGGCAGAGGCTGGCAGGCCAGGCAGTTCCACATTCATGTGCAGATAAGCTAGGAGGAACAACTAGAGATAGAAACAAACCACACAATCCAGGGTTCCAGCATGGGAAAATAAAGCCTCAAAACCTCTGGCTATAAAAATCTGTGGGGATTGCAGTGGCAGGAGAAACTCCCAGTCTCATAAGAGAGTCTGGTGGAGAGACCCATGGGGTCCTAGAATGTGTACAAGCCCACCTACCTGGGAATCAGCACCTGAAAAAGCACAGTCTGCTTGTGGGAAATGAGGGAAGTGACTGAAAGTGGGGCAAGAGCCAAGCAAGGTAGCAAGCAGCATTGTTCCCTCCATGACCCATCCCCTATATATGGCACCACAACGTAGCAACATGAGTTGTCCTGCCCTGAAGAATACCTATGACTCTGCCCCTTACAATGTAAGAGGTATGCTGAGACAAAGAAATATGGCCTAAATGAAAGAACAAATCAAAACTTCAGGAAAAGAACTAAGCAATGAGGAGATAGATAACCTATCCAATGCAGAGTTCAAAACACTGGTAATCAGGATGCTCATAGAAATGACTGAGTATGGTTGTAAAATAAAGGAAGAAATGAAGGCTATGCAAAGTGAAACAAGGAAAAATATACAGGGAACCAACAGTGAAGGGAAGAAAACTGAAACTCGAACTAATGATTTGAAACAAAAAGAATACATAAACATCCGAGCAGAACAGAATGAAGAAATAAGAATTTTTAAAAATGAGGAGAGGCTGAGGAACCTCTGGGACAACATTAAACATCCCAACACCTGAATCACAGGGGTGCCAGAAGGAGAAGAGAAAAAGCAAGAAATTGAAACCTTATTTGAACAAATAATGACTTCCCCAATCTGACAAAAGGACTAGACATGTGAGTTCAGAATGCCCAGTGAGTCCCAAAGTAGTTGAACCCAAGGAAGCACACACTAAGATACATCATAGTTATATTACCCAAGGTTAAAGATAAAGAGAGAATCTTAAATGCAGTAAGAGGAAAGGAAAGGGTTACCTATAAATGAGTTTCGATAAGACAATCAGCTGATTTCTCAAAGGAAACCTTGCAGGCAAGAAGGGGCTGGAAAGAAGTATTCAGGGTCATCATGAAAGGCAAGGACCTACATCCAAGATTACTTCATCCAGCAAAGCTATCATTCAGCATGAAAGGGTAGATAAAGTGCTTCCCAGATAAGTTAAAGTTAAAGGAGTTCATCATCACCAAACACTTATATAAAATATTAAAGGAACTTACCTAAGAAAAAGAAGAAGACTAAAAACTATGAACAGTAGAATGAAAAACTCACAACTATCAACAACTGAACATAAAAAAAAAAACCAGAAATGAAAACTAAGCAAACAACAAGAAATGGATTAATGGGGAAGGTGTGTATAGGGGGAAAAGGAGCATAGTTGGTAGGTACAAAATAGAAAGTGAGAGGTTAAGAATAGTATAGAAAATGGAGAAGCCAAAGAACTTACATGGGCAACTCATGGGCATGAATTAAGGCAGGGAGGAGTGTTGGAGAGGGGGTGCAGGGTGGAGGGGGATACAGGGAGGAAAAAGAATGGGACTACTGTAATAGCATAATCAATAAAGTATACTTTAAAAACATTTTAAATTTTAAAACAAAAATAATAAGTATACTGTGAAAGTTTGAAATATCTAAAAGTAAAATATGTAATATTAGTTGCATAAAGAAGTGAGGCGAGTGACTGAGATTTTACTGTTGTAAGGTACATTGTACATAAAAAACAGATCGCACAAAGATTTATAGCTAAAAACTATTAAAAATAAAACAAATTGCTAACACATATTCAACAAAACCCAAAAAGAGATGGGAGAGAAGGAAAAATAATCAAGAAAGAAAGAAAACAAATAATTTCACTATATTAAGTGGATCAACATTCTAATGATAAAACAGAGATGAAACTAGTAAGGTTAAATAAAAATGCAAGATTTGACCTAATATTTCTTATGAGAGATGCATTTAAATATAAAGATACTGATCATTTGAATGTAAAATGATGAAAAAAGATATACCATGAAAATGCTAAGCCCAAGAAATCTGGTGTGACTATGTCAGTATAAGATAAATTAGAATTTTAATAAGAAATATTG
The DNA here is from genome assembly GCF_021234435.1 of Artibeus jamaicensis. NCBI lineage: Eukaryota > Metazoa > Chordata > Mammalia > Chiroptera > Phyllostomidae > Artibeus > Artibeus jamaicensis. Next base: position 13,373,720 of record NW_026522025.1, on the reverse strand, counting down.
GTAGCAAAAAATAGTATTTTATAATAATATAGAGGACAATTTAAAACATAATAATTCTAAATATATGTATATCTTACAGAGATTGAAACTCTATGAAGCCAAATATGTCAAAATATAAGATAAATACATAAAAGCACAATCATAACTGGAAATTTTAACAGCTTTCTTTTCAGTAATTGATAAAACAAGTGGTAAAAAAAATTAACAAGGCTATAACAGACATGACCTAACTGACATTAACAGGACACTATGTACAGCATCTGCAGTGTATACATTCTGTTCAAGTATGCATGAAACCTTTACCAAGACAGACCACATTCTTGGCTATAGAAAAAAGTTCAACAGATTTCAAAAGTTAGATATCACACAGAATATGTTGTTTGACCACAGTGGAATTAAATTAAAAATTAATAATAAAATATATCTAGAATAGTCTTAAATATTTAAAAATTAGGCATAATATTTATGAATAAATTATGAGTCAAGAAAGTCACAAAAAATATTTGTAACTAAATGATAATGGGAACACAACTTAAAATTTGTAGGGTACAGCTAAAGCAGTGATGACAGAAAAGTGTACAGCTTTAAAACAGTATATTAGAAAAGAAGATAGGTTTAAATGCAATAATATAAGATTTTCATGTAAGATGTTACAAAAAGAACAGCAAATTAAATACAAAGTACACAGAAAAAAGATGAGTGGAAAGAAATAAAAGAGAAAATAGACAAGCAATAAAGAAAACAAAGTCAATAGTCTTTTGAAAAAAATGAACAAAATAAATAAGCTCTACCAATGCTAGTCAAAAGAAAAGGTAAAAAGAAAACACAAATTACCAATATTAAGACTAAAAAGAAGGCAGAACTTCAATACTATAAACATTAATACAAAGTAACAAGAGACCATCGTGAACAACTCTGTGCCAGTAGATTTGACTGTTAAAAAAATAGACAACTTCCTTGAAAATCACCAATTATCACAATTTACAAAAGAAGCAACAGAAAATCTGAAGGGTCCCGCATCTATTTAAAAATTGAATATGTAATTAAAAATCTTTTCACAGAGAAACCTTTGGCCCAGATGGCTGTGCTGGTGAACTAAATCCTGCTTTTAAGGAACAAGTAATATAAATTTTACAATAGTTATTTCTGAAAATAGAAGGAGATGAAACTTTTTTCAACTCATTTTATGAGGCCAGTAAATACCAATATCAAAACTTTGCAAAGATAGTACTAGAATAGAAAACTAAAGATAGGAATTCTTCATGCTCTATAGCAAAATGTTAACATTCACTTTTGTATTATGTAAAGAGGGAAATACATCATAAGGGGGTTGATTTCAGGATGCAAGGTTTGTTTAACACTTAAAAGGCAATGATTACCTAAATTTTTAAAAATCTAGATATATGCAAAAAATTTGAAAAAACTCTCTTTTCTTGAAAAGAGTCCCAACAAAGTACAACTAGAAGACAACTTTCTCAATTTAATAAAATGCATCTCTGAAAAATCTATGGTTAACATTCATAGCTAATGAAAGACAGAATCCTTGCTATCTGTTCTATTAAAATGAATTGCAGATTTAAATGCAAATATTAGGAGTTCTGACCAAGATGGAGGTGTAGGTAAAAACCTTTGCTTCCTTGCACAACTAAAAGGAGGATAACAACCGATCTAAAATCAATAAACAACCAGAAGTGCCAGAAAGTCAAACTGCATGGAACTCCAACAACCATGGGCTTAAAGAAACAGTAGAACAGAACAAGACCAGTAGGGTGGTGGATGGAGAGAAACTGAGGCGAGTTGGCAGACCAGGTAGGTGGGGCTGGCTGTGGTGAGGTGGTGGGCTGTGTGGGCGGGGCTGACTTAAGGGGAAACAGACTCAGAACTGGATGTGGACTACAGAGGTTGCCGCAGTGGGAGAGACTCCCAGTGTCACAGGAGAGTTTGTTGGAATGTGGGGCTAGAGAGCAGGTGAACCACATTGTTCCCTCTCCGGCCCCTCCCCAACAGTTGCCCCACCAGGGTGAATACCTAATGCCTCACCCCCTTACAACTTATCTGGTGTCTGGAGACAAAGAAATATGGCCCAAATGAAAGAACAGAGCAAAGCCTCAGAAAGAGAGCTAAGTGAGGAGGAGGTCGCCAACCCATCTGATGGAGAATTTAAAGCCCTGGTAATCAAAATGCTCACAGAACTGATTGAGCTTGGTCAAACAATGAAAGATACCCAAAATGAAATAAATCAAAATATTCAGGGAACCAACAGTGACAGGAAGGAAACCAGGACTCAAATCAATGATTTGGACCAAAAGGAAGAAATAAATATCCCATTGGAACAGAATGAAGAAACAAGAATTTAAAAAAATGAAGATAGACTTTTGAACCTCTGGTACAATTTGAAATGTTCCAATATCCAAATTATTGAGGTGCCAGAAGAAGAACAAGAGCAAGAAGTTAAAAACTTATCTGAACAAATGATGAAGGAAAATTTGGGAGTCCCAGAGAAGTTGGACCCAAAGGAGAGAACACCAAGGCACATCATCATTAAGTTACCCAAGATTAAAGACAAGGAGAAAATCTTAAAAGCATCAAGAGGAAAAGAGACAGTTACTTACAAAGGAGTTCCCAATAGGCTATCAGCTGATTTCTCAAAAGAAACCTTGCAGGCAAGAAGGGGCTGAAAAGAAGTATTTGAAGGTATGAAAGGCAAGGACCTACATCCAAGATTACTTTATCCAGAAAAGCTATCATTTAGAATGGAAGAGCAGATAAAGTACTTCCCAGATAAGGTCAAGATAAAGGAGTTCATCATCACCAAGTCATTATTATATGAAATGTTAAAGGGACTTACCCAAGAAAAAGAAGTTAAAAAATATGAACAATAAAATGATAACAAACTCACAACTATGAACAAATGAACCTAAAAGAAGAAAGAAAGAAAAACAATAAAAACAAAAACTAAATGAGCAACTAGAACAGGAACAGAATCAGAAAAATGGAGATCCAATGGAGCATTTTCAGTGGGGAGGGGGAGGGGAGGAATAGGGGGGAAAAGGTACAGGGGATGAGAAGCATAATTGGTAGGCATTAAATAGACAGGGGAGGTCAAAAGTGGTACAGGAAACAGATAACTCAAAGAACTTATACGTGCAACCCATGGACAGGAACTAAGAGGAGGAATGCTGGAGGATTGGGGGGTGCAGGATGGAGGGGGGATAAAGGGGGAAAAATTGGGAAAACTGTAATAGCATAATCAATAAGATATACTTTTAAAAAAGAAGGGAGAAAGGAAAGAAGTAAAATAAATAAATAAATAATTTAAATTAAAAAATAAATGTAAATATTAAAACTGCTGTAGGAGAAAACACACAGCAAATCACTATCTATACACAATTTGGGCAGCAAAATTTTCTTAGACTACACATTAAGAAAACTTTAAAAAGTGAAAAGGTAAGCTATAGACAGAGATAAAATAAAGCACATTACCAGCAAATCACTACTAAGAAGATCAAAATTTTAAATAGTTTAAAAACTTGAACAGTCACTTTATAAAAAAGAGTATATATAGCTGAACAGTAAATAAATAAAAAGAGGCTCAACCTCATCAGTCATCAGGTAAATGCAAATTAATATCACAATTAAGTGCTATTTCTCACTCACGAGAATGTAAAAGACTGATAGGGCCAAATGTTAGCAAAAGTATTGTTATGAGCTGAATTGTACCTCAACAAAAGAGATATGTTAAAATCCTACCTCCCAGCACCTCAGAATGTGATTTTATCTGGAAATAGGATCATTTCAAATGTAATTAGATGAGGGAGTAGCGTTGACCCCCTAGTTCAACACGGAAGATATCCTTACTTTAAAAAAAAAATGGAGGGTAAGCAACAGGGGAGTGGGAGGAGGAGAAGGGGGGAGAAGGTACAGAAAATAAGTAGCATAGATAGTAGATAGAAGATAGATAGGGGTGGGCAAGAATAGTATGGGAAATATAGAATCTAAAGAACTTGAGACACATGGTCATAAACTGAAGAGGGGGAATGGTGGGGGTGGGGGGTGCAGGATGGAGGGGAATGAAGGGGGGAATAGAACAACTGTAATGGCGTAATCAATAAAATAAAAATTTTTAAAAAAGAAAATAAATATAAACCTTACAGACCTAAAAAGAAAAAAAGACTACTAAAGACAGAGCTGCAAGGAAACATCATGTGAAGATGGAGGCAGAGACTGAGGTGATGTCCTACAGGCCGAGGAACATCTGGGGCTACCAGAAGCTGGAAAAGGAAAGAAGGACCCTCCCCTGAAGCCTTTAGAGGGAGCATGGCCTTGCTACATCTTGACTTGGTACTTCTAGTCCCCAGGACTGTGTGACCATGACATTCTGTTGTTGTAAGCCACCTAGTTTGTGGTACTTTGTTATCGTAGTTCTAGGAAATAAATACAAGTGTGAAGCAACCAGAATGTTTATATATTGCTAGTGATATTTTATGATAATCTCTTGTTATTAAGTTAAACATGTACTCACTAATATGTGTCAGCAATTCTGCTATTAGGTTTAGCTCCCAGGAAAAATAAGGGTATATGTTCACAAAGAAGACTTGTACACAAGTGTTCATAGCAACATTAGTTATAATAACCACAAACTGACTAAGCAAAATGTCCACCAGCAGGTGAATTGACAGACAATATAGTGTAGTTATACTATTAAATACTACTCAGGAATAAAAAAGAATAAACTACTCAGCAACAATATGGGTGAGTCTCAAAAACATTGTTCTGAGTAAAAGAAAACAGACACGATAGTGAACATATTGTATCAATTCCATTCATTTAAAAATCAGGACAAGCAAAGCTAACTATTATGATGGAAATCTGAACAATGTTTCCCTCTGTAGGTTTGCCTATGGAGGATATTCTGAGGTGATAAAAATACTCCATGTTGTTTGGGGTGTTGGTTATGTGGATATACACATTTCTAAAAACTTATCTGCTTTACACTTAAGATGTATAGTTACTGTATATTAATTACACCTCTAGAAAATAAATCATTTATTTAAGACCTCTCAAAAAAATGAAAAACAAAGTTTGACTTCCACTTCTGGGTACAATGGAGAAGTATGGCCAGTCAAATCTCTGGCCAAGCACAACCAGAAAATCCAGATAAAAGACATATGCCATCTATGTAAAGGACCAGGGAGCTTTGGGAGCAATGAAGACTTGGGGGATTAATATTCCAAAGAAGGAAAACCACAGGACAGATGCTTTGTCCTTGGGAGTTTTTGCCAAATCTTGACAGTCACAAGCCTGCCAGTTCAGACTTCGCCCAGGGGGAACTGGTCGCTGGGGTCAGAAAAGCAGCAACGGTCTTGGAGATTTCACATAGTTGAGAGACCCATTTGTGGACACCGTGAGTCTCAGTCCCATTGCCAGGTTTTCTTTCCAGAGTCAGTAAATCCCACAGGACTGGAGGCTAAAGGGATTAGGCTTCCTATTTTTGCTTAAGAAGTTCTATACTTGGTCCTCAATTTACCTTTCTGGCTTAGTCAAAAGGAAAATCACACCTGTTCTTTCCTGCCTTCTTTGCTTTGGTTAATAATGGTTTTGCCTGGATGACCTTTTTAATTACTTTTCTTCAAATAGGAAAATTGATCTATTCTTCAAAATCTATTCAAATATAATTTTCTGTGTGTGTGACTTTGAGAAACGTTTCTAGTTATTCTGAATCTTATTATTCTCCTCTAACAAAACAGGATAAAATATGCCTGCAAGATTGTGGTAACAATGAAAAGAGGTGACATAAATGAAAGTATCAGAAGAGTACCTAGTGCATAATAGTTCTTCAAAATATTACTCCTCACAAAGGTATATAACAATAAATAATTCTGTATACCAACAACACATAAAAATAAAAGTTAAAAAAATATTTACAATAGCATAAAAAAACTACATAGGAGTGTATCTACCAAAAATTGTACAAGAGCTCTATGCTGAAAGCTAAAAAAAGTTACTAAAAGTGAGTAAGAACTAAATAAACAGAGGGATATACCATGATTATAGGTCAGAAAATTCAATACTTCTCTCCCTAACTCTGTGGGATCCTGATCTGGGCTTAGAAGCTCATGAAGGAGATGATGTTCTTGGTTGGCTTCTTATCAGTTCCCAGCTGCCCTTTCTGCTCACGCTGCAGCTTGTCTACGCCCAGAGAGTCAGGCCAAGGCTGAGGGGTTTGGCAGGAAAGGCACCATTTTCTGTGGCCAGAGCAGCTGTGCTGTGCTGTGCTGCCGGTTCCCTGTGCATGTTGGCTCTCCCGAAGTGCTTCTGTGGCTTTTCTGGAGAGCATCCCACAGAGACCTCAGATGACAGTCACCCCATGCACACAGTGCTTGTCCTCTGACAGCTGCTTCATGGGGTACTCCCAGGCCTGGGGTTTCAAACATACTCTACACAGACTTTCTTGGTGGGGGGCGGGGGAGGGCTCTTTCCCCTGCCAGGAAGTCTTCTTCCGTATGATCCCTTTGGAGAAGATTCCAGACCAGCTCCTTCTCATGAGATCTACGTCTTTCCTTTCTGGAAAACACAGATGTTTACCCTGCTGTTTGTGGAATGGCAGCTTGCTCTCAACACATTCCTTTCTCTTCACTCTGCTGCTGCCTAGTTGCTCACTTTAAAGGACCATATTAAGTTAATGGCCAAGTCCTCATGTTACCCAAACTTTGAGGTACTCTCAGAGCCCCCTCATGTGGCTTGAGGTGAAGGAAAGCAGCTCGTTTCCCTCCATCCACGAGAGGACAATGCCTAGCACACTGCCTACTCTCTGCAGAGAAACGCCCCTTGGCCTGGCCTGTGGCGCGCCAGCTCTGCTGTGTTCGGGAGGCGGGTCTCTTGGCAGGCTCTCTGCATATGATCGGGCACCTTGCTCTTGGGCAATGGAATCACAGTGCGGTACTTGGCACCTGTAAGGTTGTTCTCAAAGTGAGATAGCAAAGTCCAACTTTAACATCCTCTTGCATAATTAATCTCTTTCCTCTTCTCATCGATTAATGTTTTTCTCTGTTGGCTTTTGTCATTTTCATTTCCATTGTCAACCTTGTGTTCCAGTTATTGACAGGTACATCGAAATTCCCCTCCTGGACTATAGGTTTCTGGAGAATAGGGTTCAAGTCTGATTTAATTTTGTACCCCTGAAATAACCTACCGGAGTGCTGGTACAGAGTTGGGACTTAATACATATAAAGGGAGTGACGTGAGCTGCCCCATACAGGCCTGGTCACTTGGGACAGCCCTCATCTGGACCTTTTATTTCATACCCCAGTTTTTCCTATAGTCCGTGTATAAAACATACACATTTATTGGCTATTCACTCAATATATTTTTTTGAGAATGTATTATATTCCAGGCACTGTGTAAGTCATTGCAAGTAAAATGAACCTAGCCTCTATCTTTCTGGAGTGTAGAATTAAATTGGTATGAGTTGGACATGGAGAGATTAATAAGTTTTGCTGAGTGGGTAGGAAGTCTGGCTATTGTGGGTACCCACAATAAGTGGGTAGGAAGAAGAGCCAATCCCTGCTAGGAAATTAATGCCAAGTACTCTTGACTCGAAGGTGAGAATGTGTGAATGTGTCCAGAGGAAGAGTGTGGATGAGCCACTCTGTAACAGGGGCCCAAACAAGTGCGGCCCAGGCTTGAAGATTAGTGGGCCTGCGGAGGATGAGGGCCAGGTGGACAGGGTGACGGCGTTGAGGAGTGCGAATCGGCAGCTACAAAACAGTCACCGGGAAGCACAGCTTAGGAGACACTCGTCCAGTCAATAATACTGTAATAACTACGTGTGTGTCAGGTGGGTGCGAGATGTACAGAGGGGATCACTTTGTAAGGTTTATAAATGCCTACTGACTATGTTGTGCACTGGAACTAATATAATATTAAAATATTATAAATATAATGACATTATATGGAAATATAATGTCAGCTGTAATTTAAAAATTAAAATATTATTTTAAAAAGAAGTGATTCTATGAAGAGATACAAACAGGCTTGGGCAGATCAGAGCAGGTGTTTCCGAGGGCAGATCTGGGACCTGGTTTACTTTAGGGTGGAAGTCACATTCCTTAAAAATATAATTTACAATGTCCTCTAAATCCTGCGTGAGCAAACTCATCCCAGTTAATGACAGTGAGCACTGCACTACCTTTCTGAAGTCTGTTTGTGTCAGTGCCTGTCTTTCGGTTGATGAATAACCTTGTCAAGTTTGTAAGATGTTTAAATGTTCTTGCTTCTTGATGTCACTGAATGAGGGGATTTGTTATCCGCCCTCAAATTCCCGCCCCCCACAGGCACATAGTCCACACACACATGCGTACACGCACACATATGCCCCAAGAAACTGCTGCTATTTGGCTGCTCTGAATTTAGGTTTTTACTTACCTTTCTTTAAACTGATTGACAAGGAATTTAACAAGTGACCTTGGGGAAAGAATACGGGTTATCCCAACCAAACCTTTAACAAAAGTCATGCCAAGTTCGCCCGAGGAAACAAAAGAGTTCTGCAAAACAGGCTGACTTCGGCACGTTTCCTCACCGGGAGAACATCGTGCACAATCATCTCGGCAGCAGAACTGACAGCCACATAAAGAACCAAGTGTGTATGGTCTGGAATATTAATGATACAACTTAATTAGAAGGTACTTCTGCCTATAGGGCTTTGGGCCGTTAAACAGAAAAAAATAACTAAAAGCAAAAGAAGGTCAAATAAAATGACGGGCCGGTAACAGTCTTTGGTCTGCAAGCCGAGAGCGGCCATGACTCTTAAAAACATGGGAATAAGCAAGGTCTGTGGAGTGTTGTGCAACATGTAGACAATACTAAAAACATGGAAGAAACAAGTCTTCATAATGCCATTGTTTATTTGGTATAATGACTCTAAGATACCCACTGATAACCTGAAAATCATAATGGACCACAAAGGACCTAAACATTAATATTCTGTCACTGGGTTGAACTTTTATGTGGCAAGAGAATTTCTTCCAGTATTTTGTGGTCCTTGTAAGCCTCAATAGTCAGTATTACATCATCGTTATGGACAATGCCACAGGTGACGATCAAGGACAGAGCTAGCATAAGCATCTCCAGGGAAGCCGGAAAGTATATATCGGAAGGTGGAAGCAAGAGGTCACTAATATGAGAACAGGTGGATAGTATGAGGGTAGGTAGACAGGAATTGGGAGCATACTATTACTGGCAGGAAGTGGAGTTCTCCCAAAACACAGGATCCAAGTCTTATAGCCAGGAAAGGAATGGATTCTTAGAAATAACAAGAGCCAGCAAAGGCCAAGGCACAGAGTCCAATGGAGGTCATGAAGGTTGAAAGGTCATGAAGGTCAACCTTCAACAAGGTCATGAAGGTTGTAAATGAAGACATGAGGTGTAGATTCCAGGAACAGGCCTGTGATGGAGCTGTCTTGGAAGACCTAGTGGGGAAACAGGGTCTGCACTTGTTCAGAGTGGTCAAAGAAAACACTTCGTGACAAGGAACATCTCTTTCAGATGACTGTGACAGAGCTATTTCAGCTGACAGATGAAAAATCAGCCTCAGATGGCTCCAGAGGAGATGCTTGCTTTTCTTTGCCTGCCTCAGGAGGAGAAAGTTGAGTAATAAGGCAAAGTCTACTCATCGACAAGGTTTTCAAGTCTGTTTTATGGTATATATCTTGTAAGATGCTCAACTACAAAGTACTCTGTGGTCAAATACATTTGAAAAATGCTACATATTATCCTTTGTGTGATTTACAATGTATATTAGTATGCTAAAGTTTCTGAAAAGTCCTGCGGTAAAGAGATCTCTTTAACTTTGTTAACCTTGCTTGATGCAGTGTTTCTCAGAACTGCTTGACTGTGGAACCCGTTTCTTACAGGGCACCTATTAATTTCCTGTGGTACCCTCGTTCTCAGCAGCACACTTTGAGAAATGCTTTTCTAAGACTTTTGTTACATTCATTCTGTGGACTCAATCATAAAGACAAAACCCACCATGACCTAATGTCATGGAGATCATAGAAAACACTTGCTTTCATGCTATGAATTAATTAATACCAGGCTTATTTGTTTTGTTTTTCCTCTTTATTTTAATATATTTTATTGATTATGCTATTACAGTTGTCCCAATTTTTCCCCCTTTGCCCCACTCCACCCAGTATCCCCCATTCCTCTGGCAAACCCCCACTCCCTTAGTTCATGTCTGTGGATCATGCATATAAGTTCTTTGGCTTCTTCATTTCCTATACTGTTCTTAACATCCCCCTGTCTGTTCTGTACCTACCAATTTGTATTTCTTAATCCCTGCACATTTTCCTCAATTCTCCGCTCCCCCCCCGCCCCTGTTCCCAACTGATAACCCTCCAAATGATCTCTAAATCTATGATTCTGTCTCTGTTCTGCTTGTTTGCTTAGTTTGTTTTTTAGGTTCAGTTGTTGATAATTGTGAATTTATTGCCATTTTAACGTTCACAGATGAAACATCAGCCTCAGATGGCTCCAGAGGAGATGCTTACTTTTCTTAGCAAGCATCTGATGTTTCACAGTTTTGATCTTCATTTTCTTAAATAAGTTCTTTTAACGTTTCATATAATAATGACTTGGTGATGATGAACTCCTTTAGATTTACCTTGTCTGGGAAGCACTTTATGTGCCCTTCCATTCTAAACGATAGCTTTGCTGGATAGAGTAATCTAGGCTGTAGGTCCTTGCTTTTCATTCACTTTGAATTACTTCTTGCAAGTCCCATCTTGCCTGCAAAGTTTCTTTTGAGAAATGAGTTGAGAGTCTTGTGAGAACTCCTTTGTAGGTAACTCCCCGCTTTTCTCTCGTTGCTTTTAAGATTCTCTCTTTATCTTTTACCTTTGGCAGTTTAATTATGATGTGCCTTGGTGTGGTCCTCTTTGTGTCCATCTTGTTTGAGACTCTCTCTGCTTCCTGGACTTATATGTCTATTTCTTTCACCAAATTAGGGAAGTTTTCTTTCATTATTTGTTCAGATAAGTTTTCAATTTCTTGCTCTTTCTCTTCTCCTTCCTGCACCACTACGATTCAAATGTTGGTATGTTAAACGTTGTCCCAGAGGCTCCTTAGCCAATTCTTGTTTGTTTGAATTCATTTTTCTTCTTGTTGTTCTGATTGAATTTTTGTTTTCTTTCCTATGTTCCAAATCATTGATTTGATTCTCTGCTTCATCCACTCTACTGTTGGTTCCCTGGAAAGTTTTCTTTATTTCACTTAGTGTAACCTTCATTTCTGTTGGGGTTATTTTTTATGGTATTGAAGTACCCAGTGAGGTTCCTGAGCATCCTAGTAACCAGTGTTTCTAACCCTGCATCTGATAGATTGCTTATTTTTATATTGTTTAGTTTGTTTTTTGACTTCTGTTCTTTCATTCAGGCCATATTTCTTCGTCTTTTCATTTTGGCAGCCTCCCTGTGTTTGTTTTATGTATTAGGTAGAGCTACTTTGACTCCCTGTTTTAGTAGCATGACCTATTATAGAAGTGTGCACAGGTAAGTTGGATGGGATGGAGCCTCAGGTAATCACCACGGTGAGGCAACTGTGTGAACCAGGTTGATAGAGTCTCAGCTATGATGTTGCCACTCTATGGCTCTGTGTGGGGGAGAGCTGAGAAAGGGGACAATGCTGCTGCCTGGCCTCTAGAGTTTTGTCTGGGAGGAAGCTGTCCCCCAGCATTTACCCTGATGCCAGACACTTCAGTTTCTCCCTGTATGCCACTGGTGCCCTTCCAACTTCTGCCCTGGTGCCAAAGCCCAGAGGGAATGAGTCTGTATAAGTCCTAAGTTTATTGTGGGCCCTTTAAGACAAGACTCCTGAGAATCCCACAGTTTCTTTCACTGCCCTAACCCCCACTGGTTTTTATAGCCAGAAGTTATGGGGACTTATCTTCCTGTCACTGGAACCCTGGGCTGGGTGGTCTGGTGTGGTGCTGGGATTCCTCACTTCTGAGGCATCCCTCCTGATTTTTATCCATCACACATGGGTGTAGGACTGCTCATTCTGCACCTCCATATCTCTGTGCCTCTCTGTCCATCTCCATGTCTCTGTCCCTCCCACCCATCTGGATCAATGTGACTTCTTTAATTCCTTGGTTGTTGGACTTCCATACAGCTCAATTTTTTGACTATTCTGGGGGATAGTTGTTTTGTAGTGTAGTTGTAATTTTTGCTGTGGTTGTGTGACGAGGTGAGCTGTGTTTGCCTATGCCTCCAACTTGACAAAAAGTTAATATCAGGGTTAGTTACAATATTATCCAGAGAACATCTTTGTTATTTACTTACTTTAAATATTTGTGAAAAGAATTAAAAATGATGTGGGTGTGGTGGATTGTTTGATTCTGGAGAGAGATTGCCAAGAGAGCCTTGTGCTTCAACTTACATTTAGCTAGAAGTGGATTTCCTATAATGCTACTGCAGGTTGTAAAGGAGATACTTCTTTGTCATAAAAATAAGAGGGGAAAGGAATTAAGAGACTCTGAAGACAGAGAAGTTCTAACATGTGGGGTTTCAGAAGGAAGTAGTAAAGGGAGTGTGGAAGAAGCAATAGTTCAGGAGATAATGGCCAAAAGTTTCCAGAACTTAAAGAAATCTCAGATTTAAGAAATACAAAAAATTGTAGGCAAAGATAAATTAAAAGGAAATTCTTATCTAAATAAAAATCATTGTGAACATGCAAAGCAACAAAGGTGAAAAGAATACTTGTAAAGCAACTAGAGTCAAGTTTCCAGAATAACTTGACTGAATGATTTTTCTACAATAACAAAAACCAGAAGACAGTAAAATAATTGCCAGCCTACAATGGAATATATGGTAAAATGATCTTTCAAGAAGGGGAGAAAGAATAGTATATTCATATTGAAATAAACCAAGATAACAGAATTTACCACCAGAAGATTCTAATTAATGATAATTCTCAAGGATGAGCTTCAAACACAAGTAATACCAAATAGAAAGTCACATTTGCAGAAAGGAAGGACCAGCACAGATTTCTGTGGATATTCAAATCAACACAAATATGGACTGAACAAAATAATATCTGCTTTACAAATTTCAGAAATATAAAACCAAATATTGGACAACAGTAGCATATAATTTTATAGAAGATTGATTAGATCTGAAGCACTAGTGTCTTTATTGATTAACATTAGACTTCTAAAAGTATTCATGTTAAAATATCTGGCATAACTACTGAAAGGATGGATATAGAACATATATCCTTAAAAGTCATAGAAGGCAAGAGAAAAAAGAGGGGAGATAAGCCAGCAAGAAGTTAATCTCAGTATGAGAGGCCAGAGGGGTCAGGATATTGGTGGAAAGGAGAAGGGATTAAAAGAACGAGGAACTATGGGAAGTTTAAGGGAGGAGGCTGAGGGAAAGGACACAGAAGGCTCTATGCTGATTGAGGGGTTGGCCATGTTCTGTAATCCAGGAACACTGTAGGTGTGATCAGCAGCTCAAAGACGTGGGACAAAGAGCTTTCTAATATAACAGCTGCCTGAGAAAGAGTTGCAGGGTTGACTGGGATTGATGGTAGTGAAAATATTGAGTCAGTACCCCAGATAGCTACCTGAGCCATTAAATGAAAGAAACTTTAAGCACTGAGGAGAATCCAGTGCTGCAGGGAGGTGGCATGGGATGGCTAGACTACTGTCCCATTTTCATTTTACATGTGTTTGCCGAGAGAAAGCCTATTGCATGTGCGAACCCACACTGAGCACTACATTCCCATGATCATTTAACATAGTCCCTGCTGTCTTGGAGTGAGAAGATTCAAGTACATAAAAGAAGAAAGGGTGGCTTATAGAAAGGGAGGTGGAGGTGGAAGAGTTTTGGGAAAGGGTAGTTGGGAGGTATGGACATGAGTATCAAGTGTGAGTTGAGGGTGAAACTGACCAGCTGCAAGTGTGCAAAGCTGAAGACTGATACTAGCATCTCAATGGACATTTTTTTTGTTGTGCTCTAGCAAGTTTAATGTTAAAAATTGTAAAAATGCTTTATAAACAAACCTACACATCACAAAGACAAAACTTCTCATGGAATCATGGAACTTCTTTCTTGTGCAATAACAATGCAGGGGATATTTGTCATTCTTTTTTGTTTCTCGGTGTCTAAACTTCCTCTCTATGTTTGAGAATTTCTAACATTATGAGGCAGAGCCCATGTTCTATTATTGACACTAAAATAGTAGATGTTTTTCCTACCTCCTCTGTAGGTACAGTCTTGGTCACATGGACTAGACTCTGCCAAACAGGTTACTGAATTGAAGGCTGGTGACGTGACATGGTGGTGTCTGCCCAGAAGCCATTCAGGTGGCAGCTGCATCACCGCTGCAGTGGGAGTGCCATGGGGGTTAGGACAGTCACTGGGCAATAAGGTGCTGGTGGCAGTAGTGGTGGTGGTGGCCATGTGGTGGTGGAGACGGTTCTGCAACAGTTGCAACTTTTGAGTGGCAGCTGGGACAGTGGTTCTAGTGGAAGCTCTAGTGTTCGTGTGTTGGCAATGCCAGCTGTGGCACTGGGGGCCCAAAGGTAGCAGCAACTTTGCATTGTCGTTTGGGGTATTGCACCTGGCATTGTAGCCTCCTAGCTTGGTTCTCTGGTTTTCCATAAAGCACTGTAAGCTACTCCATCTCTTGTTTCTGTTTAAATTTGCCTAAATATGTTTCTGTTGCTTAGAACTAACAATCTGACTGATAAACAGAGCAAGTTTTGTGAAAAAAAAAATGTAGTAGTGATTGCACAAGATGCTATTCTTGTGTACCAAGTCAGTAATACCTCAGAGTTCATTTTCTATTCTTTCAAAAAATACTTATCAGGCTTCTGCTTTGTGTCACATATTGTGGCAGATAACAAACCCATCAGTGACCAACACAGATACTGTCCTTGTCACCATGAAGCTTATAGCCTAGCAAGAAGTACTGATACTATATAAAAAATGAAAAGTTTAATGACTGAGTTCTATAAAGTAGTAAGTGTGGTTATGTGCTATGGGAAGCATATAGCACATAAAAAAATAGGGAAGCTTAACCTAGTTTTAGGTACCAGGGAAAGCAAAAAGTGAGACATGAATGATTTGTTGGAGTTAGCAAAGGAAAGAGAAGTACAATGAGAGAAAGCATTTCAGATGTGGAACAATGTGTTTGAAGACCCAGAGGTGAGAGATGCAATGGAGATTTTGAGAATCCAAAAGAAATCCTGTCTGACTGGAGGGAAAAAAAGTGAATATGGGAAAGACTGAGAGAAGAGATAGGAAAAGTTAGTGAAAGATTGTGAAGGGCTTTGTAAGCTATGAAAATTATGTAGATTTCTGAGATCCTCTGTCCATGGAGTTAATCATCACAACCTATATCCATCTGCTGCAGAGGAAAGAGGATACAAAGGAACCCAAAGAAAACTTAAAAGTTGACTGAATCTCTACATAGATTAATTTGGGTTGTGGGCTGAACTGTGCCCTCCCACAACCAAATCCATATGTTGAAGTCCTAACCCCATCCTAGTATATCAGAATGTGACTGTATTTGGAGATAGCACCTTTTCAGAGAATTAAGGTAAAATGAGGCCATGTGCATGGTGTCTAATCCAATATGACTATTGTCTTTAGAAGGAGAGGAAGTTAGAACACAAATAACACCTGGATGAT
Organism: Artibeus jamaicensis; assembly: GCF_021234435.1. NCBI lineage: Eukaryota > Metazoa > Chordata > Mammalia > Chiroptera > Phyllostomidae > Artibeus > Artibeus jamaicensis. The sequence continues at coordinate 13,358,028 of NW_026522025.1, read as the reverse complement.
GGGAGGCCATGTGAGGACACAGTGAGAAGGTGGCCATCTGCAAGCCAACCAGAGAGACCCCAGGAGAAGCCATCCCTGCCAACACCTCAATCTTAGACTTCTAGCCTCCAGAACTGTGAGAAAGTAAGGTGTTTGTAATTAAGCCACCCAGTCTGTGGTATTTTGTTATGGCAGCCCTAGAAAAACAATAAGTTTTGAAACATAAACAGAGACAATAGTCTTGCAAAACCAAATCATCACAGATCTGGGATTCCTGAATAAGAAAAGATTTTCCACATTCCCAAAGCCTGGCTTTGAAAATTCATAGAAAAATGCCATTAGAGTTGGTGCATTAATTTAATATCATAAATAAAGAAGCTTGAAAGAATGTATAATGATTTTAAAAGATAGTAATTATCTTTAAGATAAAATAAATGTACAGGAGGCAGTAGTAAGGAACAAGAGCTAGATCCCAGAAACTATCTCAGAGAGAGAATTTTGTGCTCCCCACCTGCTCTGGGCCAGTGGAAACCCAAAGGTATCTGGGAGCAGCTCAAAAACAGGGACCTAACCTTCACCTCCTCCCATGTGGTTTGAAAGAGTCAAGCCTTTTAGACAAAACTGTATTCAGCATGAAGCGAAGTCCTAGAGTAGCAGTGGCCAAGTGAAGCAACTCTGTGGATGGGTCCACAGGCAGTCTCATAAAATCTTAAGCACACAGGTGAAGCGGGAAGTCAGCTCCATGCCTGTGAAAGGGGTGTGGATCTGTCTAAGAGAGACCAATAGACTCAAAAGAGCCTTGAGACTGGGAGGATTATATAAATCGATCAGCTGGAGGGCATGGTAAGACAAAGGTAATCTTAGCAGATGCAGGTGGACATAAAATCCAAGGTCCAAAAAGTATTGGGGAGAGGTGCACCTCATCAGACACCAGCAGAAGACAGAGGATGACTATGGACCACATGCCTTCCAGTATCAGAACAACCAGACAAATGTAGGGCCTCCCTAACAGGTACAAAGAAAGGGATAAAATGGAAGAACATAACACTGAATTCAACTGAGAAATTAATAATTTTAATCAGAAATACAAATCTCATTGAGATATAGAAAATACAGGAAGTTCATGGCCATGACATTCATGTTTACTGTTCTTGCAGAAAAGTATAGTTCTAGCACCTAAGGGAGTAAGTATCAGTTATGAGAAATAGAAGCTTAAGATTACTTTAAAATCTAGCACCAACACAAAAGACTACGACCACTTGACATTCTGAGAAAATGTCTTCATGGGGGTAACTCCAAGTCCACGCAGTTCTTTCATAAAGCTAATTTAATGACTCAGTAATAGCTCTTTTAGATGAAACCAGAACACAGTGAATATATGCGTAAGCAGTCTTAGAACTGTTTGAGAAACTGATTTAATTACTTTAGACTGTTACATATTACAAATGCCTTTTGTTTGCTGGGACAAATACAAAGACTTTTAATGCAGTAGTCTAGAAAGGCATCGGTAGCCCCAATTCACATTTCAAGGATTTTCTACTGGGATATCTAGTTACAAGACAACATATGAAGTTTTTCTGTGAGTTTGTCTCCTACTGATTCTTAGAACACAATATCCCAGAACTACACTGGGGAGTTTAGAAACCAAAATTTTCTCAGATCATTTGAACGTTCTGGTGTGATACAAACTAGAAACTAAAAGGGGAGTCTCATAATTTAGGCAGTGTAGTGAGCTGTTAAGTTTGGACGACAGCAATTTTTGCAAGTTTGGTAAGTTACTGATTTGCAACAAATACTAAAAATAAATTCCATATTAATAGTTCTCTAGGGATTTCTCAAAAGTATCATCTCACTTTGGGTTACAGAATTGGCATAATAATGTTTAAAATATTATCAGTGTTTAAGCTCTACTTCTGTCATTTTCTTCTGTGCCAAAGATACATTTCAGGATTTTGAGTAAATTACTGTGAAACCCAGAAAAAGACACTCCTTCCGTTGGCCAAACAGAGCTCTGCCTTAGAGTCCAGGCTTTAGATCTCTCTGGTAGGACCCACAGCCTGTGTAACTCTCCATGATGACTATATGGGGAATTTTGTTGATATTTTCAGGGGGTTGGTGTACTAGTGAGATGATTCCCAATGGTATGAATCACTTTTACCTTAAAAGGTCAGTGATAGATCATTCCCAGTGGTCCCCAATTCCTGGTATCCATGCCTTTGTCTAGTCCCCTCCTGCATTGAATAGGGTTGACTTTGTAACTAATAGAATATTTCAGGAATTACAGACTCCCAAGGTTAGCCCGTAAAGGACATTGAAACTTCTTTCTTACTCTTCTAGGTCATTGTTCACTCTAGGGGAAGTGAGTTTCCATGTCACGAGCCCTCTGAAGCAACCCTAACAAAGGGTTGCACCAAGACCCCTGTGAGTGAGCCATCCAGAAGCAGATCCTCTGGCCCCAGGCAAGCTTCCACAGAGTTCAGTCCTAGGCAACATCTCTATTCATGAGAGACCCAAGCAAGAACCACCCAGGTAAGCCACTTCTAAAGGCCCGACCTACAGAATCTCTGTGAATTAATATATGTTTATTATTTGTCTTAACCCGCTAAATTGTAAAATAACTTATTGCACAGTATTTACACTACCCCATCACTTACTTTTAGTAACAGTCTGGGACATACACAAACCCCACGTTAGTGGAGCTTTGGCGTATCTGAGGCATTAGAGTGATGCATGGGGTGGGGTGAAGTGGGATAGTGAGATATGGATGGCACGGGCAGTAAAGGAGAATGGCAGTGGTGGCTCACTGTGAAATACGGCTGTTGCACATTGACAGGAAAATCATGACCCCACTGGGAAAAATCAGGTGAAGGGGAAGTTCCCCTCTTATAGAGGATGGAGACCTCAGCATCTTACTTAGGTTTTTAGGTATACTGAACTTAATCTTTTTTTTTAAAAAGAGAGTAAATCATTTATGTATTGGTATATAAGAAATAACCCCAAAACTTAGTAGCTTAAAACAAAAACAATTTGTCATGTTTCATAACCAGGATATTCTAGTAGTCAACCCTAAGAGGTCTGTGATGGACCTGCCTGGGCTCACTCACGCAGCTGTAGTCGTCTGGAAATTCAGCTGGGGTCAGTTGGTCTAGCATGGCCTCATTCTCGCACTTAGAGCCTCTAGGATGGTTGGAATGACTGCAATTTGGGGAACTATTTCATTGGGGGGCCATTCATCTGGGGCTTCTTCACAGTGCAATTGTCTTGGGATTCCAAGAGGGTGAGCACAGAAATTTAAATATAGTCCTTCTGCTGAGTCCTCTTGGTCAGTGCCAACCATGAGTTCAGGTATGAGATTGGTTCCATTTCTTCATGAGAGGACTTCATCAATTTTAAGCTGCTATTGTGATAATGATCATCTTTTGGAATTCAAGAAATACAGAAGAATAAAAGAGGAAAGCTGTAAAATCTCATCACCCCAAATCTTATCAGCCAGAAATTAGTAGTATTAACATTTGACTAACACCATTATTTGAAATATATCTATATGTATATATGTAAGAGAATGGATGATAGATTGATGAATGGATGAATGGATGAATGGCTGGATAGCCGGATAGAAATAACCACTAAGAGGTAAGAGTAATTGATTATTCTTGACTAAAACTACATGTTGCAGTTTTAGTCAAGATGGATTATTTGTTAGAAAAGATGAGGAAATGAGCTTTCTTATAATTCTTCCTACCTCTCCTTCCCCATCTATAGACATATTTTAGTTTGGTCAGAGTTTATACATTTATTTACTTAACTTTTAGTCATAATCTTTGAGGTTGTTTAAACAGTTCTATGTTTAAATGAATGAAGCGTTCATAGGTGGTCCTTTTACTGCAGCTCCTTTCATCTGGTGGGTTGTTAAATAATGTTCAATATTTCCTTAAGACTTCTATGGTTTACTTAATATTTCAGCATTAGAGAAAATTAAAAGAAAAAATATTATCAAGCTGCAAGTAAATAACAAAATTTGAAGGAATGCTTTACCCATTTCTGTTCCATAATCATGACTAATACAGCTAAAAGTCAATGTTTCAAATACTATCAACCACAGCTCCTGGTTTGCCTGCATTGCATGTCCATCATCATTTAATGAAGGGCTATGTCTACATACTACAGTAAATCTACCTGTAATATATATGCTAAGTGCATGATGTATATGTGTATGTATGTGTGTATGTTTTGGGAAGAAATGGACAGTGCTGGGAAATATGGACTGAGGTAAATTTATAAGAAATAAATATGGACCACACAAAAAAGACTACCATGGTGTAGAGCATGTGTAACTTGTCTTTATCTTCGAATCATCATTTAACTGGGTATAACATTTTTTTCTTTCCCCAGAACACTGGAAACATTGTTCTGTTGACTTTTGGCATTCAGTGTTTTTAACAGTAAATGAGGCTGATAATAGCCTGATTTTTTTCCTCACTTGTGGACTTGACTTTTTTTTTTTTTGGAAGGGTCTAGAATTCCAGAGAGTTCTAGAATTTTAATGATATCACCAGAAATATTTTTTTATGTAACTTGCTCATATCAGTTCCTTGGGATTTAATCTATAAATTTAGAAATGTTTCTTGCATTATCCCCAGATATGTATAATGATTTGTTTAATTGGCTCTAGCATTATCATTCCAACTGTTTTTAGGTTTCATTTTCCATATCTAATATCTTCTGGTTGACATAATCTTTTTTTTGTATTCATGTTGATTATCTAAAGCTTTTAAAATATTACATTAATTTTCTTTTTACTATTTTTATTGTTGGGTCTCTACTTTTGTGATTTGATTTCTTAATCTGTTCACTTAGTTTTGAATTTTTTTCCACTCACTATTCCTTATTTTCTTAATCACCATCAAGCTTATCTTCCTTTATTGAGTTTACAGCTTTATTAAATCCTTTACTGGCACAAAGCACAAGTAGAATCTGTAGTTGTTTTTTTTTTAATTTAATTTTATTTTTTGTGTCATGTGCTTTCATGAATGCTATATATATTCCTTCTTTTGTGTGATATAACTTTTACTTCCTTCTTTCATCCTCCTTTATTGACAGCATGCCCTTTCATTATGCCCTTTCTTTCTGCTTGCTCTGTGTCACCCTTTCCATTTTCTCTGGTGTCAGTTTGCTTTCATTTTTTTGAGCTCCAGTTTGAGGACTAGGTGTTACATCCCATCCACTTTGCTGGGGCCTAAGGACTCCAGACCATCAGAGTGCTAGATGTTGGCACTAATTACAGCCTTTCTGCAGGATCTAAGTTCTCCCTTTTTTTCCCCTGGAATCTAATGAATTATTCTGCACTAGGGCCCCCTCTATGCTGCCAGAGATGTATTTCATTTCAGTGTCCTTTGGCTCAATTCCTCAAAGACAATGCAATCTCTGAAAGACAAAGTCCTGATGGACTTGTCTATCCCATTAATGTCCCTGGGTCATATTAAGATAGTAAAAATAGAATAATATAAGCCCCTGCTTTGGAAAGGAAAATATTAAATCAGATATATAATGTTTCTCTTTAAGAATAAAATCAGCTTTTACTGAAGAAAAGCTCTGTTTCAAATCACTTGTTTAGAAAATACTTATTTATAAAGGTGCTATGCTATAAATTACCTCCTCGGTGCTGATAAGAAACCTGAAGAATAGAGAATATTTAATGTCCAAGATACTGAACAAAACAACTCAAATGCTAACTAGTCGGATCAAGATAGAGCTCCAAAGTAAGATTATAATTGACTGTGTTTTTACTTTTATCATAAGTAACAAAGCCTCTTCATTGACTTTTCTTGATATTCAATGTAAAACAATAAGAACTTTTTGTTGATAGGCTATTTTTCTTTTTTGAAAAAAGATTTTATTTTTATAGAAAGGGGAAGGGAGGGAGAAAGGAGGAGAAACATTGATGTGTGAGAAAAACATGGACCCATTTGTTGGTTTCCTGTCGCATGCCCCTAACCAGGGACCTGGCCCACAACCCAGGCATGTGCCCTGACTGGAAATCAAACCAGTGGCCTTTCAGCTTGCAGGCGGTTGCCCATCCCCTTGAGCTACACCAGTCAAGGCTCTTTTCCTATTGGTCATCTCATTACTCTTGAATGATTTCAAGATGCTAAGAAATGTTTTATGTAATTGCATGAAGCCGTAAAATATGTCTGGTGAAAAAGTTAATCATGGTTCACTAAATATGTTATTGTTCACCAGATATATTATTAATCATTTCAGATGTAAGTAAGCCTTCTATGAATTTACTATGCTTTGCTCCCCTTTCTCTTTTTTTCCATGGCTCTCAGGGTCTTTGTTTTCAAATACTCTAATAATCATGGAGTATTTTCTTGTGTTGAGACATTAATTTACTCAGCTGATTCTCTTAGAGGAGCAGTTTATAACAAGCTTGTAAAAAGTGTTTTTGATAATTTCTAAACCTAACCCCAACATGCAGCCAAGATGAATCAAAACAGACAAAGTGTTTGAAGGGAGAAAGAATGTCACATAAAAGATAACTTTGATTCTTCTACAATTAAATGGTGCTATGGAGTGAATTAAACATACACTCATCTACTGCCAGTCAAACTTTAGGCTGAAACTGAGCTGGTCTCTTGTAATGCAAAATCAGTCAGAACCCATTATTTGAAAAAAAAAAAGGAAGGAAGGAAGGAAGGAAGGAAGGAAGGAAGGAAGGAAGGAAGGAAGGAAGGAAGGAAGGAAGGAAGGAAAGAAAGAAAGAAAGAAAGAAAGAAAGAAAGAAAGAAAGAAAGAAAGAAAGAAAGAAAGAAAGAAAGAAAGAAAGAAAGAAAGAAAGAAAGAAAGAAAGAAAGAGAAAGATGCACAGATGGTGCTGGTGAAGAAACAGTTAATTTTTTGTCAACAAATGGGCTTGCCTATGCTTGAGGTAATCAGGCCATACAAAATTTGTTCTCTCATAAAATGTGTGTAAATGTGTGTACATATTCTACTAGAAATGCATTTTTAACCAGATTAAGCTGTATCTGAATAGGCTGAGTGTGCGAAGTCCCCACCACCACCTTTTCTTCTGATAAGGAAGATTTGGTGTTAGTCACCCTGGGTTTATGTCCCTGTGAAGCAGTTATACCTTTTTTGAGTATTAGTGTCCTCTATTGAGTGGGCTGTAGTAAGAAATAAAAGAGAAATATATGTAATAAAAATGCTGAAAATAATTTGTAATATATGATTACTAATATTGCTGAGTTTCTAGTATATTTTGAAGACATAAGCAACAATCAGCAGTTGGGGGCTGCACATAGAAATGAGACATGTGCTCTGCTTCAGTGAGCAAACCACCTGGAAGGCAAGAGAACACATAACAGTCAACTGTTAAAACGTCAAACTTGTCTACCTGAATCGATGGCATTTGACTCGTGACCAAAAAGGTCTGTCTAAAGTCATAAGGATTCTTCTTTCTGTGAATAATTTACATAATAATACAAGACTACTAGAGGTCAGAAAACATTCAAAGAAGAAGGGGAGAACAAAGAATAAATACAGAGACCCTAGTGGTGTGGTAGAAAAAGCTAAATAGTTAAGAACTAAGTGAAGCTTGACTTCATTCTTTGCAGTGTACATTTGTCAGACCTTGGGCAAATGAAATTCTCTTGGGACCTCAGCTTCTCAAAATAAGAACAACAACAAGCTTTATTGAGTGTTTACTTACTACGTGCCAAGCACAGTGCTAAGGATTTTTCATCCATTAAAAAATCTACACAACTGCTCTATCTGGAAGGTATAATTATTTTCCTTCTTTTGTAATTGAGAAAACTGACTCAGGAAGGTTAAGTAACCTGTCTCAGATCACAGAGCCAGCAAATACATTTGCCATTATTTTCACAGAAGCAGTAGAACTCCAGAATCTGTGCTCCTAATCTAAATAATATAAATAATACAAACTTCAAGATTTCTTTCCCTCCAAATGTCATATTTCTGAATAAGGTGAAAATGCTTGGCTCAAGGATTTCAGTAGCAAGACGTGAATTTTGTTGATTGAATCATGTTCTGGGCCTCAACGGTGGAAGGTTCACATCAGAGTCCCTTCTTGTGGTTTCTGCTCCCTATAAACTGGAGACCACGTCACTCTCAGGATGGCATCTCAGCCTGAAGTCCTCAGCCCCCAGGTGCTTTAAACAATAGTATGTGTTCATTTATTCTCATCTATATTCTCCTGGGCACTAAATTACTCCCCTAGGAAAAATTTACTTTCTTTTCAAGGTTATTGAATTACTCACTAGCTGCCTGGCACAAAAACTTACTAAGTGATATCCAGGGAACTTTCCATAGTCACATCTTGTTGTTATTATGATCACCATTAATAGATTGTTTCTTCATAGACAGTATTTCAATAATCCTCACTAGTGTCCCATGGAGTAGGTATTGTTAATATTGTTCTGACTTTCAAATGAGGAAACTGAGGCCCAAGCAGGCTGAGCAACCAAGACAACTAAAGACATAATTCTTCCCTATGGAAATTCACACTTCCGGAAGATATTTAAGAGTTATCGCTAGACCTCCTGTCATACATGTTTATTTATTTATCTTACTCTTTTACCCTAACCCCTCACCCCTGTTGGCTGTATTAATTGGTATAGGAAGTACAGGTATATCTGTGCCATCCTTTTTTACAGCTTTTCCATAAATGTGAAGACAGTCTGTAGGTGATGTGAACTCTCACATATGCCTACACACACAAAACACCACTAGCACCACAAAGGACATTTAGGTGAGGAAGTGGGGAAATAGAGTTAAGAATTTAATGAGGAAAAAAAATAGTGCAACACTCCCTGTAGACCAAATAGGCAGTGGGTTAAAATATTTTTGTTTTAACTGGTTGTTCTGGACTTTTTATAGAGAGCTAAAGTCTCATGAAACCATAGAGTGAGTTTATGACTGTTTTTCAGCCTCTATCAGACTTCCTCCAGGCTCTAGGCACATGCTAATGATTGGGATAAAACTGATTTTGAACGGAGTTCCTGCTACACAAATGAATGGTGGAGACTGGAAAGTTACATGAAAGACAGCCAGCCCATTCTGCAAAACCACACGGCAACACACAAAGCCACACTGGTAAAAATTGCATGCATCTGGGAGGGAGGTATAAACTAGCATGTTATGGGGAAATCGAGGGGGCTTGACAGAGGGAGGAGGGTCAGAGATGAAAAGAACTCCAAGAATGGAGGCAGAACCCTAAAAGAAACCAAAGAAAAAATAAAAGCAAATTCTAAACAGCTCCCCTTACAAATGACTTTCATATGCATGGTAAGAAGTGAACTGAAAGAAAACAAATACCAAGAGATATAATAGACACATTATGTAACAAGGATTACTAAGGAGAAGCTAAAACCAGAAACAGACTTGGAATAATTTGGAGATGGAAAGTTTATATAAGAGATAGACACAACAGGCTAGGGGGAATTATGCCAACAAGGGTCAAGGAGGATATTGTGTCTGAAGGGAGAAAGAATGTCACATAATAAATAAGTTGGCAGTGAGACAAAATATATTTGGATGGAAATAAAAGATAAAATGGATACAGGGCTAATCATAGGAAATTATTATAGACCATCTAGGTCAGATAAAAAGGCAGCTCAGAATGTTTATGCAGATAAAGACGCCCAAGAAAAACAGTATGGTCTGAGATGGATGTCCTGGTGCTGTGTTACTGTGGAACCACATATGGGTGCATTCCTGGAGAAGACAATGGGTTCGATCAGCACCCAGTTTTTGCATATCTTCAGGAAGCCAGAAACCTAGAAAGTGGCTAGTAGGAAAGGATGCAGAACAATTTGGGGCAGGCTGGCACCAGACAGGCAGGCATCCCTTCCTTTGTAATGTTCAGTGGTGTTCCTGATGACTTTGTCCTCTCACTCTTCCTGTCACTCCAACAACCACTCTGGTGACCTGCTGTCATTTGACCCCATTTTTATTAACCTTCTGCCCCCGTGGGTCCTCCTCTCAGGCTTCTTCCTGCTGACACTACACTTACTCCCACTCCACTCTTCAAGTCCAGCTCCTGAATTCATGCAGCTGGGTGCCCTCATAAAAACATAATTGCCTATCCCAATAGCCCCTGGCCATTTGCCTGGTCAGAGGGCTTTGGCCTGGGGGTTGTAGCCAGGCAGCCTTGAAGAACAGGAAGAAAAAAAGAGGCAACAGCTGGGATTCTGCCCCACTTACCCTCGGACCCTCTAACTGCAGTAAAAACAGAATCAAGACAATTGTGTTATTTTTCTTTGCGGTGACAACGTTGTTGACTTCCTGACAACATGGTCAGAATTTTGAGGACTTTAACAGCAGGGCTAATTGACTTTTGTTTCTTCATTTAACTTTCTCTCCTGGGTTCTAAAGCCTCTGCTCTCCCAGCATATATGGTGCCACATAATAGATGACCAGGGTTGCATCCCACCCTGGACTCCCCAGAGAAGAGCCTGGATCTCCCATCTCCCACTTGCCAGAGATTAGCATCCTATCTAGTCATTGCAGATGCTCAATTATCATGCTGAATGAATAGACTGAGTAGGGAGTGACTCACAGGAATTAATTTTTAAGCATGAGATGTAAGGCAGTTATATTGGCAGCAGGGGAGATAATTTGCCAAGGGCTGGCTGGGCGGAAGGAAATAAGCAGGGAAGGTACCTACTGGAATCTCTCAGTTTATTCCTAAACCTGAAATTCTCTCCTCTGCTCACGTGAAGCTGAATCCTGGGCATGCCTTTCCGATCCACGATTTAAAAGTTCAATTTATGAAGACTGGGATTCGAAGTGGTCCCAACATAGATGCTCTTTGTGTATTTTTGTCATCATTTCTACAAGAGCCTCAAGTTACTTGTGAATCAACTTCTCCGGGTCTCCTGTGACACCTAATGGCCTTGCATAGACTTTTGTAGAATATTTATGTCCTGGACAAAATGAACATAGGTACTGTGGTGATTCTCAGATAACGTGGGTTATTCCCAAATAACGTGTTTTAGCTTAGGAGTTCCTAAAAGGCTGTACTAGAGTCACCTAGGAAATTAAAAAAGAAAAGTGAAAACCCCAATTTCTGGTTCTAGCCCTGGCCTTACAGAGTCAAACTGTGTGTGATATAAGGAAATAGGCATTTTCAGTCCTCATGTGTTTCTAAAGCATGGCTTGATTTAGGAATAACTGCTTTGACCAAATTTATTTTTAAATACATAAAAGGCCACTTGTTTGGTTTGAAAATATCCCTAGTTAACTTTTGTGCTATTTTTAGAGACACCAAAAGTCACAGACGATAGGTAGCGTTAGTTTTAGTTTAGAGCAATATGTAATTAGCCCTGCTCACTGGAACCTTCACCCTTGAAGGAGTAATGAGCCCAATTAGTAACTACACTTCTTTTAAATGATAATTTTGTCTCTTATGTGGGCAATTACTGATAAAATTCATTAATATTTAGCTGTGTCTTCCTCCATCCTGTATAATGATAATGCTCCATTAGTTCATCTTTCAATAGTGCCTGTGGGTGGAGAGAAGGAGCACTGGGCAGTGTGCTGAACAAATTACCCTCGATCATAACTGTCAGTTCTTCATGTTGTCTGCTTAAGGGACTGCCAGATGTGACTGAACTTGACTGATGGAAAGGAGAGGGAGAGAGAGAGAGAGAGGAGTTTGTTTAAGATTCCAGGATATATGGCCGGGTTTGGAGTGGGCTCTTAAAAAACCAACTGATTGCAGTTGGAAGGCCTTCACTGTACTTTATGAGTAAATAATTGTGGTACAGAAAAAGGGATGTGAAAAAAATAATACTTACAAATCTTCAATTTCAAGGAGTTTTCCATTTCCTCAGGGAGATCAATATGTAGCCATAATTAAAGGTAAAAAATTCTGGTGCCATGGCAGAGGCTAAAACCAAAACAATTCTTAAAAGGTGAAGTTAGCTGAGAACCCTATAGAAAAGGCTAAGTGACACAGGCTTGCTTGGCCATATAGTAGGACATATTACGAAGTTCTGGTGAGTCAGCATGTGTGTGGCAGGTGCAAAAGTCCGAGGGATCAAACAGAGAGAGTCCAGGAAAAGACTCGGCATATATAATCACTTAACCAAGAAGGATATCAAATAAATTGGTAGTAAAGCGGAAGTTTACTTAACAAATAGTTTGTAAAACTTGGCAAAGAAGATTTGGATCAAAATGAATGAGTAGACTCTTCTCTCATATCATCACTAAGATCAGATTATTAAATATGATAACATGCAACACTATGGGCAAAGCTTCGGTGAGGTAGCCAGTGCCTCACACAGCTGGTGAGGGTACACATTGGGGCAGCCTTTCTAGAAGCATTTGGTAATATGAATTAGTAGATTTTAAAAGTGTTCTCAGCTGGCCTGGCTGGTGTGGCTCAGTGGATTGAGCACCAGCCTGTGAACCAAAGGGTCGCTGGTTTGATTCCCAGTCAGGGCACATGCCTGGGTTGCGGGCCAGGGCCCCAGTGGGAGCCACGTGAGAGGCAACCACACATTGATGTTTCTCTCCTCTTTCTCTCTCCCTTTCCCTCTCTCTAAAAATAAATAAATAGAAATAAAATCTTTAAAGAAATATATAATAAACAAAAGTGTTCACAACCTCTTGATTCAGTAGTTCCACTTCTAGTTTTAGATATATAGCTGGGGCAAAAGTAAATTTGCAAATGTGAGTATGTGAAACACAGTTATTCTTGTGTTATTATCTATTAATTTTCATATTATTTTTCATACAACCAACTGTAAACCTCTTTGCCCCACCTCTTATGCACATATGTGCATATACATACATATTTACATACATACATATAAACCTGTAAGTATTCATATATCCATATATTTATATGTCCCTAAGAATATGAAATTTTAGTTAAAATTTATCAAATGTTCATTCCAATATTGTTTATAATAATAATAAAAAGTAGCTAATTAGGAGATTATTAAGTAAATTATGGTACAAATTATGTTACATTGATATAATGAAATAGGCTGAATTTTTAAAAACATATGTGTTGGAAGTGTTTTTACTGATATGGAAACTTACCTTTCATATGTCAGAGAAAAAAATAGAATGGCATCATCTCAATTATATTTAAAACACATAGAAAAAGGACTGGAAATATGTACTGCAAAATGTTAATTGTGTTATTTGGGGATGATAGGATTATGGGTGTCCCCTCCCCTGTAATGTATTTTCTTGCCAAATTTTCTACAATCAATACATTTTAGGGCAGATTCTTGATGTTCACAGGGGACATATCCTAAAACAGTCGCTAATCCTTAAAATGCAAGTACCTTTACTTAGATTTCTTTGGTTTTCTTTATTGCCATCACTGGTACTATCAGTTGGCTTTCTTCTCACAAAGAATGTTTTTGTTACAGTCCTAGAGTTACTGTATACTTGATAATGAGAAGAGAAGACAAAGCCACATTGAGCTCTGGATTCTGGGTGGTCTGCAGGCTGTAATGGCAGCAAGGAATAAACTTCTCTCTTTTCTAATAGCCCCCTTCCAAAACACAGAGTTAATAACAACAATAATAACAGGATTTTTTTGGTATGGACAATGGACCTTGTCTGATTCTCACTGAAAGGGTAAATAAATGCATCTTTAGAAAATGTGGCTGTTTTTCTGAGTCAAAATTAATATAATGTTGGCCAGGCAAGCCCTCCAACAGATTGCAGCCCCTAAGCTCCTCCTATGGACAAATATAGGACCCATCGCTTTCTAGGCATTTCCCATGCTATTCTGGGCTTAACACCATCTTAAAGCAGTCATGATTAAAATTCATGTCAGAGCAAAATCACCAACTACCAGGCTACAGAGTAGCCTTGAGTAATTAAACCCAGGAACAATAAACCATAAATGCCTGAGACTATGTTGAAACTGGGTGGGAGAGAGTAATAGAAACAAAGAGAAGAAAGAGATTACTTTGATATGTGGTGGAGCGAGTATGATCGTCATTAAGTATTCACAGGAGCAAATTCTCTTTATTTTCTATGACTGAAAGTAATATGTCCTCAGTCTACCTTTCTTTCTGCCCCACAAATTCTTTTATCTGATGATAAAACTCTCCATAGTACCCATTCAAGATGTATGTTTTTGATTGCTATGTAAACAATTACCACAAATTTAACAGCTTAAAGTGCTACAACATCACGTCTCACAGTCTCTTTGGGTTAGAAGTGTGGGTATAGCTTAGCTGAGTCCTCAGCCAGGCTGCAGTCAAAACCTCAGCCAGGGCTTTGATCGCATTTGAAGGCTCAACTGGTGACGGATTTACTTCCAAGCTTACTCTGTTGTCGGCAGGATTCCTTTTCTTCTAGCTGTTATTGTCTGAGAACACCCACTAATTGCTGGGTGTCATTCTCAGCTCGTGGAACTCACTCACAGTTTCTTGCTATGGGACGCTCTCCATAAGATTTCTTATAATGTGGCAGCATACTTCTTCAGTCAGCAAAGGAGAAAGAGTGTCTCCCATTAAGACAGAGTGTTTTTCCAAAAATTTTTAAAAGATTTTATTTATTTTTTAGAAAGAGGGGAAGAGATGGAGAAAGAGAGGGAAACATCAATGTGTGGTTGCCTCTCATCACCCCCTACATGGAACCTGGCCTGCAACCCAGGCATGTGCCCTAGACTGGGAATCAAACCAGTGACCCTTTGGTTCACAGGCTGGCGCTCAGTCCCCTGAGCCCCACCAGCCAGGGCATGTCAGATTCTTACAGTATAAGTACCATAATCACGAGAGTGGCCTCCCATTGCCTTTGCCACATTCCGTAGGTTAGGAGCAAGTCAAAGGTCCCACCAGCACTCAAAGGATGGACTTTACACAAAGGCATTGAATACCAGGAGGTGGGAATCATGTGGCCCGTGGTAAAGCCTGTTTGACATACAAGGTAAGTCAGTTCTGCCTGTTTTAACTCAATCTCTTGGCAAAATCATCAGTCAAATTCAGATTGCTTCTATTTCTAGTCTCTCAGGGGCTTTATATAAATGACATTATGATTTGAATTATGTCCCCGCTAAATTCATATTTTGAAGTCCTACTATGCAATACCTCAAAATGTGACCTGATTTAGTGTTAGGTCTTTCACAGGGGGAATCAAGTTAAATAAGGTCATTAGAATGGGCCCTACTCCTATATGACAGGTGTCCTTATTAAAGGGGGACATTTGGACACAGAGACAGACATGCACACAGAGAACACCATGTGAAGATGAATGTAGAGATCAGGAGGTGATACTCTTCACCCCAAGACTGCTCAAGATTGCCAGCAAATCACTAGAAGGTAAAGGAGAGACATGGAGCAGATTATCCTTCACGGCTCTCAGGAAGGACCAACGCTGCCAATGTCTTGACCTTCGACTTCTGATATCGCAAACTGAGACAACACATTTCTCTACTTCAGAGCCACTCAGTTTGTGATACTTTGCTATGGCAGCCCTAGCAATCTAATGGACATGGCATTATGGGAGGAGCATCTAGGGTCATGTGATACGTTTGGACTCCCCTGAGGTTCAGACTTCTTGTCTGGTCTTTGAATGTTGTCCTTTCTATTGCATCTGTTGCTGATGTATGAGCTCCCACCATGTTCCTCCAAGTTGCACAATCCATATATTGTCTATCCACCTGGTCTCCATGAGGTATTTATGAATCCTCTTTCCTGCTCTTGTCCTCTCTGCTTCTTGGAGCATGGAAACATTTGACCGTCAGCCTGTCCCACTCAGGAGTACCCAGGTGTCTCTGAGAGTGCCCAGGCCCACTCCTTGGACATTGCTGCCCTACTGTATGCTGGTTGAAGCACTCCTTCTCAGGGAGACGAGGTAGAAGCACCCTGCTTTGGGATCTTTCCAAACTTATCTGTGGTTGGTGACACGGATCCTGCAGGACTCACCCCCAAAAGGAAAGAGGACCAGAGCCCTCTCTTGACTCTAAGCTCACTTCTACCCCCTTTCTTCTGTCTCGTAACCCACTCCCCATCCCTAGTCCAGAAAGTATTCTTATGTCCTGTCTGTGATCTTATGTCTCCATGCAGTCTTCCCCACCTCTCGATTTATAGTATAAACTAAATCATGTGAATTCTCCTCCGGATTTTATTTTTGGTATACTGGAACTCAAAGCCAAGATTTTGACTCTTTGTTCTTTGGGGGCAATAAGCTTATTCTAAAGGTAGAATTTTAATAGTGGAAGTTCCAGAGAATAAAAAGGAATTACTAAAAGGAAGGAAACTTGAGTCAATATTTTAAAATACTATCTCAGTGTATATAGTGGTTGACAAGGACTTATTAAAAAGGTAATAATTTAAAGCCCTGGCTGGCATAGCTCAGTGGATTGAGCACGGGCTGCGAACCAAAGTGTCGCTGGTTTGACTCCCAGTCAGGGCACATGCCTGGGTTGCAGAC
The DNA here is from genome assembly GCF_021234435.1 of Artibeus jamaicensis. Lineage (NCBI taxonomy): Eukaryota > Metazoa > Chordata > Mammalia > Chiroptera > Phyllostomidae > Artibeus > Artibeus jamaicensis. The sequence goes on along the minus strand of NW_026522025.1, from coordinate 13,341,624 downwards.
TGGGTCTCACTTGGGGGTGCACAATAGGAAACCACACATTGATGTTTCTCTCCTTCCCTTCCTCTCTCTCTAAATATAAATAAAAATAAAATCTTTAAAAAAGGTAATAATTTAGTTGGTGTTAAAAGGATGGGTAGGATTTCAACACATTATCAAGAATAGTGCCCAACCCATTCGGCCACATTCTCTCCATTACTCTAACTCATTTTTCTTCATAGGACTTATTATTGCCTACAGTTACATCACTTCCTTATTATCTCTTTCTCCTACTAACACGCAAGCTCAACAAAGGCAAGGGCCTCGTCTCTCTTCGTCTGTGCTCTGTCCCTCAGAACATAGAATAGTGCCTGCCACATAATAAGTGCTGAATAAGAGGATATTTAATGAATGAATAAACGTGCAGTAAATGATAAAATATAGTCTAAAGGTTAGGAACCTTGTAAATAAAGACAGAGATGGAAAAGTAGTTTAGTAAAACCTGAGATCAACAAAATTTCTCTGTGTTAAACAAAACATAAACTATGTCTACTTAACTTCTCTACCCTTATGATAAACAGCCCTAAGGTCAGGCAAAATGACTTAGCTATCTGCTCTAGAAAACACTTGTTCCTGGAAGACAACACTGTGAACCAACTGACGTAGTCACTTTAAGGCCTTCATGTCACTGAATTGGTATCTGAAGCTTTTACGTTATGAACCCTGCCCAGCCCTGGCAAGCTCCCTGTCTCTCAAGACCTTGTTTAAAATCATCTAGTCCAAGCCCCACGAGCCTATATGGCTCCTCTCCTGCCCCCTCGGAGGTAGTACTAAGCATGGTGGTCTTTTGTCTTCTTGTAGTCAGTCTAATAAAGTTAGTTTTGCTTCATCAAAGTTATTTCCGATGGTCTTTTTGAGAAGCAGCATAGGACTTAATTAAAGAGGTAATTTCAGTGTGACCAGAGTATAAGATATGTAAGTCAGGGTGGGAGATAGTGTCTGATTTTAGTGGTAAGCAAGAGATAAGACTGGAAAAATATGTTGGGGTCTCAATTAACCAGGGTCCAAGTCAAGAACACAGAAATCTGTCTGGATGTTTCAAAAAGAAGGAATTTAACGCAGAGAACTGGTTACATGAGCAGAGAGGGAGAGAGGGAGGGGGGAGAAAGAGAGAGAAAATGAACAGTGGGGATGGTTAGTAACCCACAGTTTAAGTAACTATTTGAAGGATCGGCTGTAATTGCTAGAGCACTAGAGCTGGGAACAAAGGATGAAGGTGGTGAAACCAGGGCCCAGATATGCAGAAAGGAAGAGCTATGTGGCGTTGCTGGAGCCATGGCTGATGCTGCTACTATGGAGAACACAGGGATTGCCAGAGGGATGCAGCTACCTCCAGATACAGTGCTAGAAGTGGAGAGGGAGGAGGAGAATAACTTCTCTGTCTTCCTGCTTCCTATGTCCTGCTAGTGACTCCTACTGTCAGAAATAACGAGAAGTCAGCTGTCAGGAGTCCTGGAAAAACTAGAGTGCAGACCCTCAGGTTTGGAATCATAGAGCAGAACGGAGAAAAAAGTAGGTGTGGGCTGAAAGATGATGGGTAAGTAACCAGCACAGGGCCAAATTGAGAAATGTAGGTAAGGAATTTGGGTTTTTAGGAGGTTACAAGAACCTGTGTTAAGTGGAATTACGTGAACAAAGTCTTGGGAAGGCAGTGGGCCCACTCTCCCAACCCACCACGCTGCTACAAGCTCCCCTCTCTCTAGACACACGTGTAATAAAGAGACCTTGGCTTTCCTCTGGCCACCCCTTTAACTCCTTCATGGTCAGAGAAGAAATCTAGTGACTACAAATAAGACATTTTGTCATGACACTGTTCATTGTCAGTGAATGTGAGGAAGATTTTTAATGAAACCCAGGACAGGGATACATAGTGGGGAGGGTGGGATGGGAAGGAGGCCAGGTTGTGGGGAAGGGAGAGCATCATTTTTAACATTAAAAATGGCTATTATTTCACAAGAAATTGGTTCAACATCCTTAATATTAACAATATCAATTTATCATGTTGATTAGACAGTGTCATCTTCAGAAAATACAGGAATATTTGTGGTCAGATTCTGTATTGGTTTTACATTCCTGGAGAAATCCAGTTTCAATCTAGTGCAAGTCCCACCATTTTGTATTCTTCCCATGCATTGCCTTTGGGATGTACCTCTCAACTCTGCCTTGAGTTTTATCACCAAAGTTCTGGGATTAGATGAAACTCTCTCCCTTTATCTAAGAAGGGCAGGCAGTTATCACAATGCATCTTCTTGTTGGGCCTTTTCTTGGTCTCTGCCCTTGCTTTTATGTTTTGGTTGTGACAAAACTGTGTTCTCTTCCATAAGTTGGTTATCTTAGACTTCTCTGAAAGGTCCACATTCTGCAACAGAATCTAGTCTCTGGGCCTAAGTATGGTGTGGGCACATTCATACCTACCCTGCCCTGGTTCTTATTTCAAAGTTCCTTCAAATCGCTCCAGTGGATAGCACTAGACTCAGACTGCTTCTCTCTTGGCACCAGGCTTCCCTTCCAATCACTGAGAAGGGTAGGGTTTCAGATAATCTTACCACATATATCTTTACGTGTTGGGTTGGTCAAGAAGTTCGTTTTTTCCGTATGATGGCTCTACTAGTGCTTAGTCGTCTTTAACTTCATTTGAAACAGTTTTATTAGATTGTACTGTGACAGCTGCCAGATCATTATGCATTTAAAAATTTTTGTCAAAATTGGTGAATTTTTGTGTAGCCATTTTAATAATACAGATGGAAGAAAATATGCACCATTTTTGGCATATTATGCTTTATTATTTCAAAAAAGGTAAAAACACAACTGAAACTCAAAAAGATTTGCACAGTATATGGAGAAGGTGCTGTGACTGATTGAACATGTAAAATGTGGTTTGCCAAGTTTCACGCTGGAAATTTCTCACTGGACGATGCTCCACAGTTGGATAGACCAGTTGAAGTTGATAGCAATCAAATCAAGACATATCTGAGAACTACCAACGTTATACCATGTGGGAGATAGCTGACAGACTCAAAATATCCAAATCAATAATGTTACTGGTGAAAATGAAAAATGTATCTTTTATTTTTATGGAAAACACTTCATGGACTTTTTTTTTTTTTTTTGCCAACCCAATGTTAGATGGAGAGACATGGGGGCCAGAGAGGCAGGCAGGCAGCCCTTTACTCCTCAGTAGTCAACACACATCTGCAGTGTAAGCCAGCACCTTCTGCAACCACACGAGAAACCCAGCAGGGCTGCTATATATAAAAGTTTGGTCAGAGGTGTGGCAGTGGTAGCGATATTTAACAGAAAGTCTCTTGCACCCCTTAGAATATTGGCGTTGAGACTCAGAATGTTCTCTTAAACTGGATAGATAAAAAGATCAAGGCCTCTCCTGGGTCCCAAATTAGCACCTTCTCTTGGGAGAATTTCCGGAGTTGGAGGAATTTCAGGCCAGCAGTCCCTCAGACCCTAGAAGCCACACTAAGGGAGAGGCAAAGGGAGCAGCAGTAGGAAAATTGGTGCCTGATTCCTCTGAATTTCTTGACCCTTAGTTTGAAAGCGAGCTTGGAGCTACCTTAAAGAAAAGAAAGAAAACGCTGTTATGAATCAGAGGGAGCAAAGTTAGCACGAAAGGAAGTGTAGCTGAGGCTGTGGGTGCTTTTCCTCATCCCCTTTCTGAACTTGAGCTCAGGTACGGCTTCTCCTCTCGCTGCCCTAGTGTTGGCTGCTAACAGCTGACAGCTGCCTCCCTGTTCCTGAGAATTACCCATTTCCTCCAGGAATTTTATGTACTTCTCCCTGTGGTTGCCTCAGCCTAATACTGCTACAGGGTACCCGAGGCCGAGCCCCTTGTTTCAAGGTAGAACACTTGGTGCCATTCAAACTGCAGAGTTTCCTGTGAAATCAGGAGGAGGTCCTACTTCAGCGGAATCCATACCTTTGCTCAGCTTCTTCCCAGACCTTTCTCACTTCTCTCACTCTGTTACAAGTTTCACCTTAGAGTAGTCCCTCACTAAATCACCTGCACAAGAATTTCTGCATTACACTCTGCTCCCAGGGACTTCAGTCTTAGAAACATTTGGTCTATTATTCCACTATTCTGGGAGACAGCAAGAGAGGCTAGAAGAAGTGTTAATTTAGAGTCCAGCAGGACTGGCAGAATGTAAGCTTCTGGGGATAGAGGCATGTCTCCACCTCATGGTGTCCTATGCTGGAAATGAGCTGTCCTTGCAGATCTTCTGCTATACTTCTTGCATGTCACCCCCCTCCACACCATAGTGGGAGGGGCTCCTGGTCCATTGGCTCTTCTGTGGTATGAAGTATGCCACCAGTGGTGTAAGCCAGGACCTCCTTCTTTATGACTTGTTGTTTGAGTTAAAAGTCAACATCCATGTCAGCAGCTTTTGGGTTTTGAAGTCTCTCATTTATTCATTCTTATTTGCATTTATTCATTCAGAATTATGTATTATATGCCCACTACAAATCAGGGACTGCACTGAAGCCCTAGGAGAAGAAAGAATCATAGTCAAGCAGGTAGACAAGTCCAAGAGAGTGTGATGTGTTCTCTCGATGGAGGATGGAAGGAGCAGGCTGCCCGCAGAGTCAAAGTGATTGTATGAGGTTGGTCTGGGAAAAGTCAAACCATTGTTAATATAACAATAACAGTTTATGCAACATCAGTGTAACCTGGCAGCCAAGGAGAGTAGACTGGAATGCTCATGTGTGAAAAATGATGACTTCACTGTACTAGTCGGTGGGGATAGTAGATGTCACTTAGCATGCATACTGTGTGGCCATCACATTCAAAATGACTAAGCAAGTAGAGCAATGAATCTGCATTGAATTTTGCAAAAGCTTGAATATTCCTCTGTGGACACTTCGGGTAATCCAGAAGGCCACAGCCATGAGCAACTGGTGATTAACAGCTTTATCACAACAATGTTCCTGCTCATGCATCTTGTGCAGAGCTTTTGGGTGGAACATCAAATTACCCAGGTGACTCAGCTCCCCTACAGCCTAGATTTGGTGCCCTGTGACTTCTGGCTTTTCCAAAAACTAAAATCACCTTTGAAAGGGAAGAGATTTCAGACCATTTGGTGAGATTCAGGAACATACAATGTGGCAGCTGATGGCGACTGGGAGAACAGTGTGAGGTCTCCGGGTGCCTACTTTGAAGGGGACTGAGGTGTCATTGTTCTATGTACAGTGTTTCTTGTATCTTGTATCTTCTTCAATAAATGTTTCTATTTTTCATATGACATGGCTGTATTCCTCTGGACAGATCCCATATGAGTCCAACTTTTTGTGCTTATGTAAGCTAGTACTGTAGAGTATTTCCTGATTTTAAAAACAGTGACCTTTATATGGAACATCAAGGGTCCCAGGTTAGCCAAATTGATTAGTTCATTTTGAAAGGTAACAAAATCGGACAATTTGCAGGTCCTGATTTGAAAACATATTAGAAGACTACAGTAATCAAAACAGTGTGGTACTGGCATAAAGAGAGATATAGAAACCAATGACATAGAATAGAAAACACAGGAATAAATCTTCACATAGAGGATCAAATGATCTTCGACAAGTGTGCCAAGACTACTCAATGGGGAAAGGCAGTCTCTTCAAAAAATGGTGCCAAGAAACTGGATATTCACATGCAAAAAAGTGAACTTGCACTGTTATCTTATAACATATATAAAAACGAACTTACAATGAATTAAAGACTAAACATAAGATCCAAACTATAAAACTCCTAAAAGAAGACCTAGGGAAAAGCTTAACAGCATTGGAATTGCCAATGATTTATTGGATATAACAATAAAAGCAAAAACAGACAAATGAGGCTACACAAGACTTAAAATATTTTGTGCCTCAAAGGACACAATCAACAGAGTAAACAGGCAATCTTACAATAGGAGAAAATACTTACAAGTCATATATCTGACAAGGGATTAATATGCAGAATACATAAACAGTTCCTACAACTCAATAACAATAAAGAAATCAATTAACCACTGGGGGGGTGGGGTGGGATGGGAGTAAAAGACAGAGAACTGTGCTTGAACACCAATTGAAATAAATAAATAAATAAATAAATAAATAAATAAATAAATAAGAGAACAATGGAATTCTTTGAAAAATAAAGTTAAAATGTATATGAATCCATAATTGTCTCAAAGGCTTTTACCTTAATAAATGACCCTGTTGATTCATTCTAAAAAAATCAACCATAATTTTAAAAAATGGGAAAATGTCTTGAATAGACATGTATCCAAAGATGATATTCAAATGGCCAATGAACATATGAAAACATGCTCAACATCCCTAATCAGAAATTAAAATCAAAACCACAGACAGCACGTCATGTCCATTAGAACAGTTACTGTTTAAAAGAAAAGACAATAAGCAGTGTTTGTAAAGATGTGGAGAAATTGGAACTTTTGTGAAATGTCAGTAGGATTGTAAAACGGTGCAAAAGCTATAAAGAACAACATGGCAGTTTCTTAAAAAATATCAAATACGATTACTATACAATTCAGAGATCTTACTTCTGAAGATTATATACCCCCCAAAGTTATATACATCTAATGCAGAAATTCTTGTGCAGGTGATTTAGTGAGGGACCACTCTAAGGTGAAACTTGTAACAGAGTGAGGGAAGTGAGAAAGGTCTGGGAAGAAGCCAAAGAGATATTTGCATACCCATGTTCACAGGAGTACTATTCACAGTAGCCAAGAGGTAGAATTAATTAAATGTCTATAAATGAATGAGTGATAAAGAAAATACAGTATTACATACAATGGAATATTATTCAGCCAAAAAAGGAAATCCTGTCCTATGCTACAACATGGAGGAACTTGAGAACATTATGCTAAGTGAAAGTAAAACAATCACAAGAGACAAATACTGCATGATTCCTCTTGTATGAGTTTTCTAAAGTAGTCACGTTCTCAGAAACAGAAAGTAGAATGGTGGTTTCCAAGGTAGGGTGAGGGAGGCAAGCAGGATCATTGCTTAGTGGTTATAGAGTTTCAGATTTGCAAGATGAAAACGGTTTGGAAATCTGTTCCCCAACAATGTGAATATACCTAGCCCTACGAACTGTACACTTAAGATGGTTAAGATGGTAACTTTATGTAATGTAATTTTTATCATCACAATAAAAATGTGCCCTTTCCTCCTTCCACACACTTGGAATGGACTATTTTTCAAATCAGATTATAACAAGAGATATTCTCAATAGGGGATTTCATGCCAAAAGTCTTCTCCTCCTTCTCCTCCTCAGGGCCCATCTAATCCAGCCTACGAAAAAGTCCCTTTTTGTTACTTTGGGTTAAATTGGGACCATACATATACAAAGGCTACTCCTCCAGGGCTGGCATCTACCCCATTTAAAAGCTAAAACTTCCAAACACATTTATAGTAAATTTATTCAGGAAAAAAAATAGGCTTACATAGAGGTTGAAACTAGAAAAGGTATTAGACCTTATCTGGCCCATTCCCATCATTTCATAGACAATGAGGTTTAGGAGAATGAATGATTGAACCAAGATTACACAACTAGAGACAAAGCTGGTCTGGTATTTGGGATTTTCAGATAATACACAAGCCCAAGAAGGAAGAGAAGAGGGTTCTAGTCCTGGGTGTGATACCCTGGTTAGGTCACATCTCTCTCTCAGCCTTGGTTTTCTCATTGGTTAACTGGGCAGTGGTGAGGTGGTATGAGTGGATTATGTTATTGCTGTTATCTTCCAGGACTAAGAAAGCCTTGCACATTGTAGGTGCTTGAGTATTTGTTGAATAAATGAGTCAGATGTAGACTCTGTGGTTCTATGACACGTATTGATTTATTTTTTATTTAGCACAAGCACTCTCTTTACATGCTCATTCTACTCCATTGTGAGATTTCTCCTGTCTGAATACTCATCTGTGAATGGTTAAACTTGGCTGCAGTTAATCATAAAATTACTATTTGATTATGTAACACCAAATGTTCCCCTTAGCAGCCTGAAGCTTCAGGAAGGAGAACACAAAAGGAGTTCATGCGATATTGTTAAGTAGAGAGAACAATGTGGCCTGACACACATCATCCTCCCAAATGCTTCTTCCTTCTCCATCTCCCCATTTTCAATGGCAACAGGCCTCCATAGGCAGCCCAAGATCAGCTGCTCCAAAATCCATTCTGCTTTCAGAGTTGGAAACTATGGGGGACCAGCAATATTCTATAAGCACAAGGTCATCCTTTACCATGTGGTTTCAAGTGGTTTTTGCATTGGTGAATTAATTTGAAGGAAAACATTCTTCTGTAGGCAGTTTTCTGGACCCGTCTAAACCTACATACCTGGATAATAGGCTCTTGGCTCCAAATCAAAACCATTCCTAAAATAATTTTCCCCCCTGAGGCTATTTCCAGTCTTCTAACTTTTATTCTTTTATTAGCAATCTCAAAATATCAAACCAGGGAGCTAAACTAGCCCAGAGATTTAAAAAATGGTTGGCCTACAAATTCCAACATTTAATTAGTTATCAATACGTATTTGATTAGTTGCCTACAGCTCCCCTTGCCTCAAATTAGTTAACATTTTAAAAGCATGAGATTTTTACCCCCTCCCTGCCCTCCAAAATAAAGGAATCCAAAATCTGGGTTTCCAGCTGTAAACTTTTTTTTTTTCAATGGATAAGGGGTAGAGAGAGAGAGAAATATCACTTTCTTGTTCTACTTAACTGATGCAATCACTGGTTGTTTCTTGTAAAGGTCCTGACTGAGGACAGAACAGCAGGTCAGGGCCTGGATTTCCTGCTTATCTTGAAACTTTTGGTCTTGGAAGACAAAGGACAATCAGAAACCACCAACAGCCACCTCTTTTTTGACAATTCATGCATGCTCCAGTTGCAACACTCTCCACCCTGATCATCCCTTCATTTCTGTGATCAGAAACGTCTCTGAAAGAGTAAGAGCACATTTCTGGGAGGCTGTTTAGAGCATCGTCACCGTGGGGTGTACTTAAAGAGAACTTTGCTTATAATTCAGCCATGGTGGATTTACTGCCAGAGTTCTGAGATAGACACGAAGTAGATACAGATTTATTCTTCTATGCTGCAATGTGAGTTGACAAGCACTAAACTATCAATGTAATGGAAACTGGACCATGAAGATCAAGAATAGCTATAACTTTGGGGGAAGAGAATTTGACCAGCCAGTCTCTGAGATTTGCTATGAAAACAACAAATAAACAAATAAACATATATACACAAAAACTTGGCAGCCTAAAAAAGTCAGCAGGGACAAGAAAATCCATTCAGCAACCTCAAAGAAGACTTGTTTTCTAGGTAAACAATAATACAATATAACATTTATTGAGCATTTACAGTATACTAGGCACTGTTCTAAGTGGTTCATGTGCATTATTATATTTATTATACACAGAAGTTAATAAGGTAGACAGCCTTTTTGCTCCTGCTTTACACATGAAGAAATTGAGGCTCAGAGAGGTTAAGTAACTTGCCTAAAGTCCCCCACATACTAAGCTGTGGATTCAAGATTTAAATATAGACTGCTGGGCTGCAGAGCCCATTACCAACCTTCTAGCCACTCACCTTGCAACCTATTTTGCAGATCCGCCCACCCTGTCATGGTTTCTGAAATGATGTGGTGCTCTTAAATGCTGATGAGACCGATGAGGTTAGTTCCTAGAATGAAAACAATCAGAACATGAATGTGACTGATGGATGTTCAGTTCAGGGCTCAGGGAACATTAGATGTAGCGATCAGAACCAAGCCCTGGGACAAAATGCGTTAGGCTGGCAGCCCTGTGGGTGGAAATCCCAGCATTGTACTTCCTCGCCATGTGTCCTTGGGCAAGTCAGACTTCATTCCTTTCTCTGAAAAATGGGCATAATAAAATTTATCCCCCAAGGTCATGTGAGGAATAAGCAAATGAGTTAACACAGTCAGGCACTTCGTAGGCAATGGGCAGTCTAACACTTGCTCTGCCCCCAAGAGTTAAAAATTATAATTGTTTACTAACAAAGATATTTGGTCGCTTGTGTGTGTGTTTTTCTCTTGGACACACTGCCTGGTGGGACTCTGGAAGCAGTTGTCACCAACTCCCAAGCTGTTTCATGAGAGTGTTTGTGGAGGCCTTCTTCAGCTCCTACGTACCTCCCCAGCTAGATTTCCGGGGGGTGGGGGGCATAGATGGTAAATAATGTTTCTAATCCCTTTATTTAAGGGACAACGCCTTGTCACAGCACTTTGGGCTCGACATGTGGGTACACGGAGAGAGATTAGTGATGGGACTACCTCTAAAGCTCTAACATTACTCCCGTAGGAGCGGGCCTTATCTGGGACTTGGATTCTGGTTTGCTCACCTGCCCTGGGAACGTTCACTGACCTGCCTCCCTCAGTCTTCTTAGGCCCCAGGCTACCTGAAGATTAAACCTGGGCTTTTCTTCTCAATGGTGTCAGCTTGCCTATAATTGTTTTTTTACATTTTTCTGAAGGCCCAGCTCTGTAATTTTCTATGATGTTTTTCCTCTTGCAAACAAGAAGGTTAAAAGGAACAATAATCTAACTGTTCTTCTGCCCTGAATCCACCTTCCCCTGACAGGGTCATTAAACTGTAATTTCATATTTAGAGAGGACGAGGTCTGAAACCCAAAAGCTACAGTTTTGCCTCTTTTCTGTCCACAAACCTGGGGGAGCCCAGTCAGGGATCTGGTCTCCTGGCTCCTGACTGAGTAGTGCTCTTTGCACTCCACTTACCACAAACTAAGAGTATTTTGATTAAGCTCTGCTGATAAGGGACTGATGCACTAGCATTTCACTTCTGAAAATGAAAGAGGTTGACTTCTCCTCACCTCCCCAGGTAACCACCCCTTGTCCCAACCAGGTCACCATCCTCTCTGAACTGGCCTTACTGCATCCAGTCTTGCCTTTCCTACTCATCTTTCCTCCACACAGTAGCCAGGGGAACACATAAGAACATCAGTTAGATCATGGCACTGTTCAGTTCGAAACCGTGCAATGACTCTGTTTTACCGAGAGTAAAGGCAAAAATTCTTGCCATGATGGACAGATCCTGTATGTTCCCCTCCTTGCCATCACATACGTTTTATTCCAAACATGACGGTGTCCTTGCTGTTCCTTGAATGGCATGCTCCCAGCACACCACTGTTCCCTCTGCCTGCAGCTCTCCTCCATATCTGCCTGGCTCCCTCCTTCACTCCTGTAAGCTTCACCGGTTGTCACCTCTGTGAGAGCTACTCTGACCACCCAGTTTAAAGTTGCAAGCCCTTTCCCAGCAATGCCCGGCTTTATTTCTCTCTATGGCACTCATCACCACCTGTATTAGTGTCCTCTACCTATCATAACAAAATCGCACTGACCGGGCAACTTAAACAACAAATGTATGTTCTCACAGTGCTGGAGGCTAGAAGTCATAATCAGGGGTCTACCAAAGTCTGTTTCTGGTGAGGTCTCTCTTCCTGGCTTGTAGACAGCTGCCTTCTCAGTAGGTCCTCACAAGGCTTTTCCTTAGTACTTGTATACATAGTACTTGTATGTGGAGAGAGGGAGGAAAGAGATGCCAAGTTGTCTGTTGTTTTTTTAGATAAGAACACTAATCCTATTGGGTCAGGGCTCCGCCCTTACAACCTTATTGAGATTTATCACTTCCTTAGAGGCCCATTTCCAAACCTGGCTGCGCTGGTGGTTAGGACTTCAACATACAAATTTGGAGGGTGCCACAAACGTTCAGTCCATAATCACATCTGACATTGTGTATTAATTTTGCTTTTGTTTATTGTCTGTCTTCTCCCACCAGAAGGAGGGCAGGGATTTTTGTCTGTTCCGTTTACTGCCTCCGATAGTGCCTGGCACACAGTAAGTACTCAATCAATATTAAATGGATGAATAAAATATCTAGCTCATATGTGGTACGCAGACTGTAAAACGGCTCCCAGTGGTTCCTGGCTCCAGGTACTTACACTCTTGTGTAATCTCCGCTCTCGTGAGCATCTCGCCTCAGGGCCTGGGTGTGCTGTCAGGGTGACCTGCCTTCATGCTCAGCCCTGACTCTACCAGTTGAGGGATCTTGGGCTGGGGCCCTGACTTCTCACTCTTTTCACTTGCCGATGGGGGAATTACAGGTGCAGGGGTTTGCAGTGAGGTTGAACTTGAGAAAGTCCACATAAAGTGCTATGGGTTTGGGCAAAAAGTCCATTGCATTTTTTCCATAAAATAAGAGACCCATCTTTCATTTTCACCAATAACTTTGCTGATTTGGATATTTTGAGTATGTCGGCTATCTCCCAGTATTGGCTCCTAGTGAGTGGAGGCGTGAGGTGCGGCTAGACATCTTCCAATGCATAAGACAGCCCCATGGCAAAGAATTATTTGGCTAAAAAGTCAATAGTACCAAGAAACTTCACAAACTACTTCTGACACATTCGATCAATCACAGCACCTTCTCCATATATGCACAAATCTTTTCTTGCATTTCAGTCATATTTTTTTCCTTTCTTGAATTAATAAAGCATAATATGTCAAAAATGTTGCATATTTTCTTCCATCTTCAATATTAAAATGGCTGCACAAAAATTCACCAATTTTGATATATTTTTAAATGCACACTGATATGATAGCTGTCACAATACAATCTTACAAAATTGTTTCAAATGAAGGTAAAGACAACCAAGCACTACTAGAGCCATTGTATGAAAAAAATAAACAGACTTTTTGGCCAACCCAGTATATACTCAGCACATGGTAATACTTTCATAAAAATAACAACAAAATGGGAGGGAAAGGCAGAAAACTGTACTTGAACAACAATTAAAATAAAAAAATATATATATATAACAATAAAAAATATAGGTACCCTTGTTCCAGTTGCATATTAAATTAGTTTCTGGTCCTCCCAACTTGGATGAGCAAAAGAGACATCCCTCAGAGGGACTTCTAACAGAGGAGGAACAGAATCTATGGGATCATTGTTCATTTTCAGAGATTCAGGTGGGAGTATGTTAACACACCAAACGGCTGTGTATCAACTGGCGGGGACTACCCACAGGTCTGTAAACAGCCACTCTTTGCCAAATGGGCGTAAGGAACCTCCCTTTCTTTTACTTAATCTCACAGTCATTACGTTTGTTTGCCATGAATGTTTAACTCAAAAGTTGAAATGTATTTAGGCATCGACTACTAGGAGCAGTATTTCGCCTCACTCCCACTTATTTGGGAAGGAAGCTGGAATCTTCCACATTTTTCTCCCGATGTCTTCTGATTCTCTTTCAGTGCCTCAGACTGCAGCTTATGTTTATGTTGTAAGGTTCCTTTCTGTTTAGAAAGGATTAGTGGCATTTTTTAGAAGGCACTATTTAAGCTTGGATAAAAAGAAATTATGTTCAATATTTGACTTTATTCCATTTCCTCCTTCCTTTAAAAGCACTCAAGGCCCTTGGTTTCAAGTCCCCAGGGGCTCCCAAAAGAGCTTTGTTGCACAGCAATTTTTACTCTGAATTACAAGGACCCAAAACCCAACCAGAGTCAATGGTAGTTGCAGAAATTCAATCAGCTGTAGCCCCTGTGCTGCCAAACCCACTTCTCATCGTCCCTGCTTCACAGGCAAATCCTCTTAGGACTTCTGGAGTCCATGGAACAACTGCCTGGGGTCCCTGCCCACTTAGATATAACAGCCAGAAGTCACTCTCATCTTGGTGACTTCTTATCCAATTCCCCAAGTCCAACCAAAGTCCCACCCCAATAAATCCTTACATTACCACCAACTCCAATCTAGAGAGTGAAAAGGTTTTTCAGACGGTGAATCATTTCTGAAGAACCTCCAGCCCTGGTTGTGGGAACACATTGGAAGGGAATGGGGTGGGCCCGTTCGGACTGCGGCTCGTGCTGGACACCTTCCGTCTTTCCCTACTACCCAGTGAGACAGTTTTGAGCATTCCACAAATACAAGGCTTACGAAAGCATCTTAATTTTCTTCCTCTTTGTCCCCTGCCCTCTCCCTGGGACAGGAAGAGGAACAGTAATATCCTGCTGTCTGTCCCTAGCTGCTCCCTTGGGTTTCTTGACGCCATAGGGGCCTGTCTTCCCAGGTAGAAATGATCCACCTTACATAGATTCTTACGGGCCTTTAGCTGGGTTCTGGGGCATCATCGATTGATTCAAGGCTCGGGAGAGAATGGATTTTCACGTGATAAGAAATAGGGCTTCTCTGTCAGCCACTGAGTGACTTTGAGCCAGTCACTTAACCATTATGGGTCTCAGCATTCCCATAATGCAAGTTGATTAGATTAGATTAGGTAGGACCTCACCAGCAACTCCAATTATTTGGTAATGGCTGCTTGGGGCACTGTGTGGACAATATCTTTAGGGCCACATTTAGGTTCAATAATTGATTAGTAATGTCTGCAACAGACGGGGTTCGGGTGAGGGAAATTCATCACTCATCCTTTATTTGCTCTCCCTGTATGAAATACTAATGATTCCCAATTCTAGGTTTCTTTGATTTTATAGTCTTATGTGACGGCTGTTCAGATCTATCTCAATTTAATCTGCTTAAAGAATTTGCCTTTGTGCTGATGGAAATGAATAAAAAGAACAGACAAAAACTGATCTTTCAATTTGACACTGCCTTTTGACTAATGAAAACCCGGAAATCTGTTCAACTGCTTCTCTTTAAACCAGGGCATGTTAAGTAGCTGCAGAAACTGAAGAAGATGAACACTCTTGTGAAAGCATAGCCCTTGTTTTTTGTTTGTTTGTTTTTTGGGGGGTTTGTTCTAACATGAAGATAATACTTATCTTCTTTTTACCTCACCAGGCCATTATGTAAAAAAAATTCTGACCTACCAAATGACCTTTATATATTATTTAATAAACATAAACTTAAAAACATTTACAGATTTTCATTCTGAAATGAGAACAATTGAAAAACTGAAATTAAAGTAAAAAATATATTTCTGTACATAAAAAAAAATAAAAGTAGTAGGAAAGATGGGCCATGAAAACTTTTCAGTTTCAATGACATTTGTGCCTAAAGAGAGTGGTCCAGAGGACTAAATGCCTAAATACAAAGAAAGTAAGCACCCACCTACTGAAAATGGTAGGAAAAGGAGTGACTATTCAGCTTAACTGACAGGTAATACACATGTCATGCATGAATTACTAATTTTGAAAAATTTGGAATATGAGAGTATCATTTATATAAAAACCTATTCAAAATACAATTTAATCTTGCTTCAATTATTTGAAGACACTCTGAAAATTTGCAGTGCCTCTAGGCCGTCAAGTCCAACAGCACTGACCCTTACCCTCTAACAGAAAGTGGAGGTGGTTGGGCTGAGCCTTTCCTGGCTCCATATCTCCATAGGCTTGGAGCAGAAAGAGACACTTTGTTAATCATTTTTCAAAAGAGGCAGCCTGCAGGACACAGAGGAACAGTTGTTACTGGTTTGAAGTGTTTTAGATTCCTCAAGACAAGGTTATTGTCCCCATTATTAACAGAATGCCTACATTATCAATTCAACTTTTCAGGGGCTGTTCTTCATAAAAATTTCTCTTCCATAGAAATACACTTCTATTATAAAGATTTAGGAGTGTATCACATATAATGGATATACATCACATTATCCTCACATGGACCAGAGGTTTCCCCATTTCCCCTCACTAAAAAATGACCCACTGAGGGAAGTGTGAATGTTCTCCAGCTGTATACGATAGACTGAGCCTGGACCAGAGTCAGCTCTGCAGGGCCTGGAAGACGGGAACTTTCCCTGTTGGAATCTCACCCACCACATAATTCATTGGCTCCATTGCCATCTTGAGCACAGACCTTTCTCCAAGCCCTAAAACTTCATATCCACTGCATAATGATTTTACGTAATTTACTTAACTATGAGCCTGGCATGTGCCAGAAATTAGGTGTGCCAAGCTACATAAGATAATGGCTAAGATGGATACATAATTAGACAGTTAAACTGGCTAGTACGACAGAGGTAAACACAGTATGGTAGAAAGCACAGAGGAGGGGCACCCTAACTGCATAGACTGCAGTTACTGCAGATCTGTCTCAAACTGAACTCATTCACTCTGTCCCCACCCAAACTCATACTGCAAGAAACTGAAAGCAGATGACATGCAAACTATGGGAACCCAAGTTCCTTCATGGCAACCCTGCAGATGACTTAGAAGGACATGTGAAGACATAGAGTGAAGTTCAGAAAGACTATAATTTTAGTTCTTATCCTGCCTGTAATTGAATAAGCTTAGGCAAGATAATTCTGCAAAATGACTTGCAAAGTCTCTTCTGCAAAATGAGCACTTGAAAGGAAGATGGATGGGGGGGATGCGACTCCCATGAAATAAAAGAAGAGGCTCTGAGGCAGACACTGGTACAGAAAGGGGACCTTCACCAAAGGACATTTGACAGACATTTTCTAGCTCTCGTGATACATCAGTATGCACTTACTACCCCTTGTAACCTAGGTTGTCTTATTAAAATCACCTGGGCAGCTTCTGCAGCTATACCCACACCCAGGATGAAACCAGAAAAGTTTGACCAAACTCTCTGGGGCTCGAGAATCACTGTTATCAGTCCAACACGGAATGCCTGAATTCTGACCTCATGTTCAACTAGCAATCTCCTTTGATTAATACTTGGCTTCTACATAAAGATTTAACTGGGAGTAAAATGTGTTGGTCAAAATGAGTTTAAATATTTTTGTTCCTGTGACATTTAGAAATCTCACTGAGAACTCATGAATTGGCCTTCTCTTTTCCCTAAATCCATCCTGTGAATGGAGTTAAATGAGTCAGCTCCTGAGAGCTGGTTCTGCTGTCAGTGTTGGGCCACATTACACATCTAAGCTGGCAGACCCAGAGCCAAAGGCTAGCTCTTGGAGAGCCCGTGAGGCTCAGGAGATGGGCCGCTACCTGCTCCCATGAGAACAGTGTGTGCCTGTGAATTGTTTCGTGTGTGGGCAGAGCTCATCAAAGTGCATTGCCCTACCCATACCTTCAAGCATGACTACAGATTTTATTCTTTTTGCTGCTTGTATAAATCTTTCATGTTTGTTTGTTTTTTTTTTAAAGTAGGGGCAGAAGAGGAGGGAGAGGAGGGCTCAACCGAGCTTTCAGCAGCTCTGACCTGTAAAGGCCAGCAGGGGAAGGGTGGGCCTGTAAAGGGAGAGAGAATGAGCAGCCAGAGGGGCAGCAGGAAACAGGAGACAGGCAAGATTTCAGAAGCAGGAGAGGGTGTAAACTCTAGAGGTCAGCAGTGCAGACGTCATGCAGTGGCTGAAAAAGGCAGGAAAGGGCTGCAGCACTGAAGAACAAGGGCCAGCCGGCGGTCACACGACATTTACACCAGGACATCAGAAGACACCAGTGGGTTTTTGATGGGCATGTTCTTCCAGACGATCGCTGCTGTCCTCTCAAGGTTGCACCCGTTGTGGTCAACAGGCAGTGCACTGTGACATCAGGGCAGTAAACAGCCTGCTCTCGGGCTGTGCACTGGCCCTGTAAGGGGTGCCTCCTGACAGAGATGTTTCTGGCTGCTGCTGCTGCAGGAACCTTTCACCACGTTTACTTTTCTCTGCTCCCACCCCCCCATGCCGTTTGACACTGAATTTCTGACTAGAGCCTCAACTTTGACCTCACGCATTGTATACATCTGTTTCCAAATAAGCAGATGCTCGAAGGCCCTGGGTTAAGACGTATGAGCCCAGGTCTAAAATAAATCCAAGTGTGGACATGTGGGATATCTTTTAAAAAGGAGAAAATGGTTTAGAGCCACTTTTCTGAAGTCAGATGCTTTCTGTAGCCTATACAACACAGTTAACAAATGTGACAGTTAATTTATCCCAGCAGTATTCCCATATCCAAACATTAATGTACTAGTTGCACAAAACTAAGCCTTCATCCTACTACATACTAATTAAAAAAAATTGCATTACTTTGCCCTGGCTGGTGTAGCTCAGTGGATTGAGCGCGGGCCTGCGAACCAGACAATCGCGGTTCCATTCCCAGTCAGGGCACATGCCTGGGTTGCAGACCAGTTCCCTGCAGGCCAGTTCCCAGCAGGGGACCCACAAAAGGCAACCATACATTGATGTTTCTCTCCCTCTCTCCTTCCCTTCCCCCTTAAAGATAAATAAATAAAATATTTTAAAAAAATTGCATTACTTCTTCATTATGACGACTTAAGTTCCTCAACACAGATCATTTGCTACAAACCAGCATAGGATTTGCTTTAATAGTGCTTTTCTGTGTTTCTCAGTAAAACCTAAGCAGATTGACTTGTAATGTTCCCTTTTTCTGACATATTTTCCACAAAAGCCACAAAACAAGTGTATGAATTAATTGCTCTATATGGTAGTCAGGCTCCAAAACAGTCCCCAGTGACCCTCACTTCCTGGCATTCATGCCCTTTTCATGACCTGTGCAATCAACAAGAGATTGTGGGAGGGGCTGGGTCATAAAGACCCTGAGGACTCCCCTTGCTCTCTCCTCCATCCCCTTCTTTGGTGAGAACACTCCAGCAGCCCTAGGGAGCAACCAGCACTCCCTGGCCAGTCACGTGGGTTCACCTCCCCGGAAGTGGATGGAAACCTGCATGTGACTTGCATCCTGGCTGACATCTTCACTGCAGTGACTTGAGAAACAGCCAGATGCGTTTCACTACACCATTCCTGCCTTCCTAACACTCAGGCATCGTAAAATAAATGTTCATTGGTGATTTTTTAAAGGAGAGATTTAACTACTTAATTTATAAGATTCTCCCCCAGCAATCATCTTCTATGATTGGCTTTAGTATTTCTGAAGAGGATTCACAACCACTCCTACAGTCTGATTTTCCTCCAGAGTTTCCCACTGCCTAATTCTTACCCTGGCTACTCACTATCCTACCTACTCAAAATAGAATTCATTAAACACAGTTGTATTTTTAAAGGTATGCTTTATATAATGTTCAGGGACAGATATATCTGGGAAACTATGTCCCAAGATAAAATTTCAATTTCTCATTATTCTCAGAATTTGTCCTAGTTTACAAGTAGCCAGAGCCAGAGCAGGTTTTTCCTTCCAGATTATGAAGTTATCTTGTTTTTTAAATTGTGATAAAAAAAATATATATATAATAAAAATTAGCATCTAAACCACTTTTAATGTTTTACTCAGTAATATTATGTACATTCACAGTGTTAAACAACCATCACCATCATCCATCTTCAAACTCTTTCGTCTTCCTAAATCGAAGCTCTGTGCCCACTGAACAATAACCCCCTGTTCTTTTCTTCCCCACAGACCCTGGCAGCTACCATTCTACTTTCTGTCTATAAATTTGATTACTCTAGACACCTTATATAAATGGAACCGTACGGTATCTTTCTTTTGTGACTGGGTTATTTCACTTAGCATAATGACTTTAAGATTTATCCATAGTATAGCATGTACCGGAGTTTCCTTCCTTTTTAGAGGTGAATAATATTCCATCTTGTGCATACATACACATATATCTACGGCACAATGATTTAACATTTATATATCATAATTGACTTAACATTTATCTACCTATGGACATTTAGCTTGTTTTTACTCAATTTGGTTATTGTGAATAATACTATAATAAACATTGGTGTCTAAATATCTATTTAAATATTAGTTTTTAAGTCTTTTGGAAATATATGACCAAAAGTGGAATTGAAGGGTATTATATGTTTAATTTTTTTAGGAACTATTTTTCAAAGTGGCTGCACCATTTTCTATTTCCACCAGTGACACACAAGGGCTCCAATTTCTCCACATGCTCACCAACACATTATTTTCTGCTTTTTGTTAATGGCAATTCTAATGAGTATAAAGCACTACCTCACTGAGGTTTAAATTTGCATTTTCTCAATGATTATTGGTATCGAACACATTTTAATATGCTTATTAGCCATTTTTATATCTTCTGTGAAGAAATATTTTTCCAAGTCCTTTTCCTATTCTTTTCTTTCTGTGAATAAATGGTGACCTTTGATGCACAAGAATTCTTATTTTGATGCAGTCCAATTTATATATATATATATATATATATATATATATGTATATATATATATATGTATATATATATATACACACATACACACACACACACACACACATATTTGTTGCCTGTGCTTTTGGTGTCATGTTCAAGAAGTCGTTAAGTCCAATGTCATGAAAGTTTGCCCCTTTTTTATTCTTAGAATTTTATAGTTTTAACTCTTATAGTTAGGCCTTGAATCCATTTTGAGCTAACTTTTGTATATAGCATAAGATACATTCCAACTTCATTCTTTTGCGTGTAGATACCTACCTAGTTTTCCCAGCACCATTTCTTGAAAAGACTGACCTTTCTGGATCTTTGAATTGTTTCCCTTGTTGAAAATCATTTGAGTATACATGCAAGAATAATTTTTCTGGGGTCCCTATATTCTATTTCATTGGTCTATGTCTGCTTTTATGCTAGTAACACACTATTTAGATTACTGTAGCTTTGTAGTAAGTTTTGAAATCAGGAAGTGTGACACCTCCAATATTCTTCCTTTTTAAAATTGTTTTGGCTATTTGGAGCTATTTGAAACTTCATATAAATTTTAGGATGGATTTTTTTATTTCTGCAAAAAATGTGATCAGGATTTTGATAGGGATTGAATTGAATTTGTGGATTGCTGTGGGTAATATGAACACTTTAGAAATTTAAGTCTCTGGTCTGTGAACAGATATTTTTCATTTATTGGTGTCACCTTTATTTCTTTGCATAATATTCTGTAGTTTTTGGTATACAAATATTTCTCCTCCTTGCTTAAGTTCATTCCTAAATATATTTTTCTTAAAATATCTGCTTGGGTTAGGCCAAGAGAGTAGTCCCAGAATAGGAATGGAAGAGGGTAGCTACCGTGATACAAAGCAGGGAAGTCAGGAGGAGAAGCACTATAAGCAGCAGAGAGGCAGAAGTTTTATACCAAACCTGAACTGCTCGTTCCCAGAAAAGCCACTGGCTTGAGACCAGAATGCTTTGGGTGAATGTATTAATATTTGGTGCCTCTGGTGATAGAAAACAAGGCAGGTAATTGATCTAAGTCAGGTTTCTAGGTGGCTCTGTAGTGTCAGCTTTTATTTAATAGTCTTTACAACTGGTGTCCACAACTGTTAGGTGAGGCCTACCCTGAAACCAGCCTCTACTCCTGTGAAAGAGGAGTAGCACCGCACGAGATTTTCATGCCTCGGTATCTTAGTGGGTTTTTCTTCCTATTAAGATGCCAAGCCTTTCAGGGATGCCTGATTAGTTTTGCAGAAGGAAGAATCCAGTGTTACTACCTTTTCATGTCTTGTATTTAACATACCCCCTTGTAGCGCAAGCTTTCCTGCCACATACCATGAATCACAAAGTGAGTCATGAGTCCCCAGCTGAAAATCAGAGTGTGTAACTGAGTCATGGTCCATTTCCAGCCTGCAGGCCCAGTCTCTAAGGAGGCAACTGAAAATGTCCTGATAGATTTCAGTATAATATAGTGTTGATTTTTTCCCTCTCAGGGCTGACAGCAACTAAAGATTACATTGAAGCTCAAAGGAGGAGAGCAGAAAGAACCAGGAAGACAGTTCCCCAGCAGGCTTCAGACAGGAATTGGAACTTCTGATTTATTCTCCTACTGAAGGTGATGGCGTGGGAGGAGGGCAGAGAAAAATCATTACATAGAGATTCAAAGGAGACCTTGGAAATGATACTGTACCGCACATAGGTAGCTTTAAGCCTAGCTTATACCTGTCACCCTGTTCATGGGTAGCTCTGCTACCCATATTATAAATCATAGCAATAAAATGTTAATAAACCCTGGAGTACCCACTCACCTATCAAAAGGTGTCAGTTTAGTGTGGTCTTATCAGCATAAAAGAAAACTGCAAAATGATTAACTCGCATGACTCCTTTCCTGTCCCTGATAATAAAAAATAATTTTATTTCAACCCTGACTGTATTTTAAGGAGAAAGTAATGATGGATGAACTGATTAATCCCAAAGACTGGATTCTGTAACATAGCACCTACTTTTACAAAATGACAGCTACTTGAGCATGTTTATGTGTCTTCCATGATGGGTGCCAAGTTCTCCTGAGTTTTGGACACTCTTTTTTCATTCATCTTTAAATGGCAGAGACTTGTATATAGTAAGTACTAAATAAACTTATTTATTCAACAGGGTATTTTTTTTGAGGCCCGCTACATATCACTGCTAATACAGAGATGAACAAAATACACCTTTATCCTGGAGAAGCTCTGAATTATAAACCAACAACAAAAGTACAGTTTTAGGCATAAATGCTAATGAAGAGAGCTGCTGTTGATGAATGTAAGTAGAATCCAAGGTGGCTAGTTCAGTTTAGTTTATAATTCTTTGTGTTTGAAGGTTGGGGTGCTGGGCGAAGCTCTGCACTGTCTTCCCCCAGCCCGATCAAGTTAAAAACCACACCATGTCCTCGCTCTCCCTAAAATAATTCCCAGAGAAAAGGCCAAAAGAGCAGTTCAGCTTTGCAGTCTATGGGGAAGCTTCACAGGCTGTGGGAGACACCCCAGGAAGTCTGCTCCAGAGCCCTCAGATCCTCCCACACTTCCTGGAGGGCTGCTAACACACGCCTGGCTCCAGAGCCTTGCTTTGAAAAGTTTTGCTCTCAGCTCTTCTGCTGGCTTGAAAGGTAGACATGTCTCCTGCTAAAAACAGAAGTAGGAGGAAGAGGTTCAAAATTAGGAGGCAGAAAGGGCCTGAAGGAGATGTCACTGCTAATGGAGCTGAAGGAGAGAAGGAAGGAGGGAAGGGAGGGAGGAAGAGGGGAAGGAAGGAAACTTCGCTGTTTCTTGTGTCCTCTTTCTCTGCTAGGAATTTCCACTTGCTGCTACTTCGTTTAATAACCTCAGCAACGTTGGGGTTATCTACTGTTATTTGCTATTTTATATAACCAATAGTTCATTCATTCAGTAAATATTTATCCTCTGCTCTGTGAGGCCATAATGAGACAGAATAAGAAGACACTAGGAAAGTTCCTTGGCAAGTGGAATAGGGAAATTGAGACAGATTAGCTGACAAGTGGCCAAGCAATTTACAGCCAGGAGCAGAGGGCCACCAGGGCAGAAGCCTTGAGTGCCTGGCAGGGAAAACAGGGACCTGGCCCCCCGGGGTAACCTTTCCTCCCTGGAGATAATATCTAGGCCTCAGTGTGTTTCAGCTCCAGGACCAGAAAAGCAACAAAACCAAGAGGGGGATGCCAGGTCCAACTGCAATGACTAAAGACCCCCTGCCCTGCCACTGACCAATCAACGGAGACCATGACCCTGAAAGAACACTCCTGGAGAACTGATGAATATTCTGCTGAAACCCTCCCCTGAGACCTCCTCTAAGATTCCCGCCTGCAGGAGTGAGAGAAAAGCCTCAAGACAAAGGACCCAGACTGCGCTCTCTGCCTCTGGGAAGCAGCGGGTGCCATTTCCTTTCCCTCCTGAGTCCCCTCCCCTGTACCACCCCCAATCCCTCCCACTTCTTTCCCCATAGGCGCATGTCTCCTAAACTCTAAGGTAATGGACAGAGGGCAGCTTGTCCTAGGTTGATTCCCTGAACGTGTCCCCAAAGTCCCATTTTCTCTGACTTCGCAGTGAGCTAAGTCTGCCTAGGCTCTCCTATTGCTTCCTCTATGCTAAGCCGTTCCTCGTTTTACTGTCCTCAGCTTTAATAAATGTATCCTTATGGTCACCTGAACTCGTGTTGTGAAATCTTTTCTATAGGCAGTCCACACACTACAGCTGGCCCTGAGCAGACCCACGCAGGGCCAGGCCCCTCTCCAGTAAAATAACACATTGTCAAGGTCCTGATGCAGAAACGAAAGCCCAGGGAGGTAGGCATTTTTCTCAACACTACTGCTTCCTAGCTGGTTGACCATGTCCAATGAGGCTTGGACTCTCACACTGATTCATTAGTAGAGGTGTTGGACCCCATCCTCCTCTCATTCTGGCTAAGGGACCACCAGGATGGGTGAGTGTCAGTTAGTACAGTGACTCACATCTCCAAGCGGCTTGCTAGGGGGAGGCACAGTCTCCCTGGAGTGAAGAATTTCTCTCCCATATGTGAAATTGCTCTGATTGCAGCCACCAGGCAGATTTACAACCTACTGAGGCCTGACCCTTGATATACACTGAGATGCATGTGAAAAGGAATGGAAGTCCAGCAGATTCTATGAGATTTTATGATTTGATTTTCATTTCAAAGCTTTGCTAGGGATTGGTTGGGGGAGGGGGGCCGCAGCATGGGGAAGTGAGAGCTGCAGTCAGTGCCTGGGGGACCAGAGAGAGCTGGGAGGGGCTATGTGAGGGCTTTCTTTTAGAAACGGAATGAAACAGACAAAACGAAAAATAGACTCAGTGGATCTTTCCAGAACCTTGGACTCCATTAGAGATTAGCAATGAATAGGCATGGGGATAAAGAGGGTGATTGCAAAGGCATTTAGGAGTTTACAGTTGTAGGCGAATATGCTGGTGGTTAAGAATCTGGGCTCAAATATGAGACAGGTCTGGCTACAAGTCTCACTTCCGATGTTTACTAGGAATGTTTGGGTGAATCATTCACTTTTCTGAACCTCTTCCCCATGGCAATGGGACTAATAATGCCAACAACAGAGGATGCTGTATACGCATTCAGCAAAAAGGCCTCATGAGTGGTCTCCCTCTGCTCCCATTCTCTAAAACTTACATATTATAGTAGTATATGTAAGTTTTACTTCCCCCTCAAACCACTCAAAGCTCTCTAACATCTCCCATTTTATAATACTTGGAATTAAAGAAGTATTTAAGAAGTCTAACAAGCCCCGACCCTTTCTGCTAATAGAGACCACACCCTATTCTTTATCATACAGATGGTTGTTTGCTGTCTTAGTTATTATTTTCCTTTCCCTATAAAAGTACAATCTCTAGGAAAAGCGGCTGCAGTCCTACCCCATTATTTTGCCTTGCACAACACATACCCACAGTTCTGGGCCAAATGTTCAGGAAAAAAAATCTTTCATTTAAATTTTTTAGTTCAATTCATTTATTTATTTATATTTAAATACTTGTTTTTGTACAGTAAGGGAATTTTAGCATTCATTTTTGAACCAATTACTAAGTACAAGACATTTTATATAACAAATAATTACAAAACACAAGAACAGATACAAGGTGCTATCCACGTACAATGTGCATCTTTATTTTGCCCTTATGAGTTTGGGCAAAAGAAGTGCACATTATACACAGCAAAACATGGTACTTCTGTTCTTTAATCTACTGAACACTTACACAATTTCTGGAACTCAGGTGTTCAATAAATATTTTTGAATGAATTAATGAATTATGGATGAAACAAACATGTCTGGTATACTGTAAGCGGTTAATAAGTGGCAGCCTTCTTATTCCTATCATTAGTAGTAACAGGTTTTTATAACTGTTGGGGAGGTAGACCTCCTTACCCATAAAACAACTGGACTGGTGAGTAGCTTCACAGTTTAAAAAGTGCTTTTGCAAGAAACATCCCGATGCCATAGGTAGGCACACTGGTCTTAAACGGTAGGCAGGCTGGGTATTATACTTCCATCTTACCCAAAGAAAATTGGACTAGAGTGAAGGAAAGAGCTCAGGTTCAATGTCCCATAGCCAGCTAAATGAGATAAAAATGCAGTGGGAAAGGGGAGAGAGCTCCAAGGCTGAAGAGCAGAGACTTCAACAGCACAATGTCGGACAAAGCAATAACCTGCCTTCCATCTGAATCTTGGGGGTAAAGAGTGGTGTGGACTTCAAGATGACAAGGGACACTTAGGGCTTAAGGAAGTATTTCTTTAAACATCTTCTTCTCCAGCTTTATAAAAATGTAAAGACACACAAAAAGAATCAGAAAAACTAAATCAGAAACTGCCAAAAGCTGCCCAAGTTGTTCAGACCTCAGAGACTCTGCCTAGAAAAGGCCCAGAGGGAGGTGCAGACGTGTCAACAGAGTCAGCAAGTCAGCAGAAGTGGGTGAAAGAGACCTGCTGAGATGAGAGTAAAGTTGTGAAGCAAAGCCTTCAGCCCTGCACCCTCTCTTTACCAGCTCTGACCCTTCAGAGTCTCTAACTCTTTTTGAAAGGAGCATTGTTGGTGGTTATATAGTTTCCAATGGCTGCTATAAAAATTACGACAAACTTGGTAACTTACGACAACACACATTTATTTTCTCATTCTTCTGAGGGCAGAAATCCAAAATCACTTTACCAGGCTGAAATCAAGGTGTCGGCAGGGCTACGCTCCCTCTGGAAGCTCCAAGGGAAAATCTGTTTCTTGCCTCTTCCCGGCTCTGCTGGCTGACAACATGCCTTGGCTTGTGGCCACATCACTCCCATCTCTGTCTCCACGATCAGCTTCTCCTCTTCTGTAGTCAGATCTCCCTTTGCCTATCTCTTATAAAGACACTTGAATATATTTCTAGTCCATGTGGTTAATCTGGATAATCTCCACATTTCAAGATTCTTAACTTAATCATACCTGCTTCTGGACATTATTCGGCCTACTACAATGATTAAAAATCTGGCATCATGTGATATGAGTCAAATCTTGGCTTTGCTCTTATCAACTGTACAACCAGGGCAAGTCATGTTCTATTCTGTAACTCAGTTTCTTCATCTATGAAATTGGAGTATGGGTGATAATAGTTGCTGAGGGGGTTAAAATTAATGCATATAAAGCATTTGGTATATCATATACTTAAACGTTAACTATTATTACTTGAACTGGTTAATTATGTTTCTTTTTATTTTATTTTTCTTTCCATCAATGATAGAAGTCAACAAACCTTAACACGCAGCTGACTATATAAAGCAGATTAAGGTGGAGCTGTCTTGGTTGAAGAGGTGGGAAGAGAGGAGCTGGTCTTGTCATGCCCGAGGACCTTGACCACTGCTGAGGAACCACTGAAAATCTTGAGGTTCTTTTTGTGTTAGGGTCACAGGACATAAGCCAGAAAACACAAAATTAGTCTGTCCAGATCAATTCCCTTGGCTGAAATTTGCTTACTGCTCTGTGTCAGGCCTGGGGTATAGCTGTTAGAGCATGAGCTTCATTGGATGGCCTGAGAAAAAGCCTGGCTCTGCTCCTGATGGTGTGGCTTTACCCCAGTTTTTCTGTGCTTTTGATTTTCTCACCTGTAAAATGGTAATGATAATAAAACCTGGCTCAGACTTGCTGCAAGGAGTCCCAAAACAAGGCTTCATGTTTCCAAAAACCTTGGAATAAGGTCTGGCACATGGCACGTGGTAGCTATTTTTGTTATGTGCTGGAAACACTGACAGACCCCACAGGTGCCCTAGGGGACCTAAAAGGGTGCAGGGGAGAGCAGATGAGGGGCCCTGGCCCAAGGCAAGTCTTGTGTGTGAATGTGGGGGTGAAGGGTGAGGGCCTGTGGGCAGGGGAAGGGAAACCTGAGTCACTGTTGAAGAAGAGGTGTGAAGCTATGGAAACCAGCGGACTTGGGAAGGCTTCGTGTCTCTGTGGCAGGGAAAGTGTTGTGGGTAGATGGAATCAGGAAAAGCTGTAGACAAGAGTGGCCAGTGGGTAGGTACAGTCAATGCAGGACACCGGGGGTGCTGCAATATGAGATAACCCCAGAGGAGGTGGGGGGTGACCCAGGGGAGAATTTACGCCTCATTCTGGAGGTCATAGAGAGTCATGAGAGAAGTGTTGTAAGCTGAGGGAAGATCACATCCTCCTCCCCACTCCCTTTTTTCTTTTTCTTTTTCTTTCTTTCTTTTTTTAAAAAATTTTATTCATTTATCTTTAGAGGGAAAGGGAAGGAGAGAGGGAGAGAAACATCAATGTATGGTTGCCTCTCATGTGTCCCCTACTGGGAACTGGCCTGCAACCTATGCATGTGCCCTGATTGGGACTCAAACTATGGTTGTTTGGTTCTCAGGCCCCCGCTCAATCCACTGAGCCACACCAGCCAGGGCCCCACTCCCTTTTTCTTGAAGGCCAAAATTCTTGGGTTTCCCTGGAGAGCTAAGAGCTCTGTGTACCCCTCATTGCTTCTGGGGTAGTTTGTGGCTCAAAAGAGGCTCAGTGGGGCGATTGGGAGGGAGTGAGTTCTCTCCTCTTGAGGCTTACCTTGGAGGTACTGACAGATATTCTGGGCTGCTCCCCCAGGAGGTGGGCCACCCCACGCAGGCCAAGCTGTTCTCGAGGTGGTAACAAGCTGGGCACAAAGATGGCAGCACTCTGGCTTAGGAGAACCAGCCTCCTGTACACAACCTTTGAGTGAAAATTGTGACCCTAACACAAAGAAATTTAACCCTCTTTGGTTCATCTAATACAACCCAGCAGCCCACTGCTTATAGGAGCCCTGGAGCCACAAGAGCCAAGTTGGGTGGTTTTCAAACTGATTCTCTAGAGCTTTTGTTTTCCATAGAAGTGCCTTCAGGACAGTTTTTGACCTAAGGGTAGGATTCAGCATGTTGGGTCTGAGTTTGTTATCCCCTCTTTAATGAGGGCTTTGTTTCATTTACTGAGGTTCTGCAGGAGATTTTGTTGGGAACAAGGGCTTTACGTTAAAACATAAAATGGAAATCACTTCCTTAGCCAGTTGGAAAAACTGAGGCCCAGAGAGGAGAAAGTCCAAAGTCATAGGACAATTGCAGAAAATGCCAGGGTTAAGAAGCTGGGCTTCTGCCCTGGTGGGGTGGCTCAGTTGGTTGGAATGTCGTCCTGTACACCAAAAGGTTGTGGGTTCGATCCCCAGTTGGAGAACATGAGAGGCAACCAGTCAATGTCACTCTCTCCCTTCCTCTCTCCCTAAAAATCAATAAATATATCTTCAAGTGAAGATTCAGAAATAAATTAAAAAAATAAAAAGTCATTTTAAAGGGAGGGCTGAGGATAGCCTGAAGGGCATCTATAGTTCATATGCCCATTCAATTTGGAATTCTGTTTTATTTCTGAGGCAAGGTGGGGCAGTCAACTCCTCCCCCAAAATGTTCTCCAGAAATTTCCTAAGATAGGAAGCTGTGATAACCTGTTGTTTGTCTTACCTGGTGGGTTATTAGACTGGGCTCTTGAAGTCCTATACAGTGGCTTACTTTGGAGAAACAGCTAAAAGCAGCTCTACCTCAAACCTGTTCCCTGATGCTCACATGCACACACATGCACACATGCATAACACACATATGACCAGCATGGCAAGGGGGTTTTCCTGTGTTTTCTGCAGGTTCCCTTTCTGTGGGGAACTTACGCTATCACGTGCCTCAGGTGAGGGAAGTAGGTCGCCTGTCCCTCTCTCCCTGTGAGGAGGAAGGTGAGGGTTTCACACCCTGATGGCCTGGGGCGCTGCACAGCAGAGAAGAGGTCTGGCCACATGCTCTTTTCACTCTTTTATCTCAGGATCCAAAATGTTTTGGCTTAGAGCCAGGGACAGAAGCTTTCCCATTTCATGTTTCTCTCCCGGTTGCTGTTACGCCACACCTCCCCCTTTCCCTTTTTATGTATTAAAGGTTTCTCTGACAAGGAGATGGAGCACCACAGACTTCAAAGTTTCCAACCATCTCCAGGGCCTCATTTCCTCCCTTCCCGAGGAAACGAGTGAGTCACACAGAAAGTCACTGCCGTGTGCGCAGGCAGAGCCCTCCAGATGGGAGGCAGCCAGGAAGGGAGGTAAAGCAGACAATGTGTGCACATACACGCACACCCACTAAACACGGCCATGGCCACATATATATGCACATCCCACAAGCCATACCATACACACACTTCATACACACAGGACTAGCGGGAACTCCTAGTTTCAGAAATGCACTGCAACGTCTGTTCCCTCTCTAACGTTGACCATGCCACTTTGCCCCAGAGAGCCATAGAGCTGGTCGGAGAATCAGCCCCTCTCTTGGGCATTTTGCTCAGGATCAGCTTCTCCTTTATTTTCCCAAACTGCCATCCTTATTCTTTTGGCTTTGTATTTTTTGTTGATACTTGATTTTGGTCCTTCCTTGGTTTATATGTCAATTTGAGTTTCCCCCAAAGCAGAGCCTGCAACAGGCATTTCTTTGGCAGGTGCAAGTGACCTCGTCGGGAGAGTCACAAAGGAAGGGGAGGCAGACCACAGAGTGTATTATAAAGCCAGCTACTTCAGAGGGCAGTGGCTGACGGCTCTGCAGGGCAACCTGGGAAACAGTGCAAACCACATGCCTCAGTGTTATCCTTCCCCAAAGGAGGGAGCTGGAGCATTTATTTATATACCAATTCTAGAAAGTCTTTGGTTGAGGGCTACTCCCAAGGGCTGAGATTTTCCCAGAACTCTGGTCTGCCACTCTCTGGAACAGAGCAACCTTGCATGGTTCTGAAAAATGAAGCCCTTGGACACAGGGATGACGATGCTGGCAGTTGGAAGGGAAGGGTTCAAGAGATCTGGATGGGGCTCTGACAGTGTCTGTCACAGGTTGTCAAGCCTGGTCCTTTCAGTTTCCCACACCTGACTCAAGGTGGGGCAGTCACATACCTCCTTAGAATCTTGGAGGAAACGAAAAGGCAGAGTGAGGGTCACTTCCATTGTGCTGTGAGGGGCAATACTCCTTACTACCTGAATAAATCCAGGATGCTATGGGGGAAACAAAAGGCCAACATAACAAGGGAAGAAACATGAAGGAGGAGATAATTCTATTGGTTTCTAGCCCATGGTACCAGTTTCCTTGACATCCAGCTACACCCCTACTCTGAGCCTTTAAGGAGTTCTCTCGTTCTGCTTACACTATTTGAGTTGGGTTTTGTTTGCTTGAACTAAAATGAATTCTAACTAATGCATCCCTGAATGTTCTCAGGTTGCCTCCCCCACCACTATGCATAAATAATAATAAAGATAGTGATAATAATAATCACCACACAGCTACTATGTCACACATGTTTTTTAAACCCTTGGGTGTAAAGGGGAAAGTGATTATCCCGTGAACAGAATCTTCCCATGATTTTAGATATTTCTTCTTTGCTTTCTCTACCTTCTCTAATGTCCTTCCTATGGGCCCCAGTGCTCCCTACTGGGCTACGGTTTCATATTCCCTGCTCCTACCTAGCCCTTGGGTTTTGCTCAAGTGCTATCTCTTTAAGGTAGATTTATTTTCTTAGCTAGTGTGAAGTCACACAGGGTGCCCTCCAAGTATATATCTCTCTTAAAAAAATAACCTCCATAGTCTTCCTGATATTTACATTTCTTTTGGCAAAGAGAGTAGACCACCATTCAAAAGTTGAAAAAATTTCATGTATGATAGTCAGGGGGCTTTCTGTTGCAAAAGGTAAGTTTTTTTGCTTCTATAGTGAAAATTTCAAGATTGATCAGCTCTAGGTGTAGCTGAGTGTAGGAGCTCAAGCAATGCCATTATGGTGCAGTGCTTTTTATATCTCTTAGATCTGTTTTTCTTAGTGCTGGCTTCATTCTCAGCTGAGCTCAGGCCACATGGTAATGTCCTTCTTCACCCCCAGTAGCTTTGCGATGACATTCTGTCACCACTAGTCCTAAGACTAATTAATGCTCATGAATTCTCGTTGGACAGATTAGGTCCTGTGCCACTTTCCTGACTCATCATTGTGGCCATAGGCATAAGATACTCTTATTGATCATGTCTGGGTAATATGCCTGCATCTACCCAAACTCAGAGGGAAGAGAGAGGTCTACCTGATCCACACGGCCTGAGGTAAGAGAGGTGGGTCTCTGAAGGAACATAAGGGATATTACCCCCAGAGAAGTAGAATTGAATGCTGGGCCCACAGACCCACTGAGCTCCCATACCATGCAAACACCTCACTGAGGGAATACCTTAGCCTGCATGAATTTCAGGCACAATGTCTTCTGTCAACTGATAATATACTGTAATGTCTAATCACAAATACTTCTCTGTTCTTCTAGAGGCAGGGGATGCAGAGAGCAAGAAAGTAAAAGGACTCTGAAGTGTGGTGAGGCATCAAGGAAAAAGGGATAAAAAGAGGACGCAAAGGATGCTTGGACGTGCCTGTGGGACAGAATGATCCTAAGGTGGCCACATTTTCTTTCAAGTGGGTGGGGTGACATGTGGCACTTGGAGGTGTCTTGGTCATAACTTCCAGTGCTGTGACTCATTTAGCATGGTTTTCTCAAGATGTGTGTATGTGTGTAAAAATTATGACTTTCTGTAGTGGAGCTGTCCCCCGGGGCTTTTTAATTGGGAGACTGTTCTGCAAACATGTTTGGCAAGATCCCATGAGATGAATAAGCTATGCAAGGGGTGGGGGGCTCTGTGAGACACTGCATTAACCCATTCTGGCCATCAGGAGACTTGAGTATCATTGAATAACCACCATCATCCTGCCGTTTCCAGAGTTCAAAATTTTCAGTGTAGATTCTCGTTACTTGCCCAGAAGCACTGATACTATTGTATTAACATTCTCTTTAATATATCAATTTAATCAAAATATAGATAGTAGGAGGGAGACTACTGAGACTTCAAGTAAGTCAGAATCCATTGAATCCTGGAGCTGGTCGCTATGCAGATATCGGGAGTCGTGGTCTGACTGAGATGCTCAGCAGAGACACTGCCCACTTATTGAGGACTTAGTAAGAGTTTACTAAATGAATATTAACTCATTTAATTCTTACCACAATTCTGTATGGTCTGTTCTATTAGTATCTATTTTACAAATAAGGAAACGAAAGCAATTGACTTTCCTAGGTTGCAGAACTAATACAGTGGTAGAGCTGGGATTAGCACCCAACCCATCTGCCTCCAGAGCCGTGCTCTCAATTGTTAATCTATCCTCTAGAATCCTTTATCTTTGGAGGGTATGTGAAGCATGTTTGCCCCACCCCTCATCCAGTACAGAAATTTCTGATGAAGAAACTTTCATCCAACATTATTACTTGAATTTCTCCAGTGATGGGGAACTTACTACCTATAAAAGAGACTAGATTGTTGGTGAGCTGTAATTATTAAGTAGTTTTTTTTTCCATTGCTAAGCTTAGACCACTCTCACTGTAGTTTTCACCCTTGATATTAGTGAGAGTGGTTCTCTACTGAACAAGTGCCTGGCTCTATGCTAAGCATTATCTTATTACCTTGTTTAACCTTTGAACTCTTATCTACAAGTACAGGGGAAGAGATTCAGACAGACTGGACAATTTGCCCAGTGTCTCACAGAAGACATCAGGATCAGAATCCTAGTCTGTCTGAGTCCAGAATCATCCCAGTAAGCAACAATGTTTTCCAGGAGTAGAATCTTTGCATTCGAAGGACTTAATTTCATTACAGGTTCAGCTTCACTCGCTGAGCCACTGCCTTGGTCGGGTGGGAAGTAAGAGTGGGGGGGTGCTCCCCAGTCTTAAGTAACTTATACAAAGATGTACGTGAGACAGTGAGCGCTTGCTAGGAGTTTCCCACCTAAAAAGAGACACAGATGAATACGCACTGATGGTCTGAGGCCCAACCAGGATCCAACTTCAAAGAGAGTGAGCCTTCGGCTGAGGGTCAGAAGGAATACTGAGAACACACAGTTCACTGACCATGTCTTCTATGGGTCTCATGGACTGACTGACCACAGATACTGTGAGCATGTTTCCTCCCATTTTTTCCAAGGTTTTTCTATCAGAATGCTTTGGGAGAAGGAGGTCTGTCTCCACCTACCACTACTCTGGCCTCTGTGCCAAACAGGAGAAAAAAAATGAAAGCACAAGCCGAAGCAACACTAGGAGTGGGGGGTGGTGACTGCCTGGGGCTCTGGGGAAGGAAAGCTGCCAGAAAGATAGTTATTTTTCTATAATACAATACTGTGTTCTCAAAGAGAAAGCCAGTGAAACCTTCTCTGACACCCTAGAGCAGGGTTAGTCACTTAGCATTCAGCACACACCCTGCTAGCTGACTCACTTAAGCAGCATTGCATTATTACTGTGTCTATAGACCTGTTCTTCTTTATTAAAATGCCAGCTCCCAGGACTGCCTCTTACCTTACAAATCTCTCCCCCACTGAAGCACCTGGAATGTGCTTTACTAGAGCACTGTCATATACTAATATACCATGCATTTTATTTATTTATTTTGTTCATTGTCTTCCTCTCCACATAAAATGCAAGCTCCTGGAGTGCAAGGACTTTGTTTTGTGCAAGAATGTGTCCTCAGTACCTAGGACAGTACCTGGCTTAGTGGAGGCGTTCAGGAAATACGTTAGAGGAATGACCATCCCTGATTTGGAGGTGAAGTGGGAGAACCAAGAAAGGGATTGGTTCACCAAGTGCTGGTAGTGGAAGAGGGTAACCAAAGGCTGGCAGGGAGATGGCAAGTGTCCTGTATCATGGCAGAGGGGGGTTAGAATGTGAGTCACTCTCATTCTTATCATTTTTGAAGTATTTAACAGTGGCCTCCCTTTTAAATGATCATCCACTATTTTGATGAACAAATGAATTAGAAAATATATCATAAATTCAA
The DNA here is from genome assembly GCF_021234435.1 of Artibeus jamaicensis. Taxonomy (NCBI): domain Eukaryota; kingdom Metazoa; phylum Chordata; class Mammalia; order Chiroptera; family Phyllostomidae; genus Artibeus; species Artibeus jamaicensis. Next base: position 13,307,094 of record NW_026522025.1, on the reverse strand, counting down.
CATTGAGGAATTTTAAAAATTACTTATTTAAGAAACACCACCCTTCATTATCCATTAATGAAAGCAGGCTGCTTCTGCTTTCTCAGCGTTTTGTTAGAGGACCAAGGGCTAAGCACACCCACACATCCTAAGGAGGGGCTGGAACAGCTGTCCCTGACTTGCTACAAGGTTCTCCAGGCACTAGCTCATAATCCAGGTGTGGAGGAGGGACTGTTTTGGAGAGACCTGTGGGTGTGTTAATTTTCTTCTTTCTTATCTACTCCCATGCACTTCATCTTTAGTGTGAGCCAAGCAAAGAGAGAGTTTTGAAAGAGTCTTTCAGAGACAGTGACAAATGTTCCCTGAAATCTGAATAACCTGGAAACTCTCAAGGGAAAAGCCTCAAGGCTGCCTCGTGTGGCAGGGCAAAACACAGAATGGGCTGAATCCGTTGTGCACTCCCAGCTGCGGCAAGCCAAGGGGTGTATTTCTGTAGACTAGACAGAGGCCTAACGGAAGGGCCAGCCTGGGGCCATCTTAGAATGGACCCCTCTCAAGAGGACTGCCTGAAGTGGTGATGTGGCCACCCTACGGCCAGTGGAAGGAGGCAATGCCTGTCCCAGGGGAACTTTAGAAAAGGGTTTCCAGCAGTGAATCTCCAATGAAGCACCCTTCAAGGTGCCCACAGGAGAAAGAGCCAGCAATTGTGCCTCTGCCACCCAAGGGGAGTCCAAAGTCAGGGCATAACTGTATCAGTGAAGCAAGGTCACTCTTATCTTTTTCTTCTATTCTCTTTTCTTCCTTCTTTCTGATATTCAAGGAGCCTAAAGCAACAGCCAACTAGAGGGGGAGGAAGAAGAGCGAGGAAATGGGAAGCAATAGCCATGCCCCTGTCTCCTACTGCAGGCCACCAAATCTAGGGCAGGGAAGACATTCACAATGAATGAGTTTGGAGTTTTGACAATATGTGGAATCAGACTTGGCTGGACTTCATGTTCTCAAAGAAATACATGGAAAGCTATCAGATCTGACTGTGAATTCATCTATTCCCTTAAATTATAGCTCCCACTGGACTAGTTGTCCTCTTTTGCACAACCTGTCCCTGCAACCTGAAGCACTCTGACACCTCACCTGAATGACCGAGTCCTACTTATCCTTCTAGACACAGCTTGAGACATTTCTTCTGCAGTAATTTCCCTGGTACCCTCATGCTGTGGAAGAAACTTTTCATCTGTATTCCAATTACATCCTCATCTATCTGGTGAAGGTTAATTGCCTGTAACACCTCTTTTCTCCCTCTTTTATAGCAATAGAGCACTACCTGGACACTGGTATTTAACATTCAGACTTACAGAAGCTGCATTGTCCCGCCCATGCTGCAGTTAAGTGTGTTCATGTGACTAAATTCATGTTAAGTCATGTTAATTCATGCCAACAATATGCTCACTTCCTTTCCTGGGCCTTAAAATGTTTCACTCATGCTGCTTCATTATCTTTTTTCATCCTGCTAGTGGGGGCACAGAGGGGCTGCCACTCAGGTGCAGACTATACCATAAGGTCCAGCAGAACAATAGAATAGGAAGAACCTGTGTCCCTGAGGGACAGTGTGGGGCAGAGAAATGCCTTCTCTCCTGGGGTTATTACGTGAAACAGAAATACACTTTTTTGTTCCTTAAGCCACGGTTTTGTTAGCTCATTGTTTGAGAAGTTTGAACTTTTTATGTCATACAAAACTAACTGAACTTATGGTTCTAAGCTGTACTATAGCTGTTTACCTGTCCGTCTTCCCCAGTAAATTTAGCATCCACTTCAGAGCTTGACTCTGACCTACTGAATATTGTTTCCCTCAGAATCTAGCACAGTGTTGATGCATAGTAGCTGTTAAATACATATAACCAAAATGAAAGAGGACCGATGAAGTTTTAAAAAAATCAATGTCCTGTGAAATACCCAAAGGCTTGAAATAGCTTTCAAATGGACTTCTTTTGACCACTAAAGCAAAATATTCACCTACTGTTTTTGCTACAATTTTACCTTGATAGAGACCGAATGGATGGGCATGTTTCAGCTACTAAGTGCCTTTTAACAGTCAAGTGTTGGTAAGAAAGTTGAGGCTCTCATTTCTATATTTTCAAGGGCACAGGCATAGAATGTTGAGTGGTCTGTGAATTAGTGAGAAATGTTTTTCACATGCCAAAATTATTTCTCATTCTTTTTCCCCAAGAGCAAGTGCTTCAGATCTCTGGGTGACAAGGATGAGGAGGGAGATTTTCCAACAATCGAGTTTACAGTTGATTCTGCCTGTCTGATAGAACCCTGCCCCTCCATTAAGAAACACTAAAAATTGCCATTTCCTAAATCTCTTCACTCGATATTGAAAAACATAAAGAGTACTTGCTGGATGTTTATATAAAATTTCTGCATAAGCTGAAGATCATTTGTAATAGAAAGTTCTGATGGAATATAATCTCTCTCTCTTCCACTCATTCATCTAGTTACTCATTTATAAGTATTTACTGAGAAGCTACCATATTTCTGGTAGTCTGTTGATCATTAGGGATTCAGTAATGAACAATGTTTTCATATGCCAAAATGATTCCCCATTCTTCTCAATTGCCCAGAGTCTAACAGCCCTCTTCCTCCCTCCTCAAAACCATCCCTCCCTGCCACCAACCACGTGAAAGCACAGGGAGAGAAGGTGGCTGTCTGCAAGCTAGAAAAAGGGCTTTCACCAGGAACTGAATGAGCCAGCACCTTGATTTGGGTTGTGTTTTCCAGCCTCCAGAACTGTAAAAAATAGTGGCTGTTGTTGAAGCCACCCAGACTGAAATATTTTGTTCTGGCAGTCTAAGCTGGCTGATGCATAGTGTCATGAAGCAGGATGTAGAAGGGTGTGGACTGCCTTGTGCGATGAGGAGGCTCCCGTGAGTAGAACTATGGAAAATGTAAAGCCAGACCTACATTTTATCACGAGATGCTACAGTAGTTAGCAAGATTGACCCATAAGAGTTCTTCTAATGATAAGATCCAAAAGTTCTAAATAATAATTATTATTATTATTTTATAGAGAGGGGAAAGGAGAGAGAGAGAGGGAGAGAAACATCAATGTGATAGAGAAACATGGATCAGTTGCCTACTATGCACTTCCTGAACCTACAACCCAAGCATGTGCCCTGGACTGGGAATCAAACCAGCAACCTTTTGGTTTGTGGGATAATGCCCAACCAACTGAGCCACACTGGCCAGGGCCATTATTTAAATCTTTACAACCATTATAGGAGGTTTAATGTAGAAATCAGAGCTTTCTTAAATGTGGAAGAAGCTGGGAGAATGGAGATCTGAAAGAGGAGTCATAGTGTTGCAGAGCAGGTGTGGTTACTCGGCCTTAAGCACTGGTGTGTGTGGAAAAGCTGTCGTTTTCAGGGCAGTCTGAGCTGTGTCCATTTGGCTGCCAAAGTTCGAGCCTGATGAGAGAGCTGTGGTGAGATCTGAGAGGCTGTCTCGCCTCTGTCTCTGCCCAAACTCTCTGTTGACCAGTGTCAAACTGCCACCATGTTTGGCAGCCATAACGTTGGGTAAATAAAGGACTCTGCTTCATTGCACACTCCAAATCTCGCATGAAAGACAGGGAGTTCTATGAAATGTAGTTCCTAATGTTAGCCAGACATGGCTGTGCCAAGTTGACCACAGATAATCTAGTTCAACAGGTGACAGGAGAGAAAGTTCTAGGCCAGTGAAACAGCATGAGTAGAGACATGGAATGATGGAGGAAGTAAAAAGATAGCTAAGAAAGTCTCAGGAAGAGGTAGGATTTCAGGTTGTAGAATGTCTTGGGAGCTTTTTATGAATATTGAAACAATTTTCTAAGAGATATGGGAAGCCAATAAAGGATTTCAATCAGGGGAAGGACCTGATCAAATTTCCATTTTGAAGAGTTCACTCTGTCTGCAGTATAGAGGGTGGATTTGAGGGGGACAGTAGTGTGGACAGAGGGACAATTAGGTTTATAATAGCCCTCCAGCCAAGATATGGCATTGATTTATGCTAGGGTGTTGGTAATGAAGTTGGAGACAAATGGTAGGAAACACATTTTGGAAGATAGCAAAATCCCTTGGCTGTAGCTTTGAAGAAGCTGCTTCTTGCTAATTGGCTGAGCCGTGTGAAATTGCCATTATATAGGTCATAAATGACCAAATCTTGGCAGTTTTATATGATTCCAGATGTTTTCTCTAAAACTCTATGAAAATTATGCTGGTGCAAAGGAGGAGTCATTAGGACAGCTGCTGTGACTTTTCCTAGCAGCCAGAATCGGGGGCCAGAAGGGACCTTCCACCTACATAAATGCCTGCAAAGTAATATTCAACTGAAGAGTCTTCGGATGCAAGTAACAGGATATCTAATTCAAACTAATTTAACATCAAATGGTACTCACAAGTACATGAAATCAAAAGACCTGTGGTAAGGAGGACTGTAGTATGGTTTGTTCAGAGAGTAGATTCCACTTCTCTGTACATTCCTCAGTCCTGGGCTCCTCCGTGAGGCAGCCTCACCCCCACGCTGAGTTTTCTAGAGGAGCAAAGATGGCTGCCAGGATTTCCTTGTCCACTGTCATGGGGAGAGAGATGCTCCCAGAAATATTCAAAGAAAAGCCAAGTTAGGTCACATGTCCACTCCTGACCCACAGTGGTGAGGGCCATGAGATGAGCCTGATGACTTGGACCCCTGGAGCTAGATGAGGTCAAGGCTATCCAGTCAGCATGGCTGCAACATCATGGGGTAGGGAGATATGTCTGTGAGAAATGGATGCTTGGAGCCATCCATATGTCCAGTATAGTAGGGGACTAAATCTAATCCTTCTGAGGACGCAATATCAAGGTAAAATCCCCAGCATCAAGTTTTGAAATCATTTGTCTGTTGAGAAAGGACAAATATACTTCCCAGGGGTGCACCCCTAAGGATATAAAACCTCACAGGTTCATAAGAAACACTTTTTGCCCCCAAGTTATACCTGGAGTCAGGCAGCTTTTCCCTTAAAGCTTGCAGGATTAAAAATGAAGGGCCTCACTGAAGCCTAAAGGATTTCTCACAGTCAGCACAGTCAAGAATTTCTTATGTCCAAGAAATTATACTGGTACTGCCGATCACGGGACATATGCTCCCAGGTCCTGGGACCCTGCCACCCCAATGCTGAGGTGGCAGGAGGGAAGATTCCAGCCTGAACTTATTTCCTGAGATTTCCTTTGGCACAGAATAAAGAAAAAGAGAGTCATCTTTTCAACTTGGGGTAATAATCTGTCTCATATAATTACATTAAGATGGTTCCACAAACGCTGTCTTTCCACCATCCCTTTGAAATGCAATACAGATACAGGATTAGAGAAAAGCTGAGGGCTGCCTATAATGAGCTTGTAAAAAGTTTCCAGTGGAATAATTACGGAAAGGAAATATGCTAGACACTGGCTATATGTCACAGGCCAGCTCTTCTAAGAATGGTCTCCTTCATCACAGGCCACAGTGTGATACTTCCGGGTCTTTCAGAAGTTACCACTGAACTCAACAATCATGACAGGTTAATGACCCTTCCTGGCCAATGTTGTCCAGGATCCATTCTTGATATTACAGAAGTGATGGTACATCCAGTTTTCCCTGGGACAGATTGTCTCTGTATTCCAGTTCAGCATTAATCCAAGACAAAAAATCCTGACTTGGATGACAAATTATATAGTCATCCCGCTGCTATCTACTTGGCTTATGCTGCGAAGCACACTGGGAGATGGACAAAAGATGGGAACAGATGGGGCCAACCTTAATACAGCACTGCAGTTTCTAGTATTTACCATGTGTCCAGCCCTGAGTCAAGAGCTTTATATACTTTACTTCGTTTAATCCTCACAACAGTCTTTTGAGAGCCACAGTATACTATATGTATTTTACAGATGAGGAAAACAGAAATAAAATTAAGCTACTAAACAAGCAAATTTATCCAGCTTGGTAAAAGAAAGAGATGGGATTCAAACTCTGACTCCAGAACTAGAGATTTCAATGACTATACTGATGCTGAGGTTACCTACCATGGTCTGCCAGGCATGGTCTGGGGGCCAAACAACAGTGCCCAGCAGGGCTGGTGTCAGTAGCTATGTCGTTGATGATGCTTTTATCTTTGGGCAGCAGAAAATACAACACAAAATGGCTTAAGCAGTATTACTTGACAAAGAAGGAACCTGAGACAGGGAGGCGTTTGGGTTGGGTGGTCAAGAAGTTCAGTGGCCTTAGCAAGGACCCAGTTCATGCTCTGAGGTCCATAGTCTTGGCTTTGACCTGAGACTGGTTTCTTCCATCCTTTTAGGGTAGTTGTCATTAGTGATCATGGGTACATACTTCCTTGTTCTCACCCAGTAGGAAAGAAAGAGGCTGGCTTCCTCTGATTTTTTTTCCTCTTAAAACCAAAAAAGGGTTATTTTGTGTTTTTTTTTTCCCCAAAACTCCCATAAATTTCTTCTCCTATCTCATTGGCTTAAAGTGGCTTAGGCCTGCCCACCCCTGAATCAGTCACTAGCAGGGAGGATTACTCTTACACACTTGAAATGGGCAGAAATGGCCTCTTGGGGCTCAACTGTGGTGTTCACTCACACAACCAAGGCAGAACTGAGAACCCAGTGACAGGAGCTTCAGGGTAATATTAACATGTTGAGTCTGGTTCCGGAGTTAGAGTGACATGAGCTTAACATTCCACTGTGTCACTTACTAGCAAGGGGCTTTGTGAAGTTTCTTAACCTTCATAAGCCTTGGTTTTCTCTACTAGAAAAGGAAATTAATAATAATATCTGCCATACTGGATTGCTCTGAGGATTAAACTGTTTAAAACATATGAGAGCAAATAGCTCAATGCCTGCCTCACAGTAGGCTCCTAAGAAACATTAATTTCATCCCTCTTGATGTCAGACTAGGATAACAGGCGCCCCCCCCACCCCAATCCAAACTCAGTAATGAGTATGTATACTGCAGCCTTTGTGTTATATAATGCTAATATTTCTGCATTTTATTTAGACATGGCTAGGAGAACACCCCCTGTAGGTATATAAGGAGGCATATCTCATGTAACTTTTGGGTTGAAATAGAACATGAGACAGAAATCAGAACTTAGAAGGTAAGGTTTTAAGACAGTCAGGAGATAAGAGAGAAAATAGCTAACTTTCTTTGTTTCCTATTCTCCAGGGTCTGGATGTGAAAGAGTCTAGAAGCAGTGAAGGAGTGCTGGTTTCTGCTCCAAGGATGAGGCTGAGAGCCAGATGGAGGTGTGCCGCAGAGACACTAAGCTGTGACGAGTGGGTCACATCTTGTAAGCCAGGTTATAAGGCTATATGCCATTGTCTGTTTTGATTCCTCTTTTGTACTTAGCAGTCTTAAGAAAAGTGTGCTTGAATGTGATAGCCTTTGCTAGTGAGACTTGTGAGGCAACTCTTGCCTGAGCCCATGTTTGAGCTGCAACATCAAAGAAGCAACAATACCCTGTGTGATCAAAGTGGTAATGGCAATGGTACTCAGTAGAAAAATCTCAGAGTAAAGGAGATCAGCCCATAGTGGCTAGCTTCCTCTATCTCTAGAGTCTTTTCTATTACCAATCTTGGATGGCATATTTTATTAGGAAATCAGAGTGGTCTCCTTACTCACGATTATCAGTGTCTTGGGTGGAGCGTGCCCATGGCCAACAGCTGGAGAACCTTAATATCTGAAAGGGTGTGGGAAGGAAAGCAGAGCTTCAGCAGATATCAAACAGTCAGCAAGGACACTGGTTCTAGGAGGCAGCCAGCACCAAAGCAGTAATCAAACAGAAGAGGCACAGATCATTGCAGGTAAGATGAGGCAAGACTTCTACTTAACAGCTTCATTCAGAGCATTCTAGAAAATCATTGACCAACTACAGATTCCAACAAGGCTAACAGTTTCCCTCCAGAGTCAGTGGAAACTATGAGTTTTCTCCCTTCAACTCTTAGTGTCCCAAGAAGCTCACTTACAAAGGTGACAAGGAAGAGCAATTTTTAAAGCACGAGGCAGGGAACTTCTGGGAGATGTAGAAATACCTCAGGGATCAAGAACAGATGTGGATTGAAATGGAAGACAAACCAATAGGCAGGCTTCCGGGACTCATCACTGTGACCCAAGGAAGTTCCACTTCTGTCTGTTTATCAGGGCGTAGAAGAGTCTGGCACAACATAGGCACTCAAATAAACGCATTAATGTTTTTAGATATTTCAGTTCTTTGCAAGTTTTTATTTGATTAATGAATTTTGCCACTAAAATGTAGGTATGAAAGTTACTGCCTTAGAATATTCCTAGAAGAAGACATCTAACCCATATAAGAAGACCTATATCTAGAGTTAAGTCTTGTTTTGGGGACCTCTCCACTGAGGCTCAAAAGCCAACTTGGTTTTTCCATTAAGAACAAAAGTCATCGGAGGAGATTACATATTTTAACTTGTCTCTGTTTCCCTCTCCAGCCTGCGATGACAGCCAGAATAGCATATTACCAGAAAGATCGATTGGCATTCCTGGTGTAATCTTTTTTTTTTTGAGAGACACAAGCCTCTGATTCTTTCATGATAGTTTTCTTTGCTACCCCAAAGGCCAAGAATAAAAATGACAGCCTCCATGGCTACATTGGAAGTGGCTGCTGAGAGCCAGGTGTTTTCACATGTCATGTCACGCAACTGCACTAGAACCTTCACAGGTGGGTATTATTCTTCTGAGTTATAAATGAGGCAATCGAGAGAAGAATAAAGTGACTTGCCCAAGGTCACATACATACAAAGGGTAATGCCAGACTTGCCCTCGTGTCTGCCTGACTCCTAGCAGGTGTGCTCTTTTCGCACTGGCTTCAATTGCAGCATGGCTGACTCCAGATTTACATGAGAGTGAAACTCATTTTGGAGGGCTATGGAGAACTGAGACCTACTAAAGTGGGTTGCATAATCCCTCCCCCTAAGAATCTTTCATTAAGTATGCTGAAAACTTAAATGCTTAAAGTGCTCACAGTTGTAGCAGGCCTGGAGGTAGAAGTGGGACTGCTCATCTCTGGCCCACCTATCCATGGGTGATTCTGTGGCAGCATTCCTGAGCCCACAACCATGAGAAAATGGTGGGAGTGGGAACATAGACAAGATTCCAATGGCATTTGTTACAGAAGTAGAAAGAAATACTCTTAATATTTATATAGAATCACAATATACCATGAATTGCCAAAGAAATCTGAGCTAGACCAAAGCAGAAGGTATCATACTTCCTGATTTCAAGCTATATGCGCTGTAAAGCTGTAGTCTCAGAACATTATGGTGCTGGCCTAAGAGCAGACAAGTAGACCAATGGAACAGAATTAAGAACCCAGAAATAAACTCAAGACTATACAATCAACTAACATTTGATCAGGGAGCCAATAATACTTAGCGGAGAAAAGACAGATTCTTCAATAAAGGGTGCTGGGATAACTGGATATTCATTTGCACATGAAATATTTTTCAGTGGAATATTATTCAGCTATAAAAATGAAGAGTTGGGGGTAGGATAGAGGAATCAAGCAAAAAAAGAGGAAGGACTGATGGACAACAGTGTGGTGATAGTGGGGGAGGGGGTTGGTGGAGGTGGCAGAGGGTATGGGGGTTAAATGGTAATAGAAAAACACAATAAATAAATAAACACTTTTTTAAATGAGGAAACCCTATCATTTGTGCCAATGTGGATGGTCCTTAAAGGCATTATGCTAGGTGAAATATGTCAGACAAAGAAAGATAAATATCGTTATGATCTCACTTATATGTGAAATAAAACAACAAAAAAGCAAACTCATAGAAAAAGATCAGATCTACCTAAGGTGGAACCTGGGGAGGGGGTTGGATCATAGGAAGGGGGTCAATGAACTTCCAGTTGTAAGATAAATAAGCACCTATGTAATGTACAACATGGTGACTATAGTCAACACTACTGTATGATATGTAGGAAAATTAAGAGAGTAAGTTCTAAGAGTTCTCAACACAAGGAGGAAATTTTTTTTCTTTTATTTTTATTGTATCTGTATGAGATGATGGATGTTAGCAAACCTATTGTGGTAATGATTTTACGGTACATGTAAATCAAACCATCATGCTGTATTCCTTAAACTTACACAGTGATGTCAATTATTTCTCAATAAAACTGGAAAAAAATTACCTAGTAAGAGGAAACGGAGGATATTCTTGGAATGCTCTGCCAAAAAAATCATTTTCAACAAGAATTCCAGGGAAGCCATGATGTTAAACAGATGTATTATTTTCCAGGCTTAAAGTAAAAACAAATGACAATCTATGTACATATGTACAGAATATTTCATCTTAATATTTACTGTTTTCCCAATAAAACACATACGATTTTTTAAAAAAAGAATGGGGACATGGGGAAACACATGGAACAGAAGGTGGGAGTAAAAAGAACTGGGGCACTGCCTCCCTTCCTTTGCTGGGCAGGACCAGCCAGCAGGGGGAAAGGCTGGCCTTGATCGGGGCAGGAAGGGGACCTCCCACTTCGGAGGCTCTTGGTTTCCCACCGGTTGGGTCAGTTTTCAGGATGGGTAGAGTGGAGTGGAGTGGAGTGGAGTGGAGTGAGTGAACTGTGTTGAAATCCTACCTCCACTTCAACCATGGATTGACCTTAAGCAAATTGCATAATCTGTCCAAACCTCAGTTTTATCTTCTATTAAATGGAAATAATTTATCTTGTGTCATGATGGTTATTGTGAGGATTACATAGCATAATAAATTAACATGTAGACATAAAATAGATATTCTGTGAACACTTTTCCTTTCTGTTTTTTTTTCACATTCTGTTTCCCAAAGTACCCCTCTCCCCACCTCCAACTCCACCTCAAATACTGGCTATAAAGCTGTTTCTAGTTCTATTAATTTCAGTGTTGCAATTTCTAGAAAGCTGATTAAAAGAGCCTTTCTTGTTGCCTTCAGGAGTATTCAACTGTATGCATAGGAAAGGGCAAGAGGGTGGGGGAGGGGGGTGATAAAAATTTGAGTCAGCAAAAACCCAGCAGAAGTGGCAGAAAATCAAGCTTAGAATCCATTAGACCAAAAATGGAATTGTGATGGGCTGAGGAGGAAGAAATAAACAAATGCCATAAGAACAGAGACTGATCTGGATTTCACCCAAATGCTGTCAGGACTCTTGCCCTTTATATTTTCTCCCCATTTTTCTGCGTATTGAGTCATTCCCTTTCTTTGCTTGGCAGAAATCGTGGCTACTCAGAGTTCCCACATTTCTGAGTAGACTCAGTTCGAATCTACTTTCTACCACCAGAGAAAGACTGAATCTCCCTCTCTTGTTGGTGTCAACAGTAAAAACAGGGAACTCAGCTTGAGTTACCTGCTTACCCTTGGCCCAATTCATTGTGACTTGAAAGGGGGTTTGCAAGATCATGGTGACACCCACCCAAAATTAATGGATGGAGTGGAGATGGGAGGATTTCCCAGGAAGGGGGAAAAGAATTCTGTTCCTTGAATTGAAAGAAGGGATGCCAGACAGATGAAGCAAACAGTGTCTTCCACAGAAAATGCAAATTTCACCAACAGTATTCTAGATCCATCACACTCAAAGCTCAGCTTTCTCAAACCAGGGATGGCTATGTTCTAAGCCGAGAGGTCCAGTTTAAACACTTGTGGGCTATCCCATAGGTAAATCTAAATTCCTGGGGTACAAGGTCTCAGGGATGTACGTGATTACATATATGTGGAGCGTATTAGTCTAATCTAAGGGATGACTGAACTACATGTATGTGGGACAGCCTGCTCTGTTAGCCACATGGTCTTTAATTACCACAGTTGAATGGAGCGGGGATGGTGAGCTGACCTGAGGCTGGGCAACCTGTCATCTCATAAGTGGTCTGTGAATTCATTCACTCATTGATCCATCAATTCAACAAATACTTACCAAGTGATTTAATTGTTACTTGCCAATCATAGCTCCAATCATATGCTGCATGCTTATGTGCGAGGAATTATATTAACTGCAATGCATATGCATTCTCTCACTCAATCTTATAATGACCCTATGAGGTACAACTATTATCCTCATTTCATAGATAAGGAAACAGAAGCATAGAGAGGTTAAATTAAGTTCCCGAAGGCCAGATAGCTAGTAAGTGGCAGGACAGGAGTGAATGAGTAAAGTGAACGGTGCCTTATAGGCAGTCAAGTGGTAGAGACACAGGAAGCTAACTGCTCCAGTCTGTGGTTCCCTCTCCAGAAAAACACACTCAGCAGATTACAGGGCTGCTGATTACAGACAAGCAAACTGATTGGACTCCATTACCTGGCCCCAGTGTGGAACATTGAAGAAGGTGGTTGGAGGCAGTAGTGCCTCCAGTTCTGTGTGTGAGTAAGATTCTAGCTGAGTCTGAGTGCTCCTGACTGGCAGTCCCCATGTGAGCCAGCTGCCAGCCAGCATCCCTTACTGCTGAGCTTGACCTTGGGCTGTGGGGTTTCTGAAAGGTCTGGATCTCCTTCCACTCCTGGAGTTCAGCCATGGGGAATAGGCCCTCTCTGGTCATAAAGGAGTTGTTTTTATCTGGATGCAGCTTCGACTGCCAGAGGCATTTCCTGGGGCTGGCCCAAGGCCTAGCAAGGATTTGAATGTGGCCAGACTTGAAAGCTGAGCAAACCTCAAAAACCCAGTGGTCGGTAACCCCCTGGAATTGGCAGCTGCCAAGGACGTGGCAGCCAGGAAGCCATTAGGCTGGGTCTGGCCCAGGGCTCTAGCCCAGCAGAAGTCAGGCATGCAAGCTCTCCCCTTCGTAACATAGTGAGTTCTCTCTCAGCAGCCTGAGGTGCCACAGTCCTGACAAGTGACTGTACACCTGTCTTGTTATCCTAGTATAGCAAGAAGGGAGCCGAGCCCAACAAGACTGGCAATGCCCCCATGCCACTGAGAGGAGACCCCAGCCCACAAAGGGCTATGCAGGGGTGGTGGGCAGAACAGGGTTATTCAGAGCCAGGCCAAGGGCTATGGCATCAGTCAGACCTGAGTTCAAATCTTGCTGGCTGTGGAGTTACAAGGTCAGAATTTAATCCTCCACATCCCAGTTCCTTCCCCTGCAAACAGGAGCATCACACTGATCTCACAGAGTGGCTGTGAGAACACAGAAGTTAAAACTTGCATCATAAGCACATGGCATTATTATCCTAACAGATCAATTTCCACCACAGATTAAAGCATGGACACCCATTTAGGAAATCCCAGATTCATAGAAAGTTAGTATATGACAGCATCTCAGAAATGGCTCAGCCCAATTTTCTCATTTTACAGAGAAGTTGACACCCAGAAAAATTATATAGCTCACTAGGTCAGGACAGGAGCTGGAATCTCACATCTTTGGGCTGTCTTGCTCATCCACAAGCCATTCTCAACCAGTTGTAAGGCCTTAGCCAGGACTGGTCATTCACAGGCTTTTCAGAGGGTGATGGTTCCATGGTAGGGGCCTTTCCTGATGAGGACATTCCCGAAGATAGGGCTCCCTGTCCCTCTGTATTCCTGGCATAGAGCGAGGTTCCTTTGAATCAAAAACCCTGGGTGCCCCGAAGGATGGAATGGTTTCAGCACTAAACACAGCAGCACTTCACACCCAGCCCTTCCTCTTCCTTTTTCATGGTCATGCCCTCTGTTCCAACAATATATGCTCAGGCAGTCACTCAGGATACAAAAGAACTCCCGCTGAAGGCAGCATGGAGACATAGAAAAGGCACTAGACTGAGCTCAGAGGATCTCGGTCCAAATAGCTGCTCCAATACAGCCTAGTTGGTTCAAATTAACCAAGCCACCCACATTCTCTGAGCATCAGTTTTCTAATCTGCAAAATGGACCATATTCCCTGCCATGCCTACTTTCCAGGGAAGCTGTCAGGATTAAGTGAGATTCCCTCACTTCCTCCAACAATGCTAGGGTGACTGCTAGCCAGTGTTTGGTGATGGTAAGCCTGGATGCTGAAGCCAAAGTGCCTGGGTTCAAATCTAGCTCTAACTCTTACATATTAGCTCCATGCCCTTGCTCATTACTCAGTCTCTCTTGCCTCATCTTCCACAGCTGTAAAATGGGAATAATCTTATTTACCTGGTAAGATTATTTAAGTTACAAGAATTAACTCATATATGTTTATAACAGTGGCTAGGAAATAGTAGGTACTTAGTTAAATGCCAACTCATAAGATTATTATATTAGCTTAGAGGTTAAGTTTTTTCCAACTTAAACTGTCTCATGCCCTTATTTGCAGGAGCCTGTTATCTGCCTCATGGGCCCTTGCTTACTCATGCCCTCAGTCCAACTGCCCAGTGATCACAGAAGTTCCTCCTACAAGTCTTCTAAGTGCCCAGCAGAGAGAGTGAACAAGAGACTCTGAGCAGGCTTTGGTTAATCTTGTTCACCCAGCAATGCCTGGTACAACACTGTCCCCTAGATGCTTATCCACTCCAGGGATCCCTTCCACTGGGACCTTCACTGACATTGCTGTGTCCCTTTGTTTGGCTCCAAAGTTGCACTCTCTTAGATTATACTCACAGAACTTCCCAAATCAGGACCCTGCCCTGGGACACAGGGTCCAAAGTCTTCCAGTCTCAAGTCCAGGCTGTGCAGGGGCCATTCCAGACCCAAGAAAATGAGACCCCTCGTGTCGAACACAAATACCCTCCAACTCCGTGTGAAAATGCTTGTGCCTCCTGCCTGCTCATCTAGGTTAGGGCTCTAACTGCCATTCCCAAAGCCCTAACTTGGACTCTCAGGAATATATAGGCCTGGATCCACAGAAGCTTCCTTCCCCTCCACCCAGCAGTCAAAATCTGTCAGAGAGAGATGGGTTTGCCATGCATTTCCCTGTGGCTAAGGAGGACCTGCTTTCCTTACCTCTGCATATCCCAGAGGACCCAGTGGCTCTTACCCGGCTGTGAGGTCATATCTGGGGTAGTGGATAAAATGGTGGACCCCTCCCCCAGCATGTATGTCTATCTGAGACCGGTGAATGTGACCTTATTTGTAAAAAGGGTCTTCATAGCTGTAATTAATGTAAGGATCTTGAAATGAAATCATCTTGGATTACCAAGTGGGCCCTAAATCAAATGACAGTTGTTCAATAGGAGACAGAAGAGAAGATGCAGATACACAGAGGAGGCGGCCATGTGAAAGTGACAGCAGAGAGTGGAGTTACACGAGCCAAGAAGCTCCCGGAGCTACCAGAAGGTGGAAGAGGCAAGGAGGGTTCTGCTCTAGAGCCTCTGGAGAGATGGTGGCCCTGCTGACAGCTTGATTTTGGACTTCTGGCCTCCAGAGCAGTGAGAGAATAATTTCTGGTTGTTTTTAAGCCACCCAGTTTGCAATAATTTGTAACAGCAGCCCTAGAAAATGAATACCTGGTGTCCGCCCATGCCGAGAAAAGACCAGCAGCTTCCTGCATCCTGTTGTGCGGACATTTATTAAAAGTCTACTGCCCACTAGCTGGTGCTGGGCTAGGAATGTTGAGAAAGGATAAGGCATGCCTTGTTAACCACAAAGTGCTCCGCATACACATGTGTACCATTAGCTACGATCATGATTGATTTTATAGAATCCAACTCTTCCAGTTGGGCTAGGATTTTAAAAGTTGTCAGAGCTTAACCTTGAATTTCCCAAGTTCAGGCAGTGATAATACCTAGCTTTAAATTAAGCCCTTTGTGCCAAGTATTGGTCTCTCTGCTTTATATGTGTTATTTTACAGAACTCTTATAACAACCAGAGGTACCTGCAACTAAGATCACTTATGTAGGGGTGTGCAATGTTGAGTGCAGAGAAGCCACGTAACTTGGCCTAAATTCCACTGTAAGTGCAGGAAGCAGGCATGAAACTGGGACCTCTATACTTGACCACTTGACTACTTGACCATCATGTCTTGACTGTCACTTCCAAGAGCTTAGACACCAAGGACTGAGCTAGGTACAGGGGTCATCAGGTTGACTACAAGAGAGTCCCTGCCCAGGAGACAGTGGATGAGAAAAAAGTATAAACAAAGTATAATAATAAGATTGTCCAATGTCTACAGCAAAGGTAAGAAATGAGCCTAGAATTTGGTCAGAGACTGATATGGGCAAGCATCAGTGGCAGGTTGAGGAGCTGATTCTGTACACAGCGTGAGGACTCTAGAAAGAACACACTGGCAGCAGGGTGCCATGGGAGGGGGCTTCAGGGTGAGCAGAAGGAAGGAAGGAGTGCAGACAGAGGTTTTTTGTGTTTTTTTTTGAGTCCACTTAACTTGATTTATCAGGATGGTCAGGGGTTTCTAGTTCCTGGCTCTCTCCTCCCTAGCCTGGTCTGCTCACATTAATTTCACGCTGGGCCTGTGGAACCCACTGTACTTTCTCTCTAGGCTCCTCCCAGTCTCCCAGCAAGTCCATAACTGGTCAGCTTGTCCTCCAGTTGGTCCCTGAACTCAAGTCTTTTCTAACTGACCAGATCTCACACATGGCATTCCCCTTTATTACTCTTTACACTTCCTTCAACCTGGAACAAATTAGCATTTTTCCAGTCTCCAAATTCCTATTCTCATCTTATCCCTAGTACCCATTTCTCAGCTGCTAAAGAGCTGCACACAAGCAGTCATGAAATAATCCAGTAATTTTTTATTGCCCACCCTTGATTGACAGGACACTGCTGGGGACCATGGAGGATGGATATAGAATTGTCTGTCTCCTCCACTTGACAAGGACCTTCTTTTTGTGTTAACCCAGTGCCCAACTTTTGGAAGATATTCAATGTCTGTCAAATAAATGAAGAAATAGATTCTGCCTTAAATGAGCTTGTCATCTAGTTGGGCAGATAGGTGTAGAAATGTCTTTCTCAGCTACCTTCACTAAGGAATAAAAAATTTTAGATAAATGAACTGTCTAGATTAATCAAATGTATTCCTTTAAATACCAAATTATATTTTTATTAGACATTTTACTTGAGAAAATTTAACTTTTTTATTTCTTTCTTGTATCAGCTAGGACTCTATGTTTCCAGTAGCAGAAAATTCAACTGAAACTATATTTAATAACAAAGAGAATTTTCTTATCTGAGGGCCAGAGGTTGACACTTTTAATTGTGACTTCATCCAGGCCTCAGACAATGTGGTCAGGATGTAGTTCTTCCCCCAACCCCACATCTTTGGCCTCTCTCCCCTAAATGTTTGCTTTACTGTCATGCAGTTTTTCCCTTTGAAGTACAGACGATACCAGCAGTACGCAGGGCTACACTCTTCCTTATTCGTATCGGCCAGGAAGAAAAAGGTGTCTTTGATACCTCTTGTAGAAGGAGGAAGCTTATTTTTCCCTGAAGACTCAGAAAAGGTCTTTGACTGGGTTATATACTCATCTCTGAACCGATCTGTAATAAGGGTATCAGGATGCTGTGATTTCATTGGGTCAATAAGGCTCATTCCTGGGGATGGACTCAATCATACCCAACACCAGGACTGAGCACAGGGAAGGGAGATCCCTCTCAGGAAGTCAGAGAAGTAGAAAATGATGCCGAGAAGCAACAACTCAATGTCTCCCACCTTCTTCTCTTCTTTCCCTGCTTCTCTTTTTCTCACCTCCTTTCCTTCTCTCCTCTATGGCAAATTCTGTGCCCAGAGTAGAGGCTACAAACATGAGAACATATTTCCTGCCCGTGAGGCCCTTTAGAGCTCATTAGGGAGTGAAAAATGAGAGCAGTAATTGTAGCAACAGATGAAAGCTAATAATAGATGGGAACATAAAGGAAGAAAGTGAACAGAATTGTTGGCCTGGGGAGAACTGTTAAAGCTTGAGTTGCTTTTGCAGATTGTGTAAGAGGTTCCCAAAAAAAGTCAAGAAGAGACATGGCATTTGTATTACAGAGAACAAAAAATGCTAATGAAAATAAATGTGAAGGACTGAGGTGAGCTCAAAGTGGTTCCACAGGGTTGGAAGAGAGCTGAGGAGTGGGACATAGAAGAGAAAAAGAGGGGAACTTAGATAGACTGGGTATATATTTGCCATCCACTGAACTGGGCATTGTATATACATCACCTTATTTAATTCTTATAATAATCCAATGTGTTATAGGAACAGGATAAACTTATTTACATCTATCCCTTCTCTTTTGTCCAGTTAGCATCTTTCTCTCTTCCCCCTTCTTCTCATCTCTCAGGATAGAAAAGATTAAAATGGCAGACACAGATTTTTCAGGAGAAAAGCAATGAGAAGTATAACCCCCACATGGAGGTGTAGGTAGAAATGCTTCACCTTCTTGCACAACCAAAAGAAGAATAACAATTTAAAAACAAGAACTGGCAGAAAAATTACACTACATGGAAGTCCGACAACCTAGGAGTTGGAGAAACATTCATCCAGACTGGTAGGAGAGGTAGAGGTGGGCAATTGGGGCAGAGAGGACACTCAGCAAGGTGATGGCTGGTGGACAGGAATTCCCACATTCGCATGGGGAGAAGCCAGGAGGAACAACTGGGGAGAAAGACAGTCCTTGAAACCCAGGGTTTCAGCACAGGGAAATAAAGACTCAAAATCTCTTGCTGTCAAAACCTGTTGAGGTTATGGCGGCAGGAAAACCTCCCAGTCCCACAGGAAAGTCTGGTGAAGAAACCCATGGGGTCCTACAACATACCAAACCACCTAGGAATCAGCACCGGAACTACCAATTTGTTTGTGGGAAGTGGGGGAAGTGACTGAAAGCCCACCAAGAGCTAAGCAAGTGGCACTGTTCCCTCTCAGACCCCTCCCCCACATAGAGCACCACAACACAGCGATGTGGGTTGCCCTGCCCCCGTGGATACCTAACACTCCACCCCTTACTACACAATGAGTGTTCCAAGACAAAAAAATATATATATGGTCCAAATGAAAGAAGAGAGCAAAGCTCCAGAAGAAATACAACTAAGTAATAAAGAGATAGCCAACCTGTTAGATGCAGAGTTCAAAACACTGGTAAACAGAATGCTCAAAGAACTGATTGAGCTCAGTCACAAAATGAAGGAAGAAATGAACACTGTACAATGTGAAATAAAGAAAAATATACAGGGAACCAACAGTGAAGGGAAGGACACCTGGACTTAAGTCAATAATTTGGAACAAAAGGAGGAAATAAACATTCAACTGGAACAGAATGAAGAGACAAAAAACCTCTGAGGAACCTCTGGGACAAATTTAAATGTCCTAACATCTGAATCAGGAGTGTCAGAAGGAGAAGAGGAAGGAAAAAAATTGAAAACTTATTTGAACAAATAATAAAGGAAAACTTCCCCAATCTGGCAGAGGAAGTAGACTTCCAGGAAGTCCAGGAAGCTCAGAGAGTCCCAAAGAAACTGGATCCAAGAAGAAGCACACCAAGGCACACCATCATTAAGTTACCCAAGATTAAAGATAAGAAGAGAATCTTAAAAGCAGCAAGAGGAAAAGAGAGAATTACCTACAAAAGAGTGCCCATAAGACTATCAGCTGATTTATCAAAGGAAACCTTACAGGCAAGAAGAGGCTGGAAAGAAGTATTCAAAGTTGTGAAAGGCAAGGACCTACATCCAAGATTACTCTATCCAGCAAAGCTGTCATTTAGAATGGAAGGGCAGACGAAGTGCTTTCCAGATAAGGTCAGGTTAAAGGAATTCATCATCACCAAGCCCTTATCATATGAAATGTTAAAGGGACTTATCTAAGAAAAAGAAGATCAAAAGCTATGAACAGTAAAATGATAACAAACTCACAACTATCAACAACTAAACATAAAAAACAAAAACAAAAACTAAGCAAACAACTAGAACAGAAACAGAATCACAGAAATGGAGATCACATGGAGGGTTATGAGTTGGGAGGGGGAAGAGGGGAGAATGGAGGAAAAAGGTACAGGGAATAAGGAGCATAACTGGTAGGCACAAAATAGACAGGGGAAGGTTAAGAATAGTATAGGAAAGGGAGAAGCCACAGACTTTATACAACCCCAGGAACATGAACTAAGGGGGAGGGGGAGTACAGGAGAATGGGGGTGGTGCAGGGTGGAGGGGGATAAAGAGGAGAAAAAAATTGGGACAACTGAAGTAGCATCATCAATAAAATATACTTAAAAAAAAAGTATAACCTTCCCAAGGGACTGTTCTCTGTGAGAAGACATGATGTGACAGGAATACGTCACGTGGTGGTGGCTGTGGTGAAGAAAAATGGGTGTGGACACAACCTGATGGGACAGTGAGAAGTGGTGGGAAGGTTCTGTTCAAGCAGAGGGAGGGTTTGGAGTGCCGGAAGAGAGAAGAGGGCAAGAGATTTAATACATTTCTGTGAATTGAAGTTTGGGGTCATGTATCAGCTATTGACTAATGTGTAACTCAATAAACTAACTTAGCACTTGGTGGCCTAAGACAACAATAAACATCTTTCTCACACAATTTCAGTGGGTCAGTAATTTGGGAGCATCTTAGGAGGGTGGTTCCGGCTCAGAGTCCATCATGAGGTGACAGTCAAGGTGTAGGTTTGGCTGCGGTCACCTGAACGCGTGACTAGGCCTAGAAGGGCCACTTCCACAATGGCCCACTCGCATGGCTGTGGGCAGGAGGCCTCAGTTCCTTACCGGATGGACCTCTCTCCTGCAAGGTCTGATAACATACATGGCGCTGGCTTTCCCCAGAGTGAGTGATCTAAGCGAGTGAGGTGGACACTACAGTGTTAGAAGTCACACACAGGCGTTTAGCAGTATCCAGTGAGTTATACAGGTCAGCCTTGTACAGTATGGGTGGGGCCTGTACAAGGGCATGAATCCCAGGGAGAACCTGTGGGGGCCACCTTGGAGGCCAGCCACCATAGACATCCTTAAATGTTTGAGGAGCACATGAAGAGAGACAAAATATTTCACTTTGGGCCATATCTAGTAAATGCTTTGTTGCTCGGGCAGGAATTGAATGCTGGGTCCTGGCTTTATGTACCCATTTTAAAGATGAAAATATTACCCTAGCTCAATTGCCATGAAGAACTGGCTGCTCTTGGTGCCGTCCAAATCCATGTTGCTTCCACGGGGTGAAACTAACGTTTCAAAAATGTGTTGAGAGGCTCTTAACGACAGTCCGCACCTACATAGTAAGTGGACTGCAGAACCTAAGTGTGTCTTGCCCTGAAGTCTGAACTCATTCTATCTATACTATTGTTTCTAAATTGTTTTCACATTGTTTCTTATTTTCTTATTTATTTATTTATTTAACATTTAACAAAACATAACATACATTCTTCAAGGGGAAGGATTATTTCTTATTTTCCTTGCCATTTCAACATCAAGAACAGTGTTTAGAACAGAGTAGGTTTTTTTCATTTTATTAGTAATGGTTCATCACCGTGGGACAGGTTTCAGCTGGGGTTCTGTCAGGACAATAGAAGCCACCGTAGGTATTTCAGGTAGGAAGTGAATTCCAGTAGGGAACTAGAGGCCTACTCCACATGGGAAGGGCTGGGGGCAGGGGCCGGGAGGGCTGCTGCTCACTGTCAAGGAACCTGTAAGCACAGGCATCCCTGTGAAGCTGGCACCATGGTCTCAGCTGCCGGCAGCACCTGGTGGTTAATGCTCAGGAGGGCGCCCAGGAACCCACTGCTGCCTTCAGAAAACAATTTCTTCTTCTCGTCCATCTTCCAAATCTCGTGGGATTTGCTCTCATTAGTAGAGTCTGGACAAAGCCCCGAGGGCAAGGAATTCTGGGAAATGTGATTTCTACATTTTCAACTTCTGTGGTATGAAGGGGAATTTATTTATAAGTGTGGGGAGTATTACTGGTCATCAAAAGATACTGTCTGGTGCAGACAGGTGAAGCTTTTAGATGATCATGGCTGATTTTCGGGGCAACTTCTGTTTGCTAATTATCACACAATATTCTTTTGAGGGCTAACATCTCAAGAGATAGATAGCTAAAGCCTGAATGAGAATTATCCTATTTTCAAGAACATTAAGTAGTGGCAGTAATCATCATTCATAATGACAATAACGGCATCGTCATTATGGCCACAGTTTCAGAATTCTAAAACAGAGGTGTGACTATCTGGTCTGTGATCTTGAGGAAGCTGTTTAACCTTCCTCCTCAATTTCTCGTCTCTAAGATGGGGATAACTGGATCTCACTCATGGGCTTATTGTGAAGATTGAATAAATGAAGTTAAACATAATATACTCGGCACAAGGCTGGGAACCAGCAGACACTTAAGAAGGGGGAGCTATCTGTATTCATTATGGTACATCACCACTTACAATATACCTCAACACATGGGACCTCATTTGACAAACCTAGTTTGGAAGGAACAAAGGAAAAGAAAGGAGCAAGAGTGAGAGACATGAACTCAGGAGAAGGTTCAGAGGGCAATGGGAAAGCCCTGGGTTTGGGAGACCAGGGTCGGGGACTGGAGGGGGAGGGGGCAGACTGGCTCCAGCGAGAGCAGAGGCCTTGGAGATGGCAAACCCATCTGGTCAACAACTCCCTTCCAAGGGCTCTGTTTAAACAGGAGGATAGGAAACACGAACACATACTAAGACTATAAAAGCTCTGAATGCTAACATCTGAATAATGACCATGGTTTTAGATACTTTTGGGGGGGGCAAATGTTAAAACAGAAAATGTAAATGCTGAGCATGTCTTCAGTGTCAGTTCCAGCCATAGAGATTCCGTGGCTCCATTTAAGGGCGGGGACTGTTGTCTTTTCTGGGTCAATTAACTTAGTCTAGTTATTCTGGGAATTTGTTTTGTCCAACACCCCCCCCCCTCCGATTAGTCACAGATGAACTATTTCAACTGATTTTAGGATTTTTCCCTTTACTGATCACACAGGAACTATGCTCAGACCTTCATAGGTTTCACTGTTCCTGTCCTTTTTTGGGGGGGGTATAGTGGCTCCATCGTGCATGTCCCAGGAGGTCTTGGAGGAGCACTGTGGTCCTGAAGGGGGAAAGGAATTTATGGCCACACTTCTGAGGGGCTGGACCTTGGCCATCAGTATTCTGAGAGCCAGCATTTTGGGTGTCCTTAGTTTTTAACATGGGCAGTTGGTCTTTTCTCAATCTTTTATGAAAATGAATCAAAGCATTTGTAGACTTTTTTTTGCTATTTCTAGGAACACACAACACATTCTAACTTAAAGTGTTTTCTATGTAAACTTGGATTTAAATCAAGTTCACTGGCACCCCTTCATAACCAGGCTGCAGCCCCCTAATCCCAAACAGAAATTATGAAGCTGGTGCTGTTAATTACAGCTCTGCCTCTTATTAACTGTGCACTTGAGTTATCTTTGTCACCTCTGTCAACCTCAGTTTCTTCATGTGTAAACATGGAATAACTACTCTTTCCTGGGGTTCTTGTGAATATTAAGTAGATCCCATATAAAGCACACAGTGCAGTGTTGAGCACTTAGTGAGTGCTCAGTCAATCATCAACATCATCATTATGTAGCATTAGGTCCAAGGTCATTCAGTGAGCCCAAGGTCATATGATTAGTAAAAGGCAGAGTCAAGAGTTGACCCCAACAAAGACTAGCCCCCCACCTGTGCACCCTGCTCTTTCCCCTATAGATCTCTGCCTCCCAGTTGGGAGAGATTCAAGATGTGTTTACTCCCTAACAGGTGAGTCAAAGAAATAAATGAACATAAAAAAGCAATGGAAGGAAGTGTGCGATAAGCACCAAACAAGACGAAGAAAAGGAAGTATTAGAGCAGCACAGAGATGAGAGGCTTAAATTAGGTCTAAAGTGAGACTTGTTAAGCAGACAGGCGGGGGAAGGGGCCTTTTGGTTAGGCTTTATCCTCTTGGTGATCAGCAGCCTGGAGTCAGATCTTTCTTTCAGCCTAGTTCAGACTTGGGTTAAAGTCCCGGCTCTCCACTTATCACTGTGTGAAACCTGGGATGTTACTTCACCTCACTCTGGGTCTTGATCTCCAGTTCCCTGAAACCAGGGAGTCAGACTCTGTAAAGCTCCTCTCAACTCCAACTTGTCCTAGGAGAATATAGCACTCTGTTTTCAAGTGTTCTGGGCATTTTGTACAGTTACCTTGTTTTACTTTGGATTTGTTGATTTTTAAGTGACAAAAAACCCAATCAGCATCAAGTTAGAGGTGAGGAGGGAAGGCAGAGGGAGGGATGAATACAAGACTCCAGGGATCTCTCGCTTTTACACGAGAAGGAATGCATTCAGCTCTCGCACCTACAGAGAGCCAAGCAGGATTCTTGAATTATCTCTGTCTCTCTCTCATCTGTTCTTTTGTCTCTTTTTCTTGCTCCACATTAATTTCTTTCTCTTATTTCTCTTTGCAAACAATTTCTCTGCTTGCTCTTCAGCATACAAAGCCCCCAAATGTACAGCCCACCCAAACGCCTGCCTTGGTTCCTCGGTTTACAGGACTTCACAGGAATAGCTCAGTAACACAATCTGTGCCCAATTCCAAAATTTTGTGAAGGAAATCTGATTGGTGCAGCTATGGTCAGGGGATGCTCCGTGGTCTTGTCTTTCAGTGGAGGCCAGTGCCTCTCCTTAGGCAGGGGCGTGGTAAGGGTAGGATGGGCAAGCCCCTCTGGTACCCATCCTTTCCTGGCCCTGCATCAGATTAGCTACATCGCCCACACACTGTCAGCTCCTTGTCCATCACTGCATCTCCTCTATCTAAAAGAGGATCTTAAGAGTTTACAGTATTTGTGGGAACTGAGATGACACATAATAAAAACATCTAAGGTCTAAATACATCTTTACAGGTTACACTGTAGGGTTCTCACATGTGATCTTATTGGACCCTCACCACAGCTGTTAGGAATAAGTATGATCATTACCTCCATTTCATATTTGAAGAAAATGAGGTAAGTCCAAGATCATTACTAGTAAGAGATTGAATCAGGATTCGCATTAAAATATTCTGGATTGAAACTGCAGCATGTGACTAGATGATCTCTCAGGAGCCTTCTGATCATAGTTAATGTCAACCAATCTAAACATATGCAATGTATATGATTGTGTTTTCAAAAACTCCCATACCCTGTTGCTTCTTGGTGATTATTTCCATCTCCTCCTCAAGTTTCACTTCGTATCACAATATGACAAATAAGATGTTGCACTTTTTAAAAACCACAACACACAGGCTCTCATTTTGTCAAAAATGCATTTCACTTGAGAGCAGAAAGACTGGAGAGGAACTAGGAATTTCACAATAAAAAGGGAAAGGCTCATAAAGTGCCGCCTGGCTGGGTCATTAATGAGATGCACTAGACTCCGCTCTGGAAGCCATCTGGGACAAGGTCTGAGAACCTGGCCGAGGTTCGCAGGATAATGGTAGTCAGTTGCAGGCTGCCTCCTGCCTCGGGCACCTGTGTGCAAGGCCCTCTGTTGTTGAAATGTCAGGAATGCCTTTTATTTCTTTTACTGGCATCGGCCATGCTTTTGGTTGGCTTGCTGGGTGTTTGTGTGAATTCTGGCCTTGGCTTTCAGCTTTCATTCCTGGGGGGCCATCCCCTGGAGAACTGACCTTCTTACAGGTGCCTCCATCTCAGAACAGTAATAAACATAATAAACATACAATTGTTTATTGATTATCCTGCAGTGGGTCAGGCAGGTAGTAAACAATTTACATAATAATATTCATTGAATTCTCCCATCACCCCTATGATGTAGGTATTTGCCATTTTATAGATAGGGCCAGCGAGGCTCAGAAAAATAAAGCAAGATCCCACAGCTAATGAAGAGCTGGACTGGCATTGAACCCAGTCTGGGTGGCCGCAGAGAGCATGCTCTCCACCATTATTGGGTTCAGGTTCTCCTCGGCCTGGGTTGGACACCGAGTGGCGGAAATTAGATATATAAACCCAATGTTGCCTTGTTCAAAGATGTGCACTTCAAAAGAGCACTTTGCATTTACCAGTACCTGCTTTACACATTTGGGTTTGAAGTAAAAAATAACTTTTTATATCACCAATACTAAAAATAATAATAATCATAGTAACTCTGAAAGCCACTCAACTCCATTGCCATTCCAAACTTCCTCCGATTATCTCTCACCACCGCACCCACCCATTTCCCCTTCCTCCCAGGCGGTCAGCTAGACCACCCTACCCAGCCCTGCTTGGGGTTTTGTGGACGTTATGACTTGAGTTCTAGACAAGAGCCAGGCAGAAGTGAAGGGCACCCCCACATCCGGGCCCAGTCCTTCAGTTTCTCGCCTTCCTCTCTGCCGGCTGGGTGTCTGCCTCCAGCGGAAGCCCCAGGTTGAGAATGGCAGAGGCTCCTCCTCCCTGGGTCCCTGAGAGACTTGTGTGCAGCAGAGCAACCATCTCCCTGCCCTGCACCAATCAGGCTTTGTTTGAACCAGAAAGAAACTTTTATTTTGTTACATCACTGAAATCCATCAGTTAATATGCATTATAGCCTCCCCTGCTGGAATCCATGGGGCTGCGGCCTTGCTTCGCAAGGAGGCTCACACCATAATATTCAGGTGCTTGGTCCGTCACCTCATTTAAGATTCAGGATCTTTGGATGGCCATGGCCTCAACTCTGTTATCAGACAAAGTATGTGTTTTCTCCTTACGGCCGCATGGATACCCTAAAAGGGCCTCTCCGTGCTCACGCAGAAGGGACCATTTGCCTACTTCCCACTTGCCAGACTGTGGCAGAGGGTGCCCCATTACTCAACAGATTTCTCAGAGAACTTTAAGATTCTTTAGCCAGAGTCCTCATTTTACTGTGTCAGAGCAGAAATGCAGGAATTCAGTCACCTGCCTAGGGACATACTGTAGTGGCAAAAGTGATCAGAGAACCCAGAACCCAGGACTAGGGTGAGGTGAGCCAGGACACTGGGGTGCAGTTTACTGCGACCCTCTCTCTCTCAGGTGCTGACCCTGTGCTTACAAGAGCCCTCCGAGGTGTTCTTTCTTTTCTACAAAAAGGAGCCACGTTTCCAGCTGGGTGGCTTTCTCAGGCTACTTCCCACTCCTAGAAACTCAAGGGCAAACGGACTTCATTTTTAATTGTCCTAGTCTGTTTCAACTCCCTTAAAGTCTTTGTATTGGATTATAGTTCACTCCTTTGGACAAAAGCTATCCCCAGCTTCCTTTCCAAGAGGGGCAGGCCTCTTTCTTGACTTATAAAGTAGGCTTCCATGGGACTGCAACCTAAATATTCTTAAAAGCTCCTCTCTAGCTTAGCGTGTTTACTAGGTTTGAAGAAAACCTCAGTCTCCCCCTGTGTTTCTCCTTTCCTCTCACACACTGTCATTCTCATAACACTTCTGACACCAGACCTGTGGGGGTTTTTACCACACCGAGCAATTCTGCCAGACATCAGTCAGCTAGGTGCCCGATGATTTATAGGCCTACAGTAAGTCCTCAGTTAATGTCATGGATAGGTTCTACCCATTCCAACTTCAAGTGAAATGACATATAGTTACGTTACAGAGACATTTTTACCACAGTCTATTGATATAAACAAGTTACACACCTGCGGCATCTCAGCAATGTCATAACAAATGATGTTGAACGAAATGAGGACCCGCTGTACCTGCGATTTTGCGGGTTCAATTCTGGGCCACCACAATAAAGCGACTGGCATGATAAAGCAAGCCACGTGAATTTTTTGGTTTTCCAGTAATTATAAAAGCTATGTTTATAGTATATTGTCATGTGTTAAGTGCACAATGGCATGATGTCTAAAAAAAACTGTGTACATGCCTTAATTAAAAAATATGTCATTGCTAAAACATGCTAACTCTCCTCTCGGCTTTTACAGTCATAATCTTTTAGCTCTTGGAGGGTCTCACCTTCGATTTGTGAAAAAGGCAGTATCTGTGAGGAGTAATGAGCGGAGTGCAATGGAGCGCAGTGTGCCTGAGCTCGTTCTGACACCACCTACCCAGAGACAGTGTCAGGTCCCGCAGGACAGGGGCTCGGTCCCACAACATTGCCTCCTCCTGAGCATTTCAGGTGCCAATCACAAGAAGTGGGTCCCAGATTACCCACGACTTCTGTCCGTCTTGGGACAGAAGGTCCCCTGCCTAGGGACACAGTGTGGTGGCAAAGGTAGTCAGAGAACCCAGAACCCAGGACTAGGGTGAGGTGAGCCAGGTCCCCAAATCAGAGGTTCCCATGACCTCCTCCCCTTGGATTTGACTGTATGCTGTAGTGACTCAGGGAAACACACTGATCAGTTTATTAAAGGACATGAGAAAGGATACGGATGAACAGCCAGATGAAGATACACACCGGGGGAGGTCTGGGAGGGTCCTGAGCACAGGAGCCCCTGGCCCGGTGGAGCTGGGGTGCGTCAGCCCCTCAGTGGGATGTCTCCCCACCTGGAAGCTCTCTGAACTCTGCACTGCTAGATTTTTATGGAGGCTTCCTCACGTAGGCAGAATCAATCATTAACTCCACCGCCAGCCCTTTCCTCTCCCTGAAAATTCCAAGTTTCTAATCACGGCTTGGTCTTTCCGGTGACCAGCCCCAACCCAGGAGCCCACTGAGAGTCACTTCATTAGAACAAAAGACACTGCTATCACCCAGGAAATTCCTGGGGTTTTAGGAACTCTATGTCAGGAATGGGGGTCACAGACTAAATATTAGAACAAAAGATGTTCCTAGTGTTCTTATCACTTAGGAAACTACAAGGCTTTTAGGAGTTCTGTCAGGGGCAGAAACCAAGGTTTTTCCCCCCGATTATTTCACTGTAGGTATTACCTGAAAGTAAATACTTTGGAAGTCTTAACAAAGAGTCTTACAGACATATCCCCGATTTGTTCTTTTCCCTAAGACATTTTTTTTAACTTTAAGACCTTGTGCCCTATTGGAGAGACTAAAAATGTGAAATCATTTTATTTCTCAATCTAGCAAGTCCTGGTCTCTCCAAAGTTTCCTTTAAATTCTGCTTACAATCAGAACAGTTCCTTCTTTAGCTTGTCTCTGTATGGCTGGAAAAACTCAACTTATACTTTCAACACCCATTTTGAGATCCCTTTAGTCAGATTCACAAGTTGGCTAGTGACTTTCTAAGTTCCAGGTTTCTGTAGAGAGCACTTGGTCAGTTGTTTTGCTGCAAAATAGGGTCATCGTTTTTCTTGCCTGCCATGCTAGTTGAATGGTTTTCCTGTCTCCACTCATGACATCCTCATCATCTTCTCAGTCTTTGCTGACACTTTCTTGACCACCTTTCCGGCTCCTTTGCCAGCCAGTCTCATTGCCAATGGCAAACTTGGTTCTAAGTTCCTGTTATAGCTATATCCCACTTCTGCTACCAATGTACACATCAGTTATCTGTGCTTGTTTGACAAACTACCCAGGAAACCTACTGGCTTAAAAAAATAATGCTTTCTGAAACTTATTTCTGAAGATTACATGGCTTGGCAGAGTGGTTTTTCTGATCTAGGTTTGCTGGACCAGGACTGGAGTGTCACTGATGGCCCGGTCACATGTCTGGTGATGGGGTGGAACGACAGGGCTCCCGGGCCGTGTATCTCCGGCAGCCAGAGGGCTGGCCCAGGCTCCCTCACGTGGATGCTGGGGTCCAAAAGCAGAGAGCACGCCCTGTCCCATGATCTGCTTGCATTTCATTTGTTAATTAATTCCCAAGTGGCCAAAGCAAGTCATCTGACCATATCCAGCTTCAAGCAGGGGAGGAAAGGACTTGATGATAGGATCCCCAAAATATGTGGCCATTCTACAAATGTGTAGTATAACATAAGCTATGTTTTGTGGAATTATTTCATGTGAGTTTAGAGGACTGCTGGTTGTTCACTGTGATAAATTATTTTATGCATTAACTTGACGGGACCATGGAATGTCCAGACATTTGCTCAAACATTACTCTATGTCTGTGGTGGTGTATCTGGAGATTAACACTTGGCGTGGTAGGCTGAGCAAACTGATTGCCTTCTCTAATGTGGGTGTGCTGGATAGAAGAAGAAAAAAGCTGAATCACTGGGATTCTGCCTGATTGCTGAATCTGGGACATGTCTTCTCCCGCCCTCAGACTGGAATTTACACCTTCCGATCTCCTAGGTCTCCAGCTTGCCAACTGCAGACTTTGGGATATCTCAGCCTTCATAATTGTGTGAAGAATATCACAATCCGTTATAATAAATGCCTTTATAAGTATAAATCTCTTTACAAATATAAAAATTTAACAATCTGTTTATCTGTCTCTAATTGGTCCCCTCTCTCTGTGTTCCTGGAGTGATGGGCAGGCTGGGACCCTCCCCCGTGCCAGCATGGATCACGTGGCTATGATACTGCGGGTGGTGTTCTCGGTGCTTCACTTCCATTAACCCATTTAGTTGTCATAGTAATCAGACAAGGCCGGCCTCTATAAAAAATAAATTAGAGATACAGAGAAGGTAAATAACTTGTCCAAGGACACACAACCAACAATAATAGGACTGGGTTTGCACCCAGGCAGAGCTTGGGATCTCACCGCTATACTTAACCGAGTTCCTAAGGAGAAAAGAAAGTGGTGGAAGAAGAAGCAAGAGATGGAGGAGAAGCAACAAGGGGAAAGCAGCTGAGGGTGATGTAAGGGAGGTCGGCTGGCCACAGAGCATACTGAAGCTTGGGTGTTGAACACTTTTGGGAGATGTCTGTACAGGTCCCATAACTTCTTTAAGTGTTTCTTCACACCAGACATTCTCAGGAGCTGTGTATGAACTAATTTTACCCCTTTCCCCTGACCCCAGCTGGTTGCATTGGATCCAACCTAGGCCAGTAACAATCTTTCGGGAGTGTGGAATTGGGGCTGAGAGATTCCAGATCTGAGCTGGACTGTGATACTGGAAGAAGGAAGTGCAGGGCCAGTGCAGGGCTGAGTCCTGCCGACTGTGTGGCCTTGAGAGCTGGGAGAAAGGCTGTGCAGGCGGAAGGGGGAGCAGAGAAGGTGGGTGGCGGCCCTCTGGCGTGCCTTCTGTTCTTGGGCCCAGCAGGTCCTTGCACTTCTGCTCTGTGGCCCTAGGACGCTCCCCAGTTCCCCCTGTCCTGCTTACATAAAAGCCCACTGATCTATGGCCCTTATAACCCAAAGCCTTAGGGATTTTGTACACATAGGAAACAATATTTAAGTTTTATTTAAAGGTGATGGTATCCCTTAAAACAATTTTTTAAGGGAAAGAGGAAAAGGGGTAAAATTGTTTTGTCTAGACCGAATCGTGGAGGTTACAGGGTGGCCAATCTGAGCTTGAAAGAATGAAGAGCTTCCTAACACGAAGACTGTCTAAAACCCTAAACTGGGGGTTTCCTGGCACTTGGGTGACACAAGTCCAGAATAGCTAACCCCATGACAGAGGGAATACAAGCTTCAGGACGGAGAGGAGTTAGATTGGGTGGTGACTTCTGGGGTGGCTTCCGCCTTGCCGCTGTGTGATTCTGTGACTCTGGCCTGGGGCCTGGACATTTCTCAGCCAGGACTTTGTTTCTGGTGAGGAAGGTGCTCTTGTTTAGAACACAGGGTTGTACCGACCGCCTAAGGGACATTGGCTGGGGCAGGGGAGCCAATGAGGAGACAGCTGGCTTCCTAAGCCCCTGCACCGTGAGGGGTGAAGCGGGAGCCAGGTGCTCTCTTGTCTTGATAAACAATGTTTCTTCCCGCCTCTGCCAGGCCGGGCCAGCCAGTCCTTTGGGCATGTTAACTAGTTTCTCTCTGGTGAAGGCCCTGGGCACAGAGCGCTTGAATGGCCATTAAGACTTGTCTGAAAGCCTGGTGGCTGGCTTCTGCTACTCCACACAGCCTTTTCTACACCTTCTTTCCTTCCCTGCCTTGCCAAAGTGTAACTGGTGGTTCCGGTTCTAAAAATAAGGATGCCTCATTAGCAAAGAAATCCAAAAAGCCTGAAGAGAACAGAAATTGTTCAAAATCCTATCACTCAGAAACCACCAATACTTACTTTTTTAGTGAACATCTCTCAAATCTCTTCTCTCGCACATGCTGTAATTTAATGATCTCATCCTCTGAGCTGTTCCGTAAACTGTTTTTTAACAGAACCACCTCTCCTGGACATGTTTTTATGTTGATAAACATAGACGGACTTTATGCAGCCCCCCTTCTCCTCCTGATGGTTTTCTTGCTTCATTTGGACTGTGGCAGCCCTCCCAACCCAGCCAGCCAGGCCCCCTTCCTTCCCCAGACATCAATAATTGAACAAAAGCCTCCACAGACTTGGAGCTGGGCACCGCAGTGGCTGCCCGCAGCCCCGAAGCTGCTCGGCTCCGCATGGCAACAACCTTCCCGCTGAGGCTTTAGAAGGAGCAGCTGCTGGGGAAATCACACTGAAGGAAAGTGACAACAGAAATTTCTTTGGGCTCCTTGGCTGGCTTGTCTCGTTCCCTCTTTACTGAATTCCTGGCTTGTCTCTAATTATCTAGTACCCAGAGCGTCAGAGCAAGGCTGCGACTGAGAGGACACCATGCTTCAAATCATTTGCCACAGGAGTTTAGAATTTTTATCACAGAAAAAAAACACACACACATACACACAATAGAAAGAGGAATTGAATGTAGCTTTGGACCCTGCTCGTGCCGAATGAGAGTTGTGGCTTCGCAGGGCACCGGCAGGGTCCTGATTCACAGGGATGAAGCCTGCTGGGTGGTGGGCTGCCACCAGCGCCCTTGCTGGCAGGTTCATTCTGAAGGGGGTCTCACACCCTCCAGGGTGGGGTATCCTGAAACAACAGTCAATGCTCCCAAACTATGCTTCGCCTTTAGATTTTTGCTTAGCCTCTAGCTGGAGAGTATAAATACAGGACATGATTTCTCAGCCATGGCACTGTTGACATTTGGGCTGCATAATTCTTTGCTTGAAGAGCTACTGTGTGCATTGTAGGGTGCATTGTGGAAGCATCCCTGGACTCTACCCACTGGATGCTGGACCGCCTCAGCTGTGACGACCAAAATAGTTCTAGATATTGCCAGATAGTCCTGGGCATCAGGGTCACCCTTGAGAGGTATAGAGGTTAATAGGGTGGGCACTGCAGCCAAAGCAACCTGGATTCAAGTTCTGGCACTGACTCTTACTTCACTGCGTCACCTTGGGAAAGTTCTTTTTTAAACAATTTTCATCCTCAGTGTTTTCATCTTCACAATGGGCTAAATAATAGTACTTACCATCAGGGGTTAGTGAGAAGGCTCAACAACAGAAAGGAAGTAACTTGGTCAGCAAAGAGATCAGTGAACTATTCAATTTCCTCTCACTGTAATTCTTTGAAGTAATATCCATATCCCCATTCTTTAGAAAACAGAGATTTAGGGACGTTGGCAACTTCCTTGACAAGCAGCAGCCTGTACTGTTAATTCCTAGGGCAAACAAGCTTCCCACTTGGGCCTGGAACAGGCTACAAGGTGCTGACGCACCAGGTCTCTCAAACCCAGGGGCAGTGAGCAGGGGCTGGGCTGCCAGAACCCCTGGACCAGTTGTCTCGGTTCCTAGGCGTGCTGAGACGTCATCATTTTCTCTGAGAGCCAGGTTGTATGGGACAGCCCTTCTGTAACTCCAAGCCATTGTACAATGAAAGCTGTTATTATTACATAGAAATTATTATTATTATTCAGAACTTATCCCGGTGAGGATGTCAATGCCCAAGGGAAAGGCTTTTTCACTCTGTAGGAATTGGACATTATTGACCATTAAAATCCCTTCCCCTGCACAAGATTTTATGGAGCCAACATCTTACGCATGAAGGTGTGAGAACTGGTAGTGAAGGTGCAAGAAGGAAGAAAAGCTGAGTGTCGCTGGCGCTGAGGAGGGGATAGGACCCAAGACAGACAAGGGATCAGGGTAGATCGCATCGCAAGATGTTCAGCTGGAGGCTGCTTCATCTCCGGGGATGGCTCTCTCTCATGCTTCCTCTTCGACCTCCAGAATTAGAACTCGATCGTGGGTGAATAGAAGAGTGAACAGATGAGTGATAAGCAAGTAGAGCAAATTGTTAGTGATAGAAATCAAGGTGGTGTGACTAGATAGAGTGTGTGGGTGTTCACCGTAGAGTTATTTCACTGCTGTATGTTTGAAATTTTTTATAATGAAAACATATTTAATCTCTGGAAGAATGAAAGATGAACAAGAGAAAATTCTAAAGGTCAGGGACCCTGGTTGTAGGTACAGAAAGCCTCAAGGCTTATTCTCATTCAGACTCATTTGAGAGCTCAGCCCTGCGGATGCTACTGGACTGTGGCCTCCGCCACATCAAGTGCAGTGCCTGTGGTCCTGGGGCAGGGGGGTGGCCTGGATACAGGGGGAGGGGAGGACAGAAGCAAGACTCACTGGGTCACGCTTCCATAAGGCTGCAGTGCAATGCCTGGGCTGTCTCAGTTGCCCTTCCCCTGTCTATCTCTCATTTGTGTAGAAGTCCCCTGGAAGAAGCAGCTGCCTTGGACACGGTCTCCCGCCCTGGGTCTCTTTCATTACCTCCTGTTTCAGCGGTGGCCTTGCTGGGCTCCAGCCCCTCAGAAGCCTCCTCCTGGCTGCTAGTGCTGACAGTGAGCTTCCAGAATAGCCAGGGTGTAGCAGTCTATTACAGTTCCTGCTGGGTTACCTATTGCCGCTTCTCAGATGTATTTGGAGTTTTCCCAGGAACCCAGGAGATTCTATTTCTTTTCTTTTGACTTTTAAAATTGAAAATGTTAAATTTTTGAAAGAATTTTTGTAGACAAGCAAACCATTTCCCACAAATTAGTTTTTACATGTTATTTTCCTGTCGGAAGCAGGTATTGGTTGAGAGGGCAGTGTTCAAACGGGTGCAGGTTGGAATCCCTGCTCTGGCACTTGCTGGCTGTATTGACATGGCTCAAATACACAACCTCCCTGACCCTCATCTTCCTCACCTATAAGGTATCAATTCCTGCTTAATGTTGATTTGAAAATGAGAAAATAATGCATGTAAAGCTTCTTGCATGATGCCTGGCACAGAGTACATTTGCAGATAATGTAGCCATGAATATTATCATTATTTATTATTGTATTGCCTATTCTATTTTAGCCCTTATTTATAGACATCCAATTTTTTAAAACTTTTACTTACTTTTAGAGTGAGGCAAAGGTAAGGAGAAAGAGAGGGAGGGAAACATCGATGTGAGAGAGAAACATCAATCAGTTGCCTCACCCACAACCCAAGCATGTGCCATGACTGGGAATTGAACTGGTGACCTTCTGGTTCACAAGCTGGCATTCAACACTGAGCCATACCAGCCAGGGCCAGACACCCAAATTTTTAGAGAGTTGACAGAATAGTTTACTTTCATTTTCACATAGAATTTTTTTTTTTTAAATTTTTTACACTGGGAAGTGGTGTGGCTGCCAAGTACCAGAGTGGTATTATCAATCTCACAGGAATTTATCTATGTTAGTTAAACTCACAGAAAGCTGAAATATAAACCCAAATGTCAAGTCATTGATTTGTTGACAGGAATGGAACTGCCACAATTGTCAAAAAAGTCATAAAAGGTAGATCAAGAGTCTAAGGTCCTTTCTCATAAACAGAAGGCGTATCCAGTGATTTATGTAGCGATGAATTGGTTAGACACAAGATTGTGTGGTTGATTGTTGGAACCACCCTGCCTGGTTTCAGAAACTGTAACCCATCCTGGCTTAGGCTGAGTAAAGGACCTTGGAACCATAAGTCATTTAGGAGACAAAGCTTATCTTCCTTGTAGGGGCACCACCTCTGCTCCCTTTCACCTCACCGTGCTTGACCCAAGGCAGATGACTGGTTACCTAGAGATGGGTAAGATTCCTCAAAGGAGGGATGACCTAAGACAGGCACGGTTGCAAAGCAGCCCTCAGGGAAGTACTTGGGGGGCTACAGAAAAGGGAGGGGGGTTATGGACTCTCGCCCCTTGGCTTTGACATAACCTGAGTCCTCATTGTGTCCCAAAAAGTCTCCTAATCTCTGGGCTGCCTTACTTCCCCTACCCAATTTAAGCCCGAAATAATGCCTTAAGCCTGAAACAACGGCACCAGAGCACTTCCCCAAAAATCCAATTTTATCTCATCAGCATCACAAAACTATCAGTAGTTGTTCTCAGATATCTAGCCCTACTCTCCTCCTTTTCTTAGTCTTTCACTTGATCCAGCCTAAGAAATACATTCCTTGAGGCAAAACTGGAGCAGAGTACGGGTCCCAGGACTTTGCACCTCTTATTTCTTTGGGGTTTGGTCCCTCCACTCATGGCAACCACAGGACATCTGAGCCTAACTTCTGCTTTCCCAATCTCATGAGATGCTGAAACTTTGCAGTCTTTTTATCCCATTTTCAGCTGTCTTATATTCATCTCAGTTTCTCATTTCTTTAGTATTTGGGAAACACTCCAGAAGAGAAAGTCAGAACTTGTCAGGCTCAAATCAGTATTATTTTCTTCTCTCTAGGATCTTGATCCCTTCACAACCTGTTTGCCTCTGTATCTCTATAGCTTCCGGAAGAATGAAGGCTTTTTTTTTTTCTTTTTAATCTAGCTTTTCTGGCTGTTTAATCTTTTTAATCTACTTGTCTGGCTGTTCAATTTCAAGTTACTCGATCATAGCCATAGTTAATTAATTAATTAATTAATTTTTATTTAGGTGTTGGAGGGGTAGGGGGAATAAGAGAGGAAGAGAAACATTGACACGGGAGACAATCATCTATCAGTTGCCTCTTGCACACCCCCACCTGGGGACCCGGCCCACAACCCAGACATGTGCCCTCACTAGGAATTGGACACGTGACCTTTTCATTCTCAGGCTGGTTCAGTTCTCAATCCACTGAGCCACAGCAGTCAGGGCTAATTCATTTTTTATATGTAGATAAACCCCACATACAGGACTCACACATTTTCTCATAAGGTCATTTGTTAGTTCTGTTTTATAATAAACTTTAGTTATGTATATAAATACCTTAGATTTTAAGATTGCTACATAAGCTTGGCTATAACCAAAGAGGTTCAAAGATCTTGGCCCTATAAATGGAAACTGAAGTTAAACGCCTACTAATGCTATAATTCCAAAAATGGCTCTAATAGTTTTAGTACAAATCTTTTAAAAATCCATGAGTTGTAAATTTTCACCCATATAAATTAAACTCACATTACAGAGCAACAAGTGAAATAAAGACAGTTAACCCATTATCTGACACACACGTGTCTGAAAATATTTACAAAATAAGTAAGTAAAAATGGGCTAAGGTCGTAAAGGGGATTCTGAGACAGAAAAAACACAATACTTGAATTCTGCCAAAATAAAAACAGAAACTGATCAAGACTGTGAAGATGATGATTCTTTTGAGTGAAGAGACAAGGTATTTTGATTTTCCAGGCAATGAATAATTATATAGAAAGATGGTCATATTACTTCACTCAGGAGGTAAGGCAACTTGAAAAGTTTTTCTGCTTTCATGAGGAAAAGAATGGCAACATAGGAACTAGATAATAAGGAAAACAATTTTAACAAGTTTCAGGTTAGCACTTAATTAACTTAGAATATAAGTTCCATTGTTCTGACAGACCTGAAATAACATGCTTTCAATTATATATAGATTGTGAGTTAGTCAACCAAGGCCTTGGGGTCAAATCTGGCCCACCGTGTTTTTATAAATAAAGTTTTATTGGAACATAGCCACACCCCTTCATTTATTAATTGTCTATGACTGCTTTTTTGCTGTGACAGTAGAGTTAGCAGTTGCAACACTGATCATATGGCAAGCAAAGCCTAAATATATTTACAGAAAAAAAACCCGTTCTGACTATGGTGCAGTTCTTTCACTTCTATGTAGACATATGAATGGTTTTGGTGGCGCTTCCCTGTGAAGTCTTTAGGGCCCAGGAGGATCTTTCTATCTCTCATGTGACCTTCCCTAAGATGGTGATCCTGTTCAAATTGCACACAATGGCTCACTGTGAGGTCTGCATTATAGCCACTTGGAAGAAATTTACAGCATAAGAAGCAAACTATTATATAATTTCCCCCAAATGGTTAAGCTATGTTCAGAATATCCTGCTTTTTAAGGCAGCAAAGCAACATATTTTAGAAATAGTTTCATTTTAAATTCTCTGTGCGTAAAGGGAAAACTTTTGTTACCTTGTATACCTCTCCTCCCCAGCCTGATGGCTAAGTGAGGCATTGCAGTACGGGAGCTGCATGGTGAAGTAGGAAAAGGGTATTCTTTAGAGACAGAGATTAAATTGAATCTCGTCTCTCAGCTCTGTCCCTAAATAACTTGGACAGATTCTTTAACCCCTCTGAGCCTGTTTCTTTATGTCTACAAGCAGGTTGCTAAGCAAGTATTTCTGAAGAGTGAGTAAGTCGAGTGTGCTATGCTGACAGCTGGTAGATGCTCCACCTTTCCATGGGTTTTCCACTTGTGTCAATGGGAACTTGTTGCTTAAAACTGTTAAGCAGACTGGCACGTCAGTGTTTCCCTTCCATTGAAATGTACTAGGCCCTACACACATTATTTACCTCTTATAAAAAACATTGTGTTGTTAAGCCCCTTTTATGAATAAATAATTAATGCAGAGCTTAACTAGGAAGCATATCTTCTTTATGCAGACACTGATACTCAGGCCATCTATGACCATTCTTGGATAGTGGGGGCATTTGGATAGAGGAGCATCTTTGTACCCTTTGCTTCTGAATCTGGTATGTAATTTAGGATGACAGACTTTTGTGGTAGTAAGAAGTTACTCAGTAATTCATTTCCTAGTCCTCTCACTGTAGATTGTGATAAACAAATGTGGCTATAATGAGGCGGTAATGTGCTTTTCCAAGGAAATTCCACAATGCTGTAACAATCAACATACCAGGATTGTAACGCAGAGTTGCCTCAAGAATGAGTACAGCTCAGTGCCAACAGAGGTGACACTTTCAGGGCCAGTGATGGGACGTTCCCCCAAACTATTTCTATGAGGTTGCTGTGGAACATGGAGATTAAATTGACGAACATTTAAAACAAAACGAATCTGAGCTGCTGGCACGTGAGATGGAACAATGGCTTCCCCTCCATGAAAACTACTCTCCACTAAGAAGGAAAGAGAAACCCTGAAGCTTTAATCACTAATGACCTTAAATGCAGTAAGGAGCCCATTCCACTTGCTTGAAGATGTTCCCCTGCTCTCTGAATTCCTTTGTTAATTTTAATGGGATTAATCTGGTTCGGATGCTCATTGTCCTTTAACATTTTGTTTAATCATGCAAGATGCCTCATATGTTTTTGAAAGGGGAGAATAAATTGTAAACAGAAAGCCAAACAAAGGCCTAAGACTTGTTTTCTCTGAACACATCTGAGAACTGTTGGATATGCTACTTAGATTTATACTCCTGTGAGGTGGGTGTTTTTTTCATTGTACAACTTATAAAATTTAGCGACAAGGAAGATAAAGTGACCACCAACATTGATTCAATTCAATAAACATTATTTAAGCACCTGAATAGTCAATACAAAACAAGACGCAAGATATTAGGGGGACATAAAAACAAATAGATGCTAATAGAATCTCACAGTATAACAGAGAAGACTCACACACACACAAATAGCATTGACATTTGGGAATGTATGAAAACTGCTATTATTGGGTACTATGCATTAAGGACATATAATAACTTGCATTTGAATTGTACATTTATAGTTTACAAAAGACTTTTCTGTACGTTACTGTTCATTTAGAGCCCACAAAAATTTTATGAAGTATATGAAGGTTGTTATCCCAGAATTACAGATGAAGAAATTATGGTTCAGAATTGCTGACTAGCCAAAGTTCACAGGATAAATAGGAAGAGGAGTCAGGCTCCAAGTCCTTCTCTTGAGTAGCAGTGTTTATCCTGCTTTCTGTATGTAAGGTAAACAGGTATTAGTGAGTTCCGTTTGAATAATGTTAAGTCTAATAATATGTCCCTTTTTCTTGTCAGGGAAGGGTGACCTGCCAATGTCACATCTAAGCCAGTCCCCCACTTTCCAAGCCCTGAATAAAGTTCAAACTCCTATAACTGTTATGGAGGACCTTCATCACTGGCAGTTCTTGCTAGAGTCTTTACCCCCATAGCTTGCCATTCTTGACCTTGAACTCCAGCAATACAGTGGCACTTGTAGTTCCCTAGGGACTCTGTGTGGTTTCTCACCTTTGCCCAAGTTGTCTCCTCTACCAGGAATGGAGTTTCTCCCCATTTAACCTGAAAACCTACCATTTTTAAGATTTGGCTATTTTACTTCCCTGTGAAAGCTTCCTAAACTCTATCACAATCAGACTTTCAGCCTCTTTTCACCAGGTGTTTTGATAATATTCTTAATTGTATTTCTCTCCTTTTATTATTATTACCTTTGTGAGCCTGTCTTCTGTATTGAAATGTGAACCCAATGAGGACAGGTCCTAGGTCTTCCTCTTCTCTGGGGCCAGACACAGAGAAAGTGCTTAATAAGCAAAAGCTGTATGGATGACTGGACTCATTTAAAATATAATTTTCCTTAACATGAGGCTCCGGACAACACAGGGTAAACCACTGTGAGCACCTTCTCTTATTCCACAGGATGCAGTTGGTGGATGAGGAGAGAAGCAGCTCCCGGTCAGCATCGGCTCATCCACTGTACTGTTTAGCCTAGACTAGAGGCTGCACTTACAGCCGACTATGACAAAATGTTCCATGTAAAAGAGACAACTAAGCAGAGAGAACCTGTTGAGATATGTGAATTTTGAATAGAGAAGAGTAATATTATAAAATTTTAACTGAAAGATGCTTTATTCTTAGAAGCAGATTGTTTAGAGGTAGATGGAACCCGAAAGATTGTCTAGGCCAGCCCTAATGTGCGATCATCTCTCCTTCTCACTGAGTTTCACTGTTGATGCAAATAATACAAATAAGAGTAAGAGAGCGATCCTTCCCTGCCACTACCCCACCTTGCTCACTGCACTCCAGCCATATGGTCTTCCCACTGTTCTCAAACACACCAAACAGGATCCCCTACCAGGGCCTTTGGTAGCACTTGCTCTGCTCTGAGGCCAGAAGGCTCCTCCCTTAGACGAATGCATGGCTCATTCCCTTATTTCATTCAGGTTTCTGTTCAAGTGTCTCTGGTAAGGGAGGCTTTCCCTGGGCACATTCTATGAAATTCTAACCCTCTCTCCCTCACTCTCTAACATCATTACCCAGATGTATTTTACTGCACAACACTTATTACCACCTGACCTGTTATATATAGCAGGGCAAAAATCGGTTTACAATTGTGAATACACAAAAGAGTTTATTTTGGTATTATTTATTAGTTATTTTATTATTTTCCATATGAACAACTGGTAAACCTACTTTTGCCCCTCCCTATCTACACACTATGTATTTGTAATTACATTTATTACCTCCCATGTCTAAAACAGATCATCTTTGTGTGGACGCAGACCTGGTGTTTTACACTGAAGTACCTCCAGGAACCAGAATGATGCCTGGCACAAGGTAGGCACTCAGTAGCTATGTGTTGGTTGAATGAATAGATGGATGAATGAATAAAAGACTCCCTCATCACCCTGGAGAAACTGAAAATATTAATAATACATAGGATGTGGAGCAATAGCGTCATGCTCTCTTGGTGGGAGGAGGGCAAATCAAGACAAACATTTTAGAGGGCTATTTGGCACTTGTAAATATTGATCAAAATAAAAGATAAATACTCCTTTTGCTCCCGTCACTCAATGTCTTAGAATTTTCCACATAACAGGACTAGTTTATGGCGCAAAGATATGTGGCCAACAATAGTTACAAGTATTTTTTAAGAGTAAAATAAATCAAGACAACGTCAATGCTCTTCAAAGGGAATTGGTTAAATAAGTTTTGGTGCCTTGGAAAACAGCTTTGAAAGTAAGCAAGGCTACTCTCTGTGAGACCTGCCTGAGATGCGTGGCTGAGGGGGAGGGAAGGGGGCTGCGGGGCTGTGTGAGCCTTCTCACTTTGTCCAAGAAGACGAGGTGAAGATTCGCCCGTGCAGATGTTCACATGCATTCCGTGGTACCCGGAAGGATGTTCTCAAACTGGAGCACCGATTATCTCTGACAGGGGGTGGGGAGGTGACTTTCTTTCTGATTTAAGCACTACTGTGCTGTTTGAGTTTTTCCACCATAGACTACTTTGTTTAAAGTTATTTTTAAATGCCATATTTCTCAGAAAGCCCAAAAGAGCAATGAAGATAGATACGAAGACTTCTTTGAATACCGGCTCTGCAAGTTACTGGTTATGTGACCTTTAGCAATCAATCTAACCTCTCTAGAAATCAAATCCATTACTTGACAAGGAAGCAGGAAGTATATGACTCCCATCTGGCTGTACAATGGGGGACCTTCCTGAACACTGAGCCACACTAAGGAGCAGTAAGATAACAGAATAGATGGGACTGGGGAGGAGGTTAGTACAATGCTGCTTCATGTCATTATATATTGACAGTAATAGGCTCCATAAAGCTTCTTCTCCTTTTTTCCCCAGGATGTGAGCCAGACATTTTTAAGATCGCAGCAGTTAACTTTATCCATCCAGGCTTCCCAATCAATGCATTTACTTGGAAGATGTTTATGTTTAGGTTGCTGAAAAGCTCCCCTCCCACAGTCAGGTCCCAAGGGCATTATAATGCCATTTCTAGAGTTAAGTGCAGAGGCCTTGGACCCTTCACTTGAGAAACAATAAATAATAATGACTACGGAGCTTGGTAAATATAAAGCTTTGTGCGAAGTTGTAGAAAGAATGCTCAAGCACGAAAAACGAACAAGATTTTGAACCTAGCAGTTAGACGAGAAAAGAGCAGCTATAATTTTGAATGTTGGATTGTCCCCTTTTGAGCATTTTGTACATCCATTATCATTGCTTGTTAGGGTGGATTTCCTTTTTCAGTGTCTGTCTCCCTGTGCACCCTCCACTCACTGACTCCATTGGGGGAAGTTTCCGTTCTTTCCCGGACAACTGTAGCTAACTCAGCTGTCTCTCTGTCCAGGCCCTCGCTGGGCTCCATTTTCCAGCTAATCCAGAATGTTAAGCTTTCCATACCATTAACTTCAACCTGCCCATCTTCCATTTAAATGCTTCCTAACAGGGGCAGAATTAAGTCTAAGTTTCTCAAAGTAGGGGATTCAAGGACTCCCATGTAATCAGAGTAATTCACTTTGCCACTAAAAAAAAAGAGTAGATTATATGGCGTTAAGAGGTTATGGGTTCAAGAAAAAGCTGATCAGCTTGTTTGGATTTCTTGGCTTCTTTTAGCTTCACTTTTCTCTTTTGTAAAATGGGATTCATAATAACGCCAACCTCTCAACGTTGTTGTGAGGATCAAATGAACCAGAGCTCATGAAAGTAAGCAGTGAACACTATAAAATGTAATAGTATCACTAACATTTATGAGGACTTGTATGAAGTACTAGGTAGTACACTTACTAAAAAGCTCACAGCCACCTCAGGAGGCCATTACCGTTTCCGTTTTGCCATGAGATAACCAGGTACCGGTGGGTTAAATAACACACCCTAGTTACCGCACAGGCCAACACAGTAGTGCGGTTTGCTTTGACCACCGTGCAGCTCTACCGTCAGCGGTGGTGACTGCCTGTCCCCAACAAAGAGACGCCCGTCCAGGCTCCCAGGCCCAGCTGCCTCTTCTGTGTTCAGAGCACGCCGCACTCGTCCCTACCTGCTCTCCGGAACGACCTCTCCTTCTTTTGTACAGCGCCAGATCCTTCACGCCCCACTTCCACGTCCACCGCTTTCAACGAACCTCCCCTGGCCGCAGTCCCTATTAACAACTCCCCTCATCTCTCATCAACAACCCTCACCCAGCACCTGACTGCGTCCACCAGGTGTTTGCCTTCCCTGTGTGCTCCTGCGGGTCAGACGGATGGGTTTTCTCTGCTTACCCAGCATTCATCAGGAGAGAAGGTGCACAATGAATATTTCTTGAATAAATCAGCATTATCTAATTTAGTAGTCTTCAAATGTACCCCCTATATGAATTACTTGGAGCAGTTATTATAATGCATATTTCTGTGCCTTATGGCGGACCTGCTGAACTAGCAACGCTGGAGGTGGGTGGAGCCCGGGAATCCAGTTTAATAGGCAACTCAGGTGATTCGTATGATGAGGTACAGCTGGGACGTGCTGGCGAATTCAATGGCTGGTAATCAGGGCTGCACCGCTGAACATTCTGGAAAGCTTTCTACACCAGGCAAGCTCATTTTCATCTGCACCCTCTTGGAGAATCTGACCGTTGAAATCTAGGGTATGTTCTTCAACAAACTTTTGATGATTCTTATATTCCTTTCCTCCCCCTCCTCAGTTAAAAACCTGTTTCTAATCACTTCGTTTATATGCGCTGTGATCACGACCCCCCACGTCCTCCACAAAAGGGGCTGAGGCACTGATGACAAGCACTGTGACCTGTAATTTGGAATCCAACACAATCCCAAGGAAGTAATGGTGTTCCATAGGAATTTGTTCAGTTGAAATAATAAAATTTCTATTCCATTCTCTCATCCAAACCCCAT
Source organism: Artibeus jamaicensis (assembly GCF_021234435.1). Taxonomy (NCBI): domain Eukaryota; kingdom Metazoa; phylum Chordata; class Mammalia; order Chiroptera; family Phyllostomidae; genus Artibeus; species Artibeus jamaicensis. Next base: position 13,262,631 of record NW_026522025.1, on the reverse strand, counting down.
TTCCCACCTAACTACCTACCTGACCACATATCCAAACCTACTCTGGGTTTCATTTACTTGTGTCCTTTTATCTGCTTGCTTAGCTTTCTTTCTACTCTGGAATTCCTGGTAAGTGACTTCAAAACCTGCCCTCATTAGAATCCTATGCTGTTTCATTCAGTACATTCTGATTTATTCAAACAACTAACGTAAGTCCTGTATCACATTTGAAGCACACCCTGGCTGCCAATAAACCTCTGCCCTTACCCTTGGTATTGATCTATACCCAGCAAGGCCAGTCCCACTGAAAATGAATTATAGATGTCCCTGTGATACGACTGACTGGACACACAAGGACTGCTCACCCAGAAAACATCTCCTCCACAGACCTGCCCGGGTGCCTAGAATTTCTAATAGGACAACTACACCTTTTCTTTTAGAATAATTCAAACATGGTGTGGGCATAGCAACACCCATGAAACGAGTTTACCCAGTTAGCTCGGAAGAAGGCCCTGAGAGCAGAACATGGGTCTCGTCAGCTATGATACCTGGGAGAGAAGAAGGGCTGCTCTGTCTAGCACTTGAGGGCGGGGACTCTAAGAAAACACTCCCAGGTACACGCACACATGTGTTTGTCACCCAACAAGGGTGTAGAAAAGGGCAGAGATGTTTGATGACGCTGGGAAAGTGAGGCCCAAAACATAACTCATCATGTAACACTCCTTATGGGAACACAGGAATAAAGTAGGGCACTGTCTGATCACGGACTTCCCATAATTTCTAACTTCAAACCCTCCCTCCACCTGATCATTTTAATATGCTGACACATGATACTCGTTCGGGTTGTTTTAATCTTTTCATTCGTCCTCTCAGCCCGCTCTTCCTTCTCCTTTTGGTTTCTAAGATCCCTTAAACATACCACTTCCCCTCAGGCCTCCGTTTGCACTCCTCCAGGTCTCCTTGAAGGTGAGATGAACTGGTAAAGAAGAAAAAGACGGGGGTGGGGGGGGGGGGGAGGGGAAGGCTTTACCTTGAAATTCATCATTTGTCTGTTTTATAGTTGTGTCTGTGTGTGTGTGTGACAGAAAGAGAGAGAGAGAGAGAGAGAGAGCCAGGAAGGGAGGGGGAGAGACTGATTCTGTATTTTCCTTAAAGAGAGTCGGGACTTCACAGTATTATGTAATTATGTATGAGGTTTGGATTTATTTCTTTTTGTCACTTTTTTCTTTCTTTGCTCTTCCTCCTTCCCTTTTCCCCAAGTTGCTTCGGATTGCAACAAAGGCCAAACAATCTGCCATTGTACACAATTTGCACACAAGCTGCCAAGCTGGCTGCCAGGTTCAGCCCTGATGTGATCAAGAATGGTTGCGTTACAAAGCCAGTGAAAAAAACCGGTTTTCTACAGGAAACAGAAATTTATTAAAATCAGGCCTCCTCAAAAACACTGGCTGTTCGGTTGGCAGTGGGCCAGATCAATGGCGCTGGAAGGGAAGACACCAGCAGATGTGAGTGAGCTCCCAGCCCCAGCCGGGCGGGGGCCGGGGGGGGCCTGGAGGCTGGGGAGGCTGGGGCAGGGCCCAGCCCTGGAGACGCAGCTGTCATTTGTGGAGAAAGAAACCTCTCGAGGACACCGAAATTTTGGTTCCTGACTCTCGTGCATCCCATCGTTTTCTAGAGCCACTCGTGGATTCTGGCCTTTCACGGGCTCCTGAACTGTAGTTCAACTTATGTCTGATCCACTGGTCGTTCTGTTCCAGCAGAATAAAATGTTAAGACCTTTATGGGGTTTTGACGTCTAATCTCAGTAGAGTTCCTTAACTCCCGAGCCTCAGCTACTTCATCTCTCCTTCGGGAAAAACACGTACCCCATGAAGTGAGAATTTAAACAAAGTAATGGCTGAAAATCTGAAAATACTATTGTTATCTCTTCCCACCCCAGCATGGGGTACCCAGGGTGACTGGCTCGATGTAGTTACCACCCCCTGACTTGGACATTGCTTCAGTTCAGGGCCTAAGGGCCTGAGGAGGCTCAGGCCTGGCTTCTTAGCTTTTCCTCTGACCCTGTAATAATGACTAATATTTACCGAAGGTGTGCTTGCACCAGCAGTTGTTCTACCCAATTTAAAAATATTGACTCATTTAATCCTCACAAACCCCCTCTGAGGTGGTTGCTAGTCCAAACTTCGCCTCACAGAGTAGGAAGCCAGGGCCCCGAGAGGTTTGGCGGTGGCTAACTCCACTCATCCCTCGGGGCTCAGCTTAGATGCCGCTGCCTCTGGGGAGCTTTTTGTGAGCCCCCGAGTCTCACAAAAGTCAGTTAAGGGTTCCTGTAGCACCCAATCCAGCTTGAACTTCACCCATGGTACCATTTCCATTTATTCATTTATATTCTCCTTTAAATGAGTGCAGGGTTTATCACTATGCCCAGAATTTAACTCAATATATTGTATATTTGTTGAATGATTGAATACGCACATGTATTAGGGTTCTGTAGAGAAACAGAACTAAGAGGATGTATATGCAGACAGAGATTTATTACAAGGGATTGGCTCACCTGATTATGGAGCCTGGCATGGGTCAAGATCTGCAGGGCACATCAGCACGCTGGAGACCCAGGAGAGCAGATGGTGTAGCTCCAGCTGGAAGGCCAGCTGGCTCAAGACCTAGGAAGAAATGATGTTTCAGTTCAAGTCCAAAGGCAGGAATAATTCTCTCACTCACGGCAGAGTCAGCCTTTCCTGAGTTATTCAGCCCTTCCACTAATTGGGTAAGGGCCCATCCACATTAAAGAGGGCAATTTGCTTTCCTTAGTCTACTGATTTACACATTAATCTCTTCCAAAAACACCCTCACAGAAATGCCCAGAATGTCTGACCAAATATCTGGGCACCCTGTGATTTAGTCAAGTCAACACACAAAATTAATCATCACAACACATGACTGAGTAAGTGAATGAATAGATACACAAAATAATGAGCAAATGGTGCCACTGTTCTTCACTGGTTCCTGGCTCTCTCTTCCCCCGCTGCCCCCACCAAAGTCACTACCATTGGTCATCAGTGGGGAAAGCAAAATTTAGACTCTTAGTCCCTGAACAATAAAAACGAGACGTTTGCTCTTTTGGTTGTTGTCTGCTATGATGGACACATTCTCTTTCATTGGCAAACACGTTGATTCAAACTCTAAAAAGGTAAGGGCAATATTCTACTCTTAATCATAGCTGGGAATGGTAATCACTGTACCAGGTGGGCAACATCCATTCCACTACACTTCCTCTTATTAAATAACAACAGAAAAGATTAGATAAGTAACCCCACAGGATGGAGATACCATGTACACCCATGAGGACACCCAGAATGATTTTGTCCCCACCATGAAAGCACTGTTATCTGCCTTCCTATGGCCTTCTGTCCATGGTCACATTAGCCAAGGGACTTTAAATCAGCAATTGAATATTTATTATTGAGTGTCTACTATATTTCAGACAACTGTTCAAGGTGCAAGCAATAAAGCAATGATGAACACAAAATCAAGTCTTTGTATAAAGACTTGACAGAATAGAAAGGGAGGGTAAATCTCTAGATCTGGTTATTCTGATTAATTTTTTAAGAATCTATTTATATTAAAATGGGGAAGTGCTTACTTTTTACAAAATAAACAAAGAACTTGCACTTGGCATAAAAAGTTGGCACAAGTTGCTTCCATTTATCCAGCATAGGCCTGTCTTTTCATACTGCATATGGCATATGGTATAATTATTAGAGTATCTCCTGCACTATCCCTCTTACCTACTAAATTTCATGGCATATGAATGAAAAGTTTTTTGTAGTAGTAGGGAGATATTTGTATTGATGTATTTACCCTTTTTAGAACACTACAAAAGACAGCACAGTTCTCCCCTCCTTCCTGTATCCATGTCCTTTCTAACGATGGCTTCACAGCCCTTCCCATTAAAAGGTAAAGTCAGCTGATCCTCTCCTCAAATCTGGGCAGAACTTGTGACTTGTTTTGGCTCCTAGAATTGATCAGAAGTGTGTGTAAGTTGTGAACTCAGGCCTCAAGAGACCTTGAACCCTCCCACTCTCCCCCTGGAAACCTGCCCCACTGCCAGATAAACAGGCCTGTGCAGGTCAGGTAAAGAATGAAAGACTGAAAAGAACAAAGGAAGCTATCCCAGGTGGAGCTCTCTAGATCAGCCAGACCTCGACTGAGCTGGATGTAAACTACGGAAACACGGGTGTCCAGCAGCAGGTACAGATGGGTGAGTCCCACTGATGTCAGAAGAGCTGAGAAACCAAGCCCACCCCAATCACTGATATGAAGACTTGAGAGCTAAATAATGGCTGTTGGTTTGAGCCTCAGAGTTCTAAGGTAGTTTGTTACACAGCAAAAACTAACTGTTTAGTCCTGAGACACTATTTGGTCCTTTTTCTGTGAGGAACAAATTGACCACCACATCCTTGTAGATGTTAGGGCAGATGCAATTCGGGCACCGTCTGCAAGCAAGAACAACCTTGTTCCATAGAAATATTGTTCTCATGACTTAACTGTAGAACAAACTGAACTAACAGATTTTGACCACATCGTAAGTGTAGAAATTAATATTTTTTAAGTTGGGAGACAAATAGAATTTGGAAGAGTGTATCCATTTGAAGTTAAATTTCCCAAGCTTCTTGATCAAATTCAGACTTTATTTCATTTCAAAATCTTTTACTTTAACAGATTGTATGTTTATTTTTATTTTTTATTTGCATTTTTTTTTTGCCAGAGTAAGATAGGATATTTTTTCAGATGGTCTGACCAAAACAAAATAGCTTATTCCTTTGGTTTACATCTTTGTAAGTTAAGTAGAACTTCACCTTCATTTTGTTATCTTGAGAGCCGGAACATTCTTTAGATAATCGCTGATGAGGTTCTCCTTAATTTTGGCCAATTTAATATTCAATCACAACTTAAAGACAGAAAATAATTCTTGAGCTTTTCTGGTTCTCTCTTTATACCAACTGGATATTTTAATATGAGAAAATGGCACTAGACCCATTTCATCACTAAGGCAATTGACTGAGGGACCAAGACTAGATGTTCAGGAGATCCAAGCCCCAGAATGCTCTTATTCATAGAGTAAAATCAGTTCTACAATTCAGAGATTTTCTGACATATCAAAGTCTTGAATGCTAAATTCTACCCCTTACTAATGCCCCAACTCTAGAACACTGTAATTTACTGCTCGGATAATTACCTAAATTGCTTGGAGGGATTGACCAAAAAACAGAGCAAGGACTCATGGACATGGACACCAGGGTGGTGTAGAGGGGAGAGGGGGTATAAGGAGGATAAATAGTAATGGAAAAAAATACAATTAAAATAAAAATAAATAAATTGCTCTCAATGACAAGCACTGTACCTTGTTCTCCCAAGGTCCTGTCTAGATGTCTTGGATTCTGCCTCTGCAGTTTCTACTGGATACTAAAGAAAGCCATCTTTTTTCTGAGGATGGTGGCCCGACCATCTCTGACCGCTGCTCCCTGGTCTCCAGTGTGTTATGGCCTAAGCACACCCTTGTTTATGAGATGTCAACGGACTGTCCTCACCAGTGAAGCCTACAAATTCTGAAGTGCAGAATGAGCCTAATCATCTCACAATTTCTCTATTCTAAGTTATTTTATAACTGAGAAGCGATTAATTCAAAGAGGACGCCCTATTGGGACTCTTGCTGTCTGCTGGTTTCACAGAAAAGGTTAAAAGTCCCTGTACTAGGCTTCCCAGAATATTTGGTGCCTAACCAAAACACAGATGCCTAGAATTTCTGTAGTCTTCATTGCCTGTCTTTCATCTGCTTCCAAGTAAGCCAGATATTTTTGCAAGTGCAAAACATAAAATACAAATTGAGGTGTACATATAATCTCCCTTATCAATTAATGCATTTTGAAGAGTGGCAAGGGATATTGTAAACTACCTATTGAATCAACAATGGAAAAAAAACTAATGCATGGATAAATTATATTAACAGGACTGACTTTAAATTTGCTGGCAGATTTGTTTTCTAGCCTTGAAGACACTGAGTCATCTTGTGGAAGCCCTTTGTCCTGGAGCAGAGCTAGCAGCCAGCATTGCTCCCCATTCCTTCCCTCCCTTTCTTCCTTTGTTAAATGCAGGTGCGAAGTTTGGAGCTTTAGCAGCCATCTTGTAATCCTGAAACAAAAATCATGAAGACAGAGGCTGACACTCTCAAACTGACAAAGTGAAAACACAGGGAAAACTTGTGTGCAATGGTCGTTGATGGACCATTGCACACCAGATGGGCCAAGGCCAGCAACTTCCCACCCGAGGGCTTCCTCTCATGTGAGAAAAATGAATCTCTATTTCTTGAATCCTCTATTAAATCTTCCATTATTTGACACTAAATATGGGGAAATTTTTACTTCTAGTAGTTACCCAGTATCAGAAATCAGAGTTATAATTTGCACATTTTTAAAAATTAATGTTATCTTATTAGTCTCACTGTGACATACACTGAGGTTCATTTTAGACATATTATAAATCAATAATTACACACATGCTTAACCAGAACAATATCTTAATTACGTAGTTTGACTTCAAAATGCATAGCAACTAGTGAACACATCTATTATATATGACTTTCTTCTCTGTAGAAAACATTTTTCTCTATCAGTAAAACACTGTTAACATGAGCTAGCTGTTGAGACATGCAAAAAATGCCTCGGGAGATCAGATTGGATGTTGTAATTGTATTTGCTGAAACAGAATTTAACTTGTAAATATAATTATCCTTGGTAGTTAGAGTGATTACTTTTCATTTGGATTCTAGTCTGCTCTCTGGAACTTAAAAATGAGATGAGGAGTCAGGGAGTGGGTTTGGGCGCCAGGAATGACAAAAAGCGGAAAGGGCCAGGGTTGGTAGTGCAGCTAGTGGAAGAGTATGGACCCCTTAACATTAGCCTTCAGAGCTAGTGAGGGACATTGCTCAGAAAATGAGCCAGCTGTTCCACACCTTTTATGAGGAAAGCCCCAAAGCAAGTGGGATTATGCTTTTGCATCTGGGAATCAGAGTAGCCAAAAAGAATGCCCTCTTGGAAGATGGATATTCAATATTCCTCCTGGAATAATATTTATGTTTTAATGTTATTTATTGATTTTTAAGAGAGATAAATTTCTTGTTCCACTTACTCATTCATCTATTGGTTGATTCTTTTTTTAAAATATATTTTATTTATTATGCTATTACAGTTGTCCCATTCCCCCCCTTCATTTCCCTCCACCCTGCACACCCCCTCCCACTCACCTTCTCCCTTTTTAGTTCATGTCCATGTGTCACAAATTCTTTAGCTTCCACATTTCCCATGATATTCTTGCCCTCCCTCTATTTCTATGCTACTTATTCTCTGTATCTTTTCCTCCTCTCTCCTTCTCCCACTCCCCTGTTGCTAACCCTCCATGTGATCTTCATTTCTGTGGCTCTGCTCCTGATCTAGCTGTCCTCTTAGTTTGCTTTTGTTTTAGGTGTGGTTGTTAATAACTATGAGTTTGCTGTCTTTCTACTGTTCATACTTTTTATCTTCTTTTTCTTAGATAAGTCCCTTTAACATTTCATATAATAAGGGTTTCATGATAATGAACTCCTTGAACTTGACCTTATCTGAGAAGTGCTTTATCTGTCTTTCCATTCCACATGAAAGCTTTGCTGGATAGAGCAATCTTGGATGTAGGTTTTGGATTTCATGACTTGGAATACTTCTTTCCAGCCCCTTCTTTCCCACAAGGTCTCTTTTGAGAAATCAGCTGACAGTCTGATGGGAACTCCTTTGTGGGTGACTTCCCCCTTATCTCTTGCTGCTTCTAGAATTCTCTTCTTTATTTTAATCTTGGGTAATGTAATTATGATGTGCCTTGGTGTGTTCCTCCTTGGGTCCAACTTCTTTGGGACTCTCTGAGCTTCCTGGACTTCCTGGTAGTCTATTTCCTTTGCCAGAATGGGGAAGTTCTCCCTCATTATTTGTTCAAATAAGGTTTCCACTCATGGCTGTTCCTCTTCCCCTTCTGGTACCCCTATAATTGGGATGTTGGAATGTTTAAAGTTGTCCTGGAGGTTCCTAAGCCTCTCCTCATTTTTTTGAATTCTTGTTTCTTCATTCTTTTCACTTTGGTTGTTTCTTTCTTCCTTCTGGTCCACTCCATTGATTTGAGTCCTGGTTTTCTTCTCATTGCTATTGGTTCCCTGTGCATTTTCCTTCATTTCACTTATTGTAACCTTCATTTGTTCATCTAATTTGTGACCCAAATCAGCCAGTTCTGTGAGCATCCTGCACACCTGGGGTCTGCCAACTGCTGCCTGCCCCGACAACTCTCTGCTGGCTGCCGACTCCGCTCCTCTTACCAGTCTGGATGAATGGTTGTCGGACTTCCGTACAGTTCAATTTTCTGTCAGTTCTGGTTGTTTTTGTTTCTAAATTTTTGCTGTCCTTAATTTTGGTTGTGCGAGGAGGCACAGTGTGTCTACCTATGCCTCCATCTTGGCCAGGAGTCCCATTGGTTGATTCTTGAATGTGCCCTGATGGGGGATTTAACCCACAACCTTGACATATTGAGATGATGCTCTAACCAACTGAGCTCTTGACCAGAACTGGAATTAAATATTTAAATAAGATTTGGACCTCACTCTCTGGAGATGATGGCTTTCATTGAATTCTGGGTCTCAAAATATTAAAAAAAATTTAATTTCTGGGCTCATTTGTTAATAAATAATATTGCTAACAAATTTATTAATAAACAAATAAACAGAGATGCACAGGACAGGAGCTCTCATGATTCCCCCCTCACCCCACTCAGTGTTGCTAGGCATTCACTCTTTAGGACTATCCATGGCCTGTAAGTGGGAAGGGAGGAGGCAAAGGCTGGCTGGGTGGAGGACAGGCCCTGGGGCTCTCTGGCTCTCTGCCAGCCCCCAGAGGACCTCCTGCCTCCCTCAGGTAGGAGGTGAAGCAGCTCTCAGTGAATGTACTGGTGTCTGGGAGTCATTAAACAAAAAACGAAGTTTTTCTGGTTCTTTGTAGTCACTCTCATCTCTGAGATGGTAGTTAGTACCTGTGTGGTCCTGCCTGAGGCAGTGGTCAGGACTGACTGCTCTAGTTGGTTCTGTGATTTTATCAACCCGTATCATTTGTAAGCTCTGGGTTATTTTCCTCTTAGTAAACCTTTTTGTGTATGAGTAAACATATTCTTGGGAAAGGAAAGGGAAATATTCTTGCTCTCATCAAAAATGTTCATGTGCCATGCAAGCCTTTAAAAGCATACCAAGACTGGGTGCCTGGCTTCTAAGAATATCGAGCCCCTTCTGACTAGATTGCTTAAAATAGCTAACTGGCGCCATCTGGAGGACAAGAGGAATCTAAATGATAAAACAAATGTCAAAAATCTGACTCTAAAGTTATGACAAATCCTAACATCAGAGAAAAAAATATTTTAATGAACTTTCCTGCTTCTTTTTACCTCCTTTGTTTTCTGAATGCACCTGAGCCTATCACAGGGCACTGGACTCAAGTTCACACAGGACCTCGGCTCTAAGACTTGACATCTCTCTTCATATTAGGCTGGGCTCCGAGTTATAGGGCTTCATCACACAAGGTGACACTCCCATTACCAAATGGCACCATTTATTGTGCCACATTAGTCATATTTTAACTAAGTCTTAGAATTATATTGTGTTTCAAAGCCTCAGCCACTGATAATTTCTGTTAGAGTGAGCTGGGGTATCTAATAAAATGGCAGATTTATAGGTTTTGGTTTAGGCCTTCTGAATATGAAATTTTCATACTTCATTAGGGCAATTCCTGGAAGTAAAATTTCTTATTTTATCAGATACACACACACATATCACTTATTATGGGTCAGGAACCATTCTGAGCACTTAACAAATATTGTTATATTGATACATTGCTCTTCTCAACAACCACAGGGACCTAAGAACTATTATTGCCCATCCTTGACTGATAAGGAAACCAAAATGCTGGAAGTAACGTCCCCAAGGTCATATGGCCAGAGAGCACAGGACAGATCCATCCAGGCATTTGGGCTTCAGAACTGGAACTCCTAACTACCATTCCATGCTGCCTTAATTGGGTTAAAACCTGGGCAATGTTCCCAATTGAAAATTTTGGCCTTCATGCATTTTTATTATATTTTTTGTTTACATCTAAAAATAGGAAATATGACTATAGCCAGGTAGTAAAAATATTCTGATATGATAGGGAATGTTCTTATTGCCTTGAATATACTGAGGAGAAATAATAGTCATAGTAATTAACATATGGTGAATATTTACTAAGCTTTATGCTCCTTTATAAGTAATTTATCTTATTTAAGTCTTTGAAAACTCTAGAGATAGTTAGTATTGTACCTTTTAAATAGATTAAAAGTAATAGAATAGAAAAAGATATACCATATTAACACTAATCAAAAGAACACTGGAGTGACTACAGGATTATTAGACAAAATAAATTTTAAAGCAAAGATCATTTCAAAATTATAAATTGGCCCATTCATCAAGAGGACACAGTAATTCTAAATGTTTACAAACCTAATTATAAAGCTTTAAAATACATGAAGCAAACACTGACAGAACTGATGGGAGAAGTAGATAAATCCACAATTATAGTCAGAGAGTCCAACATGCCTCTTTCAACAATTGATGAAGCAAGCAGAAAGAAAATCAGTGAAGAGATAGAAAGTGTGAACAAAACAATCAACCAGCTTCACCTAACTGACATTTACATAACTAGCAATTAACACTAGTGGAATATACATGTTCCAATATTCACCCAACACTTGACAAGACAGATCATACTATGAGCCATTAGACCAGGATCAATAAATTTAAAAGGATTAGAATCATACACATGGAATTCAGCAGAAAATTAACAGTAGAAAGATTTCTGGAAATTTTCCAAATACTTGAAAAGTAAATAAAACATTTTTTAGTAATAAAGGGATCCGAGAAGACTCAAAAAGGAAATACAATTATTTTTAAATAAGAATGAAAATATAACACATAAAATCAGTTGGAAGCTGCCAAAGAAGTAGTTAGAGGGGAATGTACTAAAATTCCCATACTAGAAACGAAGAAAGTTCTCAAATCAATGTCCTCAGTTTCCATCTTATCAAATTGAGGGAAAAATAAGAGTAAATTAACTCCAAAGTAAATGGAAGAAAGGAAATAATAACTATTATAGTTGCCATCTGTAAAATAAAAACAAAACAATAGAAAACATAAACCAAAAGCTAGTTCTTGGAAAAACAAATACAATTGATAAACCTCCAGGCAGAATAATTAGTAAAAAAGGGATAAGATATAAGTGGCATAATTAGAGATTTTATAGACATTAAAGGGACAATAAGAAAATATTATGAATTACTGTATGCCAAATAATTTGACCTTTGATGAAATGGATGAATCACATGACCGATGCAAACAACTGAAGGTCACTCAAGAAGAAATGCATAACCCAAAGAGGTGTAAAGCTATTTAAAAAATTGATACTGTAATTAAATCACACTCCATAAAACACCCTCCAGGCCCAGTGGCTGGCCACACTGATGAGTTCTGCCAAACACAGAAGGAAGGAGTAATGCTGATTCCACAAAAACTCTCCCGGAAAATTAAAAAGAAGGGAATTCTTCCCAATTAACTTTATGAGGCTAGCATTACTCTGATATCAAACCTAGACAAAGACACTTGAAGAAAACTATAACCAATTTTCCTCTTAAACATAGATATAAAAATTCTAAACAAAGTAATAACAAATCAAGTTAACAGCACATGAAAGGATAATATACCATGATGAAGTGGGCTTTATCTTAGGAAAGCAAACTTGGTTTCATATATAAAACCAAGAAATAAAGAAGAGATAAATGTAATTTACCATATTGATAAACTAAAAGAAGAAACATTATATGCTTATTTCAATAGACATAGAAAAAGTATCTGACAAAATCTAATTTCCATTTCAAATAAAAACTCTCAGCAAATTGGGAATAGTAGGAAATTTCCTTAACTGGATAGGGCATATCTTTGAAAAAGCTACAGCTAATGTTACAGATACTGACAGATAGCCAATTGCTTTCCCCCCTATTCAAGAACAAGGCTGAGGGTATCCACTGAGACCACTTCTTTTTCATACTGTACTGGGAGTTCCACCCAGTTCAGGAAGGCAAGAAAAAGAAGTAAATGCATCTAGATTGAAAAGGAAGAAGCGAAGCTATCTTTGTTTGAAGATGATTATCTAAATGGAAAATCTGGAAAAAATGGAACACAAGAACTGTTAGAAGTAATGAATGAGATTAGCAACATAGCATAATATAAGATCAATATGCAAAAATCAATTGTTTCTATATAACTACCAAAGAACAGTTGGAAATTTTAAAATAATACTACAACAGCTCCAAAATTATAAAACACCTTGAGAAAAATTTGACAAAAGATATTCAACACATTGATAGCTGAAAATTACAAAGCATTGCTAAGAAATATTAGAGAAGACCTGAATAAATGGAGAATTCATGAGTGAGAAGACTCAATATAGTTAAGATGTCAATTATCTCCAAAATGACCCATAGATTCAATGCAATCCCAATAAAACCTCCACATGATTTTTTTGTAGAAATTAATGGGCTTATTCGAAAATTCACATAGAAATGTGAAAGATGTCAAATAATCAAAACAATTTTACAAAACTAATTAGAGGGTTAACATCTTATTTTAAGGCATAACAAAACCAGAAACAGCAAACTCTGGCTTCCGGCCAAGACGTAGGCATAGGTGGAGACATTGTGCCTCCTCCCACAAGCAAATTTAAGGACAACAAAGATTTAGAAACAAAAACATAACCAGAACAGACAGAAAATTTAACTGTACCGAAGTCTGACAACAATGAACCATTCATCCAGACCAGTAAGAGGGCAGAGTCAGTGGCCAGTGGAGAGGGGTCCCCGCAGGAAGAAGCAGTCGTTAGCAGAACTGGGTGCAGGGATGAATTGAACAAACCCAGTGAGATGCACAAGGTGGTTGGCTGACCGCGGACACACATTGGTGTGCAGATAAACCAGGCAAAAAACAGGCAGTGAGACAGACCTCACAACCCAGGGCCCCGGTGCCAGAAAATAAAGCCTAAAAGCACCAATTGAAAAAACTTTTGGGAGTTGAGGTGCTGGGAGAGACTCCCAGCCTCACAGCAGAGTTTGTTAAAGAGACCTGCAGGGTCCTAGAACATACAAAAGCCCACTCAGCCGGGAACCAGCACCAGAAGGGCCCAGTTTGCTTTGGGGAAGTGACAGAGGGGACCAAAATCTGAGACAGTGTGGAACAAGCACCATTTCCTCTCTCTGACCATGCCCCCACATACAGTGTCATAACCTAGTGACGTGGGTTGCCCTGCCCTGGTGAACGCTAAGGCTCCATGACTCATATGTAACAGGTGCAACATGACCAAAAATGGCTCAATCAGAAAAACAAATCAAAGCTCCAGAGCCAATACTTTTAAGTGACCAAAAGATAGCCAACCTATCAGATGCACAGTTCAAGACACTGGTGATCAGGATGCTCACTGGTGATAAGAACTGGTTGATTTTGGTCACAAATTAGATGAACAAATGAAGGCTATACTAAGTGAAATGAAGCGAAATGCACAGGGATCCAATAGTGATGGGAAGGAAACTGGGACTCAAATCAAGGAAGTGGACCAGAAGGATGAAAGAAACAACCAAACCAAAAAAAGAAAAATGAAGAAACAAGAATTCAAAAAAATGAAGAGAGGCTTAGGAACCTCCAGGACATCTTTCAATGTTCCAACATCTGAATTATAGGGGTACCAGAAGGGGAAGAGGAAGAGCAACAAGTGGAAAACTTATTTGCACAAATAATAAAGGAGATCTTCCCCAATCTGGCAAAGGAAATAGACTTCCAGGAAGTCCAGGAAGCTCAGACAGTTCCAAAGAAGGTGGACCCAAAGAGGAACACACTAAGGCACATTATAATTATATGAGCCAAGATTAAAACGAAGGAGAGAATCCTAGAAGCAGCAAGAGATAAAGAGACAGTCACCTACAAAGGAGTTCCCATCGGACTATCAGCTGATTTCTCAAAAGAGACCTTACAGGCAAGAAGGGGCTGGAAAGAGGTATTCCATGTCATGAAAGGCAAGGACCTACAACCAAGATTGCTCTAGCCAGCTAAGCTTTCATTTGGAATGGAAGGGCAGATAAAGCACTTCTCAGATAAGGTCAAGTTAAAGGAGTTCATCATCACCAAGCTCTTACTATATGAAATGTTAAAGGGACTTATCTAAGAAAAAGAAGATAAAAAGTATGAACAGTGAAAGGACAGCAAACTCACAGTTATTAACAACCACACCTAAAACAAAAGCAAACTAAGCAGACAGCTGGATCAGGAGTGAAGCTACAGAAATGAAGATCACATGGAGGGTTAGCAACAGGGAAATGGGGGGTGGGGAGAAGGTACAGAGAATAAGTAGCAAAGGTGGTGGGGAGAAAACAGGGGGAGGGCAAGAGTAGTGTGGGAAATGTCGAAGCTAAAGAACTTATGACACATGGACATGAACTAAGCGGAGGAATGTGGGTGGGAGAGGGTGTGCAGGGTGGAAGGGAATGTAGGGGGCAAATGGGACAACTATAATGGCATCGTCAATAAAATATATCTTTAAAAAGGCATAACAAACTATAGTAAATAAGAAACTATTGTCTTGTAAAGATAGACAAACAAAAATCAGTGGAATGGAGAGTCAGAAATAGACCCATCTATAATATGGATAACTGCTTTTTGATAAAAGTACTAAGGTAATTCAATGGAGAAAGGGTATTTTGATAACTTTTGATATGTGATATATCCATGTAATCATCACTATTATAAAGATTAAGAACTTTGGTGGAATGGCAGAAATGTTCTGAATCTTGATAGTAGTGATGATTACATGGGTGTATCATAAGTAAAAACTTATCAAATTGTATACTTTAAATAGGTTAATTTAGCCCTGGCTGGTGTAGCTCAGTGAATTGAGCGTGGGCCTATGAACCAAAGGATCATGGTTCAATCCCCAGACAGGGCACATGCCTGGGTTGCAGGCCATTTCCCAGCAGGGGATGCACAAGAGGCAACCATACATTGCTATTTCTCTCCCTCTCTCCTACCCTTCCCCTCTAAAGATAAATAAATAAAATCTTTAAAATAGATAAATAAATAGCTTAATTTATTGCATGTTGATCACACCTCACTAAAAACACCTTCTTCCAGAATCAACTCTCTTAAGGTATTCCTTATTAATAAAGCTTCCCCTTTTGCTACTTTCAAATTTGCCAACTTGGTGAATTTTCAAAGTTTATTTTTAAAAGCAGTTTTTGATACAGTGAGACAAGAACTTTTGTTTGAGGTGAAGAGATTGTGGCAACTGTTGTTATGTGTGTCCTATATTAGTAAATATATCTAAGGTGGTATCTACCTGGTTGGCTTACACTTTGAAAATTTAGTGGGAGAGTCAGATGGGAAAGGTGACAATTTCAATATAACTGCACATACATACACACACTCTGTTGGGAAAGAGAGGGACAGACAGACAGAGTGTGAGAGAGAAACAGAGAGAGGAGCCGGGGGGGGGTGTGTGTGCAGTATGGAAAGAAGACTTTGTGGAGATGATGCCTGAATTGAGTTTTTGGGTTAGAATTCAGCAAAGTAGCAGGATACAAAATTAATATCCAGAAATCAATTGTATTTTTATAGGTCAATAACTAACAGAAAGGGAAATTAAGAAAACAATTCCATTCATAATTGCTTCAAAAAGAATAAAATACCTAGGAATAAACATAACAAAGGATGTAAAAGACCTGTACTCAGAACATTATAATACATGAAAGAAAGAAATTGAGGAAGATACAAATAAGTGGAAGAAGCACATACTGTGTTCATGGCGAGGAAGAATTAACATCATCAAAATGTTCACACTACCCCAAGCAATCTATAAATTCAATGCAACTCCATCAAGATTCCAATGACATATTTCACAGAACTAGAACAAATACTTCAAACATTTATATGGAACTACAAAAGGCCCCACATAGCAACAGTGATCCTGAGAAAGAAGAACCAAGTTGGAGGAATCACACTACCTAAAGTCAAACTATACTATAAGACCATAGTAATTAAAACAGCCTGGTACTTGCATAAAAACAGACACATTGATCAATGGACAGAATAGAGTGCCCATAAATAAACCCACACCTTTATAGTCAATTAATATTTGACAGGGGATGCAACCACATACAATGGGGTAAAGATAGTTTATTCAATAAATGGTATTGGGAAAATTGGACAGATACGTGCAGAAAAATGAAACTAGACCACCTTCTTACACCATACACAAGAATACATTCAAAAGGATCAAAGGCTTAAATGTTAGATCCTAAACCGTAAAAATCCTAGGAAAAAAATATAGACAGCAAAACCTCTGACACTGCTCATAGCGGGTTTTTATTGGATGTATCTCCCCACACAAAAGAAACAAAAGAAAAAAATGGGACTATAGCAAACTAAAAAGTCTTTGCACAGCAAAGGAAATCATCAGCAAAATAAGAAGACAAACCACAGAATGGGAGAATGTATTCACCAATACATCTGATAAGGGGTTAATAGCCAAAATGTATAAAGTACTTATAAAACTCAACACCAAAAAAACCCCAACCTAATTTTAAAAAATGGGCAAAAGACCTAAATAGACACTTCTCCAAAGAGGACATACAGATGACCAATGGACATATGAAAAGATGCTGATGTCAATAATCATCAGAAAAATGCCAGTTAAATGATAATCAGATACCATCTCATACCAGTCAGAATGGCTATCATCAATAAATCAACAAGCAACAAGCGAGGATGTGAAGAAAAGGGAACCCTTTTGCAGTGTTGGTGGGAATGCACATTGGTGGAACTTCCGTGGAAAGCAGTATGGAGATACCTCAAAAAATTAAAACTGAATCTGCCTGTTGACCCCGTGATCCCACTTCTGAGAATATATACAAACAAAACCAAAACACTAATTAGAAAGAACATAAGAACCGCCCCTCTCCAAAATATGGAAGCAGCCCAAGTGTCTATCAGTATATGAATGGATAAAACAACTATGGGATATTTACACAATGGAATACTACTCAGCAATAAAAAATTTTACCCTCTGAGACAGTATGGATGGACCTGGAGAAGATTATGCTAAGTGAAATAAGCCAGTGAGAGAAAGACAAGTACCATATGATTTCACTCACATGTGGAATCTAATGAGCAACCTGAACTAACAAGAAAAAGGAGAGACTCATAGATGGAGAGTATATGACAGCTAGTTGGGGGTGGTGAATTTAGTGGGTGGAGGGATTGAACAAAAAGGAAAAAGGACTCATGGACATGGGCAACAGTGTGGTAACTGCTGGAGGGTGAAGAGGGGGTTGTAAGAGGACTAAAAGGTAATGGAAAAAATATAATGAAGATTAAAATTTTTTTAAAAGTTGGAATGTGTCAGAAAACACCAGAAGCCACTAGACTTTTTCCTCTAGTGCCACAGGATTTATATTAGTTGTACCAATCTTTGTGACTTAGGCATTTATTAGCTTTTTAAAATGGGATGATAAGGTAGACTTCATTTTGATATATTACTCTTATTAATCTTCCATGTTTAATCCAATTCAGTTATAATTTATGAGATTGCTTTCTATCAGAAGAACATATTTTCCACTGATATATGTAAAAACTAACAAAGGTAATGTAGAAGAAGCAGTCCTCTGTATGGTTCTTACATGCATAAATTTTAGCTGGATCCCTTTTTTATATTTTATTTATTTATTTTTAGAGAGAGGGGAAGGGAAAGAAAATGAGTGGGAGAGAAACATCCATGTGTGGTTGCCTCTCATGTGTCCCCCACTGGGCACCTGGCCTGCAACCTAGGCATGTACCCTGCCTAGGCATCGAACCAGCGACCCTTTGCTTCACGGGCCTGTGCTCAATCCACTGAACTACACCAGCCAGGGCTAGCTGGCACATTTTAATTATACAATATCATTTCTATAACAACATAGTTCCAATAAAAATAAGGTATCTATAGAATTTTGGCAATATAGAAATATTCTGTGACCCTAGTGAATTTTAATTGAGTAGTATAAACAGAGGGCAGATTTTATTTGTAATATATGCAAATGTAAAGTGAACTAAAGAAATAAGGAGAGCAAATAGTAGACCGCTACTAATGAACCTGAGAAAATATGAATGATGTAGTGTTGAGGGAAGTAGAAACATGGAGTAATAGGTGGAGACATATTTTGTCATAGGAGTGACCCAAGCATATTTGTAGGTTGAGGCAACACAGCAAAAAGAAGGGGAAAAAATACAAGTATGAGAATATGAGGAGATGGCTGGTTGAGGAGAAAACAGAGCATGAATTCTGGGAGAAAATACAAAAGGAGGATTGGTGGACAGGTAACATTTCATCCCACGAATGTGGAGCAAAGAAGACACTTAAGAAGAAGGACGTGGATAAATGTATAGATCCCTCTATTTGGGCTAATGTCCGGGGATGCTGGAGCTCTTGAGTGTTCCCCTCCTATCCCAGCCTCTCCTGACCCATGACCTGACTGCAGAAACTTGTATCCAGTTGCCAACCAACCGTGGGTAATACTGCAATGAACACCCTGATTTGTCTAACTTAGTTTCAAAGAACAAAGTGGAGCTCAAAAAATTCAAAGCAACATGCTCATTGATTTTTACTTTTATTTCTAATTTGTGCCTGCATTAAGAAGATAAGACTAATTTGAACAAAAATGGAATCCAAGTTCAGAGACCCTTTCAAAGTTGCTGTATGAAGCTGAGCTGTGGTTGAGACTATTTTTTAAATCCTGGAGCACTAGGTTTAATCTTCTAAAGTATCTGTATCAAGAGTGTTGGTCGAGGTGACCAGATCTTCCACTTCTTTTTCCCATGAATCGCTGAGGTCATCATCACTCTTCCATCCTTCCTCTGTTGCACCAGTCTTTGTGACAACTTCTGTTTCAGCTTATGGATCTGGCAAAAACAGAACTACAATAATAAATACCAAAAAACCCATAGAAATTTAAAAGATGGCAGGAAATACAATTTAAAAAAGTGTCCCCACATTTGGAGCATAATGCCTAAGATCATGTGAGTGAATGCAAGCAACATTTTTAAACTTTCTAAATTTTACATTTTGCACTGAATTTTATTTGTTACCAGTCTCTCTTTCCATTTTGGTCAATCTCTGTATTCTGTTAGTTTATTCACTTAGCATTCATTTCCTGAGCCCCTGCTAAGTGCCAGCAGACGTGTAAGGAGAAAGGTACGCCCAGGGGTGCTTCAGCAGCACAAGGTGGAGTCACCAAGCGAAAACAGACGTGGACTCTGAAAGAGGAGCAATTTGCTAAACAGAGGAGGGCAGAGAAGAGGGTAGGAGCACTTCAGATAGAGGACATAGCACATACAAAGACACAAGGGTGCACAAGAACCCTACGGGTTCAGAGATCATCAGAGTTGACACTTCAGTATTTACACTGTGCCGGGTGCTGTGCTAAGCAGCCTAAATGTATAATATTTTTTTATCTTAGACACAACCCTGTGACAGGCAGGCATTATTATCCTTACTTGACCAATGAGTAAATCGAGACTGAGTGACCTGCAGTAACATGCTCAAGGGCATCCAGTTAGTAAGATTTGACCCCAGGCCCATGGAACCCACCATCACCGTGTCACAGTGCATGAAGGATCCAGTGGAGCTGTCTCGTTAGGTGGGGGCCAGATTAGGAAGGACTCATGTCAGGCAAAGGAGTTTCATCTTTTCTATGCAGCTCTTGTGAACAGGAAAATAAACTGTTTACAATTTTAAGAAGAACTTAGATATAATATTGATGCTTCTAAATATTTCCACCCAGCATGGGAACTTGCTTTCTGGGGATGAACCTGGTGGGTGCTGTTTCTGCTCTGCCCCTCTACCACCCCATCGCCTTTGCCTCCCTTCTGCACGGCTGCCACCAAACCCACTGCCCAGTGTGGGTTCCAGGACAGAGTCTGTTGGCCTCCTACAGAATGTTTATTCCTTCCACTACATAGCAAATGAACTTGTAATATTCACTGCCTTCTAGTTATATTATAGATAAAGGTTATGAGTAAATTTTTCTCTTGGTCTCTGATTTATAGATGGGTTTGAAGAAAGATTGTAGTTCAGACAGCTGCCATTACCCTGTGAGAGCCCTGAGGTCTCCAATGATCAAGTGTTTGTCTTTGCATTTTACTGTTGGTCTCTAGCTTTCATTAGTTGAAAACTAAATTCTATTTTTCCCCTTGAGAAAACCTTCTTCTTTATTTTCTATGAACGTATCAGTGATGCAACCAACTAGCTTTTTCTAATCATGTTGGGCTTTTCTGAATCCACATGCTTTTGGTTATAAGAAATACAGAGCCCAATTGAAAATGGTTTAAACAATCGGGAAATGTCTCATCTCACAGGAGACAAGTCAGACGGGGCAGGACTGAGTGACACAGTGCCTCAACAATGTCACTGGGACAAGTTCACTTTACTGCTCTGCTTGGCCATCTTTGGTATTATCTTTATTTTCAGAGTCACAGCAAGAGAGGTATGGCCATTCTAGCACTATTAGCTTCAGATATGGAAACACCCAGAGGAAGAAAAGGGGGTCTTCTTCCAGGGTCTCACTTTCAAGAGTAGAAAAACATCTTGAGGTCCCCAGCGTGTTTCCTTCCAGGCGGATTGTGCCATACCCCACTCCTGAATAGTCACGGGCAAGGAAAACGGGGTTAGCTGACACCAGTGGTTGGGGTGAAGTGAATGTTGGTTGTCAATCATTTTAACCATCTGCCCTTCTAGTTCCTGCCCTGTTTAAAAAAAAAAAAAACTCCCAGGAAACATAAAAAGAAATCCTGGTTAGATTAGCAGAGCTTAATGCAAAATAAATATAGAAATGATTCCTCATGACACAGAAAAAAATAAATACAATTTTGAACTTATTTCCTCCAGAAAAAAACTTAAGCATTATAAGTCCCTCTGAGAAACTTTGGACTTACTGGTGGGAATAAATAATTATATTCTATGTTAAAATTAGTCATGGAAGCACAAGTTATAAGTGCCTTATAGTTTATGTTTCTTGGGATGGATGCTGGACACTTCACCTCCTATAATTTTAATTTTAAAATAATTAAAAAGTGAATATATTAAAATTTGTCCTGATGGGTGGGCCCTGCTTATTGTCAAATGGTTTATTTCCATTCACCTCTGTATCAGCTGCATTCAGTTAGGAAAACAGAACCATGATATAACTAACACAGAAATAAGGAGTTTAATATAGGAAAATGGGCTCAAACATGTGGGAGAAGACTTGGAAGAGTGAAGGGCTTGAAGGCTGTAGCTGGAAAACAAAACTCCTGGGAAAGCAATCACTACCTACTTAGCCCAATGCACTGACATGAGTGGGAAAACCAGGAGTTCGTGGGGAAGTACAAGTAGCTGCATGTGTCCTGACACCCAAAGTGGGATAAAAACGATGAGTTCATGGATATATGTGTGAAGTCATCATATCTGTAAAGTGAGAGTTTGAAAAGAGTTACATGAAAGTTACGTGAAAGCCTCTGTGGAGGCTACCTTGCTTGATATACACAACTTCTCAGGAATAATAATCTCCCTAAATAGCAACGGTAATCTTGAGAAAGAAAGAACAAAGTTGAAGGTGTCATACTACTGCATATCAAACTATACTACAAGACTATAGTAATCAAGGTACTGGTATAAAAACAGACACAGAGGTCAATTGAAGGGAACAGAAATGCAGAAATAAACCCTCATCTATATGGTCAATTAATATAATACAAAGGAGGCAAGAATATACAATGGGGTAAAGATAGTTAATTTAACAAATGGTATTGGGAAAATTGGACACATATATGAAAAAGAATGAAACTAGGCAATCTCCTTATATTACATACAAAAAGAAACTCAAAATGGATTAAGACTTAAATGTCAGACTCAAAACTATAAAAATCCTAGAAAAAACATAGGCAGTAAATATTCCGACATTGCTTTTAGCATTATTTTTCTAATATATCTTATCCAAGCAAGAGAATAAAACAAACAAATGAAAAATGTAGAAGACTACATCAAACTAAAAAGTTCTGGCAAAGGAAACCATAGACAAAACAAAAGACAATCTACTAAATCAAAGAACATATTCACCAATGACACATCCAATAAGAGGTTAATATTCAAAATTTATTAAAAATCCAGACAACTCAATGCCCCAAAAAACAATCTAATTAAAAAATGGGCAGAGGACCTGAATAGACACTTCTCCAAAGAGAACATAGAGATTGCCAATAGTAATATGAAAATATGTTAAAGTCAGCAATTATCAGAGAAATGCAAATTAAAACCACAGGTGAAATATTACCTCACACCTGTCAAAATGACTATCATCAATAAATCAACAAACAGTAAGTGTTGGTGAAGATATGAAGACAAGGGAACTCTTGTACCCTGTTGCTGGTAATATAAATCAGTGCAGCCACTGTGGAAAACAGCTTGGAGATTCCTCAAGAAATTAAACATAGAACTACCTTACGATCCAGCAATTCTGCTTCTGGGTATATATCCAAAGAAATCTAAAACACTAATTCAATAAGCTATATACACCCTACATTCATTACAGCATTATTTATAATCGCCAAGATATAGAAGCAACCCAAGTGTTCATCAGTAGGTAAGTGGATAAAGAGGTAATACATATAAACAATGGAATACCACTCAGTCATAAAAATAATAAAATATTACCATTTGCAACAGCATGGATGGGCCTAGAGAGTATTATGCTAAATAAGTCAGACAGAGAAAGACAAATACCATATGATTTCACTTATATGTTGACTCTAAAGAACAAGATAAATGAACAAACATAACAGAAACAGGCTCACAGATCAGAGAACCAAACAAAACAGACACTGACTCATAGATATAGAGAACAAACTAAAGGTTGCCAAATGGAAGGGGAATTGGAGGGCTGCGTGAAAGAAGTAAGGAGTAGGAATTGGTAGTTACATAACAGTCGTGGGGATGTGAAGTACAGCCCAGGGAATAGAGTCAGTATTACTGCTCCATGGTGACAGGTGGGTACTGGACTTATTGGAAAGATCACTTTGTAAATTAGATAAATGTCTAAGCACTATGTTGTATATCAGAATTAATATAATGGTGGATGTCAACTGTAATTGAAAAATACATTTTAAAAAGGCATAATGGTGTCTTCTCCCTCGCCTCCTGAATCTCAGGTGAATTTTTTCACTGGCAAACTCTAACATGCTAACCCTCTCTGCTAAAGAGGAGCACAAAGTTCATTCATTTTCTGAGTCAGACGTCCCTTTGATACTCTGTAAGTTCACTGTTGCTACATAATATACAACCACAAAATCTCGGTGACATACAACAACGAGCATTTGTTTGGGTCACACATCTGCAGTGGAGCTGGCGGTTGGCTTCTTCGGTCTGGGCATGGCTGGAAGGCATGGCTGGAAAACATGACTGGGAAAGCGGAGCTCCATGCTTCTCAGCTTTCTCTGTGACCAGAGGGCTAGTCCAGGCACGTTCTTGGGATGATGGCAGGAATGAAAAAGAGCAAGCCCAACTGCACAAACCCTTCCTAAACCCTGAGCATGTCACACCTACTAATCCATTGATCAAAACAAGTCACACGGCAAACCTCAAAGGTCAAGGGAGTGTATTCTGCCCGTGGAGGTGGATCCAGAGAGGGAGAAACATTTCTGAACAATATTCTAGTTTACCATGACCTCTTAGGTACAGTCTCTTCTCTTAGCAGTAAGGTTAAACACAAAGGATCCTCTACTCCATTTTCAGAGAAGACAAGGCTAAGCATCAAAGAGCTAATTAGTTTCTGGACATTCCTTTAAATATTCTCTCTTCCAGCTGACCTTCCTTAATATTTCTCACTCATCATGCACTTACTCCCCTTTTTCTAAAATGAGGGCTGTTAAAAGCACAACAACCCTCCTTCATTCTATCATTTATTTGTTCGTGTGTCCATGAGCATTGAATAACTATTACATGACAAGCACTGGGCTGTGGCAGATTGAGGGATAAGCTGCCCCTTCCCTCAGGAGGTCACTGTCTGTTGAAGGGACTGGCAGTAAAGAGACTCACATAACACAGCATGTGCCAAGGACAAACTCTGTCATTCGTGAACACTCTGTTCTTCGTGAAGGGGGCCTGTCATGAACCCCAAATTCTAGTGTTCATACCTTTATGTAATCCCTTCCCTTTTAAGTGTGGGTGGGTGGGACCTATGATTTTTCTTCTAATCAATAAAATATGCCAAAGGTGAGGAATCTCACTCCCGTGATTATGTTACAGTACATATTTCATCTTGCTATTAGACTTGCTCTAAAGACTCTTCTTGCTGGCCAGCTGAAGCAGGAGGCTATGTTGGGAAATCCCGCATAGCAATCAACTACAGGCATCCTCAAGGAGCTGAGGCAGGCCTCCAGCATATAGTCAGTGAGAAGCCGGGGCCTCAGTTCTAAGGCCAGAAGGAAGTGGACTCCATCATCAACCTTAGAGAGCTTGGAAGCAGATCCTCCCCATTTGAGCCTCCAGATAAGAATGTAGTCCTGCTGATACCTTGACTGAGCCTTATGAGATCCCTAGCAAAGGGGCCCGCTGCACTGTGCCTGGCCTCTAGGCACACCAAAACTGTGAAATAATAAATGTGTGTTGTTTCAAACCACCAAGTGTGCGGTAATTTGTTGCATAGCAATAGAAAATCAATATAGCATGATAAAAATGCTATGAGAGAGTCCACAGGGGAAGTCTTGTGGAGGAGGTAATGTCTGAGCTGAGTGTCAGAGGATGAGTAGGTACTAGAAAAGAAAAGAAGGGAGAGGAGGTTGTTTGGAGCAAGAGTATGAGAAAACACAGTGTATTTGTCAATTTTTTTTAAAATGAGGGAGGAAATAAACAGTCACGACCACAGGTCGGTGGTGTGTTTCGGTGTGAATGGGAGAGTGGCAGGAGGTATCACTGAGAAGGCAGATAGATATTGGAGCATTGAAGACTTTGCCACGTGAAAGAATCTAAACATTATCTTGAATGAAACGAGAAACAAAGGATTCTGGACTTGGCAAAACAAGCAAGTTGGAGCTGTAGGAAGTAGTCTGAAAAAGCGTGAGCAGAATTTGCTGTATTCACCAACTTCTCCAACTGATCTCTTCCATTGGTGAAGATGGTGGGGCTGTTGAAGGATAATGATCGCAGAAAGGAGTGGAGCATTCATGGAGGAGGCAGAGAGTAAGGCTGCAAAGGGCAACATTTCTTACCAATCCTTGCAGGTGGCCTGAAATCTGGAAGAAAGCAGAGCTGAATGGAGAAACTGTGGCTGGTGGTTTAGAGAAGGAAATCTGAGACCAGCATACCAAAATGAGGAGGAGGGACTCTGTTAGAAGCAGAATTTGAGCCCAGGAAAAGTGTTAGAGAGATGGGTGCAGGAACCTTGCAGAATCACTGAATGAAGGTTATTGCCTGTGCGTAGCAGTTGTGTGCTATTGTGTGTACAGAATAGGGAGGTGCCAGAAAAACAATCCCTAATGCTTATAGTGCTTTCCAGTACACAAAGACTATATATATATATATATATATATATATATATATATATATATATATATATGCAGTCATTTAGTCATAAGACTCCTGTGAAACAGATATTTATGAAACATTTTCTGTGTACCCAGTACTAGCTGAGAATGAAAGAACTGAGGCTTAGAGGTTAAGTGACTTTCCCATAATTACACAGACCTGTTACCTAAATTCAAGTTCTCTGCCCCCAAATGTCTTGCTTTCTCCTCTGGACTAGCTGATTTCTATTATGAGTTTCTAGTTGTCTCTTCCTAAACAAGACCTGCCATTGAATTATCCCAAATGTTTCTTTGAAAAAATGTTATTTTCAAAAAAGAGCACCAAAAACAACTCAACTAATATTATTCCTTTTTTTTCAACCATTCTACACATATCTTTGAGCCTACAAGGAGTTTTAGGGATCAGTTTATTTAGTGTTTTGCATGTTTTGAACACTTTTATACATTTTGGAACTTAGCCTTAGATTTTCAAATTGTATATTATAGTGTAGTGAGCTTGAACGTATAAGTAATTCAAATTTTCTCATAGCTCCAATTCTCATGTAAGTAATTTGCTTTTAAAAACAGTTGGTTGGTCAGAAAGAGTTAAATCAACCTTAAAAGGAGAACACAAAATTAAGCCTCCTATATTTAAACTTAATTTAACTAATGAAAAATTTAAAATTTATTGTCAGGACTAATATTTTAGTTCTAAAAACAAAGCAAAAAACCCCAAAAAACCAGGCTGAACTCAATTGACTTGGACTTGGGCAGGGATGAATGATTTTGGTTTGATAATTGGATGCTATATAAGGCCTCTTATATTCTTTAGCATACTGGGCCATGGCAAAAACAAACCTAGAATAAGAGAAAGAAGAAATTATATAATTTCCCAAATGAATTTTGGGAAGTTTACATTATTTTTGGGAAAAACAAAGCCAACAAATCAAATGAGACCGATGAACAGAGTAACGGGTTTTGAACATGGTGCCATTTTGAGTGTTGACCAAGGCAATGGTAAACTAAAGTTGTTCTAGTTTGTGTTTTCAACAGGAGAGCAGTTGGACAAGCAAACAAATATGACTTAAGGTTAATATTGTAAATGTAATTTAAAAACATCATTTAGTATAGCAAGGTGCATTACTTTTCTGCGGCCTCTGTGAGAAGTGGCCACATACTTTGGAACTTAAAATCAGAAATTTATTCTCTCTCAGTTCTGAAGACTGAAGTCAGGAATTATGTGTTGGCAGGGCCGTTCTCCTTCTTCAGGCTCTTGGCGAGAATCCTCCCCTCCTTGTCCTGACTTCTGCTGGCTTCCAGCCATCCTTCGTTCCTCGCATTGCAACTGCATCACTCCGATCTGTGCCTCTATGGAGATGTGGCCTCTTCCCTGCATTATGTACCTATGTCCCTTCCTTTTCTTATAAGGACACCAGTCATTGAATTTAATGCCCAACTTAAACCAGTATAGCCTCATCTTAGCTAGTTATATTGGTAAACACTGCCTCTCTGAAAGTTTATGTTCATTGGTATTATGGTTTTCTTGAATGTCTGCAAAAATTCTCCAGTGAAGCCATCTGAGCTTAGAGTTGTCTTTGTGTCAAGGTATTTTAGCTATCAGTTCAATTTCTTGATTAGACTAGGATTATTCAGGTTATCCATTATGTTTTAGCAAGCCTTGGTTGATGCTGTCTTCCAAGAAGTATGTTCATTTCATCTATGTGGTTGAATTTATTGCCTTGAAAAAGTCTTTTTCTTACCTTCCTTTTAGAGAGATTTTCACTGGGTATATAATTCTACACTAACAATTTCTATCTTTCAAAGCACTTAAGAATTGTCATCCATTGTCTTTTGGCTTGCAAGATTTCTGATGTGAAGTCGCTGGTTTTCTTATCTTTGTCCCGCTACACGTGTTGTCTGTGTTCTTTTTGTCCATTGCTGCTTCGAGGATTTTTCACTTTACCGCTGAATTCAGTGATTTTATTATGGCACATGATCAGGTGCCTTGGCCTGGTTTCTTTATATTTCTGTTTCTTGGGATTCATTGAATTTAGTGTCTGAGTTTATAGCTTTTAACAAATATTTTTTGGAAAATATTCAACCAAAATTATTTTTCACATATTTTTTGTGTCACTTCTTCTCAGAGACACTAATTACATGTAACTTACACCACTTGATACTGTTACACAGCTCACTGAGGCTTTTTTCCTGCAGTCTTTTTTCCCTCTATGCTTATTTTCGAGTTCATATTGCTACATTTTCAGGTTTATGAGTCATTTCTTCTACAGTGGCTAATTTGCTGTTCTTTCCATACAATGTAAACTTCAAACATTTTTTACTTATTTTCTTTCTAGATGGTCTTTTGCATATCTTCTATTTCTCTTCATCATATTTATGGTTTTCTTTATATTCTTGTATTATAAGATATATCATTGTATATCTTATCATTGTATTATAAAATATATAATAGCTGCTTTAAGATTTATATCTACTAATTTCATTATTTCTAACATTTATGTATTTATTTATATAGTAGAGTTTTCTTTTGGTTACAGGTTATATTTTTATACTTATTTGCATGATTGGTCACTGGGATAGAATGTGGGATATTGTAAATTTTATTTTTGGAGGTGCTGAATTTTGTTATATTTCTTTAAACATGTTTGGACATTGTTTTAGTTTTTGTTCTATTGAACAAGACACAGCTAACATATTGCAAATCAGTTTGATATCTTCAAGGCTTGTGTTTGAACTTTCTCGTGGGTCTAGAACAGCTTTAATTTGGGGGATAACATAACCCTACTTCCAAGGCATGACCCTCCTGAAGTCTCTATCCAATGTGACTAAATTGAGAGGCCTTGTCACTGTACCTAGCAGGAACATGAACTATTTTTAGCCCTCTGTGAGCCTTGTGTGTGAAAAAAAAAATCATTAGAAACTTATTTTCTCAGGACAAACATAACTTCAGAAAATAACATTACTTGATTTATATCTTTTTATTGTTGTTTAATTACATTTGTCCCAATTTCCTCCATTACTCTCCCCTGCCTGCCCAGCCACCCCCACCCACAGTCCATCCCCACCCTATTGTTCATGGGTCACTTACATTGTTCTTTAACTAGGCCCTTCCCCTTCTTTCCTCCCTTGTCCCCCTCCCCTGTTTCCTCTGGTCTCCATCACTTTGTTCCTTGTTTCAATGCCTCTGGTTCTATTTTTCTCATTTGTTTGGTTTACTCATTAGGTTTCTCTTATAGGTGAGATCATATTGTATTTGTCTTTCACCACCTGGCTTATTTCACTTAGCATAATGCTCTCCAGTTCCATCCATGCTGTTACAAATGGTAGGAGCTCCTTCTTTCTTTCTGTTGCATAGTATTCCACTGTGTAAATGTGCCACACTTTTTTAATCTACTCATTTACTGATGGGCACTGAGGCTGTTTCCAGCACTTGGCTATTATACATAATGCTGCTGTGAACACTGGGGTGCATAGGTTCTTTTGAATTGGTGTTTCAGGATTCTTAGGGTATAATCCCAGCAGTGAGACTGCTGGGTCAAAAGGCAGTTCTATTTTCAGTTTTCTGAGGAAATTCCACATTGTTTTCCACAGTGGCTGCACCAGTCTGCGTTCCCAGCAATGGTCCATTAGGGTTCCCTTTTCTCCACATCCTCTCCAACACTTGTTGTTTGTTGATTTATTAATGATGGCCATTCTAACAGGTGTGAGGTGGTATTTCATTGTGATTTTAATCTGATGGCTAGTGATGCTCAGCATCCTTTCATATGTGCATGTGCCCTCTGTATGTCCTCCCTAGAGAAGTGTCTGTTCAGGTCCTTTGCCCATTTTTATTCGTTCATTTATTTGTTTTTTAATTGTTCTTCAAGTAGAGTTTCCTGTCTTGTACTCCCATCCCAGCCCACCCAGCCAGCCTCCCCACCTCCCTCCCATTTCCACCCCACCCCCTGTCTAGTTTTTCTCCATGTGTCCTTTATATTGGTTCCTGTAAACCCTTCCCCTTTTCCCCTGAAATTCCCTCCCCTCTGGTCTCAGCCTATTCTCAATTTCAGTGTCTGTGGTTATATTTTGCTTGTTTGTTTGTTTTGTTGTTCCTTTGCCCATTTTTAAATTAGATTGTCTTCCTGCTGTGGAATCACATGAGTTCCTTATATATTTGGGGGATCAAACCCTTGTCTGAGGTATAACTGGCACATATATTTTCACATATGGTTGGTTCCATTTTTATTTTGCTGATGTTTTCTTTAGCTGTGCAAAAGCTTTTTAATTTGATGTAGTCTCATTTTTTTCCCTTTATTTCCCTTGCCCTAGAGGATGTATCAGCAAAAATATTGCTGCAGGGGATATCTGAAGTTTTACTTCCTATGTTTTTCTGTAGGACTTTTATGGTGTCATGGCTTAAGTCTTTTATCCATTTTCAGTTTATTCTAGTGTATGGCATAAGTTGGTGGTCTAGTTTCATTTTTTTTTTTTTTGCATGTACCATTTCAGATCTCCCAGCACCATTTGTTGATGAGACTATTTTTACTTCATCATATGTTCATGCCCTCTTTGTCAATTATTAATCGACCATACAGACATGGGTTTATTTCTGGGCTCTCTATTCTGTTCCATTGATTTTTGTGCCTGTTCTTATACCAGTACCAGGCTGTTCTGATTACAGTGGCCTTATAGCATAGTTTGATATCACGAATTGTGGTCCCTCCTACATTACTTGATTTATACCTTTTCTCTCCTACTGATAAATCTTTGTTTTCAAAAAAGCTATGACTAATACTACCTTTTTTATTCAAACATTTGCCTTTACAACTAAAACCAAAAGTATGTTGTATTACTAAAGGAATGCAAATTAAATGCCTATAAAGATGCTATAATTATTAACTTAAAAAATAAAACACCCTAATGCTTGTTCATTTCAAATTCTCAGTAACTTTGGTAGCAATGTAAATTGCTATGTCTGGAAATAGCCGGCTATGTTCATTACAAGGGTCATAAAACTTATTGTATCCTTATATCTAGTAATCTGATCTTTAGCAACATGTTCTAAGGGGACTTCTTGGCTTTCTCGTGGTTGCTCCTTTCAAGTACAACACAGTCTAATATGCCCCTGGGGCACCAGAGGGCCCCTCACTCTCACCTCACTCAGACCCAGGCCTAAGCAGATCCAGGTACGAAATTTCTGTGTCCGCGGCTGGGGGCGGGGCATGGTGGGGTGGGCTGTTGAGGATAAAAGTAAGTGGGAGAGCAAGAGGAAGAGACAGGGGGACCCTTCAAAAGAGTGTTCTATGTGGGAACCGTATCAAAGGAGCAATTTTCTTAAAAAGAAAAAAAGCCCAATATGTGTTTTTGAAGAGAGATGAAGGGAAGGGCAACCTTGAGCCGTGGTGTTTATGACATAGGAGGCTCTGCCAGATTCCATGTTACCACCAGAAATCTATGGTCAAGTTTTGGCACTACATTCTGAGAGAAAAGTTGATGAAATGAATTACATCCATAGAGGGGAACAATAAAAATACAGAATTCGTTTTAAAAAGCAGTTGAAAGAACTGGGTGTGTGTGATATTGTGACTTGTACTAAGAAATAATATATTTGGTCCGTGTCCCTGTTTCTGGCACAGAGCTCCCACCCCCTCCCTGGAATTACCTAAGTGATGACAGCAACAATGGTGTCTCTTGTTATGAGGTTAATGAGGTGACTTCTGGACCCCACCCAAGGGTGGGGGCGGTTACCAGTAAGAGCCAACTATGTGGTTGGAGGACTGGAACTTTCAGTCTCACCCCCTGATTTCGGAGGAGGGGAGAGGAGCTTGAGGTCGAATCCAACTTTAATGGCCAATGATTTAGTCGACTATGGCTACAAAATGAAATCTGCATGAAAACCCAAATAAGGAAATAAAGACATCTCATACGTTCTGTTTTTTTCCTTTTCTTTTTTTTCCAGAGATCTCCCACATTAGGGAACTACCATGCTTCAAGGTGCTACTAGGCTGGGCCCCAAGCTCCATGAGGACAAAAGCTCCTTCTTTCCACCTCTTGCCCAATGCATCTCCTCATTTGGCTATTGATTATTGATAGTATTGAATATCCTTTGTAATAAATCCACAATCTAGTGTGTTCTGTTCTAGCAAAACCTGAGTAGGAATTCATGGGAATGTCTAAATTACAGCCAGTCAGTCAGTCAGAAGTGCAAGTCACCACCTGAGTTTGGAAGTGGCGTTTGAGGAACTGGCTGGCATCTGGTAATTGCTCGTTGGCATGGGAAGCCTCCATGCACACGTTGCAGTCGAGTCCGAGAACTTTTCCTAAGTGTGTTTACTCAGAAAAAGAGAATACTTGAGGGGAGGTGGGAGAAAGGCAGGATAGCTGTTTTCTGAGACTTAAAGAGCAATGCCATGAAACAGAGGGATTGTGTCGTTCCCACGGACAAGCAGCAATACTTTCTTTTCTGCCACAACAGTGTCTCTTGAATCATGTCTTCTACCTGTGTCCAAAAACACCCCTGGGTTTCAGGGTCTGAGCTGATGCTCTTTTATTTCAAAATAAAGAGGACTTGGGCTATTTAAATGCTTCCTGAAGTACTGAAATCCTTTTCTCCACATCCAAATGGAGACCAAGCATTTTCTGGGAAGAAGTTATTTTTTATTAAATAGATTTTTTCCCCTTTGTCTCTATGCATATTTTAAAGGGATCATTTCCAATGCTCATTCTATTGCCAATTCTCTTTTTAACCACAAGATGGCATTCAAGGTTTAAGCTTTGGGGAATAAAAATATGTGTATTAAATGCATAATTATGAAAACCTATAAAAACAATGTTTAGCTTCAGTAACTGAAATAATAGCATAAATGTACATTAAATTAACGTACTCAGCATAAATGTTTTCTATGTAACTAGAAAAAAATCAGAGTTATGTTAAAGGAAGACCACATATTTTCGTGAGTTAAAGCACATACAGAATTAGATACTGTAGAAACTTAGAAACAGCATATATTAAATCCTTGATTTAAAAATTAATAAAACTAAGTCTGGAGTGTGTTTTATAAACATAAGAAAATTTTATGCTGGCATTTGTTATAACACATGTTGATTTTTCATATAGAGAGAACAGAAGTAACATTGTTTAATACTAAAAGTTGAAACTGACTAAAACCAAAACAAACAGAACAAACAAAAAATAGAAGGTGGACTTGATTTGTGCTTATAATAATTGAGTAGGTAATATTATTTTAACACCTGAAAATTTTAAGCTTTTAAATTAGTACATATTAGTAGGCAAATAAGAAATAATTTAGTTTTAGTTTTCAAATACAGTATGTGCTAATCGATAACTCCAGACAAGTTGGTTAACCTCTTTGTGCCTCCTATTTCCCTCATTAGTAAACTATATACAGTAGCTGTCTCTACTTTTCCTGAACTTCTGTAGAGAAGAAGTAGGGGTCACAGTTTAGCTGAGTAGGGAGGCTATGAACCTTACCTTGAAGTTGTGTAATGAGGGAAGAGCTTTGACCTGGAGCGTAGGTTGAGTTGTGGCTTTGAAGGTGGATAGGATCAGTAGTTAGACGCGTGTGCACGCTTGGAGGTATAGCTGCTCCACAGCCTGGCCAGTATTGCATTAGGAAGTGAAGGGAGAGTGCCCGGCACACAGTAGGTACTTCCCGGTTAGTTCCTGTTCCTGCTGCACCTGCAATGCATAGACAAGAGCAACACTACTTTCTCAAGCTAAATAGAATGTAAAACTTCTCCAGAACTGATGACATTTATTTAGATAACTTTCTGGCTGACAAAGCTTAGACTATGGGTATAGATCTTCCTATTACCACATCAACAATCATTCGCTACAAAGTATGACATAAAATAGTTTTATATGTGCATAAGTAAGAAAAATTTTGAAAAAAATCCCAGCTCATACTGCTTTTTGATTTTGTATCTTCTACTATTTTTCCAGGAAAATAAATATGAACAGCTGATTAGATTCTAGATTCATATTCTGCCCATGTCTTGATTGGAATGTAGCATTTGCATGAACAGCCAAAGACAGGCAGAGCCACAGGAAAGGAAAAAAGCTATGGAAATGTACACCAAACCACATGATCAAATCATGAATATTTATGAGCTGTTTATAATGACAATTGGTTCCTAGTAATACTAACTACAATCATGTGTGGAACTTTAGAATTTTCATCAAATATTCATGACAGTCATTTATATTTCCAGTGTTCAATCACTGTTCTATGACTACCTCCTTAGAATTCTCAAAATAGACCCATAATCTCTGTATGAGAATGGGCCTTAATAGAAGTTAGTACCTGCATTTTATTTCTCTGAAAATGGACTGCCTTCACATTTAATCCCATTAAGTGTGGGAACAGGGTAAGGGTGCATCATTCTGCAAACACTAATTGAGTGCCTGCTAGTTGGTCAGGTCCCCATGCTGAGTTTGGAGAATATTTAGGCACAAGAATGACCCTGCTCTGGTCACTGCTCAGGAGGAGACGAAGTCCCACACCACAGCAGCTGAGAAAGCTAGGGACAGAGTGTTGTGGAGGCAGAGGACATCAGGGATGCTTTCACACAGGGGCTGGGCTGAATCCTCTCACCATCCTTGTGGGGTACTTTCCGAGGCAGAAGAGATGGCAAGGGTGAGGTGGAGGAAGGAGAGGGGAGAATGGCACACAAATGGACTAAATAAATGTGGTCATGATAGGTATTCTTCCCTGACTTGAAAAAATTTTACAATTTTTACGTGTTTCTCACAGGCTATTTTTTATTTGAAAAGTTGGTGGGCATGGGGTTTTATCTCCCCTTCCCCCCCTCGGGATCTAATATTTATTGAATGTCCATATGTCAACGCTATATAATTTTATATGTGATCTCGTTCAAGAGATCAAATGCAAACAACTTGGCAGGATGGGTAATGTTATCCACGTGTAACCAGCTCACTGAGGGTAAGAAGTTCTCCAAGGCCAGTGGCTCGCAAAGGCCCATGCTCTTTCCTCGTGCTGCCTCTAAGGAAAGATGCTTCCGTGGGGAACTGGAAGCCCCAGCAGGAAGAGCATGAAGGACAGAGAACCTGGTGACTACTTACTATGTTCCAGACACAACTGGGAGCATTGCAGATAGATTAGTTTGTTTAATCCTAACTCCCTTCATGGGAGGTAGGTACAGTAATTACCATCATGTAAGAGAGAAATTAACTGAGGCATAAGGAATTCAGATAAATTGCCCAAGGTCACAGGGTGGGTGACTGGGAGAGCCAAGACCCAATCCAAGCAGTCTGGCTCCAATGTGACTCCCAGCATTTTCTAAGCAATTCTGCCTTTTACCCAGACCAAATCCTGACTCTAGAACCCCAGCAGAGACCCTGCTGAGCAAGATATCCCAGGAAGAAGAGCAGAGTGGTGAAAAAATTTTATGTCCCCAAATAATGGAAAAGATAATTCAGTGTGGCTTAAGAATTGGGTCTTGGTTGACGAAGCAATGGGAGGACAGTTGGAGGAGGTATATGAAGAAGGAAAGACAGGTCTTTCTCTTTTTTCCGAACACTATGCGGATGAAAGATTCTCAATTGGCATTTGTTTTGTTTCTTAATAGAACATTTCAGTGTCATAAGAGCATTTCCAGACTTCCGCCAAGATGGAGACGTAGGTGGAGGAACCACCTTGCCTCTGTGCACAACCAAATCTAAGAACAACTATTTTTAACAACAATCACAACCAAGCCACATGGAAAATCGACAATACGGAGTCCAAAGACATCTAAATGCTCAGCTAAACCGGTAAGAGAAGCGAAACCAGCAGCGGCGCAGGTTAGCAAGAAAAAATTCCCGGGTGGTGCGTGGAGCGCCGAAGGCGCTGATCTTGAGCTAGCTACGGGAGCGCACAGGGAAGAGGCGCGGCGGGCTGTCTGCGGTCGTTTGGTTGGTTGGTCCGTCGGTCGCACAGCTGCGTGCAGAGAAACCAGTGAGAAGGGAAGCCTGCGAGGGGCAGCAGGCTCGCACAATTCCGATCGGATAAACAAGCCCGGGTGAGTGCTGTGACTGGACGGGCTGGGCTAGTGAAGAGGACCGCCATTGCTCCTTCTCTGACCACGCCCCCACACACAGTGTCACAAACCAGCGACCTGGGTTGCCCCATCCCGGTAAACAACTAAGGCTTGGCTCGGCTTACTTAACAGCACCAATAGACCAAAAATGGCTCTAGGACAACTCAGAGCCCCAGAACCGATAGATCTAAGCGATGAAGAAATAGCCAGTCTTTCAGAGGCACAGTTCAAAACACTGGTTATCAGGATCCTTACAGAACTGGTTGATTTTAGTCACAAATTAGAGAAACATATGGAAGCTAAACTAATTGAAATGAATGGTAATACAAAGGAAACCAATAGTAATGGAAAGAAAATTGGGACTCAAACCAAGGGAATGGACCAGAAGGAAGAAAAAAAATGATCAAACAGAAAAGAATGAAGAAATAAGAATTCAGAAAAATGAGGAGACGCTTAGGAACTTCCAGGACATCTTTAAACTTTTCAACATCCGAATTATAGGGGTACCAGAAGGGGGAAAGGCACAGCCACCAGTGGAAAACTTATTTGCACAAATAATAAAGGAAAATTTCCTCAATCTGGCAAAGGAAATAGACTTCCGGGAAATCCAGGAAGCTCAGAGAGTCCCAAAGAAGTTGGACCCAAGAAGGAACACACCAAGGCACATCATCATTACATTAGCCAAGATTAAAATGAAGGAGAGAATCCTAGAAGCAGCAAGAGATAAGGGGACAGTCACCTACAAAGGAGTTCCCATCAGACTGTCAGCTGATTTCTCAAAAGAGACCTTACAGGCAAGAAGGGTCTGGAAAGAGGTATTCCAAGTCATGAAATCCAAAGATCTACAACCGAGATTGCTCTACCCAGCAAAGCTTTCATTTAGAATGGAAGGACAGATAAAGTGCTTCTCAGATAAGACCAAATTCAAGGAGTTCATCATCACCAAGCCCTTATTATATGAAATGTTAAAGGGACTTATCTAAGAAAAAGAAGATAAAAAAGATGAACAGTGAAAGGACAGCAAACTCACAGTTATTAAGAACCACACCTAAAACAAAAGCAAACTAAGAGGACAGCTAGATCAGGAGCAGAACCATAGAAATGAAGATCTCATGGAGGGTTAGCAACAGGGGAGTGGGAGGAGGAGAAGGGGGGAGAAGGTACAGAAAATAAGTAGCATAGACAGTAGATAGAAAATAGATAGGGGGAGGGTAAGAATAGTAGGGGAAATACAGAATCTAAAGAATTTGAGACATGTGTTCATGAACTAAAGGGGGAAATGGGGGGAGGGGTATGCAGGGTGGAGGGGAATGGAGGGGGGGAATAGAGCAAATGTAATGGCATAATCAATAAAAAAAAATTTTTAAAAAAAGCATTTCCAAATGTAAGAACAGAAAGATACACAATGGTATGATATTGCGTACACATGAAGAGCAATTACTCACTTCCAGAGATTCCCAAACTCTTTGTACTTGTCTCTATGCACTGACACCTTTATTATACCTTGTGTATTTTGATGAATATGAGACTTTTAATGATCAGAAGTTGATTCCGCCATACTTAAGATTTTTGCATACTCAAAAGTTCATTCCATATAAAATTATACAGGTAAAAATTATAGATAAATGTAATATCTTTGAAAAACTTTATTTAGTGTTTTCTTACTAATGAACTCCAAAATTTAAAAGCAGCAAATATTATCTGAGCTACATGTTTTCTCATCAACCACCAGATGGCATAAGGTGTGAGAGTTTTATTCTGACAGGGTCGCCATGCACGTGACAACGTGACCTGTAACTTCAAGATAATGTATTTGGAAAAATGTTCTGGCACTCAAATAGCTCACAATTACTTCAGCATATGCAGAAGTGGATGGACAAGCTGAAAATGACGGGGTCCTACTTTTTCTAAATTTGGAGGTTCTGTGGGATGCTGGCATTACATAATGAATGAATGATCAAACACATAAAACAAAGCAGTTCTCTTCAAGGAAATAAAATCGGAAGTCATGTCAAAGCAAAATTAACCTCATGTACTAAGTAGGTTTCTCTAACTCTAAATGAAACTTGAGACGTGCTTTCAAGGAAAAAAAATCATGCATGTATTTCCAATTCTGCTTAATAAAAACTTTTCTACTGCCTATAATTTGTTCTGAAAGCAGAAAAGTATCTAATGCAAAAGATTTTCTCCACTTTGGCTCAAAGGAAAGTCGTTGCAGGAGTCAACTGGAAAAAGAGTATCCAACCGAAAAACCTAATATGAACTCTGATGTTAAAGTGTAGGAAAGAATATTTTAAAAACATGAATTCCTACACAAATCCAAAACACAGTACATTATGTTTACTAATCCTGTATTTCCATCTGGAAAAGAGCTAACAAGTGAAAGAGATTTTTAAAAAGAGGCAAATAAGGTAAATGCAAAAAATGGGGTCTTTAAGCCCTCTAGCCTTCTGGTAACACCTCATTGAGGACTTTGAAATACACCCACTGGAATAAATGACGCCGTTAACCTCACCAGCACCACAGAGCTGAGATGAAAGCTCTGTGGACATCATGGAGCAGATAAACTGGCTTTAGAAGGCCAGTGCCCAAGATGAGCCTGAGATCTCCTCTTTAAGGTGGTCTAAGAATGAAGTCTATGATTTCTGAAGATGCTATGATAATTGAGTTTTGTATTTTACTACATATTTCCTCACTAGAGGTAATATATTGAGTTCCTGAATGAGAGAAATCTGTAGAAGAGAAAAAGATATTTGGAACTATGTGAAGGAGGAAAAACTATCTGATGAGATATGAGCAGGTTGAGTTGTTTGTGTTTTTTTCCCTTTTCTAAGTCATGTTGATAAAGATAAAGGGAATGGAGATGAGAATTGATGGGGAGGGTTCTGTGAGATTCCTGCACCATGGCTCAAGTCCTATATCCATTTTTGGCAACTAATAGGTAGCAAAGATGTTTCCCACCTGGATTCATATGAAAGGAAAAAAATAATACTTCTTATTTTTGTTATGTTTAGAAAAAAAGCACAAGTTCCTTCCAAAGGGTTTCTTCTGATGGTTCAGTTAGATAGTAGAAAGTGGAACAGTAGATAGTTCAAGTTAATGGGATAATATATTCCAGACACTTAAAATTACTTACTTTATATTCCATTCTTTATGATATTTTAACTCCACTTTCTTTCATTTATAATACTTTCTAATGAAATTTGGATCTTCAAGCACTGAAATGAGAATATAGAGATCTATGCATACATTCTTTAATAATAGTTCCAAGTTTAAAGCAATCCACTTATTAAGTTGATAGGTGGCAAGGATGTACACTATGTACTGCAAGTCCTATTATAATGTTTAGACACTTTCCAAATTTCCTTTATTTGAACTTGGTATTATTGGATATTATTTGAAATAAGTAGATTGTAACTTCAAAACTTTTCATTATACTGACATTTGTTTATGTATCATTTATAGCAATGAAGGAGGTGTTAAAATGATTCATATAGAAACTACAGACGCCATAGTTTAATGAAATTCTAATTCAGTACTTCAAGTAGCAAAATAAAATCTTAGATGTGACATTACAGATCTTCATCTTTCCCAAAGAATCTGCAACAGGTGATCGATCACCCAGCCTGCAAATCTTGCCTTTGCCAACAATAACGCTCTCTTCTTGTTGCTGGGAGACTGCCTGTCCCACTGACAGAAGGTGGGGTCACCGTGTCATTCCTTCACCTGAGTTCTGAGTTTCCACTGGGCCTAGTTCTCACCTCTAGAGCAATACTAAGTTCATTCCTCCCCCATGGGAGAGAGTCCTTCTAAATTTGAAGATAGCTCTAAGGGCAGCCTCAGTGTCTACAACTGTTTCTTAAGACATGATTCTCTAGAGACCCAACCACTCTCACCATCCTGGCAGTGAAATCTGTTAATATTCCTATTAGCTCTGGCTGGTGTGGCTCAGTAGATTGAGTGCTGGCCTGTGAACCTGGCTTTGGTTGCAGGGCAGGTTGCCCAGTAGGGGGCCCATGAGAGGAAACCACAGATTGATTATTTCTCTCCCTCTGTCTCTTCCTCCCTTCCCCGCTCTAAAAATAAATAAAAAATATATATATTTTTTAAGATTTTATTTATTTATCTTTAGAGGGGGAGGGAAGGAGAGAAGGAGAGAAGTATCAATGTATGGTTGCCTCTTGTGCATCCCCTGCTGGGAAATGGTCTGCAACCCAGGCATGTGCCCTGACTGGGAATCGAACCGTGGTTGCTTGATTCCCAGGCCTGTGCTCCATCCACTGAGCTACACCAGCCAGGGCTAAATAAAATATTTTTTAAAAATGTTCCTGTTAAAGCTTACATACAGAACTGGCTGAGGATCTTGTTTTCATTTGAACAGCAAAGATGAAATGAGTTACTACTTCCTTTGGTCTGTGTGCCACAGGTTATCAATTCAGCTGTGATCTGCATTAGTATTTTCTGGAAATCATATTACACCACTGGCTCATATGTTTGTCGTTAATTATAAAACTTACGCCTTTATTCACATAAAGTTTATTGACATCTATTATACTTAAGGCACTGATAGTTATTACACAAAATATGATTAAGACAGATCAAATACACATATATCCCTTATTTACTATCCATCTGTCAACTCCCTGTTTAATTGTCCTAGGATTATGGTCTTGAAAATTTAACCAACTAGATGTCTCCAACCCTCTTGCTGGTATCTGGAACTTCCTTCTTAAAAATATCAATTAATCTCTTCTTGCTTGATGCAATTTCCCATTGATAGAAAAAAAATATTTAAAGTGAATAGTTCTTTTCTATCAACACTACATGATTTTCATTAGCATTGTTGTTATTCTTTAATTTCTTTTTAACTACATTTTATTGATTATGCTATTACAGTTGTCCTATTTTTTCCTCCCCTTTATCCCACCAACTTGGTACCCCCATTCCCTCTAACATTCTCCCCCTGACCAGTAGTTCATGTCCACGGGTCATACAAGTAAGTTCTTTGGCTTCTCCATTTCCCATACTGTTCTTAACCTACCTCTGTCTATTTTGTAACTACCACTTATGCCTCTTATTCTCTGTACTTTTCCCCCCATTTCCCCCCGCCTCCCACCATTGATAAGCCTCCATTTCTGTGATTCTGTTCCTGTCCCAGTTGTTTCCTTAGTTTGTTTTCGTTTATGTTTTTTTTTTTTTTTAGGTTCAGTGGTTAATAATTGTGGCTTGTTGTCATATTACTATTCACAGATTTTTCTTTTTCATTTTTCTTTTTCTTAGAGAAGTCCCTTTAACATTTTATATAGTAAGGGTTTAGTGATAATGAACTACTTTAACTTGACCTTATCTGGGAAGCACTTTATCTGCCCTTCCATTCTAAATGATAGCTTTGCTGGATAGAGAAATCTTGGATGTAGGTCCTTGCCTTTCATGTCTTTGAATACTTCTTTCCAGCCCTTTCTTGCCTGCAAGGTTTCTTTTGAGAAATAAGCTGAGAGTCCTATTGGAACTCTTTTGTACGTAGCTCTCTACTTTCCTCTTGCTGCTTTTGAGATTCTCTCCTTCGTTTTAATCTTGGCTAATGTAATTATGATGTACCTTGGTGTGTTCCTCCTTGGGTCCAACTTCTTTGGGATTCCGACCTTCCTGGACTTGCATGTCTATTTCCTTTGGCAGATTGGGGAAGTTCTCCTTCATTATGTTTTCAAATAAGTTTTTAATTTCTTCCTCTTCTCCTTCTGGCACCCCTATGATTGGGATGTTGGAATGTCTAAAGTTGTCCCAGAGGTTCCTAAGCCTCTCCTCATTTTTTGAATTCTTGTTTCTTTATTCTGATCTGGTTGAATGTTTATTTTTTCCTTCTGCTCCAAACCAGTGACTTGAGTCCTAGTTTCCTTCCCTTCACTGTTGATTCCCTGTACATTTTCTTGTATGTCACTTTGCATGACCTTCATTTCTTCCTCTGTTTTGCAACCATACTCAACCATGTCTGTGAGCATCCTGATAATCAGTGTTTTGAATTCTGTATCTGATAGGTTGACTATCTCCTCATCACTTAGTTCTTTCTAGAGCTTTGATTTGTTCTTTCATTTGGGCCATTTTTTTGTTGTTGTTGCAGCACACCCGTTATACAGTAAGGGGTGGAGCCCTAGGTGTTCACCAGGGCAGGGCAACCCACTTCACTGCATTATGGCACTGCATGTGAGGGAGGGGTCAGAGAGGGAACAGTGCCGCTTGCTTGGCCCTCACCCAGCTTTCAAGAGATTGGCAGTTTTTCCTGCTGCCATAACCCTCACATGTTTTTACAGGTAGTGGTTCTGAGGCTTTATTTTCTTTGTGCTGGAACCCTAGGTTGCGGTCTGTCTTGCTCCCTAGTTGTTTCTCCTGGTTTATCCGAATGCTAATGTGGGACTGCCTGGTCCATCAGCCACAACCTATCTGCCAGCCACTGCCTTGCTGCACATCCTCTCTGCCCTGGCTAGTCCATCTCTGCCCCTCCTACCAGTCTGGATGAATGTTTCTTCTATAACTCCTTAGACCTCCTTACTGTTCAATTTTTTGGTAGTTCTGGTTTTTTGTTTTTAAATTGATTGTTTCCTTCTTTTGGTTGTGTGAGGAGGCAAAGAGTTATCTTCCTATACCTCCCTCTTGGCTGGCACTCCTATTCTTTAATTTCTTTTCTGGCTTCAAACATACACAAGCACATACACATACATATTCTTAAAGGTTTTGTTAATACTGTTTTTATTGGTATTTGGATATATACCTCTTTTTTCCATAGAGGGATATTTGATCCCTCAAGAGTTCTTACTGAGGTCTCATTATTTCCTTTAGATGATTATAATAACTAATATTAATGCAGTTCTTACTAAATACTGAGCACTTATAAAGCATGAATACAGTGATTAACAAACAGAAAGGTTGAGTAATGTCTTCTCATTGTGACTATATTACTTAGACAAAAGTTAAAATTTGAGGTTTTTAAACAAGGATAATTTATATCTCCCCTTAATTTTTTGAAACTGCCTTTCCTACATTTTCTACTTAAAATGTATGGCAGTCTCTTTCTTATATATTATGAAAACCCAAATGGCGTGCTCATATTTCCTGACTATCCCTATTAATCTGATATCATTATATTACTTTCTTCATTGCTTTCTCTACTACTGAGAAATTTTAAAAACAGTATTTGTACAAACTTTTTAAAACTTCCTATTTTATCCCTATGTATTTTTTCACTTATCTGTCTCTGACCACCTTACTGTGAACTTCTCAAAAAGCTTATCATAATATTCATCTTATTGTCTCCAACACACGACCCATTGTCTAGAAATAGAAGATGCTCAATAAATAATGTTGATTGGAGAGAAATAACAGAGGAATGAGGACAGAAAAGAGAGAGCGAGCATGGGAGCACAAGAGGATGAGCAAAAAGAAAGGATCAGTAAAATTCTGTCATAAGTTCTTTTCTTTTTTAATCCTCACCCACGGATATGTTCATTGACTTTAGAAGGAGAGAGAGAAACATCAATGTGAGAAAGAAACATCAATTGGTTTTCTCTTGTAGATGGCCCAGCCATGGATTGAACCCACAATCTAGGTATCTAAGTATGGCCCCTGACCGGGAATCAAACCTGCAACCTTTTGGTTTCTGGGACAACATTCCAACCAGCTAAGCCACCTGGCCAGGGCTACTAGAAGTTCTTGAGGCTGACCTCCCCCAACTCATCACTACTGTATCTTGCCTTAGTGGCAGGTTTGCATTCTGCGGTAGAAAATCATCCTCTATCGCCTCCATAATATAGTTCTCCGCCTTCCCTTCTGGGGATTACCAGGCGTTGCTTTTACTCTGGTTTTGTGATGACACACCTCCTCCTGTCCAACACCTATACAGATTGATCTTAAAAATGTTTTTTCCATTGCTGGGACTGCCATGTCCAAAGGAATATAATAATGCCAACTTTCCTTAGTAGGTTTTATTTTCACACATACTATTTCATACTAATTGCAGAGCAACTTAAAATAAGAGTGGGGCATTCTTGTCAATGAACAGAAATGAAAAATGAGGTACAAAGTATTAAATGACTAACGTAAATTTACTTTACTGTTCATGGCAAACTAGTACAGGGCTGAGGAGTCTCTAACTTCTGACATCATAGTCTTCCTGCTAGAGCCTTTCCAAACTTGGTTGCACATTGTAATCACCTGGGGAGCCTTTAAAGCTACTGCTGCCTAGTTTTGCTCCCAGAGATCTTCATGTAATTGGTCTGGGAGTGTGCCCTTTAAATAAGAATTTTCACAAGCTCCTCTGGTAGTTCTAATGAGCAGTCAAGACTTAGAACCATGCATGGAAATTAGATGACACTGCCTCTTGCATCTAAATGTAGTTT
This sequence comes from Artibeus jamaicensis, assembly GCF_021234435.1. NCBI lineage: Eukaryota > Metazoa > Chordata > Mammalia > Chiroptera > Phyllostomidae > Artibeus > Artibeus jamaicensis. Next base: position 13,218,453 of record NW_026522025.1, on the reverse strand, counting down.
GGAGACACCTGTCCTTATTTCTGGCTCAAAGACTCAAAGAGTAAAAGTCTCCTAGAGTGAAAGCAAGCATCCCCAGGATGCTTTAGGCTGTTTGGTCTGTCTTGATGACAGCAAACATCAGGAAGACTCCGCTCGATACTAGAGGGTACACTGGTCTGAAGGAATTCTTTTCCTCTAACATAAACATTTCCTTATGGGGATTATACTCTGTCGTTAGGGTGCTGTTGCCCACAACCAGATGTAGTGGTTTGTTCTCTGCCAAACTTTTAATTTGCCTTTCTATGGTGATGGCGAGAGAACAGTGGATCATCGATACGTTTTCCCACATGACTGCCTATAATTATGAACCAATAATTACGGTTATTAAAAATGAACTGCATACTCTTCAGAGTTTGAATTTAAGTTGTGGGCTATAAATAAATAAATATTTTATATCATATTATAAAAACAGTATAGAATGATAGGAAACAACAAACATGGAGTCAGAGAATCTGATTCAAGTCCTCGGGCCACAGTCTATCTGCACTAATTAATAATAACCACACTTATTGAACACTCAGTATGTTCTAGGTGCCATTGTAGATGCTATGAGGTATATGCTGCTCTTATTCTTTTTTATGGACAAAGGAACTGGAACACAGAGGGGTTAAGAAATTTAGCCAAGGTCACACAGCTAGTAAATGGCGGAGTCAGGATTAAACTTTAGCAATCTGGCTCCAAAATTTACACTCTTTACCAATATATAATATTCCCTCTTACATGTGTGACCTTAGGTAAAATTACTTGGCTTCCCTTGGTCTTGGTTTTCTCATTTGTAAAACCAAGTAATAACAGTAACACCTAGCTCATCAGGTTGATACATCTCTGGACATGACATGTATTAGGTGTTGATAAATAAATTAGGAAATAACATTAGGGTGATTAGAAAACATAACACAGAGCGCACTCTGTGGACAGTGTTACACAAGATTGAACTCACTATTATTGTGGCACACATGACTATGGGTAGATATGTGGCACGAAGATACAGAAGAGTTATGACCCACAATAAAATATAACTACTCATCACTGTTCATAAAATAAAAATCTTTTAAAAATATGCACAAGAGCTTAATAATGTTTCCAGTGATAAGGATGTAACTGCAGAAAATGAAGTTATTAGAAGTTTCCCTTTCATTTCTGAGTAGTTGAAGAAGCATTCTACAATATAATCTAAAAGCTTCATCTTTATTATTGCTAGGAAATTAGGTCATTAAAAAAATAGTACTGGATCTCATCCAGCTGAATTATCCGAAGACAAAACGGCCAGCAACAGATGTAAGGTTTACATTTATTTTTTAAATTGTGCTGGTTATTACTGGAGGAAAGGTCTTGAAACATTCTTATAACAAATCCCTGGGGGAAGAAAAGGCAAGGTGATTGTGAAATATTGCGCCAAGGGCTAGAATCAAAGTCTCAGAAATTCTTCTGGGCCAGAGGTAAACATTGCCAGCTATTGCCTTCACAAAGAGAGATAAATTACATACTAGGTTAGTGACAGACACAGAAACAAGAACCAAATTAAACATTCTGATGTCAAACTCTTTTGAAGAAGAAACTGCGGTCAGTGGTGATTCATTATCCTTCCATACTGAAATTGCTCTTCATTGCAAAAAAATCATTTCCAAATTTTGCTAAGTTTTGGCATATGCTTCAATTATTTTTTTCTTAGCAGTTTGGAGTCTCCAAATGTCTCTTTATATATTCTTGTTATTCCATAAAGCACCATCCTATACCTATTAGTTTGGTTTTTGGTTGAAGGAGTTGGACGCTGAGTCATTCCCAAGACTATGTCAATTGCCTCTTGATACCTGTTTGTTAAGGGTTATTCTCTCCAGGAACACATCTGAGCTCCTCAGTGCTTCACACATGGTAGGCACTGAAGATATGTGTGCTGAATTGACTGAGCAGCACCCAACCACTAATGTCTGAAGTGAAGTAAATATCCATGTACTTTGCTATCAAAAATAATAAAGTTCTGTCTGGCCAAGATAGAGGCATAGGTAGGTATACTTTGCTTTCTTGCACAACCAAAAGAAGGACAACAACATGTTTAAAATAAAAAAAAATAACCAGAACTCCCAGAAAATCAAACTGTATGGAAGTCTGACAACAAAGGAGTTAAAGAAGAAACATTCATCCAGACACATAGGAGCAGTGGAGATGGATAACCAGGATAGAGAGACTGTGTGACAAGGTGGCAGCTTACAGAGCAGGCAGTCACATAGTTGCATGAGGATAAACCAGGAGGATCAACTGGGGAGCAAGACAGGGTTCCAACTTGGATAAATAAAGTCTGAAAACCTCTGACTGAAAAGATCTGTGGGGGTTGAGGCAGCAGGAGAAACTCCCAGCCTTACAGAAGAGTTCATCGGAGAGTCCTGGAATGTACACGAAAGCATCCACTCAGGAATCAGCACCAAAAGGACCCAATTTGCTTGTGGGTAGTGAGGGAAGTGACTGAAAGCCAGCTAAGCAAATGGCACCATTCCCTCTCAGACCTCCTCACACACATACAGCATCACAATGCAGCAAAATGGGTTGCCTACCCTGTCTAAAACCTAAGGCTCTGCCCCTTACTATGTTACAGGTGTGCTGAGACAAAGAAATATGGTCCAAATGAAAGAACAGATCAAAGCTCCAAAAAATACAACTAAACGATGAAGAGATAGCTAACCTATCAGATGCAGAGTTCAAAACACTGGTAATTAGGATGCTCACAGAAATGATTAAGTGTGGTTGCAAAATAGAGGAAAAAGTGAAGGCTATAAAAAATGAAATAAAAGAGAATGTACAAAGAATTAACAGTGAAGGGAAGGAAACTGGGACTCAAATCAATGGTTTGGAGCAAAAGGAAGAAATAAGCATTCAACTGGAACAGAATGAAGAAGTAAGAATTCAAAAAAAATGAGGAGAGGCTTAGGAACCTCTGGGACAACTTTAGACACTCCAACATCCAAACCGCAGGGGTGCCAGAGGAGAAGAAGAAGAGCAAGAAATTGAAAATTTATTTGAACAAATAATGAAGGAGAACTTTCCCAATCTGCCAAAAGAAATAGACTTCCAGGAAGATCAGAGAGTCGCAAAGAAGTTGGACTCAAGGAAGCACACACCAAGACACATCATCATTAAGTTACCCAAGATTAAAGATAAAGAGAGAATCTTCAAAGCAGCAAGAATAAAGGAGACAGTTACCTATAAGGAGTTCTCATAAGACGCTCAGCTAATTTCTCAAAAGAAAGCTTGCAGGCAAGAAGGGGATGGAAAGAAGTTATGTGAAGTCATGAAAGGCAAGGACCTACATCCAAGATTTCTCTATCTAGCAAAACTTTCATTTAGAATGGAAGGGCAGATAAAGTACTTCCCAAATAAGGTCAAGATAAAGGAGTTCATCATCACCCAGCTCTTATTACATGAAATGTTAAAGGGACTTATCTAAGAAATAGAAGATCAAAAATTTGAGCAGTAAAATGACAACAAACTCACAACTATCAATGACTGAATCTAAAAAAATAAAAACAAAAATGAACTAAGCAAACAAATAGAACAGGAACAGATTCAAAGAAATAGAGATCACATGGAGAGTTATCAGTGGGGTGGAGGAAGGGGGAGAATGGGGGAAAAGATACAGGGAATAAGAAGCATAAGCGGTAGTTGCAAAATAGACAGGGAGGTGGTTAAGAACAGTATGGGAAAAGGTGAAACCAAAGAACTTATATGTATGACCATGGACATGAGCTAAGGTGAGGCAATGATGGTGGGAGGTGACGTACAGAGAGGAGGATAATAAAGGAGAGAAAAAATGGGACAAATCTGTGATAGCATAATCAATAAAATACATTTAAAAATAAAATAAAATAAAATTCTTTATGCTAATAGAGCTACTAATGACTGTGTTTCTTAAAACACCTTAAGTTATTTTCTTAACCACTAATCCATGAGTGAGTAAGGAAGGTAATATTTAGTCACAAAATAAATAACCAATATCCCAAAAGAATGTGTACTTTCTTAGAAGTTATTAATCTAACTTAAGTTTTTAAATTAAGCTTAGTAGTACTTCTTGCTATAATTTGTGCCTTAAAAAGGAAGCTTTTTTTAACATCACATACAATGTGATGTTTTGTTTTATTGAGACCAGTTATAATACCATCACTATGATGAGAAGAAATTTGATGAGACCACAAATTAAGGCAGTGGTGTGGGGTAGGGTGAGATGGAGGGAAAACATTCATGATGCAGGAGATAAAATCAACAAAGCTTAATGAAGGAGACAAAGAGGTCTAGGAAACTTCTGTGATTCTGGTTCAGGCAAGTAAATGCAATAATAGTGATCTGCACTAACCAAGAGAGGTAATAAAGGATAAGTTTTAGGGCAAGATAATGAATTCACTTTGGGACCTCTTAAGTATGAGATGCCTGAACACATACAGGTGAGAGGTACAAAAATAAATGCACAGATTTAAGTATGCATGCAGAATTCATGAGAGGGCCTGGCTAGTGAGGAGGCTTTAGGACTTACTGGAAGGTAGGCTAATGAAAACCAAGGTTGTAGATGAGGTCTTTTGGTAGAGTGGACCAAAACAAAGTTTTCTCTAAGGGAAGAGGCAGAGGAGCACTAAGTAAGGTAGGAGGAAAACTGTGGATGTACATGGCGTCATCTAACACAAGGACAGCATAGCTGGTGAGAGTGCAAGATAAAGAGCAAAAAATAACCACTGAATCTGGGAATTGGGAATCACTAATAACTTCAGAATGCACCATTCAGCAGAACAGATGAAGCAAAATCATTTCCCAGTAAATGTGTGTAGAATGGATAAACTACTATGATCCAAATAATGAAATAGTACTCTAAATATTTAATTAAATGAAACTAGGAAGTTGTCCAGCTCTCCCATTTCTGTCTAATTCCTAATGCATGATGGTAACGGATTTTGTCTTAGGTTGATATAACTGGAAGCCCTAGGGTTTTTTTTTTTCTTTCTGTCTTTCTACTTAATATTTTCTCTGACTTTGAGGACAATAGTGTTCATAATCAAAAAGGTTCCTCCTGCTATGATAGCTTCTTTCTGGGGAGAAGGGAGTGAAGTAAACCTCATAAAATTGAGAACTTCATCATTTATTCCTACAATTGCCTGTATTTTTTCCTAGATTTTAATCAGACTTCAGTCCAAGGCACTATACCAAAGAGGAACTAAATTAAGTTAATGATTAGTAGATAAAGCAAACAGTTTATCACCTTCAGATTTCAAATACATGTGAATGAGTCTTAAAAGGCAAGACAAACTGAAGATAATTAAGAGATTACTATATACCAAAAGGACACAGGATAAGACTAGATCACCTCATATGGAGTTCTGTCATATTCCACAGCTTTTGATGTAGCTATTTCAGGCCATGTCTTATAATAATCATCAAATAAAATTTTAATAGATCTGAAAATATAAATTAAAATCAGACAGTAAGTAGTTTGCAAGTTTGTTCATCAAAAGTATTTTATCAAAGTGAACTGTTTCAGACAATGTTTTGTCACAAGACATTAAACTGATTTGTAGTTAACAAATCTAACACACCAATTCCTCCACTAATATACAGAAATCACAAAAAAGAAAACCTGTCCAAGTCATTTTTCAATAATATATGTAAACATGCACCCATATGTATATTATCAAAAGAAAAATATAGAGTCAGGTTATTTGCCTTTTGTGGCTAACTACCTGTACATACCTGTATATTTTCTTTCTATAATAAATAACTTTCTTACATTTCTATGCCAAATTTTTAAAAATTATTTATTTGTGTTTAGAGAGAGGAGAAGGGAGAGAGAAAGATGGGGAGAAACATTGATGTAAGAGAGAAACATCAGACTTCCACCAAGACGGAGGTGTAGGTGGAAACATTGTGCCTTCTCGCATAACAAAGTTTAAAAATAACAAAGTTTTAGCAACAAAAAAACGCAGTCAAACCACAGAAATTTGAACTATATGGAAGTCTGACAACAACAAACCATTCAGCCAGACCACTAAGAGGGGTGGAGCCAGCAGCGGAGTGGGTTGGGCAAAAAAGATCCCCCGACCCAGGTGCACAGGCAGTTGTGGGTGGATCCCAGGTGTGGGGTAGCAACAGGCAGACCCAGTGAGGGTGCAAGGCAGCAGGCTAACTGCAGTCACACATTCACACGCAGATAAACCAGTGAAGGAGCAAGCAGTGAGACAGACTGCACAGGCCCCAGCTGCAGGAAGCAGCAGAGGGGACCTCTATTGCTCCCTCTCTGACCCCGCCCCCACATACAGTATCGCAAACCAGCGACCTGGGTGGCCCCACTCTGGTGAACACCTAGGGCTCTGCTCCTCATACGTAACAGGCTCAAACAGACCAAAACATGGCTCAAGAACAACTCAAACCCCCTGAGCCAATAACTCTAAGTGACCAAGAAATTGCCAACCTATCAGATGTATAGTTCAAAACACTGGTGATCAGGATGCTCACAGAACTGGTTGATTTTAGTCACAAATTAGAGGAACAAATGAAGGCTAAACTAATTGAAATGAAGGAAAATGCACAGGAAACCAATAGTGATGGAAAGGAAACTGGGACTCAAATCAAGGAAGTGGACCAGAAGGGGAAAAAATGACCAAACAGAAAAGAATGAAGAAACAGGAATTCAAAAAAATGAGGAGAGGCTTAGGAACCTCCAGGACATCTTTAAATGTTCCAACATCTGAATTATAGGGGTACCAGAAGGGGAAGAGGAACAGCAACAAGTGGAAAGCTTATTTGAACAAATAATGAGGGAGAACTTCCCCATTCTGGCAAAGGAAATAGACTTCCAGGAAATCCAGGAAGCTCAGAGAGTCCTAAAGAAGTTGGACCCAAGAAGAAACACACCAAGGCACATCATCATTACATTAGCCAAGATTAAAATGAAGGAGAGAATCCTAGAAGCAGCAAGAGATGAGGGGACAGTCACCTACAAAGGAGTTCCCATCAGACTGTCAGCTGATTTCTCAAAAGAGACCTTCCAGGCAAGAAGGGGCTGGAAAGAAGTATTCCAAGTCATGAAATCCAAAGGCCTACATCCAAGATTGCTCTATCTAGCAAAGCTTTCATTTAGAATGGAAGGACAGATAAAGTGCTTCTCAGATAAGATCAAGTTCAAGGAGTTCATCATCACCAAGCCCTTATTATATGAAATGTTAAAGAGACTTATCTAAGAAAAAGAAGATAAAAAAGATGAACAGTGAAAGGACAGCAAACTCACAGTAACAACCACACCTGAAACAAAAGCAAACTAAGAGGACAGCTAGATCAGGAGCAGAACCATAGAAATGAAGATCACATGGAGGGTTAGCAACAGAGAAGTGGGAGGAGGTGAAGGGGGGAGAAGGTACAGAAAATAAGTAGCATAGACGGTAGGTAGAAAATAGATAGGGGGAAGGCAAGAATAATAGGGGAAATATAGAATCTAAAGAACTTGAGACACATGGTCATAAACTAAAGGGGGGGAGTTGTGGGGGAGGGGTGTGCAGGGTGGAGGGGAATGAAGGGGGGAAATAGAACAACTATAATGGCATAATCAATAAAATATATTTAAGAAAAGAGACAGAGAAACATCAATCAGTTGCCTCTCTCATGCATCCACATCGGGACTGAACTCACAACCTAGGTATGTGCCCTGACCAGGAATCAAACCCATGACCTTTCACTTTGTGGGATGACATCCCACCAACTGAGCCTCACTGGTCAGGGCTCTATGCCAAATTTTAGTAAAATCACCTTTATTTCTTTTTACTATGAGGAGAAATGAAACACTAAATTGAGATTAGTTTAATTTTGACACTGAATCTGGCCATTTTTAAAAGAGGAAACAACTCTTTTCTATGATTCCTACCTGAATTTTTTCTTCCCCATGCTAATACTACTATGTCCTAATGGGAAAGCAAAGATTGTTATAAAGTATTAGACAGGAATTGTGAAATACTCTCTTAAATAACTGCCTTTCCAATTTATTTTTCTACATACTTTTCCAATGCAAAGATTTTCAACATTCTACAAACAAAACATTACTTTGGGCTATTTTTCAGACATGGGAAATCACCGACTGACTGGTTTAGATGTTTAAACATAAATGTAAAAGACCTTATGTCTGTGTTCCATTTTAAGTTCCTAGCTCTTTAGAGGAAGAAGCAACTTTTCAGTTAGAATATGTCTACTGGCATTAATTTTTATAGGTGGCTTAAAGACAATATTTGACTAAATTTTGAAATGAATGGGTCAATATCTAAATGTGCTAATGCATTCATCTATTCAAATGATAATTACAGACACCTCATTTGAAGACTAACATTTTAAAATGTGTTATTGCTTTTGCAATCACACGTAAGTAGAAACCTGAAACTTGGTGAAGATAAATTAATCACTACTCTTATTGCTTCCAGAGCTACATGCAATGCTTTCCACTACTAAATGACATACTAAACTAACATTAATTTCCCAAAGAAATGTTTCGGTGTTTGGCAATGGAGGTAACAAAATGAAAGGCTGCATTATATTTCCTGCATGAAAAAGCTTGTGATCAATTTGCTGTCACAGATCATTTAGCAGACAACAATGACCCAAGAGGAAGGAAACTGTCAACACACTGTCTCGTGAAAAAAAAATACACGATCTTCAGGCACAATCGACTCCATTGTTTTTTGTCTGTTTGACGATGACCCCTGACTCTCTCCCTTCCCAACAGTGTCCTGTTCAATCTCAAACTGTTAGCCTTCAGGGGCTTTCTTTTCTTTCCACAGAATAATTAAAAATATTACCCTAAAAGGTATAACTTTAGTACAGTTTGAATATACAAAGCAGAATGCCTTAAACATTTGGGAATATTTGCATTTTCAATTCTGTAAAGGAAACAGCCCCTTAAAATAAGAGAACAGTAACTATTTTACTACTATTCAGATAAACTGCTAAGTTTATAGGCAATACGCAGTATAAGAAATACATGTGTTTATAGTTTCAAGCAGTTATTGAGAATTATCATTGGCATACTGAATTTGAAAAAGTGGAAGACATTACTTTTAAACTGAATACCAGAGCCCATTATTTTGATGGGAAAATAAGATGTATACCTAGACTAGTAAATAGAATCGCTTTTCATATTAACATCATCAAGTGTTACATCACTTAACACAGACATTTGGAGACTATGATGACCATGACAATGGTCACAGTAAGCAGAAAATGTGGGAAGAGGGAGATATAGCTTTGTTTTGGAGACATTAGGGAAAGTGTTGCTTGGAATATGGACCTGAAACCAAGAAAGGAGGCATTTTAGGCCAGGGGAACATTATTAGCAGTAAATAGCTCATACAGGGAGAAGCATCATGTGTACATACGTACATACAGAAGTTGTTGGGGAAAAAGATGATAGTAACAAGATAATTGACTAGAGTGGAGAGTTCCAATTCCAGAAGCCTTGGAATTTGATGAAAGAAGTGAGACTGGGCAATGCAGGGTCTTTTATTTAGGCAGAGAAAGGATTAGAGTTGATTCAGTAATCTTGACATATTAGGTGGTGGAAAGCAATCAGAAGTTCTTGAATAAGGCAAGCAAATTATGAAATCAGTGTGCAAGAGGTTTTTTTTAATGCCACTAGTCAGTGGCATTAGTATGCAGGGTGGATTATATAGGAGCTTAAATGCTGGAGGACAAGTTAAGAAACAAATGTGATAATTCAGGCAAGAGATATGGAGAGCTAATACAAGGTGGGAGCAAAGATTACAAAGGGGAGAAGATGAATCAACGGTAAAGAATTGACTGCACTGGTTGCCTGATAGGGTGTGAAAGGTGAAGGAATTTGAGGGTCACATATTCCGCTAAAGCCCAGAAGACTGGTTAGTTTTGCTATTAATAGAAAGTGTCTACAGAAACTGAAGTAAAATATGAGTTTAATTTTAAACACAGGTTTTAGGTGATGACCTTTAGGAGTGTGATTGAGAAATTGAGACTGGAAATAAGAGATTTGGGTCAAATCAACATAAAGGTTGATAGATGATGCCATTAGGGAAAACAAACTCCAAAAGAGTAATTAAGTGTTTAAAAAAGAAAGAGCAGAAACCAATTCATAGTTAAGAGGAGCCAGTGGAAAAAACAAAAGGATAATTAAGAGGAGAAGAGAACTGTGGTAGTGATATTTCAGGGAAGCAACATCTCAGCCATAACAAAGTCTAATGATTAAATCCTTACATGTCTCTGGATATTGAGTCCTGTAGTATCAGGAGTAAAGGCTGTGGAATCACCTGGCCTGACTGTAAATACTCTGGCACTGTGACTTATTAGCTGTGTGACTTGGGGCCAACTCCCTAGCCCCTCACTCCTATTTCCTCAACTATAAAATTAAGAGATAGAATTTCTCCAGTGTTTCTTGTGAGCATTCAATGAAGTCATCCATAGAAAGAGCCATGTAGGGGGTTTAGCACCCCTCAGCCCTCAGTTTCAGCTGCTCTCCTGAACTGACTCAGATAAGTACCTCGTCATTTCTCTCCCACAAACTCTAAACAGCTTCTGAATTGTTTTTCTATTTCGGTATCTCCCTACTCCAGGTCATCCTGCCTCTGTTTGAAAACCACAGTTTGGTTATCTAATTCTATAGGATGAAATCTAAACACTCAAATATAACTCCAGGTTCTTTATCATCAAGCCGTTTCCAACCTTTACTTCCACCATCCATCCGCACATCCAGAGGCTCTATCACATGGAACTTCCTGATGACCCCGCGTATGTCGTAATATTACATTTCTGTGCCTGGGCAAGCAGTTCTAGCTAGAGACTCCTTTGCTCTCTGTGCTGTCAACCTCTTGCTTATCAGGGTTCTGATCCAATAAAATTATAATGTATGTGCAAGTTGTCACAGTGGACATTGTGGTTGCCCTCCAAATAATTAGTTTGTTCTTCCCCCATTTTGTACATGTCATTCAGTCTGATGGAATTGACCTCATACCTGGCTCCAAGTCAGGGCCTGATGAATTTAGAGCTGTCTGACAACGGTGACTAGTTTAGGAATAGGAACCTAAAAAAGATCCAGTCAGAGCAAAATTTATTCTACCAGTCTAGGACATCTTGATATCTAGGAGTGTCAATCTTTTTGTTCTTCAAGGCTGCCTTGCTATTCTGAATTTTTTGTATTTCCAAATACATTTTAGAACCACCTTATTAATTTCCAGGAAAAAAAATGATGAGATTTTGAGATTGAATTGAATCTGTTCATTAATTTGGGAAGAACTGGCATTATAATAATGTTGACTCATTACCAGTCACAAACACTATGTATCTCTATTTTTTTCAGGTCCTTAAAAATTTCCCTTAGATTTATTTTGCAGTCTTCATTACAGTTGTCTTAGTCATCTTTGTTAAATTTTGTTGTTCTAATGGTATTTTTAAATTTTCACCTTCTATGTATTGGTGGCTAGTATATAAAAACTTAGTTGATTTGTTAATGTTCATCTTGTATCCAGGGCTGTTGTTGAATTTATTTATTAATCTTTAGGTTTTGTATATTCATTTGGATTTTCCTATGTAAATAATCCTGTTTTCTGTGAATGAAGATAATTTACTTCCGTCTTTCCATACTATAACTTATTTCTTTCTCTGGCTTCATTGCACTGGCCAGTATAGTATTAAGTCGAAGTGGTGATGATGGGCATACTTGTCTTGTTCCTAAACTCAAGAGAAAAAGCATTCAACAGTTCACATTTAAGTTTGAGGTCGGCTATTGAACTTTTGTAGATTTTTTTCTTTATTGCAATAAAGAAACTCTCTTCCATTCCTAGTTTGCTGATAATTTTTTTTTATCACGAATGGGTGTTAAATTTTAGCAAATATTTTTTTCTGGATTTGCTGAGATCATTTTATGTTTTTTTCCTTTATTTGGTTAATGTGGTAAGATACACTGAATTTTCAAATTTAACCAACCGGCTTTCCTGAAATCAAGCCCACTTAGTCATGAGGTATTATCACTTTTCATGCATCAGTGGATTCCATTTGCTAAGATTTGGGTTAGATTTATGTGTCTGTGTCTACAAGAGATAATGGTCTATAATCTTTTTGCTTGTAATAATTTCATATTTCAGAATCAGATTTTGGAAGTTTAGAAGTATACCCATTTTCTCTATTCTTTGAAAAAAAGTTTTAATACCTTTTTAAACACTTGTTTTACTTTGTAATAAGTTTAGATTTATAAAAGAGTTGTAAAGATAGTTAACTGTTCTTTAAAAATTAACTTAAAGCATAATTTGCCTTCAGTAAAATGCAGATTTCAAGCACACAGATGAATGACTTTTGACAAAAGACTACATCTATACAACCCCAAGCCCAAACAAGATATAGAATATTTTCATTACTCCAAAAAGTTGTCTACTCCCCTTCACAGCCAATTGCCCTTGACACTTAGTGCAATCACTGATCTCATTTCTATCACTTTAGATTTGCTTTGCCTGTCTTAAAATTTCATACAAATTGAATCATACGGTATACACTCCCTTGATTACTCTGGATTCTTTTATATACTCAATATAATGTCTGCTTTACCATTCCATGTTCTTACATTTATCAACAGTTCATTCATTTTTATTGCCAGTAGTATTCCACTTATGAATATAACACAATTTATTTATATAATCAACTGTTGATGGATATTTTAGCTTTTTCCTGTTTGGGATATTATAAATAAAGCTCCTATAAACATTTGTGTGCAAGTCTTTTTTGTAATATGCATTTTAATTTCTCTTAGGTAAATATTAGGAGTAAAATCACGGATCGCTGGGTAGGTGAATGTTCAATGTTGTAAGAAACTGCTAAATTATTTTTCAGACTGGCTTTGGGCTTGTCAAATGATGCAACATTTACAGAGATGTAGGGGAGCCCCAGTGACTCTGTGTCCTTGCCAGCAACTGGGATAGTTGGTTTTATGCAGTGGTATGCTCTCCCAATCTCCCCCTCTCAGTAAATGACAGTTATACCCATCCAGTTCGAACCAAAATCTAATAATAATTCTCGATTCCATTTTTCTCTGATACCCTCCATCTAATCAAACCAAGCCTTAAATTCATCCACTTTTCTCCCTCTTAATGTCTGTGCCCTCAATCCTAGCCCTAACCACCATCATCTCTCCCCTGGTTTACTCAAATAACCTAATAATTCTCCTTGCTTCCACCTTAGATTCTTCACAATCTGTTCCCCCACACAGCAGTTAAAACAGTCCTTTTAAGATGTAAATCTCACTGCATCTTTCCCTTCTTTAAAGATGTCCAACTGTGTCCCAATTCCTACAGCGAATCTGATCAAATTGAAATTCCTTGCCTAGTTTATAAAGGCCTAAATGATATGGCCCTCCTGGCTTCTCCTACCTCATTGCCTACCCCTCTCTTCTTTTCCCCTTGCTGTGTTTCAGCTATGGTGGCTTTCTTTCTGGTCCACTAACACCATGCTCATATGCAATTTAGGATCTGGGAAGGGGAGGGAGGGGGAGATGGGAGAGAGGAAAGGGAAGGGAAGAGGGGACCAGGGAGGGGGGAGAGAGAGATTTGTTGTTCCACTTTTTTATGTATTCATTGATTGATTCCTGTATTTGCCCTGACCAGGGATGGAATGCACAACCTTGGCAGGTTGAAATGATGCTCTAACCAACTGAGTTACCTGGCTAGAGCTTGAGTCAGTTCTGATTAAAGTTATATTTCGATCATTCTCCCAGACCCCAAATTTTGTACTCTTGTCATCAGAACTGTCTCCTCTTCAGAGGAGAGTTTCCAATTTTGGCTTATAAATCTTGTGAGGTTGGAGATCATGTATTATTCAGTTGTGCAATCCCAATGCTGTAACACAGCACCTGGCACAGAACATATGCTCAGTGAATGCATTTTAAATAAGTGAAAAAATAGCTGCTCTCCAAGAGGCTGCCCATTATTGTATCAAATGATATCTTACAGTCCATGGGTAAACCTCCCAGATGACCAGCACAAGCTTAGATCACCTTCAATTACTGAACATCAGCTGGATTCCCCTGACTATACTCTTTCTACCCAGTTGACTGGACTTCACCTAAGTTTTGTTAAGCCCTTCAAAAACAGGGTTTCAATCACCTAGCTATGCCTCTGGAATCATTTCTACAGCCAGGTCAGTTCTTCCAGCTCATGATAAAATTCTAGCCTGTGGTGCTAGTCTGACAATACAAAGAGAACTCCCTTGGAATTTCTAGAAGACCTCATTGTGAACATTCTTATTGTAAAAACTAAAGGCTAGACAGAATTGAGCCTTATCCCATATTCACCAGGGTAAATATCAGAATTCACAGCCACCTAACAAATTGTAGCCTGATATGTGCTGGGACTTTAGGCATCATTGAAATCCAGATTGTACTGCATCAATTGTGTTCTGGAGATTTCTCTAGATTTCAGGCAAGCCCTAGGTGAACATCACAAATCAGGCCTGACTCTGGTGTCATGTATCCTTGGTTTGGTTCAGAGGACCTTCTGAAGCTGTTCTTACCCTCTTACTAGTAAATGCTGGCATTGTACCTTTATGTACTACAAATAATTATACCCCAAATACAAAGAACTTTGTGATATTCTAGGGATGTTCATATTTTACAGGGATGTTCATGCATTCAACAGTTGTTTATCACAGGTCTATTTCGTGCCAGGATGCTCACTTGCTTCTCTCCACATTGACAAGTTTAAGGGCAGCAATGTTGTCTGCTGAATCCTAAACTAGTGTCCATCTCACTAAATCATGCTTATCTTCCTACAATTTTTTCAACAGTTTTACATACAGAAGCCACTTGGGTTACTTAATTTTACTCATCTTCAGGGCCAATCAAGGAAACCTCAGCTGACGTAAACAGTATTTCAACACCAGCTAATTGATGGTTTTCTACATCTGATTGGCTGCCATATTAAGGCTGAAGGAAGTGCTCAAGGAACTGATGATGAGAATATTGACCTCGTTCATGTGTTCAAGACTGAACTGGTACAATATTGTGAGGTTGTCTCCTAACAGTGGCTTCGGCCCTAACTCTCACCACTTTCCTCTAATATCTATCTTCTGAATTGCTTAGATTTTTGCTCCCTATAATTAATGGTTTGTGCTCATTATGTTCACAACATGCTTTTCTCTTTTATTTTTTTATAAAAAATAAAAATGAAAAGAATAGGCAAGTTCATGTAGTAACATTCAAGATTAATTCAATGGTCTAGAAAGAATTAAACAATCTTCCACATTCATCCTGGAGACATTTTAAACATGTATTGTGAAAGATGGCTACTTCCTTTTCGGAGTGAAAAAAACTTCAATTATGAAAGACAGTGTAAATAGTTTAAGAAAGTAGTCCTTTTAATAAATAAATTGACGTAGAATTGTATGAAGGAAAACTTTCCTGATACATCTATCTGAGTCTTTAGATAACTCAGAGCTATCACCTTTCACTGTAAAAAAAAAAGAGAGAAAAGATATAGTTTACTTGGAAGATTAAATACATGGCTTTAATGTGCTCTCTTTCTGAAGCCCCAATAAAATGGTAATAAAGAAATAAAAATAAGGTATAAAACCTCCAGGAGAGCAAAAGAAAGATGGCAAGAAAATTTTTCAAGATGGAAAGCAGATGTCAGTGGTAACTGTCTTTGCAGGCTGTAGAAATTTGAAACCCAACCACATGATGAGGGGAGGTCAAAGAAAAGCAAGCAGATTTACACTTCAGAATTTGAGAAGTGATTCAGAAATTGCAGATACCAGATATCTGTGAAAGGTGAGAGAGACAGCATAGTCACCCAAGATGTGTACTCTCTTCCCATGCAACCAAATGATCACCACTGCCCAGGTAGGAGGAAGGATGTTTAATCTCTGGGGAAAATGAGCCAGAGAGACTCAAGACTGGAGGAGACTAGGAACAAAGCAGAATAAGAGTACAGTAAGGGACTGAAAGTAGTGAAAGGACTGAAAATCATCTTGAGTGTATAAGATGCCTACTATTCCCCCTGTCCAGCTCCCAGAGTATAAGCAGCTAGCATCTCTCTCCAGGAACAAATGGAGGGTTTATCTCAGGGGAACTAGTGAAGCCTACTGATGACAACTAATGGTATCACCCTCCACTGAAAAACTGACATGAAACAAAACCAACAAGTCCAGTTAGTACTTATATGCTTCCAATTGCTTTCCATGCATCATATGTCCATCATTCACAAAGAGATGGA
This sequence comes from Artibeus jamaicensis, assembly GCF_021234435.1. Classification (NCBI taxonomy): domain Eukaryota; kingdom Metazoa; phylum Chordata; class Mammalia; order Chiroptera; family Phyllostomidae; genus Artibeus; species Artibeus jamaicensis. The sequence goes on along the minus strand of NW_026522025.1, from coordinate 13,202,182 downwards.
TAATAGAAGAGAAAATAGATTTACTTTTAAAATTAGAGGGTCAGCTCAAGTAGATCCCACATCCAAATATCTGGATATCTAAGAGAAAGAACAGAAAAAAAAGGGGAAATAAATTATAAAAGGAATTACATCAGAGAAATATTCAGAATTAAAGGATTAAAGTTTTTAGAATAAGATTTAGCCCTGGCTGGTGTGGCTCAGTGTATTAAGTACTGGGCTGCAGAGCAAAGGCTCACTAGTTTGATTCCCAGTCAAGGCACATGCCTGGGATGCAGGCCAGGTCCCCAGTAGGGGGCACATGAGAGGCAACCACACATTGATCTTTCTTTCTCTTTCTCCATCCCTTCACCTCTCTCTAAAAATTTAAAAAATAAAATGAGATGTAAACAGCCTATTAAATGCTCTATGTATGAACAAGGAAGGGAACCCCCCCCAAGAAAAAGCTACACTAAGAAATATTATCAAGAAATTTTAGATCACTGGTAATAAAGAGATTTCAAAAGCTTCCAAAAGGAAAATGTATCACATGTGAAGAACTGGACATCCATTCTCAGTGAAATCGGGCTTCTCAAGAGCAACACTAGAAACAAGAAGGCAACAGGGTCTTCTCAATTCTGAAACAAAATTTTAATTATTTCCAATATTAAATATTTAATATCTCATGACCTGGAAGCTCTTAGATGTGCTCCAACAAGATGAAGGGGCAAACCTCCACAAGAAACACAAGGGATCAAGCAGGAGCTCCATCCCAAGGGCAGGCAAAGGGGTCTTTGCAGGATGCCTGTGAGAGAGCTGCCTGGTCAGAACTGGAGGCAGAGGAGGGTCACGGGAACCAAGTCTCCAAGGGGAATGCACCTGACTGACTGAACGTCTGGAAGCTGTTTGACAGCGTTGTCAGAAAGTTTAGGGGAAGAACAGGTGACAGGTACGTGCAAACAAACAAGGGAGTAAAAAATTGAGCCATTTGTACAAGAAAGGAAAAACAATAATTCATGGCTCCTCTGTGACAAAATTCACTAAGTCATATTGATGTAACCAAACTATACCAGGAAGATAGGGAACAGACAATGTAGGTGGAAATGGCAGTGTAAACGCTGAATCGTTACAGTTCAGGAGACACCCATTAGCAATACCTGAGACTGAAAACCCCAGGAATATTAGCATAGAATAAACTTAGAAATATAGTGGTAAATTCTGGAAGAAACAGCTAGATGTGTTGAAAGCTACTAGTACTTGTGGGGATGGGGGAGGTACTCAGCAATGAAAGGTATGGGCTGCCAAGGTCAGATATATTTTATTAAAAACTGATTTTTATTATTTGCCCATTTAAATCTATAAACATATATTTCTTTGATAGAAAAGAAATACTTAACATTTTTAGTTAAAACAAACAATTTAGAGGCTTTGTCAAAATGCTGGCTATCTGGTGCAATAAAATACAAAGAGGAAAAAAAAGAGGTCTGTAATTCCAGCAAATAAAACCCCACACACAATCCTGTTAAACTTGGGTTTTCTGTATCTCCTGACATCTGTAAATGATGGGATTGCTGTAACTATACTGTAATAATCATCAGCAACAAAATAGGGCTGAATGATGGCACAAAAGGTCGTGTTCTTCAACTAAATTTCTACCGCAATAAATTTCTTTTTTTTCTGATATCCAGAAAGTATTTCCCCCAGTGCAAGGGGTATTACATAATAGCAACAACACAAGGAGTACTCCCTCTAAAAAGAAAATAAATCAATACCTGGAACCCTACAAGACAGTACCTGCTTCAACTGTGGAAATAATTTTCCTTAAAGTTTTTCTACTGTTAGGAGAATTTAAAAAAAAAACAGTGAATATGGGAGCCTGAATTGAAGAAGAATCAAGTGCTTATCACATCTTCCTAACTATGTGAAGAATGAGATGTATTTGCCACAATTATCAGGTTTTTAAAAGTGTTTAGTGTTAATTAGTACTACAATCTTCCAATATTTCTATAATTCTTCGCTATTCTTGTATTATGACTCTATTATAATATCTGTCAGTTATTATATTGTAGTTTATTTAGATAAGTATCTGAAACTTATTAGCATGACCTTTGTTTACTTAACAAAAGCTACAGGAATATATCTGACTAAGAGAAAAACTAGTACCTTAGGCTTGGCTACTGTCAGTATTTTTATACTCTCATTTTCTCTTTCAACCAAATATTTTTTTAAATCATGTGAATTTTATATTTTAAAATATCAAAAGAAATGTGATAAACAGGAGATAAATATTATTTGACCATATAACCACATAGAAATAAAAATTTGCTAAGACAGACTGCAAATAAAGGGGGGATTTATGAGCTTAATGTAAAATGTGTTCATAACAAGTTATAAAATAAGTAGCAATACTCAGAATCTGGGTGGCAAAACAATTGTTTTATATTATCTCCTTCCAGACCTTTCTTCTCCCTCCCTGAAGTTTCATAAACAAATTAAGGTAGAGATTGGAAGATACTTGAAAAATTCCGTTGTCCAAAACTGGACATTGAGCAAGAAGCTCTTTGACAACATCCCTAAAAAATAGTCATTAAATTTTACTAAACGAACTCCAGTTATAAAAACATACAACAAGGCTTCTCTGGAAAAATTCCAGTCATTGTTAATGTTGCAAGGGTTTGCATGACATTGATGTAACCTGGAAGACAAGGAGAGTGGACTGGAATGCATATATGTGAACAATGATGACTTCACTGTACTAGTCAGTGGGGGCAGTAGATGCCATTGAGTGAGCCTGTGTACTGTGTGGCTGTCACACTCAAGATGACTGAGCAAGTAGAGCAATGAATCTGCATCCAATTTTGCATTAGGCTTGCACATTCCTCCACAGAAACTATTTGGATGATTCAGAAGGCTGCAGCTATGGGCAACTGGGGATTGGCAACTTCATCATGACAATGTGCCCACTCATGTATCCTATCTTGTGCAGACTTTTTTGGTGAAACATCAAATCACCCAGGTGACTCAGCCCCCCCTACAGCCCAGATTTGGTGCCCTGAGATTTCTGGCATTTCTCAAAGCTAAAATCACCTTTAAAAGGGAAGCAATTTCAGACTGTCAATGAGATTCAGGGAAATATGATGGGGCAGCTGATGGTGATTGGGAGAACTATATGAGTCCCAAGGTGTCCACTTTGAAGGGGACTGAGGTGTCACTGTCCTATGTACAATGTTTCTTGTACCTCGTGTCTTCTTTAGTAAATGTCTGTTTTTCATAGAACATGGCTGGGTACCTTCTGGACAGACCTCATACCTTTAGTGAAAGGGCGTTTTAATACTTGGCAATGTGGCCTTAAACACTGTTAGGCAACTTGGATTGTTAGAGAATTCCTCCTGGTGTTTGGCCAGCTGGGGCCTGAAGTGGTAAGCTATGGTGACATTTGCTTCTAAGAAAGACCAGGTAGGCACTCAGGTGACTATATAATTTATTGTCTAAACTGGAACACAGACACTAGAAATAACTATAGCGGAACTGTCTAAGGCAGTTTGGTGTATTTGCGCACCCTACCCGCAAGTAAGGGACACTGGCTCCAGGCCGCAGAAGAGGCTGTCAGGATATGGGAAGGTCATTGGAACCTACACCAATTAATTGGGTTGGAGCTCAGGCCTTGGTGTGCTCTTGTCAATATACTAAGGCAAAGGAGTAGGTGTTCAGGGGAGGCAGACAACATGTTAGGGAAAGTTTGGGGTATAAGAGGCATTTGCATGTCTGGCTTGGGCTTTGAAATTAGTTTTGCACCACTGACTATCAGGAAGGAGCCCTCAGGGTCAGTCAAGGCGTGCTCTGGGACAGGGCAGGCCCAACTGCATATTCCAGTCTTCCGTGACTACACTCCTGAAGGTCTCAGGAAGGTATGACTGATCCACAGCTTTGACGTTAGTCTTTAGTTTTCTGGAACCTCGGAGAAGAGAGTAGGGTAAAATGATCATCTAAAACATACTTAGTAGAAGGGCACCTCCTTTTATTGGTTCATATTAAGCTTGTGCTTAAAAAACTGCCCAATAATTTTTTCATAGAAGAGAGTTCTGCTATCAAGTCAGTTCTCTTCCACTCTTCCATTCTGTACTCAGAAATTTTAATTCTTTGATTCTAAATGAATGACTTTATGCTCATCCCATTAAACTTGGAGGTGCCGGGGATGTGGGCAGGCCCAGGTTGGAGCTGTGGCTTTGGGGTTCATCATTAATCCTTGGCTTCCTCCCTGAGGGAGAGGCTGATGGTCAGGTGAGTGAACGTGTATGAAAGCACTTTGCTACTATAAAATAAAACCAGAATCTAAGTTCATGTACATTTTTTCATTTTCTCATTCTAAAAATTTTTATTTAATACCTACAACCATACACTGTATCAGGTGCTGAGGATATACTTCTAGGCTACAATTGATGACTACAAAAATGATACAATTAGCTGCCTCTTAAGTTTCTTACTTATACAATTAACTATCAGTCCCAGTTTTGAGTGTCTAAACATATAATTATTGCTAGGCATTTTCTAGATCTATTTATTAGCATATTATGTATGAGAGATGATTCTTGCAGCACTATAGTAGAGACCTTTTTTCAGGCTGTTGCAGGTAATTCTCACTGGATGCAGTCTTTTACAGAAATCCACATAGTGCTCCACTACCATCTATTTTAGAGTGAATGAGTTTTCTGCATGTTTTCATTTCTCACCCATAGCGGCTCTCTGCACTGTGCCATAGCACTCTCTCCCTATGAAGCTACAGAAAGTCCTTCTCTTGTGGTACCCTTGGCTAGAACACCTAGCCTACCCGAGATGGCAAGTGAGCTGATAACTATATACTGTCTCGGATTTCCACGTTTCACCAATGTAACTAAAGAGTGTAGCTAAACCCTGCTGAAGTAGTATCTGTTTTGTTGCTCATTTTCTGGGTGATTTTGCCATTTGGTTAGCTTTTCTGTGTGGTTTGATGGCAAAGTTTCAGAAGTGAAAGGAGTGAAGGCTGAACAGGAGGACCAAAGGGAGGGCCAATTTTTCTTCAGTTTTCTTCTCATCCTTTCTCTCTGCAGGGCAAACATAAAATCTATTGCACAGAATCATCTGCTGTAAGAAATTCTTTAAAACAAGCTTTTAGATGTCCATTTACCAGAATGGGGCATAGCTTTGTTATAGAACCTTCCATTATAATGATAGTCCTGTAGGGTTCAGTGAAAGGTTAAGTGATATTATTATTCATTCGTTCATTCCACAAATAACTGCTGAGTGCAGAGCATACAAGCAGGGGATGCTCCAGAATTCTGGTAGGTTACATATATGGTCAGAGTGAAGCAATATGACTCCTCTGTGTACAAACCAGCCTTAAAACTGTCAGGGGACATTTGAGGAACCCCATGGCAACCATGACATGTTTGAAGACACTGAAGAAGATGCCTATAGGAAACTGTTCTGCATGCCATGGGCCCAGCTCTCACTCAAAAAGGCCAGTGGAAAGCGAGGTCCAGTACACAGGACCCACACCCACAGATAGGTTCTCCCGTGAGGAATCAGGCCTGCATTTTACTTAGGCTGCTTTGAGATTCACTTTTTGCTAAAACTCCCTCACCCTGAATTGAGGCAGCAAACGTTTACTGCATATCTTTAAAGTAACTTCCTAAAATCTGTGCTAAACCTTCCAAGGATGAGTGTAACCAGTTCAACCATTTTCCCCTTTATATTTGCAAATATCCTTCTTTTTTTGATGTAATTAGCAACATCATCTCCTTTGTTTTCTGTAAAAGGTAACCACCTAAAGTGAACCTGTGCATAGTAAATAAGGACTATCCTCAATGTAGTATGCCCAGAAAAGCAATAAAATCTTGTCAAGGCAAGGGTTGGACACTCTTCTCTTGAGATAGCGGCCGTACAGTCCCTTCTTTTCCTCCACAGGACTCAGTAGTCCATGTGAATTTGTCTCGTCTCAGCCACAGTGCCAAAAACACTGCAGGCCGGTGGCCACATCAGATGCCTGATCAATACTGCTTGATTTGCATCAGACCCATAAGCCCTGTGGAGGAGCACTTGAACTTGGTTCCCATTGTAGAGCTCTAGCTGATGGACTAGTTGGTTCTAGAAGAGGAATAGAAAAAGAGAGGTGAACGTCTGGGAGAGAAAGCGCATGAGAGATCAGTTTGAACAGTAACATGAATTTGAACAGCAAGGCCTGCTGACTAAAGAGGTAATCATAATACCAGCTATTGTGCAGGCTTCTGTGCACTGTGGCAAGAGGAGAAGCAGGATAGAAAGGAAATAACTAGGTCACTAGGGGCCCCACCCTCACTTGTAACACACCTTTCTGGCATAAGGAGCCAACAGTATTGTTCTGCTCACTGCAGAGAAAGACAGGAACAAAGAAAGTGATGGAGTTGAGTGTCATACAGAGGTCCCCGGCAGCATGAGAGTGAGCAAACCAAGGTATCAGAAACACACCTGTCAATAGAGAGAAAGCCTGAAGAGCCTCAGATGTCATTTCCATTTGGACACTTAGAGGGAATACCTGGGGAAAAGGAAGGCTCTACAGGAAAAAAAAATGCTGATCATTTTGCTAATCAGGAGAAAAGGAGTCCCAAATCATTAAGATCTGGGGTACGGCAGGCAAAATCTGGGAAATATCCATTATAGATCAAAGAGTTAAAATTAAATGTCACATCTTTATAATGAATAGAATAGTTTCAATTGCACCATCCATCTGTAGGGCCCTAACATTTAAAGATATTAAGCTTAATGATCTTTTATAATCTTTAAAGAAGAGCACACTGTCTTGATAAAGAAGTACAGTAGGAGAGATCTTAGCACAATTTCTTTACTGAGAAAGGGTACAGAAAATATTTCCTTATATAATAGTTATTTGCTAGATCACTTATTTGCTATAAGCATATAATTAATCATTGGAAAATAACAATAAGTAGGTATTTCTTACATTGTAATGGTTTGTGGAAAGGTCTTTGAACCATTACTCTGTACACAGATTCATTCTTATTCAATATTTGGGCTACTTCCAAATTCACTAGATTTTCTAGCACTGGATTAGAAAGCATAACCTTTAAGAAAAAAATTAAGAACATCGTTTTTTTTAAAGTAAACTTTTTCTTAAAGCAAAAAGGTAAACCAATACATACAACAACCAAAATGCATTTATTAAATGCCTATGAGATATCTACCTGGAAATAGATACAAACACAAATGAGACAGAGTCCCCACTCTTAAGAAACTCTTGATCTTGGTTTTTGATTAGTTTTATATTTAAACTACAGTTGACATTCTACATTTTATATTAGTTTCAGGCGTATTGCATAGTGGTCAATAATATAATATATAAATTGATCCCCTCAGATTTCAAGGCACCGTACATAGTTACTACAATATTGTTGCCAACATTCTTTATGCTTTACCTTACACCCCCTGACTACTCTGTAACTACCAACTTGTACTTTTAATCCCTTCACCTTTTTCACCCAGTCCTCCAACCCTCCTCCCCTGTGGCTACCATCAGTTTGTTTTCTATACCTATGAGATTGTTTGTTTTGTCTGTTCATTTATTTTGTTTTTTAAATTCAGTATATGGTATTTGTCTTTCTCTGGCTGATTTTGCTTAGCATAATACCCTCTAGCCCATAAATGCTGTTGCAAATAGTAAGATTTCATTCTTTACCTCTTCTTTATTCAATTATCTATTGATGAATACTTGGGTCGCTTCCATAGCTTGGCTATTGTAAATAATGCTGCCATGAAAATAGGGGTGCATATATTTTTTCAAATTAGCATTTGGGTTTCTTCAAACATATACTCAGAAGTGAAATCTCTGGGTAATAAGGCAGTTACATTTTTAACTTTTTGAGGAAACTCCATACTGCTTTCCACAGTGGCTGCACCAATCTGCAATCCCACCAACAGTACACGAGGGTTCCTTTTTCTCCACATCCTGGCCATCACTTCTAGTTTGTGGATTTATTGATGACAGCCATTCTTGACAGGTATGAGGTGATAGTTTCTTGTGGCTTTTAATTTGCATTTCTCTGATGATTAGTAACCTTGAGTGTCTTTTCATGTCTATTGGCCATCTGTATGTCCTTTTTGGAAAAGTGTCTATTTAGATCCTCTACCCATTTTTTAATTAGATTGTTTGGGGTTTTTTGGTGTTGACTTTTATAAGGTCTTTATAAATTTTGGACATCAACCCCTCATTTATCAGATGTATCATTGTCAAACATGTTCTCCCATTCTGTGGGTTGTCTTTTCATTTGCTGATGATTCCCTTGGCAAAACTTTTTAGTTTGATACAGTCCCATTACTTTATTTTCATCTGTTTCCCTTGCCTGAGGACATATAGTAGAAAAAAATATTGCTAAGAGAAATGTCAGAGATTTTATGCCTATGTTTCCTTCTAGGAGTTTTATAGTTTTGTGTTTTACATTTTAGTCTTTAATCACTTGAGTTTATTTTTCTATATGGTATAAAAGTTTTCATTTTTTTTGCATACATCTTTCCAACTTTTCAAGCACCATTTATTGAATTTGATCTTGGTTTTATATCGTATATTCATGAGCCAAACATTAGGATCAAAGCAACTTGTAAGTTCCTTTCTACAACTTTTTTCTATCACATAAATTTAAATTAAATTTATATGTAAAGGGAACTGAATATTAGGAAACATTGAAATATTTCCTCTAAAAATAAAACCTTAGATTTAAACATGAGATTATATTTAGATCACAGATAAAACACACTCATGTACTAAGGCTTGTATATATTTCATTATCCTTCTAGATCATCAAATGATTAATTTGGGACCTGTAGTAGTTTGGGCTACATTTCCAAGAATACTATAGTTGCTACTATAACAAAGTAGCATAAAGGTAGTAGCTTAAAACAACACAAATTTATTATCTTACATGTCTTCAGGTGGGAAATCTGAGAGGATGGGGCTGGTTTCCCTTTCCCACACATAATAAGATGAAATCAAGGTGAACTCTTATCAGAGGTTCTGGAGGACTCTGCTTCCACGCTCACCCAGGTTGTTTGTTAGCTGAATTCTGTTCCTTGCATTTATAGGACCGAGATCCCTGTTTCTTTGCTGGCTGTTAGCTGGGTGGGCGGGGGAGCGGCGTCACCCTTAGCTCTAAGAGGTCCCACGCACACCCTTACTTGGACCCTTATATCTCAGACGCAGTATAGGTGTGAAAAATCCTTCTAATGCTTGGAATCTCTAAGACGTGCCCTCTTGCCACATCCCTTCTCCTTCTTCCACTGTATTTATCTGAGTGACTCTTCTGCTTTTCTCTTCTATTGTTAAGGGTTCATGTGATTACTTTGGGCCCCTCTGCATAATTCATGATAATGTTCCAATGTTAAGGTCAGTTGATTAATAACCTAAAACCCATCTGCAAAGTCCTTTCACAGGGCTATCAGGATTAGTGTTTGACTGCATTATCAGAAGATAAGAGACTAAGGGGACATCTTCAAAATTCTACCATAACATATGTGCTTCTGGACAAAATAGGGGACCAGCAGTAACCAAAAGTTAACAGTTCTTCTAGACCATGATCTTGTTTATCTGACACCTCAAAACTGACATTAGCCTAAATGGCAAATATTTATTTGAGAGTTCAGTATTTTGAATATTATATTATAACATGGAAACTATGTAGTAAAAATATAGCCAAAATAATAACAAATACTAAGTGTAGATGCAGGTCAAAGTGGATTGTTGCATTTAACAGTCATGGAAATGATGGCAATCTTTCACTAATGAAAGCAATAACCTGATATCTGATATTTCAAAAGCAATAAGAATTTTTTGCTATTGATATCTGAGTTTTCCTATTTGTAAAACACATTCGAGCTACATTTCCAAGAATATTATACTTGCTTAAATAAGTATTCAATGTGGATTGCACTATACCTTCCAAAGTGGGTGGGAAGCAGATGAAACTTATCTTCTAGAGCAAACTTTTAGTCTTTGGCTGGAAAGATAGTTTTATTCAGAGAAAAACATCTGGTAAAGTTTATTCAATAGTCCTCACATTGACACTGTGCCTAAGACCTTTTTGTATAATGTGTACACATGCTACTAAGTCTATTTAAGGATTTCTAAGAACTAGAATATAAGGAATATATTAAAATGTATAAATCAGAAGCCCTGCTAAACTAGTAAAAAAAAAAAAAAAGGTCAACTTTTAAATTAGCCATTTGATAGTATAAAATATCACAGGAAGCTCTGTTGAGGATAAGTACAAAAATTTGAAGCATCACAAAACAACTGCACCAGTATGCATGTTTTATGATATCCAATTAATTAAAGCAAAGAAATTCATTCTGTGGATAGGTGTTGATGTTTACCTTTGCATTATATAAAGAAGCATTCAAAAATTAAGATTATTAAAAATTTAGATGGTCACTCTCTTTGGATATTAAAATATTTTAAACACTATTTCAAATGTCACTCCCTTGAATAACAATGTGATAATTATAAATGTATTTCATCTGTTATTCATAGGGAAGTGATGAGAAATTATGGCCTATACTTGTACTGTCCTTTACAGTACTTTCTAGCCATATGTAGTGATTTAAATTTAAATGGCTTTAAATAAAATGAAAAGCTTAGTTACACCAGCCACATTTCAAGTGCTCCGTAGACGCGTGTGACTAGTGATGACTGTACTGGACAGCTCTGACAATGGACATTTCCGTTAGTGCAGGAAGTTCTATGGGGCCACGCTGGCCTTGAAAAAAACTATTAAATAGCCATTACAATATTAACTGTAACAATGTATAAATATTTGAGATAAAATGTTAAGTGAAAAGAAACAGGCTATATAATTTATACATATATGCCATAATTGCACCAACATAAAAATTGGGGTTCATTCAGTTATTCATGCTACTTAGTACTGACTAAATGTCAATACTGTCGGGGGTGGGGAGGAGTTCAAAGGTGAATCAGACCTGTTCCCTGACCTGAGGAGCTTGAATAAGGAAGCAGTACTACAGAGCTCTGATAGCAATTTGCTTAGGGTGCTGCTCAATAAGGAGCAAAGGAAGCCTCTCAAAAAACAAAGCCATCAATCCCACCTAGGAGAGGAAATCAAGAAAGGGATTGCAGAAGAAAGAGCACTTATTTGATCTGACTTTGTAATGTGAGCACTGCTTGCCAGACAGGCTGAGGAAGAGGAGAGGAGCAAACCAGTTGTCCGTGAGAAAACTGGCCTTCAGCACTTTTCAAGGGCCAAGACTTGCTTGAGTTTGTAACTTTAGAGGTTAGAACTCCACAAATGCTTTTAAATCTGAACTGAACCGAGCACTGTGAGTGAAGAAAAGCATGAAGCTATAATAGGAGTGGGACTGCACGGTATGTTAAAGCCCAGGTGTGAGGAGAAGTAAATCATTTGTCAGGGAACAGACGGGGGGCTTAACCCTGTAGTGGCTGAAGCCGCAAGATTTTAAACAGAAAATAGGAGAAAAGATCAGAAGAAAGGCCTAGGAACAGTAGGATTAGGGTTTTCCCTTATAACTATCAGTGATTTTCTCTTCTACTGTCCTGTAATGTGGGCATGTCTGATTTATAAATCTGTTTGAAAAATAAAAAGACAAATGATTTTGTCATCTACTGGTTTCCCCTGATGTGTTTCCATGACAACACTTTGTTGTCATTTTGCATTACTGCCTAAAAATAAGAGCAATCATAATATTAACTAGCTTTTATTGAGTTATTTTCTTAGACTGAATATTTCCAAGTATTTTACGTGTATTAATTCATATTATCCTCACAAATCTATGAGGTAGCTACTAAAGATCCATTTTACTGATGAAGAAATAGAGGTATTCAGAGGTGAAGAAACTTTGCCAATGGTATAAAGGTGTGAAGTGATACAACCACAATGTGAAGCCAATCTAATCTCAGAGCCTCAAATTTACCTTTTATTAAATCACTCAGCAAGTCAAAAATTTTACCATTTCATTGTGGCTTGTCCTCACTCATTACATTTTTGGGACCATTCAACTTTCTTGTCTTTTTTTTTAAACTTTTTTTATTGTTGTTCAAGTACAGTTTTCTGCCTTTCCCCCCCACCCCTCCCCACTTCCCTCCTGTTTCCAATCCCACCCCCTCACCCTTGTTATTAACTTTCTTTTCTTAAGGCAGATCTTCATTTAGGTGGAAAAGTTAGGTGGGAACAATTCACTTTGAAGAAATTCAAAAAAATCAACCCTAGTTATCTGCATATCATGCTCTACTTACTTCCTTAAGTTTTTATTCAAATGTCACTCCCAGAATATGGCCTGGCACAGGTAGATGCTCAAAACATATTTGTTGAATGAGTGAATGAATGAATGAGTGAATCACTGATTGAATCTTTAAAAAGATTAAACTTTACTCAGTATGCTAAGATAACTAGACAGAAAACTATTATTTTATTTAAAAATTAGAAATGGGAGAAATGAAATTTATATTATAATTCTACTATAGAAAAAAATCAAATAGGCCATAATACTTTATTCTCTAAGTATTTCGGGTAAGCAAAATGTCATAGTTTACCTCTGGATGTTAATAATGAGTGAGTCCATGAAGAATACCACTGAGCTGGATGTGAGTGGTCAAAGCAAAAGACATGGAACTCACTCACTTTGGTGTGGATGAGAAAGGGAGCTCACTGAGGGTCAAGAACGACAACCCTGAGGCCTGTTTCTGAAGACCATGGGTCCAAGAAGGAAAGGGGGCATTTTAGAAAGAGGCATCTATCCAAAGGGAGAAGAAGATCTCTGGTTTAATTGTTGGCTCAATTTGATCTGAAAGAGTGTAAAAGAGCAAGTTGCTAGCACTGTCAGAAACAAAGGGTAAAGCTGAACTACCACTTGCAAGTGGTGGTCACTTGACTTATTTCTGTGGAGGAAAAGTTCGTGAATGAAGAACACTCTAAAAGGCCTCTTCAGTGATATGAAATGAAGTTGGGAACAGAAAGAAAAGTTAAGATTCTATTTCTAAAGTTAAAACCATCCAAGCAGTTCTTTTTTTCTTTCATAAAATATGTATTCTTTGGTGGTGAAGGGCCTTAATGAACAATTTCGCTTTAAAGTAATAGTCTTTATAATTCAAGTTCCATTTTTAATAGTCTTGATATGGAAATGTTATTGATTTAAAGAAGCTTATGTCAGTCTTTCAAAATTTAAATATACATTATATATTTTATTTTTAATATTTTGAATAACTGATAAATTAAGACTATTAAAGAGGGCATTTATATTAATCTCTTCTTACCTAGAGGGTAAGTAAGATGCTGCTCAATGTATAGTTTGTGTTCCACTTATGAAGATTGCCCAAAATATCTATAAGGGTTGACCAGTATGTTGGTCTACTGTATTAAAATAATATATTAAGTGTGATATATAATAAAATCATCATTTAGAGCTCATTAACATAAAAATATAATAGGTAAAATTAGAAAGCAAATGACAAAGCAGAAAAATCATTTGCAAGGACTAGGACAGTTAATACAGTGTAGTTGTTAGGCGCAGGCACTTTCGTGTCAGACACACAGATTTGGACACTGACTGCATGTGCAATGAGCAGTGCATCTTGATAAGCCCGCTTTCCCAATATGTAAGATATAGATGAAATCAAAGTACCCACCTTCACTGTAAAGAATGAATGAAGTACTCAGTAGAGTACTTGGTAGATAGTGAGTTCTCAAAACATAATAGCCACCATTATTAATGATACTTTTACTTTACTAATGTGTAAATAATTTTTATAAATGAACAAGATAAACAATTATACGCCAATATAAAAATCTTATTATAAAAAGGTGAAAACTGAGAAAAAATTTTTGAAAAGGTGAAAGAGGGAACTTTAATATATTACATTGCATTGTAAAACCACAACAATTATAACAGTGCAGTGGGGCATGAGATTAGATGGAACAATGTAATAAGAGAGTTTGGAAACAAATTCTAGCATATATTAAAACTGTTTTATGGTAAAAGTGAAATTATGATTCAGTGGTGAAAGAAAAGATGATAAAAAATGGTATAAAATATGTTGCTGCAAAACACTCATTGTCCCTCAATGTCTGCTCTTCCTTTCTTCCATTTCTTCTGGCTGTAATGAGACCACACCTGTCCCCAGTTCCCATCACCCTATGCTGTTTAGATGGATACAGGGTTTCCCAGACCATTTTCCCAAGCCTCTCTAGCAAGAAGCCATGTGACTAAGTGTTGATCATGGGATATCAGCAGAAGTAAAATATACAACTTCTGGATATTTTCTTAAGGAAGTTGTTTTGCCCTCTTTTTCTTTCCCCCTTCTCACTGCCTGAAAATGATGACAAGCAGTAAATGCAGATCCAGAAATAGAAGCCATATGTTGAAAATGGCAAACCCCCCCACCCCGTCAGCTTTGCGCTATTGTATATAGATTGGAAAGATATAGAGAAGCTTGGCTGTATTTTTTAAAAAAAGAACAGAGTTAAATATGAAAAAATATATAGAACAAATAGAAGAAAGTTAAAATAATTTGTGTTTTGAGGGAAGATCATTTAAACTTAAAGATAACTATAAAAATCTCAAAGGACAAGACTAATAAATATGACTATATAAAAATTTTAAAATTCCAGATGTAAAGAAAATCAGCAAAACTTAAAAAATAATGACCAATGAAAAAATAGTTGCAACATCTAGGACAATGTGGTGACATTATTAATAACCCTACAGTTCACAAAAAAGCACAATCAAGAAATATGAAAAATGATGTTAGACTCACAAGTATTCAAAAAAGTACATATTAAAATAACAGATTCTACCCTGGCTGGTGTGGCTCAGTGGATTGAGCACCAGCCTGCAAATCAAAGGGTTGCTGGTTCGATTTACAGTCTGGGTACATGCCTGGGTTTGGGGCCAGATTCCCTGGGACAGAGGGACATATGAGAGGCAAGCACACATTAATGTTTCTCTCCCTCTCTTTCTTCCTCCCTTTCCTCTCTAAAAAATAAATATTTTAAAAAATTAAAATAACAGAAAGATTCTTACTAAACTGGTGAAAATGATTTCTCCAAAGTTTTAATGCCCAGAATTGGAGAGCAGTAAATGAGAACTTTATGTACATTTCCTTGTAGGATTGGAAATATCATCACTGAAAGGCAATTAGGTTTTATGTATCTAAAATAAAGACATATAAGTCTTTAAAGACTTATACAGAGTCAGTTTTTGGTTTGTGGTGTCTAATAAATAACACCCCTCTTCTCCAAGGTTTGTATATAATAAAATAGACCAGAGTATCAAAAGATGCAAGTAAAAATACTGACTTTATGAAAGACTGAAATAAAGAATGCAGATCAATGCTTTAATCAAGCTCTATGAAAGCCTTCCTGATTTGAACTTAATCCCTCAACTGGAGGACCCCCTTGGTTTCCTGTCTGATAAAATAGAGACTGAACCCATTCTAAGGGCAGGCTTAGTAATAAAAAAACTTTGAGGAAGTACTGAGCCACAAGTGTGCAATTCTTTCTTATATCCCCCCCCCCCAGTTAGATAAGGGAGAGAAAAAAGAGCAATCACAAGTTTTCCCATATATCCTCCTCCTCTTTATTAATGCATAAAAATGCAACACATTTTTGTGTATTGATTTAGTGTTCTGCAACTTTACCAAACTTGTTTGTTAGTTCCAACAGTTTTTGAAGGGAGCATTTACTAATATTTTCTATAAACAATATTATGTTATCTGTAAGTGATAGTTTTACTTCTTTTTTCCCAATTTGAATGTTTTTTATTTGTTTTCTTACCTAATTGCTTTGGATAGAACTTTCAATACAATTTTGAATAAAGTGCCAAGAGTGGGCATCCTTGTCTTGATCCTGATTTTACTTTATATAATTTTATGTAATTTTATTCAAGTGCCTTATTATGTTTGTAATTAAGACCTATTTTTAAAGAATAAAATAAAATTTATGATACAAAATTAGTTGTATATATTTGCCATTATTTGCTTAAAATAAACACTTTAATCCAGGGAATTAGTGGATTAAGTAGAGTAATTAAAAAATAGGGAAAGGTATGTGTATCCCCTGTCCTTCTTCACTCCTTGCATTTCCAGAGAGTAGATCTTGCTTGTTCTGTTTAAGAGCAATATATGTAAAGCTATAGAATATTTCACTTAAAATTTTATAAACTAATGAATATTGGAATTATTTCCTTTTATCTATTGTTATTGGGATCAAATAACATGTATTCTTAAAAAAGAATGTACAATTAAAAAATGTATTCTTACGAGTAATTTATAAACATGGTATTAGAGGGATTTAGGGCTATTGCATTTTATATCTGATTAGAAACTGTAAAATTGCTTCCCCAAAAGGCCCTTCCCCCTAAGAACATCATGCTATAGTACCCATATTTTCCCACCTCTAATAAAAATGTTATTTTAATATTCTACAAACATAAGTGATGAATCATAATTTTATGCATTTTATATGCAGTTTTAATATGCACTATCTTCTTACTTATGAGATTAAACATATTTTTATATTTATTTTTATGTTTCCTCTATCAAGTGTTTGTTTATAGTCTGTTTATTTTTCTATTGCTGTATATTGTTTTTCTTGTTGATCACAAGTACTCTTTATATATCATAGATATTCAGTTTTGTGTTGCAGATATTTTCTCTCAGTTTGCAAATCAATGTATTTTGCCTCTGTTTATATCATTGACTGTAGAGAAGTTTTGAAAAGTTTATGTATTTTAATGTGTTATGCTTTTTCCATGCTTTTTAGGTTTTATCATGGTTAGAAAGGCCTTCCTCACTAAGCCCATAAAAAGTTCTGCTGAATTTTCCTTTTTTTAGCATTTAAAATTTAAATTTTTTCATGAATCAAAAATATATTCTGTATATAACTTAAAGTAGCAATCTAACTTATTTTTATCTAAAATGTTAATTTGTCAGGATATCATATTTTATAACATTAGAAATTAGTCTAACTAAAATATCAAACAATACAAGAATGGTAAAGTTTATCATTCAGTAATTAAAAATGATCTTTTAAAGAATGTTTAATAATGCAGCTATAAGCCTATGTAATACTAAGTAAAACTTTATATGTAATACTACAACTATATTGAAAAAGGAAATAAATTTAGCTGAATGTTGAGAGTAGTGTCTCCTTGAATTAGGATTCAAGTGATACTATTTTTTTATTTTTCCCAATAAGCATGCTTACTTTTATAATCATAACTAA
The DNA here is from genome assembly GCF_021234435.1 of Artibeus jamaicensis. Taxonomy (NCBI): domain Eukaryota; kingdom Metazoa; phylum Chordata; class Mammalia; order Chiroptera; family Phyllostomidae; genus Artibeus; species Artibeus jamaicensis. Next base: position 13,184,933 of record NW_026522025.1, on the reverse strand, counting down.
GTTGTTAAAAAGAAACATCATTAAACACTGATGCAGAACAAGGATAATAGGGCCCCTGATGATAAAAGTCTCATCTGGTCCTTACCATTTGGGTGAAAAGAAATGGTTCTACATGCCACAACTGGAGGGACAAAATTATAGTCTGATGTAAAAGTTATCATCAGTTGGAAGAATATTCCTATGAAATAAGAATAAACACTTTTACTAAAGTGTTACATTGTACTGGTTAACTGTAACCTGCTTAACACTAAGGTTTCTTCCTACAGCTTAGCCTCCCAAGGTCCCTAGAGTTTTATTCTTAAGTAAATAGATCAGAGAGTGCACAGACCCCTCTTGGTAGTATAATACACTCCTCACAATCTAATCCTACTATTTTATCAGCCTGTTTTTTGTCCACTAACTCTGTTCCCTCACACCTTCCCCATTCACTGTGTATCTCGTATTGACTGAACTCATTGTTCCAGAACTTGGTGCACCCTCTCTTTGCCATGCTGCTTATTCTGCCTGAATTTCTTTCCCTTCCTTCTAAAGCTGGCAAATGCTTATGCATTCTTTAGGACTCAACTCAAATGTCACTTCCTTACAGAGCTATTCTTGAGTCTCCAAGTCAAAATTAGCTAATTGATTCCTCCTTGGAATTTTGTTCATAATCTTAATAGCACATAAAAGATTTTACTGTAATTATCACTTTACATGTTCTCCCCTACCTCACTCAACATATCTAGTTTATTAATCCACTACTGAAAAGAGTGTGTGATTACTAAGTTTTATAGTGGTCTAGTTTTCTTGAAAATTTAATTTATGACAATTATGGGAAAAATCATGGAGAATAAAAATGAAAGGTAATTGTGAATTTTTTAAATTTTAATTTTTAATATATTTCATTAATTATGCTGTTACAGTTGTCCCAATTTTTTCTCCCCTTTATCACCCATCCATGCTGTACCCTCCCACCCTCCAGCATCTACCTTCTCACCTTAGTTCATGCCCATGGGTTGTACATATAAGTTCTTTGGCTTCTCTGTTTCCTATACCATTCTTAACCTCTCCCTGTCTATTTTATGTGTACAAATTATTCTTATTCCCTGTACCTTTCCCCCCTATTCTTCCCTTCTCCCCCCCCCCCCCACTGATAACCATCCATGTGATCTCCTTTTCTCTGGTTCTGTTCCTGTTCTAGTTGTTTGGTTAGTTTCTGTTTTTTGTGTTTTTTTTAGATTTGGTTGTTGATAGTTGTGAGTTTGTTGTCATTATATTGTTCATATTTTTGATCTTCTTCTATTTCTTAGATAGTTCCCTTTAACATTTCCTGTTATAAGGGTGTGGTGATGATGAACTCCTTTATCTTGACCTTATCTGGGAAGCATTTCATCTGTCCTTCCATTCTAAATGATAGCTTTGATGGATAGAGTAATCTTGGATGTAGATCTTTGCCTTTCATGAGTTCAAATACTTCTTTCCAGCCTCTTCTTGCCTGTAAGGTTTCTTTGGAGAAATTAGCTGATAGCTTTATGGGAACTCCTTTGTAGGTAACTGTGTCCTTTACTCTTGCTGCTTTGAAGATTCTCTCTTTATCTTTAATCTTGGGTAACTTAAGAATGATGTGCCTTGGTGTGTTCCTCCTTGGGTACAATTTCTTTGGGACTCTCTGATCATCCTGGACTTCCTGGAAGTCTATTTCCTTTGGCAGATTGGGGAAGTTCTCCTTCATTATGTTTTCAAATAAGTTTTCAATTTCTTGCTGTTGTTCTCCTCCTCCTCGCAGCCCTATGATTTGGATGATAGAGTGTTCAAAGTTGTCCCTGAGGTTCCTAAGCCACTCCTCATTTTTTCAGAATTCTTGTTTCTTCATTCTGTTCCAGTTGAATGTTTATTTCTTCCTTTTGTTCCAGATTGTTGACTTGAGTCCTGGTTGCCTTCCCTTCACTGTTGGTTCCCTGTATATTTTGTTTTATGTCATCTTGAGTAGCCTTCATTTCTTCCTTCATTTTGCAGCCAATCTCAATCAGTTCTGTGAGCATCCTGATTACCAGTGTTTTGAACTGGGCATCAGATAAGTTGTCTATCTCCTTGTTCCTTAGCTCCTTCTCTGGCGTTTTGATCTGTTCTTTCATTTGGGTCATATTTCTTTGTCTCGGTGCACCTGTTGTGTTGTAAGGAGGTGGAGTCTTAGGTATTCACCAGAGCAGGGCAACCCTCTCTGCTGCATAGTGGCACTCTCTGTGGGGGTGGGATCAGAAAGGGAAGAATGCTGCTCGATTGCTCTGCTCTAGCCCTACTTTCCAACAAACCCTCCTGTGAGACTAGGAGAGTCTCCTACCATGGCAACCCCCTCAGTATTTTACAGCTACCTTGAGTCTTAGTCTCCCATTCAGCCAGCCCCGAGTCACCTGGGTAGTCTGGGGCTTTGCTACTTGTGCTCTCCCTTTGGCTGCCAATCTCCTGTCTCCGCCCCTCTTACCAGCCTGGATGAATGTTTCTTTAATGCCTTGGTTGTCGGAGTTCCATGCAGTTTGATTTTCTTGCACTTCTGGTTATTTATTGTTTTTAAATTGGTTGTTATTTTTCTTTCGGTTGTGCGAGGAAGTGAAGCGTTTCCACCTACTCCTCCGTCTAGGCCAGAACTCCCTAATTGTGAAATTTTGATGCCAAAAGGAATTTTGATAGCTATTCTCTGATTTCATGGAAGAGTGTTAGGAGATATTCTCAACCATTGTGCTTTATTGTGTTTGCTACTTAATGTAATAACGTTAAGATTTGGCATAAAGAAAAGCTCAAACCTAAAAGTTCCATCTGTGTTGACAAATGGCTAAAGTTAAGCCATACAATGAAAAAAATCACATGTAAATACTTTCAGAATTCTAGAATATTTATATAATACAACCTTATTTTGCACATAAAGAAGATGGGTTAAAAATGGCATAAAGACTTTTTTAAAAGTAGATTGATTTTGAACACACATACCCTGCCAAACTGTGTTCTGTAGACCTTCAATATCAGCTTCCCATTCCATCATATCTTCACTTACAGGAAAGGCAGTAACACCCTTTAATTAAGAAAACAATTCAAACCAGTAAAAAGATTAAATATTTACTGCAGCTTTGAAAAATTAGATATCAGGTTACAATGAATTCCAAAAACGCTATATTTTCTTTCCCAGATGAATTTATTCATTTGCTGATTTGGGAAAGTATTATATTGTGCATCATTACACAGCTGTTACAGTACATTCCAGGGAGCACACACAACAGTAAATTAAAAATAAAGCGTAAGTGCGGAAATCCCATGTGGGAGTAGAAGATCAAGACTGCGATGTGTGGCTTATTTAAGTCAATAGCCAATCTAAGATTCAAATTAGAAGAGAAGGAAATAATTGAAAAGCATGAGTTTCTTCAGAGCTTTTTAAAACTATTAGGTGGGCCAAAAAGTCTGTTGTGTTTTTTCCAGAAAATAAGAGACATTTTTCATTTTCACCAGTAATTTGATTGGAATAGTTTGAGTATGCCAGCCATCTCCTGCTATTGGCTTCTAGAGGGTAGACGCCAGGGGTGATGCTAAAAACATCTTCTAATGCATAAGACAGCCCCACAGCAAAGGATTTTTTTTTTTGCTAAAATGTTAACAGTATTAAGAAACTTCACTAACCACTGTGGACACATCTGATCAGTCACAGCACCTTTGCCATACACAGCAACAAATCTTTTTTTGCATTTCAATTGCATTTTTACCTTTCTTGAAATAATAAAGCATAATATGCCAAAAATGTTATGTATTTTCTTCCATCTTCAATATTAAAATGGCTGCACAAAAATTCACCAATTTTTATAAGTTTTTTAAGTGCATGCTGATTTGATAGCTGTCACAATACAATTTAAGGAAATTGAAGTTAAAGACAACTAAGTGCTACTAGAGCCATCATATGGAAACAACATAATGGACTGTTTAGCCAACCCAATGTATGGATGCTGTATGGAAGGCATGAAGTGAGAACATTTTCATTAAGAAAAACACAACTCCAAGATTATGCTTGTATATAAAAATAAATTTCCCTACGATTGAGATATTGTTGGAATAGAAGGACAGTAATGTATAGGGTGGGGCGAAAGTAGGTTTACAGTTGTTTGTATGGAAAATAATACAATAATATATAAAAATACAAGAATTAACTGTTTTGTGTACTCACAACTATAAACCTACTTTTCTATTCTTTCTCTGAAGTGTTCTCTTTTCCTCCATGTCTTCCTCTTAAACAAATTTTCCGTACCGTATGTGATATATCAGCCCAAGGCACCCACCAACATGGAGAACTTTATTGGTGGCACCTGAAGCCAAGCCTTCCTGTGGGTTAAAATTATAAGGGAAAGGCCTCTATGTATTGTGATAGTGATGGGGGACTCGACTGTTGGAAAATTTTAGGCAGTGGCTAATAAGCTTAGCAATCAACGTCTGTAAAAGCTATGGTTTCAGGAACTGAAGGTGTGACCCACCCTGACTCCAGGAGACAATACGCAGTTCCACCTTTGTGCTCGGGAGGCCTGCAAGCAAACCAGGATGGTATCTGAGCCCTTGTGCTCCAGGGTGCCATGCCCATGGCCCAGATAAAGGACCACTGGTCAACAGATGAAAGAATGCTGAGGCTTTTATCTGATTAATTCCCCCCCCTGAATTCTAAACCCCTTACCTACACTTTACTTCTCCATATAGAAAGGGTCAGTTGAAAACACTGATGGTCTGTTAGAATACAAACTCGCTGTCTTTTCAGATCACCAGCCATCTGAATAAAGTGCGCATAAAGGTTCAATCCCTGTCTCTGCTTATTGGGTAGGTGACGGCGGGGGGGGGGGGGAGGAACACTAGCTTTTCCTGCTTCAATAGCCACTGGCAAAAAAGCACACTAGACAGTAAGTAGTAGAACAGAAGACTTAGCAGCAAGGGGTTTGGGAGTCAGAACACCCAATGATAAAATCCTAAGGCCAAATATTTACTGGACCTTTCTGAGGCTTAGGTTTCTGGTAGGTAAAACAAAACACTACTTATAGTATTGCAGTTGATGCGAGCAGCCTTGCACCTGCAGTCACTTACCGTCTGATTGGCCCTGATATTCAGGGTTGAAATCCATATAAATTACTCAACACAGTGTGCTCAATGTTGTTAACTATTATCATCAGGAAGTAATTATTGTTATGAATGAGTTGTTACAATAAAGTAGATTTGTTAAACAACAATACTGTAGCGGTAAATTAGGTTTAATTAAATTATGCCTTATAGCATAAACACAGATCGAACTGCTTTTTTAAAGTTTTGTCCCAGTGAAACCCATCACTCTGAGTTCTCTGTACTCACCTCATAGTTGTTCTCTTTCAACTCTTGGAAGTCTCTTTGCAGCAGGAACTAAGCTCTGCAGGACATGCTAAGGCAGCAAAGGGTCTGGCACTTGTCTCCACGCTCCTAGGGTTTACTCTGAGGCAGGTGTGTTGGGTTACAAGTCACCCTCCACACCTGGTTAACTGACTAAGTTCCCTTGCTTTCTGGCATCGCAGAACACCGTGTGCTCCCAAGATAAATGGCTTCTGAGTTGGGCATGTAACAGGAACTTTCTTTTCTCCTCCAAACTAAGTTTTCCAGAGGGAAAAGTTGGGCACGTTCTTGACTGCGGTGCGTCAATCCAGGGTCAGCCCACAGCCCAATCTCAAGGCAAATGAGAACCTGCACCTGGGACAACCCCGCCTTGTTGGTGCGTGAAGTGAACGTAAGAGGCATAAGGTGATGGACGGCCTGGAGCTTTGTTCCTATTCACAGGTGTAACTTGTCCCGGAAGCTGGAGGACGCATATCAGTTGCCAAGCAACAGGCTCCTTCCAGAAAGTAAGGAGAAGGAGGTGGGAGTTCGACCGCCTCTTATCCAATCAGCGACAGGGGGCAGACCTCTAGAAGCCTCCGCCACCAATTGTTCAATGCTCTGGCACTTTGAAAGACCAGTGAAAATCCGTTGTCGAGCCCTCACCTCTGAGTCCACCAACGTGGACTCTACCTAACTGCAGTATAGGGATAGGGTGAACTCTCGGGGTCCAGCAAGTAAGTCGCAGAAGCCCTCACTCGAGTCCATCTCCAAAATGATCCTTTCTTTTTCTTTGAATATGAGAAATGACCAGTAGGTACAGGTGTATCCTTATTAATAACAGTATCTTAACTTATGGCAAGCTACCATTCAAAATACGTTTGGACATATTATTGTGTCGTGGAACCCTACAATTACTCCGAGAGAACGCTCCACGAACAGAGAACTATTTATAATTCCTCAGATTCCCGTCGCTTGCAGCAGTTTGGGACAGTATCCCAGCAGACCCATGTTTTGGTAGCCTACATAGCCCTGAAGACGTTACTTGGCCTCTGTGTGCTTAATTTTTCTCAAGTATTGGCTCAAATATGCAGCCAATAATAATACCTATCTCACTGGATTATTATGAGATTTTAAAAAATGCCCGACAAGCCCCCACACATTGCCTACAGCACAGGTGGCAAACACAAAGGCCTGAGGTCTGAATCCAGCCCTCTACCTGTTTTATACGCTCAGCACCTTGTTTCTACCTGGCAGCACTGAGCTCCTTGCCCCTAGTTAAGGAATAGTTACATTTATACAGTCCTAAATTACATTCAGCCCTTTGAAGGCAACTGCGAGGCTGATGTGGCCCTGGGTGAAAATGAGTTTAACTCGCCCCTCTCCACGCCACCTAGAGTGATAGTCAACACCTGCACTTACCGTGTGCTGTGAACACTATTTTAAGTGTTTTACAGAGATTAACTTTATCCTCTAAAACAACCCTATGAGGTAGGTGCTCTTATGATTCTAATTTTTACAGTAAGGGAAACCGAGTCACACAGATGCCAGGTACTTTGCCTTAGGTCACACAGCTGGAACACAGTGCAGTCAGGATGCAGACCCCAGGGTATCTAGCTCCAGAGTCTGCGCCTTTAACCCCTAGGCAACCCTGCCTTGCAGAGGTCTCCTGTTGTCCCACATGAGCTACCTAGCTCTCTTTAATAAAGTGGTGCTTCTCCCAATAGCTTTCATCATGCATATGTTGTTTTTGTGTTTATTATATTTGGTGTTTATTTTTGGCTACATTTCTACCTGTTGACCAAAATATGCACCCAAGAAAGCTGGACCACTGCTGTATAAAATAGTGCCTCGCACATAATAAAGGCCCAACATATATCTGTAAATAATTGTTTTGTCTTTTAAATTTATTAAGAAATCTGTCTGACTCCTATAATCTATGAATGTATTTGTAGTACTCTGAATGTAGCTCCAAATACCAATTGCTATATATTTTAATATTAACTTTTAGTACTTGTGTAACTTCAAATGAAGAGTAAATTTAATTAAGTCCTCCTATATGCTTTCAGGGCTTTTTTGCACACTTTTCCTCTAAAGTTAGGCCTGGGGAATTGCAAAGAGAAATGTTGTATTGTATTTTTATGGTAGGCAGAATTCCGAGAGGAGCTTGAAGATCTCCAGGCCCTGCATTATCTCCGGAACTTGCATATGAATAGATTTCACTTTGATTAAGTGAAGTTATATGGCACAGTTAACTTTAAGAGAGAGAATTTTGGGTGAGCCTGACCTAATCCGGTGAGCCTTAAGGGAGACTGGGCTCTTCCTGAAGTCAGTAATTCAAAGTGTGAAAAGGATTCCATGTGAGGAAGATTCTCTATTGCTACCTTTGAAAACGGAAGGGGCCGTGTGACAAGGGATGTGGGCAGTTTCTCGGAGGTGAGAGTGGCGGCTGGCTGACAGCAAGACAACGGGGCCCCAGCCCTGTAAACAAGTGACTGAATTCTGCCACAACCACACGAGCTTGGAAAATGACCTGAACCACAGATCAGAACACGACCTAGCCTCCACCTATGGAGACCCTGAGCAGAAATTTCAGTACACGGTGCCCATATTGTTGTAAGATAGTAAGTTTGCAGTAGTCTGTTACACAGCAATAGCTAACTAATACAACTTCTTACCTAGCATGTCCAACTACTGACCAAGACAAATTATGTGACAAGAGGATAATCACTCACAAATTTAGTGTGAAAAGCACTTGAAACCAATTAGTAGACATTAACATATTGCTTTAGATGGGGTTAGGGGATAAGATAGGTACGGCGTCCTGAAAAATGGAGGCTGAACTAGGACTCAGGTACAGATTTTCATCATCCTAAGTGAGCAAGGCAAGTGAAAGTGTAATTAGCTTTGGTGAAGTTACTGAGGCCATCTCCAGCTTTGACACCAAGCACCCCCTCCACCTCTTTTTAAAAAACAATTCTTTCCCTTAGGACTTGAGCAGATGTTTTCATTTTACTTAAACTATAAGACTGTTTTCCTCATCCACCAGGAATATGTACCAGTACAAAGTGTTAACCTCGTTTGGATTTGAACCCCCCTCCTCAAGAGCAAAGGGAGGCTGAGAACCGCCAAATGTCAGCTCAGCTGTGAGACATGTTTTAAATCATATTTTGACGTATGTTACGCTGTTAACGAGAAAATGAAGTGCAGCACACATGCTTCTAGTAACTCTGGTTTCCAATCGTGATCCCTCCTTTGTCTTGAAGACCTTTTGATGTGCGTTCCCATCCGGAGTTTCTCTGCTTTTAATAATCTGATATTCCTTTCTCAATATAAATGTCATGAAAAATACCGAATGCTAATCTTCAAAGATCAAACAGGAAGAAAGAGGTGGGCAGCCCACTTCAGTGACTTGAATTTCTGAAATTTCTCATTTTTAAAATTTATTTTTCTTTTATGAAAATCGAGGCTCCAAGAAATGCTGGGTTGCTCTTTGCAAAGTTGAAATGTAGGCTCCCCCCAATTTCAGACTTGTGTTAATTACAAGGCAATTTAGTCGCTCCCTGTAAGGCACCTGAGATGCAGGGGCCAGTCAGTGATCACTACCTATGTTTATATTTGTGTCTACCTGACAGAGAGGAACTCAGAACCGATACATGCTGGCTTTTATTTCATGTTCTTGGCATTAGCTAGGGTGACCAAGGGTCTATGTTTGCCTGGGAACTGGGGGCTTCGAGTACTCAAATTGGGATAGTCCCTGGCAAACTGGCACAGTTACTCTAGTTACCGGCATAGTTACTCTAGTGCATGAAAACGCCTTAATCAAGGGCATTTTCAGGGTGGGAACTGTGCAGGCAACTTGTTGGTAAAAGCTTGTTGTTGTTTTTAGACCTTGGTGCTTAAAGGAACATATTTCGTTTTCTATCGCAGGCTGATGCCCAAACCCTATAATCAAAGTTCTAAAAAGTAATGCTCAGAATTCCTATAGGAGAGGATCTTAGGGGTTTTATGACAAAGGAATGCAACGCCTGCCTGGGAACTTTACGTATTTTAGTAGAATCGGGTCTCCTTTTATTTCATTCCTCACAGAGGAACATCAATCACTGGGAGACACTGCACTTACAATAATAATATCTAAGCACAGTTGTGATGGTTAAAGGTGTGAGCGGTGTGGGAGGGGAAAGGCTTAAAAGGTGTGATTATTTTCTGCTTCTTTCACATGTATTGGTTTAGTGACCCTTTTCATAGTCAGTTGCCCTAAGGATAACTCCAGAATTTCAGCACCGGAGTTTTGAGGTGGCAGCTGGTTCTGAGTGGGTGTGAGGCATGACCTAGGGTTTAGGGAAGGCTTAGGGCAGCCATTCTCAATAGGTGCACTGCAGAAATTTTTAGAACATGCCATACCTGACTATTCACTGGGGCGCCGACCTCTTTTCTCTTAGATTGTCAAGTGAAAAATGACAACAGCCCACAAATAGCCAGTTGGTGTGAATGAATCAAAATTATGCCTGTTTTCTGGGGGGCAGATTGGAAAAAAAAGTATTTCTTATTGTGCTGCAAGATTTCAGTAACTATTATAGTTCATGGGTGCCACCAGATGAAAAAGGTTGAAAATCACTGGCTCAGGGATGCATCTTGAAGCTGTTTTTACTTAGCGTATGTTTATTAGGGGTAGTTCGAAGGGCGGTGATGGACATTATGGAGGGACTAAGCCCTCCCTCACTTTGTGGGCATTAGTACTGGGTGTTCTACATTTATGGGTATACACATAAAAAATAGAATAGTTTGTGCTGTACATTTTATACCACAATAAAAAATAATGTATTCCTGTATAAAAAAATTGTTTGAAACACATTGAATAGTAGCAATGTTACCGCTGACTGAGCGCTTGCTATTTGCCAACTATTTCTCATATATTTACATACATTCTCTTTACCTGTGAAAGACAAGTATTATAGAAAAATTATAAAGTTGCAGACTGTTTTTGGAGAACTTTTGTCAGAGGCACTCTTCTCTGCCGCTTACATGAATTAGCCCATTTATGTTACTTCATTTCTGAAGCAGATACGTTTTTCAGATGATAAAATCGCAGGTCAGCAAATTGTCTGAATTTACGTGGTTACCAAGGGGTGAAAGGGAGATTTAAGCTCAGGTAATCTGACATCAGAACCTTTACTCTTACCCTCTAAGCTACATCTATATTATTTTATGGGTAAAGCAGTAGAGATTGACTGACTTCCTCAGGGTCAGCTGGCTCCCATGCTGGAGCCGTTGGAAAGTGCATGCTTGGTGCTGTTCTTTCATCCGGGTCCCATGGAGGAGGGAAGTCTAGACAGAGTGTTGTATGCTAAGGAATCTATGGGATTTTAAGGTGTCTTCTCTGGTCCTTTCTGGGATGGTCCTGAGAAGTTATGATCATTAGAAATCTTCCCAAATGATGGCGACGATCATTTGACAAGTACCGCTCTGGTGCAGGGATGGCTGAGAAATGGAATCTCTGGTGCTATTGCTGGCTGATTAGGAGGTTATTCATGGCAGCATGTTGACAATTTTAAGGCTAAAATGGAACTCAGCTGGGAAAAGCATCCATGAGTGGGGTCTGCCATGAATGCAAGAGGGGCTGGTGTGTGCGTGGGTTTGCTATACTAAGTCTGCCCACTCGAGGCTTCTCCCAGACTGGGGACTGTGCTATGCCTCTTTGCCCTTTCTCGATGCCATGAAAACAGCTTGCCTTCAGAGACCTGAGTGCGGGCACAGCAGCAAACCCACCTCTGCTGACGTGAACTAGAAAAAGAAGTGTTTGCTCTTGCAAGGCTGAGATTTGGGAATTACTACTGCATCCAAGCTAATCAATACAAGAAATACACAGTATTTCTAGAGTGAACGTTGGGAGTACACATTAAGTCCTGAACTGTCATTTTGCCTAAATATTAGTCTTAGTCTTTTGAGGTTGACTCTCAGTAAATACCTAGATTATGCCATTGGGGAGTCTTGGCTCATTTCCAGTGATTTTTATGTATATAGACTCAAAAGAGAGGTTTTAGGGGACTATGTGATCAGGGGCCAAAGGATGACTGGACCTATCAGAGAACTGCAGTGGCTAAGGGGCTGCTGCTGTGGGACGCAGCCTGATCTCCATCTATTTCCTGAGCAAGTTCCGAGTGCCTCTGTCTGTGTAGAGACTGAGCATTAATCTGCGGCTTTGTGCAGCTGGTCTGTGAGTGTCTTTCAATTTACAGCCAAGGACACAGGTCCACGAAGATAAACATTTTGACCCGTGTTTCCCCAAATTGAATACTCCTTGAATTATCTTTATTTCAGCACAAATTATACCTTTTAAAAGTATAAGGAATACCCCATCTAATTTTAAATCAGGGTTTTTCTCTTAATGTAACCACTCCTGAATAAAAATATTTACTAACCTGGTCACTTTGTTAAGGAAAATCATCGTGTTGGGACCGGTCAGCAAATGTTATAGTACTTGCTTGAGAATAAGCAATTCATAGGTGCTTAGGATTCCACTGGTCCTAAATACGTCAGCATACCTTCTCCCTGCATGTCTCCACGTTTTTAAGCCTTCTCAGCCTAGTTTCCCAGGGGATTACATTGACCTTGAGTACTCTGATAGTTTGTCAGTCTCTCTTTCTGAAAAGTGCCCTAATGCTCCTGGTATTTATGGTAACCAGCTTCAGATGCGGTTATATTTTGGCTACAAACTTCCTCCTTACATGTGTACTCTTTTGCTCCTGGTCTTCTTATATAGCATTTCCTCCTTAGCATTTGAACTATTGGTTGAGAAACAATGCATAAACTAAGGAGAGTCTGAGCTTCCCCTCTAGCACTTCCCCTAAATCTTGCTATCCTTCCTCAGCGCGTTCAGCCTTAAAGGCAATGAGGAGCATCGCCTGAGCAGAGCAGCACCCGGAGACAGCCAGTGGGACTGCTGGACTGCCCTGCTGCTGGCAAAGGAACCCCTGGAACAAACCACAGGTGACAGCATCCAGCCAACTGGGTCAGGTTGTCACAGGAAGCTCAGGGGAGTGGGAGCCTCTGCAGCTGCTTCTGTTGGATTCTCACCCGGGGCTGGGTCTTCCCTCCTCCCAAGACCAATCTATCCTTGACCTTAATTTTGTCACGCTGCAACAAAAAGGAGAGTTCTCTTACTTGTGTTAGTTATCAGAACAAAAAAAAAAAGGTACACTAAGAGACCAACGCTTTTCAGCTTGTCCCTATGAAGGAAAGCGATTTTGGTCACTATCCAAAAATGTGGGTCCTGAGTGAACTAGAGGAGGGATACATTCTTGACAAAAGTTAGGTGCTGTTAGTTTTCTCCCCAAGTGAACAACTGCAAAAAAATACTACCAATTGTAAAATGGTTAACACAAACTTTTTAGTGCTGAATTTGTGCTTGATTTCCTTTGACTAAAGTAGCTAAAACATTATAAATGCTTATATAAATACATTCCTAAGGACATAATAACCATCTCCCCACCCTTCACCTTTTTCAGTGACGGTGGTTCTGTGATTCTTAAACTGTATAATACCAGAGGGCTTACTAAAGCACAACATTCTGGGTCCCACCCACAGTTTCTGATTCAGTACTTCCAAGTAGAGCCTGAGAATCTGCATTTCTAACAAGTTCCAAGGCCTGCCAGTCTGAAAACCACACTTTGAGAACCACTGGGATAGTTCATTGTCTTCAAAGGTGTGTCAATTATAGGGTTCGTCTTCAGTATTTAGGGATTTGAGGTAGGCCTTGTCTGAGCTGGAGCTGCAAGCTGGCAGACATTGGTGCTCAGGGAGGTAAGGGTGAAGCCCAAAGCAGAGAGTTGAAGGGAATGGGGATGGTGGGTGGGAAGAGCCTAGAGAGGCGTAAAGAGGAAATAGAGTGGCAGGAAGATTGGGGGACTCAGACGAGAGGGAGAGACCCAGCCTGACGTGGATTGCACCGCTGTGATGTGATTGCTTTCCTGGGCTGGGTCCTGAGGTGTTGACAAGAGCTGTAGGTGGAGCGGATGGATGAGGCCCTGAGGTTTTTTTGTAGTCCCTTCTGTATCAAAGAGAAGAAATGGCCAAATTCTTCAAACTTTCATAATGATACTCACTTTCTTTTGACAGTGTGTATTAATCACCAGATGGGGAACTTTTTCTTTTGGGCAAATAAGGTCAGAAAGGTAAGCTGTGACAATTAAATGGCCACATTTCTTTTATCGATATGGTTGGAATCTAAGTCAAACAGAAGATGTACGTAGCTTTTTTCTTTCTCAGAATTCTAAGACATGATTTTTGATGTCGAAGTTGACATGGAAACATCAAAGCAGATAAGGATGCAACCTTTAAACCCAATTTTAACATTCTATTTGATTGTAGTTATTTCATATATTATTTTGATTTAAAAAATTAATATCTTGCCATATGTAGGTGGATAATATATACTCATGAAATCATTGGGTTCCTCCCTGCAAACTATGGTCACTAGCAAAAGAATGCCAAGGTCTATTTTTAAAAGCCTATTTAATAAAATTTTCTCAATGAAATAGCAGTAAATAAGAATTATGATTTATCTTTCTATGAAATGTCAATCATTAGGAGAAATAGTATTAAAATTCCTAAATACCTTCATGATAGTGATATTCAGGAAATAATAATATTTTATGGTAAACGTTTTTAATAAACAGCAGCATAAAATAATCAGTGTTTAATATCATCTCTGGTGTGTGAAATACAAATGCGTATATCCTCCATATAAAATAGCCTTTTTGTCATTACAATTCCATGCTTGTCTATTTTAAATGCCCATAATAACAAATCAAACATTAAGTAATACAGTGATTAAATGCATGCAGTGAAAATAAGAAAAGAAATGGGAGGGTGAGATATCTGAATATTGCCATTATATATTTAAAGAAAATCTATATTGAGTTAAAAACAAAGAAACAAGGAAACAGGCCAGACATAAAAATGCAAAGATATATTTCCACTTCTGTGATACAAATCATAAACAATAGTTTTGTGCAAAAAAAAAGAAAAGATTTGAAAATAAAGTCATCTTACAAAAAAACATTGTCAACAAAGCAAAAGATATTTTTCAGTTTGTGGAAAAAATACTATTTTAATACAAAAGGGACTGTGTTATGTAGTATCACAGTGCTATTATAAAATACATTATTACAAGTGGTTTTGAAATTTAGTTTGCTCACCTTAATGACTTCAGTAATTATAAAATGCTTAAAATAAATGTTATAGTTCTTTATAAAAAACTAACTTGAATTTATTTTTTTAACCATAGCAATGTTTTTCCAGAGTAGATATTTTACTGGCTCACGGAATGCTAATTTCCCTTTAAGGGACTCCTAGAAAAACTCAGATTCACTGAAATTGTGATTACTTGAAATAAATATTCTTGGAAAACAATTGATTGTCGTATGATATACAAAATTGTGGTTTGAATCTTCATCATTAAACAGTTGCATAGCAACAAAAGGATACAAATATTCTCCTCTACCTAAAGTTAAGAAATGTAACTTCTGAATCAGCTTATTTATGCCAGAAAAATGTGTCTTAATTTCTCTCTGATGAATTTGGATATAGCCAATTCTTTAAGTTCACAGTACCTATGTGTCCATGTTTGTTGTCTGAAGACTCAGTGTTTGGGAAAATTGCAGCACATTTTGGTAAATGTATTTTTGTGATTTCTCACCCTAATTTTATTTTTTTTAAAAAGTGAAACATCAATGTGCTTCTAATTCTCTTACATTCTCCTCATCAAATATCATTTCCAGGAATTACTTTATATCTGGTAAGTCTCTTTATAAGTCTCTTTAGCTATAAAACTAAAAAAAAAAGAGAGAGACTTGGAGACATTGTTCTTAGAATAAAGGAGCTATTTTTTAATAAGAGAAAAGTCAACCATAACCTTCCTTTCTATATAAAACTTGAAACCCATCCATAAGAACTCTAAACTTGGCAGATGGCCAGCAGGTAAATGGCATGAGATGCCCATTGGTTACCTTCCTCTAACTAAGGCAAAAATGATCATTTGCTTCTATTTATCAGCTAAAAAATTTCAGTTCATGGTTAAGTTTTGAAGTGAGAACTCAGTACTTGTTTCTTAGAAATACTGTGATATTTTACAAAATAGAATTCATAGTCTTTGGATTCCAACTGACCCTATGAATAAATTGTCATAACTCTCGGTACTGAAATAAAATCTGTGAACACTTCCAGATCAGAAAAAAAAAAGTGAGAGCAAATTTAACTAGATATTGGTGTCAGTTTCCTACTCCCCCAGAGTCCACCGAACAACTCGGAGGCAGGACGTCGCAAGCACTGACCTGCTGGTCTGCAGCCACGCCTCTATTCTTCAGTGTTACCAGTCCAGGGAAGCTCCCACAAGGCTGTCCTCATGGGAGCCCTGTTCCTCTCCCACGGATGCCGATCTAGGCCGAGGGGCCATTTTCCTGACTGTGCTTCCTTTGGTGCCTCATTTCTACTACAACAAAATAAACTATCACTACCAACCAGTAATCAATTCCAACATCCACATCTAGCCTTCTTATGGTCTGAAGCCCTATACTTTTTTCAAGGGCTTGTGTAAACACACTGTGGAAAAAGAAAATGTAGAAAAGGCCTTCATGATCAGCAGAGGAGATTCACAAAGAGCCACACTCTGCACCTTCCCAAAGAAGCCCCACTGTGTACAAGGCTTCAGGGGAACTTAACTCTTGTCTTATGGCTCATTTCCATGTGGGATTTCAAATTTGGCCTAAGGTTTCCTCATTGATTTTGAACATCATTTCCGCACAAAGATGCATAGAGTCTAAATTGAATCAACATAATTCCTGAACATATGTCCTGAAGAAAAGACAGCAGGTAGACAAATGCTACGGTATATACATTTTGGGGAGAGACCAGTCATGGTGACTCAAAGTGAAATACACAAAGCACCATGTGACTTTCCTTTTTGGTTTGATGCATAACCACAAGGATCTTTTCCTCTTCGCTGGTTTGCAGGTTTCGGTACTTGAAACCGGCGTTGCCAGCCCCGCGGCTGTGGTGTACACCCTGTAAGGCCTTAGTCCCACAGCGTCCCCTTCTGGCTGGTGTCTGCCCTGCTTGGTAAGACACAATTAAACTTCACAGAAGATACCTGTTGCAGTATCTGCTAAATGAGAACCGTACTTTCATAAAAACATTTGAATATAATTTTTTTCCTACGGCTTTCTAGTTTTTTTTCTGTGTACCGCATTTACAAAAGTTGTGCATTTTATAATTCTGCAGAAATCATAGATTCGGTGTGTCCGTGAATATTGGAGTCTCCTAGCAAAGATGGTTGCTTTGAGTCTATTTTGTAGGGTTTTTGAGATTTGTTGCCAAAAACGGTGATACCCATTCCACCGGGATGGTTTGGAATTGACATGTGCGGTAGTAAAGGAATATTTGCTTCCTGATTGGATCCTGATGAGGGCAAGCTGGTCACATGGCCAGTGCTCGTGGACCCACTGGCACTGCTCGGGGACCGGCTCTTGGGAGGTGGGCAGTGCTGAATCACTCTGGGAGGACCTGGTGGCTGATAGTGGGCAGCTGGAAACGCTGCATAGCCAGGAGGTATTGGGTAGCCATTGATGGGGATGAATCTCTGGTTCTGAGGTATCGGCGGGCCAATGAAGCCAGCGATCTGGCCCTGTGGTGTGATACCCTGGCCCGGGAACATGTAGTTGGGATATCTGGGGTTGCTGAGATTGCTCACGGGGCTGGCGCTGAGGGAGGTGGTCTGCGTGGTGGCGTTTCCCCCCGAAGGCGTAGTGGAGCTGGTGTGACTCGAGAGTCCCTCCCAGGACCGAAGCCGGACGTGAATATCTTTAAATCTCGGTCTCCTGGAAGGGATCTCATTCCAGCATTCTGTCATGAGGTTGTACATTCTGGGCGGGCAGTCTTCGGAGCATGGTAACAGCTGCCGTTTTCTCACCATTTCGATCACTTCCTGGTTACTGAATCCGTAATAGGGCTGGAGTCCGAAACTGAAAATCTCCCACAAGACAACCCCAAAAGACCAGATATCTGAATCAGAGGAGAATTTGCCATACATGATGGCTTCAGGGGGCATCCAGCGAATGGGCAGCAAAGACTTGCTCTGCACCCTGTAGTAATCGGCGGAGTATATTTCTCTGGAAAGCCCAAGGTCTGAAATCTTTACATGAAGTTGCTCTCCGATTAAAATATTGCGAGCGGCGAGGTCCTTGTGGACAAAGAAATGACTGGACAGGTATTCCATGCCAGCTGCGATCTGAACTGCAATGTGCAGAAAGTCTCCGTGATCCAGGCTGGATTTTACAGTCCCATCTTCATCACTGCTACAGCCGACATCCGAATGCGGGGATCGCATGATGAGGAACTCGTGGAGGTCCCCCTGATTCATATACTCAAAAAGCATACACACAGGTTGCTCCTGAGTGACAGCGCCTAGAAGGCAGACAATGTTGGGGTGGTGGAGTTCGGCCATCAGAGAGGCTTCCTGTTGAAATTCTGTCCATTGTTGGGGGTTATTATAGTCTTTTAAAGTCTTTATAGCAACCAACTGAGCATGGTCCATGCCCGGGAGATAGAGATGGCCTTTATAGATCTTTCCAAAGGCACATTCACCCAATTCTTCCATAAATCGTACAGCAGAAAGTGGCAGCTCCTTAGCCTTGCTCTGTAGGAAAGAAAGGAACATGTGGCTTAAAATGTTTCTTAAGGCACTTACTTGGCCATCTGGAAGGAGGAGGTAGAAAGTTTCTATACATTAGATGAAAATATTGTAGGTCTATATGGTTTAAACAGTGTGCTGCAACTTAGGGGAGGTGCCATAGGCAACTTTCTGTCCGCAACTCCCCATCCCTCATCTACACCCTTGCACCAACAATGGCTTCCTGCTGTTGCCTAGAGTCTTGCTACTCCAGGTGTGGTCTTGGGACCAGCAACATCAGTACCACTGGCAGCTCACTACGAATGAGGACACATGGGCCCCCTCAGTCCTAATAAAGCAGAATGTGCATTTAATAAACCCCAGGTGAGTTCGGTGAACATTTGAGTGTGAAAAGCATTGTTGCAGATGGTACCACCTTGATTCTTAGGCTGGCACCTCGCGTGTTTGTGACTTGGTCCTCACCGGCCTGTCCTTGCGACTCCTCTGTGTGATGGGATCACTACAGGTCAGTGGGTCTCTTCATTTCCCACCTCTAAACACCGTGCACATGCTAGCCTATTTTCAGAATATTTATTGTACAAAAAGCCAGAGAAACCAAAATAAAAAACTGTCTTCCTAAGGTAGACAGTAGAAGTGGGATGGTTTGGAATGTGGTCCTCTCATCAAATTCTTGTGTCCTCTGAAGGTCTATCTGACCTCTATGGTCTTTGCCTCCTCTGGAGTCCTTGTCACTTTATAGTCTGAAGGCCACTACATGCAAGAGGCAGGGTGGCAGCTAGTGACACACATGACCTCTAAGCCAGGCAGTCAGATCTTGAACCCTGCATTCTCCGCTCACCAGCTGAGTGACCTTGTGTATTTAACCACCTCATGCCTCAGTTCCTTTGTCTATAAAATGGGATGCTAGTACTTGATATAAGTGTACTTAGCTTGTAGGATTCTTGTGAACTTCTAATATGTTAGCATTTTAAAGTACTCAGCATGATGACTGGTGCATGGTAAATGCTATTCAACTTTTCCTGTTATTACCTTGCTGTTGCTATCTTTTTATGAACATATTTTATCTTAATCAGATTTCAACTTCATACCAACTGATATTCCTACAGCTTTGCAAGTGGGGTGTTTACTGATGGACCTGTAAAAAACACAGGGGAAAGCATGTACCTCACAAAAATGTAAGTATTAAATTGTGAATTTGATCTTGGCAATAAATGTCTGTAATGTTATGCGTTTTCCTATTTTTTGAAATTCATCTCGAATCTACCCTGACATTTAGTCTAATTTGTTACGGGAAGTCATAAAAGCAATGCATTTGTACATAAACCAATTTTTAGAATACTTCCCGAACTCTAAATCCTTATTTGTAGTAAAAGAATCCTGCTCTGAGGCTCTCCATTGAAGCTGACGGTGCTGCAAATCCATATGGAATGCAGAGCTCTCAACACGGAGTTTAAAACAACAGTTTAGAAAATTAAGTAAAGAAAAACTTCTCTAATCCAAATTGAACTAATTTAGAATTCATGATGATCGGCTCTGTTCTAGGCTGATATTTTCCAGGGCAAAAATGCCCACTAACCTAATTATAAGTGTAAATAAACTTGCAGCAAAATACCCAGTTAAAAGGACAAAATGGAACTGAGGATGTTGAGAAACATTCTTCTCTGCAAGTAACATTATTATAAATAGGTCTTATGTGTTCATTCAAGCAGAGATTATGGAGTTTGTATTTGAAAATGTCTTATAGAAAAGTTACTTCTACTGAAGGTAATGCTATACATTGCCTGAAACATTCAGTAAATTAAAGCTGATTGATCTATTTGATTCTTTATAGTATTGCTTATTACTATAGTATAGTAATGCAAAAGATCAGAAATAACTTAAACATTTACCTAAAGGAGACATCAGATTAATTATGGTAGAACTAGTAAATACAATAGTACAAGTGAGTACTATTTCTATGTACTGGTATGGGAAGAGCTCCAAAATCCTACTGCTAAGTTAAAAAAAATCAGTTAATGTTGTTCTGCCTTTGTGTGAAAAAGGAGAAGGAAAAGAATATATTCATATTTCTTTGCATATGCAAAAAAGGAACTCTGAAAGGATGCTCAGGAAACAGCAGTGGTTATTGGGAGGGGACAGACGTGACAACCATCACGTCTGTCCCCTCAACCGTCCCAACTTTTTTCTTCTGCAGCGCTCAGATAATTTTGCTTTTGTGGCAAGAACAAGCCAAGGTGAACTCTTCCTGCATGACATTCAGATTAGAATTTCCATCAGAACTTTTCCTAATGATGTAAATAGTCCTAATTTATCTGAAGGTCCCTTGAAAAGCATTACTTTTTGCTCTAAACAGGGTCCCCTGGCTTTTAGGAATAGAGAAGGGCAAAGGACTGAACAATATACTTCTTTTGAGGGAAAATGGGAATTAGGAACTAAACCCAAGGACTATTAGACTGATAAAATGAGGAATTATCACTCCCCTTCTCCTGCCCCTGCCGAAACTAAACCACTGGCAGCATGCTGTAATTCAAACCAAGTGAGTCTGGACTCATACAAATCTGAATTTGCACCTTGGAACTGTTGTTTTCTATTAATAGTTAATATTTATACAGCATATACTATGTGTAAAATATTGTTCTAAGCACTGAGCAAATATTAACTCATTTAATACAGCAACCCTGTGGGATAGGTCCTATATATGAGCTGGCTGATCTTGGGAGAATTTCTGAACTTTTCTGAACCTCTATTTCCATAGCTCTGAAATAATATTTAGCTTCCATAGTTACAGTAGGGATTAGATGCAACAGCATATGAAAGCAATTTCTACCTATTGAATACTCTTTAAATGAATCTTATTTTCCTTATTAGCAAAGTAATCTAGGGAGTGGAGTAAATGCAAATGGTTTAGATACATTTATAGCCTAAGAAGTTCTAGCAGTCCTCTATAATTCCCTGTATGTTTTTTTTTGAAATATGCTAAATTTCCTCTGGTTAATCTTTCTCTGGTCTCCTATAGTTCTTAGCTTTTTTAAAAAAATTCTTGAAAATATGACAGAGACTTTATTTTTGGAGACTAAGGGTGGAGGGTGGAGGGTGGAGGTAGAGGGACAGAGCCCATGTGGAGGAGGGGATGCTGGCAGATGGGAAGCAGAAGCAAGCAGGCCGACCTCCTGGGGACCAGGAAAGGAGAGGGGCTGGACCGGACCACGGCACCAGCCTCACAGGATGTCCCTTGGCCTTCACAACTAAGAAGCCTGGCTGCATTCTCGTGCGCGGAGGTAAGCAAATTAGTTCTTTTTGTGTTTGCCTTTGGAAGAGGGCCTTTTACTCTTGCCATTCTACAGATGAAGAAAGAAGTTTTAAAAAGCATCAAGCATTTACCCTGATCGGTGTGGCTCAGTTGGTTGGAGCACTGTCCTATATACCAAAATGTTGCAGGTTCGATCCCCAGTCGGGGCGTGCATGGGAAGCAACCAATTGATATTTTCCTCTCACGTCAATGCTTCTCTCTCTCAAAAAAAATCAATAAACCTATTTTAAAAATTAAAGAGGAAAAATACCAAGAGTTTCCAGGAGAGCCCGAAGAGCTGCCCTTGCATGGGTGAGGCCCACTGCCCTGCAGGAGGCCGCTCTGTCTGAGAGAAGCCCACCGGCCAGTCACCCCGGTTTGACCCGCAGTGTCTCTGAAGGCTTGGCCTGGGGCCCGACACCATGCAGGGCTGTGAGGTCAGCCTTCGACACGTGGTCACTTAGTGGAATGATCATTGTTCTTCCTCCCTGTTCAGACACATGAAAATGTGTCTTGTCACATCTCACCAACACTACCTGGTGGGCCATCTCGCAGGGAGTCTCGTCTTCTCCAGCCGATACAAAAAGGAGGAGGAGTTCGCCAGACCTAGTCACAGCCAAATGTGGGGGGGCTGCTTCAGAAAGAAGCCCGAGAAGCAACTAAAATCTTTCCTTCGAACACCTGTGCAGCAGCCGGTGTAGAAATACCCAGAGAATACTGCCCAGAGCTTGGTTCCCGGGGAGCCATTTACACAGTGATTTGCATTTTTAAAACGCTCAAGTTACTTGGTACAAATGAGTCTTAACTACAGACTCATTTTCAAATTTTACATAAATCCTGAACTAGTTAAAAAATCATAAAAACCCTTAAAGAAGCAGCCAGTAGACTGTACGGTAACGGCAGGAAATTAGCTGTATTGTTGAGGAACAGATGGTTTACATTACACAAACCCTTTAGGCTAAACTTGTTTAGGTCTGGCATATTGTAAATTATATTTTCGTAATGAAAGTGAAATGACCTCTGCCTGACCTCAAGTGGGGTTTGTCTGTTTGAACCAATGTAGTGGAAAACTATGAAAGAAAATGAAGTCATAAAGTTTTGGCAGTTCAATTTTGGCTCATTTCAAGTTAAGGGGTTATAAATCTGTTTAGTTTCTGTTTGACAAGTATTTGTCATACAGGGATGTACGAAATGTAAAGAAGTGTAAAATACACATGAGGCTCGGTGCCAAAGTAAACCCAGTACAAAGGGAAACTGGAATGAATTGGGTCCTGGGCTCCTATCTCTTTATCACTCCCTCCATTAGCTGAATGACGAGATGGGCTCGGTTTATTATATGCTGTAAGGCAATTAAGTACCTTAAAACTGAAACAGGCTTTCAGTTTAAATGTTAACATTTTTACTTCTCAAAGTAAACACACATCTGCCCCAGTGCCATTTTAAAAATTATATAACTTGGGGTGTGGGGGGGGGAGAAAAATCGAAGTTGATGTACAGGTTGATATATTATTACTCTACAATCTGACTGCACCTCTTCCCTTAGAAATTTCTGAAGAGCAGCTGTAGGGGAGACGTCTTAGATGTGCGTCGTTTAGCTGTGAGTCAGGTGAGACTATTGCAGTACCGTCCACACTGCTGACAGAAAGGCCAGGCTGATGGTAGTGGCTTTTTCCACCTGTGTGACAAATACCAAGTGGGGACATGTGAAGCTTTCAGATACATTAACTTGAGATAGGAAAGTGATGAACCGGGGGTAGGGTTTTAAAAAACTCTAATTATGTAGGTGGCAGATGGATAAGAAGGACAGACTCAGTGACTTTATCTCTTTCCACCTTTGGAAGTTACACCTTCAGTGCTAATACATTTGACATGACTCCTCTGGGCGACATGACTTACTCCTAACCTTCCATTTCCTGCTGACTGCACACCAGCAATTGCCATAGGACACGTGGTAAGGATTATGTGACGGCCACCGACATTTGTGTGCAGTGTGGGTCCCTCTGGACTTTGGGCCTCTAACCTGAACAGGGTATGAATGTTCTATGTTGGAGTCCAACTTGAAGTTGACACACAGATAAAAAGCAGAGCTGCATTCCTCGGGACAGGAAGGGGGTTCCAATAGCAGGTGGTAAAAAAAGAAATGAAGTTCATATTTATGCAATCGGCCCGCCCCTCCCCACGGAGTCCCTACAGCTCCTGTACCGGTTCCTTTCCTAATGCCTGGATGCAAGACTGCTGCCCTGTCACAAAACTCTTCCGATATGCATTTGCTGATGCTGGCTGGACACAAATGTGTCTAGAAGAGCAGTTTCCATACAGCGGCATCTGTCCTCAGCCCCAGAAGGCATAAGGAAGCAGATTCTGGCCCTATGGAAATTAGAGGGGTGCTCTGGGTGACAGGAGGACATCACCAGGTCCTTTGTTTCTTTGGAAGCAGTTTTCTTTGAGATGGGTATTGCATGAGGGCTGACGTGCTCTCTGAATCTCAAGTACTGACCAACATACTCCACATCAGAGCAGGTATTGAAACCCCCGGGAGGGCTTGCTAAAGCACAAAGTGTGGAGCCCTGTACTCCCGGAGTTTCTTTCTTTTTTATTTGTAGACAGAGGGGAGGGGAAGGAGAAAGAGATGTAGAGAAAGATCAACATGTGGTTGCCTCTTGCACGCCCTCTACTGGGACCTGGCCCACAACCCAGGCATGTGCCCTGACTTGAGAATCCAACCAGTGACCCTTTGGTTCACAGGCCAGCACTCCATCCACTGAGCCACACCAGCCTGGGCCAGAGTTTCTGATTCTGTAGGTCAGAGAGTCTGAATTTCTGACAAGTTCCCAGGGATGAGGACAATCCTGGAATGGAGGCTTCACTTTGAGAACCACGGGAACACAAGAATATGCCTTCTGGATCAGACAATTACTGAGTGACCTGGGCCCCTGCCCCTTGCATGATGAATGACCACAGTGTGTCTGAAGAACCTGGTGGAGCAACTCTGACTTACACAACGCCAAGAAGTTAATACTCTGCTTCAGAAGATGCTTTGGAAATGCCAGCTAGAGAAAAGTGTAAGATTCCCTGACTGTTATTTATGGGGTAAATATTCTGCATGGCTAATGTCTTAGCAAGATTCACTGAAACGTAAGTCACTCTAGAGCTTGGGCCATGTCATCGGTTTATTCTATGTTCCTGTGCAGCCAATTGTGTGGGATGTATTTTAACAGGTGCTTTCATCAGTCAGATACTGCACATACTGTGTACCAAAGAGTATCCATACAGAGTAGTACATAAGCCATGAAAGAACCATGGAAAAAGAAGACAGAGCTCCTATGCTAGATGCTTGTCATCCGAGCTTAATAGACAGCCTGTATTATGGAATACCTGCCATGTACCTGACACAGATCATAATACAGGCTATGATTTGGGGGAGTGTTTATGTGTTATGCTATAAATACTTCATACCTATGAACTGATTTGATCCTCACAACAACCCTGTAACATTGGTCACTATGACTAGTACCCCCATTTGACAGGGGGAGAACCTGAGGATGAGAGCAGGTGAGTGATCCCACAGTTAGTAGCTTGTAAATTCAGATTCCAGAGTCTCTTCTGAATGACTATCCTCCAGTCCCTTGTCTGCTCTCTCTAGGTGCTCATGGCGTTAGTTTACTTAACCCGCATCACAATCCTGTGAGATTCCTGCGATGACTTCTCCACTTTGTGCTCAAGAGATGAAGGCCTCATGGTTAAGTAGCTTGTCTCAAAAAGCACCACTGTGACGTGCTGATGCCAGTTCAAAGCTGGCTGTGTCTGACTCCAAAGTTGGACCCATTTTCTGGGAAGAAGTCACAGCTTTCATTCAGTCTTCAACGGGGTCCACATTTTCAAAGCATGAAGCCCACTGGTGCACAAGTGGGATGTCTATGTGAACTGCTCTCTGGTCCCTGAGGCTCCAGACCCTCCGCTGTCTCTGTCGAGACTGGGATAAGTGAGCAAGACTTTTCAGCAGCAGCCTTTGCCTGAATCGGACACAAGATCTCTAGAGAACATACGAAATCGAGATTTTTTAGTGTCTGGACTTGGCTGTTGACAGGAATCTGTTGGACTCCAAAGACTATTATCCTTTCTTGTGCGTTTTACTTGTTCTCAGATAAACAGTGTTAAAATTGTGAAACAATGGACTCCACTCATAAATGGAAACGATTACATTTTAAAAGCTTAAAGGCTACAGCCATTTTATTTTAGGAGGTTATGGACATTTTCAAAGACTGTAGCCGAACTAAGTGCCTTTTGGTGTAGGCAATCAAATTCTGGAGGGAGTTTCAACCAATGGTCCGCCACATTGGCTCAGAGTTCAGCGGCACTTCTCTGGAAGTGATTTAACATCAGAAACAGCTCTTTTCTCTGTAACATAACTTTCTAATAGTTAGTTTGAATGTTTGGTGGTGGCCAGGTTTGATTCTGTGGTGCAGTTACTTTGTAATGTTAAAGGGTGAGGTTCTATTCTGCCTGGAGATAGGCAGAACACATGCCAGTAATTTTAACGTCAGCCCGAGCCACCACACACTCATTACATGGGCCTGTGTGTTTCAGTCTGCCTGGGAATGAAAGCTACAGAGTAAAATGGGGGAGAGGCATTCACATTCTGGACCTACGCAGACCCGGGTTCAAGTTTTAGCTCTATCACTTACTAGCTCGGTGACTTTGGGCAAACTTTTCACCTCAAGCCTCAGTTTTCTCACTCCCAACATCAGGCTCAAATTAATACCTGCTTCATAGGGTTATTACTGGAGATTCTGTTGAGATAATGCATGGGAGGTACTTCAGTTTACCCCTAAGACCCATTTATAATATATCCATTCACAATACTCGCTTGTCCTAGAAGTGAAGTTTCTACAGACAGGTTTAAGCTGAGGCTCTGCACTGGACAGCCTCCAAGCCCCCGTCATCAGGCCAGCTCCGCCCCATGGGTTTGGATCCAGGGGGAAGAGACTGTGGGGCAGGAGGTTTACGCTCACTAGATGGGCACGAGAAATGCCCTGAGTGACCCCTCCCCTCTGTCCTCACTCCAGGTTCACGGTGTGGGCTGCCGGCTCCCACAGCTTCCCCTCAACCCATATCATCCTGTGCACAGTATTGGGAAGTTTACTTAAAAGTTTGCGGTTGTTCACATTATCACCATAATAAAAACAATAGTAACTGTACTTGTGAGGTGCCAGACACACTATGTGGAAGTGCCAACAATGTCTCTTTAGGAAGAGATTGGTGGCTGCCAGAGGCGGGGGTGCAGATGGTGGGTAAAATGGGTGAAGGGAGTTAAAAGGTACAAACTTCCGATTATAAAATAAATAAGTCTAGCGGGTGTAATGTGCAGCACGGAGACTATCATTAATAATACTGTGTATTTCAAAGGGGCTCTGGGAGTAAATCTTTATAGATCTGCCAGGATTTTCACCCATGAGTACAGGAGCTAGCATCAGCTCCGTCCTACTCCGCCGCCATCTTCCTCTGGGAGTAAACCTTGAGAGTGTCATCACAAGAAAAAAAATTTTGTAACTACGTATGGTGACGAATGTTAACTACACCTGTGGTGGCCATAGCACAATACAAACCAATACTGAATCATGATACTGTACATCTGAAACTATTACAATGTTGTATGTCAATTATATTTCGATAAGAAAATTCAAAAATAACTCTTTTAAGTACTATTTTTATACTTGTTTTATAGGTGAGAAAAAAATGTTCAGAGAATTTGCCTAAGATCCCATGGCCAGTAAACAATGCAGCCCATAACTGTAACCAGAGCTCTCTGCTTCCACATCCTCGCTCTCCGGAGGACATCACTACTTCCCAGAAGGAGACTAAGAAAACAGTGCAGCTGGAGAGGTGAGTTAGGTCCAAGGAGTGCGGACTGTTGGATGCTGGGAGAAAGGATGCTACACTTGGAGATCAGTCCTTCCGGAATCACTGCCTTGAGTGGGAGCTAAAGTGATGCCAGGGACGAAATGAGCATGGGAGAGAGAAAAAGGAAAAGAGGACTGGCGAGCACTAGCGGATGCCCCCGTTCCGGAAGTGAACGGCAGAGCCAGGGAAGGAAGTGGGGAGACAGGAGGAAAGCCGAGAGAGAAAGGATTTCAAGATGGTGGCTAGGAATATCAGATGCTCCAGAGAAATGAAAGGGGATGAAGCCTTGGGAAGGTCATGAAATGACAGCGTTGGAGACTCCGGGGAGGTTCATGTCAAGGGAAGGATGGGCTCAGAAGCCTGAGGCGAAAGTGGCTTCAAGGGCGCAAGTGGAGGAGTTCTTGAGGATGTTCTAGAGCCAAGTGTGGTGACATTGGGTGAGGACAGAGGGCATTTCTTCTTTGTTTTTAGAGAAGAAGAGGGAGAGAGAAACATTGACATGAGAAAGAACTGCCTCCGCATGTGGCTCGAACCGCAACCTGGGTAGTGTCCTAGACCTGGAACTGAACCTGCCACCTTTTGGTTATGGGACGACGCTCCAGCCAACCAAGTCACACCAGCCACAGCCACAATAGGCTTTTGGGATGGAAACATATTGCTAGCAAAATGGACAGGCCCGGAGAATATAATCAAGTGTCAGTATACTCAGCAATTACTTTGGCTGGAAGAGGAAGGGAGAGATGAATTGCCTGGAAGTGAAGAGACAGAGAAGCTGACTACAGGGGAGGTTAAGCTGAAAAATAAAGTAGAGCCACCAGCTTCGGAAAGCTAGGCAAATCCTGCCTTCCCGCAAATGTTCCTTCCATCGGCCAGGAGCTGCAGGAGTTGGGCCCACAGGCTTATTCAGGGGTTGGCTAGAGCCCTCCCCCAACCCCACCCAGCCCCTCTTTCTTGCCCCTCATTCTCAAACTCCTGTACCCTTTAACCTCTGTGTGCCTAAATCCTGTGTGGGCGAGTCACAGAGGGAAGCCAGAATGGGGCCTGCCCTGTGTTTGAGGGGGAGGATCTGCCTGCTTTCTAACTCTCCGGGGAGCGTGTTCCACAGCTTTGCCCCCTTACCAAAGCACCTTTAGCGGCTACTCTGTTTTTCAGACATGTGACGGTTGATAGAATTCAGAGGGAGAAAAGAATTAGGGAGAAGGGAAATTAGGTTTACATGCTTCTCAGAAATGGTTCGTTTTCCACAATTCTTTTAAAAAGCACCTAGATTGTAAAATTCATAATGCTTATTTAGCTCACACATCACTAGAGTACCCGCCAGAGGGTTTTAAAGATGGAAAAGATGGGAGATTATCTCCTCCTACTGAATGGCTTAAAATCTCTTGCTGAACAAAATGAAAGGAAAATAAATGGTACTTCCCATGAACGCAGCCCACTCCTTTCTCTGAACACGGAGACTGCTCAGCCTCAGAGAGGCTTCTCAAGGCCACGGGGCAGTTAGAGGTAGAGCCAGGGGGCCTCTTCATGTCCTGACTGTCAAAGGCTCAGAGGAAAGACGCCTCTCTGGTTGGTCCACTAGCTTCCTTTCCTCAAAGGTCAGAAGGAAACCCATCAAAAGTTTTAACCATCCATCTCTCTGGGGACTCAAGCCAGGTCCCGTCAGCCAGTCTGTCTGCAGCGGCCTCTTGTCTGTCCCCTCTGCAGGGTGTGGATTTCCAATCTCCCAGAGGAGCCTCTTCTTAACCCAAACACTATGGGTGGATTCTAGCAGCTCAGTAAGTGGAAAGAGATGGAAGCAGATAGTTTAAAACGGGGTGTCCAACCCACGGCCCATGGGCCGCGTGCTGCCCAGGATGAATGCGGCCCAACACAAAATGATACATTTACTTAAAACATGAGATTTTTTTGTTATTGTTAGTGTTTGTGTATTTAACGTATGGTCCAAAACAGCTCTTTGTCTTCCAGTGTGGCCCAGGGATGCCAAAAGGTCGGACGCCCCTGGAGACCCTGAAGGGCACTTTCATTTGGATAAATAAGAATATCAGAGTCTCTAACTTTTGAATTGGCCAAGGAGAAATAAGAGTAAGGCCAGCTTCCATCCTTCATTCCTTTCGCATCCCAGCCTCCAAGTAGCCTTTTGATTTTTCTCTGGTAGGGTGTTTGTTTTCAGGACTTTTTTCCTCTTTCATTCTGATGTGTGTCCCTTCCTTTTAGGTTTTATAGGTACATGTAATATTTATGTGTCAGTGACCTTTCAAAGCAGTTTCAGAGACTGGCTGTTTACAGTGAGGAATTTTCTTTAAGGTCTACAAAGTCCTTTGTGCTTTTTCCAGGAAAGGCACTCAATAAGAACCAAAACAAACAACTGAATAACTCAAATCTGATTGCAGCCAAATCTCTTAGGAGAGCAGGAAAAAAAAAGTTCACATTTGTTTTTGCTGTTTCCTTTCCCCCCTCAATCCAGTCAAATCTCCTTGAGCCATTCCTAGTTCCAGTCTGGTTCAGAATTGCCTGTGAGATGTTTAAGGCCAAGTTGTAGGCCTTGTGTTGGAATCATTTTGACACTGGGAGATTTTGCAAGGTACACTTCTGAAATGATCTGGAAATGCTGAAAACAATGATCACTCCACCAAGTCTTCGGGAAAATTGGTCCTATTGTATAACAAGCCCTGTCTGGAAAAAGTACAGCCTTGTTAATATAATGAGAATGGTTTGTGCGACATCAATGTAACCCGGCAGCCAAGGAGAGGGGACTGGCATGCGTATGTGTGACCACTGATGATGTCACTGAACTAGTCAGTGGGCACAGTAGACTCTGTGGAGTGAGCATGTGTAGTGTGGCTGTCGCATTCAAAGTGACTGAGTACAGCAATGATTCTGCATCCAATTGTGTGTTGAGCTTGAACATTCCTTGGTGGAAACTACTTGGGTGATGCAGAAGGCCTCAGCTATGGGCAACTGGTGGTGGGCAGCTTCGTCATGACAACATGCCTACTCCTACATCATGACTCCTGCAGGGTTTTTTGGTGAAACATCAAATCACCCAGGTGACTCAGGCCTCCTACAGCCCAGATTTAGCACTCTGTGACTTAGAGTTTTTTCTAAAACTAAAATCACCTTTGAAAGAGAACAGATTTCAGACCATCAGTGAGATTCGGGAAAATATGACCGGGCAGCTGATAGCAACTGGGAGAACTGTGTGAGGTCCCAAGATGCCTACTTTGAAGGGGACTGAGGTGTCACTGTTCTGTGGACAATGTTTCTGGTATCTTGTCTCTTCTTCAGTAAATGTCTCTTCTTTTCATATTGCTGGCTGGATACCTTCTGGACAGACCTCGTATTTTACATTTGTCTCCATGACCATGGAGGACGGAGGACTATTTTTTCTCAGGGTAAAACACCCCTCTCTGTGGTGGGAATAAGACTATCACTGAGGCTGTTACGTGGCCCTCTGAAGGGCTTGTCACAAGCCAGGGTGGTGCCTGTGGTTATTGCTCAGCCAAAACTGACCAAACGGAATCACAGTTCCCTGTTTGCTGCACCTCCCACTCCCTCTTCCCACCATCACTTGTTCAGTGGAAAAGTCATCCTGGGCTCGGCCAAGGGCAAAGGCTTTATCTAGAGTTGAAAAGTCCTATATTCACTTGTTGTCTTTTTTAATTACTAGCTTTTTTACCCTAGGCAAGTTAGTTAATCTGTTTCAGTTGTAGTTACACTGCTTGTACAAGAGTGATAATAATACCTATCTTCTATAACAGGTGTGAGAAAATGAGTGTAAGAGCACCTCGTTTAGGCTGACCTACACAATTGATAATTTTCTCAAATAAAAATGACCCTCCCCTGGTTCCTGCCACAGCAAGGCAGAGCCCCCATGTCCAGGCCAGGGACTGCTGTGGCCACACTGGGCCTCGGTCCCACTCAGAGTGCCGGTGTTTCTAAGGCTTTTTAACATTTAATAACAGGGAAAGATTCTCTCAGAACACGGACTATTTGGAACTAAAAGTTTAAAGCCATGGTGTATGTAAGGTCAACTAGGTGTTACTCATGAATGTTACTATTAACCCCCTCTTTGTTCTCCTGCTACCTTTGTGAGGAGGAAGCGTGAGGCTGCGTAACAGGTATGAGGCCCGTGAGCCAGCCAGCAGGCAGGCAGGATGTGTAAAGCCATGAACCTCCGCCACCACCCATCCCCAAAGCCACTTAGTGAACTCTGGTTCCCGGGGTGCGTGGGTTTTTTACGGTAAAAATCCACACTTAAGAGAACACTGGTTTTCTTGGGACAGAATACTTAAAATGAATTTTTAGCATTTAAGAAACTGTAAAACCTTACCAACACATATGACTTTATAAAAGAACAGTATTTAAGACTTTTTAAATTTGACTTCCGCCAAGATGGAGGTTTAGGTGGATGTGCCGTGCCTCCTCACACAACCAAGTTTAGGGACAACTAAATATTAGCATCAGAAAACACAACCAGAACACGGAAAACTGAACTTTTCGGAAGTCCGCTAACAACAAATTCTTCGGCCCGACCGGTAAGGGGCGAAACCGGCGTCCGGTGAGGAGTTACAAAGGAGAGCTCGATTGACCCGGCGCGGAATCCAGACGCGCGAATCCAGTCGCAGGGGTTCCAAACCCAGGATTGGACCTAGTGAGCGACGGAGCGGCCCACCGGGTGAGCGACTACGGAGGAGTCAGTGGGGAGGCGGTGGCAGCGAGTTGACTGTGGTTGCCTGGTTGCACGCGGGTGAGGGAGTGAGCGATTGGACCGGCGACGGCGGCGCCATTTCCCCGCTCTGACCACGCCCCCACATACAGCGTCACAACCCAGCGACCTGGGAATCCAAAGTGCCGCTCCTCCCACTTAAAGGGCCAGAACAGACCAAAAATGTCGCAGGGAGACCTCAAAGCCCCAGAGATAAATCTAAGTGACGAAGAAATAGCAAATCTCTCAGACGCACAGTTTAAAACACTGGTCATCAGCTTCCTCACAGATCTGGTGGACTATAGCCACAAATTAGAGAAACATATGAAGGCTAAATTAAGGGAAATGAATGGAATTCCACAGGAAAACCATAGAGATGAAAAAAAAACTGGGACTCAAATCAATGGAGTGGACCAGAAGGAAGAAGAAAAAAATCATCAAACAGAAAGGAATGAAGAAATAAGAATTCAGAAAAATGAGGAGAAGCTTAGGAACCTCCAGGACATCTATAAACGCTCCAATATCTGAATTATAGGGGTACCAGAAGGGGGAAAGACACAACCACCAGTGGAAAAACTATTTGAACAAATAATAAAAGAAAATTTCCCCAATCTGGCAAAGGAAATAGACTTCCAAGAAATCCAAGAAGCCCAGAGAGTACCAAAGAAGTTGGACTCAAGAAGAAACACACCAAGGCATATCATAATTACATTAGCCAAAATTAAAATGAAGGAAAGAATCCTGGAAGCAGCAAGAGGTAAGGGGACAATCACCTACAAAGGAGTCCCCATCAGGCTGTCAGCAGATTTCTCAAAAGAGACCTTACAGGCAAGAAGGGGCTGGAAAGAAATATTCCAAGTCATGAAATCTAAAGACCTACAACCAAGATTGCTCTACCCAGCAAAACTTTCATTTAGAATGGAAGGACAGATAAGGTGCTTCTCAGATAAGACCAAATTCAAGGAGTTCATCATCACCAAGCCCTTATTATATGAAATGTTAAAGGGACTTATCTAAGAAAAAGAAGTTAAAGAAACATGAACAGTGAAAGGACAACAAACTCACAGTTATTAACAACCACACCTAAAACGAAAGCAAACTAAAAGGACAGCTAGATCAGGAGTGGAAACATAGAAATGAAGATCTCAAGGAGGGTTAGCAACAGGGGAGTGGGAGGAGGAGACGGGGGGAGAAGGTACAGAAAACAAGTAGCATAGACAGTAGATAGAAAATAGATGGGGGGGCAAGAATAGTAGGGGAAATATAGAACCTAAAGGACTTGAGACACATGGACATAAACTAAAGGGGGGTAATGGTGGGGTTAGGGGGGCAGGGTGGAGGGGAATGAAGGGGGGAATAGAACAACTGTAACAGCATAATCAATTCAAAAAAAAATAAATAAATTTATAAAAAAAAAAGACTTTTTAAATTTAAAAAATCCATTTGTGAAGCAAGTTTAAATCAGAGGAGGGCTATGTGTCAGTCACTACTGTGCTACTCTACTTACTCCGAGTAAAAGGATTAGTTCATCTGAGTGTGCAGACATTTTTCCTAAAACTTTGTTATAAGTGATGCATCTTCCCTTTATGGGAGTCAAAAAATAATATGACCACCAACCTACAGAGAAGATAAATATTTGTCAAATGAATGAATGAATGGTCTTTTGGAGACAGGCTTTTGAATGCAGAATCTTATTTAAATACAATTATTTAAAGGAAATTATTTAAAGAAAATCTCTTTGCCAAGAGGCCTGGGGTTGAGGTGCTGGCCTTCCACAGAGAAAGCCTCTGCTGAATTTCAGCCCCAAGATGTGGGCTGCGCTCCATTTAAGGTGAGGAGGGCCGGTGACCCTGGATCCCCTGCCAGGACCCAGCAGCCCCAGTGTCGAAAGATGTGCAGGAAAAACGAAAAGGGCGCTGGCTGCTTTAGCGCAGGGAGGAGCAGGCTGAGGTGGGCTATCAGAGAATGACACTCAAAGATTTTGAGAAAGACAGTTCTCTTAAAATGCACCTAAACCAAAGAGAAGGGGTTTAAGGTAGGCATTAAAAGGATATGGTTTGGGCGTGGTGGTGAAAGGCACGTGACAGTTGCCGTCTTTAGGTGTGCAGGACCGAGGTGATAAGCACACTCGCATCGCTGGGCGTGAACAAGGCTGACAGTGAAGGGAACGTTGGGTCTCTCTCCTTGTTCATCTCTTCCAGTTTGATTGGAAGAGTATGGAGTTCCCTTCTTGGACATTCTGGGTCCCCAGGGGCTGGCAGGGATGACCCCCGAGGGATTCCTGCCAGGCCAGACTCTGCGGTGAGGCAGTGATGTGGCCAACACAGAGGAGGACCCGCTGAAGACAGTGTGCTCAGGCCGTCTTGGGACAAAGTCAGAGACGTATGCTCACCTGAAAACCACCTCTGCACTTGTAAAACAAATTCTGTGTCATCTGGTTTCTAAACTGGGGAGGGTTACGAGTTTGCTTTCACCTGAAGCCGACAGAATGAGTGCAGCCGCGCACTGCGCGTTACCTTGGGTTTATATGCATTCAGCATGGACATCTCCACGTTTTGACCTCTGACGTGTTTCGGCTGCCTCTGGACAGGAGGCGACGACGACTTCTGGTTATTGCGGCAGACGCAGATGAAGAAGAAGAGTAGGGCGATGGCCAGAGGGATAGCCACGCTCGGCACCAGTATGTACAGGATTTCCATTTTATTCTTTTCCTTGGAGTCCTTCGAATCTGGGTGCAGAAATTTTTAAAAAAGTTATACGAGTTTGAATAACATGTATATTACATTGCATAGTTTAAAATGACCCCCTATTCTTTATCCACAAAAGTCCACTGTGGAAAAAAAAAAGAACTGTTGCTTATTACAATTTGTTTCTATCAAACCTTCAATATAATTTATTGAAGTTTAAAAGTTTAAAGTTCAAATGTTTAAAAATTGCAGAGGGAAATTATAAAGCGTTCGCATGCGTGTGGGTCCCCCTCTGCTGCTGCCTCTCCTCAGCAGCAGACCTGCCTTTCTCTAACACCTTCAAAGTTAAACGCCAAGTGAACGGCCTGTATATATCTGAGAGCATTAATGGGGACCACAGGGCTCTTCTTCCCTTGGCTGCCAGCCCAGATCAACCGCCGCCAACAAGATGTTCCAGAAATCATGCCATCATCTGGGCTTGTTTGGACATACAGGGCTACTGCTGCATCTTCCAGATTCAACATCACTGAAGAATCCTGGCCCCTGCGACCACACACCCACTGCCCTGAGACCATGGGGACTGGAAGTCAGGGCCAGCTCAGCCTTTGACCTTGAGCTGTGTGACCTTGAACAAATCATTTACCTCTCTGGGCCTCTCTTTCCCTCATCCACAAAAGTATCTATTTTGGGTAGTATCTATAATTCCATCCAGCATAGCACCACTGTATAACTTGATACTTTTTTTTGAAAACCAAGAATTCTTAAATGGTTTCACATGGACCCAATAATTATGAGTGCTAACACTTTGCAGTATATTTTTGAAATCTTATACATCCACTGTACCTACCATTGCTTGGAAAAGAATATAATACATGTAGATATACTTCTTTTTATTGGTTTGAGTCTGACCTTTAAAACTAAGTACTTTAGGCATATAGTATCATTAATAAATTATTTTACTGGTAAGACAGATAAGAATTACGGGGCAGTATTCAGAGGGGCTGCATAATACATGCCCTGATCACTAACACCCTCATCAGCGATCCTGCTTTAAGAAGATCCAGTGCGAAAATTCAGATTGACACAAAATTCAGAGGTGATTATTTATTTAACGAAATAATTAACCACGCATCCATTCACTCAACCTTTCACTTGTTCAGTAAGTCAATAAACAAAAATGACTACTGCTGAGCACTATTGTAGGGCCTGGGAATATAAAATTATATATGATGTGGCTTTTGCCCTTCAGGTGTGCATGGTCTAGTAAGGAAAACAGAAGAAAAGATTATTACCCTATATTTTTGGAAATGCTATCAGGGAAGTATGAATACAATGGCAAAAACACCCAAAAAGTCCCTTTAAATAGTGAGCTTCCCTAGTACATGTAAACGGGAAAACACTACACGTAGCTTCTGCTTGCACATACCTTCCTGGGGAACCTATGTTGAATAGATAGAGCGGTAAGTAATCACATTGCCTTCTTCCCACACAAGCAAGCTGAAGACAGAAAGGGAAGAAGGGGCAGCCAAATCTGGGTGATGGAACTGTGCTCTCAGGGTTAACCCTCAGAGAGGAGTTTGGGACGGTGTAAAGTCTGCTTATGGAGTATAACACACTTTAACATTTATGGAGCATTTTCTGCTGTCACAAAATCATGTTAGCTGTTGTTACTAATGGGGCCAGGTACTGTTCTAAGCAGTTTTCATCGATCCATTTATTTTATCCTCACAATCAAACCCCTGAGGAAGGTGCCATCCGTATCTCCATTTTTACAGGTGAGTGGTTGGATAGTTTGCCCAAGGACATGCAGCTAGTAATTCAAAAGCTGGGACTCCTCCCTCTTGGTCTCGTTTCATAGGTCCTGCTCTAGCTCCTACACCACACTGCCAGTAATTTGAGAACAGCTGCAGTTTTACATTTCTTATGGGAGGATTCCTGTTGCTTCATATGGAAGGGTAGGAAGGTCTGAAATGTGGCCAGTAACACTGAAGCTCTGCCAGATGTGCTACTTTTGAACTCCCCACTTTACATACTGTGGCAGGTAAACATATAACCCGGGCATCTCTGGGGGGCCCTAATGACTAGTCATTCTAGTCATTAGGAACTGGGTCACAGGTTCTTCAGTAACAATTGTGTCTGCAAGTCTGTAGGTGGGCAGATAGAAATCACATGGAAGAATGTCTACTATATATAAAAAAAAGAGTGTCTACTATAGAGCCTGCCAGCTAGATGTACAGGTAGATCTCTATCATCTATTCATCCATCCATCCACTTTTGAAACAATGGAGCAGAATAAAGGAAGTGTACATTTTAGAGTCAGAAACTCTGAAGACTGCCTTTGTCATTATGTATGTAACCCTCTGTAAGCACTTAGCCTCTCTAAGCAAACCCATCTGTGAAATGGGAATGTTAATACCTATTTCATAAAATTGCTATAGACAATAAATGAAGTAACATGGAAAATGTCTATTCTAGTACCTGTTACAAGTCAGTCACTCAATGTTTACCCCTTACCCTTAGGGGGGGAAAGGATTCAGGGATAACAGTTTTTGGCTGGGAATTCTAAACACCCTTAAGCAGCAAACAACCTCTCTTACCTCCATCTCCTCTTTCATTTAGTCTCATTTGTTCACATGAGAGATAATGTTCATGAAAGAACCTCAGAAAACTGAAAACTGCTACACAGTTGTTGGATGCTATGATTATGATTATTAAGATGAAAAAACCCTTTCATATTTCTCAGTACTGTAAGGGGAGAAGTCCCTCTTGCTGTTCTTGGATTTTCAGTGAAATCATTATGAGGGTAACGATTACAAAAGGAATGAGGCTGATTTAGGACGAATGTAACACTAGTCATTTTTCTGACCCAGATTTTTAGCAACAAGAGAAAGCAGGGCTCTCACCTGTCTAGCAAACAAAAGAGCCTATTCTGTACATTCCGTATCAGATTATTCACAGAACGCCTTTGATTGTAAATGAGATGTCTGGGACAAATCCCCCTGTAGGTCTGCAGGAGAACAAACTTCAAGAAGCTAAATCCTTTAAACACAGTCAAATCTGGCTCCTTTGGATTACACTGAGGATATGCAAATGAGCACAAGATCTTCTTGCCAAGTGAAATAATCAAGCAGAACAATACGTGGTCCCCTTGGAAGGGACCGAAAGCCAGTTCAGGCGTATTGTGAGCCTGCCGCACAACAGGCTCACTTTCCCCCAGAGCTCTCCACGTTTGCCCAAAGGGGCGTTGGTGTCTGGCACGAAAAACTTTATGTGAAAACATTCCTCAGAACAACTAATGTTACTCATGGAAAATTAGAAAGCTAATATTTTCCCGACCTCTTTGAAATGTCCTAGCATTTTTATTCATCGTTTTAACCCTGTGCTTGGTGTTATCTTGATTTTACACATAGAGAAGTTCAGTCTGAGAAAGAAGAAATAATTTGACAAAAGTAGAAAGCGTTGAAATGCAAGCCTGTCTACTTTTAATACTTCCATGCTTTATAATTTATTTTACTAATGCAAGTTAGAATACTATATGGAATTGTTTTACATCGTCTCCTTAAGAGTCTGAGGTTCCGTCTCAATGGGGGCTAATATCCAGCAGCGATCATACTATTAAAGAGAATCACATTAGAACAATGGACATTATTCTGCCTGCGCACTTTAAG
The DNA here is from genome assembly GCF_021234435.1 of Artibeus jamaicensis. Taxonomy (NCBI): domain Eukaryota; kingdom Metazoa; phylum Chordata; class Mammalia; order Chiroptera; family Phyllostomidae; genus Artibeus; species Artibeus jamaicensis. Next base: position 13,146,658 of record NW_026522025.1, on the reverse strand, counting down.
GGGACACAGACGCCTCCAATGCGCGGCAAAGAAAATGAGCAGGGTGCAGATTTTTAATACTTCCAAATAGCTGCTTAAAAGTTAAATGCGCATATTCATTACATCAAGTTAAATGGTTGGAATTTTGAAACCAGCAATTTAGTCTGGAGCCTGTGATGAATTTCCTTTTGGAAAACAATTTGGTATCGCAGTTCACATCTGACATTCCTGTTTTATTTTTACAATGATACTCAATACTCTGATTAGTAATTAAATATAATAGAAGAAACACTTCTTTCTCATCCCGGGCTTAAAGCAAGGCACACATGCTTTCTCATTCAAGAGGTACTTTTATAAAATGAAACGTCATTGGGGATGTTGCTTTTGAGTTAAAAACAACAAAATGCTTGGATCTGCAATATGGCAAAGGTGGGAAGAAACCTTACAGAAACTTAGACTTCAAAGAAAATTAAATAAGTTAAATTATGATCTTGTCTGAAAAAAATTTGAGAAGCATAGACGACGAATAGGAATTGCTGCCATCTGTTCCTCGTAGTAACTATACAATCGGTGGGTCTCTAGCAGACAGGTCTGCACTAGTGACGGTGGCAACCAGGCCTCCAGCGGCCATGCTGGGCCCAGCCTTTCATCCTCTTGACTTAGTGATGGAAATACTAAGGAGGTGGACTACTGCCTTGTGCATTCTCAAGTGAATTCTTAAACCAAGAGTTCCAATAGGCCATGTATAGTGATTCAAATTTTTCTCTTCAGAAAATGTTTTAATCCCAATAATTAGGAGACTAACTCATCTGTGAATACTTGAGAAATTAGTAACTGGAATCCAAAGGCATTTCTATAAATTCTCAGGGGCTCTCAGTTTTCTCCTCTATAAAAGGAAAAAGTTGGGCTAACCTTCTCTTTTTTAATTTAAAAACTTTGAATTATGGGCCCTGGCTGGGCAGCTCAGTTGGCTAATGTCATCCCCATACACCAGAGTTGCAGGTTTGCTTTTCAGTCACGGAACATACAAGAATCGACCAATGACTGTGTAAATAAGTGGAACAACAAATTGATTCTCTCTCTCTCTAAAATCAATTAATAAAAATTTAAAAAACGTTCAATTATGATGAAAACACATAAAGAACTTAACATCTTAACTTTTTTAAAGCACGCAGTAAGTAGTATTAAGTGTATTCGCATTGCTATACAACACATCTCTACAACCTCTCATCTTGCAGAGCTGAATTCCTATACTCATTCAACTTGTCCCCACCTCCCCCTTGCCCCAGCCCCTGGCAGCCATTATCCTACTTTCTGTCTCTATAAATGTGACTACTTTAGATACCTTCTATAAGTGAAACTGTACAGTATTTGTTTACAACTGGCTTATTTCACTCAGTATGATGTTCTCAAGGTTTATCCATGTTGTTGCATGTGACAGGATTTCCTTGTTCTCAAGGCTGAAAAATACAACCTATTTTCTTTACCTATTGTACATCCACTGATGGCATTCGGCTCACTTCCACCTCGGAGACATTGTGCAGAATGCTGCAGTGAACATGGTTCTGCAAATATCTCTTTGAGATTCTTCTTTCAGCTCTTTTGAATACACACACAGAAGTGATATTGCTGGATCATATGCTAATGTATTTTTAAATTTTTTGTGGAACAACCACATTGTTTTCTACAGTGGCTACCCCATTTTGCCCTCCCACAAGCAACGTAAAATGGGTCTAATGCCTTTACATCTTTGCTAACACGTGCTATTTTTTTTCTCCTCCTTTTCCTCTTTCTTCTTCTCCTTTCTCTCCTTTTCCTTCCTCTCCTTCTTCTTCCTCTTTCCTCTCCTTTCCCTTCCTCCTCCTCTGCTTCTCCTCCTCCTCCTTCTTTTGATAGTGTCCATCCAAACAGATGTGGCTTTGATTGCATTTTTTGAGAGACTAGTGGTATTGAACATGTTCTCATATACTCATTGTCTTTGTATATTTCCTTTGAAGAAATGTCTGTTTAAGTCTTTTTTTCCCACTTTTAAAAAAGCTGAGCTAATCTTTAAGTGCCAAAATTCAATAGGTTTTATCAAATTAAATCTTTTTGATTTTTGATAGATTTTAGAGTGGTAAAACAACCACATTTAAACTTTAGCAAAGCATTTGATCAAGTGATTATCTTTATGGACAAAAAATGGAGGGCTAGATAATATTAGATAAATTTGTAATTCACCATGTGCCTGAACCTTAAGTTTTAATCAGAAAAATCACAGCAAATTGTGGACGGCTATGCTTGAGGAAACCTGTGTGTTCAACATTATTATCAACTACTTGATAATGACACGTTTCAAACTTGAAAATGGCATGAATCTAGGAAAGATACCTACCTGACTAGAGAAATTTTTTGTAGAGGATCATACACAAAGGCTAAAATAATGACCTAAAACTACCAGTTGAAATTTTATAAATAAATATTATAGCTTGCAGTTAGGTTGAAGACCTTGCCTAGAGAAGCACATGATTAAGCAAGTTTGCTAAATGATTTTTGATATAACCAAACAAAAGCAAAACAAAAGAGAAACAAGTAAGTTTTAGTGAAGACTTGCAGGCTCAGTTGGACCCAGCAACATCACAATGAAACTGCTCAAAAAGATTCTCACATTCGGCACTCAGAGCAACAAAATCCCCTCCTCTGGCCACACTAAGTCACGGTCAAAAACAAGGTCCTACTCTACCTGTACTGGCAAAAACACTCTGAAAGATGTCTTCTACTCTGTTATGTTTTTAAGAAGGTCTTAGAAAAAGCAAGACACATCCAGAGGAGGAGAAGGATAGGAGGAAAAGTTTGCAGGAGCCACATGCTCTTTAAATCAAAGAAAATCAGATAAAGGATGTGTAGGTGTCTTCCGATTTGGATGAGAAATGACACCAAAGGTTACCAACCAGATCCAGTACATAGACTTGTTCCTTATTAGTGTTTTAAAAAATAGTGGCCAACATTTTTTTTAAAATCAGGAGATTTAACATGCAAGTTCTGGGTCCTGGCTTACAAAGGCAGGTTTTGAGCGGCAGGAGCCGCCCCGTAACCACGCTGTGGCAGAAGAGCCGTCCCTGTCTCGGGAGGTGCCTGGCAGTATTCGAGCAGAGGCTGGATGGTTTCTGTGGCTTCTCCCAAGGTTCTCCGATTTTATAAACTGAGTTGACATTCATTCTTTATGTCCCTGAAAAACTTTTGACTCTCTTATGAAGCAACTGATTTAAAAATACCAATATTTTCCCGAGTGCCCTCAGCCCACCAGATCCAGCTTAGTGCTTGTCTGCCCAGCTCTAAGCTGTGGCTGACCTCAGTGTGTACAATGGTATTAATAGGCACCTTTGTCCTCTGGCTTCCAGTTAGGTTCAGCCAAGGGGGGAATTGGCAGGATAAAAAGAACTGGCCAGTGCGAGAGTATGGTTGCTGTGTTTGTTCCCCTGACTCCCCTCCTTGCTGGATTGAAGAGAGTCGCCTCCATCCCTCTACCAAAGGTCATAGCCTGCACAGCCCTCTCCCTTCTGCTTCAATTGTGGGGTAAGGTAACTGATCGTCCCCTTGACTTCCCAGGCTTAGGATGGTAATGCCTCCCCATCCTGCTTGCCTGGGTTCTGCGCCTTACTGGATTTTTCTATTTCTGCTACCAGTATACATAGTCTCCTCATAAAATTCTCCTTAGTCTGTTTGCTTGTGCCTTTAGCTTCCTGCCAGAAACTTGACTGATACAGAGCCAATGACAACAATTCTTATGGTGTTGGATCAGAATTCTGCCACCATAACACATAACATACAAAAATCCCAAAATGGTCAATGGGAAATGAGTAGAAATACAGGATCTAAAGAAATACAGGCTTTATCGATATTTGCAAATACTGTGAGATTTAAGCAGTCTAGAAAACACCAAAGTTGACTAACTTTTGTATTCTTGTCCTCAATTTTTTTTGGTTCTTTGTCGCTTGATATAGTGATATTTTAATTTCTTCCATATTTATAAACAAAACACTTATTTTAGTGTCTCCAAGCATAAAATATACTTGGTTTGAAATCAAGTGGTTGGAACACTTTTGACTTTTACTTGAACCATGTTCTTCATTCCAACTTTCGTTGAAGAAGCTATCAATCAATAAATCAGTTGTTTCTGTAATTAGCACACAGTACCTCATATTGTGGTGCTGTTTTGAGGACCGATGCTCAATCAAAGTGGACTTTGTTCTTGAACAGCCCTAGTAAGTTAGACAACATATGTTGACTTGAGGACTATTTTTTTCTAATAGATTTAAGATTTCTATCTAATGTTGAAAAATGGCACACATTTGTATGAAAAAACCTAGAAAAGTTAAAACTGTAGATTAAATAGTAATTCAAATTAATCCTAATATATTACGAGAGAGGAGGGGACATGTTGGTGCCATAATTTCTCTCTTCATGGCAATGTTGGACTCAAGTCTGCTGAAATGTATTTCTGTGCCACAACTGAAGCTCCCAGAAAAGGCTGCTTAATTGATTGTCTAGTGATATTCAGAAGGAGAAGGAGTAGAAGGAGGAAAAGAAACAGGAGTATCACTCTGTCACCAAAGGGTTAAGAGGGTTAAGATGACAAGGAGTACTTCCTGTTGACCTGGTCGTTGACCCAAAGAGCTGAGAGCTTCCAGGTGGGCTGGCACACTGGGTAGAGACTAGTATATACTGGGACAGTGGAAAAAACCTTTGAGAGAAAATTATTTTATGGTTCAAAATGTGTCGAAAACTTGACTCAGTTATATGTTTTGGGCAACTATTGTTCTTTCCTTTGTTGAAAATATATAAAGACTGGAGACCAAAGTACATCTTGAAAATCTCTGCAGTATAAAAATAACTCTTCCGGAAGGCTTCAAACTCCACAAAGCAGTACTCTATTCCTTCCTCCTTCCCCCTCCCCACCACCCAATTCACTGTAATGTTCAATTTGGGTTTGAAGAAATGGCTGAAAGACAAATTGCCTTACAACAGGTCTTCTATGAAATATGGGAGAAGGCTGCTGACAGAGGGAGTTAAAAACTGCAGTGTTCGCAATCTGGAAAACATCTGCCTTGCCCCAGACTGTAAACCACCACATTGTAGAAAATGGTTTGTGACAAAGCAGAACCCGGGGCGGGTGTTTGTAAGGTTATGGGACAAGTCAGGGCTATTCAGGCACAGAACTGGGCAACGTGCCCTTTGGCAAACTGCTGCAAGGCAAGAACTTAAAAGGAAATACAAAAGCAATAGGCCAGGTATGAAAACTCCAAATGGAGCCAAAGGTTCACTACTTTTCTTATCAATGGGTACTCTTCAGTGAAGCTGGTATTGAGTAAACACAGTACCCCTGCTTGGAAATTCAGGTTGTTTGGTAGAGGGGGAAACCTTTACTTAGGGGTGAATCAGACATGCTGGCCTGGCTAGTGGAACATGGCCTCAGAACTTGACCTAGAGTAAAATAAAGGGTCAAGGTTTGAAAATTAGAACATCAATCCAATAGAGGTTCTGCCTCCCTATGTAAGAACGAAACAAATAAGGGATTTATGGGATAGAGAGAAGGAATGTAAGTCACGTGGAGCTCTCAGGGAAGACAGCCCCATCCACAGAGCTGCGCAGAGAAGCAATGATAAGGGCTACAGTGAAACCGTGAACCTGGGAGGTGTGTCTAGGTGCCAGTTGGAAAGAACATAGGCAAATGTTTCTTTTTCGACTTAGTTTCCACGCAGCCCACAGTATTTGGCTTGGAAGGTAGCCATGGTGACTAGAGGTGAAAGTGTAGTGAATGAAGGTTTGCAGGCAGGATCTCGGGGAAGATGGCCAACTCTGAGGACTGGGAGCTGGGCTGCCGGGAAGGGAGGAGAGCTGGGACTTAACGGGAACAGGGCACACACGTGGGGCCTGGCCGAGCTGCTGGGGGACTGGCCCATATCAGGGCTGAGACTAAGTGGGGCTCCACGGAGTCACTCAGAGTAGATGTCTTTGTAGAAGAGCGTTCCGTTCCTGCACCAGAGGAGCTGTGAAGAAGAGTAGAGAAGGACAGCATCTAAAAGACCTAGAGGTCATGAAGATCAAAGGAAAATGATACAGGAATGTGTATTACTCTGAATAATGGAGAATTTTTTCTTGAAAAAGTTTTGGCATGGTGGACAGAAGACCAGATCAATAGTCCTGTGGGCCTGGTTTGAACCTTCTTCTTTTTAAAGATGTATTTATTTATTTATTTATTTTTAGAAGAGGGGAAGGGAGGGAGAAAGAGAGGGAGAGAAACATCAATGTGTGGTTGCCTCTCACGCGCCCTCTACTGTGGACCTGGCCTAGAGGGACCTGGTCTGCAACCCAGGCTGAGCCTTGGCTTTAGCAAGAACAACATTGCCTCAACTTCTCCATCAGTAAAATACAGATGATGCCTTTATCCTATGGTTATTGTGAGGATCAATTAATTCAATATATTTCATTGAGCATGAGTTAATTCATAGGCCAGACGCTGGTATAAAGAACTTCCAACAAACAGCAGCCATCGTTAACATGCAAAGCACATAACAGCAGCGCACAGAAATGTTGGGAATTATATGACAGTACTTAATCCGATTCATATTCCTTTCATCTGGTTCTTCCACTAGATTGCCAGCTACATGAAAATATGGTCTGATCTAACATGTTCACAAAGTCTGATGCACAGTAGAAGCTCAATGCATATTCCTTTCAGTGAGCGACTGAATAAATCATTAACCATTTTCATTGTTGGATGCCCGGGACAGGGAAGAAACGACAGGAAGGCTGGGAGGTCAGGTCTTGCCCCAACCATCTTGTTCTTCCACTTTCACCAAGCGCTGCCTGGGCACATGCACACAGTCCTGGCCAAGCCAACGCCCAGAATCCACTGCAGACAGATTTGGTTGTGTTTAACTTTATGTTCTGTCTTAGAGGGAAATTTCACAGATTAAACAATCTGTGGCAGACTGTTCTCAAGTGCCTTGATTGTAGAAAGTACGACAAATGCTCACATCCTGCATTTAATTAAGCCTATACTTGTGTTAGCCTGACTAACTTGAAACAAAAACAAAAGTTATCAGTAGGAAAACGAGAAACCCCATGGAGATTTTGAAGTCTCCTAACTTAGACTTAGGTAGAAATATTCTCATGAGATTCCATCCCATTTGGGAGGGAGGTAGAAAAGGATTCATTTCAAATCTGCCCCACAAGCTTACAACTCATGGTAAGATGAAAAGTTATGCTCAATATCTGTCTATCTACACATACACACTCACATACATACATAATCATAGAGTTTACAAGACTGGCTGGCTGTTGGTTTGAGTCCTGGACCTATTTCTTATTAACCATGTGGCCTTGGACAAGGTACTTAACTTCTCTATGTCTCAGTTTTCTTTTCTTGGGTAGAATAAAATCCAATTCATAGGGTTATAGAAATATCATACATAAGATAATACATAAAAAAAACTCTTAGCATTGTCTTTGGCTCATCGTAAGCTTTAACAAATGTAACCGCTATTTAATATTATTGATATTCTATAGTCTAAATTGTGTAATTTATGGTATATATAATATACAATATTCTACAGTAGAAATGGTGTACTTCCTATCCAGCCCCGGGGTTCCTCAGCCCTGGCACTGTTGACATTTGGGTGGGAACTTCTGTAGATAGTTCTGTGCGTGCTAGGCTGTGGGGCAGCATTCCTGGCCTCTACCTAACAGATGCTGACCTCACCCAGTTGTGAAGATCAAAATATCTCCGGACGCTGCCAAATGCTCCCTGGGAGGCAAACCTCCCATTTGAGAATCCCAGGTTAGGGAAAAAAAAAAAAAAGCAGAGAGCAGCCCTAGAGACAGAAGACCTAGTTTCTATGAATTCATTTGTGATCTTGGTTAAGTTGACTGTTTCCCCAGACCTTGGTTTTCTCACGTAGTAAAACAGGGCAGGAAGTCCCTACTCCATCTTCCATGATTTTCGTAAGGGTAAAATCAGAAAAAAATCAAATGTGCTAGAGAAGCAGTATAAAGCAGGGCTGTGCTATTCTTATTTTGTCAGAGGCTGGCTATGGAGGGATAATGGCAATGAGCCTTGCCCGGAAACAACGGTGGATGCTGACCCCTTCTCTGCTTTAATTCTCACCCGGGGAGCCCTGGCCTCCCTGTCCCTGTAATGCATGGATCTGTGTCTTGGCCTGAAGAATTCACGAGGAACTGTTTTCTTTCAAAATGAAATCAAAATGTTCTATTTAAAAAAATTATTTTTGTAAGTGGTGAAAACTGCCTTGTCATCTCTAGATTTAACTTTCATCCAAATTTATCTCTCACATGACTAGAATGAACTGGTCCTCAGAATTTTAACTGTGTCCTCTGTAGACTGATATTCAAAAAGAAGTATTCAGAAGGTTTCCAATATCACTGCATTGATTAATACTATCCTAATGTGCTGCCTAATACTCTGATAAATGTCTTCATCAGCAAGGGAACATTTCTGCATGTCATAGCATATTACGGGAACTGGTGTGCTGGAATCCAGAGGCTGGGCCTATTGTCTTTTCTTTATTTATTTCCGAAAGATCTTTAAACGAGAGATAGAGTATCTGGGAAAAGTGCCTGAGTTGAGTTACAGCTTATGTGGCTAGATGGTGGTTCAAGGTCCAGTCCCACTGGATGTGCGATTTAGATGAGCCCTGTAGCCCTTCAGAACCTCAGTGGCCTGTTATTGTCACCTGCCATGTAGCACGGTTAGGAGTTTTAAGTGGAGAGGAATACATAAAGCAAGGAGCATCATTCATGTGCAAGGTAGGTGCTTTGTACATGTAGGAGATCTCTCTCTGACCATGATCAAGGACGATTCAAGGATTTCATTCATCCCTCAGAGCTTGTGTTTGGTCTGACAGCTTCAGAAAGGCCCTTGAAATGAAAACCAATACTTCTTAGGTATAATTTAGAGTCTTGACTTAAACTAATTGTAATGAAACTTGAACTGGATTATCAGCAAATCTTCTAGGTTATGAGTAAGTCACCTCCATACTTCTGATGGGTATTAGCTAGAAATTAAGGGTCAGAAGTCACCTAAAGGACAACTGCATTCACCCAGAGTGGAGCAAACAATGTACCTCTTCCTTAAAATAATTCATTTGGTTTCCTTAAGGACACACAGTAGTATCCTGAGACAGCACAGCAAAGTGCCCGGAAGGTGAGCTTGGAGTCACACAGACCTGCCGTCAACCAGCTGAGTGGTTTCTTCATTAGCAAGGGTTACTACGGTCTGCCACAGTGCGAGGGTGAGTGTAAATGCCTGGCACAGGGACAGTGCTCAGTAAGTGCTGCTTTTACCCTTGGCTCTCATACAGATCCTGTTCCTCACTGTTTTAGGAGACAGGATGGGGCAACTGAGTACATCATGATAAGTCTACAACTTATTTTTATTTCTTTTCTATTAATGTTGAATATAGCATGCAGGGAAAGTCATAAATTATTAAGTGTAAACTATTTAAAAAAGAAAGGATCATTTGCTTTGAAGTTTCCAGTGGTGGCTCTGGTAGAGTTAACTTCATCATTTGTTCTTTGTGCTGCATCTGAAGGCATTTTGAAGCCCAGCAACACAAAAGGGGTCTGGTCACCTCTTTTCACACTTGGCAGGTCTAACCAGCCACAAAACTGTTCTGCAGAAGATAGTATGGTAACAAGTAACATAAGAATGAAAGTGTAGAATAATAGTTTTCCAAATTGTCTTCACTAAGAGTTCTTTTTAGTATATTTATTGCTTTTTCTTATGGACCTCTTCAGTCTGGTGTAGCTTTGTCTTCTGTGTCCGGTAATGTCTGTGCTAACTACATTGTGTCTGTACTGTAAGTGACACTTCATTCCTCTTTCAAACCCCCTGCTCCATCATGGGCTCTCCCACAGACTATATACTACTTATAATAGATTCCTATACTGACCATATAATTATTATAGTAGATACTATTGAGGAATCACTGACTATCTTCCTGATACCATATGGTTGTTCGGGTAACAACTCCTTCAGGCTCACAGTGAACTCCAGGCGCACATCACTTTCTCCATTGACCACCGCGGCTGTCCCAGCAGGGACATCCTGGCTGCCCCACTCTGCTTGGGAAACCCTGTCACTCTTCCATGAGAAGGAGGATCAGGAAGAGGAGTCAGTGCCAAAAGAGTACCAAACTCCAGGTTTCATCAACATTTTCATTCTCCTTGTCCTACCCTGCAAACATTTTCTAGAAAAATGAGCAAACTGATTCAGGAATTTCCCTTTCTTTTTCTACTTCTACAGTAAAAGAATGAGACGAGGGACACAGTTGATCCACGAATTGCCCGGAATAACTGAGTAATCACTGCAGATTGCGCCTGCCTCGTGGGTGTTCTCAGGGACACAGCAAACAGTTGTCTTTCTGCTTCTACTGCGCCTGCTGTGCTGCAAAGGGGCACTTGGACGGGGGCCCTTGTGGGTGATGTCTTCTCCCACTGGGCTGGCCAGAAAGTCCACTACATTTTTCCTGTACAATGGCTTTAGTAGTGCTTAGTTATCTTTAACCTCATTTGAAACAATTTTGTTAGACTGTATTGTGACAGCTGTCATATCAGCATTGCACTTAAAAAAATCAAAATTGGTGAATTTTTATGCAGCCATTTTAATATTGAAGATGGAATAGACCACATATTCACCACATTATACTCTATTGTTTCAAGAAAGGTAAAAAAAGGAACTGAGACACAAATAAAGCTTTGTGCCGTGTATGGAGAAGGAGCTGTGACTGACTGAACACGTCCAAAGTGGTGTGTGAAGTTTCTTGGTACTACTGACATTTTGGCCACATAGTCCTTTCCTGTGGGGCTGCCTTATGCATTGGGAGATGTGTAGCTGAAGCCTCGGCTTCTACTGACTAGAAGCCTATAGCGGGAGATAGCTGACATACTCACAATATCCAAACCAATAAAGTGATTGGTGAAAATGAAAAATGTGTCTTTTATTTTATAGAAAAAATGTAACCGCCTTTTTGGCCAGCCCAGTATATGAATGACTATGATAAGCTGCTTCACTTGTGCCTCCGGAGAGACGGTGCTTGTTTTACCCACAAGCACAGTGGCTGCAGGAGTGACAGCAGTCTACTCCTTGAGAGTGGGTTTTGGAACGCTAACGGGTGTCTTACGGAGAGACCACAAAGTTTATCTACCCGAGAAACATCTTGAGAGCAAACAAACACCGTCCATCTCCTTTACCCCTTATCGGATTCTGCCAAGGATGGGGGCAGGGGACCACAGAAAGGGCGACGACTTGCTATTTACCGCAGGCTGGGATGTCACACAGTTCCGATTTGAAGTTTTCGTCCAGGGTGAAGCACCAGGGCGCCTCCTTCTGGTTCCCCGGGTTCCGGCAGTAGGAGTGCCCCCCGTTCAGCTCCGGGAAGCGGAGGGCGGTGAAGGTGTGTGTGTGAGGGTACTGGGAGTTCCATGGCTGGCACTGGCGCCCGGATTTGGTCACACTGACCGTCCCTCGGTAGTCCACGCCTGTGCTGTTGTAGCACTTGTGATCTGAAAAACACAAAAGAAAAGCTCAAACCGTGAGAAAGAAACAGAGGCGATGCTGCCACTCCCAGCCAACAGTTTCTGGATGGAGGTCGAACAATTAACTTCCTGGCCGAGGCTTCCCTGCTGGTCAGGGGCCATGCAGGCGGTCCCCCTGCTTGCTGGGCTGGGACACAGGGCCTGCCTTGCAGCTACATTCCTGGGAGGATTTAAAGCTTATGCTTTGGGAATAAAACCAGTACTCCACAATTTTTAATACTGGACATAGGAAAAATCAAAACTGGGGCATATGAATTAATTTCCTAGTGAATGGTTCAGGGAAGGTTCCAGCTACACCACTCTTTCCACTTCTGCTTGATGGCTGCAGATCCAAACCATGAGATAAAGAATCTAACTCCCAAAGAGCGTTTGTTCGAGGCAGTGCGCAGCGGGCTTCTACCAGGAGTTAAGGCCGTCTTGTGCTGATGGACTGGACACCCTTGAGAAGCAGGTCTAAACGCTCCTCTCAAGTGCCCATGGGGCTGTCATATGAAAGCAGTAACAACAAGATCTACTGGGTTGAAAGAAACGGAAACTCAGAGAGGTAATGATGAGATGGTCATAATAAGAGTACTGCGATGCTATTGCTATTATTAGGTGCTAGGAATAATTCTAAGCATTTTAGATGCATTAAGTTATTTAACTAATAAGATGAACTACCAGAGGGTATGAAAAAAATTACCAATGACTTTAATTCTGGATGAACGGGAAATGTAGAGAGGAGCAGTCTTTTGCTTGGTACTGGTAAGAGGACAGAGGATGGAGACAAGCCCTGTAAGTACATCCTTCAAATTGCGGTACTAGACACTCGCCGTAAAATGTACCATTAATGTGTTTAAAACACTCAAAACGTTGTGCGAGCTCCACACTGTCTCATTCCAGAACACTTAAATCACCCGAAAGGAAACCCTATACTCGCTGAGCAGTCACCCCCCCCCCCCCAGCTCCCCGACCCCTCCCCCAGCCCCTGGCAACTACTGATCTGGTTTTTGGCTCCGTGGATTTGTCTGTTCCGGATAATGCATATAAATGGAATCATAAGAGTGGTGCCTGGCTTTTTTCACAATCATAACGTTTTCAAGGTTCAGTCATGTTAAAGAAGATTTTGTTCCTTTTTATGGGAGAATAATAATTCATTATATCCTTTTCATGGACAGATAGTACCTGCTCGTTTTTATGGATGAATAATATTTCATTATGTGGATATACCACAATTTGCTTCTCCACTTACCTGCTGATGAGCATTTGGCTGGTTTCTACCTCCTAGCTACTGTGAATAAAGCTGTTATGAATATCGGCATATAAGTTTTTGTTTGAACACCTATTTTTCATTATTTGGGGTATCTACCCAGGATTGCTGGGCCATATGGTTATTCTATTTTTAAATCATTGAGGAACCAGCAACCATATTTTAAAGCGATCTCCAGGAAGCTTCTTAAAGGCAGCCCGCACATGGTAAGTATTTAGCCCACTGGAAGGTAATCTGACTGTCACCAGAAACCGTTGCTGTGGATCAAAGTCCAGTGTCACTGCGCCAGGGGGTTGCTGGTGCCCTGGGCGGAAGGGAGGGTCAGGGGCTGCCACCTACTTTTATTGATAGGATCCGCCATGGGAATTCCAATCCGGATACAGTTTGCTGCTTCGGGGCTCTCTGGCTGGGGGAGATCTTCACAGTTTGGCAGCTTCAGCCTCATCAGAATCATGGGATTTGATCTTGCAAAAATGTACTCTGTCTGACACAGGACATTTTCCAGGATTTCACATTCATCGCGACACAAGTCACGGGGCTTTGGGACGGATGAGGTTTCGTCGCAGTAAGGAAAGGCGTAGTGGCACAGGGAAGGAATGGCGAACTGAGAACACTTATCTGACAAGTGACTGGAGGTGCCAATCATGGTGAAGGCAGCTGGAAAACAAACAAGATGGTTAACTCCTGGGGGCCCGGGCTTATCTTTGGTTATCTAGTCACCAAATGTGAGATGTGAACACACAGGGCAGGAGTCTGCTGTGCTCACACAGACAGACCCAGGCCCAGAGGAGATTTGTGTCACATGTCCAAGCACAGTACTTTCACCGGCTGGAAAAAAAAAACATTTTGACTACAAAGTTTAAAAAAACAGGATTAAGTTACATATGTACCGTTTCCTAATAAAAAGAATTAATTGGGTTAAAGTACGATATATTTTTCATTTTTACTACAAAGCAACAGAACTTTCTGTCTCATCCGGTGCTGTTTTATTGGTTGTGTGAGGCTCCTCACACATCTGACAGCTGCAGGGCAGGACTTGCCTGATGCGCTGGCGGAGCCCCAGCGCGGATCAGCTCTGGCCTGGCCTCTGAGCTGGCGGAGGATTTTGGGTAGCTGGTTTAATTTCTTTGTGGCTTGAATACTTTCTACTCCATCTTCTGAAAAGGAGTCACCTCACTTAGGAGTTCTCCAAGAGCACAGCTCAGTTGTTCCAGTGAGTATGAAAGAATGTTAGTGGTTGCTGAGCCTAACCTCTCATCCGGGATGGTCTCCGAGTGCAAGGTGAGGTCCAGCCTCTCTTTGCATGCCTCCCGGGACAAAGAGCTTACTCTGTGGCAGCCTGGGAGGTTGCTGGTACACTGCTTCCCAAAGAATGTTCCTGAAAACGATAATTCTGGATCATGTTGGAGAAGCTGGGGTTCCATGGCCAAAGAAGTTTGGGAAATGCTGGGTTAAACAAAGTTAAGTGGATTTATTTTTAATTGTAACACTTTCCCGCACACTGATGTCCATTGAAAATGCTCAAGGGGATTATTATAAATGCTTATTACAGAACTCCCATTTTGTTTTGTGAATATTTAGTAAAAATATGCTTATCGTTCTCCTATGAGGTTGTGATGTGCCTTCAGCAGCCCTCCTCCCACCCCCATCAGTCCTACCTCACAGAACCCTTCACCTTGAAAGCCTGAGGGCGTCAGCAAGTGGCAACTACTTCTTCTTCCTATTGTTGCTTCTCCAGGTTAAACAGTTTCCTCTGTCACCTCTTTGTTCTTTCAAATTCCTCAAAGGACACAGTTTCTAGACTTTTTGTTGTTCTATGTGCCTACCTTGGGTTTGTTCTTGCCTCTCTTAAACCCCAGCGTTGCCAGATCAACCACAAGGCATCCAGTTACATTCGAATTTCAGAGAAACACCTGGTACATACTTCTAAGAAATTATGTTGTTTATAAAAAATGCAAGACATAACTGGATGGCCTGTATTTTTATTCGCTAAAGCCAACAACCTTATTAAAATCTCACAAAGGCCATTTGAATGGCTTGGGCACAGAGGCATAACACCGGCACTAAGGGAGGAGGTACACGGTGCCTTGGCCACCAGAACTAGGTGTGCAAAATCGTGCAAGGTAGCCTACACTACAGCCTATACGACCTAACTCATGGGTGCTAACACGTGCTTCACTATTAGACTTCCTTTAAGGATGCTTCCAATTCAGAAAAACGAGGAGTGGAATACGGCGAGCTAGAGCAGGAAGAGCCCTATGGTCATCTTGCCTCATCATTCACTTCGCAGATGAAGAAAGAGATTTTCACAGAGAGGAAGAGATTCCCCTAGAGTCACGGCAATTCTAAATCCATCCCCTTTCTGTCTACATGGTGTTGCTTCCAAACGGTAAGCTCTGTGAGGGCAGAGACCACCGGGCTTACTCACCCGCCACACCATCATGTGCCCCAGGGCTCAGCCCAGTTCCTGGCACACCGAAAACACTCAGTAACACTAGTGTCTGAACAAATGTGGGGCTTATCAAAGCTTCCCTTTTCTCTGAGAGCAACCTTCAATACATTATTTTAATGTAAATTCCAGAGCAGAGAGATACTATCTAATGCTCTTTATGGTCCTAACCCCAATGTCTACCCTACTCCTTTGTCAACAGAGGCACCTAGTGCCTCTGTTGGTGAAAAGAATACTTCTTTAAGGTATTAATAGAATTTCATTGGTAAACATACCTGTGATCTGATTTTCTATTTCCCCTTGCATATGCAAAGACTCCATATAGACAGTGCGGTTGCCAATAAATCTTGCACATGCAATCCCTCTGTATGGCTGACAGAATCCATCTTCTTCGTATTCATCTCTAAAAACAGAGCACATAGACATTTATTGATGCAGTATAGTATATTCACACAGTTGGATTTGACGGCGATGCCCTAAATAGTCACTAGGGGGCGCAGTTGGGCACAGTATCCTAAAGACTGGGCTAAAGGACCAGGCTTTTCCTCAGTTCCATCCATCACTTAACACATGTTGGTCACACTGGTCAGGTTCCCTTCACCTCCAGAAAACCGTCCTGAAGCACAGAATCATCCTTAAATATGGAAGAAAACACTTATTTTCGCAGCTGGTGGTGGGCTAGAAGATGATGTAGTTGTAAGAGCAAAGAGGAAATGAATTGGAAATCTGCACACATGTTCTACAGTTTTGTTTCTTTGCTTGTTTTTTAAACAGATTATTCCTGCTTCATGTGTGTGCTATACGCAAGATCCACTCCAACTGCTGTGTGAATCAGGTGGCTCCACGGGGTGACGAGGCAGGGTGCAGCGGACAAGGAACTAGAGGTTCTGCGGTTCCTCCCCGCCTGAGACCACATTATCTCTACCCGGCCTGGGAGAATTGTGGATTGGAACATTTCAAATGCGTCACGAAATCCAAGGGAATCTAGAAAAGATGCCAATGGAAATCTTCCTCTCACAATCCCCTAAAACTTTAAAATAGAATCTTTAAAAAAAGTTTTGCTGCCTTGCAATTACACTAATAAGTTTCATTTTTAAAAAGGTGTGGGTGGGGTAGATTTTACCCTGTGGACAGGAGACACTAGAAAACCAGGTGGTTAGAAATGGCTGGAGATGAGAGGCTAGCAATGAAGACCCAAGATGGCGGGTTCAGCTCCGAAGGACAGAGACCATAACCTCCTGCAAGGGCCCACGGTGAGCAAGAGGAGGTGCCAGAGCACAGAATGCTCAGCTGTCTCTCCAAAGCAGATCACAGCCAAACGAAAGACCACCGTCCGTGCTCACAGGCTGACTTTTACATTGGGGCCTCCTTCTCTGTTAACTGGGCTAGAACAAAATATCATTTCTCCTCTATGGTTTCTTTTAAGTTAAAGTACTTTAAAGCAAAAGTCAGGAGAAGCAGAATTCCCTTCCTGAGCCTGACATTTACTTACCAGAGGCAAGTCCTCTGAGCCCTGAGCCTTGTGTTCTTCTAAGATGAAGGGAACACCTGACCTGTCCTGTGGTGCGGGTGGAAACCCATAAGGAGCCTATCGAATAATGTAAATGCTTAAAAAAAGTACTGCACAGAGGGTAACACAGTTACTATTTACAATGACCAAAGAAGATACTTATTTTGAAGGACAATTATTTCCTAAGCTCCTACGTGGTAAAATGAGCTGTAGTCGGTGCTACGGCCCTGGACTTCCCCACTTGGGGGGTTCAGAAGACCAGGTGAAAGAAGTCTGATAGGGCTGATCCTCGAGGCAGAAGTTTCGGATGCTTCCTGCTCCTGCGCACGGGACCAGTCGTTTTGAAGGTGGAGATGGGGGACGTGTCTTCAGTTTGGTCCTGAAAACCGTCCGTATTGCAGAACTCTTAAAAACGCAGACTTTAAGTATGAATGCAAATGAATATATCATATACTCGACATAAAGACATCGAGGTTTCAATGTTGCAAAATCCTGCAAGCACTCCACATGTTTACTTTCATAAATCCTGGAGTAATGTTGAAGTCTTTTTGGCTTACATTTTACTTGGGTTGTAAAATTAACCCCACTTTTATTGGGTAACTAATACCATAAACCTATAGGGAGAAAGAAGGTTCTCGATGACCTAGCCTGGGATCTTGGAAACTGAAGTGTGCTGAGACCCCCACCCCCCCCCCCCCCGCCCCAGCCCCGTGCTATTATAGATGATGTCTTTCTATCCCCAGGCATTAGTGGAGCCCAGGATTTTAAAGGTGTCATTATGAGAACACCTCTTCCTCCCCCACAGTAAATTCTCAAGGCCTCGATTTATATCTCTTGGGAGGACAAAACCCTGGAATTACCCCCACATATAAATCCCCAGCCTACTGGGAGTTCCCATATTTTATGTGTGAGGCTTAGGCTAAACTCCTTACCACCTTTCCAGTTCAAGACTCTAAAAAGACTCTTTGAATACTTTCTTTTTTCCAAAATAAAATGGAATGTAACTCCTTGGCTGCACATTTCTTGTCAATGAAAGGCTTAGAGCTGCAGGTGTATTGAGGTTTTTACTGTGCCCAGAATTCCTGATATTCTGGCCAGTCTCCTGGGGACAGATATAAAATAACAAAACAAAACAAGGGTTTTTTAAAAAAATGTCATCTGCTAGGGAGTAGTGCTCAATCCTGACTGCTTATAAGAATCTCCTCAGGAAGTTTTTGAAAATGCCAAGGCCCAAACCCCACCTCAAACCTATTAAATCCTACTCTCCGGGGACTGGGCGCAGGCGTTCATGCTGTTAGAAAAGCTCTCGGTGATTTGGATGTGGTTGAGAACCACAGCACTAGAAAAACAAACCTCTTTTAAGTGTCTGCCACTCTCTGTGCTGGGTACTGTGCTAAGTGCTTTCTTCCCGGCTGCCCCTTACGTGGTGTTTCATCTGTATTTTACAGGGAGACACGCAGGTTCAGAGAAGGGAAGGAAATGGCTCGAGTTGGCAAAGCCAGTAAGTGGTGGACAGAGGATTTAAAGTGTAAGCTCAAGGCTTTACCCAATGTTTTTGGATCTGCAGTGGTGTTCTCTGCTTTTCAATACTCCCTTTCACTAAATCAGCCTAATTTATAAATAAGGGACTTAATTTTTTTTTTTTGATGTTTATTGACTTTAGAGAGAGAGGAAGGGAGAGAAAGAGAGAAACATCGACTGGTTGCCTCCCATACTCTCCCCGACTGGGAATGGACCGGCAACTTGGGTGTGTGACCTGACCAGGAACTGAACCCCTAACATTTCGGGGTATGGGACAACACTCCAACCAACTGAGCTACACTGGCCAGAACTATAAATAAGGGACTCTATAAGGTGCCTTTATTTTGTACCAGGCACTACATTTCGCTTACATATAAAACTGATATTAAATTATTTAAGGCTGACAACAATCTTATAAAGGTGTAGGTGTAATTATTCCCATTTCCATGAATGAGAAAACGGAGGGTCAGAAAGAGTAGAGAACTCGCCCAAAGTTACATGGCTAGATTTGCCCCAAACTAGTGCTTGTAACCATGGCAAACAGTGTCCTTCCAGATGGTTTGGTCATGGAAATTCTGGCACTGCTCACAGGGGCTTTCTGCTGTGGAGATGCCGGGTGGCAAAAAGGTTTTCTTTGAACGTGAAGTCACAACGGCCTTTCATCCTTCCCATTTTTCCTGCTGGCGTGGGCTGGGGGATAACAAATCCCCCTCCGGCACTAACCAGCCTCATGCTTCTCTCCGGCGTGCACTTCTTTCATCATTGATGTCCTCCACGCTCAGCAAATTAAAAACAGGAAGCGGCAAGGCGGCAAAAGTACAAGGGCACTTGCAATGAGCGTGCCTGAGGCCGCGTTCTGCAGGGAAGAAACGCGTGCCATGAAAGGGCAAGTGGAATCTTAGCCATTCATCACGGCGCTGGCACCCGCACGCACCAGCTACCTCCCGATGACGTCAGGAGGCAGGGCCGCCTTGCGATGGGGGCTCATGTTTCTCATAAAGGCAATTTCGTTACCATATCACCAGCCTCTGCAACCTTCCAAACTCACTGTCACGTGCTAGGGAAAAGCGAACACAGTTTGCGCTGCACCTCTGGGGTCTCCCGCTTTCCCCAGGGTGAGGGGGCTTCCAAGGGCTGGCCAACGCAGGCTGAGGGTCATTGTGAGTGACCGCCAACACTGTGGCCGCAGGAGGAGCATCTGTTCAGGAAGCCCCAGGAGAGGGACACGCTGCCACGGAGGGTGCAGACCAAAGCAGTTTTACAATGACAGTGGAAGTCCACACAAACTTCTGGGCAAACTTCTCAGGTCAGTGAGCAAAGGAGAGAATGCTTTGAAAATGAAAAAGCACATTGTTTTGAATATAATACGGGGCCAGACGTTAACATTAGGGGAAATGGGATGAAGTATATAGTTGACCCTGGAACAACAACGAGGGTTGGGGGTGTCGACCCCATGCAAAAATCCACATGCAGTTTGGGCTCTAGAGCCAGCCCTTCCCCGGCGTGGATTCAACAGTATTTCCGATCCGCGGTTGGTCGAAACCCACAGACCGGAAGGGCTGACTGTGTCTACTGAAAAAAATCCATACACAGGAACCCGTGCAGCTCTGACCTGTGTCATTCAGACCTCATCTGTATGTGGAACTCTGTACCATTTTTGCAACTTTGCTTAAATGTAAATGATATTTCAAAATAAAAAATTAAAAAGTCCTCTAGGATGGGGACCTTCTTCCTTCCAGTGCGCAGACAGATGGGAGCTATGGTTGTGGGCGGGGTGGGCCGGCCCTCAGAGGACTCTCTTTAGTCTTCGTCACAGCCTTACAGAGATCCCTCCCGGCCACTGAGTACCAGTTCTTAAGAAAAAGAATTAAAACCAGGGACTCAAAGAAATACTTGTTCGCCAGTGTTCATAGCAGTACTACTCACAACAGCCAAGAAGCGGAAACAAGCCCAAATGCCCATGGACAGATGGATGGTTAGACGTGGCAGAGACACTCAATGGAATATTACTCGGCCATGAAAGAGGAGCAAAGTGCTGGAGCATGAGACCATGTGGGAGGATGTCCACAACACGCTGCGTGCAATGAGCCAGACACAACTGCCCACGGGTCCTATGGCTCCATTACTTGAAATCCCTAGAATAAGTAAATCCACGGAGGCAGAAGGCACACTGGTGGCCACCAGGAGCTGGGGAGGGAGGAATGGGGGTGACCACTCAATGGGCGTGGAGTTTTGTTCAGTTATGATGAAAGCATTTTGGAATCAGATGGAGGCAGTGGGTGCACCACACTGTGAATGCACCAAACTGCCACTAAGTTACTCACTTTAAAATGGTTGGTTTTGTGTGTTGTGAATTTCACCTCCAGTTTTAAAAAGTCCTCATTTATATACAAGGGACAAGGCAGAGGGACTTTGGGGAGAGCCAGTGGTTGGAGATTCAAGCCAGAGGCAGCTGGGAAAGATGTAGGGGTAACTTTGTGGGTTCTTTCAAAGCTGATTAATGAGCCATAAGCATGGACTAATTTACACAGTGTCTGCAGGTGTCTTGCTTCTGAAGCTCGTCGTTCTTTAACTGGGAGCCAGAGAGGGTGGTCCTGCCAGCCCATCCACGGCAGCTTCCTGGGGTCAGATGGCAGTGAATGAAAAAGCCCAACACTTTGGACTTTCCCCCCTCAGCCCCTCTTAATTAAGAGCCCCACCTTGAGCCATAAAGATGGAATCACATGAAGACGCCTGTGCCAAAGTCCCGAGTCCTGGTTTGAAGAAAAGCCGTCACGCGGTGCAGAGAGCTACCGCAGCCCTGGGTGTGCGCTAGTGTGCCACTCGGAGAAGTGTGTTACTTTTTCTCACGTAGGAAGCAATTTCTCTCTACCCAAGCAAAAATAACTTACCAGCGCCTTCCCAAAAGACCATCGTGGCCATAAGTGGATGGAACGCATCCTCTTCTAAATTTGTAAATCAGGCCACATATTAGTTGATCTGGTTAAAGCACAGCACACACACAGCGCTTCCCAGGGCTGGCGCTGGTCACTTCAGGGCTGGGTGCAAAGCTTCCCGGATCAGAGGCAAGGTTTCCCTTGGGAGGGGCAGTCTGATCTCTTTACGTTGAAAATCAGCTCTTTTTTAAAGATTTTATTTATTTTTAGATAGAGAGGAAGGGAGGGAGAAAGAGAGAAATGTGTGTGGTTGCCTCTCACATGCCCCCTACTGGGGACCTGGCTTGCAACCCAGGCATGTGCCCCAACTGGGAATGGAATCTGTGACCCTTTGGTTCACAGGCCGGTGCTCAATCCACTGAGCCACACCAGCCAGGACAGCTCTGTCTTTTAATTAAAAATGGAGGATACACAATAAAATAAAGATCCAAGTAAAGGTTACACAATTATTCTAATGTGCATCAAATATCAGAGACATAGAAACAGGAAGACCAAATTATAATCTTATGTGGTCAAAAAGTTATCACCTCTCCAAAAGTACCTCCTTCCCTTTTCTGAGAAGATTTGGAACTTTGAAGCATCCTTGATTAAATGCCAAACACGAGGAGGGAAAATACCTTGAGTCTCGTCAGCTTTAACTGCACACACCCTGGAAGAGAAGACCGGCAGAGAAAGGGCACCAGGACAAATGCAGGTGGAGACTCTGCAGAGCCGGCTGGAGCGAAGGAGGGAAGGGGATTGTGGGGGGAACCGAGAATCTGCTGTGCCTCGGGGTGGCTGTGGTCAAGAGACCACAGGTCAAATATGTGATCCCAAAGTTATCTCACAAGTTCTGTTTTCAAAGGCCGACCTGAAAGTGGGCATCAAAGAAGGTAGCGAGTTAACATACTTGACCTTTAAAGGTCATCAGCTTTCAGAGTGAGCCAAGCAAGGCACGTCCACCCAGAGGGGTAATGAATGACTCAGAGGCAACTTCAGTCTGTAAGGCTGAGAATTGGGCTCACTGGAATACGCCTTCTCCTCCTCCCGGAATGCCTTTGTGAGAGCAAGCAGTGCGGAGGGTCCGTGCGGAGCACCCACGCCCTTCCCCAGACCCGAATCCCGACAACTGTCGACATCTATTTCTTTACGAGAGTCCCTTGCTCTTTCTCACACCACGATTTTGCTTTAAAAAATTAAATTACATTTTTAAAGTTTTTTTTCTTGGCTATGAACCATTAAGACAAACAGATGAATAACGTTCTGTCATAGTTTCCAGAGCAGCACATAATAGTTACTTGTGTCCGACTCAGAAAAGGGAAGGCGCTGGCCTTGCTCGGCGGCAGCCTTTGGAACCACGGGGCTGCGTGTCTCTCTGGAAAGGCAGCAGAATGACCCGGGCTTGTGTCTCACAAATGTAATTTGAGGGAAAATTGCGCGTGTAATACATTTTATTCCCACTTAGACACACGTTAGAAAGGACAGCACTGCACTAGTATGGTATTTGTGAGAATACAGGGGATCGCTAATAAAAGGAGTGAGTGATTTTTGCACTGTCCTGTTTCCTGGGGTTTTCGTGGTGGGGGCCTTGCACCTCCTGAGAAGCCCTGGGTGTGAGTACTTTCCCTCCTACGAGGGAGGGAAAAGCTGCAGCTTAAGCTGGAGCTGGGGGTGCATAGGTGGGACTTGGAGCCCCCCACAGACTGGGTCCTCCAGTTCTAACTACCCCCTAAATTTGCCCACTGAGAAGAATGGGAGTTTAGAATGATATGAAATTCACACATACCAATCTGGTCAGATTTTTAACCACAAATCTTACTAGGATTGCTTTGATTTTTTTTTTTTTCACTTTCCTTTTATGCCTTGGGCCATGGATTGAAAAAAGAGACGGTTTGTGGAAAGAGTGGTAAAAGGAATTCAGGGACTTCTTAGGAGGGTTTTAATTTCATCATGCTACTCAGAAGTGGGGTGAAACCCGATCCCCAATTCTTGCCTCTCTGCTTCGTCTCAGCTTTGTTTCTTATTCCTTCTGCTGGTGGCAGTTACAAAAGACTACAGTGGTCCCCCTCTATCTGCCCGGGACGTGAATCAGCCCTTTGTCCAGGGCGTCCGCTCTGGGCACCCTACCTGCCCGTGAGCCACTTAGCCGCTGTCTGAGCTCTCGAACCGACTGTCTAGGTGCTGCGGGGCTGGTGTTCAAGTAGCCTTCAGTTTACTTAATCGTGGCCCTGAAATGCAGGAGGGATGACGCGGACAATACCAAGGGGAAGCTGTATATATGCTTCCTTTCAGTGAACAGATGCACGTATAGGAAAAAGCATGGTGTGGACAGTTTGGTACTATCTGTGGGTTCAGGCACCCCTGGTATTTTGGAATGTAATCCCCATGGGTAAGGGGGGACTACTGTACTAGTCTCCATGAAAAGCAATGGTGAGTTGAATGCCTCCTCCAGCCACCAACCCCAACGCAAAATAAGGCAATTCAGAGGCAGGCACATCCAACACCGAATCGCACACAGTTAGACGTTGCAGAAGAGGCAGAACGTCACACTGGTACAGGGATCGGTTGGTGATGCACCGAATGGGAACACTGCAACTGGACAAGCATTGCCACCCGTTAGACAAGGGGTCTCTTGAAGTCCAGTGGGTTCTTCAAGAAGAAATGAGGAATAAGGGTGGGTCTGGGCGGCTTTAACTGTAGTGGGGACATGCAGAGCTGAGAACGGGGACAGTTTATGATGGTGACATTCGGACACCGATATAATTCCTGTTCACTAGGATTTACAGTCTAGTAAGGGACAAATATGTGCGATAGATAAAATTTCTGCTCCCCTTCCCTCCCCACTCCTTGGCTCCCTCTTCCCGTTCCTTATTCTTTTTAACCTGTGCGTTTGTTGAAGCCTTTTGCTGAGATAAAAGAATGGTATCCAACTGAGGCTGGGAAGCTTCTAGAGGAGGTGAGAGCTTAAAAGAGGAATAATTCCACAAATCATGGATTAAATAGTGTGCTAGCCGAAGTAAGTGGCGTTGGAGGCTGAGTGAGGCTTGGTGGGAGTAAGGGGGCAGGGGTGGGGTGGGGTGAAGGGAGGACAGGCCAGAGGGTGGGGTCTGAATCTGTTGCGTCTTGGGGAGAGGAGAGGGCGGATTCCATCTTCTCTGTGTGCTTGAATCTTGCTTTCATGTTCCTTTAGTCCTTTTTTTAAACATAGCCTTATTTTAAACTTGACACCTCAAAATTATAATAATAAAAAAGGAGAGGGGAGTGGATTTCATACTGAAGACAAAGAGACCCCAGAAAGTGACGAAATTAGTGAGATTAGTGACGGTGTGGCAAATGCAGGGACTGGAGAGCTAAGGCTGGGGATGGAAGCCTAAGAGGACAGGTTCTGCTGCTCCAAAGGGCAGAGGCCACAGCCCCCTCAGGGGCCTGCCATAAACCCAATGCAGGGTGCAGACAGATGGCTGTGTCAATGGACAGAACTGAGCCTGGGTCAGAGGTGGCAGAGCTGGTGAGGGCACTGCTTACAGACTTGGTGTGGAGGGGAACTGCGAACGGAGGGCAGGCACCAAGTCTTGTCGCCGGCCCCTGGGCCTCCCACCTTATGAAGCCATTTAATTGGAACAGAAGTTGGCAGGCCTCTTGTCCAACACTCTCTAAAGTTAAAAGAACCAAGAGTGATTGGTTATGTGACTTTCCCTGGTTCTCACGTAATTAGAAGGGCAGCGCACGGTGCAGTGCAAGGCCAGGGCTTTGGGGACCCACAGAACTGGGTTCAGTCCTGCCAGCTGCCTGCTGGTTATACGTGCCCTTTGCCAGGTGTGCAGTGCCTCCGAGCCTCCATCTCCGCACCTGTAAAACTGGTGTATTAAGTGAGATAATGTACCACGTGGTGTATTAAGTGAGATAATGTACCACACATCTATTTGCTCCTAGTAGTTGCTTATGAAGTATAAATTCTCTTTCTGCTTTACTGATTCGCCACACACTATTTGAGGCACCGGAGAGAAGACACATAAAAATCCCCACCTCCCTCCCACTGCCATTGTGTACTGTTTACACTGGCTTAGATTTCTAGCTGGAGGCGCTTTCTCCCACTTAAAAAAATAATTTGTATGTTAGAGCTCCTTCTCGCTGTACCAAAGACTAGTCATACAAAAAACAGACATGCGTGTAAACTCTCTGGGCACGCTGGGAGCACAGTGGGCGTGGCTCATGAAGTCAGAAAACCAAGGTTTAGGGGTTAGCCTGTAAGAAGTGAGGTTTGACTAAACTGCTGCTTCTGCTTTTATTTGGTCTGCTCTGTATACTGTGTCTCCATCCCATGATATTGGAAGGACCCTCTATGCTTCATCCTAAGTCCCAACTGCTGACTGGAGCACATGGATCTCCTCTCCCCCCCACCTGCTCATGGACATTGCTCTGGCGACTGTCCTGTTTCCCTGCTGTATCACAGGACACGTTGCCCTGTCTCTGTGGATCATTCCCACCAATAAACCAATGTGCTCTAATATCTTGCATCTTAAACGCTCTTCTGTGTTCCTGTTGAGCTACTTTTACATTTTTTCTGCTTCCTTTTATAGCAATACTTCTCTCAAAAGAAAGGTCTACATCTGTCTCCCCAGTTACCCCATTTGCTCTGGGACTCACCGAGAGCCGGCCTTTACCTCGCCATTCCACAGAGAGAGCTCTCCTCGCAGTCAGGCATCTCCACGTTCAGAACCCAGAGGTGAATTTCCTGCCTTTATCTTTTTCCATGACCTAGCAGCAGCATTTGACACAGCTTACTACTCCTTCTGGACACTTCCTTTCACACAGCTTCCAGGACACTGTTCTCTCTTACTTCTGTAAGCATGGATTTCCTCCCTTCTTTGGCTGTGACTTCTTAGCCTCCTTTGCCAGTTCAAGATTCCAGTCATTGAGATTCCTAGACTTAGTCCTCAGACCTCTTCCTTCTGCTCTCACTTCCTACCTGACCTTCCTGTCTCCTCCCAAGTTCGTATCTCTAGCTCAGACCAATCTCCGAACTTCAGCCTCCATATCTCCCCTTGGGTATCTAAAAGGAATTCAAACTCAACATTTCTAAAATCGAACTCTTACTTCCCTCCAAGACCATTTTTGAGTTCTTCCTCCATCCCAGGAAATAACAATTCCTTCCTTATAACTGTTCCTCACAAAGCTTCCACGTTCTCCTTGCCTCTACACTTTCTCTCATAATCACATCCAAACTACCTGCCCATGCTTTCACCTCCTCCTTCAAAGTCTACCCCAAACCCAGCCATCCCGTTCCCTCCAGGTCCAGACTAGCATCATCCCTGCATGACGTTTCCCCAAAAGTTGCACAGCTGGTCTTCCTGCTCCTACTCTTGGCCACCCTAGTCTATTCTCAGTATGGCCGGAGGAGGGAATCCTTTGGGACGTAAACCAGCTCATGCCCCTCCTCTGCTCAAATCTCTCCAATGGCTTCTCTCCTCATGCTAAGTAAAAGCTGGAGTCCTCACAGTGTCCTCACATAGTCACCCACCCTCCCACCTCTCTGACCTCACGCCTGCCACTTTCCCCTTGCCTTTGCCTGACTGATGATTATGGATTGTACTGAGTATCATTGGGTGTACTAGGTACTGATATATTTAATTATTTATGAACAAACAATGAGGACAGGAACTTTGGTTTGGTCACTGCTATGTCCCCACCGTCTATAAAAAGCACCTAGTAAGAATTAAGTTGTTGACACTTAATACTTAATGACTGAATTAAATTTCTCCCACTTTTTACTTTAATGTCAGCAAAGAGAGAACCTGAGTTCATCTAACAACCAGAAATTTATAGTTCATTCGCCTACCTCCCCACCCCAGCCACCCAATCTCCCCATGAATTTAGTTCTGCTGGACAGAAGAAATGGAGAAGAGAAGAGGAAAATGGGAAGCATTTTTTAAAATTTTATTGATTATGCCATTACAGTTGTTCTATTCTCCCCCTTCATTCCCCTCCACCCTGCACCCCCTCCCGCCCCCACCATTCCCCCCCTTTAGTTTATGAACACGTGTCTCAAGTTCTTTAGATTCTATATTTCCCATACTATTCTTGCCCCCCTATCTATTTTCTATCTACCGTCTATGCTACTTATTCTCTGTACCTTCTCCCCCCTTCTCCTCCTCCCACTCCCCTATTGCTAACCCTCCATGAGAAAGTGGGAAGCATTTTAGAGTAGCAACAGTATAACTTGAAGACTACATCAGCTACCGAAGCACTTCTTGAACTCTACCCCCTCCTCCCTCCTGGCTCAGGTGCCCCCTCCCCTCAGCTGACTGACTCGCCGATAACTAGGAGGCCCACCTCTCATCTTCTGCTCTTTCAACCGTGCGTGAGGCTACCAGAGGGTCCATCTCTAGTGGAACATGGTGTCGCCCCTGTGATCAACGTGCTCCACAAACCACATGGCCATGCTCAGGCATACAATGCATTCTGGTTACTGCAATATGGGTAATACTGGAAGGCCACAAACTTCTTAGCTAATTTAGTTTTCATTTCTTTATTTTCTCTTCCTACTTTTGCAAGGTATAAAGATTTTACTCTGTGCTCAAAAATATCCTTAAAAAAATGGCCCTTGACTGTTAGCTACGGTACCACTTGTAACCATACGTGGATGTTTATGAAAACACCGAATTTCCCCAAACCAGAAACAACCACAAATGTGGAAGTAGGTCCGATACTTCTGTGCCCCTACCACATGCTAGGAACCCTCCAGGCAGCCGTATGATCCACATTCTCCAGTTGAGGAAACTGAGGTTTGGAGATTAATTTGGTTACCAAAGCCTTAGGCCTCACTCCCAGTCTCCTGCTATTTGTGAATACTATAAAACTAATACAAATATATATACAAATATGTGCACATACTATTTACTGAAAAAAAAACCACCAAATAGTATTTGCACAGATAATGCTGCTATGTAAAATGGTCATACGTGCAAGGGAGCAGTATAGATGCAAGCAGGTGATCTTGATTTTGTTGGACCACACGTCCTCCCAATTTTCCCAGCGCTTAACACTGCTGCAGTAGTCAGATGCACATGCTGGGAAAGCGAGCTGGAGAAAAGGGGCTAGACTGTGTTGTACACCACCTAGACGCCGCAGACGGGGGAACATTTCACAGGCAGTAGTTGAGAAGGTTTTCTGGAGAAGAAGGTGGCAAAATTAAGGGAGGAATCTAAAACCACAGAGAAAGAAGGTAACAGGAAAGATCCCTCCCAGGCGGTCTGGCTAGATACAGCTAATGCTGTTCCCACCTCCTAGATATTAACAGGAAAAATGCTGGCCAAGTAAATTCTGAAATTTCTCCAGGGCATTGCCTAACAAGCAGGATGCTGGGACTGATCTTGGCATTGCTGAGTGGAAAAGTCACTGGGCTGGAAATCAGAAGGCCAGAGTCCTCGGTCCTGATTTGGCTGCCAGTAAGCTTCATTACCATATAAACTTGGATAGGCCACTCGCCCTCTTTTGTCCTCATTTACTTCATTTGTATAAAATAGACACTGAACTATATGATATGTTCTTACCAATTCTAGTTGTTCTTTCCGATCCTCACCTTTTATGGTTATTGACGGTTGCCGTACCCTCCTACTCGGTCTGTCTCCCTGCCTGCATTCGGGACCCTGCACCTGGATCGCTCATGCTCCTAAGGAACAGGCTACCTAATAGGGGGATCAGATCATCTCTTGCTTACAGTTTCAGTGACTCTCCACTGCACACATCCGCCAGGGCAGTCCTGGCACGTTAACAGAGATCACGATGTCCCCAAACGACCAGCCTCAGCCCCTTCTTCAGCCATGTCTTCTGCCATTGTCTACCTTGGACTCCAGGGCCCAGGAATGAAGGACAGGTCACAGTCTCTGAGCACACCACACTGTCATGGGCAGTTGTGCCTTGACCGTTTCTCTCCCAAGAAATCCATTCTCACCTTTCTTCACCTGCACACTACCCTGCATCCGTCCAGTTCTAGTTCAGTTTTATCTCCTTTAAGATGCTTTCCTGAAACCCCCAGACTAGTCCACGAGAAGATACATTCTCTCTAGCATCCTGTACTTACTTCATTATACTGTGACTATTTGTTGAAATGTCTGGTCCCCACCAGGCAGAATGGTCTTGAAGTGTAGCAGCTGTTCATATATTTCCTTTGTAGCTTAACCTATCCCCAGTCTCACTCCCAGCAGAACCCAGTACATTGAACTTGGTTCATAAAAGGCCCCCAATAAATGTTTATGGAACTGCTCTCTATGCTCCTCGGCTACGGGCTGTGCAGACTCTCCAGACTCCGTCACCATCAGCCTCTAGCAATCCTTCATTTGAATACAGTCCCCAAGGTGGACCAAGGCAGGCTCCATCCATATTTATTAACTTCACTTAGCTGGCTCCCCAAGTGCTTTGCAGCCCCCAATCTGTTAGTTTCAGAGTTGGCAGGTCAAAGGCAGGGTCCCTACTCCCCGCCTCCTCCCACCAATTTCTCTAGCCAGCAACAAAAAGGCTTCCCAGTCCCCCAGGGCCAGGTTGCTGCTACAGTGGGCTCACGGTGCAGAATCGTATCTGAGTCCACCAGGGTATTATTTTAAGCATTACTAAACACCCCTAACCTATCAACTCCTGGCTTTGTAGTCATTTCCAGTTGGAATGTCTTTAGGCTGAAAGAAGACAGGTTTGTGAAAAGACATAAACATCTTTGGTGAGAGGTGACATATGTTTTCTCCTAGCGAAAGCAAGGCACTCCCGTAGATTCTGCAGTTTTTGGACACTGCATAAAATACATCTCTTAGGCAATTAATTTCCTGGCAGGCTTTGAGTGAAGCAATTACTCCATGTTTTTCTTTGTCATTGTTCGAAAGTTTAACAGTGCATCTATCTACTTTATTCGTGTCTGGGAAGCCAAAGACCGCCTCAAAACCTCTGCAACAAACATATGTAAAAACACTTAGTGTTCACACGTTTGATTTAAATATTGACAAATTTTTTCATTAGAACGTTAAACCCTTAGCTTTATTCATCTTAAATGCTTTCCAGGAGAGTGACTTCCCCATTAGAACGACTCCCAGTAACTCAATACAAACTTTGCAAGTGGGACAACCACAGACCCGGGTAGCCTGTGCTCACATTCTGTGATGAGGCAGCTGTAACTGGTTATGAACCAGTGCTGGAAATAGTATTTGGAGCTTTCTTGGCAGATTTCTTACATCGTTATTCAATATGAACTGCAAATCACATGCTCATAGTTATGAAAATGTCAGGAAACTCCTAGTGTTCATGCTTTGTTTGACAAAGCTATTTTCGAGTAGTGTTGGAAGGCAGGGGCATCAAACAATTGGTGATGTGGAAGGAAAATGCACCCTCCCACTCCCAGCAGTTTTGAGAAGCTGGTAATTCGGTCCTATGTGACAAGAGCTCAGCTCTGAACTGAGGGACGTGCGTTGCACGCCGTCATGATTAGTCCCGGATGCATATCAGGGCTACCAGAGGTCTGGAAGGAAATGCAGAAAACTTGTTCACTTCTTGCTCAGTTTGGATCAACTGAGCTTCAGAGCAGGGTCAGCACACTGCTTGACTCTTACTCCTAGTGGCAGCTGAGACGAGCCCCGGGGCAAGGACCAGGAATAAGACAGAGCCTCCAGAGAGAAGGGACAGAGAGGGGAGGGAGCAGAAAGCAAAGACAAGTTGGTTGATGGCATTTTGTGGTGGCCAAAACAGAGGGAAGGAAGCTACTGAAAAAGTTGATTGTCACTAGTGGCACTGAGCGTAGGCAGAGAATAGGCATGAACTCTCTGCAATGAGGGAGGAGCCATCCTGCCTTCCTCTATGCTGGCCAAACTTCACCTTCAGCATCAGGCTTGACTCTGGGCACCAGAGTTCCACAGGGTTATGCATACACCATCATTCATGGAGAGCAGAGACTAGGTTGGTGGGGAAAACTAACGTCGTGTTCCAAGAAGCATGGCAGAAGGAGCTAGAGAGGTGATCCTGAAGAGACGACTTGAGGGAACATGAGCACAGACTCCGAATGCTTGAAGGACACTCTGTGTCCCTTCTGGACAGGTGTGCTCTTTGAGTTCCCTCTTCATCTCCTGATCCTCCAATCAGAAAACATATTTACTGACAGCCCACTGGGTGTCCTCAGGGATGCAGCAGTGGGCAAAGCAGAGTCCCTGCTTTAAGGGACTGTGCATTCGAAAGGCATCCAGTACATGGCTGCGAGTCAAAGGCTATACTTATCAAAATGGAGAGCAGAGGAGGAACAGTTGGACTGAGATGCCAATGAACAGTGTCCTTGGAAATAGTTGAAGAAAACTGGAAAATGCCAGTGCCCAGAAAACTGAAGTCAGAAGGTCTGAGGAGAAAACGCCAAGTAGTTCCTTCTTTTCCATTCTCATATCACTAAATCACACCTCCAATTAAAGTTCCAACTGGTTAAATGGTGTTGATTGTCCCCTATTGCTTTCAGGACAAAGTGCAAACTCCTTAGCCTGAGGCATAAGGTAGCTTAGGAATTGGAGCCAGTCATCTCTGCAGTCCCCACCTCTTCTGTTCTGGCAAAGTGAAGAGAATAGGATAGAAAACTCCTGCCTGGAGTTGGCTAAATGCAGGCTGGGGTGGCCAAGGATGGCAGCTTCCAATGACCTCTATGGGCTCCTTCATCCAGCCAACATTAACCGAGTGCCTGGCCTCAAGCTGCAGCAGCTGGTGCAGGTTCTGGTGGTCAAGGAGCTCGTGGTTTAAAGAGAAAGTGGCAGCTACCCATGGACATGTCATATAGGCTACTGCCTGGCCAGGTGACGATGGCAGGGAAGGGCGTAGTTCCATTCACTTCAGGGATACTGAGTATTTAGGATGTGCCAGCCACTACTCTCCACTACTCCGCATACCGAGGGTGGGGCAGGGGAGCAGTCTTCTCTGGTGCAGCGGACATGGGGTGCAGGGTCTTGGAGAATTTAAAAATAACAATGCAATCAACTATAATTTAGTCAGCTTTCATTACCATTACGTGTTTGCAATTCTAACAATGCCACGTAAGATACTCCTCCGGCCAGAGCGATGCTCCCACAGCCCCAGCCCTGGACACCACTGCTGGGGCGACAACAGCCAGGCACGCTGGCTCTTCCCTTCCAACTTTAATATCAGAACTGCCCCCATCTGCTGGCCACTAGCCCATCCAGCAGGAGACCTCAGCTGGATACAAAATGTGACTGTGTTCTGGCCAAAGAGATGTGAACATCTCTGGGTCTGGCCCTTGTAGAAAGAGAGAGAGGGAGGGAGGGAAGGAGGGAGGAAGGAAGGAAGGAAGGAAGGAAGGAAGGAAGGAAGGGGAAAGGAAGAAGGAAGGAAGGAAGGAAAGGAGGAAGAAAGGAAGGAAGGAAGGAAGGAAGGAAGGAAGGAAGGAAGGAAGGAAGGAGGGAGGAAGGAAGGAAAGCAGGGAGGGAGGGAGGGAGGGAAGAAAAGGAAAAGAGAGAAAGGGAGGGAGGGAGAAGGATTGTGCCCTTAAAAAGAAAAAAAAGGGGATGCTCCTGACAGGACCGTGGCCATACAGATGCTGAAGAAGCCTCTAGGACAAGAAGCCTTCGGCACAGGTTGAAGCTGGCGGAGGAATAAGATGGACTGAGCCTGGGTCTTGAGGCGGGGGGAATGGGGAACAGAACTACCCTTCCGGCTCTCCCTGCCTGTCTGTCTGTCCACTCATTATGATACCAGCTCAGACTGTATCTTAATTACTAATGAGAGAGACAAGTAAAAGAAACATACAGCTCATCTGGTGACAACCGTGCACAGAAAAAGCAAGCAGGGGCGGGGACAGTGAGTGCTGGCGTGCAGGGAGGTGGCCCTGCTGCCGTGGCTGTCCGATTTGCGTGGCTAACGCAGCAGTCGCAGTGTGTTTTAGCCCAAACAGATGTGTGGTGAGTGTAAAATACACCCTGGATTTTAAAGACTTATTACCCATCCCCAAAAGAAGAAAAAAATCTCATTAATGTTTTGAATCTATTAGGGTAAATAAAATATATTCTTTAAATTATTTTACCTGCTTTTACTTTGTAAAATATGGCTCAGCACATTTTAAATTACATTTGCGGTTCACATTTGTGGCTCACACGGCATTTATCCCAGCAACTCCTCACGGTCCCCCCACCCCAGATCGCCCTTGAGCCTGGTGCTCCAACCCCGTCACTGACTCCTCCCGTCACAGTCTGTCCTTGGTGCTGTTGATGGGGGAGAGTCCTGCTCTCTGGGTGTTACGGTTTCCTAAGAATAATCACAATCATCCAGGAGACTCTTTTAAAGACCCAGGAAAGAAGTCCCCTGTATGTGGCGGAGGGCACATCTACCTCTTTGGAGAGCAGTCGAGAAGCATCAAAAGGTGTTGCCTCGGAAGAACATACCCTTCCCCAACTGCACTGCCACCGTCTGTAAACTTCCACTAGAACAGATTTGCCTTTAAGTTTTTTTTTTTTTCCTAGAGGGCATTTTTTAGAAAAGTGGCATTTGAGAAACTCTAAGCTACCATGTCCAAGACTAAGGGCTTTGGAGTCAAACAAAGCTCTGCCCTTTCTTGGTCATGTGGCTTTCAATAGCTGCTCAGGCTACTTCAGGCGCCTGGTTCTTCATCTCCAGAGCCAGGAGACCCGTGTGCACACCTCACACCACGGTTCCACCTTCAACACCCGTGTCGTGGATACAGGCCAACTCTCGGACTGCAGACCCCAGGCCTCCAGCCGACCCTCCTAGGAAGCTGTTCAGAGTCACAAAGAAGGATGAAAATACATGACTACAAAAACAGGAACCACCTTTGCTTTCACTGCCTGGTGGAAAAATTCTGCCAACAGGGAGTGGGCTGGGAAAGGCGGTAGAAGGGAAACCATGTTCTTGGGGAGCACACAGAGCATTCGACCTGGAGGCTGAGGAGCCGGGGGTGTGTGAAAAAAAATTAAACATGGAAATGGCTTTTCAAGGAGGAGGAAACACAAGGCAACCTGGCGTGTCACCAGTGAAATGTCCTTTTCTCATAGGCCCTTGGGCCATAGCAGCCAGAGATGGCCTGTCAAGGTGATGGTGGCTGATGCACGATGAAGTGTTTCATTAACACGGTCAAACCATGACAGCATTTACAGGTCCAATTGCTACACCTTCACGTGTCACCCAGACATAAATCTTACCTTACTTCACACATCCGGGGGCAGCTGAAACACCAGCAGCTTTCATCCACGAGGCACAGAGCGGACTAAGGCCCTGTGTGCATTGTGTCATTTCACTGTCTGCACGTCTGGGAGCCGGGTGTCGGGAACCCGAATCTACCAAGGCTCAAAGGGGCTTCTCAGCTTCTCCTTTATCCAGTGAGCACCGGGAGAGTTAGTGTTGGCTCCGTCTGACTCTGAACTAGTCTGCTTTGCTGCTCAAAATGTAGAAAAGCCAGATGTGCCTTGCTTACATTTATTATAAAAATAGTAAAGTCTTATAAATTGGACTAAATTTTACTGGGAGTGGTTTAATCATTTTGACGCTAGTGAACTGATCGCCCCAACTAGGAAGCAAACCATGTTGGTGACTGAGAACGGCTTGGGAAGGGTCCGGGCAAAGCGGAGCCCAGGTGGCATCATGGAGAGGACAAGACTGGGAGGCGGGCAGGCCTTTTAAGCCAGCTGGGGCGATGCTGGGGCATTCTGTAAACCTCTCTGAGGCTCGAATTGCTTAGCAATGAAATGGGAAAACTTCCCACCTGCACTGCCGGTATCGCGGAATTTCTGTATGAGAACTACCTGGAAATGCTTTGGTGAACTACAAAACCTACACGAACTATCAGACTAATGGGTGGATGCAGTGAGTGAACGGGTGTGAGACAAGGGTGAACCCAGGGTTGGGGGGGCCGAATTCTTCTACAAGCCTGGGTAACTATGGAAAATGTGATTTTTATCATTTGTCCATCCCCTCATTGGTTTGAGGAAAGAAAACTACCCTGTTGTTAACCCAAAACAAATCAAACTTGAATTAAAAAAAATAACATGTGCAAAGTGGTTCCTGCTTATAAAGCATTTTCCATACATTATCTCATTTGATCCTCAAAATCACCCGATGAGGCAGATATTTTAAAGATGAGGAAAATAAACTTGAAGAGTGAGATAGTTTCTATTTGATCATCTGGCTATGACTTGGCAAGGTGGGGACTCAACAGACCAAGGTCTGTTGGTGTCAGATCTAATGTTCATTCTTTCTTCATTGTTTCTTCTTAGCTTGAGCCTCCCTTCTCCCATCCCTCTCTACTCCCTGACAAAAAACACATTAGCAGAATCTTATTTCGCATCACTGATCACTCCCTGGCCTTAGTTAATCAAGTGTTGGTAGAGGAGCATATTAACTTTCCAGCACTGTCCTGTATTGCAGAGGTTTTGGAAGGCATTGGACTTGGCCTCTACCTTCAAGGGGCATGTAATTCCTGTAGACAGACAAGATACACAACATCCAAACAACTAGAGGAGTGGTGTGTGAAACCATATAGCATGGACTCTAAGTGCAATAGAACTGACATAGGAGAACATGACCGGAGGCTGGGGTGGTCAGGGAAAACTTCCTGGAGGAGGTGAAACTTCAGCTTCCTCCCAAGGTCATGGTAGAAAGGAGGCCAGAGGCTCAATCCTGAGTCCTGGCCAAGCATTCTTCTCACTAGACAGATTGGTGCCAAAGGGAAGGGTAGATTATACATTTAAAATGCTCTTTTGTTTTAAACACACACGTATACACATGTGCTCATGTGTTACTTTGTTGCTGGACATAAGCCCTGGCAAGCAGGTAGGTATCTGTGAATGCTTGTTATCCGAAAGGTCTGTTCATATGTTAATGAAAATGATCATTGCAATATTGGTCATATCATTGAAGAGGTGCTCAGACTGACTTACTGCTTCTGTAAAAAAGCTATACTTTCCGAGGTAACACTTTTGTTTAAAGTATTCATTTATATGGGTTTCCTAAAAATGCAGCCTGGTAATCCAAAAGCCAGAAGTAGTAAAGCTGCCCACTTTGAAACCTCCTTTCGATCTACCATGTGCAAATTCACCAGGCCTAACATCAACAAGATTGTGACCCCAAACCTCCGCACCATCTTTTCGAGTTTGACGCAGCCAGTTTAACGCTTGACATCACTGTTCAAAAAAACATGTTTTGGTCTGAGGAGCCATGAAAGCACGGCCATCCCACCGCTGGGATGTCGGGGTCCCCAGAAGAGCGTGGGTTAACTTGAAAGCATGGGGGGACGGCCTCATTCCCTCAGTGACCCTGAGTTCACAAGAAACTCCCTATTTGTTTCAACACATTGTAAATCTGGGTCCCTAGTGCCAAACCCTGTGTCTGGCCTGGAGTCAATCTGCTGTATAAGAAATAAATGTTGAGTGAATGAAGAGCTGCTTTCTTTGATGATTTTGTACTTCACAGTGCTCTGAGAGTCCCTGTTATAAACATAATAATGTCAACTATTTGTTGGCACATGTATGCTCAGCACTTGAGAAATAGGATATTACTTGCACCATACAATAATCA
The DNA here is from genome assembly GCF_021234435.1 of Artibeus jamaicensis. Taxonomy (NCBI): domain Eukaryota; kingdom Metazoa; phylum Chordata; class Mammalia; order Chiroptera; family Phyllostomidae; genus Artibeus; species Artibeus jamaicensis. The sequence goes on along the minus strand of NW_026522025.1, from coordinate 13,109,885 downwards.
TGAAAGGCAGATATTACTACTCCCACTTAACCGATGGAAAACTGAGGCTTAGAGAAATGAAGCGATTTGCCCAAAGTTCACATTCAGGTCCACTAAATGCCGAAGCCCATGATATCAACTTCTGTGTGCAAAGCCACTCAGCCTGGATGTGCGTGGGGCAGGAACAGAGAGAACTAGCGCAGACAATGAGAGCCGTATTAATAAAAAGAGCTCACATTTATCAAGCAGGTGTGCCTCTGAAGTGATATACATACGCTATCTCATATAATTATTATTACAACCCTCAGAGGAAAGTTTTATTTATCCCCTACACAGATGAGTAAAATGGGACACACACAGGAATTTAAGACACTCGTGCAAGGCCACCTCGTAGTGAATAATGGATTAATGTACCAGATGTGAAACTGTACATATTACTCACACTACTTGTATAACAAAACAAAACCCAAACCAGCTATCTTATTTTTGCCTAATTTATCCCTACTTAGCAAAAATTAGACTTTAACAATGTAAAAAACAGATCATTCTGATTAATGGAAATACTCCAGTGAATGGAGAATTCATCACGTATCCAGTAAGGCCCTAAGCCCAAGGTGAAGAAGGTTCACGGTCCCTGCCAGGAATCCACTTGGACTTCTGCTCTATGAGCCCCTCATTGTTCATCACTTCTCAGCGGTGCTGAAAGGCGAATGATGCCTGTTTGAATTGTGTCAATCAGAAAAGGCAATGTGTCAGTGTGACTAATGCAATCTTAAACAACTTCTGTCAGTGCGGCCAATATCCTGAGCCCTTGTATTGACAGACTACCTCAGAGTGTCTCTCCCACCCTTTCTTTAAAGGTGCTGCAGGGCAGGGGGCCCCCCATTCTTCCCGTACTAACCTAAGAAAAGCTTGCAGTTCACACCTGCCATGGGCACCTTTGCACTCTCCATGGCTGGGCTCCTCCCCCATCAGTCACTTCTTTGAAAACTGCTCTCTCCTCTTTTGCTTCTGGATATTTTATAAGATAGTATCAAATGGTGTTAACTGTCTGACAAGGGGCTTATTCCCCTGAGGAATTCTGCTGGTTTGACTTGAATGGCCCAGCTGTGCGGCAGTCACGTTGCAAGTTGGAGATGGCCTCCACTTGCTAGAACAGGTGGCAAATGTGCAAGCAGCAGCTGACATTTCTCAGCACCATCTTGTGCTTCAGTCATAGCTTGGCCTTCTCATTCCTCTCAGACAGCGAGTCTCATCTTGGGCCCGAGTTTCCTGGTCATGACCCCATTATGTAGAAGGAGTTAAAGGCACAGAGGCACAATTCAGGGAAAGAGGAAAGGAATGAATTGAGTTCCCCTTGACAGTAGGCATGCCAAGCCCTTTAAAATTCCCCCCTTTTAATCTGCACATGCTGGTCCCCTCCTGTCAGTGTTATTACCTTCATTTTATAGATGAGGGGAGGGGAAGAAAGTTGTTAAATATTGGAGCTGAGCCTCTAAGCCACATTTGTCTGATTCCAGAAGGAAAGTCCTTGGGTATTTTAACTTCATAGAGAAAAAAAATACGTTTCTTCTTAGAGGCAAGAACATGGAACTCAACAAAATAACTTGCACCTGGGTCTTCTCTGAAGGGAGCTACTCTTAGGAGCTGCAAGTGGGGGTTCTTGAAAGACACAAGGAACTCGGGTGAGCGGTTGTGTCACCCAAGGCACCAAATCAGAAGCATCAGTCCTCGTGCCCCAGGCAGGTCTCCCCACACCAGGACGTGCCTGTCTCTTTGCCCTTGTTGTTCCTGAGTATGTGCAGGAGGAAGTCGAGATGAAGGGTTGATCTGTCCTCTGATTTAGAATTGTAAGTTTGGCTAGGCGAGCAGGGAGATCCTGGACCAGCAACTACCACACTGATTTTTAGCCTCTTCATCTGCAAAATGGGGCTAATGACTCAGTCACCTATCTTCTTCACACACCGTGGAATTTTTTTAAAAGTTATCTGTGAAAGCCTTTTGTAAACTGCCAAGTGCTGGGTCCAATTTACTGACTCATTCTTTCAATAGTTACTAAGTGCCTCTTTGTGGAAAGCACAGTATAAAGCCATCTGATGGATAGAAATGAATAAAACATGATCTCTGCCCTTAAAGCCTGTACATTCTTGAGGAGAAGAGATATTACATGAATAACTACAACCGAATGTAGGGGAATGGGCACCAGAGCAAAGGGAAACATAAGATGCCGTGGGGCCTTAGAGCAGGATAAGAAGGGGTATTCAGGAAAGTTTAGGACAATTGATAAAATCTATAAAACTTGGAGACTGTCTCTTCAAATTATGCATTTATTCTTTCACTGAGTATCACATACTTACTGGGTGCTGGCTGTTGTGCCAGTTACTGGGCTGACGTGGACAGTTTAAATGGGAAATGCTGGCAGGATGTCTATGGGGCGATGCCCAAGCAGAAGTTGGACATACAGCTCCCAACGTGAGGAAGAGTCGGGGCTGGCTGGCCAATTTCAGTCATTGCTGTAGAGCTGGCAGTTGAAGCTACAGGAACTGACAAGCTCACTCACCCTGGTACACAGGTGAGGTTAAATGGTGGGGCGAGGAGGAAGGGCAGGGACAGAAACTTGTGGAGGAGTCCACAAATAAAGGTTGAAAAAAAGGAGGGGAATGAAGGAGAAAATGAAGGGAATACAGGGGAAAAAGGAGAGATGAAGACAGTCTAATGAGCAAGCGTCCCATTCTACAAAGATGAACAACATCGGCAGCTGAGAAGAAACCATTAGACTTATCAATTAAAAGATTTTTTGGTGCTCCTGAATCAACACACAGCTCTCCTAAGCCCAAGAGTTCTTCCTATACTCATCTGACTCCTGGCTGCTAGTACAGGACTGAATACCTAGATTCGAATCTCAGCCCTGCTACTTACCAGCTATGTGACTTGGACAACTTAACCTTTCCCCTGTGCCTCACTGGAGGAGAATGCCTTTGCCTGCTTCCTGTGATTACCATGAAGATTCCATAAACACAATAGCACTTAGAACCATTGCTGACATGTGATAAGCAGTCAGTAAGTATTAGCTATCACATATGGACCAATCCACCTAGAAAGGCCTGTTTTTCCAAAGGTGGTGACTGACCTCTGAGCTGAGGGGCCCACCGATCAGATGGACTTCTCATCCCCTCCTCTGGTTCCCACTCATCTGAGACATCTGCTGCTTTGTAATGGAACCCAAGGCTTTGGGCTGGCATTCTTGAAAGGCATGCCATGTGAACCACACTGTTTTCTGGGGCTGCTGCTGCTGCAAAGCTGACCAGGTTTTAGAAACACAAGGACGTTTTTTATTGATGAGCTTTGGGTAAACCATTGTGACCAAGTCTTAAAAACCCATCATCACATCTGACTGGTTTGTCAGTTGTGGAAAGTGAACCCCTGTCTAACACATGGTTCCGAGGGAGATTTTGTTACTTTTAATCATAGGATCCTACCCAACGAGTTTTCTGTTAATGGGTTCAAAGAATATAATGTGCATTTTCCACTCCATGTGGCAGCTGGGTTTTATAGACGGAGGCACAGAATGGTGAAAGGTCTGGCCCCGGGCAGTCTTCTCTCAGCCTGCGCCTGGACCCGCCCCACGATGTGCGACTGTCCTGCCGTGGATGTGGACCAAGGCAGCGAGGGTCGCCGGCCTGAGGAACAGCCCCCTAGGGCTTCGCAGTGAACCAGGGGACCGACCTGCTCGCTGGGCACTTGTGCTCCCGAGTGTGCTTGAGAAGTGCGGGGACATTACCAAAGGTGCCTGGGAAATCAGTTTAGATTGTGGGACTAGGAACCTGGGAAAGCTTAATTTACTTACAAGTCAACTGGATTAGCACTAACGTAATTTTGCTTGTTTAAACCCACAGTCAGGGTAATGCATGAGCGAAATTTGGAGCAGGGGGGCAGAGACACAGGTTTCTTGTGCTGTAGAGCTCGCACAGACCTCAGCGGATAACAGAGCTATCACCCCTGCAGAAGGGGAAGCACCCTCCCATCCCGTCAGAGGGCAGCATGGACAAAGATTACATACAACCAAACGCGTTTTTACACTGATTCGCTTTCTCAAACCCTGAAAGTAAAACATTCTCTTATAAGAGGAGTTTAGTAAAAAACACAAGAATGCTGCTGCTAAGGAAATCTCCAGGGAATGCCAGGGACTGACAACAGAGGGTTTCTGAGAGAAGAAAGAGGCAAGGTTTGGACCAAGTTTCTGAAAGACATCACTGTCTTGTCTTCTCTCTTCTCTTCTCCCCCCCCCCCTTTCTTAGCAGGCAGTTTGGAGGAAAGGATTTGTGTCAGAATGTCAGAAATTACCTGGGCTCAAAAATCTAGTATGAAAATATTTTTTTAATGGTTTAAAGTTAAAGGCCTTTACTCCACTCCTCCTAACACATCCCCTTATTCCTTACCTACTCCTGGCTCCTCACCACTCCCCTGTATTCTGTGTCCCAGATACACGGGCTCATGAAAGAGTTAAAATTTGTTTGCCTTCAACTCTCATCTAGTCGTATGAGGGACACCAAAGCTTAACCCTCACAAGGGAAGTGACGGATAATGTAGCCAATGAACACCATATGATTTTCCATTTAAGATATACTTGACCTATACTGAATCCTGACCTTGAAATTAAAAACAAGAACATTAGTAATCCTGTTTTTTTCAGGCAAGGAGCAAGTAGGAGAATGAGGTCCAGAATCAGAAGGCCTGCGTTCTGACCCCAACTGCGTATTCCCTTGTTGCCTGCCCTGGGTGTTCGGAGTCAGACAGACCTGGATTCCCATCCAGCTCTATACTGGGAGGCTGTGCGACCTTGGAAAAGTTATTTGCTGTCCCTGACCTGCAGGTTCCTCACTGTCAATGAAGGAAATAGTGCTTGCCTCTTGTAGTGCTCTCTTTTCCCACATTCCCATATATTCCCATATATTCCATTCCATTCCATTCCATTCCATTCCATTCTTCTATTCGTGTATTATTATCCTCACCAAGGATATGCTTATTGATTTTAGAGAGAGGGGAAGGGAGGGAGAGAGAGGAAGAGAAACTCTGATCAGTTACCTCTCACAGGCACCCCATCTGGGGACCTGGCCAGCAACCTAGGCCTATGCCCTGATCAGGTCTGATCTTTTGGTTTATGGGACAATGTTCTAACCAATTGAGCCACACCAGCCAGGGTCCTTGGCCATTTTAAAATTGCATTTTCTACAGTTTTTCTAGAGATTTGGATTTGGTAGGACTAGGACAGGGGCCCAAACACGACTTTTAATAATTCTTCCCCAAAAATGCTTACGGTCCTGTGAGAATGACTCATATAAACAGAAGGTTGTTAAAACTAGTTACCAGTTTCTTCCTGTCTCCTCCACGTGCAAACCTAAGGATATACAGTATCTATCTTCTCCCTGAGTTTTCCCTTCAGGATCGTGGTTGATCATCAGTACCCCAGTCACTTTTTTGTCTTAAATAATGCATTGGCGTGTGTGTGGTGGGTAGAGTGGAGGTTCACTTAACGTGACTTACCCAGGATTTGGGACATACATAGTAATTTTCATTGGCAGCTTTGGCCCATGTCACTTTCTTCTTTATCTCAAAAGTGGGGTGCTGACAATATTCAGTTATTTGAAAGTTCTGACTATTCAAGATTTTGCTAGACCACACTGATCTCATGTTTTGTGACCTAGCACTTACAGCTAAAAAGTAATTTTTAAAAAGATGGCAAATATATGAGGGGGGCCCTCAAAACACCAGAATTATTTTCTGGAGGATGGGCCCCTATTTATTACAGGCTTCCCCTGCCAGGTAAATGCTGTACGAACCCGTCTGTATCAGTGTACCAGCTGGTGGTGTTGTGAGAGGCTGCATTAGGCTTCAGTGAATTTTGTTTTGAACACTCAACACATTTGCCCATTTCATGATGGGTGATTTATGAGCATATCTGGCCCGCACTCTGCTGAGTGTTTGGCAGTCTTTGACCAAGAAGCTGCGTGACCCCTGGGCTCTTCCCCCACCACTTTCATCTGATCTGGCCCTGAGTAACTATTTTTTATTGTTTCTCTGGATGAAAAGGTCCTGAAAGGAAAATATTTTGACAATGTGGAAAAGGTAAAACAAAAAATGGCAGAAGCACTAAGGGGTATCCAAATTGACAAGTTTAAAAACTGTTTTGAGCAGTGGAAAAAATCTTGATAGGTGTATTGCATCAAATGAAGAGTACTCTGAAGGTGATTGAAGTTTAAAGGATAAATACACAACTTTTTATAAATAAATTTTGTTTTTTTGGGGGTCCCCTTCATATAATGCCTAAATCAAACCAAAATTTATGCAACTGTTAATATAACTAAATGTGTCATTCATTTGCCATTAAAATGATTATGATTTAGCATAGGGCCAAACTTTGGCCATGAAGCCAAACATTTATGGCTGGCTCCATCAGAACACAGTTGCTACAGAAAATCTCTCTCTACCCCCACTTGATGAGTGGTTATTTTATTTAATAATACAGTAAGCAAGACAAAATTTGGAAAGAACTCAGAGTTAAGGCCCAGAACAATTATATTGATAAACATGGTTCATGTAATCAAGCTTTAAAAGGAGAGCTTAAACTAGAAATTCAAAAAGTCAATGGATAAAAAAAAAAAGCTGAACCAAGAAAAACACTTCATTTGCAGCCACTTTAAAATGTATTCTGAAAATTTATTAACAAAGCCAGACTATTTTTTCAAAGGCCCTTATTTAAAGCTGGGTGAAACAAAAGTGAAATCTAATAGGCACCTTCCAAAGAGCATCTCAGTGATAAAACTGAAAAAGCAGCAGGTTACGATTGCTCTGTGAAGGCCCTCTGGTGCGCACAAAGGCTCTCTGGTCATCTAAACTAGTTATCACTGCCCATAAGAATTCTCACATTTGTGTAGCACTTGATGGAAGGATTTGTAGTTAAGAAGGCCTGGGCCTTATGACCAGACATTCCCAGTTCAAACGCCGGCTCTGCTGCTTGCTGACCACATACACTCAAGCTGCAACCCTTCTGTGCCTAACTTTGCTCGTTAGTAAATTGGGGACAACCTCTATTTGTAAAGCATATTCTAAACATTAAATGGGACTTCCAGTCAAGATGGTGGCATAGGTAACGTAATACTGGAACCCTCCTACAACCACATCAGAAATACAACTAAACTACAGAGCAACCATCATTCAGAACTACCTGAAATCTAGATGAATAGAAGTCCTACAACTAGGGATTTAAAGAAGCCACAATGAGACTGGTAGGAGGGGTGGAGCTGTGGAATGAGCTGGTCCCACACCCACGTATAAGGGTTTAAAACTGGGAGGGACATGTTGGTAGCGAAGGTCCTCCCTGAGGAGTGAGTGGCCCACACCAGACCTCCCAGCCAAGGATTCCAGTGCCATTAAAACAAGTCCCCATAACTTCTGGATGTAAAAACCAGCGGGGATTGAAGCTGAGTGAGATGGAGGGCTTCTGCAGTCCCAGGCAGTTCCTCTTAAAGGACCTGCACATGGACTTACTTAGACTCACTCCCTCTGAGCTCCAGAGCTGGGGCAGCAGCTTGAAAGGAACCGGGGACATATGGGGAGGAACTGAATTGTCTGGCAAGACCTGAGGGACACCTTTCTGCCAGACAAAACTGCTTCCTTTTCTGAGACACCCCCAGCCTCCACCAACATAGCTGACAGACAGGTGCCATATCTGAGTCTCCATCCACCTGGCTCACACTGTTTTCCCCACCCTGGTGATTCCCTGAGACCATGCCCCACCCAACATTCAGGCCCATTAAGCCCTTTCTAGTGGCTTTTTCATTCTAATGGCCTCTCTTGCCTCATGCTTCGAACTTTCCTAAAATCTCTCAAATAAGCAGCATTTTGTCTCTACATCACTTCTTGCTAAGAGGCCCCTGGCCTGACACTAGCCTACCTTGTCTCACAGTTTGGTCTCTCCCAGGCACCTCCAGGCCCAACACAAATAGAAACCATCTGCATATCTCTCTGTAGCTCATACCAGGTGGCCCTAGGCAGGGCACAGGAGGTGAGGTGGCTGACTCTGCATCTCCTGAGAGGCCCCTGAGACACTGCACCCAGTGGAGAGCTTCAGACCAAGCTGGATTGCAACCGTACCACCTCCACAAGTGATACAACCAAGGGGTGAGCTCGGTGAGCACCAAAGCCCCACTGAAGCAAGTCCTGCTCCCCAGGATCAACTTCTGCACAGCAGCTCCTCCACTGTAGTTGCAGTGGGTCCACACAACTGATTGGCCTGAGGATCAACCCATCCCAGTAATGTCAACAGCAGTCAAGGCTCAGCTACAGCAAAACAGTGCACCCAACCCACACAGCGGCACACCTGGAGCACCCAGCTTGGGTGACTGGAGGGGCCGCATTAGTGGGTCCTATAGGACATCTACTACATAAGGCCACTCCACTAAGTCTGGGAGATGTATCATCTCTACCTAATACATAGATAAAACATATGGAAGCAGCCAAAATATGAAGACAAAGACACAGGTTCCAAATGAAAAAAAACAGGAGAAAACTTCAGAAAAAGAACTAAATGAAATGGAGGCAAGCAAACTACCAGATATAGAGTACAAACCAATGGTTATAAGGATACTCAAGGAAGTTACTGAAAACTTCAACAGCATAAAAAAGGGCAGAGAAACCATAAAAAACAGCAGGTCAAAAATAAAGGGTAACTGAAATGAAATGCTAACTGAAATAAAAAATAACTTACCGGGAATCAACAGTAAATTATATAATGCTGAGAATCAAATCAGTGATTTGGAATATAAGGAAGCAAAAAATACCCAATCAGAACAGCAAGAAGAAAAAAGAATCCAAAAACATGTAGATAGTATAAGGAGCCTCTGGGACAGCTTCAACTATAGCAACATTTGCATCATTGGGGTACAAAGAAGGAGAAGAGAGCAAGAAATTGAAAACCAATTTGAAAAAAATAATGACAGAAAACTTTCCTAGCCAGGATGTACAGAGAGTCCCAAATAAGATAAACCTAAACCCACAGCAAGATGCGTTGTAATTAAAATGCAAAAAGTTAAAGACAAAGAGAGAATCTTAAAAGCAGCAAGAGGAACATGGGAGCTCCCATAAGACTGTCAGCTGTTTTCTCAACAGAAGCATTGCAGGCCGGAAAGAAGCAGCAAAAAATATTCAAAGTGATGAAAAGGAAGACCTACAATCAAGATTACTTTACACAGCAAATCTGTCATTACAGACAAAGAGCTTCCCAGATAAGAAAATGTGAAAGGAGTTCATCACCACCAAACCGGTGTAACATAAAATTTTAAAGGGTCTTCTCTAAGAAGAATAATAAGAAGAAAAACATAAAAATTATGAACAATAGAGAGTTTCAGCCAAGATGAAGGGGTAGGTAGAGAGACCCTTTGCTTCCTTGCACAACCAAAAGTTGGATAACAACCAATTGGAAATCAGTAAACAACCAAAAGCACCAGAAAATCAAACTGCATGAAACTCTGACAACAAAGGAATTAAGGAAAAAAATCAACCAGAACAACCAGACCAGCAAGGCCACCAGTCAGTGGGTCTCAGCAGACTCAGAAAAGTCTGGGTGATGCAGCAGACACTGGGGGCAGGACTGGCTGCCAAGCTCAAGGGCTGTGCGGGAGGGGCTGACTTAAGCCCCAAACTCAGGGGCTGACTCAGAGGTGGCTGTAGGCTATGGCAGTTGTTATGGTGGTAGGAGAAGCGCCCAATCTCACATGAGAATACATTGAAAAGTGTGCTAGAGACAAGAAGGCGAACCACACTGTTCCCTCTCTGGTCCCTCCCCCACAGGCAGCACAACAGCGCAGAAAAGAGGATTGCCTTGCGGGGTGAGTAACTAAGGTCCCACCCCCTTACAACCTATTAGATGTGCCAAGACAAAGAAATATGGGCCAAATGAAAGAACAGAGTAAAGCCTCAGAAAGAGAGCTAAGTGAGGAGGAGGTCGCCAACCTACCTGATGGAGAATTTAAAGCCCCAGTAATCAAAATGCTCACAGATCTGACTGAGCTACTTCAAAAACGAAAAAAACAAAGGACGGATACCCAAAGTGAAATAAAGCAGAGTGTTCAGGGAACCAAGAGTGACAGGAATGAAAACAGGACTCAAAGCAACAATTTGGAACAAAAGGGGAAAATAAACATCCATCCAGAAGAAAAGGAAGAAACAAGAATTTGAAAAGTGAGGAGACTCTTGCAAACCTCTGGGACAACCTGAAATGTTCCAATGTCCAAATTCTAGGGGTGCCAGAAGGAGAAGACCAAGAAACTGAAAACTTATTTGAACAAATAATGAAGAAACACTCTCCCAATCTGGTGAAGGAAACAGACTTTTGGGAAATCTAGGAAGCCCAGAGAGTCCCAAAGAAGTTGGACCCAAAGAGAAACACACCAAGACATATCATCATTAAGTTACCCAAGATTAAATATAAAGAGAGAACCCTAAAAGAAGCAAGAGGAAAGGAGAGAGTTACCTACAAAGGAGTTCCCAATAGGCTATCAGCTGATTTCTCAAAAGAAACCTTGCAGGCAAGAAGGGGCTGGAAAGAAGTATTTATTCCAAGTCATGAGAGGCAAGGACCGACATCCAAGATTGCTCTATCCACCAAAGCTTTCCTTAGAATGGAAGGGCAGATCAAGTGCTTCCCAGATAAGATCAAGTTAAAGGAGTTCATTACCAAGCCATTATTATATGCGATGTTAAAGGGACTTATCTAAGAAAAAGAAGATCAAAACTATAGATCAGTAAAATGACAACAAACTCACAACTATCAACAAATGAACCTAAAAGAAAAGAAAAACCAGAAAACAAAAACTAAGCAAACAACCAGAATAGGAACAGCATCAGAGAAATGGACACCACACAGAGGGAGTTCAGTGGGGAAAAGGTACAGGGAAGAAGCAGCATGTTAGCAGGCATAAGGTAGACAGAGAGAGATAAAAATGGTATAGGAGACAGAGGACTCAAAGAACTTATATGTACAACCCATGGATGTGAACTAAGGCGGGAGGAATGCTGGAGGGTTGGGGTGGAGGGTAGAGGGGGATGAAGGGGGAAAATTGGAAAAACTGTAATAGCATAATCAGTAAAAATATTTTTAAAATATTAATAAAATAGAAATAAACACATACCCATCAACAATTGAATCTAAAAATCAACAAAAACAGAATCATAGATACAGAAAACATTTTAACAGTTGCCAGGTGAAGGGGTTTTGGGAGGATGGGTGAAAAAGGTGAAGGGACTTAGAAGTACAAATTGGTAGTTACAGAATAATCATGGGGATGTAAAGTACAGCACAGGGAATATAGTCAATAATATTCTAATAACTATGTATGGTGCCAGGTGGGTATGAGATTTACTGGGATGATCACTTAGTAAGTTATACAACGTCTAATCACAGGGTGTACACCTGAAACAAATAAAATATTATATGTAATTTAAAAATTGAAAAAGATTAAAATGGGAAAAATTAAATGGGGTAATACATGTACAACACATAATTCAGTAAATGGCACCTCTATCATTATCCTCATATGATCATTCCAACAAGCATGTGAGAAACGTGTCGTTGTCCCCATTTCAGAAGAGAAAACTGAAAATCACTGGGCAGCATGATTTGTCGACTGCATGCTCCTCCTTTGGGGCAGAGCACGGACACTGGGGTGGCGGATAGACTGACAGAGAGCAAAGCCTTCCAGACTTTTGGCTCATGCACAAAGTTATGGGGAGGGAAAGAAGTTACACATTGAGAAAATAGAACAAACAAAATGAAAATAGAACAAAACATGAGAGAATAAATGACCATGTCTTTTTGCTAAGGATTTATGATCTATGAGCGGATAAGCCATGTAGAGCTTCATGCTGTACCACTTAACAAAGGATTGGGCATAAAACTTGATCATTCTTTTTTGACTCATCAGTATCCTCCTTGCAAAGTCCCACCACACATGGCTGTAAGTAATAATAAGAACAATGACAAAAAACTGCCTATGGGAGAGCAGCTGACTGTGGTAGAGATGACCAATCAGGGGTCCTGGTGGATCTGAACCTTAATTTCTACATTAACTAATTTTAGGATCTTGGGCAAGTTAAGTCACCCCTAAGCCTCAGTTTCTTCATCTATAATATGGGATTAATAATTCTAAGGATTTTTGTAAGGAATGTCATAAAGATTCTATGAGAGAAGTTGTAGCCTAGCCATGGTTTCTCAGTCTCCGTGCTATGGACATGGTGGGCTGGATAATTCTCTGCTGTGGGGCTGTCCTGTGCATCATAAGATGTTAAGCAGCATCCTGGCCTCTACCTACTAGCACATACAGTACTCCTCCAGCTGTGATAACCAAAACGGTCTCCACACATTGTAAATAGCCCCTGGGAGGCAGAATCACCCTGGTTGAAAGCCACTGGCCTACTTCAACGCTTGGACCATAATTGCTGCCCAATAAATGTCACTCTTTCCCTTGTTTTAGATAAAAACTTTTCTTTTTTTTGGTGAGATAAGAATCAACTAATTTAGGATCTGTGTTAATTCAAACAATGGCAGAACTGAAGTCCATATTTTCAGTAACATGAAAAAAACTAGCAGTGTCCGTAATAATCTGGGGACATTCGATCCATTTATGAAATTGTACTATCAAATTTATAAGACATTCACGTGAAAGTCACTCACATCAAATTATTATACTAAATACAAATGACTTTCCTACACTTATTAAAGCCTCGACACCCATTTACTGCCAACTGTTTAAGGAAATTTAAAACTAATAACTGTACTTAAAATATTGAAGTGGCAATTATATACTTTTTTTAAGAAAACAACTATTTCTGACTTTGTCCTCTAATGTAGATTAACCTTCCCTTAACGAGGCTTTGTTTTATCCACATTTCTACAGAGGAGGATATTTTATAACTAATGCATTGAGGAAATTCTTTTGCACAGCTAATCTAACATCTTCCAGCTGCCTTTTTAGCCTGTTTTCCACTCTTCAAGTGTTAGTGAAAAATGAGATCAACTGGCATCAGAAGAGCTTCATTCTGGTAGAACTAGAGATGGTAAGTAACATCAGGCCTGGCCTGGGACTTCTTCTGGACCGGTGGTTCTCACAAGGGGACAAGTTGGCACCTTTGGGGACACCTGGCAAGGACTGAAGCCATTTTTGGCTTTAATACAACTGCAGGCACAGGAACTACTAGCCTCTAGTGCATAGAGGCCAGAGATGCCACGAAATATCCTAGAACGCAGAGGGCAGCCACCCACAACAAAACATCATCCAGCCCCAAATATCAGTAGTGTCAAGGTTGAGGAAACCTGCCCTAGACCGTGGCTCTGACATGACTTCAGCAAATGAACAATGAATAAACTTTTAAAAAGCAACAACAGCCCTGACTGGTGTAGCTCAATGGATTGAGCGCGGGCTGCAAACCAAAGGGTCACCAGATCCATTCTCAGTCAGGGCACATGCCTGGGTTGTGGGCCAGGTCCCCAGAGGCAACCACACATTGATATCTCTCTCTCTCTTCCCTCTCTCCCCCTCTTTAAAAATAAATAAATAAAATCTTTAAAAAACAACAAGTCAATCAAATCCTGCTTGTTTGGCTTTGAGATACGTGTTGCCTTCTTCAGGAAGTCTTTTCTAATATGACATTTGTAAGCACCTCTCTGGACACCAAGGCCTTTGTGTCTGCCCCCATCACAGTGCTCAGGACACTAGCGCAGGGCTGGCTCACAGGCCATGTGCAGTAACAGACAGCTGCGTAAATGCTCAGCTACGGGATCCAACGATGGGTCCTTAAGCTCTTTGGGCACTCGGGGTCCCTTGACCCCTTTAATGTCTAATATAAGCTCTGGGGGCCTCTGAGGGGCTCCTCTCGGTGAGAAGGGGGGTGGGTGTGAAAGCTGGGTTTACTGTCTCACTCTGCCTGTCTGCACCAGGAGTTGGAGTTTATTTTCCTTCCCTACCTCACACTGACAGAAATATAGATTTGGTTTCATCTAACATTTCACTTAATCATCCAAAATGTAAAAACTGAACAAACAGATCTGATTCTACCCTTTCCACACTTGTGGTGCTGAGTAGGGCTGTTCAAACAAACAGGAGAAACATGGAGGTCAGCGCTCTGCTACTTGTAGTCTGGTTAGTAGTCATGCCTCAGTCTCCCATTGTCCCCAAACCTCTCCCCTGCCCAGCTCTGCACTGCTTGAGAGCAGGACCTTCTTTTCGTCATCGCCCGAACACAGGGACTGCTGTGGTTATTAGTAGGCACCAGCTCTTAATGTCTCGGCAGTACCTACACAGCACACACACAGGTTTCCAACACATTGATAAGGAGATGATTCTTCAAGCCATACTCAATCCATTGCTAAGATTCTTTGCTACTCCTTGATTACGCCAAGCAAGCTTCTATGAAGAAGCCTCCACACTGGCTGTCCCCTTTGTCTGGAAGACATTTCTCTCACATAGACTCATGGCTCACTCCATCACTTCACTCAAGTCTTTGTCCCAATGTCACCTTATCAGAAAGGCCTTCCCTACTTCCAACCCAAGTAACCTACCATATCACTACTTCCTCTCAGTCTGCTTTCTGTTTCTTAAGTAATCGTCCCTTCCTGGCATGGTTGGGTTTCTCCTTATGAGTATAACCTCCCTAAGAGATAGTGCAGAATCCTTGCCCGGTTCTTTCACTGTTACATCCTCAGTTCGTACAACAGTAGCTGGCTCATGTAGGTGCTCAGTAAATACCTGTGGATCACACGAAGGTTTCGTGGCCAGTCTTGGTCAGGAAACTGTGCCATAACCACCTCTGCCTTTTCTCCTTCCCACCAGCATGTCATGGGTTATTTCAGTGCATTAGTTAATCCCTCCTCTCTTAACCATCTCCACCTTCACATCTGGTTGTTACTTAGTGTTTATCAAAACAGCCCAAATAAGGGCCCCTAAAGACTCTGCAGGAACAAGGCAGGGTCATGGTAAGCAGGGACTCTCTGCCCCCACACCCTGGCACTGTCATCTTCTCAGTTCCTTCAGACACTAAGTCCCCTGAGGTCTCGGTTTCAAGGTCTTTATTGTACTCTGGACATAACTTAAAATTTCCCAGCTTATTTTTTGCACTTAGAGCCACTAAACTTTTTTACCCCCAGACCCATCATAGAAGGTAAAAATAAAGGACATTTTCTACTCATAAAACTGTAAAATACTCTTATGGTCTCCTGTGTGACCCCGGACCTCTCTTTTCATCCAAGCCCCTTTTACGTTTGTAAAAGAATGCACTTTGCACTGGCATCTGGCTCGTAAAAACATACGGCGACAGGTCCCCCCAGATTACTTGGTCTAATCACCGAGTCTCCTGTAAAGGCTCGTCTCCTGTGAGAGATGCGGCAATCTCGCGGAACGATCTATCCCCCCCCCTCGCAGGCACTGGGACGGCACCTACCCAGGTTGGATTACAGGCCCCAGAGTGTCTGCCTTTGGAATCAGGACCGACTCTGGACTCCAGAGAATTCGCCGTTTTCTTGTGGAGGGTCGATCACTAGCATTCACTGGCCCCGCAGGCACGTTTGGTCTGACTCGGGTGGGCATAGGTTTGATCACTGGAGAATGTGTGCTAGCGGAGTGTTTGACATTTCTCCAGCTTCATTTTACAACTTCGCTTGAAAAACAGAATGATTGTTTGGAGTATTACCTTTTTAAAATTAAACGATGCTGATATGAAATCACTGGAGATCAACTATCTCTAAATCGAGGTATTAATATTAATTTTGGGTGGTATTGAATGTGGGAGGTGGGGTGGGTAGGGCAGGGGAGAGCAATGGGGGGGAATGAGGATAACTGTATCTGAACGACAATAAAAAAGTAAAGAAACTCATGAGAAAAAATAAAGTAAAAGATTTTAATCATAAAAAGGAAAATGGGGGAATGAAGAAAAAGGTAAACAATAGAAAAGTAAAGTAATTTCATGAGAAAAATAAAATAAAAGATTTTAATCATAAAAAGAAAAAATGAAAAAACACTGGGGGATATTTTTGACAGACACTTCAGAAAACCACCAAATCAAAAAATTCAACTGAATTCAATTTAGTTCAATGGATAATTATCAAACATCTGCCATGGTAACATTTTAAAACTGTTTTCAAATTTTTTTCTCATTTTTAAAATATTCAGTGAACCAAACACCTAGTTTATCTGCAACAATAAACCCACAAACTTACATAAGGAAAATGAGCATGAGTTGCTTGAAATTTTTACCTTACAAATAAGCACAGTCATTCCCCCCATCTATGGTTTCACTCTCCATTGTTTCAGTTACTGTAGCCTGAAAATATCAAATTTCCCTACCACTGACACCTTTTCCTGACGTCCAAGCATTGCCACTGTCATGCCTGACAATCCAGGGTCACCAGAAGCAGAATATTCTCCTCCTGACACGCCGCCAGGTCAATGGCGGCGTCACAGAGCGCACCACAGTGCCAACCCTCACTTCACCTCCTCAGTGGGCATGTTCGCCTCACATCACCCCAGGAAGAAGGTGGGTACAGTGCAGTGAGAGATTGAGAGAGAGACCCCATTCACATAACTTTTCCTACAGTGATTGTCATAACTATTCCGCTTTATTATTAGCTGTCGTTGTTAACCTTTTACTGTTCTAATTTATAGTTAAATTTTATCACAGGTATGCATGCATAGAAAAAAGACAGTATATATAGGGTTTGGTACTATCCACATTTTTAGGAATCTCCTGGGGATCTTGGAACATATCCCCCACACATAAGGGGAGGCTACTGTTTAATTTTATTTCAGGGAGCCCTGGTTGGGTGGCTCAGTTGACTGGAGTGTCATCCCACATACTAAAAGATTGTGAGTTTGATTCCTGGTCAGAGCACATACCTAGGTTGTGGGTTCAATCCCCAGCTGGGGTGTATATGAGATCCATGTTTCTCTCCCATATTGATGTTTCTTTCTCTTGATTTCTCTTTTCCTCTCTCTCTCTATCTTTCTCTCTTCCCCTTCCCCCTCAAATTGACAAACGTATCCTCAGGTGAGAATTACAAAAAATTATTTTAGGGAAAAATATTAGTTGACATGCAAATTTTAAAATGTTAGGTCAGGCAACTAATTTGTTTTTATCATCACTTCTCTATTTTTAACCAACTAGAAAATATAAACACTTTATTTTTGCTTTTACAATTTTCAGTTCGAAGGCAAATGCTCCAGAGCAGAGCGTTCCTTCAGTGAGTGGCCTCTGGTAAGTTCTGATACTCAAATGCACTTCACCATCCTTCTCGCTCCGCAACAGCACTTAGAACAGCACCGGGCAGTGACTGCGTACTCAGTAGCCATTCACGTTTCCAGAGGGCTTCCTGTGGGCCAAGCACTCCGCTTCACAGCAAACCAAAGCCCTGGAATGACCACTGGGATTTACTGCAGATCTATCATGTCAATCCGTGGAGTTCTGGCAAGACTCTTAACCACTCAGCTTCGGTTTCCTCCTTGAAACGGAAGAAGAAGACTCTGCCGTATGGAGTTGTGATCACACACCATGAATGGATTAGAGCTGAGTGGCGGAGGTACTCTGACGCCCAAGATGACAGGTTCTCTCCTCAGCCACCTCACCATATAATTCTAGAAGAGTGTAAGCCTTGTGAGAGCATAAACTCTGCCTCACTCCCTGCTGCATCTACAGCGCCCGGGCTCGCCAGTAAACACTTTGTGGTTAAGTGGATAATATATATGAAAGCACTTTATGCGGGTAAAACACCTGAGATTCCATATTATTATTTACCACATTAATTATCTCCTGCAACTTATTTCACCCATAGCCCTAATATTTATTTCTCATAGTTGTTGGGGAAATGATTTATTTACTCTCAAGAGAAAATGATTTCAGGATGCTGAAGGCCTGAAGTAAAACAGGGCCTGCTTTAGCGCTGCGCCAACATCACAAAGCTTTTTCTGCACCACGCACAGCTGGGGTGAAGGAGTAAAGCGCGCAGCACACTCAGGAACAGCAAACCCCTCCAGCTCCCCTTGGCAGGGCTGATCCTGAGGAATCCCAAAGCCTTAGATCTGTTACCCACACAAACTATGTGACCACTGTGAAGACACTTGAACAATTTACACAGACGGTGACAGATGAAGTCAGGCCCGCACCTAGCAAAGTGTTTTCACTTCCAGGTGCTGCTGTTTTCATTTAGCCTGGACTCCCCACTTGTGCTAAGGCTCAGTTCACCTGAGCGTTCTGGCGTACGGAGGAATGGTGGAAGCGGGCCAGCTGTCGCTATGTGAGAGACTGAGGAGCCGGAGCCGTGACCAGACAGACCTCAGGCTAAGAGAAGGGTCAGAACACCCCTTTTCTGTTAACCCCTGAGAGGGCAAACAACGTGTGCAGTTTGAATTGCATGAGCTGACTCTCTTCTTCCACCAGGACAGAGGGGCTCTGGGAGGGCAACATGACGGAGGGGAGTGAGCTGGTAGGGGTCTGACTCGGGCTAGGCGCCTAGCTGTCTAAAAAATAAATACGTAAATAAAAGCCCAAATATGCTTGAGATAAGGACCTTCTTCCCAATCAGAGCTCTGGCTATCTCACCCTCAGCAGATGCCTCCAGGTTCAGTTAATTGGCAGTTTTCACTTAATTTCATCACTGCCCTGGGGCCTCTCCATCCCGGAATGACCTGGAACAAATGTGAAAGGGCTGAAGCTCTCCCAGAGCCAGAGGGATGTTGCACTGTGACAAGCACATGACGCAGGATGAGGGTTAAAGATAGGGAGGCAGATGTTTTAAGCCTCACAGATGTGTAGTAACTGTGTGGACATTGACTGAGAACGCTGCTGCTGCTCTGCAAAAACTTGTCCTTTAAGTATAATTACTGTGGAGACACTGTCAGCCGTTCACATCTCAAATGCTTCAAACTGTCCACCGCAGCTCAGTCTCAAGAGGTTCTGATGCTTGAAGAAGACAGATGTTGGGTGTGGAATCCCACTTCTTACTAAATGAGGCCACAGGCAATGGGTTTAGAAGTTTGACTTCTAAGCCTGACTCTGCCTTCACCAGTGGCAGAAATGCAGTCACTTCACTTCCCTAGTTTCTCCCACCTCCATATACCCCACCCCTGGTAAAAAGAATAATTACACCCAGAACAGAATAACCTTGTTCTAGATAAAGCATTGTTTTGAGGCATTAAAAGAGCAATATATGTAAAAGCTTTTGAAAAATACATAAATATAATCCTGCCAGTGGCAGACAGAATAATGCTTCCTAAAGATTCTGGTCCACTAATCCCTAGAACATTTGAATGTTAAATTACCTGCCAAGGGGGAATTAAGGTTGCAGGTAGAATTAAGATTCAGTAATCAGCTGACCTTAAAATAAGGAGATTATCCTAGATTATCTGGGTGGGCCCAGTGAAATCATAAGCAGGCAGAAAAATCAGTGTTAGTATGATATGAAGTCCAGGAAAAACTCAGCTGGCTATTGCTAGCTTTGAAAACACAGTGGGCTATAAACCAAGAAAGGTGGGCAACCTCTCAAAGTTGGAAAAGGCAAAGAAATGGAGTCTCCCCTACAGCCTCTAGAAGGAACCTTGATTTTAACCCAGTGAGACCCATTTTGGACTTCTGACCTCCAGAACTATAAGATGATTAATGTGTACCATTACAGCCACCAAGTTTGTGATAGTTTGTTATATTAGCATTTAGGAAAGTACAACACTACCTAAGATTGTATCACTATCACCACTGATGACATTGTCATCAGCTTTGACAGAGGCATCATTACCATCATCAAGGTTTTATTTCAAATGTTAGCTTGAGATTGAGATTTCTAGCTATGTATAATTTTGCCACGATTCTCAGAAACCCAACCAGATGGCTTCTCATGGAGTGGGCCACAGTGGGGTTTTTATCTTTAAGAACGTTATCAAATTGTTTCCATGTAAACACTGATAGTATTATTCATATTATTTATTTATTTTACAAAGCCTTTGTTCCTAATACAAAAGGACACTTCAGAGGGAATTGATTTGAGCATATTATTCTTTTAGAGTTTTATTTGGAATATCTCTGTGAACAGAGCTAAAAGATCTAACAACAATCTTGGCTCTCCCAATTATAAGCTGTATAATTTATAGCATATCGTTTCACTTTTTTGGCCTTGGTCTCTCCTCCTGTAAAATATTTGGCAATCGAACTAGGTAGTTTTTCTTAGGTCCCTTCCAGTTTCAGGAATGTTGAGTTTAATTTCTTATTTTATATAATGTGAAACCAAGTCCTGAGAGAAGTTTTGTGTTTAATTTCTAGTAATTTAGACTTTTGGGGGATAAGCTTTTAAAATTATTGTAAACATACAGAAATGTGCACAATTTATAAATAGAGAGCTAGATAGATTTTTACAAAATAAACACACCCATATAACTACCACCTAAATAAGGATATAGAATATTACAGCACCCAGAAGCCTGCTCTATGACTTCCTGGTCATTCCCCACAAAAGGTAACCATAATTCTACTATCTTATATTAACCATTATTCTACTATCTTATGTTAATTTATTATCTTACAATAAATAGAAATGAGATTCCTATTTATGTTCATGTTTTTGAACTTCACTGTGGTGATGTTAAACAAATAGATAAACAAATATTTCTTCAGTAAAGTGGGTTAATTCAGGAACAACAAAGAATTCCAACTCAGGACATCTGGTCTAATGGTAAACCAAGGGCAAGTCCAGAAAAACAAAGGAGAGGAGTGCCTTTTATGGACTCAGGAGGAGCTGTTGTAAACAAAGAGTCCATTGGAGGAAAGTGTAAGTTCAAAGTACAGTGACTTTTCATTGGCTGAGTTCTGGCAGTCTCCCATTGGCTGAGCTGTGACTGGAGGGGGGGGCAGGCAGTCTCTCCATCTGCCTGCTGAGATGGTAATGTAGTATCACTTCCTTCGGGAGATTACATCTCTTCCTGTTGGGGTCAGCAGTGTGCACTGAGTGACATGCGCAGGAGAGTTCTCTCTTCCAGCCTTGGACTCCATTTGAAATGAGATTTCTATTTATTTTCACAATAGTAACCTAATTACATTATTTGTAGTCCTTTGCACTTGGCTTCTTTCTTGTAACATGTTTGTGGCATTCTCCCATGTTGTTGTCTGTAGCTATAATTCATTACTCTTTGTTGCTATGCAGTATTTCACTCTTTAAGGCTATTCAATATGCTAGGACTATACAGTACCATAATTTATCTATTTATTCTATTGTTGATGAAAATTTGGGCTATTTCCATTTGGAAACTATAATCACTTAGATTTTGCTTCTCAAATCAATCTTTGTAAAATATATAGCATTTTCTACTTAATTGAACTTTGTACTTCTAACTTATTTATTTTGAACATACATACTTTACATTTTCTGTCCAGCAGGAGAAAGTCTAAGAGACACAGTGAACAGGGAGGGCCAGAGTACACGGGCTTCTCAGGATATTGTGCCTTACCTGTGTGAAAAGGGATTTTACAGATTCACTGCTTCTAGGTAAAAACCTCTAATAATGCCGGCACTGGATGGTCTGCATGTACAATCTCCATGACTGTTAACGGGAAGGTTGTCCGAACCTGCCACTCCCCCAACCCCGCCAGAGAGTCTTAGCCCCTGGCTTTGATGATCTATTCAGCAGTACTGTTTTGTTTTCAAGTAACAGAAACCAAAGCTTGAGAAAGGAAAGGTGGGCTCTACTATATGGCAGGAAGGGCGTCTCACTGCACCAACAGGAACAGCACCAAGAGGTAAGTCATCACAGGATGTCTCCCCATCTCTGGTTATGTTTCCACTGCTCAATCCACATGGCAAGGAAGCCTCTCAATTTTATATCTTGACTCTCTCTTGGCATTCAGTCCTAGTTTGGCCTGTCTAAGACCTGACTCAACTCAAACATCAAAATCATGGTTTCTAGAAGCCCCGGTTTCTGGAAGGGGTGGGGTGGTGGGCTAACAAGGAATGGCTCATAGAGAAAGGAGTGCAGTTAATTAAGGTTCGGGAAAATGCCCTCAAAGGTGCTCACAACAGAAAACGTTGGAAAGGGGTAGTTTATGGTAACTACTTAAGATCTACAAAGTAGCTCATGAAATATGAGTCAGGCTTTATGACCAAAGCTTGTTATGTTAAGAGAGGACTTTATTCATGACAAGCATTAGTTTGCAGTTTTTATCCTCTGGTATAATAGAAATAGCAGCTTTTGAAATCAGATAGGTCTAGCTCTCAAGCCAAGTTCTACTGTTGGACAAGTTTTCTAACCTCTCATCTCCCTCATCTGTAAAATGGGAATAATAATAGTGTCCACCTCATAAAGTTGCACTGAAAATTAAAGAGAGAGGTATAAATATCAGGTACTACCTGGGTACATAATTTTTTCCCTGCTCTTTTCCAGTCTTAAAGGTGAGGTGCTACCCTGGCTGGTGTGGCTCAGTTGGTCAGAGCATCATCCTGTACACGAACATTTTGTGGGTTCGAATCTTTGTCAGGGCATATACTTAAGTCAGGGCACACATGGGAGGTAATGGAGCAATATTTTTTTCTTAACATCGATGTCTCTCTCCCTTTCTCACTAATATCAATGAACATATTCTTGGGCAAGGATTAAAAAACAAAAGGTGAGATGACATGATAGGTTAGAGGCAGGGTAGGGACTGGTGGGAATGTGCAGAGATTGAACTAGAATCAGAAGCCTTTCAATCTGGTACTGACATCTTTAACTGTGGGCTCTTAGGCAAGTCACTAGAATTCACTGTCTCAGTTTCCTGACAAACAAAAAAGTGGGGTTCGGCACAGGACTGTATCAATGGGGTTAAAACCAGTTCTTAGGAGTATAAGGGTTCCCCACAAGTGCTTAGGGGTTTCTGTGTGTGTGTGGGGAGGGTGAATGGCGAGGAAACACAATTTGGGAGAATTCTCCTACCTCCCCCTTCTTCTTTTATCTGTTTTATAAATTGAGGTTTTGCAGCAGATTTGTTGTTTTTTTTTGGGGGGGGAAGTACGCTGCTTAAAAAATTGAAAAGCATCTTGAAAAACACCAGATGACATGCCTTCTCAAGTCTTTCCTGCTCTAAAACATGAGCCTCTGCTAAATGCCTTCCATTGTTGGAGCTGAGCTACCTCCAGAGCCAGAAGCAGCCTGGACATTTTCAGCAACCCATTAAATCGTCTGTCTTGGGACAGCAGGAAAAACAAACTCCACAAAGGCTCGTGGCTAAAACAGAGTGAGACTCATCCAACTTGTCCAGAAAACAAACCAAACACACCCTCTCAAAATGCATTATTAATAAAATATAGGAAATGTCAGCAGGGCCATAAAGATGTCTCTTTCAAAGTGGATGAACAACCTGTGTTTTACTTTGATTATGGCTTATGATTTCCCAGAAAACAGAGGACAGCCCAAGAGCACAAAGTGGTCCTATATGGTCACCCTTATCCAAACAGTTGGCCCTGCATGACAACTGTGAAAACATCTATGTCTTTCATAGGCCCACCATTGATAGACGTGTCTAAATAGGAGATATTCACAGGGGGATAATGGGACCAGCTTGTATGTTTTGCGCTGTATACTGAGCCAGGTAGGAAGCAGGATGAAAAGGAGATTATTCTCATGATAAGGAATTAACTCTTATAGCAACAACCACATAAGGAGAAGAAAGTCCCCATTCTTTCTGTAAATGAAGATTATAAAGAGATGATTTATTTATTGAAATCAGATATATCAAAGGGTGCCTTAAAGATCTAGTCTAGTAGTTTTCAAACTCTTTTGGAATAGATTTTCTAGCAGAAGCTCAAAAATGTGACAAAGTTAAAAGGAGTTTAACAAAAACATTTATTCTCGTGGAAGTGGGGACAGGCGGATTAGCCCTGTCATTCTCTAAGACCTCCACCTTCTCTATCACAACGTCCCCCTGGGGAGAGCTGCCAACGCACCTCCAGGAACATTTGAGGGTTCCCAAAAACTGAACTTGAAAATCACTACTTGTCCAAACTTCCCTATTTACTGGTGATAAAACTGGCACAGAGAGAGGCCAAAAGATTTGCCCAGAACTCACAGCACAATAAAAAGGGAAGACCAGGGCTAAAGCCGGGCTTCCTGATGACCAGCCCAGAGTTCTTGTAACGTTACACGGAGCCATTCTGAGAAGATGAAACCACCTGCAGTTCACCTGTGAGGAGTCATGTAATCAGATACAAACTCTTCCACGTCTTTGCTTGCTTAAAGGATATTTGGAAGGTAGGGAGGGATGAAGGTAAGGGAAGGAGAGAAGAAAAAAAGAGAGAATTTTTATTAAATGCATGAACTGCCACCTCACTCTCCAGAGTCACACTCAAATCTGCATGAATGAGTGATAGGAAAGGGGGAAAATGTGATATCATAATGATTATTTGTTTACTAAATTCATAGACTTCAATGACACCCGAAGGAAGCAAGAAGTGCAAGGCTCCATCCATCCATGAACACACCCATCTGACTAGTAGACTTTGTTCAAAGACATTACTTGCTCCTGGAACATGGGAATGAATGACCCCAGACTTCAAGAAACTCAGCCTTAATATGAAAAGACAGGCTTGATGCTAAATCTGTGGGAATGTTAATAGATGGGAAAGAAAGAGACCGAGAAGAAGAAAGAGAAGGGCAAGGGGGAGGGGGAGAAGAAGAGGAGAAAATATTATGGCCAGTGATTGGGATCAAGAGGAAGAATACCAGACAGGCATCACGTGGGGGAAGGTGGTACATGAAAGAGTATTTCCATGGTCCCACTGGCCCAGAAGGGGACACGTGCCCTGGAACATCGAAAGTCAGGCTGCCACCAGAAGGCTGAGAGGGTGATCTTTGGGGTCCCAGGACGAAAGAAGATCAAAGTTTGTTATTTCCTTTCCTCCACAGCAGTGACCTCACCTATTAAGTGTAATTACAAACTGCTAAATTTTAGTAAGTTACAAAGAGTTTACTGAGCTCTCATAGTCTCTCACGCTAGTATTGTGGTTTCTGGTCAGCTGTTTCAGCGTGTTGCTGTGAAGGCTGAGATAAGCCCATTTCCGGTTTTGCTTTGTTTCGGCCCAATCTGCACTCAGATGCACTGGGCCTTTCACCAGTTTAGACAGTGATGCTGAAGGGTCCTGGCCGGGGTACAGAGGAGGCACTGCCAGCTCATTTTAATAACTTTTAAAAAAGCATTTATGGGTCAGAAGCTGCAGTTCTGTATGTGTGGAAATGAACTGCACGTTGTGCTGTGCTAGTGGTTAAGACGTGGGCTTCAGGTCCAGACAGACTGGTATCAGGATCCCAACTGCCTCTAACCATCTAGAGGTCCTTTGGAGAAGTATTTAACTTTTCTAAGTCTCCAATGGGGGTAATAACAAATGTATCAAATTATTAGGTCTGCTTTGCAGATTACTTGAATTAATACATAGGAATGGCCATTATAACAATAGGCCCACATACGTGTGGGAAGTTACTGTTAGAGCCCCTGGGGAGAACTGAGTTCTCTAAGCTGTGAAATCAGAAAAACTTTATTGAAGTTGGTGGGCTAAATTGCAGCCCTTCTCCCACCTTCTCACCTTTTTCTAGGCCTGGAGTAAGACTTCACATTGATTTTCACTGAGGAAAACCATCCCAGCAGTTCGCTTCTCACCAGAACAACATTTTTTTCTTTCTTCCTCTGTGTAATCAAGTGCAAACAAAATCCAGATTCTAGTCTGTAACAATGGCCACATGGGGTAGGAACTGATTTCCTCTTGGAAAACACTTAATTCTAGAACAACGAGCTTTGGGGTCATTTCCTTGTATTCTGATGACATCACATCCCCACTTGTTTATTTGTTCATCTTTAATTATTGCTTTATGTCCATTCATTAACAGTCGAAGGTACGTACTTCTGCACTGATCAAACAGAGCATCAAAGAGCTTTTACTAAGGCCGCTGAGCTATCTGACACAGTTAATGTGTGAATCAGCTGAAGTGCATCCAAATGTGAATTTTGAGACCCTCTGCTCCTTTTAACAGGTACCTCTCCTTTTGTGAGCATGGTTATGTTTCCCCACAAAGGCTTGTCACAGGAACCACTGTGGGTGTTCCCTGAATGGGAAATGAGACACCCTGCACTCGGATAAATGCAATCGGTCTGGGCGTCCAGATCACAACAGGCACTTTCTGCTCAGTGTGTGGAAGAGTTGTTACATTTTTCTTGTCCACAGTGAATATCAAATATTTTCCTGCCTCCAAAAACTCTTCAGTTGTGGCCAGATTTTCACACATTCTTTCCTCATTTATGACAAATGTACATATACACATAGAAATGTTCCCTAATTATTATTAATGTATTTAAAGAAGATGAAAGGTAAGTTCAACGTGTACATTCCAGCTTGTTTACTCTCTGGTTAATGTCCTTCAATAGAGCCCATCCACACGGATACTTCTTAACTTGCTGCTTTGATCATTTAGTTGCTATTCTCAAGGCCAGCTAAAAAGGTGACCACTATCTGAGGAAATAAAAGAGTGAAACAAAGATAAAGTGCACCATAATTTTTTCCTGCCATAATTTCTTACCACTTTTGGAGTCATCTGAAAAATTTCAATAATAGTATTTAGTCACAGTGAAAAAATATTTTTAAAACATCCTTAAGAAGTTCTAGCAAACCTGTGTCCAGGGTAAACTAGATTCGTCACATTTAAGCCCTGATCTCTGGGTTCTGCAGAAAACATTGCGGAGATAGGTTCTGCCACAAGATTTATATTCCGTAGTCTGTATCTTTTCAAAGATTTCAAACTAGCCCTTAGTATCTTAAAAGTATACTGTTCTTGCATGTGTATTCTCCTTATTTCATTTAATGTAAAGCTTGCTTGAGTGATTTTTCTAATTATCATGTTAGTAAGGAATGAATTTCTCTAGGCCTGATCTTTCCAATCATTTGTATCATTCAGGACTCTTGGTTGCAAATGACAGAATCTCAACTTGATCCACCTCAGGCAATAGAGGAATATTTACTGACTCACTAGCCAATGCCCGGGAAGAGTGGGGCTGGAGCTGGCTCAGGGAAGACTATATCCAAGAATCAGATAATCCTATCTTTCTCTCTTCTCAGCTTCTTGGTTTTATGGCCACAGGCAGTTCCAGATCTATATTGCAACTGCACGCCTAGAAACACAAGAGAGCATTTTTGTCAGATCCATATTAGAAAAATGTGCGGAGGGATCAGGGTTGGCCTGGCTTCTGTCATCTGCCCGTCACTGGGCCAGTCTCCATGGTCCAAGTGTGAAGCACTCTGGTTGATGCTCCCATAAGACTCACACAGTGGGCAAGAAGAGAAATCTCTCCTTCAAATTAGGAGGAGCTATCATGGAAACCCAAAACCCACGTGCCCATGGTCTCTTTAGGACAAGGTGCAATACTATTAGATCTCCCCTTTCTGGATCATTCATTCTTTATATTACCTCATGCTCAATAATATTGGGAAGTGATAAGTGCTGTCATATTCTTTTGATTAAGGAGAATGAATTGAATTGCCTATATGAAAAAGACTGTGGATTTTCAATTTGGCATACAAATTTTCAATCATGTTATCTCAAAACCACAGCTGGCAAAACTGCAGCTTGGCAAGGTATTGCTCTTCCACAAGCCTCAATGAAAGCAGTAGCCTTCCATTAAACAAACACAAGCATTTACAGAAGACCCAGTCTACTGGCCTGTTGCTCTCTGATGGTACTTACCAGCTGAGTCATCATCCACATGCAAAAACCAAACAAAACCTAGTTACACATGTAACTCATTTGTTATCCAAATCTTCACATTTAGAAATTATTACTAGTTACTTGTTGACAGACTGATTGATAAAAGTTCCAAAAGGATTAGGATTCATTTCCTTTTCTTTTTTTCTCTCTATTTTTAAAATTTATTTTCATTTTAACAAACTCTGTCATTGCTGCAGGGCTCTCTTCATTACAGTTTTGCGTCTTTATGTCCAGACCCCAGAAACTGCAGGCAGTTTCAGTGAGTGCTGCTTTACATCAACATTGCCGCTTATCACAAGACAATACTACGTTTCTGTGCAGATCGAAGGATGTAAATGAAGACTAAGCCCACATTACTTAAGTGGAAACTATGCCATCAGAACTGAAACATAAGGGCCAGTCTCTTCCTAGTTTCCAGGACCCCTGTTTTTCGGCGCTGGCTTTGGCTCGCCATCTTCGTCACAACGGAAGCCAGCTGCTAATGTACTATGGTGGTTCAGATCCCAAACCACTGCGCAAACAGCTTTTAACAAGCTATTATCATAGGTAAGTGTGAACCTACCATCTCCATTCTTTGGTGTGGTACCCAAGAAACACAGGGATTCCTTTGCAAATTGCTCTGTTGAAAAAAGGTGCTGTTATGGACTGCATATTTGTGTCCGCCCAAAACTCAACAGGTTGAACCCCTAATGGGATGGCATTAGGAGATGGCACTTTGAGGAGGTAATGAGGCCTAGATTCAGCCACGAGGGTGGGGCCCTCATGATGGTATTAATGACCTTTTATTTTTTTAAAGATTTTATTTATTTATCTTTAGAGGGGAAGGGAAGGAGAGAGGGAGAGAAATATCAATGCGTGGTTGCCTCTCATGTGTCCCCTGCTGGGAACTGGCCTGCAACCCAGGCATGTGCCCTGACTGGGAATCGAACCTTGATCCTTTGCTTCACAGGCCCACGCTCAATCCACTGAGCTACACCAGCCAGGGCTTAATGAACTTTTAGAAAGGAGGAGCCAAGGGATCCCTCCTTTGGGTGTGTGTGACAAGAAGACCATGTGAGTATGTAAGTATATATATAACCCTGCTGGCACCCTCATCTTGGACTTCCGGTCTCCAGATGGTGGGAAATTTCTGGGGTGTGGGTCACCCACTCTGCAGCATTCTGCTATGGTGCCTGGACTAGGACTGATGCCATTGTAAGTTGTTGACAAAATGGAGCATGGGGCAGAAAGCCAAGACACAAAATGATCTTCGTAACGAAGGTCTGAATGATTGGATGGATCAATGACTGTTTGACCTAAAGAGAGCCAAGTTGTTGAATTCACCCTATTTATCGTGCATATCACCTAAGAAGGTCTTCTGATGTTCTGTATGTGTTTCAGGTGGGCAAATATTTCCTCACTACTCAGGCCCACATATATGATGTAAAGAAGTTAGACTTTTGAGTCAGACCAGTATCAGAATCTTACCACTGCTTCTTACTGGCTGTGAGAACTCGAGCAAATTTCTTAGCCTCCGTAAGCCACAACTTCATCAACTATAAAATAGTTGGGTTGTTCCGGTATTCATGAGACAATATAATATTTAGAAAATGCTCAAGAACTGAACCTGCAATTGTTTAATCCTAAATAGAGCCTAAATTATCTTAAGATGAGAGCAATAAGAATTTTCTGCAGCAGAGAAAAAGCCAGATGCACTTTATCTAGTGGGCTGTGCTGCATGGTGCATGAAAAAGAGAGGCCTTAGCTAATGGCCCTGCCCTCACAGGCCTGGTGTGTAGTTGGGGGAGCCAAAGGGAACACAGGCATGGAGTAACAACAGAACGACACTTGACAGCAAAATAAAATAGCACATGACAGATGCCAACTGTGCACATAAACCCAGTTTGGAAGAGAGGGGGGCACTGAAAACTCGGGTAACACCCACTGCAGTAGAGACCCTGCCATGGCAGAGGGGCTGTCGGTTTTATCTATTGCTCTGTCTCCAGCATCTGGACCAGTGCCTGGCTTTCAGTGCGTGGTCAGTATACATCTACCGAGTGAATAGGTAAATGAACTGTATGAAAGCTCGTGGGAAAGCCCTGAACTTGGAATATGAGGACCTGGGTTTGGATCCCTGCAACTGCTCTCTAACACTGGATAACTTCCTTAACCTCTTGGAACCTCAGTCGCCTTATCTGTATAATGGCTATATCATTCCTGTCCACTACATGGGGTTGTCATATGAATAAATAATGTATTTTCTGTGAAAGGCACCGATCCACTGCAGGCACTTGAACACCAGCAGTAAAAAAAGTAGTTCTAAGAAATATTGGAATCTTAAGGATGCGTACACATTGGGACAAGTGGAAAGGAGCAATTTTAATGCTGCATTTACCTATACATCCCTTAACTGGGGTGTCCATGGAGCAATGGGGTGAAAGGCTATTTTTCTTTCCCACCATGGTAACCAACGGCACATGCTCCATTGCTGTTAACAAGATCAATAAACTTGCCATATTCAGAAATCGACAATTAACCCCTTTTACAACACTTAAAGTTACAGGCCTCTCTATTTTATATGGCTGAACAGGCTGCTGAGCACATGGTTTTTATTATTGCCCTTCCCCCTTAAAAAAAAAAAACCTACTAGTAATAATTTAACACCTTATAGAACCTGTCCCCCTCTTAATGATTTTGCAGGGAAGCTCTGTGCACTGCAGCTGTCTCTGCAAGGGCCACCTCCAGGCCCACGCTGCTTGGGGAAACCATATTATCTTTAGTCCTGCTTACCTTTCTAAATGTTTTATGGTTTACAGCTGTGGTGAAAAGCATTTTGGGGTCGGCAGAGATTTATTCCTCTTTTTAATGTTTTTACTAGGCTGAATAAACACATTCTCAAGGAACGAAACCTCTGGCCACGCTGGGAACACAGAGACCTGGGCGCTGCTCCGCGATGGCCGCTCTTCAGTGACTGACACTCGCGTGTAACAACGAAGGCCATTGTCGGCTCCGAGTGGGACCTGGTCAGGGCCCTTCAGTGGGTTCCACAGCACCCACCCCATGAGCCTCGCCGACACAACCCTGCCTTGAAATTGCTTTCCTCTTTGTGGGAATCCCATTAACACCTGTAGGAAAACGCTGTGTTTTAAGGGTTCTAGAGAGTCTGCAAGGTTGAGAATGCATCATTGATAGCACTTCTTTGGTGTTTTTACATCCAGCACTTGCTCATTTAAATATTTTTGGTAAATGAGTTCAGATAAAGCAAGTCTTTCTCCTAAATTGAAATGAGCCCTTAATTTTTATGAGGTTTGTAAAACTTCAGCAAAGCAATTTCTTAAAAAAGAAAAAAAAATGATTTCCCTAAGCTTGCTCATTCCGTTGATTTTGGCTAAGACTGCTCGTAGAATTACCAGTATGCTATGAGAAAGATTATTCATATAGTGGTTTGGAGCTGGGTGGAATCAGAAAAGGCTTATAAATCTCTTCACATGACATTTCTGCAAACTTCGCCAGCCTTGGAATAAAATAGGCTTGGAAGCCGACAAGCAGCACCTGCACAGCCTACCGCAAAGCAAAAGCTGGCCTACCATCTGACCTTCTCAAGGTGTCTCGAAGTCGTGCTTCAAAGTCAGAGGAATAAAAGGCTTTGTCTTATTGTAGGATGTTAGTGGTAACTTGCAAGCATAAGTCATACTTGCAGGCATATCAGTTGGCAGCTGTGGAGAAATTGACATGCCTGGCTCATTTCTTTGCATTTCTTAAGAACAGTGTAATGGTCTCTTCGTGAACTGCCTCTTACAGCCACATCTGGCTAATGCTCATAAGAGCTGCTGTGGCTTCTGCCCTTCAGGTGGTTTTAGGCTGCTGTGCTGGGTTCTGCTCTGCTCTGTACATACAGTCACGTTCCTAAGACATTACAAATTTGTAGATATTATGATATTAAAACAATTATTTCAGTAGGTAAAATACTTGGGAGCTAGGTACTTCATACTTACTCTTTTTTTTCTACACAAATATCAATAATAAACATTTTCTTTATAGCTATAAGAGTTGAGGGACCAGAATAGAGCTATAAAGCCTAAACACTGTGCAAATCCAGGCTTTCATAACTAGAGCATTTGCTCAAGAACAACTAAATTTCCTGTCTGATCATATCGGCTCTGACATGGAACATGGTGATTCTCAGTCATTCTTGTCATATTTATCACGTTACAAAGTACAGTGTTGCCCAAACAAAGCAAACGCAATAGTCCCTTTTCTATGAGTGTTGATATAATAACAATAGTAGACCTCATAAAGCCAGTCTGTGTCTTTAAACATGCAGGTTATCCCCAATTAAAAATGGGCAAAAAACCTGAACAGACACCTCTCCAAGGAGGAAATATAGAGGACCCAAAGACATATGAAAAGATGCTGAGCAACACTAGCCCATCAGAGAGATGCAAATTAAAACCACAATGAGATACCACTTCAAGACAGTCAGAATGGCCATTATAAACAAATCAATAAATAAAGTTTTGGAGAAGATGTGGAGAAAAGGGAACCCTAGTGTACTGTTGGTGGGAATGCAGACTGCTGCAGCCACTGTGGGAAACAGTATGGAACTTCCTCAGAAAACTAAAAATGAACTGCCTTTTGACCTGGCAATTTTACTGCTGGAATGATATTCTAAGAGCCCTGAAACACCAAATCCAAAAGAACCTATGCACTCCAATGTTCAAAGCAGCACAATTTAAAGTAGCCAACTGCCCATCAGTAAATGATTGGCTCGAAAAACTATGGGACATTTACATGATAGAATGGTACACAGCAGAAAGAAAGAAGGAGCTCCTACCCTTTGCATCAGCATGGGTGGAACTGGAGAGCATTATGCTGAGTGAAATAAGCCAGAAGGTGAAAGACAAATACCATATGATCTCACCTTTAAGTGGAACTTAATAAACAAAACAAACAAGCAAGTAAAATATAACCAGAGACATTGAAATTAAGAACAAGCTGACAGTAACTGGAGGGGAGGTGGGAGGAGAGAATGAGGAGAAAGAAGGGAAAGGTGAGAAGGGTCTTCAGGAACAACTATAAAGGACACATGGACAAAACCAAGGGGGGTGGAATCAGGGGCGAGAGATGGAGATGGCTGGGCTGGGGGGGGGAGTGGTGGGAAAATAATGCAGACAACTGTACTTGAACAACAATAAAAAAAAGTAAACAACAAAAATCCCACACAGGTTATACATGAGCTGAGAAAACTCAAACTGTAAGAGAAATGTCCCCATCTATTTGTCTTTTCTTGCCAATTAGAGTCACAGTCCTTTAAATCAATACTTTTATAGAGACCCAATTTCATGCAATATAAAGCAAGAATTTCCTTCACCTTATCGCATTTCTTAAAGGATAACTTAGTTGTACATACCAACTCCTCCTGACCTCCCCTCTATTTAAACATGTTTCCCAACACATTCCCTGGATTTCAGAGGCTATTCTTGAAAGACATATTGAGCATGAAGTTCCTCATTCTCACCCATTATTCTCATGTCTCTCTGTTATTCAAGCCATGTTCTCTTTCTTCCCTCCCAGTCTCAGAGAAGAGGTTTCTCTCTCCCTCTTGAAATCTAACCCCTCAGCCTGGTCTCAGTAGCTGTTCTCTTCCCACTGCCTTCAAAATTTTAATCCCATAATAGTTGTTTTTCTCTTTAGCATCTTCAAAGTCTTCTTCCAGAAATGGTCACATCTTCCTGAATAGACATACAGTCTGATTTCCCTTAGCTCAATTTTTCTGACACACAAATATGTATTTTTATTTTAATTGGTGTTCAAGTACAGTTTTCTGCCTTTTACTTCCATCCCAGCCCTCCCCACCTCCCTCCCGCTTCCACCCCTCCTCTTGTTTTTGTCCATGTGTCCTTTATATTTGTTCCTGTAAACCCTTCTCCCTTTCCCCCTTCCCTCCCCCTCCCCTCTGATCACTATCAGGCTGTTCTCTGGTTCAGTGTCTTTGGTTATATTTTGCTTGTTTGTTTGTTTTATTGTTTAGGTTCCTGTTAAAGGTGAGATCATATGGTATTTGTCTTTCACCTCCTGGCTTATTTCACTCAGCATGATGCTCTCCAGTTCCATCCATGCTGTTGCAAAGGGTAGGAGCTCCTTCTTTTTTTCTGCTGCATAGAATTCCATTGTGACACACAAATATTTTAAACATGGAGTCTACTATCATTACCTCCAATAATTCCCCACTATGTTTCTTCTTGATTACTGTACATTTGTCACCTGTTCACATTCTTTCTCTGCAGTGATCTCTCATAGCCTAACATAATTTCAGTCCCTAAATGCAAGATTTTAGGCCCCACTAAGATTTTGCTCTCAGACATCCCATCTGTTTATCATTGGCTCCTAAAAGACTCATGCTCTCCTCCATGGTTTCTATGATCTTATGCTTCCCCGGTTTTTCTTCTATTTTTCCAGTAACTGTTCCTGTCCTCCACTGAATTCCCTTCCTCCTGTACCCCTTTCCAGTTGTAAGTGTCACTTAAGGCTCAAACATTGGCCCTCCACTCCTCCCCCGACGATGCTGCTGGAAGGCCCTTGGAATTCCGTTATCCCTCAATCCTGACCATCTTCAAGACCCTGTACTGTTTTCTTTCCAATGTGATTCCATTTGGCTGTGCAGCCACTGCCTGCATCAGTTCAGTCCCCTGGACCTGGAAGCAGATACGAAGATGAAGTTATAAGTACAAGAAACTTAATGTTTGCTGATGAAAAGGAGTAAAAGAGTGAAGCAGGCAGGGACAGGCTTCAAAGGAGGTACAGGCCTGACACCTGAGAAGGGGGCAAGGAAGGAGGATTGGGAAGAAAGAGCATCAGACCGAGGTGCAGCTCTGAGAGTCTGGGCCAGCCCAGAGGAGAGGTCCCAGAGCAGCGACTGTTCATCCGTTGGAGGAAAACAACACAGAATGGGAAGGCCCAGCTCTCTTACCCATCCCGAGGCTCGTCATTGGTTGGTGGCAAGCTGCCTGGGGAAAGTGTGGTCTTGGCTTGCATGCTCTGACAGGTGCCCCAGGCCTGCAGCTAAAGGCTGACAGCTAACTGCATTCCTTTTTTTAAAAATATATATTTTTATTTCATTGATTATGCCATTACATTTGTTCTATTTCCCCCCTCCGTTCCCCTCCACCCTGCACACCCCTCCCCCACCATTCCCCCCTTTTAGTTCATGAACCTGTCTCAAGTTCTTTAGATTCTATATTTCCCACACTATTCTTACCCTCCCCCCTATTTTCTATCTACTGTCTATGCTACTTATTTTCTGTACCTTCTCCCCCCTTCTCCATCTTCCACTCCCCTGTTGCTAACCCTCCACGTGATCTTCATTTCTGTGGTTCACTCCTGATCTAGCTGCTCTCTTAATTTGCTTTTGTTTTAGGTGTGGTTGTTAATAACTGTGAATTTGCTGTGCTTTCACTGTTCATCTTTTTTATCTTCTTTTTCTTAGGTAAGTCCCTTTAACATTTCATATAATAAGGGCTTGGTGATGATGAACTCCTTGAATTTGACCTTATCTGAGAAGCGCTTTATCTGTCCTTCCATTCTAAATGAAATCTTTGCTGGATAGAGCAATCTTGGTTGTAGGTCTTTGGTTTTCATGACTTGGAATACTTCTTTCCAGCCCCTTCTTGCCTGTAAGGTCTCTTTTGAGAAATCAGCTGACAGTCTGATGGTAACTCCTTTGTAGGTACTGTCCCCTTATCTCTTGCTGCTTCTAGGATTCTCTCCTTTGTTTTAATCTTGGCTAATGTAATGATGATGTGCCTTGGTGTATTCCTTCTTGGGTCCAACTTCTTTGGGTCTCTCTGAGCTTCCTGGATTTCCTGGAAGTCTATTTTATTTGCCAGATTGGGGAAGTTCTCTTTTATTATTTGTTCAAATAAGCTTTCCACTCATGGCTGTTCCTCTTCCCCTTCTGGTACCCCTATAATTTGGATGTTGGAGCGTTTAAAGATGTCCTGGAGGTTCCTAAGCCTCTCCTAATTTTTTTGAATTCTTGTTTCTTCATTCTTTTCTGTTTGGTCATTTTTTCCTTCCTTCTTGTCTGCTCCCTTTATTTGAGTACCAGTTTCCTTTCTATTACTATTGGTTTCCTGTGCATTACCATTCATTTCAATTAGTTTAGCCTTCATATGTTCCTCTAATTTGTGACTAGAATCTACCAGTTCTGTGAGCATCCTGATCAGCAGTGTTTTGAACTGTGCATCTGAAAGTTTGGCTATTTCTTCATTGCTTAGATTTATTGGCTCTGGGGCTCTGAGTTCTTCTTGAGCCATGTTTTGATCTGTTTGTGCCTGTTACGTATGAGAGGCGCCTTAGATGTCCACCAGGGCGGGGCCACCCAGTTTGCTGGTTTGTGATTTTTTATGTGGGGGCGGGGTCAGTGAGGGAGCAGTGGCGGCCCTCTCCGCTCACCCAGTCTGCCTCACTGCTCGCCCCCGCCTGTTTATCGAGCGCAAATGTGCGAGCCCATCACCCTGCACCGCCAGGGCCTGCATGATCTGTCTCAATGTTCGCCTCTTCACTGGTTTCTCTGCGTGCAGATGAGCCACCCACCGCAGACAGCCAGCCTTGCCTCTTCCCTGGCTCCGCCCATAGCTAGCCCATGCCTGGGATCTGCGCCCTTAGCTGCCTGCACGCCGCCTGGGTCAGGGGATCTTTTTTTGTCCAATCCGCTCCGCTGCTGGCTTCGCCCCTCTCACGGGTTTAGCTGAGCAGTTCGTTATTTTTGGACTCCGTATTGTTTGATTTTCTGTATGGTTTGTTTGTGTTTATTGTTGTTAAAACTTTGTTGTTTTTAGATTTGGTTGTGCAAGGACTCAAAGTGTTTCTACCTACGCCTCCATCTCTTACAGCAGGCTCTCTTTTGAAAGGAAATCTCAAACACAATTCATACAAAACTAAGGTTAACTTTTCTTCCATCCTCTCCTGCTTCAAATTTGCTTCCCTTTTAAATTACCCTATCTCTCTCTCCCTTTGGTGTCAGCATTCTTCCATCTTCCAAGTTAAATAACTTCCTGTAGTCTTTGGCTTTTCCCAGTACCCTATCTCTTATGTGCAATGTACAACTCGAGTTCATTCAGAATGCTTCTCAGTGTTATCACTCCCTCTCTCAGCACCACCCTTCGAATCCATATAATTATCTCACACTGATTGCTGCCATAAACTTATTCTTTTCCCTGGCTTGTCTTCCTCACTTGTTCCCTAAATGTTGGGGTTTCCCAGGATTCAACCCTTGACTCTTGTCTCATCTCTCACTGCAGGCTCATCTCAGATAGCTCATCCTATGAACTGACCTCTGCTGAAATACTCATGACTCCAAAATTTTTATCTCCAGACTCGTTTCTGTTCAGAGCTCTAATTGAAAGTTTCTCAAGCTTGAGTGTTATATACTCTTTTAAAGGGAAAAAAATTGTGTACCATAGCATTAAATTATTTTTAATGTTATAAATGCCCTAACAGTAAACTAAGTGAAACTTTCAGTAATAGTTTGGTTTCCTTCCAGACGTTTTTCTACCGACTTTACACAGTTGACACCACATCACGTGTATATGTGCACACACGTGTGTCCTGTCTTGCTTCTTATCCTTGACATTAGAGCAAAGGCATTTCCTTAGCAATAAAACTCTTCGTGAACATTATGTTTTTTCATGGATACGTAACATTTCACTTTGTGTGTCATAATTGATCTATTCTATAATGACATCTAATGTTAAATAACAAAGCAATATATAACTGTACATAAGGTTTTGTCAGAATTTAAGAGCATTTTCTCAGAATGGACTTCCAAAAATGGAAAACTAGGGGTCTTCATTTCAGAGATGAGAAAAGCTAGGTTCTAGGAGTTTAAATGATTTCCCTGAGGCCACTGGGCCTGTAAAAGGTCAAAGAGGAAAGGGCAATCTCAGCCCTGAGTTGTTTCCATCGCGTCAGGCTATGTGTGCTGGGTCACCAAGAAATGGCTGCTCTGCTAGAATTCTCCAGGGGATAGAAGATATGGACGCTACAAAGGGCTATTTTATGCTCAAATTCCCTGAACACTGCAGCCTGATTTAGGATTCAGAGGTGCAGGTACATGCAGCAGGAGATGTATGGGGCCTCTCTGAGGGCCAAAAAAGCAGCAGTAATCTGGTTAGGTACTATTTTTGCAGTGTGTGTGTGTGTGTGCTGAAGTCACATCTGCATGAGCACCACTGTCTTGATCTTGTCCTGGCTTGAGAGGACTGTAGGGGTCCTTCAAGGTTGAGCTTTAACACCAGCCTTTTAAAGATGATACACACTCTTACACAAAATCAGGCACCACGCAGCTGTCTTTGCAGCTAGCCCTCTACCAGGGCCATTGGCCTGGCGCTGCTGCAGTGAGGAGATACCTGATGCCGCTGCTCTGAAAGGCAGCACGTTACTGATTTTATTCAAGGGGAGATGTCTCTTGCGTGGATTCCAGCCAAGATGTGACTTTTTGAGCCAAAGGACCTAAAGAAAGTGATGGCAGGGTGTTCAGTTCTCAGAGACAGAGCATTCAGCCATGCAACACCTCAAATCAGAAAATAAAAGCAGGCATCCAGGGTTTCACAGAATGTGTTAACAGCTGATTCAGAAGAAAGACTTAAAAATAGACCAGAACTTCTCAACAGCAACACTACTGACATTTTCAGCTGGATAATTCTTCATTCTGGGGGGTTGTGCTGCACACTATAGCGTTTCAGTGGCATCCTGCCCGTTACCCACCAGACGCCAGCAGTGCCCCTCTCCAGTGACAACAATCAAGACTGTCTCCAGACATTTTCAGACGTCCTCTGAGGGTCAAAATCATCCCAGTTGAGAACTACTATAATAGACTAATAGTTCCCAAAAAAGAAAACAGCCAATCCCAATGTAGGAGGCAAGTGAAAAGAAAGTTATTCAGTGTGAAAGATGTACAAAACATCTTGTGAAAAGAGGACTTCAAACCAGGTAAGAACAGAAGGTCCTCCTTTAGTCACCCCATCTAATGGTCTTCTCAAGACTGGTCATGGATGCAGTGGGTATGAAATAGAAGGAAACCCTCTCTGTAGTGAGCCTAGGTTTCATATACACACCATGCTTGCTGACTAGATGATATCCTACATATAGTCCTCACACTTGAGCATGGCTTCTGCCAAACTTAACAAAAATCCTCCCAGAATTAGCAAAAATCCCAAATTGTTTCTACAGTCATTGATCTGCATAGCCCTACTGAGCATCAGTCAGGGCTCCCGTGCTCAGAAAGCAGGACACCCTGAGACAGTGCCAAGATCAGCCTCCCTCTGTTGTGAGGCTCTACATGTTGTATATCTGTAGAGTCTTAGTATTCAAAGGTATCTTAGAAGCCATCTAATTAAGTTTACAAAATTTCCAGCACAAAATCCTTGACAAATGATTGAAACCTTTCACAAGGCAGGTTATGCCACTGTTGGACAAGCACTACTTACTCACAAGTTTTTGGTTTCGGCAGCAGAATCCGCCTCCTAGCAATGACTATTGTTGGACCTGGTTCTGTCCCCTAGAACGAGTAGTAAGTCCACCCTCTAATTTAGATGTCTGAAGGTAGATCCCAAAGTTACCTGTTAAGTCTTCCCTTCCTCATCTCTTCTCCATTCCAATCAACCATTCCCATCACAGTCAACTGTTTTTCACATGCCATCACCTTTGTCCCCACAAGTCACTCTCTTCTTCATCCTTTGAACACACACTCTCCTTCCTCAGAATCCAAAGGGATTTCATCAAGCACCTAACAAGTGCACTGAGCATGGGTCCCAAACCTCACCCCTTTCATTGAGGACCCCAAAACACTCCTTTACCTTTCATTCTCCTCATAAGACTTATCTTTAGCTTTACAGAAGAATAGGCATCAGGCAAATACAGCTCTCAAGATCACATCCTTCCCTTTTTCACACTCACCTATCCATGCCTTTTAGGTCTCCTCTCATCTTTCCTCTAGTCCGAGGAGGGTAAAATCCTGTCTGCACCAATCATGCTTTCTGTCCTATGGCTTTGGCTTCTCTCTCTCACTGGTCCTTTCTCAGAGTCCACAAATATGTGTGGGCTTCCCATCTCAAAACCAACCAGCGAACACAGACACCCCTTTTCTAACCAGAGCCCTAGAGTCCTGAGTTTCCTGCCTCCACATCTTAGTTATTCTAAGTGTCTTCCACATTTGAAGGCTTGTCACATTTATTTCTTCCTCACACCAGGATACTCCCTATACACTCCCTTTACTCCAGCACACCATGGGATCTGCAGGTCTCCATATGGACCATTTGTTTTCAGTGCCCGAACTGATCACCCTACCCCACCCCTGTCCAGTTGGCAAATGCCTATTCTCTTCTAAAGAAACTCAGATGTGATCTCTGTTGCATAGCCTTCTCTGGGGAAGTAGGAAGTTAATCAAACAATCAAATAATGTCTTATAAGTATTTTAAGCCTTAAATGAGATAATATACACTACTTAGCATAGTGAGGGGCAGAGAAATGCTTGATAAATTGTAGATATTATTATTATTAGCCCCTTAGGCTGTTTCCTTATCTCTACATGTTCATTATTGTCTCTAGGACCTCATGCTGTACCTGTCTAAGCAGGTGACAACCTCACCAATCCACCAGATTATAAAAGCAGAAATGCCTTTCCATCCATATGTCTCTAACACAGTGCCTGACATCTAGTAGGGACTCAATTAATATCTGATGAATGAGTAAATGACAATACACTTGCATGAGGACAAGGCAATTATTATGTCTTATAATTCACAAAAATATACCAGTTCTATGCAGATGGTTCTGGCCTTTCAGCAGTGATATCACATTTCAAACCTCCAATTTACCTCCATGAAATTTGGAACAGGTTAGAATGCCAAAGGGGGAATCAACTCTCCCTGACGCTGGCTCTGCAGTGGGGAGAGCGACCGTGCTGGATCATGGGAGCCTAGTGATCTCTTGGCTCAGGCTGGCACTTCTGTCCTTGGTGGGACAGGGTGGCCTTGAGCAGCCAGCCTCTTTGGGTTCAGCTGTGGGCCAGCACTGAAACCGAACAAAAGCAGCATTTATGCCACTACTCACAAAGCAGGCCCTTGGGCAAGGCTCGGGGGCCTTGCCTGTCAGCTTCTTTTTTCTCCAGACACAGCACTCGGCTCCACCTCTGCCTTTAGGAACTGGGGTAATGTCGGACACGGAGGGACAGAGAGAAAAGGTACGTTATGCCAGGTGTGAAAGCACTCAAAAAATGTTGCTTGGTAGCTATGAAAAGAAGATAAATTTTAGTGGACATTTCATTTTGATGACAGTATTGATAATTGTTTTATTTAATCAAAGCCAAAGGGCTGGCTTCCACTCTTTCCCCCAAGAAGCTTTTAAACTTTTATATCTCTTTGTCTCTCAGGACCTGGGCTTGAAATATTTTTGTCTAATATATAAATTGGCAGATCTTATGAAAAAAATACTTATATACTGAACTCTATGTGTCAGTCCTTTGCATATTGTGTCCATTATTCCTTATGAGGAGAGTATATTATTTCTATTTTGTAAATAAGGAGATTGAGCTCCTGGTAGTTTAAGTCACTTCTTCAGGACCACACACCTTATAAATGACCTTATTAGTAGTTAATCAACTTTTCCAAGGTCACATAGCTTTTAAAATGATCTGAATTAACTAATATCTAATTAAGTAGAAAGGTAACTGTTTCCCTTATTGTTATTAAAATAATAAATATTTTGTAACATAAAAGTGAACCAAAATTTATTAAGATAACATAAAAATATTCAAATGCTACTGTCAATTAAAGTTCTAATTTGTGCAAACAAATAAATTTGTGGCTTTAGTTGTCCTATGCTATTCAGAAAAAAATAAGAATATTTAGTTGCCAACAGGACTTTTGAAGTATCATAGATAATGGGCTCTGAGATTTCCAGGTTAGTGACACTGCTTTAGGGTATTTTTCTTTGCTATTCTGCCTTCAGAAACTATTTCTCAATGTATAGTATAAATGCTAAATGCCATTTTATGTTCCTTGTGGCCTTTTCAAAACACAGACAAGATTCTACCCATTGGGAAGGCATGCAAAGATCTTTCCTTTTCAAAACAGAGACAAGATTCTATCCACTGGGAAGGCATGCACAGATTTTTCCTTTGACCCAAATGCTTATCTGAAGCAAACACAATTTTAGGATTTCCTCAAGCTGTTTGCATGATCCCTGATGGTGCAGATAACAAAGATTTCAAAGGAATTTTGGGGCCTGGGAAAGAAATGAAAAGCTCACCTTTGCCCTTAGCTTTGTGTGTCCCTCAGCCAAGGGATCTGCTGGCCAGGCTTACTGGTAACTCCAGGTGTGTGCAGAAGGGTCCAATTTCAAAGTACTTGGGAAACCCTTGCTCTAAAGTCCCAAATAAGAGGCTGAGGCTTTGATTTGCAACAGGAAGACAGTCCCAAATTGTTCTGCAGAATCCATCCTACTCCAAGAAATAAGATTCAGGAAACTGGGGAATAACTTCCAGCTAAAAGGTACTGGGAGTCCCCCTGCTCTCTCAGCAAGAAGGCAGGGAGACTGAGCTGACACTCTAACTCACGGTAAAACCACCTGGAGGATGAGGCACAGGTGATCTCACCAGAGGGAACTCCCGGATGCAAAAATAAGGACAATGATCTCTTCCTGTGGCATTCCATCCAGCCAGCATAATCCATGATCTGTCAAAGGTCTTTGCTAATTTGAGTGTCACTCATCCTCCCTACTGTCTGCAAAGGTGTGGGCAGAATCACGGTCTGAGCTCAAAGAATGAGTGCACAGAGACTGGAGCTCATAGAAAGAACCATACCTTGTACAGATCAAGGTGGAAAGTACAGCATTACCGATAAATGTTAGAAGGTGGGGCAGGGAAGGACAAATTGATAAATTAAACTGATTTTAGTCTGGAGGATATAGCATCAGTAATGACAGGGAGATTATGTTACTAAATGGAAAACATTGAAGGTATAATATCAAGTGAAAAAAGATGCAAGCCCTTGTGCCTGCACATTTATTGCAATCTGTGGAAGAGGTACAGAGGACATGACTGAAAGGCATTAATAACATTTATTAGCGTGTATATGTGCCAGGTGCTCTATAAAGTGTGAATTATCTCATTTGATCCTTACCAAAAAGTCTATGAAGAAGCTTCTGTCAACATCCCATGAGGGTGGATGAGAGGATGAGGGCTGATGGAAGTCAGAGTAACCAGCTTGTTGGAAGTTCACACTAGCGGATGACCCGCGAGAGCAGATACTCTTACCCTCACTCTTCCTTAGGAAATCGTGGTTCTGTTGTATGTGGTGGGGTTGTGTCTGCATTGTTTTCTTTTAATCTACTCACTGAGAGTTCTGTAGTATGACTATATTAAATTTAAAAAATTTAAGATGTGTATTAAGAAATCAGAACTCACAACCTCTACTTCCCGGGAGTGTCCTGGTAATACACTCGGATCTCATCAGACAGTGAATTTGAGTTCTCATAAGGCCTATTGTTTGATTAAGCACAGGAATGAAAATGTCACCCCGAATCAGGTTCAGCAACTGTTTTTCAAGCCCTGGCTACAGGGAGGGTTCATGAAGGGAGCCTCTCCAGGTGCTGACTGAGCACCGTGCCTCGGGACTCTAGCGAGCACACTCGCTAACCTGTGACATACGGCTTCTGCCCTGTGTCTCCAAATGCACTTCCCACTTCTTATTCACAGAGATCTTCCCTTTACCGGAGTTGTCCCAGGGTCTTGTGCAGAGCACATCTGTGGGCCTCACCTCAGCCTCCCCATCCCTTAGCACCCAGTTCAAGTTTAGCCTCCGCCAGGAAGCCCCACCACCCACATCAACTTCTTTCTCTCTTGACTCCGCACGGAACCTATTTTCCCTCTCATTTAATTATACTCCACATTGTTTAATCTTTTAAATAGTTAATGTACCCAACCAAGACTTGCTTCTCTAAGATTTGTGGTTCCTAAGAGTAAGACAATTTTTTCTGTGTTTCTTTTTCATCCCTTCAGAGTGCCTTGTACAGTATGTTCCTTTAGTTCTGTATTAATCAGGACTCTTAGTTGCAGATGACAGAAAACCTAACTCCGCCTGGCAGAAGCTAAAAACAAACAAACAAACACAAACAAGGGTGGGGATAGAGGAAAAAGGGGTTTAGAGGCTCATGTCACTGACAAGTCCAGCAGCTTGGGGCAGGGTTAGCTCCTCAAAGAAAGTCACTGCACAGCCGCTGGGTCGTGTGGTCACTCCAGTCTGGGCGGAGGGCCAGCTCCACCGGGCCTGCGAGTGGACGACGGGCAGTTTTTCCCCAAAGGAGAAGCAAGCTGCTCTTGTCAAAAGAAGGATGGATGGACACTGGGCAAGCAAGAACAACAGATGTCCCTCACCCTATCGAATCAAATTCCTCAGCACTTTAATAATCATGATAATAACAACGATAATAACTGTTCTTCACTGGTCAGGCCCCAGAACTGAAACCCCATTAGGAACTGCCAGGCAGCAGCAAAGCTCTTATTAACCTGATCTCCACAGAAGTGAGCCAGGCCTGGGGGCAGAGCTACAAAGGAGAGCTTACAAATCTCTGAGACAGCATTTTAATACCACAGGGAATTTTTTTTCCTTTCCCACAAATTGTGTTAACCCTTTGGGAACAGGGGGAAACCCAGTGTAGAGCTCATTAGTGGCTTTCCTTCAGAGCTCTTCAAAGAGGCCCCGTCATTTGCCAACGTGATTTTTCTTAATATTGTGCAGACGGCAGGCTAATCCATCTTCAAATGATCTAATTGCATCCAACTTTCTCTTAAGAAACACTGCGTGGAGTTGCAAAGTCTTAATTGTGGGGTATATGCTGAATGTCTCCAAGATTAGAGAGCCAAGCATTCAAACCAGAGCTGGGGAATTTCCAGTGGAAACTTTTAGGGGAAGAAAATGGGAGGAGAGTGGCAAACTGGAAAGCTTCACCAAGTCCGGTTCCTGGGTCCCGGTGTTCATGACGTTGACTAAATGCTTTAGCTTACTGTTTTAGAATTTCCGCTTGGTGCTCACGGAGGTTCCGCCTGTGCCATGAAAGCCTGGTGCTTCCTTCCTTCCGCTTATTATTATGATGGAAGACATGGGTAAACTAA
The DNA here is from genome assembly GCF_021234435.1 of Artibeus jamaicensis. NCBI lineage: Eukaryota > Metazoa > Chordata > Mammalia > Chiroptera > Phyllostomidae > Artibeus > Artibeus jamaicensis. The sequence continues at coordinate 13,064,951 of NW_026522025.1, read as the reverse complement.
TGGGGAAGGTGGGGGGGGCAGGCGGAGGAGCAGCTGGGATCTTTTGGCTGGCTGGGCAAGAATAAGGATGTCAAGTGGCCACTGTTTTCTTAGGCTTTCCTGGCCTTCTACTTTCTTAGCCCAGCAACCTTTACACACCATGGAAAGGGCCTAATGAAATAAAACAGCTTTACATAAAGGAGGTTAGCTAAGCCAAGTGAGGACAGGGTGAGGAGGGGGGAGAGGCTGGAAATGGAGCGGGGAAGTGCAGTGTTTTCTGTGTTGGTGGAAGCAAGGCACACACAGGCAGGTGAGATTAGTGCAAATACCAAAGGCTCTCCTTACATTTCGTTTCAATCTTGTCTATCTTATTTATCCTGTTTATTTGTCACAGCTACTCTATGGGGATTCAGTTGTTTTCTGAATCTACTTGAGGGAGAACGGAGACCGGAATGTCCCTGTGGAGACCTCTGCTGAAGCTAGTACCTGGCAAAGCTGGGCTCTGAACATCAAGGTGAGCACCATTTACTAAGACCTCCCCCCTTAGACATGCCATGAGGGCTGGAGGGCAGGGGCTGAATCAAGGTCACATGCAGGCTGCCAGCCCCCCTGAGGCTCGGCCATGTGTAGGTACAGAGAACCCAGCTCTCTCCTTCCCTGGCAGGCCTGGGGGAACTATCATTTTTACTAGGATGAAGTCATATATTAAACAATAACATGGTTTCTGTCAACATCAGACCTTCAGGCCTTTGTTCTGCCCGCCCCCACAAACATATTTATATTGGCCCTGGCTAACAATATCCCACTTTCCATTTGCATTTGCAATCCCTTATGTCTCATCTGGTATACAATATGCAGAAAATCAGCCCGTAAAGGACCTGGCAGTAAACCTAAGGCACTTTATTAACTCCACTTTCAAGTCCCTAGTGACCATGAGAACTGGAGGGCCTTTTCGGGGACGAGGGCCCTTCTTTCCTGGAGATTGGCCCATATGCCCCTCATAATCCAGGGCCCCAGAAGGAGTCTCCATGGGCCATTTATACACAACTCCAAAGGAAGAAGCCCCAGAAAGCAGACCCCCAATAATAGGACTAATAGAAAATTTCCATTGAGGGAGTGTTATGTGCCAGGCATAGTGCTAAATAAACCACACACATTATCACTCCTAATCCTCACGCTCCTTTGAGTAGATGCTATTTTGACCACAGAAGAGAAAACCTCACAGGTTATTGTGTAACTGCAGAAGATTCTCTGCTCCAAGCCTGGCAGCACCGGTGTGTTCTGTTACTCACTCACTGTTTAGATATTAATCAAGTGCCCTCCTGCACCTGGGGTAGCAGACATAAAACTGAGGGGTCCCGCTCAGCAAATTAACCATCGAATGCAACATAGTGTAAACTTGGGAAGCACAAATGGAGAGCGGAGGAAGGGAATCCCTTTCAGGCTGGGCTCTAGGAGCTCAAAAAGGAGAGAATACCTCTCTTACTGGCCTGGCCTCCTCTCCTAGCACAGGGCCAAGTGCTTCATCACACAGTACTCCATCCTTGTCACCTGACGAAGGCCAAGGCTATTTTGTAAGAGGCCAAGTGTCCCAGTTGAGTAGAGAAAGGTAACTTATACTGTCTTTATCCCATGAAAACCCCAGACATATCCATATGCGGATCCCACTCATTCCTAACAACAGCAAAATCCAGATGAGATGGGACCCCTAATAGGCTTTGTTAAAGAGCCACCAAGGTTTTTGCGTGTGTGCGTGGGGATGTATATGGGGGTGAGCAATGGTACGTGAGTTAAATGCCAGCTCCGTCCTAGGTTGTTAGGCATTATGCATACATTTTAAATTTGATGTCATTTATTCTGTTTATTTCCAGTGACTAATCCTTCACACTTGCCTCCTCCCCAGGCTATCTCAACTCTTCTTACTTCTTTACAACTTACTTCCACCTTAGCCCAAGTCACCAAACCACCTATTTTTCACACATGGACAGATACGAACCCCTCCTTACTAGTCTTCCAGCTTCCGCTCGTACCCTCCGCAGCTTCTCCGCAGCTGCCAGGATGCCCTTCTGACTATAAATTAAAATTGGTCCCTCCTTTTGCTGAAACCCTCCCATGTCCACATACCGCTGCAAGATTTGGCTCCTGCTTGCCTTTCCAACCTCACATTGTTCCCTCCACCCCTCACTCACCCAGTTTAAGCCACATCAGCCTTCCTTCCACTCCATGATTGTGCCAAATCCTTATCCGCTCAGGGCGGGAGCACTTACTGTTCTTTTGCCTACAATAGCCTCTTCCCCCAGCTCTTCACTGGCTGGCTCATTCCATTCCTCAGATGTCAGCTCAAATGTCAACTCCTTCCGAGAAAACTGTTGTTCACCAGGCTGTTAAAAGCAGCCCTTTCCTACCCCCAGACAATTACATATCACTCAGACTTCTTCCTTTTGTACTTATTTGTTTCTGTGCTTATCATCTATTTCTCTCACCAGAACCAAGTGCCACAAGGACAAAGAACTTGCCTGGTACTGTTCATCCATCTATTCCCAAAAGCCATGGCCTGGCACATAGTAGTTGCTCAATTAATATTTGCTAAATTAACAAATGAATAGTTCATCATTAGCAAATGAACTCTCCCAAGGACTCCTGAGGTGTATCTCTCAGAACATCCTCATTTGGTTGCTCAAGAAACTGAAGCTCAAAGAAGCCTGGAATTCAAATTCATAGGTCTGCATGGCTCCTATGCCGGGCCTTTTGTTACCATGCCAGGAAGTCTCTCCAGGACACAAAAAACAAGGAAGATGCAGGCTACAACATGGATGGACCCCCCAAACATAATGCTAAATGAAAGAAGCCAGACACAAATGGCCACATACTCCCTGATTCCATTCGCATAAAATGTCCAAAAGAGGCAAATCCACAGAGACAGAAAGCAGATTAGTGGATGCCAGGGGCTGGGAGTCGGGGTCAGGGGGAAATGGTAGCAACTGCTTAATGGGTATGGGTTTCCTTTTAGGATGATGAAAATGGTCTGCAATTAGATAATGGGGATAGGTACAGAGCACTGTGAATGTACACTTAAGATGGTTAAAGTTGTAAATTTTGTTATATATATTTTGCCACAATAAGAAAAGGAAGCAAAAGTGAGGAAGATGTCCCAGGGAGCCAGGTGCCCATAGCCATTTGCAGGCAGAGCCAGGGTCCCCCTCAAATCCCTGGTCTCCCAGTCACTTTGCTGCACTGGCTTCACGTACCGAGTGCACCGCCTCTTCCCATTGCCCTCCCTGCAGGATCTGCCTGCCACCAGGGGGACCGTTTCAAAAGGAGCCCTAATCTAAAAGAATGATGTTTTACTTTACAACTTTGTGCAGTTTCTCTTTGCATTTTACACTTTATCTTTAAATGAGGATGATCACCCAAGAGGAAATGGCACCTGCTGTACGCTGCTTTGACATCTGCACATCTGAGGTTTTTTGGTAGTTTTATTTTTAGCCCTACATGGATTCAAAATGCCACTGTGGAGAAGCTGTGAGCTCCGCAGTGTTTTAGCCAAGCAAAGTCTCTCTGAAACAGAACTGAGGGAGCATGTGGCTGAGGACTGAGGGTGGTGCTCTGCACTAGAAGATGTCTCACGTGTCCTTCAAACTTCAAAGCCGAGCCCTCATCCAGGTTCCCGGTTTAACAGCATGCTTCTCATTTCGCCCCCCACATCAAATCTCCCAGTGCTCTTACTATCAGAGTACTTTTTCAGGGTTAGAAACCCTGACTTCTTGATTGTTTTCCTGAATTCAATGAGATGGGCTGGACACTAGTAGGAGGGGCTCTCAAGACTGTCTGGGATGCTGCCACAAGGTGGATGTCCCCTGCCTTTCTAAGTCACCAATGAAGAGTGGGCTCACTGAAGGGCAGGGGCTGTGCTAAGCTCAGGGCACTGGTGAGTGAGTGAGCAAATGGCACATCACATTCATTCAATCAATTCTCCAGCGGAGGCCTACTGAGTACCAGTTGCTGTGCTAAACTCGTCACTTCATTTAATGGGACAAAGTGTCACTCAACTCCTACTGTGCACCAGGCTTTGCAAGGCTCTGGGAATAAAGAATGAATGAGATGGACAAGACTGAGGCTGCTTCTGAGTTTATGATCTAGCTAGAGTTTAAAGGTGTGCTGTCCAATGTGGTAACCACGTAACATGTGTAGGTATAGAACAGTTAAAGAACTTACATGCCATGGACTCACCGAACTAAGGGGAAGATTGCTAGAGGGAGGAGGTTATTGGGAGGAGGGGTACAAAGGGGGAAAGTTGGGATACCTGTAATAACATCATCAATAAAACACACTTAAAAATGTGGCTAGTGCAATGAATACAATGAATTTTAAATTTTACTTAACGTTAATAAATGTAAATTAAAAATTGAAGCGGTATAAAATAAGTTTTTTCCTGCTAAACACAACTTTATTGCTTTGGGAAGACTACATTTTACTTTAACTGGGGCTTCACCTAAGACTTTATTCTTTTATTATAGTGCATGTGTCAAGAGCATGCATTGTTTCCAATATGAAATATTAACACATCGCTAGTCTAGAAGGTGTAACAGACTGACAGTTCAAATGACTTTTTCTGTATGCCATATAACACTGTAAGGTTCTGATTTGAGTATTTTATGCAGACAGTATGAGTTATGGCTGAAACCTATGTGAATCCTAGCTGATAACTAAACTGAAATACTATTATTTTCCTTACAATAGTTAATTCGTTTTCCTACTTTAAAAAAGTCAGTATAGAGGAGTTTTTACATTTGAAACAAAGGCGTGTTACTGAGGCAGAATTGAGTGGAGATTTAGGAGACAGTACCATGACGCATGGCAAAGAACAGCACTGATTAAGGGTTTACAACAATGAGCAAATTCTATCCTTGGTGTCTCAAGAAGCAAATTTCTAGAAACCTTCAGTCCTTGGATTTAGCCTCCAAAAGTTCATAAATATTGAGGTCTAGATACAGAGCACCTTCTACACAATTAGAAAAAAACTGTTATAATAAGAAAGAGTGCAGACATAAGAATTTATTAAAATTTCCTTTTTTTTTTAGACAGGGGAGTAAAACACTGGGCTATTTTCTCCAAGCTATTAGATGTCTCTAAGATCGAAAGATATAAGGAAAAAATGTTCTGAAAATTATAAACAGTCATACAAATACAAGTGGTCTTATTCTTGTCTCTTTTTACAATCTCTCTTGGGAATTTCACCCCCTCCACCTCTTTGCTCATTGACTTGGGCCGCATGTCTACCATGTGTGCCCCTTTGTGTCTGACCTCTGCCCAGGTCCCAGTTCTACAACCCAAACCGTCCACTGGATAGTTCCAGCTGGAGGCTGGGCAGGGTTGCAACTCTGAATACTCTACCATTGCCTTAGTGTCCTCTTAGCCCGCCTCCACCCCAAGCTTTCTGGCGGCACGGAAGTCAATCTGGGGTACTGGTGCAGGGGCTGGGCTCACGTGCTTTCAGCAGCATCCACTGCCCCGCCCCCACCCTGCTCAGCATCCACCAGGGAAGTGACCTTTGCAGCTGCAATTCTCAGGCTTCCTGTGTCAGGTGACTTGAAGCCAAATTGTTTCTCTGCCTTCCTTCCTTCAGTCTTGGGGGATGAGGGAAAGCACCTTCTCATGACTCCAGTGCCCCAGAACAGGCTTGCCATCATTGCCGCCCCCACAGATGACCCTACCCCTAGGCTCCAGGAAAAACTGCCCCTTCTCTTTGTCCCTCCAGCCTAGGCACGGTTGCAGTTTCCATCTGTTGCTGATATTTAAGTAGTGCCAGCATCCCTTGTTTGTCTTCTCTGCAATTTCATGACCCTTGTAACCGATGCTGTGCATTGACTTCCCTGAATTAAATTCTGAGTTGGTTCTGCTTTCTTGATGGGATCCTGACGGTGTGGCAGGCATGTGATTATCCTGGCTCAGAGTTTCTGTTGCTTCAAGTCCTCTGGTATCTATAATATTTTAGAACTGGGCGATCTAATGCAAGTCTCCCTCAGGCAACAAGGAGGATGGGGGAGGGTACTTCTCAAATCTGGTGGAGTACACATAAAATCACTTGGGGTCATTTGATAAAACACCAAGTCTGGGCATCACCCTAAAAGATTTTGATTTGATATGTCTGGGGAGAAGCCTGGGTACGGGTTATTTTTAAAGCTCCTTGGGTGATCTTAATGTATCCTCTGAGTTGAGAAGCACTGCGAGGTAATGGGACCGTGGCTGTTGCTTTCGGAGCATATATAAGCATGAATGTCTCTCTGTGTGTGTATGTGTATGTGTGTATGACTTTGAGAGAGAGAGATGCAATGAGAAATTGTCAACACTGACACTGATTACCAGCACCAAAGACCAGAGAACAAAGAGAGAAGAAGAAACCTGAACATTAGGTTGAAAAAATCAAATGCAAATTATGTCATTTATGCAAAGAATCAACCCATTGTACTTAGCTACCCTTTAGGACAGTCAAGTTTATTCATAACATTTCATTAATTGTTTGTTGTAAGATTTGATTTTTTCCCTTAGAAAGCTCTGTGAGTGTGTGATTTAATAATGAATCTGTATTCACAAGTCACATATGCAAACCAGTGTCTTTAATTTTCCCATCAGCCTTCAGAGCCTGCTAGTGAGGCAACAAGATCATGAGATCAGCACTTTAAAAACACCCACATGAAGACATCAGAGGGCTCTGTCCACCACTATATCATATGGCCTCCAGCCTCAGTCCCCTCGCTCAACTTCACACAGACGCACTCAGCTTACAAGAGCCAAGTGAAGAAATATGGGAGGAAAGCCCACTGTATTTATTAGGAGGCAAACAGAGCCTGCTACTGAACAGCAAAGTGCATAGTCATTTCCACTTGACCCAGGAAGGCACAACACCATGCCCCTTCGAAATCTGGTGATCATGATGGCAGGGGTTTATCCACGTGGGAGTTCTGGGTAAAATAATTCCCACTGATTGATCTAACTATACAACACCATGATCAAAATGAGCAGGATGGAAGCACATGATGGATAAAAGAGGGCTACTAAGAGAGCACAAGAGCAAACTGCATGAAATCCAGAACTTGGAGAGGTCTTACTGTAATAAAGAGAATAGCAAAATCAGTTTCAATGAGTCACAAAATTTAACGTTAAAATAATTCTTTGATGACACTGAATTCAAGATGTTTAGTTTGCAAATTGAGGAACTGGGATCTAAAGAAGGTAAGCAATATGTCCAGGGTTCACTGGCTAGTAAACGATAGGGAAAGACTAGGACCCAGATCTGTGCCTTTTGTCTAAAGCCTTGCTTCCAGCTGTACTAGCACCTGCTGGGAGCATGTTAGAAATGCAGAGTCTCAGGTCCGGTCCCAGACCTGCTCTTTAACAACATCCCCAGGCGACTTTTATGCACATTACCATCTGAGAAGCAGTGCTCTAAACCACACTCTGACTGTGCTTAGGACATTCTGCTCATCCACAGCCAGTTAGGGGAATGCTGGAAAAGTACTTGCTCTGTAAGTAATAAAAGAAACCGGTGTTAATATTCATAAATGCAGAAAGGAAAAGTGAAAATGAGGTACAATGAGGAATTTTAGATCACTTGTGTTGCCTGGCACCCACATGTATGACTTAAAAACAGCTTCTAAGAATCAGAGGCCTGGAACATAGAAGGAGCTTGATAAAAATGTGTTGAGCAAATGAATAAAACTTGTCATATGTGGAGAAAAGATTTTAGACTCTTGATGTTCAATTTCACACACATCTGTAGAGTATCCACTATGTACTAGGTGCCATGCGAGCTGTGGGCATACATTCATGACTAATCTATGGACCGAGAGGCTCATGGCCTGGTGGACAAGCTTTCAGAACCTGTGCTTCTAGAAAGCAAATACTTATCTTTCCTCTTTTCTCTTTGTGCCCTGCACACAAAGATATGTTTGCCAATATTCACAAGTATCGTTTTAATTGGAAGCTTTCCACACCCTATTCATTCAGTGGGAATTGTTGAGTGATGGGGGTAGACTGGGATATAAGAGCTTGGCTTTTCAACCCTCTGTCCTTTCAGAACTATCCCCCACTGGGATTGGGAAATCCTCCTTATCTAATCTCTCCACATTCCCTCCATCTGCCCCTTCTCTGCTGAGTGCTGAGCCTCAGGCAGTCGGAGGAAGACTTGGAGGTTAGCTACTTCACTGGCCCCCTGTGTCCTGGCCCAGCTGCTGAGTGACTTCCTGGTCTCCCCTCTGCAGGCACCTCTGCCTCTGAACTAACTCCCTGAGTATTTGCATTACAACTTATCCTAGAGTTTATCTTGAGTTGAAAAATTACATTATCACTTCCTGGGCTGGGCCAGCACCCAGCTACACTTCTTCACTGTGGCTGAGACTTGGAAACAGATAAGAGAAGGAAAGAATTCTTCAAAAGCCGATCACTTTGTCTTTCTACGAAAAGGGACATTAGCCAAAGGCCAAGGAGAGAAAAAGGAATAAAGGCTTCAAAGTCTCTTACTGGGGTTTACAGCAGGAAACGTGGTCCAGAAGGTCTCTAGCTGGAAAGAAGACACAGCTTCTTTGTTCAAATAACAATGATAATGATGCAGTGATGATGGCAGGGATGATGATGACGATGATGTTAATAACCTTATTAAGCTCCTCGTATGTGCCAAGTACAGTGCTATGTACCTAACACACATTCCTATTATTTCATTTCATCTTCACAACAACCCTATAGATACCTTTGTCCCCGGTGCCCCTTTTATAGACTTCTGAAGGAGCCCTCAGAGGATGAAGGAAAAGAAATGCAACGTAAATTCATGAAACTTAATTACATACCAGGCCCGATACTAGGATTTCTCATATGTCATAAGACAGGTGAGGTAATCAAGTCAACAAATAATGTCTCATTTATTTGAGGAATATTTATTGAGATCTACCAGGTATTAAGTACTTTATATTCAGTGTCTCATTACTGCTAATGATGATCCTAAGATAGGTACTATTATTACTCCCTTATAGAAGAAGACCCTTGGATGTTGCCTTTTCTTTCTCTTTTCTTTTTCTCTTTCTTTTTCTTTTTCTCTCTTTCTTTCTTTTCCTTCATTCCTTCCTTCCTCCAACCCTCTCTCCTTCCCTCCCTCTTTCCCATGAATATTTACGGAACGCTGACTATGTTCTAGGACTGGGGATAAAGTGGTACATGAAACAGACAAGGTCCTGACCTCATGAAGCTTATTTAGTGGCACATACCCTAATATAAATGAAACAGGGTTATAATGAAAAAAGACTGGGTGCTACTTTAGATTATTCTGGGGTCATTTCTGAGGAGGCAATATTTTAGGTGAGATCTGAATGGCAAGAAGGAGGGCAAGAAAGATTTCAGAACGAAATCCTCCAGACAGAGAGAAGGGCTAGCACAGAAATCCCGAAGGCTTCATAACAAGCCTGGGTGTCTCGGGAGCAGAAACACAGCCAACATGCTGGAGCGGAACGGCCAAGATGGGAGTAGCACTAGGGGGGCCACAGAGGTGGGCGGGGGGCCTGGCAGGAAAGCCAGGCCAAGGCGTTGGGGATCCATTCCAAACGGGAAAACCTAGAGAGTGAGGGGGCCTAATATTAGGGCAGAAGATAGTTCTAATTTTTACTGTTTCTTAAATTTTATTTTTCAATTAGAGTTTACATCCAATATATTTTATATCAGTTTCAGGTGTACAGTACCTTGGTTAGACAATCATGTACTTTACAAAGTGTTTCCCCCGATATTTCCAATACTTACCTGGCACCACAAAGAGTTAGTACAATATTATTAACTATATTTTCTATGCTGTACTTTACATCCCCTTGACTATTTTGTACTTCCAATGTGTACTTCTTAATCCCTTCACCTCCCTCACCCAGTATCCCTCCAACCTCCTCCCCTCTGGCTACCATCAGTCTTTTCTCTGTTATCTGTGAGTCTGTTTCTCTTTGGTCTGTTCATTTATTTTGTTCTTTAGATTCCACATATACGTCTAATAAGGTATTTGTCTTTCTCTGGCTGACTTATTTCACTTAGCACAATACCCTCTAGGTCAGTGGTCCCCGACCTTTTTAGCACCAGGAGCGGGTTTCATGGAAGACAGTATCTCCATGGACTGGGGTGGGGAGGGGGGATGGTTTCAGGAAGACTCAAGCACATTACATCTATTGTGCACTTTATCTCTATTATTATGACACTGTAATATATAATGAAATAATTATACAACTCACTATATGCTAGGGTTAGCATGTGGGCTTATCAAAACCGCGACTGAGACAAATGCATAGTGCAGGAAAGGAGCACGGACAGACGTGGTAAATAAAATGATGGGCGAGCCATGCACGGACTAAAATATGTTGGATTTTGACTTAAAGCCTGCCATCAGGTGCAGCTGTACAACTGAAGTAGATTAACTCACTTGCCACTACAAAGCTTGCCACCAGATACAGCTTAATTGTCACTTGCCATTCACTGATAGGCTTTTGATGAGTCTACAATTGATTTATTATGGTCTCTGTGCAGTCAGACCTCTCTGCTAATGATATTTACAGGTGCTCCTCAGCACTAGCATCACCACCTCAGATCACCAGGCATTAGATTCCCATAAGGAGAACGCAACCTAGATCCTTCACCTGTGCAGTTCACAGCCGGGTTCATGCTCCTATGAGAATCTAATGCCTCCACTGATCTGACAGGAGGTGGAGCTTAGGCAGTGATGCCAGCAACAGGGAGTGGCTGGAAATAGAGATGAAGCTTTGCTCACTTGCATGCTGCTCACCTCCTGCTGTACTGCCCAGTTCCTAATGGCCACAGACCATGGCCCAGGGATTGGGGACCACTGCTGCAGGTTCTGCCATACTGTCACAAGTGGTAGGATTTCACTATTTTTTATGGCTGAGCAATATTCCATTTCATTTATGTATCATGGCTTTTTTTTTTATCCACTCATTTGTTGATGGGCACTTGGGTTGCTTCCATATCTTGGCTACTGTTGCCTTAAATAATGCTGCCTTATAACCCAGCAATTCCACTTCTGGGTGTGTCTGAAAAAAAAATCCTAAACACTAATTGAAAAGAATATATGCAGAAGATATTTTTAAAAGCTCGCTCTGACTTCTTTAATGATCTGTAGAAGATAAGGGTGGAAGAAGAAGAATCAGTACTAAGGCTGCTGTAGAATTTCAGACAAAGTATGACAGTGGTGTAGGGGGTGATGGTAGGGGAGACGGAGAGGAGGGGGAGCCAGAAAACACTTGCTGATGCTACGGATGGCCTGTTCTCCCACCCCCTGCAGAGTGAGCAAGCAGTTTGAGGGCAAAGTTTAGTATCTGTAGTTTCCACAGAGTTTGGCTGAGAGCCTGGTATTTTGTAGGTGACTGATAAAAATTTATTGAACTGAAAGAATGCTTAGTGTCAGTTGGATTGGATCTGTTTGCTTAGGAAAGCTCAAGATATATATCAAGAAAAAGCCATGAGCAAACATGAGTGATATAATATTGATGCTCCAGGCCTCACTAGGGTCAAATCAATCAACCTAATGATCCCAAAAGATTAAAACTGAAGAAAGCAGATACAAACTACATCCAATTAAAGCCATTTAACCTTTACGAGCCTTTTTGATCGTGGGGATCAAAACATCTTCCACGGAGTCTTGTTTTGGAGAAGAAAGGTGATACATATACCGAATTGCAATACATTGTCCTGTTTTGGGTGAGAAGTTAAATAAAGGGAAGCTGTCATAAAGAACAATGACCTGGGGCCTTACAGGCATTCTAAGACATCATCTACCCAGGACTGTCCTTAGATGTGGACAGGAAGGCCCCTGTGGAAGTGGGAAATATGGAATAACAGAGTAATAACTGCCAAGAATCTGTTGCTCCATATAAGAACACTGGGGGAAAAGTGAAAAAATAAACATTTTCAGAACTCTGGAAATTAGCCAAAGGCTTGCAACACTCTGAGGAGCATTTATTTAAAAAGGATGGGGGGGCGGAAGCAGGGAGGAAGGTTATGGCTAAAATTTAGTAACGACAGAGTTCTGTGGAACTTTATCTTGCTTGTTCCCATCTCCCTTTCCTGCATCCTACAATGACCTTGAACATCAGCAGCTCCCCCTCCACAGCTGCTGTGAAAACCAGCAGCCTAGCAGTCACTGGAGAAGGCAGAGAGGCTGAAGTGCCTTAAAAGGCCCATCTCCGAGAATTGGCACAATCTGACCTGGAGAGCAGCAATTTGGAAAAGTCCCATTCCCATGACTTATCCTCATCTGCCTGGATTCAGAGCCTCTCAGTGAGAAAAGACCTAGTCCCAGGTCATTTGTTAAAAAAAAAAAAAAAATTCTCATAGCAGCCTGGGGTAGCAATACCAATGGACGCAGGGGGAAGAGCCTGACCAAAAAGGTCAAAAGCTCAAAGGAAGGCTCTAAGGAATGAGCTGTTCACAGGGGTTTTGAAAAACTACAACATATTTCTGGGGATAGAGAAGAACATGTTCATGTGAGGGGCTGAGTGCATGCCCTAATCTCTCACCTCTGTCTAACTTGGGGGCCCTGATCAAGCAGGAAATGAATACGAAGGCAGAGTTATAAACTGCTGGAGTGCTGAAGGGATGCCCCAAAGCACACAGCGGACCCCAAGACAAAGGGTGTAAGACTTACTGGTTTAAGGAGATGTCTGTCCAATTGTTATCTGATCTCTAAGCTAACTGAGCAGAGAGCTCAGTAGCTGCACAGGGCAGGGAATACAGACTGCAGTGAATTAGTTCCGGAAAGTCACCAGGAAAACAGCAACAATGACATTAGAGAGGCGGTGTTCTGACTTTGAGAGTTGGCACATTATATTATTTAAATGCCTACTTTTCAATAAAAAATAGCTTTTTGAAAAAAAATCAATAAAATTGACAAACCTTTAGCTAGGCTAGCTAGTTTGAACAATAATAAAAAAAAGAAAATATGAGTTACTAAAATCAGAAATAAAAGAAGAAACCTTGTTACTTATATTACAGAAATTAAAAGAAGGATAAGAGAAATTATGAACAACTCTATGCCAACAATTTAGATAATCTTAATGAAATGGACAAACTACAAAAACTTACTCAGAAGAACAGAAAATCTAAGTAAACCAAAAACAAGTGAAGAAGTCCAATTAGTAATTTTGAAACTTCCCACAAAGGAAAATTCAGGCCCCAAAGGCTTTATTGGTAAATTTTACCCAACATTTAAAGATGAACACAAATCCTTCACAGAGTCTTCTTCCAAACATAGAAGATGAGAAAACACTGGCCAACTCACTGTGGGAGGTCATTATTGCCTTGGTTTCAGAACTAGGCGAAAACATGGCAAGAAAACTACAGACTGGTATCTCTCATAAATAGATACAAAAAACCCTCAATAAAATGCTAGCAAACTGAATCTAGCAATGTATCAAAAGGAAATATACACCATGTCCAAGCAGAAATTATCCCAGGAGTGTAAACTTGTCTTAACATCAAAAGTCAATCAATGTAATACACAACGTTCATATAATAAAGGACAGAAAAATCATAATCATCTCAACTGGCACAGAAAAAGCATTTGTCAAAAGCCAACGCCCTTTCATAATAAAAACACTCCACAAAATAGGAATAGAAGAGAACTTTCTCAACTTGATAAAAGCCATCAATGAAAAAACCTATAGCTAGCATCATGAAATCTTTTCCCTTAAGATTAGAAAAAAAGACAGGATGTCAGTTTTCACTGCTTCTCTTTAACATTGTACTGGAGGTTCAAGCCACAGAAATTAGGCAGAAAAATAAATAAATAAAAGGCATCAATATTGAATAATGCTAAATAAAATAATCTCTATGTGCAGATGACATGATCATGTACACAGAAAACCCTAAGAAACACATATGCACTATTAGAGCTGATAAATGAGTTCACCGAGATTGCAGGGTATAAGACCAATATACTATATAAAAATCAGTTGTGTCTCTACAGAATATCAATAAATAACCTGAAGATGAAATTAAGAAAAACAATTCCATTTACAACTGTATGAAAAACCAAAGATTTAGGAATAAATTTAACATGAAGAGAAAAACATGTAATGAAATCTATAAAACATCCTTGAAAAAAAATAAATAAATGGAAAGGCACCACATTTCATGGATTAGAAGAGTTAATATTATTTAGATAGCAATATTCCCCAAATTGATCTACAAATTTAGTGCAATCCCTATCAAAATCCCAGCTGGCCTCTTGGCAAGAATTAACAGGCTGACCCCAAAATTCATATGGAAATGCAAGGGGGTTCAGAATAGCCAAAACAAAAAAAAGTCTTGAGAAAGCTGTGTTGGAGGGTATGATGACCAGTTTTATATGTCAGCTTGGCAAGCTATAGTCCACAGTTATTCAGTCAAACTCCAGTCTGTGAAGGTACTTTGTAGACAGGATTAACACCTACAGTCAGCTGATTAACTGTAGGCAGGCATCCTAAATAAAAGAGTGAGCCTGATGCAAGCCAAAGGACGTAAGTGCAGAAGGAGAGGTTCCGGAGGCAGAGGAAATTCTACCTGTGGAATTCAGCGCAGCAGGAGGATCTGGCCAGAGGTGTCTTGCCTGCCCCTCCTGACACTCTGCCCTGTGGGTTTCAAACTAGGCTGGCCAGCCCACACAATCACATCAGCCAATTCTTTGCAATAAATCTCTTTATATGTGCATGCATATAAAATTTTACTGGCTCTGTTTTTCCAGTGGAACACTGACTGTTGGAGAGGACTTACATTTTCTTTCAAAACTTACACAAACCAAGACTATGAGGAACTGTACACTTGAAACCTATATAATCTTATTACCTACTATCACCCCAATAAATTTAAAAAGTAACCTAAAAAAAAAAGACTCTGAGGAACTGGCATAAGGTTGGACACATAAATCAATGGAGTAAAATTGAGAATCCAGAAATAAATACATACATTTTGGGTCAGTTGGTGTTTAACAGGTCATCAAGATGGGCACAGAATACTTTTTTCCACCAATGGTGTGGGGATGACTGGATTTACGTATGTAAAATAATGAATCTGAATTCCTACTTCACACCATATATAAAAATTAACCCAAAAAGGACCAAAAACCTAAACATCAGAGCTAAAACTATAAAGCTAAAACTCTTTAATTATAGTGGATTTTACTTTACAAAAATTTTTAGCATCAGCAAAAAAGATTCACTGTTTATTATTACAGAAAAATCATAACTAATTAAAAACATGCAATTAAATATGAGTATCTTATGATTTTAGAAATTTCTGAGAATTCCCAGGAATTCCAATTTATTGATCCTGGAGTATAAAGATTAATATCTGTTGGGAATTTGGAAGCACTACTTTCTCACGTCCTGTACGTCATCCTCAAACCACAGTCCACAGGTACCTACCTCTGCTATAAAACTCAAACTCTTAGAAGAAGAGATTGCAGTAAATCTCTGTGATTTTGGATTAGGCAATGGTTTCTTAAAATCACAAACAACCAAATAAAAAGAAAAACTGGACGTCATCAAAATCAAAACTTTGTGTTTCAAAAAACATTATCAAGAAAATGAAAAGACAGCCACAAAATGGGAAAAATATCTGTAAGTCATGTATCGGGAAAGGGTACAGCATCTACAATACATAAAGAATGCTTACGACTCAAGCATAAAAAGACAAGGAACAAAATAAAAAAATGGGCAAGGAATTTCAACAAAAATTTCTCTGATGATATATAAATGGCCAGCAAGTACATAACAAGATATTTAATGTCATTCATCATTAGGAAAATACAAATCAAAACAATAAAATACAACTCTACAACCATTAGGATGGTTATAATAATAAAAGATAAATAAAAGGAAAATGTGTATTGGAGAGGATGTGGAGAAATTAAAAGCCACATACATTCCTCTGAGTAAAATGGAGCAGTCCCTTCGGAAAACAGTTTGGCAGTTCCTCAAAAAGTTAAACACAGAATTACCATATGCCTCAGAAATTCTATCTCTAGGTATATATCCCCCCAAATGGAAAACACACACCCCACAAAAGTCGTGCAGGAATGATCACTGCAGCATTATTCAGAATAGGCAAAAAGTGGAAGTGACCCAAATATCCATCAACAGAGAAATGGACAAAATGTGGTAGAGCCATGCTATGAATATTACCCAGCCATTAAAAGGATGAAGGGCTGATGTATGCTGTAATGTAGATAAATCCCCAAATCACTATAAGTAAAAACACCTAGATACAAAA
The DNA here is from genome assembly GCF_021234435.1 of Artibeus jamaicensis. Taxonomy (NCBI): domain Eukaryota; kingdom Metazoa; phylum Chordata; class Mammalia; order Chiroptera; family Phyllostomidae; genus Artibeus; species Artibeus jamaicensis. The sequence continues at coordinate 13,048,688 of NW_026522025.1, read as the reverse complement.
GAACAAGGATAGTATGATTTTAGTTTTATGACATGTCTCAAATAGGTAAATCTGGAGACAGGAAGTTGATTAAAGGTTATCAAGGGCTGAGAAGAGTTTAGTTTTGAGACGATTAAAATTTCTAAAATAAGATAACAGCTGGGAGGGAGAGGCAAGGGGTGGAGGGATTGAGCAAAAAGGACAAAGGACTCAGGGACACAGACAACAGTGTGGTGACTGCCGGAGGCAGGGGAGTATAAAGGGACTAAATGCTAATGGGAAAAAATTCAATAAAGATCAAATTTTAGAGACATTAGTAATACGACTCTGTGAATACATTAAAAAACACCGAGTTTTATACTTCAAACAGAGAATTTTGTGCTATGTGAGCTATATCTCAGTAAAACTGTAGAAGAGAAAGAGGAGGAGAAAGAAGAGGAAGCAAATAAAAGAGTGAGAAGAGGGAAGAGGAGGAGAAAGAAAAAGAACTTGAACTCTTGCCCTGAGCCCACATACAAAGAGCACAAGGGGAATCATTTCATGAGGGTAAGGAGGCCCCGGCACTCAGTGTGGGCACAGTACACACAGAACCTCTCCCACCCGCTGCTGGGACGACACTCTCCTGGCCCCAGGCCGCACTTCCCTACATCTCCTGCCCTGTGGCAGCGTAACAAGCCCATGGAGAACGTGCACCGTGAGGGAGTGTGTCTTGTGCCACTGCCAGCGGAGGAGATGGATGCTGCTGGATTGCAGGAAGGACAGAGGGGGCAAACGCACTTTGGCTAGAGAAAAAGTGAGTTCATCAGTTTTCCAATTCTTCCTCCCAGTTGGAATGTAATAGTCTTTTTCAAAAAATAATCCTCCCCTGTGAATATGTTTATTGATTTTAGACAGAGAGGAAGGTGGGGGGAGAGAGAGATGTCAATGTAAGAGAGAAACATCGATTGGTTGCCTCTTGTATGTGTCCTGATCAGGGATCGACCCTGCAACCTAGGTAAGTGCCCTGACCTGGGATGAAACTCACAGCCTTTTGGTGCACAGGGAATGCTCCAATGAATTGAATGATGTGGCCAGGGCTGCAACAGATTCTTACACAATGAAGAATCATTCCCAATATTACCAAGCACCCATTTTCCTGTTTTTCTTTATACTGCAATGAGTGCTTTAAGGTTCTCAGACATTAGAGCAATATTTGCAAGCATTTCACATGGCTGAGAAAAATCTTGCAATATTGTTACAGGTGGAATTGTGTCGCCCTCAAAATCCCTATGTTGAAGTCCTAATACTCAGTATCTCAGAATGTGACCTTACTTGGAAATAGGGTCTTGACAGACATAGTCAAGTTAAAGGGAGGTTATTGGGGTGGGCCCTAGCACAATATGACTGTTGTCTTCATAAAAAGAGGAGATACAAAGAAACTCAGACAGGGGGAATGCCATGTGAGTATCGAAGCAGAAATTACGGTGATGTTTCTACAAGGCAAAGAATGCTGGCCAATCACCAGAGGAAAGTCTTCCTCACTGCCCTCAGGAGGAACCAACACTGCCTACTCTTGATCTTGCACTTCTAGCTCCCAGAACTGGGAGACAAATTTTTGTCTAAGCCATTCAGCTGTGGGAGTTGATTCCAGCAGCCCTAGAAAACCAATACATTAAACAATTAACATTACTCTCAAACATATACATATACAGGATAATGTGTAAAGCATGATGCTGATTTTATGATGAAATTGTACTTCGAATTATATTCTGCAATAATGATTATTTACCACATAACCCCATTACTATTTGAACATGATATACAAAGTTCTTTGTTCATTTGCTAAAATTCTTAGCAAATTTAAGTACTGCTTTAGGAATTTCACTGAGAATTATAGCTGCTACTGGCTCAGGGAAGCACAGTTTTTCAAAATTAAAATTCACTTTACAAAGTAAGAATTACAGTGAGTCAAGAAAGTTTGTCTAATTTGGCATTGTTGTTCAAAAAATACATACTAAGTAAAAATCTTGTGTAAAGCAACATGGGTATTCACTTTGCTGAAATGAAGGTCATTAAAATTTTAATGGAACTAATATATAACAATCTACGCATTACATATAACATCTTTGGCTCAATACGTGCTCGGTAACAACTAAAGTAGTCATTTTTGATAGTTCCTGGCTTTCAGTCAGATAAAAACCATAACTCTGCCTATATTTTTTATTTTGTCATTATGAAGGCATATTTGTCAACGTGGGAGGATAGAACATATTTCACCTAACAGTTCGCTCGCTTGATTTATAAGTTTTAAATATTTAGACGTGTGGTATGTAGGCCACCACCTGCACTCAGGCCCCAGGCCCTGGAACTGTTAGAGGTGAGCCTAGCAGTGACAGGAGAAAATAAAGCCTGCAGCCATGAACAGAAGCCAAACTACAAATGTCTCAAACTTGCTCCTACTACAAACTAAAATGCCGTCCCATAAGCTTCATGTGAAAACCCAACGCAGCCCCTAGAGGGAGTGACAAGTACCTCAGATGCTCTGCCTCCCTGGGCCACAGTTCTGAGGGGTGAGCCCTTCCCAGCTGGGGTTGTGTAGCCAGACCTGTGGCCTCCGATGGCACTTAGCTCTCACCATGTCACATACACCTAAATTTCACTGTTCACACGTTAGGGCTGTGCCATGGACTTTCATTTGATTTCCTTGCGGTGACTTTGCCGTGCTACCTTAAAGTAAACAGCAATTTTATAACCACTTCACTCCTGTCTTGGAAAAAAGTACTGTACAGTTTGACAGAAGACTTTGGGAGCAATCCTAAATGTTGTGATGCTCCCCACGTGATGCTATTTTGTTCTGTTCTACCTGTCCCACTGCAGTGGGGTTTGGCTGCTTGCTGGAGACTCTGAGGAATGGGGGAGGGAACTGGCATTCTCTTTGGGAGTTAGTCTTAGGAGGAGAGGAACCCTTAGAGATAGGGTTAAGTAGTGGCAGCTAAGAAAAAAAGTGGGATATGCTGTTGGTTTCTGGGGGAAAGAGAAGCAGGGTATGGAAATGCCAACTGGCAATGCCACACCGAGGGTGAAGACTGAACTGCGAGAAGCCCCTTGGGATTTTCAACTTCAACTGCATCTTATTGCAGCTCCCTCTTAGCAAAAATGGCAGCTATACATTGCAGGCTCTTGACTAACACAACGGAGAATGGGAGCTAAGATAAAACAGAGGTGCCTGACGCCCAAGGCTACTTTTAGCTACAGTTCAGCATCTTTAAGAACTTCAACACCCTCTCTGTAGATACCAGCTCATGAAAGTGATACACAGCGGTCCGCCCCCCCCCCCCACCTTATCTGCAATTTTGCTTTCCACAGTTTCAGTTACCCTCGGTCAAACTTGGTCCAAAAATATTAAATGGAAAATTCCAGAAATACCAGAAAAAAATTCCAGAAAGTCAAAAGTTTTAAGTTGCACACTGTTCCCCCACACACCACCCAGAACTTGAATCATCCCTTTGTTCCCGGTGCCCATGCCGTACGCGCCACCTGCCCTTTCGTCACTTAGTTGTCACCTTGACTACGGGGCCGGCTATCCTGGCATCTCGAGAGCTTCAAGGAACCCTTATTTTACTTAATAATGGCTCCAGAGAGCACCAGAGGTGGTGCTGGCAACTTGGATACGCCAAAGAGGAGCTGTATTAGGTGTTCGTATGTTGAGGGAAAAACATCATAGATAGGGCTCAGTACTACTATCCGCGGTTTCAGGCATCCAGTGGGGGTCTTTGAATGTACCCCCGTGAGTAAGGGTAAACTACTGCACCATCTTTATATAAAATTCAAAACCGGGTGAAACAGATTGGGTTCATCAGAAAGGTGGTAGCAAAAAAAAAAAAAAAAAAGCACTTTAAAAAGAAAGGACATGTTTAAAAATTACTTTGATAATAAAGAAAGGAACTTTCTGATGTAAATACAACAGGCAGAAAGTCAACCAGCCCAGTGCTGAATGAATAATAAAGGCAGATTGGTGAACCACATTAATCGGCCTGGCATGCAGATTATCAACCACATTTGAAACACAGATTAACAGGAACAAATAAGGTACGAGGGTGGGAAGCATATTTACAGCAAGTAACAGAAGTTGTAATCTTTGTTTAAATAAGACTTCAAAAGGATTCCGCATATCAACCAATTGTGAAATTAAAAAAAAGATTAACTTCAAGAAATGCCAGGCAGAGTGATCAAACTTATGACCTGTTTTAGATCAGTCGGCATGTTCTACGTGGGCAAGTAGAATGCAATTAGCACTTGGGTAAATTGTAAAGGTTTCTTTTACAGTTGCCTCTAACCAGCTGACGAAATAGAACAGTGTGGCTGATGGCCAATGTTTAGTTTTGCCCATTACCGATTTTATTAATGAGATTGAGGGCCTCTGGGCCTCTGGGCCCATGAAACATAGTAAAACCATCCCACGCTGTGATTGGTGCCACACAGGGGATTAGTGCAAATAAAGTGCCGTTACGTCCGCCACGGGTACCGTCTAGGTCAGAGGTTTTGATGTTCTCATGGCAGAGCCCAGGGAATTCTATTTCAGAAGTGTACAAAATATAAAATATATTTTCCGGAGGACCAAGAGCTTTAACAAATGGGTCTCCCTCACCAAAATAAAAATACATATAAAAAAAATAACCCAAGTGGACACTCTGGAGCAAAAAAAAAAAAAAAAAGAGAATCCCTTAGCCAGACAAAAAGACCAATGAATCAATAACTAATGTTAATGAAAAAGATCGGACCTTTAAACGCCATCAACGAGGGACTCAAAATGAACCAAACTGTATAATTCTTCACCCAGTCGCAGGGCCACCTTCTCCTATGTGAGTCAGAACTCCTGCCTCTGAGTTCTTAAAGGGAATAAAAATGAAACGATCACCTAATTGCTGACCTGGTCAATGACTAAACCACCAGACACACTTGCAGAAACGTGAAATAGACCCTGCTAAGCTGAAGGCCAGAGTTCAAGTTCTTAAGACAGCACTGTATTTTATTGATTTCATCATATTTATTATTGTAAATAATGTTAGATTAATCTTCAAACAGTAAATGCAAGTAGACCTTTGCTTTGGTCATTTAGAATCAGCATCACCACACCTGAGATTATGGCAGTACTGGTCTCCTGTGAATCTTTGTATCAGGGAAAAAGCAAAATGAAATGAAATGTTATGAAATGAAATGACAAAAGCAAAATAAAATGAAATGTTACTGAATGAAATCTGGTAACACTGTGCTTTGGTCCAAGCAGTGGACATTGCCTTTTCCCCCAAACTCTCTGGAGAAACACTTAGAAATGACAAGAAAGAAGAGACAAGTACTTACGAGGACCCTGGACTTGCAGTGGGAGGGGGCCCTGAAGGAATGAAAGAAAAACAAAGGGAACAGTCAGCCTGGATTACTGAATGGCATGGGTTCAGTCAAACCATCACCGATTAAAGTTCTCAACCCCCTGAGGTGTTACTTATTTTTCTGGGATTTATTATTTTCTGGGAAGCAACCACCTCTACAAAAAGGCATACCAGTGAGAACTTGACCGTATCCTGCAGTTCGGGGCCTGAAAAAGATGCTAATTCAAGTGCTAAAAATGAGTCAGAGGGATGGGGTCCTTAGAGGATGCAGTGAGTTTCCAGTGGGAGGCCAAGTGACTGCACCAGGACACTGACTGCAACAGCAGGGGTCTCTGATGGCAGCGGGACAGAAACGGGGCATGCGTGCTGTAACTGTCCAACTTCCCTCTCACTGGCGTGGGGGTTTGCGGCAGGGGCTCTGGGATCAGACAGACCCGGACTGCATGCCTGCTCTGTTGGTTACTTAGCTGGGCAACCCTGAGCATGGTAGGCAGCTACTGGGCCTTCCTTGGGTTTCTTATTTGTAAAATGTGTGCCACTGTGCCAGCCTTAGGGTTGCTGGGCACATAGCGCAGTCTCAGTATGGGCTTCCTCCCTCCCACCCCACCCCCGTGGAGGCTGAGGGCCAAAGGCCTTTCCCGGTAGGAGGCTGCTTACCGAACTTGACAAACAAGACTCCAGTGGTAGAAACCACCTTCTTGCCGTTGGTCGCCACGCACTGGAAGTAGCCCGTGTCTGTGGTGTCCAGATTTCTAATCCGCAGCCGAGAGCCGTAGTTGGTTGCCCGAAAAGAGATCCTCCGGGGCTCCTGGACCACGGGCGCGTCATTTTTGAACCAGCGGATGGTGGGAGGCGGGTTCCCAGAGACTTTGCAGTGCAGTTCAGCCGTCTGCCCCAGGGATGTGGTGATGTTATTCATGGGTTCATCCAGGGTCAGGTAAGAATCTGTGAGCACAGGGTGGAAGAGGCAGGTGAGAAGCGCAGACAGTTGGAAAACACTTTCAAGCACCCCAAAATCTACTCCATGCTGCCCCCAGACGACAGAGAGATTGAACAGGAGCAGCGTGGGGGAGACAGACAAGGCATGAAATTATCCATTTACAAAGACCCCATGGCTGTCCATCGCCCACAGAGCCTGCGGCTTGGAAGGAAATGCATTACTACCCATGGTATAAACCCCTAAAGTTTTCAAATGACTAGATAGCACCCATGGAGACATGCACTCTCCAGAACCAGCCAAGATGAGCTGTTGTGTTTCAGGGTATCAAAAAAAAAGATACTTGGTCCTTGTTAGTAGAGTCAAACAATACAGTGAAGAAGAATAAGAAGTAAAATTCACCTCATATCTCCCCACCCCGAAATAACACCATTCTTCACATTCTGGGAAAGATCCTTCCAGCTCGTCCAGTTTTGATAAGAAAGAAAATGTAAAAAAACTAGAAAAGCAGAAGCAATTATTATTTACAGTAAGTCACTTAATGTTATCGATAGGTACTGCACCTTTATAGGAGTCGATGTATAACTAAAACAATTTTACCAAGGGCTAATTGATATAAGCAAGAGTTAAGTTCCTATGGCATCTCCTCAACATCATAATGAAACCATGAGGAATAAAATGATGTTACTTGAAGACCTATCCACATGGCCCAAGATGAGGAAAGATGTCAGGAATCTTCCTTCCAGTGATAACACAAGGATTATGAAAGCCAGATTGAGGGCCAACCCGAGATCGAGCCAGAGTCAAGCCCACAAGGTTTTGGTGTATAGGACCACACTCTCACCAACTAAGCTACTGAGCCAGGGCTACGTAATGAATTCTTGAGAAAAAATTTGTACTCCAGGAAATGTGTTGATCTTAATTATACAGTTCCATGAGTAGTGGGAAATGCATACACTCCTGTAACCAATGCATCTGTTGATGAACAGCCTCCGCATCCCAGAAGGCAGCCTCAAGAATCTTGGTAGCTCGTCCGGGCTCCTGCCCACTCTCCCGCCCCCATTCCAGGCAACTCCAGCTCTGATTTCTATCATCGAAGCCGAGTTTTGCCTGTTCTAGAATTTGAAGTGAATGGAATCATACTGCATGTATATTTCGCACTGGCTTCTTTTGAGATTTATCACAGTAAACATTTTAATAATAAAATAAATTTTATTTAAGTTCAGACCAATAACAGCAGAAGAAATTGAAGCAGTAAAAAAAAAAAACAACTCGTGACACACAAAAGCCCTGGACCAGATGGTTTCACAGGAGAATTCTACAAAGCATTTAAGGAAGCACTAACCCCTATTCTTCACAGACTATTCCAAAAAATCCAAAATGATGAAGACTCCCAAACTCTTTTTATGAAGCCAGTATCATCCTCATCTCAAAACCAGATGAACACACAACAAAGAAAGAAAACCTCAGGCCAATATTGCTGATGAACATAGACACTAAAATCCTCAACAAAATATTAGCAAACCACATCCAACAATATATTAAAAAGATCATACACCATGAGCAAGTGGGATTCATTCCAGGGATGCAAGGATGGTTCAACATTCCAAAATCAGTAAATGTAATACACCACATAAACAAAAGCAAAGACAAAAACCACATGATCATATCAATAGATGCAGAAGAAGCATTTGATAAGGTACAGCACCCATTTAGGATAAAAACACTCAGCAAAGTGGGAATAGAGGGAGCATTCCTCAATATAATAAAGGCCATATATGAGAGACCTACGGCCAACATCATACTCAATGGGCAAAAAACTAAAAGCTTTCCCACTAAGATCAGGAATAAGACATGGTTGTCCACTTTCACCACTTCTATCCAATACAGTATTGGAAGTTTTAGCCACAGTGATCCGACAAGAAAAGGAAATAAAAGGAATCCAAATCAGAAAGGAGGAAATAAAAGGAATCCAAATCGGAAAGGAGAAAACAAAACTGTCATTGTTTGCAGATGACACAATAGTGTACATAGAAAATCCTATAGACTCCACCCAAAAACTGCTCAACCTAATAAATGAATTTGGCAAAACAGTGGGATACAAAGTCAATATCCAGAAATCAAAGGCATTTTTGTATACCAACAATGAAACAGCAGAAGCAGACATCAAGAAAAAAATCTCATTTGATATGGCAAAAAGAAAAATAAAATACCTAGGAATAAACCTAACCAAAGAGGTAAAAGACCTGTATGCAGAAAGCTATATAATACTGAAGAAAAAAATGAAGAAAGACACAAACAAATGGAAACATACACTGTGTTCATGGATTGGAAGAATTAACATCATCAAAATGTCCTTACTACCCAAAGCAATTTACAGATTCAATGCAATACCTATTAAAGTACCAATGGCATATTTCACAGACATAGAACAAACACTTCAAAAACTTACATGGAACCACAAATGACTCTGAATAGGCGCTGCAATTTTGAGAAAGAAGAACAAAGTAGGAAAGATCACAATATCTGATACCAAACTGTATTACAAGGCCACTGTAATCAAAACAGCCTGGTACTGGCATAAAAACAGACACATGGACCAGTGGAACAGAACAGAGAGCCCAGAAATAAATTCAAGTCTCTATGGTCAATTAATATTTGACAAAGGGGGCAGCAACATAAAATAAAGTAAAAATAGCCTCTTCAACAAATGCTGTTGGGAGAACTGGACAGCTATGTGCAAAAAAATGCAACTCGAGCACCAACTTACACCATACACCAAAATAAATTCAAGGGGGATAAAAGACTTAAATATAAGCAGTGACACCATTAAAGTCCTAGAGGAGAACATTGGCAGGAAAATCTCAGGTATTTCATGCAGCAACACTTTTACTGATATGTCCCCTAGAGCAAGGGACATAAAGGAAAGACTAAACAAATGGGATCTCATCAAAATAAAAAGCTTCTGCACGGCTAAAGAAAACAGTATTAAATTAAAAAGACAACCAACTGTATGGGAAAACATATTTGCCAATAATACTTCAGACAAGGGTTTAATCTCCAAAATATACAAAGAACTTACACAACTCCACTCTAAAAATACAAGTAACCCAATTAAAAAGTGGGTGAAGGACTTGAACAGACACTTCTCCAAGGAGGACATACAGAGGATCCAGAGACACATGAAAAGATGCTCAATATCACTAGCTATCAGAGAGAGGCAAATTAAAACCACAACGAGTTACCACTTTACACCGGTCAGAATGGCCATCATAAACAAAGCAACAAACGACAAGTGTTGGAGAGGTTGTGGGGAAAAGGGGACCCTAGTTCACTGTTGGTGGGATTGCAGACCGGTACAACCACTATGGAAAACAGTATGGACTTTTCTCAGAAAACTAAAAATAGATTTGTTTTTTGACATGGCAATTCCACTGCTAGGATTATATCCTAAGAACACTGAAACACCAATCCAAAAGAACCTATGCATCCCAATATTTATAGCAGCACAATTTACAACAGCCAAGTGCTGGAAGCAACCTAGGTGCCCATCAGTAAATGAATGGTTCAAAAAACTATGGTACATTTACACAATGGAATTCTATGCAGCAGAGAGAAAGAAGGAGCTCCTACCTTTTGCATCAGCATAAATGGAACTGGAAAGCATTATGCTGAGTGAAATAAGCCAGGTGGTGAAAGACAAATACCACATGATCTCACCTTTAACAGGAACCTAAACAACAAAACAATCAAACAAGCAAAATATAACCAAAGACACTGAAATAGAGAACAGTCTAACAGTGTCCAGAGGGGAGAGGGGAGGGAATTTCAGGGGAAAAAGGGAAGGGTTTACAAGAACAAGTATAAAAGACACATGGACAAAACTAGAGGGGGTGGAAATGGGAGGGAGAGGGGAGGGATGGGTGGGTGGGTTGGGATGGGAGTAAAAGGCAGAAAACTGTACTTGAACAACAATTAAAATTAAAAAAATAATAAAGTTTATTCATTTATTCTCCAATAATATAATATTTTAAACATCATACTGATTAATTATAGAAAGGTGAGAAAATAACTTACTTTTAAAAACTTTAATGTGTTTTTTAAATTGGTTCGTTATTCACATAGATGGAGTTCTCTTTGGCTTCATTCTCCTGACCACCCACCCTTGGGTAGATTCCCCCCTTCCATACCTTCCTGTTATCCTCTGTCCCTTTCTGACCCCCAGCCTGGGAAGGCTTTCTAAGGGGCTGTCTGCTCTGCAGGACTATATGCCCACAAGGACAGGTATCTAGAAAGTTCTGGTTATCACTGCAACTTCAATGTATCCTACTATCTAGCAGCCCTGTCCAATCGAACTTTCTATAACTGTGGGAATGTTCTATAGCCTGCATTATCTAATTGGTAGCTGGCTACAGTGGCCAAGGAACTGAATTTTAAATTTTAATACACACATGTGGCAAGTAGCTACTGTATTGGACAGCACCAGCAGAGCATAGTAAATTTGTTGAATTTAATGTAAATATTTGAAATATAGCCTTTCTTTTTAAGATAGGTAAATGGCTAAGTTTAACCACCTAACTACCTATAAAATGCTTTCGTAAATGCTGAAAATAAGTGATTCATTAATTGCTTTAATTTTCCATGAAAAAAACTGGGCAGAGGCGTTATCTAATTCTGGGCAGCCCCACGGGAGTGTACGACAAGTACGAACACACTTATCAGGTGTGTGTGGTGGAAAACAGACAGCACGACCATCACCCATGTGTTACTGCAGCGACACTTTTTATCTCACTTAAGCTAGTGAAGAATCATCCTTTACAACACAATCACGAGCCCATAAATGACTTTGCCAATGCCTTGCTTTTTTTACATTTGCATTCTGATCTCTGCCTTTGGACATGTTTCTACAGTCTATATAACTATGTGTACTCAATCCATGGATGTGTCTGCTCATAGATCATAAGCACACGTGTTCCTAAGAGGTTTCAGGGACACCTAGAGAATAGAGAGAGTAATTGACAGGTGGCTTTATGGAGCTGTTTTTATGACTTTAAAGTCCCACCTCATAACTAGCAAATGGCTGGCTATGCACCCTCTGTAGGAAAGAAACAAAATAGCAAGTAATATATAAATAGCAACCATGTAGCAATGCTAATATAAGCATAGTGGTTAATACTTCATAAGGCAGGTTTTGGAACTTGAATGACTGTGTTTGAATCTAGGTCTACCTCGACCTATCCATGTGACCTTGAGCAAGTTACTTAAACTCTGGGTACCTCCATTTAACCAAATGCTGACAAAGTCACGGAACAACAGAAACTGTCACTCATTGCTGGTGCAAATGAATAATGGTGCAGCCACTTTGAAAAAACAATTTGACAAGTTTCTGCGAAAACTAAACATACTCATACCATCTGATACAGCAATCTTTCTCCTTGGCATTTACCCAAAGGAGTTGAAAACTATGTTTGCACAAAACCCTGCACACATGTTTCTAGCTTTATTCATTTAACTGCCAAAACTTGGATGCAAACGAGATGTCCCTCAGTAGGTGAAAGGACAAAATGTAGTGCATCCACACAATAGATTATTTAGCATCAAAAGGAAATGAGCTATTAAGCCATGGAAAGGCATGATGGAAACTTAAATGCATATTACTAAGTGAAAGAAGCAAATCTGAAAAGGTTACATACTGTGCGATTTTAACTATATGATGCTCTGAAAAAGGCAACACCGAGAGTGAACAGTAATGGAAACTAAGGTATTTGGGTGATTATGTGCCAGGGTAGGTGTGTCGGTTCTAACAGATGTACCACTGGGTGGGGCTGTTGCTCGTGGGGGAGGCTGCTTATATGTGGGGCAGGAGGTATATAGACTATCTGTGTCTTCCTCTCAATTTCACTGTGAACCTAAAACTGTTCTAAAGATATAATGTAAAAAATATTCTGACTCCAGAGTCCGTGTTCCAGGATAGAAGTTCTCAAACTTTTAGTTTTAGGATCCCTATATACTCTTTAAAATATTGAGTACACCAAACAGATAATTTTAAAAACACTTAATAAATTATTGAAAAATTTAAAAATGACCTTATTACTTGTTAACATAAATACATTTTAACGAAAAATACAAATAAGAGTAGCATTGTTTTCTATTGTTACTTCGCCTAAAAGCAGACAGCTGGAGTCTCTTCTTTCAATGTGTTGAGATATGTCATTCTGATGAAAATATCTGAAGGAATTCAGGCCCCGCACAGTTGGATAAGGGGAGGGGTATCTGAATAGACTTTCAGATAATTTAGGATATTCTTTCTTGATACTATAACAAAATTCAACAAGGGATCGTTTTTAAAGGTTACTTGCAATGTGAAATCTGAAGGCTTATCAAAGAACTTTTCATAATCTGTTACATTTACATGAGCTGGTTTATCCTGCCCTTTAAACATCTTTCACCCACGTATGACTTTACATTGCCCATTTACAAAACACGGCTCCGTGAGTTAAGGAGAGCTTCCGAATGGGGACACGTTTAGTCCTGCGATGTAGAAAAGTCGTATCCATCAACATCATCCCCAGCCCATCAGTAAGGACTGGGAAGCTGTCAAGCTCACGGTGGTGGCCAACTGTTTTCCCAAATTTTAATTTTTTCTTGGAAGTTCAAATTTTATTATTGGCAATTAATATCATTTCCTATTTAATTAATATGACAGGCTCATTTTGTTCATTTTCAAAAATATTCCAAAGAACTATAGTCTGACTATCAGTCATTCTTTCAAGTAAAAAGGTAACTAGTTCAGCTTACAACTGAAATGTTTTTCTTTAGTATTCCCATTTAGGGAATACGAAACACATGTCCTCCAGGGTCAAGATTCAATTAAGTTAGTAATTTCTAAGACATCATTAAAGATAGTCTTGAGTGCAACTGGCTTAAAAACAAACAAACAAACAAACTACAGGTGCATGATGGTGGACAATGCGAGTTCTAGCACAGTTTGTTAGTTTGTTAACACTGGACTGATTTGTTAACACTGGACTGGGGCCCCAGCAGTTTTACCTGCCACTGCTTCTGCACAGTCTGGTTGGGTCAGTTCTGGTTCAGGGGACTTGAAGACCCATCTCAGACCTACCCCTGCAAACAGAAGGCAAAGCCAGGATTCGGAGTCCAAGCTTAGTGCTCTTTCCATCACACTGCCCTCCTGTTGCATAACAGGTTCAATTTCAAATCCACCTGTTTATGACCTAAGGAAAGTTGTTTTAATCCAACTTGTTTATGACAAAGAAAAAAAGTGGCTTTGATATAAGTATGAAGTAAGCTGTGTCAGTATGTCATCATTCCACATTGCTTTGATATAAGAATGAACTAAGTCATAGCAGGATGTCATCATTCTACATCTGTTGTCCTTGATAAGCAATCAGCAGCAAGCCCTGGAGGGTCCCCTGGGGGCATATGGATAAGAACACGTGGAAAAGCAACCAGGCAAAAGGACATTTAGACTGTAAAGTACTGAGAGTTCCTGAGGATGATATATCTCAGAGTTCAGTTTGGGCAAAACCAAAAAACTCTCTGAAGACCCTCGGGGCATTGGCTCCAGTCTTGGCAAGGCACTACATGCAGACCGTGGCGATAGACCCTGCAGAGGCTGGGGGAAAAGGATCAGAGGCCTACCTACACTGAGGTCTTTGTTCCCTAGCAACGTGCTCTAGTAACCAGGACTTTTTCTTTTGCACTGGCAAGAGGAGAAATTGGCTTTTTGGTTGTTTGCCCACCCTGCCCAACGCCACCTCCTATAAAAAGGTGCAGCTCATATTAAATTTGGACTTTATTCCTTCACTTCCTCTTGCCTAGAACAATAGTGCAATTCCTCTGTAGTTGTTTGGAGAATGTTATTTCTTTATTTTGCTCAGTAAGATATATTATCCTGGATGCACTGGCTTGTAAAATTATATTCCCACAGCAAACCTGTGCTAAATAAACTGCAAGCAAAGACAACTCTTCCTGAACATAACTTTTTCTGCCTCTCACAAAACAAAAACAGAGCAGCTTCTCCATCCCTCTAGGTCCTGGTCTAGCGTGAGGCTCTCAGAATTAAATACCAGAAGCCACAGAGAGGCTTTGCATGGCCTGTTTTCTATTTCCGAGTAAGCAGCTTGGGATTTGGGAGTAATCCTAAGTGATTGTGGTAGGTCTGGGTGAAAGTTTGGGACACGATAAAAAAAGATTTGCCATTTTATAACGTAGGAAAATGAAATGACAGCCTTCTGTCAGTGCCACCATCTTCCCCGCTGCCTGTAAAACGTGATCATCACAGCTAACATTTTTTTGAGCGTTTATGAGGCACCAGGCACCGTTCGAAGCACCCTACACCCATTAGTTTAGTTAATCTTGGAAACAGTCCTATGCGTTAGACACTGTCATTACCATCATTTCCGAGATAAGGAAAGGAGATGCAGAGAGGTTATGTATTGCTAAAGTCAGGCCGCTAGAAAGTGGTAGTAGAACCAGGACGCAGACCCAGGGCCTGGGACACAAAAGACCATACTGTTAGCCAAGGCACCGTTTCCCAATAAACCCAGACTGTAGCCTTTCATTGTCCCCCACCACCTCTATCCAAGACCACAGAATATTCTTGCCCTTTTTATGAGTCCTTCCAGCACGTGACGATACCCACTGGTACCGAGAACAACTAAATCACTACTGGTTACATATGACGTAACTGGAAGTCATCATCTGGAATGAGCGTTTTCAATACAGCACAGGCGGCGCTCATACTGACGCTTAACCAACCTAAAAAGTGAACTGCGAGAAAAAAGAAGTTTATGAGCTCTCTGGGAATTGAGACTCTATTTCCTATTTTTTTCTTTTTTGTATTTCCCTCAGCACTCCATGTGTTATTGTGAACTTCATAGGCATTTAATAAATGCTGGTTGATTAAGTAAATGGAAGGCTCAAGTGTATTTTGGGCAAATGAGCTTCGGTGACACCCCATTTATTACTTACCCGTTTGACAAGACGTCACATCCACAAATCCCTCCCAACATTTATTACTTAATTTTCAAAGTGCCCTCCCACTCTCCTCAGGGAGAAAGGCGGGGCCAGGAGTCATATTCCCGTTTTGACAGGTGAGAGAGACTGAAATATAAAGAGTTTAACAGCCCTTTGCCATGGTAACCCGGCCAGGCAGCCAGGGAGCCAGTCACAATTAGGCTCAGGGCCTGGGCCTTGGTATCAAAGAGGAACATGCCAAAATCCCAGTCTCCTACAGGACTGATCCTTTTCAGAAGAGGGAGGAGGTTCCTGACATGAAATAAAATGCTTAGCTAAACATAAAGGAAAGCTGCCAAACACAGTTAGGTCATCATATTTGACTCTGAGAGAACATTCTGTTCACGCTATCAACCTGCATTCACTTTCAGCACACTTCACCATAAATACTTCTGACTCGCTATCTCGGGAAATATTTTTTATCTTAATAAACTCAATGCAAAACGTAATCTAAATCGGCTTGTGCATTCTTGAGTCTGAGCCACAAGCTGCATTTAATAAAAATCAGTGGAAATAGCAGGGGACTTCTGAATAACCACAGTTCGTTATCGGACGTGGGGCTGCTGGGAAGTTCCAAACACATGGCGAGCAGGTCAGTAAGCTGAAGGTATGGAGAGAGCATGAGGCCACTGGATGGCCCCACTTACTGGACCTTAGTTCCCACAGGACGCACTATTTGTGATAGCGGATGCAGCATGGTTGTCAAGAACATAGCTCTGGAGTTGAACTGCTCGGCTCCCTGAGTACCATCCCTCACTTGCTATTATTCAACATCTCCAAGTCTCAGTTTCCTCAGTGGCAAAGTGAGGCTAATCATTGTTAAGTGCCCAATAGTGTTGTGGTGGAGGTTAAATAAGATAGTCCTGAAACTTCCAAAGCATTCACTAGATCTAGGGAGCTATAATAAGCTAGAGCCAGAGATTCTCAACCCTCACTGCACATCGCTATCCCCTCGTGAATAAAAATAAAACACTGATACCTGGGGCTCAACCCTAGGGATTCTAATTTAATTGATCCTGGGTGCAGTCCAGGTACAAGCATTTTTTTCAGATGGTCTTCAAATGATTCTCCTGAGCAGTCAACAAGAGAACACCTGGCTACAGTCACCATAGCTAACATTTCCTGACCACCAGTTCTCACCTGGCTTCCTGTTGAGCCCAGCTTTCACTCTCAAAAATCTCTAGGCAGATTCTCCACTACAATCCCCATTGTTCAGAAGAATAAAAAAAAGAAAGAAAAAAACCCCTGAGACTTTAAGCATGTTGCTAAGGCCATGTTAGCGATAAAAGAGTTGAAACTGCATCTCCAACCCAAACTTCTACCTTGGACTCCCCAGTTTCAAACCTTCATCCCCAATCAGGAAGAGAGATGGCTCAATAAAGATCAATGTTTTCTGCCTGGACAAAGCTGCTGTAGTCCACAGACATCATATACACGTCAAAAGAAAAGCAGGGCTGTGCCATGCTGGGCTGGGCCCTGTCCTAACACTCACACTTTCTCAAGAGCTCAGATACCAATGCGACAGGCTAAGTTGCAGCTGATGACCTCCGAGTAACAAGAGTGGGTTTAAAGAGTGTCCACAGGACCAGAGACAACAAATAGTCAATAATGCAGCTGCTTTGGGCGGCGGGGGGGAAATGCACATACATCAGAAACGGTTTGGCAAATGTACACTTAGAGCAACCACTCCCCCCCCCAAAAAAAAATCTGGATTAGTGAGTAAAGACAGCTGCCTTTGTAGGTCTTTCCTTAGGAAGCAGAGTAAGCACACATAGCAACCCAAAGGAGTTTAAGGGAACTTCCTACCTAGAGGCTTGTTTTAATGTACAGCTCATTTTTACGAGTAGACCAGTTGTATGTAAATAGACTCTTACAAGCTCAGGGAAACTACTTTTTCCTCCTAAGTAGTTAAGATCTACAGAGAATGAGAGTGGCTGACCCCAGCATTTAGATTGCTTTGAGTCCCACATATGCTTAATAAATAAAGGTAGGAGAAGAAAGGATCAAACACGTTGAACACTGATGCCATCAGTCACTTCACGAATATTACTACATTTTATCCTTTCAAGAAACACTGTGACGTATGTAAGCATTCCTAACCCCATTTTAAGGAAGACAGCCTAACTTCTGGAGGTTTAGCACAGCTAGAAGCATCATGGCTGGGGTCGGGACCCAGTTCTATTTGACACCCACTCTCAACGTGCCCCTTCTCAACCTACTATTTTATTATACCCTGCTGCCATTAAGAACTTCCTCTACTATCAACACCCCTGAATCTCCCCCAGATGATCTTCAGCAGCCCTTAGTTTTGCTTGAAGAGCAGGTTATCTATTGTAATTGGATCACTGGCAACTGCCCACAAGGTTATGCAGAGAATTATTTTCTAGTTATAAACTCTTGTGGACTCTTGTCACTTTCATTACTTCATGTTTATCATGGGTGCATGTTCCATTGAAATTTAATAATAAGAAGAATATGGTAGTCCCCTCTTGTCTGTAGTTTTGCTCACCACAGGTTCATTTACTCATGGTCCACTGTGGTTGGAAGAAAATTAAATGAACAATTACAGAAATAAACAATTCATAAATGTTAAATTGAGCACCATTCCGAAGAGTGTGATGAAATCTCGTGCCATCCCGCTCTCTCCCACCCGGGGTGTGAACCACCCCTTTGTGCAGGGCCCCCATGCTGTCCGTGCTACCCACCTGGGTAGTCACTTCGTCGCCTTCTTGGTTATCAGAGAGACTGTTGCAGTATCGCAGTGCCTGTGCTCAGGTTGCCCTTATCCGACTTCATAATGGCCCCAGAGCACAAGAATAGTGTTGCCGGCAATTCATCCATGTTGAAGAGAAACCATAAAGTGCTTCCCTTAAGTGAAAAGGTATGGAAGTACAGGAAAAAGCATAGTATGTAAAGGGCCCATAGTATGTATCTGCAGTTTCAGTCATCCACGTATTGGAACCTATTCTCCACGGATAGCAGGGGGATCACCACATTCAGAAATTATGAACAGAAACTCACCCATAAGAATAAAGACTCGATTTTGACATGAACAAATTCTTGCAAATGAAATTTAAAAGGACACAAATTGGCTTGAAAATTGATCCCCGAATCTTAGAGAAATATGTCTAAACTTGCTCCTGACTCCCTTGATCTTCTCCCGCCCTT
This sequence comes from Artibeus jamaicensis, assembly GCF_021234435.1. Lineage (NCBI taxonomy): Eukaryota > Metazoa > Chordata > Mammalia > Chiroptera > Phyllostomidae > Artibeus > Artibeus jamaicensis. The sequence continues at coordinate 13,030,199 of NW_026522025.1, read as the reverse complement.
CATAATGCTGATTTTTTTAACTACCTCCTCATCTTCAGTTGAATGCTAGGATGATAAATAAATCCATGGGCCTAGGAATTCTTCAGATATAGGGTATATCCACATTCAAAGGAGTCATGTGCCAGCCCTGAGAAATCAAACCAAAAAACACCAGCAAAAGTACCAGCTAGTACTTTGCTTCACAATAACTTAGTAAGGTTCTAACTTGAAAAACAACAAAAAAGTAAAGCTCTCGACCCTTGGGCTTAGGCCCTGCATGCCACACTGCAACCCGAAAGCTGCATTCTCCCCCTTTGTGTCTAAGTTATAAGCCTTCGTAAAATGCTGACAGACCTTAACTATAATGGGACAGGATGAGTGGGTTTGCATAATGAACTTTTAAAATGGCTGGAGATAATATCTAGAAGGCCAAGCCTGAGATACATTTCTGGTTTGGGCTGTGGGCCAATGCAAACAGAACACATCATAAGTCATCACTGTGATTTCAGTACTGTGGATAGGAGATGCCTCAGCGTCAGCATGGTGCGTGAAACTTGCTAGGAAAGCTGTGGATGCTGCTGCCCTGTGCAAAGGTAACAGTTGTGCTTTTGGCCCTGCTGTGGGGGAGCCTTGTGAGAGGAAGAACGAAGCCATATTTGGGACCCTCAAAGAAGAAGTCACTGTGTATTTTCACTACCCTGGCCTGACACTGTGAGGCAGCAGGTTGTCCAATCATAATAAATTCTCAAGTGTTTGATGGCTTCTAAGTGGAGCCCAAAGGATTTCAAAATAAAAGTTGCCATTCTGGCCAAGGAATTTCTATTCCTATAGGAACCACACAGTTATACCACCTCAATTTTCTACAGTCACATCTTGATTGAACAGGACCCAAATCCCTCTGTGTGCCAATCAGCATTCCAAATCAATTCCACCGAGACCAACATTCCAGTTCCAGGTTTTCCCGGAATATAAACCTCAGTGAACATAAAACAGCACACAAACCATTCTTTCCTCTCATCTCCATTCATTGTGCAAGATTTTTATTTCAAAATTTGTAGGAATCTGCTGCCTTGGCCACACCTCAGATCTTCTACCAGGGCAGTACACAGGGAAGGTCCTTGTCACTTGAATGTTCTGTTATAAATGGGAGAGTTTTGTCTTCAAATTTTAAACCAAATTCCTCAAAAATTAGCCATTATCTGCTCTACTGCTTTTTCAAGAAAACGGAAAAGTACTAGGCAACCAGGAGATGAAAACTGAGGTGGATACGATTTTCTTAGTAGCAAGAGGCAACAATTAAACCCTCGAGACTGAGAACAATGGGGATCTGACCATTCCTTTTTCATCATTACGGAACCTTAAAACCAGCACAGGTTTGCTGTGGATAGATGAGTAAACTGTTTAATGAATAAATGAACAAATGGCTTAAGTGCATGCGCTCAAAGATCTTGCATCCTGGCTATGGAATCAAATGTGTGAGAACAATCAAAGTGTGAGCTGAGTGCATTCAGGATGACAGAGGACCCGAGAAGAGGGAAACATAATTTGCTTCTGAGCCTAGGGTATCAGAGAAGGACTTCTGAAGGAGGTGACATAGCAATCAGTGGGATCTTTGAAAAGGAGGAGATACGGTTTCTATCCTTCAGGAGCCCCTTAAGATCTTGAAGAAAGGAAGAGATATTCCAGAATCTAATTTGAAAGTACAAGTCAGAGTGAGAGTAAAAGCTAAGTGTGTGGTCAAGAGGTTGAGTGTTGAAGGAGTGGGCGGGAGAGATCCAATGGGCAGGCCAGGGTTATAGTGCAGTGCCCGCAGAGGGGCCAGGCAGTCCTCTGCCTTTTATCAGGCAGAGTGGGCAAGCCCGAGAGCAGAGTGGAGAGGGAGAGAAACCCCAGACTTCCTGTCCTCGTGCTGGAATGCACAGGCATTTGGGGGAGGGAAGGAATACAGAGGAGTGGGACACAGAAGAAAAGAAAGAAAATACACCTGTACAGGCACTGGGAAGGTACCTGCTGCATCTGTCCTGGATCATACAGAACAGTGATGGGGAAAAAACTGATAAAAAATAATTAGAACAAGGGAAGATGTGGGGCAGGGAGGGGGAATGCTATTTTCTGCTCAGAAGGGGGTGAGCATGTGCAGCTGCAGAAGTCAAGGAAGGCTGAGAGAGGAGGGGTTCATGCTTGAGCTGGGTCTTGATGGAGAGCAGAGGCTGAGAGTGAGTTTCTAACATCAGAGGGAGCGAGACCGAGAGAGAGGGAGAAAGGTGGGGGAAGGGGGGACTGGGCAGAAAGCAGGAGCCAGGCAGTTGTTGGGGAGAGTGGGGACACACAAGTTGTCGCCCATGATGACCCTCCTAACATGTCCCATGTGCATCTGCTGACTGCAGTTCCCACAGCGTCATCAATTCACTGTGTTCCTCAGAGGGGACGTGATTGACATTTGAGGCAGGAAAGTTCTTCATCCTGCAGGGTTACCCTGCACAAGGCAAGGTGTTCAACACCCTAGCTCCCACCCAGTACATCCCAACTGCACCCCCAAATCATTGAGATGATGTAAGTGTGGTACACCACACGTACCCAACCACACTGAGGAGCCCTCGGGTGTTTTTTCCAACATGGTCTTAATAACCACCATGCTAACACACCTCTAAATTCCGTTTAAAAGAGAACACTTGTTGAGAATGTGTTCATGAGAAGCTCCCATCCCCTCTTCTTGCACCTCTCTAGGTCACCTTAAGGCGGGTCTTGGGGGGTGGTCTTCAGGAAGTAGAGGTGAGGAGACAGAATTCCATGCGGAAAAGACTAGCTTCAATAAGGGCTCAAAGGCATGTGTATCTAGAATGGTGACCACAACAAGGAATAAATCATGCCCATTTGCTTTTGGGAAGGGTTATGAATGAACTATAGTAGGTGGGAAGCCTGGAAAGGCAGGTTGGGCTGAGACTGAGGAAAGACCTCCATCAGTAATGAGGGATTCTGGACCTTATCTGGCCAGCAATAAGCAGTTTCCACACAATGCTGAGCCAGGAAACCGGGCCTAGAGTTGAGCTTCGGGAAGTGTGAGCTGACCCAGCGGGCAGGAGGACAGAGCTGGTGAGAAGCTGTGATGGAGAGGAAGGTTTGCTGGGGCTCTGATTTTTTTTAAATAAATTTATTTATTTTAGATTTTTATTTATTTATCTTTATAAGGGAAGGGAAGGAGAGAGGGAGAGAAATATCAATGAATGGTTGCTTCTCATGAATCCCCTGCTGGGAACTGGCCCCTGCTGGGAACTGGCCTGCAACCCAGGCATGTGCCCTGACAGGGAATTGAACCGTGATCTTTTGGTTTGCAGGCCTGTGCTCAATCCACTGAGCTACACCAGCCAGGGCTTTTAAAAAATATATAAATTTATTTATTTTAGATTTTTATTTATTTATGGAGCTCTGATTTTGTATCCCTATCTCTTCATCCCCAATTAGGGATGACCTCAGAAACCCAGGGACGGCAGGGTCAGATCTCTGATGATGAATTCCCATCAGAGATCACAAAGGATTTCTGCAAAAGCTGGATATTTAGCTCTCCCTCCTGTTTCTTAACTCTTAAAAAAATAATGCTTCCATGCTCATATTTATGCTTATGTTTTCCCCTTTTGTATTATTTCCTTAAGTTACACTTCTAGAAATGTCTCTTATTCTTCCTTGGCAGGACCCGATGTGAGTCTTTTGTTTATTCTTCCACAATGCTTAACGGTTGCTACACAACAGAGCATCATTGTAAAGTAGGCAGCCTTCCTGAAAGTGTCTATTACAAAGTACAAGAAAATGAAATAACTATTACATACATTATTTTTAATTGAATAATTTGTTTTTAGAGAAGAGAAGGGAGGGAGAAAGAAAGGGAGAAAAACATTGATGTGAGAGAGAAACATTGATCAGTTGCCTCTCGTATGAACCTGCAACCCAGGCATGTGGGACAATTCCCATGGACAAGTCCCTTGTCCTGACTGGGAATTGAACCAGCGACCTTTCAGACTACAGGATGATGCTCAGCCAACTGAGCCACACTGGTCAGGGCTGCATAAATTATTGATAAGGATGAAAATTCTCTGTTTAATCTCTGTCTTCATGTGCACTAAAATCCATCCCAAAGCCACTCTAAAAACTAACAAATTTCAGGAAAAAAGTGAATTTTCACACTCATCTAAGTCCTGCACAATTCCCATTGATTTTGAGAACCTTTAGGATAGTCCTATGAACATTATGACAATGCAGCTCATGAGGACACTTCAGACTCTGGTTGCCAGGGCATGCCAGACAGCTCCTTTCCAGCCACTTTATCCAAAGATGTGATTTGAAGAACATAAACAAGTGTTTCTGCTGAATTCCCACACCAATTACTGAAGGTTATGGAGAATTTGGGTATCACTTTAGAAGCCACTCTACATATGGATGGCCCAACAAGAGAATCAAGTAAAGCCATTAGTCAGATTCTACAGAAATGTTGGTGCCTCAAGGTTAATGCTGTTAAATAAAGGAAAAGTCATTATTTTTGACATTTCAACAATCACTTTAGGGTCTGGTTCTTATTACCTCATTATTGTGTTTTAAAAGGTTTTCTCTCCCTCTCCTTCCTTCCTTCCTTCCTTCCTTCCTTCCTTCCTTCCTTCCTTCCTTCCTTCCTTCCTTCCTTCCTTCCTCTCCCTCTCTCCCTCCCCCCTCCCTCCCTTGATAAAAATGTCAAGAAATTTGGAACACAAACTTACAACAAAACATGTCCCCTGACCTTCTGATCTATCAATCTTTCAAGTACACCAAAATACGTAAGAGAGTTCTGGCTAAGATGGAGGTATAGGTAGAAACCCTTCACTTCCTCGCACAACCAAAAGGAGGATAACAATCAATGTAAAATCAGTGAACAACCAGAAGTGCCAGAAAACCAAACTGCATGGAACTCCAACATCCAAGGAATTAAAGAAACAGCCAACCAGGGCAACCAGGGCAACCAGACCAGTAAGATGGGCAGATGGAGAGAACCCACAGCAAGGCAGCGGATGTACGGGTAGGGTTTACTGAACCAGAAACTGAACTATAGTCACCACACTGTGGACTACAGTGCTTGCCAGGGAGGAAGAAACACCCAGTCTCACATGAGAGTCCATTGGAAAGTGGGGCTAGAGCCAAGTAGGCGAGCTGCACTGTTCCTCTCTGGTCCCTCCCCCACAGGACACACCACAGCACAACAAAGGGGTGTACTACCCAGGTGAATGCCTAAAGCCCCACCCCTTTACGTCTTATCAGGTGTCCTCAGATAAAGAAATACGGCCCAAAGAAAGAACAAAGCTCAACTTCAGAAAGAGAACTAAGAAATGAGGAGATAGCTAACCTATCTGATGAAGAATTTAAAGCCCTGGTAAGCAAAATGCTCACAGAACTGATTGGGCTTGGTCAAAAAATGAAAGAAAAAATTAAAAATACCCAAAATGAAATAAAGCAAAATATTCAGGGAACCAACAGTGACAGTAAGAAAACCAGGACTCAAAACAATGATTTGGAACAAAAGGAAGAAATAACTATCCAACCAAAACAGAATGAAGAAAGAAGAATTCCAAAAAAAATGAAAAGAGGCTGAGGAACCTCTGAGACAATTTTAAAAGTTCCAATATCCAAATTATAGGGGTGCCAGGAGAAGAACAACAGCAAGAAATTGAAAACTTATTTGAACAAACAATGAAGGAAAACTTCCCCAATCTGGTGAAGAAAATAGACTTCTAGGAAGTGCAGGAAGCCCAAAAAGTCCCATAGAAGTTGGACCCAAGGAGGAACACACCAAGGCACATCATCATTAAGTTACCCAAGATTAAAGATAATGAAAGAATATTAAAAGCAGCAAAAGGAAAGGAGAGAGTTACCTACAAAGGAGTTCCCATATGACTATCAGCTGATTTCTCAAAAGAAACCTAAGAGGCAAGAAGTGGCTGGAAAGAAGTATTTGAAGTCATGAAAGGCAAGGATGTACACCCAAGATGACTCTATCCAGCAAAGCTTTCATTTAGAATAGAAGGGCAGATAAAGTGCTTCCCAGATAAGGTCGAGTTAGAGGAGTTCATCATCACTAAGCCCTTATGATATGAAATGTTAAAGGGACTCATCTAAGAAATAGAAGATCAAAAACTATGAACAGTAAAAATCACAACAAATTCACAATTATCGACAATGAATCTGAAAGAAAAGAAAAACAATGAAAACAAAAACTAAGCAAAGAACCAGAACAGGAACAGAATTAAGGAAGTGGACATCACATGGAAGGTTTTCAGAGGGCAAGGGGAGGGAAGGCATGGGGGGAGGGGGAGGTACAGGGGAGAAGAAGCATAATTGGTAGGCATTCAATAGGGAGAGGTCAAAAATGGTATAGGAAACAGAGAATTCAAAGAACTTATATGTACAGCCCATGGACATGAACTAAGGGGGGAATGCTGGAGGGCTGGGGGGTGCAGAGTGGAAGGGGGATAAAAGGGGGAAGTTGGGAAAACTGTAATAGCATAATCAATAAAATATACTTAAAAAATACTTAGGCCTAGGAGGAGGAATGTCTTGTTAGTTACCTGACATTAGTTGCTGTATTGGTTGTCACCTTGAGAATGCTTTTTGGGAACTGAAGAAGAATGGAGAGAACAGGAAAATGCAGAATGCACACGTACGTGTGTGTGTGTGTGTGTGTGTGTGTGTGTGTGTGTATGCATGTGTGCACCCAAGAGGAAAAGAGAACTAGACAACTCATTTTGGCTATGAATGCTTTAAAATCTTACAGATGCCAACAGGACACCCTCTTGCATACTTTTTTCCCAATCATTCCATTTTGCAAGCAACATTATTCACAAATGAGACATTCAAGAAACTCCAATTCTGGAATAAAAATGTGCACACCACCAGTGGAAAAGCAAACAAAAGCAGCTAATGTACTGTGGCTAAAAAAATTTTCAAACACAGTGGCAGTAATTTACTGCTCTCGCTCTTAGCTGGACCCCATGAACATAATCAGAACCCCCAGGACTGATGGGAGAGTGTAATTTACAGTAAGTCTCAGGATAATAAAAGAAAATGAAATAGCAAATTGTGCGTGAACATGAAAGCTGTATTTCTTCCACTTTCAGCAACTGAATCAAATTTCCAGCCAGAATTTCAGGGTGAAACTTAGAAGTCCCTCAAGAACTTCTCAAGAGCCAACCAGCATCCACACTTGGACCCTGCCCCATTCCCTGAATGACATAATTAATATTTAGAGATGACAGTGATTAGAAAGACGCACTCTACACCATCTGTTTGAGTAGTAATAAAGAGGTAGGCAGACCTGGACTTGAGTCCTGGCTGTGTCACTTCCAATCAAGTGTCTTCATGCAAATTATTTAACATCTCCAAGCTTTAGTAAGACCTGCTCAGTCAGACTGTTATGTTGATTAAATGAGATAAAGTATATCTTTATATCTTTAAAGTATATCTTTAAAGGGGCTTATTCCCCTTTAAAGCCTTTCAAAGGGGAGTAAGCACATACTAGTCTCAATAAAGGATCAATAATAAGTAACAATAAGTAACTCATTGTTAAATGAGTTACTAGAGTTAAGGCACTTTAGAACAGTACCTGGTACATCATAAAGTCCTATATAAGTGTTTGTCAGTGTTATTACTATACAATAAAACCTCAGACAATGAGATGGCTAAGTTAATTCATTTTCATGGCTAAAAATCTCTTCCAAACTAGTTCTGTATTCAGAGTTATTAAAAATTCTTCTAAAATAGATTAGTCTACCCTCCAGAGTTAGTAAGACTAATATGTTAAGGACTGTACCAATTAAAAACTTTTCACAAAAGTGGATCTTGCTTGGCTCCAAGAACACAAATTCTAGGTTCTAATACAAACTCTATTATCTTCAGCAGTCTAATATTGGGCCTCAGTTTACTCATCTGTAAACTCAGGGTAAGGATACCTGTCACGTCCTTCTCACGAGGGTTTTGGTAATCATTAAATACAATCATGCATGTGAAATTACTTTAAAAATAAATAATGCAAAGCAAATAAAAGATAGTATAAATGTTATGACTTTTCTTTAGGACATCATAGCTTGTTTCTAGGGATACATACACAGATGGTTATGGGAAGTCCAGATTTGTACCAAAGATGTTGCTTTTTTTATTGAGGTAAATTATACATAACATAAAATTTACCATTTTTAACCACGTTTAAGTGTATAGGCTGCTGACATTAAGTGCATTCGCAATGTGCAACCATCACCACCATCAATCCACAGAACTTTTTTCCATCTTCCCAAGCTCAGATTCAGTGTCAGTTAAACAACCAGTCCCCATTCTCCCTCTACCCCCATCCTCTCCAACCACCATTCTACTTTCTATCAATTTGACCACCTGAGGTACCTCCTGTAAGTGGAATCATACAGGATATTGCTTTTTCAGTGAATCCCTTATTTGTTTTCTTACCTTCTCCTTGTCTTTAAAAGTTGATGGCAGAAAATAATGGCAGGTAATTGAGGATTTCATTGTGTGGGCCCCAGGTCTTTGTGGTTTGTGACAGGACTATAAGGAACAGACAGACAGACTGCCCGGATAGCATCCTCCAAGCCCTGCTGGGACTGATTCCTCAGTCTGATCTGGGCTGCAATTCTGGAAGACTTCTAGGGAGCTGTGATATTTAAGGCCATGCAGGGAAGACCAGGGAATGGGGTCTGGTACCACCTCTACCACTAAAGCATTGTTTGACATTGAGTGAATCCTTCTCTTCTCTGAGTCATGTCAGATAAACTTGAGGCCAACTGTGTTAAATGTTCCCACAGCACTATCAACTTCATATTCATGTTCTGATGGCACTTCTACCTTGGAAGATATTCACAAATACCATTCTCTCCCTCAGCCCATCTTCAGCCAATAACTACACATTTGACAGAACAAAAATAGAAGAAGAGGACCATACTTGTGATATATTTTCTGGGAAGACAAAGCAGGGCCAAAGAGAAACTCACAAAACAAAACAAAAGAAAAAAACCGAACTGATTTTAGATATTCTTGGTAGGTCACTTGGTGATTCATCTCTCCTCTGATGGGGGTCGGAGTGGGGGAGCAGACTAGACAGGAATGTTTCATACCACATGCAGAAATGGCATTTCCAACATGCACATACCCAAGAGCAAAGACTTTGCTCAAGTTCAAGGTAGTGACTACACAACAGGAAACAGAGATACTGAGTCAAATAAAACATATGAATTGAGAACTTAGAGCTACATGATCATTTCTCATTATCTTTAAATCACACCAACATGTACACCAGCTCTAGGATTCTAAGTCTCTGTTGAGTACAAAAAGCGGTATAGCCAAATATAAGATGCCATAGACCAAAAGAGTTATGTATTTGGAATGAGCAACTGTCTTTATCATCCATAAACTTCCCAACTTGGATGCATTTTATACAAGTAGATGCTTCTGGGCTGATAAAAGCCTGGCTCTGGGAAGAAGAACAAGATGACCCAAATTCTTACAGACGAGACACTTTCACACAGGAATTACCGAAGAAAAATGGCAGCTGCTTCAGAACTCTGGCTGCCTGCCTCAGGAGCTGACCCCAGGGGCAGTGGGAGCTCCGTCTACAGGGACCCACCTTCAGTGTGGACTATAACTAGGATAGCAAGGCTAAGTACCTCATCCATCTGACTTCTGGAGTCTGGTGACAACTGATGCACATTATCACTTTTTTCCCCAGATAGGGTAGCTCTTGTTTGAAAAATATAGCCCCTATTGGCTAGGATCAAGTCAATATTCTTAGTGTGGATATTTCCAAAACTGTATCTTCCAGTTTCATAAGTATGAACTAATGAGACCAATAATACATGAAATACTGTAATAATACATGAAATACTGTAATAAGAGTTTTAGGATATATGTCTTCCACAAAACAATGACAGAAGATAGATTGTACAGGTCTGTTCCCATTAAATTGATGTCAGGGACTGAATATTTCTAAGTTATAGGATTTTAGAGATGGGAAAAAACGGAAATATTAGCTACAACAACACTCCTAGTGCATTCCTGAGAAAAGGTCAGGCAGTCTCAAGAGGGAGACTGCGCCCTCCTGAGGGAATGGGCAGAGGAGCTAGCCTGACTACACGAAATTACATTAGTTCTATTGGTTTTCTCATCTATGAAGAGGGGAAGTATTTTATGTGGGAGGAGAAATAAAGCATGTAGAGCAGCAGTGTTTGGCTCTTGGTTATTAGTGAGTGGTAGTTTTCTTCCCCTTTTAGTTCTTTTCTTTTTTTTAATTAAAAAGATCTTCCATACATTGGGCTGGAATCTGCTTCTTTGTAACTTTTACCCAGTGACCTCAATTCAAATGCTTCAGGGAGCATGGGACCATTTTTCTGTCTTCTGTGAGGCATCACTTCCAGCACTCGGAGACAGTCAGGAGGGTTCTTGGAGCATGTTCGTCTCCAGCCTAAACTCACCAGATTGCCTCCACCACTCCTTAGAACTGATGAAAACTCAGGCCATACTTTATAGACTACCAATACAAATTAGGGGCTGGCAAACTGGGAGCATAAATATACAACAGAATCTGGGTAAATGGGGCTAAATCAAAATACAATCAAAGTATTATCATTGGGTAGGAGAAAGTAACTAAATTTGATAGGAAAACCAGAAAAGGCTTCATGGGAAGTGACAACTGAGTTGGGTATTCAAGAATCAGAAGGATTTTGAAAGGTTGATAGCTTATGCTTGGCGAACAGCATAAATAGAAGCATAGCAAAGTGAAAGTGTATGAAATGTTTTAAGATCTTCCATGGTACATGTCCTCCCAAAATTCACATGTTGAAACCCTCACCCCCAACCAGACTGTATTTAGAGATACACTCTTTCAACTATATACCCACTTCTTTTAGTCTGTTAGTCTGTTTCTCACACTAGACTGTGAGCATCCTGAAGACAGACAAATGTAATTTGTTTCTGTACTCAGCACCTACAAATGCTTTTAAAAAGAGTTAATGAGACAAAATAGGAATGCTGACTTGAAAAAGTTCAGAGAACCAGAAAGATGTTAAAATAGGTCTGTAGACTCTTAAATACATGATCTGAATTATACACACTTGTAAGAGAGGCAGTTCTCCACACTGGCAACATGACAAGACATAATCATGGTGGGAGCTCTGTCTGTATCCCTTTCCAGACAAGAGCTGTGTCTTAGATAAGGGCCAAATTAACATAAAGCACAATGTTAGCATGTTATGAGTAAGCTAAATGATAGCATCAAACAATATGATAAATCAAGCATGTTGAAATAGGATAAGAATAGCTATGATGGGCATTGTGAGGAATGAGACATAAAATACTGATTAAAAAGGTATGAGAAAAGAGAGATGCAGGTGAATGGCAAAAACTGTGACACCCTCACAAGAAATTTAGTTAACTGCAAGCTCATCATAAGTCAATAATAAGAGAATGCTGCCTAGAAGCTGAGAACTTTGGCTGCAGAAATAAAAGTATGAAATAAAAGGGGTGGTCCTGCTGCATCCTATACAATCCGTGTTCACCTGGAGAACTGTGTTCACTCCAGGAAGCCACCGTTTTGCGGGGAAGGATCTGGAAAATGAGCTAGGAGGAGAAAGAATGAAAATAATGGTAATTGTTTAGCCAGAGAAAAAGAAACATTTTTGGACAACAATACAATGACAATGAACTACCACAGTCACGCATAATCTCCCCTAATCCTTAAAAGAACCTCATGCCATCTAGGTGTCCATACACCTAATTCTCTGCCTAAGACCAGCAGATGCCCCCAGAGTCCTTTTGTCATTTTATTTGAAAGTTCAAAGCAACACTGGACTTAATAAGAATATATGTATGCACTAATAAGTTTAGTAACAGATTGCTTAAATTAATATAACATTGATTTTGACTTTTGCTTCTTTTCAAATGTACTTACAAATATATCTACAGATGCATTCTGTCTTTGGGATTAATCATAAATAAGGCTATAAGACACTGCTTTGAACACTATATAACACACCTTAGAAGCTTGGAAATAGAGAAAAACTTTACTTATAATCAAGTCTGAAATGACCATATATAACCGCTAAGTAGAGTTCATGTCCTTTTTTTCCCAGCATTTAACTTTATCCTTCTCAACATAAGAATGTTTAATAATAGGAATTCTTGAACTCGCATTTTTTAAATGATCACAGTGGGGCTCCAAGAGGTTAAGTAATTACCCCAGGCCATGCAGCTACTGAGCACTAGAGCGGAAACCTGGACCAACATGACTACAAAGCCCAAGGCACAGCCTTCCTCCACTTTCTGAGTGGACATGGCAGAAAGAATGAGAATGAAGACCAGTTGGCTTAGCGTAAGAAAGACCAACCTAACCTTAGGTTTTCTCAAAGACAAAAATAGGTTAGTCTTCTGTAATGTCGCTAAAGAAAGTGTTAATGTAGAAGTTTGTTCATTAGAAAGCTTTCGTGTAGAACCACTTATAAAGACTTTGGAAGAAGAGGGTCACCTATCAGCTAGAAAGTAGGGAGGTATGACCTATAAAAATTATTCAGCTTAGAGATACAGGACACCCTCCAGACCCACCTTTTCTCAAAAGAGCCGAGCAGTTGAGACCCAGCTTCCCAACAGAAGTTTCCTGGAGAACTTAGTTTTCTTAAAACAAGAGTAAATGAGGGTGTTTCAACTGCCCCAGGGGAAAAAGACCCAAACCATTTATCTGGATTGTGAAGTGGTCTTTCAAGACTGCCTCAGGTCTTTCCTAAATCTCTTGGTGGGATGAGGGCTGCTGAGAACTGAGAAGGCATTGCTTATTAGGTTTGCGTGGATCCCAAGTGATGAGCTACAGTGGGCAATTCCAACTCCATACTCAGCACCAAATTACTCAGCACTTCATTACTCAGCACCAAAGTGGCACTCATTTCAAAACCAGGGTCTCAAGGTCTGCCCAGGATTTACCTGTTATCTGAGCCCAAGGTTTAATTAGACTGTCATGGTCAGCCTGATTCCCACTAAGAATCATTAGCAGAGAGATGCTCATCACCAACAGAAAGGCAGGCTTTCTCTGAGCTCTTGTCTTCAATGTGGCTGCACTATTAAAAGTTTTCCATCATCTCACCTCCAATGCCCCAGCCCGAAGATTCCTATTCACCTGAATAAACTTTATTATAAAATAAAGAAACAAAAATAAAACACTCACAAATTTTAAAAAAAACAACAATACTACCAACAACAACAAAGGGCGTACTCTCTGAACACACACACACGACCAAAACTTTATGGCCTACTTTCATAGCTCTTTTGACACACCTGCCTGGTAAGCAGTTAGAGATGATGTCTGATCCCCTAGTGGTTCTTGGTGTAAAAGTAAAGACTAGGAAAGCATATGCAAGTCACTTTACAGTTCACAGAACACATTATCATGTTAGGTTCTAACAATGACCTCAGTACACATAATTACTCCTGCATGACAGCTGAGAGCACTGAAGTTCAGCGAGGTTCGATGATTGTGCCAAGGTGACTTTATTGCCCAGTGGCCGAACCAGGGCTCTTACCCCAGTGAGTTAGCATGTCCAAAACGAATCCACCCGTGTAGCCCTCACAGCACCAGCAGTACAACACAACATGATAAAGTTTATCAATGTGTCTATTTTATTTATTTAGACTTTTCTTATTTTTTTAGGCAAAATTCACATAACATAAAATGAACCATTTCAAAGGGAAAAAATAATTCAGTGGCATATAGTACATTCACCACTGTTATGCAACCACCTCTTCTATCTGGTTCTGAGACATGTCTATCACCCCCCACCTCCTGCAAAAAAAGCCCCACACCCACTACGCAGTTGCTCCCTATTCCCCCTCACCTCAGACCCCAGCAACCACCAATCTGCTTTCTGTTTCTGTGTATTTAACTATCCTGGATATTTTTATCATGAATGGGACATGGAACATTTTGTATCTGGATTCCTTCACACAGCATGATGTTTTTGACATTAATCCATGTTACAGCATGTATCAAGACTCCATTTTTTATGGATGAATAATATTCTATTATATATCTATAATTGCCCATCTATACACAATTGGCCTACTTATTCAACCATTAATGGACATTTGGGCTATTTCACCCTTGGCTACTGCGACTGGTACTACTATAAACATGCATGCACATATATTTGTTTAAGTACCTGTTTTCGATTCTTTGAGGGTATATATGAGTTTTCTTATTTTCTTATGTATTTTATCTGACTATAAGAGTACAGGATATTTCTTGAAGAAAATGTGGAATTAGAGAAAAAAGGACAAATTTTTAAAAGTCATCTAAGAGTAATTAAGAACATCTATCTTCCAGACAGGATAAGCTAAAAAGCTTACAACCCCATTCCTTCTTCTCTCCCTATAAACATGGATCATTATTTTAGAAGTGTAGTTATTTTTCATTATATGTTATTGATTATGCTATTATAGTTATCCTGATTTTTCCCCCTTTGCCTCCTTCCACCTGACACCCACCACTACCTCATATCTCAGGCAATCACCACTGCTCATGTCCATGATTATACAAATATGTTCTTTGGCTACTCCATTTCCTATACTGTACTTTACATCCTCGTAACTATTCTGTAACTTGGACTTCGTAAACCCTTCATCTCTTACCCATTCTTCCACACCCCCATCTCATCTGGCAACCATCAATACGCTCTCCATATCCATGATTCTGTCTCTGTTCTTCTTGTTTGCTTAGTCTGTTTTAGATTCAATTGTTGATAGATATGTATTTTTCCATTTTATTGTTCATAGTTTTGATCTTTTTCTTTTTTTTTAGTTTTATTTATTTATCTTTAGAAGGGAAGGGAAGGGAATGAGAGAGGGAGAGAAATATCAATGTACGGTTGCTTCTTGTGCTTCCCCTACTGGGAACTGGCCCCTGCTGGGAACTGGCCTGCAACCCAGGCATGTGCCCTGCTGGGAATCAAACTAAGATCTTTTGGTTCGCAGGCCTGTGCTCAATTCACTGAGCTACACCAGCCAGGGCCTGATCTTCTTTTTCTTAAATAAGTTCCTTTAACATTTCATATAATAACAGTTTGGTGATGATTAACTCCTTTAGTTTTTCTGTCTCAGAAACTCTTTATCTGCCCTTTGATTCTAAATGATATCTTTGCTAGGTAGAGCAATCTTGGCTATAGGTCCCTGCTTTTCATGACTTTGAATAATTCTTGCCAATCCATTCCACCCTGAAAAGTTTCTTTTGAGAAATCAGCTGACATTCTTATGGGAACTCTCCTTTATGTAACTAACTTCTTTTCTCTTACTGCTTAAAGCTAAAGATTCTGTCTTTAGCTTTAACCTTTGACATTTTAATTATGATGTGTTTTGGAGTGGGCCTCTTTGCAACCATCTTGTTTGGGACTCTCTATGCTTCCTGGACTTGCATGTCTATTTCCTTCACCAAATTAGGGAAGTTTTCTTCCATTATTTTTTCAAATAGATTTCCAATTTCTTGCTCCTTCTCTTCTCCTTCTGGCACTCTTATGAAGCTAATGTTGGAATGCTTGAAGTTGTTCCACAGGATGCTTACACTATCCTTGTTTTTTTGGATTCCTTTTTCCTGTTGTTCTGATTGCTTGTATTTTTTGCTTCCTTATGTTCCAAATCATTTACTTGATTCTTGGCTTCATCCACTCTCCTGTTGTTTTCTTGTTATTTGTTCTTTATTTCAATCAATGTGTCCTTCATTTGAGACTGGATCTTTTTTATGCTACTGAGGTCCTAAGTTCCTTGAACATCCTTATATACAGTGTTTTGAACACTACATCTGAAAGATTGCTTATCTCCATTTTGTTTAGCTCTTTTTCTGGAGTTTTGATCTGTTCTTTGGTTTGAGCCATGTTTCTTTGTCTCCTCATTTTGGCAGCCTCCCTGTGTTTGTTTTTATGTATTAGGTAGAACTGATCTGACTCCCTGTCTTCATAGTGTGGCCTAATGAAGTAAGTGTCCTACAGGGTACAGTGGCACAGCCTCCCCTTTCACCCAAGCAGGGTACTCAAGATGTGCCCTTGGTGTGGGCTGAGTACACCCTCCTTTTGTAGTTGAGCCTGGGTTGCTGTTGGCAAATCAATGGGAGGAATTTTCCCACACCAGTCAGCTGAAAGAGTTGGCTGTGACCACTTACCACCAACTTTTTCTCTCTGTGCAGGCACAGCATGGTGGGGGCTCCAACATGGTCTAGAGCTGTCCACTGAGTGTACTTCCCCTGAGGTTTCTTTGATGATGCAGGTCAAGGTCAGCCTCCATCTGTGTTTTGGCCAGGACCACCCTGCCTGAGTTATAAAACAATCTGAGATGGCTGCTACTGCTGAGCCTGGGGCTCACTGAGGCTGGCTGTTGCTTGTTTGAGAGGATTTAGGAAGTTGTGAAGCGTGAGCCAAGACCAGACACTCACTTGGAAAAGCAACTTGGGTAGGTCTGTAAGTTGAATGGGGCGAAGTCTCTGGAGATTTCCAAGGTGGGTCAAACAGTGTTAGCCAGGTTGATGGAGACTCAGATATGGCACCAGCTTGCCGGATCTGTGAGTCTGTTGGGGGGATGGCTTAGAAAAGGGACAATGGCCTCTGCTCACCTCGATGCCAGATACTTTGGTTTCTCCCAGTATGCCACTGGTGTCTTTCAATCTGCCACCCTGGTGCTGGACCTCAGAGGGAATGAGTCTGAGTAGGTGAGTTTGTGTGTGGGTTCTTTAAGAGGAACTGCTTGGAGCTCTAGAAGTTTCTTCCACTGACTCAATCCCTGATGTTTTTTGCAGCCAGAAATTGTGGGGACTTATATCTTCCTGGCACTGGAACCCTGGGCTGGGGGACCTGGTGTGGGGTTGGGACTCCTTGCTCCAAAGATATTCCTTCTGCATTTTTATCTACCACACATGGATGTGGGACCAGCCCATTTCACATCTGTGCTCCTCCGATCAGTCTGGATGGATGTAGTTTCTTTAACTCCATAGTTGTCAGACTTTCATTCAACTTGATTTCTCACATTTCTGAGTGATGGCTGTTCTATATTTTAGTTGTAATTTTGATGTGGTTGTGCACAGAAGCAAGCCATGGCTGCCTATGTTGCCATTCTGATCAGAAGTCAGAAGTGTAGTTATTGAGAATATGGACTGTGTAATCAGAAAAACCCAGATTTGAATGCTGGCTCTGGCATTTAGTAATTGAGTCACTTTACCTCTCTAAGCCTGTTCTCTTGCCTCTAAAATGGGCATACAGCATTTCATGGCACATTAAATGTGATGGTATTGTAAGCAAAGTGTCTAATATAACTCCTGGGACAGAACAAACATTCAGGAAATATTTTATCTGTAACAGTACTTCCTACACAGGGACTCGTGAACCCACCAAAAAGTGAGGCTCATGAGAGGAAAATGTTGTGTTTTCACCATTGTATCTTTAGTATAATGTCTGGCACACAGTCACTCAATAAATCCCATTGAAAAAATGAGTGAATGTAAGTATTGGGAAAAGAACTGAAATTAAAGACCTGGGAAGGTTCTCCAGAAAAATATAGGTTTCTGAGTTAAAAAGACAAATAAAGGCCACAGACAGGAAATTCTTACAAGTCAGTGTGAATTCCGCACAACCATATGCCAATGGCTGGAGTTGGTCAGGTCTGATTAAGGCCCACCAAACAAAATGATTTGCAGAAAATGAGTTAAGTCTTAGTTGAAGCAATTGGGGGCAGAGCTAGGAGCCTTATGAAGCATGTGGGGAGCTGAACTTCCTAAGTGGCTGGACCAGCTAAAGCTTGGAGCATTTTTTAAAGCAAATGAAGCATTTGATGGAATAAACCCAGGCAAAGAGACATTAAGCACGGGGCCCTGACAGGATCTGCCCTGAAGTAGTATCGCTTGGAACTAAAGAGATGATTAGTGCGTTTCTCATGGCCCTAGAGGAAATCTTGCCTGGCACAGGAATGTAAGAATTTCCAACCTTGTCTAAGAGCAGTTTCCCCACACTCCGCTGCCTTATAATGATGTCAGTAATGGGTTGCAGAGCTCACTGCCTGCTGAAGGCCTTATGCCTTCTCCTGTTGTGGCTCCTTATCTCAGATGAGAGACCTGTGTCCCCTGCAAGCTCGAGAGGGCTAAAATGGCGTGGTAGGCATGCAAGCTCCCAGGAAACAGGCCAGAGAAGATGAAGGACTGACTACCACCTCAGAGGGCTATTAGCTGCGCCTAGCCAGGGAAAATGGGAGAGTCCTCTCTTCCAGGGTTACGGATGTTTTCGAACATACTTCTTTAGAGCACCCATTGCTGCTACAATTAAATGACTTTTAGCATATGCGTATACATGTAATTAATTATTAAAGTCTCTCTCTTCCACTAAATGGGAGAGTACCTGACAGCAGGACTGTTTCTGTCTCGTTCATTATTGCATCTTTAGACCCCAGGGTAGGCCCTGTCTGCGGTAGACACTCCACAGACATTTGTTGGGTAAATGAATGTAAGGCATTTTATTATAAATTTGAATTCTGTTAGGAGGCAATGTAAAATATTCATCAAGGACATGGGTTTGTCTTCCGGCTTCACTGCTTTGTGACTGGGAAAATTGCTGAAATTGCTTTTATTATTTTCCTAATGTTGCTGTAACACATGACTACAAACTTGGTGGCTTAAAGAACAGAAATTTATACTCTCACAACCCTGGAGCCCAGAAGTTCAAAATCAGGCAGGACTGTGCTGTCTCTAGGGACCCGAGGGGAGAATCCATGCCTTGTCTCTTCCAGTTTCTGGGGGCTTGTAGCTGTACCACTCCACTCCCTGCCTTCATCTTCACATCACCCTCTGATCTGTGTATCTGCAGGACAGCTCCCTTTGCCGCCATCGTACAAGGACACCTGCAGGCATTTAGGGCTCACCTGGATAAGCAGGATGATCTTATCTCATGAGCCCTAACTTAATTATATCTGAAAACACTCTTTTCCCAAATAAGGTAAAGTTCACAGGTTCTGGGGATAAGGGCATGGACATACCTCTTTGGAGGCCACTATCAGCTCATTACATTTCTCTAAATCTCCTTTTTTTTCATCTGTAAAATGGGCATACTATCTCTTATAATTACTGTGAGGATTAAGTGTTACAACACATGTAAATCACTTAGCATGGTTTATGGCACGTTAAAATTTTCAATATATGGTAGCTATTAATATCTGGTACTATTTCATAAGGCACAGAAGCTTTACTCAAGACGGCCATGTAGAAAAGGTGATGGAGTTAGGCCAACTCATTCAGGCAGTTTAAGAAGTCAATATCAATATCATTCTAATCTATGTCTCTATTCATTTAATCAGGGTGGAGACTTGAGCTCAGGCCTCTTACCTATGTTATTACATTCAGTACTTAGAATAACCCTGGAAGATGAGTATTCTCCCCCATTTTACAGGTGGAAAGCACAAACCAAAAACAAACAAAAAAATAACCCAACTGAAACTCAATCTTCAAATAGCCTGAGTTAGTCACAGAGTTAAATGTAAACCAAAAACTTCTCATTTAAAGCCCAGTTTTTTTTCTCTATTACTTCAGAAAATTAAGGACAGAAATGGAGAAAGTTCCAAGCATCTGTACCTGGTAAATCACTTATTAGAATCTGATAGGAAGAGTTGACTGCATGGCAGATGTGGCTAGAGGATGACTAAAAAGTGGTTCTCGAACTTTGGTGTGCATTAGGGTTCTCCCCAAAAGCTTCTAAACCCCTCAAATCACAAACTATATAGAAGATTAATGGAATCAAAATGGGTGTGGAGAAGAGACTCAGGCATTAATAATTTTCAAAACTCCCCAGGTGATTCCAATCATAGCTGAGGTTAAATCCTACTGTCAGAATCACCAGGGAAGTTGGTAAAATTATAAAGGCTTAGGGTCTATTCTGCTTCAGTGAGTCTGGGTGTCTCCAGGTGATTCCAATACCCAGCAAATGTTGAGGACAACAACTCTAAAGGACCTTCTGATTTTTACCACTCCCTCATTTAGTTATTTATTCAAACACCACTGCTGGAGTTATGGGGATGCATATAAATAAAACATAATTCCTGATTTCAAGAAGTTCACAGCCTCACAAGCCGTTCTTGCTGCTCTCAAAGAACTTTCCACACTGATCTTCCTGGCTGACACTCTCTCTAGAATGGGAACTCCATGAGGGTTATCCTTGAAGAATGTGCTTAATGAATAGTTCATATGTGAGGAAAAGAAAGGGGAGGGAGAGGAAGAACACATGTGAAGATAAGCTTCACCCAGCAGTGTGGTGAGGCACAAGCACTTTTTCACTTCCTCACCAAGTAAGATGTGATTACCTATAGGGAGAGGAGGGATGAGAAAAGGCTTCTTTGGAGTAGTGGGGTCTGAACTGGGTCTTTAAGGGTGACAAAAGGTTGGGGAGGGTACCCTTATTATAACAAATATCAAAGTTTGCACAGAGGCTGAAACAATGGGCAGTTTGGTTTCAGTGCACAGCAAACAAGAGTGAAGAGGGGGAGCAGTGGAGGGTGAGGCAGGGGCGAGCTGTGTCTGATTTCTTCTCCGTCCCTTAGCCAAGAGGCCTCTAAGTCCAAGTCTCTGACAGTCTTTGTGTAAGAGCTGACTAAAGCCACAGGCCCATGATCCCTGTGAGTTGGACCTCAGACCCCAAGCTTCTAGAAGCACGTTGAGGTCAACTCTAAAGCCATCTCTGAAATGGATGCATGGGCAGGTTCCCTCTGTAGGCAGGCTTAAATCCAAACGAAAAGGCATGAGAGGCAAGGAAAAAAGATGGATTGGCAAAACCAAGAAACTTTCTCTCTGCAGCTTCCTGATTGTTTATAAATCTATTTACTACTTACAAATCTTGTGTTTGCCAGGAATTACCAAAAACAGTACCAAGGGTGTAAGGAATCTGAGACCCATGATAGGAGATAAATAAAATCTCTATCCCAACTCTAAATGGTAAAAACAAGAGCATAAGCATTTCCAAGCTTGTTCAATTGCTCCTCTGTCTCAACCAGGTACTGGGTGCTGGGAATAGGGAGGAGCTCTGTGCTCCTCACACAGCCAAGTTAGCCATTTGCAGAACACCCCAGGGCTTTGTGCCTCTAAGCTGACTACTCCACCAACAGAGGCACATAGGAGAGGGGACAGGAGGGCTGCTGTGGGGAACTGAGGCCAAGAGCTGAAGCTGCAGCCGAAATGATGGGCTGACTCTCTCTGCCCCTTTGTGGTGCCCCATGGCAAATTCCTCCCCTTTGAGCAGGCTTTGAGGAATCAAGATGAACTATAAAGGATCATTTTTCTTCTCTTTTTGACAGAATCCTATAGCCCTCATAGTGCAAGTTCCTGTCCCTAAAGTGAATAGACTGGTGAAGTAAAGAAGATTAAAAAGAATCTTGAGACAGCAGCTTGGCTGAAGGGGAACTGATTTCCACGTCACGTGCTTCTATGCTGGTTTCTGCGCAAACGGACTAAAAACTTGCTAGTTATCGAGAGAAAGCAGACATAAGCAGAACTGGCCAGAACCTCCTCTGCTTTCTGATCAAGAAGGTGTTCTCACTACCTCCAGGCCTAGACCACATTTTTTAGGTGCTGTAAAAGAAAAGGGAACTAACTTTGAATGATGGGAAAAGCTTATCTGAGAAGAGTGACAATTATGCCCAGACCTGAAGGAGGAGAAAAGCAAGAGAAGAGGATTCTGTGTAGAAAGAACAACACATCGAAATGCCCTTGGTCAGCAAAGAACCTGGGTTGCTAGAGCAGCCTAAGGGAAGCTATTGTGGCTGGTGCGTAGCCTGCAGGGGAATAGTGCAGGGGGGAGTATGAGAGATGTAGATGCTGCTGGACCACCAGGGCCTGGGATCGCCTGACTTGCCCTCGGTTCCCTCGCTGTCCTGTGTAACCATTATCTAAGAATAATTCCTCTCTGCTTTGGACTTGTAACCTATAAAAATTTTCTCCACAGAAGGGAAATTACTTGAAATATTGACTTTTTCTGAGAGTTAATTATCAGATTATAATCAGAAATGATAATCCATGGCACTTAAAGTACTTTAAATATTTTTAAGTGTTATACACACACTAAAAAAAAGTTTAGAAAAATTTTTTTTTTTTCATAAAACATAGTGCCTAGAATTTTAAGGTCAGGAGAGATATGAGAACTTTTCCTTATGCTACAAGGAGGAAACACAGGTCAGGAGATTAATTTTAATAATATATGATTAATTTTAACAATATGTTAACTTAATTTTAATAATACATTTCACATAATTCAATATGTGAAAAATGATCATTTCAACATGGAATCAATAAAAAATTATATTACTTTAAGTCATTTTTTCCACATTACGCCTTTGAAATCCAATTTCTGCTGTACACTTAGGCTGATGTCATTCTGGGCTGACCACGAGTCAAGGGCTCAACAGCCTCAGGAGGCCAGTGGCTACCGTACTGGACCCCTGGGGCTTCAGAATGGTCATGGACTTGAGGTGGAGCTAGAATATAAGCTCCTCCTTAAGCGCCCTTTCCCCAGATCACACTACCCTCCCCCAGGAATAAGAAGGGCCTGGGGCAAGAGAAGTAACTGCAGTGAGCACCTGTCTGTGCCAGATACTCTGATGGCAGCTCCCATTTTATTCAGAACTTATGGCAACTCTTAAGAGTCAATATCACTTCCCCATTTCCCATATGAGGTTAGAGGGGTTCCAAGTACTTTTGCTGTTGATAGTGGCAGGACAATGTAAGTCCTTTAATGAAAACGATGTTGTCAATATTAGAAAGATATAATTAATGCCCAAACTGCTGAAATTGGGTGGTATTAAACACCACCTGGCTACTCCAGCAATTCCACCAGCAACTCCTGCAAGCAGCTGCCAGTTTTGAAAATGAAACAAAGGATGGATGATGCACTGTCAGAGACGCCAGTCCCCAGAGGATTGTTCTTTAGCCTGCCGAGTACCAAGGCCTCAGTCCACCCGTATCTTGCCTCTTCACCCACTACCACTGCTTCAAATACGCATAATTAGTTGCATGAGGAAAGGACTCAGCTACCCCATTCAGACTAGCTGTGAGCCAAGCTGCAAGCTATACGCTAGTCAATACCATTTAAACAGACTCTTTACATGCCATGAACAAATCAAGTTAACAGAGACGGGGAACAAGAGGCAGCAACCACTTCTGAACTAGAAAACTTGGTTACAGACCATTGGTGGTGAAGTTCTCAGGGACAAGGTGGGCTACAGGGCTGAGGCCAGCATGTATCTGTCAGTGGTGACCTTGCAAGCAGTTATCCTATGGTGCGACACAAGTGTGACCCATAGATGTGCTTCTTGGCTGGGAAAACAATCTCAGGTGATAGCTACCAATGCCTCCACTCCACAGATGAGCAAAAGGAAGCCAGAGTCATAGTAACTCCAGAGCTCATGCTCACAAGGGCCATGCTGTACACTTTGCTGCCATGTATCAAACTCTAAGGTCATGGAGAAAGCCAGCTTGCCTTTTTAAAAAGCAAGCCAGGACAAAAATATGCCCAAATCTAGTCTGTCCGCACAGAGAACAGTTTGCATTTGGAAGCAGACCTCAGTATTTTTTTTTTTTAAATAGCAGGCTCACTCCCTTTCTGCTACCTAGGGGTACAATTTCCAGCCCTTTCTCCAAAAGAAATATTTGGCTTTCTATAGAGAACCTCTGAGACTTCATGCAACTGAAAATCCAAGAAGGGGAAAGAGGCCCTCATCACACCCCACCCCAAAATGCCCCTTGGGGAGCCGAGGTTGGGCCCCTGTAGATCCATTTACTTTAGGAAACACTCGGTTCTGAAGCATTTGTTTCAGAAATTAGCCCCGTGCCCCATCAATAGCAGCTTTCAACGGCTCTTCGCTGGTGGTCTTGTCTCTTTTAAATTTCATTTCCTGTTGGAAAGGTAACCGTTCGGTGCCACTGACTGGACTGGGTTAAGAGAACGCCAGGACCTGAGTGAGGCTGGGGAGCCAGGGTAGGACTGATGGGGCCAACGGAGTAGCCAAGTGAAGAGAAAGGTATTAAAGAATGTCCTGTGATAGATTTTATTTCAACTGCTTCTCGATGAGAGAGAAATTGCCCCATGGGAGGAGGGCATAAAAATCCCAGGGAGTCAGGACAGTCAGCTGCTACGCTGGAGGTGGCCGGAGGCCTTGGTGGGAACTGTGGCACTGCCACTCGCAAACTGCGCCCCGCAGCCTTGTCCTTGGATGGCAGGACCCTCAGTTGCCTATTTGTTCCACTGCCCAGGGTGGTGTGGACTCAAATGATACATGCAACATGCTTAGAAAGTGCATTACACCTGGTAGGTATTCACACGCAGTAGCGATGAACTGGCACAGATGGTATTTGAACCCATAAATTTAACATCATATTTTCCATTATACACAATACATGGTGCAAGAAGAGCACGCCAATAGATGGGAGAGACTGACCTTACAGAAGCATGTACAAAAGAGATCATTTTAATAGAGTGGCAAACATTCAAATCAAGACAGATATAAAGTGAAAAAAAACAGATATAAAGTGATATGGTGCCCCACATATGAAATATTTAGGGGCTTTATTGACAGCATGGTCATGAGGTTCATGGGAGAATTTATTGACTGACTGTCTCTACTCTAGAATGTAAGGTCCAACAAAACAGGAATACTGCCTATTTGATTCAGCACTGTGGGGGAAAGGAGGTGGGTAAATATTTGAGGTAATGCTTAAGTAAAGAAAGAGTTAGCCAAGTGTAGAACAGGGTTAAAGCTATCCAGTCAGAAGAAACTGCATGAAGAAAGGCATATCCCTAAGGATATATTTAGGACATAAAGAAGCAGGTTGTGGAATAGAAAGCATGGGGTGTAGGGGTGAGCTGAGAGGAGTCAACGGATATAAGACCATGGGAAATCTTGTTAATAAGAAATCTTGCTAAAAAGTATGGTACTTGTGTGGGTGAACACTCACGTATGTGAGGCCAGAGTGGGCAGATGCTGACACAGGCAGATTTAACAGGACCTGAAATTCCTACTCCAAGTCTATAATATGCTTTCCTTACAAGCCTGCCAAAGTACTTATGATTTTTTATTATTAAGCCCAAGTAATAACCATATTAAGCAAAAACAGCTATTACCTCTTATTCTCCAATTACTTTATCAGATTTGCTAGCCAGCTCAATTTTCACAATCACCATATGAAGTAGTTACTTCTATTATTTCATCTTACATGTGAGAAGACCAAAGCACAGATAGGCTGAGTGGCTTACCCAAAGTCACACAGTATGCAGGCAGTAAAGGCAGGATGCAGACTTAGTCACCTTGGCCCCAGAACCACCATATATTTCAGATCTATCTTCCACTTCGCCATTTCTCTCTTCAGTTCAATGCATCTGCTGTTTAACACATTTGATGAATTTTTAATTTCTATAATTCTTTTTAATTCTGGAATTTCTATTTTGTTCTTTTAAAATGTCCACTTTTTCATATTATCCTGTACTTGCCCTGTGGTTTCTATATTCTTTTCCACCATGAAACATTTTCTAGCATACCCACTCTCTCAAATTTGTCTATTGTCTTTAGTTTCTAAGATAAGAACTTCTCCATGTGTTTTCTCTCCTGACTCTCATTAATGGTGGCATTTTTCTTCCATTGCATGTACTACGATATTTCAAAGTAAACTTAGCATAAGCAGGAGTTTGCTGTTGTTGCTTTCTGGCTTTGATTTTTTAAATTTTGTTTTTGGTGGGAGACCCACATGCACTGGGATGTTGAGACATTTTTATGTCCTGCTTTTAGGTTGTCTGCTGTAGTATCTCATAGTTTAATTAATCACAGACCAAGTTTTTACATTACCTTCTTGGTTTGTGACTTGTACACTACATGGAGAGAACCCCAACCCCATATACATGGTTTAGTATAGATTTGGTTTGGATTTCTCATGGGTGAGCCCAATGACTCAGGGTGGTTGATAGACTTTCACACCAGAACCTCAGCAGAATCTTCCTTATTTCATGCTCAGGCTAGTTATTCCTCACTGTCAGTTAGCTATGCAGGGAGTTTGTTTGCTATGGCCTCAGCTCTCATCCCCATCGGGTACTGAAACTCCAGCCCCTAAGAACCATACATACTTCCCATTATTTTCAGAGGACCTTTTGTTTAATTCCTTCTCACTGTCACTGCCCCATTATTAAGCTGGCTCTTTGTTTCTGGCACCTGGGGAGTTCTTCTTTTTGCATACCAGTCTGGCGATGGATTTTTTCCCCCACTGTATTTTCACACCAGCATCTCTCTGTGATTGGAGGGAATGTCCTTTGACAATCTAGTCTATCAAATTTACCAGAAAATTATTATTAAACGTTTAGATATCAGTCTTTCCCTCATGGAGGACAGAGACCTTTATCTGGTTCATCTTTTGATACTAATTCTTCAGACAGTGCCCTGACCAGAATAGAAAGCAATAAAGATTGGATCAACGAATGAATTAATCAGCTTTCTTTTTTATTCTAAGTGGTGATTAAATACCATACACTAATTATCTTCTAGAGAAAGAACATACCAGGAGTCCCTGGAAACTCACCCATGCTCTCTGGAAGGCCATGCTGACCAAAGAAAAATGCCTGCCTTAGTTCAGCCCTTTGTCCAGTAGGTTAATTACTACTGATGCTGCTTCTTTCTTGAAGGGCAACCACTGCTAATTACAGAGCTGGTCTAACAGAAATATGAAGTCTGGCAGGCAAGGTTCTTCACTGGTGGCTCTGCTGCTTTCAGCACCTACTGATGTCCTTTTATAGCCATAACTAGAGCCTGATCAATAACACACAGAATGCAATGATGTCATAAGGAGCTGGCCAATTAGGTCCACGTTCTTGAGAGCACCTGGCATAGCACATGGTGCACTCAGAGTAGGCACTGAGTTACCATGTCGCGTGTTTCATTTCATCTTTTCCATTAAAAACAGTATATAAATATTTATTAAAAATCTACTGCCTCCTGGGCATGGTGCTGGAGATGGAGAAGAATACCATAAAGTCCCTTTTTAAGTCCTTAATTAGAAAAAGAGTGTCCAGGTCAAATTTAAAAATAACTTATCCTAAATGTCCTTTGATTTAGGGTAAAAAGACATCTCACCTTCCTGAAATATCTAAAAAGTATACCAGCAACACAACTTTGCCCATATTACTATTTTGTAAAGTTCTCTCACCTCGGAGAGCAAACACAACTCCGACTGAATGTATGAATGGATATAAGAGAGCTGATCCTAAAAGGCAATTTTTGACAATGCCTTTGAGCTCCTTTTACTGTTATAATCCCAGGACCTAGAGGGATGCCTGAACTAAAGTAGAAACTCAGTAAGTTTGTTGGATGTATTTGCACACATATATGTGGATGCGGCCCGTCCTTCTCTGTGTCCCAGGCGTGACTCATCATTACACATGTATTTATTGAGGATTTCCTATGAACAGCAGTCTATGTGGGATTCTGTGATGGAGAAAACAGACCAAAAAAAGAGAACAAGATAGATGTCTTACCTACAAGAAATTTCCAGGTTTAAGGGCAAGCTGTCTACGTGTGTAGATCACCACGATGTAACAAAGAAAGTGCAAAGAGAGGAACAGAGAAGAGGGCTATGGGAGTTCCACAGGACAGGCCACTTCCTGCTCAGGGATTAGGTAAGGCTACGGCTAATACAGACCTTATGCTCAACCCCGAAGGAGAAGTAATTTGCCTGCCACCCTGTAGAAGGGAGAGAATGGGTATTGGCAAGGAAGAAAGGGCAGTTCAGTTGGAAAGAATGGCTTAGACAAAAGCAGAGGGGCATAAAAAGTACAGGATATAGAGAAAGAAATACAAATTTGGCTGGAAATGCATAAATGGGCATAAAGGGAACAAAAGAGAAATGAAGCTGGAAAGGTAATATGAGCCAGTTGCAGGGGCTTTAAATGTGTCCAGATTTATCAATCCAGGAGGACATAGGGTCTCTGTAGAGTAGTCAGTGCTTAGCATATGGCGAGGCTTAATTAATACTACAACGATCTCCTGGTAGGAACCTGCTTTCCACGTGCAGAGAGGAAGCCGCCATCTGTATGCACAGGCAATTACAAACATTCCAAATGCTCTTCTCTGAACCCTGCAAGTATATCAAATACTCACCGTAAAAGGTCACCAGGCAAACAGCTCTGATCAATCTGAGCTCAGGCAGAATCAAATCCCCTAAATAAGATCCACTAGATGCAGTGTCAGGAAGGTCAGAAACAACCTTATTTCACATCTTGAAGCATTTTCACCATGTGGAACATTTTAGAGGAAGAAGGAAAAGGAAAGAGAAAGAGAGAGAGAGAAGAAAGGGAGAAAACCTCTCCAGAAATAAGGGAATTCCAAGTCATTAAATGTTAAATGGTCACAAAGTAAGCAGGGAATTTACTTTGGCCCCTGCCTCCTCCTAGTGATCTAAAACGCAGTTGATTTCAAAGCGGGCTGTGCCAGGGTTCAAAATGGAGTTTCACGCCTCCACCCCTCCTCCCCTTCCCCAGTGTGTCTCCACTGTATACCTTTGTCGAGCTCACTTGAAATGTTCCATGATGAGGTAGGCACTAACTCAGCAGTGACTGACAGCTCTGTTTCTGAAAAGAGAAAGAAGGGAGGGGAGAAAGACAAGGGCAACATTAACCACAGTAACTTATGGGCTGTTAGAAGCATTACAGGAGATTTCCAAAGGCCCTGCCTTCTGAGAGAGACCACTGCCATTCATGGCTTAGTAAACCGGAGCAGTCGCTCTCCTGGCCAGGCAGAGGTGCCTGCATCACAGAGGCTCGCCAGACGAGCGATCTGCGGGCCAGAGCTGAACTTTTTTTTCTATGAAACACAGGCTTGAAAAGAAAAACACAAATATTTCATTAATGAAAAATCAAACCTGCAGAAAGGACTAACCATCATCAAACATAAACTCTTCCATTTCTTGTCAGAAGACCAGTCTCAGAGAAATATATTCAACAGTCTTCCCACGAAAAATAAGTAAAAACAGTGTTTCTTTTTTTCTGCTGATTTCCTTGGTGTTTGTCAGTTGATAGCATTTGTATCCATAGAGAAGCCCACTTCTCTATACTGAAACTTTTAGTTAAGACAAATGAAAGCTAAGTATTTGAATATGGAGAATCATCTGTGGTTCACTGAACTTAAAAGATCATTTTCAAAATCACCATAAATTAAAGCCAACATGCGAATCAACAATCCAAAGGCTATAATATACTACTAAGATTTTAAAACTTTCACTCATATACTGTAATAATACAAATGATAATTTTGTTGTCTTTGAAAATTTAAGCCATGACACCATCCTACTAGCACATTTTCATAGGATCGAACTGATCTCCCATTAGGTGGTATCTACACACACACACACACACATTTCACAAAGCTGCAGTGCTGTGCAGGACCTCAGAGAGCTCAGGGCCTGGGGCACTCGAAGCACGTGCCCATGCTGTAAGTGCTCCTTCCTTCAGTCTGGTGCACACATCATCCCTCAATTGCGACCCTTTGTGTCTAGTAAACCTTGGATCTGCCTTACAGCCTGCTCAACACAGTACTCTAGGCAGCCACTAAAAATGGCCCTAAGTTGGAACACAAGGTGAACTTCAGTAAGTGGAAGTACTGGGATTCTAATCCGGGTATGTGTCACTGCCACCCACACAACTCCCAGCAGCCCATGCTGCCTAGTACTCGAGTCTGTGAAAGCTGAGTTGTCTCACCTTACCTCTCTCTCATGCCACCTTGTCACCTAGATAAGCACACTTTCCACATTTCCTTATTTACTGATGGAGACTGTCTGCCACCTGGCCACAGAAGCCACACACCATGGTCAGCGAGCTCTGCCAAGGACAGGATGTTTACCCACTGAGACCTTGCAGAGGCCCACTTGTAGTTTGCCTACTGGGTCTTCGATCAACCTGCCACTCACGGCGGAGACAAAAGGGGTATTTGGTTTGTACATACTTCCTTGGCTTGCCTCTTTCCCTGTCTAGGTGGGAAAGAAAGCAGACAAACCACACATACCCACTCCCTCTCCAGTGGCCCCAGTCACCTCCTACATCCTGGACCAAAAAAAAAAAAGCCTAGATTCTTTCAAGGAAACTTGAAATCAAACGGGCAGTATGACAGGGATCCTAAGCACATAGAATTCCTAACTATGAAGCCAGAAAGAAAAATTTACCCAGTAAGAAAAATATTTGGTGCAAAACTACAGTAGAGGGCAGCACTTCTGTCGTCAACCACTTGTCCCAGCATGACTATCTTACGCAGATGACTTCACCAGGAAGAGCTAATTGTCTGCATTTCAGGGAGTACAACTGAAAGGGTAGAACTGCTGCTCCCCTCTGACCCCCATCCTGCTACCACCCACTTGGGCTCTCGAATAATAGCCCCTTGGGTGCAGTGGCGCGGGCTGCGGTGGCTCGCCTCAGAACGGGCTCATGCAGCACCCCGACACCCAAACATCAGGGGGCCCAGGAACAGGGCCCTGGCCACCCTGGTGGCCCTGCCGGCGCAGAAGCCAGGGGCAGGAGGGTGGGGGGATGAAGATAGATCTTGACAACATTTACATTCAATATTTTCATAGCTTCACCTTGTTGCTGCTCACGATGAAATTGCCAGCAACATAGGTTTCATTTTACAGTACTGATTTTATAGAAAGTTAGTTGTGTGTCACTTGGTTTTTCTAACCTGAGTTTGAATTGCTGATTGAACGTAATTTAGGACTGATGACAAATGAACAAAGTCCTGGCACTGCTAACAGTGAAACTGTCCCCAGGTGTGCCTGGACCATAATCACCACTCGGGTTCTTGGGCCACAGCAAAGATAATTTCAATTCACAAGCTCATTAAGGGGCTGTGATGATTCTAAGGAATTTCACTCACAGCCTCAGATTCATTCCTTTCAATAATCACGTTCAGCTTCTCAAATAAAATGATAATAAAGACAGATCAAAGATGTTAAGATACGAATAATCTCTCTCTGAAAAATATTATCTTGATGCCACATGTTTTAAAAGGCTGATTATTTTATGTGAAAAGTTTAGTATTAGTAATGTTTATGAAGCTTCCCAGCGCCCCAAGGAAGGCTGAACTTAGCAAGAAAAACTGAGCACCTCTCAGCCTGACCTCCATCCATTCCAGGGCCAACAGCAGCGTGCGAGGGAGACGTGACTACCAGTCTTGACCCTGTAGGATTTCCCCTGGTGGATTCAGCTCCTCTCCTACTCTCCTCACCACGGCAAAACATGAGATACTGAATATGACTAGCAGCATTCTTTGTGCAAGGTTATTGTGATAACAGCCAATTAGTATGTGTTCAGTTAGGACACAGTGCAATATTTAATGGAAATAGACACCTGGATTAAAACGCTGATTTCTGCCATTTACCAATTCTGTGATCATGAGAAAGTTACTTTCTCTAAGATGAAGACAAGAAAGCCATCTCCCAGGACTGAATTAGGAAGGCTCAGAGGTGTCCGACCTGCGCCTCACGGGCCGCATGCAGCCCAGGGCGGCTGCAAAGGCGGCCCAACACAAAATCGTAAATTTACTCAAAACATTATGAGATTTTTTGGGGGGCGATTATGTGTTGCAATGTATTTAATGTGTAGCCCAGGACAACTCTTCTTCCTCCTGTGTGGCTCACAGACACCAAAAGGTTGGACCATCCCTGAAGGCAGTAGGATTAAATCAGACAAGCGCCCGGTGGAGCGTGGACCGTGGACGCTCAAAGGCCTTTCGTGCTGTTTCCTCTGTCCAGCTCGGGGACAGCAGCCACCCTCCACATGGCCGTGTTCCTGTTTGCGACTCTGTCATCGTCTGGGTTTGACACAATGCACAGGCCATGCTTTTAGAAAGATTCTATTTCGCATGCCTTACTAATCCGAGCCAATCTTTTCATTTTGTGAGGTTTTCCTGAACTGGTCACCAGTTCTCTAAGAACATAAGTGTTTTGTGCGGTTTGATCCAATTTAGGCAAATTGAGCATGTTTTAGAAAACTCCAGCTCTTATCTTTCCTGACCTGTGTGGGAGGGCAAACCATTCTTCTCCCGATTTGATCAATAGGAGCTATTATCTTTGCAGTTTCACTGATGATTGACTTTTTGGCACTGATTCTGCAAACCATAAGGTTTTGGTATTTAAGTCTGAACAGTGGGAGTGTTCTTTGGAGGGAAGGAAGAAAAAAAAGAGCCTTGAATCCTCCCTGATAAAAGCCTGTGCTTTCCAAAAGGATTACTGGTTCATCTCAGTGGTTGGCAGGTAGAGACCCAATGTTCAAAGGATGCAGAAGCTCTTCCAAAAGGCACCCGGCCATGCCACATCCCGCATCCTGACCCAGGGATACACAGGTACAGGCCAGCACACTCCCAGGACGAGTGTCGAACCCAGGGGTCACAAGTAAAGAGTGAGGGGACAAGTGGCTATCCCGGTGCCTTTCTTGTAAGTGTGGCAAAGCCATTACTTTGTCAAAGAAAAAATTTTCAAATATACCATAATTTGTGGTATTGTTTATCTTTTCATGTAGGACAAATTGAAAAAAAATGTTGTCCAGGTTTTCTCAATGTCTAAGAGGCTCTGTTTCTGCTCAGAGGTCTTCTCAATAATTCTCTAAGGCAGGTCCATTCTTACCTTCATTTCTTCATTGCAGAACCTGAGGCGAAGACATACTAAGCCACTTGCCTTTTTAGCTTGTTGGGATGGGGAAGGGGAATGTGACCAAACCCAAGCAGTCTGAAGGCAGAGCCAGGGAGTCTCAAACTGCCGAAATGGGGGTGGCCGAGGGAGCTGAAAGGTGTGCTTTCTTGCTCTCCGACGTCAGCCCCCTCAGCCCAGAGGACCCCTGTGAACTCTGAGCTCTGCGGAACACGGCTGGAGAACCAGAGCCGGAGACCTCACTCCTCCCCATCAGTGCTTTGCTCCTCAGTTCTAAAACCAAAAAGGATGCTGCGCAACCCAAGGAGAGGAAAGGAAGCACTTCTTGGTCACATTTAAATGCCCCTTTTCCCCTTTGAAAACAGTATTTCTTTCTTTAAATCTACTAATTTAATATTTCATATTACATGCAGTTCTTGTATTTAAAGGAATTATGCTACATGCAGCACTACGGTGACAGCCATTTTTATAGTCAATACAAATAGTCTTTAAAACTATCTAGCCCTGGCTGGTGTAGCTCAGTGGATTGAGCGTGGGCCTGCGAACCACACGATCGCGGTTCGATTCCCAGTCAGGGCACGTGCCTGGGTTGCAGGCCGGTTCCCTGCAGGCCGGTTCCCAGCAGGGGATGCATGAAAGGCAACCATACATTGATGTTTCTCTCCCTCTCTCCTTCCCTTCCCCTCTAAAGATAAATAAATAAAATCTTTAAAAAATATATATCTAAAAACGATCACCCTTGGGTCTCTTCCATGCAACTCTAGGGATCACCTCAACCAGACCAAGGACAGGGAGACTACTGAATAAACTATTACAAGAAAAAAAACATAATCATAGCTGAGCTTGGAAGAAAGGGGCATCTTCGGGCGTCGAGGGGATAAGAGCAAGTGGAAACTGATGCGAAGGCACCTCTGGGCTGCGGGCGGTGGTTTCAGTGCTCATATGAGAACCAGAGACGTGGCCAGAGGAGATCTGGATTCTTGCCTAAAGCCTCCACTGGAGCCTGGAAGAGTCCCCCATGTGCGGGAAGGGGCTGGAAACACATCCCCCAATGGCCCGGAAAAGCTGCTTGTAGTCCATCCAGAACTTGGGTAGGGTGGGGGGAAATATCCGCACAAGAAATCAAAACACTGTGTAAAGATCAGAGAGGTTCAAGGTACTCTTCCCCCAGTTTCTTTCCACAGTTACCACTTATACAAACATGGCACAATATAAAAACCAGGAATTGACATTGTTATAATGGTCAAGTCCTGTGTCATTCCATCACATGGTGTAGATGGGAGAAACTGCCACTGTAATTGAGATGAAGAACTAGTCATCACCAAAGATCTCTCTCATGTTACTTTCTAATAGTCACACCCACGTCCTCCTCCCAGCCATACATAACCTCTGGCAACCACCAATCTGTTCTCCATCTCTATAACTTTGTTGTTTCACGAATGTTTTATAAACAAACTCATATGAAGACCTTCTTATCCGCCCAACTCACTGTGTTTATCAGTAGTTCTTTGTACGGCTGAGTGGTATTCCACAGTACTGAGGGACCACACCTTGTTTAACCACTCACTTCAGACACTCAGTTGTTTCCATTTTCTGTCTATGAAAACTGTCACGAATGTGCTTGCAGCCTTTGTGCTAAACTCTTTATTTCACTAAAAAGGAAGTCAAACCTAGGAGTTGCATGCAAGGAGCAGTAAGAAGCAAAAAAATTGGAAAACACATTGAAAAAATGTTAAATAAGCCTTGACTTTAAACTGTATATGTGATAAGACGTACGTACGACAGAGGTAAAAAGAAGGCTGTAAGGCATCCCGGAGAAACAGGGCACCGTGGGGATGTACTTGGAGAGGGGCCGAGGGTCGGGGTGAGGGAGAGAGCTCCAGTCTGAGAAGAGGCCTGTGTGCTAGAAGCACCTTATGGCACAGCAGGGGCGGGGCAAGCAACCCTGTAATGGCCGTGCTCAGACACACAGGAGCCACTCTTCCCAACAATTAAGTAAACA
Organism: Artibeus jamaicensis; assembly: GCF_021234435.1. NCBI lineage: Eukaryota > Metazoa > Chordata > Mammalia > Chiroptera > Phyllostomidae > Artibeus > Artibeus jamaicensis. Next base: position 12,995,493 of record NW_026522025.1, on the reverse strand, counting down.
GTAATTTAAAAAAATGTATGTTTATTGATCGGAAGAAAGGGAAGGAGAGAGGGAAGAAGAGAGGGAAGAAGAGAGGGAAGAAGAGGGAAGGAGAAAGAAAGATTGATGTGCGAGAGAAACATTGATTGATTGCCTCTCATAAGTACCATGACTAGGGATTGAACCTACAACTTAAGGTATGTGCCCTGAATGCCAATCAAACCCCCAACCTTTTGGTGTGTGGGACGATAATCCAGCCAACTGAGCCACACCAGCCAGGGCAACAAATAATAATAATCTTAAAATTACAGAGGCTTCTCATATTTGTGTGTGTGTGTGTGTTTGTGTTTCTTAAAGACAAAAAAAGAAATATCCCCAATAATTAACAGGAAGATGATCTTCTTAGGCCCCAGGCAAAGTCCTAACAGAAATTTCAAAATGGCTCAAAGCTGGACATTCCTGGAGAAGTCCCAATGAACAGACCCAAAGTTGGCACTCCCACATTCACGGATCGTGCCCCTCAGTGGAGGTTGAGTGCCAAACAAAAGAATTAGTTTGTTTCTGGCTTCGGAACAAGCTGGCAAAGACAGAGTAAAGAAACAACAAAGCATGCTGAAAAGTGCTTAGCTCAGGAACTGGTCTTATCTCCTACAGAGGTCTCATTTCCTTTCCTTTCAGGTGTTGCAGACACCTTAGATTTCCAATGACATCGACAAACTTCACTCTTTTCTTCTGGTTTCCACTTGGTTGCTCTCCCTTACATGCTTTTCTCTTCAAAAGTGCTTCTGGCAGTTCTTCCTTCTTACTCATCCTGCTCTGTCATCTGTCTTTGTCTTCTGGGGTTTGCCATTTAATTTCCCCCTTTGTATGGTCCACGGACACTTTCATTTCATAATCTATAATCCAATTGTGGTCAAAGCCCATTACTCTGTAATCGTCTCTGGCCAATTCAAAGTCACCTGTCACTCAAAACAAACAAGAGACCCAAGAAAGATGCTTTCCTAACTGCAATTCCATGACAGCCTGAGAGTTGACTCTTGCAAAACAAATAAAGTCTTGGTTAAGTTCTATACACAATGGGAATGAACTTGTGCAGGGTATTTCCTAAAGCCATGGCGAACTGACATGCAGCTTTGGAAAATGAGATAGCCAGAGAGGATTTCTTTTAAAACTTTTTACTTTCAGCTGAAGTTTAATGTGATTATGTTTACTGCTTCATTCATCCATCCATCCATGCAGTCATTCATTCATTCAACAAATATTTACCGAGCACCTACTGTCTTCTAAACTGGCTAAGTGCTAGCTAGGTGCTGGGATGTAATGGCGAACAAAGTCGAGACTCTATGGAGCTCACTGTGTGGTCGGAACACAGAAAAGTCAATAACTAAAATGCAGCATGATAAATGCTACATGCCAGGTGGAGGTGGGCGTGCAGTATAAGAGACTCGGCAATGTTGGAGGCTCCTGACCTGACCAAAGACTTCGGTGATGAAACTTCTGTGGTTTCTGGAGAACCACGCACTTAGATGGAAAAAAGAAGGGTGAATAATCTAATTTCCTTATTTGAATAGAACAGGATTTTTTCCTGAAAAAAGTGCACCAAAAGCTGAGGACCATGCAGTGAATACGTCTTCCCCTGCCATCCTCGCACGGCTGCCTTGCCCGCAGAACTTAGCTACGAACTGGGGCCTGGTCTGGAAACAAGGAATGCCTCTCCCAGGCTTAGCGATTAGGCTCTAGCCCTGTAAACGTCCTAAGTCAATTCTTCTAGTGGGACTGGGTCTTTTGTGCTTTTATCTCCTTAGCAACGTAAATACCTGCTAGGACTGGAGGGTTAGTTTAACCTAAGGAGGTCTAAATTTCCAGTTCCTTTTACCTTTCTAATTTACGCTTGGCTCCAGACTGTCTGTTCCACAGGGTACTGTGCACAGGTGAATGCCTCCTGCCCCAGCCAGATCAGGGAGGAAATAAATATATAAAACGAAATATTTGGTGCACAAATTTCACCTCTCTGAAATAGCATAACACTGACATCAAATAAAGTCTTTCTTGTGTTTGAACCTCAAACAGAATACTTCCGTTTCAAACTATGTTTAAACCACAGCAAAACAATGTGCAATTGAATAGGAAAATAAAATCTGTTAACTCAGCAACATTTAATTTGTTATTGGAAAGAAAAAAAACCGAATCATTCTGATTTCCTAGCTTACAATTTGCACTTAATTCTATGGTTCACTTGTCCTTTAGCCATCAGTGAGTAAGTGTTCTTCATTGTGGTTAGACAGTAAACTGCCTGTGAGGACAAGGATCATATCTCATGCTTCCTTTGTGTCCTTACCTGGTTTTTACACGATCATGGAACAGGCTAGAGGGGAGGGAGCATAGCAGAGAGATGAAAGGCGTTGTGTTGACTTCAGAGTCAGTCAGTCATGGTCAAATCCCTGCTCTGTCACATACTAGCTTAGGACTTTAGGCAAACTATTTCACACGTTGAAACCTCAGTTCCTCATTCATAAACGAGGTATAATAGCAATGCACTTGCAGGACTGTGATGAGGATTAACTAGGAAAATATTTGGAGATTAGTCCAGCACCCAGTCAATGGTAAAATTCATCAAAGTAGTAGCTATCACTATACAATAAAGATTTTTTTAACTTATCAGAGATACAGCTTGCAGGCTATTCAATACTCCCAGCTGAGGAGCACATTAAAGAAATACAGATTCTAGGACCCCAAAAACTATTAAATCTTTCTTGGTGAGTCTTACATAAGCAGCCTAGTACTGTTCCTCTACAAACCACCAGTTTAGAGAAACTCAAATAATGATATGTGAAAGGAGGGCAGGAGGAAGGGACAGAGAAAAGAAAGGAAGGAAGGAAGGAAGGAAGGAAGGAAGGAAGGAAGGAAGGAAGGAAGGAAGGAAGGAAGGAAGGAAGGGAGGAAGGAAGGAAGGAAGGGGAGGAGGAGGGAGGGGAGGGGAGGGGAGGGGGGGGAGGGGAGGGGAGGGGAGGGGAGGGGAGGGGAGGGGAGGGAGGGGAGGGGAGGGGGGAGGGGAGGGGAGGGAGGGGAGGGGAGGGAGGGAGGGGAGGGGAGGGGGGAGGAGGGAGGGGAAGGAGGGAGGGGAGGGGGGGAGGGGAGGGGGAGGGGAGGAAGGCAAAAGTGGTTTAAATGAACTGAGAAGTTTAATGCCATCTAAGAGTCTAGGGGAAAGGGAGTAGGCAGACTAAATCTCTTGTTTTTGTCATGAAAGTCCAAAGTCCAATACAGCAACCTCCACATTGAGACATCCTAGTATATAGTAACCAGGAACAAAATTGGTACGTACGTACGTTTTGAATAGTTTTCAAAACCAAGTTTTCAAAACCAAGTATTTATCTTCAACTTAAAGATTCTCTGAATTGGCTTACCAACAATATAGCCTATTAGACTTTGAGGAGGAAAATCAGTGTCCTGTGAAGAGCAGGGCAGCGCTGTCTCAACCCAGATCTCTGTACACAGGGTCTCTCAATGGCTAGGAATTCTAAGTCTGTGGAGCTCTCCAGTGAACAGCAAACTGGGCACACTCTAAAAATGTGCTGTCCTCCTGCTCCAGACATAGACGGGGAGAAAAACAAGACCCTTTTTAGCTTTGATCCTCAGCCATTTATAACATTTACAAAGAGAAGCCCCCTTTGGATGCAGTTGAAAAAGCTATTAAGATACCTTACAATAATACAAGTACCTAGTATTTAGGTAGCACTTTTCCTTTCAAGAAAGTCTGTACACAGAACAGATATCAGCTCATGACTCCACATGTGAAGGATGGAGGCCCGAGATAATGATACCCTGGTTGGAGTTGAAGAAACCCAGACTCGTCCGGAGAATTGCCGAAGGTCCTTTGGCATGTCATCGACTGCCAAGAGAATGAAACCACGGTTTCCCTGACCTGAACCTGGCTCCACACAGGCCCTCTGTTTTGCTGCTGGTGATGCTTCTTTCCCAATTTTAAGGTTTGTTGTTTTTTGTCTTGTTTTCTAATTCGCTCTAGCATGCTGTTAATTCAATCATTTCAAAAATTCCAAAGAGTCAGGAGTAAAATTTAAAAAAGAAAACTATTTTCAGAAAGAAAAATCTATTGAAAATATAATTTGTACCTTCTGGCTGTCCCTGGAAACCAAGCATTTAAGGTAATGGGATTGAGAGACTCTTGGATCAATGGAAATTATTTTAACCAGAGAGGTAAATTGTGGAGGATTACTCTTATCCTGCAAGATAGTGGGATGGTTTTGCTCTAGCCATATGAGCCTGGGCGTGTAGATCTAGATGGCTGGCAATTTTCAAATACTTAATTTGCCTCAAATTGCTCCAGTTTAAAATGCTTTGCCCGTCTGGAGTGTGTTTCCAGGACCATGTCATTATTGATAGCCTGGGGAGATCAACGATTAGAATTAAATAGATGGAAACATTGAGCAGAATTGTAAGTTGGGACCAGAATCACTTCCCAGGGCCTCTTAGTTTCATCTCTCCCTCTTCTGAGATTCCATAGTGTTTTACCTATTTCTCTCTTAAGACACTTTACACTTTGTAAGGTAACCTGCAATTGCTTCAGTGCACTTCTTTACTAAGACTGTATGGGTCCTGAGGCTGGGGATGAGGTCTTCCTAATCTCTACATTGCTCACAGCATCAGCTGTTGCACTGGACATACAGAAGGCACTCAACAAATGTTTTCTGAATGCATATGTGATATAAGCACTGTAGCCCCCATATATTATCACATTTATTTGTATAAGGTATTGAAGTGGATTGCAAAATGGCCACAATTCATTCCTCCCTGTACCCACAGCTTTTTGCAGCTCTTCCAAGAATAGATGGAGTCTACTTCCCCAACTTGAATCTCAGCTGGCCTTGTGACTTGCTTTGGCTAACTGAAGGGGCCACGATCAGCTTGACCCAGTCCAGACTGAAGAAACTCCCAGCCAACACACTGACTCATGAGATAAATAAATGCTTGGTGTTTTGGGTCATTAAGTTTTGGGGTGATGTGTTGTACAGCACTATTTGTGGGTAAAGGATACCCATTTACAGATGAGAACACTAAGGCTCAATGAGGTCAGAAAGGATTGTAAAACCATAGAGTGAAAAACCAAGGATTTGAATGTAGTCTTTCTGATTCCAAAGCCCTCAGCCTCTCCACTAAATAAACTGACCAAATTTAAACCATTCTGTGTGTTCAGAAATAAGTTTGAGAAACTAAAGAGACAAAAATGGGGAGGAGCTTCCTACCTTGCTGGGAAGCACAGTGAGGAACTACCCACTAGCATGAGCCTCCCTAGTGGGACAGGGTCCAATACTGGTACCTCATTTGATTAGATTGAAGAGATGCAGAAGTACAGGATCTCTTTCCAGCAATGATCTGGAAGAAATGATGTTCCTACCTCCATAAGCACAGAGCTCGACTAATAGCAACTGCTATTCAAAGTTGGCAATTTGGTATTATCTCCTGTGACATATTTTCTAGTCATTGTCTTAAGATGGGAGAAAAATGATTTGGTGTACAGTTAATTTTGTGACTGTTCTTTTCCAACATCGATCTGCCAAGACTATTCTGTTTTTCAAACCTGATGGACACGGTTTGAGTTGGTTTCTGGGTGTCTGAAATGTTTCCGGGTTTCCTCCTCTACAGGCAGCCTGTGAGCAGCCTTGGTGTTTGTGGCTGCAGGCATGGGAACTTCCCACAACAATGCAAGCCCATGCTTGGATTTGATGACAAGGTGCTCTTATGTGAAAAGAGAGGGCTCTTCCTCCTCCCAGAGCTCTCCGGCAGCAGCGTTTCAGGAGGCCTTCCTAGTGAACTGCAGTGAACGGGAACGACCGATGCTACTGTGCACATGATGGATGGGGTGGCCTGTTCGCTCATGCGTGTCACCTACCAAGATGGGCTACCTGATCTCCAGCTGATGAGAGAATGTTCTTAATAGCTGCTTGCTCAGAGAAGGTGTATACAGTTTCCACGTGGAATGCGGTCATCTATTTTCAGTCAGGGATGACCATGGTTATTTGGGGAAATTTGTCACAATGGGTGGAATCCCTTGGGAGAGAGAAGCAATGCAACTGGTTCTGTTTTGCTGCTTTTCCCTTGAGCTGACAGTCCAGGCCCTACCCGGTGACACTGTCCAGTAGATGGCCTCCCTCTTCTGCAGGCTTCCCCGCCAGCCATCTCTGCTGCCCTCCGCTTTCCAGACCTGCTGCCTCAAGTTCCCCATCAAGCAAGTGTACCCTCAGCATGGTGGAGAAACTGCTTTGTCAATCTTGGCGTGGAAAAGGGTTTTCAAAGTTTGACACAAAATCTAAAAGCCATAAAAAGAGAGATAATATTTGATTGCTCTAAAATTATTCTACAAGGAAAAAAGCAAAAGTAGTATCGAAAGACAAATGAGACACTGGGAAGAAAAATATTATTGAAACTCAAAAAGCAAAGGCTAGCTAGCTGCCATAATATAGTAAGCAAAAGCTCCCACAGATAAGCAAGAAAAAAAATCCAAGAATACACTAAATACGTGGACAAAGAAAATGAATAATTTACAGACAAGAAAATATATATGGTTTTTATATGCATGAAAACATGCTAAGCTTACTGATAATATAAGAAAAGCACATTAAAATGTCAGATGTCATTTTCCCCAATCAGATTAAAAATTTAAAAAGGGCTTGATAATTCATTATATTGACAGCGATATGAGGAAACAGGGTCCTTCATATTGGTATGAGTATAAATTGGTAAAACTTGGTAAAAATAATCTACGAAAATTTTAAATGCAAATATTCTGTGAACAGCAATTCTACTCCTAGTAATTTATCTTATACATGTCCTCAAACATGTACGAAATAATATTTATATAAGATTTTAATGCAATATTGTTTATAATGGGAAAAATTGGAGACAACCTGCTTGTTCACCAACAGGGAGACTGTGTCAATAAATTAAATCCTATCTAAAATTTACAATGGAACATAATGCCAACTGTTCAAAAGAATAAAGAAGCTATGTATGCACTGATTTCAAAAAAAAAAGCACCAAAATATATCCTTAAGTTAAAAATAAGCAAAGTACTGCTAGTATATATAGAAAAACATAATTTGTGTAAAAAGAAAGAAAATTCTTGTTCCTATATTTGTTATATATAATATATAATATTGCATATGTTGTATATAATATATAATGTTACATATTGGTATATGCATGCATTACTGTATAAATACAGTCTTGTATGTATAGTCATGTGCTCTTAGTGACAGGAATGTTTGAGAAACGCCTCCTTAGGTGCTTTCTTCATTGCGCAAACATCAGAGGGTGCATTTGCACAAACCTGCCTGGCACAGCTCATCGTGCACCTAGCCCACGTGGTGTGGCCCGCTGCTCCTGGGCTAGAAGCCTGGATGAGATGTATGAGGCTGCTGCTGGCATGACAGCGTCCTGTGTCATTGCCTTTTTCCAATAAGTAGAAAGAATACTCTCTAAAATAACAATAAAAATACAGAGTAATAAATGCATAAACCGGTAACATAGTCATTGATTATCATTACCAGCTATTTTGTATGGCACATACCTGTGGGAGCCACATTTTTACACAACTGGCAGCACAGTAGGCTCGTTTACACCAGTGTTTCCACAAACACGTGAGTAATACATTATGCTGCGGCATGACAAGGTCACTAGGTGATAGGAACTTTTCAGTTCCATTATGACCTCACAGGACCCCCATCATATATGTGGTTCACTGTAGACCAAACTTTGTTAAGTGGTGCATGACTGTATAAATGTACATCTGCGTGCGCGTGTGTGGCTATAAAAGGGATATGCAAAAAAATTGATGTGCTGACATCTAAGGAGGGGATCTAGGGAGGGGGTGCTGCAGATCAGGAGTGAGAAGGAGACTTGATTTTATTATACAAGGTCTGTCCAGAAAGTACCCAGCCATGTACTATACAAGAGAGACATCTAATGAACACAAGAAACATTGTGCACAGGACAATGACGCCTTAGTCCCCTTCAAAGTAGGCACCTTGGGAACTCACACAGTTCTCCAACCTTTGCTGATGGCAGCCTGTGCCCATTCAGCCTTCTCAGGTGTTCTGCTTGTTGCAGGCCTTCCTTCTGGAAGGAGTGATCCTTCTTGGATCACTTTCGACAGATTCTCAACCATCTTTGAGGCATTTGTGCCACACTTGTATTTGCACTGTTCTCATTCTATTGTCCCTGAAACCTTCTGAATCATCCAAATACTTTCCATGGAGGGATGTTCAAGCTTAATGCAAAATTTGATGGAGAGTCATTGCTCTACTTGCTCAGTCATTTGGAATGCAACAGCCACACAGTACACATGCTCACTCAGTGGAGTGTACTGCCCCCACTGTCTAGTACAGTGAGGTCCTCATTGTTCACACATGCACATTCCAGCTCACTCTTCTTGGCTGCCAGGTCACATCGATGTCACACAAACCATCCCCATATTAACAATGGCTGAACTTCTTCCAGACAGGCGTTTTGAACTTTTAAATTTTTATACCACGTGCAAAATTGAGAAGTTTTTATTAAGAGTATTTGATGAGTCTTCCTTCATATAATGAGTGTTTCTCTCAAGGTATGCCCAGCGTATTAGGGAACCCCAGACAGCCTCATCAGTGGGTGAAAGACCAACAGAAACAATCATCAATGGCTGCCAAGGGGTGCTGACCAAGGATGAGTAGACGGTAGGTAGGCAGACAAAAGGCTCTTCTCTCCTAGGGAGCTGAGCAAATTTGGGAACTACAAACAGTTCATTACGTAGTGCTGCACATTCATTTTTGCTTTTCTTTTATATCCCTCAGTGCCAGGCATGTATTAGGTACCTAATATTTTCTGAATCCCACTGACTAGTAGGCAGTGGGTGACATGGGTTAATAGATGCAGCACCTGCCCTACAGCTCACCCATGACTAAGGGGTGGCTGTGACAGCAGTGAGCGGGAGGAAGAGACAGTGTGCAAGGAGGACAGCTGCAGCAAATACAAACCCAGTGGAACAATCACACCAGTGACATTTCAAACATCAGTTTGCAAAGCACATTTACACGTTTCCACAAATGTTCATTGAAGTGTTATTATCCCCATTTAGTTGTGACAAATCCAAGGACTGAAAAAAGAATGATACGCCAAAAGTCACTGCTAAAAAGGGGTCAGGTAAGACTGGAGCCCGTGGTTCTGTCCCCTACTCTATAGTGGCTTCTATTTAAACCACCACTAATTAGCTTTTTACTACGCTGTGTGTGTGTGTGTATATATACACACACACACACAGTAATGGAATATATATTATATATTATATTATATATAATATATAATATATATTCCACTGGAATATATAATACATATAATATATTATATAATAATTATATATAATATATAATATATTCCAGTAATGGAATATATATATATATATATATATATATATATATATATATATATATTCCATTACTTTAAACACAAGTACTCTAACTAGAAGTCTGCATGATATAACTGACCTATTTCAGGGACGTTTGTTCCATTCTCTGGCATTTAATCCAGCATATAGTACTTACATTATAAACTCTGTTTGACGTCTACAAGGGTTTTTTCAACAATTCACAAAACCCCAAAAATGTATCCAAAGAAATTATCCCCAAACGTTACATGTTAAAATATAAGGTCAGACTATTTTGGTCACACTGAAGGGGCATCGCTATTTACATTCTCCTTTCCTTTGTCATATCATGTTCTCCACACTGAAATGTGAAATACGAGAGGTAGAGTTAGTCAAGCAAGGTGACACAGAGGAGAGAAGGGTCATCACATTTCCTGACAGCTGTGTTGGTGATGGTAAACTGGCCTCCCTCCCTCACCGAGAGGTTTATAGCTGCCAACAACCCCCCTTAGAACGTCCCTTCCTTGTGCAGACATTTGGGGGCCTTCCTTTCTTTACCTTAGAGAAACTCAAAAACATTAACTCCTGAAGTCTGCAAACTTCCTCAGGGAAAAGATCTCAATGGAAATAGCAACTAAATCACAGATAATGTAACAAAAGTGAAATCTGCTCCTGGGGCAAACCAAGCACAGCGCAAATTAGACACGGGAGACCACAGGGCTGAAGAAGAGTGGCCTCCCTCTGGTAGGCACTGGGATTGGCTGGTTTCCTACTCCGCAAGGGGTGGAAGGCCTGTGCTGAGCTGTGCATCACCAGGTGTGGATGGCATCGTTCCACATGCATACGTGGCAAGTACACAAACTAAGAAGTGACCACGTTGCCTTGACGTTTGGCAAAATAAAACCTTATTTAGCTGCATGTCAGCAACCTGGCAATCTCAAATATTTGAAAAATAGCTGTGAACTACAGATACTTTCCAATGCTCTGAGTGGTTAAAGTAGAAGTCACAAAACTCATGCCATAAAGTTCATGTATGCCAATCGTGAGTGAATCTACCAGTCCTTTACTAAAGATAGGGTTTTCGGTTTACGCTGAGTTGTAACACACTTTTCAACTATAATATTGCCTTATGTTAGGAGGATTCTGGAGACTCTATTAAAATGCCAAGAAAATGAGTTATTCCCCCTTCCCCTTCACTTCTTTTTTTGTTTTTAAAGAAAGGAAGAGAATCTGGCTTTTACTTCTTTATTTTATGTAAACATATGACGTTCTTGGGAGGCTGATACATGAAGAATTAAGTTTTCAAACATACAGTTGAGTTGCTGGGAAAGAGTGCCATTCAAGTATGTTATCCTGGACAAAAATACGTCTTCCCTTCTCTGAAAAAGAGGTTTGAGATTTTGTTTTTAAGGGTAAAATGGTTCATAATAAAAAGTCTTCTTGGAAATCAAAGAGCTCCTAAAGAAAAGACATTGAGGTGAGTTAGGCATCTAAATCAGAAATTTGTGGAATACTTTCAACTACTAAGGAACTTTCAAAAACAGCACCAGCGTTTCCAAGGCACTGAATTCATCCTCCTAAGGGGAAATTTGGAAACTGGCAACTTAGGTCTGCATTGGAGTGTCAATGAGTTACAGTGGGTGGGATGGGGTGAAACAAGCCCTCCCTAGATTTTCATGTCTGTAGACCCAAGTTTAAAGTGCTCCTTGGAGTTTCAGCCAAAATACCCTCCTGCTCAGCCTTCTCTTCCTGGGCAAGTCTTCAGGTGTTGGACAATGGATGAGGCCTATACTCTAGCCAATGCCCTCAATGAATCCAATCACAGAGTGACTACGTCAGAAGACACAAGTGTAAATCGAAGAGTGCAACTCAGTTTTATTTCAAAAGTATTGCCCCGTGCTCTGGTTGCTAGTGGGACTATGAAGAAAGTACCACATTTTTAAAACCATAAGATGCACCTAGGTTTTAGAGGAAGAAAATAGGGGGAAAATTTGAAGCAAAAAAATGTGGTAAAATATTTAATAACATAAATAACATAATATTCACCAATGTTAATGTAAACAGAACTTAACAGTGGCATTAACTACCATTACTCCTCCCAAACTGGACAGGGGGTGTGTGTCTTATAGTCCAAAAAACGAGGAATATAGGAGTAGGTGCTACCTGCTCCTTCTTTAAGGAGCTAACAGCAAAGAGAGGAAAAACAAACAGAAAATTTGGAATGATGCAAGACTGATCCTAAACTGAATAAAAGCAAGTGCTATAGCTATTGGGCATTCTGAGCAAAGAGGACGAGACACTGGGGAGGAATGAGGCAGCTTAGTCTGTTGAACTCATTCACCAATATCCACAGTGATAGAAACATCACTGTTAGGGAGCAAAAACCAGAAGAATGGGAGAGAGAATGAAATTTCCAATCACTATCTTGCCAGACAAACCACAGTCCAGAATCAGCTGAGAAGCTTGATGAGAGATCTAAAAATCACATCACTTTATAACAGTTGAAGGAACCCAGAATTTTTGGCCACGGTAAGAGAAGACCAGTGACTGACTGATGGCCGCCCTCGAACACCAGAGAGGCGATGCACGGAAAGGAGATGTGATCGATTCTGTGAGGTCATAAAGAACAGAACCAGGACTGGTGAATTCTGCTACAACTTTTACGCAGGTTACAGAAGTTACACCAAAGCTGGTTTTGGTTGAAAATACAGAAGATGATCTAACCATTACAGTGGGTCCAAAGGAGAACTGAGTACTGAATGACCAAAAAGCCAAAAGCAAATACTCAGTGGCAGCCTACTCTTTTCAGACACTGAGCTAAGTGGTTTTTGAATGAATTGATTGATTTCATTCTTATAATTTTATAAGCATCATCTCCCTTATTAGTCACGTTACACAAAAAACTGAGGCACAGAGATTAAATAATTGTCCAAACTCGTACAACCAGTACATGGCTGAACTAGGTTTTAAAGCCAAAGTCCATGCTCTTAGAATTATATTATAATGTTTAAAAAGAAGTTAAAGAACAGAAAATAGCAAATATGGGTGAGGCAGAAAATTTTCTACCTACGATATAGCTAGAAAATTGGGAGCACTTGTTTATTGCTCCTGGGAATGTAAAATGGTACAGCCACTGTGGAAAATAATATGGCAGTTCCTGGAAGAATTAAATATAGAATTACCATCTGATCCAGGAATTCTACTTCTGGAAATTACATATAATATATAATAATAATCTCCAGAAGTAGAATTCTGGAGATTATTCATATCTCCAGATGTGGAGATTTAATGCATACACACACACACACATACAACACACACATGAATTAAATCCATAGACCAAAACATATATTTGGACACACACCATGATCACAGCAGTATTATTCACAATTTCCAAAAAGTAGAAGCAACCCAAGTGCCCAACAGATGAATGAATCAACAAAATATGGTATATAGATATAAATGGAATATGGATGGATGGATGGATGGATGGAAGGAAGGAAGGAAGGAAGGAAGGAAGGAAGGAAGGAAGGAAGGAAGGAAGGAAGGAAGGAAAAGAAAGAAAAGAAAATCCTGCCACATGTTACAACAAGGATGAACTGTGAATACAGAGCTAAGTAAAATACACTTGTCACACAAGGAAAAATATGACATGATTCCACGTATATGGGGCACCGAAAGCAGTCACATTCGCGGAGACATAAAGTAGTGTGGTAGCTGTCAGAGGCTGAGGGGGAGAGAGGAATGGGACCTCACTCTGTAATGCAGAGTTTCAGCTGGGAAGCATGAAAAAGCTCTGCACATGGATGGTGATGATGGTTACGAAGCAGTGTGATTGAACTTGATGCCACTGCACTGAACTCACAACAATGATTAAAATAGTTCACTTTATATCATATGTGTATTTAATCATGGTATTTTTTTAAGGCATGTCTATGGCTGGAAGTGTCTGAGAAGAGGCTAGATGTCCACATGTCACAGATGCTGAGGAACGGATTGCTATTCCAGGAAGGGGCTGGGTTAAAGGAACTCTGAGATCCCTTTCAACTCTAAAATTCTTGACAAGATAAGCACTTCATCAGTTACAGAATTTTTAAAAAAGTTCTATTTTCCCCTAAAAATACAGACTACCTTTTATCCTGGAGCTTCCTAGCCTAGACCCCGAGACAGCTGGGTCCTGGAGTTGATTCACAATCAGAATCTCTCATTGTTTGTACAGTATATTACCAGAAAACCATTTCCAGCTCTGCTTTAATGAGGACCAATTTGTTATTTTTTCGGAAACCCCCGACTTCCATTGTTATAGAAAAGATACAAGAAAAGAAAACCTAGGTCTTGCAGCTCCAGAATTAATGAAGGCCTGAAACAATTACGCCTTAAATATACAGAGGTCTCCTTAATGTAAACAGACTGTATTTCACGGCAAATCTTCTTAGAACGAGGGATCCATTTCAGCACGGCAGAGTGGGCCATGCACCAGGGCTATATAGTCTGTACTCAATTTGCGATTTTACTTCCGTTGACGTTGACTCATGTACAAATAGCCTGGCTTAAAAGATCTGGGAGACACTAGGTCACAGTATGAAATATATGCTAATACAGCACAATTTATATAAAAATAGAGGAATGTAAATAGCTAAGTGAAGCCAGAGGTAGTTCCTCCTGCCAAGTGGGGACTGAGGAACATCGATAATGCAATGAGAATGCTGTTCTGGTTAAAAACCCCAGGAACACTGTACTCAAGGCTTCTTCCTTGTTTAAATGCAATGATAAATTAAAACTGAATTTGTGCTGCTCTCTGAAAACATGTGCGTGTCTCTGCAGCAGCGGTCAGGATATGATACCTTTCATATCGAAGTTAAAGTCAGTATGATACAAACAGGAACACTCTCCATCCCCGCAGCTGAGAATCTAACAAAACAGTAGGGATCAGCTGAGAGCCCACATGCCTTACGGAAAGTCAAAGCGTGCTTGCTACATTGGCAGGCAGCATGACGAAGTGGAATAAACAGAGTTAAAAACAACCGCTATGTAGTTAGTGTCTATGGGTCAGGCATAAGAATTTCACACTCATTGTCTCATCTAATCCTCCTACGTGGGTTGAGAAACAGTACAACATGGGAGGCAATTCAGTCATTAATAAATTCCGCTGAAGTCATTCCACAGCAAAACCATGGCTGACTCACCTCTTGGCCCTTTCAAGACACAGGCAGCCTTTTGCACCACCTTATAGGTTCTGATTGCTTGGATTTGTGTAACAGGATTCAAGAGGGTAAAAGCAGCAAAGACAAAAACAACAGAAAAAGCCATTGATGGAGTCTGGGAAATTGAGGCAGAAAACCCAGAGTTTAAGGACTAAAAGTTAACTTGAAAAGTACATGTACTTTATGAGATGGGGTGGGTTTGGTTCTCTTCAGCTGCTGTCCATCTTCCAGCCCATAATCCATCCACCATATGAACACACATTTCTAAGAACCCCCTGGTTAGAACCTTCACTGGCATCTATTACTGCACATGAGATAAAAGTATAAAGACCTCAGGAGAGCACGCAAAGTCTTTTATAATCTTGTCTCCCATTCTTCCAGCCATGCTAAATCACAGCTCACCATTCCAAACACTCTCTGCCCTTCCTGTCTCTGACTCTTCCTACTGGGACACCCATGTCCATCCCTCCGCCCCTCCTCTCCATTCATTATTCACTACTGTAATCTCAGTGCAAGGAATATAGGTGGTTCAGAATAAATGTTTATTGCATGTAGGAATGAGAGAAATACAAAAAGACATACATGAAATAAAGGAAGGAGACAGAAAGGGAACCAACTGTTTTCTCTTGCCTTTTAGTCTTCCAAATAGACATCATCCCTCCTTTGAGCTGTTCAGAACTTTAATACACCCCTTCGTTGTGTTTTTCAGGGCTATCTATTTCTGTATTTTTTTCCCACCAAAGATGCGTAGCATTCCAAGGGTAGGGACTGTGTCGGTCTAGGCAGCCAATACTTAGCTCGGTGCCTGGCAATGAATGAGAAATGATGAAAAAAATGTTCAAGGTCTTATAAACCCCCCTCTAAGGAACCATTTAGGGAGCAGTAACTTGGAGGTCCCAATCGACATTTGGATGGGATTCCTGTGACTCAAGTTTGATAGACGAGGTAAACAAATATCTGACACCACGTGGTCCAAGTAAGGACTCTTTCTGTTACTATGAGCCAACCTAGATTTATGTACTGAAGCTCTCACTC
This sequence comes from Artibeus jamaicensis, assembly GCF_021234435.1. Classification (NCBI taxonomy): domain Eukaryota; kingdom Metazoa; phylum Chordata; class Mammalia; order Chiroptera; family Phyllostomidae; genus Artibeus; species Artibeus jamaicensis. The sequence goes on along the minus strand of NW_026522025.1, from coordinate 12,979,857 downwards.
CTTACAAAAGCTAAAAAGGGCCTCGCTCAGAAGCTATTTATATGTACTTTTCATAAGCATAGTTATCAGATTTCCCAGTCCAGAATTGACTAGACACAACAAATTGAGAGCAGGAAGAGAGATGGAGGCAGATAACTAGAAAGTACTCTGAAAAAAAAGAGAGAGAAAGAGAAAGAGAGAGAGAGAGGGAGAGAGAGAGAGAGAAAGAGGACAGACTCAAGGAATAAAAAAAAAGAGTTAACAGCTTGGGGCAATTAGTTCAGAATTCACCAGATCAGGGGGATGTACTCTGTGGCAACACCATCCATAACTCACAATGATGACCATGAATTACTGTGAAAAGGTAGCCCTCTTTAGGAAGACAGAGGTGTGTGGGCAATCCATTAAGGAAGATTTCCATTAAACAGCAAGCCATTTGGAACTTCACAGGGAATGCTTCCATTAGTTGGAAAATTCACTTAGGTGGAACAGTTAATGAGCTGACAATGGCCAAGTATAAGATGTGTTCCTATAGAAACCAAAGAGATTTCCTATTGTGCATCTGTCCATTTTCAACTATCCAGCACATGGAAAAGGACCAAGAGAAACATCAGCATGAAAATACACTTTAAGTCTGGGTCCTAAATGCAGTTCCAGGAGAGGCTGCATTCCGTGTATCCCCAAATCAATTTATGAAGATTGCACAGGCCCTTAAGTGGTCATCTGCACAAACTCTTTTCAGATCTTAAGTTTGATACAAAGACAGTCAACATGAAGTCAGCAGAAGCCGCTAGCTCCAGTACCCTAATGGCATTTACAGGACTAGTATCCAATGCAGAATTAGCGAGAAACAATGCTCTGTCGGAGCCACAGAGCGATCACTGTGCACTTGATTTAATCCTGTTCTGTGTGACACACGTTCAAGGCCACGCAAACAGCAAGCGTTAAAGGTGACTGGTCGAGGTCTAGCTAGGGGGTGGAAGAAGTGGTACTTAGACGGGGAGGGGACAGCAGCATGCAGGCTGTCTCTCCCCAACCAGCTGCCTTCCGCCCAGTCCCCACCGGGACCCTTACAGGCTCCCCTGGGACTCCATGGAAGAAAACTTTCCCAATACCCCTCTCTCCGCCAGTCAGCCACTTCCATGCGTTCTACCTTATTTAGGGCCCATTCTGTCCCACGCATTAATCTAGGGAAATCTACGGAAATTACCTCATTACCATGGCACATTTTGGAACAGCCTATTTCAGCTTGGTCACCATGAACTATATAGGCACATAGAGTTTATTAATAAGTAGACCTGTGCCTTGCTAAGTGAAAAGGAGGGAACTAATATTTAGTAATCACCTACAGTGAGCCACATGGGGTGGGGTACTTTGCATCCTTTTGTATCTCATTTGATCTTTACAATAACCTGGCAAGGAAGCACTGCACTGCAGATGAGGTACACTGTGCCTTTAAGAAATTATTCTCTCCTTAAAATCATGTAGTTGGTTGATGGCAGAGCCAGGATTCACACCTGAGTCTGCCAGACCTTGAAGGCCTAACTCACTCCACTCTGATATTAAAAAATCAGGACATTTTCCTGTAGGACAAGCAGAAGCTAAAGGAAGTTTCAGAGTGGTGGTCTGATGTGACACCATCCTAAGTCAACCCAGTTAGAAATCTTGACAGATTCATTGCTAAGTACCAGCTCTTCATTCCTACTCTACTGAACATTTTTGAACCCTTGGTGGAGAGTATGATCACAGATTAGCTTCAGAACTCTGAAAAGGTATGCAAAGGCCAGCCTCAACTTTTTTAGCCATTGATTCCACAAGGGTCTTTCTCCCCCTGGTTGCTGTCTCCCAGCAGTGTGGGAAGAGCTGAGCACACTGGATAGTCCCCCTCCTCATCCTCACTACCAATCAGTTAGATAGGGGCGGAGGGCTTGCTACCAGCTGCCAGGCTTTGGCAGCTTGGGGAAGTAATAAAAAATAAAAAACTTTTAGAGAACAATTCAAACTATCATACAGTGCTGTCTGGACTTTAGTTTCCATATATGTAAAATGGGGGTGCGTGAGAAATCTTTCTGATGTCTGTTACGATGATTAAAGAGATCACGTACAAAACACATGGGGCATAATACCTAGCACATTGGAGGCTCTTAATCACTGCAGATGAATATCTTGAGTATCTTTAACATTCTCTTCTTGCGTTGTCCATACGTATTTATGTGCTTAACAAATCCTATTAAAAGCGTAAGGTAACTTTTATTGAGTGCTTACAATGTGCCAGGCGCTGCTCCAATGACTTATTTAATCATCATGACATCCCTGCAAGGTAGGCACCACTGTCATTCCCATTTTACTGGTAAAGTCACTTGGGCAAACCCAAGAGCCCTTCGATGGATGATTAGATGAGGAAAATGTGGCACCTGTACACAAATACTCTAAACCATAAGAAAAGATGAAATACTGCCATTCGTGACAACACGGGTGGATCTTGGAAGCATCATGTTGAAGTGTACAAAATAGAAAGTGGCAAATGAACAACAAAACAAACTCAGACAACAGATGGGTGGTTGTGAGAGAGGAAGGAGGTGGGAGGATGAAGAGGGTAAAGGGGACAAACACACGGTGACGGGAGGAGACGAGACTCTGGGTGGGGAGCACATAGTACAATAGTCCAGATGATGTGTCATAGAATCACACACTTGAAGCTTCCGTAATTTTATTTAATTTTAATAAATATAAATTTTATTTTTTAAAAAAGGACACTGAGACACCGATGAAATAATCTGCCCAAGGTGCATATCTAGTTAACCGGGGAGCCTGGTTCAACAGGCGAGAGCCTCACACTACTCCGCTGGTTGTAACACCGTTATTACTTGGTGCTGGTATTAGGACTGCCTCTAGCACCAACAGGGACCAGATTCAGCTCCTTCAGAGCACCTCCTGGGAATATTCTAAATTTACCAAGAGCATGTATTTTAAATTCCCAGAGTCTGTGAAGGGATATTTAATTCTCTGACACTTAATGCAGTCTCTTCAAGTTTAACTTCCTGACCATTTAAAGACTTCTTGAGTCTGCTCCAAGTTTACTGAGCCTACGCAAAAAAACAAAACCTTCCTAATGGCTTTGGTTTTGTGGACTTCGTAAACATTCTTCAAATGATAAAAAGATCACATGTGGTGTTATCTTATTGAATAATGACCTGGTATGTCTTCTCCTAAGTGAAATGTTTGAGCAGTGTTTTTGTAGGCCAGTGATACATTAGAATAATACCATATATTTATACAGTGCTTTGCAATTTTCAAAGTGCTTTCTCAATTACTGTCTCATTTGATCCTCACCACAGGCTTGCAAAGCAGGCAGGGCAACTGTTATTACCATCCCCATTTTATAGGCAATGCGGTCAAGCAAAAAGTATCCGGGCTTTGAAGGAAAACAGAATAGGGTTCTGTTCCATGCTCCTGGATATTCTAGCTGCGTAACCTTGAACGGGTTTCCCAACCTTTCCAAGCTTCAGCACATAGCTTACAAGGTTATGCGGAGGATCCAATGAGATCCTCTGCGCAAAGTCATCAGACCGTGCCTGTCACTGATTATCTCATTATCATTAATGATTGAGTTACTTACATTTTTAGTATTGTTTGCTCTTAGAACAAAACATCATTAAAAAGAGAAAACTGAAAGGGAGGCAGCGAGAGCAAAGTACTGACCAAGTGAGCTCGACTCCCTCTCAGGCACTGATTGCCCAGGAAGAGGGTGTGTGGCTCCAACGGGGGGTGGGGTGGGGGGGAGGTGCATGAAGAGCTCCTGAGTAAGGGGAATGAACACGGCCTGGCTCCGAAGGCCCAGGAGTCCTCCCTTCTTAGGGATCTCTGCTTTCTAAGAGCAAACATGGAGCTCTAGGCCAGACCCACCTTCCCCTGCCTGCACCCCATCTTTCCACTGGCAGGGACCAGGCTGAGCGTCCCAGCCCAGCCAGAGGATGCCAGGACCCCAAGCTCTCAAACCTCCCAAGAGAGCCCTGCCTCAGCCCTGTCTGGCAGGATCTACATTTGATTGTGTAATGGGATGAACTCCCTTCTTTGAGTGGTCCTTTCAGAAGACAACATGCGGCCACTCTCCCAGCACGGAGGGAAGCAAACGACCCCAACGAGAAAACCTTGCCTTTACGACAAGCATCAAACCCAGCCTCAGGAAGGTTTCACTTAGCCCCACCAGGGCTGCAACTTTTTCTGGCCTTCAGGCTCTACCCCATGTCCCAGATTAGATCCACGAAGCTGAGGAAGGAGGGGAGGCTGAGGAGGCTGGGGACCTGCGTCACCTTCTGACTCCACTCTGGGCTCAGCAAGTGGCTTAACCTGTTCGACTTCAGTCTCTCCATCAGTAAAATGATTTCCCCACCAGTAAAAAAGACTGTCATGAAGATGACTTGAGACCATGAATGTCAGCCTTTGGCACCATGCTTTCTAGAGAGTAGAAAAATAAAAGATGCTGGTAGATTTTATAATACGATCCTACTATTATTGTTATTCATTACACTGAACCGATTCAGGTTTCTCTAATCTGGCACCATGAGTGATCCAGACAAGCGTGTATTTTTTCTTCTCATATTCCAAGAATCAGAAGCCTTGTCTGACCCCCTCTCACAGTCTGCTAATGTGAGCATTACAGCTTCTGTGGGGCCATTCCCGTAACTGCCCTCCCCTGAACCCCTGGACTGGGGAGTGCCCGGTGTTTGTGGGCAGACATCACCCTGACCCAGGGACAAGCAGTCTTCGGGGGGCAAATGCTCCTTGGCCCCTTACATAATAGAGCCCCAGAGTGGCAAGGCCACCCCCAGCTCCTTCCCTTCCAGAGCCAGGAGGCTGAGGCCATGCATCCATTCTGGCTAAACCTGAACCCTGTTTTCTAAGCTCAGGATAGACCAAATGATATGCCTGTTGACAGACAGAAGAGGGCAAGAGATTGAAAGTGACCTTGGAGATAAGAGCTGAGGGCTGGGTCTGCCCAGGACAAACTTGACAATTACTTTGCCCCCCAAATGGTGCCATCTCCAGAAGCTTTGGCTAATAATAGGCATAAGCCATTCGATGGTGGTACTTTTCTAAAGTGGATCCTGAAACTCTGAAAGTGGGATGTTACTCCTGGGTTGGCCAGAAAGATCATTTAGGTTTTTTTTTTCTGTATAATGGTTCTAGTGGTGCTTAGTCGTCTTTAACTTTATTTGAAAAAATTTTGTTAGATTGTATTGAGGCAGCTGTCATAACAGTGTGCATTAAAAAAAAACTTAACAAAATTGCTGAGTTTTTGTGCAGCCATTTTAATATTGAAGGTGGAAAGAAATATGCACCATTTTTGGCATATTATGCTTTATTTTTTCAAGAAAGGTTAAAATGCAACTGAAATGCAAAAAGAAAAAAGATTTGTGCAGTGTATGGAGAAGGTGCTGTGATGGATCGAATGTGTCAAAAGTGGTTTGTGAAGTTCTGTGCTGGCAATATTTTTGCTGGACAATGCTCCATGGTCAGGTAGACCAGTTGAGGTTAATAGTGGTCAATTCAAGACATGAATTGACAATAATCAACATTATAGCATGCAGAAGATAGCTGACATACTAAAAATATCCAAATCAATAAAGTTATTGGTAAAAATGAAAAATATGTCTTTTATTTTATGGAAAAAACTGAACAGACTTTTTGGCCAATCCAATATTTGGAGAAGTTCATTGCTGGTCACCACTTGGAAGAATGACAATGAACAGCCACATGTGAGGTTACACAGAGCTTAAATCGTTGTATTGTATGCAACGATGTCTCATGGAGCCGGGGTCACGCAGTGTAACGGGAGGGGAGGGGAGGGGAGGGGAGGGGAGGGGAGTATGTCCCTGGCCTCTCATTTCCTTGAGGGATCTCCTTCTACCTTCATAACCTCAGGCTGGTTTTCAAACCACTCAGGTCTTAGCTGCCTCATCCTTATAACAGGAAAATTAATACCAACTTTAATTTTTGTAAAATTATGGGATCTTTGATGGAGGGGGTTAAGTTAATCTCGCTCCTCATTCATGGTACATTATGAACACTGGTCCATAGAAGACCCCTCTCTTACTTTTCTGTTTATTCTCTTTCATCCACACTCCTCCCCCGCACCACACCAGCCACTCCAAAATGTTTGATGGGCATGCCTTTGTTCCCAAATGCTCTTGCTAATGTGCATTGTTGTGTTTTTGTGTATGTGTTTTAGGTTTGGTAACTGGAACTGTGTTTTAGATCCCTTTCTGTTTCTGAACCTTTTCACTCAGGATTATACTTTCAGATTCATCCATGTTGTTATGACCATATCATGACTTCTAACTGCTGCATAGTTTTTATGCTGCTCTTTCATCCTTTGCTCATTCTGGGCTACTCAGTTATTCTTTGCCTAGCTCTGTGCCCCCACGGCTGATCTCCACAGACACAACACCCAGAGGCCCAGGCCCACTGGCTTCTGGTTCTGTTTGACCAATGGGATACACCAAGAGAAGACCGAGGGCAGGAAAAAAAGAGATCAGGTTTATAGTTTGCCACCCTCCAGGTTCCCACTATCCATTCTCGCCCGGCCTTACTGAGAATTGGGCAGTGAGTCCATTCCTTTAAGGCAACAGCTGGATTGTCTCCCAGCTATGGCCCCAGTCTCACGGGGCTCTAATCACATCACTCTCTCCCCTTATGCTTTGAGCCTAGGGGTGGTAAGGGTTTCTCCTACTTGACAGTTCCTAGATGACTCACTGTCCCCTGTGGATCCCTTGCCTTTGTCCACCATTATAAATAGTACCTTCATGAAATTCTCTTCAATTGCATTCTTTTAGTAATATATACATTTTCTTTCCATTATCATTCATCCCCCTTATACTCCATTCCCTTCTATAATCACCACACTATGGTCCATGTCCATGAGTCCTTTTTCCTTTTTGCTCAATCCCTCCACCCTCTAACCTCCCCGCATAGCTGTCATCCTGTTCTCCATCTAGGAGTCTGTCTCTATTTTGCTTGTTAGTTCAGTCTGTTCATTAGATTCCACATGAGTGAAATCATATGGAATTTGTCTTTCACTGACTTTTGAGCATACCACTTTCATGTTGGGACATTTATTGGGACAGTGTGCCAGGGTCTGCATCCATAAAATTTGACCTATTTGACCTTGCAAGAATAGTGTGATGGTTACTGCATTTTGCCATGTATCATGAACACTTTTTTGAGGGAAAAATAAGGATGCACATTATACAAGGGTGTAATGATCTAATACCATGAGTGTAATAATCCCATGTATTATGCATTCAAAATGTAGGTGCACAGTATACACAGAAAAATATGGCAATTTTATGTGTCAACTTGGGTGATCACAAGGCCCAGATGAGGCTGTTCTTGGATGAGATTAACATTTAAATTGGTGGACTTTAAGTAAAGATTGCCTTCCACAATGTAGGTGGGCCTTATCCAATCAGTTGAAGGTTTGAATAGCCCAAAAGGCTGACCTCTGCCCTGAGGAAGAGGAAATTCTGCCACATCAACTCTGTAGACTTTTGACTGATCAGCTTCCATAACACATGAGTTGATTCCTTGAATTCAATCTCTTTCTCTGCATACACACACACACGCGTGCACACACACACACCACCCTATCAGTTGTGTTTTTGTTGTTATTATTGTTTTTATTTTAGCAAATCCTGACTGATACAGATAGCCACCTAGATTGCTTACAATTCCCAGCTACTGCCAATAATGCTGTAACAAACATTTCTGTACATGTTCCCTTATGAGACAGGATGAGAATTTCTTTGGTTCCAGAGGTGAAATTTCTGAGTCATAGAATAATACCAATTGTATAGTGATGTAAAAGTATACTACTATAACAAAATTGAAACACTTTAGAATTATTAGAGGAGTATTTACCTTGTGCCACCCAAATGTATGGGAACTAGAGATAGAATAGTCTATGAAATAAATATGATCCCTGCTCATATTGAACTTTCAGCAAAAAAGTACATAAATGATCTGGCACACGCTGGTGCCTAAGATGTGTAATTATTGTTGAGACCAAAACTACCTACATCACACAGCTAGCTCACTAGCTGTGATACTTTACCACATTAGTATACTTTACTATTCTACCTTCAACAACATGACTTTACTATTCCAGAAAATTCTTGACCAGGAAGATAAAGGTTATAAATAACTTTGTGAAAAACATTCAGTAAACATCCAACTAATCAACGTCTCCATAAATGGCATCAAATGACTGTTTACATCATTCTCACACAGTTGTGCTCCCTGACTCTAAACAATTTATCTGGATCCTCCCACAATCTGATCAAGTCCTCGCATTCAAAGAAGCACATGAACTTCAAGGCAGTGTTCTACCTTCTCACAATAATGGGAGCAGCTTTGCCCTTCCACCAGGACAGTATGGTGGTGCTTTCAGGAAGCCGGCATTGACTATCTTGCTGAAGAAAGATGTCTTACATTTCTCTTCCCCTCCCTGAATGCAGAAATAAAAGAGGTGGAGTGGAATTAAAGTCAAGATCCTTGAGTTCTAATCTTAGCTGGGCTAACCATAACTAACCAGAACCTCTGGTGTACATCCACCACAGATAAATAAATAACTTCTCCAGGCTCTACACACAGTGTTCTCATCTGCACCCAAGGGGGCAATGGTTGATGATCCCAATGCTGTTAAGGGCAATTGGCAGCAACAACACCGGCAGTCTCTTGGGAGGCTGGACTGAAGCACTCTTACTTAAATCTGAAATACGGAAAAAAAGATTATAAATGGTTTCCTTCTACAAAAAAAAGGTGAAAATTTTGATTGAGTGCGCATACTGCAACTGAAACCTGATGGCAGTGTTGGTCCGAGGGAGGGACAGCCAGGTAAGGAAGAACCACATAGTGACTGATGGTGGTGGAGATGATGGAGACAGTGAAGAATGCCATAGCACTGGCCACGTGCTTGGTACTGGTCTAAGCTGAATGGACTCACTGGATTCTTATGATAATCCTACGAGGTCATTACTGTGATCACCTCCATTTTACTGATGAGAAAAGTCAGTAAAGACAGGCAATTTCCTGAAGATACACAATGGCAGCTGACTTACTGGTTTCATTTCTTATACCCCAGTGAATGTGCTAATGAAAATTTCAACCAAATGGCTGATAAAAGGAAGAGGGAAGAGGAAGACATTCAGAAACCAGGGATCCAGATTCTCCTCGTGCTACAAATTTCTCCCAAATGGTGGACAGTCAGTGACAGTTTTATAGCATCTTAGATTGACAACAGTGTATATCTAGTTAGTGGCATGATGTTGACATTGGACTAGAGAGATATGTGTATTGTGTTTAAGTCAAATTGTGCCTCTGTTTCTTTGCATTTCCTGGAATTTTGGTTTTTAATGGCCACTTTTTTCTCTCCGAGCATCTACAGCTCTCTGAAATCACTAATCTCGGGCTTAGTGTTAAGAGTAGCAAAAGACAGAAACAAAGGCCATTAGGAAATGCGCATCCAAGCCCCAATCCACTGCTTCCTGCCTGTTTCCTGGGCTCATCTTTTTCACTCCTCTGCACTTCAGTCTCTTTATCAGAAACAGGAGAGGATTAGACCAGGTCCCCCACAGCCCTCACACCCCATGGCATTCTCTTTTGTCAACTCTACCACTAGTGCACTGCAGGGTTATCTAAGTTTCCCTATGTTGTTATCTAACTTATGAATACCACCTGTCTTGGCTATCTAAAGGACTGTTAATTCCTAGAGGGCAAAAGCTCTACTGTATACTTTGTTTTTGAAACCACATAAAATACTCCCCCCCCAAATTCTACAGCACTATTAGCTTAGTGAATAATCAAAAATAGTTTCCAAATGAATAAGCGTACCCTTGGACATGTTGTGATTTATGCTTCAGCCAATTAAATGCTATCTGCTTCAGCAATCCTCAGCCTGAATTTTGGAAGATGGCAGAATGCTGCGTGTGGGCTGAAAGGATGGGAGTCTCTTTAGCGATCCCATTCACAGTTCCCTCATACCGACGAGGTTTCACCCACCAAGGAAATGCCTGAGGAAATATTGCCCCAGCAGACTGTACAGCGTTAACCTCAGACAGGATCTCCCAGCATCCCGAAGCCAGGGAGAAATTACATAACGCACAGAGATTTGCTTTGGCACAGGGCGGGGACACTGTGGCACCGCTTCGTGTGTGTTCAGCAGTTTCAGCATCCCGTGATTTTTCTGTTTTACACTTCCGGGCAATAAATAGAAAGAATTCTGCCTAACTGCCTAACTGGTGGACAACTGAGCCCCACCAGAAAAAGTTCATCTCAGAGCACTTACCCAGGTGGTTAATTATGCCATCTTAGTTATTCACTCAGTTTTTAAAGGCTGAAGATCTTCTACTTTAAAAAGCCCAGATGTGACTGTGTTTCTAAGGCAGGAAGAAACAGAGAAACAACTGTACCGATCACTCTCTAGCCCAATGCTAGCAGGGTTCCATTAACGAGATACAGTACAATACTGTCAAACTATGTATGGTGCTATAAACACATAATTAACTTTTTTCATTTGGCAAACATGTCTACTTGTAGGGAATTCAGATTCTCTGCGCTGCGTCATCTTTTTTTCCCCACTTCCTTCTGCCAGCCGTTTGGTTTTAGCGTTCATGAGCACTGCCAAAGGAGCTTGAGAAAATAACACCAGGAAGCCAGGGCCCTGTGGAGCAGCTCTGGAAAATCACCTCCTGGGATAAAATGATATTTAATTGATGCTCTCCACTTGCTACAGATAATAAAGAAACAGCTCGGATGAAAAGAGAGCACTGCGATGGGGACGCACTGTAGAAGTCTGCTAGTGTAAACCCATCCGGTATATTAAAAAACCGAGGTACAGCGAGACAGAACGTCTTGCTGGAGTTCACACAGCCAGCCAGCCAGAGGCACAGCTGGAACTGGAAGCCAGATCTTCAGCTCTCCCCTCCAACTATTTAGTGAGTGAAGACCCAGATCCGGAAAACACAGGAGAAAACAAGGGCTTACATTTCTAACACATTCTTGGAAGACTTGAGTAGTGTCTGCATTAAAGGTTCACATTCAATCACTATTTTAAAAAGATTCGAGAATTATTCATATTCAATAATGTTTGACCACCTATTATGTGCTCTTTTATTCATATTTTCTCATATACTTTTCAGCACAACCCAGTAAAGTTGGTTTTAATATTTCCATTTTGCTGAGAATGATGCTAATTAGGCTTAGAGAGATTTGCTCAAGGGTGCAAAGCCAGTAGAGATTTAATTCTGCATTTACATCCAAGACCTCTGGCTCAGAACAGAGCTCTTGTGCTCACCTCAAGGCTTCGCAAACTTCAATAATTCACATTCTATCCACAGTGTCCATTACAGGAACTATTCCTTATTCAATTTTTCCCTTTTAGACTGAGTCACTGTTTTTATTGAAATAAATTTAGTCTTCACTTAATATAATCTATATTACATTATCAATGAAACTATGCTACTAGCAGGTAAATTAAACACAAGTTTTATATGTAAGTAACATCTGCCTGGCATCCAAAATTTAAATTGCAAACAGTGGTATCTATTTCACACTTTGGGAGACAGGCACCTCATAGCCATGTTTTAAGGAATAAATGGCTATGAAAACACGTACGGCTCGATGTTCATCATTATTGTTATCATCAGTCAGAGCTCCCTAAATCTTCGCACGCATGGGAATGTCCTGAGACACTTGGTAAAATGCCTATTTCCAGACCCCATTCACGGGTCTGGGATGAGATCCAGGATTGACATCCAGCAAACACACGGCCTGTCTGTTGCTGATCCTTCTCAAATCGTACTTAAGGAAACCCTGCACCACAATACTGGGGACTTTATAAGGTACCAAAGCAGGAATCCCTTAGCACAACTTCCCTCACTGATACGTTAAACAAGTATCAAGACTGCTTTGTAGTTACCAAATCACAAAGCTGAAGGTCGTTTGAACCCTGGTTCTATGAGGTACTCCAGTTTGTCACTGATTCTGTTTTCGGAGGTCATCCTTTGGTAGCCCCTGTACAAATCACTCTTTTCCCAACTGGGACTGAGTTGGGACTAAGACATCTGGGGGTAGAAGTTCATTCTCCGCAGGCACCATATTATCATGGGTGGAACTTCCCAACGCGGCAAAGTCATAAATATACTCGGAGTAGCCCAAGTGAGCGTTTGATCTTCTGCCCAGCGATCCCTGCTTGTCATCTGCTCAGCCTCATTCATCACAATAAAGACAAGGAGCTAAATTAGAGAGCAAGCTCCAGTGTCGCGGATCTCTGAGGATGACACAGGACAGTCATCACCCCTCAATGGGCCAAAAAGGGCAGGAGCAAGGAGGAGGAGTGATTGTTGCAAAGCCAGGCAGGTCTGCAGGTGAGCAAGACCTTCATCCAAGCTAATGAGGAGGAGGAGAAAGGGGACGAGAAGGGGCCTGACCTTCCTCAGCACTGGCTCCCTGCCTCCGAGGTGTGGGCCCCCCCGGGCTGCACATTCAGCTCAGTACTCAGCATTCCAAGCCAGTAAGTGGTAACCACCAGCCACGTGTTGTTCAGCTCTTCAGTCTTTTTGAAACATTAAATTAGCTGCCGACACAGAATATAAGGAAATTATACAAGCTAGCCTCACTTTTCAGCTTTTCTGAAAGAAATTGACAATCTCCTACCATCTAGGCCGTGTTCCAGTGGAATTAAGTAGTGGTCACTCCATGAGACAGAGTACTGATGTCCAGTTAGCGGGAGTTCACATCACTCTTCAATGGATTACATCCAACCTTAACTCTGCCACCTGCCTGCTTTGTTGCCATCTGAGTTTATAAACGCTGTGAAATCCATTTCGCTAAGTAAAATATATATGCCATTACCATATTATCTTCTTTCCTTCCCTAAACATCTATATTTTTTAAATACCAGGTTCCAAGCCCTAACATGTCATAGGTTCAATAAATATGAGTTGAATGAATAAGAAAATTTAGTGAGTCTAAATCGGCACTAGGCATTTCAGGGGGATATAAAATGGAGCAAGACATGCACCTGACTTCAAGGAGGGAGCCTGAGGCAGGACAAAGAACACTGGAGTTGAAGTCTGACTTGGCTGTGTGTCATTAGGAAAGTCACTTAACCTCTCTGAGCCTTGGGCGCCTCATCAGAAAAGTAAGGGTGATAATACCTCCCAAAGTTTTCTAAACGGTTAAATGAAAGAAAATATTTGAGAGCCCAGGCTAGAAGGGAGTTCCCTGTAAGCACACCAAAGTTACAAAGTAAAAATATGTGTAAGAGAGGTAGGCATAGTGCAAAAAGGGAAGAGAATACAGGAGGTTGAGGGGCTCAGACAAGCTTCAGGAAATGGGTTTCACACTGGACCCTGAGATGCACATGGGCTCAGGTCTTACTTAGATGTAAGTGATAAAATTCTAGACGGAAGAAAGAGTAAGAATGGAAGGGTACAGAGTACAAGGTGCGTTTGAACAGGACATGGGGTGGCCCATGAATGCCGGACTAAGACCTGAAAGCCGATGTCCAGCTGTGCTGCCCTCTGACTGTTGGTGTGCAGCAGGACTAAAGACACGGGTTTCGTCACCCGCAGGTGATGAGGGTACGCATACCCTCCTGGAGTCCGAGCTAATCCCTCTTACACTCCGAAGGCCGTGATTCCAGTGAGCACACACACCAGCAGCCAGGCCATCCCCGACGACCCTCCCTTTATAGCACCCCGTTACAGTGTTCACAATGAAGGGCTTTAAACCAACCTAGGCAATGATCTTAAACTTGGCCCAACTCTTACAAGATTCATGAAAACTGTTCATGTGGGGTTTTGCACATGATTTACTTTGATCTCCCTGGGTAATATATACAAAGTCCATAATGAGACGAAAGAACTGGTAGATTTCTACATGTCAAACAGCAGTAGAGCCACCTTGCTACTTAATAATCAAAGCATCCTAATAACAGAGTAAATATTAACGAGATTATCTTAAATTATGAAAATAGTAATGTAAATTTAACGCTTCTGTGTCAAGCCCTATTGTAAGTCTGTTACTTATAGTAACTACCTTGATCGTTCAACAGCCTATGGATTACATAATATCATTATCCTCATTTTATGGTGTGAGGCATGGGGGGGGGGGTTAAATAATTTGCCCAAGGCCATATACCTAATAACTGACAGAGCTGTGGTTTGAGCCCACGTGGTCTGGATTCAGGGTCTAATTTTAAACAACTATGCCATCCAGCTTCTTCTGAAGAATGTGAACACATATGCGAGAAGGAAGGAGGGGGCCACGGAGGGCTTTCAGAGAAGGGTGAACCCCAACAGGATGGGCTGGATCCAAGGGCAGCCAGTGACAATGTCCGAGGGAAAGGAAGAGCCCAAACAGTGAACGCCTTGTTGCCCGGAAACAACTTCTGCTTCTGAGAACCGGAGAAACATAGAGGCCAGAGCGAAAGGGCCTCTGGAGCTCCTCTTAGGGAAGCGGTAAGTGCCGTAGCTACGAGTATGGGCCCTGAACCAAACCGTCAAAATTGTTTCCGCCGCTCTCTGCTCTAGACCTCAGTTTTCTCCTCTGCACAATGGGAGTAATCCTAGTACTTACCTCGCAGAATTGTTGGGAGGATTAAAATAATTCACCTAAGGCAGTCAGAATGGTGTCTTGCATACAAGAAGGTCTCAACAAATGTTAGCTGTTACTATCTCAGCGTCCCCCTCTTCCTGATCAGAGTCCTACACAGCGGGTCCACATATGGCTAGTTTTATTCCTGTTTGAAGAGTGGTTGATTTTAGGGTCAGTCGCATTCAGGCCGGGGCCATGAGATCAGTGGACCACCCAAGGTCAGTTTGCCAGAGAAACTGCAACACCTTTTAAAGGAAGAAAAAGTTACACCCACGGCCCTGGCAGGGCGGATCAGCTGGTTGGAGCATTGTCCTATACACCAAAAAAGGTCGCAGGTTCAATTCTCAGTCAGGGCACATGCCTAGATTGTGGGTTCAACCCTAGTTGGGACACATGCAGGAGGAAACCAATCGATGCTTCTCTCCAACATCTCTCTCTCTCTCTCTCTGTCTCTCTGTCTCTCTGTCTCTCTGTCTGTCTCTCTGTCCCTCTCTCTTGTCCTTTCCCCTTTCTTCCCTCCCTAAAAGCAATGAACATATCCTCAGGTAAGGAGTTAAAAAAAAGTTCTGTCCAGGGTTTGGGCCAAGGAAAGACAAAAAACCTTATATTTATGTCCAAGTCAGTATGCTGTGAAGAAATAAAAAATTATTTTTAATCAATATTAAGTACCTCCCATTATTGGATTAGAAACACAAAATGTGATGGCTTCTGCCCTCCCGGAGCTCGCGGTCTTCTCGTGAGAGACATGCATCAAGCTGCGTCCTAACAGCAGTGAGGGAGAGGGATGGCGGGGGAATATGGTAACAGACTTGGGAATTTGGGGGACACTTCTTGGAGGAAATAGCACCCAACCCAAAATCTACCTAAAGAATGAAATGGAGTGGTCCACATAAGTGAAGGAAGGGGGGGCTGAGGATTTAAGAAAACAGGGAACCGGGGATGTGACTGAAGCAGTCGGCAGGGCCATGCTAAAGAGGCTAGTTTGATGCTGAGGCTGTGGGGAGGCAGCAGGCGGTGCTGCGCAGAATAATGACGCAGTCAGAGTTACATCAAGAAAGACTGTCTGGAATTTGAAGAAATGAACTGGGGGCAGGGAAACCCAAAGAAAAGAAGCAGGAGTTGGGGTCACCAAACCAGACATCTCCACAGGAGGAGGGATGGACAGAACTGGCTGGGACACTGGACGTAGATGGCAAGAAAGAAAATGAAGGAGTGAGGTTTCTGGCTTGGACCCTGTGTGGACCATGGGACCATTCACAGAGGCAGCAAACACAAGAGAGAAGCCAGTTAGAGTGGGGAGGGGGGAGAAGATGAGATCAAACTCAGTTTGGGGTAACCTGAGTTTTAGATACTTCTTAGACTCCCAAGGGGAACTAAGAGTTGGCTTCTATGGGTCTGTTGCTCAGGAGAGCAACCCAGGCTGGACAGAGTCATCCCTCGGTAGGTAGTACCAGGAGTGATAGGAGGGGTGAAACTCCCAAGCGTGGCTGTGGAATGTGGGAGGGCACCAAACCTGGGATCAAACCACGAGGAACAGCATGTTCTAATGGAAAGGGAAAGAAAACAGGAGTTGGACAAGAAGTGAAATAACTTGTCTGTATCTCCCTCTGCCGCTGAGGGCATTAAATCTGATGAGCACAGGTCCTTGGTCTTCCTCACTATTTTATTCCCAGCAGGTGTCAAGGAGCCTGGCATGAAGCAGCAGCTCAGTAAATGTTTCTTCAGTGAATGAGTGAACGGTCTAAGGTCACACAGCCAGAAAGTGGCACAGCCACACAGGGGAGTCTGGATGTCTCCCCTGTAGGCTGAGAGAACCAGGATACAGAGTAAAGTGATACAGAAAGTTCTCTGACAGCCCCATAATTCTCAGATTCCAAGGAAGCTCCTCTTTAACAACACCTCATCACAGAATACTCAGTGAGAAATTATTCATTCCTTTCACTGTTTCCTGGGTCTGAACCACCTTCTATAAACACTGAACTCTGTGTCAAGTACAGCAGACTTAGATACACTACACTGGCTATGCCCCCGCAGTCACCAGCAAAACAGTCAATTTACACAGTGACCTCTTTCCACCTGTGACCTCAGTGCAGTGGACATGGATCCCAGCCAGGCAGTTCACCAGACGCTCCAGTGGGACTTTTCAGAAGGCCCCGCTGCTAAGCACGAAACTAGTAGGTGTGTTCAATGAAATCGGGGGTGGGATAATTTAATGCATGTCACTCTTCCTGACGTGGTATTTCCCACGCAGCAAAGAAATGGGCACTGATACTTTTAGCGTTCATTACAGGAGTATCTGTCTTTTAGATTAAGGTTTATCTAAATATTTAAATACCTGAATAAATATATATTTATGTATCTATATAAGGTTACATATTTAGATAATGTTTCTGTACTTTAGATTTCTCATAAGAAAAATAATACTCATTAAAAAAACTTAGAGAAGTATTAATGAGAGAATAAAAATACTGCATCATCCCATTATCATACGTAAATCAGAAATAATCATTATCAGCATTTAGATTTCCTCTCCTTTTTATATACTGTTTTACTAGCTGAGATTGAACAAAATATCTTTGTACATTCCTTCTTATAATATTCTCTTTTAGAAGCATATAATAAAAATTTATATATAATCATCCCTCATATCCCTTATATATAATCATACCCTGGCTGATATAACTTAGTGGGTTGAGCACCGGGCTACCAACCAAAGGGTTGTGGGTTTGATTCCCAGTCAGGGCACATGCCTGGGTAGTGATCAGGTCCCCAGTGGGGGCCGTGTGGGAGGCAACCCAGTGTGAGGCTTCTCTTTCCACCTCCCTTCCCCTCTGTCTAAAAAATATATAATCATCCCTCTATGGCTGAGCACATATTGTGTATCTGGTTTTCCAGTACTGTAAGATTGCTATTAAGTACTTTGATTATACATTATCTATGTTCTAGGCTATTTCTCTAGATAGGATTTCTAAAAGTGAATTACTAGGTCAAACACAACTTAATTTTTGTCTAACTTCTTTGATCTGACAGAAAGAGTTCATACCATCTACCTGTGAATTATAAACAGATGCAGAAGGACACATAGACATAACACATGTGCAAATCATACACACATACACCCTACCAATTTCTAAAGGCCAAAGAGCACGAAATATAAATGTATGCATCCACTGTTACGAGGAAATCCCTAAACAGATTTCTGCCTCATCTTCACGTGAATGGTGACTCATAACATTCGAGAGCACATCAGCGGCCATGTGAGCCCAAATGCCACAGGAGACAACAAAGCGGCAGAGCCGGGAGGGACTCGGGGCGTCCTGCAGCCCAAGCTGCTTCTTGCATTGTAGGAATGAAGCAGCCGAGGTCCAGGGAGGAAAACAGACTTAATCACCCATGTGAGTGATGAAGTCGAAAATAGGAAATTGGAGAATCAGGACGGGGGCAGGTCACAGGACAGTCAGATGCTCAGGGCATGTCTTACATACGGCAGGCACTGGAGCAAGTGCTGGGAATGCAGCGGTGCACAGGACAGGGCTGCACTGGAGCAAGTGCTGGGAATGCAGCGGTGCACAGGACAGGGCTGCACTGGAGCAAGTGCTGGGAATGCAGCGGTGCACACGACGGGGCTGTTGGCGGTGGTCGAGGGCAGGAAGGGCAGAGCTCCTAGACGGGGCTGTGAAAGGGAGCTGTGTTCATCTTCCTCTGCAGGGCATTTACTCTATCTGTCCCCTTCTATCTCACACAGGAACTGTTTTTTTTTCTTAACTTTGGGTTCTAGTGATACTTTTTCTTAAGAAAACATGGAACCCTCCTACACTTATTTCCAAAATTGGATACAGGATGTAAATAATTATATCCACCAGGTCTCATAAAATAATAGACTAATAACAACCACAACTGCTAACATTTATTGAGTGGTTGCTATGTACCAAGCACAATTCTAAGCCTTTCACTTGTAGTAATTCATTTAGGCTGAGCTTCTACTTAATCATAGCAAGTCCCATAAGGAAGTAATCTGAGAAAATCCCAAACCTGATGTGGTCAAATCACTAAATCTCACATAGCTCAGAAAATCCAGGCTGGTGAGGCAGCACCTGACCACAGTAGAATGTAACCATGTAAATAGGACAAATGAAGGTCATTGAAAAGCAGGATATTCCAGACCTCCTGGAATATCTTCTGGCACAGGAAACTGATCTGATGAGAACCTTTCCAAGCAGCTGGTTCAACACTTGCCCATTCTCCAGTTAAGGAGATTAACCCCACAACATGCAATTCCCTCAGCTGAAATGGAAACCAAATTTTGACAAACCTAAAACAATACTATTTTACTTCTCAAACGGGAGGTTTGAGAAGAAACGGGAGGTTTCAGAGACAAAGTAACAAAAAGAAGAGGCTCTAAATTAGGAGTGCTTGGTTGCGAAGTGTCACTTAGAGATGAGAGTGGGAGCTGAGGGTATGATTTGGGCGCCACACCAACAGAGGCTCATTCAGCCTCTGCTTAGCTTCTCCCATCTAAACACTTACCTCGGAGCGGGTAAGACCGAAGTCTTCAGATAGATCGTACCTCCATACCAGAGGACCCGGCAGGAAAGTTTACAAACCCAGACATCTGTTTATCTCTGTGCAAAACTCAAAAACTTCTGGGCAGACCAGACTGTTCTCCTGAAAAGCCACGGTGGTGACTCTGTCAACACGCTAAGCTCAGGCGTGTCCTGCAGTCCAGAGGGAGCTGCACACACGAGGCCCAAGAGGCATATCCTGACGTTCACAGCTGACGTTCGATGACGGGGGTTCGGCTGTTGCTTCAACAGTTCTGGGTAATGAACCCACAGAGCGGTGTCTCCAACTGCTCAGCATGTTACGTCTGTCGACTTGTTTGGCACCTTCCAACCTCACATGACGGAGCAGGAAGATGACAATGATACCTGATCATCGTGAGCGACAGGTGCTCAGCGTTCACCCGGTGTCAGGCACCGCACGCAAGCTCTACCTAAAATATAGGATTTCGTACCATAGCACTTCTATAAGGGGTTACTATCATGAATAGTCTTATCCCCACTTTAAAAAGGAACAAAATGAAGCTGAGAGGCTAGACTTGTCCAAGGTCACACAGTTGGTTAGTACTGTAGTAAAGATGGAATTAGAATCCAGGTCTACCACAGCCTTGTGGTATTCACTGCTACAACCACTGCCTCCTATATTTAGTTCAAGAGTTCAAGCTTAATTTGTTATTCTGTCAACTAATTAGGAACCCAGAGTCTCCAAAAAGGGACCATCTTCTTTAGTGTGCAAATGATCTCATCAAAACTGAGCCCTCAGACATAGGAAGTAGAACTCTGGGTGTTATGGACCGAACTTGTTCCCTCCAAATTCAAATGGTAAGACCTATCACCACATGTGATGGTATTAGCAGGTGGGACCTCTGGGGGTGATTAGGATTAATGCCCTTAAAAAAGGAGACCCCAGAGAGCCAGCCAGCTCCTTTCAAAATGTGAGATTACAGTGAAAAGACAGCCGAGTCACCTATGAACCAGGAGGCAGTTCCTTCCCAGACACTGAACCTGCCAGTGCCTGAGTCTTGGACACCCAAGCCTCCGGACTGTGAGAAAGAAATTTCTGTGGTTCATAAGCCACCAAGCTGATGGTATTTTGTTATAGCGGCCTGAACAGACTAAGGTACTGGGCTTACGCTTTGTGAGGCAATAACAGCACAATAATATAAAATAATCTCTCTAAACACCCCTGATTCTCAGAGACTCTGACGTGCAACGATGGAAGTCCCTGGGGACAGAGCCCTCGCAAGGCCTTTATGAGCTTTCGGAAACTCAGGGTTTGGTTTTTCTTCTTATAAAGAAAATATTACCAACTGTGGTTGGTTTGCTCAGATAGTTTTAACGAGTTGGGTGTTTTCCTAAACAAATGCAATGTCTGGGAAAATGTTTGAATGTAGGAACACTGTTATTGAAGTTTCCAATGAGAACACTGTTTATGCTAATAACCAGCCAGCACTGGCCACTCTTGCCATGAACGAGTGCTGAGAAGGTCTAACTCCCCCTTGTCCAGCCTCACAGGAGACAGATCATGAGTGTATCCACCTAAAGTCGCCAGAGGAGGCAGAAGAGTTCAGTGGGGAGCTTTGGTATCATGTAGATCAGGGGTATCAAACTCATTCTCATCGGGGGGCCGCGTCAGCCTTGCGGTTGCCTTCAAAGGGCCCAGTGTAATCTTAGGACTGTGTAAATGTAACTATTCCTTAACTAGGGGCGACGATCTCAGTGCTGCCAGGTAGAAACAAGGTGCCAGGCTGGATGAAACCAGGAAGAGGGCTGGATTTGGCCCACGGGCCTTGTGTTTGCCACCTGTGATATAGAGCTAGGTTTTGGGGTTTTTTTAATTTCTTTTAATCTCAGTTTCTTGATCTATAAAATACAAGTAGTGATACTTCATGAAATTATTAGAATGAAATAACTGATAGTGTGGAAAGGGCATAGCATATTATAAAGTGCTCAATAAACAGCCGTTAAAACTAGATTACTTTCTATTTCCTTTGTACCATTTGGGGAGTAACAACAAGTGGAAATTGGAACAGAGTTAACATCTTAAGTGAAACCTTAACCAACTCCTTCCCTGGGTTTTCAACTGTGAGCTTCCTCCTACTCAGCTGAGAAACTCATCCTCGGCTTCTAAAAGTTGCCACTTCTTCAGGTCGTGTCTCCAGCCCATATAGCCAGGGGCTCAGACATGGTAGATGAAATGTGCCAGCCCACATCCAGGACCCAGGCCCAGGAACCACAACCAAAATCAGACCACCATATATTAATAACACCACGTAGAGGAACAATAAAAATGGATGTGCCACGGCTGAGGGTGTGGGCTTTCTCTGAATAGTTCAACTAACCTCCTCCAAAGTAATGAAATTCACCAATTGATCTATATCACCTCAGAATTAAGAAGGGAAGAAAATTCTTCCTTTAGAATAAGTTCCCTGGGGGACAAGGAATGGGATTTACTTATTTTTTATTCCTCTGCTCCTGGCACAGCACAAGACCTACAATAAGGCTTTCATAAGTATTTGATGAAGAAAGAGTGGATGAAGAAACTGAATTCAGAGTGCTTTATCAGTTTTCACAGAAGGGACCCGGGGTCCATCTTCCTGCTCCACTGTCCATAGAAAGTCGGATGCTGCCACTGCAGGCACGGAATCTGCATTCTGGACAAGAAGAAGGGAGTGAGAGAGGAGAGTGGAAGGGAAGGGGCTGAGGGCGCTTCCTCCTCGGCCACAAGGCTTTCTTGAAGTTCCAAAGAGCATTTCTCCTCAAATCTCATTGGCTAAAATTTAGTCACATGACCACACCTAGCTGTAAAGGTGACTGGGAATGTAGTTTTTCAGCTGGGAGGCAATGTACTCAGCTACAAATCTCAGGGTTTTTTCCAAAAAGAAAATGGATATTGGGAAGCAACTAGCACTCTTTGACACATATGGTATGTAGCTTAGTATGATTTGATTATTAATTAACTGAAGCAGTAGTCTAAAAAAAAATTAAAACTTTGCTACATACCAGAAATTCACTGATGTAGGTAGGCATTAAGAATAAACAGATAACAGATGGCATCTATTACTGAGAATCTCATTATTGAGTATACATGGCACCAAGCACCCAATCAACCAATGTGATCGATCACATGCCAAGTCCTAATATTAATCAGATCCATAACCTCTCTCTACCCTTTACCATGTTCAAGTTTTGGCTTTCATCTGGTTTTATTGAACCATCTTATCTGGTTTAATGAACAGCTTATGAATTTTCTATTTCTTCTCAAAGGCATTCTTAAAGCTTCCTGCATAAAATCCTTCACGTGTCCCACCCCATCCAGACAAGAATCTGCATTCTTTCACTTGCCATGCATTGTATCCGGCCCCACTGGCCTCTCCTAGAACCACCCCTCAGCACCCCCAGCCTGGACTTTCTCACGGGGAGCACAAAGACAGTCTGGGCTGACAGCCTATGCTATGATGCTCTTACCTCCAAGGCCTTTGCCATGCTTGGTTCCACCTGAGGCACTCTTTTCATGCACTTGTCTGATAGACACCTGCATTTTTTCAGACACAGTTAAATCACCTCCCGCGCTAGGGAGTCTTCTCCGTCCCTCAATCTGCCCGATCCCTTCCTCCTTCTGTAGCTAGGAGTGGGCGCTGCTCTGCTCCCTCTCAGCCCCCGTGCACAGACTTCCATGAACTATGTCTCCAAAGTACAGTGAGCCGTTTGTTAGTTTTCCATTACGGATTGTGTCTTTCATTTGATATTTCTAGAGCTAGGCAACTTGTAAACGCCCATTTCTTCCTCCATTCATTCTAGAGGACCGCTATTAACAAGTTAGATCCATTTCCTATGCCACAGACTAATCTTAAAGGAACCAGAGAGGAGTTAAAAGAAAACAAAAGGAATGAAAACAAGGAGGGACTGGATAGAGGGAGAAAGGAGAGGAAAAGAGAAGAAAGAAGAAGGGGAAGAAAAGAAGGTAATCAAATGCTGATTCAGCTCTCTGGTGCATCAAATTGCTTCACCTCCTTCAAGTCCCTAAAATATTTGAAACCTGCTGTACATATTCACATTAATGTTCCCTTTTAACTTAAAAATTATTTTTAGACTTTTCCCCCAACACGTTCTCTAATACCACGTCTACGTTTACCTCTTTTTTTAAAAATCGCCTCACGTTCCAAGCTTGAGTCTCCTAATAATAACATTTCTCCTAGAAGATCTAATCCTTTTTGTATTTTTTAGAAAAATGAAACTTAAGCATATCGGTAATTGGCAATAAACGGAAAGGCTGGGAGTTCAAAGGTTTCAGCCAGTGTTTTGAGGGGCTCTGTAACACAGGACCCTTTTAAGGAGCCTTGGCGGGAATGTTAATTACTTAAGCAAAGTCATGCATGACACACACTTCCACCAAGTGTCTGGTCAAACTTTAACAACAAATGTAACTTGAGGTCTCCAGCTCATCTTTCTGCTAAACAGAGCTCCAGGATTCAAACAGGATTAGTGCCACAGACCTGTTCCCATTAGAAAATAAACCATTACAGAAGCCCAGTATTTTATTCAAGTGGCTGATAGGGTCTCATGTATCCCTTCAGCTGCACAAACTAAATTCTCCCTTAACAGCCTTGATCACAGAGCTTCTGTTAGGAAGTTTAATGCAGCAGCAATGACAAAGGAAGCTTTATGCTTTGATGAAGTAGGAAGACACCTTCATCTTGGTGCGGCTGTGTGATGGTCTCCTATCAGCAAAACATCTCTTCTCCATCAGGAAAATTCTTACTTTCTCTTTTGGTCAAAATACTGACCATTGCCCTTCTTTCATTCATTAGACCAACAAGTAACAAGCGTTCCTCTAGACACAAGAGGCTGAGGGGTGGATTCACTGCCCTGCTCTCAGACATCTTAGTGTCTGGTGGGGGAAGACAGGCTCATACATTAACCCTGAGGACACAGTGTGATCAATGATGACAGCAGAGCATTCAAGGACTCTGAGCGTCGAGGGGAAGATATTAATGCTAAGGAATTAAAAAAGGCTTCCCACAGGAGTGATGTTTGAACTGGACCATTTTGAATGAGCAGAGTCTGCCAGGGATGGGGCTGGATAGGGGTGAGGGGGTGAGGAGGACACTTCAGGCAGAACTGTCCAATTAATTAAGTGAAACAATGAATCTAAAAAAGGATTTGGCATGGTTAAAAGGTGAGAATGTGGAAGAGTAAGGAGGGCAATAGAAGCTGAAGTTGGAAGGGTAAACTGAATTCCTAGCTCTTTAGTTCATATTGATGCAGTTAGCATACTCACTGCCTAACCCAGCAAAGAGGGCGGGCAGAGTGTGTAAGTTCTGGAGGGGAAGTTGGGGGAAGAAACTTCGAACACTTGGTATGCTTCCACCTTATGGCCAAGTGCTACACTGGAGTTCCCTGTCATTCAGAGACCAACAGTTTATGACAAAATCCTGAGGAGGAAGAAGGCAAACACCCAGGTAACAGGAGAGGGCAAAAGATAAACTTAAGCTACCTCACATCTCTGCTCTGAGAATCAACTATTGTTCCCTCCGTGTCAACACTTGGTGAAATGAGAAATCCAAACCATGAATCAAACTGCACAAGGCAGAGACCAGTAGCTTCCTCTCCTGTATCAACTCCTCCCTTATTCCTTACTGACCGAACCCCAGTGCAGGGAGGTGAGGCCAGGTGACCAAGTGCTGGCCAATGGGATTTAAACATAGGTGTTACATGGGATATCATGGAAGCTCCTAAAAAGGGGGAGTTGACACATGCATCATTTGTCCTTTACCCTTCTACTTTTCCCTGCCTGGAATGTGATGTGATGGATCAAGTTCCAGCAGCCACCTTATGATTCTGAGGATGGGAACTATGTGGTATGAATGTAGCATATGTATAGGTGGAGCAGAAAGATAAGAGGGGCCTGAGGAATGAATGCATGGAGCCACCACAGGCGTCTTGGACTGCAACCTACTTCCACACCTCTGTTATGTAAGAGGATAAAACTTCCAGTTGTATTATACTCAGGTTGGTCCTACTGATCAGCCATATACTTCTACTCTCCTTCTTTCCTTTGGGCAAAGAAGAAGAAATGCTGATCTTGTCTGACAACGTGTTTCTCCTACTTGGAACTCAGAACATGCACTTAAGAAAAAATATCCACCTAGGGACATGGACACTCATATGCCATTGCTGCTGCTCCTTCCCCTGAAACCACAACCCCATGTTTCTGCTGTCAAAATTGTCAAGCAAAGGATTACCAGTGTGGGAGGAAGGTCTGCAGCTGGGGGCTCACTAGGAAAGAGAAGCTCTACGCATGCATATTGTTGCTTGTGTACTAGGTGACATGGAATTTACAAAGGAAAAGAAAATACAGCAGAGAGAATGAAGTGTTTTTCAGACATACTCGCATAACCATAAATACTCAATGTCAATGAATAAGAAAATGAGTGAATAAATTGTGTATAGCCATACAGCATGATCCAAAACAGCTGTCCTAAGGGATGAGGTCCTCTTCTAAGTGCTGCAAAGGTCCTCATGGGATACTGATCAGTGAAAAAGCAAGTTACAAAACTCATCATACAAAAAAGTTAGATGGATGAATGAATGGCTAGACCAACTGAAACTGATTCACACAGTGGATAGAATGTTTTGAAGATATGCAACCGATGTGCTCTCCATTTCCTTCTCAGCATCCATTCCACTACCAAAACCTCAGGAGGTGGAAGGAGTAGGGCAGGAGGAGACTAGGATGCCCCTTCTGCCTTTGGGGAAGTCTGAGAAGAAGTGCAATGCGTGTTGGCATCATGGATCCTCATTCCCCACCCTGGGCTGAAATTCCAGAAAGGCAAAGAGGAACAGAGTTGTGCATGTTGAAAGGAAAGCAAAAGCCACTCAGAGCATGCACTACACTTTCTGCTTGGAACTCTGGGAGGGCAGGGGCCTCCATACCCAGAGGCCCTGTAGTGACGTGAAATTGCAACAGCGCAGTTACGCCGGCATCATCAAGCTGCAGGAGGGCAGTCTGAAGCCGTCCTTGACTCTCAGGAGCCCGTGGTGAGAGTAGACGGCTTGCCACCTGTGTCATAATATACTTCGTGTACTTACAACTGCAAACCTACTTTTGTCCCACCTTATGTATATACATACATATGTATGTATAAATATGTGTATATACATAAATGTGTGTGTATTTTTTTCTTTTCCAGGTGAGGTTTCTACCAAGAGAAGTACCTCCAAGTTCACCAGCCACAGCCTTTGCAACAGACACCAGCCCAGACTGGCCCAGCCGGGCCTGAAGCAGAGACCTCTGAGCGGCCAGAGCCGGGCTTGAATCCAAGTCTATTTCCTGCCTCCATTGCTGCACCCCAACCATGAAGGAGGCGGTGCTGAGGAAGACTAGCTAATTAATAAAAAACGTTACATTTTCTTGGCACATCGCAGATGTAGCATTTTCCAACTTCATTACATTTGCATATACATTTTTTTTAAGTTCTGGAAGGATATCCAAGAAAATGGTAACTATTTTGACCTTTAAGAAATGGGACAGGGAATTAGGGGAAGACTAGCAGGAAGGCTTACTTTTTACTTTACATTCTTTAAACAGGTTTGAATTCTTTCACCACAGCCTTCTATTACTTTTTAAATGTTTGTAAATGAATTTTAAAAAGTATTTCTCAACGAAGTTGGTTTCACACGCTTTTACCACAATTATCAGGATGTTTATGAGTGACTCACACAGTAAGGAAATGACAGTGACACAGGATCCCTCAGACTGAATTATGGGGAGTTAAGGGACTCGAGGTGGAATTTGGGCCACTGCCTTGGGCCCTTCTGATATTGAACAATAGCCAGTGTTTACTGAAGTGTGCGGTGTGTGAGGCGCCGCACTGGGCACTTTACTCGTAGTAACTCACACACGCCTCGGCAACACTTATGAATCAGATCCTGGGCTCGGGGTCAAAATCTAGGACTGTTTGTTCTTGGGGCCCCTGGATACATCTACTTTCTTCTTTGGCTTCCTGAGAGCTGTGCCTGTTGAACTGTGACTCCCTGGCTTCTTTAGGAATGAGCTGTGCCTGCCTGACAGTGACCAAGCTGAGGAGGACCGGCCATCCTGCCAGAGTGACGCAGAAGGCATTTTATCCAGAGACAGGGCTTCACGAAAGGCCACATGTTAGATGACCTCTCCATGACCTCAGAACATCAGTAACAGTCCCTTTTCCTAAGGTCCAGTGTGCACTAAAGTGTGGAGACACTTCTGACATGATCTCATGCAAGCTCCACACCGCATGTGCCCCAACACAGCTGGCGTCACCAGTACGACCACTGCCAACAGGAGTAACGGTGCCCATGAGACCAAGGCCAGCGAAGTGCATTGCAAAGGTGCCAGCAGCGCTGGAGCCGCCTTCCTTCTCTTCCCAAGTAAGTACTCAGTGAACATATCTTGGTGGAGATACCTACAGGTGAAGCTCACAGACCTAGGACCCAGGTGGCCTTCAAAATCAGGCTCAGCTGCCTTTCTACCTGCAAAGCCTCCTGAGCTATTGTTTTTCTATTGTTGAAACTGGAATAACAATAAGAAGTGAGGCTGCTGTGAGAAAGTTTGTTACAACACAATGCCATGCACATAGTAGGCATGCAGACAGTAGTAAGTACAATTGCTATAGCTATTAGGAGCACGTGTGCCTGGCTTGTCTCAGGGCCTTGAATGCCAAGCTGTTCATCTAAATCAGCTACGACAGAAGGAAGGGAGGTAGTGGAGGAAGGAGGAGCGTGAGAAGACCACACAATTTCCCATTTATTCCAGGTCGGTTGAGGATGTAAGCTATGTTAAATTCTCTTCTAGTCCTGAGGGAAAGATGGAATTTTGGCATTTTGAGTCTCCCTCAAAAAGGAGAAAAGAAAGAAACACAAAAACAGGAAACTGGCTGAATTTATTTCTCCTACTTTGATTTACACCCCCTTTCAGGTCCTAATCACTGTTTTTAAATTAATACTTTAACTGTCTCTCCCAAGAAAAAGGAGGGATAACTTATCTGCTTTTAAAAAGAAAATAAGTCCAAAGGGCAAAGAATCTGCCCCCACTGAAATAATTCTCTTTAGAAAAGCTATAAATAAAATTTCTGATTCAAAATTAAGATAAGATTATCTGAGGGAGATGGGAGAAAATAACTGCCAAGGAAAAAAATTTATGCCTACATTAGCAAACTCCCTAAAATGATTAGTTCCTTTCGTTTAAGAGGATTTTTCTTCTTTAAAAGCCTCTTCCCAATTAAAAAAAAATAAAGTAAAATTAATATCTGCAAAACTCTTCAGACGCATGAACTTGATTTAACTTAACCTGGCTGGCCCCTGGAGTTCCACCCTCTTCTGAGCTCCTTCTGACCGCCAAACTTCTCCAGTGTGATCCACGCCCACTGCCTCCACTCTTGCAATCAGTTTTTGCCTGCTGTCAACCTCCACCACTGAGAACATTTCCCAATGAGTTACTAATAACCAGCGAATGCCCTTGGACTCTGCAGGATCTGACACAGCTGTCCATTGTTCCACCCCATAAACTACACTAGCCTGCTTTGCCTGTTGGCCTATTCTCCATGCTTCTCATTAATGTCTTAGATCCCTCCATGATCTCACTCATCTTTGGGTCTTTATTTAACACTGCCTGTGGCAGAGACTGCTAGCTGTCCCAAATACCTCTTCCAAAAT
Source organism: Artibeus jamaicensis (assembly GCF_021234435.1). Lineage (NCBI taxonomy): Eukaryota > Metazoa > Chordata > Mammalia > Chiroptera > Phyllostomidae > Artibeus > Artibeus jamaicensis. The sequence continues at coordinate 12,950,968 of NW_026522025.1, read as the reverse complement.
AATAGAATTGTAGCTGGGAATGTGACTTGTCAGAGGAAAGACTACATTTCCCAGCATCCCTTGCAGCTAGGTGTGGCCATATGACTAGGTTTGGCCAATAGATATGAGAGTGGGTATCCCCCCTCCCTTTACCCTCACTTCCCTATCCCTCTAGATATAAAGTGGGCAGGCTGCTGTAAAAGTCATCTTGGTTCACAGGGAAGGGGACTACAAATGAATAAAGATGGAGCTATAAGATAAGGGACTGAAAAGCCCCAAATGACTTGTGCTCTGACTTCTCTCTTGTATAAGCCACTGTTATTCAGGATCTTTCTTTCAGCAACCAAATTGTTATCTCAGTACTTTGTCACAGTGATGATTATACTACACCCATTTGCTTAGCTCATGTCTCACTCTGAAGAGACACCCTTTCTCCCCAGAACTAGAGACTATCCCCATTTACCTACTACCTGAGATTCAACCTAAAATGTGACTTCTTCCACAGTCTACTTTCTTCTCAGCTACCTCCTTTCCCCCAAAAATAGTTCCATGTTCTCTGTGCTGAAAATCTTCCATGTTATTTTTTAAACTTATTTATTGATTTAGACAGAGAGAGAGAAACACTGATTTGTTGTTCTGCTTATTTATTCACTCATTGGTTGATTCTTGCATGTGCCCTGACTGGAGATGGAACCTGCAACCGCCCTTGGCGTATCGGGATGATGCTCTAACCAACTGGCCAGGGTTGTCATGTTATCTTTGAATCTACCCTCTCTTTCAGGTCCAAGTTATATTTGAGATGTTCTTCAAAGCCTTTTAAAATTATCTCCTGCTCTACGGGCCTCGCTCTTACCCTGATGAAGGCTCTTGTGTCAAATCTGTGCTGCCATAGTAACCACTTCCTGCCTCCAGTGTCTCTCATTTTCTGCAACAGAGTAGGAGCCACCATTTATTGAGCCCCTAGTAGGTGCCGAGCCCTGGGTTGGGCAGAGTAAACACATTATCCCTAATCACAACAACCACTAAGGTACACATTATTGTTGTTTTACAGGGAAGGAAACTGAGGTTCTAGGAGATTAAATAAAACCTGTCCAAAGTCATACAGCCAGTAAGTAGTAGAAATAGGGTTTGAACTCAGGAATATCCAAGTTCCATTCTTCCCCTCAGTATGTAGAAGCATTCAATAAACAATTGCTGAATGAATGGCGGAATGAATGAATGAATGAATGAATGAATGAATAAGTGAATGTCTCCCCACACTCTGGTTAACGTTCTCAAAAACGCAAGTTTAATTATGTAATTTTCATTCTCCCGAGACAGAGCCAAGAGTTAAGTCTGATTTTCATTGTTCCCCAGCCCCTTAGTAATCCCAGGTAGGAAGTCATCCAAGTAAAAACAGTGTGGTTGTTATGCAACATAGCTTTACAGAAAGACCTCAACTCGTACCACCACCTCTCCTCCAAACCCATCCTCAAGTAAACATACAATCTAGGTAAAAGCTTTTGCATGCTCCCTCTAGGATAAATCCTCTTCCCCTTTCTGTCACCCCTATCTCCAATCACAGTTATCCCCCAAATGTTCCTAGACAGAAATCTTGGAGCCACCACTGTTCTGCTTGTGGCATCCAACAATCCACATGATAAATATCAAATTCCCTGGCCTGGTGTCAACAATCTCCACGATACAGCAAGGCTTGCCTTTGCATCCTCACCCCCAGAGCTCTCCCACACAGAAGGGCAGCTTCAGTCAGTGCTCTCCGGTAACCTGCCCCACAGACAGTTCTCCTTTTCACAGTGGCCACTCCTGGGGTCCTGCTTCGCTTTCTCTCTATGCTGAGACCCGCCTACCCTAATGGATCCTTCTGGGCCCAACTTAGTCAGCTCTGAGGCCTTGGATACCCAATGCCCTCTCCTTTCCTAGACTTCTAAAGTACTGGGCATCCTAAGGCTGTCAATTGCTTGTAGAGTAAAATCCAAATTCCTTACCTAGGGCCTCCATCACCTAGCCCTGCTTTCTTCTATGTCTAGGACTTCCCTAAAAAAGATTTACAAGTTTTACTTTGAAAACTTTGTACTGGCTGCTCCACTGATTGGAATGGCCTTCCCCCACATGGCCCATTCTCGTACCTCCTCTATATCTCAGTTCAAATGGGAACTTAAGAGAGGCCTTCCTTGTCCACCTCTTATAAAACAGCGAACCTTTTCACCTCCCTCCTCTCAAACACACCCTGCATCCCACTGGCTACTGTTCACCATTGCCACCTGGCTCATTATATATGTATTTCTTGAAGTTCCATTCCTCTCCATTAGAATGGAAGCTCCATTAGGACAGGGAGTTCATTTGTCTTTTTGATTGTTATGCTGTTATGCAGTGAATTAATGTTGAATGAATAAATGAATGAATGAATGAATCTAGTACCACAGGAGTAGAGCCTTGAGCACAGCTCTCTCCACACCAGTTTTTTTTCTTTTGGTTCTTCCAAATTCAGTCCGACTTCTGCACTTTTATATTTCACATTCCCAGGGGCAAAAGTAGGTTTTGTGGGCCTGAAGCTTATACAACCAGGGGTGGGTAGGTAGGTAGGTAGATGGGTGTGTCCTTAAAAAAACTGCAAATGCAAAATAGCTAAGGCCCCTCCTGGGTATAAGGCAGAGCAAAGACCATCACCTTCAGAAGCTTCCTGAAAAATCCTCCCCTACACGTTCCCTTCTCCTGGGCCACTCAGTTCTCTCAGCGGCACTGGCCTTGCCAGACAGGTCTCCATTCACAGTTGCTGTCCCCCACACCCTTTCTCAGAGGAGAACTCTCCCCAGTCACCTCCATTACCCTGTTGTATTTTCTCATGTCCCTTATCATTCACTGACGTGATCTTTACTTTTTTACATGATCTTTCTTAATATTTCATCTACTTGTTTATTGTCTGTCTTTACCACAAGAATGTCAGCTCCAGAGAGACTCTGTCTAGTTCAAGAGTGCATAGTGCCTGGAACAATGATTGCCACATAGCCGAGCTCTAAAAAGATTTGCTGAGTAATGACCTGAGCCCAAGAGCCATCTCCCACATTCTCTGACAGCCAAATGATAGATAGGATCAGGGGAAAGAAACTTAGTAGTTAACTGTACTCTTTTCCATGGCTCCTGGTGACCATTGTGTTGCTAATGACAAAGACAACAAATCACTTACTGCCTCTCACTGGGTTCCCTCTATTTCTAACTCAAAAGGTTTGGCAGAACACTCAGAGAGAACTTCTTTCTCAGAGAGGATGCAGTCTGGGGCTCTACTTTGCTATTATCTGTGGAGATGCCGGTATTTTCTAGTAAAGTTAATGAAGTTTATTGTTTGTTAGATGAAGGCTTTTGGTTGTATTTTTATCATCTTTCCCCATGACGAGTGATGATCTCTCCCAACTAAGTTTATGGCTGTGATGAAATTTCAGTGCCATTTCCTAATTCCTTCAGTCTGGTTTCAGAAGAGTTTAACTCCTACAGAGCATCCCTCATTATTCCCTTTGAAAGAAGCCCACTGGTTTCCTTCAAACTTGCCTGGGATGGTTGCCACTGCCATATGTTTGGGAGCCTGGCCCCAAATCTGTTTAATCAGAATCTCGGGAGGCTGGCAGAGCATTCTGTGTATTTAACAAGCACCTCAGATAATTCTGATGGGTAGCCCAGATTGGAAACTGCTAGGAGCATTCCAACAGATACAGATAATACAGAAAGCATCTTCAAAAGCTTTGAGATTTTACAAGACAAAGGTCAAAAATCTGGAGCAACTCAGGAAAAATAAGTTTGTCTACAAATGTGATCTAATGAACAATGAAAACATCCGCCACTCCAACACACAGCAACAATTTTTTCTTGATCAGTACAAGTTAGGGCACTAGCTAGATGGGGCATTCAAGAAAGAGAAAATTATTCAAAGGTTGTTCCCTTGGAGAAACCTAAGCACTTCTGGAAATGATGTGAAATCTTTCCAGTTGTGAGAGCCCCAGACCCGCCACCGAAGGAGTGAATCACTAAGCCCTGAGCACCCAGAATTTTAGCAGTAGCTAAGATTTCAGGTGCGTCCTGAGAATGCAGTCTAGCCCATGGTACAATGTGGCAGAAAGCAAATAAAGAACAGCACCGTAATCAGAAAGCCTGCTTTGAGAGCTTGGGTAAGCTGCTTCCCACTCCAAGCCTCAGTTTCTCCATTTATGAAATGGGCATAAAACTAGACTACCTCACAGAATAAAACAAGCCCAGATTTGCATATCAGACACTATTCAAAAACGACTATTTCCTCCTCACCTATCCAAAGCCAGCCTCAAATCCTACCACCTACCTCCTCACTGGACCCTTCCCCCATTACCTCAGCTCAGGCTAAAACCTTCTCTATGGGGGTGGAGTGGGCAAAAGGAAAGCAGGCCATCTGTGAGCAGGTGAAGAACAATAGGTAACCAGTGAAAAGCATCGCATGAAACTGAATTTGGATCTCTTTCCATTTATTTTGGCTTTCCCTGCCCCCTTCTCTAATACTAGCTCTAATACTTCCTTTTTTCTCTTTTTGCTATCCCACTGGCTCATCTGGCTGGGTCTAGACATGATTTTCAAGCTCTGGCTCAGCCATTAATGCTGCCTGTGACCTTGGGCAAGCTTTCTAAGCATTCCGCACTTCAGTTTTCCCTGTACACGGTGATAACCACAACACCTGTCCTGCAGTGTTATGAGAGGGTGAAATGAGATTATTTCAGTAAAGTACTCATTCCCAGCATATTATAAACCAATGGTAGCAAGTATTATCAATATATTATTGTCATTATTTCTAAGTGGTATCTGTTCACAAGCCTCATTTTGGAAGACAGATAGTGTGTCCCCTAACACACAACTCTACAGGGTGGAGGATAGGCTTCTCAGCTGTTGGTGTTAGGTATCGTGAGGGCCAAGGGTTCAAGACCCAACTGGGGATCATATTCTCCCCTCAAAGAGATGAAGGTAAGACGTTGCAGTGATAGCACTTTTGTTCCGTTGTAAATCTTGTTTTGACCCCCAAGCAGGTTTCTGGCTGATGGCGGTTCACACTGGTCTCAGCTACCACTGCCCACCTGTTGCCCCATCTCCTTCCCAGGCGGCCATGCTGGTCCATGGGGAGCCCGCCGTGGAGCTAGCTGGTCCATGCATTACAGCTTATTAAAGGACACGGAAAAGTGCTCAGGCCCCAGTGCAAACCCAAGAGTAGTTTTCAAATATCCCTGTTTGGATGGGAATGCTTTAAAGCTGAAGTATGTTTTCCTTGGCAGAGGTACCCCTATTAGATGCAATTTCTTCCTGAACATTTCAGGAATTGTTTTATGTCTGTGTTCTCTATAAGGACTGTCCATGGAGGTCGGAACGGAAATTACAGTTCTAAGAATGCTCGCATTAGCATACAGGGTAACACACAAGCCCCAAGCTAAATATCTTCATCCTGGCTGGCCCGCCAGTACGATGATTAACAAGTCGGGCTGCCACACGGGACTGCACTGGGAGCGCTCCCGGGACTGCTGCTCCCCGGGCCAATGCGGGCAACGTGTGTTTAGTCTATCAGAGTATTTATTCAGGACGCCTATCACCGTGGAACCCAGACAGCCGTCTGAGAGAAGACTGGCTGGTCCCCTGCAGGGCGCGGGTGGGGCAAGGTGGATCTATTTTTTCCACAGGATTTCTTTCCCAGCCTAATTCAGCCCCCATAGCTAGGAAAGATTCGGTAGGTTGGTCAGCTATGGTAGCCTCAGACGAGCTTGATTTCCAAAAGCAAGGCTTCAAAAGGTGGTTGGTCTGGTGAAGCCCCTGCCTCCTTAGGGAACGAGGCATAAGGTGGTACCCACCACCTCAACACTTGCCAAGCTCATGCCTGGCACCAGGGCACCCCTTTCCACCAGTCCTCTGCCTTGTGTCAAACATGCCTTGAAGGAGCAAGGTCTGCCTGCCGCAGGTATTCAGAGCCCTGATATGGAAGAAAGAAAGGGACCATGACTTAGACTCTAAAAAACTGGGTTCAAATTCTGCCTCTGACACTGAATAGCCATATACTCATAAGTCACCTCTCCCCTCTAAACCTGGTATCCCCTCTATACAGAGGAAATTATCTCTCAACAAAAATCAATATGTTTAATTATTAATGTTGAAGTTTGATTTTGTGCCACTGAAAATGTTAGAGGCAATAGAGCAGAAATTAAGCAGACAAAAAGTGGTTAAACGCACATTGGTAAAAAAGCTTTGGAGAAAATTTTAGAAACAATTACACTGGGGGGATGTTTTCTTCCTGCCAAAATCTCCCCCAGACCTTCTGGCCCCCATGACAATAAAGCAGAGAGAGGAAACCAGAGGGTAGTTGACTAGGTTGCACATCAGAGAACATGTCCTTGGAGAGAACTATGCACGCACAACCACACACCAGCAAACAGGGACCATAGCAAACCAGGTCTAAAGTTGTGATAGAAGGTGAGTCTGTGCTATGATGGCCAAAGTCTTGCTGATTGCAGAGAGAGAAGCTGAGAATTCTGGGTAGCTAAAGCAAACCTCTGTAGAGCAGCGCAATACACAGAGCAGAGCAGTAGAAAGCATGGGAAGAAGAAGATCTGGGCAGAACAAGGAGGAGACGCCTGTGTTCACCACACTTGACCTACAGTGCCCTCCCCTCCAGTTCTCTAGAATAGAAAAAACAAAATTACCATCAGCACCGTGTTATACCTAGAGCTATCTATTAACTGTAATTTCTTGTATTTATGCTAAGGAACGTCTTTAGTAAACTATATACAATTCAATTGACAATGTGGGTTGAGTTTGTTTCATAAATTCTGTATGAAGTATAATGTGTCATTATATGGTCTACCATTTCAGGGATTAGAATGTGGAAGAGAAGGGAAGGCTCCAAGTCACCCAATTAAGGGCCAAAAATGTTTACAGCTATCATCGCCCTGGTGGGTATGTTTCATGCAGCAAGGTGTAGGGGGGAGCGAGAGCAGGGAAGTGGGTCTGAGCCCCAGTAGATTCAATCTGGCAGTAAATATCAAAGAGTAGATGAGCCTGCCTCCCTGAAATACGCCATCTCTTCATCTCTGGTTTTCAAACTTCAAGTCAGCACTCATTAGCAGATCATTCAATCAATTCTGTGGCTCCCCATCAGCATTGAAAAAAAATGAAATGGAGTACCCTAAACTGCAACCAAATAGAAAAGAAGGAAGAATATTAGATTGAGTCGCACAAAGAAAGGGAAAGCACTGTTCTGTGAAAGTTGTGTTCACAGTCGTCCCCCTTATGAGTCATTTCACCTCCCTGGTTTTGGTAACCCACGGCAGCTGAGGTCCAAAAATATTAAATTTCCCTACCCATCAACACAGTGATGGTGTCATGATCCAGGACCACCCAAAGCAGACAATCCTCCCTCTGATGTATTGCCAGAAGGTCAACAGCAGCCTAAGGCTATGTCACCATGCCTACGTCACTCACCTCACCTCATCTGATCACGTAGGCACCGTACCATCTCACACCACCATGAGAAGAGGGGCAAGTGCAGTACGGTACAATATTTTGAGAGAGATATAGACCACGGTCACAAAATTTTATTACAATATATTGCTATGATCGTTCTACTTTATTATTAGTTGTTATTGCTCCCTTATTTTGCCTAATTTATAAATTAAACTGTATCATAGGCATGTACATATAGGAAAAACAGTATATATAGGGTTCAATACTATCTGTAATTTCAGGCATTTACTGGGGGTCTTGGACCATATTCCCCACAAATTAGAGGACTACTATATACACAACTGAGCATATTTATGTGTATACTGGGATGTAATTTTGGGGGGACAGTTACAGTCAAAGAAGTTAGAAATCCACTGTCTTATAAGCTCTTCATAAGCCTCCATGTGACACTATTTGAAAACTGTATAGCACCATACTGACGTGGATGGTTTTAATCTTTCCTTACAACTTGCATTCTCAGGTCTTGCAATACTAAATTATCTTCTTGACTTTCAACCCTAATTGCACAAAGAATCTCCTGGGATATAAAAATTACCAATGCCCAGGGTCCACAGATTCTTATCTACTTGGTTTGGGTGGGGGGCCTAGTGGATGGTATTTTTTACAACCTCCCCAGGTTATTCCAATGTTTAACTGAGGTTGAGAGCCACTGCATCTGGTCACTTTACCGTTAGAGCATCCCTGAGGGGAAAGCAAAGAAGAGACGGTTATCCCCGCTTTACAGACGAAAGAAACTGGGGTCCCCTGCAGTTCGGGTATTTAGCCCAGGCTGTGTCCACACGTCAGTGTCGGAGCTGGCTGAGAAGCCAAGTCTCCTGACTCCGGGTCCAGAGCAGCCTCCTTCCCAGGGTCCCACACTTGCCATTTTATCTTTCAGTTTAAAAACAAGTCTATCAATGATTAGACAGACAAAACGTAAGAATCTCAGAATTTCTTTGCACAATCCTTCTCGGAAATGCGTCAACAAGTACAAGCCCCTCTTTACTGGAATCACAAAATGGACCACTTAAGTAAATCAAGGCATCTGATGGAGGCCAAGAGAGCTATTGATACTAGTTTGCCTGTCTCCAAGGAACAAAATACTGAAAGGCAAGGGCTTAAAATGAATGAAAATGTATCCAGTGCACAATCAAATGAAAATGTTGTGGGCCTATCGCCAGGGATTATCTGCCAACTGGATCTCTTTCAGCGCCCTAAATTTAACCAGCTGGGAGTCTTTTTTTCCTCCCTCTCTTTTTTGTAAGTATCATCTTTTTCAACCTTCTGAAAGGAAGAGATTTCCTTTTAATGGGAAATCTGTATTTCAACATTAAGATGGAACATAACTGCTTGGTTTAGCCAATCTCCTGGGAAGTAGGTTCTTTGTGCATTACATGCTTGGCATAAAAGAAAAACGCACATTCCTGCAAGTCTATTTCAGGCATAATAGGCTGGAAACATGTATCCGTGGAATTTAAAGTATAATCTCACCTCCATTCCCAACATATTAATAATACTTTACATTTGTAGATCACTCATTGCTTTTACAAATCAGAATAATCTCTAAACCTCCAACCTGTTCCAAAATGCAAGGAATAAATTGTAGTGAGGCTACGTGTGTGTGTGTGTGTGTGTGTGTGTGTGTGTGTGTGTGTGTGTGTGTCTGGGAACAGAGAGAGAGAGGAAAATTGAGTCAACGTGGGCATTTACAATGGTTATAGCTGACTGGGATTATAAATAGCCTTTATTTTCTTTTTGTTTGTATAGCTTTTCTGTTACAAATACTTTAGCACTTTGCAAATTTAAAAGACAATTATTTGAACTGAAAAATAATAATCATAAATCACAAATGAAGAGTAGAAATGACTCTACCTATAATCAAATGAGAAGGTCGAGCTTCTCTGCAAATGTGGCCAGGTCAGCTCAAGGCCAGTTAACCACAGGGCCCCAACTCCAGCCTGAAGAGGCAGAGCCCTCACCTGGGCGTTGCACCACCAATGCTGGCGATTACTCAGAAGTTCTCTCCTTCTTCTCCAGGGTGGGAAGGGGCAGGGGAAGAGCAGGGGGCACTTAGAGACCAGACTGGGGAGGAGTGGGGGAAGCCAGTTCCTCCGTGCACCTCTTAAAGACCAAGATGTGGAGCCCAGGGCCCTTCCTGAAGCCCCATCCTTGCAAAGACCACCTACCTGACCTAAGGGGCAATTTGGGGTTGGGTGCTGGTGCCCTGACCCAGTTCTGGCTTCTACTGGTCTCCTGCTGTTTGTTACAGAGGTACAACCTTCCTCAAACTTGTGCTCAGAAGAATTTTCAGGAAGGCCAAAATCCTGAGGCAACATCGTGAAGTGTGAAAGAAGAAGATAATGGTTGGGCTCTGGGGTTGCATATAAAGCAGCCGTGGGATGACTTCTCTGGCTGAGTTTTGGCTGAAAGGGGAAAGGAGTCCGGGAAGGAATGTGTCTCCTGTTCACCTGTCCATTCACCCATTCACTCAGCAAACACTTCCTGACTGGCCCATATGCTTGCAGTTACGTACAGTCATTTACTCCATGGACTGCTACAGGGAAGAGAGATGGGCAAAATGCAGCCACACTTGCCAAGCTGTGGCCCTTCAAGGAAAAGGTGCCTTTTCTTCATAGGAAGATGTCGGTTGACTAAGCCTTGTGGCTGTAGAGTAGCCCTTGGCCGGAAGTAGAGCACCCACCCTTTCTAAACTTCACAGAGGTGCGAGAGTGGCTGGTAATGGCCTTGCTCCCAAGGCCACACACCTTGCTGGCAATAAAGATACAAAGATGAAAACAGCATGACTCTTCGTCCTCAAGAAAATCAAAGTGGAGACAGAAAGCAGGTAATTGCAATAAGGCATCAGAATTACTCTAAAAAATAATACATAAAATCCATAATAGAAGCAAAAATAGAAAGACAACCTGTTCAAAAGCAACATTAACACTGTCTACAGTGAAACACTCAGAAATAAAAACAAGGAGAAAACGGCAAAGGAGGAGGAGGTAGAGAATTGTGATTATTTATTGCATGCCTCCCCTGTGCTCAGACTGGTCTTATCCAACATGGGGACTAAGGCTCTGAGAATCTGACTGTACTTAGTAAAGGCAGAGTGAAGATTCTGTCAGGTCCACCTACTTCCAGAGCCCTTGCACTCCCTGAAACACTGTGCTCCCCGCATGTGTCGGGTCTGTGCCCAGCCGTGGCGGGAGGGCTTGCAGAGTGCAGCCGGTACAGACAGCAGGGCCAGGACAGCAGCCGCGTCCAACCCGCGGCCTGTGGGTCAGGATGGCTGTGAGTGCGGCCCAACACAAAACCGTAGATCTACTTAAAACATTACGAGATTTTTTTGTGTGATTACGTGTCACTATGCATTTAATGTGTGGCCCAAGACAACTCTTCTGCTTCCAGTGTGACCCAAAGACACCAATAGTTTGGACACCCCTAATAGTGATTACGGTCAACAATACTGTATCATATACTTCAAAGTTGCTAAGAGACTACATCTTAAATGTGTTCACCATGCCAAAGAAATGATAATTATGTGGCATAGTAGAGGTATTAGCTAACGGTATGTAGTGGCCATATTGCAATCTATAAATGTATCACATCAACTGCTTATATACCCTAAATGTATACAATGTTATGTGTTGATTCCATCTCAACTAAAAAATAAGAATATTCCAGAATATAAATGATCAAATTTGGGAAACTTAATATTGTTAGATACTTCCATCTAACCCAGAGGCCATATTCCAGTTTGTCAATTGTCCGAAGGTGTCCCGTGTAGCATTTTGGCCCCTCTGGCACAAAATCCGGTCCAGGACCACCTACTGCACTGGGTCGTTGTTTCTTTAGTTACACTTAAGTTGGACCACTCCTCAGACTTTGTCTGTCATGGCCTGTGAAGAAAACAGGCCAGTTGTTCCACAGAATGCTCCTTGCTTGGGCTTGTCTGCTACTTCCTCGTGCCTGGATGCAGGTTACGCACCCCCGGCCAGAAAATGCCACAGCGATGCTCTGCCCTTCTCGGCGTAATCACACACCTGGATCTGGACGTGATGCTTCCTGATACCCGTCTGCTTCTCTTTGGCGCTATCAGCCTGATCGTCTGGCCAAGGGGTCCATTTTCTCCACAGTATATATAGTTACCACTTGCCCATGAATATGTGGGGAGACGATTAAAGACCATACAAATATCCTGTTCCTCATCAAACCCCCCTCACCCTACCGGACTTAACATCCACTGATGATTCTTAGCCAAATAATCCTAGGGCTGCAAAATAGTGACTTTCCGAACCCACCGCTTCTTCCACATTCATCAGGTAGCATTACAACACAAAGAAGAGCCCTTCCTACCCACCCCCCCGTATGCCAAGCTATCTATCTATTACAAAGCAGGCTCATAAATTCTTATTATTCAATGGGTTATAGCCCATTACTGTTCTTATTTATTTTATCATTCAAATTGTCCCAGATTTGGCCAGCTACAGCCCCTTCGAGCTGGTTCTTACATCTCCTTGACATCACTGATCATGTCTGCTTACTTTCTGGCAAGACAAAATGTTCCGGGCTTAATTTGTACCTTCCCTTCTCCAGCAGTGGGATCAGCCTTGCTTCTCAAGGACCCCTGGTTCTTCCTACTGGAGAATGGTATAACCTGACACTTCTATTCTTAGTTTGGCATGTAGTCCTTGAATGAATGACTAAATGAATGAAAATCTGCCTTCCCCGTGGGGCTCATGAATCACTGTAGAGCCAGAAAATCGTCAACTGACTCTTCCTGAAAGATGGATATGTCAGAACAGAGCATTTAACCCGCTCATGTCTGCAGCCCACTCAAGTCCAACTGCTCACCTCTTCCCTTCCCACTCAAGCTTGCACCTTTCACAATAAAATTAGTGCAGAGACCCGTCTTGGTAATTCAGAGAGCCCTGGGGGAAGTGACTCTCTCTCAACCTCAGGGATCCCTGCAGGCCTATTACTGGTGAAAGGTTTAGGGAAAGGGAGCTGAATCCACCGACTCAAAACATACAGGAAAGGGAAACGGAAATAGAGCCAAGAGTTAGAATTAGACCCTCCAAGGACGCTGTTTCTAATCTTTCCAGCTCCCCGCCACACCGAGTATTCTCTGCCCTCTTTTTGCATATGCACCTCACAGAGGTATAATGTTCCCTGTTCCGGATCACACACCTGGGGCCTCGAGTACCATCAGTGGTGGTCGGTGCCAGGGAAAGCCACTAAGGGGAGGTGCTCTGAGGGCACCAGGCCAGGCTCTGTCCCAGGGACATCATGGAAGTCTTCGCTGAGGAGGTGAAATCCCAGCTGAGCCTGGGAGGAGAGATGAGTTGCTGCTGGTTAGTATTTAAGCAGAGCACTGCGGCAGACCATGTGCCAGTCTCTCTGGGCAATGCCGTGCCCGTGTGAACGGGCTCCAACAGGAGCTACCTAATCACTGGAAGAAACACCTCCTCAAAATGCATACACTTCACCGGTTCCTCCTTTGTAATCGGTGTTCTGTAAACATGAAAAACATGCCCCAGGAATTCTAACATCTGCCTCTGTCATATTTCTTGCCTCTAGGTTCGGGTAACCCCGATGGTTCAAGAGCACCTTAGGATTCCAACTTCCAACTGTGCTGCCAGTGTGGCTGCTCGCCTCCCCTATTCGGGATGGGGCTCACTCCTTCCTCTGACCCCGCCATGCCCGACAGGGCTGTTACCTCCAAAGGAGGTTGTAACAGAAGGCGAGAATCGGTCACTGCACATGTTAAGTGATTTTTTAAAAATCTCTGATAACATCTGTGGAAGTTAGAAGAGTATCTGGGCTCCCAAGTTAGCACATGGAGCAGGAGTGTCAAACTCATTTTCACTGGGGGCCACACCAGCCTCAAGGTTGCCTTCAAAGGGCTGAATGTCATTTTAGGACTATAAATGTAACTACTCCTTAACAATTAAGTGAAAGCTCAGTGCTGCCGCTGGGTAGAAACAAGGTGCCAGGCTGGATAAAACAAAGGGGAGGGCCGGATTCAGCAGGCGGACCTTGTGTCTGCCACCTCTCTGTGACTCAGAGATGATATGATAAATGGGCTGCAGAGCGTGGAAGGCTCTACCCAGGACAGCACTGGCACCTGGTGGAACATTCTTAGAGTAGAAGAAGGGCAAGCCGCCACCCTGCCAATGTTCTGCACTACCTTCGAACCCCAATCCAAAACAGGAAGTGGGAACAGGTCTGGGGTGGCAACACAGGGATGGCCCAGGGCCATCGACCATTCCGACCGGTGACTATTTCATCTCACTGACAAATGCAACATTGTGCTAAACCTCAGGGACTAAGAGATAGAAAGATAAACAAGACATGATCCTCGCACTCCAGGCGCAAGTGAAGGAAGGAGAAAATTTGTAACTTCTTCACCCATTTCCTCAGCCAGTTAAGAGGCATCTCCTAGATGAGAGATCACATCCTTTGCTTCTAGCTCGAAACATTATCCACGAAAATGTTCACTGGACATGTAATATGAACGTGTCCATTGATGAGATACAGTTGTCTAGTGGCCAATTGCCTTATTTATTCAAAAATGGCACTGGGCTTGGTAGTGAGGATAGAAAGGGGCCTAAGTCAGGTACAGTCCCAGCCCCCAGAGTTACTCTCATCACTGTACATCTGCTCGGTGCTTTACAAATGTTCGGGGAAGTCCTACATAGAGACTTCCCTGTCGGTTGATCCTGGTGACAACCTTAGTAAGTGCTCATCGGTCGCAGAGGCTCCACAGGACCGCAGACTGGCCCCAGATCTCCAGCTGGAAGTGGCACTGGCAGGACGTGCCGTTCCACGGCCAGTTCTCAGGTCACTGTATCCCACTGGGTGTGCCTTGAATGCACACTAGCAGGCAAAAGGGGGAAGAAGCTTTTCCTCCTTAAGAAGAAAGAAAAGCATCTAAATAGTGCAAGAACAATTTCTTTCTTCCTAATTCATTTCTACTTTTTCAGCAATTCACAACCTACTCGTGTATCCTAGAGAATGCTAACCTTCCAGAATTTGGGGTAAGAGTACTTAACAAAAGTAATCGTGCCATGGCTGGGTGGCTCATTGGTTGGCATGTTGCCCCACACACGCAAAATGGTTGCGGATTCGATCCCTGGTCGGGCCACATATTGGAGGCAAACTGATTTATGTTTTGTTCTCCCATCGATGTTTCTCCCTAACCCTTCCTCTCCCTCTCCCTCAAATCATTATTTACATCCTCAGATGAGGAATTAGCAAAAGTAACCACTGTTCCCCCAAAGCACGTACTCAATATATTGTTAAATACAGTGATTGTTAGGGGAAAACATTCAGAAGGCAGTTGAATCTGAGGTCTACTTTTTCACCTTAGAGTACCTCTTTCTCTCTCATCTGTGATAAGCCAAGGCAGGAAACGAATAGATCAAAAGTGCTTTGTGATAATGGTTTTGAAACCAACTGATCTTTTTCACTTATTTTTAAACTAGATCCGCTGAAAAACACTGGTAGAGTTTTCCATAGCAACTCATGACACAAAAGACACCCCATTGGAAGGCTGAAGGCATTAATCCTTTTTCTGTGAGGGTCACTCACGTTGGACTGCCACTTCGAATCAGCAGGTAATGCCACTGGACCTCTCGTTAGTACTTAAAGGGACTTTCCTGTTTTATTCTTGGCTGATCGCCCTTTCACCCTCTCCCGAAGACCAGCAACGTGCAACTGGGGTTTGTTACCGAAGCCTTCATAATTTACAGGACTTTTTTTTTCTTTTACATTTGAAACCTTGGCTACCTCATAAATAACTCCTTTTATCACAAGCGCGGATGTTCCTGTAATGCTACCTGCAGTATCTCAAATGTTTCAAAAGTTATCTAATGTGCTAGACAGAGACTGCTTTTGACCTCTGGGTTAGCCGAACTCAACCCACAAATCTGACTGCTTTAAAGGCTGCCTCCTGCGCCAGCTGCTATTTCAAGCTGTAAATTACTGCCACTCAAGGCAATGACAAGACAGGGTATCAGGACCTTTTCTGACACTGTACAGTTTGTGATTAAATATGGTCTTGGCTTCCTTTCCCAGTAATGAAGCATGTGGACATTATGTATAATCCTGAGAACAGGCCCTCTCAGTAACGTAACCATAGAATGAAAAAAACACGTGGTAGATGATCGGAGTGTTTTAATCACTTTGAGGGCTGCAGTTAAAGCAACTTGATTTCCTCTAGTTCTGCCTGTACACCTAGGCCTGCTCTGTGCCGTCCTCTATAATTAACCCGACCCCTTTGCTGTGTCCCCCAGGTGCCACTATTTCCCATCAGCTGTGCCTTCGGCCGGCAAAACTTGGCTCCCCTTCCTCACCAGTGGGAACTTGGCTCACTCACCTCCCAGACCCAGCTCAAGTGGAACATCCTCTGTGAGACCACGTGCTACACTACATCCCTGTCAAAACAGGCCTCTCTCCTCTGTGTCCCCAAAGCACCTTGGACACCTCTGCTAAGACACACATCATACTGTATTCTAGCGATTTCTTTACACATCTGCACAGTGTAGCATCCTCGTTCCAAACACGGTCTTTGAAAAGGCAGAATCCAAGCTGACTGGCTCTGTTTCTCTTGGAGTCTTGGGCAAGTTGTTTCATATCAGGTAACCCTCCCTACTATGTCTAGGAAATGAGGCTAAAAATAGCCGCTTCAGCAGGCGTTTGCTGCTGAGAGATGAGCAAAAAAGATGCAGGAAGTGACCGTTGCAGGTGCTGCATGAGTGCCAGTTGCTGCTGCTCCTCCTCCTCCATCATAATCACCAACATTATTAAGTTCTAAGGCCCCATCGGGAACTATGCCATTTATTTCTCATTGTAGTTCCATCTCCTAGAACTCTGGGAATATAGGTACTCAAGATCTGGTGCTGGATTTTGAAGACAAACACAGATTTACCGGGAGTTAGCCGGGCCTGGACGTGACTGCGCCTTACCCATCTGGTGGTAAAGCTAAGCTAGAAGCATGAAGTTCCCTCCATTCTGTTTCCCTGACCAAAGGCTGAAAATCAAGTCTTGCTGTCAAGGAATATGGACAGTAGTTTTCATGCCTGTGGAGGACTGAAGGTGGACCGCTGAATCCTATTTCACATTTTAACAACAACAACAAAAACCCAAAAAGGTTACTTCTAAACATTTGCTGTATAAAAATTTCCCCAAGTCACACAGAGCTGGAGATGGATGGCAGATTGCTCAAGTCTCGCCAAGTCAAAACGTAGAAGAATCGTGACAAATTGTTTCTTGACTCCCTCGTTTTTCCTTTGAAAAAGTAATTTACAGCGTGGGATGGGTTCACGCCCCTTTACGTCGTCTGAGTCCTCGGAAAATTACGGCGGGCTGTGTCCGAAGGGCCAGTGCGACCCCGGGGGCCTGACTCTCACTGCGTTTTCTCAGCCCCAGACATTAGACACAGGCTGTCTGTCACTCAAGACCCTGACATCGCAAAAGCAAAAAATTTTAAATAAACACTTTTAAAAAAGGAAACTCTGCCTAAGCCAACCCAAATGTTTTCTTTCTGTGAAATTTAAATATGTGTGAAATTGGATTCTGCCCAGCCGTTCTTCTAAATCTCAGTCATAGGGTAAGAATTAGGTAAACAGCTTTATCTGTCATAATCATCCCACAAGACCCATTCAGGAAATAAGTAAAGTTCAGGGTAGAATGTGGCCTTTTGGTCAGTAATAACCATAGTTTATAGGATGACCAGAGCCGGTACTGTGTTAAAACTGTACAGGCCTGATTCACTTAGACTCCACACAACAAGGCCATGAAGTTGGTATCATCAGCATCATGCCCATTACACAGATGAGTAAACGGGGCCTTGTCCGAGCTCACAGTGAGTGGCAGGACTCGGTTCACATCAGGAGGGTGTAGCTCAGAGCCAGGACCTCACTGCAAAGCTCCAAGGTCCCGTCCTCCATACCAACCATCTGGTTCAGTACCACTGTACGGTCAGCCGTGGGCTATTGAACTTGTCTTTATAACTAGATCCCTTATGTTTGTCATCACTGCTTCTTGCTCTCCCTGAGCCCAAATTAAATCCTGCACCTAAAAATCAGCAGCTACATGGAGGCCAAAGCTGAGACAAAGCCCGGCTCCCAAGCGCTGGGACTCCAATCAGCCCTCACCCTGCTTCTCTCCATTCCCTCACTCATGGCAAGAAGCCGCCCATCCCCCATAGCTAGATGTTACGATGTGGAGCTCATTCTGGGTCATATACAAGGGGGCCCCCCAAAAAACCCAAAATTTAATAAAAATTGTGTAAATACATAATTTATTTATAAAACTGTGTATTTATTTTTACATGTTTACACTGCAGTCACCTTCCAAGTACTGCATTTGATGCAATACACCTATCACGATGGCTTTTTTCCACTGCTCAAAACAGTTTTTGAACTCATGGACTTTGATGCCTGTTAGTGCTTCTGCTGCTTTTTCGTTTTCCCTCTTCCAGATCGGCAAATCCTTTCTTTCTAAGGAATTTTTTCACCCAAGGAAACAACAAAAAAAGTCTATTGGGTAGTGATCAGGTGAATAGGGACAGTGAGGCACGGGGGTTATGCCGTTTTTGGTCAAAAACTGCCGAAGATTCAGCCCGATGTGGGCAGGTATGCTAATATATCACCCATTGTGAAATGGGCAAACACACTGAGTCTCCAAAAAATTTCACTGAAGCCAAATGCAGCCTCTCACAACAACACCAGCTGGTACAGTGTTACAGATGGTTTCCTAGAATGCCCACCTAGCAGGGGGGGAGCCTGTACTATAAGGGGCCCACCCTCCAGAAGATAATTCTAATTTTTTGGGGGGGGTCCCCCTTCATATGTTCAGTTCAGACAGATGGCCTGTCTCACCTGAGATATGTAGGCTCAACACCCTCATCGGCATGGTGGGTGGGAGCAGACTATTTGGAATCAGCTCCGGATACAGATTTCAACACCATTGCTTAGGTCAGTGAACGTGGCTTCTTAATAAACCTCTCGGAGCCCTAATTTCTTCATTTAAAGTAGGTGTAATAAAGTTTTTTTAAGATTGTTGTAATTAAATAACATGTAAAACACTTGATAGTAACTGCTGTTCAATAAAAACTAGTATCTTTGCCCATTAAAAGGCAAGCTCTTTCTATGACCTCTTAACCCTTCTGTGATCTAGTTGAAAAATCCGGAAAGAGAGCAAAGTGACCACGTTCATTCATTCAAGTACTTACTAAGTACTGATTATGCGTCAGACATTTGAATGAAGGTTTGAAACTCATACTAGGCTATCAGGGCTCATTTCAGGGAATGTAAAGACACACTGATTCAGCTCCTGCCCAGTGCCAGGCACTGAAACAGAGAATCTCATTTGCCCTCACAACCATTTGAGAGCGATGTTTAGTAACCCTGTTGTACATATAAGGAAGTGAGACTCTGAAAGGCTCACAAGTTGCCACCACGATGACCCCCTTCTCAGGACTCTCATGACCATCTCCCATCTTCTCATCCTTCCACAGTGTTTAATTTAGGGAAAGTTAAAGGGAGAATCAGTTCTTGTAACTTTCAACACAAGTCAATTAAGCCTGGGACAATCCCTGGCCTCAATATCAGGTCTTGCCACTGGCAGGGAAAAGACATCTCTCGGGACTCCTGGCAACCACAGTGGAGATGCAGAGATAAGGGGCGTCAGGACAGGTGGGCAACGAAGGCTCTGAACTGTCGCCGCCCACTCCACCGGCTCTTTCTGGTGGTGTACCTGCCCTTCCACCACCCAGGTCTAGTCTTATAAGCTTCAGTCAAAAACTGATAACCACCTGACAGATGGCCAGGCTTCCTCAAAGCAGCTGGGAAACACCCATGCACTGCCCCTCTCGCATAGCAAGATTCTGATTCCATGGAATCAGCTGGACACAGGTCAAATCATGCCTCACCTCCAAGACCACCTTTTCCCACTATTCTATGCAATCTCTGAGCAAGACTATAATAATTTCTATGACTTACTTTAAAAGTCTGTAGTCCTGATAGTAAGATGTACACATATGTTTCTAAACTAAATTTAATCTACCTCCGAGGGATGGACGATAACATCTACAGAGCCTAAACAGAGATCGACATTCTAGAGGGAGTGGCTATTTATTAACCTCTCAAGAACCCCCATTAGGAATTCATACGGAGGGATGGTCAGAATTTAAAGGATGCAACTGCAAGCACTTCCAACACTGTTGTCTAAATCTGCACAGGAGTCAGTAATGACCATTCATTTATTAATAAGGAGCATCAGAAAGAATGTGTCACTGGTAAAATGAGCCATGTCAAGGAATACTATTGGCTCACAGCATTGTGGGAGCATCCCTACTGCAGCATGAAGGGCTTGAAGGTAGCACCTCCGTCCAGAACTCCATAAGATCCTGTGTTCCCAACACAATGAGTTTATCACTCTCAGTGCAGCTGGAATACTGGCCAACTTGGGAATTAGAATATTATTACGTTTGTCTCAGACTCAATTTTTCCTGGAGGCTAGTGAGCCTCCAGGAAAGATAGAAGGGATTTCATGGGGCCTAAAGGAAAGAGATTCATGATGATTTTTATGCGTGCTAGCTAATAAATGCTTATACTTATGAAAAATTTAGCCTATGACTTGTTTTCATTGTAACTTAGTTTGCTAGGGAGGAGACACCCAAACCAGCCAAACTGAACCTAATCCCGGTTGAACAGATATGTTGTCTTAGGTCAGTTTGCACCAGGGTCCAATAAACCAGCCCTGACTGGCTTATTTGAATTCCTGCCTTCAAAACGAGAGAAAGAAGGACCCCAAAAAAATTCTAGAAGTCTCTCTAAAGTCTTACAGTGAGAGGCACTGTAATGTTAAGAGTCCAGGGCTTAAGTCAGAGTGCTGGTTTGAATTCCAGCATGAGCTCCCAGGCCTGTCTGTGCCTCCTGTCTCTGTCTACAAAATGGCAACACGACTGGCACTTCCTCACAAGGCAGTTAGGATGATCCAACGAGCTACTGAAGGAAAAGCACACAGAACTAAAGGAAGCCGTCAGCAAATGTAGCTACATTACAGGAGGGGAACTATGAACTGCTTTCCAAAAGGTACTCCATAAGTGTTAGCTCTTATTTTACTATTTACCATTTATTCAGCTAGTTATACTAATTGCCCAAGTACTAAGGGATATGGGTTAAATAAGAACTATACAATGTCCCCTAGACTGCTTCCCATGGTCTATTCCCTAAGGGACTCCCAGTTTAATATGTGAGTCAGACAAGCAGACAAGCACAGTCTCAACAAAGTTTTGTGGACACACCAAACAAAAAACAAACAAAAAAAACCACCATTAATTCTGAAAGGAGAATTCCAGGAAGGCTTCCTAGAAGAGGCGATACTTGAGGTAGGTTTTAAAGAATGAATGGGATCTGGCCAGGGTAAATGTGCTTACAGGTAAGTGTATATTTCTCAGCTTGCTTTTGACATTGCAAAATTCCCCCATGTAAGCAGCCATGACTCTTTCTTATCACACCAGCAATCCCAATTCTCCACAGAACAGATACCCAATATTTACAACTTATTGGCAGACCCACAAAAAACAAATTATATTACACAAGAAAGAGAAAGAGAGAGAGAACACACGGCAGGTCCTGGGGGTTGGGGGGGCATGGCTGGAAAGGGTGGAAACCCTATATCCCTGAGGCAGGAAGTGTCAATCCTGCCTATTTGTGTGTTTGCTGGTATAAACCATAATGGGTTTTTTTTTAAATGCATCCTTTTCATCTGGGACATCACAGCTGTGTTACATTTCCAAACCCTTTCCTCTGACTTTTATGAGCATGGGTCTCTAACAGACCAACCTCAGGCACACTGTGTCCTTTCATTGTAAGAGCAGTGGGCTGCACTGCTTAGATTCCGGACTCTTTCGAGGGTCATCCCAAGAGGTCACTTAAAGGACTCTGAGGATCTGAGGAGCAATAAGGAGATCCAGCTGCAGTTTAATAACAATGCCGATCCTCACTGAGCACTTACCAAGTGCCAGGCACTATTCTAAGTGCTTTATTTGTATTAACCTGTTGAGTCCTTGACACAACTCCATGAGGTGGATGCCATTCACATCCCTATGTTACAGATGGGAGAAGTCAGCCACATGACCACAAAGTCACATGGCTAGTAAGTGGCACAGCTAGGAGTCAAACACCAACCATCTGACCTAGGAGAGAGAGCAGCCAACTCTTTCTAGAAGCAAGCATATAAATCAAGTCTTATCACCACATCAGTGAAAGGTGTGCCATGTCTATAATTTGGGACTTCTGTGGGACCCTGGGTATATATGTTTTTCTAAGAGCCACATTACCATTCTGAGTTTGCATATTAAGCCCTTCTGCCTCGCCTGCTGCAAAATGACTAAGTTGCTAATAAAAGCAATGCCTCTCACTGCGACTGGTGCCAAGCCCAGTCTCAAAGTGCCAATGGTCTGTTGGATTTTCCCACCAACTTTTCTGGATGGCTCTAAGCAGACGAACCACCCAGACTGCTGCAAATGTTACTTGGAGAAGAGCACGTGCCAGGAGCAACAGGAAAGAGGGGCCCACCCTCGCTGCAGATGGAGCTTTCCTAAGTAAATCCATCCTCCAAAGTAAGTTAATTATTCTTACCAGGGATTCTTATGAAGCTTGCAATTGCCAAGTACTTCAAAAGATCAACTTCATGAGCATTTCCCCAACTGGGTCTGTAAGATTGTACTGGCCATTTTACAGAGCGTTTAGGTGACTTGCACAAGGGTGGGGATGCAGGTACTCAGAGGCAGTCTCAAGGTTCAAAACCACTCAGCCCTAGTGTGCCAAATCATTAGGCCGGCTGGCAAGAAAAGGACCTGCTTGCACTTTGGTTTCTCACTTGCCAGGAGATTTCAAAGGGCTGTGGATATTGAGACATTTTGTTAGGACCGAAAGGGACACCAGCCAACTTTTTAACTCCTAAAAATCCAGAGCAGGCCAAGCGGTTGAGGAAACACTGTCAGCGAGATGGAAGGCGCTGAACCTGAAACTCCTCAGGATCACCAGGATCACCTGGTGATCGCTTTAGGGGATCTAGACAACTTAGGATCACCTAAAGTTGTCTAGAGGAGTAGGGAGCTTGGAAGTCATGAAGTCGTGGGCCCAATGCACTAACTAGGGACACGGACTGGACAAATGACCCTACTTTGCTGAGGCTTAGTTTCCTTGTCTACAATAAAGGTATATCTCCATCCTCCCAAGGCCACTGAGAGTACACATGGGCTACTTTATACATAAAAGAGAGAGAAACCTGTCCTCTCGGTGGAGGGATTACAAAAAATCACTCCTTTGCTGGCCCAACCTGTGAAATCTTGTAGTCTCCTCAGTGACTGATTATAAGAAATTCATGAGAAAATGTGGACGAAGTACGGCGCCCTTCTCATTTGGCCTAAACATTCCTCCCCGGGCCGCCTCCCCACATCCTCCAGGACAGACCCTCCTACAGAACGCTCCCTGGGCCCTGCACAGTTCTCCTTCTTAAATACGGGTTTCATCTGAAAACGTGTGCACACCGTGCCAGTGCTCTGTGTTAAAGTGTAAGCCCAGGGAAGGTAGACCCTAGGTCACTCGTGTTAACTGCTGTAAGCCCGCACGTCAACACACACTCCAGGACACAGCAAATTCTTGTTGAGTAACTCAGTGAACATGTGAAAGCATTTGGAGGTCGTGCTCTAAGAGAGGCGGACTCTTATTCTAACCCCACTGCTCTGAAGGTGGGCTGATTTCTCGCTTCACTCTTCCCGTTAGGCCTATTCCTGACCACTGAATCCCAAGCCTTAGTTTGAAGACCAATACTGAAAGACTTCCTTTTAGTTTTTCATTTGTTTACATTTATTTCAATTTATATAAATAAAGGTAATATTTATCCATTCAATCAACAGATGTTTGCTGAGGGCTTCATATATGCCAGGCACTTGTCTAGGAACTAGACGTGAGATTGAGCAAGGTTGTAGACTCAGCCTTCTAGCTGGGGGAGGTAAACTACAAACTGTTAAACAACTAGACAAGAAAATTTCACGTAGTGATGAGAAATGAAGAAAATTAAAACCGAGTAATGTGTTAGGAAGTAACTGGGGGTAGGGGACATTGTGACTTTCTGTTGGGAAGATGGGAGGCCTTTCCAAATGGCAAGACATTTCCAGCCATGCGAAGACCTGGGGGGACAGCATTCCAGTCACAAGGTACAAACCCCAAGTGCAAAGGTCCACAGGCCGCTGGGCTTGGCACGTCCATGCAACAAAAAGAAGGTCACCATGACTGGAGCACAGTTTGCCAAGGGACGAGGGGCACGTGGTGAAGGGAGGGCAGTAGGCAGTGACCAGATTAGGTGACAACCTGCAGGGTAATGGGCTAGAGACTGAATGTGCATGCAGTGGGAAACCATGGAGGGTTTTAAGGAAGGGAATGAGGGATGCTGTTTATGTTTTAATAAAATTACTCCGGGTGTTCAAACAGGCATGCAAGTGGATAGAAGTCTATTACAGTAATCTGGCCTAGAGCTAAGGCTGGTTTGAACTGTGATTGCTGGGCATAAAAAACAGATTCAAGGCCTAATTTAAAGATAAAATGACAGAACATGTCGACGGCTGTGAGAAGAGAAGAGCAAAATCAAAAATGATGTAAATCCGGAAGAAAGTGAGCTACAGTGGTCTTCTTTGCTTGTGTACCTGTCATGGATCCAGCACCACTGCCTCAATTAACCCTCAGAACTTTTGAGGTGAAGTTGTTATCCCCACTTATAAGATGGAAAAACCAAGGTTGAGAGAGCAGAAGTAACTAGCCCAAACTAGTAAGACTTTGTGCTTCCTCCAGTGATTTGTGCCTTTCGAGATTCCTCAGGGCCTGGGGCCCTGTTCCAGCAGAAGCTGCAGAAGGCCCTTTCAGGGATCCCAGCACTCCGCCAGCATACTGGGCGCTCTGCAAACGAAGCAGAGCTGAAGCACCACGCTGGGCAGTGCAAGGGCAGGTCTCACGTGCAATCTGTTTCACATCAGTCGCCCAGGGTTGTTTCAGCCCTGTGATCTCACATGCCCTGTGACATGATGGGATGTGACAGGGCCAGCTGAGGAGACCCTATCAGCAGCAGCAGAGCAAGCTGCCAGTTGCTTGTTGTTGTTATTGCTGTTGTTGTGTTTCAAGTACCGTGGTTCTTTTCCACTGAGAGCCACTGCCAATTTCTAAACCCAGATGACTAACGAACAGTGGTTAATCCATTGGATATGGTGATACCTGGCAAAAGTCCTGAGTGTTAGAGCCTGAAAGACCAGGACTAAGGTCCAGGCTGACCCACTTGGGAGGTGCTAGGCCTTGCAAAAGTTTACCTCTCTAAGTTTCCAGTTTTTTGCTTCTCCAAAACATGGGTCACAAAACAACCAACTTGATAGTGCTATGTAAACAATTAGTGGATGATTTCTACCGCAAAGCACGTGAAAACTACCCAGTAACAGCCCATCATTACCACCATCACCATCCTCAAACACTAAAAAAGAACAAGCTACTGTCTTCAGCTGCAGCCCTCCTCTGTTCCTAGGAGAGGATAAGCTGTAGCACTATTCCTGCAAGTCTGTAAAACGTAGGATTCAAAGAATTCCGAGACACTTCTTCAATTCTGTTGCAAAGAGATGGGCGTTAAGTAGAAAAATCTTGGCTTCATCCTAAACTCATGATATCTACACCTGTGGAGTAACATGCACAGGGTGAACTGTTAACCAGATACCAGCACTTGCTAACTTTACAGTCTTGTGAAAGTGAAATAATCACATCTTTACAGCTACAAAGTTAAAAAGGCTTCTCTTTTACTATGAGGAACATAAGGAGACCCCAAGCAAATGAGCCCATCTGAGCTTTAGGTGTCTCATCTGTGAAACTGTAACAGGACCTCTCTCCTAGGAGTGCTGTGAAGATCAAGGAAAATACTCACATAACACGCTCCATAAATGTCACCTCCCATCTGCTTTCCCCCACCCGCAGCACAGTGCAGGGAATGACAAGCAGTGACAGTCTGGAGGTTTCTGGTGGTCAAGTGGAGGCCGAGAGGCCCTTTCTTGAATCAGAAAGTCTACACATCTCATGAATACAGAATAGACTGAGAGTCAAAAAATATCCCAAAAAATAGAGAGATATAAACCAAAGTATGAGCTCATAAGACACCCTCTCGTTCCTGCCTACTGCTGAGGACACTGTAAGTTTTAACTGTAAAAATAAATATTTGGCCCTGGCTGGTGTGGTTCAGTGGATTGAGTGCCAGCCTGCAAACCAAAGGGTCACTGGTTCAGTTCCCAGCCAGGGCACATGCCTGGGTTGCAGGCCAGGTCCCCAGTGGGCAACACACAACAGGGAAGCACACACTGAAATTTCTCTCCTTTTCTTTCTCTCTCCCTTCCCTTCTCGCTAAAAATAAGTTAAAAGATCTTTTCTTAAACACGAATATTTTAGTGCTCCTTTGTTTCTCCACAAGCTTGTGCACATCCTACTGATGTCCACAGCCCTGGGGTAGGCAGGGCAGATGTTATTAGTCTGTTTTACAGGTGACCCAGAAGGTTAAAGGATCGAAGCAGAGTTACAGAGTAAGTCTGTAAAGGAGCTCTGAGGAAAACGCAGGTTTCCTGGCTTCCAGTCCACCACCTTCTCTGCCACACCTTATAAATTACGTCCCTGAGAAGGACAGAGTGCACTGCTCCTTTAACTTTAATGTGTGTTAGGAGTTATAAACCGAGTCACTGGGCCTTGAGGGTCCAATCTCACAGACCCCTGCAGGTGCACATGGCGATAACAAAAACAATATAATCGCTAAGTGCTCTGCTGGGCTCTGCGGCCAGATCCAGGCCTGCTGCCTCTTCTGGTGCCAAAGTGACAATATGTTTCTACCTTTACTCGTGTTTCCTCTGTCATTTACTCGGTTCTCTAAACTCTTGTTACCTAAAGAGGTCACTCAGATGGGCAGCATCACTAACCCCCAGGGGCTTATTAGAAATGCAGACTCTCAGGCTCTAAGACAGAGCTTCCAAGTCCAAATATACATTTTAACCTGGTTCCCAGATGATTCATATGCACATTAGAGTTTAGATAAGCGCTGCTCTCAAAAGCTCAAAATGTGTTTAAAAAAGTCAATGCAGAATGTGATCTGCTGATAAAATACCCACAGTAGCAGTAAGGATGTGCTTACTGAGCTGTTTCAACCTGTAATTGTCTATTAATGTTACCAACATTGAATTGTGGTGCCTGGAACAAAATAAGCACTAAAGAAATATCTGTTGATCTTTGACTGGTGTGGCTCAGTGGGTTGGGCGCTGTCCCACCAACCGAGGGGTCACATATTGAGGCACATACCTGGGTTACGGGCCAGGTCCCCAGTTGGGAGGTGGTCAGAGGTGCAAGAGACAACCAATCAATGTTTCTTTTCCACATCTATGTTTCTCTCCTTCTCCTTTTCCCTTCCTCCCCCTTTCTAAAAATAAATGAATAAAATCTTTTTTTAACAAAGAGATGTGTTGAACTCATTGATGGTTAATTATTGTCAGTCTATATGCAATGTCTGCCCATCTTCCCTTCTCCCACTGTCCCTCTGTCCAACAGAATTAAATGAATGAGTACACATGAAGAACCTAGTACCTGGCACACAGTAAGTGTTCGAGTGTCAAACATTACTAGTCACAGGCCATGAGGTAGAGGTCTTCGTAACTGGCCACTTTGGCTTTGAGGAGGAAATGCGTAACAGGGCTTCCTTGGAGATTTGTGGGAATGCCACTTGAAGGAACACAAACTTAAGAAACACACACTCGGGAGCATACTTTGTAATGCAGATAAAAATTATTCTCGTGGATTCCAGGGAAATGATTAAGTGTCCGGGAGAGGTGGGCTGACAGATTATCAGTGTTGGTATGTAAAGTATGTTTGGCATAGTAGTGAAAAGCAAAGTACTTCCCCATATCTGTAGCTGCCTCTTGTCTTACTGGAGATGTGAAGATAAGAAACCCCAAGGCAACGAATCCTGGTGGTGGGGAATGGCTTGATGGACAGGACCACTCAGTCCGGTCAGATAGACACTTCTGGTTCAAAGGCAGCCTTACATGCTAATGCGCCTCACTTGCTAACCCGGTCTCGCCCCTCATACCTTGTTCTTTCCCACTATACTGACCTTGCTCTTGCCTTTAACCCTTACCCATAAGAGGCTTTCCCACTCCTATTTTTCATTCTTTAAAAATCAGTTCAAATCCATCCCTCCATCCCTTCCCCTCCATTTAATTTTTCTAACTCTCCAAGTTACACTCACAATTCCACCAGGGCAAGGCTTAACCTTCTATTCCCTTGAGTTCTTCCATGATGCCTAACATTGTCCCTTGCACTGAACAGGTGGTCAGTACTTATGGCTCAACCCAGCTGTTGTAAAAACAGGTAGAAGACAAGAGAGTTCAGATGAATTTCCTATCACTTATAATAAAATGACTGCATATCTGTAACATTCAAGAAACAAAATGAACTTCCCACAGTCTAAGCTGCATTTATTTTGCCTCTGCCTCACTTATATTGGGTACTTTCCTCCATAGTTGAGCCATCTTATTTTCTGCTATTCCCATTATCCTCAGAGCAGAGGAGGCCCCTCTCCAAGGCAAACTTTAAGTTACACCTAACTGTGCATCACTAACATTTGATGAACACTCAATAAGGGCCGAGGCTGTGCAAAATGTTTTAGGGGCACTGATCATCACAACCACATGATAATTTAGCACTGTTATTGTCCTTAACTGGAAGGAGAAACAGACGGGGGGGTAGGGGGCATAATTTATTCAAGGTTACAGAGCTAGGGAGCAGTGGGCCCCTGGGACCCATATCTTGTCTCCCATAAGAAACTAGTCACTTACCCATAATGCACTTCTGCCTCCACTTAAGTTTCCTTTATTTTTCAGAAACACTGAAAAGATTATCTAATAAACTGATATCCGCATTTTATCAGATGTCAAAAAGCCAATTCAATAAACACTGCTCAGAGGGAAAACTCTACCTGTAAGGCAATTCAACTCAGGCTATAAAATACACTCTCCAGGCTGATTTTTGGCACAAAATGTCAAGGACAAAATAAATTTTTTGCTGATTAAAAGAAAAAAACTCTCTGTGGCAGCTATTAAATTTTACAGCTGAAGAAAGGGGGCATTCATCGGCATCGGCTTTTTTCAGTTCTTAATCATAATGCCTAAGCTCCTATTAGTTTTAGAAAAACAAAAAGTAATTTTTTCTCAATGTGTCAATAGAATGCAGTCCTTCCCAAAACAATGTTAAATAAAACTGAGGCATTAAACAACATGCTTGAAGAGAACCAGTTCTACCCTTTGACCCTGTGCATTGAACCATCATTTCAAAAATGTTTCAAAGCATTTTTATCCTCTCTAGATATTTCTGTCTTTTGTAGAAAGTGTCAGTTTAAAAAAAATCATCAAGATATGCATTAGTTAATATTGACCTTTCAAGACCAACGGATTTTATTTCCTTGGCAAATGTATCCGTTTTAACGTGAATGGTTCAAGATACTTCCTCACACTGGTCTTCGTCTCAGGGCTGGATGGAGCCTGAGGCATCTACAGAACAAAGCCAGCCTGGCCTCTGACGGCACTATTTGCTCACAGATCTGCAGACCAGGATGCGCTTCAGGACACTCCACGGAGCCCAGGGCTAACTGTCAAACTGTTCCCCACACTCGGCCTCAAGCCTCACTACTTGTGTGGGCAGCATTTGGCCCGCTCTCTATTTACACAAATTCCCTAACGGTCTCCGGCACCACTGACGTCTCAGAGGGAGGCACAGTACATAGAGTGTTTCACATGAAAATCTTTAAACAAAAGGAATTAAAGAAATTCCCTGTTTAATAGTAAGTTTTTACCAAGCTCCTAAATTCTCGAGAGCATGTGAAATATTAACTTTCCCCAAATGGGAGCACAGAGCTTGCCTTGTTTCAATTCATACTGTCAGGTCACAAATGTTCTAGAGAGTAGCATGCCTCGTTCTTAAGAACCTACTGAGATTCTTTTGAATAGTAGTTTTAAAAAAATGCACAGGGTCTTAAGTCAGACAGCCCTATGTTCAAATCCTGGTTGTGATGTGCTCCAAGTCTCAGGTACTTAGTCTACAAATTGGGGATAACTAGTGGTACCCAGGTCATTGGATTGTTGCAAGATGTATGTAGTATAATGTGTAGAATAAGCACTCAATGTGTAGGGGCAGTTGTTGAAAAAGAAATCAGACTTCCACTCTCCTGACTCACACAGAGAGGCTCGTCAGCAGCAAGTGCAAAATGGTGAATCTCTAACACAAATTCCTAAAACCTCTTCCTGTTCCAGTCACTCAAATCCAACCCGAGTCTGGCTTGGTTGACCACCGGTGCCAAGGCGCGCAAGCCAGGCTTCATTCACAAGGGGGCACTAAACAAGAGCCACAGAGAGATGGAGGTGGTGATTCCTGGCTTTGGATCAATCGCCCTCTCCCTGGGGCCAGCTTTCTCATCTCCTTTGCCCAGCACCAGGCTCGGAAAAGAGCATTAAGGGTTTCTCTCTCCACCCTTAGTCACTACCCCATCAGCCCTAGAAGCTCCCCAAACAGCCACTTGGCTTGCCCAGGTCACTGAGCCGGCAAAGATCCTGCCATTACGCACTGTGGCTTTCCCCACAGCAACACTGCTCCCACCAGGAGCAGGTGGCGATTCTTTCACAGCCACTTTCCCCTCCACCAACCACAGCCATTTCCCGTGGCCAGGGCTCTCCCCGTGTGGTCTGGAGTCCCATCTGCCACGTCTCCATGTTCCTGGACAGCCAGTCCCACTTTCCCATTATAGACCCCTTTTGGAAAAGGTAAAATGCTGACTGGAGAAGTCAACACGATATACTTTTTTACTGTTTTCAAGAAACATAGATCATATCACCAAATTTGGACCCAGCGATAATGTTAAACAAAATGACAGCAAATAGAAATATTTAATCCTGTTAGAATATTATTATGTGGAAATCATATTATTATTGCAAAGAATAGACAAATCAGAATTGTTATAGACCAAAGCACTGAAAGTGTTTTTTTCTTTGCTTGTAGGATTATAACTGCCTTTTATATCTTTCCTCCTTTTACTTATTCATAGTTTCCAACTTATCTGTAATACATTCAATAGTTCATTCCTGAAAAATTATGGAATGAATACCTGCCATACGCCAGGCTGGTGCTGGGTGCCAGAATTACTATAGAGAACAAAGCAAATTCACCCCCATGGAACCCACAGTCCAGTGGAAGAGGGAGACAGTAATCAAGTATTTGCACAAATGTATAATTTTAAAATGGGACAAGAGCCACAGAAGAAAAGTATAGGGCACCATGACCAAAGGCAATGGGGGAACCGATCTCTTCCGGTGTGGGGGTGGGCTCAGGGGAAGCATCTCCAACACTTCCAACATCTCCAACACAGGTTCATACAGAGAATTGAGAGGGGAGTGACTCCTGCCCCATGGTCTCCCTTCTTTCTCTCCGCTCTGTCAACAGCCAAGGCGTCCAAGCTGAAGACCAGGTGGAGACAGAGCAGTGCTGAGGGGAACCGTGGAAGGTGAGACCCTCGAGCTGGCCACAGCAATTTCACATCCTGGGGACAGTTTTGGAACAAAGCACACTGGCACAATGTTCAAAACGCTGTTTTATCTTAAAACCTGTAACTGGTGCTTTGGAGAACAAATGGCAGGTGTATTTACATTAAACATGAAACTCATTCAATCCTGTATTTGCGAGGCACTGGGCTCCTTTACTCCCCGGCTTCGCTGGGGTTTTGTAGTCTGTTATCTCCTATTACCATATTATTAGGCTTTCCTTCAATCCCTAGCACTCCCCCACCCACGACTCCTTTCAGACTTTCTCCGCAAGTATGTGCCACTGGGTTTTCCACCTTGATGAGCCCCCGTAGGGAGGTGCCAGTGAATGCTCTTTTCATCCTCTTCCCCACCACAACGGTCGCCAGACCAGGCGGATCACTTTGCAGTTATTGTTCATGCAAAGAGGAAGGCTGTGAAAACCTACCCGGGCTGCCTTTTCCTGAAGTGGCCTCAGCCGCAGATGACACTGCAGGGGAAGGAAAACAGGGGAGGAATTTTAATTTTCAGCTACGAGCTTTGAAAGCAACATAAATAGCAGCTTCTGGAGGTCCGGTACAGATTGAGGATAGAACAGCTAGACCATTCCAGAGTGTCCGATAGGAGACGGATGCCAGGAACATCAGGTTTCCAGAGGGGCACTGTGATGGGGTCAGTCCACATATTCTATGTGTGTGCTCTGAGAGAAGAGGCCCCACCCTGTCTCTCAGCTCGACATGCGAGCCTCTGGGTGGCAGAAATCTTCCTTGGGCAGGACTGACCCATATGTTGCAAGAGGTTTAGCATATTCAGTTCAGGGGGCACTGAGTGCCAACAGCAGCTTCCTCCTTCACACACAAGCAACACGCCCGGGCCCCTGCCAATCACTGTGTCAATCAAAAATGTTTCTGAGCTCAGGGAAGCAGTGCCACTGAGCAAGAACCACTATAAGAGTAGCTGTTCCTACATGCTGGGTAGAAACCATCTTCTATCACGTAAGATCAAGGGGGGGTGTGGAAGTGGGAAATGTTATGAGTTGTAAGTCCTTAGCAATAACAAGAAGGGATCAAGAGAGCCTCATTCTTATGCCCCCGCCCCTGCCCCACATACCCTCCACTACCCCAACCTTTATGTAGTTTCTTCCATCCTCCATTCTCTAGCTATACTGTAAAAAAAGAAATCCTACCGATTCCTCAAAGCACAACTAAGGTGACACCTGTCCGCTCCAAAGACGTCCGGCACACCTTCCTGGAGTCTCTATCCCACCCTGTGCTGTTCCCCCCACCCCGGTGGCGGCAACTGCCTAATTTTTCCACCACAGACTGGCAGCCGTGACAGCAAAGACCCTGACTCCTCACGTCTGATTCTCCCCAGGCCTAGCAACACGGAGTTGTGGTTCAAGACCACAGAGTCAAAACTAGGTTTAAATCCCAAACTTGTCATTTACTATTTATTTGGCCCTGGGTAGACCACTTCTTAAACTCTGTGAGACTCAGTTTCCCTGCCATTGAAAGGAAGATGACCATGATACCTACTTTCAACTGGTTGTTGTGAAGATTTAATGAGAAAATGCCAAGCACAGTGTATTCAATAAAGGGTAGCGATGACCACACTGGGGTGGAAGTAGAACTCTGTCCCCACATGTGATTCAATTCTAAGAGTGTTTGTGAGCAAGTCCATGGAGAGGAGGATCATGGGGGACGGAGCAGGGACAAAGGAAAAGGACAATGGGGGAGGTTAAAAATCTTTACGCTCCAATGTTTTAATTCGAGGAGGATTTGGAGGAGGTAGAAGGCTCTAAGGGATGGTATGACAAACATTGGAGCTTTCAATGGAAAGGGGACTTGTTTTGAGATGGTTTACCGCAACTTAGCTTTCCCAAGGCACTCCTGCCTCTCCCACCCCCAACCCCCTGCCCCCCCCAGCCCTGTCCCAGGTCTTCTGACCTCTGGCATGAGCTGGGATGCTGGGGACGGTTCGGCAGTAACCTGGAGCACGCTTCTTTCCTTCTCCCTCCTCCTGCTCACCCACTGCCCCAGGAAGTGAAACATGAGAAACCAGGGCAGGTTTTTCCTTCTGGCCACACTCGAACATGCTCGAAGCTATCACGGCCTCGCAGGTCTGTACCTAAAATTCCACATGTGATTTGTCACAACTAGAAAGCCTATTTCTAATCAAACATTTTCCCCCTGTGCTTCACCTTCCTGAGTACTCTGGTCCATTTCAGGTTCTGGCTGTTCATCTGAGGCTGAAAAGGAGAACATGAGAGCTAGGATGTCTAGTCATTTCTTTAAATCTTAAAGCTTTTTTCAAAATACCTCTTTTTAAAACATCTAAACATAGTTTCTAAAACTTAGCCATTACTTCTGCACACCTGACCTACAGCCTCTGACTCAAGCAGAGAGGGGCCTCTGATATTTACATGTTTTCAGAGCCCTCCAGAGGCCTCCCTTGAACCTGAGTCTCCTCAGTTCCCCAAGGCTTTGTGGGAGAGGCTGGCATTTCCAGGGTGGCCATGAGGACAGCGTTTTGAAGAGCCTGTCGTGTGTGAAACGCCATTAAAACCCGCCCAAGTGAACCACCTTGGCCATGCCATCGTCCTGAGTTTATTATTGTCTTTTCCCCACTCTTATCCAAACAGCCTGGACAGCTTGTTTATATGAAGGGCTCTGGAGCGGCCCCGCGCAGCAAGGAAGGCGCTGACAGAATCACAGGGTGTTGTGGCCACACTGAGCCCAGCTAAGAAAAACTCATGGGGAGGCAGGGATCTAGGCCAGGGATCGGCTTTCCGTCTAAAGTACGCCTGCCCAGAAAGGTGCATCTGTCTGGTGGCTGAGTAGTTGCTTAATAAATACACATTGAATGAATAATGAAAGAACCATCGAAATCTTCCCCAACAGCCCAGTAAAAGGTATCAACGAGAGAGGAGCCAAACTCTTTCCAAAACACACAGCCGGCCCCTAATTTCTACACCCTCCTCCCAAGAAATTTGTTTTTGTTCCTGATGTTGAGTACAGGGATTACACTGAGAACTTCTGTAAAATATACTTAAGATTTATTTGCTTCCTTAAAAAATAAAAGTGTCAATCCAGGAGAAAATCCTATAACCCAAAGAGCAATTTATTTTATATACACATAAAAAGTTTTTGTTTTACAAATGAGATCGTAGGAGAGATAGAGTCATATAACCTGCATTTAGACACTATGCCCTTTATCAAGCGTAGAAGAATCCAGAAGGTAGATTTTCTTCACTTCTTACCAGAAGTAAAACCACACTGCATTCCTAAAGGTGAAGCCTTTCTTTTTTTTTTTTATTAGAAATACAAGAATTTCTAAAGATGGGGGAAAAGTAAAATTAAATGGCTCAGCATAAAAAATTAGGAACATTTGGTGTTCGTATTGGCAACCTCCCTCCACAGAGTTTGTCCATTTCTTATCTGAAGGGCTTCTCCTCACTCCCGAGGTTAATTTGTTTTGTTAATCTGCATGAAGATAAAGGATGTCTGTGTCTCCCCACAACTGCTGGAGATTTCTCCTCTCCTACCCTCCATGGGAGCTTTCCAACCGAAAAGCACAGGGAGCAGAGAAGCACAGGCATCAGACAAGAACTGCCCACATTGTTCCCTTCCTTAAAAAGGTCTCCGGCCTCCCCCGAACTAAAAGGAGGCGATCCAATTCTAGATAGTGGCATCGAAAATACATCCTCAGCCTCATGTCCCATTAACCTTCTCCCACCCCTTGAAATGGAACACGCAGCCCCTAATATGAGCATGTCATTGCTCTTTCGATCTCTTTGACCTTGTACACATGATCTATCTACCACCCCTAGCCTATTTGTGTCTTTTGCTGAGCTCTTGCTCATCCTTCAAAACCAAGCCTGCATGGCAGCCAAACTGCCTGTCTCCAGTTCTTGCGCAGACCCCTGTGCTCCCATAGTGCTTTGTGAACACTGCACTTAGAACAGTTTCTCCTCCCGCTGTAACAATACTTCTCTTCTCCACTAGATGGTGAATTCCTGAGGGCAGAATCAGGACCATGTCTTAAGTTATCCTCTAACTGCACCCCAGCACCAACACACACGGTATATAGGAGGAGTTCAAGAAATGTTTGCTGAATGCCTTAAAAACCCAGTCTCATTATCAGAGCCAAAACTAGATACCAACAGCTTGAGGTGAGTTCCTTACCCAGGCCCCTCAATACACCCTTTGTATGGGTCAAAGTGCTCCTTCTGTTATGCTGAGGTATGTCCCCTCTATAACTACTTCATTAAGAAATTTTATAACATAAATGGGTGTTAGACTTTGGTCAAATGCTTTTTTTTTGCTAATATTTTGCTGAGGATTTTTAAATCTATGTTCATCAGAGATATTGGCCTGTAATGTCTTTTTGTGTGCTGTCTTTATTTGTATTTGGTATCAGGGCGGTGCTGGCCTTGTAAAATGAATTTGGAAATGTGGACTGTACAATAGTCCACACTTTTTGGAGGAGTTTGAGAAAAATTAGTATGAAATCTGAATGTTTGGTAGAATTCACCAATGAGGCTGCCTGGTCCTGAACTTTTGTTTGTTTGGAGGTTTTTGATTACTGATTCAATTTTTTTACTAGAAATGGGTCTATTCAGATTTTCTATTTCTTCATGATTCAGTCTTGGTAGGCAGTTTCCGGAAATGTATTCCATAATTTCTAGGTTGTTAAATTTGTCAGCGTATAATTGTTCATAATAGTCTCTTAGGAGCCTTTGTAATTCTGTGATATCAGTTGTAACATCTACTCTTTTATTTCTAATTTTATTTCTTTGAGTCCTCTTTTTTTCTTGACGATTCTAGGTAAAGGTTAGACTTTGTCTAATATCGTTTATCTTCTCAAAGAACTAGCTCTTAGTTTCACTGATCTTTTCTCTTGCCTTCTTATTATCTATTTCACTTATTTCTGCTCTGATTTTTGTTTTTTCCTTCCTTCTACTATCTTTGGGCTTCATTTTCATGGTCTTTTTTCTAGTTTATTGAGGTGTAATATTAGGTTGCTTATTTGGGGTTTTTCTTGTTTCAAAGTGTTCCTTATAATGATTTATGGCTTCCACCTTTTATTCATTTGGTTTTTTGTTTCTTCCTTTCCCCAGAAGAGCAGCCTAAGTGGTTTCACTAGTCCAAACAAAATAAAGAGGTGAACTACAGCTAACAGTATCCACTTATAGACATGATTTCCTTCTCGTGCCCAGAACAACAATCCTAAGAGACGGTGACTGTTATCTCCATTGTACAGATGAGAAAACAGAGGCTCAAGGAGGTCAGAACACTGCATAGGAGTGAGCAACTGAATCAAGGTTCAAAACCAGGTCTGTTTAACTCCAGAGGTCATGACATAGCTTTCGTCAGGTTCAAAAATTAGAGGCACAGGTTTGAAAACATCACAGTGAAAGAGAAGCCCGAAGTATTTTTCATTTGATTTGTCTCCTCAGACATCTGATGGTACTAGTCCATGTAGTAAGTATGTAATCCCCCAGAAGTCCCAAAGTTGTAGGCAATAACATCTCTGCCCCACCTCAGTGGTTTACCCAGGGGGGTTATTTCCCTCTGGCACAGAAATCTAGAAGCATTGCTGCCCGGGGCCGATATGATGGCTCTAATCCACACAGGGATGGAGGCCCTGCCCAACTCTCTGCCCATCATCCCCTAGCTGGGGATCTTGACCTCATGGTCCCAAATAGCAGCACCTGCATTCCAGGCAGACAGAAAGAAAGTACAGAAGAAGGTGCAAAGGCATCTACCAGATGCCTTTCAAAAAAGTTTTCAGAAGCTACCTCACAACAATTCCACTTACAGCCCGCTGGCCAGAGCATAGATGCACAGCCATACCCATCTGCAAAGACCAGTGCCAAATTCCAGGTGTTCTATCACTACAAAACAAAACATGAACAAATATTGGGAAACAACTAACAACCTCTGCCACAAACAGGAAATTAAGGAAGAGTCGAAGTGTGTTCTGGAACCACTCTTCCCTTACCAGCAGAGATATGGCCTTCGACAATAGGGGAGGAAAGAGGGAAAGAGGAATTAACATTGAATGAAAGCCTACTATGTGTCTGACACTATACCAGGCACAAGAGGCCCCAATGAAAACAAGACAGACAGTCCCTGCCCTTAATAAGTTCATAGCTGGTTAAGGGGTATAATAAAAATTCCAACTCAACTTCACATGTACTCATGACCTAAGGCTGCCATAACAAATAGTCATAAATTTGGTGGCTTAAAACAACAGAAATTTATTCTCTCACAATTCTGGATGCCAGTGTGAGGTCAAGGTATCAATCCACTCTTCTTCCCAAGGCTCAGAAGGAGAATCCTTCCTTGACTCTTCAAGCATTAGTGCCTTCACTAATTCCTTGGGTTGTGGCTGCGATACTTCAATCTCTGCCTCTGTCTTCTCATGGATCTTCCTTTTGTCTTCTCCTGCTCTTTTCATAAGGACACTTGTCAACGGTGTTAGGGCCCACCCAGGTAATTCAGGACGATCTCAACTTGAAACCTTTAATTATATCTTCAAGACTCGTTTTCCAAATAAGATCAAATTCACAGGTTCTGAGGGTTAGTACAAAGAGAGCCACTATTCAACCCACTATAACTAGTAAACTGGTAGATTAAATCATTGTCTACTATGGTATCAAGGAATCATTCAGAATCATCGGTAGTCATTCCTATTGTTACTAAGTGTAATTATTAGTCTCATTAGGAATTATGACTTATTTTATCATTCATAATTTCTATTGATGCTAAGTATAATTAATTATTTCAATCAAAATAAGCACCATTAAACCTATGATTAGGCGTAACAAAGAATAACTGCCACAGGCAAAAGGCACGAACGCTCAACTCAGATTTCCTTTTTCTAAATAAGGTCACATTCACATATTCCAGGATATGGACTCTCTGTTTAGGGTCCACTATTCAACCCACTACACTACAAAAGCCCCGAAAGGATTAGTGCCCTTATGATTCTGAAACTCTGGACTGGTTAAGTCTGCTTCTACAAGCATTTGTGCAATGGCCTGGGTGGAAGGCGTTGTGCTAGGCATCCTGGGAGTTCTATGGAAGAATCAGAAAGAATCCAGACCTTACTCAGTAATCTAGTGGAAGGTATCAGGCAAAAACACAAGTGGCCATTCGGGAGCAGAGCCAGCAGAAAAGTGCCAACACGGGGCTATGAGCTCATATGAGTGCAGGGATCAGGAAACACTTCATGGGAGAGACAGGCCCCCAAAACTAGCCCGGATTTCAAGAGGGAAGACTGAAACTCAGAATTCTGAATCCGCAGTCCACTGACTCACCACCTCCTGCCATCACCATGAGACCCTTGGGACACTGTTCCTTCACTATTTCCACCTTCACTGACCTCTCTCCTCTCTTTCTGCTTAAACAAGCCAAGGAGCCCTTTCTGTAGAGACAGGCAATGAGCTCTGTCTGAAAAGAATACATTGTGTAAACAAATATGCTGTCTTGTTCACTAATTGTTCATATATAAATTATGTTTCTAGCATGTGCTCTTTGAAATATAGACATCTTGTGCAATTCACCATTATTTACTCATCCAACTGAAAAATTCACCATCCACCTCATCATTCAAGGAGTTTAGGCAGTACCAATTAGACGTCAGCGCTGTTGGAGAACACAAAGATGTACAAGACAGAATCCCTGCCCTTGAGGACAAAAAGAAGTGAATGCTGCTTAATAGATTAAGTGCATGGAATTATGCAAAAGAGTAAGTGTCTTATTAAGAGAACTGGAATCAACACATAAGAGGCCCTGTGCCACACACTTTCAAACCAGAAGCAGAGTATAAAAGTTCTTTCATACTAGAGAACAGACCATATTCTTTTGCAGCATGCCAAGCACTTTTAAAGATTGTTGAAACTCTTTGAATGCTTAAAAATAAGCCCAGGAAGTGAGACTGAGAAGAATAAACAACTACAGATCACTTTCTAGCATTTCCAACATATTTATTTCATTTTCTTCACGGTTTCATGTAGCAGTTACTCACACTGGTTGACTAAAGAATAAAAGAAAGAAAAGAAAACTGGAATAAAGTTGAGCCAGATGTGTACAGCGCCTCGCTCTGGGAAAATGTGCACAGACTTCAAGACTTCACACACTTGAAAGGCAGCAGAAGCAAGAGGCTGGGTGGACTGAGGTTTACATCTGAGAGTCTTTAACCATAGCAAGGTCAAGTTGAAGGTAAAAGAGCTGTAATGACCTGCATCTCACTAAACAACCCAATCGTGGCTTTCAGACCTTCTTGGGGATAATGGGACAGGGAGAGGCATAAAGTGGCTTGAAGGGGTCCTTAATCTACCTATCACTATATGGCATCTGAGGACAACGCCGATATATACTACTTTTCTTCAAGTGCAAACGGATGCTGTTGTCATTAATACAATCCACATTCACTAAAAATGACTGAATTTGGTCTTTTTTTCCCATATGCACTTACTGAACAGAGAGACATAAATGCAATGGCCATCACTTTAGCTCAGTTCCCAGGGTGGGAAGTGGGAGAGGGAAAGGAAGGTGAAATAAAAAAGGAGAAAAAGCAGATATAAGGTGCCACATTAGTGAGCCAGCTATCACAACCTCACAAAAAACTGCTGGCTGCCTGGGTCACCACCACAGCTCAGAACAAACCCCCACTCTCCTGACTCCCTTTGACTGAAGTTCGCCCACAGGCCTTAAATCATCTGCCATGGAGAGGCAGGCAGCTGAGCCATTCTGGGGAGGTTAGTAATCCATACAACTCTCTGTGGACAACCTATATCTTCGTTTTGTTACTAAAGATGGATTTTTAAACAGTCTGTACAAATTAAGGGCATTCTGTTGAATACATATCCATGTACACACCAATATACAAATAAGAAAAAAGCTCTGGAAAGTTATTACAGCAAAATGTTAACAGTGATTATCACTGAAGTAGGAATATTTTTATCATCCCCTTTTTTGTTCATTTGTATTTCACCTATATAATAAAATACTAAATTTTTGCTTACAAAAGTAAAATTAGTCCTCATATAAAAAGACTTTGGGAATCAAAGGCCTGAGATGGTGAGTCATGAAGAAATCATCATTTCTGTATCCTATTTCCAGTTGTGACCTCATCCTGTTCTTTGCCTCTCCCCATTTATAAACAAAAGGCTCCAGCACTTTACAAAGGAGACTGTTTCAGTGGGAGAAACGTTTGTTTTTGCAGTGAGAAACCTGAGTGTGAATCTCATGTCTGCAAATTCTTGGCCATGTGGTTTCAGCAAGTCCAAGTCCAGACCTCAGTTTCCTCATCTTTAAGTTGGAAGTCACAATAGGCCTGCCCCACTGTTCTGAAGAGCAAGTGTCTTAATATGAATCAAAATGTAAAGTACAGCATAGGAAATATAGTCAAGAATAGTCTAATAACCATGTATGGTGTCGGATGGGTGTGTGATTTATCAGGATGAATGCTTACTTAGTAAGTCATGTAATGTCTAATCACTAGGGTGTACACCTGAAACTAATATAATAATGCTTGTCTTCTGTAATTGAAAATAAAAATGATATAAAAAATTAAAAAATGGAAAGCAGCAATGTACTACCAGGCACTAGATGCTATCTTAAAGTAGGAAGACCAGAAGTTTGGGATGCAGGAGAATATAGATTTTGGATATGGGAGAATTCTTAGATTCATAATAAGACTGAGGAGCAATGAAAACAAATGCCTTTCTCCTGCCTTGGCACCAGGATGCAGAGAATGGCCTGAGACTTAAGTTCTAGTGATCCCCTGGCAAGAACCTACCCTGAACTTGGGCAGCTCTGCTTACTGCTGGGTGCAGAAAGTACCCTTAGACTTGACCAAGACTTAAGAAGAGCTTCAAAGACTCACCAAATTTTAGAATACAAGGGAATGAAACTTAAAATTTCACATTTTATAGATAAGAAATCCAAAGCTCAGCCACCTACACAGCATGACTTGCCCAAGGTCACAAATCTGTTTGTGG
Organism: Artibeus jamaicensis; assembly: GCF_021234435.1. Classification (NCBI taxonomy): domain Eukaryota; kingdom Metazoa; phylum Chordata; class Mammalia; order Chiroptera; family Phyllostomidae; genus Artibeus; species Artibeus jamaicensis. The sequence goes on along the minus strand of NW_026522025.1, from coordinate 12,909,836 downwards.
CAGAGCTGTTTTGTAATCATAGAATAATAGCTATCACTTGAGGGTTTGCAACAGGTACTAAACACTTGACAAAGTTGGTTTCATTTTTTAATAAACTTTGTTGTTTATTGTTCAAGTACAGTCATCTCCATCTTCCCCGCCACCACTCCTGCCTAATCCCCCATCCCCCACCTCCCTCCAGCCTTCCATCTTACCCCCGCTTTGGCTTTGTCCATCGGTCCTTTATACATGTTCCTTGATGACCGCTCCCCTTTTTCTTCCCATTATCCTCTCCCCTATTCTCTGTGAAGTGAGCATCAATGGCCCCATTTTCCTCTCTGAAAATGCCTCCCTGAGATGCCTGAGGCTGCACAACACAGCCTACAACTGATCACCAAAGTCCGTGTTCTTCACCTGCTAGACTTCACCTGCTAGACTCCACCTGCTAGACCCCACCTGCAGGGGCATGCCTAAGTCCCTGCCCTATGGCCTGCCACTGCCCGCGCCATGGTCCTGGGCGGTAAGAACCCCCCCCCCACCTACACTGCCCTGTGGGACATTACCATGTTTCCAGCGTAAATGAGGTCTGGAGTGCCTGGGGATGTTACTGAGAAAGCTGTTCACAAATAAGTAGTTTAATGTTTTTTTTTTAATAACTCTTTTTCTTCTCCCCAAATCCAGATAAGGAACAACAGCTGAATATTCATTTCTGGGAAGTCATTTTGGTTTCCTCCTGGTCTTCTCTGACTTCAATTTTTGCAAATTTTCTCTCCGGTATTTGGCTCTGCATAAAGTAACATTGCAGTACTTGCTTTTATTTTGATTTAGGAAATGTTGTGGCTTTTTTTCCGAAAAAAATATTATAATAATAAAATTAATAATAATAAGTTTCATGTGTAACCAAAAGAAGGCTTTCTTCTTTGTGCATAGGCCTCAGTATTGAGCAAAATGGAGAATGTTATTTTAGAACCTTAAAATAAAACTAAAGCACATATGCTCTGTAAAAAAGTATTGTTTGGCACGATCAAGTTACCTCTGGAGAGGGAAGTGAGTTCACTAGCTGTGCATCTCTCGAACATCTGAATCTCCCCCATGACTCCAGCAGAGAGGGTGGGGGTGCAAGGGGTTAAACACTTCCCCCCAGGTGCATCTGGGTAATTACCCTCTGGACACTTGCTAAAGAGCTGACTGCAAGGCTTAACCCTGAGCAGGCACAGGACGGGTTAAGGGAACCTACACAGCTGGATTTGCATTTAAGAGAAATCCATGGAACAAGACTGAATATCCACAAGCTGTAGGAGATTCTTGGAAAGGTTGCTCAAAGCACATATAAAATGTCTTTTACACACACACACACACACACACACACACACACACAAATCTTGATAGCACATGTGCTCCTGAGGTGAAACCATATGTTTCCGAAATGATCCTGGCTTTCTGCGAGGGAGGACCCAGGAGAAGTGATCTCTCCTGTAATCAATACCAAAGAGCTTTTCAGCCTATCAGGACCTGAATCTACGAGGCTAAGCGCCAGTACATACAGGCAGTTCAGCCTGAGACATACATAGAGTTGGGTGGATTTTCATCACTAGTCTGTTTTGGTTAGTGACCTAGAAAAGGGCCTTGAAGCAATCCCATTTGCCAAGATAAGAGTGTTGTATTTTACCTATGCTTGAAAAGTCTGTAAGAAATGACAACAAAAATCCACGTTACCACAGGGTATTCTAAATGAGAAAGTTTGATTACATTTAGCTAGCAATTGGTAATATTATAGTATTACCTTATCTATATAGTCCCAATATTCTTTTTTTAATTTTTAAAAACATTTTATTGATTATACTATTGCAGTTGTCCCATTTCCCTCCTTCATTCCTCTCCACCCTGCACACCCCTCCCACCCACATTCCCCCTCTTTAGTTCATGTCCATGTGTCTTAAGTTCTTTAGCTTTTATCTTTCCCATACTATTCTTACCCTCCCTCCTGTCTATTTTCTACCTACCATCTATGCTACTTATTCTCTGTACCTTTTCCCCCTTCCCTCCTCTTCCCACTCCTCTGTTGCTAACCCTCCATGTGATCTCCATTTCTGTGGTTCTGTTCCTGGTCTGTTTGCTTAGTTTGCTTTTGTTCCAATATACTTAAGTGCATTATTTTTCTCTGATTATTAGTAACTGAATTAACAATAGCTTTATTACTTGAAGAATTAAGCTATAAATTATGGTAAAATGTTCTCATTTTTCTTATGAGACTACTTGGCTATATCTATAATTTCTGAACTCAGTTCTTTCTTTTTCTCATTTTAAGTTACACTCTCATCTCTGCCCTCTTCTTCCCAAGTAGAATCAAGGCCAAGTCATAATGTCAACACTTCTTCATGACGGTGGGCGCCCATTACCACATATGCTTTGCCATGACCCATATAACAAATCGTAACTAGACATCTGTGACGGGTTTTTCCATCTTTAACTAGCATTTCCACACTTCATTATTTTTAGATCTACGTTCACTTCTACACACCATATGTCAATTACTATAAAATTGTACACACTGTTTCATTACATTTTTCATAACATCGCACACAGTTTCATTACATTTTTCATTACTGTTTGCATTAGACAGGTAAGTTTTTCGCACATGCAGAGGAATCTTTAAAAATATGAAATGTTCTGCCTTCAAGAGCTTTATGCACCCTGTCCTACAACTATTCTCATTATCCACTCATTTAAAAATATGCTGTTCTTTGGACCTCCTGGAAACAAAGGTTTTTTTATCCACCATTGTTTGCCTCAGATGAGGATTAGAAGTTTTTCACCTCTGTGATCCATACCTCCCCAACCTTGCCCATAAAAGTCATGTGCATTAAAGAAAACTTTGAAAATATAGAAAGGCATAAAGAATATTAAAACAACTCACAATTTCACCACCTAATTTTTAAAAACCTTCATATCCTGATGCATTCAAGTTTGTCAGGCAGTTTCTTTCTATATTATTTAAAGAATCTAGCAGTTAGAAATGGCTTTAACGATACCTAGTTCAACCACACCCTTGGAGCCCAGAAGGTTAAGAATCTGCTGGCCAGGGAATGGCCCCCATCCGGCTCCTGATGTGCCCTCTGCTCTCCTCTGTACCATGACAGATTCCCTTCCACTATTCTTAGCAACGTGGTGCAGTGGGTGACATACGATCAGACCCAGCAAGGGCTCTAGCAGCAGGAAGGCTGAGGAGCTACCACAGACAGGAGACAGGACACCAGGCTGGGTATGTGTTCCCACCAGCAGCCCAGAAGAGTGGCTTAGGGCTACGTCATAGTTGCCTCAAGCTGCTATAGCAAAGGACCCCCCGACTGGGGTGCTTAAATGACAGAATATTATTTCTCACAATTCTGGAGGTTAGATGACCAAGATCAAGATTTGGTTGCTCAAGGCTTTTCTCCCTGTCTTGAAGATGGCTGTCCCCCAGCTGTGTGTCCACAGCCCCCTTCCTGTGCATGTCTGTATCCTAATCTCCTCCTTTTATAAGGACACCAGTCATACTGAGTTATAATATCCCTAACAACATCCTTTAACTTAATTTCCTCTTTAAAGGCCCCATCATTAAATACAGTCATATTCTGAGATATTAGGGCTTAGAAAGGACTTCGATATATGAATGTTGAGAAGGGACACAATTTGGCCCATAACAGGCTGGTGTAAGTTTGGTCTGGTTGAATGTTGGGATTTGGGATTAAATGAAATGAAAGGTCCAAATACAAAATGACAAAGGACGCTGTCACGTCTGAGAGTCACGGAGCATGGGACTTTCAGTCAAGAGCAGGGCTACTTCCAACTCCGCCGCTATCTGACTCTGAGCCTTTGGGTGAGCGCCGGTATTTTTCTAGGCCCCAGTTTCCTCCTCTATAACATGCAAACAGTGTCTGTTTAAAGTGAATTGCTAGATGACCTCTAAAATCTCTATGAACTCCATAGATCCCTGACCTTTGCTGCCATCCAACTAGTCTCCTGGCTCGTCCCCTCTTCTATCAATGTCAGGGAAAAACCCTCTCTTCCCTGCTGTGCCACCCTACTCTCTAGGCTCTGCTCACATGCAGCCTCCTCCATAAAAACCTTTCCTGAGCAGACGTGGTCTCTCCCGCTTTGTTTCATTCACCTTCTCTTACTATACATTTGTCATTTTCTCTAGCCTCACCATTGGTTCATTTATTTTAATTATCCACACAAGCACCCAAGTGCAAGGAGAACTATAGTATACTACCTTTTGTAAGTAGGGGAAATGTCTATACATTGGTGTGATACAGAAAGTTTAAACCAGAAACTAATGATGTGGATTGCCTATCGGGGTAAGGTAAGTAGGAATGAAGCAGAAATGTTGGGAGGGAGGGCACTGGGGGAGGGATGGGGAGGATGGACATGTCTGTGAGTATTCCTGTCTATATAGCTCTGACTTTTAAACCAGTATCATGGTTTTAAAACAATCATGTAAGCACGTAAATAAATAAGAACAGGTAAAAATAAACCTCAAATGAAATACAAACTAAACAGGTGAACCCAATTAAAAATGAAATGAATGAGGGAGAAACATAAACTTAGCATCCCAATTCTGACTTAACTGAAGAAAATACACTTTTACAACTGATCTGGTAACCACACCTGTGACAACAATAAAGGAAAGGAGAGGAGGGTGCATTTAAAAAAAAGTTAGCTAACCCCTGATTTAGTTCACTTATTCCACAGGTGTAATGGAGATTGATAGATTTCTATTCAATACCCAGGTTCCCTTTTCCCCTTTTGAAACAGAACCTTGATTTTATTGGAGGCAGCAATGCTCAGTTGAACATCCAACCTCCCTTGCAGCTGAGGGGGACATGCAACAAGGTGTGGCCAATAAGATGAACCAGAAGTTGGGGCAGGAGCTGACTCAGCTGGTACCTACACTCTTGCCTTCCCTTTCTTCCTGTCAAGAACACAGCATGAGGCAGAGGGTGATCAGCCAACTTATGACCACAAGATGATAGGTTTTTCAGGTCTCTGTGACACAGATAAATGCCGATTCCCACTCAGCTGAGTCTAGTGACACAGCCAGATTTAAAATCCACTCCTCTCACCTCTTGTTTCAGGGTACCTTCAAGTATACCTGCTGCTTACAAGTTTACCTGCTACTTACAAGTAACCCCTAAGTTCCTGTTACACATCCAGAACTGTACAAACATGGCCTTTCAATTAACATATTTTTTAAAAAGTCTGTTATTGCACACCCAGGTCTCATTAAGCTGGGATTGGGAAGTTTCCCTGGTTACCATTGATTCCCTTCATGAATATGAAACTATGAATTACACATCTAAAACTTTGCAAATGATAACTCTTTCTCCCTTTTCTTTTAACTAGGTAATAGACAAAAAAATTAAGCTGTGGATAAGCTCCTTTCCTGCACCTATAAACTCAGGCTGAATATATTTTTAAAAGCCTTGAATTCTAACCATTGAAAGTACAAGTTGAGTACATCACAGTTTGGATGTTTCAGTAATACCAAACCATAAAGAGGTCTTTTTCTTATTCCCACCTTCACACCCACCTACTTTACGATTTAGAACATTGTATTGTGACTCTTTATTGTTTACCTGTCTTCCTCACTAGATTGTTAACTCCTAGAGGACAAGGTCTTGTAGGTCCACTACCTAGCTCAATCTCCATCTGATGGGAGCTGTCTTCATTAATAAACGGATGGAAAGATGTGTGCGTAATCCTTAGAGAATGGATTACTCTGGGCCTCAGAAAAGCAAAATACACCATTAAAAAGATCAATTTTATGCCCTTCAGAAAAACATTAATGTAGAGAGTTTTTACTTAAAGTCGGAAAAGTATATTATGAGGCTTTTTTGGAATTGAAAAATACATGTGAAATCAGACTCTGTTCATTCACCTGAAACAAAATCTTCTCACTGAAATACTTAAAGACATTATTAGAATCTGAAAAGTGGGGTTACTTTTCACTGAGTCTACTTAGCTAGCTAGAAATCCGAAAAACCATCAAGGAGTGCTGCGGGCCCTTAAGCACACTGGTATTACATCCTCCCTTACAGGTGCCAACTTAGTAAAGGAGTGCAGCTTGGGGTCCAAGGGGAGGCAGCCAACAACATTCAAGGTCAAGTGAAAAGCTGCTGTGTTACAAGCTCTGCAAACCTGCAGGCGATTAGCTGTGGACCAGAATCCTTGCTGGCCCTGCGCTCAGCTGGGTAGAGAACCTTCGGTGAATAATTCACATCTCAAGCATGAATCATGGCCTCTCCCAAAACCAGGAGGCCACTTTTCTCATTGAGCAAGTCAGCCTGCCAAGCCTCTGCATGCAACCATCACGGAGGGTTGTTAGCTTACTGAAGTCTAGCAGCCCTGCTAGGTCCCAGAGGACAGGAAGTCAAAGCACACAGATGCGTCTTCTGGCTCCACTGCTTCACTTCCTAACTGTATGACCCAGCAGATTGCTCGACCCCTCAGTGTCCCATCATCCTCATCTGTGAAATGGGGGCACTAACACTGCTACTACGTCATCGGGTCACTGTGGGGATAAAGTGAGCTACTGGTTGAGGCATGTATGGGAGAGTGCCTGGCACAACAAGAGGGCTACGTGAACTGTTGGCTATTATCATTATTTGTTGAATGAATGAAGAAATGAGAAAATATTCGATATATTTAAATTTTTAAAAATTGCATTTCAAAACAGGTATAAACAGTGAGAGGTCGATTCTTTAGAAAGTACATAACTAGAAAAGAGACAGGTGGAAGATGCAAACATTAACAGTGGTTTCCTACTACATGTGGGATTACAGATTGCTTTCTCTTTATAATTTTCCACGTGATTTTTACCATGAGAAAACAGCAATTTCATCAGTATCAATAACACAGACCTCAGCTCCCTGATCTGTGGGACAGGGACAGCAGAGCCCGCCTGCTAAGACACCTCACAGCTCTCACTGTCCCCAGCTTCACCCTCTGGTATGCAGTGACCAGATGCTCAGCCAAAGAAAATGAAGTCACACACAATAACTTCCCTTTTCCAGAATGGTAACAATGGCCTCATACAAATATCCTTTCTCCAAACCAGATCAGTAGTAAGCAAGGAAATTAGTATAAAAGGTAAATAAACAGACCTGCTTTACAAAGCTGGTTTCAGCCGTGCCATTCTAAATCCCTGGGTCCTTCTCCCAGCCCTGGATTACATGGGGAACGACAGTTACTGGAAGGTAGGTGGAAGAAATAACACCCTTTCTTTAAACAACAAAAAACTGCCATATGGTGTCCGTTCTGCTATTTCAGTGATTTTTCCCTTCTCTGACATTGAGAAGTTCCTTCACCTGGCTTGATATTTAAAACCAAGAGTAACAGTTTATGGTTTTGGCAATTTTACAGCAGTACCCAAACTGCCCTGTCCAGTCCTGCATAGAAATCAGAGGAAGTTTGTAAGCAGAAGATGGCATCTGTACAGAGAACAAAGAACATTTGTTTCCCTTCTCTTTGGCGTTAAATTCACTGTTGAGCCCGGTCTCCCAAACGCTGCTGGGTTTCCTGGTGCCAACGTAACCCATGTCCACGAGGGCCCTTCAGAACTCTCAGCTCCGTCTTTGACAGCAGGGCCACAGCGCTGTTGGGGACCCACTTGGGCTTAAGGCTCCAAACAATGAAGGCTGAGTCCAGGCACCATCAACCAGACCCTGACCGTTTCTGAGCCTCAGTTCCTTCATCTGTACAACGGGCACTGACAGGCACATGAAAATCGCATTTGAAGATGTGTTGCAAAACCTGTCATAGAAGCACCTGGTAAAGTGTACTGCACTCTATAAATGTGCAAATTCAGGAGGCACAAAGGGAAAAGTGTGTTACAGGCACAAGAGTGTGTGTGGCAAAGCTGTGATGGTCAGTACCGAGCTTGTGGCTGGGGCTGGGAGGCACCTGAGCACAGTACAGTCATGTCTATATGGGCGCCTGCCACCAATCACATCCCCCCAACACATCTGAGTGTAGATCATATGGAGAAACGCAATGAGCCAAAAGTGAGAGAGTCTAAAATAAGAGGGGCAAAATAAGCACAGTATTCTAGGGCCCTTGGAGGCTACCAGGCCCACACCCCAGGTCTGCACGTAAGAACCGGACCTGAGGGAAAGTGTGCTGCAGCTGAGCGCTGTGCCCCTCTGGTGCTCACGGGTTCCCGTTCACCCACAGGTGAACAAAAGGAAATGGCATTTAGTCGTTAAGGCAGAGGGGACAGGCTGTGCATCCTTTTCAAGATTCAGAATTATTGTTGGGAATTAGCTGACAATGATCTACATTTCTTGCCCAGCCCCTCCTTGTAACCTCTCTCTCACTGTCTGCTAGCTGGAGATGGGTGGCACATTAAAGTAACCATAGAAGCCTCTGGTTGCAAGTGGCAGAGCTCCATCAGCCTGGTCCCTGAATGTCTCTGTGGAGTAGGGTCTCCTGATCTACTGCAAACTGGTCTCTACATGAACAAGAAATACATCCTTGTTTTATTAAACCCCTGAGTTTTTGAGGATCATCAGTTACAACAGCTAGCATTATCTTAAATGATAAATGTGGCAGTTAATTTTGCAAATATTTATTAAGTACCTGTATATACTAAATACTGTTCTAGGGATACATCAGCAAACAACAGAGACACAAAGACCTCTGGCCTTCTGGAGCTAATATTCCATCTATAGGAGGTGCTCAAAAATGTTCACTGAATGTCAGCTTCAAGCCCATTGAGCTTACATTTTAGAAAAAAAGAGTGGGGAAACAGAAAGAAATAAACATAATAGTAATTTAAAACAGTGAGTAACTTAATCTAGAATAAGAACATTTTTAAAATGTAGCTTCAATTTCACCAAGTAGAAAAGTCTCTTTGCCCTGACCCCCATTTACCCAATGGGAACACTGCCCTCATCCCCAGACAGAGATGGCTGAGGCCGTCCTGTATCTGGATGTACCCAGGACCTGGCACAATGGCAAGCATCCCATCAGGGCTCAATCAATGTTGAATAAAACACATTCTGCCCTGGCTGGTGTAGCTCAGTGGATTGAGCACAGGCCTGCGAACCAGAAGATCGAGGTTCAATTTCCAGTCAGGGCACGTGCTGGGGTTGCAGGCCAGTTCCCTGCAGGCCAGTTCCCAGCAGGGGGCGCACAAAAGGCAACCATACATTGATGTTTCTCTCCCTGTCTCCTTCCCCTCTAAAGATAAATAAATAAAATCCTTAAAAATTAAAAAAACACACATTCTTATGCTTTAAATGTTATATATGTTATGCATAGCATTTTATTTTATCAAAATATATTTTACATTTTAAAAACAGTACAAAATTAATTTAAAATATTGAAACCCCAGACCTGCTAGTGAGCAGGTCTACCCAGAGGAAGGGTCAACCAGCATCACAGAAAGGGCCAGAGGCCATTACCAACATTGGAGGCAGAGAAAGGCAAAACCATGAGAGCTGAAGGCGCCAGGAAAACATTACACAATATATTGTTAATAATAACAGCCCACCTCTTATGACCTTATAGAGTTTACAAAACATTTTCACACATTCAATATCTTTGAGGTAGTTATAATTAACCTTGAGATTAAGGGATTTACCTAAACTCAACAGCTAATAAGCAATAAAGAGTCAGAACGTGAACTCCGATCTTTTTATTCTGCATCTGGAACAAGGCTCCAAGGTGAGGCAGGAATGTGCAAGCTGTACTTAAGGAGCTTTGCAGCGAGGAGCATACCTGGAAGAGAGGGCTAAGTTTGTTCCCACACCAATCAACACTCCAGGGACTGGCTCGCTTCTGCTTATGAGAAATTTCAGGCTCTCTTATAAAGGAACCATTGACGAGTCAGTTTTTTCCCAGCCTGCCAGTCACTTCTGGTGCTTCACCAAAATCACCATCTTACCCTGATTACATTATTAGAAAACAGACTCCAGCTCCTTGATTAGATACGGAAGGAAGGAACACTTATGCTCAACAAGTCGATTTAAAATGAAGGGGAAGGGGGAGGGAGCATTTTTTAATGTTGACCAAGTGTTAAGGAAATCTTTCAGAGTAAAGGAGGGACTCAGTATAGATTAGAGAAGAACTCAGATAGCATAGAGTTCAAGTTTCAGATAGCATGGAGTTCGTTATTGAACATAAAATTATACAACACTGGAGGGTTCATGCTCGTGTTTCCAGAATGCCACCACAATCTGAGCAAAGCCCTGGTGATCCAGGCATAAAAGAAGTCATTTAAAAATCGCACCTGCTATCAAAACAATTCCAGAAAGTACACATGTGGTTTTTATTTGTATATTTCTTTTAACAATATGGTCGGAGTTATTGAATGAGTATGATGTAATATGAAACCTGTTTAACAATGGGATTGGCTGCTTTGGTTAAAGAGGAAGTGCACTGGGAGTGCAAAATTAAAAGATTCAACTTTTGTAGGACACTGTGAATGGAACTGGGCATCACAGCCTCACAGGGGGCTGGACATCATGACCTCTAAGTCCATCTGGTGGCCCTGTGAAGAGCCATCCTAAACAGAGGCCATCCAGGGCCCAGAGCAGTCACATCTCTTATCTCATGGATGTCATCTCCAAGACATCCCTAGGTATTACTTTCTGAGCAGAAAACATGCCCAGCATCCAATAAAAGTAAAATAAAACAAAGCAATTCATAGTGTATCTAGAATCAAGATGAGAAAAAGAAATCTGAAAATTTCCAACCATGTTCAAAAGAACAGGGCTACTTAATAGCTAAAGTGTTTAGGACCAATGCCTTCAACTCTTTGAGCCTTGGATCCCGATGGTAAAATGAGGAGGAGAGACTAACAGAGAACCTCAACATTATCAGCAGTCTATGATTCAGTATCTTCAGGAAGAGACTGATGATGCACTGGGTGCCCATTTGAGATGAGTGGACATCAGTTCTTTGTCTTCACCTTTTCTATCTAGGAGACTCCATATGCCAGACTATAACCTGACTCCATCCTGCCTCAGCTTCAAACTTCAACTCTGTAAACACAAATGGTCTTCTTTTTAAGGTCTCACTAAGCATCTTATAGTGAGACCAAAATAAAAGGCTTATTTTCTTGAATGGGTGCTGAGTGTTAGCCTTCACCCAAACGTTCAAGTCCAGAAATGTAGGCAAGATTATACACTACTCCTGACCAGAGACAAGGAAGAAAAATGTGGACAACTATTATTTGTATTTCTAAATCTGAGTAATAGGTCTATATTCAAAGAAGAACACTGTTAATTCTATTTAAGGATCTTCAACAGGCAACCACTAAGTTGTTGGTTGTCATTTGTACCTTAAGCGATTTTATCTAAATTGCTTTATAACTTTTCCCAAACCCTGGTCAAATCGTACGCTCACATAAAATGTGATCATCCTTTAAGACTTTGTTAGTGGTATGGCTCCTTCAAATGTTTTGTAAAAAGTATACAAAACTGGCTTCAGTAATGTGACCTAAAAGTTCCTATAATTCACATCCAAGAGTTTTCTAGACCAAGGGGAAGTAAGTACTGTAAGATTTCCCACAGTGCCATCAAAGATTTGAAGGACCTTAGTCTACATGGCAAAATAAAGAAAATACATTCAAGAAGTACTGCTCTTTTTAAAATTTATTTACTTTTAGAGAGGAAGGGAGGAAGAAAGAGGGAGAAAAATATCAATGTGTGGTTGTCCCTTGCATGCCCCCTACTGGGGACCTGGCCCGAAACCCAGGCACATGCCCTGACTGGAAATCGAACTGGCGACTCTTTGGTTCACAGGCTGGCATTCAATCCACTGAGCCACACCAGCCAGAGCTAAGAAGTATCACTATTGCCAGAGAGTTTTGACCTTCTAGTCATTCAGAATCCAATCTAATGGCCAAGTGACATGAAAAACAGCTTTTGTTTTACAATTTGTAGAATTTGTTAAATACCATTTCCATCTTTACCACTTGACCAATTCAGAATCCATTAGCCTGAGGGAGAGATTATACACAGGGCGGTGGCTTCTGTGTATAAACAATAAAGAATCAAATGCTCCTTGCTCTTTCTTCCTTTTCTTTTCCTTTTACCAGCTAAGCCCAGGTATCTGCCATGTGCAGTAGAATTCCGATTCGGAACATGATAGGAATAAAGATCAGGTTCACAGAAGTTTACTGTGTGTGACGTGTGAAAGGGGTGGGAGGTTATGTGTATGTGAATGAGTGAGTGAAAATGAATGACAGGAGGGGTTACTGCAGAGAGCAACACAATGCCATTACCACCACCATCAAATTGCTTTTTCCTATATCATAAACTTTTAGCCCATATCTGTTGACTCACTTAGTACCACCTAGAGATTATCAATATTTTGATATCATTAATGAAATAAAAAGACTATTGTTTTTCTTACTTCCTAGAAACATTAAAGCCTATAAATCTAGCAAAAAAAAAAAAAAAAGACCAGAAGGAAAATAAGAAATCCATACTGAGTCACTAAAAAACAAAACAAAGAAACCCATAAAAACAAAGTCTTTTGTCTAGACATCATACAGACACATTTGAAATAAAACTGTCAAAATCAGCCTATTTTCTACTCATCTGACATGTAAGCAATTAAAGGCAAACAAGTGAAAAACAGTTTTCAAAGCCAAATTAAATGCATCCTTTTTCCCTCCTCGGCCCCCCTTTGTGTATGCCCTCCCTTCCAGGGGTTACATTTACCATTCCTCCTGTTGCTCCCCCTACACCATGGGGACCAGAGCCAGGAACTCTGACCAGCGAGCCTCTGACAGCATCACTTTGGTAGCAGCAAGTACCACAGAAGTCTGAGGTTTCATGCCTCACTGCCCTCTCAATACATAATCCTCCCAGCAACACCGTGCTCAGATGTTTACTGCCTAAGCGCACAGTCAACAGCCCCTCAAAGAAACACTTTCCCTGCCATACGCTGCATCCACCACTGCTGAGAGAGGATAACTGCACCCTCTGTGGCTGGTGCCATAAAAATGAATCCATATTGAAAGGGGCTGTGCTGCGCTTCTCTGTCTTCTGCCCGTTGGTCCGCGTCAAAAGTACCTGATGAACCCAAACACATCCAGTTTCATAGCTTACAGGGTGGAGAGGCCAGGGCTCAGGAGGGACTGTGCCTTTGAGAAACCACCAGGCTTGCCACAGTCTTTGTGACTGCAGCTGTTGGTCTCTCCTGTCACCTGCACTCCCAGCACCCACCCACCCACCCACCCACCCACACACAGACACTCCCACTGTCCTTCGTGGTCCAGCTTATAGGAATCACAGGCTACTTAGCTGGAAGGGCTTCAAGTCCTACTCTCTCCACTCTGCAGATGAGAAAATGAAAGTATAAAGATATCTGGCAACGTGTCCAAGTTCACAGGACTCATCAGTGGTGGCCAAGCTGGGCCAAACCCAGGACCACTGATACTAGTCCAATACGGACGTGCGCAAGCATGGGTTTACAGGAAGGAAAGAAAATGCTACTTACTGATTGGTGACTTTGGAGAAACAACATTCCCCTATCTATGCCTTCTCAGGCTTTCTTGTTTGTAAAACAGACAATAACTGCAGCTACAGCTCACTGAGTGTTCAACTCTGATACTTATATTTAAAAGTGCTTACAGACATATAAAGTGACAAGGCTCTTGGTACAAATTATTCTTTATAAACCACATCAAGTTTTTTCACTTGTTTGAAGACCCCTCAGCCCTCTGGGTCAGATGGATTCTTCTTATGCACCTTTCCAGACTCAACTCGCTATCGTCCCCTGCAGAGCCTCCTCTGCTCTCTCAGACGCCGTGAGGGGCAGAGCTCCCCTGCACGATTCGGTCTTTGCCCTTTATCATAATGGCTCTTCATGCCTATACCCCCACTTGATTATGAGGGTCTCAAGAAAATGAACTATGCCTTAATCATCTTTGGGTTTCCTTGCACCAAGCATGATTCTTGACCCATAAGAAGTAAATTCATTTATTATTTAAAATACTAAAAAGGACAAAATCGCTAAGAGGAAAGGTGACTCAAAAACTGAAGGAGACCACACATTCCTCCTTTGACTTGTAAGTCATGAAATGCAGTTCCTAGGCAACCACTCACACCCGTGAGTCTTCCGATTAGACATATTTCCAGGCAACACCACCGCCATTAGCTCTGACAAAGGACTCAGACAAAGGACTTCTCACCATCCTCCCATCATCTGATTTGTAATAATTTTTCCAAAGTATTTGTACATATATATCTTTTTGGCAGTCTCTGGGGTATTTCTAGCTCACCACAAAAAGAGAGAGAGAGAGATTTTTATTCTGCTCATTTTAACAGGGTCTTCCTGATGCAAAGAGATGGAAATCGTAATGCTATAAATCAAACCCAGGAGGATTTCTTACTGAACTGGAAGGCTGAGAGAACCAGTGTTTGGTGGGTGTGGTTGACGGGAGCAGCGGGCTATAACGAACTTCCGTATCTGACTCAGGGTGAACCCAGGTGATGTGTCCTACATGTGTCTGTCCTCAGGGGTCATGATGGGCACCAAGCAGAAAATGTACTTTTAAAACATCACTAGGCATACTGATGGTAATAATAACAAAAGCTGCCATCTTTTGAGTGCTTCACTATATACGATATTTGGGGGGTAAGTGACATATTTGTATTTGGAGCAGCCTGGTTGCTGAAACTATGGAAGACTGCCAGACAGTCATCCGTGAAGACCCAGACAACCTGTTCCCAGATGAGCCTCACTGTCTCTCACTTTTGTGTCTTTGTGAATGAGTCCCTTCGCCTGGGATTCCTCTACCACTCTGCTGATACTCAACTTTTCCTCTCTGGCTTCTTGTTTTAGCAAACTCCTCATTTTTTTACCTCCGGGCAGTCTTCCAGCACCTCCTATCCAGAATGTAGTACTCTTTCCCCTATAATTTATAGTACAGCAAAAATTACCTTGGGTTTAATGATCTTTCCCTTTGTTAGGCTCTCCCGTCAGACTGCGAGTCCCCTGAGGGCAGGAAGTTTATCTTTTTCATCTTTTTATCTACAGTATCTCTGACAGAATTTTATACTTATGACTTCTGCACAAATAGGTACAAAACAAATGCCAAATACATGGTATGAAAAGAGTTCCCTTAACATAGTAGGAAAAATGGCAAATTAAAAATAAAAAGAAGGAATTGGTGAGCAGGACAAGGAAGGTGACACTTTCCTATTTCTGTAAAATATCCCAAAATCCGCAAAGAAAAGGAGCTTGCTTGAGAAGTATGTGTAACTTTTATTATTTTCTTGGTATGGACATGAAAAACTAGAAAAGTGTTTACATTTTTAATGGGCTAGCTAGAGACCATATAATCTCTCTAAATTCTTTCCCTAAAATGAAATTTCCTTAAGTAGGTCATGACAGGGAGATTTATCTCAGTGGTCAGGTCCTCTTGCTCTGGAGGCAACTATAAAAATGTCCTGTTCTGGATGTGGTAAGCCAGGGTGGCTTGGGATGGTGTGTGAAAACACCAGCTCCATACCAGCCCCCTAGCGTTTTAACCATGAGTAGACTTTCACATGGTTTATTAGTGTCCTCTGTGGATCTCAGAATATTTTTTAATGAGATTTAATACCACACTTACCCTAGAAGAGAAAAGCAAAATCTTCCTCCAGGGGCATTTTTATTCACACACAATTAGACTACTAGTGGTCTACCCCTAATATCAGAACATTTATTTAAAAACAGATTAGAAATTACCAAGAGAGTAATACGGGAAGGTGTAAACAGAAGACTTGTACATTGAACTCTCTCAATACATTTTGAATAACGCTGAATTTTGCAAATCTGGTGTATGCCAAGCTCTACAGGGACATACTAACTATAGAAAGCTAGGTCTCTAAGAGTCTCAGCCAGCACCCTTGGACATTGCCAGAACACCCCAAGCTTCATTCTGCTCTCAGGCTGCCCGGCACGGGGCACTCTGGACAGCACACAGGCAGGGCAGTCAGCCAGGCCCATGTCAAACCCATTCGTCCTCATCTCCTATATAAATAACCTTGGGGATTTGCTGAAACTCCCTGAGCATCCACTTCTCACCAGTCAATAAGGCTCATAATGCCTATGATAGGCTGCCTCTGGAAGGCCCCAAAGTTGCCCTCTCCTGGGGGAGAGGTTTTCTTCAAAACCTTGCGTAGTCCCCTCCCATTTGAGCACCTAACCAGAGTCAGTCTCTAAAACCAACAGCACACAGCAGAAGTGATAGCATGTCACTTCCGAGATGGGCTCATTAGAGACCACGGCGTCTGCTTTGGGCATCTGCTCTCTCATCACTCCCTCTCAGGGAAGCCGTGCTGTAGACCGCCCCGTGGAAATGTTCAGGTACCACGGAGGGAGCCTGGAAAAACTTCCAGCCCAAGACAAGCCTTCAGTGTCCGCAGACCCAGCCAGCAGCTTGCACACAATCTCATAAACCACTAAGCAAAGCTACTCAGATTCCTGATCACTAGAAATTGTGTGAGATCATGTGTTTGTTCTTTTAAACAGCTAAACCGTGGGGTTATTTTATTATATATCAATAACATATGCCAAAAGCTGAGCATGTTTGTCGCATAATAGACACTGAAATGTTAGCTATGAAAAGTAAACTTACATTATTAATAATAGCATTCTCAATTAAGAATTATCGCTTTGCTATTATATATTATAAAACAATAGTAATATATATTATATTATCAGAGATTAATCACAATGTTTTTCTATAGGAAAGAAACTAGTAGGGGGGTCACTGATTTTTTTCAAGATTTTATTTATTTTTAGAGAGAGGAGAGGGAAGGAGAAAGAGAAAACTGATTAGTTGCCTCTTCTACACGCCTGATTGGGAACCGAACCTGAAAACTAGACATGCGCCCTGACCAGGAATCAAACCAGCAAACCTTCGTTCTGTGGGACAATGTCCAACCAACTGAACCGCCCTAGTCAGGGCCCCCTGGGGTCATTGATCTTAATGACAGACTTTTTTTCACATTCCCTGTCATTAATCTTCACAGTTTTAGCTCTAATTTGCAGATACTCACTAATGTTGAACATTCTGAATAGCTACACAATTTTCCCATGTACATATTTAAAAGGTAATGAAAAAAAGAAAAAAGGAAGACTATACTCTCTGACCAATAGATAGTGCCTTTAAAATAACAGCGACCTGTGCTTAGCTGTTAACCTGAGTTAATGACAGTCCTTTGGGGTAAAGCCTTAGACACGCAGAGAGACTCCTGGCTTTGAATCAAACTGACTGCTTTGTGGCCTTAAGCAAGTCACTTCACCTCTTCGAGCTTCAGACTTTGCCACGTGAAAAATAGGGTTAACAGTACTTATCTCAGGATGTTGTTCGGAGAATCAAATACTGAAGTAAAAGGTTTAGAAGAATGTTTGGCATGGAGAAGTGAAAGAAAAATAACATATTTATCATGACAAATGCGTCCTTTTTCTTTCCCTTTTCTGCTAGGTGGTAGGGACTGTTATTATTATACTCATTACAGACAGGAGGTCATCGAGGCCCAACACGTCAAAGGATTTGCTGCAGGTGAGTGGGAAATCTGCTCCTAGCCCCAGCCTGCTGATTTCTGAAAGCACAGCCCTGAATAAAATGTGACCCTTCTTAGATTCACACAGGGTACAGTGAACACATGGTTTTGTAATGGCCCTGTGTAGAATCTATGATGATAGAAGTCAGAAAGTGATCACCTGTGAGTGGGATGATGACAGAAGAGATGGAGATAGGACAGACTGGAAAACGGCACAAGGGAACTTTCTAGAATGATGAAAATGTTTTATCACTCGCTTCAGGTGATGGTCTCACGAATGGACGCAATTGTTAAAATGGGTGGAGCTAAACATTTAAACTTCATCCATATTAATTATACCTCAATAAAAATAATAAAAATAACAAAAAAATCCCATCACCTTATGTATTCCAACAAAACTTTGGTCCTCCGCCATGGTGCTGTCACGCCGTCATTTTTCAAATAAAAATCTTTTTTGGAGAAGAGAAAAATTTGACCTCTAAGAGAAAAATAGTTTTCTTCTCTAAATCTAAGGGAAGATGGTATAGCGGCTGGCCCTCATCATCCTGCAGAAGGCCCCACGCCCCTACACACACACATACACCCAGGTTCCTGAGTCCCAGGAACTAAAGAATGGAGATGGGGTGGTCAGCTAGGTTTACTCAACAGCTGTGTGACTCATTCTTATCAAACACTTGCCTCAGCAGAATCAGACTTTACTCCATGTCATAGACCTTCCCAGATTCAGGACCAGTAGTGAAAACAATGTGTGTGAAATCCATAACACCAAGGCCCGAGAACTAGACTGTCAGAGCTAGAAGGAATCTGAGAACCCATCCACCTCAGGCACCTTGTTTTCCAAGAGAACGCATCCCATAAAGAGATGTGCTTTCTAACACAAAGGAGGAGTCATACCCAGAAGAATCAAGTCTGTTCTGCTGCACTGATTCTATATCCACAGGCATTTCTGCACACCTATTCCTGAGAAGAAAATGCTTCCGGCCAGCAAACAAATAGTTTGCAGATGCTAAGAAAAGAGACAAGAAGAGAAAGCTGGGACGAGAGGACAACCTTCTAAGATGCTGCTCCTTCTCCTCTGTCCCCCTCTGCCCTGGGCAGTGACTTGTCAGGGCACAGTGTCTGTGGGCACATTTGTCTCCTGCTCTGGAAGGAGGAGGCTCCTTCGAAGCAAAGGCCATCCCCAGAACCACGACTGCACCCCAAAGCCTCAGACACTGCTAATCCTCCCTATTTGTCAACTGCATGATGCTCACCCCTTAGTGACCTCAAATGAGAAAAAGCCATGACGAGAAAATCCCAGCCTTCAGAATTCCTTCTTCTCCAAATCCCTTCTTGACTGTTGCCTCCACGTGGTACCTGGCACTTCCAGCTCAGTGCCTGGTTCCTCTCCGAGGAGCCGCAACTAAAATCACCATCTCTCATCAGCAACGATGCCACCATTTCTGGATCTAAGATCTGGTGACCATTTCTGGTCACCACTGAAACACACATACTATTTGAATACAGCTTTTTTGGTCAATAATAAAGCTAAAATATGAGTTTTACTCTATTCTGGTACACTTTTAATGCTCTAAGTATTAACTCACTAAACTTCTACAATAACTGTAGGAGATAAGTATATTAACTTTCTCATTTCCCAGAGTAGAAAACTGAGACACAAAAAGATTTAAGCGACTTGCCCAAGGTTATTCAGTAGGTAAATGCCACAGTTTGGGCTCAATGCAGGTGGTTAGCTCCACAGCCTACCTCTTGGTCACTACTATGCTATATGACCTCTCCAGGTTACCTTGGTGCCTTTTCCTTCTGTCTCTCCCCAAAATATCAATCAGGCACTTCCTCCTCCATGTCCTCTTGGCATTCGGTTCTTGCCTCTATGTGCCAGCACTTCCCACAGATCAAAACTGTGTAAGTGTCTGTCTTCTCCCCTGCACTACAAGCTCCTTATGGAAGCACGCTTTATTTATCTCTGTTACAGTCTAATATATTTGCTGAATCTCTAAATAAATAAATAGATAGATAAAGTCTATTTCAAAAGTCACAAGGATAAACAGTCAAGCATAAACCCAAGCATAAACAGCCAACTAGTATTTGACAAGGAACCAAGGACACTCAATGAAGAAGAAACAATCTGGAGTTCCCGCCAAGATGGAGGCATAGGTAGAAACCTTTCGCTTCCTCGCACAACCAAAAGGAGGATAACAACCAATCTAAAATCAATAAACAATCAAAAACACCAGAAAATCAAACTGCATGGAACTCTGACAACCAAGGAATTAAAGAAAAAAACCAACCAGAACAACCAGATTGGTAAGGCAGACCCTGTGGCCAACTGAGAAAAACAGGCAACGTGGCTGAGGGGCAGGGCTGACTGCCGAGCTCGGAGGAGCTGCACAGGAGGAATTGACTTATGGGGAAAACTGAGAGTAAGAGCTGACTGTGGGGTAAGGCTGGGGTTGCCACAGTGAGAGACACTTCCGGTCTGACAGCAGAGTCTGTTAGAAAGTGCAATAGAGACAAGCAGGCAAGGTGCATTGTTCCCTCTCTGGCCCCTCCCCCACAGGCAGTGCAGCAAAGAGGGTTACCCTGCCTGGGTAAATACTTAAGGCCCCTTACAACTTATCAGGTGTTCCCAAAGAAATAGGGCCCAGATGAAAGAACAAAGCAAAACTTCAGAAAGAGAACGAAGCAATGAGGAGATCACCAACCTATCTGATGAAAAATCTAAAGCCCTAGTAATCAAAATGCTCACAGAACTGATTGCGCTTGATTGAAAATTGAAAGATACCCAAAATGAAATAAAGCAAAATATTCAGGGAACCAACAGTGACAAGAAGGAAACCAGGATTCAAAGCAACAATTTGGAACAAAAGGAAGAAATAAACATCTAACTGGATCAGAACGAAGAAACAAGAATCCAAAAAATGAGGAGAGGCTGAGGACTCTCTGGGACAACCTGAAACATTCCAACAGCAAAGGGGTTCCAGAAAGAGAAGGGCAACAGCAAAAAATTGAAAACTTATTTGAACAAATAATAAAGGAAAACTTCCCCAATCTGGTGAAGGAAATAGACTTCCAGGAAGTCCAGGAAGCTCAGAGAGTCCCAAAGAAGTTGGACCCAAGGAGGAACACACCAAGGCACATCATCATTAAGTTACCCAAGATTAGAGACAAAGAGAAAATCCTAAAAGCAGCAAGAGAAAAGGAGACAGTTACCTACAAAGGAGTTCCCATAAGGCTATCAGCTGATTTCTCAAAAGAAACCTTACAGGCAAGAAGGGGCTGGAAAGAAGTATTTGAAGTCACGAAAGGCAAGGACCTACATCCAAGATGACTCTATCCAGCAAAGCTTTCATTTAGAATGGAAGGGCAGATAAAGTGCTTCTCAGATAAGGTCAAGTTCAAGGAGTTCATCATCACCAAGCCCTTATTATATGAAATGTTAAAGGGATTTATCTAAGAAAAAGAAAATCAAAAATATAAATGACAACAAACTCGCAACTATTAACAAATTAACCTAAAAGAAAAGAAAAACAATGAAAACAAAAACTAAGCAAACAACCTGAACAGAAACAGAATCAGAGAAATGGACATCTCACAGAGGGAGTTCAGTGGGCAGGGGGAAGGGAGAAATAGGAGGGAAAAGGTACAGGGAAGAAGAAGCATAATTAGTAGGCATAAAATAGACAGAGAAAGATAAAAATGGTATAGGAAACAGAGGACTCAAAGAACTTATATGTACAACCCATGGACATTAACCAAGTTGGGGGGGATGCTGGAGGGTTGGGGGGGCAGGATGGAATGGGGATAAGGGGGGGACTGGGAAAACTGTAATAGCATAATCAATTAAAAATACTTAAAAATTAAAAAAAGAAAAAAGAAATGGTGCTGGCATAACTGGATATTCACATGTAAAAGAGTGAAACTAGATGCCTACCTTAAACCAGTCACAAAAATAAACTCAAAA
The DNA here is from genome assembly GCF_021234435.1 of Artibeus jamaicensis. Classification (NCBI taxonomy): domain Eukaryota; kingdom Metazoa; phylum Chordata; class Mammalia; order Chiroptera; family Phyllostomidae; genus Artibeus; species Artibeus jamaicensis. The sequence continues at coordinate 12,888,341 of NW_026522025.1, read as the reverse complement.
TAGATTAAAGACTTAAATGCAAGACTTAAAACCACAAAACTCCTAGAAGAAAACACAGGGAAAGACCTCCTTGACCGGGGACTTCACAGTGATTTTTTGGATATAACAACTAAAGCACAAGCAGAAAAATAAAAAGCAAACAAGTGGGACTCTATCAAACTAAAAAGGTTCTGCACAACAAAAGAAACCATCAACAAAGTGAAAAGACAACGTACAAAATGGGGGAGGGGGAATTTTGCAAACCATTTTTCCGGTAAGGGGGTTAAATATAGAAAGTGTATGAAGCATTACAACTCAATAGTCAAAAAAATAATCCAATTTTCAAATGGATAAAGGAGCCTTTTTTCAAAGAAGATATGTGGATGGCCAACAGGTGTATAAAAAATGCTCAACATCGCTCGTCATTAGGAAGATGCAAATCAAAACCACAAGGAGATAGCCCCTCACGGCCATTTGAATGGCCGTCACAGAAAGACAAGAGAGAACAAACGCTGGTCAGGATGTGGAGAAGGGAAAACCCTCCCACACTGCACATGGGAATGTAAACTGATACGGCCACTAGGGAAAACAGTATGGAGGACCCTCGAAACAATTAAACTAGAACTACCATAGGATCCAGCAATGTCACTTCTTGGAATATGTCGAAAGGAAACTAAATACTAACTCAGAAAGATATCTGTACCCCCATGTTCATAATAGCATTATTTGCAAGAGCCAAGGCAGAAAAGATGTAAGTGCCCATTGACAGAAGAATAAAGAAAATATGATACACAGACACATACACACAATAGAATATCATTCGGCCACTGATAAAAGGAAATCTGGCCATTTGTGATAACATAAATGGAACTTGAGGGGACTGTGGTTAAATGAGAGGAGGCACGAAGAGAAAGAAAAATAAAGAAAACACCACCAAAGTCATAGAAAAAGACATTAGATTTGTGGTCAGTAGAGGTGGGAGGTGGAGGCTGGAGGAAAGGGGAACTGGAGGAAGGTGGTCAAAAGGTAAAAGTCTTCTAGTTGTAAGATAAGTCAGTGTTCGGGCTTTGCAACATGACACCTGTAGTTAGCACTGCTGTATGATATATACACAACAGTTGTTAGAGTAAGCCTTGGCTGGTGTAGCTCAGTGGATTGAGTGCAGGCCTATGAACCAAAGAATCACGGTTCAGTTCCCAGTCAAGGCACGTGCCTGGGTTGCAGGCCAGTTCCCAGCACAGGACGCACGAGAGGCAACCATACATTGATATTTCTCTCCCTCTCTCCTTCCTTTCCCCTCTAAATTTAAATAAATAAAATCTTTTAAAAAAATCATTTAAAAAAAGTTGTTAGAGTAAACCCAAAAAGTTCTCATTGCAAGGAGAAAAATAATTTGGGGGGTTATTCCTTATATTGTATCTATGTAAAATGATGCATGTTTAACTAAACTTATTGCAATAATTATTTTCTTTTTTTAAAAATATTTTATTTATTTATTTTTCAAGAGAGGGGAAGGGAAGGAGAAAGAGTGGGAGAGAAACATCAATGTATGGTTGCCTCTCATGCGTCCCCTGCTGGGAACTGGCCTGCAACCCAGGCATGTGCCCTGACTGGGAATCGAACCTCGATACTCTGGTTCGCAGGCCCGCGCTCAATCCACTGAGCTATACCAGCCAGGGCTGCAATAATTATTTTCTAATCAAACTGTTATGCTATACATCTTAAACTTATACAGTGATGTGCATCAATTATAGCTCAATAAAACTGGAACAATCTAATAACATATGTATATAATTGAAACAGTAAAAAAGTTTTTATTGTTAAAGGGACATAAAGACCCCTGGAATGTGAGTCAAGGGGCCAAAAGTTTCAGATCCTGTCACTAACTAGCTGTGTGACCTTGAGCAGTTTTGTCACCTCTCTGGTCCTCAGTTTCCTCGTTGTCAAAGTACAGGAGGTGGGCTTGAGGACCCCTGAGTGTCCTTTCAGCTGTGGCATCCTAGGATTGTGGCATTAGGGCAGGCCAGCAAGCAAAGAGACTGGAGACAAGCTGGCCTCTGTGTGTCCCTCCTATCACATCCAGAGGTGTGACTCCACCAGTCTGTCTTTATGAATAGTCTCCAGGAACAGCAGGCAGGAATGCTACCTGGGAAGGGGTGAGGTGGAAGATGGCACCAAGCCCAGCGGCCCCCCTCACCACGTGGGAACCACCGGAGTGGGCACAGCCCAACGCTGCAGAGCCCAGCTGCCTTCTGGGGGCTGCTGGCCATTAGTGTATAAAGAATGAGGCCAGCCACCCTGTCTGCACCAAAGCCACCGAAACGCTGGTGACTCAGGAAAGGATTACTCCACTTGAGCAAAACCTGTGATGTTCCTTCCACTGCTTTCCCCCTGCTATCATTACCCAGTCAAGCATTCTTGGCAACGTTAACAGGTGATTAACAGGCAGGTTTGGGAAGAACCAGGAGCAGGGGTTGGAGGGGTGCACTATGTCCTCATTTGTGCCCCCCCCACCCCTTCCCTGAGACCTGTCACAGGGACAGCACATCTGCACTCCCCTCTTCCACAAAGCTGTGATCCCTTTGGATAAAGGTTTCTCCTAGAGGAGGGGGGAGGAGTATCATGATGGTGGGAACTTCATTTACTCAGCAGCAACAGGATGAACCTGGCATGAGAAATCAGACTCAGAACCGAAGCTGGCAAAACATCTGACGGGGTGTTGGCGGCAGAGACAACATGGGTTAGGTAGAGTTGCAAACAGCAGAGAACGCCAGCCAGCAAAAGGGCTCCCTCGTGTTGTCTGGCCTTTGCTCTGAGGCCAGCTCATTTCGCCCAGCCATAACACGGGTTTTAACAAAAGCCCAGAGCTGGCGAACGAGGGCTTTTGTGTCTTGTCCTCCAGTCTGTAGGCGTGTTTTAGAGGAAGGAGATACTTCTGGGCAAATATTTTACGGGGTGTTTCTGACATGAGTAGCCAGGGAAGGAGGAGATTTCTTTTCTAAAGAGCACGAGGACGCGAAGAATGGAACAGGAAAGGGCCAGGGGAGGGGCAGAAAGGCTACACTGTCACCAGAGCAGATCCAGAGACTTGCTCCAACCAGAGCAGATCCAGAGACTTGCTCCAACAAGAAGTCAACTCAACACCAGCTGGGCTCAGATTTATAGATTTTCATTGTCTGGCTTCAGCCAAGACAGTACAGTTAGGATATGGGTTTTGTTTTTTTTTTTCCTCTAGAATTAAAAAAAAAAACAAACCCTCAGAGTTGAAAGGGCCTATGAGCCCAAATGCCTGTCTAATTTAAAAACTTCTTGGAGAACACCTCCCGGAAGAGTCACTATTCTTCCCGGAAGATGCTATTCTCTGCATCGTCACTTCCGGGAGAGCAAACATAATACAAGGGTGGGCAAAAGTAGAGGTACAGCTGCATGAGAAACACAGAGTTTAGTCCTGTATTAGTAATTCTCATATTATTCTTCATGTGAACAACTGCAAACCTACTCCGACCCGTGCTTGCGTTTGCCCTTTCCACTCCGGAGGCTCCACCCAGACGCTGAACGGAAGGTCGCTTTCCTCATGTGTCTGCCCGTTGTCCACCATTCCATAAAACACAAACCTAATTCTTATGCCACCAATAATCCTCAAAACTGTTGAGGACCATTATTGTGTTTTCTCTTTCCAGCAACATCATCAGACAAAAGACCCCTCCCATCCTGGTAGTTTTCCTCTGGACACACGCCGGCTGATTTTTGACTTTAAATTCTTCTCAGAACAACCACTCCTTCTGTGGGGTGAACATGACAGACAAGGGCAGGACTACCGTGCCTCTTTTCTGAACAGTCTGTGCCCATTACCACTGTTTTCTCACTGTGGCTATGTATGCCATGCTGTGGGCGGGCGAAGTGTGGCCACAAGTCTGACCCTTTTAACGTATGTGCTTGTACAACTGGTTAGCGGCATTCAAGCTCTTTGAGACTGAGTCATCCACGCATTCATAAACCTTCCAAACATGGTGTCTTCTGCTCATCCTGTCAGCATCTGTCATTTTTGTCTACTCGAGTCGTTCACACAAAAGCTGAACAGACAGGCTCTAACGGGTGCCACTAGAGCCTTCTTTCCAGATTAATACTTGTCAGGGAATCATTCTCTGGTGCTTTCTCATCTTCCTAGGCTTTAACATCTACACTACTCAGTGTGACCTGGCCTTTGCAAAGCTGCTCATTCTCCATTACAAAGGACAACTTGCCTTGCCCGGCCATACCCTCCTATCCCTTGCCTCCATGTTTTAACTTCGCCTCCTTTGCCTACGGTGCCTTTTTCCTGTTTGTTCATCTGGTGAACTCCTATTAGTTTTTCAAGTCTCAGCTCCAAATTTCACTTGCCTGTGAAGCCGTCCTCTGTTTCATCAGCAGAATTAGGTGTTCCCAGCGCAAACCCTACGGTCTTCCACTGCAGTACCCAATGTACCGAGTTATAACCACCGGTCTGTCTCCCAGAAGCCCAGGGACAGCAAGCAGGTGGTACATCTGCCATGATCCCTTCTTCTATCCCCACGAAAGATTGTGCTAATCAATCACTAAGTCCAGGTGAAGCCACAGAATTCTTCCCAACACAACCTTCCAGGTACCAATTAATTGATTAGATCTGACACTCAAGTTAACACCTGTACTACTTTATAATTTTGTTAAAGGTGGAAACCATGCCTTGCTCACCTTTGTATACAAGGCCTAGCAAAGTATCTGGCATGGAATTAACACAATAATGTCTGTCAAATGAATGACTTTGTTTACTGGAGACTCAACATTTAGAAAGTGAATTTCCCAAGTACTTATAAGATCCCCATAAACAAAATAATTCTGGTAGTGGCAAGAGCTAGGTAGCCATTTGTAATCATTGTGATTAATACTGGAGAATAATAACTGACCACTACTTAAGAACTTTCTCTTCCTTATCCTGAACAGAGTTCCCTGAGAGGTCTGGCCTGATTGGCCTTGGTATTCATAGGCCTCCTCTGATACACACATTAGGCCTGGAACCAATTTGATTTCCTTCTCAGCTTTGTGTGTCCTAAATATCCATTAGCGGATAGTAATTTCACGAGGTCTGAATACCAGAGTTGAAAATGGGTCTGCCAAAGTTTCATCTACAAGAAATCTGTATTATGAAGATTGCTTCCCCATGGAGCGCTCTTCAGAGACAGCCACTTGAACCAAAAAGAAAAATTCCTAAATAGACTCATTTATTACCACACTCCATGTCGTTAAATACAGCCCCTGGGACAAGTCTAGGGACTATACTTATGCAGAGGTCAAATTAGGGCCAGCAGCATCATCACTGACTATTATCAATCATTTTGTAATTAGCCCTCCTTTGTGTGTCTCTACCTACAGAGTGGATATCTCAGATCTTAAACTTAATGTCATCTCCAGTGTTATTCTTACAGAATCCCGTCAATGAGGAGGGTAAGAAAGTTACCCTTGTTTTTCATAAATAGCATTCAGAGGCTTGTTTAGAATTCCTAGTACTATATTCAAATGACATTCTGGGGCTTTGTGAAAGGGCTTTGTAAATTGCAAGTGGTTAGTATATTTGCTTAAAGGTGGGTGATCAATAAATGTTTATTGCTTGGATGGATGGAGAGAAAAAAGTACTTGTGCTATGTAACTTTGTGTAGGGAGCAGCTAGAAAACCAGACATCTCATCTCTCACTTCTACTTCCTAGAAACCAAAAAGAATATGCCATTATTAATGAGAGAGTCAACACCTTAAACAGAACCCAAATTAAGTCATAAGTGAATTTACTAAATTTAAATTCTCTTACAGGGAAGGTATCTTTTAAACAAATATTAATAATAGTCACTATGTATTGGGTTCTCACTTTGAACCGGGAACTGTTCGCAGCATTATACAAACATCGTTGCATTCAACCCTGAGGAGAGCCCTTGCAGTCATTACTGTTATTACCCTCATTACACAGGGCAGAAACTGGGCACCAAGAGGTTAGGCAATTTCCTGTGTCACCCCGGAGACATGGTAGAATCTGGCTCATACCCAGGAACCTGTCTTCCTAGTAAGCGGAGTCCTCTATCAAGTAAGTGTAGTCTACGCCACCTGCATAAAGGGAAGACCCTCACTCTCCTAACCCGTAAGTACCGGACATGCCCAACCCACCCCACTAACTGCCATTACAACAATGTGGTGACTGCAGGGGGGACAGGGGCATAACGGGGGAGGGGAGTAAATGGTAATGAAAAAATTACAATGAAAAAATTTTTTAAATTCTATTTCAACTTTCTTCTCAACAAAGTAGATCATGCTACCTTGATCTTATATGCTGAGCTCATGTTCTTTCTCCCCACAACTACTAAGCTAACATTTTCCCAGGTCTGTTCTGAGGGCAGTTCTGTGGTACATTAAGTTTGCAAAATAGTGGATTAAACAACAAACACTTCTTAGTTTTAAGAATGCTCAAGGTCTTTATTCGTTGATGTGCATGATGCAACTTCAAGAGCAGGCCGGCATGTCCTATGTCCTGTTCTATAAATGTCTCTGAGTATGGAACCTTCTTTGTCCCCACAGAATACGTCGAGGTCCCCAGGCTACCCCTAAGGAACACTGCCGGAGAGGGACATGGTCCCCGTGTCTGTGGCCTTGGCCCTCATCTCAGACCACACATCATCTTCCTAGTTGTCTGAAGTTCTCTCTAAATTACACCCAGGCTTAAGTTTCTACCTCATATAGTCTCACTCCCTCTCACAAACCCTGTCCCCCTGGTAAAACCACAATGGAACATATTATCCATGATGGAAGGAAAAAGTAGTTTTTTCCTTTTTCCCTCTTTATGTCTTTATTTCATAATTTTCAGAGCAAATTTAATGCCAGGAAATAGTTAACACTCCAGATGAGCTTCCTTTCACCGGATAATAAGATCTAAATAATCTCTTTGTGTTTTCTTTTTTTTTGCCTTTTTACCAAGAAGAAAAAATATATATATATAAAACAAGCAGGCAAGCTTATGTTCCCGCTCAACTTTAAGACCTGACTCACTTCAAATCCATGTGGCTTCCATTTCTTCCTCCGATGATTTATTTCCTTTTAAATTAAATGGTCCTTTCAATATAAGTTTTAATAGTTTAGGTTGTCGACCCCTTTAGAGAATTAATGAATGAATTCATGAATGAAGTTACTAAACGAATGAATATGGAGGACCTGAAACATTTCCCACACAGTGGTGACTAAATAGAGTAAGCTCTCCACCCTCAAGGAGTCTACAGTCTTGTGGGAGGGGCTGAAAGAAATAAATACAATACCAACAGACTGTGAGGGATGCTTAATAGTGCTCACAGAGAGAGGACGGGGTGAGCAACAAGGGAGACTGGGGCTGGGGAGGGCTCCACCTTTGGATGAGGTAGGTGTTGTGAAAAGGTGAATGGCGAGGGATGCAGACCGCCAGTGCTGAGGAGCCATGCGGGCGGAGGCCGGGACCACTGAGTCCCATCAGCCAGGTGCAGTGAGGATTCACCTATCGGCCAATGGCAGCCATTAAAGGGTTTTAAACAACTAAGGCTCCTGACCAGATTTCTGGTTTGGGGGGTAAAAATCATCCCAGCTACAACATGGAGACTAGATTACGAGACAGCAAAAATGTACAGAATATGTCATGAGGATGCTACAAACTGCATGGCCTGAAACTGTTAAATAAATAACAATTAGGTCTATTTCCAATCAGTTCCTCATTGCCAAGGAATGCCAGTGGTGTTTTTGAAGCAAAAAGGAAACACGAGAACATAAGAAGCTAGAGAATGCAAAGGTATGTTTGGAAACCAAGCATTTGGGAGCATGTCACATAAGTCCTATAAAGATAAGGCGCTATCAGATCCCTTCCTCTCCCTGGTTTCCCACTGGGAGCCCCTGCTACACATTCCACGTTGGCAGGGAAGGGCAGCGAGGAGTCTCTGAGGCCACACCGCGGGCCCACCCTCTCTCTGCTTGTGTGCCAAAGCAGGATAAGAAAACAGACACAAAGGAGAAAAGGACGGCATGGAATTGAGCGAGATGCCAGAGAGGTCCAGGGAGGCAAGCACACAGCTCGGGAGGGAAGTTTCTGTGACGACAATCCAGACTCCAAGGTAAGAAAGGCTTGATGCTCACCCAAAAGCAGCCTGCGAAGCCACACCTGTCTGCACACAGCCCGCCTGCATGGCAACAAGGAGTCTGTCTTTTAACTGAATTCATCCGTTTATAAACTTGGATGGCGCAAATCAAAAGGGTCCCACTCTCATTTTTTAATGTTTCCCACTCCCATCCCCCACAAAACTTCTTATAAATTATTTCTCCTGACTATATAGATGCTGATAAATTTCCTCTTTATATTGGAAGTCAAAATCCTCCCTAAAAATACATAACCTCTAAGTTTTCTCCAGAAATAGCAAAGACAAATTCAGTGGTCTCCTCTGGCCTGCAGTAAGAAGAAATATTTACTGAGTCCCCAGCAGGCGGGATAGGAATTCTGTCGCTTCTGCACACTCCCACACACCTTCCTGCATCACACTCCTCACCCTACTCCCTCCAAGGCCAGTTCTCTCAGAATAACTTACGAATGAAGGAAGAAAAAAAATTGCAAATTACCACGTCATTTCCACGTCATTGACGCTTTAAACGTGCTAGGTCCTACACCCTTGCCTTCTACACACTGTCCGTAAATCATGACAGTGACATCAGACGGTGCACCTTATCACCCCATCCCACAGATGAGGAAACCCAGACTTAGATTTAAGCAATCTGCCCAATTCACATCCTGAGCGGCAGAGCCAGAACCTGAATCCAAGTTGATCTGGTTCTGGAGGCCAAATTTTTAACCACTGTGGCTTTCTACCCAGAGGAATTCCACTGTTCCCCCAGGAGAATTTTCTCTGAACTCTGAACAAACCAATTTATTTACTCTTTGGGTCACAGTAGCTGAATAAGAACAGAACTGGAGGCCACTGCTCCTTCCACTACATCAAGCACCCAAAGCAAAATGATCCTGCTTCACCCCCAAAAATCAAAAGCTGGATCTCTAAACTGGAGAAGTCGGCACTAATCCATGCATGCTCTCATTTTCAAAGAAACTTTTTTCAGAAGGAAAAAAAAAAGTGCTATTTCATTTAAAAAAAAAAAAGTCACTGCTTTCTTAGCCAAAGCCAGCTATTTATTTTCTGGCAACCCCACTGACAAGTCAGAGCGCAGAGCACAGACTCTCCCTGCACAAGCTGTGAAGCCCTCCCCTTGGTGCGTTTCAGTTTAAAGGGGGGGTGGAGTGGGCAACACGACCTCTTTTCATACAGCCAACCTAAAATAATGCCTTCAGACTTCAAAAAGGAGGAAGAAAGGAAAAGAGAGAGAAAAGCGAAAGAAAGAGCTGCCGTACACACATGTCTGTTCCTCCCCACCCTTCTCTCTCATGGAAACAGTTTCCAATTTGTTTCGTAATTGCCTTGAGTCATCTGGGCTGACACTCAGACCGTTTCTCAAATTCACCATCCCCCTTACACGCAGGAAAATAAGGCATTTAAGGAAATCTCCCTCCTCCCCACGTAATCTCTTTCTCTTTGGGTAGTTAAATGGAAGTGGCTTGAGACAGGAGGGGCAGAAATTTTGGAAATCACAGTGGATGAATTGCAAACGTGTGCAAGTGACGCACAAGGTGGGAGGGAGTGAAAAATGAAATTCCTCTGTGAAAATAATGCACATGTCCCAGGGAAATGAGCCACACATTTCTGATAAATCAAGAGACCAGTGCTTTCTTTCTATGTGCGCCAAACAGCATTCCTGGGTAACAGTCCCATATCTCATGAGGTGTAAGCCACTTCACTCCATCTTATTAGAAACATTCAAAACAAGGCAAGTATTTTGAAACCCATAAAATTTATGGAATTCTAAGCACACCAAAGACAGAATGGACGAGGGACTCCTCTGTTTAACTGGTTTTAATTTATATTCACTTTAGCGGTTTAACCCACCTTCAAAATCCAACCAAGATTTGAAAACATTAATAACTATAAACCATTTTTTAAAAACGGTCCCCCACTTTCTCAACTGCTTAAAGCTTCTAGAATGCAAGAAAAATAAATCCCAGAGTTTCTTGAAAATTGGCTATAACCTTTGCCACTCACCTGATTACTTACCACCATTTGAAGGGGAAGACAGGCCTCCAGCTGGTGGGCGGTGAAGTTACCAGCCTAAATATTCCCTAGAAATTCTAGACAGCAAAATTAACGAGGAGAGGGGTGATCAAGCAAGCCTGCGTATCCCGATGCCCAAGTAAATGAGAGCACAGTGGCACATCCAACACATTCTACAGGATGACCAGGCCAAATACCACGACAAACTTGTGAGAACAGAGTTTTAAACAGCTTGGAAGAACTTCATTTTCCCACTTACCTAAGGTAAGACCCACAGGGATATCTCAAGTTAAATATTTACTCTTTTCATTTAGTACTGCTTATACATATAGCATACCAGGTAGTGTTTAAAAAACAAACAAACAAACAAACACCAAAACAACATAAACCAAGGCCACACCTCTGCCTTCTAGAACCTTAATCAGGGCTCAGGAATTCAAATAATAATATCAGCAAATACTTCCAGAGCACTTACAATGTGCCAAACACTGTGCATATTATCTCATTTAATTTTCCCAACAACCCGATCAAGAAGATAGTACTTCTCTTCTTCCATTCCCTGTGTGCAGTGAGGAAACAGAAGCTTAGAAAAGTGAAGCCAGTTGGCCCAAGAAACCTCGGATTTAAACATAGCCCAACTAATTAAAGCCTCATCGAGAAAGTTAACAGCACTGTGGATAGTGGGACCTGGAGGCTTTCCACGGTAAGTTCAGTAAAAGCCAACACAGAGACCTTATGTTGTTCTCGACACTGTTATAACCACTTGGCATTGATTAATTCATTTGCTGTTTATAATAACCTGTAAAGTAAGTACTTCGATTACCCCCAACTAGCTAGGTGAGGAAACCGAGGCATGAAGAGATTAAGCAATTTGCCCAGAGTCATATCTTTCAGAAGCAAGTGGAGTCTGAATTGAAACCCTGGCCGTCAGCTCCAGGCCTTGTCTTTGCCACTTTGCCGTCATCCATCTAGCCTGGTGACCCCAAGACATCCAATAAATCCTGGTTCCAATAATAGGACAATAACAGAGTTCAGAACCATAAGAGAAATGTTCCACTATACTTTGCTCATCTGACTGTACCTGGGGCATTGCGTTCAGGCATTTTTAAAACATTTTAAGAAAAGCATTGACAAATTGAAACTTGTCCAGCAAAGAGCAAGAAGAGGAGGAAACAGGGGAACAATGTCTTTAGCGTGGGAAGAAACTGGGGCTGTTTGGTCTGGAAAGAAAACTGCAAGGGCATACATGTACCTAAAACGTCCAGAGGACCCCAACCGCCCTGAGAAGATGTGGGAAGCAGCCCTAGGACCTCACTGATTGGTCATTCATTTGCTCACCAAGTTTTGCTGAGTAGCCAGTATGTGTCAAATGGAGGAGAGCTCCCTAGCTTAGTGACCCTTGCATTTCAGAATAGGAAGGTCTGCTAGCTCATCAGTGAGACCCACCAGAGGTGAGAAGAACAGGCAGCAGAGATGATTCCTGCGCGGGGCGGAATGATGGACATGTGACCTCTGCGACTGTGCTGTGGTCCATTTATACTGCACTACCACTATCCAAAAATGCCATGAAAGTCCCCACAAATTACAACGCTTTATCATCTTTTTTAAGAGGCCAGCAGAAGCACCCCTCCTCAGAAAACAAAAAAAGAAAAATGTTTTCAGTGGGCTTTATGTTGAGAATTGAACCAGTTTGAACAAACTCAGGCCAAACTTTGAAAATAATCTAAAGGGCTAGATGTATTTTAAAATAAGAGTAGTTATGAAGAAAAAATTCAAATTTTCTTCTCCATTTCCTTCACCATTTTTGTTTTATTAATGAATTAATTAGCATACCTCATTAACAAGTATCTTGTTCTTAGGGTCTTGTCAGTTACTTTTTTTAATGGTTTTATACTGAGCAAGAAACTGTAGCATGAGCATCCTGGAATCCCTTGGACCGCGGAACCAACTTCCAACACATCATCCCGTGGGCCTAGTTTACAGCAGCAGCCGGCACTTGCCGTTGGCCCCTCTCGCAAAATGTTTTCCAATTTCTGAGTCAGAAGAAGCATCTGAGGTCATTTATAAACACATTCCGGAATATAAGCACTTCCAAGTGAAAAAAAAAATCAAAACCACTGCAATGATTTTGAACTTAAGACAATACTTCCCATGAACTATTGTGTTCATTGTTTAAATGAAGATGCATATGTATTTTCAGTATTACTGTTAGTATGATTTTTAAAGTTTTTTCCTTTTCTTTTGAACAATGCATTATTTGATAAAAGGCAATAAAAATCTTATGCTATTTCAAAGCATTCTTCTAGATAGAATAAGGACTTTTCCTATAGTTAGAGAATATTTTTCCTGAACCATTCTGAGTTTTTAATGATAATTCTTTAAAAAAAATTTTTATCCTCACCTGAAGACATTTTTTCATTTCCTTTTTAGAGAGAGAAGAAGGGAGAGAGACACTGATGCAAGAGAGAAGCAGTGTTTGGTTGCCTCCTATACACACCTGGACCAGGAATCACACTTACAACCTTTTGGTAACTGGATGAAACTCCCACCAACTGAGTCACACTGGTCAGGAAATGACGCTTTTCCTTTTGTCTCTATCAACAGGACTGAGAGAGCTACAGGAATCAGTCTAAGATGGTTTAAAGTAGCCAACTAAGAGGATGGTAACAGGATTCAGCCATGTAACAGGAAAAGGCTTTGACTTAGGTTTGTTCACGTCCTCTGGAAGTTTTCTCAATACATGCACTCTGTTTACTTTGTTTTGCTTTTTAAAGAATAGATTTGAGGAGCCAGAGTGAGGAGACAGACTAAGAAGAGAAACAAGATCTCCCAACAAAAAATATCTTACTCTATAGTTTACAATACTATGTGGAACAGAATCATCATTTAGCAGTTGCTAGAATCACTCAGAGGCATCCAAACTCCACCCTGAATCAAGGAGCAAACCTATACGTGGAGAACAAAAGTCTCTATACCGTTTTAATGATTGCAGAACTAACTGCAAAGAGAAATGCCAGCTGCCATTACCAATGCGTAATGGTAACAGCAGTTCATAGACTGTCTTTCCCATCACTTATCATATATCCAATCCTGACTGAGAGAATACTTCTGTGTAGGAATACTGTCTCCATAAACACAAAGCCATAAATATACCCTGATCGTCTTGGGAATGTAAGTGACCTCTCAGTTCATCTCCTGTCCTCTCACTGGCTTTCTTTGCGCTTGGGAAGCCAAAAAAGATATAAAAACACAACATACTGTTACTATTGCAGGATTTGAGGAAGCCAAGGGATTATGATGAATAAAGTAAGAAGATAATTATGTCTCCATTCACACCGTTAGTGAAGGGAAGAAGTGAAAGATACACGATGGACAATTCAAAAACCATGTGTATTGGATTCTGCAGCAAGATAGATGGGTGCTCTTCCAGCAGAGTTTGCCTTCTCAATTATTTTCCTCCCTCCAAACCAATGATGAAAACCTGACTGTCTTCGAAAAACATGCATTCACTGACCATGGGAGAGAAGGCCAAGAAAGACAAGGCAGGGTGGCCTTGGACAAACCTGGGAAGAATGTAATTGGGTAATGTGTGTATATCTTTAAATATACCCTTCAGTGAGCATCAGCTATATGTAAGGCATTATATTATCCATGTGTATTATCTCCTCTAAACCTTTCAACAGCATTGTTCTATCAATATCACTATCCTCATGTTTCGGATGGGAAAAATTGAAGCAAAAGGGGGTTAAGGAACTTACCAGGCCAAGCATCTGGATAAGGGGGGAGCCGGGGCTTAGGCCTAGATAGGTGTGGCTGCAGCGCCTATATTCTTTCCACTGTGCCTTGCTGGTTCCCTTTGTAAGGGGGACGGTTCTATCATGAATAACCCACAGACAAGAACATCATACACTCATGTGAGCATCACTTCACACCAAACACATAAATATGCAAATTTATCAGGGAAGGGCGGTATTTAGCTGTTTACTGATAAGGCCCACTAGAGACCACCCTGGTATAACACAAAGCATATTTACCACGAATTTCTTCCCAGATGTGTATGTTGGCAGTTTCTGTTGAAACCAGGCAGGATGTTTGTTTCCATTTCTCCACCAAGTTTCATACAGAGGATTTTGCAAAGCCACATTTCAGGTTAGATCTTACACTTTGCCAAACACAGTGTAAGACTGGTGTTTAATCTTGACAGCATCTCATTAGTGTAAATTAGTGACTCAATGTTAAAACTAGAAAACAAGCAGCTAAGAGACCCCGGCTAAGACAAGTTTCATTAAAACAGTGACTTAATACACACTGTGGCCAGTTTCAGAAAGCTTTGAGCTCCCTAATCATTTTCTGGATGGTTTCCATTCCAACCAGTTTCCACATTGGTGTAAACCCATCAATCTCCAGTGAGGATGTGCATGGGAAAATGAACATAATGTTAAGTCCACAGAGACCTTGTTGCAATGTCAAAACCAAGTGATGTCAGTTTAAATTATAGCTAAAGGGGGTGGGGGCGAATCATAAAGACAAATGTCTCCTGGAGCCTGTCTGCTAGCCTAGAGCAAAATGCTCGACCGAGTCAGCTAGACAAACCGGTTTCCATTTGCGTTCCCAGTTTCCAAGATACTTGGCGATAAGTTTGCTCAAGGAGCCAGTTAACAGTGCTGGACACCGGGGACTCCAGAGTGTCTCAACTCCCAGTGTTCTGCAGAAAATGATCACTTGTACCAATCAATCAAGTCCAGTGCTCATATCATCCTCTCTTTATTCCTGTTAGTACTAGAAACCCACAACCTTTCATTAAAGACTTTGCTAACTTCCTGAGTCTGAAGCCCCAACTTTCTGTTATTCTGTTATTCTCCCCCATGGGTACCATGTGTCAAGACTCTGCCACGCGCTTTCCACAATGACCAGAACTGTCTACTCAGAGTTTGAAATAGTAAAAATAGTTTATAGACCCAGTTACTACCTCAGTACAGGGGTAAGTATGGAAAGAGATCAGATTATAATGTGAAACAAGAAAAAACCATAATAGTAATAATGTTTCACGTTTACTGAGAGTACTTACATTACAGTTTATGCCAGGCATTGTGCTGAGTGCATTATTTACATTATCCAATTTAATTCTCACCACAACCTCATGTGATGGGATCTATAATTATCTTACTCACAGAAATATGAAGTAATTTGCCCAAGGCCAGCAAACGAGCACCAGAGCAAAGATATGAACCTCCAGCTGCCTAACTTCAAAGCCACTGCTCTTCTCCACTCTACTGGCTTCCCAGCCTCTCACTCCTGGCTGCATTTCTTATTCCTTCCCACTCCTTTTTGAAAATATGCATCGTGCCTACTTTGGAAATTTTTGGAAAGCTTCAAGTTATCATCTCACTACTTCAACACCCCCATCCTCCGTCTGCACAGTGATACTGCTCATGTGTATGGAGGGGGGAGCGGGAACAGAGATTCTAAAGCATCAGAAATATTCAAACCCAAGCTCAAAGCATTCCCAAATAAACCAAGGTGCTAGTTCTTCTACTCACTATTTACCTGCACCTCACTTCTTCCACTCAAAGCAATAGTGTAGGGATCTATCTCTTGGATGTCCCACAATCCCTCAAATACTTCCATCAAATACTTCCATCTAAATTCTCTCCTTCAAACGTAAAAGGCAAAGAGGCTTCACTCAATAATGTTTCTGATGAACGCCCCAAAGACAGCCTTGGACAATGAACTCCGGTCACTTCTCTCTTGCTACCAGCCCTACTCCCTCCCCCGACCATGAAGAGGAGACACCTGGCTGAGGTGAACTTGACAGCTCCCTCTAGATGCTCGGAGTTTAAACCACGAGTTCTGTAAAAATAGCTAAACATCTACAGGCAGATATAGTCAGTTTTAGAAATATATGTGAATAATCTAATGATGTGTATAAAGGGGAGAAACTAGGAAGAGCAGAATATCAAATGTTATCTACACCCAGTTTCAACCTTACAGATCCAAGTGCGGGGACAATTAATATGTAAGACATACCTAAAAAGTTTAATTTGTACAAATGGTGAGCCTACACACACTTTTCCTTGTGTTTTGAGTTCATTTCTGTTATAATGTTTGTGCAATAAGTAATAATTTCAAAAGCATACTACATACAGACTGTGTAATTATGTGACACCAGTATAAACAAATTAGGTATATAACATGTCAGCCAAGTATCAACCATTCAGAAAATTCTGTTAGGATGCCTATCTGTGGTTGCTCACTTCTCTCCCTCTCTCCCCCTTGGAAGGAACAACAACCAGTTGCAAGGTTCCTTTTGATCATGCTCTGTGCCTCCGGGCCCACGTCTTGTGGACAGAACACTACCTATTTATTCTAGAACAAATGTTCTAGAGTAATACAATGAGGCCTTCTACAGGTGCTGCTTTCCTACTCAGAGAGACCAGCAAAAGTACAGCTACAGTGAATTCAAGCTGGGTTCCAAACAGCTCAACACCAAAAAGCTAAGTCCTGTACTGGGGGGTAAAAGGGGTGAGGCAAACAAGATTCAGGCCAGAGAGCACCAAGAGGAGACAGCAGGTGAGTCTGGTTTGTGGTGAGAGCCTCCTACTTATACTTGTCTGTAGCACACAAGCTGCTTCTAGCAGGCCTGACAAGCCATATACTAAGGTGCCCCTTATCTCAAGGACCTGGCAGGCTGGCACAGAAGCACACATGCTGGGCACCAGGGCCAAAGTCAGCCCAGGCAAAATGAGCTGCAGGCCAGCATGATGGAAGGGCACTGGGCGGATGCCAACATTCTCAGACTCAGAGGTGTTTTTGACAAATTAAAATCCTGGATTATTAGAAATCCCACATCAACCATAATAATCACAACCATCTAAACAGTCCTAGTTGAGGGCTCGCTATGCACAAGCCCACAGGCTGTGATCCTGCTATGACGTTTCCAGCCTCTCACTGTTCTGAGAAACAACTGGAACTTAGCATTTGGGCACCTTTTCCAACACACCTGTGGCGGTACAGTGGCTCTGGGGGGACTCCCCACTACTGCAGATTTCATGAGCTGGTCATGAGCCTCGGCGATTATGCAGTTGATGCTGTTCATAGACTGTTGTGGGGATGACAAGAGAAGACATATCCTCGGCATTGGAGTTTATGCTAAGGTTTAGTTACCATAAGAAATTTGACTCACATACTTCAAACAAAAATGATGTGAAATGACTACCTATTTGTTCAAAAATGCGTAAAAACACATAACAAGTCTTGAATATAGTTCCTTTTCTGTTCCTATCATCACATTCCCAAATTCTACTCAGCTTCCCGAGCTCAACTCAGATGTGTGTCGCCCAGGAAACTGCTCATTCCCTCTCTGATACTTTCACTTCTGTCCCCACCATTGAGTGGGTGGTGACCACCGACCACCTTTGAATGTACACAGGAGTTTATCTGTAGCTAGCCAACTAGAACACGGTCTGCCACTTATCAAGTACCTATCTGCCAGGCCCTTTTCACGGCCTTTTCAAATCTTGAAATGGCCCTTCAGGAACGGAATGTATCACTCACAACTTAAAGATTTAGAAGCCAAACTTGAATGACAGTGAATAACCTGCCCAAATCTAAAAAAGCTAGTAAGTGGCAGACCCTGAATTTGAACCCAAGTCTACCAGATTCCAAAGCTCCTTCCTCTGCACTATGCTATCTCCTACAGACCTGTCCTTGACAAGGTAACAAGTTCCTTGAAGGCCAGACCCACATCTGAGTCATAACACATTCATTTATAAGCTGTCTTAAGTCATCCCTGAAGTATATAATGAATAGAACACAGAGTAGATATTTAACAAATACTTGTTGAATGAGTGATAAAATGACATGGGAACAGGTAGAAAGGGCCATTGTCACAATGCTGGCAACAAAAGATAGCACGGATGTTTTCCTGGGCCTGTAATTACAGAAGGTCCTCCTTTTCACTCAGCCCAAGTTGACTCACCTGACGCCAAGGCTACTTTTTCATCAGCAGCCTCACCTCAGCCGGGCTGGGCCTCCGGGCAATGAGAGCAACAGCTTGTGTTTCTACAGAGAACTGTCTTACCATTCTCTGCGGCAACCGTCACTCTACCAGCTTCGGTCTCCTTCAAACAGCTAGAATCACCAACGGATGAGGCAAACCAAAAAGGTATTTGGCCCCTGCCAGCCATCTTCATGGTCCAACAGGGACCTATGAATCTTAATCTAGATTTATTTTTTCTTTTAGAGAATAAAGGACAAGTGAAAAGCAGGTCCATAAATTTGCTCTTTTATTAGATGGGGAATATTTCACCTGAGAGGTCAGCATAAGTTGGAGCGGGGCAGACAAAAACCTCTCTGAAAGTGGCCACCGTATTACCCCCCACGTAACACAGGACCGCCTGCCACTGACAGGTGAGCCGCTGGCCCTCACGTGCGGTCAGAACGCCTTAAAAGGCATCCAAATAGGTTAATTTTTCCCGCTCGGCATTATCACTTCACATATTTCACATCTATACAGAGTCCATGGGGGAAGAAGCATGAGTGGGACTCTTGAGGAATGTCGCTGAATTCCTTAATGACAAAAGGAACCTGGACTCCCTGCATAAACCACCTCGGAGAAGGAACCAAAGCACAGGCAGAAGCTGGAGAAGAGGCTGTAAACACGAGAGGAAGTCCAGTAAACCAACTGGTGCTTCAGTTTGTGAAACCACCTGGTCTAACATTCAAGTTTTATAAAAACGCCATATTCATCCACTCACTTTTTAACCATTAATTGTGGGTCTAATGTGGTGCTACGAACTCGGAATACTACGATGAATAAGGCTTTGTGCCTGTTCTCCAGAAGTTCACAGTCCCGCAGGAGTGAGACTGTCTAAGAAAAGCGTTCCCATGCAGTTCGGTAAGTGCGGTAGCAGAACAGTGTGCCAGCGACAACACGGTCTCCTGCAATTGGCTGCACAACACAGTGTAACCAAAGTTAATTGAAATAATGCTTTTCACTATGCATACCCAGCAATTTCACCTATGTTATCTGATTTCATCCTCAATTAATTCATCCAAGGAAAAATATTCTTCTTAGGGAAAGAAAAACCTGAATTTCAAACCTATTCCTTTAACGTCTATGTAAAAGAGCACCTGGAATTTCACAGAAAATAAATTTTGGTGCAGAAAGGAAACAGTTTATGACAAACTCAGATATTTCATGAGATAAACCATACCTTCTCCATAAAGGTTTCTTACTAAAATAGTTCCCAGCCACTGAACAGGCCCAGTCTACAACAGTCGACTGCATAGCTAGTGAAAAAAATTTTTTTTCTGATTTTGAAAAGAAATTTATCAGGAAAGGAATAGAAAACAAACAAAAAACAAAGACAAAAGCTGATGTCTCTAGGCCTTCAAGGGAAGGGGTTTGTTCCCTGCCCTAAATTTGCCTGACATGAGGAAATTCAGCCATTTCTCATCCGTAGTGGGGAGCTTACTTTCAAAAGAAACCACTTATTCAAGATGATCAAGTGGAAGTAACATTCTAAGTCATTTGGGGAGATGTCGTAGACACCTCGGTGGGTTATGCATGGAGCAGCCACATTCTCCTTGCCCATATTTCTTCATGTTTGATACTTGGATTACCCCAGCAGGAAACGAGCAGTCTTTGAATGGAGGGTTTTGTTCAGAATTCTAATAGCTTCCAGCATGCGCCCCAGACCACAACGAGCGCACCAAATTTACTTAGACATCCAGGCCAGACGTGAAGAATTTCTCTGTCAGATCTAGTAAGCTCCACCAATTTAACATTTTGGCTTCTCCTGGGCAAAGAGAAGACAGCCAAACAGCACTGGTGCCTGGGGGCAATCTGGTGACATGTGGCAGTTCTTGAAAGAAAATTAATGAACACGACCAGTAACCTTTCTGCCCCTCTCGACTCTCCTCAGTCAAGGGAGAGAAGCAAAATTTCAGCAATTGGGGTAACTGCTGCTCCTTAAAACAGCTTCAAGGCTGTTTTTTTCACTCCGCCAGACTTGCCACATTTCATTGTTTGCTTCAAAGACTACCTTGCTATGAAGCCTGCTGACTTGGAAGTAGAGCCATCGTTTGTTCCATTCGACAATTTCATCCTTGTTAATCTAGTAAATAAAAAGGTACCACTGGCAACCTCTGATTCAGTCACAAAAGCTAACTATGCACAGTCAAGCCCAATAAAATATTTGTTGGTGCACAGTACATGCCAGAGTCAGTGCCAGACACTTGCACATATTAGTGTAATGATGACAATGATGACAGCAATCAATAATAATAATATATTTAGTGTAGTATCCTAATAAAAACAACAACAATAATAACAATCAATCAACACCAATCGCTTAGCAAGTGCTTACTGTGTGAAAAAGCCTACCGTAAATGTATAAACATGCCTGGTATCACTCCTCACAGCCCATTCAGCAACATGTAATTATTACTTTCCCTTTTTATAGATGAGCAGGAGAGGATGGCAAGAGATTAAACCAACTAGCCCAAAGTCGCACAGCGTGTACATGACAGCTGGGGTCTGAACCCGAGGCTGTCTCCGGAGGCCATGCCTTAACATCGTTAAAGAAGATCCCGCCGAAATGACATTCAGAGTTTATCGTGGCGGGAAGGGATGAGAGAGACGGTAAGGTTTTCCAGATTACAGACACAGAATCAGGCCAGCTTTATCAGTCATCTGAACCAAGAGCATTACAAAGGGACTTTACAGTACAATTCTGTCATCTCCCCAATATCTAGACCAGCACAGTATGTGACCCATGTTCATCCCTGAAAGAACAACCTACAGTAATCAACCGTAACCAAGACCAAAACAGACAGGTGATACAAAACAACACAGAGTTAAAGGGATGGCATCCGTAAAGTGGTTTCCCTGGCAGGTACACGCAATTTCTGTGCACACGTGTGTGTGTTTCCTGTGGGACTTTCTGGTTTTACCACTACATTCTTATGTTAGTATATGGTAAAAAATTCTTCACCAGGTTTCGAAAGGACCCGTCTTAATAAAGAAAACCTTCATAAAAGTTAAATGGGAAAGTGAAATCATGGATCGGATGAGTAATAAAAAGCTTATGAACATCTAATTTCTGAACAAAACCAGTAAGAAAGAGGTATCATGAAGCAAAACACAAAACCTCAAGATCTTGAGGTTCCACAATTTTGAGAGAAAAAAATGACTGAAATTTTTGGTAAGCTTCGAGGAAAGAAGAGGCATTGTCCAATGGCACCTCAGCACCAAGTTCTGAGAGGTGAAGGGATACTGGGCGAGTCTGGTTCCTCTAGGTTCCCACAGCCACTAAACTGTTCACTGGGGATTATGCCCCAACTTCCAGTCCCAGAACCGTAACCCGGTTCAGGCTGATAGGGAAAGGATCCCTCTGATAACACATGGGGAACCATGGAGCAGCCTACGTACACTCACACCCAAACAACACACGTGGACACAGAAATACAATTGGCCCACAATTTCCAAGGGTTCATTAGTCTCCTGAGATGTGGAATCCAGACTGAGACCCTTGCACACCAGTAGGAACCCTTGCACTGGAGGATCTGGTGAGTTTATTGCTGCAGGTAAAACGATAGAACTGCTTTCTTATTTTGTGGCCTCATCACAGGCATACCCATCCAGTTTCTGAGATGTGAGCTAAGAGCGAACAGCTTTCATGTAGTCAATGGTCCACCCGCGAAAAGTGTGGCTTCCAAGGGGTGCCGGCCTGCGCTCCAATCCTGCTCCTGTCTCTTAACAGCTGTGTGATCTTTACAAGTTCTACTTATTCGTCTGTGCCTCTGTTTCCTTATGTCTGAGAAATGGACTGATAATAATGCCTACTTCAAAAATGTTGTAAAGATTAAATGAGTCTTTATATGGAAAGCACTTAGAACACCTCCCTAGTACATAGGCAAATAAATGTTAGCCCTTCTTATCTAGGGTCCTTTTTAAGGAAATATAATAAATGTTCATATCAGAAAAGCACTACAGGACTGCAGAGCGTGGTAGTTAATAATGTCCATTTCTGTTATCTTTACAAAGTTGGCCATGTGGTTAACTGCACAAGTGTCACCATCTATGTTTCCAACTGGGACGCAGAAACTACAGCAACCTGTGAAACTGACCACAAAAAGATGATTAAGAAAAATGTGTCCGCAGATTAATAGCTTTCCTTCATTTTGGCTTGTGAAGGCTTAGCCACAACCCATTGATGGTGACAAATTAGGAGAGACCTGAGTGACTGTGACTAGAACACCCAGTCCAGTCCTTCCCCTGCGCAGCTGGGAAGCTTAAACCCAGAGGTGTGCATGGTTTGCCCAGATAGACCCTGTGAGTAAGTAGCAGAGCCAAGAACTCAAGGTTCTTAGAATCCCCGTTTGCTCATCTGCCTCCTTTTACTAGACTGTCAACCCCTGGAGGACAGAAATTAGTCATATATGCCTTCCTCCCTCCATCCCAGCCCAGCACGTATAGACACGAAGGCAACAATAAATCAGAGTTAAAAAGAACCAAAGCAATGCAGGGTTCTTTATTGTTCTAAGGTACCATTTTAACCCCTAACAAGGAGATAGTTATCTCATTCACCAAAAAGAAGACACCTAGGACAGGAAAGCAGACATGAAACCTGAGCATTCGGGTGGCCTGTGAGTCAGGAGACCTGAGCTCTTGTCCTGCTTCCAACTTGCTTTGTGACACTGGACAGCATTTACCTTTTCAAAAAGATGATGATGGGACAAGATGATGTCCTCAATAGAGTTAAAAGGAGTCAAACTGTATGAGGTCACAAAATGGAATTAAGTGATGAATGCTACAGTTAATTGTATGTTGCTTTATGTTTCTATTACACTTGGTAATTTTGAAAAGACTTCTTTGTACATTATCACTTAATCCTCGTGGTAACCTTGAAACAGGTCAGGAAACAAAGCCCATTGTACAGATGGATAATACTGAGGCACAGAGGGACCACATGTTTACATCAGAGTTAAATGACACATATCACTTGCAGCAAGGAGCAGGATTCACACTAAGAAAAAGAGAGAGATGCTGATTGGCAGACCAAGGGCCCAAGAAGAGGCAGCACAGAACTTCAGACTGGATTAACAAGAAGCCATGGAGCCTGGCCACGACTCCCCAACTGCCAGCTTTCTTTACTCAACACCCTACTTTCAAAGGGCCTCTCCCACAGCCACAGGACGATCAGATGGGTTACAGGAAGTATAAGGTCAGGACATCTGGCAAATGGATCAGACACACAGGGACAAAGGAAGCCTCTTAAAATACATCCAGCCTACTATAAAGCAAAATGTATTTCTAAGCATGGAAAATCATGAAATACAAAAAATCAAGATAATAAACAAAAATTATGTAATACCATTATTGCTTAAACTGAATGTAAATGCCACTGATATTCACCTTATAGAACATGCCATTTAAAATTTTTATTTTAATAAACCTCAGCCAATACATAAAATCAGCCCTTGACTTGTCAGGAAGGACCACTCTACTTTCAAAGCTCTGTATTATTATTACAGAAAGCCCACGACTGCCCACCTGGCTAACTGGAACCAACATACATCTTTCAAGATTTTCCCCAAAGCCTTTGAACGCCTTCTCAACATGCTGACAGTTTTCTGCTTTATTGAGAGCCATCCTCATGAAGTAGAATTCCAAACTGTTATCTCCCAGGTTTCCTACAGTAAGACAATCAAAGCCCCGCTACAAAACATGGACACTAGAAAAAAAGAGCCAAGTAAAGCAGAAACTACTTTCTAGAAGACAATCCTCTAGCAAACCTAATGGTGAACAGGGCTCAGGTGGGGCATCTGGTATCCTTTTCCTGAGTACAGTTGGTTCCACGCGCTGGGCAGCAGTATACTGTTATTTTCTCTAGAGCCGTCTTGTGGCGTAACGGGCACTGCTTCAGCATGTTCTTGGCTATGTAACATCCAAGCCTGGTTGTCTAGCCCTCCTGGAGATTCAATACTCATGCAGGCTGCAGAAGAGCAATATCCGAAAACAGAGAGAAAGACAGGAAATTCAAAAGAAAAAACGAAGGACTGCCTATTAGCTAAATGGAAACTGTTACTCTCAATTTGCATATGCAGCATTTCATTATTTCTCCCCCAGACTGAAGAGAACCATAGAGATAAAAGTTCTGGCAGCCACCTCTCAGTTTGCAGCTTTGTTTCATCATCACGAAGTTTTAATAACATCCTCGTTCTGCTGGTGCAACACTGGGGGAAGGAACAGGGAGGATGGGAACTTCTGGTCTCAACAGTCCCAGATTCCTCCTGGACGGCGGTGCATGTCCCCTGGTGAAGCTCCTTTCCAAATAGAGACAATCTTTCATCCTCCAGTACAGCCACTTTCAAAACGATCTAACCTAATTCACTCAAAACTTCATCAGGCAACAGAGAATCTTTGGTCATGATGGATTTTGGTCAACGAAGAGAAAGAGATGGTAGAAGGACAAATTATTCTTTGAACTTTAAAGACTACATACCCTCCTCTCTGGTCGTCATTATTATAAGGGATCCCATGTAACTGAGTAATTTGTCATCTCTATTCCTTTTGCTCAAAAATGCTATCTGCTGACCAAACTATTTTCAAATGTTGCCATCCTCCAGATCGTACCCTTTAATTCCTTTTAACTTCCTTCCAACTTTCCAATACAGAGTCTCGTTAACTAGCTTGCCTCTTTGGCTATTATTTTATATTGTCATAATGTCCTCCCATTTTAAGATATTATGCTGTTAAGTGTTTTTC
Source organism: Artibeus jamaicensis (assembly GCF_021234435.1). Taxonomy (NCBI): domain Eukaryota; kingdom Metazoa; phylum Chordata; class Mammalia; order Chiroptera; family Phyllostomidae; genus Artibeus; species Artibeus jamaicensis. The sequence goes on along the minus strand of NW_026522025.1, from coordinate 12,863,428 downwards.
TTTAGAGACAGGAAAGTTATCAACCTTGCCACAGACAAAATCCATCACCAAGAAATCCAATAAAGGGGAGGCTGGGAGAAATAGACAAAAAAAAACTGTACTTGAAAAATAACTAAGTAAAATTTTTTTAAAAAGTTTTACTGAACCACTATAATGTACAAGATCTGTCCAGAAAAAATCCAGCCATTGTTAATATAACAAGAACATAATAATATAATACAATATGATATGATATGACATGTGTTTGCATGACATAAATGTAACCTAGCAACCAAGGAGCGTAAACTGGAATGCACATGCCTGAACAATGATGACTTCACTGTACTAGTCAGTGGGGGCAGCAGTGCCATCGAGTGAGCATGTGTACTGTGTGGCCATCACATTCAAAATGACTGAGTAAAGCAATGAATCTGCATCAAATTTTGCATTAAGCTTGAACATTCCTCTGTGAAAACTGGACGACTCAGAAGACCACAGCTTTGACAACTAGTGCATAGCACCTTCATCACAACAATGCACCCACTCACACATTATGTCTCAGGCAGAGTTTTTTGGTGACACACCAAATCACCCAGGTGACTCAGGCCCCCTACAGCCCAGAGTTGGTGCCCTGTAAGTTCTGGCTTTTCCCAAAACTAAAATCACCTTTGAAAAGGAAGAGATTTCAGACCATCAGTGAGATTCAGGAAAATATGGAACAGCCAAAGATGATTGAGAGAACTGTGTGAAGTCCCAAGGTGCCTACTTTGAAGGGGACTAAGGCGTCATCGTCCTATGTACAATGTTTCTTGTATCATGTTCAGTAAATGTCTTCCTGGCTGGTGTCGTTCAGTGGGTTGAGTGCCAGCCTGAGAATCAAAAGACTGCTGGTTCAATTCTCAGACAGGGCACATTCCCGGGTTGCAAGCCAGGTCCTAGTTGGGGGCTTGTGGGAGGCAACCAAATGATGTTTCTCTCCCTCCCTTCCCCCTCTCTAAAAATAAATAAATAAAATAATATTTATTCATTTGTTTGTTTGTTTATGTGATGATGAAAGGCCTGAACAATAATAGTAAATTATTATGTGGGGAGCAAGTAAAGACAAAAGGAGCCCTCCAGCCACGGTGAACACCGTGGCGTGGGATGGCAGACATGAAGTAGAAGGGGCACCTTTTCTGATTTGTACAAAGGCCCCATGAGGCCTTTGGCTGTCCTAACAAACACAGTCTAATTTCTTATGCAATTATCCCATGTCGCACCCCAAGACTGAATACGCTTAGACTGGCGATTTTCAACTTGTTTCATCTTATGGCACATAAACGAAAATTCTGTGACACACCAAAAAACATATATTTTTGTCAGTCTGACAAAAAAAATAGGTATAATTTTTATTCATTCACACCAGGCGGCAATGATTGCATTGGCTGTTGTCATTTTTTTCATTTGACCATCTGGGGGAAAGGAGGTCAGTGCCCCAGACTAAATAGTCAGGTACTGCATGCTTTAAACATTCTTGCAGCACAACAGTTGCAAATCGTTGATTTAGTCCAGTCACCTGGAGAGTTTTAAGCCAGGAATTCTATAAATATAAGTATTTGATTTATTCGCTCATACGCTCACACATTCAGACATTTCTTTACGTACAGAGTGCTGCATTCATTATAGTGGGAGATAACAGAGCTTACCTTCTAATAGACATAATTACGAGTACCATAAACAGTATGGTGAAAGAGAATAAATATCTTAATTAGCATTCTTGACAGCATCAAGCAGCTGGCTGCCAGGTCACAGTCAGGGCAACTTCACTAGAACAGCAAAGAAAGAAGTTCAATACCATCATCTAAATAAGACAAAAGGAAAAACAACACTATCATTAGATTTAAATACAAAGTATACTAGAAAGTTACACTCAACTAGTAGTTGTGGAGGCAACACAGTTTACTCTTTAAAGCAAAAAGTCGGATTTTTTGAAGTAGCAAGGTCTAATCTTGCTTTAGCCGCAGAATCACTGTGCCATTCTGAGCAACTATGCAAAAAATACCCAATCTTCATCTGGGCTTCAGGAAGAGGTTTAATCAATAACCGAGAGGTAGAATGAGAAATCGCTTCACTAATGCACAGTGTTCCTGTTAATTAAAGCCACCCCCTCACTTGGCCTTGGATTAGAAGGAGGAAGGACAGGAATGGCTTTAAACACCGAGATCACCAGGCAAGCAAGAGCAGTAAAAACAATGAAAAGCAGAAGACTGTAGTTTTAAGTCAAGAGAACACCATCTTGGGGAAATCAGCATTTGGCCTACATTAAACCTTAAAGGAAAAGCTGATAAGTGAGAGATAACAGATCTAATAACTCCACACGTCTGTACCTTGGTAGCCAGTCAGTACAGTTCAACCTCAGAGGCAAAGAGCTACCTTTTAAATTAGATTGGGGAAGAAGGGGAGAGGGCTCCTGTGTGCCAGAGTGACTTTAGATCTCACTACCCTTACTGCACAGGAAAAACAAAAAAACACTGAATCTTCAACACGAGCCTCAAGCTCCTCCCATTATGGCAACTGTGCAAAGTGGGGTTGGGTGGGGGGGGTTGAGAGAGACGCCAGAGGCACCTTTGGTAACCAGGAGCTGCTGAGGAAACAGAACAAGAGTCTTAAGAGGCTTACCAAATATGGTCCACTCTACCAACTCTGAAAGACCCAAATATAGTATGGACTTGCACTTGACCGTGGCCCCCCAGGACACATATCCACTGTCAATTGTCTCCAGTTGATAAGAATGCACAGACTCACAGCTATTTGCAGACCAGCTACGGTCTACTTAGATAACAGATATCCAAGTGCATCCAACATGGAAAAGACACTTGAGATAAGAACACCACCTCAGCAAATTTCAGACGTGGGATATACCACACCTGAGGCTCAATCATGAAATGAGTCACGTGAAGTTAGCCTTCATTTGGTTTATCTACACTATGATTATTCTATTCTATTTTTTTCACTTTCGCATTTTATTTAAAACATTAATTAGGTGGCTTTTATTAACCACCTTCAAATGAGAAGCTATAAAAAACAGATAAAAACCAGGTATAAGCCATCAAAAACAACTGATTATCTAGAAATTTAAAAGAGACTTCAACCACATATATAAAAAGTTACTCTTCTGTTAAAAAAAAAAAGAGGATCCTGAAAGTTGTTCATGAACTGTACGTGGAAAATTGAATCCAATTCTTTATTCATTCAGTTCACAAATGCTTGCTGAACAACTGTTAAAAGCTTGGGACTATTTAGGTGTTGGAAATCCAAAGATAGAACACATTCCGCACCCTCAAAGATGTAAGGTCTCATGGGGAAAGACAGGGTAAAATTGACTGCAATAACGATACTGGGTGGTGAGGGCTGGACTGATGCATGCAGGTGTGAAGGAGACAGAGAGGAAGTACTCCTCCCCCTGTCTCATAGAGAGCCAGGAATGGCAAGGTTTGGACATTGGGGCTGGAGGATAATTCTAGATAGAAATAATGAAATGGGCCACTTCCACTCCTGGCCAAGATGGGCAGCAGGAACAGTTGTAAAGACCTGGAGAAGAAGCAAAGATGAACAGTGATCTCTAAGAGAAGGGAAACACAGAGTTCTACAAGTCCCCTAGATTAGTGCCTGAGAGACGTCCACGTCAAGGTGTGTAGAAGGGGGAACTTGAGTGGACTTCCTGCATTGAATAAATGGAGTCAACAGTCCAGGGAGACCAAGGCAGCTAGAGTTTGCCAGACAGAGTGCCTCCGCCAAATATTTGGAGAGACTGTATAGATTTGAGAGACCTGGATTTTTATATTTTACCAGTAAATGAAAGTGTAATTTTTTTTTTAAAGAAAGAATACCAAGAAGGTAGAGCTTCGAGGAGACCCATGGAAAGGCCTCCTTAATATTTGGTGGAATACTGATCAGTTCATGTGTGCAGGGCAACCACCCAAAACCACAGAAAAAACATCCTGACTCCCCAAGCACCGGGTAGAGTACGTGGAAGGGACTTGTCTCTGTCATGGGGAGTAATTAGCCCTAGATTGAGCACTATACCAGGCCTGCCTAAAACATCTTAAAAGCAAGACCCCAAAGGATCAAACTGTTTCAAACAACTTAACTACATTCTAGAAAAAAGAATATTTACAGAGATTTTAAAAATCCAGCATCCAACAAGGTAAAATTTACAACATCTGGCATACAAACAAAAATTATTGGGCATGCAAAAAGCAGGAATAATATGACCCCTGATGAGGAGGAAAAAAAAATCAACCAATCAAAACTGACCCAGAATTGACAAGGGTCAATTGACAAGGGTCAATTCTAGAATTAGCAGACAAGGACATTAAAACAGTTCTTACAACTATATGCCGTATGTTCAAAACTAGGTAGAGACATTGAAGATACAAAAAAAAAGGCTCCAATCAAACTTCTAAAGGTGAAATCTACAATATATGAGATGAAAAATACCCTGGGTAAAATTAACATCAGGTTACTTATTGTAAAAGATAAAGATTACTAAACTTGAAAACACAAAAAACAAAACTAGCCAAAATAAAATAAAGTAGAATTAATAAAGTATTAATATTTAATTGTCATTATTCAATTATCATATTACTAAATATTAATATTTATCCCTGTCCTCAAAAAATTTACAGTCTTTCTGTGGACACAAATTATAATAAAATATAAGGCCATAAAATACTTAAAAACCAGAAAATATAAAACAGAAAAAAAATGGTATGAGGCACTATTTAATTAATAACCAAGAAAATAGCACAGATGACTGTTTAGAGAAGAAGAAGAGATTATTTCAGGCTGGGGAGATAAGGTTAAAAATGGTCCAAGAGGAAACATCTGAACAAATAGATATTTTCATACAACTTAAAGCAGTGTTCTTCAGTATGTATTTAGAAGTGTCATTTTTTTCTCTTTATTCATTCATTCAACATTTATGAGAGGCATCTACCTGGCAGATACTAAGCACAGCATTTTCCGTCTCTACCCCTGATGGGTTTATAATCCAAAGAAGGCTAACGAGAGAAATGGCTGTTAGCCACCCTGCAAGACACGCTCTAAAGGATGTGTATTTGGGTGCTGTGAGAAGGGGCAGCTAACCCTGCTGAGGAAAGCAAACAGAGAAGAAATTCACAAGACATACTACTATCCCCTATCTGTACAATCTCCATGCTGTTCTGCTTCCACATTTGGCTGCCACAAAGAGCTGTTGAAAAAATAAACGAAAAGTCCACCAAGGAAAGAAGCAGGAAGCCAAGCAATTTTTCACTGGATTTGAATTCACTAATCCGAATGAAGAAGCCAGGAACCTCCTCCCCCTACTGGGCAATCAGCCCCGGCTAAGTGGTGTGAAGACCTCGATATTCCCTGAAAGTTTGTAGGAGAATGACTTTGCCGTGACAGTGATAATCAGTCATATCTTCTTAGCATAAAGCCTCAGTGAGTAAAAAATTCCAAGCAAAGGATTGGCCGGAGGTTGGTTATCTGATATTTTCCCAAAAGAACAAAGACATTGTATTTTTCCTGAACTGAGTAGTCATTATGCATTATGCAAAGCTAGGAGGAAGTTTCATAATGACAGAGTCCAACACTTTACAGAGGGGAGCACTGAGAGGGCAAAGGGCTGGGCCAAGGCCACAGGGAGGGTTGGGCAGTGCTCTTTAAAATTCATGGCACTGTGCTGGCTTTGAGCGCATTTCCTATCATCCAACGTGAAGCTGGCGATCTTTACATGAACTCATGTTGCCTTTATCTATTTCTTAGAGTGAACTAATCTCTGCTGTGACTTCAATAGAGAAGTATGCTCACAAAGGACAGGTATAATTGGATATGGAAATGGATACCTTATCAATAAGCCATGGTTTAATTTTTTTTACTAAGAATGAATGTCTCACCCAGAAAACCTCACACTGGGAAAATTTTCATTCGTGTTCCATTTACAATGAAAGATTCCTTAACGTGTCCCCAGTGCATTGTTTAGTGTTCAATTTATAGTTGATTTTGCTGAGAAAAGGAACAAGGTGGAAGAGCAAAGCCTGACCTTGAACTCTGGCTCTGCCATACACAAGGTATGTGATCTTGGACAGGACACAACTTCTCGGCTTTGCATCTGTGCGATGACGCTCACAACGGTACCTACTTCCTAAGTTTTGACAATCCAGTGAGATAACTGAGTGTAAAAGCACATTGCCAGGCACGTGACAGGAGTTCCAAAAAACACTAGAAGTAGTTGTTGCTACAGCTGGTGACTGTGACAGTGCGGGTAAAGGGGTAGTTACTATCATTAGTATCTTTTTTCATCCTCACCCAAGCATATGTTTATTGATTTGAGAGACAGAGAAAGAGTTAGAGACCAGGGCAGTGGGGGAGGGAAAGAGAGAGAGAAACATCAATGTGAGAAACAGATCAGTTGCCTCTCATATGTGTCCTGATTAGGGATCAGACCCACAACCTAGGTATGTGCCCGGACTGGGAACCAAACCCACAACATTTTGCTGGGTGGGACAATACTCAACTACATGAGCCAGATGGCCAGGGCCCTATTATTACTATCTTGAGGTTAATCCACACTGGACATCTTTCTCTACTCGGGCTCTTGAAGAGAACTCAGGTGTATATGCATGCCAGGCACTAACAACATCACATTTTTATTCTCAGATTTCTCTCCTTAAAAGTTTGCGCTTTCCCATATACTTAAAACTTATTCAACACTGTCACAATTATTTATCTTATAATAATAATAGTTACTCTTCCAAGTCTAAGAGGATCTGATTTCTTTGCCATCTTTTGCTGTAAACACTGGGCCATAAAGTATGGTAATGAAACATAAGAGTATCACACGTTCTCCATCACATAAAAGCTGGGCTCCATTACAAGTGTCAGCCTGAGTTTCCCCTGGTTAGAGTATGTGGTAATACCAAACTGTCATGCTCCAGATTTGTCCTAAAAGTAGGATGTGAATTCAACAACTACACTCTCCCTGTGAAAATGATCTGGTTCATTTTTGAATTTTTTCCCTTCCATCAATACCCAAAGGAACTGGTTTGCATTAGCGAGTAAGTGCCTACAAAGGTTTCTTCCTCTTCTGGACAATTAATTTATATCATATAAGACAAATATTGGCACATCTGGACAAACTCAGCATGAGTCTACAAACCATGAAATTTCCCAAGGCATCTGTGAATAAAAACACTTCTTCAAGCTTTTCAGAAATGACAGACTGAGGTAGGGGGTTGCAGGGGGGCTGGAGGGTTTGGGATGGGGAGGTGGTAGGAAAATGAACAAGATAACCCTCTTCAATGGTCTGAAGGGCTGTCATGCGATAGAGGGAGCAGACTGTTGATGCTGAGCGCTCAGGAGGGCAGAATGAGAACAAGTGTGTGCAAAAGCTGCAGGGCTTGGGACGCAGCTTTCAGTTCTATTTAAGGAGAGCTTCCTTGGGGAAGGGTGCGAACACACGCATGTCTCAGAAGAGTGCAACAGATGGGGGGAGGGGTCCAGACAGCCCCACTGATCAGCTCTTCACCTGGGGCAAGTTTCTTAGCCTATCTAAACCCTCAACCATCAGTCAGAATAGTTATTCCTACATTCCATGGTTATCCCAGCATTGAGAGAAAGCAGAGGTATTTGACGCTCAGTGTGGTCGGCGTTATGACTATTTCTGCTCTTCTTTGTACCTCTGACAAACAGTAAGCATTTGTCAGATGCCTTTGGAACAGAATAAATTGTTAAAATCTCTCTAGTTCTGCTTTCCACCTCACCCTTCAGTATTAAAACCCACTGGGAGAAGCTCAAGTTGTGTGCACTTGGCTCTGCCACCACTTGCACGTAAGGTGCTGGGCTAGCTGTTTCCCATCTTCCCTGGACCTTCCCAACAGCAACACATAGAGAGGCTCGTCATCCACCAAAACTCAAACTCAGGGAAGGATTATAGGAATTACCTAAGAAATTATCACAAATCATTTTTCATGTACAGGTGTTCCCCCCCTTTGCCCAACACGTGTTTTTTGTAAATCACATTCTTTTTTTCCTACCAAATGAGCTTATAATTGTTTGCATATGCTTATTATCTGATTCCAAGAATATTACTATGTGACCATTAAGGAAAGTTTGAACAACAGGAAAATGAGGCAATGAGAGGGATAATCACTCACTGTCTATACATTATTGTTTCTTCCCTATTTTCTGTTTGCATGAGGGATGGTGATCTTTTCCTACATCATTTTAATTTAGATTACAGTTTCAAATGCATTTTTAACTGTTCTTCAGTAAGTGCGGACTGCTGAGTTAAGTTTCTCTGTTCTCAAGTTGACTCCAGTCCCAGTGATTCAAAAACATTTTAAAGTGCCAAGGGATATAACTATTCACAGACATGAAATTTTGAAAAAGAAAAAAAAATAGCACTTGAAAAAAATGAGTAAGGCGACCCTCCTTTCAGGAATGAGGACACTAAAGCCCAAGGGACAAGCTGTGGCACAAACTCTGCTACAGCCGAGACCCAGGTCTGTTACCCTGAAGCACTGTAAGTCAGGCCAGGGCGACTGTCGCCTAAGTCCTGCGATTTTGGATTTCATAACTTCACTTTCCTTAGAAAGGTCCATAAAAACGGGGTCTGTGTACAGCAGATGCATCGGGGCAGACTAATCAAGGCTTTGATGAGGAAAACCCTACCCAACCAGAAACTCACACCTGCCCTGCAGGATGGCTAGACCAGGAGGAAGAGGAGGAATCTCCGATACTTTACCCAACTTTTGACATACCTTTATGCATCCAAATCATGACAGTTTATTTCCTACTCATCAAGTAAGCAAAAACTTAAAATATTTTCAATACCAAGAATTAGAAGAAGTAAGGAGCAACAGGGACTCGAGATGCCGCAGACAGGAGTTCACACGGGCACCAGGCATTTGGAGTGCAACTCGGCAGCACCCAGGTGAGCCAAAGAAAGGCACGCTTCCATCGTATTTCTAGAAATATCTAGAAAACTTCCCAGATGGTCACAAAAAGACAGGTCAAAGTTTTTCATGGCAGCACTGTTTAGAATAGAGAAGAAACAAAAACATGGGAATGAAAATATTCATTGTGAAATGGTCACATCATAGAACAGTTACTGGAGAGAAGCTAAGATAACTTCCTCAGTTAACATGCAGTTCTTAAATGAACAGGGTTACGTATCAAAACAAGCTGGGAAAGTTCAGATACACTAAGTTACCACTTACATAAAGCTTAAAAATCAGCCAAGCTATACCACAACAATACATGCAGGGCACAAATAGAAAATTGTGCCTGGGAATGAAATGCTTTAAATTTAGTAGAGAGATTATCTCTGGAGAAGAAAAGAAACAGAATTTTGAGAGGGTGCACTGGGAGCTTCAATAGTAAAAAAAAAATCTGGAGCAAATATGGCAAAATTTTATTATCTGAAATTAGTGTCTTTTTTCTTGGTAAACTTAAGATATTTGAAAATTAATAAAAAGAGAGAAAGAGAGAAAGAGAGAAAGAAAGAGAGAAAGAGAGAAAGAAAGAAAGAAAGAAAGAAAGAAAGAAAGAAAGAAAGAAAAAAGAAAAGAAAAGAAAAGAAAAGAAAAGAAAAGAAAAAAGAAAAGAAAAGAAAGAACAAGATAGCTTAGCCATGGATCGGTCTGGATATCCAAGAGTCTGAAAAGGTAGGAAGACCAATGGCCCACCCACTATTTTTGGTATAATAACAAGTCTAATGGCCATCATGACCCTTTGCATCCCCAGCCTCAGCACAGTGCCTGGTCAAAAGTAAACACAAGCTAAATGTGGAGTAAATGAATGAATGACTGAACAACAAATAAATGACCAAATCAACTAAATGACTATACATGTGTTTGACTAATAAGAATAGGGAAAAAACAAATATTGTAAATAATTTGAAATTTAAAGTATTTCTAAATATGGATCCACAGAGAGATCTTATTTTATATGCAATTTCTTTTTTTTAGATTTTATTTCTTTATCTTCGGAGGGGAAGGGAAGGAGAGAGAGAGAGAAATATCAATGTATGGTTGCCTCTCATGCATCCCCTGCCAGGAACTGGCCTGCAACCCAGGCATGTGCCCTGACTGGGAATTGAACCACAATCGTCTGGTTCGCAGGCCTGCACTCAACCCACTGAGCTACACCAGCCAGGGCTGGATTCATGGAGAGCTCTTCTTAATGGCGTTGTTAGTAGGAAAAAAAACTGAAAACATGTGAACAAAGTAACTTTTGAAGATTTTTCTATCCATAAACTTCAGTGCTTTTTCCTTATTTCAGAGGCAGGCACAGCACACTCATCACATTTTATTAATCTAAAGGAGAAGGCATTTGTTGCCATAACAGACCCCAGGATACGGCCAATAGCCTAAAATATAAATGAGTCTTAGGGTAAGTCAGTCAACTAAAGCGCGCTTTTGAACCTTATGTGAAGAATTTCCAGCACTCCTCTGCCCTGTTTACCAGGTGCATTAGGATTCTAAATCATTCCGTCTTCATGAATGTAAGCTGTTCCCAAGCTCCCCTCAGAATGTAACAAAAAAATCACTAGTGCAGTCATCCTGATTTCAAATTTCTGACCATCATACGGGAGTATAGACTAGGTGAAATCAAGCAGAAATAGGCTACCATACATTTTTGCCTTTTTTTTTTAACAAAAATTCAAATGAATGTGAAAAGAACCAAAATCAGATACACGACACAATCACACAGACCTAGCAATTAAATCCAAAAAAGCAGTTTATAATTAGTGTGAGCAAAGAGAATCATTTTAAAAAGTACCAGAGACCTCCACTATCAGAAATGAGGTGGGTGTTTTTATACTTTCTTCTTTATGTTATTAAAATATTAATTTACTCTTAAATATAATCCTGGGGCTTCCTTCAGAATACCCTCTCATGAAGAGGCGGGGGTGGGGGACATGCAGGGTATATGTTTATCGTGTCCTTTTAGAGTTTAACAAAAGAAGGATTCAAACAGAGTTACCTTCACTCTGCAAAAGTCTTTTTTCAAATGTGTAACAGGATCTTACTGCAGCCACTAGGTCTGTTCTCCACACAAAGAAAGGCTGGAAAACATTTGTGTTGTGCTCCTGGAGTTAAAAATGAAGAAGCCCTTTCCTTTCCATCAGTTCTTTTTTATTAATAAGGTGGCCACACTAAGCCAGAAATTATAACCATCTGCTTTAACCATTAAATGCAGATTCAAAGGCCTAATGATAAAGTGACCTCTTTATTAATAACAGAAAGCGACAAGTGGCATTTTCTCAGAGCGTTCAAGGAAATAAATCAACCCATAAGTTCAAGTAGATGGTCCATCTCGGCAATACTGCCTCTTAAGTTTTCTCTTCTACTTGGCCTTCATGGTTTCAATGGCTAGATAAACAAAATGGGAGATCCGAAAGTAGCTTTTCCATGTGTTTTGTTTACCTCTGATATTGATGAGATACCACTTTACCACCTCATACCATTCAAAGGCACTTATTTCTCCCCATCACAAAAGCATCACCACATACATTGTTTGACCAATGAGGAGACACACGGGACTCACTTCCTGCAGTGATTATGTCTGAAGCAAGGTCTGAAACAAAAAAGGTGTGTGGAAAGCCGCACATCTGTAGGAAGAAACAGTAGAAATCACTGCAGCTGTACTTTAATATTTCAGTAATGTAGTTCCATGTTTTCTTTAATTCATAGATTAGAATTTTAATTATTCAGTCACTAAATTCTGGTAACTTTCAGCTGAAGTAGGTCCCCTGCCCCCAGCCTCGTAGGGCAGACAGAAGCTCTTTGTTGAGCTGCAGACACTCCAAGACGCCGGTGTGGCAGCATCCGCGTCCCCTGCCTCAGATCCTTCTGGCAGGAAGCCTCCACTACCACCAGAGCTCAGGAGTCCCTGGGAGATGAATCTCCCTGGCCCTTGTCCAAGGAGCTTTAGTACTGGAAGGACCAGAAAGACTATTTACAAACCTCATCTTTCTCCTAACTCAATCAATAGATTTGAAGCCTGAAAAGCAAAGCAAAAGAGTGAATCAGCATAACTGAGCTAAGGTCACAAAGGATTAGTAGGAGCTCTTGGGTGGGACACTTTCTAAAGAATGTGGGAATCACTTGTCTCCCCCCAGAGGGGATTCTGCAAGTACTACTGTCTTCACTGCAAGGTCGAAATCCTCTAAAGACTTGTAGCCCCAAAGCAGGCACACAGCACATCTTCCCCACCAGGACCTCTTGCCCACTCCCTTTGAAGTCCCATCTGCCAAAACAGAAAAAAACTTCTTCAGGGCTGAGGCGTCAGAGGTGAGTACACTGGACTGAGGATTCAACCAGGGACCCCTGAAAGTCACCTTAAAAGGGACATTACGGTACTCCACCATCTATACCCTCCTGAAAAAAACTTCCTTCTCTCCAACCAGAAATAAACATGCACCACAGCACAAGAAGTGTGAGAGACCACCCCTGTATTAGCCAAATCCCGCACATCCACCCCGGAGGCCGGTGGGCACAGGCTCATCTCCAGCCCACCCCTCTCGGGCCTGAGGTCAGGCATCCAGTAGAGTCCTCGCTCTGCAGTGACAAACTGTGTGTGGCATTAGGAGTTGTCACTTCAGTTCTCAAGGCGTTACTGTTCTTTCTTTTTCTCACCATAAAATAAGAGAAAAGAGCTAGATTGGGTCAAAAGTCCCTCACAGACTTGACATTCTATAATTTTTAATCACTCCCTTTATTGCCTCGGTTTCATTAAGTATAAAATCATGCAGTCTCAGTAGATGGTCTTAAGGTCCTTTGCAACACTGAGGCTCTATGATTCAGCTGATGAATCTGGATCACAAGCAAGGATTATCCTATTAATCTCCGTGGTCATTTCCTTGCCAAATAATGATAGGAATGTGCTTCAGCTGAATGCCCCCATCCCAGCTACCAGTACATCTGGATGGGAAACATACAACTACTTCTATCCACCAGCTTGCCAACAGGGAAATCTTCAAACAAAGACGGGATGATTAACAGCATCTTTAATAGGGCCCTCACCTTGACATTAAATCTTGGGCTAAGGTTATCAAAAGCAGCAAACACACAAAGAACTTACTCACAGCCTGAGAAGAAGCCAGAGAGAGAGCCAGAGACTGTGCAGGTGGCTGGGAGGAAAACTGACATGAATTACAAAGAAAAGGTGCATTGAATTAATAGAATATAACTCTGGTATTGAGGGTGCGGGTTGAAAACAGATGTGAGGGGCAGTCCACCTCAGCACCATGAGGAATAAAAGCAAGAGCCGCAAGTTCCCTCAAACACACACACACACTCAAGCAAAGCATATGAAAGTCACTAGGTTAGTCCAGGGCTGTGGGCTATGGTGGCATTACAGGGACATCATAGAGCCAAAAGCTGATTCGACATGGCCCCTAAAAGCCTGAATTCCAGGAGTTTGAAGCCAAGTAGTGTGAAGGTGGGAAGAGGGTGTTGGGCATAAAGACTACATGATCAAGTTCCACCTTACTGACCTTTTCCAGTTATTAAAACTCTAGACCAAATTCCTCATCTATAAAACAGACATTACAAATATTCGGGGCATTTCAAATAATCATAAAATAGATTTTTAAAGTGTATAAAACACACACAAGTATTTGGGATACAAAAGACACTCCAGAAAAACTGGAACGTATTGTTATCAAGATGTGTGCAGGCATCAAAGATCAGAACACAACTGTGGGTCAATGCAGTCGGACAGACAGAGATCAAGGAAGGGTGGGTCGTGACAAACAAGATAAAATAGTGGGCGAAGGGCTGAAATCACAGACTGCAGAAATTCTTCAGCACCATCACTTTTAATATTGTCTATTAATGTTACGGAAGAAAAAAATCATTGCAAGTAAGTAGTAGACTATGACCCCATTTATGTTGAAAGACAAAGAAGCAGAGAGAGAAGCAATGAAATGAAGTGAAGAGAGACAAGACAGACTCTAAATACTAAAAGTAGTTTTCACTAGGTTTAGATACCAGGTTATTTCAGGATTTTTTGTTGTTTATCAATATTTTCCAAATAGCTTTTATATATATATATATATATATATATATATATATATATATATATATATATACACACATATATATACTTCTTAGAAGTTTTTCTTGTTTCAAGTAATAAAATTTGTGGATTAAACATTTAATAACATGCGTTGTAGGGAACCTGAAGTCCTCTAGCTCACTGGAATTCTGAAATTAGAGGTGTGTTCTAATTATTGCAAAAATTGTTATCACATATACGGAGAATCCCAGATCAATCAATAAAAGTATGTGGAAGGCTTTCTTAATTCAAGAATGAAGCATTAACCATTCCAGGAAAAAAAATACAAATTCCCAAAGAGCCTCGATCTCATTAGGGAACTGGACATGCTCACATAAAATTACAGCTCACAATGCCTGGTGCACCGGTGGGATAGTAAGTTCAGGGAGAGTGATTTGAGCCAGGCCTTGGAGACCTGGGGGACTTCAGAAAGAAGGATAAAGTCACTTTCTGTTGCAGAGATGATTTAATTAAAAAGAAGTTCCACTCTAACCGCTCGACCAGGTAACAGAGAATCTATTGTATTCTGAGGAACTGAAAATCTTACAAGAAGGCGGATTGCATGACCCTTCATTTGCAATAGCTTCTTTTAGGAAAGGGAATAATTAGAATCACATAGAAGGGGCTGCTTGCTTTCATTCAATAGATAACTTTAAACAGGCTTCCGAACCACATGAACCACGGTGCACGAGCACAGTCTCTGCGCTGGACTCCTAGAGGGTCTAATTTTCACCTCAGCCCAACACTTACTCAGATTCCCTTCACTGTTATCAAGCTACTTAACTACCTTCCGTCCCCCATGCCCAGCTTCCAAATACCCCAGCAGGCTATAGACTCCTTTTATTCCTTCATATATTTACCCATCAACATTTTTTCAACATGTGCTATGGGCCAGCAACACAAAGATAAATAAGACAGCCCCCCTCTCACAGAGGTCACAGTCTAGGAGCACTACTGACTCATTAACAGATAGCAGCTCAATGACTGAGACAGGCACAGTGTATCCAAGACCGAGGGCAAGGGGATGTGTGTAAACAGCCTAAACCCAGGCAATGGGGCAAAGGCACTACCTGTGGAAAAAACAGCAAAGCAGACAGAGCAGAAAACCCTGCAGCCAGACCTTGAAGTATGAGGCAGAGTGAAAAGACACAACCAGAAGAGGCAACACTGACTGAGGACTTACAACATGTGAGGTGGATTTAATCTTCACGGTAACCCAATGAGGTAGATTCCATCATCTTCATGTTACAAATGAGGAAACTGAGGCCACATAGGGTAAGTAACTTGGGTAGTAAAGGGGATAACCACTCTGATAGGCTGCCACTCCCTGAGGCTAAAACGGTGAGCAGGGGCTACTCTGAGAGCCCAGTTTAGTGCCATGCTAAGGAGGAGCTTGGGTGTTTTCCACAGACAATGAGGCAACAGGGAAGGGTTTTAAACAGGAGGGTGACACAGTCAGAGCTGCCTCAGGAGTCTACTCCAGCAAGGTGTGAAAGACTGATTTGAAGAGTTAGAGAGACCAGCTAAGAGGCTGTTGCAATATTCCAGTGAGCAATGGGGTTGCCTGATCTGATGATGTAAGGAAGGAACACAAGGGATAAATGCAAGGCATTTGTTGGGAGATAACTCTCTGTGGTCTCTTGAGTTTCTGTACATGTTGTGAGCAAAGCACCAGCTGCCCTTGGTTCCAGATTATCTTTCCAAAGATGTATAGATAATGATAGTCTTGGAAGATACGGTTTTCTTCTGTAGCGAAGGGAGAGCATGCTTAATGTCCAACATACAGGGTTTGGGTTTCCTAAACTCAGGTTCCTTTCCTGTAACACAATGCACTGCATGTGCAGGTGACATCTGGCCCCCTTCATGACACTGTAAGGGGACTGGTGCAAGAAAATGCTGACACTTCAGCTACTGCCATTTTTATGAGTATAAATTCCTTTGTCTCTCACCTGTCATCCATGAAACTAATGGCAGGATGACTAATTTATTTGCAAATAGAGTAAAATGTCAAATCCCTCACAGTGGTGAAGGAGAGAACAGTGGTGTCACAAAAGGAGATAAAACATGTAAAGGGTGCAACCCTGGGCCTAGGAGGTCCTGGGGAATGAATGATACATTCAGTTTGGAGGTCTCTGAGACATGCATCTGGGCATACCCAGCAAAGTGCTGAGTAACTGAGTCAAAAGGAGGGGGTTAAAAAGATAGCCATAAAGGTTATTAGCATCAAAGGGTAGCTGAAACTATGAGAGGACACAAAATCCTCTATTCAACATATAAAAAGACTGCAGCATGCTCAGTGAGCTAAGGGCGGAACATTCAAAGGAAGCATCATATTCGTCCTTAGACCCTGACTGCCCAGCAGAGGGCTTCACACAATGTATATGCTACATAAATGTCCTGTTAAACAAATGCCCAAAACAGATTTGGAATTAGATACAGGCTTTGTTTAAAATTGCTTTAATTTACCTATGTAATACTTATCTAGATTTTCTCCAATTAGGATCTCAAATACACAGCGTCTAAATTTGTTTCACATTAAACACGACCAGTGTCATATGTAAATAATTACAAATCTATCATTCTCTCATGTGCAACATTCTGTTCAGAAGCAGAACACAATTTTAAGACTCATAATTTCATGGTCACTAAAAAGTAGTCCTGTTGGTTTTCCTATTGGAGAAAAGGTCTCAGTTTCCTCAAAGGATCAGTCCTTCATTCATTCATTTAACAAATACTTACTGAAGACCTATTATGTTCCAGGAACTGTACTAAAAGCTGTAAGAGATCTGAAAAGTACAAACGCCAGCCACCCCACCAAAGGAATTTACATAAGCAGAGGGGTAGAAATTGAGCCAGACCAGAACTCAGTTCCTAGATCCACATTTAGCCATTTTGTGACCTTGAACAACTTACTTGACATTTAGAACCTTCAGTTCTCTCAACTGTGAAAGGAGAATAAGAAAAAATGTGTATCTCATTAATGGTGGTGAGAATTACATTTTATAACACATGTAGCATACCGGACATATAGTTCTCCCTTAGAAAGTGGTAGCTAGCATTATTACCATTATCCTAAGCCAGTTGGGGGAAAAGTACTCAGAGAAAAGTCACTCACTGAGGGATCGTGCAGAATGCTATGAATACTACTGAGATGGTCTAAAGCACGAGAAATGCTGAACTTCGGAAGCCTGGTGAAAACAATATGTGACACCACTGAGTCTCTACTGTGTTTTGATTTAATTAAACCACCCTAAGAAACTATGAATGAGTAATATTATACCCATTTTCTGGATGAGAAAACTGACTCCCTAGACAAGTCAAATAATTTGCCCAAGGTCCCCAGCAGAAAGTGATGGAGCAGGAAGTAAACCCAGGCTGTTTGGCTCCAGAGTTGATGCCAAATTGCCTTCTCAGGGAGAAAAAGAATGCATTTTTATGACATATTTTTAAAGGGAAGGAATGAGACCTTTGGCAGCATTTACCTTCAACCTGCAACTATTTTTCTACTCAGTATTGAAAGATTATCCATAAATATCTAAATAGACAAGCAGGCTTTTCTAGGTTGGCTGGGATCCTATTTCATAGATTCTGCAAATTGAGTAAGGAAGATTTACTGTCCCATACTGAACACCATGTAAGGCAAAATCACAGTGCATATTGGACTGACTCATGAAATCCACACTGACTCAAAATCGAGGGGTATGGAGCTCAAAGCTCTGAGGACCTTTATGAAACAAAATAACTCCATTTACCAGCACTCATTTCTTACTGATCTGTTGGCTGTTCATAAACACTTCCTTAATTAGAGTTTAATATACAGTCCTCTCAGATGCTGAGGGTTTTTCCTCCCCATTTCCATGTGAATAATATAACAGACTGCTGAGATATATAGCCACTGTGTTGGGTCATCTTGGACTTCAACCAGGTTGTCTGTTGTTATTGCTTCCTTTTCCAAGACAGCAGAAGTAAAATACCCTAACCACCCAACCACTGGGCGATGGCTGAATAAACTCCATAGGCTATGCACACCCGTGTAATATCACAGACATAAAACACAGTATTTAAATAAATCACATAAAACACAGTGGCTTAAATAAATCAAAACACTTAGAAAAAAATAGTAGTTTTATGTTTTTTAAAGATTTTATTCATGTATATTTAGAGAGGGTAAAGGAGGGAGAAAAAGGAGAGAAACATCAATGTGTGGTTGCCTCTCGAGCGCCCCTCACTGGGGACCTGGGCTGCATCCCAGGCATGTGCCCCAACTAGGAATCAAACCAGCAACCCTCTGGTTCGCAGGCCGGCGCTCAATCCACTGAGCCACACCAGCCAGGGTGTTTTATGTTAAGTGAAAAAAGGTTGATGCAAAACAGTATACAAGTATATAAGATGATTGTATTTATGGACTTTTAAAAATGTATAGGTAAAAGAGGCTGGAAGGAAAAATACCAAAATGTTGGAAGTGATTATGTTTGTATGTGAGCCTAAAGGAGATTAAATAGTTTTTCACTGTCTCAATATTCCTGTTTTCTTTGATGAATATATATTATGTGTACATTTTTATTGCAGCAAACTAATTGGAAAATAAGGGGCGGAAATGGAAAGATGGAGACCAAAAGAACGGCTCAATAGTACTGTCTCTACCTGGCGCTTTCAGAGCTCTTCACTGAAAGTATTAATCTCTTTCTTATATTTCTTACACTTCTCAGGTTTTTTGAACATTAGAAAGATAGATGGATAGGTAGATAGATGATATATAGACGAACATTCTTTTACCAAAAACATTCCAGAATAACTCCTCTTAGAAATACAGTCAAGACCTGACTTCCCAATCCACTCTGCTGTCTCTCTCTTCTCTCAACTAATCAACTCGAGGTGTTCTGGGCAAGGGTACCTGAATCACAAGCATCCTAGATACATAGATTCAACCTTGACACTCCGAATGGATGGTACAGGTAACCCATTAACATATGAACTAGTCACCATGCAAACATGACAGGAAGAGTAATTAGCATATACCTGGTTAGATACATACTATACTTTCTTCTGGGAGCCACAAACAATTAATGATCAATATAAATATCGATATGGTAAAACTAATTCTGCTTTCCAGAAAAGTTTATCCAAATGTAACTTTGTTGAAGAAAATAAAGCTATCCTGCTGGCCGGAAATGACTGAGCAGAGTCCAGTGAAATGAGTAGCACAGCTACACAAACTACATAATGAACCTTCGTGGCTATTTACACCTGAGAATGGGCATCACGTACACATCACCCCATAAGCAACCAGTAATCCTGTAACCACATCCAAAATACCAGTCATAACACAACCCAAAAAAGAATAATAGTAGGCACTTTTTTTTTAAAAGAGCACAATTATCAGAAGTGCTTTGGGAAATTAACGCGGCCCTACTCTGGCGGTCAAACTCATATGTAGTTCAAAAGGAAAACAAATCTGACATACTGAACATCTGTCATATGGCTCTCACTGACAGAGCAAGCAGCATTTCAAAGCAGAATGGAAATTGGAGTTCAGTGGGAAGTACAGATGCTTGACTACCTTTCTTTCAGGGAAGCAGAAACATTCCATTAGTTCCCCGCTGATTTGGCCAAGTGAAGGCTCCCCTGCCACTCACGCGGGACAGAGCTGCAGTGTCTGGCTGCTGGCTAACAGAAATTCAAACGTGCTCACGTAGTCCGCGTTGCTGTACAAAGTACCTCAACGTGGTTGTCAGCCTTTAGCAATATCAACTCAACAGGCCCATAAGCTTTTTACAAAGTAAACAGGAATGAATTGGGAAACAAAGGGAAGGAAGTGGAGGGAGGCATTCTAAAAGGTGAAAAGTCAATTGCATTAGTGGTCACAAAGGAACCTGGGGGTGTTTTTGTTTGCTGTGGAGCAGCCACCTTCAGAATTTTAAGCACTTTAAATAAGGCACCAGTGATTTTTAAGAAATTAACTTCAGGCTTGATCTGTGCCAAGTGCAGAAATTCTGCAATAAGATCCCGCAAAGCTGGGGAAAATCTACAATGCCTACTCTTCTTTCCTTTTATGCTCTCTGGGCTTGGGAATCTCCTCCTGGAATATCTGCAGATGTCTTTTATAGTCCTTTGCTCAAATTACCTTCTACTTATGAAATATTAAGAAACTGGGTGTAGAACTTTTTTAATCGTAGCTTATTTCCCCACTCACGGCTTGACTCACATGGCATTCTAACACCTATAGACTCAATTATTGTTCATAAATTGGCTTTCCCGCTGGTTCGGATAAGAGGGCCCTAAAAATCTATGCAGGACATTTATCTTTTCTACAAACTATCTCAAACTTACAATAGCCTTCAGATACGACAATGAGGATGAATATCCTGGGTGGGGTATTATGGGATATGCTATAGATAGAGACTAAGAGCTTGGACTCAAATCAAACAGACCTGACTGTGTAAAGTTTCCTGACCTTGAGGAAGCTCTGAAAGCCCCTAAGGGTTCTAAGCCTGAGGGAGTTGTTGGAAGCATGGAGTGTGATGGTTTGCAAAGCGCACAGCAGATCTGCTGATGACAATGGGATCAAGAAGAAAACAAGAGTGTTTTCAACTTCAGTCACTGCACCAATAAAAGGTGCCATGGGGTTGGTATCAGCTTTGCATTTATGTAAAATATGGGATGTATTTATCACCTAGGCTCTGCTTCCTCAGCTGTAAAATGGGAGCACCACCTCAGTGAAACCCTAAGTTTCAACAACTGAATGTGTACTTAGAAAAATGCAATCCACATTGATCCTAAGCACAGCAGGTGCCCTTCCACAACCAAGCCATATTCTCTTTCTATCCACTTTTCTTACCTTTAGGTATATTTTACTGCACTGTGAGCTTCTCAAAGGGGAAGCTGTCTTACATGCTTTCTACACATAGTGCTCATAACAATACCTGGCACAGAACACAGGACGCATACATGTGGAATGTATTAGTGACTGAGCCATCTTAGTATACTCCCCACAAGCACAGGCCTTTTGTACAACATAGTTATCAAAATATGTTTGTTGAGTAGATGGATTTGAGTAAAACTGGGAGTGCATTCATTGGCAGGGACTTCCTCTTACTCATGTCTAAGCCCCTGGTCCTAGGACTGAAGCTTGGCACAAAGAAGAAATCGGATCAACTAATCTTGCTCTGGAGACAGGACAACTGGGATTAAAACAATTGGCCTAACTGCCCTCCCCAACCCCCCAAAAAAGGAATTGGTAAATTTGTGCATATTCCAGCTCCGGAAGGCCTTTTTGTTGTGGCTGGCACTGAAAGAGGCATTTTACATGATGTTTTCTCAACAGACTTGGTAACGAGAAATGACTATCATTTTTTAAGTAAATAAGCCAAGGCTCAGAGAGACTAAGTCACTTGCCCCAAATTACAAAGCCGATAAATAACAGAGTTGGGAATCAAACCCAGGCTTATGGAACCCATGTTCTTCCCATTATGCAAGGCGAAAGAACAGGGAAAAGCACCAAAAGAGATGGGACCACCTTATTTGAAGTTATATGGCTTTAGGGAAGAAAGGAGGTGAAATCAACTGTTGGGTCAGGCTTTCGGAGGGAGACTAACCAGCTGGGGCTAGTACTTCAGTGATTGAGCCCTGTGCTCGCCACAGCTGCAAGCATGTCCAACAGAACTGGAAGGAAAAAAATGTTGATTGGAGTTGTGTTCCAAACAGGATAGTTCATCTAGAGTAGTGAGTGGGGAAAATGGCAATGTCAGCTCGACTCCTTCTCAGCATTACCTGCAAGTTCAGGCCAGCCCAGTGTTGGCCTTGCCCTCCAAGCTCAGAGCCAGCAGTCCATCTCCCACATGCTATTACAGCCAATACACACAGCTCAGGAACTCCCACGTGGAAAACACCACGCACGTTTTCCAGAGAGCTGGAAGGAGAGGAGAACAGATCTAGAAGGAAGAAATGTAATGACCCTTGGTTTTGGAAAAATCAATTTAAGAGCAAGCTTAAATCACTTGTGCTCTTCACAGAAACAAACGAAAGTAAATAACCTTTATTTTAAAGCATCAGAGCAAGATAATTACCAGACAAATATGCCATTTTACATTTTTTTATAGTTTTGTTAAGATTTGGTATGTCAACAGTAGTACCCCTTCTATGATTAGAGGGGAAACTAATTTAATGAAATCAAGTGTTTGAAATCTTGTATTCTTAATGGTAACATCAGATCCGAACTTAGGATCCTATACAACCGTATGCTAGGGTAACAGCCTACCCGGATGAAGAGAACAAAAGCTATACAGAATATTAGACGTGAATTAAAGCCAAATCAGCAACCAGCTACGCCTTCTCCCTGAGTTGGAAAAAAACAAAAACAAAAACCACAAAGTCCTAAAAGTAAAAACAACTGAAAAAAAAAACCCTGAAAAAAAGGAGAAAAAAAAACTCTGCATGGAAAGCACTGATGTGATTTCACAATTCCTAAGCATACCAGAAATCATAAATATTTATAGAGCACAGTCTTTATATTTCCAGTGTTCAAGGGCATAACTAAAGAAATCAGTGTGTAAATATGTACATGTGTGAGCTATTCTTTTAGATGACTTAAAAAAGGCAAGCGGAAGTCCAAGCACTGCTGGAAACTATGGGTTGTTCTGTGTGAGATTGACTCTGGTCAGCCCTGCAGTTACCTGTCTGTGCACACTACTACCTTTAGAAGGGAGGAGGAGGACTTTAAAGGTAGACCCTCCAAACCTATGCCTGACTCCTCTCTGCCCTCGCCCAATCCAGGGCAGTCAGCAGGAGCTTGGAGACCCCCTGAGGACGGCTCTGAGTTTCTGCTTTGCTAAGAGCAGAACCCTGGGCCCTGGGGGCTTCCATTCACAGGCTCTAGAAGCCCACAAAACAAAGTAACCCTGCCCTAGGGCAGCCCTCCAAATTATTTAGAGACCATTCTTGTGCCTTCTCTCTCCCCAGTTTGCTCCTTACTAGATATATCTGGTTTGTCACTGGTCAAACCCCCGGAGTGGGCTAAGTATCACACACTCTAAAAGACAGCAGCACCAAAATCCTTCCACTCACACATTCCTTTCACTTACGCTCACAACCACAGCAATTTATTGCTCTAACTGACTATCCCTGCCCCAACCCAACACCATATTAAGTGGATTAATCTTAATAAAACAACTACCTTTTACTGAGAGCCTCTTGTCTGCCAAGAGTTGTGTTAGGTACTTTAAATACAGTCCATTTCACTGTAACAGAAAATACAAGTTCCTAAAAAAAATCACTATGCTATGCGAAATCATGCAGTAAAAACCACAGGGCTCATGAGAGAACAGGATGGAAACACACCACTCAAAAACTTCATTAGTGACACAAAATGAAAGATAGGAACCCCACAAAAACAGCAGCATGGTCTTACATGCGTTCAATGGTTAAGGCATATAAATAATAAATTTGGTGTTTCACCTTGAAAAGGACCTGAAGTTTGCTCACAGAAGTGGGTGTTGGAAGGGTTGCAGCTTGGGGTTACTGAGAAGGGGCGGGAGGAGGGTTATGGGAAATCAGACAGCAAGTTGTAACAGCTGATGGAGGGACGTGGCCCCAACACACACTGCGTGCTCCCACACGGCTCACTTCAGCTGGGTGTGGTTTTCCCAACTCACCTGGCGTTTCTCATGGATAACAAAGATCAAAAGCAAATGTGAAGTTACTGTTATCTTCAAATTGTTCCCTAGTATATTAGGTTGAACAAGTCTGTGTTTCTAAAACAAGCATTATAGCAGAAATAACTGGACTTTATCTCACTGAATCCTAACGACCCTAAAAGATAGGTAAAACTGACTCCGTTTTCCAGAAAAGGAGATGGAGGCTCAGAGAAGTTAAATGGTCCCCAAAGCCACATCATTCCAGTAAGTTAGTTGAAGAGCAAAGATAGGACCAAGATCTGCCCGGTGTCCCCTCCACCACCTCATGCCTGGGGTGTCAAACTCATTTTTACCGGGGCCACATCAGCCTCGCAGTTGCCTCTGAAGAGCCAAATGTACTCTTAGGACTGTATAAATATCCTAGCCCTTAACAGTTAAGTGAGGTTCGGCACTGCGGCCAGGTAGAAACAAGGGGCCGGGCTGGATAAAACAAGGTGGAGGGCCGGGTTCAGCCCGTGGGCCTTGTGTTTGCCACCTGTGCCTTATACCCTATTATTGCCAACCTTTTTTTTTTTTTCATTTCGCAACTAGTGCCAGAAGGAAGGTACCCTCGTCTGGGTCTAAAAGCAGAGATTCTCTGCCTCCCCCACCGGCCCCACAGTTCAGTGGGAATATCTATGTCTGCAGCACATCCCTTAGGTCAAGTAATGAGTTATATACCCTTTCATGGTCCTCTTTGCACATTTCCTGAGCGCACAGAGGATGGTACAGCTGGGAGGAGTGAACTACATCTCCAATCTGGAAGGTGAGACTACTAATAGCTATAATTTCCTGAGCGCCTATTATGAACTAGAAAGACATATCTCCTGTCCCTACAACATATTTTCCTTTACAATCTGGATTCATTGGTTTAAATACACTAAGCTTTTTAAGCATCTAGGGGTGGAGGGGAAATCTCTAAACTTACTGTTGTAGAAACTCACCAGTCAGATTCAAGAGCAATTCAGTAGACGGCATGGATCTTAAAGGTTCACTCTCGGGAAGCCCCTTTTACTGTTTTAACAATCTCTCTTCTGGGAAGCTTGTTTCAAGTTTCTCACTGAGAGAGAAAAAACTGTCTTACCCCATTAAATGACTATTGTGATGAAGGTCTGACCAAGTCACACACTGCCCTTGGGATCCAACAGAAGCTTCCTGGCATGGCCTGCCAAGGCTCTTTATCTCAAGCCACACCTCTGACCCCTTGTCTACCCCACAATGGATGCTCCAGACAGACTGAATAATTCTTAGTTCCCCATGTACTCTATGGTTCCTCACTTCCAGACTCTACACATTATTCCTCCTGCCTAGAATATTCTTCACACCACCCACCAATTCCCCTGAGTACATCGTTCAATGCCTATTCCACTTCCAAATTTCAGCTTAGGTGCCCCTTCCTCTTCGAAGCCTTTCATGGTCCTCTTTGCACATCTGGATTCGAGTTTCTCACAGGTGCTCACGTAGCTCCCTGCACCTTCCCTATCGCCACTGATAGCTCACTTTACTATAATTACTCATATTCCCCCTCAAGACTAAGCTTTGTGAAGGCAGGAATGGCGTCTAGCTTTTTCAATCAAAGAATGCATTTGTATAATATGGCATGTAAGAACTTTCATGTGAAGTACTTCATGAGACCCACATACATCATTTTATGAAATGAGAAATTGGGCCTGAGATCCAAGACAGCAAGTGCAGTAGCTTTTGCCACATAACTGGTAAATGGTGGAACACTCAGTGATCCCTTGTGGGGCTCACATTCTAGTGGTGGAATTACAAACAATAAACCAAATAAATAAATAAATAGGGTATGTGGTACGTCAGTGTACCAGACGGTGATGATACTACGGGGGGAAAAGCAGGGGAAGGAGATGGATAGGGCCTCAATGAGATGGTAGGGTATCCTTTGAATGCAGACCTGGAGGAGGTGAGCCAGTGGTCCCGTCTGGTATCTGGCCTCCAAGTGGAGGGAATAAAAAAATGCCACGGTACTGAAGCAGGAGTAGGACTGGCAAGTTCAAGGACAAGCACAGAGGATGGTACAGCTGGGAGGAGTGAACTACATCTCCAATCTGGAAGGTGAGACTACTAATAGCTATAATTTCCTGAGCGCCTATTATGAACTAGAAAGACATATCTCCTGTCCCTACAACATATTTTCCTTTACAATCTGGATTCATTGGTTTAAATACACTAGAATCAACACATACCCTCTGAAATACAACATCAATATACAGGTCAATTCACTCCTGAGCCTAGCAGAAGGATGTTGATCCCATGAAAACTGCTTTGTCAGACCCTGTGCTGAATGAAGAAGCAGGTGGTGAAAGTTGCCTCTATTAGTAATTTTAATGTTGGTTTCCTAGGGATGAACAAGAAATCTCCTGCACATAAACAGTACCCACAGCCGTATTACAGGGGTTTGTGAGCTGTGGCTTTCTGATCAAACATGTGAAATTAACACAAAAATGTTTTAAATGTATTATTGCTAGGGAAATTACATAATAAAGACAAAAGCTTCCCTATTACTTAAGGTAATGAAAATAAAAATAAGGATTTATAAGCTTCCCAGCTCTGACCTAAATTTGCGCTGCATTATTTTTCTACATTTCTTTCTACTTTAGAAAAACCACTACTAATTGCATTCACATTACACAGTATCAACCAAACCTGGATTTGGGTTTCTTCCAAGACCACCAACAGGCTCAAGTTACAGAGTTTATTAAATGGGTTGGGTTTTTTTTTTCTCTTTTTTAAGCAAAACTTAGAATGCTGTTACCTTTTGGAGGGACTAAACATATAAATGCTTGATAAATAACATTTTCAGAAAATCCCAAGCATATGAATAAGGGGAAGAAACACATTTTTTAAACTCACAAAATAATAAAGGGTTTTTAAAAGCATACCGTTTATTGGTGGCCGGGAGCCTGGAGCTAATGAAAAAAACGTTTACAAGTTCGATTTGCACAGCTTTTATTTTGTGTTTCCTGGGTACAGATGCTGCTGGCTGTTCTCTAGGAAAACCTGGAATTCGGCTGGCAACTGAGAACACAAGGAATCTGAGACCAGTTCAATCTCTCCCTTGGAAGGCAAACATGATGACCTATTATTTTCATGGCAACGTTTCTAAACTCTTGACTCTAATTTCCAACCTCAGTCTTCCTATAATGAGCTCTACACTCTTACTTGGGAGCATGAAACCTAGACAGCTTCCTGGTGATTAATCACCCAAACAGTGCTTCATTCCCCATAACAAGAGGCAAGGCCAAGCAGAATGCTTCCAGTTCACAGAGCAGAGCCCACTCAACTCCTTGTCATCATTGCATTGTCTCCTGAGTCTCCTTCAGTTTCTTATCTTCTTGGAAATGACTGCTTTGGAAACCTGCACACAGTTCCTACTGACTTTCTAGCAGCACAAGAAAGTGTGGAAAGAGGGAAGGTACAAGCAGGGAAGTGAGTAAGTAGTCACTGGTCTCCTACTTCTGGGGAAATCGGTCTTTTTTATTATTATTATTACCACCATGTTTTGTATTCCATGCCTCTGTCCCCCAGGCCCAGCATTGCCTTGTGTCCACCACTTCTCTCCTACTTTTACAGATGAGGAAACTGAGGTCCACCCAGCTGGAGGCAGAGCTGGGACTAGGCTATGTTTACGAGGTTCCCTGACTACTGGGATACTCATGCCACTAAATCATTCTTGTTCCGGTCCGGTGGCTCCAATGGAACCTACTGAATATGTATTTTGGCTAAAAATTAAATAAACATTGAACATTTCTCCCAAGTGACATAGAATAAAAAAAATGGAATATTCACAAAATGGAATATACTATTAAAAATTCAGTTTTCAAAGAATATTTTTAATAGTTGTATTGAGATATAATTTATATACATATCATAAAGTTCACCCATTGTGAGGGTGCAGCCTAGTGGTCTTTAGCAAATGTGTCCTAACCCTAATCTTTCCATCACCCCAAACAGTTTTGCTGTTCCTGTTAGCAGTCACTTCCTCCTCCCACCCCAGCCAGTGGCAAACACTAACCTGCCTTCTGTCTAGTTATTTGCCTTTTCTAGAAGTGTCCCATAAACAGAATCTCTATGTTCTCTTATGCCAGGCTTCTTTCACTTAGCATAATGATCTTGAGGTTTATCTATGATGGAGCTTATATCAGTATGTTGCTCTAGTATGTGGATACGCCAATGTTTGTTTATTCTTCACCAATTAATAAATATTACGGAGTTTCCAGCTCTTGGCTATTATAAATAACGCCCCTTTGAACATCTGCATACATGTCTTTATGTAGACATGTTCTCTTGGATATGTTAATTTTGGAGTTATATAAAAATGACAGCCTTTCTGTGGGTATGTAGTGGTATCTTATTGTGGTTTTAGTTTACATTAGAATATTTAACATACTTCCAGCCAAGATGGAGGCATAGGTAGACACACTGTGCCTCCAGGCACAACCTAAAAAACAACAGTTTAAAGACAAAAAAAATAACCATAACTGCCAGAAAATCAAACTGTATGGAAGTCCAACAACTGAGGAGTTAAAGAAGAAACATTCATCCAGACTGGTAGGAGGGGTGAAGATGGGCAGCTGGGGTGGAGAGGACTTGAGGCAAGGCGGAGGCTGGAAGACCAGGCAAGGTGGCAGATTGTGGACTGGGCGGCCCCACATTTGAGTGCAGATAGACCAGGAAGAACAACTGGGCAGTGAGACAGACCGCACAACCCAGGGTTCTAGCATGGGGAAATAAAGCCTCAAAACCTCTGACTGATCATGTTTTAAAATAAATTGGGGTCATACTCTAAAGCAAAACAAAACAAAACTTACTGAAAAAACCTGTGGGAGGTGAGGCAGCAGAAGTAACTCTCGCATCACAGGACAGTTTGTTGGAGAGACTCACAGGGTCTTAGAACGTGCACAAACCCACCCACCTGGGAGTCAGCACAAGAAAGGCCTTGTGGGAAGAGGAGGAAGTGACTGAAAGGCGGCTGAGAGCCGAGCAAGCAGTACTGTTCCCTCTCAGACCCCTCCCCCACATACAGTGCTGCTGCAGAGCAACACGGGTGTAAAGATGATGTAAAGACCAACAATAATAATATTCACTTTTGTTAACCTAGAAGATAGTCAAGTATTAAAGAAATAATGACAATGCATTGTATCAGTACACGTAAAGGAAGAAACCACTTTCTTTCAATAGACTTCAGAGACGGGTATTCATTTTCCCACTCCTTGGGGGGCAATGTACCAAAAGTCTTTGGCCTTTGACCCAGTAATTTGACTTCTAAGAGTTATTACCAGAAAAATAATCATGGATATGTGGAAAAGTTTAAAAACAATCACAGCGTTGTTTGAGAGAAAGAGAGGAAAAAAGACTAACATCCAACAACAGACAAAAAGAAAATTGTGATATAATCACACCTACTACTAAACTGGCAAATTGTTTGACAGCTATGTATTTTGATATGGAAAGTTCTTCACAGTAACAGTGATAAGGCAGGGGAGGGAAGCAAGTCATAAAATCAACTTGCAAGGGGACAAGCCCATTATTTTAAAATTACATTTATGTAAAAAGTTTTGAAGGATATAAGCTTAAATGAAAACAATTATTATATCTTAGTTATTTTTTTTACTTATCTGCTTTTTTTCTCATTTTCTACTGCAAGCACATCACTGGCTTAATTTTTTAATTAAATATAAGAGGAATTCAAGATCTAATAAAACTGAGGGCTCTGGGGTACTCACACAAGTAGGATAAATGAATAAAATCATGATCGTGAACATTAATTAATTAATTATAATGTGAACTAGATTGTAAGCTCTCGTGGGCACAGAGGAACACGCACTCATTCAACAACTATCTATGCAGCATCTACTATGTGCCAGGCACTGTTTCAAACATGATGGCTTCATGGGTCAACAAAACAGGAGAGTCCCTGCTTCCATGGACCTTCCTTTCTCGTACTGCATGTACCTCTTATCTCTGCGGCTGCCATATCACCAAGCGCAGTGCTGGACATGCAAAAGTCCTCATTTAGAAATCCAGTGGTGGTTAATTTCTTAACAGAGGATTCAACACAGTAAACTGCCCAGTACATTTATTAAATGCTTTTATATCCCCCCACCCCACCCCAAAAGTTTGTCCTAAATACAGCGTTTCACGAAACTGTCTAGTGTGCGAAATGGAGTAAACTCATAATGCCAAAATGAGAACACAGGTTCCTGGAGCAAGTCTGACTCAGTCCCCAGCCATTTGCGGAGGGAGAAACTGTCAGATGTTTCATGAATAGCTAGGCTTAAGTTACTTGAACCAGCTGGGACTTTTCTTAAGCTACATTTTCCTCTGGCCAGAATATCCTCATGGCTGAAGCTGCCTGTTCAGTATCACTCCACAGAGAAATGGGTCTTTCTGTTTTCCTCATAACTGCAGACACTGCTGCTTTTTCAGGCTGGGGAAACCCGCGGACCTGGTATTCAGCTTATGTAATAACTGGCTCCCTGCTGAGCTAAGCCACTAAGAGACCTGCACTCAATTTCACAAGACAGATATTTCTCCTTCTGGGCCAGAGTCATTCGTAATGTATTGACTCAAAACAAGTACACACGGTGCTTCCTGTCTCCCAGAAGTCCTGAATCACTAACACTTCAACTCACTGTTATTTTATTTTCCAAATGTAGCAGTGAGAAGTTTCAGCAGCTGCCGATGGATACCAAATATATCCACCATACCATCATTTTAAGAGGTCTTTGAAATTAAAGCCCTCAACCCAAACACCGTGATATAATCGTCAGGCAGAGGTCACTAAAAACTGAATAGGGATGCAAGAGGGTGTGCTGAATGTCTGCACTCAGATCTTAGCAGCATGGTCTTCCTGGGTAAACTTAGAGACAAGGTATGTGGTTTTCTGAAGCTCATCAATAAAGTAAAGATAATGATATCCCGGTTCGATGTGAGAATTCTGCAAACCACCTCGCTCCGATCCAGGTACAATGAGAGCTGAAGACAGAGTGCTGCTTCTCTCCTGGTCATGACCTTGAGTATAAAAAGGCCTATTTGGGTGAAGAGCGAACACAAAGAAGTTGTCTTTCCCCTTCCTCTGCTGCCAGGGCCTCTGTACAGAACACCAGCTCACACAGCTTGCTGTAGGACAGAAGTCCGTGATGGTGAGTGTATTCCACTGTGATTCCAAGGACAAGCTTGGTGTCGGTTCGAGTCCCAGCTATTTTCTAGCTGCATCCCCGCACGTGAGTTATTAAACTTCCCATTTCCTCATCTGTACAACAGCAATAAAAACAATACCTAGTGAGAAACAAATGACTTGATACACATTGAAAAACACCTTTTTTTATAACAAGGGTTGTTCTAAGAATTATATGAAAAAGAAATGCTTATAAAGTCCTACTACTATTACTATATTACTATTATTATATTACTATATTACTATTACTACTACTACCATTACTACTCCAAGCAAGTGGCTCATCTAAAACCTCCCCTGACCTTTGAATTTTACTGTCGTGGTATGTTTTAAGTTTTTTATCCACACACTCCTCAAGGCCATAAAATAAACTAATTCCAGCCAAACTTAAAAATCAAACCTATCCACCTCAATGTTCATAGCAGCACAATTTACAATAGCCAAGAGTTGGAAGCAACCTAGGTGCCCGTCAGTAAATGAATGGATCAAAAAACTATGGTACATTTACACAATGGAATTCTATGCAGTAGAAAGGAGGAGCTCCTACCCTTTGCAACAGCATGGATGGAACTGGAAAGCATTATGCTGAGTGAAATAAGCCAGGTGTTGAAAGACAAATACCATACGATCTCACCTTTAACAGGAAGCTAAACAACAAACAAACAAGCAAGCAAAATATAACCAAAGACACTAAAATAGAGAATAGGCGGACAGTGACCAGAGGGGAGAGGGGAGGGAATTTCAGGGAAAAAGGGGAAGGATTTACAGGAACTAGTATAAAGGACACATGGACAAAAACTAAGGCAGGGTGGAAATGAGAGGAAAGTAGGGAGCACTCGGGGGGTGGGCTGGGATGGGAGTAAAAGACAGAAAACTGTACTTGAACAATTAAATTAAAAAAAGGAAAAAAGAAAAAGAAATAAAATAAATAAATAGTATCAATACTGAAAAAAAGAAATCAAACCTGAACCCACACACAGCAGAAATGACTGCAAGATAGGAAAGAAAAGGGAGGCAAAAAATTGCTCTAAGGTGCTAGACTATTTCAGTTATTCTGGGGCAATTTTCCTTCCCTGGACCCTCGAGCTAAAAACTAAAAACAAAGTAAAAATAAATAAATAAACAAACAAACAAATAAATAAAATCCTCAACAGCTCAATTACAGCCTCAGCTTCCCCAGTCCATCTCGCTGAACACTGGTGCTTCGTGCATGGGTAGCACAGGGGATAGCTATCCTTAAATAACCAAACGGGTGTGTAGAACACTACAGCAGACTGAAGGAGTTGGGAGAGGGACAGAGGAGAGGCCCTGACCTCATAAGGGGCCTTGTAGGAATGGCCAAAACATGAAAACACCTTCGAACATGGCACCCGACTCAGCAACTCCACCTCGGGAACTGCCTTTCTCTAGCAATTCCTGTCTCTGCCACATCCTCAGTCTCCAACAGCATCTTCTTCAAGGGCACATGCCCCGGCCTAAATTTTCTGGTGGAAGAACTCCACCTCTCTGTACCTATTCTCTATCCCCCCTGCCAATCATTACTGTTTCAGGGAGGCCCAGAGTTCCAGAGGCCGACATGACTTGCTCAAGGTCACACCCAGTCAGCAGGTTCAAACATAAATATGCCAAAAAGCAACACTTATCTTTTAAGCTTGGTCCCTTACAAAAGACACATATACACTGGTACCTGACCCTGTGAGTCATGCCATCCTCTTCCTCTGCAGTAAGATGTACTGTCTGGAGGTCTCACTGTGACAAAATTAACCGACTGATGACCCAAAGGAACAGGTTTGGATTTTTTTTAAAGGTGTGAAAGGGAGATGTGAGTCAGTCCTAAGAAACTCCCAAAGCTACAGAAACTGCCTATGCCACTCTGAGCAGCGCGGAACTCCTGCCCCTGCCCTAGAGAAACTCTCACAAGGATCTCTGGAGGAAGAAGGTCTTATCCCAGAGAATCTTGGGAAGCTTCCGGGAGATTGTGACTTCTGGGCCTTTCACAATTTTGCCTTATTAGTAACCTTCCAGGACCTCCCTCCCATCAAGAGCCTGATTTTCCAAATAATATGACATTGAGGGGAAAAAGAAATACAGGAAAGAATAGTTTGAAATGCAGATCAATTACACCATGGTCTCCATGCCGCTGTTTCAGATCCCAGCTCTGTGCAACTTACTAGCTAGGCAAGCTCAGGAAGTTAGCCTCACCAAGGCGCAGTTTGCACCTCTACAATTGGGAATGTTGGAAGGATAAATGAGATAAGGTTAGTAAAGCAGTTATCATGTCTGGCACACAGAAGAAAATAATTGGTTAGAACGTACATATTCACTGACATCAACTTTTCAATATGTTTGACAGTTTTCACGATACAATGTATGGGAAAAGTATATCTCTATGGTCATTTTAGCGGGAACCCATACTGAAGTATCCCTGCTAATGAAAGAGGGGGCAAATGTCACAGGAAGCATCTAGAAATAATTCTCCAAGCTTCATTTTCGGCAAACTTTCAAACCTCTCACCAACCCCCCAAACACTCCAATGCTTTCTTTCCCCAGGACCCTATCGAGTATACACACAGCATGTGGAGAGAGTAAGAAACTTTCAAAGAGACAGAACTGGGTTCAAGCCCAGCTCAGATACTCACTGTCTATAGAGAACTTAATCTGTACCTCAGTTGTCTCACCCTCGATGTAGCAAAAATTCTTACCCCACAAGGTTACTGTGAAGATTGGAAAGAGCCTATGCAAAACCCTCACCAACATCAGGGCCTCAAGGAATGCCTTCTTTATCACATTTCAGCAACTAGAATGGGCTCTGTGGAGACACTCCATGTTTTCCCCATGAGCACTCTGGAGGGAGGTGGCTCCCAGAAGCTATACTGCAGAGATGAGGTGGGGACAGGGGACAAGGGAGAGAATAAGAGAGCAAGAGAAGCACAAGGCCTCAAAGAGAACATTCCACAAACCAGGCCAGCCTCAGCCTCAACAACTCTCCCAGAATCTAGAGAAAAATAACCCAAACAAATGAAACCGAGACAAGAAAACAGAGTTCTGCCCTGCTTTTAACCCTTCCCTTGAGCGAGCCCCAGTTACTACACTTTGGTTTTGATTAGAAAGCTCAGCTGTGCTTCCCTGCACCCTTGCAGCCCCCAAACCCCATCCTTAACAGGGATGGCCTCTTATTAAAGACAATCATGCTTTAATCTATACACCAGAACATGCTAATGATACCGTACTGGGTTTTGGTCCTTTGCCAAAGAGTGAACAGTGCCAACATTTGTAGACTTCCAACAGGAAATTAAATAACTGCCCTGCTGGAAATATGAACCAATTTACGGTGGTCAAACCTGAGTCTTCCAAAACATTGGCATGTTTACGCGTATCAAGCACTGGGAACATATGAGGAAGGAGATGGGGAGGAATTCAAGTTTAAACTCAACAAAGTCTTCAAGGGAGACTTTGAAAATGGTCCTTTTCGCCTCTGCCCAGGGTATATCCTCCTAGTACGGGACCACAGGGCGTTTCTAGCATGCTGCCCTGGGAAATATTAACTGCTGAAACCTCAGGCGGGGCAGCATTACAGCCACAAATTCAAAAGCACAAGCAGGCAGGAAATGCAGAACTCCAGTTTCCTCCCAGAAGACACGTCCCACACTCTGCCCACTGCGTTATGAAGGACACGTTTTTGAAGCCATCCTATTACATTAAAGCTTTCCTCTTTATACACACAAAGAAGAGTAATGCTTTTAAAAACCTTGGGGCCTTCTCATGGTTAAGCTCAACAAGGTTCTGCTTTGTATCCCCATTGTATTCCCAGTGCCTAGCACGGTGCCGGGCATTCAGTAAAAGGAAGCTCCTGCTACTGTCACAGCCATCGCTGGCTTCACAACCACCAGGAGTGCAGGGTATCAGGCGACCCTTCCAGCATGGCAGCTGTACCAGATACATCCCTACCAGGCACAGACGCAGAATACAAAGCAGCAAGGAAGGTGCTGTCCTTCCACGCTGAGCATCTGCTCTGTCTCACACAGAACACAGAGTGAATTTCTTATTGGACCACATGTTCGCAGTCCTCACAACAAACCTGTGAAGTAGCTATTCTTAACCTCATCTTGCAAATGAAGACATGGGTACTCAGGGAGGCTACGTAAGGTTTAATGGAACAGAGGCAGCACCTGCACCTCTGTTTCTCCTACTTCTGCCCCAGTCCTGTGAGGGGCAGATCATTAGCCCCAGACCAGCTACCACAAAACGGAAGTCAAAGAAAGCCATGGTGGGGAAAATCCACTAAATAATGCTCCTGAAATCAGACCTCCTGAATCCAGCTGAAGGCCCGTTTTCTCTCAAGGGACTAGTCAACACGTTTCTCGGTGACAGAACTGGCTTAAACGGCTACATGAGACAATGTGCGTGAGAGGCATCTACGGACAGCCGGTCAGCAAAGTGTGAATGTTCGATGTCCCACTGGTTAGTAAGGTTCTGCCTGTGGTCAGCTTCCAAGAGTGGCTGCCATTGTAGGTTCTACACAATCCCCAGATCGCCAATCATCTCCTGGGGTCCCAGCCAGAGGGCAGGGCCTCCTGGCCAGTCAGATGACTGGAACCCCTGGAGGTATCCAGTAGAGAGAGTGGACTGATACAGTGGTTCTTAATCAGTAGGGCACAACAGAAGCACCCCAGAAATGTTTTCCAAACAGGCAATTACACCTCCGTCTGCACTGTCTGTCCCTGTGGGTCCTGGGGCGGGTCTGTGCCCATGTCCTTCACCAGGGCTCCCCAGGTGACTCTGTACTCACCCCTGATGAAAAGCCACTGGGACAAGGCCCCTCAGCCTCACCCACAGAGTCAGAGAAGCTTCCCCTTACTCCCTGCACCCTCGTTACTCAGGAAAAGTAAATGAAATCACCTTTCTGGTGGGTAAAAGAAGCTCGTAAAAGAAGCCATGCTTTGAAAGTTAAAAGCATTTCACCACAGAAGATGGTATTATTATTATTAGTTTCATCTTCATACACAAAGGAGTATATTATAGAGCTGCACATCCTCCTGGTCTCCTTTCATGAATACTCAAAATGAAACACAAAAACTGAAAGCCAGCTCTCATTTCCACATCAAGTCAGCAGAGAAGAGCCAGGCATTTTTCCTTAATACAAAATTACAGGCCACCACCCAAGAAACAAAAGGACGACCAAACTTCAAAAACAACAGAATTGCTTATCCAAAAATGTGTAATATTTGAAGATGTAATGCTCTCAGATTACCATAATTACTGGCTCTGCTCTCTCCAGATCCAGAAAGTCTTCATCGCGTGGAGGCTCTCACCATCGGCAATGAGAGAAATGGGCTACACTGTTTTTCTCCCATCGAATGACCTGAGAAACCAGAGCTGCCGAGGGTCAGGTGGTCTCAGGCTGGCCAGAAGACCAACCACGAATTACAGTGCATTTGCAAAACTAAACACACAGAGGCCAATAATAATATTCCAGTGCCCTGGTGCTTTTTATTCCCAAAGTGATCAAAGCTATAGGTGGAAGCAAATGAAGTGAGAGGGAAAAGGCTGGTGGAGAGGGAAATTGGGCAGAGTAGATCCAAACTCCTAGCTGAGGGGAGAGACAGTTTGATAAAATGCAGAAGTACCAAGAGACTGCAAAAAAGACACTGGCTACTGCCCCGATCCCAAGTGAAAAAGCTGAAGAACCTGTGTCAAGGAGCCACCCCAGGCTGAGGTCTCAATGCTTGGCTTTGCCTGATTGTCCTATCTGCCAAAGCGCACAAAGCGCGGGTGTCTGTCCAGAGCTCCTGACCTGCGTCTGCCAGGGAAACAAAACCAGATGAGCACTGCGGACTCTGAGCTAACTACGCAGGCCCCTGAGCAGCTGCCTGACTCCCAAAAGCTAAAACGTTCACTGCAATCCAAAAAAGCATGAAAAATAACAAGTCATTTGTAAAACACAAAAAAAGATAAACAACTAATTGGCAACCGAAGAGGTGGGTGGGGAGGGGGTGGAATCCTCATTCAGGGCCACATATATTATGAGAGCTTCAATAAAAAGTTAAGTAGAGGCATTAAATAGCCCCAGGAACTGGCAACGGAGTAGGAAAAAGAAAAACGAATTCAATGACCTTTTGTGAATATATTTTCCAGAATAAAGAAACAAACATGCTTTCTAGCCAAAGCAACAAATATGTTTTTCTTTGCTTTTATTGGACTTTTCACCCTCAATATGATTATGGGTTTAAATCATTCCCCTGATACAGAGAGAAATCCATCTTATCTTCACACTATTTCTGAGCTGTCTTTCACTCAGTCCATAAAGCTTTGGGGGCCACAGCCCGTCCCACCACTTTAACGGCACAAACATTTATGAAGCAGTTACTTGGTGCCAGGCACTGTGGTAGGTAGGCCCTGTAGGCGGTACAAAGCTATAGGGAGGGCAGTGGTGCTTGCTCTGTAATATTCTGGATAAGAGCACACACACTCAATTATGCTGGAAGGCATTCATTCATCCATGCATTCATTCACATCTGCTATGTGGGGGCACACAGTTCTCAGCAAGGTCCCTTCAACTGGCAACAAAGGTTTCTGGAGCAAGATAGCTCTTAAAGGTATATTACCATGACAGGCGATATTACTGAACAAATGAAAATTTTCCAGCTCCCCAAAACTTCCTACAATTTGTCTTTCAAGGGAACAACATGGTCTCTGATTCAGCTTTTCCATAAAACATAACTGAGCTGAATTTTAAAGAGGAGAGTTTTCTGAAGTGTGCTTTTAATGATGAATAACCTCATGGCTTTCTAAATTACTTAAATGGTAAAAATTTTGAAAGCCAACCTTTTACTTTTTCTTTTTACTCTGCCATATCTTGAGACCTCCCCAAGCCCAATATCTGCTTCTCTTATTTGAAAGCAGGGAGGGGATCGCCTACCAGCCTCAGAGGCAGCGGCATGGTGGAAAGGCTTACGAGCCTGACACCCTGGAGCTGGACCCCAGCTCAGTCCCTTCCCGGGGACTGAGACCCAGGCAAGTGACTTAGCCTCTCTGGGTTCAGCTCCTTCTTCTATAAATTGGGGTCAATAATTCCTCCCTCACAGTGAGTGGTCATGAGGATTAAATGAGGTAATAAAAATGAAGGCCTTAATAGAGTGTTTGACACATATAAAGCTTAATAGATGGTAGTTATATTTTAATAGTATTTAAACACTTGAAATTATAGTATGGGAAATAATCCTAAGTACTGCCTATTTTATAAGTACTACTGTCCTTATTTTATTTAAAGGAAAATTGGGACCTGAAATGTGTCACAAAAAGCTGAATGTCAGGTTATATATTTATTTCATAAATTCAAGTTTCTCTAGCCATTCATCCATCCATTCACTCATTTAATGAAAACTTATTGAGCACCTGCCACTGGAATTAGTAAAATGCTTCAATAAAGGGCCACATAGTAAATACTTTAACCCCTACAGGCCACATGGTCCCTGATGCAACTATTCAGCTCTGGCAGCAGAACAGAAGCCCTCACAGACAATGTGTGAATGAATCTGTATGAGTGTCAAGTTTCCGATAAAACTTTATTTACAAAAACAAGCCACAGGCCAGATTCAGCCTGGAGGCCTTTTGCCAGCACATAATTTAAAGAGCCTGGTTTTATTTCCCCAAAGCCTTCTTTTTTATTGGAATTGATTCCAAGGAACCTGAGGAGGCAGAGCCAAAGGTAGGGCCGTTCTTCTTCGCCCACCAACTGCCTGAGCCACCCAGTCCCCTCCAGATCGTGTCACAGAGGGGAGAACCCGAACCAGGCCTCCAAGGCAGGCGGAACCTTAGGCTGCCAGAGCCATCAAAAGCCAGGAGCCTCCAATGCCCTCCCCTCCCAAATGGAGGGACTGAGGCCCCCGGAGAAAAGAAGTGCTATAGAGTGTCCCGAGTCATGAAGTAACCAACAGCTAGAGTTAGAATTAAGCCTGCAGTCCCGAAATGCAGGGTCCTTCCTGCTACAGCTCAGTGTCCCTTTCCAGAAGGAATGCAGAAAGACAGAGGGAGGGGTTCCCCTGTAAAGCTATCGCAGGCAGCTGCTCGCAGAAGCCTGCAGGGTTTGGGTAAGGAGGAAGGCCACAAGCCTCTCCTGGGCCACATGGGCCTTCTGACAACTCGTTCTCTGAGGAGATACACAATCTTAATTTAAAAAGTAACCTAAACACCTGGACCAGTTTCTCACAATTGAGTGCCTACCTGACAGTTTTAGGAGCACTGAGCATGAACTTCTGCCCATTCAGGGGGTCTCCGGCCACAGGCAGCTCAGCTCCTGGCCACTCCTCCCACCCTGGGTTCTTCAGGCACTGCCCGGACTGTGCGAAGGGATGTTCCTGTCTTCCCATGCCCGGCCCACGTAAAGGAAAAGGGGCTCAGAGCACACGACTGTAATCAGATGAGTATGCACCTATCGTCTTGGCAGTCTCCCTAAACTGCGTTCACCCACGTTAAAGCAAATTATATATTAACCTCAATCCCACAGTTTTGTACAGTCGGTTGGTTCTGTAGCCTGTCAACACTTCCCGTCTCCCTCAGGGTCAGTTTTCAGACACGATTCAGATTTCTGACACCCCCATTGGAACCAAGGAGAGACCAGATGCTGCACATGAGCCCCCAGAGGTCCGCACTCAGAAATTTGGGGGTTTTGACAATCATAATATATTTCTCTAACTATCACTTACAGTTATTTTCTGACAGAGAAGTTATTTACTTCCTGAATGATTGCTTAGATTCCCTAGACTAGGCTATCCGGCCATTTGTAGTCTGGGATTATTTCCCAGAATACCCTCCATGGGCCTCCCAGACCATCGTCTCAGCTAAATGAACCGCCAGCCTCTCTCCCGGGGGCACTGTTTCACACCCCTGTGCCTTTCACGCGCTGCTCCCTCCACCTGGTCTACCCTCTTTTCCTGGCAATCACCCTCAGGACCCTTCAATATCCTCCTCCAATTCCGTCTTTCTGTGATGCCGTCTCTGATGTCCTCAGGACAACTAATAATCAGTTCTTCTCCAAAACCGCAACACTTTATACCATTTATCACATTACATTACATTATTGAGACTACGTGTGTTTCCCCCTTCCACCTCTGAGTTCTTCAAAGGCTGGAACTGTGTCTCTATCTCCAGAACTCAGCATTGTGTCTGGACACGTGGTTACATAAAGAAATGAAGGGTGCCTTCTAGTTCTCTGTGATTTCTTACTGCGCGTAAGGGAGTCCGTGCTGGACAGCCAGGAAGACATCAACAAAAACGAGGAAGAGAGGAATGCTTTAGAATGTTCCCAACACATCTCTTGACTCCTCTGGCCACTGCCCAAGAAGCAACATTCTTCCCCCAAATCAACCCACAGACTTTGTGACCAAATCCATACACCTGCTGATAATTTCCCAACACGCCTATAAAATGAACACAGGCACTAAATTCTCAAAATGGGTTTCTCTTTTCTTAATTGAATACATTTTTCCTGAATATATTTGGAATGCTTTTCCTCCCCCTACACAAACACCTGGCCTTTAAAATCAATTGAACCCGGGCAAGTTGCCCTCACCCAGCCTGCCTGCAGCGCTGGAATCCAAGAGCTGGTGAGTTAGACCACTGGTGAGTCTGCTTTGTTTGATGAGTTTCCCCTGGTAAAATGAGTTAGCCAGAGCTGAACTCTGTGTATCTTCTTTATCAGCATCTCAGAGCACCTTCTTTGATCTTTTTATAGGCCTTGCTTTAAGAAAATCCAAAATCTAAGAAGTTAAATGTCCAATGTATTCTTGGGCTTTGGAAAGGTAAAGCAGACGGTGTTAGTTTACGAAGACGGTCTTACACAGGTATTTTCAGGATTTCACACCCGCTGCCTGAAGTGAGGTACACTCACAGCAACTTTCTCTAATCGAAAGGAGAAAACTCTTTCGAGGCAGGCTGGCCTCCCTGGGTCCCCCTGCTCAGGCATCACGCTGGAAGTGGACTTCGGTTCTCTGCATCCCCGGCCTGGACACAGAAGAGGAGGGTACCTCAATTTTACACTTCTGTGAAGCTTCCATTCCCCACAGAGTAACAAATGAAACGCCTGTGTGACACACAGCATACTAATTCAAACAATTTGGAAGCAGACCTGGTATTTCAGATCCCATTTTCTAGTCTCTTTGTGCTAAAATAGAGAGATTTTAATTTCAGGCACCTCTTGGTGCTCTTCCTGGAAGACTGTCTTATTTTCCCCTTTGCTTTCAATACGTATCAAGGGCACTCTACAAGGCCTTCACTACACGGTAGAGTACTCATTGGTTTGCCACTCCACCTCCTTCTTGAAGGCAGAGAACTTATTTCCGAATATCCGGCACCTAATGAGGCTGGTACACACAAGAGCTTAGTAAGTATCTGCTGAATGTTCTTGACTACCTGGACTCTACCTTTTCCAGACTCTGGGGTAGCCATACCTGATCTTGGACTAGCTATGGCCCCAAAGAAAGTATTTAAGACGCTGGA
This sequence comes from Artibeus jamaicensis, assembly GCF_021234435.1. Lineage (NCBI taxonomy): Eukaryota > Metazoa > Chordata > Mammalia > Chiroptera > Phyllostomidae > Artibeus > Artibeus jamaicensis. The sequence continues at coordinate 12,821,989 of NW_026522025.1, read as the reverse complement.
TGCAACAACAGGTGGCCTCAGCATCAATGTCCCTTTGTAGTCAGATCCAGGTGGCCATGAATCAAGTTGTATGACAAGATGAGCCCCAGGGTCACTACTGATAATTATCTGTGCTCTTTTGAAGACGTCTTATCTTCCCAAAATCTGGTTCACCTGGGTTAGAAACTGTATCTCTTCTTGGCCATACTCAAATGTGGTGGTTTATATTCTTCTGATTTAAAAAAACTGAAAGCCTTGTGATTCTAAACAATGTAAGTCAAAGGTAATTTTTCCTTGTAACAGGCACCAGAGGTTGGCTCATTCATTCCTCCCCTTTCCTAGCCCATTTCCGCATTTTGTCAACTGGAGGCTAGAAAATGAAACTCCAAGTCACAGCTTCTTCTGCAGGAGGAGAAATACACCTAATAGAGTTCTGGCCAATGAACTGCAGGTGAAGGACACTTGAGAGATTTTCCTTCCAAATAGAAATGTTTTCACTGACTGCTGCTGAAACAGTCAGATGATAAGGTAAGACATTCATTTACTAAACATGCAACAGACATTTACTAAACACTGATTACTGACTTAATTAGAATGTACATTAGGATGTGGCCACAAGAACCCCAAAGTTACACAGGCCTAAACAATATAGGAGTTTATCTGTCTCTCATATATACATTCTTCTCCAGATGAAAATTCCAGATACGCAGTCGAGAGCTAGGATGACAGCCCAGTGGCAAGAGGACCCAGTACCCTTCCACCTCACTGCTCTGCCCTTCGTGTTACCTTCTCCATTCACACAGCTGAAGACAGCCTGTGTACTTTCCAGCCCAAGGAGGAAAAGGGGAAAGAAATGGCCCACTCCTTTCCCTCTAAGAGCACAACTTGGAAGTTGAACACATTACCTCTGTTCACCTCCCTTTGGTCTGGTAACAAGACCACATTCAGCTGTAAGAAAGGCTGGGAAATGTGCCCAAGGAAAGCTCCTATTACTATAGAAGGAGGAAGAGGAGGAGGAGGAAGAGGAGAAGGGGGCGATAACAGCAAACACTGGAAGGAACAAGCAGCAGCTGTGCCACACTCTATATGCCAGACTCTGTGCTGTGTACTGATAGAAAGAAATGAATCTCTGTCCTTCTTTTAAAGAGCTCAGAGTTATTACTACCAACTCAGAAGTGTCCAAACACCTTTATATCACCAGAGACCAGTTCAAAGTCCTGCACTCTACTGATGTCTAGCAACTATTTATTGATGCCAATCAGTATAAATAGTAAACATCCCACCTGGGGCAAATATGTGATCAGCACTGAACTGGGACTTGGGAAACGACTGTGGGTATGGCCTCATCTGCCCTCAGGAGCGCCCAGTCCAGTCTAGGAGACAAGAGGAAACACACGTACAGACGATGCAGCAGGGCACTGCAAAGCCCACTGCCAAATGAGGGAACGCTCTCTGAGGCTGGGGACAGCCAGAAATGGCTCTGGAAGAGGAAGAATGGCATCAGCTGACTCCTGCCAGCAGAACAGGCATTGGATGAGGTGCTGGGATGGGTGAAGGGAGGGTAACTAAATGCCCAATACTGATGTCAGCTCAGCACATAAGAAAGCCCTGCCATACCCATTTGGGTGGAGATACTGGCCTCTTCTTTCATCAAGCAGAAATTGTCCCAGGTAAGCCCAGCACACCCCCGCTGCTCCCTGCAGAAAGACAGAAACTGAATATCCATGTTGCAAACACAAGCCACCCAAACCTCCTCCTTGTCCATGAATGACCTCATGGTCTCAGTTAAAACAGCATTTCCCTAAAGCAATTTTCCCACAGGTGGCAAAAGAACAGAGATTAGCTGCAGGTTGCCATGGAGAGCTTTGGAAGACCATCTGCCTTGGATGGTTTAGACTTTCATCTCCCTAAGGTTATTTCTGAAGGTCAGATGCTCTCAAAAGTCCCTCCCACTTGTAAGAATCTGAGAGGCTAAATTGGAATCCTGAGATCTGAAACCTCCTAGGATAAAAGTAAGGAACACCTTGATCAAAAGAAGAAGAAATCATTTGTGCAAAGGACATAGAACAGTACCTGACAGATAGCAGTCCCTCAGTAGACTTGTTATTGTCCTTTTAGATTATTTATATAATTATGACTTTGCTGTTTCTGTATCCATATTCATAACCCAGTTTGGCCCAGAGAGAATTTAAAGTGGCTTATGATACAACAAACAATATAACAAAAATTTTTAAGTCAGAGCCAGTAAACCTATCAATAACATAAGGAAGAAAACTGGAAAAACATCTTACAAAAACAGGAAGGACATAATATTCTAAAATGGAAGCTACTCTGAGTTACAAATTTTCTCTGAGTTTCCTTGAAGCCAAAGCTAAAAAAGGAAAAACTATTTATGAAACGTACAGCGTGTGAAAGGCACAAACAAGCTAACAACAAAATTCTCAAGAACTCAGTTCAAAGTTTTGCTGAAGCTATATGCTAAGTCCAGGGATCGTAACCTCCATACTTACACTGTTAAGGGAAGGTCGGGGGCAGGAGAGAGATCCATGGATAATAAACCGAGGAATTACTGGACTAAACAAAGTCCGACTTCTTTGCTGCAGGGCTTTGCAGAAACTTTAATGTGCTTATTATAAATCTCCAAAGGGCAGTACACTGTGCCTTCCTTATGAGTATATAGTCAAGGAGCAGTTGTTTTTAATGGAGTGTCTCACATTTTGGGAAATGCCCCTACAGATGAATGGACAATCAGCACTGTAATTTTATTACTATCATTGTAAGACAAGCCAGGCTACTACTCTTTACCAAGAGGTCATCTCTGTGGCTTTTCTTTAAAGAAAGAAGAACTAGGTTCTGCATCTTCTCGGGTTTCCTCTGTTACCCTGCATTGCTGGTTTCATTCTAGGTAATGCATTAATGGCGACCATAAAAGTACATGGTAGAGCATTGTAAGACTTCACAATGGACTTTCCTCCTTCCTCTTTCTGTTATCTACACATTTCTGGAGGTAGACAGGATCTATATTCCATTTTAAAAGAATGAATAGTGAAGCCCACAGAAAGTGAGCTTCAAGGTCACACTTAGTCAATGACCAAGCTGGTCCCGGAACACAGGCTTCCCAACGCTGGGTTACACGGGTGGCACAGTCGGTCCCTCAAGCTCTGGGCTCCTTCCGCTCCCTGATCAGGCACTGCTTTTATCTGATTGTGTGTCTGCAGGTGGCAATCCTGCTGACTCCTTTCTGGCTCAGTTTGGGTCTTTTTCTTTCATCCATTAATTAAATCATGCACTTTTCTTATAGGGGAGCAGATCTTCAAAAGAAGAAGAGGAACACTCCCTTTCAGAGCATTCAGAGATTAAAGTTCATCTGGTTATGGAATGCTCACCAGGGACTAACCGCATTACTGAGAAACAAGTGCTGAAAGCCAGTGACACATTAATATGAAAATGTGGAGGGAGCGTTCAGCTGAGACTGACAAGACCTCAGGCTGCCAAAAGACGGTCTCACCAGCATTCCCAAGATGAGGTCAAACAGCAGAATAGTGCGTCAGGAGACATTCAAGTTCAAGGACTGGGTCAGGGGGCCTTAGAATTAGTACTCAGTGGTAGCACTGCCCAGTGTAGTGACCTCAAGAGGCAGCCAGAACACAAGTGCCCTTGGGGTGATCACATAGGGGGCTCTCTTACTTGGGGAGAGTGTGCAGCTAGGTCATGACCACTGCCCCTGTACTGAGGTGAAGCCAGGCCCAAGCAGATAGAAAAGGCAGTCCTGAACCAAGGTCTATGGACTTCATCCTGGTTATTCAGCTTCTCAATAACACACCAGTGAAGTCGGGAAATTCCCTTGGTACACCCAACCACAAGCCTCCTCGGACTTCACCAATGTTATGCACATTCACGTGTGTGTGTGTGTGTGTGTGTGTGTGTGTGTGTGTGTGTAGTCCATGAACTTTCATCATATGGAGATCCCTGTACCCACTACCACGACCAAGATGCAGAACGGCTCCATCACAAGGTCCCTCATGCTGCTACCATTCTATAGTCACAGTACCGCCCAGAACCCCAATAAGTCCCTAACACCTGGCAACCATTCCTCTGTTCCCCACGTCCATTCTTTTGTTTTTTCTTAGAATGTTATAGAAATGTATTTTTTGAAATTAGTTTTTGTTCATTCAGCATAATGCCCTTGCAATCCCTCCAAGTTGTCGCATGTAACGGGCATCATTTCTTCTTTCTGCCGAGGAGTATTGCATGGCATGGACGCACCACGCTTTGTTCAACTGTTCGTCCCTTCAGGGACATTTGGACTGTTTCCAGCTTTGGGGCTGTTACAAATAAAGCTGCCATACACCATCACGTCCAGACATTTGTGCGAACATAAGTTTTCATATCTCTGGGACAAATGTGCGGAGCACAATTGCTGGGTCATATGTTGAACCTTATTTTCAAGATATTTTTTATGGAGTTTTCTAAAAATTTGTACTTCACGTACTACTTTTCTCTCTTAATTACAATGTAATATAACATATCATCTCATTTTTGATTATTTGAGGACATGATTAGGAACCATTGAAACCGACAGAACTATCTGCCTCTAAATGAAATGGCCTCCGAGTATTAAAGGGCTGGATGTCCAAGTGCTCCCCTTCCTGCAGTTTTTACCATTATTTTCCTCCAAGTGCAGAGCTCTGCTGCTTGTGTGTGTGGCTACTGGGAACCTGAGATGTGGCCAGTCCAAACTGAGCTGTGCCGTCAATGTGGAATGCACGCCTGACTTCAAAGATATACTACAAAAAGAATGCATGTATCTCATTAATAATTTTAATATTGATGACATGCTAAAATGATGATATTTTGGACATATGAGTTAAAAGAAATATACTATAAAATTAATGTCATATGGGTAGTTTTCACTTTTTTCAATGTGGCTTCCAGGAATTTAAAATTATGTGTGGCTCAACTTATAACTTTATTGGATAGCACTGGTCCAGAGGGGTTTTCTTTGTCTAGTTTTTGTATCTAGGTTGCTAGAGGCGGTTATTGCCTAATATTGCATGTGTGGTATGTTACTCTTACTTATAAGCCCTATAGCATAATGCTGTTAAGAAAATGGTAATTATCTGAATAAAGCCAAAGTCTCATCACTGCTTTCAAAACTTCATGAAAAGAGGCAACTGACAGGTATACATAGGGTTGTGCACACAACTCCAAAAAATCAGAGTTCTAGTCCCAACTCATCCTCAGTGAAGTTATGTGCTCACGTTTATACAATTCAACTTCTATGAGTGCCCATTTTCCTACCTCTAATTCTTGCCTTTCCTCTCTCAAAAGAGTGTTGTGACTATCGAACGGGATAATCTGGTGGAAACCGCTTCTGTAACTATACAGCGGCCTGAACACAGACGCGATGGGGAACTTTTCTAACCGACCTCCACACCACGGGCTCGCCGCATTAGTCAGCACACCTCACACCCTCCACGAAGCTCTCACCTGTTTTCGTGGATGCTTCGAGACGGTCCATGTACTTTTGTTCCCACCCCTTGAGTGTTATTCTAACATGCGTCAACAGAGTTTGGTCCCAAAGCACATTCGTTACACATTTATATTTTGTTATGACTTTAACTACAAAATATAAAGTGAGTCCAATTTTTTGGAAAGGTGAAATAAAAATCTCCCCCCCCAGTAAAATTTCCCACAGTATTAACTGTGAGATAAGGGTTAAAAGTGAAAGGTGAAAATATCTAAATGTGAAAAGTTGTAAAGGTGATGATTTGCTTTGCATGTGTCTTCCAATGTCTAGTCCACTTTAGAGAAACCCAAAAACTGGATATCACAGAAGATACATTATCTGTTAGGTGTGGACGTGACCCCAAACTTCAGGCCCAGGCTCAAAGGAAAAGCCTTGGCCCTAAATAACGAGATTAAATGAATGAACATCTATGCATTTAAAGTTGAATACAATGTTTGATTTTACTTCTTCACTATTTCTTCATTCCCTGCTGTAACTGAACTTCTTCATTAACTGTCTACTTACTACTGGATATGAAAGCTTCTGCTTGATCATTATCAGTGAAGGAGAAAAAGAAACCTCAAGAAGGAAACATTAGTGAGTCCAACATATTTAAAAAATAGATGGTGACTGTAAGTAGAGCTGCATAACACTAAGAGTAGTTATATTCACATTAAGAGTAGAAAACTTTTTAAAAAACAGGTAAAAACGAGGAGGGTTCAGAAGCTATTGGGATTTTAAGGCCACTTATTGATTCATACCAAAAATATAAAGTTAATGCAAAATTACAACATTTTAGTAATGACAGCACAGCAATTCTCCTATCATAATAAATAGTTTAACTTTCTGCACAAAGGTTCAGATAACATTATACTAGCAACAAGTAATATTCATTGATTAAGTTAGTACTATATGCTAAGAGAATTATATTTCATGTAATACACTCACACACACAACCATCCAAATACACATACATATTTTACAGATGAAAAGTCTAAGACTAAAGAGTGTCAAGTAATGCCTCCGTGGTGGCAGTTCTGGAATCAACAGTCATGCTCCACCCTAAAATCACAAAACTCCAGACTAATCAAACCTGAGGATGAGGAAGACTTCCTCATCAGAGCACGCTTCTCAGTGTTAATAATATCCACGTGGTCAGCTGGGAACCCTGGTAAAATGCAGAGTCTGATTCACTGAGCCTGGAGGGCACCTGAGCCTGCGCACTTCTGACAGGCTCCGCTGACGCTGCTGATCCTCCGACCACACTTCGAGCAGCAGGGTCCCTCCTGGAGCACATCCACTCATTATCCTGCTCAGAGGGCCGGCTTTCCTCTGGGGGCAGAGGTCATTTGGAGCATCACAGCCCTCAATACCTCTCCAGCTCCCGGCCTCGCCAGCTTCCTACACCCTGCTGCGTGGGTAAAAGGTATCCCATTTTATAAGGGGCAGGGACAGCAGCACCAAGGAGACAAGGAAGAGAGACCCACACCTCATAAGGCTTTTCACCTCAAATTCAGAACCTACCCCTGAAAATATGCCACTATAGTTAAGTTCACAAACAAGTGGTCATTTTATAGGTAACAGGCCAAAATATCTTAAGAGTTGACAGTGTTGTTGAAACATCTTAAAGTCGTGAACTCTTTTTATATTTTCAACATCCATGAGGAGAAACATGAAGCAAAAATGGACACAGGGTCACCCCAGGATGCAGTCCTCCTAATGTCAAACCTTATCTGTCTGCACAGCATCCCTGTCTTCGAGGCTGGCTCCCTGCCCATCTCCTGGGCTGAGGAAAGGAAAACACTCATGATCCTGCCTTCATTACAAGGGGAAATGTGAGCTTCTGCTTTTAATTAAGCATTTTATACTCATTTTCTTTTTTGACCATGAAAGATATCCAACTGCATATTTTCTAAATGATCCATACAGATCTAATAAACAATGTTCTCCCAGTATAAAGGCAGCTCCCACTGTCTCCCTTGTCCGCCATAAACATTTGATTTTTCCAATACTCGTTGATTTGACTAAGACTTAATGAGGGCCTTTTATATTTGTGCCAGGCTCACTATGCTGGGCACTGAAAAGATGGAGGAGAATCAGACACCATTCCTCCCCACCCGAGCTGCTGGTCCAGAAGGGGAGACGAACATGTAAACAACAACCCTCAGTGGCAGGTTTTCTTATGCTTTGTTTTGTTTTTCTTTTTTTTAGGTGGTGAGGAAAGATGAATGTTTTTTCTTCCTGATTCAAATGCAAAACAACAATCCATTTCCAATCTGAAGGAGCTCAGAGGTAAAAAAAAAAAAGAGATGCAAAACGAGCAGAGTTGCACTATATTCCTGAACTATGTGTGGTTGGCAATCAACAACCTCCCTGTACGCAGGGCACTCTCCTGGGTGCTCAAGAGGTAACATAGAATTCCACGGCCAGGGAATCCCTAATGCCCTTGGGAGACAAGACACAGAAAGGGAGAAAACCACCACCCCAACTAGCATTCTAGAAGTTTTTTAGCACTAGCGGGAGAGATTTCACAGTGTAGAGTGTGGCTGTATCGTGAAGAGTTTGACCCTCCATGGCCATGGATGTTGGGGAGCCACTGAAGATTTTTTTGAGTAGAAAATGATATGGTGAAAGCTGTTTATATGTCATTCACACGTATGTATTGTATATTTATATGTATGTATATAATCTTATAATTTAATAAGAAAAACTGTTCTTTATTGACCACCTATCATGTACCAGTCACTATCATACCCAGGACCTCATGTGTATTATCTTGAATTTTCCTAATGGCCCTTTAAGACAGACAGACCATCCCCTTTCTAGAGATGAGGCAACTGAGACTCAGAAACATTAAATGTGTCTAAGGCCCTGTGACTAATAAGGGATTGATCTGGGAAAGTTAATCCAGCTGGCTAGATTAATAGAAGGACCTACTATGTGCGGGGTACTATGTGCATTTGGGGCTGAGAGGATGTGAAGACATGCAGAGAGGTTAGCGACTTCTCTATAATCACAAGGCAAAGCGATGGGGACAATGAGAGATCCGTCCTGCTCCCCCTCCTGTTTATGGCAGCCAGCTAATCGCGTGCATTCCGTCTCAAGCCCACACACAATACTGGAAACCACCACAAGGGGTCAGGCCTGTGGCCTCCTCATCCCCCAAAAGGTGACAGTCCCCATGGCTAGCTAGCTCCTCAGGGCTCTTGGTCCTGATTCTGTATTATTCTAACCAAGACCAGGTACATCATTCGCAGGGCCCAGTGCAAAATAAACATGCAGGTCCCCTGGCTCAAAATAATATGAAGAATTTCAGGACAGCAACAGCAGAGCATTAAACATACGACAGATCCCAAGGGTGAGGGCCCTGTTCAGTTGCACAGGTTGTACACCACAAAGCCAGCCCTGATTCTAACCAGGCTTCTCCTTCCCTAGATTAGTAGCAATTGTACTGGCAGAGAAAGGCAGCTGACTGCTTCCTGGAAATTGCTTCTTATTTTCTGAGGATCAGGAGACCTACACCATCCAGGAAACAGCTTCTCACTTCAGTTAAAGTCAGTAAACTGAGCCTTATAAACTTATAAGTCTCAGAAGATGGATGAAGCTGCCCCAACAGCTAACACTTTCTTCCTTTACATTGTGTGGTTTCTGATGACTATGTGGTACCACATTCTACAAAAAGGGGATTTTGTGGTCTGCTGTCTCAAGGGTTACCTTTAAAATAGACAAGGCAGAGGCTAAAAAAAAATGTTAATACTTTTCTTTCCATTTTCTAACTTCTTCTGGCTGGGCTAGTAACCAAATTAACAGAGATAGATTTACAGGAGAAAATCAAAGTTTTAATAGATGCACATGGGGAATTCACATAGGCATGAAAATTCCAAAGACAGTGAGGCAGCATTGGGTATGTAAGACATTTGGGCCCTGGCTGCTATGGCTCAGTGGACTGAGTGCTGGCCTGTGGACAGAAGGGTCACCAGTTCATTTCCCAGCCAGGGCACCTGCCTGGTTGCCTCTCACATGTCCCCCAGTTGCTGGCTGTTTCTCTTACATTAATGTTTTTCTCCCTATCTTCCTTCCTCCTCCCCCTCTCTCTAAAAACAAAAAATAAAATCATTACTTAAAAAAAAGACATTTGGGACCAGGCAGAAAGGGGATGGGGGGACTGAGTACTAGATTTCAGAAGTGAGAGTGGGAGATTTTCAGGCGGTTGAAGGAGAGGGGAGCCCGCGTGGCAGGAAAACCCTCGCTGGGCGACTCAGGAACAACGGGACACGGGGTATGGAGCTAACGGCCCTGCCTGCAGCCCTCGGTTACCACATTCGATTCAAATGGGCCAAGGCTGCCCCACGAACTGCCTTCCTGCAGCAGATTTCCCTGCATTTGGGCGCGCGGGGGGGGCCGGGGAAGGGTCAAAGGTTGTTTCTAAGTCTTTTGTTTCTTAATGAACAGTTTAATATCAATATCCCAAAAGGCAGCTTTAGGGAGGCAGAGTTTTGGTTCCTTCAAGAGCTAGGAGGACAGTCAAAGCTGCAATCGGCCCACTTCAAAAAACAAAACACACACACACACAAACCCTGCTCCTAAATGTAATATGCAAAGCTCAGTAATTAACAATAACAACAAAATGTTATTTGTAATTTGACTGCTTATAATCATCACCAGTGACTATGCTAAGCCCTTTATAAGTTATATAAATCTTCACAAAAACCCAATACACAATATTAAAAACCACGTTCATTTGCTTCATGGGAGAGCATCTCTCTCTCACCCACTTCTCTTGTAAAAACGTATATCTCTAAAGAGCTTGGTTTCAGGTAGAGAAAGACCAAAGCAAGCAAACAAACCCAACTAATTTTTTTACCTTCCACGAGTCCCCTTCCCTTAGTGGCCAGGCGTGCTCACCTGTGAGTGCAGTGAGTGGCCCAGGCCCATGCCCAGCGGCTCCTCTGGCTCTGCCGGCCTGACTTCCACAGCAGGAGTCCAGGACGGCTGCTCCTCCCCACAGGACACTCCGCATGTGCTGCCCCAGAGCACCAGACGGGCAAACCAGAAACTCTGGCACAGCAGACGCGAGACTGGCCAACAGCCAGAATACCTGAGTTCCAGTCTGGACCCCACCGATCATTCCCTCAAGGTGTAAGGTGGAGGAAGTCACTTCACTGCTCTGAGCCTTAGGTTCTTTACCCACCTATTGATTAGCAGACACCTAAGGTCCTTCCCTGTAAGGCACTGTATCTGGTAACTACAAGAGTTCTCAGTATTTGTTAGCCACTATCAATACCATTAATTACTATCCCCTACTCCAATGGTTCCCAACTGCTTCCAGTAAACAATGCAATGCCAACAAAGACATAGACTACATTTAACATTTTGCATGAAATAATTATAAAAATATAGAATGGCAAAAAGTCACTATGAATTTTTACTTAGCTTGTAAAGACTAAAAAAATATATATGAAACAGTCCTGACTTGTGTGGCTCAGTGAAGTGAGTGCCAGCCTATGAACCAAAAGGTTACCAGTTTGATCCCTTTCAAGGCACATGCCTAGGTTGCGGGCCAGGTCCCCAGGTAGGGGTATGAGAGGCAACCAACGGATGTTTCTTTCCCGCTCTTTCCCTCTTCCCCTCTCTCTGAAAATAAATAAAATATTTAAAATATATATTTTTTAAAAATATGAAGTATTATTTTGCAATCACTGATGGCGCTTTATCCTCAGAACCCTTGTGATGATTCTGAGGACGTGAGCAGAGACCCACGGCTCTGCCACCTGCCAGCTCAGAAGTCCCAGTTCATTGCCATCCCAGACTTCCCACCCCCTCCGCTCCTCTCACACAGCTGCCTGCACAAGACCTACAACACATGGCAGAGAGGAGAAACATGTGCATTTGGAACTGAATGTATAACTATTTATTCGTGTTTATGCCTTTCAATTTTTTTTCTCACAGTACAAACTTTTGAAGGGAAAGACTGGCCCAGTCTTGAATAAATTCTTCATAACTGGATTTTATTATATATTCAGAAAAAACATGAACTACTGGGGTATTACAACAAGAATCATTCTTTAAAGCAATGTTTATTCAACTTTAATTTGCATGCAAAGCACCTGGGGATCTTGTTAAAATGCAGATTCTGATCCAGTGGGTCTGGAGAGGCGCCTTAGACTCTGCATTGCTGACAAGCGACCAGGTGATGTTGATGCTGCTGGCCCCCAGGGCCAAGTCTGGCCCCGCTGGGCTGCCGCAGAAGAGCACTTGAGGATCAGAAAAGGCGATTATGTTGTCTGGGGTCACACAGCTCACCAGAGGCAGGGCTTGGAGATCAATCTGTTTGTTAACCCTCAGCTGAGAGCTGTTTCTATGCCATCCTTTCTCCCAGGGGAAAAAAATGTTTCTAAAGAAAAAAATCTCATTTTCTTTTCCCAAAGACAACAACAACAACACACACACACACACACACACACACACACACACACACACATAAATAGATACACTCACACAAACCCAGGGGCTAAATCATAGTCTTACCCTCAGCTTCCAGAACAGAGTCTTGCAAACAAAATCTACACAAAACAGCGTGTCAATGGAGTGACCTGATGTGGGGCAGAAGAGTGTGCTAATTAAAGTCATGCCTTTACCATTGGCCCCCTTTTCCATCTCAGGGGAGAGGCCCACCTGATTGGCCCCCCATGTCTCCAGAACTTTCCCTAGAGGTATTTTTAATTAAAAATTAATGAGAGTTCCAAATAAGCTATTATTCTAAATCAACATTTAGGAAAGAGATAGGGAGTTTTTTATCCCAGGATCGGCAGGCGTTTCTGTCCCTGAATGTCCTTTGCACGAGACCTTGGACGCGAGGAAGTGTTTGGAGAGTTGCACTCAGCGCTCTGAGTGTTCGAGCAGGGCGCTTCAAAGCCTCCCCTGCCGCCCACCCTTCACATCACTCCCAAAGGCTTCTATGGCTTTGAACTGTACTTGAACAGTCTTAAGAGTTAGAGAAAGCTTGCTCTACATAGTGACTTAGCTCAGGCCCAGGTACATAGTAGGACCACAATACATTCCTGACCAAGCATCACATTCACCATCTAGAGCCACCAGTTTGCCAGGTTTTCAATGGCACTTTCTTTAAAAGGTCAGAAAACATAATCACCAAGGGAAGAAAAATTGACGGCATTTCAGCTGTTTGCCATTCTCATCCTATTCCACCGCTTTGTTCAAATTAACAAGTTCCGTGAAAATACTTTGGGTTTGGATCTTGCCACGCTTAGGAAACCAAGAGGACAGAAAGGTAACACTTAGAGGCAAACCTAATTTTTTCCCTTGCAAGAGGAAACACCAGCAAAGCTGCAAAGCCGCAAGCGCCCTCTCGGTGGGGTTTCTGATGGCTTCCAACTGGAGGAGTGTAACCCATCAGGCCCCTGGAGCACCGACCCTGCGGCCGACCCTCCCTCTGGAACCTTCCCGAACCTGCCCTTTCAACCACAAAGTCCCTTTCCTCAGCATGCAGGAAGGACTCTGGCTTCCCTTCACTGTACCACCGTTCAGGGCTCGTTCCGTGGGTGCTAACGGTTCTGCACGCACAGGCGGCCTGGCAACACTGAAGGGCGACCTCACCTGGGGCCGTGGCTCACCCTTTCTCTTGGGGCACACGCTAAAATGAACTCTAAGTCCTCTGGGTTTTGACTCTCCCCATCCCCACTGACCCCAGCATTTCCACTACTCCAGGAGCCTCTAGAAAGCAGGGATAATGTTCTGGTCCCAGGGTGCCCTGGAGTCCAGCACAGTCCCCGGCATATACAGTCAGGATTTACTAAATCCTAGCCATTTCTATTACATAATATTGCTATGTTCCCTCCACTTCTCCCTTATAGCTAGCTCCCTAATTCCTCCAGTAGTAGGCTTATTTAAAAATTTAGAGCTAGCAGGGGTGGTCATTTCTTATTACAGATGAGGAAATTAAGTATGAGCTTCAAGTGATATGCTGGTCCACTCAGTGGTCCAGCTGGGAAAGGCTCTCTAGCCTCTGTCGCTGAACTACCCCAGGCCCTGCGGCTCACTGCCTATCTCCAGCCCAGGCAACAGGGTACAGCAGGCCACCGCCAGTGAGAGAGAGAAGTGGGTTCATTTACAGTCTAGTGCTGGAGGCCAGGAGAGCTGAGCTCTACCACAGATGCCAGCACTGAGGAATTCTGGGCGCATCCTTCTGAATGCTACCAGTGTGGGCCTCAGGTTGCTCAGTTATTGTGCTTACTGTGTGCACTCAGTACACACCATTACCTGAGTCCATCCTCACCCAAAGGTAACGAGGTAGCTGGGAACCCAATGTTGTGCCCATGGGGAGAGTGGGGCTTTGAGGTTTGCCCAAGGTCACAGTTTGTTGAACAGATTCAGCTGACTCCCAGAGTTACTGTTTTGACTTTAGAACAATGCTGCTTTCTCAGGGCCTTTTGAGCGCTAAGACGTGGTGACAGTGAGGAAAAGCCTTCACTGGGTTTCCGGTGCCCGGCAATGGCCCTCGCCTTTACCTAACCACGCTAGCAGCAGCTCTGCCTAATCCCAGGTGCGCACCAGGAGAGACAGGATTCTTTCCCTGCGGGCTCCGCTTCTCCAGAGATTAACTAACCCTAGTCCTCAGGAGGCTGTTATCCCAACCCCAGGGGAGGACCGCTTCACGGCCCAGATGGAGCTTATCGCAGGAAGCCACTGCCACACGGGGGAAACAAAACGCAGACTGCACGGCTGGGGTCTGATCGCAGGCACCAGAGGTGGTGCCTGCCAGTCATCAAGTAACAAAGCAACCACCACCAACTGCATTTTCTGGATGTACCAGGAGGGCGGCAGCAAGTGGCCAAATTCAAGAATCTATCCTGGGCATCTTCTACGAGCATTCCCAAGGGCAAGCCCCGTCCACCACCATCACACTCCTGGGGCCAAGCAGCACTGCACTTGGCACAGAGTTGACAGATGTTCAGTCAGGTGACAAACAAATGAATTTACTGACCCGCTGCCATGGTGATGGAAGCAAAGTAGTCCTCACCACAAACGAGAATGGGTGCCCAGGCTTGCCATCAATTATTCAGTTTAGGGTACGTCTCTTCACCTCACTTTTCTCATTCTGCAGTCTGAAATAATAACACCCGTTGCTCCACATTCCGTGGCATTTAGCCATTCATCCCACAGGACGCTGGGGCAAATGCACACACTAACTGAAAAGGGTACAATCATTTAGGACTACTCGTTTAAAAGTTATTGAGTACCTTCTATGTACACAATGCAAAATTAGAGAAAGCTGCCATAAACTTCTAGGTTTGGGGTAGCTTGGTATTATGAATGAGAGTGGACCGGGAATTCTAGGACCTCGAGTGATTTCTTCACAAGTGGGAGAAGGCTCACCACCAACTTCTAACTCATAGCTCTTTAACCTTTCAGAAAAATGCTCGCCAATTCAACTGGGGACTGTAGTGAACTCACCCTCAGAGACTCTGGCCTAAATGAAAATTGCAGGGAAAGAAGACTAAATTACATAAATTGCAAACTGCTTGCTCATTCACTCTCTTTCCATGAGGTGGGGAAGGAGAAATGGTGTAGTAAGAGTACTGGTAATAAAGTAACATTTTCATGATGCTCTGCAGTTTGCCGCCATCCCGCCCCCATCCTTCACCCCATCACAAGTTCCTTCACCCCTCTTCAATTTTCCTCAGCACTTACTGTCACCTGATACAACATCTATTTCTTTATGTTCAGTCTCCGCCATGAGTAGGGTCTTTGTTTTGCTCCCAGCTTCACCCCAGCATCGAGAACAATGCCAGCCACACAACTCATCACTGAGTGACTAAACGAAGCCTCGTGGGTCCTTTCACCAAGAGATGGAGATAAACTGTTGCTCCCCATCTGACCCTTCAATCTCAGATAAGACTTTTACATCCTTCATCTCCTTAAATCTTCCTTAACCGTCAGGGAAGGAGTTATAATCCCACTGCAAAGATGAGGGAACTGAGACCCCAGACCTTAAGAGTAGAGCAGCCTGCTGGAGAGGCAGAGGCCAGGATTGGGTCCCGAATGCTGCCCCGGCCTCGCACTGAGAGGTGAGGCCCCTGAGCTCCTGAGCTGCTTCGGCCCTCACGGGCAGCTGAAGCTCCCGGAACAGGGCTGCTTTGTAGAGGGGCCTGGGAAACGGTTATCAATTCATTGAGCACTAAACATTATAGACAGATTTTTGTACTCCTTTGTCAAGATAAAAGACAAACCATCCATTCTTATCAACAGGATAAAAACTGAATTATGAGTTATGGCTTTGGAGCCTCCGAGACCCTTTCCTGATCCTCTCCCTGCCAGTCCCCATGGAGCCAGGCTCAGCTGCTCCCGGCCCCGTGCCCAAGCCCATCCTGCACAGCCATCACCTTCCCCAGGCTCCCCGCAAGGCCAGCCTTCCGGCTCCAGCACCCAGCCCAGGGCCTGGCACCCAGCGGCCGCAGTGTGCATGCTATACGTACCCCCACCCCAGGACACCAGAAGACAAGAAATAAAACTGCCCCAGGCCTTTGTCCTCCCCTATGACTGCCTCCGCCCCCAAGATCCCAAACCAAAGCTTTGGTAAGCTCCCTCTTCTCCCTCTGGCCTGAAGGGAGAGTGGCCCAGGCTACAGCAGGTGGTTCATACAGGCCTTTCTGGCCAGATTTGCATCCAGATTGCTTGCAAATTCAAAACTTACAGAATTTTCCCCCTCTACTTATTAAGAGAAGGAAGAGAGACTAAGAGCCCCCCACGGGATGCTTCCCCGAGTAATGAGACCTTTCAAGATTCCTAAACAAAGGATGGGGGGGAGCAGGATGCTCCGGACAGACAAGAATCACTCACCGCCCCTCTCCTCAGTGGGCCCTCTCAGCCCAGGCCTGCCCCAGCCTCAGGCACAAAGGCCTCTCCCCTGGGGCAGGGTGCCAGAAGAGGAGGAGGAGGGCTGTAAGGGGGAATTTTAATTTGCTGTCAATTAAGGGCAGAGTGACCCTAATTTACAGCAGCAGGACCCAGGGTTATCACAGATTTTGCATCTGGGGAAAACAGCCCAGCCCTCCAGCTGCCCACTGTTCCCTGCAAACAGAGCTTCCCTGGAGGTTTAATTGAGTCGAGGTTGACTCTCCAAGGGGTTGGAGTCCTCATCTTTTGACCGAGATAGGCTTGAGATTTCCAGTTGTTCCAAGAGCCATTTGCAAGTGGTTAGATAGTAATAGCAAAGCAAACTGGAATTATCCTGGCCCCTAGGAAGTAAAAACGAAGCTTAGAAGCTTAGTAAAAGTAAACAGGGTAAACTTAATTGGCCACCAGGCAGTGTGCTGGCGGTGACCCAGATTCAGACCCTACTCTAAGGAGCATCCTACCTAACGACAGACAAGGTGTCACAGAAGTCAACAACTGCACAAATTAAGTATTTGTGAAAGCAAGTAGGTGGGAACCCAATCTGCTCTGGCCCTCCAGGGAAGTGACATTTTAACAAGAGCAGAAGGAGCTGATGGGCTGGGGAAAGACAGTCCCAGGGAGGGGACAGCCCATGGAAAAGCACCACATTCAAGGTGTCAGATGAGACCCGAGAAGTGGTGGCAGCTGACAGACTGGGAAGGCCGCCCTGAAACTCCTGTCAGTGGATCCTCGATAATATTTTGGTTGTGCCCCAACCTGCTCACTCCCCCACTTTATTTCTTTAAGCCAGAATCTTAGGTCTTCTCTTCTTACTGCCCAACTGCTGTGAATTTTCCTCTGGACAGCGTACAGCTCTTCCTCTGGCCCCTGCCCCAGGCCCACACCAACACACTTTCACGTTGCTCCTGACGTTCTCGGAAAAGAGCAAAGGCACGTGTGGACTGTGCCGGGCCTGACAGCAGAAGTGCTCAGGTGCCCCCGCAGGCGGACTCCGCCCACTCAGGACACCGCATACTACTGGAGGGAAACAAACTAGTATCTGTCTCGGTCTCAAGCCCCACCTCCTTTGGAAAACCTCCCAGTAACTCCAAAGGATGTATATCTCTCTCCTTTTTGAGCTACAAAACTTACTGTACACACCTTCCTTGTGGCTCTTAATTACATCAAACTTGCCATTCGCTCACCAGGTATGTGGTGATTTCCCACTGAGTAAAAGATGCTGGACCAGACAGTCGTTAACTAACATAAGATCTGGTCCCTGCTCATAACACAGGCTGGTCCTGCGGAAGTTACTTACCACCTCTGGGCCTCAGTTTTCTCCTGGGAATAAGTGTGACTTCCTTTCAGAAATACACATGCATAGAAGCACTACCAGAGGTTATCTGAGTGGTAGGATTCTGGGTTATTTTTACTTTTGTATTAACTTTCTGATTGTGTTTTTTGGTTTTTTGAAGGTTGAACAGACTTATTTTTTATTTCCTTTTTCTGACTTTGTTTTTAATGGGTATATATTTTCTCATGAGAAAAAGCATGAAAATTGCTTCCTTGTAGGTTAAAAATAATAATAATACCACTTCATTTTGTTGTGTGCATGGTCAGCCCACAATAACCTCCCCCAAAGCAGAGTCAGCGGGCTCTGGGCAGACAATCTCAGAGATGGAGGAGAGGCTGGACCAACGCCAGGCCTCTCCACTGTGCCTGCTCTGGACATCAGAGTCCTTCTTTCCTACTCGCCAGCTTCTTTCCAGGGCTGAGGGCAGATCCCAGATTCTCCACCCCAGAGGGGCTGCCCCCTAAATCTCAAGGATAAACTACGATTAGCCTGCAATAGTGAGGCTGGGGGGAGGGGTTATGATTGACAATCTACCCTTAACAAGCTTGGAGTGCAGGTAAAAGCAGTTTTCCCCAACTGATGAAGAGGCAGAAGAAGGAAGTGGGGGGAGGGGGTGAATTGGGGACAGTAAGTCCAGAGAAACAAAATAATAGGATTCCACACATACTTGCCAAATGTGTGTGGCCCATAGTAGATGCTCAATAAATAATGGGGCCTATTAATACAAAGATTAAAACTCTAGGTGTTGAGCTAAATCAGAGTAAGTGAATGCAAGCTGTGTGAGAGTACTGGCTGAACATAAAGGGGCAGGGGGAGGCAGAGCAGAAGGGTGGATTCCTGAGTGGGGGCACACGGGGGACTGAAGGACAAGACTCGGCTGGGGGAGATAAAGACAGGGAGCAGCGTGAGGCCGGCGTGCCCAGGCAGGTGCTAGAGTGCACAGATTCTAGAGGCTGCAAGACAGAGAAAGGGTCCTAAATCAAGGCTGGGACAGTGAGGTTTGAGACAGTAAATTATTTTCATCTTATTTGGGGATACCAATCTTGTCTCCTAACAAAAACAATAAACTTCCTAAGGGCGAGGGTACTGCCATGTATTTATCCTGCATCCACCTTAGTTGCTAAGTAAACATTTAACCAAATGGAATCGCCAGGGACTTCTGGTTAGTTTACACAGGACGGGTCACTTGGGCAGGTGAAGAAGCTGTGTGACTCTGGGGTCTCTTCTTTCCTTGGCTCTTCTACACCAACGCTGAGCAGGCAAAGCAATCTGCCCGTTTGACTTGGTGAGTCCAAGGGAAGCCACCTTAACCAACATCATGGATTAGCTAAGAAACTTTCTAAGCCTGAGTCCTGAGGCCACGATGTGGTAGGGTTATTTATAAACGTTTTGACTGATATATATATATAGTTTAACCCCAACACAACCATGAAACCTGGCCATCGAGTTGCAGCCGGTGTAAGGGGGAAGCTTTACTCCCTATACCCAGTGCTTTCGTCTTTGGGAGGGAAACCAATTAGTGTTAAGTGCTGGACTCTCTCTGCAGCTTTACTAACTTAACTACCCTTTGCAAAGGCTGGGAGCCCAGTACTACACACTGACTTACCGATGGATTGGGCAGAACAAATCAGGAATGCTCAGCTCAGCTCCCCCCTTGCTCATTAGGGAAGAAAAAGGCCCCTTATCAGGTGTCCCTGGAAGCCCCCGCAGCAGGTCTGACTCTGAATGATTACCTGGCCACAGGCAAAGCACCTGATTCCTTTGCTTAGAGATACAGGATGTGAGTGACCCGAGTGCTGGGAGCCGAGAAGAGAAAAAGACGGTAACTCATCAGTAGACTGAGAACAGCATCACAAATTTTTGAGGGTTGCTGGTATGGTCAGCTAATCTCAGACAGGCAATATGTGGGGACTGGAAGTCCCTATACAGTCCTATACAGTCCCTATACGATCCTCTGACAGGAAGAGGTAAACAGTCAGCACGGAGCTGCGCACCACTTAAGACACACCTTTCAGAGTCCATACCAAGGGCTCACTTTCATCCCACTGAAAGCAGCTGGGGAAATAAAAACCCATACTCTTCAGGGAATGTAAAAAATATGTAAAAACTAAGAAATACCCGAGTAGGAGTGAAATCCAAGAGGAGAAGTTGTCATCTTGCTAATGGAGAGAAAAATAAGTAGCTTTGATGTATGCCTAAACCCATCAGGAAATGTCATCAATTTCCCATGAAAAATAGATAGGAAACTTTCCAGGGTATCTAAGATTTCAGGTGGAGGACCTGTTTTTTACCTTAGGATGTTTACCTTCAAAAGCGTAAGAAAGCCCCTGTCCTTGAGAAATGTTAGTATAATTATAACCTAAAAGCTGTAGGTGCTAGGAAGTTTTGCCCCAGAGGTGATTATATTACAAAATAAAGGCTAACAAGGTGCTAAAGTTTAGAAATTTTGCCCCATCATGTCCTGGGAAAAATCTCAGATGATGAGGTGCATGCTTGCTGCTCCCCATTTAGTTCATGGAGTAACTGAGCCCACACTGGATACAACCCGGGCACTGTGCAAGCCCTTCCCATGATCCTCCCCACCCTGCCTGGGTAGGCACCACCAGCTTCCTGTTTAACGTGCGGAAAGCGTGTCTCAGACAGGTCAGCTCATTTGCTGACCTGGCAGGAAAGCGGTGAGCCCAGTTTCACAGCAAGACCTTCTGAGGCCAAGGCCCCTCAATGAAAGGCTTCTATACCTGCTAGAATCACGAACGGCTTAGTAAACTTGTTTTTAAGTAACTTCTCTCAGTCTATTTGCAAGTGAACTAAATCTTAAGTTACAGGAGTCCTAGCTCCAGGTCCCACCTACAAATACCTCACAACTGTTTCTGAAAACAATAGCTGGTTTGAGGAGAGTCAGGCAAATTCATTAGGTGGTAAAACAGCAGTGAAAGTAGACATACATCAGCATCTTGGAGACATGGCTTCCAAACACAGGTGATCTTTCAGAGCCGAGAGCACTGTGGGCCTGGAGTCAGGGAGGCTGGGCTTCAGACAGGCTTCCCCAGCTAGTGTGACCTTAGGTGCGCTACCAGCCTTACGTGTATAATTTTAATAGGGAGAAGGAGAAGGAAAGAAATCCTATTTCATTGGGTCATCTGGAAAATTAATGATAACATCCTACATAAAATAGTTTTGTAAGCTGCAAAGCCCTATACAAATGGAGGATTTAATTATAATTATTTGACTCAGGTATTTGGCTGGGATCTTACAGCGAACTTGAATCATCAGATGGAGTTAAAAACATTTTTTTTGAATTGACATGCAGTTTGGCATAATGATCAAGGACAAAGCCCTTGGACTCACTACACCCAGATCTGAATCCTGGCTCCCCCACTCTAAAACGGGGGTCATATTAGCGTCTCCTGCACAGGGTTGCCCGGAAGAAAAAGGTTCTCAGTACTCACGATGCTTGATGTGTTAATCATTACTATACTACTATGATTTTCATCAAGCCAGCCAAGGGAAGACTGGAATTGAGTAGCCTGCACTACAAAGCAAAACTGCTGCAGCAAGGAAAACACAGCATACCTTTGACAAGCAGCCCTGAAACAGACTGCATTTTGGACTCTCCGGGCACTGTCTTGGAGAGAAAGATAAGCCATCACACTCCTAGTAAAACCCTCCTTCCTCTTCCCCTCCCCCACCCCCTTCATATGCAAAAAAATATAACTGGCACCCCTCAGAGCCTTCTTTCTTCTTCATTGCAGACCAGTTTCATTGCTGGATGAAGGCCCAGTTTAAGAACCAGGAGAGCTTGGGCAAGTCCATGGACATGAGGGCAGCTGCAGAATGTTTAGCTTCTTCCTCCTTTCCCATCTCAGTCCTTCCCATCCTTTAAGGCTTGCATCATGGTCCCATTTCTTCCCAAAAGACTTCTCTTCCTTCTCGGGATTCTGCACCTCTAATTGCTAACTCTGCACTCATTGGTTGTATAATTATTTTCCAAGTGCGCATTGTATTACCCCTAAAAGGTAAGTTCCTCAAGGGTTAGTTCTTCTAGATATGCCACAGTGCTTAGCACAGTGCTGAAGACACTGTACGTGTGCCCTAAAACGTGGGAAGCAGGTTAAGTCACTGGCAGGAGCCCAGACTCCATGTGGAGGGGTCAGATGCAAACCAGCCTGAGCCTCTACTCCTCCTCCCCACATCCAGGGCAGATGCTGCCACCAGACCACACATTCCTGCCCAGAGGTCCCGGAAAAACCTTAGAATTCTCCTCACTGGTGGCCAACACCAAGTGACTGGAAAAAACGAACCCTTCTCACTGAACCACAGGCAGCTGATACCAAGTGACTGGAAAAGCGACCCCCTGTGCCATCTCTGCTTTCTAGGCAGTTCCTCAACTGAGTCTCCACAGCACGGGGACGTAACCACGTCTGCCACAGCTAACCACCACGCTCCACTGTACAGAGCTGTTGACTTGTCTGCCTCCACTAGAACAGTAGCTTTCAAACTTTTGATCGTGGGAGCCCAGTAATACCCCAAATCAGCCTGTACAGAACTGAGGCTCAAGTTTTCCAAAACAATATTCCCCTTAATAATGTAGTGCACTCTGGTATTTCTTATTCCTATTATATTCTATCTAAAAAATGCTGGTCCTCACCCGAGAAAATGACCCCGTGGTACATATAAATATATATGTATATATTTAGTTAAGGTAACACTAGCAGTTGTAACTGGTAAAACCCAAAATTCCAGCCTTTAGTACAAGAGAAGTTTATTACTTGCTCACATAAAACCAAAACAAGTATGGGCTGGCTAGTGGCTTCCACTGTGCAGTGACTGAGGGAGGGTTCCGGGCTGTTTCTGTCTTGTAGCATCAAGACATGGCTTCTAGGAATACCATGTTCAGGATCATACCAATCCTGCCCAGGTAGTTTTTGATGGTTTGAACAGATAAGTGACACTCATTGCTTCCAATCTCATACTATTGGCTAACATCTAGTCACATGACCTTACTTAACTGCAAGGGAGCTGGGAAATGTAGTCTAGCCATAGGTCCAGGAAAGAGATGGACATAGATTTGGTGACCAGTTAGCAATCTCTACCATAGATCTGCCATTTGAAAAACCCTCCAAGGCAAGGGCCTAGCCTTTGTATCTCCAGTGGCTAACAAAATACTGGCTCATAGTAAGCACAGAGACAATGCATGAACAGTACATAAATGGGGAACGTGGTATTTTATGACCAGAGTTCCAGAAATGTTATGGTTTATGACTAGGAATTGTTATTCTCTCCAAATTCACACCTGTGCAAATCCTCTCCCACACCCAAAGCAGCGCTGAGTCCAAAAATCTGGATTAGCGCGAGTGGGGAAGATACCAGAAAAACTGTCTTGGTGTCCTCCCTTCCATCTGGAGACTGCACAGCCACCTACTCTGCCAACAACCACATGGCTGTTGAAAAGGAACACAGCAGAATTATTAAGAGGACATGGCTTTGGAGGCAGATGAGCCCTGAGCAGGCCTCTCTCTGACTGCACACCTCCAGCAGAACACTCGCCGACACCCGCTGTGCCTGTGGATGGTACTGAGCATCTTCTCCACATCACCTCACTGCATCTTCACAGTAAGTCTCAGAAAGACACGAATGTTTTCCTCCTGACTCCCTAATTCCCCAGGTGAGAATTCTTGTCTCCCACCTCTGTGTTCCCATAGTACTTCTTTCACAACCCTTTCCTATAATTTATCTGTGAGAGAGCTAGTTGGCAGGGGGAGGTCCATGTTGTTCATTCTGCCTCCCCAACTGTAATCCAAGGACAGTGAACAGAGCATACCTTTGTGAGTCAAACACCTGCGTTCAAATGTCCGTGTTCAATACCAAATCCAACCTTAACAGTTGTGAGGTTAGCCAAGAAACTTACCTTCCTGAGCCTCAATTTCCTTATCTGTAAAATGGGATTAGAAGTGCAACTTCAAATGACTACTAGGAAATATAAGCCTACCATCTATGAAGAACTATGCCTGGCACATTGGTGGTTTGTTTCAAAGGTAAGAATGTCCCCCTCCGTCTCTCCTTTAAGGCAGGGGTAATGTTTTATTTCTGGGCATTAACACCATATCTTGCACACAATAAATATGCAATAAATGTCAGTTGTATATCTGGTCAGTTGTGTATTGTTAGTTGAATGACAAGCTTTACTGTTGAAAAATAAAAATAAAAATAACCAAACACAAACCTTGTCACAGATTTTAGAAATTCTTTTTATCTCCCTTGTCCCTTCCCACACACTTCATTACTCTTCTCTCTTTGGGAAACAGGAACTTTTTTTTTGTACTCAGAAATTTTAAATGGCTAACAGACACCTCAGGATTCCTTCCTCCGGCCATTATCCTTCTCTTTCAAGTTGTGCTCGGCAAGATTATTTGGATATCGGAGCTAAAAAACGGTCAGATTACGAGTGGAGGTCTCTGAAATGTAACATTCCCCATTGCAGGATTCTGGAATCACACCAAGCACCAGGGAGAGGTTGCTCTTCCCCAAAGAGCTCGCTGTTCTGAAAAAAGCCTTTGTTTTAGGGCTTTGCATAACTGCACTGTGGAATCTCTTCCCATCCAGGTCCCCAGCACTGGCCCGGGTACTGTTCAGTCCTAGAGTGCCTATAGGCTCCCTGTAAAACACAACACTTGAGTCTAAAAATACTGTGAAAATTGCTGCATCTCTGAGTCTTGGTTCATCTCTCACAGCATAATGATCATTGTTTAGGAGCCACACTTTCTAACTTTTCCAGCAAGCCCCTGATACAAGAACGGAGGTGGTCAGACCGCATGTTTATCAGGTCCATGGAGCTGCTAGGGGCCTCATATCCATTATCTCCTTTAATCATCACAAAGCTCTGGAAGTCATACATCATGGCAAGCCCCATTTTGCAGAGAAGGAAACTGAGGCCCAGAAGGTCACAGAACTTTGCCCAAGGTCACACAGCCAGTGAGCAGCAAAGCCCCAATTCAAACCTTCATCTATCAGGTTCAAAGCCCATTCTATTTCTGTGATTCCATACTGCTTCTTTAAATGACTATTAAAAGAAGGTCCTTTCTGTATAGAAATACTTGAGAAAATAAACAGTTTGGACTGGTTGCTCTTTTAGGTCCCTTTCCCCTCTTAAAAAAAAAAATCTATGGTTCTACGGAGAGAAGGGGGGGGAGAAGGAAATGTAAGAAGGCCAAACATTACAAGGCTTGGCTTATCAGTATTTAATAACAGCTTTGGGATCAAAACTCCACAGAACCTTATTTATGGACAGACAGTTACTCTTAAGCAGAGCCTTTTATTTTCATCTGAGGATGTTGTAGCCTTCTACTGCCTTTCTATTAGTGAGAGATGGGGTGTGAAATCTGCTGGCCCTGCCAAGATTATCCCATTAAATTATCTGCCCTCTTCCAATGTAATTCACTCGGGGGCGGCAGTCTGAGGCTCACTCCCCTCGGATGGCCATGCCCGGCCCTCTGAGGGGGGAGGTGTGAAGGAAAAAGTTCAGGTGGTGGTAGCATCGCAATGACAATAACATCAATCCACGTTTCACTGCCTTACCAAAATAAAGTGGATGCCGCAATTATCCCATTCCTAAACAAACTGAAAACCCCAACCGAGCTTACTGCAACAAAGAGAGAGTCTTTTTACTGCTGTTTATTTTTATTTTGTATTCGTTAGCTTTTTAGATATTCCTGGCATGCAAGTCAGGCTCCATGTAACAAGCAGCTGCATTTAGTTAAGGGTTTCGAAGAGTCCCCCCCCCACTCCCGCCATCCCCTCCCCCTCAACTCCAGAGAACTTTCTCAGACTCCTAGAAGCCTCTTTCTCTTCGTGTGTCTGCAGAACAGTCCCTCCTGTCACCCCACAGGGAATAGGTAAGGCCAAGCTGAGGCCCTTCTGTTCCAAAAAGAAGCCTCGACACTTAAGCGTTTCCCAGCTGCGGCTGGATTTGCCAGGGTCTGGTCCACATCGGGACTGTGGAGCTGGCGAGCCGGATGTCCCACCAGAGAGCACTCTAATAAATCACCCCTACTCAGTCCACAACCAAGATGGCAAATACAAAGGCACTTCATCAAACTATATCTCATCACTGGTTGGAAGGAACCACCAGACACACTTTTCAAACCTCATCAAAATTGCAATTTGTTACAACAATGTAATTCCTCCTGACCAGAGGTGCAGAGCACTGGAGCCCTTCAGGTCCATCTCTAAGTTATAGCAACACGGGCTCAGGGAACTCCAGCGCAGGAAGGAAAATTGAAACTGCCTGTCTCCAATTATTTCTTGTAACTTCTAGATATGGCTAAGAAAAAGTCCTTTGCTGCTCTTGGAAACCTGGGGAAAAGGCACCTTTGGCCCATTCATAAGGAGAATGTAAATTCTAAGACTTAACCCAGAAGAGACTAAGACAGCAGTTAAGATAAAAAGCGGTGGCCTTTCAGGGCTTGTAAGTCCAACAGAGCCATTTCCCCGCCCTGTGACCTTAAGAAAATAACTTAACCTCTCTGTGCCTACATTTAAATGAGCTATTTATGCCATCTCCTTCATAGGGTTGTTGTGAGGATTCAGTGAGTTAATACTTGCACAATGCTTAAAATGGTGACTTGCCCAAACACAAGTGTTTGTTAAATAAATTGTACTAACAGAAGCATCTCAGAATGCTTGGGTTTGGGGAATTACATTGTTAGTGGAGGTCAAAGGACTTGGCACCGTTCTTCAGCTTCTCCCAGGCCCAGGAGCAGCCGGCCTGGCGAGATGGAAACTAGAACGTGAGGAGAGGTAGAGGTTCCGCAGACTGTGCGCGTCTGGGCCAAGGCCCAGGGCACAGCACCGACCCTCAACTCCGTGTACCTACCCAGGAAGGCAACTCATTGCTCCAGGGGGCAAAGGCCCCCAAATCAATGGTTCCTATCTTTGGGGGTTGCAATTTTCTCAGAAAATCAAATAAGAGCTAAAAAACATAAAACCACAAAAATGCACATGAAATTCTCTATATTATTTCTGGAGCCCCATATGTCCTCAAGTTCAGGTACCCCAAGTAGAAGACCGGGTGCTCTTCTCCAACAGTGACATATGTGGTCCCACTTAACGCTCAGATAATAATCCTGTAAGGCTCAGAAAAACTAATCGACATACCCAGTGCGTGGCAGAGGAAAGATTCAAACCCAGGTCTATTATCGCCAATGACTGTGCTAATAACCAATAAGCGCTACTATTAAGTTGTGCTGCATTCCTTCCCTACTAGAAAATAGGGCAAGAAAAAGAAAAATCCTTGAAAAGGTGCTATGTTGCATTTTTACTAGGAAAGCAAATAACACCACAATGTTACATATGATCCAAAAAAGTTATTCTCCACTTGTTCAGCAAAAATCTATGGACCACATACTATCTGTGTGTACACATATGCCATTCATATGAAGATAAACATTTACATCAATATACATAGAGTCTACAGAGCATTCCATTCTCCATAGGATGCTGAGCAAAATTTTCAAAAGTATTTGAAATGGAGTGTGTGGTCACCATCAAACCAGAGCCAAATTGAACACTAATGGATGCAAGTGACATACCATTTACTAACTTTCTAGCTTTCGAATCTAATTTGAGATCTATGCCCACCATGCAGGAGATGGAGAGGAAACTACAGACTAAAGTTGAGCTTTTAAAAGGACTTCTAATATCAGAAAGATAATATCTGATATCAGAAGAATATCAGGGTAGCAAATAACCAAGTACACAGAAGTGATACTGGAAATTCAGTATTTTTCCACCCACCACCAGACTCGGTTTGGTTATTGGGCTTCTGTGTGGTTCTGTCTCGGAGTATTCGCAGGAGTCTCCAATAAAGGTGGGTGGCTGACTTGGCCTTCACTGTTACTACCCTGAAGACACTCCTATTCTAAAGGTAGACAGGACAGACACCTACTAAAATAACATTGGAAGGTTTACAAAATGACAGCGAACACAGCAGCAGGTCACTTCCCTCTGACTATATGTAGCCAAACCACAGAATCTACAGGATTCCGAGAAAGACCCAGGAAGGTTCCTGAGCTCTGGCCTTCAGCTTCTTGGAGAGGTTTAGCTCTGGGTGATGGGTGAGGAAATCAACAATGCACACACCAGAAAAAATAAATGTAAAGGTTTTTCTCCTCCTGGCTAACAAGATAGCAAAATGATAATAGAAATGCTGAGATTTTTAAAAAATAAATAAATGAAATACATCTCCCCTTTAAGCTGATTTCCTGAGCCACTGAGTTACCTTAGACATCTTGGATCAGACAAGAAAGTAAATCTGAGACCCACAGGAAGCTTTGTCTCCAGAGAAAAGATCAGGTATGCACAGAGTCTTAGGAAGAGATTCCTAAGACAACAAAATAAGGCAATAATAATAGATTTGAGCACATCACTGAAGAGTCTGGAATAGGCAATACTATTTAAAAAATTTTAAAGCCTACAGGCAGTTAAACAAAACAGGATTTGAGTGACTGCTGATAACAAAATTGTCTTACCCTCAGCAAAATCATAGCGTGGATATTTATTTAAAGGGAGACAGCCACAGGAAGGTGCACTCCCCACACCACCCCACCCCACCCCACCCCCCATGATCTAAAAGCAACCACTGGTGAAAGGTATAGAGGAGTAAAGCAGTGGGGCAGGGGATATAACCAGATCAATCAAGGCCCGAAAGTAGGAGCCCCACCTTAGCAAGAATCACCTGGTCATCTCCACCTGAATTTGCTGGGCAGCCTGACATCAGCAGGATGTTTACACGATTTTGCAGCCTGGCCCATTTTTCACTTTTCACCCAGGTGTTGTGGCATGGGGCCAGATGTTCAGCATCAGGGAAGCAAACATCCATGTGACCAAACAGTTTACATTTCATTAGGATTTTCACCACGAAGGTGCACTCTCAAGTGATGTACATCTTAATTGCAATTAGAAGCTGTATTTATCCCAGGAGCCTGCGGATTAGAACAACCTCACTAGAGGATCAGTTTTAGAATCATCCTCAAAAAACGTGGTTCCCACTTCCCCAAAAATATCTCTAAGAAATCAAAATGCGCACACACAACTTCCTTCCGGAGTGTTTCCTATCATGAAAATTATTAGCTAGGTATTAGCAAAAACTAATTCTAAAACCATAGTGAATAGATCTTTTTCCCTCAACTGCAAAACAGCCAGAGCCTATTCTTTTCCTAAACACAGCGGTAACTTAAAAAATGAATGATGCATGATAAAAGAGCAGAGAACACTTATCCGCACGGGTTTGGGCTGGGAATGGGGAAGGAAAGAATCTGGGGGCTCCAGCACCCCCTCAAGGGATGCATGTTAAAAGTGAGGCCCGGGACCCTGGAGACTTTAATCAACTTTCCCCCTCCAACCTCCAAAGAATGAATCGGTTGTCTCCACAGGCGCAGCCGGGCTCTTCCCTCTCATTGTGTACCGGCTCAGACGCAGCAAGGATCCAAGCTTCCCGCAGAGAACTAAGACGCTCGGGCTCTCGGCGGAGTCTTTCTCTAACTGTTGCAATTGTCCTTGGAGATTACCAAAATCAAGTATGCATTAGATGGCTTTTCCTCCCTAGTTTGTAACACACACACACGTGCACACTCAGAGCACTCAGAAGCAGCAGGCCGCCTCTGACAGCACATTTTGCACAAAGTGGCGGTGGCAGCGGCAGCATACACGTTGTGGCCTCCCTCGTGACCCTCCAGAAGGCTGAAGAGCCGGGGGCCAGGGGAGAGGCGAGGCCGCCAGAGTCCAAGAGGACAGGGCTTTTGTTTGGGTCCGTCTGCGGATAGCCTAAGGCTCTCGCAGAAACCACGGAAAATACAAACTCCCTCCTGGACCGCGCCTTCCGGGATGGCTGCTATTTAGGATAGACTTGCCTGAACACCCACAAGGGTCCAGCTAGAGCTGGGGGTGGGGGGGCGAATAGCACGGAAGTGCCCCATCGCCCCATTAAACCCACCCCTTCCATGCTGTCAGCGCTGCCAAGTGCTGGTGGGCGCCCAGGAAAGAGTGCCGGGGCGCACCCCCGGCCCGCAGCTGGGCTCCAGGGCGAATCCTCGCCGGCCTCTCCAGCACTCGGAGTCGCCTTTGCGAGAACCACGACGGGTTGCGGCCGCCCCCCAGGCGGGCGCAGCTCTTCCCAGTGCCCAGTGCCGGGCTGGCCGACGGGAGGGTGGCCGCGGGCCGGGTGGGCTAGGGCGGTGGCGGACGCCTCTCTTACCTTGGGCAGCGGCCCCGCGCGCCGCCAGCAGCAGCGCGGCCAGCAGCGCCAGCAGCGGCGGGCGCGCCCCGCGGCGGCGCGGCCGGTGCATTCCTCCTCCTCTGGCGGCGGCGGCTCCCAGGCCACGCGCAGAACATCCACGGGCTCTGCCCGGGATCCCAGCCACCTCGTCCCGGATGCTCTCCCCGCAGGATGTCGGGGGCGTCGGCAAAGTTCTTTGTCCTTCTAACCTGCTCCCTCGCCTCCGCCCCGCAGCCTCAAGACCCGGTCAGCGCGGTGGCTCCCCAGCCCCGGTCTCAACGGCCGGTCAGTCCCGGACTGCCCCTGTCGCTCCAGCGGAGGGCGAGTCTCCCCAGCTCGGACTCAGAAGAGCAAGCCCTGCGCCCTCGGGCTGTGGTCAGGGGCTCCGTCCGTGGCGGCGGCGGCGGCGGCGGCTGCTCCTCCTGCTCCTCGCGCTCCCTCTCTTGCTCTCAGCCTCCCTCAACTTGTCACTTTCCACCAACTCTTCAGCCCGAGCCCGAACCAATGGCAGACGTGGGCCCAGGCCGGCGGCCCAGCGCCCTCTGCTGCCGCCTCTCAACACCCACACCCTACGACTTCCCAGAAAGTCGTCCCTCCATCGGTCTCGCACGCCCACCTCCCCTCCCCCACCACGCCTTAACCTGCGAGGGGACCTGAGCCCAGCAGGCCCTCGAGGCCTTTTGACCGAAGGGGAAACTGAGGCTCCGGAAAGACTTGCCCTGGGTTGCAAACCAGTTCGTGGCTGAATGGCTTAGTTAAGAGGCCCAGATTCCAGCAATATCAGGCAGCTCTGCCACTGTTAGCAGTGTGACGGTGGGTAATTGAGTATTTATTGATATCATACCATTTCCCTTTTGATTGCCTCCTTGACTCAAGTGATTTATATTTTCCCATTTTGTCTTTAATTTCTACTTTCATTGCCTTGAAAACAAAGTCATCTGTATTGCTTCCCTTTGGAGATTGATTTGCCAAGGATTTCTCTGTGGTCAGTTTTTGTCAATGTTCCATAGTCTCCAGAAAGAAAGGACTTTTCTGTATTCAGAATGTGAAGATAGATCGCTATTTCTATTTGATCCTCTTTATATTTATTACGTTACTTAGGCCTTCTACATCTTTGCACATTTGTGTGTGTGCACACACAGACCTACAGGGTCCAACAGAAGTAAAGCTTGCTTGAGTGTGGTCTGTAGAGTATGTGGATGTCTCCCACAGGGTGGAGAGCCATTTGAACATTTCACCTAACTTGTCGGATGGTGAGCTTGAGTGTGATATTGTTATGTTGCAGAATTGCATGCTTATAATTTTGTAATAAAAGATTTTGTCATAAAAAGGGGCATTATTTGTGCTGGACCCTTTGTATATATTTGTCCAGCTGCTCTGCCGTGGACAAAGGGAAACACTGGAGTCTCCTACTAACATGGAGTCTCCAAACACATGGAGTCTCCTCCATGTTTTTGTCAGTTTCTCCTGGTTTAGCTTTACAGATTTTGTGATGTATAAATATTGGCGACAGTTTGATTTTTCCTGGGGAGAGGGCCCTTGAACATGTAAAGTGGTGAGTACCATGGATCACTTATTGAATACCTTGTATTGGCCTAGCACTTCGTGTGCATTTGCTCATAACTCTTCTGATCCGTAGACTGTGGGCTTCTCAGTGTCCTGCAGGGCAAGACCCCCTGGTGCCTCTATTGCTTTTGCCTCCTCAGAACCTAGTACAGAGCCTGGAATATAGCAGGTACTCACCACTTTATATGATCAAGGGCCCTCTCCCCAGGAAAAATCAAACTGTCGCCAATATTTATACATCACAAAATCTGTAAAGCTAAACCAGGAGAAACTGACAAAAACATGGTGTGAGTAGGAGACTCCAGTGTTTCCCTTTGTCCATGGCAGAGCAGCTGGACAAATATATACAAAGGGTCCAGCACAAATAATGCCCCTTTTTATGACAAAATCTTTTATTACAGAATTATAAGCATGCAATTCTGCAACATAACAATATCACACTCAAGCTCACCATCCGACAAGTTAGGTGAAATGTTCAAATGGCTGTCCACCCCGTGGGAGACATCCACATACTCTACAGACCACACTCAAGCAAGCTTTACTTCTGTTGGACCCTGTAGGTCTGTGTGTGCACACACACAAATGTGCAAAGATGTAGGAGGCCTAAGTAACGTAATAAATATAGAGGATCAAATTGAAATAGCCATCTATCTTCACAAAAAGTCCTAAGATGCTATACTACCTTGCGCTTTTACATAGGTTATCCCCATATTACAGTTTTAGAAATTGAAATGCAAAAAGAAAGCAAGTGACTTGCCCACTGTCATGTAGACAGTGGGTGGCCAAGCCGAGACTCAGTCTCTTTATCTTAATGGAGCTAAAAGTTCTTGGCTAGAGCCTGGCATATAACAAGTGGCAGGCGGTGGCTGTCACTGCTGCAACAATAGCCTCTAATAACCCAACTTTGGGATTTTATAATGAGCAGTCACCTCATTGAAAGCAAGGACTTGGTAGCCCAAAGTATGTCCCAGCAGGTCAGAGAGTCACAGCCCTCTGCCTTCAGGCAGGTGAATGACTAAAGCATGTAGGACAAACAGTCATTTATTCTTCTCCCAGACCTCAGGGCAGGAGTACCCGTAACTGCCTTAGCAGCTTCCCCTCTTCTATCACTCTGACCTGAGGTCAAGGAATGATAGACAAAGAGGCCTTGGGTCAACTAGTTCATCGCCCAGATAGGTCTGTCCTCCAAATTTCTCTGCCTGAGACTCATTCAGTCCTGTCTAAATTATCTCCAGTTACTTGCCTGAGGAACTTACTGCACAAAGTTCTCTTGTTGGAAAACTATCTTTGATGGTCAGCTGCAATATACCATGGCCCAGAAATGAGAGTAAACTCAGTTGCACTGCACATTGCTGAGCAGTTCCATGATCTACAGTACAACACACAGAGGCGACACAGGGCTTCCCCTTCCACCCACCCTAGCCCCAACCCCCACCCCAGGTATCTTAGGTAACAGTGGCTGCCAGAGCTGAGTATACAGAACTTAATGGCACTTTTATCAGTACTTAAACCTTCCAGGAACTTAATCACAGAATCATAGACGTGAGGAATGTGACGGCTGGAAAGGGCCTTGGAAATTAACTACAATACCCCCTTCATATTTTATAAAGGAGAAACGTGGGACTCAGGGAGGTGAAAATTCCTTGCCCAAAGTCACACAGCTGGCCAGAGCCAGAACTGGAACCTACATCCACCAGTGAAGCCCAGGGTAAGCACTGCCTCAGTTGTCCCAGATCCTATAGCATGCTCATTCCTAAAGGGCAGGTTAAAAAAGGTTCTTCGTGCCTGGTGTGGCTCAGTGGACTGAGTGCCAACCTGTGAACCGAAGGGTCACCGGTTCGATTCCCAGTCAGGCCACATGCCTAGGTTGCAGGTCAGGTCCCCAGTGTGGGGAAGCTTGAGAGGCAACCACACATTGATGTTTCTCT
The DNA here is from genome assembly GCF_021234435.1 of Artibeus jamaicensis. NCBI lineage: Eukaryota > Metazoa > Chordata > Mammalia > Chiroptera > Phyllostomidae > Artibeus > Artibeus jamaicensis. The sequence continues at coordinate 12,788,489 of NW_026522025.1, read as the reverse complement.
CCCTCTGTTTTCCTCTCCCTCCCCCCGTCTAAAAAATAAGTAAAATCTTTTTTTAAAAGATGTTGAAAAAAACATTTTTTTAAAGATAAAGAAAATACTTATGCAAGTTGAGTAAATGCCAGTGCTTCAGAGAACAGGCTTGGAATCAGGCTGCCCAGGTTTATAACCCAGCTTCTCCGGTCTCTGCTGAGTGACCATGGGTGCATATCTTTGCCCCTCTGTGCTTCGGTCTCTCATCTGTAGAATGGTGATGACAATAATCGTACCTACTGATACTCTTGTGAATGACAAATGAGTTAACTTATATAAAGTTCTATTATAAGAATCTGGCACAGAGTAGGCTCTTAATAAATGGTAGACATTATTATACTATCTACATACATGAGCTTACTTAAGTCAGTCTTGTTGCCATTTTTTTACAAAGAAACTAAAGTGAAATGAGGTTAGAAATGCCCAAAGTCACAAAATTGTGGCCAAAAGAGAGGACTCAAGCCCAAGTCAAATCTCTTTCTACACTACAACTCTAGTGCCTCGCGTCAAGGAGGTGGAATGTGTGAGAAGCGACAAGCAATTGAAATTGTCCTCTCGCAAGCCTCTTATGGCTCTGCCCTCCCCTTAACCAAACTAGCCATGGATGCAAAGGGGTTATGGAATCCTGGAGGGGCTGCTCTCTTCAGAAGGTCCTGGCTCAAGTTTTTGCTGAGGGAGGCAGCCACCCGCTCCGGCCTCTCCAACTAGTACACCCGTGGCTGTGTGTTACCACTGTGGACACAGAAGGCACAGCCATGGTAAGTCACACCGGAAAGGAGGAGAAGAAATAGGGCAGTGACAGAAACAGGACGGAGTCAGGTGTCAAGGAGAACATTAAAAAAAAGCTACCTTACATTTCAAAAAGTTGTGGGAGGGAGAAACTCATTTGGGTAATGCATTTGATGTACCCAATAAATACAGACATTCATCCTTCTTGAAAAAAACTATGTAGCATGATGGTTATCAGTGAGGGAACCTCAGGAGCCCAGATTGTATGGATTCAAATCCAGGTCCAGCTTTTAGTAGCTATGAGACTTTAGGTCTCTCTACCTCGGTTTTCTCATCTGTAAAGAGGCCTAATGGTAATACCTACCATCTATCTGTGCTCTGAAGGTTAAAGTGGTTCATGTTCGTAAAGCATCTAGCGCAGTGCCTCTCAGGCAGCAAGCAGCCAATATTCTTCAGCCATTATTAGAAGTGACTAAGAACATGAGCTCTAGCAGTAAACAGACCTGACAAAGTGATAAGCACAAGTTATTTAATTTGTTTATAATGTAACATTCTCAGATAAAAAAGATACAGTAATAGAGCCAACTGTATAAAGGCATTTTGAGTTTAAAATAATTATACTTTATACCCTGAACATAAAAGTCTCAACACAGTGTTTGTCATGCTGCCTTTTCAATGAATTGTTTATTATTCTTTTTTTCTATAAACCTCTACAGTGTGGGGTCAGATTGGGGCATACATTTAGAGATCACACGGCCTGGATTTCTAGCTCAGTCTTGGTTTCATGTGCCTGGTTTCATTAGTTTCACAGACCCCTGTGTATAGCAGGTGAAGGGGGGATAGAAAGACAAACTGGCTTTGCTGGGGCCCCCCGTGTTGTGCTCTTCTTGTCCATCTCTGAGGTGCTGTGTGCGGGTGGCATCTTCTCAGCCTAGTATCATCATCAGACGTTCACTAACAAGAGGTTCAGGGATGGTAAGGGATTGTTGGCAAAACGAATACCAAGATTTTGTAGCCTATAAAACTTCTGAAAGGAAACAAGGAGAAAATCTTAGTGATTTTTAGGTTTGGCAAAGATTTGTTAAAGAAGACACAAAGCCATGAACTGTAAAAGAAAAACTGATAAATTAGACTTCTTCAAAATTAAAAGCTTTTGCTTTTAAAAAGACATTATTATGAAAATAAAAAGATAGGCCATAGACTGGGGTATAATATTTGCAAAAAATACATCTGATTAGGGACTTCCATCTGGAATATACAAAGAACACTTATAACTCAATAAAAAGAAGACAACATAATTTTTTAAGACAAAATATTTTAATAAATGCCACCAAAGAATATATACAGGTGGCAAGGAAATACATGAAAAGCTGTTCAACATCATTAATAATTAGGTACATGCAAACTAAAACTGTAATGAGATGCCACCGCATACCTCCTTGAGTGGTTCAAATTAAAAAGATGAACCAAGTGTTGGCAATGATGTAGAGCAACTAGAACTTTCAGGTTTGCTGATGAGAATGTAAAATGGTACAGTCACTTTGGAAAATAGCTTTGCAGTTGAAAGGTAAACCTACATCCCCACTACGATCCAGCCACTTGGCTTCTCAGTGTTTACCCAAGACAAGCGAAAACATTATGTCCATACAGACTTTCATGTGCCAATTTAGAGCAACTCCATTTGTAATGGATAAAAATTGAAAACAACCCAAATGTCCACTAACAGGTAAACTGATTAACTCTGGTGCATCCATACAATGATATACATCTCATCGATAACAAAGAATAAATTACTAATATATAAAATAACATGGATGAATATAAAAATAATTGTGTTGGGTGAAATAAGCCAGAATTTAAAAAAGAACATAGACTACATGATTCTATTTCTATAAAATTCCAGAAAATGCAAACTAATCCATAGTGACAAAAAAACATATCATTATTTACCTGGGGGTAGGAAAATGGAAGGATGGACACCACATAGGCATAAGGACCTCATGGAAGTAGTAGATAGGTTAACGGTATTGATTGTGGTGATAGTTTCACAGTTGTATACATGTGTCAGAACTCGTTATAGCAGGCCCTGGCCAGATAGCTCAGTTGCTTGTAACATTGTCCCCATACACCAAGGTCGCAGGTTCAGTTCCCAGTCAGGGCACATACAACAGTCCACCAGTGAATACATGAATGGGTGGGGTGGCAAATCAATATCTCTCTCCCTCTCTCAAATCAATAAACAAAAAAATTTAAATTCACCCTGGCTGATGTGGCTCAGTGGATTGAGTGCAGGCCTGTGAACCAAAGAGTCACCAGTTTGATTCCCAGTTAGGACACATGACTGGGTTGCAGTTCAGGTGAGGTCCCCAGTAGGGGGTGCATGAGAGGCAACCTCTCTTTCCTCTCTCCCTCTCTTTCTCCCTCCCTTCCCCTCTGTCTAAAATAAAGAAATGAAATCTTTAAAAATTATTAAACAATTTTAATTTATGTATTTAAAAAACTCACTGTAGTAGTTTCTATCTCTTGACTAGTCAAGAGATAGAAATCACACAGTAGGCTAAGCAGGAGAAATTTAATAGAAAAAATTATTAACAGTGACAAAAGAGTAACTATAAGATACAAGGAAATCTACATGGTACCCTGGCGCCAAGGGAGAGCGCTCTAAGAAGGACAGACTCAGGAGGGGTCCAGACCTCGTCGGCTAAGGTATGGTACAACCCACCAGACAGTGGAGAAGTTTGGAGAGCAGGCGGGGGAGGGCAACTAGTGGCAGGGCCTGCAGTGAGAGTCTGGGTGCTGGTGTGGACAGGAAGCCCTCAGAGTGTATGAACAGTGGGGGCTTGCCGAGGAAGCGGCAGCTCTGCGCCCGCCAATCCCTGGAGTCAAAGTTGAGCTGTAGGAACTTACTCAGTGTGTGACCCTCCGAGCCACCGGATGCTGCAGGCAAGCCATACTGGGGCTTCGGTTTTCATGTTGAGAAGGCTGAAAAAAAGATTACCACCAGGTCAAGGCTAGAAGGTGGCACAGAGATTGGATTCGGGACCTGTGCTGGGGCAGCCCCTACTAATGTTCACTCTCTCACCACTTAGCCCATGCAGGAAACTACGAGAAGCCTCCTCCTCCTGCAGTGACTCTCCAGAGCCTGCTGCTGAAAAGGCTCACTTTAAGGGAGAAATGCTGGAAGAAAGTCCCTTGTTTATCTTAGAGCATATATTGAAGGGTGCAATCAGACAGAACTGAGAGCAACAAGCTAACAACTGACATGCTCATCAAACCGTACACTAAATAATTCCAGTTTAGTGTATGTCAGTTACAGCTCAATCCATTTTCAGTGTAATATTGTACATCCAATGGCCAAAGGCCAGCATCAGAGGAAAGGTTTTAAACATTAAAAGACAGAGATAAAAATAAGCAATAAATGCCCTGGGTAGTGTGGCTCAGTTGGATGCGGCATCATTCTGTAAACCAAAGAGTCATGGACTTGATTCTCAGTCAGGGCACATACCTACGTTTCGGGCTTGACCCCAGTCAGGGTGTGTACATGAGGCAACCTATTGATGTTTCTCTGTCTCTCACTCCCTCCTTTCTTCTCTCTCTCCCTCCCTCCCTCTCTCTTTCTCTCTGTCGCTCTGGAATCTATAAATATGTCCTCGGGTGAGGATTTTTAAAAAATAAAGAATAAAAAAAGCAACTTGAAAGGAATAGACTATCTAGGTAAAAGAAAACTTGCACACACACACTCTGTCATTCATATATTCGCAGAGATAAGTGAAGATACTGTTTTTATGAAACAAAGACAGGATGTGGGAGGGCACAGGGAAGGTGAGGAAGATGGAATGAGCACCAATAATCCTGGAAATTAGAAATAATTATTATGGTTGAAATGAAAAGCCCTGAAGAAATGCTTTCAAAATTCTGAAGGACATGTATTTTCTACTCACAGTTCTCAGCTAAATTATCATTTGCAGTGAGAGAAGAAAATTTGCTGACATGCAAAGCCTCAGAAGTATCTCCTGTGTGCCCTGTGCTAGTGTCCTTTGGCCTCTGAATGAATTACTGAAACTCGGCTTTACAATACATATTTAGCCCCTTAGTCTGGAGGGCTAGGAGTCCAAACTCAGGTTCACTGGGCTAAAGTCAAGGTGTCAGCAGGGCTGCTTCCTTCTGGAGGCTCTAGGGGAGAATATGGTTTTTCCAGCTTCTAGAGCTGCATTTCTTTTATTCTTTGGCTCATGGCTCCTTCTTCCATTTTCAAAGCTAGTAAGGTAGCATCTTCAAATCTCCCTCTGCTTCTATCTTCACATCTCCTTTTCCCTTGTAAGGACCCTTGTGATTACTCAAGATCCACTTGGATGAGCCAGGATAATGTCATCACAAAATCCTTAACAACATCACCTCTACAAAGTCCCTTTTCCTGCGTAAAGAAACATATGCATAGGCTCTGGGGATTAGGATTTGGAGTTCTTTGGGCAGCCATTGCTCAGCTTACCACACACCTCCTACGGGGAAGCTATTAGAGGATGTGCAGGAGTTATTCATAAAGTAAACCAAGAATAAGGAAACAGAAGCAATTTCCAGGATGATAATGAAAGCATGTTCCAAGAAGAAGGTTCAGTAACTGATCAGAAAGAATTAGTCAAAACTGAGACAGATCTGGAGACTCTGGGAGAGAAAAATCATCATCTGATAGACTCTAAGGTGGATTTAGGCCTGAAAGGGACTTTGGCTTTTGAGGGAGACTTTTTTGATGAACTGGTGATAAGTGCATAGAAAAATAAACAAACATAATTATTAACTGCATGGATTACCAAAAAAAGTTGTGCTAAAAAAGAAAAATAAATATAGTATGTTATATTGTTTAGCTATAGCTAGAGATTGCACAGGCATATAATATTGCAAATGCTGACTCAAAATATTATGATCAATTATGACAGGAGAGCAGAAAAATGGGATGTATATGATACTGATGGTGGAAATTATGAAAGACAGGTTATATTTATTTTATGCTGGAAAGTCAATAGATAATCATTAAAACTGAAATATCAAGATGTAGCTATATGTTATTTAAGATCATAAAGATAAATAGTGAAAGAAAGAATCAAAAGACTTGAAATCAAGAAATAGGTGTGAGAAAGTGGGGTGGATGATGGGAGGACACGGGTGTCACCATGACATTCAGTAGTGGCCCTCCTCTGTAGGCCAGAGCTGATGGTAAGAGACACTGTTATCAAAACTGGGATCGTTGATAGTAATAGGAATAAAAATAGCCCCAAACAGAGACCAGGTGGAAGTGTTTAACTGAAGACGCAACATGGACACAATTATTGCGATGAGCAGTGAGGTTGCAGGGAAGCCTGGCTCACAGAGTTATGATATTTAATAGAACACAGTATCCCTAAGGGCAAGATATATAGGCAGCCTACAAGGGAATTTTCCAAAGCATTAAGCCAGACGATACCAAGGATGGATGATCAAGAAGCAGAGAGCAGCTTTGCCTGTAAAAATTCATGGTACCTTACCCAGGTTGCAGGCCAGGATCAGTTTTCTGGACGGTACTCAATTGACTGAAGAACAGGTTTGATCTCAGGAAGAAGGTACCTACAACAGTGTGGGGTGTGAGTGGCCCTGCTACTTGGGCCCATATGACCCAGTAGATCATATGTTACTGCAGAGTGTTCGTGGTAGGGAAAGATGCTGTATGGAATTATAATGTCAGCCTTCAGTAGAAGAATCACAGTATAGACCTCTAGGGTTCTGCATGACCATGCCATGTGCACTAAAGAATGACACACTGTTCAAAAAATAGCATCCTCTTCCTGATGATCAGGGCCAGTTACTCCGGAGTGCCGGGACAGAATGATAACTCCTTTGCTTGCCTACTGGTCTCTAGGCATGAGGAATCTGAAGTAACTGCATAGCAGCTAAATTTTAATGGGACTCTTACTATGAGCCTAGTGAAAGAGTCCTTTATATTGGGGCAAAGTCCAAGATAAGGGGGAGGGAAAACATAAATTCTTTATTTGCATTATTCAAAAGAGTGAGAAAGGTAAAATCCAGCTGAAAGGTAAAAACACAAATTGAAAGCAAATGCATAAGAAGAGATATACCACACATATAATAATTATAAGAGAACTGATGTGGCTTTACTAGCATCAGACAAAATAGTCTTTAAAACAGAGAGTATTGCTATAGATAAAAAGAAACATGTCATAATGATAAAAGTGTCGGTTCATCAAGAACACATGAAAATCCTAAATTTTTGTATGTTTATACATATTATGTTTCTAAATGTGTATGTTCCTAATAATATGGAACTTAAAAGCACATGGAAAGCAAAATGGACAAAACAAACGGAGAATAGAAAATAAACAATCATAGCAGGAGACTTGAATACTTCTCTCAGTAATTTATAGAAAAATAATACAAATAATCAGTAAGGGTATAAAAAATTTGAACACTATCAACCAACTTGATTTAGTAAATGTTTATGGAACACTCTGTCCAACACTGAAGAATACACATGCTTTTCAAGCACTTAGAGAACATTCATCTCATCAAGAAAGACCACGATGCTGAACAAATAAATCTCACTAGATTTTAGAAGGTTAAAATAATACAGAGTATATACTTTGACCACAAGCCGAGTCAATTAGAAATCAATAATAAAAGTATGTGCAGAAAATTCATAAAAATTTGAGAATTAATCAGCACTTTTATATATCAAAGATATATAATATCTTTGTTCAAAGAACAATTGGGATCGCAGAACAATTCACAAGAAAAATTACAAAATATAGTGAACTAAAGGATAAGAAAAACACAACATATAAAAATTTGAGGGATACAGCTAAAGTGGTAAAAAAAAGAAATTCACACCTTGAAATGTCTGTATTAGAAAACAAGATCTAAGATAATGATCTAAGTGTGTACATGAGGAAGCTAGTAAGGGAGCAGTAAAGCAGGCTCAAAGTAAGCAAAAGTAATAAGGACCAAGATAATAATGTAATTAAATAGAAGGCAAATAATAGAGAAAAATCAGTGAAGCCAAAAGTTACTTCTTTCAAAATATTAATATGATTTGTAAATCCTGGTAACATTGAGCAATAAAAATAAGAGAAAAAACCTACAAATTACCAACACAATAATGACAGAGAGACTATAAGCCTCTATGTCATTACAAATCTAATCAATGTATATATAATATTTAAAGATAAAATTATTTAATTAGAGGTCCTACAGACAGTGCAGAATAATGAGGGCTTCTACAGGTGACTCTGTGCCCACACGGCAAACAATGTAGATGAATGGACCAGTTCCTTGAAAAACACAACTGATAGAAGTCTTAAATAGCTGTGCACCTGTGAAAGAAATTGAATTCTTACTTTAAAATCTCTCCACAAAGAAAACCCCTAGCTAGGATGACTTTACAGGTGAATTCTATTAAACGCTTAGAGAAGAAATAACACCAATATTACACAAAGTTTTTTTTACAAAATATAAGAGAAAAGAATGCGTTCTAACTCATTTTATTTTGTTATTCTGTAAGAGAAAATAAGCAAATTTAATACACACACATGTATGCCAAACTCACAAAGATGAATGAATCATAGACCCTACAAGAAGGAGATTCAAAAATCGAAGGGGTCTTGAGGTATCTGAGACATTCTGAGCTAGGGATGAGGTAATGCACCTTGGGGGCTTCAAAGGGTCATTGCAGAATTAGGCCATAACCTACTATGGCCTTAACAAAACATGATAAAAGATATTTTAAGAAAAGACATATGCAAACCAATATGTCTCATGAACTAGATATAAAACTCTTTAACATAATAATTACAAATTAAACTCAGTAATATAAAACAGATCATATACTGTGACCAAGTTGGGTTTATCCCAGTAATGCAAGGTTGCTTTGACATTCTAAAATAACATAATTTACAAATCTAATCAATGTTTATAACATATTTAAAGATAAAATTATTTAATGAGCTCAATAGTTAAAGAAAAATCATTTGAAAAAATCCAACACCCATTTTTTATTTTAGAAGAAAGATCTCACAAAATTAGAGGTAAAAGAAAACTTCCTCAGACTGATAAAAAAGAGTTTAAGGAAAACCTGTAGCTGACATCATGATCAATGGTAAAATATTAAATATTTCCCTTAATATGGGGGACAAGGCAAGGATATATATTCTTACCATTTTGATTCAAAGTTACTTTAAGGTAAGTACTGATTTTTCTTACCTTATACTAATGTCATAGGTGAGAAAAGAAGTAAAAGTCACAAATATCTGGGGGAGAGTAAATAACATTGCCTTTATTTGGAGGAAACATGGCAGACAGAAAAGCAAAAAAAAACAAAAACAGTAACAACAATTTAAGAAACCCTCTACTAAATTTGATAAGCAAATCTAGCAAGATCTTAGCATATATGACCAATGACAAATATCTATTGTATGGCTACATATTAGCAACAAACAATTGGCAATGAAATTTCAAAATAAATTTTATCTATAATAGCACCAAAATATATAAACAACCTATGAATAAATTTAATGAAACAAATCGAAAGATCTCTGCCCTGAAAAACTGCAAAATATTGTTCAGAGAAGTTAAAGAAGTCCTAAATAGAAGGAGAGCTACATCATGTGCACAGATAGAAAAACTCAATACTATAAATATGTCATAAGAACAGAAAAGTATATCAGTGGAACAGATTAAGAATCCACAAATAGGCTCACACACATACTGACATATTTTTCTTCTTACAAAGGCATAGATGTAGTTCAATGAAAAATAGAAAGTTTCACTAACGGTGCTATACCAACTGGGAAATGCAGTGAAGTTTGCTCTGTACCTTATATCATAAAGAAAAATTAATTTGAAATGAATTAGGGCTTAAATGTACACATTAAAATACAAAGCTCCTAGAATAAAATGTACATGAATTCCTTGTAAACTGGGGCCAGGCAAAGATTTCTCAGGACACAGGTAGCAGTATTTGTGAACAAGAAAATTGATAAATTAGGAGTCAATGAAATGAGAACAACCTGCTCATCAAAAAACACCCTTAAGTGAATGGCCCATAAGCTCACGAAAAACTGTCCAATATCATTTGTCATCAGGGAAATGCTAGTTAAAATCATAAGGTGCTACTGTTTCATAGCCACTAGAATGGCTAAAATTAAAGAGACTGTAGCACTAAATGCTGGGAGGATGGAGAGTGATGTTGGGTTTCTCACACATTGCTGGTGAGAGTGAAAAATGTCACTGTGGTAAACTTTTTACATTTCTTACAAAGCTAAATATGTACCTACTTTTGGTCCAACAATTTCACTCTAAGATATTTACCCAAAAGAAAATAAAAGCATAAGTACAAAGATTGGTGCATCAATGTTCATTGCAGCTTTTTCCAAACATTGGAAACAAACCTAATGTCTCTGAACAGGAGAATGAATGAATAAGATGTAGCATATTCATCTTATGGAATACTACTCACTGATTAAAAGAGCAAACTACTGGTGAATGCAACAAATATGGATAAATCTTTAAAATGTGCTCAGAGGACACAGCAAGACACGAGAATGCTTAATGAGTTTCAAAAACAGGTCAAACTCAGTTCTGGTTTGATATTCTATTACATTAGTGGTTGACTCTAGAGGGGGAGCTAGCATCTCCTTCATTATCCCCATGGATAGACAGGAGACAGGCAGGAGGGAAATTTCTCTGGTGATAGGAATGCTACATATCATAACTGGGGTGATAGTTATATTATTTAAAACTCATTAAACTGCATGTTTTTATATGCACTTTTACAGAGTATATTTACACTTAAAAATTAATTTACAGCAGAAAGCAAATGAGAAAGACTTAAGGGGTAGGCAGGTGCCCACAGCTATGTCAGATGATCCCTTTCAGATTTAAACTACTTCAAAAACTTCCTGATTGTGAAACCTCACTCTTAGATAGAAGTGACTATACTACCAACTACAGTGAATCTTCCAGAATCTCCAGGTTGATTCCAGGTCCACTGCAGGTTAACTCACTCTCTTAAATCTGGAGGAAAGCTCATATGTAATAATAAATGCAAAATCTGCAGCGTCACCAAAGCTGAAAACGGCAAAGGTTATGGAGGGCACCCAGCGGTGGGGTGGTGGCTCGGTGCGTGCACAGCAGCGTGGTTGGGAATGGAAATGAGAAAGGCCAACCCAGCGAGGCCTGGGCAGACAGAGCACCGCTTAGGGCCCGTGGAGCACCCTCCTGTGGGAAGGCAGGCCGGTCCACTCCGCTCGTCGACTGCTGAGAGAAACGGGAAATTCAAATTTCTTGTATCAAATCTTCCAACTTTTAAAGCTTGGCAAATACTTTTAAAGTCATATAGAATTGTGTGCAAAAATCATGTAGACAATTTAGAAGAAGCCTTTGTGATCCTGGAGTAGGCAGATATTTTTCATGAACAATTAGAAGCACAATACATAAAAAATAAATTGGCAAATTTGACTTTTGCAAAATTAAAAACTCTTGCTCTTCATAGGACACTGCTAAGAGAATTAAAAGACAGACCACATGTAGCTCAGTGGATTGAGCATGGGCCTGCAAACCAGACAACCGCGGTTCGATTCCCAGTCAGGGCACATGTCTGGGTTGCAGACCAGTTCCCTGCAGGCCAGTTCCTAGCAGGGGATGCACGAAAGGCAACCATACATTGATGTTTCTCTCCCTCTCTCCTTCCCTTCCCCTCTAAAAGATAAATAAATAAAATCTTTAAAAAAAAAAAAAAGACAGACCAGAGACAGAGAAAATTTTTGCAAGTAGTATATCAGATAAAGGACTTGTGTATAAAGCATATAAATGACATTCAAAACCAAATAATAGGAAAACAAACAATGTGATATAAATGAGAAAAAACTCAGACCCAGAACCAAAGAAGATATACAGATGGCAAATAAACACAAGATAAGGTGCTCAAAACCATTAGTTATTAAGGAACTTGACATTAAAACCACACTCAGATACCACTACCCACATATGAGAATGGGAAATTAAAAGGCTTCTCGTTGAAGTGTTGACAAGAATGAGGAGAAACTGAAACTTTCATACACTGCTGGTGGGTACAACTTTGAAAAACAATTTGGCAGTTTCTTAAAAACTGAAACATGCACCGTCCGAACGACGTAGCCACGCCACTCCTGTGCTTGCAACACAGAGAGATGAAAACACATGTCCATACAAAGCCTTATGCATGACCTGTCGTGGCAGCTGTAGTGGTAATAACCGCAGCCTGGAGCAACCCAATGGCCATCGGGAGTTCAGTTGATAAGTAAACTCTAGTAGAGCTACACAGAATGGAAGACTTCTCAGCTACCAAAAGGAATGTACTAATGATAAACACCACAACACGGAACGATATCAGAATAGGTAAGCTGAGTGCAAGAAGCCAGACCAATAAAAGTCCACCTTGTAGGATTCCATTTATATGAAACTCTAGGGAATGCAAACACACAAGTGCAGTAAAAGGAAGCAGATCGGTTGTTACCTGGGACAAGGAGTGGAGAGACAAGGGCTGGATTACCAAGGGGCATGAGGAGACTTTTGAGAGTGATGGATAAGTTCATTGTCATGATTGTGGTAATGATTCTCATGGGTCTGTTTGTATGTCAAATTTTATCAAATCATACACTTAAAATATGTGTGCTTTATTTTATGTCAGCTGTACCTCAATAACTTTTTTAAGATTTTATTTATTTATTTTTAGAGAGAGGGGATGGGAGGAAGAAAGAGAGGGAGAGAAACCTCAGTGTGAGAGGGAAACATCGATCAGCTGCCTCTTGTGCACGCCCCACTCAGGGACCAAACCCACATCCCGGGCCTATGCCCTGACCAGGAATTGAACCGGCAACTTTTCACTTTGCAGGACAATGCCCAACCAGTTGGGCCACAGCAGTCAGGGCAATAACTTGTCTTTTCACAGACAGAAAAAACTTGTGCAAAGGCAAAGACATCTTCTAGCTAAATACAGTCCTTGAAATGCCAATTTGTTTCCTCTGCTCAAGTCTTACTCCTCCCATTTAAGAGATAAGAACACTGAGACCCAGCGAGATACAGTAACTTGCCTGGGTAAAGTTCTATTTGTAAATTCGGTATCTAGGGGCTAGATGATGTTGTTGACAAGGATGATGATTTAGATGGATGGTCTCTCCTTATTTACTTTAAATTGCTTTCACAATAAAAAGCAAAGTTTAAAATCAGAAGATCTGGTCCAAATTTCCATTCTATCACTAGTTAGATCTGTGACCTTGAGCAGTTTCCTTAAAATTTGCAGAATCTCAGCTTCTTCATCTCTATACATACGTTAAGAATATCTACTTCATAAGGCCTTCCTGAGGGTTAAATACAGTAGGATATGGCCAAGTACATTTTTAATAAATATTAGTTGTGCCCTGATTGGGTAGCTCACTTAGTAAGAGCATCATCCTGATACCCCAAGGCTGTGGGTTCAATCCTTGGTCAGAACACATACAAGAAGCAACCAATGAATGCATAAATAAGTGGAACAACAAACCGATGTTTCTCTCTGTCACTGTCTCCCTCTCTCAAGATTCAATAAAATAAAAATAAATAAATATTAGTTTGGTGAATTTAATTGGTGAGATAGATGGGTAGGATGTGTATTATAAATTGATACACTCTAAAGCTGAGAATGAATGAAGTTAAGGGTATGCCCTTGATCATGCAGTTAGGACAGGTACAGTTGGTTTAGCCAGGCTCCCAGCCCCCAATCCAGTGTTCTTTAAAAATAAAAGACACCCTCCGAGGTTACTCTATAGAAAAGCAGTCTCTAGATAGAGAGCAGGGAGGATCTCTTCCCAGAGACAATTCCAAGGTCTCAAAAAGGTACCTATATTTGGCCTTCTGAAGTGTTTAGACCCTGAGTATATGGTGTTTTTAAAAATTTAAGTCAACATATCAAGCTTGAGAGATTTCACATAAAATAGGAATATCCTGTTTGTTTTGAAAAAAAAAAAAACAATTAGCAGGTCTGGCAACATGAAGTCTGCATGGGGGAAAAGCAGTAGAGAGAGGGGGTGAAGAATAGGTGGTCCTTTCATGTCACAGTCCCCACTATTTCTCATACTCTGACACCATTCCTGCCTTACTTATTATCATATAAGCAGGTTTATATGCCCTGTGGGCATTTATGTGTGCAACTCATGTTTCCCATCAGTGTCAGAGGGCCAACCATGTTTATGAATTGTCGTCTACTAATGATGATGAGTTACATTGACATTCGGACAGCTATTCAACACAATGGACTTCCCTCTAGGCTCCATGTGTAAGCAGTTTCCACACACACCGATTGAAGCACAGATTTGGCAATCTTCCAGCATATCTGAGCAATGTCGATACTCGATCTGGATTATTTTGGACACCAAAGTCAATACATTTTGGGGGTCCTGATTCTCAAATGATCCAACTTGACATTCCACCTTGATCAAATTTACCTGGCAACTGCCCCATTGTCATAGACCCATGCTCCAATAGCCATGGTTTTTAATGATTTCCAAACCACATTAAATTTCCTAAGGAAACTTCTGGGTGTCAAACCCAGTGCTGCCCCGGACACCGAGCTCCCACATTAACCCTAAACCAGCCTGTGAAGTAAAAACACAAAACATATTTAGGATAACAGAGGGGAAATCAACAGATAACAGTTTAAAAAGTTATTTTTATATGGAAAAACTACCAAACTGCCTACAATTAGTGAACACAAATCACTTTTTGGCTCTGAAAGAGTTCCTCACAGCACACGATGTAAGTTAAAACGTATGCTTGAGACCTTCGCGTACATCTGCTCTTGATCTTCTGTCAATACAAAATATTTTTCCTCTTTCAACCCAAACACTGAATCAGGAAGCCTGGAATGAACAATATAGGACTAGCCAATCTAAAAACATTTTTGAAAACTATTCTAGAAACAAATACATCTTCTCATTTGTCTCTTTTCATAACCACGAAATACAAAGACTAACTTCAAGGTTTCGGTATCCTGACTATAAGGGGTTTTGTCCTGTGGTCCACAGGTCACCCTGAGGATAACTGCCTTCGACAGTCCGATCCAGCCACGGACGAGCCCCCCGCGGGACGGGAGGTGGCTGGCTCTCTGTACGTCTATGGTTTGTTTTGTTTTGCTCTTTCCAACAGTGAAACGCGTGTGCTTAATATTTTTATGGATTTCACTGCCCTAGAGGAAAATGCTGTGCACACAATCCATCTTCTATTTTTATTTTTTAATAACAGAGTCAAAGATCTGGTGTGATTTGTAAATCCTATCACACCAAGAAGAGAAAACTCCAAAAACTAACAATCATTTTTAAGGAGGACAATGCCCAGCCCACTGAGCCACACTGGCCAGGGCTCATTTTAAGAAAATGTGTTCAAAATGCTAAATCATAAACCCAGGTACCACCAGAGCAAAACAAACTGGTATCACGGTACGAGATGTTTCTGTTTCCCTGTCTTGTCTTAATCAGAGTATACCATTTACTCCAGACTTCCTTATCTCGCTAATAAATGCCAGATTTTATTGACGCATTTCATCTGCTTCTTGCCATAGACACCGAAAGCTCTGGAATGTGGAGTCTCTCTTTGAGCCACCATTATCTCCACACATTTGCAGGGAGAGCACAAGTATAATTCTTCCAGGCTCTTTGTTTTTTAAACACAGCCCCATTATGCACACAGCGCATCTGTTTTCCTCTCAGAAGAGACACAAGCAAGCGTTCTTGATTACTCTGCCTTTTCCCCTCAGAGGAATGGCCTACGTACAGACGACGTGAAGCTTTTGATCAACAAGCTTCCAAAGAGATACAGATTTGTTCTCCACAATCGGCAAGAAAGCTGCACTCATTTTTTTTCTTTAGTACAGTTAAAAGAGAAGAAAGGAGAGGAAGGAAAAGGAGGAGAAGGAAGAAAGAGGAGACAGAAGAAGCAGGAGAATGTGGTGTTGAATCCTATAAAATTATGATGGATCAGGCTTCCTTTAGGGAAAAGACTAGAAAAGCATGTGCGAGATCACCCCAGGAAGGTGCACAGAACTCATCCCCAAAAGTTCATCGCAAGATACCCCAGCCTGAGCAGAGAGCGCTCTGGGTTTTCCTGTTGGATGATGGACACCCCCCCCTTTTTTTTTTTTTTATTAAATCACATAGATCTCTAGATACATAACAAAGTGCTAGGTGTGTATCGTCACTACGGGGTTTTTCATATTTGTGTAATTTTATAGACAGGCTCAGAAAAACCCCTGGTCTAGAGGGAATGACTTGGATTCCTGTTTTACAGCTGAAGAAACTGAAGAAGAAAAGCAAAGAGCTTCCCACTGAGACACAGAAAGAGCTTGTTTGAGCAGCTTGGTCTTCAGGGTTTCAGAGTTCAAACGCCCGCTCGGAACTCTACAACAGAAGAACTGGACAGCCCCCCAAATCTAGCATGAAATGCTGGACTTTGTTATGCTCTTTACATAACGGACCAGAGCACATTTGCACAGGCAGAAACAGCAACAACAGAGAAAGGCGATCCAATGGTGGCTGTAGCCAGTACACAGTCTTGTTCTGTATACCTGGATGTGATTTAAGAAATGTAGTCATTCTCTCCTGCCACAAACACTAGCAAACCCTTGGTGCCAGATACATCTAAATTCTTCCACTCTGTTGCATATCTGATAGTAGCTCGTTCTCATATAAAAAAGAAATATTTGGGGCACAGCCTAACCATATGCAAAACTCCTCTTGGGAGGTGTGACTTTTAGTACAGATAGCAAAAGCTTTTGCTCATTAAAAAGATCGATGCTTCCTGGGATTCTAAGTTTACAAAAATTTCTGGCTATCACATGGAAATTTTATTTCACATGCAGAGAAAAATCCTTAATGGTGATTTGTCAATCCTGCTGGGGGAAAACAAGAATAATGAAAAAGTGGTAAGTAGAAAGCCAGGAAAACCTGTTGCTAGTCTTAGTAAGTAATAATAATAGTCATAATATCGACCATTTAGTGATCACTTTACATGTATTTTTCGATTTATCCCACAGCTCCTCTTTGAGTTAGATATTATTGCTCCCATTTTACAGATGAGGAACATGAATTTCAGAGGGGCGAAAAAAATCACTCATGATTATGTCTAGTGCCAGTGCGGCTCAACAGGTCATGTTCAGGAATCAGACAGACTTGGGAGCCTCAGAAACATTTCCTAGTCGTAGAGTGACAAACTGTCCTAGTGTGTTTGAAACGTATGGGTTTCTTGGGAGTCAGGAATTCCATTACAAACCAGGATGGTCACACACCCTATAAACTATGTAACCTTACAGAAAGCCTTTCCCGTCTCTGGACCAGAATGGGCCCTGAGGTTCAGTGCAGTGCTCAAGTCTTTCCTTCTCTCTCTGCAGGGTGCCATGGAGTCATCTCTCTAATAATAATAAAGCAAGGCTCTATAGTGTCACTATCTCTACTCTTCCCTTCTTTACGACAGGTTTTCCTGGCTTCTGCTGGAAAGTACCCCTGGACTGAGTCTCCATGGCTACCAAAGAGCTCACAACAACAGCTTTGCATTGAACAGGCCTCGGCATGACCACCTCCGTCTGCATCTTCCTGAACATTTTAAAGGAGACTTCACACTTATCACATTCACTCAACTTCCCTCAGCCTCTGTTTTCCCATCAAAAAGGAATAATAAAAGTCATATCTCCCACAGTTAGTGGGAATCAAGTGAGATCAAGGATATGAAAGTGCTTCTATAAACCATAGAGAAATATAAAAATGTATTCCATACTGCCTTTATCAGAGTATGGGCACACGATTCAAAAAGCCATTTGGACCTAGCCCAGGGCCTGTGTCTACTCGCCCAGGCTTGTCCCACACGGCACCTAACTTACAAGGGCTGTTGAAGCTGTGATTTTATATCCCAGAGGCCCTCCTTTCAGCCACAGTTTCAGCTGCTTCCTGGTCATAAGAGAGAATCAAGAAACAAGAAACTCATTGTATACATCAAGATCAAAGGTAGAGATTTGGAGAACATGGAGGGGAATCACTCAAACTTCAGGACATTAACTAAAAGTTTTAGAAGAGAAAAAAGAACCCAAGTTTTTATGGTACACGTATAATTTTTTAAATGGGCAAAGTTGCCTATACCCACTCTAATTAATGGCTGGACTTTTGAGGATCAAAGAGACATGAATGTGAAGGGTATCTCAAAAGCAGGTAAAGAAGTCTACAATGTGCTAGTTACGCTTATGGATATGAATATAGATGGCACAAATATACTTTATTTAGTTCAATGCTCTTATTTCATAATGCTCTCATTTTGAGAATGTGAGGAGCCAGAGAGGATTAGCAACTTGCCCAAGAGTATACAAGCAGGAGACGTGATGAAAACTGAAATCCCTTGACGTTCAGCCAGTGCTCTGCTCATGAACCATAGAGGTTGCCTTACACTGGGATCCCTCAGAAGCAGACCCGAAGGCAAGAATTCGAAGGCAAGTGGTTTATTTGGGCAGTCACTCCAGGGACCACTGGTTGGCTGGTGGGAAGTGAGATAGGGAACAGAAGGAACTGATCAAGCAAATTTCTACCATGGACAACTGGAGTGTCATTCTTCTTGGGAATTCTGGGATACAGCATAGATCATGCACCTCAGAGCTATCCCACCTAAGGGACAAGACGGTAGAGGTATTTACCCAATCAGTCACTGGGTGACAGCTGCTGGGAAGAGTAGTAATTCTCCTATCACTTCCAATACTCAGGGAGAATGGGCTCCAGTGGCCAGAGAATGCCCTGATAACTGGAAATTGAGGTAGCACACCCAACAGTGGTATAAACTCAGGGGACACTGGCAGGCACATGACTGCTACCCTGGGGGTCCACTAGTGTAATGTACCACTATATACCATTGTGATATCAACCCCATGAAGGCAAGAGGTTTTTTTTTGTCTGTTTTATTCATTGCCAAATCCTCAAGGCCTAAAACAGTGATGACACATTATAGCCACTATTAAATATTGGCTGAATGAATGAATAACAATCCTGACCATTGGCCAATCTGTTTCTCCTTGAATGCTCCTTCAGTGAGGAGGCACTCAGGATGAGTTAAGGCAGCTGGATTATTTGCTGAACTATCCTCTGATATTTCTCCTGATACTAACTTCCTATGTACTTCCCTGTACACTTATCCTGTGGCTCTAGTTTTGTTTTTGTTTTTTTGTTTTTTGGTGGTGGGGAGACCAAAGAGAAATAAATCTAATTCCTCTTCCATTTGACAGTCCTTCAAGTATCTTTGGATATCTGTGTGTGGCTGGTTTCCACTGTCGTCCCCTTATAGTACGGCTTTTAGGTCTTTCACTCTCCTGGGAGTAGGAGAGTATGGGTGTAGAAGCCAGCCCTGCCACCTTCAAGGGGAGTGATCCCCTGGGGGATGTATATGAGATCAATAAAAACTCCATGTCAGGGTTGGTGGGAAGATGAACTGAGACTGTAGGTGATGTCGGTCAAGTCCTAGCCAGGTGTCTGCTACATGGAAGGCCCCACAAAGGTGAGCCCCTTTCCCATGCCCAGTCTGCAGTCTCTGCTTGTGCTCCAGCTTGTCAATACAAGGTTTAGGTATATGACATCCACGAATGGGCCTTCCTATGCATCTGCGCTTAAATACAAAACACGGAGGGAGTCCTCTCTCTGAGATGGTTAAAAACTTGTCTGACTCTGTCAGTCAGTTTATCACAGGGTCAGGGCACGAGAGCAACTCTATTTGCACACTCTAAGTGCAATCAAAGTGCAGTTGCTTTTTAGGCAACTCCATAGCCATATGGCTTATTATTGAGCTTCTATAGATAAAATCCCAAGATCACTTTTGTGTGGACTGTTCTACCGTACCCTGCATTGGGTACAAATGACTTTTGGAATCTAAGTGTAGGACTTGCTATGGATACATGTTAGATTTCCTCCTTAGTAATCTCCTCTTTCCAAGCCACACCACACTTGCCTTTACAACAGATGAAACTATCCTTAAGGAATGCACTATGCCTTCCTTGTCTCCTAGTTCACATCATCATTTGGTGGTACACCCTACAAAGAGGAGGAGGAGACAGAGGAGGTGGAAAGCCACCTGCCCCTGCTGCTCTTCTAACTCTCCTACATGGGGAACAAAGTCAACACTGTCAACCCGCTCCATGGTTGTAGAGAACATGCACACAGAACCGTATCCAAAGTCCTCTCAGCCCCTAATTCCACAGATACAAAAGAGGCAATAGCTTAGCAAATGGATACAAGTAATGAGAGGAAACTCATCAAACACAGGCTCTAGAGAATATTAAAAGTCGGCCCCAGAGAGGAGCAAAAGTGCCCCAGAGGTTGAAAAGTCTGCCATGAGCTAGCTGTGGACTCGAGGGAGTTTTTATTAAACCTGTATAGCATTCAGGGGTTGGTTTTTTGTTTTGTTTTGGTTTGGTTTGGTTTTTTGTCTACAAAATGAAGAGGGTGGGATAAAAAATAAATAACCACTTAACAAATTCTGGCCCATTGAGACAACAGAATATATTAGTTAGCATTGAAAAGAAATGAGTTATCAAGCAGTGAAAGGACATGGAGGAAACTTAAATGCATGTGAGTAAGCGAAAGAAGTCAGTCTGAAAAGCCTGTGTACTGTATGATTCCAATTGTAGGACATTTTGAAAAAGGCAAAACTATGTAAACTACAAAAAAATCAGTGATTTCTAGGGTTTAAGGGGAAAGGGGGGATGCACAGTCAGAGCAGAAAGGATTTTCAGGGCAGAAAAACTATTCTGTATGATTCTATAATGGTAGAATGTAATGGTCATTATATATGTCAAAATCCTCAGGACGTACAACACCAAAAGTGAATGCTAATGTAAACAACAAAATAAAACAAAAAAAACACCTTATATGTGTTAAATAAAAGCCCCACCTACGTCTTATCATTCAATTCCCAAAAGCAGGGAATTCCCTCGCTTTTCCCATGAGGAAACGAAAGCTGGAACATGATTGCCAAAGATGAGACTTGAACCTAGATCTTCCAACCACAGGCTGGGGATTCTTTGCCTTTCACCATTTTGTCAGATCTCAAGTCCTGTAGAATTTTCTTGGAAACCAATCTGCACCTATTTAGTGTCTATGATAGAAGGAGGCTCCCTGTGAACTGTTCTCACTTGTTTTCTTCTTTTTACAGTTTATACCATTTACATGGAAGACCACAAGACAGAATGATTAAGGGCATAGGCTTTCTGAGTCATTTATTAGCTTCGTAACTGCAGGCAAGTTAACATCCCTGAGCCTCAGCTTCCTCATTTAGAATAATGGAAGTAATAACAATACTTCTCTTTCCAGGGTTGTTGTAAGGATTGTATTTAACACAGTGCCTGGCATGCGTAAGGAAAAGAAGACTGAGTTACTATTACCCTTGGGTGGGTTATGTAGGCAATGAGAGACAGCACAACAAGGTGGATGAAAATGTGGAGTCCCCAAGTTCAAATGCCAGCTCTGCCACGTACTTGCTATTTACCTTGAGCAAATTGCTCACCTTCTCTGTGCTTTAGTGTTTATTTATGTAAGGAGATAATCATAATAGCACCTACCTTGTAAGACTAAGTTCATGCATTTAAGATGCTTAGATCAGTGCTTGGCACATAAGAAGCTCTTGTGCATACTAGCTATTGAGATCATCCTTCTTCCTTTCTTTCAGCAAATCTCAGCTCCATGGTTGCAACTGATTGCCAGACCACTTTGGAACATATTCCCATTTGTTTGAAACCCACACCAAAGGAGCCGGGTCTCATGATGATCTTCCTACTTCTGGTAGGGTTCAGATCCCATCTGTTCTGATGAATGTGCTGCAATTGTCCCTACCACCTGTGCAGATTGCTGGCACCAGCAAACCTTTCTGGAGCAAAAGGCCTACAAGCAAGGGCTCTGGGATGGACAGCAAAGGTTGGCAAGGCTAGCATAAGCCAGAAGGGCCCTTTGGCGTCAGAGTTATGAATTAGAGAGCCTTGGCCTCCTGTAGAGAGTAGACAGAAGAGTGTTCCCAACGAGAGTGCTCCTCTTCAAGGCTCCATCAAGAGAGAGCAGCCTGGACGGTGATGTAAGGGGCTGCATAATTACAATTCCGAGGACCTAAATCTTCTGTTCAGCCCTTTTGACTAGCCCCCCACAGTTGGTTCTTTGCTCCTCTTCTTGCTCCCCATTTTCAGTTCCTGCTTACAGCACATATTTCCTGCTCTGCAAATGCACTCAGTGCATCTGGGAACGTCCAAATGCTCATTCCTTCAGCCTCTCAGACACAAAGCATACCTTACCAACATGTGTCTTTCCACTGTCAAGAAATGCAAGATAGAAAGTTTGGGGCAGATGGTTTGAAGAAAGCCTCAGTCAACAGTACCAATTGAAAAATAATGTTCTTACCGAGGGAGGAGCTAAAATAAAGCATTTCTTTAGGTGCTTGCTGTGGGTACATGCATGTGTGTTGCACACTCATCTTGCACACTGGTTGGAAGCATTTAGAACCTGGTGCCACAAACCTCTGAAGTTACCAGGGGCTTCACCTAAGCAAAGCCATCTTCCTGCAACATATATAGGAAGGAAGCTAAAATAAAACCTTGCTTTTATATTTAAAATATAAAATACAGTTGTGGTGTGGACCGCTCTGCCTGGTTTCAGGAATTGTAACTCAACCCCCTGTGGCTAAGGGCCAGCAGATGACCTTTGGAATAGGAGCCGCAGGAGACAAAGCTTGTCTCTGGTAGCAAACACTGCCTCAGTTTCCTCTCCCTGCCCCCAAAGCTTGGTCAGAACTCAATGACGGGTAAGACCCCTCACAGGGTGGGGGGGTACCTAAGACAGGCTCAATCACGTGGGAGGCCATTATGGTAGGACTAGGGGGGGCACTGCAACAAAGAGCAATGGACTCTCGCCTCCCCAGCCTTGACAAAGCCGGAGTCCCCATGTCCTCTGGGAGACGTGCTTCCTGGCTCTAATCCCCTTAAGCCTGAATACCTGTTGGGGAGAGGTGCAGCTCCTTGCCTTGCTAGAGTGGTATCTGGGGTAAATCAGGCATAAGAAAGAATATGTAAAAATCCTGTGAAACCTGCTTTGTTTAGAATGCTCTTATTTAAATGATAAGGGTCCAAGCAAGAAGTTGGTTCCTCAAAGTTTGTGGCTCATTAGCTATCTGACCCCGACTGAGAATAAGCCCTCATACTTCTCTGAATGCTATCTATTGTTTGAGCCTTACCTGTATTGTTGTACAAAGGAAACCAATAAAAGCCCCTTGAGGAAGGGGCTCTTGGTCCTTCTCCTTTGAGGGATCGGCCACCTCTCCTCCCCAAGCAGATCACATCATGTCTCAATCATGTTTACTTTCATCTGTGGTGGTTGGGGGGGGGCCTTGCGAGGAAAGTTGCCCCCATACAGTTGACCATTGAACAATAGGGGTTTGAACTGCACATGTCCCCTTATATGTCAATTTTTTTTGAATAAGTACAGTCAGCCCTTTCTATCCATGGGTTTCACACATGCGAATTCAACCAACTACAGATCAAAAACAGTATTTTGGCATTTCCAACCATGGGTTCCTAACCAAGATTCAAAAATACTGTTGGTCGAATCCATAGACACAAAGGGCCGACTTTAGGGTCTAGAGTTATAGACAGATTTTTCCACCGTGCAGGTAGGTGCTCATAATGCCCGCATTGTTCAAGGGTCAGCTGTATCTTTAATATAAATGTGACATAATTAATGAATCAGAACTCATAACTCGAATGAATTTTTTTTTGGATAAAACATTGGATCTGGTAGTAATTTTGCATTTCCAGGATGTTCATTTCCCTCTCTGCTGTAAGGAATGTTTCTATGGGAAAGTTTTACAAATGTTGGGCCTAAGTCATGGGTTGAAATGCAAGAGAGAAGACAGAATAACACAGAGGAGGCAGGACTGGCTGTGGGGTCCCGCAACCTGCGTGTGGGCTGAGACTCTGTCACCTACTTGCTGTGTGAACTCGTGGTCCAACAGGGATGTTAATCCCTGTCCCGTCTGCTGGCCAGGGCTGCTGTGAGAAGCAGAGACAATGCGTGTGAAAAAACTACAGTGTTCCACAAATGTAAGTTATTATGATTCAGCCTTGTTGTTTTTGGAAAGCTTGTTTCATTTTATATATCACATGTATTCTCCACCCCACCCTCTCCCCCCACCTTCCCATAGTCAGATCAAACGTGTTTGCCTTTCTTTCTGGAGTGAGGAACCTCTGATCTGACAAAAAGAAATGAAGTCACCAGACTCTCTCGCGCCCAATTTGAGGTCCAGACCATGAGAGAAGCACGCTCCCTGCACAGCTGAGCTGCCCAGTTCTCGTCACCCATTCCGAGGGGCAGTGAGACAGAGCGCAGCAGTCACCACTGTCTGAATTTCATTACGCGGGGCTCCAGACAAGCAGAGGGGAAAAGTGTAAAGGAGCGGGTCAGCGTCTGAAATGTGAGAGGGGCAGCAGTCTCTGAAGTGTATGGGAACAGGAGGAAACTTAATACTGCTCCAAAGGGGAGAGGGAACATTGCATCATGTGAAAATAATCGCAAGCGGTCAGCAGAGCCTGGGGGCTTGGGGAGGTGGACTTGCCCACTGACCCACTCGCAAAAGGGCTTTGATTCTGTTCTGTGTTGTTCCAGAGTGAATCTGAGTCAGATACACTGGTACATCAGTCTGCGCGCCCACAGGGACTAGAGATCAGACTCGGGTCCTAAGAAACCAGGTTCCATGGGAATACTGCTGGGGGCAGAGAAGGCAGTCTGAGTTGAAACCAGAGTTCTGAAAGGGAGCCCAAGTTTGGAACTGGAGAGAGTGGGGTAGGGTGATCAACAAATTAGTCATAACTACTATTTTTTGAGCACTTATTATGCCCTAAATGCACACTTCACTTAATCCTCACAATCACCACATAGATAATCGTCCCCATTGTATGTACAAAGAAACTGAGGCTCAGTGAGTGAAGGATCTTTCCCAGGGCACACGGCTACTACATGGCAGAGCCAGAGTTTAAAACCAGATCTGTGTTATTCCAAATATCTTGACTCTAAACTCTCTGTTTTGCCCCTCTCAAAATGGGAAGTGGAGCCATATTTGGGAATTAAATGGAAACAGATTAAAGTAGAAGCTTGATGGGAACAAGGAAGGAAGGTCTGGATTTCTTCCACGTAGGTGACTATTTTTTCCTAGGCTGGGGGCATGGTTTCCTTTCTACATTTGCACTGTAAGAGTTGGCTACTTTTCCCAAGTACGTAATCCATGGCTAGACTTCAGGTTCTCTGTGGGGTGGGTGAGGGTGGGGCTGCAGCCACTACTGGCAGTCATGCCAAAGAAGCAATCAGGGCCATTGAAAAAGAGGGCATGATAGAAGGCAACAAACTTCCTGTCACTGATGAGGTTTGCCTTTGGTACTTTTATCAGTTATCTATTTCATAATAATGTGCATAACAAACCACCCCAATATTTATTATTTCCATGCATTTAGGGGTTAGTTGAGCAACTATGCCAATCCGGGACAGGCTCAGTTTTGTGGGCTAGGTGTGCTCATGTGTCTGCCAGCAGTTGGCAGGTCTGCTGGGGATGGCTGATCTAGGATGGCCTCAGCTGGGATGATCGCTCTGCTCCTAATGGTGTCTCATTTCTCAGCGGGTTAGTTCAAGATTTCTCTCATGGTGAAGGCAGAGGAATGAGGGAGAGCAGAAGTGTTTCATACCTTAGACACACCATCTCTTCTGCCACATTCTACTGGCAAATACATCACCACACAGCCCAGATTCAAGGGATAGGGAAATAGACTCTATCTCCCGATGGCTGGCAGAGTCACATTGCAAAGTGCTTGAAGAGTTACAGACACATTTTGCAGTTAACTTACCACAAGATTCAATCTCAAAAATAGGTAAAAGGCAGTGGCGTTTTCCAGTATTCTGGACCATGCCTCTTCCCTGCCTTTTGTCCACTAAGTGCCATTTCCTCGTCCAATTTTTCTGTGTCTCCTTAGCACTAGACTGGGGAGAGAGATGCAATGACTCTAGATTTGGGCAAATAAAAGAATGCCTTCTGCCCTGGCCCGTGTGGCTCAGTTGGTTGGAAGGTCATCCCATTCACCAAAGGGCCGCGGGTTCAATCCCCAGTCAGGGCACATACCTAGGCTGCAGGTTTGATTCCCCAACAGGGAGCATATAGGTGGCAACCAATCAATGTTTCTCTCTCACATCAGTGTTTCATTCTCTTTATTTGAAATCAATGAACATATGAAAAAAAAAGAATACCTTCTTTTTTAGAGGTACTAAAATTCAGACTTCTTACTCACTGACTTCATCTTTTTAGTTTTTATAACTAAGAAAGTTGCAAAACAGAGTGTACTTAAACTTTCCCAGTGAGCCATTGCAGTCTAGCCATACGTGTATGGGAATGCTGTTAAATTCCAGAAAGCAGATGTTTATTTAATAAAATGAATATTTACTAATGC
Source organism: Artibeus jamaicensis (assembly GCF_021234435.1). NCBI lineage: Eukaryota > Metazoa > Chordata > Mammalia > Chiroptera > Phyllostomidae > Artibeus > Artibeus jamaicensis. The sequence goes on along the minus strand of NW_026522025.1, from coordinate 12,762,190 downwards.
TTCCACCCCACTGCTAATGCTGTGTTTGTGATCTGAATTTAGATAGTAAACTCCAACAATTTATTTCTTACAATGTGGTTGAGATCATAGGCTCCCTGGAGGTATACCTTTGAAATCCCTTACATATGAAACTATTTGCATGATATTTGACATTTATATGCCAAGAACTGACTATTACAATGTATTGGAAAAGGCAGTGGGCTTGGAGTCAGAAGACTGGGCCGGTGCTGAAGTCGAAGGAGCACCGTGGACAGGCACCCACTCTGACGTCAGACTGCCTAGAGTTGGATTCCAGCTCCATGACACAAGCTTCATAACCTTGGGCTGGTTACTTAAGCTCTCTGAATCTCAGTTTCCCTGCCTATAAAATGGGAATAACACAAGGACAACATATCACAAATAAGATGCTGAGAATAAGGAAATAAAATCACTATTTTGAAAAGATATATGCACCGCTATGCTCATTCAGCAATATTTACAATAGCCAAAATATGGAAACAACCTAAGTGTCCACAGATGGGTGAGTGGGTAGAAAAAATGTGCTATGTATCTATAATGAAATATAATTCAACCATAAAAAAGGAAGTCCTGCCACTGGTAACAACATGGGTGGATCTTGAGGGCCTTGTGCTGAGATAAGTCATATAGAGAAATACAAATACTGTATGGTCTCACTTATAGGTAGAATAAAAAAAAATGGAACTCATAGATACAGAAAATAGATTGGTGGTTGCCAAAAGCAGGGAATGAAGTGGGAGAAGTGGGTGAAGTTGATCGAAAGGTACAAACTTCAAGTATGGTGACTCTAGTTAATAATACTATGTTGTACTACCCTATTTGCAAGTTGATGAGAGAGTAGATCTTAAAAGTTCTTATTTGCAAGAAAAGAAAGTGTAACTATGTAAGGTGGTAGGTGTTGACTGAGCTTATTGTGGCAATCATTTCTCAATATACACAGATATCAAATCTTCATGTCATACATCTTGGACTTATACAATGTTCTGTCAATTATATTTCCATAACATGGGAGATAAAAGATGCTGAGAACAATGCTTACATAGCATATCCACCAGCAAAGGGTTGCCTATAATTTTTGACTTTGATACTTGCTGTCTAGAGGTCCTTGAGCAAGTTACTTAACCTCTCTGGGCCTGAATATCATCATCTTTGAAATGGGAGTAGTATTACCTGTCAAACCTACACTCTCACCTTACTGGATCCTTCAACTTCAGACTTCAAAAGAGCTTTCCTGCATCAGGGAAGACCTTGGAACCAAGCCTTGGCTCAGGCTGACCCACAAAAATAGAACACATGAAAGGGGAGAGAAGGGGGCCAGTCAACGTACCAGTTTTGTTATTTTATCATTGATTTCATGGACTGAGGGCTAGGTCCTAGCTCAGAACATTTGTTCTGCTTTAGGAAGGCCGATGGACAGGCGTGGAAGGCCTGCCCTCCTCCTACCCACTCCCTGCTCCATCAGCCTCCATTGGGAAGGACGGAACATCTACCCCAAGTGACCTGCAGCTACTCTGCTTTTGAGCGTGTAATAAACAGCCAAGTTGTGCATGGCTTTCCTAGCCTGGGAGTTCTTCCCTCCCAATGCCCCCTTTTCTTTGATTGTGGGCCCAGGGAGACTGAGAAAGAACTCTGTTGTGGCTTTAGGACCAGGCATGGAGCGGGGTGAGGCCCTCAAAACAGAGAAGTGCACTTTGGTTTGAGGACTGAGGAGAAATAATGTGCTCAGTTGCCCAAATTACATAGTTCACTTTAGCTGTAACTCATTCCTTATAGATCCCCCTACCAAGTCCTGACAACCCTAATTAATTGATATTTGCTCAAAGCAGCACATTCTCCCCAATCTCTACTGCTGTTATGTAAATTCTGGTCTCATTCCGAGTCATCTGGAACACGGCAAACATTCTCTCCTAGTTCCATCCTCCTCCTTGACGTCAGAGGAAGCTTGCTAATTACTTAGCCAGTGGCTCCCTAGCCCCTCCAAGATAGTCAAAACCTTGAAGTTGACTCTTGAAAGTTCAGCTGTGGCTTTCCTCCATGCCATGCTAGTTCCCCATTTACAGCCTTTGCAGCAGCCAAACTGAACCCCTCCCAAAGCCCCTAACACACCATGCCCTTTTCACAAAACATGTCTTCCCACCTCTCTTCTCAGCAAGTTGTCTTTGAATAGCATCTTAAACGTCACCTCCTCTAGGAAGCCTCCCCAGCTTTGTGTGTCTACATAGGCAATTCATACTTTAGTTCCATGGAGCCGGATAAGGTCCACTGAATTTCAAACTTCTACCCTGTGAAGTCCAAAGCCTTCTTATGGCTTCTATGAATTCCCAGGGATCTGTATTTCCCTTGTCCCCCATCTGTAGCTCCTGCTTTTACTCTTGCTGCCTCTAGTCTGCACAGTTTGACCCAGATGTGACCAGAGCCATCCCGTAGGACTATATAGACTGTTCCCTAATCAAGGCACCAAGGTAAGGGGCCAAGGAGATCTGAAAACAAGCCTCTGCCCTGCCCACCTCCTGTGTCCACACAGAAAGGGCTTCTTGTACTAATTTGCACAAATGTATAACATGGACCAGCAGTGGCCTGTACCCTTCCTAAATTTCCAATATAAATCCCTCCTTCTAGCAAGCTTTTGTGATACAGAAGACTATTTCAATCCCAGGGAGTCAAAGGAGATGAAAATGATAGCACTTAAAATATTGTTTAACTTCCTCTCCACCAAGGAAATGCCACTTCTTCCTACATAATCCCTAACCTCACGCCAGCTCATCAGATCTTCTCATCTCCTTCATCTCTGCTGTACTCCTCTTCCCACCCCTTTTCTTCCTTACCCTGCCACTCCCCTGCCCTCTCTTTCTTTTCTCCCCTTCCTCCTCATTTTTCTCTTTTTCCAATAAACAACTTAATCATTTTGTTTGTTCTTTATTTTTCTACTACCACACACAATTTTACCTTCACCATAGTTGGTCAAGGCATTTTTGCAAACAAAGAATGCCCCTTGATAACTACTGTTAAGATAATGCCCATTTTACCTTACTGCACATTTGCCTGGTCCACCCCAGTGTCTATCAGTTCCTTGAGGCTAGAGGTTGTGTTTCCTTAGTGCTTGATATAGAAGATCATCAGTCAACATGTAGATAATCTGGGGATGATCAAGACCAGGCTCAAGTTCTCACTCTGCCATTCATTAGCTGAGGATTTCAGACAATTACTTAACCTCTCAGTCCTCAGTTCCTTTGTCTATAAAAGCATGAGGACTAGGTGAGGCAAGGGAAGCTGCTGGGGTACAAAATTTAAGGGAGCACTCACAAGTTAGGTTGGCAAAGTTTAAAGAGCCTGAGAGTGAGTGCCTCCTTAAATTTTGCACCTGGGGAAACTTATTTGTCTTACCCTAGTCCTGACCCAGATCTATAAAATAGGGATAATCGTGGTTTCTTTCTCATGAGATTATTGTAGGGATTACTTGAAATGCAGTTCTAAGCATGCTATCGAGAATGTTTCTTATTGAGTATTAGTGAGTGTTTTAACTTAGTAAGTGTTGTCATTATTATTTCAAGCTGTATTATACAAAATTGCTCAGGAGAATCATTAACTTTAATAGACTCTATTTAAAAATTAATGTTTAGAGTTGTAATAATTCAAACAAACATAACATTTTTAACTGGGTTTAAAAAACGTTTTTATATATACTTTTGTTGGCTTACAGATTGAGATATATATAAAAATGCTCTTTATGTCTCACTCCAAATCATTATATATATATATCAATTATATACCAATAATATGATATATCATAATATATGCATTTTATAAATATATATATATAGAACAATGCCATGCTTCATTGTTATGTTTCAGAGTATCTGTCCACAGGAATGTTGGGTTAAGCCTCATATTTGAAACCAGCATTGGCTTTATATATCCATGACAACTTTTTAAAAAATATTTTTTATTTATTTATTTTTAGAGAGAGGGGAAGGGAAGGAGAGAGGGAAACATTAATGTGTGGTTGCCTCTTGTGTGCCCCCTGTTGGGGACCTGGCCTGCAACCCAGGCATACGCCCTGACTGGAAATCAAACTGGTGACCCTTTGGTTCACAGGCCAGTGGTCAGTCCACGTAGCCACGTGGGCCAGGGCCATCTGTGACAACTTAATCCGATGGCCTATCTCTCCCAATCGGCATCACAGATTCCTCTCTTTGTACCTCAGTTACATTGTACTGAAGGATGTACACCTATTGACTTGGGTGTTAAAACATTCTCAGATTGAACACCTGGCCCAGATGCCTTTGGAGAAGTGTCTCTCTTGGCCAGCGGCCAAGAAGAAAAGTCTCTTTGGATTTCAAACATTGATAGAATTCTGACTGGTATGCTAAACTTTTTAAAAATTCTCTTTTAAAAACATTTTTCCTGACATTGAACTATTTCCTTTAGAGGGCATTAGGTCAGGTCTAATTTCTCATATGTTGTGAGGTGTTCATTACTGGGGAAAGTTATTATTTTAAAATGTATTGAACCGACTCATAAAATTATAGCAAAATTCTAAAAGCATAAATGTCTGAACTCAACCTGGTGAAATCTTCAGAATAAAGTGCCACAGTATTCCCTTCCACCCAAGGCTCCCCGTGGTAAAAATTTCATGTCATGTAGCTCAAATCTGAAGTAAGACCCTCCTCAAATACTCTTCCAACTGAGTGGAACTTCATCCAGCTGCTTTCATACAATGTGATGCCAAAGAAACAGACAGGAACTTAGTCATGTTTATGTAGCTGATGGTGATAATGGATGTGTGAGAATGTCAAGCTGACTTAAGATACTGAGTAATGGCAGGCAGTACCTGGCACATTGCAAGGTTTCCATAACGGCTATTATCTGTTCTGCGAGAGAGGCAGAGTACAAAAAGCACACACACCCCGTCATTATAGGTATGAGAAACAAATGAGGAAACATATGTAAAAGAAAAAGACTGCTAGAAAGTACACAAAAACATTAGTCATCGTTGGGTTTGCACGGCCAGGAATTCCTTCCCTTTCTTTTTTTTCAGTTATTTTCTCATTTTTCTTTAATGAACGTGTATTATGTTTATCACAGAAATAGCATGCACTGTTATTACATTTTGAAAAACACTTTTGAGAATCTCTATTTTATCTCCTCTCAGCCTTTGCAAGTCAAATACTTTCCAGACTTCTGAAATGTTCTTTGAGAGAATGGACATGAGGAGGACTTTATGGGAACTGACAGGGAGCCATCCTCTGGCACTGAGGCTCCGCGCTTTTTTCTCTTTCTCTTATTTTTCTTCTTCCTTTTTCTCTTTTCCTCTCCCTCCCTCTCTCTCTCTCCCTCTCTGTAAGTGCAGATGAATCAATGATTTGCAGCTGTGAGAGCTGCCACATTTATTTCTTTATTTTTAAGCAGAAATCCTCGTCACCAAAGCTGCCTGTGCAAAATAATATATAAACATTTAGAAGTTTGTTGTTATTATTTTTTAGGCAAAACAAAAATGAATTTATCCCAAAAGCAACCAGACTGTGTGGATCAAGTTTTTTGAAGTTCCTTTTTTGTACACCAGTACATTTAGTAGCCAGTAACTGCTAGAGTCCCTTTGCAGGATCCAAGAAACACAAAGGCATTGACCTTGGTTAAACTCCTGACCAGCCCAGCTAGTGAATAAAGCAAATAAAAATCCCACAACTAAAGTTTGATTTTTATGCCCCAGCTGTGGAACAGGATGTGGATATTTTAAAACAAACAAACCAACAACAAAATACAACCACCACCACCAACTTTCAAACACCAGGGTGTGGCCCCGGTCACCCAGAGCTGCACAAGTCCTACCCAACAAATCTTCGAGGAAATACGACCGAGAGCTCCTGGATCATTACAAAGCTGAGCCACGGTACACTGGTATTAACTGAAAGCTCTGACTTAGGTTGCATACATGGAAAGACTTTGCACAGCCTGGTGCAGCCTTTGACAGACTTGAGTGCGCTAGGCTCTGTCCTGATTCTTGGAGGTTAAAAGTGGAGCATCAGAACAATTGAGCAGTGCCCACCGGTCATGCACTCTCACCTGCTTATCTCATCTCATCTGTACAATAACCCTATGCAGTGAGGGTTATTGTTCCCATTTTACAGAAGGAAACTGAGACCCAAAGAAGCAACATGTCTTGAGGAGTCACCCAATCAGTTCTTGGCAGAGCCCAGAATAAAACCAAGATCCCCATGCAACCTCCCAATAAGAATGGAATGGAATTAATTCCCTGGTATGGAAGATGTTCTCCAGGAACTTCTAATATTAGGACTTCACAGACCTGCTCTTCTTCTTCTCCTCCTCTTCCCCCTCCTCCTCATCCTTCTTTTACTTATTGAGTTGAGAGAGAGAGAAACGTGGATTTCTTTTCCCTTTATTTGGCCATTCACTGATTGATATTTTTAAAGATTTTATTTATTTATTTTTAGAGAGAGGGGAAGGGAGGGAGAAAGGGGAGAGAAATGTGGATGTGAGGGAGAAACATCAATCAGTTGCTTCTTGTACTCAAGGAATGAACCCACAACCCAGGCATGTGCCCTGACCAGTCAGTGACCGAACCCATGGCTCTTCTTTGGGAGAGGACACCCAACCAACTGAGTTCCACAGGGCAGGCCTCACTGATCAATTCTTGTATGTACCCTGAATGGGGCTCAAACCCACAACCTTGGCATTTTGGGAAGACACTCTAACCAACTAACCTACCCAGACAGGGCCTCAGACCTGTTCATTACTCAAAAGTTCAAATACCTTAACCTGACTCTGTGACTAAGAGGATTTCTGCATAGTTGAAATGTGAAGTTCTTTTTTAAATGCCACTTTAGTTCATGGTGTGCTTACAACAGCCTATCACCATAGCAACCATACCTCTGCATGCTGCATGGAGTTTGTGACCAGGTCTTAGGAGATGAAGAGGGCGATGCCATCTTGTCTCCAGATAGCGCAGGAGCCAGGCTCTCCTGGACTAATCCTAGATGACCACAGCTCCTTGGCAGGCTTTCTTTTAGCCTGGAGGGTTATGGGGTTAGAAGATAATGGGTAAATATTTTAGGACCAACTCCTCGTAAAAGAACGAGGAGGTCTGGGAGAGGATTTTCCCCAAATCTAATCTACCTCTGGTTGGACAACAATCTTTAGGACCTTGCCAGTTCATAGTAAAAAGCTAAATGTTTACCATAAACCTAATCTATTTATCAACCCAATGTTCAAATCAGGAAATGTGCTTTTTGAAAAGATATATACACCAAAAGGACATTTTTTTTCAGAATCAACAGTAATTTTTAAGGCACTAAAATGATCTATTATTCTAAAGCCTTATGTCTTAATCAGGCTCTACAAATATCTTCCCTCTTTGGAACCTTGGCAGGATTTTAGATCAATCACTAATTAATTGGGGGGAAAAGAGGATTGGCATGCCTTCACTAAAAGTAGGGAAAGATTTAATTGTATTCAAACAGAAAGAGCAAAGGTGAAAAGGTATATAAACGAGTCCTTCTGCAACAGGCTGCGGTTTCCACAGCTGAATGGCAGGTCCTAGAAGCTGCTTCTGCCTCATAAAAAATGACCCCTTAATTTTAGCTCTAATTTCCCTTTGGTCATAATTACCTGTTATTATAATAATTTTATTACCACAATACAAAACTCTGGAGGATTGAGAAAATATAAAAATCACCACCAGTCCTATCACCAACCAATAACACCATTTTAGAGGTTTGGTTTTATTTTTCTCCAAGACTGTCTCTGTCTTCATGAGCTTCATTCATTCATTCAACCAATGTTTATTGAGCAGTTATTTATGTGTCAGACACTGTATTCTTTTCTCTCTTTGTGGTAAAACTATCTTTTTCCTCATTTTTCACTGACTGACTAGTATACACAGCTTATACTTCTGGCGTCAGAAAAGAAAAAGGCAACATAAAAACCCTCATAATCAAATTCTACCCTTGAAGTCCAAGGTGAAGTGTCAGGAGTGTCTTGGGAGAAGCTGCGAGTGTGGGGATTCACCTCCTTCCCCACTCGTTTCTCTCTGCAATTCCTACCCCAGTCCTCATTCTTGGAGCAAAAGCAGCACATGTGAGGACTGAAAAATAATACTGTTAATGAGTCAGAACTTCTCAGTGATGACAATGAGCCAGGTCGTTTACTGCATTTTGCTGTGTATAATGCACTCCCATGAATAATGTGCACCCACGGTTTTGTGCACATTATACATGGGATTACTATACTCATTATTATACCATGGTAAGTAATTATTATACCTATGCATAATGAGCATCCTTATTTTTCCCTCAATAACTTGGGCAAAAAAGTGTGTATTATACATGGCAAAATATGGTATTTGTACTAAGTGTGGATCATCTTATTTAATGTTTATAATAACATGTTAGTTTTTATCCCCATTTAATACATGAGGAAATTTAGGCTTCAAGAGGTTTTATGACTTGCCCAAGGTCATACAGCTATTGGAGGAGGTGGGATTTGAACCCAGGCAATCTCATTCCAGAGTGGCATTCCTAACCATTGTTCTACACAAACGCTGATGCCATTTATTTGTATCTACCGTGTTCTAGGGATTGTGCTGGGGCCTTTATATAGGTTTCTCTAATTCCAAATCAACCCTGTCAAGGAGGCTGTACCTCATAGTAGTAAGTAACCTGGAGCCAAATGGGTTTTGTCTCAGTCTTTGAAAGCCAATTAAGGCCATCATCTCGGATTCCATGCCCTCTCCTTTCCTCTCTGCCTTTATGTGCCAAATTGCAAAGAACATGGATTTTAGAGCGAAGTAGGCCTGTGTTCAAATCACACCTCTTTCACATAGCAACTCTGTAATCTCGAGCCTTAGTTTTTTCATACATAAACTGGAAATACATAAGGCCTCACTAATGGGGTTGGTGGGTGGGGTGAGTGTCTAAGAGAGATGATGCAGGTAAAGCATAATAATACCTGCCATCGATGTCTAGTAAATGCAGTGCTTCTTAGTAATAAACATTAAGTATCGGAATGACACCATGCACTAAAGGCTTCTTGGCTCCAAATACCAGAGCCTTTTCCATTGTGCCAGGAACATGTACTTCTGGGTCCATGGTAATGTCCTAGTGATGCCATCAAGGCATTTGCTTCAGTGCCAGACAATGGACTGTTTTTGAAACACTGGTTTGTTTATATGGGGCACACTTGCAGTGCTGAGAAATGTACAGCTTCTCTCATTTTTCATGAGGAATAAACTTCTTTACAGCCCCCTCATCACAACTTTGCTGCAGAAGTTCAGCAACTCAGGCACATGGTATGTTAGAAAAGAATTTAGCAATACTGAACCCAACACCCTTCAACTACAAGGGAAATATGCTGCGATGGTTTTGCTCCATGCCACCTGGCCATTTTGAGCATTTTGAGTTATATTGCACATTTTGAATTGCGGATGGTGGCAATGGAAAAAGAAAACTTTTTCTCACTCCCATCTGATTCTACTAATAAATCAGTTTGGTCTTCCAAGTAGTTTCTAATTGTCATACAGAGAGAAGAGAGCTGAACTTGGCATCAGCAGACCTGTCTTTGAGACTTGGCTTTATCGACTGCTAGCTCTTTGACTTCAAACCAATGAATTCCTCTGAGCCTCAGTTTTCTGATCTATAAAAAGGAGGAAGATGATGCCCAAATGCTAGAGCTGATGTGAGAACTAAATAAAATAATCCACATGAAAGCAATCTGGAAACCCTGGGTAGACACAAAGACACAAGGTGTTATTGTGGCTTGTAATCATTAAAATCTAAGTTCTCGTTGTTAGCCATAATACTAATAGTAACCCCAATTTGCATTTCATTCCCCATAGGAAAAAAGCACTTTCCAGGATAATATCCAGCTTCGGTCTGTGGTCATAGAGTTTACACTTCAATACTTGTGCACAGGTGGCAAGAGACATCCCCAGATGTGCCTAAGATAACAGTAACACCAGACAGCCATGGTTCCAATGTCTGATTCCTTCTCTCCAAAAAGCTTTATCCTGTTTTAAGAACTAGTACACACTTGGCATGTTTGAAGAATGGCAAAGACGCCAGTGTGTCTAGAGCCTAGTGATCAAGGGAAAACGTGGTAAGAAATGAACAGTAAGAGACAAGGACTTCTGAGGTCATTGAGAGGGGAAGCCACTGGTGGACTGGGTGTAGAGAATGGTGTGATCTAACTCACACTCTATCTTGATCATTTCAGAGCAAGAGTGCAAGCAGGGAGGCCAGTGAGGAGGCTGTAATCCCAACAAAAGGCATGGAGGCTTGGACCAGGGAGCTAGTGGTGGAGGTGATGAGAAGTGACTGGGTCTGGATGTGAAAAAGAATGTGTGGGAGCGTGATGTCAGGGATGAGCCAAGGTTTTGGCCTGAACCAATGGAAAAAGACAGTAGAGCAGGTCTTAGGGAGACTAGGAGTTCTGCTCTAGAATTTTTTTTTTGAAAAAATTACACTTATGAGTTTTATTAAGAAATTTTTCCACTGGGGTTTTTTTTTAAGACACTCATACACATAACATACACTGTACTTTTGAAAGTAATTCCTCATCTGTGATCTCATTTGACCCTTAAAGTCTTGTGAGGCAGCTGCTTCTGTCTCCACTGCATCTGTTAGGATTTGAACAAAGAACTGGAATCACTCTGGCTGATAAAGAATTAAGGATTTATTACAGAAATTCGACCTGCAATATGTGAGCTGCTGGAGAAGTGCCTGTGGGGTTGTTGTGCCTAAAGTTGACATAGCTCAGTTGAACTGGAAGTCGGAAGGAAAGCTAGACGTGAAGCAACAGAGAGAAAAGACAAACTGGAACCCGTATGGAAAATATGGATGTCGTGAAGATAACCTGGAACCTGCATCTGTTTCTAACCTCAGGGTCATGGATGACCTGCAGGAAAACTGTGCCCTAAACATACAACTAACTACATGCGCTCTGACCCGGGACTTGAAAAAGCTACAGGAAGATTGAGTGGGAGCTGAAGGACCCATGGGCCAGGGTGCAGCATGCCAACGAGCTGAGCTAGCAGATCAGCAGTGATGTATGGGTGCTGCCGCAGGGCCTGCTCCAACAGAGAAATGGCTCCTGCTTCACTTCTGCCTTCCAAACCTTATAAACAACTCTCAGTGGCATCCACACAGGGAAGGGAAGTCTGGGAAACACGATTCCAGCTTAGCTAGGATAACAAGGTATAAAGTCACCATACCCACTTTAAAGACACAGAAAAGTAACACCCAGAGAGATTAAATGCCTCGCAGAACATTTGCAGCAGACATTTTATCAGGCCCCAGTTTTGTTGATGCCCTATCCCACTGGTTTTATTTAGTTCAAATCTTTTGAATGCTTGCCATGTGCCAGACATTGAACCATCGGCTCCCATGCACACAACTCTGTGGAGAAGATATTATTATATCCAGTTTATAGGTGAACCTATTGAGGCTCAAATGGGTGAAATGCATGAACCAAGGTAACACAGCTACTGAAAGGAAAAGCTGAGATTCTAATGCAGGCTTGTCAGACCACAAGCGCCACACTCTTGGCCTTCGGGTGTGTGGTCTTTCTCTCCACTCTCTCCATGGTCCACCCTGTCTCCCAGGGTGCAGTATCCGAAGATGGCTCTCAGTAACAGAAGTCCTGGCACCCCCAGCTTCTCCTCTGTAGTCTGTGGTGCTGGTTTGGGGCCAGTTACTTCCACTTCAGGGACAGTGCAAACATGTGGTGGCAAATGTTTCTCTTAATATAAGCATGAGTTGGCACTGAAGGGAATGTGTATCCCAAACACGACAGGGCAAAAGCACCAGAGCACAGCTTCTGGCTGGAGGAAGCCTACTAGCTCTCGACCACAGGAGCCAGAAGCATAAAAATCAAGCTAGTGTCCCACCGTATGATGAGAAATTTCCCAGCATTCCAAAGAAGCCAGGAAATAGACCTGGGTGGGGTCAGGGGAAGATCTATTGCTTTTGTAGTGAAACCTATCATTTGTACTTTTAGAATTATCGAACGACTCCACATTAATTTAATTCTCTTGATAATAGTAATAATAATTATTACCACTTATTGATGTTGATTATTTTGTGTCAGACACTTCTTTTAGCATTTAACATAAACTAACGCAGTTAGTCCTCACAATGAGCATATATGGTAGGAAGTATTATTGTCTCCATTTTATGTAAGGGGCAGTTAAGACACAGAAAGGCTAGACAACCTGCCAACAGTCACAAAGCCCAGGGAGCCGAACCTCCTAACCTTTATACTAACGTGCCTCTCAACACCCCTGTGATTGAGGTTTGGAGGGAAGGAGACAGCAAAGGAGGGCAGCAAGATTACTGTGTCCATTTTGCAGAGAAAGAAACTGATGCTCTGAAGCCAGAGCTGTTGAACTTGCAAAGCCCATGCTCTTTTTGCTCTGCCACTGAGTCCTGTTAGGTTAGTGGCACATATAAAAGCAAGCTGATAAAAGTTGCTTTCATTATCTGGCCAAGATGAAGGTGTAGGTAGACACTGCCTCCTCGCACAACCAAAATAAGGACAACAACTATTTAAAAACAAAATAACAACCAGAAATGACAGAAAATTGAACTCTATGGAAGTCCAACAACCAAGAAGTTAAAATAGACACATTTTCATCCAACCAGTAGGAAGGACGGAACCAGGTCATGGCAAAAAAAGCAGGACACCAGGCGCACAAGGCACCAGCTGACAAACCCTGGACACACAGGCAGTGGCTGGCAGGCCCCAGGTGAAGGGTGGCAATGGGCAGACCAAGCGAGGCAGCAACTGGAAAGTAGGGCAGCACGGTGAGCGAAGTGGCTGGCTGACCGGGAAGTCCCACATTGGCACAGATAAACCAGGCAAAACTGGGGAATGAGACAAACCGCACAACCCAGGGTCCCAGTGCCAGGAAATAAAGCTTCAAAACACTGATTGAAAACACCTGTGAGGGCTGAGGCAAAGAGAGAGACTTCCAGCCACACAGGAGAGTTTGTTGGAGAGACCCGCAGGGTCCTAGAACATACACAAGCCCACCCACATGGGAATCAGCACCAGAAGGGCCCAGTTTGCTTGGGGGAAGTGGCAGAGGGGACTGAGATCTGACAGAGAGCTGAGCAAGTGCCATTGTTCCCTCTCTGACCTCTCCCCCACATACAGCATCAAAACCTAGAGACTGGGTCGCCTTACCCTGGTGAACACCTAAGCTCCACCCCTCATACAAAACAAGGGTGAGAACACCAAAAAAAATCATGGCCCAAATGGAAGAACAGATCAAAGCTCCACAGCAAATACAAGTAAGCGACCAAGAGATAGCCAACCTATCAGATGCACAGTTCAAAACACTGGTAATCAGGATGCTTACAAAATTGGTTAAATTTGGTCACAAATTAAATGAAAAAAATGAAGGCTATGCTAAGTGAAATGAAGGAAAATGCACAGGGAACCAATAGTGATGGAAAGGAAACTGGGACTCAAATCAAGGGAGGGGGCCAGAAGGAAGGAAGAAACAACCAAACAGAAAAGAATGAAGAAATGAGAATTCAAAAAAATGAGGACAGGCTTAGGAACCTCCAGGACATCTCAAAACGTTCCAATATCCAAATTATAGGAGTACCAGAAGAAGAAGAGGAAGAGCAACAAGTGGAAAACATATTTGAACAAATAATAAAGGAGAACTTCCTCAACCTGGCAAAGGAAATTGACTTCCAGGAAGTCCAGGAAGGTCAGAGAGTCCCAAAGAAGGTGGACCCAAGGAGGAACACACCAAGGCACATCATCATTATATTAGCCAAGATTAAAAGGAAGGAGAGAATTCTAGAAGCAGCAAGAGATAAGGGGACAGTCACCTACAGAGGAGTTCCCATCAGACTGTCAGCTGATTTCTCAAAAGAGACCTTGCAGGCAAGAAGGGGCTCGAAAAAGTATTCCAAGTCATGAAAGGCCAGGACCTACATTCAAGATTGCTCTATCTAGCAAAGCTTTCATTTAGAATGGAAGGGCAGATAAAGTGCTTCTCAGATAAGGTCAAGTTAAAGGAGTTCATTATCACCAAGCCCTTACTATATGAAGTGTTAAAGGGACTTATCTAAGAAAAAGAAGATAAAAAAACATGTACAGTAAAACAACAGCAAACTCAGGGTTATTAACAACCACACCTAAAAAAAAAGCAAACTAAGAGGACAGCTAGATCAGGAGTCGAACCATAGAAATGGAGATCACATGGAGGGTTATCAACAGGGGAATGGGAGAAGGAGAGAGGGGGGAAAAGGTACAGAGAATAAATAGCATAGGTGGTAGGTAGAAAATAGACAGGGGGAGGGCAAGAATAGTATAGGAAATGTAGAAGCTAAAGAACTTATGACACATGGGCATGAACTAAAGGTGGGGGATGGAGGTGGGAGAGAGTTTGCAGGGTGGAGGGGAATGAAGAGGGGGAAATGGAACAACTATAATAGCATAATCAATTAAATATATTTAAATTTTAAAAAATTATCCACTCAACAAATACTGAGTAAATTTACAATGAGCTTCTCTTATTTGTCAGGCACGTGTGCCAGGCACTTTGGCTATGAATCACAATCTTCATTACACCACTGTATGGTAGGTATTATCTTTACAGATAAGAAAACTGAGTTGTGTGGAGGGAAAATGACTTGCTCAAGATCACCCTGCGAGGCAGTATTTGTAATTCTAGACCCCAGATCTTCTGACTTGCAGTTCATGATTTTTTGATCCCTCATAAGAGAAAGGGATTACAAGATCCTGGGGTAAATACAGGAGCAAAGCAAATTAAAAGGAGTGAGAGAGGCAAATCAGTGAGAAGGTTTTTAAACTTATTTACCTACCCATGGCAGGCAGAAGTGACTAACACTGACAGTTGTCCCACAAAGTGTCATGCTCTCCTTTCATAGTGGAGAGATGTTGCTGCGAAGTGACTGCCAAGCCAGGGTTTCCCTTTCCCCTTGAATCTTATTATGGCGATGTGCCCTATGTTCTCACTAATAAAACATGAACAGAAGTAATGTATGTCACTTTGGGGTCGGGGTGTTTAAGAAGTAGGTATGCCTTCTCTATTCCCACTTTTCCCACTGATTGGTAGAAAGCAGAGGGTCCTGAGGACACTAGCTCCCTGCATTCCAGCTGGGAGAAGAGCTGGTACACTTGGGCTTGATATGAACAGGAAATGAACTTGTATTCTATTGGTTCATTATACATTTAGGGGAGAGCAGTATTTGTTACAGCATCTAGCATTACCTTAACCAAATATGGAAGATGGGGCCAAAGTGCCAGGCCCCGAGTTGTTGGGAAACATAAGTCATCCTACCTTGCAGGTAGTCAATAATGAATAAGGTACATACAGGTGAATCAGTTTTTCTGAGGACACGAAAGGGCTTTGGTCAGAGGTCGGCCCTCACCAGACTATGAACACCTTGAGGTCTGAGTCCTGGTCTCACTCCTCCCTGCATCCTGTGTCCAGCAAAGTGCCTGGCTCACAGGGTACATTCAACATGTGTCTGATAAAGACCACTTCCCAGGTCCTCCCTGCAGTGAATGAACGCAAGACAGAAACTTAGCAGCCAATATCTTAAAACCAGCAACAACGGGAGTATTTCTAAAATGTCTAGGAGAGTAGTTGTACTAAAACCTGGAGCTTCTCTCGGCTGGACAGACCTGATGAACACTACCGCAGATGGCAAAACAGTAATATTTTGGACTTAAATCACATTACATCTAAAATAAAACTAAAGAAATCCTTCAATAAAATACTTTTGTGAAGGTTTCCTATGTGATGAATTGAACTGTTTCAATCCATCTCCTAAGCCATAACCATCCCTTGAATTCCCAAAGGATATTTCTGCTTAGGAAGTTTTATGGGGAGGGCCTGACGTACCCCAGCACAGAGCTTATTGTAAGTGTTTTAACAGGGTACAGTAGCCAAAATATGATACTTGACGTAGAAGGAAACCCAGGTGGTGGCTTAGATGTCAGGAAAGGCAATTTTCTACTTTACCTGGAGAAAATTCTTTCCCTGAATTCCAGAACCTGTGGTGATTTGGCCTCATAGATAGTCAATTTGAAGCCTCAATACAAAAGGATCTCTTTATACCTGTTAGGGAGGGGGTCCAGGGCCACTCCACCTGGGACCACTTAGCAACTAGACTAGCTCCCCCTAACTAAGTTGCAGCAGAATTCAAATTCTCTGGCTAAGAATGAAATTCATTCATCTGAAGGCCTGGGGGCCGATAGACAGTAATAATAAAATGATGAGTGCCCATAGATGGCAAGCGCTCTGCAGATGTTAGTCCTTTAACCATGGGTATTTTGAAGATATTTATATCGTCATAACAACTCTGAAAGGCAGGCATCATTTTTACCACCTTACAAATTCATCAGCTGAGCCATACCAGCCATCCAGCTGGGAAATAGCAGGGCCTGGCTTCAAGTCCAAGTGTAGATGATGCCAAAACCCACTGTGCACTATAAATGCGGCTTAAAGGAGAACCCCTCCTGACTCCATATTCAACAGGCTTCCCAGCACATCACCACTGCCTGGTAGAAAGGGAAAGACATTCTTGCCTTAAATCACACACACTTCTCACACATCAGGATTTGGCTTTAAGGAAAGGATAGGGTGAAATATCTATAATTTAAAGGATCAGAAGATGCCATAAATGCATGATGGCTTAGAAAACCCCTTGGCCCTTACCTTTGGCACCAAGTTAATTCAGCTGTCATCAAGGAAAAAAACAAAGATTTCTCCTCTTTTGCCTCTATCTTTATGAAAGCAGACCCAACCCTTGTTCTATAACCTTTTATAATGAGGTACCTAAAATGTAACACTCTCAGCAGCTTAGAACACAAAACTGATTTTAACACATTACGGAGCATTTTAAGGATCCGTTCAAACTCTGTGGAAGCAGGTCAAATGCAGGCACCCAGCTGTGCTGTAGAATTCAGCTAGCAGAGTCAGACACATAAAGGTGCCTTTGCATTCCAACCTGATACACCTCCAAACTCAGCTAGACAATTTCCACAAGCCCCAGAGCTGGGGAGCGCCAAGTTCGTTCTGGCTGGAAACCAAGTACGGTCTCTTGAATCCAAACCAAAATTGTTCTCTCTAGAACCCTTCGAAATGCCTGCCACCTGCTTCCTTTCCCGAACACCCTGAACTCCTCTCTCTTTAGGCCAGCCACACTTGCTCTTTACTCAAGCCATTTTCGAGAGATTTTTTTCTGTTCTTTTTCAAAATCTTTGTCTTGTAGTATAATTCTTTTTTAATGTTTGTTTCCCTTGGATATTTGGAACTGAGTATTTATCACAAACATATGACACAAAGTATCACCAACAATCCTAACACTTATCCCATCCTTTATTTGCAAACACAATAGCTATAAGTTAGTATAATCGCATCACAGGCATAATTTTGGCAGTTGCTATATTCCTCTATGGCTGGGATGAGAAATGGGTCTCATCTCTGGCCCTGACTCTAGCCGATGTACTTGGGATGAAGACCTGAGAAGAGCCTAGGCTCGGCAGGTCAGTGTGCTGGGAGCAATCGGTGCTTTTTGTCACAGGCTGTGTCCTGGAGAGAGGGCAGTGCGGAGCACACAGGCGTATCTGCGACCATGTAAGGGAGACTGCCTTAAATCATGGCCTCTGCCAGTTCCTCTCAGTCCTGGACAGGCATGCAGACTGAGTCTCCTTCGCCTCCCTTTGAATCCAGGCTGGTTTTTTTGACCTGTTTTGACCAGTAAAATGCAGTGGGAATGACATTGTAATTTCCAATCCTTAACAGGCCCTGCAGCCTCTGTTCACCCTAATGGAATCCAACTCCTATGTAAAGAAGTTCAGGTTAGAATAGATGAGGGATCCCAGACAGAGACAGACAGACAGACACACTCAGTCAGACAGGATGTTCCAGCCACCTCAGTGAAGCACCATACGTGAGAATGAAGCTGTCGTGGACACATAGCTCACACCGGGCTTCCCAGCTGAACGCCATCCACATGTGTGATCTGGCTAGCACCACATGCACCAGAAGAACTTTCCAACAGAGCCCAGCCAATCCACAGAACCATAAGAAGTAATAAAATGTTGTGATTTTTAAGCCATAATTTTGGGCTATTTTGTTACATAGCAGTACATAATGCATATAACATATTTATTTATCTATCTATCTATCTATCTATCTATTTATTGAGAGAGGTGAACGGAGAGAGAGAGAGAGAGAAACATCAATGTAAGAGGGAAACATCAATCAGTTGCCTCTCATACATACTCTGACCAGGGACCAAGACAGCAACCCAAGCATGTGCCCTGACCAGGAATTGAACCCACAACCTTTCACTTGGCAGGATGATTCCCAACCAACTGAGCTACACTGGCCAGGGCAACACTTTTATTTTAATAGCTGATTTTCCTAATATTTACTTTAGACAATCAAGTCATCTCTTGTATAACATCTTCTTCGACCTCTCTTCACCCAAATGGAAACTGCGGTTCTCTGTTTCACGTCCTCCTGGACCCCTTGGTTCTCATTGTACATATTTGTCTGCACGTCAGTCTCTCCTATTGAAATGTGGACTGCTGGAGGCCGCTATCTGGGTTTCATTCACATTTGTTTCAACAGCTCTATATAAAGGGTCTGGCATAGTGGTAAGAGCTCCGTAAATGTTTGCTGAATGGAAGTGAATGAATTGATCACTGTGCTGAGTCTTCCTTCTACCTACAGTACTGCCTCCCCTCCCCACATGTATGGGCATATCCCCCTCACTTCACCAAATCTCTTATCAAGAAGAAACCCCTCTACCACAAAAATAACAACTTCCTTTATTCCTCTCTACCCTTTTACCCTTTTCTACTTTCCTTCATAGCACATATAATTGTCTGAGAGATTAAAATACCTATTTATTGTATGTCTCTCTCCAGTAGAATGTAAGTTCATGATATAAGAGAGTTTGTTTTATTCATTACTGTGTCCCAGTACCTAGAATAATGCTTGTTACTTGGTAGGTGCTCAATAAATATTTGTTGGATGACTAAATAAATAAATACATGCATCATGACAAGAACAACAAATTTTGGTAGTCGTACCACTTTTAATCGGGCCTGTCCTTCATTTCAACTTGGACCTTTGCAGTAGGCATGGTTAGTACACACCAATATCCAGTTCTCCCTTCCTCCTTTGGTACATGGAAAACTATTCATCCCAGCAATCTCGCAGTGAAGTGTGACCACGTGTGCAGATCTGGCCAAGGGCCTCTGAGGGACAATGATGGCTGACACTTCCAGGCTGAAGCACAGCTGAGAGGGGCATGTTTTCTCCACAAGCTCTTGCCCTGCCTGTTTTGAGATAATGGAGCTACCAAATCAAAGGAGTCTGGGATTGCTGAGCCACTGTATGGAGAACAGCTGCCCTGGAGGGGCGCCCATAACCACAGGGGACTTTGCATGACTCAGAAATAAACTTGCATTAAGTCACTGAGATTTTAGAGTGAGCTGTACATGCAACACAACCTAGCCCAACCTGATTAAAGAGGAAAAAAAAAGCCTGCTTGGTTTAAATTTCTTTACATCTGAGAAATAGATGAGGAAAATGTGCAGGAAAGAAGGAAAGAATGAGGTGTCTCCATCATTCAAATACAATCGTACAATTTCAAAGTACAAAAGTGTCCACTCTAAGCTAGGCATGGTGACAGGTCCCAAGCTTGGAACTGAGGGAACAGGGAGGAATCTGACCCAGTCCTTCCCTGCACAGAGTTCACAGGCCGGCAAGAGTGCCGGGCATGTAATTAAAATACAATGGGATACTGCATGGGCATGGATCCACTATAAACAAAGTGCTTGAGGTACACAGAAGGTAGAACACTTCATCTGTCTGTTTTCCATGTTACGTTTACTCCGAGCTCACTCCTAGAACATTGACAGGAGCCAGACTTGTTCAGACTGTCTCTGGCAGTTAACACTGGCAATCGAGGAAAGAGAGCAAAGTTGCTCTTCCTGACTTATCACCCCTACTCATGGCCCCTGAAGTCAGATCCTCTTTTTCAGTGTGGAAGGCCTCCTCTTCCTCTGTGCGTCCTCCCCTAGGCTCGTGCATTTATTTGTTTGTTTGTTTATTTATTTACTACAATAGGCTCACATGATTATGGAGGCTGGGAACTCCCAAGATCTGCAATCAAGAAGTTGGAGACCCAGAATTGTCAATGTATAATTCTAGTTCAAGTTGAAAGGTCTAAGATTTGGGAGAGACAAAAATAAAAATTCCAGTCTGAAAGCCAACAAGCTTGAGACCCAAGAAGAGCAAATGTTTCCGTTCAAATCTGAAGGCAAGAAAAAACTGCTGTCCCAGCTCAAGTTAGCCAAGCAGGAGTTGCCCTTACTCAGCGTTCTTGTTCTGTTGGATGAGGCCCATCCATAACAGGGTGGACAATCTGTGTCACTCGGTCTACCAACTCAAATCCCAGAATAATGTTTGACTAAATGTCTGGGCACCTCGTGATCCAGTCAAGTTGATGCATAAAACTAACCATCTCAACTGGTGACATTTGCCCTGCCCGCTTTTCTGTGGGTTCACAGCCAGTTCACCTCTGGAAGCAAAAAAGAAAGGAATAGAGCCCAAAAGACCAATGCTCAACAGCAGTGAGGTCAGTTTCATTCACTTAATGGCTATTGATATCCAGGCATGAGACACATTCTCTCTAATCTTTTTTATTCAATGTATTGGTGTGGCATTGGTTAATAAGATCATACAGGTTTTAAGTGTACATTTCTATGATACTAGACCTGTATGTGCCCTCCACCTACAGTCAAATCATCTTCTGTCACCATATACTAGGCACCTTCCACATCTGCCCCCCACCTCCCACCAACTTCCCTCTGGCAACCACCATGTTGCTGTCTGTGTTCATAGTTTCAGTTTTATATCCCACGTATGTGTGAAATCATATGATTCTTAGCTTTTCCTGACTGGCTTATTCTACTTGGCATGATATTCTAAGGATGATAACAGCCAGGTCCATCCATGATGTTACAAATGGCAGTATTTTGACTTTGTTATGGCTGAGTAGTATTCCATTGTGTATGTACCACATCTTCTTCACCCAATCCTGATCAAAGGACACTTTGGTTGTCTCCATGTCTTGACCACTCTGAGTAATGCTGCAATGAACCTAGAGGTCTCCAATCTCTGCAACAGCTCTGCAGCTGGGAAGAATTAGCTCCATTTCACACATAAGGAACCTCAAGATTAGCATGGGCATTATCAACCTTCACTCTCCAGCCCTGCATCCCTACACATTCCAAGTCTTGAACTTACTTCTCTATTCAGTCTGTATTTTCTACCAGTTAGTGCCAATTGTGGATGAGAGTCTGGGAATGGCTTCTCTAGTAGGGCAAAACCAACTTCTCTGCATCAGAGAAGTTAAGTAATGTATACAAAAGGTCACCAATGCCAACAGATTCTCCAGTTTGGAGTGTAGTAAAGGAGAAACTTTATTCAGGTGAACAGTGTGCAAACCTGGGAAATTTAGCCTCCAGTGGAAACCAGAAGTGCTCTCCCCTGACATAAAGGGGAAGCTCAGTTATATAAAGTGACTGTCTTAGTTCCTGATTGGTTCATTTTTATGCAAATGGGGAAGCCAAAGTTGCACAGTTTGATCCAAATAGCACTGTTCTGATTAGTCAGAATTACCTGTTCTTATGGAGCTTATTGGTCCTCATGGGGCTGCTCTGATTAGTCCATGCAGGTCTTAACTTATTGATTGAAGTACAGTTCCAGGAACTCCTTTATAAGGTTTGGCTCAGACAGCTGGAACACAGTGCAGAGGGCTCAGCAGCTCAGTCTAAGGCTTTTCCTTGATATGCCGTGTATGTGAGAGGCCTCAGCAAATAATGGCTGCTAGACTTTGATTATAAATTTTGGCCCAGTTACCCACAAGGAGTCCTTTCTGGCAGGTATAGTCTCTCTCAGTCACAGTGCCTGGCCCAAAGTCACACTGTGAGTAAGTCATTGCCTCTGCTGATGGATCTCAGAGGTCTATATAACATGGACCTCCTCTTCTAATTCCTGCCCTGTGACTAAGTTCCTGACTTTAATGTCTGAGCTGTTCTGCACTCTCCTAAGCCTTGCAGTTACTGTTTCCTTCCCATGTGTTTGCAATAGCAAGTAAAAAAAAATTCCAACCAACTGTCACTTAAGAAGAAAAATAATACTTTTAACTCAAAGGATGTGGTTATGGCAGCAGGAAGCAAGCCCATGTCCCTTGTCTTCTCCCACCAAACTCATCTAGTTACTTCTCCAAAGTCATTAAGGGAATAGCCTCTGGCTGAGAAGGACACCTGAGAAAGACAATTCAGAGGCCACTGCCCCGATGGCAAGGTGTCCTCTGGGCCTAATTTCCTTGAGACTGGTGACTTCTACGACTTTTCTACCTGGATTGGTGAAGTTGTTTCTGCGAAACCAGGAGGCTGCCACTTCAGAATGACCCCTTGCCCTTTAGGCATTGGTCAATTCAAGCATGTGATCCTATTGCTTCTCCAGTTGGGAGCAATTAAGGAGGAGGTGGTGAAGTCAGCCAGCTGGTCTGCAGGTGCAGGGTGGCCTCAGGAAAAATCAAGATAACTGCTGCCACTGCAGCTTTGGGTGGAGGGTACATTAGAGGGAAACAAAGAGTAAAAACACAAGCACCAGCCAATGTCTCAGTCCATTCATGCTGCTATAACAGAGTACCGTAGACTGGGTGGCTTATAGCAACATATTTTATTTCTCAGAGTTCTGGAGGCTGAGAAATCCAAGATCAAGGTGCTGGCAGATTGAGTGCCTGATGAAAGCCCATTTCTTGGTTCATAGATGACAGTCTTCTCACTGTGTCCTCCTATGACTGAAGGAAAGGAAGGAGCTCTCTAGAATCTTTTTTATAAGGTCACTAATCCCATTCAGAGCCCTCATGACCTAATCATCCCCCAAAGGCCCCACTCCTAGTACCATTACATTGGGGATTAGGATTCAACATATGAGAGCTGAGGAAACACTAATATTCAGTCCATAGCTGCCAAGGAACAAGATATCTTTAGGAACAAAGTATTTCTAGTCCTTCTCTTTTACTGATACATATTGTTAGTCCAAGAACCAGAACATTTCCTTGGTTACGAAATTCAACTGATTAAAGGGCAAGGTAAACATGCCATTCACAGAGTTTCTAGGGACAAGCCAAAGGGGTGTGTGTGTGTGTGTGTGTGTGTGTGTGTGTGTGTGTGTGAAATAGGTCTTAACTACAATGACAGTTGGACTAAACCTTGAACCCAACCAAGTCAGTCTTAATCCAAGACCCACCCAAATATGGTACATCCAATACAAAGTCACCTGCATGGGTGATGTTTAAAATAAGAAAATGCTGTTCTTCCTACCTGACATACAAGCTCCTGGGATTTCACAGGAGCCTTTTGAAGGTAGCGCTTTTACCAGTGATTTTTAGTCTTTGTTTTTGGCTCTAAATAAGCCAAAAATCAATATTCATGCTTCCACCTGGGGCAGTAACTCACAATGCACACAGTGAGTTACTATGCATTATAGAATTTCAAAGCAGGGTATGGGCAGATGGAAGAAAGCATGAGTGGACAGAAAAGCCCTCCAAGTGATCTGGATACACAATGGGGAGATGGACAGGGAGTGGCCAGTCAAGCTACGGTCCGGCCTGGCCTTCATGGGACAGACCCCATGTTATATTACTCTTCTTTCCCTAACTCAATTTTAAATAATTTTTCATTAATAAGACAATTAAAAATAAACTCTAATTTCCTTGGATCACTTTATGTTCCCTTTAAATGTTTGCTAAAAAATGAGACACAGATGGGAGCTGCACAGGAAGCTCCCATCCTGGAAGCTCCCATTACAGGAAGGTGGTAGACTTTGGGGGAAGAGTGATCCAGGCTGGAATTCCAGTTCCTGCCCAGGCAGGCCACTAAACCCCTCAAGCCTCAGTGTCTTCATCCTTAGAACCAGATGATCCCATTGCCTTTCAGGATCGGGAAGGCGTTACATACCATAGACACACAACAAATTTTTTCTGGTCTGCTGCCTCTCACTGAATGTTACTTTGCAAGTCCAGTTCCAAGGTTGGCCTAGCGTGTGTATGTGCCATGTGTGGTAGCTGTAGAGTACTCCACCATGACAATGTCATAGTTTGCTCTGCTGTTTCCCCAGCGTCGGGAATCTCGATTATTTTGTTTTCCTTTCTTATTAATTGGACTGGTATGAACATCTTTATTTTAGACAGATGACATCCCTCCTCCTCAAATTATTTCCTTGGAATAAATTCCCAGAAGTAGAATTACTGAGTCAAAAAGTAGGAACAGCTTTGTAGCCCTTGCTATTTATTGCCAGATGGATGCTCATTTTCTCAGAAGGCTGTCTGCTGGGAAAGCCCTCCATATGTGGTGGATATTATGGGTGGTTTCCGTCTGCCACTGCTGTTCCTGTCGTAAGCCCTACTGGAGAAACCATTCCCAGACTCTCATCTCACATTTGGCACTAAGTGGTAGGAGACACGGACTAAATAGAGAAGAAAGAAAAAGGCCTGGAATGTGGAGAGATGCAGGGTTGGGAGGATGAAGGCTGATAGAGCTCTCTGCATTTGGGGATTAGGATAAGATATGATTAAGCACTTTGGTCTGGAGTTAAAAAAGCTGGGAGAAAACCCTTCAGATAAGTTAATGTTTTTTGTTTTTATTATACATACATTTATGAGCACTTACCTAACATGTGCCAACCAGTGATATTTATGTGGTGTCTGAACCAGCCTCTCTATTAACTTTGCAATGTGAAGAAGGTGAGGAGTTAAAGCCCAGCCCTGTCTACTAGGGGCTTCTCTTTGCTAAGATACTGGAAGAGAGAGAGAGAGAGAGAGAGAGAGAGATCTTGCTTAAGAAGCTGGGAAAGCAAAATGAAGATATGAGGAATGCCTCAAACCAGAGACAAATAATAAAATTAAGGCACAGAACATGCATCAGGAGCTTCCCTGAGTTGCGCAAATGAAAAAGTCAGGAACAAAAGCTACTACGGGAGGATATGGGAAGTGAAGGACGGAACTGTGGGGCAAAGGGTGGCCCGTAGTAAACAAAGGCACTTTCCCGAAAGCTGTCAGAACCCAACTATCCTTGCCAATGTTTTCTACTTGATCCATCAATAACCAAGAAAGCTGTATTACAGTAGTGAAGTGTTTAATAACTCTTTGTAGATCTAAGAAAGAGTTTATGTATTTTGAAGCTATGCTATTAGGGAAATTTAAGTGTTCAATTATTATCTTCCTGATAAATTGAAACTTTTGGCATAATGCAGTGATTTTCCTTATCTTTTTTAATAATTTTTTCAAAGATTTTATTTATTTATCTTTAGAGGGGAAGGGAAGGAGAGAGGGGGAGAAATATCAACGTATGGTTGCCTTTCATGCATCCACTTTTGGGAACTGGCCTGCAACCCAGGCATGTGCCCTTACTGAGAATTGAACCGCAGTTGTTTGGTTTGGTTCACTGGCCTGCACTCAATTCACTGAGCTACACCAGCCAGGGCAATTTTCCTTATCTTTTTAAAAAGCTTTTTCCTCACCCTGGCTGGATGGCCCAGGTGATTGGTGTGTCATCCCGCACACCAAAAGGTTGCGGGTTCAGTCCCCTGTCAGGGGACATACAGAAGTCAATCGATCAATGTTTCTTTCTATCTCTTCCTCTCTCTCTAAAATCAATAAAAACATATCCTCAGGTGAGAAAATTTTTTATGAAAGCTTTTTTATCTCAAAATTTATTTTGTTTTGCATTGATTTAACTACAGCTGCTTCCTTTCTGTGTTCATATATTGGATTACAGTCTCTGACATAAATCACTTACTTAAATGTTGTTTTTATATAGTGTGAGAGTTTTTGTGTTTTAGCAGGAGAGTCTCTAACTCATTTACATGTACTTAGATCCCTGATTGATTTGAATTTATTTCTACTCTCTACTTTCTATTTGTCTTTTCTACTCATGCTACCTTTACTTTGACACCCACCCTTCTTACCTTCTCTGGACCGACTGCTCTTACCCACCCACTTCTCTCTCTACTTGCATGGAAATTAAATGCCCCCTGTCTATTCTTTTTAACAAAGCCTAAATAGTATCCTTAGTTTTTTCTCAAAAATACCAGCACCTTAGAACGCCTCATACTGGATGATTTACTGCTCCAAACTTCCGTGTTATTTTTGTCCACATTTCAGTTCTAGGGTCTCTGCACTAAACAGACATTTGACATTATCATTATTTTAGAAATTAATTTTGTTCTTAATATTTGTCTGCTCTTAGTAAACTTCCTCAGCTTTTTGTTTTTTTCTGAAGTTTTCTGTATTTTACCCTTCCTCATGACTGTCAGTTTCCTTGGGTAAGGAGTTACAGGTGTCACTACTTTAGCACACTGAAGACATCTTTTCACCCTTTTCTGGCTTCCGTATTTTCTCTAAAATATCTTCCCTCAGACACATTGCTGATCTTTTCTTAAATTATTTTTTAATCCTCACCGGAGGACATGTTTATTGATTTTAGAGAGAGGAAAGGAGAGGGGGGAAAGGGAAAAGCATCAGTGTGAGAGAGAAATATCCATCAGTTGCCTCCTTTATATGTGCTCACTGGTGATCGAACCTACCACCTAGGTATGTGCTCTTACTGGGATTTGAACCCACCACCTTGGTGTACGGGGTGACACTCCAACCAGCTGAGCCACCAGGACACGGTCACATTGCTGATCTCTTAAGAAAAGTTTTATCTTCTTTACTCTGACTTATCTTTTTTCTCCCTGCCTCCATATATAGTTTGGATTTCCTGAAGTTTTTCTCAGAGCTAGAGATATTGGAGGTATCTGTATCTATAGCTATCTATCTATATTTAATATCTATATATTATATCTATATCAAGAGAAAAAAAGCGGGGGGGGAAGAGAGAGATTATATATCCAGTTAGGAGTATATTGTTGCCGGGGTTCTAAGGATTGGTTTCTATTGTATGCCTTGTTCTCTGAAAAACAGACTAAGGAAAGAATAATATGTGGAAAGCTTGCTGGGGAGAGCTCTCAGGATCAAGATCTGTAGAGGAAGTAAAGGAAAAGGTTTGGGCACAGGGCACAGTGACGTTGTGAAATAGTCACAAAAATAACCTTAGCCCATCCCATAGGGCACTCTGGCACTTGCTTGGCCCTGAAGCATTGTCCCAAATGGACAATGGAGCAATGGACAATTGTCCCAAATGAGACAATGGACAATTGTCCCAAACTGGAGTAATGGAACTGGGCCTTTATAAACCCCCCAGCAGTGACTCATTGGACAGGGCTGTCCTCAAGAAAGGTGGTTGACATTGGGTAAGGCCATTCTCTTTAGCTGAGGGCAGTCTCTGGAAATTGACAGTTGTGACCTGTCAATTGCCAAAACTCATAGCGACACTCATGGTGATTTGGCCGGGATGCCCCGGTATCCATTGCACTCTATCCCTCATGCTGCTCAGATCCATGTGTTGGTGTACGTCCCAGAGGCAGATCTTTTAGGATGCTAGTGGACTTCTTTTTCTGGAGAAACTTAAAAATAAGAAGGTTATGGCATAAACTACAGCACTGACTGTTGCACTGGGTATCAAGGACAAAGCAGGTTCTCATCATTGCTTCTCTCTCCAGACCTCTCATTCTCAGCTAGCACCTCTGCAAATTAAATGGCTTACCCAGTGGGCAACACAGGCTCTCATGTCTGAGTGATCTAAACTCTAAGTCACCGTGCCGTTCACAGGCAATAGCTGCTGCACTTATCTATTTACCATCTAAAGTGAGCAAAAAAAGAAGTACCAAGAAACTCTCCTGTGAATCAACCTGGGTGCCCGATTTGTTCTTCCCTGCTCCCATTGTTTATCAGCTCTGTCTCTTCCTGATAATCAGGATCACCTACCCCTGCCCGGAGCTTGAAGAGATAAGAGAATAAGATATAGCTGAAAATATAATGGGATTCTTGCTGTATCTCCTGGTGGAAGCGTTTCCCCCCTTTGCAAGCTAAGACCTAGTCTAAACCTGTAGAGACCAGAGTCGTGGGAATGAAACACAAACTCCCCAAGTGAGGAGCTGAGAGTGATGACAAGGTGGTTAACACTCAGGCATAAAAACCTTGGTTTCCAGACCCCTGGATTCGACCTATTACAAACACCACACCATCTCTATAACTTTCTGCAGATCACCCTCTCCAGTCCTGCCACTCATAATTATTGTAACTTCCTTGACTCCAAAAGTTAAATGCTAAAATCTGGTCTCATGTTTGGGATCATATAGTGTCCACTGTCACGAGGAGGTGAGCATCAGCTGTGGCCTACAGAGGACAGCCTTCACTGAGCTTTCTGCTGAAGCTGAGCTTGCTCTTGTCAGTGCATTCCTTATTGCTTCGGCAAGTGGAGCGTCTTCTGGGCCTCCCTGTGCAGCACAGTCTTCTGGTGGATTTCCCAGTCTGGTGGAGTTTATTTATTCTAGTTTGCATACTTCTATGAGCCATCTGATCTTTCTTTCCAACATCTTAAGTAGCAGCTATTTTATTTCAATATCACTTACTGTGGGTTCTTCAACATTTGAAGAGTCCTCCTGGAAGTGTGTTATCACCTCCTCCCAGGGTCCTAGGCAGAGTACTGCCATACCTACAGAATTTCCCTTCTCCAGTTTTGTGGTCTGGGCCCTCCTTGATCAAGTGTTCTCAGCACCCAGTCCACATGCTCTCCCAGCTTCTGCGGGTACACGTTGGCTTGGTTCTGCTGCCCCCTCTAACAGGCAGCTCTTTTCTTCCTTTATCAGGCCTGCCACTTCCCTCACTGGGTTATGTTGTGATTTAATTCTTTTTTTTTTTTGGTCTGGTGGCAAATAGGACTGTCATGTTTTATTTTGCAAGGCAAAGTCCTCTGCATTGTCTTCAAGCAAGGAGGAAGGACTAGCCTTTAACAGGGAGTGGTAGGCTACTTCCGCAGACTCAGAAGATTCAGGGCAATCTAGACACTCAAGACTTTCAAGTGCATCCACCCAGATAGTCTCCTGCCATATCTCAGGTTCCTATTTCTTACTGTTTGAGGTTCCATATTGATGGAGCAATCTTGTCTGGGTTTAGAATCTCTGCTACTTTTAATAATTAAATCCCAGGCCTGATCCTCAGTTATTTCTTTTCCAGACTTCAGGAAATGTGAGTCCCTGTATATGCTGCTGAATATTTATTCTCAGATTTTTATTATCTTTGTCCAAGCATCAATTGTTCCCAGCCATACCCATCTAATTCCATTCTCTTTATAGCTTATTTCCTCCATATTACCCAAACATTGGACACACCACTGTACAGGAATATACTTCTATACCTTCCCAGTTCACCATAAGGAAATTTTTAACAATTGCAATCTTTAAATTGTGCCTGGAGCCATCTTCGTTCCACCTACCACTAGTGATGGCATTCTTAACACTAGCGGCCAGCTCAAAAATTTCCTATTAACATATGCATTTTTGCATACTCCAGAAACCAACTGCTGCAGGTCAAATTTTCTGGGAAGCAAATTCTGGGATACACATTAGCATATAGGAAACTTACTGAGGAATACTCTCAGAATAAACATCCTGAAGGACATGAAGAAACAGAATTGAACAGAGGAAGAAGTTGGGGGATTGGAGCAGTCACAGTAAAGTTCTCAGCTAATTCCTGGTGGATCTCTAGAGCCTGGGTGGACCTGCAGAGAAAGGCTGAATTGGGGCAGGAAGGCTGACTTGATTCCTATGCATTCACTACTCACTGGACCCAGACTGCCTGCTGGAGGGAGGTGTGACCTTGGATGACAGCAGCTGTTCACAGAGTTTCAAGTCAAAGAGAGGGAGAGAAATGGAACCACAGCTTGAGGATATGGTATGGTCAAGGGAAGTTTTCTTTAAATGAAAGTGACACGAGCACTGTTTAGACTAAAGGGAAGGAACTGGAGGAAAGGGAGTTTTCCAGCCATCGGGAGGACTCTGGCCTGAAGACTGACAGAACACAGAGAAGATTAGGAAGCAGAGGACTGCACGTACCCCTCCCTTTGCTGAGGACTGCCAACGCCGTAAGAGAAGCAACCCTGAAAACTCCGGGCCATTCGGGGAAATAATTCTGTGTATGAGTGCAGATGTGTGTGTTTAAAAGTGACTCATTAAACAATCGTGAGAATGGAGAGCTATGCCTGAAACTCGCACAGATGAGGAGGTCTTGAAGGGAACCAGACCTAAAAGAGCATCTATGCCTTGAGAGAATTTGCGATTTAAAAAGCCTGTTGAACTTACTGAATCTGTCTTTCCCAAACTTATATGACTTTTAATGTTCCAGAATATCTATTGACATGTCTCCAAACACTCCTCACAACACACTTTGGGAAATGATGAGTCAAGTGATAACCTCAGGATGCTCATCAGTCTTCCAATGGCCCATCCATAACTCAGGACAGAAATGGAATGAAATAGAAGAATTATTTTTAAAAATCGACTCTTATTTAATGATGTTTCAATTAGGAAACCATTCACAGAGCATCTACTCTGACCCTAGGACTCGACAAGATGACAAGGCAAAAAGGCCCTCCCTTCTAGGAGTTGGCAGCTTGTGAGGGGACTCAGACAGGTCTGTAATAAATATTATACTGAGTAGTAGGTCCCTTGATAGGGAAGGAGACACTGAGGACTAGTGTGGAGCCTGTGTTTGTCCAGACTTGGCCTGGATATGTACGTCCCTTCATGAGAATGGCCCTGAGGAAGAAGGCAAGAGTTGGCCTGGGTGAAGGGACCCTAGTAGAGACTAAGGAACGCAAGAGGAGGCCAGGATTTCGGGTAAAGATTTTCCCTGGACTGACTCTGCTATTACCTGGTCACTCCATCTTCCGGAACTCCTGTCTCATTTGCAAAATGAGGATAGTAATAATGCACACCTCACAGGGTCTCCGAAAGGATCAAACAAGAGAAAGGGGATGTGAAAAATCACTAAACTGTAAAGCACTCCACAAAGAGAGATCTTATGACTTACTTATTCCTTCACAAAGTGTATTTCAAAGAAAGCTAAACAAACTCCCCCAAAC
Organism: Artibeus jamaicensis; assembly: GCF_021234435.1. NCBI lineage: Eukaryota > Metazoa > Chordata > Mammalia > Chiroptera > Phyllostomidae > Artibeus > Artibeus jamaicensis. Next base: position 12,731,053 of record NW_026522025.1, on the reverse strand, counting down.
TTTCCACTCTCTGGGCTATTTTTATTTTGTGATTTTCCAAGCCTCAAAATGAAATTGAAAAAAATAACCTTCAGCGGCTGCTTTTTATATGGTAGTTTATAAGAGCCGGGATGAAATAGAAATCATGATAGCACCAGGCCCCAAGTTTACATTCTCAGAGGGAGGCCGAGAGCTGGGAGCGCTGATGGCTTGAGGGAGGGCAGCTGAAATCACCAACGCCAGCCTGGCTCTAACTAGCCTGTGTAGTTTTAAGTGGTCTAATCAGCCCTGCTTTTCACAACACAAATAAATAAAAATTGACATTACATCGGGCAACAATATGGCATGCCCCACGCAATTAGAACCAGCTGAGTGTATGCACCCCGCCGTTTATGGAGAAGGCAGCCATGCACTGCACTCTGGGGACAGATGTCGATGCGGCTTCTTAACACACATGTTCCAGGGCAGGGGTTCCCAACCCCTTGGGGGCTGCAGGCTTCTTTCAGATGGCTCTGGGGACCCATATGTTACAATAGCTGTGTCAATAGACTGGCTAAATACGGGCTTCCACATACTATACATGGGCATAATTTCCAAGTGTGCTCCCATTCTACTAGAGGCTTTGTTCTTTAGGTATTTTCTAAACTAACTGATATGAAAAGCACAGTGACTGTGATGTGGGGGTGAAGTCTTATATGTTAACAAAGGGTCCTTGTGCTCAAAGGGGTTAAATGCTATTTATTATTGTAATGTGATGCAAGCCCCGGAACTTACTGAAATAAAATTCAAGAATGCTGTGGCTCCTGAAGAACAGGAGCAATGGGGGTCTGAGAAACGACAGGAGCCAAAACTTGTTGTAGAAGTTCCAAAGCCTGGACCTGCTCTCAGAGTCGGAAGATTCTCCTGCACAATTACCTGTGTGGCTCTTACTCAGTCACTCAGCCTCTGGTCCTCCAGCCTTGCCCCCCTCCAGGGAGGGTAACACACTGCAGGGACTGTGATCCTTCTGAAATTAAAATCTGAACTGAACACTCCCCTGCTCCAGAAACTCCCCACTGCCCTGGGCACAAAATCCAAACTCTTTCAAGTGGCTCACAAGGTTGGAGGCAAGACCCAGGCCAACCCATTTCCCCTGAGCCCTCATCTCCTGCCCCTCCTTCTCATACTCCAGACTGGGCTTTCTGCCTTATTTGAATACACCTCCTGCCCCCCCCCACCCTCCACCACCACCTTGGCCTGTGCATTTGCACACATTTACACCCTCTTCCTCAAACACTTTCTCCCCACCTTTGCCTGAATAACTTCTACCCTCCCAATTTCACATATTGGTTTAGATTTTATTTAATTTAGAAAGATTTTGCCAGAACTTCCCCCTCAAGATTGAGGAAGAGGTTTGTTGGGGCTCCTGTGGATGTAGCTTCCTGCCATTGTTTTATGGTAGCATGAAATGTACCTGATCCTTAACTATCTGTCCATTAGCACACCTTAAGCTTCATGAGGGTGGGGACTGAGCCTTGTTCCCTAGTGTGTCCTTGTGACAAATGGTTACTAAGTGGTCATTGAATGAATGTGTTCGATGAACATTTTTCCATTGTGGAATGTTTTTAAATTTTTTATTAGTTTAATTTTTATTTTTTAATATATTTAATTGATTATGCTATTACAGTTGTCCCATTTCCCCCCTTCACTCCCCTCCACCCTGCACACCCCCTCCTACCCACATTCCCGCCCTTTAGTTCATGTCCATGTGTCATAATTATAAGCTCTTTAGCTTCTGCATTTCCCATACTATTCTTACCCTCCCCCTGTCTATTTTCTACCTATCATCTATGCTACTTATTCTCTGTACCTTTCCCCCCTCTCCTCCTCCCAATCTCCTGTTGCTAACCCTCCATGTGATCTCCATTTCTGTGGTTCTGTTCCTGTTCTAGCTGTTTGCTTTGTTTTTGTTTTTTGTTTTAGGTATGGTTGTTAATAATTGTGAGTTTGCTGCTGTTTTACTGTACATTTTTATCTTATTTTTTTTAGATAAGTCCCTTTAACATTTCATATAAGGACTTGGTGATGATGAACTCCTTTCACTTGACCTTATCTGAGAAGCACTTTATCTGCCCTGCCATTCTAAATGAAAGCTTTGCTGGATAGAGAAATCTTGAATGTAGGTCCTTGCCTTTCATGACTTGAAATATTTTTTCGAGCCCCTTCTTGCCTGCAAGGTCTCTTTTGAGAAATCAGCTGACAGACTGATGGGAACTCCTTTGTAGGTAACTGCCTCCTTATCTCTTATCTCTTAACTCTTGCTGCTTCTGGGATTCTCTCCTTCATTTAATCTTGGGTAATGTAATTATGATGTACCTTGGTGTGTTCCTTCTTGGGTCCACCTTCTTTGGAACTCTCTGAGCTTCCTGGAAGTCAATTTCCTTGGCCAGATTGGGGAAATTCTCCTTTATTATTTGTTCAAATAAGTTTTTCACTTGTTGCTCTTCCTCTTCTCCTTCTGGTACCCCTATAATTTGGATGTTGGAATGTTTAAAGATGTCCTGGAGGTTCCTAAGCCTCTCCTCATTTTTTTGAATTTTTGTTTATTCATTCTTTTCTGATTGGAACTTTCTTCCTTCCTTCTGGTCCACTCCGTTGATTTGAGTCCCAGTTTTCTTCCCATCACTATGGGTTCCCTATATATTGTCCTTTATTTCGCTTAGTGTAACCTTCATTTTTTTCATCTAATTTGTGACCAAATTTAACCAATTCTGTGAGCATCCTGATCACCAGTGTTTTGAATTGTGCATCTGATAGATTGGCTATCTCTTCATCGCTTAGTTGTACTTGTTCTGGGGCTTCAATCTGTTCTTTTGTTTGGGACATTTTTTTTTTTTGTCTTGACCCACCTGTTACATAGTGAGGGGCGGAACCTTAGGTGTTCACCAGGGAGGGCGGGGGAACCCAGTTGCTGGTTGTGACACTGTATGTGGGGGTGGGGTCTGAGAGGGAACAATGGCACTTGCTCTTCTCTCTGTCGGATTTCAGTCCCTTCCACCACTTCCCCCAAGCAAACTGGGCCCCTTCTGGCACTGATTCCCACGTGGGTGGGTTTGCATGTTCTAGGACCCTGTGGGTCTTTCCAACGAACTCTCCTGTGGGGCTGGGAGTTTCTTCCGGTACCTCAACCCCCACAGGTGGTTCCAATCAGTGGTTTGAGGCTCTGTTTCCTGGCGCTGGGACCCTGGGTTGTGTGGTCTGTCCTGCTCCCCAGTTTTGCCTGGTTTATCAACATGCAAATGTGGGACCACCTGGTCTGACAGCCACCTTGCGTGCCGCACCCTTCCACAGTCCACCACCTTGCTGGGTTCGCTAGCTGCTGCCTTGCATGTCCAGGGTCCGCCAACTACTGCTTTACCGCAAGCCTTTATGCCTCCTACAGGTCTGGATGAATGTGTCTACTTTAACTTCTTGGTTGTTGGACTTCCATACAGTTCAATTTCCTGTCAGTACTGGTTGTTTTTTGTTTCTAAATTGTTGTTGTCCTTATTTTGGTTGTGCAAGGAAGCACAGTGTGTCTACCTATGCCTCCATCTTGGCTGGATGTCCTCCCACTGTGAGACCTGATGCTTGATTTTATTGGACAGAGGAGCGGCATAGCCAACCACTTACTCTACAAACCCAGATGGCCCTGGGCACAAGTACTAGCTCCTGTTGAAGAACAGAGAAAAACTCTTAGACAGTTCTAGCACTAGTTACAAACTCTTGGAAAAAGAGTTGCTTGAGTTGAGAAAAATGAAGAAAGAAAGAGAGTTAACTCAGGGGAAAAGACAGAAGAAGCATAACTAAATTCTCTCCCAGTCTCTCATCTGAGTCATTTGCTAATTAGAAAACATTGACATTCTCTCTTGATGTCACTGGATTCTGCCAAGGGTGGAAAAATCCAGAGAGGGCAGTAAGTTGCCCCATTTACCCAACAAGAAAGGGACAGAGAACAAAAGGGAACCCAGGTCTCCTGGTGCCAAGCTCCCTCCTCTTTGCAGAACGCTATGGAGCTTAGATGCACTGCTCTGGAGAAATTACGCCAAATCCCAGAAGTAGCATATGTGCCCTTCAGCTGGAGATTGCCTCGGTAAATACATTTTGCTTCTTGGCTTGCAAAGCAAATATTTACTCAAAACCCACATAGCGTGGAACATAAGTTCATGACAGCCCTGGGCAGTTTCTAACTCACTTATCATTTATTTTAAATTTGTTTTTTAGTGCATATATTTTCTGCATGAGACCTGAAATAAACAGAGTTTAGAGTAGAGGCTGGGTGAACTGAAAAAGTGGTTTTTATTAAAAAAAACACAACATAGTCTATCTATTACCTCTAGATTCCAATATCTGACAAGTCCATGAGAAAATCAATCAAGCTAAAATGGAGTTAGTGCTCCATTTAAGGGTGGTCTTTAAGGCAATGCCACAGGCTCTCATTTTGGGAAATGGGCTGAAGAATTAAAGAGAAACAGTAGCTCTCAGCACATGCATCGGGTTGAGACTTGGGGTACCTGGGTTCTGGTTCTCACCTTTTCTATAACTAGTTGGTGACCCTGAGCAGGCCACTTAACTGCTGTGAACTGCAGTTTGCTCATCTATATAATGTAACTAATGCTAACTTTCTACCTAATTCACTAAATTAACAACAGACCAAACTGAAAGTCAATTCAGGTATCTATTAGGCCAAGTACTTATGAAAGGCCTGCTATGAGTCCGGGCTGTTCTAGGAATGAGGAGACAGCAGTGAACAAAACAAAATCCTGGTCTCGTGGAGCCTGTTGTCCAGTGAGGACAGACCAATGACAAACAAGACATAGATAATAGGCCTGATGCTAAGTTCTAAGAAGAAAACTATCAATAGAGGATGATGGAAATGAGCTGCCATTTTATAAAAGATGTCTGTCAGAGGCTGTCTGATAAGGGGCGTCCTGAAGGAGGTGAGGGAAGAGCCCTGAGCAGGAGAAAGAGTGGAAACGAGGTTCCAGGAGGTTATGCCTGGAGAGTTCAAGTAGGAAGAAGAGGTTGTCTGGAGCAGGGTGAGAGAGTGAAGAGGGTAGGAGATATGCAGAAGCATCCCTGGAGGTTCTGGAAAGGTGATCCGGAGAATCCTCCCTGGTCCCTACCACCTCGGCAACAAACAACAGCTTGGAGCTTTGCATGTGCTAAAGGGGCCCTAGGCCCACAATCCACACCACCCCAATCTGACTCGAGAATGCAGAACACTCCCTGGTTGTCCATGAACAAGCTCTCATTCACACCACCTCAGCTCATGTCAATTATGTGGTATAAACATGCCTGAATTTTAGCCTTTTTTCTAGGTCAAGTCACTGTGTTTTAGAATATTCCATCTGCAGAGCTGAGATTAATTTGGACATTGTTAGACATGGGGATGAAGAACTGGGCATCCCAGCTGCCCCTGCCTTCATCCATGGGGCAAGCTGTGGTCCTTTATGTGAGACCTGACTTGGTTCCTAAGCCTCCGTCCCATGATGCCTTACATGGCAGTATCAGTACTACTACCTGTACTTTCTCAGAATGAGAGAAGAATATGTATGTTGGGCCGGAGTCTCGACCACAGCCTGGAAGTAGCTGGAAGTTGTACCAGGCAGGCTGGAGCCATCACAGGGCCATGTGTGCTGGGGAGGGCCTGTCAGGGTGGTCACTACAGGAATGGTACAAGATGAGGGAAGGCTTGAACCTGGCCAGGAGGGCCAGGTAGGGCTTGGAGGGAAGGGAAGGGGGTGTTTATTATCATTTTTCAAGTGTTTTTAAAAAATTTGATCTCTATTATGTTTTTTCCATTACCATTTAGTCCACTAATACCCCCTTATCCCCCCTCCCTCCCTGCAATCCCCACACTGCTGTCCATGTCCATGAGCTCTTTTCCCTTTTTGCTCAATCCCTCCAGCCTCTGACTTCCCCACACCCCTCATTAGCTGTCATCCAGTTCTCCATCTATGCGTTTGTCCCTATTTATAAGAAACACCTATTGCTTTTTAGGCAGAAGGTTAGGCTCTTTTCATGTACAGTCTCATTAAACCCTCACTAACCTGCAAAATAGAATTACTGTTCTAAAGAAGAGGAAGCTGAGGCACAAAGAGGCTGAACAAGGCCATCAGCTCTAAGAGGTGACTGGAGGAATTAGGACTCACTAAACAAAGCCTGGCCTCTTTCTGTGACATCATGACTACTGCTTGGAAATGAGTCAGCCTATCACGGGCAGCTCAGCGCAGCCCTGACTGGAGGGCTTGTGTAGTGGAGGTAAGTCATCCGCCTGTCACCTCAGGAGCTGGGAGAGAATGGCCCAATTGTCCAGACAGATCTGGGGCTCCAGTGGAGGAGAGGGGGGCATATTCCCCGAGGGCTCTACTGATCTATCCCTATAAGGGGATGTCTACCTCCTCACCATCAGGGACCTCATCCTTGGGGTCCCCTCCATCTGGGCAGGGCTTCTAGCACAGGCCACCCTGTCCTGTTTCATACCTACCCAGCACCCGGCTACCCAGACCCGCCTCTGCTGCCCCGCACTGGGCTGGCCGAGTCAGAGATGTCCAATCACCTCTGTGTCTCCTCACGTCTGAAACAGTGACTTGTTTTACAACCATCTGCCTCTGCTTCCCTCTTCCTTCTTGGGCTTGTTGGCACTCGCGCTCATTCGTGAGCACCCTTGTTCGTGAAATATCATCTGCAAATATGGGAATCTCTGCACTGGCCTCACATTGTTGATATCTCTGAAGTTGTTTATAAAAATACCCCTGGCATTCCCTGCCCGACATGGTTCTGCATCATGCTCTGCTTGCAGGCAGGCTTTGCCAGCCCGATAAGGAGCCTTTATTTGCCCCTTAGGGAAGTTATGACTCATAGTACCAGCTTTCCTTCCCTTTCTATAGCTCATGTTATCCATAAAAGGGTCATTATAAAGGTTATGGAGAGGATCAATCCCAGTCCTGGGTGGGGACTTGTGGCCAAAGTCTGATTCGGAACCGGTGAGGTTCACTGAGGGAAGTGTAGCTTAGTCAATGACTTGTTTCTTCATTTTGGGACTGGCTACTTCATTTTGGGACTGGCTAGTTCAGCGAAGGGCTGGATAGTTCAGGTGGGAGCTGGTTAGCAAAGTGATAGGCTGGTTAGCTCATATTTGAATTGGAAATTGTAGCTCAGGTATCGGTGAAAGTATCTTTCTCCCTGATGAGTTCAACTCGTTATAGTGCTGGGCGTTGGGAGAAAGACCCTAATCCTTATCTCCCTGAGAGCAAGTTAGCATCACTCTCCAGCTTTACTGACACAGACTGCAGGCCACCCCGAGGGGGCAAGCCTACTGGTGTGGACAGTCTGGACGGACCCCCGTGGCACATCAGCATCCCAGGAAGAAGGGCTCCGAACACCAGCCCCACCTTTAGTACGTGTCCAGGACATCAGGTCTATGCTATTTATGAACCTGAAGCAGGACACAAGGAGAGAAGAGTGGGGAGGAACCCACAAGATAATATGCATTTACACATTTATACAACGATGCTTACTGAGCATCTGCTGGACCCCAGACACTGTGCTGGGCGCTGAGGACACAGACAAGACAGTGCTGTGCACACCGTTTGATAAGCCTCCCTTGCAGTTGGGATTGGCCAGGTGACGGAGGTTTGGCCACTAGAACACAGGCGAAAGTGACATGCAGCACTTCCAAGAGCGGCCTACAAAGTCTCCCACACAATCCTCTGCGGTCTTCCTCTTGTCCTGTGTTTGCCGGTGGATGCAAAAGGTCCAGGCAGGACCCGGGGGGCCCACAGGAGCCGTGAAACAGAGTGAGTCTGGGTCTCTGAGAGCTGCGCAGAGCAGAGTCCTCTCTGAACCCACGCTGACAAGACTTCACGTGAGTGGAAATGAACTTAAGTTGGGTTAAGCCTCTAAAACTCAGGGGTGGTTTGTTGCAGCCTTTAGCCTATTCTGACTGACAAGGTGCAGAGAAGACAGTATTTTCATTTGAAGGCCCCCCACCGCTCCTCATCGCATTCTCAGCAGAACCTCCTGTTCTAACCAAACAGGCCGTTTAGAGTCCTTCAGGTTCCTTCTGCTACAACCCTGACTTGTCTACGTATCTCCACCCCTGTTTTTTCTTTACCCTTCACTCCCTCAGGACGAATCCATTCACCTGGGTGCCTGATCCCGTTCCCCTATCTACGTTGCACTTGTGTTCTCTTGACGGACCTCTGCCTAAAATAAATAAATAAATAAATGTTTCAACTCTCCTCTCTTTAAATTAGAGCGTCCCATCTAGAAGCTGAGTAGGTGAGGCAAGGCCTCTTCCCTGTCATCCCAGGAGTCTGGAGAGATGGCCCAATTCTCTAATCACATTTGGGGGTCAGGTGGGGCACAGGGTTCTCAGGAACACACGTTCCCTGAGAGCTCCATTGACCTGGCCCTCGGGAGGGGACAGCAGTCTCTCTAAATGAAATGTGTGGGGTTGAGCTGCTACCCGGGCTGCATTCTTTTAAAGCAACAGACTTGTTTGGCTCTGACCCCTTACCACCTCATTTCTGACGAATAGGCCGGAGTGACTCTTGCTGCCTTATCACTCACTGATTCCTTAACACACAGCAGTTTGGTGTCCTCTCCCACTGCTATCCTGAGACTTTTCATGCAGAGGTCACACTTGAACTGCCAAGTCCAGGGGATTTTTCTCTGCCTCTTCCAACTCAGTCTCTCAGAAGTGTCAGACACCTCGCCCGCCTGTCCTCAAACTCACTCCTGCTCAGCGCTGTCAGCCCTTCTCTCTCCTGGCTGCTCCCCATGCCTCTGAATGGAGGAAAGCCGCCATGTTCTGCTCTCTGCCAGCTCTTTTCTCCTGAGATTCTCTTGTTTGGCAAATAGGGCTATTACCGCTAATAATAACATTAACTGACATTTACTGAATACATATGTTAGATGGGTTCAAGGTTATCCTGCCTCACCCTAACAAGGACCCTCTGAGGGTGGCAGTGCTGGAACTGCACTGCACAGACGAGAAACTCAAGGCAAAAAGCAGAGTGAAGAAACTCGTACAAGGCCATAGCTGGCCAGGGGTGGGGCCAGAGAGGCAAGAGCTTCCTTAGGGTGCTTTTCTACTACATTTGGAAAAGGTGCCCCCACCCCTAGGCAGACACTGCTCACTGGCTTTGCAAACGGAGGGCGACACTGAATTCCACTTGCCCTGTTAGTTAAATCCTCACATGAAGCATGCAGAGCAGAAGTATACAACTTAACTTAGATTCAAATCCTGGCTCTCTAACTCCAGAGACACTATTCCTCTCACCAGTTCCCAGTTCCCCCACCTCTCAGGGCATCACGAGGTTGAAAACTAAATAGATCGCAGATATGAAACTCTTGGCTCAGAGTTCAGCACATAAGAAATATATGCTATAAAGTTGTTACTATTGTTGTCATTATTAGTATTAACCATTCTCATCTACTTCCCAAATTTCAGCAAGTAAATTCATCAAATATTTAATTATCGCTCATGTGCCAAGCAGGATCCTAGATGCTGAGGTTACTAAGATGAATAAAACTTTACTGAATTCAAAATCTAGCAGGAGAAAAATCTACATAAACGATGAACTAACATAAAAAGCTACATGAGCAGTAACAGAGGTGGTACAACGGGTTGTATAAGCCCAGAGAAGAGAGCATTATGCAAGTGTGGCGTAGGGACGGGAACTTAGGCAGGTTTGCTGACAACTGCAGAGAAGAAGGATATTTCAGAACATCTGGATCTCTGGGAGGGATGATCCAAAGAGGAGAAACTGCGTAAACAAAAGCTTGCAGGTGAGCATTTACATGGTGTGTGTGACCCGGAGTTTGCACTTGGCAATGGGAAGTCGTTGAAAGCATCTAAGCAAGGTGCATCTATGATGTGGTCAGATCCTGGTTTTAGAAAGAAAGCCCTAGCATCTAAAACAGTATTTTGCACATAGTGGGTGCTCAGGAAACATTTGATGGAAGAATAGATGGACGGAGGAATTAAAAAAATGAACGAACAACTTCAAGGAAACTGCCTCCTGGTGTAAGCACGGAAATATTCACACATGAATTTCAAAGTCCTCTGGAGTTGTGTAAACGTGTATGCTCACATGTTTATTTCAGTCCACTGTGGAACAACCTTGGACTTAGGTAGAGACTGTTAGCACTGAAAGAGTCCCTGATGAGGCATCATTCCGGGCCAACCCCTCCAGCCCAGAAGCTGAGGCCCAGAGAGGGAAGCAGCTCGTTGAAGTGATTTGTCTCATGACCTAGCAACAAGTCTGACTGCTGCCAAAACCGAATCCAATCCTTGGATCTACTGGCCTGTCTGAGATTCTGATTTGATCAGGCGCTCCATTCAGGGGCTCTGCCCTGCATGCACGGAGTGTGCCCTCCTTTCCACCTGCATGCCTTGCCTCTGTGTGTGTGCCCCAGTCTGGAACGCCTCCTCAGTGTTCTTTCCCCAAAGCATCCATCCGTCAGGACTCGTTTCCTCCAGGAGCCTCCCCTGACCCCCCTGGCATGAAGTGATACTCTCTTTCACTCACAGGAGTTCTTGAATATTTATTATGTGCCAAGAACTGTGCTCAACAATTTACATTCTTCATTACACTTAACGCTTGCAATGATCCTATGAAATACGAGCCATGATTATTTCCCATTTACAGAAAAGGAAACTGAGGCACCATCAAAATAATAAAATCTAATAATGCACCAGATAGTGAACTAAACAGTTTTCATAAGTTACCTGCATTACCCACACAATCACTCCTTTAAGTCGGCACCCTTACGATAGTAGCCACTTGACTGATAAAACTGAGGCTCAGAGAGGTGAATTTGCCCAAGTTCTCGCAGAGATGAGGGTCTGGTTCCAGAACCGAACCAGTTTTCTGTTTCCAGAGCCCCAGTGACTTCCCGGTGAGGGTGAGGATTGCCCAGCCCTGCCCTCCTCCCCCGCACACCACCACAGGGAGAGCCAGGGTGCCAGCTGACTGGAAAGGCCACCCTTCGTCCCCTGCAGTAGAGAGTCTGCCATCACCCTGACCGTCCGTCTGTCCAGACCTCCTGCCTGGCTCTTTCCTTCGTTATTAAATAGCATGTTTGTTCCCAAGTTTTTCTTCTCTAACTGATCACAAGTGCTTCTGGGCAGATGGCATGCCTTTGAGATCTCAGTATCTCTCTGTTTTCTAGCCCAGGGGTGCCTATGCATTACTGATTCTTTATTAATGAGAATCAATTCAATGATGAGAATCAATTCAACTCAACGATGGAAATGATCTTACATTTTTGGAGTACAAGGAGGTTTGTGGAAGCCAGCAACCCAAAGTTGCACTGAATACTCCGTTTGCTTTTAAATACAGTATAAAGTAGAGCCCAGCATAGAAATGTTCATCTTATTGTTATATGCCCAGTTAAAAAAATAATTTTCTATTTCTCTTGAAGGTAGGTTGCCTTCTCTGAATGCCACACTGGTTCCTAGAACACCAGGAAAGTAAGTAGTTGCTCTGTAAATACTGCTAATCAATTGGTCCATAAAGACACATTACATTTTAACACCGAGCGATATTTTTGTTAGGTTTTTGTCCCCCAGGCTCTTGTAATTGCAGCCTGAATTCCACTGATGTTGTGCTGGGCCTCGTTTCTTCCTGTGAGCTTCCTCCCTCACCAACATAAGGACCTGCTCCCTGAGAACAGACTGTAAAGTTTTGAAACAGCTTTCCATGAGAAAGGATATAATTATTTTTTACTGCCAGCCTGTATTTTCCCAGCTCCAACTTGAGGAGGTTAACCGTTTCCTCTAGGTTTTCTTCACCCAGGACCCGTTTTAATCTATTGTGCTATCATCCCCTACTGGTGACAAAGGGCAGGCGACTTGCTCTGTAAGGTTAAGGTCGGGAGGGAGCTTCTTGCCTTGAAAACATCCTGATAACTTTGCAGCTAAGAATGTTTTGTTTTCAATAGTAAATCTGCCAACCAGGGGTAGACATGTTTTTACTCATCCACATAAAAAAAAAATTCCCGGAACCTTCCAGGACTAACTGTACAATAACTTCAATTTATCACAGTCATATCCTACAGCCTCATTCTCTCAGAGCTGCTCCTACAGAATTCTATTTTGTTCATCTTTGTTTCCTCTGCGCAGAGCACTGGTTTTGAAAAATAGTAAGTACTCAGTAAAAGTTTGTTAAATGCATATATATATAAATTAATGAAAACATGAATACAAGAGCAGGGGAGAAAGGAAGGACAGACATCTTTCTTTTTCTCTCTCTTTCTTTCTTTCATCCTCAACCAAGGATATGTGTATAGCTTTTAGAGAGAGAGGAAGGGAAAGAGAGAGGCAAACAGCGTAAGAGAGCAATATCAATTGGTTGCCTCCCATTCACACTCAACCAAGGATGGAACCTGCAACTTAGGTGCGTGCCCTGACCAGGAATCAAAGCCACAACTCTCTGGTATATGGAATGATGCTCCAACCGTCTGAACCACCCAGCCAGAGCAGTACAAACATTTTCTATAAGCCCCTCTGCTCGCAACGAGCTACAGAGAGCCACATTTGGTTTGCAGGACCATTTAGTCATCAGCAAGTGCCTCAAAACTTTCATCAACAGATTCTAAAATCAGGGTAAAACTTTTTCCCTTTCTCCCGTTCTCCTGCAGCTGAGCAGATTTTTAAAAATCTTGGTGTTTAAACTGTGGTCATTAGGCTCTCAGCCACACGGGCTGTGCTTGTCATTTTTCTTCCTTGAGGTTCTCAGTAATTGCAGAGCAGCTGAGATCTTTTCTCTTCTAGAAGGCGCAGGGAAGGAGATGAGCCCTGCACAGCTGTATACTGGCAGGTCAGGTTGCCCGGCACGACCCCCCTTTCTATTAGGGCAGCGCCTGTGCTGTGCAGCCTGGTGATGGCAGTGCCCTGCCTCCTCCTGGTCCCCTGGCAGCCACAGCTCTGGTGTAAAACCCAAGATCAGCCAATTGAACCCTCTCGCCCTGGACTCGGACTCCTTATGGGATAGTGGAAAAGTGAACAGTCATTAAAATTATTTATACCAGCAGCTGTTGTAGAGGGCAGAGGGGTGTCTCTGGCTGCAGTAGCCACATCTGCTCCAGGAGGCTGTGTCCCAGCCACAGCCTCTCTGGACAACAGAGGCTTCTTGGCCTTCTGGAGCTGTCTCGGTTCAAGCATCTGTTTCAAGTGTGGTCCTCCAGACTTTCTGTAAATTCTGTGAGCCTTCATAGTCCTCCAATCAATTACTCTTCTGACGCAAGAAAACCAGTCCGTTCATTTGCATCTGAAAAAATTTAGCTAGTACAATAGCAAGCAAAGGGAAAAGAGAAGGAGAGAGAGAGAAGTGGAAAAAAAGGGATGGAAGAAAGGAGAAGGAGCTGAGAGGGAGGATGGGGGAGGGGATGGGAGTCATCTTCTGGCTGGCAAATGGGTGCCTAGCATATGCTCGATATGCTCAGTAAGCACTCTGAATGAACAAAAGGCCCACTCTAAAATATTACCATAGTATAACTTATTTGGTAGCCTTCTTACCTGATCCCTATTTCAGTTCTAGGGGTCCCTTAGGGCAGGGGTCCTCAACCTCCAGGCCACAGACTTGTGCTGTCTGTGGCCTGCTAGGAACCAGGCCTCACAGCAGGAGGTGAGCTTGACTGTTATGTGCTTCAATCATCCCAAAACCATCCCCTGCCCTCTGTGCATGGAAAAATTTTCTTCTATGAAACCAGTTCCTGGTGCCAAAATGGCTGGGGACCGCTGCCTTAGGGGTCAGGTAAATTCAAATCACCTATTAACTATTTCTCGGTACTCAGTGTGTGGTCCACAGCCCAGCAGGAACCACCTGGGAACTTGAAGTGCAGCATCTCAGCCCCTCCCCAGACGCACTGAACCTGCAGCTGCACTTGAACAGGCCCCCAGTGATTCCACTGCACAGCACAGTCTGAGATGCGCAAGTCTGGGACCGGGGTTGAGTTACCTTCTCAAGTCTCAGATTTTTCACCTGCATAATCAGAATAACAACCATAAGAGCTGACCTATGTATAGGGTGGAAGCATATGAAATTTTCACTATTTAACCATTTTGACCTATAGAAATAACAATTCCATATGGTTCAAGCTAATACTCATTCTTAGGATTAAATGAAATTTTCCATAAAAAGTGCTTACCACGGTGCCTGGCACAAGGTAAGATCAATAAATCGGTCTGTAACCTAAGTTCTAGCATAATTTTTCCAACTTTAGTTTTGCATGCTCACGACATGGACAGTAACCTCTGATAATGCTTGGGTTGGAGGGACAAGGTAAATGGTTCATTGATATGGAGAGAATGCAAATGATTGTTTCAATTCAACGTCATTTCTCATGCACCTGCTCTGGGCCGGTCACTCTCCCAGGGTCACGGGATACTTATACCAGCTCTGTGGTCCACTCCCACCGCTCTCCTGCTCTGTCCTGGATCTCATGGCCATGATTGTGAATGTTTCTTAGGCTCCTTGGTCCACAGGATTCCGGCCAGGTTCAGACAGTGAGAGGCACTCGGACGGTGGCGTAGGCTGGGGAGAAGCCAGGGTGTTGCTCCCTTTTTCTCAGCTCCAGGAAGCACCTCTGGCCCTAGTTGCATCTCCTCTGTGGTCCCACTTCCCACTGAGTACCCATCAATCGGTGGCAGGCAGCCCCTGCTGCAGCCCTTACCTAATGAGGCAGGCCCTATGGCCCCGCACACAGCTCCTCCTCCAAGGTTCCTGCTTTCACCATGCAGCTCCGGTCCCAGACGCTGGTAGTGCCATCTCCTCCTAAATTCATTCATTTCTGGCTCACCTTACCTTCCTCTGGTTGCACTCTCTGCCCTTCCGTCCCCTCTGTAACAAATTCCCTGAATTAAATCTCTATTGAGTTCTATTTCCTGACTGGACTCTGACTAACATAGGCTTAATCTGTTATCTTTCCCTGGGGTATGCTCATTTTAAAAGAAAAAAATATAAGCTGAGGGCAATGTGTATCATGGAGGCATGAAATACTGGAATCTTACTTGAGAGGAGAGGTGAGATTGAGGACAATGGGTCTCTTATAACACATCATGTAGGTTTGTGTGTTTTGAGTCAGCTGGACTTTGGATTGCAAAGAACAGAGCCTCCCTCCAAGTTTCTAGTCAGAACAAAAAAAGCAAGAAGAGCTGACCCCAGGTTCCAGCATGAACAGAGCATGGAAAGCCACTGTCGATCCAAGGCGAAGGTCCTGGGCTTGAGGTGAGTAATGGGCTGGTTAATGACCCCCAAAGATATCACTTCCTAATGGCACCTGAACAAATTACTGTATTAGTCAGCTCAGGCTGCCATAACAAAATACCATACGCTGGGTGGCTTAAACAATAGAACTTTATTTCTCACTGTTCTGGAGGCTTGGGAGTCCAAGATCAAGGTGCTGGCTGGCTTGGTTCCTGACGAGGTCTCTCTTCCTGCTTGTAGATGCCTTCTTTCTATGTCCTTTCATGGTTTTTTTTCCAGTGTGTACATGTAAAAAGCAATCTGTCTTCTTTTTCTAAGGCCACCAGTCCTACCTGATGAGGATCTTACCCTATGTCCTCATTTAACCTTAATTAGCTCCTGAAAGCTCTGTCTCCAAATATAGTCACACTGAGTGTGAGGGATAAGGATGGAGGATGGGCAGGGAAGGGACACAAAATCAATCCATAGCTGTTAGCTCATTTGGACAAAGAACTTTGCAGATAGGACATAATTAAGGAACTTCAGATGGGGAGGTTATTCTGCACTATCCAAGTGGGTTCTAAATGCAATTACAAGTATCTTTTAAGAGCAAGAGAAGTGTATTTGACACACAGGAGAAGGCGATGTGACCGAGGAGGCAGAGGATGGAGTGATGCCACCACAAGCCAAGGAAAGCCAGCAGCCACCAGAAGATGGAAGAGGCAAGAAAGAGGATTGTTCCCTAGAGCCTCTAAAGGGAGACTTGCCCTAAAGACCCCATGGTTTCAAGTTTCCTCCCTCCAGGACTATGAGAGAATACATTGCTCTTGTTTTAAGCCACCAAGTTTGTGGAGATTTGTTACAGCAGCCACGGGAAATGGATGCAAGGCATGACCCACTGCCCGCTGCTCTGCCTCAAGCATGCCCCAGCCCTGCACCGCCTGTTCTGCTCTTTCACCCCTCTCCTCTGCTGGTATGTCTTTTCCCCACCTCGCAGCCTCTGCTTCTTCACAGCTCCTGCTCTATCCTAATGTTGGCTTACAGTGAGCCTGTCCATGTTCTGTCCAACACCTTTCTGTGCTAGAACCTTTTAGTTTAGGCAGCCATTGCTTTGAATAGTTTTGCATTTTGCCCCAGGACACATCAGTTTGCTAGTGAGTGTATAGATTGCTTGCCCTAGTCAGATGCCCACCTGTGGTCCTGCTGCCCTGGCCCGACTGAGATTTGGGAGGAATACACAGCGGGTTACCGTGGCTCACAGAGCTGTTCCCCCTTCAGGGGTCATGGGCAGAGCCTTTGCACCTGGGCAGGGCTGTGAGTGTGGCAGATGGTACAGTTGCCAGATCTGGCTCAGCTCAAACATCTGAATTCTTAACCAAATGATAAGAACTCAGTTCTGATGCAGCATGTATGAAATGAAGGAGAAAGCAATCCTTCATAGAGCTAACTCTTGAGAGTTATTGCCAATGAGAAATTGCCAAAAACGTATTGGTGGACCAGTGCCCTCGTTAAATACGGCATTCTGCCCCCATGTCATGTTTATATTAGTTGTGAGACTGGGGCTGTTTGGACAAGGTGGGAAGTGGCGCTTGTTTAGTTTCACAAATGGACAGCACTTGTGTTGCTGCCATTCAAAAATTGGGGGGCTCAATGAGACCCATCTACCCAGTGAGCTCCCCAGTCTATCGACTTCGGTTTGACTACCTTGACCCAGAGTGGGGCTTCCCAGATGCCAGGACCTTCACATCCCCTGCGGGGGGTCAGTGGGTCAGGGCCGTGACCTGAGACTCTGCAGCTCCAGCGAGCACGCAGGTGATGATGCTTTGCTGGTCTGAGCACAGGACTCCAAGCAGCTGGGCTCTTAAGCAAACTGGTTTCTGAGGACTCAGTTCTGTGGAAGTTTCTAGGTGCATCTTGAAAAACATAACTGGGCTCAGTAATTTGGGGAAATATGGGATAAAATATAGGTCATCGGGTTTTGTTTGTTTGTTTAACCTTCAGGACTTCTTGCCTGTTCACATGCCTCGTGACACTGGAGAAATCCATTATATGTAGTACATCCCAGGTTTTATTTAACCACAGGATCTCCGTCCTCCTATAGCTCAAAGACTAGAATGTTATAAAGCACACCCCGCGAAACACTTTCCTGGGAACCCAGTCCTTTCCCCTCCCTCACTTTCAGCCTGAGACTCCAGGGGGAATTTTTAACAGTGGGAAGAAGCAGGAAACTGTGTTCTTGGCTTCAGAGCTGGATTCTTCCTGCAGGCAAAGACTTGGGTCAGAGAGACCAACAGCTCTGAAAACTAAGGAATGTGTACAATGGAGTGGCTGGAATAATACAAATCTAGGTGTGAGTGCTTGCTCCACCGTTTACTAACTTCTTGACTTTGAGTTAGTCATCTTCTCTGAGCCTCGGTTTCCTAATCTGTAAAGTGGGGATGCCAGTATATTCCTGGGTTGCAGCGTTATGGTGAGAAATGAATGAGTCGAATGCATGCAGAGGACTCAGGATGTTGCCTAGTACATAGTAAATGCTTGATGGAAGCTCTTATTATTACGATGATGCAAAAACGTCACAACATTTCACATGCACCCCATTTTTTACTCCAGTTTTTTTTTTTTTAATTTCAAGAGAGAAGGAGAAGGAGACGGGAGGGAGAAAGAGAAAGCACAAACATGCTGACTTGGAAGGGAACTTGTGCTTTGAAGCTGACAAGTATAATTTGTCTTGAGACTGCCAAGCCCTTGGGTTGAGCCTTCATATTGGAAAAAAGAGACAAGTGAGATTAATCTGGGGCCTTCATTACTTACTCCATCTGGCCTGGCTTGGCACGGCCCCTTCCCTCTACAAACCGATTACTCCTTCAAAAGCCTCAGCGGAGTGGCCTCTAATGGTTCCGACGTGGCAGGAATGGGGCTCACACAGCCCGGAGATAAGGGCCTCCACACTGGG
Organism: Artibeus jamaicensis; assembly: GCF_021234435.1. Taxonomy (NCBI): domain Eukaryota; kingdom Metazoa; phylum Chordata; class Mammalia; order Chiroptera; family Phyllostomidae; genus Artibeus; species Artibeus jamaicensis. The sequence continues at coordinate 12,712,903 of NW_026522025.1, read as the reverse complement.
GCCAAAACACTTCCAGCTCTACAGCCCAGATGCTCCACCACAAAAGAAAGAAATGAACTGAAAAGGAGCCAAGGCCTCTGGGCCAGGAGAGATCTCAGGATTCCCAGGAGCACCTGGTTCCCCACAGCGGGAAGCAGCAGGAGCAAGCCTTGCAGGGATGGCACCGCTGATGTGAAGATCCGACTGGGGCGTGTTCCAATGACCAAGGGCACTTCTAAATCTGGCTTTCTAGTCACAACGGGGATAGGAAGGTGCTTGGGGGAAGTGAAGAAGGTTGTTGTTTTTAGATGGTTGCCAGTAAAAACCTACTGAGCAGGCTTTCTCATGTTTTCTCCCTGTACATGTGGCCCCACCGTGCAGTGGAGAGGGAGAGGGAAGAGAACTGATGTTTACTAAGCACCTACTATGCTCTAGCCTGGACACCAGGTGGCCTTCACACTGTTGGCTCTGTCACTCAGCACAAGCCTGAAAAGCAGATGCTACTACTCTTTTCTTGTGAGAAAGTGAGATATTTATCCTTAGACACCCAATAAGGGATAGAGCCAGGATTTGAACAGTGTGGGTCTGTGTTGAGAGTTGTGCTATTTTGCACCCTCAGTAGCAGCCTCTGGGTTTGAGAGAAATTATGAGTAGGAAGATCTCTCCCAGCCCCAGGAGGTAGCGACTCTGGCTTGAGGAGTCTTCTCTCCCAGGAGACTGCAGAGCATAAAAACTGACAGGCAGCCTGGGGGCCACCCTGAGAAAGATGGAATTCTTGAACAGAGGGCCAAACCAGATCAATCAATCTATCAGTCCAGGTTTATTTATCTTGGATTGAGGGACAGCCAGTCTCTGAAACAAAGGCTCTACTTCTGAGTTGCTCTGAACACACAACTCTTTCAAAGGGCCATGGGTTTTGGCTTCGGGGGCCGGAGGGGTCAAGGTCCAGCCTGGTAGCTTCCAGGGCCTCAGAAAAGTGAGTTTGGGAGCCTTGGAGTGGCAGAGACTGTGCAACACTGCCATCTTCTGGGGGCAAGGTCCACTCTGACCTTGCCAGTCAGAGATCCGGCTCAGAATACCAGACCAAATGACAGTCAGGTTCTGTACTTCCCCGCTGGAGCCTTCTTACTCACATTGTGGGTTAGGACTGCCAGTGTTTGTTTATTAGTTAACAAAGCCCATGGAGATTGGAAGTGTGGGCTTCCGAGTCAAATGCTGAACCATTAATTATCTTTTCATTTGACAAATATTTACTGAGGACCTATTTTGTGCCAAGCACTGGGCTATGCATGGAATACACAATGATGATCCAAACCAGTGGTACCTGACTTCAGGAGGCTTATAGTCCAGATGGACTACAGACAAGGAGTTGTAAATAAGAGTTTGTTCATTATTACCGTGATGAGTGCGTACAAGGAAAAGCACACGGTGCTGGAGGAATACATAATGCAGAAGGAGAGAGGGAGAGAAACATCAATGTATGGTTGCCTCTAGCATGTCCCCTGCTGGGAACTGGCCTGCAGGGAACTGGCCTGCAAGTGAGGCATGTGCCTCGACTGGGAATCGAACCATGATCCTCTGGTTCACAGGCCTGCGCTCAATCCACTGAACTACACCAGCTAGGGCGAAAGTCTTTCTTAAGGACACGATATATATGCAGATACCTGAAGGATGTGTAGGAATTAGCCGAGCAAAGTGATTTAGGAGACAACAGGTGTGAAGACCCTGAGACAAAGAGAAGCCTGGCACATTTTGAAAAAAGACAAAGGGAGGGAGAAAGAGAATGAGGGAAGCATTGATGTGAGAGAGAAATATCAATTGATTGTCTCTTGCTTGTCCCCAACTGGGGACCTGGCCCTCAACTGAGGCATGTACCCTGACCGGGAATTGAACAGGTGACCTTTCAGTTTGTGGGACAATGCACAAACCACTGAGCAACACCAGTCAGGGCAAGCCTGGCACATTTGAAGAAATGAAGTAAGTTCTGTATTAATCAGCCATCAAGAGAGAAAAAGAGTGGTGTGAGGTGAGAGTGGAGAAAGAGGTGGCAACTAGATCACACACAGCATTAGAATGCCATATTAAGGATCTGGTCCCATATTTAGTCAAGTTTATTTTTTTGTTACATATGACAAAGACCTAATGAAAACTAGTTTAAGTGAAAAACCAATTTATTGGTTCATATAATTGGAAAGTCCAGAGTTAAAGCTTCAGGTATGGCTGGAACCAGGAACTCAAGTAGGATCATGAATACTTTCTTTGCTGACACTCTATATAGAGAACCCTAAAGATTCCACATAAAAAAAACCCTACTAGAACTGATAAATAATGTCAGTAAAGTAGCAGAATACAGAATATTCAGAAATTAGTGACATTTTAATTTTTAAAATTTTTTTATTTTTTAATTTCATTGATTGATTTTTGAGAGACTGAGAGAGAGAAACATTGATTTGTTGTTCCACTTATGTGTGCATTCATTCATCGATTCTTATATGCGCCCTGACTCAGAAGCAAACCCACAACCTTGGCATATCTGGACAATGTTCTAACCAACTGAGATACCAGGCCAGGGCATTTTTATATACCAACAATGAACTATTGAAAATGGAAACTAAGAAAACAATCTTATTTACAATTACATCAAAAAGACCTTGGAATACATTTAAGCAAAAATACCTTGGAATACATTTAACCAAGAACCTAGTAAGAAAGATTTGTACTAGGAAAATTATAAGACACTGAAGACAAAAACTGAAGAAGATACAAGCAAGTGGAAGCATATACTGTGTTCGTGAATAGAAAAATTAACATCATCAAAATGCTCATTCTACCCAAAGCAATCTATAGATTCAATGCAATTCCTATCAAAATACCAATAGAACTAGAACAAATATTCCAAAATTTTGGATAGAACTACAAAAGATTCCAAACAGACACAGCAATCTTGAGAAAGAAAAATGAAGTTGGAGGAATCACACTACCTGATATCAAACTGTACCCCAAGGCCATACTAATCAAAACAGCATGGCACTGGCATAAAAACAGACATATGAGTATAGAGTAATGGAATGGAATAGAGAGCCCAGAAATGAATCCCCACCTTTATGGTCAATTAATATTCAACAAAAGAGGCAAAAGTATACAATGGGGTAAAGACAGTCTATTGAATAAATGGTGTTGGGAAAATTGGATATGTGCAAAAAAATGAAACCAGACCACCTTCTTAAACCATACACAAGAATAAACTCAAAATGGATTAAAGGATTAAATTATAGATTCAAAACCCTAGAAGTTCTAGCTGAAAACATAGGTAGTAAAATCTGACTTCTTTCACAGCAATATTTTTTCTGATGTATTGGGTTGGTCAAAAAGTTCATTATGATTTTTTGTATGGTGGCTCTAGTAGAGCTTAGTTGTCTTTAACTTCATTTGGAACAATTTTATTATATTATATTGTGACAGCTGGCGTATCAGTGTGCGTTTAAAGAAACATCAAAATTCATTAATTTTTGTGCAGCCATTTTAATATGGAAGGGAGAAGAAAATACAGAAGATTTTCAGCATATCATACTTTATTATTTCAAGGAAGGTAAAAACACAACTGAAATGCAAAACAAAGATTTATGCAATGTATGGAGAATGTGCTAAGATGGATCAAATGTGTCAAAAGTGGTTTGCAAAGTTTCATGGTACAATTATTGACATTTTGGCCAAATAATTCTTTGCTGTGGAGTTGTCTTATGCATTGGAAGATGTTTAGCAGCACCCCTGGCCTCTACCCACTAGAAGTCAATAGCAAGAGACAGCTGACATACTCAAAATATCCAAATCAATGCAGCTATTGGTGAAAATGAAAAATGTGTCTTTTATTTTATGGGGAAAAACTAGATGGACTTTTTTGGCCAACCCAATATCTCCTTGGATGAAGGAAACAAAATGAAAAATAAACAAATGAGACTACATCAAACTAAAAAATTTCTGCACATCCATAAAATGGAAAGACAGCCCATTGAACAGGAGAACAGAGTCACCAATAATACATCTTATAACGGATCAATAACCAAAATTTATAAAGAATTTATGCAACTCAATGTGAAGAAAAAAAATCAACCAGCAGTGCCCTTGGCGGTCCACAGATCTGCCTCTTGCTTCAACAGTGTTTGGATGGAACAGACGCAGGAAGACCCCAACTTCCAGCCTCTGACCACCCTCCAACCTCCTTTCCAGTCACCATCTTTGGAACCACCTCAGCAGTCCTCAGCAATCCTCAGCCTCTGAGACCAGCCAACACCGGTTTTTGACCTTAACTCCTTATTGCCGAACAACCACGAGTTCCCAAGATCACCAGAATTATTCCACTGAGGCAGAGGCTTCCATCAACTGCCTCGTCAAACTGCGTCTACCGGCCTCCTACACCTACCTCTCCCTGGGCTCCGTTTTGGAGGCATGGAATACTTCTTCCGGGATCTGGCTGAGAAGAAGCACGAGGGTGCGGAGCATCTCTTAAAGATCCAAAACCAGCCCGGTGGCCATGTCCTCTTCCAGGACAAGCAGAAGCCTTCCCATGATGAGTGGGGTGGGACTCCGGGTGCCACAAAGGCCACCATGGCCTTGGAGAAGGGCCTGAACCAGACCACTTTGGATCTGCAGGTCCTGGGTTTTACCGGCGCAGACCCCCATCTCTGTGACTTCCTGGAGAACCACTTCCTGGATGGGGAGGTGAAACTCATCAAGCAAATGCGGACCAGCTGACTAACCCCTAAGGTTGGCCAGTCCCCAGGCTGGGCTGGGCAAGTATCTCTTGGAAAGCCTCACCCTCCAGCATGGCTAGGAGCCTTTGGAGCCCAGAGGCCTTTGAAGGGCCCTCTGCATCTTTTTGGTGTCCGGCTTCTGCCTGAGCCTCTCCCTGAAACAACCAGGCCTCCTCTTAACCACCCTGCAGCCCTTGCCCATGCATCAGACCAAATCGAAACAATTAAGCTTTTTTTCAGGGGGAAAAAAAAGGAAACAATCCATTTAAAAAATGGGCAAAGGACCTGAATACACACTTCTCCAAATAGGACATACAGATGGCCTAAAGACACATGGAAAGATGCTCAACATCACTAGTCATCAGAAAATGCAAATTAAAACCATGATGTGATACCATCTCACGTCTGTCAGAATGGTTATCATCAACAAATCAACCAACAAGGGAATCCTCAAGTGCTGTGGGTGAGAACGCAGACTGGTGCAGACACTGTGAAAACAGTATGGAATTTCCTCAAAAAAATTAAAAATCAGCCCTGGCTGGTGTGGCTCAGTGGATTGGGTGCCGGCCTGCAAACCAAACAGTCACAGGTTCAATTCCCAGTCAGGGCACATGCCTGGGTTGCAGGCCAGGTCCTCAGTCAGGGGTGTGGAAGAGGCAACCATACACTGAAGTTTCTCTTCCTCTGTCTAAAAATAAGTGGATAAAATCTTGAAAAAGTAACTCTGACACTTAAAAAAATTAAAAACGAAACTTCTTTATGACCCAGAGATTCCACTTCTGGGAATATATTCAAAGAAGCTCAAAACACTGATTTGAAAGAACATAAGCACCCCTATGTTCATTACAGCCCCATTTACAATCACCAAGATTTGGAAGCAGCCCAAGTGCCCATCAGTAGATGAGCAGATATAAAAGCTGAGGTATATTTATACAATGAAATACTACTTGGTTGTAGAAAAAAAGAAAGAAAAGAAAAAAAGAGGGGGGTGGGGAGGAAATCTTCTTACCTTTTGTGACAGAAGGGACAGACCTGGAGAGCATTATGCTAACTAAAATAGGCCAGTCAGAGAATGACAAGTACCATATGATTTCACTCATAGGTAGAATCTAATGAACAAAATAGAAATAGACTCATAGATACAGAGAATAGACTGACAGCTGTCAGGGGTGAAAGTGGGTGAAGAAAGTGAAGAAATTAATCAAAAATAAACAAGAAAAACCTCATAGACACAGACAACAGTATGGTGATTACCGGAGGGAAAGGGGACCAGGGGGAGGTACGAGAGGGTAAATGGGGGGTAATGGTGATGAAAGGAGACTTGACTTTGGGTGGTGAACACACAGCACAACATACAGGTGATGTATTATTGAACTGTATACCTGAAACCTATATAATTTTATTAACTAACATCACCCCAATAAATTCAATTTAAAAAATTTAAAGATTTTTTAAAACTGATTAATTGTCTCTGCTTGTTTCTGCATTTCTTATGAGTCGGCCTAATTCTCTGCTGCACCAACAGATTCTGTCAGTCTGGCATGGAAACAGTGGCTGATTTTTACTAGACCTATAGCTTTAAACCCTGCAGGCTGAGAGTAAGAGAAAGTTACCCCTCTATCTCCATTTAGAAAAAAAAATCAGGAAAATACTCTGACTGTCCCTGGGTCACATGCCCATCCAAAGAACCAATCAGTATGTCCAGCGGGATGTGGTACAGGATTAGCCTAACCAGGCCATGTCCCTACTGCTGCAGGTAGAACGAGGGTGGAGTGTGCAGGAAGCAGAAGGGGAGGCCCGTGACTGACAGACAGCCCAGGACAGTGCGGAATGAGCGAGGGTTTCCCCCAAAGATACATGGTGCTGGTTATAAAGGAGAAATGGGAAAGACTGTAAGATACAAACACACTGACAAAATGGTATCATAGTTAGCAGAGAGCTATGAGAAAGCACTGAAGGGCTGTTCCAAGTGAAATGGAAATAAGGTTTACTTTTTTTCTTTTTCAAAGGTCACACTGGCTCTTGTAAGAATGGAATGGAAGGGAAACAGTGGGAGCAGAAAGGACTTCAGCTTCTAGGCAAACTGAAACACCTCCCAACAACCCAAAACATGTCTACAAGCTCAATACACCACAGCGAAGATCTTTTTAGATGCACAATAGAACTTGCAAGAAAGTGTAAGAAATCCTCATTGGGCAAAGACAAGCAGGAAACCGAGAAACACAGGGTCAAGTGAGTAGCTGATGCTGCAGGTCCCTTGGAAAATTCTTCCGATGTTCATAACCAAGAGAGCTGCTGCATCTTAACAGCTGCGTGAAAATAAGAGGGAAGGTCTTATGCCTAAATGAGGTGAGTATTAGATCTGAGAACCTTTCTCCCCTGCCCACACCACACATAAATATGGACACTTGGATGGATCCGAAAAACTTATGCACCCCTCTCTGTGGAGAAAGAATGAGAAAGCATTTGTGTCTAGACCTGGGCTCTGGATGGAAAAACCCCTCTCCTTTGAGATTTTATAAACATAAGTCTTCTTATGGGTTTGGGGTTGAAATTCATTTCACTTGCATGGTCCTGAAATCCTCGACATTAGAAAGGGTTCCAGACTAGTCATGGTCTGGAGTGCCTGGGAGAAACAAACCCAGTGCTTTTCTGGAGACCCCTCAATCTAGGATGCACCCCAAGAAAAATCCACTGAGCATAGGTTCACACGTTTCATGCTGAGGTTTCAGCCATCTCTTCTCCTTGGAGATGACCAGAGACCTTCAGCTGGTCACCCAGCACTGGGGCGTTCCTGATCCTCGCAACCTGTTCTGACCTTCCTGGTTTCTGTCCTTGTAATTCCTCTCCCTGCCCACCGCCAGAACAAAGCCAGCGATAGCTCTGCTGTTTGCCTCACTTCTCTGGCTCGGAACTTCTGCCTCCCTCTCAACCTAGTGTGGGGTTTCCTTAGTTATGAGGCCCCTGGCTGCCCCCATGACAATTTTTCTCTCCTCTTAGGCCCAGCACGGCCTTGACACTCTACATGCTGTCATGACCCCACATGCAGGACGCCCCCTTCTGTTTGCCTTGACCCTGAGCGCTGGACCGAGTCAGAGGGAACAAGAAAAGGCAGAAGGTGTGCCAGGGACCAGCTCTGGGCTGGTCTTCATCCCAGTCTGCGGCACCCTGTGCTGGTGGTTTGGCCTGGTGGAGCCTGGCCCTTCCTGACCCCCGAGCCCCTTTGCCTTCCGGCTGACCAGGTCCAGGGCTGGCACAGGTCAGGCAGTGGGTGTGGGAAGCCGCTTCTGGCTCCACCGCCCTGCATGGAGCAGTGCAGTTTCTGACTGGGCTCCAGGCGCCCCAGTCCCTTCGCACACCACGGCCTGTGCGGTGAGGCTGGCAACGTGGAATGCTGGCACTGAGTTCTGAGGTGGAAATCAAATAACTCTCTGACTTAGAAAAACAGATCCAACATAGCAGTCTTTGTGAGGAGAGAAAAGCCACTAGCAGGCCAAAAACTAAGGCAGTGGGTTGGCAGCTCCGCCATGGCCCGCAGCAGGGAAGAAAGGCCAGCCTGCTCGCCTGCTTTCCTGAGACACAAAGGCAGGGCCCTGACAGCCGATGCCAGGGCAGGGCTCTCTGCCTGCGCCCTGACAGGCCGGGAAAATCCCCCCCGGTTGAGGCATCCTTCCCCGCCCCCCCCGCAGCCCCTCGGGGAGTTGAGGAGGGTGACGGTGAGCCCCAGGAGCTCACACTTGGAGCTGTGTTTTGCTAACAGCAGAGAATAGAAAGGTTGGCACAGGCCCTTGGCTGTGCGCCCCTCGGAACCACCATTCCCACCGCTCTCCATGCACTCTTACCTCCCCTCCAGTGCCCGTCCCAGGGAATTGCCGCTGGGGGGTTACTTGTCTTTGTTCTTGTCTTTGTGGTCGTGTGGCCTCCACCACAGTGCTGTAGCTGGCCCAACATATGGGCTCAGTAAATAGCTGCAAACGCATGAGAGACCCCCATTTTCCTGCTGCAGACACTAGAGACTAGACCCTATTTCTAAAGGACTTTCTGGCGCATACAGTTTAGAAGTGCAGGCACAGAGACCAGGTACAGGAGTTCCAAGTCTGTCTCCACCACTGCTGTCTAGGACTTGTAGCGAGTTATTGAACCTCACCATGCCTCCCATCTATAAAGTAGGCCTGTCTCGGCACTCATGCAGGGTGTCATGAGGACGCAGTCAGGTCACCTCTGAGAAGCACTCAGTACCGGGCCCGGCCCAGAGCAGGTGCTCAGCAGACATCGGACTCTGAGTGTATTCGGTGTCTGTGTGTATTTGCTTCACAATTCATTTGCACATTCGGTCATCTGTTTAATAAGCACAGTGTGTACAGAGCACTGTGGGCAGGATGGGCAGAACAGTCTTCGTGCCGGGGGAGCTCACGGTCTAGGGGCATTTTCTTTGTGCTAAAATAAGAGCCCCGCGGACACAAATGGTCACACATCTTACAATTCCACTTATATGAAATGTCCAGATCAGGCAAATTTGTAGAGACAGTGAGCAGATCTGTGGTTGCCAGAGGCTGGCGTGAAGGGGAATGGGAAGTGACTGCTAATGGGTACCAGGTTTTTTTTAGGACTTTGCACACTTTCAAAAGGGTGATTTTCTTGGTATGTGAGTTATATCTAAATGTTGTTGAAAAAGACTAGAGTCTAACTGCCTGCCACTTACAGCGCGCCAACCTCAGGGAGACTCCACCCTCCCCCGGCCTCACGCTCCTCCTCCAGGACGTGGGGACAAAAACAGTCACTTCGCAGAAGCGAGCGCTGCAGCTCACCACTCACCATGCTGGCCTGTGATGCACGATTTGAACTTGCAGTGTCACAGAATGATTTCAAACTACCAAGCAGAGTCTGTTACGAGTAAGAGGCATTAAAAAAAATCTTTCATAAACATCCCGTTTAGGTTTTGCCCCTTCACACTTCATGTGATGGACAGAAAATGCCCTGACTCTGTGGAACCCACACCACCACGGCTTAGGCTCTGGCTTCCAGAGGAAGGCTCATAAAGGCAGGACTTGAGGGGCTGGAAAGTTTTCCTCCAAAGTCAGGCTTTTCCAAAGGAGAAAAGCATCTGGGCTTCAAATCCCTTCTTGAACTAAGAGCAACTTGAATTGATATTTCAAAAGATACGATTTTCAACTGCACTTAATCAATTTTTCTCCACATTCCCTGGAACAGTACCTGGCACAAGGGAAGTACTAGCTCGAACTGTCACACTGCGGGAGGTTCTCTGCTGAAGGTGTGGGTACATCTAGCAGAAATGAAGTAAGTGCTAAAGACACGTGAGAGTCGCCGTCCCTCAGATACTCGTGTGGGCCCGCTCTGGGTCAGGGACCATGCTGGGCACTGGAGCGGGGACCCCCGGCCTTGTTCCACCCACACCCTAAAAAAGACACTTTGAAGGTGATTCTTCATTCTCTGGAAATTATACATGACAGAAAATAAATCTCCCTTAAGCGAGGAGACAGGAACATAAACTTGAACTTAGGGGTCCTGGGATGACCCGTTGCTATGAAGCCAAGCCCTTCCCCAGCAGGACGGCCAGGACCAGCCCGGGCTGGGGAAACTGCACGTATGGGGTCGCCCCCCCCACCCGAGGTGACCCTCCCTCCCCTCGGGCAGCCGCTCTGCCAGAGGTTATCAGTTGACCACACTCGGGACCCTGAACTTGGGCTTCTGTTTCACACTGGACCAGACTCTCCCCCAGCATCAGTGGTGCAATCTCCCTGCCACCACTGCCCGTCAGTCAAACACACGTTATCAAATTTGACATCGAAATGCTTCATTAGTCCATCTTTCTAAAATCATCATTAAAAAAGATACAAATAACATTTAATTTCCGAAAGAAAGTAACTGAGCCCTTGGTTCCTGCTCTAGATTTTACTTGGATTTCACTGTCTGATCGACTCTGCATCAAATCTCAGTTCCACCACTGACTAATTCCCACCTTAGGCAAATTGCTTAACTTCGTACAGTCTTCATTTCCTCATCTGTAACATGGAGCTAACGACACCCACCTTTACAGTTAAGGATGAAATGAACCAGTGTATGAAAAGTGATCAAATAGTATCTAGTACCTAAAAGGTGATTGACATACATTATTATTAGTGATTTGTATGAGTTGGGGCAAATAATCTGATTGTTAAATGTCATGTTTACTGTAAAGCTACCTACTTCATAACACAGTTGGAGGATTAAATGAGAGAATGAGAGGTGAAGTGCTCTGGGAAGTGCTCTGTTAGCCTTAGGGATGGTAAAGTCGGACATGGGGGACCGTCACAGCAGAGGCTGCAAAGTGGGGAATGGGAGAGAGCCAAAGTGTGGAAGCAAGCTGGGGCCAGGACCATCCAGTAAAGTCACCCTTTATTTCACTTCTGAATTTAAGAGTATCAGTAAAATCACTGGGCACATATTTTTCATCAAGTTACAAACAGGCTTCCCACCCATAAATGTTAAACACTTGTGAAAGTAGGAGAGCAGGAATATTCCACTGATGTAACAGATAAGATTTCATTCACAACTCCACTACCATCGATAAATATTCCTTGTCCAGGGCATTATGTTGAGGTTTGGGAGGCCTTTCTAGACTTCATAGAAAGTGCTGCAATTGATTAGTTTTGTCTGTTATGGGCATGGGAATGTGAGATGATAGCAATACCTATACTTATATAACTGATAAATGGATGCTCTCGGGGAAAAGAATTTCTAAATTAAATTCATTCTCATACACACATGACCCAGAATGGTACACTTACTGGGGAAAAATACTAATTTCAGGACTGTGGCAGGTGGTGTTTTGCAAAGATACAGGAGCTACGGGAGCTCCTATCTCATGTTCTGCAACGTAATCTTGCTACTCCCTACCCCCAAGAAGAGGTAGAGTGTAAATACCCTTCCCCTTGAACTTGGACTGGCCTGAGTGACTTGATTATAACCAGTTGGATATAGCAGAAGCAATACCACATGACTTCTGAAGCTGGATAGGAAAGAAAAATACATCTTCTTTCTGGCTCTCTTGGCACACTTGTCCACAGAAGCTAACACCATGCTGTGAGAAACTTGAGCTCCACAGAGAGGTCGTGTGCAGGCACAGTGGTCGACAGTCCCACTGAACCCTGCCTTTGAGTCCAGGAGCCTCCAGAGGGTTCCAGCCCCTGGGCAGTTGTCATTCCCAGCTGTTCCTGTCTTCTCAGAGGGGGCTCAGACACTGTGGAGTGGACACAAGCTATCTCCCCTGCGCCCCGTCTGATCTCCTGGCCTAAGAATCTGAGAACATGGTAAGATCACGCAACAGGGCAGCACTACTAGATCTTGGGGTGCTTTCTTACCCAGTAATGCTAGACAGAAAACCATCCCAGACCCAAGGACAGGTGAAATTGGTGGGTCTTCACCTTCATCATGACTGTGAGGCTCTTAATAGGCCACATAAACCCTCAGAGTCTCTCTTTAGTAGGGAAAGTAATAGTCCTGCTAGCACAGCACAAAAATGCAGTCAGAAAACAATGGAGACAAAGCTTCTCCGAAACAATGGTCATGAAAAGCAAATACCTTGCTAATCTTAACTAGTCTTTCTGTCACCTGGAGAGCAGCACATGGAATCATAGAAGACATGCTTTTTGGAAAACAGCCATTAGCCCATACCCACACATCCTAGGTAGAGCTCTCATAGTTGGTGAAAACGAAACCAAAGCACTCCAAAGTCCCCATAGGACTAGCAGACAGACATGAGACATGCTCTTGCTGGCAATGACCGCATTTCTTTTGTATGACGACAAGCCAACTTTGTGGGAATGCCCCACACTCTGATAATAGGGGCCTAGACGAGCTCTGAGCCTTCTGGAAGTAGATGCTGTAGGCCCTGGACCCAGATGCTGAGGGACCTGGACCTGGGTCCCTACCTAGCCCCATCACGGCTTCCCGTCCGTGAATGTGCTCAGTGGGAGCATGGGATGGGGAGAGGGCGGTTCAGGGCTTGGAGGTTTCAATGACTCTATTTCCTGGAGAAAAATAACTTCTTTCTGTATTCAAGCTAATTTGGTGAGGTCTTTCCTGGCTACCTGCCCACTTAACTTTTGTAGCAATGGAAGATAAAATGCTGTTTAATATTTAAATCAAGTTTTATTCAAAGTAACCCCCCACCTGCTGCTGGTATCCACCCTGACTCTCCTGGGTGCTTTCTCACCTTCCACCTCGAGCAGGGGTGATCCACCCACAGCCCACAGGCCAGGACAGCCTTGAATGTGGCCCAACACAAAATCATAAACTTACTTAAAACATTATGAGATTTTTTTGTGTGTGATTACATGTTGCAATGTATTTAATGTGTGGCCCAAGACAACTCTTCTTCTTTTAGTGTGGCACAGAGACACCAACAGGTTGGACACCTGAGCCAGGAGAGGTCATAATTAGGCATTCCCTAGCTGTGAAAGTCACTTACCACCTATAACGTGACAGTGATCACGCCTCAGATGACTGGGGAGTTCACGGCATTGGAAGGCACCGTGCCACGCAGCTAGATTTCACTCCCTGTTTCCCAAAACTGTTTATTAAACTTTTACTATGTGCTGGGCACAGGGCTAGATCCCAGATAAAGGTTAATGAAAAAGGTAATCTGTGCCTTCTAGAAGGAGTTCCCAGGGAAGCAGGGGAGTCGGAAAATAAGCAGGCTATTCACACAGAGGGTAAGTGCCATAAATAGCTCGCCATGCGAATACCTGAAAAAGCTCCCGAACCAGATATTGGAGGCTCAGGAAAAGCTGCCTGGAGAGGATGATGTTGAAGTCGAGACCTGAGGAATGAGTGGGAGCTGGGGAATAAGGTGGAGGGTGTGGTGTCGGGGGCAGGTGATGCAGGAAGCCGGGACAGCAGGAACGAAGGCCTGGAGACAAGAGAGCACAGAATTTCCAGGGAACTGCCGATGGGTCCACATGGCTGAAACATGGACCATAGGCAGCAAGAGAGAGAAAAAGAAGAGTTGCTAGGGTAGGCAGCAGGCAGCTTGCACAACCTTGTAGGCCACATAAAGGCATCTGGACTTCAGCTTTTGAAAGGGCACTTCGCTGATGTTGTGGGAAAGGGATCAAGGGGCCAGGATGAAAGCCAGAGGACATGAGGAGGGCCCTGCGGTAACCCAGGGGAGGTGCAGTGACTCAGTGCCCAATGGTACTCATTCTGCTGGGGGTTTGGAATGTGAAAACACATGGAGAACGTCTCTTACACATAGGAATATGTTTTCTGGAGGATTCTTCTAAAACTACTGCCAATTCCTACCTAATGAGTCAACAAGAAATACAGCAGAAAAGAGCCTGGATGGACTCGCGGTGGAGGAGACAGGAGGACACCGGCCCCAAAGCCTGCCTCCTCACTGCAGCGAACTCAGCTTTTGCTTTTGTTCCCTGAGGCAGGGCTCCTCCCCTGGAACCCTGGCCCTTTCCTGGGCCTGGGGAACACCCCTGAATAGGAATCTGCTTCTCCCACATGAGAGCTGAATGTGAAGAAGGAGGAGAAAAGTAAAATTTCAGAGTTGGGCCCCAAACAATTCCTAAGTGATTTCTCAGTACAATCTGCACCACACCCCAAAGAAAACAGGCCTGACTCGCTGAGCACGTCAGCGCCAGGAGGCAGGGAAGCCTGGCTTTGTGCTGCTGGCCAGCCTCGCAGCGCTCTGTCTCCTGGTACTCCTGGGGGCACAAGTGTTGGGGTGCCTCTCTGGAAACCACAAAGGGAGAAAAGGTGGCCCTTGCCCAACCCCACCCTCCACTCCTCCATGGCCCCAGCCACTTCCCTCTTCCTCCCCTGAACTTCCAGCTCTGAAACCTGTAGCCAAGTGAGATCAGGGAGAGCAGCTGAATTATGACCAAGGCCGAGGAGGAACTTTGTGAAGCCATTCCAAGGGCCACAGACCTGGGAGTGCCTGCAGCTGATTCAACAGATGGGGAGGCAGGGAAGGGTCATGGAAAGTGAGTAAGATTCGGGTCAAAATTCCACTTCTACCACATGGTAGCTGGGAACCTGGAGCAAATTACCTAATTCTGTTCAGCTTCAGTTGCTTCAAGTCTAAAAGGAGAATAACAATGCCTCACTTAGCAGGATGCTGGAAAGCATGTAGCCCAACATCTGAAACAGAAGAGGTGTTTGGGAAACTCGGATTTCCACAGTAGGCACTGCCCACACAACTCATAAGGCCCTTGTCCTGCACAGTCTCCGGTCTGCGCTGGGCTTCATTCCCCCAGCCGGTCTCACAGGCAGCGGGAGGGCAGTCACGCGTCACATGTCCCTTTGCTCCCACAGTGTCTCACATGTAACGTGGGTTGATACATGTTTCCTGGCTGACTGATACACCCAGATATCAAGGTCTTGGGGAGGGTACAGACAATAATTCTAAAACTAAGACTCTCCAGCACCCAAAGCACACAGTATCACCCTTTAATAAGTACAATTACAGGAGTATTTGTAGCCAGTCAGTAGAAGAGGCAAAGGACTGGTAAACCGTGAAGGGCTGAGATGCACTGGCTGGGGGCACGCCACCACTCTCCAGAGGTGTGACCTTGGACAAGAAACTGGATTTTACCTGTCAAATGGTAGTATTCAAAGTACCTACCTCACAGAGTTATCGGGAGCATTCAGAGTATATGGAAAACACTTAGAACAAGGCCTGGCATCTAAAGTTCAGTAAGTACGCACCTTCGTCTCATCGTCGCCAAAGCTCAACTGAGTTTGCTGGGCTGGACTCCCTTGTTCAATGGCAACGTTAGAGATGTGGCCCCAGATAAACACCCTGTCACCTGGAACAGGGACTCCACACTGGGTGGCAGAGGGGTACAGAGCTGAAATGTCTCTCTGGAATAGCTCATAAGAAACCACAAAGTTCGTTGCAAATACCAGTGCCGTACTTTGTGTTTTTTCCAATACTTAAAAATCTAGAAACAGCCCTGGTGTGGCTCAGTGGACTGAACGCCGGCCTGTAAACCAAAGGGTCATCGGTTCAATTCCCAGTCAGGGCACATGCCTGGGTTGTGGGCCAGGTCACCAGTAGGGGGTGTACGAGAGGCAACCACACATTGATGTTTCTCTCCCTCTCTTTTTCCTTCCCTTGTCCGCTCTCTAAAGATAAACAAAATCTTTTTTTAAAATCTAGAAACAATATTATAATAAGCAAAGTCCTAGTTCCCATTTATTTGACAGCCTACCATGAATCAGACACTGTGCCACTGCTTTCCACAGGCCCACTCACTGAAGGTCCTCAGTGCCCCCACAGAGGGGGAACGATCTTCATTCCCACTTTAAGGAGGAGGAGAATGATATTCAAAGGTGACTCAAGTGGGACTCGAACTCAGGCGTGTTGGCTCCCAAGGCTGTGCTTTTAACCACTTAGAATGCACTCTTGGAATGAACATTCTACGGTGAGTAAGGTGCCAGTGGGCTCGTGGCTTCCTGACAAGGGCCAGGAATCTCGCTCTAGGATTCGGAGAGTTCTGCCTCCATCCCAACAGGCATCACGGCACCTCAGCGCCACAGGACGCCCGGCAGTGCTTGGCCATTTAAGACCTCCTGAAAACCGTCTTCCTTTCCCTCGCTCCCACTGAGCCATGTCAAGCTTACTCTATCCTCCTCAGAAGGATCGAGGCCTCAGTCGACCCTGCTAAGACCTAAAGTTATAGCCTCGAGTGTAAGGATGTTAAACCTCACACAGGGAAGTTCTTTTTTCTACCTAGGACATCCAAACAAAATATAATACCGACCTCCCTCTCCACAACCAAGTTGGTTTTTTTTCTCTCTGAAATAAAAAAATGCATTTTATAGTTAAGAAAAAAAGACACCAAGAAAGAGTGGCTTATTTTGCTTTAATAACCCGAAGTATTTGTGTGAATGGGACTACGCTGCAAAACAAGGCAGAAATCTGTAGACAGGTACATCTCACTCTGACGAAAGAGCTGATTGGAGAGAAGGCACCAGAAATTGTATTCGCTGGGTTCCATGTAAACAGTAAATGGGGGGAAAGGGTCACCAAGGAGAAAGAAAGGTGCACTGTCATTTCACTGGCCCATCCTAAGGATGAAAAGTGGCCTCGTTAGCTGATGCTCAACCTCTTTGTTACATTGTAGTGTAAACAGAACTTGGCACTGAGGAGACAAACCCCCACACAGCAGCATGAAAAGGGATTGACACTAGCATAAGCCCCTGGGTCCTTTTCCCCTCTTTCCCACGTGGCTCCCAAGGGCATCTCAATTGGCAGCGCTTTGCAAACGTACCATTCATCAAAAACTAGTTAATGGAAAAGCCAAATCCTAAAAAGCCTGGGTGAGTACACATTATTCTAACCATGCTCTTCAATCAGATGACTGGGGGTCCCCGGGTGGAGAGACGCACCGCCCCCGGCCCGTCTTCTTAGGTGATGACAGTGGGTGCGGAGCGTCCTGTCCTTTCCTGGAGTTGGGAGACCTTCAGAGCAATGGAAACAAGGGGGCCCAACATGACCTGGGAAAGACACAAAGAGAACATTTTCCACCACTGTCTCTAGACACAGATCCATTGCTCAGGCCCGAACTTTGCCTTTGAGCTCCCGACCTAGCTGACTGCCTAAGTCCCAAAGGCTCCTCAGATTCTCCCAGTCTGAAAACAAAGGCGTGTGCTCCCCGCTCCCCCCCCCAGCATTCTCTGTTGCCGTAAATCAACACCACGGTCTACCACACAAAGCACAGAAACAACTGCACCCTTCCTCTCCCACATACCCCCTTCCAATCTACCAGCAAGCATAGGTTTTCTTTGTTGTTGTTGTTTTCTACATGTCTCTCAATGGCACCCACTTTTCTCCGTCTCAGGGCCATAGCTGCTGCTAAATCAACATTCCCTCTCCAACCTGGAAAGCAATGCTTCCAGATGCTCTTCTGCACCCTCCAAGTCCTTGTTGCACACGGAACCCAGAAGGGCTCTTTCCAAAATGCAACAGCCCTCCCCTCTTATCCTCCTCTTGCTTAAAAGAAAAAATTTTCCTGTTGCTTAAATAAATAAATATTTTTAATTAAAAAATGAAAACTACTTATCTAGTTGAACAGTCCATTTTACAGGTGAAGCAACGGATGGATATCCAGAGAGGTGATCTGACCAAGTGACTCAAGGGCAAGGCCAAAATAGTACATTTTCTACTGTCCGCTGTCACTTTCCCTCATCGAAGTCTCCACCAACCGCTATTATCTAGGTGAAAACTAGAGAACCGACTTCATGTGCAGACCACACCCCTTGGCCACTTCCCTGTGGGGCTCCAACACAGTGCTGAGGCTGCTGCCCGGCAGCTCCAGAGTGTGCGGAGGCATCGCCCCCACCGGAACGGCGGTGCACCTGGGTGCTGCGGGCACCCGGCACCCTTCGGCACCCGCCCACCTGCTCGGGACCACGGTCCAGAAGAAACTTATCTTTCATACATTCTCTGCATCTACCATGTTCTAGGCATTAAGACAGAGAAACACAATTCCTTCCTTTTTTCCCTCTTCCTCTATTATTTTTTGAGTTTTAGGCATGTCTTTCGTTTAAGTTTTAGCGATGCCTGCAACACAAGAGAGATCTCGCGGTGACTGAAGCTGAAGCCTGGCCCTGGAAACAATGCAAAGTGAAGCGTCCTCTTACCTCTGTATTTTCATAATAAAGACAAATATAAGAGCCACTCTTTCTCAAAAGCTAATCCTATATGCCAGGCTGGGTGTTTAGAATTCTGCATCGATTGCCTCGTAGGTAGTATCCTGGCATTGCACAGACCAGAAAACCAAGACCCAGAACGTTGAAATGACCACAGCTAAGTGGCAGACACTGAATTAAAAGAAAGATCTAACTCCAAAGTGTATGCTTGACACCACTGTGCCAGGGTTTTCAAGTGAGTTTCACAGGATTTTAATTGGGTGTTAGAAGAAAGGCTCTGGGCAGAAATAAGCACGGTGACTGCTACTGAAACAGGTGTTTCTACTAGGAGTCTTCTCAGAGCCTTTAAGAAGTGCTGTGTGCCATGAATTGCCAAGAAGGGGCTAACGTACAACACTCCCTAGACATGTTTGCTCTGGTGCTCTGGTTGGGGAGCACCCGCCAAGATGAGGAGCACGCATGGGGACACTCGACCCTGTATGTCACTGCTCCCCCTTGGCTCCTCCACTGGGGCGTCTGTCCTCCAGTTCTCTGTCCTGGGCCTGGCTCCCGGGACCCCGCCATACTCTGACATACTTCTGCAGACTTTTGCGATGAGACTGGGAACCCGAACAGCCAGGCTACAAGTCCACTGAAAAGTCCATTGACTTTTCCATAAAGGCATTTCTTGTCGGGTCATGAAACTCTCCCTCACCACCAAATCTAGAACCAGCGTGTGTTTGCAGGGCAGGCAATCAGACCAAGCAAAGTAGCAAATTATCAGGGACAGAGCAGAGTGCCAGCTGAGGGGCTGCTTTAAAAATTAGCTACCCTGAACCTGCCACTGACCAGGCATGTGAGCCTACTAACTGCTGCTCAACCCTCCTGTGCTTCAATGTCCTCATCTGCAGTAGAGATAACAATAGATCCACCTCATTCACGACTGAAATGAGTATATTCCTACAATGGGTTTAGAACCGAGCTTGGCAAACAGAAAATGCTCAACTAATTGTTAGCTATTAGTGCTGTTATGACGTACTGAAGGAGACATGCAGGAAAGTGAGCATGCCTGTCTGATGATTTGAGAAATGGGCTGTAATAACACAGGTTTGAGGTAACCACTATTATTCCTTTCAACACAAAGTACCAGTCAGGCTACAGAGCTTGGGCGTCACCTGGGGATCCTGGTAGATCTTGGCAACGTCCTTCTCATAGCTGTCGATATACAGTCGAATGGTGGCCCCCGCGCTCCCAGTGCCACTCAGTCGAAAGATGATGCGGGAACCATCTGCAAACATGAGCCGAATGCCCTGGAAAAGATAAGGAGGGATATGTCCCCCTTATACACTAGAATGGGGATTAAAGGCTAGCAAAATGACAAGGGGTCCGTTTGGGGATCTAATTTCATCTATACTTGATCAATGAGGGGCTTAGATCCTTGATAAATGGTGGCAGTTGAGCCCTGTCAGTCAGTCCCAAGCAATAGGGGCTGAACTCACGGGGGAGAGGCTTTTGCAGGATCAGGCGGGAGACTTGATCCTGGGGAGGCTGGTGACACCGGGCCCATGTCCCCTCCTGGCTTCACTGATTTATGGACTAACCGTCCCAGTTTAAAGCTTGATACAGTAAATAAATAAGCAAGTCAACAAATAAGCTACTAGAGCAGAAATTTGCAGGAGGGAAACGAGGACAGGAAGAGCTGGAACCAGAGCAGAAGAGGTATTGGGCAGACAAGAGGAAGAACTCTCTGCAAAACACTGGCAGAGCACCTCCAAAAGAGCATGGGAGGCTGCACACTCCGAACAGCAGAGACCAGCTCATGCCCACCTATAAGGCAGGATCGGTGGCCAATCTCCCTCCAGTGGGTCCGTGTGGGTGCTATGCTAAGCCCAGCCCCCTCTCTCTGCTGCCCTCTCCTTCTCCTTCCTGGCCACATCTCTCATCCTCAATCATCTTCTTGCTTCAGAGGAAAAGTAGGAACTCCCGGGTAGATGTTCTACAGCCTGAGGTGAGAAGGCTGGACAAGACAGTTATCCGAGGACCCATCCATCTTTATGAATTCTTCCATAAAGAGAAGAGTTTCGTACAGAGCCAAAGGCTGGCCAGAAGGAAAGGCACCACTCCACATCTGCTATTTGTCACCAAACCCCAGCCAGGGTTTGCCATTCGGCAGTGGAGACAGCAGATGAAATTCATGTATGACATTCCCAGGAAAGTCATCGTGGCAAGGTACATGTCCTGCTCTCTAGAAACACACCAGGACTGGTCTCCTTCTCCCACAGCTTCAACCTGAAGTTTCTAAATTCTTTGCGCTTGATTGCAGATGCTACATCTGCTTCAGAAGATTTTCTCTCCTACCTGGTCTTCCATCTAGATACTCAGACTCTCTGGCCCTGTCCAGGTAGCTCAGTTGGTTAGAGTGTCATCCTGATGCCAAGGCTGTGGGTTCGATCTTCAAATACAAGTATCAACCAATGGATACATAAATGAGTAGAACAATAAATCAGTGTTTCCCTCTCTGCCTCTTCCTTCCTCTTTCTCTCTAAAATCAATCAATCAATCAATCAATCCTCAGACTTTCCTATTATAGAATGCACAGCTGCTGACCTCTTCCTCACAGAGCGCGGACAGCAGACCATGCTCATGGCCACACCCGCCACGCCCCTCTGCTGCCCTCCTCCCTCCTCGCAGCTGCTGGAGGCAGGACAGGGTGGGAGACTTTTCCCAAGTGTCCGTTCTCTCTGTGAAGGCTGTACCACAACAACCTCTGCTCTGCCCTCCCCTGGGCCCCACCCCCCCCTTTTCTGCACCTACCTCTCCTCCTTCACCCCAGGCCTCTCTTTTTCTAATTATGTTAGACATAATTTACAATCACCTATACTGGACCACAGTTCTCACAGATGATGAAAAGGCATAAGGAAGAAAAGCCACTGTGTTAGAGTTTTGAGAAAGGGAAACACACGCACTGAGGGCAGTCGTGACAACGACTACCTGCTCTCCGGAAAGAGACTGTAAATAAACCCCATACCCCAGTTCCTCCAAAGCCTGTCAGATGCCTTGAGAAGAACCAGTCCAAAAACCTGGATCTATCGGGGACACGCAAACTGGAAAGCTGTAACAGAATCTGCAGCGTCCTCTTTATTATCTGTCCTTAAATGATTACAGAGGAGTCCATGCTATGGTAACAACAACAGAACCGGAGGAGAGAGGACCGCGGGCCCTGCGTGTTTGTGAGAAGCCCGGAGAAGGGCTCACGCGGCCTGTGGCCTTGGCCCTCAGCAAGCTACTCACACGTCTCCACCCAGACCTGGTCCAGGTCTTCAGCTGTGAAGCTGGGGTTGGATGCAAGTCACAAGCTGCAGATAATAACAGTTAATGCTTCTGTGAATGGCTTATCTAGTTCTGCTTCTTTTTTTTAAATCCTCATCTGAGGATATGTTTATTGATTTTAGAGAGAGAGGAAGGGGGAGAAATAAAGCACAGAAAGAGAGAGAAAGACAGAGACAGAGAAACATCGATCAGCTGACTCCCATCTAGGCCCTGACCTGGGATTGAACCCACAACTAGGTGTGTGCCCTGACTGGGAATTGAACCCATAAACTTTTGGAGTATGGGATGATGCTCCAACCACTGAGTCATCCAGCCAGGGCTACTTTTTCTTTCTTTCTTCCTTCCTCTTTTTTTTTTTTGAGAAATTAGAATTATTAGTGTGTAACAATGACTCTCACACTGGCTTTCTGTTCTAACCTCTTGAGAGAAAAGAGGGAGGTTGATCCCTAACACAGCAGTTCTTTTTCTCTAGATTCTGGGGCTCCTTCTTGCACCTCACACGCATCTTACATATGATGCACGGGTGTCCAACCTTTCGATGTCTCTGGGCCACACTGGGAGAAGAAGAGTTGCCTTGGGGCACACATTAAATGCATTGCAACATGTAATCACAAAAAAAAAATCTCATAATGTTTTACGTAAATGTATGGTTTTGTGTTGGGCCGCATTCATAGGCATTTTAAGCCGCATGTGGCCTGCAGGCTGGACATCCCTGTGAGAGTATAAAAATCCCTCTGGAGTCTAGGCTAAGAACTGCAGAATGAGGGCATAGGGGAGTGCAAGGAACCAGGGCATAAACCATTTCCCCTGTAGGTACGTGTGCAAGTCAGGTGTGATTCGGCAGAAAGCCAGCTGAGAACAGCTACCCAGGTAACACAGGGCAGCAAGAGAGAAATGACCACAGGCCTTTTTCTTTTCTCCTCGATGTTTCAGAGATGGAGCCCTGAGGAGTCTCTCCTACACCCACATAAATCTGTTCCTACCTGATTTCTTGAAATGCTTCCATCCACTGGATCACTGTATTCAAAGTTATCGACTTTCTCCACGGTGTAAACTTTGTCACCCACCGAGAACTGCTTCCCTGCGAAGGAGCGGTCGGATATCAGGGTTTCCAAGTCTTTCATCATTTTGTTTGCGCCCTCGGCCTCCACCTCCTCATAATCATACCTGGAAGAAGTCACGAAACTGAGACCCACAGGCCGACCTCAGATCCCACCAACGCACATCAGCACTTTCTTCATCATTTGTTTGGCCCTGTCCCAAGACCAGCTAACTTCAGAAGAAGCTGGCAAAAAGACCAGCCTGTCAGTCCCTGGGGATGGAGCAGGCCAAGGATAAAAGGAAGGGATTGGAGGATTTCAGGGAAGGGTTAGGAGATTCTGAATAAGCAGAAAACCCCCATCTTGGCTTTTCTACAGAATAAAGCCCTAAGAAGCTTCAAAGGCTTTTGAGAGATGCTATCTAATGTTTAACCATCACATCCTGAGGAGGTAGAATTAAAAGCAGTGTTATCTCCTGGGAACTCTGCATAAAGGAGCTCATGACTCAGGCAACTTCTCTTTCAGACTCCTAGAGCTTCTGTGGGATAAGTGCTGGCACAGGTCCCAGGCAGGGACCTGCCCGAGGTGGCTGAGCTTTTGGTGAAGAAGAGTCCCAGTCTCCACAGGAGCTTCCTAAAGTAAGGCCAAGTCATCGCTGACCAGAGGAAGGAGCCAAGCCCTAACTCTACATCTGAGACACCTCCTTCCTTTCAGTGACAGGCGATTTTAATCCAAACTGCTTTGGGTTCACCCTGACAGAGGTGACCTGGTGTAGTTGCAAAAGGAACAAGAAAAAAAAAGTGCATTGGAAATCGAAGTCAATGATTACTATTCTTCTTCCAAGAATTATTCTTGACTTCTCTCTCAGGTTAAAGATTCTTCCAGGATGCTTTTCTTGATCTAGCAGGACACACCTTCTTGAGAGAGTTTTTTTGTAGAGGCTCAGGATAACAGAGTCTGTATTTACTTGTAATAGCGGAACAAATATGATATGTGCAACATGATACCTCTGAGACATGAGAAATACCAGGGAGTGGAGGCCGACCCATTTTGGCTCCAGGATTCTATGAATCAAGGACAGCAGTCCCCTTCATCTTGAAGTCAGTTCTTTCCCCCAGTTAAAATGATAAAGAGCCAGAAATTACAACCAGGTGTTTGTGCTTTACATCTGTGACCTCTGGGTGTTCAGGGGAAATGTTCTATAAATCCTAGGCACAGAGGGGTATAATGGAAAGAATCTGGGCTTTGGAATCAGACAGGACAAGCTATGAATCCAGCCTCTGTTGCTTACTGACTGTGTGACTGACCATGGGCAAGTTGCTTCATCTCTCAGGATCTCGGCTGCCTCATTAATCATTGTTCTGAGGTCAACATCAAGCAATGTGTGCAAGAGCACCTAGCACTTCTGTTCCATCGACAGAGGGTACAGTGGAGACTTAACCAGCAATAAATGCAGGCTCTGAGAACTTATTTGCAACATTTATTGCAATGCTTGCTGAACCATTATTTGAAATTAAGAAAAACTGTTAAAGTAGTTTTTAGATGGAGACTTCTAACTCATTCGAGAGTGACCCATTCTCTGAACAACTCCTCCTAACATTATTCCACCTTGTTAACTCATTCATTTGTCTCCTCAAAGCGTATCTGCAGTGTCAACTATGAGTTAGGTGTTGGTGATGCCACTGAGCACAAAAACAGAAGTGGTTCTGCTTTCATGATTCTTTATGCTCTAGAGAGTTCACGGCTGCTGTTCTCAATTACCAGGTTTTTCTGGTTCTTAGAAAGTAAAGATTCTTGCCTTGGTTCCCAGGGCTACCATGTGGCAGTTATTACCTATACCTTCCACAAAAGAATTAACTCGAAGGAAGAAGATAACAATGAACTTGTCCAAAGGTGAGGAAAGAATTCTCATGAAGGAGGTCAAGTTGCTTAAGATTAAATTCTTTCTTGACAATCCAGAGAACATGGACTATTAAATCTGTGATATATTTTTTCAATTCCCTATTTGAACTCACCTATTTTATAGAAAAGGCAACTGAGGTCCAGAGAAATTACAACTATATAGTTTTTACAGATAAACAATTTACCTAATATATTTTTTCTCATATTTAATTCCTTAATTAGGATACTGAGGTCCAGGAAAAATTTTGTTAGATTTTTACACTTACTGGGGGGAAAGTCAAATTGAAATTAATGAAAAACAGTACTGAGGAAAAAAAAAGAAAGTGCTTAAAAAATAGAAGTATGCATAGTAAAGAAGAATTACTAAGTATTTGAAGTATTTTTGTTTACTACTGAATCCCCGGTGCCTTGCGGAAAACAGGTACACAGTCAATATTTGTTGAATCAATGCATGAAGTATTGACAAAGTATTGACAGGTACACAGCCTTTGGGGACCTATTTTAAGGAGTCAGAAAAATTAATTTGGACTAAGCATAGTCATTTCCATAATTTCAGAAAAAAAGTTTCCATACTTTTAGTGCCCCAGAGTTTATTAACACATTTTCAGGTTCATATTTCATTTAATTCACTCAATAGGTGGACTGTTATCTCCATTTCTACATATGAGAAAACTGAGTACAGAGAGAGGTTAAATGACTTCCCAATCTACTGAGAGGCAGAAATAAAATTTGAATCAATTTTTCTGAATCTAAATCCAATGCTGTTATCACGTCCCCTTGATAGGTACATTTAAAAGTCTTTAAAAAACATTTATTCTTTTGAATAATATTAAATAAATTTTGTAAACCTCATTCTTTATAGATGACATAAAGGCTGACTTCATTGTGACCCCAACTTCATTATTTTGAAAATCCTCACTTGGCAGAAGCTGGATGAACCAGAGTTTTACGGCCAGTTAAGACAGGAAAGAATTGGTGTGCACAAGAATTCCTTCTGCCCGCTTCTCCACCCTACCTCATACCCAAACCAGGCTGGGACTCACCTAGTGAAGAAATTCCGGCCATACTTCCGCCAGTGCTCTTTGAGAATGTCCTCCACACTCTGTTTACGAGTGGCTAGAATGGAGAGCCATGCGAGGACGGCCCAGAGTCCATCTTTCTCACGGATGTGGTCAGAACCTGGTGGGGGAAGAGCCAGCAGCTGTGAGAAACGTGATTTCTCCAAAATACTTGGGAATAAACTCAACAGTAAACATGTAGATCCAGCCAAAGAAGTCATAACATTTTACTGAGGAACTTGAATGCATGGAAAGAGTCACATATTAAATAAAGCAACAGAATATTGAAAAGAAGTCAATGCTTCCTGAAGTAATTTAAAACTTAAAGGCAAATGCCAATTAAAATGTAAGTCGACTAATTTGGTGCAACTTGACATATCAATAATAAAGTATTAATGTGAGTGGGAGAAAAGAAATCTTAAATAAATAAACAGCAGAGAATATGACCATTATAAATTTTAATAATTAAAATAATCTGGTAGCATAATGGAACAAAATGAAACACCTATAAAGAGACCTAAAGCTGTATGAGACTTGAATATATGAAAAGGATGCCACTTCAAGGCTGTGTAGGAAAGGAATGAATTATTTGTTTAAATAGTATTTGGTTAACTAGCTAAATAGTTGAAAACAATTCAGGTTTGTTTCTCTATAAAACACACAAAAACAATCTAGATAGATGACACATTCGAATGTAGAAATTGGAAACTTTAAACACTAAAAAATATATATAAATGCTTTTTTACAAATCTTGGATGTAATTAATATATATATAACTTAAGAATTCATTTAAAAAAACAATGTATTCATCTTCTTAAGAATTAGCATTTCTGGACAATGAGGGGGATTGACTGTGGGAGGGGGGAACAGGGCAGGGGTGACCAATGAGGAAAAAGGCGGGGCAACTATAACCGAACAACAACAAACAAACAAACAAATAAATAAATAAATAAACAGAATTTCTATCAGCAAAGCTACTACAGATAAAATTAAAAGATCATTTGCAAACCTTAAAAAGCACATTTGCAATATAGACACTTAATATCCTCAGTATAGAAAAAAAAATCCTTATGTATTAACAAGAAGAAAAGCAAAACCTCAACAGAAAAACAGGCCAAGGATAAAAGTATGCAATTCACTAAAGAAAAAAATGCAGGGCTCCCAATTAATATGATAAATATCTGGCATTGTTTTTGAGAAGATAAAGTTAAACCCACAATAAGAAACTGCTACTTGCCTGACAAAATGCCACAGATTTAAAAATGACAAAACCTAATACCTAGGGAGGTGGGCTTCCCGCATGCTGCTGTGGGGAGGGCACAGTCCTCCTGGAGAGCGAGCAATCTGGCAAAAATTAGTAAAGCCCTGAAAATGGACCTACTTGTCAATCCAGCTCCTCCAATTTTAAGATATCTTTCTTCAATCAATAGGAACTTGGTTAAATAAGCTATGGCACATCTGTCTCCTGCTAAGTTCCTTGCCAAAATCTTTATCCAAAATAGCAAATTGACTCCTTTAGATGTGCTCATACGCAAGGAGGTGCTTTACCAAGAGCCTGATGTAGAACAAAACTCTCATTTTTGCCATTAACTTCCTTATTCTATAAAAATAGCAGACAACGTTGAACTCTACTTTCTGATTTTGAATAGGACTTCATACAACCACTCTCTAATAGTGCTTTGCATATTATCATGCCTTGAATTATTTATGTGTCTGTCTTTCTTGACTCTCCACTGGGTCTTTCTTGACTCTCCACTGGGTCTTATTCCTCTTAGAACTTCTAAAGTATCTAGCACAATGCTGGCTAGGTAGTGGACAATCTTCCCCTCATCATCCTTTGACACCCAGCTCAAGTGGCCTCTTGTCTTTGAGACTAGCTCCCAGCTTCCCTAGGCAGTTATGACCTACTTTCTCTCTCTTCTCCTACAGTGACCTGCTCGAAATATCCAGTAAAATTCCATTCTCCTTGAGCCTCAATCATTTATTTATGAGTCTTCCACTCCATGAACCAAATATTTCCTGGAAGCATCTCTTATTTTAATTTTTGTAACTAAGTCTACTAATTAACACTGTACATAGAATACAGTATAGATAGCTAATTTTGAAGTTCATGAATAAGCTAATCAATTAATTAACCTACTCCAACATTTTTTCTATTGATTCATAAAAACACAGCAACTTTTTCTTTCAAAAGATTTTCTTTTTAATAAGTTACTGGTTTCAGAAACAACAGTTCTTAAAACCTGAATGCTGGCAACACTAGAGATATTAAGCAAGGCTTTTAGTGTTTTATATAACATATTTTGGAAATGTTTACTTAATTTTATTATCTACGGATTTTTATTTGCCTTTACTACTATTTCAAAGAAGAAAACGTTAGCTCTCCGACTCTTCAAGATTTTGCAAAGGATGATATGTTTTGGCAAGAGTTTGTCCTGGTAAGCAAGACCCTGGCAGCTTCCCCACTGCACTTGGAGTTCATCACAGAAGCGTATAAGTTGAAATTATTCGTCTGTGCACCCTTGAGGTTTTTTCTTCCTTCCTTTTATTTATTTATTTATTTATTTATTTATTTATTTATTTATTTATTTTTGGCTTTCGGCTAGACTGAAAGTACAGGGGCGATGTTCCTTTGTTCTCTTCCGGCTCTGAATAAAGAATTTAGCTATCTTTTATGTGAAAATAAAAATAAAATCTAAAAATTATACCCAACTCAGATCAAGTTACCTGAAGATAATTCAATCACATATCTACCATTATAAACAAAATGCCTACCTTGGATAACATAAACAAATATTCTACTCCGCTTGTATGATCCTCAGTCTCTTGGAAATTCTGATTAATCTCACTAATCATTTTGGATGTATCAGAGCTCTAACTCTGACTCATATTCAGGAAGTCTGGGTAAATTGCATTTTCTTTAGGGTTCACAGGAATGATGACAAGTTACTAGTGAAAAAAAGGCAATGATATGTGTTTCTCTAAAGCTATTGTTTTTACAATTGTGGCAGTTGTGGTTCAATGGGAGATGCTTTATACTTAAGTCAGAAAACCTAAATCTGAGGTTCTTCTTACCTAGAAGCTGTTGAAATTTGCACAAGTCACTTAACTTTTCGAAGCCTCAGTTTCTTCAACTATAAAATGGGGATAAAGCCACCTTTTGCACACAGTTGTAAGACATTACTCTGATAGAGAGTGGAAATGTTTTGTAAACTGGTAAGTCCTATGTAAATACAAGATACCATTGTGACTAAGGCAACAAATAGAAAAACTCTTGAGAAAAATTTATGTTTTCCACTATCTAAGTTTCCAAAAATAATGTTCTCTAACTGTACATATTGGGGAAGAAAATGAAAGAATACAATCCAATGTGCTCTTTTCTCTGGGCAGTGGGATTGCAATATCTTTCTCTTCTTCCTTCTCTAATTTTCCTATTGTAAATGCAAGTTACTGAAATGCTTTTTTAATGAAAAAAAAAACAACAACAAAGTAAACGAAGTCAAGTTCACTTGACTGTGGAAAAGGGAGAGCACTGTTGGCAGCACCACTGGTTACGGCCAACACAAAGGTGGCTGCGGGTTTTGCATAGTTCTCTTCAAGCTTGGTCCAGCTCAGGGACCAACTGAGCACATGCGAATTCTGCTCTCTCAGCATCTCCAACCACCTGTCACTTTACTTCGGCCTAATCAGCACCTTGTGATAAGTATAAACTCGGCTCAGTCAGGGCATACTCTGGGCCTCAGCCAAGAAAAATGTCAACCCTTGCTGAGGGAGCCAAGAGCTAAGGGTTTGGGGATTAGGTTCCATTGACAAGTCTGGGCATCTCAGGAGGGACCCAGCTCTTGCCCCTTCTAGGCAGCAGGCCTGCAGATGGGGATGTGACAGCTAAAAGAGCTACATGGAGTTCTCTAAAAGCTACAGCGTCTTTCTATCTTTCTGTCTCTCTCTGTTCCTCAGCCCATTTCTCTCTCTCCTGAAGTCTCCCACACATGCCATTCTCTCTGCCTGGAAATTTCTACCCCACATACACCTGGCTAACATCTTCTGCAATTACTTTAAACTTCACTCTTCATGCAGGATGCCTTCCTTCTCAGCCTTTGTGCTCACCCATAGTCTGTGGCAGCCTGGGTCTTCCTCCCTGACCCTGGACTATGAGTTGTGTACCTAGCTGATGCCTGGCATACAGTCAGCTCTCAATAACGTTTACCCAAAGAATGCTCAGACCCCAGTTGCCTGACTGGGAGTTTCAGTGACCTGCTGGGCCCACAATCCTGTCCTCTTTGTTTTTTACTGCACAAAGGACTTCACTCTGAAAGGCCAGGTAAGCTCCTCAGGAAGCCTTTTCCAGATCATACCAGCCTCAGGGGCTCCCCCTCATCCGCCCTCAGACTTTCCATTTGGCAATGAATCCTGGACTGCGTTGAGACTGCTCCCGGAACTTTGTTTCCTTTCAAGAAAGGCAGTATGCTGATGGGCAGGAAGTGTGTCTTAACTCCATCTTTTACCCAGCAAATATGAATTAGTGCCTTCCATGTTCTAAGCACATGAGACAATACCGAGACTAGTAACGCATATTCCTTGCCCTCACAGCTGAGCACAGACATACAGGTGAGGGAGACAGATGTGCAGGTAACAGTTTAACTTAGTTATAATTGGAGTATTAGCCTAGTTCTATTGGGGTATTCTCTCTGGGAGATCTCCAGAGATGGGGAGATGGCTTTACCTACAAGAAAATGCACTTAAGAGATAAGTAAATGAAAATGGGCAGAGAACTACGTAGAAAATCTGATTCTCTACACCACAGAAACAAGTTAAATCCCTTGAGTATAAAGCTCCCAGAGCACCCTGTACTTTGTCTCCTATCACTTTGCATATGTGTAACAACCAGCCGGGATCCGACTTCCCTCCCCAAATATGGACTCCACAGAGCCCTCCACCAGGACAACGTTGTGTCCCCGCAGCGTAACCCAGCATCTGGGACACAGCCGAAGTTCAATAACCATCTGAGCAATGAACTGATGAAAAGAGGTACAAATATAAAAG
The DNA here is from genome assembly GCF_021234435.1 of Artibeus jamaicensis. Classification (NCBI taxonomy): domain Eukaryota; kingdom Metazoa; phylum Chordata; class Mammalia; order Chiroptera; family Phyllostomidae; genus Artibeus; species Artibeus jamaicensis. The sequence goes on along the minus strand of NW_026522025.1, from coordinate 12,682,156 downwards.
TATTTTCATGGAGGTTAAAATTAAAAGAAATTTGCAAAGCATGAATGCTGTGCTTCTTCAAGTTAGTGCTCCTATAGGATGCATCATCACTGGAGCCTTTTAAAGATGGGGCAGGGAAAGTTGTGGCTGACTTCTAGACCTGACCAGGTCACGATGTACTGGCATATTTCCATAGGATATCAAGTTGATCTTCAACCTGGTTTCCTATGCCTTTCCCCAAAGCCCCATTTTTCTGAGGAAAAGTTTCAAAAGCAGTGACATTCTTTTCTTTTTTATTCTATTCTATTCTATTCTATTCTATTCTATTCTATTCTATTCTATTCTATTCTATTCCATGGCTTCACTTTATTTCCTTCCCAATTTCCCAGTAAGTTCAAGGTGAGACAGAACTGACCACTCTGACCTCCTCTGTTGTGTATAAACATGCACATGATCATCCAGTTAGGGGGAAAAACAACTTTACACCATGAGATCAACCAAAAATAACAGGTTCATGCTGTCTAGTACTAGTGTACATTTCTGAGTCCTTAACAAAAAAACACCTTCACGCCTGGCATCTGTAATGCTGGTGTTGGGGGAAGTGTCCCAGCCTTGGTGGCTACGATAATCATGTGAGATGGCTAATGTTTCTCCAACATAAACAGACTAATGTATAGTTGGTAACCTTAGTAATATTGTGGCTTGGCTTTTAAATGCTAGTGGTTTGTTTTATTTGGTGAGCCATTTCTTCTAAAGTCTGGCTCCTTTGCACCTCTTGGCAAGAAAACTTCCCCTTTTCTTTTATAAAAGCTCATCTTTTCACACAAAGACCTTGGGTCCCCAACTTGGGACTCTGGCATGTGAGTGGTGGTGAATGACGGTGAGTCCCCATAAAAGTTGCAAACTGTTGCAAGAGGTGAGGTGGGAATTCTCCGTGGAGGTGGGTGTTTAAGCAGAAGAGCACTGAGTCGGTCACTTATGATTCCAGCAACACGTAGGAGATTAATTAGGTGACTTTTAGAGTCCTCTCCTTTCTGATACCAGGATTCTGTTTGTCTCAATAGAGGGTGCCAAGCGAACAGTGTGTTCTCTCATTCATTCAGCGAGTGTTTGCTGAGCACCTATTATATGTTGGGCTTTACAGGAAGCTCTAGGATATGGTGGAGAATAAAACACGTGTGACTCCTGTCCTCATGAGCTAACATTAATCAAGTAATCATAAGTAACTGTAAAATTACAGCTATTACAATACTTGTGACAAAGGAGAGTGTATGATGCCATGAAAGCCAAAAATCAGGTGACTTGACCTACTCCAGAAGGTTAGGGAGGCTTTGCTGAGAAATTGTCTCTGTTCTCACCTGAAAAAAATACAGAAATAACTGACCCATACTCAATTAAGCTACAGAATTCAAACATTTCAAAGCTTGTAGAATCACCAATGTCGACCCTGAGAAACTCTATAAAGGAACTGCCAAATGCCCTGGCTGGTGTGGCTCGGTGGCCTGAGCACTGGCCTGCGAACCAAAGGTCGCCAGTCCAATTCCTGGTCAGGGCACATGCCTGGGTTGCGGTCCCCAGCTGGGGAAGTATGAGAGGTGGCCCATCAGTGTTTCTCTCCTTCTCTTTCTCCCTCTCTTCCTTTGTCTCTGAAAACCCTCCCTTCCCCCCTCTGAAAATAAATCTTTGTTTTTAAAAAAACATATTTTTAAAGACAATTGCCATCAAGGGACCTAGCAGGTAGAAATTAACTCCTCTATTAAGTTAGAAGATCAGAAGTTAAATTAAGTAAACTCAGCTGCACTCATTCATGGCAGTGGAGACCTATGGCTGTCCAGTCTGGTTTCTAAACTGCTATCTCAGAAATGGTACAGTGCGATCTTCTTTTTCTCTGAAGAGAGAGAGAAAGAGTTTGTGGATTCTTCTCATGATGAAATCTCTCTGTGTGTAAAAAAAAAAAGTTATCTAAGGGAAGACAGAACGATGGTTGGCACTCAGTATTTGCTGAGTCGGTTAATGAGTAAACAAGAACAAACTTTAACAAGGAATAATTTAAAGTCTAATACTTGGATTTAAAATCAGTTCCACAGTGTAACATGGGGGACTTTTCTTGACCAATGCTCCTGAGCAAAAACCTAAAGGAGTTTAATTATCTACAATATTATATGGGCCAATGAGTATTATAAGATGTCCTGAAAGCTAACATAAACAGAAGTTATATCAAGCAAAGTAGAGAGCCCAGTTCGCTGAAAACAAACACCCTACTCTATTCTTTACCTGTCTGGTCGGCCCTGGAGGACCTGCACTCGGTTCTGGACATGACTTTCTAAGAGGAGCAGTGGTGAACTGGAAGCATCTAAGCCGCTGGTGTCGGCGGCTAGATAATGTGAAGTGAGGTGGCCTGGAGCGGAGAGAACCTGACGGCTGCCTTCCAGCATTTGAAGGCCTGTCACACGAGAGGGGAGCGGCATGTGCCGTCCTGTCTTCAGGCCTGGTCCCAGCCAGTCAATACCAGGGATACCTAGCGGGCTCCAGGCTCTGACCTACCTTGACCAGTGATTCCCACACGAGTCTGTGGAGCAAAATGTTACTAGATATATGATAAAAAATAGAGATAAGCAGTTAACTATGTTTAGATAAAACTTATGAACAGGATTTCTTACACTAGAATGTCTTGGAAACCAAATGAGAACTCCATTGTGAAGCACCAAGACAAGAAGGTGTTTCCAAGTTTCCCAGTCTTCACTGAACTCAGAACACTCTCCTGAAACTAGCATCCTTCCGAACACGCCAGGAAGTCTTGTTCTAGACTTTTTCTTTCATTAGCCTCAGCATTTGAAATAGGTACATGGGACTAGAAAACAAAAATTTGGACGTGGTGTCTGCCATCAAAGACAGCTTCATGCATGAAGAAGAATGACTGGTACCAAGCTTGCACTGGGTAACACTAGGGGGAGTTGCATGGGACAAGACCACTTTACAGGTTCGTTGGGTATCCATCCAGTGTCCCCAGTGTCCTGTGGATTGATGCTGCACTGTCCATACTTAATGAGGTAGGAAAGGACTAAGCAGTGCCTTTGTATTCTCTGACCAAACAACTAGAACCTTGGGAAATCACCTAGCCTTCTTGGTGGATGCTGTTTAACATCACAATTCATTCATCTTTCTTAACACCCTCCGATTCTATCAAGCCAATTCATTATTTAAGAGGTATTGCTGCTCATTGGAGGATATTGATTCACTTCGAACTTTGTAAATAGATGTCTCAAAATTTCTACCCAAGACTTACAGAACGCTAGATTCTGATCTTTTTTGTGCTAAAGACTGGAGGTAGAGTACTTCAGTACTCTACTGAAGGGCAAAGAAGGTTGGTCCTTTTATTTCAAAATATCAGTTTGAGAGAATAGGTGGAGAAGAAATATACCCACTGAAGTACCTTGCAACCTAGCTGGAGACTAACACCTGGAAAATGGCCACATGCCTAACTGGAAAGAAAGAGAGATTGACGTAGGCAGGATGGGGTGGTAGGTGATGCCATAAGAGGTGGGAATTCAGGTCAATACTGGGCAGGCAAACAGGAGGGACAGCACAGAAAGTGGGGTCTGGGGGTGTTGGGACATCCCCCCGAGCGTGCCACGCTGCACTCCTTCATGGGGACACGATTTACGCAAACATCCTCATGGTCAAGAACGTAGTTTCAATTTCTTGATCACTTAGTTCCACCCTAATGGTCTCCCTTCATTTAACCTCAATAAATCACAACTCTTTGCTACAGAAAACCTGGGCCTATTAAAGAAAATGATTTAATGCTGTGCTGAAACATTCCCTTAAATAAAAATGAAAAACTGACTTGCTCCACTATATTTCTTCCCAGAAATGAAAACATTTATAAAGGTTTCCTTGACCACTGAGTGAAGAAAAATATGTTTATCACTGTTTAATCCCCACAGACTCAATAACCAGGCTGCCAAGGAGGCCCCCAAACTTCCTGTCTCAGTAGATGTGATCCTCCTGAAAGTAAAATTAGCTCTCCTTGGCCGAACGTGCTCACTGCTTTTCAAATGTGTACACTTCATCGGGGTTGTTATAAATAAATTGTATCTTGATTTAGGACACATCAGCTACCGCTGCTATTTCAGTGCGGCCCTGGCAGTCTAAGCTTTCACTGCAGGTAGTGTTTACAGGAAAAGTGGGAGCGCAGGCCTGCTGCGCACTTACCGGTGCCGAAGCTCTCCTCCCCACAAAGGGACAGTTTGCCTGCGTCCATCAAATTCCCAAAAAACTTCCAACCAGTGGGGGTCTCATACAAAGCGATCTTTGTAGCATTAGCCACCCTTCAAAGGCATGAAATCAAAGTTACATCACAGCAGGACTGTTAGCGCAGCCATGGGAGGGACGGAAAGTAGCCACCATTATTGTAATCAAGGGGCCCATTTAGCATTGCTCAGAGGTATATACAATCCTAAGTTTGGTGGGAAATCATAAGAGAAAACTTGTGCACAATGGGCTATTCTATGTGGACTCAGAGGAGGGGGCAGAAGAGGAAGAAGAAAGAATTAATTCAGGTCACTGACTTTAATATCCTAGAAGAAGCAACAGTAGCAAAATGCACAAGGCTGTTTGGGGGCTATTTGAACGCAAGTGTTTTGGATATAATCAGCATCTCTAAGCTTTCCATACAGAACAAAAGAATGATGTTTTGATGTACTTACAAACACAAAACAATAAAATACAGGGTCTCGGAGGTCAGTATTTTACAGAGGAAACGGTGCAGAGTGTTAGGTGGCCAGCCCAAGGTCACAGAGCCGGGATGACCAGCTGCCCCGTCACTGTGCCTTTCCTCTCACCAGAAGGCCTGGCCGGGGCAGTGCCCAGCGGGCGGCGCCATTTGCACCAGCTCATTCACATGGATGCGTGGTCCCTGGACCCTCCAACACATCATTTACTTCTCCCTACGTATCTTTAGATTATTTAAAGACTTCTCTAAGGGACTTTTCTTTCAGATGTTTTTCCCTTTCCAGAATGCCTGCCTTATTGCTAGCAGAACACTGTCATGTTTTGATTCTAATATCTGAAGAAAAATAAATCCATGATTTTGAAAACCGTGAAAGTACAACAGAGTTTTATCTGGGTAATGAGGTATTTCCATTGTGATTCTATATGTGGATTATCATTTTTTTCAGAAAGCAGAATTACACTGACCTGCGATGACACTGCAGGCATCTCAGGACCTGACAGGTCGAAAGTACAATAGCAAGGCCACAAACCAGCTCGTGACTTCAGGTAGATGCAGAGGCAGAAGCCCCAGGTTCTGATTCTAGCTCTGATTTAGTGCAGGATGCTAGACAAGACAGCTAACTTTTCTTTTGGTTCTCTCCTCTTGAAAATCAGGACTGCTGTGAGGATCAACTGAGATGGTGAATGTGAAAAAGCACTGTGTAAACCACGAACCACTCTGTAAACATTGGACATTATGTTCTTGCTAGCTGAAGTCAGCTCTATTCTGCAACACACACACACAAGCGCATGCACGTGCAATAGGAAGCTACTACATGGCCCAGTGTTATGAGCAAAGATTTCAGGTTCAAATCCTGAGTCAACCATTTACTAGTTGGGTGACCTTGGGCAACTCACTTAACTTCTTTGTCCCTTTTGTTTTCCCATCTGTGAAGTGGGGTTTATATATAACATTTACCCCATGGGACTGGTCTGGAAATTAATGACTTAAAACATATCAAGTATGTAGTGTCTAGTTATTATTATCAGAGCCTAGATATGTATGTTCTGCTTTCCTACCGGGTCTTCACTTGTTCTTTATCCACTCAGTCAGCAACCATTGAATGGGCACCTAATGTGTTCTCCCCGGTTATGTATATTTATCACTGATATTTTTCAGTTGTTTTAGATGTGAACTTATGAGCCACCTTAAAGCCTTTGTAAATGAAGTTATATATGATAAATAAATAAGCAAATATCTCTGTATCAACAGTTTATCGTCACTGGGTCCTTTATTTCTCATAAAAACTGAATGTACTTTTTTCTAACTATTTGAGCTTTCAGTTTCATTCAATTTGGATGAACGAACATTTCCTGTGTCTGTCTGTGCACGAGCATCTGACCGGGGATGGGCGAGGAAAGTCTCTGAAAGTCCTCTCGAAATACTAACCTTACTTCAAACTGCTCTCTCACCCAAACCCCTACACTGCTGAAGGACAGTGGTTCTCGGGAACGATGTCCTGGCTCCAGTGGAAGTGCCACCCATTCATGTATTCACGAACCTTCACTCATTCGGTTTTTAAACTGCGTGTGTGTCCCCTATTATCTGTGAGCTAGGCACTCTGTGGTCAGGCAGAGTTTAGGAGAGTAAAAGAGTTGGTCTTCCCTCTGTAGAAGTTTGCAGTCTAGCCAGGCACACGGTCGGGTACAAAGGCTATCAGAACACAGTGTGGCGTGTGGTGGGATGGAAGATGTGCAGGGTGCTCAGGGGTCCCAGAGAGGGGACATCTAATTCAGAAGGAAACGCCACCCATTCCTTCCTAAAATAAACACACTTAGCACCTACTGTGCATCAGGTGTCCTGGCTGAAAGGGGAGGACCCGCGTTCCAAGCACCGAAGCCTGCTGAGGGCCCAGGCAGCGGAGAGACCCACCTGTCCAGGGCTCCGCTGCTCGGCATGCTGCGGGCAAAGCCGCGGACCCCGGTCTGCCGGAAATACGGAATGCTGACGATGTTGGCAGCAATGACGGCCACGGAGTCCGAGGGGTTCACAAAGAACCCGTGCTTGCCCAGAATCATGTTTCGATCCTTTGAGAAAAGCGGGGTTCAAGGGAGACCTTTTAGTCAGACTGTGGAAGAAACCAAACTATCCTACATGGGGGTTGGGAGGATAACATTTAAGCTTTAATTTAAGTTTTAAATTATAAAATTTAAAATGGATACCTTTATTCATAGTGGGTTCTAAATACTGGATTTTGTTGCTGATGGATCTGTACAGTACAGGCCAAAGAGCCAGCACTGTTTTCAATTAAAGTGCAAGTGCAGACTCTGTTCAACCGACTACTCTGTTCTCCCTCCGGAGGCCAACTGACTTTAACCTCCCAGACCTTTTCCAAACTCTGGAACCAATCACCTCCCCCCCAGAACAGGAGAGATAGAAACAAACATGGAAATGCTGGCTGTCTATACAGTTTGGTAGGTCTGTCAGGCATCCTTCAAAGAACAAAGCAGACCTCTTCAAGACGCGGGACTCAACAAAACCTGCTGCCACCTTCCCTGCTTCCTTGGCGCCTGGCACACAGCAAGTGCTTGAGTACGGAGGAGAGAAACTCCCATCAGGCACTGCCTCAGAAAGAGGCACTGCAAATAGTGGTTGCTATGGACCCCTTGAACGCCCCTGAAGTTTGATATGGGAAAGTTTATTTTTCAGGAAACAGCGAAACCTAGCTGATATTAAAGAACAACAGTGCCCTAGTGGTGTGCCTCAGTGGATTGAATGCCGGCCTTTGAACCAAAGGTCGCCGGTTGGATTCCCAGTCAGGGCACATGCCCGGGTTGCCAGCCAGGTCCCCAGTAGGGGGTGTGCGAGAGGTAGCCACACATTGGGGTTTCTCTCCCTCTTCCTCCCACCCTTCCCCTCTGTCTAAAAATAAATAATAAATGAAATCTTTAAAAAAAAAGAACAAGAGCAACAACAAAAACATACTTTCAATGAAGTAAACACATATAGTGCCTGCTGTCTCTGAGGTACTGAGGATACAAACCTAAAACACATTTCCTTCTTGCCTGGCACATGTTCACCAATGTAAATAAAACAGCCAGCATTAATAAACATATTAATTATAGAGAAGGAATTAAAGGTTAGTTCTCTCATGATAGTTCCATCATTCAGCGAATGTGAACAAATGAAGGGGTATATTATATTTTCAGAATCCTATCCAGAGATTAAATGAGAAGCTAGCTGCTACCTGAGAGCAGAAATCTACTTGAGGATGGGTGCCTAGAACCCAACCAGCTCAGGAATCAGTACGCACTCAATCATAAACAGGCTCTAGTCACCCTGCCACTCTTAGCAAACATGCGTGTCTGAAATTTAAAATATCGGTTAATTTCAAGGACTCTTACTTCTGTGTGAGAGAATCTTCTAACAGTTGACCCGTGACCCCGGGAGCCATGGTAGGCCCCTACTCTCACTCCCTAGGCCCACAGGGTCTGGCAGACGCAGCCCGCTTCCTCCCCCTCCGTAGGACCAGGGCTGGCCCGCATCTGAGTTCACTGAAATGCACTTGTCCCTACCCCATCTCCGTCAAAGGCAGCCCCGAAATCATGCTCTCCCGTCTTCATAGTCTCCACCAGGTCCGCTGCGTAGGTGAGGTTGGGGTCAGGATGGTGGCCTCCGAAGTCCTCCAGGGGAACGCAGTTGACTGCCGAGTTTGCAGGTGCGCCTAGCTCTTCGCAGAGGATCTTCTTTACGTAGGGTCCCACGACTATGGGAAGCATGAAATGAAGGATCAGGAGGTAAAACTCACCAAAGTCCGTGAGGGTTGGGGGATGAGCTGGAGGGACTCTGGGGGAAGTGGCATGAACAACAAAGAGAACGTGCAAACTGTATTCGGCAGCCAGAAGACAAACAAGCCTCAGCGGAGTAGAAGGTTCTATGAAAAAAAGTAGTCAGACATTAGGTTGGAAAGGGTGAGGGCGGTGATGGAGGAAAGGGCGGGAGAAAGCGAAGGGAGCTGACCATTATGAAGCCCCTACTACATACTTGCACCAGACGCTTCTCAACCGTTTTCTCACTCAGCTCTTCAAAAGGGCACACACGCTGGTACAGTTTAGTGTTTAAGACCTTGGAGTCTGGAATCAGAGTGCCTGGGTTCAAATCCCAGCTCTGCCAATCACTGACTGTGCAGTTCTGGGAAAGTTATTTAATCTCTCTGTGTCTTTGTCTACCCTACCTGCAAAATGAGGATAATAGTAGCTACCTAACAGGACTAAATGAGTTAAGAAATGTGAAGTACTGAAAAAGGTACCAGCACATGTTATAAATCTTTGCATTATGATTATCACCTTCGATTTATAGATAAGGAAACCGAGTTTCTGAGAGGAAGCTATTTGCCTGAACTTACACAACTAGTAGGAGTAGGAGCTGCGATTTGGAGCCCTAACCTTTCTACTCTATCAAGTTGACAAATTTATTAAAATAATGCAAACAAACAAGACAGTAACAACAACAATAAACAGGAAAAAAAGTAGTCCTATACTTTATGGTGACATCTGGTGTAACTACCAAGAACGTTTGTCCCTAAAGCACTGAGAATGTACTTTCATCAAGGAAGGTACTGACACCAATATATGCCACAGGGATGGGAAGAGAATATGTGTCTTCCATCAGGAGTCATATGTTAAGGAGGCTATTGAGACAACACAGAATGAGACCTGGACAGCCAGAGCCGTAAGGGAGGTATTGAATAGAAACCAAGGCATTAGCAACGTTAACTGAAAGAAGTCTACTTTGTGACCAGCTACTCCCTGCAAATACTCCATCAAAAGCCCTGTTCCCGAGTCAACCCAGGCTTCTTCTGGTTCCTCTAATGTGGCATCTATTTTCCTATTCTGAGACTCAATACATGTGCTACAGCCATCGCCTCAGCCGAGAATAACCATCACTTGACTTTCCACCACCCTCCATCTGTCCTTCATTAAAGCTAAATTGGTTGCCATTGCTTCCCAGAAACCTTTAACACCCCGATGTCAAACTATGCCCTCTTCCACACCCCAGAAAGAATACTTGAACGTCTCTCTGACCCTCATTTTGTTGGCCTGGCAGTGTTAGTTTCTGACCCACCTCATGTCCCCAAGCACTGCAAGCTCTCTGAAGGATGTCATTTGCCAGGCCCCTGCCTACCCACCGAGCATATGTGTAGCAGATACTCAGTACAAGTCCGGTGCATGGTTTGAAAAGACAGGATAGATTTTGTCTGAAGGAAGGAGTAGGCCCGTCCTGTGGGGCTCCTCCAAGGGGAGGAGCTGCGGGGAGGGAAGATCTCGGCCCCCGGGAGGAGGTTTTCTAACCGCAGTGACACGGCGTCAACAGGAGCCTCTGAACAGTATCCTCAAAAGGGTTCAAACACAAGTAGAAATCTTTCTCAACCAGGCAAGCAGCTGGATTCCAACCCCAGGGAAAATCCTGCCACTCAAAGATTCCAAAATTCTAAATTATTACAAAACAAATAAACAACCCAGGCATTCAGAAATTCCCATATCCATACATGCAAGGAAACCTCATGGTTCCGGCGCATAATGACAGCTGCCGTCTCTGCTGACCTGGCCACACAAGCCACAGAGGAAGAAGAGGGACAGACACACATCCTGTTGTTCCTGAACTTAATCCTGGGCTTGCTCTTGTCCTCTGCTAAGAAAAGGAGCGTGTGGGGGCAGGCAAGTGGGGCTGCGGGGCTCCGGAGCATGTTTACAGCATCTAGTAAATGATGAAAGGTCTCCCTGGAAATAGCGGGGGTGTTTAGGAAGAATGTAAGGTATCTGCTGAGGGGCAGGAAGAGTCCATGAAAACAGCTGCATGTGACGCAAAACCTGATGCTTAATGTGGAAACACTGCCCTTCGCGCTACCTTCCCATGAGGAATGTCTCAACTATTTTTGTTGCATACAATTAGATTTTTATCTGCATGGGTATTGCTGGAGTGGTTGCAAAATAACTGCTTAAAAAACGTCAGAGACAGAAAAGGACAAGAACCATATGATTTCACTCATATGTGGGATATAAAACAAAAAGCAACAAACTAACTCACATGGATAATAGCATGGTGGTTACCACAGGGGAAGAAGGGCGGGGGTCAAACATACGGTGACGGAAGGAGACTAGACCTTATTGCACTAGACACAGAGTGCAATATACACATGATGTATTATAAAGCTGTATACCTGAAACATATGTTGTTATTAACTAAAGTTATACCAACAAATTTAAATTAAAAAAATGGCAGCAGGGGAGAGAGGACCAGAGAGAGTCTTGAGAAAAGGCGGTTAAAGCATCATCCTGCACAGAGCGGAGAGCAGCTTCCTATCGGGGAGAAGGGAGTAGAAGCGGCTGCATACCTCCATGCATGGCATCGATGCGGATCTTTAGTCGGTTTGGACCAGAGAGCAGTTCTTTCAGGGCACTGAAGTCGAAGATGTTTCTCAGCATCGTAGCATAAGCTTCCACCGAATCCACAATTTCCACTGTGGGAAGAGGCAATATTGAAAGATGGAGGAACTAAGCACCCTTCGAAATATTATCCTCTGCAACGATTATACTGCTGTAAACATGCCATAGCTATTTTAAAAAGCCAATTATTGAGCGGCCCCAAGATGCCAGCACTGTTATATGATCTCTTATTCAACACTAACAATTTTCCTGGGAGGTAAATGATCATTAGTCCTATTTTGTTGACAAGGAAACTGAAGGTCTGTAAGGTTAAGTCGCTTGTCCACACAGCTGGGATGGGGCAAACGGGATTTTTGATTGAGGTCTGCCTCACGGCAAACTCTACTTTGCCGCTGCATTGACTCCCTATCCATCTCCATGAGAGTGTATTTTGGTGCCATAAATAACAGAAAATATGACACCTACTTTCCTTTCCTTTTTCCAGGCCCATTGCCATCAAGACTTAATGGTAGAAAGCAGGAAACAAATAATTTAACAAATCATTTTCACATGTACTACTAAAGGAATAGATAAATATAAGAACTAAGAATTGCTGGGGTTTTTTGTTGCATTTTCAGGGGTCTGAACGTCTCCAAAACATTACGAATTTAAGAAATTCTCTACTGGTGTTTTCTAAACCGTTGAGTATGTCTTCAAGATGTCGCAAAGCACCATCTTCTCCTTGTTAGGATGCACTGTCAGCTCTCGATGGGTAGGTTCAAACAAAAAATGCCTTCCATAAATTGCAATCCAGAGAAAAGAATACACGTTAGAGCAAAGGCAAAACGGAAGTCACGTTGCCAACCATCTCATCCTCATTTGACTAATATAAATAATTTCATAAACAGTATTCCATCAATAATTGTAATGCCTTGGCATTTAACAACAAAATGTTTACCACTCCTGCCTACATAGGCAGTTTCAACTTATCCCCCCAAATGGCCTAATTTGATTTCACTGAATATTAGGGCAAAAAAGAAAATCAAAACCCAGGCTTTGCAACCATTCACACTTGACTCTAAATCCTGGTTTACCATTCACTTTCTGTGTGACCTGGAAACTCTTACTTAAGCTCTCTCAGCCTTTGCTTCCTCACCTGGAAAAAGTGAATACCAAAAGTGTTGCCCTCGCAGGACTATTGAAACAATAAAATGTGACGATAAATGATAACAGCTTGGCATATGATAAAAGCTCAGTAAAACTTAGCTGTGGATATAATCTTCAGGTCTTTGAGCTAAATTCATTTTATAGGTTATGAAAGCTGAGGCCTGGAGATTTGGAAATGACTTACGTAGGGTCATACTGCTGACCACTGGCAGGGGCCAGAGAGCCCAGGTCTCTAGACTCCCAGACCCAATTCCAGACCTGTTAATTAATGCATGTGAAGCTCAGTGACCACAATCTTTCTGAAGCTGAAGACGCATGCTATTAAAACCTGGAAAGGCAAACTGCTCAAGTTGAAACTAGGAGTGGGCAGGAGGGAGCGGGTGGGTAAACATGCCTGTGAAGGGTTTAAACTTGTTTTCCAGGTCAAATTGTTGCTTTCCCAGAACTCCAAGGTCTACTTTGAGGTCAGGGCAAATTGCATACTCTTCGATTGTCTTGCTGATTTGGAAAATCTTATCAGTTACTGCTTCAGGAGCAGGACCTGGAAGTCAAACAGCAAGCAGGGGGTCATTTTGTGCAGCTGACGGGTAAATACAAAAAACACAAAACTCATCAATTCCTCTTCACTAGCACATCTGCCATGCATTCATCATTCAAGCAGCAAAGTATCAGGGTTTTCTAAAAGAAAATATCATGTTGATGACCATTCATGCATGGTTCCTCATATTCAGATATAGCAGGATGAGAAGCATTTCATTTCTACCAAAAGAAAATAAAATACCCCCTTGCTAAGTATCAGAACCAGAACCCACCCAGGCCTCCCAAGGCATTGATTACTGGTTTATCCTACTGAACATACAATTGACCATCCTCAAAATAACAGCAAACTCACCTCCATTGGAAATATTGAATTTGATTCCAAAATCTCCATTGGGCCCTCCAGGGTTGTGGCTGGCTGTCAGAATGATTCCACCAATGGCTTTGATCTTTCTAATGATGCAGGACACAGCAGGGGTGGAGAGGATGCCATTCTGTCCAATAACCAAGCGGCCAATCTAGGAGAAGAAATGCAGAACACACACTTTAACCTCCAAAGTCCAGAGCTACTGCACAGAAACACTGGAACAACAGGCAAATGAACAAAGAAATAGTCTATTGGACCAGAAAAGATTAGTGAATATTTACTGCCTGGGTGGTTATTATTATTTTGAAGTAGAATATTATTATTGTTGAATAATATTGTTATTGACATAGAATCATTATTGTTGAACAAAGCCTTCCTTCAGAAAGTTTTTTGGGACTTTGCCATTTTAGAATAGTGTATGATCTTGGGGTACTGTAAGACCTTGGCAAAAAAACATAAGAATATTCAACACAGAGTCTCTCCAGACCAGGTTCAAAACTTGGACATACTGAAAGAGTGTGAGAAAACCCACATTTTTATCCAATTCAATCATACTTTCAATCCACCTTGGGAGAAGAGTATAAATTCAGTTAGCTAAAGGAATTCTAACCCAAAGAGAAGACTGTAAATTAAAATATCTGGAAAAGTAAAAAGGGCAAACTTTATATGAAGACTATTACAAAGTGTATCTCACAATTTGTGTTTCTAGTCAAGCTTGGATTTTAATGTAGTACCACGTTAGGGGTACCTGAATCACCTCCGGGCCTAACGCATGGAATGCTGGGAGTTACTACTGGGTAAACCAGTCAGCACGGTCCACATGAAAGGGCTACAAGCAGTAATTGCATTCTTAACTCACCTTCCCATAGCTCTTAAAGATGGTATCAGCACAGCCTCTAAATTTTCCTTCACTAAAATGATAGTAATTTATACCAGTTTCAACAAGACCCAAATTGGACCAAAAAAAAAAAGTCCTGCCAGTTTCTCTGACATACTTGGGGTAGATGTGACTGCTACATAAAAGATTTACAAAGTGAGGATTTGTGCCCTCCCTCCACTCTGCCCTGTGAGAGAAGAAAGGGACAGGGATGTTTTCAAATTTTCCATTTGTTATTTCCTTTTGTCCAACCAGAGATAAATATAATAGAAGAAATAACTTGATAGTAGAAGATGTGTTTCTAGTGGGGAACATGCCAGTAAGATACCTGGATTTTTCCGGGACTGCCACCTTTGCCACCCTCCCACAGGTCGCCCTCCCATGATTCAACCCCTCCACACCCAACCACCTCCCAGGGAGCAGCCAATTCAATCTCAGTCACCTCTTGGCTCTCCTATGTCTATCTTTGAACAATTTTTGTTATATCCCGCCTCCCTCAGGAAGTGGTAATGGCCAGGACAGGAGCTGTAAACAGGCTCCTTTACGAAAGAGAGAAACCTGAAAATGGTGTGAAGTCAGTATCAATTATTACTGAGCTGCAGAGTGCTTTTTGCAACCCTTGGCACTTTCAAGTTCTTCTCACAACTGCTCCTCCCATTGCACAGATGAAGAAACTGAGGTCAAGAGTTGTCACGGTCCCGCCCATTTGTTCATTCTTACATCATCTAACAGCAATAAAAAAAAAGGAATTATGGAAAGGTGCTGTGGTGGATCTTGGGGTAGATGACACAAGGTGACATGGCATCTAGTGACAATAGCTGGGAAAAGCATTGATGCTTCCAAACGCAATACAGTGGGAACGGTAACATCTGACACTTTCAGCAGTTTCCAGGTGTGGTTCTTATGAGAATAAAAGCCTCTGGTTGCCCTGCCAGGTAGCTCAGTTGGTTAGTGTTGCCCCAAGGTCAAGGCTGCGTGTTTGATCTCTGGTCAGGGCACATACAAGAAGCAACCAGTGAATGCATAAATAAATGGAGCAACAAACTGATATCTCTCTCTCTCTCTCTCTCTCTCTCTCTCTCTCTCTCAAGCCAATAGTGTAAAAAAAAAAGCCTATGGTTGAGGTCGTCCATAATTTTAATAGGAGCAGCTTAGAGATGGCAACTTAATCAGCCAGAATGGCTGGTGGAGTTACCTGGAAATTGTATTTGCATACCAAGCATCCTGATTTTGTTTATATTTCATATGTATTTGGTGTGGGAGGGGAGACTGATAAATGAATCAATATTCATTTATTGATTCATTTCTGATGAATATTAAGCTATGTCACCCAAATCACCCCTTAATTCTAGTAGTCCTTATGGTGATATCTACAGTCAGTAATGGTTCCAGATTAGGGATTATACCAGGGGGTAAGAGTAAAAAGGAAAGTTGGGAAATGGAAGCAAGGGAAGTCCTTAGTACCTTTTTTCTCTTGGGTCCAAGAAGAGGTACAGCTGGCCAAAATATCCCCTTCCGGAGCAGACGCTTTCCCATGAATCACCCCCAGGAACATTAATCCTCAACTTGACACTGGGGAGATATTACCCTATTCCTTTAAGGAAATCTGAAGCATTGTAACAGCTCCTGACCCTAATCTTCCCTCCTTCTCTCTCACCTGTACCTCTGTTGCCCCACCATGTCTGAATCGATCCTACCTCCTCAGGCCCACCCACCTGACCCAGTTTTCTAAACTATAGTTCTGTGCCCCTCCACTACTCAAAAATCTTCCCTGTACCACTGATTCAAAAATTCCACTACTAGGTATAGACACAAAAGAAAACAGAGGCTCAGACAAATAACTTATACATCCATGTTCGTAATAGCATTGTACACAATAGCCCAAGGTGAAAACAATCCAAGGTCCATCAACAGAGGATGGATAAATGAGATGCGGTATATACATACAATGAAATATTACCCAGCCTTAAAAAGGAATGAAATTCGGATACATGCTAAAACATGGATGATCCTTGAAAACATTATATATTAAGTAAAATAAGCCAAACACACAAGGACAAGTATTGTACGATTCCACTTAAATGAGGTACCTAAAACTAGGCCAATTCGAAGACAAAAAGCAGAACAGAGGTTGCAAGGTGCTAAAGGAAGGGAGAATGGGGAGCTATTGTTCAGTGAGTACAGAGTTTTACATGGAGTGATAACAAAAGAGCTCTGGAAAGGGGTAATGATGATGGTTGCAGAACATCATGTCTGTAATTAAATACCACTGAATTGTGCTCTTAAAAATGGTTAAAATGTTAAATGTTGTTATGTATACTTTGCCACAAAAAAAATCAAAAATTAAAAAAAGAAGAATCTCCAGCTCCCCGGTGTCTACCAACTTAGAGATAACTCCCTCAGCCTGGTGCAGAGACCCCCGCACCCAACAGCTTCTCCCGCCCTCCTCCTCTCCTGCTCTCCCTCTGTATCACTCAAGCCACACGACCAAGCCGCACACCTGACTGCTCGCCCAATATTTTACAGTCAAACGTGACAGGGAGGAAGCTTCCATTTTCTTTTTAATTGAAAATAGGGCCTGGTGTTTTGTTATGTTTCACAAAAAAACAAGATCCATTTTCTTTGCCTGCGAGTCATAGACATGGGTGTTAGTCACATTTCTAAACATAGCTCCACGTTTAAACAAACCTCTGGGGACCATCAGAGACATCAGTATTATAAATGCGGCTCCACCGACATCTTATTGTGCATATGAAAGCTTCCTGTTACTGCATACAGCTGTACGCAAACAAATACAAAGGGAAACACCTAACAACGGTCAATTATAATCGACAATCAATAAATGCACCTGATAAAAGTGTACTAAAGAGAAAAACTGATCTCCATTTGGCTGCCTGGGCTGAAAAGTCCCCCCAAGAACAGGCTCACGGGTGGAGTGGGCACGGACAGAGGTGAGGAGGGAACACTGACTTCTACCAAAATCCGTGGTGGCAGATTATCTTTCCTTCAGATTTCCTCCCTAGAGGTCTGCCCATAATCAAAAGGATGGCAAAACAGAATTTAGAATATGTTAGAAAAAAGAAGAAGTCAAACTATGTCGCCTCTCACAGGCTTTAGCAGATTGAAATGCTTTACTGGCCCATTAAATGTGCGACGTAACCCCAGTTGGTGGCATGACTGCTTCAAAGGCAACCCTCTTTTTAACAAAGAATGCCCTTGACAAAATACTTAAAACTATTGCTTGCGCTGCAACAACTCTAACAAATCAGCAGTTGCCATATTTAGTCCATTACCATCACTTAAATGTATAATCTAGCAAACCTTCGGATTGTAAAACAGAGAAAGTCTACAGGGTCTGCCTGAATTGCACATTCCTACTGCCTCTTCCACATTCTTCAGCTCCACACAAAAATGAAATGAAGCCAAATATATCACAGCAAAGGGGACTGTGTACCAGATGCACTCAACAATCCAGATATACGCGAAGAAATAATGTTCCATTCACTGTCCCTCAAAAGATTAAAAGCATCTTCATTCTGTTCCCTTTGCAGCTCTCCTCAAAGGTGAGATTTACAGCATGTCACATTTTATCTTTAAAATGTGTATGTGTCATAATAATTTCATATTTGAGTGCTTTATCAGCAATTTTTACATGAAAGGCTTCAGATTCTGAAACTAGGTATAAAGGAAACTTCACATTATAAGCAATAGGATCTACAAATATTTTAAAATTTAATTTGGTAATTTTTTTTAATTTGCTTTTGCAATCACACCTCCTTGGCATGTGATTAAAACAGACTGAAAATGAATGCTTAACACATGTGATGGCAATGCTAAATTTTAGGGTCCCAGAAACAGAGTCATGTCTAAAAAGGAAATACAAAGACTTTTAAAAAAATTTATGAGTACTAAGAAGACTGTGTGCTCCAAATTATGGCTAAGTATAATCTAAAGCACTAAAAATACCTGTTTTGGTCTCAGAGGAATTTACAAGGCAAAAATCGAAATGCCCTGCCGCCCACCTTCCTACAAATCAGAGGGACTCTGCAGATTGTTAGATTATCAAGATCAATGCTTTCTGCTGCAAGACTCCTGATTTGGTTAGTTCAGCCAACACCGTTTTTCACAATGCAAAGCCTTAGCAGTATAGTCTCCTTATAGTGCAGTCTCACAGTTATTATCTCTACTCCGGTGCCCAAATTCACTGCACACAGGACTTCTTTGTGTCCAAGGTCATTATAAGAGGTTCCCCTGTAACAGGTCCTCTTGGAAGGCTCACACCTAACATTTTCCAGTCCCCTCCTAGTATTTCTGCATGACTACCAGGATTCACAAACGACAGCGTGCCCACGCTTTTGTTCTCCTGTTTGACAAGTGACTGAACTTCAACAAGGATGCCATTGAAAGGAAACAAAATCCTCCTCTCTCCATTACTCGTTGCAGCCTTCTTATAAAGGATAGTGTGCCCCTTGAAACCAGTTAAAATGTAGATAAGACAGCAAGGGGCTGAGGGTGCATTTTAAATGTCTAAAAAGCAATAGGTACTTGTCCAAGCAATAGGTACAGAGCACAACACATAAGAAGTTGAACGTAACATTCCTATATCCTGATGTGACATGTGATTTCAGCAGTATTTGCACAACAGTCAATCTCTGAAGTTACAATGCAACTTAACTGGATGTTAGTAGAATTGAGGTGTATACCACAAACAAGTCTTTGTACTTTTGTATAGTTCTGCAAAGTTAGAAGTTATGTGGAGAACCAGAAACGTAACAATACTTATCGTATACCAACCCCGTTGGCGGCTGCCATCTGCACTATGGTTTCTATCGCTGATTTATTAAAATACCGCCCATCTCCACCAACCACCAGTGAGGATCCCTGGCGATCCTTTAGGTCTATGGAAAAGAATATACTCTGGATAAAGTTTTCCAGGTAGCATGGCTTTGCCTCAAAACAATAGGTTTTCTTCCGCAATCCACTAGTTCCTGGCTTCTGGTCATAGTAGGGAGCTGTAGCCAAAGTCGACAGAGGGACAGGACCTTCTTCCATTCTCCTGTATCTCCCAGGAATCCATTCACCAAAATCACTCATCTTTCATTTCCACCATGTGGCTCAGCGAGGGTATCCAGAAAGCAATCGAGAGTCCCCCCAAATAGTCTGCCTGACCTGAAGCTGCAGCGGCGTCCTCTGAATGACTGAAACAGAGGTTTTGTCTGGATGATCACTCTCAAGGCGGAAGCTGGATTAAGTCCTGTTGTTGTCACCCCTTGTGAAAAAGTCAAAGGCCATACGCCCACCCACACCCACGCACAAAGCAGATCTTCAAAGTTGTTTTGATGAGGACACTTCTGCCCATGTAACCAAGCTAAATACCCTTCAATTATTTTTGCCTCATGTCCCGTTAGGGTGGAGAGAGCTCTGACGTTGCTGCATGCAGCAGACTTCAGTTACAAACACCAGAGGGCTGCCAGATTCCACGCTCAGAGCCCAGGCAAAGACACAGCAAGTACAGACCCAAGGAGCAGTCCATGAATAAGACACCCTGGTGTGGCTCCCGTGGCTCCTGACACCCCTTAAACCAGAGCCTCCCTGGGCATTCATCACTGAGAAGGCCATCTGAAGCTAAAGCCGTTCCATGCCATCCAGCAAGTTAAAGGTCAATCTTAAAATGGAAGTGAAGGATCTCAGTTACCTCTGGTTTTCACATCACTGTCATTCTGATACCCAAGGGATTTTTTACTCCCCACGTGCAATTCCAGTTAGAACGGGAAAAAATCACTTAAGAGAGATTTTATTTATTGACCACCAAGGGTTTAACAAAATAATATTGAGTTCTAGAAGAATAGATACCTACAAATAATGCCATGAACCACCAACAGCTTGGTCACACCCTTGAATTTATGGAAAAGCATGGATGCAGATGCATCAAAACCTTGAAGCAGAGGTGGGGGGGGAGTGTGTTTTTATGAGTACATGAGATTTGATCAAGTTATTATTTAGAACAATACTATGAACATAAGATGAAATTTTGTTTTAATTTTCTCAGCTTTAAATAGACTTGATTTTTAAGGAAACATTTTTAGGGAAGCAGTTTAAGTCCTTTGCATTTGAAGAACCTAAAATGTTTAGAAACACACTACCTGAATAAATTTGACATCCAACCCCATTTGATCTGTGAGATTTTATTAATAATCTTCTTGAATGCATACATGTGTGTTCTTTATCTGGTTCAGTAGAAGTTGTTAATTAAGCTCCATTGTCAAGGTTTTGGTGGACTTGTTAAAGATGCTTAAAAAGTAAACCAAGTCTAGTTACATAAACCACATGTTTGGAGAGCTTGACATGCACTGAGGAGTCAAGGTTTCCAAGGAAAAGGTGAACAATCCACTGACACACAGAAGCTGAGTATTTTCCGGATTCCCAGCAAGGCACTCAGAGGGGAAGTGCCCCTGTGTTCCAGGGTCTGTTCTGAGCAGGGCAGCAGGACCACCAGCCCTATGAAAGCAACTACAACCAGCAAGGGAGCCTGCTCTCCTTCCGGTGGCAAATGGGGCTGGCCCACGAGCAGGGAAGGCCTCTAGACAGAGCATTGAAACAACCCACAAGGCACAGCCATTCCATGGAAAACCAGTAGGCCCTGAAGACAATTATTTTGTATAGCTTATTTTTGCTTCTGATTATGGTTTTTAAAACAAAAATTCTTTAGAAATTAAATTACGAAGTAAGCTTGCTTTATTAACGGTTTACTTACACACTGTTTCTCAACGTCCTACAATGCATTTTTTAACTCATGTTTTTTAAGTTCGGTGCCAGGTTTCCTCTGGTTTTAGAAAGGCTTGCAAATCGGACCAGTATATGCATCTTGACATATTTAATAATAGACCCAGATTCATGAAATATCAACCCAGTAATCTTTTCATTGGGAATAGCAGAGCAACCAACCACATAATTGGTAGTTTTAATGAGATCTTGAAATCCCAGGGTAGGTTCAGGGATGCTTGGTCACAAGGGTGCCCGGGCGCCAACCACCCGATGCTCCCCGCCCACACGCTCCGTGTGCTCTCTGCTGGTGGTCCGCCACTGTGCTGGTGACGCTCTTTCCGAAGCTAGAACTGGAAGAATAACGTTTTGTTGGTCCCCACGCACACATACATTTATTTATTTTATTTATAGTTTGTGGTTAATCAATTTCATAAAATGAGAAATTATGAGTAATCAAGCCAAAAGTATGCACATTCAAAATAGGTATTCGACACAAAAGTATATGCATAAAAATGGCTTCATTGGCAGCATGAGATCCAACAACAGAGCTTCTTTCTAAGGATAGCAAATGCTTGCTCTTTTTTCTTGAAGATCAGTCCACATCAGATACCAGAACACCTCTGCTTACCAGTGTGTGTTCCTGTGAACCAAAACTTGTTTCTAAAAATATTTTTTTCACTTTGTAACTGTTGGAAAACTACACTTTTCTAGAATGAAGCCTCCTCTTGGGCCTAGTGCTAGTTTCTAACTATCTAAAAAGTGGCTGACCCAGAAAGTCTTCCAAAGGTAATTATTCTAATTCTTAAAGGTTAAAAAAATGATTCTAAAGTAGTTATTGTGAACTTAATAATGCTAGTGCTATTCCAGTGTTAACTTTCCAAATAATGATACATGCCATCTTGGAGTTCATTACTTGTTTGCCTCTTCGTTTCAAGATTTTTAAATGAACCTCCCCAGTTGGTCACCTTCATATTTAAAAGATTATTTAACACAAATGGAAACAGACAGCAATGTTCGGGCCCCGAGAGGTCACATATGTCTGTGGAACGATCTCTGGATAACCCAGTGTCCCCTGTTGGATGGGGATGTCTGTGTGGGCACGCGTGCACATTTTTACTTCCCTGCGTGTAAGCCAGCTTTGCAGCCAGGCACAGACTGGGAGAGATTCCCATCTCTTGTGGCTCATGCACACATCAATGAACACCCAGAAATTTAAATGCACACCAAATCTAAGACTCTAAAAAAAGAGTTCTGTTCCCCAAAACAGAGAGTAACAGTTTCAGCTGCACCGTATGTCTGTTATGGTGTTTGTCAATATGCAAAGCCAGACCAAAAAAAGACACAATCCTTGCCCTAGAAAAGCTTCTATTCTACAAATGGGCCTGAGCCATAATTTTATGGACACTAAAGTACTCAACCCGATATAAAAATATTACCAGAAGCAGCAATGTTAGATGGACTGTGAAGTGTGGTAAAAAAAAAGGAGAGGCATTAAAAACATTAAGCTTCCTAAGACGCTCAGACTAAGTGGGGCAGCTATTAAGAAACTCATTTGTTTTAGCTCTCCAGCAAAGGTTGAACTTCATCTTCAGGAACGTTACTGTCGAGCATAGCGAACCCAATTTGGCCTAATGAATTCGCCTGCATTGCCAGTACTCCTTCACAATGACACAAATTACATTTAAACCATATGGGGGATTTAAGGATTACTCCCTTCAGACAAGGAACTTTCACACTGGTCTTGGGTCCAATCAATTTCACAATGGCAGAGTTATGAACCCCTTCGCTCCCGGCCTCGCAAAGACTCCTGGTTCCCTTTCTGATCAGCAATGATGCCTTCCTAGTAGCACACAGCAGAAACTGTAGACCTGACAAGCCTTCATTCATTCATTCTATCTTCCTTTCTTTCCGCCAATATTTATCGGGTAGCTAACTATTATGTCCCAGGGCCCATGTGAATGCTGGACCCAGGGCCTAAATACGTTCACCTCTTCATTCGAAGAGTTCTTCTTTAGCAAACACCATAGGAATGGGCACAGAGGCTGGAACTGCAAACCCCGTCTCTAGGGGCAAGCCCTTGAAGCAAAGCTACTAATTGGGCTGAAAGCAGCAGGGATCATCAGATCCCCAGCCTGAGGTCCTGAGCTTGGGACTGGCTGCAGGTGTCTGCCCCTGACTGCTTGGGGTGTTTGACCCCAGTGACAGGACACACAAGCTGGGAAACAGTCATTCACTTGTCCAGTAAACAAGCATGTGTTGTTAAATGTCAGCCCCAGGGGAGGCACTGTGGGATAATGCAAACACCACAGATTCAGGAGCCAGGCATGGCCAGGGCTCAACTCTTCGACTCTAAAATGTGTGAGAGGTGCAGTCTTGAGCACGTCACTCAACTGCACTGAGCCTGTAAAATGGGGAGAGCTCTCAAGGCTGTTCTGAGGATTGAATCGGATAACACATGTGAAAACACTCAGCACTGTGTCTGGCACATAGCGAACTGTCAGTAAATGTGAGCCGCCTCGGCCCACCGGGTCTTACCTCTGCAGCGGGATGATAACGCCTGCCTCACAAGGGCTTTGTGAAAATGACCTCACTGGATGTCCACGAAAACCTCTACGAACAACAAAATGATGTAATAATATGAAAATTTTTTCACATTCTGGGGGGGGGCGATGGGGATAGAAAAAAAGGTGAACAGACCTTTGTTTTTAATAAGTTCATACCGAGAGAAGCCACCATAGCATGGTGGCATCGGGACTGTCCTAGAGGTGCGTGTAACAGCTGTGGATCTCAGGAGGTCACAGTAAGACTCAAGAACTACTTGGAGTAAGATCATAGAGTCTCATGAACCACACTGAAGTTTATTTTGTAGGCACGGAAACTATAGAAACTTTTAAGCAGGAGGAATATAAACTCACATATTTTTTGGAAAGTTGAAGGTGGTGCATTGAATAGTTCGGAGAAGTAGAGACTGAAAAAGATTCTCCATGGCTTGCCAAAAGGATTCCTTCCTCAGCTGTGATGGCTGTGAAGGATTCCTTTCTCACCTGGTGAGTATGATTCTGCCCGGAGCTGCCCCTCTGCTGCCTCAAAGTGACCTTCACTTTGAGTCCCTGGGCCAGTTGAGCCCTGCTGGGTCTTCTTTTGCTCCAATAGGGAGACACTACCCAGACATCTCTCTTTCCTCTGACTGCTTCTCCACAGAATGCCTTCCATTCATTCCTTCTGTTCTCTGAAAACTGCCCCCACCCCACTCCACAGGAGTAGATTC
This sequence comes from Artibeus jamaicensis, assembly GCF_021234435.1. Lineage (NCBI taxonomy): Eukaryota > Metazoa > Chordata > Mammalia > Chiroptera > Phyllostomidae > Artibeus > Artibeus jamaicensis. The sequence goes on along the minus strand of NW_026522025.1, from coordinate 12,658,057 downwards.
CTGGGCCCATGTTGTTACCACGGCATCATGATACCAGACCTGACCACCAGGGTGGACACCTAACCAAAGCTGGATGGAGTCACGTTTTCTCTCCCAGTAATCCAGGATCAGGACACAAACTGACTGACTGCTCAACCCAGGGTCCCAGCTCCAGGAAATAAAGCCTCAAAACACTGATTGAAAACACCTGTGGGGGTTGAAGCACAGGGGGAGACTCCCGGCCTCACAGGAGAGTTCGTTGGAGAGACCCACAGGGTCCTAGAATGTACACAAACCCACCCACATGGGAACCAGCACCAGAAGGGCCGAGTTTGCTTGTGGGAAGTGGCAGAAGGGACTGAAATCTGACAAAGAGCAGAGCAAGCACCATTGTTCCCTCTCGGACCCCTGCCCCCACATAGTGTCACAACCCAGTGACTGGGTTGCCATGCCCTGATGAAACCTAAGGCTCCAACCCTCAAACATAACAGGTGCAACAAGACCAAAAAAAAATAGCCCAAATGGAAGAACAAATCAAACCTCCAGAAATAATACAACTAAGTGACCAAGAGATAGCCAACCTATCAGATGCACAGTTCAAAGCACTAGTGATCAGGATGCTCACAGAATTGGTTGATTTTAGTCACAAATTAGATGAAAAAAATGAAGGCTACACTAAGTGAAATGAAGGAAAATGCACAGGGAACCAATAGTGATGGGAAGGAAACTGGGACTCAAATCAGTGGAGTGGACCAGAAGGAAGGAAGAAACAACCAAACAGAAAAGAATGAAGAAACAAGAATTCAAAAAAATGAGGAGAGGCTTAGGAACCTCCAGGACATCTTTAAGCATTCCAACATCTGAATTATAGGGGTACCAGAAAGGGAAGAGGAAGAGCAACAAGTGGAAAACTTATTTGAACAAATAATAAAGGAGAACTTCCCTAATCTGTTCAAGGAAATTGACTTCCAGGAAATCCAGGAAACTCAAACAGTCCCAAAGAAGTTGGACTCAAGAAGGAACACACCAAGGCACATCATCATTACATTAGCCAAGATTAAAATGAAGGAGAGAATCCTAGAAGCAGCAAGAGATAAGGGGACAGTCACCTACAGAGGAGTTCCTATCAGTCTGTCAGCTGATTTCTCAAAAGAGACCTTGCAGGCAAGAAGGGGCTGGAAAAAGTATTCCAAGTCATGAAAGGCAAGGATTTACATCCAAGATTGCTCTATCCAGCAAAGCTTTCATTTAGATTGGCAGGGCAGATAAAGTGCTTCTCAGATAAGGTCAAGTTAAAGGAGTTCATCATCACCAAGCCCTTATTGTAAGAAATGTTAAAGGGACTTATCTAAGAAAAAGAATATAAAAAACATATATATAGTAAAATGACAGCAAACTCACAATTATTAACAATCATACCTAAAACAAAAAACAAACTAAGCAAGCAACTAGAACAGGAACAGAACCACAGAAATGGAGATCACATGGAGGGTTAGCAACAGAGGAGTGGAAGGAGGAGAGAGGGGGGAAAGGTACAGAGAATAAGTAGCATAGATGGTAGGTAGAAAATAGACAGGGGGGAGGGCAAGAATAGTATGGGAAAAGTAGAAGCTAAAGAACTTAAGACACGTGGACATGAACTAAAGGGGTTCATGTGGGTGGGAGGGGGTGTGCAGGGTGGAGGCGAATGAAGAGGGGTAAATGGGAAAACTGTAATAGCATAATCAATAAAATATATTTAAAAAATAAAAAAATAAAAGACTTCAAACTGGCACTGCTGTTCTGGGCTGGGCTGGTTCTACATCCAGATCTCCAGCCAACCTGCACCTCAGCCATGGGACAATGTCACCCCCAATTCAACTGGAAAGGTGACTCCTCATTGCTTGGGGTGAGAGAAGATTTAGAATTAAGTATAGACCAGATGAAGTAAATCAAACTCATAGGATACAGAAAAAGTAAATCAAACTTACAGCATTAATATTTGTGCAATAGGTTTGGAAGAAAATTTAAGTATATTTGGTACTTTAAGTACAATAATGCATCTGGGATATTAGTTTAACAGATTAGCCTTATGAATCCAATTTATAATTATAAACATCATTGGAACATTCGAGAAAACTCTGAATGTACTATATTTTTACATTTAAATCATCCAATGCAGACAATTTCCTGTAATATTTCAGGAAATGGATTCTAAGGCCAGAGTGACAGGCGTGGAAGCCCAGCTCTGCCAGTCATCAGCTGTGTGACCTCAGACAAGTTATTTAGCCTCTCTGGGCTTCTAATGCCTCACCTATAAAAATGAGGAGAATAACAGTCCCCCTGACCTCACCTGGTGCAGTCATGATTGACTGAGGTAATATTCAGAAAGTCCTAAAACCAGAGCAGGTACAAGTATCTGCTGGTATCATTGTTAGGTTATATGAAAATAACGTGAGGGACCCTAGTTCACTGTTGGTGGGATTGCAGACTGGTACAACCACTATGAAAAACAGTATGGATTTTCTAAGAAAACTAAAAATGAACATGCGTTTTGACCCAGCAATTCCACTGTTAGTATATCCTAAGAACCCTGAAACACCAATCCAAAAGAACCTATGCACACCAATGTTCATAGTAGCACAATTTACAATAGCCAAGAGCTGGAAGCAACCTAGATGCCCATCGGTAAATGAATGGATCAAAAAACTATGGTACATTTACACATTGAAATTCTATGCAGCAGAAAGAAAGAAGGAGCTCCTACCCCTTGCAATGGCATGGATGGAACTGGAAAGCATTATGCTGAGTGAAATAAGTCAGGCAGTGAAAGACAAATACCATATGATCTCACCCTTAACAAGAAGCTAAACAACAAAACAAATAAGCAAGCAAAATATGACCAAAAACACTGAAATACAGAACAGGCTGACAGGGACCAGAGGGGAGAGGGGAGAAAATCACAGGGGAAAAGGGGAAGGATTCACAGGAACAAGTATAAAGGACACAGGGACAAAAACTAAGGCGGGGGGGGGGGGGGAATGGGAGGGAGGTGGGGAGCCCTGAGGGGGGTGGGCAGGGTTGGGAGTATAAGATGGAAAACTGTACTTGAACAATAAATAAATAAATAAATAAATAAATAAATAAATAAATAAATAAATAAAATACTAAAAAAAGATATGCTTAAAATAAATTTTAAACTAAAGATGAAAAAAACCAACTTGAATACTTCCAAAGTTTTGCCTGCTAGACAAAAAAGTAAATAAACGAATTTGCTTTATACGCTCAAAATATCCATAGGAGTGGGAGTAAATGAGTTTATAACCAAGACATCTCACGCATACACATTCCACCACCATCACCACCGACTTACACTGGCAGGTACATCAGCAGAGAGCGGAAAATGAAGTCGTTGTGCCGAGATGAACAGACCGGAAAGACAGGTTCCTTTGATCTCAGGCTCTGAGGGGCCCGATCATGCATCCCACCCTTGGCTTTCAGGAGATACCCCTCTAGCTTTATGATGCAGTCCTCCTGGTGGCTCACGGTAGTCTGATTGGGTTTCTGTCACTGTCACTGTGTTGAGCAGGGCTCTGTAAGGCTGGCTTCTGTCTGCCAGCTCCAAGTCAGTCTCCCCCTGCTGCTGTCCCACTCAGGCAAGAAGACAGCGAGCAAAGACCCCCTCCCCTTCTCCCCTGAGCAACCTCGGTCAGCACTAGGGAAACAGGCGGGAGTACCTTTTACCAGTTCGCTGACTTTGGGCAAAGTACTTAATCTCTTGGAGCCCCCATTTTCTCATTTTTAAATGGGGATTAAAATAGTGTCAACTTAGACTCATTGTGGTGACCATTTGAAAGTAATAGGAATACTGAATCATTATATTGTATACCTAAAACTAACAGAATGATACATGTACATTGTACCTCAATTTTAAAAAATGCCTCTCTTAAAGAGAGTTTAAAAAATGGTAACAATCGCATAGGTTTGTGGTGTAAAATATGGAGAGTTAATAAATGTAAGGAGCTTTGCAGTGACTGGTTCCAGTGCCTTTTGAGCACTAAGTGCTAGCTTAGCAAGTGTTAGCTTTTATTACTACCCTGAATCAACCTGAAAATATGTAGCTGTGTTTCACACCTATTTACAGGTTTGTGCATCTTAACAGAGTTGAGAAACATTCTTTAAAGAAAAGGAGAAAATACATTAAACTATAAAGAAGGTACAGAGCCAGAAGAATTACAAGGGCCAGATGGCTTGGGGCTGTACAGAAACCCAGGTTCAAAAAGCCTCCTGAAGCCTATTGTGAAGTTGAAAACCAACAGCTGCCTCAGAGTGTGTACCTCCTTGAGCATCCGTCAGTCTGCAGTCCATCTGTTTATCCGCCCAAGTACCCTACAGTTGCTGCATACGTTGACTCATTGCATTCAGTTTCACCAGGCACCGTGCACCATGGGAAGATGACAGACTCAAGCTGTCAAGAAACTTTTGGCCTAAAAGGAGAGTCAGGTAAGCCAACAAATCATTTAAAAATGGAGTAAAGAGTGCTAACCTGTGAGCTTGCGAGGGACCTATGAGCACTCAGAGAAGTTATGGAAGGTACTCCTCACCTCCATAAATGCCTTTCTGGATTGTGTGATTAAATCTAAAAACAACCTCGCTAACTCATTGTTACACAACAAGGTATAATTCACATGTATCCGTCTATTAGGGCTCAGTCATCCCTGTCATACATAACATACATGTGAGGAAGACTCCTGTTTTAGTAGAAATTACCAATATTCAACCGTTTTGACCCATAACAATAGCAATTGATATTCTTCATATAGTTTATATATATGTATATATCTTATATAGTATATATGCATCTTTATTTATATGTATCATATATATCTTTTAGATCCTTTCTGGAACATTCTCAAGGAAATTTTCATTCAAATCATTTAAGAATATTCATTTGTAGCTGACAGAATATTTTCCCTCTTCTGATTAATACCGGGAACTATGTATTAAGATCCCATGGTGAAAAACAGGTTTATCTAAAGAATTGTTTTACTTTCTAATCATTCATGGTTCTATGTTTCCCTCTTGTGGTAGAAAACAGAAAAACAAGCGAGCATTCCCGCAGCCTGTAACACTAACTGGCTCTGGCAGCATTGAGTGGCTTCTAGGGGCCCCATCCACCTGGAATACAAGGCAAATCACGTCCCTGGAGTTGTGTGGCAGATAGCGGTTGGCCCTCTATCAAACAAACTCATAGATACAGACAGCAGAATGGTGGTTAGCTGAGGGGGAGGGGGTGGGGGACCAAAAGGGTAGAGCTAGTCAAACACATGGTGACAGAAGATTAGAATTTAGGTGGTACCTAAAACAAAAGCAAACTAAAAGGACAGCTAGATCAGGAGTGGAAGCATAGAAATGAAGATCTCAAGGAGGGTTAGCAACAGGGGAGTGGGAGGAGGAGAAGGTACAGAAAATAAGCAGCATAGATGGTAGATAGAAAATAGATGGGAGGGGGCAAGAATAGTATGGGAAATATAGAATGTAAAGAACTTGACACATGGTCATAAACTAAAGGGGGGGAATTGTGGGGATGGGGGGTAGGGTGGAGGGTAATGAAGGGGGGGAATAGAACAACTGTAATGGCATAATCAATAAAAATAAATTAATTAATTTAAAAAAAGAATTTAGGTGGTGAGCACACAATAGAGTATACAGATGTCACATTATAAAGTTGTACACCTGAAATTTATATAATGTTATTAACCAATGTTACTCCAATATATTTAACAAAAAAATGTTTTTAATGAGTCTCAGCATACTAATAGAGCCTTAATATCTTACTGTCACCCAGTTCCCCTTATAAATAGCTTTTTAGGCTTGCTAACCTGCTGAGGTCATACGAAAATTTTCAGACTGAGTCTTAGGCTGGCCTGTGTGTAACCGCGAGCCTCGGGGGTTAAGGGCCTGTGTGATGATACCTGGTCACTGGCTGCCTCGCCCCAGCCTCCCTTCCTGCCGTGCCAGAGCTCAGACAGTTCTGTTTTAAAGTCTTGGCCTGTGGGCTTACTTTCCACAATGGCCTCTTTGTTTGCCTGTGCTGCTTCCTCTGCCTAGAATGTCTCCACTTCTTCCTGGCTTCCTTTTCATTATCCTCCAGGACTCAGCTGGAATTTGTCTCCTTGGAAGCTTCCTCTGACCACCCGAGGGCTCCCCATGACTACAAGGCACCCATCTCACCAGACTGTGATGCTCATGGGATGACAAGCTCCACAGGCAGCTGGAGGCTATACACCCTGGGCATGCCATGAACGCACAGCACAACGCAGAGCAGTGAGAACATGGTCAGTCAACAACGTTTGCAGGGTGGAAAGCACCCCCCTCCAATATTGTTCAGGAGGAACTGTTGGAGCAAGCAGACTCAAACAATCACTGCCCTAAAACCCTTGTGGGGAGACATGGTATGAAACAGCAGCACTCTGACCAGCACTTAAGCTACTCAGGGGCATTTCTCCTTATTTGGGGGCTGGCCCACTGTGGCCTTGTGAGATGAGACAATTGAGAATCAGGCTGATAACACATCACGGAAAACTTAAAGTTACACAAAACAGGTCCCCGCCCCACCCCAGGCCCTGGGCATGAAACACTCTCCATACAAAAGGCATTTCTGTTCAGAACTTTGTAGCCGAACAGGTATGGAGCATCTTGATAGGTCACTGACACAGCTGAGAAGAGAAGTGAAACTGAGAAGGTGCAAGGTGGCGGGAGGACTATTAGCAAAGAGACATTTAAAGTGTCTGCATTTCCCATCAAAATCCCCACTGCCCAGTGTAGCAGCCTGCTTACTATGACTAGGTAGGTGTGAGGCATCAGGCTAGGTAACTTCCCAAGCACTATCTTATCATTTCCTAAACACACCTCTATGACATATTATTTTAATTTTAACAGTGAGGAAAGAAAAAAAGAGTTCAAGTAGTTTACATAAGATAAAACAGGTAATAATCAGCATATCCAGGGATCACTCTCAAGTCTGTCAGACACCAAAGGTATAATGCAACAAAATTCTTATGTAAAAGAAGTGATTTTGACATCCTGCTCACCTCAAAATGGCATGGTGGCTTTACTTTTTGGTTATTCTTTAGCCATCTGCGCTTTGGACTTTGAGAGATGCTAGATAACACTGCACCTTGAGATTTGTTTTGGCAGGAGGCTGACATGAGTTCACTGGGTGACTCTCCTAAAGAGATTTCAAAACAACCCTAATAATTCACCTTTGGACTGTACCTTGGAGTTCCCAAAACCTTTAATACCCATTATTTAATTGTCATTAAACTTCCTGGTAGGGAAGGTATTAGAATTCCATTTTACAAGTGAGAAAACTGGGTTTTAAATCAGGTAAGCAGAATACATGATACTGCACAGTGAATTTGTGCAGTATCATGTATTGCGACTCTTCAATTCCAAATTTGAACCCTTCATTTCCAACCCATCACTGTTAACTAAAGTGATTCGGTAAGATTCAGCAAGCCTAAAGTGGCATGTCTTCCTTTTGGTGTTATGTCAAGAATCTGCAGAAGCACTGTGGGTCACGGAGTTCTGGAATCTTCTCATCAGCTATTACCATTAGTCTACTTTTATGCAGGACAACAAAGGTATTAGCTACATGCAGTAAACTAGTGACTGCCTTGCCTCCACCCTCACTCCTCTCTTCACTAAAGTTTCCTTGGTTCCTCCTTATCATTGTGCATTTGCCTCAGAAATCACCTCACCTGGGAAAAGAAGACATCCTTGTCCTCTTCCCCATCAAAGTGAGGTTGGGGGGCTCTGTGTTCCCATGATCCCTTGAATAACTCCTCTCATTCAGCTGTAAGTGGGCTGAAGGGTAGCTCCCCCCACCCATGTCCCCACAGATATGTTCACCTAAAACTTGGTAATATGACCTTTGCAGATGAAATTAAGTTAAGGATCTTGCAACGAGGCCAACCTGGAATACCCAGATGGGCCCTAAATCTGATAACAAGTGTCCTTAAAGGAGACAGAAGAGGAGAAGACACAGAGAGAAAGCCATGTGAAGGTGGAGCCGCAGATGGGAGTGAGGCAGCCACAGAGCCAGGAACGCCGGCAGCCAGCCAAAGCTGCAAGGGGCGAGGAAGCCTTCTTCACCAGAGCCTTTGCAGGCCAACATTTTGATTTCGGACTTCTGGTCTCCAGAATGGGGAGAAAATATATTTGTGTGATTTTAAGTCACCCAATTTGCAGTCCTTTGTCAGCAGCCAGAAGAAACTAATATTCTACTCACACCATGTTCTTCTAACTACCTATGGACACTTCTCTACTAGCATGAGCACCCTAGGACTCTGTCTTATTCACCTTTGCACCCCAACCACCTCACACAGTGCCTGGTGCATCAAGAGGGCCCCACAATGCTGTTACCTGAACAAACCCGGGCAGTCCAGGAGGCACTGCCAGCAGACGTTTCTTGTAGCTTCCCATCTGGGACGTGACACTGGCCTGGGCCCATGCTAAAATACCCATCTTCAACTATCTACTGCTAGCTCGTGACTTCAACAAGGCGAAGGTCTGATATCAATGGGCCTGTGACCGAGACTGACAGCAACTGGGAACCTCTGCCTCCCAGGTCAAGCTCAAGGGAAACTGTATGGACCAAGACAGGATAGGACATCGAGGTGGGGGGGTTGTGGCAGACACAGAAGACCTCCTCTGCCCTCCAATGGCATCAGCACTTGTAGTAATCATAACAATTGCTAAAACATCAGAATCTTCTGTTTACTAAACACAATGTCAGGCTGTATAAGTGCTTCACAAATTTTACTTCATCCTCACATGAATCTTCCAAGGTAAATGTTATTATTAGTCTTTCTATACCAGGTCTACATATGGGGAGTTGGCTAAATGAGTGGAAAGTGTTTTCTCACGGATTCGACCACAGAGAGCTTGGTGTCAGCTGTGCAGCTCAGAGCAGGGAGACAGGTCTTTCATGACAGGTGCCAACCTTACTCCAATTCCACCTGAGTTTCCTACACTAATTTCCCTTCTGTTTCTTTTTTCTTTTTTAATGGATTTCAATTTGCTCCACAGAATGCATTCCTCAAAGTCCCATAGAGGCGGTGGAATATAATAGTTTTCCTACTAAAGCAAAAGCTCTTTCCCCATCTCCGCCCTGTTACACTATCCCGGCTCCATTTTCTGGCCTCTTTGCAACTGTGGGCCAATCTCGTGGAGTCAGGTGGGCGTGGGCCTCACATCCAGGTTTCCAGTTCTGTGGCTTAGAATTGACAGGACTGTCATCTTGGGTCAGGGCCACTTTGACTGCTTGCGGTTCAGCAAACCTCCCCATTGTATATGATTTCTAGATGCCTAACCAGAGCATGTGTAGACATTTACTGGAACAGAAGAACATGATGTCCCTCTCCCCAGGCCACCACGGGAGATGGCAGAGGAAAGAAGAGGCCAGAATCTCCCTCAGCACGGGGCAGTGGACTTGAACAGTGTAAAATACAGTAACTCATCTTAAAGTTATGCCAGCGTATTTTCATTTAAATTAATGTTACTTCCTTCAAAACAATCACCTTGTGAAGCAACATATTTACTCAAACAATGCTGACGTGGCACTAACATTTCTGGAACTCTTTTTCGGGCAACTGTCTTTACTACAGTCTGTGGCACTTTCTTTGAAAGTCTTCAGTCATAACAAATGTCATCCTTGGAGAATAGATTTGAACTTTGGAAAGAGACGAAAATTGGTTGGAGCCATGTCTAATGAATAAAGTGGGTGATCAAATCTTGTTCCATCGTTTTAGGTGAAAAATGAGGCATGACTATAAAGTAATGTGACTGGTTTTCCTAGGTGACCCATAAACCGACTGGCTGAGAAATAATTCCCATAGAGGAGTTTCAAATGCTCTGCGCACTAGACGCATCGCTGGAGTGAGTGTACCGTTCCCAGAGTGGTGATTTGGCAAGATAGAAGACTAATTTGGATATATAAGTTCAAATATGTTTGCAAAAAAGGAAATCCGATTGCTTACACTCATGAAAATGAAGAAGCTATTCTCCTGGAGAAATTTCTCCTCCTTTCTTGACAGCCTGGTCTGCTCTGGACTGTCATTTCACTGAGAAAAACAGACTCATCTCACGCAGACCGCCTCCTCTGGCCAGACCACCCACTCAACATACAGCCCCACCGCAGGCTGGGCAGTGCCCCGGCCCTGAGCTCCCATGCCATCTCTTTTCCTTCAGGTATTTAGTTCTTATAACAGATGGGGGTGGCCGCCTTTGTGTGTGTGTCGATATTCTCCCATTCAACCTGCCTCCTTGAGAATGGGATCATTTTCCACTGTGTGTCTCCAGTGCACAAAACTGGGCACCCAGAAGGGACACTAAATCCGGTTTCAGACACATACCGTCTGTCTTTGCTTCTCATGCTTCCGGGGGCTTCTCATGCTGCCTGGCAACCAAAACTGAACATTCAGCCCATGTAAAATCCATCCACATGAATTTATAGAGACCTACGCTAGAGTAGGGGTTGCTTACTTGGGCTCAAAAGCACAGGAGAGCAAGAGGGGTGAATGAACTGCTAATGCCGTGGGCTTCTTTTAGGGTCATAGAAATATTGTGAACTTTGATGGTGGTCATGGTTACACAAATCTATAAACACACTAAAACTATTGAATTGTACACTTTAAATGGGTGAATTGTGTGCTATGCAAATGATATCTCAATAAAGTAGTTTATTTTAAAAGTCTACCACGATGGGAATATTTTTGCCTTGGTTGCTTTCTAAGATGAAGATTAGAATAAATGATAGTCAAAGTCTCTTTCAAAAAGCTGCTTAGGTTTAGAAAACTGAGTTTCTGTTTTCTCGTTGTGACTACATCACTCGAAAATGACTGAGTGGTTTTCACCAAGTTTGGAAAGCACATTCAAGATAAGGAGGGCCGTCAAGTGCTACTCGACATCAATGCTCCCTTTCGTTTAGCTTGACACCCACACTGTTCACCTTGACACATAGCACCCAGAACAGCACTGACACTTCCTAGCTTCCCTTGCTGCTAGAAGCAGCCTTAGATGTACAGTCTCTGAAAAAAGAGTGCCTTGCTTCCTCTGTCTCCTGTTTCTGAAGGCGAGACTGACCCTGTGGCGGTAGGCAGCCATCTGGGATCATGCAGGTAAGGGCAACTCACTGGGGGAAGCTGAGTGACAAAAGAAACGTGGGCCCCTTTATATAACGGGCCACCAGGTAGGCCCTGGAGTGCTCACACCCAGTCTACCAGAAAAACCTCTGTTACTGTGCACATTTGTTTTGCTTAAGGAACTTATTTTGAAACAGTTGTAGCAGCCAAATCTACATTTTAGCTAATAATAAAATTTGGTTTTCTATACCCAAACAGAATCTAAAGTGTGTGGCATTGTCATTCTTCTTATGCCATGGCATTAGTGTTACCACCGCCTCCTTGGAAGGCAGACCACTGTCCAACCAAGCCTGCAGCTCTAGGCCACTGGTTGGCAGCAGTGTCCAGAGGAGGGTTGGGGGACTGCTTCTTCCGCAATATGGAAGGGAGTTCAAGCAAGGACGAGGCAGTCTGCACAGACACAAAGGTTACGGCTCTGCTAAAAGATACTCTTGCAATCCTGACTCTGGATTGCAAACACTATGGCTGGTGACTGCTCCACGTATATGTACTTATCGGAAGGAATTTGAGGAGCCTCCCCTGAGAGAGGCTCCTGAACACAAGAGCCATCTGTTCAATGAGCGGCACAAAGAACGGGCATGATTATCTGCATAGCCAAAGAGGTGGCCCCTGGCAAAAATTTCTACTTGCCCCTGGTATTTAAGGACACATGTATTGGTTTACATAGTTTGTTTTCTTCCAATGTGCTACTTTCCTAAGAGATTTTAAGGATGATTTTGACTAAAGTTTCACCTTCTGCTCTAACGTGAGAGTCCATCCCATGGGAAGAAGTGACTTCCCAGTATTAACTGGATGACTGCAAATGACTGCCATCCAACTGACTCCTGGGAGGACAAGTGGTCCCAGCATCATATTCTACCGGCTCAGTTTTTATTTTTTTATGTGAATGATCAAAGGAAGAAAAACAGTTATGTCTTGATGTGGGTTTTGCCTGCCTTTACATTGGGATGCCATCAAGTGGTTTCAATTCTATCTAATTGTGAGAAAGTGGCTTCAACCCAAGTAGCAAGGTCTACACACTTCTCTCCAAACGCTCATTTACTTAAAACTTCCTCCACATGGCAGTGTCCTCAGCAACTCCCAGTGGAAATGTGGTATTAGGAGCCCAGTCCCGGGGTGTCTGCTTTCTCCTGTCACCTCTCTCACATTCTAGGAACACAGCAGGCAGTTCCCAGTCTCTTGTCCTGACTCTGTGACCTGTGACACCCGAAATCTTTGCTGCAGAGGAAATAAAGTAATGCGTGTAGAAGTACCTTGTGAAATATAAAATATGAGGTGTGTTTTAAGTGAGGTTAATTCTTGAAGAGTATGAAACAAAAGTATATAGCTGGGGGGCAGAGGAGCCTCCAACCCACCTCTTCGACATGCTCTGCTCCCTCACCTTTGGTTCCACCTGGGACACTCTTTCTCCTCTTCCCCCCAGGTCTGGGTGTGGTGGTCACCTCCCCGCTCCCTATGCCTGAATCAGGTCCACCTCTTTTCAGCCTTCATAGCCTGCCTCGCTCGCCCCCATCACAGCTCTGACTGCATCTCTGCTGTATCCCAGGAGTCAGCTCTGTTTAACCGACAGGCTCATCCTGCGCTCCCTGCCAGTGTCTGTGGTCTCGCACTGGTCGGTCTGGTCCCGCGATGGCTACTCAGTGCACTGACTAAGCCCACTGGGCTCACAGAGTGTAGGAGCCACTTCAGTTCACTTCAGCAACAGGTGCTTACAAGCGTGCTGGAGCTCCGTATAAGGGACTAATATTTGATGGGAATCGAATCCATACCCCCAAATGCTACCACACAGTGGTCCAGGAGGGAAGCACTCCTTGGGCTGAACCAATCACACCCAATGGCAACCTAAAACAAATTGATAATTACTTGTTAAAATAAGTTGTTTTCTATAGGAAAACAAGATTTCACCCTCCCTACATGCCATTAACACCAGTTTAAAGGGAAGAAATGAAACTTAAATCTGGGAAGATTCATATAATGTGTGGATGGTCATATCGACCCAGGGAGTGCACGTTGGTATTTTGCAAAATCATTCTCGGGGTTTTCTGGCAAACTCATCAGACTCATTTGTATATTAAAAGCTCTGAAAGTCCAACTTAACACTACCCAATCCAGTTTTCCCCAACTTTTAACCTGGATATTATAACAACCCCAGAACTGCCTGATTTGGGATACACTTATTTATGGAAAAGATCACATGGATGGAATACGAGAAGACCAGGGTCCAACTCCACCATTACTTCCAGGTTGGGCGAGTCAGCCAGTCTTTCTGTACAGCCACTTGTCTACCGCGCGACATCTTTTCAGGAACACTGGGGTACTCAGGAAGTGGATAAAGGAAAGAAACCGTTTCCACTATGAAAACACGTTCGAAATGTCTGACACTCGTGATTAAACCTTTATTGGCTTGACTGGCAGTCCCCAGGATGTTTATTCAGGGCTCAACTCACCACTTCTATCTTCACCTCAGAGACTCCGCTAATTAATGACTAAAAGAAGCACTGGGAAGGGGGACTTCCAATAGTTAAAGTTTAACAAACAAACAAACAACTGGCATCCATCTCTGCACCCCAAGGGAAAGGCACATTTTTCACCCTCCCCCAACAATGTCCCGTAGGGCTGTGCCCCTTTCAGATTTTCTTCCCCTTTGCAGGATGCCAGTGAGGAAAGTCTTGGCCACCTAAAGCCCTCGGTGGGTCTTCAATTACTTAAGGCACTCCGTAGCCATTCGTAAAAGGTGGTTCCCAACTTTGAGTACAGCCTCAAAGGCAACGGAATGCTGGGATATGTCTGCGTGGATTTCATTTAATGTAAAATGACTGGATCCGTTCGGACCTTCCTAGTCCACTTTCCTAAAGGTGTAGCCCACTCAAATCACTCTCCTGAAAGCTCTTTGAAAGTCTGAAAGGGGTCAGAATATGCCACTGCAGCGTAACAATCATTCCGAGCTGAAGGCATTTGAGAGAAAGTATTTTTATGAATTCCTTTATCTGCCTAAAAGCAGTGTCCTTGGTTATCATAAATCCCCTCCTGGAGACAGTTTCTAGAAACCAGAGAAGATCGACTCTGCTGACCACACCACACCTAAATAGATGCTATCACTATCACCAAAATATATCATCTCCACATTGTCTAAAGGTCTTATTTTTCCTAAAAGTCATTTGTTTTTTCCATAAGAGCCCTTTTCTCCCTCCCCTCCATCTATTAAAATAGTATATAAGCCTAAATTCTAGTTGCTTCCTTGAGTCTCAGCTTTCTGTAAACTTCTACAAACATCATAAGTACGTGATAAAATCCTATCTACTGTTACCACTGTCTCTTGACAGTTTAATTAATAGGCTCTATAAGGCTAGAAAGTTTTTCCTCCTCAAGTCCAAGAGAACAAACAAATTTATTTTTAAAATTTGATCAGCCCTGGCTGGTGTAGCTCAGTGGATTGAGCATGGGCCTGGGAACCAAGCAACCATGGTTCGATTCCCAGTCAGGGCACATGCCTGGGTTGCAGGCCAGTTCCCAGCACGGGACGCATGAGAGGCAACCATACATTGATATTTCTCTCCCTCTCTCCTTCCCTTCCCCTCTAAAGATAAATAAAATTTTTTTAAAATTTAAAAAATCAAAATTTGATCAGTGTTGTTTAAACCTCTTATAGATAAATTTATAATACATTTGTAATATACATATAATAAACTATATGTATTGCTGGGGCCCTTTGTACAGTGGAAATCTGCACACTTGTTTATTTGGAATGGAACTGTACAATGTGAAATGATTACACGTATCTACCGTTTACTTCGAACTCTTCCCCTGCCTGGAGGTCCCTTCACAAGAGACGTCCGCGTGGCTCACTCCTGCAGCTCATTCAGGTCTCTGCTCACCTCAGGTTTATCAGAAGTTTTCCCAATCTGCACACTCAAAAGACCAGCCCACCCTACGGTATGCTCTCTCCTTTTCAATGATTTAGTTTTCCTCGGAGCATTTACCATCTCCTGATAAACATACCGATTTATCACACCCCTCCCATCTGAACCCCACAGCTCCGCGCCGGCAGGAACTGCTCCTGTTCACGGCTGTGTCCCTGGTTCCCCAAACAGGGCCAAGCACACAACAGGCGATCAACAAATATTTACTGAATTCATGAATCACTCTTTCCTAATCTAATCTTGTTTACCAAAGGAAGCTTTCCTGTGCAAAGGGAGAATGTTCTTCTTTTTAGTCTTTAATATTCCATGGCTATCAGATTTAGTTAAGAAAGAAAGAAAAGGAGCCCTGGCCAGAGTGGCTCAGTTGGGTGGTGCATGTACCACCCAATGTACCATTGCTCCCCACTCTGGGTACAGACGAGAGGGAATCACCAATAGATGCTTCTTTCTTGCATGGATGATTCTGTCTCTCCCTGTCTGTCTCTCCAAAAACAATGAAAAAATGCCCTTAGGTAAGGATTAAAAAAATGTTAAAGAAAAAAAAAGAAAGAAAACCCGCAAGACCATTAGTGAAGCCAAGAAAGAGAAACTCTTAAATTTTACTTAAATATTTCACATGACAAAGATTAGTGGCTAAGTGCCCAGCTCTAAAAAGTAGTCCTGTCTGTTCTTCAAGACACTTTGCCTTTCTGCTGTGTCCCCCTCCTGGGCTGTGGTCCTTCTGTTTGTACACTGTCTACTCTTCAAGACACAATTCGATTTCCATCTCTTCTTTCCCCGGGTCAGAATGTTTTCTCCCTTATTTGCACTTTCTCTAATTCTTCTCTTTACATGTGTATTTCTTGTGTTGTATCTCCCCCAAGAGACTGCACATTCCTGGATGTAAAAAGACAGTATCTTACTCATCCTGTACTGAATGCCGGTTCAACATCAGAAAGCATACACAAGGGGAGAACAACCATTCATAAGCCCATTGTAATTAAAGAACTTTTTTTTTAAACATGGGAGTTACAGCATGTTAAAAAGGGATCCAAAGATGTTTCTCTGCCAAGTCATCCCTGCCCAAAGGATATCAGATTTTAAGTATGAAAAAAAAAAGAGGCCTCCGCCTAAGAACGATGACCTCCGGGCCCCAGACCATCCTCCCTCGTGCTGGGTGTTCTGTCATTTCCTTCTCAGAACTACACATGTCCTTTCACCCGTGTCTGCAGCTGGGCCTCATGAGCGTTCAGAAGAGAGTGATCCAAGCCAAATGGGACATAGTGGAAGTTCTTGCACTTAAGATGAAGTTCTCAAAGCCCCAGTGGTTTGGTCTGAGAACCCGAGACCTTTAACCTCTGGGTCATGTATTTAATACCCATTTGGTGCGAATACCTGACACCAAAAGGGAATCATTTGTTTAGTGCTGGGGTCCTTAACTCTGACTCCTTAGGCCCACGAGGTCCTCGGATGGGATGTAATGGGGTAAATTAATTTGAAAGGCAAAACAAACCAAAACATCTTTATTTGTACTAACCTCTAAACATAATGTAGCATTTCCTTTAGTTATGAACGTAGGTAACAAACCACAGCCTTTATTATTTCTTTTAATTTTTATTATTATTACCACTGCTGATACTACTGCTACCTGGGACTTAATCATCAGCAGAAATCACAATTTTCATTTCATAGCACAATTATCTCAAAATGCCATTTGCACTTATCACTACTCTAAAGTAAGACAATACTAGACCCTCCACTGAATCTTGTTATTTAGTATATCAATAACAAAGACTATATCTTGCTATGTTACAAATTTGGTTAATATTTTACTAATCGTATTTCAATATAATTTTATTTCCTTTGCAATCCTTTGTATTTTTTTAAGTGAAATGATTCTGAGGAGGGGTCCCTAGGTTTAACAAAGGAACCTGTGACACAAGAATCCCTGTGAACTGATGGAAGAAAACATGCTTCTTCACAAGTTCCCATAAGGGCATTTATTTTATTTTGCTGAAGATGATAAACTATCCTTCAAAATATCTAAACTTCCATTTACTCATGAATTTGAACTTTCCCCAAATGCTAACACTGGTCATTTGCAGATCACTGGGCCCAAGAGTGATTTTGAGACCAGGAATGCTTTGAACCAGGGAGTCTGCAATAGGAATCTTCTTAGAGTTTTCAGTAACGGGAGCCAATAAACTCCTTTTTCAGTTGGCCTAATCCAAGTTATGTTTTTGCCACTTGTACCCAATCGGGTTCTGACCACCATGAATCCCCCTATACTGGAACCAATGAGGGTTAGAGGCGGGGCGGGGGAGACCATGCTGACAGCTCTGGGTGGTGGGGGTGGGGGAAGTGTTAGTATCTGCATCGGGTTGAGTTGGCTGACTCAGTGTCCCCATATCAGCAGAACGCTGATGGCCTAAAGTCCTGTCCCCAGGTCCAACCAGAGGTTTCTTCATACATGTCATCCAAACAGCTTCCAGGTGAGAAGGAGCAGCCATGTTCTTTTAAATGCACTGTTTCATCTGATCCTGACAAGAGCCACTCTGGGTATGTACTACCACTCCCAACCTTCACATGTAAGGGAAATAAAATCAGAAAGTAAATAACTTGCCCAAGAGAACCATCCTCAACTCCTCTGATTTTTATTCTGCCTAGAATTCCTCTGCCTTGGCAACTCCAACTAAGTTCAGCTACCACCCTTCTGTGAAGCCTTCCTCACTTAGTCTTCTCTCCCAAGTGGGGTCCTCTGTGGTCCTGCCCCTCTGTGGTCCTGCCCCTTCAGAACCTGGCACGTACCTCCATCATAACCCCAAACACACTGTACAGTCTGCTTATTGTCTACCTCCCCTTCTAGACTACACATTTGCTGAGGGCGAGAATATTTTGTATGCCAAGTACTTAGCACAATGTCTGATATGAAATCAGCACATAATAAATGTTCAATGGAGTACACTTCACAATTCAAGGCAACTGAACAAGGACTCATTGAATGCTACGTGGTCCTAGGTACTGCAGATACAGATAAAACATAGATCTATCTTAAGGAAGGCTTTCTCCAGACACTCTCCAGTTGGGGAGTGTCACATGCAAACAGAAAATTTCACTAGGTTTAATTAGTGTATTATAGAATTATAGGCCTATGGGAAAAGATCACTTAATGGGAGGAGAGGGCACTGAGGGGTTGTTGGGGAAACGTTTCTGAAGATGCTATCTGAATTTAACCATACCAGAAGAAAATCCATGGTAAGGAGAGACAGACAGACAGACAGACAAGACACAAAGAGACAGACAGAGAGAGAAAATAAAATCAGAGAGCAGCAAGCTGAGGACAGAAACCTAGAGAATAGCTAGGGTGTGGGTAGGGCAAGCAGTCCAGGAAGAAACTTAAAAAGTGTGAGTAGAATCAGGAGAGAATGGTCAAGAAAAAGAAATGAGAATGCTAAAAGAATACAAGGTCAGCAGTGACAAATGCAACAGGAAACTCGGAGAAGATAAGGCCTAAAATGTGGTCAATGGATTTAGTAACCAGAAAGTCAGTGGTAACCCGGCTAGACAAATTTTAGTAGAGTGGTGGGGGAAGCAGAGTCAGATGGAAGTGGGGGAGGTAAGAAATCAATGATGGTGAACGCAGAAAAGTTTTACAAAGACTGGCCAAAAGGGAGAAAGCAATGGAACAGTTGCGAAAAGGTGGTAAGGTTCAGGCGCAAATTTTTTGTCTTAACTGTTTCCTTCCCACCACACACAACTGCCAAATAGACCATTTTCCTTTGGAACCCCCAAATTCTTGCTATGCTATAAGCTTTTAAGGATGAGCCCTGGGTCTGAATCGCCTTTTTATTCCACACATTTCTCAGTTCACGGCTCAGTGTTTGTTGAACAAGTGAATAAAGTGCAAATTCACCACAAATGATAAGAACATAAAGGGATCTACTGGGATATAACTAGTTTGTTCTTTCAAGAGAATCTGAGGTTGTCTGAAAACTCAGGAGCATGAAGAAAACAAATCCAGGCAATGTTTGACCCACGGAGGCAGATGTAGATTAGGTTCAACTTATATTTTGGAGACCCCTGAAGAACAGATCTTTAGATTTAAGGGTCTCTTCATTCCCAGAAGCTGTTAGGGTTCTGTACTGCATTCTCAGTGCTGCCATGACCGTTCCTGCCAACTATTTATCTTGCCTGAGCTCCCCTACCCTCCCCGGCAACTTGAAGATGCTCATAGTAAGCACCTACCTCACAGGGCTGCAGTGGGTTAAGTGAAATTCCACAAGGGCTTCTCAGGGTGTTTGGCAAAATGGCACTCAATACGTTAAAATAAGATAAATAAAGTACTATTTTAGTGAATTAAAATATTATTAAAGGGAACGAGTTTCAGAAGCGTTGATAAAGGTCAAACCTTCTTTTAAGTATAGAAAACTTGTTCTTTAGAAAAACTCGTTAGAAAACATTTTATAAAAGTGAGTGAAGCCCTGGCTGGTGTAGCTCAGTGGATTGAGCGCAGGCCTGCAGACCAAAGTACAGCGGTTCGATTCCCAGTCAGGGCACATGCCTGGGTTGCAGGCCAGTTCCCGGCAGGGAACATATGAGAGGCAACCATACATTGATATTTCTCTCCCTCTCTCCTTCCCTTCCCCTCTAAAGATAAATAAATTAAAATCTTCAAAAAAAAAAGTGAGTGAACAATCAGCTCCCATTTACCTATTTCATAAATGCATTTTTTCGTATATCAGGTTTACTGCAAAATCTATTTCAAAGTTTTCCCCACCCGACTGAACCTGCCCATTAAGTGAGTTAACGTTCCTTGGGCGGGGAAGAGACCCAAAGTGTTGCATTAACTTCCTGGCAGGCCACCACCGCTTGCCCAAGAGCACCCCGGGCTATGCAGTTTCTGTTCCAATGAGAATTCAGCTCCAGCCCCCTCTGTGGAACAGATCCATAAACACCGCTGGGCAAAGACTACTACTAACCTTTTCAAACCCCTGCTCCCCAGCAACCAAGCCGCGCAAGGGCAAGAGCTCCGTCCCAATGCAAACCGAGGGGTGGGGAAGGAGACTTAACCCTCTCCGGGCTCGCAGGTCTGACACTCCAGGGGGCCGGGCCTCCCACCACCGCGCCCCACGCCAGTCCCAGACCAGAACAGAAGGCAACCGGGGGTGCAGGCGAGGGGTTCTGAGCAAGGCGGCGGCCTCTAACCTTTCTGGGTTAAGGCGACTGCACTCCGCTCTGTAACTGTATCTTCAGTCGGGAAAGGTTCAAGTAAATGTCAGAGGCCCCGGGAGGGGAGAGGGGAGGGGCGGGAGGCGGAGGCAGGCTCCCCAACCCGCTCCTCCCAGCCGGCAGGGAGACGGGGAAGCAGCTCCGGGGGAAAGAGTGGCCACTTCCCCACAGACGGCGACCCCGTCCGGCCCTCAAAGCCAGCAGGAGCGAGCGCCAAGCGGCTGGGGGTGGAGACTGGGGCGGCAGCGCACGGAACAGGCGGGAGGAAGCACGACCGAGGCGGGTACGGGGAAGACGGCGGCCGCACGTAGCGCACGCCCCGCGCCGGGAGCGCGCTGCGGGGAGCCGGCGCGCGCCTTACCCCATTGGCGGCGGCGATGCGGGCGATGAGCTGAATGGCCTCCTTCATGTAGAACCTGCCGTCCCCGCCCACCACCAGGGTGGCCTCCTGCCGCTGCGCTGGCTCCACCGTGGAGATGATACTCTGGATGAAATTCTCCGCGTAGTTGGCGCTGCTCTGGAACACCTTCACCCGCTTCCGCAGCCCGCTAGTGCCCGGTTTCTGGTCCGGGTACGCTTTGGTCTTAACTGTCACGATCTTCACCATGTTGGCGACTTGCTTCCTGGAGCCGGAGCGGACTCTGCTCACCGAGGGGCGGCCGGAGCTCTGGCGGCAGCTGTTCTGGGGTGACGATGCAGGCGGGGTCGGGGCAAAGTTGGCTCTCCTGGCCGCGCTTGGCCCTTCTTAAAGGGACAGGGGACAGGGCCCTCCCTCTGCCGCTTCCAGGCTTCATTAGAGGTGGGTGGAGCCTCTCTGATTTACCCTAACACCCCCACTGCACCCCTACCAAACCAGTACAAAATGAAACCCTCAACTCCTCCCATAAATGGAAGGGCAGAACTTGGGGTAGGGACAGGGTCATAAGGACAACTTGAGGCAAGGTGAGAAAAATACAGAGCATAGCGATTTTTTGTGGTTTGGCTAGAATATCATATGTAAGTAATTATCTGGAAACCTGTTCTGAGAGACAAAAGTGCTAGCCTCAGCTAGATTTTGACTCCTTATTCTTTCATTCTCTCTCCAAATAATTAGGATATGTGTTAGAAAAATGAGTCACCTCTGAAGGTCTAACTCGTCCATGTAACTTTACTTCCACTGGTTAGGGTAGTATACTAATAACTAAGGTTTACCGAATATGTTTCTAATCCTTCCTAAAGTACAGGCTTCTCCCTTGACCCCCCCCCCCCGTTTTATGCTTACAAAACCGAGATTCAAAAAATAGAATGGCTCGTCAAGGCCATACAGATGAAAGTACAGGCAGGAGGCCAACTCACGTGGGCGTGGCTCCAAAACCAGAGCTCTTACCATGACATTTGGCTGCGGTTGTCACCAGATTTGATAACTAGGAAATCGATGGACAGGGAGGCCTTGATAAACATGGGTACAAAATATAAGATAAGGCTGAAGACAATTAACGGTCAGAACCCACCAGTTATCCATGTAATAGAAATTTGGTGAAGAGATCAAGGAGGACTGAGGTGGCTAGAAAGGATTCCTGTAAGAGACTGAGCCAAGGAGAGGGACTCCAATATTTAGTAGGAACCCCGAGCTCAGCACCTCCCTTGATTTGGTGACAGTGACTGTCTCCCCTACTTGAGAAGTGTGTCATTATGGTGCAGTGGGAAAAAAACAGACCTGTTAATATCTGTGGGCATCCATTTCTTTACTATAATGCACACAAAACCTGAGAGGATTTCTGCAAGAACCACTGGGGTTTTGTATGTCAATGGTTCTCAATAGTGAATACCTGGTAGAATCACCTGATACACTTATTACCCATATCCAGTCCAAACAGATTCAGTCATTATCAGCTGATGTAAGTAAATCACTTGGCATGGTACCTGAAAGAGAGGCCCTCAAAAAACATTAGATCCCCAACCCCAATTCCAAAACCAGAACTTACTGTTAATCTGTGAATGTGATTATAGTTGTGCCCTTTCAGTGGTTAATTGCTGTATCTTGACCAAGCAGGGGGGCTGCAGACCTGCAGGACCACTGACTCAGCAATCAAGTGTTGACATAGATGCTGATGTAGGTGCCATGTCAATATCGGTAGGCTTTGACACAGTCATGATAGATGAGTTCCAGGGCAAATAACACGTGAAAGCTGAATCCTGGACTGCTGGTAAGGATTTCCAATATTTACACAAAATTTCATAAAGCTTATAGAGTATCACCTGTGAATTAAGTACTATAATCAGCTCATTTTATAGGCTAGAGAATTGATAAAATGGTGAATGTAATCAAAGTTACCTAACTGCACAAAATGAAAATACAGCATTGCGTCACTGAGTCTTAGAAAGACCTGTCTCATGGAGCTGCATGGATCAAATTAGCTCCCGAATATAGAGCTCCTAACACAGTGCTAATAAATACTCAACAAATGGTAACTTTATCATTATCCTCACCGGAGGACATTTTTTCCATTGCTTTTAGAGAAAGGAAGAGAGAAAAGGAGAGAAAGAGATATCAATGTGAGAGAAACATTGATTTGTTGCCTCCTCTATGTGTCTGATCTGGGGATCAGACCACAACCTTGGCATGTGTCCTGAGCAGGAATTGAACCCACAACCCTTCAGCTATGGGACAACACTGCAACCAACTGAGCCACACCAGCCAGGGCAATAACTCATTATTATAGAGTGATGGGCTCAAATTCAAATCTCATGCTCTTTCTATATTCCTCATTTCCTTCAGAATTAGGATGGGACTTTTCAAGAGGAATTATTCCATAAGTCTCTCACCTCAGAAATTGTAACAATTAGCTTTAACTACATAACAAACTGCTCAAATTTAGTAGCTTGAGGCAATCATTTATCGTTTTTATTATTCATGATTTTATGAGTTAACTGGACAGGTCTAATGATCTTGGCTCAGCAAGCGGTCCCCTGGGTCCTCGTGGCCTGGTAACCATGCCTAACCATGCAATCTCCTTGTATTATTTATCTTGATGTGTAACAAATTGCCCCCGACTCAGTGGTTTAAAATAACACCCTGTCATTATTACAGTTCTGTAAGTCAGAAGTCTGTATGTGTTTGGCTGGGTTGAATGCTGTGTGTGTGTGTGTGTGTGTGTGTGTGTGTGTGTGTGTGTGTGTGTGTGTGTACCAAAACTGAAATCAAGGTGTCAGCTAGAATGGGCTCTGCTCCCAGCCTCATCCAGTTTGTGGGCAGGATCCATTTCCTTGCCACTGTGGGTCAGAGGTCTCTGTTTCCTTGCTGGCTGTCAACCAGGATCTGCTCTCTGCTCCTAGAGACCACCTGCATCAAGTCCTTCTTATGGCTGCAATCTCTGACTCCCTCTTCTGCCATCAGCCAGAGGAAACTCTTGTGTAATTGGATTAGACACAGCTGGAAAATCTCCCTTTGCCATGTAATGCGGCAGTTATGGGAGCAAGATCTCGTTGTGTTCACAGGTTCTACCTGCACTCAAAACTGACTTCAGATATTTCCAAGTTGTAGCGTTGGAAAAAAGCAGCAGAATGAGTCCTGTTCCCTGGTGGGTGACACTGAAGTAGGAAAGAAGCCACCACTGCACCAGAAGAGCTCATAGAAAGAGAAATGAGAATTGTTGACAGGGCAGACCAAAAATAAGACTGGATGACTGTGTGCCTCCACAGACATTTGGTACCAAAGGGCAGGTATTCTTTTTCTCCAATGCTTTGGCACTGTATGAACTAACTATACCTAATGATAGCCGCAGATGGGCTATCTCAGCCAAATGAAGTAGAAATCAAGATGCATTTTAGAAAAATGAATATTATTTCCCAAACATCTAACTGTGGACTGAGATGTATATCTACTCACAGAAATCTAAGTCTCTGCTACCAGAGCAGAAGGGCATTTTGAAAACATAAGTTGTTATTTTAAAAGTAAGTTGTCTTTGTTGCACAGTTAGATTATTGTGAGATGTGTAATCCTTTCACCTGTTACCTGATTTCATATTTTTTCATGTTCATACAGTTTATCTACTTTCATTAATTAATACTAATAAAAACCCAAGATGCAGTCAAAGATTTATCAAAAGATAACTCTTACTTAGAATTACTTATAACATGGGCTTAACTAAATAGTATAACATAAATAAAAAACTAAAATTATATATATCGTTTCCTACTTGAGTGTTTTTTTAAAGATTTTATATATTTATTTTTAGAGAAAGGGGAAGGGAAAGCAAAAGAGAGGGAGAGAAACATCAATGTGTGGGCTGCTTCTCACACATCCCCTGCTGGGGACCTGGCCCACAACCCAGGCATGTGCCCTGAGTAGGGATTGAACTGGTGACCCTTTGGTTCGCACACCTGTGTTCAATCCACTGAGCTACATCAGCCAGGGCTGATAGTTTTATTTCTTTATGAAACATACACATGCAAAGGACTAGAAGGAAATATATCAACATATATAACAATTACCTCTGGTTTGTGAAATAGGGTAATTTTTATTTCCTTTATGGTTTTTTAAAATTTTTCCATGTTTTCTATAGGGAATTTGTATTGTGCTGTTAAGTAAAAATGCATTATTTATTTCTTTTTAGTACTTTTAAGCAGTAATTTTAAATTCATTAAGTTATCCCTAAACTTTAACTAGTATTCGTGTATTCACAAATTGGTTCATTCATGTTCACTCTACAAATATGTTTTGAACTCCTACAAAGCACCAGCTCTTTAAAAAGTGATAGGTTAACAAGTCAGAATGGTCTTCGGTCTCACAGAGCTTGCTATATATTGAAGGGAATGGATAATGAGTAATAAATTGTAATCGTGATAGTGCTGCAAGGAAGTACAGGTGATGTAAGAACGTAAGTAGGAGGGTCTATCATTGGAGCGAGTCAGGGAAAATATTGTGGAGGAAGATGCATAAGCTGAGGACTGGAAGGAGGAGGAGGAGTGGTCTAGTGAAAAGGGGAGCATTGCATTCCAGGGGAGGGAACATTAGAGGGGAGGTTTGAAGTAAGAGGGAAACTCAGTGGCTTTGAAGATTGAAAAGGCAGCCAGTGTAGCGACCACATCAGGCCTTCTGGGTGGTGTCAAGCACTGCAGTCCTTACCATACAGCAATGGACAACCACAGGGTTTTTTATTGAGGTAAAATATATATAATACAAAAATTACCACTTCAACCACTTTAAAGGTATTCAGTGGCTTTAAGTACACTCACATCGTGTACAACCATTACCACTATCTCCAGAACTTTTCTATCATCCCAAACTGAAACTTGGTACCCATTAAACACTAACCCCCCACCTCTCCCTCCCTCATCCCCTAGGAACCACCATTCTGCTTTCTGTCTAGGAATTGGACTCTTCTGTTCTCACATAAGTGGAATCATACAATTTTTGTCCTTCCGTGCCTGGCTTATTTTACTTAGCATAATGTCTTTAAGTTCCATACTTGATGTAGCATGCCAAAAGGGTTTGAAACAGAGGAATACTGCGATCCTAATAGCATTTTGAAGAGATCCCTCTGGTTGCTCTGTGAATGAATGAAAGGGAAAAAGTGGATGAAGTGAAGCCAGACAGGTGGGTGGGAAACTGGTATATTGTAGTTGATTGAATATCCACCCAATGGAGATGGATAGAAGTGAACAGACTCAAGATATTTTCAGAAAGTAGAGTCAACAAGACTTGCTGATAGATTATATGTATAGGGCAAGTGAAAAGGAGTCCTGTCTCCTAGCAATCTGGAACTGGAACTATGGTAAAAAGTGTGGAGATGGGAGGCAGTATGGAATGATCCATGAATTTTTAGACGTGTGAAGGTTCGAGGTGCCTGGCATGCCTTCAAGTGGAGGTGCAGAAATAAGCTATCAGATAACAAAAGTCGAGAGCTTAAAAAAGAGACCTGGTCATGGGATGAATTTATAATCCATTAGCATATAGATGGCATTTGAAAACACCAGAGTGAATGAGATCACCTAGCAGGAGAATACAGAGTGCAGGAACAGAAGGTCAACACCAAGTTCTCAGACACTCCACCATTCAGTCCAGGAACTACAATGTGAAAAAACTGGACTTTTCTACCTTGCGAGAGAATTTGTTTAGAAACATCAATCCAGCATGAAAAAGATTTAGATGCATTTCTTTATATGTCATCCAGCCTTCTATAAACCCAAGTTTAAATCTATTAGGTTATGTTCAAAGGCAAGAAAGATTTACTTCTTCAGCAAGTTATTAATATAACTTAGTTATATTAAGGAGCCTTCCTCCAAGCCAAATTATTTAGAATTTTGTTAGATTTGATCTAGGTCAAAGAACAAGCAGTTGGCAATTCTGTGTGTCTTGAATGATTTCTTGGCCTAAACATACCAATGTGTGTAAGTGGGAGGTAGATTAAATTCTGACCAGATCAATGCACAACAGTTGATCAAATCCCATTTCCAAACACACTGTTCATTAGAGACAACTTTATCTTCACTCTTCACAAATTATTTGCATTCCAACCATAATGATTTCAAGAAGTGTGTTTACCATAAGATATCAAACTTTGATGACTGTAACAAATGACAAATGGCGGGCACATGGAATTTATAATGAAAAAGACAGGGAATTTACCCTGGATGCAGTGGATGGTGAGCAGGAGCCATCAAACAGCTATTATGTGGCTCATAAACCGATTATCAAAATAAAAAATATGGAAAAGTAATTCATAACAACATATAGACAAAGCCTTAGAAAGCACCTATACGGCATACGATAAAGGCATGTATTATTACATTGTTATAAGTACACTCAATGTTTTATCTGGTGGTGTAAGTGATGGTGGATCAATCCATGTTGAAGAACACTGAGGCGGTCTCAGTGTAGGCCTAGAATGGTTGCCCCAACCTTTCTCCCCACCAAGAGTTCTACTGGGCCTGAAAGACAGTCTCTCAACTGAGGGCACTCTGAAGGAGCAGGAAGTTGTAGATAATCTCCTACCAGAATTTTCCATTGTTTGCAGCTGGTAAATAACTAATTGATGATTCCACATGGAGCCATGCACATTAATTCTGCAAATTAATGCTGCAAATGTCGTTTTAGTTAATTTGTTAAACCTAAATCACAGGTTCTTTGTGGCTGCAGATTTAGCTCATTATGTGAAATCTTGATATATTTGTAACTTGCTGAAATGACCAGTTTCTACATATGGAAGCAATATGAAACCATTTTAATATCTATTCTATTTGTATCCATAAGTTATCCAGGTGCTTAAAACTTTTATTTGAATAAAAATTAATGGATATCTGGAGTCTGTCACTTTGAAATTAAGTTTGTTCCTGTGCCAAAATAATAATAGTTTCTGAACTCCTGTTTCAGTGTAAAATGGTTATTCATGAAGCTATATTTTAAAAAGATTGATATATGATAAGTTGGGCTTTTTCCTTAGAATTCATTTTTGGAATCTACTATAAAGGATATCAGTCTAGATTAATTTATATGAATATTTGATATGCAACTATTAATATTTTAAATGGCAAAAAGATAAGATTTTTAAAAATACAGATTATGAAGGACATTTTTAAAGAAATAACGAATGTCTTTGGTTATCCCATTTCATCAGTGTTCTTGATGAAGGAATCAAGATGCTGTGGTAGGTTAAACAATAGCTCCTCCAAAGATATCCGTGTCCTAAACCCTGGAAACTATGAATGTCATTCTATATGGCAAAAAAGGGACTTTGTAAAAATAATTAAGGATCTTGCCTTATCTTGGGTTATTCAGGTGATCTCTGAATGCAATCACAAGTGTCCTTGTAAGAAGGAGGCAGAGGGAGATTTGACTACAGAGGAGAAGACAGTATGACCTTGAAGGCAGAGACTGGAGTGATGCAGCCACAAACCGAGGGATGCCAGCAGCCACAAAAAGCTGGAGGAACCAAGGAACACATTCTGCTCTAGAACCTCTACAGAGAGCACCATCCTGACGATACCTTCGAACTCATTTTTGGAATCTACTATAAGGGATATCAGTAATATCGATTTTGGACTTCTGGTCTCCAGAATTGTGGGAAAATAAATTTAAGCCACCAAGTTGTTTTAAGTCACCAAGTTTGTGTTATTTTTGGTTTGTAGCACCACAGGAAACTGATACAGATGCTTTAATTACATGAAAGGTTATGAGCCAGTCAACTCAGAGCCGATTCTCTCAAGTCCTAAGGTTTGACTTCAGGCTATCCTGAGGCTTTCCCAGTGAAAAACAAGAGAGGAGAGCATACCAGGTATAGCACAGTGAAAAATGGAATCAAGAAAATCATGGAGGTAAATATTTCCAAATTATTATTTTGCTTACATTGTCTGAACAAATTAATTTTTCCTGAGTTGTCTCGGAAACAGAGTTCTTTGTTTCTTCTGCTGTGTAGAATAGGATGCAACATACTGTGAGTGTTCTGTGTACCACTTTGAACTTATGAATACTCCGCATCGGAAGTAGCTTAGACTGGTGTTAGCAATTTCCCTCATGAGTGAATTGTCCTGTTTCCTTCCCTTAACATTGTTGAATTTTGCAGCCCCTGCAAATAATGAGTTTTATACCTTTTTCTTTAGTTTGAAGATATCTTTGAAATAACTTCTATTCAATGCCTTCACTTTCTTTTTATCTATCCATCCTTCCATCCAAACCATCTATGAAATGCTAAGCACACAGTACAAGATACTTAGGTAGCCTCAGATTAGCTACCTGAGATAAATCCCTGAACTTAAGGAGTTTAACACGGGAGAATTTGGATATGTCTACAAATTAATGAAATACAAGAAATAGGCCCTGGCTGGTGTAGCTCAGTGGATTGATCTCGGGCCTGCGAACCAGACAATCGCAGTTCGATTCCCAGTCAGGGCACATGCCTGGGTTGCAGGCCGGTTCCCTGCAGGCCAGTTCCCAGCAGGGGATGCGCAAAGGGCAACCATACATTGATGTTTCTCTCCCTTTCTCCTTCCCTTCCCCTCTAAAGATAAATTTAAAAATTAAAAAAAAAAGAAATACAAGGAATAAAGTATAAGCCACAAAAGGATTTTAATACTATTATTAGAAAAAAAGTTCTGAAATCAATAATTTAAGCTCTACCTTAACAAACCAGAAAAAGATCAAATAAAGCAAAGGCAAGCAGAAAAGAGGAAGTAATAAAGATAAAAGCAGAAATTAATAAAATTGAAAACACAGAAATAAAAAAAATCAATAAAACTATAAGTTGGTTCTCTGAAAAAGATCAATAAAATTCATAAATCTCCAGCAAGACTGATAAAGAAAAAAGAGAGATACATTATACTAATATCAGAAATAGAAAGGGAGATATCACTACAGATCCCATAAACATTTTTATAAAACTATGTACCTAAATGTGACAATTTACATAAAATGGACTGAGTCCTCAAAAACTACAAACCTCCCTTCGCCCAAGAAGAAATAAACAGAATGTCCCCATTACTTAAAAGCCTCCATACTCAGATGGTTTCGGTGACCAATTCAATTATCTAAAGAAGAAATAACCCCAATTCCACAAAATTTCTTCCAGGAAAGAAGAGGGGGAAATATTTCTGACTCATTGTATGAAGCCAGCATTGTCCTATGACCCAAACTAGACAAAAACATTACAAATCAAGAAAACGACAGACCACTGTCCCTCATATGCACAGTCCCCAAAGTGCTCAACAATGTATTAGTCAATCGAATCCACAGTAATTAAAAAATAACATATTACAACTAAGTGGGGTTTATCCTGGGAATGAAAGGCTGGTTCAATATTTTAAAATCAATCGGTGTAATCCACCATATTAACTGTCTAAAAAAGAAAAACCACATGATGATGCAGAAAAAATATATGACAGAATTCAGCATCCATTTCTGATTAAAAAAAAAAAAACAAACCTCTCAGCAAACTAGGAATAAAAGGAAACTTTCCTAACCTAATAAAGGGCATCTACAAAAACACCTTCAGCCAACATCATACCAACAGTGAAGGAATGAATGCATTCCTTTCTACGAGTGGGGAAAAAGTAAGGTTATTCACATTTGCCATTCTTATTCAACATAATTATGGAAGTCTTAGCCAGTGCAATAGGCAAGCAAAAAGAAAAAGCAAACAGACTGAAAAGAAAGAAATGAAACTGTCCCTATTTGAAAATAACATATTTTTCTATGTAGAAAATCCCATGGCATCTATAAACAAAAAACTCCTAAGGCTAATAGAGTTTACCAAAAGTCTCAGAATATAAGACCAACACACAAATATCATTCATATTGCCCTGACTGGTGGGGCTCAGTGGATTGGGCATCATCCCACAAACCAAAATGTTGCTGGTTCAATTCCTGGTCAGGGCACATGCCTGGGTTGTGGGGCAGGTCCCCAAATGAGGGTGTCTGAGAGGCAACTGGCCAATGCATCTCTTGCACATCCATGTTTCTCTCCCTCTCTCTGAAAATAAATAAAATCTTTTAAAAGATAAATCACATTTTTATATACTAACAAGGTACAAACTGGAAACAAATTTTAAAAATGTCATTTAAAGTAGCTCATAAAATACTCGAATGTAAATCCAATGAAGGATGTAGATTTTGGTTTGCTAAAAACTATAAAATGCTGATGAAATAAATAAATGGAAATACCATACTCATAGACTGGAAGCATCAACACAGTAAACATGCCAGTTACCCCCAAATGTGTTTACTGCAATATGAATCAAAATCCCAGCAAGAGTTTCTGTGTATATAAACAAGCTAGTTCTAAAATATACTTGGAAAGGAAAAGAGAACAATAGCTAGGACAAATTTTTTAGAAAATAGTAAGACTGGAGAAATCACATTACCTAATTACAAGACTTATTACATGCAAGAGGGTACCCCCTAAAAAAACCCCACAAAATTATCTTCTGGAGGGCAGGCCCCTTGTAGTACAGGCCCCTTGAAACTGCTAGGCGAGTGTCCTAGAAACCCATCTGTATCTGCATACCAGCTGGCAGGACTGTGAGAGGCTGCTTTCGGCTTCAGTTTTCAATTCTTTGAAACCTCTTTCAACACATTGGCCCATTTCATGATGGGTGATTTATGAATGTACAGCCCACGCCTCACTGAGTGATCAGCAGGTTTTGACCAAAAATGCCATGACCCCTGTGCCCCACCCTCTCTATTCACTGGCTCTCACCCCAAATGACTTTTTTGTTTGCTCATTTGTTTCCCTGGATGAAAAAACTCTCAAAAGGAAACGTTTTGCCCATGTGGAAGAGGTGAAACAAAAAATGGAAGAAGCACTAAAAGGCATCAAAATTGACAAGCTCAAAAACTGTCTTGAGCAGTGGAAAAAACATCTTGATAGGTGTATAGCATCAAATGGAGAGTACTTTGAAGGTGACTTAAGTTTACACATGTAAGAATAAATAGACAATGTTTAACAAATACATTCCAGGTTTTTGGGGTCCCCCTCTCATATAAAGCTACAGTACTGAAGACAGTGTAGTATTTTTAAGAAAAAACACATACATTAATGGAACAGAATAGGTGACCCAGAATGAGACCCACACAAGTATGTGAGACGAGATGGTCAGCTGACTCTCAGCAAAGGCACGAGAGTAATTTACTATAGAAAGGATACTCTTTCCAGCAAATGGTGCTATGACATTTCATACTGACAAAAAATGAAGCCCAACCTAAACTTTATAACTCATATAAAAATTAACTCAGAATAGATCATAGTTATGAATATCCAAAGTGAAATGAACTACAGAACTTTTAGAAGGAAACAGGAAAAAACCTTGTGACCTAAGTTTAGGCAACAACTTCTTAGACTTGACACCAAACATATGATTCACTAAAGGAAAAATTAATAAATTGGATTTTATCAAAATTAAAACCTTGTGCTCTCAATGATTCAGTTTAGAGAGTGAAAAGGCAAGCTACAAGCTACAGACTAGTAGAAAGTATGCAAATCACATATCTAACAAAAGATATATCAAGAATTTATAACATACCCTCAAAACTCAACAGTAAGAAAACAAACAACCTAATGAAAATGGTGAAAAGACTTTGAGAGGCACCTCATGATGAAGATCTACCCAGATGCAAAAGAAGCCCTACTGAAAGATGTGCCATCTTTAGCTCCTTAGGGAAATGCAAATGAAAATCAGTATGAAATATCACTGCACATCTACTAGCCTGGCTAAAGAAAAAAGTACTGATAATACCAAATTCTAACAATACCAAGAGCCAACAGCACCAGCTGGAACTCTTACACACTGCTGGTAGAAACACGCAGTGGGAGTCACTACGAAAACACTGGCAGTTTCTTCAGAGTCAAATATACGCTTACATACCACCTGACCCAGAAATCTCACCTTTGGGTATCTACTCTAGAGAAATGAAAACTTACGTATGTTCACATAAGAACCTGTACATGAATGTTTAGAATGGCTCTTTTAATACTGTCCCAAACTGGAAACAACCTAACAGATGAACGAGTAAACATACTGAGATACCTCCATATAATGAAATACTACTCTGCAATAAGAGGAACAAATTACTGAAACAAACAACTTGGTTGATTCTCAGAGCCATTATACTGAGTGAAAAAATTCAATTGCAAAAGGTTATAAACTGCACGATACCATTTCTATGACATTCTCAAAAAGAGAATAGCTATGGAAACAGATCAGTAATTGCCAGAGGCTAGAAGTGTGCGTGGGGTGTACGTGTGCAAGAGGCGGAGTGTGTGTGTAAGAGGACGAGGATGTGATTGTAAGGGATAGTTCAAGGGAGTTTTCGATGATGGAACTGTTCTGTGTCCTGACTGTGCTGGTGTTTAAATGGAGTTATACTCATATGTGAGTTAATAGAGCTATATACAATCTTGCCCCCTCTCAAAATAAGGTCAAATTTATTGTGAAATAAATATTTCACAATAAATTTTTAAATATAAAATAAAAACATGACAAAAGAAAGCATTCATTTTAAAATAGAGCTCACAAAGTACATTAGTTTCTTCTGGATTGGGGAAAAGATGAAAGGTGTCATGAAGGATGAGGCATTTAAAAATGTATGCTAAAGGTACAAAGTCTAACTCGCTCACCTTTGTATATGCAGTAAGTAAATCAATGCTCTATGCATATACACACTCTGTACATACATATATATGAAGTCTGTCCGGAAAAAGTCCGGCCATCATTAATATAACAAGAATGGTTTGTATGACATTGATGTAACTTGGCAACCAAGGAGCGTGGACTGGAATGCACATGCGTGAACAATGACTACTTTACTGTACTAGTCAGTGGGGGCGGTTGGCACCACTGAGTGAGCATGTGTACTGTGTTGCTGACACATTCAAAATGACTGAGCAAGTAGAGCAATGAATCTGTGTCAAATTTTGTGTTAAGCTTGAATATTCCTTCATGGAAACTATTTGGCTAAATCAGAAGGCTTTCAGAGGTGATGCAATGAGTGCAGTGCAAATAAAAGTGTGGCACAAATGCTTCCAAGATGGTCAAGAATCTATTGAAAGTGATCCACATTCTGGAAGGCCTGCAACAAGCAGAACATCTGAGAATGTTGAATGTGTACAGGCTGCAATCAACAAAGACCAGTAACTGACAGTGTGAGAACTAGAAGCTGATCTGGGGATTCCAAAAACTACTGTGGCTGAGATTTTGACACAGGATTTTGGCATGAAACTTGTTGTCGCAAAATTTGTTCCATAGACTCTGCTGCCACAGCAGAAGGGACATCGTGATGCAGTAGCTGAAGGCTTAATTCAAACTGCTACCAATGAACCGGATTTCCTCAAGAAGGTCATAGCTTTGATGGAGATGAAGGCATTACTGTCCTATGTTCTTGTATCTTGTATCTTCTTCACTAAATGTCTGTTTTCCATGTGTGGCCGGATACTTTCTGGACAGAACTTGTATACTCAGTATATGATCGATTGACCTATTGCCTATGATACTAATAGGCAAAGATACACTACAGC
Organism: Artibeus jamaicensis; assembly: GCF_021234435.1. Classification (NCBI taxonomy): domain Eukaryota; kingdom Metazoa; phylum Chordata; class Mammalia; order Chiroptera; family Phyllostomidae; genus Artibeus; species Artibeus jamaicensis. The sequence goes on along the minus strand of NW_026522025.1, from coordinate 12,623,779 downwards.
AAATCCTACAGAAGTAAGAAACATCAGAAAATGCCTAAAATTCCCTTTCTCCCCTTTTAAAATTCCTCTTATCCTTTTAAAATTAGTTCAAGTTCAAATTGTCCTGATTCTTCCAACTTGTCCAAGCTTGTTCTATCAAACTTCACCTAATAAGTGTAGTACTTAATAATTTGAAGCCTATGACTCATCTTTAAAATGTGCCTTTTTATATTTAATTTTAAATACATTGTATTGCATGACTAAAAACAAATCAAAGCATTACTTATTTTCAGACTACATCTCAGTCATTCCTTCAAGCTTCCAAGAGAATCTCACCTCCCTGCCCCACATCGGCCAACCATCCCTTCCTATTCTGTTGCCAGACCTTCATCCCTAGTTTATGATTAATGATCAGCGTTTGTTAGCTTAAGACAATATTACTCCTTAAAAGAGTCATGAAACTCATTTCCTCAGCCTCTTCTATTCCTGAGAACAGAGAGATGTCTAACTACTTCTCTCTTATAACTAATGCCATGTGTCCCGGGCACTTGTTAATTGTATGCCCCTACTTACCATTCGCCAGCCTACTTGTCTCCTAAACTTGTTACTGCTCTGCTAAAAAGAAAACAACTCTTTCAAGGACTGAATTCAGAAACTTTTGCGATGGATGTTCAGAAAAGGCACAGAAAAATTTATTTTCAGTAGTTTTGCATATTCATATCTGAAATTGCCAGAAAGCATACAATGCTAGTATCCTGTAACTGGCACTGTTGTATTTACATTACATGTTGACATTAGCCTCCTTTAGATGGTTAAACTTAAGCTGGAGTTGGATTTAAGTTGGTTGACCTTTGTGTTACATTGTAATGGATAAAGAATGTGTATAAAATGTTGGGTAGTTATCGCATCTAAAAGAAATTGAAAAAATATATATTTACTTTGGGAGAATAGAACCATATCTCTAACTCCTTTATAATATGTAGGTCTTCTTTTTAACATCCAAATAGATCTTTAGTAATATATTATGTAAAAATAGAGTACCTATTTTTAACACACAAATTCATTGTGATCAAATATCACAAATACAGTCAGCTTGTGAATTATTCATAAGAATTGAAAATGCCTATTCTTCATCTTCCTTAGACAAAATTCGCCAGTTAATGAGCACAGACACTTCAAAGTAACCTAAATCCTTTTACCCCTTTCAGCAACCATTCTTAGTTCCTGGCCCCTAAACTGTCACTCCATACGAATCTCATCAACCTTCCCTAAAGAGTTCTTCTATTTGCCTTATTTCCCTTCATATTACATAGCTCCCCCCCACCCACCCACCAGGAATTAAGCTACAGCTGAGTAGCAAAGATAAGCTTTGTAATCCTATGTAAATCTAGCGCTACTTCTAGGTGCTCTTATACTTGTAATTTCATGAAGTTGTCCAAGTTTCAAGTATAACGGAAGTAAAACCAATGTATTACTGAAGTAACAATCAATAAAAATTTATTGTGCATTCACCAGAAAGGCAGTTTGTAAACTGGAACACTCAAACCAAAACATGGAGGCTCAGGAATATGTTGTTATAAAGCAGCTTGTACAATGAGAATGTGGTGACTGTTTAGTCTTCACACTGATTGGTTATATTAGAGTTTTCAGTGGCTACTTCCTACCAGCCTTGGGCAACAGTTCAAGTTTTGTTTATGATTTCCAGAGACATAAGCAAGAAATGACCCAAGTCAAGCTAGCCTTGCAAGATAAGCTAAACGAAGGTTTATTTGTATGATTAAACTGGTTTTGTCTGCTCTGGGAATTTTTAAGGTTGGCCTCTGTTGGTTTAACAAAGTGAAAGTCAGTACCCTTTTAAGAGAGGACAGTATCCTCTTTGTAAGTTAGAAACAGTTTTTGTGTATTCTCTGATAAGAATGGGTGAGCTTGCCCATGCACGAATGTACTCACAGTACAATACATTTCAACAAAGCAAGCTTAGAAATCATAAAAGACTTAACCCAGTGCTGAGAAATATTATGAATCAGTGACTCTGTATCTCTCAACACCCTCGGCCCCCACCCCCGACCAAAGAAAAATAAAATATGCTCACCCTCTGGTGGCCAAAATCTGAAATACATTTCCATTTTCCTGGACTATATTCAAAATCTGGTTAGTGTACTGTATTAAGTTTCTGCTTCACATTTAACCCACACCAAAAATAGATCTAAAAGAAGGCCACTGGCTTAAAAAAAAAAGCAGAAACAGGCCTACTACAGTATCAAAGGAAAATCAACAAAATTATTAAATATAGTAATTTAAAAATTGCTTATGACAACATTTGATACTTAACACCAATTTGGTTTTAAAATGTTAGAATGGTAGAATTTTAAGGTAGGAAGGAATTACTGATCATTTAGTCTATTCTGTTCTCATTTAAAACTGCATGTTATATAATCAGTGAAAACATTAAATTTTTATTTTTTTTAGTTGTTTTTAACCTGTTATTTAAAGACATGAAAAACAGCCCTGGCTGGTGTAGCTCAGTGGATTGAGTGCAGGCCTGCGAACCAGAGGATTGCAGTTTGATTCCTAGTCAGGGCACATGCCTGGGTTGTGGGCCAGTTCCCAGCAGGGGACCCACAAGAGGCAACCATACATTGATATTCTCTCCCTCTCTCCTTCCCTTCCCCTCTAAAGATAAATAAATAAAATATTTTAAAAAAAGAAGACATGAAAAACAAAGTGCCTACGTGGGATTAAATAATAATGAGACTTTTCCCCTTATGTTTCTATTTTTCTTATGTTTCTATTTAGAATTAGGAAAAATTCATACTAAATATAAGTAACTGTATTTTAATTAGCTTCCTGCTTTATTCAACCGTCCAACAAGTACTTATTGCCTATCCATTATGGTTTCCATGGCATAGGCTGGAATTATAACTGTCCTTGCTTTCAGCCTAGTGAGCAGTACAAACACACAGAAATTCCGGGATACTATGATGAATGTGACAACAAAGAGTAAACGCAAAGCACTAGGGCCATCAAACTAGTCTTGCTGGGGGTAGTAATCAGGGAAGACTCCTTGGGAAAGGTGACATTTTCTAAGACCTGAAGCAAGAAAAGTGGAGAGAAGAGTTATTCCATAGGCGAGAAAGAAACATTATATCCAAAGGGCCTGAGGTGAGAGGGAATGTAGAAATTGGGAGAAGCTACAGAAGTCTGCAAAGGAACAGTCAAATGTGGGAAGAAAAGCTGAAGAATATGGTGTCCCAGAAAGATCAACAATGTCTAACGCCGAAGGGAAGGCTTTAAAACCTCCACTGGGTCTAATGACAAGGAAGTTATGAGAGTGCACGATGGGAATGGCCACGAATGGGAGTAAGAAAGTGGACACTGCAAATGTGGACAACAGAAATAATGACAGAGGGAGACGGGGAGTGAGAAGTTTCTTAAAGATGGAAAGTCTATAACGTGTGTAAATCAACAACGGGAAGAAGCCAACACAGGGGGCGTGTCTATAGATAAAACTCATCGGAAGCTTTAATGAGGACACTAAAGAGACAGGCAGGAAGGACCTAGAACACAGGAGAGATTTGGAGGATGTAGATTTTGTTTGTGTGCTTTTTAAAATTAAGCCACATGCAAAGTTACCTTTGAAAACACTATAGTTAATCTGGACAAAAATACCCTGAAAAGGGGAAGCACCTCTCCAGTTAAAAAAAAACAAAAACATTCTTATGTGTTCATCAACTATGTTTGGTTGCATAAAGAATTACAGTCAACCTATACCTCCGGTATTTCTGGACTTGAATTAAATTTTTCTTAGATATTCTAATACCACAGTAGTGAATTAATCTTTAAAAAGTCATTTCCTTTAAAGTCCAAAAACGTAACCCAGTTTATATTCATTAAGTAGCTAATTCCCCTGGATTTTTATTCATTTGAAAGGAAGTTTAACTTGAAACATAGTATCTTTCTTTTCTACTGACTGACTAAGAACGGCACTGTAAGACACGCTTCCCCACCGGCCCGAGTGAATAACTGAAGGGAACCGGGCCTGGCCCATCTGAGCAGTGATAAGGCTTAGTGCTCGCTGTTCCTTTCTTGTGTTTCCCCGTTCCAGTAACACTTCCGGTCACCTACCATCATCCTGTTACCAAGAGCAGTTTTACACCTCGGGGCAAAGATGCCTTTCTTACATGCTCTTGGTAACACAGCCAGATAATTTATTTACTGCAAATCAATACTTTGTGAAGTAGAATATTCAGTCATATTTATAGGATTTATAAATCATTTGGTATGCAATAAAATGCCTTCACATTGCATTACTTTTTAAAACTTAAAAGAATTTAAGACAAAAAAAATCATCTAAAGAATTCACACTTCTAAATACTGACTACCCATTTTACAGATCTCTAAATCAAGGGTCAAAAACCTAAATGACACTTAAACTGTGTGCTAGCATGTACTAAGTAGGACATAATACACGACCACACTGACATTCACATTTCAAAAGCTGACACTGACTAGCCAATCGTTCTGTTACTGATATGGTTATATAGTCCTCAATTGCTTAGTATAGTTTTTTATGTACTGTATTACTCCATTAAATGCTATTTAGATTTCATTCTTATTGCAAAATACATTAAAAGTAATCCATAAGTAAACTGATTTTAAAAATCGTCAAAACAAAATATTCCAGTTGTGATTAGATTTTGGCTGCAATATAAAATGAATTTCTCCAGATTTTGCTTTAATTATATTTTCTGATTAGAGAATTAAATATAAATGGCTATTTCTACATTTACATTTTTTCCTGTTATGAATTTTACTAATGTGGTCACAAGTTTGACATCTATAGTACATTGATAACAGAGCTGAATACAATCGTTGAAATAAGGAAATTATGTTAAGTGTGGCAAGTTTTAAAATGTCAACTGGGAGTGATCATGCATTTCTCCTGCATCTGCACCCCCAAACTGAAAACACAATTTTGTGCTTACCCTCACTGGGCCAAGGTGCATGACTCCACTAGGTTGGGGCAGAAGCTATACCTTTTTGCAGGCCCAGCTTTTCAAGAGCAACAGTGTTGAACACAGGCATCCCACAGAGTGTGGTGGCAACACTGGGTTTTGCTTTGCTTCAACTAAAAATGCAATTACAGGCTACTGCTTGTGTGTACCACCTGATCCCCCAGGGCTTGGGTTAGCACAAAGGACATTTTAATATCCTCGTATGAGGTCGGCAGAGAGTTTCTGTAGATATAGTTCCTTAGGTGGGGTGGGGTGGGAATGGGATATCGAGAACGGAGATGCAGTCTTCCAACATGCTGTTGGTGATACAGCTGGAACCAAGATGGGATTCATGGAAACTTCTTTTCACTAAAGACATTAACAGTCCAAGCAACAACCTCAGTGCCTTTAGGTGACCACTTCTTCAAGTAGCCTGAGGATATGAAATCCTTTTGCATGAGGGAAGCTGAAATTCCACACAGGTACAAGATATTAGATATGCTCTAATCAAGCAAAACAGCCATTATCATAATCACGGATTGTTTCCAGTTTTCTACCTCCTGTATGGCTACGACTTCAAGGTCCATGAGTTCAACCTATTATTACCACAGTGCAATCTGTTTTTCTCATCTTATAGATAACTTCTGGCAAGAGAGAGCAGACAAACTATTACTGTACAGTAGAGGAAACTCCATGTAAACTTTCTTTGAACATCAGTACCCATATTTGTATGGCCTTTAACATCAAAGATTGTGAGGTTTTGGTTTGAACGCTCTGCACTGGCTTCCCTCAGGGGAGGGAGCATCTCCACTGGGAAATCATTTCCGAATCTGTGATTTGCTGTACCATTAAGCTTTCTAATTTATTCAAATGGCAAATCATACATTGACCACTCCCATCAGTTAACCTATCTACTGTGCCATCACATAGTAAGAAATAAACCCTGTCAGAAGTAAACTCAGCATCTAACCCCAGCCTGTTGCTACATTCTTAGCTGCCTGCCAGTGGCTGCCGGCACATTCTGGAGCACGTTGTGGCTCCCACTGCGGGGCAATGGTGGAACACGTCCACCCAGAAAGCACATGCAGGGCCCCAAGGGAGGGCACAGGCTGAAAGTCGAAGAGCAGCAGCAGGAGGCAGAGACTACCAATGAAGAGGCAGGCATTGCCGGGGCTGCGTGTCATCGACAGCAGCAGCAGCAGGAAGGAAAAGGGGCCCCAAAAGGCCCCTGGTCCTTCCACAGCCATATGCCTGCAACCGTACAGGCCCAGACAGGAGCCCTTGGACAGGGCATCGAAAAGCCAAGAGGGTCGCACAGGCACCTGCTGCAGCTGGCCATCACATTTTCTTTTAGTTTTTTTTTAATGAATAAATCAAAAGTGTATAGAATTTTGTAGAATTCATTGAATATTATTTTTTAAAAGCTTACTTATAATTTTATTTTGACTTACTATTCATAAATAAAAATGTGCCCAGGATTTCCCACTAAAGAAGGCCACACATTTAAAAGATTATTCATATTTTAATAATAAAGTATATAACAGGAAATGTAAATGCATACAAATTGAATAGATTATTTATGTGCATCAGTTAAATGGATTAATCTTTATAGTTGATCAACAAGTAACAGACTAAATCTGCAATAATTCTTCTTAGTCTGATAGTCTCAAGTGCAATTATTTCCTAAAAACAGTATTTAAGATATAAGGGAATATACACAATAATATATCCATTCTTGTCGTTCATTCAGAGGCATTACATGTTGACAAACCTGCATATAAAAACAGAAAGCTTTTACTTTTCTTTTACAAATTGTTATTTTGGACTAATTTTTCAGTAGGGTATTTCTAGACCCTATATAAAATATCCCTGAACATGTAAAATTTTATGCTATTTATCCTTGGCACGAACCTGCGATCTGTGATCTGATGTCTAACAAGGTAAGCAGACTAACTTCTATTTCAGTATAAAAGTTGATAGGTGGTGTTTGTGAAGGTGGATGAAGAAGGGTGGCAGAAAGGGGAGTGAATACCCTCTCCTCATTACTACAACATTTTCTAAAAGCCTCACTGGAACACCAGAAAAGGTCATCTTTCTTTATCCTATTCTAGGATGTTTTAGGATTTCATGGATAGTAGGCAGAAAGAAAGGGTAGGGATAGAAAGCTTTGTCCCTTTCCTCTTCTCTAGACTAGTTGCAGTGCCTCCTAGTCTGTCCCTGCCTTTCGAGTCCTTGCTAAGTCAGAACCTGAGTTCCGCTAACACCAGAACTCCAGCTGTTCCTGATGCCTGGTATTTTCTCTTCCAGGTTGCCTTAGAAAACCTAAGTACTATACATAAAAGCATTCTGGATTATCAAAATTCCTATTGCTATTAATGTTACGTTGTACTTCTATATGTTGTTCAAAAGAGCTTTCTGTACATCATTTTGTCTTTACCTTAACCTTGTGAAGTACTTGGGGCTGGTGACAGGTTAACTTCACCCTTAAAGAGACTGGAGCAGAGGGGTTAAGTGAATATCTCATACTGGCTGCACCAAGCAGTGAGGCCTGAATTAGAATCAAGTCTCCTATCTCCCAGCATGAGATGATACTAATACAAATATCAAACTTAAAATAATTTTTCATTTTATTTCACATATACACTTATTCAGAGCATTAATAGTAAAAATGCTTTTTTTTTTCAAATTGAGAAAATAAAAGGCTTTAATTAGAAAAAAATGCATTACCATTGTAGATTTGGGTGCCACTTCTACTGCAAATATGTTGAGTCCTCTGTTGTTTATGCAGTTTTTACTTAGCTCATTGTTGATGTGAATAATCACTTTATCATCTGACTATAAAAAAAGATTTATAAGTTATTAGTTCTGTTTTTAACAAATACAGACAAATAAAATGGTAACTGTAAAACATTTTGTAAGTCTTTGGCTAGAGGTATTAACAGGGTGACACAGAAACACAGAGAGAAATACAGAAGCATTCTCTGAGCCTGGATATCAAGGAAGACCTTATGGGAAAAGTGGTACTTGAGATAATAGGTAGTGGCCTCTAAGGTGGACAGGAAGCAAGAGAAAGCAGAACGGAGCTGAAAAATGAGAGAAATGCAGAGTCAAAGTATTCCCCTGCTAAAGAACCTGCGATCACTCCCTAATGACTACAAAGGGGTAGCATAACACTAGACGACCTGCATTCACTTCTAGCTCTTCTGCTACTCGGCAGTGTGGCCTTTTGCAAATCTATATCACCGTGCTTCAATTGCCTCGAGTGTAAAAGGGGGAAAGTATTTACCTCACTGAATTGTTGCGAGAAGTAACAGTGTAAATATATGTAAAGTGTATGGCACATTGTAAGCTCTAAAATATTATCATTTACCTCATTTTAGTGAAGGAAGTTGAATTTTTCTTGAGGGCAAAGAAGGTGGTGGAGGGTGGAGAAGTGATAAGTTATGGCAGAGCAGAGGAACTGGGGTAAGGTAGTGACTCCCTTCCACCCCTATAATCCTAATAAAACACAGAGGGCAGAAAGGGAAACATGTTGGATTTTAGGAACCAACCTGCAAAGCTTTATGATCCATTTGAATAATGCAATTTACTAGCTAGGGACCCTAGCTTATTTCATCAAGTCTAGATTCTTTTATCTCTTTTTTTTTAAGAAAAAACACAGGGCAGGGCAAAAGTAAGTTTATAATTATTTGCAAAGAAAATAATACAATAATTAAGAAGTAATGACACGAGAATAAATTGTTTCATTTATTACAACTGTAAACTGACTTTTGCCCTACCCTGTATAATCTGGACCCATTCTACCAATGTTATTTATCTTCCTAATACTCTTCCAAGTACAGTTCTCTATTTTTGCAAAGCTGATAGTCTCACTCTTTTCTCTACTTCATACTAACCTTTTCTCATGTTTTGTCTTACACAATTTTCCCTGCTTCTAAAGACTGTCTCTCTGCATATCTAAATCCTAGGTATCTTTCAAATCCCACACCACATGCTCAAATCTCACACATTCCCCTTTCCCTCATCACAAAGTCTTCCCAACTTCCATAGTCCAAACAAACATCAATTACAGGAGATGCAAATATAGTAAAACTATTGTACAGACCACAGTACTGTATAATTTAACATATATCTCGTAATTATTCAGATCTCTTGAAACTCTTTGGAAGCAGCCACTATGTGACACTTTCTTGTGCCCCGTAGTCAGACTAGGAGAGTTGGTAAAATAATGTAATACTCACATTGATTCAATACTCAGCCAAATCTTAAGCATCTTAAGAAATTTATGGCAAGCATAAAAATAATGAAAATATCACCCAAGACTAAAAAAAAGCCAACAATTCTTAAAAAACCCCAACTATATTAAGGTTTTATGAAAATTTATAACTTCTAGAAAACTAAGTTTCTCTGTCTTTAAGAATTTATGCATGTACTCTCTTGACCTGCAATATCAATAGTAGCAGGGAAGCTGGCCAAAGCTAGAAATAACTGGCTTGATAGAAATATGTACTGGACAGTGGAATATACTTAATTAGATCTGTGCAAAATCTGTGTAAAGAGTTGGGCTGAATTTTTTCTTTGGAATTCTTCAAAACATGATGGTTATTATTTAAACTAATTGTGTTTGTACGAAGACTTCTAATAAAAAACTAAATAAAATATTTTGTACCCAGATGGTGCTCTGTATTTATAGATCTGCAAACATTTAATGTCACAATATTTTAAGAGAAAAAACAATGATCTCAAGCCTTTAAAATGTACCTACATAAGGAAGTTCTGGTCAAGATGGTAACATAGGTAAAAGCAGTGCTTGAATCCTCCCACAACCACATCAGAATTATAACTACACTACAGAACAACCATCATTCAAAACTGTTTGAAATCTAGCTGAACAAGTCTTACAACTAAGGATATAAAGAAGAAGCCACACTGAGACTGGTAGGAGGGGCAGAGATATGGAATGGACTGATCCCATACCCACATGTGGTGGATAAAAATTGGGAGGGATCCTCAATGAACTTCAGGGAAGAGTAGATGAGTTTAGTGAAAATATCAACAAAAAATAGGAAAAAATCAAAATGGAACTAAAAAACACAAAAAGAACCAGTCAGAAATGAAGACTACATTACAGGGAATCAGCAGTGGAATAGATGAATCAGAGGATCAAATCAGAGATTTGGAAGATAAGGAAGCAAAATACACCCAAACAGAACAACAAAAAGAAAAAAAAGTATCAAAAAAAGAATGAGGATAGTGTAAAAGGAGCCTCTGGGACAACTTCAAACATTCCAACATTCACATCATAGGGGTGCCAGAGGGAGAGGAAAGCAAGGAATTGAAAAGCTATGTGAAAAAAATAATGGCAGAAAATTTCCCTAACCTGATAAAGGAAATAGACACACATGTCCAGGAAGTGCAAAGAATCCTAAACAAGATGAACTCAAAGATGATCACACCAAGACACATCGTAATTAAAATGTCAAAGGTTAAAGACAGAGAGAATCTTAAAAGCAGTAAGGGAAAAGCAATTATCCACAAGGGAACTCCCATAAGACAGTCGGCTGATTTCTCAAAAAAAGAAACCCTGCAGGCCAGAAGGGATTGGTACGAAATACTCAGAGTGAGGAAAAGCAAGGATCTATTACCCAAATTACTCTACCCAGCAAAGCCAGAATAGAGAAAGGAAGGACACATAAAGAGTTTCCCAGACAAGAAAAAGCTAAAGGAGTTTATCACCACCAAACCACTATTATAAGAAATGTTAAAAGGTCTTCTTTAAGATGGGAGAGAGGTTGGGGGAATGGATGAAAAAGGTGAAGGGATTAAGAAGTACAAATAGTTACAGAGTAGTCACAGGGATGTGAAGTATAGTATACAGAATACAGTTAATATTCTAATAACTCTGTATGGTGTCAGATGGGTATTAGATTTATCAGGTTGTAACTTAGTAAGGTATATGATGACTGGTCACTGGGTTGTATCCCTCACACTAATGTGGTATTAGTACCATATGTTAAGTTTAACTGAAAAATTAAAAAAATATTTAAAGTAAAAAATATATACATAAGTAACAAAATTTTGAGTATATACCTAAAATGTGTATTTTAATTATTATACATACTATTATTCTAATCTATTATTGATATTGTAAAACATACATAAAATGGCAATTGAAAAGGATGACATCGAGATGAATTTTTAAAAATTGCTTCTTCCTTGTCCTTGCATTCATAATATATGGAATATCTCCAAACCAAATAATACTATTTGTATATAAGATAGTTGGCCAACTTCAAGAAACTTGCTGAGTATATTTTCCAACTTTTTGTAGTTGTTGCTGTTAATAGAGCTGATTGAACTTACAAAGTAACTCACTCCAGGTTTCGCATGGAAACAAGGTCACTGTCTCCATTACTTTTTTTGCTGTGATAGATGTGCAAACCATCATGCTTAGTTTTTCTTTTAAAATTCAGACATACCCTTGGTTCTCTAACAACCAGTTTTTGTAGTCTGTGTGATGCCTTAATTTAAAAAAAAAACTTTTATTTTAAAAAGTATATATATAAAATCATGCCCAGTTTAAGTTAGAAATCTCAGGAGAAAGAATAATTGCCTATTATAAATATTATTAATGCAATGAGATATTTAATTACGATACAAAACTAGAGTAAGCAAGAAGATGGAAAATATTAGTAAACATTGCGGTTATGAGACCACTTCATAACTGATACCTTGTTTTCAATCACGGAAGTTATCCAGGTGTCACACTTGTGAGTATGTACAATAACATTTTCGTTGCCATCCATTACTTTGGCATCGCCTTTGTTAAGGACAGATTTACAAACGGCCTTCTCAAGTTGCCCACTGCATGGCTCCATATGGACAGCTTTAATTCTTGGCTTGCATTTGTCTGCATAGACATCGATGACAAAAGGGCATGCCTGATATGAAAGAAAAAGGAAACCTCGTTTTAGCCCTCTGACATAATTTAAAATGATTTATTATTAATATGTTTATCACATGATTTAAGAAGGTACACTGCACTTTCTAGCTTGTCCTTCAGATACACTTGTAGAAGAAAGTTTTAGTACTATAAATTGAATAATAGAAAAGTATGAAATTCTGATTTGGGGTTAGCATATTAACTGAAAATATTCACAGAAAAGGAAAGAAACCTGTAACCTCTAGCAAATCGGTAGCATCCCCTTTAAGTGATTGCACCACCCCTCCCTTCATTTCAAAGCTAACTCAGGTCATGTTAGTTGCTTTTGCTAACTTTAAGGACACAGCAAGAACTCATCACAGGGCTCTAAAGGAATTACGTTTACAAATGAAACTTAATGGGTGGGCATGGAATACCGAAAAGAACTCAATGTATAAAAATGAATTCACAGTTCAAAGTTAGTGTAAAAGCACCTTTCAAATCTGAGGCCTAAAGAGCCTGTGCTTTTGGAAGTGGATTTTTCTCCTGCTTGCCTTTCAGTCTTTAGCACAGTCCATCCACAAGATGCTGCACAGAGTAGCTTAGCCTCTCTGCACCACCAGTCTCCTGCCTCGCTATGTCCAACTACTCTGCTCTTTCAGATCCTAGAACAAATGAAGCTCTTTCCTATCCCAGAGCCTTCACACAGGCGGGGGCAAATGTAGGTTTACAGTTGTGAACATACAAAACACAGTTAATTCTTTATTATTTATTAATTATTACATTATTTCCCACACCAACAACTGTAAACCTGCTTTTCCCCTAACTTCGTGTAGTATAATCTCTGTTTGGAAGATGCTTTCACATTTTTTACGGGGGTACCTCATCCTCCTCCTTCAGGTTAAAGCTCAAGAGCCACCTCTGCAGAGAGAGCTGCTCCCGTCTCCTAACCTCCTTTCATGCCCCTACTGTTCTCTACTGTGACCTCTGGCTTATTTTTTCCCAAAAACACTTTTGAAATGATTTTATTTGTTTTCTTTCCTAATTAATCATTCTCCTTCACAGAATGTAAAATTCCATGGAGGCAGAAATTTTATTTTATTCATCCTTTTATTCCCTATGCCTCTTTAGTATAGGTTTAGGCATATCGCATATAGGCATTTAACAAATATTTGTTAAATAAGTAAGTGAATTTATATACATTAATGGTGTACATAAATTTTATGTAAGAGACCAAAGATAAAAGTTTGAAGTTAATAGAGCATCAACACACATTTTTATTAATATTAAAAAATAAGAACAGTATGGGAAATGGAGAAGCCGAAGAACTTATATGTGCCCCATGGCCATGAACTAAGATGGGGAAATGCTGGTGGGAGGGTGTGTGCGGGGTGGAGGAAATTAAAGGGGAGAAAAAATGGGACAACTGTAATAGCATAATCAATCAAATGTATTTTTAAAAATTAAAATAAACAAAAAACACGTATCTTAATGACTCCAACCTTTACCAATGATAAACTCACCCTTTTAAAGAAAGACAATACAATTTTTTAAAAAACCATTGGATTAGAAAGCCAAATACCTGGGTTTGTAACTGAATTTTACCATTTACTAGCTACCTAATCACATGGGGAAGTCACTTAATTTCTATAACACTTAATGTCTTCATTGAAAAAGTAGAATTAAATAGGATATATTCCCCAAGGGTTGTTGCAACTATCTAATAAGTGATGTGTGAAACTATTTCATAATGTAGAGTTCTGAAAAAAGATTTGTCATTGATTATGCTATTTATAATAATTATAAAAATGATTATAAAGGATCCACGGACAAAACCAAGGTGTGGTGGAAGCAAGGGCGGGTGGGTTTGGCTGGGGTAGTGGGGGAGTGGTAGTGGGTAAATGCAGACAACTGTAATTGAAAAGCAATAAAATAATTTTTTAAATGATTGTGAAATTTTAATGGTTTATTTTTAGTACTAAATAGATTCTGATATCATTTTGCCATTTTCAAATCTTGGTTATTCATTTTATTCAACCAAAGAGTATCAATATTTAAAAATTCACAGAAAATAAAAATCTTAAGAAGTCTTTGAAATCTTAAGAAGACATATTCTCTAAAAATTTTTAAATAAAATAATATCTACTCTTAAAAAGCTGCAGTAAAACTATTGTTTTTTTCTGTCCATGGGTTTAATCTTTTACTTACCTATTCAACCTACTAAATTAATACAGAAAGCGTACTCAAAGCAAGAAAACTCAAAGTAAAAGAAGTTCTGTAGATGCTAATACAAGTATATTATAGATATTATAGAAATACTTTAAAAGTATGAGAAATACTATGAAAGCACTTAAAAATGCTTTTAAGATTACTAAACTGTGAACAAAAAAGGGGCTATGAAATAAACCCGATAAGCTCAGGGGCCACACAGCAGACCTGGCAAGCTCAGTGACTAAAAGTAACATCACAACATCCCAGATTCTGAACTGGGCAGGTAGTCGCAGGTAGTCATGTCCCAACTCTATAGCTTCCTTACTTTACCTTAAGTGAGCTCTGCCCACTGCTTATACGCAACCAGTATACCAAACCTTTGAAACGTCAGGGCAATTTCCTCTTCTAGACGCCTCAAAGGCAATACCACAGAAACCAGTCCACAAGACCACCAGAGCATGAGGCCACAAAAATGCTCTTTGTTATCTTGTTTTACAAATACCACCTCCATGTAAAGATCAATTATTAACTATTCTGTGCCCACCAATGTAAAAGATGTACGTATCTCTCTGTTCTGCTTTTTATCCAATTTGAGAGATTTTCTCACTCTGTTTTCTCCTGCACTCTTAATCTACCACCAATGAATTTCGTGTAATCCTCCTTAAAACTCTGCCTTTGCCTTTGATTCTCATGTATAAAGTAAGCTGTAAATGGCCATCCTCTGGAGGATTTTCTCAATCCACTGAGATTTTGCTTCCAAGTATGTCTAAAACTTGGCTCCAATAAACTCTTATAAGACTTTTCTATAGGCTGGACATTCTTTTGCTGACAATACTAACAGTAAGTCCTTATAAAAAACAATAAAATAAAGCAAATGCATGGAGAAGCTCAAGGATTTCATCGTAGATACACAAAATGGGGCCTGTTAAAATTCTGAAAAGAAACACTAAGTATAATCAGATTTTAAGACCCATGGGGATAAAATCTGACAAAACCAGAATGACCATCTGAACATGAGATAAAATCTTCCATGAAACAACTCATTCCTATTTATGGCATAAATAGGCCATAATATTACACACTGAGGAAACCTTCCCTGTGATAATGAAGGATGTGCTTAGTCTATGCTTTATCTACAAATAAATTAACCTGAAAAGATTGTGGTACATGAACTTAGCATATGCTCTAAAAGACTGAGCATTTCCAAATTGATTTTGTACAGATTTTCCCTCAATGGTTTATGAATATGTACTACTACTACTAATAACAGTACATTTATTTTCGGAATGGGTCAAAATATTCCCCTGTTGAAAAGCCACAACTATCATCACTGCCTAGGACATTCCAAATTATTGGTTCTGTGATGAAGGACATATTTAATTGGAATAATTATTCATGCATTTTGATTACATAATGGTTTTCTCCTGACTCAAAAATATTTTTGTTTTTGTCATTCTGAAACGTCTAGAGAAGTGAAAAGGGCCATTAAATAAGTAGAAAGATACATCCTTTAAATATGCGAAAGTGAGGTTCTCCAGAGAGCCTCTAAAAGCACGTGGTGCACAGAATTAATCCAGAATTCTTGAATAAGCACGTAATCATAAGTAAGCAGCTTCTTTTCAAGACGATTATCAGAATACGATTTTTCTATATGTTACACTCTTTACTGATTTAACATGTACATGTCTGACCATGGCCTGTCACGTTCTCTTAATAGTAACAATAACTTGCCTAAATCTCAGTTTTAAGGAAAATGTGTTTGAACTATGAGAAATACAAAATGCAACACTATTTGTCACAACACCATGTAACAATAGCCCTGCAGTTCCACTATGGATAATTACATCTCTTGTGGAAATCAGATTATTCAATGCCAACCCGGAACCAAGGTTAATTATTTTGTACAGCTGTTAGTTAGGCCATCCCAAGAGTATGACTCCCCAACACCCTCAGTGAGTTATATTTTCTTACATACACTCCAGAAGAATAACACTTTTTCTGGAAAATGATTCCTGAATATAGTGATCCCGTTTATAGCAGTCACGCCACTCCAGGTAGTCATAAAAAAATGTCCCTTCATGTTGGTTGACATAGTAATTAATATAGCCTAAGTCCTAAGGGTACAACAAACCAGTTTAAATTATTTAACTCAAGCAGTTACAGATAATAAAAAAGACTTGTTTACGTTTGATCATTGCAGCTACTACATGTTGTACCTGGATTAACACAACAATTAAAACAATCTACAATCGATTAAAAGAGCAAACTATAAAAGGTTATCCAAAGAAGACTTAGAGGGTCCTCGGAACTTGTCTTGGCCAAGCTTGGAAAATCTAGGGTCATGATTCTGGAGTGTCCTCCAGTCCCTTTCTATAATACTTCTAGTTATACTGTTTGTCTCGGAGTTTAAATGTTATCCAGCATCTTAAAATACTTCTGTACAGTCACTGTCCCAACAGATGACCTAAAGACAAAGCCAGGATAAAATATGAAAAGTATACAAACTGTACATCAGACCCCACAGATGAAACTTCTTCAAATAGAATCAACGACAGTAGTTGAATGAATCTTTGTTAGTTTCATCTACACCTTTAGCTGGGTGAAAATTAACAGGGCGGCTAGGATCAAAATGTTCCCACAAATGTATGAAGAAATTATGATTCTTTTGTCATTGTGATGAGGAGTCACCAGCACTAGTTTAAACCCGTTCAACTGCCCTGCAACAACTCATCTCAATGAACACAGTTTTGTAAGCCAACCAGTGTCAGCTCCTCACTTTTGAAAGTCAAACAGTCAAGGACAGATTCATGTCAATTGGTACACTCCTGAGTGCTGAACAATCAACAGTCTCACCTGAGTAACCATGCTTTCCCCAAATCCTATATAAATAAAATGCATGTTCTGCTCTGCGTGGAGAGAATGTAACAAGCCAGTGCAGATTTCCCATAGAGTAAGCAATCACTTCAGTTTTTAATATTAAGAATATAAACAAATGGCCCCGGCTGGTGTGGCTCAGTGGACTGAGTGCCAATCTGTGAACCAAACAGTCACAGGTTTGAATCCCAGTTTAGGGCACATGCCTGGGTTGTGGGCCAGGCCCCTGGGAGGGAGCGCATGAGAAGCAACCACGCATTAATGTTTCTCTCCCTCCCTTCCACCCTCTCTTCCTCTCTCTAAAAATAAATAAATTAAAAAAAACATTTTTAAAGAATATAAACAAATGTACTGTTATCTAATGTGTGTTTTGAAACTCTTAAATTCTTTATTTTAAACCAGAAACAAAAATATAGAATTTGAGAAGACCTGACTTCTGGTTGAGATGATATGTCAGTAAACACACTTTATCTCCTCACACAACTACAGAAAAAATTACAACTAAACCATAAAACAAATATGACCCAGAACCATCAGAAAATCAAGCTATATGGAAGTCCAACAACAAAGGATTTAAAGAAACCACCTTCATCCAGACAGGTAGGAAGGGTGGAGATGGGCAGAGAGGCACAGAGGTGCAGTGTGTCTCAGAGAGGTGGTGGAATGGGTGGTCCCACATTCACATGTGGTGGATAAAAATTGGGTGGTACACCTTAGAAGTGAGGGATCCCAACCCCAGGCCAGACCACACAGTCCAGGGTCCCAGTGCCAGGAAAATTAGTCCCCATAATTTCTTCCTGTAAATACCAGCGGGGGTTAAGGTGGGGAAAAACTGCCAGATTTTCAGAAAACTCCTTTTAAAGGGCCCGCACAAATTTAGGACTTACACAAACCCATCCCCTCTGGGATGCAGCACCAGGGCAACAGTGGGAAGGGTACCAGGAGCATATGGGAAGTAAGTAAAGAGATTAGAAACAGGGCAAGTGCTTCTTCCTGGGCAAACCTCCAGAAGTCAGGTAGCATCACTGTCCCTTCTCCAAGCCCTCCCCCAACAAAGAGCCACAAAGCTGTAAAATGGGTTGCCCCACCCTGGAAACTACCTAAGGCTCTGCCCCATACAATCTACAGGTGCCTTTTCTACAATTGGCCATGCCACTAAGACAGGGAGTCAAACCAGCTCTCCTTAATACATAGAAACAAACCCGAACACAGGGAAGCTGCCAAATCAAGAGACAAAGAAATATGGCCCAAATGAAAGAATAGAACAAAACTCCAGAAAAAGAACAGATGAAATGGAGATAACCAACCTATCAGATACAGAGTTCAAAACACTGGTTACCAGGATGCTCAAAGAACTCATTATGGCATATGACAATAGCATAAAAAAGACACAGGCAAAAATGAAGGTTACATTAAGTGCAATAAAGAAAAATCTACAGGGAACCAATAGTGGAGGGGATGAAGCTGAAACAATTTGGAACATAAGGAAGAAAAAAACATTCAATCAGGTCAGCAAGAAGAAAAAAGAATTCTAAAAATGAGGATAGTCTAAGGAGCTTCTGGGACATCTCCAAACATACCAACATTTGAACCATAGCAATGTCAGAGGGAGAAAAGGAAGAGCAAGAAATTGAAAACTTGCTTGAAAAAATAATGAAAAAAAACTTTCCCAATTTGGTGAAAAAAATAGACATACAAGTCCAGTAAGCATAGAAAGGCTCACACAAATTAGACCCAAAGAGGACCACACCAAGCCACATCATAATTAAAATGCCAAAGGTTAAAGATCAAGAGAGAATATTAAAAGCAGCAAGAGAAAAGAAGAGAGTTAACTACAAAGGAATTTCCATAAAACTGTCAGCTGATTTCTCAAAATAAACTTTGCAGGCAAGAAGGGACTGGCAAGAAGTATTCAAAGAGATGAAAAGCAAGGACCTACAACCTAAATTACTTGACCCAGCACAGCTATCATTTAGAATGGAAGTTGAGATAAAGTGCATCCCAAACAATGTAAAGCTAAAGGAGTTCATCATCAACAAGCCATTAATACATGAAATGTTAAAAATAATTATGAAATCGAAGATCAAAACTATAAACATTAAAATGGCAACAAATTCACAACTATAACAACTGAACTGAAAAAACAAACTAAGCAGAACAGGACCAGAATCACAGATATAGAGATCATTTGGAGGATTATCAGCTGGAGGGCATAGGGAAGTGAGAGTATGGGGAGAAAGGTGCAGGGATTAAGAGGCATAAATTGGTAGGTATAAAATAGACAAGGGGATATTAAGAATACTATAGGAAATTGAAAAGCTAAAGACTTTCATGCACAATCCTTGGATATGAACTAAGGGGGTGATTGCTGGAGGGAATGAGGGTACTGGGCAGAGAGGGTGGAAGGGGAAAATTGGCACAACTGTAATAGCATCATCAATAAAATATATTTTGAAAAAAAGTAAGGCCCAATTTTTATTATTCCTCTGGATTATTACAAGACTTATTCAATTTCTATACCTATCATGTTAATAAATAATAATGATGATAGCTAATATAAACACAGTGCTTTAAATGAGACAAGCACTGACCAAGTGTTTCACAAATATTAATTCAAGAAGTATCTTTGTCAAGAAATCAGAATTCCAGTTTTCATACAGACACATTCTCCTTATTGTAAGAAAGCCTTTATTCTGCTAGGAAAAAGAGCTTTCCCACAGAGATGAGACTTTAGCAACCCAAATAGCCATCACCAATTAAGAAATATGATTTTTTATATTATAATTTTTTCCTGCATATATGTTCAAATTCCTTTGTTCCTGAATTATTCAAATGCCTATAGTAACTAAATTTCAGCCCCAAATAGGAATTTACATAAACTAGCAAAAATGTGTTGTTGCACCCATGGTTCATCTACATGCTAAAGGTCAAAAATTTGAGTGCCCAATTCAAAAGTCAGGTGTCAAAATGTTCACAGGGTAAAATATTATGTACATTAAACTGACTCCAAAACTTTCAGACTGCTTTACCTCTGTTAATTCCAGTGCTTTATTGTAGCCCATCGAGAGCAGAGTAACCCAAAGGTCACGAGGATCTCCTTCACGATCGTTGGCTTCCATTAGATTCAGATCCATAAAGCCCTGTCTTGTTAGTTCATTCTTCTTTGTATCAAAATTCTCTGTCAAAGCAACCAAAAGTTTTCTCACATAACATAAAATTTATACATTTAATAAATTGTCTATATTATTTATAAATGTTTCTTATTCATAAATGTTCAGGCCTTATGAATCTGAGAGCCAAGTAAAAGTGGAATAAGAATGACTCAAAACCTGCTTGGGAGATACCATTCTATTTTCCCACAGCTCCACATAATAACCACTTCAGTGCATGATTTAGTTTTTAAACAAAATCTGAAGTTATAAATAATGTAAATCTATTCTAAAATTAAGATAAATTGTGATTTTTCTGAGTAAATTCTAACCTACCTGCTTATATAGATACTAATATATATTTTTAAAAGTTAAAATGCTTTATATAAATTTGCCACTTACATACAGCAGAACTTAGGGGAATTTGATGTAATACCTCAAAATTAGTAAAAAAGGAACTGGAAATAGTGCCAGATCAAGGAGACTGCTATATGCCTAATTACTCTAATTTTAACCGAATTGTCCCAGTCCTTAAAACACTGATATATGGTAGGAAACACTGTGGAGTTCATGAATGTCCTAGACAAATATAAGCATGTCCATTTAAACATTACTGTCAAGCAAAACGAAATTCACCTAGAAGCATCTAGATATTATAATACCTGAATTTGTCTATAATACAGATAATAAATAGCTACTCATTAAGGATTATATTCTGTTAACTGCTCTAACAAGAAAGATTCTATTTTCCAACTCCCATCTGTCATATACCCAAGGCAAATGGGTACTCTTATCTGAGATATCTTTTCTTATGCATTATAGTAAGAAAAGCAGCAGAGACATAACGGTTTAAAAACTGTTGACTGAATAATAGTTTTAAATATTTAGAGTTGAAAAAGTGACTTGTAACTCTTGCAAGAAAAAGTAAGTGAAGATTAAATTTGATCATAGAAATGGTAGTCACTAAGGTGGAGGTTGGAGCTACTTATGTAGTAGAGCAACATTAAAAATATTAATACTTGTTCCCATCAGGACACATGCCTGGGTTGCAGGTCAGGTCCCCAGTAGGAGACACATGAGAGGCAACCACATATTGATGTTTCTCTCCTACTCTTCTTCCCTTCCCCTCTCTCTAAAAATAAATAAATAAATAAATAAATTTTAAATATTAATATTTGATATATAACCCAAAGAAATTAATACTTTAAAAATGTATCTACCCTGGCCAGGCAGCTCAACTGGTTAGAGCAACATCCTGATACGCCAATGTTGTAGACTCGATGCCTGGTCAGGGCACATATAAGAATCAACAATGAATAAATAAAGAAGTAGAACAACAACTTGATGTTTCTCTTCTGTCCTCTCTCTCTCTAAAAATCAATAAATAAATTCTTTTTAAATATACTTAGATACTGTACTATGAAGACTATCAATAACTAATCTACTTTTGAAAGTTAAAATTCTCAATCCTCCATTAATTTTTTAAACATGTATTAACATATCTGACTTCAAAACTTACTTTAAAGCTACAATAATCAAGATAATGTAACATGGGCAAAAAATTAGACAAAGGATCAGTGGACTAGAAAAAAGATCTTAGAAATAGACCCATACGAATATATGCAGTTCATATTTAACAAAAGAGCAAAGTCAGTTCAATGGAAAAAGGAGTCTTCTCAACAAATGGCGCCGAGACAACTGGATGTCTATATGCAGATAAATAAATCTACACAAGGACTTTATATCTGTCACAAAAATTAACTAAAATGGGTCATAGACCCACAACATAAATCTATAAAACTTCAAGATAACAGGATAAAATCTGGGTGAGCTTGTGTATGAGTATGAGTTTTCAGATACAACACCAAATGCATGAGCCATGAAAGAAAAAAATTGATAAGTAGGACTTTATCATAATTTCAAATATTCTCCTCTACAAGACAATATTAAGAGAAAGAAACTTTTGGCCAAGATGGAGGTATAGGTGGAAACACTGTGCCTCCTCGCACAACCAAGTTTAAAGACAACAAAGTTTAGTAACAAAAACACAGCCAAAACACAGAAAATTGAACTGTACGTAAGTCCAACAACAATGAACCATTCAGCCGGACCAGTAAGAGAGGCGGAGTCAGTGGTGGAGCGGGAGTCGGCATGGAAAGATTGGCCGGAATGACACAGGAGTGCAGGCAGCCCTTGGCAGATCCCAGGTGTGGAGCGGCAACAGGCGGACCTAGTAAGGATGCAAGGCGGCTGGCTGACCGTGGTCACACATTCGTGCGCAAATAAACCAAGCGAAGGAGCAAGCAGTGAGACAGACGGCTCAGGCTAGGGCCCCAGTGATTGGAATTAAAGCCTAAAAGCGCCAATTAAAAAGACTTTTGGGGTCAAGGTGCCAGGAGAAGCTCCCAGGCTCACAGAAAGTTTGTTGGAGAGAGTCACAGGGTCCTGGAGGGTGCACAGGCCACACACCTGGGAGCCGGTACCAGGGAGGGCCAGGTTTGCTTACGGGAAGCAGCAGAGGGGACCGAAATCCAAGAGAGAACAGAACAAATGCCACTGCCCCTCTCTGACCCAGCACCCACACATAGGGTCACAACCCAGTGACTGGACTGCCCCACCCTGGTGAATACCTAAGGCTCCACCCCTCATACCTAACAGACCAAACGGGCGCAAACAGATCAAAACATTATGGCTCAAGAATAGCTCAAAGCCCCAGAGCCAATAATTCTAAGCAACAAAGAGATAGCTAACCTTTCAGATGCATAGTTCAAAACACTGGTGATCAGGATGCTAATAGAACTGGTTGATTTTAGTCACAAATTAGAGGAACAAATGAAGGCTAAACTAATTGAAATGAAGGGAAATGCACAGGAAACCAACAGTGATGGAAAGGGAACTGGGACTCAAATCAAGGGAGTGGACCAGAAGGAAGAAAAAAATGACCAAACAGAAAAGAACGAAGAAACAAGAATTCAAAAAAATGAAGAGAGTCTTAGGAACCTCCAGGACATCTTTAAATGTTCCAACATCTGGATTATAGGGGTACCAGAAGAAGAAGAGGAAGAGCAACAAGTGGAAAACTTATTTGAACAAATAATAAAGAAGAACTTCCCCAATCTGGCAAAGGCAATAGACTTCCAGGAAATCCAGGAAGCTCAGAGAGTCCCAAAGAAGTTGGGCCCAAGAAGGAACACACCAAAGCACATCATAATTACATTAGCCAAGATTAAAATGAAGGAGAGAATCCTAGAAGCAGCAAGAGATAAGGGGACAGTCACCTACAAAGGAGTTCCCATCAGACTGTCAGCTCATTTCTCAAAAGAGACCTTACAGGCAAGAAGGGGCTGGAAAGAAGTATTCCAAGTCATGAAAGGCAAGGACCTACATCCAAGATTGCTCTATCCAGCAAAGATTTCATTTAGAATGGAAGGGCAGATAAAGTGCTTTTCAGATAAGATCAAATTCAAGGAGTTCATCATCACCAAGCCCTTATTATATGAAATGTTAAAGGGACTTATCTAAGAAAAAGAAGATAAAAAATATGAACAGTGAAAGGACAGCAAACTCACAGTTATTAACAACCATACCTAAAACAAAAGCAAGCTACGAGGTCAGCTAGATCAGGAGCGGAAACATAGAAATGAAGATCACATGGAGGGTTAGCAACAGGGGAGTGGGAGGAGGAGAAGGGGGGAAAAGGTACAGAAAATAAGTAGCACAGACGGTAGGTAGAAAATAGACAGGGGGAGGACAAGAATAGTCTGGGAAATATAGAATCTAAAAAACTTGTGACACATGGATATAAACTAAAGGAGGGCAATGGTGGGGGAGGGGTGTGCAGGGTGGAGGGGAATGAAGGGGGTAAATAGGACAACTGTGGTGGCATACTCAATAAAATATATTTTAAAAAAGAGAAAGAAAAGACAAGCCACAGACTGTGAGAAAATATTTGCAAAATAGGTATCTGATAAAAATCTGTATCCAATATATACTAAAAACTGAACAATAAGAAAACAAACATCTTAATAAAAATATGGGCAAAACATCTGAACCGATACCTCACCAAAGAAGATATACAAATGGGCAAAAAACATATGAAAAGATGCTCAATGTCATATTTCATTAAGGAATTGCAAAGTAAAACAATGAGATATTACTACACATGTATTAGAATAGCTGAAATCCAAAAAAGACTGAAAGTACCAAATGCTGACAAGGATGTGGTACAACGGGAATTCACTGCCGGTGGGAATGCAAATGGTATAGCCACTTTGGAAGATGTTTTGGCAGTTCTTTCAAAGTTAAGTACAGTCTTACTATACTAGCCAGCAATCACTGAACTGAAATGACTGAAATGAGTTGAAATGTATGTACACACAAAAATCTGCACATTTAGTGTTTATAGCAGCTATATTCATTATTGTCAAAAATTGGAAGAAATCAAGATATCCTCTAATAGGTGAATAAATAAACAGTGGTACCTTCAAAAAATGGAATATTTTTCAGTGCTAAAAAGAAATGAACTATCAAGCTACAAAAAGACATAAAGGAACTTAAATACATATTGCTAAGTGAAGGAAGATAGTTTGAAAAGGTTATGTACTATGATATCCAAATTAAACAATACTCTGGAAGAGGCACAACTATACAGACAGTTGAAAGATCAGTGTTTGCTAAAGGTTTGGAGGGATGAACAGGTTGATAAATAGGTGGAGCACAGGGGATTTTTTGGGTAATGAAATGATTCTATATGATATTGTAATGCCAGATACATAAAATGATGTATTTGTGAAAACCCACAGAACTCTACAACACAATATAAACCTAATATAAATTATGCTTTTTAGTTAATAATAATGTATCCTATTGGTTTATCAATTTTAACAAATGTACCATATTAATGCAAGATACTTATAACAGGGAGAATGGTAGCAGAGGAAAAAAGGATATTTGGGAGATTTAATCTTTATTGTAAACCTGAAACTTCTCTAAAAATAAAGTCTATTAATTAAAAAATAATAAAATCAAGGTAACTCTAAGTCTAAAAAAAGTTTACTAAGGCTATCTTACAGATAAATAATATTTTCTTTTTGCAAGGAGAAAGATGAATAAAATTGATATTATATATGACTAAAAGTATAAATATTTCAGAACCTACAAAGCCTGTTTCTTTGCAGTATTTTTAATGTTGACAAAGGGGACATTCCCCCAGGTCATTTTTAAGTCGGTCATTCTTGGGGGTATTTTATAGCATGGTGCTGCAGTTCTGGAGTCTGAGTGCCTGGGTTTGAAATTCAGCTGCAGTTGTTTTTTTTTGCTGTGTAACCATGGTCAAGTGACTTACCCTCTTTGATTCTGTTTCCTTATTTGTCAAATGAGAATACAGCACACAGCTCAGAGAGCTGATGTGTAGAAGTACGTCCACCTGGTCCATGGCAGGTTCTCAAAAAATGTTAATATCAGGTCAAGATGGTGACATAGGCAAGCACAGCTTGCCTCCTCACACTACCACATCAAAACTACAACTGAACTACAGAACAACCATCATTCACAAGCATTAGAAATGGAGCTGAATGGAATTCTTACAACTGCAGAATTAAAGAAGAAACCACACCAAGGCTGGCAGGAGGGGCGAAGACGTGGAGCAGGCTGTTCCCATACCTGCGTGTGGTGGAGAGAAATCACAGTCTCAGTCCCACATTCAGGCTTCCCAGCCCAGAGTTCCCGTGCCAAGGAGGTAAGTCTCCATAACTTCTGGCTGTAAAACCAGCAGGAACTGAGGCTATGGAAGACAGAAACTTCTAGAGTCCCAGGCAGTTCCTTTTAAAAAGCCTGCACACAGACTTTCTCCCTCAGAGCTCCAGTGTGGGGGCAGAAGATTGAAAGTCATCAGAGACATACGGGGAGGAACTGAATTGTCTGGGGAAGAGCTGCAGGGCAGCTTTGTTCCAGAGAGAAGTGCTAGGAGAGGCCATTGTTCCTTTTCTCAGCTCTCCCCCCAAAAAGCCACAGACCCGGCAGGCAGGCACCGTATCTGAGAACCAATCAACCTGGCTCACACTGTTTACCCCACCATGGTGATTCGCTGAGGCCCTGCCTTAACCAACTTTCAGGCCCACCCAACCTGTTTTCAGTGGCTTTTCCATACCAATGGCCTGTATTGGCCTTTGCTTCAGATTTCCATAAATTTTCTCAAAAAAGCCACATCTGGTTTCAGTGAGCCCTGTACCTCTAATTGGCCCTAGGCCTGGCACTTGTTGCAGCCAGCCTTGGTTCATAGTTGGCCTCACCTGGGTGCCTCCAAGCCCAGCACAAGTAGAAGCCATCTGCATTTTGCCTTGTAGCTTATGCTGTGTGACCCTGGACAGAACACAGACAGGAGTTGACCTTAAACGTGCCAACGGCAACCAAGACTCAACTATAAAAGGAGGTGTACATAGCCCACACTGTGGACATACTTTGAGTACCCAGCTTGGGTGATAGGGGAGGCTGTATGACTGGACCCTACAAGAAACCTACTATATTAGGCCGCTCTACCAAGCCTGGGAGATGTAGCAGCTCTACCTAATACATAGAAACAAACATGGGGAGGCTACCAAATTGAGACAAAGAAACATGGCCCAAATGAAAGAACAGATCAAAACTCCAGAAAAAGAGCTAAATGAAATGGAGGTAAGTAATCTATCAGATGCAGAGTCCAAAAACTGGTTATAAGGATACTCAAGAAACTTAGTGAGGACCTCAGCAGCATAAAAAAATCCAGTCAGAAATGAAAGACACACTCCGCCCTGGCTGGTATAGCTCAGTGGACTGAGCACAGGCCTGTAAACCAAACTACCCTGGTTTGATTCCCAGTCACAGCACATGCCTGGGTTGCAGGCCAGTTCCCAAGAGGGGAGCCATGAAAGGCAACCATACATTGATATTTCTCTCCCTCTTTCCTTCCCTTTCCCTCTAAAGATAAATAAAATCTTTAAAAAAATTAATTTCTATGGACAATAGAAAAAAAGAAATGAAGGACACATTGATTGAAATACAGAACAATTTACAGGGAAATAAGAGTAGAGTGG
Source organism: Artibeus jamaicensis (assembly GCF_021234435.1). Lineage (NCBI taxonomy): Eukaryota > Metazoa > Chordata > Mammalia > Chiroptera > Phyllostomidae > Artibeus > Artibeus jamaicensis. The sequence goes on along the minus strand of NW_026522025.1, from coordinate 12,596,580 downwards.
ATGAAGCCGAGAATCAAATAAATGATTATAAATGATTTGGAACATAAGGAAGCAAAAAACTCCCCCCAAAAACAGAAAACAAAAACAACCAAGCAATCAGAACAAGAAAAAAAGAATCCAAAAAAATGAGGATAGTGTAAAAGGAGCCTCTGAGACAACTTCCAACATTTGTATCGTGGGGGTGCCAGAAGAAGAGAAAGGGCAATAAAATGGAAACCCATTTGAAAAAATAATGACAGAAAACTTCCTTAACTTGGTGAAGGAAATAGGAACATAAGACCAGAAAGTGCAGAGTTCCAAACAAGATGAACCCAAGGAGGCCCACACCAAGACACACCATTATTAAAATGCCAAAGATTAGAAACAAAGAGAGAATCTTAAAAGCAGGAAGAGAAAAGCGTTAATTACTTACAGGGGAGCTCCAATAAGACTGTCGGCTGATTTCTCAAAAGAAACTTTGCAGGCTAGAGAGGACTGGCAAGAAATAATCAAAGTGATGAAGAACAAGGACTCATGACCAAGATTACTCTAGCCAGCAAAGCTATCATTAAAAATCTCTATCATTTAGAAAAAGAGCTGCCCAGACAAGAAAAAGCTCAAGGAGCTCATCACCACCAAACCAGTATCACATGAAATATTAAAGGATCTGCTTTAAGAATAAGAAGATAAAAAGTATGAACAATAAAATGGCCTTAAACAAATATCTATCAACAATTTAATCTAGAAAAACCAAAATAAACAAATGAATTGAACAGAAAAAAAATCATAGATACAGAGAACATTTTGATGGTTGCCAGATAGGAGGGGGGTCAAGGGGTGGGTGAAAAAAGGTGAAGGGATTAACAAGTACACATTGGTAGTTACAGAACAGTCATGAGGATGTAAAGTATAATAGGGAATAGAGTAGCCAAAGAACATATATGCATGACCCATGGATATGGACGCAGTATGGGAATTGCCTGAGGGAGGGAAGGGGCTGGGTGGTGGATAGCAAAAGGGAAAAATTGTGACAATTGTAACAGCATGAACAATAAAATATAATTTAAAAAATGTTAACTATCAATTCTACCAACTTAATTATTAAACAAATTTTATTTATCAACAGTTTTCCCATAAGAAATCCTAATTATGTATCAATCTTATAAAATGTGCTCTAGTGCCAATAATAGAAAGCAAAAAGATTACATAACTAAAGTTACAACATAATTACATCATTCTAAAAATAATATACTATATGCATTATCAATGTTGTTAAAGCTTAATATTATAAATCAATGTGCATTTCTTATTATTGATTATGCTATATAAACTTTCAGTTAAAAAGAGATATATTTTTTAAACCCTTTATATTAATATTTCTACCTTACTTTCTATTTAGATAAACAGATCTATCAGACTCCCTCCTGGCTCACTGACTTTGCCAAGCTTAGACCATTTTAAGAACCAGAGGAGCAGGAAATAGTACTACCCCAGTGATATGAATATGTGAGTTAATTAATCTATTTCTCGACTGCATTTGGGCCTCCGTACACTTCTTGTTCTGCGATCTATAGTTGGCTATGGCTTTTTGGTCTTCCCTTTGACTTTTCAGTCTCCGTCTTAAATACAAATTCCCACACTTCTAAGTGACAACTGCTTTTGCCTCATTCAAAGTATTTTTCTTTGGTATTTTTGGTTTCCATACCTCCATGGATGTACTTTTTTAATGCAAATCAGATACAACAAACCAAAGAATTCTTAATAGGTATAAACGACTCCCTGGAAACCTCTCAATGTTTAGTAAAATTCTAGTCTATTAGAGCTTTTTGCTGCCTTCTCCTGGGCACAGCTCGAGACTCTTGACCACTGTGGTCCCATTGGTATCAAGAGCTAGGACAAAGTTTTTACATTCTAAGCTCCAGAGAGCACAGGTTGAAAATAAAATTATAATTAAGTACTTTAATTCATATTTTCTTTTAATTACTACATCAACTATCAACTTAAGTAAAACAAATGTTTAAGTTTGTATGGTCTATAAACAATGCTATTAACTTTTAAACTGTCCTAATTGTTATAATAATATTCCATGGAGAAGCTTGACATTTTACTTCTTAAGAATGAGAGTAGGGGCTATATATTTTTAATATATCCATTAAGAAAGAGAAACGTGCTTACCTCTGCAGACAGCCCAAGCATCTTCATCACATTTCTCACCACTTGTTCTCAATTCAAAAAAATTATATTCTTCAAGGCTAAGAAGACCATTTCCATCTAAGTCAATGACTTCAAATATATCAGATAAAGTTGACCTAAAATTATAAAAATAGCATATTACTTCTTTTCTTCAAGGCAACTTCACTGAAGCTTTCTATAAAGACAACTTTCAAAAGGAAGTAATATCAAGGCATTAAACACTTTTTGTGAACTACAAAGCAAATGTATCCAAATGTGTGTGTGTGTGTGTGTGTGTGTGTATACATATATATATTTATAACTGAGTTTCTGCCCTCATTTTTTACAGGCTTCTTTTTATTTTTTATATATTTACTTATTTTTAGACAGAGGGGTAGGGAGGGATAAAGGGAGGGAGAAAGAGAGGGAGAGAAACATTAATGTATGGTTTTCTCTCACATGGCTCCCACTGGGGACTTGGCCTGCAACCCAGGCATGAGTCCTGACTAGGAGCCAAAGCAGCAACCCTTTGGTTCGCAGCCCACACTCAATCCACTAAGCTAAACCAGCCAGGGCTCAAAATATCTTTTCTAATTCAGTCTAGTATTATATGAGATAAGCTTCTAAAGCAATCAGAGTATTTCAACACATAGAAGTATCTCAGCTGATAGTAGTCCCCTTCTTTTCTCCTTTCACCAACCTACTTCTGCCTTTCTACCAGATGTTGTTGTGTATATCTAGGGTTTGGGAGAATGACCTAGGTGCCTGGATTTCATATCTGACAGTTATCTAAGTCAGTGAAAGTACCAGAATTTAGTTCTAAGGCTATGTAGGAAATATTGGTAGATGTACGACTAAAACTGACTTGCTAAATGTGTGGAACCTAGAAATGAATGGCAACCCACACCCGTGAATGGAGGGTCACTTTCAGATGCCTGGTAAAGACTTGAATTATCTAATTAGAATGATGGGGTAGGGATGGCAGCTCCAAAGGAAAGGGTGGAAGAAGGCTACTAATGTATATATCCGGTCTAAATGTTATCGTTCTAACCTTAAGAAACAAGACTTACCTAAATTCCTTTGTAAGAAATAATTCCCCTGTCTCATCTCTATATACAAGCTGGGCTTCTTCTGTTATTGGTTTTATTTCTTTCCTGAGCCTACAGCCAGTTGTAAAAGGAATTAACCAGTAAATCCCAGGTCCTAGTTCACCAGTCCATCCAAAAACCTTTTTTGAAAAGAATTTTAAAAAAGAAACAACCACCATAAGTCTCAATTACTTTTAATTTTCCTCCTGAAAAAAGAAGCATTAGAAATAAATTTTTAAATCAATATTCACCAATTCTGTATAGTTCTATCAAAATCTTTTTTCAGTGGTAATCCTCGTTAGATGTGCAGCTCTATGCTGTGTAACCATTAGATGTGCGGCTCTGTGTTGTTCTCTACATGTATATTTTTAAATGCCCAAAAATATAACAGGTAAGATATTATATAATTTCTAAATCATCCTTGGTAATCTTCAAAAATGACTGTAATGCAAATATCTTCAACAGGAGGCAAAGAAAGAGATCTTAGAATATTATTTGAGGTGACAGTTCCCTAACTTGATTCAAATATAAATATATGATTTGTAAATCAGATTTCAATGACACAAAATAAAAATTAAATATATTTAAAAGAGTTAACTGTTCATGTAAATTAGCTGTATCTGTAAGAATCCAATTAAGTAGACAAATGCACTGGAATTTTACTATTATGTAATATGGACTATATAAGAAGATGGCAGAATCCCAGAAAAACCTACCTTATACAAAACTATTTTTCATCACAGAATATTTATAATGAATGATACAGTATTTGTCTGGGAAAACACTTTATTCTCCTGTTCTATAAAGGAAAACAAAATGCTACCTCTCTATGGACTTTTTGTGTGCTTTCTGGAGCCCAAAGACTTCCCATAAAACCTAGGGGCTGTCTCTGTCAAATATATTAAACCTACGCACTTTTTGTCAGCTCTTTGCCCATCAGCACAGAAAAGCTCTAGGGATTTCTATCTGGTGGTATGTTCCAAAACTTTCAAAACCCAGGTATATTTTTAGGTCATCCTGGGTACTCATATCCAAAATAAAGTTGCTCATCTTAAGTCTAGGATCAGCCCTATTTCTACACTCATGAATCTGAGGAATGAATCATAATCATCTTAAAGTGACCATGTCTCATTTTAATGAAGGAAGCACTCTAAAAACTGAGGGTGGTTATGAAGACCAGAGATTGATCAAAGCCATCCTTCGGAAGCACTGTCTCTTAGATTGGCTACATATGGACTGATACCCAGGAATGAAAAACAGTTCTTGCTGCTTTCTAATATGTGTTATCCTATGAACCTCCCTTACCTCCACATATAACCTTCAATTGCCACTGTGGATGGCAAATAGAAAATCTTTCACAGGCACCAAACTCTTCTTAAAAAAAATAATTGTGAAACTAAAACTAAAACTGAAAAGTCCTTTGTAAATATGACATATTGCAGATAACCAGAAGCCTATATAGTAGAGAGGTAAATAGAAACTCATTCAAACTTTATTACAGGCTTGCTATATACTCACATTTTTACACATGCAATCTCATAAGAAAGTAATTTTATCCAAAACAAAAATGGGAACAGCTATTGTTTTAGACAATGCTTTATCTTGAACTTAACTTTGTAGTCAGTTCTGAAGAGGAGTTTAGTCAAAACATTAACTTCTGTCATTTTATTTGTTTCTTGCCTATAACTATTCTTGTCTGTTAGGAAGCCTACAATAAAGACTTTTATATAACATTCCATCAGGGAAATGTTTGTCTGTCATTGAACCTATATAAAGATTAAATATGATATTGCAGTAAGCCCTTGAATAGTATTATTCCTGTTGTTGTGTAGCAGTTGTATTTTGTAGTCCTCATAAAATAAATAGCCACATTTATATATCTGCCTCACATATTTGGCCTCTGAGTAAATATATAATTAGAAAAGATCAGAGCAACCCTATGGGCAACATAAAAAATCATTTAAAGGCATTTCTTTAGGTCAATCTATTTTTGTGCGCTATAACATGAGTCAAGCCTGAGGGTAGTAATCTTGAAGGGTTTTTTTTTTGCAGTAGTATTATAAGTAAGATAAACATCTAAAGCAACTTTTCTAGCCTTGAATTGCTTGTATTTAGGGGGGAAAAGTCCACTGGTATCAACCATTTTTATTGAGTATAACAAAAAGTGTTCACATGCGAGGCATCAGGGCATTTAGAGAAGAGGAAAGTGAAGTACAATGTCATACAACTTTTAAGTTATGGAGCTAAGATTGCCAATCAACCCTCAATGCCTAAATCTCAGAGAACAAGAAAAAGTCCTTCACGATGAATAAAAATAGGTAGTATGCATAGTGTTTAAGTATTGTATATACCTTAGTTGGAAGATAAAACACAAAAGTTAAAAAAATATATACAAAAACTACTTTTGTCCCCAAACTTGAGTTCACACTATATTTTTAATTAAACATTAGAAAATAAATATGTATACTTCTCCATTTCGTAGTTCAGTAAAACACATGAGCTGTAGGTTTGTTGGATTCTCATTTTCCTTAAGAATATATAAGGCAGTGTCAACTGATAACCAAGGTGATTGTTTTCCTATAAACAAAAAACCGAAGATCTTAAAATAAGCAATCACTATTTATTCTTTCCTATATGAAAAAGAAGTTAGTGGTTTCTTTTGTCTTTGGATTTCTTTTTTAGAAATACACATTCTACTTTTATATGAAAACATCATAGCATTTGCAATAAGTCACGTACTTATATACTGTGAGATTGTTAGAACCATTCTCTACATACACACTTTCTAAAAATCATAATTTTTCTTCAACTTATCAGAAAGCTGAGGTTGCAAGGCACACAAGTAGCCTGAAACCCAAGGAAAAACAACCCTTTTAAGGAGAAGTGGGAGGCAGGCCCTGGCTCACCTGCAGAGGCGCTGGAGGAGGAAGAGACGCCAGACACGGACCATGCGCTGGCAACTCCAATGTCTGCATCTCCAGCCGGACACTTACCTCCGAACTTCAGACCCACCTGAACAACTGCCCATTTGACATTCCCGCCTGGACTTCTATGTCTAAAACTGACCTCCCCCAACCCCTGTTTAAAAACCGTCCATCTGTACTTTACCTCCGTTAGTAGTAATTCATTCCTTTTAACTGCCAAGCCAAAAAAATCTCAAAATCATCTTTAACATTTTTTCTTTCTCACATATCACAACCCACCCTCAGGAAACCCTATGGTTCAACCTTCAAAATATATCCAGAATTTCTACTTCTTATCCTTTGTACATCCAGTTCAAAGCATAATCAGTCCCCTCCTAGAATTCTGCAACAGCATCCGAGCTGGTCTTGTTTCTCCTGGACAACCATCAGTCTATTTTCAATATGGCAATCTGATTGCTCTTGTTAAAATAGAAGTCAGATTATGTCTTGTTTCTATTCAGAATCTTCTCATGGAGTTAAGGTTGGGAAAATGTTGCTCCCACACTAGCAACAAGGAAAAGTGCATTAACTACTAAATCATAACTTTTGTTGAATCTATCAGAGCAGAGGTCACAGGCTAACCTGAAATCCAAGGGAAGACAGACCTTTCCCAGGAGAGATGAAATGCAAGCATTGGCTTACTTGTAAAACACAGGAGGATGAGATGTCAGGCACCATGCAAGTGGAAAAAGAAGAGGACAGGGAAATATTTCAAGAAATAAAGGTGGACATTTTTCTAAAACTTATGAAAGACAATAAGCCATAAATCCAAGATGCTCGGAGAGCCCTAAGCATGAAATATACACACACACACAAAGAAAACAGTATCCACAAGGAAAACAAGAAACACCTAGACACATTGTCAGACTGTTGAAAATAAAAGATAAAGAGAAAATCTTGATGGCAGCCATGAGAAAAATACTCCTAAGGCTTCCTCATTCCCTAAGATTAAAGGCCAAGTCTTCATTATGGCAAAACAAAACACCTGTATCTGATTTTGTCCTTTTTCCTTCTAGTTCTTCTACTGCTCTCTCCTGACCTCATTCTAGCCACTCAAGCCACCTTATCGTTCCTCTAAAACCAGGCATACTCTCACCTCCTCCAGTCTTCCTTCATCCTTTCTACCACCTCTACACATACAAAGCTTACTCCCTTGTCTTCTGTGGAAGACAGCAAAAATGGCTGTCCTTAGCTGTAATATAACTTGCAATGCAAGGCTTTGCAGCTCCTTCATGAAGAGGTCAAATCTATCTCTTCATTTTATAAATCTGGACTTATGTAATGACTTACTTCGAAAAACAAAATGTAACAGAAGTAACGTCACTTCTGAGCCCAGGCTCCAGGAGTCTCTATGGTACTTCTGTTTTCTCTCGGATCCCTGTTACGCCGTGAGAACAAGTCCAGGCTACCTTACTAGGGGATAAGAGATTATATGAGGCAGAGTCAAGCTGTCCTGACTGAGACCCCCATACAGAATAGAGAGCCCAGCCAAGACCAGTAAACCCTGACAACAGCTAACCGACAATGGGCAACAGATACATGAGTGAGCCCTACAGAGAAAGCCAAGCCTAACTCAAACCAAAACTACCCAGAAGATCAGCTCATGAGCAAAGAGATGTTTAATTGTTTTAAGCTACTGAGTTTTGAGATGGTTTGTCATGTAGCAGTTCACAACTGATAAACCTTTTTCAAAGTCTTTGCTCGGATGTCAGCTTTTTCACAGAGCACACAGTAACCACTCCATTTCAGTGGCAACCCATATTCCCTCAGCATTCAAAATGCCCCTTCCTCTGTTTTTCCTATAGCATTCACCACCTCCTAATATACTGTATCATTTACTATTTATTTTGTATTATTTACTGTTATATTACTCCCACTAGAATGAAAGTTCCCAAGGGCAGCTATTTTTGATTTCATATTCTGATGTTTCCTAAGCACCTAAAATGCTACTAAGTATATGAGCTCTCAATAAATATTTGAGAAATAAATGAATAAAGAAATCTTTTTTGTAAGAATGTGGAGAATGAACAACTACATTGAATTTGCAGGCCCATCTTGATATCTTTACCTGAAAAATGACTACTGTAATTGCTATTAAAGGCATCAACTACCAAATGTAAGTGTCCTATAGGATAAACAGTGAAAACTTACAGAATCTCTACTTTAGGTAGAAACAAGAATGGGAATGCGAAAGAACACTCTAGTTAGAAAATGTTTATATGTAAACGTAATAAAATAAAACATTAATATAAAAATCAACATTAAAATAATTTCTAGAGAAAGCACTTATAGACATTTTTCACTAGTTAAAAATTATATAATCGCCCTGGCTGCTGTAGCTCAGTGGATTGAATGTGGGCTGCAAACCAAAGGGTCACCAGTTTGATTCCCAGTCAGGGCACCTGCCTGGGTTGCAGGCTGGGTCGCCAGTAAGGGCCACGTGAAAGGCAACCACACACTGATGTTTCTCTCCCTCTCTTTCTCCTTCCCATCCCCTGTCTGTAAAATAAATAAATAAAGCATTGGCTTTATTTATTAAATAAAATTAATAAAATTATTTCATTAATTAAATTAATTAAAATTAATAAAATTTATTTATTAATTAAATAAAATCTTTAAAAAACTATATAACCACTTTTAGACACTAGGAAATGACTATTTTTAATTAGTATTTGTGTACAAAAAAGAATGTTACCATAAATACAAAGGTTATTAATAGATTTGTTTAAGTCATATGACATAGGACTTTGAAGTTATTAAAAATATTTGCAATTCATATTGCCTTAAATTATGTTTCTATAGAACTTCTCTTAAACATACTAATTTTAAAAATTGATAAGTAGCAAAGCTAAGGATTAATTAGCAAATAAAATTTATTCTATGTCATAAGGTTTTTAAGTGAATTAAAATAAAACATGCTTTAAATATATATAAAAGTCCTTAGTTGCTTTTCAAAATATGTTAACTGGTTAGGTATAAACTAAGTTCTTTAAATGTATTTAACCACATGTTTCTCAGGCAGATTATTTTCTTCACTACATAGGACTATCAGATACTTACAGAAGTACTTTCAAAGAGGGTATAAACTATTACTTTGAAAAATATATAAAAATTTAAAACTTGCCTTCAACTTGGCTCAGATTTAATGGCTTAATTGTTAAATAAACCATGGACCTCTGAGCTATATGCATCCTGTATTGATGACTAATGATTTCGCCATCTTCTTCTAAAAAAAAGCACCCTTTTGATTGTACACATTGCCACTCCTGAAATAAAGAAAAAATTTGTTTTTAATCAATATTTACTAAATGTTTATAGCATGCATAGCAATGAGAAGAAGTCTGAGGAGGATATAAAATAATTGTAAATAGAACAATAACCTCCAGAATTTGCAACTGTCATTGCAAGTTTGAGAAACAGACATGACACAACTTAATTACAACTGATAGCAGTATATAGTTAGAACAAAAATGAATTACATATGAAAATAATATTATAATTCCAGTTCCTAAAATAGTGCCTGACACATTCACATTACAGGTGCTCAATAAATGTGTGTCTGGTGTGTGGGGTGAGGGAGGTGACATCAATACAAACTGAGAGAGCAATCTGTGAGAGAGAGAGAATCAACAGAACTAAGACCATGAAAAGTTCGGAAAATAAATAATGAAGTAAAAAATAAAATAAAGTTCATGAGAAGGGAGTATTGAAACCAATAAATAAACATGCTGCAATAATCAAGGGAGCATGTAGGAATAAAGAAGTAAGGACCACTAAAATTGGTATGTTGAAAGAAAAACCAATCTCATTTTGTATTTAAAAGATAAAGTATGTAACAATGAGCATAATTTTTTCAAGTCTATGTACTAAAACAACACTGAATAAGTTTCGTTGCTATAGCAACATATTGATAAATACCAGTTTTGAGAAAGACCTTTCTATAAGATGGGCTCTCTTATCTCTTGATTTAGCCAAATCCCTTCTCCTAATCCAAACTAATATGTCGACTTCCGGCCAAGATGGAAGCATAAGTAGATACAGTTTGCCTCCTCGTACAACCAAAAGAAGGGCAACCAAGGAGTCAAAGAAGAAACATTCATCCAAACCAGTAGGGGCAGGGGAGATGGGCAACAGGGCAGAGAGGACTCACAGCAAGGCAGTGGCTGGCAGACTGGGTGGTCCCATATTTGCATGTGGATAAACTTGGGGGAACAACTGGGGAGCAAGACAAACTGTGCACCCAGGGTTCCAGCATAGAAAAAAAGTTTCAAAACCTCTGACTGAAAAAAACCTGTGGGACTGGTGGCGGCAGGGGAAACTTCCAGCCTCACAGGAGAGTTCCTTGGAGAGACCCACAGGGTCTTAGAATGTACTCAAACTCACCCACCCAGGAATCAGCACCAGAATGGCCCAATTTGCTTCTGGGAAGCAGAGGAAGTGACTGAAAGCTGGCCGAGAGCTGAGCAAGTGGCACTGTTCCCTCTCAGACACCTCAACCCCATACAGTGCCACTAAGCAACAAAGTGGGTGGCCCTGCCCTGGCAAATACCTAAGGCTCCGCCCCTTACTGCAAAACTGCCATGCCAAGACAAAAAAAAATGACCCAAATGAAAGAACAAATCAAATCTCTAGGAAAAAAAAACTACAACTAAGCAATGAAGAGATAGCCAACCCATCAGATGCAGAGTTCAAAACACTGGTAATCAGGATGTTTACAGAAATGGCTGAGTATAGTTGCAAAATAGAAGAAAAACTGAAGGCTATACAAAGTGAAATAAAGTAAAATGTATGGGGAACCAACAGCAGAAGGAAGGAAACTGGCACTCAAATCAATGGTTTGGATCAGAAGGAAAAAAGAAATATTTGACCAGAACCAAATGAAGAAACAAGAATTCAAAAAAATGAGGAGAGGCTGAGGAACCTCCAGGACTTTAAACGTTCCAACGTGTGAATCGTAGGGGTGCCAGAAAGAAAAGAGGAAAAGCAAAAAATTGAAAACATAATGAAGAAGAACTTCCTCAATCTGGCAAATGAAACAGACTTCTAGAAAGTCCAGGAAACTCAGAGAGTCCCAAAGAAGTTGGACCTGAGGATGCACACACCAAGGCACATCATAACTACATTACCCAAAATTAAAGATAAGGAGAGAATCTTAAAAGCAGCAAAAGAAAAGGAGACAGTTACCTACAAAGGAGTTCCCATAAGACTATCGGCTAATTTCTCAAAAGAAAGTCTGCAGGCAAGAAGGGGCTAGAGAGAATAATTCAAAATGATGAAAAGCAAGGACCTACATCCAAGATTGCTCTATCCAGCAAAGCTATCATTTGAAATGGAAATGCTTCCCACATAAGGTCAAGTTAAAGGAGTTCATCATCACCAAGCCCTTATTGTATGAATTATTACAGGGACTTATCTAAGAAAAAGAAGATCACAACTATGATCAGGAAAATGACATCAAAGTCATAACTATCAACAACTGAACCTAAAAAAAACCCCAAAACTAAAACAAATTAATCAAACAACTAGAACAGGAACATATTCACAGAAATGGAGATCCCATGGAGGGTTATTAGCAGGAAGGAGGAAGAGGGAGAATGGAGGAAAAGGTGTAGGGAATAAGAAGCATAAATGGAAGGTAGAAAATAGACAGGGGAAGGTTAAGAATAGTATAGAAAATAGAGAAGCCAAAGAACTTATATGGACATGACCCATGGACATGTATGACCCATGGACATGAACTAAGGGGGGGGATGTGGGTGGGAGGGGAGTTGCAGGGAGAAGGGGAATGGGGGGGAATGGGACAACTGTAATAGTATAATCAATAAAATATATTAAAAAGTAAAATAAAAAACAAACTAATATGTCTACACAGGATCCCATAACTAGAATTAAGTACAACTTGAAAATGGCACTTTATGCAGAAAGTAAAGGATTGTCTATTGAAGGTATGAAAAATTGTACCATTCTGTGGATGTGTGCATAAGTGCCTTTTACTTTATCATTAGTAGACTTGCCTACCTAAAATGTAACACATATTTCTATTCTACTCCTAATGACTTCTAAAGATATTAATGAGGTTTTGGAATTACTTAGCAATGAATGATTTTAAAAAATTATCTGGCCCTGGATGGTGTGGCTCAGTGGATTGAGTGCCAGCCTGCCAACCAAAAGGTCACTGGTTTGATTCCCAGTCGTGGTACATGCCTGGATTGCCAGGACAGATCCCTGGTTCGGGGAGTGCAAGAAGCAGCCAATTCATGCTGATGTTTCTCTCCCTCTCCTTCTCCTTCCCTTCTTTCTAAAAACAAATAAATTAAAAATTTTTTTAAAATTGTATGTGCCCTGGCTAGTGTGGCTCAGTTGCTTTGAGCATCATCATGTGAACTAGAAGGTCACAAGTTAGATTGCTGGTCAGGGCACATACCTAGGTTGCAGGTTCAGTCCCTGGTCAGGGCATGTATGAAGACTATGGATCAAAGTTTCTCTCTCACATCACTGTTTCTCTCCCTCCTTTCCTCTCTCTCTAAAACTAATAAGCATGTCCTCAGGTGCAGATTTTTTAGAAAGGGAAAATAATCTTAAAGAAAAAATTATCTGTAAGAATATTTAAATGTAAAAAATAATAAATTCAAGCCTCTAATAACTACTGAAAAGTGTGGATTTGCTGTATAAAATAATATAAAAATGGTATGAATCCATTATAGAAAGAGTTCTATGGCACTTAAAAAATAAGAACGAACATAATTTACACTGAGATTGATTTCTCACTCACTTTTTTAAAAGGCTAAATTATCCTAACATATACTTATACATCATCTTTCTATTATATAAATCAAAATTATTTTCATGTTTTACATTATTTTCATAGCACCAAATACATCTAAACATAGAAATTTAAAAATAGGGGAAACCCCCCTAGTTTTACCAACCTCATTTGATTTTTATGTCATTTTTCCTACTATTGGCCTTATCTATAAAAAAAACTATTTTTTACTTTCTAAATAACAATATTTTATGCCTTTTTCATTGAATGTTACATCTAAAACATTTTGCTATTGGAAAAGAAGTACAAAGTTGGGGGACTCACCATCCTGATTTCAATACCTACTACAAAGCTACAATAACCAAAACAGTGTGGTACTGACATAAGACAAATATATAGACCAAGAGAGTAGAACAGAGGGTCCAGAAATAAACTCTCGTATTTTTGGTTAAATTATTTTCAACAAGGGTTCCATGACCATTTAAAAGGAAAAAGGACAGTATTTTCAACAAATGGGGCTGGGAAAACCGTGTATCCTTGCAAAATAATTGATTTGGACCCTTACCTTAAACCATATACAAAAATTAATATAAAATGATTGAAGAACTAAATGTAAGTACTAAAACTATAACTCTGAGAAGAAAACAGTAGAAAAGCTTTATGACATTTTGAATTTGGCAATGATTTCTTGAATATGACACCAAAAGCACAAGCAACAAAAGAAAATATAACTGTTGTGTAAAATATATGTTATTTCTGTTATATAAAAATATAACAAAATTTAAAAATTTTGTGCATTAAAGGACACAATCAACATAGTGAAAATGGTAACCCACATGATAGGAGAAAATACTTGCAAATCATATATGAAAATGGCTTTAATATCCAGAACATATTAGACATTCCAACAACAATCATAAAAAAATTAAAAAATGGTTCTCAGAATTGAATAGACATTTCTCCAAAGAACATATACTCATGGCCAATAAGCACCTGAAAAGATGCTGAACACACATCATCAGGAGAATGGAAATCAGAACCACAACAGGATGCCATTTCATACCTACCAGGATGGCTATAATAAAAACAAAAACAGAAAATAGCAAGTGTTGACAAGGATGTGGAGAAACTGGAACCTCTGTAAAAAAGTTTGACAGTCTGTCCAAAAATTAAATGCAGAATTACCATATAATCCATCAATTCCACTACTGGGTATATATCCAAAAGAATTGAGGGACTTCTGCCAAGATGGAGGCGTAGGTGGAAGCACTGTACCTTCTCGCACAACCAAGCTTAAAAACAACAAAGTTTTAGCAACAAAAAACGCAGCCAAACCACAGAAAATTGAACTATACGAAAGTCTGACAACAACGAACCATTCAGCCAAACCAGTAAGAGGGGCAGAGCCAGCAGCAGAGCGGGGCAGGAAAGATCCCCCTGGCCACCCGGGGAACATGACCCAGCCACGCAGGCAGCTGTGGGCGGATCCCAGGTGTGGAGTAGCAGCGGGCAGACCCACTGAGGGCTGACCTCGGTCACACATTTGAGCGCAGATAAACTGGTGATGGAGCGAGCAGTGAGATGGACCTCGAAGGCCTCAGTGGCCGGAAGCAGCAGAGGGGACCACTATTGTCCCTCTCTGACCCCGCCCCCACATACAGCATCACAAACCCACAACCTGGGTGGCCCCGCCCTGGTGAACACTTAAGGCTCCACTCCTCATACATAACAGGCGCGAACAGAGCAAAACATTATGGCTCAAGAAGAACTCAAAGCCCCAGAGCCCATAACTCTAAGCGACAAAGAAATAGCCAAACTTTCAGATGCACAGTTCAAAACACTGATGATCAGGAGGCTCACAGAACTGGTTGAGTTTAGTCACAAATTAGAGGAACAAATGAAGGCTAAACTAATTGAAATGAAGGGAAATGTACAGGAAAACAATAGTAATGGAAAGGAAACTGGGACTCAAATCAAGGGAGCAGACCAGAAGGAAGAAAAAAATGACCAAACAGAAAAGAACGAAGAAACAAGAATTCAAAAAAATGAAGAGAGTCTTAGGAACCTCCAGGACATCTTTAAACGCTCCAACATCCGAATTATAGGGGTACTAGAAGGGAAAGAGGAACAGCCATAAGTGGAAAACTTATTTGAACAAATAATAAAGGAGAACTTCTCCAATCTGGCAAAGGCAATAGACTTCCAGGGAATCCAGGAAGCTCAGAGAGTCCCAAAGAAGTTGGACCCAAGAAGGAACACACCAAGGCACATCATCATTATATTAGCCAAGATTAAAATGAAGGAGAGAATCCTAGAAGCAGCAAGAGATAAGGGGACAGTCACCTACAAAGGAGTTCCCATCAGACTGTCAGCTGATTTCTCAAAAGAGACCTTACAGGCAAGAAGGGGCTGGAAAGAAGTATTCCAGTCATGAAATCCAAAGACCTACATCCAAGATTGCTCTATCCAGCAAAGCTTTCATTTAGAATGGAAAGGACAGATAAAGTGCTTCTCAGATAAGATCAAATTCAAGGAGTTCATCATCACCAAGCCCTTATTATATGAAATGTTAAAGGGACTTACCTAAGGAAAAGAAGATAAAAAAGATGAACAGTGAAAGGACAGCAAACTCACAGTTATTAAGAACCACACCTAAAACGAAAGCAAATTAAGAGGACAGCTAGATCAGGAGTGAACCATAGAAATGGAGATCACTTGGAGGGTTAGCAACGGGGGAGTGGGAGGAGGAAAAGGGGGGAGAAGGTACAGAAAATAAGTAGCATAGATGGTAGGTCGAAAATAGATAGGGGGAGGGCAAGAATAGTAGGGGAAATATAGAATCTAAAGAACTTGAGACATGTGGTCATAAACTAAAGGGGGGCGAGTGGTGTGCAGGGTGGAGGGGAATGAAGGGGGGAATAGAACAGCTGTAATGGCATAATTAACAAAATATATTTTTTAAAAATAAAATAAATAAATAAAGAATTGAAAGCAGAGGCTCAAACAGATATTTGTATACCATCTTCATAAGGTAGTGTTCACAATAACCAAAAGATGAAAAGAATCCAAATGCCCATTGATGAATGAATGAATAAATAGAATACGCATACAATGAAGGATTATCCAGCCTCAAAAAATGAAATATGCTGCACATGAATGAACCTTAAGGATACCATGCTAAGTGATGTAAGCCAGACACAAAAGGACAAATCGTGTATTGTTTCATTTATATGAGACACACAGAGTAGTTAAATTAAGAGAAAGTAGAATGTTGGTTGCCAGAAACTGGGGGAGGGAAAAAGGGGGAGTTGCTGTTTCATAGGCACGGAGTTTCACTGAAGAGGATGAAAAAGTGCTGGAGATGGGTGGTGGTGATGGTTGCACAATAATACAAATGTATGTCACACAACGGAACTGTACACTTAAAAATGGTTAAAATGGTCAATTGTGTGATATATACCACAGCACACCAAAAAAAGTTGCTAAGCAACATTGAAAATTTCAATGTAACTAGTTCTATGATTACCTGGTTAGTGGTACACTCTTACTTAAGTATTTCTAAAATGTTGGACATTCAGGTCATTTCCAATTTCTCAGCAGACATGTTAAAATAAACATTATTTTACTTGTGTTTTTCTTCTAATAAGTACTATCCTTCAGAAAAGCCTTGAGAAAAAGTATGGTATTTTTAAGGCTAATAACATGTGTTCCCATATTGCCTTGTAAAATAGTGATGCTAATTTCATGCCACCAGTAGTGAATAATGTGATGATTTTGCCACCACCATAAGTTGGTCAGCACTATTATTTAAAAAGTTGGGTGGTGGTGCGGGGTGATTTCTTAAGCAAGGTGTGAGTACATGAAATACTTATTAATTTATACATGTGGTATTATAATGATTTTTACATTAACTTATATTAATGCAGTGAAATGATAATAAATTGGTATTATAGGCATTTTTGCATTAATTGCAATTTCTCTGATTACTAGCAAGGCTAAATATTTTCCCATGTGTTTATTATTTGTGTCTCCTTTTGTGTGAACTTCCTATTCATCCCCTATTCTCATAGCTCAATTTCAGAACTGGTGTATTTCTCACATATTTTAATAAATTCTTTCACTGTTTTAGGTATTAACCTCCCAACGTAAGCTTTGATGCATGCATTCTCTCTATTTCCTTTTAACGCAGTGTTTGGAGGCCTACATGTAAGTACTAACTGTAGGTACTTTTCAACTTATGCAACTTTTATATTCATCTTTTCTTTGGGGATTTCTTCTTAAACTGAATTTTAAGAAATTGGCATTATTGCTGAACTATTACTCAAGCTTTCAGTTAGCAATTAATCACATGCACTGTCACACCTTTGGGGCGTAAAAAATATGTCTACTTTTAATTCTGAGAAATTAAAATGCGACCTTAAGTTATTGGAATTCATCTTCAAAAGTATATTGCTCATGACAGAAACAAATCATTATATATGACATCTCAACAATATCCCTATGAGGCAACATGGGATAGATATACATAAGTGATTTTAATAAACAGAAATGGAGGTACCCAGAGGTTGTATCAGTTCAGACTTTTACAAAGAGTCTGCTGAAATACCAGGTCTAGAGTCTAAGACATTGAGATCATTGCTTTTACTATTAGATCATGCTTCCAAAAGAATATACACTCAGAGTGCTAAATTCAAATATTTTATAACACAATGAGGTTTCAAGTTGGGCTAGGGCCGGGAGTTCGAGTATTAATGACAAATGAGAATATGTACGGACTTTCATTTAGCCTCCCTGTAAATCTCTTGGATGGGAATGTATTGTGAACTAACAACAGATGCTGACATTACCTCAAAGTCAACTGGTCTTAATATAATCAACATGACCTTGAATGAAGAAGATTGCTACAGAAAAAAAAGGAAAAATATACTCACATTGCATTTCGATAAGTTACTCTTTGAGACAGTTTGAACTACAATTCTGACATCAAATGGAAAACATTGTTTTCCTTTCAATCAATTTGACTATGGTATTATCAGATGGAATTTCATCTAATCTATTTTATAAACATATTTTTTTTACATTTACCCACCTGGAATGGTAAGGGGTACTAGTTTAGAATTACAGAACATTAAAGCTGAAAGAAGACTAAAAAGCAATCTAATGCAGACTTCTCTTTTGATTGGTGAAAGTCTCAAACACAGTGACATGTTTGAGTTACAAATCTTGCCAACTGCGGGCCTAGAGCTAGAATCCACATCTCTGTACTTTTTGTCCAAACTATAAACTATACTCAAAATTGTATTCTTTTTCATACTTAAATATCTGCCATGAGTTTTTAAAATCCAGAATTTAAATAAGCTTCATGTTGATGGGTAATCATCGTAGAGTATAAGAAAGCATTATCATGTGGAATTATCCATACACTGAAGTGTTAAAATAGACAAATTATTTAGTGTTCTTACCAAAAAGAAAGGTAGATTTTGGTAGCTAAAATTTTTTCTTAAATTTGTATTATAATCATGACTATACAAACCCCCCACTGTTTAAAAATATTTAAATAAAGCTAAAAATAAGGCACTTCACCAGATGCACTGGTAGTGAACATACTTTGTGGCATTTGGGAAACTCAAAAATGGAAGAATTTCTCCAGGTACTGATGGTATTTCTGGGGCAGGGCCATGAAATGACAGGAATAGCTGCTGGGAAGTGAGTTCAACATTTTTATTAGAAGTCTTTCCTAACTTCCAAATCTAGAAAAGGTACAAGTAAAAGGGAATTGATGTTTCTTTGGAAAGACAGCCAACCTGCATACTATAATACAGTATTAGTATGGCAGGAAACTTTTAGGACAGCACCTATTATAAAATAGAACATGAATGCCATATTAATAGCAAACAAACTTCGAGTAATAATCAGGTTCTTTTGAATACTAAATAACATTACTAGAAGAATTTGTAGCTCTCCTTTTTAAAGGGAAGCACTCAAATTCTTCAGATCTGCCTAAACACACAATGCTTATTCAACCAAAAATTTCCTTAAAAGAAATACACTTTCTTTTAAAAATAGATTCCATTTATTTATTTTTAGAGGGAGTGGAAGGGAGGAAGACAGGGAGGGAGAGAAACATCAGTGTGTGATAGAAACATCGATCGGGTGCCTCTCGTTCACCGGCACTGGGGGACCTGGCCTGCAACCCAGGCATGTGCCCTGACCAGGAACTGAACTAGAGACCTTTTGGTTTATGGGATGATGCCCAACACACTGAGCCACAGAATCCAGGGCAAAAACAAGATTTCCAATCACACTAAATTTTTTCTCTAAGACCTAGAATAAAATGTTGTGAATTAAAAGAAAAAAAAATACTGACAAATTGGCTGTACCCCTCATAAATCAATATGAGAGGATTACAGATTAATTTAAAAATGAATATTATGAGAAAATGGAAAAGATTTAGTTTTAAAAAAATTTAGAATGATAGACTAAGAAATTCCATGTATAATGTAACTTGACAACATTGAGAGAAAAAAAATCCAATAGTAGTTGTAATTCTTATATAGGACATAAGGTGGTGCTGTATTCTACCAATTCGGATAAATTCACAAGAGGAAAAAGAACTGTTCATTCATTTGTCATATACAAATTTTACTTAATTTTGCATTCACAGTGCATAAGGAAATGCTGAAAAGCACAAATAAAAACTAGTGAAGTTGAAAATTCTAGCTATCAAAAAACAAATCTGTAAAGTTAGATTTTTCTTGGAACGCCTTAGAGAACATGATTTGTTTCGGCATGAAATTCTGTATTATTATTAAAGATTTAGGTGAGGTACCATTATTAAGCAATCATCACCATCATCATTATTGCTGTTTGACATATACTGATGAGAAGGCTATTTGCTTTTCACTAAGACAAACAGGTAAACAGTTATTGAACTTTTTGCTTTTAAAGAATTATAAATTGTGCATACTTTAAAAATGTCAAATAGATTGTTTTTAAAGAGAAAAATTGATATAAATTGCCACCTAATTGATAGGTCAAATTGATTGGCACTTTTAAAATATAAGAAACTTTTGTTAACAAAATTAGTATTTGGTGTCTTCACAAAAATTAAATTAGACAACCATTTCAAGCTTAAAATGTTTACATTCCTATTGTTTTATATATATATATATATAACATGTGTTATACAACACATAAATATCTGCAGAGTACATATGTAGGTACAGTCTTAATTAGAAGTCTGGATATAGGAAGTTTTGCATCTCTGGAGTTTACCACACTTTGGGGTTTTCTCTTATTCTAGTCATGACTATCAATTAAAGCTATTCTTCTCTCAAAGAAATATTCCTGACACTCCTCGAATGTTTTAAATCCTAAGCAAATGGATAGAATTCAGGATTAAAAAAAGAATAGTGATACAGTACCTATGTACGGCCTATAGAAAATAATACAAGTATAATCCCTATGTGGGTCTTATTTTTCCTCCTGTAATTCAGGTCCCTTGCCAATTGTGTGGACTTATGGTTTAAAACCTGGTTTATGTATACCCCACTACAATAATTTTCTAACTTCTGAGAAGACCCTTCTTCTCTCCATTCCATACTTCTCCACTAGAAATGAAACTAAGGTATCCAAACTTGTTTAAAATAGATTTAAAGAATGTGAATAGAATTAATTTCACAATTCTTTTTTGAGATTTATTTTAGCACTCTCAATTAAAACAAATTAAACATTGACTATACTCATAACCAAGTACTTCTCAGAGTTGTTATAAAACTTAAGAAATATATTAAATTTATGAAATTTATCAAGTAACTTTAAAGTAAAATGCAAACAATGCTGGCAGGTGTGGCTCAGTTCGTTGGAATGCTGTCCCAGGCCAGGGGCCCTGTATGGGAAGCAGGATATTTCTCTTTCTCCCCACCCCTGCCCCCCCCCCACCGGAACCCTCACTCCCGAAGCAATGAAAAAAAAAGTGTCCTCAGGAGAGGATTCGAAAGAAAAGTAAAATGCAAACAAACAATTGAATCCTGCTGAATAAACAAAAGGCTCATGGACTTTTTAAAATCACTTTAGCTCATCTAAGAAATATCAGATGGTAAACAACAGTGGGCAATAACCAGATCAGAAATAAGATATAAAAAGTCAGGTAAGTAAAATGAAGGCTACGAAGTATTTTCTAAAGACATTAAATTTTAAATGAAAGTTACTGAATTTGAATGTTGACAGTATGCCATCTTCTTTTAATCATTAAATTCTAGTACCTTTTACCTAATTCCCAATTATTGGCACCATTCCTTGCTCTTCACATCTTAAATGCAAAATTTAGGTAGGCTTTTGCTACACACTTGCTGTGGCCTGCGCACCACTTGGGCATTGTCTATTAGATCGGCTTCCTCACTGCATTTAGGTGCTTCCCTAACTGTCATGATAGGTCTATCATTACTTTGTTTTATTTTTCTCTTTTTTATCTCTCTTTTTTGCATTGAATTTACTGGGGTGACATTAATTAATAAAATTATACAGGTTTCAGGTCTATAACTCTATAATACA
Source organism: Artibeus jamaicensis (assembly GCF_021234435.1). NCBI lineage: Eukaryota > Metazoa > Chordata > Mammalia > Chiroptera > Phyllostomidae > Artibeus > Artibeus jamaicensis. Next base: position 12,575,062 of record NW_026522025.1, on the reverse strand, counting down.
TCATCTGTATACTGTATTGTGTGTTCACCACCCCAAGTCAAGTCTTATCATTACTTTATATCTGAATAACTCAGCCTCTCAGATACTCTCCCTAATTTGAGGTCTCTCACAGTATACAACAGAATAACTTTGCTTAAAATATTCTTTTATCATGTCATTCCTTAAGACCTACAGTCATTTCTCATTTCTGTAATAATATAAACAACGCTATTTTTTATTAAAGTGAATACTATGTCCCTGGCATTGTGCTAAAGGCTTTATATATGTTAGATGATTTAATCTTTCAAAAACACACACTATATATATTTTATATATGTATATAGTGAGTCTCAGGAAGCTGAGGCTCAGAAGGACTGCTGCCTAACTTGCCAAAGGCCTCCCAGTTACCAGTTCACAGAGCTGAGTTCAAGCACAGACCTGTCTCTCTCCAGAGCTCTTAGATTAGCACTTAAATAGTGCTTGGCACAGAGTAGTCACTCGATAAATGTTTGTTAAATAAATTAACGAATAAAATAAATACTATGTTGTATTATCTTGACATATTAATAATCAAAAGACATTTTTCATTTTTTTAAATTCAAGGCCCATATTTTATAACTAAATGAAATGGATGGCATACACTTACCTTTTTAGTAAATATTCACTGAGTAAAACTAAAGGGAATTATATTAGTATGGAGCCAATTAACATGAGAAGGATATAGGGTAGAAGTCTTATCACTGTTCTAATATAAACTACACTAACATTTATTTATATCTCTACACTAGCTAAACTTATATTTTTTGACACTTTGAATCAGGTAAGCAATTATTTAACTAAGTTAATTTTATTAACATTTACTTAGTTGCAAAAGACAAAAAGCTTCTACTGGTGGAAAATAATATTGCTGGAATACAATACTGTATGTGAACATGTTGGACATACACACCAAATTGCTTAGGGTATATAGATTCCTAAACAGTCTGACCAAAATTCCTTGGAGATAATGTTTTAAAATTTTAATATAGAACAAATGTCACTGTCTAGCAATTTAAAGATATAAGGGACTTCAGAGTTCAATTACAAATACAGAGTTGTTATTTGAAACAAAAATGTAGCTCTTGAGAACAATCAGTTCAGTTTTCTAACAGCAGTTATAGTGTGTGGTCATAACCATTTTTCCCCCTTTTACAGAGGTCTCTAGGTACACATTTTTAATGTATCCGAGCAGTTTCCAGTTAATGTTTTATATTTCTGCAGCTATTATTTTCTGTTGAAAGAAAACTAGTAAAGGTTGAATCTAGAAGGGGAAAACAAAGGAAGAAGATCAATATTAACACTCTACAAATATTGACTTAGCAAAGTGACTTCGTTGTCTTTCTCTCATAGGAATTGATATTGAATGAATGATTTATTTATAGGAAACACCCATGAAAAGTACTTATTAAAACAAAAAAATGCTTGGCAAAATACATAATTAGATAACTTGTTAATCAAATTAAAAAACTGAAGAGTCAACATTTTCAAACTGAAAACCTTTTAATATTCTTGTCCATCATTTTTGCTTTAAGATATTATAACTGGTACATATGTAGGAATGCTGCAATCCACAGAAAAACCTCAAAGAATTATTTCACAAACTTTACTCATTCTCTGTAGATACCAAACAGCTTTTAATAAACTTCATGTCAATTTTTTTTCCAGAAAAAGTCTTATGTATTAATTTAAAATACTATACCGTTATCAAGTTTGGCTCGGTCAGCTTTGAGTTTTGGTTACTATTGGCCCCCATGGTAATTGTGAAAGACATGGACGTTTTGAACTTTCTGGTGGTTGCCAGTAAAGGACTCCGGATGTCACCTGTAACAAGTAGTAAGCAGTTATTTGGTCTTGCATTATGAAAAGCTGTCAATAGAAAGTTTGTTTCTAGCCCTGGCTGGTGTAGCTCAGTGGATTGAGCACGGGCCTGCGAACAAAGATAGCGGTTTGATTCCCAGTCAGGGCACATGCCGGGGTTGCAGGCCAATTCCCATCAGGGGACGCATGAGAGGCAACCACACGTTGATATTTCTCTCCCTCTCTCCTTCCTTTCCCCTCTAAAAGTAAATAAATAAAATCTTTAAAAAAAAAAACAAAGTTTGTTTCTAAACACAATGTAGTATAAAATGCCTGTGTTCTTGTTGTTCTTCCTATTGAAATAAAGTCAGAAATTTTATATTATCAGACTTTAATGGTCTCTAATTTATGGGCCACCAATAAGATTCTTTATTTCAATTTTTCACCTTTTAGCCTGAATTTTAGTTTTAATAAAATATAATCAGCATAACTAAGTCAAGTTCCATAATAACATCTTTGTTCAACAGATTTTTACAGCTAAGAAAATCTAGAAACACTAGCTGACAAAATTTGGATTCCCATTCGTTTTATCACTGATAAGTGAAGATGGAAGGAAAAATTAACCCTCCATTCTTAACTAAGAAAATTTTAGTGTCGAAAAGTAAATACCTTTATTTGAGAATGTTTCCTGATCAGTTTTCCTTACAGTTCTAGGCGACGGTTTTGGTCGTGGTGATGGGCCCCTTTCAGGGAATGCTTCGCTGCGGCTCCCCAACTGCTGACGCCTCAGTTTGCTGTCAACCTCCAGTTTTTCTAGAGTAGTTTTGAGACATTGCTCATTGGTTGTCATATATAATTTACAAAACTACAAGAAATAAAAAAGTAGTCCAGTAGGTAAAACATTCAATCATACATTTGGGAGGAGAAACCAAATGCACATTAGTAGGCAAGGAATCGACTGACAGATGGAGTACATTCCCTACTGAACTAGGGTACTCATTTTATTTTCTTGAGTCAGACTGACCACCCTCCAGTGACCTAGTGAAACACAGCCATGATTCATCCAGGAAGTCATAGTCTGAGTGAAAATGACTGTTACACAAAAACAAGTGGTATATTATTATTTTCATATAAGACATGTAGACTTGCATTTGTTCTAAGTAATTCTATGATTCTTCCACCCCCCAAAAGACATATTTCTGAGGAGAGTCTGCAAGTTTGTGTATGTGTGTATTTATGTGAACATTCATGTATTTTAACTTGGTCGTGTTATTTTAATATAGTCAGCAGATTACAATTGTGGGACTGCTTGTAAATTTCAAGTACAAGCAGTACATATACATAAATATGTTATTGCCAACATTAAAAAGACATGCTCCTTCAAAACACTTCTACGAGGTAAGCAAATTTATATCAGTATGAGCTTATATACCTTGATGTAGTCAAATTTGCCATCAGCATTTACATCGGCCAAATTTATTATGGCATTTACTTCTTCTACAGTCATCTTCTCACCTCTCTGAAAAATATAAGATTTATTTTCAAGCAACATGATGATCATTTTGCTATGCATAGGGAGAATGGAAATTTATTTAAATCTTTTCTACAAGTTTGAATATATGATTTCATTATAAATCTCAGAATATTATGTCAAGTAAGAATAAACATATAAAATAAAATTTTACAATCATATTGTTTTGTAACGGTATGCTGAATTTCAGTTTGCTAAATTTGAACAATGTGTAACATAGATCCAGTAATAACTGCTATTAGAATTAGAGTAATGATACGTTCTCACATCGTACCATGAAACAGAATGGATTCTGAATCCCATTAATACTTTGTTTCTCTTTTACTTATCACATATGAAAAACCGCAGAGTTCTGAGCTGGAAAGAATTGCAAGGAAACACAAGGGGATTGCAACATGGGCTCAATTTTATACTTTATCTTTTATTTACAAAGCACCTTTCATCCAGAAGGATCCCTGAGTACTTTATAGATGACATATATGTGATTCATTTCACCTGCCAATGAAATAGTTATTTTTAATGTGGACTTTGGTTGCCAAAGGTAGATTCCAAGTTGTTTTGCAAAATATACATATTGCAAAAGTGTTTCACAGATCTTACCTTTGTGAGAAGTTTATAAAGGTCAGTGTGTAAAATAAAGCCATCATCGTTCACATCTAATTGCTTAAATGATTTTAGCAGTTCTGCTTTTGAAGTAGGTTTTTCCTTTCTTAAAATTATACAAAAATCATCAAAATTCAGTTTGGCAGTTTGAGGAGTCCAATATTTATTAATAGTCTTTTGTGATGGATTTCTTCCTGCATGCTGAAGAGCTGCCCAATAAAACAAGTATTATTTTTATAGTAATGTTTGGAATTGGTATTTAACTATATTTTTCTTTAAACCATTATATATGACAATGTTATACAAAAGTATGCAGATGCCACTATATTACCTTTGGTTTTGATAATCTAGTGATATCAATGTACGCCTGACTGTGAAAAATAAACACACATATACACACGTTACCAGCTAAAAATTCTTGATTTATTAATGCTAGAATTTAATAAATTATCCCTATTTTGACAATTAATTCTCAACCTACATAGTTTAATTACCTGACAATATCTGATTTACTCCATTACAGAGATTAGAGAAAAGATTAAAGACAACCATTAATGGTTTTGAGGACATAAGAATAACTGCAAATATAATAAATTATTTCTTTTCATGGTTCAAGAAATATGTTAATAAAATGAAGAAATAATTAGTTTGAGACTAGTATTGCCACCATGGCATGATACCTAAAATGTTCATCATTGCTAGAAATTGAGTTTCAGGACATTAGTCATGTTCCAAATGTCAAAATACATGCAAGAAAAGTATCTACTTACATCCATAGCCCTGTTAAAAATCAAGAATGTCAACGTACTTGAGAGACGACTATTATAGAGACACAATGGTTAAATCACTTTTCAGTTTTAACCAGAACATCTAAAAATAGTCCTATAACCACTTATTCATTAGACATTCCTATTTTAAAAGCCATGAAAGACAAAGAATTCTGTGAGAAAAGCTTTGTATGTTTGCATGTCATATCACACTAAAATATAATGCTTTCAAACAATTGTAGACATTTTGTACAGTTGAATAGGAATAACTTGGTAGTTTGTAAATAAACCCCTGCATATTAAGACTCAATACTATCTAAAGTGAATCAATGATAGGGTTCCTAAGCACTATAAACTAAATTAACAAAAAATTTTTTTTCACTTTATCATTCTTTTTTTTTTTTTTGGTGTAGGATAAGGTGGCATTTTTTTTAAACTTTTTTATTGATTATGCCATTACATTTGTTCTATTCCCCCCCTCCGTTCCCCTCCACCCTGCATACCCCTCCCCCATCATTTCCCCCTTTAGTTCATGAACACGTGTCTCAAATTCTTTAGATTCTGTATTTCCCCTACTATTCTTACCCTCCCCCCTATCTATTTTCTATCTACTGTCTATGCTACTTATTTTCTGTACCTTCTCCCCCCTTCTCCTCCTCCCACTCCCCTGTTGCTAACCCTCCATGTGATCTTCATTTCTATGGTCCTGCTCCTGATCTAGCTGTCCTCTTAGTTTGCTTTTGTTTTAGGTGTGGTTGTTACTAACTGTGAGTTTGCTGTCCTTTCACTGTTCATCTTTTTTATCTTCTCTAAGATTAAAATGAAGGAGAGAATCCTAGAAGCAGCAAGAGATAAGGGGACAGTCACCTACAAAGGAGTTCCCATCAGACTGTCAGCTCATTTCTCAAAAGAGACCTTACAGGCAAAAAGGGGCTGGAAAGAGGTATTCCAAGTCATGAAAACCAAAGACCTACAACCAAGATTGCTCTATCCAGCAAAACTTTCATTTAGAATGGAAGGACAGATAAAGTGCTTCTCAGATAAGACCAAATTCAAGGAGTTCATCATCACCAAGCCCTTATTATATGAAATGTTAAAGGGACTTACCTAAGAAAAAGAAGATAAATTAACAGAATTTTAAAAGGTATAACTGCCCTGAATTGTGCTATCAAATTATATTATAAAACCTTATGTTGAATATTTCAAACCATGTTTGGTGAGACTTCATAAGATCATGCATTGTCAATCAACACTACGAATTATAATCTGAGTATTATGTAATATAATGTAATAAAGATATATATATATATATCCTCAAGGAAACGGAAATCAGATCAGGGTAATAGATACAGATATCTGTGAGTCCATTATATTAAACATTCACTGTGCACAAACATAACTCAAAGTGACTCTGTTTTTTGCAGAGATACAAGCTTCTCGGCTCCTAACTTTTATAATCTAAATAGAAAGTGCATACCTGAAGTGTAAAACTGCTACCTGTAGCCATGAAATGGCTAATAACATAGTAGAAGTCCATGGCCCAACAGAAACATTCCCATCCTCCAGATAATGCCAGTGCATCATTCCTAGATGACTTAAAGCTCTGGCACCGAAACGAAATGAAATCATTATCTGGGGGTGACTTTCAGAGCTAACAAAAGGTGCAGCTGCAGTATCTGCCATCTTCCATTCACCTAGAAAGTCTTTGTGGAAATTTGTAACACTAGAGATAACAGAATTTTTTTTTATTTCCACAGGTTTATTCTGGATGTAGACAAAAACTCTGATTATTACACTGCCCTAAGAATAAAAGGTAAGTATTTTGCCTAGTTTATAATTGCACAATTCCTTAATTCATCTATCAAGAGAATCAAGATAAATGTTTTAGCATTCCACCCCCAGCCAACCTTTACCCCTTAAAAGCGGGGAATACAAGTAGGACCTAAATGAAGTTGTGATTTGAAATCGAAAGCCCACATAAAAGAACATAGTGTTTCGTCCAGTTTTAAGAACTGTACCCCAAGTAATAACTCAGCATATCTGTTGCAATTTTCAGTAACAAAATACTTTTAAAAAACTATTAATTATAGAACAATTTTCTCAAAGTAAAATTCATTATGCCCAAAACATGTACTAAGTAGATATTCCCATATTTAAGACATAGGTTTAATTTAGAAATTTTTTAATACTTACTGATGTTATTTTACTTTTATTACATTTTATTGATTATTCTATTATAGTTGTCCTGATTTTTCTCCCTTGGCCGCCCTCCATCCATCACTGCCCCCTTCCTCAGGCAGTTCCCCCACCACCGTTCATGTCCATGGGTCATGCGTGTAAGTTCTTTGTCTACTCCAGTTTCTGTGCTGGACTTCACATCTCCATGGCTGTTCTGTGACTGCAAATTTGTATTCTTAACCCCCTCACCTCTTCACCTGTTCCCCCACATGCCCTTCCCATCTGGCAGCTATCACACCCTCTCTGTGTCCATGATTCTGTCTGTTCATCTGGTTTGCTTAGTTTTTTTAGATTCAATTGTTGGGAGATTTGTGTTTTTTGCCTTTCATTGTTCATAGTTTTGATTTGCTTCTTTTTATTAAATAAGCCCCTTTAACATTTTATATAATAATGGTTTGGTGATGATGAACTCCTTTAGTCTTTTTCTTGTTTGGGAAGCTCTTTTACCTGCACTTCAACTCTAAATGATAGCTTTGCTGGTTAGAGCAATCTTAGCTAGAGGTCCCTGCTTTTCATGACTTAGAATATTTCTTGCCAGTCCCTTCTAGCCTGCTAAGTTTCCTTTGAGAAATCAGCTGACAGTCTATGGCAACTCCTCTGTAGCTAACTAACTTCTTTTCTCTTGCTGCTTTTAATATTCTCTCTTTACCTTTAAACTTCGGCATTTTAATTGTAATGTATCTTGGAGTGGGCCTTTTTGCAACTACCTTGTTTGGGATTTGCCTGGGAATCTCCAAGCCCATCACAAGTAGTTGTCATCTCAGATTGCTTTATAGGTCAGGCAGGGTGGCCCCAGGCAAAACAAAGGTGCGGGCTGACCTTAGCATGCACCACCCAGGAACTCGAGGGCCAGTGCATCCAGTGGACAGGGTATAGACCATGTCGGAGCATCACCACCCAGTTCTCTGCACAGCTGATCCTCCATGGAGGGCAGAGGTTGTGGTCAGTGGTCATAGCCAGTCCTTGCAGCTGACTGGCCTGGATAAATCCCTCCCGTCGACCTGCTAACAGCAACCAAGGCTCAACCACAAGATGAGAGTGTACTCAGCCTATATGAAGGGTGCACCTCAAGTACCCACCTTGGGTCATAGGGGAGGTTGTGCCAATGGACCCTATAGGTCCTACTATATTTGGCTACACTACCAAGACACTGAGTCAAATCAGCTCTACCTAATACACAGAAACAAACACAGGGAGGCTGCCAAAATGAGGAGACAAACATGGCTCAAATGAAAGAATGGATCAAAACTCCAGAAAAAGAGCTAAATGAACTGGAGATAAGCAATCTATCAGATGCAGAGTTAAAAGGATGCTCAAGGAGCTTAATGAGCATCTCAACACCATAAAAAAGATCCAGTTAGAAGTGAAGAATACACTAACTGAAATAAAGAACCATTCACAGGGAAATAACAGTAAAGTAGATGTATCCCAGAATTAAATCAACGATTTGGAACAAAAGGAAGTGAAAAACAACCAATCAGAGAAGAAGAAAAAAGAATCCAAAAAAATAAGGATAGTGTAAGCAGCCTGTGGGACAGCTTCAAGGGGTAAAACATTTGCATCATTGGAGTGTCAGAAGACAAAGATAAGGAGCAAGAAATTGGAAATGTATTTGAAAAAAATAATGAAAGAAAACTTCCCTAATTTGGTGAAAGAAGTAGACATGCAAGTCCAGGAAGCACAGAGACCCAAACAAGATGGATGCAGGCACATTACAATTAAAATGCCAGAAGTTAAAGGTAAAGAGAGAATATTAAAAGCAGCAAGAGAAAAGAAGTTAGTTAGCTACAGAGGAGTTGCCATAGACTGTCAGCTGATTTCTCAAAGGAAACTTAGCAGGCTAGAAGGGATTGGCAAGAAACATTCTAAGTCATGAAAAGCAGGGACCTCTAGCTAAGATTGCTCTAACCAGCAAAGCTATCATTTAGAGTTGAAGTGCAGGTAAAGAGCTTCCCAAACAAGAAAAAGACTAAAGGAGTTCATTATCACCAAACCATTATTATATAAAATGTTAAAGGGGCTTATTTAATAAAAAGAAGCAAATCAAAACTATGAACAATGAAAGGCAAAAAACACAAATCTCCCAACAACTGAATCTAAAAAAACTGAGCAAACCAGATGAACAGACAGAATCATGGACACAGAGAGGGTGTGATGGCTGCCAGATGGGAAGGGCATGTGGGGGAACAGGTGAAGAGGTGAGGGGGTTAAGAGGTACAAATTTGCAGTCACAGAACAGCCATGGAGATGTGAAGTCCAGCACAGAAACTGGAGTAGACAAAGAACTTACACGCATGACCCATGGACATGAACAATGTTGGGGGGGATTTCCTGAGGGAGTTGGGGGTGCTGAGTGAAGGGAGGCAAAGGGGGAAAAGTCAGGACAATCGTAACATCATAATCAATAAAATATAATTTTTAAGAAGAGAGTTAGTTGGAACCCATAATTAAGTCCGATAACAGTAAAAACATTATGTAACTGCAGCTGTTTAAAGATTTACACCAAGATACTAATCTTTTGCCAGAGTTTACTTGAATCTTTGACATAAGTCTACAATACCTATATTATTTATAAGATGGGGGAAAAAGTAATTGTAAAGTTCTGGTACTGGTACTGCTCTATTTAACCTTGAAATGGAATGCCAAAGCACATGTTACATGCAGCATGGCAGAAGAATATAGATATAGTCGTAAGAAAGAGACATCACTGATTTATACTACTACTTTTTTAAAATCTAGATATTGTGAAATCAGTCACTACCATGTTACAAAGAGTATCCCACCATAAAACCAAAAGTGTACATGGCACCGAAGAGACAAACAACACATTATTACTCCCCCAGATAACACATCGATGTGAGACAGAAACATCGATTGTCTGCCTCTTGTACATGACCCAGCCAGGGACCAAATTGGCAACCCAGGTGTGTGCCCTGACTGGGAATGGACCCGGCGACCCTTTGCTTTGCAAGATGATGCCCAACCAACTGAGCCACATTAGTCAGGGCCCGTATTTGAAACTTTCAAACTTTTGTGATCTTGGCCTAGTGTCAAGACACTCGTGTCTCTACTGTCAAGAATAAAGAGAAAAAACTAAAAGTATAATTTATAGTAAAATGCAAACTATTTTATATTCCCCAAATGGATTTTCTCAAAGACAGATTTTACTGAATATAAACCCAAAATGTTGGAAAAATATGTCAGATTTTTTTTACTTAAGGAAAATGCTTCTAAAATTGGCAAAATAACTCAGTTTCTCTACTCATAAAGTTATTAGCCTTGATGAAAATAACATGAGTATTCAGTGTTATTGTTTAATGCTCTTAATATTGAAGGCCTCCAAGTCATTTGATACACCTGGGCAAGGACCAAATTGATTGTTTTGGGGGATATCTGCAACCAGAGGAATTTAAGATATGATCATGGAGAGAAGCAAAAAAAGACCAGTCTCCCCCTACCCCCACCAACCCAACCATACTCACACAAATCCAAACCCAGGACTCTTTTAATTCTTTTAAAATTTCACTTATTTCTCTTCTAAAACCATTCATCCCATTTTATATATCCTTTGCATTTTCCTAAATATAGGTCAAATTCAAAGTAGTGATTCTGATGCCAAAAGTGTTATAATTCTATTGTAAATCTTAAAGTACCAAAATAAGAATTTTTAAAAAATTTAAGCAAGTAACTGACAGAAGGTTTAAAAATACTATTCTATCCTTTATAAACATGAAAGTTTTATTTTGAAGATTCTACAATATGTAACTATAGAAAATGGCACAACAGTATAATGTGGCAGTTCCATTGCTCAAACCACTAAAATTGGGGTGATCCAACAACGTAATTCCAATTCTAGTCTTTCTGATCTATTAACTCTCAACAACTAAGACAAAATATTTCCATTAAAATTTTTTACCTAAGTAAAGTTGATCTTTAGAAATAATGTTTTCTAAGCTGCTTTTGAAAACAGATAAGTAGGCAGCTCTACAATTCATGTAAAATATCTCCTCTTCATTCGGCGGAAATGTCTTTGTTCGAGGACTCTCTGAAAGTGCTGAATTCGGACTGGAGAGAGCAGCATCACTTCCTGGGCTGAAGGCCATTCTATCAGAAAATAATTTTTAAAATTGCTTTAGTCACTGTTAATCCCCTAAAATGAAAATGTCACCTCGCCTTTCAAATGGGAGGGAGGAGAAATCAAGACATCGACATTTTTATTTGTGGGGGAAAAGATGAACATTATAATATGCATAAGGTTGTAATATATGTTAAACTAGAAGAAGCCTTTTGGCAGTTGCTATATAATGTGTATATATATGTATACACACACACACACAACTTTCTGAAGTTTCTTCTTTATTAATATACAGGGTTAGGCAGAAGTAAGGCCTGCTTAAGTGTCGTTAGTAGGGTAATAATATGGGTATAATAATTCTAGTTTTAATTTGAACATTGCACCTAAAATGTCATATGGTATGCTTGAGTGTGATATTACATTACAGAATTACAAGCTAGAATTACATGCTCATGATTTTGTAATTAAAAAGGGGAGTTATTTGTGTTGGACCCTCTTTATGCATATACCAAAAGAACAAAGCCAAAACAAAGAGGTAACATAAACATAAAGGAAGAATCACAGAGCAAAAGAAACAAAAAATCCATGTACACATCTATTCTCTCAAAATAACACGTTGGTTGAGACTCTTCATAGGGCTGTCATGAGGATTAAAGAATATGTGTAAAGCCCTGGCTGGTGTAGCTCTGTGGATTGAGCACAGGCTTGCAAACCGAAAGATCGCGGTTCGATTCCCAGTCCAGGGCACATGCCTGGGTTGCAGGACAGTTCCCAGCAGGGGATGCATGAGAAGCAACCATACATTGATATTTCTCTCCCTGTCTCCTTCCCTTCCCTTCTAAAGATAAGTAAATAAAATTATTTTTTAAAAAAAAGAATATGCGTAAAGCATACAGAACAGTGCTTGGCACAAATTAAGTGCTAAATAAACTGTAGATAGAGTAAAACTTCCCAGTAATAAGAATGTGGATGTAATGTGACCGACGATTGGCATCCGTCAGTCACAGCAGGACCAAGCAGGTCATTTCACTAACATCTCGATAATACAGCCCACATTTTAAATTAGTGAATTTAAAAAATCCTATTTATAGCATTATAGGTTTTACCGTATTCCATTACTAATAATAATGTTTTGGGTTTATATAGCACCTCTGCTCACAAGAGCTTAAAGAACTTTCATACACATGATTTATTCCTACTACAGTGCTCGGGTATTTTTGGTCCATTTTACAGATAAGGAAATTGAGGGACACAATGTCACTAATTTAATTGTCAGTAGAAAAAGCAGTAAAATTCAATAACAATTTCTTCTTTATTAATGTGAATGAAGGCTTCTTGTACAATAGTTACTATGAGACCCTAAATTGTGCCGGTGCTCTAACAGCTTCCAACATTATTTTACCCAGCTTTGACTTTTAAAAATACATTCCAGCCTAATAAATTGAATATTTCAAGTTCAACAATAAGACGACACAGATAGGGTCCCCTTCAGGACTCATTGGATTCTTACTCAAGAGACCTAAATCACTTGCACCTTCTTGAATTATATAGGTCTTTTACACTTGGGAAAGAAAGATAATAATCGCTTATCATGGATGAAGTACCCTATTTATAATACACAGACCGCCTGCCTGACACTTTCATATTACCGCAGATTTAGAAGGACCCCATAGGGATGTGTGGTGTCACAGTCTGGTTACTGCAAATTGGTATCACTATAATTAAGCATCACTGTTTTAAACACATATGTGTGCATGCATCTACTCAAAAATGTGAAAGAAACCGTTATATAAGGCATAGAGAATGTTCATTTTGCAGCAAGCAATTTCAAAATGTAACGCTTTTTTTTTTTTTTTTTTTTTAGGAATGGTCCTCAAACACTCTTTCCAAATAAGGGGACTGCCTCACGTGGAAATCCCAGGGCAGAAATGTTCCAGAATTCTATTCTTTTCCTTTCTGTGAGGAAAGACTAACCTAGGCTTAAATAAATATATAATTGTACCCCCTCAGGCTTGGAAACCTCCTTCATTTAAAACTCTAGCCCGAGACTCAGGCAGGGGCCTAGAGAGTACACTGCAGCAAACGGCTCCATAAATAACCAGCCACACAATAGTAAGAAAAATAAACTAACAAGCGCCTAGGGCTTTTAAAGGGCCAAGCGAAACAGAGAGCCAGCCACACCGCCCTACACAGTGAAATATGTTCACAGCCGATCTCAGGCAACATGTCTCTCTCTGTCTCTCTTTTTGTATGCCTCTGGGCATAAAACTGCATTTATTTGTACATTTCAGGTACCTATATAGACCGAGTGTTAGTATGATAGAGAAATAAAAGTAGCAGGTGGAAGAAAAACCCAGCAGTAAGGGACGGAACGCGCAAAGACAGTGAATTGATTGCTACCTAATTCCAGTTCACAGACGAGGAAGCTCAGCCAATTCTCTGCACGGATTCCACAATCCGCTCCTCGAAACCGGTCGGACCTCTACCTTTCTTTAATTACCATGGCAACTGCTTCGCTCCACCACCGGAAATACGATATAGAGCACTCCCCAAATGGTCCGGCTAGAAATCAAGGGATCGTTAACCCACAGTGATCAGAGACGGTTCTGTTGCTCCTCCATCAGAAGCTGTTTCAGCCAGAAGCGTGAGAGAGGGTCCTGCGCTACGCTGCGAGGGACTGGATGAGGTCTTAGATGGACACTCTCTTCCTCCTTTCCCCGCTTGCATTCGGATCCGTTGTCGCGAAGGTGGTGTTTCCGGCGGGCTACGTTGAGAGTGACACAACGACAGGCGAAAGCTCGCCCGCGCTTTTCAGGCTTCTGTGTTTTCTTCGGGAGGTTCTCTGTTTTCGAACGAGGTTGCTCCGTTAGTGTTATCCAGCGGCGGCGATCCTTCCCTGAATGTGAAAATGCCGTAGGTATCTCCCCCCCAGGTATTGCTGTTTGTCGGGCGTCTCTGTGGGCAACAAAAGTAAATATTGTGTGGCCCAATAACCTTTTTTTGTTCTACTTTTCTGAGTATAAACTTGACTCCTCCATCGACATTTCGTAGTGCTTGGTACCTTCAGTCCACCTGTGCTCATCTTCAAGCCGTAGTTTTCCGGTAGACTCGATCCACTTTAATTCCGATATTCCAAGGCTTTTGGCTGATTATAGGCTATGGCTGTATTTAGCGATGTATTTAGTTCTTGAAATAATTTCAAATATGGTGAACATACCAAGAATGTGATACAGTAGATTGAAAGGCGCCATATAATTTGATAACGCCCTTTAGTGTGGTTAGTTCGTATAAATTTGTGGGACAACTCAAGAACTGGGTCTCAGAAGACCAGGATTCCAGCTCTGAAACGAGGAAGCATAGCCAGTTGTGGCGTGCTTACTTGTTGCTGCTTTGTAGAAACGTTGAAAAGTTCACTGAAGAAGTTTTTCTTTGGGGTGGAGGGATTAATATCTAACGTGAAATTCTCCAGCTGTCCCTTGCCCCCAGGTTGACTCAGGTCTCCCCTCTTGTGCATTTCTCGAGTAATTTATTCCTCCGTTATTTTTTGGTTTGAGTCAGATGAGAAGTAACACAGCAGGGATGTATTTGTATCACATAGGAATCGACATGAAAGTGGAAAAATGTAAAGAAATAACCGACGTTTATTGAATCTTTATAATTTGGTAGAGGGTTTAGTTTACTTACCTTTTCTCATTGAATCCCAAGAACGGACTTCAGGAGGTAGGAGCTGCTGGTATCTCTAATTGCCAGATAAGGAAACTCAGCACTTAGTATGGTGTCTGATACATAAGTATATCAATAATGTGTTTCACTTATATCATTGAAAGTTATAGATTATTGAAGAGGTTTTCTCTTTCCCCAGAATTAAGAAGACTTGTCTCCCTACTGCTGCACTATTTTTAAAAAAAAAATCCCATTAGCACTTTTGAGAAACTGCAAGCATGATGTAGCAAAATCCCTCCTAAGTAGTCATACAATGGAAACTGGTGTGTATTTGTTTAATATATAAGGGGTGATATGTCCTGAACTGTGATTCTGCCCTCTTATAGTTGTGGGGAATCAGAAAACTATTAAAAATGGAACTTTGGGATATTAACACACATGTTATATGAGAAGAATCTGTGGTAAATGTATTCTGACAGTAAATATATGATCTTAAAGTTGAGGTTGACATCACAGCACATTTATCTGATGTAGAATTTATATTTAAAAATATATAAAGAACTCTTACAACTCAACAGTAAAAAGACAAAAACCTTACTAAAATAATGGGTCAAAGATTTGAACCAATGCCTAATAAAAAGTTATATGAATGGCAAATAAATATCTTAGACACCAGGGATATTAAAATTAAAACTATGTTGAAATACTGTTTAACACACAGCAAATGACTGCATATATGTTTCACATTTTAAGACTACTAGGCAAATATTTATTGAATAGATTTGATTTGCAAGAGGTATGGGTTAGCACTTACAAAACTAGTTTATGTGTGGTAGGCTTGGGCAAATGATAAGTGGATTGAAAATCATGGGAGCTAGGTTTTCGGTGTGAGATAGAGAAATTTAAAATATTTTGGCTTGGTATTGGAAGTACCAATATGCAATCATGGATTTTTAAAATGTACATGTGAAGATACAAGTAAATAGAATGTGTAGGCATTTTGTTTTAGCTTTGTCCATTAGCTATAAGCAATGACATTAAGTAGTAATGACTACTTAATGCCCAGATCTTGATTTCTAAATGTCATTGTCCACAAAAAAAAAAGAAAGAAGACAAAACAAACAATGAAAAAAAAACACAAAAAGCCAAGTCTTACTGAAGCCAAAGCTAATTCTAGGACTGGAACAGAGAACATTTTTTTATGCTGGTAAGTAAGGAAGTAGTCATACAATTACAGTTCTGTTAAGGGCAATGTGAAGGGGAAAGATCCCATTGCCAAATCTGGGACAATGAAATATCAAAATAAGTGATACAAATTGATTGTAATCCATTAGATAAAATAAAATTCCATCATTTCATAGTGATATATAAATAAAGAGGAGAAAGGAAAGCTTTTGGAGTACAGTGCTAACAAATATTTTTAAAATGATAGAAAATCATCAGTGGCTCCTTAAAAGTGTTGGAAGAGCCATGATCAGGTAGCATAGTTGTTTCGAGTGTTGTCTTGATATGCCAGGGTTGTGGGTTTTATCCCCAGCCAGGACACATACAAGAAGCAACCAATGACTGACTGTACAGATAAGTGATGTAGCAGATTCATGTTTCCCTCCTTCCCTCTCCCTCTTTCTTCCTTTCTATCTCAATTCAATAAATAAAAACTTTTTAAAAATCTTTAATAGTATTGGGAGAAAGTTTGATATGAAACAAGATATTTACATATAAGTTTTCTTATTTATTACATTGGAGAAAACTGGCAAATAACTTGTTAATCAATGACCAAAACATGCCACTTGTCTTGTGACAAACCAGTATCAGGTGCCTCAAGTTAACATGCTCTCAAGACAATGCATCGTCATTTTCACAATATTTCTGCTCCAAAATACTTAACTTCATGGGAAAATATCCAGTATACCAAAATTGACAGATATTCTACAAAAATCTTTGGCCTAAACTCTTGGAAAAAATGTTACAATCAAGAAAAAGAAAGTTGACGAATTGTTCTAGACTAAGGGGGATGAAAGATGTGGGACAATTAAATGCAATGAGTGATCCAGGATTGGATCTTAGACTGGGTAGAAAATTGGCTACCAAAGAACTTATTAGAACAAGTGATAAAATTTGAATGTGAACTGTTAGTAATAATTTGTATCAATGATTAATTTCCTGAATTTGATTAATATATAAAAAATCAGTTGCATTATTTTCATTGATAATAAACTACCAAAAAGAGAAGTTACGAGAACAGTCCTGTTTATAATTGCATCAAAATGAATGAAATACCCAGGAATAAATGTAACCAAGGAGGTGAAAAGACCAGAAAACTGTAAGACATTGATGAAGCATTGAAGAACACTCAAATAAATAGAAAGATAGTCTATGCTCATGGATTGGAAAAATGGATGTTTAAATATTCACACTGCCCAAAGCAATCTATATATTTGATGCAAGCATTATCAAAATTCCCATAGCATTTAAAAAAAATAGAACAAATCATAAAATTTTTATGGAACCACAAAAGACCCCAAATAGCCAAATCAGCCTTGAGAAAGAGAACAAAGCTGAAGTTACCATGCAGATTTCAAACTACATCACAAAGCTGTAGTAATCAAAATAGAATAGAGAGCCCCAAAATAAAAACCACATGTGTATGGTCAATTAATTTACAACAAAGGAGCCAAGCATATACAGTAGGAAAAGGACAGTCTCTTCAGTAAATGGTGCTGGAATAACTGGACCCCTATATTACACCATAAACAAAAATGATCTCAATGTATATTAAGAACCTAAACATAAGACCTGAAACCATAAAACTCTAGAAGTAAGCTTCTTGACATCAGTCTCAGTGATGATATTTTGGATTTGACACCAAAAGCAAAGATAAGGAAGGGGGACAACATCAAATTAAAGAGCTTCTGCACAGCAAAGGAAATCAACAAAATGAAAAGGCAACCTATGAAATGGGAGAAAATACTTGCAAATCATATATCTTATAAGGGATTAATAACAAAAATAGATAGAGAACTCATACAACTCAATAGCAAAAAAAAAAAAAAAGTTAAAAAAATGGGCAGAGGATCTAAACACATTTTTCCAAAGAGAACATACAGATGGCCAGTAGGTACGTGGAAGCACTACTCAACGTCACTAATCACCAGGGAAATGCAAATCAAAATTACAATGAGATACCACCTTACATCTATTAGAATGACATCAAAAAAGACCAGAGATAACAAGTGCTGCTGAGTACCTGATAAAGAAGGAACCATTGTGCACTGTTGGTAGGGAGGTAAATTGGTACAGTCACTGAAGAACTGTATGGGCTTTCCTCTAAAAATTATAAATAGAACTACTATATGATTTAGCAATTCCACTTATGTGTATTTATCTAAAGGGAACAAAAATACTAACTTGTGAAGATATCTTCACTGCCCACCCCACCATGTACATTGCAGCATTATTTATCATAGCCAAGACATGGAAACAACCTAAGTATTCACCAAGAGATGATTGGATAAAGAAGTGTTGCGTACATATACAATGGAAGACTATTCAGCCATTAAATAGAAGGAATTTCTGCCATTTGCTCCAATATTGATGGATCTTGAGGGCATTATACTAAGCAAAATCAATCAGACAGAAAAAGACAAATACTGTATGATCTCACTTATATGTGGAATCTTAAGGAAAAAAACAAATTTACAGACACAGTACAGATTGGTGGTTGCTGGAAGTGGTGGCCAAGGGTGAAGGGTTAAGGTGGATGAAGTCAGTGAAGGTGGTCAAAAGGTACAAACTTACAGTTACAAAATAAGTAAGTCCTGGGGATGTACAGCCTATAATAAATATTACTGTTTTGTATATTTAAAAGTTGCGGAGTGTACATCTAAAAACTTTGTAACTGTGTGGTGAT
Organism: Artibeus jamaicensis; assembly: GCF_021234435.1. Lineage (NCBI taxonomy): Eukaryota > Metazoa > Chordata > Mammalia > Chiroptera > Phyllostomidae > Artibeus > Artibeus jamaicensis. Next base: position 12,556,460 of record NW_026522025.1, on the reverse strand, counting down.
GGATCTTAAGTAGACATGATGATTAATGCACAGTATATACATATATCAAATTATTATGTTATATACCTGAAATGAATGTTCTATGTCAACTATATCTAAAACAAGTCTTGATTTTGATCATTGTATTATGCTTATATGAGAAAATGTCGTTCTTAGAAATATTTATGGGTAAATGTATATGATGTTTCTATCTTACTCTCAGAAAAAGATTATTCATCATATATACGTATATGTGTATAGCAAGAGAATGATAAAACATGGGTCAGAATGTAAATAAGTGGCAGACTGAGTAAAAGATAACAAGTCTTTTTCCTAGAACTGTTTTTAAGTTTAAAGTTATATAAAAATTAACTTACAAAAAAAACTCATCAAATTGTTTTTAAAACTGAAAGTATTAATGATAGAGTAGATCATAAATTAGAGTGGGATTAAGAATTGGACAACTGACAAACATCTGAAGAAATTGCCAAAAAGCATAGAGACCAATGATCAAATATAGGAATTTAGAGACTTAGATAATTAATGAAAATGTCTAGAATAACTTCTAGAGGAAGTCTCAAAAAGGTAGGATGAATGCCAGTCAGTATTTGACGAGATTATGATGGATTTTTCCACAACTGATAAGACACAAATCCACTATTTGAGCATAGTCTAATAGTCTAAAAAGAGACTGTTTTAGAGATTAAAACCATGTTAGTATGACATCCTTTGAGAACCTACATTTAAACAGCCTTAACAAAAATGAGAGGATCATTAAAATTAAAGGAAGTAAATATATTTTGGGATTTGAGGCAGGTTTTAAATTAAAAATAAATATAAATTATTAATTTCTATAACTTTGTGCCAGTCACTGTGTCAGGCCTTGGGATTCCAGTGTGAACAGATACTGTACCTCTCTAGGCGTTTTAATTTCAGTGGGAGAGGTAGTTGAACAGGCATTTTTAGAACTCATAACTTACCAGTTAACTGACAAGGTCCTGATATTGTAAGTGTCTTAGACTAAATAGACTATTTCAACATGACACGTTTCATGAAGGAGACATGTACAGGTGCTATGGTGTAGAGCAGAAAGATCCTTAGTGTAAACTGGACATTTTCAGGGGAAACTTCTTAGAAATTATTGTGCTGGAATCTCAAGGGTAGGGTAGCATCAATGTTAATGGATTATTATTAATATTTATGTTGCAAAATATAATGCATACAAGAAAGTATATAAAATCCCTTTGCCATATTTAATTCTGACAAACCTCTTTGGCCCCTTTCAATAGTAAGGATTTATGCTTTTTATATGTATTGTGTGATGATGCACATGTTTATATGTTTCTTGCAGAAGGTAATAGTAGTGAATATTAATGTTCATTTTTTGGACTACCCATTTAGGAGTGAAATAATTTTATGGCATTTCTCACTTTATTCAACCCAAGAACATCTTTTTAAAAAATACATGTTTATTGATTTTAGAGACAGAGGAAGAGAATGAGAGAGAAACATCAATTGGTTGCTTGCCATACAAACATTCCACCTGCAACCTAGGTATGTGCTCTGACCAGAAGTCTAACCACAACCTTTTGGTGTACAGGATGATGCACCAGCCAACTGAGCCACACTGGCCAGGGCAGCCCAAGAACATCTTAACCCTCATCTGTTTATCTTCTGGGGTCATTATTCCCAAATATGTCTCTTTTGCTTCTATAAGAATAATTTAGCTAATTCTTTATTAATTTTTTAATAAAGATGGTTTTGACATTATAAACATGTTGTGCAATAACTGGTTAGGATATTGATCCTTCTTATACATAGAGTGGAAAAAATATTTTAGATATCTCAATTTACGCCTAAGGAGTCACATGGGATGTGAATTTGGCCATTGCCTTTCATCCAGGTATCTCATCTAAGTATGTCATAAGCATACTCAATAATCCTATATATTCCTGTGAAGTTGTAGCTGGCAATATTATCATTTCCATTATAGTGAGGAGTAAATGGAAACACTAACATACTAAGTCATACTTTTATTTTCCATTGATAAATTCTCTATAAGTTTTTAGGCCAGTCTTACCAACTTCGTGAAGCTCAGTGAGATTGTGATTTGCCTAATCTAGGGAGAAAACTTGGCATAGGTAGCACCAAGGCTCCCTGAGTCTTACCTGCTTCACCAAGTTTATCTTTCTACCCTCCCTCTCAACACATAGTGTTACCCTCAGTTCAGCTAATCAAAATAAGTAATCCAAGGTTTTAAAAATCCTGTAAGAGAGTCTCAAGTCATGTAATTGCATGAGTTTTTGAGGTGTCATTCCTACTTTTTAATTAGGAATCATTTTAGAGTAATTTAATTTTTTAGTGTTAAAATAATACATAACATAAAAGTTATTATTTAAGCCATTTTAAGTGTACTGTTCTCTGGCATTAAGTACATTCATGTACAGTCAGCATCATTCATCTCCAAAACTTTTTGATCTTGGAAAACTATAACTTTGTGCCCATTAAACAGTAACTCCCTCATCACCCCTGGCAACCACCATTCTATTTTCTCTCATGATTTGACAACTTTGAGTACCTCATGTGAGTGGAATCATAGTTTTTGTCTTTTGTGATTGGCTTGTTTTACTTAGCATAATGTTTTCAAGGTTCATCCATGTTGTAGCATGTATCAGAATTTTCTAAGGTTGAGTAATCCTCCAATGTGGGCATATGTATGTGTACATATATAGTTTTCTTTACTCATTCATCTGTTGATGGATATTTGCATTACTTTTACTTTTTGGCTGTTGTGAATAAAACTGCTGTGAACTGCCAAACGGTTTTCCCGAGCATCTGTAACATTGTGCAGTCCCACGAACAGTGCGTAAGAGTTCCAATTTCTCCACATCCTGGCCAATACTTAATTTCTGTTCTTGTAGGGTTTTTTTGCGGGGGGTGGGGGTTGGTAGTAGCCATTCTAGTGGTTTTAAAGTGACATCTCACTGTGGTTCTGATTTGCATTTCCTTAATATTAGTGCTGCTGTTAATACTAGTGATGTTGGGCATCTTTTCGTGTGTTCATCAGCCTGTTGTGTGTTTTTGGAGACATGCCTGCTTGGGTTTTTGCCTGTTTTTGAGTGCCCAGTTTTTTACAACTAAGTTAGTAACCACAAGAGCTGCTTATAAACTTCACAGAACTACCAGAGAGATATCACTTTGAATTGCTGACTAAGACTGGTAGCAAGTGAATGAATACTTTAGGAAAATATCATGTTTTGCCTGTTCTCCCTTTATGTATATATTTCATACATCTCTTCTCTCTGTTCCTGTTAATATTACCCTAACCTGCTTGACATCATCTCATGCTTGTATTATAGTTGTTTGTGGGTAAAAAAATTTTTTAAGGGTAAAGCATATGGTAGGTGCTTTAATAATTGATACCTTGACAGTGGGCCCAGTTCTAACAGAATGGTAAGAATAGATGGTCATAAATTCCTCTAGTAGGTTTCTTCTTCTTTACCTTTTCCCCTCAATTTGACAAATATTTCTTATGCACACGACCTGAGATGTGAGTTTCTCAAGCTGTGTGATAGTGGTCAAGTCACACCAACTTGCCCCTGTTGGGGAACTAAGTGATTTCTCTGATTTCTTCCAATCTTGTCTATTAAATTTTTTTCTTGTAAATATTTTCAGTTTTTGATTATTAGATGCCTGAATTATGGGAAAACTACATTTCCCACAATAAATCAAGTTTTTAGATTCTCACTGAAGTGTTAAACTGGAAGATATTCTAACTGTGTTCACTTTGTTTACTTTTACATGTTTCCTTGGACTTTTGAGATCATCATAGCACCTAAACTAGAAGTCTTTAAATCTAAACATTTAGTTCCTTTTTCAAGGAATTAACCATCAATAATAAAACAAAAATATTTTGAGCTGTAGTGACAGGGTGGGGCTTGTTTCCTTCTGAAAAGTAGTATTGCATTTTAACAGCATTTGACAACAAAGGATAATAAAATGCCCTACTGCATACTTTTAAATTTTTATTTCTGTTTTTGAAGTTTTATTAAATGCCAGAACATCTCACTCACCTGAATAGGGTGATATATATTCCAGAGCTAAATGTAAATACCTTTTTGGATTATCTGCCATTTTTACTTGTTCTTACCTCTCTTACTGCTTCATTGAGAATTCGAATTCAATTGATTTCAAGTAGACTTCTAAAGTCTATAATTATAACTAATTCTTTAAACCAATTTAATTAATCTCAAGAAATAATGTTATTATGTGATAGGCTAATGTAGATGTAATAGCAAATTTAAGTGAACCCTTTTTGGATAAAATTTTTGTATTTAATATTTACTGTCTACTAATTACTATAAATTGTCCATCCCTTTTACTTTTCTCACTCCTGTCACTTGTTGAAAAGTCAGTAGTCAGTTATTTATGAAAAGTGATTTCTAGGATGTATAAGTTTTTGGTTTTCTATGCTGTAACTGTTATTTATACTACAACCTTTTTTTCCTAATGCTCAAATTCTTGAATATTTTAAATAAGAATTTCTCTCACAGATCAAGAAAGTACTTTTATCTCTGTGTTTGTCATTGGGAAAACTTGTTTTAATTTATATTGACCTTTTTCTCCTTTGAGCATTTAATCCGCATTCAATAAAATGTTGATGACTGCTCTTTAGAAGACAGCTGTATGAAATAAAGTATTATAAATATTCAGCTTTCCTTTCTAAGCATTGTCACCAACAGCTGGGCATCCAGTTTAGCAGAACAGATTTTGCACAGAGCGAGCCTGGCATGTTCTTGAATCGGTTTAGTGAAGGAGACAAAAAATAGTTTCATATGGATTGGGGACTCACAAAGACATAGAGCATCTGTTCCTCAGCCAAGTCCTAGTCTGGTAGCACTGAATCATGTTTAAAGCTACAAAAAATGTGTATAACTTTTTTCACCTTGCTCATACTTCTATTTTAAGTTCATTATTTGTACAAATAATATTCCTTCAATATCTCCATTGAAGGTATGTAAGTTATTTTGCTCTTAGATATAATTTTTATTTGTGGTATTTTAAAACACATAAATAGTAACTTTTACTGATTATTTTATAATATGACTTTAACAATTAAATTGTATGATAATGCATATATAAGCACATAATGCATATATAAGCACATAATGCATAAAAAGAACCATTTAAATGTTTAATTATGATTCCACCTTGAATATGCTATTAAAAAACCGTTTTGTAAAAATTGCTTTCTTATTGTATTCTACTTCATGAAAGTAACTTAGAATCTTTATATGTATTACTCTTAAATATTTGGCTGCTTAAAACATAGCAAATCTAAGGTTTCTTCAAATATTTTGTTTGCAGTGTTAAAAGATCACTGAAATTGGATGACCCTTTGGAAGTAAATGTAAGTAGTTACTTAACAAGTTTGTAATTGCATATGAAGATTGTGTTCTTAATTTTTAAACAGCTAATTTACCTTACTAAATATAAAAATAATGAAAAAACATTTTGACATAATTGTGATTGGTACATCATTTCCTGCATATAATATAGTCTTATAAATCTAATGTATGGAAATTCCTGGCCAGTTGGAGGTTTTCCTTTAAGAGGCAAATTATTTAGAAACCTTATGAAATAATTTGGTAGAAATTAATTTCCTATATGTAGAAAAATATTCTGCCACTTAAATGCACAAGAAGCAATATGGAACAATGGCAATACTTTAATATACATTTTCTAGCCATCTATAATATCTGAAATAAAAACATTAAAAGCATTTTTATATCAAAAATGTAATTACCTTCTTCAGCTATGCTAGCATGATTAAACAATAAAATACACTGTAATAAATTTCACCATGGTTGTCACAATAGAAATAAAATTGTACAGTTGCTATTACTTTTTGTAAATCTAGTCATAGCACATTCCCAGTGCCAGCATATCATGACATATGTTAGTTTATTATCTTTTCTTACCATTATGGATCTAGATGCAAACACTAATACTGAGATACTTAGGGCCTCAGTAATCTCAAGTGCAAGTAAATTGGTGAGAAAGTAAATTACAACAAATAGCTAGTCAATAAATAGGCTCCCACAAAAACTCATATGAGCTTGCCATTTCAAGAAATGGTTTTATATGGAATTTTTTTTGGAAGACTCACTACTATTTAACAGTTTACTACTTTAAAAAGTTCCTAGGTGCTTTTTAAAAAAATTTAAACAAAGGTGGAAAAATACTGCAATGCCACTAAAAAAATCATTAGCAGTGTAATTAGCAATTTAGAGTACCATTAGGCAACTCGCTCTGTATAGAATGCAGCTGTGACTGTAATTCTGCATCTGTTTCTTTGGTCAGAATGGTATTTTGGTAGATGAGTAGTCCAGCTTGAAATGAAATACTGTTCTTTCCAGCCCCAAAACTGTTCTTTGGGAGATGGTAACGTTATTTGAATGGAAAAAAGTGGTCATTTAGGAATTTATCCTCTTTGTGAAGTACAGTTGTCATCATGGCAGGCTTTCTCTTCTTTTTTTTCAAATTAGGATGTATCAAGGTAGCCAGTGCTACAGATAATATCCTGTATTAGAAAATACATTGTTATGTTTGGCCCAATTCTGTACCTTTAAACCAATTGACTTAGTTTGGTACCACATGGACACAGCCTGCTGTACACCAACTCTCAGCATCTTAGCCTGAGCCTTCAACATTTCTCTTCTATTTTTTTTTATCTATTTCTGATATTTTCAGCTTTTGAACTCCCTACCTAGCCATTTGGTAGTAGCTCTATATTCACACCTTGAATATGATAGCTTTTGCACTGGTCCTAAGTCTAGGCTTCCATCCACTCCAAAAAAACCTTAGCCCTTAAGCAGGCAGATCCCCAGGAACCTACCCACATGCCAGTGATCCCACTGAGGCTGCCTTAGCCCGAGCAAAGGAAAAGCAGACATTCAAAACATATAGCTATAATTCTAAGAGGACATAATTGCTGTGAAGCTACAGAGGAACTAGCAGTAACTTGGTCATTTTGCCTTACCAATATGATGCTGAAGAAAGAAAGCTTTGGTGTCCCAGGAGAGGAAATGGCCTTTATATGCCCGTTGGTTGAAGTGGAGCCTGTTTATCCTGATCTACTGCTATTCCCTGTCTTACTGATTTTGGTAACTTCCATATCCCGGTGTTCCCAGTGCTATAAACCTTCATGGAGATTAATGCTGTATGATGTTAGGGCAAGTCTACAAAAGTCATTTTTTTAAAAAAATGATTGTCCTAAGGGGGGAAGCAGAGGTGTGCATCATCCCTTGTGACCTTTCTTTAATATATAGAATACATACTGCACATACCACTAGTTCTGAACCTCCCAAATTGTTGGTGGGTAGTGATGAGTAAAGGAAATTTCAGTTTATTATCACCTACAGTGTTTGACTGCTCAAGTTATTGCCCTCCAAGCAGTTTCTTGATGAATTTTCGTGAGCAAAGATGAATTTTTTATTACAAACTGCTGCCAGTACTGGTCCAGATGAATTTATAGGGACAACTGGCTATCTGGTCATAGACCTAGCCAGCTTGACCCAATCTCTCTCGGGCTATCTCAGAGAAGGAATGAAAGGAGCAGATGCTACAGATGGGGGGGGGGGGGCGGAGCATACTTCCTATTCAGGCAAATGCAGTAGGCATGCTGCTAGAAGGCTAGAATGGCAGCTCAGGTGGGGCGGTTTGCTAATTAGGACATAGATTATTCCATTAACATTGGTAGGACACTTCTCAGTCTGATCATTCCCATGGCCTAAGCTTGTCTTATCTAAGATAAGGCTTCTGGGCATTAGGAAATTTTATAGCACACATTCTGCAGGTTTACTTATTGATCTGGCTCAAATCAGCTCCTTTCTTCTCTCCTTTCCTGTCTCCCCTTTCCTTCTTCCTTCCTTCTTTACCTTTTAATTAATGAAATCTGTAAGTAAACATATACAAAAGTAGAGAAAATAATTTCACGAGCTTCCATAATTTCCATGTTGCTATCACCCAACTTTAACAATTATTAACATTTTGCTAATTTTGCTTATAAATATATAAACATATTTATGTGTGTATATAAGCACAGTCACGCGCCACAAAATAACATTTCTGTTAACAGCGGACCTCATATACAATGGTGGTCCCATAAGATTATAATGGAGCTGAAAAATTCTTGTCGCCTAGTGTTATCATAGCCATCACAACATCATAGTACAGTGCATTACTCATGCGTTTGTGGTGACGCTGATATAAACAAACCTAGTATGCTGCCAGTCTTCTAAAAGCGTAAAACATTCAATTATGTACAGTGCACAATACATAATAATAAGTGACTGTGTTTATTATACTTTTATTAATATTTTTACAAGTATGCTTTCTACTTGTAAAAAAAAAAAGTTTGCTATAAGACAGCATGCGTGTTGAGCCAGCAGCAGCCTCATACACCTCGTGTTTACTTTGTCTCATGATTGCATCATTTTTTCTTGCACTTGATTTGATCTCATGTTGTTTTGTACAGTAACATTCTGTTCAGGGAGCAATAGGCTACACCATATAGTCTAGGTGTGCAGTAGGCTATGCCATCTAGTTTTTTCTAAGTACACTTGATGATGTTCGCATAGGTTCTTTTAGATTGGTGTTTTAGGGTTCTTAGGATATAGTCCCAGCAATGGAATTGCTGGGTCATAAGACAGGTCCATTTTTAGTTTTTTAGAAAATTCCGTACTGTTTTCCATAATGGTTGTACCAGTCTGCAATCCCACCAACAGTGAACTAGGGTCCCCTTTTCCCCACAACCTCTCCAACATTTGTTGTTTGTTGCCTTGTTTATGATGGCCATTCTGACTGGTGTAAAGTGGTATCTCATTATGGTTTTAATTTGCATCTCTCTGGTAGCTAGCAATACTGAGCATCTTTTCATGTGTCTCTGGATCCTCTGTATGTCCTCCTTGGAGAAGTGTCTGTTCAAGTCCTTTTCCCATTTTTTAATTGGGTTATTTGTCTTCTTAGAGTGGAGTCGTGTAAGTTCTTTGTATATTTTGGAGATTAAACCCTTGTTTGAGGTAGCCATACAGTTGGTTGTCTTTTTATTTTAATACTGATTTCTTTAGCCATGCAGAAGCTTTTAATTTTGATGAGATCCCATTTGTTTATTCTTTTCTTTATGTCCCTTGCTCTAGGGGACATATCAGTAAAAAAGTTGCTGCGTGAAATATCTGAGATTTTAATGGTTTCATGGCTTATATTTAAGTCTTTTATCCACCTTGAATTTATTTTTCTGTATGGTGTAAGTTGGTACTCAAGTTTCATTTTTTGCATGGAGCTGTCCAGTTCTCCCTACACCATTTGTTGAAGAGGCTATTTTTAGTTTATTTTATGTTACTGGCCCCTTTGTCGAATATTAATTGACTGTAGAGAGTTGGGTTGATTTCTGGGCTCTCTGTTCTGTTCCATTGGTCTATGTGCCTCTTTTTATGCCAGTACCATGCTGTTTTGGTTACAGTGGCCTTGTAATACAATTTGATACCAGGTATTGTGATTCCTCCTACTTTGTTCTTCTTTCTCAAAATAGCAGCTGCTATTCAGGCTTGTTTATGGTTCCATATAAATTTTTGAAGTGTTTGTTCTATGTCTGTGAAATATGCCATTGGTACTTTAATAGGTATTGCATTGAATCTGTAAATTGCTTTGGGTAGTATGGACATTTTGATGATGTTAATTCTTCCAATCCATGAACACAGTATATGTTTCCATTTGTGTCTTCCTTGATTTCTTTCTTCAGTGTTGTGTAGTTTTCTGCATACAGGTCTTTTACCTCCTTGGTTAGATTTATTCCCAGATATTTTATTTTTGTTTTTGCTATATAGAATAGTATTTTTTTCTTGATTTCTGTCTCTGCTGATTTATTGTTAGTATATAAAAGTACCTTTGATTTCTGGATATTGACTTTGTAACCCACTGTTTTACCAAATTCATTTTATCAGGTCGAGCAGTTTTTGAGTAGAGTCTATAAGATTTTCCATGTACACTGTTTGCATTTGCATTTGCAAACAGTGACAGTTTTGTTTCCTCCTTTCCAATTTGGATGCCTTTTATTTCCTTTTCTTGTCTGATCACTGTGGCTAAAACTTCCAGTACTATGTTAAATAGAAGTGGTGAAAGTGGACATCCTTGTCTTGTCCCTGATCTTAATGGAAAAGATTTTAGTTTTTGCCCATTGAGTATGATGTTGGCTGAAAGTCTCTTGTATGTGGCCTTTATTATATTGAAGAATGCTCCCTCTATTCCCACTTTGCTGAGTGTTTTTACCATAAATGGGTGTTGTACCTTATCAAAAGCTTTTTCCACATCTATCTATATGACCATGTGGTTTTTGTCTTTGCTTTTGTTTATGTGATGTATTACATTTACTGATTTGCAAATATTGAACCATTCTTGCATCCCTGGAATGAATCCCACTTGGTCATGGTGTATAATCTTTTGGATATATTGTTGGATGCAATTTGTCAATATATTGTTGAGGATTTTAGCATCTATGTTCATTAGTGATATGGGCCTGAAGTCTTCTTTCTTTGTTGTTTCTCTATCTGGTTTTGGAATTAGGATAACGCTGGCTTCATGAAAAGAGTTTGGGAGTTTTCCATCCTTTTGGATTTTTTGGAATAGTCTGTGAAGAGTAGGGGTTAGCTCTTCCTTAAATGCTTTGTAGAATTCTCCTGTGAAACCGTCTGGTCCAGGGCTTTTGTGTGATGGGAGTTTTTTGATTACTGCTTCAATTTCTTTTGCTGTTACTGGTCTATTCAGGTTTTCTGCTTCTTTTTCATTGAGTTTTGGAAGATTATATCTTTCTAGAAATTTGTCCATTTCCCCTAGGTTTTCAAATTTCTTGGCATATAGTTCTTCATAGTAATTTTTTTACAATCCTTTATCTTTCTGTGGTATCAGTTGTAATCTCTCCTCTTTCATTTCTGATCGTGTTTATTTGTGTCCACTCTCTTCTTGATGAGCCTACTTAAAGGCTTGTCTATTTTGTTTATCTTTTCAAAGAACCAGCTCCTGGTTTCATTGATCCTTAGAATTGTGCTTTTAGTCTCTATGTCATTTAATTCTGCTCTGATCTTGGTTATTTCCTTCCTTCTACTTGCTCTCGGCTGTCTTTGTTGTTGTTCCTCGAGTTCTTGCAGACGTAGGGTTAGGTTGTTTGTTTGAGCTGTTTCTATTTTCTTTAGGTAGGCCTGTACTGCTATAAACTTCCCTCTCAGGACTGCCTTCTCTGTGTCCCATAAGTTTTGGGTTGCTATGAGTTCGTTTTCATTTGTTTCCAGAAACTTTTTGATTCCTTCCCTAATTTCATTCTTGACCCATTCATTGTTTAATAGCATACCATTCAGTCTCCATCATTTTGGGTGTTTGGGGTTTTTTCCTTTGGGGTTGGTTTCCTTTTTTTTTTTAAGATTTTATTTATTTATCTTTAGAGGGGAAGGGAAGGAGAGAGGGAGAGAAACATCAATGTATGGTTGCCTTTTGTGTGTCCCCTGCTGGGAACTGGCCTGCAGGGAACGGGCCTGCAACCCAGGCATGTGCCCTGACTGGGAATCGAACCGTGATCGTGTGGTTCGCAGGCCCGCGCTCAATCTACTGAGCTACACCAGCCAGGGCTGGGGTTGGTTTCCAATTTCAGTCCCTCGTGGTCAGAGAAAATCCTTGGTATGATTTCAATTTTCTTGAATTTGTCCAGGCTTGTTTTGTGTCCTATCATGTGGTCTATCTTTGAGAATGTTCCATGTGCATTTGAAAAGAATGTGTATTTAGCTTCTTTGGAATGATGGGCTCTATATATATCAGTTAAGTCCATTTCATCCAGGGTGCTGTTTAATGCCGCAATGTCTTTGTTGATATTTTGTTTGGAAGATCTCTCCATTTTTGATAGTGGGGTGTTAAAATCCCCTACTATAATTGTGTTGCTGTCACTATCTTTCTTGAAATCCTCTAAGATTTTCTTTATATATTTGGGTGCTCCTATGTTGGGTGCATATATATTTACGATGTTAATGTCTTCTTGGTGGATTCTTCCCTTGAGTATTATGAAGTGACCTTCTGGGTCTCTCTTTATGGCTCCTTTTTTGAAGTCTGTTTTGTCTGATATGAGAATTGCAACCCAGCTTTTTTTTCTTGTCCATTTGCTTGGAATATTTGTTTCCAGCCTTTCACTTTTAGTCCATGTAGGTCTTTTGTCCTGAGGTGGGTCTCTTGTAGGCAGCATAAGTGCGGGTCATGCTTTCTTATCCATTCACCTATTCTGTGTCTTTTGATTGGAGCATTTAATCCATTTACGTTTAAGGTTATTACTGATAGGTACTTATTCATTGCCATTTTTGTACCTGTGTTCCTCTCTGTCTCTCTCCTTTCCTTCCTTTTCTTAAAGCAGTCATTTTAGTATTTCTTGTAGGGCTGGTTTGGTGGAGGCATATTCTTTTAGACTTCTTTTGTCTTGGAAGCTCTTTATTTGGCTTTCTATCTTGATTGAGAGCCTTGCTGGGTAAAGTAGCCTTGGTTTCAGGCCTCTGGTTCTCATTACTTGGAATATTTCTTGACATTCTCTTCTTGCTTGGAGTGTTTCCATTGAGAAGTCAGTAGCTAACCTTATTGGGGCTCCCTTGTATGTTACTTCTTTTTTCTCCCTTGCTGCCTTTAAGATTCTCTCTTTGTCTTGGAATTTTGCCATTTTGATGATGATGTGTCTTGAAGTGGGCCTCCTTGGGTTCCTCTTGGTTGGGACTCTCTGTGATTCCTGGATTTGTGTGACTTTTTCTCTCATCAAGTTAGGGAAACAAATGGAATCATACAATAGGTGCCTTTTGTGACTGGCTTCTTTCATTTAGCATAATGTTTTCAAGGTTCATGTTGTCACATTTAACAGTACTTCATTCCATTTTATGGCTGAATGATTTTACTTTGTATGAACGTATCACCTTTTGTTTATTCATTCCTCAATTGAAGGACATTTGAGCTGTTCATACAGTTTTTAACTATTATGAATAATTATGCTATCAACATTCTTATAAAACTTTTATATAAATGAGTGTTCACCCTAGCTGGTGTGGCTCAGTGGATTGAGCACTGGCCTTCCAACCAAAGGGTCACCAGTTCGATTCCCAGTCAGGGCACATGCCAGAATTTCGGACCAGGTCCCCAGTTGAGGGGTGTGCGAGACACAACCACACATTGGTGCTTCTCTCCCTCTCTTTCTCTCTCCCTTCCCCTCTCTAAAAATAAATAAATAAAATCTCTTTTTTGTGTGTGAGTTTTCACTTGTGTTGATTATATACCTAGTAGTGAAATTGCTGGTTATATGGTAAATCTGTCATTAATTTTTTGAAAAACTTCCAAACTCTTTTCTACAGTGACTGCACCGCTTCACCTTCCCACTAACATTGTATTTGAGAATTCTAGTTTATTCACATCCTTATCACGTGTTGTTATCTGACTTTACGATTCTAGCCACCCTCCTGGGTCTGAAGTGGGTATCTCATTCTGGTGCTAATTTTCACTTCCCTCATGATGCTGAGCATCTTTTCATGTGCTTACTGGCTATCTGTATTTTCTCTGGAGAAATATCAATTCAAATTCATTCTCATTTTGTAACTGGTTTATTTGTCTTTTTACTGTTGAGTTACAAGATTTTTTATGTATTTTTAGTACTATACCCTTATCAGATGCATGATTTGCAAATATTTTCACCAGTTCTGTGAGTTGTCCTTTCATTTTCTTGATAGTGTGCTTTAAATCACAAGTTTTAAATTCTGATAAAATCCAATTCATTAACTTTTTTTTGATTGCTTGTGTTTTGGGGGTTGTAGCTAAGAAACTGTTGCATAATGTAGGGCACCACAAATTTTTACTATGTTTTTTTGCCAAAGGTTTTATAGTTTTGGCTCTTATATATGGGTCAAAGACCTAATTGAGTTAAATTTTGTACATGGTATGGATGTTCAGTTGTCAAAGCACTATTTGTTGAAAGCTCTTTTCCCCCATTGAATGGCATTGGCACCTTGTTGACAATCAGTGGACCATAAATATACTGATTTTTTTTTTCTGGACCCTCAGATCTTTTCCATTCATCTTCAGACCTGTCCTTATGCCACTACCACACTGTCTTGATTACTGTAAATTTTCAAAGTAAACAAATTTTAATTACTGTAAATTTGAACTCAGGAAATGTGAGTTCTCTTTTTTTTTTTTTTCTGAGATTGCTTCTGCTATTCTGTGTCCCTTGCAATTCCATATGAATTTTAGGATCACCTTATCAAGGTCTGAAAAACAGTTATTTGGAATTTTGGTAGATATTACCGTGAATCTGCAGTAATTCTTCCAAACTATGAAAACAGGTTATTTTTGCTTTCTTTTACAATATTTTTCAGCAATTTTTTTGTGGTTTTGAGTATACAGGTCTTACACTCTTTTGGTTAAATTTATTCCTAAGTATTTATTCTTTTTGGTGCTAATGTAAATGTTTTTATAATTTCACTTTAGATTAGTCATTGCTGGTGTATAGAAATGCAGCTGATTTTTGTATATTGATCATATTTTGTATAACTTTGCTGAACTTATTAGCTCTAATTTTTTACTTAGGATATTATATATATCAAATAATGTCATCTGCAAATATGGGTAGCTTTACTTCTTTCTTTCTAATCAGATGCCTTTTATTTATTTTTCTTGCTTGTTGCCCTGACTAGAACCTCCAGAACAATGTTGAGAAAAAAGTGGCAAGAACAGACTTTGTTGTTTTGTTCCTGATCTTAGGGGAAAGCATCCAGTCTTTTACCATTAAATAGGATGTTAGCTCTAGGTTTTTCCTAGGTGCCCTTTATTAGAATGAGAAAGTTCCCTTCTGTTCCTAGTTTGTTGAGTATTTTTATCATGAAAGGATGTTGGATTTTTGTCAAATGCTTTCTCTGCATCTACTGAGATGATCATGTGGGTTTTTTCCTTTATCTTCTTAATATGGTGTATAACATTGTTTGGTTTTTTATATATTGAACCAACCTTGCATACACAGGTTAAATCCCACTTGATCATAATATATAATTCTTTTCATTTGTCTCTCATTTCAGCTTGGCAGTATGCCAAGGATTTTTGTGTATATATTTATAAGGGATATTGGTCCGTACTGTTTTTGTGTGTGATTTATTTGTCTAGTTCCTGCATCAGAGTAATATTGCCTTGCTAGAATGAGTTAGGGGGTGTTTCCCTAATATTTGAGAAGGATTGGTATCAGTTCTTCTTTAAATGTTGGTAGAATTCACCAGTGAAGCTGCTGGTCCTGGCTTTTTCTTTTTTTTTTAAGTTTTTTAAATATTGATCCAGTCTCTTTTCTTGCTATTAATGTAGTATGATTTTTCATTTCTTGTAGTATCATAGGTATATGGTAAAAGCCAAAAGCATAAAGCTTCTGAAAATAAACATATCTTTCAGACCTAAAAGTAGGCAAAATTTCATGCAACACAAAAATACTAACCAGAGGGGGGGGAAAGTTGATACATTAAACTTTATCACAGTTACAAATTTCTGTTCTTCAGAAGATACCATTAAGAAAACAATTGGGCAAGCCATGGATTGAGAAGGAAATATGTTTCATGCATATATCTAACAAAAGACTTGTACCTACACTATATAAATAGTTTTAAAAGACAGTGCAAAAAAATATGTACAGAAACTTGAACAGACATTTCACAAAAATTTTAAATGGATAATTAGCACATTTGAAAAAGTGTTCAGCATCACTGCAAATACGAATTAAAACCACATAGGGATACCATTTCCACCCACTAGAATAGCTAAAGAACAATGAAACAGATTTTTAAAAAACCAACAACACTATGTTTGAGGTAGAATTCACTTTATATTATGAAAAATATGAGGACATATGCAGGATGATGGGAAATAGCCATGGTAAAGACTTCATTAAAAACTTCTTCAGGATTACAGTGGAAGAGAGTAACAGAGTAGGGACATATGTAATATTAAAATTAATGTGTTCATATCCTAAATTTAAGGTACAATAATGAGCACAAAAGAAACACTATGCAATCTTTAACTAGTTTTAATTTTTTTCTATTAAATTTTTTTATCAAAGTAAAATTTATATATTGTGAAGTTCACAGATCTTTATTGTACAATTCCATGTGAGTTTTAATAGATGTGTACCTCTATCAAATACCCAGTCAAGAAATAGAACATTTCCATCACCACAGATCTAATATATTGGCTATATTATTTCCTTGCTACCCCAGTAAGATTACTGAGGTACGTTCAAGATGCTTTTATTCTCCGTAACTACCATGAAAATAATAAATAATAACAAAACCACAATATTACAAGAACCACTAAGGACAATAATTGTGGCAGCTGATCAGAAGTTTGTTGGTATCAAGGACTCTTCCAGGAACCCTAGATCCAAATCGAGAAAAGTTTTTGAGACAGCTAATATTTAGAGTTTTCTAATGTAAATTCTATAATTAGTACTAGTTATTCATAATAATATCTTAGGTGAGGTAACTAATTAAGCCAGTAGAGGTTTATAAAGAATTATCTTCCTTTGGCTGCCCTAACTTTTCTTTTGTTTCTGCTTGTCCAAAAACCTATAGTACCTGTGTCAAGTATTTCAATGATAGTGTAGTTCATCCTTAATATTCCATAAATCATACTGAAGGAAGCCTTAGTTAGTACTTTCAAGACTGTTTATAGTAGGTAAAAATCAATAAAATTCAGGCATCTATTTGGTAGAATATGCTTTAAACAAGGTGACAAAGCAAGCTACAATTTGTGAAAGATACTGATGGAGAACATCATATATATTTGAAATTATGGGGAGAAAATTCATTTCTTTTTTTCTTCTTTTTTTTTTGGCAGAAAAATCAATGTCCAAACCTTAGTTTTATGAATGTACAAGGTTTGACCTTCTTACAAAAAAGTGTACTGGCATTTGGTCTGGTCATAGAAATTTTTTTTAATAGTTGTGGTAAATACCTCTAAGGAGTCAGTAAGTATCACAAGCAGTTGTAAATTATTAAAGAAGTAGTTTTGACTTACCTGATTCCTATTTTTTTTTTTCCTAAAGGATCTGGTAGGTAGCAGTCATCATTGCTGAGTGGGAAGAATGCTAATCTCTCAAATCTCAGTCTTTTTTTTCTTTTTAAATAATTTTTTTTTCAATTACAGTTGACATACAGTATTATATTAGTTCCGGGTATACAACCCAGTAATTATACATTTAAGTAACTTACAAAGTGATCAGCCCAGTAAATTTATTACTCATCTGACCCCATATACAGTTATTACAATATTATTGACTATATTCCTTATGCTGTACTTTCTCCGCTCCCCATGAGTAACTACCAACTGTATTTCTTAATCCCTTTACCTTTTTCATCTATCCCTCAAGCCCTCTGTCACCTGGCAACCATCAAAATGTTTTCTGTATCTATGAATCTGTTTCTGGTTTCCTTGTTTGTTTATTTTTGTTTTTTAGATTCCACTTATAAGTGAAATAATTCTGGCTCTGTCTGTCTTCACTCAGCACAATACCTTCTAGGTCTATGCATGTTGTTTGCAGATGGTAAGATTTCATTCTTTTATGTTATGGCTAAGTCATTTTCCATTGTATAGGTGCACCATTTATCTATGATCCACTTATCTATTTATCCACTTACCTATTAATTAACACTTAGGTTGCTTCCATATCTTGGATGTTGTAAATAATGCCTCAGTAAACATATGGATGTATATATATATATATTTAAATGTATTTTATTGATTATGCCATTACAGTTGTCCCATTTCCCCCCTTCATTCCCCTCCACCCTGCACACTCCCCCTGCACCCACCTCTCCCCCTTTAGTTCATGTCCATGTGTCATAAGTTATTTAGCTTCTACATTTCCCATACTACTCTTGTCCTCTCCCTATTTTCTCCCCACCATCTGTGCTACTTATTCTCTGTACCTTCTCCCCACTCTCTTCCTCCCACTCCTGTTACTAAGCTTCCATGTGATCTTCATTTCTGTGGCTCTCCTCCTGTTCTAGTTGTTTGCTTAGTTTGCTTTTGTTTTAGGTGTGGTTGTTAATAACTGTGAGTTTGCTGTTCATTCACTGTTCATATTTTTTATCTTCTTTTTCTTAGATAAGTCCCTTTAACATTTTATATAGTATGGGCTTAGTGAAGATGAACTCCTTGACCTTGACCTTATCTGAGAAGCACTTTATCTGCCCTTCCATTCTAAATGAAAGCTTTGGTGGATAGAGCAATCTTGGATATAGGTCTTTGGATTTCATGACTTGGAATACTTCTTTCCAGTCCCTTCTTGCCTGGAAGGTCTCTTTTGAGAAATCAGCTGACAGTCTGATAGGAACTCCTTTGTAGGTGACTGGGCCCTTATCTTGCTGCTTCTAGAATTCTCTCCTTCATTTTAATCTTGGGTAATGTAATTATGATATGTTTTGGTGTGTTCCTCCTTGGGCCCAACTTCTTTGGTACTGTCTGAGCTTCCTGGATTTCCTGAAAGTCTATGTGCTTTGCCATATTGGGGAAGTTCTGTTTCATTATTTGTCCAAATAAGTTTTCCACTTGTTGCTGTTCCTCTTTTCCTTCTGGTACCCCTATAATTCGGATGTTGGAAAGTTTAAAGATGTCCTATAGGTTCCTAAGCTTCTCCTCATTTTTTTTGAATTCTTGTTTCTTTTTTCTTTTCTGTTTGGTTGTTTCTTTCTTCCATCTGGTCCATTCCAGTGATTTGAGTCCCAGTTTTCTTTTCATCATTATTGGATCCCTGTGCATTTTCCTTCATTTCACTTAGTGTAGCCTTCATTTTTTCATCAAATTTGGAACCAAAATCAACCAGTTCTATGAGCATCCTGATCAACAGTGTTTTGTGCATCTGATAAGGTCTCTTAGTTGCTTAAAAGTATTGGCTTTAGGGCTTTGATTTGTTCTTCTAATTGAGCCATTTTTGGTCAGGTCATGCCTGTTATGTATGAGTGGTGGAGCCTTAGGTCTTTACCAGGATGGGGCAACTCACCTGGCTAGGTTATGATGCTGTATGTGGGCACAGGGTCATAGAGGGAACAATGGCGCTTGTTCTGAGCTCTCTCGAAATTGGTCCCCTCTGCTACTTCACACAAGCAAATTGGGCCCTTCTGGTGCTGGTTCCCAGATGGGTGGGCTTTTGTATGTTCTAGGACCCTGTGGGTCTCTCCAGCAAACTCTCCAGTGAGGCTGGGAGCCTCTCCTGGCACCTCTACCCCCGATAGTTTTTCCAGTTGGTGTTTTTAGGCTTTATTTCCTGTCGCTCGGGCCCTGGGTTGTGTGGTCTGTCTCACTGCCTGTTTTTTGCCTGGTTTATCTGCATGCAGGTGTGTATCCGTGGTCAGCCAACCACCTGGCGTGTTTCACTGGGTTTGCTCAATTTGTCCCCGCACCTGGTTCTGCTAACCACCGCCTCTTCCTGCCAGGACCCCTCTCCACCGACCACCAACTCCGCCCCACTTACCGGTCTGGGTGAATGGTTTGTCATTGCTGGACTTTGGTACAGTTCAATTTTCTGTCTGTTCTGGTTGTGTTTTTGTTTCTAAATCTTTGTTGTCCTTCAATTTGGTTGTGCGAGGAGGCACAACCAAAATGATGTCTCCATTTACGCCTCCATCTTGGCCAGAAGTCCCTGGATGTATATATTTTTGATTTAATGTTTTGGGTTTCTTTGGATAAATACCTAGAAGTGGAGCTGCTGGGTCCTTCTTTGTGTATTATTATATATAGCCTTTGTTTTAAAGTCTATTTTGTCTGGAGTAAGTATTGCTACCCCAGCTTTTTTGTTTGTTAACATTTTCATGAAATATCTTTTTCTGTTTCTTTATTTTCAGTCCACATGTGTCTTTCCATCTGAAGGGAGTTGCTTGTAGACAGCATATGCAAGGGTCTTGTCTTGTTATCCATGCAGCCATCTTATGTCTTTTGATTGGAACATTCAGTCCATTTGCATTTAAAGTAATTGTTGATATTTATATATTGCCATTTTATTATTCATATTTTTTATCTTTTCTCCTGAAAGAAGACCCTTTAACCTTTATTGTAATAATGGTTTGGTGGTGGTGAACTCCTTCAGCTTTCTGTCTGGGAAGCACTTTATCTGCCCTTCCATTCTAAATGATAGCTTTGCAGAGTAATCTTGGTTGTAGATCCTTGCTTTTCCTCACTTTGACTGTCTCATGCCAAACGCTTTGGCCTACAAAAGTTTCCATTGAGAAATCAGCTGACTTTCCTTTTCTTTTCAAATTAGCTTTTATTATGAATTACATTGCTTGAAAAGGTATATCACGAAGAATTTGAAATTAAGTTTTCTGGATAACAGTTTATATTAACATTTATATATGCAGCAATAGTTTATATATATAATATAAAACCTCATATACTAGGATGACACTTGGTTTTTTGGTTTGGGGGATTTTTTCCTTTTATCTCTTTTTAAAAATTGTATTTTATTGTTTATGCTATTACGGTTGTCCCCATTTCTCCCTTTGCCCACCTCCACTCAGCACCCCCGACTCCCTCAGGCAGTCCCCACACTGTTTACCTTCTTTCCTCCAGTATTCCCTCCCTTCTCCCCTCTGACAGCACTCAGTCAATTCCATGTGTCCATGCCTCTGTTTCTATTTTGCTCATCAGTTTATTTTGTTCATTAGATTCCATATAAAAGTGAGATCATATGGTATTTATCTTTCATGGACTGGCTTAATAAATCAGCTCACAGTCTTATGGGAGCTTCCTTATAGGTAACTACTGCTTTTCTCTCACTACTTTTCAGATTCTCTGTCTTTAACCTTTGGCATTTTAATTATTATGTGCCTTGGTGTGGACCTCTTTTAGTTAATCTTGTTTTGGACTCTGCATTTCTTGGATTTGTATGTCTATTTTCTTTACCAGGTTAGGAAAGTTTTCTGTGATTACTTTTTCACATAGGTTTTCTTTTCTTTGTTTTTTTTAAATACATCCATGCAGTTTTCAAGTATATTTCATAATGTGCTTTTCTATAACTCCAGAGGTAAAAGAATCACCTTCTTCAATTTCATTCAAATTCAATGATTTGTTGTTTTACAATGTCTTTATGAAAAGAATAAAAGTAAGAACTATCTTTTACAGCAGGTCTGCAAATTTCCCAGGAAAATAACCCCTCCCCATGAAGGCTACCCAAATAGCAGGGGTTGGTTAGTATCACAGCCACCACCCCCCACATCCTCAGAGGCCTGCTCAGCCAGGGACATTCCACCCCCAGCAGGACAACTAGAGCACACCGAGGCAGCATACCCGTGGAACCTGGCGGCCATGAAAAATTTGGCACCTGAGCACCACCCCAGTTGGCTCTCCAGCTATTCAGTTCCTGGGGCTGGCAGCCTCCAACCTGAGCGGCAGCCAGTGTGAGCTCAGTGTAGCATACAAAGGCTTGCAAAACCAAGGTCCTGAGGTCACTTGGTCGAATAAAGGAAAAGTTCAAGGAGTTCATTTGTAAATCTGTATGAAGCTGAACTGGCTTAACTCAAAGCTGAGTGCTGGTTACACAGGGAACCCAGCAGGGTCCGGCCCTGACTTCCATTTCCAGGCCATCCACCATGCCAGAGCAGCTGTGGGCCTAGGTGGGTCTGAACACCGATCCCAAAGAGGGAGCTCCACAGTCTTGAATAGTGTTACTGCAGGAGGCAGAGGCTGTGAGCAGGATGATGCCCCCCAGCAGCCACACCTCGCTTGGCCTTTGAATTCTTCCAGCATCCGGTTGCCCAGCGGGTAGGGAATTCACCACCCCTGATTCAAAACTCAGACCTCTACTCGCTGCTGGGAGAGCGCATAGGTTTTCAATTCGTTGCTCCCTCTCTACTACTTCTAGCACCCCCCACCTCAAGTGCAAATGTTGGTAGGCTTGAAGTTACCCCAGAGGCTCCTTATACTGTCCTCATTTTTTATTTTATGTTTTTCTTATTTTTTGCTGTTCTGATTGGGTATTTTCTGCTCTTTTCTTACAGATCTCTGATTTGATCCTATGTTTCACCTACTGCATTATTGAGTTCCTGTAATGTATTCTTCCTTTAAGTTCATGTATTTTTCATTTCTTACTGGTTCTTTTAAAAATGTTTTCTAGTTCCATTTCCGTGTTTCTCAGAGTTCTTTGTTGATGTTCTTACTAAGTTCATCTGCTCTCTACCTAAGTTCATCTTTATGATCGGTGTTTTGAATTCTGCATCTAGTAGATTGCTTGTTTCCATTTTGTTTAGTTCTCCTTCTAGAGTTTTGTTCTGCTCTTTCATCTGGGACGTGTTTCTTTGTCTCCTTATTTTGGCAACCTCCCTGTGTCGGCTTCTAGGTATTAAGTCGAGCTGCTAAGTCTCCTGGTCTTGTTAGAGTGGCCTAATGTAGTAAGTGTTCTGTAGGGCCCAGTGGCACAGGCCATCCAGTCATCCAAGCTGGTCAGTCCAAGTACAAACCCTCTGTAGGCTGCATTCACTTTCCTGTTGTAGTTGAGCTTTGATTGCTGTGGGCACATCAATGGGAGGGATCTACCTGGAGGCCACTTGGCTGGCCATGACCACTGTGGAGGATCTGTTTTGCAGGGACCAACTCTATGGAGCAGGACTCACTGCAGTGAGGCTCCTGTGCCCACTGTTCTGCCCCACCATTTTAAAGAATTTTATTTATTTTTAGAGGGAAAGTGGGAGAGAAAGAGAGGGAGAGAAACATCAATGTGTGGTTGCCTATCCCATGCCCCCTACCTGGGACCTGGTCCACAACCCAGGCATGTGCCCTGATTGGGAATCGAACTGACGACCCCTTGGTTTGCCCACGCTCAATCCACTGAGTATGCCAGCCAGGGCTGTATTTGGTATTTAGTATAATATTGACATGAGCCATGAAAAGCATATTATCAGATATCTCATACACGTTCAGTAATCATAAACAGTTGGACTAAATGAAAAAACTCAGAGGACAAATATAACTATTAATATGACTAATATCATTAGCAGACAGATAAAGACAATCACACAAAATGGATTCTGAGTTCAGTATCAATCTGTAGATATACAGGCCACATTAATGTCTTGGGATAGCTGTCTCCCTTTGGGGTCAGCAGCTCCTCATCCTCAAGGAATCTTGGACAGGCATAGATGTTCATTCATGGTTAGGCACCTGAGTAGATTCTTTCCAACAAGGTTGGAGTGTGCCTTTTATTAGATGCCCTTTCCAGTAAACCATGTCACCAGGTGGTAGTCAATAATCTTTAAAGTCTTTGTCTTCTGGGAGCTCACCAAATTCACCTGATGGGAGGCAAGGAGCTGGTGGGGCACAATGGGACCTTGCTTATACCTAGCACCAGGTCCATGGGGTGGTCCTGGGTGTACTACTTTGGATTCTTCCCAGCTACCAAGTAAATTGATGCCAAACCTGTGGAGAATTTTTATGAGTTTATTGGAGCCAAACCAGTGACACACACCACTAGATCTCAGATGCTCCCTGAGTCTGCCGCTTGAGTGTGTAGCTTGTGGAGGTGGTCGAGTGGTGCTTGGGTGTGGTCTGAGGCTGTTCACTGTGTACGCTGGCTCTGGGGCCTCCCAGGAGGTGTCAGCTGAAGTCTGTCATTGTATGTGCCCTGTCCAGGGCCACCCAGCCTGAGCTACAAAGCGATCTGCCGATGGCTGTGACTTGTGCCTGGCTTGGAAGTACCCAGGAGAGGCTAAGCTGCAAATCAAGGCTGGCTTTGCCAAGCCTTGCCAGGTCTGCAGCCACTTAACAAGAGGTACGAGGCTTCCTGAGGCCAGACACTGTTTGAGAGATTTTAGGAAAGCCCATGGCATGAGCCAGTACAAGTAGTTTGTATGGAAAAACCATTGAAACTGGCCTGACAATCCCATCTTCATAACTTTTCCTGTTGTGGGAGACTAATCAGTAGGCCAAGTCCTTCAGTGTTTGGGGATGGTAGAATGGAAATTCTCAGAACAATTGTAGGGTCACTTTCAAGCATTTTTAAGGTTTAAAAGTATATCTTCAGACAACTTTCAGAGGGGGGAAAAACTTAGAGTAAGGTTATGCCTTCATATATATCAGTAGGCAGATATATAAAAATTCTTTATTTACTGAGGAATATTTAGTGGGAAAGTATGTATTACTGTGCATAATAATTGTGGACAGACATTTTTTCTTTTAAACAACACAGATGACCAAAAAAGAAAGAAAGCAAGAGACTCAGTATTTTTAAGGTGAAGGAAAACATATACACATACACACACACATGCACACACACAAAGACTTATTTTATGAAAGCTAGAAAATTGTTTTCAAGGAGAAATGTATGATCTACAGTTACAATGTTTAGATATTTGGCAATTGGAAAAAATAATTTTTTGGTGAAAATAGGAAAACAGATCGACATAAATGTACATTAGGGTAGTGACTTTCATTTCTTGTACATACACAGTGAAATAGTTCTGGGCAATAAATTCTTGGGAAAGTAGGGTAGGATTGGATAAATGTCATAGTTTATGACTGAATACATATAAACAGGTGAAAACTCAAGATGGAGAGGTAATAATAACTACCTGATAAAAGAGACCTAAAACCCTTTCACCCTACAAAAAAAAGATTGTGCTAGAGTTATAACTTGATATAATAGTTTGATTTTTTTAAAGATATTGGTTACATTTGTGGCTACTGTGGGTACATAAAATAAAGAATGGAATGCCCTTGTTCCCTCAATACAAAGAAGTATTTTTCATTTAAAATCTTAACTATAAAAAAATTGATGCATTAGATTTGGGAACTAATAACAAGATTATTGAAAAGTGGGACACAGCCACTATTTCTGCCATGGTGTCTTGAAAATAAAGAGTAGTTGATATTGGAAAATTAAATAACTATTTCAAGACAGCTACCAAACTAAAGTTCAGTTCCATAATGTTGACAGCGTTTGAGTCTTCAGACCTTTCCTTTATCCCCCAAACACTCTATATTATCTGTTTTATGTCTAGATTTCAGGTTTTTCATACCTTTTATTTTCACTTATCTAAGCCTCACCCTGCCCCCTCACAGAAGTTGTGCTGTGAGGTTACTGCAGCCTGCTTTGATTTTCTGTCTCGATTTCCTTAGCACACACACTACCTTAATACCCCTTCACTGCTGTGTCTGGGGCCAGAACAACTTCTTCTGTTTGTTTGTACACATTAGTTAGCAAGTGCTGGGTAATTAGTAAGCATTGTTTACTAATGAAAACAAGTTTAAAGGGAATTCAGAAGAACAAGCAATTAATAGTGTGATAATGGTGTTTGGAGAAAGCGGACATGAACGGAGACCCAAACCAAAGAAAGACTACGTCCCAGGGAAGATAAGATTGAGAGGGCTAGGGCCCATGTGTGTATAGCCAGATACTTGAACTGTAAGTGCCATTTAATATTGGATAAGTGAACTAAGGAACAAATGTATATAGTGGCTTGGCCAAGTTTATTGGACTTTTATTGAATTTATTGGGGTGACATTGGTTACCAAAATTTTATAGATTTCAGGTGTATAATTATGTATCATTCATTTATCACATATTTTTTTGAGTTCTAGGGTACAAAAACAAAGAAATGATATTTTCAGGAACTCAAATTTTAATGGGGCAGGAAAAAAACATAAAAAAATGTGCTAACTTCAATAGGAAATATGCACAAGGCCTGTGAAGACAAAGAGGAGGAAGCTACAGAGGGGATTAGTGTAGGATAGGCCAAATTCTCAAAGACCTTAAATTTCATACTCAATTATTTAGACATTACTTTGATTATCAGGAAGGCAAAAGACTGTCTGTGACAAAGCAACTTTGTGAAGGTTTAGTACAGAACTGACCCTTCCTAGGATTTCCCTATGGGATTTAGTAAGAGATCTCAGAGTTCTCCTGGCCCACCCCCATAATTGTATGTCAAGTTCCGCTAATAGTAAAAGTCAGGGTATAATTGGGAGAGTCAGCCATCTCTAATTAGTTTGGAAGTACTGTCTCAGAAGGTAGTAACTCTTTAATGTTAAAATTTTATAAATACCAAACAATTGAGATGCCCTAAAATATATACAAAGTATATACATAGGGAAACTGAAAATATATACATAACTTAAAAAGTAGTGTGCATTTTGAAGGTGATAATTGAGTATGTTTAAAGTCTAAAAGAAAGAACAAGAAAAACACTATTGGTTGAATTTTGTGAGTTCTCAAAGGTATTTTCAAATATCTGTAACTAAACATAGTATTTTTGTCCCAAATTAATGCTTGTTTCCAGTCATTTGGCCCTTCAAAAATCACAAGGAAGAAAAGTGTTACAGATTATTCTCCAACAACTGGAACTTGTCAGTTGAGCCCATTTGCTTCTCCCACAAGGTCTAAAGAACAAGAGCACAAAAATGGACCATCAAATGGTTAGTTAAACATTCTTTTTCATTTATTATAATATATTTCTAGTTACTGGTTAAATCAAAATTTTTATTTAATAATATATGGATATTACTGCAGCTGATTTTTCTCTTCTTAAAGAATTCAACATAGAAAAGGCTAGAATATAGATATTACTTTGGACATAAATGTAAACTTTGTAGGTACTTACTTTAAAATGCTACTGCAGACTTTCTTCCTTTACCGTCCTATCTATTAAATAGAAATTATGGCCTGACTGCCTTCAGCTACTATCAATTATAATGGTTACAGATGTGCCTCTTAACAAGCTATCCATCATGTGCATAAATTAAAGGGCACATAATTCAGGTACCACTGCACTATGCAGTTTAAGAATGATACTCCTAAACATTATTTTTATACATGTTGTCCATTTAGTCTTATCCACACTTTGTATATCTTTATATTGCTGGTTTTATTACATTTCATTCCCTTCTCTTCCTTTACTATTTTAAATTCATTTTCAAAAAATCTGCAGAATTTTCTGTAAGCAAATAACCTAATTTAATGTGAAATGTTTTATTTTAAAATATTGTTAGTTTAAATTTGACCATACATACATATAGTTGTTCTTCTCTGGTAGTTTATTGCTAAAATGTTTATTTAAAATATATAGCAATCTAGACTTCATAGGTTTAATTTTTAATATTGAAAAAGGTTATGAATCAGTGACATGTCAAGTTTCTATAATATAAAATTTTAAGTAGGCTTAAATTTAATAAAATATATTTTAGATATGATTAGCCTAATTCATATTTTATTGTTTCACATTTATTGAGTGCTAAGCATATACTAGAAGCTATACAGAAACAAAAAAGTCTTATTTTACCTAATTTGTTATAATGAAATCCATAATGAGATCTTAAACTTTCAAGTGACTTTTATTTTACTTTAATCTAATGCTTTTTATGTTGAAGCTATTACTATTAGGTTTGCTTTCACAAAAATGTATGCAGGTGTACACATTTTCTTCAAGTTCTATAGTTCTGTTTTTTATACATTTTTGATATATATTTTGTTTAAAATTAAAAAGTAGTGCCTTTGAGATGGTACATTTCCATATTGAAATGTGAATAGGTTCTAAGTGGATATGTACTCAATTTCCATGTTGAAATTAAATATGGACTTAAGGGAACATTCCTTTTGCCCGTAAAAAGATTGGTCACATGATTCCAGTTGACATTTAAGTGGATAATTATCAGATTATAGTACTAAGTAAGCTCTTTTTTAAAAAGTCATATAGCAAGGGTTCCTGGGGAGCTGGTAATATTCAATTTAACCTATATTATGGCTACACTGGGTCACTCTATAATTTTTTATTAAACTATACATGATGTGTTTTATATACTCTGATATATATATATCTCATATACAGAAGTCTCAAAGTAAGAGAGTTCTGTCTAGGTTCTTATATCAGATTATGTCATCTTATACATGTTTTAGAAATTAAAAAGCCTGACTCTTATGAAGTAATTTAAGTTCCTAATGAAGTCATAATTTCTATTAACAATCCTCATTTTTAAAATATTGTACAAAATATAAGGTATGATTTAAATAGGACTTTTATCTAACATTTTCAAGGACACTTGAGTTACTACTCACTTCCCATCACACTTGGGGTATAATCCAAAACCTTATCATGACTTTTACGGCCATACATCATCTAATACCTGAGCATATCTCCTGACTCATTTTCTACTCCCCTTCCCAAGTTTACACTTCTTTAGCCATTCTTTCTTATTATTCGTTAATCATGCTTGAGCCCCTTCCTACCACAAGAACATTGTACTTGCAGTTGTCTCTGGAATACCCTTTCTCTAGATATTTATATGTACATTCAATATACATTGAACAATGTGGTGTGTGAACAATTTACTTAATATTAAATT
Organism: Artibeus jamaicensis; assembly: GCF_021234435.1. Lineage (NCBI taxonomy): Eukaryota > Metazoa > Chordata > Mammalia > Chiroptera > Phyllostomidae > Artibeus > Artibeus jamaicensis. The sequence goes on along the minus strand of NW_026522025.1, from coordinate 12,528,059 downwards.
TAAATTCATTTCTAGCTATAAAAGGAAGAAAAATCTGATTCTGAGTCTTCCTTCTACTTAGACTCTGCATGGACCATAAATGGGGTGACTGATTCAACCTTATACATTTAAGATGTATGTATTATGTATGTATACACACACACATGCATTTATCTCGTGTGTGTGTGTGATTACCTTGCTGCCCTCCCCATCCCTTAGCAAATTTCTCCAAACTGTTATGCTTTCAGAAGAAAGGAAGACGGTTACATCTTTTTGCTCATCTTTACTCCCCCAAATGCATCAGAGTTATTTTTTTAATAATTAGGATAGAAGGATAAACAACAAATTTGCATAGTAAAAGTGAATATTTATAAATTAGACAGTAGATCTGTAGAAATCACTCAGATTGCAGCAATGTAACAGCACAGAAATATAAACAGAATATGATTAAAACAATGAAGAGAAATGATAGAAGAAGCTCTGTGTTCAGGCCAAGATGGAGGTGTAGGTAGAGATGCTTCACCTGGTTGCACAACCAAAAGAAGGAAACAACAAACTTAAAAAAAAAAAAAACCAGAACTTCCAGAAAATCGAACTGTATGGAAGTGCGACAACCAAGAAGTTAAAAAAGAAACATTCATCCAGACTAGTAGGAGGGGTGGAGACGGGAAACTGAGGTGGAGAGGACTTGCAGCAAGGGAGCAGCTGGCAGCCCAGGTGGGTGAGGTGTCAGCTGGTAGACCAGGTGATCCCACATTCATGTGCAGGTAAATCAAGAGGAACTACTGAGGAGCGAGACAGACTTCACAACCCAGTGTTCCAACACAGGAAAATAAAGCCTCAGAACCTCTGGATGTAAAAACCTGTGAGGGTTGGTGGGGGGGCAGGAGAAGCTGCCAGTCTCGTGAAAGCAGGTGGAAAGCCTAGCGAGCAGTATCGTTGCCTTTCTGACCCCTCCCTCACATACCTGCCACAATGCAGCCAGAATGTGGGTTGCCCTGCCCTGGTGAATACTTAAGGCTCTGCCCCTCACAACATAACAGGTGTGCTGAAATAAAGAAATTTGGCCCAAATGAAAGAACAGAGCAATATTCCAGAGAAAGAACTGAATGATGAGGAGGTAGCCAACCTCCCAGATGCAGAGTCTGAAACACTGGTAATCAGGATGCTTACAGAAATAATTGAGTATGGCCACTAAATAAAAAAAGAAGCAAAGGCTATACAAAGTGAAGTAAAGAAAAATATACAGGGAACCAACAGTGGAAGTAAGGAAACTGGCGCTCAAATCAATGGTTTGGAGCAGAAGGAAGGAAGGAAGAAACATTCAATCAGAAACAAATGAAGAAACAAAAATTCAAAAACATGAGGAGAGCCTGAGGAACCTCCAGGACAACTTTAAACATTCCAACATCCGAATCATAGGGGGTACCAGAAGGAGAAGAGGAAGAACAAGAAACTGCAAACTTACTTGAAGATATAATGAAGGAGAACTTCCCCAGCCTGGAAAGGAAGTAGACTTCCAGGAAGTCCAGGAAGCTCAGAGTCTCCCTAAGAAGTTGGGCTCAAGGAAGCACACACCAAGGCACATCATAATTACATTACCCAAGATTAAAATGAAGGAGAGAATTCTAGAAGCAGCAAGAGATAAGGGGACAGTCACCTACAAAGGAGTTCCCATCAGACTGTGAGCAGATTTCTCAAAAGAGACCGACCTTGCAGGCAAGAAGGGACTGGAAAGAAGTATTCCAAGTCATGAAAGGCAAGGACCCACATCCAAGATTGCTCTCTCCAGCAAAGCTTTCATTTAGAATGGAAGGACAGGTAAAGTGCTTCTCAGATAAGGTCAAGTTCAAGGAGTTCATCGTCACCAAGCCCTTATTGTATGAAATGTTAAAGGGACTTACCTAAGAAAAAGAAGATAAAAAATATGAATGGTAAAATGGGAACAAACTCACAACTATCAACAACCAAACCTAAAACAAGAACAAAAACAAACTAAGCAAACAACTAGAATAGGAACAGAGTCATAGAAATGGAGATCACATGGAGGGTTATCAGAGGGGGAATGGGAGGGAGATAGAGGGGGAAAAAGGTACAGGGAATAAGTAGCATAAATAGTAGTTAGAAAATAGACAGGAGGAAGTTAAGAATAATATAGAAAATATAGAAGCCAAGAAACTTATATGTACAACCCATGGACATGAACTAAAGAGGGGGAGTGCAGGTGGGAAGGGGGTGTGCAGGACAAAGGGGAATTGGGGGGGGAATGGGACACCTGTAATTAGTATAATCAATTTTTTTAAAAGATTTTAAAACTTGTTCCGTTGCTGACTCTTTAATGTTCTCATTGATAAAAAGCCATTCCACTTTTCTCATTGATACCTTTCTAGTCAATATTATAGGTAATACTTTAAGAATGTTATATTTTCTTCCATAGGACTCAGTAAAGGTATTTTGAATTTAATAAGCACCATTAACCTTGTTATTTTTCATCAATTGTTTCTCTAAAGGGCTTCTTTGTTCTCCACACTTGTTTACTAATACTAATTTGGTTAATTAAGAGGATACCAAGATTCGATTTGCCTGTTAGCCTGCAAGCTCCAACTTGTTCTAGCAATAACTGTTTTAGAAAAAAGTTACTACATGTATGTGACACCTTACACAAATCATTTGAATCTCTCTGGGTCAATCAAAATTTTCTTCAAATCTTAACTTCTAGTTTGGGACCAAATGATGCCTGAGATGTGTGTCAGCTACAAAGTATGTATATCTAGAAGCAGCATGATACTAGCCTAGACCTGTTTGAACTTTAGATTAATCTGTTAATAAATAAGCATAACATCATGGGTAGGAGCACCATTTTCACAGCCAGCAGGGCCTGATTCTGCCACCCACTAATTTTAGGGCTGCCGAGGATAAATTATGTAAGTCATTCTATGCCTCTATTTCCTCATCTGTAAAATGAAAATAAGAGTGACCACCTCAGAGTTGTGCAAATTAATTAGTTAACATATGTAACATTTATAAAAAAACAGTGCCTAGCCCTAAAAATACTATATAAGGGAATGTTATCATCATCATCATCATTGGTTATACTTCTAAATGTTATGATTTGTTGTAAGCTATCTTCATTAGTTACCGAAGGGGCTCTCTGGAGCCTTACTAGAATGTCCACAAACAATTTTGAATATAGCCCATATTTAGTGATGGTATGTTTATTACTACAGTTTTGCAAAATTGCATCTAAAGGGAGTCAAGCATACAACTGTTTGTCATATGTAACCTAGCAAGAAAAAGACCAGATAGCCTTTTAACTAGAATTGAATGAAATAAAGGAAAGTAGCTGTTAAGTAACTAGAAACCTCCTAATGACTCCTAATGATATATTAGCATTTACTAACAGTCTTTGATAACTGATGCAAGTGTTATTCTTAGAGACTTTAAAACTCTTCCTGCTTATCAATTGGAAATATATAGTAAAACATAAGTTCTTCCATGGAAAAATTGAGATTAATGCTATTGATTTTATAGGAGGAGATTTGACTAATCCTCTTACAATAATAAAACTGTTTAGAAAAGTATTGAATGGGTGAAAATTTAAATAAAGCATTCTTTTATTATTTCTCACCTAATATTACTGATGGGTGCTAAAATGTGAAAATTAAATACAAGGTAAAAGAACAGAGTAATTTTAATATTTAGTTGTAGAGATTCATTGAGTACAGACACCATAGTACAAAATTCAGGGAATTAATTAATACTAATTTTCTGAAATAAAGGTTTAATGTGTACTATGGGTTTTCATTTGTGGTTTTCTACAAAACATACATTTCTAGCTTGATTTTTTTCTTGAGACAGACAGCTTCTAATAGACTTATTTTTTAAGAGTTCTCCAAAATTATAAATGTTACCTTTTTACCCTTACATTTTTCATTAAATAAACTCTTAACCATATTAATTTATTCTGTTAAATTTAAGGTACAGACAAGTCAAGTAATGAAAAGTTAATAAACAAGAGAGGTAACTAGTACTTTAGCAAAATTTCTAAATCACAACATTTTTGGCATTAAAGTCTAATTTGAGATGACAGTTTAGTTATAATTTTTTTAGAGAAGGTATAAAGTTCAAAGTAAGTGAGGAAATTATTAATCACCTTCTGAACCAACTTACTCAATGGAATTATAAATACCAGATCATAGGAAATATACTTTAAATAAGTTTTCCCCCTAGTATTAGGAACAAGTATAATTAATGGAATAAAAATTAAATTTAAAAAGTGCAAACCAGCATTGCAAAATCTGTTCCAGATTATATATTTCTTAGTATTTAATAAATTACACTTGAAAATTGAAAGAAATTGCCTTCACATTATCTGTATAATTGACTTTATCTGGAAATATTAGAGCCTTCTCTGGTATAATCCTATACTGTTCAGTACATGTAGAGCATTGGGAATGTGGCTTGTCTGAAATGAGGTGTGCCATAAGTGTAAAATACACACTGCATATCAAAGATTTAGTGTGAAAAGTAATTATCTCATTAATAATTGTATATTCTATGTGTAAAATTATAGTATTTTGGGTATATTGGGTTAAATGAAATATCAGAATTTATTTCGCTTAGTTTTTTCCTTTTTCTTTTTCTTTTTCTTTTTCTTTTCCTGGTAGCTTAAAATGACAGAAGTTTACTCTCTCACAGTTCTGGAGACCAAACCCCCAAATCAGGTTGTCGGCAGGATTGGCTCTTTCTGGAGGCTCTGAGAGACTCTGTCCCACGCCTCTGCCCAGCTTCTGGAGGCTGCCAGCAAACTGTGATGTTTCTTGGCTTGTGGCTCTGTTTACTTTTTAGAAAAATTTTGCTAGTAGAAGATTTTAAATTACATTAAGTGTTTCACTTTGTATTTCTGTTGGAGAATCAGATAGTTTTTCACAATATATTACATCAAATAGTTTTTTTGAAAAGTAATGAGAACATTGAGTAAATAATAGTTCTTGTGTCAGTTGTTGAACAAATGGAACTGCATGAAAATATGGAATAGTAAGAGGGGAGTGTCATCATTTAAACATTTTAAGAAGTGATTTTCTTTAGTGTTTGTCATTAATAGTAAAGAGTTTGGATTATTCATTCATTTGCTTGTTTATTCATTTAATAAACATCAAAGGCCATATATGTAAGACACTGAGAATCTTTAATTAACTATGCTAATGTATCTTGAAATACTTAGACATCAAATGTGTTTAAAGTATATAGTGTATATTGTACTATAATCTAGAACAAACAACCAAATGGTTAGCTCATAAAACCATTGTTTACTTGACCACTAATAGGTGTAAACATTAAGTTCTACTAGAGCTATGAAACCAAACTAACATTTTTAACCCCACACACATATGAAGAATAACTTAGTTTTTTTCTTTTTCTCTTTAATATATAAGCCCTACTGGGAATTTTTTTCAAAAGATTGTTTTTTCTAGCCCTGGCAGGTGTGGCTCAGTTGGTTGTGTGTTGTTCCTCAGACCAAAAGGTCACCAGTTCAAGTCCCAGTCAGGGCACATGCCTGGGTTGTGGGTTCGGTTTCTGGTCAGGGTGGGCACAGAAGGCAACCAATCGACGTTTTTCTCTCACGTCAATATTTCTCTCTGTCTCTTAACTTCCTCCCTTCCCTTCTTTTAAAAAGTTTGTTTTATATAACATCATCATGAATAAACAATAGGAAAGCAGGAAATGAAAAACGTAAAATAACTATTGAAAAGTTATAACAGTGAAAATTTTTTCCCATAGTAAATTTCAGGATTTTTTTTCTTTCCTTTTATTTGTCTACCCTTTTATTTTCTATTTAAAATGTGGTGATCTGAATTTTATTTAACATTTGACAATTTTTCCCTTATGTTTTTTTTTGTTGCACATGTATAGGAAGGAGAAAAAAATCGAATCATCTCAGTTTAACCAAGAGAAAGAAATCTACAACAAAAGACGATGAGTAAGTTTGTTTTTTTTTTTTTAAATACTGTACATGTGTCTTGAAAGAGGGGGGTCATATTTGTTAGTGATAATTTACAAGAAATTATTTTCTTACAGAAGTTAGTAAGGAGTTATGCCTGAGTTAAAGTGGTCTTTCTTAATGACGTGAAATACTTGTAATGTGTTTTGCAGTGTTCACATGATGGTGATATGTGATACCTTAATATTAATGCTCATTGAGCCCACTTTTCCCGACTCGTACATAAGAGACCAGCTTAGGGTAAAACTGAAGAGCTCTTTTCAGATTTACGTGGGTGGAGAAGTAATATGTCGTCTGGGAACATAACGCCTAAGAAATAGCTGGTTCAATAGCTAAGAACACAGTGAAGCCCGCAGATGACGGAATCCAGAGGAACCTAGAAGGCTTACATGCCAGCAACCAGCTTCTTTCATATTGGCTTGCCAGAGGTCCCTTGAATGAAGTCATTATCTGTAGAAAGCTGCTGCCTATGTATTCTGGAAAGAATATGTATTCATTGAGCCTGGAGAAATTGAATTAAGGAGGACAGTGATCAAATATTCAAAGTAATTCATATATTCAGCTCATTTACCCTTTCAGCTGTTATCTTCTTCATACCACACAATATCATGGATGGGTAGAGATGAGGAAAATGAAGTTTCTACCCATTGGAAGCTTGGGATCTTATGTTAATATACCTGCTCTGACTCAGAAGTGGGTAATGTTTCAAAATATTTTTAAACCATTTGAGTGAAACTTAGAATGAATTTTCTATACAAGTTGTAATTTGTGGTTATACCCCCAGGTCAGGGTCTCAAGTGGATTTTTTTCATAATAGCTAAACTACATTAAAAGATGGAAAGTGAGTACCATGTAGAGTATGGTGAGGATGCAGAGTTTCTCAGAGAAGTGTTCTTGTTTGGCATCTCCTACACTAGCCCCATGCCCCTTTACCTGCTTTTCCTAGCTCTTTTCCCTAGCCATACTCCCCCAGCTCCAAATATTTTCACATGCCCTATCCCAGCATACTTCTGTTATAAATTACTACTCCCTTCTTCCCCTGTTTAAAGTTCTCACTTCCTCAGTGAAACCTATCTCAACCAGATACTACTGTATTTTGTAGTGTATAATGTGTACCCATGTTTTTGGCCCAAACTTTCAAGAAAAAATCTTTTAATTTTTCATTTATTTTATGTATGTATGTATGTATTTATATTTAGAAACAAAACCAATTACCATGTTCCAGGGTATTATTTTCCGTATGAATAATGTTATTGCTTTCTAGATTACACTTTTAACACATAAGCATAAATAAAAGAATTAAGAGCATTTATATAGATATGGAATTAGTACTACCCATGTATAATGTGCATCCTTATTTCTTCCTCAAAAATTTAGGCAGTAAAATACAGATTATACATGGCAAAATATGGTGAGAGGAAAGCATTTTTTTGTTTAACTTATTATAGTTTAAAAGAAGCAAGCACGGGCCTGTGAACCAAAGGATTGTGGTTCAAATCCCAGTCAGGGCACATGCCTGGGTTGCAGGCCAGTTCCCGGCAGGGGGTGCATGAGAGGCAACCATACATTGATATTTCTCTCCCTCTTTCCTTCCCTTCCCCTCTAAAGATAAATAAATAAAATCTTTAAAAAAAAAGAAGCAATATATGTACATAGTAAAAAAAGTTGTACAAAAGGACATACAATGAAAGCAAATAGCAAGTAGTGGTATTACTTATATGTAGAATCTTTTAAAAAAAATCCATAAAAACTGGTGGTCTGCAGGGGGTAGGGGGATAGGACAAATGTTATTTAAGGGTACAAGATTTGCAAACAATAGTAAGTAAGTCCTAAAGGTCTAATGCACTGTATAGTGAATGTAGACAACAATATTTGTATTATAATCTTCAGATTTCCTAAGGCTAGAATTATTCCATCCATTAAAAAGAAATAGTAATTACGTAACATGATAGAGGCACTAATTATCACTACAATGGCAGTCATATTACAATATGTAAATTTATTAAGTTAACATGTCATATACCTTAAATTTACACAATATGTCAAGTATATATATATTTTTAGAAACTTTGTTTCCTGTAAACCTTATTTACATTCTGTCAGGAGTTTGTGGAAGAACAGCTTTAAGACCACTCAGTGGTTGTTTCTACTCATTCAGTGATCTGGAGATATATTTCAATTTAAAAAAATTCAAAAAGGCCCTGGCTGGTGTAGCTCAGTGGATTGAGCACGGGCCTGCAAATCAAAAGACTGCAGTTTGATTCCCAGTCAGGGCACATGCCTGGGTTGCAGGCCAGTCCCCAGCAGGGGATGCATGAGAGGCAACCATACATTGTATTTCTCTCCTTCTCTACTTCCCTTCCCCTCTAAAGATAAATAAATAAAATCTTTAAAAATTTTTTGAAAAAGAACAAGAAAGTCAGAGGACTTACATTTCCTGATTTCAAAACTCACTACAAACCTACAATAATTAAAACAGTATGGTTCTGGATAAGCATATAGATCAATGGAGTAGAATTGGGAGTCCAAAAATAAGCCCATACATCTACAGCCAAAGTGATTTTGACAAGGGTGCCAGGTCTGTTTAATGGGGGAAGAATAGTCTCTTCAACAAATGGTGCTGAGACAACAGGATTTCTACATGCCAAAGAGTAAAGCTGAAAGAAAACAAAAACACTAACTTGAAAAGATATATGCACCCCCATGTTCATTACAGCATTAGTTACAATAGACAAGATACAAAAACAACTTAAGTGTCTATTAATGGGTGAATGGATGAAGAAAATGCAGTATATGTGTGTGTGTGTGTGTAGTATAATATTCCATACATACACACACACACACACACAATGGAATATTATTCAGTCATAAAAAGAATGAAATCTTGCCATTTGCCACTATATGAATAGACCTTTATAGCATTGTGCTAACTGAAATAAGTCAGACAAAGAAAAACAAATCTGGCTTATATGGGGAACCGAAGACAACCAAACGAAAACAGAAACCAAGCTCATAGATATAAAGAACAGATTGGCAATTGCCAGAGATGGGGCGTGCTCGGTGGGGGGATGGGTAAACAGGTCAGTCAGAGATAGAAATTTCCAGGTATAGAATAAGTAAGTCATGGGGATGTAATGTACAACATGATTACTATAAATAATAATACTCTATTGCATATATGGAAGTTGCTGAGAGAGTAAATCTGAAAAGTTCTCATGAGAAAAATAATTTTGTAACTGTGTATGGTAACAGGTGTTAACTACACTAACTGTGGTGGTCATTTTGTAGTACGTACAAATATCCAATCATTATGTTGTTCACCTGGAATTAATACAGTGTTTCAGATGTATGTTCAATGTACAATAATTGATACGTCAATTATACCTCAATTGAAAGGTCAATATTAAAAAAATAGTAGATGGACCCTACCTCACACCTTCTACAAGTATTATCCCGTCATAAAAGGAATGCAGTTCTGATATGTACTACAACGTGAACCTTGAAAACATATAGTAAGTGAAATAAGCCAGACACCAAAGGATAACTATTGTACAGTTCCAGTTACGTGCAGTATCTAGAACAGAGAAATTCAGAGAGACAGAAAGTAGATTAGAGATTACCAGAGGCTGAGTTACTGCTTCATGAAACAGAGTTTCTCTCTATGGTGACAGAAGTTTTGGAAGTAGTGATGATAGTTGCATATCATTATGTAAATAATACCATGAAACTGCACACTTTAAAATGATTAAAAAGACAAATTTTATATATAGTTTGCCACAGAAAGAAAATTTTTCTTACAAATAAAAGAACAGCTAAAGAAAACCTCCCTGAGAAAGCTTTTAAGAATATAATGGAATAAATAGACCTAAACACAAAAAAAGAATTTTTGACAAGGGGTGTCAAATTTTTTATATTGTCCACTTATTTTTAATTTAACCAGTCTTAGGAGAAAATGTTTTTAATTAACTTACATGATTAGCTGATATGCATGAGAATCACATGGAAATGCATATTTCCAGGCCCCATCTAGAGATATTCTTCATCAGTAGGTCTTGATTACTTTGCATTCTTGACAGTCTCACCAAGGAATTCTGACCGTAGTGGTAAATGAATTACACTTCAGGAAGCACTGCGTTTGGTTACAAACACAGGTCAGAAAACCTGGGTTCCATCCTGACTGTGCCCTTTTTGTGTAACTCTGAGTAAATAAGTAATTTGTGCTTCAGTTTTCATATTTGTAAAATGGAGCTAATACTAGTGTTTTTTGCAAGATAAAATAAGATATAGCTTGTAAAGTAACAAGTATAGTGCCTTGAACTTAGAAAGAGTTCAAAAAAATAAGTTAGCAATATATTTTATTACAATCCCACTATCATCATCCAAAGTAATCAATTTAGATAAAGTTAGATAAATAAAGGTTCATTGACCCCTTTACCTTTTTCTGTAAAAAATAAAATCTCTTACAGGTAGTGACTTTCAGCTAATTTGTTAGCAATGGAATTAAGAGTGGCCTTTGAGAGTATAGTGTTAGTAGAGTTGTACGGCAGAGATCTGAATAAAAGGGCTTAATTTCAGTACCGAGGAAGTGGAGGTTAGCTTAGACCATTATTTTGAGCAGTAGTTTGTAGAAAATTTTCAATTATTGAGAAATGTACAGGCAGAAATGAGAGATTGTTGGTTTTCAGAGATAAGTAAATTAGTAAAGGAAAGTAAGGATGATGTTAAAGACTGTGTGACTGTAGTCACATGGACACCATGTCATCCCAGTCCTCCCAGGAAAAGGGATATAACAAGGTAATGGGCCTCGGGGCCTCTAGGATTCCTTCTTTTAAAAAAATTATTTATATTTGTTATTATATTTTTCCCATTACCACTTAGCCCCCTTATACTCCATCCTACCCTCAGTCACCACACTGTTGTCCATGTCCATGAGTCCTTTTCCTTTTTGCTCAATCCCTCCACCCCATAACCTCCCACTTCCACTAGCTGTTATCTGTTCTCCATCTATGAGTCTGTCTCGATTTTCCTTGTTAGTTCAGTTCATTAGATTCCACATGCGAGTGAAATTGTATGGTGTCTTTCTCTGACTGACTCATTTCACTTAGCATAATGTTCTCTAGGTCCATCCATGCTGTTTCAAAGGGTAAAATTTTTCACCTTTTATGGCCAGGTAGTATTCCATTGTGTAAATGTCCCATAGTTTCATCCGCTCATCTACTGATGGGTGCTTGGGCTGCATCCATATCTTGGTGATTGTAAATAACACTGCAATGAACACAGACTGTATCTTCTTTAGTGAAAAGTTTTTAAGCAACCCTGTCTGTTATTCTTGTGCATTTAGATTAACACACCTTTGCACTGTCAGAAGTAATCCTGTTTTCCAGACCTCTTGAAGAAATAGTCACACAAAAGGGAGCACATAATCTCGTTAACTATTCTGTACTTTGCTTTCTGTCACCTTCAGGTAATCTTTTTTACGTTCCCTCATGAATTCCAAAGGCGTAAAAGAAAGAGCAAAACTCATGTCCCAGGGCATTTGAGATCATGCTTCGTCACGCTTCCCAACATGCTAGTCTGGCTCAAATAAACTCATAAAATTCTCTACAGGTTTGGACATTTCTTAGTTCTACAATCTGTTGCTACTCGGTGGGAATGAGAAAAAGTGAAACTCTAAAAAGACAGGATGGTTGATAATATGTATTGTTTGTAAAGGAATGAAGGAATGGAGGAGGAGCATTTACATCTCTAACCACTTTGGAAAATGTAAAGAAAAGGAATAGAAAACAATGTAAAATTCTGTAAAAAGAAATAAAGTTCTGAAAATGACTTGTATTAAAATGTTTGATCTTGCTAAATACTATTTTTTCTTTATTCACAGATTAATGGCATTGCTATCTAAAGTTGAGAAATCATCAGAAGAAATTGTGGAAATAATGCAAGGTTTAAGTAGTATACAGGTTTGCTTTTTGGGGGGCATATTTTATATTTCTACTATCCCATTTGAAAAAGGAAAGGAAAGAAGCCCCAGTTTGGAGAATCCAATTCAGTAGTTTGCCGGGCATATATTTAATTTACTTTTCATGGGAATTTTTAATATGAAAATTAATAAACCATAATATTTTAGTAATACCTGGCTTTTTCACATTTAAAAGTAAATTTGTAGATTATGTTTAGTCTTTCTAATTAATAAGTTGTTTTTAATCCAGGTATTTAAGGCTTGCAATAGTTAACATACCAGGAAATGTTAAATTTCCTACTGTGAAGCTTTAATTTTTCAGATTAAGGAAACAGTATTTTTACTAGATTTGTCAGCGATATTTGAAGAGAATTTAACTAATTTAAAATTACTCTGTTTTAGGCTTTAGAGGGCAATAGAAAGCTGGAAAATCTCATTGGTATCTCCTGTGGATCATGTTTCTTAAAAAGAGAAATGCAGAAAACAAAAGAACTGAGTAAGAAGACTTTATGAGGTTACAGTGGTGTCTGTCCATTCCCTGTTTGCAAAGTTAGATATGTATTTTAATATTTTCAACTTTAGAGATAAGCCTGTTAATTTTTCCCAAATTTAAATTTGATAGACCTCTTTATATGTATCACTACCGAACACGAGATAGAAATAGTAGCAGCCACATATCATTTACCAGGTTATGTTATTTCAGGGATTGCTCTTAATGTAAAGGGGAAGAAGGTACCTTTAAAACTGTGGTTGGGCTTTTTTTTCTGTAGTGCTCATTTCTTTAAGTAAGATATAATGTATTGCATTTTGTACTTGATATCTATACATACACACACATATATTGCTTTGAATTATTTTTTGATAGTTTCTTTCAAGATGAGAAATTATTTGCCTTCCATGTTAACTCCTAACATGAGTTGTTTTTCTCTAGTGACAAAAGTAACAAAACAAAAACTGTTTGAGAAGAAGAGCTCAGAACTTTCTAACAAAGGTAAAAAGTTGTGTTTTAACTTATTATATAAAAAGATCCTTTCATCTCATTTTACAACTTAAAACCAATCATTATGAGTCTTTTGGTGTACTCTTAAAAGACCAGGAATCTGAACTGAAATTTCAGTTAGCAGAAGACCATATCTGATGAGCTCAACTTCCCTGATGACTGAACTTGCAAAATATGTTTTGAAATATATGTTTCTGTGTAAGATTTCATTTCTGTAGTTTCATTCAAAGTTTCTTTTGAGATTTAGAAAAATGGAGCAACAATGCATTAATAAATAGCAACTTTTAATGGTGAATTGGAAAGAGACACACATAAAGTTACTTTGTAACCAGTGCTTTGGAAACTTTGGCATCATTAATGATGTTAGATCTACTGTTAATTGTCACGCCACTGAGCATTTCACAGTGTGGTTAAGTCAATTAGCAGGATTTAAGTTCCCATAACACACGCATATGAATGCCATTTAGCAATCTCTGCAGAGGTAGGCCTTGAATTGGGTAGCCATGGTATAGTCTATCACTTTGTGTACCAATGACTGCCATTTATTAAGGACCAATAATTACTATGATTATTACTAGGATCAGCAAATCTTTACAGCAACTCTGTAAGATGTTAGATATAGATAAGGAAGAAGGACACAGAAAATGTTAGGTAAACTTGCCCAAAGATACTGCTATTTTAGTGCCAGAGAAGGAATTCCAACTAAAGACCATTCTGACCCCAAAAAGTAGGATCCTTTCATTATATGATGTTGCTTCTTCCTAAAGCAAATCAAATCACCCATTCTTCAGATTCTGATGAGACATAACTGAAACTGGTTCAACCAGTCTATCATGGTAGACTGTATCTAGGATCTTTAACTGCTGACAGTGAACTTGTAGTGGAAAGTGCTGGGATTCCCTGCAGGTCAGCTCCAAAAGCCAACTAAGTCATGGCAGGCCAGCAGCTGTGGCTCTTCTCCTCCAAAACTCACATGGGAAGGCAGCTGGGTAGCTGCCTGAGCCATTCAGCAAAGCAGCTAACTTCCAATGGACCCCAAGAATTTAAGAAGGCTTGAGACTTCTTCTCTCCTCTGCTGTATAACTTGATATATGGGTTTCATTGGTTTCAATCTCTCCAAACGTGAGAAGTTTTAGAGGATCATAATGGGAAGTTGGAATGTTTATTATTTCCCAGTTGGAAGAAATGTTGAGTCTATATATATTATGCCAATTCTCCAGTTTTCTTTTAAATCTGTAATTCCCTAGAGCTAATTAGAATTAGGCTTTACATAGTTAGCTTTTCCCAACAGTTTTGAGAAATGAGGTAGATAAAATTGTAGAACAAGTAAGTGAATTGTCACGGCTAAAAATTAAGAAGGAAAAACTTTCCACAAGTATTGTTTCCTTCCCTAAACATGTATTAAAACATTAAAGTTATTTCCCTGTGCTAAAACAGTTTTCATCTTTCAGTTATCCAGTATATACTGATTCCTTGTGTGTTTAGGTATAATCAGTCTTAAATCTATTTTCTAACATTTTAGGCATTAAAACTGACTTTCTCATTACCGGGTTTTCCTTAAGGACTAAGTATTTCTTCGTGCATGGAGAGGATTGTATCACTAAATCGTGTTTTCCAACTCCTAATAAGCATTGATTATTTGTTGTGGTTTAAATGAAAACTGAGTTAATATATACATAATATATGTTATATATCAATACATATAGTATATCCTAGAATATATGTCATCTTCCATTTCTGTTTCTTGGCAAAAGCTACATTATCCTTTTATATTTTTTGAGGTATTCAGACCTTCATTAGCTTTTTAGCTATCTTGAAGTAATACCTGAAAAATAGATAGACGCTTCTTTTCTTTATAATTTGAGTTTGAACTACATCTTTTTACTGGGTGCTCTTCCCTCTTTCTCTGGTCTCTAATATTACATGTAATTTTTTATTTCGGTGGCATTTTTGTTTTGTTTCACCTTTTGGTTACAGAGGACGATCACCAGCACACGCACACATTTATGTAAATTTCTGCTGAGTTAGTAACTCTAATCCCCTCCTGGTCATACATTCTTTTTGAGAGGACTTCGTTAGTTTTCCTGAACAGCCAAACTAATTTGCTTTATATGTTTCTTATTTGGGAATCTGGCCTTTTTATAGACATTTTTAGTTCACTCTTTTCTTTTAGTTATGCTAGTACCCAGAGCTGTCTAAATGTAAAAGTGTCTTGGGAATCTTCTTAACATTAGAAATTATATAGTTAGGAATTATGTAATATAAAACTATATAACATGTATTGGATTTCTTTTATTAGGTAATTATGAAATGAAAATAAATAATTTGTTTCACTATCAGAGAATGTCTAAGTAGACAATACTAGGAGAATTCCAACACTTACGCTATAGTTGGCCCTTCAGATTGGTCCCTTGGTTGTATGTTGTTTTAAATTTCAGTGCTAGCTTGTTTAGCATCATTTGCAGTCTTTAATACAGTCAGAGGAGTGTACTTGTAAAAATAACACTCTAGAGTTTTAAGTGAAAAGACATCTGACACACATTCTTAAGGCTTTATATAACTTATTAAAAAAATTTAAAGGTACACTGAGATTTTTATAGTTTTCAGAAGAACTGGACCTTGCAAATCAAGAAATGCCTTGAGAGAGTGTATAAATAAAAGAGGATATCCTCTGCTAACTACACATTTCTTAAACAAAGGAAGGTTTGTTTTTTTTCTAAGTTACTTAGGAAGTAAGCCTAACTTCACTTTCCTTAATAATATTGGCTTTATGACTATTAGCAAAATAATGAAATGAAAGGTTCTTTTTGTTATTTTTGAATGTGAATTTTTGTAATTATTTTTAATTTGCTATGCTGAACACTTAAAACATATGACCATTCAATGGGTTGATAGAGATGGAAAGTCACATTATCATCACATGGTAAGGCATGAAATTTATTTACTTTATATAATCAACCTCAGCTTAAAACAACTTGATACAAATATTCCTAAGTCAATAGGTTGCATTATGTAGTACTTAGTATTTCCCTTTTTTCTAGAGATATTAGAAAATGCCATCATTGTCTGTCTGTGACTAGTGCTTCCAGTAAACAAAATATTTTTGAAAAGAATGTAAGCAAATTGTAGAGCAGTTGCCAAGATATGAAATCTAGACACTTAGCTTCAGTCCAAAACATATTTTATCATTTTTGAGAATAATTGTGTAGGTTGTAGTATGCATATTTTAAATGAAATGTTAACTATCTGAACTTTACATCGTTCAAAAAAGTTGATTGTTTCAGCTCTTTATAATTCAACATACTTCAGAATTTCTATGTCTAGCCTTAAAAAGAAAAGCACAGACTATAGCGTTTCTGTTTTCTTCAGCTAACTTACTCTTTTCTTACATTGCAAAATTCATCTTGGTTACAGGATTTTAAAGTTTTCAAATTTTTGGACTCTAGAACAGATTTTAAACTCCTCCTGCTCCAAGGCGATGAAATAGTTTGATAGTGCCTTTTCATTCTAACCACCCACTGAAGTATTTTTCAACTTAAAAATATGTTGTTCTTTCCCCCACTCAGTCTTGAAAAAGTATTCATCAGATCAGCTAAATAATTTTACTGCTGGAAGACTACTACCCTGTTAGTTTTTCCTGTTGTATGTTAACATTAAACCATATATTTTTTCAGACAAATACTTCAGTTTTAAAAGCACTGAGGCTTGAAGCTTAAACCTAAGAGTTTTAGGTAAACCAATAAAAATTCCCCCTATGCTCTAACATTTCTGAGTTTATCTGAAGATAAAAAAAAATGGAGATAGCAGTTTTGGTCACCCAAGTGCATATTAGCGTACCATCGTGGTCCTCGCTCCTTAGAGAGGTTCAGCTGTCGTGTGTGCTGTGCCCTTTCTCTGCCTTTCTGCTCAGTACCACTGATGTTCTTCTACGTTATCCATCACTGTTCGGGGGAGACATTCTGACTGTTTCCTTGAGATTTTTCTAGGGCTTAAGGAAAAACAAACTGCTTTACTTTTTTTCAAAGCGTTTTAAGGAATATTTTTCATGATTTAAATTTTTTATACTTTACCAGAAGTGTGACAATTTTTACCTTTTAAGTAATCAGTTAAAAAAATTTAAACCACAGACTTGAACTCATTGAATAGCAATTATGTGTTTAAAAGGTATAAATAACTTGCTATCAGACATTATAAATATCCAGGTGCTCTGTATGTGCTGATGACAACAAAATTGCAACGAAAGACTGTAATAATTCTGACTGGTTTTCTCTGCAGAAGATATTGATTATTTGTGTGTGGTGAGAGATTTGGAAAATTCAATTAAAGGAGTTGTGCAAAGGTTTCATAAATTTTCTTTCTACAGCGTGTACACAGACATTGTTGCGTATTAAATCAATGCAACACTTCACAATATATTTTCTTTGAAACATAAAAATAAATAACATTTAAACAGTTCTGCTTACTACAGAAACAAATTTTATTTTCTGTGAAGCATTTAGTCATGTGCTATCACTGACTCATACACATTTGCCAGCTGTAACAAATTTTATAGACATTTTCTCCAGAGACATATCTCACATACTATGAATTTTTAAATGAGCAAATGGTGAAGAAGGGATGTCAGCAATATAAAAATTGATCAGCTAAAAGATAAAAGCATAAGTAAAGAGATTTGTATGGTAGTCTTAATAGGTTTTATTAAATAAAAATACTATAAAAGGATAGTAATGAACAGACTGAAGACTAACTGTTCTTGAGGTGGAGAAAAATTATTCTGGCACATTTAGTAGAAATTGGTTTTCTGTCACCTTATAGGTGAACTTTTTTTTTTTTTTCATTTTAACTCTTAAAATAGAAAAGCTCCTCAAAAAAGAGTTAGTTAAATTTTCTAAGTGGTTTATATATTTTAAACACATACAGATAATAATAAAGTAGATATTTACAGTGTTATATAGCTAATTATATACTTCAAAGCAGGGCTTGTGTAATAAGTAAATGTTAGGTGATTTCTCCTTCAGCTCAGACCTCGCATAGAGGAGAGTAGCCATCTTCATTCGTACTGTTCACAGCATGTGCTAAACTCCCGTCTTCTGTGACTCCAGGCCCCTCTGCTGCTTCCCTCTCTACAGGGATTGCTTTCCTCTCTGTCTAGTGGACTTCTTGTCCTGTAAGGTCAGTCTCAGCTGTTCCATTGTCTGTAAAACTCTCCCTAGCTCGCCTCGGTGAAGCTAAATTGCTTCATCTTCTGGGCTTCTACAACACTTGTCTGAATGTTTATAAACGTATCATGTTGCAGTGTTGTCGTGTACTGTGATTGTCTGGGTACTGGGCACTTTCTGGGCTCCTCCTTGGCAGACAAAAGTCCTATCTCTGTAGCCCCGGAGCCTACTACAAAACCCAGACAGGAGGTCCACAATCCATAGTCCATGAATGAAGAATAACAAATGACTGCTATAAGAATTTTTAAAGGAATTACCTCAATATCTTCAAATACTTACGATTGCTGTCTCCTTACATGACTCGCTCACTTAATGTTTACTGACTACCTGCTGTGAGCCAGGCCACCGTCCCAGCACTGGGACACACGAGTGAGTAAGATGGGCACACTCCTGCCCTCGGGATGGTAGACTCCAGCACAAAAGACAAGAAATTGTAATAAACCCCTGCACTTGCGTTACAGTAAGTTTCCCGGCAGTTTTCATTCTAAATTTTTAAATGTACATTCTGGCACAGAATCAGGCAAATCAGTAGTCTGTTGAAACAAGAATTTATAGCCTCAGAGCTGCTATTTATACTGTAAAATAAAACTTTATGTTTGGGTTCTTTATTTTAATTTCATTTTGATTCAGTATTTATCCTGCAACATATACTGTGACAACTTACACTGAACTGTTTCCTAAAATATTCTTTTTTCTTTCATACAGAGTTACATCATCTTGACAGCTATGAATTCCTTAAAGCCATTTTAAACTGAGGTACTGTCTCACCTTTCTAATTAAGTATAGCTTTGTTAAGTTTCACTGCTTTGTTCTGGTGGAAACATTTTATTTGCATTATCAAATTCGGTGGTGTCTGTCTACAGAGAAAATAGCGCGCTTTGAAGCGTTAATTGAAATTATATTTAATCCATTCTTACAAACAGCAGGAGGGCAGCCTGACAGTGCCCTGCCCATGAGAGACCGGGTGGGAAGGGACACTGTTGGTCTGATAGGCCAGCTTTGAAAATCAGAGTGGGCATGCGTATGAGTGTGAGGAGGGCACTTAATTAAGCACCTTTAGGATAAACAGCTTACTAGATACGGACAAGCAGGTTATAGTTTCTATAGGGCACATCAGACTAAACAGGATATAACAAGTCCATGAATTTACAGATGTGCTAAGTTGATTAAATAATTACATATTAATTCATTGTACCTTTTCTTCAAAACAGTTCAAGTGGATTCAGCAAGATAAGCAAAATTATATTTATAAATAGCTTATTATAATAGCTACCCAGGAGCAGTATGTTTCATGATGTGATATTAGTGTTTACAATACCTGTAATTGAAGGTTCACATTAAAAGTTAGCATTATCCCATTCTTAGTGGCATTAATATTAATTTTTCTAGAGGCCAACCAGATATTGTATCTGTTAGAAATAATATAAAATGAAAGAAGTCTATTGTATCCTGAAAATAAATTTCTTTGGAAATGGTATCTAAGTGATTAATATCAGCTTCATAACAATCTAGATTTGCAAAGCATCTTACATAGAAAATGATGTCACTTTCATTCATTAGAATGTTCATTCTGTTGTATACAACAAATAACAGCTTATAATAATAGCTAGCATTTATTGAGCACTTTCAGTATGCCTGGCACTTTATACATATCCCAGTTAACCTTCACAACTACTTATGTGAAGTAGATAACAGTTACTGTCTTCATAGGCAAGGAAGCGGAAAAACAAAGAGGTTGAGTACCTTGCTCCAGAATCACCTAAGAGGACGGCCAGGACAGTGACCTGAGTAGCTGGCACCAGGCTGTGCTTTTGCCCACAATATAGCAGTAATCTATGAATGTCAGGTTTCACTGCTGGTCAAAGGTTTTAGATCCTATTAAATAGTAAGGATATAATATATATATATACATGCATACACATATTCATTATTGGGTTAAACGTTTTATAAAATTTCTGGTCTGTGGAACTTCAACAGGGTACTTTCAAAAATATTGGAAGAATTAGATTGACCTACCAGTTTCCCATTTAGCGGGAAGCAACAGAGAGAACTATCAGTGAAGTGAAACTTGACTTACCTTTGAGGTACTTCCCTGGGTTCTTTTGACAGTGTTTTCTCCTCCCTTTGGGTACTTTCTTCATGATCTCTTCCATTCCCTTGACTTCAGTTCTTACCTTAATGTATATTATTTCCAAATCTATTTGTGATCCTCCTCCTGCTGTAAACCCACATTTTAGCTGCTATCCATTGTCCCCAGGTATGCTGATCCATCATCCTCCCCCAACTGTTCTTTATTCTATCTTTCTAGGGTTTGCATTCATCTCACATTAAAGCTCAAAACTTCAAAGTTCTTGTCTTGTTTTATCCTCGTGTCCAAATTCCTGCCATATCAATTCTGAAAATGTTTACTTCTCCTTCCTTGCCCACTGCACTAGTTAATTTCTTCATGACCTCTCACCCAGATTGCCCTTACTGTGACCTGCCTCCCTGCCCTTTGGTCCCTTTCCTCCACAGCCTGACCTGCTGCTGGACAAATTATGCTTTAGAAGGTACACTGCACCACGTTCACAGAAAAACCCAAATTTATACTGACATGCAGAACTCTCCCAGATCTGACCACAATTTGCCTTTCTAGGTTGTCCAGTTTGTGCCTCAGTCACTCCAGATTACTTGCCATTCTCCAGACAAATTCTTCACAAAGTGCGTTTCTCATTTCTTTACTATTGTTCTTTTTTTAAAATATTTTATTTATTTATCTTTATTGGGGAAGGGAAGGAGAGAGGGAGAGAAACATCAATGTATGGTTGCCTCTCGTGCATCCCCTGCTCGGAACTGGTCTGCAACCCAGGCATGGGCCCTGGCTGGGAATCGAACCGAGATCCTTTTATTCGCAGGCCTGTGCTCAATCCACTGAGCTACACCAGCCAGGGCTTTCTTTACTATTGTTCTTGTTCCCTCTTCTTGACACACCATTGCCCCCAGCATTGTCAAAATTTTGCCCATCATTCAAAACCCGCTTGTAACTCCCCTTACGCTGCGAAGCTTCCTCAGACTCCTCTCCCCCCCATCTGCTCATTGCTCTCTCATGCACTGGGCATAGCTGCCCAACTGGCATGACTGTGGGAACGTATTAAGCTCCCAGACTTTGTCCTGGAAACCTCTCTCAGTTACCCTGCTGATACCACAATGGCCAACTTCCCTGTCTGCACATCAGCTCCTGTCTTCTGTCAGGGGAACCACCTCATACAGATTTACTCCCAGAGTCTTTAAAAAGTGAAGCTTCTATAAAGTGTTATCATAAGAGAGATTGTCAGTAAGGGAACGAGCAACCCATAATCCACAGACCATAATCCAAGACAAGCAAAAGGGTGTGGGGGGAGAAGGCATGATTTTGGTTAATGTTAATAAGATATTGTAGGAGAGAGTGGGGTGCTTTTATCTGGAAGTGATGTGGATAAATCAGTTAACAAAAGTATAAACACAGCACTGCACAATGCCAACCTTTTGAAACCTGGTAATCAAACTAAGGATACAAGATCTGTATTATGTACATGAAATAATAATATAAGGCAAGCTATGATAATAATACAAGTTCAGACCCTTCTTTTCAGGGTTTTGGGCAACAACATCAAAAAAAGGATTGAGTCCAAAGAGGATCAAAATATCAAGTAGATTATTGGAGGAACTGATAAACCCCAGTCTGGCAGGCTCTCAGGTAGGAGCCCAGGGTCACCAGTGTGGGCTGTGCCTGCAGCGGAGTGCGGGGGCTCCACTCTCCCACACTGAGTCTGAATCTCGAACCCTGTGTGCTCTCCTGAAGCTGAGGAGAAAGTGGTATCTTTGAAATAAACCCCATGTCCATGTGCAACTCTGACAGTAAGACCGCAGGCCTGCCTTTACATGTTCTGTTGCAGATGAAGATAGAATAGACCCGAATTTCTATTCTTTCTAATTTCTTACAACCCGAAATTAGGAAGCACAAAGGCCCATTTGGACTTGAGAGCAGACAGTGAAAGGGAAACTACATGGTGGGGAAGATGGTTGCATAAGAGTAGTGACGTGTTGTGTTAGTAGTCGAGTGTGGACCAGTATTCTGGTCTTTGACCAGTCCAATGTGTCACCCTTCCATGGGGTATGGAGAGCACAAGAGTGAACAGGAGTTCCTTCCTCTGCAGACTGAGAAGGGGAAACGCCCCTCTCTCAGTACCAAATGCAGAGTAAGCAGTGGTGTAGAGTACACGGCAGACATAGATCACCTCAGGACGGGGTGATTGGGGTTGGGTTTGTAATTTTAAAATCAGTTCTAGTTATTCCACTAAATTGTCTGACAGAGCCATCCAGACTCTACTAATGGAAACTTTGCAGTTTCCCAGGAATTTGGAATTTGAAAAGTGAGTAATTTTTATGGGCTGTGTAAACATACTAAGCAGAGAAAAACATGAACAGAAAAGCAGAATGATCGGTCGGTGGACTGGAGCACCATTGACAGCTGTGATCACCAGGCTCCTGAGTTCACACTTCATTCATTGGGCAGACGTGGGCCAGTGAAAAGTATTAGAGAAGGAGTAATCCAAAATACGTTTTAGAAGCAGTAACTGTATGAACAGTAAGTCCTATCATAATACTGCTCATGAACTGCACCACTGTATCTAAATTGCTTTTCATGACCTGGTTGGTGTAGCTCAGTGGATTGAGCATTGGTCTGCAAACCGAAAGGGCTCTGGTTCAAGTCCCCATTGGGACACATGACTGAGTTGTGGGCCAGGTGCCCAGTTGGGGTGTTTAGGAGGCAACGCATGTCAATGTTTCTCTCCCTCTCTTTCTCCCTCCCTCTCCCTCCCTCTAAAAGTAAATTTTTTTTTCTTTTATTTTTTTAAAGATTTTTATTTATTTTTAGAGGGGAAGGGAAGGAGAGAGGGAGAGAAACATCAATGTATGATTGCCCTTCGTGGGTCCCCTGCTGGGAACTGGCCTGCAGGGAACTGGCCTGCAACCCGGGTATGTGCCCTGACTGGGAATCAAACCGCGATTGTCTGGTTCCCAGGCCCGCGCTCAATCCACTGAGCTACACCAGCCAGGGCTAAGCTAAAAGTAAATTTTAAAATTTCTTAATTTAAAAAATAATTGCTTTTCATTTGTGTAAAAATAGAATGGCAGCAAGAGAAAACAAACATACTGCTACTCCCTGTCACAGACCTCACCTTGATCAGAGTACTTATTTTTGCTGGATCCTGAATTTGGCCTCACAGTCTTTTCCACCACAATTCTCCTACATGCTGTTTCAGTTGATGAACATCTTCACAGGGCCTGACATTGTAATAGAGAACAGGGTTGGGTTAAATGTCCAGCACTATCACTTAGCTCTGTGGCCTTAGACAAGATACTTGGTTCCCCTAAACCTAAATTACAAAATGGGACAAATGACATTTGTAAGTCAGCCTTCTTTTCCTCTGTAGTATTATTAGTTCTGATAACTGTGTTTCAACAACGTATAAGGATATCAGTGAACAGTAGAGCTGCCTAGATCTACTGAAATTGAGACCAGACTGTAACAAGAGTTGGCAAAAGTTGATTGTCTAATTAGCAACCTATCTTATTGTAGGACAAGAATACATGTAGACTCAAAAATAGCGATTTCTTCATAGCTGCCGATACAGTGGAGGAAGGGGTATTTCAGGAGTGGATGGTCCACATGCCCGAGGGGAACATATGCTATCAGTGACCAATGACTTTCTTTGAAAGCTTCCTTTCACACAGGTTCCTAAGGTCAAATAGACTAGAACTTCTACCACCACTAGGAGGCCCCAGAGGGACACAGTCTGAGTGGGAATGTCGGTAAATACTGTCTCTCTTTGGGGAAGTGGGGGCAGCTGTTGAAGGGAACACCTGCTGAAAGGCCCTTGAGGCTTATAGACAGAAGGCATGTAGATGTTGGTGTTTTGGGTAGGTCATGTTGAAATTTTACACTCAAAAGTATGTCAAAATCCACATTCACAAAAGTGAAGAGTGCTGGTCAGAGTAGTCATATTGATGATTGTTTCTGAAGGTAAATTTTGCTTAGGAGACTAAAAGAAGCAATTGAGAGATCACTATTACCTAAACTAGATATGAACTTACATGGTAAATAGGCGTTTAAACCACTTCTTACATCATGTATGACATGCATACTAATTTGGAAACTAATTCTTGATGATTTAATAGCATTCACCTTTTATATCTTACAGGCATTCAGAAGAAATGCACTCACTATGAACACCGACTTCTGCATCTGCCTGATCATATTTAAAGGAACAGAAGAAATGTTTGTAATTAATCTGCCCAGTAAATACCAGATCATAGCACTAGGCAGGTGCATGTCTAGATAAAATTTCTTGCAGCTAATTTAAACTTTCTACACACACCAGTAGATAATCTCAATGTAAATAATACATTTCTTCTTGACCCTTTAATGAGTAAGGTAACATGTAGACAAGGATTTTGCCTTATATTCTTTATCATGTATGCTTCTGTATACTTTTAGCATTTATGAATAGATTTAATAAAGCATTTATGAAAATGACACCTTTGGTAAAGCTATATATTTTAAAACTCATTAAATCTAATGGTGAGTGGTTTTAGGGACCAGTTTTTCCATTTAAAGCCCCAAATGTGTATTAGTAAGATTCTTTTTAAAACCTTAAAAATTTATCTAGAAGTTTATTGTATAGGTCCTATCACGGGGATGACTTATTATACTCTAGTTATTTCTATTGTAGAGAAGAAATATTTTTAAAGTTTTAAAATTCTTATGTCTTTTATAAAATATCAGAATACATTTTTAATAGATGTTTAAATACAAAGTAGTTTTTAAACTGAACTACACAGGCTACTAAAATTAAACAAGGGAGTTTTCTTACGGGGCAGTCTATGAGCCCCTCCAAATCATTCTGAAGCATTAATTTCAACTTCTGTTTTCTGTGTGGTGGTGGTTTGTATCACCATGTTTGTGCTGTCGGCCAGTAAAGTGGGGGAGGGAACCAGCGAGTACGCTACAACCAGGTAACACAGTTTTTCTCTGAGGGCTGTTACTCCTTGGTACTTGCCCTAAGGCTTCATGAAATTTGTGTAAGATATTATCATGTCATTTAATTCAGTGTATCATAAAAATACTATTTGAAAATCTGAAACAAAATTTAACAAATTAAGATTGAATTTCCATGTAGAGAAATTTAAGATTCACCCTTTAAAAGGAAAATGAGTTTTAAAAAAACTAATTTAAATGACATAGATACTAAACAATAGCCCAATTAACTATTAAACTTCATGGCCTTCTCTGACTATTTAAACATGATTTTTGAGATAATGTGTCTGCTGAATATTCAGAATACTGTGTGATACAACCTTTGTGATAGGACATTACCTAAAATATACCAAAAAGGATAATTGTGTTCTAGCATTGAAAACCTTAGATTGTGAGCCAAAACATATAAAGATACCTACATTAATAAGGAAATAAAGGGTCAAGAAGTAGATTGGTTTCATATGTAATCCAAGTTATGTAGGTATGTGCTTAATGCTATTAAATCAGTTACTGTATATTTGACCTCTTGATATCCTAAGCTTTTGCCTTTCAGAACAGCTGGGTCTGCTAAGAATCATTTCTCAGTTCTCTTCATTGTAGATCAGATGACTCTCGCTTTATCACCCTTGGAGGCCACATGAAGGACAAAGCAGAAAGATCCACACACAAAACTAATGTTTATATGGGGGTGGGGGACGGATACACTTGGCCCTGATTTTCCAATGAACATAACAGAAGAAAGACCAATTGAGACTTGAAACCACTGTTACTCCAACCGTTATTTAGTTACATCCTATCCATCTTTTACTCTTTTTTTGTTGAACAGAGAGGATCCTTTGGCTGCTCTGACTTTTGTAAATGTTTCACTCACTTAGTTGTGGTTTATCATTTGGACAGAATGCTACATCGGGGATTTTTTTCCCCTCTCTAAGGGCTCAAAGAGAAAATGACTTCTCTGTGTCTCATATTTGATACATGAACATACACCCTATTCTCTTCATTTTAAGAAGCAAACCTAAGCTTATTGGCAACACAGAAAACTGCACTTCTCAGAAACAGACCTCTTGTATGAAATGAACTTCAGAATAACTTAGAAGGGTATATTAGTGAAGAAAGTGAGAAATAGTATTTTTATAAAGCCTAAATGTCTTTATATTAAATATAAATGGCCCTATAATCCTGGGTGTAGCTGACAGAATTGCCTATTTCTTTAATCTTAATTCATCACTGAACATTTTTGGTATTTTGAAACTTCTCAAAGTTCAAAGTGGATTCTCAAACTGATTTCTAGCTGATATCAGAGATACTTAAGATCATTGCTGGTAAGTCTATATAAAAGGTACAGTGTAACTCAGTAAGATTAGATTAAATGATCTGGAAAGTATTTTATTTACAGAATTTACCTGTAAGATATCTTAAATATAGGTGCATTCTATTTTACTGTTTATATAATACTTTTATTTTCAATATTTCTGTATTCCAGTTATTCTAAATTGGAACTTCATCGATTCAAATCAACATCCTGTGTTAAACACAAGTATGCTACAACAAAAAATAAATAAATAGGACTACACCCACCAGCCAAGATGCTGACATTTGGGCACACTGATTACAGATGGTGACCGTGGACAGCGATGTCCCTGCTGATTCGGCAGGGATTCAAGGCTGCTTTTCTCTGCTGGCCCGCCCTTTGCGTCTTTATGCACATATACTTTGAGAAAGAAATAATTTTTGTTTTTCGCTTTGTCTAAACCCACTCCTTTATCAAACACGTATCTTCCTGCATCAGCCCGCAGCTGTCCATGTCTAAAATGAGACTGTCTTTGCGTATGTGTTTAGCTTGCATTTGCTTTAAAATGTACTACCATTTATTTAATTTGCTTTAATGGCCGTCTTATGAAAGAAATATATTTGTTAAAAATATATGTCGATGGGACAGTGATTGTTTTTATTACACACTAAAGACATCTTTGTATGAGAAACTACAACATGGATATAATACATTACTTTTACCAACTGAATACTAGAGTCAAGGGGGGCTTCTGCTAATACAGCGTGATACAGTATTAACAGGACTAAGGTAACAGGAAGCATGATACGAGGCAATGCTCATGGCACTGGGAACCTCGAACCATGTTACAACAAAAAGGAACACAAGGATGAAATGCTGCATAAGGGCATTTAACTTCAACAGTCCTGGAAATTTAGAACCCGGTGCTCATGAGTAATAAGAAGACTTCACTCAAACCACTTAGATTCCAATTCAGGAAAATTCATTGTTTAATTGCATTACAGTAAACCAGCCATTCTGGAAATAAATAACAAAGTTTAATCTCAGCCTTGTTAAAAAATTCGAATTTGCACATGTAATAAGGCATGTTCAGACTTCAAGCAGTTTAAATTGCCTTCTAATAGGAGTTTAAAACATTATCACAAATTTAATACCAGCAATATAAATCCTAAAGAACAAAAACCCATTACTTGCATTCTATTGTAAAATGTAAATAAAATTACATTTAAATATCAAAATCAGTAATTTCCTTTTAAAAGGGGCTAAATTCTCCCATTAAATTCAGTGTATTTCTAGATATGTTTAAATTATATTTTGATTATGCTATTACAGTTGTCCTGGCTTTTATCCCTTTGCCCCTCTACCAAATACCCCCATTCCCTTAAGCAATCCCCACACCCTTGTTCATGTCCACGGGTCATGCATGTAAGTTCTTTGGTACTGTATTTTACATACCCATGGCTATTCTGTAACTTCTTATTTGTGCTTCTTAATCCCCTTACCTCTCACCCATTCTCCCACACACCCCCCTCCTCTTTAACCTTTGGCATGTTAATTATAGTGTGTCTTGGAGTGGGCCTCTTTGCATTCATCTTGTTTGGGGCTCTTCATGCTTTCTGGACTTGCATGTCTATTTCTTCACCAAATCAAAGAAGTTTTCTTTCATTTTTTCAAACATATTTCCAATTTCTTGCTGTTTCTCTTCTTCTGGCATCCCTATGAAGCAAATGTTGGATTGCTTAAAGTTGTCCCACAGGCTATTTATCCTTGGATTTTTTTTTCTTCTTCTTTTTGTTCTGACTGGTTGTTTTTTGGTTCCTTATGTTCCAAATCACTGATTTGATTCTCAGCTTCATCCACTGTACTGTTGTTTCCCTGTATTAATGAATCCTTCATTTCTGACTGGATCTTTTTTATGCTGTTAAGGTCCTCACTAAGTTCCTTGAGCACCCTTATAACCACTGTTTTTGACTCTGCATCTGATAGATTGCTTATCTCCGTTTTGTTTGGCTGTTTTTCTGGAATTTTGATCTGTTCTTTCATTTGGGCCATGTTTTTTTGTCTCCTCATTTTGGCAGCCTCACTATATTTATTTCTATGTATTAGGTAGAACTTCTTTGACTCTGTGTCTTGGTAGTGTGGCCTATTGTAGTAGGTGTCCTATAGGGTACAGTGGCACAGACTCCCCTTTTCACCCAAGCTGGGTATTCGAGGTGCACCCTTTGTGTGGGCTGAGTACACCTTCCTCTTGTAGTACAGCACTGGCTGTTGGCAGATCAATGGGAAGGATTTATCCAGGCCAGGCAGCTGCATGGATTGTCTGTGACCACTTACTATCTACCTCTGCCCTATGTAGAGGATCAGCTGTGCAGGGGCAGGGTGGTGGTGCTCCAACATGGTCTGTAGCTGTCCACTGAGTACCCTGGCCCTGGGGTTTCCCAGATGGTGCAGGCCAAGATCAGCTATCATGTGTGTTTTGCCAGGGGCCACCCTG
Organism: Artibeus jamaicensis; assembly: GCF_021234435.1. NCBI lineage: Eukaryota > Metazoa > Chordata > Mammalia > Chiroptera > Phyllostomidae > Artibeus > Artibeus jamaicensis. The sequence goes on along the minus strand of NW_026522025.1, from coordinate 12,499,059 downwards.
CCCGAGCTACAAAGCAATATGAGAAGGCTGCTACTTGTGCAGGGCTTGAAGATTCCCAGGCAAAGCCAAGCTGTGAATCTAGGCTGACTGCTGCCCGTGCCAGGCCTGGGTCACACTGAGGCCAGCTATTGCTTGGTTGAGAGGATTTAGGAAGTTGTGAAAAATCACCCAAGACCATCCATTCATATGGAAAAGTTGCTTAGGTGGGTCTGTAAGTTAGCTGGGATGGAATCTTAGGGAATTTTCTTCCCTATAATTATATAATTCTCAAAATGATTTTATTTATACATAGCGAAAAATTCACAAAACCGTTTAGCACTGCTAACATTTTCACATTTGGGGATTTAGCTAGTTGACTTTCTTCTGATTTCTTCCACTTTTGGAATCCCACATGATTACAATGTTAAAGTACACCAAGAAGAACAGGAGTTTCAGGAAGGACACAAAGCACACCAATACAGAAAATAAGTCTGGGTATTTCTGAGGAGGATCCAGCGTTACTGTCATCAGTGTCAGAAGGACCATTGTGATTACTGACATAAGAAACTGTAAGGAGGAAAAAGAAGCATTATTCAGTAACTTAAGTTAAATGTACCGGTAACACTGATTACAGCTATAAGTCAGCAGAATTGAAGGGGAGGGTTGGGGGGTACCATCTCTTCATGATGGACCTCAACTTAGGCTGCAAGTTAGAATCAACTGGGGTTAAATATCTCAATGCCCATGCCACACCCAAGACCGATTAAATCAGAGTTTCTGGGGTAGGCCTTCAGGATTTTTTAAAATTTAAGTGATTCCCGTGTATAGGGAAAGCCTGAGAACACCTGTCTTGTACTTCGTACCGCCCAGGCACTGAAGAAAGTTTCCTGGAACAGGTAGTATTGCTAATCAGGGTTAAATTCACAGCATGCTCCAGCACCCCAAGTTCCTACAGGACATAAAATTCTAAACTAATCTAAGAACCCCTTTGTGGAAAAGTTATCCGTGGCAAATGGAAAACTGTATGTCATGCTCACTACGCTCTCAATGAGCTAGTGCTGCAGTAAGTAAGCATGGTGATGCATGTGCAAGAAAATGTCCTCTGGCCTCAAGAGAGTTTTCCATTTAATTAGGGGAATACATGAACTAGTTAAATAAAATCACAAGGTCACATTTTATTAAATGCCAAAATGAGGAGAAGTAACTGCATTCACTAGAATTACAGAGCAGTCAGGTTTCTCCAGACTAGTGCCCTGTATGGTAGAACTTCTGCAATGATGGAAATGTCTGTGCACCCCAAAAGGGTAGGTGCTAACTACATGTGACTACTGACTGAGCATTTGAAATGTACCAGCTGCAAATGAGGAGCTACATTTTGTATTGCATTTAATTTTTCTAAGTTTCAATTTCTACATGTGTCTACTGGCTACTGTATTAGACAGTATAGCTCTATACTCTGAGCTCCTTTAAGACAAGGACCAGCCAACTCTTATTTTATCCCTAACATGGCACGTAAGTACACAGAAGCTCCTTAAGTGAATGTAGAAAGCAAGCAGTAAGGAACAGTAGTCAGTGACTTTCATGAAGGAGGCAGGATGTAAACAGAACCCTAAAAGATGCTTTCATGGCTGTACTATGAATAGTACAGTGATCATTCCAGATGGAAGAGTGGGATGGATGGAAGCCAAAAAGCCTTGCAAAGGTATAAATAAGCTACAAGTATCCTTCAAAGTAAAAATCCCTGAGTCAGCCTTGTGGGGAGTGAAAATTTCTGAATGAAATCATCAAATTAAACTCCCAAGAAATATGGGACTAATTGGAATGTCATGGTACTATGAACTTGAACCAGTATTAAAATACATGCTAAAATCCCTCCCATTTTCTCCCATTTATAGCAATGTTTCCCAAAAGAACTGGCTATAATTTGGTGCATCCAATTCCTCCACTCATTAGTGAAGCCACACCAATTAGGTGTTCACCCCAACCACTCTCATCAAATTGCCCTGATCAAAGACCCACAATAACCACAGCACTAAGTCCAGTGGTCAATTATTATTGCCTTATGATCTTCCAATAGCATCCAAAATAGCACAACACTCCATATCCTGGAAGCACTTGGCTTCCATGACACCATATTCCTGGTGTCTCTCCATCTCATTAGTTAACCCTTCTCAGCAGCTTTGCACGTTCCTTCTCATGTCCCCTATCTCCATGCACTGACCTATCCCATGGCTCAGGACTTGCTCCTGTTAATCTATACTCACACCTTTGGTGAGCTCATTCAGTGACGTGACTAATTATTATATGCCGAAGACTCGGGTTACTGTCTCCAGTCTACACCTCCCCTAAATTCCGGATGCACATATCCAAATGCTCCTTAATATCTCCATTTAGATATCTATTCGGCATCCAAAACCAAGAACATGCAAAAGCTATCTTCAATAAGATTAATGGCTGACTTCTCATGAGAAAACGTGGAGTCCAAAAGGCACTGGGATGGATGACATTCAAATTGCTCAAAGAAAAAGACCAGTTTCTGGCAAAAGTACCCTTCTGAAATTAAAGAGAAATGAACACAAAACAAAGTCAATACATTTAAAAATACTGAAATAATACAGAGTATGTTCTCCAAACATGACAAAATTAAATTATAATACAAAACAGGAAGAAATCTGATAAATCCCCAAATGTTTAGAAACAACAAATTGCTTTTTAAAAAGATTTTATTTATTTATTTTTAGAGAAAGGGGAAGGGAAGGAGAAAGAGAGGGAGAGAAATATCAATGTGTGGTTGCCTCTCATGCGCCCTCTCCTGGGGACTGGACCTACAACCCAGGCATGTGCCCTGACTGGGAATCAAACCAATGACCCTTTGCTTTGCAGTATGGCACTCAATCCACTGAGCTACACCAGCCAGGGCTGGAAACAACAAATTCTTTAACAATTTATGAGCCAAAGAATAAATCACAATGAAAATGGGCTATATTTTAATTAAATACAACATGTATGTCAAAATATATGGAATGCTACTTAACCATGGCACCAAAGGAAATTTGTGGATTTGAATGCCTGTGTAAAAATGGAAGGTTGTCCTCAAATCAATCACCTGACCTTTAAGAAACTGGATGAAAAGTAAACCAAACCCAAAGCAAGCAAAAAATAATAATAAAAGTAGAACCAAAATCAATGAAATAAATACACCAGTCAGAGAAAGACAAATGCCGTATGGTTTCACTCATATAAGGAATCTAGTGAACAAACTGAACAAGGGAAATAGACAGACTCTCAGGGAGCAGGATGACAGCTATGGGGGTTCGGGGAGAGGGGTTGGGGGTGGAGGGATTGAACAAAAGGAAAAAACTCATGGACACGGACAATAGTGTGCTGATTATGGGGGGAGGGAGCACATGAGGACTAAATGGTAATAAAAATGCAATTAAAAATTATTAAATTTAAAAATACCCCAAAAAATAGAGAAAACCAGTGAACAGTGGTTGGTTCTGTAAAAAGATCAATGAAACCAACAAACTAGCGAGGCTAACCAAGGAAGAAAAAGAGAAGACACAAATTCCCAAAATCAGGAATGAAAAACAGACACTACTCCTTACCAGACATAAAAATAAAAATAAATGATACAGGACTATTATGAACAACTATAAGCCAACAAATTAGATAACAGATGAAATGGATACACCACTACAACTATCTCAAGAAATACAGAAAGTCTAAATAGACCTATAACAAGAGATTGAATTAATCATTTTTAAAGTCCCGCAAGGGAAGGCCCAGGCACAGATGGCTTCACTGATGAGTTATATACCAAATGTTTATAAAAGAATTAATACCAGGCTTCATAAACTTCCAAAAAGTAGAAGTGGAGCACTGCCCAGTCATTCCGTTCGGCAGATGTTGGTATCAATCCTGACACCAAAACCAGGAAAAGACATCACAGGAAATGAAAACTGCACATCAATATCACTTATGAATATAGACCAAAAGTCTACAAAATACTGGCAAACCCAAACCAGTGGCACATAAAAACGATTGTACAGCATGATCACGTGGGACTTACCCCAAGAATGCAAGGTTAGTTCCACATAAAAAACAATGCAGCATACCACATTAAGAAGGGGGAAAATCACATGACCATATCATTAAATACACAAAAAGCAGGACAAAATCCAATAGCCTTTTATGCTAAAAAAAAAAACAATAATTAATTAAACAAATAAAGGAACTAGGAATAGAAGAACTTCCTAACCAAGTAAAGGCCATCAATTTAAAAACTCACAGCTAACACCTTAGTTAAAGTGAAAAACTGGACGCTTTCCCCCTGAAATCAGGAAGAAGAAGTGTCCACTCTTGCTGCTTGTTGTATTTACCGTTGTACTAGAGATTCTAGCCAGGGCAATGAGGTAAGGTGTTAAGGATTAAGTAGCAGCCCTGACTGATGTGGCTCAGCCGACATCATCCCACAAAGCAAAAGGTCACCAGTTCGGTTCCTGATCAGAGCACATGCCTGGGTTGCGGGCCCAGTCCCTGGTTGGGGCACGTGCAAGAGACAACCACCCCGATCGGTGTGTCTGTCTCACGCAGATGTTTCTCTCACACATCGATGTTTCTCCCCTCTCTGTCTCTCTCCCTCCCCTCTCTCTGAAAATAAAATCTTAAAAAAAACCACAACCAACTATAATACCAAGCTATAGTAATCAAGACAATGTGGTAACGCCATTAGCTAAGTACCATTTCTTAAAAACTGAACAACGTACCAAATGTTGTATAATTCTGGGAAGAAATGTAAAACATGGAAGATGTTTCCTCACAGAAATGGAAAAGGATTTCAGCTGTAGTTCTTCTTCTGAAGTCTTTTCAAAAATGGAAAAGGAAGTTGCACAAGCTATGAAAAACGCCATCGCTGTTACAACCGTGGGCATTAGGAGGTCATCCTTCAATAGGAGAGGGAGCATACTGTAAGGGAAACCAGAAACCATAATCACTCCGTAAAAACGCTTTAATGAGTTTATGAGAACTATACTGAAAATATTATATGGACATTGGTTTTACTCACCTAAATGTTGACACAAGTAAAAACCAAGTAGACATAAACGGAGTTTCACTTAAAACTAAGCAGACAGGTCTAAAATGATAAAGAAAAATAGTTTAATCTTATAGAATATAATTTCAACTCTTGTAAAAAAATATAAACACATTTTATGTCTTATTTTCAGGGTAGCTAAAAAAACAAAAACTGGAAACAGCCAGCAAGGTCTTCAAATGGACTGATTCATTTTTTTGTAACTATCAATCCAAACCAAGTGAGTCTAGCAGAGAGGTGTCAACTACTTAAGATAACTGGAAAGGTGCTCTTCCAGAATTCAGTCTACCAACAGAATACTTTTTCTCGGTCACACAAACAGTGGCTTTACAAAAAAGATCACATAAGTGGATCTAAACAGAGAAAGAGAGCCACTTCATGTATTTTATCTTACTCGGTGAACATGAAGTGAATTCCCAGTACAGTGGTTTTCAGACTTCTTTTTTCTGATCCTCCATGTTACACAGCACTCAGCCAAGTTAAAAACTCAAGTTGAAACAGAGGCTCATCCTCTGCCACTGAAGAGAGGGCAGCAGATGTAAAAAAGAACTCTAAAGGGAACAGGTGATGATGGCTGAATAAACGAAAAACCAATAGGAAGAGGCTACGTGAAAAGAGCAAGAGTGTAGGAACAGGAAGTGTAATGCCAATAAATGGAGCCACTGACTTTACCAAAGAGCTGTTTAGGGTCGCGCAAGTACAAACTGTGACTTTCTTACCATCAGCCCCTAGTCCCTTTACCTTCTAGGTTCACCTGTGGCAATGATGTTCAAGAAGGGGGCTGGACAGAAGACCTAGTCTCATCTCTGCCACTTACTTACTGTGTGTGCTTGAATAAATGATTAATTTAACCTTTTTTCTCATGTGTAATTGAAATAATAATAATCTTTTACATTGTTAAGTAGTTGAAAAAAACTCTTACAAGTATTATCTAGTAATCGGGGCCTAAAAGCTAATCTGAATGGTCAAATTACAGGTCACTGAACGGGCTACATTTCTATGGGGTAGAAATTCTAGGGAAAATGTACACCTTTAAAAGCAACACCTCTCCACAGTTCCATCCCCTGGCACTAGGGATTTGTGTACAGTCAGGCTAGCCTCATACAACGGTGGTAACTCAGGTCCAGACTTGGGAAGATGAAATCAAGCTGCCCTCCCAGACTGCAATGATATGAGGCTATTTTGTTCAGAGCAAAGAAGCCTTCCACATAGGCCAGCCCACCTTCCTATAAAGCTATGCACCGAGGCTTTAGTCCAAAGCTCTACCTTCCATTTGTCATTGGTCACTCTGTACGTTATCTTCCACAGGAGCCCAGCAAATAGGGTGAGGGATTTAGTGGCTGTGGGTTGGGATTCAAGTATTCCAATGTGTTCTGGGCAAATATTGAATACTCTTTGAATATTGGGATAATATACCCGTAACTGTCACCCAATTTCTGTGAAGACTAAGAAAGAAAATTTAATGGTCCTAAAACAAAGTAGTTTGGTTAGAGATTGCAAATAGGGTATAGCCAAAGGTTCTGCAAAACAAATAGAAAGGAGGCAACATATGAAAGCCACTAGAGAGGCGACTGGAGAGAGACGACTGTTGAACAGACATGGAAATGAAAAAGGTAACCACAACAAACACTCCAATCCAAGGAAAGCCGCTTTGGGAGACATATTTTTATTAGCATATAGAAAATATATGAAGAAACGGGCCCTGGCTAGTGTGGCTAAGTGGAATGAGTGCCAGCCTGCCAACCAAAGGGTCACCAGTTTAATTCCCAGTCAGGGCATATGCCTGGGTTGTGGGCCAGGTCCCCATTAGGGGGCGCTCGAGAAGCAACCATACACTGATGCTTCTTTCCATCTCTTTTCTCCCTCCCTTCCCCCTCTCTAGAAATAAGAGAAATAAGTATGTCAGTAATAATTCTATGAAATATTTTCAGTTTATAAAGAAGTAAAATTGTAAGAGATCATCATTCTGAAAAAAATTTGACTTAAATAATTTTATTCAACTATGTAACATTTGTGTAGTTGTTTTGCACTTAGGTAATTTTATATGAGTAATAAATTCAGTTATATGTTATAAACACACAATAAATAATAAATAAATAAAACACTAGAAACAGTTTTACTTACAATGATACCAAGAGAATGGACTTTTCGTGTACATGGAAAGAAAATAAAAAGAATGACAGCGCACAGGTAACCTTTGAGAAAAATGGGAAAAAGTAGAAAAATGAGATAAAACAACTTACAGAATATGATAGCAATTTAATTATGAATCTGAATAAAAATAACTTTAACTAAAACTTTAAAGTTTAATGTATCTTCCATCTAGAAGGAAATATATATATATATAAAACACTATTATGCAAAATATTTTATTCAAATATATAATCAAAATATTTTTGAAAAAACTGATTACACTATACTTAACTATCTAAAATAAACTCACTGATACTGTAATCAATAAACAAAACTACTAAATGCTTCAGACACAGTAATTACACCTGCATCCTCCCTTGGACTGTGACAATTTAAATTAAAAAGCAGGAAGGACAAGAAGGTCAAAATCTGAAACTGGCAAAACAAATCTATTTCAATGTTTTTAAGTCATGCATTTCAATAAAACATATTAAATGTTTTATAATCATTTCATTTATATAAATATTATTTCACCAATATGTGGAACATAAAACAAAAAAATAATAAGCTAACAAAACAAACTCATAGATACCAGACAACAGAATGGGAGTCACGAGAGGAGACAGGGGCTGGGAGGGGCTGACCTGGGTAAAGGGGTCAAACATATGGTGAGGGAATGAAACCAGACTTTGGGTGGTGACCGTGCAATAGAGTGCACAAGTGTTGGATTACAATCTTCTACACCTGAGAATTATGTAATGTTATTAATCAATGTTACCCCAACAAATTTAATTTTAAAAGAAAGAAAAAGAAAAAAGAAATGAAATGTGCACTTTACTAAACTATAGTAAGCATTTGTTATTTGGGGTTTTAAGTAAAAAATTACTTAGATCTATTTCTAGAAGTTTATACTCTGAATATCATACACATCCAATCTGGTTGTTTAAGCAAAAAACGTGGGTCATTCACTACCCTGTACCTGCTGCACATCCAACCCATCAGCAAACCCTCTACACCACCTCCTAACACAGTACCCGCCCACTTTTCTCCACTCCCTCTGCTGAGCGCCCCTCCTTTCTCTTGGGCTACTGCACTCACCTCCTAATCAGGAACACTCTGGCCTCCCTCCAATCCACTCTCCACTCTGCCACCATGTCAGATCACGTAAATTGTTTAAATTTCTTCGGCTACTTCACTTAGAATAAAATCCACACTCCTACATGATCTGGGCCCTGCCTTCCTCTTCCAGTCTATGACTGTCCACCAGCACTTCACACCTGTGCCCTTATGCCTCAAACATGCCAGATGTGTTCCTGCCTCGAGGAGAAAGTTGTTTTGGTCAAGTCAGAGCCCAGATCTCCTTGTGATTGGCTCTTTCTGGTCGGCCATTCTGGTCTGGGCTCAGTCGTCACTTCCCTGGAAAGGCCTGCCCTTACTCAGCCTACAGCAGTGCCTCCTCACCACAGCCCACCAGGATTCTTTTCACACAACAGTTTCCCTCCTGGCCCTCATTACTCCCAGGAATTCTCTTGTTCGCGCATGCATTTTGTTTACTGTAATTCTGCCACTACCGTAAAAGGCCCCGGTTAATAGAGCAGAAGTGTTAACTGCCATTCGCTTACATGCCAGTACCTAGAAAAGGACCTAACACATTAGAGAGAACTCCATAAACACTACCTGAGTAAACTAAATGTAAATCACTTTGCTGCTATAAATAATTAGTATTCATACTATCGACTACCTCAATTATAGACTTACACTGAGATTGGAACTGAGGATAATATCATCTTCATGGAAAGGAAAACACTTGAGTGAAAATTAGAAATGTTTTAAAGCTCTCAGAAGTATTCAATAAGAATTCAAAACATCACCAAACTCATTAACATAAGTCTTTTTTAGTTTTTTAAACAGAATGGCTGGTATTAAAACATAGCAAATAGAATAAAATTAGGGAACTCAAGAGAAAGAAAATGTTTCTATCTGGCTTTTAATCCCTAAAAGTAAATCATCTCTAGCACTGCCACCGTTACTCAAACCCTGAAATTCTGTTCCATTATCTTAGAAATATACCTGTATTTAGCATGCTACTTCCTAGAAAAATAGCACAATCTTGAGTACGCTTGCCAGTATTTCAAGTGAGGCCTATGGAAGCCATCAGAGCATTACTAACCACATCCCTCCTGATCCACAAGTCCTGTAGAATATTAGCTGTAAATGACAGTGTACTCAGAGTTCATTCACAAAGTGAAATAACAGGAATTGTCAATGAAAAGTTAACCGAAAAGAGAAGAACATGAAACTGTGGTACACAGTTTTACACTGTGGTACTCATGCACTTTGGAAATAGTTCACTGGTATGCTATGTTCCGGTTGCTTTTAGAATGCAATGTATGTAACGTGGCAGTCACGGAACTGAAACAAATTAGGACTTCTAAAGTGTTGTCCCCTTATAAAGCCTGCTGACTTACTGTTTGTGTAAGCCACATTTTCTTGACATATTAGAAGATATTTTTCAATGTCATTTTATGGGCCAGGGCGCACAGGAACAAAACGGTCAGTGCCATGGGAATACAACCTGGAGGAGTCTGTAAGCCCGTTCAGAGGATTCCCTAAAGTCCAGCATGGGGAACCAAAGCATCTTCAAACTGGCACAAGTCATCTTCCCGAAACAGAAACCTGTCCCCTCCTACACTTAAAAATATTTTTTTAAGCTCTTCTTGCATACAAATCCAACTCCAACTTACTCAACCCAACGTTCAAGCTCTTACACAATTTGATCCTTTTTTTTTAAAGATTTTATTTGTTTAGAGCCCTGGCTGGTGTAGCTCAGTGGATTTTGTGCGGGCCTGTGAACCAAACGATCACAGTTCGATTCCCAGTCAGGGCACATGCCTGGGTTGCAGGCCAGTTCCCAGCAGGGGGCGCACCAGAGGCAAACATACACTGATATTTCTCTCTCTCCTTCTCTTCCCCTATAAAGATAAATAAAATCTTTAAAAACAAACAAATAAATAAATCGAACTTCATCAAAATGAAAAATTAAAAAAAAAGATTTTATTTATTTAGAAACTGGGGAACGGAGGGAGAGAAACACCAATGTGTGACAGATACAACTATCAGTTGCCCCTTGCATACCCCCAGCTGGGCACTTGGCCCACAACCCAGGCATGTGCCTGGGAACTGTACTGGTGGCCTTTGATTTGCAGGCTGGCATTCAGTCCACTGAGCCACACCAGCCAGGCCATGGTCTTTCTGACACTTACCTCTCACTATATCCTGTCTTCAACACACACACACACATACACACACACATACATGTACACATCACACAAATTTCATTATTCAGTAACTGTTCTAGAGCATTCCCTATCTTTCCTCATCTCTGTACCTTCTAACTCTTCCTCCTGTCTTGAATTCTCTTCTGCTATATAACCTTCTTTTCCAAATCTTGCCCAGCTTTCAAAATTTGGCTCCATTCCCACTTGCTCTAAAAGGCTGCCTAACATCTGCACCCTAAGTAGTTAATATCTACTTTTCCTGCACAATCATGGCACCTAATTTGTACCAAATAGAACTTAATGCCACCTACTTTAGCACAAAATTATTTAAGTATATGTCTATCACATTGTTTTCTTCTTTGCGTTCCCTCATTGACTAATAATACAAAACAGCACTTAAATATTTATCTGTTGAATGAACTGAAAGATTCTAATTGCTCGACCTAGTGCCCAACGCAGCACCTACGTATGTCAGACACTCAACAAATGTTGGTCAAATAAATGAATGTCCCAATTCAAGGAAGCTGTTCAAAGCAAGAAAATAATTCTCTATTTTTAAAAGATCAGATGCTGCAAGAATTAAGTACCTAAAGTAATGAGAAACTTACCAGAGAAAATCTGAATGCTTTGGGACAGGGCTGGAGTGTTAATTTTATACACGCAGGAAGCAGGCTCAAAAATGTAAAACAAAAGCTAAAAAATTAATTTAAAAACATTTGTTATCTTTGTAGAGTAAGGATCACATTACTTATCAACTTAAATTGCTTTCAAATTAAAGTTTATTTTCATTTTTTCAATTTAAGACTAAACATTTAAATAAAACCCTTACAATGAAACATGTACACTCTTTAATATATACATGATTTTATAATACAGAACATTATAATTTTAAATGTTGCTTATATTATTTTACTAATTAGTATCATTTATAGAAAAGATACAAAGATAGCTAAATATCAATTATCAAACACTCAAAATAAGAAAATATAGCCAGGTAAAAAGAGACAATGCTATATTTGTAACAGAAACATTCATTAAATGTACTCATTAGAGAATCTCTCTGGCACTAGCCGAGGTTGCAGGCTGGATTCCAGGTCAGAGCACACCGAACATGCCTGGGTTGCAGGTTCAGTTCCCAGTCGGGGCACTTCCAAAGAGGCAACTGATCAATGTATCTTTCTCACATCAATACTTCTCTCTTTCTCTTTCTCCCTCCCTTACCCTCTCCCTGAAATCAATAAGCCTGTCTTCGGGTGAGGATATAAGTAAGTAAGTAAATAAATAAATAAATAAGCAAGCAAGAAAGCTCTCTCTCTCTGGCCTCATTTCACAAAGGCTGATTATCTGACTTTTAAGCCCATGGAAAATAAAAAATTAACAAGTTAGAAAGGGAGTGGGAAGCTGCTAGAACTTCTCCTGGGGGTGGCTGGTGGGCAGGGGGAAAAAGAACTCAATGAGCGGAGCCATCTGGAGCCATGAGGTACCATGGCAAACAGCCCTTGAGAGCCCTGGGAAAAAGGACTGTAACACAACACAGTAACGGATTTTCCCCTTGTGGTGGCCTCCTGGTGTGTCAACTTGTCTAAGCTGAACTACAGTCCTTGTTACATGGGCTACAAGGGACCTTCCTGAAAGAACTCAAGGACAGAGGAAGGCAGCGCCCATTTTGTAGCACACACACACTTAACCTTGGTGCTGCTCGGAGACTTTGCAGATCTAATAAATGTGCCTCATCCGTTGATTTTTAGTTAATCTGTAGGAAGACAGTCTAGGGTGCGCCTGACTCAATCAGCTGGAAACCCTTTTCAAGGGCTTAGTCCTGCCCTAAGCTCAGAGATTCTTCACAGCAGCTGGGTCTGAAGCACACTCCTCCTTCCCCTTAAATACGCCTTCCTGAGGCCTTGTGGACTTCCAGTTTGCTTAGCCAGCCCCCGCAACTGTATAAGCTATTTCCTCACAGCAAATTTGTGCATGCGGGGACACACACACACAGACCTACTCACTCTCCTCCTCTAGTTGGACCCTGACTTGTACACCGCTGAAAATCAGGACTCTTCATGTTCACTCATGCTGAGCGTATGCTCTGTTCAAGGAAGAGGCAAGCAGGTACAATCCAGGAAGATTTTCACGTAAAGTATTTCAAATAAAAGAGTGTTGTATAGAGGAGTTGTATTACGTTATGTGGAAAATTCCCTAATAATGCCAGGTAGGTAAGATATTACCATAACACTTTTAGAGAAAAGCATATAAAACACTATATACAAACTTTGTGTCTCTTACCTGATTATTATCTGGGTGTCACGGGGCAAAATATCCTTGACCTTCAGAAAGACACTTAAGCTGCACCAGAGATTGGCTACTTTATCCTTAGAAGAGATGTCTTATTAGTTTTACATTCTCATATAATTGAAAGAAATATTAAACTCCACCACCTACAGCCCATAACCTCTAAATAAACTGTATTCAGAATTTTATAACTAAGTTGATTGAACTTTCCAAGTAAGGCATACATACACACACAGACTAGCACTTTTCATCTTTTTGCAATGGAAATTGATCTAAATCACTAGCCAACCATAATCTAGATGTTCCCAAGAAACACTACTTCTCAAAGAACAGCACACTATCCCTAAATAATCAAGTTATTCATCTTTGGGAATTTTTCCAGAAATCTTTTGTTTTCCTAATTTTTAAAACACATATTATGTGACCCATGTTATCCCACATCTGAAATTATCTAATATAACTGCCTTGCTACTAGCAATGACGAGAGGGAATTGCTAATACACCAGCAAGTTTAAAGACATCAGCAGTTGTGCCAGGATCACGTTCAAAATTACACTCGTGACTACAGCTCTCTGTTCGCAAAACCCGTCCTCCACACAGCTGCCGACTCTCAGCTGTGCGGGCCTAACGTGAAGAAAGTGGCCGTGGCCGGACAGCTGCACCGTCCTCCTTCCCTCGGTTGGATCAAAGAACATGCTCTTCGGACTCGGAGAGCAGCAAGTGAATGGAGGTGGCGAGCAACACCGTCAAACAATTATGAGATACTCATTTTTATAATTATCGTGATAAACACCATTTTTGAAATGGAAGGCAAGGCAAATAACCAGGAAGCTCACAGAGAGAATTAAACTTTGTATGAGTTGAGGTTAGAAAAATATAAAGTGAGGAGCACAATGTTCAAAGTGCAAATCACAGCTTTGCCACACACTAACTATATGACCTCAGTTTTCCGGTATGTAAAGTGGGTACAGTAGCTACCTTGGAGCCACTGTAAGGATCAAATAAAATCACATGAGAGGTGTCTGGCACCTAACGATGGTGATAATAACAGTGATTAGTTATCATCAGCAGCAGCAGCAGCATCTCCACTGACATGTAAGTCACACATTCTTCCTTCACAAAAACCAGATGCTCTCAAGTCTCTCAAACTGCTGGTTCCATCCTCTCACAGATCCGATTTACAGATTCAAAAACTAGGAAGATACATAGACTTTTCTAACTCTTTTTAAAAGAAATGTTTATTCAAAAGCAAATTATCTATAAATATGCTGTCTCTGTCAGACTTTATTAAAGGCCTTTTTGTTTCAGAAAAATGGTTTGTTTAATTTAATTACTAAATCTAAGTCATCAAATTATCCGTGTAATAAAAGTTTAACAAGAGTGATTAAGCTGGCATTAAATGAAATGAAAGACTCTCATTAATAATTACTATGGGTGAAGGTTATATTTATATATCTCATAAGGAATTATGAGAGCTATCGAAGGAAACATGATTATTAGTTTAATAATTTCCTAAGACCAAAAAAAAGAATATAAGCCATTTTTTAATATATTTATTGATTTCAGAGAGAGAAAGGGGGAAAGAAAGAGACATCAATTAGTTTTTCCACTTATTTATGCATTTACTGGTTGCTTCATGTATGTGCCCTGACTGGGGGTTGAACCCACAACCTTATCATTTAGGATGACGCTGTAAACCAAGAAAGCTACCAAGCCAGGGCTGTAGCTGCAACTTCTCACACTGTCTTTCATTATGAACCCTATTTCATTACAAAAAAATGTATAATTGAATTATAGATCTCATGATGCCATAAATATTACCATGCATGTAATGCCAGCTGAACATGCCAGCTGAGCTAGAGATTATAAACTGGATTAAATCATTGGCAAGGAATGATTGCGAGGAGAGAGGAGCTAAAGTTACTATTCCCTGCATGTCTTCTACAGGAAATCCCAGAGGTCACAGGAAAGGGAGCAGAAAGGGGTGAGAGGAGTTTTTAAACATGCCTCGAATAACCCACGATCGACTGGGAAGAGCCTCCTCAGAACCTGCAGGGTTTGCTCCTTCTCTGGAAAGAACGGCAGCCAGCAGAGAATGAAGGAAGCCACCACAGTGCCAGCCAGCTTAATTAACAATACAAACCTGGAAGAAAAACAAAGGCAACCGACAAGACAGGGAGAGGTTAATACTTCTGAGAAATCAAGCTCCATCTCACTAAATATAACAAATGCAAATGGAGAGTCATGATAAATCTGCGCCACTGATACAGGTTTAAGATAGGAATCTACTCAAATCAGAGTGAAGAAATTCAAAACCATTGAGATGTGCACTTCTCCACCAAAAAAACCATCATCATCCTAATTAACATTTAATTTAGATGCCATTCCTATGCAGCCATGAAGAAAAACGTCAAATCAGGACGTATTTCTAATTAGAATATAATCTAACATGCTCTTAAATGGATGAAATCCTTCATCAGTGCCGTAACAAACCAACCCACGCTACCTCCAGTAAGTGTACATTGATCAAAATATTTTTCTAGTTAGAAAAATTTTAAATGACAAAGAACATGACTTAATCTCTCTTCCCACTCACCCCTTAGCCAACACAGTAATAAGAAATCACCAAAGATAAGGCAAAAGACTACCTTCCTCCAGGTAAGTCTGCCACATAAATTCTCTGAATTGTTACAATTCCGGTATTTAAAAGCCACTCACCCTTTTCCTTTCAGACCTTTTTTAAAACACTTGCCAAGTAAAAAGCAAAAAAATGGCAAGGAGTGGTAAAGTTCCATCTGTTTATAGTTTAGAGCTAAGCAAAATGCCAGTGATCCCAGCACGTCCCAGTGGCAAGAGACTCCGAGAACGCCCCACAAGGCAAGGCCGAGACTCACGGAATTGTACCTGTTCGCGGGTCAAGGAAACCGTCTCCATAATTAGAAGGGGCAGATCTTGCATTTTATAGTGTATTTTTTACACAACTTTAAAATACTATTTAATGAAAGCTATTTCTAAATAGAAATTCAAAGTATTTAAGTGGTAAACATTGGAAATCATAAAGAAGGGCCTCAGATATATTAAATCTACTGTTTAAGTATATTTTATTGGTTATGCTATTACAGTTTTTCCCCCCTCCGCCCTGCACCCCCAACCCTCCAACAGTCCTCCCCTTAGCTCATGTCCATGGGTTGTACACATACGTTCTTTGAATTCTCTGTTTCCTATACCATTCTTAACCTCTCCTCATCCACTTTTATGCCCAACTATGCTTCATATTCCCTGTACCTTCCCCCCCGAAAACCCACCATGTGATATCCATTTCTCTGATTCTGTTTCTGTTCCACTGTGTGTTTAGTTTTTGTTTTCATTGTTTTATTTTTTTTTTTGGTTCTGTTGCTGATAGTTGTGAGTTTTTTGTCATTTTGCTGTTTATAGTTTTTGATGTTCAATTTCCTAGATAAGTCTCTTTAACATTTCATATAATAAGGGGTTGGTGATGATGAACTCCTTTAACTTGACCTTATCTGGGAAGCACTTTATCTGCCCTTCCATTCTAAATGACAGCTTTGTTAGATAGAGTAATCTTGGATGTAGGTCCTTGCCTTTCATGAATTCAAATACTCTTTCCAGTTCCTTCTTGTCTGTCAGGTTTCTTTTGAGAAATTAGCTGATGGTCTTATAAGCATTCCTTTGTAGGTAACTGTCTCCTTTCCTCTTGCTGCTTTTAAGATTCTCTCTTTATATTTAATTTTGGGTGACTTAATGACAATGTGCCTTGGTGTGTCCTTTTTTTTTAAAATTTCTTATTGATTATGCTGTTACAGTTGTTCTAGTCCCCCTTTCATTCCCCTCCACCCTACCCCCCCCGTCCCCACCAGTACCCCCCCTTTAGTTTATGACCATGTGTCTCAAGTCCTTTAGATTCTACATTTCCCACACTATTCTTGCCTCCCCTTCTATTTTCTATCTACTGTCTATGCTCCTTATTTTCTGTACCTTCTCCCCCCTTCTCCTCCGCCCACTCCCCTGTTGCTAACCCTCCTTGAGATCTTCATTTCTATGTTTCCACTCCTGATCTAGCTGTCCTTTTAGTTTGCTTTTGTTTTAGGTGTGGTTGTTAATGGTGTGTCCTTTTTTGGGTCCAACTTCTTTGGGACTCTCTGGGCTTCCTGGGCTTACTAGGCTTCCTGGAATTCTATTTCCTTTGCCAGATTGGGAAAGTTTTCCTTCATTATTTGTTCTAATAAGTTTTCAATTCCTTGCTCTTGTTATTCTCCTTCTGGCACCCTTATAATTCAGATACTGGAACGTTTAAAGTTGTCCCAGCCTCTCTTCATTTTTTTAAAATTCTTGTTTCTTCATTCTGTTCCAGTTGGATGTTTATTTCTTCCTTTTGTTCCAAATCATTGATCTGAGTCCTGGTTTCCTTCCTATCACTGTTGGTTCCCTGAATATTTTGCTTTATTTCACTTTGGGTGGGTTTCATTTGTTCTTTTATTTTCAACCAAGCTCAGTCAGTTCTGTGATCATCTTGATTACCAGAGCTTTGAATTCTCCATCAGACAGCGTGGCTATCTCCTCATTGCTTAGCTCTTTCTCTGGAACTTTGTTCTGCTCTTTCATTTGGGCCCTGTTTCTTTGTTTCATGGCACCTGTTTAGTTATAAGGGGTCGGGGCCTTAGGTATACACCAGGGCAATGCGACCACCCTCTTTGCTACTCTGTGGGGGGCTGTCTGTGGGGGAGTGGCCGGAGAGGGAACAGTGCAGCTCACTTGCTGGGCTCTAGCCCCACTTTCCAACGAGTGAGACTGGGAGTTTCTCCCACTGTGGAAACCCCTGCCATAGTCCACAGTCGGCTCGAAGGCTCCGTTTCCTGTTAAGTCAGCCCTGCCCACGAAGTCAGATGCCTCCCCTCAGATTCTCTCCATCCGCCCATCTGCCCCCATCTCACTCTTTACCAGTCTGGTTGGTCTGGTTGGCTGTTTCTTTAATTCCTTGTTGTCGGAGTTCCATGCAGTTTGATTTTCTGGCACTTCTGGTTGTTTATTGATTTTAGATCAGTTGTTATCTTCCTTTTGGTTGTGTGAGGAAGCAAATGGTTTCTACCCATGCCTCCATCTTGGCTGGAAGTCTGTCATCAGGATCTGATGAAGCAGCTGCAGTCATACTGGTTCTCCGTCATCTCCCATCCCCAGGGAACAACCTGGTTCAAGCCCCAGGTTCCAGAGGGAGGTGGCCAGCCTGAAGATTTTGACCTGTGGAAGATTACTGGCCCTTTATAAAAGGATGTAAGTCAGGAACTGCCAAACAGAAAGATGCAGAGGGCAAGGCTCCGGCATGGAACTTCTATGGCCCCTCCAGGTGCGCCATTGCAAAAACACCCCAACATGTTCACCTGCTTGGAAGCTCCTAAAGCTGTTAAAGAGAGTAACTGATTTGTGCAGATTTAAAATGACTCTAAATAGTTAACACGTATCTTTGTTTCTGCTAGACTATTTCACAATTATTACTAAAATAACATACCAAAATCTAGAGAATAAAATGATACTTCAAAAATTTTTTAAAACATAAAATTTACTGATGTCAGTATAATTCCTCAATAATGTGCATCAATATAACTAATATATGTGCTTGATTATAAACTAATAACATTGTTATATTAAAACTTCACAATTAAATTTTTAGTTCAAAATGGTGAGCTAAGCCCTAATGTTTACTTCTTCCTCCCTAGACCCCCTTAAAATGATAGGGAATTTTTAAAAGTATAAATTCACAGCCATAAAGAGAACTGGAAAATAGGTTACAACAGATCAAGATTTCAACCCATTTCCAGAAGACAGAAAGTGGTAACAAATAAAACAAGACGGAAGAAGCCACAACACAGAAGCAGCTTAGACAAGCAAGGCACCCACCCGCCCTGCAAGCCCCTAGGGAACTCTGCAAACACCAAGTAGGTCAGAGGGTCTGAGTAATATTTGAAAAGAAAACATGAGGATTAACTGAAAATCCCTAGATGAAGAAATCAAATCCCACCTCACTCCTGTGCAAAAGACAATCTGGCAGCCAAAGCATTTACCACTTCCCATGCCCCACCTGCCCCAAGCAACAAAAGAAGGGCTATTTCTACAAAGAAACAGAATAAACCTCCTGGGACAGCTAGTGGGGAAGTTAACACTATGGTGCAAAGCCCTCCACACTCTGATATTTAAGGATCCCAGAGCACACAGGCCAGCTCCCTGCCCACTTCACCTCCAGTGGACCAAATAAAAAGCTCACGTGCAGCTTTTTGTGTCTGATTCTCAAATAACAATAGAATAAACATTGAAGAAAAAACCTACCAAAATGAAAAGGGAAAATATTGACCCTATATGAATGGGAATAATTCAGAAAAAGGTGAGAAAAAAAAGTAAATTGAAATTTAAGATATGCTTAACAAAACAAATTAAATTTAATAGAAGTGTTAGAGATATGTGTACAGAGACATTTACAAAAATATTCATGGCAGCATATTCATCACAGCCAAAACCCAGAGGCAATCCAAATGTCGACTAGTAGGAGAATTCTGTGTATTCTTGCAGTGGAGTATTATAAAGCAATGAAAGTGAACAAACCACAGCTGTGCACAACCACATGAATAACTCTCACAAACAAAATGATGAGCGCCAAACAACAAACACAAAGGAATATCCAGTGTGTTGTCTCTTTTACACAAGGTTATAAAGGGGGGGACTAAACTAGAACACTAGTACCTGGCCACGTTTGGGAAAGGAGGCGACAGGAGTGCCCAGGAGGCGGACAGGTGTGGCGTGGGTACTGGCAGTGCGCTGTTTTCTATACGGGTTACAGTTTGCCAATTCACCACACTGCGCACTTACCTTCAGTGCACTCTTCTGTGTTGGTGTTATATTTCTAAGTAAATATAGCTTTAACTATCTTGTAAACAACTTTTTTTCCTTTCCTTATAACAGTATTTTGTATCCAATAACCCTGATTTTACAATGCCAAAAAAACACCAAAAAACCTCAATGAGGAAAGTGGACAGATTAAAAAATATGATAAAAACAACTATAGATCTGACTACCTTTTGCAAGTTGTTGACAGACACACATATCAATTTTATTATAACTAAAAGGGATTGGCATCAAAAGGAGAAACTAATAGTTAAGCAATCATGTAGCTGTGAACTATGTCTTTTGCGGGTACAGATAGTAACATTTAATACCCTAGAAGATAAACTGTAGAGCCAGGTACAGATTTTTATCAACTTTTCTCCAAGATTCGTTTACTTGAATGTTCCTTATCTTAGTTATCAAAACCACACATTAAATCCACATAGTAAATTTTAGTCATTTGGTTTATTTCCTGAAGCTTCCAGCTATAACTGTTACAGAAACACGTCGTTTTAAAACTGAGAAAACTATATTGTTCTTCCTTTTCGGTGTCGGGTAACAGCTCCAAAAGATAGGAGGCACGTCACACCTTTTTCAAATTAGGAGAGTGTAACTACACGTGGCCCTTTTTCTCCCACTCCCCAGAAGAGCTAATCAGTTATCAAGTCAAACTGGTGTGAAAAAGCAATTCTACCTTTAACAACTCTTTACTTTACCATTTAAATAAAAGCTTCATGAACAGATCCTTCTATATCACTGTGAAAAGACTTTATATAAGCAAGTACCCTAACAGATATCACAGAATGACAACATCACACAAATTGAGCCTAGATTTCATAATGTGTATCCATCTGACTTAATTTCTAAATTAGTAAAGGATACTGAAAATGTCCATAGTCAATAAGAATAAGGCCTGGATACAGCAATATGCATAATACATTAGCAACCTGTGAAGAAAAATACTGTGAATTAGGAGAGTAACCTGTTACTTGAATCAAACAGGGTAAAAGTGTAGTTTCATTTAACACAATAGCAAATGCTCCCCCTCTTACCTTCTAGTTATCAAAAAATTTCATTTTTATAAAAACAACTCTAAAGACAAGTTTTCATGGAGGTGATACTTCACGGACAGGATACGTCAGTAAAAAGGAAAAAATCACTAAAATGTATTTGTCAGAGAAAGCATGTCTAGATACACAGATCACAGACATTAACCTAATGACTGTCTAATATAAAAATCACCAAAGGGAGCGCTGGTTACTGTGACTCTGACACCCTGCAGCAGCTTTTCACGTGCCTGTCAGTACGGTCATTCTCACACGCAGACTCAAACCCAGAGCTCCCGTTCAGTGACATTCAACATGCTGTGCAATCCAGCAGTAAACAACTTCCAGAATTCAGTGCATCTCATTATTATAGTTGGGCATTAAAATAATTAAGGTAAGTTGATGTTTTCTAAATGAAAATTAATGAACAGAGATAAACAATGCCCTATTAGTATTTATTCCCAAAAGCACAGCTTCCTTAAGCTCCATACTAAATAGTTAAACTAATAAAAGATTTCAGATATGAAATATCAGGTTGTTTGGAAACTTACCTTTTTCTTACTTGACATTTCTTTTAAACAACAACAGTACAGAACCACTGCAGGTATGTAAATCAGCAAGTCAGCAATTAACACTGAAAAAAACAAGTAAATGATTTTAATTATGAGACCATCAGCATCTATACACAATACTGTATTGACTGTCTCCCTCCCTCCAACTCTGAGTGGGAATTCTGTTAACACAAGGTTCCCACCCACCCTGGACAGGTCCTTTATGTGAGAGTACTCTCTATTCACTTCACCTCTGTCAAATTTCTACTGATATGGTATTACAGTCTCTTTCCTTAATTTTCTCTAACAAATTCACTTATTAAATCAATCAGCTATATCCAAAAGTAATTCTCTCTTTGCTCTGACTTGAACTTAACAATTAAGATTACTGAAAGCAAAGGTAGACATTTTTTTTAATATCTTTATATTCCAAATTTTCTGGTGTGAATACCTCAAATGCAGTGATTGATACACAGGAATCTTTTAAAAGTATTACTTAAAAATACATAAACTTTTACTAATTAATATATATAAAGAACCTGAGAGACCCAGGTGAGGGGGAAACTTAAGAAATGTTTTTATAACAACAAAAAACCAACTCTCATAACTCTACATGTCCAATCTTTTTAGACCAAAGAAAAGCAAATAATGTACATTAATTTCTTCAACAGTACAGCACAGCTATCCAGAGAGCCTATTTTTTTCTTGTACTACACAAAATGCAATGTCCAGAACAAGGTAAATGACAGAAAAGTGTCAGCGTTGGAGGCATGTGATCTACTTCTTGCTCCGGATGCCACATTTCAGATGACACTGGCAAACCGAAACATATTCCAAGGAGTACAACCAGAGGCCTCAAAACCATGATCACATTCAACAAACTGGTCATCTAAGAGATAACTCAAGTACCTCAGAATGTCTTACATGGGGAAAAGGTGACTTCAAAAGTCTTCAGGTATTAAGTATACACATAACAGATCAGACTTGTTCTGTGTAGCTCAAGGAAACAGAACCCAAAATCACTAGTGGAGGATCAATATAAGAAGGAAATTTTTAATGACTGAGGCTCTCTTAAAATAAAATAGTGCGTAAAGACTGTGAGTTCCTGCCCTGGCCAGGTAGCTCAGTTGGTCAGAATGTCGACCCAATATGCCAAGGTTGCGGGTTCCACCTCCAGTCAGGGCACATGTAAGAAACCACCAATGAATGCATAGATGAGTGGAACAACAGATCAGTGTTTCTCTCTCTAATCACCCCCCAAAATAAATAAATTTATTTAAAAAGATGGTGAGGTCTCTGCAGATACAAGGGAGAACCAAAAATAAAACAAAACAAATAAACAAAAAAGCTGGAATTATTTTCTGGAGGGAGAGCCTCTTGTAGTAGAGGCTTCCCCTGTCAGGTGAGTGTGCTAGGAACCCACCAGTATCACTGTACCAGCTGGTGTTGTTGTGAGAGGCTGCGTTACGGGTGCACCTGCCCACACCACAGAACAAAAACAGCAGGACCCTGGTGCCCCCTCATTCAGCCGATTGTGCCCCAAGTGACTTTTTTTTGTTTCTCCAGATTTAAAAAGTCCTTAAAGGGAAATGTATTGCCAATGTGGGAGAGGTGAAACGAAAAATGGCAGAAGCACTAAGAGGCATCAAAATCGACAAGTTTAAAAACTGTTTTGAGCAGTGGAAAAAACATCTCAATAGGAGTTTTGCATCAAATGGAGAGTATTTTCAAGGTGACTTAAGGTTAAAGATGTAAGAATAAATACACTATTTTTTATAAATAAATTCCGATTTGGGGGAGCCCCCCTTATGGTACTGGTTGAAAAGCTAGGTGACTCTGTGGTGAGTATGCAGTTCAGACAGGACTGAAGCACTGCGGGGAAAGGGAACGGTGTGGGGGAGGGGAGATGGGCAAGGCATTTCCTCTCGGGCCTGAGATTCCACACCTGGATGAATAACCAAGAGAACAAACTACTAAATTTAGGCCAATTAAGGAAAAGTTCCAGGCTAGCAATAAAGTCTAAATCATGTAAAGCTTTTACAGCAATCTAAACTTATTACCTTCAACTCTTAGAACAAAGACAGTAAATTCTCCATAAACATTTGATAAGTGGATTATTTAATTTAGCAACAAGGCATAGCAACTCAATGAATGCAATACAACTGTAAAGTTTACTTTAAGAAAAAGACCAAAGGGCCCTGGCTGGTGTGGCTCAGGGGATTGAGCTGGGGCTGCAAACCAAAGGGTTGCTGGGTCAAATCCCAGTCAGGGCACATGCCTGGGTTGCAGGCATGGTCCCCAGTGGGAAGCAGGCAAGAGGCAACCACACATTGATGTTTCTCTCCCTTTCTTTCTCCTTCTCTTCCCCTGTGTCTAAAAATAAATAAATAAAAGTTTTAAAAGAAAAAAGACTAAATGGATTTGGAATTAGGATATTAAGCAACAGCCTAAACAAGTAAAACTTCAATTTATAGCTATCTCACCTCAAATGAGCTGTTCATCTCACTTACCTGTGCTTCAGTTTCTTCACCTTAAAATGAAGATAATAATAGTATTTACCTTATTTGGGTGTTCAAATTAGTAAGTGGGATAATAAATGTAAACCACCCAGAATTATTCCTTTCTACTTTTTCCTCTTTTAGTTTACAAATACAATCAACACATATACGTATATTATAGTTGTAGTCTTAAAATAAGTAGGAACAATAATAAAACCTTCTACCAAAAGGTTCAAAAAATTTTTTAATCAAATTTTGCACTCAATACCTATTGTTTTTACCTGTTGCACGCATGAAGAGCTTGTGCGCCTGACTCTCATAGCCACGTGAGGTGTGGAGAGCAATCCAGTCTGGATTTATCATCTTTGCCCTGCAAATCAAAGCATATACACATGCGCTCACTAAATTCCCCGTCACTTTTAGCAACCTGGACGTCTAAGGACATAAGAATCTATTTTGAGAAGTGGGCCCTGCTCCTATAAGGCAGCAGAGTCAAGGCCTACACTTCAGTCCTTTTATTTAATCATGTGAAGCTGACCTAAGCTTTACAACAGTCTGCCCTGCTCCCTTCCAACGAAACCCTGTAATAACACGTTACTAAGAACCCCATCTCTCCAATTCTTCCAGTGTAAAAACAATCCGATGTGTCCCATTTCACTTATAATTTATAATCTTTTCAGTTAGTCTAACAATCAGCTATAATAGCTATTAATCATAAATTATTGCATAAAACTAAACATAACTGTTACAGATAAAATAAGTTTCAATCACATTATGTTACCCTGAACACTGCAAAATATAACTGATTATCGTGTAGTCCGACAATTCGTTTTTAGTCCAAGAAGCTAATTTTTACAAAATATGAAACAGTAAAACAAATGAGCTCAGAAGATACCGTGAAGTTCCTCACATTTCTGCTTGCACACCTCAAGTCTGAATGAACCAGCACTACAGAGCAGAGCTCTTTCTCCAACAAAGTGGAGTTCCTAATCATCTATAAACTATTCCATTTCTGTAAAAGAAGGGACTGCAATCCCGATCTTAAATCACAAGTGTAACACTGAAGTAATTCTAGTTTCTAACTTTACGGATTAGTCAGATTGCCATTTGGACCCATATTTTTTATTTACTTTGAGCCATTCCAGAAAAAAAGCATTCCCACGCACAACTAACCATACTGGTATATTTCTCAGTCATTCACGTATAACTGGTAACAACTCCACTAGATTTTCACCTTTCTTTTTATTATTATTTTTATTATTTTAATCCTTACCTGAGGATATGTTTATTGATTTTAGAGAGAGAGGAAGGGAGAGAGACCGAAACCTCGATGTGAGAGAGAAACATGGCTCACTTCCCTCCCTCGTGCACCCCAACCAGAATCAAACCCACAACCTAGGTAGGTGCCCTGACCAGGAATCAAGCTGCAACCTTTTGGCCTCCAGGGTGACACTTCAATCAGCTGAGCCACCTGGCCAAGGCTAGATTTTTCCCCTTCCTTTCTAGTCTGTCCTCCAAAGGAATTATGCAAATATTCAAACTCTGAAAGTTAACTTTTTTACAACCCAATTGTAAATGTACAGTGCTTTACAAACCATAATACAATGGCAGCTACAATTCTCCTCTATCCAACAAAGCTGGGTCATACTGTTCCTTACTGTATCTGCCAAGGACACAAATAGTTACATTAAGGAAGATAAACTTACACATATGCACACAAAAGACTGTGATAAGCTGTAAGAGGTGGGTAATCCAATCCCCAATACAGTAAATTGTTATCACTGCTGTTAAAATACCTGGGGAGGAAAAAAGAAAAAACATCATTCCATTAATCAATATTCAGGACGTAGACTTACATCTAACATCTCATCTCATTTAATTTAAATGAAAAGATATGTTAGATGAGTTAAAAATTTCAATTGAACGTTCTTGTCTTTTCCCCTTCTAAAAATTTTTGTGAACTCATAATTAAAAGTTGTTATTGAGTACAATAACTAATTTATTGTCTAAACCAGCATACTCCTGAGAGTGAAAGAGGAAGCTATCAATAATTAAACCATAACAATAGACACAAACCAGGACTGTCCTAGACAAACCAGAACTTATCACTCAACTATTACTAGACTTAACCAATGACTAACACTTGTATAAAAGAAAATATGCAACAACAAAAAACAAATTGCTTCTTATAGTCTAACAAAAGAAACACTATAAAGTAAAAAATGAGTATCAAAGAACACAAAGATTTCATTTATGGAAAGAAAAATATTTCATGAAACAGGTGGAAGACTTTGAAAAGAAGTCAACCAAACAGAACGAGAGCCTGTGTTCTGCCAGATTCTGTGAATTAAGGAAGAGAACTAGGTCAAATGTTCATAAACTAAGATGTTTCTCCAGGAGGCCAGAATGGAAGGAAACGATATACAATTACTTTGACTCAAGAAATAAAAATGAAATTTACGTAGAATGGATTTAATTATATCCATTATAACTAGTCAGCTATATCCATTATAACTATCCAATTATAACTATAACTATAACTATAACTATCCGATTATAACTATATCCATTATAACTATCCAATTTATTTTCTCAGTCATAAGAATTTACAATTTTGGAGATGAAACTATACAACTCACATAAAACCATCATTCATAATAAGCCTGTTTCAAACGGGTAACAATTTCTCAGCATCACGATCTCTTACTTTGGGATTAAGAAAACTTTTTAAATTAGCATTCATCATGATTCCAAGACTGTTAACGTTCATTTTCTTAATGTCAGTCACATAGATGAAGGTTTAAATGGAGGAACTGGTACTAACAGAATGATCAAAGTGTGCTAAACAGGGAAGAGATCTGGGCACAGGGTACTAAGAATGGCACTACCTGGTGGCGGGTGTCCACTGCGGCAGCAACAGCCATGTGAATAAATAATCCTGGATCCTACATCTGGCTGAGACCTGAAGCCAAGAGGCAGTGAACCCAAGAACCTGCATGTTCATTGGAACCTCTTTGCACAGCTTGAATCTGGGAAACTGGGCCAGCCAACAGTGGCGACCAGAGGACCCACCTCTCTAAACAGGGTTGCCAGACGACAGGCACCAATTACGTACGTTCTTTCCAAAGTCATGTTACTACAGGGCACATCAGCATGAAGTTTTCTTACACATAACTCATAGAGAGAGCTGCCACAGGATTGAGTGAAACAAGTAAAGCTGTTAAGTCACTTCCTGACACAAAGTAAGTGCAAAATAGTAATTCTGATGGTTTGTCTCAAAACTACTATAGCAATAGAAAACCATCAAAAAATTCAAGAATTACATTTTGATCACTACAATTTGATTTGGTTTCCAGCTTCTTTTAAGGCAAAAGCTAGTTTTCGTTTACTCTACCCTTGAGATCCACTGGAAATAACTAGAAGAGGTGCTGACAGTAGGCTGTACGCACACCAGGATATACACTAACAGTACACGCTCACAGAGAGCTGGCTGCACTGGGAAGAAAGGATAGGGTTCACAACTATGCTCCCTATTCTTACGGAAATGCATCAACAAGAAAAGGGAAATGATTGAAAAAGATACTTAAAAGTGTTCAATGAAAGCTTCAAAATCTGCCAGGGGAAACAAAGTTAACTAGTAGCAAGACAAAAATATTATGAATGTACTAACAACCTGAACAGTGATGCTCAATGGTTAAATCAGTGTCTGGGGATCTGACCAAAGAAGTCGACAGAACAATATGAAGAGTTTGTATAGACAGTCTCTAACAAAATAATCTACCAGGCATCCAATAAGGTCAATAAATAATGTCCTCAATTATTACCAGAACGTGTGCAATAAAAATGATACAAGCATGAATTTCTGTGACAATATAACCTCCACTAACATTTATTGAGAGCTCATTACATTGCAGGCACTGGTCTGAGCGCTTTACATGTATCGTTTTGTTCAGTCCTCACAATCACCCTGTGAAACATGCATTCCATTATTTCCATTCTACAAGTGATAAATCTGTAGCAGAGAAAGTTAAATAATTGCCAGAGGTCATGCTGCTTGTACATAAATAGCAGAGCCAGGACCTGGTCTGACTGTAGCACCTACAGTCTTCATCCCTCAGCTACTCCTTTTCTACCCTTCATCCATCTCTAACAGAGAAACTTGGCGAAACCTCCAGAGGAAATATTTTTAGCCCATGAACTTCCACTGTTCATGTCCAGCAGAATTTCTAAGGCACAGGGCATTCTACCATCAAAGTTCTAGTTCGGTACCGTATTCCAGCTGGTACCTGAGTAAACAGGTAACTTTCAGGGCTATGACATTCAAAATGGGCCTGCAGTGTGCAAGGGAATACATGTGACATCAGTCCACAGGGAGATGAGGACACTCGAGATGAAAAAAGCAGTAGCATTATTTTCCTTTTACATAGCTTCAAATAATCTATTTTAATTGATTCTGCTAAACCAGAAAATCAAGTCAAAGTTGTTCATACCACTGGTTGACTGGTAAATTAAAAGTAATTTCTTGCCAGTGTCTCTGAGCTTCGTAATCACCAAACATAGGGGGTTTTCCAGCACCTAAGGTAAAAAGAAAAAAGAGCAAAACAACAATATACTCTAGTATATCAGATTTTTATTTCCTTGTGAAATTTTTCTAAATTATAGAGGTAGCATAGGTAAAGGAAAAGAACACAGAAGTTTCCTAAAAACCTATGTCCTTTTTATATCCAAAAGATTTCAGTTACTGGTTATCCACTATTGAATGTGAGACCTTGAATAATTTATGATGGTAGGTAGACCAGTTAATTATGCCATGGCTACTTTGCCTGTATATCAGTTCTTGGCCAAGAACATCTTTAAGTTACTGTCTGCATGAAATTCCAAGCCTCTGTTCATGCTGCCTGCTCCCCATTCATACATCTCTTCTATAAATTCATATCCAACCACAAAAACCATCTTAAATTCCAAATTCTCCTTACAAATTAAGAACATATTGATCACTAATACTGCTTCTCAAGACACTTACATTTTCAGTCTCGTGTATTTTGTCACATGACTATTCTATTCAGTTTCTTCTAGAGTTTTCCAGAGCTCAAAGGAAACATATTGCTAGGCAGATAGTACATACTTTCATTAAAACTCCTTAATCAACAGAACAGGCATGGGAGGAGGAAAACATACATTTTTTTAAGGTGAAATAATCCCCCATTGAATTAATTACTTTTTTTGTATGTGTAGTTTATAGGTGTGTGTGTGTTCCTGTTTTTAGAAATATGGCCATTGAGTATAGGGGAAAGGAATTGATTTTTATTTTTTGTTTGTTTTGTTTTTATTGGTTTATTTTGGGTCCACCGGGATAATAAAAGTCAGAGAGGACGTTAAATAACTTCTATACTTTAAAAAATCCAGCTTTCCAGATTTTCTGAAATTGCTCTAGACTGTGGTCAAATGTGGAAGAATTTATTACCATTCTCTCACAAATAGAAGAATGGATAATGACTCTCTTTAGGGTTAGGAAACAAGTTTCTATCCAGAGTCTGACCTACTTCAATAAATTCACCTACACTGGCTATGAAATTAGTAGTTAAGTTTTTATAAACTGCTCAAGTGCCCTTAAACCAACCCAGAAGGACAACCCGATGGTACCCATGGGAGCTTCACTTGGGAAGGGCATAAAGAATTCCTTCCACTGTGATTAATTCTACAAATTTATTTACATGGGACCCAGAATTGTGTAAAGTAAACACATTAATGTATTTACAAAGCTTCAATTTTATCTCATTCTCAGGAAGATGGGCTTAAGCACCACTTAAATATTCATTTTGTTAACTGCTAAATTATTCAAAATTTTGTTAGAATTAAAAAAAAAAACAAGTGGTTTCTTTGAAAACAATACACACTCCTTGCCTTTACACTGAAATTTTAAACATTCTAAGAGAGGAAAAACTGGCTAAAATTTTCCAGAATAAAAATTCCCCTTTTACATGTTCCTGGTGAGTAAGAAGGAACATTACAGCCCTGGCTGTGATGGCTCAGTGGATTGAGCTCCAGCCTGTGTATGTGAACAGAAAGGTCACTGGTTTGATTCCCAGTCAGGGCACATGCCTGGGTTTTGAGCCAGGTCCCCAGGTGGGGGCATTTAAGACACAACAGATTGATGTTTCTCTCCCTCTCTCTGTCTCTCCCTTCCCCTCTCTCTAAAAATAAATAAGGTCTTTAAAAAAAAGAAGAAACATTACAAATGGCAATAGGTAAACCGAGAGAAATTAACCAACTAAACAGAACACAGACATGCTTTAACAATAATTAACAATAATTTTGCAAAAAAAAAAGATTTCCCATGACTTTCTCCTTCTGAACAGCCAATAGAGCTTTGGAGGATGGGATAAAAAGGTTATTAAAATTGGTTCAAGTGTTGCTATTTGCTCTCAGATCATTAGTAACACTTTGGATCAAGTATAGAGAAATTGTGAATCTCTGCAAGATAAGATAAGCAATCAATACTAAAATCAAAATTTGTCTCTTCCCATGGCTTGTTTAAAAGCAACAAGCAATATTTATTCAGTATGCTTAGGTCTATAAAAACTAATTATATGGCCCTGGCTGGTGTAGCTCAGTGGACTGAGCACGGGCCTGCGAACCAAAGAATCGAGGTTTGATTCCCAGTCAGGGCACATGCCAGGGTTGCGGGCCAGGTCCCCAGTGGAGGCCACGTGAGAGGCAACCAGGCACTGTTGTTTCTCTCCCTCTCTTTCTCCTTCCCTTCCCCTCTGTCTAAAAATAAATTAAAAAAAACTTTTTAAACAAATAAACAAAAAGTATCCAAAGGAATATTTACCAATCTTCTAAACAGTAAAAACATGTTACCTGAATAAGGATTGAGAGAAACTGTCCACCGTACTGTCAGTCCTATTAAGACCACACTTGTCATCAAGTACCATTTCTCCATGTTCTTCAAACACAGTGAGGAAAAGATGGGGCCAGCGCCAGGATACTTTTAACATGCAGTCAGTCACTGCTTTTCTTAATCACGGTATGTTGCCAAGTCTTTGGAATTAGAATTTTGGGAAGTGATGTTTCACTTCCAACGAGTTAAATAGTAATTTTTTTTACGTCTATGAAGAAGTAGCCTGCAGGGGGAAAGAATAAAAGGATATCAAGTTTAGCTGAGCATAGTCCTTACAACAACAAACCCATTAAACCAAGTAGAAAGATGGCGAACGGGGGCCCTGAGGACAGGGGGTGCTTTTGATTCCCTTACTCCTTAGTCCTCAACAGACAGCTCTTCCTGTTAAACGGGACTCAATGTATCTAAAGATGGGGAAGCGTCTGCTCTTACAAGCAAGTATTTCTGAGTGTAGAAAAAGAAGAGAGATATGTAGATAGCAAATCATTTAGTTCTATCCAGAACGTGCTCACCTTATTTTTACTACAGGTAAAAATAAGACCACAAAGGTAAACAAAGGGGTGATTTATCTTTGAAACAGGAATGAAGAGGAATTTTATCTTTCTGTTTACTCGAGAAAGTCTTCCACTGAAGTAATTTATGTAGTTTGATTTTTTACTTCTTTTCTTCCAAAATATCCTGCACTAACTACACCAACTTTCCATCTTAGAGAATAAACCTTTGCAAGAATCCGTAAGAATAGCCCCAACTCTTAAAAAAAATACAAAAAGCAGTAAAATGCAATTTCTAACATATTTCTTTTTTTTCTCACCTTTTCCCACAAGGATATTAAAATAAGAAAGCTTTGAAAAGTTGTGGGCCAGTGCACTTAGATCATTGAAACGTTTTCACCTGTGTTCAGATTGGTTTTCAAAACCCATTCCAGTTCCCTAAGAAAAGTTGGAACGAATTCCTTTTGCCTGTAAAAATCCTGCCCTTCTTCAGAGTTCAGTTTAAGTTCAACGTCCTCAGTGAAGACTTCCCTGATCACCTCCAAAGCGTCCTCCGCACTTCTCAACACCTCCACTCAACACTTCTATATCATTTGTAGTAAAAAGAATACTTCCAACCCATAAACTAGGATCTAAAAACAAAAACAAACAAAAAACTATGGGGCCATTTTAACCATAGGATATAGTTTTTACACATATTTTTTAAATTGAATTAAACAAATCAACTGAAAATTTAGGGAAGATTGGCATATTCCATCAATAGGTGGGCAAAAATTACTTTCTTACTCTAGAACTAATGAAGTCTAGCATCTCAGTCAGGGAGAATGATACAAAGCATTCAGTAAACTATGTAACTATATTACTCATATTTGGGTTATATAAATACCCTTTCTTTCCTTCTACTACATCCATTTTTTATCATTTTACTGTTCACTAGAACTTTTATCACAGAGGCAAAGAGAAAAAATCATGATTAAATCAGTTTTTGATGTTGATTCTGCACCTGACAAGGTTATACATCATTACAAGCTATTCAAATTCTCTTTTAGTCTAACTCAAAAAAACCCTTTTTATCAACATACTCCACTATATATTCCAAAACTGCAATACAACACTCTCCTTTTTGCTTTGATGTCACATTTAAAATTGACTTTACAAATGTTGATTCCTGGATCTAAACATATAGCTTAACAAATATTCTGTCTTGGACATTTAAATCACTAATATATCAGACCAATTTAAATCAATTACCCACGGCCCTAGGTAATCATATTTAAGTACTTCCCCATGAACCAATAAACTACCAGTAACACTTAATAATCACAATGAACTTAAAGAACATAATGCTTAACTAATATCATGCTGATCAAGTTTGTTAATCACCTGGCTGGTGTAGCTCAGTGAATTGAGTGCGGGCCCATGAACCAAAGGATCGTGGTTCAATTTCCAGTCAGGGCACATGCCTGGGTTGCAGGCCAGTTCCCAGCAGTGGACCCACATGAGGCAACCATACATTAATATTTCTCTCCTTCTCTCCTTCCCTTCCCTTCTAAAGATAAATAAATAAAATCTTTAAAAAAAGACATACTTCTAAAACAAAAAGTTTGTTAATCAAACAATGATGGAAGGGATAGCTAACTGATGTACTAAAGAATCATAACCAAAGAGATATGGACAACATCTATGATGAACCAAATCTAACTCCAGAAATCATGACAGGGATAAATTTAAATAAATTCAAAAGTCCTGACTTCCAGCCAAGATGGAGGAGTAGGTAGACACACTGTACCTCCTTGAACAAGCAAAATAAGGGCGACAACAATTCAGAAACAAAGTAACAACCAAAGCTGAAAGAAAATTGAACTGTATGGAAGTCGGACAACCAAGAAGTTAAAATAGACACATTTATCCAGACCCGTAGGCGGGGCTGAGTAGGGTGGATGAGCGGAGGAGAGGGGTAGCAGCACAGAAAGCGGTGACACCGGGTGTACAAGGCACCCTGGGTGCTCAAGGTAGCACCGGGCAGACCCTGGGCACCCAGGTGGCAGCTGGCAGACTCTGGGCACCGGGTGGCAACAGGCAGACCCAGCGAGGCGGCGACTGAGAAGCAGGGCACCGTGTGCAAGGTGGCTGGCTGACTGGTCATCAGTCCCACATTCGCGCGCAGATAACTGGGGAGCAAGACAGATCACGCAACCCAGGGTCCTAGCCCCGGGAAATAAAGCCTCAAAACACCGATTGAAAAACCTTGTGGGGGTTGAGGCACAGGGAGAGACTCCCACCCTCACAGGAAAATTCGTTGGAGAAACTCACAGGGTCCTAGAACACACACAAGTCCACCCGCATGGAAACAGCACCAGTTAAGTCCCGGTTTGCTTGGGGAAGCAGTGGAAGGGACTGAGGTGCAACAGAAAGCAGAGCAAAGTGCCATTTTTTCCATCTCAGACCCACCCCCATATACAAAATCACAACCCAGCAACTTGGGTTGCCCTGCCCTGGTGAACACCTAAGGCTCCGCCCCTCATACGTAATAGGTTCAAACAGACTGAAACATTATGGCTCAAGCAGAAAAACAGCTCAAAGACCCAGAGCCAATACTTCTAAGTGACAAAGAGATAGACAACCTATCAGATGCACAGTTCAAAGCACTGGTGATCAGGAGGCTCACAGAACTGGTTGATTTTAATCACAAAGTAGATGAACAAATGAAGGCTAAACTAAGTGAAATGAAGAGAAGTGCACAGGGAACCAATAGTGATGGGAAGAAAACTGGGATTCAAATCAGTGGAGTGAACCAGAAGGAAGAAACAGTCAACCAGAAAAAAATGAAGAAACAAAAATTCAAAAAAATGAGGAGAGGCTTAGGAACCTCCAGAACATCTTTAAATGTTCCAACATCTAAATTATAGGGGTACCAGAAGGGGAAGAGGACGAGCAACAAGTGGAAAACTTATTTGAACAAATCATAAAGAAGAACTTCCCCAATCTGGCAAAGGAAATAGACTTCCAGGAAGTCCAGGAAGCTCAGAGAGTCCCAAAGAAGGTGGACCCAAGGAGGAACACACTAAGGCACATCATAACTACATTACCCAAGATTAAAATAAAGGAGAGAATTCTAGAAGCAGCAAGAGATAAGGGGACAGTCACCTACAAAGGAGTTCCCATCAGACTGTCAGCTGATTTCTCAAAAGAGACCTTCCAGGCAAGAAGGGGCTGGAAAGAAGTATTCCAAGTCATGAAAGACAAGGACCTACATCCAAGATTGCTCTATCCAGCAAAACTTTCATTTAGAATGGAAGGACAGACAAAATACTTCTCAGATAAGGTCAAGTTAAAGGAGTTCATCATCACCAAGCCCTTATTTTATGAAATGTTAAAGGGACTCATCTAAGAAAAAGAAGATAAAAAATATATATACTAAAATGACAGCAAACTCACAGTTACTAACCACACCTAAAATAAAAATAAACTAAGCAAACAACTAGAATAGGAACAGAAGCACAGAAATGGAGATCTCATGGAGGGTTAGCAACAGGGGAGTGGGAGGGGTAGGGAGGTACAGAGAATAAGTAGCATAGATGGCAGGCAGAAAATAGACAGGGGGAGGGCAAGAATAGTATGGGAAATGTAAAAGATAAAGAACTTAAGACACATGGACATGAACTAGAGGGGGAATGTGGGAAGGAGAGGCTGTGCAGGGTGGAGGGGAATGAAGGGGGAAATGGGACAAGAGTAATAACATAATCAATAAAATATACTTTTAAAAAATTAAATTATTAAAAAGTCCTGCACTTAAATGTGAAAAAAACAAACCAACAAGAATCAACTGCATGAGAAGTGAAGGGGAGGCAACAGATAATAGATGATTATCAGTTCTGTTTGGACCCAAAACTGATAACGAATGTTGCAGGTATTTTGATTAATTATTAGGAAATCTTTTCTAACAATCAGAGTTGTCCACCCCAGCTGGGTAGAGCTCAGTCAATTAGAGCATTGTCCTGATACACCAAGGTTGTGGGTTTAATTCCTGGCCAGGGCACACAGAAGTAACCAATGATTCATAAATAAGTGAAACAACAAATCAATGTCTGTCTCTCTCTCACCTATTCCTGTCTCTCTCAAAATCAATAAATTTAAAAAAAAAATACATCCATCCAAACATGAAATGAGCTTCTTGACAAAGTTCCTCTTTAACAGTTTCAAACACAAGCTAAGCGACTAACTGACAAGAGTATTTTCAGTGTAAAATAAATGACTAATTTGTAAAGTGTCTTCTAAACTGATTGTGGAAGCATATTGTGTGTCTGAGTGAATATAAATCCTGATACTAGACAAGAAGATCTGGTCTCTGAACATGTTCATGTTTCCCCTAATTCCCAATAGCTGTCCAATGCTATCATATTTATAGGGTTTCTTTGATGAATACAATGGATAGGCCTTCCCATCCTCCTCAAGTGGCTGAGTTAGAAACCGAAGGGTATCAAAAACATCTATTACCCTTAGAATAAAATCCAAGTACCCCAGCTACATAAGACCCTCTCTGATCTGACCCCTGCCTGCCTCTCCAATTTCATCTCCTTCCACTTTCCCACAACTACTTCCTCTTCAGACCCCGTCAGGTTCATTCACATCTCGGTTCCTATCCACTTCTATTCCCTCTTCTTGGAATACTGTTAACACAACTCACTGGCCCTTCATGTTATACCTCGAGTCCTTTTCTCAGAAGATCATCCCTGACCACCCCACAAATGTTTCCAGCTCTTACTGTTTGTACCATTACCTTCTTTAATTTTCTTACTAATTCTTTTCACCATCAGAAATTATATTTTTATACAACATGAAGCAATCTCACAAACATACTTCTAAAAAAAAGACAGACACCATAAAATACATTTAGTTCCACTTATGAAGGCCTCTTAAATAGGTAAAACTAGTCTATGGAGGTAGAAATCAGAAAGAGGCTATTAGGAGAAAATGCTAAGAATGTTCTGTTTCTCGGCTTGAGTGGTGAATAAAAAATGTGTTTACTTTATGATAAACCAACAAGTTACAACTTATGATCTGTGTGCAGTATTATCTTGTACATGATATATCCCAATAAAAAGGTATACAAGGAAATTACTTTTTTTTTGGGGGGGGGGGGTCAACTAGAATATAAATATGCTCCATGCAAGCAGGGAGGATCCTCCAGTCCCAGCTGTTGCTTTGTTCCCTGCACTTAAGGTTGACAGAAAGCAGGTACTCACAAAGTACAGGCTGATGACACCACCACCATCCCGCATCCCACAGACTCACCATGGTTCAATTTAGGATTTTTTTAAAGCTTTTATTTATAGAGAGGGGAAGGAAGGGAGAAAGACAGGGAGAGAAACATTGATGTGTGAGAGATATATGAATAGATTGCCTTTTGCACGTCCCCCCAACTGGGGACACAGCCTGAAACCAAGGCATGTGCCCTGAATGGGAATCAAACTGGCGACCTTTGGATTGACAGTCCGGCACTCAATCCACTGAGTCACACCAGCCAGTGCTTGATTTAGGATTTTCAACACTACCACAGTGAGAAACCTATAAGCATTCAGCAGAAACCATACTAGAATTTTGAATTTCTATCTTTTCTTGGTCTAGTGACGTTCCACAATTCTCCTAATGCTGGGCGGCAGCTCCCTGTCAGCCACACCATCACAAAGGCAGTCAACACATACTCCACAGTGCACTACTGTATTGCCGGCGTTTTTTTTGGATTATTTTCACATCCCGTGTGTTAACAAAACCACTTCTATGTCTCTTGCTTCTAGTGAGAAGGGGAAGGCAATTATTCTTGAGATGAAACTCAACATAATTGTCCAACTTTAGCCTAATATAAGTGTTCTGAGCAAGTTTCAGGTAGGCTAGGCTATCACGTGGGGTGGTTAAGGCATAAGAAACGTATTTCAACAAAAGATGGGTTTAACGATGGGTTTATCTGGCTCTAACCTCATCCTGTAGAAGGACCTGCATT
Organism: Artibeus jamaicensis; assembly: GCF_021234435.1. Lineage (NCBI taxonomy): Eukaryota > Metazoa > Chordata > Mammalia > Chiroptera > Phyllostomidae > Artibeus > Artibeus jamaicensis. The sequence goes on along the minus strand of NW_026522025.1, from coordinate 12,461,906 downwards.
TGCTGGTGATCTTCACGCGTGAAATGGGAAGAAGGTACCTGGTTTTACTGAGTCCTTAATGGTTAAAGATATTATGTGTGACTCTTCTTCTTGTACTATAAAAGGGGTTCTTTATTAACTTTTCCATCTGTAACGCAAAATACAGTAACTTTCGACCCCACCCACAGAGCCAGGAAGTTGCTATGCGGGCGGAATGTTCTGTCCTGATTAGTTAGCCCTGACAGCGCGGCTCGAAGTCAGAAAACCCGGCTGTCCACTTCCCGGGGCCGAATCTGTTCCTTTTAGTCTGAAAGTTCCTTCCCCCAACGTGGACGCACCACCTCGGGAGTGCCGCTATCCTAGGTGAGCACAGCTGCAAAAGGAACCCCACCCCCGGCGCCACCCCCTCCACCCTGCTCCAGCGGGCCAGACCCTAAGAACGTCAGGAACGGGGGCCAAGCCGCTCCAGCGAAGGAGCCCCCCCACCGTCTTATCACCGCTTCCCCCACCCCACGCTCAAAGCAGCCGCCAGCTGGGCTGCGGAAGCCCAGACGCTGTCTCTCTCAGTGAAAAGGAGCTAGGAGCCGAGGGGCCAGCGGTGCGCTGCTCGGCGCAGGGTAACGACGTGTCGCGAGTCCCCAGCCCCTCCCCACTGAAACCAGGCGGTCCTGAACCCCAGGCCGGGATCCTTACCCCGCCGCTGCAAGTTGAGACTCGCGCCTGCCACGAAATCCAAGAAAGCGCCTGCGCGCTCGCCCCCGCGGCGCAGTGCCCCTCCCGTATTCCGTCTCCGCGGGAGCGAGCCCGTTCAGCGTGAGGGGAGGGGCGGGGCGGGGAAAAGACTTGGTGAGGAGGTGGCGGATTTAAGAGGCGTGGCCCGAGGGGCAGGAACCCGAGAGGCCTGCGATCCCGGGTTACGCTCGGGGCAGGTGGAAAGCCCCTTGCTCTTCTTTCCTGGGATCACAGCCAAGGCCTGCTGCTTAGTCCACGAATTCCTGCCGAGGGCGCGTCCTGGCCCGCTTCACAGAGCGAGAGCCCTTAGCTGGTTCTCATCAGCAGGCAGTACGTCTTCTGGGCCTGTGTCCTCGAGAAATGAAAAAGCCAATCTGCATCACTTTCTTCAAGTTACCTGCCTGTGAAGAAGAATGTATTAAGGCAAGGAAGGCACTTCAAGTAAGAAACGCTATTGGACATCAGACCATTTTCGAGAACCTGAGTGTTATGCAAAAGAACAGTCCCATCCGCCAGTAGCCACTGCACGTTCCTCATCAGGCAGCTTTTCCAAACTGCCTGTCTGCTAAGAACAACTACATTTCCTCCTTGTTCAGAGAGTGGTCTCATTCCTCCCTTCTGAATCCTGTCGTTCAGTATAAGCACAACCCTCTAATTTGTAATCGGTCAGTATCAGCAAATATCTGGCTCTGACTTTATACTGTGCAGGTCCGAACAACTCTGGATCTTGGTTTTTTTCACTGTGAAATGAGTGAGTGGGACTAGGTAAACTTCCAGATATAAAGTTCTATCCTATATTTAAAATACCATCAGCATTGGAAATACAGGCAAATATGGCCGGCCAAGATTCCACCCTCAAGGCCTTTAATTCCTTTTGGAAAGGCATTTTCATAAAAGGACAGAAAGCAACAGAAGGGAGCATATGCTAAATGCAGATTATTGGTATACGCATTAAGCACTGCAGGAGTTCAGAGAAAAGGGTTGACTGTAAAATAAAACTATCAGGAAATGCTCTCCCTGGAGAAGTCGGCTGAGCTTTGAAGGAAAGCCTGGGGATTTACATGAGCCGAAAGGATGGGAATGGGACCTTAGACAAAAGAAATGGTTAAAGCCAAATTGGTGGCAGCTGAAAAGTGCAGAACACTTCCTCCAGCTTACACAGTAGGTGATGAAGCTGCAAAGGAATAATTATGGAGAGCCTTGAATACCAGACTGTGGTGTTTGGAATGTATTCAATGATCAGTAAGAGGCCATGAAATTACTTTTTGCCAGGAGTCAAGTGCATAGTAAAGTGTTAGAGAAAATTTAAGGTGATTATGGATAAGATGAATCAGAGGAAGAGGTAAAGATCGTTGTAGTAGTCACCATATGATTAGACAAAGGCCTGAACTGAGATGGCAATGCAAGAAGAAGAATGTACAAGTCTTGGTAACATACTAGATATGCAGAAAAAGTGAAACAAAAGAGAGAAAAATCAAGGAGGGTTCCCAAGATTTCGAGTCTGAATTACAAGGAATCTGAAAGACCTAGAGAATCCTAGAGCAGAAGCTGGCTTTGGAGGGAAAGATACACACTGTATTCATTTTGAGGCGACATCAAGACAACCAAGTAGGAATATTCAGGCACCAGTTATGAGTCACTTCCTTCCACTAGCAAGGAAGTTGGGACTGAAGATAGAGATAGGAAAAGTCTTTCATTTGGGAAGAATGAGGGATACAATATAGTAGCAGAATAGACAACCATACTTTAGTAAACACTTGTTTAAGGTGAAGAGGGAAAAGGACAAGTTGATGAATCATATTAAATGAAAAGAAGAATATTAAATTATTATAATTGTAGGGAGAAATTCAGTACATTGCAAGATTTAATCATCTTGTGAACAAGAACTATGTTTGGCATGCCAAAAATCACATTTTATTTAATCTAATTGGCTCCACCAATAGTAAGGGGCACCAGTATTTCATGCACCACTAAGAAAGAAAAAAATGTTACCACTTAAACTAGTTATAATTGTAAAACATATACATTTCTATAATATAGAAATATTAATGTGAAAAATATACAACTTCACATGAGGAAAGTTGGTATCAATCTCTCCTTTCTGGTACAGTATTAACTAAGTCAGTGCTTAAAATATTCATTGAGCCCTGGCTGGTGTAGCTCAGTGGACTGAGTGCTGGCCTGCGAACCAAAGGGTCCCTGGTTCATTCCCAGTCAGAGCACATGCCTGCATTGTGGTTCAGGTCCCCAGTGCGGGGCATGTGAGGGGCAACCACACTTTGATGTTTCTGTTCCTTTCTTTCCCTTCCCCTCTCTCTAAAAACTAAGTAAATAAAAATAAAATAAAATAAATGCTCACTGAATAAAAAATAGAGAGGATTTCAAAACCTCTAATTCACAGCTGAACTGCCCCACCTCTGCATCTACATACCTACTCCTGCTCTTTCCTTCCAGTAGGTACTATCACCTCTGAATGTCCAGTGCCTATCCATAGCACAAGGAAATGCATTTTGAATAAGGTCATTAGGGTAGGCCCTAATCCAATATGACTAATAGCCTTATAAGAAAAGGAAAATTGTACCTAGACATGCCCGTGCACAGAAGAAAGACCATATGAAGAAATGGAGAAGATAGCTGCCTACAAGCCAAGGAAAGAGGTCTCAGAAGAACCCAACCTTGTTCATACCTTGAGCTCAGACTTCTAGCCTCCAGATGTGTGAGAATATAAATTTCTGTTGTTTAAGCCACCCAGGTACTTCGTATGACAGCCCTAACAAATGCATACCTTATCAAAGATATGTACTTATTATAAATAAATACATAATGTGCTAGTCAAACTTCCTCATGCAAATCATAATTTTATGGTAGTTTCTAGTCCCTTCCCTAGTGCATTTGCACCCACTAACAGAATAAGGCTTTTTCTATATCAGGCCCAGGGCTCCCCTGATTCTAGGTGAAAAACCATTCATCTGATTATAGCTGTTTGAAATAGAATCCCTTTTCCTGTCTGTACATCATCAATTCACCCCTGTATGTCATTTTTCATTCTTCTGAAATCTCCCAAGTTTCATCACACCTTTGCCCTGACCAGAAACCACATCTACCCTTTAAGTAGCATAGAGTTCACCCCAGCATTCCCAAATTTCAATATAACCACTAATGAAACAGTAGTCTCTTCTATATACTAAAGTCTTTCATATCCAATTTATTTGATCCTCACAATAACACAGAGAATGAGTGATGGAGCATGTATTATCCCCTTCCAACATACAAGAAAAGTGGAATGCAACATTTCCCAAAGTATATCCCACAGAATGAACTTTCATTCGGTGAAAGAACTATTGCAAAAAAAAAGTATGAGGACACTCTCTGAATGCAGAGACAAGTTTGAAAACAATGTATTGCACAAATCGGAAAAGGATTTCTTACTCCAGGTTTTCTTAGCACCTTTTATGTGTTACATACATCATGATTCTCCAAGAGAATGTGGTCATTCCTTGAACAGCACAGGTTTGAACTGTGTGAGTCCACTTATACGTGTACTTTTTTCCAATAAATACCTGTTCTGTTTTTGATCTGTGATTGGGAGTCTGTGGACACAAAGACCCGACTATATGCATTGATCTATGCCATTTTACATAGGAGACTTGTGCATCCTGGGATTTTAGTGTCCACAAGGGTGGGCAGTCCTGGAACCAAGTTTCTGTGGGTACTGAGGGATAACTGAATTTTGGGAGGGTCAAAAGTTACATGCAGAATTTAACTCAGGAGTTAGATGCCCCTACCCACAAAGTTGTTCAACAATCAACTGTATAGAATTTTCAGGCTTACGTAACCATGCAATCTTGTCCCCACACACTTCCTCACCTCCGACTTCCCATTCTGTGGAGTGGCCCCTGAAACACTGTTGGAAATGCTGGTTGGAAACATTATGTGATTTCCCTAAGAGATACAGCAAATAAATGTCAGCACTATGATTAAACACAGACTTTAGTTACTTTCATTCATTTTCAGGTCTATATAAAAATTCAAAAGTGTAAAAATTGCACACAAAAGGACAAAACATTTACATGATAACTTGTAAGTATGACTATGAATTTTTAAATTAGTTATAAAAAATGAAATGGAAAGAATAAATCCCTCAAACTCAGAAATAAAATGAAACAAAAGAACTTAAGCGTATATCCCATTGGTGGCTCAATACACAAAGAACTGTTCTAAGCAACTTTAAAACAGTAATTTGATGGTAGATCCCTAATAGGATATACCCTAAAAAATATCTGTTTAAAAAAATGAAGAAAATAATTTTGGAATCACATTATACATATTAGGATTAGTACTGCTGTTCTAAGACCACTGTATGTATAAAATGCGGTAAAGAAAATAAAGATTTAAGGCCCTGGCTGGTGTAGCTCAGTGGATTGAGCATGGGCCTGCAAACCAGACAATTGCGGTTCGATTCCCAGTCAGGGCACATTCCTGGGTTGCAGGCCAGTTCCCTGCAGGCCAATTCCCAGCAGGGGACGCACAAAAAGCAACCATACATTGATGTTTCTCTCCCTCTCTCCTTCCCTTTCCCTCTAAAAGATAAATAAATAAAATCTTAAAAAAAAAAAAAGAAAAGAAAGATTTAAGTGATATTCAAATTCTATCATCCCTGGTGTTTTGATACGAGAATTCTTTGTGTGGGAAAAATGAGTTAAAGATGTAAGATAGAAGGTAAATATCAGTATGAACTTACTTTTTATTTTATTGAATTATTGAAAGGAAGACAGAAGTAAAAGAAGGGGAAGAGAGAGGAAGTGGGGAAGAGAAGGAGGAAAAAAAGAAGGGAGAATGGAAGGGAGAAAAGGGGGAGGGAATGAAAAGAAAACATATTTCCTAGCTCTTTTTACTGAAAGAACTAAAAACAAAGACCAACTTAACAATGAGCATCCTTAGTGCACAGATTGTGGTCTTGAAATACTATTCCTATTAAAAGGAACCAAGGATCCTTGTAAAAATAGCTAATTACAGGTTGGAAAACAAATGTACAAAAATAAATCTGGCCCTGGCTGGTGTGGCTCAGTGGATTGAGTACCAGCCTGTGAAGCAAGGGGTCACCAGTTCAATTCCCAGTCAGGACACATGCCTGGGTTGTGGGCCAGTTCCTCAGTGGGGGGGCATGTGAGAGGCAACCACACACTGATGTTTCTCTTCACTTTCTCCATCCCTTTCTTTCTAAAATAAATAAATAAAATCTTAAAAAATAATAAATCTGGAACATTTTGTTATATCAGATATCAAGGAAACTATCAAAGACCAGTAGGGTCGATGTCAAAAAGACTGGGAGCCAATTTGAAGAGATTCCCACTGGCCATAGATATAACACATTGAGCATCAGTAAGCATAAGAACCACAGGGGACTGAAACTCACCAAATGTGAACTGACTGCTGAATTGTCTGTTGCATTCTTGAGCCCATAACGGTACTTCCAAAAAAGAAAAAGGTCACCAATGGAGGAAGCTAGGAAACCACTCTTTATTTTGCAACCTGGTAAATAAAGAAAAATAAATCAAACAGTTATTTTGCCTTTGTTATATGAATTATTCCACTAGGTAGCCAAATGTAGTTGACACAGGAAAGATTCTCCGTAGAGTATTTCAGCTGCCCTCCCTTCCCACTCCCCCTTGTCCTTCCCCTTTGCCTTACCTTTCCTCTCCATCACTTTTATACACACAAACGTACAGCTGCAGCCCCCCTGATTTCAAACCACCAAACAGCCATATTTATAGATGACAGAAATTGCTTTTGAGACCTCAAAAACCAACCTCCTTCTTGAATGGGACCAAAGTGAAATCAACCTACATTGCATTGTTATCTGCTGTGAATAAAGCAATTTAAAGTTCTTTACTGCTTAAATGAAGCTGATCAAGTTAATTTATAATTACCAATGGATATATTTATTTATTCAACAAATATTTATTGAGTAAATAACCTGTCCTTAAGGAGTTTATAGAGCAACATTATGTCCAGCTCAGGAGAATATAAACCATTGCTATTTTTACTGTCAGTTTCAGATGCTACTTGGAATTATTTCTATACAAATACAGATTTCTCAAATGTGACTATGTATATAATATACATATAAAAATAATTTTGTCAACATGGATAATAAAAGAACTAATACATGTTCCTCCTACATAGTTCAAACAGTGTTAGGGTAACAGAATCTAGGAACAATTCTAGGAACATACACTCAGATTTTTACATTTTCCTTTCTAGATGCAAATAAGACAGAAAATGTAAGTCTATAAAGTTCCACAGATACAATTTGGTGTGGAAATCTACATTTTATAAAATCATAAGATGTTTAAAAACTCTTGTTTTTAAATGTTATTAAAACACAGGATGGTGCTTATACCTTTACTGATAAAGAGAGTTCTTTAATATGCCAATATAATATATTCATTGGTTCACGGTCCCCAAACCTCCAAGGAGTATTACAAATGTACATCTCTCCCAGCCCAGGACTTTGAATTTAAATTTAAATGTATAATGTATGATGTAACTTACCCAAACGTATTTTGAAGAATTACGAACATCTGTGATCTCCAGCACTGAGCCACACTGCTGGGTCGGTGTTTGGGTGGATTTGCAAAGACAATGCGAGGACACGAATGCCACTTTATCACTGTGTCTCCGGTCTCTTTCACAACCGAGTGGGCCCTCGCACTCTGTTCTGTGGCACACAGGGGGGGCACCGACTGGAGCTAGCATGGTACTTGTCTAACACGGTCTTTGAAAATGAAAATTTCGGCTAAACATAAAGGAAGCAACCTGCCAGTAAGAACTATTCAAACCAAAAAGGGTTCCCGAGGAAAACGACAAGAACTCCATTTAAAAATCATGTAAGTCAAAATGGTAGGAGGTTCCGACCTGTAAATTTTATAGTAAGTACATCAAGATTTAAAGTCGTATTTTTAAATACATTTTTATTTATAGTGAAGAATGAAAGTCCATACCAAAGAAACAAGGTAAGTGACAAAATAAAGCCTTTTTCTTCCTACTTGGTTTTTTGCTTTTGCACACCAATTTTTTTTCTTTAAAGACTGACAACTAAAAAAAAGCACCGAGGAGCAGAGTGGGACACAAAATAAGAACTATGTTTCATCACCAGTTTTACAGTGAGTTGGGGTCTGGTTTTAATGAGAATAGGGATGGCAGGTATTGTCAGTAGTGACACTCTGCCTCCAGGAACACGGATTTAAAAATCTAAATGAGATACCACATGTGCCCAGGCACAGCAGCTACTACATATCACCTGAATGATTCTCATAAAATGAAGGAAAGAACCCAGGTCCTAGGATGGTGTGAAGAAAAATAATCTTGCCTGGATATGCAGTGAAGGCCAGTTTTGGGGGGGAAAAAAACTATCTATAAAAAGTTATTTTCTGTAATTGACGGAGTTAGTTTTCTGGAATAAGAGTAGAACGGAACAGACCTAAACTGTTACTGAATCCGTGGTAGTCAGTTAAGCAGGAGGAACAACCTCTAGGTGCCCTTTCTCTCTCCTCCAGATTTTCTTTCAGGACCTTGGAGAAGAGAGCAAAGGAAAGGAAAGCCCCTTCAATTACTGCTCCCAAATCTGCAAACCAAAGATGTATGATAATAAGAAATTTTTTGTTAAAATTTTTCCAAACCCCTATCCAAAGCTGTAGTGGAGTATCGTTTTGTTTACTTTTTAAATACTGGAGTGCTTGTTCTTTATCATTGTTCTTGGGAAAGATTCGAACTGCAGCATTACCCTAGGTGTGTGTACATTTGGGCTGATTGTGAGGGTGGGGCCAGAGAGCACTAAATCCTATCAAATAATTGAAAGGAGAGGGGCTGGAAAAGTGTGGACAGTCATTCTCCAAAATAGACCCCAGTGAAATGCAATTACAATAGATCAAGTACCCTACATTCCCCTCTCCAAAGAATTCTACAGAACACTAAGGTTTAAATAAAATGCACCAAAGCTAGCATCTAGTTACATTAAGTCCTAACATGACCACTTGGTTTGCTCTCTGAAGGAAGCTTTCTGTCTGTACACACTTCTCTTCACAAATGAATTTTCCCTTGAGGCATCAGGAAAATGAACAACCTTTCTCCGGGGGCTCCTTTTCTAATTTTTGCCTTGCCTTTTGTAAAATACTCAGGTCCTGTAAGCCATTTCACAGTATGAGATTTAATTACAGTCTGAGTTGCTCCCCCCCCCCCGTCCTTCTTTGGTGTGACTAATTTAACGGTAACCCTCACCCAAGTAGAGATTTTCTTGAGTCCTGAGATCTAGGACACCCACATCAAATTTGGAAAAACCTTGTGTTCTTAATAAAGCTCTCTATTTTCTCAGCATGCCTATCTTATATTGAATTAATAAAGCTTTCATAGTTGTTTAAATAAATTAAATGCCACACTTTCAATAGGAAGAGAAGGTGCTACCTTGCTGACCTATTTTTCATCTGTGATTTAGAAAAAGGCGAGATTAGCATGGATATTGCATTTTCAAGGACCTCACCACTATTAAATAGACTGTTAAGTGCATTTTATGGCTGAAGAGTCTGTTCCTAGTTCAGTCTACAAGACGTGCTAAGTTCATCTCTACCTGCTACATTGAACATTCACTGACTAAAATACTTTCGTGGATGTAATACCTATGCTCTGTATCTTTTAAGTACATAACTCTAAATATTTTAGGGCCAGTAAAATGTAACTCAATAAAAGTTCCAAGAAGATGTGTTGTCCCTCAAGAAAAATACAGTGTTCATATTTATTCAATGATATGCTTCCTGTGCTCCATTAACACCTGCATATCATAAGGTGACCAGATGCTGAAAAATAACATAGGCACTCATAAAATGAGCCTTATTTAAACCAAAAAAGAGCAACAATAGCTGGTTAAAACGCTATCATCACATCAATTCAACCTGCTCTCAGGGTTTCAAGACTCTGAAAGGATTGGTTTATAGGCTTATGTTTCTTTTATATGTATATTTTATACATATATATATATATTCTAATTATAACCAAATTAGAAATATATTCAAATTTCCCTCCCTTTCCCAAAGGGAGGGAGGAAGAGAGAGAAACATCGATTGGTTGCCTCTAACACACGCCCTGACCATAGTCCGAACCACAACCCAGACATGCGCCCTGACTGGGAATCAAACCAGTGACCTTTTGCCTTGTGGGATGCTGCCCAACCAACTGAGCCACACTGGTCGGGGTATAGGCTTATGTTTTAATAAACAGTTTAGATGTTTTATCATTTTTTGTCTTTGCAATTTAGGCAAACTTCAGCATTTTAAAAATATTTTCTTTATTTTTAGAGGAGAAGGAAAGGAGAAATAGAGGGAAAGAAACATCAATGTGTGAGAAATATATTGACTGTTTGCCTCTTACATGCCCCCATCTGGGGACCTGGCTGGGAATGGAACCAGAGACCTTTCCGTTCACAGGCCGGCACTCAATCCACTGAGTCACACCAGCCATGACTGTTGTTTTTTCAGAAACTTCTGCCTAACTGTTTGCCCTTTTATGCAGATGATTTTTAACACAAAGAAAATATCAATAAATGAGCATGAGATAAATCTTTAATAAATTAAGGAATTATTTTTCTTCATCTCTCTTTCATCAGAGTTTATAATCTATGGTTCTGCGTTAGCAATCCAAAAAAGAAGTAAGTCTGCTAAAGGAGAATCCTGGTAGTAGGACTACATTCATGCTTTTGCTCACTTAGCATACCCGAACTTGGACTTTCATCATTTGGTAGGCTCCATCTAATCCTGATCTACGCATGGCAGTAATTCAAAGGATTCTCCAATTCGGAACTGTATGTACTGAGAAGATCCCCTTAGATGGAAAAAGACAAACTGTCGTGAGGGTTCCCAATCGCTCAGACACACATCACAAGCATTGAAGCTTTTTAAATTCCCCAACTTTAACTTTCTCTGTGGACATTCTCCTAGTCACTCTAAATTTAGGAAAAAAAATCTCTTTTAGTTCTTTTTCCTTTCTGCCACAAATAATAATGCAGATGTTCCCACTCCGCCCAGTCAGCATGACTATAATCATTCTCCTGCATCTCATTCTACTTTGCTAATACCTCCCTTATAGCGTCCAGTTCATTCCTCCTCATGTTGTAGTTAGTTATACTCATATTTGCCTGCAACTAGATATTAAGCTGAAGAGGAGAGTGAATACCTTATTCTTTTCAATATCCTTTACAATTTTCAGCACAGTATTTGAACCAGTGGGTTTACAGTAAACATTTGCTGAATTAATTTAAAAATGCATTACCAATTAAAAATCAATATTACATTAATTAAAGACTAAATTCCCAATGGGACCAGCATGGATAATTTGAACATACTTATCAGTTCATTCAGTTTTAAAAATATCCCCAGTCCTGGCTGGTGTAGCTCAGTGGATTGAGCTCGGGCCTGCAAACCAGAAGGTTGCAGTTTGATTCCCAGTCAGGGCACATGCCTGGGTTGCAGGCCAGTTCCTAGCAGGGGACACATGAGAGGCAACCATACATTGATATTTCTCTCCCTTTTTCCTTCCCTTCCCCTCTAAAGATAAATAAATAAAGTATTTTTTAAAAATATCCCCAAAAGAAAAAATTTTCTAGACCTATTTGAACATTTTTTTGCAACCATGCAACAGTGTCTTTTATTATGTATATGTTTTTCAAATTATTCCTCAACCTACCCATACACAGGCAAAAATAAGTGTACTGTTGAATATATCATTGCCTAAAGAAGTGAAAATTATCCCTAAAATGTGCTTAATCAAGGTCAGTTCATCTGCTGACCTCCAAAGCATGAAGATGAACACGACTGCCCCCCACCAGCGCCTCCATTCACCACCGAGTGACAACCTGCTTCAGGCCCAGGTCAGCAGCACATGTCTTGCAAACCATCACTAAAAGTTCAAGAAGACCTTCCTCAACAGCTTCTGCTGCAGAAACATGGGATATATGCTTCACCAGAAAGTGTGTTGGTGCTTGAGGGGAAATGTCATGGAGAGCAAGACATTGGTTATCCTCAAAAATGATTTTGGCTGAGATTCTTTTCCACAGGATCTTCCTGAAGATCATGTCACCACCAGGCAAGGCATCCTGACCCTTGGCAACCTCATCTGCCATACAGTCTCCCCTGCACGGTCACCAGCTGAACATTTTATAAAGTAATTTTGACTAAGTTATTTATGACTTGGTAAATTGCTTATTCCACAAATACACTAAGGCCAGCTTTCTTTTAAAAAAAATTGACCACTGAAACTAGATAAACTAGATAATTAAAATTCCAATTTTACTTTTCCCAGATTGATTGAATTCTTTCCTTAATCTGTCCGTTTACTTGGTTGAGATGTAACCTTTAAAGTTCTTAACTACAAGAGCAGTAGGACTAAAAAGTTGTCAACTTCTCTTGATCCAGGATCACGAATAAGGTTTGCAAAAGGTTGCTGTGGATTTAAGCCACTAGTGTGGATTTAAGAGGACAAGATTGAAAGTCAGATCTAATTCTAATCCTGATGCCACTACTAGGAACTGACCGTGTTACTTTATCTAAGATACTTTACCTTTCTGCCTTCAGTTTTCTTATAAAACTGAAGGGTATTGCTCTGGCCAGTGTAGCTGAGTTGGTTGGGCATCATTCTGTAAAGCAATGGGTTACTGGTTTGACTCCCAGTCAAAGCACATGTGTTATGGGTTTGGTCCCCCTTTGGGGTGGGTATGAGAAGCAACCAATTGATGTTTCTCTCTCACGTCAATATTTCTCTCCCTCACTTTCTCCCTTCCTATCCCTCCCTCTAAAAATAGGAGAGAATCTTCAAAACAGCAAGAGAAAGGAAGAGAGTTACCTCCAAAAAAGTTCCCACAAGACTCTCAGCTGATTTCTCAAAAGAAACCTTACAGGCAAGAACAGGCTGGAAAGAAGTATTCGAAGTCATGGAAAGCAAGGATCTTCATCCAAAATTACTCCATCCAGCAAAGCTACCATTTAGAATGGAAGGACAGATAAAGTGCTTCCCAGATAAGGTCAAGTTAAAGGAGTTCAGTATCACCAAGCTCTTATTATATTAAATGCCAAAGGGACTTATCTAAGAAAAAGAAGATGATCACAACTATAAACAGTAAAATAATAAGAAACTCACAACTATCAACAACTGAACCTAACAAAGAAAGGCAAAAACAAAAACAAACTAAGCAAACAACTAGAACAGGATCAGAAACACAGAAACAGAGATCACAAGGAGGGTTATCAGCAGGAAGGGGTGAAGGAGAGAATGGGGAAAAAGGTACAGGGAATAAGAAGCATAAATGGTAAGTAAAAAATAGACAGGGGGAGGTTAAGCATAGAAAAATGGAGAATCCAAAGAACTTACATGTACGACCCACAGACACGAACTAAGGGAGAGGATGCTGGAGGGAAGGGAAGTACCTGGTGGAGGGGCATAAAGGGGAGAAAAAAGGAACAACCATAGTAGCATAATCAATAAAATACACTTAAATAAATAAATAAAATATTTGAGGAAAAAATGGAGGTTTTTATACTAGATAACCTCCGAGGTTCTACTAATTATTAAAATCCTATAAATGTATTACAACTAGCTTTAATACTTTTGTTTGCCATTTTATTGTTCATAGTTTGATCTTCTTTTTCTTAAATAAGTCCCTTTAACATTTTATTTAATAATGGGTTAGTGATGATGAACTCCTTTAGTTTTTTCTGGTCTAAAATGAAATTTCTTGATTTGTCGAATTCTAAATGATAGCTTTGCTGGGCAGAACAATCTTGGCTATAGGTTCCTGATTATCATGACTTGGGATACTTATTGCCAATTCCTTCTAATCTGCAAGGTTTCTTTGGGGAAATCAGCTGACCAGTTTATGGGAATTCTCTTGCAGGTAACTACTTTTCTTTTGCTGCTTTTAAGACTCTCTCTTTATCTTTAATTTTTGACATTTTAATTATGATGTGTCCTGGAGTTAGCCTCTTTGTATCCATCTTGTCTGGGACTCTCTGTGCTTCCTGGACTTGCATATCTTTTTTTCAACAAATTAGGAAAGTTTTCTTTCATTATTTTTTCAAATAGATTTCCCATTTCTTGCTGTTTTCTTCTCCTTCTGGCACCCCTATAATGCAAATGTTGGAACACTTGAAGTTGTACCAGGGGCTGCTTATACTATCCTCATTTTTTTTTAATTCTTTTTTCTTCTTCTTGTTCTGATTGGTTTTTTTCTTCCTCACGTTCCACATCATTGATTTGATTGTCAGTTTCATCCACTTTACTGTTGTTTACTTGTAAATTTTTCTTTATTTCAATTAGTGTATCCTTCATTTCTTTTATTGTTAATCTTTTTTTAAAAGGTTTTATTTAATTATCTTCAGGGAGAGGGGAAGGGAGGGAGAAAGAGAAGGAGAAAAACATGGATGTGTGATGGTTGCCTCTTGTGTGCCCCAACTGGGGACCAGGCCCAGCACATTCCTAGCCATGTGCTGACTGGGAATCAAACTGGCAACCTTTTGGTTTGCATGCCAATACTGAATCCACTGAGCCACACCAGCAAAGGCTATTTTTAATCTTTATTATATTTTTTCCATTACCATTTAGTCCCCTTTACTGTCCTCCCAAGCAATCACAATATCCTTCATTGCTGACTGGATCATTTTTATGTTTTGAGGTCTTCACTAAGTTCCTTAAGCATCCTTATAACCAGTGTTTTGAACTTTGCATCTGATAGATTGCTTACTTCCATTTTTGTTTAGCTGTTTTTCTGGAGTTTTGATCTGTTCTTTCATTTGGACCATGTTTCTTTGTCTCCTCATTTTGGCAGCCTCCCTGTGTTAGTTTCTATGTAATAGGTAGAGCTGCTATGACTCCCTGTCTGGGTAGTGTAGCCTAATGTAGTAGGTGTCCTGTAGGGTCCACTGGCACAGCTTCCCCTAGAACCCAAGCTGGGCACCTGAGGTGCACCATTTGTGTGAGCTGAGTACACCCTCCTCTCATAGTTAAGCTTTGGTTGCTGTTGGTAGATCAATGGGACGGATTTACCCAGGCCAGTCAGCTGCAACATTTAGCTGTAACCACTTACTACCAACCTCTGCCCTCCGTGGAGGATCAGCTATGCAGGGGAGGGGGGTGGCACTCTGACATGATCTATAACCTGTCCACTGGTTGCACTGGTGCTAGGGTTTCCTAGGTGGTACAGACCAAGGTCAGTCCCCAGCTGTGTTTTCCCTGGGGCTACCCTGCCCAAGCTACAAGGCAATCTGAGATGGCTGCTGCTTGTTCTGGGCCTGGAGATTCTCAGGGGAAGCCAAGCTGTAAATCTAGGTTGGCTTCTGCTGGTGCTGACTCTGGGTCTCACTGAGGCCAGCTGCTGCTTGTTTGATATAATTTAGGAAGTTGATAAGCCTGAGCCAAGACCAGCCATGCATATGGAAAAGCAGCTTGGGTGGGCCCATAAGTTGGGTGGAGCAGAGACTCTGGGGATATCCAAGGCAGGTCAAACAGTGTTACCCGGGTTGATGGAGTCTCAGATGTGGCACCAGCTTGCTGGCCCTGTGGCAAGAGGGTTTGGAAAAGGGACAATGGCCTCTGCTTGCCTTGATACCAGACACTTCAGTTTCTCCCTGTATACCACTGGTGTTTTTCAAGCCGCTCTCCTGGGTCTGGAGCCCAGGGAGTGAGTCTGAGTAGGTGAGACTGTATGTGGGTTCTTTAAGAGGAACTGCTTGGGGCTCCAGAAGTTTCTTCTACCAACTCAATCTCCACTGTTTTTTTCAGCCAGAAGTTGTTGGGACTTCTCTTCCTGGCACTGGAACCCCTGGATAGAGGGCCTGATGTGGGGCTGGGATTCCTCACTCCCAAGATATCCTTCCCAAATTTTTATCCACCACACATGGAGGAAGTACCAACCCATTCCATGTCTGCATCCTTCCTGCAGTCCAGATGGGTGTGGTTTCTTTCATTCTGTAGTTGTCAGATTCCCACTGAACTCAATTTCTGGCAGTTCTGTGATGATCGTTATGTTTTAGTTGTAATTTTGATGTGTTTGTGCGAAGAGGTGAGCCGTGTCTGCCTATGTGGCCATCTTGACCGGAAGTCCAATCCTTATGCTTTAATTATGTAGCCTTTTATTGAAAAAAGTAATTGTTACAGAAACACCCCCCTCCAGGGGTCTTTTGTTATTCTAGGTTCTTTATGCCCACCACTGTATTAAGAACTGTGGCTCTCAATGCCAGAGTTTGGTAAAAAGGAAAGGAACCATTTATTCAAAAGTTATACAGGTCTAGATTAATGCCAGAATGTCACCATTAAATTCCGAAGTCCCTTTAAAACACCCACAAACATACAGTCCTGCGTCCCCTTCTCATACCAGGCTAGTCAGGGGTACCATATATCAGGAAAAGAAAATAGAAGGCCGAAGCTCAGCTAGGTTCCCATTCTTAATCTAAAACTACATTCTCATGGTGGGCCAGGGAATCCTTTCAAACTGCCTGGCCCAGAGAGAGAGCTCTGTACGGCTGCTACATCTTGCCTTCCTGCTTTCCTGCTTTCTAAGCCATGTGGTCAGGAGAGCCCCCTCCTTCACAGCCAAACCATGCGGTGAAAGGCCCCAGGATGGCTGCTGCGTCTGGGTTTAAATCCCGGCACGGATCTTCCTCTGTAACCCCATTTCTGACTTCTCCCACCCTGGGTTACACCTGCCAGCAGTCTGGTTTCTTCTGCCTTTCTCAGCTGCCACTGTTAATCTGGGCAAGCGTGGCCCTGCGACACAGAAGCCACCGATGATGCAGCCTTGAGAAAGCAAGATGTTGCTGAGACTCTCTGAACTGTGTTCATGACTGAACCTCATTAAGACCTCCATATAAACTTACAAGATTTTGGCAGGTGGGTGCGGAGTTATACTAAGCTTGCTACTGGCCAAGACAAGCCTCTTAGATAAGTTCCCTTGCTTATTAAAACTTCTACCCAACAAAAAAATAAAATAGTTCTTTAGTCACCAAGTTTTGAGGTGATTTGTTATACAGCAATAAATAACTGCCATAATGTACCTGGTAAAAAAAATTAGTAAAGGCAAAAATATGTCTTCCTTCCCCAAAACTTCAGTTCCTATTCCCAGATACAAGAGCCCCCATATAGGAGTGTATTCTACTCACTGCTCTGCATCTCACTTGATTCCCTTAATATAAGACTTACTTACGTCAGCCACACAGGTGACCTTGGAACATTCCATTGTATAGATATAGCGTAATTTTCTTAATCAGGCCCCT
Source organism: Artibeus jamaicensis (assembly GCF_021234435.1). NCBI lineage: Eukaryota > Metazoa > Chordata > Mammalia > Chiroptera > Phyllostomidae > Artibeus > Artibeus jamaicensis. Next base: position 12,444,885 of record NW_026522025.1, on the reverse strand, counting down.
TCCAATGGACATTAAGGCAGTACCTGCATTTTTGTTATTTACAAACATTGATGCAATAATCATCTTTGCACATGTACATCTATGCATACGTGTGAGTGTATCTATAGGAGGTGGGGGGTGATGGTCAAGAGTGGTACTTCCCACCCCACTCAGGTCTGTCCAACAAATAAACTTCTACCCAACAGCCAGAATGAGCTGGACAGTCCTATGGGCCAGCCCATGCCAATGAGCATGACCCCTACTGAAGGCAACTTAGTTTTTGTTTAGCTTTGTTCTCCCCGCCAAAGTCACCCTCTGTTGTTCTCGGTGCTGTGTGTTCTTCCTGGTACACTATAACAGGCCTCTGAGCTTTTGTCAAAAGCTACAATGGCCATATTCTTTACCCAGACATCTACCCAAACTTTCTGATTATGATAACCAATCTTACTGCTGCCTCTCACTGAGCAGAGAACTAACAAACAGATGAACACTGGAAAATAAATAAATAAATAATAATAATAATAGCGATTTTTCTCTGTATTATATCCCTAAGACTATACTGGCTTTACCTCTCTTTCCCCTCTCCACTCCAGCCCATCCTATTTTGTACTCTCTAGAGCTGCTGTTCTGGCTGAAATTTTCCAGCTTGGGTACAGTTTTAAAGCAGACTTGACCCTCTCCACCAGTGCCTGGCAGGAGAACACAAGCCTCTAGGCTCTGCTGCAAAGCACACACCAGCACTACCTGACCAAAGCCTCCTCTCAGATGCTCTTTTTAGAAAATGGTATCTGTCTCACTTCCCAAAAAACCACGCTGAACCCCCGGCTATGAGAAGCCCAATTTTTGAGATACGCAAACACTCTGCCTCAGGTTGTTGAGGGCAAACGACCCCCGGCACATAGGACCAAGGCTTTCCCACGACTCTTTCTCCCATATGAAAGGCATGTTCAGTCAAGTACCCCTATGGTCTACAACTCAGCACAATCCTCTTATGCTTTCATCAGTAATGAGTTGAATCTGCCCTATCTTGTGTAGCTCAGTGGATTGAGCTCAGGCTGCAAACCAAAGGGTCGCCAGTTTGATTCCCAGTCAGGGCACATGCCTGGGTTGTGGGCCAGGTCCCCAGTGGGGGACCACGTGAGAGGCAACCACACATTGATGTTTCTCTCCCTCTCTTTCTCCCTCCCGTCCACTCTCTCTAAATGAATAAATAAAATCTTCAAAAAAATAATAAATGAGTTGAATCCAGCCACAAAACATATGAGAGAGGAAGGTGATACTGTTTCCTACCCTCCCTTACAGCTGGAAGTGGCCATCATGTCCAAGTTCTGGTCAGTGATGTGTGGGGGGAGATCAGCTGGCAGGTCACCTCTGAGAGTTTGTTTTCCTGACCAGAAGGGTAGATGCAGCATGTTCTGCCCTTTTAACTCCTACCCCTCTCCCTGTATTTAATATGAAAGTAATACCTGGAACTCTGACAGCCATCTTGCAACCATGGGTAATGCGTCAGTTTTCTATTGCCACATTCCACAAATTTTGTGGCTTAAAAAATGATTACATTAAAGTTCTAGAGGTCAGAGCTTTTCCAGCTTTGGAAGGCTGCCTGCATTCCTTGGCTCATGGCCCCTTCTTCCAGCTTCAAAACCAGCAGCATAATATCTTCACATCCCTCTGTTCCTCTGCCCTGTTGTCAACACACCTCCACCTCTGACTCTGACTCTCCTGTCTCCCTCCTGTAAGGAGCCTTTTGTGATTATGTTATGCCCATCTGGGTAAATCAGGGTAATCTCTCCACCCCAAGATCCTCAACTAAATCCGGTCTACAAAATCCCTTTGTCTATGTAAAGCAATATATTCACAGGTTCTGAGTATTTGGATGTGAACCTCTTTGGTGGGGGAGGAACCTTTATTTTCTCTACCAAAAGTAATATGCATAATGACTAAAAGCTGATAATGGTGAAACAGAAAGATGGCAAGAGCCCAGATTCTGGATGACATTACAGATGCACAGTACCAGCCCTGGGAGGCCTGCCTACCTGTAGACAATTAAATGCCTTCATTGTTTAGCCCTGGCTGGTATAGTTCAGTGGGTCGAGCATGGGCTGTGAATCAAAGGGTTGCCAGTTGGATTCTCAGTCAGGGCCCATGCCTGGGTTGCAGGCCAGGTCCCAGTGAGGGCCATGTGAGAGGCAACCACACATTGATGTTTCTCTCCCTCTCTTTCTCCCTCCCTTTCTCTCTCTCCTGAACACATTCTAATTGGTGCATTGCTTTCCTTGTGCAAGGGTTAACATGATGGACTGAGATTGTGTTTGGAGAAGTACTTTGCATGCTTTGGTCATACTGATTTCCCTGAAAGTCCCATACTATTGTGTCTTTGAGCCACTATTTTTCCTTCCTACATTCTTTTCCTTTCTAGTCGCTCACACACACCAACCCTTATGCCACCCCCATTCCCCTGGCCCACTCGTATTCATCATTTTGATTTCTACTTAGCTGTCTCTTCCTGCATGCTCAGAAGCCTTCCGTGACCTACCTCTGCTCACCCAGATTCTGGTCAGGTGTACTGCCTTGGTGTTTCCGTGACAGCCTGACCCTCCCAATCACATCGTCCTTTTCCTATCCTCTCTACGAGGTCTTCGAAGATGGATACTGCGTTTGCCTTACTTCTGGCTGGACCCACATGCTAACAGACATCATCAGGAATCATTTTCCCTCCATCCCTTAGGTCTGCTTTTCTTCCTCTTGGCTTTATTTCTGGGTAGATTCTTCCCACATATAACAAGAAGGCCACCAGTAGCTTCAAGCTTACCTTTTACCAACTTGGCAACCTAGATGGAAAGAGAGTGTCTCTCACATTAGGTCCAGAAAAAGACCTGGCCTGTCTCTCATTGGCCTAAATTAGGCCAAGCCTGGGCCACATACCAGTTTGTGGGACACAGATATGGGGTCAGCCCCACCACAACCATGAGAACTGAGAATGAAGGAGGGGGAGTTTCACAAAGGAAAGCTGAGGCTTTGCTACTAGAAAATGAGCAAATAGATGCTGGGCAGGCAAAAGCAACTGAAGACCACTAGAAAAGATGATACATGTTGTGTTCTTTTCTTGAGCACTTACTATGTGCCAGACACCAGGCTAAGCCAGTTTTATTCATTCAAAAATAAAATTAAAAAAAAACCAGAGCAAAAAAGATATGGCGCTTGTCCCCAAGGTACTTAAAATCTGGAAGGAGTTTACAAATATTATCTCATTTAATCCTCTCAACAGCCATATCAGGTACATATTTTATTTAACCAAATAGATTAGAAAATAAAATGGTGGGTAGCATAGAACATTTAAACAATGTGGGTGCTCAAAGGCACATTGTAGTAAGTGGCGGAGCTGGAAGTCAAGGTTTATCCGAGAGCCCTGGTTTTAATCTAATACACACCTTGTAAGTGTGGATGACAGATAAAGTGAAAGGGGACAGCATTGCCTCTGGTGTCCTACAAGACTAGGGCTATTTCAGAGAATTCTGAGGATGCAGACAAGATACTCTAATCAAGTTAAAAGGAATATCAAGGGCAGGTAGAAAAATATATATATATATATGTGAAAGAAGACAGACTTTTTCTACTACCTCATTCTGCTCAGTCATCAGGTGCCTTTGTGGACCGAGACTGCGTTTGGAAAAGTACTTTGCATGCTTCGGTCATATTGAGTTCCCTGAAAGCCCTATACTATTGTTTGGATGGGGTAAGAAAACGTGGGCGACTGCACCCATTCTTTGGCAAATAAACGACTCTTTAGAGTTTTTCTCAGTCTTTGGTATTTAATAATTAACAATCTGTCTTTGTTTGTTCATGTTGCTATAACAAAATACCACATTCTATGTAGCTTAAAAAACAGAAATCTATTTCCTCCGAGGCTAAAAGTTCCAGATCAAGACCCAGCAGGGTCTGTTCCTGGCAAGAAGTTTCTTCCTAGCGTATAGATGGCCACCTTCTGCATCCTCAAATGACCTTCCTCTGTGCACAGGGTAAGGGTTGTGAATCTCTGTTGAATCACTGTCAATCTCTTCTTATAAGATCACCAGTCCTATTAGATTAGTACCAGGTCCTACAGACTCACTCAGCTTTATCTCCTGAAGACCCTGTCTCCAAACACAGTCATGTTGGGAGCTAGGACTTAACATACAAATTTTGGAAAGACACAATTCTGTTCACAGCACAATTCTTTTAAAGGGGGAAAACAATATGTTATCTGAGAAAACATGTTCACCTGCCTTCTCAATTCTTAGTGAAGTCTTAATTATGAAAATAATGAACTATGGATAAACTCTTAACTTTGTAGGGCTAAAGAACTTGCAAATCACCCTGGCCAGTGTGGCTCAGTTGGTTGCAGCACCATCCCATACACCAAAAGGCGGTGGGTTCAGTGCTCTTCAGGGGCACTGAAAGGGTTGTAGGTTCAATCCTTGGCTGGGGCGTGTTCAGGAGGAAAACAATTGATGTTTCTCTCTCACATCAATGTTTCTCTCTTCCTCTCTTTCCCTTGCAAATCACCTAACAATTCTGGAGCTCCTACTGTGGCCAGGAGCTGTTATAAGAACTTCACATGTATGAATTAATTTCATCCTCACACCACCTTACTAGGTGGGTACTATTTTGATTACCATTTTGCAAATGAAAAAAAAAACAAACAAAACCTGTCTAATATCACACAGCTGGTAAGGGGCAAGGCTAGGATTCAAACAGAAATAGTCTAGCTCCTGAGCCTGTACTCTCCACTCCAACTCCTTACTGCTTATACTTCAGTAGTTATTTTAAATTTTGAATGGTAAGTAAACAGTATTACCCAAACCTGAACTCATGTGACCAAGGCTTCAAAAGGCCAAAACTCAAAATATCAGAGTTTGGAGTAAGGAAAAGTTTATTAATCAAGAAGGATCAAATTAAGAAGATGGGAGACCTACTGGTACCCCAAATCCACCCTACTTGCTAGACTAGGTTAAGGGTTTTTTAAAAAATATATACCCAAGGATATGTTTATTGATTTTAGAGAAAGAGGGAGAGAGAGAGAGAGAGAAAGAGAGAGAGACATTGATGTGAGAGAGCAATGTTGATTGGTTGCCCCCCTCTGCAACCTGACTGGGGATCCACAGGTTAAGGGTTTTTATGGGACTGGAAAAAGTGCTGGCAAACAAGTTCTATTTGGAAGACCTTGGAACTTGTCCATGTGTGGTAAAAGGGCGTCAGCCCCAGAACTTTCTGGACAACAGACCTTGGGTTTCCCAAAGTGTTCATTCAGGTTTTGTCCTGGAGGCATGGTCCTTTGGTCCACTCTAGGACTGGGACAGGGATGACTCTGGTTGCTGGGCAACCAAAGGCCAAACTTTCTCTCTTCTGCCTATGCTTCAGCTACAAGACTATGGACCTGGTCTGCTGTCCCTGAAAAACAATTCAGCCCTTCATCAAACAGGATAGGACCATTCTGGGCGGGCTCTGTGGTTACAATGGTTATACAAAAACAATGAGAAGATAATATGTATGAATTATTTTTATAGCTTATTCACATAAATGCTTAGAACAATTTTAAATTAAAAAGCAAAAATAGAAGTAATTGAAAGCTGCAGTTAATTCAAATCAGAAATGCACAAATAAAGCATCCCTCCTAGAAATGCGGGGCGTTCCAGCTGTTCACGCATGTCGGATATAGTAGAACGCTGAAACGTCACTCGGCCTTGTCTTTCTTACTAGAATACTGAGTTAGAGTCTTCAATATACCCTAATAACAATTTGCTTTGTAAATGCCAAGTATATTTAGGAACAGGAGACCACTAACTAGGATGACCAACTGTCTCCATTTGCCTGGGACCGTCCATCTCTTTTAGTCCAGAAAATTTATTCCTTCTCTGGACCCAGAAACAACTGTACTCATCCAAGCATATTTAAAAAAATTTTGTTTTGCCTTGTCTTTGGTTTGGTGCCCCAAAGGCCAAAAATTTAACTTATTTTGCTTCTTATGATCTCTTTCTTGAGGCAGTGAATGATAAATCCTGGTTTGAATGGAAGAGAGGGATTGGATTAAAGGGGGAAGAAAAGAGGCCATGGCCCACAGCTCAGCTGAGTATCGCCCCAATACACCAAGGTTGTAGGTTTGACCCCCAGTCAAGGTGCATACAAGAATCACCCAAGGAATGCAAAATAAGTGCAACAACAAAGCTTTCTCTCTCTAAGTCAATAAAGTAAAACAATTTAAAAATAAAAGAGGAAGATTGCATGGAAGACCAAAAAAATGTTCACAGGAAGCACAGTTCTCCTCTGCTTTCCAATCTCCAAATCTATGCAGAGGAGCATTTATTACAACTCTGGGAATCAGCCGGGCTCAGGGCAGGCCCAGATACCCTCCCCCTCTCCTCCCTGGTTCTCTTCCTCTCTCCTGCCCAAGGCTAAGAAAGTTTATCTTTTGTTCCAAAATCAACTGTGCATAACAAACTTTTTTCAAATACTTAGGCTTTCAATGAGCAAAGAACCCCAAGTTTCTTATAAAAAGTCTTCCTTCCCCAAATGCCCTTTTTGCCATGAACTTCATAATACCTGTTTCAATTGTTTTCTTTCTTTCTTTTTTTCAATTGATTCTAGGGAAAGGGGAAGGGAGAAAATCAGCGATGTGAGAGAGAAACACCAACTGGTTGTCTCCTGCACACGTCCCAGCCAGGACCAAACTCATAGCCCTGGCACGTGCGCTCACCAGGAATCAAACCATCGATTTTTCAGTTTGCAGGATGCCCAACCAACTGAGCTACTCCAGGAAAACTCAAAAGCTAAGCAGAGACTTTTTCTCTATGAATTTCTGCTATAACAAAAAAATAATACAATAGCTAACATTATTATGTTTTGTAATAATGGTACTTCGTGGGCTTTTGGTGTGAAATTACTACTTAGTCTGTGTTCATTGCCTAACAAATTAGCACACGTGTGTGCTAAACACTGTTGTAAGCATTTTACATGTATTTCCATGGCTTCATGATGCAGGTATTGTTATTATTCTCTCGTTACAGATGAGGACACAGAGTAAGGTTACGCAGGCCACAAGCCGGTCAGTGACAGGACTGGATTTCAAGCCCAGGCAGTCAGCTTCCAGATCCTGTTCACTAAGCAACACTACTGCTTCCACTTCTCTGGGAGGAAATAAAGGAGTTGCAGGAAATCCCACAGAAAGAATGAAAGGCCAGCATTTCAAAAAATTACTGCAACACCCAACTATGAAATGCATGAGAAAAGTAAGATAAATGGATGGATAGACCCAAGGATGGATAGCTGGATCAATTATGTCATGAAGGAAGTAGAATGGTGAGTATACAAGTAGGCTATTTGTTTTTGCAAAATTCTTTCAACTTTTCTACATGAAATTTTCCTTAATTGAATGTTGAACACTCTCCCCCAAATATTACTGCAACATGTTTGTACCCCAGCAAGAGCCATTCAAGTGATTCCGTGATCCTATCTATTTTTCAGAATCCTGCCCCATTCGGCATTGCCATCACATACGACAGCACACATGTAGTTGCTCAGGTGGACAGGAAAGGCAAAGTGCCATGGGACTCTCAAAAACCAGGGATCACAGTGGGCTGGCCTAGAAACCTCATGAAAGAAGTTTAAAGTGTCCCTGAAGAATGCCACTGTGAGTCCCATTCCTGCAGAGTGTAGCAGGTAGAGAAAAAGAGAGAAGCAAGGCCAACCTACTGTGTTTGGGGCACAGAAGGCCCCTGTGCTGATAGTCATCGAATCAACAAATTTAAGGAAGGAAGTTAGAAGCTGAATGCAAATTATTTGCAAACATTTAGACTGTATACTTTTGAGAGATTCCTGTTAATATAATAAGAAAAGCTAACAATTGTTGAACGTCTATTATACACACAAGAATACTCTAAACACTTTGTATATTAAAAAAGATAAACACTTTATCTGTGTAAGTCATTTAATCCTCTCACCAGCTCTACAAGGGTAGGTACCATTATTGCTCCCATTTTACAGATAAGGTAACTAAAACAGTGTAACTTGCACAAGGTAATCTAGCTGGTAAGGGATGGAGCTAGAATGTGAAATTAAGCAATTTCATTTCCACTCTTGTGCTCTTCACACTCCCTTGCCTCGCCTCTTGTTAGGGTTGTAAGTAGTTAACTCATAGCCTTTTTCCTTTCTTTAAAAAAATTAATATTTATTGTATTTTTGCCATTACCATTTAGTCCTCTTATACCTCCCACCCTCCCCGCATAGCCCTTTTCTTTTCTCTCTAAATTTAGAGCCAATTGAGAAGCAGACACAGGAGTCAGAGATACAAAATATTAGCTCTATTTCTAATGAAAGCTAAAATGAATGATGTGCAAGCAAGTGGACTTGCTAATCATTGCTGAACTAGTCAGACTTACCTACCCAGTCACAGGCAGCAAAAAATAGTTGCAGACGTCAACCACAAGTACAGAGCATATTCTACCAAGGCCATGGTGTGGCAGAGGCTGAAAACCAAAATGACTTCTCTCTGCACGTAGGAACGTCCAAAACCCACGGGAATGGCTGACCCGCAAATGCCTTCCCTGTGCCCTCTTCCAGATTCAGCAGTCGGATAAACCCTCTCCCTCAGGGGAGGAGGGAGTAGAAGAGAAAGGCTCACATGTCCTCTAGTGAAAATTCCTCCCCACTGGAAACAGGTTGGATAGGAAATAAGTACATTCTCACCTAGCACCTGTTTGTTATTAAATTCAGCTGTATAAGAAAAAAAAATTGACTATACACACACACAGAGATAAACATACACAAATAAGGTGAAGGCTTCCCAGAAATCGTATGTAATATCTGAAACTGGCATACCCCTAGGAGGGACTAAAGGATAGAAATCTAAGAGGAAGTGCGTCTCCCAAAGCGCCATCTGATAGAGATAATCCACTTAAAGCACTAAACAGAGTTTGGGACCAGTGGCTAGTGGTCAGTTAATCTTCTTAGCTCCCATCCTTATTATTACTGTTCTGATTGTTGCCCTGTCCTCAACAACAATTCACTCTTGGTGTGAAAACTCAGAGTAAAATCATTTAAATGGATTCCTGGCCAAGTCTTGTCCAGCAGACAGAAGCATTTTACACTTTATAACACCGATTTTTTTCGAAGCATTTTAACATATTATCTTAATTGATTCCAAGGACAACCTTGGTAAGGCAGATATTGCATTGGAAATTGCATTTTGTGCAGCAGTTAGATTGTAAAGTAACATATAAGGTAAAAAAATCAAACGTAATGAAAATTAGTCACAAAGCCCTTAAATTTGCCCTTACAATATACAAGCATACCATCTCTCTTTTTAATTGTATTTTCCCGTTAGCCCTCCTCCACCCCGCCCTGCCCCTGCACTGTAATCGCCACAGTGTTGCCCCGGTCCATTCCTCCTTTTTTCTCAACCCCTCCGCACCCCCACTTTCCCCACTACTTAGCTGTGGTCCTGCTCTCCATCCAGGAGTCTGTCTCTACTTTGCTTGTTGGGTCAATGTGTTCATTAGATTCCACACGAGTGAAATCATAGAGTATGTGTCATTCTCTGACTGGCTTATTTTATTTAGCATAACGTTCGCCAGGTCCATCCGTGCTGTTGCAAAGGGTAACATTTTCTTTACTGTGGCTAAGGATCCCATTGTGCAAATGTCCCACAGTTGTTTTATCCACTCATCTACTGATGGACACTTGGGCTGCTTCCAGATCTTGCCAATTGTAAATAACACTGCAATGAACATAGGGGTGCTTATGTTCTTTCAAATTAGTGTGTTCAGTTCCCAGAAGTGGGATCACTGAGTCAAAAGGCAGATCCATTTTTAATTTTTTGATGTAGCTCCATCTCTTTCTTAATTTTTTTTTAAAAACACTTTTTTTTTCTGTATTGAGTTTAGAGGTGGGGAGAGAGAGAAAGACAGAGAGGCATCACTTTTTTGTTCCACCTATTTATGCATTCATTGGTTGTTTTTTGTATGTGTCCTCATGCGGATTGAACCTACAACCTTAGCATATCGGGACGATGCTTTAACCAACTGAGCTACTTGGCCAGGGCCTCTTCCTTAGTCTAGAAGCCTGCTTTTCCTCCATTGTTGGGGCAGGTTGAGCTCTAGATGTAATTACTGGCTTGCACTTAGGCACCGTGTTCTACAAAAAAGGAAGGGCAATACGCTTAAACACTGAGTCCCATCCCATTTTCTGGAGCAAGATGCTTACACTGTAAATGGCAAAAAGGAACTGAGACTAACTGTGAAATGTGTGACTTCATGCCACCCTTGCTTCATTTCCCCGTGTCTCCTGCTCATTGACTGGAATTCAGAACAACTTAGCATTTAAATGGTCATTCATTCTTTCTCTCTCTCTCTCTCTCTCTCATACACACACACACACACACACACACACACACACACACACACACTTCTGGAGTGATGTTTGAGTAAACTAAACAGACATAAAATGTCTCCACTAGATTATCATAATCTGACGTTTACAGTTTCAAGTGATGTAGCCACTGTCACCAGGCATCAGACCCCAGTCGGCCGACTTCCATCCCATGCTCCTGGCACTCTACAGTACCACACCCTCCCATTAACTTGCTCCGGTAACTGAGGCTGTCTTTATGAGTTTAGAATTGTGCATTTGCCTAATCAGACCCAATCTAGGCAGATAGCAACTTCTAGTGAAATCCTACTGTGGATTTAGAAAAATGTTAAAATTAGTCCACCTAGACCAGAGCTCAGCAAAGACATAAGGCACATGTCCTTGCTCTTGTGAAAGTGCTATCATATCTTTAATGACTATTGTCAAGACCTCTCATCCACAAGACTGAAAAATATCCTGAAAGTGAAAAAGTGATTTACCAAGTGGCACTACAGAGTAAATTGTTTCACATTTGTTAAGTTCTGAGAACACAAAAATGATACCTAGCTCAAACAGATGGAAGGAACTGTGGTCTCAGCAACTTCATTTTTAAATATGAAATGTGACAGCTATTGATATATATCAAAGACAAAAAATAAAGGTGGCCTCATGAAAATATGACTGCTATAAAATCAACAAAACTGTAAAGTAATAATGGCCACCATTTTTGATCACTCCAAATACATTATCGTAGAAACCTGCATATTGTGATCCCCATTTTATAGCTGAGAATACTGAGATTCAGAGACCAAATAACTTTGATCAATTTCATACTTAGGAAATGGCAGAACCAAGATTTGACCCTAGGACAATCAGATTCAAAACCCATGCTCTTTCCAGAGTATCATTCTACATGTCAAATTATAAACATTTCCTAGCAAGGAAATCAACTTTGAAAATACTGTATAAGCTATCTCTTGCATGGTAAGTTTTCAACTTTTATAACTTAATCAAGTTTTTTCTCACACTTCATCTCATTTATATAAGAATATTTCAAAGCAACAGAGAAATAAATGTAACCCATTAAGTATGTATATTGAATATACTGTACCAGAACAATGGTTCCCTAAGTGGAGGATGGATTGATTCACTAACAGTGTCCTGAGAAGCTTCTTCAAGTTATTCCTGGGGCCCCACGGGTGGTAATGGTAGCGCAGTTTCAGTCCCCTACCTTGAACTATAAGACAAACCAGCAATATCAGAGTAAAGGAGTCATCAAAGTGCTGGAGGTCTGAATGACAGATATCTTGAAATAGCAGACATCTTAAATCAAGACAAAGGTGAAATTAAGGTTTAAAAAAAATCTCTAAATTTTTAAACAGTTACTCAGAAAGATCTGTTGGCTAAAATTTTGAAATGATAGTTATAATAGTATAATTTCTCTCTGTCCTCTCTTCCTCTCAGCTAAATTTTTAGTCGTGGTCTTTATATGGGCAAATACAGAGTCGATCAGATATTTTCAAGTTCAATGTCAAGACTAAGACTAGGAATTAGTCTTGTCTTTTAATCCAATCTATTAACTCCTGCACTCAATTCCCTCCAGCAACAAGAGCAACTTTATCATACCGTCATAATTCCTGATGTATGTGGAAAGGTGATACTGTTGAAGCACCATCAATAAAGCAGATGTTTCAAGTGTTTGTGATTAATCTGTGCTGATCTAGATACCACCTTGCTCTTGTAACCAACATTTACATTTGCAAAATGGTACAATTTGAGATGGTTTACTGGTATAATCTGTAACAATGGCACAGAAAGAAGCTCACTGGGCTATATAAAGACTAAATCAAAGCCCTGTCCAGCTAGTTCAATTGGTTAGAGCATCATCCAGATACGAAGGCTGTGGGTTCAGTTCCAGGTCAAGGTACATACAAGAAGCAGTCACTGAATGCATAAAAAAGCAGAACCATGGAGTAATGTCTCTCTCTCTCTCATTATTTAAAAAAAAACATGGGAGAAAAGTGTAAATCAATAGGGACCACACAAAGTAGATACAGATATGAAAAAGAATACATTTAGTGTATAACACTAAAGAGCTTATTATCTTGATCCCAGTTGGAGGGCAATGACCAAATAATCTGAGATTTTCCTTCTTTTCTTCTCTATATTAAATAGTAGAATCTACATCAATATTTCTCAGGGAAGACATGCTCCTAGTTTCATATGGTGAGTTTAAATGATTTGTTTAACTTTTTAAAAATGCTTTCTTTTGGCTAAAAGAGAGAGAGAAGAACATGAGATTCTTTCTAACCACTGTCCACAGACTTACCACCACTATGGTCTGAACCCAGCCCTAGGAGAGGTGGTAGGTAACCAGGGGTCTCAGAGGGAGGCTCATGGACTGTCCTAGAACATGTTGACTTAATACAAAATACTGATCCTTTTTCAAAGCTCTGTCTTTCGCATGGTTTTCCCCACCAACAGTAGGTTTTTTTAAAATATTTTATTTATTTATTTTTAGAGAGAGGGGAAGGGAGTGAAAAAGAGAGGTAAAGAAACACCAGTGTGTGGTTGCCTCTCGTGGGGTCCCTGGTGGGAGCCTGGCCTACAACCCAGACATGTGCCCTGACTGAGAATCAAAACAGCGACCTTTTGGTTTGCAGGCTGGCACTCAGTCCCCTGAGCCACACCAGCGAGGGCTAGAGTGTCCTTCTATAATAGAGCCCTTTTATTTTCTTTGTAAAATATAGAGAAGTTGAGAGTCATCTGCTTAGATTTTAGTATTGATGGTGATCATATTATCATGTGTTGAGTATCTTTATTTAGAAACACAATTTATTGTGGTTTCCACATTAAAACTACTGGTGGTGGGGGCCCTGGCTGGTGTGGCTCAGTGGATTGAGTGCCAGCCTGTGAACCAAAAAGTCACCAGTTTGATTCCCAGTCAAAGCACATGCCTGGGTTGTAGGCCAGGTCCCCAGCAGGGGGCGCACAAGAGGCAGCCACACATTGATGTTTCCCCCTCTCCTTCTCCCTCCCTTCCCCTCTAACAATAAATAAATAAATAAATAAATAAATAAATAAATAAGTATTTTTTAAAAGACACTCTCACAAACAAATAACTGCTTTGGGAGGTAGCGATTCCTCTTGTACTAGAAAAACTGAAGCAGCAGCTGGCTGAGGGAGACACTCTACAGAAGTTTTCTCCATTAGTTGGGAGGTGGAGCTGAGTGTTGGTATTTCAGTTAAGGAGGACTTTTCAACTAATTTCACAATAGAGAGAAAACATTCCAGAAAAATTCCATTATATTGTGAGCCAATGATGTGTCTTTACTTTTTGAACCTCCACTAAAAGCTTTTTTTCCCCCCAAAGACAAGCAAAAGTTTATTTACAAAGTCACAGAAGTAGAAGAGGTGAGCCAGCTGGGCCGCGCGGGCCCCTGGAGCTTAGAAGAAAAGGCAAAGGGAGGGCCTAAAGGAAGATGGCCAGGCAAAGGGTGGGACGGAGGTTCACATGAGTGCTTTTAACATGGAGCTTATAAAAGAATTTATTATAAAGAGACTGAAGAAAAGGAATAGGAAGAAAAACAGTCCCCCAAACTCTTGCGAAAACGCTGATGTGCTCAGTTAACAGTCTTCAAGGTTCCTCATACCCACTCCCACGGCTCTACGCTGCGGTTTATTAGGTAAATCATGTTCTTCATCCCCTTTGTGCTCAGCTGCTGGACAGAAAGGGACTTACTGCGGCATCTGTGGGTGCGCTGGCGCTCCAAGAAGCAACTAACCTGAGCTGGGAGGCTCGGGAGCGTTTCCCGGAGGCGCTCGACAGGAAAAAAACAACTTGGGGGTTCAGGGCTGCTCAGGCGCGGACAGAGAAGTCCCCCTGCGACCCCAGGCGCGCTCCCCTTGCGGAAAAGGGTAAAGGGCAAAATGTGTTGTCGGTCTTTTAGAGAAAACTGAGCCTCACTTACCATCTGTGGAGAGGAGAATGGAAGGGCTGGAGGGAGGAAAAGAACCGAAGCTCCCCTCTTCAGTGAGACGTGCACTGCCTGCAGCTCCTGTTGCCTGACCCCGAAGAAGCCTTCCAAGTGCCGCCGAGCGCGCTGAAGCGGGCGGGCGCCGGGGGCGCGGGCCGGCGCTGGCCGGGTGCGCGTAGGCGGCGGGGCGGACCAGCCCGGGGTGGCTGCACTCCCCTCCGCCTGCCACCTTGGCCCGGGTCTCCTGAGTCCCCATGACACTCCTTAAGACTCGACAGGGCCGTGGCCTAACTAAGTGTAACAAATGTGCCCTAGTTCCCAGAGGCCCCAGGTTCACACCGCAGGCACTGGTTTCGCGTCGAGAGCTTCCCTGGATGCGGCCAGTGAGATGCCGATGCGCAGCACGCGGAGGAGAAACCTCACCGCGCCCCCCAATGCCCTGTACTCCCACCGTGGGTGCCTTTTGCGGGTGGGCATACTCCCTAATTAGTTCAAATTCTCTCCTCCCTAGGCGCGGGGAGCTAGAGTCCCACGGGCCGAGCCTTCCGGACTTGTGCAACTGGGGACCCGGAGTGGGAGGGGGCCGGGGGGGCGCCCATGGGGACCGACTCGCGACACCCCTGCGCTGTGGCAGGGCCTCTGACCCCCAAGGTGATGGCGCTTGGGGCCTGGAATTCCCGCCTTCTTCCTTCCCCGCTCTCAGATCATGAGGCCAGAAGGGAATCAAGCGGTCGGTCCAGCGGATTGGGGCGCAGCGGGAGCCCGGGGGCCGTTGCCCGGGTTCTTTGCCCTTCCTGGAGCCGAGTTCCGCTCGGGCCAGCGCTTCTGTGTTTGTCTTTGTCTTTTTTCTTCTCTCCACTCTTCCCAATATTTCTTGCTCCACTGTTAGTCCCCCCCCCCCTCAAGTGGGACATCTTTTCTGAGCAAAGGACAGTTCCCCCCCCCCCACCGAGTATTTCCATAGCTTACACCTGGACTGCGTAGTGACCTTGGCGAAGTCTTGGAACCTCCTGGGCCTTTGTGGAAAGTGGAGGAGGGTGTTCTCTAGGTCTGTTTTCCTGAAGATGCTTCCAAAATTCAGCCCCGGAGGACTCGGACAAGGGAATGAAGATGTTCACGCCCCCTCCACACCTCGCCCCAAACAGGGGTGGAGCAGTGTACCTAAGCCCAAAGTCACCTAGAAAAGAAGGGCTTTAGGAACGAGTTTTATATTAAAATGGGGGAGTAGACTAATTTAATTCTTATTTTGAAAACTTCTGATGTAAGACATCACTTCGGGAAATAAAAATTAATATAATGCTTTCTTACGACTCCTTGACTGATTTTGCAATACTTTAAATTTTGTTCTGTGCGCCCGCCGCCCTTGGCTGATTTTGCCCCCGGGAGCAAAGAATGGCTCGCACATTCCTAAGAGGGCAAGAGGAGGGGGTGGCGATGGTTAAGGGAGAAGCTGGCTCTGGGTGTAACTATGCCAACTGTTGGAGGCAGGCAAAGGGAGGGTGGTCTTTTACGCGAGTTTGGGATCTGGTTACCTCTAATTCGCCCCAGAGGCCGTGTCTTGCCTAATGGGAGTCTGTCAACGGACAGCTCAGGTTTCCCCACTTGCCTGGATAGTGGAAGCAAAGGGGCAGACAGCAAAGTAGACCGCTCGGCCAGAAAGCAACGCGCCAAGCCGCTGGAGCTGGGGGTGCGAGCTCAGGGTGGGTGGTCACCGCGGGCTTCTCCGCATGCCCAGGGCGTGGTGGGAGAACTCAGGACCATGAGAACACTACGTTTCAAACCCCCATCTCGGATTATCCTTTCACGAGGTAGGGGGCTGGAATAGGTCCCGTGACCTCTTAGAAAAACCTGCTTTTCACACCTAAAATCGAATTGTTCAAAACCAAGCCAATTGCTGCAGGTATTTGAACACAACTGTTTCTCTGTCCAGAAGCCATTTAAAAAAATCTCCTTACGCGTTCTTAGTTCTTAACGGTTTATAAAATTGATTTTTTTCCCCACTGACACCAACTTACCTAATTCTGCAAACCCAAGCAACAAGCAGACTCCTCATTCTCATTGCAGAGATATGGAAATGCAGAGACTCAAAGAACCCAAGCAATTCGTGTCCAAGGTCACAGTCACGAAATGCCTAATCCTTGCTCAGGACCCTCTCTGCAAAGGCCTCTTTGATTCCACAGCTTCCTGTCATCCCCTCCCATGAAACACACACGCAAAGACACCCATGATGCGGTCTGGGCCCTCTGAGAATGCCCTTCCAACCTCCTCACCCACCCTCAGTGAGGAGAAGTCCACTAACTACTTCAAGCTGCAGTTTGCCACCAGCACAGGTACAGGTGGGGTCTGATGGACACACAGCTCTGGAACAGGCTTTCTTTCCGATCCCATTCTCCTCAGGACAGTTCTTCCAGGAACCCACGTTAAAATGACCCCACCCCCACCCCCAAACACACACACACACCCGCCTTTCCTGTCCCCTTTACTGCCAGAACTCTTCATATAAACCACGTAAAATTTAACTCTTAATTGCTTGCAAGTCGGTGTTTCCTCATCACTAAACTCTACTGCTTCCAATCTTTAAGGCAAACTCCCCTCGAGACCCAGTTCCTTGCAGGCCAAGGAAAGCAGCTTCTGGAGATGTGGCCTGTATGTCCCAGGCCCAAAGGATGAGCAAGAGTGTCTGCGGGCTCCGAGTCTGGGAGGCCCGGGAGGGCTGGAGTTGGACCCTCGGAGAATGGGGAAGTTTTCATCTGCTCGTCGCCCCCTGCAGGCCACATGTGTCATTGCAGCGAGAGCCCAGCCGGGCCCATGCATGCATTTTGCTTGTTCGTATTTTCTTGGACCTCTGGATCCACTCTCCATTCCCCGCGGAACTGCGTGCGGGACTGCGTCCCCACTCAGGGATTCGCCCCGGAATACTCTAAGGATCACAGGCGTCGGAACTAGACGGACTTTTTAGAAATGAGTGTCGGAGAAAATGGAAAACCAGTTCAAATTCGTGTGTAGCCAAAAGCTAAAATCTTCCCCATTAAAATAAACAAACAAAAAAATCAACTCGCTTCCTCCTTTTGTTATAAATAAACCTGCCTAAGTGGAGTAAAAAGCGGGTGTCAATCGTGTTGCTTTTAAATCTCCACGTAAGAGGGGATTTCAGTGCCTTTTGTCGCGGTGTCCGCGAACGGTCCTGAGTTTCAAGCGCCCCCCCCCCCGCCCCGCCCCAGTGCTAGCGTTCATTATATATATTTGCATTTTCCTTTCTGGTCTAAACATTCGCGGTTTAACAAAGCTTAAACCAAAAAGAACTTTGCAGAGGGGTACGTCCAGACCTCTCTCCCAGACATCTACCAGTACTTTGAACAGCTGCTGCCGGTGTGGGGTCTGGATCTCAGAGTCTCCTGTCTTCCAAGAAATAAGGGAAGAGGGCTATCCCCAAGCTAGCTCAAAGTTAGGAAGTAACTGGACTTTGTCAGCGGTTCTCCCCTCCTCTGCACCCCACCACTGCCTATGGCATTGCTGAGCCCTGCGGATCTTAAGCGGCGCTTGTGGCCGAGTGGCAAGCTGCGGGCGCAGGCTCGGCCGGCATTACTGCTATGCGCGGAAATATGAGTGAGTAATTTTATAAGTAACAAAGGATCAGGAATGGAATGAGGCCCCTGTTATCCAATGTCATTTAGAAGCCTTGGATCAGCAGCTTCTTGAGGCTAAAAGTGAATGCAAGAAGCCCTGCCTTTCCCTTTTCCCAGGAGTGTCAGCTATATTTAGAAATAACCTCTGTGTGTTTGCACAAATCATGTACCATTTGCTGTTTGTGTAAAAACCGATTAGCCAGACACAACTGTGAAACAACTTGTTACTTTTATAGCTGCAACACACAAACAAATTTAGATCCGTTTAGTTTTCCTTGCAAAAGGAGATTAGAAGGGACCCGCCCGGGAGGCCGTGTGGTCCAGGAGCTCTTCTCACAGCGCTTATCGGGTTCCTGTTTGTCAAATCCATCTCACCCCGCGGCAGCCTGTTGTACATTAGGACCCTGACCCAGAAGGAATGTTTACTCAGACACAACAATGTTTCCCGTTTACCAGTAAAAGATTCTGTATTCGTGAGGGGGGTCTTTCAAAGAGGGACTCCCTAGTCCAGGCCGACGGCAGAGAAACAAGGCTGGGATTCGAAGAATCTCCGCGAGCAGGAGGCGAGGGGGATGCCTGAGCCGGGGACCGTGGCCGTGTTTTGCAAACGGAACGAACGCAGGGCCGAACTGACCGTAGTGCCACCCGCTCCAGCTTTGCAAAGCGACTTCGCATAAGTAATTGTAACAGCTAAATTAATTACAAAATAATTAGAATTGATGCCATTTGAGGATACGTTGGTGGCGGTGGGAACCAGCCTCCGGAGTCTAGGTATTTCTTTTGTACCTTAATACTTTTAAGGTTGCAACAGCTGAAATGAACATTAAAAATAACCTCCAGGACATCTCCCCATTTCTGCCTTATGGTCTCTCATTTCACACTAACCGAAGCCTAAGGTGTACGTGTGTGTGTGTGTGTGTGTGTGTGTGTGTGTGTGTGTGTGAGAGAGAGAGAGAGAGAGAGAGAGAGAGAGAGAGAGAGAGAGAGGGAGAAGGTGGGAATGATATGCACCTGTTTTAAAAAGAATACTAAGGCCACGCTGTTTCCCTGGCCTTCCGAAAGACTGAGGGTTGGACGGAGAGGAGGCATGGAAGGAACGCTCCAGAAACTGAAATTATGTTGTAGATTGCCATAGAAAAGAGGCATCTTATTTGAAAATGTTCTTTAAGAATAAAACTATGTATTACCAATCAGGTTTATGGAATACAATTCCACTGCAAAGTTCAAAATGCCATAACATAATTTTTAGAATTTAAAAATCAGCTGAGTTTTTTCACCACTTTCACTTAAACAATCAAAATAATTCCAAAGACCTAAGTTTAAATGCTAAAATACGGGATGTTTTGTAATTTACATTTTGAAAAGATAATTTTAATGACCAAGAACTCTCATTTGGGAAATTTACATTGTGTAAAATAAGTCGATTTTTTTAATTTAAAAGATTTAATTGTTTAGACTAAGGTTATTAATAGCTTATTTTATCTACAGAAATATCTGGTCATTTGGATTTAATGAATTGATATGAACAAGATCATTGCCCACACCCGGAGTTTAAATAAAAACTAAAAGAAAAATATTAATACGATTTAAATTAACTTGTTCTTTCCTGTCTCCCAATTAAATTTTTCTTATGGTCAAATGATGAATTAGCAAACTTGTCGAATGTCTGGGAAAGATGAGATGCAAATACCATTTTAAAACCTTGTCCTTTGCCTCAGACACCGAAATGAAACACTAGGCTGAGCATTTTAAAAATTTATTTACAAAGTTGTGTACAACACGATGGAATAACATTTAGAATACATATATATTCATTCATATATAAACAGACTTTTATAATAGAATGACACTTCTCGCCTTTTGAAAATTTTTATATTTAAAATCTCCCAACGTCTCTATACATTTTCTCACATAAAACTGTGGAGAGTGAACCTTCAAAAAAATGAAAGTTCAGAGCTCTAAATCTACTGAATTCGTTTTTTTCTTAAAAAAATAAAAACCCCAAAAGGAAAGTCAGTAATTTTTATACAAATATGTACAAAGAATTTCCCTCCCAACCTCACGGTACTGAGAGCAGGCGCCGTCTGGGCACATTTTTGGAAAATTAGGTTTTCGGTTTTACCTGTACGGAAAGCTATTCCCGGCTGGAGGGCGCGCGCTGAGTTTGCTCCGACAGCCTAGGTGTGCGCGAGCGGGTGGCGGCTGCGGAGGTTGGTGCTGAGGGGTCGAAGGGAGGAAATGGAGGAGAGGCAGAGTCTGGGATTGGGCAGGTTGACCGCGACCGGGGCGGGGCGCCCAGCGGGGAAGCGCAGCTGCCGCCCCGGCCCCGCGTCCCGGCCACCGCGCGCCCCTATTGCGCGGGCCACTTGGCTTGCGCTGCGGCGGCGGCAGCGGCGGCGGCAGAAGCCGCGGGCTGCAGGAACTGTCCAGAGAGCGGCACGCTCAGAATAGGCGCTATGGTGGCCGTCGTCCGGCTCAGCGACAGTGGCTGGTGTGTGGCCATGAGCGCTGCTGATTGCACTGTCCCGGGCGGCCGAAGGAAGGACTGAGCAGCTGCCCCGCCGCCCCCGGTGCCCCCAGTTACCCCGGCGCCACCGGCGCCCGCCGCCGAACCCCCGGGCGCCGCGGGCCCCCCACCGATGATGTTCTCGATGCTGAACGACGGCCGTGCGCTGGGCTCGGACTTGATGAGCGAGGCCGTGGTGCCAGCAGCGCCAGCCGTGCCCGCGGCGGCCGCGGCAGCGCCCAGGCTGTTGAGCTGCAGCTGCAGGCCGGGGCCCAGCTGGGAGCCGAAGGCGGCCGCCTTGCGGCCCAGCTCGCCCGAGGGCAGTAGCGGCACCGCGGGCGGCAGCACCGGGGCCACCGGCGGCAGCGCGTACGGATACTGGAGCGCCGCGGCCGCCGCCGCCGCCGCCGCCGCAGCCGGGTGCGAGTAGGCGCCCGCCGCGGCCGCGGGGTGCAGGCCGTAGGGGCGGCCGTAGGGCCCCGCGGCGCCGGCGGCCGCGGCCAGGCTGTAGGCGCCGAAGCTCTGCATCATGAGCGCCGTCTGCTCGCGCAGGTGCTCCTGCTGGTGGCGCTTGAAGCGCTTCCGGCGCCGCAGGAAGCTGCCGTTGTCGAACATGTCCTCGGACTGCGGGTCCAGGGTCCAGTAGTTGCCCTTGCCGGGGTTGCCCGGCTCGCGGGGGATCTTGACGAAGCAGTCGTTGAGCGAGAGGTTGTGGCGGATGCTGTTCTGCCAGGCGGGGAACTTCTCCCGGTAGTAGGGGAAGCGGTTGCTGATGAACTCGCAGATGCCGCTCAGGGTCAGCTTCTTCTGCGGGCTCTGCAGGATGGCCATGGTGATGAGCGCGATGTACGAGTACGGCGGCTTCACCAGGCTGTTCTTGGGCTTGCTCGGGGTCAAACTGCCCGCCGCCCCGCCGCCCGAGCCGGGCCCGCCGCCGTTCCCGCCGCCCTCCTCGCCGCCCTTGCAGCCGTCGGCCTCGGACGCGCCCGCCTCGCCCCCCGGCCCGGCTCCGGCCGCCTCCTTGGGCAGCGCCCCCGGCTGCTGGTGCGGCGGCTGAGGCTGCCCGGGGTGCGGCGCCGCCGGCGTCACCTCGTCCGCCTCGTCCAGGCGCAGGTCCGGCGGCCCCGCGGGGCTTTCGCAGCCGGCGTCGCTGTCCTTCTCCTCCAGCCCGTCGTCGCCTTCGCCCACCACATCGATGTCCACATCCTCGGCCGTCAGCACCGTCTGGCCGGACATGTCGCTGGCGCTGCCGCCACCGGAGAGGGTCATCCCTCCTCGGGGTTGGTGGCGGCCGCGGGGAAGAGCGGCGGGCAATGAGGGTCGTCGGGAGCTGCCGCCGAGCTCAGGGGAAGGGGGTCTGGGCGCCCCCGGAGGACGGGGAACCGGGAGAGAGGAGCGAGCGCTGCCGGCCCGGGGCCCTTCTGGCTGGGCTCACACCCCGCGGCCAGGCATCGCGCGCCGAGGGCACTGCCGTCCGCCCTCCGCGGCCGCGCCCCGCAAACTCCGGCCGTCGCGGGCTCCCCGTGCTGGGCGCTCGCTGCCTCTCCCGGCTCCGGAGGGTCCTCCACGCCGCGGCCCCTCACTTCGTCTTTCTCCGGCCTCTGGGCCGGGCGTGGAGAGCAGGGGCAGTGCAGGCGGGCCCGGGACGCGGGGCGCCGGGCGGCTCGGGAGGGCGCGGACAGGGGCAACCGGGGGAGGGGGTGTCAGGGCCGCGGAAGCCCCCGTAGTCGAAAGTCCGGTTTTAAGGACTGGTCTGATAGATTACTTTCTACTTAAAGATCCAGCGGGAGGCGGGGCCACGTGACCGCGCGTGACGTCAGGGCCGCGGCAGTGCCGGCCAAACTCAAGTTGGTTCAGGGAATTGTCAACAAAGGGACAAGGGACGCGCAACTCCGCGCCGCACCGTGCGCCGGCATCCCGCGGGCACCGAGGGCGCCTTGGCCTGCCCACAGACCTCGGCTGAGGCTGGAACCCAGCGCAGGGGTCGGTGGGTGTGAGCGAGCGAGGGCGTGGGCCTGGGAGTGTCCGCGGGACCTGGACCAGGCAGCTCTTGTTGCCCTGCCCTCGCCGCGCCCTCTCCCTTGCCCTTTACCCCCTTCTACCAAGACTTCTTGGGCAGGGACTGGGCAACTTAGAACGAGATTCCCATCCCGTCCCTCTTTAAAAAAAAAACAAAAAACTTAGTCTGTTTTGTTTTTTCTTTTTGATTCTTTTAGCTTTAAAGAAGTAGAGCTGCACATCCGGCTCCGTTTTGCTAATTAGACTTCAGACACCCACCCCTCTTGCCTCAGGGCTTATTCGGCGGAAACACCTCCTAAGAGGACGCTCTCTCCCTCCCCACAAAAACCTGACCGCCGGCTTTGCCTTCTCAGTTTGAAATGGGCGTGCTTAATATATATATATATGTATGTATTTTTCCCGCGTCCAGAACAGCATCAGCTGGGGTTCCCGGAGGTCAGAAAATGGCTATTGATTAATCTATTAGAATATTTGCCGAGAGAAATAAAAATGGCGTAAAATAACAGGGAACCTATAAATAAAGAAGCCATAACTAGCGGCTCCGAGTTGTTAAATGACTTAGCATGTGAAAAAATCGGAAGTGAGGTGCTGGGGAAAGAGCCGAGATTGGCAGCGGCCTGGGTAAGTCGAGTGCGTCAGTAAAGAGGCTTCGGCCTGTAGGTTGGACGCCGCGCCCTCGCTGGGCCGGCAGAGGGACGAGCGGAGACCGCGGTGCGACTTCCCAGGCGGCTGGGCAGGTCTTTTGGGGGTGGGGGCAGCTTGGGGCTTGCCGGCGGGCTAGGCTCTCAGTTGCTAACTAATATGGATTCTTTCCTCTTAAGACTTAGATAAACCTTCCACGATTTAACTTCCTCGGAAATCAGCAGCAGCACGGGTGGAAGAGGCGAGGATGCGGCCAGTGCGCGCCGAGTTTCCCTGGCATGAAAAGTCAGTGATGGTAGGAAAGACTGGGGGTTTGAGAGGGGGGTGCAGCAAACCGCCCGAAGTGCGTTGCGTTACATGGGACGCATGGACTGGGCAATTCCAAATAGTGCTTCTGCCCTGGTGAATCCGAGATGCGCCATCTCTTCTTCCCTTCTGCATTTCCAGGCCGCCTCATAGCGAGCCGTGAGTCCCTGCCAGGTGTGGTGGCCTTCTGGAAACCAACCCAAGTCTGTCCACTGAGGCCTGGGAGGGGAATGCCGGCCTCACCAGAGGAAAGAGCCAAAGGGGAGGAGATCCGAGAGAAAATAATTAATGAAATATTTGCAGAAGACATCAGGAAACCGATTTAATTCCTTGTGAACTGTGGTATTCTGATTCCCTCAGACTGTCTCTCTCACCTACAACCTCCTCTTTTCTTGGTCTAGACAATGCCCCTCCCCCATCGGTAAACTTTATTACAGGCAGCTTGACACTCGGTGACTTTTATCTCCATTAGATAATTTCCTGCATGTAACCTTAGCGCATTGGCTCCCCACTTCCCAAGAGTTCCAGGTTGGGGCTAGGAGAGTGGGGGCAGTTATTCCACCCGGAGACACTTGTGAAACTTTAAGGTTTTTCTGTACCTTAATAATTCCCCGATTGCACCTGACCCTAAAATGCATCTCGTGAGTTGATCTCAGCCGCCGCGCTGCTCTGGGGCCCGCAGCGTCCAAACCGTGTACAGTGCCATCTAGACAGCCTCCCGTGACCCTGACCACAGTGGCGAGCTAGCCTCCCACCGCCCACAGCTGCAGAGGTCGTGGCTGCCACTGTCCGAATAACCGAATTATCACAGAAGGAAGGTTAGAAGGACAAAAAAGGAAACAAGAATTTACAAATTTAGACATTCCTTTTGCTCGGCTCCGGTTCCCAGCCCCAGAGGCTGCCGTGATCCGCGCAGCGCAAGCCACAGTCCACCCGAGCTGCTGTGGACGAGTGCAGCGCGCGTGTGCGTGCAGAGGAGGGTGGCAGCTCCAGAGTCAGCCCTCCTCAGTCTGCCTGAAGTAGCCTCTAAATGAGCCTAATTTCGGTTCTGCTGCCCGTCAGGGCTGGCTCTCAGGACGCCCTCGGCGCTGTTGGTCGCTGCCTCTCACTTCCCCCGGCCAAGACCTAGCTGGATCCAGCCATTCCCCGGTGTCTCTTTGTAACCTCCCTGGGGAGCAGGGGGGGCGGGGAACAACTCCCAGCCGCCAGTTCCATTTGTTGCGCTTTTTTCCTTCGACACAATAAAAGTCAAATTAATTGATTCATACCATTAATTACGGCGCGTAGCGTGAAAAGCAACGCTTCCCCTCGGTTAGAGATCTATTGTGCTAATCTCTTGTTCAATCAGTGTTACCATCTGATGCTGGGTCTGGCCCTTACAGAAACTTTTCAACTCGATTAGCTAAATGATGAGACGTACAGGACCTACTGGCTTCGGCCTCGACGTCTGGCGCCGGCGCGGGCCCATCCGCTTAATATCAATTTCCAGTGGGGGCAGCGGGTTTTCCCGCTGCCACTCTCGGCTGGGGAACCCGCCGCGGCTTTCCTCCTTCCGAGAGAACTGTAGCACCCGCGCAACCTCTCGGGGAGGGAAGGAGGCAAGAAACTGCCCTGGTGGGAAGAGGGAAGGTCGCCTTGGGGGGAAGGGCCCGGGCGCGCACGCACAGGGTCCTGCCCGAGATCGACTACATCCCAGGCTAAGTAAATCTTGTTTGCCGAGGAATTGCATTTTGTAGCTAAAAACCCAGAAGTCCTTAGTTACCGCCAAACTTAGGCAAAAGAGAGATGGAAGAAGCAAGACGTACAGAGAGAAAGTGACACGGTACTCGGAGGGGGGATGCGATAGAGGGAACGGAAATACTGGGAGGGGAGTGAAATGTGGCTCCGAGTCGCAAATGGCTACTGGGGGGGAGAAAGGGAGGGATACACACACGCGCGCACGAGGAGGGAGAGTGACTACTTGGGCCACAAGCAAACTTCCCAGGAGGGATCTAAAGAAGATGGAAGCCCGTTGCTCACCTGTTCAAATGTTTGAAAATGTTCAGCCATAGGAGAAGGGAATGAGGCTTCTCCTGGGCCGGGCGGAGCCCGTGGTACCGAGCTGGGGAAGCCACCGGACGCGCCGTCGGAACGGGGGTTGGCGAGAGCGATGGAGGGGGCCCGGGTTCTAGCAACAGGGAACAGGAAAAGCGGAATCCGGATCGATTGGAAGGAAATTGAGACGTCTCGGGGGAAGGGAGATTTTGTGAGCGTTCTGGGGGATGAGATGGGGGTGGGGGGGGACAAGTGGAGGGAACAATTCATGATAGAGAAGGGAAATTGATTACAACTGAATTTGCGTTCTCAAGTGGTCAAAATGAAGGAGGGGCGCGGCCAGAGTGCTGGAGGCGAGAATGGCCCATCCACCCGTCTCCAGCCCGCAGTAAACACAGGTGCCCCCTTCCTCCTCCTCTAAGTCAGAGACTGTGCCAATGACTTGCGTAAATCGTTGGCCCAAAATGAGATAGAATCATGCCCGCACGCGGGTGCTCTTTTCTTAGAATCGGGGGAGATGAGACCAGGTTCTGCACAGTGAGGGGCGCTTTCCCCAGCGAGAGCAGCCACCCTCTATTGCAAAGGAAACAAAACGCGGGTGGAGCACATTTGGAATGAACCCCGCTTCTCCTCCCCCAAGAACCAACGTCTGCTCCTTTTTTGACAGTCTTCATAGGTTTGTTAAGATATTATCAGCCTGTGCCTGGATGGCTGCCACCAAGGGAGGTGGGAAGGGCTGAGATGATGCCCCGGTCCCCAGGTCCCCAACCCACCCATATTATTTCACTTTTCAAGTGGGTAGCATTTTCAACTCACCACCACCACCACCCTTGTATAGCTCTCCAGATCTCTTCAGGGCAGGGGAGGGGGATGGGGGGAATGACTAATTTAATGTTCTTGTTTAGATTTGCATCTGAAAACTTCAGTTATTTTCAGGGTGTCTGCTATTCATGCCAATAAGTTCCTGTAAATGGCGAGAGACCAAAGGGAAAGGAGGAGAGAGAAAAGGAGAGAGGGGATGGTTTGGAATTTATTTATATTGGAAATGTATAAACATCCATTCTGTAAAAGGCAACACGTTTAATTAACGATGAGAGAGCAGTTAGGGGCAGGAAGCTAGTAAAATTGTGTGATAAATTTATGGCATTGTTAGCGTGCTTTTAATTATGGCTATTATGTTAATTATTTCACATTAGCATGGAGTTATCAGCAGCATGTCAGATTTAATCAAAACGAGCCTTTCTCTAGAAAATTGTTCTTTTCATCCGCGAGGAGAAAGGTCTCGGGCAGGACTGGGGCTTAAAAATGACTTGGCATTGAAAGCTCGCATCTTTCCGACACGGTTTGGTGCGATGCGGCCCGGCCCGGCTGTCTGCTGGGTCCCTCCAGGCTAACGGCAGCGCGCAGAAGAGCCGAGGGCAGGGTTTTTAGGAATTCACCATTTTCACCCCCTTCCGAGACGACACTTCATCATATGGGATCATTCTGTCAAACAATATGATGCTGTTCATTTTTATCTGTCCCGCAGTACAAAACCCCCTTTCAGCCCGAGGAGGAGCAACAAAAGCCTGGGAGCGGCGCGCCGGCCGCTGGCCTCCACGGCCTCCCCTGAGCTCCAGAGAAAAAGGGAAAAAAAGGCCGGGGAAGGCGGGCGCGCACCCCTCGCCGAGCGAGGGAACGCGGCGTGCGGGCCCGCGCGCCCGGGTGGCGAGTCCTCGGGTCCTCGGGTGGGGCCCGAGCGGGACACGCCTCTCCCAGGCCGGAGCCCATCCTCTGCTGCTTCTTGGGCGCAGGGCGGAAGCGCCTTTCCCTCGCCGCTGGCGACTCGCCCACCCAGGCCACATCGATTTCTTAATCACCGCAGATCGATTTATTGGGAGCAAACGAATAGCTCATTTTGGAAACGTTTCAATTGTTGGTTTGATTGTTGGGGCGCTGCCACGGGAGGGCGCGCAGGGCCGAGGGGCCCACGAGGGAAGAGGCGTGTGGGGGACTGGCGGGTGCAAAGGCCGAACGCCACTCGCCACGGGAACCTCGTGTATGTGCGCAAGGAGCCGCGGGCCTCTGGTCCCCTGGTCCCCAAGCACTTCGGTCTCGGGCGATTCTCCCTCGTGGACTCAGCTCCCTCTGGCGGCGGGGCGACAGGAGCTCGGCGTCCAGCCCTTACACCTTGTCAGGTCCAGGCGAGTTCTCCCGGGTTTCTGATTCCTCTGTAAAGCGACCGAGCCCCGTTCCCGGGACCCGTGCGGGTAGAGGCCTCTCAGGCCCCGCGCATCTCGTGCCCTCCTCGCTGGCCTTCCCGACGCTGCTGCCTCCGCGCCCCTAAGCCAGCAGCGGCCGTTCTGCGCAAGACCACTCAGGCCCCCGCCCTTCCCGGCCGGAGCTGTGGACCTGCCAGCTGTTGTCTTATTTTTAGCACCATTCCATTCGCGCGGTTATATTTAACTCGATACACTTCTCTGAGGAGGTCACTCGGACATCAAATTCTGTACATCGCAGCTTGGGCCCGTCCGCCTCGCCTAGGGGCAGATTGGAAAGCCCCTGCTTAAGAATCTTTCACATGCCCCGAGCTTGCCTAGGAGAGGAGAGGTTGATAGGTTCGGTTCTAGGGGCGGTCGCTACTGCGCCTAAACGCGGACTTCCTAGAGATTCCATCGTGTGGGGGAGGGGACTGTGGAGGAGGATTCAGTCCTAGGGAAAGAAGATTCTCAGTGCGGAGTATTGGGTCTTTTTTTTTTACTTATTCATGACCCAGAGCATCCAGGTCACCTCTTACAACTCTGCACTTCAGGAAGTTTATGATTTTTGTGTTCCTGCAGGAATCCCCTTTCCTCCCTACTCCCAAACATCCCCAACAAGACACTTAAATTTGAATAGTATGTTGGCTCCTCAGCCCCAGCCCAGTCTTCTGTTGGCAAAATCTGAAAAAGACCAGGCCACTGGCTCAGTCATATCCTGGGAAAGGACCCACCTGGGTGACACACAGCAGCACGGCGTCCACACACTTTGTTCGCTCATTCAGAAGGTCACACTGAATCCACAAGCAACGCAACAGCCATGTACCAAAGGCACGCATACAGATGTGACTTGACCTGAGATATTGAAGCATACTTTTCGAATGAAATATTTTCTCTTTCTGACGCTTTTAAAGAAAGGACTCTTTTTACCTTGGGTCCCTGTGGGTATTTCTGGCTGTTTCTCTCTCTGTGTGAAAGGGAAGGAGAGAGGGGAGGAGAGTGTAACATCGATTCATTATTCCACTGACTTATGCATTACTTGGTTGATTCTTCTTGTCCTGCCCAGAGATGGACTGGAAGCAGGCAACCCTGGCATATCAGGGCCACGCTCTAACTGAGCCACCAGGCCAGGGCCGGCTGTCTGTTTTTGCAGAGCTCCCTACAATGTATGGACGAAGGAAGTCATACTCAGCTGAACTCAGGGGGAGAGGATATATAAGTATATGTGCGTATATTCATTTACTCATTTATTCCTTTATTGTTGCTTTGTTGAACAGTTCTAGACTCTAGAAAGTGCTAGAGAGGGGGAAAAATTAACCCCAAGTTTCCAGAGCTGTAAGTACTATGGTAGGGGAAAGCCACACCGAACAGCAGAGGGCGTTCTCAACGGGTGAGGAAGGAGAAAGTGCGAAGCTTTCTAGCACAGAGGAAAGCACTGACCAGCTAGCATTCACTTCAGGGGGTTTCAGGGAAGATTAGGAAGAAGTAAATTAGAACCTGGGTTATTTGGGGAAAACAGACTACTAAGATACCTGACTGTACTTCTGGACGGCCAGAGGGTCCTCAGTCTCAAGGGAAGTGGGGAATAGAATGAGAAGGAAACAGATGAGAATTGGAAGAAAGGAGAAGTTACAGTGTAAACATAGAACTTTGCTTAGAAATATTGGCTAAGTCTAGTAGGACCCCTTTTAGATTACATGGGAGAAATTTTAAAGGAAATGTGGATAAAAGGTAAAGATCCTAAGGAAGAGGCTGATGGGGACAGCTTATTGAAAAGACAGATTGGTGGACCCAACTGTGTTTCTAACTGTATCACATTAGCTCATCAAGGGCAAGGCACTGGAATTACAGGTAAGTAATTAATTCTAAATAAGGTAGGCTCCATATTTAGAATGTAATCACACAAGGAGTTTTGGTCTGTTTTGTTCAGTATTGTATTCCTAAACTTCATCCAAGCACTGGGGGTGCTGGTGATGAGATGCTCAATAAATATTGTTTCAATAACCGAATCAGTAAGTCACAACCCCACTCTGATGGGTGACTTACTCAATAAAGTAAGTCTGTAGTTAAAATGTACTGTGATGAATTAGAAATACTTATCGTAGAATGTTACATGGGTACAGAGGAAACATACCGAACTCCCTGGAAAAGAGAAGAAGTGTGTAAGAAGGCTTCCCAAAGGAAAAAAGTGCCTGAGCTGTCTTGAATGGTGAGTAAATGCTGTTAGGTGAATGAAGAAAGGAACGGAGTTCCAGGCAGAGCACACAGTAGGAGCAAAGACACAGGTACGCAGGACACGAGGACCAGTGTATAGTTTCATATGACTGAAACAAGAGGTGGGGGAGTGGCTGGAGTTGATACTGGAGAGACAGACAGAAGTGAAATAATGAAGATTCTTGAATATTGGGCCAGAGATAGAAATTGATAAGGAACCATGAAAGGGTTTTAAATTTATGATTGGCATGATCAAAGTAAAATTTTAGAATAATCCGGTAGAGCAATGAAGGTGGGACTTAACTTACCAGCAGTGGGACCAGGGAGAAGGGGATGAAGTGGAGAAGGATTTAGGAGGTGAAATTGATAGAACCAAGTATCTGATTCATAAGAGAGGTAACTCCCCGATATGAAATTTGGGTGACTGAAGGAAATGTTGGTACAAAGGGGAGAATACAAATGGAGGAATACTCTATAGTTTCTTGCTCCTCAGTCATGTGCCTGACTGCCTGCATAATCGTCATAAGTATCAGTCATAGCATGACAGCCACTTTCCATATCAAAAACCTCATTGTTTACAGAAGAAAACCCAGACTCTTTAGGAAAGTATTTCAGGTATCCATGATCTGGCTTCAACTGTCCTTCTAGTTTCATTTGCACCCCATGCTCCAGCCCCATGCGACTACCTCCCATTCCCAGGACACACACTACGAGCCCCATCATAGACCAGCTGTGTGGCCTTAAGCACATTTCTTAGAGACTCTGTGCCCTATTTCATCTGTATAATAGGGATACTAGTTCCTTCCTTATGGCATTGTTTTAAGAATTAAGTATACCAGAAACATTTAAAATCATGTTTGACACATTTTAAAATTTTATATATTGATTTTAGAGAGAGGAAGGGAGAAAAACATTAATGCATTATTCCACCCATTTATGCATACATTGGTTGATTCTTATATGTGCCCTGACCAGAAATGAGAGCTGCAACCTTGGCTTATTGAGATGACACTCTAACCAACTGAGCTACCTGTCCAGGGCCAACCCATGTTAAGGATCATTCCCCTCAATTTTTTAAAATGAATTGTGCCTTTGCAATACTTGTTTGTATTTTCTGATTGAGAGACGCAGTCCTAACCTTCTAAAAGTTTTCAGTTTGTTTGTGAAGAGTGAGAGAGGCAGACATTGTAAGCCCTTGAAGATAGAGACTGAGAGGCTTAGATTATTATTTTTTTTCCTAAAACTGACTATTGTCGAATTTTGAGCAGGGAAGGGATGTGACTGGATATGTGTTTTAGCAATGCCACTCTACATTCAGTGTGGAGAATGGGCTGGAGGAGAGGATGATGAATGAGTTCAGTTCTGCACACACTGACTTTGAGGCGCTAGTGGGAGCCTTTGAGTAGAGGTAATCAGGAGGAGGCGAGAGGCTGGAGCAGCGCTGTCTGATGAAACAGAAGTGGCACCACCGTGAGCCGTGTATGTACTCAGATGTCTAAGAGCTACACTAAAAAGGTAAACAGAAATAAGTTGACTTTAAAGATATGTTTTATCAATCCATTGTACCTAAAATGTTGTTATTAAAGAATGCAATCAATTATGGAAGAATCCCTGAGATATTTTTCCATTCACTTTTTTCTAAACCTTTGAAATATGGTGTATTTTATCCTTACAGCCATCTCAGTTTGAACTAGCCACAATTCAAGTGCTCCATGTGCCACATGTGGTAACTGCTTATGTCAGATAGCTCAGGCCTGGAGCTTAAGACCGAAGTCAGGACTGTAAATAAAGATTTGGGAGTCATCAGCGTTCAAGTGTCATAGTTCAAACAATGGGAGCGTATAAGCTCAGCAAATGGGACTCTGTGGGATGAGAAAAGGGCCAAGGGAAGACTGGAGACAGGAGAAAGAAGAAGCCCATAAAATAAAGTAAGAAAATAAATAAAGCATAAACTGGGCACAAGCACTGCCCCAGAAAGCAAAGAGGGAGTTTTGAATAGTCAACACGGTCAGGTGTTTCTGAAATGTATTTATATTATGTGTAATTGTGGCGTAGATGTGGTTGTAAGGGCTTGGCCATCTCTGAGGAATTATTTATATATAAATAAATTACTGTTCAAATTCTGGTGAGGCAGTTACTGGGAGTAGATAACACTCTTTCAGTGTGTGCCTAGTTGCAAAATGTAATTGTTTGCTTGCATTCAGATATGCACGTTGCCTCTGTCTCTGAAACTGCACCTCAGTCACAGCGAGCAAATATCCATTGGTAGCTGCAATGTCCCAGTTTAAGCCTACATTTTAAGTACAATCATATCTAGGGCCTATTTTGTTCCCCAAAAAGGTCACAGTTTTGATAATAAATTATTTGGTAACCCCTTACATAGTAGACGGAACTTTTCACATAGAGCATACTCAGAAGCTGCCTATCCGGTTTTCTGCGGATGCATAGGAAAGCTGGTAACGGATATAGGTGCCACCTGCTATGGTGTTAGTTGCCTCGCAGTTAGATTGGGGCTTCTCTTTGCACTTCCCAGAAGTGTTCTGAAGGGAAATGGAGGAGTAAAACCTGCCAAGTAACACTGTTACTGAACCTTTTTTGTGACCCAAAATACCTCCGTCCATTCCTGTCCCATCCACAGATATCCCTGGGATGGGCGAAGTTACTTATTAAGCACGTGCTGTGTGCCAGGGGCTCTCCTATTTAATTGACATGGGCTTATTTGATTCTTACAACAATCTTTTGAGGGAGGGCCTACAGTTACCAAGTGCAGTTCTGCTTCAGAGCGCATGCTCTTTCCCACCCCATAGCACTGCTCTGTGAGACCGTCCCTTTCACCTGCCCTTTTTTTCCATCCTCATTCACGAGTGCTTTCTTACTGGCACCCATGATCGAATGAAACCTCCCAGCGGGGGTGTATTGATGAAATACTTGTATAGTTTTAATATTAATTATTTCAATTATGGAAGATGATGTACAAAGAACAGATCTTTATTGCCTAGAACAGATCTTTATTGCCTAGTCATTACTGTGTAGTTTGATATTTTGCTCTTTTTAAAAAATTTTTATTTAAAGATTTTTTATTTATTTATCTTTAGAGGGGAAGGGAAGGAGAGAGGGAGAGAAATATCAATGTATGGTTGCCTCTCATGCATCTCCTGCTGGGAACTGGCCTGCAACCTGGGCATGTGCCCTGACTGGGAATCGAACCACAATCCTCTGGTTCGCAGGCCTGCACTAAATCCACTGAGCTACACCAGCCAGGGCTGATATTTTGCTCTTTTATGGGATAAAGATATGTGTCAACCATTTTGTCCTACCTTCTTTTATTGTTAAAGGTGACTAATTTAAAAGATAACTTTTTTGATAACTGATTTTGAGAGCCTCTCAGAACAAGTAGTCTTTTGAAAAAATTGATACAGAATTTTTAATAACTACTTCTAATTGTCATCTATTACTACATTATCCCAATATTTAGCACTTAAAATAATTAAAATTGCTTGTTTTTTATCACAGTTTCTGTGGATCAGGAATTCAGAAGGGGCATAGCTTGGCGTCTGGTGTGGTATCTCCCACGAGGCTGCAGACAAGCTGCTGACTGGGCTGCATTCCTCTGAAGACCTGACTGGGGCTCACACACTGGGCTGCTGCAGGAGACCTCTGTTCTTTGCCAGGTGAGCCTCCCTGTAGGGCTGCGTAAAGGTCCTATTATGAGGCAGCTGGCTCCCTAGAGCAGGTGATACAAAGGAAAAAGTAAGACGGAAACCACAATGTCATCTCAGACTTAGCCTCATCCCATGCAGTCACTTCTGCCGAGTTTGTTGGCATCACAGAACAACTCTGATGCAATGGAAGAGTATGCAATTTGAGAGGGTGAGTACCAGAAGGTGGGGGTCACTGGGGGCCATCTTGGAGGCTGGCTACCGCAATCCACTCTCTGGTCCCTGCATGATTCATGTTACTCTCACATGCAAAATGTATTCACTTTATCCCAAGGTTCCAGAAGAACTCCTTTCATTACAGTATCACCTCAAAGTTCAGTATCTTATCATAGAAATCAAGTTCAAGTTCTCAAATGTAGTTTTGTAAGTACAGCTCCTGGAGTACAGTTTTTGATCTGAAGACGTGTGAAAAAGAGACAAATTACCTTTCTCCACACATACCCAACATATAATGGTATGATAGGCGTAGGAGAACTGCTATGCAGACACCCCTGTTCAAAAGGTGAAGTAAGAGAGTCGCACAAAAATAAATGACCCAGACCAGCTTTGAAATCCGGTTAGGCCCTGGTTGGCATTTCCTTGTTAGGGCTCAATGCCTGAGAATAATTGTCCGTGGTTCTTGGTTCCACCTTCTGGATTCTTCTCTACACCTTCCGAATCATCCTTCCTTTCTCATGAAGGACAGTATACTCGTATGTTTGCAGCTGATTAGTTTTCTTAGCCAGCTTCCTGCTTGTCTAAGTTTGGGGGATCCAAAGACCTTTTTTCTTTTTGCACTGTTTATGTCCCCTCAGTCCAGTCTGCTGGCGTTTCTGCTCATATAATTCTCCTCTGCTAACATCATTCTCTGGCTATCTCCTGTCATCCTCATGGACACGTATGTGGATGGAAATGATCCCCATTCCTGTTCCAGGGAAGTGTGGGGGCTCAAAAACCCCCACAAACCTTTTCTTCCACCTTCTAAGTTTTTCTGGTTGGGCTAATAATCAAATTAACAGAGACAGATGATAGGAGAAAATACAATTTTAATGTGTGCACATGGGGAACTCACGGAAGCGTGAAAATTTCTAAGACAGTAAGGCCAAAATTGGGTATATGTGTCATTTTGGACAAAGGAGAAAAAGGGGCAAGGGGATATTAGATTTCAAAAGGGACAGTGGGCAATTTACAGGTAGTTAAGGAAGAATGGAGCACACTTGGCAGGTACATTTTTGCTGGGCAACCCAGAAAACAGTGGGTCTGGGAGGGGTTTGTGGGGGGATTGGGGGTGGGGGGGACCCAGCTATCAGGCCCCTGCCTGGAGCCCTCCCACCTACCATACACAATTCAAATCCAGGTAAGGCAAACACCCCAGGATTTCCTTCCTGAATCTCTTAGGCAGGAAAGGGGGAGGGTCAAACATTCTTTCCAAGTGTTATGTTTCTCAATAATCAGCTTAAAACCAATATCCCAAAAGGCAGCTGTGGGGTGGCAGAACTTTTGCCTCCTTCAGGTTTGAAACTTGATTGATTTAATCCAGCTAGGAAGGTGTCGTCCACCTAGGCAAAGACCGAGTAAGACATAATTAAGCGACACCATTCTGTCCGGTGAAAAAGGAGGGGAAGATTGCTCATTGGTTTCTAGGACAGCTGTTCTTTGCTGGCAAAAAGATCTCCAGAGAAGAGAGTTCCTCTTCTCCTGCTAGACACTGTTGTGTCGGTATCATACTTGCATTCGTCATCTATGGCCTTGAGGCAGGCAGGGGAAATGATGGGAAGCCCTTCGGTCCTTCATTACGTAATTGATCAACTGAATTAGTCAATGCAGAAAAACAATTTTCTTTATTTTTAATCCAGTTGCCAGTTGTGGTCATGAATTTAAAGTGAAACCCAGTCAGTCAGCAAGTGATTTTTTGTTTTTGTTTTTTGGGCCAATTGCTTAGGTGAAATCTGGAGAAAATAGTGGACAATGGACTACAGCCAGGTATATATGTATGTGTGTGTATACACACATACACACACACACACATATATATAATGTTTGCAAAGTACAGTGGGTATACTTTACTAAGAAGTGATTGATTATTATAATTATGGCTCTCTTTCCTCTCTCCCTCATCCCTTCCCTGTGCCCCATCCTCTCTCCTATCCCTTTCCCTCTCGCTTTTCCTCATCCTACTTCCCCTTTCTCCATTTCTTCCTGCATAGTTTTCTGATTATCAGTCTTGTTTAGGCTACCATT
The DNA here is from genome assembly GCF_021234435.1 of Artibeus jamaicensis. Taxonomy (NCBI): domain Eukaryota; kingdom Metazoa; phylum Chordata; class Mammalia; order Chiroptera; family Phyllostomidae; genus Artibeus; species Artibeus jamaicensis. Next base: position 12,409,026 of record NW_026522025.1, on the reverse strand, counting down.
TATTTGAATGCATTGTCTTATTCAATCGTGTTAACAACCCTGTCTAGTGGGTACTAATTAATATTTCCATTTTTAAAGATATCCCAATTTTCTAGTTAAGAGATTAAAGGATTTGTTCCTGGTGATACAGCTAAAACGTAGCCAAATAGGCATCTACCTCAAGCCTATATGATTCCAAATTCTGTGCTTTAACCTCCATGCAAAGTGAAAGGAGCTCTTCTAAAGGGAAGACAGTTTGCTAGCTCTCGGTGTTCATCTGGTTGAGTTCGTATTTCTGCTTGGTGGAGATAGGTAAATAGACAACTGTGGCCAAAGCCTCTAATTCTTGTGGGAGCCAATACTGTAACTTGAATGAACATTTCATTGTTTATTTTCCTTCAAAACAAAGAGAAACCCCAGAATGTTTAAAATTAATTCCCCTAACCAGTTCAAGCCTATTAAATTAGCTGGTTTCCCCAGAGATCTGCTTTCTCTGCCACCCCCAAGGCAGCGAGACAGGATGGAAATTTTAGTCCCCAACCCTCTCGCCCACCCCCAGCTACAACGAGCTGCTAAAAGGGTGGCAACCATCTCTGATATTTATCTTTTTTTTCCTAAAGTATTTTATACCAAACCATGGCCTAGAGAGTGTTCTGTGGAGCCTAAGGAACTGAATTTTTGTGTATTTCCTTAGATGACTCTACTTTTACGTTCCGGATCTTAACAGTTGTTTAAAGGTATTCATGTTCAGTTTTGACGCGCATCTTTCTTTTTAGGAATAGGAAGTGGGTCTCAAAAAACCTATGAGGTCTTCTGGCTCTGGCAGTTGTAACAGTCTGTAACTCATTGGGACTCCATAAGTTTTTTCTTTCTTTCTTTTTTTTTTTTAAACACAGTGCCTTAAAGAGGAAACTGTTTTCTTTGTGCTCTGATTTGGGTGTTGTTTATAGAAAGCGACATTTGGTTTGGAGATGGGCAGGCCTCTTGTCCTCTTACATATCAGTGGCGTTAACGTTCCAGGGGCCCTGATGCCCCAGGACATTGACAGTTTTTGCATATTCACTCCTATTTATTTTAAAGACTTAGAGGAAAACTGCTATACTCACTCTTTTATTAGGTTAATGTCATTTACATAACAACTGGAATTGTTTATATACGGGATTTCGACTATAGCATTGTTTGCCTAAGGAAGAAAACTTAGTAGTAACAATCTTGTCAGGGAATATTTACAGTGTGCAAGCTGTATATACTTGGGGAATCTTTCTAAAATGTTACATGACAGGAAATTTCATAAGCATGTTTAAATAAATTCTGAGGAGCCAGACAGAAAGGAAATATGCCTGACTGGTTCTGAAACATTTATCTCCCTGGATGGAAAAGGGTAGGTGAGGCTTTGGATGATAGATAGTTCAGATGAAAAAAAAATGCACGTTAATCTGTGGTTTAATATGCTCCCTAAATGTTTTAATTGTTTTAAGCCATTTAAATAAATAACATTCAGAGGATGTGAGTTAATATCTTAAAAAATGACTTTCCTGATATAAGTAAGAGATCCTACTTCAAATAAAATTGATATGGCACTACAAATAATTTAGAGCAAGGAATTAAGAAAACTGTGTTTGGGAAACACGAATTTACCAACGTTACAGTAGGAATATTTTTGTTTTGTTTTACCAGGAGGCTAATCCTTGGGGGAGGTATTCACAGGTTAGTTTACAAAGGGAGGATCAACTCTCCTGGGAAGGGGACAGAGGACCTGGGATTGTTACATCTTAATTGGTGATTACAGAGCTTAAAAGCTAAGAGTTGAACTACAAGATCAACTCAGCATACCCTTAGTTTTATTTCTAAACAGAGCATTTTATGTCTTACACAGAGAGGTTGAAAAACAGTTGGTTTTAAATAAGCAATTTTCTGAGTGACAGTGAATGTATTCGGTTAGAATGCTTCTCTTCACTCTCCCTTCATATGATTAAAACAAAAATCTGTATGCTGACGAACTCATAGGAGAAGTTTTGATATTGAATTTTGTTTGATTTATAAAACTCAGCTTATTTTCTTTCTCTTGCACCTACCAGTGATCACACCCACCTTTACATCTTCTAACATGAAGGTTCTGTGATATTTTTATCTTTGCTTCATAATAAGAAATAGATGATTCAGCATATAAATGCATGTAACTGGATCACACACATATGAAACACAAGTTTCATAGACCAAGATTCACACTGTGTGTTGTATTATAATTTTTTCCCTATTCTGGGGGAAAAAATGCTAGTCATGACTCACACAATCGACTTCATTGCCCACTAATGAGTTGTGACCAACAGTTTGATAAAACATTATCTAGAAATAACAGAATTGACTGAGCACATTCTTTCCGACTTTCAGGATTCTGAAGCTAATAAAACCTCCCTACTTCCTTTGCATCGTCCTTTGTTTCCCCCTAAGCATTTATTTCCTCCTTACAATACGTTCAGACCTGGGATTTTACAGGCTGAAAGGTGGAAAGGCAATTTTTATCACTGTTAGCTTCAGGAGTGGAGGAAGTTGCAGTCAGGAAGAGTCTCATAGAAGAACCTGTTACTCAGTGAAACAGCCATAACTTGGGAATGACCATTCCATCCCTGCCGGGCTCCCTTTAAACCTATAGTACAAGTGATCTTTTATTATAGATGTATGCACTTCATGTGATAGGTAAATATAGCTTTGCTTTTTAAGCATGCATATGACTATTTTAGAAAATGTCTTTAAAATTCACAAACTTAAAAAATCACAAATCCTTATGTATGATATCAAGTAGTATAGAATATCAACTCCAGGCAGGCAGGGATTCTTGTCTATTTTATTTACCAGCATATCTCTGGCCTCTAGACCACTACCTGGCACAAATTGGTGCCCATTAAATATTTGTTCAATGAATCTAAACATAGCATTTGCTAAAGATTCCCCCAGTTGAGACACACCTGTATTCTTACAGTCAATGTGGCTGGTCAGCATTCCTTATTACATTTTCTTTAAGATGCTTTCAGCCAAGATCTCATTAAAAAATAACCTCAGTTTATAGCATGTCAATTATACCCTAATAAAGCTGTTTACAAAACAAAGAAATAAATAAAGCACCACATTCACGTGAAAGTATTTCTTTCAGTGAAGCAAATGATGTCAGGGAAAGAAGAACAAATACTCAATGGCAGACAAAAGGAATTCTAATATGAATAATAATATTGAGTGCTTAATAACTAAGTAGGGATGGAGAAACACCATCATTCATTTCTCACACCTCAGAGGAGTAGATGCTATTTTGGTCCTCTTTTGAAAAGATTGAGGCTTAGAGGGTTTAAGTTAAGTGCTGAAGGCTATACAGCTGGTAAGCCATTAAACTGTATTTGAACCCAGGTCCAGTGTTTTAACCATGACAGCACTTGAGATTGAACCTTATTAAGACACTGAAGTCGACCTACACACTTCAGTTTGAAATTCCTGTATTGGTCATTTTTCATTCATTCTTTGAAACAAATGAATTGAGAACCTGCTCTACTACTCTACCTACACCAGGTTTAGGTCTGAAGTTATGACCACACAATGTGGTCCCTGCTGTTATGATCGTAGGATCCGATGGAACAGTTAAAAACTAGACAAGAAGCAGATTTAAAAAGTACAAAAATGTGATCAAGGAGGGAACAGTGTTAAGCCTAGGGTGACTTATTTTAAGATAGAGTTACCTGGTGGGTCTTATAAGATCTGAATGAAGGGTGAGGACCTAGTCTTTCAAAGGGCCTGGGGTAGTTAGTGGGTGGTGAACAGGGCAAAAGGGTGAGGCACGGTATTCCAGGTAGCATCATAGCAGAAACAAAAGCACTGAGGCAGAAAAGAGCTTGGCTAATTGGACAGGAGCTTCGTGTGGCAAAGGGACCTGAAATGCAGCTGGAGAGGCTGGCTGGGGCCGGATCCTACAGGGTCTTGCTGGCCATGGAAAGTAGTATGGATTTTGTTACCTGTCCAAAGGGGGAGCCATTCTTTAGCTCAGTCCTTCTGATCAACACGAACAACTAGTGGTTCTTAACTGGAAAACTACTATCTAGCCTTCTATCACTTTTTCAAGAGTGCATGTATTTTCTTCGGTCATTTCCCATTTGGAAATGCCCAGCATTTTATTTTTATTCCTGTATGACCTGGCTCTATAATGCATTGATTGAATTTACAAAGCATGTATAAAGTCTTACTAAGTAACATGAATCCTAACCTAACGAACTTGCAGACTAACAGCAGAGTTAAAACACATAAAATATTATATTAAAGTAGAATGTATTAAGTGGAATAAAAGATAGGAATAAGTACTTCTGGGAGTTCAGAATAGAAGACATTCCTCCTAGTCCTGGGGGATGGAGGGGGAGGGGAATGGGGAAGATTAAGAGAGATTTCCTGGAGGAGGTAGCATTTGCTCTGGTTTTGAAAGGGTAAGTAGGATTTAAATACCAGGAAGTTAAGAAAGGGCCAAAAATCCTAAAAAAAATTCCAGCATAAATGAGTGCATTTGTGTTTATTGTGGTCCTTACTGAATTTTGGATGCTCAACTTGATGTGATTGTCACTAGACCCTTGGGAGACGTCCAGGACTAAAATAGTTTGAATGTGGTGTGCAGTAGGATCGAAGTTCATGGCCCTCTCCAGGACATTATCTATAGTTCCAGCCAGGGCTGTTCACTTGATTTTCTCAGTTGCTTAAATTTATTAACAAATTATACAAGGCCTAAAGAATTAGAGAGGTAGTTATAAAAGAGCATCGGATGGGGAAACAGAGAATCCAGTCTTTTCTCTTGCTATCTCGATGTGTGATCTTGTCTCTAAAACTATTTGTTTTTCTGTCTGTAAAATAGAAAGTGATTCTGTCCTCTCCATCCCCTTCCTATTAAGGTGTGGATGGTTGAACGATGATGAAAAAGCTCAAAAGAAAGATGCTGCACAAATCAAAAGAATAAAAACAACAATTAAGAAAGCAGTATTATGTAAAAATGACGTTGTTTAAACTTCCCTTTTTGGCAGAAGGCTTTGTATAGAACCATGGGGAATTTGAAATTCCCTTTCTTCCTTTTTTTTAAACAAGACTTCACAGCTTGGAAGTTAAATAGAGACTTAAGGTATTTAAATTTGTGGTTAAGTGTGGCCAATTCAGCAGGCAGTGTGTGCAGTTGATTTTATGAGGCCATCCTTACCTACTGGGTGGTGATGGTGTCCTTTGTGAAAATCTGGAAGTGAAAGGGAAAGACCAACACCAGTTTAAAAAGCAGCATTTGCAATAACTTCAGAAGGCCCCTCTATCAGTTATAATAAAAATACACATATTTGGAGTAAAGTTGGAGATGCTGAAAAGAGGGGTTTCTTAGAAAGCTAAAGTGCAATATTGGTACATTTTATTCTCATCACCATATGATATATCTTGAAAAAAATCTTAAGTTGAAGAATGGTAAAGTACATCACAGTAAAGCAATTACATCTACCGAACTCCCAGTTCTCTCTAGCTTAATATATTTAAATATTTAAATAATTGTAATTACTCGAAGTAATTTTTATTTAAAATACTAGGAATACAAAAGAAAACAAGGATTTTCAGTTAATAAAGCTATTTTTTTAGAGAATTTTAAAAACTCAATACATTTTAATCTTCCAAATTCAGAGCAATGCCATCAACTTTGTTAGTTTTATATATTATATAATGACTTAAAATATCTTTTTCAAAGAATATTTTGAATGAAACCTTGACTTTTATATACTCATTTGTAAGTAAACCCTATTCCCAAACCTTATTCTCAAACCAGGGTTTCTAAGTAAAACTTGCTCCCGAATGAGAGTTTCCTAAGCCAGTCTTTCTAGTATGTAAAACATTTAGAAGGGTTAAAAAAATGCACTTGAAAATATTCCTCTTTTGTTTTTTATACCAAAGTTTTAACATTTTACCAATAGCAAACCAAGTCGAGTGTGGACCAATGTTATGGGAATGGGAAAATAAGTGTCCTTGGAGATGGCATACCAAGAAGAAGATTAGTCTTATACATAACAAAATTGTACTGAAGTACTTAAGGCCACCTGTAAGACAGCACAGTGATGATATCAGCTATATAAATGTTTTCAAAACTTTAATATATTTTTCTAAGGTATCAAAAGACTTGCATTGTCCTACATAACAGGGGTAGGCAAAAGTAGGTTTACAGTTGTAATAGAAATAAATAAGAATTAATAAATAATAATACAAGAATAAAATGTTTTCTGTACTGAACTGTAAATCTACTTTTGCCAACTCCTGTATTTATATGAATATGTATATACATATATTTTAAATCCTGCTCATTATTTTGGAACAAACAAACTGATCCTCACGATAATCACTGATAATAAAGCTGTTGGTAATGTTTTTTTGATCATGGTAAATAATAAATATTGCAATTTAGTTGCTCTGTTTTTTTTTCTCCTCTATCTTTTCTTTCTGGTACCACATGTCCTCTCTGAGTTCTCTTTTGTAAAGTACTCCAAAATGATTATGAAGTATCATTATACTTCATAATGAGATCTGTTACAGGAAACCATAAGAGGAAAACTAGTCCTGTTACCTTACACTCACATCTAACTTTTGACCCCTAATCAGTACTGGCTCGATTCTCTACTTTTCCACATCTCACTTTTGGAGGCTATTTTCTAAAAAGTAAGAACCAGCTTCACATAATGATGCTTTCTCATCCTTAAGGATGATCAAAAGAATGGGCTTTAGTTTGTAAACGCCTTTTCAAACAGGATTCTAAAAATGTTTGAGCATTTGAGTAAACATATAAACTCCCAAGATGATTGGTCAGAAAGCCAACACTCATATGGAAAGACATAACAGCTTTAAGCAACAGTGCTTTTCTATATCTCTGGCTGTGAACTATTTTCCATATAAATATAATACAAGTTACTGAAATTTAAGTAGGTATCTACTTCCCACCCCCCCTGCCCCCCAGCCCTGTTCTGTGACTGCTGTACACTCTCGGCCGTTGAAATGTCGGTATCTGCACTCTGCCCATCCGCCCTCACTCTTGGAGCTCTTTACACTGCTGGCCTGAGTTGAGTGTGGTTTGCAATGGGTGCGCTCATTTTCTGCTGTTCATCCTGCATTTTGGCAAATCAGTAATGGCTGACAAAAAAAATTCATGAATAGTACTTTCCTATGAAGTAACAAAGGAAGGATATCATACTGGATGTTAAAATGTGTTTTTAAGGCAGCTTGAGGTGTCCTCAAGTGAAGGGAAAAATGTAACAGCGAGGAGGCCTTTAACAATAGGTGGAGCCCTCTGACGTTATGAAGGGCTTTACAAACATCACTGAAGTCTTGCAGGATTGACGGATGGCTGTAGGAGAGGTAGCAGAAAACGACTGTTAGTTACCTAAGGGATGTAGTGACATCAGGGGATTTGCAGAGAACAATCCCTGACTTAGAAAGCATCTCCACAGGGGCTATGCAAAACATCTACATGTAGACTGATGTAGTTTGCACACCTATTTCAGGAATGCAACCCACCCCCCCCTACCCCGAATAAACAGGATATTCCTGCAATTAACCTTTACACTGGCATAAAAACCTAATAATAGTCTGTGATATGGGTGAGGAAGTTACCTAGATTTGCTGTTTTTGTCAACACAGAGGACAAAAATATATAATTTGTTCTTGCTTTTGCTTTGGTTCCTTAAAATGGTAGTGTCCTAAGGAGAGGCAGGTGTGACTAAGGGAGACGGCATTCTGAGTGGAGAGCACGTACTTACTGTACAATACAAAGGGGCTTCGGGGGGCATCTTTTGTTCTGCTCACTTTCAATTTATTGTGAGGACATTGTAGGTAGGAGTTGTTGGGTGAAGTGAATTTATAGATTATACAGTTCATAGCACTACAGATTGTACATATAACTTAAGCTTGAAATGATTCCTGCAAAGAAACTTTGGCTTGAATATATTACTAACAAGATGGTAGAGCCGACATTCCTCTCCTCCTAGAAGAGGTCTTGCTCAGCCACTTTATATAGTTAGAGCTCTTTTCCGGCATATTACCAAATAAACAACACAATGGTGATCTGATTGGAGGTGACAAGAAATTAGCCCACCAACTTACAATCATCAAGAGAGATTTTTTTGAAAAGTGGCTTTAGATCCACTATTGTTAATGATAAACCCCATTTCTAGGCGTGTGTCATGCTTTGAGAATAATAATTCAACACGTCTTTATAGAGCATTTGTCATAAATCAGACACTATTCTAAGTGCTGAAGGTCCATCAGTGAAACAGATCAAGATGCTTATTCTAGCAGAGCTTCTTTCTATCAAGACAACAAAAGATATAACAACATTTGTACATTACCTTAGCAACAAGTGGTAAGGACAAATAAAGGAGGTGCAAGGTAAGTGGATTAGGAGTGGAGCATTGGTGAAGTTTCAAATAGGGTTATCAGGGTACACATTAAAAGTGACATTTGAGCCATGACCCAAAGGAGGTGTGTACTTAGTATATACCGCCTAAGATAACTAACTATATGCCGTGTATTCTTTATTTTATTTTTTCACTTATTGATTTGTGGGAAAGAGTGAAAGGGAGAGGGAGAAAAGCATCCATTTGTTGTTCCACTTATTTATACGTTCATTCATTGATTCTTGTATGTGCCCTAAGCATCAAACCCAAAACCTTGGTGCATCAGGACAACTCTCTAACCAACTGAGCTACCCCGCCAGGGTGCCATGTATTCTTTAAATTAGGGTTTATCTACAGCTATTGATTGATAGTATTAGGAAAATGCCTGGCCCATACTATGTACTGGTTTGAATAGCTATATTGAATAAAGAAACATTAATAATTATTAAATGGCTAGTTGGGTTATGCACTAATTACATTATTTTATATAATTCTATATGGTAGATATCATCAGTTCCATTTGATAACTAAGAATTAGGAGTACCAAGTACCTTGTTTATGGTCACATAGCTAAGTAGGTAATAGAGCTGGTGATGAACATTTAATCCAAATCCGATTCTCTTTTACAAAGCCAGGCCCTGCAAAAGTTTCATCAGTTCATCGTGGCCGCTAGGAGGACTGTATTGAGAATGATTCTGAGGCCAAAGCCAGGATGCAACAAAAATAAATACTTTAATCAATGTCATAACATAAGAGTATGGAGCAGCAGCTAATAATATAATATCATATATGTGTATTTATTTTTTATCTTTACACTGCTGTGCTAGTTCTTGAGATGAACATTTCAAAGAGAAATACAAGACAATTCAGAAATAATGATATAGTTCCTGAGCAGTAGTTAGAAAGGTTCCATATTTCTTATATCAATCATTATTCTTTCTAAAACATCCCTAATAATCACTTCCTTAATAATCTTCCACACTCTACCTCTATCTAATGAATGAACTGGAATTGATGTGGCCCCTTCCCATAATCCTGTTTCTCTGCCTTTTTAAAAAGTCTCTAACATGCTTACACAAGCCATTAAAATTATTCATAATTCAAATTACAGCTTCCTAGTAAAGTAGAATACTTCAATTACTAGGAATATTTATATATAATGAAATTAATGTCAGAGATGATATAGGAAGAATAACTTTACTATAGTATGCACAAAAAGTTTTAGTTTTTAATTAAATTTTTAAGAGGTAGTACAGTGTAGTGGTTAGTATCAGAGACCATGGAATTAATCATATACCACTTACTAATTATATGTTCTGCAAAAATTACTTAAACAATACGAAAATTATTTCCTCATCTCAATAGCATCAGATTCTTGGGTACTTAGTAAATTTTTTTTTTGGTAATTTAGTACCTGGTGTTTTTTAATTGTTTTTTGGTTGAATGTTTCTCATGTTCTTGAAAAGAAACAGTATTCATTAACTATTGAATTCAGAGTTCTGTTATTAGCTTAAGCATTTTAATTGTATTGTTCAAAACTTTTGTATCTATATACATATCTATCCTTATACTGTCCTATCATCAGTGGGAGAGGTGAGTTAGAATCTCACATTATAATGGTAGGGTTGACAGTTACTTACTCTGTGCATTTTTGCTTTCTGTATTTTGAGGCCCTGTTTTTAGGTGCATAGAAATTCAGAATTGTTAGAGCTTTCTGCTGAACTTTTCTTTTTGTTCTTATGTGGTGATTCTCTTAGTGCCTATGCATATTTGCCTTAAAACCTATCTTAATTGATATTAATAGTCTATATCAGTTTTCCTTTGGTAACAATTTGAATGGAATAACTTTTCTGCTCATTTACTTTCTGTTTTTTTTTTAAGACTTTATTTACTTATTTTCAGAGAGAGGGGAGGGGAGGGAGCAAGAGAGGGAGAGAAACATCCATGTGTGAGAGCAACATGGATTGGTCACCTCTCATATGCCCCCCCCGGGGTCCTGGCCTGCAACCCTTGCATGTGCCCTGACCAGGCATCCAACTGGTGACTTTTCAGTTTACAGGCCTCCACTCAACCCACTGAGTCACATCAGTGAGGACTAGTTTCAGTTTTTCTATAATACATTCTCATGTTTTAGGTGTTTTAATTGTAAATACAGTGTATGCAAAGTTTTGTGTCATTAATTCAGTATGAATATCTGTTTTTTTACTGACAAATTTAGTTGATTTATATTAGTTTCAGTTATTGATATGTTTTGTCATCATCTCATTTTGTGCTTTCTAGTTACCTAAGCTTTCTTTTGTTCCTTCTCCTTGCCTTGCTATTTTCCTGAATTCTGTTATATTGTTTCAGTTTTCTGTATTCTTTTTCTTTCCCTTCTCATTGCTTTGGAAGTCATACATTTGATTCTATCCTTTAGTAGTTACTATATATTTTATTAAAATTTTATTATATATATATTTTTATTTTTAATATATTTTATTGATTATGCCATTACAGTTGTCCCATTTCCCCCCTTCATTCCCCTCCACCCTGCACCCCCCTTCCCCACCATTCCCCTTCTTTAGTTTATGTCCATGTGTCACAAGTTCTTTAGATTCTGTATTTCCCATACTATTCTTGCCCTCCCCCCATCTATTCTCTACCTACCGTCTATGCTACTTATTCTCTGTACCTTCTCTCCCCTTCTCCTCCTTCCACTCCCCTGTTGCTAACCCTCCTTGAGATCTTCATTTCTATGGTTCCGCTCCTGATCTAGCTGTCCTCTTAGTTTGCTTTTATTTTAGGTGTGGTTGTTAATAACTGTGAGTTTGCTGTCCTTTCACTGTTCATCTTTTTAATCTTCTTTTTCTTAGATAAGTCCCTTTAACATTTCATATAATAAGGGCTTGGTGATGATGAAATCCTTGAACTTGACCTTATCTGAGAAGCACTTTATCTGACTTTCTATTCTAAATGAAAGCTTTGCTGGAGAGAGCAATCTTGGATATAGGTCTTTAGATTTCATGACTTGGAATACTTCTTTCCAGCTCCTTCTTGCCTGTAAGGTCTCTTTTGAGAAATGAGCTGACAGTGTGATGGGAACTCCTTTGTAGGTGACTGTCCCCTTAGCTCTTGCTGCTTCTAGGATTCTCTCCTTCATTTTAATCTTGGCTAATATAATTATGATGTGCCTTGTTGTGTTCCTCCTTGAGTCCAACTTCTTTGGGACTCTCTGAGCTTCCTGAATTTCCTGGAAGTCTATTTCCTTTGCCAGATTGGGGAAGTTCTTTATTATTTGTTCAAATGAGTTTTCTGCTTGTTGCTCTTCCTCTTCCCCTTCTGGTACCCCTATAATTCGAATGTTGTAATGTTTAAAGATGTCCTAGAGGTTCCTAAGCCTCTCCTCATTTTTTAAAATTCTTATTTCTTCATTCTTTTCTGGTTGGATGTTTCTTTCCTCCTTCTGGTCCACTCCACTGATTTTAGTCCCAATTTTGTTTTCATCACTATTGGTTCCCCTTGCATTTTGCTTCATTTCACTTAGTGTAGCCTTCATTTGTTCATCTAACTTGCGACTAAAATCAACCAGTTCTGTGAGCATCCTGATCATCAGTGTTTTGAACTGTGCATCTGATAGGTTGGCTATCTCTTGGTCACTTAGAAGTATTGGCTCTGGGGCTTTGAGTTGTTCTTCTGCTTGAGCCATAATGTTTAGGTCTGTTTGCACCTGTTGAGGGGTGAAAGCTTAGGTGTTCACTAGGGCAGGTCAACTCAGTTGCTGGGTTGTGACTGGGGGCGGGGTCAGAGAGGGAGCAATGGCGTTTGTTCAGCTCTCTCTCAGATTTTGGTCCCCTCTGCCACTTCCCACAAGCCAATTGGGCCCTTCTGGTGCTGGTTCCCAGGTATGTGGGTATGTGTAAATTCTAGGACCCCGTGGGTCTCTCCAACGAACTCTCCTGTGAGGCTGGAAGCCTATCCCAACACCTCAACCCCCAAAAGTTTTTCTAATCAGTGCTTTTAGGTTTTATTTCTTATTGCTGGGGCCATGGGTTGTGCAGTTTTTTTCACTGATCATTTTTAAACCTGCCTGGTTTATCTACGCGTGAATGTGTGTCCACGGTCAGCCAGCCACCTTGTGAGCCTTACTGGGTTTTTACACCCACCTGGTCCACCAACCACCGCCTTTTCCTGCTGGGACCCCTCTCTACCAGCTGCTGACTTTGTCCCTCTTACCAGTCTGGATGAATAGTTCATTGTTGTCAGACTTCCGTGTAGTTCAATTTTCTGCCTGTTTTGGTTGTGTTTTTGTTTCTAAATCTTTGTTGTCCTTAAATTTGATTCTGCAAGGAGGTACATTGATTCCACTTATGCCTCCATCTTGGCTAGAAGTCTGCTCCTTATTTTCTAGCTTAATGTTGACAGCCAAAGTCATTGGTTTGAAATCATTCTTTTTTTTTCTTTGATGCTTTGTATTTTCAACTTTATATAGTTCAGAATACTTTCTAATTTTTTGGATGTCTTTTTTGACTTATTGATTATTTAAAAGTCTGGTTTGAAAATGCTTGTGGATTTTCTACATATTTTTTGTTACTGATATTTAATTTAATTTCACTTCGTGTGACTGGAATACTCTTAAATATATTGAAACATTTATGTGACTTTAATTTCACTTTGTGGTGACTTTATGTGACTTGAATACTCTTAAATATATTGAAAGATTTTATTGCTGAGATATGGCCTACCATGGTACTTGTTCTATGTGTACTTAGAAATAATGTGTATTATGCTGTTGTGAGGTGGTATGTTCTGTAATGTCAATTATATCAGATTGGTTAATAGTTTTTTTCAAGTCTTCTGTATACTTGCTGATTTTTTCTAGTTTTTCTATTAATTTTGATAGAGGAATATTAAAATTTCTGACTGTAATTGTGGATTTATTTACTCCTTGCAATTCAATTAGATTTTTCTTCATGTATTTTGAAGCTTAGTTATTAGGTTTACAAATGCTTAGAATTGTTATGTCCTCTTAGTGAATAGACCCCTTTATCTTTATGAAATGACCTTCTTTAACCCTAGCAGTAGTCTTTGTGCTGAGAACTTTTCCATCATTCTACTTTCAATCTATTTGTATCTTCAAAGTGTGTTTCTTGTAGACAGCGTATAGCTGGGTCTTGCTTTTTTTTTACCCAATTCGATAATCTCTGCTTTTTAATTGTTTTTTATAACATTTACATTTAATAATCATATTAAATGGTTATTGATAATGCTCAGGTTTAAATCTGCCATCCTGCTATTTGTTCCATCTTTTTTGTTCTTCCTTTACTCTTTCTCTGCCTTCTTTGTGTGTTGGATGTTTTTTATGACTCTATTTTATTTTTTTTCATCAACTTTTTAGTTATAACTTTTTTTGTTATATTAGAGTTTGATTTAGAATTTATAATATGCATCTTTGTCACAGTTTCCATGTTAGTGATATTGTAATACATCATCTGCAGTATAAGTGCCTTATCACAAGTGCCTTTTGTGTGAACATAATATTTCAATTCATATTTCCATTTCCTTTTTGCCCAACCTTTGTGCTGTGGTCATGCATTTTACTTTTACATGTTATATACCCCATAATTATTATTACTCTTATTTTGTATTTTTATAAGATTTAAAAAGAAAAAATATATATTTACTCATATAGTTACCCTTTCTGATGGTATTTATCTATTTGTTATTTACTTATTTTTTTGAGAGATCTATATTTCCATCTGGTATCATTTTTATTCTTCCTAAACGACATTCTTTAACATTTATTGCAGACCATGTCTGTTGGTGATGAATGGAATCATAGTATATAATCTTAATCTAACTTTTTTTAACTTGGCATAATGTTTTCAAGATTCATCTATATTGTAGCATATACCAGTACTTCACTTTTTATGGCAGAGTAATATTCCGTTGTATTGGGTTGGCTAAAAAGTCCATCTAGTGTTTCCCAGAAAATAAAAGACACATTTTTCATTTTCACCAGTAACTTTATTGATTTGGACATTTTGAGTTTATGGGCTGTCTCCCGCATGGTAGAATATTGATTGTTCATAGACATTTTTCCTTGATCTTTTGAAGATATTTAATTTCTTCTGCCCTCTATTTATGCTGTTGAGGGATTTGTTTCAAGCTTAATTATTATTCCCTTGTGAATAATCTATGTTTTTCTTCTGGGTATTATGAGGATATTTCTTTTTTTATTTGGTGTTCTGTGGTTTCTTACACTGTGCTGATTATATCCTTGATTTTATTTATCCTATCGGAGACCTGTATCTTTAATTAATCTGTATTTTTTTAAGTTTAAATTGAAGTATAATTCACATACCATAAAATCATCCTTTAAACATATATATACAATTTTGTGGTCTTTAGTTTGTCCAAAGAGTTCTGTAGTTATCACCATAGTAAATTCCAGGATTTTTTTGTCACTTGGTAATGAAACCCCATACCTATTAGAAATATTCTCCATTCTTTTTTCTATCTATCCCCTGGCATTTTACTTCTAGTCTCTGTGGATTTGCCTCTTTGTCTATTCTGGACATTCAAATAAATGCAATCATATAACATGTGGCATCTCATGTCTGGCTTCAAGGATCATCTATGTTGTAACACATATCAAAACTTCATTCCTTTTTGTGGACAAGTAATATTCTCTGTAGGAACATACCTCATTTTGGTCATTCATCATCAGTCATTGGACATTTGGATTGTTTTCACTTTTTGGCTATAATTAATATTGCTGCCCATGTACAACTTTTTGTGTGAACATAATATTTCAATTCATATAGATGTACACCTAACTCTGTTTAACTTCTTGAAGTGTCAAATTGTTTTCCACAATGACCATACCATTTTTGCAGACATTATCTTGAATATTGCACTTCTCTTATTCTACACATTCCTTTCTTATGGAACTCCTATCAGAGATATGTTAGAGTTTTTTATTCTATTCTCTATGTCTCTTAAGTTTTCTTTGCATTTTCTCATTTTTTTAGCTATTTGTGCTTCATTCCTCAGATTTATCTTCCAGTTTATTAATTCTTTTTTTTCAGCTGGATTTAATCTTCTATTTGAAATATTCTTTGAGTTTTATTTTCAAGAGTTTAATTTTTGTTTTAAAGGTGCTGAAGTTTTTAAAAAAATATTTTATTTATTTATTTTTACAGAGAAGGGAAGGGGACGAGAGAGGGTAACATCAATGCGTGGTTGCCTCTCTTATGCCCCCAACTGGGGACCTGGCCTGAAACCCAGGCCTGTGCCCAGACTGGGAATTGAACTAACAACCCTTTAGTTTGCAGACCAGCACTCAATTTACTGAGCCACACTAGCCAGGGCTAAAAGTGCTAAAGTTTTTTTTCTAAGTTTTATATTTTTTTGTTCATAATCAATGAATTCTTTTTACATTACATTCTTTTATTTTTAAATGACCTTTTCCCTTTCTCAGCATTTTTTCTTTTAAATCTTTACCTGATGATATTTTTTCATTGCTTTTTAGAGGGAGAGAGAGGAAGGGGGAGAGAGAGAAAAAAAATTATCGATGAGTGAGAGAAACATCAATATATTACCTCCTGTGTGCACTGCAACCAGGGGGATTGAACCTGCAACTAGGTATGAGCCCTGACTGGGGACTGAACCCGCAACCTTTTGGTTTATGGGATGATGCTCCTCCCAGCTGAGCCCCACCAGCCAGGACTCTCAGTGCTCTTTTCCAGGCTATTGTTGATTCCAAGTCTTGGATGTGGACTCTTGTTCATTGTGGGTTGTTCCCTCACATGTTTTATTATGAGATGATATTTATTGAGGCTTTTTGATTTTGCTTCTTTCATTTGCTTTTGGGAGTTCACCAACCATACATCAATCATTGTGTTAACTTGTCATTTTGAGGCCTTTTGAACCATGCATAGTACTGTATTCATTTTAGCCTCAAATTTATGGAAGACACAGGCCTGAGATTTTTAATTTGGGAGGAAGGTTCCCCCCACTCCAATTTGGAGCCCTAGAGTACACTCACTAAGCAGATTTCACAGAGGGCTGCACACCAGGAGGGGGAAAGGTAATGATGTGTGTTCATCTTACGGGTACAACTCACATTTCAAATCTGTCTATAATTCCAATAAATGAAAGGAGTTGTTAAACCATAGCGAAGGCTAAATAAAAAGAAACAGCAAACTGTAAAATGAATAAAAACTGCCATTAGGTGTAGAAATAAAAGAAATAGACAAACTTCTTTGTCATTTTGTCTTGACAAACATATTTCTTTTCTAGTTCATCCCTTTTCAGAAATAGCAGTTATTTGAGGATCTTGGTTTTACAGAAGGATCCTGAGTTCCTCATATACATGCAAAGTCTCATCTTTTTTTCTCTACGGGAATATTAAAATCCAAGTCTTTAGGTTAATGGGACCTCTTCTCCACCAAGGCCATTGGAGCTCCGCTCTTTGTTATGGGTCAGCAATCTCACTGGCACCTAGCATTGATATACAGATTCCTCCCCTCCCCTCCCTCCCCTCCCCTCCCCTCCCCTCCCCTCCCTCCCCTCCCCTCCCCTCCCTCCCTCCCCTCCCTCCCTCCCTCCCTCCCCTCCCCTCCCCTCCCTCCTCCCTCCCCTCCCTCCCTCCCTCCCCCTCCCCCTCCCTCCCTCCCTCCTCTCCCTTCCTTTCCTTCCTTCCTTCCTTCCCTCTCCCTCCTCCTATCATTCCTTTCCTCCCTTCCTCCCTTTTTTGCTTCCTATACTTTAAAAATAATGTTTATTTTACTTCTTTCATCATTTCTATGTCTTTGTAGTAGACAGTTTGTTTTTGTTGTCTGAGGTCATTGTATGGTCAGTTTCCTCAACAGTAATGTGGAGAAAATAATTTATTTACCTCATAGGGTTTTAAGGATTGAATTAGATCATGTAAATAAAATGCTTAGCTTAGCATGCAATGTATAAGTGTGCAATAAATCTTAGTTATAATTATTTTAAAATTTTATTTTATCTACTTTAATGGCATACAATTGACATACAACATTATATTAGTCTCAGGTTTACGATAAAATGGTTCGATATTTGTTTTCTTTTTTCTTTCTGATTGTTGTTCAGTTACAGTTCCCCCATTGCACTTCTCTACCCCATCTCTGCCCCTGCCGTGGTCCATGCCCATGAGTCCTCTATTTGTGTTTCTTTGTCCCTCCCCTTTTCCCCCATTATCTCCCTCCCCCATGATATTTGAATATATTACTAGATAATTACCGCAATAAATCTAGTTAACATTTGTCACCATTTGTAGTTATAATATATTTACTAATACAGATTGAGAAATTTCAGATAAGAATACAAATCTGCAGAAGGAAACTTACCATTAATTAATTAATTAATTAATTAATTTTAAACTAAAATAAAAGATTTTATTTATTTTTAGAGGGACGGGAAGGAAAGAGAAAGGGAAAGAAACATCCATGTGTGGTTGCCCCTCATGCGTCCCCCACTGGGGACCTGGCCTGCAACCCAGGCATGTGCCCTGACTGGGAGTCAAACTGGCAACCCCCTGCTTCACAGTCTGGTCCTCAGTCCACTAAGTCACACCAGCCAAGACTGAAATTACTTGAAAAATTGATATTTTGGCCCTCTCTTAGAATGTAATATTGGCTTATTTAAAAGTTAGTTCCCTTTTTTAATAAAATATGAACACATAAAACTTATTGTTTGAATACTATCTTGCATTTTATATCCTTAAGTATCTCATCTCACCTTTATTCTACTCAGCATGTGGGTAGGCATGGAGTAGCATTTATAGATATTTGATGCCTGATTCAATTTAAAGTTTTTTCATTTTATAGGTAAATTTTACTTACTCATGATCTAGCTTATTTGATCACATGTTTATAGTTTCTGTATTAAAAATAATCTCATTTTAAGCTGAAATAAAATTAGATAATTTAAAATGTATTTTATAAAACATTTCATGGATTATTTACAGGCTGTGTGATTTGGTTATTTTCACTTAGGAATATACTTCATTTAAACAAAGGCATATCTGATTAAAATGCTGTATGGAAATGATTTTTTTCATGTTCTCAAAAGAGGAGTGATGGAAGAACAAATTAATAGTATTTCTAGTCTGAGTCTTTGTGTGATGTTGTGGTGTGTGCTGTTCCGTCTGTTCGTTCTCTATAACAGGTTGTATGTGTGGTTCAGGCTGTGTGTGCATGTAGTCCCACTTCTGTTAATGTGTCTTCATTTCTCCGTGAAGTGAGAGCTGACCTAGAACCGTGGTCATTCCTGTGTCAAAGTTGCAATAACTGTGGTCACTGAGCAATTACTATGGCAATCCAACTGGTCCTACAGGGATAGTTCTGTTAGACCAGGATCTAAAATCATCTGCAGAAGGGGAATGAAGTGAGGTTTCTAAGTGCAGTGCAATTTGATCTCATGTCAGTATTTAACCAACTAGAACCAAAAAGAACCAACTTGGTAAACTAATAACTTATTGTATAGAAGGTTAAAAAATCCTAGAAACATTTAAATGCTGGTTTTTTACTCAATTGACTTTTCTTGACAATTTAATTTTAATACTGAAATATTGGTAGAGCTCTGAGAAATAGTATAGATGACTACACCTTGTCCAAATAAAGTGCTTTTAAAAATAGAGCCATTACATTTTTTTGAACTGTATATAAATAAAAATGTTATTATCTTTTTTTTACATGAGATCCTAAGATGTTTATGAGGTGCCTAACTGATACAGGTTATTAAAATACAGAAGAAAATTTGAAAGAGTGACAATGTGTGTAGCAGCAAGACATTTGTTTTTATTCTTTCTTTCCAGAGGGGTAATAACTTTGTACTGATCCATTTACTGTTTCTCAGCTCGCTCACGTCTATTGTTCAGTTGTGAGATTCTTGGCCAGAGTCCATATACACATGAAAGCAAGTGAATACACTGACTTTTTCAAAACTGGTTTTTGTTTGTGTCTTTATTCTCATTCTTTCAGTTATTCATCAAGCACCCAGCTCTCCTGTTCTATACCAGGCACTGTGGCAGAGGGTAGTGGTATCTTACTGAACAAGGCAATCAGGGCTTCCTTGATGAGCTTTTAGTCTCAGACAATTCCACCCCGCCACCTCGATTTTCTCTCTCCTTTCTTTTATTCTTGCATTTGCCTCATCTATTTGCTCCTTTACCCTTTTCTCTTCCTTACTTTCATTTCTCTCCCTCAAGTCCTTCTTCTCTTCCTTTCTTTTCTTGCTTAAGGGCTTCCCTTTCTTCTTCAAGTTTAATAGATGAGACCCCTGTCTTCGCACTGCACTCTTTCCTGTGGGAATTCAAGGACGTTCATAACTTTTGGTTTGACTTGGCTATGTCTGTACCTCCTTGGAGGCAGATTGGTTGCCAGCCGATGAGAGTATCATTTCCTCTCCTGCTGTGGAGTCGTACCGCCTTTCATTGTGCTGCCAAACTGTGAAGAGTGAATCCTTTGGGGAAGGACACCTTCCTATTTTGGTCTACAAGCAATCATTTTTTTGTTAAAAACCATTTTTTAAAAAATCGTTTTTTATATCTATGCACCTAAATTTATTTCCAGTTTGGTTTCATCGGTCACAGAATAGTTTTTCCTTACTGATTATTTTCATTTTTGCTGAGCTTCCCACAGTGACTATTACAGAGTATTGCCCAGAAGTATTTTTGTGAAGGAGTGGAGCGGATAAAGGCCTCATATCGTTTAGATATGGCTACTGTCTTATTGCTTTCTGACACATTGTAGTAAGGAATCAAAGCGATTAGAGTCACAAGTGACAACAAGCAAGGATAAGAAAACTGGGTTCATCTGGAAGCACAGGTGAATCGGAATTACAGGATTTTTTTTAGCCCTGGAAGAATTCTTTTGATTCAATCCTGGCTTTAAAGTTCAAGACCAGAGATGTCAAGTGACTTGCTGTAGATGACACAGAGAGTTAATGACAGAGCTGGGGCTGGAACTCACCTCTCAATTCTCAGTTTCCATCTTCAGCAGGCAGGATGTAGGGTATAGGGAAAATGATCTTTTTGGTGGGGGAGGAGCAGTGATCATTTGGTGGATTTTTCAGAGCCACAGGGATTCAGACTTTTATACTTTTCAGCTGAGAATAAACATATTCTAGTTTCATGTTGATTCTTGTGTAACCAGCTAAGGTGTTGAAAAAAGCTGGTATAATAAAATTAAGTGCTGCCTACTGAATATCCAGTCTGTGTCTTCTGGCTTCTACATCTGTACATGTGGGTTTATTTTATACCTTGGTTATTGATGTTAGTTATTGCTTAGCAGAAATATGATTTCCCCCTAACCCCAAGTGCTGCAGTTATAGAGAAAGTTGGGGAAGGTGAACTTCATGTGCGTGTGTGTGTGTGTGTGTGTGTGTGTGTGTGTGAATTGAGAGAATAAATGATACAGTGAAGAGTTCTGGATGTAAAAAGCACAGGACAGAGGGGTTTGAAAAGGAGTCAGAATCCCAAGTTCATCCACTTAATTAATTAAGTAATTAATTGTGATTTGAGGTGGCTTAGCACAGAGTCGAATCTCAGTTCTGAGGGAGTCCCTTGGACTCAGGCTTTGCACCCCCTGAAAACCAGCTTCATTGCTCCTCTGCTCCGTGGGTTTGGATATTCGTTTTTATTGGTGTGGTCATCAGGCGTCCAAGATGGTCCCTAATGCTTCCTTTGTCTCCTGGTAATTTTGGCCTTGTATAGCCCCTCCCACATTGTTTCAGAGTTGGTCTGTGTGACCAACAGAATATGACAGAAATAAGGGTGTGTCACTTCTAAGATTTCCTCACAGAAAACACTGTGGCTTCTGCTTTGCCCTCCTGTGCATCCCTCACTCTGGGGAAGCCAGCTGCCGGGTCATGAGGACGCTCAGACACGTCTATGAGAGGTCCACATGGCAATGAACTGCAGCTGTCTGCCAACAACCAGGGAGGGACTGGGGCCTGTTGCCAGTAGCCTGGTGCATGAGCCAGCGTGGAAGTGAGCTCTCCGGCGCTGGTCAAGCCTTCAGATGACTGTGGCACCAGCTGATTGCTTAACCGCAACCTCACAAGACCCTGAGCCAGAACCACCCAGCTGGGCCACATTCAGATTCCTGACCCCAGGGGCTGTGAAGTAGTGATTTTTGTTCTTAGCTGCTGAATTTGGGAGGTAATTTGTTACACAGCAATAGATAACTAATACCACTGACAAGACAACAACTGAGTATTCTCAATGTAAAAGCTATCATAATAAAAATGTAGATGTTTTCATGATGAGGTTTGGTCCTTAGAAACAGACACTGTGTCTATATTTGGCCTGTATTCAGTATTTCCATTTTATTGCACAGGAAACTGAGAACGTAAAAGTTAAGTGATTCATTTATTGGAGGGAGTGGTGGTGGCTAAGAATAAAAACGTGTTTCTTTTCTTTTTCCATTTTTCTTTGAATATGGCTCCATTAAAATACAAGTGGAGAGTAAGTCGAAAATGACACCAACAAATTCAGATGAGAGAATTACAGTTTGAATAGACTTTCATTTAAAGAGAAGTTTTGTGAGAGTTGTTGTTTGGTATTAAGTCATTTCGAGCGGTCCAAGTCATTTTATCTTTACACACAGGTCAATTATGCCACTTTCAATTAATAAACATGAAGGGGATTTCAATGGGTCATTTAACTCAGGCCTAGATATGAATACTTTTGATCAATTCTGCAAACATTTGTCAAGAGCACTGCTGCTGGCCAGAGAATACAAAGATAAATAAGATATCTCTGCCTATGAGTAGTTTACAGGTTGGTGGTGGGGCAGATAATTTCAATAATGTGGGAAGAGTTCTGATACAGGTACTCACAGGGAATAGATGGAGAATATAGAAGAGGCGCACCTTGCTTGGGAAGAACAAATGACTTTGTCAAAGACATACAGCTGCTTTGTAGCATTTTGAATTCATCTTGGCTGCTTTCTAGACATGGGATAGTGGTAGGAACACGATTGTATGCTTGCTGCCTGCCTATTATCTTTCTTATTTTCTGTTTTATCCTCATCCAAGGACACACTTATTGATTTTAGAGAGAAGGGAAGGGAGGCAGAGAAACCTCGATGGAAGAGAGAAACATGGATCAGCTGCCTCTCCTATGCACCCTGACTGGGGAACGAACTGCAACCAAGACACGTGCCCTGACCGGAAATCGAACCTGTGACCCTTCAGTTCACAGGACGACACTCCACCCAACTGAGCCACACCAGCCAGGGCAATCTTTCATATATTGGTAAGGTGCTTTCTGTTTTTCTAGAGACCCTTCCTACAACTGTTATTCATCAAGAAATTATTTTAAAAATTTTAAGGACTTTTTTTCTTTCAACCAGAACTAATGGAAGTGGACAAAGACACTAAAAGAAAGAAACATTAAAATACAAAACAGAACTCAGGATGTATATAGAAAAATTGGAAATATGAAGTAGGAGACTAAAATATACATAATGTAAAACTGTAAGAAGAAAACAGTTGGGGTATGGGATCCTTAAAAAATCTTCTTAGTAGTTTGCCATTTATTTCTAGGTACCAGTGGATACAAAATTTGTGGCAAAGTGCTGGTTTTAAAAGAGGAGAGATTGCATCTGTGGATCAGTTTGGTAGAATCTGCAACTTAGTTCTACCAGTTTGAACAAGCAAGTTGCAGACATCACAGAGCCAGGGGAACTCGCAACAGTCTTTCATGAGTGAGTCAACATGAATGAACAGACCTTTCATAACGTCTGTTTGAACTCTGCCCACAAACCAAAGGTCAGCAGGCCCTTCCATCCAGAGGCTGCCTGAGGCCTGGAGGCAGTGCTGGTGCTGGTGGTTGGTGCGGTGAGATAATCAGTGGGAAAAGAAAATGTAAGGGGGGGGGTAAAAGGCAAGAAGAAAGGGACTGAAAGAAGCAAAGGGAGAGAAAGAAAGGAGTAAGAAGAATGAATAACTCTGGTTTCTTGGGTACTGCTAACCACCGCACTAACTTTGCCAACTTGCTCTCAATCCTCAGTAGCCCTGCAAGGTAGTCCTGACAGTACCCCTGCTGTTCTGACGAGCATATGGATTGTACAGCTAGTAAGCTGCCCAGCTGAGATTTGAACTCGTTTGTCTGACTTCCATATTCAGCATTCCTATCCATAATGCCACAAAGAAAATATGTTCACCCACTGTAGTGTGGGAGAGGACCACCACAGACAACCAACGGTCCTTGGATTTTCCTTTTTTAAAGTTTGTGGACAAGCCTTGAACAGAATGAAGATCCCTTAATTGGATTTGCCTGTTACCCAGTATTGCACACCACACCGCTTGCCCTGCTTCACTTCCCTGCACGAATCCAGTTAGAACCTTCCCATTTGGTCTAATGAACCCTAATTCCAGACAAAGGTAACTGTCACCTTTTGTTTCATCCTGTGCTTTTATTTTTCAAATACCAGAGCTGACCTCTGAACTCAATCTGCACTTGCCTATTGATGCATAAATATCTATAATATCACAGTAAATTAAATTCTGTTTTAAAGGGTTTCTATTTAACAATCTGTCAGAACTTTCACAGCATTTGATTTCTGGTCTCCTCTGTCCAGTGACAGGTTTATCTCAATATGGCTTGATTAATGAAACCTTTTATTTGGTGTAAGCGCACCTATTATTACCATAATCTCTTAATGCTTGTTTAGGCAACATTGAGGTCTGGCAGCAGGGATTCTGAAAACTTGTGTTTATTTAGCTCCACCAGAATTGGGGGAGATTAACGGGCCAGGAGACCAATACCCTCCTAATGAGAAGCTCGGGAAAGTTAGTGTCAGCTAAATGATGTAGCACTCTGCCTGGGACGCTTTGCCAAACACCTTTTAACCTCTAGGTTTTAAAAAATGCTTCTGCCTTAGTGCCAACAAATCCGGCCGCCTTGCTCACCAGGGCTCTCTTGTCCTTGTGTGCCAGTCATTGGGGGGCGTGGCTGACTTCCCTCGTAGGAGCCGAGAAACTGCAATGTGCACCGTGCGGTTGAGAAGTTGGGTGAAGTCTAAAATAAAAGAATACATTGAGAAAGAGTGTCTTAATGAAGCCAAGGAGCCAGGCACTAATAGCTCTTAAGAAACAGAAATGACTTTATGATGGATATTCCACAAGCAACCTTTTCAGAGAAAAAGAGTACAATGGAATTATGTTTTGCTCCTGACAAGTATTTACCCCGGAGAGGAGCTGCTGTTACTGTCGGATTATCTTCTTCTATGCGTTCTACATGCTTCCAAAACACTGGCAAAAATATATATCGGATTTCATATAGACTCAACGTTGTCACTGTGTTTTATTTTGCTGTTAAACATTTAGTGACGTTAAGAGTGAGACATTGAAAGTAAACGGTGAAACTTATTTGTGCTGCAGAAATTTTCCTCTCTGTAGTTTTCCTGTCTAGTATTTTCTGCACTGGTAAAATGATAAGCTTCTGCCATGTGTTACACTGTTCCTTTTATTTGTACCGCAGTCCTCCTCTAATGCTTAAAATATCTCATTTCTTTTTCTTTTTTTTCTGTTTGTGATCACTGTGGTTTTAAGTCCAATAAAATTCACCCGGAGAGTTTTGCTGTTGTTTTAAAACTTCCTAAGGTAGGAACAAGAATAAAGTAATATTAGTAAGTATGACTCAAGATCTTAATAAATAATAAGATAAAATTAGATAAACAAGGGTGTCTATTATTTAAAAAAGAGCATTTGATAGCTTAAATTCTTTGTTAAGATTTTAATATTCAAGGACAAAATAATCTCTGAAAAGATTTAAAAAGTATTTTAGTGACCATATAAACTTGATTACTTATTTGATTACTTGAGTTTGCTATTTGTTATTAAATATATATGTTTATATAGGCTTTAAAATACAGAAGTTATCTTTCTGGAGTTTTAATAGTGAAAAAATATTATTGGAGGTATTTATTTTAAAGGAGTAACATCAGATTTTAATTATCAACAGCTTTAATTAGATTCATTATAATTGCACTGAAAAAATGAAGTATGGTTTAATGGTATTTTCAAAACAGATATGTGGTTCAAGGATACCCATTCAATAAAATAAGGAAGTAGAAAACCTCGTTTAATTTAAAAATAACTGATGCTGAAAGTCAATCAAATAATTTTCAATAATACAATAATAACATCTTATATTGTCTGAAAAATGTACATTTTTCTTCATTAAAAATGTTCTTTTGTGAGAAAAATATAGAAACCTCAGTGAAATGCTGAGCGAAGAATTATTATAATTCTCCAACACGTTTCTCAGTTTTTAGTTTATTTCACATAAAGCTTTTTAACCTTCGACTACAAACATTGTTGTACCATGAAGACAGCAAACCCAAACAATTACATATGTAGTCCAAAGGCATACACAAGAAAATCAATATTTGACATCTTTGCAACTCCCTCTTTGCAGTAGCGTTCAATAGCTCTTATTCATTATACACTTATATCTCTTTCAGATTCGCCTTTGTCACTAGAAACCCATTTTTTTTTCTCCTTTGACTTCCACATAACTTCTTTGCCCTGTACTTTTACAGATGCCTTCTGGCTATAAATACTAATGAAATCTCTTTGCTTAATTCAATTTTGCTGGTACACTTACAGTTATGACCTAACTTTCCCACGAGAGAGACTGATTGAACATTCCACTACCTTATGGATGGGAGCAAACATTCTTACAGAACCGGACTGACAATTTCCATAATTATAGAATTCACAGCCTAATGACCTTAAAAAACAATAAAAAGATCTCCCGTTAATTCCATTTCTGTTACTGACATTCAAGATATTTCATTTTTCACAGGACAACAAATTTACTTTTTTTATTTTCCAAAGAGCAGTCTCTCCTTTACCCCCAGATTAAATTTTCTGAATATTGAAGTATTCCATTGAATATTTAGCATTTCTTTGTCTTTTAAAAGTTAGAATATTTATGATCCTTAGAATGCGTTTGACTGATTTATAGCAATCAATTATAAGAGTACGTTTTCAAATAGCCCTTTTAAAAATGAAGAATAGAATAATTAAAAAGATCACGAGTCCTCCCTTGCATATAATTATTTCATTATTTCATTACAGTGCAGAAATTATTTTTGCTGACTGTGAGCAATTTTAATTGAGCGAGATCTGTGTTAATATATGATAGCAAGCAGTTCTTCCTAAGAAATAAGATCACTAATTGCCTAAATTTTTATTCAGTACAGTGAGTCTTATGAGTCATATTGCAATATAAACCTAATCACTAGGTAGAGTAAGTACAATACCTTTTCTGTAGTGTAGATATCTTAAAAGCATAACCTGCCTGCTAATTTATTCTTTCAACAGGTTTATTGCCTTATTAAGCATTTGTTTTGTAGAAAATTCTTAATCTATCCAGTTATCACAGAAAAACTATGATAATAAAACAGTAAAATTCAGCCTTGAAGTCTATTAAAGCCAGCATAAATAAACAAAGCTAAAATGTGGCATCTTTTATTTTTTTCTGTAAGTACCAAAATGCTCAGGGCTCTAGCATATATTCTAGATGCTTTTGACTTACAAATAGAGATTATTCTTTAGGAATGGAAATCTTGAGTGTAGCAAGTTAGCCTGATCCTAAGTGAAGTTAAATTAAATGTTAATAATAGTCATTTTCTTGTAAAAACTTAACATTCATCATAAGTGTTATAATATACTTGGCATATCTAAATATTTTATACATATATATTTTCCTCCTAGTAAATATTTTAGATGTATTTGTTGCTATAGAAAAATGTATAAACTATAATAAAATTCATCAAAACCATTATTTTAACAATATAGATTGTTTCAACATAATTTTCTTTTTAGAAAATTTTTAAATAAATAATTTATTTATTTTTAGAGAGAGGGAAGGGAAGGAAAAAGAGAGGGAGAGAAACATCAGTGTGTGGTTGCCTCTCGAACATCCTCTACTCGGGGCCTGGCCTGCATCCCAGGCCTGTGCCCTGACTGGGAATCAAACTGGTGACCCTTTGATTCTCAGGTCTGTGTTCCATCAACTGTGCTACACCAGCTAGGTCTGTTTTGATGTAATCTGACTAAACATTTAAAACATATTTGTGCTATGTATAGTTTAGTATTGAATATGATATTATTAGTTTAACTTAGACCTTAAGTGAAAAAATAAGGTATTTGAGTATATTCTTAGTTTAAATTAAAAACTTTTTGACATTTAAAAAATTTTAATTGTTAAAAAATTAATTTTTAGAAATAGAAACAAAATACTTGAGAAACTTAATGCTAAATATTAATAAATTCATCTACTCATTCAACACATTTATTAATACTTTATTTATTTATTAATAATTCTAAATCTGCTGATACCACTTCTGCACACCCTTCCAAGAGTAGGGCTAACATTTTTGCCTTCTTTGCTTATATTTAGGTATAGTCATCTGCTGGTCAAAGAATTTGACTGAACTGGTCTTTAACACCAATGTAGAACTTACAGAGTTGTTTACAATTTAACTCTAGATTTCAACATTTAATGTGTTAGCAATGACTATAACCTTTTAAAATTTTTTTATTTATTTATCTTTAGAAGGAAAGGGAAGGGAAGGAGAGAAGGAGAGAAATATCAATGTATGGATGCTTCTGGTGCATCCCCTGCTGGGAACTGGCCCGCAACCCAGGCATGTGCCCTGACGGGGAATCAAACCATGATCTTTTGGTTCACAGGCCCGTGTTCAGTCCACTGAGCTACACCAGCCAGGGCCTGGCTATAACCTATTTGAAATCTCTAAGAATTAAGTTGCTATTGCTAGTAGAACAACATGTGCAGTTGGAGCCTTTTCTCTGGAGGCGAAGATGTACCAGTATTATGGAGGGTAAATTAACTGTGAGTTATAGAAAGAGGAACTCCAGCAGAGCGCAGTGGTAGGTGATATGACCCAGAAGAATGAGAACCGGACTGTCAGAGTCCTGGCTTCTCTTACTGCTATTGACTAGCTGTAAGACTTTGGGCAAGTCTTGCAGTCTTTCTGGATCTTCGTTTCCAGATCTGGAAATTGTGGGTAGTAGTCTTTATTCTGCCTCCTCATAAGAATACTATTATGATAAATAGTAGTTTCCTCATTTGTAAATGAGTTGTTGCAGCCCTGGCTGGTGTGGCTCAGTGGATTGAGAGCTGGCCTGTGGACCAAAGGGTTGCTGGTTTGGTTCCCAGTCAGGGCACAGGCCTGGGTTGTAGGCCAGGTCCCCAATATGGGGTATGTGAGAGGCAACCGCATGTTGATGTTTCTCTCCCCTCTCTCTCCCTCCCTTCCCCTCTCTAAAAATAAGTAAATAAATAAATAAATAGGTTATTGCAAATTAGAGCAGTTTAAAAAATATTTTATCTATTTATTTTTAGAGAGAGGGTAAGGGAGGGAGAAAGAAAGGGAGAGGGAGAGAAACATCAATGCGTGGTTGCCTCTTGTGTGCCCCCTACAGGGGACCTGGCCCACAACCTAAGCACATGCTCTGACTGGGAATTGAACCAGGGACCCTTTGGTTCACAGGCCGGCACTCAGTCCACTGAGCCACACCAGCCAGGACAAATTAGAGCAGCTCTTAATCTGTGGGTGATCCCAGAACCCCCTTGAAACTATGCATATTTTTAAATATATTATTTTTATTATGCTACTACAGTTTTTCCATTTTTTCCTCGTCTTTATTCTCTTCTGCCTTGTGCTTCCCCCTACCATCATTCCCATCTTAGTTAATGTCCATGGGTCATATATATTAGTTCTCTGGCTTCTCCATTTCTCATACTATTCTTAATGCCCCCTGTGTATTTGGTACCTACCATTTATGCTTCTTTTTGAAATATACTATATTGATTATGCCGTTACAGTTGTCCCATTCCCCCCTTCATTCCCCTCCCCCCGCACCCCCCTCTCCCCCATTCCCCTACTTTAGTTCATATCCATGTGTCACAAGTTCTTTAGCTTCTACATTTCCCATACTATTCTTGCCCCCCCCCTATTTTCTGCCTACTGTCTATGCTACTTATTCTCTATACCTTCTCCTCCCCTCTCCTCCTCCCACTCCCCTGTTCTAACCCTCCAGGTGATCTCCATTTCTGTGCCTCCACTCCTGATCTAGCTGTCCACTTAGTTTGCTTTTGTTTTAGGTGTGGTTCTTAATAACTGTGAGTTTGCTGTCCTTTCACTGTTCATCTTTTTTATCTTCTTTTTCTTAGATAAGTCCCTTTAACATTTCATATAATAAGAGCTTGGTGATGATGAAATCCTTGAACTTGACCTTATCTGAGAAGCACTTTATCTGCCCTTCCATTCTAAATGAAAGCTTTGCTGGATAGAGCAATCTTGGTTGTAGGACTTTGGATTTCATGACTTGGAATATTTCTTTCCAGCTCCTTCTTGCCTGTAAGGTCTCTTTTGAGAAATCAGCTGACAGTCTGATGGGAACTCCTTTGCAGGTGACTGTCCCCTTATCTCTTGCTGCTTCTAGGATTCTCTCCTTCATTTTCATCTTGGCTAATGTAATTATGATGTGCCTTGGTGTGTTCCTTCTTGGGTCCAACTTTTTTGGGACTCTCTGAGCTTCCTGGATTTCCTGGAATTCTATTTCCTTTGCCAGATTGGGGCAGTTATCCTTTATTATTTGTTCAAATGAGTTTTCTGCTTGTTGCTCTTCCTCTTCCCCTTCTGGTACCCCTATAATTCGAATGTTGTAATGTTTAAAGATGTCCTGGAGGTTCTTAAGCCTCTCCTCATTTTTTTGAATTCTCATTTCTTCATTCTTTTCTGGTTGGATGTTTCTTTCTTCCTTCTGGTCCACTCCATTGATTTTAGTCCCAATTTTGTTTTCATCACTATTGGTTCCCCTTGCATTTTGCTTCATTTCACTTAGTGTAGCCTTCATTTTTTCATCTAAATTGCGACTAAAATCAACCAGTTCTGTGAGCATCCTGATCACCAGTGTTTTGAACTGTGCATCTGATAGGTTGGCTATCTCTTGGTCACTTAGAAGTATTGGCTCTGGGGCTTTGAGTTGTTCTTCTGCTTGAGCCATAATGTTTAGGTCTGTTTGCACCTGTTGAGGGGTGAAAGCTTAGGTGTTCAGTAGGGCAGGTCAACGCAGTTGCTGGGTTGTGACTGGGGGCGGGGTCAGAGAGGGAGCAATGGCGTTTGTTCAGCTCTCTCTCAGATTTTGGTCCCCTCTGCCACTTCCCACAAGCCAATTGGGCCCTTCTGGTGCTGGTTCCCAGGTATGTGGGTATGTGTAAATTCTAGGACACTGTGGGTCTCTCCAACGAACTCTCCTGTGAGGTGGGGAGCCTCTCCTGGCACCTCGACCCCTGGAACTTTTTTCAATCAGTGCTTTTAGGCTTTATTTCCTGGCACTGGGGCCTTGCATTGCACTGTCTGTGTCATTGTCCATTTTTTTTACCTGGTTTATCTGCACTTGAATGTGTGACTATGGTCAGCCAGCTGCCTTGCACCCTCACTGAGTGTGCCTGTTGCCACCCCGCACCTGGGATCTGCCAACCACCACCTGTGCTCCTGGGTTGGTCTGGCAGCCACTGCTTTTCCCTGCAGCAACCCCTCTCCTCTGGCCGCTGACTCCGCCCCTCTTACCAGTCTGGATGAATGGTTCGTTGTTGTTGGGCTTCAGTACGGTTTGATTTTCTGTCTGTTTTGGTTGTGTTTTTGTTTCTAAATCTTTGTTGTCCTTAAATTTGGTTGTGTGAGGAGGCACAGTGTTTCTACCTATGCCTCCATCTTGGCTGGAAGTCCATTTGTGCTTCTTTTAAACAGATCTTTAAATGACTTTGTTTATTTATCTTTAGAGAAAGGGGAAGGGAAGGAGAAAGAGAGGGAGAGAAACATCAATGTGGGGTTGTCTCTCATATGCCCCCGACTGGGGACCTGGCCTGCAACCCAGTCATATGCCCTAAACTGGAAATGGAACCAGCAACCCTTTGGTTCACAGACCAGCACTCAATCCATTTAGCTACGCCAACCAGGGACCATTTATGCTTCTTATTCCATGTACCTTTTCCCCCAGTCTCTCCTCTGCCCGTCCCCTTTCTGCTGATAACCGTCCATGTGATTTCTATTTCTGTGACTCTGTTCCTGTTCTAGCTTTTTGATTAGTTTATTTTGTTTTTTTTAGGTTCAGTGAAACTATGCAAAATTTTGTTTATGTGTGTGCAGGTACATTTTTGGGGGTATGAGGTCTGTAGCTTTTCTCAGATTCTCAAATGGGCAAGTGACCCAAAGAAGGTTAAGAAACACTGGATTTGAGAATCTTTAATATCCTTTCCACTCTTAAATTCAAATTTCATTCTCCTTCTCTAAATAATATATATGAAAGCACTTTGAGAGACTGCTAAACAAATGCAAAGTATCATTCCTCATTTTTCTTTATGGATCTAGTCTGTGTAAAAGTCATTGCCATACTTGAAAAGGTGATAATATATTATGTTGCATGGGTTATTGAATAAATACATTACCTGAGGGAATCTCTCAAATACAAGGTTCAATATTAGACCGCTAGGAGAATTCGAGTACGTCACAGGAACTCACAAAAAATAGAAGGGCATCTAGGTAAGAGTACACACATGTTTTTGTATAGATTTGGTGTAGTTTAGTGGGCAAGCTTTAAACTAGTAATTAAACTGGTGTGAAGCTGTTGATCTATTCTAGTCTGGATTATGATGCTTACAGCTGTGTCTCCCTTTCCTTCTCCATAAAATAATTTTAGTAACTCATACCTCTCAGGGTTTAGGGAAGAATAGATTAGATTAAAGTATTTTTAGTCAACTGTACTGCATTCTAGAAAGCAAGGGATTCTCCATTCAAAGGAAGAAAACCTTACTGTTAAGGATTTCCTAACTCTGAGGGGAGCTGGGTTGAGAAGGGCATACTGAGTTTGAGTCCCCTAAACTACAGTGAAAAAAATCAACTTCATAGTAAGAAAGTTTTTCATCTAAGAAATACTTGATGAGGGTCTCAGTTTAGCTCTTCCTCTTTGGATGTGGCTCAGAATAGAGTAAAAAGAGTACTTGGTTCTAGAATTTGTTCTTCCTACTAAGGGTGAGTCTGATTTCTAGATAGAAGGCAGGATGGGATCTTATACATTTTTATATTTAAAGCCCTATACAGGTACTCAATAAAATCTATTCATTGAATGCCCTTGGGCTGGTTACTTTTCCTAAGCAATGCATCCTCTATTTGTAGGAATAATAATAATTTAAAAATTGACCAGCATTTATCAGGTGAGTATACGAACTGAGTACTTTACATATGTTATTTGTTCTAGCCTCACAACAACCCTGTAAAATATGATCCCCATTTTAAAGGTGAGGATTCTAAAGTTCACAGAAGTTAAGTGACTCAAGATTATGACCACCTTACAAATTTATGGGGAAGATAAAATCATGTAATGTACTTGATTGTGCTTTGGCAACTGTTAAGGCTGCGTAGATGTGATGTTGCTGCTGCCTTTTTGCTTTTTGTTTCTTTTCTCAGCTGCTCTGTCTTCTTTGGCTTTATTAATAACTACCCTGTAGAACAAAGATGGTGCTTCCCCCTAGTTTATTGAGATATAATTGACATACAGTATTGTATGACTTTGAGGTATACAGTATAATGATTTGATTTATGTTTATATATCATGAAATAATTATCACTAGAAGTTCAGTTAAAATCCATCCTCTCATATATTAACCCTTTATCAGATATGATTTGCAAATATTTTCTTCCACTCAGTATATTGCCTTTCATTTTGTTGATGGTTTCCTTTGCAGTGTAGAGCTTTTTAATTTGATGTGGTCTCACTTGTTTATTTTTGCTTTTGTTGCCTTTGCTTTTGGCATACAAAATGATTTTTTCATCATTACATATGCATACAAAGAAGAAAGGGGAAAAGGAAAAAAGATTTCCTTGTGATGAGAACTCTTAGGATTTAGTGTCTTAACAATTTTCACACATGCCATATAGCAGGATTAGTTATATCGACATATTGTATATTACATCCCTCATACCTATTTATCTTATAATTGGAAGTTTGTTCTTTTTGATCATCTTAATCCAGTCCCTCTCTTCCAACCACAAATCGGATCTATTTTCTAAGAGGGTGACAAGATAGAAGTTTTAAGGTGCATCATGTTTCGGAAATGCAGCTTTCGTGGCAGGAAGTGGTTGTTGGAAGGTCATTTTTGATTGGGCTAAATACGGCTATTGTGTCACCAAGGAGCTGCTGCCGGGAGATGAATGTCTGATGAATAGGACACTTTGTAAATATTCTGCCTGGAGCTTCTCCCACCTCCTCACCATTAAAATAGATTAGAATTAGGAAAACCAAGACATTCAGCTCTAAGGCTAGGATTCAAGGTTGGAGTGTCATTAGTACTCTTTTGGGGACCAAGACCATGAGTTTGCTCTGGATCTCTTGGTTTCTGTGGTGCTGAGAGTCACAGTCACTATAATACACAAAGGTGAGACATACTTTAAACCTTCCTAACATAGCAAAGACAGATGGATAACTATACAACAGCACCATCTCCCAGTTTGTCACTGGGGAATGGTAGAGTGTCAAGTTAGAGGAAAACTGCTGATTACTATGTAAAATTATCTTTTATTTCTGACCACTGTATATCTCCTTCATTTGAAAAAAATACCGTTTTTGGAGGCTATTTGATTTTGTGTAATTTTTTTCTACTTAAAAATTTAATAGAATACTTGGTGTAAGAGTTTGCTCACTTATTGCACACCTACACATTCACTAATAATGATGAAAGATTTGTTGGTTGTCTAGTTTATTTGAGAGAGAGATGAGCTACACCATAAGAGAGGGTGGGGAATCTGGGCTCAGTGCCCAGGATTTTTCTTTGCTATTTGGATCACTGTGTTTGCTAGAATATTTAATTAATCCCACTCTTGGAGTAATGCTTATTGCTGATTGCCACTGCTGAACTGAAATATTAAACCATATGTAACACATCTTCAATAAAATTTAAAAGTCCCTAAATGATGTATGCATTTGACAGTCCTTAATGAAAACTGACGACAGGAATTTCAGGAAATGGATAGGATTAATAGTAACCATTCTTTTCATTCATGTGAAAGGAAGTTCAGAATTATAAAATGAAACAGGAATTAACACAACATTTGGAGTAGGATTTTACCAATTCTTGGATGTATAGGTTGTTACATTGTTGATAAATATTTGGCTCTTCTACTGTGTGTCTCTGATAAGGGCCTTTCCTGAACTTCTTCAAGACCAGTTATTTTTGGAATACAGTTTAGCCATAGTTAGACTATCAGGGGACCCTCTGATAATTCTATTTTGAGTAATTCAATAAACAGCATGATTTTCTCTTATTATTGAACTGATGCCTCAGCAAAGGGTTAGCAGAATTCTGCTGTTTGTGCGAAAATCTTGTGCTGAGAGCATTAACCTTGAATTTCTGTACACTTTGCAGGTCATGCAATTACCACAGTTATCCTATTTACTTATTTAAGGATGTAGCAAGAAGAGCTTCCACAAAAATGGACTGATAAATATGAGTGGAGGGGGAAATCAAATTTTTTTGAAAGGATAGGTCTAGAATTATAGTGATGGAAGGAATTCCAAGCTTCAGTTAAAATGTCTGTTGAGTAGGTCAGAACAAATAGTCTGACGTATTGGAGTGTGCCTGTGCAAGTCAAGAGCAATCAAATTTTTGAAATGAGACTGTGGTTAAGAACTTGATTGAATTCAGTGGTCGTAAGACTTTGTAAATTTTTGAGTTCCTTTATTCAAACAAAATCTTATGTACTTAGTACGTAAGAGGGGTTTAAGGGGAGCCATTCCCTTTGAAGCCAAAGAGGTCACACCTGTTCATATGCTTCCCCTTCTTCCTTCCTTCTGAGCACAGTTTGAAAATCACTCACCTAATCCAATTTTTTTGTTGACACATATGAACATTCATTTCTAAGAGGAGTGAACCAACTTGTATAACTAAACAGTGTTTGGGTTGATTCCCAGACCAGTGCTCTGCTCTATTTTACACTTTCTGCTCCATCCAACCTTTCTTTTTCTTGCTTGGAACTCTGGAAAGGGAGCCACCCTCTGTACTAGGATGCAAGGGAAAAGCAGTGTGGTCAGAGCTTGCTAAGACAGGTGGGGAACAGAGTCACAAACACTCTTCTCAGCCCCAGAGCTCAGCCTTGCATAGGACAGGTATTTATGGGTTGTCTATTATATGTAAGGCATGGCTTGAGGCCCCAAAGAAGTGCAGCATCTCAGAATAGGGGAAGAAATCATATATTTACTATTCTTTGCTTTATATTTTCTTTTTAAAAATATGAGGAAAGTGGTAATGCAGAGCATACATATCATACAGTCATCATAGTGGTTTTGGGCAGAGTTCTGTGGACTCAAGAGTGCCCAGTTTTAAAATCTGGCCTGAACACTTACTTTGGGCAAATTACTTAATTTCTCAGTGCCTTCGTTTACTTACCTCTCATCCATAAGTAAATAAAACAAAGCAACAAACCAAAAACTACCTGCATCAAGGAATTGTTGTGAGGATGAAATATATATTTATATATAAAACACATATATGTGTCAAGTATATATTTACTACCTGGGACATAGTAAGTACTAGATAAATCTTAGCTATTATTTTTTAAAGATTTTATGTATTTTATTTTTAGACAGAGGGGGGAGGGAGAAAGAGAAGGAGAGAAACATCAGTGTGTGGTTACCTCTTGAGTGTCTCCTATTGGGGACCTGGCCTGCAGCCCAGGCATGTGCTTTGACTGGGAATCAAATCAGTGACCCTTTGGTTCACAGGTTGGCTCTCAATCCACTGAGCCACACCAGTCAGGGCAAATCTTAGCTATTATTATGGGTATGATTATGATCTTATATTATTCACAGTGACAATTGAAGGGTCTCCTCTAAATCAGTGTTCTAGTTTGTATTTATATATATTGTTAAACAAATCGTATGGAAATTATATTTTGAATATTAAAGTTGTGAAGGCATGATCAATTCATTTTGGTAATCTTCATTTCTTATTTTAGGAAATGGTATGCTTCTATATACTTGTCTTAGTCAGGTTGGGCTGCTCTAACAAAATACCACAGACTGGGTGTTTTATAAACAACAGAAATTTATTCCTCACAGCTCTGCAGGCTGGAAGTGAGAGGTGAGGATGCCAGCCAGCAGTGTCAGACCTGGTGAGGACCCTCTTCGGGGTTGCAGACTCCCAGCTCCTCACAGGGAGGGAAGAGCAGAGAGCTGGAATAAGCACTTGTGTTTCTTCTTGTAATGGTAATAATTCTGTTCATTGAGGGTTCCACCTGCATGACCTAATGACTTCCTAAAGGCCTCCCCTTCTAATTCCATCACATTGGGGTTAGGATTTCAACACATGGATTTTGAGGGAACACATTTACTCCACAATGATACTCTAAGTTTAATGGGAGTTCATATCTATATATATCTCATGTGAAGTATGATACACCCCACTTACTTATGCCTCCTAAGATGCTTTGTACATCTCAAATAGGAATTTTGATAATTAGAAATATATGGCACTCACCAGGGATAACCTTATGCCATCACTTATTCTTTTTAATATATTTACTATCTCCTCAAACAAAAAGTAAGACTGTGGATACAAACAATGTCATGTGTGTCTTTTTGTGTTCCTAGTGTGTAGCCTTGCGCCTTGCACATAGAAGGCAATCAACGCATGTTTGCTGTGTCGTAATTTCTCTCATTGATGGCAACATCTCTCAATTTGTTTCTTTTCTAATTTTAAGCTGTCAGCCTTGTTGTAATATTTTCTATATTATTTTTCTTTGTTCCACTGGATCTAGGTTTATAAATTTGTTGGGCCGTGACTAAGAGCAAACACTAGAGTGTGGAGGTAAGAGCCATATGCATGGCTTTAGTGAACAGTCGTCACGACATATGGAGGAGGTCGGCCCAATTAATTGCTGGGTTTGATGGAGTTGCTACCTGCCTGAATGAGTCAGTCCAGGGGCCAATTTATGGTAGCAAAATCCTGTGATGGGCTGGTCTGCCCGATAAACAAAGTAAATAAACGAACCACATTGATTCAGTAGCTCAGATAATTTGCTAGATTAATGCAGAACTATATTGCTTCTTTTTTTCTATACCATTTTAATATATTTTATTTTTTCAATTCTTATTTATTTTTTATTGATTATGCCATTACAGTTGTTCTATTCCCCCCTTCATTCCCCTCCACCCTACCCCCCGTCCCCACCATTACCCCCCCTTTAGTTTATGACCATGTGTCTCAAGTTCTTTAGATTCTATATTTCCCATACTATTCTTGCTCCCCCCATCTATTTTCTATCTACTATCTATGCTACTTATTCTCTGTACCTTCTCTCCCCTTCTCCTCCTTCCACTCCCCTGTTGCTAACCCTCCTTGAGATCTTCATTTCTATGTTTCCACTCCTGATCTAGCTGTCCTTTTAGTTTGCTTTTGTTTTAGGTGGGGTTCTTAATAACTGTGAGTTTGCTGTCCTTTCACTGTTCATGTTTTTTATCTTCTTTTTCTTAGATAAGTCCCTTTAACATTTCATATAATAAGGGCTTGGTGATGATGAACTCCTTGAATTTGATCTTATCTGAGA
The DNA here is from genome assembly GCF_021234435.1 of Artibeus jamaicensis. NCBI lineage: Eukaryota > Metazoa > Chordata > Mammalia > Chiroptera > Phyllostomidae > Artibeus > Artibeus jamaicensis. Next base: position 12,370,964 of record NW_026522025.1, on the reverse strand, counting down.
AGCACTTTATCTGCCTTTCCATTCTAAATGAAAGTTTTGCTGGATAGAGCAATCTTGGTTGTAGGACTTTGGATTTCATGACTTGGAATACCTCTTTCCAGCCCCTTCTTGCCTGTAAGGTCTCTTTTGAGAAATCAGCTGACAGTCTGATGGGAACTCCTTTGTAGGTGGCTGTCCCCTTATCTCTTGCTGCTTCTAGGATTCTCTTCTTCATTTTAATCTTGGGTAATGTAATTATGATGTGCCTTGGTGTGTTCTTTCTTGGGTCCAACTTCTTTGGGACTCTCTGAGCTTCCTGGATTTCCTTGAATTCTATTTCCTTTGCCAGATTGGAGAAGTTCTCCTTTATTATTTGTTCAAATAAGGTTTCCTTTTGTGATTGTTCCTCTTCCTCTTCTGGTACCCCTATAATTCGGATGTTGGAGCGTTTAAAGATGTCCTGGAGGTTCCTAAGCCTTTCCTCATTTTTTTTAATATTAAATATTAGACTTTTAGTACATTTTTTTTACTTACTGTCCCAAACCCCCGCCTTTCCCTTCTCCTTTCTGAATTCTTGTTTCTTCATTCTTTTCTGTTTGGTCATTTTTTCCTTCTTTCTGGTTCACTCCCTTGATTTGAGTCCCAGTTTCCTTTCCATTGCTATTGGTTTCCTGTGTATTTCCATTTATTTCAATTAGTTTATCCTTCATTTGTTCCTCTAATTTGTGACTAAAATCAACCAGTTCTGTGAGCATCCTGATCACCAGTGTTTTGAACTGTGCATCTGATAGTTTGGCTATTTCTTCATCACTTAGGTTTATTGGCTCTGGGGCTCTGAGTTGTTCTTGAGCCATGGTTTGATCTGTTCATGCCTGTTAGGTATGAGGAGTGGAGTTTTAGTTGCTCACCAGGGCGGGGCTACCCAGGTTGCTGGTTTGTGATGCTGTATGTGGGGGCGGGGCCAGAGAGGGAAAATGGCGGTTCCCTCTGCTGCTTTCTGCCGCTGGGGCCTTTGCGGGTCCATTTCACTGCTAGCTCCTTCACCAGTTTATCTGCACGCGAATGTGTCACCACGATCAGCCCTCAGTGGGTCCATCACCTTGCGCCCTCAGTGGGTCCGTCTGCTTCTCCGCACCTGGGATTCGCCCACAGCGGCTGGCGCACCTGGGTTGCGCTCCCAGGTTGGTCCAGTGGATCTTTCCGACCCCGCTCTGCTGCTGGCTCTGCCCCTGTTACCGGTTTGGCTGAAGGGTTCGTTGTTGTCGGACTTCTGTGTAGTTCAATTTTCTGTGGTTTGGCTGCGTTTTTGTTGCTAAAGCTTTGTTGTGTGAGAAGGCGTAGCGCTTCCTCCTACACCTCCATCTTGGCGGAAGTCTTAGACTAACTTTTTAAAGTAATAAAAATCATGTGTACTTGGGTAAATAATACCCGACAGGATGTAAAGTGAAAAGTAAATTTCTTCTTCCTGCCACTCCTAAAGCTTTAGTACTTCGTCCCCCACAATAAACAGTGTTATACATTTTTGGATATTCTTCCAATATTTATGTATTATGCAAGCAGGACCATATTTACTTATTTTCCTCGATTTGCTTCATTCCCTTTACTACATATCACAGACTTCTTTCCATATCAGAACATATAGATCTACCTCATTAAAATAATTGTGCAATGCTCTTCTCTGTGAATATCATAATTTAACAACTTCTATATTAATGGACAATGTTTGCTCTTACAATCAATGCTGCAGTTATCATCCTCTAAATAACATCTTTACATACTGTTGTGACTTATCAGTAGGATACATTTCTTGAAGTGGTGGTATTTGGCAACAAGAATGTACATTTGAAGTTTAGGTCGATATTGCCAAACTGCCCACTCAAAGTAATATATGACAATGTCTCTTTCCTCATTTGGTATTTTGCTATTTGTTTAAAAAATTTAATTCTGTATTTTTATAGTTTTTTTCCTGCTCCTCATAATTTCTGGAAGCCACCCACATGTCTTTTGCAGAACCATGTCTTTCCATGTCTGTAGTTGGTGAAGCTTCACCAGAAATAGACCAGGTGACTCAGTCTTGACGTATCAGAGTATCAAATACTCTTTTTCCCCCCAAGATTTTATTTATTTATTCTTTACAGAGGGGAAAGGAGGGAGAAAGGGAAGGAGAGAAACATCAGTATGTGGCTGCCTTTTGAGCATCTCCCACTGGGGCCCTGGCCTGCAACCCAGGCATGTGCCCTGACTGGAAATCAAACCAGGGACCCTTTGGTTCACAGCTTGGCACTCAGTCCACTGAGCCACACCAGCCAGGGCTCAAATACTCTTAATAACATTGTTTTTAAAATTTTTCTTTATTATTTTTTCCCAGTTTTATTGAGGTATAATTGACAAATAAAATTGTATATATTTAAAATGTACAACATTGGTGATTTCATATGCATATATATTGTGAAATGATTACTACATTCAAGTTAATTAATACAGCACATCCACCACCTGACATAGTTACCATTCCTAGTAACAGTTGCCGCAGGGGTGACCCCATGACTTCAGCTGTTCCAATGCCCAAAGCTCATTTGGGAGCCACTGGGCAGAGTCACTCTCATTTCTGCTAGACTGAAACCTAGGAGGACATAGACATGGGGTTACTGAATGACATGTTGCCTCTTTGTGGCATCACAGTGTGGAAGAGAGTAAAGCTGAGAGACAGAGGTAGATAGATGGAGTCTCTAGAGCAAGTTCAGGTGAAAGAAAACTCTACCTCTGAACTTTTCAGTTGCATGAGCTAATACATTTCACTTTTTTGCTCAATATGTTGAGATAGGTTTTTCATCACTTGCAAGTTTAAGAGTCCTATTGGATATATATCTGTTTCTCCTAGCTCTAATGCACTAGAAATTTTAAGTAACATTATTAATTCCCTTTTACTGAGCATCTTTTATATACCAGGTACTGAAATAGATGTGTGCCTGATCTTAAGCCCCACAATTATTTTCAAAGGGCATTATTATCCTTTTGTTTACAGAGAAGGTAAAAGAATTCCGGAGAACTAAATTGTCCAGCCCATACAGCTGTAAGTAGTAGAGATTCATATTTAGATCGTCACGATTTCAAAACCCACTTTTGTCCTCTCTGCTTACTATTTTACCAAGTATTAGAAATCAGAAGCTTGAAGACATGTAGCATCAGTGCTATAAATTATTATTTCAAAGTTTTATGTAATGTGGTGCTGTATATATTTCCAAATTTTTTATGCATTTAAAGATCTCCAGATCCATAAGATCTGTTTATTTTCTCCAAGCACTATGTGGCTATGCTTGAAATTTGGTAGCTGTCTAGTGAATCCTGAAGTTGGTTAGACCTGATCGGCCAAATGTCATACTGTTTCCAGGCTGGGTTAATATGAAGAGAGTAATTCATGTGGTCTGGCCAAGAGCAACATTCTGAAAAAATTTTGCCTAGCAGAGTAGAATTATAACTGTATTGGACACTGCTTATACTTAATATTATTTAGTATAACTATTATTTGAAGAATGATTTTTAAAAGATTTTATATATTCATTTTTAGAAAGAAGGGAAGAGAAGGAGGAAGAGAGGGAGAAAAACATCAGTGTGTGGTTGCCTCTCATGTGTCCCTTACTGGGGACTTGGCCTGCAACCCAGGCCTGTGTCTTGACTTGAAATTGAACAGGCAACCCTTTGGCTTGCACACCCAGGCTCAATCCAATTAGCTACACCAGCCAGGGCTGAAGAATGATAAAAAAAACAAACCAACAAACAAAAATCAAGGAATATTTGAAAGAAGGTACATGGGCCTTTTTACTTCAATTCTTGTCCCTAAATAACCCCTACTTATCTATCATTGTTTAAGTAAAGGGGGTAGTAAATGTCTTTAGTTCACTCTAAACTCCCTCCGTTGGTGAGAAGTGTGTAGGACATTGCTTTGATCTATACAGCTTGCTAAGGTGCTTTCAGATGGTCCAAATGAATCTTCTGTGTTTCACCTTTTAAAAAAAATGTTTTCATTCATTCATTCATCAGTGTATTATGGGCCAGGTGTGTGTTTCCCCTTTCAGGGGTCAGTTTATGCTAAGATCTTTCTGCCTGAGAGTCACGGAACTCTTAGACCAGGAAGAAATGCCAACCATTTGGAAATGCTAGTTTAGGCTAGTGTTTCCCCAACTGTTTTCTACTGTAACGGGATTTAATTTAAAATTTTTTTCAAAGCCTAACATAATATCATTAGAATGTGTCAGAGCTCTATTTTTTGACTCTGCCTTTCATTGTGAGGTTTTGTTCTTGGACAAGCTCTCCTTTTGGATAGAATGCATTCTGTCCAAAGTATGAATCCAGGGGAAAAGAATGAGCAACTTTATCCTGGCATTCTCAGCCCAACAGTGGAGCTTCACGCTGACCTTACTTTTTTAGCTCTTATGCGCCCTCTCCCTCCAGTCAATTGCTATCCCGAGTGGGGAGGCAGTGGATACTGTACTTTGGCCTCACGTGGGCCACATGTTGTCCTTCATGCCAGGGAGTGGGAGTCAAGCCCACAGGATCTACACTGACTGAGAGGGAAGGGCGGATTTCCAAAAAGATACCCAAGAAAGTTGCTGGAAGTAAGATGAATAGATGTTCAAGAGGAACAACTGCCCATTTCGTGTGCATCTTGATCGTCCAACATGGTGGGTAAAGAATGCAAGGTTTTTCAAACACACGTACCAATGGAACTTCCCTCTCCCTGTCCCCAAGAATTTTGCAAAATACAGTCTGAGAAATCCTAGTTTTGCAATAATTGCCTTATTTAGAGAGATACTTCAGATCATGGAGGAACAGGCTCAGAGAGAGTAAATGACTTGCTTGAGGTCTCATGGATGTTTATTTCATTAGACAAAAAGGCAGTCACTTTGCATTGTGGGCTGATTGCCTATCCATGAAATCTTGATTTTTCTACTCAGGCATCTTTCTGCTTCCCCCCACAGACTCCCTTGTTTTACAAAACAAAAATCTCTGAGAAGACTGCAGGGGTTCTGCACATTCACCAGCGTATGGGAATTTTTGCCCTAAGTCTGGAACTTTAAAAAATGACTATTGTTAGGAAATATGTTCTCTTTTGCCCCTATTCCTGTGTTCCAGTGTATTTCTTGTTTTAATCTTTAGAGCCTGAACTGCTTAATACTTGGAGCTGTTTGTGTCTTTGTTGTGCCAAAAGTGAATGATGTGACATTGAACTTACCGTTTTTCTTTCTCTAGGCCGAAGTTTACGTCATTTAAATGTTAAAGTGGTGTAGTGGGGAGGCAAGACATTGTCTAAGGTCCCTTCTAACCCTGCCATTCTGGTCTAACGTTGTCACCTGGACTCCAATCCCATAGGTTCCCCGGGTTTGGATACACCTGTGTGCCAAGCCTATTTATTTGGGTTTTGACCTTTACCTGGTCCTTCCATCTACAGCAGCTGAAAATTTTTTAGTTTGTTCTGTGACGTATTTTTATGGTTTTATTTTTATTAATTCTAAAATTGCAAAAGCAATAGTATTTCTTGTTCAGAGTTACACAAAACTGGAACAGCTCTGGCTGCGTGGCTCAGTTGCTCGGAGTGTCATCCTGTACACCAAGATGGTGAGGGTTCTGTTCCCAGTCAGGCCACATGCCTGGGCTGCAGGTTCAATCCCCGGTTGGGTTGTGTATGGAAACCAACTGATCAATGTCTCTCTTACATCGGTGTTTCTCTTTCTCTCAAGTCAATGAACATATCCTTGTGTGAGGATTAAAAAAAAGGGGCTATGCTGGAACATAATAAAAGCATTTTCCTTTCAGTTGGTGCACTCCCTGCCCCCAATCACAATTTTCTTCCTTTAACCACTTGGTATATAGATCTCCATATATCTAATGTCTAAGAGTATTTTCCTTCTTCTGTCTTTTCTTTCTGGAGTTTTCCTTCGAGTTCTTTTATTCCTAGTTGGCTCAGTCTGTTGACCTGCCATTTTGCCTTACTCAGTGCTATCTGTAAGTTCCAAGTTGCTGCCTTCTTACTTAGTTTTAGTCCAAGGCTTTATCTGACCCTCATTACTCTAGGCTAGTCATTTTTCTCCAGGCTTTTGAGCTTTAACTTGAGTGCCACCTTCCACAGGTTACCGGTTCCAGCCCTGCTCCCTCTGCTGTTCCCTGGCTTTCCAGAGTAGCTCAGGACAGGGGGTGACAGTGTCATCTCTAGAGTCAGCCTCCTGGGTCCAAGTCACAGCTCCACCACTTATTGGTCATGTGACCTTGGGTAAAGTCCTTCACGTCTGCATACTTCAGTTTACTCCTCTGTTAAAAGGGGATACTATTAACAATGATCTCATAGTTCCTGTTAGTGTTAAGGGTGTTTTTACCTGTAATACTTTCTCAATCTCATCACAACGTCCAATTCTATTTCAGGTTTTGGTACACCGTGGGTTTTCCAGACTGTCAGTTTTTTTCTGTAAAGCATTTAACACTAGCCAATTGAATAATTCATATTGGCAGGTACAAAAGCAACAATGGGGTCCAAAGAGGCTGAATCATTGAGATAGTAAGGACAGAGCCAGGATTTAAAATCGGATTTTTTGACTCTAAGTCTGTGCTTCCCACTCCTCTCAGCAGTGTTAACCCATAACTTACTTACTGGGGGCCTTTGCTGATCTCATGCTTATGGAGCCTTCTATCCTCTAACATGAAATCTGGTTCATTCTTTCTGGCATCTTAATAATTTTCCTCTTCCAAACTCACACATTTCTACTAGGTAATCAAGGAAGAAGGTCCTCCCACTCCCCCAGATAGGACAAGGCCTAGTATTAAATCTAGAGTTTACTCTAACTTCAGATTCTTTGGAATCTGTTTCAAGGTGGATGGTTAGTGGAAATAGTATGAACTTTGGGACTAAATGGATCTAGTTTTGAATGTTGTTTCTTTCCTTCAGTAGTTATAGGACCATGGCCAACTCAATTATTTGTTTTATAGGATTAACTGTCACTAGAGATAAAATATAATAAGTGCTTGTGTATAATAAACATTTAATAAGTCATTGTTATGATCAGTAGTAGTCACTTTAATGTTTAAGAAAGCAAACTGTTACAGGTTCTAAAGAGATTTGATATTTTTTTATTTTGGGGGCTAATTTTTTTCGGGGGGGGATTTTTGTGAAAGTTCATTTTAGCCAAACTGAGGATGTATGCCAAGGAGTAAGATCTCAAATTCTCTGGAGAATAATAGTTTTGCAGCTTCTTTTATGCATTGAAATTAAGGTGGGGACATAAGGAAGATTACATTAGGATGGGAGAAAGCAAGGTGGGGATTGAATTTCAAAATAGTTAAGGTCATACGCTCTCTCGATTGTGTTTACAATGTATTTCAAAGTTGTGTTAACCTAGCCCTCAGTGGTGTACACGGCTCAGTTTGTTGGGTGTCTTACCACAAAGTGAAAGGTTGCTGGTTAGATTTCTGGTCAGGGTACATGTTTGGGTTGTGGGTTTGTTCCCTGGTCAAAACAATTGATCGATGTTTCTCTGTCGCATCAATGTTTCTCTCCCTCTCACCCTCCTTTCCCCTCTCTCTAAAAATAAATAAATAGCCCTGGCTAGTGTGGCTCAGTGGAGTGAGTTCCAGCCTGTGAACCAAGTGGCCACCACTTCGATTCCCGGTCAGGGCACATGCCTGGGTTGCAGGCCGGTTCCCTGGTAGGGGGCGCATGAGAGGCAACCACTCACGGATGTTTCTCTCCCTCTCTTTCTCTCTCCCCTTTGTCTAAAAATGAATAAGTAAAATTTTTAAAAAATTAATAAATAAAATTTTATTTTTTAAAAGGTGTGTTAACGTAGATACATAGAAACAATGGACAGGGGTTGCTTCAGACAAAGACAAACCTTTTTCCCTAAGGAAGTTGTGTGCCTGGGGCAGGACTACCCGCCATGACCTTCCCAGTGGGGAATTTATAATCAGATCACCCTGTGAGGTTAATTTTGACAGAACTTGGGACTAATCTTTGAGTATGTTGTCTATAGTTGTGTTTGGGAGGTGGGGGAGAAAAGGGCTCATGTTTTGGATTGAGATAGGCCTTGATTTGTTGAGCTGTGGCAATTCCCGTTGTGCAAACAGGCAGATTGTTTAATCACTTTGACCTTTAACCTCTCCATTTGAAAAGAGCAAATAGAATACTAGTACATATAGGCTCTTGAGGCTTAACTGAAACAGCATATGTAAAGCATGGCAGTGCTTTCAAAAGTATCTGTTCCCCATAAGACATTGTTTGAGTGCCCCAATAGTTGTACATCATGCGTCATTGTATTCCTCTTTGTGCTCCCAGCACGCAGTGCTGCGATCTCATAGTGGGAACTAAAAAAGAAAAGATTGTTGGGCTAACATGGGCCCTTGAGCAGTATAAACACTTTACAGCCAAAACAATTTTTATTTAAAAAGAGACTGATATTTATTTTCCATTCACCCTATTTCCATTTTTCACTGAAGAGCCTATGGAGGAACAGCTTAAGACCACTCCCAGGCAGCAGCCTGAGCAGTGGGGGCTGCAGGCCGGTCTTCGGTGCAGCTGAGCGCTCCGGGCTTCAGGAGGGAACTGCTGGACAGGCCCGAGGGCACTGCACCTTCAGAGCAGTCTGTGACCTCAGGCTGAGCAGCAGTGGATGAAGGAGCTGGAGCAGCCATCTGCCCTGAAATGCCTCCTCGGTCACAGCCCTGTCCGTGGTCTATCCTTCATTTCAGTCTCTTCAGGGTCCCTGTAGAAGTAGAGATCAGGCATGACCTCCCACGGGTGTTCATGGGAGATGGAACCACGCATGCGCAGAACTTCCCGGCCAGCACCCAGGACATCGGACCTGCTGAGTGAGCCCCTTTGTTGCTGCAGGGATGGCAATGTCCACACAGTGCAGCGGACGATCTATGATACACAGGGAGTGGTAGGCAGGCTAACATAACACGCGTCTGTGGGAGGCTGGTGGTCAGCCCTGGGACCAGTAACCCCCAGAAGCTGTGGCTCCCGGGAGGCTGCCTGGATCTTGTTAGTGAAGGTTCCCGAGGGGAAGCGCCAGCACTGGGAGTGGCTGCAGGGGCAGCAGCGAACTCCAGCGCAGCTTGCTGGCGGGTGTTCCTGGACCGTATAACACTGACAGCGGCGGGGTTTGCAGTGGTAACAATGGCTCAAGCCACCAGCCGGAGCTTCTCCGGGGTCCCCTGCAGGGTCATGCTGTGGACGCCATCACTTTTCCTGCTGTAGACGTGCTGTTGCACGTGGAAGTCAAGGCTGCTGCCTCCTAAGTGGGTTCCTGCTGCAAGGAATTTGAGGACATTCTCCTCCTTCATTTGCAGGACATCCACGGCTGCACTTTGTGAAAGTTTCCGTTTATGTTATTGAGGGCACCCAGAACAATGCCATCTGGACCCCTCTCTGGGTAGTGTGCAGTGACACGCCCAAAGCGTGATTGCTAGTATGCTCCTTCTTGTGTGGCTGAAAATCCTGAAAAATAAAACCTTAAGGGAAGTATATGCTGAATGAAACACCCAGGCTTAGGGACTAGTGTGCATAAGACCTCAGATTTCTTTCTGGCTCTCAGTATGAGAGTCATGATTGTTTCCCTTGCATCATCGTCCGCCTGTGGCTTTTCATCTTACATTCTGGCTTTGCTCCAGGCGATAACACTATGCCTTATGCCAGGGTCCTGGTGAAAGGTCACACCCGCTGTGGCCAGGCTGGGAGGGCCTCCCCAACAGTGTGGATCCCTCACTGTATTTTTAGTGCTCCACCTCTGTGGGGTAAAAGCAAGAGTGAAAAATTCTAAAGTGGCCTAAAATTTAGATTGGGCCTGATAATATAAATTTTTTTTTGCTCTGACTTGCTATAACCAGTAGTGGGTGAGTTTCTGTCATTTCCCACACCAAACTAAAAACAGGACATGTGATGAATAATTGTTAAGTAAAGTGATCTGGACTAATTCTTTCCAGCCTAGTGAGATTCATTCCAACATTTGACAGCTAGTTTTGTTTTGTTTTGTTTAAAGATAGCATGAGAAACCTCAGTGTCCTTTGGAGAATTTTGCAAATGGATGTTAGCCCAGCCTTTTTAAACTGGGGTTTTAATGTCACGTGTTTTGACACACTCCTTCCAGACTCTGCTTGTGCAAGGACAAAATTAGTTGAGGTTTTTTTCTGCTGCAAATGCTGATCTTTGGTGTTTTTTTGGTTTTTGTTGTTTCAACTTCATCTTTGTCCATGCTGTCCCTGAATTTCTTAAAGTTTCTCTTTCTCAGTCTATTGTTTTTTAATCTTCATAGATTATGTCTACTGAGGTTGATAGTCACCTTAATCCAGTTCAAAGTGCTACAGCAAACATTTACTAAACATCAGTTCTTTTTTTTTAAGATTTCATTTATTTATTTTATAGAGGGGAAAGGAGGGAGAAAGAGAAGGAGAGAAACATCAATGTGTGGTTGCTTCTCTCATGCCCCCCACTGGGGGCCTGGCCTGAAATCCAGGTATGTACCCCAACCAGAAATCGAACTGGTGACCCTTTGGTTCACAGGCCAGTGCTCGATCCACTGAGCCACACCAGCCAGGGCCTGAGCGTCAGTTCTATACAAAGCATGAAGGAGCTGTTTTCCAAGGCATTTACATAGACTCTTTAGAGCTGCAACATCTAATATCATAGCCATTATCCACATGTGGCTGTTTAAATTTAAATTACTTAAAATGAGGTGAAATAAAGATTTAACTTCCTCAATTGTACTAGTCATATTTCAAGTGCATTAGCACAGATCTAGAACATTCCTGATGCTGTGGAAAGTTTTGTTGGGCGTGCAGTTATAGGGCTTCAGTGACTCAGAACCACAACTCTCCAGGTGTCTTTCATCTCTAAAATAGTCAAAAACTCATCTCTTTCAATGATAATTTTTTTCTTTTATTTTCTTTTTTTCTTTTTGTAATTCAAATAACATTTACTGAATTTCCCTGTTAGGTATTATAGGAAATACAAGGGCAGATAAAGTGTGTTTCTTGTCCTTTGTCATCAGCAACTTGAAATATATTGAGGAAGACTGGCATATAACACACCTAATGGGATCGCAAGGCAGGCCATGCAAAGTGGTGTAACAGAGGCATCGTCAAGGTGCAACGGACTAGTTCAAGGAGTGATTTATTCCCGCTCTGCAGCAGGGCCTTCATTTGGCAGGTGGCATCTGGAAAGGAAAGGACAACAGGAAGACAGAGAGTCATGTGAGGTGCCCAGGGAGTAACAGGAGTAAAGACATGGAGCAGGGAAAGGGGCTCAGTCTGAAGCAGATAAATGGAGCGTAGAGATAAAGGCCGTAGACTCTCGGGACAAACTGCTAGGCTCCAAAACCTGGCTTTGCCTCCTGTTAGCACGTGAATCTCTCTCTCTAAGTCTTCGTTTCTTCATCTGTAAAATAGAGCTCATAATAGGGGCTATCTAACAGGGTATCCGTGAGGGTTAAATGAGATGTGTTTTGAGACTTAGCACAGTGCCTGGCTCATCGCAGGCCTGCTAGAGGAGGACCTGGTTGAAAGCGAGGTTGCAAATAACAGGGCCTCCAAATAGTGGCAGGCTTTAGTGGCTGAAATAAGGTTGAAAATAATTTCTCTTTCAGTTGAACATCTGGAGAGAGGCAACCCAGGACTGGTGTGGCGGCTCTGTCCCACAAAGTCCTCAGGGACCCAGTTCCTCCAACTTTCTGCTTCCCCATCCCTGGAGCGTGGCCCCTGTCGTGACAGTTCACGACAGAACTTCAGTTGTGACATTCATGTCCCAATCAGCAGGATGAGGAATGCGTCCTTTGTCTCTCAAGGTTCCCAGAAGTTGTCACCCGACATTTCCTCCTGACAATTTGTATCCCATTGAATTTAAATGTAACAATTTTTTATAAATTATTTATTTTTAGAGGAAGGGAAATGAAGAGAGAAAGAGAGAGAAAGAAACATCAATGTGTGAGAGGTGCATTGACTGGTTATCTCTTGCACGCCCCCCTCAGGGGACCTGGCCCACATCCTGGGCGTGTGCTCTAACTGGGGATCGAGCTGGCAACCTTTTGGTTTGCAGGCCAGTACTCAAGCCACTGAGCCACACAATCAGGGCTCATTGAATTTAGTTACATAGCTACACCTACCTATAGGAGAAACTGGGAAACAAACTTTTTTTGGGGGGTGGCCTCATTTCCAGCTGAGCAGTTTATTACCAATAGGAGAGGAGGAGACAGAAATGGGAGGGAACTGGCAGTCTCTGTTACAAAGAGAAACATGACTGAAGCCAAGCCTCAGAGATCTTTAATGCGGCCTGAGTACGCACTTCACAGCTTGGGCTTTGTGGAGCTATTCATGCTCTCAGTGTAGGGAGTTAATATCGTTAGAGGCTGTTCGTGGTCATGGACTTGGACATGGTTCCTCAAACCAGCAAGACTCACCCCAGCAATACCCAGATACTGTCAGGACAGTTACTTTCAATACAAAATAAGGTAACCTGAGGGGAGAAAATGTGGGGGGTTCCCCACCCCACCAGCATCTCTCCTCTATACTTTCTGCAGTGTGTCCTTAGCCCTCTCAAAGGTGCTGAGGGTGGAAATCAGTTCTTCCTGTGGGATGAGTAATGCTGAGTAGAGGGGATTTCGTATCTTTTTTAAAAAGATTTTATTTATTTATTTTTAGAGAGAGAGTAAGGGAAGGAGAAAGAAAGGGAGAGAAACATCAATGTGTGGTAGCCTCTTTCACAGCCCCAACTGAGGACCAAGCCCACAGCCCAGGAAGGTGCCCTGACTGGGAATTGAGCCAGTGACCTTTTAGTTTGCAGGCCAGCTCTCAGTCCACTGAGCCACACCAGCCAGGGTGGGAGTTGGTATCTTTTATCAAGGTAGTGGGCTTGCTCTCAGCACTCTGTGTCACCTCAGCAACCGCACTGCTGTTGCTATGCCCTCCTAGATTCTACTAGGAGCAGCTTGAGGACAGAGTTCAGGTCTTACTTGAGTCTATATCCTCAGCAGTTAACACAGTGCCTCATGCAAGGAGTACATAAGGTTCTTAACGTTCTGGGTACATGCTGAGCCTCTGTGACCGCTGCCTAGATTGCAGCGGTTTTAAAGCAGCTGTCCGAGAGCTGAAGTCCTCCTGCTGTTGACTATCGCTGAGTCTGTGGTGAAAGCATGTCAGGCAAAAGCGAGGAGACAGACTTGTGCCAGGTGAAGACATAGCTGTGTCCCTATGGAGTACAGTCCTGCTCAGAGTGCACTGGGCAGTGAAACAGTGAGATGGGGTCAGATAAGTCGTGTTCAGTCCTGAACTCTTTGCTTACTGTCGTTGTTACCTAGGCGCTGGTTTATAAGACAACAAAAAATAGAGTGAATTTATCTGTTTATAAAATATATCCTGAGGTAAGCCCTTCTGACAAGATTTTTTAATCAACAGATATGAATGGAGTATGTGTGAAACATTATGGTAGAAGTCATGAAGAATAAAAATAAATAAATGAAAGAACCAGGTGTTGCTTCAAGGAATTTACACAGCGTGCTAGTCTGTAGGAATCCAAATGTGGTTGACTAGGCACCTACCCAGGAGAGGCTTATAGTAGGAAATGAACAACAGACAAATGATTACATGTACTGTGATCTAGTGTTTGAACCTTTCTCAGGGTCAAGTGTACATATTTTGGCACAGAATTTGAAGAAATTGTGCATTTGAGATTTTGTAAAATCTTCAGGCACATTCTATTTAACTAGTATGTAAAATGTTTTCAGGGAGTTGGATCTATTTCAGGAGTGGCAGCGATATGACATGCAACCGGGAGAGAGAGAAGGGGAGGAATAAAAAGAGGGTGGATCATTTTGAGATGACATTAAATTATCTTTTGACACCAGCTATATCTTTTTTATAACAGAAAATGGAAACAACTCTGTCCTTGACCTTCAAAAAGAAATTGACTTACCTAGCTTAACTATTCAAACAAACAACTGTGTACTCTGTTCAATTCCTATGATGATTTTGATTTACTGTAAATGACTGAATTTAATGAACTAAATTATGCTATTTAAATGCATTTTGTGAATGGTATTGTAGTTTGTTGCAAAGCATTATGTCTATGCTAAATTGTGCTGTAAATGATATGGTATGGAACATATGTGCTGTATTCATAATTTAACTGTTGCTGTGGTGTGCCTTCTTGGATAGGACATACTGAAAAAGGAGCCTTTATTTACCTGGTGAAATGAAGGTGATATCTCAGCAAATCACTAGGTCTTACTGACCTTGGCAGAATTACAGTGCTAATATTTTCACATGGATGAACTGTTCTTGAACAATTTCTCTAATGTATATGGCAGAAATAGGCTTTCCATTAACACTGGGTATATACGGTATATCTTCTCTTTCCATTTTTTTCTCCTTCAACAAACATTTACTGCAGTCTTTGCAAGGATAATTCTGCCTCCATGAAGGTCCGTGTTTTCTCCTGGCCTCTCAAATAGTAGTGATAGTAGGGTGTGAGGCCTTGTCCTGCAGGGAATCTGGTGGTCTATGAAAGGATTTGCATTAAATAACATCACACTTTTCCTTTTGTGAATAATCTGAGAAATTAAAAAAGAAAGGAGTTACTACTGCAGCCAAACACCACCTTTATTACTGATACAGGCTTAGCTGGCTTAGTGTGGGAACCGAATGGGCATTCTAACAAAGAGTGACACAAGGTACACTTACTCACTAGGTCTTGGGTTTCCTTATATGGAAGGATTACGTAAGTAAGATTTTTCTTTAGAGAGATTTTATTTATTTTTTAGAGAGGGGAAAGGAGGAAGAAGGCGAGGGAGAGAAACGTCAGTGTGTGGTTGCCTCTTATGCACCCCCTACTGGGGACTTGGCCCGCAACCCAGGCATGTGCCCTGAGTAGGAATCTACTGAGACCCTTTGGTTCACAGTCTGGCATTCAATCCACTGAGCCACACCAGCAAGGCCTGTAGTTAAGATTTTTACCATGGAGGAGCAAAGAATTTGTGCTTTCTGTGGACAGGCTTATCTCAAGGAAAAGAAGAGGCGAGCCTGTTGGAGCATGGCCAGCTAGTCTTTACAAATGTTATTGTACCAGTTAGAGGCTAATGTGTAAGGCAGAAAGAGAGAGGCCTTAGCTCTCGTCATACAAAGAAACATTAAACATAAGAAAAACATCATTCCCCAATAACAGGTGGAAATTTTAAACAGAGGAATCGGTTCAAAAGTTTATCGCTAGGGAGAAAGCCATAGGATTCATTACACAGTTATGATGATGCTCCCATTTTTCCCCTCTGAGGGGTATCTTCAGGATAACAATACTTCTATTATTTGATGGCAAATGAAGAGACAGAGGCTTTTGGGGCAGCCACAAGTTCAGGAAAACTTGCTTGAAGTATGCGATCATTCTCAATACTTCAGTGCCGGACACTGTACGGTACTGATGCAGCAGAAGACTGAGAGGTAAGAGACTTTGGCTTTAGGAGAAGTTTCATGATCATTAGCTCTCTTTAAGTCAGCTTGGGCTGCCATAAAAAACAATACTATAGACTGGATGGCTTAAACAATGGACATTTATTTCCTCACAGTTCTGGGTGCTATGAGGTGGCAATTAGAGTGCCAGCGTGGTTGGGACCTGGTGAGGGCTTCATCCTGGTGTGCACACAGCCACCATTTGCTCTGCGCCCTCACAACTTCTTTGCATGCACTCAGGGAGATGGAGCGAACGTTCTTCTCACAAGGACACTAATCCTATCATATGTGGGCCCCACCCTTCTGACCTCATTTACCTTTAAGTCCCTCCTTATACGTACGTCCTTTCTCTAAATAGTCGCATTGCCTGTCAGGGGTTCAGCATAGGAAGTGTGGAGTGGGGAGGGAGGCACAGCTCAGTCCACAGCAAACTTATTGTGTGACAAGGCAAGTGATTTCCATCGGATTTTTCCTTTCTGTGGGTGGCAGTTCATGCCTGCTGTTACCTCAAGGTTACCAGTACGTCAAGCGATATGGAGGTTTATATGTTGAAATGTTTGAAGTGCCATGTATATGTCATTATTTTTATTAATTTCTGAATCTCATAGTTACTGAGGGCAGACTTTTCTTGTTATTCAGACTCTCTTTTCCTTACCCGAGTGTTTCTGGATGACAGATAGGAAAGCTGGGTAATGATTGTGGCCTCATCCCCTTAAGAAAACAGTATCCTTTGGAGGCAGAAAGTAGCAAGAAGTGGGCATTACACAACAAGAAATGTTGATTTTTCCACGATGATTTTAAACATTCAGAAACTCTTTGAAGAAAAATCAAGAGTTCAGTTTTACTCAGTTTTATTCTGTGTTTTTGAAGCAGAGTTTTTGGATCACATGCATGAAAGGTTAATAGAAGAAAGAAATTTATAAAGGCCCCTCTCTAATTGGAGTACAAAAGAATATTACAAGGTAGACACAGGACAAAGAACAAGAAGCAGTTTTCTCATTTTAAAAAGATTACTTCTGAATTTAACAACCTAGAGTTGGGTGTAGGCAAATGACCAGACGGTCCATTGTGATGCATTGCTGTAAGAATTAGTTTCAGTTATTTCTCTGTGCTGCATTTGGCATTGTTTGCAAAGTGATCATTTAACATGTTTCTTAGTAATATTCTCTTTCTATTATTTTAGAAGCAGCAGTAAATGATACAACTAATATTTTAAAATATTGTAATGGCAATATTTTAAAAAATTGAGCTTATCTATTTGCTCTTCCTTAGGATTATAGCACCTGGAGTTGCTTTGGGAACAGGGGCAATGGGATTCTTTTCAGGGATGTAACACCATTTGGTAGTAGTAATACAACCCACAAGCTGAATGTTTGAGCTGGTGTGTGACAACCATTGATAACTAAAGAAGCTTCCAGGACTCTCCTCTGTGATTGGTTGGCCACTATAAATGGGTACTGGTGGGGCAAACAGGCAGAAGTTAGTTATGAGTGTAGGATTTCCCACATCAAAAACGTGGAATTATAATGTCACAGCTTTCACATTTTTCAGAATGTTGGAAACATCTTTTGGCTGTTCTAGCAAGGTGTTAGGCTGACATACAGGTAAGAGTCAGAGACTTGGAGAATCAAACTCTATAAAGTGGAGTGAACTCTTGGGACAAGGTCATACTTGCTGATGAAAAATCAAAACCAAGAAATGTTAAATGATTGGTCTAAAGTCATCCAACAATTTAGTGATAGAACCATAACTACCCTAGCTCTGTTCTGGTTTAGTACTTCCTATATACAGTAAAGGGACAGGTGTTACAGTCATCCTATGGAGAAATTAAGACAAAGGAAGTTCCTTGGGTAACCACCAAAGCACTGAGGATCATAGACTCAGATCTTGTGAATGTTGAGAAAGGCTTGAGGATTAGGTCTCTCAATGCTGTCTAATCCAATCTCCTGTACACACTTGAATCCAATCTAAACCAGCCCTGCCCAGTGTTCAGTGGATGTTTGCACACTCAGAGTGATGGGACACTAGATCTTGTATCTTTGTTTAGCTCAGATGCTTGAAAAGTTTAGTCTTTTATATTGGGCCTAGCTCATCTTCCTGTAATTTCAACTCACAGGTTTTAGTTCTGCTTTCTAAAGGGGATTCAGAAATCACATATTCCACCATGGGGTTTTTCCCTTTACCCTCTTTCATGTGTAGTACCCTTGTCTTTCCTTAGTTTCAACGCTCCATGTGTTGATAGGGCATATTTAAATGTCCACTGCACCAATCTAATCCACTAATATGCTTACCACCAAGTAATTCAAGTTTATTTTGTAAAACGGCCCTGAAAAATCTCAAAAGGAGGTGAGGATAGGGAAATGAACATTCCTTATAATTCATTTAGGCAAATTTGGTTTCCTTGAGCTCTGTGCAAATGCTTGTTTTCATGTGGATTTTAGTATGACCAATGTAATCAATTCCGCCAAGTTGATTCAACCCATTTTCTAAAACTCATGGTCTGATTTGTTATCTGTATGTGCTTTTGTGATACTAACATTTTCCAGTGTCCGTGGAAATTATGCAAGGTATTTCCATTCTACCTGGTTTTACAAATATACTTTATTAACAATAAAGTATATTTATTTACTAAGTATACTAACTTTACTAAATTGTTAATAAGTTAATATTTATCTCCCTCCCTTCCTCTCTGTCTAAAAATAAATAAATAAAACCTTTAAAAAGAAAATTCTATTTTTGTTTTGAATTCATTCCAATACCAGAAAGTTTTTCTTTGTGATGTAACCCTAAAACCTCTAGCTTGTTTCTCATAGAAAAAAATGGTTATGGCTGGTGAGCACCTCTTTGTGAGCACATAGGATCTTTTCTCTCTGGTGTGTGAGGATGTGAACTTGCCACCAAATAACTGGTGATTGTGGGAGGCCCCTGTAGGTGGGAAGATTCTTACTGATCTGATCACATGCCCTATTTTACCCAAATGAATAAAAGTCAATTAAGGGATAGAGGTAGTGCTTGTCAGCACGTATTTGTCTGGTTCAGCCTCTGCCTCTGCACATGTTGGGGCCAAATTTGATATTTTATGGTAATGTTTTGGAGTATAAGGCTAGTAACCTTATAATGACATTAAGAATAAGAAGCAACTCTATAAAATCAATAAGTAAAGAATGGAATTTATGATAAAACTTCTGAAATACCTCATACTTAATGAAAAAATTGACTTTGCGTTAGGTTGAAAATTATTCTTAGAAAATGTTATGGGCCAGTATCATAGGATTCAAGTACAAGACTACCTTTGGATCAGGTCTGGACCAATATGCACTAGGTTTCGCTAGGGGCAATTAAAATATATCTAAAGCGCATTTAAAAATGAGCATAGTTTAGACTATTTAATTTATGATGTGCCTTGGTGTAGCTTCATGTTTCTTGGGTATATAATTTTCATCAAAGCTGTAAAAAATTCAGTCATTATATCTTCAGATGTTTTTCTCTCTCTCTTTTCTTTCTAGGGCTTCAGTTACTCACATATTAAGCTGCCTGAGGTTGCAGCTCACTGATGCTCTCTCTCCATCTTTGTAGTCTTCAGAGGCAGATGACTGCTAGTTCTCTCCACTGTAGTTTTCCACTGAGATGTGTTTTTCATCTTCGGGAGTTTGGTCGAGGTCGCTTTCGTGTCTTCCACGTCTCTCCTTACCGTGTTCCTGACTTTCTCTGTTGTCTGGACCATGTGCGGTGTATTCACAACAGCTGTTTTGCTGTTCTTTTCTCTTAGTGACTGATGTTTAATCTGGGGTTCTGTTGGCCTTGATTGATTTTTTTCTCCTCACGACGGGTCATGTTTTCCAGCTTCTTTCATGACTTAGTGAATATGGGTACTTGACATTGTGAATTTTATGTTGGTTACTGCTGGATTCTTTGTACTCTTGTAAATACTTTTCAGCTTTGTTCTGCGACATTCAAGTAAATTGGAAATAGATTGATTCTTTTCAGATTTGACTTTAAGTTTTTTTAGGTAGAACCGGAGCAACTTTTGGTCTCGGGCTATTTGCCCCCACCACTGAGACAATATCCTCTGAGTTTCCTACCTGTTTGCCTTATATGTTATGAGGTATTTTGGTGGGTGTTTTTTAAAAACTCTGGCAGCTGGGAGTGTGAACTATTCCCAGCCCTGTGTGAGCTCTGAAAATTATTCCACTTGCTTTATTTCCAGCGGTTCTTTTTCCCACCGTGGCTAGTTTTTCCCTGTGCATGTGTTGATCAACTAACTCTCAGGATAAGACTTGAGGGGCACCCTCTGCAGACCTTCAGAGTGCTCTTCTCTGTACTCTGGGACTCTGTCCTCCCTGTGAATTCCAGCCGCTTTGCCTGCCCCAAACGCTCAACCTTGTCTCTCAACTCGGGCAAACCACCTTATTTACTTTCCCTTCTCTTAGGAATCATTGTCCTGGCGCTGCCTGTTGTCCAATGTCTGAAAACTACCATTTTATATATTTCTCTGTTTTTTTTAGTTACTCCATCATGGCCAGAAGTGGCGCCCTAAAAGTCAGTATACTTTCGGATTCTTAAGTCAGAAGAATGGTTTCCCACTTTCTAGTAGTATACCCTAAAAATGTTTAATACACTGTACTTAAAGGCATTTATGTGAACAATAGAAATCTTTCTTTGGGGAAATTAAAACAACAAAACTTGATTGCATATCATTTCATATTTTGCAGATGTTAATATTTAATCATATGCAGAGCCATTTAGCTTAAGTGCATTAATGTAACTCATTTAAAAGAGGCCAGTAATTGTCCTATTAACTCCCAGTCTGGATGTTATCTGCTCTGCCCTGCTGGTAAGGCCAGAGGGGGACTCTTCTATTGGCACCCACAGAGAGTGCTCTGATCTGTTGAAAATCCTGTTAAAATCTAATTACTTAGGAGAATCAGCCAGGGAATATCTAATGAGCTCTAGGAAACCTGCTAGAAGAAATTCTGTGTTATTAACGAATGAAATGTCTTCTGTCTTTCAATTATCCTGGTAGCACATGAACATAATTGCTGCCTTATAAAATGTGACTCTTGTTTGCTGTGTTTTAATTGTGTCATGAATTTTTTGATAATTTGAAAATAACTTAATTCCCCATCGAGGAGAAATGACAGTGTAAAGCTTAAATACCTGTGTTTCCTTTCCTCACAGATATTTGATAACTTGTAATTAAATGCTTTAAAAAAAGTATGCACATTATTTTGTGAAACCACTCTACAGGTGTGAAAAACTTGATGGTGAAAAGACCTTGAATTTTTAGTCTAGACTGAAAGCATGATCGGCAAGAAACTCTGAAAGGGATTATTCTCTGAAATCATCTTTAAAATATTGTCAAAAGAGACTAATTTCTTAAAAATGAAAATTCTCTCCTCAGTTTACAATACACCAAACAGGAGCTCAGGGTTGCTGTGTGGAGGGGCACAGAACTCATGCCCTTCCTGTGAGCAGACACCCTACATATGGGGAAAAAAAGAAAAGAAAATTTCTTTGTCTTATTTGTTTTGTAAATAAGACTTAGTATAGTTTATCTCTTTAACGATTAGCAGTATCTTTTTTTCTCTATAGTCAAACTTGATTTGTATTTTAACTTTGTTGACTTTCTACTTCTCCATATTTAGGACTTAGTTTTCTTAAAACTGGATGGTTAGTTATGACTATGGGCTTTGGACTCAGATAATAACCTGAGGTATTTAAATTCCAGTTTTTCTATTTGCAACACATTTCTTATCTTCTGAGTCTCAGTTTCCAAGGGGCATACCAATTAATATGCACATAACTGCAGTGAAGGTTTTGTGAAGTAAACCACGTAAAGTGCTTAGTACAGTATCGGGTATGTTGTGACGCTCAAGGGGTGGTAGTTATTGTTTTTGAAGACTAATTAAAATTTGGAATATAAAAGAATTGTGATATCTAAGATTCATTAAAAGCTAATGTAGGGTGAATTTCTATTATCCTAATGTATTTCTATCACCATATTCATATTCAATTTCTTGAAAAAATTATAAAGGGTCTATTTTTAGTTGCATGTCAGTGAACTTTGTTCCAAAGTTTATCAAGTTTTTAGCCCATGTGTCATTTTATAACATGGATTGATTCTGGCAGATGACACCAGAAACAAAATGTGGTTTGGTGATACATTACTTAGAAAAATACCTGTCTTAGTGATAAATTATTATTGGAATATTATATAAGATTTTAATGATTGAGGAGAAGAAAGACTATTACATATTATTTCAACAATTAACAATGTAACTATTATTTAAAACTATTATCTGGCCTATAGAACTCTGGCAGTTGAAATACTTAAGTTGACAATGCTTTTATTTTTAATCATTGGATAACATGTTATAATTAGACTCTCTTTTTTGCCTAAAATATAGGTTAAAACATTTTTACTTAGACTATTTGGAAGTTGGTATATATATAAGCAGCCTTATAAAGTGGTATATGATAATTGGACAAAGATATAGAATTATTATAACAATGTTTTCACTTGGAATAGGCTTTTTAATACTTAAAATCCTTTCTCATATAACTCATTAATTCTTACAACAATTTTATGAAATAGTCATACAGTACCGTATTACAGGCAATATAAGGAAACTGAATTTTTGTATATTCATAGCTCTGATTATATTTCTAGCATAAAAGATACACATAAATTAATGTATAAATTAGGATGGTTCAATGAAAGAATATTTAAATACAGGATGGGGCAAAAGATTTACAGTTGTAAGTACACAAAACAAATAGTTTATTCTTGTATTATTATTTATTGATTATTGTATTATTTTCCATATGAACAACTGTAAACCTACTTTTGACTCACCCTGTATTTAAAATAATTTGCTAACATTTTATTAATTTAATATTTTATATGGATTTGATTTTTGAAAAACTCTGAGAGACAGTGGTGTTATTTGGTCGGGAAAGATGTTAGAATTGATGAGTTTATGATGATGTACTATTTGTTTAAAAGTTTATGTATAATAAATAAACACAGTGAACATAGTTTATCTGGCAGGAATTATTATGCTATAATCAAGGAGCAAACACCAGCTAATTTGTTCATTCAACAGATATTTATTTGAGGGCATATTTGCTGGAATGGGAATGTAATGTTGAACAAGACAGGCAGGGAAGAAGAATTAGCAGATTCATTATTAAAGCTAATATTTTGCCACAATGTCAGTTCATGAAACTGTTCACTAAGCTGAAAAGTTCCTGGCAGAAAGTGCTTCGGTTGTTGATATTAGCATGTGAAACCACTGGCCAAGCCTGGCTTTGCTGGGCCTTCTATACCACACAACTTGATTAAGTTAGCACACTTTCATCAGTTTCTGTTGATGACAGAAACAAACACTTGACCTTGAAAACAGAAGTAAAAAAAAAGATGTAGTCTTACATCTTTCCCTGTGCCTTTGCAATAAACTCTCTGCCTGTCACACTTCAAATATCCAGATCTCTGTGACACACGTGACCTTGCTCCCCCACCACCCCCTCCCCACATCATCCAATACACACACTTCTAGAACTTTGTGGGGTGTGTATTAATATGTCATAGGTGCTCAGTGAGTGCTAGTGATTAGTGGAATTGATAAACCTCTTATTGTATTAGGTCATAGTCTTAGTTCTGTTGTTGATTCCTCTGTGATAATCAGGCATAAAGCCAAGTCATAGGACCCCTTGATTTTCCTATATATAAATATGAACACTGTGTTTTCCAAAAACCTGATTAAAATATACTGAGGATTGTGAGATATTAGTTTGAATCATATGGGCTTGTGATATTTAATCATCTTTTGACTCACAAAAGTAAAAATTTTATTTGATTCAACCTAGTATTTTTCCTAAGTTGTTTTTAACTTGACCAAAAATGTAATATAATTGTCAAAATAATGACAACTCCAAATATGTTAATTACATCACTGCTTATAGTTTTCTTTCTACCTTTCTGCCTATTTCACCTTGATTGCTGATTTTGGCCTTGCTGTCTTTACTGAATGATATTTTATTACAAAAAATTTATTGCATAATATACCTGTCACTCCAAATACTAAATTATATATTTTTCAGTGTTAATGAGTCTCGAGTCCATAGGGCTAGGTCTAGCAAGCAGTATTATTTGACCTCTTTAAAAACATTTAGGTATCAGGAGATAGTGGGTAGTATTTAATTTCCAAATTTAGTTAGTTTTAAACATTATAATTTTTAACATAAAAAATTTTTTACTGTTTCTGACAAATTATAAGTTTTCATTAGTCTAATTTAAAAATTATTTTTGCGTTTACTCTGAAAGCTAAAATTTTAAGCTCTGTTCCATTAATTTCTGATTTATTCAGATAATACTATAAATAAAATTATAATCTTAACAAATTATAGTTATGAAAAAACAATTTTTCTCCAGAAATTGTAGTTTATCTCTGAAGAAACTGAATATTGCAAAGTTTACTTTTTTTCTGAAAAGGCCATAGGTGATCATTCTTTTTTTTTTTTAGATATAAAGCAACCCCCTGAATGAGCTACAGCTCCCCCAAAGGAAAGCCCAAGATGCTCTGTGTCACATCTTAAGGAAAGGCAACATAATTTTATTTGCCCAGCCCAGGGCCTCTGGCAAGATGGCTGGAGAACAGAGGTGTAACCCAGCCCTTTATTCGAACACCATGATGTTCTC
Organism: Artibeus jamaicensis; assembly: GCF_021234435.1. NCBI lineage: Eukaryota > Metazoa > Chordata > Mammalia > Chiroptera > Phyllostomidae > Artibeus > Artibeus jamaicensis. The sequence continues at coordinate 12,346,810 of NW_026522025.1, read as the reverse complement.
ATAGTTAGGCCAAGAGTTCTGAGCAAGTAACTCAAGTGAATGGTCCCCAAATTCAGGGCTTGTGAAAAGGCTTTCACTAACTGGCAGCAAAATGAGAAAAATAAGGATAACATTGATTTTTCATGAAGCTAAATTTATTGAATTGAAAGAACAGTTTACATTCATAAAGGAAACTTTTTTGTTGGAGTCATGTTATATTAGCCATATTAGAGTGCCTTTTTTTACTTGGTAATACGCATTTGAGTTTTCATCATATAACATAACTTATCTTTTATAACATTATAGTCAATGATTTTTTCATTTTTCCTATTTATTCCAATAGTAATCCTATGTGACTCCCTGAAATATTTTTGAAATGTTTTTAAACTCTAAAAATCTTAAAAGTACCTATTTTATATATATGTTTTCTCACCAGTTAAATGGAAGTAAGGATTCTTATTTCATTGGGTTAGTGTTAAGATTAAACGAGATACAGAGGTGGAGGTACTTCGGATAGTACCTGACACTGGATGCTTCCAGCTTTAGTCCAATCTAAAGCTCTGGTGGAAGCCCCCAGGTTTCATCCAGTTTTCCTTTGAGGAAAGTGAAAATGGTAAGTTCAGACTGGGACATTACTTGGCACAGAGTCGATGCCAAAAATTATTTTTTGAGCCTGTGGGACACTAATTAGAAGAGTATTGTAGGCAGGTGGGTATGAGGGCCAGGATTCTAGAAAGGGCCATGGACAGGAAAGCATCAGTGCCTGGGTGTAACTGAAGTCGGGGAAGTGTGGAGACGAGAGGACCTGGGATGCACATCAGGCCTTCAAATCCCATGAGGTCGTGTTGCCTTCCCAACGTCCATGTACAAGAAGCCCAAAGGTCAGGGCATCGTACACCATCCTTAGAGCAGTTGTTTCTACCGTGCTCCTCTTAATCTGGGGGCTTTCTATCCTAGATGAAAATATGAAAATCTTCGGACTCTTCCTGTTCAATCCTTAATTCCAGAGCTAGAACCTCATTTCCCATGAGGTCTCAGCCACTCTGGTGCTGTTGGCACTAAAGATAGTCCTTTAGGGTGAAAAATTATGTCAAAACTAAGAAATTATTTACAGGTTCTTGAATCAAGTGGGGTTATTCCCTGATAACAAGTATACTCTTCTCTGAAGAATGGCTCATTAGAGAAGCATGCCTTCTTGAGCACGCAGCTTGAGGAGATGCATGTGCAAAGGTAAGAGAGGAAGGAGACACTAGCCTGGCCACCCAGAACTAATGAAGCCAGCTTGGCAATCAATGGTGTGACAGATGTTGTGGCCGCATCCCTCTCGCACCCAGCGGAGATGCATGGTTTTCTTGCTCCTGTGTAAAAGGGCAGCCAGAGAGACCTTTTGTGCAGCCCAGCCTTTGTTACCAGCTGTTTGGCTGTTGGTGGGACTTGTCTCTATTTAGAGTACTTTCCCCATTTTATCCCATGGGACACATTTACTGTACAAACCCCATCCTCATGTACTGGGTCAATCTATTTACTTGAATAGTTCTAAAGTTTTCTTGGCTTAATTTGAATTTTTGGACTTGTTATTGGGAATGGGGGTCTGGCGAGCTGTGGATTTGGCAAAGGCCATATACTGTATCTATACAGTCCCTGTTATAGTGGAGGTCAGGGAGATGGTGTGATAGATCGGTAAATTGCAGCATTTATGGTAAATGCAACTTCTTTACACCCCTAAAAGTCAATCTGTCTGCACGTCCATTGTGTCTTCCATTTTAAACGTCCTTCAGTCTAAGGCTGATCCCTCTATTTGTGCTCTGGGTCCCATTTCCTCCTCCTGTCTTTGGCTTATTGCTTTATCATCCATGCCCTCTTTTTCCTGTACTTTCATTCTTTCCCTCTCTTAAAAATCTGAGTGCTAACTTTGGTTTTTGCCACCTGCTTACTGTGTGAACTTGTGGGTTTGTACTTTCACCTCTCTGGACCATAATCTTCTCACCTGTAGAATGAAAGAGTTGGCTAGACGCTCTCTAAAGTTCCTTTTTATCTCTATTTCATGAGGCTGGGTTTTATGAGTATGTTTGTATTCTCACATATTGAGCTACTTGTCTTAGTGATAAATTATTATTTAAATATATATTAATGATGGAGTGCAAAAAGACTATTGAATAATATTTCAACAACTAACGATGTAACTATTACTCAAAATTATTATATGAATTGAAGGAAAATTTTTCTGGCCTATGGGATTCAAGATACATTTGAATTGACAACACCTGTCAGGTGGATAATATTTTGATATTGTTCTAGTTCTTTCTAGGAAGCAAAATGATTTTGTAACTCACTTTACACTGGATATTATTAATTTGTAAAAATTTTTACATATTTCCATTTGTGTTAGTCAGATCTCTTTTTATTGCAAGAAATTGACACCCAATTTAAACCAACTTGAGGAGCACGGTTTCCAGGGAGTAGCTAGCTTCAAGCCATATGTGGCTCTATGGACTCCAACAAGGTCGTTAGGGCTCAGTATTCTCTGTTAATCAGAGTAGGCTAATGCTTTGATAAACCCCAAATCTCAAATCTCTGTAGCTCAACACAGTAGAAATTTATTTCTGTACATATGATAGTTTAATGAGAACTTTCAGTGGGTGGCCTTTAATATGGAGATACAGGGCTTTAAGCCTGTTTCACTTCTAGCTGGCTACTGCTAGGGCCTCGGACTCCTATGCTGGACTCTACATCTAGCCAATGGATAGGAGTGGGAGTGGGGGAGAGCCTGGAAGATCACAGCCACTGGCCAGAGTTCAGCTGCAATGTCTGCAAGGAAGACAGTAATGCAGTCTCTCTGTGTTACCAGAAGGAAGACCAGATTTTAGCAAGCACGTGTCCATCTCCATCACACTCCCTTTGTATCTGTTGGCTCCGTTGACTCTCCTATGGCCTTCTTCACCAAGTTCTCTCCATGTGGGAGCAAAAATGGCTACAGGCAACCACAGATTCAAATCCTCCTAACTTAACCTCACTGGAAGAGACCATCTTCTTTTAGCTGCAGCAGAAAAGCCTCATCTGTGGCCAGCTGAGGCTAGTGGAATGGGTCACACTAGTTAGCAAGGCCTGGGTCATTTGTTCCTCCAGCATCATCCCTACCCAAACTGCATGAGTAGGTTACCCCAGCAAAGAAGGGTTCTGTAACCAAAAAAGACAAGGTTGCTGCATTGACGAAAACCAAGAGATGTATACTAGCTCTGTCTCAGGAACCATGCTTATTTTAATTTTGTTTAAAATATTTTTCAGTGCTCATGCCTTAATAATTGATAAAATGCTTCTTCTTCTTTCGTCTTCCTGCTGATTTCTTCTCTTGTCATTTTCACTGAAATGCTAATGTATTGATTTTTACCAAATGAGTACAGGAGGGGACAATATATTTGAATAGATGTGTGCCAGTGTTATTATGAAAAATGTTCCCAGGGGTACTGTTGCCAAGACAGGCCTGTTTAGAATATTGCTAATGTAAGGGGAAGAGGGCAATGATTACTCCATAGGAATTAATCCCAAGGAAGTTTTAGGTCCCTGATTGAGGAAGATGCTTTAGGCCGAGTTGCTGTTCTGAAACCTTCAAACAGACCACACAGGTGACTCCATGTAGATGAAAGGCCAGTGAGTGAGCTTTCAGTACCTGTGAACCAGCTGCACTGGGCGACCCCATTGCCTAGATAGAAGCAGTTGACCTGGGGAGACTGATAGACCCATGAGCAGGGGTTTGGGTTTGTGATTCCCACAGAGAGATGAGAGATGTGGCTAAGAAGCCTCCACAAGGTAAGGAAGCTAGAATTGATGTCCCTGTGCAAAGCCTAGAACTCAGAAGTTCTTGTATTCACAAGCTACAAAACACTGCCTCTCTGGCTCAGATGTGTGGTAGAGAAGCTTGCCGTCTGTCAAGGAAATTAAAGCCCCAAGCCTGTGCTGTGTGTAAGTGTGCTGCCCAAATTTATTCAACCTGTGCGATATAGGAGTCATAATCTCTGAACTAGCACAGGACCACCGACACCGTTGGGAAAAACGTGTTTGTGGAAATGAACCTGAAAATACTGTGTATCTTTTATACTTTCACAACCCAGGGCACCCATGACTGTGACAGAATGAAGGAACTCCTTTGAAAGTGGAACAGAAAAATATTACAAACCATATAAGGGAAAGCGCCTCCATGAGGGAGAATCAGCTGCTGCAACCAATGGAATCATCACTAAGACCCAGAAATAATGGACTAATTTGAAAACTGTTGTAAAATAATTATGTTCTAATGATATACACAATAAAAGGAAGAGCAGAAGCCATACTGAAGTAAGAGCATTATATAGAAAATGTACAAAAGATGTATAGAAAGGTAACAAAATATGTACAAGATGTATATGAGGAAAACTACAAAACTCTGATGAAAGTTAAACTAATAAATGAATTCAGCAATATCGTAGGATACAAAATGAGAACATGAAAGTTAGCTATATTTCTATATACTAACAATGAACAACTGAAGAGGAAATGAAGAAAACTGTTATATTTATGATAGCATCAAAAAGAATAAAATACTTAGGAATAAACCTAACCAAGGAGTTGAAAGACTTGTACACTGCAAACTGCAAAACATTGCTGTTAAAAAAGCTAAAGACAAACATTTAAAAAAAATCTCATGTTCATGGTTTTGGAGATTTAATATTGTTAAGATTTTTATACCAGCCACAGCAATCTACAGATTCAATGTGATCCCTATTAAAATCCCAATGGTATCTTTTTTTGTTGACATAGAAAAACTCATCCTAAAACTCAAGTGGAATCTCAGGGGACCCTGAATGGCAAAAATAATTTTTTAAAAGAACAAATTTGGAGGATTCACCTTTCCTGATTCCAAAACATATTATAAAGCCACAGTAATCAAAATAGTGCAGTATTGGCATAAAGACAGACACATAGGCCAATAGATCAAATTAAAAAGCTCAGAAATAAACCCTCAAGTATATGGTCAATTGATCCTCAGCAGGATACCAAGGAATATTAAATGTATATTGTTAAGTGAAATAAACCAATATGAAAAATCAAACTTACTATGTGACTCCAATTATATGACATTCTGACAAAAAACAGGACTTTGTAGGCAGTGAAAGAGTCAGAGGTTGACAGAGGTAAGGAAGTTGGGAGGGGTGAATAGTTGGAGCAAAGATGATTTTTAAAGCAGTGAAACTACTCTGCATGATACTATAATGGTGAGTATATGTCATTGCACATTTGTCTAAACACAGAGCATACAGCAGTGAGAGGGAACCCTGATGTAAACTATGGATGCTGGGTGATAATGATGAGTCAGTGCACATTCATTGATAGTAACAAATGCATCCCTGTCATGCTGTGGTGTTGATAGTGGGAGGCTGTGAATGTGGAAGGGCAAGGGTATATGGGAATTCTCTCTACTTTCAATTTTGCTGTGAACCTGAAATTGCTCTAAAAATAGTCTATTTTTTAAAAGTGAGTATTTCAAAAAAGAATATTCTAGAATTTATAGAAGTGAAAAGCTGCATGGATAGTGTGGTCATCATCACCGTATTCTCCCATATCCTTTTCTGGGCACAGGGAAAACCATACTTCTCAGCCCCCTTGCGACTGGGCAGCACTGTGTAGCTAGTTCTGGCCAGCTGACTCAGACAAAGTCATGTTTAGACCTGAAGTCTTCAGTTGCAGATGGAAGAAATGCCAGTGCTTGTTTCCTGTGTGTTGACCAAGGAAGCCACTTTTCTGTGGTAATGAACCTTCTGTCAGGTCAGGGGATGCATCATGCCTTTCCTGTTCCCCCTTTCCTTGTTCCTGTTTTCCTGTGACCTTTCAGCTTGAGACAGCCATGAGACTTGTTTTGACCAATGAGATGTAAGGCAATGCCCGATGCAGAGGTTTTTGGGAAAGTTCTTAGATAACATAAGAGCTTGATGAGAATAAAGTTTTTTATTCCTTTCTTTTGTGCTTGTAACAATGATGTCAGGGCGTTAGGTTTGGAACTGTGACATCTCCGTCTGTCATGCTGTGACCAAGCATGAGGACCATTGAGAGAGGAACAGAAGGGCAGAGCCTGTGTCTGAAGTGACACCATCAAACCATGGCTCTAGGCTTTCAACTCTGGATCGCCTAACTTTCGGACTTCCAGTTTTATGAGACAGCTAAAGGTCTTTGTTGCTTATGTCACTCATAATGGGGTGTTCTGATACATTTCACATTATTGTCAAGCACACGTGTAACACTTAAAAATACCAATCCATGCTGGGCAAACAGGAAGTTTAACATAGTCTGAAGAACCAAAACCATATACTCTAGTGATGTCATGTGATACAGTACAATGTAACATAACAAATATACTTGCATTATATTGTAAAATGAATATCATGAGATAGTATACAAATTCTTATACTTGGGAAACTAAAAAACATACCTTTAAATAGAGGGTTGGGCAAAAAGTAGGTTTATAGGTTGTTTGTATGGAAAATAATACAATAATTATTATTGTATAATTATTATACAATATTATTGTATAATAATTATACACAATAATTATACAATAATTATTATTAATAAATAATAATACAAGAATAGACACTATGTTTTTTGTGCCCAAAACTTTAAACTTACTTTTACCTCACCCTGTACATAGATCTATGAAGAAATTATGATAGAAATTATGGAATATTTTGATGACAGTGAGAGCACTACATGTCAAAACATACAGCAGTACAAACATACTTAGAGGAAAATTCATAGCTGAAATGCATATATTAGCAAACAAAAACATTAAAGATGAATGACTCAGAGACAATAGGATAGTGCTTCCCAGGCACCAGGGGCAGCAGAGAACAGAGTTAGTGTTTCATGGGTGGAGGGTTTTTGTTTGCAGAGATGCAATGGTTCTGGAGATGGATGGTGATGACGGTTCCACAGCAACGTGAATGTGCTCTGTGCCACTGAACTGTACACTTGAAAGTAGTTAAAATGACCAATTTTGTGCTATGCACATCTATTTTACCACAATAAAACATTTTCTAAAAAATGTGGTGAAGATTTAGTTCAAGAAGTTAGAATCAGAATAGAGTTCCCCTAAAGAAGAAGGAAACAATGATAAAAAAAAGATCTTATTTAAATAATAAGAATACAGCAAATTCACCAAGGAAAAGATGGCCCTTTGACAGGAACAATAAGAGGCGTATTAAGAGAAAAAAGGTGGCGGGAATGGCTTACTGAGTCACTCTCTGCGGAGATGTCTTGTGAGATGAGGACTGTCAGGTGTCCTTTCGAATGAACAAGAAGGACGAATGGCAAGGGCAGTCCCAGCAGAATGGTAAGGTCAGACACTTCATTGACTTGTTTTTGAAATGAATAAGCCAGGAAGAATTAGAAACATTGGGCACAGATAATTCCTTCATGAAACTTGATTGTGAAGGAAAGGAGAGTAAGAGTACAAGGGAGAAAGCATACCACTTGGAGGGGGAAATAAATAAAAACACTGCGGAAGGAAGGAAGGAAGGAAGGAAGGAAGGAAGGAAGGAAGGAAGGAAGGAAGGAAGGGAGGAAGGAAGGAGAAAAGAAAGAAAGAAGTTGGTGTAGAATAATGTTTGAGGGTGCCCGCCTTGCACATAGTCCCTGCTTATGTGCGAGATTTGGCAGCCTGGTATTTTGATCATGTCACCCTACCTTTTCTGGTCACAGATGATTAGTGGAGGTGGGCGGTCACTTAGATTTTCTCTGTCAAGAATTTGTCCTAGGACACAGAGATTGTACTGCTGGTAGGTGTTGGACCTTTCAGGTATGAACTTGAGGCTGGCAGCCATGTAAGGTGTTGTGCACCCAGTGGAAGAAGATGGGGTGTTGAGAAAAGACAGGGTTGGGGGTGGATGGGAGGGAAGAGGAGAAGAAGGGAAAAAGGCAGGGAAGGCAAAGGAAGAGACAGAGTAACACAGAAGGAAGTGGAAGTGAGAAAGACTGTACAAGCTCTAAAAGAGATGAAATTTTGATATTTTTTTAAAGCTTTCTTTCTAGCTCTTGTTTATATAAAGCATGGCTTTATAAATATCTGGGTCAGAAAAATTGTCCTTTTCAACCTTTACAAGTGAACTCAATTTAGTAAATATCTATTCTTGAAACAAAAGAGCTTGACAAATATAGTTATACTGTCTTAAGTGGCAAGAATAGCTTAATAAAACTAGAAAGGTGGGAATTAAAATCCATTTTAACCAAGGAAAAACCATAATGAGAGTGGTACCTAATGGCAATGAAAGTTACAATGATAGGACTAAGCCACCTCAAATCCGTGGTAGAAGGAAATTGTGGTATGAACTAAACAATCCAACTCTGTCAATCCATCTTAGTCATTATTTTCACCATGATGGTTCTAACTAAATCTTGCCATGTTTATCTGCCTTCTTACCAAATCAGCCTTCCCCTTTTACTGAAAAAAAAAAATTGAATAAAATTATTTGAAAAACTGTGCTTTATACAAGACCACAAATGAATGGCAGCCTCAGCAGGGAGGCAGAGGAAGCTAAAGCTTTGGGCAACAGGAAGAACTCTGTCTCTCTTTTCTTGCTTGTGGCATGTTATATTTTCCAAAGATAGTTGCAGCAATACACACTCCACCCCACCTGTTCTTCTTGCCATGTAATGATGGCATTCTTTCATTAAGAGGTAGGATCTGTGCATTGAACCTGCGCAGAAATTTGGAACTGCCTTGACCAATAAAATGCAGCACAAGTGACATTGCATTCCTTCTGGTCACAAAGGACAGATTGCACTGGGCTCTCTCAGGACACCTGCCCTTGGAGCCCAGCCTCCACATTGTGGAAGCCCAGGCCACATGGTGTCAGACACCATGTGTGGGTGCTCTGGCCCACAGCATCAGCGGGATGCCCAGCCAACAGCCAGAATCAGCCGACACTAAATGAGCCTTTAGGTGATTCTGAATTTCAAGTCTTCTAGTTGAGGCCACAGAAATCATGGAGCTGATGCTGCCCCCACTGTGCCCCATCTAAATTCCGGACCCATGGAAATGGCAACAGATGGATTATTGTTGTTTTAAGTCGCCTAGTTTTGAGGTAATTTTTTAACATTTAAAATTTTTTCTATTTAGAAATTTTTAAATCATTTTTTACTGTTGTTTGAATACAGTTGCCTCCATTTTCCCACCACCACGTTCCCCTGCCCCACCCACTCCCACCTATGCAACCAGAGTTAATACACTACTTACACTATGAACCTGAGTCATAACTCATGAAGTTGGTGCTGATCAAAACAATGCCAAGACTTCTTGAAAGAAGTAACTTTTTTATTGTTATGGAATAACTACTATACTTTAGTGACATTCCTGTCTAAGTTTGCCTTTGAGGAATGAAAAGATTGTTTGGTATTTTGACTTAGAAAATCAGTTATACTAATCACCATTCTACTCTCTGTTTCTATGAGTTCACCTTAAAAAAAATCCATGTATAAGTGATACCTTGTAGCATTTATCTTTCTCTGTTTGGCTTGTTTTACTTAGCATAATACCCTCCAGGTTCATCCAGGGTGTCTCAAATGTCAGATTTCTTTCTTTTTTAAGACTTCACAATATTCCTTGTATATGTATGAGGTCTGTCCTGAAGAAGTCCAATTGTTGTTAATATAACAAGAACAGTTTGTGCCGAATTGATGTGACCTGGCAACCGAGGTGAGAGGACTGGAATGCACATACATGAACAATGACGGCTTCACTGTACTAGTCAGTGGGGGTGGTAGGTGCCATTGAGAGAGCATGTGTGCCGTGTGGCCGCTGCATTCAAAATGTCTGAGTGAGTAGAGCAATGAATCTGCATCAAATTTTATGTTAAGTTTGAACATTCCTCTGTCCAAACTATTCAGATGATTCAGAAGACTGCAGCTTTGGGCAGCTGGTGATTGGCAGCTTCATCATGACAATGCACTTGCTCATGCATCAGGTCCGGTGCAGAGTTTTTCGGCAAAAAACATCAAATCAGCCAGGTGACTCAGTCCCCCGGAAGCCCAGATTTGGTGCCCTCTGACTTCTGTCTTTTCCCAAAACTAAAATCACCTTTGAAAGGGGAGAGATTTCAGACCATCAATGAAATTCAGGAAAACATGACGGGGCAGCTATGGCAACTGGGAGAGCTGTGTGGGGTTCTAGATGCCTACTTTGAAATAGACTGACGCATCATTACCCTACGTACCATGTTTTTTGTATCTTGTGTCTTCTTCAGCAGATGATTCTTTTTCATATTACATGGCTGGATACCTCTGCACAGACCTCATACACAGTCTCTTTACCCATTTACTCGTCAAGCAGATACTTAGGTGGCTTCACTTTGGCTACGGTGAATAATACTGCAGTGAACATGGGAGTACAGACATCTCTTCAAAATAGTGCTTCTGTCTCCTTACACCCAGAAGTGGAATTGTTAGGTCATATGGTAGTTCCATTTTTAATTTCTTTTTTTAAGATTTTATTTATTTATTTTTAGAAAGAAGGGAAGGGAGGGAAAGAAACATCAATGTGTGGTTGCCTCTCACGTGCCCCACAGTGAGGAGCTGGCTCACAATCCAGGCATGTACCCTGACTGGGAATTGAACCAGTGACTCTTTGGTTCACAGCCCATGCTCAATCCACTAGGCTACACCAGCCAGGGCCCATTTTTAATTTCTTGAAGGACACTCCATATTGTTTTCGGGGATGATTCAGCCCCAGCCCCACCTTTACCTCCTTCTCCTTCTTCTTCTTCTCTTCTTTTCATGAAATCACTTGTTTGATAGCTATCCTTCACTGGATTCTTAGTATCTGTGCTTAAAGGTTTATTGCATCTCGATTAATTTTCACAGGCCCCCTAAAAATGTATCATTATCCCCACTGAATAGATGAGGAAACCAAGACTCAGGGAGACTCAGTAAATGTCCTAAGATCACATAGCTAGTCAGTGACAGAGCCAGAATTCTAAGATACCACTACACCTATGCCTCACACTTAAGGTTTCTTGATGGGCAGAGATGTTTTAGTTTTGCTGTAATAGAGTTTCCTGATTGGGTTTCATGTAGAGACTGGCAGGCATGATGAAGAGGCATTTCTCCTACAGTGAGAGTTTTCACCGTCCACGTAGAATACGTGGAGGTAGAGTAATTAGAGAACATGATTTGTATTACATGCAGCTGTCGGCTATACATCAGTTGCAGGAGAAAGGTGGTTATTCATGCAGCATTGGGAACACACGCATGTTTGTTTTGAGTGGCTGGCTGTTCATTTGACAATTTATTCTTCTGTGTGTGTTTTTTAAAAAATTTTATTTATTTATTTTTAAAGAGATAGGAAGAGAGGGAGAAAGAGAGGAAGAGAAACATCGATGTGTGAGAGATATCAATTGGTTGCCTCTCACACACCTCTAACTAGGGACCCAGCCCACAATCCAGGCATGTGCCCTGACCAAGATTTGAACTGGTGACCATTTGCTTCACAGGCTGGTGCTCAGTCCACTAACCACACCAGGGTGTGTTGTCACCAGGGTGACAACTTATTTTTGTGGTTCTTCTTAGTAGTTATGAACTGTGCTACTGTTTATTTTGATTCTGTGCTTTAAAAATATTAAAAATGCATGTTTTATCTCTCATTTGTTAACAACAGATTTAAAATCTCATTTTAAAAAATCTAGTCTTACATGGTGTTTAGAATCTGCTTAATGATGATTTGATCAGCTAATTATCTTTGATCAGATAATTTTCACTTACGAAACTAAAATATATTTATGCATTATAAATTCTTTCATTTCTCTTGTTCCTGGGAACTCAAAATTCTGAAAACCGTTTTTCCCCTCATTAAAACCATTAGTTTTTACAATCACTTCTTAAATAACATGAGCTTTATAGGAATGCAAATATTGCATACTTACAGAAGAGAAGTTGTACTTCAGGAAAAATACACGTTGAATACAGGAGAAGCAATGCCTCATTTCTTGTGAAAACCATGTAGCCTTCTTTTCAGAAATATTTTTGAAAATATTTCTTCCCTTAAAGTGTTAACTTGAGCTCTTTGGATCAGAGTCAAGGGAATACACCAGCTAAAATGGCTTTAAAAGGGAGAAATTTTCATGCTCTCCCTTTAAGAGATTAATCAGCAAACCCAGGTGAATGAGAATCTCTCAATATGAGTGTGTAATTAAGTGTGTGTACTTCTCTTCAAGTAGTGAATACAATTCTGCAACCCAGAATTATGAAAATAAGAGCATCCCTTAGTCGTGTCTAGTCCCCTTGGCTTGTTTCACTATATCATGTAAGTGCATCCCAGCAAGCAGACCTATTTCTACTTGGGAAACATTGACCACAGTGCCCTGTGTCAACAGTCTGTCTGGAGGACTTGGTTGGGCCCCCAGTGAGTAGTGTAATAATGAGTAGAGAGGGAGAAGGGATGGTGGGTCACTGCATGTGGATTGTGGTGGGGAGAGTGAGAATGGGGCTTTTCTTTTTCTAGGGTAGGCACACCTGAAATGTTGTGATTGCTCTCAGCAAGCCAGCACACCGCTATCTCAAGACTATCTACAAGTATTCTGTAGAATAAAGAAAAGGCAGCGAGAGTGTCACTGTCCACCACCCTTCCTTATGCTCTTTTCTGCCGCACAATTAATGTCTCTGAGGTTCACAAAAGAATGTTCATCAAAACTGCAGTACTTGTCTTTGACCCCAAACATCCAGTGGCACTACCCAAAGAGTTTTGCCCTCCGTCCTTTAACCTGAGAATAATCTCAGATTCCTCACTGCCTGCCCCTTCTCCACATTTAGAGTTTTGGCCGAATCTCTTGTTGAAGTTCTAAGTTCTCCTTTATCTGATCTCGGCCACTTCTCGCTGTGCCTTGTAGTTCCCAGAATTCTTGTATTTCAAAGTGCAAGAGAACATGTGAGTAGTCTTAATTTATGATCAAAAATAAAAAAGTGGGAAAATGATGAACAGGGAAAAGCATGAGTTTTTAGGGGTTTTTGCGTGGAGACCAGCACAGAGGGACTCGCTATTCTATCATTTATTAAGCACAGTGCTTAGTCTGGTGCTTATCATATATAGCAGGCCCTCAAAAACACTAGTTTATTTCTATTCATCTATTTGGCTCTTTATGGTTTTCATGATTTCCTTTGAATCTTACACCATGTAAAACAGGACATGTAATATTATTTTCATTTTTGGGGATGAGGAAACAGATCTGAAGGAGATTGTGTAACTTCCCAAGGTCACCCAGTAAGGAAGTAATGGTCATGTTTATGACTTCTATGATTTTGCCTAATAAAGTAGATATGAAATAAGTGAAAGAATATGTAGTAAGCCAGTGAGGCTTGTTACATGTTATCATCATTTCTTGAGCTTATAGATATATTATCTCTTCATTTATTCAAGAAATATTTATGGAATGACTATTGTTTGCCAAGGACTATTCTGCACACTAAGAACATATCAGTGAATAAAAGAGACAAAAATCCCTTCCTTCTCAGAGTTTATCTCTTGTTTACTAAGATGTAAATGCCTGCTAACTTGCTTTATTCATTACTAGAATAAGATGACAGACATGTTTAGTCAATAAATATTAATTGAGTAGTTACTATGTGCCAGGCACTGTGATAGGTGCTGAGAAAGAAGTGGTGAGCATAAACAGGCACAAACCTTGCTCTTCTGGATCTTATGGTTCATTGAAGGAGACAGCCAATATTGAAGTAAGAAGTGCCAGTCTTCAGGAGATGTTTATCTGCTATGCACATGTAAAGTCAGGGATTTGACCAAGGGAGGAGATGGAAGACTTCCGTCAGGCAGTACTGACTGAGCTAAGATGAGGAGGAGTCTAGTAGATGCCAAGGCAGAGGGAACGGCATGTTGAAAGGCTGGGAGGAGGAGGCTGCGTCAAGGACTGTGATGCTCACAAAGAAGCTAAAAGAATGTGATGTGAGTTTCATAACAGCTCTGAAAGGTGGATGGGGCAAGGGTTATTGCCTCTCCTTCTCCAACAGAAGAAACTGTGGCTCCGAGGGATTTTTTTATTCAGCACTAGTAGGTGGAACTTGAATTCAAATCTTTGAATTCCAAGTTCAGTGTGCTTTTCAACTAGGCTAAAGTCAATGTAGATTCTTACTGCTTTTGGCAGGATTAAAGTCAGAAGTAAATTTATTACAGCAGTATGTAGAATAACTTGTGGAAATTTTAACGAGTCTGTAAAGACCTAGTGATTATGATCACATATCATGTGAAATCATGTGTTTGTATTCCCCTTGGAGTTGATTTGGGTTTTCAGAAATACTGACTGGTTGATTCTTCCAAGCAGAGCATTTGTATGGTATGTTGTGAATAGACCAGGTTTATAAATATTCTCCTGCAGAGCAGAATATTTGGCTTTCATTCGAAGGTTTTAGATTCAGAAATTCTCTCCTAAGCAGACATTACTGTCAAATGAAAGCCGCCCCCCCCCCCCAAAACAAACCTGTAGGAGCTGGAAACAAAAGGATCTTTGGCAAGTTTTCAACTTCCCCAGACAGTGCTCTACCTTGTCATTGCCTCTCCTCCTTGGTCCTGTGAGACTTCTGCCGCTGACAGACCTTTCCCCTGGACGAGGCAATTTGCCGCTTACCAGCATCCATTGCTTCCAGGACTGGGAGAGGTTGGAGGGCTGAAGATATAGTGTGATGAACTGGGCCTGTAAGTGTGCTAGCAACTCAGTCGGCTGCCATCAAGAGATCCACACGTCTTAACTATGGGCTTAGTTTCTTAGGCTCTGGAATTACATGTCTGCCTGTATCCCTCCTTTGCACATTTAGGGATGTGTTCTCCTCTCAGTTTGTGAGAATTTATGTGCACAATTCCTATTAGCATTAATGGGAGTTGCATATATAAATAGCAGAACATCAAAATGAGAATATACCTTTTAATCTCGAGGATGAATTAGCCACATTTCTCTTTCCAGGTCTTCCTACTAGATGATCTTCAGAATTTCTGGGTAAATTTTTGGCCATCTGATATTTGGTTTGTGTGGTAAATCCTAACTATAGCACAAGATCATTTTATTTTATTCATTTTATAAAAATAATTTTTATTACATGCATACAACATTTATGTGCTTATTTTAGGAGATTCTTTAAATACTTTATTAAAGCTAATTGTTTTATTGTTAAAAATGTTAAAACATAAAATATGCAAAGCACCACTGTGCTTTCATTCATTTGACTAGTACTTACTGAATTGCTACTACGTATCAGCTGCTTTGCTAAGCTCTTGGAAAACTAAGAGACACAATGTCTTCTTTAATGGGGAAGACAGATACAAAATAAACACCGGTGACTATAGTTAATAATACTGTATTGTTTATTTTGAAAGCTGCTAAGAGAGTAGATCTTAAAAGTTATCACAATACTCTGCTTTTTCTTAAAATCAGACAAATCTTTTGCCTTTTACCAGAAGTTATCATCATAAGATAAAAATGTTTTGTAACTGTGTATGGTGACAGATGTTAACTAGACATATATTGTGGTAATCATTTCACAATCTATACTAACATAATGAATCATTATGTTGTGGGCCTGAAATTAATATAATGTTATATGTCAGTTACATCTCAATTGAAGAGATGAAAAACAAACAGCCATAAGCTCTATAATACAAAAGCTATTAACGAGAGTAAGTATTGAGTCCTGAGAGCAGTGAGGAGGGAGAACTGGTCTGGAGGAAATGGGAAAGACCCCACTTGTACTGGGTCCTGGAGGTTGAATAGAAATTCTCCAGACTGAGTGGTGGGAGCAGGTCATAGAAGAGTAAGGGTGTTCTAAGCAAAGAAACTGAATGTCCAAGACTCAATGAGGGATGCATTGTAATAGGTATAGAAAAGCCTGAAGGAAAAGAGGCAAAGATCAGCCTAGAAAGCAAATGGAGATTAGGTGAAGAAAAATGTCCTAAGAATTCTATTCAGTGGGGAGCCATGGAAGTTTTTAAGAAGAAGAGTTATGGGAATATTATATGTTTTTAAAAGTTTATTCTGGGGGCAGAGCAAAGAACAGGTTGGCATGGGAAAAGGTAATTAGGAGACCATTCATTCAACATCAGAATGGTTTGTTCTTTGGACTGTGTGTGTGTATATAAAAGCTTCTTAAGGTAAAACTGACACAAAATAAAATGCATAATTTTTAAGTAGTACAATTTGGTAAATTGTGACGTATATACCTATACTGGTGTAAACATCACTATAATCAATATTACGAATGTATTTGTCACCCCCGACAGTTTTCTTGTGCTCCTTGTAATTCACCCTCTCTGGCCCTTTCATTGCCTCCACCTCTGTCCCCAGGCAACTCCCCCTGTGCTTTCTGTTACTATAGATCAGTGAGTATTTTTTAGACTTTTATGTAAATGAAGTCAAACTGTATATACTTTTTTGGGTGGCAGTATCTGGCTTTTTTTTCACTTAACATTATTATTTTGAGATTGATTTGTCTTGTGTATCAATAATTTGTTCCTCTTTATTGCTGAGTAATATTTCGTTGTATGGATATACCACAATTAGTTTATCCATTCACCTACTGGTGAGTATTTTGGGTGTTTCCAGTTTTTGGATATTGCTGATAAAGCTGTACGGACCTCAATGTACATCTTTATGCGGACCCATGTTGTAATTTCTCTTGGGTGAATACTAAGAAGTTCAAAACCTGGGTCACATGGGTAGGGGTGTTTTTAACTTTTTAGAAAACAGGAAAACAATTTTACATTTCCACCAGCCATGTATGAGAATTCCAGTTGCTCAACATCTCATCAAGATTTGTTATTAGTCTTTTTATTTTAGCTATTCTAATACGTATGTAATGGTATCTCATTGTGTGCCCCCCCAAATTTGTATGTTCAAATCCCAACCCCAAACACCTCAGAAGGTAACCATTTTTGGAGATAGAGCTTTAAAGAGGCAATCAAGTTAAAATGAGGCCATTGGGGTGTGTCCCTTATCCAATATAACTGGTGTCCTTTTCAGAAGAAGACACACCAGAAGCAAGCATGCACAGAGGGATGACCATGGAAATGGGCAGCAGATGGGTGGCCACTGGCCAGTGAAGAAGAGAGGCCTCAGAGGAAACCAGCCCTGGCGACAGGATTGTTAATCTTGGACTTCTTGCTTTCAGAACTGTGAGAAGTCAGTTTCTGTTGTTTATGCCACCCAGTCTGCGTTACGTTCTTATGGCAGCTCTGTAAAACCAATACAGTGTGCTTATCTGCCATCTGTATATCTTCTTTGGTGAAACATCTGTTCACCTTTTTTGCCCATTTATTGTAAGGGAGAATACAGTAAATGTAATTTTGAGTGCTCTTTTTATGTTCTGAATACACATTCTTTATCGGATATATGATTTGCAGATATGTTCTCCCAGTCTGTGGCCTGTGCGTATTCATTCATTCCCCTTAGAGTGTCCCTCAAATAACATTTCTGATGAAGTCAAAGTTACCAATTTTTTAATAGACTGTATTTTTTTGTCATATCTAAGAAATATTTAGCTAATGCAAGATAAGCAGTATTTTCTCCTAGAAATGTCATTGCTGGGGTTTTAACACTTTGTTCTGTGATGACTTTAAGCTAATTTTGCATATGGCATGAGATAGATCAATTTTTTTGCATATGGGTGCACAAATGTTCCAGGACCATTGTTGGGAGGGCTTTCCCTTTTATTTGTGTAGTCGTGGCTCTGCACACCCACACCTTTTCTTGCCCTCTTCTATAACCAAAGGGTTGGAATTGATGAGATAGCAGCTTAGGGTTTGGAGTGTGCTCTGTGTTAAGTAGTACGGTCTCTGTGGAGCAGCGCACATAGAACTTACATCACCATTTCCAGGGCTTGAAGAGGAAAAAGACTTGGGATGTTGGAGGGTAAAGGTTTCTCTTTGCTTCTTTCTCCCAGTGTAATTACATGTCTGCCCCGTCAGCAATTATCCTTTGCCACTGTCTCCTCACTTTTCTTTACCAATGAATGTAGCAGAGAAAACCATCAGAAAGATAAAAGGACCACCAGGAGATGCTTAGAGGATTTTATAAAGTGGCAGATTGTGTTTTATAATCTTATCTCATTCCCACCAACTCAAATACTCCTACCTGTAATCCCAATATTTGGGATATTTCTCTTTCTAATATAGATATTATTAGAGTTGCCACCAGGTCTAATCCCAATAATTTCGATTACTCCTCCTGCTTGTGCTAGTATATAGCTTTTCTTCTATGGAGCTCAATGCCAGTGGAGCTATTAACAGTCTTCTTAGGAGCAGGGACTTTCTTCCTTGAAAGTGGGCGTCTGCCAATTGAAACACACTGCTAGGCACTTGTTATTTGTGTCACTTCGAGCATGTGCTACATGCCCTGCGGAGTTATAAATTCTAGAGGTACAGTAGTACCTCTAGTGGTACTGGAGCTTATACTGGAAGTGCTCAGAAAAAGGAAATAGAGTATGAGCAGTAGGAAAGTGGGGGTGGTTGAGCTATTTCCAGAGAACTTTCATAACACGGATTCTACAAGGCCGTGTTTGAGGAGAACGCTACAGGGACGAGAGGTCTAGAGGAGGAAGAATACTCCCAGCTTAGGGAGTAGCAAGTTTACAAGCCGTGTGCCAGGAGTGTGGTTGAGTGTTTGAGAAACAGCCGGAAGAGAGGAACAGAGTGGAGGTGGTGAAAGTGATAAAGGGTCAAACCAGATTATGAAAAATCTTTGAGACCAGGGTAAGAATTTTGTATTTTTCAAGACAACACTATTAAGATATAACTGCATACCAGAAAATTCGGCCTTTTAAAGCGTAGGATTCAGTGGTTTTTAGAATAGTGACAGCATCGTATGTCCTTCACCATCATCTCGTTGCAGGACATATTCATCACCTCATCAAGAACCCCAGACCCATTATTAACATCCACCCCTCATTCCTGCCTGCCCCCAGCTTCTGGCAGCCGCTCATCTACTTTCTGTCTCTATAAAATTGCTTATCCTCAACATTTCATATATAATGAAATAATACTATACGTGATCTTTTGTGTCTGCCTTCTTTACTTAGCATAATGTTTTCAAGGTTCATCTATGTTGTAGTATGTATCACTACCTCATTCCTTTTTCTGTCCAAGTAGCATTCCATTCTGTAGATATATACCACATTTCCATATTTATTTATTAGTTGGTGAATGCTTAGGTTGTTTCTATTTTTGGCTATCATGAATAATGCTGCTATAAACATTCATGTACACGTTTCTGCATGTACACATGTTTTCATTTCTCCTGGATATATATCTAGGATTGGAATTTCTGGGTTATATAGTAACTCTGTGTTTAGTCTTTTGAAGAACTGCCAGCCTGTTTTCTAAAGGGGCTGCACCATTGTAGATTCCCACCGACACTGAATGAGGGTTCCTGTTTCTCCCGATTTTCATCAACACTTGTCGTCTATGCTTTTAATTACAGACGCCCTAGTGCTTGTGAACCTCATGGTGGTTTTGATTTGCATTTTCCTAATGACTAATGATTTTGTGGACCTTTTCTTGTGCTCATTGGCCATTTGTATATTTTCTTTGGAGAAGCGTTTACTCAAATCCTTTGCCCACCTTTAAATTGATTGTAAATGGTTGAATCACAGTGCCTTTTACATATGTTAGATATGATTTTTATCAATATGTAATTTGGAAATATTGTCTCCCATTCTGTGGGTTGTCTTTTCACTTTTTAAATTGTAGTCTTTGAAGAGCACGAGCTTTTAATTTGGATGTAGTCCAAACTTATCTTTTTTTTAAATGTTTTTGGTCACTTGGCACTTTGGGCATTAGATCTAATAAACTACTTCCTAACCCAAGGTCATGAAAATTTATGCTTATATACATTTTTAATGAGTTTTAGTTCTTACAATTAGGTCTATGCTCTATTTTGAATTCATTTTTGTATATGATGTGAGGTGAGGTTCCAACTTCATGTTTGTGTGTGTGGATATTTTGTTGACCTAGCAGAATTTCTTGAAAAGACTCTCCTTTGAATTATTTTGTCATCCTTGCCAAACATCATTAACCATAGATTTATTTCTGGACTCTCAATTTAAACAGTTCCATTGTTTATCCTATGCTAGTACCATACTAGTTTAATTCACTGTAGCTTTATAGCAAGTTTTGAAACCAGGGAAGGTGATTCCTTGAACTTTGTTCTTTTTTTCTCAAGATTATTTTGGTCATTCTGAGTTCCTTAACATTTCATTTCCTTATGAATTTTATGATTAGCTTGTCAACTTCTATAAAAAGGCCAAGTGGAAGTTTGATAGTGATTGAGTCAAATCTATAGATGATTTTGGGGAATATTGACATTCTAACAATATAAAGTTCTTTAATCTATTTCTCTTCATTTATTTAGGTCTTTAATTTCTTTCAACAAGAACTGTGTTGTTTTTTTTCTAAGTGAAATAAGAAGACATTGAAGGGATTTCAGAGAGGAGTGATATGACCTGACATGTTTTAAAAGACTGACTTTGTATATTTTGGAGATCAAACTCTTTTTTGAGGTATAATTTACAAATATATATATAAAGAATTCACACAACTCCACTCCAAGAAGACAAGCAACCCAATTAAAAAATGGGCAAAGGACCTGAACAGACACTTCTCAAAGGAGGACGTACAGAGGGCCCAGAGACATATGAAAGGATGCTCAGCATCACTAGTCATTAGAGAGATGCAAATTAAAACCACAGTGAGATAACACTTCATACCAGTCAGAATGGCCATCATAAACAAATTGATAAACAAGTACTGGCAAGGTTGTGGAGAAAAGGGAACCCTAGTACACTGTTGGTTATGTACTAGTGGATGTAGTACACATCTTAATGTGGATGTAGCCCAAACTTATCTTTTTCTTAAATGTTTTTGGTCACTTGGCACTTTTGGCATTAGATCTAATAAACTACTTCCTAACCCAAGGTCATGAAAATTTATGCTTTTGGTCACTTGGCACTTTTTTCTCCACAAGTGCTGGCAAGGTTGTGGAGAAAAGGAAATGCTAGTACACTGCAGACTGGTACAGCCATTTTAGAAAATAGTGTAGAATTTCCTCAAGAAACAAAAAATGGAACTGTCTTTCTTTTGACCCAGCAATTACACTGCTCAGATTATACCCTAAGAGTCTTGAAATATCAACTCAAAAAACCCTATATACTCCAATGTTCATAGCAGCACAATTTATAATAGCCAAGTGTTGGAAGCAACCTAACTACCCACCAGTAAATGAATGGATCAAAAAACTATGGTACATTTACATAGTGGAACTCTATGCAGCAGAAAGAAAGAAGGAGCTCCTACCCTTTGCAACAGCATGGATGGAACTGGAGAGCATTATGGTAAGTGAAATAAGCCAGTCAGTGAAAGACAAATACCATACGATCTCACCTATAAGTGGAACCTAAACAACAACAACAAAAAAACCAAGCAAGCAAAATATAACCAGAGAAATTGAAATAACGAACAGACTGACAGTAACCAGAAGGGGGGAGGGGCTAATAGGGGGAAAAGGGGGAGGGTCATCAAGAAACATGTATAAAGGACACATGGACAAAGTCAAAGCAGGGTGGGATGGAGGGTGGGAGGTGGGGATCTGTGGGGTGGGGGAGTGGTGAGAGGAAAGTGGAGACAACTACTTGAATAACAATAAAAAATAAAATAATAAAAATAAATGAAAGACTGATTTGGCTGCTTTTTTGTAGAATAAAATAGAGAAAGCAAAAGTAAAGGAGAGAGACCATTGAAAAGGTTACCACAATAGGCCAGATAAGAGAGGTGGTGGCTTGGACTATAGTGGTAGTAGTAGAGATAGTAAGATACATAAGATCCAGTGTCTACTTTGAGGGTAAAACCAACAAAATATGTTGAAGAATTGGAAATGGGAGAAAAAAGAGGAGTGAAAAGGTGACTCCAGGGTTTTGACTTGAGCAACTGGAAAAATGGAGTTGCCACTTGCTGAGATGTGGAAGACTGTGAGAGGAGCATGTTCTCTATGATTGGGTCGGGGTCTAACAGGAGTTCAATCAAGTATAAATGTTAAGTGTTAAGTCTGAAATGCCTACTAGATATTCAAGCTGAGGTGTTGAACAGGTGTTTGGTGTAAGAGCATAGGAATTCAAGTTAGAAGTCCACATAGTGTTATATAGATGGTGTTTATAGACCAGGGACTATATAACAGCATGAAGAGAAAGGAGCCTAGACAGAAAAGAGGCCTCATCTCTGAACGTTGGGGAACTCCAGTGGTGGAGATTGGGGAGATGAGTTGATTCCGCCAAAGAAAACTATAAAGGGCAGTCAGTGCAGTAGGAAAATGAGAATGATGTTGTAGTCAAGTAAAAAACGTGTTTCCAAGGGAGAGAATGATCAAGTGTGTCAAACACCACCGATAGGCTGAATAAGACAAGTGAGAATTGATCATTGGATTTGCCCGTGTGAATGTCTTTGGTAACCTTGCCAAGATCTGTTTTAGTGAAGAGGTAGGAGTTAGCCTGTTTGGAGAAAATTAAGAAAGTACAAAAAAGAGGAAATGGAAACTTTGAGTAGAGACAACTCTTTCCAAGGAAATTTTGAAGGGGAGTGGAGACATGGAGCATGAGTTACCTTGAAAGGGACACAGTGTCAACAGTCTTAAAAGAAAAAACATTTTTACTTTAGAAAATTTCAAACCTATAGAAAAGTTGAAAGAATCATACAATGAATAACCATAATGTATCATTCACCTGGATTCACCAATTGTTAATATCTTTCTCCATTTTTTCTCTCTGTAAGTAGTTTTCTAAACCATTTGCAAGTGAGTTGTAGGCATCATGACACTTTATTCATCAAAGTTTTAATTGCATAACTCAAGAAAATTAATAATAATTTTACATCATCTCATATTCAGTCATATTTTCATTCTCCCAAGTGTCTCGAAATCTTTTTTATATATTTTTTAAATCCAGAAGCCAATCAAGATTCACATGTAGCCCTGTCTTGTGTGGCTCAGTTGGTTGGAGCATCATCCAGTAGCTGAAAGATTACAGGTTCAATCCCCAGTTAGAACACATGCCTGGGTTGTGTGTTCATCCCTGGTGGGGGCACATTGGGGGCATAGCCAATCAATGTTTCTGTCTCATGTTGAAGTTTCTCTCTCTCACTTCCTCTCTCCCTTCCTCTCTCTCTAAGAGCAATGAAAAAAAATCCTCAGGTGAGGATTTAAAACAGAAAAAATCCACATATTTCTATTATTATGTCTCTTTAGTATTTATTAATAGAAAAGCCCTCTTGCCTTTTTATCAAATATGACTTATTTTTCAAAAGTCCAGGCTTGTTGTCCCATGAAATATCTCATATTCTGGATTTTTCTATTGGTTCACGGTAGAGTTTAGCTTGTTTCTGTTTCACCTATGTATATCCTGTTACCTGGAAAGTAAGTATAGAGGCTTAATTAAACTCAGTTTAAGCACTTTTTGCAGACTGTCTTAAGTTATACCATATACTTCATGTTATATCCCACCAGGAGGCACAGGATGTCAGGTTGTCCACAACAGTGATACTAAATTTGGTCTTAGTTAAAATGGTGATTGCCAGGTTTGTGTATTGTAAACGACCTTCTCTGTTTTGTAATTTGTAAAAAAAAAAAATCTGTGGAATAGTATTCTAGTGTTATGCAAATATCTTATTCAGCAAGGGAGGGCTTTTTAAAAAGATGAAAGTTAAGTATAGCATGTTTATTTACTTATGGAAATGACCTAGAAAAGAATGAAAAATTGACGATAATGGGGAAAAGATGATTGCTGGAGCATTGTTCTTGAAAAGATGGGAGAGGATAGGATCCAGTGCACAACCAGAGAACTAGACTTCAGAGAGAAGTATAAACATTTCCCATGGTAATTGGAGGAAAATCGGTTGCATGGGTAGGATGGTTGTATGAGATGGTGGGAGCTTTTGAAAATTCTTTCCTAAGTGCTTCTGTTTGCCACTAATGTTATAGTGATTATGTCCATGTAAACTCATCCAAATTTAGGTTTCCAGTCTTCCCTCTTATCCCTACGATGACATCCAAGGGTCTAAGTTTGCTGTGATAAGGAGAAGGAAGAATCAGGTCTATGACAACCTTTCATCTCTGGTAGACATTAGTCACTCATGCATCTGTTTCAGTATCCGGGGTCCTACCATGGCTTCCAGCTTGTACAGGCTCTGTTTGTGGTACCTCCTTGTTGTTCAGGCCAACCGGCCTTCTTGAAACAACTTCTGGGGTTAAGGAAGCCTTGGAGAACCATCACAGGTTCTTTCTTCCCACACCTAGTTGAGTTTCTATTGCTATGTATTTCTGGTACAGAGGTTTTCTTTCTGAAACTTTCTGTCTTTCCAGATTTTACCCAGGAAACAAAGTACATCTCTCTGTTCCTAGAATCTCCCAAACTCAGCTGAGGTTTGTACTGTCAGTCCATGCATGGCTGAGCCTGAGGGGCCAGGGTGCAGGCTCCCTTCTCAGAGGCTTGCACTGGCGACTAAGTTTGTTGTTCTCCTTTCCATCCCAAAGCTTTCCTCGGACTAACTTTCAAACACGGATCTTCTCTAACTGGGCCTTCTTCCCAGTGCTTTTGTTTTGATATGGACTTTATGCTCTGAGAACTTTATGCTCCTACTTTTAAAAAAAGAAACCCTTTCTCTCTTTCAAAAAGCAAACAACCATACCAACAAAACAAAGCATTGGTAGACTTTCAAGATGACTACTTCAGGGGTTTCAGAGCTTGTCTTCCCCCCAAACATCAAGGTTTCAGTTTAATGGTGGAAGAATAAAGGAATTCCAAAGAACAAAAATGTTTTGAGTGAAACTTAAAATGTTATTCTACACATATTTTATTAAGATACATAGTTCTCCAAAATTATCCCTGCTGTTGGTGTATTAGTCAAAATATGGAGTATCTACTTTTAGAGTCCAGAAGAAGCATTTTAGAATGTCTTAGGGAATGAGTGGCAGAACGGGAAAAGATAGGCTCCAGAGAGAACACAGACTGAGATTTGTGGTAGAAGGGATACTCTGTCTTCATGCACGTTACTGCTACTTGGTCACGATTGGTCTGTGGAGTGCACAATGAAGGGTGTGATTGGAAACGTGATGAACTCATTAAAAAATGGACTAGGTTCCTTTGGAACCACATTTTCTTTTAGCCCTTCTACAGCAGAGAAAGCAGAGTTACATGACCCTTTTATATTCTGAGGGAAGCTACCAAGGTTGCCATTTGCCTCAGCTGACCCCTTTAATGTGTACCTAAGTGGTATGACTCAATATCGTATTAATTTCAAAATATGTACCATTCTATTTATACATATTTTTGTAGGCAAGAAGAAATAACACTGGGCTTAAGGTCAGGTTAGCTATATTTTATTAATATTAAAAAACAATGATGTCAGGGATCTAGGAGCTTGTTTCAGGGAGTGTGCCGAAAAGTGATAATTCTCTTTTAAATTAAGGGTGAAATTTGGTATCATCTCTCTTCGTACATAAATATTAGCTCTATCAGCATATTCACACATGCACATGATGTTACTGGTTATATTATACTTACACAGTGGTATGTATTTGTCATAAGACATATTTATGGAGATGCCCTAAAGTTATGGAAACTTGGAGGACACTGGAAGCGTAAATCAATCCAGTGCTTGAAGATATGTTGCTGAGTAGTGGAGCAGGCAGTTTCTCCTAAAGAGTTTGCTTCAATATTCTATCCTAGAGGCAGCTTTTGTTTCTTAGGTACCTGATTGAATTTAGGGCTGATTCTTTTACTGCAAAAGTGCATGGAATACTACCTGGATGAAATGGTCAAAGCAACTTTTTGCAGGTTGTGTAAAACCACTTGCATGAGGGTCCTTCTTAACGTATGTGTAACAAAAGACACATTTGAGCGTGGCTACTACTTGTTCTTATACATGTATCCACTTAAGATGAGTGTCTCCAAAAATAATTTGCATATGTTGACTATAAATACAGCCTTTCACTAGATGATGGGTTGTGAGTCACAGCCTATACCTGAAGTGCCACCCCTTTTTTTTGTAACTGTAAATCCTTCCCATCCGTTTAGGCCTAGCTTTATCTTTTCCACAGAGCTGTCCCTGATTCCATTAGCCTACAGTGGTTTCCCTTTCTCTGAGCTCCGGAAGCATTTACTCTTTGCCTCACCCCTTTGGTTTTTCTTATTTAGGCTTTGTACCCAGTCTTATTTCTATGGCTGTTTAAACTGGTCTGCTTTCATATCATGTCTCTTCAATTGGGTTGCAGACTTTTTGAGATCGCGGATCATGTGCATTAAGTCTTCATGTCTTCATACATTGCTTAGCACGTGCTGAATGCTCATATGGTATTTAAGTGAATTAGGCAAATGTCAGTTTCATGCAGCACCACAAGAGGCCATGGACAAATGTTGTCTGTGAACTAGGATTAGCGTAAGGTATATGTTTTCAGAAGGTTATGGACTCTCAGGGTGAAATGATACTTCAAGGGTCATCTGTTTTCTAGCACCCTGATGTGCAAATCTCCTCTGCAGGGCAGAGCTGTCCCACTCAATGCAATCTCCCCCGTGATTCAGATTCAGAACGGATGCCTTAAGTAACATGGAATTTTCACGTACTACAGTGAAATGGTTACACATGGCAGATGTTTGACCAGGTTGTTTGGGTTTAAGTCCACTGCCCTTATGATCATTGTGGCCTTGAACAAGTTCTTTAGTTTTTTTTGTTTTTTTGTTTTTTTTACCTAGAAAGCTGAAATGATTGTACAAACTCATTTTTTTAATTCATAATTCTGAAACACAAAAATCTCTGAAAGCCAAAAGTTTTTGTAATTCATTTGCCAGGAAAACCTGATATGATCTAAACTCAAGAAGAATCTAAATTAAATGCATATGAAGCTGCATATAATATTTATGTGTCCACTAACTGGTAAACATTCATATGTTTCTCTGCAGAAATATTAATGTATTTGGCTATGAGAAGTTGCCCCAGATCCTGCCAGGTAGGCTACATTAGTCTTTGTACTCTATTAATTTTCTGAAAACTTCTGAATGCCAAAACATATTTGGCCTCCAAGAGGTTCACTTAAGGGACCTCAATTACCTACTCATAGGATTGTTATGAGGATTAAATGAGATAATAGGTGGGAATCATTTAGCACAGTGCCTGGCATACAGTAATCCCTTAATCCCTAGGGAGCTAGACTTTGAAATGTCTTTAAGAAAATGAAATGATATTCATGGTGGAATTTGTGTTATTGATTCATTTCATAAGAGACCTTGGGAATGTATTTATTCTTACCCATTTATTTGTCAGTAAATTTAGCCATGACACAAAACTGTATTGGGAAGTTTGATTGTTCCTGGTGATGTGACAATAAATAAACAGACATTGTCTCTGCCTTGCCTTCATTCAGCTCACAGTCTAGCGGGGACCAATCAGTGTTATTTTTGTTGATTCATTTTTTTCATCTAATCAGCACATAATTATGAGTATTTATGTATCAAGTACTATCTGTCCCAGGCACAGGGCATACAGTAGTGACCATTCAAGATCTCTGTCTCCATAAGATTTATTTTTTTAGTGGGGAGAGATAGATTATTATAAATAAATAAATATATTCAGGTGATGATAAATTCAATGAAGGCAATGGCATACGCTGATGTGCCAGCAGGTGGCTTGGTGTACTTGACTGGGGTAATCGGAGCAGGCTTGGTGAGAGAACGATGCTTGAATCAAGACCATGTCTCAGGTATGGATTTGACTGGATAGAACAGAGACAAAAAATTATAGAGGCTTAAAACATGATAGTTAATTTTTTTCTTATGAAGTTGTTTGGTAGGTCTTCTTCTCCAAGTTGTCTGGGTGCTGCGTGCCTTCTATGCTGTTGCTCTACCATCTCTGAGTGTCCTCTACACGGTCCAAGATGACCAGCTGCTAGGTCTACACTGTAGCCCATTGGAAGGGGCAAAGGGTAGAAAGGAAACCATCTCTTTATAAAAATGTATCCCCTTCAAGGAGATCACCTGAAATTGCACACATCTTTTTCCTCACATCCCAAACATAGTCACAGGGCTACAACTAGTTGTCTACTACAGAGTGTAGTTTTCACTTGGGTAATCAAAACTGGGTAGCAAAATGCAGCTAATAAGTGTATTGCTGTCGCAGAAGGGCAGAGTAGACATTGGAGGACTAGCAGCCTCAGGCAGAGACCCGAATAATTAGATGGAGCCTGCAGAAGAACATCTTGGGCAATAACATTCTAAGCAAAAAGAATAGAATATCAAAGAAACAAAGCCAAGGTGGATTTTTCATAACAATAAATGACATTTAAAGATCAGGGTATCTTACTTGCCTTGGTCTCTTCTAATGCCCTGCACTTAATTTTATATAATTGTACCTAAATTAAAAAAGCTCCAGGCTCAGGAAATCTTGATCAACTCTTGGCTCTGAGGAAGGATAATGGCTGACACATTAGGAATTGAAAAGAGGCTAGTATGTGTGGAGCAGAGCAAAGCTAGATGACATGGGGACATAAGCGAGGATTAACTCATACAGGATCTTATATGGAAAGAAGGTTAGATTTTATTTTAATAAAATGGGAAACCAATGGAGAATTTTAAGAAGGAAGAAATGAAATTTGATTTATGTTTTCCCTAAAGGAGACACATAAGAGAATGTTCACTGAAAAATTTTAAACAATCTAATGTACATCAACAAGAGAGTGGACTAATAAATTATGGTATATTCATAAGGGGAATATTTTAAAGTAATGAAAATTAATGAATTAGTTATATCAATGTAGGTGAATCTCAAAAATATGATGTCGAGCAAAAGAGCAAATTGTAGAAGGGAACAGTGCAATTTCTGTTATATACAATTTTATTTATATAAAATTTAAAAGCATTCCAATCAATGTATTATTCAAGGTACATATTGTAGAAAAGATTCCAGGGGAGGGAAGTGGGGAGGGCTGGGGAGGTGGGGAGGGGTGGGGGAGAAGGCAGAAAGCTGTACTTGAACAACAATTAAATAATGTTAAAAAAAGAAAAGACTGCTAGTTGCCTACCTAATTTCAGTCTCTCCTCTTCTGTAATAGCAGAACCCTACTTTTATTATGGTGAGACTGTGTCCAAGTGAAAAACTATGTTTTTGAGCTTCTCTTGCAGCTATATTAGGTGATGACATGGTTCTGAAAAATAGGATGTAGGAAATAGGAAGTTGTGTAGGGCTCTTGAAAAAGATCCTTTAAAAGGGGAACAATTCAGCTGACATATACTCTTTTTGTCCTTGGTTCTTCCTTTTTCCTCTTGCCTGGAAATGGGTCACAGTGATTTAAGTTGGAGCACCATATTGCAACCAGTAGGCGAAAATCAGGGGAATCAAAAGAATTTCACCCTGTGACACCAAACCAACTTTACTGTCTCAACTGCCTATCCAGTCCTCTCAGTTATATGAGAAAAAATAAACTTTAATTTCTCTTTAAACCACTGTTATTTGGGTTTTCTATTTCATGTAGCTGACTTCAACCCCAAGAGATATGCCTGAACCTAAACATTTAATAAAAAGAAAATTTCATCCAGGGACATGAAATCACTAAATTCACTAAATTCGAG
The DNA here is from genome assembly GCF_021234435.1 of Artibeus jamaicensis. Taxonomy (NCBI): domain Eukaryota; kingdom Metazoa; phylum Chordata; class Mammalia; order Chiroptera; family Phyllostomidae; genus Artibeus; species Artibeus jamaicensis. The sequence continues at coordinate 12,317,164 of NW_026522025.1, read as the reverse complement.
ATAGCAATGATCTCTGAAGCAGGAGCAATGGGAATGAAACTGGGGATGGGTTCATAGGTTCTTCAATTATATTTTATTTCTTAAAGATTTGAAGCAAATATGACAAAATGTTAATATTTAAAAAATTGGGTGGTGGATACATGGGTGTTTGTTATTGTTTTGGTTTTATATATGTGTGAGTTATTTCATAAAAATAAAAGCCACGTGGAGAAACAGTGGAACCATGGAAGTTAGAAGTTCTTCGGTCAGTACGGGTGAGAGATGTTGGTGGCTTGGATCAGGTTGGAGAGAATATATCTGGACTGTAGTTGGGGGGTAGAGCCTGTCAGATTTCACGTGGAATCGGACCTGGATGAGACTTATGTGAGTGGGAGGAAAATCAAGAATGACCCCAGTGTTTTTGGTGTGAGTGACTGGGTAAGTCGTGGTGCCACTTAGTGACATGAGAGTGACTAGAGGAGAGGCAAATTTTTAGGAAGGCAAATTTTAGGCAAATCACAATGAAGTGTGATTGGCTGCAGTTGAGATGCCCAAGAGGAAATGTCAAGAAGGTAACTTGATATAGGAGACTGTGAATCTACGGCTCATTAAAGGACTTAATTTCAGAACATGGAATTTGATTGGCTTTATTGGTGCATCCATGTGGAGTCCTGTTTATTATCTCCCCTTCCAATCCCTGATAGGGATTTGAACTTCAAAAAGGCATGTCTTCTGGTAGGGCAGAGTCAGTGAGACAGAGTTGGGGTAAATCTCTGGAAGGCCTTCCATACCCTTTTTAAATGGCTTCTTAGAACTGAGTACAAGACAATATTGCAGAGTTTAATAATCAGTGATTATAAATACAAATTTCACTGCATTTTTGGGTCATTTAGACAAGGAGCTGGAGTTTTAACCTTGGAAGTGTGAAAGAGGAGTCATGAGCCTAATACTCCTTCTGTTGTGCCTAACACTGTGGTATCATTCCTAAGTTCAGGAGGGCGAAGAGCCTGACATTTAATAAATACTGTTAAAGTTGTGTACAAGTGCCCAAAGATGTTGAACTAAAAATTTCACTAAATCCCGATTCTTTTGCAATACCGAAAAAGAAGTGTAACCATTTACTGAAAGTCTAGCATGTGCCAGACAATTTACATACTTTAACTAATATTAATCCTTGTAAAACTTTTATTCTTCTATGTTACTTAGTATTTGGGGGGGCTCAGTTTTCTGATTTCAGAAACAAGAATTATAAAAGCATATATGTCAAAGATTTTTTTTACAAGTACACTTTGATTAAGTCAGTACCTGTGGAGTATTTTAATGCCATAAATATAAGTTAACAAAGAAATAAATCGTACATTGTCTTGGAAGAGTGATAGATGTAAAAAAATTTAGGCTTGAATGAAGGGCTCTAATTCTTATCAAGAAAGAGCACTTTTTATGAAATACATGTGCAGTGGCACATTCTTAAATAAGTGACTTTAATGTGTAAAAATCTAGTGTAGCGAAACCAAACTGTGATTAAAATTTTAAAGGTTTGATAAATAGCTTTTAAATTAATTGTGTGTGTGTGTGTGTGTGTGTGTGTGTGTGTGATTTCTGGGTAAAATTTTTCTGGCTTATGGTAGAATCTTTTGTCCAAATAGTCACTGATTTTTATGGTTCTGAATATTTTTCAATTTCAGATTATTTCAGGTTTAAGCTGTAGAAACACAAATTACATAGATATGTTGACATAAAAGACTGTAGGTGAATATAAAAATTTAAATGCTCAGGATCAAAAATAATAAGATCACTGCTAGGAAATTAGAAGAGACTCATTAAAGTAAAAGTAGCAGTGACTGAGGACGATGAAAATATAAAGGGATTAACATATGTGATAATAGGCTAATTAAACCTTAGCTTTTCACTGTGATGATTTTATAGCATCTTCTTGTTGCCAGTTTGGAAGCTGCCAGAAAATATTTTCTTAATTACAAAAGGAGACAGTATGTGTGCTGCTGTCTCATTCATAACATTTAATGCGTATACATTATTAGGAGACAGCATGGAGGTTGAAAAGGACCGCATTATTCGGAAAGCCTAGGGGATGGTAGGAAAGGAGGGAGAGGATGTTTTAAAACAAAACCCAACACAAATTCTCAGAAGAAATACTTAACTAGAATTGGTACAGAAAAAGTCTACTTGTCTTGATAGACTAGCCTGCCTCTGTAATAAAACCTCCCAAAGTCAACAGTTCATAAAGTCTTTTGTTCTAGTAAAAGGGTCTTTAATTTTTAACACAAACTCATACTTTGGTATGCATGGGCTTAAGTAAAATTAGAAGACATGTATATAATAGGATTTAATGGATTATCATCTGCATTTTCCAAAGATGTCAGCTTCTCTCAGCTCTGATGGAGTAGCACTTAATGTAAATTTAATTTGATGTGATGTATGGAAGGCTTGAGGAGGTACTCCGTGATTCCCTAACTGCCTAGAGAGCCTCTGTGGGTAGCATCTGGATTTGGCGGCTCCACATGCCCGGCAGCATCTACTAACTAGGATTAATGAGGTAGCCTGTTCACCAGTGATCCAAAGGAGGTATGCTACATTTACTCCCAACAATATGAATAGGAGGGCTAGTTTCCTTTGGGGGCACACTGTATGATGAAACTTAATGATGGACTTGATATTAGGTGTAATAAATATACTGTATTGGAAGCACTTTTGCTTTGTCAAGTTTAAATGTTATTTAATCATAAAATTGTGTTTTGTGAGTAGGGTTGACTTGAAGATTTTAATGGATGTGTGAGTGGAAGTGTGTGTGTGTGTGACAATACTTTTACAGCTCATCCATGTTTTATTTTTTTTAATGAGACTAAAATATAAATTGCCTCTCATTACTTTAAAAAAAATTCAGGGTTGTTTAAAATAATACTCTATTTTTAGAAGTTATTAAACTACCAGAACAGTTTTGTTGCTAACTCTGTGTGTGTGTGAGAGAAGGAGGTTGTGGGTCTCTGGATATTGTGTGTGTGTGTGTGTGTGTGTTTGGTGTGGGTACATCAGAGACTGCTGAGTTGGGCAAAACTTCTTAATCCATTCTCAACTCATTTAGGCATCAAAATTTTATTTTGTCTTTGTGTCTAACTGAGCATTGAATAAAATCACAGCTAATTTCAAATTCCCTTTGTCATCATGGTTTTCAGCCAAAAGTCTATAATAAATGGTCAGAAGATGAGCTGAGACTGAATGAATAGTGAGTGGTATTCATCAGCCAAACATAGAGTCCAGATCCAATTATATGTATTCATTAAGTGATAATGATATCATGGTCTTTAACTAGGAAGAAAAGAGTGTAATTGAATAATAACAGTTGTCCAATCCCAACGGAACACACTTTCCATCCCAGCCCAGTGACCCTCGGGGATGACGCAGGATTGATGGAATTCTATTACTCTTTGATAGATTTATTATGAAAGGCTGAGTGGACTTGCCGCACCACTTTGTCACTCACACTAATCAGTATCGTAAGGGCCCCGAGCGGGCAGGCTTTTGTATCCCTTTGACAAAGACAAGGTTAGGGGAGGATGACAGACACCCAGACCTTTACAAACCCATACTGCAAGATAAAATGGGCCAGCTGAGCTCTGAGCTGGGACAGAATTTTAATTTGTTTATCAATGGCTCTCACATGTGCAGGACCATAAGGGTATTTGTCAGAGGAGTAACACTGAGGCTAAACTCTTTTGTTTGGCAAGTGGAGCTTGGAAAAATATTTATTGAACTGTAAAAAACAGGCTAAATGGGGGGAAAAAGGTGTACGCCTAAAGAGATGGGAAATGACTCACATTACTATACATGTGATCTGAGCCTACCAGTTTATTTTCATTTGGACTTAAAAAAATAATTTCACATATTGCTTAAAAAGAAGAAGGGGCTCAGAATGAATAGTGAGAATTCAATGGAAGGGGAATTTTTTTTTCTGCTTCAATTTCTCTGATTTCTACAGAGAATCTAAAAATTATGAAGGGACTAGCAGGTGCATTTTTTAAATGAGGGGGTGGATGTTAATTTGGTGGTTTTTTTGTCATTGTTGGTGTTTGTAAATAATATTGTCTAACCTAGCAGCACAAAACAGCCATATTTGCCAAACACGCTTTTTATATGTAAAAAGTACTTTTTTGTGCCTGCCAGCAGGGTTCTATCAGGAACAGCTATTCAAATTGAAATGCAGCTTGCTCTCCTGCGTCTGTGGTCAGAGCCCACTGGATTTTGGAAACCAGAGAACCGGTCGTGCGTCGTGCCCCTGACTGGAGCAGGAATTGAGAAAGCAAGACTGGCAGTCGCCAGGCCTGCTTGGCATGGTGGCTGCCAGGGTTTATTTTTTGGTGATTGTCGTTGAATGATCATTATTTGTAATCTCTTTTTCTGCTTGAAATCCCCTTTTATTTTTCAGAGTTGTGGTTTGCATTGTAAGAGAAGCTTGTGAATTCAGAGGCTGGGCTGCTGAGGGCCGAGTGTGCTCTCCATAAAAACGGAAGCCTGGCCCGGGCCACTGTCTCGCGTGAATCTGCGATGCCAGCTCCTCTCTGTCGGTTTGGTTTTGTCTCGTGTATCTCTGGGAAGGCAGGCAGACAGCAGTCACCTGTGAGTGCAGCTGCCTCACTGATCAACGTGCTCCGAGAAAGCTACAAAGAGATTATCAGCATTCCCAGTAGCTAAAGGTGATTTTCTAGAAGAGGAAGGATTGCTTCAAACTGATCTCCTTGAATTTCACTTTAATGTTTTGTGCGAGAGAGCACAGAGCTGATGAGTATGCACATGTTTAATTCCAATGACCGAATGTGGTACAATCTCTGAAAATATGGAGTCTGATCCTGGGTCTTCTTTTGGATTCCATTTTTCTCAGGGTTGGACATTCTCCAGAAGGTCAGCCAGGAAACATCGCTGGGTGCCAGGCACCAGCCACAGGCTCTCAGGCCAACAGGCCACTGGGTTCATTCATTCCTCCTAGAAATGGGCACAACGTATAGGTTAATTCAGACCAGTTGGCAAATGCTCGCTTGTCCACTGAAGTTACACCAACCTGTCCGTGCTGATGGCCTGCAAAACTACATCTCTTTTATTTGGTCTTCCACAAATGACCCAGCTTCACAAAGTCAGATCTTGATGGAAGAAATTAGGGTTTATGGGAAATTACACTGAGAATAATTGGGTGTTGGAATTAAAATTATTAACTTACTTTTAGGGCACTGTCTCATATACATTATGAAGGCATTAAGTTTTTTTTTAATTGGAAAGAACTGGAAAGCTCATGTAGAGGAAATTTGTGAAACCTATCTTTAAGTTTCTTTTAAATGCAGATTTTAAATCTTTCTGTATTGAAAGGTAAACTGACTTAAAAATATTATCTTATTTAGATGGTCTCATTTGACTTTGATGTTATAGAAAGGGGGTGAGATTTGTAATAATAATAGCTACTGTTTATTGATTTATAAGCATTATGTTAATTCTCACAAAAACCTGTGAGTAAGAAGTATTATTAGCCTCATTTTAGAGACAAAAGGGATGTAGTTCAGGGAAGTGGGATAACTTGGTCAAAGTCACCTAGCTAGTGAAGGTCAGGGTTAATATCTGGACTCAGGCCAGTTTCCAAAGCCATTTGTACTTTACCCCCCGCACTAGACTGCTTCCTGAAATTATGTAGCTTAGCTTGGCCATGTCTTTTATAGATATATTTTTCTCCATGAAAAAAATTACTGAAACTCTAAACTCAGTTTCCTCATCCTTAAAATGGAGATAATCATACTTACCAAAGAGGCTTATATATAAATGTGTATATGACAATAAAATCCTACTCACAACTAGTTCTGTTGAGAAAAATGGCTTCAACCAAAGCAAGTGACACAGTGGCCAAATCAATTTTTCTTTTTTAAGAAAGGTTTTGCAAATTAATTAATTTATTTTGAGGGAGAGGGGAAGGGAGGGAGAAAGAGAGGGAGAGAAACATCAGTGTGTGGTTGCCTCTCACATGCCCCCTGCTTGGAACTTGGCCTGCATCCCAGGCATGTGCCCTGACTGGGAATTGAACCAGTGAACCTTTGGTTTTCAGGTCAATACTCAACCCACTGAGCCACACCAGCCAGGGCAATCTTTTAAAAAATATCATATTTTTAATGACTTGACCCTTTTAACACTCTGTAATGACTCTATTCCTCTTAGAACAAGTCCAGACCCCTTAATCTAGAAAGAAGCCCAGCCACTCCTTATCCATTCAGCCTATGAATTTATAGGGGCCGAACCTTCAGTCTGGACTCTCTTTTTACTGTTGCCTTTCATGGCAGGCTGGCTAATAGCCTTCCAAAGATGTCTATATCCTACTCCTCAGAACCTGGGGAACCTGTGAATTTGTTACATAGAATGGCCTTTGCAGATGGGATTAAGTTAAAGAGATAATCCTGGATTATCCCTGTGGGCCCAGTGATATAATCAGAAGGGCCCTTGTAAGAGGGAGGCGGGAGCCTTATAAGAGGGAATCAGTCAGTAGCAGATGTGGCAATGAAACCAAGAAGGTGGAGTGATGTAATGAAAGGGCCAGGAGCCCAGGCATTCAGAAACTGAAAAGGCAAGAAAACAGATTCTCCTCTGAAGCCTGCAGAAGGCTTGCAGCTCTGCTGGTACCTTGAGTTTATGGACTTCTGACCTCCAGGACTGGGAGGGAATAAGTTTGTGTTGTTTTAAACCATTGCAGTTGTGGTGATGCATTACGGAAGCAATAGGAAACGAACTCACTTTCCACGCCATGATGGTTCCCACTGCTGCTCTTTTGCCCAGGCTGTTGCCCTCACCCAAAATTCCCCTTCCTTTCTCTCTCCACTTTTCTAAATCTTACTTTCATGCTCAAATCCCATCTAAAACCTATGGCAGGGAAATTGTTTACCACAGAATCAACAGACCACTTGACCATATTCTGATATGTATTGCTCATTTGTTCATTGATTCTTCAAGCATTTGGCTAATACCTACTGAGAGCTGGAGACACATGCCTTCAAGAGGCTCATGGTTTAAGAAAGGAGGCAACCAGTGACTCATTAATCTACTTATGAGACAGGGAAATATGGAAGGCTATGGATGTGGAGAGGAGCCTGACCTATTTGGGATGGGGAGGGAAGGCCTTCTGGGAAAGGTGGTGACTGGGAGGAGTCTAGAAGCTTTAGATCTCAAATTGTTTGTTTTCAATCTTAGCATTTCTAAAACGATCGGAGAAGAAGTAGAGTAAGTGGTTAATAGTATGGCCCAGGAATTAGCATATCTGAATTCAGAACTAAGTTTTCCTACTCCCTGGTCAGTTTCTCCATCTGTAAGATAGGGATAAAGGTAATATTAGTAGCTACCCCAACAGTTGTATTCCGCTTACAGAAATGCCAGTTACATAGTAAGCAGCAAATGTTTATTAAGTTTTTTTCTTTCTCAGTGCTTTTACCTGGAAATGTGAGCAGATAATCTTACAGGTAAAGAGCAGGTAAATCTATAGGTAAATCTTACATGATCACAGGTAAAAGCAAAGAACATCTAACCAGAAAGCAGTTGTTGAACACGAAATTCTAAGTATGACATGTTGCAGGGATGAAAGGAATGGTAATTAGTATTCCCCTCCTTTCCCACTCTCTCCTTCAACAGAATCCACATCAACCTCCTCATAATCCTTCTACCGAGCAGCCACGTCCTTATGGGCCTCAGAAAACTCTTCTTCCTCCATGCCTTCCTCCATGTACTGGTGGGCAAAGGCGTGCTTGGCATCCATCAGGTCAAACTTGTGGTCCAGGTGAGGCCAGGCCTCGGCAATAGCTGTGGTGTTGCTCAGCACGTACACTACTTGCTTTACTTTGGCCAGGTCTCCACCAGGCACCACAGTGAAAGGCTGGTAATTAATGCCACATTTGAAGCCTGTGGAGCCCTGGTCCACAAACTGAATTGTATGCTTGGTCTTGATGGTGGCAATGGCAGCACTGACATTTTTGGGAACCATGTCACCATGGTACAACAGGCATCAAGCAATGAATTTACTGTGGTGAGGGTCACACTTCACCATCTGGTTTGCTGGCTCACTGGTGATCTCTGCTACAGAAAACTGTTCATTGTAAGCTTTCTCAGCAGAGATGACAGGGGTGTATGTGGCCAGATGGAAGTGGATGTGGGGATGAGGCACCAGGCTGGTCTGGAATTTGGTCAGATTGACATTCAGGGCTCTTTCCAACCTGAGGGAAGCAGTGATGGAGGGCACAATCTGGCTGATAAGGCAGTTAATGTTAGTGTAGGTTGGGCACCCCACATAGAGGTTTCTGTGATAGATGTCATAGATGGCCCCATTGTCTACCATGAAGACACAATCAGAGTGCTCCAAGGTGGCGTGGGTGGTGAGGACGAAGTTGTGGGGCTCAACTACAGCTGTGGAAACCTGGGGGCCTGGGTAAATGGAGAACTCCAGCTTAGACTTCTTCCCATAATCTACAGAGATGCTCCATCAGGAGGGAAGTGAACCTAGGACCAGTTCTCCCACCAAGGCTGTTGAAAACCAAGAAGCCCTGAAGACCTGTGCACTGGTCATTCAGTTTCCAAATTTAGTCAAAGAAGAGATCAATGATCTACTTGTCAATGGTATAGTGTCCTCAGGTAAAGCTATCAGCAGCATCCTCCTTGCCTGTGATTAGCTGCTCAGAGCTGGTGATAGGTACCAGTGTGGACTTCATCAATGACTGTGGGTTCTAGGTCTACAAACAGTGCCCTGGGCACATACTTGCCAGTGCCTGTCTCACTGAAGAAGGCATTGAAGGAGTCATCTCCTTGCACCCCCTTGGCGTTGTCACTCGGCATCTGGCCATTGGGCTGGATGCTGTGTTCCAGGCAGTAGAACTCCCAGCAGGCATTGCCAATCTGGATACCAGCCTGGCCAATGTGGGTGCAGATGCACTCATGCCTGGCTGTGGGTTAGTAGGTGCAAGAAGCTGAGTAGACGGCAGGTCCTGGTTACTGTCCCCGACAAGTTAAGAGTTGAGGTAAGTAATGTACTCTATTAAGTATTTTTTATCTTTTAAATTCTTCAAGGGTGAGTACTGCTGTCATATTGATCTCCTTTTGCATTTCCGCAGTGCTAGATACATAAACTGAGCCCTTGAAAGCAGACCTATCAGTCTATTGTCTATTTATACTTTTAAAGTAATTTTTGTACACCCTGAAGGGTAGCACAATGTTTGGAACATACCTACTTTATGATGGCTCACTGGTTTGAAATGGACCACCAGAAAATCTCATCTGCACTCTCACAGTTGAAAATAGTAATGCTTATTTTCTTGCTCTCTTCACTTAACCACCTTCTAGGTATTTTAATGGGGGACATTCATTGTTTTAAAATAACAGACCTCATGCTTAAAGTACTGCATAGTGGACAAGATGTGTTTACCTTGAAACTAAAGGCAGATTTACTGTGAAGCTGATGACGTACAAGTCTTGAATGCGCCCCTTATGAGGCCCTGTGCCTAATGTTGTATTTGTAGTGTTGCAGTCTCCTTTTTTTCCCCAATAGAATCTCTAGAATTACATAAGCCTTGTAGTTGTTAATAATGCTACTTACTTTATACTGTCGTTGAGAGGATCAGATAAGCTAATTTTAGTAAGCATCTGGTAAGCGTTAGTAATTATTATTATGGAGAACCTTATGAAGTCTCCAAGGCTGTTAAACAGCCTTGTTAAAGCAAGACTATCAGTTAAGACAGTAGGCTAGAGGAGACACTTCATGAGAGCAAGAGCATTCTTGTCTTGTTCACCTCTCTATCTGCAGAACCTTAAAAAGGTCAATGAATATTGTATTCTTAATCACTGTGTCAGGTTACTTCACTTATTATATATTCTTATACTTTTACTTTTGTCTTACTTCTCCAACTAGATTGAGATAATAACAGTTTACAGTTATATAATACTATACAGGATTATTTATTCTTTGAATAAATGTGGTACACAGTAGGTACCTAATAAAAATTTCTTGAATTGAATCATGACTAGACTGTCTAAATGCAAGAGAGAGAGAGAGAAACCTAGTTTTTTCTAACTTGTGTGTTTTGACAAAATGTACATGGGATAAGTCTAAGGTACATTTTGGCATAGGGTGAACTACACTGACTGCACAAATCGAAGAATCAGTATGTTGAATACGGTGAGAGAGCACATTGGTGTCCTCACCTTCGCAGAGTTATCCATCACCTCCTTTTCATAAGCGCCCACTACCCAGGGTGCAATGCAGGTGGGCTCAGAAAAAGAAGATAGATACATGGCAGTGTGGTAGAAGGACATTGATTTAGGAGTCAGGGAACCTGAACCTACTACTGTACTCTCAGTTCATCCTCTGCCTAGCTCTATGACTGTGGACAAATCATTTAACCTCTCTAAGCCTCGCTTTGCTCATCTGTGAAATGGCATTAATACCTGCAAGCTCCACTATACAAGATTGTTATATTAAATGATGTATTTTGTGGAAAAAAGTACTTTGTAATTCTTGTCTACCTCAGAACTACTATGTAAAACAAAGAACATTTAAAAAGGAATAGAAGAGCCAAAAGAACATATACAAAATGAGAGAGAGGGAGAGAGAGCCATTCATTTAAAAGGAAAATTTTAGTTATAGAAAATAAGCAAAAGAAATCATGTGTGTATAAATAACATATGTGGTAAGAAGAGGAACAACTATAAAATAAACAAGTATTTAAAGAAAGAACTAGTGTAGCACCTGGGTTATAATAGGTGCCCATAAATAATTACTAAATGAATTAATAATTCAATATAGCATTCTATAAATAAGTTACAGTTACTACAGTCTCAGGGGAAAGGACAAAGAATAAAAGCATAATGAAGAATATAAAATAATGTGTAATACATGGCAACTTTGGCATGGTAGTTAAGAATACAAAGTATATTTCTTTGAGGTATATTCTAAATCTGACCACTTCTCCCACCTTCCATCACCTTTCTTTGTCTGCACTATTGCAATACATTTCGAGCTGATCGCTTTGTTTCTACAGATCTCTCTGTTTGCCCCCCACACCCAGTTTATTCTTCCCACAATGGACAGCATGATCTTTCAGAAGTGCATATCATTTCACATTACTTTCTTACCTTTAGTCCTCCAATGGCTTCCCATTTTACTTGTCATAAAACCCTAGGTTTCTCACTATGGCCTTCTGCCAGGCCCTGTGTGATCTGGCCCCTGCCTAACTCTCTCCAGCCTTGCCTTTTCCCATATTCCCCCTTGTTCACTAGGTTCCAGACACATTGCCTGGCTGGTCTCTGAACAGAAGAAAGTTTTTCTTGCTTCAGGGCTTTTACACTTTCTCTTCTTTCTGCCTGTTCTGCTCTTTCCCTAGATATTTGCACGGCTCACACCTCACCATTCAGGTCTCGGCTCAAACGTCACCTGTACAGATGGGGATTTATTCCCTCACCTTCTGCCCGAGCTGCCACCCCAGACCTTCATTTTATCACTTTGTGCATGTTATAGAATTCATTTACTAATTTACTTGTTTATTGTAAGTGTTGCCTGTTTCTTTTAGAAAAATAAAAGCATCAGGAAGGTGAGGGCTTTATTTTCACTTTATTCTAGCTTCTGTTTTTCTAGTTTTCCTTAAAACATTATTTTTCCTCTCCATTATGATTTTTGCTTGTGGCTTGCTTCATTCCCATTTTAATTTCCCTCCTTTTCATACCCACTTCTCCCATTTAGGGAGGCTACATCACTTTCGGAATTCACAGGGCCCTGCTATCCTAGTCATTTTAAAAGAACTGCGTTTTCACACAGAGGATTCACATTCCGAAGTTCCCTGGATCCTTCAACAACACCACTGAAATAACCAATCTTTTGCCAGAATTACACAGGCCATAATAATTGGCTCATTCACTTCTTAGAAGTCTATGAAACGCTTCCCCATAGCAGACAATGCTGTTTTGCCATGTGCCGTGTGTGTGTGTTTGTGCACACATGTGTCCCCATTATCTGGGGACACATGTTAAGTATTGACACTATTCTTGGAAGGAGACAAACCTACATAGAGCACACTTCACCTTTTCTTTTAACCTATATTACCCCGTTTCTTTTATCCTAAATAACTGGGATGAAAATGTTTATTTGTATCTTAAACGAAAGAGGCTGCATCTCCTTGGCATAGCCCTTGCTAAGCCCCGCCCATTTGCCTGCTCACTACTGATTGGCATGGCCGCATCTCGTGTTCTGGGTTTAGCTGTTCTCTCTCTGTTGTGGTTCATTTTTCTCCTCTGATGCCTACTATAACACTGTGCAGAAAACTCGTAGCACTGTTCTCTGGGTGAATGAATGGACTGAATTTTCCAAGGGACTTCAGCTCTGTTAAGCATTCTCACCCCTTCTTTCTGCTCCTGTAACTTCCCGTATATGCCACATTCAATGCATCGCTCTTCCTCGGTTTTGCAAGTTGTATGTTACTAGCACTTATCCACCATGACCCAGCCCAGAACACACTGTCAGTGATGTTGGTCAGATGACTGCTTTGTATCTATTTTTTATTTTCCTTTTGAGATTTTAATGTTGGTTTTGTTTGGGCACCCACATTTCTACAGGTATAGTGAAGGGTAAAGGGGGCATCTGTCACCCTGACCTTCAGAGAGAAGACCCTTCCCACAAGACAGATGCCTCTGACTATGCAGTGCAGCTTGTCCATATAAACCTCTTGCATTGTTTGGAGATTCTATCCCATGCCAAGAGTCTAACCACCCACAAGCAGGCACATTGCTGTCCAAACAGATGGACAAAGGAGATAGGCAGGCCAAAGCCCATGGATGAACATGAAATGAATTGGTGCAGAAAAGCCAAGGTTATTGAAAATGAATGCTAGTCATCACTACACAGTGTCCAACATAGGGATGGACCAGTGTGGATGAGGTTTGACATTGAGATGCAAATAAAGGGAAAGCGTGAATGAGTGCAATGAGGTGGAGGTTTTAACAGGTGTATGAAAAGCTCCAAGAGCGTGGGTAGCTCTGAAATGTTTAAGTCAGCTTAGTAGGGGGAGTTAATGTCATCTTCAGTTGGGTCGGCTCTGAGAGTTCACATCTGGCCCAATCACCTATTAAGAGTCATTTATTTACTCAGTGAACAAATATTTATTGAGCATCTAGGATGTGCCAGGTACTGGTAGGGGCCAGATGGGTAAACACCCAGGAACAAGGCTCACATCATCTTTGCCCTATAAAAACTTACAAGTGATAATTAATTCTGTAATTAGTTATTTAACTACAGTTAAAAATATTAAGAAGGAGAAATATAGGAAACTAAATTGATGGATCATGGAGGCTCCTGGTGTGGAAGATCTGGAAAGATGGCTCTGAGGAAGTGATATTTAGGTTGAAATCTGAAAAATGTACAGAAGTTCAAGTGGGAGTGGGGTGTGGTGGAGCAGAGAACATTCCTGACATAATAATATCCATTTTATAATGTGCCTTTGAAGTGGCAGTTTGCTGTTTAAATGCTTCAGGAGGAGAACTCGCTTCCTCCAGAGGCAACACTTAGATCTCTCTGTCAGTAGTTGTCGTCTTCATTTGGAACCAGAATTTATCTCTCTGAACCTTTGGTCTTATACCTACTTCTTGGGACCCTGTAGAACAAGCCAGCCCCATCTTGTCCCTCAGCTAAGTTATTTAACCTCTCTAAGCTTCAACTTTTTGGCCTATAATTGGGAATAATCAATAGTTGAGAGAGAAAAATTAAAAAAGTTGATAGAGTTTATGTGAAGATTACTTGAAAGAATCTATTTAAAGTGTTTGGTTCAATGCCTGGGACATACTACATTAGCCAAGTGCTCAACAAATGTTAACTATTATCATTATTATTACACAAAAGACATTTGTGTACTTATCTTTATTATTGGTTGTATACTCCTGAATGATAGCCATGGACAAAGCATGGATTTGGGAATCAGGAAAGTCCCAGTTCAAAGTCTGGTTGTATATACTAATTATAGATATGTGACCCAATTATAAAAATGTAAAATTAAAAAAAAATGTGTAAATGACTATTTCTGTCATTACAACTCTAAATTATTGTAAGGAATAAAAGAGATAATCTAAGTAAATATACTAGCACAATACATTGCATTTCATAATTAATGCTCAATTAATATATTGTTTTTCTTCTTTATGATTCCATATGGGTAATTTCTTTGGAACATAGTTGCTTACTTGTGCATTTATAATCAGCACCTATCTGCTTCCAAAAAAGTATTAGGCCTATTAAGTAGTAGCTCATAAATATCTGTGAATGAATGAAATGGATGAATGAAATGGGCAATGAATACAACTTGTCAATCAACCTTTCTCATATGAGAAGTGGTGAAGATTTTCTGCACCAAAAAGTGGATGCTCCTTGTCTAACAGATGAAGGCTGGGGAGCTTGCAGAAGACCCATCCAGGTACCGATGCTGGCCTCCTGGGACTACGAGCCTGGCTCATGCCTCAAGCTACCTGTAATGAAAAGTCTGTTGTCTTCCACCTGTTTCACAGATCTGTCCTGAGGATTAATGAGATAATGTCTGAAGAGCCTTGTGAAGCCTTTGGAAGGAAATTGTAGGTAAAAGTCTCCTTCTACTGAATTCAGTTTCTGAGAACAGCTCTAAATAACAAAGTTGTAGTCAGCTTGCATTACATGGCGTTAAAAAATATTATATTGTTGATACTTGATTACAGCCAGTTTAGACACTGAACTAGCCTGTGAGATATGTTCTTTCTTAGGTCCTCACACTTTTTTAAAAAGGAAGAAACCTTCTTTATTATAATTGCTGTGCAGAATCAGAGTGGCAGGGAGAAACCAGTAGCCTTAATAAATGAGCAACTTGTGGCAGGGAAGGAGAACCTCCCAGTGCAGGTATGTGGGGTCTGGGCATCACCAAGAGGGCTGGGAGAGCCAAGGAGATGACTAAGTAGTGTAGGCACTGCTCAGAAAGAAACTGCCCCCCCTCCGTTGTGGTCTCCACCAATCCTTGCCGCGTCACTTTCATTGCAGATGACTCCCACTCCCACTCTGCTCCCACATGAGGTGTAACAGTGCTGGGCAGGAAGAGGTGCGAAGTGGCTTTGGCGTCCAAAGACTGCATGCCAACTCCAGCTGATCTTTCCTGGTCTGTGAAAGGGGTGCTGATGCCTCCTAGGTCTGCTGTGGGGACAGTGGAGATAATGGGTGGGCAGGAAGGGGTTCTTTAATCTGTCCAGTTTTTTCCCCAGGAGAGTGTAAACCAAAATTAATTTTAGACTGTGATAAAGGATAAAAGGCATTTATTTGAGCAAAAAGGAGCTGCAGGCCAGGAGACACAGATTCAGGTAGCAACCTAAGTTGTGTTCCACAGAGACAAAGGGGAAACCGCCTTTTATAGCAAAAATTCTTGCC
Organism: Artibeus jamaicensis; assembly: GCF_021234435.1. NCBI lineage: Eukaryota > Metazoa > Chordata > Mammalia > Chiroptera > Phyllostomidae > Artibeus > Artibeus jamaicensis. The sequence goes on along the minus strand of NW_026522025.1, from coordinate 12,301,743 downwards.
CAGGTTCTCAGTTAGGTCCATTTTACGTAAATGAGGTATAAGTTGCAACTTATATAAATTGTACAGTTCTGAGTGGACAGGTGTCAGTCTTGCTGGTAGAGGAAACCAGGGTTTCCTGCAGTGTTTGACTCAGAAATATAAACAAGCAGGGCCCAGAGTTCAGGCTGTGGTTCTTCTTGGAGCATGTGAGGGGCCCCTGTCACTAGGCACTTATTATTAAAAAAATTTAGGCCTTTGGTTGAATGTGGGGTGTCCATCTCAGCAGATAAATTCCTTCTCGGGGTTCACATCCAATGACTCTTTCTTCTTAGAGTCTACAGGGGGAAGGCAGAGGTGGCCTTCCTGCCTCTGCCCCCCTGATGCCCACCAGGATTGCCATTGCTTTGTGTAGCATGGTGATGGCCCCGCAGGTCTGCTTTCTTTGGGGGCTTTAGGAGGAGGGTGGATTCTGCTCTGATTTTTCTGACTTGGGGCTACGTGAGGAATATGTTCAGTGCTCCACTTTGGAACGAGATCCTGGGAAGTGATGAACTGCTCTTTTTTGGCAAACCCTTTCCCCCATCTCTGCAGATTCCACTGCGGAGAAGCAAGAATGGTGGTAGCTGAGGGTGGGCGCTGGAGCACGGTAGTGTGGGGGTCTCCTTCAGTGGATGTCTACCTGGCTCTCCGTGGTTCTCAATCCTGGCTGCAGGTTAGAACGGTCCTCACACTTGGAGAATCATCACCTTGGTATTTGTTAAAAATACAATTTCCTGAGTTTCAACTTCAGAACAACAAGTTTGCAAAACTTCAGGAAGCACCATTTATATGCAATACAATGTGAATGATGTCCCCTGGTGGTGTTCGATGTGGCAGGCTTGCTAACCGCGGACTGACTGAAAGGGATTTTTACATTTTAACAAGTACTGCAGGCGCATTAGCATTGAAAACAAACATCAACAGTCAAAACAACGGTGACTGTGGTTTTCTAAATAAGGTGGAGAGGAGGGAGTTTGATGGTGGAGAAAGAACCGAGCTAAGTGAGCTTCTCACACTTTCGCCCTATCTGAGTGATTGAAAACCAAATTAGGAACACAGTAGCTAACATTGATTGAGTAAATTTACTAATGTCCAGTAAGTACTGTCCTTTTCCTTCTTTATAGGCATTGTCTCATTTCATCTTTACAATAATTTCATGAGATAAGTAGTATCTCTATTTTACAAATGAGTGAAATGGGTTTCAAAGAACATAGTTCTAGTATATAGTAAATATTCAAGAAATGTTAACTATTATTGTAAGTGTATCTGTGAAAATACTGTTTAAAATATAAACCTACTGTTTTAGCATCCAGATAAGAACGGCAACCGTGATGTCAGAGATGATCTGACATGAGAGTTAGTACTTTGGACGGGTCTTGGGCACAGTCTGAAGGCTGAGCCCACAGAAAGGAGGGTAACAAGGTGAAGAGCAGTTGGATAAAAAGTTGCTTTATTCAGTCAACCTTTTCTTTTCCCCAAGAGTAAGGGAGGACACTTCATTCTTCTGCAGAGTCTAAACCTCAGTGGGTTTTGTAGTGTTTGTCTACATAGGATAATAAGTCTATTATTACACTGGCACTTCTATTAGAAAGTATATTCCAATACACTCTCAAGCAAACTTGGAAAATAATCTATTCCTAAATTATGGACTATGAAGGGGCACTTTCTATGAGTCCTTTCCAGTATGTAAGTTTAACCAGAGGCTAAACACGGGCAAATATGGAGGGGGGGGTAAGAATGAATATTTAGAGAATTGGAGTTTCATTTACAATCCCATTATGGCAGAGATCACCAGCAGTCTACCAAAATACACAATCCTCTTCTTCCTAAATCCAGAGCTCGACTATTTGTTTTTGTTCCTCTTATACATGGATGTGATTATGTGATGTGGAGTTTCAGGGGAGGTGATATATGTCATTTTCAAGTCTGGCCCATGAACCCTGGCCACTCATGCCCTTCTTCTCCTTCCCTCCTCCTGGCTGATGCGAGGTGATACACAGGACGACCTTGGCACTGTGTGTGGGCGACAGGAGAAATGTTACCACCCTGGATCCTTCAGCGATAGTGTCAGCCAAGCCACTTCTGATCAGAATTTTTTCTCTGGACTGTTATGTGAGAAAGGATAAAGGTTCCTTTAAAATTCCTTGAATTTGGGGGCTCTATTTGTTACTGCAACTTAGTTCATCTAACAAATACATTTGTGGTGAGCATCAATCTTTAATCTTTGGTTAGCCTTATGCTTTTGTTTACAAAAAATTAGTCCGTGAAAATCAAGTTGTGATTCCCACCCCCCTTATTTAAAAATCTCTGATTTAACAAATGAGGACTCTTACTGTGAACAAATAGTTTAAAAAACATAAATGGATTTTTATGAGCTAGTAAGAATTGGTTCTCCTTTTGTCCATTTCACTACAAGCAATAGTCAACTTGAGGTCAATACCATTGCCTCAGGCTGATGTTTAATGTAAAAAAACCCCAACAAATTAATTGTAAATACATTTTCATCCTGAGATTGTCATTTGTGTTTGTCTTACTTTTTATAAACCAAAGAGTTAAAATAACTAGTAAATGTCCAGTAAGCAGCTGAAGAAATACTAGAGTATTTGGAGTTTATTCAAGATCATATATTTAGGTCAACACTTCGTGAGGATCTATATATCCAGGTTCTGGAGATTCAAATATGAATAAAATATTCTCTTAAGATGTCAAGGAGCACATGTGCTGGTAAATAATGGTTAGGACTTTAGAAATAGTTCGCTTTTTAACAAGGAGGTTTTCGTGTTTTTAACTTGCACTATTCGTCAATCCATTAGGTTTATAGGAGCTACTAGGAAGTTAACAAGATTTTAATTCAGAAAAGCAAGAATTTTGGTCTTGTTCAATATTTGCTTAACACTGAATGATGGAAGAGAGCATAATAGGTCAAGTGCAGTAGCCCATCTGATACTTGAACCTTCTTCAGAATATCCCTTATCACTGATAGTTCTGTTTGAATATCTTTGGAGAAGAAAACATTTTCACTTACTGAAACATACCTGTCTACGTCCATACCACCCTGAATGCGCCCGATCTCATCCAATCTCGGAAGCTAAGCAGGATCGGGCCTGGTTAGTACTTGGATGGGAAACATACCCAACCATGAACAGATCTTAGGTTAAAAAGTTCTTCTTTGTAAAGCATGAGAGACAAAAATAATAAAAAAATATTTTTAAGGAAAAGACCATGGATTCTAATCATTTTCAGTACTTGCATATTTGTTACTAATAAATGTCTCCTGAGTACTCCTTTAGGCACTGTGATTGGGGTTGTGGCAAAAGGAGCAAGTGAATGGTGTGATTCTTTCAAATGAATTGCAGTCAAGTTGGGGAGACAAAACATGTACCCCAGACATGCTTCTGCCTCAGGATATTTGTACTTGCTGTTTTCTCTGCCTGAAACCCTCTTGCCCCAGATACAGCATGGTTCACTCCCTCATCTCTTTGGGTCTTTCTTAAATGCCACCCTCTCAATTAGGACCTTGCTAACTACCCTATTTAAAATTGCACCGCCCCCAATACCTAGCATTCCCTATTTCTCTTCTCTGTCTTATTTTTCTTCTTAGCATTGATTATCTGACATTCCATAAATCTTTAAAAAATTATTATCTGTTTCCCTCCACTAGAATGTACGCTTCATGAAGACAGAAATCTGTGCTTGTTTTGGTAAGTCTTGGAAAATAGTAGTCACTCAATGAGTAGTTATTGAATATTGTAGAATGAATATGTACATGGACATACAAAGGTAACAATGGAAAGATGTATACAGTTACTGTCAAACAAATAGTGCAAATAATGTGTGTGCCACCAGGCAGGTGTAACTCCCCTTTCTCCTCAAGTAATGATTCATTCCTAAGATGATTCTTAGGCTTAAAGAAAAAGAGAGGAAGTTTTCATTTTATTGTATAGTACTTTGTTTTCATAATTATTACAATAAGATACTTTTATTTCTATTAAAATCTTCATATTATAAAAGGATACATATGTGTTATAGATAATTTGGAAAACCTGGGGAGTTACAAAGAAGAAGATACATATGATCTATCACTTCAATATTCAGAGACAACTACCCTTAACATTGTGATCTAGTTCCTTCTAGTCTTTTTTCTACACATGTATTTATTTTTTTACAAAAAAGGAATTATACTGTATGTGTTTTGTATCTTGCTTTTTAAGCATAACATTTCTAATAGTTGCATCCTATTCTAGTTCATGAAAATCTCATCATTTATTATACATTTTTTATGTTTGGACATTTGGGTTGTTTCTAATAGTTTATGGTATAAATAATGCTGTAATGAAGATCTTTCTAAACAAATCTTTTTTGAGAATAGTTCCCTAAGGTAAACTTTTAAAATGGGAGTAATTTGCTAAAAGGTTTGAAATTTTTGTTTGTTTTTACTTTATACAATGAAAAAGTTTAAATGAATAGAAAAGTAGGAAGAATAGTATAACTTCTATTTGAATCATCTAGATTTTTTAGTAGTTATCATTTTGCCATTTTATATCTGTTTTTAAAAGTAGTTTAAAAGAGTTTTAAAAAATCTCTAACAAACAAGAACTTTTTAAGGACTGTCAAAAAATCATCGCCACAGTGCAGTGTTGACATATAACAAAACAAATAATTCCCTAATATCATGTTTGACTTTCCCTAATTGTCTCAGAACATCTTTTTACTGTTGATTTGTTTGAAATAGGATTCAGATAAGGTCCTTGGATGTGGTTGTCATCTCTTAATTTTTTTTAACTTTTAATACTTTCCCTTTCTCTCCCCCCCCCCATGCTATTTCTGGAAGAAATGAGGAATTGGTCCCCTAGAATGTTCATTCTCTAGTCTGATCTGATTGCATTCTCTTGGAGTTATTTAATGCATTCTTCTATCCTTGGTAATTTCTGTAACCTTAGAGCAGTGGTGCTCAGACTTTAGTGTGCCTCAGGTCACCGAGACGGCTTGTTAAACCACACACCGCTGTCACCCCTCCCCCAAGTTTCAGGATAGGTACATCTGGGTGAGCGTGAGGTCTGAATTTCTGACATGTTTCCAGAGGAGGCTGATGGTCCACAGACCACACGCTGGGAATCACTGGTTTAGGAGGAATATTAGAGCCTTAAAAAAATTGGCTAGATTTACAACTTTAAAAATATATATTCAGCAATGCACAGCAAAGTGACTAGTTAACAATACTGCATTGTATATTTGAAAGTCGCTAGGGGAATAGATGGTGAAAGTCTCATCACAAGAAAAAAACTGTCACTGCGCATGATGATGGACGTTAACTAGACTTACTGTGGTGCCCATTTTCCGATATATACAAATATTGAATCATTGTGTTGTATACTTGAAACTAATTAAGGTTATATCAATTCTATTTCGATTTAAAATATACATATTATTTTTATTAGGATTGTTTCTTCTTTTTATCTTTTAATTTTTTATTTTGAAAAACTTTGGTCTTCCAGAAAAGTGGAAAGGTGTTTGTTTTCCAGAAAGGCACTAATGTAGCAGGGCGTGGGTTTGTTCATTTGTCCATTTTGGCGAGTCTTGTCTCAGAGTGAGTATTAGCATGGAAATAAACTTTATTTAATGAATAATTTAATAAATAATTTAATGAATAAAGGATTTCTTACTGTCATTTTAATTAAAACTTATTGGGTTACTAGTGAGGTTTTAACTTAAAATGCTTTCTTAGTTCTATGAATTGTTCACCTCCTTTATCCATATTTTTAAAATTAAGATGTTTAGTTGTTTTTTTAAAAAACAGTTAATATCAATGGGCTAATTTAGTTATACTAAAGATAACTGTTCCTTCTCATATTTGTAACAGATAGTTTTTTCAGCTTATTGATCTGTTTTAATCCAGATTATTAAGATTTAAAAAATTTGGGTTTGTTTACCATCAAATCGTTTAACCTGTTTTTTTATTTTTACTTTCTTCTATTACTTTGGAAAATCGTTCCCAGTCTGAAATAACTACTCACTTACATTTTCTTCCAGTTTTTAGTTAGTTGTTTGATTGCTTATTACCAAAGGTAACTGTGGTATTCAAATGAGAGTTATTTGCATGTTCTAGGAGTTATTCTTATTTTGGGGCGCCGACCTGCAGAGTAAGATAGAATTTGCGGAGGAGCTGCCTGATGCCCCCATTACTGTTGGAGAGACAGTCCAGTCTGTGTCAGGTCATTTATCTGTGAACCATGGAAACATTCAAAGAGGTAGCTGGAACTGTACACTGAAGAGCAATTTGTAACAAGTCATGGCAGGCAGTCATAAAGAGCTGGGAGAGTATATGAATCATGACGTAAGAACTGTGAATGACAGGTGTTTGAGTCCCATCAGGGGCTATTATTGAACAAACTGGTCTTCAAATGAGATACAAATTTTATGCCAAGAGGGGCAAGTCTACAGAGCAAAGCATTCTGGTTTCTGGCATAGACTCTTTCTTATAAGAAATGTTTTCATCCATCTTTGCTCTCCCATTTTTGCATCCTTTTCATTCTTTTAGTACAACTCTTCGTTGTACTAAATCATCTACAGTACCTATAGGTGTGAAAAGTTTGGCTTCTGCAATTTACACAAGCTGCTGGGTTGGAAGACAAGTGGCAACATGGTTACTTCAAGGAAAGTAGCACAGGGTCTGTATCACCCCAGAATTAGTCTCAGGAAAGAATATATTAGACCATATCTAGTGTTAATATTAATAACAGCATCTATTAGCCCTTAAGCACCAGAAGTACATCAAGCTACGCCAACCACTTTACATACACTATTTTAATCCTTACTACAAGTTTGTGAATATTTATTACTTGTTTTATAGATGAGGAAAAATAACTTAACCAAAGTTAATTTATTAACTTTGGTTAACACCTTGAAAGGTGGTTATCAAAATAAGAAAACCTTGACATATGATTATCCTAACTAATTCAGGCCTATCTAACTCCAAAGCCCACATTTTTCCAGGTGTAATAAAGATATTTTCTTTGGGACTTGTGAGTACATTGTATGAATACTATTAGTTTTTGAGACTGAGCTAGTGTTTTGGACACAGACAACATTGTAAAGCTCCAGTTGAATTTCTCTGACTCTAGAGATGAGGAAAGGAGCCATGCACACAGCCTTGAGGAGGAGGTTTGCCTGTTTGGAACAGTAGGAAACTTAGGTCCAGAGAGTCAAGTTTTTCTGAGGTCAGCCATCTTGGAGGTGTGAAAGTGCTGGAACCCATATTTGCTGACTCCACTGCTCTGGATACCCTGGGGGAAGTGACTGAGCTTGTGGCAAGACTGTTTTTCAGACACTTTTCTAAAGGTGGATGTCTGCAAGTCGTATCTTTTTTCAAAAAATTTTATCTATTGATTTTAGAGAGAGAGAAACATCAATTTGTTGCTCCACTTATTATTTATGCATTTATTGGTTGCTTCTTACATGTGCCCTGACCAGGGGTTTAAGCTGCAGCCTTGGTTTATCGGGACAATGCTCTAATCAACCGAGCAACCAGGCCAGGGCTTATGAGTCATGTCTTTTTAAAGCTATACAACCTTCTCTCCTAGACAAGCAATAGGCTAGGGTGAGCCACGGGGATCCCAAAGACAATTAGTTTGTGAATCAAAGAGGCCTACTGAATCCGATGCTTCATCAGAAGAAATGAGGCAGGGCATGACGACAGGGTTGGAAGCAGAGAGCCTACACCAGGCCAGCCAGCCGGAGCAGAAATATGAGACTTAGTTGCCTGAGGAGATTTCCTGAGACAGCAAGTCCCCTTTGACGGGCACTTTGTGGCTTTCACTCTGAGTGGGAAAGGAGTCGCTAAGGTCTCTGAGCCAGACTGGCCACCTGTTACCCTTCATCACCATTTTATTTGGTTAACACCTAGCCCTGCAGGGCACCTGTGGTGAAGTCCACACTTGTCACATCCTCTGTCAAGTTCTTCTTGACTCTCCATGACATCATTTCATCATGGTTTCTCATCTAGTGTGGGTCTAAATCAGCCATATTTTAGGTGGTTGATAATGTTGGTATGCAGCATTGATTAGGGATCAATGTTTCCATTGATCACTGTGACTCTGTTGTGAGTATTTGGGAAAATCCCAGGATATATATATATATATATATATATATATATATATGACATTTGCAGAGAGCTTTGTTCACTCAGTGAGTTTGCCGAGCACCTATTCTCTGTGAGTTACTGATTCAGGGGCTGGAGTTACATCAGGGAACAAAGCGGATGAAGATACCTTCCATCATGGAGCTGACTTGGAGTTGGGATAGGGATGGGCAGACAATAATGAAAAAAATATGCAATAAGTAATTGAATGATTTAGTATGTTAAAAGGTGACAAGTGTATAAAAAAGAAAAAGTAAAGTAGGTAAGGGAGCTGGGCTGGGTTGTAATTTTAAATGAGTGGTCATTAGATTTAAAATCATTTGTTTGAAATACCAATTAGAAAAGGTAGAACTAGAAAAAATTAGAGCATCGAACAGGGATGGGAAAGGGTCAGATCACAATCTTCAATTGAGTCCTCATTAGAATTAGACTTATTCATGTCAATGTGACTTTCACAGGGCAACTTCATGTCATTATTTTCATTGTGTTGATTAGAATCTCACAGATTTTGTTTCTGTTTTTCTTTTCTCATTCCTTCTCAGTTTCCTTTTTTTCTTGCAATCTTCCATGTTCTTGAAACAAGCAAAAAAAACAAAAAAAACAAAATGAGAAGCCATTGTGCTTGCCCTCGGGAAACTTACAATTCTGTCTGGAAATAAAGAAGACCTCAGTAAAAATGATGTGAGAGCAATAAGTCAGTGATGATAATAACCAGCTATGTTCTTTAAAATGAATGATATATGAATGGTCAAAACAAGTGAAATTATTTAAGTAATATTTGTGGGAGAAGGCAAATTCATTTTATTCTGGGTTGAAGGAACTAATGGTAAAAGATGGGCAAACATTTTGAGTTTTACAGGCAATTAACTTGGAGGCAGAATTTAACAAGATGTGTTCCAAAATTTGTAGAGAGATTGGCTTAGGTGGAGTGGGCAGATTTAGTTGGATAAGTGATCTTGGAGGAATAATGGACTGGGAAGTGTAAATTAATGATGTAGAATGCTGGTCTGAGGGGGTTAGAATTTTTTGCACACTTTATTAAAAAAGCTGAGAAAATATACCTTGAAATTCTGAATCTTAGTTAAGCCACCAAACCATGTTGGGTAAAGAAATGACATCTTTCACCTAACTGAAAATCAGAAAGTACTTACTGTTTCTGAACTTTTGATTTACTGTATAGATTAAAACATAGAATATTATATAAATTTAAATTTAAAATGCATATGATTATATTTATATAATACAGGTAAATTATATATAGTGTATATATAGTATATTTTATAGGATATATAAAATATATAAAGTACATACATTATATGGTATATATTTAAGGCATATATTTAGGAAGGTATATATACTTTGGTGAAGTGTATATATACATATATATAATGTATATATTTTATATATATATATATATATAACAGTTTGTCTGGAAAAAAGTCCAACCGTTGTTAATATAATAAGAATGGTTTGCATGACATCTATGTAACCTGGCAGCCAAGGAGAGTGGACTGAAATGCACATGCATGAACAATGACAACTTCACTGTATTAGTCAGTGGGAGCAGTAGTTGCTGGTGAGTGAGTATTTGTACTGTGTGGCCATTGCATTCAAAATGACTGAGTGAGTAGAGGAATGAATCTGATTTGCATTAAGCTTCAACATTCCACTGCAGAAACTATTTGGATGATTCAGAAGGCTTTCAGGTATGATATAATGAGTGCAGTGCAAATAAAATTGTGGCACGAATGCTTCCAAGATGGTTGAGAATTGTTGAAAGGAATCCATGTTCTGGAAGGCTTGCAACAAGCAGACACCTGAGAATGTTGAACGTGTACGGGCTACAATCAACAAAGATCAGTGACTGACAGTGTGAGAACTAGATGCTGATCTGGGGATTCCATAAACTACTGTGGCTGAGATTTTGACACAGGATCTGGGCATGAAATATGTTGTGGCAAAATTTGTTCCGCAGCTTCTGTTACCAGAGCAGAAGGGACATTGTGCTGCAGTAGCTAATGATTTGATTCAAACCACTGTCAGTGAGCCAGATTTGGCACCCAGGGACTTCTGGCCTTTCCCAAAAATAAAACCATCTTTGAAAGGGAAGAGATTTCAGACCATCAGTGAGATTCAGGAAAATACACCAGGGCAGCTGATAGTTATCGCAACAAAGGATTTTACAGAGTGTTTTGAATAGTGGAAGAGATGCTAGGAGAACTGTGTGAGGTCCCAAGGTGCCTACTTTGAAGGCATTATTTTCTTGTGTACAATTTTTTTTTGTATCTTGTGTCTTCTTCAATAAATGTCTCTATTTTTTCTATTACAAGGCTATTTTCTGGAGAGGGAGGGAGAGAGAGAGAGACACAGAGAGAGAGAATAATAGATGCAGTTTCTTTTTTAGGGACATCCAGTTTCACGCCCTCTCCCTCTTTTTTACAATCTAACTCTGTAAGCTGTTGGCTTTCTTTCTTTGGTAGTGTTCTTAGTTTGATGTTTCTTTAATACTCAACTGACTGTACTGACTATCTTTGAAGTTAAGGAGAAAGTTCAAGATTGAGATGTATCTTTCAAAGAACTGAAACTGAATTTAGAATGGGGTGCCCTTAACCTCTACCTAAATGTCCCTTCCAGCAATGCAGTAATAGAGTTCTTTATACTTCTACTCCTACTTATTATGGTCTTTATGTTTCTGCCCATTCATTTCCTGCAGCTTCTGAGCTGACTTTTCAATGGACCATCTGAACAGTTTACTGTACATCCCATCGCTGAGGCCTTTTCATATGCAGCTTCCCAAGAGGGGAATTCCTTCTTCTTGGCTACATGATCCAGGTTTATTTCTCTCTAGATACATCTTAAAATATATTATTTGGGGGTGTTCTAAATTTTTATTTCTTTCTTGTTTTCAGGACTGTTTCTGCAATGGGTGTATTATTCATCGCCATGGTGCTTGCGAGAATGACAGAAAGGTAAAAATGCTCAGTGGATCCTTTGAGTTTACTTAGTTTTGTTCTGTTATACACAGGAAAATAATGCCTTCAAAGTAGGCACCTTGGGACCTCACACAGTTCTCCTAGCATCTCTTCCACTGTTCAAAACACTCTGTAAAATCCTTTGTTGTGATCACTATCAGCTGCCCTGGTGTATTTTCCTGAATCTCACTGATGGTCTGAAATCTCTTCCCTTTCAAAGATGGTTTTATTTTGGGGGAAGGCCAGAATGGACTGTGTTACTGCTGATTCATAGTTTTTCTGGCTGATGATCAGATGGGACAGGAGTAACGCAGGAAAAAAGAAAAGCCAAAAAACCTTCACCTAGCCAATTATTTCTCAAGCTCATCCAAATAATATATGGTACATACATATTAAAAATTACAGTAGAGGAGGACGTAGAGTGACATAGAATGACATTCATGATGCAATGTTAGATGAAGAAAGGAGGTAATCTCACTGCATAGAAAAAAGGTACCAAAATTTGCATAAAGGTGATTTCTAGATTGTGTAATTCCCAGTCATTAAATAATTACTAAAATATTTTCTACAATTAACATGTTTTCTCTATATAATAAAGGAAATTCAATGTTATTTCCTCATAGAAGGTAACCTTGGTGGATTATCACACAAATTTAATTTCCTAAACAAGAGTGCTATGGTTGAAATGCCTGCCTTAAAAGTAAACAAACAAAAATAAACTGTTTACCACTTCAATCTCTGTCTTCCACCAAAGTGGCTGACAAGTTAGAATGCACTTGAGTGTGTTCATTTGTTCACTTATCATTTGTTTAGCAAGTGTTTATGAAGGACCTGCTCTGCATAAAGCACTGTGCTGGTACTGAAATTCTGGCTTAGGTAGAGTGTTAGCACTGCCCTTGGGGCCTTCATGTCTGGCAGTTGGGTGTACATCTAACTATAATATGAGGCACAATGAAAAAAGAACAAAAACGATATGGGGGGCAGTCTCCATTTCTGCACCTGTTCATATGCAGATCGTGGGACATGTAACACAGATCGTGGGTCAACATGTAATTTATGTAACATATAGCAAGTTTTATTGTTATTTTATAATAAATTAATAAACAGAAGGTTCTCAGTTTACTTTTGAATATCATAAATATTTATAGATACAGCTAATTTAAAACAATAGTCCCTGTAACTAATTCTAAGGATAACATTTATGAAGCATATACTGCACTGTGGATACCTAGCTCTCACAGTGTAGGTGATGGTTCCTTGGGATCCAAGAGGCCTTTTCAAGAGGTCTACAAAGTCAAAACAATATTCAAAATAATACTGAGACATTATTTGCTTATTTTACTGTGTGGAATTTGCACCAATGGTAAAAAAGCAATAGTGGATAAAATTGTTGGTATCTTAACATGAATCGAAGTAGTCACACCATAATCTGCCACTAATGTACCACTGTATTTATCATTGTCATAGAAAAACAATGCTAGTTTCACTTAAGAATGTCTTGATGAAGCAATAAAAATCATTTTATTAAGTGTAGACCCTTGAGCCGCACCTCTGTCATACACAACACACCTTTGTGGTATATGACACAATGGGTAATAAACACACAGCACTTCTGATGTCCTCCAGAGCATGAGGGTCGTCCTGTGTGAGTGGCCTCTTTTTTTCATGAAACACCATTTTTACTTGAAAGAACAACTGACAGGGAAACCACATTTATTCAAAAATGGTATTTGGCAGACATTTTCTCAAAAACAAATGAAGTGAGCCTGTCGCTTCAAGAAAAACAACTGGTAATATTTTTGCCAGTGATAAAATTTGAACTTTCATGTGAAAATTAGAACTTTGGAAGATTTGTATCTGCGAACTTGTCAGCTTCCCCAAACCTGAAGACTTCCCAGTGACACTGTGGTGTCATTAATGAATGTGATTTTCTTCATATTGTGTAACAAAATGTGTCAGTGTTATAGAGATCTGCATAACTCAGTGAACCAATACTTTGAAATGACCAATGCATGATGTTGTAAAATCATATGAAAATAGAAGAGCCATTCAAAGTACAGAGATAGATCAGTGTATTTTGATGAAATACGGTATGAAAAGTTTACTGTATCATTTCAGATTCTACATCTCAACTAATGTAACTACTACTTGTCAGATTGGTAGGGTATCAGAGCAAAGTATCCACTGTTATCTGAAAAGGCTATTAAGATACTTTTCTCTTCTGCAACTATCTGTCTGTGTGAAGCCAGATTTTCTTTGTGTGCTTAAATCACGACACATACAGCAATAGATATTAAAGCCAAGCATTAAAGAGATTTATATAAATGAAAAACATTGTCACTTTTCTCACTACTAGAAATAGAGGGCTTTTTTCCCATAAAACATATGATTTATGTCAACATGTAATTTATGTAACATATAGCAAGGTTTATTATTGTTATTTTATAATAAATTAATAAACAGAAGGTTCTCAGTTTACTTTTCAATATCATAAATATTTATAGATACAACCCACATACACAAAATCTCTTAAAAGATATTTTTAAGACAATAAGAGTGTCATGAGGACTTCTGCCAAGATTGAGGCATAGGTAGAGACGCTGTGCCTTCTCATACAACCAAGTTTAGAGACAACAAAATTTTAGCAACAGAAAATATAGCCAAAACACAGAAAATTGAACTTTTTGGAAGTCTGATAACAACAAATTCTTCAGCTGGACCGGTAAGAGGGGCGAAGCCAGCAGCTGGTGGAGCTGGGTTGCACAGTCAGACTGACTCAGGCGCATGGATCCCAGGTGTGGGGTTGCAACGGGTGGACCCAGTGAGTGACGGGTGGACCTAGCGAGGGCGCAGGGTGGCAGGCTGACCGCGGTCACACAGTCGCACGCAGATAGACCCGAGAGGGACCAAGCAGGCCCCAGCGGCGGGTAGCAGCAGAGGGGGCCGCTATTGCCCCGCTCTGACCCCGCCCCCACATACAGCGTCACAAAACAGTGACCTGGGCGGCCCCACTCTGGTGAACATCTAAGGCTCCACTCCTCATACTTAATGGGCTCAAACAGACAAAAAATGGCTCAAGAAGATCTCAAAGCCCCAGAGCCCATAACTCTAAGCAATGAAGAAATAGCAAAATTTTCAGATGCACAGTTCAAAACACTGGTGATCAGGATGCTCACAGAACTGGTTGATTTTAGTCACAAATTAGAGGAACATCTGAAAGCGAAACTAATTGAAATGAAGGGAATTGCACAGGAAACCAATAGTGATGAAAAGAAAACTGGGACTCAAATCAATAGAGTGGACCAGAAGGAAGAAAAAATGACCAAAGAGAAAAGGATGAAGAAACAAGAATTCAAAAAAATGAGGAGAGACTTAGGAACCTTCAGGACATCTTTAAACGTTCCAACATCCAAATTATAGGGGTACCAGAAGGGGAAGAGGGACAGCCACGAGTGGAAAACTTATTTGAACAAATAATAAAGGAGAATTTCCCCAATCTGGCAAAGGAAATAGACTTCCAGGAAATCCAGGAAGCTGAGACAGTCCCAGAGAAGTTGGACCCAAGGAGGAACACACCAAGGCACATCACCATTACATTACCCAAGATTAAAATGAAGGAGAGAATCCTAGAAGCAGCAAGAGATAAGAGGACAGTCACCTACAAAGGAGTCCCCATCAGGCTGTCAGCGGATTTCTCAAAAGAGACCTTACAGGCAAGAAGGGGCTGGAAAGAGGTATTCCAAGTCATGAAATCCAAAGACCTACAACCAAGATTGCTCTATCCAGCAAAACTTTCATTTAGAATGGAAGGGCAGATAAAGTGCTTCTCAGATAAGATCAAATTCAAGGAGTTCATCATCACGAAGCCCTTATTATATGAAATGTTAAAGGGACTTTTCTAAGAAAAAGAAGATAAAAAAGATGAACAGTGAAAGGACAGCAAACTCACAGTTATTAACAACCACACCTAAAAGAAAGCAAACTAAGAGGACAGCTAGATCAGGAGCAGAACCATAGAAATGAAGATCTCATGGAGGGTTAGCAACAGGGGAGTGGGAGAAGGAGAAGAGAGGAGAAGGTATAGAAAATAAGTAGCATAGATGGTAGGTAGAAAATAGATAGGGGGGAGGGCAAGAATAGTATGGGAAATATAGAATCTAAAGAACTTGAGACACATGGTCATAAACTAAAGGGGGGAATGGTGGGGGAGGGGTGTGCAGGGTGGAGGGGAATGAAGGGGGGAATAGAACAACTGTAATGGCATAATCAATCAAATAAAATAAAAATTAAAAAAAGAGTGTCATGAAACCAAAAAAATTTAGGAGTTATTACTTTCAACATTATATGAAACATTTAATACACATAATCATGTTTAATCTTCATGACCAATTCTGGTACTACATACACTTCCATTCTACGAGGGAGGAAATGAGTTTGAGAAAGTTTAGTAACTGGCTCAAGATCACATAGCTAGTAAGAGAGTAAAATAAACAACTCATTTCGAATGGGTTGGGGTGACAGAAGAAGCCTTCGCAAAAAGGGCAAAGCTCAGCTGCACCGATAGTAGCAGCATTAGCAAGAGCAGTAAATAGGACTAGCGGTGGCAGAAGCCACGGGAGGAGGGGTAATAGCAGTAATGGCGATCACAGCAACAGCAGTAGCAGTGACAGCTGCTGAACACCCACCACATGCCCAGAACCCTCCAAGGGCTCTATGTGTAAAGATCAGAAGTCAGGCAGCTCTCCGTTAGAAAGAAGAAAAGATGGCTAATTCAGACTGGGTGAACAACTTAATGAATTAAGTTATTAACTATATTTTTAATGTTGTACGTGTTTCTTAACTTTCTGGAAAAGGAAATAGAAGAATTTGGCTCTATCCAAGTTCAGAAATTATTAGAATCTGCTCTAAAATTCTATAATTTTTTAAAAGCCATAGGTGTTGAAATGTTGAGTTACAGCTTTGTAGCTCATGCGAATATGTATTTTTAATAGTATTCATAAGAATATAGGACAGAGTATTGCATAGCTAAATTATTCTACAGACTGCATGAAATATGCATAAAATTATAAATTTTGGGGAAAGTTATTAACCTGGTTAAAGTGGATTTTACAGTATTTTTGTACTTTCAGAATTCCAACTTTTTATTATGTACTTTTAAAACCCAGCTCAAACTAATCATTCATTTCTTAGAAGTACAGAGGTACTTCAGCAATGAAATATTCTGAACCCTCTCATGTATCTTTTCCTTCTACAACTGCACTGTAAGCTTTTTGAAGCAAAGAATAGATGTGACTTATGTTTTGTATTCCTCACAACCGCCGGGAGTGCGAGCATCCTGATCGTTGGATGAGTTACTTATAGATTAGTGTAGAAGTCCATTTTGAATCAAGCCTCCATGCTCAGTGTTATTCTAAGTATCTAGACAATTCTTTTCCTTTTATATTATCAATGCCATGAGATTTGCTTTTGTATTTATTTACACGATAGCCTTGAACTATTTCTGCTGTCACATCTTGAAAATTGTTTAAGAGATATGTATTTCTCTTCTTTAATTAAAACTACAAGCAGAAATTATTAAAGAGTAAATATTTGCCGAGAGTGTAAGTCTGAATAGCATACGGTGTCCTTGGTACTATATTGTTTTTTCAGACTGAAGTCCTTCTTTCAAGTCAGTGAGCATGACTGTGTGTCTCCTGTCAGTTCGGGTACAGAGAGAAGCTGGGGCAGCTAGTGAACAAGAGAGGAGGCACAGTGAGGGTGGAGCTTTGCAAGTTGCCGGCTTTGCTGAATCTTTGCGTGAACCAAAAGGAGAGGTGGGTAAGGAACGGGAGAGGTGTCTGAGAGGACTGGAGCCGTGAAAAATAGAGAAGACAATGCCATCTCCCCACCCCATCCTGGGGGCATTAGGCATTATCTCATTTTTTTATGATGGTAAATGAAAATAAGAGCACAGAGGGAAACTCGAAATTGCTAATCTTGGATATTTTGCCTATTGGCCTGATATCAGAGCATTTATCCAACTCCTGGTGGGCTCCAAAGGAGAGTTAGTATAAAGGAGGCAAGAAATCTGTTATCTTCTGATTTGATAATCTGTAAAAATAAAGTCAAAGCAGATGTTCATATATTTCTGCTTGACATAGAGGTAGCTCCCATACAGAATAAACTTGATGAAAGAAAATGCCTTTTAAAATTATATTTTACTTTTATTATCTAAGTAGTAATAGGTAGCATTGATTGACTACTGTGTGCCACACTCGATGTTAAGGACTTTTAAATATTATTATTCATACTCTTATTCTCACTATGGTTATTAACAAGAACTAACATTTATTGAATATTTACCATGTGCCAGGCAATATTCTAAAAGTTTTATAGGTATTAACTCATCTAATTCTAACAATTCTATGAGGTAAGTGCTATTATTTTCCTCATTTTACAGATGGTGAAAGTAAGACACAGAAAAGTCAAGTAACTTGCTCAAGGTCACACAGCTAGTAAGGTGCAGACCTGAGATGTGATAAAATATCAAAATTCTGCTAAAAGAAGAAATGTATGTTGTACACCAACTAAATGTCCATTGCATAGTAGAGACCCCAAATTTTTGTCTGCCCCATCTTCCACCTTGCTCCCTTACTGACTTACTATAAAAGAATGACTTTTTAACTTATATGGAAGACACATAGAAATATTCACCTTGCTTTTGTTTTTTTCTCACCATCATTCTTAGGCTTTTGGTAAAGGTACCTATATATTATAAAAGATAATGAAAAGAAAAAACTTCCTTTTCTAAAATGAATACTTCATCCATTTACTTACCTGAAACAGCTTAGTAGCTAAAAAAACCACAAGTTTATTTATTTTAAAATTTTATTTATTTATTTATTTATTTTTAGGGAAAGGTGAAGGGAGGGACAGAGGGAAACATCAATGTGTGGTCGCCTCTTGTGCACCCCCTACTGGGTACCCAGCCCACAACTCAGGCATGTGCCCTGACTGGGAATTGAACCTCTGACCTTTTGGTTTGTATGCTGGCACTCAATCTACTGAGCCATACCAGCCAGGGCAAAAAAAAAGAAACCAACCTATAACTAAAATATTTATAAAAAGTTATGGAAGACAAGAGAAGGACGGAAAGAAACATGTACTGCTTTAAAACTTCTTAGATCTTTAGTTTGTGGTACAAACTTTATGTGTGGTTGCTCATCTGTTCCTCACAACAACCCTGTAAGGTATTGGTCATGGGCCCTATTTTGTGGCTAAGACAGCTGAGGTTAAGAGAAGCCAGGCAGCTTCCTTGTCAGGAAGTGGTGGAGGCCAAGGCTGTCTCTGATGTCTGCAATGCTGCAGTCTTCCCCACTGACTGTGTCTTTGAATCTTTGGATTATTTGATCCCTGAAAGTTTTAAACTTGAGAGTTTAAATAAGAAAATGATGATGCTAAATAATTCACTAAGGATGAATTTTACTGGCAAAGATTGCTATTTTATTCCAAACAACTTCCTGAACCACACAGCTGTTCCCTCCTGAGTCCTTGGTGGCTAAATTAAACAGCATTTGCCCGAATGCTAATCCTTAGATTATGCAATTCTTAATCAATTTGGCCATAATTAGGTTGGGCTTACAAATTGTCATTCCAGGAATAATGATTGCCTTCAAGAGGCAGAAAGAAAAGCATCAGCATCATCTCAGATTTCTGCAGCAACACTCATTGCCTGTGATGGGTGTGGCCCAGGAAGTGTGGCAAGGGGCACGGTTCTGTGTGCATCCTCACAGGCTGGTGAGCGTTGGGTCTATAGTAACGTTGCCAGAGGCGTGGGTCTTGCTTTAAGGATAGCTTCTGATGTCATGTTTGCTTCTCTGGCTTGGCTCCTATTTGAGTAAAAGGAATAACATTGATATCATCTGCATTCTGCTACCATAACATTGGTGCTTTGAAAGGTTAATAAACACAATGATTTTCTCAGTTAAGTGTGTCTTCATTTATGTAATGTTTATCTGAGAATGTTAAGGTGCTTTGTAAGTATTGCCTCAGTCTACATGTGAGAGACAGGGTAAAGTAATTCTCGCAATGCTGGCCAATAGCATGCGAGGCTGGTGGTGGGGGACTGTGCTGTGTCACTCATCATCGCAGCTCCAGTACCCGGCTCAGGGTGCTCAGTGTGCACACCTACTGCTGAGTCTCTTCTCCCACCTCAGCTGAGGGTAGGAAACCAGATCTCGTATCGGCCACAGTCAAGGCCAGTTTTCTGCAGACTTATTCTTACCCTTCTTCCCTTTCTTGGCACCACTGACAGTTAAAGAGAAACAAAGTAAACAGATTAGTCCTTAGTTCAGTACCTACTAATTCTGTAAGTGTTAAGCTCTCTTTGACTGCAGTCTCTAACATTTGTGACTTTTCTCTCTCTCTTTTTTTTTTACATAGCTGTCTAAATCTGTAATCACTGCCTGCAATTTCTCGTCTGTCTGTCTGATAATTTCCAGCCTTCCTGGACTGTCTGCCTAATGCTCAGCTTTGTGTTATCACCACCTTTGCCCCAGTGTGTCAGGGAATCTGAAACTTGGTTTTTTTTCCCAGTGATTTTATGGGTATGGAGACTGGAGCCCACACGGACTGAGAAAGATGTAGGTTGATCTCGTGCTCACAGAGTTGCTGTGAGTGTCCTTTTCTGCCATCTCTGTAATTCATTCAAATAGCAGACATCGTACGCTTCCTCTGTCAGGCATTATTCTAAGTGTGAAGGAGACAGAAATGTATATTTTAAAAATTCGTATCTTTGGGGAACTCACAGGAGTAATTGCAATATAGAATAAGTGCCAATAGGAGCTCTGTGAAGGGAGTGACTCATCCTGCCTGAAGGATACAGGAAAAGCTACACAGAGCAGGTGACCCTTGAGGAATAAGTAGGAGTCATCATTCCCCAGAGGCATCCCCTTGGTGTGTGGGTAGACATTCTGGCCCAACCCTCATCCTTCTCCCCCAACATGGGAGGAGTTCCAAGACTAAGTGATACGCTTTGTCTTGGTGTTTGGTAGGCCACTTTGATGATGTGGTTTGGAACTATGAAGTGTGAACAGTGTCCAATGGACACCTTTATTACCCAGCCTGTATTTAACCATCTCCCTCTAAGAAGATCACTCCTCTGCTCTCTCTGTCCTCTGTTTCCAGAGACCGGCACAGGGCTTAAACTTGGCAAATCAATGCCAGTGGCCACTTCCAGTAATAGCTGGAAGGTTGAGGTTGTCGCTCAATCAGAGACCATGAGATGTAAGAGACTTTTTCCTGAAACTTCGGGGAAACTCATTTTTTCCTGCTGTACTTTACCCATGAGAAGATATAAGGCCTGAGGCTGCCTGAGCCGTGTTATAAGGGGGGCTGGAAGAGGCAGTGTTGAGAGAGCTAGGAAGTCAATTCTGGTGGTTTTACTTTGGCCCCATATCAAACTGTTCCAGAAGCTAGAACGGTTACTGGCTTTCTCTACTCTATGAGCTGATGAAGCCTCTTCTGCTTAGACCTGTTTGGGTCCAGTTTTCTCTCTTTGTTTACGCAGGGTTGAAGGATCTAGAAATGTGTATTCAGAAGAGGAAAACACCCAGGAGGAACAGCATTCAAAATATCTGAAGGATGTTGGGCAGAAAAATTACTTGCATGTCCTGTGTGTCCCTAATGGGTAACACTGGAATCAGTAGGTAGATGTTTCAGGTGGTCAGATTTCAGATCAGTATAAGTAATAACTCTTTAACCCTTAGGTCTCTTTCCCAAGGAAAACAGCCAGGGGACCTGATTCAACACTGCACGAAGGGACAAGCCTGAGAGCTAGTGGAGGAAATATGCCCGTCCCTGTGCAAAAATCATCCTGAAATAGCCCAAGACAACTTAGAAGTGATCTGATTCACCTTTATCAGTGTATTGAGCTTGTAATACCAGAGCTTTCATTTAGCCTTAGAACTCCTCAAAGTCAAAGAGAATGTGGTTATTTACTGATAAACTCATTTCTTTAAAGAAACTGTAGGCTGTGACCCACTGGGGGGCATGAAATCAATTTGGGCATTTGGTATCATCATTTTTTATGAAACGTGTAACAAGGACCAGAGTTGTTTTGTGAAACTTTTTATTCTCTTTCATAAATAAAACATATACAATCAGGATAGAGTAATGGTGAAAGCATGAGCTTTGGAATTAGACTGCGAAGATTAAAATCCTGGGCTCACTGCTTACCTGCTACAAGAACGAAGTGAGCTGAATACAACACTGGCACGTAGTAGGCACTCAACATACTTTAGCTTCTCTGTTATCATTAGTGCTAGGTAATTCTCTGAATATAGAAATTAGTTCCTATGAGGTGGAGGGGAAGCCCTGTTCAGGTTTTGTAGGCCCCTGCCTTTTGCCAAACAACCTGAAGCTTTATAATTTTGTGTAAAAAATGATCAGGTGTTTCTTGTGTCCTCTGATAGTGTCTGAAGACGTGACATTGCCAATTGTCATCCAAAGCCAATGAAGATAACCAAGACCATCAGGTTGCAAGCAAGCCTTCACCTCAGCCAGAGGGCGTCCCTATTTATCCCTGTGTCCCTGGCATCTCTGAGAAAACCTGGGGAAATAACTGCTCCAATGTTATTAAACATCTCTAAAATTGGGTCTCGGATCTTTTGATGCTTTTTCTCCCACCTAAATCTCCTCTGTCCTTTGTTTCACCAAAGAATCTTTCTTGATTCTTGAAAAAGAGAAAATCTCCCTCTATCCCTCCCAAAGGCCCCCGAACATGCCAGGAGCATGTGCCCATGCACACGTGTGCACACACAGACTCACCCCCCATACATATGTGACACAGTATTAATGACTTCACAATCTTCAGGGATATTGGCTGTTTTTAAGCATCTATGATATATCCTTGTCACCGAACACATGATTTCCCACTTCATCTCCTTCAGAACCCATGGATGAATACCATCTGGTCCTGGTGATTTATTGCACAGAGTCCTCGAGTTGCGCCATCCCTCTCTCCTCAGAGACCGAAGAGTCTCTGTCAAGGCCATTCTCTGCTTTGCCATAAAATGTGTCCTTGGAACAGGAATTTCCCCATTGTCTTCTCCAATAAATACTCATTCAAAGTGTTCATTTAGCTACTCCTCTCCTTCATCATTCCATTTAATATTCTTCTTTTCCTAATGAAAGTTCTTAACATAACAGATGTAGTCACCCTCCTGAAATGCCATGGATTCTTCATTACTATTATTATTTATCTTGATGTTTCTACAAGTTTTGCCCATTCTTTCTTTGATCTGTGAGTGCTCAGCTGATACAATGAGTCCCTCTCAGAGTGTGTGGCCTACAAATAATGTTCCTTTTTTTATAGAGTGTCTTTTAAATAGTTGCTTATATTTCTACTGTAAAATAAGAGTACTTTTGCCTGCGAAACTTGGAAAATTGAGAGACGTGGAAGAGAGCGCAGTTTTATAAAGAATAAAGCACCGATAACCTTGCACCCAGAAGGTTCCTGTTTCAGGGGGCCTGCCTTTGGCATTTCTCCCCAAAACACTATCTGATTTCCTGCTCTCCTATTTTCATTCTTATGTGCTGTACTGGGGGGCTAGTGAGAAGCAGCACCTCTTCTGTACCTCACACATGGTTGGGAGCACATTCTTCACTCAGCCTTTATGAAGATATTATCAAGTACATCCTGCAGGGGTGCCTGGCCCTTTAATGCTTCGATTACTGGGCGGCTTATAGCACTCACCTGCCCAGTGCCTCACCTCATTTTCTACATTCATTTAATCCCACTTTCCCAGCAACTACCAATGCCTTCCAGTTTCCCCATCATTTTATCTAATCCCCTTTTTATTCCACTAGCCCTCAGTTTGCTTATATTTTTCTCTCACACATTTGTGTCTCTTGCGTCTCAGCAAATTTCAAGTTAATCTCATGGTAACTGACCTCTGACTTAGCCCCAGAACCTTCCCTGAGGAACTTCCCTTCTCTGGTGAACCAACTCTGACCCAGGGTCGGGGTCATTGCGAACGTAGCTATGGTGACCTTCAGCTTGCTTCCTCCCAGCTTTTCCTGAGGATACCCTGGGGCGGTGGAAGAACGTGGGCTTTGGAGTCAAACAAGGTGAGTGTGAATCACGGCCTCTCACTATCTGGGATATGACTGCACCTGAGTTTCTTATTACTCCACCAGCAAAATGGGGCAATCACATGGTCTGCTCTCCTATAAAACACTGTTAATTTTACTCATCTAACGTGTGTAGTGCATTCTGTGCCAGCTATTATTTGGAGTGCTTTACACTAAAGGTACTACAGGTAGTAATTCATTTATACCACTAGTTAAAGTCCTAAGCAAGCTTGGGTTATTGTTCATTTACATGAATTATTCATTTCTAATGAAAGTATTATTCTAAAATAATTGCATTAGTGGATGCTAAAATGGGGTTATGGGCTAGAGAATGTTTGACTTGTAATAATAATTATTTTATCTTTTGTGAGATTTTCTGTATTGAAGTTTGTGTTAAAAAAGAATGGCTAGGCGTATCATGAGTGAAATGGTGCCCACCCCCAGCCCACCCCAAAAGATATGCCCACCTGACACCTGTGAATAGGACCTTATTTGGAAAAACGAGTTTTGCAGATGTCATTGAGTTAAGGATCTGAGACAAGCTCACCCTGGATGAGCTGGATGGGCCTTAAGTCCAGTGGCACATCTTCCTATAAAAGACAGAAGAGGAAGAGACACACAGACACAGAGGAGGAGACCACGTGAAGACAGAGGCAGAGGCTGGAGCAATGCAGCTGCAAGCCGAGGGTGCCGAGGATTCTTGGGAGGGGTGCCGAGGATTCTTGGGAGAGGGAGAGCCACCGGGAGCTGGGAGAGAGGCATGAAATGGATTCTCCCTCAGAGCCTCCAGGAGGAACCAATTCAGCCAACACCTTGATTTTGCATGTCTAGTTTCCAGAACTGTGAGAGAATTAATTTCTGTTATGTTAAGCCACCAAATTTGTGGCGATTTATTATGGCAATCCTAGGGAACTAGTACAAGTGTATTTTGTTGTTGCAAGCCAAGATCGTGAATTGAGGGATCAACACAGAACAGAAACAAACCTAGAAGTCGCCAAATCATAACAAAGCATTAAACCAACAGGCTTCTAGACTTTAAATAGCAGCATAGCTTATAAGTACAAATAGTTGACAGGAGAACATAAGGTAAGTAAAGTTAAACCAGCCGCTCAAACAAAGCTACTGAACAGTGCTTTCCCAGGAATCCCAGC
Source organism: Artibeus jamaicensis (assembly GCF_021234435.1). NCBI lineage: Eukaryota > Metazoa > Chordata > Mammalia > Chiroptera > Phyllostomidae > Artibeus > Artibeus jamaicensis. Next base: position 12,277,354 of record NW_026522025.1, on the reverse strand, counting down.
CTCCTGAAGGTCAGGTGCTAACTCCCTATTACAATTGGGTAATGACCAATTGAAATCCACACAATGCAAAGTTTGTTCCCTGCTCATTCAAGTTACATCCAGTAGACAATAAAAATTTGAACAATAAAAGCTCCTGCATGCATTCTACAGCTTTTACTGTGAAACTTAAAAATGAAATAATGCACCCTGACAGGTGCGGCTCAGTTGGCTGGGCACCGTGCTGCAAAGTGAATGGTCGCTGGTTCAACTGCCGGTCAGGGCACATGCCTGGGTTGTGGGGTTCAGTACTGGCTGGGCATGTGCAAAAGGCCAATGATCAATGATCCTGTCTCACATCGATGTTTCTCTCCCTCTTTCTCTGTCCCTTCCCTTCTCTAAAAATAAATAAATAAGTTCTTTAAAAAATGAAGTAATGCAAACACAACTCTTGGCACATTAACTGGGACACATGACATGCTTAATGCATGTCTCCCTTTTCCCTGTAGGAAATAGGAGCTTATCAGCAGATACAAAGCATGTTTCACATTTAGTAGATGTCTTAAAAATATCAAGCATATGAACGATTTCTCTCTTGAATTACTTTGCAACACTGATTACCATGTTTATAATTCAAGTCATCAGACTTTTAATGCATGTTACAAGATGTAAGAATTTGTAATGGCTAGGTGGTACTATGATATGTATAGGGCTGATTTTTTTAAATTTGTAAGTTAAAAAGTATGTAATTAGTGTCTTCAAAGAATGATAAGGAGAATGGAACCAAACATGGTAAAATGTGACATAGCAGCAAACAGTTAAAGATCATTCTCATGTAATCCTGTGTATTCATTCATTCATTCAATCACTCAGCGCTCTTAGCTAAACATTTGTTGTATGTGCAGTACTGCATTAGGCACCCTGGAATTTAAAAATAATGCAGATGAATCCTGAGGAACACTTGAGATATGACATTTACGTAGCAATTACCAGGGATCTGGTCCACAACCCAGACATGTACCCTGACGGGGAATCAAACTGGCAATCTTTGGATTCACAGGCCAGTGCTCAACCCACTGAGCCATGCCAGCCAAAGCTGATTCTGAAATAATAGTTGCAGGGCTATGTGACTTCATGAAACAGACTAAGTGGTGATACTAAGGCAAATTTCAAGTAGCATTGGAAGGGCAGAGCAGGGAAAGAAGGCTTCTTGGATGAGGACTTTTAAATTGGGTCTTAAAGGAATATTAGACAAGGGACTTTAAAGACGCCTTTGCAACTCTGCTGTTGACGCAACATCCTTTCTATCTCTAGGCCTAGAACGAACTACAACATAGTGCCTAGCACACGATAGGCACTCCACAGACATTTATTGAATGAATTAAAAAAGAATGGATCATTATTGACTCCCCCATGCAGCTCCATGCTAATCTTCTCAATACACAGATCTGCTGATGTCATTCGCCTCCTTTAAAACTTCCCAAGAAAGAGCAGATAGAAAGTGATGAGGCCGCAGTCTTCAGATCCTATGGTCTTGGGTCTGAGTTCCAAACACCTTCAGACTGGCTCTGACCCTACCCTAATCTAATCCTGGCTATCTCTACAGCTTTACTGTTCTCTTAATAGCTAAATCTAACCATGTCACCCCTCCCTCCAGGCACCTCTTACTTAAAAACTTCCTGTGGCTGCCCTCTGTCCTCAGAATCTGGTGTCTATTAATCTCTCTAGTGTTTGCTTTCTTGACTCTGTTCTTTAAACTCTTGACTCTCTGGAAGATGCCACATTTTCACTCCCCTCTGGGCCTTCACATGCATTTAGAAGCTCTGCTTGGAACATCCCTCTCCATCATATGCCCTTCCCCATGCCACCATCAGTGATAAGCTGCCTCCTGTTCATCTTTCAGATATAGACTTAAACGAACTTCATTCATGAGGCCTTCCCTGCCTCCAGGTGGGTCCCCGGGTTGTTAGGCTCACAGAGCAGCTTGCACCTCTTCCACTAAAACACACACCATAGCTGATTGCAGTAATGGCTGTCTCTCCTACTCAGACTGGTGGTGCTGTGAAGGCCATGATTATGTGTGGTTTGTGGATGTCTTTAGTACCTGACACAGTACCTGCATGGAAGAATAGCTTTTGAATAAATTAGTAAGATCTAAAACTAGCTGTCTGCATGACCCTGGGCCCGTAACTTTGCCAACTCTGAACCTCAATGTTCTCGTTTGTAACATGGAGGGAATAGCTTTCACGTGGGGTCTTGTATACTCTAAAGCATCATATAAATGTCTACTTTGAATGGCCTTCTCTGAGTAGACCCTCGCTTGTCTTTTACCTTGTTTTCTGCTTCCCCCATTGATGTGCAGTTGGCACCAAACTGGACCTACCCTCTGTTCCCTAAACATTGCCCTACGTTCCCCATCTTTGTGCCATTGCTCACAGGCTGCTTCTTCTGCCTAGAATTTCCTTTCCTTCCTCTCATCTTCCCACTCAAAATTCTGTTGATTCCAGCTTCATGGAGTCTCCTTTGATTTAGTCAAAAGCTAGCTCTCCCTTCTTTAACTTTTGCGGCATTTTAACTGCCCTTCTAGAACAGGTGCTACTCCCAATGCAGTATTATTGGTATTTATACACAACTTCTAGTTTACTAGGCTCTAGTGGCAGTCCTCTTGGGTTTCTATCTCAGGTCTACCTACTTACTAGCTACATAACCATGGACTAGCCAGTGAGCCTACCTAAGCCTCAGTTTTTTAATATGTAAAATGGGAATAATAAGACCTATCTCATAAGGTTTTTTCCTGGGGGAGGGTTACATGAAATGAGATTATGTAAGTAGATCATTTAGCACAGTGCCAGGTACATAATCAGTGACTATGTGCTTAATTTAATATAACGTCGTCATCATTCATCTTCATAATTTAAATTGTAAGTTTCTTGAGGACAAAGATGATATTTTTATAGGATCTTCCCTGCCTGGCCCATAGATGGTACTTGATAAATATTTGTTGAATGCAGGCATAAATAATCTAGCAAATATGAAAAAAAGTACTGACTTTTTCTTTTGCTATAAAATGATGCAAGTTTGTCCCATTTGGGGGCTTTTTAGTAACCACTGTCCCTGTGTCTTACCCCAATGAGCACGAACATTTTGAAATATGTGCAGTAGAATAGGCCCACTATGTTGCCATCAGTCTGGAATTTGGAAAATTACAAGCAGAATTGAAGAACAGTATTAGAATTATTTATTCTTTCTATGCCCCTTTATTGCATTCATTTTGGGAGAAATTATCTATTCTTGTTTAACAAGAAGATTACATTACATATTCATGTAGAAAGAATTTTACCAATTTGTGGAAACTTTTCTCAGATCTCACCACATGTTAGATGTCAGGCAATGTCTCATTTGGAGAGAGAAAAAAACAACTCGTTACTGTGATTTACAGTTAGGCAAGTTATTCTGAATTTCCTTGGTAGGAAGAAAATGAAAACTATATATATAAAATATCATAGAGGTTCGTCTTCTAAACAGCCTCTTATCTGGAAAATATATGTCGTCATTTTTCTGACTTAATAAGGAGATAAAGCAAGTTTCACTTATCTTAATTTTGCCTCTAATGAATATACCAGATGAGATTTTGCTATGATATGTGACTGCTCTTTCATTAACAGATTAGATAATTGCCCTCCTGGAATGGACCGACTTTATTATTTAGCACCTGACTTTATCCTGAAATAATACAGAACTTTTCTGAAAGTCAGCGTGCAGAGCTATGGTTAGAGAAAAGCTATTATGTACCCTGGGCACTGAAGTCACGGCTTTGCACATGCTTTTTAAGAGGCAGGCGCAACTTCAGAGGCATTCGAAAGGTTTGATCCTATTTAACTGGTCAGGGTCTGAAATTCTACCATATGGAATTCTCCTCCTTCCACTTAGTTGGGGGAAGGACTTAAAAGAGGGCGAGCTCGGGAGGCAGGCTGGTGTGCAGCAGGGGCTGGCACTGTGGCCCATGAGCCAGAGCCAGCTCACGGTTCAATTTTGTATAACCAATAAGGTAAGAATGGCTTTACATTTTTAAATGGTTGGGGAAAAATCAAAAGAAGAATAATACTTTATGATGGGAATTATATAAAATTTGAATTTCACTATCTATTCATAAAGTTTTCTCGGAACATAGCCACAGTCACGAGTTTATGTATCCTCTGCAGTTGCTCTTGTGCTGCTATGGCTGAGTTTACCAGTTGCGATAAAGACTGTGTGGCTCTTAAGGCCCCAATATTTAGCCCTTTACAGAAAATGTTCCTGACCCCCTGGTGTAGAGGAAAGAGCATCCAAAGCCATGGAGTTAGTCTTGGGGTTGAATCCCATAACTTCCAGTTATTAACTCTGTAACTTCAGTCAACGTGACATTCATTCATTTGATAAACATTTTTGAGTTTTTACTGTTTCCTAGAGACAGTGCCTGGTATTAAGAGATGCAGTTTTGCATCTGAGGGTTACCAACACCTAGCTGGTTGACTTATTGAGAGGATTAAGTAAAATTAAGTATTTAAAGTGCCTAGCACACAGTAGTTGCTGAAAAATGATTTTTGGAAGCCCACAAATAACTTTCTATACCAGTAGAATGGTTATTTAGGGATTTAGGAATGGGACAGAGAGAAACAGACTGGCGAACTGATGGCTAACTAGGAGCTAAACAGGTGTCTCAAGTAGTGTAGTGCTGAGGAATCTGTAGGGGAAGAGAGGCAGAGACTAATGTGTTTGGTCTTGCTGCGGGACTGTTTCCTTCACATGTAAACTTCTTTGGCACCCAGACTTGTGCAGCCCATGGTCCTTTAACAGCCGTTGGTCAAAATATTCTTAGGAAGTGATGGAGCCAGAATTTTGAATCTTAGACAATGTGATTCCAATGCCATTAGACATTGTACCAGTGTCTCTCAAATTGGGGTCTAGGGTTCCCTGGATATATTATCAGGGGTCCTAGAGTTCTCTACAAAAGCCTCTACATTTAGAGTTCTACGATAATCTTAGAAAAGAATAAAGAAAAAGCATTATAAGCCTATCTGGATGCTGTAATGACTACCTTATACCCTGGTATTGCCCTGTGGTGACTTTCTCTAAGTTTGCATTCATGTTTAGATTGGTTCATTTTAGTGAGCCAATGAGGAAAGAAGCAGCAGATTAACAGGGAAATGATGTGTTGACACCATAGGAGGGCTAAGTCACATTACCACCTACTCTAAGGACAAAGGTCTCACGGTAATTCTAAGTGAGGACAGAGGTGGGAGAACTGGATTACACAGCACAGTGGGTAATGGCGTGCCAGGGCACGGGGGCGGGTTTAGAGTGGCAAGCTGGTTTTAGCAAAACCGTGGCCACAATGTAACTTGAATTTCATTAGTTTTGTAGCCTTGCTTATATTAGTTTGTAAATTTGCTCTGGATTTATAAATTGTACAAAAGCTATATGAATAAGGAGATTTTAAAATCTAGCTATTTAAAACGACATTTTGCTTTACTTAAGTGACATTGTGATAAAAATGATTTCAGTGATGCTCTGAATAATTCTTTTTTTAAAAAAGATTTATTTATTTATTTATCTTTAGATGGGAAGGAGAGAGGGAGAGAAACATCGATGTATGGTTGCCTTTCGTGCGTCCCCTGCTGGGAACTGGCCTGTAGGGAACTGGCCTGCAACCCAGGCATGTGCCCTGACTGGGAATCGAACTGCGATCTTCTGGTTCGCAGGCCTGTGCTCAATCCACTGAGCTACACCAGCCAGGGCTGAATAATTCTTTATCATTATATGCTCTTGCCTTATTTCATAATTTTAGGCTTTATTGAATAGGGGTGCTCTCTAAATTCTCTCCAGTGTTCAAAAGAATAGCCTAGAACTGGAGAGGTGGCAGGATATATATGTGTATATATATGTATATATATATATATATATATATATATATATATATATATATATAAATACACACATATATATGTATATATGTATACACACACATATATATGTATGTATATTTTAGTACATGAATATTCTTCCCTTCTGTTGATGAAGTTACTTTTCCATGCATGGAATGTGACTCAAAGAGATGAATGCTGATCCTTCAATATGTTATTTAAATTATAATCCTATTTTATTCTGAGATTATTCCAGATCATTCAATTTCCATTTCTGTAACTTTTGCTTATCAAGGAAATATCTTTTCATTAGGGTCTGATGCCTGTGGTACTGTCTTCAGAATGGTTCTTGGCTCTTACTTATCCAGAGAAGGAAAGGGGGAAGGAACTATAGTCCTCCACCCCTCCATACCTGAACTTAGGTTATAAATATATTGGTTTGTTTATTGTCTAGCCTCCCCCACTGGAATGTAAACTCTGTGGGGGTAGCGATTTTCTCTTGTTTATTCCACTCAGGGTTTCTGAACCAGGCACTTTCGCCTCCGGGGAACATTTAGTACTGTCTGCAGACAATTTTGGTTGTCATGACTGGGGTGGGGCCTACCCCTGGCACCTAGTGGACAGAAACCAAAGATGCTGCTAAACACCCTATAGTAACACAGGACATCAACCCCTTCCCCAACCCCCATCAACAATAAAGGATACAGTTCAAAACATCAACAGTGCTGATGTTGAGAAATTCTCAGTTCGAAAATGGTATCAGGCAAGTAGTAGGGACTTGCAAGCATCTATTGAACAAATGAAAAGATAATTGGTGTATACCATGTGTCAGGGAATGTGCTAGAGGCTTCATAGCTATAGCAGGACCATTAATTGACATAATAGTTTGGTTCAGCTCTCCTTGTACTTCCCCTGGCCCACAGGTAGCTATTGGGCATTTCCTGTCCTCAGAGTGTGATAAGGCTGAGAAATGGTAGAAGAAATGTTCTCTACTTGACCTTGTGAAGGGTAAATCACTGAGATTGTGCAATGTGTCCTGGAGGGGCCTTGCTATGACCTTGTAGAGAAGGGATTGTCAAGTGGTGTCCTAGTCATGACAGACATGGAATTTCTTTCCAGCCTGTTGGGCTAGGGATTCAACATTGGACTTAATTTAATAAATTAATATGCCATTTCTTGTATATCTGGATTGGGGAATAGGACTTATGCATTCTTTGATTTTAATTTGTAGGCAACTATACAATAAACTAAGCATTTTATTCCTATTTTAAAGTTGGGAAAGCTGAGATTCAGAGGGCTGAATTGACTTACTTTAGATCATGTGGATTATAAATGAAAAACTCAGGACTTGAACCTAGTTCAGTCTGACTGCAAAAGCCCAAACTGAGACTGTCTCTCTTCTGACGAAAGAAGCTTATTGATAAAGGGATAAACCTCAGTTTTCACACAGCACAAAAACTTCCTTCCTAAACTATTCATTTCTCACTGGAGTAGCCATGGTAGTTTTTACTTCCAAGAGTGGTTTTCTCTTTCTCCCTAGGTGGGGCATCGATTAATTATCTAATACCAGCACCTACCATGTCCAAGATGTTAAGCTACCAGAGATGGCTTACAGTTTTATCATGTGTCATCTTTGATCATTTAGTGATGGCAATAAATGTCTTGAGAAGGATTCTCAGGCTGAGTCTGGGAACAGAGCCATCATCCATTCTGCGGCTGGGTCTGGTGGTTTGCACGCGGTCTACTCTTACATTCCCTGCTGGAGACACTAGGGGGCAGTCAAAGATGAATAAGGTCCCTGATGGAAATATCCTTCCTTTCAGATTCAGCTTCATTCTCACCACTTCCAGAAGCTTTCCCGATCATCTCAGCTTCTCTCTCTCTTCTAATCCTATAGCTACAGTCTAGTAGGTGAGACAGGGAAATACAACACTTCTCATAAAACCTGGCACTGCCGCAGCTTAGTAGTCTTCATACATGCACCTCACTTCCTCAGTGGACAAATAAGACCTTGGAGACTAGTGGGTCAGTGCTCAAGGAGCTCCGCCTCTCTCACAGGGCTTAACACCATGAGCATTCAATGAATATTTGTTGGGCTGAGGGTTAGATAAATTAACTAACGACATGGGATATGGCATAGCAGGAGTTTTATTCCTTTTGGGTTGAAGAACATACAAATACATACATGATCCCCAAACCAATTAATGTCTACCATGGCCAGGGACCTCCAGGATCTATTATTTTTTTTAACTACCACATTGTTCTATCTCCAGTAGACAGGCAATAATATTTGTTGAATTAAAGAAATATCTACCTAATGACTCTAATTCAGACTAGGATGAAATTTTATGAGATATATTTCAAATGATGAATGAGTTGAATAAAGTATAGGAAAAGCATTTTGGGAAGAGGGAACAGCACATACAAAAGCATAGAAATGAAGATCTCATGGAGGGTTAGCAACAGGGGACTGGGAGAAGGAGAAGGGAGGAGAAGGTACAGAAAATAAGTAGCATAGACAGTAGGTAGAAAATAGGGGGAGGGCAAGAATAGTAGGGGAAATATAGAATCTAAAGAACTTGAGACACATGGTCATAAACTAAAGGGGGGAATGGTAGGCGTGGGGGTGCGGGGTAGAGGGGAATGAAGGGGGAATAGAACAACTGTAATGGCATAATCAATAAAATAAAGAAAAAATCCAGTGTATTTACGGCAACGATAGATCCTTCAGTGTAGCTGGAACACAGAGCACAGATAGAGCAGAGGGAGGTGAATAGCGTTGAGAGATGGGTGGGGACTAGGTCATGAGGGGCTTGGGGGTCACACTGTGCAGTTTTCCTGGAAGAGCTGGGAAGACATTGAGTGTGTTATGAGTTCAGATAGGCATTTTAGAGAGCTTCTAATGTCTGCTGTACAGCAAGTAGATTGGAGGTATAGAGAAGAGTGAGAAGGCTGCCGTAGTAAATCAGGCAAGGGATGGTGAGAATGAAAGAAGGGGGGGTGCCTTTGCATGGGGATGGAGAAGAGAGGGTTGTTTTCCACACTGAGGTCTCATTCAATAATTTTAGTATTGCTTTACTTACTTACTTTTGCATCCATTGCAATCTGAGTTCCTGTTCTTACTATTCATCACAGAGTTTGATGCTCATCTGGAATGCATGAGTGTTGAAACTCATTGGCATAAGTAAGGCATAGTGTACAGTGCGTCTGAGCACAACTCCCTGCACAATCTTCACAGCTTAGCTCTGAGCCGGCTCCCTTGGTGATGAGTGTTGGTGATGAGATAAATACATTGAGAGGAAGCCACGACAGTCACCTTGGCTTGGGATACAGCAAGGAGATAGAATCTGATTCTTGCTTTGCTTGTGTTCAAAGCAGCATGACATATTTGTTCAGCAGTGTTCTCTCTGGAGTGTCAAGTACTTAATAAATATCACCTCTGCACATTTTTGCAAATAGAGCTAGTTGAATTCCCAGGCTTCTAGGCCTTTTTGCAGAGTTTCTGAGCTGAATAAGCTCCTTCTATTTCTTTTTTTTTTTTCACTAGGAAATTATCAAAGGGTTGGTCACCATTAGGACTAGGACAAACTCTTGACTCCTTCCTGCTGACAGAGGACAAGGACCACGACCCTTATGTTACAGAATAAGAAGCCAGGTTAAGGGTACAATGAGGCCCTAACAGATGGTCAGTAGGGAACCCCATGGGAAACTGAGATCACACATCCCATCTCATGTAACTAATGAACTTGTTGTCTTTTGTACTTAAAGAGATGTATTTTGTTTAATAAGTGTTAAAAAAATGTAGACCCTAGAATTCCTTCAATTAAATTCCAACACATATAGGGGGTTGGCAAAGGTAGGTTTATAGCTGTGAATACAGAGTTTATTCTTGTTTTTCATTTGTTCGTTATCATATTATTTATTACTATTACTAATCTACTTTTGCCCACCCCTGTATTCATGAAGCACCTACTATATGGCAAGCACCATTTCACAATAAGAGATCCATACAATAAAAGTCTCTCCTCATGAAGCTCACTGTTTAGGGAGGGGAAACAATAAATAATAATCATAATGAAGAAATTCTAACTAAAGTTAAGTGTGTGTTAGAAGTAGTAATGAAAGGTAATAATGTTAGAAGGTAATATGTTCTAAAAAACAAAGCTGAGTAAAAATGGTTGGGAGGTTTGCAGGGCATGGTTTGCCATCTTAAATAAGGTGATCATAGTATGCTTCCTAAAAGATCTTTTTTTAAAAAATGTTTTATTTATTTATTTTTAGAGAGAAGAAGTGGGGGCAGAAAGGAAACATCAGTGTGTGGTTGCCTCTCACATGCCCCCTACTTGGGACCTGGCCCAAACCCAGGCATGTGCCCTGACTGGGAATCGACCCAGCAGTCCTTTGGTTTGCAGGCCAGTGCTCAATCCACTGAGCCCCACCAGCCAGGGGCTACTTTTTTCTCCTTAACTCTATCCAGTTAAATTTGAATGAAGAAATTCTTACTTTTGAGCCACTTAAATTGTTTAATCTCCCTGAGTCCCAGTTTTCCCATGCATTCATTCATTCATTCAAACTACACATATTTGTTTTGTTAATGGTGTTGTTCCTGTCTGTACTCCGGAAAATATCAATAAATAATTGACACAATTACTACTCCCATGGAGTGTCTAATCTAGCAGGAAGGCAGATTTTAAACAAGGGATTCTCAGGAAATACGGTGGTTCTCACAGGGCAAGTCTAGAGCACTGTGAGAGCCCATCCTTCGGGTTGTCAGACGTGGTCTGTGAGTCAGGAAAGTCCTCTGAGAAATGCTTTTTAAGCTAAGGCCTGAAGAATAACTGGTAAGGTGGAGTGGGCTAGGATGGGAAAGGGTGTTCCTCACAGAAGAAGTGGTCTATGTGAATGAGAGTCTGAGGTCTTCGATGACTTGGCAGAGATGTTCGCTGTAGCTCGAGGAAAGGGGGTGAGGTGGAATTTGTCCAGAGAAGAAAGTAGAGGTCAAATCACACAGGGCCTGTAGCCATGTAAATTATCTACAAAATGAAGGTGGAGAATGATAGACAGCCTCCTATATTGAGTAGGTGTTCAGTAAATGATGGGCTGTTAACCGTGTAAATGCTGACAATAACAGGAATGAATTAGAGCAGCGTGTAACCCTGAACCAGCCACAAATTGTGCCCTCGGTGTATCTTCTGAGTAAGCTAAGCCTCGCGTTGGTGGCAGGAGGCTGACTTGGGCTGGTGTTTAAGGAAAGCTAAGTTCTCTATTGAAGTCTGAGCCCAACATACGTGATCCCTGATTTTCTTGGTAAGGTGATAAAGGAGAAGAATTTGAAATTGGAGACAGATACGTCTGGCTTTCAATGTTAAGTCTGCTACTTACTAGCTCTGTGATCTTGGACAATCTTTTACCTCTCTGGATCTCAAAGACCTTACTGTAAAATGGAGAAAATAATACTATGCACTCTCAAAGGGATAGTATAAGGATCAAATGGAACAATATTTGGGAAACTTTACTGCAATTTCTAAAGTGCTACAGTTTGGTTTTACTTACTCTTGGGTATACTGATGAAAAAAGACCCTAAGAAAAAGCCTCCTCTTTGTATTTTGCCCTGACCAGGTTCTTCCCATCACAACTGCAATGCAGTTCAACACATTTCTCATCCACTGTAGTAATGTTTTCTTTGATTGTTGAGGCAATTCTTCTTGGAGACCCCAGCTAATTATGTGTGGTTCTAAAATTCAGTCCAAGCAAATAACGAAATCAGGAGCTGGTAGTGAAGTCACATGACATGCATTCACACTTCTCTACAAACACTGGGATCTGTTTAGATGGCAATAGATGAGTCTAATTTCCCCCACATTACTGTGATTATTAACTACTACTCCTAAAGTCTATCGAGTTATCCTTATTGTTATTATTATGAAACTCCATCCCATTTTCATGTCATAAAGATAAACCAAATCTCATTTCAATTAGTTACAGCAGGAGAGAATGAACTTTAAACAGACATTTAATTTCTGAAAAAAAAATTAGGAAGTTCTTCATGGAAATGTTATGGCATTTTGAAACAGATTAATAGTTCAGTGTGAACACATCCACCCTGCAGCTAAATGACGGGTGTATGATGAGGAGGAGACAGGTTAAATGAGCAAAGCCAGTTGATACCACTGATTTGGTTCTAATCAAATAGTATTCACTTTATGACTCTTCAGTGCTATTTTTTTCAGTCACTTTACAGATTGAATCATTGCTCTTATGTTATGGGTGTATTTTATTTACTAAGAGAAAGTAGTTGACTTTCAGAGTGATAATAAAATGTAACAAAATCTTCCCAAAGTAGATGCTATGGGCAGACTCACATTCTCCTCCAAAAGATCAATCTCCCGAGATGTCGACCTGTAGCTGGGGCAGTGGCGGGGGGAGCCTGTAGCTGGTTCAGAAAGCTTGTCTCTTCTTTTCTTTTTTCTTTTTATTAACATTCATATCCAAGAGTGTGCCCACTTTTCAGCAGCTGAACATGACAAGGGGAAAAGGTTTCGATGATGAATTCTTGTGTGTGTCTGTAAATTTCATGCTTGTGGAGTTGGATTAATAGCAAGGGAGACTGAAGTCCTTTTGTTCCTGCACAAACAGCTACAAAGCAGAGAGCATCAGTGTGAGCCTCCCAGTCCTGCAAAGCCTGGAGGCATGACTGGGGGGACCTTGTAGTCAATCTCTGGTCTCTCTTCTGAGGGCTAATTATGGCATTTGTTCCACTGGGACCTGGAGGAAAACCACAAAACAGAGTGTCAGCAAGACTTCAACGTTCCTTTCAGCCTCTGTGAAGCAGGGTTTGAATGAAATTGTTGAGATTTAAATTTGTTGCTATGGAATTACCATCCAAGGCCTTTAGATACATTTAATTCTCAGGGAAAGAAAAGATGAACTAATGTGGCTTCTGAGTGGTCAGAGAAGGGTTGATCTTTTAACGTTTGGAATGCGGTTCTGTGCCTGGGGGCTCTGGGACTGTCGCAGGTGTGCCGTGGGGTTCAAAACTTCTATTCCTGGAAAAGAGAGACCACCTCACTGCACTTTACTGTTGTAAAAGAACAAGGCCTTCGGGAGGGATCTGTTTTAGACGATTGAAATGAAGTTAATAAGGCCTTGACTTTTTATCCAATATCATTGAAAAAAGAAGCACTAAGTATTTTATCTAATTCAGTGTGTCCAGTTTGTGGCCCTACTAATTCGGTAGCTCAGTGGCTAGGAACACTGGTTCTTAAATGAGGGCTTATCTCCAATAACTCTTTGCAGAAAAATGAGAAAAATGAGGACAGTGTAGAGTGCTTTTCTATAAAGCCTAATTTATTCTTCTACTTTAGTTGTTAAAGACATCCTTTCTTTTATAAGATAGTGCTAATTGTAGATGATAGTTGATTTTTTAATACCCTTTACAAAATACAGAAGATGGCAAACTTAGGTTTATTCTCACATTTAAAAAATGTTTTTTTCGTGTGTATGTGTATGTGTGTGTGTGTGTTATTTTCTTTAAATTTTTATGTTAGCAAAAGCTCCAAATCTGAAAATTACTATCTCAGAGCCAGGGCTTTGGAGTTAGAGAGATTAAATCTATGACTTATCAGCTCTTTGACCTTGAGCAAGATAATTGCTTTCTGAGCCTTGATTTTTCTCATTTTTAAAATGAATGTCAAAGGATATATCTGACAGATATTGTAAACTAAGAATATTTATAAAGGTAAAAAATTAGAAACAGTTCAATTTGATGTATACGAATGTCCATCCACAGGTGATTGGCTAAACAAACATGGTATATCTATGCAATGGAACAGTATTTAGCAATGAACAGGAATGGACTACTGATACATGCTACACCATGGGTGAACCTCAAAAACATTGTGCTAAGTGAAAGAGCTGATCACACACAACCACATGTAGTATCACCCCATTGATGTGAAATGTCCAGAAAAGAAAAATATATATGGACAGAGAGTAGATATTGGAGGTTTCCTGGGGCTGTGAGTGAGAAAAGGGATTGAATGCAAATAGACGTGAGGGATCTTTTTTGGGGTAATGAAAATATTCTAAAGCGGGACCATGGTGATTATTTTCCAACTCTGTATATTTACCAAAAGATCATTTAAATGTCTTAAAAATCTATTTCAGAGAGAGATTGATTTTTGTTGTTCCACTTATTTATACCATGTATTGGTTGATTCCTGTATGTGCCCCATCAGGGATCAAATCTGCAACCTTGGCGTGTAAAGCCTGGGCTCTAACCAGTGGACCTACCCAGTCAGGGGCCCCCAAATCATTTAATTATACATTTAAAATGGGTGAGTTTGGGAGCATGTAAATTATACCTCCACAAAACTCTTTAAAAAGAAAAATAACAAATGCGAGCTGACACTTGCAAAGTATTCAGCCCACTGGGGGGGCGCCCAGCACATGCGCAGAGAAGAGCCTGCAACTGCCAGACTGGGTCGGCCAGCCTTTCAGAGAGCCCTCTTCCCCACCACGACTGGCTGGACGGTGCCTGAGTGACAAATTAATTAAAACCATTATGATTGCTCTGGCTTTATGTCACTACAGCTAATGTATTCCTGCCTGCAAGGAAATTGGAGGCTGGTTGGGGAGACGAGACCTGTGCAATAAAATTATTAGATGCTGGAATTAGCCATTTAAAGATTAAATGCCAAAATGAGTCACACAGATCGCTGTTGGTCTGAGACTTCATAGGATCCTCCCTATGTCAGGAGACGGTCCTAAGCTGGATCGTGAATGGGGAAGAAATCAGAAGAGTAGAGGAAGAGGGGTCTCCTAAGAGAAACACAGCTAGCAGAGAAAGGTCAATGGTGATCACTCAGGGAATACCAGGGAAAATAATTGGGGCTTTGAAGAAAGACAGATTTGGGTTCAAACTCTAGCTCCCTGGTTTGCAAACTCGGTGACCTTGAGACCAAATTTCATTGACCATAATAAAGTGATGGTAATAATACTTGTCTTTCAGGATTAATGTTAGTATTAAGTGAGATATCCTACATAAATCTTTTAGTACAATGCCAGGCTTACACAAGTATTTAATTAACATGAATTTCCTTTCTTTTTCTGCCCTCAAAGAGGTGGTAATTTGGTTATGGGAGGAACGCATACTGGGGATGATTCTTTTTGAAAAAAAATTTCAGATTGAGACTAAATTAATTATACAAGTAGTTTGAACATTTTTATTCATCTTAAGATCTAGTTGGTCAATTAATGTAGCCTGTACTTCTTTCTGACAAGAGTCATGGCATTTTTTAAGTTTATCGTGACGTAATTTACATATAAGGTGCTGCACCCACTTAAAGCCTACAGTCCAGTGAGTTTTAACAGATGTATACACAGTGAAACCACCACCACAATCAAGACACAGAACATTTCCATCATCCTCAAAAGTCCCCTCATGCCCCTTTGCAGGTTACTCTACCCTTTTTACCTGGCCACCAGCAACACCGATGTCTTCTGTGACCATTGCTTAGTTGGCTCTTACTAGAATTTCATGTAAGTGGAATCATACCATATGTATTCTTTGTGCCTGGCTTTTTTAATTCAGTATAGTGTTCTTGAGATTTACTCACATCGTTCCATTCTAGCAGTCCATTCTATTTTATTGTGAAGGGGTATTCCATTGCATGGATATATCACAATTTATTTATTCATTTACCTGCTGGTGGAAATTTGATTTGTTTTCAGTTTTTAGCTATTATGAATAAAATTGCTTTAAATAGTCGAGTACAGTTTTTAGAAGATGTATGTGTCTTTAGAGTAAATACCTGTGAGTGGAATTGCTGTGTCATAAAGTATGTTTAACTTTGTAAGAAACTGCCAAACTTTCCCAAAGTGGTTGTCCTGTCTTCTAATCCCACCGGCAGTATATTAGAGTTCCCACTTTCCACATCCTCCTCAACTGTGTTGTCAGTCACTTGGTTTTCACTATTGTAATGAGTATGTGGTGGTATCTCATAGTAGTTTTAATTTACATTTTCCTGGTGACTAATGATGGGCTTATTGGCCATTTGTATATTTTCTTTTGTAAAATATCTTTTTAAGTCTTTCATCCATTAAAATAATTGGGCTCTGGTAGTTTTAATCATTTTTTAAATGTCTGTCTTACATACAAAAGTGTAAACATCGTGAGTTACTGCATCCCCAAGCCCTGCCACAATTCCTGGTAAAAGAACAGAAGCTCATCAAGTGTTTGTTGGCTGACTTGAACAATGAATGGATTTGCCGGGAGGGGTGGAGGGGCTCTGCAATGTTGGTGATCTGTTTGTTTCTTTTGGAATCAGGAGAATCACTCACTCATAACTGTCTCTGGTTGTTTAATACCCAGTTCCTTGGGGTTGATCATTGGAAAAAAATCTAAGTTTGAAACAAGAGACAATATTGTCATCATTATCAAATATTTATTGAATCCCCCAGATTCAAGGCCCTGTGTTAGGCGTTTAGGCGTGAGTCTTCATTCCCACCTTCAGGAAGCTTATGGTCTACTTGGGGTTAGACACCATGGAGATCCACTCGAGGGCCATACTCAGGATCAAGTGAGGGGGTGGTGCAGGCTGCTGCTCCCAACTCATGAACCTGGGAATTTCAGAGGAAGAACAGCTAACCATGTGCTTGGGGAACTGGGAAATAACACCTTCATGGAGGGGGGGACATGGGAGATGAGTCTGGAGAATGAAGGGTAGGGAAGGGCACCGCAGGCTGGAAGAGGGCATGGGATGAGGTGAAGCACAGAGGTGAAAAGGCTCAGGGAATAGCCTGAAGCCCCACGTGAAACAAGACTGGAGAGTTAGGTGGGGCCTTTGGTAAGAACCTTCAACGTACCTGCCTCCTTGGCACCCAGGGGAAGTTGCTCTAGATTGGAAAAAGGCTGTTTGGAGGAAAACCCATGACACAAATTCTTCCGCATCGTTAGCACAGTAAGTGGTAACATCCTGTTCAGGATATAACTAGACCAATAGGCCCATACTCCATTCCAACATTTATGCTTGTGTTTTATTTACTTGGTTTGCTAGGTTGTAAGCTGGAGGTGGGTGGGAAACACACTGGCCTTGTTCACCGTTGTATTTTCAGGGCTTGGGATTTGAACTCAGGTCTGGCTGAGTACAATGTGAGTGTTTTTAACCACTCCAGTCTGCTTCTTTAAACAGAGTTCTTCAACTTGAGTTCTTTATTCCCAGAGAGACTTATGAGTAATGCTCCCAATTTGACCAAAAGTGCAATTTTGAGTACTCAGGTCCCACCTTTACCCAGAAACAGTGCCTGCTGGCCAGACACATGAGGTACAGTGGCTGGAGCTCGCAAAACAGGGTGGATGGCTCACCCACAGCCACTGCGCTTTTCTAGGACGCATTTGGAGGGGAAATTCTGACTTCGATATTGTAGCCACTTTGCACTATAGTTTTATTAGCTTGCTGTTTCAGTACAAGTTTGGAGACAGCCTTTTAATGTCATGTGAAATGGATTCATCCAGGATTTGGCTTTGTCTGAAATTTCTGAGATTTGAGACAGAGGATATTCTGAGTTAGGTAGTATCTGCTGGGGTACTAGCATCAACTGGCTGCAGTGCACATCCAATCTAACCTTGCATCTCCTTGCTTTGTAAATGTTATATCACCTTAAAGATTCTACAAAAAAAACCCCTCTGCTGTTAAAAAAAAGAAAGAATTAAATGGGACTATATGAGGCTTTTTCTTTATGTATTAATTGTAGGTAAATTTCATTTTAAAAACAGTATTGGGTACACCTGCTGAAGTCAACCTTTAGGCTAAAGTTTAAACATTCAAGCTGCTTCCTCTTCATATTTCCAGCTGACTTGAAAAGATATTTTTCTATTTTTTCTATGTATTTTGCAGACAGCGTATGTGTGCCTCTGTGCACATATATGTTCTCGCATGGCTCTTTAAAGCAAATAGTTTTGGTACTGTAAAACATATACCCAGAATTAGCTGTTGCCTTTTTTGCCTATCCTGTATGCCTTGGAGCACAATTCCTGAAATTCATTTAGTGGGCATCCACTTGGAATTTTCTGAAGAACAGTTTCTCTGTAAATTATTAACTTTTTATTGCCGCATTTCCCAGATTCAATTAGATTAACATTTAGTGTCATTTTTCAAGAGAGATAATCATCCTGATTATGCTTTGAGGAAAGACCTCGTGTGCATTATACCTTTTAGGCTTTAAATTTATCTCATTTTTTAGGCAACTATGTGTACATGTGCTGGGGCAGAGAGGAGCCATAGAGGAGGACACTTGGTGGGCACTGATAAGTTGAGAACTGTTTGATATCGAGTTTATGGCATTTGGTTACCAGTGCCGCGGGCATATCAGAGAACCGATGAAATGCGTGCAAGGCTAAACCGGACGGATTCCCTAAGTGGCTTCTGAATACATTTACTTCTAGCCAGTAACGTTTAGCAAACCATGTCCAGGGCCGTTGACAAGCAGCACAAACCGAATGACAGCGGTACACTTTTGATGCGTCGGCTAAGGCAGGCTTTGGAACTCGCTGCTTTACTGTCTCTCCACAGTATGTGGTAAAGTCCAAAGGAGTAGAGATGCCCACACCAAACCCCCTTGTATGGTAGCAGCTACTTCAAACATCGCTTCATGAATAGGAGCTCATTTGACCCTTGACCAGAACCAGGCTCTAAATTGGCAGACAGAGAATCGGAGTAATTTGTATCATTTCAATTAGTTACTCGCTGCATAACAGGGAGGTCACGACTTTCTGCCAGGATTACTGCCCATGGCAACCCAGCTTGAATGTACCATCAGTTTCCAAATACTTTCACTTAATAAATGTAAGTTCATAAACAAGGCTCAATTGTTGGGGGCGCACAACAAAGTGAATTATCCACTCTACGATTGAACCAGCGGAAGATGACATAACTTTGTCGGCAAAATCCTTTCAATTTTTTTTTCGTTAAGGGAGAAGCTGATAAATGGGGTTAATAACATGGGCTGAATGAGCGGTATTGATCTCTAGCTATGTAAAACAGCCAGGGGAGAAGAGAGTTTGTGTAAGAGCACTGTTGTTGTAGTTCTGAAAGCCGGCAGTTTTCTTTCACTGTTTGCTCTGTGCAACCAAAATTCAAAAATCTTAAAATCAATGTTGCCATTGTTGGCTCCAAACAGCACACCCTTCCACAGACAATGCAAAGAATTTCAAAATATAGATAGCTCCTTGATACATACAGATCCGATTGTAAGAAACATTGGGTTGTTTTCTTTCCTGAATAGAAAGGGCAGCTTGTTCCAGGGCGAAGACAATGGTGTGTCTAGATTCCCGTGAAACTTCATGAACCCAGTGCAATAATTCAAGCCTTTGATTTGAAAAATGTTTTGTATGTCTTCCTCCACATCTGCAAATACCTCCACTTTCCCCTGATGCCAGCCAAGAGTTGTTAGCCAGTCAGTGTTTTCCACTTGAGGAAGAAAAAAAAAGTGCAGCACGCACATAAGTTTTGCTATTTGGCTTTTGTTTTTTGAATTAAAATAAAGGTTTCCTTCTTTCGTGTCACAATCTATTAGCCACCAGGAAACCTGGTATCACAGTTCTCTCCCACTCACCCCTGCGCTTGTAGCAGATTTGACGGTGTGTGGAAACCAACACCGGTGCTGCTCTGTGACTGCGTCACCTGCAATCAGCTTGTGCTGCGGCTCAGATTAATCCTGACAGTAAGCAATATTTCCAACATTATTAGAAGAGAAACCTAATATTTTGGGACATCAGGGATCTCTGAGCTGTTGTCCATCAAAATGAGAACCTTCATTTCCTACTCCTTGGATGGGTAACCTTAAGTTTTAACCACTTAATGGACAAAACATTTAATGGACAAAGATAAATTGAAATGAAAATTAAAATAAAAGAGGGAAGTGAGGGCTATTCTGGAATTTCAAGGTATGTCACGGGGTCATTCCCGAAAGGTTTGATATTCACGCTTCCAAGCAGCACATTCCCATTCTGTCTTAAAATGTACCCACGCAAAGTATCCACGTTTTCCTGACTTTTAATCCTTAGGATGCTTTGGTATTGAGTCTGCGGATGATTGTAAAATAGAGATCTCTACATTCCTGTTGAACTATCATCTAATTCGGTTTCTATCATGTAAACAAAATGAAGATTTGCCAAGGATATCACATGAACAGTTTACAGGGGAAAAGATTCAAGGTCTATTTGAAGGACACTATGAGAAAGCTAAATTATATAACTATGGATTAAAGGCCGGTACGCCTTTAATATACATGGTTAAATCCGACAGCCCTATTCAGAAAGTGGGTGGTCTTTAGATGTGTGTGTACTTGTTGTAATGTACCTTGTACCTTTTGTCTGACTAATTTAGTTTACACGGACAGGACTGAAAACTGGGCACTCCAACTGTTCTTTGGAATGTGATTTTTCTTCTTTATTGTTGAAAAGAAAGAGCATCAGATGGTAATGCAGAGGCTATGGGGACCATACCATCATTCATAGCTTCCTCGGCAGTCTTAAACCATTTTGGATCAAACTTTCATTAAGTAGTGTTTTTTAGACACCGGGAATTTTAAACTGATAAGAACAGATACTACACTTGATCTTAGCCAAAAGTCTGAGAAGTGATAGACACTGGGAATTTTAAAACATCTTCAGACATTCATACCAGGCAATGCACTGTGTTTTGAGGATCTGGTTCCTATCAGATAGTATAATATTTCAGCGACTTGGCTCATAGAGGCAGGAGAGCAGAGCAGCCAGGGGCTGTTGCTGGGCTTTTGGGGTCCTATTTTACATTTTTCCCTCCTGCCCCCTAGAAAAGAGCAAGTTCTTAAAATGGATGTGAGGAATAAGTGATCCCCCAAGCTAATGTGCGAGCGCTCTTACCTGAAAGAGACCAAAGTCTTGATATATTTCCTTGCATTTAGCAGATTTTAGTGTGTTAATAGCTTAATATTTTCCAACTGAATTCCTAACTAAATGACAATAACAAATACTAGACAACAAACTGATCATTCTCTACCTTCTCTTTCAACCTCAGGAAAAAGAATCTGATGAAGTTCAGGACTTTTTTTCCAGGACCTTTCTTCCCTTTTTAGGCAGCTCCCAGGTCTATCCATCATCATTTTAGCTTTGAAAGTTGCTTCATTTGTCTTGTTCCCTTAGCTCTGTCACCTCGAGCTCGAAAGGTTGAGTCCCAATTTCTTGCATGTGGTCTTTCACTGGCCCACTCCCCGCTGGTACCCACTCCATCATTCTTGCAGCTATTTGATCTATTTGGTTTTCTGTGTCAGACTCTGCCCAGCCACCTGATGCTTTTTGGTTCCAAGCTTGTCACAGATTGCCCATTCTCTTTCTGGCTTGTCATTCTATCACTATGCCAAGCTCCGCTCACCCCTTTCTTTATCCACTTAATTAAGAAACAGTTTATAAAAATTTTTTCTGATCACCAAGTCACACTTTGTTATAGAAAACTTGGAAAATGAACAAAGCACGTCGAAATACCAAAACGTCTTTATAATCCCACCATGTAGAAAGCATCACTGTTGCCATTTTGGAATATGTGTTTTCAGGGTGTTTTCTTTTTTCCTTCTATTCTCTTTTTTTCCTTATTTTTTTCTTCACATGTATTTTGGGAGTAATTTTGGATAACCCAGAAAATTATTGGCTCCTTGGGCATTTTTTTTTCTTTTCATCAAAAGCATTGCATTGAGCATTTTTCTTCAAAGATGATCTCCAAATGCTATAAAATTCCGTTTTCTTCTATTGCTTCTGTAATTTTCCTTCTCATTTCCTTCCCACAGTTTCAGACCTACATAAAATAACTCATGGTTTAACATAATGCATGTTCTCCATACCCTTTTCAGTTTGGCCTGCTTGGATGTACTCTGTTATGAAGTTTTAATCTTGTAATGAGATTGTAATCTTTGCTTTTTCACACATGACTGGCGCTTTTTTTTTTTTTTTTGACAGGGAAAAATATAGGGTATTTCAAGCCCTTACAAACTCTGTTACTGGTGCTTTATCTGCTAAGGAACATGGGTTATAACATCCAGATTACCTTCTGAACTTCTCAGGTAGGAAAAGGACCTGTGTGTATCATCAAGGTGTCAGGCATCGTCCTGCAAAGGGAAGGCTGCTTTTAGTCTTTCTGAAACCCTCTAGGCCTTCTTGATTATTCACCCACTCATCCACTATCCAGCAAAAATTTACAGAACATCTTCTTTGTCCAATAGAAATAAAATATAAGCCACAAAGGTGAACTGTGTATGTGATTTGAAATTCTTTCTAGTGGCCACATCAAAAAACACAAAAAGAAACTAGTAAAATTAATTACAATAACATATTCTATTTAACACAAGTGCTCAAAATATCATCTATGTAATCAGTATAAAATTACAATATTTCTCCTATCTCCCGTGTGTAGTTCATACCTGCAGCACACCTCAGTTTGGATTAGCGCCACGTCAGGTGTCCCACAGCTGCGTGTGGCCGCGGCTGCCGTGCTGCACAGCACCTTCCAGACACTTTTGCTGGAGGTTCCTTGAAGAGCGAGTTGGACGTAGCACTTAGTCACACCTAGCTTATACTCTAACAGGAAAACCAGCCATCACACAAGCAATTGTTAACACACACACACACAGAAACAAAAATGCCAGGCTAGGGAAAGTTTAAGTCCAACTATTTGGGGAGGGGTGCAAAGAGATTCAAGCTTTCTTTATTGTTTCCCCCACCTGCTTTGCCATTAACTATTTATGTAACCTCGGGCAGATCAGTTCACCTCTGCCTTCCAGACTCAGATCTGAACCATCCCCCACAGCTCCTTGGCTCCAAAGAACCTACATTAGAAAAACAAAACAAAGAAACGACGCGCAGCCCCATTCAGCCACTCAGCCCTACTGCGTGCACGTGCGTGCGTCACTGACACAAGGTTGGTGCTCTGCCCCGTTTGTCGATACTGGTCCCTTCTGCACTGTCTCTCCAGATCTTTGGAATGAAGACATGACCTGAAGGAGTGAGTGAAGGTTAAAGAGCTTCCCACTTAAATCTCTTGTTAGGATTAAAATCCATTTGATAGTTCACGTGCTCCCTTATGATAAACTTTTCCTTGTCTCTGCTTCCCTGCCTCCCACTCTCCTTCTCTTCTGTCATCTTATAGCTATTTAGCTAGGGCCTGCTTCTTCTGCCCCAGGAATGGTGAAAGGCATTGTTATGCCAAGATAAGAAGGACCCTGTCCTTGCCTTCTGGGAGCCTAGAGCCTTTCTGATGAACTGCTATATGTGATTAGAGCTAACCTTTACCTGGTGCTGTCTTTGTGCCAGGCACCGTGTTGAGTACTTTATTATGCATTTATTTTTTTAAATTTTAAGTGTAGTATTGTATCGGGAGCATTATTTTATTCTCATCTTACAGGTGAGGAAATTAAAGCTTAAACAACATAAACTGCTCAAAACTCCATAGCTCGTCAGTGCTGCGGTTTGGATTTAAATGCAGGGCAGAGACTGTTCTAAGCCGGAAGGAGTGCTGGAAGACTTGGGGAATCGTTCGAGTCCCTGGGATGACCTATCGCACACTATGCAAAAGTAGATAGTGTCATCCTTAAAATGAATAACTGGTTAGCTATTAATATTTTAACAATAATAAAGGGAAGTGTGATCTATCTCCTTACTAAATTTTCCAAAGAGCTATTTCATAACCCACTTACTTTATGCCTATATCCCATGTGTGTGTACATATACATATATATTTTATATTTGTATTTATACACATGAAATCTAAAAGATATATAGATGGCAGTGCTGAGAGTCTGAGTCACATACCTGCTTTAAGCCGGGTAGATGAATGACCATTTCTCATGGATCTGTTTCATTTTTTTCCTAAGGCACAGTTACCCTTGAAACCTCAACTATTACCATGAAGACTCCACTAATTCAGTTATTTTGCTGATATCTTCCTGTCCCGAGGGTGTTTGTCTTCCTTTCGTTCCCTCACTAACAGCACTCCTCCTTCCCCTACGCTGTGCTTTGTGTGTGAGGCTTCCTTAGGAATTTATAGAGTAAGAGCGTACCAACTCTCTCCACCTATTTTCTTTAAGTAATGATTTTGCAACTTCCATCTTCTCTTGTCTTTTTCATTCTTCTTCCCTAGACTAAGTTTTATTTTCTGCAAATGTTTTGAGTTCCTCTCCTAAGATTCCCTGACTTTCTTATACTCAGGAAGATATTAGTTGTCCTATAATTCTGTAGAACAACGTTGCAATATGCTTATTTTTCATGCCTAATTTTAAGCATTGCTTTCTTTAAAAAATAGTAAATAGAAATATAAAAGTAATGTGAAGTTCAAAATAATGATCTCTTTGGTTTAGCTTTTTAACAACTTGTCATCTCAAATACTATTTGTAAAGCTGCAATAATTTCTTTTCCAGCCTGACTTACTCTCCTGACTTTCCTTTCTGTCAAGTTCTATAGTGGTCAAAAGCATGGGACTTTGTATCAGAGAGACCCAGGTTCAAATCCAGTCTCAGCTAGTTGCTTCTGGCCATCTTGCTCCTTGTGTTGCCCTCTCTGTGCCCCAATTGCCTCATCAACATAAGGAGGATAACAAAACCTGAATTCTGTGGCTAACACTGAGCGCTTACTTACTGAAAGTACTTCTATGCTAGTATTTAATCTTTATAACAACCCTATGAAGAAGGTATTATTAGTATTAGTCCCATTTTATAGATGAAGAAATTGAGACACAGAGAGGTTAATATATGTAACCATAAGTGCTATATTTTTAAGGTTGCATTGTTTTTAACTTAACACTGCAGCACAAGCATTTTTCATACTGACATAATTTGTAAAGGCTTTATCAATATACGTTTCAGTGGTAACGCACCATTTCACTGGGTGGTTATGCGTTAATTAACTTAGGCATTGGCGTATCAGATGTTTGGATTGTTTTGGATTATTCTCTATTGTAAATACAACTGCAGTAAACATATTTGGACATAGGTTCTTCTATTCTTCTGATAATTTCTGTCACAGATTCAAGAAGAGTTAGAGTTTGAGGACAAAAACACTTTTTCAGGCTTTTGCTGCCTATCTCCGCAATTGTTTCCCAGATGGTTGTGTACGTTCACACCCCCATGAGCACAGGAGCTTTAATGCACTCTCCTTGGTCAAAGTCATCATGGAAAGGGCCCAAAGCAAAGATTAAAACTCTGTCATGTAGAGTACCTTTCACTCTACCCCAAAGAATGGCTGGTCTTCCCGACACTGTCTGACAGCTTGCAGTGGCCTAATCATTCCCTCCACCTTAGTCTTAAGCTACCAGACAATTGTCAGATGGAATTCAACCCCAGGGGGAGAGTCTTGATGTTAAGGACTCTGCCTCTGTTATCATGTGGGCAGTTATTTGACAAAGCCCAGTTAAACTGGGTAGATTTTTAAAAACCAAGAGGTAATTCATAAAATAGAATGATTATGAGTATTCTATTTGCATTCTTAACCTGAGATGTAATGAACAATTGCAGCTTTGGGACCAGGTCAAGATTGTCACTGAATGAGCATCTCTATGAATTTTTAAAAAATATTTATTTATTTATTTTTAGACAGAGGGAAAGGAAGGAAGGGAGAAAGAGAGGGAGACATCTATGCGTGGTTAGCTCTCATGCACCCCGCACTGGGGACCTGGCCCATAACCGAGGCATGTGCCCTAACTGGGAATTAAACAGGTGATCCTTTGGTTCCCAGGCTGGTGCTCAGTCCTCTGAGCCACACCAGCCAGGGCTCCATAATTTTTTTTCAGGAAAGTGATGTTATTATGAACATGATGTTAATTTATTATGTTCTGAAATATGAGCTTCTAGCCAGAATTTACATTCTTCCACATACTAGCATTGAGACCTTGGACAAGCTATTAAGTCTTGCCAAATCTCTATTTTTCTCATCTGTAAAATGGGAATAAATAATACCTGTCATGTGTAAAATCTTATTTTGAGTTCTCAGGTAATGGTTTGTTGCCTGATTAAAATTCTGTTGCTTTTATAAAAGAATTGTTAGAATTAAAAATTTTTCCAAAGTCCTTTTTGTCTAGACTACATACTAGTTGATGGTTGGCTTTGAAATTGGAAGGGCTAGTAACAGGGGCCTCTGCTCATACCTCCAAAGAGAAAGCACAAATTTAATCGGGAATGCTGCTCTCAGATTTGTGCTTACAGCACTGTAATGGAATAATACTCATAATAAAAACACTTGTTAGAGGAAGATAATCCCACAGCTTGAGAAAGAAAACCTCATCAAGCTTTAGGGTCTGAAGTGTGTACGTGGGGATAGCGTCCTACTTGGACTTTTTGCCACTGACTTTTGACTTTATGAAAAGCAAGTATATGCTTTAAAAAAAACTAGCTATCCACCTGCAGTCATCCTAGCTCTGCTCTATTGTGTGTATATGAGAGAGAGTGTGTTTTCTCCCTGCCCCTTTAGCCAGAAAGGATAGATCAAGGGCAGATGTTCCAGAAGGCAAGGTAATGGCCATGATAAAAATAACTACCATCACAAAACCAGCAATAGCTTACATTTATTGAGAGCATGTAAGGTGCCAGATCCTATGTTTAAGCACTCTCCATACCTTATCTTTACAATAACCATGAAGAAAGTACCACTGTTATTCCTATTTTATACAAGAGAAATCTGAGCCTTGGACTATTTAAGCGACTTGTTCAAAGCAAGTGTGTATGCTTTAGATGGGGAATTTAAGGCCAGGTCTTACTAACTCCAATTTCTCGGGTCTCCCCTAGATCTCTGAGTGTGAAATTCATAAGATCTTGTAGGTACTATGAAAAATGTGACTCAAGAAAGAAAGTTTCTTTGAAATCAACAGCAGGAAGGAACACCTTGCAGATTTTCCAGACTAATCAGATTTCCTCTGTATAATTTTCTCAACAGGCAGGGATGCAGCTTTCTATAGATCATACAACCTACTCTGAGGTCAAGTGAGGATGTAAATGACTATCGTTTACTATTCCTATGTTCATTACAGCATTATTTACAATCACCAAGATACGGAAGCAGCCCAAGCACCCATCAGTAGAGGAGTAGATAAAACATCTTTGAGACATTTACACATTTGAATACTACTCAACCATAAAAAGGAAAATTTTACCCTTTGTAAAAGTATGGATGGACCTGGAGAATATTATGCAGAGTGAAATAAGCCAGTCAAGGAAAGACAAATACCTTATGACTTCATTCATATGTGGAATCTAATGAACAAACTGAACTAACAAGGGAAATGGGGACAGACTCATAGATGGAGACCAAGATGACAGCTGAGGGGGAAGGTTAAGGGGTGAGGGACTGAGCAAAATGGAAAAAAGACTCATGGACGTGGACAACAGTGTGGGGATTGCAGAGGGGGGATGTAAGGGGACAAAATGGCAATGAAAAAATACAATACAGATTAAATTTTTAAAAAGATTTCATTTATTTAGTTCTAGATAATGGGCAAGGGAGGAAGAAAGAGAGGGAGAGAAACATCAGTGTGTGGTTGCCACTTGCATGCACCCAACTGGGGATCTGACCTGCAACCCAGGCACGTGCCCCGGCTGAGAATTGAACTGGCAACACTTGTGTTTGCAGGCAGGCACTCAATCCATTGAGCTACACCAGCCAGGGAATACAGACTAAAATTTCTTTAAAAAAACATTTTATTATGACAAATTTCAACCACACACTAAAGTAAATAAATGGACTACCATAATGTACCTCCTACTATTTAGTTTTACAATGGCCTTGGTTTAGCTATTCTTGTTGACTTTTGACAGTTTTCTTTTAGTTCTTAAGTGAGAAAAGAAATTTAAAAGTGACTCAAGAATTCTCTCTATCTTAGTTTCAGCTTTAAACAAAGTACCAGAATAAGGACATTTATATTTCTACTGATTAATATTCTTTTATTTATTTATAAAGATTTTATTTATTTATATTTAGAGGGGAAGTGGGGGAAGGAGAGAGGGAGAGAAACATCAATGTCTGGTTGCCTTTTTTTGTGCATCCCCTGCTGGGAACTGGCCTGCAACCCAGGAATGTGCCCTGACTGGGAATCAAACCATGATCGTGTGGTTTGCAGGCCTGTGCTCAATCCACTGAGCTACACCAGCCAGGGCTGATTAATATTCTGTATCAATGATCTTTCCTCCTCCAAAGCCAACTGAGGCAGAGGGAAGTGGTGCTTGGAGTGGGAATAATAAACAGTCTTGTAAGTTTAGCTTGTCGTACTCCTATCTAATGGCTTGCTTTTAGTGGCATTGTCATTGAACCTGTTCCCTTGTTTGATCTACTAAGCCCTTCTACCCCTGCTGTCCACTCCAACCCCAAGGGAGGCACACTTGAATAAATCTCTCCCAGCTAGAACACGGGAAAGATTTTTATAAAGGATGCCAAAATCCATACATTAGCATTTTATGAACAATGGTTCCCAAACATCTTTTTGTTTAAAATCCTATTTTTTGTTAATAGTAACATTTTTATTGCACATTTGCTAAGCACCAACAATTAGCTAAGCCAGTTAAGAACAAAGAAAACCCATGTCAGCACTTAGGTGCTCAAGGCCCAATTCTCATGCCCCTCTGCCCTCTCTGTCATTTCTGCGCCCAGTATTTGTCTTTGAAGTTCAGTAGAGCCGGGTCCACAGAGGAGAACTTCAGGGGAATGGACAGAGTTGAGCATGGACTGCCAGATACCAGAGAGTCAGCTGTTTTAAGAGTGTCTGTAATGGATCGCTTGGCTCTCCCCTAAAATCAAGGGGTAGCATTGCTGCCAAGAGGGCAGGAAGAGCAGTGGTTAGAGAGAGAGAGAGGCTTGAGTAGTTCTTTTAAAAAATCAGTAAAAAAATTAGTAAGGCTCTAGATCTAGACATTTATTTCCGAAGAGTCAGAAATGAGGAGGGAAAGAATTCATGCTTGAAATGCCAAAACGTGCCCTGGCAGATTGACTCTGGGCAGCCGCTATCAATCACGCAGATACGTTTTGCCACAAAATGGTCCAATGTCCCTTTTTTCCCCCCTTCTCTGACTTAGGTGTCCAGATGGTATGTGAACAGGGAAAAATTGGTGGGTATTTTAAGACATCTTAACTAAGGTGGCAACGCCGAAGCTAAATATGAATTTCCTGGTTCTCCTTTCTCTACACAGGAAATAAAATCCCCGTACTGAACTTTCAAGAAATGTCTGTTTCCATGGAACTTTGTGTTGTGTTATAAAATCAGAGTTTGAGTATTCCTTTGAGGACAGCAGTTTTTGAAACTAATTACTTTCCCTTGATAGGGTCTATTTTTATAGTAGCACATTTTAGGTGATTTGAGTGTATTTATGTACTAGGTGTTTTGGACTTGCTTTTGTTTTTCACAATTAAAATTTCGAAAGAACTTTATAAGGTTATAAAAGCAATATATGTCTATTGAGGAAAATTCGGAAAGTATGTAAAAGCACAAGAAGGAAATTAATCTCCTATGCTTCTACCTTCCAAACATAACCAATGATAGTATCTCTGTATATTTCCTTCCAGTCTTTTTTCTGTAAATAATCATGTTATCATAATTTAGTTAATCCTTTTACTGTCATTGGAACTTTAAGTTACCAAGTGTTATGAAATAAAAAATAATTTAGGTCAAGTAAAAATATTTAAATGTAGGCTAGAATTTGTAGGATTGATTTTTTAAATTTTAGACATCAGTGGTGAAACTGTGAGGTCCATTGTCCTGAGACATGTTATAATTTCCTTTAATCAGCAACAATGGCTGGAACATGTGATCTAAAATTGTAGCATTTGCTTACAAACAGAAAATAGAGGAAACAAAGAGAAACTATATGCACTTAGAGGCCATAAGAAAGCCTTGTGTTGTTTAGCATTTCAATTTGTCAAAGATAGAAATTAAAAGTACAAAAGTTGAAGCATTGGTGACCATAATGAGGCCCCCAGACATGAGTCAGACACAAAAAATGCTCAAATTCATTTAAAAAGCTCTTTGTCATGTTCCAAAAAAACAACATTTTTAGTGTTTTCCTTTGACTTCACATCCCGCTATTGCAAGTACATGGCTAATTATTATCTGAATGATATCTATTATTCCTGTGTTCTAACCGGATATGATCCAAATATGGCCACAAACACATTATAGTGTGCAGCAAAATCAAAAGAATAAGATAATTCTGTTTTTAAGGGTTAATGGTATTTTCACTCCTCCTCAGTTTGAATCATGGACAATAGGCCTACTGTTGTCTATTCTAGGCAGCTGTGCAGAATAGTAAAAATTTGGAGATCTTTGTAGGCAGGAGAAAAATTAAGCCTTTGTACACTTTCTATTCAGTATATTCTATCCAACACCCATGTGTAAGAGTTGGACTTGGGAGTTGCAACAGGCTAAGGAAAGTTTGCACAGATAAACAGAGTTATTCTAAATTTTGTGCCTACTAAGCTCTGAATCACAAAGTGCAATTGCAAATCTTCTAGAAAGGATATAAGAAATCCTTTTTCTAAATCTGCCCACTGTATTCTGTGGGTTTCATTTATTATTTTTGAATAACGAACCTATGAAAAGAATTGGTTGAAAAGTTAGCAATTACCTCATCATTTTCCATTCTCAAACAGTCGCTGTCCCTAAGCCTCTGAGAAGTGGGGTGGTCTCATGAAAGAGCACATCTGTGTATGGAAGGAAAAGCAAAAAATACCACTGTAGTCTGAATAACTAAGTAAAAGGGTTCCAAATAAGCTATAATGGAACTCTCTGGTGCTTCCAGTTGGGTCCCAGGATGTGCTATGTACCTTTCTTTAAGTCTCTCATGCTTGGCGTGAGAGCAGACTACCCTAATACATCATGGGAAGGACTGTCCTAACTGGGAAGAGTGTCCCAGAGTGACGAGGAGATGGAAAATGGGGACAGGAAGTACCATTTGGACCTAGGATTGTATTCCATTTGTCACTTTGGGAATCATTTGTAAGACAGATTTGAGAAGGCTAATGCCCTTTCTTATTTCACCCTTGTAATTGTCAGGAAAAGAATAACAGTAGAGCTAATATTTTTGAGCACCTATTTATTGAGCTACTATTTATTGAGCACCTACTATTTATTATGTGTCAGCCACCTTTCTTTCAGTATTTTAATTAATCATTGCAATAAACCCATGGGTTAGTTAAAAGCTTACAATGCCTGAGAAGGGCCAAAATAGTTTTGGTTCTAGTTACCCCTCTGCTCTCATTTCTGCTTAAAGTAAACCATCCCAGTCATGCTGACCTCCTTATTCCTCATACATTCTCCCACCTCAGAGACTTTGTACTTGCTGATCCCTCTCTCTGGAATGTTCTTCCCCAAAATACATGAATGATTTGCTTCCTCACTTCATTCAGATCTCTGCTGAAATGTCAACTATGAGTCAAGGCTTTCTTAATAATCACAACTAATTCTAAAGAATGTATGTGCTCTAGGGTTTATTGCAGTGTTATTTACAATTGCCAAGATGTGGAAGCAGCCCAAGTGCCTATTAGTAGATGAGTGGATAAAAAAGCTGTGGTACATTTACACAATGGAATACTACTTGGCCATTAAAAAAAAAGGATGTCTTCCCTTTTACAGCAGCATGAATGGACCTGGAGAACATTATGCTAAGTAAAATAAGCCAGTCAGAGAAAGACAAATACCATATGCTTTCACTTATATGTGGAATCTAACGAACAAAATAAACTAACAAACAAAATAGAAACAGACTCATAGATAAAGAACAGACTAACAGCTGTCAGAGGGGAGGGGGCTTGGGAAGCTGGGTGAAAAGTAAAGAGATTAAGCAAAAACAACAACAAACAAAAACCTCATAGGCATAGACAACAGTATGATGATTACCATGATTGCCAGAGGGAAAGGGGGGTGTAGGGAGGTAGAAGATGGTAAAGGGGGTATAAATGATGATGTAAGGAGATTTGACTGGGGGTGATGAACACACAATACATTATACAGATGATGTATTATCAAATCATACACTTGAAACCCATATAATTTTATTAACCAATGTCACCCCAATAAATTCAATAAAATTAAAAAAATACTATCCCTAATCACTCTGTCCCTTTATTCTGCTTAATGTTTTTCATAACACTTATTACCACTACCCTTATATGTTGTATGTAATTTTCTCTTATCTACTGTAAGAATGGTGTCTTCTTGAGAATAGTGTCTTTGTCTACTTTATCCCCTCCACCCTTGCCACTGACTTATCCTCAATGCTTAGAAGAGCACCTGGAACATATTAGAAACTGATTATATTTGTGGAATGAATGGATGAATGAAGAAACTGAACTTCAGACTTGTTAAGTAACTTGTCCAAGGTTGCACAATATAGTGATAGAGTCAGGATTAGAACCTGTGTCCTTTAGAATATAACAGGTGGCTAAAAGGATGTGACATTTGAACTCAGCTTCAGAGGATAAGTAGAACTTAACATTTATGGTCTTACTCTATTGCTGAAATGTTGTCACTTACTAGTAGCTTTTAGATCACCATCCCTTTTTAATTTTTTTATTTCACTCAGAGATAAACTTGATTATTATAGGGATGATAAAGCACATATTCCCATAAAGATAGCTGGTCGAACTGCTTGCTTCATAATCTTTTCCTTGTCTATACACTCAACAGGTAATGTCTCCTGGCCTTTAAAGCTGTGACTCAGGTATGAAAGTTGTCACGAGAGGGGGACTCAGTGTGCTCTCACATGTTCACAGACATAGTTCTTAGCTATGTGTTCAGCTACACTTCTTATTCCACATGAAGCATTTGACTTACCACCTGCGCCTCAGTATCAACAAATGATAAGGACTGTTAGCATTATTCTATTGTCATTCTTTCCCTCACTGAGGTTCAAGCCCAGCATAGTCTATGGCTCCAGGGCTCCTTGGATCATGTTTTCCCACCAGCTCTGCTGCCTCTGGTGCTGTGGACAAATCCTGTCCTTGTCCCTGTTCTTGGCACCCCTCACCTGTGGGCAGTGCAAGCACCTGGTCTGCTCCGACCTCTGATGCAGACACAGAGTAATGCTGAACACCTACACAGCGCATCTCCACAGATCTTCTATTAGCTTTTTTTTTTTTTTTTGGCAAACTATGTCTGTGTGTAGTCTTCAAGAAAACTTATGACTTATTTTACTAAAAGCTTTAAAAAAAGATTTTATTTAGTTATTTATTATTGGAGAGATGGAGAGGAAGGGAGAAAGAGGGAGAGAAACATCAGTGTATGAGAGATGACATTGACTGGCTGCCTCTCACAGGCCCCTAACTGGGGGCCTGGCCCAAAACCCAGGCATGTGCTCTGACTGGGAATTGAACAAGCAACCTTTTGGTTCATAGGCTGGCACTCAGTCCACTGAGCCACACCAGCCAGGGCTAAAAGCTTTTGTCTAATCCAGAGAAATATAGATCCCACCTTTCTCTACTGCTATTTTTGATGATTTCTCTAAAGTTGATGAAAGTCCACACACTTGCTTCTCATCCCCATGGAAAAGTCATCTGCTTTAGAGCCACACTGACACTTATAAGCTGTGTGACTTTGAATAAGTGTCTTCACTTCTCTGATCCACAGGTTCCCCATCTATAATGTGGGAATAATAATGTATATCTTACAGAGGAGTTGTAAATGGTACAATGTATATAAAACACCCAGTAAATTGCCAGGCATATACATTGAAATTAATATGTTTTGTTGTAATGGAGAGACTGATGATGAAGATAGTGATGTTGGGAAGCTGCAGCTTCTAATATTCTACCTTTCTCCTTTGATTTATGTCCTAATCAACACCTTTCTTTTTTAAATTTTAATTGTTGTTCAAGTACAGTTTTCTGCCTTTTACCCCCATCCCAGCCCACCTCCCAGCTCTCCCCTTACCTTTCCACTTCACCTTTTCCACCATTATTCCAGTTAAAGCTGCACAGGAAGTTCCTGCAGGCACACTTGGAACCAAAGAGGGTTCAGAAGTGCAATCTTCAGACCCAGGAGAGCATGGCCCCTCTTTATTTGTGATCATCCAGATCATGCTGTGAGCTTTGAGTATTTTCTTTTCTGCTACAAACAACTCTATAAACAACACCAATATCTTTGATCTGTCTTTTAGCACCACCTTAAACCATCTGTTGTTAGGTTTAAGGCCTTTGCCACTCTGCTCTGTTTACTTCAAAAAATGCTGTAAGAGGTCTGCAAGTACACACTGAACCCATGAGAGAACAGGAGCCATGCCTATCTACCCCCAGCACAGAGCATAGGGGTGAGAGGGAGAAGATGCCAACACGTTTGTTGCTTGTAAAGGCCGCCTATGTTCTTCTAAGCTTTTCTCCTTTCACCCTGCTCTACCTGCACACATTTCTATCATCTGACTTTAAAATATATATAGTTTATTGATTATGCTATTACAGTTGCTTCAGTTTTTCACTTTTGCCCCTCTACCTCATACCCCAATTCCCTCCAGCATCCCTACCCCACTTAGTCCATGTCCATGGGTCATGCATACAAATTCTTTGGTTTCTTCAATTCCTATACTGTTCTTAACACTCCCTTGTCTCCTCTGTACCTACCCATTGTGATTCTTAATTCCTGTACCTTTTCCCCCATTCTCTCCCTTCTGCCTCCCAGCTGATAACCCTCCAAATGATCTCCAGATCTATGATTCTGTTCCTGTTCTGGTGGTTTGCTCAGTTTGTTTTTCATTTTCAATTCAGTTGTTGATAGTTGTACATTGGTTGCCACTTTAATGTCCGTAGTTTTGATCTTCTCCTTTTTTCTTAAACAAGTCCCTTTAACATTTCATGTAATAATGCCTTGATGATGGTGAACTCCTTTAGCTTTGCCTTGCTTGCCTGGGAAGCACTTTATCTGCCCTTCTAAAAGACAGCTTTGCTGTATAGAGTAATCTTGGTTGTAGGTCCTTGCTTTTCAGCACCTTGAATACTACTTCTCAGTCCCTTCTTGCCTACAAAGTTTCTTTAAGAAATCAGCTGACAGTCTTATGGGAATGGCTTTGTAGGTGACTGTCTTCTTCTCTCTTGATGCTTTTAAGATTCTCTCTTTATCTTTAACCTTTGGCATTTTAATTATGATATGTCTTCATGTGGTCCCCTTTGGGTTCAATTTCTTTGGGGTTCTTGTGCTTCCTGGACTTGTATGTCTATTTCCTTCAGCAAATTAAGGGAGTTTTCTTTCATTATTCTTTCAAATAAGTTTTCAATGTCTTTCTCTTCTCTTTATGGCATCCCTATGACTCAGGTATTGGTACATTTGAAGATGTCCCAGAGTCTTCTTATACTATCCTCTTTTTTTTTTTTTTTTGAATTCTTATTTCTTCTTGTTTCTTGTTCTGGTTGAATGCTAATTTCTTTCTTATGTTCCAAATCATTGACTTGAATCTTGGCTTCCTCTCCTCCACTGTCGGTTCCATGTAGATTTTTCTTTATTTCACTTAATGTGACCTTCATTTCTTCCTGGGTCTTTTTCTTGTTGTTGCCATCCTGATCCCCAGTGTTTGGAACTCTGCATTTGATTGGTTGGCTGTCTCCATTTTGTTTAGTTCTTTTTTTGGTTCTGTTCTTTCAATTTGGGCCATATTTCTTTGTCTCCTCAATTTGGCAGCCTCCCTGTGTTTGTTTCTCTATATTAGGTAGAGCAGTAGCATGGCCTATTGTAGAAAAGGCACCTGTAAATTATGTGGGGCAGAGCCTTAGGTAATCGCCAGGGCGGGGTGACTTGCTTC
This sequence comes from Artibeus jamaicensis, assembly GCF_021234435.1. NCBI lineage: Eukaryota > Metazoa > Chordata > Mammalia > Chiroptera > Phyllostomidae > Artibeus > Artibeus jamaicensis. The sequence continues at coordinate 12,241,694 of NW_026522025.1, read as the reverse complement.
ACTGCTTCATGGCTCTGTGTAGGAGGAGGACTCAAAAAGGGGACAATGCCACTGCCTGGATTCTGAAGGTTTGCCTGGCACTTGCCTGATGTAACTGGCACCCTTCTGGTTGTTTCCCTATTGCTGAATCCGAAAGGATTTTTTGTGCACAACTTTTAAGTCTATTTGGGCCCTTTAATTGGATTCTCCTGAAAACCCAGCAGTTTCTTCTGCTGCCCCACCCCCACTGGTTTTTAGAGCCAGATGTCATGGGCATTTATTTTCCCAGTACAGGAAACTTGGGCTGTGTGATCTGGCCTGGGACTGGGATCTTGCTCCCAAGGTATCCCTCCTGATTTTTATCCACCACATGTGAATGCGGGGGCTGCCCACTCCACCACTGCCACCTCTCCACACCACACCACACTGCACCTGTGTGCCTCTCTGCCATCTCCACACCTCCACCCTCCTACCCATCTGGCTGAATGTCGCTTCTTTAAATCTTGGTTGTCTGACTTCCTTACAGCTTCAGTTTCTGACAGTTCTGGGTGTATTTGTTTTGAGGTCTAGTTGCAATTCATTCTGTGGTTGCATGAGGAGGGGAAGCATGTTTACCTACATCTCCATCTTGACTTGAAGTCCCTATCATCTGATTTTCATAGAGATAATTCAAAGTATTTTGAATTTTTCCCCCTTGTTTTTATTCCAATAGGCTTACATTTTTCTTTTTTAAATCTATGCACTCAGTTAAATACTTTAGCTGCTGGGAATACTTATATGGTCATTAAAGCTCTTAGATAGTTCCTTGATGGTATATTTTATCCTATTACTTCCCTCTCTGACATCTTATATAGGGAGCAGAGCTCCCGCCCTTTGAGCACTGATTTTTATCACACATTAAATTCCTTCCTTTTTAAAAAATAAGAATTTGCACCTCTTTCATATATTTCTGGCAAGAGTCCCGGGCTCTGGGAAATTAATTTTGGCCATTATCCTGGCAAGAAATGGAACTATCTTTCACTTCATATTCATAATCTCTGTTTTTTTTCTTGTATCTAAATCCTATTAATTCTACTAGCTCACTTCCACTTTTGTTTTAATAATAATAACTAACATTTGTGTAGTGCTTTACAGTTTAAAAAGTATTTTCACATCCACTATTTTATTTGAACTCGAACTCTATGAAAATGGCAGAGCTGGTGCATTATTATTCCAGTTTTACAGATGAGGAAAAAACAGCCAGATGAGGAAAAAACAGCCAAAACCCAGAGAGCTTAAGGGATTTATCATGGGTTACCTAGCTTGTAAGAATTAGAGCTTTGAACTTGAACCAAGTCTTGTGATTCCAAATCCTGTTTGTTTCCTACTATTCCACAGCATGTATATCTACAATGGCTCTTATAGACTAGTTTTAAATATTTAGCCTCAATGTTCTGCTCAATTATTTCCAATCTTGTTTTCTTCGTTTTTTTAGGTCATTGTTGAAATCCATCTACACCCACATCTTAACTATAATTTTTAATTTTATTTGTCTTTTTTTTTTGTCATCTCCACTCTTTCCCTTGGCTCAGAACTTGGCTAAGATAACTCATCTCCAAAAGCTTCCCTGACTCTTTAATTCAATTGGGTCCTGCCTAGAGTACCCAGTGCACCTCAGCATGTCCTCAGAGATCACAGATGTCTTCCTAATTGTCCTTTTCCTTGTAGAGTCTCCAACTATTGGACTATAAACTACTGTGCCAGGGCAGGGGCCAACCCATAACTTCCACCTTAGTGACCCCAAAATCTGACACATTGCCTGGTGTACAGTAGGTGGTCAGCAAGTATTTTTGGAATGAATAAATAATTGATGGCAAGAGGATTAAAAGTTTCTCTTGTTTTGTTTTGTGTGATTGGTGGGGGGGTTGTGTATGCAGGGTACAAGTGCAGAACAGAGCATGTGATTATGCAAAGGGACAAGTCATCACAACCCCATTCTCTCAAATACAAAAAATAGCCCTGTGACATTTCTTATGAAGGAGAAAGAGTATATTCAGCAATGAGCTGTTTCTTGTCTTTTTTTCTTTCACTGTCAATAATCGGTCTTCAGGGTCTGTGACTTTTCTTAGGTCATTTGTTCTCGTACATTTTCTTATGAAAAGCTAAAGTATTTTAAAAACAAGTAAGTAAACATACTATTTTTACAAAATAAGTACTGATTTATAAAATTACACATCTCTCTGAAACAATCTTTAAATACTGACTTATGTATTATTAGAAAATGTTAGATATTTTTATATTCATGAAACTAACATTGACTTATTTAAATCTGGTCAGTTATGTGTAATTTGAATTGATACCGAGAACAAAATGTGTTTGCATATTTTAATTCATCTAGCTGACCAAAAATGATATCATCTTTAATTTTGTGTTTATGTCTCTATAATTAAAATTGCATTTGGATTTTTGGTAACTAAATTCCATTTCCAGAGGTGTATAACACCTTTACAAAAATCCCTTTTGGAGAAATTGACAAAAGAAAACTGTACTTGAAAAATAACTCAATAAATTTAAAAAAAATCCCTTTTGGCCTATGTAGTCTTTGCCTGTGGAAACAAACAAACAAACCTCAGTCCAACGCCTGGGTAAACTGATAATGAAAAAGGAAAATAATTGCTTCCAGTTATTATGTCCTTTTTAAAGCATCTTAAACAAAACAGTAGCCAGAGGGTATGAATGGCCCAAATATAAAATAGTGCTATTAAATTTTGTGCGTAGAATTATTGATTTCTTGATAACTTGAGTATGGAAACTCTTCCCCCTGTTAAAACCAAGTTCAAGTGTCGGCTCTCAGTTTTTCCTTCACCTACCATCTTTTCCTTTTGTCATTTGAATGCACTTGCTGTTTGGGAATGAAAATTTCTTGTACAACAACCTGAAGTGACATCAGAAATGAAGACAAAAGCCAAGTTCTGTGTGAAGAGAAAGGATATGATTTCTTGTGTGAAGATAAATTTCAGATCAAGGATGATAATAAGGCTAATGAATGTTATTACAACTTTACAAATGATGCTTTCTTCCATTGTAGGGCTGTGTTTTTTAGAGGCCAAATCTTTTCAGAAAAAGAGTTTGCTTGCCTCAGGTTGGAAGAGGCTGGACCTTTCCTCCTCCACCCAGCAGTGGGCTTTGCTGTGGCACCTAAAGCACCTGAGGCTCTATCTAAGCCTGTGTGGAGGCCTCTGACAGAGCCACAGCCAGTGAACTTCACTGGGCCTCCAAGTCAGCCTGGGCAGCTTTGCAGCAAGCTTACATAGGACCTTATGGGACCTTGTATAGTAGAAGACCATGAGGTTTCCTTTCGTTGATCCCTGGCCCTTCGTATGTGCTGTTTCTTCTGGATTCCCCTCTCTACAAGCTCTGTCATTTTAGGACAGACTCCTACTGGTTCTCATAACTCTTGTTAAACTTTATCTTTTCTGTTAAGCCTTTCCTGATCCCCTTTCACAGTTCTATCTCTATTCCCATCATATTGCATGTATTACCATTCCTGCCTCTCTTACAGATTATAAGCACCTAATACATCTAATACGGCATCTAATACAGTGCCCAGCACATAGTAGGTATTTAGCAAATGGCTGTTGAATGAATTATGGCAGAAAGTATCTAAATTTGCTGAATTTGGGTTAGTTTTTTTTAAAATATTTTATTTGTTTTATTTTTAGAGAGAGGGGAAGGGAAGGAGAAAGAGTGGGAGAGAAACATCAATGTGTGGTTGCCTCTCCTGAGTCCCCTGCTGGGAACTGGCCTGCAACCCAGGCATGTGCCCTGACTGGGAATTGAACCGCAATACTCTGGTTCACAGGCCCGCGCTCAATCCACTGAGCTACGCCAGCCAGGGCCTGAATTTGGGTTAGTTTTATATGACATCAATATATATGAATCTGTTGATACATTTAGCAAAAAGAATCTACTTTCATTGAATTGCTTCAGCTGATTGAGCACAAGTGCTGTCCTATAGATACAGATCTCAAATTGAACTCTCTAAAACATCCATTCTATACTGTAAGATTCCTTGGAAATATTACTCTTACTACTTTATGGGAGAAAACACTCTAAAAAACTAGTTACCTGGTTCTGAAGATTTCTGATGAGTTATTTTTTTTAAATAGAAGATTTTAGCAAAAATAATAGCTGATATAACCTTTATTACTTTGTAAAAAATTAAGATTTGGGTAAATACACTAAACTGATCTAAACAGCTTCCTGTAAAAGGGTTAATTTTCCATGTAACTGACTCTGGTCCTTAAAATATAAAGTATCTTTATTAGTCTGCATGGACAAACCTAGACTTCTACAGCTCATTGAAGGTATTGGTTTATTTATGTGGATTTGGTCACAAAGAAAGTCAAAGAAATTGTTACACTGAGTATTCTAAAATGAAAGAGGAGATTATTTAGAAGACAGTGTTTTTTTTCTGGACAGAATGCAAAGTTTTGTTAGGATTTTGTGAATGACATTGAACAACCATAGGTTTCCTCCTTTTCAGATTATTAAGGATTCATTGATGGACTTGTTCATCCTGACAACTTGGAAAAGAAAGATCTGTATAGCAAGAAAGAGTCTCACAGATGCTACAATGACCCATTTTACCTGGGTGCTAGAAGACAGGTGTTATCTTTCCCTATGGATGATATCTTCTCTTATTTATATACACATAAACATTTTCTACCTCTGAATGGAGATGTTGACAGGAAATAACAGAACTGGTGCCTGGCCAATAGTGGAGACTCAGCAATATTCTGATGACTTGAATTAACATTATAAATCATGAAGGTTGAGATAAGAATTCAAAAAGATGCCCACCACTGTAATTTGAAGTGTTAGCACTCCTTCAATATCTATTAATTTAGGCTTTTGCCATTAATAGCTTAGACATATTAAAGAGCAATAAAATATCACATATTTAATCATACTTTCTAATTATAAAAATGTTTTCACTAACATTAGCTGATGATATAGAGTAATAACTCTATGAATTGAACAGGACAGACTTTATTCCTCAGACGAGGAAATGGAGGCTTAGAAATCTCAAATGACAGAGTTCTGGTCATGATGGAGACATAAGTAGACATGCTTTGCCTCCTTGCACAACCACGGAAGGAATTACAGCTAAATCTCAAAACAAATAACACCCGGAACTGTCAGAAAATTGAACTGTATGGAAGTCCAACAACCAAGGATGTAAAGAAGACACATTCACCCAGATGGGCAGGAGGGGCAGAGGCTTGAAGAAGGGCAGAGAGGTGGGGAGACATGATATGACACAACAAGGCAGTAGAGGCAGTGGGGTGGATGGTCTCGAATTCACATGTGGTGGATGAAAACCAGGAGGGATACCTTGGGAGTGAGCAATCCCAGCCCTAGGCTGGATTGCACTGCTCAGGGTTTCAGCACCAAAAAACAAATCCCCATAATATCTGGCCATAAAAACCACTGGGGGTTAAGGTCCCCACTGGCAGAAACTGCTGGATTTTCAGGAGACTCCACTAAAAGGGACCATGTGACCTTAGAATGTATGTAAACCCACCCATTCTGGGATTCAGTATCAGGGCAACAGCTGGAAGGGTGCCAGGTGCATACAGGGAATGAGTGAAGTGACTGCCAGGCAAACCTCCAGAAGCCAGGCAATGGCACTGTCCCCTCTTTGAGTCCTCCTCCTGCACAGAGCCATGAAGCAGTGAAGCAAGTCACCCCGCCCTGGCGATTACCTAAGGTTCTGCCCCACATAATTTACAGGTGCCTTTTCTACAATAGGCCATGCTACTAAGACAGGGAGTCAAAGCAGCTCTACCTAATATAGAGAAACAAACACAGGGAGGCTGCCAAATTGAGGAGACAAAGAAATATGGCCCAAATTGAAAGAACAGAACCAAAAAAAGAATTAAACAAAATGGAGACAGCCAACCAATCAAATGCAGAGTTCCAAACACTGGGAATCAGGATGGCAACAACAAGAAAAAGACCCAGGAAGAAATGAAGGTCACATTAAGTGAAATAAAGAAAAATCTACATGGAACCGACAGTGGAGGAGAGGAAGCCAAGATTCAAGTCAATGATTTGGAACATAAGAAAGAAATTAGCATTCAACCAGAACAAGAAACAAGAAGAAACAAGAATTCCAAAAAAAAAAAAAAAGAGGATAGTATAAGAAGCCTCTGGGACATCTTCAAATGTACCAATACCCGAGTCATAGGGATGCCATAAAGAGAAGAGAAAGACATTGAAAACTTATTTGAAAGAATAATGAAAGAAAACTCCCTTAATTTGCTGAAGGAAATAGACATACAAGTCCAGGAAGCACAAGAACCCCAAAGAAATTGAACCCAAAGGGGACCACATGAAGACATATCATAATTAAAATGCCAAAGGTTAAAGATAAAGAGAGAATCTTAAAAGCATCAAGAGAAAAGAAGACAGTCACCTGCAAAGCCGTTCCCATAAGACTGTCAGCTGATTTCTTAAAGAAACTTTGTAGGCAAGAAGGGACTGAGAAGTAGTATTCAAGGTGCTGAAAAGCAAGGACCTACAACCAAGATTACTCTATACAGCAAAGCTGTCTTTTAGAAGGGCAGATAAAGTGCTTCCCAGGCAAGCAAGGCAAAGCTAAAGGAGTTCACCATCATCAAGGCATTATTACATGAAATGTTAAAGGGACTTGTTTAAGAAAAAGGAGAAGATCAAAACTACGGACATTAAAGTGGCAACCAATGTACAACTATCAACAACTGAATTGAAAATGAAAAACAAACTGAGCAAACCACCAGAACAGGAACAGAATCATAGATCTGGAGATCATTTGGAGGGTTATCAGCTGGGAGGCAGAAGGGAGAGAATGGGGGAAAAGGTACAGGAATTAAGAATCACAATGGGTAGGTACAGAGGAGACAAGGGAGTGTTAAGAACAGTATAGGAATTGAAGAAGCCAAAGAATTTATATGCATGACCCATGGACATGGACTAAGTGGGGTAGGGATGCTGGAGGGAATTGGAGTATGGGCAAAGGGGGGCCAAAGGGGAAAATTGGGACAACTGTAATAGCACAATCAATAAACTATATTGTAAAAAGAAAGGTCAAATTACTGAATTACATAAGATTCACCCTATATAATTATGCCTTTAGCTAGCGAGACTCAATTCCTTTTTAATGTAAAGCAAAACACCAGGCATGTTTTGAATGATCCTTTTTATCGGACAAACTGTGCAGTATTGACAGAGAGGCTTCTCTGCCCACAGAAATCCTTTCCTCAGAGTCAATCCCTCTCTGACCTAGAGGGGTGTTTTCTATATCCCCAAAGCTGATCTGTCAATATTCCACCATTAGTCCAATAAAAGGTTTACTTGAAACTTGACTCCCCATTTTGTCTGACAAATAAAGGCCAGTAATTAAAAATATTGAGTTAGGAACCAGACATTTGGGGTATTGTGATGCTCTAGTAGCTACATTCTTGAAAAATAATTTACTGTCTCACTATTAAAACACAGGTTTGTTTATTTTGAAATTGATAGTCTGGGCTTTTCCAAAAACCAATCCAGATTTTCAGAGAAAGGTATACAAAGAGGTCTGTCCAGAAATATCTAGCTACATACTATGAAAAATAGAGACATCTATTGAAGAAGATACAAGATGTAAGAGACATTTTACTTAGGACAATGGCACCTTGGGACCTCACACAGTTCTCCCAATCACCATCAGCTGCCCCGTCATATTTTCCTGAGTTTCAGGAAAAGGCTGAAATCTCTTCCCTTTCAAACATGATTTTTGTTTTTGAAAAAGCCAGAACCCTGGAACCCAAATCTGGGCTGCATGAGGGCTGAATCACCTGGGCGATTTGATGTTTCTTCAAAAAACTCTGCATAAGATGTGATGCACGAGCGGGTGTGTTATCATGATGAAGTTGCCCATATCACTCACAAGTTGCCCATAGTTGTGGCCTTATAAATCATTTGAATAGTTTCCAGTGGAAGAACGTTCAAGCTTAAAGCAAAATCTGATGCACATTCGTTGCTCTACTCACTCAGTCATCGTGAATGTGACGGTCACACAGTGCACATGCTCACTCAACAGCATCCACCACCCCACTAACTAGTACAGTGAAGTCATCATTGCTTATGCACACACATTCCAGTCCACTGTCCTTGGATGGCAGATTACATCCGTGTTGCGCAAACTTTTCTTGTTATGTTAACAATGGTTGGACTTTCTCTGGACAGACTCTGTACTTCAGTACGCATCTTTAGTGAGTCTCTTTACAATTGGAGGGAGCACGGATGAGGCACTAAGCAGCAGGTGATGATGAAACAAGGCCAAAATGTAAACAGGTTAAATTATTAAGCTGGGAAGATATGGTGGTTCCAGGAAGGGCAGAAATGTGGAATGATCTTTAGCTCTATTTTCCCCTATCCTTGACTTAGTCAAAAGTGGGATGACTTAGTTCTGTTTACCCACTTCACAAGGTTATTGTTATTTAAAACACAGAGTCTACTCTGGCCTCACTATGGGACTGAGGTTTCACAGGGGACCCCCATTGTTATTAGTTTCTTGATTTGAAACCTGGTAACCATTGACTGTTTCCATCCCCAGTCCACACACTGAGTGCCTCACTCTGTGCTACAGGTGTACTGAATGGTTAGTTATTACACTAAACTCTAAACTCCATGTGATTAGGATTTTTTTTGTCCAATTTTTTGGTGCTGAATCTTAGGCACCCAGAACAGCTCCTGGCACACACAGTAGACGCTCAACAAATATTTGTTGAATGAATGACTAAATAACAATGGGTAGGTCCGGAATATTGAGGCAAAGGAAGGGAAGGAGCTTCAGGCACAGAGTACGTGATTAACACGTCCTGAGGAGGGGCGATGTGTGTGCCGCATAGTGGGGAATCTCCCCTAGCCTCGCTAACAGAGAAGGCTTTTGCCATGTCCACAGTTGGATTCCTTCCTTGACAAAGTCAGGAGGGGAGGTCCAAGACTTCAAAGAAGCATTTTCCAACCTGGTGGACGTGGCATGGAGGGCATGTTTACCCCCCCGAGTCAATTTTAGACATATCTAAAATGCAGAATAAGAATAGGCCCCCTGCGACAGCCTAACCAAGGCAGACAGCCAAGTTCCTGTTCAGACCAAGAAGCATAGTAACAGTAACTGCAAAAGCCAATGAATCCGAAATCGTTTGCCAGCTGAAATCACTTGCCAGCTAGAATAGTATAAAAGCTTCAGCCTTACTTTCAATCTAAAGGTCTTCAGAGCATCACCTGCCTTGAGCTGTGTAGTTGCCTGATTTCCGTGCCGACTCCTACCTTCACCTCGAGGGGACCCTTAGACCCGCTGCGGCTGGACCGCGGTAGGCTTTTATCAGGAAGTATAGCTTGTTGAAGGTAAAAGACCTCAGGCAATGATTTTAACTTAAGTGTAGCACCTTCACAACACAACTGTAATCTGTATCACACATTTTAAAGTCTGCCAGGCTGAGTTTGTAGACAGAAGTTCCCCAGCCCCGTCAAAACCCTAAAAAAATCAGAAGCCTCGAAGTTCTGTTGTCATCATTACTAACGATTGCCACTCACGATGGCAGGGAGCATGCTTCTCATGAATAATGTTGTATTCTTAGCACCAGGCAGATGCTAATTTTTTAAATGAAAGGATGAATATGTGTCAGGATACGTAGATCCACAGAGGATCATTGTGAGGATAACATTTACAATATAAGTACATTTCTTGCACCATGCCTGGTCTGGAGCTAGTGTTTGATAAACTATTAGCTCTGATCCTAACAACAATCCTGGACAGTAACTACTATTACCTCCATTTTCCAGGTGAGAAAGTGAGGCTGAGAAAGGTTACATAACTTGCCCAAATTACCCATCGACTCTGATGCCACAATCTGTGTGCTTCTCCTTATCCTTGGGGTAAAGATGCTTCCAGAGTCAAGTGTCATTTCTATTGGTTGCAGAAAATACATAGGCCAGAAAATACCATTTCATTTGGTTCCAGTAAGAGTCATTGCAAGGCAAATTCTTGGAAATGTTCAGGGATGGTACAGAATATAAATGAAAGCAGAATTAGTTTATTGCTTTTGCTAGACAACATAATATTGTGGTTAAGAGACTGAAATTTGGAATTGGACAGATTTAGAGTTCCAGCTGCTCCACTTAAGGAGCTCTGTGACCTTCAGCAAGTTACTTAACATCTCTGAGTCTAAAGTTTCTCCTTCACAAAACGGAGATGAGAAATAATACCTCACATAGAATGACATAAAGCAATGCATTTAAGTGTTTAGTGCAGTAGCCAGCACAAGATAAGCAGTTTATAGCTCAGCCTCTTGTCCCATTTTGGTTATAAAGAATTTGCTTTATCATTGGATTTATCTCTTTGGGTCTGGCTTGATAACAATTAAATTGGTGTCCTGAAAGCAGTAAAAAAGTCTGTTTTGAAGTGGGCACTCCATTAAGACAAATGGCTTGGAGGGGATGTTCCCACTTCCCTTGATGCTATATTGTTTGGGTCTGTCTAGCCGGAGAGCAAACCAAACAGCAGGGTATTGATTTACAGTATAAAGACGCTACCTTTACAAGATGAAGGGCTAGAAACTTTATTTTCTTTTAATGAAAGTTCAGCTTCTGTAGACCAGAGCCAAGTCAGCTAGAGGGAACAAAGAAGAATGTGGGTTTCTTTTTCTCACCTACAGATTTGATTGCTTTTAATCTCGTAGTAGAACAGCATCAGAAGGTATCCCTGAAGCATTAGCCCAATAGCCTCTTGAAAAGATGGTGACCAGTGTAAGCTCATGACCTCAAACTGATTTAAAAAAATAATAAATAATCCCCAAAGTGCCATAAATCTGTCTTGTAACAATTCCTAAGTTAACTGAGGAAAATTCATTGTTTGTTACTTATTTTACAGAAAATCACACTATAGTATAATACTCATAATAATTGATATTTTGAGAGATATCAGTTTGGTAAAGTTTCAGATATTGTTTGCTAATTTTCTTCAGTTAAATTTCTTTATCTTGGTGAACGTTTTAGGAACTTATCTATATTTTAGAAAAAAGGTAAAAATATAGATACAAACCTCTCTATAGATATAGAGATTTGAAAAAAATGAAACTAATAGAGAAATACTAGATTCCATATTAAATGCTGGGATCCAAATGAAATTTTCTTTTGACTTCTTTTAAGTGAACTGTTTTGAAATTAGGTTTTAGAACAGACTTTTAATGAAAATATAGAAATAAAAAATATACATGTTTAATTCAAACAGCTGATGGGGTTGAAAAATCAAGATGTGAGAAAAACTGGAAGATAGAAGAGCTTTTGTATATTAAGGCTAGAGATTTCAAACAAAACTAAGCATCAAAATATTAGAACACACTAACAGGACCCCATTGTCACTAAAACTAATTAGTGTTCTGCTGTTTAATGCAAAAGCCTACATGCTGTCCTGACCTTTTTACACGTCCTGTCTAAGGTCGTGCCATAAAACAGAGGGAAGCACAGAATGCCCCCAGATAGCCTCAGAGGTTTTCCTTTTTAAGTAGTTCAATTGGTTGTAACAATGCAGGCTGTGTGTAGGACTTATTTAAAGGTGCTGTTTATTAGATCTTGATTACAAGGAGCCAGTGAATTAAAGTAATGTCATGCTAGGGAACAGTTTCCAGGGTGGAATGACTGCCGTTTCTTTTTAATGTGAGGCTACATGGTTTAAAATACACTTACCATAGAATGCATGACTTTGAAAGTTAGCTGTCAGTAAACCCACACGACAGGCAGAATGTGGAACTGTGGATTCTCTGAAGAAAGTATAATAAAGCAAGATTTTCATGGTGCAGTAATGCTATGCCAGAACCAGTTATTGAAGAAGATAACCCAGCAGGAGAGTAACTTGCAGACACATAGGGCCTTTCATCTGAAAATCCTCAGGCAGTTTGGGGGCCGTGACTCATTAGCATCCTGCAAGGCAGAGGTGCTTTGGTAGTTTAGCAAGTGTCATTTTCTTCTGTTTTGGGTTTGACTCTAAGAGTTTTCAGAGATTTGTCAAAAGAGAAGAAGAGATGGAGAACCTTCCATGGCTCTCTAAGGTGTCTACAGTGGAGAACAAACTCCTTAAAGCAGCTCACATGGTTCAAGAAGCCCATGTATGGTGATGGTTAAACTCAGACCACGGGCTCTGATAGGTCGGGGTTGTGTATAGGCCAAGTCATTTTGATACTGCCAGTGAAACCCTGGCAAGTTATATAACCCCTCCAATCCTCCCTTCTCACAGCTGAAAAATGTGCTTGATTACAGTACCTGCCTTTGGGATTATAGGGAAGACCTATTGCTGTAATGGATGTAAGATACTTTGCATGATGCTTACCATGTAGCATCCATTCAATACATGGTAGCTAATGACAATAGTAAGGGTGACTATTGCCTATCTTTCTGGCCTTATCATCTGCCACTCTCATTGCCAAACCAGCATTCTTATTTGTAACCACATGAATCACTTTCTCTTTCTAACATGCATTTTGTAAATATGGTGGGTATATCATGTCGGTTATGTGCCAACCCCCCTCCCCAGACCTTGCCTTCCTTGAGGGGCAGAAGTCTCGTGTCTGACACGTAGTGTATTTCCAATGAGTGAACAAAGATGGGGAGGACTCCCACAAGGGTCCTTTGTTGGCTTCCACAGAGCAGCATATGCCAAAGTGTGTTCCAAGATCATTAATCCCATAAAAATATTTCTTTTTTTTTTCCAAAGAACCAACTCCTGGATTCATTGATCTTTAGAATTGTACTTTTAGTCTCTATTTTTGCTGTTATTGGTCTATTCAGGTGTTCTACTTCTTTTTCATTGAGTTTTGGGAGATTATATTTTTCTAGAAATGTGTCCATTTCCCCTAGGTTCTCAAATTTCTTGGCATACAGTTCTTCATAGTAATTTCTTACAATCCTCTCTATTTCTGTGGTATCAGTTGTAATCTCTCCTCTTTCATTTCTGATTGTGTTTATTTGTGTCCGTTCCCTTCTTTTCTTGATGAGCCTACTTAAAGGCTTGTCTATTTTGTTTATTTTTTCAAAGAACCAACTCCTGGATTCATTGATCTTTAGAATTGTACTTTTAGTCTCTATCCATAAAAATATTTCTTAAAAATATTGGTCAAATAAGTTTGGGGAAAACTACTTAGTCTATCACTCTCTTAGGAGTTCAAAATGCACAGTAGCACCTAAAAAATCAGTAATCTGGGTAAAGAAGACTGTCTAATTTTATTCAACTCAGTGTCTTCTAAATATTTTTGACCAAGAGTCTTTCTCTCTACCCCCTACTAATTAACCTCTATTATGCCCCCCAAAATAAATTTAGGTATTGCTATTCTTAACTATATAGAACTTTGTGAAATCATAAGTAATGGTCTTAGTCATTATTGCGATATAATAGAATTTAACAAGATTTCTTGGGAAATGAGAGTGGCAGTAGGATTCCACCAATGATTGCCCAGTCCATAGCCCATGAATTGTCTTTGATCCTTTCTACCTGGACATCTCATAAACCTGTCAAATTGTCCTTTGTGATGTCTTTGGCACATGTCCCTCTCTGTTTTTATTACCATCACTCATTGCATTCCAAATCCTTATCACCTACAACAGGAGGCTAAGTGGTTATTTGTGTCTTTGTCCTACATTTCATTGTGCCCGCTTTTGCCAGGTGAATGTTTATCACACCACTTCCCCGACAGAAGACTTAATACTTCCTGTTGTCAAAAGCCATGGCTTCAGACCTGATTTTCCTTCCAAGGGATGTTTGGTGGTGGGTCTGTTGAGCAGGTGGGGCTCTGGATTCTCCACAGCTGCTCCAACCAGGGCATTTCCACCTGTTTGTTTTTATATACTGAGACTAAGTAAAGTTTTGTTTCACGAAGGAATTTTGGTTGTAAATAGAAATAAAAGAACACCGGGGAAATCTTATTATTTTGGCAATCAGGGGCCCCCACAATCTGGTCTGGATTTTTTCCCAGAGTTTTCTCATTATTCTTTTTTAAATCATTTTTTATTTGTTCAATTACAATTGACATACAATATTATGTTAGTTTCAGATGTACACCCCAGTGATTAGACATCATATAACTTACCAAGTGATTATCCCAATAAATCTCATACCCATCTGGCACCATACATAGTTATTAGAATATTATTGTCTATATTCCCTGTGCTGTACTCTACATCCTATGACTATTCTGTAACAACCAACTTGTACTTCTTAATCCCTTCACCTGCTTCATTCTTCCCCCGGCCCCCTCCTATCTTGCAACTGTCAAAATGTTTTCTGTATCTATGAGGCTTTTTCTGTTCTGCTTGTTTGTTTTTTATTAAGATTCATTGGTTGATAGATATATACTTATTGCCATTTTATTGTTCATATTAAAAATTTTTTAGATTTAATTTTAGAGAGAGAGGAAGGGAGGAAGAAAGGAGAGAAAAATTGATGTGCAAGAGACATAACAATCCTGTCACAAGCCCCCATCTGGGGGCCTGGCCTGCAACCCAAGCATGTGCCTGACTCAGAGTTGAACTGGTGACCCTTTCAGTTCACTCAGGACTGCACTCAATCCACTGAGCCACACCAGCCAGGGCTATTGTTCATATTTTTTATCTTTTTTTCTTAAAGAAAACCCTTTCACATTCTGGATTGGTGGTGATGAACTCTACCTTTTTTTTTTTCTTGTCTGGGAAGCACTTTTTATGTTTTTGATTCTGAATGCTAGCTGGGGTGTACATCTGAAACTAACATAATCTTTGCTGAGTAGAGTAATCTTGGGTGTAGGTCCTTGCTTTTTATCATTTTTAATATTTCTTGCCACTCCCTTCTGGTCTGCAAAGTTTCTGTTGAGAAATCAGCAGACGGTCTTATGGGAGCTTTTTTGTAGGTAACTAACTGCTTTTCTGTTGCTGCTTTTAAGATTCTCTCTTTGTTTTTAACCTTTTGCATTTTAATTATGATGTGTTTTGGTGTGGACCTCCTTGGGTTCATTTTGTTTGGGACTCTGCACTTCCAGTCTATGTGTATTTCCTTCACCAGGTTATGGAAGTTTTCTATAATTATATTTTCAAATAGGTTTTCAATTTCTTGTTCTCTCTCTTCTCTCTTTTGGCACCGCCATGATGTGAATATTGATATCCTAGAAATTGTCCCAGAAGCTCCTTACACTCTCTTCAATTTTTTTAATTCTTTTTTATTCTTGCTGTTCTAGTTGTCTGGTTTTTGCTTCCTTACATTCCAAGATTTTGACTCTCAGATTCATCTACTCTATTATTGATTCCTTGTGAATTATTCTTCATTGTAGTTAGTGTAGCCTTCATTTCTGACTGACTCTTTTTTTATGGTTTTTATGACCTTTTCCATGCTGTTCTCACTAAGTTCCTTAAGCATCCTTATAACCATTGTTTTGAACTCTGTATCTGGTAGTTTGCTTACCACCATCTCATTTAGTTCTTTTTCAGAGATTTCTCCTGTTCTTTCACTTAGGACTTGTCTCTTTGTCTGTGTATTCTGGCTCCTTTTCTATATTTGTTTATGTATTAGGAAGAGCTGTTACATCTCTTGGACTTGGTATAGTGGCCTTGCGTAATAAGTGTCCGTTAGGGCTCAGTGGCACAGCCTCCCCAGTGACCCAAACTGGGTGCTGCAGGAACACCCCCGTGTAGGCTGTTTTATTGTCTGTCTTCTTATAGTTGAGCCTTGATTTCTGTTGGTGTCACTGAGAAGGACTGACCTCCCAGACTGATCAGCTGCCAGGACTGACTGTGACTACAGTGGAGGAGCTGCTGTGTAGGTGTCAACCCTAGGGAGCAGGACTTGCTTCTGTGGGGCTTTTGTGCTCACTGAGTCTGCCCCTTGGGTATGTCACTCCAGAGGTTGTAGGTTTGTAATCCGGTGTGGTCTGAAGCTGTCTACTGGGTGCACTTACTCTGGGTCCTCTCAGGAGATGCAAGGTCAGCCACTGCCTGTACCCTGCCTTGGGCCATCTGGCATAAGCTACAAAGCAATCTGCAGATGGCTGCTACTTGTGCCGGGCTTGGAGGTTCCCAGGAAATGCCAAGCTGTGAACCAAGGCTGATTGCTGCTAGTGCAGGACCTGGACAATGTAGCAAGTGGGATAGAATATGCAGAGGCCAGATGCTGCTTCTTTGAGAGATTTTAGGAAAGTATGAAGCATAAGGCAAGAAAGGCTCTTTGTTTGGAAAATCCACTGGAGATGGCTTGGGTGGGCCTGCAAATTGAGTAGGGTAAGGTCTCAGGGAATCACTAGGGTGGGGCCAACAGTGTGAGCCAGGTTGATGGTGATTCAGACATGATACCTGCCTGTTGGTTCTTTAGTGGAAGGAGTCTCCAAAAAGGAACAATGGCCTCTGTCAGCACTTTTGTCTGGCAGAAAGCTGCCTCCTACCCCCAGCTGTCTCCCTGATGCCAGACAGGTCAGTTCCTTCCCATATGTCTCTGGTTCCTTTCAAGTTGCTGCCCCAACACTGGAGCTCCGAGGGTGTAAGTCCCAGTAAGCCTGGGACTCCAGAAGCCTTCCATCTTCCTCAGCCACAATCCCTGCTGGTTTTTTAAAAGAGTTTACTTATTTCTTTATTTTCAGCGAGGGGGAAAGGAAGGAGAAAGAGAGGGAGAGAAATATCAACATGTGGCTGCCTTTTACATGCTCCCCCTACTGGAGCCCTGGTCTGCAACCCAGGCATGTGCCCTGGACTGGGAATCAAACCAGCGACCTTTTGGTTCTCAGGCCTGTGCTCAATCCACTTAACTACACCAGCCAGGGCTCCCTGCTGGTTTTTATAGTCAGGAGACTATAGTTATGGAGACTTCTCTTCCTGTCTCTGGAACCCTGGACTAGGGGTCTTGGTATGGGGATTGGGCCTCTTGCTCCTTGCGGGGGACCTCTGCAGGGGAGATATCCCTTCCAATTTTTTTCTGCCACACGCAGGTGTGAAACCAGCCTGTTCTGCATCTCCAACCCCCCAACCAGTCTCGACGTGGTTTCTTCTTTAAATCCCTAGTGGTAGGACGTCCACTCAACTAGATTTCAGGTGGTTCTGATGATGGTTGTTCTACAGTTTAGTTGTAATTTTGATGTGGTTGTAGGAAGATGGGAGTACCACATTTACCTATGCCAGCATCTTGACCTGAAGTCTTTTCTCATTATTCCTTTTCACAAAGTCTTGCTCACCCTTGACTAATTTAAGTATGATATTTTGGCAACCCTTCTTATAGCTGATGTCTATTCCTTGCTGAAACTGTTCTGTAATGGACACTGATTCTGAATCAGCCATTACATAAGTACTTTGCTTACATTATTTCATATAGTATTGACAACAATTCTATGAGGTAGGGGCTAACAGTTATTCCCACTTTACAGGTAAGACTTAGAGAAATTAGGTTGGTAAGAGCCTTATAAGTTCTAAATGGCAGAGATATGACTTGAACCTCAGCCTGCCTTCAACGTCCCAGGTTTGTATGTGCAGCCTTTTTCCTGACAGCTTTCTCTTCTCGCACACGATTACTACCTTTTTCCTGAAGTCTACCTCTTCTAAGAAATCTGCTCTCACTTCTATATCTCATACTTCCCTCTTCCTTGAACTTCCTAACACTTACCATTTATTCTGTTCACTTGATAATTAGCACATACACATTTACTGCCTGCTGTATTTTTAGGGGAAAATGTTTTGTTTTTTTGGTACATTCTATGAGGGCATGGAGATTTTGTACTAAATCTTCCCATTGGGCCACCACAGCTTTTAGAACAGCGCATTTCCAAAGGTGAGGGGTCACGAGGTTGACATGAACAGATACTGGGCCAAATGTCAGAAGACCTTGGCTTTTCCTAGCTGGGGGTGGGAGGAGTGTGGGACTTGAGTTTAGCATTTTCTCCCTTGGGACCACAAATTCCTTAGTTGTCATGAAGGAATAATGGCATGTTTCACACCTGCCATTTAACATTGTTTTTAGGAGCAAATAAAACCACACGTGCGAAAGAATATTTTAAATGCTTGAACGCTGCACACATGCTAAGTATTGTTTCAGCAGTGGGCATCAATGTGCACAGTTAGTGTTTGGTAGGCAAGGAAGTTCTGCAGAAAGGAATGATGAATGGAACATACACAGGGAAGCCCAGCAGACCTGACCATCATAGTCAGTCATATTAGCCATCTAAAGGATACATTTCGTCAGTGCAACACTGTTATTTTTTAACCATCATTTAATGCAGCCCAAAGCTTTCCATAACCAGAATCAGCCTCCCAGATCAGCAAGCCAGAGACTAACCTAAACAGAAGGTACTATTTGCATTTTAAAAAAATGTAGTGGCCAGAAATTAAACACTTGTTAAGTGAAAGAAAGGATACTGCACACCAAGCCAAGTCTCTTTTTGTTGTCTGGAGAGTTATAACAATCCTCTCCTGGCAGTTAGTTTTAAGATCATTAAATGATCCTCATTTGCAGTATATTTGCAGAAGATTACAGCCATCTAAATTGACCCTGAAGGAAGACTTATTTCATTAATGGGCTGTCCTGTGCTAATGCATAAAGCTAGAAAAATATATCTATTAAATTCTTAATGTGTAAATGATGTTTCTGGCTTTCTTCTTAATTACAAAGCAAAATGAGCCTGAAGTGCACTATGTCTAGGAAAAAATGATCAATTTAATCCATCTTTCAGGGGAAGAACTTTTTCAGTCGATCTCCAAATTCCAGCTGGAAGAGCTTTTCCTGGGCAGCAGACTCTGGACTTGCTGCTTCCATCGGGGCTGCAGCAAATGTGCAGCCTGGCAAGCAGTGGTACATTTTCCTGTGGGTTCCAATGAACACAACAAAGAGGTAATCTGAGTTCTTAGAGATGCTCCCTCCCCCATTCACACAGTGAACCTAGCTTTTGATAACTTTTCCTTGAGGAATTACTCAGGAGCTATTTGTGCTTTGATGAGCCTGGATTTGAAAATGGATGATGTTGTGCTATTCTTAGCTTATTATATACATGCTGAATATTAATGCAACTGTACAAAAAGATTTGCTGTATATACACAGTTTCAGTGTATGTGCAGATTCACCTAACTGAAGCCATAATACAATGTGACCATAACTGAGGGAACTCAAGCAAGGCTTCAGTTATCTCCGGTAAGTTTGCTCACAGTGGGAGGCAATAGTTTGCCTGAGGAGTTTCGGGTGTCTGCTCGTCATGATGGCATTTCCATCTCCCAGGAGCTCGAACTGGGTAATATTAGTAATTCTCTTTAGACAGAAACACAAATCCACCAAGTGCTCTCTCTTCCTACTCTGGTGTGTCCTCCTTTCCGAGGTGGAAATTAGACAGAATTAATTCCTACCTGCTATGTTTTCAGGGAAGCTATGGCTCTAGCAGCAAACTAGTAATTACTGGCACTACAGAGACATAACACATATACACATATTTGGTTTTTGAGGTGCTCTGGTTCTTAATTGTCATATGTGGTAACTTTTTCAAAGAAAAGCAGAGGTCCTGGTATTTACATCTAGATAAATTCCAAAATTTCACACATGCCTGCCTCCTGTCCAAGTCCTGAATTTATAGACACTTTCCAAAAAGGTGCTTGAGAATATATGAAAAATGGTAGAACAGTCAAAATTGGTAGCATTTGTGAATTCAAGGGCTTTTTAGAAGGATAATATGAAAATTCAAATTTCATGAACACTTTCAAGTTTCTATCAAATTCACGATTTTGTTCATTATGAGATTTTTCCTACCCTTGCAGTTTTTAATATATGTATATTTTTTCAGGTTTAGTTTGATACATATTAATGTGAAAATCAAGGAAAGGAAAAGCAGTGTTTCTTCTTAAAGTTTATTTTATATATTTTTTTATTTTTTAAATATATTTTATTGATTATGCTATTAAAGTTGTCTCATTTCCTCCCTTCATTCCCCTTCACTCTGCACACCCCCTCCCACCCACATTCCTCCCTTTTAGTTCATGTCCATGTGTCATAAGTTCTTTAGCTTCTACATTTCCCATACTATTCTTGCCCTCCTCCTGTCTATTTTCTACCTACTATTTATGCTACTTATTCTCTGTACCTTTTCCCCCTCTCTCTTCCTCCCACTCCCTTGTTGATAACCTTCCATGTGATCTCCGTTTCTGTGGTTCTGTTCCCGATCTAGTTGTTTGCTTAGTTTGCTTTAATTTTAGGTGTAGTTGTTAATATCTGTGAGTTTGCTGTCTTTTTACTGTACATGTTTTTTTATCTTCTTTTTCTTAGATAAGTCCCTTTAACAGGGACTTATAATAAGGGCTTATATAATAAGGGCTTGGTGATGATGAACTCCTTGAACTTGACCTTATCTGAGAAGCACTTTCTCTGCCCTTCCATTCGAAATGAAATCTTTGCCGGATAGAGCAATCTTGGATGTAGGTCCTTGCCTGTCATGACTTGGAATACTTCTTTCCAGCCCCTTCTTGCCTGCAAGGTCTCTTTTGAGAAATCAGCTAACAGTCTGATGGGAACTCCTTTGTAAGTGACTGTCCCCTTATCTCTTGCTGCTTCTAGAATTGTCTCCTTCATTTTAATCTTGGCTAATGTAATTATGATGCGCCTTGGTGTGTGCCTCCTTGGGTCCGACTTCTTTGGGACTCTCTGAGCTTCCTGGATTTCCTGGAAGTCTATTTCCTTTGCCAGATTGGGGAAGTTCTTCTTTATTATTTGTTCAAATGAATTTTCTGCTTATTGCTGTTCCTCTTCCCCTTCTGGTACCCCTATAATTCGGATGTTGGAATGTTTAAAGATGTCCTAGAGGTTCCTAAGCCTCTCCTCATTTTTTAAAATTCTTGTTTCTTCATTCTTTTCTGTTTGGTTCTTTCTTTCTTCCTTCTAGTACACTCCATTGATTTGAGTCCCAGTTTCCTTCCCATTACTATTGGGTCCCTGTGCATTTTTCTTCATTTCATTTAGTGTAGCTTTCATTTTTTCATCTAATTTGCAACAAAAATCAACCAGTTCTGTGAGCATCCTGATCACCAGTGCTCTGAACTGTGCATCTGATAGGTTGGCTATCTCTTGGTTGCTTTAGATGTATTGGCTCTGGGGCTTTGATCTGTTCTTCCTTTTGAGCCATTTTTTTGAGGGGTCTGGTCATGTCTGTTATGTATGAGGGGTGGAGCATTAGGTGTTCAGCAGGTCAGGGCAACCCAGTTGCTGTGTTGTGACCCTGTTGTCGGAGAGGGGTCAGAGAGGGAACAATGGTGCTTGCTCTGCTCTCTCTAGAATTTTGGTTTCTTCTGCAACTTCCCACAAACAAATTGGGCTTTTCTGGTGCTGGTTCCCTGGTGGGTGGGCTTGTGTACATTCTAGAACCCTGTGGGTCTCTCCAACTAACTCCCCTGTGAGTTTGGGAGTTTCTCCTGGCACCTCAACCCCCAAAAGTTTTTCCAATTAGTGCTTTTAGGCTTTATTTCCTGTCGCTGGGGCCCTGGGTTGTGCGGTCTGTCTCGCTGCCCATTTTCACCTGCTTTATCTGCATGGGAATATGGGACTGAAGTCACCCAGTGGCCTTGCGCACCTCACTGGGTCTGCCCATTGCCACCCCATGCCTGGGGTCTGCCAACTGCTGCCTGTGTGCCTGGGTCCACCAGCCACTGCTTTTTCCTGCCTTGACTCCTCTCTGCCAGCCACTGACTCCACCTCTCTTACCAGTCTGGATGAATGGTTGTCGGACTTCTGCACAGTTCAATTTTCTGTCAGTTCTGGTTGTTTTTTTGTTTCTAAATTTTTGTTGTCCTTAATTTTGGTTGTGCAAGGAGGCATAGTGTCTGTACCTATGCCTCCATCTTGGCTGGAAGTTTTATTTTATATTTTTGTATTATTCATATGAATGTGTTTCATGCATCAAAGTTGAAAAGGAAATGCCTACTCAGATAAACTA
Source organism: Artibeus jamaicensis (assembly GCF_021234435.1). Classification (NCBI taxonomy): domain Eukaryota; kingdom Metazoa; phylum Chordata; class Mammalia; order Chiroptera; family Phyllostomidae; genus Artibeus; species Artibeus jamaicensis. The sequence goes on along the minus strand of NW_026522025.1, from coordinate 12,219,747 downwards.
ACACATATCTTTGAACTGTAACAGAATAACGTCAAAATTGAATCTGGTCAGCAGACCTTTATGAATTCTCTAATATATTCTCAGCATGGTGATATAGAAAAGAAACATTTTGCAGAGGGGAAAAAGGAAATAAAATGAAAAAATTTTATCTGATGGACATTTTATAAGTTTAAAATTTTTGCATTATGAGTTTTTTTAGAATGATGAATAAAATGTTTAAGAGGAACTGCTCATATACTGCTACTTGGCCGTTACTCCACTGAAATGATTTCTGAAAGCTAAACTGAGAGGGCATTTTTATGTCAAACCATCTACACTATCAGATCATTATATTGCTATACACTGAGGACAAGCAGGAGAATGTAACTCTTATGAGAGACAAAGTCACTTCTTTTTCAGAACCATTGCCAAGAACAGGCATAAAACCATCTTAAGAAATGGTACTGCAACTGTTGAAGATCTCAGAATAGCCAGGTGCTCTGTTTGACCATGGTGCTTCTCATCCAGGTGTAGAGTATCAGCAGGTTTGGAAAGTCACTTTTTTTTTAAACAGGAGAAAAGCAAACAAGTTTAATACTTTGTATGCCTCCTGTTTACATGGGTGATACCCCAAAAAACTGAGTAACTCCCTCAAATAGCCCAAGCCAGTGCCTTAAATACTATCTCCAGCTGAAGACAAAAATCGGTGGAGTGGGGGTGGGAGGTTATCAGGAAAGCCCAGTAAGCGAGGTCAAGATCGTTGTGCAGACTGATGTTCAGGCCTTCTCCAAATACCAAATTTCCAAAGTTAGTCTTCCCCTTCTCCCCAGAACAGAAAGACATCCTTACAGAGGGAGATTTCCCTTATAAGTTAAATTTCTCTAAAAAAAGATAACTTCTTCTTGGTATTCAGGCCTTCTTCTGTGTTTGCTACTTCTTTTCTATTTTTTTAACTATACTCATTGGGGTAACACTGATTAATAACTTTATATGAAGTCCAGGTGTACAACTTTGTAATACAACGTCATGTGCTCACCAGTGAAGTGTAGTCTCCTTCTGTCACTTTGTATTTGACCCCCTTCATCCCCCTCCCTCCCCTCCCTTCCATTTTGGTAACCGCCATACTATGGTCTGTGTCTGTGGGTTTGTGGATTTGTTTCTTCTTGTTTTATATGCCACATATTCCTGAAATCATGCAGTTTTTGTTCTTTTCTTCTGACCTAAAAGAGCTTCTGCACAATAAAAAGAAACCATCAACAAAACAAAATGGCAACCAACCAAATGGGAGAAGATATTGGTAAACAATACCTTTGATGAGGGGCTAACATCAAAAATATAAAAAGCACTTACACAACTCAACAACAAACAGCAAACAACTGGTTAAAAATTGGGCAGAGGAACTAGACACTTATCCAAGGAAAACATACAGAAGGCCTTGACATCACTAGTTATAAGGGAAATCAGAACCACAATGAGATGCCACCTCAGAAAGGCTGTTACCAAGAAGACAAGGAATGACAGGCACTGGAGCATTTGTGGAGGAACAGGAGCCCTCGTACACTGCTGGTAGGGATGTAAATTGGTACATCCACTGTGGCAACCAGTATGGAACTTTCTCAAAACAATACAAACAGAGCTACCATATGACCCAGCAAAAAGATACCCTGTGTCCATTGCAGCATTACTTACAACAGCCTAGATGTGGAAAGCACCTAAGTACCCTTCGTTGGAGGATTGGGTAAAGACACAAAGATTATGCACAATGAAATACTTCTCAGCCATAAAACAACGATGAAATATTGCCATTGGCAACCACATGGATGGATCTTGAGAGTATCATGATAAGGAAAGCCATTGTGTTTAGGAATTGTAATCCTCAGAATCCAATTCGACAAATTTGCTCATGGACACAGTTTTAACCTGTAGTCTGCTAGACCAAGGCTTCTCAGCCATTTTTCTACTTTTGAGGAAAGTCATTCCTTTACCTCGGTCTTGTAGAGATCAATTTTTTTAAGTAAATTAATTCCCAAGTATAATTAAGGTTGTGGTTCACAACCAGGGGACTTTGGCCTGCCAGGGGCATTTGGTAGTATCTAGAGACATTTCTTTCTTTTTTTTTTTTTTTTTAAGATTTTATTCATTTATTTTTAGAGGGGAAGGGAAAGAGAGAAGGAGAGAAACATCAATGTATGGTTGCTTTTTTGGTGCAGCCCCTGCTGGGAACTGGCCCCTGCTGGGAACTGGCCTGCAACCCAGGCATGTGCCCTGACGGGGAATCAAGCCACGATTGTCTACTTCTCAGGCCTGCGCTCAATCCACTGAGCTACACCAGCCAGGGCTAGAGACATTCCTGATGGCCAAGGAGAGTGGCGACACTACAGGCATCTGATGGGCAGAGGCCAGTGATTCCCCTTAGCAGCCTACAGTGCACAGGACAGCCGCCGCCCTGACCCAGCTCAGCAAAGACACACCCGGCCCCAAGTTTCAGTAGCTCTGAGGCTGACGACCCATGAGTTCGTGGAACATTGGCCACTAAAATATATGAAGGCGGAATAAAACTCAGTAGTTTATGGCAGGAGATGTTTAATTTTTGCTTATGGAAAGTTGTCATTTACGTCTATGATCAGTGGCCAGGTTTCCTCTAGGCAGGGATCTAGATAGAAACCCAGTATCCTTCCACCTGTGGCTCTGCATCAATCATTAGCAGACAGTTTCCAAGTGCGTGGGGGTCAGTGCATAAAGGATTCCACTTGGTTGGTTTGTATGAACTAAGCTTATGTCCATAACCATTTGGCACGACGCAGGCGCACGGCCACACCTGACTGCAGGACAGGCTGGAACTTTTTGTTTAGCTGTGCACTCCACAAACAGAGGAAATGGTTCAGTGAACAGCTAGCCCCTCTCTGCCAGTAGAGAAATTAATATTTGTCTCTATCAAATATTAGTATCTAATCAGTGAATAGCTACCCTATCATTTTTTAGGCCATTGAAAAATTATGATTTGGTTTTTAAATTTTCCTGCCTAACTTGATGTCATTTGCAGTAGTTGGCAGCCTGTGTCAGTTTTTAAGGCATTTTCTCACACCTGATCTTTCTCCATCCTCCTGAGGATTATATGAGGTGAAAAGAGAGTAGTATTTACTTAGCATTTACCCTGAGCTCAGGAATTTATCTATGCTATCTCATTTAATTCTTATACTATCTCATTATAATATGACTTTATATTATAGATAACCCTTATTTTGCATGAAAAAAGGAGCTTAGAGGGTAAGAGATCTGGTAGAAATGCAAAAGCCTGTGTTTTTGCTGTTCCCTGTAAGGTAGTTATTAGGTATTATTATCCTCTTTTTCCAGCGAAGGTGCTCATGTCTCAGATACTTACCCAGAGTTACACAATCAGAAAGTGGCAAACCAGGACATACACCCATTCCCCCGAGTCTCAGTCCTGTGCTCTTTCCCTCACTACACCTGTGCAGATGTACTTTATTTCACCAATGAGTCAGTAAATAAAGCACAACATTTCCTCCCATAAGGATCAGTCTTTCTAGAACCCCATTCATTACTATTCCTTTGGGACTGACAGTAACCTATGAATACTTGTTATTTACGTTTTGGACACACAGTGTAGTGCACATATCAGATAAACCCAGGCCAAATTTCCACTCCCATGCTTATTAGATGGGTGGTGCTGGGCCAGTCACTTACCCTCTCTGAGCCTCAATTTCCTTACCTGCACATCGGAGATAAAATGCCCATCTGTCAGTATGGCAAAGATGAAATGAGCCACAGGTGCACGGTAATTCACATGGTACGTACTTGGTTTGTACAGATGCTCAAGAAATGTTCATTACTTTCTCCCACTCTTTATTTCCTGTATGGACATTTTGGCCTCATGACATTCCCTTTTTTGACAAAGTCACCCCCATACCTATTTTCTCCTTACCTGTTCCCCACTATGTATAGTGTTGATGGGGAGGTAAATCAAGGTTCCCTTTTCTTTAGCCAAAGGGTGGGCCTAGGATCCAGATCAGCGCAATCAGTCTTTCTTCTGGGACTCTGAATCCTGACCAGGGTGATGTAAGAACAGAAAAACGTGGTTAGTGTTTATCCATTTGAGTGGCAGGTTGTTACAGAGACTCTCAGAGCCGGGCTTTCTTTCCCAACCTGCTTCTTCGGGTCTCTAGTGGTATTTCTCGACTGCTGTATCTTTTCTGTGTATTTTTTTCTGCTTAATTTAATCAGCATAAGTTTCTTTTGCTTGCAACCGAAGAACTCAACTTACCCCCATCTATACAATGATTCAATTTTTAAATTTTTGACAATGTTAAAAGGCACTAATTGCAAAAGTCTGATAAAGACAAGATCTATTACAGCTGTAATTTTTTTCTCACTATAATAGGCCTGTTTAGGAGGGCATTAAATTAGTACAATTGGATTGTTTTTAAACCATAAAATTGATAGATAGATTTTTGATGATCATTCATTAATATTTATCCAAGTATGACTTTCCAGGACCTGTGCTAATGGATTCATGCAAAGAAAATGGAAGCGGGTTCCCTAACCTTAAGGGATTTCTAGTCCTAGTAGTCTAGGTCTGCGAGAGACAGTGTTCTCCACAACTAAGACAAAAACAAAAGTCTGTTTTATTGGACCAGAAGTTATATGGATTGTCAGTCTCTTCCCCCCAAATTAATCTAGTAATTGATCGTGAGCAGCCACCTTACAATATGAAGTGTTTTTGCCTGTGTGAAATGTTTAAGTTTAAGAACCACCTGACAACGGTTCCTTAATGCCTTGGTTTGCTTTGGAGGGTTGAGTAGGAAAGAGCGGGCAGAGACCCATGGAGATGTTTTACAGTGAAATTCCCCTAGGAGGCTCTGTTCTCAAACCTCAAAGGCTTCAAAACCAGTGCTGGGGAGCTCTGGAATTGCCCTGGGGGGAGGTTGCATGCAGATGAAGTACCTCTCCCACACTTTGCTACTCCTGATTATTAAACTGTCAGTCTCTCCCCATCAACACTCACTTTCTGTGGTGAACGGCTGGAGCGGGAAGGCTGGGAAAGATCATTGGTTAGTGCTGGGAAATAATGCCTTCCTACCCAAGAACGTGGAGTGCAAACAAAACCGATATTACGGAGGAGCTTATTTTAGTCCTATTAAGAGTCTTTAGTGCACACTGTATAATATTAGATTTAGCAAGGGATATTTTCCGCTGCCTTGTTCAAATCCCAGAAGCAAATTGTAAAGGAGTGAGTGCATCCCTTTAGGTCTGATAAGATCATATATCTATTTATTAATGAAGCTAAATCAGTAAGTGATCCATTGAGATAATAATGGCAAGTGAGGTTTGAAACTGAAATCTGATTTGCAAAGATAAGATAGTAGGGCCTTAATAGGCTAGGATTATTTTTCTATCAGTCCAATGTTTGTTGAGTTCTTACTATATGCAAGGCATGTATAACTCTCAGAGGACACTTAAAATTACTGTCAACCTGATTAAAATACAGTTGAGAAGCCGTTACCTTTAAGTATGTTGTATGCAGTGATGTAGTACATCTGAAAAAAAAACAGACCAAGCAAACCAGTGAACTGTCTTCTAACCACACTGACCTTTCTGTTCCTGGAAGATGCCACATCTTTTTCCCCCCATAAGATCTTCATTAATGCTAATTTCTATTCACTTACTCAGTTTTTATTGAGGAATGACTCTGTGTCAGGCACACAAGATTCTGGTCCTCATGGAACCTACTTTCTAGTTGGAGGAAAGGGACACAAACAAGTAAACAAATCAGTAAGCACTGCAGGCTGCTTTGCAGGGGCTGGTACATTGTGTCACTGGTGGGGGGACAGATGCGTCCCATATGGTGGTTGGGGTAGGCTTCTTGGAACAGGTAATTTTGAACTGGGGTCCAGATATTGGAACCAGTTCTGTGAAGAGCTGGGATAAGAGCATTCCAAGGAGAGGGAACAGAAAATGCAAAAGCCTCATGAGATAGAAATTTAATGTATTTCAAGAAGAGATAAGGCTAAGGGCCTGGAGAAGAGCAACCAAAGGGAGAGTGGTAAGAGTTGAGCTCATGAAGGAAGGAGGTATTGATCGTTAGGTCTCACAGGCCGTGGTAAAGCATTTGTTGCCCTTCTGTCTGCATGACCTGGCTCTTACTCTCTGCTTCCATCAGGCCCCCTCTCTTTAGCTTAAGTGCTGCCTGCTCATGAAAGTCTTCCCTTGTGCCCCAGTCTAGAATAATGTCTTCTGTTATTTGTTCTCACAATGCCCTGTACTTCTTTTTTTGCAGCATTTATTGCAATTGAAAATCAATAATCATTAGTATAACTATCTGATTATTGTTCTTCAATATCTGTTCTTCAAACTAGAGCGTGAGTTCCCTGAGGATAGAGATTGGTTTATCTAGGTGTCTGCAGTAGGAAAACACACATTTTAGCATTTGCTATATGCCAGACATGTTAAAGATGCTCTATAAATGTATATTGATGAAATAAAAGAATAAAGTAGTATGGTTTTTATTCATTGCCTCCCAGTCACCTGCTCTGCCTGGATGTAGAGCAACCCACTTTGTCTGTAAGGGTGTGAGGTTTCCATCAGGTGGGCAATGGGAGCGTGTCCCACCCAGAGGTTTTGGTCAGAACTAGAGTTGAGGAACAATCATTTCATTATTTCCTTGAAGCCTTTAATTACATGTTCTCTGTTCTGAGTGGATGCAAAGTGTTTCCTTTTCTAACCTTTTTTTTCTTTTTGAGCCTCCTTTCCTCGTTTCCCCCTAAATCCACAAGCCAGACGGCTAGTGTCAAAGAATGAGAATGTGGAAGGTGGGCTCGCTTCAGTTTTGTTTTTTTTTCCCTATCACAAACTGTCATCTGGGCCACGTTGTAGATGAAAGCTTGTTCATTGTATTAACATTTATCTTTTGGTATTTGATACAAAACTACTGTATACACCTAAGAGTCATGCTGACTGGACAAGTGAATAGATTTAGAGGGAAATTGTGTCTCACCCTGAGGAGTCTGCTCATGGGGAATGGACAGCGTTTGCTGACAACACTGTGGTTTGTCTTGGATTGTCCCATAATGGATCAAGAGGCAAAGGGGCCAAGAATGGGCACTAGACCTAGAATCAGAGACTCAGTTTTGATTCCAGTCTGTGTCACTTAACAGCTGTGTGTCGGTATACAAGTTAACTAAATTCTTGGACAACTAGTTTTGTAATCTGTAAAAGAGGACTGCTATGAGAATTACATGACACGTCCTATGAATCGCTCCTGATCCATGATAGGAGTTCATACATGAATGTTGGCTGAATGAATATGGTACTTCCCAATGCACTATTCTTTTTCTGATTGACACCGAGCTAGATAGAGTTCTTGCCATTTATTCATTCAATAAATATTTACACTTGCTTTAAAAGGTTCAGAAACTAGTTTTCAAGACACATTTTGCAAAATATATTTCTGGATTAGAAAAGAGTAAGTTATTGAAATTGTTCAATAATAACCACTATTAGTAGCAGTTATTGTAAGCACTCCAAGAGGCAAGTGCTGGGAAAATTCTTTTCCTATATGATCTCCTTTATTCCTATTACAATTTCAGAGAAGAAGGCTAAGTTTCCTAAGTAAGTTAGTATGTGGAGGAACCAGGATATTAGCCTAATGGGCTGGACTCTAAAGCCTGTGTTCTTAATAGATGTAGTACTATGTAGCTGCCCTATCATATTTTCATGAATCTCATCAATGGTCTGAAGTCTCACCCTTTTCAGAGGTGATTTTAGTTTTGGGAAAGGCCAGAAGTCATAGGATGCCAAATCTGGGCTGTAGCAGGGCTGAGTCACCTGGGTGATTTGATGTTTTGCCAAACAACTCTGCACAAGATGTGATGCATGAGCAGGTGCATTGTCTAGATGAACCTGCCAATCACCAGCTGCCCATAGCTGCACCCTTTGGAATCATCTGAATAGTTTCTATGGAGGAATTTTCAAGCTTAATACATAATTTAATGCAGATTTGTTGCCCTTCTCACTCAGTCAGTTTGAATGGAATAGCCATACAGTACACATGCTCATTCAAAGGCATCTACTGTCCCCACTGATTAGTACAGTGAAGTCATCATTGTTCATGCATGCACATTCTAGTCCACTCTCCTTGGCTGCCAGGTGACATCAGTGTTGTGCAAACTGTTCTCATTACACTAACAATGGTTGGGCTTTTTCTGGAGAGACCTTGTATAGTCTCCTGCAAAGGACTGTTGTGAGAACCAAATGACATAACATATGACGATGCTTTATAACACTAGTAAAGCACTAAATATCCTTTTATCATCATCATCATAATCATCATCATCGTCAGAAGCAATTGATTTGGTGGTATTACTGAGGGTCAACTATGCTTCTGGTATTAGCCAAATGCCAGCTCTCTGTGCATTTGAAAATTCTATTATTTAAAGCAATTTTTTTCTTCTGTTTTATTCAAAGGACTAATTTTTTTTTCTTTACACCTGGCCTTTCCAAATTAGGTTCATCGACCGGGTGGATGGCTGGTGAGTGGCTCTTCTGCATCTTTCTGGGGAATGCTGCTCAGTGTCATGCTGTTTGTAACTGATAGATAGTGGCTGGCTGGCCTGGCTTCACTTTTGGTTTTGAGCCTGGGAAAGAGCACAACTCTTAAAATGTGTAGATTCAGAATTCTTCCAAACAGAAACACATTGGTTTCATAAAAATCAGGTGAGATAGAACTCACCACATTCTCATTTTGGAGGACAGGAAAAAAACCAATTGTAGTTTTCAGTTGTCTGTGTTCTAAGTACCCTCTTTCGCCTATCCTCTGCCAACATCTTATTGGCATTCAACTTCAAAATGAATTTCCATTTTACGTAATGGATTAATCTCACCACAGTTTTTTCCTAATTCATGTCCTCAGGATATATGGAATATGTGTTATCTCAGAACATGTGTATGCATTTTGTTCTGTTGTTGAGTAAGCTTATTCTAAGTTCAGACTCTATGTCTGTGTTTATATAGAGAATGTGTCGCATTAAAGCCAGAGAAAATCATCTTCTAAATTACTCCTTCACGTGGGGTAAATCAGTCCTGCCCCTTATATCTACAGGAGAAGCACAAATGGCACTGGAACATCTTCAGAGTGGTTCGTGCCCTTGACAGGTCAGTCTGAGGGTGGCTGAAACTGAAGAAGTATGTGCCACTGTGCCAACGGAAATGAAAATTATACCACTCATACTAAGGAGTGCACTTCCAAAGGGACTATTTAGTGGTATTAGAAGTCTCTAAGCAGATGCCTCTGAACTTAAAATACACTTAATTCCTAAGGATTGTCTTATAATTAATTTACCCAGATAGATTCAACGAGGATAATGTGGGGCAAAGCATCACACTGCTCAGCAGTTTGCAAACTTTGGGGAACATGAAGATAAATAATTTGATATATTTAAACATCTAAATTCATTTCCCTTATAACAGAGAATTGGGAACAGCATACAGTAAAGAAAAGCACTTTTCAATTTTATTATCCAATTACCTTTAAAATAAGAAAAAATACCCAGCTACTTACTGTACCAGGAAGGACTCCATATAGCTGACATCAAAAGAATATCACTCATACTTTGGGTCCAGCTTTTATTGCCATTGGCTTGCCAGTCCGTAAACATCTCACTGAATGTGGGACGCTTGCTCCTGACTGTTTTAGTTAGACCCACGGTGCTGCACAGCAACAAACAGTTTTAACACCCCTCCTGTTAACACAGCTTGTGTTTCAGCAAGAACCTCACGTGACTGCTGACAGCTGTATTTTCCTAGTATTAAGGAGTGTAGTTTAAAAAGTGCTTAGATTTTTTCCAGGTTTTGGTGCAAATTTGATTAACTGTCTCTGGAGATTAGAGCACAGTGGTGCGGTGTCTGGATGGGCTGGTACCCCAACGGGGGCTACTTGATTCCGTGCTATTTGTTTTTTCTGGAAGCTATGGTTTTGAAACCATTTGGATCAGAGTCCCAATGTGGGTCTCCTGGTGACCTCAGGTAAATTCCTTAAACTCTATAGGCCTCAGTTTAACTACTTATTAAAATAAAATAATGATAATAATAATAACAGGGTGGTATTTGAAGAATGATGAGCTAATGTATATGTTCTACCTAAAATAGTACCTGGCACTTAATGAGTGGTAGCTTTTATATTGTTATGGTTTGCTTTTATACCAGGGCACCGTACTCATTTATGTTATTCCTTTAAAAGGTATTTATCATGTGCTTACTCTTTCTCATCTCTATGCATCATTACGGCAACCTTATGAGCAGTTTTTGTTATTGCCATTACTTTTATAGATGAGAACACCAAAGACCGAGGGGTTCAGGAATTTGCTTAAGTTCACCACATTAGTCAAGGATACAGCCAGACGCGACCACCAGGGCAATCTTTAACAAACGTGTGTTCATGTCTACTAGGTATTAGGCACTAAACTGGGCACTGGGAAGTCTGAGATTATGGAGATATGCCTTCACTACCCAAAACTCACACTCTGTTTAAGGATGAGAAGAGGAAAGACAAGCCCCAAGTTAGCCAGACCAGGAAAACACAACTTCTATTATTGTGGTATCAAAGAGGTGTCAGGGAGACCCAGAGAGTGAGTAATTATGATTGGGGAAGGATACACCAGGTAGAGGGAATTTGCTATGCAGAGGCATAAAGGCATAAGATATTCACAGCTGCTGAGAAATCCTAAGTTCAAAGCCCTCCTCTAGCATTTACTAGCTGTGTGACATTGGCTAGTTATCGACCTTCACCCCTCGTCCTGGTTGTCTCAAACAGTGTCATAAAACCACGAAGTGGCTGTGGAGATGAAAAGATAAGTGCATATAAAACGTGTAGCACAGTGCCTGGCTCAGTGTTAGCTGCTGTTTTGGCGCTGTTATTCTTCACTGTCTTCGCTCACACTGTTCCTTCTGAAGGCTCTGGTGTATCGCCCCTCCCTGAACCTCCCAACTCAGCCAGCTTCTCACCCATTTACTTCCTCTGTTCATGACTCAACAGAGGTACAATGTCCTTTGGGACCACACTTCTCATCTTCAGGGTACAAATGAGTCAGGGAGCATCTTATTAGAATGTGGATTCTGCTTCAGTAGGTCTGGCGTGGAGCTGGAGAGTCTGTGTTTCTAATAAGCCACCAGGTGATGTTGATGCTTCTGGCCCCAGGACCACAGTTTGCGTAGGAAGGGCCTAGAGTAGTGTTTCTGAGTGATTTCTGCCTTTCTATCAAGCTTCCAGTAATGCCAGTTCTGCTTTGACTAGTGAGAGTTCAGAGCACCATATAAAACTTCATTTTTAAAGGCATTCTATGAATACAGCCTCACCTTACTTTCTACTATTTTCTTCTTCACATAATGATCTGTTCCAGGCAAAACAGACTCATCTGCTTTTCCCTGAACTTGCCATTTGTACTGGTCTGGAAAGCTCTCCTTGAATCTCCACCTTCTCTGTGATCCATAGATGCCTGTGTACGTCTCCATCACAGCCCTTGCCCCACTGTGCTGAAATATGTATTTATATGTCTTTCTACTTGCAGACCATTTTCTTACCAACTACAAGCTAGAAGATATTCTTTAATATTTACTGTATTATACTATTATAACTGACTGGTATATAAAGAGAGCAGGGTTTGAGAATGGTCCTTGTATTCATTTCCCAGGGCTGCCATACAAAGTACCATAAACTGGACAGCCTAAACAAGAGGAATGTATTGGCTCATGGTGCTGGAGGCTAGAAGTCTGCAATCCAGAAGTCCAGTGTTGGCAAGGTCGGTCCCTCCTGGGGACCCCGAGGAAGAATCTGTTCCATGCCTCTCTCCTAGTTTCAGGTGGTCGCTGGCAATCTCGGGTTTGTTGTCTCCTGGTCTGTGTCGACCTCTGTGTCTCTTTCCCTCTTATTCATTTGGAGAAATAAGACACCATTAAGAAAATAAAAACACCAGTCATTGAATTAAGGACCCACCCTAGTCCAGTATGACCTCGTCTGAACTAAATACATCTGCAACAACCCTATTTTCAATGAGGGTCACATTCTGAGTTTCTGGGAAGGACAGGAATATGGGGGGTTGCCCTATTCAATCTAGTACATCGTTGTTTAGAATGCTGGTGAGTGGTGATGAGAAGTACACCAAGATGTGCTTAGGTTTTTACGTTCTCTACAGGTCATGCTCCCGCCTGAGGGAGACATTCACACTGTCCATCCCCAGCCACTGGTATAAAGCTGTTAATATGTCTTACCTGTGCTAATAAGATAACCTGTCATTCCCATTTGATTCTCACTGGGACAGTACAGAATTTGTTTCTGAGGGCAGGTAGTATGTTTTAGGCATTTTAAAATTGACCATGGCCTGTAGTAGTTACTCAAGAAATGTTTGTTGGCCAGATACATTCGAAATATTTCCGAGCTGTATGGCAACCAAAGAACTGTCAGTTCCATAATCGTTTTATATTTTTTGCATTTTCAAGAAGTTTCTCTAGTATGTATAAATTTGATGCTATATTATAGAGTCATTCAATCAATAAATACTTTTTTCTTTTCTTTTTTAAAAGATTTTATTTATTTATTTTTAAAGAGGGGGAAGGGAGGGGAAAAGAAAGGGAGAGAAACATTTATTAGTTGCCTCTCGCAGGCCCCCAACCAGGGACCTGGTCTATAACCCAAATATGTGACTGGGAATCCAACAGGTGACTTTCGGTCCTCAGGTTGGCACTCAACCCACTGAGTCACATCAGGCAGGGCACTTGTTTCCATTAAAAAATATTTGTTGAATAAGCTGTTGACCTAAACTTTTGATGACTGTTTGTTTCCCTGCCGGTAATATAAGAATTACTTAGAATCAAAAGTTATATGTGGATTTTCAACTTTATGGTGGTTAACCCTGCACCACCCCACAACTTCTGCCTTGTTCAAAGGTCAACTGTCATTCCTTAAATCTCTACCTCACTTCCATTGTGAAGATATTAGAGGTAATTGGAGTCCTAATAGTTGATATTTTAAGAAAACATAAGATAATTCTAACTCATCCTATGAGAAGATTAGACTTTTCTAAAATGCAGTTAGTTTTAACATTGTTTTAAATTTCTATTTTTGACAACTTATCAGGTGCACCAAGACAAAGAAATATGGCCCAAATGAAAGAACATAGGAAAACCTCAGAACTAAGTGATGAGGACGTTGCCAACCTAACTGATGGAGAATTTAAAGCCCTGGCAATAAAAATGCTCACAGAACTGTTTGAAAAATGATAGAACCAATGAAAGATACCCAAATTGAAATAAAACAAAATATTCAGGGAACCAACAGTGACAAGAAGGAAACCAGGATTCAAAGAAATGATTTGGAACAAAAGGAAGAAATAAACATCCAACTGGATCAGAACAAAGAAACAAGAATCCAAAAAAGTGAAGAGAGGCTGAGGACTCTCTGGGACAACCTGAAACGTTCCAATATCCGAATTATAGAGGTGCTGGAAGGAGAAGAGGAACAGCAAAAAATTGAAAACTTATTTGAACAGATAATGAAGGACAATTTCCCTAATCTGGCAAAGGAAATAGACTTCCAGGAAGCCCAGAGAGTCCCAAAGAAGTTGGACCCAAAGAGGAACACACCAAGGCACATCATTAAGTTACCCAAGATTAAAGATAAAGAAAAAATTGTAAGAGCAGCAAGAGAAAAGGAGACAGTTACCTATAAAGGAGTTCCTATAAGGCTATCAACTGATTTCCCAGAAGAAATCTTACAGGCAAGAAGGGGCTGGAAAGAAATATTTGAAGTCATGAAAGGCAAGGACCTACACCAAAGATCACTCTATCCAGCAAAGCTGTCATTTAGAGTGAAAGGGCAGATAAAGTGCTTCCCAAATGAGGTCAAGTTCAGGGAGTTCATCATCACCAACCCCTTACTGTATGAAACATTAAAAAGACTTATCTAAGAAAAAAAGATAAAAATATGAACAATAAAATGACAACAAACTCATAACTATCAATAAATGAACCTAAAAGAAAAGAAAAACAATCAAAACAGAAATTAAGCACACAGCCAGAACAGGAACAGAATCAGAGAAATGGACATCACACAGAGGGAGTTCAGTGGGGAGGGGGAAGGGAGGGATAGGAGGGAAAGCTACAAGGAAGAAGAAGCATAATTAATAGGCATAAAATAGACGGGGAAAGATTAAAAATGGTATAGGAAACAGAGGACTCAAAGAACTTATATGTACAACCCATGGACATGAACTAAGGGGTGGAGAATACTGGAGAGCTGGGGGGGGCAGGGTTAAGGGGGATAAGGGGGAAATTAAAGAAAACTGTAATAGCATAATCAATAAAAAAACTTTAAAAATTATTGTCTTATCTAAAAAATATAAATAAATAAATAAATAAATAAATAACTTCCAATTGTTGCCCCTTTAAGGAAAATATCTTCTCAATTAAGTAGTATAAAGAAAATGGTGTCCTGTCGAAAGAAGAAAGTAGGAAAGAACACCAGTATTTAATTATATACCATTGTAACATAGGGCTATTATGTTTTGAAGCAGACTTAATAAAGTATGAATTAGAAAGAGCTTATTTTCCTCAGGAAAACTCAAACATTTACCTATTTAAAGCAATACTGTACCTTTTTGTAAATGTGGCTTGCCTGATATCATTTGGAAAGTCGTTGGAGAAAATAAGAATTACTCATTCATTCATTTAACAAATATGTTATTGAACTTTTTACTGTGTGTCAGTTTCTATCCCATATGCTTGGGATTTTTTTATTGCTAATTTTTACATAGTCAGTAATAGTTTGCAGCTGATAAATGTGCCAAATGAAGAAGAAAATCTCCATCCTGAGGAATTTATAATACAGAAAGTCAACTGCAAAAAAACCTGTCACTTTCAAAATATCATAATATTTCCAATCCTTGTTTTCTCATCATTTGACTTTCCGTGACAGGTCAGGTATGGCAGAGTAATTTGAAAGTTTGAGGGCATTTACGACAAGCAACCTATCACACTAATGACAAATTTGGAGCATTCTATACTGTGCAAAGGAAAATGTGAGATACCAAAGACAGTGCACTGAAGAGTTTATGTCTTACATTTTAATGCTGATAGGTTCATGCCAGTGGCTGATATAACAGCATGTCTCATTATGTGGATACTATAAACATTTTTTGTTGACACATTCAAAGTAACTTTGTTTTTTTAATACACTTTATTGATTATGCTATTACAGTCATCCCATTTTTTTCTCCCCTCTATTCCCCTCTACCCTGCATTTCCCCTCCCACCAGCATTCCCCCTCCCTTAGTTCATGTCCATGGGTTGCACGTGTAAGTTCTTTGGCTTCTCCATTTCCTATACTATTCTTAATCTCCCCATCTATGTTGTACCTACCATTTATGCTTCTTATTCTCTGTATGTTTTCCCCCACCCCTCCCTGCTGATAACCCTCAGTGTGATCTCCATTTCTGTGAATCTGTTTCTAGTTATATGCTTAGTTTGTTTTTGTTTTTGCTTTCTTTTAGGTTCAGCTGTTAATGGTTGTAAGTTGTTATCATTTTACTGTTCATATTTTTTATCACCTTCATTTTCTTAGATAAATCCCTTTAACATTTTATATAATAAGGGTTTGGTGATGATGAACTCCTTGAACTTGACCTTATCTGGGAAGCAGATAAGGTCTGCTTATTTATCTGCTTTTCCAACCTAAATGAGAGCTTTGCTGGGTAGAGTGATCTTGGATGTAGGTCCTTGCCTTTCATGACTTTGAATACTTCTTTCCAACATTCAAAGTAACTTTGAAATTAGGAATTGAAGCTTTATTATAAAAAATCTGCCTGAACTTGTATTGTGGATTTTATTGCATCTTGGCAATCAAATGCATATGCCAATTCCCTGCTCCTCTTCCATCTTCCTGTTGTGTCTTCTGGCACTGATGTTTGTCCAGGCCCTCTGAGGTTATGGCAAAGCGTAGAACGGGGCCAAGAGATCTTGGTTCTCCTCTTGGCTCTGCCCTTATCAAGCTGTGTGACCTCGGGCAAATCACTGAGCCTTTCTAGATTTGCTCACCAGAAGATTGAAGTGATTGAGTTTATACACATTGCTGTTGATGGAATTGGAAGTCCTCTTTTCATCATTACTAGATTCGTTGAATTATTGTACCTTCTATTCTTTGAATCTCTTTTTATATAATAATATGGTTGATTTCACCGGCCTGGTCTGATTAGGAAAAGTTTATAGGGAATCGAGTTTAGCTGACTATTTGGTGACAGAATCACAAAGCAGATCACATTTCCTAGGGAGACTGTGTTCTGGAAGGGGCGTTTCGGTCTAAGAAGCTTTGCTTCTATTGCCATGTCCAAAAGGGAAGTGGCTTCAGACACAGTCACCTTTTGATGGTGAGGCCGAACTTTGCCACCCTTGGGGATGAGCATTTGTTTTAGTTTCATATAAATCATTTAGATTAATGTCGGGATTTCTCTAGGTCTTCAAAATTGAATTTTGAGTAAATTACTTAAAATACATAAAAATCTGTGTGATTTTTATTAGCATGCAAAGCCAAGACTAAAGGCGCTTCATCTCTCTCTCTCACCAGCGGCCAGTGTTGAATGAAATATTTTTATTTCCCCTGACCTCTAACATGGCTCTGCCCCAGTTTGCGGGCGATATGTTTTGGGTCGGTAGAACAACAGTTGTGTGTTGAACAATACTTTCAATATGCTGGCTATTTGAGGCAAATATGCTCTGACTTAGTGAAATGCTCACCCCATCACAGGCCCATTTAATAACCTTAGATGTGCTTCTAGGTAAATTATGCGCCATCTCACCCCTGCTTCTTCATCTGAGAAATGAAGGTTTAATTTCAATGGCTCCTGAGGGTCTTTTACCACTAAAATCCTCTGATCAAAATGTAACTTTTTATGCAACAGCCAGTGCTAAATTGTACAGTTTCTGTAATTAGCATCATGGTTTGTCTTGAAAGAAAGTTGATTTCCAAGACTTCCAATTACATGTTTTGAAATAATTATTTTGTAGTGATTAGTACCACATATTTTAGGGTTGGGCCAGCTTGGTTTCAAATCTTGACTGGGACGTTTATTGAAAGCAGGTTGCCATCCCTCTATCCGACTCACTTTTCTCATCTGTAGGCAGGGATGATAATAGTATCAACTTCACAAGACTGTTGTCAGGATTAAATGAGATAATGTATGTAAGTACTTAGGACAATTATAACTATTATTCTTACTGTCACCACACTGGGATTGAAATCACTATGCAGAAAGACACTTTAAATACATGTGTTTAATTTTACATCAAAGATAACGACCACAGGTAAAGATGAAGTAACTTTACTTCTTAAGCTGCACTCGGGATTCCCCAGAACTCTCCCATCGCGGGGTGGGACTGTCCGGGGAGATGAGAACAGCAGTTCCACGTCGGAGTGGAGCCTGTCTGGATAAATCATCTCTTGCTGCTGCGCTCTTCAAATTAGCAAATGAAAGAGCACCTTTTAGCAATGGAGCTATATGTATAAATTAAATTTATTGATACACATAGTTATGGTTATTATTTTAATCTTCCTCTCTTAGGTATTTTGTAAGAAAATATAAGTCTCGTGTTTACTTCTGTTTGTTAATGCTTTGATAAATCAGACATTTTTAGCATTCTATCAATGGCAAAAGTCTAATTGCCTTGTTGTATTCTGATTTATTCCTTTCCTTACTTTCTTTGCATCTGCAGCCCAACAAATGAGTCTCTGAAGAGATATATGTTATGATACAGTGTCAGTGAAATTAATCCTGATCAATTTTAAAGTTCACATTTTTATTTGATGACTTTCAAGGGAATCACTAAAACTGAGATTGACTTGGTCTCTTCTTTTGTTGGTTAAATATTGTTGTTTGAAGGCAGTGGAGCCAGAGCGAAGAAGGGGGCCCTGCTTGTGCTCTTAACTCTGTCCGTTCCCTTCCTGCAGGAAAGCCATGGCGGCTCCTTTCGTCAGTGCGCAGAACAAAGCTAACTGGTCAAAAGGAACACAGAGACCGCCACGGGCTTGTGACGCTGGCACCCCGCCGAGGCCAGCAGCCTAATTCTATCTGAAATGGAAGAATACTGAGTGCGCTAGAAAACCTACCTCTCATCCTTTCAGTTTCTCCAAACATTTTTCTTTTTCGCAGTGATAAAATTGTTGTCTCATATTGTTGGGTGTTTCAGAGCTAACACCTTCTCTGATCCCCTCAGTTACTCAGGGAGATACTTGGGGCCCATATCACTTCCCCTGCTCTCTGATGGGACAACTAGGACTCCCAGAAAGGACGCATGTGGCCGGAATCACGCCATTAATACATTTAGAGGGAGGATTTCTGACAGGTGGGTACATGTTTCACATCTGAAAAAAAAGAGGAGAGTTTGCACCAGAGTAAAGAAGAGCATTCAGATTATATATTGTTTAATAATAAAGATAATAAAAAATGAAACTGTAGATAATATTTAGTACTTTTTCATGCAAGAACATTTAAAACTCCTTATCTAATCTTACATGTAATTTTCAAGTTCTAACAAAAATAGCACAGTTTCTAGTTGAGTAAGAGAAACAAATGGTCTGGGAAGGAATTTCTGTTTTTTTCTACAGTTGAATTTTGCCAAGGTTTCTACAGTGCTATATGTCAAATAGTTGTGTATAATTTCATACTGTTTATAATTATCTTTATTTTTTGTTTTTGTTTTTTTAATTTTCGTAATGCCATTTTTCTTTGCTCTGTGTTTATTCACATAAAAGCCAAAAAAAAATCTGAATGTTTCCAGAAAAAAATCTGTAACACTGTACAGGAAAGTATTACACCCAAACACGCATTGCTACTCAACATTGCAAAAGTACATTTAAGCCCATTTTTTAAATTCCTGGTTTGCATTTTAAGCATCAACTCATGCTAAATGTAAATAAATGTTGAAGGAAGCAGTCATTAATTATGTCATTAAATAGAAATTTGAAAATAATAGCAATTTGGTAATGATCAGCATTTGATACAGAAAGCTGGTGCCGTTTATATGGAAGAAAAGAAAACAAAAAAAAAAGCACAGATGTTTATTTATTTATTTATTTAATTTCTTTAAAGCATAGATTTCTCTACTTTCACACTCACGGAGCTAGGGAAATAAATGTTTGTATGATGACCACAATCAGAATATACAAATTATCTGGGACCGCCCCACTTCCTCTGCAAATCTCCCCTTCAGCATGACTACCAAACAGCAGGACTTGAGGGAACTTTGGCTAACTTTAAATCACATAGCCCATTGTTCCTGGAGCAAACCGATTTTACTTTTTTGTCTCTTTTTTTTTTTATCGTTAATGTCAAGCAAACATTTATTTCAGGTGCAAAGCCTCAGGATACGTTAGCGAAAACAGTGGCTGGGCTGGACTAGTGCTTACTGCCCACTAAGTGGGTGGGAAAAGGGTGTTGTGACCCTCTTACCCTTCCCACCAGTCTCCCTAACAGCTTTGGCCTTCGGGTCAGCTCAATTTCCCCTCCACTGAGTGGCCATTACGGTGCCTGCCCGGTGATAAATGCTTTATGTAAGAGACTGCATTGCCGGCAGCTAGCGCTAGGGAAGGCTGCCACCCGGGCCAGCCAGACAAACTAACATGCTGGCCTGCGATGGGCCCGTTACCTAGCAACGCGCCCGGCCTCACCAAAATGAAGAGACCCACAAACAAAAATGAAAAGAAGATAAAACGAGTCAAAGTACAAGGGGCGGGGAGGTTAATATTCCTCTATCGAACGACTTCGTTTTGGAGAATTGCATTTTAACCTTTTTTTCCCCCAAAAGCTGAAGGTGGAGACATGTATTGGAAATTAAATTAGGCTACATTTGTATTTTTTAAATGTTTTCTTTTATGCAGAATTTGTGTTCCCTCTCCATAATTTTCTAACTTTCTCTTGAAGTGGAAGGAGAAGCTACATTAGAGATGAACATGCGATGGATACACAAATATTTAACTGTTCTTATACCATCTTGCTGTGTGGCTTTGGGCAGGTAGTTTGGATTCTCTGTTGCCAAAGAGGATGGCAGAGATAACTCACTAAACCAAATAGGAGGCTGAGGTGTCATGTTTTAGGCCAGGGAAAGACTCTCATTTCCCTTAAATTTGAACACAACGAACTCTACAACTAAAGTGAGCTGTTACCTTAAAAGTTAGTGAACACTGTGCTCAATTAAATAAATGGCTTTTAGTTTGAGGTTCAGGGGGGTCCCCAAATTATTAGGCCAGTGTGTATGTGTAATTTTCAGCACCTACTATGTACCAGGTACCATAGAAGGTCCTTTGAAAATATGTACTAGTGTTTGTACCAGGTAAAAGTGAGTGAATGAGTTTAGATTCACTCAAAACAGTTATTTGACAAAATTTGTTTAGCTCCTACCAATCCAAGGATTGGTATGCTGATACTTCCCACCTAGTGAAAAAAAAAACCCCAGAAATATAAATGAGGTATTCATAAATCTCTCAAATTTCCTTTTTGTCAGCCTCCCCATCACTGACCTAGTTCAGGCCCATAACTATCTTCCCTACTTTAAATCTTCCCTGTAGTACACTCTGCCCATGTTACTTGCTAAGTTATTTTGGGTCCTTTGCTAAGATCCTCGTTTGGTTCCTTACTGCCCAGACTCCCGATCGTGACTCCCAAAGCCCTTTGCAGTCTGTCTCATCTCTGACTCCTGCGTACGGTAGTCCACAGGACTACAGGACTGCTCTCGGTTCCCTGGATACACTGTGAGCTCCTTTCTGCCTTGGCTAATGCTGTTCTCCGTGTTAAGAATGTGCTTCTCTGTTTCATTTCTCCATCCAGAAAACTCCTGGTCTGTCCTTAAAATCCAGGACATGTGCAGCTGCCTCCAATATGTTTTTTTTTCTTAAGATTTTACTTATTTTTAGAGAGAGGAGACAGGAGAAAGAAAGGGAGGGAGAGAAACATCAATGTGTGTTTGCATCTCACGTGGCCCCCACTGGGGGCCTGGCCCGCAAACAAGGCATGTGCCCTGACTGGGGATTGAACCGGTGACCCTTTGGTTTGCAGCCCACACTCAATCCACTGAGCTACACCAGCCAGGGCTCTAACATACCTTCATAGGTCTCATCTTGTCTCTCCCCATCTATAAAATGGCATGAATAACAATATCTACTTCACAGGGCTGTTGTGAGAAATAAATAAGCTAATAACACAGCAAGGGCTTAAAACCAAGTATGGTATGATGTGAGCACCCAATCAACATTAGCTATTTTTGCTCTTATAAAGTCTCACATATAGCATTTGTGTGATAATCACTATTTACATATATGTCTTACCCCTCAGATAATAAGATTTTCTCGAGGGCAGGAAGACTGCCTTAGTTAGCTTTGCATCTCCTGTGTTGGGCATTGGCTTGCCATTATGTGGGGTCCCACAGAAGTAATGCCTGCTTGAATGTGGTTGGTAGGGTAGTAATATGGGTGTAATAATTTACACTTTTAATTTGAGCATTTCACCTAAAATGTCATATGGTGTGCTTGAGAATATGATATTGTTGTGCTATAGAATTACAGGCTTATGATTTTGTAATAAAATATTTTATAATAAAAAGGGGCATTATTTGTGCCAGGCCTTGTGTTATATAGTAGGTGCTCAATAAAGGCGGTTGAGTAAGTGAATCAATGGTGAATGTCTCCAGGGCTCCTCGGGTTCATGAGGGATTTTGTTCCCTTTATGGTTTAGTATCCTTTCCCTTTAAAACAAACTTTTCACACCTAGTACACACTCTTCATGAGGCTTTTGGTGTTAGGATACCCACTAATACAAGCATTCTCTTTTCCCTCTTCTACCTCTATTGGAAAGCCATCATAAACGCTCTTTTATTACACAGCCGCACTTGGACACTTGAATTCCAGAGTCGCCTGGAAAACCCCTATAAAGCGATTGTGCTATTTTTTGTTTCATGGCTGTTAGATTCAGCCTCACCGTATATTGCCTGTAAACTTCACAGGGTTCAATCGTTAAGCCAGCACGTTGACTTCTTACCCACTTCTCTGTTGTGTTACAAGAAACAGAATCAGTAGTATATTTTAAAATAATAAAAATATGCTTATTTATCTATCTCTATAAAAACTCATGTTGAACACAAGACATTATTCTCAAAAGCAGTCTCAAATTTGTGGCCTGACCATAGAACGACACTGTGGGGACCCGCCAATGCCACGTGACGGTGCAGGTGCAGGGTATTAAAAAGAGGGCAGATGCAGAGAGAACAGACCAGGGACACCAGTGTTCTTTCCAAACAGAGAGAAATCGCTTCTCACTGAGTACCCAGTAGAAGTTTACTTTCTGGTGAACTTAAATGCCTGACAAATATGTTTTTTTCTTTTCTTTTACTATAAAGAGAGGCAGACTGTATTTGTGGAAAGAGCATGGGCTTTGGAGCCAAGCTACCCTGGAAACAAGGTCTGTTTTGCTATTTAGCAAGACAGGTTAAACTGGCTGAATTGCTATCCTTTGTGACCCTCGGTTTCCTTATCTGTAAAATGGGAATCATCCTGCTAGAGCTTTTATGAGGATTAAATGAGACCACCTATAGAACACCAAGGACGGTGAGTGTTCCATAGGTACAAATGATTATTAGCTCCCTCTCCAAATCTCTTTGTTCTTGTTCTTTTTGTTCCTGTCTAATAAACAAACCCCAGACACACCATCCTAACTCTGTCCCTGAGGGTTTTTTTTCTGTCATGACTATTCTGGCCTCCAGGGACCGGACTCTTCTGTAAGGCTCTGGCCCACAAATGACTTGTTTTCTTTGGTTCCCTTTGAGATGCTCAGGGATGACAAAAAGGATTGAGCGATGTGACTGAGGTAGGGAAAACATGAAAAGTAACTCACAAAACAGTTCCATAACTTGGGACTTAAACCCTGACTGTTTGGCTTCTGAGCCTGTACTTTTAACTAGCCATAAATCTACCCACAAATACAAAGGATTGTTTGGGGACAACGACCTGGCACTGGAAAGCACTCTGGATCAGTCAGGTTGAACTTGCATTCCCCCAACCACAGATACTTAAGGAAGCCTTTCATCTGCCTAACTGCATCCGTGCTGGTGCAGCTGTGACCAGCGTAGGCATGGCCCTCACCCCTGTGCAGCTTAGCGTCCACTCAGAGTCTGTGACCACCAGCGTCGTCATCCACAAAATGGGAATAGAGCCCTACTTCACCCTGTAATGACAAATAATGAAACAATGTTAAGAGACTACTGAGCACTTCATTTGAATGCCTAAGTCTTTCTAGACATTGTCTTAGTTCATGATCCCAATCACTTCAGTATTATTTCACACCCAAAGAAATGGAGGCTGCTTGTTCAGGTCGGCCCAGGGTGGCCAGGCTAATGCACTTGCTCTTGACAGCATGCTAATGAATGGGAAGCACCTGGCAGAGTGCTGGGCACACACTGTACGTGCTACTCCATGAGTCAGCAGCCCCTCTCTCTACCTTCCCTTCCCTCCTCCACTCTTAGGTGCTCAGGTAGTGAGGGGGCGGGGGAGGGGAGAGAGCGGGAGAGAGAAGGGGCAGAACTGATAGACACGGTGCCCTCCACAGTTCTCCCTAAGGTGGCCCCACAGCCAGTGCTTATATTCATTAAATCTCCCTGCAATCAGTTTGGGTTTCCCAAACCTCAGTAATTAAAAAGATTCTGTAATTTTATTCCTGAGTTTTAAATGGTTTTAATCTTTCTTCCTTTCTCAGTTTATACTTTTCAATTTGTCTCATTGCCCTCACTCTTTCTCTTACAAGCACCAGCCTAGGTCTATGGTAATGAATGCACTCATACTAACTCTAAGGCCGTGATGTCATCAAAGGGCTTGGATGCTGCTGCTATGTCCATCAGGGACTTGAGCAAAGCTCCGGGGCTTTATAACTCCTCAGTGTCTTGATGGAAATTTGGCCTGGCAATCAGGATGTAATTGTTCTGGATGCTATACACATACGTGTTGCTTTGGAGAAAAACAGCTTCAGAATCACTTGCGGTCTTTTAGTGATTGCTGCTGATACATGTCTCTTAGGTCCAGAATTACCCTTTACAAGTAAGTTTGAAAAACGCCTTAGTGTCTTAAAATGACAATGACTCAAATATAGGAGAGATTTTGAAAAGGGAGGTCTTGTGCCAAGAAATTGTCTTTCATTGACCATAACTATTTCACAAGATTTCCAGCATCTGAATCTGTTACCACAAAAGAAAGTGCAGATGTAGAGAAGTGTAAGCCTAAACACACTATCCATTATTTTCAGGGACACAGGCAACAATTTTATGATCATCTCAGCTGCATAACCATTATTGGACCCTCACCACAACAACTCTGTGGTAAGTATTGTTAGCCCCATTGCACAGATGAGGGAAAGGAAGCCCGGAAAGATTAAGTGACATGCCTAAGACCTCACAGCTAGGGGGTGGGACTCAGGCTCAGCTCTTTCAGACCCCAAAGCCATTGCCATTCTACCGTACTATTTCTAGAGGGGAAAAAAGTTACAACAAGCCATTTGCATTGGGGTGAAAAGGAGAGTCCAATGAGTGATAAAATTGGGGGATGTGATGAGGGAAACCATCCAGGTAAAGAGGTAAGGAGATTGGGAAGCTTTGGCTGTAGCCCCAGGACAGGGGTGGAGGGAGGAGTCCAGTCCCAGGCAGGGGGAAGGTCCCATAAGGGCAGGGCTGGGTGTTCAGAGCCTCAGCACGTGGTGGAGACAGACTCCTCAGACTGAAGGGAGCAAGGCTGGAACTGAGATGACGTGTGAGGTGCCGAAAGATGGATAGGTAGGAGCTGGCAGTGGCTAGGGAGGGTTCCAAGAAGGAGAAGGCCCATGGTTCCTGCCCTCGAGGGATTTACAATGTGATTGGGCAAAAGTCTGTGTGCTCTTACAATGTAAAGAATTACAAAGCAAGGCCACGTGGGTGAAGTGTCGAAAGAGTGGGAAGAAGTAAAAAATGGTATATTTACACCCCACCTCCCACCTGTTTCCTCAAAGGATAGAGAGCAGCACTTCAGCAGCGATAACAGGTCCTGAGCCACGTGCCTGCCTCCCTCTCCAGGCTGCCCTGCATCATCCCTCTCCTCCCTGTCACAGCCACGGTGACCCACTGTGCTGGTGCCACCTCTCACTTCCAGAACGTGGCGCAGGCCAGTCCCCACCTGGAACGCTCTTTGCCTATCACCAGGCCCCAGGTTTTAGCACAGTCCTCCTTTCCAGGAAGCCTCCCCGGACCCTTCCCCCTCCAGCCGGTTGTTTGTCCATCATCACCATCCGTGCTTGCTCCCAGGTGTGATGTTAACCCTGCAAGGCACCAGGTGTATTCGTTCACTGTGGTACTCCCGTACCTGGCACAGAGTGGGTGCTCGATAAATATTTGTTGTCTTTCATGTGCATTAGTTACCTCCTTTAGCCTTCATTACAACCCTAGGAGATGAGAACTGTTACCATCCCCATTTTACCCATAAGGAAACTGAGGCACAGAGCCGAGGGGGTCTGAAGCCAGGAACTGCACCCTTATCTACTACACTGCCCGAAGGTTAGTCTCAAGAATGATCACATTGGAACATGTAAGAATTACTGTTATTTTCCTGGAGTCACATTTCTTAAAGTTATAGGGTATATTGAGTCGATTTTATGGGTTTAGGCCTTGAATGGGGCTCTTCATGTAAACTGCTTCAGGAAGTTCCAGTTCAGGTGAAGTCCTGAACTATATCATCACTGTCACTTTTGAACAGGAAGGGCAACCAGAGGGACTTTTAGAAATGTGACAGAGTTTCAGGAGGCTGGCTGTCCTCTCTCTGCAAGGTCAGATGTAGAGGGCTCATCTGTCTGTGACTGTGTAAGTTAACGCCCTAAATATTGCTACTAAATATTGTTCATAAGTAGCATCTGCTGTAATTCACATCCTTTCAGAAAGTAACAACTATTAGCAAGAGCTTGTAACACACTCTGGTGAGAAAACACAGATGGAATCCCTCCACTCACCCCAGATTTGGTTACATGTGAACTGGGCCAAGGAGAGAGGAGGGGTGAAAATCACGCTGCTCTTCTCAGCCATTCTGTCCTTGACTGCCGCAGAAATGAACATCTGCCTGCCCCCTCAAAGGTACTCAGGCTGCCCCCAGACCTCATAGCTCACTGTTTGCCTGATGCTGTGTCAATAAAATGAGGTTTGCCCACAGAGCCCATACCAGAATGTACTCCTTAACAATGTGTGCTGCTTGGCTGTTAGGTTCGCCATCAAAGCCTGCCAGCGCCCCTGGGTGCCAGGCACTGAGCTAGCCCAGGAGAGGCTGTTGGTGCCACACTTGTATCTCTTGGCACTCACTCCTTGTTGTGCAGGTAGCTGTAACTTCAAGTGAGGGCTTTGTCGGGTCACAGGAACATGCACGACCTGGGAGGACAGCGAGCCAGAAATGCTGGAGAGCTCATGCCCCTGGGAGCAGCCCTCCACCAACAGCAGATGGGGTGCTGGTGGATGAATGCCCCAGCCCCTCACCCCTGAGTGGGACAGCACTGGGGCATTTTCTGTGTGGCCTCCCAAGCTCTCCAGAGCGATTGGTTGAGAACACACTTCTTACTCTTATTAGCTTCTTTTCCTCTGCTCTTTCCCCTCTTCAATCCCTTCCTGCTGTCCTCTGGGACCATCTCCCAAATAAAACTACTTGCACTTGAACGCTTGTCTTGGAGTATACTACTGGGAAAAGCCACGCTGAGACAGCTAGGCCCCGGGCATATACAGACAATCCAGACAGTCTCTGCTTCCAGGAGTGTCCCAGTCTAGACAGTGAGAAAAACAACCCCGTGACTGGAACGGTGTGGAAATGCTAGAGCGAAGGCTCCACAGGGGCTGTGGGACACAGAGCAGCGTCACCGAGGACGTGTGGGAGTGTGTAGGCGGGTGGTGTGGAGCAGTCAGAGTGAGCTTGCAGGAGGAGGCAAGATGTGTTAATTGCTTGCTCCAATGATAAGTATCATGTTATAAAATAGTTTAATATTTGTGGAATAAATGATCTGTAAAACGACTCTTGTGTATCTACAGAGTTGCAGAAACACTATAAAATGAAATTTTTACTAAGTCAGGCTTTTAGGTCCCTAATGGTTTATGTTCTGAGAAAATACTTCTATAATGTACATACGTTGGTTTCTGTCCTTCTTGTGCACCTGGGCTCCTTCCTGTGCACACATCTCCCCACGCTCAGTCTGGGCCCGCAGACAGGATGGACGAGCACACGACATCCGTGCTCCGAAAGCCCTTTGCACATGTCTCTCTCCCAGTGCATGGCACTTTTTGTCTATATGTTGCTCCCTGACACCCACCACATGTCCTTGGTGGTGTCCTCATTTTTTCCCTTTGCTGACATCAAAACAGTTCATCACTGAATCATTTTTTTGCATCACTTTTAAATATATGACACTGAACTCTAAGCTCCATGAGGGCAGGGAGCTTTCTGTTTTGTTCACCACTCTATACCCAGCACATCACTGCTCCTGGCATACAGTGGGGGTCAGTAAATGTGTTGTACAATTAACTGCCTAGGAGCTCCTTGTAGAGAAAGGCAAGGCCTTGTGGTCACTGGTCCACGGCACACTGGTCCATGGCCTGGCACTTGTAAATGCCATTCGAAGTTTATCAAATAATTTTTAAAGGCTCAGTGTAATAGAATATTCTATGTTAAACAGAGTAGTTAATTATAGCAGAATGTTTTAATTTTTTTCTTGTTTGCCATTGTTCTTCAAATAGAAAACCATTTCCATAATTACAAGTGGTCATTAGAGAGCTTCTGTGTTAATCACACTTCGTACTTCTTCCACTGTCTTGGGCAGATCCCAGAAGCTCTTTAAGTTACATCATCAGAGCCTCAGAAGACGACTGGGCCTGGAAGCCAAGTTCATGTTGAATGGAGCAGTCACTGCCATTGTAATTACTCAAATGAGAATGTAGCCAGACTGCCACAGGTTAGCCTCTCAATTCCTCTCACAAATCCTGTTTTGACAAGTGGTCCAGTTTCTTTCTAAAAGGAGATAATCATTCTCAAAAGTGAGTTGCTACAAATCCAAAAAAAGCCATATGAGAAAGCACTATGCCTGCACCCACACCAGTCATAACTCGGGCCTCTCCTGGCTGGACTCCCATTGGAATAGAACCTTGCTGAGATGTTTGGACCTCCCTTCACAAACTCTGTGCTGCTGGAGAACCACAAACCCTGGACATGAGCTGGGAGATCACTTACTACAAACCCTTGCCTCCCTGTTGATCCCTGAATATTCTCAGGGCTTCATGGTAAGGACTTCTCATACTTGGTTTTAAGCCTGTCCTGATGGTGGAAAATAATGATCACACCAAAATAACAATGATTAGTATTTAGTGAATTGTGTGTTCATTATCCCACTTAATTCACAAAACATTCCCTGGAGGTAGATACTATTATTATTCATATTTTATACGCAAGGAAACTAAGACTAAAAGAGATTAAGCAACTTGTCCAAGGCCATGTAGTCTGTAAGTGGCAGAGCTAGGATTTAAAACTAGATACTCATGGACTTCTGGCCAAGATGGAGGCGTAGGTAGACACATTGTGCCTCCTTGTACAACCAAAACAAGGACAACCAAGGAGTTAAAGAAGAAACATTCATCCAGACTGGTAGGAGGGGCTGAGATGGGCAGCTGGGGCGGAGAGGACCTGCAGCAAGGTGGCAGCTGGTAGACTGGGGCAAACAAAGCCCCAGCTATCAGACTGGGCAAAATAGTGGCTGGGGGACCCAGTGAGGTGGCAGCTGGCAGAGCGGATGGTCCTACATTTGTGTGCTGATAAAGCAAGAGGAACAAGAGGACTGAGACTGACCTCGCAACCCAGGGTTCCAGTGTGAGGAAATAAAGCCTCAAAACCTCTGACTGAAAACACCTGTGGGGGTTGAGGGGGCAGGGGGAGAAACTCCCAGCTTCACAGGAGAGATAACTGGAGTGACCCACATGGTCCTAAAATGTACACAAACCCATTTACCCAGGAATCCATACCAGAAGGGTCCAATTTGCCTGTGGGTAGCAGCAGAGGGGACTGGAAGCCAGTGAAGAGCTGAGTGGACCACATTGTTCCCTCCTGGACCCCTCCCCCACATACAGTGCCACAGCACAGTGACATGGGTTGCCCCACCCTGGTGAA
Source organism: Artibeus jamaicensis (assembly GCF_021234435.1). Taxonomy (NCBI): domain Eukaryota; kingdom Metazoa; phylum Chordata; class Mammalia; order Chiroptera; family Phyllostomidae; genus Artibeus; species Artibeus jamaicensis. The sequence continues at coordinate 12,190,526 of NW_026522025.1, read as the reverse complement.
TACCTATGGCTCTGTCCCTTACTATGTAACAGGCTCAGAAAGACAAAAAAATGGCCCAAATGAAAGAACAAATCAAAGCTCCAGAAAAAATACAGCTAAGCAATGAAGAGATAGCTAACCTATCAGATGCAAAGTTCAAAAACATTGGTAATCAAGATGCTCATGGAATTGGTTGAGTATGGTCACAAACTAGAGGAAAAAGTGAAGGCTGTGAAAAGTAAAATAAAGGAAAATGCAGAGGGAACTAACAATGACAGGAAGAAAATCAAGACTCAAATCAATGGTTTGGAGTAGAAGGAAGAAATAAACAGTCGACCTGAACAGAATGAAGAAACCAGAATTCAAAAAAATGAGGAGAGGCTTAGGAACCTCTAGGACAACTTTAAACATTCCAACATCAGAACCATAGGGGTGCCAGAAGGAGAAGAGGAAGAGCAAGAAATTGAAAACTTATTTGAAAAAAAAATAAAAAACTTCCTCAATTTGGCAAAAGAAATATAGACTTCCAGGAAGTCCTGGAAGATCAGAGAGTCCCAAAGAAGTTGGATCCTAGGAAGCACACACCAAGGCACATTATAATTACATTAGCCAAGATTAAAGATACGGAGAGAATCTTAAAAGCAGCAAGAGAAAAGGAGACAGTTATCTACAAAAGAGTTCCTATAAGTCTGTCAGCAGATTTCTCAGAAGAAACCTTTCAGGCAAGAAGGGGCTGGAAAGAAGTATTCCAAGTTATGAAAACCAAGGACCTACATCCAAGATTACTCTATCCAGCAAAGCTCTCATTTAGAATGGAAGGGCAGATAAAGTGCTTCCCAGATAAGGTCAAGTTAAAGGAGTTCATCATCACGAAGCCCTTGTTATATGAAATGTTAAAGGGACTTACCTAAGAAAAAGAAGATCAAAACTATGAACAGTAAAATGACAACAAACTTAAAACTATAAACAACCGAACCTAAAGGCACAAAAACAAAAACAAACTAAGCAAACAACTACACCAGGAACAGAGTCACAGAAATGGAGATCACATGGAGGGTTATCAGTGCAGGGGGTTATGGGGGGAGATTGGGGGGACATTTACAGGGAATAAGAAGCATAAATTGTCTACAAAATAAACAGGGGGGTGTTAAGAGTAATACAGAAAATGAAGAAGCCAAATAACTTTTATGTACGACCGTGGACATGAACGAAAGGAGGGGGGTGATGCTGTTGGGAGGGAGGGTGCAGGGTGGAAAAGAATGAAGGGGGGAAATGGGACAACTGTAATAACATAATCAATTAAATATATTTTTAACAAAGGAAAAAATATAAAACCAGACACTCAATTCCAGAACCTTCCTCTCTTGAGTCCATGAACAGGACTTGAAAGGGCAAACTCCTCTGGAACACTAGAAAAGTGGAGTATTGCACACCCTTCTGCAGTTTGAGTCTCTAAGGGCCTGCTTTTCATAGGGGCTTCTTTGCTAACAGATATTATATGGGGAATGAAGAGTATAACACTGAAGGGGTAGATGAGCAAGGAAAACCTTAACTTCTTACTGCTTGTGAGGAAATTGGTCAATGTAAATTATAATTTGATGGTGGATAAATGAAATGCCCAGGCAGAGCAGAAACTGGAAGTCCAGTCTCCTGACTCCCTTATAGTAGGTTACTTTTAGGGCTACCAGTGGCAAAACCAATATTCTAGAATATCTACCAGGGTCAAAATATAAGTAACTTCTTCTTACTTATGTGAGTCATATTTGGGCTAAATTGTGTGGCAATAACCAGTAACCCCTGAATCTCAGTGGCTTAAAACAGTAAAGGTTCTTTCCTGCTGGTGCTGTGTCTTCTTCATAGGCCTCCAGCTCCTGACCATTCTAGGCAGAGATGTGGGCCAAGGGAGCCTCCCACACCTGGAATGTTGGTGGTTGCCATCTATGTAGGAGGAGGAAACTTGGCAAATCATGGGTTCTGCAAGTTCCATTGGTCCCTTGCAGGTTCCTGCCTGCAAGTGACACCTGTCATTTTTGCTCACAGTTCATTTTTACAAGCAGATCACATAGACCCAGTTAAATCCAAGTGAGTGAGGCATTTGCCTAAAATGAGAAGAAATTGAAATATTGATAAATAACATTCATGGCTTCCCCATCAAATCCTTCCATCATCCTCAAATATGCTTAATTAAGAATGAATAAAACTGTTCACATAATAAAGTAAATCATGATTATGTCAAGCAGGTGATCACATAATCCACCAGAATGTCTAATTTGGCCACTGTTTGTCCATTGATCAGTCCCTTCTGTACAGCCTTGAGCTTCTGAGAGCAGCGAGTGGTCTTACTTATCTCTGATTACTTAGTGTCTGGTACAGTGCTAGGAGCATGTGCATTAGTTGCGTTGGGCTGCAGTAACAAAATACCATAGACTGGACGGCTTAAACAACAGAGATTAGTTTTCTCACATCTGTGGAAGCAAGAAGTCCAAGATCAAGGTGCTGGTATGGCAGCTTTCTGGTGAGAGCTCTCCTGTTTTGCACATGCCTGTCTTTTCACAACATTCTCACATGGTCTTTCTGTGATAGGTAAACATGGGAAGAGAGAGAGCTCCATGGTATCTGGCCCCACCCTATGACCTCATTTAACTTTAATGGTTTCCCTACTCCTAACACAGTCACACATGGGTTTAGGCTTCAACATACCCGTGTTAAGGGGATACAAGAATACAAACATTCAGTCTCTAACAGCATGCTAAGCTTCAATGCTTTTTTTAAAAAAATGAATGGAAGGATGGATGGATGGATGGATGGATGGATTAATGATTTCAATTAACCAATAGTCCTCCTTTAGTGTCCAGCCCCTGATCACATGCCACTTTTTAAAATCTTCCTCTCCCCATCTTCCTCTCTCTGTCACTGTTCTTCCTTGTGAGGCACACTCATCCTTCAAGGCCCACCCAGCAGATTATTGCTCTGAGGAAATCACCCTCCTGCACCTTCCCAAGCCTGAAATAATTGTTTCCTCTTTTCTTCTTCTGGAACACTTGGTACCTCCCTTGGCCAGGTACTGATCGCACATAATTATCATTTTTTACACACTAGACCATCTCCCACACAGATCTGTGAGCCTGTACACAACAGGGGCTGGTAGGTGTGAGGTGACTGGCACCCACCATGGGGCCTGACTCATGTCGGTGCCCAAAATGTATTGGTCAAATAAATAAATGGAATAAGGGATCTTCTGGCTTATATGATGTTAGCCTTCTATCATGTGTCTGTGTGCTCCTATATTTGATATGCAATTTACCCATAAGAGTGGGGCTGTCAGTAACTGCAAGAGGATGGGAACACCAGTCATGCTTGTCGTTAGAGCACGTTCAAACTCATGCAATGGAGACTGCCAGTTCGGCTGTCTCATCTTTGCTTGACTCCTTCTCAGCTAAGGTGCCTCTCTGGCACCCGCAGGCTTGGTGCTATCTCTGCAGGACCTAAGTAGTCCTCCCAAATGTCAGGGGACAAATGCACCTATTCGGCATGGTCTAGCATGAGGCACAGCAAATAGTAAGCACTTACATAAGGTTTGTCGAGTGACTTAATAAAATCATCAAGACACCAGAAAGACAGGTCACAGAGACCATTTTAAGTCTAAGACTTGATCCCTGGCTGGTGTGGTTTGAGCACCAGCCTGCTCAAACCAAAGGGTCTCTGGTTCAATTCCCAGGCAGGGGCCATGCCTGGGTTGCAAGCCAGGTGGTCCCCAGTAGTGGGGCACAGGAGAGGAAACTACACATTGATGTTTTTCTCCCTCTCTTCTCTTTGTCTTCACCTCTCTCTATAAATAAATAAATAAATAAATAAATAAATAAATAAATATGGGTCTTTTTTGTTTTTTAAAAAGAGATTCTAAGACTTGAAAGAAGAAAAGATCATGGCATCATAGAAGCCTTGACTTAGAAGATACTGATGTCACATATGCTTGGTGGGATTCCAAACTGGTATTTTTCCAAAACCTTGGAGGAGGTGTGACTATGTCCTTCTTGTGCAGATCTCTGGGAATGGAGAGCCCACGATATTTGAGCCTGCATCTGTGGCATAAACATAGGCTTTAAGCTCCAAGGGCGAGGCCTGCATCTCTAGTAGAGTAAGCTCACCATTCTGTCTGTCAAAGGAGTGTATGCATGGTGTGCAGCTGATGTGTGGCCTTGCCTTTGTCCAGAGGTGCCAGGGACAGAGCAACTCCACACGGTGGTAGAAACTGAATGAGTGCTTGTAGTGAGGAATGAAATTGTAGGGTTTTGTGTAAATATAAGGCATATGTGCAGAAATACCTGTTCTACATGGGAAGCAGGAGCCAGGAAGGAGGCGGGGCAGCCATCCACCAGCTTTTCCGACCTGCCTCTGCTAACGCGTCTAATTACTTCGCCCACACCAGCAGGCCCTTGGCTGAGGCCGCGTCGGGTCTGCACGGGCCTAGCAGCCACAGTGTGGAGGGTGAACCCGATGGCCTCTTCAGTCTATTTAGCAGGCTCTGAGATGTGTAAGTACATTATCTGCAAGGCTGGTAAAGAGCGCTTGGGGAGGATTTGTGGGTCTGTGGGAAGGACAAAGAAAAATGTTTTCTAATAAATTATTCACCATCTCACAATCCCTTTTGGGCAGATTGTTGCTCCGTTTGCCCCGCGCTGCTCAGAGCCTCTTTCCTCCGCATTCAGACGCGCAGTTTCTCACCTCCAGAGAGCAGCAGAGATCTCGGGCAGGCTGCTGCGGCTAATGGTGGCAATTAATAACTTGTCATAATCCCGAGGATGAAAGGGAAGGCGCCCCATCAGCAGGCAGGTCATGGCGCTGCTCGGAAGCAAATGAGGTGCAGGTGTGGCCTGTGGTAAGCACTGCGCTCCACACCCGGTGCGCCGCGGTGCCCAGCCACAGACCCCGCTCCCCGGGCGCCCCCGCCCCCTACCACGCTGAGCACCTAGCTGCCGAGACATCCCCGGAACGTATCAATAAATCAGAGCGCTCACGGCATAGAACCTTCCAAACACTTAATTACACTCTGAACAATGTTAACTCTGCCAGGCCCAACTCTCCTGTTCTCCCCCCACGGCTCCTCCCCACTCCCCCGACTTGCTTGGTGAGAACTGCACACTTCAAACTCTCGCCCCCCCCCCCCCCCCGCCCCCATGGTATTATCCTTCAACTCGACCCCGAACAAGCACTGCCACCTTGGAAAGTGAACGTGGTAAAGAAACAGCCGGCCTGCTGAGCCTGATCTGGGCTGCTCTCACTCAGTCCCCAGTGGAGCTGGAAGACACAAAATCCTCGTTCGGGTTTTGGAGACCACAAAACACAGAATCACTTACTTCCCCGACAGCTCCAACCCAGTTGTCTTTTCTCTTATTTCCATTCCTGTGGGTCAGTTCTGCTTGAAATGAACCAAGTTTACAAATCTCTTCTGGTTTGTACACTCCTATTATGCATACGAGGTGATGCATTTGTAACTGTCACACAAGTCAGGGTGATACAGCACTCTCATCTGACCCTATTCATTTAAATGGGTGCGTCTTGATGACATTGATTCATGTTATAAGTTATATCCATGCATTATAATCTTTATGTGTCACCCTACTGGTTATTTCTACTACAATGCTGGGGGGTTGGGGGTGGGCTGGAGATCCAGCAAATGAGGGTGAGTGGGATTTGAGAGTGCTTTAAAAATATGAAGTCCATATAAACTCCAGAGCTTCCTACATAAGTTTATTATATGTCCCTATCTTGCAATAAGGAAATTTACATGCAGAATAGTCCTGGGTGAGATGTCTTTTGCTGTAAATATTCTGCCAAGTTATTAATATTTGGACAATGTGTGCTTCAAGTGCATAGTGCGCCAGACTGAAGGGGTAAGTAAACATGATTATGCATGCATGTGAGTCTTTATCAAGGTGGGGTTAATAATGTTTTAAAGCAGAACTATTTCTCATGAAAATAGCCACTCTTAATAGCCTCTGTCTCTTTATTGTGCTTCTTACTGAAACATAAATCACTAATATGTTTTCAGCGGCAAAGTACTCTCTTTTTCCATTGTATTCACAGATTTAGTGGCATTTCAAATAGATAAACACAAGCAACATCTATCAACACTACAAAAAGGGCGCCTTAATCAAAGCTCCAGGTCCCGGGTCTCAGCATCTCCATTTACCTTGAGATAAATCCATTGGTGTGACCACCACTGCACCGGGTGACAAATCACCCCAGCCGGCCGAGCAGTGCACGGGCTTATTGGCCTTCCTTTAAGTGGTCTTACCCTTCAATGAAAAGGATGGGGCTTGTCAAGCAGGACCAGATTAAAGTTAGACAAAAAGAAATGATCTGTTATTAGAAAACTCCGATTGAGAATCACAAAACAGGAAAGAAATATGAATAAAAATTTCCAGGGGGAAGACCATCTGATCCCAACAGAAATTAACTCCCATTATGGGCGTGAGGTAATAGATGGCCTGCAGTTGGAGCTAATGAGGATTTCAGATGAAGGAGGTGTAGGGCTCCCTGGCTAGGGGTGTTAGCAGCTGCTCTGGTCATTCAAGTGCAAACTTTAGAAATGGCCTGGGCTCCTGGCTTCCTGGGCTCAGTGGTGGTGGTGTGTTTAGCTGGGGCGTGGAAATTATAAGCTCTTGCAAGGTAGCTCACTCATGCCGGCCTGGGCACACCACAGAATGTTAACCCCAGCAGGAACCTCAGGGGGCAAGTTGATTTCCCCATGTTTGAGACAATGAGAAACTAAAGGCCAAATGTGGCTTGCCCAGAGTCACGCAGCTAATAGTAGGGCTGAAGGTAGAACTGAGACAATCTGTCTGCTTCCAGTTCAGACAGATTGTCCAGTTGGGACTTTATTTGGCCTAATCCTGGAAGATGACCTTTTTCTGCCTCCGGGTTTAAGGATCTTGAGTATTTACCCAGTTAACTGGAAAGAGAAAAAGCAACGGGCCCCATGGTTAGGGAGAATTCTTAGTGGAGTCTTGTGTTAAAGCCCGATGCTTATGCCGATAACAGTAGCTGATGCTTTTGGGTTCTTACTAGGTGTCAGGCACTGTCTATGCATTATGTCATTTAACCCACAGAGAGCTGCTGCCTCCACCACCATCATCATCACCCTCATTTTGCAGATGAAGATACCGAGACTTAAAAAATTTAAGCACCTTGCACTGGTCAAGTGGAATACTAAGTGGAGAAATTTGTTTCTGAACTACGTAGCCTCTGCTCACGACCACTGCCCAGCACCCCTTGGGCAGAGATGTGCATTTCCTGAAGGAAAGCTGGTGCAACCCAAATTTAACGAACACGATGTATGTGATGACATACACAAATGGGGCAAAAACTTGGCTGCTGAGGAAAAAGCATGAGATCCACTGTCTGGTTCCCTATTATAAAGAAATAAAACACCTTCTGATATTTCCCCCAGACCTCGTGACTCTCCCCTTGAAAATGAGTTAAAAAATCAAGCTACCAAGGGCCCAATGGCCAAGTCCATGAATTTTTTTAATGTATAGGCTATAGGAAGATATGTTGCATAAGTTTTCATAAAGAAGGTAGTACACTTAGTAAGCCTGTGCTTGGAAGCTGATGGTCCTGGGTTTAAATCCCAATTCTGTTATTTTCTTATTTTAGTTTTCTCCTATATCTGAATCTGGAGGAAGTTACACAACTGCTCTGCGCCTCCGTGTCCTCATTTGCTAAACAAGGAAATAATTTTCGCCTCACAGAATGGCGATGAGGGTTAACTGAGATGGTGGACGTCAAGGGCTCAGAGGAGTTCCTGAACTCTTGGCCCTTGGATGTGGCCGCAACCAGCTGGAGAGCTCAGTCTCACCCTCCCCGCCTTTCAGTTTCCGGTGCAGCGTCACAGGATGGGATCGACCTCCGTTCCGAGATGCTGAGTGGAGCGTCGCCTCGTCCACACTCTGCCCGGCGCCCAGGGACTACATAGAGATGCAACTAAGTTTCTCGGTATTTAGCTTCCATGAAGATATTGGGAAATTGGTAAGTTTTTCACTGCCTTATTTCAGGCATGAAATATGAAAGAAGACAAGATGTCTAGATCATAGAAAGAAAGAAATGGTAGACACATGACTAAGTAAATAAAAAAGTGAAAAGTGATCCCATATTTGAGACAGCCAGACCAACATTTACCCAGCCAGTGAGTTAATAGGACCATTGGATTTGTGCTACAATAAGATGCCACAAGTGTTAGCCAAGAAAACTATTTCCCCAGGGGCTAAATCTGGGAATACAAATTTAAAGGTAATAATTGGTCATTGCTATATTTGATTTGTAAATATATCTTATTATGCTAGCATTTATGGAGCCATGGTGTCAAGAGCTTATTTTCTTTAATTATTTACACAAAGAATCAAGCTGGGTAGAGAAGTGCTTTATATTCATTTTAACCTCAGAAATTTGTAGCTAATAATGTCAGGGGAAGCACTGTACACCAATTACCAGGGCCGCCATTCATCAGCGCAACTGCAAGTGCGTGTGCTTTGTGGTTAACTATGTAACCCAGTCCAGGATGGAAGGAAAAATAAAATAAGATATTTATATCAAATGTTTCTAACGACTAAAATGGCCTGAGCATGTATTACATTTCATTTTTATCTTCAGGCACTAGCATGTGCAAGGCCACCGTGATAGATAATTACAGGCACGGGTATTGATATATTTTGCATTTGTGTTTGTGTCTAAACATCTACTGCCCTCTTGATAAACTTCAATTAATATGCCTTCAAGTCCTCCGAATGTGATTTTCTGATTAAACACACACACCCGGCTCACCACCAACTCATTAATTTCACATAGATTGAATTTTAGTGTTTGTATGCAATTAAATGTGAGAAGTAAGATGTGCAATAATCATTTTGTATTTAATATGAATAGATATATCTTTTTTAATTCAGTCCAAACCAAATCCCTAGGACATAAATGAGGTGGTGGCTGAATTCGGTGGCTTCAGAATTTGCACATTTAATGGGAAACAATTTCAAAGCCTCTGCCTCTTTGAAAAGGCTGTTTCATTTTGCTTTTTCCACAGAGTGAAATCTTTCTGAGAACAATGCTTATTATTGATAGGTTTAAAGCACCTGAGGTGCTTGCCCATTGTGTGTATTGCTGTCACTCTGTCTTCTGAGCAGTGGGGAAGCAATGATGGATAACACAGAGAATAATACATGATTCTTGATTGAATGCAAAGCTATAATTCAGTCTTGGGGTTCTGCTGACGTCACAGTGAGTGAGAACACAGCTCAAAGAGATTTTTTATAATACCAGGCAATTCTTGTACTTAGGTATGGAGACGGTGGTTCAAGACACACACACACAGCCCCATCCTTCTTGAGTGGTTTTTCAAAGGAAAAAGCACTTGGAGGTGTAATCTCCTAGGTCAAGGTCCGCTGTGCCCCCAAGTGGGCAATGAGAGAAACTAGCACAGAGCCTGCTGCTGGCTCCGACCCAGTTCCCTCCTCACCTTGTTTTGTGACAGGTGAGGGAAAGCTCTCAGATGTGGAAAATAGGACTCTCTCCTCTCTACCCTTTAAGATGTCCTCTAATCCAGGGTTCCCAAAATTTCTCTGGTGAGAAGTATTGCTTGAAGCCCTCTGAGCAATATAGCTGCCCCAGATTCTCCCCGCTAGAGATTCAGACTCAGTGGGTTTAGACGGCAGACTGAGAATATGTATATTCAGCAAGCTGTCCAAGCTGGTTTGTTAGGAGAGTTTACAAATTCCCTGATCAGTCCCCTCTTGGTGTCTTGTCTCAGAATTTCTTCAGCACTTGCAAACTGTTTGACACAATTTAAGAATCAATGTAATATTAGTTTAGGTTGCCCCCAAATTAAATGAAAAATTTTCTTTTGCAAAGGATTTAACACAACACATAGTGTATCTCAATAAATGAGAATTTCTCCCATTCTTCTTTTAGCTGCCTCATCTATCAGAAACTCGTCCTCCCAAAAGTGAAGATCAGGCTGCATATTTTCTCTGCAGGCCATGAAATAGTAAAGTAAGTATTTGAAAATAATGCATTGATGGATTGAAGCTGTCAGAGGCAAGATGAGGCCTGCAGATCCTTCTCTGTTCGTGCTTCATTTGAAAGTAGAACCGATCTAAGAGTTAAAATACTTTTGAGGGGTAGCTGGGAGTAATTGTCTTTTCAAGCTCAGTTTACCTAGGCCAGGCCTTTCATAACCCCTTGAGTCTTCCAAAAACCAATAATAATAAAAGTAATAGTTGAGTCTTCCAAAAATCAATAATAATAAGAGTAATAGTAAATCATCATCATCAATCATCAATAGCAGCAGCAGCACTTGGTAGTCCTTAATGTGTGCCAGGTACTTTTCTCAGTGTTTTAAACATAGTAACTCATTTAATCTTCTCAATATTCTCATAAGACAATTTCTATTATTACCATTTCCATTTTACAGAGGAGGAAACTGAGTCGCAAAAATGTTTAAAATTTTTCTTAAGGACACAACTAGGGAGTAGGAAGGCTAGGATTTCAACCCACATGATCTGGCTTCACAGAATGTGCCTTTAACGAATATTCTGCTTACTAGGAACATGGTTAAGTTATTCATAGAGTTTTAGAACTACTACCGTAAGCATAATTTAATCTAAACTGATTTTACATATAACAAGACTGAGACCCAAGAGGAGAATTGACTGATGAAAAGCAGCCCCTCAGGGTTCTCTCTCCAACACCTGACCTTGCTTCGCCCTCCTGTGTGTGACCACATCAGGGTTCAGCATGTCCCTGCTGGAGAGTGGGCCTGTGTAGTGCAGGCCTCCTCTTGTTGAAACCACACAGTATTCTGGGTATTATTTACCAGCAAAAAGTGTAAACATGAAGCTGGGCTTGCAAGAAAGAAAGAGATGTCTCAATGCCAGAGACACAGAGATAGCTGCAAATAGGAGTGTAACACTCAACTCCCAAGCAGGTACCACGGTGGCTGTGGCCAGATGGGAGCCCACACAGGTGGAGCCTGTGGTGTAGGGGCTGAAGCTGCTGTTGCTGTTTCAAAAGATTCAAAAGGTATGAAAGTATCTGATGAATAGCAAGGCTCTCTTCTGCTGTGAATCCCAGAAGCAGCCAGGATTGTCTGTAATCTTTGAGATGGCGTCTATGGCAATGCAGCTATATACATTTATAAACTCTTTCGTTGTTGTTTATACAAATAGTGGCATCTTCTACAGATTATTCTGTGTGGTTTCCATCACACAGTGTGTCCTGGAGGTAGTTCCATATCAGTACCTATAGAGCTCCCCTATTCTTTTTATGGTAACATGATATTCTATGTGGTAGATGTACCAAAATTCATTTAAGCAGTTCCATTTTTAACTTTTTGAGGAAACTCCATACTGCTTTTCCACAGCAGCTGCACCAGTCTGCATTCCCACCACAATGCAAAAGGGTTCCCTTTTCTCCACACCCTCGCCCCCACTTTTCATTTTATTGATGATGGACGTTCTGACAGGTGTGACGCGATACCTCATTGTCCCCACATTCTTAACAAGCCAATGTTTTATCGAATTTTTTGCCTTTGGCAATCTCATATGTAGTTTCCACTTGTAGCTCTCTTTTATTGGAATGAAGTTGAACCTCTTTTTATAAAGAGCCCTTCATTTCCCCTGTTCTTTAAACTGGCTGTCTATATCATTTGCCCATTTTTACTAGTGGGTCTTTTTCTCATAGTATCATGGAAACACTTTATATATTAAGAAAATTAGCGCTTTGATTGCATTATGTAAGGCAAGAATATTTTCCCAGTTTATTTGCCTTTTGACTTTAAGATAATTCTTTCAACAAAGAATTTTTTAAAGTTTTTACAAGTTTAAATTTATCAAAGTTTTCTTTTATGGCTTCTGAATTTTATGTCACACTTAGTCCTTCCTGTTGCCAAATATATAAAAAACAAATGATCTCATGTTTCTTCTACAACTTTTATGTATCATTAAAAACAGTTTTTGATCCATCTGGAATTTATTTTAGTACAAGATGTACAGTGGATCAAACTCAATATTTAGAACCAATCGTCCCAACGCCATTTGTTAAATTACCTGGAACCCATGCATATTACTCTATTAATGATTTACTCAAAAACTGGAAAAATGGTGGCCACTATTGGTTGCTCCAAATTAGGTAAATCTTGAAAAAGAGAAAGAGGGAGGTGGGGCAGAGAGAGAGAATGAGATGTGAATGTTTGGCCAGGAATCCAAATTTAGACTGGAGGGCAGAATACAGATACAGTGAGCTTACGACGGGTCGATCCTGATCGACTCTGCCCAGGGAGGTTTCTCTTCATCCTTTGACAATCAGATCCTTCATTCTGGAGATGATTCTGCTTTTCTGAGGCAAAGGAAAGGGTAAAAATATCTATTTGATAGGTCTGGGGTGGCAAAATATTTTTACACATGAACTGAATTTTTCTTATTGTTAGATAGTAATTGAATTTTTTAAAGCAATTTCTTTACCTCCTGTGATACTGTTTACTCATTCAGCTAGATTGTGAAGTAAGGTTGGCTGCAGAAGAAAAAAAATTTAATTGTGATAAAATAGATGTAACATAAAACTTACCACTTTAATCATTTTTGAGTTTTGTTAAGTTCATGCACACGGTTGTATGAGCACCACCGTCCAACTCCAGAGCATTTCATCTTTCCTGCTGGGACTCTGTGCCCGAAAAGCACTAGCACCCCATTCCCTCTTCCCTTCAGCACCTGGCCTCCCCCAAGTACTTTCTGTCTCTCTGAATTTAACCATTCTAGGTACCACATATGAGTGGACTCATATGATATTTGTTCTTTTGTGACTGGCTTATTTCTCTAAGCATAATGCATTCAAGGTTCATCCGTGTTGTGGTATGTGTCACAATGTCCTTCCTCTTTAATGCCGAGTAAATCCATTGTATGTACACCCACATTTTGTTTATCCATTCCTCAGTCAGTAGACACACTTCCACCTTTTGGCTATTGAGAAGAAAGCTGCCATAAACATGTGTGTACAAATCTCCAAGTCCCTGCTTTCACTTATTTTGGGTATACACCCAGAAGTAGGATTTCTGGATCATATGGTAATTCTGTGTTTAATTTTTTAAGGAATCACCGTATTGTTTCCACAGCAGCTGCCCCATTTTACATTCCCACCAGCAAAGCATAAGGATTCCAATTTCTTTGCATCTTCATCAGCACTTACTTTCTGTTTTAAAGGAAAAATTTTATTCCAATAGCCATCCTAATGGGTGTGCAGTGCCCTCTGTGCACCCATGAAATGTGGCAGTCCTAACAAGGAGGACAATGCAGAGACCTAGACGGACAGATGACCTGACAAGCGATGATTCATTCCAGGGGATGCTAGTTCAGTACGTCTAGCATATGATAGTTGACTTCCTGGCCCCAGGGCCTTGGCCCCACATAAACCTTTGGAACGAGAACACAACCTTGGGGAAATGTGAGGGGAAATTCTTCATGGTCTGAGAGGGAGAGTTTGATCTCTGCCAGATGTGGGCTTGTAGTAGAAATATAATTTAATATAAAAACATAAAAAACATTTCTTGCCTACTTCACTTTGGGGGCAAGATTCATAACTCCTAGAGTTTGTTAAAAGATAAGTTGGGACATGTTAACAATTTTTGGAGTTTATTTGAGCAAAAATCAGTTCAAATCAGGAAGCACCAAACCGGAAGTGGTTAGGAGCATTCCATGAATAGGACCTCGGCGAGACTTTCATGGATAAAAGGTGGAAGAAAACTAAGGCAAGCATTGATTGATTGTAGCTGAAAGCCCAGTTGGCTACTTGTGATTGGTTGTCCTTAGGTTTTCATTTTATAACCTTGAGGCATTTATAGGCTTAGATTTTGGGGTGCTTATGTAGACTGTAAGAGCATTAAAGCCACCTCAGTCTGATGGCCTCCTTGTTTGATTTAACAAGGTCGAATATTGAAGTCATTGCCACAGGCTGGAGAAGCCTCTTAGGCTTATTCTCCAAGAGAAGAATAAGAGGATAGACCCCCCATGCAGTGGCTCACGAAGCAGCAAAAGTGGGTAATATCCCCCCATTTTGAAGCCCATTAAATCTCAAGGCACTTTTGATCTGTTTGGACATCAGCCTTGTGAGATGATAGTCAGATTTTATTACCACCCCTATTTTACAGATGTGGACACTGACATCAAGGACAACAAAAAGCTATACTTGGCCTAAATTATTCAATACAGAACAAGTTTTCTCAGTCTCTGTGCTACTGATACTGTGGACCAGATGATGTTTTGTTGTGGGGGAACCTGCCTCGTGTATTGTAGTATGGATGGCAGTCTGCCTGGCTACCAGTAGCAACACCTCCCTGCACCCCGCCCCAGTGATGACAACCAAAAATGTGTCCAGATATTACCAAATGTCCATTAGGAGGATGAAATCTATCCTACCCACCCTCTACCCCTATCCATCATCCTTGGTTAAGAATCACTGAACTAGAACAAGGGCCAGACTTAACCCAATGCCCTGACTCCCAGTTCAAAGTGCATAGAAGAAATCCAGTGCTCCTCCCTGGCCCCCAAGTTCAGCCTGCCATTCCACCAATATGCCTGAAACCACTTAAAATATTCTCATAGCATTTTATCACTGAAAGAAACCTTAGGATTTATCTCTGCTTTTTTGTTTTACATGTGAAGACACCGAGCTTCAGACAGTTTCAGTTATTTGTCCAAGAGTACAGAGCTGCAGTGTGGGGAAGCTGGTACTTAAACCAGGTCTCCCATGTCAAATTCGGGGTTTGGCCCGCTACCTCATTGATGCCTAGAGCTGATATTGGCTCAGAAATGCTCCAGAGCAGTCTCAGGAATAAAAGTGAGATATTTCCTGGTAGCTGTTTCTCTATGAAGGGATATTTTTAGCCAGGTGGGGGGAAATCAGCATTCAGCTCAATTGAAAATACGTCTGGCATTAATTCATTGTTAATTGACCAGGATGAGTAAAAAGATGGCTACTTCCAAGGCCTCTCTAATGGAACTATTAGTGAATTTTCAGGTCAACTAACTCCTGTCACTGCCTGACAAGGGAAATGGCAATCATTTGCCAGTGTTAGCAAGGCTCTCGCTGCTCTTGAAAACTGGAATCAGTCATTCTGGGCTGTCAGGTTCCGTGTCTGTACTCCGTGTGTAATTCTGCACCCCACCCTCCTTCACTCAGAGACCCATACCTTCACTTGAATAACATCAGGGTTGCCCAAAATGCGCATAATTTTTTTGGCCAGTTTTAAAGAGATTTTATAGAAACCTAGGTCAATCCTTCACACTACAGTTTGTAAAAATTACCATCACTTCTGTTTACCAGTATGGAAACCGAAGCTCAGGCAGTTACTTGATTTGCCAAAGTTTTCACAGATCATAAATAGCAAGGCAAGATTTCCAACCTGGAGGTCTGGCAACAAGTCCCATCCCATTACTTCTTGGTGGCTTTATTCTGCCTCATCATCTATACCTTCGCCCCTTACTTTGCTTGCTTATCTCTCTTTCTTTTCCAATGACACTTCTTTTTCTTTATACATTTTTCCCTCTTTCAAAGCCTAAAAGGATAGAGACTTGGGCTAGTTGGATAAAAGAAAAACACTTTGGTTATCATAACTAACAACAGTTTTCTCATTCAACAAACATTTATGGAGCACTTCTAGAAATTCTACTAGGTGCCAGGAATGCATGATGCATTAGCTACAGCCCTAAATTCTCAGCATGATCTACCATCATGTGGTCCTCACCTACCTTTCCAGCCTTCTCTTGAACCACTTCTCGCCATACAACCTACACATCAATCATGCTAAAATAATCTCCACTCTCCAAATGTGCTGTGTGCTCCCACTCTCCTGCATGTGCTGCTTTGTCTGGAATGCCCTTCTCCCTCCACTGTCTTGTAAACACCTGTTCTTATATTAAGTCTCTTCCAGATGTCACCCCCTGTATAAAAGCTTCCCTGCTTTTCACTGCAAAGCTGGTCAGTAACACCTCTTTTTGCTATGATGGTTTGTTCATACTTCTACTGTGAAGTGTTCATACTATATTGTGATTATTTATATTCATGTCTAGTTCACATGCATGATCCTTGAAGGCAGGGATCATGGCTTACTCAAGGGGGTATTGCCTAGTCTAGTACATGATGGGTGACTGATGGACATTAGTTGACTTGACTCAATTCCAAATCAGAAAAAAACCTAAAAAGCACATAAATGCTGTAACCCAATGTTATTTAAAACAAATAACTTGTGCCATAATCAGTTACCATCAGACACAACATCTCCAACTTGTTATTGGCGATTTGTGTTTGATTAGTTGACACACCCTTTTTACTTAAGCAAGCCTTTAGAACAATTGCTTCTGTGAGTGGCTTGAGTGGATTCCCGAGGAAAGAAAGCAATTTATGCTAATACCAACCACATTCATCCCATCACTGAGGACCTTCAACCAAGTCCCCACCACCAAAGCAAAGTACAGAATTAAAGCAATTCTTCAGGTACCCCAATAAACTTGGATTTGATACTAGTAGAAAATGTTTATAAAATATTTATAATAATAATGACAGCATTACAAAGCAATTTGCAAAGCACATTTTACAAATACAATTTCTCTCAATAATCAGAAAAGGTCACTATTATTACATTCACTTTATAGATGGGTAAACTGAGGCCAGAAAATTGTTCAAATCTAGTAAGTAGTAGAATCAAGCCTAAAGATGCAGGTTTTTTGACACTGAGTCTTATCCTCCTACCAATACATGGTGTTGAGTTTGCAGGTCAGAAAGAGTTGCCTATAAATGTCAGCTCAGTCCTGCATCTGCTACCCGTGTGACTTCGGTCTAGTTATCAAGTCACACTAAACCTCAAATTCCTAATCTGTAAGAGGCAGGTAATAAGTTGTTACCAGTGTGAAATAAGATGAAATGCTTCTAGCATGTCTCTAGCTTATTGCTCAATAATAATAACTATTGTTACCATCAATATTGTCTCCAAATGCTAATATGCAGTCTGGTTCTGGTATTGACCCTAGTCCTTCCTCAGGAGAAAACAATCCTGGTCAGATCACAATTTTGCCAGGTGATTACATGTTCATCTTCTAACTCTCTTTTCTGTCCTATATAGGTCAGATTTGAAAATGTCATCTCCTGAGTACTGGATCCTGAATTATTTTAGAAAATTTTTAGGTTGTCTGTAATTTTTCCAATGTCAGAGTTTAAATCTTTATCAGTTGTGTCCTGTAATTCTAATCCTTGCCATTTTCAATTTACTATTCTCTAAATGTTGTCAGTAAGGGAGAACTTCTGGAGTAAAACAGTAAGTACTCCAAAAGGGCCTGACCTATGGCCCCAAAGTTGTCACTAAGTTATTCTTTGTGGTCCATTAGACAACTCCCCATGATGACAGCATCCTGGGATTTTATTTTTTTCAGACCGCTATGTATGGGCTACTTAATATTACATTGACTATAAAGAGCTTTACAAATGTTAGCAATAGTAGTAATGAATGACATTAAGTTATGGGTACAAGCTGGGAAAGTTAATGTTTTACAAATCATTGTTAGGTCCCTGAACCTCGTCAGAGTTTAAATAGTCTTGTTCACCGATAAAACAACAACAAAAAAGAACCTCCAAGAGATGCATTCCTTCTTGTCCATTACTACTAGAATGGTCTTTCTTTTTTCATGTCCTCTCACTACTCAAAAATGTTTCTATTTGCTACTGCCTTGCGATTATCCAAAATCATTATTCTGGAAGGGCTTTCACAACTTTGTCCAGTATTCCTTCCTAATCCAATTTTCTTTTAATTGTTGTTCAAGTCCAGTTTTCTGTCTTTTACTCCCATCCCAGCCCATCCCCCCAGTCCTCCCCACCTCCCTCCCATTTCCACCCCCCTTAGTTTTTGTCCATGTGTCCTTTATACTTGTTCCTGTAAACCCTTCCCCTTTCCCCCTGAAATTCCCTTCCCTCTCCCCTCTAGTCACTGTCCACTGTTCTCTATTTCAGTGTCTTTGGTTATATTTTGCTTGCTTGTTTGTTTTGTTGTTTAGGCTCCTGTTAAAGGTGAGATCATATGGTATTTACCTTTCACCACCTGGCTTATTTCACTCAGCATAATGCTTTCCAGTTCCATTCATGCTGTGGTAAAGGGTAGGGGCTCCTTTTTTTTCTTGCTGCATAGAGTTCCATTGTGTATATGTACCACAATTTTTTGATCCATTCATTTACTGACGGGTACCTAGGCTGCTTCCAGCTCTTGGCTATTGTAAATTTTGCTGCTATGAACATTGGAGTGCATAGGTTCTTCTGGATAGGTGTTTCAGGGTTTTTAGGATATAATCCTAGCAGTGGAATTGCTGGGTCAAAAGGCAAATTCATTTTTAGTTTTCTGAGAAAATTCCATACTGTTTTCCATAGTGGTGGTACCAGTCTGCAATCCCACCAACAGTGAACTAGGGTCCCCTTTTTTCCCCAACCTCTCCAACATTTGCTGTTTGTTGCTTTGTTTATGATGGCCATTCTGACCAGTGTAAAGTGGTATCTCATTGTGGTTTTAATTTGCTTCTCTCTGATAGCTAGCGATGTTGAACATCTTTTCATGTGTCTTTGGATCCTCTGTTTGTCCTTTTTGGAGAAGTGTCTGTTGAGGTCCTTTGCCCACTTTTTAATTGGGTTGCTTGTCTTCGTAGAGTAGAGTCATGTAAGTTCTTTGTATATTTTGGAGATTAAACCCTTGTCTAGTTATCATTGGCGAATATGTTTTCCCATTCAGTTGGTTCTCTTTTTCTTTTAATGCTGATTTCTTTAGCCATGCAGAAGCTTTTAATTTTGATGAGCTCCCATTTGTTTATTCTTTCCTTTATGTCCCTTTCTCTAGGGGACATATCAGTAAAAATGTTGCTGTGTGAAATATCTGAGATTTTCCTGCCAATGTTCTCCTCTAGGACTTTAATGGTGTTACAGTTTATATTTAAATCTTTTATCTACCTTGAATTTATTTTGGTGTATGATGTAAGTTGGTGCTCAGATTTCATTTTTTTGCCTGTAGCTGTCCATTTCTCCGAATACCATTTGTTGAAGGGGCTATTTTTACTCCCTTTTATGTTGCTGCCCCCTTTGTCAAATATTAATTGACCGTAGAAACTTGGGTTTGTTTCTTGGTTCTCTGTTCTGTTTCCATTGGTCTATGTGTGTGTTTTTATGCCAGTACCAGGCTGTTTTTATTATAGTGGCCTTGTAATACAGTTTTGTAACAGGTATTGTGATCCCTCCTACTTTGCTCTTCTTTCGAAAAATTGCAGCTGCTATTTGGGGTCGTTTATGGTTCCATTTAAATTTTTGAAGTGTTTGTTCTATGTCTGTGAAATATGCCATTGGTACTTTAATAGGTATTGCATTGAATCTGTAAATTGCTTTGAGTAGTATGGACATTTTGATGATGTTAATTCTTCCGATCCATGAACACGATATATGTTTCCATTTGTTTGTGTCTTCCTTGATTTCTTTCTTCAGTGTTGTATAGTTTTCTGCATACAGGTCTTTTACCTCCTTGGTTAGGTTTATTCCTAGGTATTTTATTTTTCTTTTTACTATATCGAATGGGATTTTTAAAAAATTTCTGCTTCTGCTGTTTCATTGTTGGTATACAAAAATGCCTTTGATTTCTGGACATTGACTTTGTATCTGCTGTTTTGCCAAATTCATTGATTAGGTCAAGCGGTTTTTGGGTGGAGTCTATAGGATTTTCCATGTACACTATCATGGAAATCTATAGGATTTTCCATGTACACTGTTTGCATTTGCATGTCTTTGTGTGTCTTTATCTGGTTTTGGAATTAGGATGATACTGGCTTCATAAAAAGAGTTTGGGAGTCTTCCATCATTTTGCATTTGCAAACAGTGACAGTTTTGTTTCCTCCTTTCCAATTTGGAGGCCTTTTATTTCTTTTTCTTGTCTGATCACTGTGGCTAAAACTTCCAATACTATATTAAGTAGAAGTGGTGAAGGTGGACAACCTTGTCTTTTTCCTGATCTTAGTGGAAAAGCTTTTAGTTTTTGACCATTGACTATGATGTCGGTTGTAGGTCTCTCATATATGGCCTTTATTATGTTGAGGATTGCTCCCTCTATTTCCACTTTGCTGAGTGTTTTTATCATAAATGGGTGCTATACCTTATCAAGAGCTTTTTCTGCATCCATTGATATGATTATGTGATTTTTGTCTTTGCTTTTGTTTATGTGATGTATTACATTTACTGATTTGCAAATATTGAACCGTCCTTGCATCCCTGAATTAATCACACTTGGTCATGGTGTATGATCTTTTTAATGTATTATTGGATGCGATTTGCCAATATTTTGTGGAGGATTTTAGCATCTATGTTCATCAATGATATTGGCTTGAAGTTTTCTTTCTTTGTGTATCTTTATCTGGTTTTGGAATTAGGATGATGCTGGCTTCATAAAAAGAGTTTGGGAGTCTTCCATCATTTTGGATTTTTTCGGAATGGTCTGTGAAGGACAGGGGTTAGTCCTTCCTTAAATGCTTTCTAGAATTCTCCTGTGAAACCATCTGGTCCAGAGCTTTTGTGTTTGGGGAGTTTTTTGATTACTGCTGCAATTTCGTCTGCTGTTATTGGTCTGTTCAGGCTTTCTGCTTCTTCTTCTTTGAGTTTTGGAAGATTCTATTTTTCTAGAAATTTGTCCATTTCTCCTAAGTTTTCAAGTTTCTTGGCGTACAGTTCTTCATAGTAATTTCTTACAATCCTTTATCTTTCTGTGGTGTCAGTTGTAATCTCTCCTCTTTCATTTCTCATTGTGTTTATTTGGGTCCTCTCTCTTTTTTTCTTGATGAGCCTCCTTAAAGGCTTATCAATTTTCTTTATCTTTTAAAAAACCAGCTTCTGGATTCATTGATCCTTAGAATTGTGCTTTTAGTCTCTATGTCATTTAATTCTGCTCTGGTCTTGTTATTTCCTTCCTTCTACTTGCTCTGGGCTGTCTTTGTTGTTCCTTGAGTTCTTGTAGGTGTAGGGTTAGGTTGTTTGTTTGAAATGTTTCTGTCTTTTTTAGGTAGGCCTGTATCACTATGAACTTCCCTCTCAGGATTCCCTTCAGTGTGTCCCATAAGTTTTGGGTTGTTGTGAGTTCATTTTCATTTGTTTCCAGAAACTTTTTGATTTCTTCCCTAATTTCATTCTTAACCCATTCATTGTTTAATAGCATGCTATTCAATCTCCATGATTTTGAGTGTTTTGGGTTTTTTCCCTTGGGATTGGTTTCTAGTTTCAGTTCCTTGTGGTCGGAGAAAATGCTTGTTATGATTTCAATTTTCTTGAATTTGTTGAGGCTTGTTTTGTGTCCTATCATGTGGTCTATCTTTGAAAATGTTCCATGTATATTTGAAAAGAATGTGTATTTAGCTTCTTTGGGATGGAGGGTTCTATATATATCAGTTAAGTCCATTTCATCTAAGAAGTTGTTCAATTCCACAATATCTTTGTTGATATTTTGTTTTGAAGATCTGTCCATTATTGACAGTGGGGTGTTGAAATTCCCTACTATAATTGTGTTGCTGTCAATATCTTTCTTGAAGTCCTCTAAGATTTTCTTTATGTATTTGGATGCTCCTATGTTGGGTGCATATATATTTACAATTTTTATATCTTCTTGGTGGATTCTTCCCTTGAGTATTATGAAGTGACCTTCTGGGTCTCTCTTTATGGCCCTTTTTTTGAAGTCTATTTTTTTGAAGTCTGATATAAGTATTGCTACCCCAGCTTTTTTTCCCCCCTGTCTATTTGCTTGGAAAATTTGTTTCCAGCCCTTCACTTTTAGTCTGTGTAGGTCTTTTGTCCTGAGGTGTGTCTCTTGTAGGCAGCATATGTGTGGGTCATGCTTTCTTATCTATTCGGCTATTCTGTGTCTTTTGATTGGAGCATTTAATCCATTTACGTTTAAGGTTATTATTTGTGGGTACTTATTCATCACCATTTTTGTGCCTGTGTTCCTCTCTGTCTCTCTTTCTTCCTTTCCTTAGAGCAGTCCCTGTAGCATCTCTTGCAGAGCTGGTTTGATGGAGGTGTATATTTTTAGACTTCTTTTGTCTTGGAAGCTCTTTATTTGGCCTTCTATCTTGATTGAGAACATTGCTGGGTAAAGTAGCCTTGGTTTCAGGCCTCTGGTTCTCATTACTAAGAATATTTCTTGCCATTTTCTTCTGGCTTGGAGTGTTTCCATTGAGAAGTCAGCAGCTAACCTTATTGGGGCTCCCTTGTATGTTACTTCCTGTTTCTCCCTTGCTGCCTTGAAGATTCTCTCTTCATCTTGGAATTTTGGCATTTTAATTATGATGTGCCTTGAAGTGGGCCTCTTTGGGCTCCTCTTGATTGGGACTCTGTGTTTCCTGGATTCGTGTGGCTTTTTCTCTCATCAAATTAGGGAAGTTTTCCATCATTACTTTTTCAGATAGGTTTTCTATCTCTTGCTCTTCTTCTTCTCCTTCTGGTATCCCTATTATATGAATATCATTATGTTTCATATTGTCTTGCATTTCTCTGAATCCCTCTTAATTCTTTCTGAGCCTCTTTTCCTTTTCTTGCTCTTTCTGGGAGTTTTTTCCTACTTTGTCCTCCAACTTGCTGATCCAATCTTCTGCTTCACCGATCCTGCTTTTGATTCCTTCCACTGTGTTCTTCAGTTCAGAAATTGTATTCATTTCCTCTTGGCCCTTGTTGATAGGTCCTATTTTCTTTTTCATGCTGATATAGTTTGTAGTGAGTTCATTGTAGTTTCCCTGTAGTTTCTGGTAGCTCATTGTGAGCTCATTGAGCTTCCTTATAACCATTGCTTTGAACTCAGTATCTGATAGTTAACTTGTCTCTATTTCATTTAGCATTCTTTATGAGGGTCCCTCCTTTCCTTTCATTTGGGGATTGTTTCTTTGTCTTCCCATTGTTTGTGAGACTCTACTTGTTAGCTTCAGCTTCTTAAATTGATCTGTTCTGGCTCCCTGGGTTTATGGTGTGAACTTCTGGGGTAGAATACCTGTGAAATTCAGTGGTGTAGTCTTCTTGATCTCCCAAGCTCACTGGTCTTGGGCTGTCCTTTAAGCTGGCTCTGTGTTTGTCTTTAGGTTTTGATTGTTTTGGGGTCTTTTTTTGTGGTCCTTCCCACCAGCTGGTTAACTGATGGTCACTCTGTCTACCACCCATTTTAATTTGTTGTGCTGGTGAGTGCAGGTTATGTTGAAGCTAGTTCTTCCGTGTGTACAAGATTTTGAGGATTCTCTTTTGCTCTTTTTCAGTTGTTTGTACTGGGTAGTTTCTGCCCTATTTAGTTGTATTTCCAGATAGGTCTTAGATTGAGGTTTGTGTGGTATCTACTCCTTCCTTCACCTTCTTCTGTTGTTATCTGTTGGTGGTTCCTTTGTTGTTGGGTTTCCTCTTCAAGTGGGTATCCTGGTGTTCACTGCTTCCACCTACTCTTTTTTTGTAATCAGTTGGAGGGGAAGGCAAATGGTTTATGACAGCAGGAGAGTATTCTGTGATATTTACAGTAGCATCTGGTAGAGAAGAGATAGGAGATCCTTTGGCTAGATATAGTGTTAACTATGATCTTCAACCCAACTAGCCACTTTAGAGAAAGGATGGAAAGAAGATAAGACTCTTGTTGGTGAGGAAAGGATTGTGAGTTGGATCTAGAAAGCAGTGAGGTTGTGGAAGGTCAGATTCTGAGGTAAGGTGAGAGTAAAGGAAAGTAAATAGGTGTAGTGTATGAGAGAATAGAGTTAACCACTATAGTAATAGAGATCAGGAAACTGTGAAGTGGGCTAAGATCTGGTAGGTGTGTTGTGAAGTATTTACAATGTATGGAACAGCTATTATTTACAATATTAGAGCAACAATCATATTATGGAATCTATGTAATCTGGATAACATGAATAGGGGGTATAGGACTTTGAGTAGTGTGCTACAGGAACACAAGTGACGTGAAGGATAGTAAATTAGCAATACACTGTAGAAGAGAGAACAGGGGAAACCTGTCAAATGATACAATATAACCAGCCAAGCCAAGAAGACTATACAGAAAGAAAGGAATACAAGAATACTATTAAAATAAAAGATGTAAGAATAATGAAAAAATAATACAAATATGCAGTAACTTGTAGTTTCTCTGCAATAGCAAAGTGAAATTTGTCTCAATGTCTCAACTGTTGGGATGCCCCCTCTTTGGGTCCAACACTGGTCCTTTCACAGTTCCAAGTTTTTTGTCTTACTTATGGGTATCAAAAAAAAAAAAAAAGGACAGGAGAAGGAAGAAGAGATAAGATTGAAAAGAAAGGAAGAAGTAATAAAACAAGAAAGAAGAAAAGAGGAAAAAGGTATTGAAATATAAAACAATAATAAAAAATTAAAAAATAAAAGATTACTTTAAAAAAAAGACACTTCTTGTTGGTTTCAAAATGGCCAAACTGTTTCCCATCCAAGTACTAACCAGGCCCGACCCTGTGCTGAGACGACGAACGGGGGAGAGGGGGCAGGGGAGGCGGGATGGGAAAAGCTGTCTTGAAAATTGTGCACAGAATTTTAAGAAAGGCCTAGAAGTTACTTATTTTTTTATAATTTTGATTACAGTATGTGTCACTTCACATTCTGAGAAATGCATCATTAGGTGATTTGTGAGTGTGAACATTGTACAATGCACTTATACACACCTGATGTGCTACTTCACCTGGTTGCTGCTTATTGCTCGGACAAGCGTAGGCGGGTCCTGAATACTGTAGGAATGGGGTATTTGTTCTAAACATAGAAAAGATACAATAAAAGTACAGTATAAAAATAAAAATAAAAATAAAAATAAAAAAAAAATGGCCAAACTGGTTTTTCTGGTCTTGCTGGCTGCATCAGGCTGAGGGGCAATTGGTTTGGCCTTGCTCCCTTCCTGATGTGTACTCAGCCAGTCTTGCAAGCACTCTTCTAAGAGCTAGTCTGGTGCCTCTCCCCAGCACTCCACACGGGGGATCCAGGTCTTCTTTAGAGCGTTCTTTCCCCGGGGGTCAGCACTGTGGGCTGGGGTGCAGGTGCACACGTGCCCAGCCAGGATGCCTCAGTCCCGGGGTTTGGGCATGAACCCTTCCCAGTGCTATGGGGGAACACAGAAACTTCCGCCCAACCTCGGGATCGCTGCCCAGTTGGGAGGGGAGTAGGCGGAGCGGCTGTTGCAGGAGAATTCCCCAAATAGTTTTTCTTTTTGAGAAATTCCTCCTATTCAAGCCTGCCTCTCAGTACAGCCCAATTCTTCAGCCAGACCGGTGACTATCAGGTTCAGTGCGCATCACTTCCGGGCTCTCAACTCTCTGAAGCCGGTGATTACAGACTTCAAGGGTGATCACAACCCTTGTACGTTAGCCTCTTTGTCCTTATTCCCCTCTCTGCAACTTCAAGTAACTACGTCTCTCCTGGTGCTGCTCAAAGCCTGCTTGGCCAGGGAGGGAGGGAGCAGTTGACCTGGCTCTCTCCCGCAGAGTCTGTGGCAGGCCTGCAGCTCCCAAAGAGTCTGTGGTAGACCCAGAGCCAGCCCCAGGCTGAGGCCACAGCCACTTCTGTCCCTGCACTGGTCCCTGGGACCTTATTGTCCTACAGCACTCTCCTTACCGTCTGATTTTTCAGTGGCCACTACAATTTTTGGTCTCTTATTTTCATATATGCTGGGGTACTGTCAGCTATTTTCTCTGTTCCTCCGTAGATCAGCCAGGTTTTTCTCCTGTGTGTAGGGGGAAGTGAAATCTGCTCCCTCCTACTCTGTCACCATCTTCCTAGTTCCCAATCCAATTTTCTGCTAACCATTTGTCTCCTTCTCCTCTCTCCCTATGTGCATCTTTTGGTCCAATAAACTGGTTTAGTCTCTGTTCATAATTTATTCCATGTGCAGTTGTCCTTCCTTGCCCTTGACTAAGCCATTCTCCTGCTTTTCATATCCTCTTCTCCCCCAACTGTCTACCCAGCTCAAGGCCCTCTTCAAAGCTAAGTTCAATAGAGACCTTCCCATAGAGACCACTCTTGTCACTCAACTCTGTAACTACCAGTCACCAGCACCAATCATTTGACAATTGATTATATAATTATAGTAGTTTGCCAGTGGTTTCACTGTGTTTTTTTTCTCTTAATACTAATGATAGCTGCCTCTTATGGAACCTACCATGGTCTGGGAATTCGCTGTGTCCTTCAGGAACATCACTTTAATTCTCATCATTGCCTTACATAGAAGGCCCCCTTTTTGAAACCAAACAATCGGAGGCATAGAATGATTTTGGAAGTCACCCAAAGTCATAGAGTTAATAAATGGCAGAATTGAGGTTCACACACATGTTTGGTTCAATCCAAGACCCAACCTCTTAACCACCACAAATCCTGCCTGCATTTTACAACACAGCACAAAGAGTTCAAATGATGTGACCAAAACTGGTTACTGATAACCATTTCTCCCACCCAACTCACTCTGAGTCCAGACAGCTTTCCAATATACCAACTATATGACATTGCCTATTATTGCATCTAATTTTGTTTTGTTGTTTAACCTAAAGTACAAGGTTGTCTCTTGAGTTTAAAATCTCTGAAGACAGTGATTAGGTAACTGAGGGGCTGGGCATCCTCAAAAGGCTGGCTGAGTTAACTCACCAACATTGGGGCTGGTATGTGGCCTGGAGTAGGTGGAGATGAGCTGATGTGAGGTATTATTACCACTTCCTTAGTAAACCTGGGGAAAAACTTCATGGACTTCTCTCTCTTTGAAGAGTGACTACCTCAGTATGGAAAAGACCTGCTTTTGTTTGATTGTTGAAAGCAAAAGCAGTCTCTGCTATAACTTCTTTTTGTTTAGCTGACACCAAGGTTACTCTATCTAGCCTGTGGGAATGGCCAGGGAAAAGCCAGTAACTGGTGAAAGTAAGAAAACTGGAGTTCCAGAGAAAACATCAATGTGCTCCCATTCTTTCAACACCAGACCAGATGCTCAGCAGCTTGTATATGTAGAATGAAAGCAATGGTAATATAACAGTAATAAACATTTTACATTCTTGCAGCTACTGTAACAGGAAAATCTAATGTAAATGGCTAGCAATGCCCATGTGGGGAGTGCCGTGGCTATGCCTCTAACATGTGTCTTGCATATGGTGCCCATAAGTACAGTATAAAAGACGAAAATACAATAAAATCTCTCATTTTTCTGGGAGATTGTTGTGCAGCAAATAGTGGCTACATGTAGAATGAGGGAAATTTGTGTAGTTTCTTCTAATGTTAGCAGCCTTAATAATAATCAAGCATAGCGCCTGCCCTGAATAGAGTGGTCATTGAGCAGTTCCCATTTTAGTGACAATATCTTACAATTATATAGTCTTTATAAACATGTGTTACAGCGCCACCAGAGTCTCTCTTCCAGGTTTGCTTGCATCTGTTCATCTGCGAAACTTCTGTCCAACATCTCATTCTGGAGTGTAGTATGTGGAAGTTCACTGTGGCCTCGCACCTACCCTGTATTCTCTAACATTTATCTGTAAAAAAGCTAACACTGCAATCTCCACCTGCCTAAGTCCTTGCCTATCTCAGCTGGTTTAGAACTCATGCAGGGCAAAGAAGAGGCTTATTGATTGGGCTTCCCTCATATCTCAGGTTAAAGAGTCATGGCAATGGATGGTAAGCACCTACTGCACTTTCTGGCACTATAATGGAGAACTGCCCTTAACTAAGAGTGATTTGGGATATAACTGACTTGCTCCCATTTCCCTAAAGGTGGAGCTAAGAAGACCCAGCTGGTGGACTGTGCAGATCAGAAAAGCCAGAGGTTCTATGAACCCATACAGACTTTTGGAAAGGAACTAGCATTGCTGCCCTGAGCTTAACTGTCACCAGGAGCCACAGAAAACATGTCATTGGGAGGATGGAGATTGTTTTGATGTTTTTATAATTATTCCTCTACTATAACTCATCTACTATATACATCACTCCTACTGCCCCATGGCTCTTTCTCTCCCTGTCTCATACACACACATGAGCTTGATGACTGCACAGACCTTGTCAGCGTTATTTTATCCTGTATCCCCAAAGTCTAAATCTGTGTCCAGAGCATTTAAAGCATTCAGAGAGTGCAATTGTTGAATTTATTCAGTCTTTACTCATTCATTCTGCAAACATTTATTGAGTGCTCACTATGTAGCAGGCCCTATTGTAAGCCTTCTCATATATGGTGTGTTAGAAACAGGCAAGTGTTCCAAACCTGCCCCTGCTTTATGACTCACAGCAATCAGTTTCTCTCTGGGTCTTAGTTTCCTTACCTCCAGAATTAGGTACTGGCCTGTGAGTTCCTTCTTCTCTTCCATGGCCACCATTTTCTTGAGGATGGAGACCAGCACTCCATGGCCACAGGAAAACAATCCAACTCTTCAGGTAACTTACTCTTTTTTAAAAATATATTTTATTCATTATGCTATTAAAATTGTCCAAATTTTTCCCCTTGACTCCTCCACCAGGTAACCCCATTCCATCCAGCAATCCCCCTTCTTAGATCATATCCATGGGTCATGCATATAAGTTCTCTGGCATCTCCATTTCCTATACTAGTCTTAACATCCCCCTGTCTATTTTGTACCCACCATGATTCTTAATCTCTGCACCTTTTCCCCCATTTTCCCTCCTCCCAGCTGATAACCCTAAATAATCTTCATATCTATGATTCTGTTCCTGTTCTGGTTGTTTGCTTAGTTTGTTTTTCATTTTCAATTTACTTGTTGATAGTTCTGAATTTGTTGCAATTTTAATGTTCATAGTTTTGATCTTCTTCTTTTTCTTAAATAAGTCCCTTTAACATTTTATGTAATAATACCTTGATGATGGTGAACTCCTTTAGGTTCTCCTTGTCTGGGAAGCACTTTGTCTGCGCTTCTAAATGATAGTTTTGCCAGATAGAGTGATCTTGGTTGTAGATCACTTTTCATCACTTTGAATACTACTTCTTAGTCTCTTCTTGCCTACAAAGTTGCTTTGAGAAATCAGCTGACAGGCTTATGGGAACTCCTTTGTATTCAACTCTCTGCTTTTCTTTAGCTGTTTTTAAGATTCTCTCTTTATCTTTAACCTTTGGTATATTAATTATGATGTGTCTTCGTGTGGTCCTCTTTGGGTCCAACTTGTTTGGAACTCTCTGTGCTTCCTGGATTTATGTGTCTATTTCCTTCACCAAATTAGGGAAGTTTTCTTTTGTTATTCTTTCAAATAAGTTTTCAATTTATTGTTCTTCCTCTTCTCTTTCAACCAGTTTGGGTATTTGTACCTTTGGAGATGTCCTGGAGACACCTTATACTATCCTTAATTTTGTTTGAATTCTTTTTTCTTCTTGCTGTTCGGATTGAATGCCTATTTCTTTCTTATGTTCCAAATCATTGATATGAATTCTGGCTTTATTTCCCCCATTGTTGGTTCCTCGTAGACTTTTCTTTATTTCACTTAGTGTAACGTCATTTCTTCCTGAGTCTTTTATACTTTGTTGCCATACTCAATGAGTTCTTTGAGCATCCTGATCACCAATATTTTGAAATCTGTATCTGATAAGTTGGTTATCTCCAATTTGTTCAGTTCTTTTTCTTGAGTTGTGTTCTGTTCTTTTGTTTGGGCCATATATCCTCAATTTGGCAGCCTCCTTGTGTTTGTTTGTGTATATTAGGTAGGGCTGCTATGATTCCCTGTCTTAGTAGCATGGCCTGTTGTAGAAGGAGCATATGTAAATTTTGTAAGGCAGAGCCTTAGGTAATTGCCAGGGTGGGGCAACCCACTTCATTGGATTTTGGCTCTGTGTGGAGGGTGGGCTCAGAGAGGGTTCAGTGCTATTGCCTGGCTTCTGGAGGTTTGCCCAGCACTCACCCTGTGTGACTGGCATCCTTCCGTTTATTGCCCTGGTGCTGAATCCTAGAAGCAGTGGGTCTGTGTACATTTTAAGCAGATTCTCCTGAAATTCTACCACTTTCTTTTGCCACCCAAATCCCCACTGGTTTTTATAGAGAGAATTCATGGGAATTTATCTTCTTGGTGCTGGAACCTTTGGCTCTGCAGTCTGGCCTGGAGCTGGGATCATTCACTCTCAAGGTATCTCTCCTGATTTTTATCAACCACACATAAAAGTGAGACCAGCCATTTCACTGCTGCCACCACCTCTCCGTGTTATCCTACGTCTCTGTGTCTCTCCACCTGGCTCTGCATCTGCACACCTCCTACCCATCTGGATGAATGTGGCTTCCTTGCTTGCTGGACTTCCATACAGCTCAATTTTCTGACAGCTCTGGATATTTTTTGTTTTGAGGTCTAGTTGTAATTCTTTCTGCTCTTGCATTAGGAGACAAAGTGTGTTTACTTATGCCTCCATCTTGACCCGACGTCTTCAGTGAACTCGTTCTTGGCTCAGAAGTTTGTTAGCAAAGAAACAATTTGTCTGGCCAGTGATGCTTGGTGAGTTCACACCACCAAGAAATGCTTCTCCAGACCATTATTAGCGAAGCCTTCCTCTACTTCTGTGATTTATTTAAACTTTCATAACTTGGAGTGCCTCTGGAATTTTTGAGTAACTGTTGTTGTTTTTCAACATGTGCCATGTTGGAGAGGCCCCAAGCCTGGTAAGCATTTGTCTTTATTTTTTTTATTACCAAGAATGTTATGTTTTGGATTTGCTTCTAGAGTAGGCATTACCAATTGACAGAATGCTTAATGGAAGCCTGCCAAGACTGCTGCTCCATGAGATTTCTTGCAAAGTTAACTTTGAGTTGGGTTACATTGACCCTCACATATTAGATGAGAAAATCAGCCATAAATCCAAAAGGCAAAAAAAAGGAATTTAAGAAAGCGGTCATCTATTTCCTTCTTCACCTGGATGCTGCCTTTTCCTCAAAGAAGATGGTCATGTGTCCATGAGCCTCAAGGTATGAGATGATCCCAAGTATTGTCTCTGCCAGTCAAGGAACCGACTCACCCTACATTTCTCAGGAACATCTGGTTACAGTCCACACCTGGTGACCCATCTGGTCTCTGCTAGTCCTTGAGTTCCCACCAGCTGACTGTGGGACCTTGAGCAAGTTTTCCTCTTGGAGCCAAAGTATTTTCTCCTAAAGCCGAGGAAGTTTGTCCAGTGAATTCTGAGGTCTCTTCTAACTCTAACATGTCATGTATCTAAGATTCAGTGTCACATTTATTATTCTTTTATCACCTCCACAACTCCAGATTCTGCTTGCTTAGATCTTCTTGGATTTGATCCTCTTCTCTCTTTGACCTAAAGCAGGTGTGTGTGTAGACTTTTTTTGGTAAAGACCCAGATAGTAAATATTTTAAACTTGTAGTCATGTGGTCCCTGCTGCAACTACTCAGCTCTGCCATTAAAACCTAAAGCAGCCACAGACAACATGTAAAGTAATGGGCGTGGCTGTGTTCTGATATAACTTCATTTACAAAGACAGGTGACTGGCCCACCAACAGTAGTTTACAACTCTTTTTTAAAAAAATATTTGTGTGTTTTTAAAATTTTATTTATTTATCTTTTTAGAAGGGGAGGGAAGGAGAGAAGGAGAGAAATATCAATGTATGGTTGCTTCTGGTGCATCCCTTGCTGGGAACTGGCCCCTGCTGGGAACTGGCCTGCAACCCAGGCATGTGCCCTGACGGGGAATCGAACCTCGTTCTTTTGGTTCGCAGGCCCGTTCTCAATCCACTGAGCTACACCAGCCAGGGCAGTTTGCAACTCTTGACCTAAAGT
This sequence comes from Artibeus jamaicensis, assembly GCF_021234435.1. Classification (NCBI taxonomy): domain Eukaryota; kingdom Metazoa; phylum Chordata; class Mammalia; order Chiroptera; family Phyllostomidae; genus Artibeus; species Artibeus jamaicensis. The sequence goes on along the minus strand of NW_026522025.1, from coordinate 12,158,722 downwards.
ATCTTCAGGACACCTCCACCTCCCTCTGCATTCTCACCTCGGCCACCATATGCACAGGTCCTGATGTATCCTGACCGGTCCTGCTGACTCCACTGTAGCAAATGCTCAAGTAATTTCAAGGTGGGGGTTATTTGACCCCTTTTAAAGACATAGCAGCCAAAATGCATTTGCTTTGTTTTACCCATTTATCTACTCGTCCTTTCTCCCATCCATTCTATTCAATACACATTTCTAATCTTCTGCCGTAAAGCAGACACCTCCTAAAATCTGGGAAGACGAGGAGATGCTGGCCACCATCTGGTAGGGCACACAGCTCAGCACTGGGGAGGAACCGGGGCACCTTCAGTGAGACCTGCCCAAGGCCTCATCTGTTTGCTGGGCTGCTTCCTTTTCTTCCTTTCCATATGTGCCCAGGGTCCTAAGAAATAGCTGTGTTCTAATTGTCTTGACTTTGTTTCATCTGTAAGTATGCCTGCCTCTCCCACCTCCTTCTTAGTTCTCTTCATTTAAAGAGGCGTTTTCTCCTCACCTAAATGAGACCTGATCATATTTTCTGTCTGGCTGGAGAGGACATTACAAACAGCAGGAGGGACTTCTCTTAGCACCCTTAATTTCCAGAATAGAAATCGGGTACCTTTGGGATGGCATTACCAACAAGGAGAACACTTCCTTCTTAGAATTTCTATGTACTCATGTAGAATTCTAGCTGAACCATGGGGGAAATTGACAAAATAGCCAGATTACCTAAGGTCAGTCCTGTAGCAAGAAGATTTAATGAGGAAGGGGAAAAAAAAGAGGAAAGTCAATATTCTTTTGTCTCAGCTGGGCAAAGTGCTAAAGCTCTTTAGGTCATTAAAGAGCAATGAATACAAATAAAAAACAGTACTTCTCATCATTAGTAGTAATATTGCTGTTGATTCTTATATTTCTCATCAGGAGATACACATAAATTTTCAGATACAGCACACTTGGAAAGTGAGGTGACCCCCAGATCTTGGGCGCGCACACACACAAGTGAGTTGAGAATGTTCTGATTTGAAATTACAATAACATTTTCTAATAATATGTATTGTATTACTTTAGGAGAAGTGTTTCTCTGAATAACAGGTGATGGTGACAATGTCAGCAATGATGATTTCATCCAGAAAATGAGTTATTTGAGTGGGTAGCTTGCCAGTTTCAGACAACTGGAATTCCAGTTATTACGTAATATGTGCATGATATATTGAGTGAATGAGCATACCATGTCTTTTTTGCTTTTCCTTCCATCTTTCCTTTCTCAAGTGTTTACTGAGCCACCTGTGAGGTCTTAAGGGATGAACCAGGTTCTGAAATAAAATGAGAGATAAGGCACCATGATTTGTCTGCTTAGGATCTTTGGTAGCTGGCTGCTGCTGTTAGGTTGGTTTCAGTACAGTCTGTCCCCTCTGCACCCCTCCAGCTGCACCCCTGCTCCCTTCTCATGCTCCCCTGCTGCAGTCATCTGGGCCCTTCAGTATCTCCCACAGGCCCCAAGGCCCTCTTCCCTCAGAGCCTTCCCACATGACATGTCCTCCCTGTGTCAACCCCCACCCCACAACCTGAGAATACACCCTGCCCCACGTAACTCCTACCCAGCCCTAAGGTTGAAGATTAAATTCTTCTTCAGGGCAGTCATCCCTGGCTCCACTGACTTGGTTGATCTTATTATGTGCTTTTAACACACTCATTGCAATTCACTCATTGCAGTAACTATTTGTGCAGTTGCTATAATTACTTGTTGGGTGCTTCCCTTCATCTTTGAATGCTAAACTTCATGAGGGCAGGGACTGGTTCACCACTATCCCATGGCCTTAAACAGCATGCTTAGCATAGACTGGAGAAGCCCAGTACTTGGTATAGGGAAATGGGACTCAAAGTAGAGCCTGGGAAACTCCAGGGATAAACCACCCAATTTCAAAATTTTGCCTCTAAAATTAGTCTTGTAAAAGAAGAAGATGATGATGATTACACACACACTTTTCATTTTTTTAATAGACTATTTTTAGAGCAGTTTTCAGTTCACAGCCAAATTGAGCATAAAGTGTAGAGACTTCCTATATAATCCCTGTTTCCCCCCACCCTGCCCGCCCCCCCCACACACACACACTACCTCCTGCACTGCAACCAATGAACCTGATGGACACATCATTTTCACCCAAAGTCCACAGTTTGCACTAGGGTTCCCTCCTGGTGGCACACATTCTATGGCTTTTAGCAAATGTGTAATGACACGTACGCACCGTTATAACATCATACAGAACAGTTTCACTGCTCTAAACATCTTCTGCACTCTGCCTACTTGTCCCTCCTTCCCTTCTAAACCCTGACAACCAATGATCCTTTTATTGTCCCCATAGTTTTGCCCTTTCCAGAATATCTCATAGATGGAATCATGCATTATGTAGCCTTTTCAGATTGGCTTCTTTCACTTATTAATCTGCATTTTGGGTTCCTTCCATGTCTTTTCACGGCTTGGTAACTCATTTATTTTCAGTGCTGAATTATATTTCATTGTCTGAATATATCACAATTTATTTATCATTTACCTATTGGAGCAACTATGAATAAAGCTGCTGTAAACATTCATGTATAGGTTTTTGCATGGATGCATGTTTTCATCTTTGGGTAAATACCAAGGAGCATGATTGCTGGGTGCCATGGTGAAGGGGGTGTTTGGTTTTGTAAGAAACCACCAAACGTCTTTCATAGTTCCAAGGTGGCTGAGTCACTTTGCATTCTCGGCAGCAATGGTGAGAATTCCTGTTGCTCCACATCCTCACCAACATTTGGAATTGCCAGGGTTCCGGGTTTGGGCCATTCTAATAATAATAGTGGTATCTTGTTGTATTAATTTGCACTTTTCTGATGATGCAGTACGTCTTTTCATTTGCTTATTTTCAACCTTTGTTTTCTTCTTTGTTGAGGTGGCTTTTCGTATTAAGGTCTTCAGCACATTTTAAAATCAGCTTGTTTGTTTTCTCATTGTTATTGAGTTTTAATAGTCCTTTGCATATTTTTAGATAATAGTCTTCATAAGATGTGTCTTTTTCTCCCACTCGGTGGCTTGTCACTTTTCTTTTAAATGTGAAGTCTTGACCTTTCACTGATCGTAGTATTATACTCTCTGGATTCTTACAGGCTTCTTTGGTTTTCCTGTCCCAGAGATAGGAAAAAATTTCAGAGCCTTTTCCCCTCAAACATATTTTGTGGCAGAGTTAACTTTTATGAGTTATCAAGCCTTAGGAAGTGTTATTTGTCTTTTTACATCCAGAGGACCAAACTCTAGGCTATCATTTTGTGCCAGTAATGCCTAAAGACAAGTTTCAAAGAATTTCTGAGGTCATACATTGTGAGCTGCGCTTGCCTGTAACATGCAACATATTTAAACTAAATTACCATTTTACCTTAGCCTTAGCAGTGAAATAAAACAAAGTAACAATAACAACAACAACAAAAACTGGAAACAAAGCTATGTAACGACAAGTGTGAAGCCTATAAAAGAATACGAGAGATCTTAGACATATTATCCTTTTTAAAATAAGAATTAAATTGTTGGGAAAATAACTATTGAGTAATTAGGACAATGAGCTAACTCAAGGTCTTTGTCACCCACCCTGGAACAAGACTCTCCTCAGTGTGGAGAGATGCAGTTCAGAGTTCCAATTAGGTTATGCGTTTTGGAAATATTAACATAAGTGAAACACTTGTTTCTGTGGTCTTCGTATCCCCTGTCGATCTTACTGGGTTGTCACTTCTGGACTGCAGAGACACCTGCATATTTTGACTTAACTTGAGCTTGGCAGCCAGTCCCCTGCCCCCTTTTCAACCTGTCATTTTATTGCTGACTGTTTTCAGAGTTTGTGTCCACAGATTAGACTCTTAACTCAATTGTCTTTGTCTTTCTCACATGAAATGTTTTAAAGTAGAATATGGTGAAGTGAATGTTTTCTCTGATGATAACCTTTCTAAGTTCCTGCTTCCTTCTCTGTTAAATGGAAAACAGTAATAATTCCTGCCTCGGGGTTGTTGTGAGGTTGAGTGAGATAACACAGGCATCGGATATTATTCCTGGCAAGCAGCAAGAGTTCCATAAATGTTGGTGGTGATGCTAGTGATGATCAGGAGTCCCGTTTGTTTCAACTCTGCACATCCATACCTGGCTGTGGTAGAGCACCATTGCATTGCTCCCCAGGGCTCTGGGGGCTGCAACATGCAAACAGCTGCTAATATGCAAATTACTTACACCAGCAGGGACAGCGGCAGGACCTCATGGCCCCTCTTTAGGGCATGCTTTGCTAGGTAAAGTCAATTTACAAAGGAGCAGCTCACCCAGACTGTCACAGTGCCCAAAACTAGAGCTGTCCTAGGCAATCAGAGCTTATGGTTTCCTCATGTATTTGTAGCTAAGGAGGCTTCATTTTCCAAACCGAGGACTCTTTCTTGTTAACTTTTTCTAATTGCAATGATAATAATACTCATTGTAGGGACATTAAAAATTACAGGAAGGAAAAAAGAAAAGTAACATCATCCAAATTCTTCCTACCCAAAGATTAACATTGTTAACATTTCGATGGCTTCATTTGTACATGTGTGTACATGTGTAGAGAGAGAGATGTTGAGATTTGTTTCCTTTTAAGTTCTTTAATCCCATTATCCGAACGTGGACTTTTAAAAATATATATATTAGATGGAAATTCCTTGATCTCAGGGGAAGGTGGGATTGGCTCTTGATGCAGAGTTGGCCCTGTGATCCGCTTTGGGTGATGCAATGGGAAGGGCATTAGAAAGAGGTTTTGACGCCTTCCAAAGGGGCAAGGAGAAAGAAGGAGCACATTTTTGGCTACCGAATGCATTTTTAAAGGCTTCTGATGTACTTCTCAGTACGTGGTACTTTCAAGACTCTTGGCAAATCAGGGTGTCTGGAAAAGGTTCATTATTTCTAAATGCTCTGTGCTCACATTTATTTCTTTATTATTTCTTCATTCACTCCACAAACAGCATATAATCTTTGCCCTCAATGAGTTTAAAACCCAGTGTGGGACTGAAATTGCGAACAGACTGACAGTGACCAGAGGGGAGAGAGGAGGGAATTTCAGGGGAAAAGGGTGAAGTGTTTGCGGGAACAATTATAAAGGACACACGGACAATAACAAGGGTGGGGTGGCAACAGGGGAGGGAGGTGGGGAGGGCTGGGGTGTTGTGCTGTGGTGGGGGGAAAGGCAGAAAATGGTACTTGAACAACAATAAAAGATAAATAAAATTAAAAAACAAAACCCAGTGTGGGAGACAGTTCAAGGCAGAGTGAAGGAATATCCACCTTAAAGTCTCACCGCAAGCTCTAGGGGCTTGGAGGAGAAGCAGGGGACAAGAGCAATGGGGCAGCAGGCCGGTGAAGGCAGCTGGGGCGTTTGACTTGAAAATCTTCTAAAGTAATTAGCAATGCATAGCAAAGGGCATGGTTTGCAGATTCTTACCATCACCGGTGTGGCAGCTCTCATTTGTTAAGAACTTACTTTTTGCCAAACTGTGTTAAGCACCGTCGTGTATCAGTCATCTCATTGAATCCTCCCCATCTATGAGGCAGGTACATGTGGGACATCTGAGGCTCAGCAGATATAAACGATCCGTCCAGGGCCTCCTGCTGAGGAAGCGGACCTGCTGGATCAGGTCCCCATCTGTAAGTGTCCTGTTAAGAACCACAGACCGTGATGGCACCTGGGTGTGGTCTTGCAGGGAGGCTGGGGCCACATCACGGAGCTTCTTCAATTCCTCGTGACAGTTCAGATTTAACTGTACTGTAGAGTTAACTTAAATCTCCAGATTTCCAGCTCCAGTGGCTCAGCCGAGTGGCTTTCCTTTCTTCGGGGGATTTCCTCCTAAATTTTACACCTCTAGTTTGCGCCCGTTACAAAATGTGTGGAAGAAAAGGAGACAGATTTGTGGAGGCACAGAGTAAGGTAAGAAGAGGGAGGGAGGAAGAGAATGATGATGCCAGAGGCAAAACTGAGAAAGGCTAGAAAAATAACCTATCCATGGCAAGAGGCAGCGTTACACCCCAAGGAACTACTAGAAGATGCACAGACCCCTGACTCCTATAGCATTTGTTCACTTAGGCCCACATCCCCCAAACCTAGAGAGAGTCCAGGGGAACAATTGAGCCATCCATTTAGCATAACTTATTTTAACTCCTGGCTTGAAGCCAGGCTTGTAGCTCCGTACTCACAGTGTGTACTCGCAGAAAGTGAAACTGCTCTGCAGCAGGGATAACAAAGCAACTGTTAATGGGAGTAATTAAGAGCCTTGGGGGTGATTTATACCTGTTGTAGCTGTTCAAGTTGAAGTTACCAAAAACAACAATTATTAGTATCACAGGTGATCCTTAGCCCAGCAGGGAAGCTGGTGAAACCTAGCTCCAGATCTTGTTTTCCCAAACCTCAAATTCACAGAACAATCAAGAGGGATTCCTAGTCCAGGGAATTGGAGGGAGAGCACCCACTGGGTTGGCTCAGCCTGGAAAATAGGAAAGTCTTTATTTAGCTTCTTTAATGAAGATAAAATATCGACAAAACTGTGGGGGAGGAGGGCACGACAGCGCTCCAGTGATGATTTTCCTGAGAGGCATTTAACTGTATTGGCTAAATTTTAAAATAAAAATCTTTAAAACCTGTCTCTATTAGTTCTGAGAAAGTGACTACGGGAAGCACGGTGTAAGTTGATTGCAACGGCTGGTTGGTGCAGCAGGTGAAGAGCGACCCATGTTCTGAGCTTCACGTTCAGGAAGTGAAATGAGGTCTAGGAGGGAAAGATGAGAGCCTGTGGGGAGATCTGTTGCTCTGTGCAGAAGACGTCTGAGCACAGGCCAGTTAGCAGCCCTTCTTGGTTGCCAGCTGTGGTCTGGCTTCCCAGCAGCTGCACAGCTGGCTGCTGCTCTGGGCTCCAGCTGGTTGCGACCTTAGTCAGCTGCCCCCTGAGATGGTCCTAGTGGGCTGTGTTCCAGTTGGGACTGGCACACTGCTCCAGACTCTTCTGTGTGTTTTTTAGAGTTACAATTTACATGTCATTAAAACCCACCATTTAGAAGTGTACAGTTCGATGGCTTTTAGTATATTCACAGGGTTGTGCAACCATCACCACTATCTTATTCTAGAATATTTTTACCATCCCCCACAAAGAAATCCTATTTCTATAGATTTGCCACAGTGATATGATTTGGAATCAGGAAGTATTTCAAATTTGTTCTCCTTTTTGAGGATTATTTTGGTTACTCTGGGTCTCTTATATTTCCACATGAATTTTAGGATCAACTTGTCCATTTTTAAAAGCCTTAACTTTTAAAAAGGCAGTTGAAATTTTTATAAGGATTGTATTAAATCTCTGTATCAATTTGGAGAGTATTGCCATCTTAACAGCACTAAGTTTTGCAACCCATGGGATGTCTTGTCATTTATTTTGGCAGAAATTCTTCTACTTCTTCCAACAATGTTTTATAGTTTTCAGTGTTTAAGTCCTGCACTTTTGTTAAATTTTGAGTATTTTTGATGCAATTGTAAACAGAACTGTGTTCTTAATTTTATGGTCAGATTGTGCATTACTACTGGAAAGAAATGCAATTGAGTTTCATGTATTGATCCTGTATTGAATATTTTGCAATCTTGCTTGTTTGTTAGCTCTGATAGTTTTTTTTAGGATTTTCTATACATAAGATCATGATATCTGCAAATAGATGATATTTTCACTTCTTCCTTTTCATTCTGAATGCTTTTATTTTATTTTCTTGCCTAATTGACTTGGCTAGAACCTGTAGTACAATACTGAAGTTATGAAAGTACCCATTCTTGTTTTGTTTCTGATCTTGGGGAAAAAACTTCCCAGCTTTCAGCATTATGTGTGATGTTAGATGTAGGGTTTTTGTAGATGCCCTTTCTTAGGTTAAAAAAATTCCTTTCTATTCCTCATTTGGTGAATTTTTTTTATCATGAAAAGCTAATAGATTTTATCAAATGCTTTTTCTGCACTTACTGAGATAATTATGTGCTTACCAGACTCATTCTTGTGTAAAAGAGTGTATGGAAAAAAATAAGGAATGGTTTTCTTAAACAGAAAGAGCCACCTTTCCTTGGTGACACTGTCTTTCCACACAAAATACAGCAAATTTTCCAGCATAGTGACAGCAATAGTAACACAAATGTGGTTCCAAAATGTCTTATTTGTATCTTCCTTCTTTTGTAATCCTCAAACATTCATGTGTGGCGAACAGAAACAGTACCGTTGGCTCCATTACACACCCTGCACAGGCAAAGCTCGTTTCATCTCCTGGCTGTGATGGTTCTTTAGAGGCAAGTTCTCGTCTGTTCAGAAGGCGCTCCAATATGCTTTCTGTTGGTCGTTTTGTTTTTTAAAGATTGTGGGTTTTATTTTCATTTCAAAAGTAATTCTTCCTGGAACATATAGCTCAACTCAAAGAGAGCAGCCCTCCTTAATTTTACTCTTAAAAAATGACTTTTACCATTTCTATGTATAACCAAAATTTTAATTTCCTACATTGATATATAAGTACATGTGTATGTAGGTATAGAGCAGGTATATATGTAAATAGAATCCTGTTGTTCTTGTTTTATAATCTACTTCCCCCTTTCTATCAAGCAATATAATGATCTTTCTATGTCTTTAAATATTTCACTATGTTATCATTTTTATGTGCTGAGCACTATTCCACAATATTAATATGTAATAGTTTATCATTACACATTAGAGAATAGTTAACCATTCTCTTGCTGTTGGACAGTTTAGATTATTTTTTTATTATAAAGAACTCTACAACTCCCTGCACAAAGTTTTACAGCATTCTACATAAATGTTTTCGTGTACAACCTGGATTGTTTCCCTAGGTAAATTTTTGGAAACAGAATTATTGGATCCAAAGGTAAAAGAATTTTTTAAGTGCTTGGTACATATCACAAAATTACTGCTATAGGGTTATAAGAATTTTCACTTCTACCAGCAATGCCCGACTTCCTGTATGCTTACCAATCGTGAGTATCGTAATTTTCTTTAATTTTCAACAGTGTGTTGAATTAAATACCATAGCCCATCTTTTCACCTTTATTGCTTTCCTAGGAAGTTGAACATTTTAATATCTACTTGAAGTTTTTTATGTCCATTCTTCCTGTGTTAGTTTTTTATCTTTCATGACTTGTGCCTATTATATTAATAACACTGAACTTGGGAATGAAGAAATCTTCTCATGGCTAGCAGCACTGGAACTGCCTTTCTCAGGTTTCCTTTCTCCCAATGATTAAAAATTAGGAAATACAGAAAAATATCAGAAAAAAATAAAAATGTCTCCAACCTCACCACTCGGAGGTCACAGTCGTCCAAAAATGAGAAATACCACTTCCTGGGGCAAAAGATTCAAGCACTTTGAGACTTGGATACATATTGTCAAATTTACCTTCAGAAAGGTTGTGTCAGCTTGTGGACCATTAGCAGTTTAGAGAAGGCAGAAACTGTGAACTGACGTCCGGGAGGAGCCTAGTTTTAGAGATGGCTAGTTTCGAGTCTGTTATGAGGTCACACACTGCCCTAGAGAAAGGGTAAGAGGTCTGGATGGCAAAGAGTGTCACTGCAAGGCCTTCATAGGCCTTAGACATTCTTGCTTTTGAAGGCTCCACCCATGTCGTACCAGATATATCACAATGCGCTCACGTCCAAAATCACATGCATTTTTTTGCCATATCAAATTTAAAATTATTTTATGATAGTAAGTTTGCTAAGAATTGCTTAACTTTTGTGATTTAAATTTACATATGTATAATGATATGATCATTCATTTATTTCACTGAACCAATTGACACAACATTACATTTTGTAAACATGTAATTAAACAAGTACTAGTTCTTATTTTACAAGGTTCTTTTTCCTTGTTTTTAAAATTTGTAGATTCACATACAATTTTACCAAAGAATACAGAAGGATGGGTGTTTTCTTGCCCACCTTGTTGTTTTTCCCAATTGTAAAATTTTGCAAAACTGCAATTTGCAAAATTGCAATGTCAAAATGTTGACATTGACACCGCTCACTGTCTTACTCAGATTTCTCATTTTCCGTGTTCTCATTTCTGTGTGTGTATTAGGTCCTAAACAGTTTAATCACCTGTGTATATTCCAACACAGTTAAGATACTGTGCTGGAATATGCATCACAAAGATCCTTCATGTGGCCCTTCTGCAATGTTTTTTAAAATAGTCTGGGGAGAGTGAGTTTTTTAGGTTTCAAGTACTGTTCATAGAGAACCACAGCGACCTAAGCACCATGACCTAGTGCCTACTGGGTAGAGACTGGGGGTCATCTGCATGTGAGTACAGTGCTGTGAGCAGATTCTAAGGGAATTAATTTTGTAAACTCAGAGACACCATAACGGTACAGTCATAAAGGGTCCTAACCCAAGCACTGAACTTCCTGGGTTCAAAAATCCCAGCAGCAGTATTTCTTAGTAGTATGATTCTGCACCAGTCACATAAGTTCCCCAAAGTGCCAGTCTTCTCAGGTGACAAAAACTGAGTCATATTTACCATGAGGTGGTTCAGAGTTTGAATGAGAAAATCTGCTCAAATCAGTGATTTTCAACCTATTTCATATCACGGCACACATAAACTAATCAGTAAAATTATGCAGTGCATCAAAAAATATATTTTTGCCACTCTGACAAAAAATACAAAAAAATTTAATTGCTTTACAAAAAATAATAATAGTAATTATCTATCCTTTTTACTCCAAAGTGACTTTTAAAAAAAATCAGGTGCCTATACTTGTATATAAGGATTTCTGGTACCAATAATTAACCAAATGAGACACAATTTTATTATGGAACATGACCAATAAGATGCAACTCTGTTATATGACCTATATATTTATGGTTCAAGACAGGGCATCATACCGAATGGCTATTGTTGTGTTGGTTGTTGTCATTTTTTAATTTGACAGTCTAAAGAAAAAGAGGTCAGTGCCTCAGACTAAATAGTCAGGTATTGCATGCTTTAAAAAATTTTACAGCATGCCGGCTGAAAATCGCTGCCTTAGATTCAAGGCAAAGACATAGTAGTTGCTCAGTGTGTTAGATAGTACTTGTGTGAGATCTGCTTGGGGAAGGAAGTTGGGATAAAATAATGCAGAAGTGTCACACAAATGATTCAACAGGTCTGATAAAAATTTAAAAAAGTAGGGCAGGAAAATTCTCTGCAAAGTTTTAAGGGGAAAAATTGGATGGGATTTGACAGCCCCAAAGGAGAATACTGCTCCAAATAGGCACCGCCCTGTGCACAGGAGAACCAGACTGGCACTGGGACAAAGAGCACATTACACACTTGCCTTGGTGCTATTAAATCTCTAGGAGCAAGAGCACATCATTTTGTGCCCTGAGAGAGCTGCTCGGGGTAAAGAAGGGGGTCCCTGCTGAGGCCCATATTAATGCTGCAGCAGGAACTGTTCTGAGGGATCCCTCAATAAAACTGAAAATGGATGGGGCCATAGCCAGAGCTCATTTTGCAGAGATGACAGGATCAGTGGAGTTTTAGGATTGCCAACAGGTTCTGAGTGAAATGCTGAAGTCTATTGAAACCTGATTAACAGCTACTCCGGGGGCTGAAAAAAGCCACCTGGCTGACTGGTGGAGAAAAATCCCTTCCTACACCAGCCCAGTGCTCTATATCATATGGGGCCTCGGAGAAGTTGAAAAATGAGTTAACAACTTTGAACCTGCCATAAAACTCTTAATCGAAGCATTTATGGAGCACCTTACAAGGTGAATTTGCACAGTGCTTTGTAGGTGGTTCTACTGGTATGGTTTTATTTAATTTAATGAGTATTTATTAGCCACTTAGAAGACCTGAGTTCAAGGCTTGGCTGGGCCACCGATCATCAGTGCAGGCTGGACAAGTCCCTCTGTTCTCAGTCAGCCTCAGTCTCTTCAACTAGGAAGTGAAGGAACTGCGCTGGATGACCACTGGGGCTCCTTCAGGCTCTGAGAATGCAGTGACTTTGTAGAAGCCATCCTTGGCACTGTGGCGGACACCAACAACATCTCAGAAGACATCCTCAATCTCTGGAGATCCATGTACATATATATGGATATATGAACATATATACAAAAATTCACAAGCATCTAAATAGAATAATGGAAATTGTGTGTTTCAGTCATTTTACTGGCAAATTAATGTGTTTACTGACAAATGAATGTGCCTAGTACCCAGGGTACAACTATTTGTTTAGCCTCTTTTGGAGTTAACGTTAAAGTCTAAATAAAGGCTTTTCATAAATGTGAGACCTGAGAAAAAATGACAGTGTGGGATCTGTGAAATGGCATTGTGAGATTTATGAAAGAATGATAAGACATGACCCCCTACTCTCAAGGTGTTTTCTGACTCACTGGGAAGACAAAATATACACACCTGGGACAGAGAGCACTATAAGGCATGAGTCCATTTCTGTCTGATGCACACCCAGGCAATGAGTACGGGAGCCATTTGCTTGCAGGAGAGCCAGGCTGGACCAGGGAAATCTGTGTGAGACTGTGGTCTCAGAGGAGGGCTTGACCTGCTACTAAGGAAAGAGTGGTTTTTTTTTAAAAACACTGAATTTATTGGGGTGACATTAGTTAATAAAATTATACCGCTTTCAGGTGTACAATTCTATAACACATCATCTGTATATGGTTTTATATGTTCACCACCCCAAGTCAAGTCTCCTTCTATCACCACTTATCTTCCTACACCCTCTGTTACGTCTCCCCCCCCCTTCCCCTCTGGTAATCTCCTTACTGTTGTCTGTATCTATGAGGGTTTTGTTTTGTTTTGCTTAATCCCTTTACCTTTTTCACTCAGTCCTGTGCCTGCCCTCCTCTCTGACAGCTGTCAGTCTGTTCTCTATCTAGAAGTCTGTTTCTATTTTGCTTGTTAGCTTATTTTGTTCATTAGACTCCTCATATGAACGAGATCATATGGTACTTGTCTTTTTCTGACTGGCTTTTTTCACTTAGCATAATGCTCTCCGGGTCCATCCATGCTGTTGCAAATGATAAGATTTTCTTCTTTTTTTTACGGCCAAGTAGTATTCTATTGTGTAAATGTACCACAGCTTTTTGATCCATTCATCTCTTGATGGACACTTGGGCTGTTTTCACATCTTTGCTATTTGTACATAATGCTGAAGTGAATATAGAAGTGCATATATTTTTTTAATTAGTGTTTTAGGTCTCTTCAGTTATATTCCCAGAGGTGGAATTGCTGGGTCATAATGCAGTTTCATTTTTAATTTTTTGAGGTAACTCCATACTGCTTTCCACAGAAGCTACATCAATCTTCATTCCCACCAAAAGCACACAAGGGTCCCCCTTTCTCCACACCCTCACCAGCACTTGTTTATTGATTTATTGATGATAGATAGCCATTCTGACAGGTTGAGATGGTATCTCATTGCAGTTTTAACTTGCATTTCTTTGATAATTAGTGATGTTGAGTATCTTTTCCTATGTTATTGGCCATCTCCATGTCCTCTTTGGAGAAGTGTCTATTCAGGTCCTTTCCCCAATTTTTTGAACTGGATTGTTTGTTTTTTTATTGTTGAGTTTTATTAGTTCTTTATAAATTTTGGATATTAACCCCTTATCAGATACATTATTGGCAAATAAATTCTCCCATTCAGTGGGTTGTCTTTTCATTTTGTTGATGGTTTCCTTTGCTGTACAAATTTTTTTTTAGTTTGATGTAGTCCATTTGTTTATTTTCTCTTTTGTTTTCCTGGCCTGAGGAGATATATCAGACAAAATATTGCTGGGAGCAGTGTCTGAGATTTTACTGCCTATGTTTTCTTCTAGGAATTTTATGGTTTTGGGTCTGACACGTAATTCTTTAATCCATTTGGGGTTTATTCTTGTGTGTGATATAAGAAAGTGATCTAGTCTCATTTTTTGCCTGTGTCTCTCCAATTTTCCCAACACCATTGACTGAATAGACTGTCTTTTGTTAACTTCTGATTATGAAAAAATGAAAGTGTTTCAATAGTCTTTATGTTGCAAGTAAGGGGAGGCCCAGTTTAAATTTGCTTGAACAATTTATTAACTCATGTTAATAAATGAATTGAAAAGTATAGATACAGGTATAGAGGATAAAGGCATATTTAAATTGATATCAATATAGATAGATATGGATAGAGGTGTGGGTGTAGATACAGATACAGATATATAGGGTGTGTTTTGATACAGAGAGTCAGGGTGTCACCAAATGTCACCAGGGACATGATTGTTTTCTTTCTCAGCTCCACTTTCCAAGGCATCCACTTTACCTTGTGATTAGGAGATTAACTATCAACCACTCCTAAAACAAGCACTTCCTTATTCACAGCATGTAACAGAGTTGTCCTCGTTTGTCCCACTATTCCAAGCAAGAGTCCAGAGACTCACTCTGATTGGAATCACTTAGGTCATGTGCACCCCTGAAACAATCCCTGGGGCCAGCAGGACCCCAAAAGCCGACTGGGTCGGTCACAAACTCTGCCTTAGTCATGGCTGCAGTGATGAGGATCATAGAGCCAGGTTTTCCCAACCACGTGGATCCCCCGATGGAAATTAGGCACAGCTGGCGTGGATGCTGCAACCAAAAATGTCCTTTATAATTTGTTAGTAGTAGAAATTGCAGGAAATACAGAGAAATTAAAAGAAAATATAAACCTCCTGTAGCCCCAACACTCAGGGGTATTGAGCATGAACTCTGTAACAAATGTCCTTCCAGTCTTTTTTTCTGAAAGAATTAACACTGTGCGAAATAATCTACAGGCATTATTTCACTTATTCTTAACATAGCAACCCAAGAAGCAGGCATTATTAACGTCTCTGTTTTATAGATGAAAAAATAGTTTTGAAGGAGTTATGTAATTTGTTTAAAATTCACAGCTAGTACTTATTGAGCTTGTTTTGAACTCAGGCTTGTCTTTCTCTGGAACTCAAGCTTTTAATCACTATGCCATCTTCCTTCTTATAGAATTGGTATTATAGCACATATGTAGTTTTTTATGGTATTCTTCACTTACTGTTACATTGTGAGCTGTCACAGTCTTTAAGTCATAACTTCTATCTGATGGCTTAGGTAAGGTTTCCCAGGATGCGCACCCTGAGATGTAGACTGGGGTGCGGGTGGTTCGTCGGGGACCATCCCCTGTGAGAGAGCAGGGAAGGGGGAAGGAGATGTAAACCACGGGAGACCGCAGCTGGGACGGTCTTCAGGGCTGTCCCATCTTCAGGCAAGGGGGAGTGACATTGGGTGGCCTGGCTCTCTCGGGCTGAGGACGATTCCTGGAGAAGGCCTCAGCAGTGGGGAGAAAAGGCGAACCTAGATAGACATGGATAAAGCACCCCAGTACTTTCAACAGCCAGGCAGTTTGGGGAGGAGAGGTTTCTAGGAAGACGGGGAATCATTTATGTTTTTCTATTTTTCTTCACAGTACAGCTTTATGAAATATTTTTTCCAACCAACACTTGAAACTTCTTTCCAAACACTCGGGATGTGACAGCCTTTTCGATATAAAAAAGAGGGCAATGTGGTACAGTGGGAGGGCGCTAGGCATAGAGACAGGATCTGATCCCGGCTCCACCACTTACTGGTGGTGTCACCTTGAGTAAATGTCTTCAGCTGTCTGAACTTCAGTTTCATCAACCAGAAGAGCATTTCTCAGTGTCGGTGCTACTGACATTCGGGGCAGGATATCTGAAGGGGGCACTGTGCTGTGTGTTGTGGGATGTGAGTAGTATTGGTGGTCTGTGCTCATTAGAGGCTAGTAGCTCTTCCTCCCCTCCACCCCCAGTTGTGACAATCAAAAATGTCTCCAGACGTTGGCAGATGTCTTCTGAGGGGCGACAACTCCTCCGGGTGAGAAACGCTATCTAGAGTCTAACTGTTGTCTTCTCCATGGGGTTGTTGGGAGAGTTCAACAAGAATACCGTGAATATTCAAACCTCAAGTCACTGACGCACTCACCCACGCAGCTCTCCAACCCCACCCGTCGTTCTCACTGTTGCCCCAGGATCGGGTTCAGCAGGGGCCACATCCAGCCCTGTTTAGTCAGGCACGGACCATTATTATTCTCTTGCTCGCATCTTGGTCTTGGTCTGTTTTGTGGAGATTTCTGGGGTCCTGGGTCCTGAAGTCAGATGGACCTGGTTGGGAACTGTCTGGCCCATCATTTCCCAGGCAGATGGATGTGGACACTCAGCATCACTTATTAGGCCTCAGTTTCCTCCCAGTGTGACATGAGAATTATCTGGCATGGCCCGTGGGAAGCACTTGGCATGTCATGGGCTTTTCACTTTTCTCACCTTCCCACCGTTCTGTCAACTCTTGAGAAAAAAATGGTACATTTCCTGCCTTCCTGTGAGCATTCCAGTGCCGAGTGGGAGCTCATTGAATTTGGTTCAGTGAAGAGAAAACCAAGAATGGAAGGTGAAAGAGCTCCTCCTTAAAGTGTGTCAGCAGGCCGGGGACATCCTTCTCTCCCACAGGAAAAGCCGTGTAGCAAGTCGTGCCCAGTCGGACAGCCTGAGTGCCTACCTGTTCTCAACACGTCCAGGCTCCGTGATCTCGGGAAAGTTCCTCAGTTCCTCTGGGGCTGTTTTCCTCAATAATAAAATGGGAATAACAAAAATAGTATCCTGTATTCATTTCCTAGAGCTACTGTCCCAAAGCCCCACAGACTGAGTGGCTTAAACAAAAGAAATGCATTATCTCATAGTTGTGGAGGCTAGATGTTTGAGATCAAGGTCTTAGCAAAGCTGGTTTCTTCTGAGGGTTGAGGGAGTGAATCTGTTCCAGGACTCTCTCTTCTCTTCTGTTGGTTTGCTGGCAATCTTTGGCATTCCTAGGCTTGCAGATGTATTTTGCCAATCTCTGCCTTCACATTTACAGTGTTCTCCCTGTGTGTGTGTGTATGTCCAAATTTCCCCTTTTTATAAGGACACCAGTCATACCAGAGTAAGTACCTACCCTTCTCCAGTATGACCTCACCTTAACGTGATGATTACATCTGCAACAACCCTATTTCCAAACAAAGTCACCTTTTGAGGTACTGGTCAGGACTTCAACAAATGAAATTTGGGGAGAACACAATTCAACCCATAACACCATGCCATAGAGTTATACTGAGTATTCTCCACATGAGATGCTACACATGAATACTCAAACATGGCTGGTCCATTATAAATACTCAACACATGTTAACTATTGTTATTATTTGTTTATTTATTTATTTATTTTCTAGAGAGAGGGGAAGGGAAGGAGAAAGAGAGGGAGAGAAACATCAGTGTGTGGTTGCCTCTTGAGCACCCCCTACTGGGGACCTGCCCCATAATCCAGGCATGTTTCCTGACTGGGAATTAAACTGGTGACCCTTTCGTTCACAGGCCCACCCACAATCCACTGAGTTACACCAGCCAGGGCCACTATTGTTATTATTAATGTTATTGATCAAAATTATACTGGGGAACTTCTATGTGCCAAGCAGTGTGCTGGGTGGTAGTGATCCAAGGATGCATTAATTAAGGCTCCTGACCCAAAGGATGCCCAGTCTAGTGGAACCAGAGACATAAATAGAGAATTACAGTCCCGAGGGTTTTCACGGCCAGATCAGTTTCCTATTCATTATGCCATCTGTACATCCAGTGGCATCCGGGGTCAGGATAAATAGCTCAGATGCCATCCAAGAGTGAAGAAAGTTCATTGTTCAGAGAAAAGAAGTTCTCCCCTTTTCTGGCTTCTTTTGATCGTTGGGGTAAAAATTTCCAAGTGTCATGGTCAAACACTACTCTGATTTCTTGTGCAAAGTCTAAGGTGACCTTTACCCTTTCCAATATATCATTTTGATGAAGCCAAAATTTTCCGAGATTCTCTAGACTGGCAGAAAAATAACTTCAGAAACGGGTCCCAAATTGGTAACTGAAGATAAGTTGGAGGGCAGTTCCTTCCTCAAGTGTTGCCGTATATCTTACTTCATTGCGTGTTGATAGTATATTAAAATTGAAATAAAAATAAAATATTATCTGTGCCATTAAACCTGATCAATTCTCACTCCACTAATCTCCAGGCCTTGATGCTTGCTAAAAGATGGACCATCCTGACACACTCTTGGCAAAGATGTACAATGGATGAGAGTTCAGAGAGGAAAACCTTCATCTTTTAAAAAAAAAATCCTGTCATCATTCACTATTGATGGGGCTCGCACCCTGTGTGGAGCCTGCACCACAGGGTGTTCTTTGCTCTGGGGAGGCTCAGCAGGACCTGGGTCATAGATGCTGTGCACACACCCGAGGGGGTGGGCCCTGGGAAGCATGGCCCCAACCCCAGATGCCGTACCTATGGTGACCATCCAGCCTGGCATCCCTGGGCAACTCACTGGAGAGAGTCCAAAGGTGAGTGGGGGTTCCAATGGGGAAAAGAAGCAGGACCCTGGAGCAAAGCTGGGTGGGGCAGAGCAGAATGTCACCCCTAGATTCTGTAGGGTGTGCCATGTGGGGTGGGGGGCAGCCATCCAGCTAGTCTCCTGCTCACCAAGCCGGCCCCAGGGAGTACCTCCTGCTGGTCCTCAGAGGAAGGGGGCACTGTTTCCAAATTCCCACAGTGCACCTCATGGGCCGGTGGTACCTCAGGTAGAGGAGTAAGCTGTGACCTAGAGATGGAAAGCCCATATGCATTTTAGTTATAATTCTATCACTTCTTTGTATCATAACTTTTGTGAGTCATGTCGTTTCTCTTAGCCTCAGTTTCCTCCTCTGTGAAACAGAGATCATAAAGTCGGCCCTGCCTGCATCACGGGGTTGAGCTGAAAGTCAGCATTTAAAATTGATGAGCAGAAAAACTCTTTATCGTCTCCAAGGCATCTAGCATTTTTATCTCATTGTTGTCTCATCCTGACAACTGTTCCTGAAGAAGCGTGGAAGGAACACAGTTCTGATCCCTCTTAGCTACAGTCTCAGGCTGTGTGTGTACTCTCCCTTCCATAATGCTCTCCTTTCTCCTGCGCAGCTCACCTGGAGTGGACAGTGACTTCACTCAGAGGCTTACTATGCATCGTAATGGGTGACATACCCCTGTTCTGTAAGTTAACCCTGTACTGTTCATGGATTAGTCTAGCACTTTGAGCTGGAAACCTAACTGCTTGAGTGAGGATGAGAGAAGCAGCTCCAGCCACACAAGGCTGGACATCTTGGGTCTAGGTTCATGTCTGCTGGGAGCTCTTGACCTTCTGTGCCCAGGGAAGCTCTGCTGATGTGTGACTTACTGTACATGACCCAGATGACTGTTGTGGTCAGTGGTAGGAGGCACAGTGGAGGGCCAGAGGGATGGGCAGGGGTGTGTGAGAACTTCCCCAGCTAAGGAAAACAGGCAAGAACATTCCATGCAGAAGAAGCAGTATGTGCGAAGAATGGAGAATGGAGAGGGAGGCGGCATGATCCTGCAGTGCTGCAAGGTTCCTTGTGAGAGAGTTGGGTGGTGTGGCTGAGGGAGTCTGGGAGCTTGCAGCCAGCCTGGGAGGGGCCTGGAATTCTGTACTTAGGAGCCTGAATTCAGTTCAAGAGCCAAGACACCATCTCAAGTTTCTTCCAGCAGAAAAAAGATGGTAAGAGTTTTGTTTCCAACACAGACCACTGTGTTGGCAGTATGGGGGGGCGGGCAAAATCAGGTGAGAGGGGAGGGGAGGACCTGGAAATAGAGACAGGAGGCTGTTAGAATAGTTCAGGTAAGAGAGGCGAGGAGTCCAAGTGAAACCACAGCGGAGGACGGCCAGGAGGAAACTGGGGGGTGTCTGCCCAGAGGTGGTCCAGAGGGTCGATTAAGAACATGGCCCGGGGCCAGGCCAGCAGGGTTTTCAACCTGACTTTACTGACTAGCCTGGAGGCTTTGGGCCGGTAGCCTACCTTCTCTGTGCCTCAGTTTCTTCACCCAGGGGACGTTAATCGTGGTACTCCACCTCATATGGTTGTTGTACACCTTCAGAACTGTTTCTGAAATAGACTCCAGTACTTTTAAAATCTTAGCTCTTAGGAGGAGACCAAATTTATAGGATTTGGTGCCTGGTTAGAAGTGAGCAAAGAGAGGCTTCCCAATGTGATTCCTCCCCCATTACCCCTCTTCCTCCTCCTTCAACTCCCCCTTTTGCTACTGGGTGGGTGCGGGCTACTGTATAGGTCGGGATCCTAAGTTCTGGTCTCAAATTCACATGCTGTCTTGCCTTGGCTGGTGTGGCTCAGTGGACTGAGTGCCAGCCTGCAAACCAAAGGGTCACAAGTTTGATTCCCAGTCAGGGCACATGCCTGGGTTGCAGGCCAGGTCCTCAGTACAGGGCACGTGAGAGGCAATCACACACTGATATTTCTCTCCCTCTCTTTCTCCTTCCCTTCCCCTCTTTCTAAAAAATTCACATGCACTCTAACTAACCTTGGGCAAGTTCCTTAATTTTCCTGCTTTCGTCTCCACATCTGTAGAATGGGGGTAATGCTAATACCTAGATTGTTTTAGGGTTAATGAGATAATACGGGTAATAACCAGCACATTGTGAGTGTTCAGAAACATTACAAATTCTTATCTGATTATTACTCATCAAAGCAGGAGCTACAAGCAGGGAAGCTGTGTCCATGACGCAGGAGGGACACACAATTCAGCTCAGGACACAGAGAAGGCAGCTGGAACCAAGGAGGGAACTCGGACGAGATGGAGGACAGAGCCCCTGGGCCAGAAAGAGGACAGATGTTAGGCTTCCAGCAGGCCTGATCCACCCCTCCCTTGAAACTTGAGACGCATTTAGGAGAAAGAAATATTAACAGGAAAGAGAAGGTCAGGAAGTTGCTTTACATTGGCATATTTGAATCAAGATATAAATCAAAATATTTATACTCACGTCAAAATATAAATCCTAGGTGGATCAAAATTTTAACTTTAAATGTTTTGGTGGAAATTTTTCTAAATTCTTGCATACCTCCCTGCCACTTGACAGTCAGCACATTTATTCACTTATTCTTTCAACGTTTATTTATTGAGGACTTAATATCACGTTCCACGCCAGCTCTTTGAGGAGTGCAAGTGTGAAGTAAATATGGCCTCTGCCCCCAGGAGCTCGCTTCTGATTTTCAGCACTGTGAACTCGGGACAGGAAGCGTGCTTAAGTTGAAACGTTTCGGTGCTTGTTACACTATCTCCTCAAACTGAAGTTCTACAGTGGGATTCCTTCCCCAAAGAGGATGAACTCTTTTGTTGTAGATTGACAAATAGAGAGTTTAATTTTTTAATTACCAAATTTTTCAGACTGTAAGGTGCACTACTGGACCATAAGACGCACCCAGGTTTTAGAGGAGGAAAATAGGAAGAAAATTTTTGATGCAAAAAATATGATAAAATATTTAATAACATAAATAACATAGGCCACCGCCACCCTGTGTCCCCCCCCCACACACAGAGAGCCAGGTGAGCTACATTCAGACTATAAGACACACACCCTCTCCTCCTAAATTCAGGGGGAGTGCATCTTATAGTCCAAAAAATATCGTATGTGAAACATGCAGAAAACTACAGATAATTCCCAGGTGTCCATTACCCAGACTGAATACATCTTAATAGGCAACCATATTTTCTTGAGATTTTTATAAAGTAAAAAAAGCCAAAGCAACTGACATTTTTTGTTAATCTATATACAAGCTATATTTTTCCAAGCAGAATTAAAAGTTTAGTAGCTTCCTTCTCATAACAAAAAGGTTTCACAGTTCTTACAACTCATTGAAATTGTCTCCATTTCTTTCTTTTTAAAGAGTGTATTTATTTATTTTTAGAGAAAGGAGAAGGAAGGGAGAAAAAGAGGGAGGGAAACATCAATTTGTGGTTGCCTCTCATGTGTGTCCCAAACTGGGGACCGGGCCTGAAACCCAGGCACATGCCCTGACTGGGAATCAAACCTGTGATCCTTTGGTTTTCGGACTGGCACTCCATCCACTGAGCCACACCAGCCAGGGCTCCATTTTCTTTCTTATTTATTATTATGTAAAGATTTTGTTTCACTTTTATATACCATTTTAGGCTTCTGAACAGTAAATTGAATTTCCAGTTGCCCTCTTACCACTGTTTTTTGCTTCCTACTCCTTTTTTGGATCCAATTTTCAGTGGGTCTATAGATGGTAAACATTCTTAGAATTTTATGACAAGATGTCTTCATTTTATACTCATTTTTGACTGAGGTTTAGCTGGGTATAAGATCTAGATTCATGGCTTTGTCTCCCCTCAACACTTTGAAGTCATTACTTTATTGTGTTGTCATAGGGAAATCTGCCGTCAGACTGGCTGTTACCATTTGCAAGGCGATCGGTCTTTTCTCACGGTTAGTTTTAGATCTTTTTAAAAGAAACCTTTTTGGTCCTGTATTTTCTTCATATGAGTTTAGATGTAATATTTATAGTGTACTTTTAATCTTAATGGCCAAGTTAGAAGCTATCAAGTTTCATTTCATTCTTTGCAAACAGTATAAACACACACCTCATAGACTTGCTTGAGAATTAAATGAGATAACAGATTCTAAATACTTTGTAGGCTTTGTAACAATGTGTCGGTGGTAGTGAATTTGGAATTTAGGGCCATTTGGGAGAAACATTAATATTTGAAGGAGGTACTTTGAAAGGACAGCCAGGTATTTCTCATGGATGCGTAATTTATTGGTTAAATGAATTAGTCATTGATTTGGGGTGTGTGGTAGGCACCAATCACTGTGAGTCTGATGCACTCTGGCGGTTTGGGGGTCTTACCTATCCACCCGTTCACATGCCATGTTCTAGGCACTCCAGAAATGGGTTCTGCCCTGACTGAGACTTGTCCTTCCGAGTTCAAGCTCTGTTTTCCCAGCCACACCCTTGTCGCCCAGTAAATCAGGATCTGGAATCTCTTCTGGTAAATATCCCTCCATTCGGCCGAGCCCTGGGGCCTCCTACCTGAGCTCTGCCTAGTTCTCTTGGGGAACTGAGCATTAGTGGCGAAAATGTGGCAGTATTAGGGAGAAAGAAGAGAATATATTAATGAACAGCTAAAAGGTGTGAGCTGATTCAAAAGACAAAAACTCAGCATGGGAACAGAATGCAGACTCCTCCCACTCCTCGCACACCCCTGAACAATGTTTATAAAGCAGGCTTTCAGCTAACACAGCCACAGCTGACTTCCTAAAGGAACATATCAAATTACGCAAAAGGTCAGTGAATGTAAAATACTATACTGACTGTTATGGGAACGTGTTTAAGCTTCTTTATTACCTAAAACATTGAAGAAAAAATATATATATTTAAATACAGTGGAGTAACTAATGAGAATTTTCTGATTATACTGCTGAAGCCAGGAGTTTTTTTATCCTAAATACTTGACAGGTGCTGGAAATTCCATCCAATTACCCAAGACTTTCAGGAAATGAACATCCATCTTGAAGTTTTCACGGACAGACAGATTTAGGAGGGAGAAAAAAAGTGAGGCAAAAATGTGGAAGTATTTGTAAACTTGTGCTGACCGAAAGGAAAAAAGAAAGAAAATGCAGGATGAGTTTTTGTTTTTTTGCCCATTCCTGCTGGACTTCCTCATCTCATCTCATCTTTTGTTTCCTGAGCTGTCACGCCGGGTCGCGGCAGATACCAAATGTCCAATCTGAGACTTCAGTAGACGTGACCCTCACAGGCTGATGTGCCAAGTCCAAGAACTGTGATGGGAGGAAAGATGTAAGTTTTTATTATTTCTTTTTGAAAAGTCCAGAAAAGAAAAACATTTGTGGGAGGATCCGGTATGCTTTTAAGCAATGGAAAGTCGCATTTGGTTAGGCCACAGTACCAAAGGTGACAGGAACCTGATGAGAAAGGCTTCTCATGTACAAGGGCCTCGCCGTTGCTGTCGGCTCAGCCACCTGTCTGCAGCTGCTTGCTGCCCACATAAATATTTGAGCGAGGGAAGTGGTCTGTTCTGCCTTCTGGAAATGGCCCTCTTTCCTCCCTGTTTAATCGCACCGGCGTGGGATGGGGAATGAGAAATCGTCTGCGGCCTGGCCTTGATGGGCAGCGGAGCGCCATGAGGGTTAGGTGCCCCGCCCTGCTCCCCAGGATGCACCAGCCTTTCTTCTCTCTTCCCCCGCTCTCCTACTTCTGCCCTTCTCTTTCACCTGGCTCTTCTTTTCTCTGAATTCCCTCTTTCCCTGGCAACTCCTCTGTCACTCATTTCCCTTTATCTAGGTTACCCCTGTTTCTTTCCCAATCTCTGACAGCTTCACAGATTTCACTGACGCTCTGTTCCTGGTGCCGGGGATAGGAGACTTGAACAGGACAAGCCAGGCCCCTCTAATCAGTTTTAAGTGTAATAGGCTCTCGAAGCGGCAGCTCGTCCCCATGCCCCCACCTGCTGGAACAGTGCTTGATGCATATAGCACAGCATCAGGACAAATTTGTAGAATGAAGGAAGAAAGGAGAGTTTATCCAGTCCTTTCCTAAGCCATGCTGGCCATTTGCTTCACCCACTGGCCAATTCTTCTTCCTCCTTCAGATAGTTGTTCAAGGATGCCTCCTCTATGAAGCCTTCCTTGACTGCAGACACTGCCATACCATCTGCACACCTCTCCATTATGTTCCTGTCGTTGTCATGGTATGTCTCCTGAGCTCCCCAATGCCCCCGTCCCCAACACACACACTGAAACTCCCATGGGCAGATCCCGAATGCTCAACAGATGTTTACTCAGTACTTGGAGCCTCACATATTTGAATATTTAATACCGTATTCCCAGCTCTCCCCACTTTCTACCTACTCACATCACACTCATGCTTTTGACCCAGATTATGAACATTTCTCTGACATAATACCATTTTCAGCCACTTAATCAGCAAAGACAAAAATAGAATGAGGATTTTAAAAGCCTATTTTTGTTGGGGATGCTGATGGGAAAAAAATACTGGTAAAACATTTTTGGAGGGTGACTTGGAAAGGATAGCAAAAGCCTTAAAATGTATGTTTTAAGCCAGCAATGCCATTTCTAAGAATGTATTCTATGTAAATAATTTAAAATATGCCCAAATGTTTTTCCATTAAGGTGCTCACCATAGTTGAGGTTTATAATTTTAAGAATTGAAAGTCTACAATAAGTGATTGAGTGAATACAGATACAAAACCTATAATGAAACTTACAATTAAAATATATATTATTTTGATGCTATTACAGTTGTCCCAATTTTCCCCCTTGGTTCCCCTCCACCTAGCCCACCCCCACGTCCATATTTAAAAAATAATCATTATTGACCTGACAAGATGTTGCTATTGTTGTTGAATGAATCAGCCTGTATAATATGGTCCATTTACATGAAAAAGTTATAAAGTTTTATTTGTATAGAAAAAAATCTGGAAAAATACATAACCAAGAAAAAGTGGACTTCTCAGGGTGACAGGATCATAAATCATTCTTCTCCTCTTGTTTCTATCTGTGTTTTGCTGCTTGTTTTTTTCTTCAAAGAACAGAAATTACTCATGTACTGAGTTTTTTTAAGTTAAGAAAATGTTGTCCAGATGCTTTGGTCTCCTTTGTCTCTAAAAGTAAGCTATTCGAAGTCAAATAGACTTGAAAAAATAAAAGTTCCCATGTGGGGGAAGAAACATTTTAGACCTGAGATGCGCAATGGAGAGCCTTTCCCTGCCTAAGCCTCTGTAGCCCTGTGAGGGCCTAATTTCCCAGCGCTCTGAGAATCCGTGACAGCGAATCATTACCCTTGAAATGGGTTTGCATAATATAAAAACTCAGGGTCTCCTCTCCACTTAGCGACTGTGTAACATTTGTGGGAGTTCCCATGCACACTCGGAGGGAGAGTCCTGTGACTTTGTGGCTACGTTGTATTGAACTCAGTCGCTTGTAGAAAACGTGCAGTATGATAGTGGTATTACATGGGGTGATATTATGAAAAATCCTAATTGGTACCAAAGTAACTTGTACTAGAGAGGACTATAAAACCTTCAGTGCCATTTTAACTAATCACCCCTGTGGCATTCTGAGCAAATGCAGGTTAATGGTGACGATCTTAATTCTTTTATTAATTAAATTAAGTGTATAATCGGATAGTTCGGGCCCATTGTCAGCATTCATCAAGCTGATAATAAATGGCTTCAGTGCTCAGCGCCTTTGACTTCACCAGAGCCCTGGACTCTTCTGTCCACCACTGACGGTCCAAGAGAGGTCTCCCGGAGGCTCATCAGTGCTCAGAGATAACACGTAATAAAGCTGCGTGCTGAGGCTGGGCCGGGCAAAGGTGGTGGCTCCCGGGCCTGAGAGAAGTCTCCAAACTCAGAGGCTGCCCTTGCTCAGTCCTCTGCCCTCCTGCTTCTACATCTTGGGTTCTTCTGCAGCAAATGGTTCCTCATAATATGTAAAGGTAAGAAAGACGAAAAGTTCAGAAAAGTGAACATGAAAATATAAGGTGCTTAATTAACATTTCACTGACCATAATGCCATATTCTTGTTCTTGAATATAGAGTAGAAAATGGGCCTTCATCACCACTGACTTCCCCACACCTAGCGTATGATACTCAATAAATCTTACATCATTTTACCAAGCCATGATATTCTTAGACTTGCTTTCCCAAAGTGTGCCCCCTGGAAGATAAACCCTGCCAATGCATCCTACGCTGGATCCTGTGTATAAGTAAGTTTGAGAAATGCTGCCTTTTATCTCTTCCTCCTGGAGATTTATGGTGTATGTTTGCATTTTGAAGACAGTGATAAGTCCTTTAGAAATGTTTTTTAAATCCTTTAACCCAGTGTCACCTAGCCAGTGACAATCGTCTGGCTAGACGATTTTGGTTAGACAATCGTCTAACCCTGGGACCTCAGAGCTCTGTGCCCGTCCCGCAGAGCACACTGGCACTGACTGCCGCACACACCTGCTGGCACACTCAGAGCCCAGGGGCAGATGAAATGATTACGAAGGAGTAACAATGTCCTGATTCTCCTTAAATGCTGGCCTAACAGGGATGAACTCTCCCATGATTGTGACTAAATACCTTAATAAAAACACAGAGCTATGGGATTTTTAGACTTGGAAGGGGCCTTGGACATCATGTATCTTAAGTGGCAGCTCAGTGTGGAATTTCACGTCCGGCATCTGCGGTGGGTGCCCCGCCTGCTCCGCGTAGACACTGCCACGAGCAGGGAGCCCAGCCGTGCAAGACAAGGGCTGTTCCCTTGTCACATTTCTTCTTCCGTTGAGCTAAAATCTGTGTCTTTAAGATTCAAGGTTTCATCCTCAATTAACAAAGAAAGATCCACTTATGCCCTCGGTTAACAGCATATTAGGTATTTCCAGGTTCTATATATCAAAGAATAATCAGAATAAGAAAAATGGTCCATGAATGGCTAGTAGAGAGAGAAAAAATGAAAATAATCGTACTAGTTGAGTTATAGAAATAAAATAAGAGAAATCTCTTATTTGCAATCCATTAAGTTTGGAGAACAAAGTTTCCTAAATCTGGTGCAAACCCATGTGGTGGACGGTCTTAGTTCAGGCCTCTGTAACAAAGTACCCAGACCGGGTGCTTCGTACATAAAACAGCGGCACAAACACGTTTCTCACAGTCCTGGAGACTGGAGGTCTGCGATCAGGGTGCCAGGATGCCAGGCTCCGGTGAGAGCCCTCTTCTGGGCTGTAGACTGCCCACTTCTCCTTGGTGGGAGGAGAGGGGAAGAGCCTTTGGGGGTCTCAGTCATAAGTGCTCTACTATCATGATCTAATTTCTTCCCAGATCCTCACTTCCTAATACCAACACGTTGGGGGTTCAGATTTCAGCATATGAATTGGGGGGGGACACAAAGATTCAGTCCATTGCAGTGACAAAATATAACTGAACTGATGTGGAACTATTTATAGTCTTTATTTATTCTATTCAGTGTGAGTATATATAATTTAATTATAGAAATATTAGTGTTCCAGTGCAGAAATACTAATGTGTTTCCTCAGCCCCACTGGGAATATTACATAGTATTGCACTGTATATTACCTCTCTAAAATCAGGCAAAGTCTGAATTCTGAGTCATGTCTGGCCCTGAGGATTTTGGACAAGGAGCTGTGGCATCCTCTTCTTGGTGCCTTTTGTATGTTCAACATACTCATCTTTTTTAGTCCTCACGATTCTGCAGTAACATCATATTTAACCCCCATTTTATGGAAAGTCATCTAGTTTTGCAGGCATTTTCTTTTCTCATTGCCTAGTTGATATTTACAAAGAAAGCCGGCCCTTCTCCCATCGTGTGTTAGTTGACAATAAGAAATCCAGTCACGGGTTCCAATTTGGGACAGTGGCCAACGCCAGAAGAACCAGGAGAACGTGAGGCCTGGAGATGCGAGCGGAGCTCTGGGTGCAGTGCCTCGAGGGCCTCTCTCTGAAAGGTAGTTAGTGCATTCACAGTGCTCATAG
Organism: Artibeus jamaicensis; assembly: GCF_021234435.1. Lineage (NCBI taxonomy): Eukaryota > Metazoa > Chordata > Mammalia > Chiroptera > Phyllostomidae > Artibeus > Artibeus jamaicensis. The sequence goes on along the minus strand of NW_026522025.1, from coordinate 12,130,212 downwards.
CTCTCCACCTGTTCATCCTACCTATGCAGAGACCCTGGTGTGACTGGGAAAGCCACAGAAGCCCTTTGTGGAGAAAAGTGCTACTCTGACTTAGCTTCTGTGAAGGCCTGGACCCCGCCTCTGGGGTAGAAGTTTCTTGCTGCCTACTACACTCCCTCTATATGACCATTAGGGTTAGATTTGGGGGTTATCAGCCATCTAAAAACTATTCTGTTCGTTCTTCAACTGTGCTTGAAATTTCCATATGAGTATTTGTCTTTGCCAGAATACTGCAAGGAATGGCTGAAATGTAAGCACTACATATAACATGTGAGGGTCAACCCATGGGGCCATTAGGAACTTAACTGAAATGATCAAATGAGCTAGCCAGCCATTTAGCCAGGTCCAGAGGGAAGTGGACTCAGAACAGACTAGACGGGGAATGAAAGGAAGGAAGCATGGGGAAGGCCGGAAGCCTGAGTACTTCCGTGAAAGATCTACACAGGGGGTCACGGTGAGGGGCTTGGGGCCCTGGTCAGCGCCCTGAATGCTGACAGCAGGGGAGGGACTAAAACAAAAAGGAGGCAGGAGAAAGGGGGGCATGGGGTCTCCTCAGTTCAGCATCCCCTACATCAGCTATTTCCACTTCTATGCCTGTAGACCCCTTCACAGTACATAGCTGAGTCATAATGTTTTAGCACCAGACAACATCACTCTCCAGCCAGTGTCTAGGGACAGGAATGGATGCCCAAGCTTCAGAACCAGTGAAACAAGGAAAGAGAGCAGGACAGAGAGTGTATTAAGAACCTCCAACCCCAGCTCATGCCGGAGTCCCTTTGCTGCCTGCGTTACAGCCACACTCCTGCAGGAGCTGAACCCTCAGCCAGGAAAGCCGACTTCTCCCACTCTCTGCAAAGGGACCTCAGGGTGCTCCTGTGCTCAGCCTGAATGTCACTTCCCAGAGAGGCCGTCCCTATCCACACCTGCCCCTCCACTCTAAGTTACATTCGATTTATTCCACGGTTCTCTGTTTTGTAATTTGTCTCCAGAGCACTCACTGCACTTTGTAAGTCTGTATTTATCTCTTTACTAATTTAATGTCTGCATACTCCCGAGACCATAAAGTCCACGATTACCCACTAAGATCAGGTTCTTAACAAAAATCTGTTGGATGAATCATTGTCAGGCACTGTGTTCTCTGTTTCAGAAATGTAATCTTCATTATAACCTCCTGGATTAGGTTTTACGGGTGAAAGTAAGGAGGTTTGCAACTCTACGGCACTCGTTTGCGAACCTGAAACTGTGCAGTGCACACCCTGCATAGTTATATGCAGCCGCCCTGCTCAGAAACCCCTCGCTCTACACTGTGCATATACAATCTACTATCTCCGAAGGAAAGTGTGTCTCTGCTCCTTTTCCCACCTTTTTGACAACCACGGCCGGAGGGGTTAATAATGAACAGAAAGTCCAATTAACTTTACCCATCACATTAGTCCTAGAACTAAACCCTGACTCCTTGCAAGCCCCAAGAAAACACTCTTCTGTTTGTATATCATGTTAATAATTAATTGATTGGTTAACCCATTAACTAGTTCCTGGAAGGTTTCCCCTGTCCTCCTTTGTCCCCTGCATGTGTCCTGGTCAGGGTCAGTGGGGTCATGTGCATTATGTTGATCTGAAAGACTCTGAATGAAGGACCACTTAGAAATATATACATGCTCAATGTCTTTAATTTTTAGAGAGAGGAAAAGAGAGGGAGAGAAACATCACTGCGTGGTTGCCTCTCGTGTACCCCGTACTGGGGACCTGGCCTGAAACCCAGGCATGTGCCCTGACTGGGAATTGAACCGGCGAACCTTTGGTTCACAGGCTGGCACTCAATCCACTGAGCCACACCAGCCAGGGCCCGATACTTTTTAATGCCCTGGAATTTTGCAAGGAATCTCATTTTATAGCCACTGATTATAGTTTTCTCCAAGTACTGATCAAGCATTGATTGAAAATGTACTGCAGTGCCTGGTTAAACCAAGATGAAGGTTATACACAGACTTCAAGGAGCTCTCAGTCAAGTGTGACAACAGCAGAGACAAGAGAGGCTTCTTTAAAAAGGAGGGTCACAGGGGAAAGGCAAGGGGGCTGGAGGGGAGGCTGTGGGAAGTATTCAGGGCGGAGGGTGGAGCTGCGGCAAAGAGCTCTGAGATTTCAGAGACAAACCTAAAGCAGAAGGCCAGGCTGGAGAACAAAGGGTGCTCCCTTTAACCAGGTGCTTCTGGAAGAGCCTTTGTGCTGTAATATTTTATAAAATACTGGGAAAACACTTAGCACTGGGAATTTTTACTACAGCGTGTACTCTCCTTGGTGCTTTTGTTCCAAGTCCTCAACCCTAATCCTAACCGATGCTACGTAACCAATAATTTTGCAACGTGGTGTTCATAGGCCATTTCCATTAGGCTTTAAAATGTTCTTTATACTTTAACACCACAAACACCAGTTAGGGCAAATATAAGGCCTTAGAGCGGAGATCAGTGGTTCCTAGCCTTAGTTGCTCATTAGAATCACTTATGCTTTTTAAAAACACATATGCCAATCTCATTAGAGTTGAACTTAATTATACCCTAAGCTCAATGACACCTCTCCTAGGTAAACAACCATCATGAATGCAAAAATTTACCAAAAGATGTACAAGAATTTTATGATGACACCATTTGTTGATAATAGTTCCTTAGGAATTGTCCAAATGTCCAGAAGTAGCCAAATGAATATATACATTGTGGTATAGGCACACAGTGGAGTATTATATGGTACCAAAAAAGGAAGGAACTCACGCTGCACACACCATCGTGCGTGAACTTCACGGACACAAAATATGCCAGATGCAAAGAACACACACTGCATGATCTGTTTTGGTTTCATACTATAAATCAGAAACAATTCATCTTCTTGTTAGAAGTCAGAATAGTGGCTACCTTTTGGAAGGATGGGGACTAGACAAGGGCACAAGGGAGCTTTTGGGATTCCAGATGCTGACTCCACAAATGTATTCACTTTGTGAAAAGCCATCAAGCTGTGTATTCATGGTTTGTACACCTTTCTGTGTAATATTATATTTCAGTAAGATATCTTTAAAAATCTGCATCTGCCTAAACATGATCCCATGTATTCTGATTCAATAGCTCTGGGGTAAGGTTCAATTTTCTGTACTTTTTAGAGCTCCATAAATGATTCTATCATATATCCAGGCTGAGGAACCCCTCATTAAGATCACCAGTGGTCTGGATTTCCCAACTTCAATGTCCTGGTTTGTACGTGAAAAGAACTTCCTGTGGTTTCCACCTTTGTTTTCCTCCTCACAGTGGGAGTACATTACCACAGTCATGTGCACCCCGATATTTCCACGCCGCTGAAATGGGTGGGAGCTGGAAGGCCTTCCTTGTATTTCCAGTGTCAGTAGTTCGTGAGCAGAAGTGTTCGTACTCTGGGGTTTCAAGAACCCCCAACAGAATTCATTTATCCAACTAGTCAAAATGCGTTTATTGAACACCTATAATGATAAAAGCTACCAATTACTAACTCCTATTAATCACTTCCCTGGGCCAGGCTTGATACATCATTTGCGTATGTTTTATCTTTCAAACATAATAAAGGGGTTAAGGGCACAGACTCAGGAGCCAGACTACTGGTGTTAAAATGCTACTTTTGTAGCTTAGTTGGTGGTGTGGCTGTGGGAAAGTTCCTTTGCCTCTCTATGACTCAGTTCCCTCCTCTGTAAATTAGGAGTAATAATAATAACAACTAACTGCTGAGATGGGGATAAAAAGCAATTGATGTTTGGCATTTCTCAATGTTACTTACTATGTATGGCAAATGCTACATAAGCATTAACTATTAGATTTCAGACAAATCCTGTGATATAGCTACTGTAATAATGTTAATTTCATAGTTGAGTAAACCAAGAACAGAGAGGTTACATGACTTGTCCAAGGTCACACAGCTAATAAACAGCAAAATCAAGATTCCAAGCCAGGTTGCGTGACCTCAGAGCTCAGATACCTTGCCATTATGCTCTTTATCTTGTACTGGCATATTCCTTTTTTGGTCATGTTTTAGTGGACTTTAAAATATCTGAAGAAAAGATTCTACTAAGGAAATTTTGCAAGAGTCTGGAAAGTCGGAATATTTCAGGAGTTAACTGGTGGCGATAAGACCTGCCCTCTGCCAGTGAGAAGGGGAGCCCTTCCCAATGGAGCTTCATTTTCCGAGGCAGAATGAATTTGAGTAACCTTTCTCGCTCCCTGAAGTTAAAAATACCTTTTAAAAATGAGTTTGTCATGTCTTGTTGCATAACACTGAGCAGTATTTATAGAACGTGGAGATGAATATGAAAACTTATCTTTTGATTCATGGCGTATTAGAAGTGGTGCTTTCATTAATAACTCTGACTTGAATTTTTCCTCCCAAATTATTGAAATGTTTATTAAACTTTAAAACTATTTTTCTGTCGGGGGAGAGGGGGCCTGGGGAGTGGGAAGGTAGGAAAAGGGAAGAAGCATACTCCTACCATTCAGTCGCTGAGAAAGCAATGGCGTGCGTTTTGCATGTTGGCCAGAGAGCTGCCTCCATTGGGCTGACAGGCTGGGGTATGTGGTCCCCCAATATTAAATACTAAGAATCACAGAGGCAAAGGTTGCATTAAATTTACTGGGGTGACGTTGGTTAGTAAGGTCCTATAAGTTTCCAGTGTACATTTATTGCACTGTGTGCCCACCACACAAAGTCAAATCATCTGTCACCATACATTTGGGCCCCTTCCCCTTCACTGCCCCGCCCCCTTTCTGGGAACCATCACGCTGTGAAGTTCATTTGAGTTCATTTTAAATCAAAGGTTTCATTGAAACAATATCTCAGTACAAATGCAGACTTTAGACATCAGTGGGTAAAACTGTGCACCTAACGTTTGTTTTGCACTGGCTCTGAAATGATTATTAGGTCTGCACGCCCATTATAAATCTCTCTCCCTGTGTGAATGCAAAGCACTGCTATCCTTTTGTTGGTTTTTAAGGATGGCTGCGGTTGACCATGTAGTGTATTTCCAAGTTCTGCCAACTCTTAAGGTGACTGATTTTATTTCTTTTATTAGATACTTAAGTTTCCCTTTCTTTTTTATATATTGCTTAAAAACAAGCCTGCTTTTACAAGCCCCCTGGCCACTCAAGAGGCTCTTTGTTCAGCACAGAGAAGATTTCTTGCTGATCAGATTTTCCCTCTTTAAGCAAACACTGAAGGCTTTCAGCAGCTGCCTGAGATACCACTTTAAAGCCCTTCAGGCAGTTTGAAAGGGTTCCAAAAAAGCATGACATTCAATCAAAGTTCAGTAAGAAAAGTTTTAATGAATAAACTTAGTAAATTAGAAAGCGCGGCAGCAGGGTGATTAACTCTCATTTGTGCGTTAGTGTTGAAATTAATTAAAATGTTTGAGCCATAGGAGGCTGGCCACCTCGTCGGGACTGGCTCTGCCCTCAGAGTCGGTCTGCATCCAGGAGTGATTCATCTTGCACAGATGAGAGGGGGGTACAAAGAAAAGAACAGTCAGGACAAATGTGTTTTCCATGGTGCTCAGCAGCAGGGAGCCCACTGAGACTTCAGAGCAAGGCTACCAGAGTGCGACATCATCACACGGTTTGTACATGTGGAGTGGGGTGAGAGGGACTGTCCGTATACACCCCCCTCTTTTGCATTGGATGCCGTGCATATTAATTTCTCTGCCAGGCAGAACGCTGCAGTCGGCTCTCTCCGAGACCACTCTCAGGGCAGCTCTGTTGCCTTGACTCCTTTTCCACCTGCTTGCCCCCATGGGTGTTTGTCCCTGGGAGTCCCCCCCCCAGCACCGTGACACAAAAAGGTGGGCTCGGCACCCTGGTGGATTCCCTTAAGATCAACTCCAAAGAATGTGTGAAAATCTAATTGCCTCAAACAGACTCTCAGACACACAACAATGGATTTATTGTTAAATTCCCTTGACAATGTGCAGAGCAGAAACCATCTTTTCGAGAAACCCCAAATATTCCATTCCCATTAGGTTTTTAAATTTCTCATAAGCTCAGTTTCTTTCCAGAACTATGGGTCTGTGGATCTTCTTATAGAAACCCATTACCATGCGGCTGTTTAACAAATCCGTGCCTGCTTAAAATTATAAATGACAGCCTATTTCATAAAGAGAAAAGTCCTCTTTGACAGGAAAACATTATCAGTGGGTTCTCCTTGGATAACAAACGGGCTTGGGGCAGGCCCAGCACCATAACTGTTTCCCAAATACAGCAGCCATGGACTGCCATTTCTAGTCCAGGGATCCTTGCGAAAATGAGTGACTACTTGCAAATCTAAATTACCCAGAGAAAATTATCATGCTTCGCTATGGATCTACATTCATAACTTGTCTGTCTTCCTTATTTTTTGCTCTAAAGATTTCTTGTCAGACGCAATGTCAGAGGTCACTGTCAGAGTGTCCCTTTGGTACCCATTAACCATAACCAGCAAACTTGTTCACTATTGATCCACTAGGTCTAAGTATCTATTATGGTGGATATAAAAGGTGGCTTCACATCTTTCTAAACAGATAATTCATAAAGGCCAAGGGGTCATGGCTCATGATATATTATTCTCTCACTGTAACTGTGACTGAATGAGGTGGGGGGGGGGAGAAGGCGGTGCCAAGGGTCATGAGTGTTAGACTAGAGAGGTAGAAAGTTATGTGTCAATAGGACACATTAACATCCATATAAATAATAAAAGGCATTAATAATATTTGTTCACGACCTCATTATCGATTCATTCTACTCCGCAGCAGAGAGGCTCCTAGAGTGAATGAAGACAGAGTTGATGTTTTACCACCAAAGTCCAGTTGAGGTTGAGCTCTAAAATGGAAGTCAACTAAAGACAGTAAACTACACTCTGGCAGCTGTATATTATTGGGTCCCAGGATTGATACATTCTGCAGGTAATGCATCTTCTGGGAGCAAAGCGAGGGCTTAGGAAGACAGAAGCCTCAAACATGAAGTGCTAGGGTCTGCTGGGCCCCCATGGGTGCAGCACACCCCCACATTTCTGTGGGGTTGTTTGATTCCTCACGGGCTGTGACCTCCGTGGGTTCATACTGAACATACAGCAATACACTGCAGGGGCCATTGCTGATGTTCCCCACCTCCCCATCCTAAAGTAAAACAACTCATTAGGAAAACAATAAGGCCCTAATGAGTGAGCTTTGCTCACAAGTTAGCTGACATTGGGCTCATTTAATACTGTTTATCGTCTTCTACCCACTGGAGAACCCAGAGATGGTGCACTTGCTCAAAGCCACAGTTTGGAGGAAAGTAAATTGAGATGAATCATGGTGAAATTAGATAGTTAAAATGTCATGCTCCATAAGTTTGAATGCATCCTTCCAGTCCTGGACAGTAAAATGCAATGGAAACAAGAGAAACAAAGAAAGAGCAAAGAAATAAAAAATACAGATCCTTCTTCATGGGGGAGGGGAAACAAACAGCACCTTTTCTGGGCCACCCCTGAGTGCACACCCAGGGCACGCATGTACGTGCACAAGAACACACCTCCGCACTCCCTCCTGACTTTCCTTTCCTTTCCTTTTACTATTTTACCTCTTAAGGCAGAAGGGGTGACACACCAAAATGGCAAGGTTTCAGAGACAAACGATAAACCACTAGCTTTATTTCTGTTTATAAGTGTTAGCTGAGGGAGTGTCCCTCCCTGGCTGGACAAATTCCAAATTGTCCCCAGGAAATGTAGGGGCTAGCAATGGGGGGGCCTGAGTGCCAAATAAGCCTTTTAGGAGAAGGTTGAAGAAAGGCTCAGGGTGGCCATGGGCAGATGCGGGAGCTTTGGAGTTGCTTCACTGATTTCTCCTTACAGAGCCCCATTCATTTCAGGTACCTGCTAACTCTAAGTTAAAACATCCTAAGGAAAATGCCAAGAATGACCTATTTCCTGGAAGCGATCAATCTAAGTTAACAATTTGACCCTGGGAATAGCTTTTCTTCTTCATGTGAAACCCTAGTTAGTGGGACAACCACCGTGCTGAGGGAATGTCTCTCCAGTATCTGCAGTTCTTAACCTTTTTGTGGATCAAGAATCCTTTGGAGGATATAACAAAAACTGTGATCACTCTCTGGGGAAAAACATTCACATACACAACATTCTGCATATATTTGAGGCATTCATAATATCTCTGAGGTTAGTGCAGGTTAAGAACCTGTATTCTAAAATTGGGTGTTTTTCTTTAAAAAACAAAACAGACGAACATTGATAGAATCTGACCTTCTTTCTTCAATTCAATAAAGGAGAAAAAAAGGAAGCTTAGTGATGAGCCAGCCATTGTAAACTCCAGAATCCAAATAACACTGTCCTTAATAATAATCATATTCAAGTGTCATGTTGATGATCTCTACGGACCTCTCTAGTCTTCATAATGGTTTTTATTTTTATTTAATGTTTGGAGATGTTATAAAAAGTGACTCCTGTTTCGAAATGTGACCTCTGTGAGGTTTAAAACCTACTGAATCAGATGAGATATGAAAGCATTCAACATAATGTATGACTTAAAGCTATGTTTTTAAAACTTTAATAGAAAACGTCTGACTCTCAGATCACTGTTTCTCAAGGCTGGCAGACAGAAGCATGTCTTTTTAAAGAGTCTAAGCGATACACCACACAGAGATCCGGCAGGTGGAAACCGCACCTTTACCTCCTGCCAACCTGCACTTCTAATTTACTTTGAAGAAATATCAGTTCCAGCAATATTTTACTGATGGCAACTCATCTCATTTTTTTCCCCAGATTTTTTTTTTCAGGTACTGTGCTAGACAGTAGGATGCTGAGATGAATAAACCATGGTCATTGTCCTCAGGAGGTTTGCAGTCTCACAAAAGGACAGATGTAGACACACACCCGAATGGTCGCTGCAGTGGAGTCCTCGGGCAGAACTCCATTTTTGTTCGGGTGCCCACCCCTCCTCTACATAAGCTCTGTGATTTAGGAGAAGCGGACCCGTACTGGGCTATGGGAACCAGTCATGGGAATCCCGCACACACACTTGTCTGTGATTGGTTCGGGTATCCTGACTCCAGCCAATTATTATTCCACATTCCCTTGGTGACAGTAATTGGTCCAAGGATGGGCCTGTGGCCTAAACTCTCCCCATCCTAACAAGGGGAAGGATGACTAGAGGGAAGGTTCTCTCTCTTCTTCTCTAAGTGGATTGTCCCAATTGCTCCTAGTGTGTTGTCCCCATTGGGAAGTTAGCCTGAGAACAAAGCTAAGACACTTGGGAGGACAGATCTGAGAAAATTACAGAGCACTGAAGTAGAAATCCTGGTGGAACCATCTGAAGCCCACTATACCTCAAAATGGCCTTTATATGATACAGCTACATTATTTCCTTTCTGTTTATTCTTGTTTGAGTTGGAATTTATGTCCTATGCAGTACCCAAAATTTTCCGTCACCCATGTTATTACAGCCCATAGTGCTAGTCCCTGTGGTAGGCTATGGGAATCATCAGAGGAGCACAGAGGATGGACGCAATCATGCTGATGGGAACTTTCCAGAGGAGGGGATGCTTGTACTGAGGTTTGACAGTTGTACAGAAGTTAGCTGGGCAGATATGGAAGGGCAGGGGATTCTAAAAGCAGAACAAGGAGACTTCTGGCCAAGATGGAGGCATAGGTAGACATACTGTGCTTCCTCACACAACCAAAATAAGCCCAACAAAAATTTAGAAACAAAAATCAATCAGAACTGACAGAAAATTGAACTATATGGAAGTCCGACAACCAAGAAGTTAAAATAGACACATTCACCTAGACCTGTAGGAAGGGTGGAGTCGGGCACCAGGCAGAGAGGGGTTGTGGCAAAAAAAGCAAAGGCTTGGGGACCCTGGGCACACAAGACAGGCAGCAGGTGGCATACCCAGTGAGGTGTGCAAGGTGGCTGACTGACCAGGTGGACACATACACATGCTCAGATAAACCAGGCAAAACTGGGGACCAAGACAGACCGCACAACCCAGGGCCCCAGCGCCCAGAAATAAAGCCTCAAAACACCAATTGAAAACACCTATGGGGGTCGAGGCAGCAGGAGAAACTCCCAGCCTCACAGGAAAGTTTGTTGGAGAGACCCTCAGGGTCCTAGAATGTACACAAGCCCACCCACACGGGAACCAGCACCAGAAGGGCCTGGTTTGCTTGTGGGAAGGGGCAGAAGGGACTGAAATCCATGAGAGCAGAGCAAGCGCCATTGTCCTCTCTTGGACCCCTCCCCGACAAACAGGGTCATAACCCAGCAACTGGGTTGCCCCGCCTTGCTGAACACCTAAGGCTCCGCCCCTCACTACGTAACAGGTGTGTCAAGACAAAAAAAAAAAAAAAAAAAAAAGACCCATATGGAAGAACAGATCAAAGCTTCAGAACAAATGCAACTAAGCAACGAAGAGATAGCCAACCTATCAGACGCACAGTTCAAAGCACTTGTGATCAGGATGCCCACAGAATTAGTTGAATTTGGTCACAAATTAGATTTTAAAAATGAGGGTTACATGAAGTGAAACAAAGGAAAATGCACAGGGAACCAATAGTGATGAGAAGAAAACTGGGACTCAAATCAATAGAGGGACCAGAAGGAAGAAAGAAACAACCAAACAGAAAAGAAGGAAGAAACAAGAATTCAAAAAATGAGGAGAGGCTTAGGAACCTCCAGGACATCTTTAAACATTCCAACATCTGAATTATAGAAGTACCAGAAGGGGAAGAGGAAGAGCAACAAGTGGAAAACTTATTTGAACAAATCATAAAGGAGAACTTCCCACAATCTGGCAAAGGAGATAGACTTCCAGGAAGTCCAGGAAGCTCAGAGAGTCCCAAAGAAGTTGGACCCAAGGAAGAACACACCAAGACACATCATAATTATATTACCTAAAATTAAAATGAAGGAGAGAATCCTAGAAGCAACAAGAGATAAGGAGACAATCACCTACAAAAGAGTTCCCATCAGACTGTCAGCTGATTTCTCAAAAGAGACCTTGCGGGCAAGAAGGGGCTGGAAAGAAGTATTCCAAGTCGTGAAAGGCAAGGACCTACATCCAAGATTGATCTATCCAGCAAAGCTTTCATTTAGAATGGAAGGGCAGATAAAGTGCTTCCCAGATAAGGTCAAGTTAAAGCTGTTCATCGTCACCAAGCCCTTATCATATGAAATGTTAAAGGGACTTATCTAAGACAAAGAAGATCAAAACTATGAACAGTAAAATGACAACAAACTTAAAACTATCAACAACTGAACCTAAAAATACAAAAGCAAAAGTAAACTAAGCAAACAACTAGAAGAAAACAGAACATATGGAGGGTTAGCAACAGGGAAGTGGGAGGAGGAGAAAGGGAGAAAAGGTACAGAGAATAAGTAGCATAGATGGTAGGTAGAAAATAGACAGGGGGAGGTTAAGAATAGTATAGGAAATGTAGAAGCCAAAGAACTTATATGTATGACACATGGACATGAACTAAAGGGGGGGAATGTGCATGGGAGAGGGTGTGCAGGGTGGAGGGGAATGAAGGCGGGGAATGGGACAACTGTAATAGAATAATAAATTAAAAATATATATATATTTATGAGCAGAACAAGTGAGCAGAGGTGTGCTGGTACCTTCCAGAATCTTGGGAGAGCTGGGTGGGGTAGGTTTTGGTAGATGAGAAAGGCAAGTGGCAGATTCGTGAAGGGTCTTGCACTCCCTGTGAATGTGGATTTTTTAATAGAAGGAAACTAACTGGGAACCATCAGAGAATGTGAAGTTCTGAAGCAGCATGACTGGTTTTGCATTTTAGACACGTTTCTAGTGGCCATTGTGGATGGTGAGTTGAAGACAGTTCTGGGAATGGGGAGATCCGTTTCAAAGTCTTCATTTTGCCGAAACTCTCAGTCATCCTTTCCTGACAAGAGGCAACATGGGGCCTTTTTGGATGGTACAGGGAAGGTGTCTGTGAAGACTGGCACAGGGAAATCACTGTTGATCAAGACCTGTAACAACCTCCAGGTCAGTGAACATTTGCTGAGAGCTCATGATGCTTAGATTACTGCATAGCATCGTGGGAAGAGCCCCTTACTTGCTGGTGACTGTAAGCTAGCCTCTTAGCCTCTCTGAGATCCCATTTCCTTGTCTATAAATGATGATCCTATCCCCACCTTGCACTTTTTATGTGAGTAAGATAACAGTTATAAGTATTTAGCACAGCCCCCCCCATCATAGAAACAGTGTCTCACTGGCTGACTAACTGGATGACATAAATGAACAGTTCCCCTACTTATGCTAACTATGTACTTCGATTTGAAAATCACAGGCACAGTACTTTGGGAGCTGTTACCACTGGATGAACAAGTTATCCCCACTAACTTCTGAGGTTAAGTTTAATTCTTACGGACTTTTTAAAAAGTGTGGGCAAATCTGCCCACAGGGCTTGCAGAAGCTTCTGCTCAGTCATTAATGAAAACAGGCTTCAGAGCTCTGGAGATATGTAGCTTTCCATTCTGAGGGCTCAAAAGAAAGTGATGCTTTGCGATGTATTGATTTGGGGTTTTCCAAGTGACACCCACAAAAGGCTCGAGAGCCTAGGCTGTGGCCAGAGCGCAAAGGATGCTCTTCAGCTGCTTCACACAACCTACAAGGACAACTAAGAAAGGTCTTGTCTCCTCCTTTCCATGAGCCAGATCTTGGGGTCCGCCCTGGTGACCATGGTTACACAGAGGTGGTGGGGCAGAAGGAAAGGCTGGGATGGGGCAGTGGGGAGCCAGTGACAACCGGAAGGTGCTTTCACTCCACCAGAAAATTTAGAGGTACGTACAACGTACCGTGGTTGAGGGCTTTGCCATCAGAGGCATCTGGGTTTGAGTTCTGACTTGCTCACTTCCTAACTGTGTGACTTTGGGCAATTAACCTAACCTCTCTGAGCTGTAATTTTTTTCATTTGTATAAATGGAATATACCTACTTCAATCCTATAAAGTGGAAGGGCACCTAGTCCTACAATTGTTATGAGGATTAAATAAAACACATGCTTTTCATGTATTTTATTTTAAAAGCAGAGTATTCAAGATGATATAGCATATGGTTAATAAACATATGCTATTATAATCACTTCTAATGAACATCTGTAATGTGGGGGTCTGTCCATTAAATATTTGCCCTTCCTATCAGCACCCTGACTTCCTTTTGGGGAACGCTTTTTCCTGGTTTGGTGTTGTCTTGGTGCCCTCTAGTGTGCTAATTGTCTGCGTTGTGGAAGCTGAAGGGGTCCCAGGAGGCTCTGCACACCCCATCTTTCCTCATCGTCTTGTACAGACATGAGATGACCTTATGACATGAGCTCAGCCAATCAGAATTTCTCTCTTGGGACTTTGAATCAGGCAAAGTGAAACAAAGATAATAAATGTAGGATAGTGCATAAAGAAGACAGCCTTACCTTCTCTCTTATTAGTACCCCAAATCATTCCTCTAAAGTTCCCTTTTGCTTAAGTGGCCAGATTCTACTTCTGTTGCTTACAACCAAAGAAGTGAAACATCATTACTTTCTCCCTTTAGAAAACCAGTATTTCCCTTCATAGCTCATAGCCCGCCTCATTTCTCTTCTCCTTTTCATCCCAATGTCTTACACAGAATGCCCCCCAAACACTGCCTAAATTTGCATAGCTTCAAGCATGTCTTCAGGATGTCCTGTCTGCTTGGATGCCCATATTCAACTCCCATTCTCCAACAGACAAGAGTCTAACTCATTTTTTGAGCCCCAGCTCAAATGCTACTTTCTTTGGGCAGCCCTCAATGACTATTCTGACCTGCAATACAAAAATGTAATTTTTTCCATGCTTTTCTTCAAACATTTATGCATTTGCCATGTTGCATCATGGTTAGGTTATTTGCTGCCATTTGGATTGTGTATTCTTTGGGAATGAGGGTCAAGCCTTGTTCAGCATGTGTCTCTGGTACCTGCCTGGTCTAGAGTAAGAACATACAGCATTTTTGTTGAATGAATGATATATGCCACAAATACATAAATTGCACAATTTTGTGGGCATGTTTATATCTGCCCCCATGTTTATATTAAGCCCCCACAGGGCTTAATAGGATGAACACAACTCTATTGCCATCTTCTGTCCATTCTATCAGTGCTGAATGTTGGGACATCTGAATGATGCACGAAATAACATCCTCGAAAGGCAAATCCCACAGCATATGGGGAACTCTTGGGACTGTGCGTAGGTGTTGTCACTCCACAGCTGGCATCATTGTGAACTCCCAGCACGGGGACAAGGAACAATTTGTAATGTAACAATGAACAGAAATATTGACTTAAGTATGCACTCAGCATGGGGCTGATAACCCAGGAATCTGCAGAAGGAACAGTACCATGCCCTGTACAGTATCCCGAGGGACTTGGAAGCAATGCCAATCATGAAGGAACACCACGTCTTCAGAAGCACCCCCCTTCTCCCTTCGTGTTAAAAATGAAGCTTTCTCCACCACCTAGCTCCTGAGCCGCACTGAAGGGATGAACTGTATAAAAACCCAGTCTCTAAAGTGCAGGAACCCACGGTGCTCACCACCTTCACAGTTCTGAAGGTTCTAATTAGAAAACCACCCCAGTCCTTCTCCTGAGGGTGCAAGGGGGATGAGGGGCATTATGAAGCTGCCTTTTGCATTTTGCATAGCCTGGATGATTGTAAAAGTCCCTACCCACTACCCCCCACCAATCAAAAAACCCATCAGCTTCTGTCCCAACCCCCTACCTCAGTTCATACGCTTTCATCTTGTTCTCAGGATCCACTAAAGTAAATAAGATGTCCACTCAGATAATGGAAACCCCACCAGCTCTCAGTTAGTGCCTTTTCATGCCAATTAAACACATTTTATACAGTCATCGTAGATGCATCACTGACTGCGTTCAGAGACACCAATAGGGCTCAGCCGACATCAGCCAAGCAAATGAATTGTATTTCATGCGAGTTTTCTGTCTGTCTTATTCTAACCACTGGGCAATGGTCTCAATTGAAAACATTGATTCTGAAAGATATATATGGATATATAAACTGATTAACCAGCTTTTTTGCTGCTGATTACTTTACTAATAAAGATCTCAGAGTGCTTAATTTAAATTAATACTTCCTTCATTAATGAAAATCCAGCT